>NC_064921.1:508513423-518513423 GCF_023897955.1 Schistocerca gregaria | reverse complement strand
AAATTGCGTGAAAGTGTAATCACATGTCAGTTCTAGTATAATATATTTGTCCAATGAATAGCGGTTTATCATCTGCATTTCTTCTTGGTGTTAGCAATTTTAATGGCCAGTAGCGTATTTCCTGATGTCTTAACAAATGTCCTATTATCCTGTCCCTTCTTCTCGTCAGTATTTTCCATACCTTCCTTTCCTCGTCGATCCTGTGGGCAGTCTCCTTATTCCTTACCTTATCAGTCCATCTGATTTGAAAAATTCTTCTGTAACACAACATCTCAAATGCTTCCATTTTCTTCCTTTCAGTTTTCTCACATCCGTGAATCACTGCCATACAACGCTGTGTTCCAAACGTACATTCTCATAAATTTGGTCCAAATTAAGATCAGTGTTCAATGCTAGTACACTCGTTTTGGCCAGGGATGCCCTGCACTAGCCTATCCTTAATATCCTCTTCGGATTGTACGCCATGCTTCACTTTGTTTCCAAGGTAGCAGAATTCCTCAACTTCTTCTACTTTGTAATCACCAATTTTGATATTAAATTCATAGTTTCATTTTTCTTCAGTTTACTCTCACCCATATTCTGTACTCATTAAACCATTTATTCCATTCAACATGTCCCGTAATTCTTTCCCAATTTCGCCGAGAATAACAATGTCATCTGCGAATCTTATCATTGATATTCCTTCACTCCCTATTTTAATCCTACTCTTGAACGTTTCTTTCATTTCAGTCATTGCTTCTCCGATACATAGACTGAACTTCAGGGGCGAAATACTGTGTCCCTTACGCCCTTTGTAATCTGTATACTTAGGTTTTGGTCTTTCATTCTTATGGTTCCGTCTTGGTCTTGTACGTACGAGGTGTGATCAGAAAGCAACGGCAATTTTTCTTTTTCTTAAAGAGTCTTCATTTATTCATCAACATCAACTTTGTCCCCCTTAAAGGAATCCCCCTCAGATATAACATACTTGTGCCAGCGCTTTTTGCAATTGTGGAACTACATCTGGAATGTACTTTTCATTACGGTGTTCAGTTCCTTCAGGGATTCTCTTTTCATCACATCAGTGGAGGCAAAACGACGTCCTTTCATGTTTCTCTTCATCCTAGGGAACAGAAAGAAGTCGCAGGGGGCCATGTATGGCGAATACGGCGGCTGAGGCAATATCACGGTTTTGTTTTCTGCCAAAAAGTCATGAACAAGCATTGATGTGTGAGCGGGTGCATTATTGTGGTGCAATTTCCACGAAAGGTACTGCCACAATTCTGGTCGTTTTCTTCGGATTACTTCACGAAAACGGCCCATAACCTCCAGGTAGTATTCCTTATTGACCGTACGACGATAAGGCATAAACTCATGCTGTCATCGGAGAAAATACACTCCTGGAAATGGAAAAAAGAACACATTGACACCGGTGTGTCAGACCCACCATACTTGCTCCGGACACTGCGAGAGGGCTGTACAAGCAATGATCACACGCACGACACAGCGGACACACCAGGAACCGCGGTGTTGGCCGTCGAATTGCGCTAGCTGCGCAGCATTTGTGCACCGCCGCCGTCAGTGTCAGCCAGTTTGCCGTGGCATACGGAGCTCCATCGCAGTCTTTAACACTGGTAGCATGCCGCGACAGCGTGGACGTGAACCGTATGTGCAGTTGACGGACTTTGAGCGAGGGCGTATAGTGGGAAAGCGGGAGGCCGGGTGGACGTACCGCCGAATTGCTCAACACGTGGGGCGTGAGGTCTCCACAGTACATCGACGTTGTCGCCAGTGGTCGGCGGAAGGTGCACGTGCCCGTCGACCTGGGACCGGACCGCAGCGTCGCACGGATGCACGCCAAGACCGTAGGATCCTACGCAGTGCCGTAGGGGACCGCACCGCCACTTCCCAGCAAATTAGGGACACTGTTGCTCCTGGGGCATCGGCGAGGACCATTCGCAACCGTCTCCATGAAGCTGGGCTACGGTCCCGCACACCGTTAGGCCGTCTTCCGCTCACGCCCCAACATCGTGCAGCCCGCCTCCAGTGGTGTCGCGACAGGCGTGAATGGAGGGACGAATAGAGACGTGTCGTCTTCAGCGATGAGAGTCGCTTCTGCCTTGGTGCCAATGATGGTGGTATGCGTGTTTGGCGCTGTGCAGGTGAGCGCCACAATCAGGACTGCATACGACCGAGGCACACAGGGCCAACACCCGGCATCATGGTGTGCGGAGCGATATCCTACACTGGCCGTACACCTCTAGTGATCGTCGAGGGGACACTGAGTAGTGCACGGTACATCTAAACCGTCATCGAACCCATCGTTCTACTATTCCTAGGCCGGCAAGGGAACTTGCTGTTCCAACAGGACAATGCACGTCCGCATGTATCCCGTGCCACCCAACGTGCTCTAGAAGGTGTAAGTCAACTACCCTGACCAGCAAGATCTCCGGATCTGTCCCCCATTGAGCATTGAAAGGTCTCTGTTGAATTCCTTTCATGTTAATTTCTTAAATCTGTTGCCATTTACGGCACAAATTCCTCTTCTAAATTCACTGTGGTGTTTCTGACTATCTGGGAGGAGACTGAGCAGTGTTACTTTTCCACATAAACAAGAACGATCTGTCACACTACTACACTTTAAAACACAGTTTATATGCAATTCATGTCACACAGTCTCATACAGAACCTACATCCGCTTTCTTTTATGTACTGTATATGATAAGATACTGTCATCCCCCTTCCCTTCTGTGTGAGAGGATGAATGAGCAAATGTATTTCTAATTGCATGCTTGAGGGTAGCAGACAAGCCTGTCTGCTAGAGAACAGTAGGACCAACGTCGGAACAGGTAGCTATGCTTTCTAAAAGCAAAGAGGTTTCTATCCTTAGTATGGTTCTGTCCGTCCCTTGTCATGTTGGTATAGGAAGCTGCCCCTCTGGTCACTTCCGTTTTGTATCGGGAAGCACGCTCGGTAGGAGCGCAGGTCAGTCTGTCCGCGGTGAAACGACAGAAGACAGGGAATAAAGGGGCGTGGAGCCTTTTGACAGGTACTGTCCAGAGAAATTGGCAGACTTCAACGACGCCTATCAACATTTCCTGACGGATGCCCACTGTCCAGCGACAGTAAATCATGGTTCGATGTTCTATGGTCGCTAAGGGTGGCACAAAGAAGAGCCATTAAGTGTCATCCTTGCCCAGGAATATCAAACCTGCGAGCCAATTGAGGATAACTCAAGAATGTAAAACACAAGGGGCGTGGAGCCTTTTGACACATACTGTCCAGAGAAACTGGCAGACTTCAACGACGCTTATCAACATTTCCTGGTGGATGCTCTCTGTCAATCGACAGTAAATCATAGTTCGATGTTCTCTGGTCGCTAAGGGTGGCACAAAGAAGAGCCATTAAGTGTCATCCTTGCCCAAGAATCTCAACCTTGCGTGTCAAACGAGGATACCGCACGAAATTGACAACACAGACATGGAATCAAATGGAGATGTACGTGACACGGGCCACCAAGAGATAATTTATGAGAGGGCAGAGATGGCGGGATTGCACGCAACAGATGGACAAAAATCCCTACTGACAGCTGTGGCGACGAACCCCCCATCCCCTTATATTGTGCCTCGGAACAGTGGAACTACTGAGTGTGTCAGTGAACAGTGATTATACGGTTCTTAGTCCAATGCATATAGGTGTGTTCTGTCAGAGAAACTTTGACTCGTGTGTTTTGCAGGGGTTCGATTTATTGGTGTTAATTAGACTGACTCTTGTATTTTGCAGGTGTGCTATTTTTTTTAGACTTTGACTCTTGTATTTTGCAGGTGTTTTATTTATTGGTGTTTTTTTTAGACGTTGACTACTGTACTTTCCTAGCTGTTTTATTTCTCAATGTTTTTTTTTTGTGTGTTGTATCAGATTTGTGATATTTTGTTTCGTAAATTCATTCCTGTGGCATTGGTTCGTTTATCAGTCAGACAGCTATTCATGCTCATTGGACAGTGATCGATTAGCCTTTGCTTGGGGCATATTTATAGTGAGGAACCCCTTAAGGATAACACTCACATAATTAATTGTAGTTTCAGTATAATGACATAGTGATCACTGTTTGATAACTAACTGAAATATAGTAGAGTGATTAAATTAGTGCCACAAAGTTATTTTAATTCTACAAAATTATTAGTTTTATGAGATATAGAATTTTTTGCGAAAACCACTTTGTAAAACATGTTTTTTCTCTTATCTTTTTTTTTTGCTTTTGCGGATTGTGCATTGTAATGTTCTGCTTTATAATACTAATGTTATTTTCATGGTTTTTTTTTAAATTGCTGTGGCACCTTTGCCATTTTCATAAATTTTACTTGTTAATAAACAGTCATAAAATTTCCTGTGATCAGTTGGCTCTTGCAATGAGCAAATACTGGTGAACTCCATAAGGGTAACAACCAGAAATTGTTTTCATATTAATGACACAGGAACCAATGTTTTTACTTGCTGACCGAATTAGGTCCATACTATCTTTTAAATAGGTGTCACAGATTGTTTATTTTTCTCTTTGAAATTAGTAGATTCTAAAGATGTGTTGAAATTGTTGTGTTTTAGCAAGTAGCTGGTGACCTTTTGCCTTTTCTTTACATTTTTGGTTTAAGTTGGGTGTGAGAAGCCTGCTTGGGAATGTCCTATCATGGCCAGAAAATTCCCTGCACAGTCTTTTCCCGGAGCGTTGGGGTTATGAAAGGTCTCTGTTGGATTCCTTTCATGTTAATTTCTTAAATCTGTTGCCATTTACGGCACAAATTCCTCTTCTAAATTCACTGTGGTGTTTCTGACTATCTGGGAGGAGACTGAGCAGTGTTACTTTTCCACATAAACAAGAACGACAGTGTTACTTTTCCACATAAACAAGAACGATCTGTCACACTACTACACTTTAAAACACAGTTTATATGCAATTCATGTCACACAGTCTCATACGGAACCTACATCCGCTTTCTTTTATGTACTGTATATGATAAGATACTGTCATCCCCCTTCCCTTCTGTGTGAGAGGATGAATGAGCAAATGTATTTCTAGTTGCATGCTTAAGGGTAGCAGACAAGCCTGTCTGCTAGAGAACAGTAGGACCAACGTCGGAACAGGTAGCTATGCTTTCTAAAAGCAAAGAGGTTTCTATCCTTAGTATGGTTCTGTCCGTCCCTTGTCATGTTGGTATAGGAAGCTGCCCCTCTGGTCACTTCCGTTTTGTATCGGGAAGCACGCTCGGTAGGAGCGCAGGTCAGTCTGTCCGCGGCGAGCGTCTGAAGTGGTAACATCTCCGGCTAAGCGCGTGTCTGCTAAGTCCGCAGGACAATGGATTTCTTAAGTTCAGCCTAACTGAAAATTTAATCAACTTTATTTCAGGTTTAGCTCTAAAATATCTAATGTTATCTTAAGTTGCAACGCAGTGTATTTCGAGTGCGAACTTCAGATTATTTTACAGAAGTTGCTTTGTCACTAGTTTGTGAGTAAAGTGGAACCACGTGTTGATCAGTAACTCTAACTAAGATCATCAATCTTAAATGCGAATGTGCGTGAGATTATAACGTCCCGCCTTAACAATATTTTTCAATATAGCAACTTTTCTTTATGTTCAATCCACGTGGGGTGTACTTCGTGACACCAGTACCACGTGCTTATACAATTTTTTGACCCATCAGGTTAATAGTAAGACGATAGTAACCAGATCGAGGTTTTTTCTTTTGTACATTGCTTTTCGATCTAATTTATTTTAATTATCAAAATTATTGTGGTATTACACTCTTTGTGTAAAGCAAGTTAACCACGTGAAGCATGTGGTGTAATCATCAAAGTAGCTCTCAGCTATTCTTTTCGGGAAGATTTCACAGAGAGCTAGTATGAATTTAGTATACCAGGGTGTGGTAATTACATGACGGACAGGATTGCGCTACGAACGTTACTTCTTTGGGTGAAAATTGAATCGGTTGGTTGTGGTTAATTTCCTCTTACATATGTTTCAATGTTCTTCGTGTGTTATTTTATGAATGTAGTGTTGTATGCAGTCTCCCATTCTTGGCTCCCTATTTGATGTGTTCCGTAAGATTACAAACTCAGATTATCACAAGCCAAAATAAGGCACCAGCTTAGTTATGACTCTAGTTAAATATGCTGAAATTTCAATGATCAATGTTAAAATAAATTTCCAAATATAAACTGATTTATTTATTTTTATTTAAATTCTCTTTTTTATATATGTATCACCGGTTTTCGTATGACTATTAAAAGATTATAATTAATGTTAGTCTGGTTGGAAATTTGGTAAGCTAGACTGGATACCTGGTGAAACAGTTGCTCAGTAATGCAACGTTAACTTCCTCAGATAGCTCACAGCTTTTAACCCTCTTTTATTGTCTATCAGCACCGCTTTCACATAACAAATTAAAGCAACAACATTACAGCATGTTTGGGACTGGATGAAGCGTCGTCTCACGCGGTCTGCACGTCCAGCACGAACGCTGGTCCAACTGAGGCGCCAGGTGGAAATGGCATGGCAAGCCGTTCCACAGGACTACATCCAGCATCTCTACGAGCGTCTCCATGGGAGAATAGCAGCCTGCATTGCTGCGAAAGGTGGATATACACTGTACTAGTACCGACATTGTGCATGCTCTGTTGCCTGTGTCTATGTGCCTGTGGTCCTGTCAGTGTGATCATGTGATGTATCTGACCCCAGGAATGTGTCAATAAATTTTCCCCTTCCTGGGACAATGAATTCACGGTGTTCTTATTTCAATTTCCAGGAGTGTAGTTAGAAGAAGCTTCATATGTGATCGAACATGTCGAGTTTTTTTTTTAGTATTGGCTCTTCAGGCAGTTTTCATTGGGACGAATGGCCTTGGTTTCGACGTCTATCCGCACATCCGTGTTCGTCACCCGTTATAACAGTCTTTGAAAGTTCTGGATCATTGTCGACTTTATTCATCTGTTCCTGAGCGATGTCTACGCGCCATAGGTTTTGGTCCAAATGATACAATTTCCGAACCAACTTTGCTGCTATACATTTCATGCCCAAAACATCCGAAAAAATTGCTAGGCATGAGCCAAAGGATATGCCAACAGATGCAGCAACCTCGTTGATAGTGATTCTCCAGAACCATTTTCTTTACTTCTTACACACTGTCGTCAGTAACTGATGTGCAGCCGGCCGCTGTGGTCGAGCGGTCCTAGGCGCTTCAGTCTGAAAACACGCGGCTGCTATGGTCGCAGATTCGAATTCTGCCTCTGGTATGGAGGTGTGTGATGTCCTTAGGTTAGTTAGGTTTACGTATTTCTAAGTCTAGGGGACTGATGTCCTCAGATGTTAAGTCCCATTGTGCCCAGAGCCATTTGTATTGGTGTGCCAGGGCATCCGGAGCGGTCGTCGTCTTCGACGTCTTCTCGCCCTCTTTGAAACTTGTGTACCACTCGTAAATCTTTGTTTTACTCATAGTAGTTTCGCCAAAAGCCGAAGTCAGCATTTCGAATGCGGTATTGCACTTTATTCCATTTTTCAAGAAAATGTAATGCAAATTCTCTTATCCATATTTTTCGAAAGTCAAAATTCGTCGAACATGCGAAAACAGTTATAACCTTTTCGACTGTCAACAATAAACTGAATATTCAAAACAGCTGAAAATGCAGAAATACATCAGGAACATGTGTACCAAAAGGATTAAAAAGAAAATTTGAATATTGGATGTATAAAGCCTGTGAAATTTTTAAAAAAACCCGTTACTTTTTCATCACACCTCGTACTGTTTATTACCTGCCTTTTCCTATAGCTTACGCCTATTTTACTCAGAATTTCGAACATTGCTGGCCATTAAAATTGCAACACCAATAATGATGGCAAATAATGCAATTCTACACGGTCCAGCTGTAAGGTGGCCGAATATATGGTCAGATTATCAACTTAGATGAGACTTATACAAATCGCAATGAGAAGGTGAACAAGACATCTACCCTAAATCGAAAGTTACGAGAACATTTGCCTATCAATATGTAATGTAAAAAGGGATGACAGTCAGTCGATGGTAATTAACACACCATTCCTATACAATGCATGTCTTTGAGCAGAAGGTAGAACAGGGAACACGAGTCGAGTCGCTTTTAGTTTTGAAAAGTTAGCTCCACAACAGCGTAGTAAAGCCGCGCTGTGGGAGTTACGCCAGAACCCACTTAAAGAGGTGGCAGGAAAGAGGACAGCGACCCCAGACCAGGTGATTCTAGCCGGAGGATCGCCTGTAGCAAGGCATCTGCTGAAGCGCAGAGAACAAGCTTTAGAAAACTGCGTTACGAAATTATAACGGGATACGAACAAAAGAGTGACGCATTTTCGTTCAGTGAGTGCGACACACGGAAACGTCAATGTACGTTAGGCTTCTAGAAAGGGCACAAAAGGTCCGATTGGCGGAAACGCACTAGGAAGGAGAAAAATGCTGAAGTTTCGATGCAGTTTGATAGAAGGGACATTGCGATTCGTAGAGGGTGTTTCTACAAAATAAGAGGAATGCTCCTATTGCTCGAAGAAAGCTGGGACGTGAAAAAGGAACCCAAGTGGAGGGAGGCAGTTCTGCCATGAGTAGGACAAGAAAGAAATTTTAGGGCTCTTTTCTCTGAAGTGGCTGTAGCAACGTTTAGCTCCAACTGTGGAGAAATGAACCAGCCAGATTAGTTAATTGTTCTTACGAGAACTGAGAGGGCACTGTAATATGCACGCTGCTCCATCCATGCGCGTGTATATCGCCATATAATAAGACTAGGGCTGAGTACATGTTTTCTCGCATAACGAGAAACATAGGTAAAGTTTCTGCTGGAAAGTTCAGCAAAGGCCAGATTAGTTTTGTAGGAATTTCAGTAGGAGAGAGCGGCCTTGCAGACAGCAGCACCAGAATGAGATTTTCACTCTGCAGTGGAGTGTGTGCTGATATGAAACTTCCCGGCAGATTAAAACTGGAAGGATGAGGTACTGGCAGAAGTGAGGACGGGGCGTCAGTCGTGCTTTGGTAGCTCAGTTGGTAGACACTTGCTCGCAAAAAAAAAAAAAAAAAAAAAAAAAAAAAAAAAAAAAAAAAAAACGAGTTTGAGCGGCGGTCCAGCACACAGTTTTAATCTGCCAGGAAGTTTCAGAGAGCAGCACGTCGCAGCTTAAGGTAAACATAACGTGCAGAAGCGTAACTTTGTTGGTTCAAATGACTCTGAGCACTATGGGACTTAACATCTGTGGTCATAAGTCCCCTAGAACTTAGAACTACTTAAACCTACCTAACCTAAGGACATCACACACATCCATGCCCGAGGCAGGATTCGAACCTGCGACCGTAGCAGTCGCGCGGTTCCGTAACTTTGTTGGTTTACCCGCTTGCGTCCACTGTAAACTCGAGCGGCCTTGGGTAATCTTGCGCTCAAATTTGTCACTCGACTAACCATCCACCGTAGACTTGATTTTCATCCTAAATAGTGCCGAACTGTGAACCGTAATCGGACGATTGTCGTAGTACTGACCAACATCATAACGTTTTTGTAGGAGCAATTTTGTAAAGAAACGTCCAATTAAACTTTCATATTGTTCTGCTTAGGATTAATGTAAAGAAACTTCCAATTAAACTTTCATACTATTGTGCTTAAGATTAATGTTCTTTCAGAGAGTTAATATTTAACATTGTTGTGTATAAGCTTATGTCACTTTTTGATGTTGACCAGTTGTGTTATCCATTACGCTGTTGTTACTTTGGAGAGTTGAAAACTGTGTGAAAAGCTGTAATTTCACCTCACACAGTAGTTCTCAATTCAAGAACAAGCAAGCAAAAACAAAACTCCGCAACCTTACATAATAGTCACATTACGGTGGAGGCTACATAAAGCGTCTCGGGGGACGTGGAATACAGTGCAGTCGTTCTCGTATTGCGCAGACAGAACGATTTATCTGACATGGAAAAGGTCGTCTAATGGGGCCACGTTTGCTGTACCGCCGTCTGCCGCTGTACCCGCGCTACCGCGTACTGTGATGGTGTGACTGTGAAGCATACATGTTATACACTCGCCTGCTGCTGTAAAGAAGCGAAGAAAACACACGTAATGCAAATAATTACCTAATTCACCGACTGCCCAAGACATAATGTCGTCCCTTGTTCGTCTGGGACGCGTTCTGCCCACTCAGGCGTTGGAGGTGAGTCGGGCTCACAGTACCCTCGCTCAAGCGCAGTTTCCTCAACGGTTGCTCGTTGTATTTGTCTTCCAGCGTATCTATTTTTCAGAAAACATTGTAAACTTTCTAAAATGCTAATATACATGAAATTTGAACAC
Organism: Schistocerca gregaria; assembly: GCF_023897955.1. Lineage (NCBI taxonomy): Eukaryota > Metazoa > Arthropoda > Insecta > Orthoptera > Acrididae > Schistocerca > Schistocerca gregaria. The sequence goes on along the minus strand of NC_064921.1, from coordinate 518,503,102 downwards.
TAAATTATGTACTTACAGATCTGATCTGGTGGTGGAATGACAGCTGGGGGACGATCCTCGATCTGAGGGAGCTGAAGTACAGATATTTTTCCAGCCTCCAGCTCTCGAAACAAATCCTACTGCGTTTGGTGCAAGTGGGCTATAACAAAAAGGACAAGAATTTGAAAAACACAGAAGTCGTTTTAACGAAATATACACTACAAAGAACACACAAACAGATACTAAAACCGAACTAGGAAAATACTTGATACTACTTGTATACGAGAATACAGTGATGCTAAATTATGTATGAGAATACACGCACAGTAGTCGTTTACGAAATAGCACACTCATATAGCTAGTAAATCTCCGAAATAACAATCCCTTTAACGAGGACACACATCCAGCCACTTGATCCTAATTCCTCGCCAAGGAAATTGTTATACGTAGAGCTATCTGGTTCTGATACATTTTATGATCAGACGCATATACAGCGAAAACACAAAGTATGAAATCACGAGCTATGAAAAAAAAATTAACTTACAGGGGGGCTGTGGTGGCTGAATCAGAGCTGGAGCTCGCTGTTCCCGCTCAGGCTGCAATTTCCCCACAATTTCGTGTATATATACGGTGAAACGACAGCAAATATTGATTACTACGTAATTTTCAGTTCACAGTTACAATTTTTACCATGTAGCAGCAAAACTGCCAGTCGCACACTTCTGAAAGCACAAAATTATGTACTCGCGTGGCAGGTCACTCACCTCCTGCTATCTTGACCGTTTGCCATCGCTGGCATTGCCTGTGGTGTTCGAAGAGTGCTTCATCTTACACATCACAAAAACAAACATAGTAACCGACGAAGAGACAATTGCAGCTGCGAACTGAGACAGAAGAAGGGGGGCTGTGTCAGGATCTGGTTTATTTACAGACGGTTGTCAGCAAGTTGGGATAAGCTTGTTGGGGATACACACACACAATTACACACCCACCCACCCACCCACACACACACACACACATACACACACACACACACACACACACACACACACACACACACAATGTCCGTCCTATAGGCAGGAACCCCCATAGGTTCCCCTTCCTGTTTGAAGGCAGAGACCCATCGACTGCTACTGGAAAACCTTTTGTGAGCGTACCTCTTCTTTCAGCTAAATTGTTGTGTTCTTGCCAAAACTGCGACTTCTCACAAATGTAGAGGGGAAACTGCATACCTTTAGACTCTTCTAAGGTCACCGCCGACAACGATGTTAATTGGATGAGTTCGAGGGAAGCCTTTATCAGAATTCTGCAGCCCTCCCAGTAGAGTCTACATCAAAGCTGCCGGCTGTTTTGACCCGTGAGTTCTAGGAAGGTCTTTGTCGACATTCTGCACCCCTCCCAGGAGAGTCTTTAATCGTCCATATCAAAGCTGTCGGCTTTAGAATTTTCCTAAGATTCTTGGATGTCTTTGAAGAATGGAGGATATGCTGGAAGCATTGTTCTTTGTTAGTGAGAGCATATGTTCACCATTATTTTCTAGATCTCTGAAACTGTCACTGCTGTTAGGGTGAGACGATTTCTGCTTAAAATGTCCCTTTGTCAGCAACTCAGAGTCCTGGTATTTTTCCGATGCAGCTGCAAGGATGCCTTTAAAGAATGGAAACATTATTGTTTGTAAGTGTTCTCCATTATTTTTTGTTTTCTAGGAACCTGCCGCTGTTGTTAGAAGAAGACAGTTTCTGTTTAAGCTGTCCCTTTGTCGAAAGGCTAGGGTCCTAGTATTTTTCCGCTGCAGCTGCAAGGATGCGTTTGAAGAATGAGAAACATCCTTGTTTGTACATGTTTTCCGTTATTCTGTCTAGGAGCCTTTGAAACTACCACCGCTGTGGGGTTGGGACGGTTCCGAAGACCGACGTTATAATGATTTCCGGTATTCGCTTAGCATCAAAGGGAACCACCGACATAAAAATTTTTTGTTAGAATACAAAAACACGCTGCCACCCCTCCGCATTCACTTTCCACCTCCCTCCTTGCGGCAGCTCCAGATGCTTTTTTCCAGTTTGTTTGTGTGGCATGGCCGCTCCCAGACAGGATTTGCAAACTTAGCAGCAGAGTAACAGAGTGCCATTGCGGTGGTGGGTAAAACTTATGGATTAGCTCCCCATTTTGATGTTGTTAGCTTGCCAAGAAAGTTATTACGTGATTGGACTTTTGCCCTGCTCTTCTCAATGTGCCGCTTGAATGTCAGTGTCCTATCAAGAGTACACAGGCAAAGGGCAGTGTGTTAATCTTGTGTCATTCCACCAAACATTCCGTTCTCTCTTCACCTCTCTGACATATTACTGGATGTCTTAAGCCAACAAGAGTACAACACCTATACTCCTTATCAGGAATTGCTCTGCCAAAGGTCCGACGTTCAATACAGAGCAGAACTGAAGGAACAAAACAGTTTCAAGATCAACGTCATCCGCTACATGGCTACCAAATGGTACCAAAACGCCTTAAGTCAAGAAGTAGTTTTCTCCACTCAACCGAACCACTCACAGATCCACCAAAAACTTCAAGAAAAAGGCTGTGGCAGGAACAACAAGAATCTGCTCATGATTCTGAGGAAGTGACGCCACCAGGTGCGAAACGTGAGTGGGGGAGATGGAAAACTCTGAACAGGCTGCGTTCAGGAATGTAACAAAAATGTGCAAGAGTAGGGAATTAGTGAAAGTGCTTTGTGTCCGTGTGAGAACATCCAGACCATGAACCACCTGCTTCAATGTCCGCTAGTAAACCATCCGAGAGTGTGCACGGCCCAAGACCTGATGGCGTGCAGCGAAACAGCGAGGTCATATGTGGACATCCGGAAGAATGAGATATGAAGCGTATACTGCATAATATTTTATTATACTGTATATAATGTTCCATGTGTTTTATTCTATACATTAACATTGTAATATGGTAAATTTTATGGAGGACAAATTACTCTTTAATGTGTGAATTTATTGTAAATTGTTTGTAGTTCGCATCCAAAATATATAATGCTTCTTTCGTTGATTTCCGATGTGTGTTGCCTTATGGTTCGTTGTTTACTAGTGGAGGCACAATGCATAAAACCATTACACATCTATCTTTGGGGACCATGTCCATCCCTACATGCGGTTTGTTTTTGCTTAGCACAATGACATCTATCAGAAGGACAATGCAATGCGTCAAACTGCTCGCAGTGGATGTGCTTGGTTCGAAGAGCACCACGATGAGTTTGCTATACTCCCACGGCCATCAAACTGCCTGGATTTAAACCCAGTAGGGAATCCGTGAGACCATCTCGATCGGGCTGAACGCGCCATGGATCCTCAACTGGGAAATGAAGCACAGCATGAGACACAGTTGTCTGCTGCGCAGAAGGTGGTTATTCAGGCTTTTGACGAGTGCTCTCATTAATGTGACTGGACAGTGTACTTACAATGTGTATCTACATCTACATCTACATCCATATTCCGCAAGCCACCTGACGGTGTGTGGCGGAGGGTACCTTGAGTACCTCTATCGGTTCTCCCTTCTATTCCAGTCTCGTATTGTTCGTGGAAAGAAGGATTGTCGGTATGCCTCTGTGTGGGCTCTAATCTCTCTGATTTTATCCTCATGGTCTCTTCGCGAGATATACGTAGGAGGGAGCAATATACTGCTTGACTCCTCGGTGAAGGTATGTTCTCGAAACTTCAACAAAAGCCCGTACCGAGCTTCTGAGCGTCTCTCCTGAAGAGTCTTCCACTGGAGTTTATCGATCATCTCCGTAACGCTTTCGCGATTACTAAATAGTCCTGTAACGAAGCGCGCTGCTCTCCGTTAGATCTTCTCTATCTCTTCTATCACCCCTATCTGGTACGGATACCACACTGCTGCGCAGTATTCAAGCAGTGGGCGAACAAGCGTACTGTAACCTACTTCCTTTGTTTTTGGATTGCATTTCCTTAGGATTCTTCCAATGAATCTCAGTCTGGCATCTGCTTTATCGACGATCAACTTTATATGATCATTCCATTTTCAATCACTCCTAATGCGTGTTCCCAGATAATTTATGGAATTAACTGCTTCCAGTTGCTGACCTACTATATTGTAGCTAAATGATAAGGGACCTATCTTTCTATGTATTCGCAGCACATTACACTTGTATACTTTGAGATGCAATTGCCATTCCCTGCACCATGCGTCAATTCGCTGCAGATCCTCCTGCATTTCAGTACAATTTTCCATTGTTACAACCTCTCGATATACCACAGCATCATCCGCAAAAAGCCTCAGTGCACTTCCGATGTCATCCACAAGGTCATTTATGTATATTGTGAATAGCAACGGTCCTACGACACTCCCCTGCGGCACACCTGAAATCACTCTTACTTCGGAAGACTTCTCTCCATTGAGAATGACATGCTGTGTTCTGTTATGTAGGAACTCCTCAATCCAATCACACAATAGGTCTGATAGTCCATATACTGTATAGTAGGAAGAATACATAATTAAATTTGTGATTTGGAGCTAACCAGTGGGCCAATTTAATTCACAGAGCTGCCACTTCTGGCACGAATAATGGCTCCAGCCTGGCTGAGAATCCAATCGGACTGAGCTTAGACCACAGACATGGGTGCGTGCATTCTCCGCTGCTTCAACACCATGTCAGAGTACATCAACTATAGAGGCTGGTGAAGGGTGATATGCCAGTCTTTTGGCACTCCGTGGCCAGACGTTCTCAATGAGTGAGAGATCTGAAGAACGTGGTGGCTGGGGTAACATTTGAACACCCTCTGTATTGACGTAGGTCAGGTCAGCACGGGTCACATTCTGCCTCCGAATATGGGTCCACGGGACTTACATGGTTAGAGTGTACTGTGTGAAGGATGGGCATTTGAGTACGTCGGTTTAATGTAGGGAATCTGAGTTTGAAAGAAACAAAAGTTTTGTAAATTTTAGGATCAGGTGCAGCACTGAACTGGGAATTTGAGATGGACGCATGGCTGTTATGAAGTATTTAGAGAGGAGACGAAAAACATGGGTACATAGATTCTGCATCACAGTTAAGAGATAGGAAGGAGAAAAGAAGACAGGAGAGGTACTGCGATGTGGAGAAGGAGATGGAGGCTCTGTTATATATGACAGAACAGATTCATAATTATCAGGAAGGACACGACCATCTGGATGTGAGAATAGTTAGAAGTCTTAATTGGAGAAGATATACACGTTCTGTGGATGTATGGTTGAGGGACGTTTTGGTGTGTTTGCAGTATAGTAACAGGACTTTATATTACGGGGAAAACGACATGATATGGTCATTGGAGTCAATTTTCTGAGGATTAGAACATCCTTAGTTGTTTACATATACTGACAAAAATGGGGATACGTTTGTAAGGTGTCAGGCAAACCCAACACCTTCCATGAAAACCCTGACATGATAAGCAAATCCGGCAGTATGTCACATAGCTCCAAATAAATCCTGACATAAAATTAACCAAAGTAATACGATCAACGAGTGAGCAAATGGAATACCACAGACTAACACAAGAACGCCTAAATGCAAGTCATACCCTCCCACCGTGAAACATACGCAATTCCGAGGGGAGAAACGATAACAGAAGCCGAGAGCAGAATCGTGTAGGCTAGGAGGCCCTACGATAAGGGACGGACACCCACGTCGTCAGCTGACCGCCAAAACCACCCCCCAGTCCATGTTAAAAGATAGAGCCCTCCAGAAGAACAGTATAGATCTTACTATAACACTAAAAGGGCCACACCAGCTGCAAGTTTTAGCGTGAGACATTTTCGCATCATTTTCACCACGAAAAGTATAACGTTTCTCATTGGATAGACAGAATTTTGTAGGTGGAGCTTAAGGTTAACATTGAGACCCTGATTGGTCAACTGAAAACACAGCCAGATAGCATTTTTTAAACCAAGTTTGGTAAATTGTAGTAAGGAGAAGTCAGGAGAGAGTTGCTTCCGAGATGGCGAGATGTGTTAAGCTGCGCCGCCCGCCGCCCCCTGACGCTGCCTAAACACCAACAAGGTAATGAACGCACGTGATGCCGCATTTTTTAGTGCATAAGGCTTCACTCAGAACTGCAGAAGTCTCATCTGTTACATCCCCTTTTCACGTAATACTAGTGTCGATTGTCAATTAAATCTCGTGGTGTTCACATTTGCTACTAGAAGTTAAAATCTGAAATGCGATGATTTTTCTGTTACATAATGATTGAGAAGCCACATGAGCCACTGTAATTTACGAAAAATTAAATAAGTAATTAAAGATAATTGAGGGTCACTGTAGACCGATTTGATAGTTTTCTCTTTTTATGAAACTTAACTTAAACCTAGATTATAAATGTGATATGGCATAGGTCATTCTTAGATTCATTGTAGAACTTGGAAACCCACTGAGGGAATATTCGTTCGCATTTTTGTTGAACGCAGTTGGTTTTATCATACTGTATTAAAAGATTTCCTTTTATCAATAGTGCAATTTATAAACAATGTTTAGTGAGTAGAATAAAATTTACAATGGTAAACTTAACTGCTTTTCCGACGTTATTTTACCAGCTAACTAAAAATAGGAAAGCCTTGAACCCCTTCCACTAAATTTAGTTAGTATTAACATTCAGATTATTTTACAGGGAGTGCAATGGAGCTGACGCTGAAATAATTAAGTATTTGATTACATCATCGCTAGTCTCACTGAACTCTTCTGAACACTACATGTCATGTGTGGTCTGGTGTCTCCTTACCAGCAACAGGTTCCATGTTCAAACTAGCCAATTCCCTAAAAAACACGTTCAGAGCGTCGTTCAGCGAAAGTGGTAGGGAGACACGACTTACAACTAACAGACACCACGCAGAATGTTAGGTCTTATCAGTTGGTACATGTCAGAAGTCCAGACGACAGTGGACAGCGTAGGTGCAGATTGGATTACAGTTTTATAGGTATAGATGGTGCAAGGATCTAGGGAAGTACCCACTGATTTGTAGTGCATGCACGTGTGTAGAAATGTATTTCTTGTGTAAGTAACAGCAGGGTGTATCTGCTCTGCCATGTACTCAAAGGCCTCGTGCAAGGAGAGAAGTCGGAAAATGTTTTCTTCCTATTTTTTACTTAATTATTTCCTTTTGGTGTCAGCCAAGGGCGACAGCCTTAAGGCGACCTTCCATACAATTATCCTGCTCAGCACGTTGCTGGCTTGCGCAATAGATCATAGTGCTGGCTCTTTCCGTGGCCTACATAATCATATTGAGGTTGCTAAAGGGAACTGTATACGAAAGGAGAATATTCTGTCTTCCGAAGTCTGAATTTGGTATTTGACTGAAGTAGAAGCAGTGTAAAAATAAGTATGATTCGCCTTTAAGAAGCTGTGTTTTTCATTTCTTTGTTCGAGTTTCAATCCACGGTTACCATTCGGATTTTTTTGCGACATTGCGTTTTTCAGTTCTGTCAGCCTTTGTTAATGTGAAAAATGTCACGTTTTACTGTGTCATGAGATCTAAGTTAAACCGTATTTCTCCCCATAACTGACTGGGGGGTGGGGGTGGGGGGTGGGGAGGCATTAGAACCTGTCAAGCGTAATACTGAGGTATACAAACTAGCCTAGAGTTGAGAACATCTTTACTTATCTATTATGTTGTATACATGGAAGAATCCTGGTGATACTAGAAGGTATCAGATAGATTATATAATGGTAAGACAGAAATTTAGGACCCAGGTTTTAAATTGTAGGACATTTCCAGGGGCAGATGTGGACTCTGACCACAATCCATTGGTTATGAACTGTAGATTAAAACTGAAGAAACTGCAAAAAAGTGGGAATTTAAGGAGATGGGACCTGGATAAACTGACTAAACCAGAGGCTGTGCAGACTTTCAGGGAGAGAATATGTGAGCAATTGACAGGAATGGGGGAAAGAAATACAGTAGAAGAAGAATGGGTAGCTTCGAGGGATGAAGTAGTGAAGGCACCAAAAGATCAAGTAGGTAAAAAGACGAGGGCTAGTAGAAATCCTTGGGTGATAGAGGAAATATTGAATTTAATTGACGAAAGGAGAAAATATAAAAATGCAGTAAATGAAGCAGGCAAAAAGGAATACAAACGTCTCAAAAATGAGATCGACAGGAAGTGCAAAATGGCTAAGCAAGCATGGCTAGAGGACAAATGTAAGGATGTAGAGGCTTATCTCACTAGGGGTAAGATAGATACTGCCTACAGGAATATTAAAGAGACCTTTGGAGATACGAGAACCACTTGCATGAACATCAAGAGCTCAGATGGAAACCCAGTTCTAAACAAAGAAGGCAAAGCAGAAAGGTGGAAGGAGTATATAGACGGTCTATACAAGGGCGATATTATGGAAATGGAATAGGATGTAGATGAAGATGAAATGGGAGATACGATACTACGTGAAGAGTTTGACAGAGCACTGAAAGACCTGAGTCGAAACAAGACCCCAGGAGTAGACAACATTCCATTAGAACTACTGACGGCCTTGGGAGAGCCAGTCCTGAAAAAACTCTACCATCTGGTGAGCAAGATGTACGAGACAGGGGAAATACCCTCAGACTTCAAGAAGATTATAATAATTCCAATCCCAAAGAAAGCAGGTGTTGATAGATGTGAAAATTACCGAACTCTCAGATAATAAGTCACAGCTGCAAAACACAAACTCGGATTATTTACAGACGAATGGAAAAACTAGTAGAAGCCGACCTCGGGGAAGATCAGTTTGGATTCCGTAGAAATTTTGGAACACGTGAGGCAATACTGACTTTACGACTTATCTTAGAAGCTAGATTAAGGAAAGGCAAACCTACGTTTCTAGCATTTGTAGACTTAGAGAAAGCTTTTGACAATGTTGACTGGAATATTCTCTTTCAAACTCTACAGGTGGCAGGGGTAAAATACAGGGAGCGAAAGGCTATTTATAGTTTGTACAGAGAGCAGATGGCAGTTATAAGAGTCGAGGGGCATGATAGGGAAGCAGTGGTTGGGAAGGGAGTGAGGCAGGGTTGTAGCCTCTCCCCGATGTTATTCAATCTGTATATTGAGCAAGCAGTAAAGGAAACAAAAGAAAAATTTGGAGTAGGTATTAAAATCCAGGGAGAAGAAATAAAAACTTTGAGGTTCGCCGATGACATTGTAATTCTGTCAGAGACAGCAAAGGACCTGGAAGAGCAGTTGAACGGAATGGACAGTGCCTTGAAAGGAGGGTATAATATGAACATAAACAAAAGCAAAACGAGGATAATGGAATGCAGTCGAATTAAGTCGGGCGATGCTGAGGGAATTAGATTAGGAAATGAGACATTTAAACTAGTAAAGGAGTTTTGCTATTTGGGGAGCAAAATAACTGATGATGGTCGAAGTAGAGAGGATATAAAATGTAGACTGGCAATGGAAAGGAAAGCCTTTCTGAAGAAGAGAAATTTGTTAACATGGAGTATAGATTTAAATGTCAGGAAGTCGTTCCTGAAAGTATTTGTATGGAGTGTAGCGATTTATGGAAGTGAAACATGGACAATAAATAGTTTAGACAAGAAGAGAATAGAAGCTTTCGAAATGTGGTGCTACAGAAGAATTTTGAAGATTAGGTGGGTAGATCACGGAACTAATGAGGAGGTATTGAATAGGATTGGGGAGAAGAGAAGTTTGTGGCACAACTTGACTAGAAGAAGGGATCGGTTGGTAGGACTTGTCCTGAGGCATCAAGGGATCACAAATTTAGTATTGGAGGGTAGCGTGGAGGGTAAAAATCGTAGTGGGAGAGCAAGAGATGAATACACTAAGCAGATTCAGAAGGATGTAGGTTGCAGTAGGTACTGGGAGATGAAGGAGCTAGCACAGGATAGATTAGTATGGAGAGCTGCATCAAACCAGTCTCAGGACTGAAGACCACAACAACAACTATATTATAAGCCATTTTAGCTACATATCGTTGGAATGGTCCTGAGGAAACAAGTAAAGAGAATTCTGCTTGTTGGGAACGTAATCGTAAGGAAGCCCACAAAGACAGTAGTAATGTTCTTCTATTTTTCGTAGAAGATTTCCTTTTATAGTGATAGCTATACTGATACTTGGAATATTCGAAAGCAATGCTTTGATGTTGCTTAGAAAGGTGTATTTTTAGGTGTCAGCCCTGTTTAACTTATAGAACTTACAAACTCTGAAGCTTAGCGTTGTTTGACTAAGTAGAAAACATTCATACTTGTCCATTTTTTTAGCTATGTGACACTTGCAGTTTTGACCTATGACCCCGAGAACTTTCTGAGATTCCAATGACGTTGTCGCATTGTGGGGTTTATGACAGTACATTCCTTAAATTAATGCGTATGAGTTGTGGCAATTTAACCTTTTCTTTCGCTTTAATTTCATAAATACAAGATAACAGACGGTTGGTCCGCCTCTAGTAAATAAATGTTTTCGGTAGAGCCGTGGCGCAACTACATGGCGTAGGCAACCCAAGTTTTTCTCGTGGACCAAGCGGGCGATGGACGACTGCTGTCGTCCTTTGCTACTCCAGGCTGGATGAAGAGGAGAGGGAACATTACACTGGTCCCAATTTTCCAATTGAACCTTCCCGCATACATCTGTCTAATGCGGCTGATATTGCCAGTCACCACTTCGACTGCTGTCCCCGACCTTTGCAATATGCAGACACTCTTCAAAACTGCGCCGGCCGGAGTGCCGAGCGGTTCTAGGCGCTTCAGCCTGGAACCGAGCGACCGCTACGGTCGCAGGTTCGAATTCTGCCTGGGGCATGGATGTGTGTGATGTCCTTAGGTTAGTTAGGTTAAAGTAGTTCTAATTGTAAGTTCTAGGGGACTGATGACCTCAGATGTTAAGTCCCATAGTGCTCAGAGCCATTTCTTTTCAAAACTGCTTAAAATTTCTATGTAGACCGTCTGCTGTGAGATCCAATATCCCAACATGAACAGAGGATCATTGTCTTAATTGTTACGAAACAGGCTAATTTATTGAGAACTACGGGCTCTGTCGCATATTAGTCAACGTCAGAACGTCATATACACTGAGGTAACAAAAGCCATGGGATATGTTTTGATATGGTGCCCGGGTTCGATTCCCAGTCGGATCGAGGATTTTCTGCGCCCGGGAACTGGCTGTTTGTGTGTCCTTCATCGTATCATCATTCGGGACGTAGCGAGACTGGAAATGGAAAGATTGGGAACTTGTACGGGCGCCGACGACCACTAGATTGAGCGCCTCACAAACCGACATCATCATCATCGTCATCCTTTTACCCGGCGTGGTACAGCAGTTCGACGTGGCAAGGACTCAACAAGTCGATGGAAGCCCCCTGCAGAAATTTTGAGGCATGCCGCCGCTATAGCCGTCCATAGTTGCCACAGTATTGCTGGTGTAGGATTTTGTGCACGACCTTACCTCTAGATTATGTCCCATAAATGTTCGATGGGATTCATGTCGGGCTATCTGAGCGGCCAAAACATTCGCTCCAATTGTCCAGAATGCTCTTCAAACCAGTCGCTAACAATTGTGGGCCAGTGACATCGTGCATTCTCACCCGTAAAAATTCGATCGTTTTTTAGAAACATGAGGTCCATGCATGGTTGCAAATGGTCTCCAAGTAGCCGAACATAACCAAGAGCCAGGTCATTCCATGTAAACACAGCTCATACCATTATGGAGCCACCATCAGCTTGCACAGTGCCTTGTTGTCAACTTAGGTTCATTGCTTCGCAGGGTCTTGCTCTTGCCAGCTGACATCGGGACTCATCTTACCAGGCCATGGTTTTCCAGTCATCTAGGATCCAACCGCTATGGTCAAGAGCCCAGAAGAGGTGCCGAATACGATGTCGTGCTCTTAGCCAAAGGCACTCGCGTCGTTATTCTGCTGCCATGGCCCATTCACGCGACATTTCGCCGCACTGTCCTAACGGATACATTGGTCCTAAGTCCCTCATTGATTTCAGCGGTTATTTCGTACAGTGTTCCTTGTCTGTTAGCGCTGATAACTGTACGCAAACGCTGCTGCTCTTAGCCGTTACGTTAATGCCGCCGGCGACTGCGTTGTCCATAACGAGTGGTGATGCCAGAAAATGTGGTATTTCCTGCATACCCTTAAAACTGTGGATCCTGAAATACTGAATTCGGTAACTAATTTCAAAACGGAATGTCCCATGCGTCTAGCACCAACTACTATTCTGCGCTCAAAGTCTGTTAATTCCCGTTGTGCGGTCGTAATCAGGTCGGAAACCTTCTCACACGAATCACCTGATTACAAATGACAGGTCCGCCAATGTGCTGGCCTTTTGTACCTTGTGTACGCGATACTATCGCCATCTGTATATCGCTTTCCCATTACTTTTGGTATCTCAGTGTAAATGCTCAATAAATTCCATTAGTCGAGGCTACAAAGAAAGGCGGTGTGCATCGACAAGTAACGCCTTACTATCTTGAATGAAACGAGAAAGGTCGAGAAGTAAATCTCGTATCTGAAGTTCCCACACTGTACAGTACCTTACGGAATGTAGATGTAATACCTTCTGCGCGAATATCGAGGTTCTACGAAACACCTTCACTTCGACCCCAATTTTATTTAGGTCCCAAGAAGGTTTAGATACTCTTGCTCCCTTTCCGGTAGATTTCTGTAACTGATCGAAATCTATGTGGGTAGAAAACTAAGAAAAGGAATCGCCATTTTCTGAAGGTAGTCACCAGAACTCTACCATTAAATTAAATAAATTGCTCTGCGTAGTGAAGGATTTATGGTTGTACACGGTGCGCGGATAAGAGACGACTAAGCTAAGGGTAATGGAGAGTGAATTGCTACTGAGCTATAACTCGGTATGCCGGCGCAGCGCACAAAGCGAAGTACGCTGCACTCACTTCAGCTGTAAAAGGTTTAAGGTTTACACCTGTGCGTTGTAAGGATTCTTGCAGGCGCTTCAGTGAGCAGCCCCCCCCCCCCCCCCCCACACACACACACCGCGACACCTCGGTGGGAGAACTCCACAGATGGCGACAGAATGAAATAAGGTGCTACGCTAAGTATTCTCTGCCATGCACTTCACGGTTGTTTACAACATGTAGTTGTACCACGGAAACCTAAAAGCAGTAAAATATGCAAACAGTATCCGATATTTGAAACGTCACCTTAGAAAAATGTATGAATGATTATGCTGGTAAACCCCTTACGTTATTTGATTTTCAAACAGCTGAGCAAAACTCAACGTACTCAGACAGTTCTCTCTTTACTTATTCTGATCATCACTAAACTGACACACAATATTTTTAACGCAACGCAATCTGACTTTCAATAATGCCTTCAATAGAATGGCCCCCACTAACAATAACCTATACCTTTCATGAATCACTTACCTCACAAAAACTTTCGTTACTCCAACTTCTGAAATACAGCGAGCGCCAACACTGCCAGCTAAATAAAAGATTCTAACTACTGAAGGCACTAACTACTGATCGGCATACTTAGCAAATGAAAGATTTGGTAGAAAACAAACAATGTATTTACCTTAATAGTGTTCAAAAGTCATAATATATATATATATATATATATATATATATATATATATATATATATATATATATATATATCAGTTCATGACATCCAGTCTTACAAATTTACTGTCTGTGATGGACACACGTCCAGATCATCCGCTCTCAATCCTCTTGCCATCTCTCTCCCCACATCCACCACTGCTGGCGGCTCACCTCCAACTACCCAACACTACAATAGCGAGTATTACAACAATGCCAACCAGCCACAGACTGCACACAGCACAGCCAGTGATTTTCATACAGAGCGCTACGTGGCATTACCAATATAAAAACCTTAACATCCTACTTACATATTTTTCAAAAACGTTTTGATATAACCTGTTTAGCTTCTTTATGACCATGTTTTTTTCGTGAACCAAACTTCTGACACTTAGGACACTTCGTCATCTACAGATAAAAAAGTAATATTTGGTAGCCGGTCGGTGTGGCCGAGCGGTTCTAGACGCTTCAGTCTGGAACCGCGCGACCGCTACGGTCGCTGGTTGGAATCCTGCCTCGGGCATGCATGTGTGTGATGTCCTTAGGTTAGTTAGGTTTAAGTAGTTCTACGTTCTAGGGGACTGATGACTTCAGATGTTAAGTCCCATAGTGCTCAGAGCTATTTGAAATATAATATTTGGTATGCCATAGGTAAGTGTAACAAAATCGTTTCTGTTCGTCTTGCACGCTAATGACCAAGTCGAAGTACCAGGCTTGTTGCAAATGGTAGATTTATCTGTGAGGCGATTCAATCCAGTAAAATTGCAGAAGTAACCAGTTAGATCTCAGTATCAACTTCGTGGGCCATATCTTATGGCGCTAGGGTTAATGAGCCACAACTAGTCAGTCACGTCACACAAATATTTGGGAGTAACGGTGCGTTGCCAAATGAAATGCAACGACCACATAGGTGCTGTTTTAGGTAAGGTAAGATGTATGGTTGTGATTCATGGGTAGGATAGTGGAAACTGTAGGTTCTCTAAGAAAGAGACAGCATACAAAATACTTGTACGCCACAGCTTTCACTTCTACTTAAGATTATCGAACCCTTATCATGTCGGACTAATAGAAAAATAGAGATTATACAAATAGGGACAGGCTTGTTTGACTGACGAGATAGTGTAACAGAAATATTGCAAATCTAAACTGAGAGACTCGAATAAATTCTCCATATATCTCGCAAAGGACAGCTTAAGAATATTTAGGTGCCGTCCTTCAACGGTGAAACTGCGAATTCTCTTCAGCCTCCTACGTGATGTCCCCTAGAGACGCTGTGGATAAAAACTTGTCACATAACAGTCCGCACAGACGCGTAAAACATGTCATTCTTCTGATGCTTCAGCGGTTTGGTATATGACACAACAAAATGTACCTTCTGCTACGCATTTCACAAAGATTCGAAGCGTATAGTTGTAGGTGTAGAGATGCGTCGTTTTTCAAACACAATATCATTACTAGAATATGTTCTTGTCTTCCTTTTAGCAACTCGTCAGAGAGCAACATTTGATTTTATATTTGGTTTCTGTTCCGGGGCGTCTCGAGACACGTCTTCGGTCTGGAATCTCATTTACAGGAGTAAATTCAGTGATGAGTTCCGCATTGAACTGAGCCCCGATGACCAGTTAAGACGTGTGTGCGGAGATGTCCTGGACGGCGGTGGGATACCAACCTGACTGTTACCCACCATATGGCTCGACAGCCAGGAGTGATGGCCTGCCGTGCCATTTCTTCTCAGAGCAGGACCTCTTGGTTGTCATTCGCGGCACTCTACACCACAGTGGTATGTCGACAATATTCTTCGCCCCGTTTTGTTGCCCTTCGCAGCAAGTTCAAATGGTTCAAATGGCTCTGAGCACTATGGGACTCAACTGCTGTGGTCATTAGTCCCCTAGAACTTAGAACTACTTAAACCTAACTAACCTAAGGGCATCGCACACATCCATGCCCGAGGCAGGATTCGAACCTGCGACCGTAGCAGTCGCACGGTTCCGGACTGCGCACCTAGAACCGCGAGACCACCGCGGCCGGCTCGCAGCAAGTCATCCTGGGCTTACATTTCAACAATACAGGGCGTTTATAAATGAATATCGGGGTTTTAACGCTTTATAATATTTATTATACTAAACTAACAGCTATAAATGATATGTCAAATGAAAGAGCAACTCAAACAGTTTTACCAAGAACCTTATAAATCTTCAATGTGAGCACCATTTGTCACACGGTACACATCAAGTCTATAGCCGAGTTCTTTCCAAACGTTGATAAGTGTGTCTTCAGTGATTGTAGCAACAGCTGCTTCAATCCGGTTTCTTAATTCAGGGAGATCTGCTGGTGGCGGAGGCACATACACACGATTCTTGGTGAAGCATCGAAGGAAAAAATCGCTTGGCGTTAGGTCGGGTGAACGTGGATGCCATGCAAAGCAAGCCCTGTCATTGGGCCCCTTGCGACCTATCCAGCGCTTGGGTTCAGTGAAGTTCAACCAATCGCGTACTTCGCTATGCTAGTGAGGTGGCGCACCATCTTGCTGGATAACGAAGTTCTCTGGCTCAGGGAAGAGCCACTGCTCTAGTGTATCAAAGTAAGAAGGGCCAGTTACAGTAGTTTCATCAGAAATGAACGCTTTCTGTTCACTAGTCGCCATCTTCGCTATTACCGCTGTCTAGCGCATGCGCACTGGTACCAAACACAACTGTTTGAGTTGCTCTTTCATTTGACATATCATTTGTAACTGTAAGTTTAATGCAATAAATATTATAAAGCGTTTAAACCCCGATATTCATTTATAAACACCTTGCATAATGCCCACCCGCACACGGCGACTTTGGTTACTAACGTTAATAACTCACTCAAGAAGGCTAGGAGAGTATTTCGGCTCGAAAGAGCAAATAAAAAGTTTTTTGCATCCTACTTAGACAATGAATTGACTTCATTTAGTTCCATTACGATGGACGTAGAGAAATTATGGGCAAAATTTAAACGAATTGTAAATCATACTCTCGTGAAATACGTGCCGAGTAAATGGATTGAGGGTGGAAATGACCCACTGTGGTTTAAGAGCGAAGTTCGAAAAATGCTGAAGAAGCATAGGCTGTTGGCTGAAGAAGCTGAAGAGAACGCGCAAATGACAACAGGCATGAGTTAATAGAACTTCGTGCGTCTGTAGAAACATCCATGCGCTGTCTCCGTCATGACTTAGCAATATAACTTGCCGAGAAGCAGACAAAATTCTGGTACTACGCAAAATCACTAAGTGGGTCTAAGGCTTCTATCCAGTCACTCGTTGAGCAGTCTGACGTGGCAGTAGAAGATAGTTGAAGTAAAGACAAAGTTTTAACTTTCGAATTTAAGAAATCGTTCACGCAGGAGAATCGTACAAACGTACCGTCGTTTGATCATCGCACCGGCTCCCGCATGGAGGAAATTGTAAAAAGCATCGCTGGTCTGGAGACACAACTGAGAGAATTGAAAAAGGAAATACCGCTAGCTCCTGATGGAATCCCAGCTCGCCTTTACATGGGGTACTCTGCAGCGTTGGCCCCTTACTTAGCTTGCATTTGTCGCGAATCTCTCGCCCAGCCGGCCGGAGTGCCCGTGCGGTTCTAGGCGCTATAGTCTGGGACCAACCGACCTCTACGGTCGCACGTTCGAATCCTGCCTCGGGCATGGATGTGTGTGATGTCCTTAGGTTAGTTATGTTTAATTAGTTCTAAGTTCTAGGCTACTGATGACCTCAGAAGTTAAGTCGCATAGTGCTCAGAGCCATTTGAACCATCCATTTCTCTCGCCCAGTTCAAAGCCTCAATCGACCGGAAGAAAGCGCTGGTGACTCCTGTATGTGAGAAGTGTAAACTAACGGACCCGCAAAGTGCCAGACCATTATCTTTAACATCGGTTTGCTGAAGAATCCTTGAACATATTCTCACTTAGAATATAATAAGTTTCCTTGAGAGGGAAAAGCTGCTGTGTACAAATCAGAACGGTTTTAGAAATCATTGCTCGTGCGAAACTCAGCTTGTTCTTTCTCACACGAGGTCCTGCGAACCATGGATGAAGGACAACAGGCGGATTCCATATTCCTAGATTTCCGTATAGCATTTGACACAGAACCCAGTATGTTGTCCTCGGCGGCGAATATTCATCAGAGACAATGGTATCATAAGGAGTACCCCAGGAAATTGTGATAGGACTGCTGCTATTTTCTGTGTCCATAAATTATCTGGCGGACAGAATAAGCAGAAGTCCGCGGCTGTTTGCGATGATGCTGTAGTGTATGGGAAGGTGTCGTTGTTGAGTGACTGTGGGAGTATACAAGATGACTTAGACAAAATTTCTAGATGATGTGATGAATGGCAGCTAGCTCTAAATTCTGCGTCGTGTACGGAGATAATGCCACTGGACAGAGAACGCCAAGAAATTGTTTTCTCGTTTTAAGAAGCATCGTTTTGACATTAGTGACTTTCCACGTTGATGAACACCTCCGGGGTTTGATGGAGATCATTTCAACATCTTAATCCAGAATGATCCATGTTAGTGTATTCGAGAACTGGCAAATGTGACTAGCTGCAATCATTCCGCCATTGTGCGTCATTTGCATGCACTGGGGAAGGTTCAAAAATCGGGTGTATGGGAACCGTATGATCTAAGTCAAAACCACAAAAAGGAATGGTTGAGACCAAACAGAGCAGCAACTCCCTGTAGAAAGACCTCCGCACATCCACAAAAGATAATGTTATGCATCTGCTGGAACAGCAAAGATGTGGTGTGCTACGAATAGCTTCCCCGAGGTGTAAACGTCACTGCTGACGTTTATTGTCAACAACTGAGACGTCTTGCAGACGCAGTTCAAGAACAACGACCAAACTGCTTGAAACGATGCTACTCGGTGATAACGCCTGCCCGCGTTCTGCTAGACTGACAAAAACAACACTGTAGAGGAGTTCAGTTGGGAAGTCATTCCGCACCAAGTCATTCCGCCATATTCACCTGATCCTGCGCCCTCAGAATGTCACCTTTTCCGCCCTCTATCGAACAGCCTTCAAGTGTAACACCACAATAAGTGTCGTTACATGACTAAAAATGAGTGCAAAAACAAATCTCCATACTACCTGACATACAATATTGTAAAATTAAATTAATCTTTATGTAACTAATTAGTCTCTTCTCCGACAACTGCATGCCCGCAAAAACAATATGGGTCAACGCATTCTTTTCAGTCTTATGAGCACGTCCTGTGTCCTGATCTACATTTCTCACCCTTCCTGAAAGTGTGTGGTCAAGTGTGAATGAATTAAATGAAGTAGCAGACGGACCAGAGAAGCGGTGGGTTTCCTAATCTACTACCAACTTAAACGGTGTCGGTGGAAGGCAGAGAGCAGGAACAGGAGGGCTTGGCCAAAGATGAGTAAAGCAAAAACGTTTTTCGTAACAGAGGTTGGTCATGTGCCTCCCCCACCACCTGGGGCGGTTCGGATAGGCCTCCGCGCGACGGTTATGGGAGTTGTTCGGAAGACAGGTAAGCGACCAGACGTCCCTTCAGAACGCCTGCGTCGAACGAAGGACAAAAAGGTATTTGAATGTGTTAATAATTTTTAATCTCAACAATTGCTTCTTCTAGCTAATTTGAATTACCATTTAGGTTCTGGTTACAATTTCGGTTCAGTTAATCAGTGGCATATTAAGGTGATTTCCGTTAATCGCGACCACGTGGTCCCTAGATTCAAATAGTAGCCCAAGCCTTAACAATTTAGGCTTACCATATTATTTTTTTGTGGTGGATTTTTAAATTATCAGTAAAATTGTATCGAGCGTACATTTGGCAAAGAATGAATCGATTTGGTTCGAAGCGCTTCACTCAGAGGTATGCAACCACCCAAAATCCTGCTCGATGCCAACCACGTGGTACATACAACACTTTTTACAAAAATGCTATCAACATTTTGTTCGGCATGTGGATTTAGTGTCACGTGAGTGTTTGTATTTCGAAACTGAGCAGTGACCACGTGCTCTCCAGATTTCCCTCAGCCCACAGGACTCGCCAGATTAAGGCGAACGTGAGGCCATAGGTTCGTTTATATAAATGTATCAAGAATGTTTTGTCTATTAAATACAAAAGATTACTGTCATCATGCGAAATCTTAGCCAAAATAAATATTTCATCATTTGAAGGTATTTCAGTTCTCGTTTAATTTCTCCCTTTTCCATACGACTGAAAACAGAGTCACATTTGTTTCATTTATGATTACGCTAATAAAATACGTAGTTCTTGGCACAAGTGTAGATAACGGGATGTAGTTTTCTCTGACTGCCCCATAATATTTCATTGCGTTATCCGTTGCGACCTGTGAGGGGATTGTTCCCTAAAATTTAGATGGACCTAAACCTCTTTTCAAACAACGGGCAAAGTTATTCAAAGAATCCTACATTACGTTACACAAGGAACTTCCTTTTCGGACGAAAATGTGCTCCGAACATGCTCGACGAGTTCGTCTCATAACCATGTGATTTCTGTAGTCGCAGAATCGAAAAGTTGCCCCAGTGTTGGGAGATTGCTATAAATAGTGAAGGAGAATATATTATTGATGAATAAAGTCTCTGTTATGTTCATCTGTTGTGATTATTAACCTTATGGAAAAAAGCTACGAACTTATTCACCAACTCAATACATTAAAAATTTCTGACGTAATGGAATCTCCTTTTAATTTTTCCTAACTCCTCGATTAGTACGTAAAAGTATTTTTTATTTCTTTCGGAGATGAATGATAAACTATAAGCTAAACACATTCAGCAGCCAAAACCGATAAATATTTCTTTATTTAAAACAAAATGTTTCAAAGACGTTGCTGTACTTTTTGCGCCGTTTAACATCGATATTCAATGTTTAGAATATGTCCAGCTCATATAAACATATGCGCTACTAAGTACTGGGTTTTTGTGAGGTGACAAGCATCTGTGAGCGATATATATGGCCATTTGTACAATATCTTTTATGCTTTTAAATATTTTAGTTATGACAAACTTTTTATAATTCCCGATTTTTATCCACATGACATCTGGCGTCAGGTCCAACTTAAAATGGACATGTTTTAGGACAAAACGATTTTTTTAAGATCTGAAGATGACAGCAAAGTTTGTCGAAACCGGTTGTTTTAAGTAAAGAAAAATTTACGCAATCTTGGCTGTTGAATGTTCTTAGCAAGTAAAACAGATCGCTTCTTCGGTCTTTTCAAAATGAGAACATTCAGTTCGATAAATTATTTAGTGAAAATCGTAAACAAGGAAACATCTTGAACCACATTTCATCAATTATGCTTTAAGAACATTCATGTATACATATGTGACTATGAAAAAAACTGTAACATGTGTGTGTGTGTGTGTGTGTGTGTGTGTGTGTGTGTGTGTGTGTGTGTGTGTGTGAGTGAGTGAGTGAGTGAGTGAGTGTGTGTGTGTGTGTGTGTGTGTGTGTTCACATTCAGAACTTCACTGCATACCATGTCGTGTAAGGATATAAAAACCAAGACAAACTGGGAATGATTTTTGTACACTCGCACCAAAACTGAGCAAAATTTGTGAGGAATTAGATACGTGAATGGGATTGGAGAGCGAGTGTTTCTTTTTTACGCACAGCAGATAAGAGCCAGTTATTATTATTATTTCTTGAATTCTCTCTTCTAATACTTTGTTAGTTTGCTGTTGTTATGCTGTACCTCTCAAATATCGTAAACACGAAACGCTAAGGCATTATAATTGTCGTTTTAACCATTCAAACAACCTAATATTACGCTCTATATAGTATGTTTCTTGTTATTGTTATAGGAGGAAGGATTTAAAATTGAGTTATGGAGGAAGGGAATGACGCCAAATACGTACTCTCGTAGGGCGTCAAAGTATCTATACTCGACCGTGAACACCTCCCGCCATAGAGCTAGACGGCTTACGTAACGGACAACAATGCAGAAGCTTTCCCCTGCATTCCACCGTCCTCACATCTCCTCGACTTCAGATGGTCTTATTCCGACAGCAAAACTGTAATAACCAAAAAAAAGTGACATTTGTCCTGTAACTATTCAACGACGAGCTTTGCGCTACATTTTGGAGTAGCGGATCAAGTTACAGAGGAAAAATTGTGCAGTGACCATACGTAAGTGCATCCAGAGGGAAATCAAGCTGCAACCGTATCACAGGCGACGAGAGATAACTCTCAGGCGGATCTTCCTCGTACTCTCATATGCTTTATCACTAGCCTGAACATTGATTTACCTAACATAGTTATTAATGAACTTAGACTGAGTTTTTAAACATTGTCATTCCTTGTGGTCTCAGAATTGCTTTCCTCTGACACACGTTCTGGCCCTGACACAGTTATGGATAGTAATAGAGTAATGTATGTTCTTGGACAATTAATATCAAATTGATATCAAATTAATTAATTTATGAATTAATTACTCCACTCCTGACGACATCATGGGTTCTTCCCCCACCACCCCTCTGGGAAATACCCCTCCCCCAATCAGAAAAAAATGGCGGGAAATTAAAATTTTGATGCGGAACTGAAAACATGGTGAGAAATTCAAAGATTCATGATAAATTCGGATTTTTGTGGTAAATTCGAACAGTAGTTACATTGTATTGCAGAAGACATAATAATAATAATAATAATAATAATAATAATAACATTTTCTTTATTTATAGAAATTCAATTTGCATATTGCTGATGTCTGTTATTTCATCATCTTTGGAATACTGCAACAGTCTATGACATCACAATCTAAGATGACCGACCCCTAATACTGGTGCAACCTAACTCCACTCCTTCTATTGGCGGGAAATACAAAAATTGGTGGGAAAATCCAAATTTCTTTTTCCTCTGACTGTGGAACATGAGAATTGGGAAGGGGTAGTTGCCACTGATCAAGCACTAGACAGTAGCTCTTTCCAGTTTCGTCAATAAATGCTGGCTGTAGAGAGAATGTTTTTGTTCTTAGTCTACCCAATAGCCCTATGTGGGAAGGATGGGTAATAAGAAGACAGCAAGATATCATTGAAGTGCAGGGGAACAGCTGCTAGAAGGAACATAAGGATGGGTAATAATATTAGAACAGCGACCTACTGTCCCAGTGCAGTTATTTTTTTTCTTTATTGTGATTTCATTCTACTGCCCCATATGGGCAGGGTAGGGCTGGCAGTGGCATAATCTGCTGCTCTTCAGCCAAGTGACACTACAGGTAATAAAAGGAGAAAACTATACATATAAAAAGGCGAAAAAGAGGGGCACATAAGAACATAATAAGTGGAGACAATGGGTGTTAAACTATACACTGACACAGAGATGTTTATTGTGGGACAGTTAAAAAAGTCGACATAAAGTTAAAAAACACAGCTGGCGATTTATGGAGCACATAAAATTCACTGAAGTCACACACAAAAGTTAAAAGTTGGCCACAGTATTAAAACACTTCAGAACGAAGGCACTTTAAAACCGCTGTAAGAGATGGAGTACACATGATAAAGAATAAAAACTGACGGGAGGACGGGAGGGACATACCAAGGGAGAAGAGGCCTGAGAGGAGGGAAACAAAGAGGAAAGTGCAATGGGGGAGGGGAGGCTGGAGGGGGTGGGGAGAAAAGAAAAGGAGGGTCAGGGGGCGCACAAAGGAGAAGGAGAAGATGGGATGGGAGATGGAGAGGGAAGACAAGCCAGGAGGGAGCACAGAGACACAGAAAGGGTGCACAGGAAAGGAAGGTAGGGTTAGAGTTGGTAGGTGAGGTAGATATCGGATCAAAGCTCATCATCCAGGAGTGGTAGGTGCTGGAAGTTGCACTGGGAAAGGAGGTGGAGGGTGTGGAAATAGAGCAGGACACCATGATAAAGGTGCAGAAACAGGCTGTGGGTAGAGAGGATAGAAGGTACTGGGGGGGATCGAGTCTGTGGACGATGTACAGGGTGTGGATGTATTCAATGAAAAGGAGAAGATGGGGAAAGGGGATGAGGTCGTACAGGATCCGTGTGGGGGATTGGATGCAGATACAGAAGGCAAGACGGTGTGTGAGTTCACAGTGAGATAGAAAGTATGGGAGTTGGTATCTTGGATAATGACATAGGAGGGACGATAGGAGAGGAAGAAAGCAACGAGACTGACGAAATTCTTGGGAAGAGCGTAGGTTTGGAGTTTAAAGAGGAGGCCAGGATGCCAGACATGGTCATAGGCATTCTGCAGGTCGGGGGAAACATAGCAGAGCAAAGGGAGTTATGTTGGAGGGAAAGAGGATTGGTAAGGTTAAGAAACTGGTCGTCAACTGAGAAGGTGGGCCAGAAGCCACACTGGGTAAGGATATGGTGCTAGCTAGGGTAGTGATGAATACAGCAGGAGAGGAGACTCGAAAACCTTACTGAAAATGGAGGTGAGGCAGATGGGATGATAGGAAGAGGTGTCAGAAGGTGGTTTGTTGGGTTTAGGGAACAGCAGGACATGGGAAGTCTTCCACAGGTCAAGATAAAAGCTGGTGGAGTGGAGGACATTATATGGGGTAGCAAGGGCAGCCAGGAAGGAGGGAGGGATGCCTTGACCTGGTGGTAGGTAACACCATTGAGATCAGAGGCGGTGTTGCGTTTGGAGCAGAGGATGAGTGATGTCGTGTATGGTAATGGAAGTGTTTATATCTGAGGGGACTAACTGATCCAAGTACCGGAAACTGGGGGCAAGTGGTGTGACAGAGGCATCATTGCATTCAAGGACAGTGGGGAAGAGGAAGTAATCAAAATGGGGAATGTCGGGAATGGAGAAGACCTCAGAGAGGTGGGAAGGAAAATGGTTCGCCTTACTGATGTTTTCAGGGAAGGGGCAGTTTCTATGGAGAAGAGGGTAAAGCGGTGTGGGATAGCTACCAGTAAGGCGGTGGGAGGCGGATCAGTACTTGGAGGAGTTTACAGGCAGGGCAGAGTTGAGGCGTGTACATGTCTGGAGCCAGTCTCGGCTTTTTTTGCTGTGAGGAGGTTTCAGATGTGTCACTGCAATTGCCAATGGTGGAGGAGCGTATCCCGGTTAAGGGTGTGGAGGAAGGAGCAGTAGAGCCTGTGGGACTCATGGAGAAGAAAACGGCCTGCAGAGTAAGAGTAGCGTGGTGAAGATGGATGAGTTTGGTAGGAACATGGGCCTCCACGGTGTCAGTGATGGTCTTCTGGCGGAAGAAAGAGGCATGGGTGACATGAGCGGGATGGTGAAAGGTAAGGGGGTGGCTTTCAACCTGTGAGGCAATGGATTCCTGGTAAGTATCCCAGTTGGCACAGCAGTAGTCATGGACGGATTTTGGAAGGGCATGTACCTTTGTTATCTAGGTTTTTTTAAATTAAAATACAGAACGTAGGCCTGTTTGAACATTTTATTTCGATTGTTCCAATGCGATAAATGTACCTCTGTGAACGTATCATTTCTGAGAACGCATGCTGTTTCAGCGTGATTACCAGTAAATACCACATTAATGCAATAAATGCTCAAAATAATGTCCATCAAAATCATTGCATTTGGCAATACATGTAACGACATTCCTGTGTAGTTCGCTTTCCGTAATGTTCACACATGCATTGGCAATGCGCTGACGCATCTTGTCAAACATTGTCGGTGGATCACGATAGCAAATATCCTTTAACGTTCCCCACAGAAAGAAATCCGGGAACGTCAGATCCGGTGAACGTGCGGGCCATGGTATGGTGCTTCGACGACCAATCCACCTGTCATGAAATATGCTATTCAATACCTCTTCAACCGCACGTGAGCTATATGGTGGACATCCATCATGTTGGAAGTATATCACCATTCTGTCATGCAGTGAAACATCTTGTAGTAACATCAGTAGAACATTACGTAGGAAATCAGCATACATTCCACTATTTAGATTGCCATCGATAAAATGGGGGCCAATTATCCTTCCTCCCATAATGCCGCACCATACATTAACCCGCCAAGGTCGCTGATGTTCCACTTGTCGCAGCCATCGTGGATTTTCCGTTGCCCGATAGTGCTTATTATGTCGGTTTACGTTACCGCTGTTGGTGAATGACGCTTCGTCGCTAAATAGACCGCGTGCAAAAAATCTTTCATCGTCCCGTAATTTCTCTTGTGCCCAGTGGCAGAACTATACACGACATTCGTCGCCATACAATTCCTGGTGCATAGAAATATGGTACGGGTGCAGTCGATGTTGAGGTAGTATTCTCAACACCGACATTTTTGAGATTCCAGATTCTCACGCGGTTTGTCTGCTACTGGTGTGCGGATTAGCCGAGACAGCAGCTAGAACACCTACTTGGGCATCATCATTTGTTGCAGGTCGTTGCTGACGTTTCACATGTGGCTGAACACTTTCTGTTTCCTTATATAACGTAACTATCCGGCGAACGGTGCGGACACTTGGATGATGTCGTCCAGGATACCGAGCAGCATACATAGCACACGCCCGTTTTGTATTCTGATCACAATAGCCATACATCAACACGATATCGACATTTTCCGCAGTTGGTGAACGGTCCAGTTTAACACTGGTAATGTATCACGAAACAAATACCGTCGGCACTGGAGGAATGTTACGTGACTATTACAGCGCCATCTATCACAAAGTGAATAAAGTGGTCCAACTAATACATTCATATTTGTTTACGTACTACACGAATATGCAATAAAAATGGGGGTTACTATTAAAAAAACGCAGATGACATCTGTTTGACCTATGGCAGCGCCATCTAGCGCCATTTGGTTTCCCCCTTCAAGCTAGACGAGTTTCGTTCTTTGTAGTTTTTTCGTTTCATGCTTATTTCGTGAGATATTTGGTCCAGTCACTATCAATGGACCACTGGAGGAAGCAGCTAGTGATCGATTCGCATCGACGGACCTGTGTAAGGTTTTGTCGCCTGTAGTGGGGGAAGAACATTTTCCACAGGCTATCAATGACAAAGAGAGGACTCTTTTGTTGTTCTTTCATAAGCAGTTTGATACACCGTTTCTTGCTGTAACACGCTGAAGCAGTGTATGACTGCAGCTCTGAACGCAAGCACACATTCTGTGTCATGTGCTAAACAAACATTAAGACGTTTTGATCCATTGGCTCTCACGGAAAGCTGGACATCACATGATGTAAACTATGGCCCACAACACTCTGGATGGTTGAAATGAAAGACAGAGGTGGTATTTCTTATTGAGAAAAATGTGGAAGACATCACAGCATATGGAAGTTGGAAGGCTTTGTGGCACTGTGAAGCGTTTCGAAAGAGGTGTGTGAAGGTGATGACCTCTACATTTAAACTTATCTCCCACATTGACGAAGAGACCCAGAGTATTGGTTCGTCATATTGGTGGTGCATATAGCACCCAGGTATATGATCACTGTTTCGGTGTCCTAGGTGGTAGCCATCCTGACCTCCAAATCTTTGGACACTGTTTCTTTCAGTTTTATGACTTACAGTGTATAACCACATATTTAAACAAGAGAGTATTCTGCAAGACTTAAATCCACAGAGCACAGATAGTATGCGCTATCAGTTGTCAATCCCACCAGTGGAGGAATGGAATGATTTTTCATACACCCAAGCGAGCATGTAACTACCCTCTTTCAGCCACATTTTTGTCGTATTTTCATCGGTTTTACATATTCTCCACCGCTTTTGCAATTTTACCACATTTCCCCTAATTTTAATGCGTTTTACCAAGTTTCTCAAGGTCCAAACCCAACTCTCGACGAGTTGTCACGTCAACAAAATGTCTCATTTGGTAGACCTCGTAATGCTGTCAGCCAATGACGTTGCAGTATGGTTCTCAATTTTTGTGTCATTGCCAAACCACCCCTCAATTACTTCGCGAGGGTTATATACATGTGGATATATCGTGAACCCTGATACACTGCTTTCATAACATGACACAAATACTATATATTAGTGTAAGAAATGGAGACCAGCAGAAAACTATGTTCCTTAGCCGAAACACATTATAAATTCGCTAAGATTCTGTTACGACTGGCAATCCCCCCCACCCCACCCCCCTGTGTGGCTGTGTCCAAAGATTTCACCGTTAGTGCCGCATCATACACGATCTCTCTTGATGATGCATGCTGAAAACTTAGTGCACCTTATTGGTGCATAGTAGATACGAGCCTGATACATTTGGGAGTGTTGTAGTGACGTAACAGACGATTAAGAAGAAGAAGAAAGGTATGGTTTATGCATGCTCGAGCTCCAGACACAAGAAATTTGAAACATTTGCGTAAATCATTTGTGCTATCGGTTCTGCAGTATTGTTGTAATGTTTGGATTCCACACTATGAAGGTACTGAGAAGCGAGAAATGATCGTAGAACATAAACACACACACTCATAAGGATAACGGTTCTGCATTTAAGCGTGGTATAATGTAAAAGCAGTATCATTTCCGATATATTAGTCGTGTGGAATCAAACGCTATTAATACTGCTTTGCAGGAAATATATTTCCAACGCCTGACATACATTCACCTCCAAGTTTTCTATCCCACTCACTAAGGTGAGAAACTTCAAGATGATAAAACTACTACCTACTACAGCAAAGGAAAAGAAGCATTTCTTTGTGATACATGCACCATATAGCTTTCCGGAGGTGTATAGCATCCGCTGTCCACATCCAGTTATGATTTGGAAATTATGCTGTTCTCGTATCAGTCCTATAAAATGATCGTTAACAATTGGAAATGCATGAAACAACGACATCGTATGAGGAAATAGAGGAACACTTAGGGGGAGGCATTAGCTAATTGATCGATTTAATTAATTAGGCAATTAATTTGATATCAAAAGAGTGCTTTTAATGGCGAGGGGCAGGGGAGAGGTTGAGGATTTCCCAGAGGAACGGGGAAGAGGAGGGGAGGACGAAGGTGTGGGGGTTTCTCAGAAGTATGGACTATCCACAGGGTGTCATAAATCAGTTAGTGTAACAATAGGTTAACGGGAGGGGTTACATGAAAAACCACTATAGGTTAAGGTAATAAATCAATCAGCTGTTAAATTAATTTGCATATCAGTTTGATATCAAAAGTGTCTTAGAATCGAGTTTACCATACTACCTACATCGTTGCCACGCAACTCGCGCATGGAGTTGTTTAAGTGATAATTCCGTTTTGGTGCGCTACGTTTTCTTAGACAGAGAATGGCTTACGTCCATAGAAAATCGGCACTGAAGCTCAGATATTTGATGGAATATGCTCAACCGAAGGCACTTGAAATCAAACAGCTTATCGGAAATGAAGTGAAAATTGTTTGTAACGATCTTCTTGGCAACCACCTGTATATAGTGAGCTGTGTGTTGTAAGTGAAACTGATTAACGAAGAAGTATGTGATAGTATTCTACTTGCAACTCAAGTCGCCTTAAATTCTGCCACTCTATGGACACATCGGTGACATAGCTTTGGAACATGTGGGACTTGGACAGCAGGCGAACTGTGTCTTTGAACTCTCTTTTGAGGTCCCTTTGGAGATGGTGGTGTCTGTATTCTGCCCATATGGGAAGATGATTAGCCATACAACTGAATGGTAGGCTCAGTTTACCTCATGTCCAGTTCTCAGTGGAGTACAATAGATACACACAGAGCTCACCGAACATGTGCTATGCTACTTATATATTGGCGAATACCATGCCATTATAATTTACGAAGGCCAGTCGAAGATTTGCTTGGGATGTGACCACAGTCTGCACTGGCTCCTACTATTGAACCACCGCCATCTGTGGTAGAACCTCAGGGTGTTGTGGACAGAATGATGCCTACATCCTTGCCCCCTCCTACATCACCTGTCTTGTGCAGTGGTGAGCTACCTCTTATGCATGGGATGGACGTTGACTCTATGTTTGTGCTTAATGCTGTTTAACCTGTCTGACCGTCAGGATTCGCAGGTGTCTTCAGACATTGAAGATCATATGCGCAAGCAACAGTCGGTGTAGAGTAGTCAGAAACGGTGGGTTGCCCCATCTGACCCAATCTCAAGATGATGAGGATCACACCTACCAAGATCATTTCCTAGTGGACGATTCCGTGGCGAAACCACAAGCTAGAGATAAATCCATCATCGCATGCATCAGGTGCTATGCCCACAGACTTTAAACAACAGCTGAGCTGTCACCAATCTTCCATTACAGAGACAAAAATGCCTTTGGGTCCAAAAGGTTCTCTGTTAGACGCGCACTATCGATGCACTTCTGCGTGGTCTGATGATGTAGAAGACGAAGCACTCGTCATCGTGACAGCAGCGAATGCTACAGCTCCAATCCACGATGGCTAATCGACAGGGGAACTGGATGGGGATGTGTTGCCTGCTGAAACGACACTCCTGAATGCTGCTAGTCTTCCTGCCTCAATGAGCGCCCCAGCAGTCACAGCTGCTTGACAAGTTTGCAGGATTGGCTCTATCAGTATCAACACCATTTGCACACCTATCAAACTGCTATTGCACCGTGAAGTGTTGAGGGCGTCAGACTTCGATGTTCCCCTCCTGTATGAAGTTGACCTAGAGACGTTTTCAGCTATCTTTGGTTATGCTTATTGCCTCACGCTTTGTGATGACGGTGGTAGTGCAATGGCTATACTTTTAAAAAAAGGCACTGAGGCTTACCTACCATTGGCTAGGGATCTTGCTGTGACCTTCCGTGGTGTTTGAATCATCAATGTTTATGCTCCTCGGGCATGGCCAAATGGACAGTGACAATTCTATTCAGAAGGGGTTGCCCCTTTGTTTGTGGGCCATGATGACCATATTGTTCTTGGTGGTTGTTGGGAATGCAGGAGGACAGTGTGAAGTTTTTTCATCAATCAGAAAGATTCCCAACAATTAGCAATAAAATGATATTTATTAAATATGAAGAAATACTCAGCTTAAATGGTGCTTCTTAGACATTATTACAATTCCTCTAACATAGTACCTCTGAGTTAAGCTGGCCTATGATGCCTACAGAGCCTAAGTCTCAGAGACGACGGGAAGCTGTTAGTCCACGAAATGAACATCACTGATACTTGGGGCCATGTACATTGTGATCGACCTGAATATATACGTATGTCACCAGCCATTCAACGAGTCATTTGACTGTGTCTACATTTTCCAAGCACTTGACGCTGAGTTTTCGCTTACAGCCTTCTCTGACCGTACCACCTACATTTGCACTGTCTCTCTCCAGTGGCAGAAGGTGTAATGCGTTCAAAGGGACGTGGAAGGTGAATGACGCCCATCTTCAGGATCCAGAATGCAGGCAGACCATAGATACGGCTTGGAACAACTGTGCGAGACGCCTTCCAGCACATCCTTCGACACTTTGATGATGGCTTGCCTGCGCCAAGCCTGCTTTATGTCAGTCGATGATGAATTACAGTGGCGACAAAATTCTGTGGCAACGACATACCATGGAATATTTTTTCACAGTGTTTCAGGAGCTCGCAGGCCCTGCTCCCTCTGTTCAATGATAGGCTGAAATTCAACGGATTAAGACAAAGATAATTTTGAATATGCATCGCCACCTTGTGACCACAATAGTATGTGTGAGATGTCAATACTGGATACAAGGAGAACCCCTGTCCATACACCATATTATTTGAGAGAAGCTTTGGTATCTGAAAACGCTGGTTTGCCGCTCGATGTCTCAGATTGTCGCTGATTGACGTCGCAGTATGATATCATAGGTGCCTTTATGCACCAGTATAAACAGTTTTATGTGGCAAGGGACAAGAACACCACAGATGTGAATGATGTCCTCCTCCCACTGACAGAAGCCCCTGGTGAGATTCTCAAAGCGAAGATTCCATCTCATGACGTCACTGATGCTCTTCATAAGCGATCAGTAAACAAATCCATGGGTTCTGATGGCTTTCTGATGGAGTTTCAACATGCACTCCACGACACCATGGCGGTATGCTGGTCTGCAATGTACCAAGAACTGATGAACCCTGACCTTCCCCTTCCAGCTGAATTCATAGAGGGCATGCTTATCACGGTTCCAAGCCGTTCAATGGTCAAGGATTTGGACAACATTGGGCGCTGTTCATGTTTATTTTTGACTTCAATAGCTTTAGCCAGATTCTTGCTGCCAACCTTCGCCATGTCCTTTCTCAAGCGATCTCTATGGATCAAAGGTGCTTTGTTGGTGACAGTAACATTTAGACATTGCTCAGAAATTATGACGACTTCATAGTCCTGGCAGCAACCCCCGCATTCTTGGTGCCTTAGTAATTGTGGACATCGACCATGCCTTTGATAGTGAGAATCAAGACTTTCTATGGAAAGTGCTACACCAGATGACCTTCCACCACACGTTTATACACTCTGTCTTGAGCACGTCGCGAGTGCTGGTCAACGGCCATGCAGCAGACCATGTAACTATCATGCGGTCGGTCTGCCAAGGATGTCTTTGTCCATGCTTCTTTATGCCATCGCCCTTGAGCTTCTGTAATATGGTTTGTGGAGCTGGCTGACTGGTATCACAATGGGCGGCATGCTTTCATCTGTCATGCATACGTTAATGATCTGGTGTTCTTGGTTCTATCTGGGGGATGAAGTGCGAGAGGCACTGGGGTCGATCAACCAATATGGGACTGTTCTGGGAAGTCATATGAATCTGATGAAGTCTGGTGGTATGCTCTTCGGTAGAGATCTTCCAGCAGGGCTTGTGGCCCCATTGCCATGACTGGATGAGCTCAAATGTTTGGGGATCACCTTTAAGTGTGATATACAGTGGACAGCCTAACTTAACTACAAACGCCGCCTTTATGTGATCCACACGAACATTCGTGGCAAAATACTGTGACCATTAGACATGACACAAAAGGTGGATTTTATTAACACTCGTCTGGATTTGCTACTAACCCATTTTGCACATATTTTACCAATGCCGAAGGCAACAGCACACAGACTGTGAAGCAAAGCAAGCGCTGTATCATGTATAAGATACAGAGGCGAGCGAGTGCACGGGACTTACCCTAGTTCACTGCTAGTAGCGTCACGTCATCGTAACGCGCCTGCATA
Source organism: Schistocerca gregaria (assembly GCF_023897955.1). Taxonomy (NCBI): domain Eukaryota; kingdom Metazoa; phylum Arthropoda; class Insecta; order Orthoptera; family Acrididae; genus Schistocerca; species Schistocerca gregaria. Next base: position 518,470,551 of record NC_064921.1, on the reverse strand, counting down.
TAGTATTGCACCACATTTAACATAAAAGTAAAAATTAAGATTTGTGTGTAAAACTTTGTTAAAGTATAGTTCTATGTAATAATGTTTCAGGTAACAAATCTTAATGTTATAAAATTAGTAGTTTACGTAAAATTCACGTTTTGAAAGAAAAATAGGAGGCGCTAAATAATGACGCTAGGAAGCCAAAATTTGGTGAGAAGGTGCAGTAAGAAGTCATTAATGAGTGGTGCTGGTTTCCAAAACCATAAAACTAAAATTGACTCCAGAATCCGCGTTTTTCGGAAAAATCAGAGGCGCGAAATAATAGAGCTACAATATTGAAAATTGGTAGGATGCTTCAGTTCACCCTAATAATAATAATGGAAATACCACAATCAGTTACCTCTTCTAGTTTTTTAGTAATTTAGTAAAAACTACTTTTGTGAGTAAAATGTACATAAGCATTATAGATTAAGTACTTTAAATTTTAATGATAAAACAAATTCTTTAAGACCAATGATCAGATAGGACAATTAACAAAGCTACACCAAGTTTTAGTCTTGTAGCATAATTAACAGCTGATACAAGTCTTGATAAAGCTATGGTTCAGAGGTAACAATCTACCGTTAGTTCCATTGTAAAAATTCTAGAGAGTAAAGTTTTAATTTTAGCGGGCTGAGATTTTCTACGTGCTTCTGTACTGCTCAGATGTATGTATACAAAAATTGAGAAGTTTGTAAAGCTATTATTAAATGTGATATTTAAGATTATGTGCCTGAGATAGCGATCATTTGGAGGCTGCAGGCATCTGCATAGGAACGGAAAGAACAGATGCTCTCTTGGCGGTACGCGCCGGAGCTATATAAAAAGAGCGGCAGAGGCAGTAGTAAGCTCACTCCGCATTAGACCAACGCCTAGTCCACGCGAGCTTAACGTCCGATCGCGCCTCGCCTCGGGTGACGTCATAGCGGGCTGTGACATGCGCGTACTTAGCAATGTAAACGGACATTGAAAATCGCGAGGACTGTACACCGTCCTGGATCGTTTAGACTTCGGTAACAAACTGTTATTGTGCCGTCCGTGTGAAGTATAATTCCGCGTGGCAAGTGGTGACTAACTCCACTTTTAAGGCGAGCATTAATCCTTTTTTTTAACATTATTGCGAACTATTAATAGAGCACCGTTAGTTAGAGTAATGAACTATTCGGGAGGAACTTGCTGTAGAAGTCGCCTCTGAACTATTAAACGATTGGCTGAATTAACAATATTTAATGTCTTTAGCATTTTCAGAAGTTTCGAGTAATTTGTGTGAGCCTTTAAGATAATAAAATCTTGTTTGGAACTTTAAATTTTATTGAAGCAGCCCTAATCCCGTGAAGAACTATGGATATTTTTCGTTTAGCTGGGCTGTACAGGAATGTGGCCGTGCAGACTGGGAACTAAGGTCAGTAAGTTTCCCTTCGCTTTCTGACTGGCCACCAAATTAGTTGCCAGGCTCGCGTGATTTAAGGTGGCAATGTTCAACTTTCATTCAACATTAAACAACGACTTCTTCGCCGTCCCACATATGTTGCATCGGCAATAGTCTGTTACGTGAAATGAACATGCAAACAACTCATTCGACAACTTCTTCGCCGCCCCACAACTGGAGGCGGCTTTTGGTTACTTCTTAAGTACGGGTCTTATCATCAAACTCCTCTGTGACCCACTAACTCTTCCTCCCCGAGACGGTGGCCTCAGTCTTGTCAACGTCTATGCAAGAGCTGCTACCCTTTATGTAAGTACAATGGTTAAACAGTAGACCCGCCACTGAACCAGATCAACAGGAAGTTTGGTTGATGAACTGGCCGCTCCATTCTGAGGGGCGTGTTGCAGTAGGACATATTTCTACCGCTCTCTCACATGTCAGGATGTTTTCCATCAAATACAGTTATATCCATACCGACTTGCGTTGTACCTACACATGTGATATTTATCACCTAATGGAGAGAGGTCATATCTGGTATGTGGTGGAAAGTCGATTCCTATGGACGCATGGCCACTGGTCTGGCGTTCTGTGCACCACGTCCTCGCTCGTGCGACCTGGTTCCTGGTTATTAGTGGCAAATACATGCCATTAACATGACAGATTCGTCGCTCTGCCGCCCCCCACCACCTAATGTCACAAGTTGTCACTTCTGTTCCTAGAAGAGGCTTATTAGCATACAAAGACCAAAGCAATGAATTGGATAAATTGCCTATCGATCTCGTACTTGTTTCATGTAGGAGATAAGAGTGTTCTTGACTTTGGGGAATTTCTGCAAGATCATTTTACCTTTCTCAAAATCCGAGAGGCCATGAATATTATGCTAACTTTTCGGATAGTGTCTTCTTGGATCCGTTCCTCCCTGCAGCTGGTGTGTCATAGGTATGAGAAGGTGATTTTAATGTATACAATATAAGGACTAGAAACATTGTATTGGCAAAATGAAATAATCTTCGACTGACTGACTTGGGATTCTGAATGCACCCAACGACAAATTGACGGCGCGCAGATGCCGTTTCGTTTGTTTCTCCGGGATAGCGTTTTTACTTCCATTTATGCTTTGTTCGTTATTGATGCTAATTACACATCATTATTTTTCGCCTGGAGGGCGCCCTGTTCAATCTTAATTGTTTGTTATTTTGGTGATGATTACTCATAATCTATGAACCTATTGTGTGTTCTCCATATACATTCCCCTTGTAAAAGTAAAAGATAGAAATAAAGTTTATTGTTAAAAAAAGGCGGAAGGTGGTTACAAAAAGAATTGTATACGGACAGTTCATCTATAGCTTTGGGAAAATAAGTAAAAAATCGCCTTTGATTAACAATCAAAACGTCCTCGGTCTCGGGTTAGAACCCCGCCATTGCTTAAATTTTGACTAAAAATCATCAGGAATCGCGAGTGAAGACTCCCGACATAAGAAGTCACCCTCACTCTGCCAACAGCCTTGTCAAAGAGGGCGGAGGAGCGGACAGAGGTTCAGGGCATGCTCATGCCCTTGGGGTTGGAAACTGCCCCTAAAGGAGGAAGAATCAATGATCAACAGCATGAGGATGCAGAATGCAATGGAAACCCGGCATTAAATACACATAATGTGTGTCCACGGGACATGTGGCCTGTAATTGGAAATATCGTGATGATATCTCTACTGGTAAAGGATTCTGGACTAGTCCCCATTTTGTGTCTCCAGGAGGGGACTGCCAAGGGGGAGGTGACCGTGAAAAAAAAAAAAGACTGAATAACAAATGAAAGGATAACGTTCTGTGCGTAGATGCGTGGAATGTCAGAAGTTTGAATGTGCTAAGGAAGTCAGAAAATCTAGAAAGGGAATATCTACCTAGATATAGCGGGCGTCAGTGAAGTGAAATTGAAAACAGGCAAGTATTTCTGGTCAGATGAGCATAGGGTAATATCAACAGCAGCAGAAAATGGTATAACGGACAGGGAGTGAGTTACTGTGAACTGTTCAGTGACAGGGTTGTTCTCATCAGCATCGACAGCAAGCCAAAACCGACAACAATACTTCAAGTACACATGCTGACATCGCAAACAGAAGATGGAGATATAGAGAGAGTCTATGAGGATATTGAACAGGTAATTCAGTATGAAAAGGAGACGAAAATCTAATAGTCATGAGATATTAGAATGCAGTGTAGGGAGGGAGTAGAAGAAAGGGTTATGAGAAAATGGGCTTAGTAGTGGGAATGAGAGAGGAGGACGACTGAGTTCTTCGATAAATTTCAGATGATTATGGCGAATACTCTGTTCAAGAATCACAAGAGGTGGAGGTATACTTGGAAAAGGCCAGGAGATACAGGAAGATTTCAGTTAGATTACATTATGGTTAGGCAGAGATTCCGATACCAGATATTGGATTGCAAGGTGTACCCAGGGGCAGATATAGACTCAGATCACAATTTGGTAACGATGAAGAGAATGCAGGAGTTTAAGAGACTATTCAGGAAGAAACACTGTCCAAAGAAGGACGATACGGAAGTACTAAGGAATGAAGAGATACGCTTGAGTCTATAGATACTGGGATTGTCAATTGCTCAGCAGGCAGTTCAGCTGAAGAGGAATGGTCATTTCTAAAAATGGTAATCACAGACGTTGGAGAGAAAAACGTATGGCACAGGAAGATAATTGCGAAGGAATCATAGGTAACAGAATAAATTCTTCAGTTGATCGACGAAAGAAGGAAGTACAACAACGTTCAGGGAAATTCAGAAGTACAAGTAACGTAGGAATGAAATTAACAGGAAGTGCAGGGGAGCTAATGCGAAATGGCTACATGAAAAATGTGAAGAAATTGAAAAAGAAATGATTATCGGAATGACTGCCTCAGCATATAGAAAAGTCAAAACAGCTTTTGGCGAAATTAGAAGCAAGGGAAATTAGAAGCAAGACGAATTCCGTTGTTAAATGCGGAGGAGGGAGCGGATAGATGGAAGCTAGACATGGGCAAACTGAAACGCATAACTGTTTCGAAACAAATGAGACAGTACAATACAATGTTTCGAAACGCTGTTTCGAAACAGTGAAACGGTTTGTGTTTCCTAATTGTATAAGCCTACACATTATATCGTATTGAGTGTCCTCTGTATAAATGTTGCCATATAGACACAAATGAGGTGCGATAGCGCCAATCATATCGCAGATAGTATGAAACTTTCACTTAGGTTCATATTTCCTGCAGAAAATGCTCTGCTTTCGAGTCCTATGACTTTCCATATTTTCCAATTGGCTGAGGTCGGAGATGTATGTTTGACATAACAGATTTTGCCAAACTCGTTTCCCTCTATTCGAGTGCCTAATTTTGATAGATTTTATGAGTGATGATCTGTACGTGCTCTTGAAAAGGCATATCATGGGATATAATTTATTGAGATATCATTCTGGGAAGCGAGGCACTGAATTAACATTTATGAGCGTGCCACTCACACTTTTCTTACTCACGGTTAAATTTTCCATTGGTTTCGGTATGTTTCCTTGAAGTATAACATCCAGACTAAATTTTGAAACAATTCATACAGTGTAATGCCTTTGTGGTACCTATATCATGGCAGATTTACACCACTTACAATTTTTGTTAAGGAAGTTTGTTTGATATACAGGTATGTGGAGTTCCCTCAAGTACTCACAGCAAGCAGATATAATATAATTTTATTAAAACTTCCCTTGGATATCAGAGATAAAGTTAAGTTGCTGTCGAAATGCAATTTTTATAACAGTATCTCAAAACCAAAAACAAAAGTATGAAAGCATTGCTGTTGATTTTACTGAGAATTATCTATGATCAATACACAAGATGCCTATAATGTGTAATAACCAAACATTTACAACTCACAAACATACACTTACATAAATCAGATAATTATTCTCGAAAACACAAATAAATAAACAAACTCAAAAAAATTAAACTCACTGAATGGTGAGCAAAAACGTAAGTGTCTTCTGCGTGCAACAAATCTGAGAAAAATGTTCTTGCAAGTTAGTTACATTTAAGATTTAGTAGACTAAACAAAATAGTCAAATAACAATGCAGTGCACATTGATCAGAGAAGAATAAAATCATCAGAAATTTTACTGTTTCATTATTGAGTAGCTCTACTGTACCTGTTCTCAGTTGTAGTTTATAAATATCAGTTTTGATAATTTTTAGCTTGAAAGACGGGATCGTCTGTCTGTTACTGTTTGCCCCTGCTAAGAAAATATGCGCTCACATGGAACACAGGTGGCCGTAACACAAAGACGTCGTTTCATTATTTCAAACAGCGTAGGAAACAACACATGATTTTCTTTCAACCACAGCAATGGATCTTGTGATCTGTGTATCAGTGACATCTTCATATATTTATCAAGCTTGACTTTACGTGTATGTTATAAGAGATGTGTAATTTAACTGAATGTTTTTCATACTTTTATTATTTTGAATACGAATAGTGTGGGTTATCGTATTATTTGTTGGTGTTTATAAAGCAGATATGACACCATTTCGGAATAGGGCAGTCAATTAGAAATGAAGCCTTGTTTTCGGAAACCTTAAGCTTCGTGCTGTTGTGTGTCAAAAAGATTACGACACAACTGAAAGTGTTTCATGAACTGAGATGTTAAATGTGTTTCAGTATCTCTACCGTGCCCGAATCTTGTCCGAGACAGAGCGGAATGAAACGTCACTGTTTTCACTGTTTCGAAACAGTGAAACATAGCCGTTTCGGAACACTGAGACAGTTACACGTATCGATTCGCAGTATCGAAACATAGAAACAGTGGCCAAGTCTAGTGGAAAGAGTACATTGAGTGCACTGAAGACCTCTATGAGGTGGAGGACTTAACTAATGACGTGATAGTAAGAGAAACAGGAGTCGATAGGGAAAAGATACAAGAGCCAAGAGAGAACAATAAGAGTGGAAGATCAAGAACGAAGTGCTCTGATTGAAAAGGGTGTAAGGCAGGGATATACGTAGTTTTTGGCGATCACGAACTAATTAAAATTAAGGGATTTTGCTACCCAGGCAGGAAAATAGCCCATGTCGGACAGAGCAATGATGACACAAAACGTAGACTAGCACTGGCAAAAAGTGCATTCCTGGCTAAAAGAGAAGTCTACTGATATCAAATACACGTCTTAATATGAGGAAGGAATTTCTGAGAATGTACTTTTGGAGCGCAGCATTGTATGGCAGTGAGACATGGTCTGCGGGAAAACCGGAACAGAAGAGAATCGAAGTATTAGAAATGTAGTGCTACAGAAGAATGTTGAAAGTTGGGTGGACTGATAAGGTAAGGAACGAGGTTCTCCGCAGAATCGGCGAGAAGAGGAACGTATGGAAACACTGACGACAAGAAGAAGGGACTGTATGATATCACATATGTTAAGACAACAGGGAACAACTTTTATGGAACTAGAGGAAGCTGTTGGTGGTAAAAACTGTAGGGGAAGACAGAGATTGGAGCATATTCAGCAGATAATTGAGGACGCAGAATGCAAGTGCTACACTGAGATGAAAAGCGAAAAGGTTGGCAAGGGAGAGGAATTCGTGAAGGGCCACAGCAAACCAGTAAGAAGACTGATGGCGTGGAAAGAAAAAAAACACGTAAAATATTTTGGAAATAAAACAGACCCCCACCACATTTGGATCTCCAGCTGGAGACTATCGCGAACACGTCAGGAAACGCTGAAATGGCACTCCCCGCCGCTTTTTATTCTGGCGGTTCCGCTTCTCATGACCCATAGTGGTCAGAACGTCAAACCAAACACCTTTCAGCCGTCTAAATTTCCAAATTGTTATTTTATTGGGCTACCAGTTTCATCCTCAGAGGCCCTGACCTACGTGTAACAAGATTACAGCTTCGGTTCCGGTTTGAAATTATCGCTGTCTCCAAAATCTACAAATACTACTTTTTGAATGCTGGCCCCCATTTTGACCGGAACCGTGGTTGGAATCTTAGTACATACCGTTCAGGGAGCCCGAAGATGGTGTAATATATTGCCGAAACTGGTAACCTAATAAAATAACAAATTGAAAAGTTAGGCGGCTGAAAGGTGTTAGATTTGACATTCTGTACTGTACATCCGTGGTCCCCAACCATCTTTGAAACGATGGGCATACAGAGACATGGTGGTCAGTTCCGCATTAGAGAGAGGTGACCGGATACTTTTGATCAAATAGTGTCTGTGATCATCCCGTGTCGTTAGGCCCAGGTATCTGTATGAACAGATTTTTTTTCTAGCTGTGACTCACTATTATGCTAGGCATAGGATACTTCGTTTTACGTTCCTGAACATTTAATGCAAGTTGTCAATCTTTGCATCAGTTTGGAGTCTTACCAAGATCTGATTTAATATATCTGCTGCTTCTTACTATACAATTCTTCAGTATTGATAACTGCATCATCTGCAAAAAATCTGAGGTGACTATTAAATTGTCTGCCAGATCATTAATATAACAACATGAATAACAACGGTCCCAACACAATTCCCTTGGCCACGCCCAAAGTGACTTCTTCATCTGTCGATGTCTCTCCATCCGAGTTAACTTGCAGTGTCCTCTCTACCAAAATATCCTTATTCCAGTCACAAATTTCGTTTGAAACCCTGTAATTTTAATAAGCTTCCAATTTCTGGGCATCCTTGGAATAGGACACAGTAACTGACATTTCAGTCGATTCACTGGACACAGCTGCCCCCTGTTGGAATGTTAGAATTCCCAAGTATGTAGACGGTGAACAGGTTAACGGTTTGGCGCATACCTCACTCAGGTTGCCGTATCTCGCAAGCACTCGGCGCGTGCGACGTGAAACAGGGAAAGTCACGCTCCGGCGTCCCGGTAAGCTGCGCCGTGAAAACAAACTCCAGGCACTGCCCAATCTAGACTGCATTTCCATCTTCTCTTCTCTGCGGATAACAAAATGGCCAGTTACAAGTTCTTTGAATGTTTATCCCGTGCACAATAAATGACTCAGCTAATTTTGGCATTGACTTATATGTTAACTCCAAGCTTTATATATAAATACTCTTCCGCCGTGTTTCACCAGATAAGGTCCTGGTTACGCAACATATGTTGTCAACGGAACTTTCTGCCATCATTAGGTAATTGTAAACTTTCACGGCCGAAATATCACAGTTACTGAAATGTTCTGGGCCATTATGCTGCGGTCATATGAATTTCAAATGGAATCTCAACGTTTCGTCCCCATCTGCGAAGAATAACTTCAATGCAGGCACATGTGAGCTATTAAATTCAAATGATACATTGTACATCACAGCATTTGACGAGCTTATGAGACGGAAACAAGAGGAACGATCCTATGTACCTACAATACAATATGATTCGTTTCCTAAGAATTGTTACAAATTTCCTACCGCGGAGATATCATCTATAACTGATGTCCTTACTGTTTTAATACTATACTGTTTACACTTAGGGTTAACACAGTTAACATTTCATTTAATCAAGTGATTATAGATATTATGATACGGTTTTTTGTGTAATACGATAAATGATATATGTACGATGCTGTATCTAGCGGCTTGAAGAGGTGTCAATTACATCGCCGGCTGTGACCGAGCGCTTCTAGGCCCTTTAGTCTGGGACCGCGCTGCTGCTACGGTCGGTTCGTATCCTGCCTCGGGCATGGATGTCGGTGATGTCCTTAGTTAGTTAGGTTTAAGTGGTTCTACGACTAGGGGACTGATGACCTCAGATGTTAAGTCCCATAGTGCTTAGAGCTATTTGTACCATTTGAACTGCATCGCCGAAACCGGTCGTAAATAAATAAAACTAGTATAGACAGCTACTAATATTATTATTATTATTGTTACTATCGCACATAAAATCAATGGAGGTTGTAGTTTCTTCGAAGATACAATACACACCCTGACTCACTACTGACTGAGCCATGGTGAATCGGACTTTCGAAGAAGCTGCAACCCTCTTTGGAGACGTCCTCTGAAGATGGAGACGAAAGGCTGGGTTTCAATAAGAAACTCACTAGCAATCTTCCGCAACAGATGTTATGTACCAGTTATTATTGTTTTCTTCTGTCTTCACCTTACTCCAGTTTAAAAAAGGCGTTTCGCACATATTTATAAAGCATCTTCTGTGGTAATTGGAGTCTTTTCCTTTTGATTATCTGTTTTAAAGTACACTGTGTTTTCCTTCGTTGTTAGTGGAGTGTGGACTCGGAAAAATCAATTTTGCGCAAGTGCTGAATGTGAAACATGTGAAACTACAGTTAGATTTCTGTGGAAACTACTTTTGTGAAGTTTACAAAACTGAATTTAAATGCAAAAAATCGCAAATGCCACAAAAGAAGAAGCGAGTCTATAAAAGACGGGAAATCGCGAAAGGTACATGTGTAACCATGTTTTTTTCGAATCCAACGTCAGCTAACAATGCAGGCAATTGCCCTGGACTTCAAAACAAAAAACACCAGTGAACACAGAAGATGCTTTGTAAACACGTTTCGTGACAAACTTCTTTTAAACTGCAGTAAGCGTAAGTCGGCAAAACAAAATAATAATTATTTCAAATGATGCAGTGATTGATCATCAGTCATCACAGTTCGTATAGCCTCTCTATTCAAGTGTCGCACTTGTTCAGGGTAAGTGTGTACGTTCTTACCACAAAGTTATGAGAGGGCTACTTGATAAATTTCATGGTATTCGCTTTTGTCTGAAAGCCAACTGTCAGTCAGCATCTTCAAATGTTATCTTGCAACAAATTACGAGGTCACAATAAAAATTTCACTACTCTGGCTCGAATATTTAGGAAAAGAGAATATTTTCTTTTTCGTAATCTTCATAATAAGAAAAATAAAAGAAATAATGAGTAAACTTATATTGTCCTAATTTTAAATGTAGTGTATAGCTTGCTTATATATAATATTGGGAGCAAACAATGTTCATTCAATATCTCCTCTATTATTGACGTGTTTGTTACAAATTACAGCGATTGAGAAGCTGAAGTTTTCATAGTAACAACTTCACAGCATGTAGGTGCTTTTTCAGTCACAGTTAGGTCACAAGTAGCAATTGAAAGTAGCATTTAAGCATTATAACATTCAACAGCATTCGTACTTCGTTTTAAGAACTTTGCGTATCATGCTACGAATGTATACCGATACCTAACGGTCAAAGAAATAAACCAAAAAGCTGATTTGTTCAAAGAAAAATTATACACTTTGTATTTTATCTGCAGCAGCGTTGATGTATTTGGATGTACGCTCCCCCCACCCCCTCTCTAAGAAAATCTTGGTTGTTTAGCGTAGCCTGAGGTCTGTGTTGGATTGAAATGTGATATTCTGTTGATAATTCGGAAGCCAATGAATGTGAATGCCAAATAAAGGTTGTGCTCATAGAGTGACTTTTAGTACCTAATATTTATGTTTGCACCATATTCAAACACTCTTTACATCATAAAAACCGAAACTGCTGGCTACAGTTGGAAACCCCTCTTAATTCGTTTGATTAATTATTTTGTAATGGACAGACGAAAAACGCCTCGTCTTCCTCCACAAACGGAGCTAAACTGACGTTAACTACAACAATGCCATTTACAGCTTGTAAAAGTAAGCTACTGAAGTACAAATTGTGTACTATTCTCATGACAACGTTGAGAAAAACATCAAGTAGGGTGTGTGAAATCCCAGCAAGATAACGATAGGGTTAACAAAATAATCGTGAAAGAATGATTACTTAACTAGATTTGACATCTTATTTTAACTTTACAGACCAAAAATTTAACCTACGCTTTGCTTTTTAAAGATTATATGCAAATTGTAATTGTTGGCGGAGTTATTTAATTTCTGATAGAGTGCGGTCATTGCCAAAATATATGATAATGGAGAAACTGGGATGTTTTTCTTAGACGTGGCTAGGCACAAAGGCAGAGAATTTGTACTACAGGTTCGTTGAGGAAAGTAGACAAGGAAAATAACAATGCAGCCTGTGGAAAAATCGTACTGATTTCAAGGAAGTTCATAGACGACACCACTGGTTGCGATAAGCCGTTATGGACATTATAAAGGTGGTTTTCGGAGAACTGTCTGACAGAGACCTTTTACGGAGGAGCCTCTATCGTTAAACACGGAATCCAAACAAAAGTACAAATAACACAATGTATGAGACAAGCAAACCAAATCAGGAGAAGTAAAAAGGAAGCATGAGGGGTACATGTCTGAAAATTTAGCTCATTGAATAGCATTACATTAAACTCACTAACGGAAAAAAATTTCAACATCAAGAAGGAGTTGTGCGTCATAAACGAAAGTTGGTAGGCGTGTTTTTACATTTGAAAGATGACGTCTATTCAAATTTCACTCCAGTCGCATAAGAGTGGCGCTAGTAGCGCAACTAAATGGATGAACGGGGAAATACCGCGGCGTGACCCTAGATCGGCACATGACCTGGAGACCTCACGTTCGCGAAATAACAGGAAAAGCGTTGGGTTACCTACGCACGCTTTACCCAATCTTAAACCCAACAACGACGCTGTCCACCCAGTGTGGATTCACACTATATCTGGCAATTGTTAGGCCCGTTATAGAGTACGCTTCTGTGGTATGGGGCAGTGCTGCCAACATCCACATTGAAAAACTACAGAATGTGCAGAACAAGTCTATGCCTTGGTTTACACTTACCCAGACGCTTGCCCACTAGGAATCTTAACTAGCAGGCTAGCGTTCCAGTTTTAAAGCACCGCATCAAACAGACCACCTGCCAATTCTATGAAGAGGCGCAGCGCTCTGAAAACCCATTAACAGCCAATCTCGGCAACCAGATGTATTAGCGCCCGACCACAAAGTGGCCGGACGTATTGTGTGAATAAAGCGCTCAATAAGAGAGATAGTGTAATAAAAAATGAATTACACCTTGAGTAGACACATCAAAAAGAGAAAAATTAAAAAGCCAAGTGAATAGAGTAGGTAAGGCACTACAGTGTCAGAATTACAAAAGAAACGAGATCCAGAGGTCTCCTGAAGTCAGAGTGAGTGAATGAGGTTTAAGTACACGCTGTAACGGTCGTAAGCGTTAGTTCCTTTTGAGGATAGACTTGCTAAGTTGGTGTTAATCAAGAATGTCTTAAGGCGACAAGGACACCATTATAAATACCTCTCTGAGTTTGAACGAGGTCTTGTGATAGGGCTACGAGAAGCTGGATGTTCCTTCTGCGATAACGCAGAAGGACTTGGCAAATGTAGCCATTAAACATGATTGCTGTCAGCTGTGATCACGAGAACTTACGGTCGCTAGAGCACCAGGCTCGCGACGACGACGTAGCATTATCGAGAAGTAAGACCATCGTGTTGGCGTATGGCTGTGGCACATCGTATTCTGCAGCAGCAATTGGCACCATAGTGACTCCACGGACTCTTACAAATTGGTTACTTCAAGGACAGCTCCGAACTAGAGGCACTGTAGCGTGCATACCAATCACACCAACCAAACCACCGCCATTTGCGATTTCAGTGGTGTAAAGCGTGAGCTCATTGGAGGGCGAGGTGGACACCTGTTGTGTTTTCTGAAGAAAGCTTGTTCTGTCTCGGTGCCAGTGATGGCCGTGTGTTGGTTAGAAGAACCTGTCTTTGAGCTACACACAGTGAACATACAGCTAGAGTTATGGCTTGGGGCTGCGATTTGGTATGGCAGTATGTTATCCCACGTACTCTGACAGCAAACTTGTTCATCAGTCTGATGAATCGACCTATTGTGCTGACATTCAAATGGCTCTAAGCACTATTGGAATTAACATCTGAGGTCATCAGTCCCCTAGAACTTATAACTACTTAAACCTAACTAACCTAGGGACATCACACACATCCATGCCCGAGGCAGGATTCGAACCTGCGGCCGTAGCAGCTGCGCGTTTCCGGATTGAGGCGTCTACAACCGCTCGGTCACAGCGGCCGGCGTGCTGACATTCGTGAACAGCATTCGTGAACAGCAGCTCTTCAGAGTATCGACATGTCGCCTTAGCGTACTCGATCAACAGATCTGTCTCCAAACGAGCGCATATGAGCATTATCGGATGACAATTCCAGCGTTGTCCAGCGACAGCATTAACGGCCCCTATATTGACAGACCAAATGCAACAGATATGTAACTCTATCGCACTAACTGACATTTGGTACCTGTACAACACAATGCATGCACGTCTGCATGCTTGCATTGAGCGTTCTGGACGTTACACCAGTTATTAAGGTAACAACATTTGACATTTGGTGCTTTATCTTACATTTACACTAATCAGTAATCTTGGCTTATTTACCACTTAAATATGTTTCCTAGACAAATGTGTTCCTGAAATTTTATTACTCTACATTAATTATTTTTTGGTGCTGCATTTTTTCGTCAGTGTGTATAGCAAATACTGTGGACTTAGTTTTCATTGCACTTGTTTTTCCATGTAAAAGCAAATATTCTCAGTAAATGTGGAAGCTAAAGATTCAATTTTTTTCGATATGGTACTTACATTATGTCAAAAGTAATTTATATCGTAGCCATTTATTTATACCCCGTGTTGCTACGGTCACAGTTTCGAATCCCGCCTCGGGCATGGATGTGTGTGATGTCCTTAGGTTTAAGTAGTTCTAAATTCTAGGGGACTGATGAAATTAAATGAAATGTCGTGTGACGAGGGCCTCCCGTCGGGTAGACCGTTCGCCACTTCGGCGACTTGCTTGTCGATGGGGATGAAATGAAGATGATTAGGACAACACAACACCCAGTCCCTGAGTGAAGAAAATCTCCGACCGGGAATCGAACCCGGGCCCTTTGGATTGACAGTCTGTCGCGCTGACCACTCAGCTACCGGGGCGGACAAGGGACTGATGACCTTACAAGTTTAGTCCCATAGTGCTCAGAGCCATATCTAGTTATTTAAAACTACAAGGTAAAATAAAAGAAACAGGTAAATATCTTTGCACAAAAATAATTCAAAGCTGTCAAGCACTGTGGCACAGGGTATGTAATTAATATACAAGTAAAATGAAAGCCTGCATGTTCACAGGCATGTACATCGGAAAAAAGACAATTGCGAATTAATGATTTATTTATCAGTCTATGCCAATTACATGATGGAAATATTCTGGAATAGAATGTTTCATTGCTACAGAAATGAAGCTGGAAGCATCATCATAGTGCTTCTGAGTAGTAGACTGTCCGCCTGGTTAGCTGGGTGGTAACGTGCTTGCCTCCCATGCACTGGGCCCAAGGTTCGCTTCCTGGGCGGGTTGGAGATTTTCTCCGCTCGGGGACTCGGTGCTGTGTTGTCCTCATCAGTATTTCACCCTCCTCATCGGCTGCGAGTCGCCCAATGTGGTGCCGACTGAAATAAGACCTGCACTTGCCGGCCGAATCCGAATGGGACCTACCGGCCAACAATGCCATACGACCATTTTATTGAGTACTAGACTGCACTGTAATTTTGCTGCTAACTGTTTATTTTCAAGCCTCAGATTTTTTTCCCTCAAGGCCTTCAGTATTGCTCTTTTCTTTTAGGATGGACAGTCTCAGAATAGCGATGGAACTGCACGTGGCTTGAAGTGTGGTCACTCAACAATTGTCTTGTCATTTCATCCCAGACTTGTGTTTCCAAGAGAACATAATCTTTTTAAACGTATATATAGCATACCTGTAAATAAAAATTAATATATAATGGGGATTGCACAATCGGAAATTTTAAGCAAGAGTTTTATACTCTCTCTCCCTCCCTCTCTCTCTCTCTCTCTCTCTCTCTCTCTCTCTAACGCGCGCGCGCGCACACACACACACACACACACACACACACACACACACACACACACACACACGTGTTGACTGTAGACAAATAGAGAAATATTCCATAGAAGCTGTTGTGAAAGAAAATAATATGGTTATCACAAGTAATGGATTTATACAGCATTCAAAACCATTTTTGTCTCTTGTTTAACTATAAGTTATTCTAAATAATATCGTCTTGATGAAATATGTGCGAGGCCCTTTTAGATTTATTACTTCAAATTCAACAAATTACACTGAAACGCCAAAGAAACTGGTATAGGCAGGGGTATTCATATACAGAGACACAGAATACGGCGCTGCGGTCGGCAACAGCTATATAAGACCACAAATGTCCGGGGCAGTTCTTAGATCGGTTGCTGCTGCTGCAATGGCTGGTTATCGAGATGGATGTGAGTTCGAAAGATTTGTTATAGTCGGCGCACGAGCGATGGGACACAGCATCTCCGAGACAGCTATGGAATGGGGATTCTCCCTCATGACCATTTCACAAGTGTACCGTGAATATCAGGAATCAGCCAAAGCCGGCTGGGGTGCCGAGCGGTTCTAGGCGCTTCAGTTTCGAACCGCGCGACCGCTACGGTCGCAGGTTCGAATCCTGCCTCGGGCATGGATGCGTGTGACGTCCTTAGGTTAATTAGGTTTAAGTAGTTCTAAGTCCTAGCGGACTGATGACCTCAGATGTTAAGTCCCACAGTGCTCAGAGCCATTTGAACCATTTGAATCCGGCAAAACATCAAATATCCGATATCGCTGCGGCCGGAAAAAGAGCGTACGAGAACTAACGACCACTGAAGAGAATCTTTCAACGTGACAGAAGTGCAGCCCTTGCAAATTGCTGCAGATTTCAATGCTGGGCCATCAACAAGTAGAGTCGGTGTGCGAACCATTCAACGAAATATCGCCAATATGGGCTTTCGGAGCCGAAGGCCCACTCGTGTACCCTTGATCAGTGCACGACACAAAGTTTACACCTCACCTGGGCCCATCAATACTGACATTGGATTGTTGATGACTGGAAGCATGTTGCTTGATCATTTCAAGTTGCATCGAGTGGATGGACATGTATGGGTATGGAGACGACCTCATGAATCCACGGACTCTGCATGCCAGCAGAGGGCTGTTCAAGCTGGTGGAGGCTCTGTAATGGTGTGGGCGATGTGCAGTTGGAGTGATATGGGACCCCTGATACGTACAGATACGACTCTGACAGGTGACACGTACGCAAGCATCCTGTCTGATCATGTGCATCCATTCATGTCCATTATGCATTCAGATGGACTTGGACAATTCCTGCAGGGCAATGCGACACCCCACACGCCCAGAATTGCCACAGAGTGACTCCGGGAGCACTCTTCTCAGTTTAAACACTTCCGCTGGCCACCAAACTCCCCAGACATAAACGTTACTGAGCACATCTGGGATGCCTTGCGACGTGCTGTTCAGAAGAGATCTCCACCACCTCGTACTCTTACGGATTTATGGACAGCTTTGCAGGATTCATGGTGTCAGCTGCTGCACTGCTTCAGACATTAGTCGAGTCCATACCATATCGCGCTGTGGCACTTGTGCATACTCGCGGCGGCCCTACACGATGGTCGGCAGGTGTACCAGTTTCTTTGGCTCTTGAGTGTAGTTCATACATAAAACCTGACAGTGTGAAAAATGTAAAACATTGCTGCTTACATGCTGCATGGTAGCAGGTAGGACCTACATACACAAAACGTTCTTTTCAAACAAATTAATTGCGGGTCTATGAAGGAAGCGTAGTGCATCTGAAACAGAGGCGTGAGTGGAGCCTGCGCGACCCTTTCGGGGCGGCCATGGCTGCCGCGCGAGCGTCGACGCGCTGCCCTGTCAGCCTGGGCTCACCGAGCCGAGTAATACCCCATGCCCCGCCAGGAACCCGGGTCCGCCCGGGCATCCGTGCGCTTCGGCTGCTCGTCTAGCCGCGTCACCGACGGACACCACACTGCTGTCGGCCCGTGCGCAAGCAGTTTTTTATTTCGCACAGTATTTACCGACGTACTACTTAACCACCGACGTTATATTAAAATAACTGATGGCTGTCACATCAGGAAATGTAATTGATGAATCAACTTATTGTTACGTGGATGTAAAAATCTCTGTACCTTACGATGCAGTTAATTTTATTAAAGATCGCCCTACTAATTACCGAATTTTTGTACTACTGTATGAGGAAATGGGAATTATTTACAAGTTTTTGCTGGCACACACTTGAAGTTAGCAGGTTATATTACGGCAAAACTGTTCTCACGTCGCACGTGATGCAATGTCGATGCTGAGGCTTCTTTCTCTGTGTGACATCTGCAGCACGGAGGACAAATTGTTGTATCGCGTAGCTGTTAATAAATTTGTTGCATTGTTCACATAAATTTACATCTTTTCATTATTATATAATCGGATATTGAGGACGTCAGTTCTGATAAAATATTTACTTAGCATAGCTAATCGACATTGCATTTACCTCGTAGTGCACCATTCTGGAAAGTGCTGAAGCATAAACTTCCTTTCTCTCATTTATAGGGAGTTGCTTTAGGTGACGTACCTGTAGTACTAGAAATGGCGCAAGCAAATGCACTGACTTTAATTCCATTTTTTCGCTTAAGAGCTTTCGAGCGCCTGCTTTCAGTAGTGTTGCTTCCCACAAATGTCTGACAATATTGAGGCACACCATCTTCCTCAAACACGATCTCTTATCCAGTTGTGAGCCTTTAACATATTTAATCAAAATATAAATTTCATTTATAAATGCGTCGTTTTACGTATATGGGAGTGCTTACCTTAATGTCTGCCGCGTTCTCAACACAGTGATTCTGTAGCTGGTACACCCGTGACACAAGCAACTGCAGCGTCGGATCACTGTCACTTTCCATAACCTAGGTATCTCCTTGAAATACTTAGAGAAGATAAATTGTCAGCTATCTGCAAATCCCAGTTCTCACACAAGTGTATTCGTCTGCTACTTCTTTTTCATGGCGAGTATTTGTTGACGGGTGCGGAAGCACATACTTTGCACTTGCAGTGGGGTACTGTGTTTCTATTTCTGGCAGTGTTCGGACGAGATTGTACAAAGCGTCCTCCTGCCCCTTTGATGAACAGCCGCAACAGTGTCGCAATAGGGTCCAATAGTTTTCCTGCACGTAACAGCAAGTTCTAATTGCTTTCAGTAAGAAGTAGACGACTGACCACATCGAAAACTTATAAAATTGTACCGCAAAAGACCTTGTTTGTGGAAAATCACCCAGCAGAAATTTATACTGACAGTCTGGTTAATTTCCGTCTATGCAGGCTCCAAAACCACTGTGAGTAAGTATTTCTGCATGAGACAGTTTTCCTGTGAAGAGTTATTATAACGCTATTAATTACAATAGATTCGACAAAATGAATCAGTACAATAGAAAACCCTAAAAAAAAAATGCTGGTTGCCACTTCTTTTATTACCCGAAAATTCTAGCAATGATCTTGTAATATTTTCTTTGTGCGTAGTGTTTGGTTTTGCCATTCTGATGAGATGGCGTAAAACTGTTACATGTATTTTACTTGTCTGTAAAAAGTAGAAGGGTAAATAAAGAAAATTAAAAATAATAATAGAACAAACAGGTGGTTCACTTTCATAGTTCCAAATGTGTTGTTTCTTCATTACACTTCGTCGCCGTCTACAGTGTCATTGCAGCGTAAATAATTAGAACAGAGATTCGACAATATGAATAAGTGCAACAGAAAACTTAAAAAAACACTGTTGGCTGTAATGTCTTATTCCGTTATCGAAAAAACGTTACCAAAGTAGAATCTAAGCTAGACACAATGGCGAAAAAGTATAACACCATTGCTCTTCACATATTTAAGCCAACTACAGTTCCTGATATCAAGTTGGTAAGATGTCTGTTCGCTTATAGAAAGTTGCACGGTACTTTTGAAGGTGATCTGTCTGTAGCAGCGAAGTAATAACGCTCAAAACACGCTCAGCGCTATACGGGCTAAAATGCGTCGTCCCACAATCACGTGACTTCAACTGCAAGAGATGTTCCGGACAGAATTCTTGTCCTGCGAATCCGAAAGCTGTTTTACTCAATGGACATATGGGTACTACGCACTAGTCAAGTTCACATCTGACTGCCACTTCACTAGGCAAAGCAAAGTCTAAGGTTTTATAGTGGCAACCGACTTACGGTTCACGCTGTACTTATCACGAGTATGTCGCTGTGCGTTAGAGACCTTAAAAATACGCAGAAAGAAGAAGGTGCAGCTTTCAGTACACATACCAATTTAACCTGTTTATTGTTACTACTCTTTTTAGGCACAAACAGGCGTAAAGTAGCTCTGGTTATTGCATCGGAACCTTGATGTGCCAAAATTACTTTCTATATTCCAAACTTTTTCTGAGGTGTCCACAGCAGTTTGTCTTTCACTTGATCGTTTGTGACGTGCTGCAGGTTTCAACAGCCGTCCACCCAGGGAGCACGTGGAGGTGGAGAGCACGGCGGCTGCCAGCTCGCTGCTCGCTACTGAGTACTGACCTCGCTAGCAGTCGGCGCGGCCCCGGCCTTGGCTACGGCCTTGGCGGCCGCGTTCACGCTCGGCAAATGCCGCGCCCTCAGCAACACTGCCGGCATTCCTGCCTGCAGCCTGTCTGCTGTGCTGGCATAGCCGCGCCGCCGTCTCTGCTTGTTGGATTATCGGATTCACACTCGACCAGAAACTACTGATAAGCACAAACTACAATGCTGCCCAACGATGCTACACCAAGAAGAAATGCAGATGATAAACGGGTATTCATTGGACATATAATACTAGAACTGACATATGATTACATTTTCACGCGATTTGGGTGCATAGATCCTGAGAAATCAGTACCCGGAATAACCACTTCTGGCAGTAATAACGGCCTTGATACGCATCGGCATTGAGTCAAACAGCTTGGATGGCGTGTACAGGTACAGCTGCCCATGCAGCTTCAACACGATACCACAGTTCATCAAGAGTAATGAGCGAGCCAGTTGCTCGGCCACCATTGACCAGACGTTTTCAATTGGTGAGAGATATGGAGAATGTGCTGGCCAGGGCAGCAGTCGAACATTTTCTGTATCCAGAAAGGCCCGTACAGGACCTGCAACATGCTGTCGTGCATTATCCTGCTGAAATGTAGGGTTTCGCACGGATCGAATAAAGGGTAGAGCCACGGGTCGTAACACATCTGAAATTTAACATCCACTGTTCAAAGTACCGTCTGTGCGAACAAGAGGTGACCGAGACGTGTAACCAATGCCCCGCGGGATTAGCCGAGTGGTCTACGGCGCTGCAGTCATGGACTGTCCGGCTGATCTCGGTGGAGGTTCGAGTCCTCCCTCGGGCATGGGTGTGTGTGTTTGTCCTTAGGATAATTTAGGTTACGTACTATGTAAGCTTAGGGACTGATGACCTTAGCAGTTAAGTCCCATAAGATTTCACACACACCAATGGAACCCCATACGATCACGCAGGGTGATACGCCAGTATGGCGATGACGAATACACGCTTGCAATGTGCGTTCACCGCGATGTCGCCAAACACGGATGCGACCATCACGATGCTGTAAACAGAACCTGGATTCATCCGAAAAAAATGAGGTTTTGCCATTCGTGCACCCAGGTTCGTCGTTGAGTACACCATCGCAGCCGCTCCTGTCTGTGATGCAGCGTCAAGGGTAGCCGCAGCCATGGTCTCCGAGTTGACAGTCCACGCTGCTGCAAACGTCGTCGAACTGTTCGTGCACATGGTTGTTGTCTTGCAAACGTCCCCATCTGTTGACTCAGAGATCTAGACGTGGCTGCACGATCCGTTACAGCCATGCGGATAAGTTGCCGGTCATCTCGACTCCTAGTGATACGAGGCCGTTGGGATCCAGCACAGCATTCCGTATTACCCTCTTGAACCCACTGATTCCATATTCTGCTAACAGTCATTGGAGCTCGACCAACGCGAGCAGCAATGTCGCGATACGATAAACCACAATCGCGATAGGCCAAAATCCGACCTTTATCAAAGTCGGAAACGTCATGGTACGCATTTCTCCTCCTTACACGAGGCATGACAACAACGTTTCACCAGGCAACGCCGATCAACTGCTATATGTGTATGAGAAAACGTTTGGAAACTTTCCTCGTGTCAGCAAGTTGTAGGTGTCCCCACCGGCGCCAACCTTGTGTGAATGGTCTGAAAAGCTAATCATTTGCATATCACAGCATCTTCTTCCTGTCGGTTAAATTTCGCGTCTGTAGCACGTCATCTTCGTGGTGTAGCAATTTTAATGGCCAGTAGTGTAGAAGCTCCAGGTGTAAAAAAGCAAACAAGTGATAGTCTGGAAAGGAGTGTGCAGAAGGAAGTGATACCACACGCGTCTACTGATGATAAATCTTCAGTAAAATAAATGACAGACAAGAAATACATAAAAATAGGTGTTCCTCAGGGTACTATGTAGGGTCCAGTTCTGTTACTAATATAGACACTGACGGGAAAAATCGCAACATCAAAAAAATAGCTAATGTAGAGTAACGAAATTTCGGACATACATTTGTTTAGGTAACATATTTAGGCAATTAACGTTGAAAGATCACAGGTTAATGAAGTGCGAGATTAGCCAATGCAAATGTGAAATCCTGGTACATTAATGTGATACTTTAATAACCGGTGTAACCGCCAGATTGTTGAATGCAAGCATGCCAACGTGCGTGTATTGTGTTGAAGAGGTGCCCAGTGTCAGTTTGTGAGCCGCGTGGAGTGACAGCGTGGTTAGAGGCGCCATGTCACGGACTGCGCGGCCCCTCCCGCCCGAGCTTCGTGTCCTTCCTCGGGCATCGGTGTGTGAGTTGTCCTTAGCATAAGTTAGTGTAAGTGCTGCGTAAGTCTAGGGACCGATGATCTCAGCTGTTTGGTTCCTCAGGAATTCACACGCATTTGAACAGTTTGTCAGTTTGTAGGATGGAGTTCCATCCCTGTTGTACTTGGTCGGTCAATATAGGAACGGTTAATGCTGTTTGTGGATGACGCTGGAGTTGTCGTCCGATGATGCCACATAGCTGCTCGGTTGGAGACAGATCTGGTGATCGAGCAGGCCAAGGCAACATGTCAACACTCTGCAGACCATGTTGGGTTACAACAGCGGAATGTGGCTGAGCGTTATCCTGTTTGGAAAATACACCCCTGGAATGCTGTTGATGAATGGCAACACAACAGGTCTAAACACCAGACTGGTGTACAAATTTGCAGCTAGGGTGCATGGGATAACCACGAGAGTGATTCCGCCGTCATACGAAATCGCACCCCACCCCATAACTCCAGAAGAAGGTCCAGTGTGTTTAGCACGAGAACAGATTGGTTCCAAGCCCACAACTGGACTCCTAAGAAACATGTGGCTATCACTGACGCCGAGACAGAACTAGCTTTCATCAGAAAACTCAACAGACCTTCACACTGCTCTCCAATGGGCTCGCGCTTGACACCAATGAAGTCGCAAATGATGGTGGTCTGGCGTCAGTGGAATACACGTTACAGTGTGTCTGGCTCGGAGCTGTCCTTGAAGTAACCGATTTTTAACAGTTCGTTGTATCACTGAGGTCCCAACTGCTGCTCAGATTGCTGCTGCAGATACAGTACGATGCGCCAGCCATACGCCGGACACAATAGTCTTCCCTCTCGGTAGTGTCACGTGGCCTTCCGGAGCCCGGTCTCCTTGTGAGCGTACATTCTCGACCACTGCCAGCAGTCATATACAGTGGCTACATTCCTACCAACTCTTTCTGCAGTATCGCCGAACGACCATCTAGCTTCTCGTATCCCTATTACACGATCACGTTCAAACTCAGTAAGGTGTTAATAATGGCGTCTTTCCCGCCTTAAAGACATTCTTCACTAGCATCGCCTCAGCATGTCCGATTTCGAACTCTCACGACCGCTACATCGTGTATTTATAGCAAATCTGATTTGCACTGTTATATGCAATTAGTGCGAAATTGGGCTACAAATCACCTTTGAGATGTTGAAAGATGCCTACCAATTTTCATTTCTGTCACATAACTGTTTGGTGCTGGGATTTTTTTCCATCTTTATACATATGGCTTGAAAGTTCCTAGCAGGTTAAAACCGTGTGTTGGATCTGGTCTCGAACCAGGGGTCTTTGCCTTTCGTGGGCAACTGTTCTACCGACTGAGCTATCCAAGCACGATTCACCACCCACCCTCACAGCTTTACTTCCTCCAGTACTTCACCTCGTAGCTTCCTAACTTCCCAGACGTTCTCCTGCATACTTTGCAGGACAAGCAGTATAGTGTTCCAGGAAGAAAGAATATTGCCCCGTGAACTGTTTCCAGAATGAAAATTTCCAGAATGAATATTCATTCCATAGGGTGATTCCATGATGACATTACAAGCTTTCAGGGGTGATGGAGAAGGGTTAATGCAATTTGAGCTAAAGGAATGAGTCAAACGTTATAAGCGAAAATCGTTCTGTTACCTCTGACACTGGATTTCTTCTATTGTAAGCACTTTGCTTTCCTTATTTTAGGAAGTGTGGACCAAAACAAGAAAATGTGTAAAGTAAATTTGAGCTCTTAAGCGCATTCCTTAAGAGCTGTGAGTCCTTGGTCGGTAGAAGAGATCTTTTTCACACAGGCGAAGAAGAACAAGTACGTTTAGCTCTTAGGGTATGCACTTTAGGGCTCATGTTTGCGATACATTTTTTCGTGTTTTAGTGTAATGAACTTGCCCATAAAATTCGTAGAATTATTTTTGAAGCTCCCTGGATATTTAAATGACTTACCAGACAGTATAAGACATGGAGAAAACTTTTCTTTGCTGATGACAGCAACATGACAGTAATTGATTATACACACAATTCCTAGTCCAGAATGCAAATTAAACCCTCAAGGAAGTTCACAGTTGAGAAATATGTGATAAATTAACACTGAACACAAAGAAGAAAAACATGATGCACTTCAGAATAAAGAGGTAAAATGACTCTGTTGCCTTAAGCATAAATTATGTAGCGGCTCTCACACGGTCAGTTTTGCGAATACTCTATATTATGCGGAAGTGTAAGAGAACGGCAAAATAATATTGCGCAATATTCGTGTCCGCAAAGCTAATATGTCGGCGCTTGACGATGTGGAACTCGCATGTATTGCGACTGAGGTGCTTCCTTTGCAAAACACGCGAGCAGGAATTAAACAGAAAGGGCGAAGCAAGCCTGAAAAGCTTCCAGTGGACATATCAATGCAGCGGGTGTTCGTCCAAGGCAGTAAAGACTCATAAACCATAACAGCAAATTACATATTAAACAAATGAACTGTGTAATTTGTCGTGTACTCGAGCTGTTTCCTATGTATTTCTTTATTTTACAACTGTTGCAAACGAAATAAATCGATTAATTACTGATTACTGACTGAAAGCTTACTCGATCTTACGTCCGTGGTGTGACAACTGTTGACAGAGAAGTAAACATGTACGCTCACTGGACGGTTGACCTGATGTCACTCGTCAATTCTGAGATCTGTTACAAGTAAAGTAAACATGTGTGCTTACTGTCATGACCTCCGGTTTCCTCTGCTGTTGTGGACAACGAAGTATCTGGCGCTTCCTGATCACTCAGGAGTTTCATTTCTCAAAGTACCGCATGGTGCTTTCGTACACATCTTCCAGTCCACTCCCTGATCTTTAGTATTTTACTGATCTGAGTTCTTTGTGGAAATTCGTTCGGGTCGAACTGAATTTCTCTCGGTCTCGGCAGAAACTGACGTGTCTTGCGCAATACCACCCTTACAAGGTACAAGGTCCCGAGTTCGAGTCTCGGTCGGGCACACAGTTTTAGTCTGCCAGGAAGATTCAAGGTACAATATATTGCACAATATACTGAGCGAACATCAATATTTTTAAAACTCTGCAGCCTCAATACGGATCTCAGGCGGACAATATTATTGCGCAGTACGGAGTATTGCGTCGTAAATATTGAGTGTGTGAGGGGGCCTCTTAACAAATCAAAGTTTTTAGGGATGAATATTGACGATCAGTTAAGATGGAATGAACACACAAAGATACAGGCAAAAATAATGTCATCCGTATGTTATGCTCTTAGGGTTCCATCATCAGTTTCTAACAGCTAATGTCATTTCGTGACACACTACTCCTACGTACACCCCCTTCAGCTCCTACCCCCTTTTTAGGGAGTCAAAGACACAAAACATAGATACAGTTTTCAAACTGCAGAAAAATGCCTTAAGAATAATAAATCTAAGTACTAGGCGGATTCATTGTAAAGAACTGTTTTAAAAATCTCGTTATTCTCACTTTGCCACACGGAAATTGGAAATTTGTGGTAAGGTCTTATGGGACCAAACTTCTGAGGTCATCGGTCCCTAAGCTTACACACTACCTAATTTAACTTAAACTAACTTACGCTATAGACAACACACACACCCATTCCCGAGAGAGGACTCGAACCTATGACGGGAGGGGGGGGGGGGGGGGGAGCCACACGGACGATGACAAGGCGCCTTAGACAACGCGGCTACAGCGCTTTGCCACCTGAGTACATCTACCAGTCTCTTTAGTATGTCAAGAGAAACGTTATAATTATTTGACCAATAGTTCTACACTTAATCGTGAAACATGAGCCAGACTGAATTTACGTTTACCAAGGAAAAAGAAGCAAAAGATTCAAAACATCACTGTGTATCCTGGAATAAAATTGTATGATAAATTGCCCAAGGATATGAAATACTACTAAAATACTCGTTCGCCTACCTGTAGTTAAAAAGGCAAAGAATACACACTTAATTAAAGTTTACTTAACACCCAGACATCGAAATGCCAAACAGTCAGATCGAAGGCCAAAAGTTGTGTATCGACAGAATATCAACCAAACCACCGAGACAATTTGTGCTATGTGCTGTAGTCCAGGATGACGTGGGTAAACGGTAAATAATAGCTAAGACTTGACCTACGGAGTACAGGTAAAGCATAACTGTGAGCTTTCTCGCGTAGACAACCCGTGAGGATACTGGTAGAGCCAAGGGTCCTAGGTTCGAGCTCGATTTTGCCAGGTTTTGTCAAACTGTGATGTGGGTTAACATATTCCTAACATGTAAAACGACTGTTCGAATGTTCTATTGGCAGTCTGCTTTCGTTTCGTTTTTTTGAAGGAGCGAACCTATAGAGAACATTTATAGTTTCACAGAATAAACATAAATAATTCGAACAGAAGAATAAAGAAACTTCTGCATCACATGTGTGGAAGTATTAATAGTAGTAATAATAACAATAACAAAAATAAGAATAATAACTGACTGCTAGAGAGCAGCACCGCCGTACATCTATAACTCCTAAAAGTCCATTTACATATCAGGAACATGTTGTGCCACATAACGCTTGCAAATGTGCTACTTGTTCTACAGTACAAACCTTCACATAACCAGGTCTCGAAAGCGAGAACATTGGTACGACGACCCAGCACTCTACCACATTCCCTATGGGAGCTCCACACGACAGACGCTTATAGATATGCTTTTCGTGTCGTCCGTAGGTCATGTGGCACTTACTACTTACCGTTTACGCACGTTCTTCAGGAGGACAGCGCATAGCACAAATTATACCGGTGTTTTGGTTGACGTTCTATCGATATACAACGCCTGGTACCGATCTGACTGATGCCTGGAGTTTTGAGTGTTAGATAATACAGAACAGGACTAATAGCGAAAGGGGACAACTAAAAACACACTGCCACGTTACAGTACATAATCACAAAGCACTTCTTTTATAAGAAAATCTTATGCCAAGATCTGTAGCGCATGATTCTAATATCTTGTCTTTCTCCTCAGTTCAGCATCTCATTCATCATTGGCAGATATTAACTCAGTTTCCCTGATGGGCTGAATGGAGGATGTGGAGATGTGCGTGGGGCATAGTAGCAAGTTTACGGGTTTAGTGTCATTTTTCCGGACAAGCGCAGGTGACATGGCAGTGTGTTTGTAGTCTTGGAATTACCGGCGGGTGCCCATAGCATGTGCAGTGCTGGTGTAGAACTGTAAAGAGATGCGAAGAAACCGTGCAAAAGTATGAAAAGAACATTATACAACAGAGTCAACCAAAAGAAGCAATGCTGTTATTAAGACACTAAGGCTCTGTCCTCATTTTCGGGAGGATAAAGTGTGCTCCGTCCAGCCATCCTGATTTAGGTCTTCCATGTTTATCCTAAATCATTTCCGCCATCTCCCAGGATGGTTCCATCGGCAAGGCCACAGCCAACCACCTGTCCTGGCCTCGTAAAAACATTCTTACATACTCTATGTGCATGTATATTTGAGCTACTTACTTTCGTTGTCTTATGATGACAAATCTTACACTGATCAGCCAGAACATTATGACCACCTGCTTAATAGCCGGTATGTCCACCTTTGGCACGGATAACAGCGACAACGCGTCTTTGCATGGAAGCAATGATGCATTGGTAGGTCGCTGGAGGGAGTTCGCAGCACACATGCACACACCTTATTCCCATAAAATCCGAGGAGGGGGCGATGAGCTGCAACGCCACGTTCAATTACGTCCCAAATGCGTTCAATTGGGCACAGATTTGGCAAGTTAGGGGTCAGCACATCAATTGGACTTCGCCACTGCGTCACCTTCAAATTCAGGGATGTTCGCACAATACATTTCCATTAGCCTAGTTCTTAGATACGTCACATGAAAACGTTTCAAAACATCCATGTCCATTTGCGTGAGAAAATATATACACACAAATACATCAAATAATATTTACAAGTCAATATAAAAAGTTCTTTTTACCTTATCCATTGTGATTTTTTAACTATCAAATACCGTCAGAAACAACTATATTTTCCTATTCTGCTATAGAACTGATTTTTGCACTATTAAATATATCGTCGAATGAAAATGGGTCAAATGGCTCTGAGCACTATGGGACTTAACTGCTGAGGTCATCAGTCCCCTAGAACTTAGAACTACTTAAACCTAACTAACTTAACGACATCACACACATCCATGCCCGAGGCAGGATTCGAACCTGCGACCGTAGCGGTCGCGCGGTTCCAGACTGTAGTGCCTAGAACCGCTCGGCCACTCATGCCGGCCAATGAAAATGTTTTCATCAGTTTATACTTATATTTATGCACAGTGTAGATATTGTAAAAATCTGTATCGTTTTCCGCTTTCAGATATCAGGCGTGTGAGCCAACGTGGCGTGAATAAGTAAACTCCCAATATCAGCAGGTGACGCCACCGTTCTCCCACCAATGTCAGCGTCGTAACTTTCTTCCCGAGAAACCTTGACGTTGACGTCCCGTCCCTTCCCGCTGTGCTCCGTTGACGGCCCGTGTGAATGCCGCCATTGACGTTCCGTGTGAAGCGATCTTTACCGGTCGTCGTATGCTCAGTCATCTGATAACGGGAGGCACCCAAACGAAGGCGGGCCTGTGGCCAGGCAGTGACTGAAGGGCGGTGACCTCAAAAGTAATCTTCATTCTATACGAGTTGTCTCCCTCTATGTGCCCTGATGATAAGTACCTTTAGCGTGTCTGCTTTTCTACTGAAACGTCCCCTTTGAAAAATTATTAGTGACTGTGCTGGTAAATTTCTACGTTATTTGATTTTCAAATAGCTGAGCAAAACTCAACGTACTCAGACAGTTCTCTCTTTACTTATTCTGATCATCACTAAACTGACACACAATATTTTTAGCGCAACGCCATCTGACTTTCAATAATCCATAAAAAAGAATGGCCCTGACTAACAATAACTTATGCCTTTCACGAATCACTTACCTCACAAAATCTTCGTTACTCAAACTACTGCAATACAGCGAGCGCCAACACTGCCAGCTAAATAAAAGATTCAAACTACTGAATGCACTAACTACTCATAGGCATAGGTAGCAAATGAAAGATTTTGATAGAGAACAAACAATATATTTACCTTAATAGCGTTCAAAAGTCGATCCAACTGTCCTGACTATAATAGCCGTAGCTTTTCTCGAACAGCTTTCTATGCCATGATGACCTTATGCTATGTCGACATCTTGTTATACAGGGTGGTCCATTGATCGTGACCGGACCAAATATCTCACGAAATAAGCACCAAACGAAAAAACTACAAAGAACGAAACTCGTCTAGCTTGAAGGGGGACACCAGATGGCCCTGTGGTTGGCTCTCTAGATGGCGCTGCCATATATCGGATATTTATATAACCATATAACGGATATCAACTCCGTTTTTTTTTAAATAGGAACCCCCATTGTTATTACATATTCGTGTAGTACGTAAAGAAATATGAATGTTTTAGTTGAACCACTTTTTTCGCTTTGTGATAGGTAGCGTACAGTCACAAACATAGGGCTCACAATTTTAGACGAACAGTTGGTAACAGGTAGGTTTTTTAAATTAAAATACAGAACGTAGGTACGTTTGAACATTTTATTTCGGTTGTTCCAAAGTGATACATGTACCTTTGTTAACTTATCATTTCTCAGAACGCATGCTGTAAGAGCGTGATTACCTGTAAATACCACATTAGTGCAATAAATGCTCAAAATGATGTTCGTCAACCCCAATGCATTTGGCAATACGTTTAACGACATTCCTCTCAACAGCGAGTAGTTCGCCTTCCGTAATGTTCGCACATGCATTGACAATGCGCTGACGCATGTTGTCAGGCGTTGTCGGTGGATCACGATAGCAAATATCCTTCAACTTTTCTCACAGAAAGAAATCTGGAGACGTCAGATCCGGTGAACGTGCGGTGCTTCGACGACCAGTCCACCTGACATGAAATATGCTATTCAATACCGCTTCAAACGGACGCGAGCTATGTGCCGGACATCCACTATGTTGGAAGTACATCGCCATTCTGTCATGCAGTGAAACATCTTGTAGTTGCACCATTTAGATTGCCATCAATGAAATGGGGGCCAATTATCCTTCCTCCCATAATGCCGCACCATTCAGTAATCCGCTAAGATCGCTGATTGTCGCAGCCATGGTGGATTTTCCGTTGCCCAATAGTGCATATTATACCGGTTTACGTTACCGCTGTTGATGAATGACGCTTCATCGCTAAATAGAACGCGTGCAAAAAATTTTTCATCTTCCCGTAATTTCTCTTGTGCCCAGTGGCAGAACTGTACACGACGGTCAAAGTCATCCCCATGCAATTCCTGGTGCATAGAAATATGGTACGGGTGCAATCGATGTTGATGTAGCATTCTCAACACCGTCGTTTTTGAGATTCCAGATTCTCGCGCAATTTATCTGCTACTGATGTGCGGATTAGCCGCGACAGCAGCTAAAACTCCTACTTGGTCATCATCATTTGTTGCAGGTCGTGGTTGACGTTTCACATGTTGCTGAACACTTCCTGTTTCCTTAAATAACTAAATATCCGGCGAACGGTCTGGACACTTGGATGATGTCGTCCAGGATACCGAGCAGCATACGTAGCACACGCCCGTTGAGCATTTTGATTACAATAGCCATAAATCAACACGATATTGACCTTTTCCGCAATTGGTAAGCGGATACCGAGCAGCATACATACCACACGCCCGTTGGGCATTTTGATTACAATAGCCATAAATCAACACGATATCGACCTTTTCCGCAATTGGTAAACGGTCTATTTTAACACGCGTAATGTATCGTGAAGCAAATACCGTCTGCACTGTCGGAATTTTGGAGTAATTCCACGTACTTATACGTTTGTGACTATTACAGTGCCATCTATCACAAAGTGAAAAAAGTGGTCCAACCAAAACATTCATATTTCTTTACGTACTACCCGAATATGTAATAAAAAATGGGGGTTCCTATTTTAAAAAAGGCAGTTGATATGAGTTTGACCTATGGCAGCGCCGTCTAGCGGGACAACCATAGCGCCATCTGGTTTCCCCCTTCAAGCTAGACAAGTTTCGTTCCTTGTAGTTTTTTCGTTTGGTGCTTATTTCGTGAGATATTTGGCCCGGTCACTCTCAATGGACCACCCTGTATATATACGGACGCACGTCCAGATCGTTCGCTCAAAACTCTGGCACCTCTCTCCCCACATCCAACACTGCTGGCGGCCCACCTCCAACCGCCCAACGCTACGCGCTGTTCACATCCAACTGCGCAACCCTACACAAGCGAATATTCCGACAATGAGTCCAATCTGCCACAGACTGCACACAGCGCAGTCAGCGATTTTCATACACAGCACTACATGGCATTACCAACATAAAAACCTAAATAGCCTACTTACACTATCGTTGATGATAAGTACTTTTAGCGTGACTGTTTTTCTATCGGTGACGGAACAACAGTGGTACTTTGCCAGACATATCATCGTTCTCACTAAAAATGTAGCCACAACAGTAGGAACAAGGAAACTGGAAATGAGGAAGATTAACAACCCGTGTAAACGGCCATTAGTATTTCTATACTATCTGTCGGAAGTGGATAGTGTTACACCATGAAGATCTTGACTGAACGCCAGGAAACTACACCAGTATGCTCTGGAAAATGTTTATTTACTTTTTATGCCGTATGCGACACGATCAGATGAGAACTTCACATACCGTAACTGGCTGCCACAAGTCAGTGATCATTTCAGAATTGTTTAAAATAGTATGGACGACGCAACGGGACCGAGACATCATTACTTGCGGGAAATGTTAAACAGTGGACATGGCGGATGTCAACGTTGTGGTGTCAGAAATTGCAGTGGAGCATTATTTCCAAATCATGTGTTCAAGACGTTCTTCAGAATGCTTAGAAGAAACAGGAAAGTGTGTGCACACCTTAACTCAAGAACAAAAACGACGACCGGTGGTCGCCTGCCGCGACTTGACTGAAATGCAAAACGCGGATAACTCTTTTGCGGCAAAAATTGTCACTGGTGACGGGTCTTGGTGTTATCAACTCGAAGTTATCGCAAACGTCAAAGTGCAGAAATTCACATCATGCTGGACGTCAGAATCGACATTCAAGCCAGTGTGACACGTGGTTTGAGCCACACCCCGCAGATGTAGAAGTAACTTCGGGTGTGCCTCAGGGAAGTCTGTTGGGAGCCTTACTGTTCCTGTTGTATATTAATGTCCTTGCGGACAATATTACTAGTAAAATCATGCTTTTTGCAGATGGTGCTGTTATCTATAACGAAGTACTGTCTGAAAGAACCTGCAGAAACCATCAGTCAGATCTTGGTAAGGTTTCAAACTAGTGCAGAGATTGGCAAATTGCTTTAAACGTTCGCCGCGCGGGATTAGCCGAGCGATCTGGGGCGCTGCAGTCATGGACTGTGCGGCTGGTTCCGGCGGAGGTTCGAGTCCTCCCTCGGGCATGTGTGTGTGTGTTCGTGCTTAGGATAATTTAGGTTAAGTAGTGTGTAAGCTTAGGGACTGATGACCTTAGCAGTTAAGTCCCATAAGTCTGATACTGAAGGAACTGAACTGAAAGACTCTTAAAGATAGACGCAGACTATCCTGAGAAAGTCTGTTAACAAAGTTTCAAGAATCTACTTTATATTTTGAGGCATCAATAGATCACCAGTTTAGTACTGGAGGGCAGCGTGCACGGTAAAAGTCGTAGAGGGCAACCAAGAGGCGAATACACTTAACAGATTCGGAAGGATGTAGGTTGCAGTAGGTACTGTGAGATGAAGAAGCTTGCACTGATAGAGTAGCATGGAGAGCTGCATCAAACCAGTCTCTCGACTGAAGGCCATAACAACAACAACAACATGATTGCTCTAAGAATATACTACAACCCCCTATGTATCGCTCACGTAAGGAACGCGAGGATAAGATTAGAATAATTACTGCGAGCACAGAGGCATTCAAGCAATCATTCTTCCAGATCTCCGTACGTGAATGGAACTCGAATAAACCCTAATAACTGGTACAATGGGATTCACCGACAGCCACGCACATCACGGTGGTTTGTCGAGTACAGATGTAGATGTATCTGGCTATTCCGACGGTTTCACGTGGTTACATGAATGTCCTATGCAATGCATCGAAGGGTTGGGGGAGGGGGCAAGGGGAGGAGGATACCTGGAGCATTAAAACCACCATCTCAACATTTCACCATTTTGTATTAATTAAGCCGGCCGCTGTGACCGAGCCGTTCTAGGCTCTTAAGCCCGGAACCGCGCTTCTGCTACGGTCGCAGGTTCGAATCCTACCTCGGGGATGGATGTGTGTGATGTCCTTAGGTTAGTTAGGTTTAAGTACACTGCTGGCCATTAAAATTGCTACACCAACATGAAATGCAGATGATAAACGGGTATTCATTGGACAAATATATTATACTAGAACTGAGATGTGATTACATTTTCACACAATTCGGGTGTATAGATCCTGAGAAATCAGTACCCTGAACAACCACCTCTGTCTATAATAGCGGCCTTGATATGCCTGGGCATTGAGTCAAACAGACCTTGGGTGGCTTGTACAGGTACAGCTGCCCATGCAGCTTCAACACGATACCGCAGTTCATCAACAGTAGTGGCTGGCGTATCGTGACGAGCCAGTTGCTCGGCCCCCATTGACCAGACGTTTTCAATTGGTGAGAGATCTGGAGAATATGCTGGCCAGGGCAGCAGTCGAACATTTTCTGTATCCAGAAAGGCCCATACAAGACGTGCAACATGCGGTCGTGCATTATCCTGCTGAAATGTAGGGTTTCGCAGGGATCGAATGAAGGGCAGGGGTCGTAACACATCTGAAATGCAACGTCCACTGTTCAAAGTGCCGTCAATGTGAACAAGAGGTGACCGAGACGTGTAATCAGTGGCACCTCATACCATCACGCCGGGTGATACGCCAGTATGGCGATGACGAATACACGCTTCTGCTGTGCGTTCACCGCGATGTCTTCAACCACGGATGTGACCATCATGACGCTGTAAACAGAACCTGGATTCATCCGAAAAAATGACGTTTTGCCATTTGTGCACCGAGGTTCGTCGTTGACTACACCATCGCAGGCGCTCCTGTCTGTGATGCAGCGTCAAGGGTAACCACAGCCATGGTCTCCGAGCTGATAGTCCATGCTGCTGCAAATGTCGCCGAACTGTTCGTGCAGATGGTTGTTGTCTTGCAAACGTCCCAATCTGTTGACTCAGGGATCGAGAAGTAGCTACACGACCCGTTAAGCCATGT
Source organism: Schistocerca gregaria (assembly GCF_023897955.1). Lineage (NCBI taxonomy): Eukaryota > Metazoa > Arthropoda > Insecta > Orthoptera > Acrididae > Schistocerca > Schistocerca gregaria. The sequence goes on along the minus strand of NC_064921.1, from coordinate 518,436,061 downwards.
GGATAAGATGCCTGTCATCTCGACTGCTTGTGATACGAGGCCGCCTACTACGGACCATATTTATGTTTATTAAACATCTGGAGCGTGTGTATCCACACAAACAGAAAAAGAAACATACTAAATGTTACACCCACATGTTTGTACGAGGTTACCTTAATAGTCAAAATATATATAGCAGTTCATGACATCCATTCTTACAAATGTACTGTTTCTGATGGACACACCTCCAGAATATCCATTCTCAAAAATCCGCCATCTCTCTCCTCACATCCACCACTGCTGGCGGCTCGCCTCCAATTGCGCAACGCTACGCGCTGTTAACATCCAGCTGCCCAACACTACAATAGCCAACAACAAAGCAAACCAGCCACAAACTGCACACAGCACAGCCAGTGATTTTCATACAGAGCGCTACGTGGCGTTACCAATAAGAAAACCTAAACAGCCTACTTACACAATGAGTGATTGGACACTATCTTCGGTACCACTAACAGCTTTTTCATACGACTAGAAATTCTTTTGCTCTGTGAAAAATCTTTCGACAATAATCTACTACGGCAATCGTTGAAGGTTTCACTGCCAAAACGCATTTCATTCAGCATCTGTCCGTCTGTAGCACTATGCTTTGTTTTATACCTAATATGCAGTGATCTCTGTTTCTTTTCAAGTTTCTTCGCGGTGACTCGATACCATGGAGGGGCTCTCTCATCACGAACTGTTGTACTGGGTAAATACAGGGTGAAAATTATTGAACTATATGAAAAAAGTAAATTATTTACAAACTACAGCGTGCACATACTTCATTCAACTTGTAAATTCAATACAGATATTCGGATTTAGATTATGACATGTTCGATATGCTTGCCGTCATCGGCGACGATGTGGCGCAGATGAATAGCAAAATTCTGCATGACCCACTGAAGTGTCGGAACATAGATGCTGTTTGTGACCTCCTGAATGGCTATTTGCAGCTGAGCAATAGTTTTGGGTTTATGGCTGTACACCTTGTACTTAAATATAGCCCCACAAAAAGGAGTCGCATGTGTTCAGGTTCTGAGAATATGGCGGCGAATTGAGGCTCATGCCAGTGGCCTCTGAGTACCCCAGAGCCAGAATGAGGTCCCCAAAGTGCTCCTCCAGGACAGCAAACACTATCCTGCTTAGATGAGGTCGAGTTTAGTCTTGCATGAACCACATCTTGTCGGAATCAGGGTCACTTTGGATAATGGGAATAAAATCATCTTCCAAAACCTTCACGTACCGTTCGCTAGTCACCGAACCGTCAAGGTACATCGCACCGATTATTCTGTGACTGTACGTTACACACCACACAGTCACCCGTTGAGGATGAAGAAATTTGTCGATCGCGAAATGCGGATTCTCAGTCCTCCAAATGCACCACTTTTGCGTATTGACGAACCTATCCAAATGAGAGTGGGTTCGTCGCTAAAACACACCATATAAGGCATACTAATTTCCATATATCCCGCGGCGAACCATGGAGTTTGGACGTCTTAACACCAGCCATTGAGAAGTTACGAGGATTTTATCTCATGTAGTGCAATATCAGTCACCATGTATGCATCTAGTGCATGGTAAACTATTCTTTTAAACTTGAGCCACAGTTCATCTACGTACTCATGTCCTGAGCTAAAAGTTTCAATTTACCCACAGAGATATGACACTACAGTTTGTTCGTCTAGTTTGCTGAACATACAAATCTTTCTTCTTGCTTTACTTGCCATTTGTACTTTGGTATTAATTGTTGCTATAACTGTTTCATGGTCACTAATATCAATTTCGACGTGGACCTCAAAAAAGTCTGGTCTGCCTGTTACCATCAGATCTAATATATTTGCATCATGAATTGGGTTCTGAACTTGAGTAGGCATTTAGTAACGTTTCAGAGCATGTTTTGTCACGCATATCACTAAGAAAACTATAATAATCCCAGTAGACTGTTGGGTGACTGAAGTCTCTTCCAGTGATTACAGTATGATTAGAGAACTTATGTACAAGCGAACTGAAGATTCCTCTAATGTTTTCGGATGCATCAGGAAGGGGGTGAGTCTGGTGGTTGATAGGAGAACCTTACTATAATTTTATGTCCACCCTTGATACTGAGTTTTGCCTAAACAATCTCACATACAATTTAAATTTCTGTGTTGGTGGATTTGGGTTTCTTGTCTAATGCGACAGATACACCACCTCCATTTCCCTGTCCTTTCAGTATACGCCTAAATTTTCCCGAAAGATCTCGCTACTCTCAACTTCGGCTTTTAACCAGATTCCTTTGCCTAGTATTACATACTTTTCATAGCTCATCACGTGCCCGCAACGTCAGCAGGCTTCATCCAACGCCGCGCTGGGCAGTGGTCATAATGTTTTGGCTTGTCAGTATATATGACATCGACATCTGCCTCAAAAATGCAAAACTGCTCAGAGCAGTTAGCATGTATGCCAGACGTCTGACAATTTGAAATCTGTGTTGCAATGCGATTGCAATATGCAAGAGTCCACCAGTGAGGGCGCTATCACTGCGAGACTTCAGGTTCCCCACTCTAAGTCCAGTTCTTCTTTCAGCTCGCTGTCAACTCTTCTGACAGTGACCTGAAAATAAATGGGTCGGACCTACAGCCAACAACCAATGCTTTGTTTATCGTTGTATTTTGGGCCATTGTTATGACGTTGTTACTGCTTGCGCAGCTCTTTCAATTATTAACTAATGACCCTTGCGTCAGAACTTTTGTTAGGAACTGATCTCGCCAGGAAAGTTCGTACCTTGGATTTCTCTTTAGCCTGTGTTGACTTCGCAGCTCAACGCTGTAGCTGCTCCACCAGAGCTTCTATCGAAAAGCTTTAATACAGTCGTGTTACTACAAACACAAAGGCAATGTGTATCCCATTCATTCTCTTGCAGAGGCAGGTTCGTGTTTCACGCAATTAGCAAACACAGAGATTGGATTATGAACCACTGAAGGAATGTGCTCTTCACAAATGAATCCTGTTTCAGGTTACAGAATAATTCTCGCTGCATATTCTTCTGGAGGGAGACAGTTGTCACCTAAAGTCACAAAACCATCCTGGAAAGGGACCAGTTTGACAGGGTGGGGTCGGGGACGCATCATATTGGAGCTGCTTTGACTACCTTGTTGGTTGCCGGAGGAATGTTGTTAATGCCCAGAGTTGCAAAGGTGTGGTTCTGTACCCTTTTCCAGAGTTTCTCTTCATGGGCGACAATGCTCTCTGGTATGGATCTATTGTGTGGGATAAATTTCTTCCAGACGAAGATACCTACTGCACGGATCGGCAAACAGTGTCTCCAAACAGGAGTGCCTGGGATGAACACTGCAGACTAATTTCAGCAAGTTAACTGTAACCAGGTCCCTGAACTTTCTCCAGTCCATATTAAGGGATGGGACTGACCGCCAATGCAGCTGTCGAGCAACACAAGGCATTCGCTGACAAGCGTATGTGGCGTCCATGGTCAACTAAATGCTCTAGTAACTGTTTCGTTGTTCTTGGACGTACTTTCTAAAACCTGTATTTTATGAAATGTATTCACATTTGCCAATATGTACAGGCATCTGTTGCATAATAGAATGACGACAATGAAAATCTGTGTCGGACCGTGACTTGAACCCGGATTTCCCGCTTATCGTGACGAGGTCGTCTTACCATCAGGTTATCCGAATACGTCTCACGGCCAGACCCAAACTTCCATGTGTTGTCAACCACGTGTCTACATCCTGTACTCGTACATCCATTATGCATATTCCCATACAGAGAAGACATTTTAATAAGATTAACACTAGCATTGCAATGTCGTGTTCATCTGTATTTTTAGTTTCAGAGCTTTTGTAACTACTTATTTTGGTCACTGTTGTACAGAAAGGTCTTGGGACTAACCTTTATTTTGGTTTCGTAACCCTTCTAATATCTGGTTCACGATACTGTTTCAAAAGCGTCATTGTCTTCCACTGATAAAAATTAGTTATTTTTAAAATCCATTTTTGCAGTTTCAGACTTCAGCCATTTTCTAGTTGAACGTAGTCAAAAATTTCGTGCTTTAGCACTTTCCAAAATTTAAAATTATCTGAAATGCTTGTACGTGAACATCATATGGTTCATTTGCGAATTTTATCTAAATCATCTGAGCTGAGCGCCAGGTTGAGTAGTTTCTAGAAAAAAGTCATCTGCCGATTTCCTTATACAATGCGAGCTTTCGTCCAATCCCTAAAAATTTCATCGTCGTAGAAAGGTTAAACTGCCGCCTTTGTTCTTACGGTGGAATGCTCTGCATGTCTGTCGTTAGGTAACATGGGGACGCGTACTCTCGAAACACCAAGAGCGACCATTCCAAGACGAATGAAGAAAAATAAGGCCCACTATCTCCAATGACGCGGAATATGTAAAAATGAGTATTGCTGCAACTTAGATTCATGACGGCAAGAACAGAAATAGTATCATAATCTTCTCCATAGGTACGGAATGAATTCGAACGGCGTTAATGCAACAAAGATGAGGAAAAATGTAACAAATGACCATAAGTGTGAAACATTTCCCAAGACTTAAGACGAAACACACAGAAAATATATGCATGTAACAGCCCACGACATACAAGTCATGAGAAACCGAGAATCACATCTGCTGCCCACAATCACAAGTATGACAATGACAGCTATGGATGATGCCACAACTGACTGACTATGCGCCCAAGCAATGTCGCTGATTACGAAATGTGGAGTGTTGCCGTGGAACGAAATTATTTCAAGGAACTCCAGTTCATATCTACATGTTTTATTCTTCTTATCTCTAGCGTGCTGTAGAGGGTATTTTTTTATCGAAAGGTTTTTCATGTGGGAGGAATGACTGTTACAGGTAGAGATCTCTGTGGATAAGAAAAATAGTATCAGCATCCTCAGCGCATCTACATACATAAGCCTTTTATCCTCATCCGCGTTTATTCAAATTTTTTAAATCATTTAATCCTTTCGGCAACGTTGAACTCTATCATCAGGCTTGCACATGGCCAGAGAGGTCATCTGCTGAAGTGGGATCTTACGTTCCACTGTCTAGGAACGTAAATGTCGATCTTGCCCACATTTTAATACAACATATTCCGTCATGTTCTTGATAGGTATAATTCCTCTCGGAAGCACTGAAACCGAATTAGTGAATTTTTCTGTGGCACATCATGAAGTCAAATAACGTCATTACGAGAAACTGTCACTTACTGCACACTGTCAAACGTTTGTAATTTAGTTCGTTTACCAAATGTACGTTACTTCACCTTTCTACCTATTAAATTAATTAAATTGTAATAACGCTGTACCCTTTTGAATGTAATACGTATTGCGATGTGTAGTTGTAAACGTGAAATGCTGATCGATTCACAGATTTCATAGCATTCATAATTCATTTCATGAAACACAGACAAGAGTCAGAACATGAATCGAAGCTTCGAAACGATGGAATGTCCTAGAATGTTTACGTCCTCTCATGGCAGCTTTCGATAACTGCAATACTGATAGCTCTTAATGGAAACTACATCGCAATGACTCAGACATAACACTGTTTCCGGTGCGCCAGAAATGCAGGGGTTGAACAAAATTGTGGAAACCCCTAGAGAAACGCATGCCTGAACATGACGCCAGCGAAGCCTGCAGGTTGCGCTGCCTTATTTGGCCACGAATGACGCATGCGCAATGTCCTCATTACGTTGCAAGTGTCAGAACAGTATTCTTTGTAATTGTGGCTGCATTATATCGAAGCTAAGAGTTTACCAATGTGAGCAAATCCATAACTAAGGGAGAAGTGGTGTTTGGTATTTCAAGAGGAACAGAATCGAAGATTTATACCGCATACAGGCAAATCGGAATAACATCATCCGCTAAATCACAGCGCGGATGAAAGTGCGTGTGCTGTGGTCGTGACACACAGTCATTAAAGAGGAATGTAACGAGAACTGCGAAAGTCGCTGCAGGACTGTATGTCGCTACTCGAAAACCCTGTCGGCACCAAAACAACACAAACGGAATTATAGAAGCAGGGAGTTGCAGGGCGAGATGAAATTTCAGAACTATTCACTAAAAGCGCAAATACCGGCGTCGAAGCCATAAAACCTGGACTAAAAAGCAACGGAAAAAAGTCATTTCGTCGGACGAGTCTTGTTTCACACTGTTTCCAACGTCTGGCCGCTTTTACATCCCAAGAGTTAAATACGGCGGGGGTTAGGTAATGATTTGGGCAGGCGTATCGTGGTATTTCGTAGGCCCGAGAGTTATCGAGGGGCATGAAAGGGAAGCAGTGGTTGGGAAAGGAGTGAGACAGGGTTGTAGCCTCTCCCCAATGTTATTCAATCTGTATATTGAGCAAGCAGTAAAGGAAACAAAAGAAAAATTCGGAGTAGGTATTAAAATCCATGGAGAAGAAATAAAAACTTTGAGGTTCGCCGATGACATTGTAATTCTGTCAGAGACAGCAAAGGACTTGGAAGAGCAGTTGAATGGAATGGATAGTGTCTTGAAAGGAGGATATAAGATGAACATCAACAAAACCAAAACGAGGATAATGGAATGTAGTCGAATTAAGTCGGGTGATGCTGAGGGAATTATATTAGGAAAAGAGACACTTAAAGAAGTAAAGGAGTTTTGCTATTTAGGAAGTAAAATAACTGATGATGGTCGAAGTAGAGAGGATATAAAATGTAGACTGGCAATGGCAAGGAAAGCGTTTCTGAAGAAGAGAAATTTGTTAACATCGAATATAGATTTATGTATCAGGAAGTCGTTTCTGAAAGTATTTGTTTGGAGTGTAGCCATGTATGGAAGTGAAACATGGACGATAACTAGTTTGGACAGGAAGAGAATAGAAGCTTTCGAAATGTGGTGCTACAGAAGAATACTGAAGATAAGGTGGATAGATCACGTAACTAATGAGGAGGTATTGAATAGGATTGGGGAGAAGAGAAGTTTGTGGCACAACTTGACTAGAAGAAGGGATCGGTTGGTAGGACATGTTTTGAGGCATCAAGGGATCACAAATTTAGCATTGGAGGGCAGCGTGGAGGGTAAAAATCGTAGAGGGAGACCGAGAGATGAGTACACTAAGCAGATTCAGAAGGATGTAGGTTGCAGTAGGTACTGGGAGATGAAGGAGCTTGCACAGGATAGAGTAGCATGGAGAGCTGCATCAAACCAGTCTCAGGACTGAAGACAACAACAACAACAACATGGTTACTCTATCACGTCGCATTAACTCGAAGGATTATATGAACATTTTGGCTGATCAGCTCCATCCCATGGTAGAATATTTATTTCCCAGTGGTGATGCTGTGTTCCGACAGGGCCCTTGTTCACAAAGCCCACATCGTCCTGGACTGGCTTTGTGCACACGAAGATGAATAATCGTCATATCTCCTCTGGCGACCAAAGTCAATATTACTCAGCCTTCGTGGTCTATTTGGAGAGAGGGCTGTGTGTTTGTTACCCACCTCCACCATCTTTACCTGAACTTGTCACTGTTTTGTAGTAAGAATGGTGTAAGATTTCCTTGAAAACCACAGCAGAAGTGTATTTATCCATTCCGAGGCGACTGGAAGTTGTTTTGGATGCCAACGGGTTTCCTACACCGTATTAGGCATGATAAGGTTTGTGTTTTCAGTGTTTCGACATTTTTGTCCATCCCTCTGTAGGATGTACATCTACGTGATTACTCTGCTATTCACAATAAAGTGCCTGGCAGAGGGTTCAATGAACAACCTTCAAGCTGTCTCTCTACCGTTCCACTCTCGAACGGCACGCGGGAAAAACGAGCACTTAAATTTTTCTGTGTGAGCCCTGAGTTCTCTTATTTTATCGTGATGATCATTTCTCCCTATGTAGGTGGGTGGCATTTTTTTGCAATCTGAGGAGAAAACTGGTGATTGAAATTTCGGGAAAAACGAGCACTTAAATTTTTCTATGTGAGCCCTGAGTTCTCTTATTTTATCGTGATGATCACTTCTCCCTATGTAGGTGGGTGGCATGTTTTCGCAATCGGAGGAGAAAACTGGTGATTGAAATTTCATGAGAAATATACATGTAATTGTGAGGAAGAGTAGTAACAACGTCTTGTCGCCATATTTATATAATGTCGATAATTATGCATACACCCTCTCCGGAATACTGTACAATTCAGCCAATACAGAAACCTTCCGTCCCGAATTTGTAATAACAGCGTCTTAAAATAGAAATAATTTAGACTATCGATTGTGTATATTCCAAATAGATGATAATCGTAATCTTCACCCTATCCTTTAATCTTTAACTATAAAGTAATTATTATTGGAAAATGCACTGATACACTCACGGATATTCGTATCGGCGTAAACTTTGATCTGCACGGAAATAAACTTACATTTAAAATAATTTATTGTCCGGTACAGTCTCAAACTAAATTAGCGGTTTCGCCCGGCATCGGCCATCCTCAGATCATAAGACAATGGACAATTCCGTTTGCAATTAAAGTAATCGTGCCGGACAACAAATTAATTGAGAAAAAATCTGCCAGTGTGCGTCTCTAGCACTTAAGAAGTGCGGAACGATACGAACGTGTTTTACAGGGCTGCATACTGTGAATAGTAGAGTAACAGCTCGGAGATGATGACTGTCTCAGCATGGCATGCATCTTGTCATAAAGCAGTATCTGCGAGGCATTGGTTTGTGGACATAACATTCTTGAAATGAACTGGCATGCTCATAGTCCCAATATGAACCTAATGGAACACCTTTGGTCTGAATTAGAACGTAGACTTCGCTCCAGACCCTAGCGTCCGGCATCACTACCTCCTCAGGTTGCTGCTCGTCAGGAAGAATAGACTGCCATTCCTCCTCACATTGAAACACCTCACTGAAGATGTCCTCTGCGGGTTACAGCTGTCATAGTGGACACACCCCATATCATCATCATCATCATCATCATTTAAGACTGATTATGCCTTTCAGCGTTCAGTCTGGAGCATAGCCCCCCTTATAAAATTCCTCCATGATCCCCTATTCAGTGCTAACATTGGTGCCTTTTCTACATCAAAATCATTCTTAACCGAATCTAGGTACCTTCTCCTTGGTCTGTCCCGACTCCTCCTACCCTCTACTGCTGATCCCATGAGTCTCTTGGGTAACCTTGCTTCTCCCACGCGTGTAACATGACCCCACCATCTAAGCCCGTTAGCCTTGACTGCTGCATCTATAGAGTTCATTCCCAGTTTTTCTTTGATTTCCTCATTGTGGACACCCTCCTGCCATTGTTCCCATCACTAGTACCTGCAATCACCCTAGCTACTTTCATATCCGTAACCTCAACCTTGTTGATAAGGTAACCTGAATCCACCCAGATTTCGCTCCCATACAACAAAGTTGGTCGAAAGATTGAACGGTGCACAGATAACATAGTCTTGGTACTGACTTCCTTCTTGCAGAAGAGAGTAGATCGTAGCTGAGCACTCACTGCATTAGCTTTGCTACACCTCGCTTCCAGTTCTTTCACTATGTTGCCATCCTGTGAGAATATGCATCCTAAGTACTTGAAACTGTCCACCTGTTCTAACTTTGTTCCTCCTATTTGGCACTCAATCCGTTTATATCTCTTTCCCACTGACATTACTTTCGTTTTGGAGATGCTAATCTTCATACCATAGTCCTTACATTTCAGATCTAGCTCTGAAATATTACTTTGTAAACTTTCAATCGTATCTGCCATAACAACTAAGTCATCCGCATATGCAAGACTGCTTATTTTGTGTTCACATATCTTAACCTCACCCAGCCAGTCTCTTGTTTTCAACATATGATCACACCCCATATTAATGTCCAGTAATAGGTGCCCAGGCAATTTTGATCAGATAGTGTACATGCCTCCGTGAGACTTGTTATAAGTCTGATATGAAAAGAATTACAATGAAATGAACACCCTTAGCTGCTTACAGGCGTTGACATATATCAACGGGGGGAGATGAAAATGTGTGCTCCGACTGGGACTCGAACCCGGGATCTCCTGCTTACATGACAGACGCTCTATCCATCTGAGACACCGAGGACACAGAGGATAGCGCGACTGCACGGATTTATCTCTGGCACGCCTCCCGCGAAACCCACATTCTCAACGTATTGTGCAGCACTACATTCTAACGAGCAACATGGTCACCGATGGTATCTGTTCTTTCGGACATGTCCGAACAGATGCCATCTTAGAATATATATATGAAAAGGGTTGAAGAAGACTTATAACTTCCGTCCTGTAAACCGATTACTAGAATTTTCCAGGCCTTCTCGGGGTGACTGCCACTAAAGATTTTTCTGTTTGTTTGCTGCTCTCTCCCGCTAATCAAATAGGTCTGTTTCGTATCATTTTTTTCATTACACCAACGTTAAAGGATTCCACAGACTTCTAATCTACCTAAGCTGAAGATGTAAACACTGCAATCGCTCAGGTGAATGATGATCTGTCTTCAGTAGTGACATGGGCGAAAAACCTGGGGCTTAAATTAAATGCAAAAAAGACGCAAGTAATCTTAACAGCGCATCAGAAATTAATAAGTTCAGATTTCCGCGAAAGGCTGCCTTCTGTTCTGCTCGACGGTATTCCAATACCATATCAGAAAACAGTTAAGAACCCGGGTGTAACTTTGGATGAGCATAACTGGGCGGAGAATACAGTTGCAGTGTGCCTGAAGACGTCCGCTTGTCTCTATGCTCTCAAAAAGTTTCGGAATGTATTTCCACAAGACTTGAAAAGCCAGCTCGTGCAAGCACTCGTTTTACCGAACCTCCACTATTGTGATGTAATTCAAAAAGGCATGAGTAGTGAAAACAACCGACGGCTAGAACTAACTATGAATACCTGTGTGCGTTACACCTGCAACATTCGCCGATATGATCATGTTAGTGCTTCATACTCCGAGCTATGGTGGCTGCGGCCGGACAAATTGCGTGACTACCATACTCTATGTCTACTTCACCAACTCCTCGTTGCGCAAGCACCCCAGTACCTAGCTTCAGAGATTAAAAACCTGTCATGCCATCATAATCGAAACACGAGTTCACTCTTATTTTGTATCCTAACTGTGCCCACTCACAAAACATAAACCTTTGCAAACTCCTTCTTAGTTGCCGATGTCCGCCTCTGGAACAAACTGGCCCTTACCTTGCGCAAAATTCAATCCACTGCTGATTTTAAGAAGAAGTTGAAGCATTTTCTACTGTCCTCCTCATAACGTTTTCCACAAAATTAATGTACAAGGCCAGTCCTCTACTCTGTCAAATAGCAAAGGTTGTGTCTCCTATCTTGCTCCTTTCTCTTCTTCCTCTTCAACTATCTCTATTAACCACGCTATCTTCTTTTCCTTTATATTTCCTTAATTATGTTTCATCATGTCTCTATTCTTCTCCTCCCTTCACCACCAGTCTCCCTCATACTCCCTGCTGCCAGCACTCCTATCTAAAATCTGTCTCTTTCATAATGTCTAATTATAACAGTACTTATCATCTACGAATATAAACTCTGTATGTATGTATTTTTCCAAGTGTGCCTTTGTAATTGTTTATTTCACTTTTTGTACTATATGTAGTTTAACGTGCCTACTAAAACTTATGAATGTAAAATAAGTAGAACGCCTGGTTAGATGTAACAGAGGGCCTGACGGCCCTAATCTTGCCAGGTTAAATAAATAAATAAATAATTGCCGGCTGGTGTGGCCGAGTGGTTCTAGGCGCTTCAGTCTGGAACCGCGCGACCGCTACGTTCGCAGGTTCGAATCCTGCCTCGAGCATGGATATGTGTGATGTCCTTAGGTTAGTTAGGTTCAAGTAGTTCTAAGTTCTAGAGGAATGATGACCTCAGATGTTGTGTCCCATTGTGCTCAGAGCCATTTGAACAATTTTTGACATCTAATTAATTCCAGTACATGTCAACCAAGGGTTTTGTGAGCAACCTCTCTCGCAGGTGAACAGCACTTTCTCAGTATCCTACGAAAGAAACTTAACCTGCAATGTGCTTTACAACTGAAGAAGAGGAAGAAAGGAAGGAAGATTAGTGATTAACGTCCCGTCAATAACGAGGGCATTAGAGACGGGCTTTGCGACTGAGCGCATTCGAGAATTCCACTCCATATACACACGTATTGTTTCCCTCGAGAATTTACTGCAGGTGAGAACTTTTTCTCCAAAAACAACTACAACACACTGAGTGAAAAGGAACAAGTTCTCGCAAAGCTGGTTTCGTTTCTGCGTTCTCTTCGCGGGTGAAAGCTGGTACGTCCTGGGAACGGTTCTACCTGGCGCCCACCGCAGCTGTGCGTGCGGTGCCGGTGCTGGCATAGTTGGCAGCCGTCGCTGTAACGGCAACATTAGCGTTCACTGGAAGCAGATTGCGACAGGGCCACTGGAAAGCACCGCAAACAGCGCTGGCGGCAGGTAACTGTGGAATTCAGAATCTAGGCACGAAGAATGTTACACGGCATGCACACTGATTATCCGCGTTATTCTGGTTGATACGTTCAAGAAGAATTTAGAGATAAAATGGAAAATCGTCATGAATAAAATCAAATTATTCAACAAGGTATTGCAAAATACCAGGAAAGAAGAGAAATGTTTTCGAAACTCATCACGGATAAGAGGGAAACAGCTTAAGAGCATAGACAAAATTGTGGAGTGATGGAAAGAATATTTCGATGAACTCTTGAACTTGGAAGTGAGCGGACTGCAAGCGGAAGATGCAAGGTGTCAGGCAAATCCAACACCTTCCATGAAAGCCCTGACATGATAGCAAATCCGGCACTATGTCACATAGCTCCGAATAAATACTGACGTCAAATTAACCAAAGTAATACGCTCAACGAGTGAGCAAATGGAATACCACAGACTAACACAAGAACGCCTAAATGCATGTCATACCTTCCCACCGTGAAACAGTCGCAGTTCCGAGGGGGGGAACGAGAACAGAAGCCGAGAGCAGATCCGTGTTAAGCTAGAAGGCCCTACGATAAGGGACGGACACTCACATCACCGGCCGACCGCCAAGACCACCCCCCAGCCCATGTTAAAAGAACAGTATAGATCTTACGATAACACTAAAAGGGCCACACCAGCTGCAAGTTTTAGCGTGAGACTATACGCGTCACTGTTAGGTTGCAAACGTTAAAAACATAGCCCCACCACGAAAAGTATAACGTTTCTCATTGGACAGACAGAATTTTTGTAGGTGGAGCTTAAGGTTAACATTGAGACCGTGATTGGTCAGATGAAAACACAGCCAGATTGCTTTTCTTAAACCAATTTCAGGAAATTGTAGTAACGAGAAGTTAGAAAAGAATTGCTTCCGAGATGGCGAGGTGTGTGGAGCTGCGCCGCCCGCAGCCCCCTGACACTGACTATCCACCGACAAGGTAATGAACGCACACGATGCCGCATAACAGCGCGTAAGGCTTCACTCAGAACTGCAGAAGTCTCATCTGTTACACCCCCTTTTTGCGTAAAAGTAGTGTCGATCGTCAGTTAAAGGTCATGGTATTCACATTTGCTACTAGAAGTTAAAATCTGAAAAGCGATGATTTTTCTGTTATATAATTATTGAGAAGCCATATCAGCCATTGTAATTTACGACAAGTTATATAAGTAATTAAAGATAATTGAGGGTCACTGTAGACCATTTTGATACTTTTCTCTTTTGTGAAACTTAATTTAAACCTAGATTATAGATGTGATATGGCATAGGTCATCCTTCGATCCATTGTAGAACTTGGAAACCCATTCAGGGAATATTCGTTCACATTTTTGTTGAACGCAGTTGTTTTTTATCATTCTGTATTAAAATATTTCCTTTTATCAATAGTGCAATTTATAAACAATGTTTTGTGAGTAGAATAAAAATTCCAATGGTAAACTTAACTTGTTTTTCAACGTTATTTTACCAGCTAACTAAAATAGGAAAGCCTTGAACCCCTTCCACTAAATTTAGTTAGTATTAAGATTCTTTTACAGGGAGTGCAGTGGAGCTGACGCTAAAGTCATTAAGTATTTGATTGTATCATCGCTAGTCTCACTGAACTCTTCTGAGCTGTACATGTCATGTGTGGTCCGGCGTCTCCTTACCAGCGACAGGTCCCAGGTTCAAACTAGTCAATTCCCTAAAAGACACGCTCAGAGCGTCGTTGCGCGAGACACGACGCAGAAGCCATGCAGAATGTTAGAAAGAGACTGGGCGAGGTGTCGCGCTAGTTACCACACAGGACTCCAGGAGAATTACTGCTCAAACCCTCGTTCGCTCATCCCGCCAGAGGTTACTTGCGGTATTTGAAAAGAACAAAGTTGATTTTCTTGCACATACTTGCCCGACTCCGGGAGAACCAGAGTTCAGATCTTCAGTCGGTCATTCTGTCGTAAGTTTCCTGTAATTTACCTTTGCAGATTCAGGAGAATTCCCGGATTGTTCCTTTGAAAAGGACAACGCCGATTTTCTTACCCACCCTTGCCCAGTTCGAGCTTGCGCTGTGTCCCTAATGACTATGTCGCTAACGGAACATAAATCATCAAGCGACTATCTACATCTACAGCTGTTGCGTTGAAAGCCACCTTACGGTGAGTGGCGGAGTCTATTTTGTGTGCACTGTCACTCTGCACTTTCCCCGTTCCAGTTGCGAATGGTTCATGGGAAGAACGATTGCTCGTACCCTCCATGTGAGCTCGACTCTCTCCATACGTAAGAGGTAGCAACATATAGCTGATTCTGCTAGGAACGTAAGCTCTCGGAACTTTGACGGTAAGCTGCACCACAATGCAAAACGCCTCTCACCCAATGTCTGCCAACAGAGTTAGTTGAGCTTCCCTGCGACGCTCTTACTAAATGAGGGGCTTATTTCAATAGTGGTACAAGTCCATATTTTTTCATTGTGAGGTACAGAGACCTAAAGTTAAATGAGCGCTAAAAATCTGCAGTTGAGATACCAGAAATATTAAAGCATATGGCTTTTTGCTAGAGATGAACCCTTCTTTTTATTTGGATCATTAACTGCAGAAGTATTATAGGCAGAAAAGTGGAGGTAATGGACTTGTACCACTATTGAAATAAGCGCTTCAAATGAAACTGTAACGAAATGCACTACTGTCCTGTGGGTATTCTCTATTGACCAATCAGGATATTATCTGAAGTATCTAAAGCCTTGGACTATATTGTTCGTGAACAGCTGACGGATTACCCTACAAATTACATCACGATAAATATCAGTCACGCTTTCTAAACACCGTAGTAGAAAACTGCAGTAATCAAAATGAATAATGACATCATACATGCGTTGGGCAGGGGTGAAGCGACCATTTTAACGCCCTTTGATTTCATCGTGGAACCAATAACAAGTTATAGGTGTGAGTGTTCGGAGCTCACGGAAAGAAATAAAAACAGACTTAGGGCTTTACTAATGGACCACTCGAGAAGAGCATGCAGAATTTCCTGACTTAGTCGCGTAAGAAGTGAGGAAATAAGAGAAAGGACGCAGACCCACAACAGTATTACGGATAGAATAGAAGGAAGACAGCTTCGACAATCAGATCATGTTAAAAGAATGGAAAAACACCCATGGCGAATGAGAGCACTTTCATGGCAACCTCCTGGAGGAAGGAAAAGAGGAAGAATACGAAAAGAAGCGATGAAGAGAAGAAGAATAGACGAGGATGAGGAAGAATAACAATACTGAGGGGTTTGGCGGCACAGATGTGGTGTGGGGCGACAGCTGTAGGACCCTATGACAAGCAGAAAAGGTTTGAATGAGGCTTGTCGTACTGTTCATTGCGGCATATAATTTACGGAAATGAAACATTTGAGTTTCTCAAACACTAGAGTATTCGGTTTCGACAGCTGTCTCAGAAACAGGCATTAACTACTTGCCTGTGAGTCAGAAAAGTCATCGTGGAAACATCGGCTCTTAGAAGCCTCACTAGAATGAGTCTTTGGGCTCTTGATTTTCTCTCCGTGTTTGTATAATACATCATCTGTGCTACATTCTTGTAACTACCACTTACGTACTTATGACTGCCAACTGTGCCTAATCCCAGACTCTATGCACACTGCTGCTGCCGTATCAGGTATGAATGACGAGGGGAACAAAACATTGGTCTTCAAATTAAACCCTAAGAAGTCACTCCTTTACTGTACCCAATTTCCCTACCAACAACTCTAAAATATCTCGGCATAAGCTTGCGTGAGCATCTGAATTGGGAGGAATAAACTGTTACAGAATCCAGAAAATAAATCCATCTCTTGCCTACAAACAATCTAACTATTTAGAAATACGTTTCACCTCTAACAAAACAAAAATTAGTCCAGTATTCCTGCCAAAACTTTACTTCTGTGATATGGTTCAACACAAATAGCGAAAACTACTGACGATTTAAGCTAATCACGGGTGATTAGGTAACCTAAGTTTATATGTGTATGATTCGGTTGTTTGATCATGCCAGTCTTTCCTATGCTGTTAGGATAGTCGCCACCTTATATACGAGAATATTTTCAAAATCTGCCCCTATTTCAGCTATACGACTGGGGAACAAGCTGCCCCGTAACCTAGGTCTTATCCAAAACCACTCTGTTCTCAAGAGGAGATTAAAGATTTATCATCCTTTTCGTAGCTTTCCGCCTGACATTTCCAACTATTTCCCTTCTTTCCAACATCTAACCAGTATCTCAGTTACATAGTCAAATGCAGCCATATTTTTCTCATCGTTTTCTATTACTGTTTTCCTCCTTACATCTTACATCTCATCTGTTAACCGTACCATACTGTTCTCGCTTTTCTTCTGACCAGCCAACTTCTCCCCCCCCCCCCCTCTACATTTGATTGATACCTTCAGTACTGCTGGCATCAGTTTATGTTAGATGGCATTGCTCACATTGAACAAGGATATAACGAGGAAATTACGTAACACTCTGTTGATAAGACATACATTTTTTTTTTCAGTTCCATATACTCATGAACGCCACTGATGGAAAAGAATCACAGCACCAAGATATAAGCGACATAAACGAAAGTTGATAGGCGTGTTTCTACATACGAAAAGATGATGTCTATTCCAATTTCGCGACAGTCGCATAAGAGTGGAGCTAATAGCGCCAGCATGAGGAAGCAAATTAGGTTTGCTTAAACACACAGTGTAACGGTGATGAGCATTAATTACCTTTGAGACTGGACTTGGTGCCTTTAAGGCGACAAAGACGTCATTATCAACGCATCACTGAATTTGATAGAGGTCGTGTAACTGGGCTATGAGAAGCTGGATGTTCCGCCTGCGACATTAAAGAAAGACTTGGCAGGAACGTAGCCACTGTACTTGAGTGCTGGCAGCGGTGGTCACCAGAATGTACAGTAGCAAGAAGACCGGGTTCCGGACGGCTACGTGGCACTACAGAGAGGAAAGACCATCGTGTTAGGCGTATGGCTCTGGTGCATCGAACTGCATCTGCAGCAGCAATTTGATCGGCACTTGGCACCTCTGTGACACAATGAACTGTTACAAATCGGTTACTTAAAGGACGGCTCCACCAAGACGTAATACACTGCGCGTTCCACTGACTCCAAACCACCGCCATTTGCGACTTCAGTGGTTTCAAGCGAGAGCTCATTGGGGGGCAGGGTGGAGATCCGTTGTGTTTTTGTTGAAAGCTGGTTCTGCCTCGGTGCCAGTGACAGACGTGTGTTGGTTAGAAGGAGGCCAGTTGAGGGCCTGCAACCAACCTGTCTGCTTGCTGGACTCACAGGACTCACACCTGGCGTTGTGGTCTGGGGTGCGATTTCGCATGACAGCAGAAGCACTCTTGTGGATATCGCACGGACACTGACTACAAATTTGTACGTCAGTCTGGTTCGACCTGTGGTGCTGCCATTCATGAACAGCATTCAAGGGGTGTTGTCCAACAGGTTAGCGCTCACCCACGTATCAGTGTTGTAACTGAATATGCTCTACATAGTGTCGACATATAGGCTTGGCCTGCTCGATTACCAGGTCTGTCTGCAATCGAACAGATATGGGACATCATCAGACGACAACTCCAGCGTTGTACTCAGACAGCACTGACCGTCCCTGTATTGACCGACCAAGTGCAACAGGTATGGGTTTTCATCCGCCGAACTGATATCTGGCACCGTGTACAACACAGTCCATGCACGTTTGCATTCCTGTATGCAACATTCTGGCTGTTACACCGGTTATTAATGCACTAGCATTAATGTGTTATCTCGCGCGTACATCAACCTGTGATTTTGCAATGTTAATCACGTAAGTATATTACGTAGACAAATATATACCCGACATTATATTACTCTACCTTAATTGTTTCTTGGTCTTGCGATTTTTTCGGTCAGTCTATATCTATTGTTATTAGTAATATTATTAGCAGTTTTATTATTATTATTATTATTAGGCACTGGAAATTTGCTACACAGATTCTGATGTTGACTCACTGCGAATGGCTAGTTAGATGTAAAAGAGGGCCCGAATGTTCTAATATTTCCAAGTGAAATAAATGCATAAATAGTAAAAACGAATTCCGAATCTTACTCGCTGCGTCTCGTCTATAAGTAAAATAGAGAATTGTCTGACTGTTCCGTCGTTTCTTGGCAGTATATTACACTTTATGACAATGTTGTAATACTACCTATTGACTTCTGTCTCGAGTTATTCGGCCGAATTTGTGTGGGTGCAAAATTTTTGTGGGATCAAAGATTGCAAAGTAGTGCAAATACAGAATATTTCAGTTGGTTTCCAGAGATGGCGTAACAGCCGAAAACAGGTTTGTAAAATAATAAATATTGTAGGGTATTATACCAGTGTCGTGTGTTTTTTCATTCCTAATGTAAAGCAGAAAACATCAAGTGAAGAAGGAAGAGGACCTGAATAAAATCTTGAATGGTGTGTTACGCAGATAACCATGGTTGCACATTCGTAGAGCACGGAAAAATTACATAAGCAAGAGACTTAGAGAGGAAACGTCTTGCTATTTACTATCATCGTGGAATACAAGGACACTCTCTTGGTAATCTGTCTCAGATTTATGAATAGGAACATTAGCGAATGTAGCACTCACAGATGCACCCGCTATTATCGGTGTCTGGAGAATTTTTCTGTATCACTTTGGAAGCTAAAACTGAGAGGGAAGGTTGTGGACAAATGAAAAGGAGGTCAGTATAGATTTCGCGGGAATAGGAACCATCATGTTTTCATCGTCGCATCAGAACATTAGCCAAAGCCTTTCAGATAAGAACAACAAGTATTATCTGCATTTTTAGAGGTGGAGAATGTAGCTGACAGGCTCCCAGAAGCTTATCTCTGGCAATCACAAGGTGAATGCAAAGCCACCTTGGCTTTGTATAATTTCATCAGGAGCCAATACGGATTACACTTAAGAAGGAGATCTACAGAATTTATCTTCTGGCTAGGAGACTAGCGGGGCTGCAGGCGAAGACTCCTTCCTTTTGCAGCATACTGTGATTCTATAAAATAGCTGGTAACAACCTGATGTGACTCATTCAGTTGATGAGACTGACATTTGCAGGTGACTCAGTGATAGCAGCCGTCACGAATAAAACCTACAGCAGCAAATTTGCGTGGGAGAGTTAAAAAGATCTAAAACTCCTTCCGAACACGCCTCGGAAAGCCCAACGGTACCGACCGGCCGCCGCATCATCCTCAGCCCAAGGCGTCACTGGATGCGGATATGAAGGGGCGCGTGGTCAGCCCACCTCTCTGCCGGCCGTATGTCAACTTGCGAGTTACGAGACCGGAGCCGCTACTTCTCAGTCAAGTTGCTCCTCAGTGTGCCTTACAAGGGCCGAGTGCATCCCGCTTGCCAACAGCGCTCGGCAGCTCGGAGTTACGAAGAAAGGACTGGTAATAAATGTGGAATGTCGAAGATCACTTACGATAAAAACACACACACACACACACACACACACACACACACACACACATACGAGGGGCGAATGAAAAGTCCGTGCATAGTCCGAGAGATGGCACCACCGGCGCGTATCGAGGTCATGTTTAGTTAGTAGCATCTTTGGAAAGAACGCACACCAAGTTTCACCCATATAGGTCTATTTCTTTGTGTTTGGCATTCGTGTGCAGGAAGTCGAGTGATTGTCAAAAAATAGACGAAAAAGAATTTCGTGTGATGATTAAACATTACTTTATGAAAGGCAAACCGCCTCGGTAGACTAAAGAGAAGCTTGATAAACATTACAGTCACTCTGCATCTTCGATTAGAACAGTTTAGAAGTGATTTCAAAATTTTCGGAGTGGCCATATGGGCACAAGTGATGCTAAACGGTCTGGACGCACTGTGGAGGTTACGTCTCCAGAAATAATTGATAAAATCCATGATATGGTGATGGACGACAGAAGATGCATGAGATTGCTAGTGCTGCGGGCATCTCGAATGAAATGGTACATAATATTTTGCATTAACATTTGGACATGAGAATGCTATCCGCGGGATGGGTTCCGCGACTGCTCACGCTTGAGCAGAATGGTTCAAATGGCTCTGAGGACTATGGAACTTAAAATCTGAGATCATCAGTCCCCTAGAACATAGAACTACTTAAACCTAACTAACCTATGGACGACACACACATCCATTCCCTAGGCAGGATTCGAACCTGCGACCGTAGCGGTCGCGCGGTTCCAGACTGCAGCGCCTAGAACCGCTCGGCCACTCCGGCCGGCTCTTGAGCAAAAACCGAATCGTGTGAAGTGTTGCAAGGATGGTTTGCAGCTGTTCAGGAACAATCCGCAAGACTTTAAGCGTCGTTTCGTCACTGTGGGTGAAACATGGATGGATACATTACTATACTCCCGAGACCAAACAACAACCTAAACAATGGGTTACCAACGGAGAATTTGCACCAAAATAGGCAAAGACCATTCCTTCAGCCGGGAAAGCTATGGCGACTGTCTTTTGGGATTTGCAAGGGAAAATCATCATCGACTATCTGGAAAAGGGGAAAACTATTACAGGTGCACATTATTCATCTTTACTGGATAGTTTGAAAACCGATCTGCAAGAAAAACGCCGGAAATTGGGCAGCAAAAAAGTCATTTTCCGTCACGACAATGCACCAGCACACACCTCAACAGTAGCAGTCGCAAAATTAATGGAAATAGGATTCCAACTCGTTTCACATCCCCCCCCCCCCCCCGACCCATTCTCCAGACTTGGCTACCTCAGTGTACTATTTGTTCCCCAATCTGAAGAACTGGCTGGGGGGACATAGATTTTATTCAAATGAGGAGGTGATCGCAGCAACTAATAGCTATTTTGTAGACCCGGACAATTCTTATTATTCGGAAGGGATCAACAAATTATAACAGAGTTGGACGAAGTGTATAAGTCTAAAAGGAGACTATGTCGAAAAATAATAAAGGTTTACCCCAAACACGGAAGTAGTTTTTATTTTTGCACGGACTTTTCAAACGCCTCTCATTCACACACACACACAGAGACGTTAGAAAAGGCTGCTGAATTTAACTGCATAGGTTCAAACGTTATTTCCAAAGGAATGATGGAGGAAAAGATTATGGAAATAGTTCTAGCAGCCTGTAATTTACACAGTGATGTCAGATAGCCAGAACTACCTCAATGCGTCAGAGACATTACAGTAGCAGAGACAGCTATCTACAGAGTATATCTACTTGCTTTCCGTCTTCGACCTTTGACTATGGATTTTACAGAGTAGGCGAGTGAATAAAAAGCCAAATCTACAGAGTAGACCCCTGGAAAGTATAGAATAAAATCAGGATACGTGTGGCCCAAATTCCGGCGTTATGAAAGGTTTATAAAGAAGCCGCAGAAGACTATTCAACAACGATAGCTTAAATTTTGGGGAGAACTTAGGACGAAAGTAACCTTCGCATGATGTGTCACTGCCGAGTAACACAGCTCGATGTAAGTTGGACCGTACATAGAAATAAATGCCACTGTGTAGTACAGAAGGTAACTGAACGAAATCCACAGTGAGACCAACAAAAATGAAACTTTTATACAATGCCAGTTATCACACTGAAGTCACCACGATTCATGATGGTCCCCAACGCAGCTACATGTGCCTGACAGGATTGAAATCTGGGGAAGGGGCAAGCCTGTCCATTTGTCGAATATACTCCTGGTGTAAGAGCTCCTCCTTCTGCTATTGAATGCAGTTGTGCGTTATCATCCACAAAAATGAAGTCAGGGCCGAAACTACCTCTGAAGAGAAGCGCATGGGGAAGGAGAACCTCCGGCCTTTATGGCCGTGCGGTTCTAGGCGCTTCAGTCCGGAACCGCGCTGCTGTTACGGTCGCAGGTTCGAATCCTGCCTCGGCCATGGATGTGTGTGATCTCCTTAGGTTAGATACGTTTAAGTAGTTCTAAGTCTAGGGGACTGATGACCCATAGTGCTTAGAGCCATTTGAACCATTTTAAGGAGAACCGTGTCACAATAACATTGACCGGTGAGTATGGCGTGTTCAAAGATCTGGGCCACGAAAACTATCAATTTCGACAGTATTTCTGGGTGCATTACGTATTGCCACCTCTCGCCATATGAAGGTGCAGGAGCATTGTCGAACATGATCATTTTGATGATCCAAGTGTTCTGGTGGGGGGAGTATAATGTTGCGTGGGCGTACTGACCTCCAAATCTTCGAATATGGTAGACTCACCGGTCAACGACATTGTGACTCTGTACTCCTCACCTATGTGCTTCTTTCAGGGGTGCATTCAGTTCGGACTTCATTATTACGGGTGATAATGCGCGATCACATTGCACAGCACAGACGGCGGAGCTCTTCGAAGAAGAAGATGCTCGGAGAATGGACTGGCTGTCAGTTCCCTCATCTTTAATCCCATTGAGTACGTGTGAGATGCGTTTGGAGCCGTACTGTAGCACGTCCATATCAGGTGACGGGTATCCAGCAGTTGTCACCCTGCTGGTGGAGGAATGGAACACCCTACAACAAGAACTCTTCACTAATCTTGTGGTCAGCATGGGAGCACGTTGCAGATATCGCACTGGTGATCACAGACCTTATTAAGAGACATTTGCCGCCGTTTTTAATGTGCAGGAGGCCATCACGAATAGTGGTGACCTCATTGTAATTATTGTCTTTGAATATAAATGTCATTTCAGTTCTTCTCATTGCATATTTCGTTCGTTAACGTCTGTACTATACTGCAGTAGTTCTTTCTATGTATGGTCCATGTTTCATCTGGTATGTTACTTGATGGTGACACATCATGCGAGAATTATTTTGTCCTTAAGTTTTGCACATCAGTGACAAGACTCGCGAAAGTGAAAGACAGCTTTTCACAATTAATCAAGGAGATGATGTTGGCAGATGATGTTGCAAAATAAGAAAGGACAAGGGCAGCCCTGAAATACTCGGGAAATACAGGATGATTCAAAAAGAATACCACAACTTTAAAAATGTGTATTTAATGAAAGAAACATAATACACTCCTGAAAATGGAAAAAAGAACACATTGACACCGGTGTGTCAGACCCACCATACTTGCTCCGGACACTGCGAGAGGGCTGTACAAGCAATGATCACACGCACGGCACAGCGGACACACCAGGAACCGCGGTTTTGGCCGTCGAATGGCGCTAGCCGTAGGGGACCGCACCGCCACTTCCCAGCAAATTAGGGACACTGTTGTTCCTGGGGTATCGGCGAGGACCATTCGCAACCGTCTCCATGAAGCTGGGCTACGGTCCCGCACACCGTTGGGCCGTCTTCCGTTCACGCCCCAACATCGTGCAGCCCGCCTCCAGTGGTGTCGCGACAGGCGTGAATGGAGGGACGAATGGAGACGTGTCGTCTTCAGCGATGAGAGTCGCTTCTGCCTTGGTGCCAATGATGGTCGTATGCGTGTTTGGCGCAGTGCAGGTGAGCGCCACAATCAGTACTGCATACGACCGAGGCACACCGGGCCAACACCCGGCATCATGGTGTGGGGAGCGATATCCTACACTGGCCGTACACCTCTGGTGATCGTCGAGGGGACACTGAATAGTGCGCGGTACATCCAAACCGTCATCGAACCCATCGTTGTACCATTCCTAGACTGGCAAGGGAACTTGCTGTTCCAACAGGTCAATGCACGTCTGCATGTATCCCGTGCCACCCAACGTGCTCTAGAAGGTGTAAGTCAACTACCCTGGCCAGCAAGATCTCCGGATCTGTCCCCCATTGAGCATGTTTGGGACTGGATGAAGCGTCGTCTCACGCGGTCTGCACGTCCAGCACGAACGCTGGTCCAACTGAGGCGCCAGGTGGAAATGGCATGGCAAGCCGTTCCACAGGACTACATCCAGCATCTCTACGATCGTCTCCATGGGAGAATAGCAGCCTGCATTGCTGCGAAAGGTGGATATACACTGTACTAGTGCCGACATTGTGCATGCTCTGTTGCCTGTGTCTATGTGCCTGTGGTTCTGTCAGCGTGATCATGTGATGTATCTGACCCCAGGAATGTGTCCATAAAGTTTCCCCTTCCTGGGACAATGAATTCACGGTGTTCTTATTTCAATTTCCAGGAGTGTATAACCTTCTGTTATACATCATTACAAAGAGTATTTAAAAAGGTTTTTTTTCACTCAAACAAGTTCAGAGATGTTCAATATGGCCCCCTCCAGACACTCGAGCAATATCAACCCGATACTCCAACTCGTTCCACACTCTCTGTAGCATATCGGGCGTAACAGTTTGGATAGCTGCTGTTATTTCTCGTTTCAAATCATCAATGGTGGCTGGGAGAGGTGGCCAAAACACCATATCCTTAACATACCGCCATAAGAAAAAATCGCAGGGGGTAAGATCAGGGCTTCTTGGCGGCCAGTGATGAAGTGCTCTGTCACGGGCTGCCTGGCGGCCGATCCATCGCCTCGGGTAGTTGACGTTCAGGTAGTTACGGACAGATAAGTGCCAATGTGGACTCTCCATACAGTTGATTGTGGAATTTGCAGTTCTGTGCTAGCTCTGCGAGTCGATTTTCCTGGGCTGCAAACAAATGCTTGCTGGATGTGTGCTACATTTTCATCACTCGTTCTCGGCCGTCCAGAACTTTTCCCTTTGCACAAACACCCATTCTCTGTAAACTGTTTATACCAACGTTTAATACACCACCTATCACGAGGTTTAACACCATACTTCGTTCGAAATGAACGCTGAACAACTGTTGTCGATTCACTTCTACCGTACTCAATAACACAAAGAGCTTTCTGTTGAGCGGTCGCCATCTTAGCATCAACTGACGCTGACGCCTAGTCAACAGCGCCTCAAGCGAACAAATGTACAACTAAATGAAACTTCATAGCTCCCTTAATTTGCCGACAGATAGTGCTTAGCTCTGCCTTTTGTCGTTGCAGAGTTTTAAATTCCTAAAGTTCTGGTATTCTTTTTTAATCACCCTGTATAACTGAAGAAGCACAGCAGATTCGGCCACTATCGTACAGAAAGGCAGATGCCTCGCGGAAAATGACGAGTGGATTAAATAACGTTAAGTGTATACAATTTTCGATTGTGAATAGAAGTTACTACAGTGTCTTGCGAGTTATGAAAAAGTGCCAACAGATGTCTCCTGATGGAAATCTCGAGTGCGGAGCGGTATAAAGCTAGAGATAATTGAAGAAGCAGCATCCAGAATAGTTCTGACATCGATTCCGTAAATCACATCACATAGTTAAGTGTTTAGCGCGCCATGGTTGGAGAGGACACGGACCATATCCTAGTTCAGTCGAACATTCTTGCATTCGCCCGACGAAAAACGAACACAGAAGGTCTTTCTACCGCATCGTTACCTGGTAATGCTTGTAATAATTTACGACCCCAATGGACGGTGGCAGCCTCTAAAGTGTTTCTCTTTCTCACGGAGTTTCTGTCGGGCCTTTTGTGAACAGAACTCCGTTGCCCGCAGAATCTCTGATATCTCGACCAAGCGCTTCGATTACAAGCTGTCAGTATGTGAACTGCTTCCCTGTCACTGAACCTGCGTTTATCAAAGCAACTGCCAGCTTAGGAGGAATTACTGCACGATGTCCTCTGCTTTGTTTTAATTGTGATATTGGAATTTCTGAGAGTGTTATTAGTCGATGTTCCTGTTGGCTCCTTGGAATCAAGTAACTTTAATTCAATACTACTTAAACTTGACGTTATAAGTTTAGCAAGTCAGTATGAGAAAAAATGATAAGAAATGTTTGAAGGATAACTAGTTAAAGGTCTGACGGATGAGTAAAATTATTCGCACACAGTGATTACTGGGCTTCTATTTTCAAATGTAGATATGTTATAAAATCATAAATAACTGTTGAATTTCATACTCGCTTCGTTCTCTCCTCTTTCTGTTTGCACACTGAGGCGGTCTTCTCTCTTTCTCAAGCAGCTGGTAATAAGGTCCATGCATGAATCCTGGCCGTTCAAAAACTGTTTATCACATTCCTTAGTAAAGCTATTTAAAGTATCACTGTGTCCTATGTAGCAGTTATATTTGTAGCAAACAGAAGTATTAGTGGTAGTTTTATTCATCTGTAGATCACTTTTACAAGAATGTCAGACATGCCATGGTATTACAATTTAAGAGCAAAAGTAACTTAATTCATATGTACAAGCATTTGCAGACTTACAGGTCTATTTTGACTAGGATGGGCAGGTAGTCGCCCGTGGACTTACAGTTATGGGGCCATCCCGGCATTTTGTTTGTGTAATTGAGGCAAACCACTGAAAACCTAAACCAGGATGGCTGGATGAAGAATGGAGCCTCCACCCTCCGGAATGCTGTGTTTAAAACAATGCTGTCGTACTTTTTGAAGAAAATCTGTTCCATTTCACGCATGAACGTTAGACGAAACTCCAACAAGCTATTGTAGCTGCCTGCATTGTTAACTGAAAGCTTCGAATTTAGTGCGCAGTTTCTCATCTCTTGTCTTGGAGGTTGTACTTTTTCCAGCTAAATAATAAGTTCCCACACAACAAGTGTAGCACTTTGACACACAGTTAATTAATTAACACATCCATAAATGGTAAGAGAGAACTTTTTTGGCAGCTGCAGTTTGCTTCCAGTTGTTTCATGAGAGTAACACCAATGCTAATTAGTTTTCTACCGTAAATGAACTAAAGACATTGTCTTTGCTATGACTCCTACCTTCAAAGCTTTTTTTTTCACTTCAATTTATTGGTTTTCGGGTTGGGCCTTTCCATCTATCTCAGTAATGGAAAGATCCAATGACGGCGTATTAGAGACGATTTTCTTGCCACTTCGACAATACGAATGTGAGGGCAACACAACACCCAGTCTCCGAAGGGAGAAAATCTCCGACCCGGCCGGGGATCGACCCCAGCCTCTTTCGGTTGGCAATCTGCCGCGCTGACGACGCAGCTACCGAAGCGGACGTTCCTCCTACAGTGGAAGACTACTGGCGTGACCTAATGCAATGGTTTCCATTGCCTTCTGTATCTCATGCCGTTGATTATTGCTGATTCTTCTGCCGTTAGTGGCAGTTTTCCACCCCAAGACAACAAAATGCCCTGACCGGCTGTCTGCTCCTCCGTCCCCTTTAACAAGGCTCTTGCCACAATGAGGATGACTTCTTTTGCCGAAGTCTTTGGCTGCCAATTCTGATTATTAATCGAGATTTAAGCAATGGCAGATTTCGAACCCGGGATCGAGGGCGTTTTGATTACTAATCAAAGACCCTACCCTTAGACTCCTAATTATAATGCAATCACAAAATCCTCAGTTTATAATAGATTTTTCTTTTAGGGTTCCGTACATCAGTTGGTAAAAATGGAACGCTTATAGGATCACTTTGTCGTTGGTCTGTTAAAACGCCTTCTTCTCAGGAATAATCTGAGGTATCAACTTGAAATTTATGTCAAATACTAAGGTCTACCATCCATTGGTGGTGCAATTAATTTAAGCTTCTAAGTCAATGTAGTCGAAATATTTGTTAAATATGTTGATACTGACAAACTCATTTACCAGAACCTATAGGTGAACTACCACCTAAGTAAGTTTGTAAGGAACTTCAAAGTGGGAGTCTTATTTGCACTTGCTTGGTTGTTTTTAAGATTATATTTCATTAAATTTCTTTACTGGAAATGTGAAAGTACAAGTGACTGCTTATGCTCTAGCAGCCTTAATTTATTCTACATGGAAGTTGATCCCTTCAGGACATATTTGTGATGAGCGCTGCGTTGCGGACACAGACGTAGCACACGGACTAGCCTGGGCGTGGAGCGACCAGCCCGCTGTGGGCACGGCCTGAAGACCTGGGCGTGCAGCAACATAGCCCTAGACGGGCCAGCGAGTCCGCCGCGAGCTGTTACGCCCACACAGCATGTGTAAGTAGACTGTTTAGTTTTTTATGTTGGTGACGCCACTTAGCGCTCTGTATGAAAATCGCTGACTGCGCTGTGTGCGGTCTGTGGCTGGTTGGACTCATTGTCGGAATATTCGCTAGTGTGGTGTTGGGCAGTTGCATGTGAACAGCGCGTAGCGTTGGGCAGTTGGAGGTGAGCCGCCAGCAGTGGTGGATGTGGGGTTAGAGATGCCAGAGTTTTGAGGGGTTACTATGAGCGGACGATCTGGATGTGTGTCCGTCAGAAAAAGAAAATTTGTAAGACTGGATGTCATGAACTTCTTTCCTTCCCGTCTGGGCAAGCTGTGCAGTGACTAGAGTACATATAAAGCTTACTGGGACAGGGTAAATGCTAGTTACAATGAAGTCGATAATTCGATTGTAATACTGGCTTTTTAATTTGATATCCCTCAGAACTGACAAAATTTACGAAAAAAATGTGAATTTCTTTGTCCACCGAACACTCCTGAGAATGGTACATTAACAATTTGCAATTACGCGCCCTTATTACCGGGAGCTACGTCGGTAAATACGCGGCACCTCGGAAGGATAACTACCAGATCAAGAATATTAGGTAAGTTGTTGGAAGTGGTTAAGCGTTGGTGAACATCTCGCTTCTGAGCACACAAAGAGCTCTAACCGCAGAACACGCATTGGTGCAGTGCTGCGATACAGACCGTATATCTCCCTTCGAAGGCGATGGCCAAGACGCCGTCTCCACGTCCGTACCGCTCGATGGCTGAAGGCGAAGTCTGTCTCCACAATTCTCCCGTCTCCCACGCGTGCGAAAACGCGGCTGAAGAATACTCAGTTTCGGACAATGTCGAACGCACTATCATCGCCGAAATCCCTCCAACGGCATTTCTGAGATCTACCCAATGATCGAGTAGGTCATAACGCCCTTAGGCAAACGAAATTCCCGCCTTCGCCACGTGTTGCCCAGTACAGGTGGCTCCGGATGCTGGGCTATCCCCAAAAGTGTATTGTCCCGCGTTTCCGATGACCGCTACCTTCCGCCCACGGAGGCCCGGCGTGAACAGCGCGTAGCGTTGCGCAGTTGGAGGTGAGCCGCCAGCAGCGATGGATGTGGGGAAGTGAGATGGCAGAGTTTTAAGAGCGGACGATCTGGAGTGTGTCCGTCAGAAAAAGGAAATTTGTAAGACTGGATGTCATGAACTGATATATACAATGACTTTTGAACACTATTAAGGCAAATACATTGTTCTCCATCAAAATCTTTCATTTGCTAACTATGCCTATCAGTAGTTCGTCCCTTCAGTAGTTAGAATCTTTTATTTAGCTGGCAGTATTGGCGCTCACTGTATTTCAGTAGTTCGACTAACAAAGATTTTTGTGAGGTGAGTGATTCATGAAAGGTATAGGTTATTGCTAGTCAGGGCCATTCTTTTGTAGGAATTACTGAAAGTCAGATTGCGTTGCGCTAAAAATATTGTGTGTCAGTTTAGTAATGGTCAGAATAAGTAAAGAGAAAACTGTCCGAGTACGTTGGGTTTTGCTCAGCTGTTCGAAAATCAAATAACGTAAGAGTTTTTCGAGCACTGTCATTCTTTACATTCAAAGGAAAAGTTTCACATGGCTCTTTGGATACAAACTCTCAAGAGTCGCAGACGACATAGGCCTGCTGGCTGAAAGAAAAGAAGTCTTGGCATAATTGTTGAATGAGATGGACAGCCCATTAACACCATGTTTAAGGACAAGCAACAGGATCACTGTTACATGTAGTAGCTGTAAGGACAGTGTAGTATATCATTTCCTGCCACTCATATGTGCAATCCCTGTTCACGATTGTAGTCACCTCATCTAGGCTGCGGCTGCAGGGGACATTGGGTTTTTGTTCGGCCTGAAATACGAGGGCCAGACATTCTCTGATTGTCCCAAGTGGATTGCAGCCGGAGTCGATCCTGTGGACTTATGGCGGGAGTGATTTCCTACGATGGTCGCTGTTTCCAACGTCCATTGTAGAAATAGTTCTTAGAGTCCTGCCAGAGGGCGGCACCTAACAGAAATGCTGTAAGCAGGAGCAAGGAATGGCCAAAGGGTTTGTGTTTGAAGGTTGTTATTGTTGTGTATTGTAACAACTAACATACAAATTATTAGTAATTTATTAATACTTGAGCATGGTAAATACGTAACTCTGAAAACAATTAGCGTCCATCTGATGCTGTCACTGACGCTTGTAGCATTTAGCACTTCATCATTGTAGGAAGATCGTTTCATATCGCAATGCAGTTGTTTATAGCTGGATACAAAGCTCAGAAATACTGTTCTATTAGCACGCAACTGGATCTGTGCTATGTCGATACTGTCGTCGTTAGCGATGATTACAATTTGTCGCTAATCACATAGAGACTGGGCTATTGCATAAAGACTGGGCACTGCGCTCCGTTGCAAACACTTTCCGGCTGCAGCGGCGTAAGGAAACATTTGGGGGAGTGTCTATGCCGCCGTCTCAGATTAGTTTCTGCGTTTGGCAGCGGCGGTCATTAATTGTGGTGCCACCCTAAGGTATCACCTTTTGCCTGAGACCTCGTTCTATGGACGACACCACAGTTATCATTTCGGGAGTCTGGAGTTGGTGATCATCCGGGATTAACGAGATCTCTTTTCCGGTACTGCAAGTCCATAAAGGATTAGGAAACGCCTTACCGAGCGTGGACATCGATTTGTGCTTAGGCATTTTCCTGTTTCCTTTTCGGCGAGCGTATTAATGAGCCTCAACATGCTGTTAAAAAGAGGACTTGCTGTCAGAGTAGAGCATGGAGCCATTAGACACAGACGTGTGAGGTTGGATTTCACACAGTGCCCCACAATAGACTGTTGGCGTGTGTAATAGTTTTCCAGATATGTGAGTGGTTCGATGAATTCTTGACTAATAGAACCCATCTTGTTGTCCTCGACGGCGATGTTCATCAGCCGCGAGGGATTCGCCGAGCGATCTGGGGCGCTGTAGTCATGGACTGTGCGGCTGATCCCGGCGAAGGTTCGAGTCCTCCCTCGGGGATGGGTGTGTGTGTGTTTGTCCTTAGGATAATTTAGGTTAAGTAGTGTGTAAGCTTAGGGACTCATGGCCTTAGCAGTTAAGTTGCGTTGTTGTGAGGGAGGAGACCAGACAGCGAGGTCACCGGTCTCATCAGATTAGGGAAGGACGGGGAAGGAAGTCGGCCGTGACCTTTCAAAGTAACCATCCCGCCATCTGCCTGGAGCGATTTATAGCAGTTAAGTCCCATAAGATTTTACACACATTTGATTTGATGTTCATCAGAGACAAGGCTATTGTCAGGACAGCCCCAAGCAAGTGTGATAAGATCCCTATCAGTTTCCATACGCATAAAGGATCTGGTAGACAGGGTGGGCAGCATCCACTGGCTGTTGGCTGATGATGCTGTGGGGAAGCCGGCCGTTGTGGCCGACAGGTTCTACGGACGCAGGTTCGAATCCTGCCTCGGACATGGATGTGTGTGATGTCCTTAGGTTAGTTAGGTTTAAGAAGTTCTAAGTTCTAGGGGACTGATGACCTCAGATGTTAAGTCCCAAAGTGCTCAGAGCCTCTTTTTTTGTGGGGAAGGTGCTGTAGCTGTGAATGACTCATTACGAAGTAATGGCCGCTATCGACAGGGGATCTCAAGTTGATTCCGTATTTCTAGATTTCCGGAAAGCTTTTGACATCGTTCCTCACAAGCGACTTCTAATCAAGCTGCGGAGCTATGGGGTATCGTCTCAGTTGTGCGACTGGATTCGTGATTTCCTGTCAGGAAGGTCGCAGTTCGTAGTAATAGACGGCAAATCATCGAGTAAAACTGAAGTGATATCAGGTGTTCCCCAGGGAAGCGTCCTTGGACCTCTACTGTTCCTGATCTATATAAATGACCTGGGTGACAATCTGAGCAGTTCTCTTAGACTGTTCGCAGATGATGCTGTAATTTACCATCTAGTAAGGTCATCCGAAGACCAGTATCAGTTGCAAAGCGATTTAGAAAAGATTGCTGTATGGTGTGTCAGGTGGCAGTTGACGCTAAATAACGAAAATTGTGAGATGATCCACATGAGTTCCAAAAGAAATCCGTTGGAAATCGATTACTCGATAAATAGTACAATTCTCAAGGCTGTCAATTCAACTAAGTACCTGGGTGTTAAAATTACGAACAACTTCAGTTGGAAGGACCACATAGATAATATTGTCGGGAAGGCGAGCCAAAGGTTGCGTTTCATTGGCAGGACACTTAGAAGATGCAACAAATCCACTAAAGAGACAGCTTACACTACACTCGTTCGTCCTCTGTTAGAATATTGCTGCGCGGTGTGGGATCCTTACCAGGTGGGATTGACGGAGGACATCGAAAGGGTGCAAAAAAGGGCAGCTCGTTTTGTATTATCACGTTATAGGGGAGAGAGTGTGGCAGATATGATACAGGAGTTGGGATGGAAGTAATTACAGCATGGACGTTTTTCGTCGCGGCGAGACCTTTTTACGAAATTTCAATCACCAACTTTCTCTTCCGAACGTGAAAATATTTTGTTGAGCCCAACCTACATAGGTAGGAATGATCATCAAAATAAAATAAGAGAAATCAGAGCTCGGACAGAAAGGTTTAGGTGTTCGTTTTTCCCGCTCGCTGTTCGGGAGTGGAATAGTAGAGAGATAGTACGATTGTGGTTCGATAAAACCTCTGCCAAGCATTTAAATGTGAATTGCAGAGTAGTCATGTAGATGTAGATGGTAGATGTCTTAGACACAATTTATACTTGGTGTGTTAAATGGCAAGTTAATGCAGATGAGTAGGAAAAGTAATCTTATAATGTTCTAATACAGCATCAGTAGTGTGGTCCTTGACTCAGTCGCATCGATTAAATACACTGACGGAAAGAAATTGCAACATCAAAAAATTATTAATGTAGAATAATGAAATTGCGGGAATATATTTGTCTGTGTAACATACTTAAGTGATTAACATTGCAAGCTCACAGGTTAATGTACGCGCGAGTTATGCCATTGCAAATGTGAAATACTGGTGCATTAATAACCTTGTAATCTCCAGATCGTTGACTGCAAGCAAGCAAAAGTGCATGCATTGTGTTGTACAATTGCCGGAAGTCAGTTTGTGAAATGGAATTCCACGCTTGTTGCACTTGGTCGGCCGATACAGGGACGATTAATGCTGGTTTTTGGATGATGCTGCAGTTGCCCGATGATGACCCATATGTGCTCGATTGGAGACAAATCTGGTGATCGAGCAGGCCATTTCAACATGTCGACACTCTATAGAGCATGTTGGGGTACAAGAGCGGTATGTGGGCGAGTGTTATCCTGTTGGAAAACACTTCCTGGAATGCTGTTCATGAATGGCAGCATGACACATCTAATCACCAGACTAAGGTACAGATTTGTAGTCAGGATGTGTGGGATAACCACAGAGTTCTCCTGCTGTCATCCGAAATCGTATCCCGGACCGTAACTCCAGATGAAAGGATCCAAGTCCGGTGTTTCTAGCACGCAGACAGGTTGGTAGCAGACCGTCAGCTGGCCTCCTTCTAACCAACACACAGGCATGACTGCCACCGAAGCAAAACCAGCTTTCATCGGAAAACACAACAGACCTCCACTCTGCCCTCCAATGAGCTCTCACTTGAAAATACCGAAAGCGCAAATGGCGGTGGTTTGGGGTCAGTGGAATGTACGCTACAGGTGATCTGGCTCGGAGCTGTCCTTGAAGTAACCAATTCGTAACAGTTCGTTGTGCCACTGTGGTGCCAAGCCGAGCGGTTCTAGGCGCTACAGTCTGGAACCGCGAGACCGCTACGGTCGCTGGTTCGAATCCTGCCTCGGGCATGGATGTGTGTGATGTCCTTAGGTTAGTTAGGTTTAAGTAGTTCTAAGTTCTAGGGGACTGATGACCTCAGAAGTTGAGTCCCATAGTGCTCAGAGCCATTTTTTGTGGTGCCAACGGCTGCTCAAATTGTTGTTGCAAATAGATAAGATCCGCCAAAGCTATATGCCGAAGACACTGGTCTTCCCTCTCATTAGTGCCACGTGGCCGTCCAGAAACCGGTCTTCGTGTGACTGTACTGTCTCGTGAGCACCGCTTCCAGCAATCGTGTACAGTGGCTGCTCCTGCCAAGCCTTTCTGCAGTATCGCAGAAGGAATAACCAGCTTCTCGTAGCCCTATTACACGACCTCTTTCAAACTCAAGGAGGCGTTGATTCATAATGACGTCTTTGTCGCCTTAAGAGCATTCTTGATCAAAGGTAGCTAACGTTACGGACCGTTACATCGTATATTTAAAGCAAACCGGATACGCACTACCATAGTGTGTCTCCTTGTGTCTGGCGCGAAATCTGAATAGACCTCATCTTTCATTTGTCGAAACACACCTAACTTACCTAAGGACATCACAAACATCCATGCCCGAGGCAGGATTCGAACCTGCGACCGTAGCGGTCGCGCGGTTCGACTGCAGCGCCTAGAATGGCTCGGCCACTCTGGCCGGCTCGGTCTATCTAGGCGTAACGTTGCAGAGCGGTATGAAATGAAACAAGTGTGTAAGGAATGTAGTAGGAAAGGTGAACGGTCGACGTCGGTTTATTGGGAGAATTTTGGTAAGGTGCAGTGTACTTCTAAAGCAGACCGCATGGAGGATGTTGGTGCAACCAGTTCTTGAGCACTGCTCGTCTGTTTGGGATCCTCCAGGTAAGTTGGATACGTCGAAGCAATTCAGAAGCGGTATGTTAGATTTGCTACCGGTTGGTTCGAACAACACGCTTGGTATTACGGAAATGCTTTGGGAACACGCACAGGTGGAAGGCGACGTCCTTTTCAAGGAACGCTATGGGGAAAATTTAGAGAAATGAATTTGGATCTACGGAAGCGTGTACAAAGTCGTTTCTCCCTCGCTCTATTTGCTAATGAAATGGCTAGTAGTGGTGCAGCCTATTGTCCGCCACGCATTGCACGGTGGCTTGCGGAGTACGTATGTGGATGTACACTCCTGGAAATGGAAAAAAGAACACATTGACACCGGTGTGTCAGACCCACCATACTTGCTCCGGACACTGAGAGAGGGCTGTACAAGCAATGATCACACGCACGGCACAGCGGACACACCAGGAACCGCGGTGTTGGCCGTCGAATGGCGCTAGCTGCGCAGCATTTGTGCACCGCCGCCGTCAGTGTCAGCCAGTTTGCCGTGGCATACAGAGCTCCATCACAGTCTTTAACACTGGTAGCATGCCGCGACAGCGTGGACGTGAACCGTATGTGCAGTTGACGGACTTTGAGCGAGGGCGTATAGTGGGCATGCGGGAGGCCGGGTGGACGTACCGCCGAATTGCTCAACACGTGGGGCGTGAGGTCTCCACAGTACATCGATGTTGTTGCCAGTGGTCGGCGGAAGGTGCACGTGCCCGTCGACCTGGGACCGGACCGCAGCGACGCACGGATGCACGCCAAGACCGTAGGATCCTACGCAGTGCCGTAGGGGACCGCACCGCCACTTCCCAGCAAATTAGGGACACTGTTGCTCCTGGGGTATCGGCGAGGACCATTCGCAACCGTCTCCATGAAGCTGGGCTACGGTCCCGCACACCGTTAGGCCGTCTTCCGCTCACGTCCCAACATCGTGCAGCCCGCCTCCAGTGGTGTCGCGACAGGCGTGAATGGAGGGACGAATGGAGACGTGTCGTCTTCAGCGATGAGAGTCGCTTCTGCCTCGGTGCCAATGATGGTGGTATGCGTGTTTGGCGCCGTGCAGGTGAGCGCCACAATCAGGACTGCATACGACCGAGGCACACAGGGCCTACACCCGGCATCATGGTGTGGGGAGCGATCTCCTACACTGGCCGTACACCTCTGGTGATCGTCGAGGGGACACTGAATAGTGCACGGCACATCCAAACCGTCATCGAACCCATCGTTGTACCATTCCTAGACCGGCAAGGGAACTTGCTGTTCCAACAGGACAATGCACGTCCGCATGTATCCCGTGCCACCCAACGTGCTCTAGAAGGTGTAAGTCAACTACCCTGGCCAGCAAGATATCCGGATCTGTCCCCCATTGAGCATGTTTGGGACTGGATGAAGCGTCGTCTCACGCGGTCTGCACGTCCAGCACGAACGCTGGTCCAACTGAGGCGCCAGGTGGAAATGGCATGGCAAGCCGTTCTACAGGACTACATCCAGCATATCTACGATCGTCTCCATGGGAGAATAGCAGCCTGCATTGCTGCGAAAGGTGGATATACACTGTACTAGTGGCGACATTGTGCATGCTCTGTTGCCTGTGTCTATGTGCCTGTGGTTCTGTCAGTGTGATCATGTGATGCATCTGACCCAAGGAATGTGTCAATAAAGTTTCCCCTTCCTGGGACAATGAATTCACGGTGTTCTTATTTCAATTTCCAGGAGTGTAGATAAAAGTGACGGACTTTGCTAGGTTGTTAGAAGCTGCAGGATTTTTTAATTATGGACTTTGAAATTGTGCGAAGTTTAACCCTGTCACGCGGGTCAAAGCGAGGCAGACGAATCTTACTTAGACTCACTGGTAGTGAAACAGAGCAGAGAGTTAATCTGGATCCGCGACTAAATCCGCGGTGCAGCGAGTTACGTACTTCGTCACGCACGCTGCATATCGCCAAGATGGCGTGGATTCTGCCCGCAACTGTGAGCGTGTTTTCGTGGGACGCCACGGACGCTATGAGGAACGGACGAACGAAACCTTTCAATAGAAACGACGTGACGTGTTAAAACACATTACTTAGAAATAATGCAGCAGAGTGAGTGAACTAGTTATACTATTATTATATTGTAAAAGGTTGTCAGAAACAGTCTGAAAAGCTTGAAAGGGTGTTGCAGGCTAGGTTGTGTTGGGAAATAATTGTTGATCAAAAAATTCGATACGTTGCGCCGTTTCCGAGTTAACTAGCATTGAAGTAGGCCAATCAGGCCGTTGCTGTCAGTGAAGATGTCGCCTAATGTGATATTTGTTTGGTTTCCTAAAACCAAACAAGAGAGCAATACAAAAATTGGACACAGGACAGCACTAAGGATCGAACTCGAGCCAAAGGCTGAGCAGTCTAATGCACTATCATCTACGCTATGAGAACAACTGACACTTAATTGTATTTGGCGGGTCGCTTCCATGCAACGCCCTTGCAAGCATTTCAGACTGTTCCTGACCATCTTGTATACATCATTTACTCGACATTTCCTAATAATGTAAACGATCCAGTGTACAGGTTGCGGTCATAATTCATTTTTATATACTAGTAAGGGCTGTCCATTTCCAGATGAGTATACAAGCTAGTGACAAACTTTTAACTTCAGCGAGTATAGATACACTGATCAGCCAGAACATTATGACCACACATTTAATAGCCGGTATGTCAACTTTTGGCATGGATAACATCGGCGACGCGTCATGGCGTAAAAGCAATGAGGCCTTGGTAAGTCGCTTGGTAGAGCTGGCATCACGCATGCTCACAGAAGTCACCTGTTGTTTTTGTGGTCTTCAGTCCTGAGACTGGTTTGATGCAGCTCTACATCCTACTCTATCCTGTGCAAGCTTCTTCATCTCCCAGTGCCTACTGCAGCCTACATCCTTCTGAATCTGCTTAGTGTATTCATCTCTTGGTCTCTCTCTATGATTTTTTCGCTCCACGCTGCCCTCCAATACTAAATTGGTGATCCTCGGTGCCTCAGAACATGTCCTACCAACTGGTCCCTTCTCCTAGTCAAGTTGTGCCACAAACTTCTCTTCTCCCCAATTCTATTCAATACCTCCTCATTAGTTATGTGATCTACCTATCTAATCTTCAGCATTCTTCTGTAGCACCACATTTCGAAAGCTTCTATTCTCTTCTTGTCCAAACTAGTTATCGTCTTTGTTTCACTTCCATACATGGCTACACTCCATACAAATACTTTCAGAAACGATTTCCTGAAACTTAAATCTATAGTCGATGTTAACAAATTTCTCTTCATCAGAAACGCTTTCCTTGCCATTGCCAGTGTGTATTTTATATCCTCTCTACTTCGACCATCATCAGTTATTTTGCTCCCCAAATAGCAAAACTCATTTACTACTTTAAGTGTCTCATTTCCTAATCTAATTCCCTCTGCATCACCCGACTTAATTGGACTACATTCCATTAACCTCGTTTTGCTTTTGTTGATGTTCATCTTATATTCTCCCTTCAAGGCACTATCCATTCTGTTCAACTGCGCAGTCACCTAATTCTCGTAAATTTGGCGGAGTGGGGTGTTGAGCTCTGACGTTGCATTCAGTCACCTCCCAGATCTGCTCAATCGTGTGAAGATGTGGCGAGTTGGAGGGCTAGCATATCAACCGGAACTCGCCACTGTGTTCCTCGAACCACCCCATCACACTCCAGGCCTTGAGATATGGAGCATTATCTTGTTGAAAGACGTGTACGTCGTTTGTAACCAGTTAATGATACTCCTTTGCCGCCATGGTGCCTTACTTGAGCTCCACTGGACCCGTGGATGCCTACAGGAATGTTCCCCAGAGCATAATGGAGCCGCCACGAACTCGCCTGTCCTGCAGTAGAGGTGTCAAGGAGCTGTTCTCCTGAAGACGACAGATTCGCGCCCTCCCATCGGCGTGATGAAGAACGTATCAGGATTCACCAGACCATACAGTGCTCTGCCACTGCACCAACGTCCAGTGCCGATGGTCACGTGCCCATTTCAGTTGCGATATCGAGGAGCACGCCTTGCAATCTTTCTCAACCGATTTTACAGAAACTGTTTGGTAAGAAAATTTCGTTTTTGCTTTACTTGTAGCTTTGTATATCAGGTTCATTATCAGGTGCCCATCATTTCGTTAATGGTCGTAGTTATTCTGATAGTTACATGGAAGTAAGATGCTGCGCAAAACTCGAAAAAGTTTGCTATGAAAAGTAGAAGTATCTATGATTTTAAGAAATAAAAACTCTGAGGTTCGCTGATGACATTGTAATTCTGTCAGAGACAGCAAAGGATCTGAAAAAGCAGCTGAACGGAATGGATAGTGTCTTGAAAGGAGTATATAAGATGAACATCAACAAAAGCAAAAAGAGGATAATGGAATGTAATCAAATTAAATCGGGTGATGCTGCGGGAATTAGATTAGGAAATGAGACGCTTAAAGTAGTAAATGGGTTTTGCTATTTGGGGAGCAAAATAACTGATGATGGTCGAAGTAGAGAGGATATAAAATGTAGACTGACAATGGCAAGGAAAGCGCTTCTGAAGAAGAGAAATTTGTTAACATCGAGTATAGATTTAAGTGTCAGGAAGTCGTTTCTGAAATTATTTGTATGGAGTTTAGCCATGTATGGAAGTGAAACGTGGACGATAAATAGTTTGGACAAGAAGAGAATAGAAGCTTTCTTAATGTGGTGCTACAGAAGATTGCTGAAGATTAGCTGGGTAGATCACATAACTAATGAGGAGGTATTGAATAGAATTGAAGAGAAGAGAAATTTGTTGCACAACTTGACTAGAAGAAGGGATCGGTTGGTAGGGCATATTCTGAGGCATCAAGGGATCACCAATTTAGCATTGGAGGGTAAAAATCGTAGAGGGAGACCAAGAGATGAATACACTAAACAGATTCAGAAGGATGTAGGTTCTAGTAGGTACTGGGAGATGAAGAACGTTGCACGGGATAGAGTAGCATGGAGAGCTGCATCAAACCAGTCTCTGGATTAAAGACCACAACAACAACATATTGTTATAAAATGCACCTTACACAAAACTATTCTAGAAGCACCATTAAAAACCAAATAAATGATTTATCTGAAATGATGGTTTGAGTCCTTACTACAGACACCCATGCTAGAAAATATTCTGTTGTAGTTGCAATATATGTAAGACCTAAAAAACAAATGTAGACATTTTGCGCCTCATACAAGACACAATTGCGTAATTCATCTTCCTTTCTTCCGTCTTTCAGCACTTAATATGCGTCTTCAGCGTTTTCTGTGTTCTACCCGAGATAAAGCTATCAGGTATTTAATGACACCTAAGTCATATGTAGTTTCCAAGTGCTATCGTCTTGATTACTGTTGTATTGTGCATGAACGACACATTTATTCAGCGTATGGCCTACGTGGATTTTGTATCCGTAGTTTACGGACTTTTAGAAGCACTTCTTCCTTCGAAAAATTGGATTCAAAATTCAGAATTACACTAGAAATTATATAAAAATGTTCCGTGTTTGATTTAAAATCCCCACCAGTCTTAAAAATGGATATATATTTGATGCCGCGGGAAATGTGTCTCTATCTGGTAACACTGGATTCAACTGGCAGCAACAGTGTACGGATGCGACGAACATGGGTTGCGGGATTAACAAGCTTGCTAACACTGTCTCCCTCCTGCCCCAGCATCTCAATCCCAGTACATCGTGTAGCCCATGATGCGTCACTGCAATCTACTGTGCCAATGACCTTGAATTGAAAGTGAATTGTGTTATCGGTAACAGTACAATATTTTTGTTAATACCTGGTTTCTTAAAGGGAAAAATGGAAGTCATTCATATGATGCAGGCTGTAAATTGAAACTAATAGCATATGTAGAAGAACATGGAAACAGAGCAGCTGAGCGGCACTTACGTTCTCCACCAACAGAAAACACTGTTTGCGATTGGCGGGATGGTAAAGAACTGAAATAAATGAGGAAGACTAAATGAGAAAATAGAGGACTGAACGCGAAATGGCCGAAACTAGAAGATGACGTATTGAAATTAATTCAAGGACACCGTCAAAATGGCATTGGAATTAATACAAAAACAGTACATACCAATAAGCTAGCGCTGCGATGGAACTTAACAGACTTTACGGGTGCAGTTGGTTGTTGCTACAGGCTTATGAAGCGTCATAGACTTAGCGTGTGAACCAAAACCAAAATAGCTCAGAAAATGACACAAGAGCATGAAGAGAAAATATTATCTTTTCATCCCTTTATTATTCAACATAGAAAGAAAATCACTGTGGAACTAAACCAAATAGTGAATATGGATGAAGCTCCAGTGACATTTGGTGTGCCGAATAACAGAAGTTACCATGAAAGGTGCTACAAATGTACACTACTGGCCATTAAAATTGCTACACCAAGAAGAAATGCAGATGATAAACGGGTATTCATTGGACAAATATATTGCACTAGAACTGACATGTGATTACATTTTCATGCAATTTGGGTGCATAGATCTTGAGAAATCAGTGCCCAGAATAACCACCTCTGGCCGTAATAACGGCCTTGATACGCCTGGGCATTGAGTCAAACAGAGCTTGGATGGCGTGTACAGGTACAGCTCCCCATGCAACTTCAACACGATACCAGAGTTCATCAAGAGTTGGGACTGGCGTATTGAGACGAGCCAGTTGCTGGGCCACCATTGACCAGACGTTTTCAATTGGTGAGAGATCTGGAGAATGTGCTGGCCAGGGCAACAGTCGAACATTTTCTGTATCCAGAAAGGCCCGTACAGGACCTACAACAAGCGGTCGTGCATTATCCTGCTGAAATGTAGGGTTTCGCAGGGATCGAATGAAGGGTGGAGCCACGGGTAGTATTGTTGTTGTTGTTGTCTTCAGTCCTGAGACTGGTTTGATGCAGCTCTCCATGCTACTCTGTCCTGTGCTAGCTTCTTCATCTCCCAGTACCTACTGCAACTTACATCTTTCTGAATCTGCTTAGTGTATTCATCTCTTGGTCTCCCTCTGCGATTTTTACCCTCCACGCTGCCCTCCAATGCTAAATTTGTGATCCCTTGATGCCTCAGGACATGTCCTACCAATCGATCCCTTCTTCTAGTCAAGTTGTGCCACAAACTTCTCTTCTCCCCAATTCTGTTGAATACCTCCTCATTAGTTACGTGATCTATCCACCTTATCTTCAGCATTCTTCTGTAGCACCACATTTCGAAAGCTTCTATTCTCTTCTTGTCCAAACTAGTTGTAGTCCATGTTTCACTTCCGTACATGGCTACACTCCATACAAATACTTTCAGAAACGACTTCCAGACACTTAAACCTATATTCGATGTTAACAGATTTCTCTTCTTCAGAAACGCTTTCTTTGCCATTGCCAGTGTACGTTTTATATCCTCTCTACTTCGACCATCATCAGTTATTTTACTTCCTGAATAGCAAAACTCCTTTACTACTTTCAGTGTCTTATTTCCTAATCTAATTCCCTCAGCATCACCCGATTTAATTTGATTACATTCCATTATCCTCGTTTTCCTTTTGTTGATGTTCATCTTATATCCTCCTTTCAAGACACTGTCCATTCCGTTCAACTGCTCTTCCAGGTCCTTTGCTGTCTCTGACAGAATTACAATGTCATCGGCGAACCTCAAAGTTTTTACATCTTCTCCATGAATTTTAATACCTACTCCGAATTTTTCTTTTGTTTCCTTTACTGCTTGCTCAATATACAGATTGAATAAAATAGGGGAGAGACTACAACCCTGTCTCACTCCTTTCCTAACCATTGCTTCCCTTTCATGCCTCTCTACTCTTATAACTGCCATCTGGTTTCTGTACAAATTATAAACAGCCTTTCGCTCCCTGTATTTTACCCCTGCCAACTTCAGAATTTGAAAGAGAGTATTCCAGTCAACATTGTCAAAAGCTTTTTCCAAGTCTACAAATGCTAGAAACGTAGGTTTGCCTTTTCTTAATCTGTCTTCTAAGATAAGTCGTAAGGTCAGTATTGCCTCACGTGTTCCAACATTTCTACGGAATCCAAACTGATCCTCCCCGAAGTCCGCATCTACCAGTTTTTCCATTCGTCTGTAAAGAATTCGCGTGAGTATTTTGCAGCTGTGACTTATTAAACTGATAGTTCGATAATTTTCACATCTGTCAGCACCTGCTTTCTTTGGGATTGGAATTATTATATTGTTCTTAAAATCTGAGGGTATTTCGCCTGTCTCATACATTTTGCTCACCAGCTGGTAGAGTTAACACATCTGAAATGTCCACTGTTCAAAGTGCCGACAATGCGATCCATGCTGCTGCAAACGTCGTAGAACTGTTCATGCAGTTGGTTGTTGTCTTGCAAACGTCCCCATCTGTTGACCCAGGGATCGAGACGTGGCTGCCGGTCATCTCGACTGCTAGTGATACGAGGTCGTTGGGTTCCAACACGGCGTTCCGTATTACCCTCTTGAACCCACCGATTCCATATTCTGCTAACAGTCATAGGATCTCGACAAGCGCGAGCAGCAATGTCGCGATACGATAAACCGCAATCGCGATAGGCTACAATCCGCCCTTTATCAAAGTCGGAAACGTCATGGTACGCATTTCTCCTCCTTACACGAGGCATGACAACAACGTTTCACCAGGCAACGCCGATCAACTGCTATATGTGTATGAGAAAACGTTTGGAAACTTTCCTCGTGTCAGCAAGTTGTAGGTGTCCCCACCGGCGCCAACCTTGTGTGAATGCCCTGAAAAACGTCGTATGTCACAGCATCTTCTTCCTTTCGGTTAAATTTCGCGTCTGTAGCACGTCATGTTCGTGGTGCAGCAATTTTAACGGCCAGTAGTGTTAACTATAAAAATAAACGG
Source organism: Schistocerca gregaria (assembly GCF_023897955.1). Taxonomy (NCBI): domain Eukaryota; kingdom Metazoa; phylum Arthropoda; class Insecta; order Orthoptera; family Acrididae; genus Schistocerca; species Schistocerca gregaria. The sequence goes on along the minus strand of NC_064921.1, from coordinate 518,392,046 downwards.
ACATGAAAAAATGCGCTACACTGTTGTCCTTTCATGTTGTACTGGGGGTGCTAAACTTAATCCAACGATCATTTTCAATCTCAAAACAATGTCAAAACCTTCTCAAATACCTCCAACTATTGTTCACGTTCATGACAATGGCAGAATGGACGAGGCTTGTGTGAAGTTACGGATAACAGAGTGTGGGAGAGAAGGAAAGGTGCTTTGTTGATAAAGAGAAGGAAAGGTGCTTTGTTGATAAGAGTTCTCTTCCAGGCTAGTAGTCATATGAAAATTTCTGGGAAAGAGAAGTTGGACAGTGAAAGAGAGCTTGCTGTGATTCCGGGAGGATTTACTTCACAATTGCAACCTGTTGATGTCTCAATAAATAAACCATTTAAAGAGAATATGAGAGAGGAGTGGAACAAATGGATGATGGATGAAACCCATCACGAAATCACGCTGAAGGGAGTTTTAAAACGACCTACAATGTAACAAGTATGTCCGTTGATAAAACAATTGTGGTCCAGAGTAACGTTCTCGATGGCAGCGCCGCCTTACACGTGAAGAGGACATCGACGAGGAAGAAGAAGAGCAACAACAACAACGACGACAACAACAAAAACAAGAACAAGAAAGTTCAGATGACGATTTCAGGTATTTTAAAGGTTAGTTCGGTTTTGTAAACTAAGAATTATTTAAGTCGGGCCTTACAAATCAATAATAAAACTGGTAATTTAAAAAATGCTTAAAAATTAAGGTGCATCTTATAGTCCATAACGTGTTATAGTCCGTAAAATACGGTAATGTACAAAAGTAATATATATCAAGTAAGGTGATAAAATTTCACAGTGCAATCTTAAGCTTAAAACAGAACATACCATCAGTCTGTATATAAATGTAAATTTTAAAGTTGAGATCATTAATCCAGTCCAGTACAGAGTTTGAAGTTTCAAACAAATCATGTTTTTCTCGTGGATATGCTGTAAGGAGGCATTCGGCAACAGTGTGGTGAACAATCTGACGAGCTTCTCCGCAGTCGCATGCAATTTGACGTGCTTATTCTGTTGTGGTTTTTCTATACGTGGCAAGGCAGTCCCTTTTCTGGTAGTAATGAAGTGTGATCGATAATGGATAGAGCTTGGGCTGGTTTCAAGGCTTCCGAGTGTTCTCTCCAAATGTCATTGATTTTGAAACTGTCCCTCAGAAGTAGTTCTGCTAGTGGTAGCAGAGGAGAGCTAGACTTCAGTCTCTACAGAGCAGCATCAGCCACGTCGCGTGTAGTGGAAGGTTCGTTATTGGCATTATAGCTATTATACATACATTTTACTTTATTTCAGCGGGAGAGTGCAAAATTTCACTCGCCAACTTTGCAAGCACGGAAATTACAGAGTCACAATATGAAAATGTAGATTAAAACTTTGAAACCGCTGATTACCGCAATACGACTAACTGCGATTCGCGAAATGTGTGCTTCCGCACGGTAAACACGGAATAACAAATCCGTTACGTGACCAGCACAAGCGAGTAAGCAAGGCCTCGCAAAACAAACGTTATGAAAAAATGGAGAAATATTGTTTGTTAATTCATCAATAAAATTAAAATCTCCCGTTAGCACCGTATCAGTACTAATCATACAGTATTGTAAACTCAATATGTACACTTGGAAGGCGAGGGAACTTCTTCGAACTAGCTTTAAATAAGCTGACAATGTGTTATCGTTACGCTCGTGTGAAATCTGAATATTCCGCCCTCGAACTGTATCTCTTACACGTTAATGACTTTATTGCTTTTTTGCATTAAAGCTAATGCAGCTGTAACTGTTAATTCGCGTGCACAGTAAATAATATGGTATCCACATGTACATTTCCGTATTATTATTATTATTATTATTATTATTATTATTATTTGGAAGAAGGCAAAGAGTTCCATCAACTTGCAGAGTGGTGACTCTAAAAATCATCTGTTTCAACTAAGTACTGTATTCGATTTCAGGGTGAGTGGTGTTCACAATCTGATCCACCACTCCTGATTTACGCATTCCTTGGTTTACCTTGTCCATTTCATGGGACTTTTATGTGTGTTAGAACTCCATTTCCATGACAGGGATCGACACAACATGAAATCCTAGCTCCCCTTCTCCATGTGTTGCAGTCTCAATTTTTCATTGCTTTCTCTTGGCTCACAATAATATATAGTGCGCCATACTTAATTTGACATTATAAGTCATAACCTGCCCAACAGACAACAACCAGTTTATAAATTATTCTGCGCCGAAGCTATCTTTTTTTCAACTTAGATATATTTATTTTAATAGTTGATTTGCAGATGCACACGAATCATATTCTGTGCTTTACGAGTTCTGGAACATAACAAACAAATTGCAATTATTGATAGCAGGAAATGCAAGCACCCAACAGCCCAAAAGGTGAAAACGACAAATGAAGCACGAAACAAGGAACATTATCTTAGGTTCTTGTCTTCTCTTGTTTCCTCTGTCAGTCGGTCTTTTGTTATTGTAGTGTTCGGAAATCTGAAATCGTGCTGTGTTCTAATAATTAAATCTGCGTAAAAGACGAAGCAGGCGAAAGTTAACTGGATGGTCTGTATCAGGCAAGAAGGATTTCATTCATATACTGGTCGGGAGTACCTTTTTACCTTTTACATTTTTAAATTGCTAGTTCTGCACTTGGTATTATGCTATTACTTAATGTCACGTGGAGATAATTGCTGCCATAAACTGCGAAATAAATATAAACATTTAAAGTGACTGTGATTGACTGACACGTACGCTAAAATGCAATTTACAGTGCACTAGCCGGCATACAGTTAAATCTTTACCGATCGCATCAGTTGGATTTAAGCAAAACGTTTATGAATAACTAACAATAACTCATTAACACACTAGTAAAGAACAAAAAAATCGTCAACTAATTTCAACACTAAATACCCCTCGGAGTAAACAGGAACGTTATGAATGTTAATGTTGTTTTTAAAATGCTTACTTTCTTGCTCACGCCAAACAGTCGAAAAGACTGGAATATATCCCATCACAGGCGTGGCAGCTTAATGCTTTAGCTTAAATGAGAGTTGTTTTTTAGCTTAATTACTGTAATAGGCAACGTTCGTGCAGACAATATTGGTAGATTTTTGGCAATTGCACTATTTCTGAAACACTTTGAAGCGACAAAACTTCGTTCGTTGGTGAGTTATAATTGCACCATTTGAATTTCTTTTGTCTCGTTTTATTAATACCTTCGGTTTTAAGGGAAATAAGTTTTGGACTCGAGGTGACAGACCTCCCCCTCCTCCCTCCCTCCCCCCCCCCCCCCAAATTAAAAAAAAATGGAAATCCTAGTTGTAGTGACGGGTCTGTAGCGTAGCCTCAGATAGAGTTCACGTGAGAATGTCACTGGTAGATTGAGTGTTAGCGAAGTCAGCAAGAGGAATATGAATTTTTGGTTATGATCACAGAGCAGGGCGAGTGGTCCATTTATGCACGAGATCTGTAACAGCACTGTATTTAGCAATTCGTAAGCCCTTTCACTAAGCGAAATCCCAGCACAGATTGTTCATCATTGACTAACTAGTAGTAGGCAGGAAGTGGTCTTTCTTGACAGATAGTTGACGAAAGCACATTAAAAACAGACGCGATGAGCTCATTATCGATGAACATAGGAAATGTAATCAAAAGATATTCACTTTTGAATACTGTTTGAACGTAGGAAATGTTAAACCGGCTCAGATGAAGAACGCACGACACGTGAGAGTAGAAATTCATTCAACTTTACCATCTTTCTTATATAATGCTGTGATTCATAATGTCACACCTGTAGTTGACGTGAGGCAAAGACATTCGTTGCAACGCGGCAGATGTTTATTCGATTTTTTAAATCATTGTCGGTAACTTGTTTTTTTTTTGACACTTTTTTTCTGGAAACGTTTGCTTTTTGGTTAATAATTTTTCGTCTTGCAACCTCAAGTTCTTTGTTTTCCTTTCTGGTAAATGCTGATAGATGATATTTACGTTTACATTGAATCCACTCTGTGACTTTAGTTAGAAGCATACGGAAATTGGTTTCTCTCTCTGTTTTCCTGACATAGCACATCTTTACTTGTCTGAAGTATTAAAGGCGTGCAATGAGTTGTCACATTCGAGAAAGTAGATAATTTGAAGGTAGTTTGTCAGATGATGGTGGGTGACTTTCGTTTCGCTTATCTGATCATCAAGTGTGCATTCATGTAGCTTCACGTTGTACTCTTGCCGGCCGGAGTGGCCGTGTGGTTCTAGACGCTACAGACTGGAACCGCGCGCCGCTACGGTCGCAGGTTCGAATCCTGCCTCGGGCATGGATGTGAGTGATGTCCTTAGGTTAGGTTTAATTAGTTCTAAGTTCTAGGCGACTGATGACCTCAGAAGTTAAGTCGCATAGTGCTCAGAGCCATTTGAGCCATTTTGTTGTACTCTTCTCTCTTCGTAAGTGAGTAGTTTTAATTCCTACAGTTTTAAATCTAATCCTCTGATCAACTTCTTCTATCCTGTGGACGAATTTTTATTCCAAAAAGTGATATCGTGTTTTTTTTAAAAAAAAAATCTTGTTTTTAAATGTATTGCTTCCGCAGGACCGAATAATAGGTAATTTCCAAGAAACGATGCACATCGAAATCCCGGCCTCACTGCGAACGATATATATCGAACGCTCTACTCTCGAAGTGAGAAATACGGATACTGTTTTCTGCTTTGACAACGGAACGTCACATTACAGTAAATACTTCACTTTTTATATTGTCACAATTTGAAGCTCTGTGGTAAGTCTCTATCCTGTGAGACTCTTCTAAGTTTCTTAAAAGATGTGTCAAAAGTGTACCCTAGGCACGGAGAAAAAGAAATGGTGCCTGCACTAGACATGGTATTGTGCATGAATACGCTATACCTGACGATGACTAACGTGATGTTATTTCTTACTTTAACAAATTCTTGTGAGTGAGAAACTGCTGTTAACCACTCCTTTTTAATGGCTTTCTATTTTCAATGCGGTCGTCTTTGTCGTCTCTTTTGTCAACATCACGAGAGTCGGGCGTTCGATACATTCGCTCGTAGTGAGGCCGCGATTTCGATGTGTAGGCTACCGATTCTAGGAAATTACTATTTATGTATATATATCGAAAGAAAGCCCAGATATATCCCATGCAGTCCGCAAAAAATTAACTCTGTAGATCATTCTGTTCTATTTCCTATAATTTATAAAAACCTAATTGCAGTACCCAATTTTTTCTAACTTTAAACAAGTTAAAACATTTCCGCTGCTTTGAATCTCAGGCTTACAAAAAAAGCAGCGGAACTGTTTTAAATTGTTTAAAGTAAGAAAAAATTGGGTACTGCAATTAGGTTTTTATAAATTATAGGAAATAGAACAGAATGATCTACAGAGTTAATTTTTTGCGAACTGCATGGGATAGAGCTAGGCTTTCATTCGATTCCGTTTCTTTTGGCACCGGAAAGTAATGAGTTGTGGCAAAGTGTGACTTAAGGCAGTGAAATGAAAGGACAATTTAAACCTTCGCACCCACAAAAATATTTTTCTGTGTTTAGAGAGAATAACAGTTATTTCATAATACACAGCAGCTCAAATTACAATGCCCATGTTTAGTACACCCACAATTTAACTAAGGCTTTGGTATGCAATTGATGTTTTAATTACACTACTGGCAGATTCATTGTTGTCAGTAGAAATATACATAATTTATGTCTCTTACGCTGCTGGCAAGAGAGCAACACATTTTTTTATGTCTGCCCCATACATATACAGTGATGTGTGCGCGAGTATACTATTTTTCTGACTGCATTCTACAGTTATTTAGTTTTGATATGTAAATGAGAGGGACTGGCAGAAGGAGATAGATCATTAACTATATATTAATCAATTAGAAGCTTAAATGAAACGTATTCGTAGGTAAAATCCGTGAACAAGGTGAATTTGTATCAGAAGAAATCCTTGATTGTCCAAGCGGATAGGGAGATCCACTCAACATGTAAACGAAATTGCTCTTGCCGTAATACCACAATACGTGTATATTACACAATTACTTAGGAGCCATTGTCGAACTGGTGGACTCTTGTACAGGAAAAGCTGAGCTCAAGTGATTGTGCGCCAACCCAGGCTGACGTTTTATTTGCGATTAGTTTATCACTTCCGCCGACAACGCAACAGTCGATTAATTCGCTCTTTCTTCTTAGAATGACCTACTACTCAGTCTCTATGACTTCATTTGTTTCGACAACTTCCCATCGTCTAATGAGATAACTTGTCCTTCCGAAGAAATAAGTTAAAATAGTATTGCATATGGAACGGAACCGATTGTTAGCTGAGAACATAACATTTGTACATAAATGCAGAGAGTTTATCCGTTAGCTCAGCATCCCGCGCTGTCAGAGGTCATGCAGATTACTGAACAGTTTTTGTGAGAAAATAACCGTTATCAGTAATAGTGGTTATGAGTTTGAGCACATAATTTTGCATCACTGGAAATAATAGATGACTAACATAAAATTTTGTACATATAGTGAGCGCTTGTACAACACAATCGCAGACTTCTAGTGTTCTTTACGCATCACAAACTAGTACAAAAGTTGCACTGTGGCCTACTGTACAGTACTACGGACTTGCATACAGTATTGACAGTGATTTTTAGTTCTACTTTGTTAATGAAGCTTGCCAGAAAATCTTTTGTTGATATGCCCTCGTACAAAATGACGTAGATCCCTAAGGAAGCAGACAATCAGAATTCGTTTAAATTTTGTTTAGCGATGTCCTAGCTTTCCTTATGTTGCTTTTGCGATCATGTTTTATGTTTCTTTCACTAATTTTAAATTCAACCAGTGCGGCATTATAACAGCTTTGTCTACCATAGTACTATATCGCAAGTTTCCGTGTTGCTCTAGTTTTTAACTTAGATATGCAAGTTTACTCCACTCTCTTCCGCCGAATGTCGCGGTGTTAGGTTCGCAGCTTCCATCGCCAAGCAAGATGTAAATCAGGATATTCCAATCACTGACACCCAAACCTCCAGAAGTCAATCACTCAGATCGGTACCAAACTTCGTATGTCCGAGAAAGTATCAACCAAAACTTTGATTTCGTTCGTACTATGTCCTATCGACCAGCAGAACGGGTGTAAACGTTAATTAGAAGTAACACCAGAACTATAGAGCGCAGAAAAATCATAACTGTGAGTAATTAATATGTGTAGCTTCCGTCGGGAAATTGGTAAAGCGTTAGAACGTCGTACCAAAAGTCCTGGGTTCGTATTCCAGAGACGAGTTTTTTTCTTTCTTTCTTTTCTTTTCTTTATTTTTTACCGTATTAATACGTGAGAGTGTTCTATGTGACTACTAATATTTCCACACTTGTGATGCAATTGTTTCTTTGTTCTAGTGTTCTTCTGTGGAACTACAAATGCAGTAGCTGCTTCATCACGAGTGGTGTCTGTTCTGGTTCAACTGGCTCTAAGCACTATGGGACTTAAGATCTGAGGTCATTAGTTCCCTTAACCCTAGAGCTACTTAAACCTAACTAAACTAAGGACATCACACACATCCATGCCCGAGGCAGGATTCGAACCTGCGACTGTAACAGCAGCGCGGCTCTGGACTGAAACGCCTAGAACCGCTCGGTCACAACGGCCGACAGGTGTCTGTTCTGTCGCGCATGTCCGACAGAATACCACACCTATCTATACAGATGTACTCTACAAGTTTGCTACTTTCAACTAACGAAATGAAGTCAGACTGTCAAAAGACTATTGCTACAAACGCCAAGGCGGCCGCTATGACCGAGCGGTTCTGGCGCTTCAGTCTGGAATCGCGCGACCGCTACGGTCGCAGGTTCGAATCCTGCATCGGGCATGGGTGTATGTGATGTCCTTAGTTAGCTTTAATTAGTTCTAAGTTCTAGGGGACTGATGACCTCAGATGTTGAGTCCCATAGTGGTCAGAGCCATTTGAACCATTTGAACAAACGCCGAAGCGCCCTTTTACATGTCAGCAAATGCTCTCCCATGTAACAGTTTCACGCTTAAAACAGACTGTCATCAGTGGGGTTTCAACGAGGGACCTTCTGGCACGACGAGCTCACGCTCTGCCAACTCACCCATGCGAGATCTACAAAACCATCACTCACAGATACACTTTTCCTGTGCTCCGTATTTGTAGTATTACTTTTAATTACCATTTACGCATGTTCTGCTGGACGACAGCGCAAAGCACGAAATAAAACGATGGTTTGGTTGATACTGTCTCTACATACAACGTTTGGTACCTATCTGAGTGTCTGACATTTTACTGTGGCATAGTCAAGTAGAATTTGTATGAAATGGTTCAAATGGCTCTGAGCACTATGGGACTTAACATATGAGGACTTCACTCCCCTAGAACTTAGAACTACTTAAACCTAACAAACCAAAGGACATCACACACATCCATGCCCGAGGCAGGATTCAAACCTGCGACCGTACGGTCGCGCGGTTCCTGACTGAAGTGCCTAGAACCGCTCGGCCATCCCAGCTGGCGAATATATATAAGAAATTTTGTCCCATCTAGACCAGGGGTTAGCTGGCCGAACATCCCCGGTATCCGGCCCGCCAAATATTTGAGGTGGTACCTATACTGCCAACAATTGAGTATCGCGACCAATACAGCGCGACATTGGCTCTGCTACTCGCTACAAGACTACATGACTAAACTTATCGTTGCGCCGCTTGAAATAACAATGCGTTGACATACTCTACCTCTGTTTCGTCTTGCAGTAATAGTGTTGCTAACAATGATTTTGAGATTTCGTTAACTTTGCAGGACGCTTTGGTGAAGAATGTGCAGTGACAATACTCCAGAATTTCGGTGAGGTACGTCCACCAATCAAAATTATGTAATTAAATAAAAATCGTAGTTCGTTTCAGTGGTAGCTATTCCCACGACCTTAGATTTTTGCGATTTCATCTTTCCTTTAGCCTTACATTACGGTGATCATGGAGTGCTAGGGTGCTTTAATCCCACTAGGTAGATCTTGGCCCTTATGACTTCGTGGAGGAGTCAATGTGGTCCGTGGACTAAAACGTTTGGAGACCCCTGATCTAGACTGTAGAGGGAAGAATATATTTATATTGTGTCATATTTTACTTTTTTACGTGATCTACAATAATCTATAGTGAATTTCGTGAAAATATGTACATGTCAGCGCCGTTTAAACGGTAAGAGAATGCGCGTTCTGACTGCTGCTAATTCGAATGATGGTTTTATGTAACAGTACTTACTTTATTTACTCTTCCCCAGGGCAGCTGCAGGGGATATGCCACTCCTTGCCAAAATTTAAACGCCCCCACCCCCCTCCTAGCTTGTATTTTCAGATCTGGAGAACTTTTCATTCATCCATGATGCCTTATTTTCACTTACCACGCCACACTTAGTCACACTTCTATTTGACATGAAACCATCTTTACGACCAGAGATATGTATGGGGCACTAATTAGTGAAACAGAAGAGAAACGTTTACTGTCGAATATATCGTGAGTTATAACGCCAGTATTAATAGTGTCAAGTTACGTCATCCACAGAGTACGTAACCAAAATCTGTTAACGTTTGTCTCGTTTCCTAAACAATGAAAGGTCATAGGACAGTGAGTGACTTACATACAAAGGTTTCATTTATTGAAAAAGCAGGTGTACAAATCGCTGTTGCCTATTCAGTGTGTGCGTAGTACTCAAAGGCAAAACGGCTATGGTCGGATATCGAAAAGACGAACTTTCCCACATGCCATGACTACGATCTATGGCTCAAAACGAGCAGTTTTGAAAGCACTTTCATTTATCGTATCGAAAATTACCAGTTAAATTGTAAATAGATTTCTTGAAATGCAATGAGTGTGGAATACGACGAAACTGGAGCAACAGTTCGTGCTGTGCAGTTCAGTTGTTTCAGCTCCAAAATAAAATTTGACAGGTTTTTTTTCCATATGATTTTGATATTAATATCTGCTGATTACGGCTTCACACCGAGAAAGAAAAGGGAATACTTAAAGGAAGTTGCAGACAAAGCAGAAAAAATTAATTTAGAGGAGCGTGACAAGAACAAGAGGAATGTAAATGGTATTAATAGCAGATCCAGCGGGGAGAGAGTGGGGAGAAGTCTGTCCAGGGCCGGTTCGAGAACATTTTTCCAAACGAGCGGCTTATCAGATGGCGCCTCCCTCTTCCCCGCTTTTCCCTCGTACACTTTCACTGGTGTTAGTTCCCATAGTAATTGTGATACACTCTGTATACAAATCTTGCACTTGGGCGAACCTCTCATGGCGCTCCAAGCCGTCGCTCCCGTTTGTGATACGTCCACTATGGAAACATTGCCAAGTGTGGCGCTTCTGGTGCCCCTCTCGAAACTAGGCTGTGTAAGCTGTCTCTTTAGTGGACTTGTTGCATCTTCTAAGTGACCTGCCTATGAAACGCAACCTTTGGCTCGCCTTCCCGACAATATTATCTATGTGGTCCTTCCAACTGAAGTTGTTCGTAATTTTAACACCCAGGTACTTAGTTGAATTGACAGCCTTGAGAATTGTACTATTTATCGAGTAATCGAATTCCAACGGATTTCTTTTGGAACTCATGTGGACCATCTCACACTTTTCGTTATTTAGCGTCAACTGCCACCTGACACACCATACAGCAATCTTTTCTAAATCGCTTTGCAACTGATACTGGTCTTCGGATGACCTTACTAGACGGTAAATTACAGCATCATCTGCGAACAGTCTAAGAGAACTGCTCAGATTGTCACCCAGGTCATTTATATAGATCAGGAACAGTAGAGGTCCCAGGACGCTTCCCTGGGGAACATCTGATATCACTTCAGTTTTACTCGATGATTTGCCGTCTATTACTACGAACTGCGACCTTCCTGACAGGAAATCACGAATCCAGTCGCACAACTGAGACGATACCCCATAGCCCCGCAGCTTGATTAGAAGTCGCTTATGACGAACGGTGTCAAAAGCTTTCCGGAAATCTAGAAATACGGAATCAACTTGAGATCCCCTGCCGATAGCGGCCATTACTTCGTGCGAATAAAGAGCTAGCTGCGTTGCACAAGAGCGATGTTTTCTGAAGCCATGCTGATTACGTGTCAATAGATCGTTCCCTTCGAGGTGATTCATAATGTTTGAATACAGTATATGCTCCAAAACCCTACTGCAAACCGACGTCAATGATATAGGTCTGTAGTGAAATGGATTACTCCTACTACCCTTCTTGAACACTAGTGCGACCTGCGCAATTTTCCAATCTGTAGGTACAGATCTAACGGTGAGCGAGCCGTTGTATAAGAGTGCTAAGTAGGGAGCTATAGTATCAGCGTAATCTGAAAGGAACCTAATCGGTATACAATCTGGACCTGAAGACTTACCCGTATCAAGCGATTTGAGTTGCTTCGCAACCCCTAAGGTATCTACTTCTAAGAAACTCATGCTAGCAGATGTTCGTGTTTCAAATTCTGGAATATTCCATTCGTCTTCCCTGGTGAAGGAATTTCGGAAAACTGCGTTCAATAACTCCGCTTTAGCGGCACAGTCGTCGATAACAGTACCATCGGCACTGCGCAGCGAAGGTATTGGCTGCGTCTTGCCGCTTGTGTACTTTACATACGACCAGAATTTCTTCGGATTTTCTACCAAATTTCGAGACAGTGTTTCGTTGTGGAACCTATTAAAGGCATCTCGCATCGAAGTACGTGCCAAATTTCGCGCGTCTGTAAATTTGAGCCCATCTTCGGGATTTCGCGTTCTTCTGAACTTCGCATGCTGCCGTATGTATTCAAGGTTGCTATGTAGGAACTGTTAGACCGTCACATGCTGAGAATCATCTTTATTTCCATGTTATAAAGATTTCTCTTCTGTAGGGACTTTCAGGCTGACATAGGAACCTTTGAGGTGTTTTGTAGACACATAGTTTAAATGGAACTGAGGTCATCAGTCCTCTAGAACTTAGAACTACTTAAACCTAACTAAGCTAAGGACATCACACACATCCATGCCCGAGGCAGGATTCGAATCTGCGACCGTAGCGGTCACGCGGTTCCAGACTGAAGCGCCTTGAACCGCACGGCCACACAACGGCGCTTCACTTGTCATCTGTTTCACAATACGGTAGATTATTTCCAGTAAGACTCTAGCTCTTATGAATGATTTATATTTCCAATGTATTATCATTTCCATTGTCTCGTTTAATCCACCCTTTAGGAAGCGTACTAAAATTGTAGATTTTGCAGCCCCTAAATCCTTCCGCCCTGAGCGGCGGCACGGTTCCGCCTCTAGGGCTGGTCCTGCTCTTCCCACTCAGTGAAGACGGGTCAGTTTCTGTGTATAGCTTGTTCAGAACGTCCTGAATGTGAGATGACTAATTCTGGATCTACTGGAGCCGGTAAAAGTCGGTCGACTTCGGCCCACGGGTGTTCTGTGTCTGGCCGCTGGCAACTTTTAACGGTCTAGCAATACAGTACCAGTGTGTATATCGTAGCCTTAACGATGCGAACGTCCTGCCGTACCGTGCAAACAAGTAAGCATATGACACTGTGCAGTGCCAGAACTGTGTGAAAATAGCACAGTTCGTTCCCTCCGGGTAGCGACTACTTTCACCTAGAGATGGACAAAGCCGTTCTTTTTACGAAACCATTCCTTTTGAGATAGTTCTTATTACTACTTCAAATGAATTACATTTTCGATGTTAAAGTATCAATAAATATGAGCACTTGTTAGAACTTTAAAATAACGCGTAACCTTTGGAACAAATCCAGTGTGCATTCTTTTTTTTTCTCTCTAATACTTCGTGCCGCATGCAGCTGGTACCAACCTGTGCGACCAAACAGGATTCGTGTTACAACAGCGAGGTGAAATCACTGTCAAGGGAGGGGAAGATCGGAATTGGAGACTGGACTGAACTAAGTGAGGTAATGGAACGGCTTCGGTCTTCCGATCAGACGCATTTCGTACAGTTCATTACTATGGGTTCAGAACTCTGGTCGTTTATGTTCTTAGAGTGGGGCGTACGTCCTCTGTATGAAAGGAGGGGAAGTTCGTGAATGCACATTCTAACTTCCAGTAGCTAGGAAAAACGAGAGGTAAAAGAACAAGAGTTCACTAAAGGAAAGATCGCACCGAACAGTTTGTTGATTAGTTGTTTTGGGGGGAGATGACCAAAAAGCGAGGTCATCGGTCCCAAGGGCTAGGGAAGGATGGGGAAGGCAGTCGGGCGTGACATTTCAAAGGAACTATCCCAGCATTGGCCTGAAGCGATTTAGGGAAATCACGGAAGACCTAAATTAGGATGGCCGGACGCGGGTACCGAACAGTTCTTCCCGAAATACAGTAGTTCATCTACTACGTATTGCTAGTTTTACCCGACTTTTGCTGGGGAGTGATGACAAAATGACGCCCTCTTGTCCAGTACATCTATTAACTGCTATCAAGTTTCGGGATAGCATCGAGTTTTATAGAATTAGGCAACGGTCGTACCGCAGTGGATACACCGGTTCCTGTGAGATCACCGAAGTTAGCGCTGTCGGGCGTGGTCGGCACTTGGATGGGTGATCATCCAGGCCGCCATGCGCTGTTGCCATTTTTCGGGGTGCACTCTGAGCACTATGGGACTTAACTTCTGAGGTCATGAGTCCCCTAGAACTTAGAACTACTTAAACCTAACTAACCTAAGGACATCACACACATCCATGCCCGAGCAGGATTCGAACCTGCGACCGTAGCGGTCGCTCGGTTCCAGACTGTAGCGCCCAGAACCGCACGGCCACTCAGGCCGGCCCGCAGTAAACCTACACCTTTATCATATCTACAGAAATTCGATTTATCGGAAATAAATAGATTTTAATAGATCTTAGTTAAAATTCTCTAAATGAGGACTGTCGCGTAGATAGTTTAGTTCATTTTATATTGAAAAACCAACACGAGCAGTACAGTATAAAATAATACATCATTACACACCTAACAACAACTGAGGCATGCCCATCTTACTAGGAACATGTAAGCATTTCCCTTCACTCTGATGAGAGTGGCAGATTGTCATGTCTTGGACCCCACAAGTCACATGGCCATCCTGATCCATTAGCTTTCAACCACTTTTCATAACACAAGTTGAGCGAATGTCTCGGCAGCGTTGCAGGTGTCCTCAATAGAGCTGTGGTCAGTTCAAGATCATCCCATACGCGAGACTCATACTCGTGTCGAAGTGTTCCACATGTCATTCTGACACAATTCGGAAGCTGATCGATAATATCCGACAATACAAAGTCTACTCAGGATCACCTAATGTGCCACATTGTCATCCTCGTGTCTGTGAAGTATTCCACATGTCATTTTGGCACAATGTGGAAGTCGATCTACGGTATAAATCTAGAGTGTTAAGTTTCTAACCCCTTCAAATCGATCTCTTCCAGCGTCGATAAGTTATCGACTACTGTCTGCTCCTCCATTGGCTGAAGGCTATCCCAAGCAAAAACAGCTCGTTCTTGAACTCTAAAGACATGATTTGACTCAACCACTTCCCGGACTAAACTAATCTATTACAACAATATTTAAATAAGGAAATGTTATAAGCATTCTGTCACACTCAGATAATGTTCAATAATTCCATAAATAAATAAGCCAATATTCTTGCTCAAATGTGCTCACAATAAATGACAACAGATTGTCTTTATTTATTGTTTAAACGATTATGTTAGCCTCCTGACAGCAGCATCTTTCGGTTCTCTGTACAGTTGTTTTGTCCACTAACACATGCGACTTACCGCTTTCAAACTAGCTCAGTTCTTAATAGCACTTGCAGTGAACATTTAAATAGAGTTACTGGCAAATATTAAACTGGTCATTAAAAAAATACCGAAGTATGACAAAATATGAGGTACTCGTTTGCTGTGTAATTGCGGCGGATTCGTTGTTCTGACAAACATTTGCATAATGAAAAGGATGTAAAGTCGTTGTAAATCAGTAAATAAAACAGATGATGTAGCTTCCAGTGATGATGGCTACAGTGCAATGATAGATAATGTTTGTTGAAATTGAAGGAAGTGATAAAAATTATTAATTCAGAGGGTCATTGTGAAAATGTTTATTCATTGTGAGATATTACCTTCTGTAGAGATCACCTTCTATACAGATTATTTTCTGTAGAGATTGAGATATTGTTGTGTCACTGGATGCGCCTCTTTTTTTCTAAGATCGCAAATGTGTTCAGATGTGTATTAATATTTGATGTGAGTTATTTGAGAATCTCAAAGAGTTGTAATTACCCTCTTAAAGAGAGTCTGCGACTCTACCATTTCCTGGAACACATTCTGCGCAAAGGCAATGCAGCATCAGCCGTCCAATTTCCCAGCTCTTCAGACTCAGCCGCTACCGCCGACGCGCTGATTGTTTCCGCAGGTCTCTAGCTGGAAACGGTCAACTAGCTGGGTTGGTCTCGGCGCTGCTCGAGCCCTATGGCCCGCTAGCGTTTAGCTGTGCAACATATTCGTCTTACCTCGTATCACTATTGGACGGACGATTAGTTAGCCTAAATGTGTGTAACGTTACAGCCTCACGCTTTTCTTTATTGAGAGACAATTACCACTTTTCGCACCATACATACACTACTGGCCATTAAAATTGCTACACCAAGAAGAAATGCAGATGATAAACGGGTATTCATTAGACAAATATACTAGAACTGACATGTGATTACATTTTCACGCAATTCGGGTGCATAGATCCTGAGAAATCATTACCCAGAACAACCACTTCTGGCCGTAGTAACGGGCTTGATACGCCTGGGCATTGAGTCAAACAGAGCCTGGATGGCGTGTACAGGTACAGCTGCCCATGGAGCTTCAACACGATACCACAGTTCATCAAGAGTAGTGACTAGCGTATTGTGACGAGCCAGTTTCTCGGCCAACATTGACCAGACGTTTTCAGTTGGCGAGAGATCTGAAGAACGTGCTGGCTAGGGCAGCAGTCGAACATTTTCTGTATCCAGAAAGGCCCGTACAGGACCTGCAACATGCAGTCGTGCATTATCCTGCTGAAATGTTGGGTTTCGCAGGGATCGAATGAAGGGTAGAGCCACGGGTCGTAACACATCTGAAATGTAACGTCCACTGTTCAAAGTGGCATCAATGCGAACAATAGGTGACCGAGACGTGTAACCAATTGCACCCCATACCATCACGCCGGGTGATTCGCCAGTATGGCGATGACGAATACACGCTTCCAATGTGCGTTCACCGCGATATCGCCAAACACGGATGCGACCATCACGATGCTGTAAACAGAACCTGGATTCATCCGAAAAAAATGACGTTTTGCCATTCGTGCACCCAGGTTCGTCGTTGAGTACACCATCGCAGCCGCTCCTGTCTGTGATGCAGCGTCAAGGGTAACGACAGCCATGGTCTCCGAGCTGACAGCCCATGCTGCTGCAAACATCGTCGAACTGTTCCTGCAGATGGTTGTTGTCTTGCAAACGTCCCCATCTGTTGACTCAGCGATCGAGACGTGGCTGCACGATCCGTTACAGCCATGCGGATAAGTTGCCGGTCATCTCGACTCCTGGTGATACGAGGCCGTTGGGATCCAGCACGGCGTTCCGTATTACCCTCCTGAACCCACCGATTCCATATTCTGCTAACAGTCATTGCATGTCGACCAACGAGAGCAGCAATGTCGCGATTCGAAAAACCGCAATCGCGATATGCTACAATCCGACCTTTAACAAAGTCGGAAACGTGATGGTACGCATTTCTCCTCCTTACACGAGGCATCACAACATTTCAACAGGCAACACCGGTCAAGTGCTGTTTGTGTATGAGAAATCGGTTGGTAACTTTCCTCGTGTCAGCACATTGTAGGTGTCGCCACCGGCGCCAACCTTGTGTGAATGTTCTGTAAAGCTAATCATTTGCATAACACAGCATCTTCTTCCTGTCGGTTAAATTTCGCGTCTGTAGCACGTCATCTTCGTGGTGTAGCAATTTTAATGGCCAGTAGTGTGTATCATGTATAAGTCATTATACAATTGGTTTTTATCTTCTGATGACTTTTCCAGATGGTAAATGACAAAATCATCTGCGAACAATCTAAGAGGACTGCTCAGATTGTCTCGTTATGTACTGGGAACAGCAAAGTTCGTGTAACAGTTCCTTGGGGATAGCTGGATAGTACTTTCATTTTACTTAACGATTATCGATCGATTATTACGTACTGTGACTTTTCTGACAGGAAATACGAATCCAGTCACACAACGGAAGCGATACTTCATAGCCACCCAATTCGATTGGAAGTCTCTTGTGAGGAACAGTGTCGAGAGTCTTGTGTAACTCTAGAAATATGGGGTCAATTTGAGATCCCCTGTCGACAGCATACATTACTTCGTACGAATAAAGTGCTAATAGTGTGTCACGGGAACGGTATTTGCTCAATCTGTGCTATGTTGTCATCGAGGTATTCATAAAGTTCGAACACAGTACTGTGTGCTCTCGATTATCCGTGGTAATTTGGGACTGGAAAACAGCGAATAATCGGATTCCGCGGATAACCCGTAATCAAACCACACGGAAATGTAATAGATGTGTTCAGAACAAAAACTAATTACAGTGTCATAATTAAAATCAGTTAACCATTGTTTATAATAAATTTCACTTCATTCGTTGCATTATGTGTGAGAATATAATACTTACAAAGAATAGAGTGCAAGCCAGTTGCACATTACACTACACTACTTTGAAACAAAATACTCTTGAACTGATTTCTGTCTCAGCGAGGTAGCTTGTCTTTTACATATCGCACTACGTATTTTATGCAACACTAACATATTAGAGAGGGGAGTATCTTTTTGCTGTTCCAGGCAGTCCAGAAACCCTTTGGTCCATTGATGTCCTGATTACTGTTTCTGGAATTAAAGGAATGTTATCATCTTCGTCACTGTTGTTCACCTCCTAGGACTTCTCTTGTACTGGCTGAGCAATAATAGCACTGTCGCTCAACATCTCGTGACCTGGCTCCGTGAGGGTCACATCAAACCATTCGGAAATATTTTTTTGGCAACAGTTTCACACCTAGAGCGCTTTTCAAAACAGCAGCCAAAGTGCTCACGAACATTCTTCTTCGTCATCAAAATCATTGATTTCATCAATTTTCGGCTGTGGTTAATTGTTGCAAAATGGTTCAAATGGCTCTGAGCATTAAGGGACTTAACTTCTGAGGTCATCAGTCCCCTAGAACTTAGAACTACTTAAATCTAACTAACCTAAGGGCTTCACACACTTCCATGCCCGAGGCAGGATTCGAACCTGCGTCCGTAGCGGTCGCGCGGTTCCAGACTGTAGCGCCTAGAACCTCTCGGCCACTCCGGCCGGCTTAATTGTTAAAGGTAGACCCTTCAACGATAAGTATTCTCGCACCTGTGGCACAAAGCAATTATGGAACCGTGTTTAAAATTCTGTGCAGTCCATTCAGGCTCATTTCTGGCAAAAATAATGGACGGGTAAATTGAGCATTTCCATTCCTTTGAGACAATACGGTTTTATGGCTTTACCTGTTATACCAAGCTTAACTATTTGTGATCTCATACCATTAGCACAAGACGACATGTTTATCCTTTCCTTCTTGATTTGTAACCAGGTGCACTACGCTCTGTATCGAAAGTTGAAGTCTTTGTTGGTAGACACTTCCAAAATATCCCAGTTCCGTCCTCGTTGTATATTTGCTGCAGCTCTAAATTTTCTCGTACAATAAACTCCCGGAATTTATAACAAAATCTAGAAGCAAACTTTATTATCTCCCAGACGTCATGACGCTGTTTAAATTTTGTTAGCCGGCAGGAAGATGCATTAAAATCTCCTTCCATCTCCAAAGTTTTGAAGAAAATCTGGACTTGTTTGGCGCTTATTGAGCTAGATACTTGTATGCTCTCTGCTCTTTTCTGTTGAAACCATTTCAACATGGCTTTATCAAGTTCTGCATACGTAGACATTTTCATAGCCGTCCGCGTTGACAAATCTCTATATCAGTCAGAACTGCTAGTAAAATGAATTATTTTGTCTTTTTTCCGAATATCACGGATCTTAGTTTCACCCACATTGTAAATCAGCGCCAGATACCGCGAATGCGTAATCTTCGAGTTTGTGTATTATTTCCGGTTTTTGCTTTGTCCTCTGCACGACACGATTTCGCTTGTCAGGCCTTGTTCGGCACTAAGAGAAACCAGATGATTACAGTATCCACTGCAACAATATAGTCAATCACCGGCAACCACTCCCGGAAAATACTGAGGTAAAAAAAGTGAGTACTGTATGTGTTTCAAAATCTTACTGCAAATCGATTCAATGATACTAAATATTTATGTGACCTGTGCAACTTTCCCGTGCTTTGGTACAGATTTTTCATCGGGCGAACGTTTGTATATGATTACTAAGAATAGAGGTATTTTATCAGCAGACTCTGAAAGGAACCTATTTGGTTCAAAAATGGTTCAAATGGCTCTGAGCACTATGGGACTCAACTGCTGTGGTCATCAGTCCCCTAGGACTTAGAACTACTTAAACCTAACTAACCTAAGGACATCACACACATCCATGCCCGAGGCAGGATTCGAACCTGCGACCGTAGCAGTCGCACGGTTCCGGACTGCGCGCCTAGAAACGCGAGACCACCGCGGCCGGCAGGAACCTATTTGGTTTGGCGTCTGGACCGGAAGACTTGTCTTTAAACTACTTCGCCAATCCGAGGATACCTAATTCTAAGTTACACATGTTGACAGCTGTTCTTGATTCGAGTTTTCAAGTATTTACTTCGTCTTCCTTGGTGAAGGAATTTTGGAGAAATGTGTGTCACAACGCCGCTTTAATGGTGCTATCATCGATAAGATCACTATTGGTACCCCGCAGCGAAGATACTGATTGTGTCTTGCCACTGGTGTTCTTTACAAATGACCAGAATCTCTTTAGATTTTGTTTCGGCCTTTTAAAAGCATGTCGCACTAAAGTCTGCGCTAAGCTTCAGTAAAACATTGCCAGTTTGGGAGATATTGTGTTCTCTTAAATTTGGCATGCTTTTTTCGTTGCTTCTGCAACAGTGTTCTGACCTGTTTTATATATCACGGGGGATCAGTACCGCCTTTTATTAACTTATCGGTTATAAATCTCTCAATTCCCTCAAATACTATTTCTGTGAATTTAAACCATATCTAGTTTACACTTCAAATTTTACTTTTCCAGCAGTGGATAAACTGTAATTCCCAAAGAGTCAAACGAATTTTTCTCTGCTTTTTGAAATAGATGTATTTTGCGTTTACTTTTGGTGGATTTGGATGTTGCAGTGGCCAGTCTCGCTACAACGACCTTGAGGTCATTAATACCTTTATCCCTCATGATGCTGTCTACTTGCTCAGGATTATTTGTTGTTAAGAGGTCAACTGTGTTTTCGCAACCGTTATCATTTCGAGTGGGCTTCTGAACTAAAAATAATCTTCGTAGAAAGCATTCAGCACAATTTCTAACGAAGTTTCATACAGCGGTTTTGGACATATATTTTCGCAAACATATCGAGCGTAAACTAAAGTCACCACCGACTACAACTGGATGTGTGAGGTACCTATTTGATTTTTACACATGCGTATGACTCAGTTCGTGGCACACAGTAATGTGCAGTACACACTACAACGCTTCGTGTAACGTGGTTATCTGACATTGTCGTTGCTATGCAAAACGACATTGTATTATTCAGTCATTTTTATGTCTCGCGAAGATGATATTCAAATTTTCCAAATTACGAGGTGTATTCAAAGCTCCGAACGCATGCAGCCCATAGTTTATTTTTCAGGAAAAGCTGAATGTTCCTGTAGGCCCCCTTTAATGAAGAATAGGACTTCACGGAAACTCCACGAGCTTGTAAATTTGCTAATGGGCTTGTTACTGGACCGCAACGTGGGGAGCACGAGGAATGCGCGGTAAATATAGCTGGTGGGGACTGTGACGTCACGGTCGCCCGTAGCGCCACTCGTTCGCTTCTTGTCTGCTTTCGCTGCCTTAGACCACTGATGATGTTATTGACCGTAGACAAGACATAATACTGAAACCAGCGTCACCGTCAACCGATAGCTGTTTGCTGAAATCAGTTAATGGACTAAACACTAATTATTCTTTACTGTAATGTTTTTGTTAACATTAATTGAATTTTCACTCGATGCTTGGCAGAACGCGATAATATATTTTTTTTTTGTTAGAATGGTAATGGTTAGTGCAGCGTTTGGATTCAACGAAATAATGTGCGAAAGGAAGTAATATTTCGTTCCACAGGTATGACTTGTTTAAAAATGCAAAAATTGTGAGAAAGAATTTTTTGAGATCAACTGAGGAGCGACATCATAACATAGCATATCCGAATGGCCTCTATTTGAAAGTATTTATTTGTTTGTAAACATTACAAATTTACTTGTAATGTTCATATATACTAAGGTGACAAATCATGGGATACCGATACGCACATTTGTTACTAGCGCAAACAAAGTTGGCGCTCGACGCGCTGGATGATGGGAGCGACTGTAAATCGGAAATGCCTTTACAGTCGCTCCCATCAAATGGTTCAAATGGCTCTACGCACTATGGGTCTGAGGTCATCAGTCCAAACTAAGGACATCATACATCCATGTCCGAGGCAGGACTTGAAGCTGCGACCGCAGCAGCATCGCGGTTCGGGACTGAAGCGCCTAGAACGGCTCTGCCACAACGGCTCGTTCCCATCAGCCACCGCGCCGAATGTGAAGTTTGTTTGCATGTATAATACAGACAGTGGTAGTACCGTGTACACAAGGCATAAACGGACAGTGCTTTGACGGAGCTGCCATTTGTGCTCAGATCATTCACGTGAAAAGATTTCCGACGTGATTATGGTCGCACGTCGGGAATAACAGATTTTGAAAGCAGAATGGTTGCTGGAGCTAGATGCATGAGACATTCCAGTTCGTAAATCGTTAGAGAATTCAGTTTTTTGATAACCACATTGACAAGAATGTGCCGAGAAAAACATACTTCACGCATTACCTCTCATCACGGACAACGCAGTGTCCGACCGCCTTCACTTAATAACCGAGAGCAATAGCGTTTGGGCAGAGTTGCTAGTGCTTACAGACAAGCAACACAGCGTCAAATAACCGTGCAAATCGAAGTGGAACGTGCGACTCAAGTTAGGGCAGTGCGGCGAAATGTGGCGTTAGTGGGCTGTGGAAGCAGACGGAAGACGCGAGTGCCTCTGCTAACAGCACGGCAGTGTCTGCAGTGCCTCTTATGGGCGCGTGACCATATATTGGACCATAGACGACTGGAAAACGGTGGCCTGGTCAGGTCAGTCCAGATCTCAGTTGGTAAGAGCTGATGATGGGGTTCGAATGTGGCGCTGACCCCACGAAGCCGTAGACTCAAATTGTCAACAAGGCACTGTGCAAGCTTGTGGTGGCGCCATGTAACTCATCCACGAAAGAAGTGGCTTATAAGGCAATTTTTCGCCAGATTCTCGAGTATTGTTCATCTATCTGGGATCCTATCACGTATGTCTGGGGAGATAGAGAAGATCCAACGAAGAGAGGCGCGTTTCGTCACGGGATCATTTAGCTGGCGAGAGAGCATTGCGGAGATGCTAAACAAACTCCACTGGCAGACGTTACAAGAGAGGTGTTGTGCATCACGGAGAGATCTGCTATTGAAATTTCGGGACAGAACTTTTCATGAGGAGTCGGACAACATTACTTTCCCCCACATACATCTTGCATATTGAGTTGGAGGGGAAAAATCGAGAAATTAGAGCCAATTCAGAGGCTTAGCGACAGTCATTCTTCCCACGAACTATTCGTGAGTGGAGCAAGGTTGGAGGGATCAGGTAGTGGTACTGAAAGTACCCTCTGCCACACGCCATTAAGTGGCTTGCGGAGAGTGATGCAAATGTGGGAAATGATGTTCGCTGCGTTTACAAGGATCATTGCCTGGGAACGGTTATGTTCGGCTTCTTAGAGACCATTTGCAGCCATTCATGGACTTCATATTCCCAAACAACGAAAGAATTTTTATGGATGTCTTTACGACATGTCACTGGGCCACAACTGTTTGCGACCGGTTTGAAGAACATTCTGGACATTTCGAGTGACTGATTTGGCCACCCAGATCGCCCAACATGAATCCCACCGAACATTTATGGGACATAACTGAGAGGTCAGTTCGTGCACAAAATCCTGCACTGCAACACTTTCGAAGTTATGCACGGCTATACAGGCAGCGTGGCTCGTTATTTCTGCAGGGGACTTCCATTTGAGCCCATCCAACAGGTCCGACGTGATATTAGAACATATCCCATAACTTCTGTCACTTCGATGTATATTTGTCTCGTAAAACTACATGCGTAAATCTATGAAATATTAATTGCTTGGTCTCTCTTTTCTCGTGTTCATCTCACGAGCTACGTAACTTCTTTTTACGTTATCTCAGTATCGGTAACAATTTTTCCGCTGACAAAGTACCAATTAATATTTGAACTTTTGATATGTAAAGGAATAATGCTGAAGTTATCGCATGTGGAAATATAAGCAGCAAAATATTTGCTGCCGGAATGTTTTGACATCGAAGCCTTGATGTCGGAAGAGAACCGAAGCCATATGATGTACCATCAATTTTTGTTTCTTTTCAGCATTTGCCACCCAGAGGAAAAAAATTAGAGACCACCAAATCAGTGAAATACGCACCGCAATATGGAGTGCAAGATACATTTTATTTGTTTTCTTGTCAGTATGATTGTAAATAAAATACTTGTAGTTGTACACAAAATTTAGTCGCTGAAAAGTATAGTTTCATTCCATCTGAGACAACATTTAGGTGATGTTTCGTTTAATTTGTTTCCAAATCTATGAGCATCATCATGACATTGCTTTGTATAAACGTTACTGTTAACAGAGCATTAATAGTCGTGATACTGACGGGCAAAACTTCAGGAACAGAATGTTGTGTGTATGCACGCAGATGATGATGGTGTAATATTGTTAATTTGGGTTCAGAATCAGTGTAGAAAATTTGATCAACATATTGCTGTTTCCCCATGTCAAAGACACTGATAAAGGAAGTGCTTTTGTTATCATCACAGTTCTTTGTTCATTTTCCGTGTTCGTTGCTACTAACCTAAGGAAACTGCTGAAGTAATTTACTCCAGGCCTAGAGAAAAATATTTTCGGCACCAGAAATACACTTCTCACGAACATTTTACCTAATAAGGCTATTATTCTTATTCTTTAACACAAGATAAATACTTATTTTCTGATACCTGATTCAGACAAATGACAAATGGCTCTGAGTACTACGGGACTTAACTGTCGAGTTCATTATCAGTCCCCTAGAACTTAGAACTACTTAAACCGAACTAACCTAAGGACATCACACACATCCATGCCCGAGGCAGGATTCGAACCTGCGACCGTAGCAGTCGCGCGGTTCCGGATACCTGATTCACTACAGCAATTTTGTCGATATTCATCGTTTATTAATATATTCTGCATCGTATCTTGTTATTACTTAAGTAGTATTTGTACTGGATTAGTAGACGTAGTAAAACACATACGTTTATTTTGTTTAAAAACTTGACGTGATTGATAAAATCGGACATCATTTCTTATAACAGCATAAAAAACATTGCACACCTATTTTCGTGGAATCTTCTGAAAACTAATTGCTTGCCACCCAACTGATGTTTTGTCTCGCAGTCCTGAGGAAGTGATGATTCGAATGATTCATAGATTAACAAAAATGGGGAATTCGGTGAAGAAAATTTAATTCCGACGCTCGTAAAAACCATACGCAGAAAGAACAGTAAAATACTATATTTTAATTTTTTTGTTACGCATTCACTTCGTCGATTTTTAAATTGGTAAGCACTGGAGTTTCACAGAAACCGCGTTACTTAGGTAGTACATGTGTTATTCGAGCACGTGTCCCCCACTTGTTAAAATAAAAGCGTAATTTCAGCTATAAATGAGAAAAGCTGTAAATGTCAGCTCCTCTTCGCACAATGCATAATGACAAAAAATCGGCTTAATTCCACTTGTCACATTAATCTGATGTTGGCTTCGAAAACCTCAACCTAGCAGAGCTAAGGGCATGCATCTATGGTCTAGCTCTGCAGCAGCGGCTCCCTCAAATAGTGTGTAGATCTGTGTATTCGATGGATGCCATTTTCATACTGTAAAGTTACAAATACCCATTCAATGCTTACAGAACCTAACCTGCTGACTACTGAAACTGGTTGGCCCTGTCCGTGACAAAATGTTATTAGTGGAGTCCTGCCATATCCAGCACAGTTTTGATCTGTCTGTGTCAGTGTCATGAGGGTCCAACACCTGCCCTTCCCCTTCAAGATCACCCTCGCTCCCACAACCCCCCTGCCCCATTCCCCGACTATTTCCGCACCCTGTTCCATCGTCTCGCATCCTCAAGTGCCCAGGTAATTATTTAAATTATTTCAGAGTACTGTAGCCACAAGCCCTATTGTTATTATTATTATTACGTATTAGTAAAAAAAATTCTGCATGAACATCGCATAAGTGCTGGATCAGTCTCTGCCCAATGCAAGAAATGGCTGTCAGTTGCGCCTGCACTCCCATGAGCAGAGTTGCCACTGGCTAGCTACTTTGAACAAGCTCCATATATGTTTCAGCCCCCTCCCACAATTGGCACTCCTCTACATTGGTTTGGACAAGCTCTCTGCAAGTTACAATGTATGCACACACTTTTCTCCCCTCAAGGTCATCCCCTCCCCCAAAATATCCTCCCCCTCTTTCCTCACATTTCCCCCACCTCCTTCACTTCCCCTCCCCTGTCTGTTTGTGCCCTAAACTATTTCAGATATCTGCTATTAAATCATGAGTGAAGCACACCTATCAGAGCTGGAAAGACGACTTGCATCCGAAATACACCTGCATTTTTTTCTCAAACAGTTGCCAGAGCTAGAAAGAAGAATCATACCCAGGATGACATGCCTTTTTCCCCACACAAGCACCTGAGCTGAAAAGAAGAACCCACATTGGAAGATGGCTACATGTGTTGCAGGTGTCAGCATAGGGTGCACAATAATGAATCAGGTGTGACCATGAGTTGCCTAGCTGACTAAATCATGCTGTGTGTGGGGTGCCAGGTGCTTGCTGTTGGGGTATGTAACACTGAGCTCTCCCAATCTCCCCGTCCCTGTCCCAGACATCAGCATCCACCCCCAAAGCATAAGTACAGGTAGAGGGCTTTCGACTGCTCCCACTCTTGAGGTGAGCAGAGATGCTGGGTGGGGTGATGGCTGGCTGACTTAAATGAACTAGTTGCTGTATGTGAGTCATTCATCACTCCTACCACCACGACCAATACCACTACCACTCCTTTACAGTCTGGTTTTAACAAGTTCCTGCAAGTTTCAAATTGTCCCCCCCCCCCCCCCCATCCCAACTCTTCACCACCACCACTCCTCTATAGATTGCGTCATACAGATCTGTAGACATGTATTATACATGTGTGGTTAAATTGTCATACGAACTTTCAGCTAATAACAATAAGTCTTCCTCTATCACTACCACATTACTGACAGAGCTAGAAGTCATCTGAAATATTTTTAACCACATTGTTACAATTTATTTAAGTCAATCCATTCCTTAAGCTATTGTGATAGGGCTTGGTATTGAAGGCACTTTTTTTCTTTGCAAATGACAAGGATACAGGGTAATTAAATTATTTTGTTTACTCATTTAATAACAAATGCTAAAGTTGCTTTATGCACAGTGTGTATAAGAATATATTAATGCAATACAATCACAGACATTACTAAACGATACAGATTTCCATTCTGCATTGAAATGTCTTGTGGATAGGGCCTCCCGTCAGGTAGACCGGTCGCCTGTTGAAAGTCTTTTGCGTTGACGCAACATCGGCGACTTGCGTGTCGATGGGGATGAATTGATGATGAAGACCACACAACACCCAGTCCCTGAGCGGAGAAAATCTCCAGCTTAGCCGGTAATCGAACGTGGGCCTCCTAGCGTGGCATTTCATCACGCTGACCATCAGCCAACGAGGCGGACAATTCTGCATTAATAAATAAATATGTTATATAATTATAGAGAGTATGGGGAGAAAAGTTCTTTCTAGACGCATTTCAATCTCTCTCTGTTAATCACACGTGAAGGAAGACATAACTCTCTTATTGTCAAGGTCAACAGCAAAAATAAACCTTAGTAAGTGCTATGTGTGTGTCTCTCTCCTCTCTCTCTCTCTCTCTCTCTCTCTCTCTGTGTGCATGTGCGTGCGTGTGTGTGTGTGTGTGTGTGAGGCATAGAGCGCCCACACACACACACACACACACACACACACACACACATATATATATATATATATATATATATATATATATATATATATATATGTATAACATTAATTAGGTCACCTGTTCAAAGCCTGAATAACCACTTTCTGCAGCACAGACCACTGCGCGACATGTAACAAGAGAATCAGTGAGATTCTGGAAGGTAAAAACATGGATGTGGAGCCATGGCGATTCCAATGCCATGGCCAACTGCACTAGATTTCTCAATTGAGGATCCACAGCGAGAACAGCCCGGTCGAGGTGTCAAGTTGGACCCATGGATTTTCGATTGTGTTTAAATATGCAGAGTCTGGTTGCCAGGGGAGTACAATAAAAACTCATCTTGGTGCTCCTTGAAGCATGCATGTACACTGCAAGTTGTGTAACACATTACATGGTCCTGCTGGCAGATGCTATTGTTCTGAGAAGAAACAAACCGAATGTAGGAATGAACATGGTTCCCAAGCATACATGCAAACATGTGTTGATCCATTGTGCCTTCCACAATCATGAGATCACCCAGGGAATGCCCACTGGATGCTTCTGACAATTGTTGCAGGGTGTTTGCTTTCAGATGTGTTCCCACCATACATGCCACGGTCATTTGTCTTATGGAGCACAAAATGTGATTCCTCTGAAAACGATACCTGCCTCCACTCAGTGAACGTCCAGCTGTGATGATATGCAAATTCCAGCTTTCATCGTTGATGAACAGCAGTCAGCATAGGTGCATGAAACAGGCACCTGCTACAGATGCCCATGCACAGCTCATGTTATCTACGGCCTGTGGTACACACAGTTGACTCG
Source organism: Schistocerca gregaria (assembly GCF_023897955.1). Taxonomy (NCBI): domain Eukaryota; kingdom Metazoa; phylum Arthropoda; class Insecta; order Orthoptera; family Acrididae; genus Schistocerca; species Schistocerca gregaria. Next base: position 518,363,808 of record NC_064921.1, on the reverse strand, counting down.
GCGTCAGTTTTGGATAGCACCGTTTTGCCAAGCACACTGAATACTGTAACCACCGTGGCAAGTGAACAGTTTACAAACTTAGCCATTTAAGAAATGTTTCCCCTTGGCCCGAAATACAATAATCATGCCCTTTTGGACGTCAGATAAATCGCTGCATTTCCATGTTACTACAATGACTACACTGTTTTCCATGTTCTCATGACATGCTTCATATACCCTCCACTGGTAGTGCTGTCACCTGCCTCTGTGATTGGTTATTGCCCATTGACGCTGAACATACTGTATGCAACTTCTCTCTCTGTCTCTCTTTCTCTCTCCCTCCCTCCCTTCCTCTCCCTCTCTGCCTCTCACATACACACACATTCTCTTTCTCCAGTGAATAGTGTGAGTATGGCAGGGTTTCAGTTCTGCCATCACAAATTATCTGCTTGATACGATACAGATCGAATTTCAGTTTGGGCTACAGTATGAACATGTCCCCTTAGACTGAAAAGTAACCTGACAGACCAGATGTGGAGCGTCATCAACTGCACCACCATACGGGCATTCTAGGTAATTATCAACCTTAATGGCCCATGTAGCAGCACATAGCGTGTCCTTAGCCCACTTTAAAGTTACATCTAACTCTATACGGTATGCATACTTTTTGGATCGTGAACCTACAAACACCACAAATTGCAACTCATTCACATCGCCTTTCATCAAACCATTAACATTGTTGGAGGCTTTATATGCAACAAGTTATCAGTTTTGTATCCAGGCATGTTGAATGTATTGGTATAGCATCTCATCATCTCACATGGATCACAGTCCTTCAACCGGCGAATGAAGCTGTCTGCATCCATATATAGCAACGCTGAGTCTTCAGAATTTCTCACAAACTCATAATGAAAACAGTACATATGGAGCTTGGATAGGTCCGCTACACACATACCAACATATGCAGGTTTTGTGAACTTCGACATCTCCAGAGCCACAAATGGGTAGCGGGGACCGTGTGGAAGGGACTGGGCGGTTCTTTAGGTTAGAGGGCTTCAGGGAACCACAGAAATGGCGCCCGTGTAATAGGGGGCAGGTAAAACACAGTAACTTAGTTGTATAAACGATTGGTATTTTAGTTGTAAATTGTCGTAGCTGTGTTGGGAAAGAACCAGAGCTCCAAGCCCTAATAGAAAGCACTGAAGCTCAAATAGTTATACGTACACAAAGCTGGCCAAACCGGGAAATAAGTTCAGTAGAATTTTTTCCAAACTATCTAACAGTGATCAGAAAGGATAGTTTTAATAAAATTGGTGATGGAGTATTTATTGCTGTCAGAAGTAGTTTGACTTGTAGTGAAATTGAAGTAGATAATTCTTGCGAATTAGTATGGATAGAGGTTATACTTGACAATCGGACTAAACTATTAATTGGGTCGTTTTACCCATCCCCCGACTCAGAAGATATAGTTGCTGAGCAGTTGAAAGAAAACTTGAATCTCATTTCAAATAGGTACCCCACTCATACAATTATAGTCGGTGGTGACTTTAATCTACCCTCGATATGCTGGGAAAATTATACGTTTACAGCCGGCGGCAGACATAAAACGTCATCTGAAATTGTATTGAATACTTTCAAAGAAAATTATTTTGAAGAATTAGTTCATGACCCCACTCGAAACGTAAATGGTTGCGAAAGCACACTTGACCTCTTAGCAACAAATAATCCTGGACAAATAATGAGTATCGTGACGAATACAGGGATTAGCGACCACAAGGCAGTAGCTGCTAGGCTGAATACCTCAACTCCTACAACCATAAAAAAGAAACGCAAAGTATATCTATTTTAAAAAGCTGATAATAATGCTCTTAACACCGTTTAAGAGACAGTCTGCACTCCTTCCGATCTGATCATGTAAGCATAGAAAAGTTGTGGAATGATTTCAAAGAGATAGTATCGACAGCAATTTGATAGATACATACCACATAAGTTAATAAGTGATGGTAATGATCACACATGGTACACAAAACGGGTCAGATCACTGTTGCAGAAACAGCGAAAAAAGCATGCCAAATTTAAAAGAACGCAAAATCCCGAAGACTGGCAAAGTTTTGCAGAAGTTCGAAATATAGCGCGTACTTCAATGCGAGATGCTTATAATTTCCACAACGAAACTCTGTCTCGAAATCTGGCAGAAAACCCAAAGAGATTCTGGTCATACATAAAGCACACCAGTGGCATGACGCAATCAATACCTTCACTGCACGATAACAACGGTGAAGTCGCTGACGACAGTGCCACTAAAGCAGAGTTATTAAACACCATTTTTCGAAACTCCTTCTCCAAAGAAGACGAAGTAAATATTCCTGAATTCGAATCAAGAACAACTGCCAAGATGAGAAACATAGAAGTAGACATCCTCGGTGTCGCAAAGCAGCTTAAATCACTTAATAAAAGCAAGGCTTCTGGTTCAGATTGTATAACAGTCAGATTCCTCTCAGAGTCCGGCGATACAATAGCTCCATATTTAGCAATTATGTACAACCGCTCGCTCACAGAAAGATCCGTACCTAAAGACTGGAAAATTGCTCAAGCCACAACAAAACCTAAAAATGGAAGCAGGAGTAATCCGTTGAATTACAGGCCCATATCACTAATTGCAGTAGGGTTTTGGATCGTATACTGTATTCGAACGTTATGAAGTACCTCGAAGAAAACGGTTTATTGACAGGTGGTCAGTACAGATTCAGAAAATATCGTTCTTGCGAAACACTACTAGCCCTTTATACTCATGAAGTAATGAGTGCTATTGACGGGGGATGTCAAACTGACTCCATATTTTTAGATTTTCAGATGGCTTTCGACACCGTTCCTCGTGAGCGTCTTCTAATCAAACTGCGTGCCTATGGAATATCGCCTCAGATATGCGACTGGATTCGTTATTTCCTGTCTGAAAGATCACAATTCGTAGTAATAGACGGAAAGTCATCGAGTAAAGCAGAAATAATATCCCGCGTTCCCCAAGGAAGTGTTATAGACCCTCTATCGTTCCTGATCTATATTAACGACGTGGGAGACAATCTCAGTAGCCGTCTTAGATTGTTTGCAGATGGTGCTGTCATTTACCGTCTTGTAAAGTCATCAGATGACCAGAACGAATTGCAAAATGATTTAGATAAGATATCTGTATGATGCGAAAAGTGGCAATTGGCCCTGAATAAAGAAAAGTGTGAAGTTATTCGCATGAGTACTAAAAGAAATCCACTAAATTTCGATTACGTGATAAGTCACACAATTCTGAAGGCTGTAAATTAAACTAAATGCTTAGGGATTACAATTACAAATACCCTAAATTTGTACGATCATATAGACAATGTTGTGGGTAGAGCCAACCAAAGATTGCGATTCATTGGCAGAACACTTAGAAGCTGCAAACAGGTCTACTAAAGAGACCGCTTACACCACGCTTGTCTGCCCTACTTTCGAGTATTGCTGTACGGCGTGGAATATTGTTCAAGTGTGTGGAACCTGTAACACATAAGAGTCGCAGTGGATACTGAACGTGTTCAGAGAAGGGCAGCACGAATGGTCACATGTTTGTTTGATTAGTGGGAGAGTATCACAGAGAGACTGAAGGAACGGAACTCGAAACTTATGACGACAGACATCCAGAGAAAGTCTATTAACGAAGTTTCAAGAACAGGCTTTAAATGATGACTCTAGGAATACTACAAACCTACTACGTATCGCTCACATAGTGATCGTGAGAATAAGATTTAAATAATTACTGCACGCAGAGAGGCATTCAATCAGTCATTCTTCCCGCACCCCATGCGTGAAAGGAACAGGAAGACACCCTAATAATTGGTACAGTGGGACGTACTCTCTGCCAAGTACCTCACGGTTGTTTGCTGAGTATGTGGAACAAATACTACTCAACCACAACATCATTGCACTTGGCTGTTAATGGAAACACGCGGTGCCATTAACAGTAAATAAGTGCTGGAAAAATAAGAAAATGCATCGAACTGTCAATGCTTTCAGACCAGTTTTGAATATGCTATTAACGTAGATTACACGCTGACTCACCATACGCCGACCGAATCGCCTTCGCTCCCAGGTGGCCGACTCACACAAAATGAGGTCCCAGCAGGAAAGCAAAAAAGCTGTAAAAGCCATCTGAAAGTAGATTTGTTGCAAATCCTAAACCGGTAATAGGTGGAATTAAATAAAAAATTTTACAACATTCTTGTGGCTGATTGCTGCTTAAATTATAAACCATGTACATGTACTGCAGCCACGTTTTTTAACATGTCAACTTTTGACAAGCTAACGAAAAATTGACATATAGCAGGAATATTTCATTCTCCAGAGACCCTACTATACCATTAATGAGATTGTAAATATAAGTTAGTAGTTACCTCTATGCATGTAAGTGAGTAGTATTTGAATTATTTTCCATGTAATATGTGTAACTGTTGTAGAAATGTGACACTGTACATCATTGGTAGGATGCGTGACACATTGATGACTACTGCTATATCTGAGAGATGTGGTAACACACTTTTTGTCATTACCACCCACATAGTCGTTGAGCATTCTGCATGAACTTTAACAAGAACAAAACAAACAGCACATAATACCATTTTATATATGTGGTAATTATTATGCTGTAAAAAAAGAAGAGAAGTAAGTGGAAAATTGTATCAAAGAACCCATGAGGTTTGTCTTGTTTGTAAGTTTAATATTTATTTTCCGTAATTCCCTATCATGTTATTTAGAATTATGGCTTTCCTTTGGTCAGCCTGTGCTCCTTGTGTGTCTGACAAGCACACTTTTAACGTAAAATGGAATGTGCTAAAAAGAAAAAGTATCTAATTCTCGGCCAAAACCATAACTTATTTAAGTCACAGCTTCTAAGTGATGCAGAGAATCATGACCGGTTTTAGCTGTTAGAGGTCAGCTTCACATTTGGACTGGTTGCTTATAGTGTAACGTGTCACATTCGTTACCATATACCATACTTTGACGTTGATACGGTCAGTCACAGCCAAAACTAGTAATGATCACTTGTATCATTCCACAGATGTGGATGAAGAAAAAAAAATCAGCTTTAAGTCATAGACATTTGCTGTTTATCTGGAAAACAAATTATCTGGCATTACAAACAATGATTGGAAAAGTGCAAAGTCCAACAAAAAGAAGTAGAAAGATATAAATGTTCAGCAAACTGCACTACTGGACATTAAAATTGCTACACCAAGAAGAAATGCAGATGATAAACGGGTATGGGTATTCAATGTACAAATATATTATACTAGAATTGACGTGTGATTACATTTTCACGCAATTCGGGTGTATAGATCCTGAGAAACCAGTACTCAGAACAACCACCTCTGGCCGTAATAACAACCTTGATACGCCTGGGTATTGAGTAAAACAGAGCCTGGATGGCGTGTACAGGTACAGCTGCCCATGCAGCTTCAACACGATACCACAGTTCATCAAGAGTAGTGACTGGCGTATTGCGACGAGCCTGTTGCTCGGCCACCATTGACCAGACGTTTTCAGTTGGTGAGAGATCTGGAGAATGTGCTGGTTAGGGCAGCAGTCGAACATTTTCTGTATCTAGAAAGCCCCGCACAGGACCTGCAACATGCGGTCGTGCATTATCCTGCTGAAATGTTGGGTTTCGCAGGGATCGAATGAAGGGTAGAGCCACGGGTCGTAACACATCTGAAATGTAACGTCCACTGTTCAAAGTGGCATCAATGCGAACAAGAGGTGACCGAGACGTGTAACCAATTGCACCCCATACCATCACGCCGGGTGATACGCCAGTATGGCGATGACGAATACACGCTTCCAATGTGCGTTCACTGCGATGTCGCCAAACACGGATGCGACCATCATGATGCTGTACACGGAACCTTGATTTACCCGAAAAAATGACGTTTTGCCATTCGTGCAGCCAGGTTCGTCGTTGAGTACACCATCGCAGCCGCTTCTGTCTGTGATGCAGCGTCAGGGTAACCGCAGCCATGGTCTCCGAGCTGATAGTCCATGCTGCTGCAAACGTCGTCGAACTGTTCGTGCAGATGGTTGTTGTCTTGCAAACGTCCCCATCTGTTGAATCAGGGATCGAGAAGTGGCTGCACGATCCGTTACAGCCGTGCGGATAAGATGTCTGTCGTTTCGACTGCTAGTGATACGAGGCCGTTGGGATCCAGCACGGCGTTCCGTATTACCCTCCTGAACCCACCGATTCCATATTCTGCTAACAGTCATTGGATCTCGATCAACGCGAGCAACAATGTTGCTGTACGATAAACCGCAATCGCGATATGCTACAATCCGACCTTTTTCAATGTCGGAAACGTGATGGTACGCATTTCTCCTCCTTACACGAGGCATCACAACAACGTTTCACCAAACAACGCCGGTCAACTGCTGTTTGTGCATGAGAAATCGGTTGGAAACTTTCCTCATGTCAGCACGTTGTAGGTGTCGCCACCGGCGCGAACCTTGTGTGAATGCTCTGAAAAGCTAATCATTTGCATATCACAGCATCTTCTTCTTCCTGTCGGTTAAATTTCGCGTCTGTAGCACGTCATCTTCGTGGTGTAGCAATTTTAATGCCCAGTAGTGGAGATAAAGAGGCAATAGCATCGTATCTCCGCAAGATACCCAGAAACGTTTAGCTCCGGAGAGGAGCTTGCAGAAGGACTGTGGCTCATGTTTGGAAGAATGGTTTACGATGTACTGGATGTCCAGGCTGAACATTAATAAAACCGACAAACTGCAGGGACGAATTTATGACTGGAAATGAAGGGAAAAAGGTGCTATGAACATGTGTCCGGAAGTGCATCGTTGCCACTGTAGATGCCGCTGACGAATGACGGTTCCTCTTACCCCTTGCCGTGTGTTCCTTGTGTGTTGCAGCCTGTATCATTGACGAAGAGTAAAGTAAGCAGTAGAATGGTCAGTTATTCGTGTCGGGAGCAATCCTAGATGGTGTCTGTACAAGCAAGCAGATAGAAAAGGTAGAGAGGCAGCACGGCTGTACCAACACAAGTACCCTCACAGACACCAACCACACTACACAACATTTCAAGGCCTGTTGGGGCGTTTGTGTGATCATGGGCCTTTCCAGATAGACGAACGTGCAGGAAGGCGACGGACTGTGCGTACACCAGACTTGGAGGACCGAGTTCTGCAGGATATTGAGACGAACTGTAGTACAAACTCCAGGCAACTACCCCGCCAACATGGTGTAAGCGAAAGAACGACTATGTGTATCCTGCATGATAGCCACTTTGAACATCTGTTGTGATGTGGATGCGATTCAGCTCTGTACTGTGTTCCGAGACGATTTGTTGTCGTTGCACGCGTACAGCCCTCTTCCGGACACATGTTCGCAGGACCTTTCTTCTTCCATCTACATCTACATGATTACTCTGCAATTCACATTTAAGTGCTTGGCAGAGGGTTCATCGAACCACAATCATACTGTCTCTCTACCATTCCACTACCGAACAGCGTGCGGGAAAAACGAACACCTAAACCTTTCTGTTCGAGCTCTGATTTCTCTTATTTTATTTTGATGATCATTCCTACCTATGTAGGTTGGGCTCCACAAAATATTTTCGCATTCGGAAGAGAAAGGTGGTGACTGAAATTTCGTAAATAGATCTCGCCGCGAACGAGTGTAGTGTAAGCTGTCTCCTTAGTGGACTTGTTGCATCTCCTAAGTGTCCTGCCAATGAAACGCAACCTTTGGCTCGCCTTCCCCACAATATTATCTATGTGGTCTTTCCAACTGAAGTTGTTAGTAATTTTAACACCCAGGTACTTAGTTGAATTGACAGCCTTGAGAATTGTACTATTTATCGAGTAATCGAATTCCAACGGATTTCTTTTGGAACTCATGTGGATCACCTAACAATTTTCGTTATTTAGCGTCAACTGCCACCTGACACACCATACAGCAATCTTTTCTAAATCGCTTTGCAACTGATACTGGTCCTCGGATGACCTTACTAGATGGTAAATTACAGCATCATTTGCGAACAACCTAAGAGAACTGCTCAGATTGTCACCCAGGTCATTTCTATAGATCAGGAACAGCAGAGGTCCCAGGACGCTTCCCTGGGGAACACCTGATATCACTTCAATTTTACTCGATGATTTGCCGTCTATTACTACGAATTGCGACCTTCCTGACAGGAAATCACGAATCCAGCCGCACAACTGAGAAGATACCCCATGGGCCCGCAGCTTGATTAGAAGTCGCTTGTGAGGAACGGTGTCAAAAGCTTTCCGGAAATCCAGAAATACGGAATCAACCTGAGGTCGCCTGTCGATAGCGGCCATCACTTCGTTCCAATAAAGAGCTAGCTGCTTTGCACAAGAACGGTGTTTTCTGTAACCATGCTGATTACGTATCAATAGATCGTTCCCTCCGAGGTGATTCACATGTTTCCAATCATGAATCCGTCCCTGCAGTTTGTCGGTTTTATTAATATTGCTTCTGTTATCTACGTAGTATAACCGTTCATGTTGAGAGTGACACTGTAAATAAACTTCTAAAGCGGAAGACTACTATGTAGTAGGTGCGAAAGCATAGTGCTAAAATGGACAGGGAAGTGCTGAATGAAGCACTTTTGGCTGTCGAAAGGGCAGTGCACGAAATCTTCATCTACTAGTGTAGCAGAATATTGTCGAAGAATCTGTCACAAAACACGAAGAAATTCTGCTCTTATCCAGAGTGATTCCGTGAGGATGTTACAAACATGCAGGAGTGATGGAGAAGAGTAATTTTGTTAATTTGACGAAAGGGACGCTGGCGTGGAAACGACTGAGACGAAATTGTTGCTATGATCGTAGGATAGACAACTAGCATGGATCAAAACAAGAAGAAATGCCCAGTAAATATGGGCTCTAAAATGCATACCTTGAGAGTTATGAGCTTGTTGGTATGGGGAGCCATTGTCTACTCGCCTCGGTCACCTCTTGTACACATTGACGGCACTTTGAACAGTGGACGTTACATTTCAGATGTGTTACGACCCGTGGCTCTACCCTTCATTCGATCCCTGCGAAACCCTACATTTAAGCAGGATAATGCACGAAAGTATTTTGCAGGTTCTGTACGGGCCTTTCTGGATACAGAAAATGTTCGACTGCTGCCCTAGCCAGCACATTCTTCAGATCTCTCGCCAACTGAAAACGTCTGGTCAATGTTGGCCGAGAAACTGGCTCGTCACAATACGCTAGTCACTACTCTTGATGAACTGTGGTATCGTGCTGAAGCTGCATGGGCAGCTGTACCTGTACGCGCCATCCAGGCTCTGTTTGACTCAATGCCAAGGCGTATCAAGGCCGTTATTACGGCCAGAGGTGGTTGTTCCGGGTACTGATTTCTCAGGATCTATGCACCCAAATTGCGTGAAAATGTAATCACATGTCAGTTCTAGTATAATATATCTGTCCAATGGATACCCGTTTATCATCTGCATTTCTTTTTGGTGTAGCAATTTTAATGGCCAGTAATGTATTTGCGCTTATAACTTTCGACTCACTCATTTCCGAATGAGTGTCTCTTACCTCAGATTGATAAATTCATCCTTCTCCATCATCCCCGCAAATCTGTAACATCGTCATGGGATCACCCAGTAGATAAATGCTATTTTTGATAGCAAAGTTAGTGCCCAGACTGGACGAGGCACGAACTAAAATTGAGGGTAGAAAAGCAAAAGCAGAACTGCTGAACTCAATTTTCAAATGTTCCTTTACCAAGGAAGATGAATGATACAGATATTAGTGCCGGTGATGTTGAGAAACAGTTGAAATTGCTAAAACTGATCAAAGTTCCAGTGCCCGATATATCCCTATCAGACTCTATACAGTACTTGCAACTGAGTTAGTCCCTATTTAAACTTTAATCTTCTGTAGCTCCCTTGAACAAAGAACATTGTTCAGAAATTGGAGAAAAGTGCAGGTCTCACCGGTCTGCAAGAACTGCAGGGGAAGTAATCTACAAAACTACCTTCCAATATGTTTCACATCCATTTGTTGCGGAATCTTGCAACGTATTCTGACTTCAAAGATAATGATGTATCTCGAATTCCGCAAAAAACGATTATGTGAAGCTCACCTCGCACTTTTCTCACATGGCATACTGAAAGCAATGGGCTAAGGCAGCCAGGTACCGGAAGATGTAGTATTTGTTGAATTCCGAAAAGCGTTTGACCTAGTTCCACACATACGCTTATTATTGTAAGTACGATCGCTTGTGGTAGCAAATTAATTTGTGACTGGACTGGGCATTTCTTGGTACAGAAGACGCAGTTGTTATTTTGGAAGGAGAGTTATCGACAGATGTAGAACCAACTACGAATGTGTGTTGTGGCCCTTTGCTGTTCATGTTGTATATTAATGACGTTTCAGGCAGCAATAATAGTAACCTCTCATTTTCGGAAATGATGCAGTCGTCTATAATGAAGTACAGTCTGAAAAAAAGCTGCAGAAATATTCAATCGGATTTTGATAAGAATTCAAATTGGTGCAAAGATTGGCAACTTGTTTCAAATGTTCAGAATTGTAAAACTATGCATTTCATAAAACGGAAACATGTAGTAGCCTATGAGTAGACTATCAGTGAGCTAGAACTAGAATCGGTCAACTCATACAGATACCTGGGTGTAAAATTTGTATGGGTATCACATAGGCTCAGTCGAAGGTAAGGTAAAGAAGGTGGCAGACTTCGGTTCATTGGTAGACTACTAGAGAAATGCGATCTCGCTGCAAAGGAAATTACTTACAAAACGCTAGTACAATCCTCCCTAGAACATTGCTCAAGTGTGTGGGAGTCATACTAAATAGGATTAACAGGGTGTACTGAACAGAAATAAGGGCCGCACGAATGGTCACAGGTCTATTTGACCCGTAAAAGAGTGTCACGGAATTGCTGAAGAAACTGAACTGACAGCCGGCCGCGGTGGTCTAGCGATTCTAGGCGCTCAGTCCGGAACCGCGCGACTGCTACGGTCGCAGGTTCAAATCCTGCCTCGGGCATGGATGTGTGTGGTGTCCTTAGGTTGTTAGGTTTAAGTAGTTCTAAGTCTAGGGGACTGATGACTTCAGATGTTAAGTACCATAGTGCTCAGAACCAAACTGAACTGACATATACTGGAAGATAAATGCAAACTATTCCAAGAAAGCCTACTTACAAAGATTCCAGAACCAGATTTAACTGACGACTCAGCAATCCTCTACATGTCGCTCCCCACGGGATCGTGAGGACAAGATTAGGTTAATTACAACACACACAGAGACATTTAAACAAACATTCTACCCGCGCTCTATACTTGAAAGGAACGGGAAGAAGCCCTTATAACTGATACAACGCGAAGCACTCTCAGCCGTACTCTCCACAGTGACGTGCAGAGAATGTATGTAGATGTACAAACCGTTTCATCCTGTTTGCCGTCTTGCATGTAAGTTATGACTTCCCAGCAGTCTGGTTGAGGTAACTCCATACCTAGAAATCAAAAGGGTTCAAATCTAGTGATACTGGTGGGCATGCAGTTTGGAACAATCGGCGAATGATTCGATTTTTTCGAAACCTGTTAACGGAGTAACCGAGTCACCTTACGATCAGTTTGAGGTAGAGAGGTACATCGTGTAACAAAACAGTTGATTCCAAAGCACCTCCCTGCCGTAGAGCAGGGATCACATGTTGAATAGCGAAAGTTTATTTATAACCACATCGTGGCTTTGAATAGAAAATGAAGAATGAAATGGTTGATCTGGTACACAAACTCTCCATATTTGCCTAAATTAGCTAACCGCGTGAAACCAAAATCATAACGACAAATGTTGAAAGGTCAGAGGTTCAAAGCTGAGACGCTATTTACGTGACACTCCAGGAAAGTGTGTTGAGCCCCTTTCTCTTTACGTTATTTATTAATAGTAACTTAAGACTTACCGCTATTGATGTACTGTCTAAAGGAAACTGCATAATTATCACTCACATCTTGATAAGTTTGCAAAGTGGCGCAAATACTGGAAACTTGATTTAAATGTTCAGAAATATAATATTGTGCACTTTACAAAACGAAAAAACGTAGTTTCCCGTGACTATAATATCAGTGAATCACAGTTGGAACAGATCAAAGCATAAAAATACGTGGGTGTAACAATTCGCAGGGATATGAAATGGAACGATCACATAGTATAAGTTGTAGTTAAAGCAAATGGCAGGCTACGGTTCATTGGTAGACTACATACAAAACACTCGTCTGACACATCCTAGAATATTGTTCAAGTTTGTGGGACCTGTACCATGCAAGGCTAACAGGAGCTACTGAGCAGATACAAAGAAGGGCACCACGAATGGTCACAGGTTTGTTCGACCCATAGGAGAGCGTCGCGAAATGCGGAAGAACTGAATTGACGGACGCCTGAAGATAAGCGTGAGCTATCCCGTGAAAATCTATTTAGAAAGTTTCTAGAACCAGCGTTACGTGATGGTTGTATGGACATGTAACGACCCTCTGTGTATCGCTCCCACAAGACATTCACACAATCATTTTTCCCGCGATCTATGCGTGAAGAGAGCGGGAGAAGCCACTAGTAGCTGGTACAGTGGGACTCACTCTCCGCCATGCGCTTCAGAAGGTTAGCACACTGTATGTACAAACATCAGTTTACTTTTACACTGCTTATCTACAATTATATAGTTATTTTCTCGTTGTGTCCTAGGTATTTCTATGCAGAAGATAAGTGTTGCAAAATTAATTTGATACATAATAAAAATAAATTAAAACTTTTCGTTAGGTTTTGAAAATTCCGTACACGAAATAGGAACTTCTTTCATGCCAATCAGACTAACTTTTACCACTAACACACATCTCTTTCGTTAAATAATACTTTATATAATCTTTGATACATTTCGAAAAGATAAAAAATACCATGGTCGAAATTCATATAAAACATTTTACCTGTGATGCTCGTCTAGTCATAAAATACATACATAATAATATGGTAAATATAAATTCACCTGTTTGAAATGTGTATAAAAAGAATTTGAATAATTCAGGTTAAGTCCCATAAGATTTCACACATTTCTGAATGATTCAGTAATTCGTTTGGAGCGGTTTCATTGCAATACTGTCCAAGCACAGCAGCATGGTATTGCTGTAGACGCCCTAAATTGATTTGGTGCAATAGCGGGATACAATGATTAAAAGTAGATGCAGCAGTTATTAAATAAATTTTATTATTAACATAAAAATGTCAAATACTGCAGTAGTCCGTTCTTTCTCGTTGCTTTCAGGACGACTAAACGCAACTACGTGACGCCATGAATCACGTGGTACACCAACGACAACGTGCCAGTCGATTGTTAACGGCGGAAAATGGGGACCTAACAGTTACTTAAAATGTTCGGTGTTGCACTACAAAATATCCCAAACTATATATATTTTTCAATTTTCTTCAGATAAACTGCAACAAATCAAAAGGTATTGCACAAGGGTGGTTTAGTTTGATGTTTCAGTACGTACTACTTTTCTGTCTCAGCCATTGCGGAAGGATACAAATGCCGTGCGTATAAAAGCGTTAGCCGACCTACTTTCACTGCTTCTGCCTCTTTCAGGAGTAGGGTTCGTTAATGTGAGGTTGTGTCGCCTGCAATATAGGTTACACAACCCACCTTAATTTCGTGATATAATTTACAAAAAGCCAAAAAAAATTTAAAAGTCAAAAAAACACAAAAAAATAGAAAAAAACGAGAAAATTATAATAATTTAACCGAAACGCGTGGTTCTGTGATCATACAACGTGGGCATATTGAGGAGTATTGAAGACGTTTGTGCAACCGCATCGACAGAAGACTTCTGTGATCAGTCTGCATCTGAATTTGCTACTGCGGATCTAGAGAAACAGTGCTACGAAAATGAATCCAGGAGGGCCAAACTATCCTATGGCTTCGCTGTATGTGGGCGACCTGCATCAAGATGTTACAGAAGCTGTACTGTTTGAAAAGTTTTCAACTGCTGGACCTGTGCTGTCTATTCGTGTCTGCAGGGACATGATAACCCGTCGTTCGCTGGGATACGCTTATGTCAACTTCCAGCAACCTGCCGATGGTAAGTGCAAGCTGTTTTCTAGAAGCGTACCATGACTTCTGCAACACTTCCGACTTCACTAATTTCTGTTTAAACTGTTGCAGCGGAGAGAGCTTTGGACACTATGAATTTTGATATAATTAAAGGGCGTCCAATTCGTATCATGTGGTCTCAGCGAGATCCCTCTCTGAGAAAGTCTGGCGTTGGCAATGTTTTCATTAAGAATTTGGACAAAAGCATTGATAACAAAGCCATGTATGACACGTTTTCCGCGTTTGGAAATATATTAAGCTGTAAGGTGAGTAACACGTGGTGAATCAGTTTAAAATGAAGAAACCCAAAATGACTTTAGTGTTCGTTGTATGAATTAAGCCTTCGTATAAATGATTTCCAGTTGTTCATTGTGGGCGCCTGCAAGTTTGTCCATCTGATTACACGAACTCCCCTTGGTATTAGTCTTAAGACGCCGTATAGACTTAAAGTGTGAAGTATTGTGTTCATTTTGTCATAAGCTCACTGGTACTTCGCTGGAAACGTTTCTTAATTAATCCAGACAGGCCAAAGTAGCTTGAGCGACAGTTCTGTATTTTGTAGACTGTATGTCTCCTGCTTCAGGGCACAGTATCTCTACAGTTAGGGGTAATTATCTGTACTACCTACCTAAAAATATTAATTTGAAATGCTCATACGTATTTTGTTCAATGTATAACACGAATTCAGATGTTACTTGGGAGTATGCAGTAGACATGAACCAAATTGGTAAAACCTGCTAAGATCTGAGGAAGTATACATAAGGGTAGTGGAAAGCATTGCAGTAGCTGTCAGTTACCCAATGTGTCAATCATAAGTTTACGATACTTCATTCAGTATGGGTGTCTTAATTACTTGCTGCAATGGCATTAACATTAGCCTACATTTGTTGGTAGCCATATGCCACATACTTTAAATCTGCTGCATTGTGTTACAGGTTGCTCAAGATGAAAATGGTGTATCAAAGGGATATGGCTTTGTGCATTTTGAAACTGAAGAAGCTGCTACTAAATCAATTGAGAAAGTAAATGGTATGTTACTTAATGCGAAGAAAGTATTTGTTGGAAAGTTCGTACCACGAAAGGAGCGTGAGAAGGAACTTGGAGAAAAGGCAAAACTTTTCACAAATGTTTATATAAAGAACTTTGGTGAAGACTTCACTGATGATATGCTGAAAGAGATGTTCCAGAAGTATGGAAAAATCACCAGCCATAAGGTAAGCATATGTGTATTCTCTCTGTAAATTTGTAATTTTGTAGTCCTCAAATAGTTACACAGCTCACCTTATCTTTTAAAGGTAATGACAAGGGAAGATGGGAAGTCACGTGGATTTGGTTTCGTTGCGTTTGAAGACCCGGAAGATGCCGAAAGAGCAGTGGAAGAACTTAATGGCAAAGAGCTACCGGATGGAAAGGTAAGATTTTTAGATGTCGTGAGGAATTCAGTATTCGTAGTTAAGAATATGATTGTGTGGCAGCATTGTGGCCATTTTAACACATTAACGAAACACGTTAACAGCCAACCTACAGGTTGCTTCAAGCCCGTGTTTGCTTAGGTTTTTGCCACTTTATTGTATTGTGAAAGGTGATGATGGGATAGGGGCTTGTTACGGGTCTGTGAAGACCATGTGGGTGTGACATCTATCCCAAAATGTTGTGGGACATACGTTAAGATTATCTTGGTAGAAATGTTGAGGTGCATGCCTATAGTTTGTACTGAAATGTTGTAATGTAATTTGTTCAGTTTGATTTGAAGTAAAAAGATTCCATGTCCTATTTTAGTGTTGTTGAGTTTCATTATTTTTGTTGGCTGAAGTTAAGATATTGGACCCCCTTGTTCGCAATTCATAGCAAATCAGTCCTGGTAAACCATGCCCTGCCATAAAAAAATATACACACTCTCTCTCTCTCTCTCTCTCTCTCTCTCTCTCTCTCTCTCTCTCTCTCTCTCTCTCTCTCTCTCTCTTCACGTGCAATTCAGTACACTTCTGACGTTGTGAAAAGAAGCCCTTTTTGCTTACTTATGTTGCTCCAAATGCTGTATTAGAAGACAGTTGAAACATTTTCTCCTTTTCAACATTTTTAGGTGTAGACTAAGACATGTGGAAAGTCTGTAGTGGTACAATAGCCAATGTCTTTACTTTGATCAAGTAACCAGCGTAACATTGAGCATACCATAAGCTTGTGTAAATGTCGTACACAGTAAAAAATGTTTAAAGGATTACAAAAACATTTTGTTGCTGTAGTGTTTCTAAATGCAGCACAGTTAAGATTTAAGTAATGTAAGGAATACTCAAAACATGTCATTGTATAGCTGTTCTGTGTGGTTTGCAGCCACACAAACAGGACTGAAACTACTTTAAAGATGTCAATGTGCTTCAGAACTCTCGCTTTGTTACATGCCTATGATGCATATTGCTAAAATGCTTCCCAGCCATTGTTAACTAGAAGGATTTCAT
Source organism: Schistocerca gregaria (assembly GCF_023897955.1). Taxonomy (NCBI): domain Eukaryota; kingdom Metazoa; phylum Arthropoda; class Insecta; order Orthoptera; family Acrididae; genus Schistocerca; species Schistocerca gregaria. The sequence goes on along the minus strand of NC_064921.1, from coordinate 518,347,209 downwards.
TACAATGATTTCAGTTAGTTTTCAGGGAAACCTCAAACATGAAAATGTAACCTATTTCCTCTCACTGTTTCTGTGTGAGCTTTGCATTGTGTGTTGCTTCATGTTGTACATGTAAAGAATGTGGCAGCCTCTTGAAGTTCATGTTGTAGAATAAATTTCTTATTTCTTCAATGATCACAAAAATTTTGGTCCCGAGAATACTTATTTCGGTCAGCAGTGATGATATTAGGCTCTGCTTCATAATATGTCCTAATATAATGAAGCCAAAGTGACACCACAAAAGGCATGCAAATTTAGCTTAACATCTTCGCAAATATTTAAATATGGTGTAAAACTGGAAAATGTGCTGACAGTCATACTCTTCTATCAGGGATCAAAGTTTATTCATCTTCTATCTACTAGTTTGAATTGCTGACCTTGTCAAAGACTAAATTTGCAAGAGGATAATTGAGAATTAAAAATTCATAATTTAACACAGAGTAACATGAATTGTAGAAGACTGCAGTTAGAAAAAACTGGCGAAGTTAATACTATGCATACATTTTGTAAATCCGAAAAGAATGGCCAGTAACACAGTATGTTTTTCCAGAGCATGTGTGAAATGAGGTTTTAAATGATTCTTCAGAATTTTTTAGTGGTGGTTATCTAGCCAGACGAGCTGCTGTTCAGTACTGAATAATTTGCTGTCTGTTAATTTTCATGTGTAAAGATCATATTGTTTTTGGGATGTGATACTCTGTTTGTGAATGCTGATTTGTTAACTCTGTGCATGTAAGATTTTCAGCAAGATTACTATGATCAACAAGCAACAGAAAATGCACTGGAAATGGCCAAGTTTTGATCAAATGTAATTTAATTATAAGTGTGTAAAATGTATGTACATGTACCTGTATGTTATTGTCAAGAGGGGGGGGCAAGGTACTTTGCCTCCACTCAGCGAAAACTGGATTTTGCATGAGTTTCCGTAAGTTGTATCTTTTCCATGTGCACACTTCCGGAAGGAGGGCACAATGCCATTGGCAGTATGTTTCAAATAACTTTAAACTTGTTAGTTACCAAAGTTACAACCACATAAGAACTCAGATATGATCACAGGTATTTTTATGGTTCTGTGGTGTGAGGGGAGGGGGGGGGGGGAGGAGGAGGAGGAGGAGAAGTGTGTGGGTTGTTGTTAATTGGTTGTCAGTAAATTATTACTGCAAAACACACATACTTGGACTGGGCACTTATATCAGTTAAAACTATGTAAACACTCGGCTGTGTGGCCGTGAAACTGAGAGAGGAATCAAAGAGCAGCCTTCTTCAGTACTGTTTCTGGAGTTGGCAAATATGACCATGTCTCCAGTCCGTTCTTACAGCAGTCCTTAATGTTTCCTCATCAACCTTCTTTGTATGGCTGAGTTTTGAGACCAGCCCTTGTATAAATATGGTTGATTGTCTAACACAGAGGTATTGTATTTCTCATTGCCCAATTACTATCTAATTTGTGGGAAAATTATGAAACAAGAAAATTTATCATTCTGTAAAACTAGAGTATTCATTTCTTCATTTGTTACTATTGCTTCCTGGACTGAAGCCAGGAGAAAAGTGGGGAGGGATTGATTATTCTGCGGCATTTGCCTATTTGTGCTTCTGATCAGTGGGCTTGATATACAGATACTAAATCTGTTTTGCCATGTGGTAGGAAGTAAAGTGTGTGAATATATACATATGATAAAGGGAAACATTCCACGTAGAAAAAATATATCTAAAAACAAAGACTGTGATTTACCAAACAAAAGTGCTGGCAGGTTGATAGCCACACGAACATACACACAAAATTCAAGCTTTCGCAACCAACGGTTGCTTCTTCAGGAAAGAGGGAACCACATGGGAAAAATACATTAAAAACAAAGATTCCAAGACTTACCAAGTGGGAAAGTGCTGGCAGACAGGCACCACACACACACACACACACACACACACACACACACACACACACACACACAATTACTAGCTTTCGCAACCGATGGTTGCTTCTTCAGGAAAGAGGGAAGGAGAGGGAAAGACGAAAGGATGTGGGTTTAAGGGAGAGGGCAACACGTGTGTGTGTGTGTGTGTGTGTGTGTGTGTGTGTGTGTGTGTGTGTGTGTGTGTGTGTGTGTTTCATTCATTGTGCCTATCTACCGGCGCTTTCCTGCTTGGTAAGTCTTGGAATCTTAGTTTTTAATATAATGTATAGAAGAAGAACTTTGACGAACATTTATTTTGCTTGTACAGTTTTTGGGATGGATGTTGACACACCCATCTTACTATTGCTCATGTCTGGAAGCTGGCAGCTGAGTGTTTCCCAGTGAATCAAATGTAATGTAAACATAATAATTACAATTCTTGTTACTAGATGCATTTTATAAGCATTGGATTTGACAATTGGTTTATGCCCACAATTTTGAATGTGTCGCAAACTAATGGTATCGATAGTTTCATTATATTCCATTGGGTGTTCATTCGACTGTGCAGTTTGTCCAGCCATTTCTAAAAATGCCAAGTTATCCTGCGTGCCATCAAGCAACACACTTAAAATAAGGTGTCCCTAACAACATTCTCAATCCATGATTGCAGCACTGCATTGATACCAACGGTCGTCACTTCGAACACCTTCTGTAAATGGACATTCACGCCGCCTTGGTGACCACTGTTGTCCTTCAAAGACCTTACTGTTACACATAATTGGATTTGTCTCGATAGCCGCTTTCAGAAACTTGGTACCAAACTGTAGAATACCATTAAAAAAAAGTTTACAATCTCACTGAAGCAACCTGACCTAGCAACAAGTCATATTATGGCCCCTGTTGTGCCATGCAACTTTTGTCTCGCAAGCTTTGCAGCTTCTATCATACTTTCGGAGTTATCCTAGTTGGCAATAGTGACTCACCCTGTATAAAGACTACTGTGTTACCAGGGGTAAAATTCTTTGGTGGAAAAAAATTGTCCCAGTATATATATAATTAACTGTTGCAACTTATTTTTTTGCCCTGGGTTTCCAAGAGATAATGACCTTGTGATACTTCATGGTTCTCTCCTTCAGCCCTTCTCCTTTCAGATTTTTAGTACGAAATCTATGTACATTAAGTGCAACAGTTGTTCTGTCACTTTTGAAAATGTGTTGAATTAAAAATTGCCCTGTTGCACCAAAGTACTTGTGCATGGAGCATACTTTTTCATGGTGTTGTCTGCAAATCAGAGTTCTTTCAAATCCTCAATACCTTTGGATTTGACAAATGTGTGAGCAATCTTTTAAACAGCACATTTGCTTTCAGGGCATGGTGGACTTCTGCTAAGACATTAAAACAAAGAAACACTAGTTCACAACAGCTGATGACACCTAACACTTGGAAGCACTACTTTACAAGAGCTGAGGAGCATGTAAGCAACTGATGCTACACAACTTACGTTTATTGACAGTATGGCAAGAGGTTGCACTGTAACTGGCCTTCTAGTGGATGCATAGAAAAAGAAACTGGCTAGTTACTGGTGTTACGTGGGCAATGGCATAATGTCACCCCCTCCCCATTGGGGGTGAACAGTGAAGTTGTTGAAATTACACAGTATAAATGTTTTATAAGACAGTGGTTAGGGAACTGTTTAGAGAGAAAAAAATTTGGATACCTAGTTTTTATTGGGTGTAAGTACAGCTGTAATCTTGCATATAAAAGAAACAGAAAGGATGTAGAAAACATGTAATGGCCAGAAGCAACTTGATCTAACATGAAAAATGCTTTGTGCATGGTTCTTCTTTGATTTGGGACCCCCCCCCTTTGCTTTCTCCACTTTTTGAAATGGAAACTTTACGAAAACTGTTCTTGTACACTTTATTGGATTTGATATGAGGTTCTGTTCACACTTCACTTGCCACATGCACCACACTTTAACAAGAAAGTTGAAAATTGATTCCAATACTGATGGATAGACTGACAGAAAATTGGCAAAATTTTAATTGCTGAATTACTATGTTTGAAGATGTTTCAGTATCAGTTTGAAATTGTCTGTGTTAGTCATAAGACTACATTCTTCCAACTGCAGAATGGCTGCCAATTAATCCACAGTTTGTACTGTTTCATATTCAAAAGTTTGCGACTGCTGAAAACTGGCAAGATGTAGGAGGTGGAAGAAATTGAGTAAATGCTGTTGAATGCAGTATTTGTCAAAAATTGAAATGTTTAATAGCAGAACTTGTCAACAAATGGAGTATTGGGGTACTTGGAATGAGTCATAAGGTGATTTGTAAAAAGGCTATGTAGTGTCTGAAATATAATCTAGAAATTGTCTTGTTAGATTAAGGTATCAGCTGAGTGCTCAGTGCTTATTGTCTGATACACTTAAGAATTGTTTGCCATATTCAAATAACAGTTAAGCTACATTAACCAAAAATTGGATGTGTGTTTAAATGATCTGTTTCACTGTAGAGACTTCACGAATTTGGCTTTAAAATGTTTGTGTAATGTGATTTTGTATGTCACTGTCTCGATACATCGTTGTTGCAGCTCTGTAGACTACTGTACTATAGGTGCTTTCTGCTCTGTGGTATGGTGCAAAGATTTTAACATTATATCCCAAGTAATGGTTGAAAGTGTATGTTGCCATATTCTCTTTGGAGGCCTACTGGCATAGAATTGTAACGTGGGGATGTGTAATGATGTTTTGTGCATTGGATTCGGACATGGTAATTGTGTAGAGAAAGCAGTATAATGCACTTCTTGTACAAACCAGTAATATGAACGATATCAACAAACATTGGTACATTATAGACATAGAAAATCCAGACATTCTGAATCCAAACTTACATTGTGTGGAGAGTTAAGTATTCTAAAAGTGGGAGATGCTTGCCAACAAAAGTCTGCTGGCAGCAGAAAGAGATTAAAAAGTCTGTAGAGATTGACCCATTAAAGAAGTTACTGTACCACTCTTATTTTATACTTTGCGGACTACATTTTTGCATTCCACAATTACATGTATGTAAACCCCATATTACCAACCTCTACCTGACTACATAGTCAGTGATATCTTAGGTCTTTATACAGAGGTCAGTTACACAAAATGATTGTACAAGAGCTTGGTAGTACTTTCGTTTAGAGGCTGTTGGGAACAATTGTCTATTTTAAATGCAGGGGCACTCGCCTGTTTGCACATTTTCCCCTTGAAGCTTAAAAATACTTGAAACAAATAGGTTATGTTGTTAACTTTTTGCGACAAATGACTCAAATTTTTTGTATGAAACTAAAGTCAAGCAGTCATTGCTTGAAATGTTGTGCTGAGCACAGTTTGCATGTACTCATTGTTAACGCTTTAGGTGAAAAGGCTGATTAGAAATAGAAGTAAGATTGTGAAGTCAGTGCTGAAGAGAAATTTCATATATTTTACGTGGAATGAATAATGTTCGTCTTCACTTTCCACTTGATGTAGATTCTGTACGTGGGTCGTGCACAGAAGAAAGCTGAAAGGCAGCAAGAGCTGAAACGAAAATTTGAGCAGCTCAAGATTGAACGTCTCAATCGCTACCAAGGTGTGAATTTGTATGTGAAAAATCTTGATGACACAATAGATGACGAACGACTGCGTAAAGAGTTCGCACCTTTTGGAACTATTACTAGTGCTAAGGTAAGATCTTTGTTTGAAAATAAGTGTGCATACATTTTAAATTGTTGCAGACTAGCAATGTATGACATTTCCTTTTTCAGGTCATGCTGGAAGATGGACGTAGTAAAGGATTTGGATTTGTTTGCTTTTCTTCACCTGAGGAAGCAACAAAGGCTGTAACGGAGATGAATGGTAGGATTGTTGGTACTAAACCTCTGTATGTTGCCCTAGCGCAAAGGAAGGAAGACCGCAAAGCTCATTTGGCATCTCAATATATGCAGAGAATGGCCAACATGAGAATGCAGCAAATGGGACAGGTCAGTAGATATTTATGATGTTACAGAATTTAATTCAGTGGAAGAATAGCAAAACAGGCTCAGACTTTGTAGTATGCATATTGGTGTACAGCAAGAGTGAACCTTGTCTGGATGTGCCATACATGATTGTCTCTGCAAGGACTGGTGGCACAAAGCCAGATATCACTATACCTTCTTTGTCCATAGAAAGCTAGGCAGTGTCTTACTGACTACACACAAACTCGTAAGAATTCTGAAATTGACAAATGACTGAATATTGGCCACTAACATTATGAAACATCCAAAATGGAAGGGGTTTCCATTAAATGTTCATGCAATTCCAGGTGCTAGTAATACTAATGTTCACAATCTTGATACCAATTTTCATGATATTTCTTAGTTTGCTAACTTCCTAATGTCACAGGACTTAATTTACCAAATGGATGGTAAAATTATTTAAGATAATACTCGGTCCCTTGTCATATTATAGTGAAGTGCAGTTCTACAGTCGTGCAGGCCATCAGTTCTTATTTGTTGCTGTCATTTTCCAAAGTGGAAACAACAAATACATTTTAACTCTGGGTGGTTTATAGTAGTTAATGGCCATGTGGTAATGTTTGATTGTGGTTCCATAGAAGTCTTGGCAGTGAATTTGAGAGCAGATTGTAGGGTCTTAAATGCCATGTTGTGTAGCTACTCTGTGATTAACTTCTTTGTTGGCCATTACTTGGTTGTTATTCATTGTCCCTAAAACTATTTCAGCAGATGTTCCAGCCAAATGCAGGCGGTGGATACTTCGTTCCAACACTTGCCGCCCAGCCGCAACGTTATTACACTCCAGCACAGATGACGCCAATAAGAGCAACACCACGCTGGACTGCACAACCCCAAGTGCGTCCTAATGCTCAGGGCACTGCTTCGACATTTGGAAATTTGCCTTTCCGTGCTGCTCCAAGACCTGCAGCGCAGCCAACTTCAATTCGAAACCAACTGTCTGCAAGGCCAATTACAGGTTAGTGGTCTCTGCGGGTGGGATTGCAATGAAGATTGATTTCCAGTCTCTTACTTTAAGTACAGTAGTTCAGATAATGACACAGATGATTAATGCAGAAGAATGCTTATACAAGAAATGTCTTGGTGGTATTACCTGGTTTCCATCCCGGTAATTTTGTTCTGTTAATGTTGGTTTTTGTTACAGGTCAACAGTCCGTTGGAGCGGGTAGCATCCAGGGCCGTCCAATGGGTGCTCCAACTGTGTCAGTTTCTGCTCAGGGACGTCCTGCTACATACAAGTACACAGCTAATATGCGTAACCCACCACAACCAATGCCTGTGGCACAGCAACCGCCTGTACAGCAGGTAAGTGTGAGATGCAAAACGCATCTAGAATACATATAAGGATGTTTAATTTTTCTTTGTGGCTTTGTTCTGTTGTATTTGAAGTAATTTTGTTCCTTTTATGACAAGAGTTCTGTTTGAGTGTTTAACTGGAAAATGGTCCTTGGTTTAAAGTATGTATACCAAGAGTGGTGTTATAAAAAATGTTCACCCTTTCAGGCTGTGCACATTCAAGGTCAAGAACCACTGACTGCCTCAATGTTGGCTGAGGCTTCCCATCGTGACCAGAAACAGATGTTGGGAGAACGTCTGTACCCCTTAATTCAGCATATGTATCCAGAATTATCTGGGAAAATTACTGGAATGTTACTCGAGATAGATAATTCAGAGCTTCTGCATATGTTGGAACACCATGAGTCTCTCAAAGCTAAGGTAATCCCTTGGTTTTATTTTATTTATTTATTTATTTCGCCGCCCCCCCCCCCCCAATTGAGATATAATCAAAATTTAAAATTTTGTGTTACTTGCCTAAGGAAACACTAAATCGAGGCTCACTGCTTACAGGTTGAAGAAGCTGTTGCTGTTCTTCAAGCCCACCAGGCAAAACAAGCTGCAGCTCAAGGAAAGAAGGAATAAAGGTTTAATATGAAAATAGCCACAACTGGAGCATTTCCAGTTAACTTGGAACCTGAAGTGGCTTAAAATTTGAAGAAATTTGGGGCTACTATATACTCCTTATTCAGATCTTCTCTGGTAGCTTCCAGCACTAATTTCGGAAAGAGAGAATTAAAACGTGTAGGAATTTTAAAATAATATCCTTAATTTGTTGCTTGTCTTCTGTTACCTAATAGACAGGACTTTAAACAGGAAAAGAAATCTAAGAATATATTTTAAAAGTAAAACTTCATGAATGAGTTCTAGTGAGTAAGCCCACTTTCTTATTAAAATGATCTTCTTTTAAGTGTTGCTGATAATTGAAGTTTCTTTATTGTATTTGTTGTACATCGTTGATTTGCAAATATTTTGTTTTATGGATGTTCTGATTGGCTTTTAAATTCAAAGAACATTGAGTTAGTTTTAAAACTATTTCAATATACCTTCTGTAATAGATGTGGGCGTATTTTTCATTTCCTTTCTTGCTTGTATTCATTTAAAATGTCTCAAATGTTAGTCTTTCTTGTTTGTCAATAATTTTAAACAGCAAAAAAATTGTAATACCTGAAACGGTAACTTGTAATATTTTCTTCCTTTTCATCAAAGTGCCCACAAGGAAATAACATCTGTAATCAAGTTACATTAAAAAATCAGCATAAAAAGAGGAAAATCAACATTAAATTACAAATATTGATGAGAGTTCAGTGAGACGGGAGGGTGGGAGAGTTTTTGAAGGTACTGATATTTAGGAAGTTTTCATTTGAAAGTACGTAGTTTTAAGTGAATGTATATATTTCGTGCTTGGGGTTTGAAATTATGTTTAAAATTCTTATGTAATGATTATGTAATTTGAAAAACAATGGGTTAATGGATAAATAATACATTTGGATTTTTCTTTCTACCAGCTCCTATTCAGCAGCAATTTCCTCTTCAAGGTATTTACCTGCTCACTGTCCATATTTAAATCTGTTGTGAAAACTACTGTACATCAGATTGTTCTTGCTTTTCTGTAATTTTAAGAGACGTTTCAAAGTGATAGTGTAGCAAGAACAAGTAACATAACACATCTGACATCAGTTCGATAAGATGTTCCTTTTCTGTACAGAAAACACTTCTGTGCCACGCTACTTCATTGCACAGTTTAGTGAGGTATGCACCACAGAAGTTTGTGCTGCAATGTGGGTACCATGTGAATTATGATATGTAAAGTTAATTCTGTTTCAAAATCTCCTGTTTGGAGACAAAAATACAGTGAAATGTTGTACTTACAGTTAGATTGAAATTACTTGATAAGACACTTTGTGCTGTACCTGGTTTCCTCCAGAGTGCTCAATGTTGCACATGAACCATTCACCATTGCCAAACTGCTACAACAGTTACTTCACTTAAAACGTGTTGTCAACCTCTTTTTCTGCTCCTCTCTCCCCTTTCTTTCAATTGTTTTATCCTGAAACATGGATCTGGCCCTTTTGTGTGTGTGTGTGTGTGTGTGTGTGTGTGTGTGTGTGTGTGTGTGTGTGTGTGCGAGATAAAATCAATTCATTTCATACATAGCCCTATCCAAACACCACTTTATCACTTCTGCAAAGGAAGTGATTCAGCATCATTTATACAGTTAAGTAATCGGAGATCTGCTTAAATTGGACTCTCCTGACATTGCGTCAACCTGAATTTTGGAAGGCTGACAATCATTGCGACTGGGGTAGAAGCCGTAAATAAACTGCTTTTGGCAGTGTAATGGTATAGAGTAGTAGTTAGCATGTAAACCTAACTTGTGAGAGGTCAAAAGTTTGAGTCTCGTTAGAGAGACTGACATTTATTTTCTAAATTTAATCAACTCATTTTTATTCAAGTAATTGGTTTAAATGTAGTTTTGTTTCTGATACTTGGCCACGTAATCTTCATCGTACTGATTTCTTATTTTTGTTTCTATCCTTTTTTTCACTTGGAATCCTCTTGTCACCTATAATTTGTAACCAAGACTGCTGGCCGTTGGTAACACAGCATCCCTTGGACATGTTAAGAATAGTTTCATGTAACCAATTTGCTTTTACTGCTAAAACTGCACTTTTTCTGCAGAATGTGGCTATGTAAACAAACTTATTATGAAATTTTTCTGTCTCCGTGTTTGCTCATTGAGGTTACCCTTAAATGGTGTGAACATAGTGATTGTGATTTTAGTTCTACTGCTGATTGCTGTTTCTTCAGGTACATTGCATGTTACAAAGTCATGGGTGGGTTAGGACATGAGTTTAAATTTTGGGCTATAAAACCCATCGTCCGATGTAGTTAAGTGACTGCTCACTTCAAATTGGCCGTCGACAGAGCATCTCCCATATGCATTGTGCGTCATGGTGGCCACTTCAGACATTGCTCTGCACGACACATTAGCAGCATTTGTGAAGTGACCTGAAGTTTGCATGTTGGCTATAACTGAGTGGTGGTCAGCAACGATTATGGCAACAACGTAGTGACAAGTGAGACGTCAAGTTATCAAGGAAGCTTAATCTAAGTACACAATATGGCACACTTCAGCCCTATAAGCAGCTACACGATTCACATTATTAAAAATATAATAGTTGATCAGTTTGGCTTTGTGCAGTTAATTTTTAACAGGAATTTATACTTTCATCTTGCCCAATTATATAAATTTTTTGTAGCAGCAATGTGACCCATTTAAGCAGGCTACCACTCATTCGGTTGAGAAGTTTGGCATGTGCTTTTTATACCTGGATCAGAATAACAATGTGATTTGCAGCTAGAATATTTTCCCTCTGCAGCAGTGTGTGCACGCTGATATGAAACTTCCTAGCAGATTACTGTCGGACCAAGACTTGAACTCGGGACCTTTGCTTTTCACAGGCATGTGCTCTACCAACTGATTTTATTTACAACTAATTAATAAAAACTACCATAATAACTAACCAGAGGAAGAGGTACATCCATTGCTTTGTGCACCATTATTGCATTACTCTGCTCTCCTGGTTACCAGTGTTAGCTCCAGATCACAGTTTTTTTTTTTGGGGGGGGGGGGGGGGGGGAGGAGAACTACACTATACCTGTGGCTATATTTTTTGCATGTCTGAAGCTAACAATATGGCCTCCATTTTATATGGTATACTCCGTATTGCACATTCTAGTGAAACAGGAACAACTTTCGTACTGAAGAACAGTTTGTTGATGCAGTTGTTTTGCATGCATAGATTGACAATCAAATAATACCTGCTATACTTAACTGTATTTGGCTTTGAAGCACAGCATCCTATACCTGGATGAGAATATGGTTGTTAATGCAGTTTTGAAGAGATAAGTCACTTAAAAGTAGTTTTATTTTTCCACAGTGGAAATATTTCTGTCATACTCATAGAACTTTATTCTGTTCTGACTTGTGGAAAACATAACTTTTGAACAAAGCAGTCTTCATTAGTCATAAACATTTTTCCCAGTAATCCACTTGAGAGATCTCTCCCTTGAGAAGGTAAAGTAATAAGTTAATTGCCTTATGTAGAGTGAAGACCCTTTAGGTATTTAAAAAAAACTACGTATTGTTTTAAACATCACACTTCAACTTTGGAAACCCTGTCGTTAATCTAAAAATGTTCATTATGCATGCCTATGACATTGGCAACCTAAGTCATCGAAAGTAGTTTTGAAGGCATTGCACCAAATGTTAAACTACTAGTGGCAGAAAAGCAAATGACAGTGGTGAGCCCTAACACAGTGACTGCATAATGGTTTCATTGCTATGCCTGTTCAAAACATATTTTGAAATAGCATAAAATACTTAGTTCCATTGATATTTATTAAATGGTCCTATTAGGTCAATATTTCAAAAGAGAATATGGTATTTCTGGAGCTGCAGGTGAACTTAGTGCACATTGAGAACTCTGGCCATACCAGCTTAATTATTTCTTGGCAAGGATTACTGAAACTATTAACAAGGGAACTATTAAAAAAAAAAAAATATGATTGAATAGTATCCAAATTATTAAGAGATTATGTGGGTAGCACAGAGTAGCGAGTGCATGTGGGCAACACACATTTGTTGCAGGTTAGTGTGAATTCCTTGTTCACTCTCTTCAAAGCTTTGGACCTTCCATGGGATTCAAAAATCTTCAGGTAACATTTGTTGTGTCTTGTAATTCCTAATAATGGACCTTGAGATGGTGGTAAGATGTTGGCTTCTAGAGTCTTTATTGCTCAGCTGACTTAATAAGTAAGTATTTAATGTCTATTAATTTCTTCAAAATTTGAGTCATTCCAATTCTTCTATAGCACAGTCTGACTTGCACACTTACCTCTAACAACTATCCAGCATGTCAGTTGATATCATTCACAAACTAATCAGTTCTAAAATTGTAATCTTGATGTGGTGGTTTTTTTAGTGGATACCACTGATATACAATTCCACAGCGACTAGATTAACCTGTGCAACAGGACTGTTGGACTTTTGTTAACAAGTCATCACCGTCAGTAATATTCACACTTGTTTTCTGTTAGAAAACAAAAATTCTGGATCATCAAAATTGAGCCTTTGCTTTTGAGTGTTTATAATTTTATAACATCACATTGGTTGAAGGTATGGAATACATTACAGTGACATTTATTTGTCTCACTGTTCATAAAAAAAATACATTAGCAGTCAACTTCGATACAGAATGACATTGAAATGGTGTAATTACTAACAAACACCTTCGTTACAAGTAAAGTTTAAAAAAAACTGTAGTGCAAGATAAGAGCATTGGCTGTTACTTTGTAGATATCACAGATATTCTGTGAGTTGTGACACATCTGGTTAGTAATTAATTCGTGCAATAGATCTGCAATGGAAAAACAATAGTGGCTGATAGACAGTGGGCTGGTTGTTGATGCGGTCATGCCACAGACATTTTCCTTGTAGTGAGGAAAGTCATTGGGGTAAAGGGGCCAGGCTTATGACTGTAAGATGGCCTGAATGCAGCCAATCAAAATTTTACTGCTTATTGGAATGTGATTAGTCAGGCAGTTCAAAAATTACTTGTATTGGCAGGGACTGGACCAAACCAAATACATATCTTGCTAAACCACCAAGCTCTGAAGAAAAGTAATTGTTTGCATTATTCTTCCAACAAAATTAGGCATGGAAAGCAATATTGTGATAACTCAGCAATATTTGGAGCTACAGTGTTTCAGAAGTATCATAAGTGAGACTTCCAAAACTGTTAAATCTTGCCAGAATGAATTTCCACTCTGCAGCATTGTGCCGTGTGTGATGTCTAATCTTTGTGTGAGAAAATAATTAGTGTAATATTAACTGATGTTACATGTTTAACTTGGTTTATGAAGTCGAGGGAGCTGTTTGAAGGTGTACTGTGGTGCTAACAAGGATACCTTCTGGGGTTTTATCCACAGTTCATTACTACCTGAATTGATTACAGCAAATTGTTGAACATATTTTCTGTGGACACCAAAGGGCATTAGGTTGGTGATAAGTGTTTACAATACCAGCTTTGTAATTAGTAATGGTGATAAAGATCTTCATTTGGTAGTAGAGCAGCTTACTACAGTGAAAGAACTACACAGGACACAGTCATTTCCATTAATCCATATTTTGATTGTTGGTTCTGAGTAGACCACATACAGTGTTGTCATCAGTTATCTGTGATAAACAATACCCCATGCAGGTGGGCTAGGCAGTAGGAGGTCTGTTCAAAAAAATTCTGGAACATTCGTAATTTTGCGCCATTTCACTGGAGTGAAATGCGGTTGACATCCCTGCACATGCCTGTCTTTCATATGTAACTACTGGAGGTTTCCTTGTTGTATATCTCTTAATGTTCAGTGAGTAAAATTTTGTGTTGCACAGTATGCCAATTTCTAGATGGTAGAGTTAGGGGAGCAATGCATCTGCATTAAATTTTGCATGAAACTCTTGAAAATCCTTACAGGGCACAAAAATATTGCAGGAAGCCTATGGTGATGAGTGCTTAAGTCCTAATCGGTGTTACGAATGGTTCACATAGTTTAAAAATGGCCGGATGAGAAGTTAAGGATGACCCTCATTTAGGACAACTTCACTGGCTACTGACAACACGTCAGGAATGTCAACAAAACTGTGTGTGCCAGTTTAAATACTGACAGTCAAAGAGATTGCAGAAGAATAAAACATTTCATTTGGATCATGTCATGAAATCATGACAAGGCATCTTGGAATGCATTGTGTTGCTGCCAAGTTGGCCCCATGAGTCGGTACCAGAAAGACCTTTATCTCGTCTGTGAAGAGCTTTTGGATCACGCAAATGAGAACGAGACGTTCCTTATGAGAATCGTAACTGCTTATAAGACGTGGGTCTATCGTTATGATGCTGAGACAAGGTCCAGTCGCCACAATGGGTTGGAGAAGGTTCTCCAAGGCAAGAAAAAGAATGTCAGGTCAGTGTCAAAGCTGTGCTGATAGTTTCTTTGACTTTGAAGGATCATTTCATCATGAATGTATGCCACAGGGAAAAACTGCTACTGTCTGTGTGTTATGATGCATGTGAGAGGAAAACGGCTTGAAATGTGGCAAGACAATTCGTTGCTCTTGCATTGTTACAACACACTGCTTTCATCCCTGTTGATGCAAGACTTGTGCAAAAAATGATATCCTGTGCTGCCTCATCCTCCATACTATCCAGACCTGGCCCCTGTCGACTGTTCCTTTATTTCCAAAGTCGAAAACTCCACTGAAAGGATGGAGATTTGCAACAAGATGAGATAAAAAGAAAATTTGCAGACAGTGCTTAGCGCAATCTGGCAAGAGGCTTACCAAGCCTGCTTCTGGAAGTTGAAACGGCATTGGGAGCAGTGTATCAATTTTGGAGGAACGTTTTCCCCAAGGAGACTGTGCACAATAAGCAAAAGGAGGGGATAGAAAAATTTTGTGGACAAAGTTCCTGAATTTTTGAACAGACCTGGTTTAAAAGTAATGAGTCAGTGATGAAGCAAGTATTATCCCTGACAGCAAGTTAATGTTGATGGAGTACCAGAAAACTTACAGTGTTGGCAACATATGGTATGGAACTGAGCATGATTTTAAGTGTACTAGAATGTGTGACATTTCATAAATAAGTTTCTTGTCATCTTATATTCTGCCTTTTCTCACTCAGGAGTTGAATGCGCTTATAAACTCTGGGATAGAAAGTGTCATTATAATGAGTACTACAGTATGTAAAGGTACACTGAAATTGATTTATCTGTAATGGAAATGCCGTGTGGCTAGGGCTCCCGTCGATGGCGATGAAATGGTGATGGTAAGTACAACACAACACCCAGGCCCTGAGCGGAGAAAATCCTCGACCCAGCTGGGAATTGAACCTGGGCCGTT
Source organism: Schistocerca gregaria (assembly GCF_023897955.1). Classification (NCBI taxonomy): domain Eukaryota; kingdom Metazoa; phylum Arthropoda; class Insecta; order Orthoptera; family Acrididae; genus Schistocerca; species Schistocerca gregaria. The sequence continues at coordinate 518,331,960 of NC_064921.1, read as the reverse complement.
AGGTATGACATACCGTTGTGCTGACCACTCAGCTACTATGTCTGTACATAGACAATAAATATTGTATGGATGTTGTCCCAAGGTACATGTAAACTGTGAAATCATTTCAAGGAAATGGAACATGCAATTTAAATAAAAAAGTAAATACAAAATAGTATTAGCTCACATACAGTACATAGTACTACAATTTAGATACATGTATGCTTATGGTGGTATACACTGAGGTGACAAAAGTCATGGGATACTTCCTGACATCGTGCAGCAACTTGACGTGGTATTGAGCACTGTAGCCTATATAGCCATCCATATTTGCGAAAGTGCTGCCAGTGCAGGATTGTGTGCATGAACTGACCTCTTGATTATACAGAATGTTCTTCACCCCAACTGTGGCTGTGACGAGGTGCAACATTGTTTGGGAATGTGGCTGCAAATGGTCTCCAAGTAGCTGAATGTAACCATTTCAAGTCAATGATTGGTTCAGATGGACCAGAGGACAGAGTCCATTCCATGTAAACAGAGACCACACCATTATGGAGCCACCACAAGTTTGCACAGTGCCTTGTTGACAACTTGGCCCATGGCTTTGTGGGGTCTGCGCCACACTCGAACCCTACCCTCAACTCTTACCAACTGAAATTGGGACTCATCTGACCAGGCCACAGTTTTCCAGTCGTCTTTACCTCTCAAATAACTAAACTCATCTACTACTTTTAGTCTCATTTAATAATGTAATTCCCTCAGCATCATCTGATTTAATTCGAGTATATTCCATTACCCTTGATTTGCTTTTGTTGATGTTCATCTCGTATCTTCCTGTCGAGACATTGTCCATTCTGTTCAACTACTGTTCCAAGTCCTTTATTGTGTGACAGAGTTGCCATGTCATCGGCAAGCCTCAAAGTTTTTATTTTGTGTCGTAGAACTTTAATCCCTATGATGTGTTCATAATCAGTTCGGAAAACTTTTCAAATGAGTCACCTGAGTACAAATGACAGTTCTGTCAATGAACTGCCCTTTTATACTTGGGTACATGATACTACTGCCATCTGTATATGTGCATATCACTATCCCATGACTTGTTGTCACCTCAGTGTAATTACATAGTCTGTCCTCCCTAGTCAGCAGGTCCTTATATACAGTAAAATAATTAAGTACAGATTTTACATCACACAACTGATTCTCTTTCATGCCCCTCAACTCTTATAACCGCCATCTGGATTCTATACAAGTTCTATATAATCTTTTGCTCCCTATATTTTAACTATGCTGCCTTCAGAATTTCAAAGAAAGTATTTCAGCCGATTTTGCCAAAAACTTTCTTCAAATTTACAGAATCTATAAAATTAGGTTTGACTTTCTTCGTAAGTCGTAGGGTCAGCACTGACTCACGTGTTTGCACATTTCTCCAGGTTCTCACTCATCTTCTCCGAGGTTCGCTTCTACCAGTTTTCCATTATCCTGTAAAGAATTTGTGTTAGTATTTTGCAACTCTGGCTTATTAAACTGACAGTTCAGTAATTTTCACACGTGTCCTCACCAGCTTTGTTTGGAATTCTAATTAGTACAAGGTGTACAACTTCGCTTCTGCTGTTTTTTCCTCAACATTTGAGACTTTAATGAAACAAAATGGTTACACATGTATCATTCAAAGTGTTTTCCATCGCTGGCCACTACTTTCTCCCATCTTTCAGGCAGTGTACAAATCCGCGTCGAAAAAATTGTTCATCTTTTGAAGCGATCCACAAATCGATCCAATTTGTGACTTCTTCATAAGATCGGAAGTGTTGGTCAGCCAGGCCATGCACTAGTGATCTAAACAGTTGATAGTCAGAGGCAGCAATGTCTGGAGAATACAGTGGGTGGGGTAGGACTTCCCATCTTAACATTTCCAAGTACATTTTGATCTCTTTTGCAACGTGGGGTCGAGTGCTGTCGTGCTGCAAGATCGCTTTATCGTGCCTTTATATATGTACCTTTATATATTCACCTTACATCAATGAAATTCATTATCTTTTGTGATATCCAAGAATTTTTATCAAGCCTTGTCTTTTTATGTATTTCATCCCCTGCTGTGTTCACTACTTCATCTCACAAAGCTACCCATTCGACTTCTACTGCATTCCTTTTTCCTGTTTGAGTCAATCACTGCTTAATGCTCCCTCTCAAACTCTCAGCAACATATGCTTCTTTCAACTTATCCAGGTCCCATCACCTTATATTTCTGGTCTTTTCACAATCTCTTCATATATATCTATATATTTCTGCATATATTTATATATTTCTTCATATAGTTATATTTTTCATGTATCTATTTTTGGCCATATCTTGGTGTGTCAGTTTGTTAGTCTTCTCTGACATTTTTCAGCACCTCTTCCATATATACACTCCTGGAAATGGAAAAAAGAACACATTGACACCGATGTGTCAGACCCACCATACTTGCTCCGGACACTGCGAGAGGGCTGTACAAGCAATGATCACACGCACGGCACAGCGGACACACCAGGAACCGCGGTGTTGGCCGTCGAATGGCGCTAGATGCGCAGCATTTGTGCACCGCCGCCGTCAGTGTCAACCAGTTTGCCGTGGCATACGGAGCTCCATCGCAGTCTTTAACACTGGTAGCATGTCGCGACAGCGTGGACGTGAACCGTATGTGCAGTTGACGGACTTTGAGCGAGGGCGTATAGTGGGCATGCGGGAGGCCGGGTGGACGTACTGCCGAATTGCTCAACACGTGGGGCGTGAGGTCTCCACAGTACATCGATGTTGTCGCCAGTGGTCGGTGGAAGGTGCACGTGCCCGTCGACCTGGGACCGGACCGCAGCGACGCACGGATGCACGCCAAGACAGTAGGATCCTACGCAGTGCCGTAGGGGACCGCACCGCCACTTCCCAGCAAATTAGGGACACTGTTGCTCCTGGGGTATCGGCGAGGACTATTCGCAATCGTCTCCATGAAGCTGGGCTACGGTCTCGCACACCGTTAGGCCGTCTTCCGCTCACGCCCCAACATCGTGCAGCCCGCCTCCAGTGGTGTCGCGACAGGCGTGAATGGAGGGACGAATGGAGACGTGTCGTCTTCAGCGATGAGAGTCGCTTCTGCCTTGGTGCCAATGATAGTCGTATGCGTGTTTGGAGCCGCGCAGGTGAGCGCCACAATCAGGACTGCATACGACCGAGGCACACAGGGGCAACACCCGGCATCATGGTGTGGGGAGCGATCTCCTACACAGGCCGTACACCTCTGGTGATCGTCGAGGGGACACTGAATAGTGCACGGTACATCCAAACCGTCATCGAACCCATCGTTCTACCATTCCTAGACCGGCAAGGGAACTTGCTGTTCCAACAGGACAATGCACGTCCGCATTAATCCCGTGCCACCCAACGTGCTCTAGAAGGTGGAAGTCCACTACCCTGGCCAGCAAGATCTCCGGATCTGACCCCCATTGAGCATGTTTGGGACTGGATGAAGCGTCGTCTCACGCGATCTGCACGTCCAGCATGAACGCTGGTCCAACTGAGGCGCCAGGTGGAAATGGCATGGCAAGCCGTTCTACAGGACTACATCCAGCATCTCTACGATCGTCTCCATGGGAGAATAGCAGCCTGCGTTGCTGCGAAAGGTGGATATACACTGTACTAGTGCCGACATTGTTTATGCTCTGTTGCCTGTGTCTATGTGCCTGTGGTTCTGTCAGTGTGATCATGTGATGTATGTGACTCCAGTAATGTGTCAATGAAGTTTCCCCTTCCTGGGACAATGAATTCACGGTGTTCTTATTTCAATTTCCAGGAGTGTACAAGGGTTGACTGAAAAGTAATGCCTCCACCTTCATAACTCTTCAACAGCTGGCAGCATTGGTATGTGGCAGACACTGGCTTGTTCCGTAGACTCTTCTCTACAGTTCCAGTTGGTGGCAGGCCTTAGCATTGAACGGTTGTGTTGTTACAGTGTAAATTATGGAATCCTGCACAGACAGTCGATCAATGCGATTTAAGCAACATGCAGTCATTGAATTCTTGACAACAGAAGGTGTCACCCCAAAGGAGATTCATCATAGAATGAAAGCAGTTTATGGTGATTTGACACTATGTCTGTAAAAGATATGTACATATAAGGGGCAGTCAAATGAAAACCAAACACCCATCACAACAAAACCATGGAATGGTTTCATTCAAAAGCAATCATCACACATACTAAGACATTTAACCCACAGGGAGATGAGACTATCAGTTCTGTTTCATATAGTGCAGTCAGGTGCTTATGGATCCACAACCACACCCACTCTTGCACTTTCTCATGTGAATTAAACCAATGTCCACACGTGTCTTTCTTCAGGTCACCAAAAATTTGAAAATCACATGGTGAAAGACATGGGCTGTATGGAGGATGTTTCTGTTTTTCCAAACAAATTGTTGAAACATTATCTGATTGGCAGTGTGAGGGCAAGCTTTATCCTGCAACAGGATGATTTCATCTGACAGCATTCCTGGGACTTTTGACTTTATGGTGCACCACAGTTTCTGCAAAGTGTCTTCATAGCACTGCATTTTGATTGTGGTTTCACACTCGAGGGGCTCTATAAGCAGAGGGCCCCTGCAGTTGAAGGAGGTCAGTATGGCATCACTGGAAATTGTGTGAACTACTTTGGTTTTCCTTGGTGGGTGATGTATGGAATGTTTCCACAGTTGGCTTTTCCATTTGCTGTTGGGCTGATGGAATGCTGTCGGACAGAGTCATCCTATTGCATGATAATGCCCATTTCCAAACTGCTTCACAGATTTTGTTGGGAAACAATGCAACGTCCTCTGCACAGCCCAGATCTTTCACTGTGTGATTTTCACCTGTTGCTGGGTGTCAATTTCAGTCAGATGAGAAAATGCAAGAGTGGGTGCAGTTGTGATTCTGTCAGTGGCTGTCTGAATTATATGACACAGGAATTGATCATCTCATTTCCAGTGGGATAAATGTCTAAATGCATGTGGTTTTTACTTTTGAATGGGACCATTCCATAGTCCCATTGTGGCAGGTATTTGGTTTTAATTTGACTGCCCTCATAGTTGGATTCCATATCAGTCATTTCTCTACAGTTAATTTTAGAGATAGTATTGCTTTTCTGATGGTCGGACTGCCACTGTTTAGTTTTTCTTTTATTTTCAAGTAGATAAGTACATGGAAGTGGCAGTATTTTATTTTTCCTAAGTAGTGGCTAGCATGATGATTTTTGATCTAACCCTTCCATTAATCTAATAATCTTTTTCTGCAATCTAAATGATTTCTGACTAGGTTCACTATTTCCCCAAAAGATCTGGTGTTGATGAGAAATTGTTCATGTGATTGTACATCTTGTATGAAAGGCAAAATGAATGGTTGACACATGAGACCACAGCATTCGTGCAATTTATGTGGCACGTCTGATTCTTCTGACAAGCATGTGTGGCCTCTAGCACTCGTCATCAAAGTTTGGGTACTTGCGTGGCCTTGTACACTGTCTTGCTATGTTGCTGTACCTCCTATGCTATCAGCACCAGCTGAGTGTATCACTTTTACTTGGGAAGATTTTAAAAACATGCCTCTTCTCTTCACGTTGCTGCTCCACTTGGTTCTCTCACTAACTTTGCTGTTAGTTGACTAACAGAGATCTCTGCATTTGCCAGCTGCTGCTTTAGTTAGACTATACATGTCCCAGGGCTGGTGACTTCAGCATGTGTGAACATGTGCATGCACAGGCCTCACACCACAACCTCCTTAACTGATGCACACACACTTGACTTACTTAATGTAACTGTAATGGCATCTGATTTACATGCTAACTCAGTCAGAGGCAGTTCAGAAAAAGCAGAAATAATTGCTGTGACATTGGTCAACAATCTGTATAGCCACAAAATACATAATGGCTGTTCAGACAATAGTCTGATGCTAGCCAAGGCATGAAACAATTGCAAGCTTTTTGAGGGGGTGTTTTGTACACTTTAAGTTTGTGCAAGCAGGGTACTGGTGGCAGAACATAGTGGCAAAAAATGCCTCTTTCAGTATGATGTACTATTGATCTTGTAGTGCTTGGTCAATTTGCTCACTCATAAGTAAATCCATCTGTGAGACTATCACTGTAACCTAGTCCAAACCACAGATTTGGTTTGATGGGCCAGAATGCAGGGAGCTTTATGTTACTGATCCAAGTGAGCAACTTATTAAGTGCTGATTGTTATTCATTATCAGAAAAGATGTCCGCCCCTGGTAGCTGAATGGTCAGCGTGACGGAATGTCATACCTAACGGCCCCGGTTCGATTCCCGGCTGGGTCGGAGATTTTCTCCACACAGGGACTGGGTGTTATGTTGTCCTTATCATCATTTCATCCCCATCGACACACAAGTCGCCGAAGTGGTGTCAACTCAAAAGACTTGCACCAGGCAAATGGTCTACCCGATGGGAGGCCCTCACCACATCGCATTTCCATTTTCCGGAAAAGATAAGATGACTGGTGGTTGCTGAAGGCACAAGCAGCAGCAGAGGTTAAAGCTTACCTTGTTTCACCACTACATTTGTACTGTGCATGTCCACTGGCCCATCCATTGTTCTGAAATGCACATTCGAAAATGGGATGCAGCATCATAGAAACCATTCAACTTGGGTACACCACTGTGAGCATATGTTATTAAAACTAAAAACTCCATCTGGACAGGGCTCAGTAGCCACAATGGTACCAATCAACTGCCATGTCATCCTCAGCCAATAGGCATCACTGAATGCAGATACGGAGGATGCATGTCGTCTGCACACCACTCTCGCAGCTGTTGTCAGTTTTAATGATTGGAGCCACTACTTGTCAGTCCAGTAGCTCCTCAAGTGACCTTACAAGGGCCGAGTGTAGCCCACTCGCCAGCAGTGCTTGGGCGACCCTGAGTCACCCATCCCAGTGCTAGCGAAACCTGACAGCACATAACTTCATTGATCTGACAAGAACCAGTATTTCCACTTTGGCAAGGCCATTGGTGGACTTGTTATTACTTCTGCTATATTAATACACGACATGGTGAGTGGTAGTAAATATAAGTTTATTGTACTGAAGCACAGACACTTGCTGTATGAATAATCATCATGGTTACAAGCACTAAAGACCATAACAAAGACAAAGATGAAAGACAACATGCATGAGTCTGAGATAATGTTCACATTTGCGCCAGGAACTGGTAGGCTTTGATCGAACGATGAGTTGCTACACTTCACTGAGTGGAGGGTGGTGCATTGTGATGTCTTCAGTTGTCAAGGCCGGTTTTAGACTGTATAAGGATACAGTTTATGGCTTACCATTGAGGAGAATAACGAAGGTGTAACTTGTGAGGGCCTGAATAAGGGGGCTGTGAAGCTGCTCAAAGCAAGTCATTATGAAGCATGACATAGTCGCAGATGGCGAGGTCGTTGTGAATGAAAATGCATGGAGTTGTGTGGGTGTGGGAAGGAGGCAAGTGAACACATTATATGTGTCTGTGTGTTTGACTAATGTAGGTAGAATGAAGGGAAACATGGAGTCCATCCTTGACATACTCTGTGGGGAGGATGAAAGATTTACCACATAGTACCTAGCTAAAGATGGCTGAAGATCCTCTTTGAAGGTGGTACGTATGCCCAAGAGGACCTACATCAATGCTCAGTCACTGGTGTGACACATGAGCACCGTTTTCAGGGTGTGATACCAGCACTCCACGAGTCCATTACTTTGTGGGTGGTAGGCAGTGGTACGGAACTTGGCAATGCCACAAAGACTACAGAGCTTATCAAAAAGGACTGATTCAAATTGCTGACCCTGATCTGTAGTGACAGATGATGGGCAGCTGAAGCAGGCTATCCAGGTGCGAATGGAAGCATGGGCTAGAATCAGGTGATTGTCATGAGGAGAACTGCCTCCACTCACGTACTAGTCTACTTGATCATAGAAAGAATCTATTTGAAATTTTCTGAAGGAGAGAGGGGACCAATCGGGTCGAGATGTACCTGGCAAAACTGTTCTTTTGGGATGCTGAAGTGTCCAAGACGAGGTACCACTTGTTGATCAGCCTTGCTATATTGGCAGAGAATGCATGTGCACACCCAGGTGCGCAGTCACTTTTCGATGTTCAGCCAAACAAAATGCTCCATAAGCAGATGTCTGGTGGCTTTGATACCTGCTGGACAAGGTTGTGAATGGCACTGAAAACTGTGTATCATGGGGCAAAAATAACTGTGAGATGTGGCGAGCTGGTAGCCGTGTTGCACAACACTGGAATAGCTGGTCCAGACAGTTGTCTGGGTTCAATGATAAGGGACGCAGATGAGTCTTGTGACAAGTTATGTACATTGTGGTCGTGTTACTGTAAGTGAGCCAACTCATCCAAATCAAGTGTCAATGCAATGCAGTTAATTCTCGACATGTGGTTTGCAAATATAATGTCAGTACCTTTACTGTTATGGACATCTGTAGCGTACTGAAAAGTGAGGTCCTTATGTCAAAAACAATAAGGAGGAAAGTCAGCAGCAGTGTTACATAATGCATCTGTGAGGGAGTCATGACCTGTAAAAATGGTAACCTCATGGCCTTCAATGTCTTCTCAGAAGTTATTTATTTATTTATTTATTATTTATCATATGGCAATACAGACACATACGAAAGAAACAGACAAATCACTAATATAAAAAATGTTAATAACTGCAAACAAACCTTACTAATATAACAAAGTTTAAGGATTACAAACAAACGTCAGGTCTATTAATATAATCTATTGACTCTGGAGTTGCGAGCAGGAAGTCATCGGGGCTCCCATTATAGGCTCTTCTGGAACACTCTTCAACAATGTGGCTAATGGTCTGACTTTCTCCACAGCCGCACTGAGGGGATAGTATTTTATCCCATTTATACAGGGAGTAAGCACATCTGCCATGACGAATTACTGAGCGAGGTGGCGCAGTGGTAGCACACTGGACTCGCATTCGGGAGGACGACGGTTCAATCCTGTGTCCGGCCATCCTGATTTAGGTTTTCTGTGATTTCCCTAAATCGCTCCAGGCAAATGCTGGGATGGTTCCTTTCAAAGGGCACGGCCGACTTCCTTCCATAATCCGATGAGACCGATGACCTCGCTGTTTGGTCTCTTCCTCCAAAACAACCCCCCCCCCCCCTCCCCCCATGATGAGTCCTAATCCTATTTAGAGTGGACAATGTTTTGTGTGGTAGGTCAAAACCAGGTGGTTTTTGTGTGCTGCATGGCATGTTATGATTTTACCATTCATTCCATTTTTATTTCACTGCCTCCCAAATAGCATGCAACTCGTTGTCAAAAGCAGAGTATTTAAGCCAGCAGGAGAACAATTTCTCAGAGAAGATTCAGAGAGGTTGTGAGATATTGCTTATATGTTGCCGAAGCACAGCACTAACAGGGGAGTCACTAGAATCAATGGTAATAGAGATCTGCGCATCAGCAACAGGATGCATGAGTGTGACAGCAGCGGGGAGCGGGAGCTCGTGATTTTCATAAGCTTGTAACATAGCCTCAGACCAGTTCATTCCATGTGATCTGGAAGCATTCTTGCCTGCTAAAGTGTCCATGAGAGGTGCTAGAAGTGAGCCAGTATGGGGTTTATGGTGCCTGAAAAAGTTAACCAGACCTAGAAACCTTTAAAGATCACAGTAGGTTTCAGGGAGAGGTAGGTAGGAGATGAAGCCAACATGATCAGAAGTTGGGTGAATGCCTTTTGTGGTAATGTCATGATCAAGGAAGGTGATATTAGTTGAGTTTTATTATGATTAATTTTGACACAATTGTCCATGAGGACTTGTAACAGATGTGATAGGTGTTTCACATGTTTGTTGCCAGGAGAGGAAAAGATAAGGATGTCAACCAGATGTCCATAACAGAATGGCAGTGGGAAAAGTAGAGAATGAATAAAGTGATGCCAGGTTTGGGTGGCATTTTTCAGTCCATAAAGGCATGAAACAATATTCAAATATACTGAATGATGTAATGATGGCCATTTTGGGGATGTCATCAATGTACGTAGTTATTTGATGATAAGCATAGTGGCAGTCTATGACGCTAAACACCCTTGCGCTGTTGCGCAAAGTCTTGGATGTGTGGAATGGGGTAATTGTCAATTATTGTTGCATGCATTCAGTTTATGGTAGTCTGCACAATCTGTAGGTCCCTTCTTTTTTAGGGACCAGATGGATAGATGAAGACCAGTTACTACAGGAGGGTCGGACTATACCTGTGTCTGACAGTTCCTGAACAGCAGCCATAGCATGGCACAGCTGTCAGGTGCCTCAGCTTGTAATGGATGAGAAAGCCTCCAGTGATCATTAGCCTATGGAAGGTACCATTTGAAATAGCCAAGATGGGTGAAGAGGGCAAGGGGGTATCCCACACGACAAAATAGAAGAAGAGTTGCTGACCTGTTAAGTCTTTGGAACTACAGTGTATGTGTCATTGCCGGAGGTGCAGCAGGCTGCATCATGGTGGGGACAGACCAGTTGCGTGACATGCACAAATCAGGTTGTCAGAAGTGTACACAACCAGCTGATTGAATGTGAAGTTGCTGGCATGAAGGGCGTTGATGTCATGACGTTGGAGTAAGAGCTTGGTGAGGGAGTTGGCGAGTTGAGCTGTCTGAAGAATACACTCGGATGATGGATGGATGAGCATGCCACAGTGAGACGGGGGCTGCAACACCCAAGTGAAGGTACCATGTGGAGAAGTATGACGCAACAGTGCCATAGACTGGATGTCTGGAGAGAGGCCAAAGTGCTTAAGGAAGTCAATTCCAAGGACAGGAATCTCAACATCTGTCATGTGGAAGACCCATGGGAACTGCAGATCAGGAGTGAGCTGCAGCTGTAACACAGCTGTGCCTTACCTTGATTTCTGAATTATTAGCCACGCAGAGTGTACCAGGTGAGGGTAGGATGCTCACGAGAGCTGGCAGGATTACATTTGCATCTGCGCTGGTGTCAATCAGGAAGTGCATATTGGTTAAACCGCCAGGCATGTAGAGGCCTCCAGATGTGAGGTGATCATTGGACGATGATGGATGTTTAATGCAGTGTCTTGGAGAAGTGTGTGATGTGGTGCCTATGCATCCAGCACGACAAGTTTTCCATTGCACATGGGGGCGGCTATTGCGAGCAGTGTCCCTAAAGTTCACAAGGAACCAACACAGTGTTTAGATGGAGTGGAGAGCAGGATGTGAAGTTTCAACGTATGCCACCGCACTGCATTGGGAACGGTCGAGAATAGAGGGTGAGGAGTGAGGAGCAGGGAGTGCAGTGGCTGGTGGCTGCACTGCTCCATAGTGTGATGTGTGAGACTTCACCTGGTCTACTTTGTGTGGGCTATGAGGAGGGTAGCCATATTCAAAGCAAGACTGCCAGTGCAGGAGGCAGAATCTGGTCTTACAGAAGAGATGAGCTGGCGGTGCCACCCGACTTGATACATATGATCCACATGCTGAAGTCTAAATTCCACTGGTTCTGAAGACAAAGATAAGAGTTGTAACTGGATGTTGCATCAAAGCTTGATGATTCAAATGGCCAACAAGGTGGTGCCCAGCAGGATGTTAGGACCGATAAGGGCAGTTAGGTGATGCCAGAGTGGTGAGGGCATCCTATCGCTGATAATACACATGGGTTACATGATGAAGTGCCTCCTCCAGTGAATGAGAAAGATGCTCATCAATAATCTGCCTTGTGTTGAGGAATGGAAGGGGGGAGGGAGGGAGAAGAGGCAGAGTCAGGATGATATCACTGATAAGTTCCAAGTTAGTGTGCAGAGGTCTAATAAGGCATACAAAGCATCCATCATCACTCGTGATGCCACTAATGTCCAGAACAGAGTCCACTAGAACAAACTACAAGAGAGGGCTGTTCTTGACAGAGGAGGGGGGGGGGGGGGGGGGGAGGGTTGGGAAGCTTTGGGTAGTGACCTCGGGGTGAGGCCTGAGCCACCAATGGAGTAGAAAACTGTGTATCAGATGATTGAGGGCAGCATGCGACAGCAGCACAGTCTCCGAAGTCTGGGTCATAATGGCTAAGGCACTTTAGAGTGTCACAAATTGTGGCAGATGTGGAAGTTGCAAATGGTGTGGGTGCAAATGTGGATGATGTGGAAGACATGACCATCATGGTAGCGACAGCCATGGGCATTATATTGTGAAAGAGTCCAGAATGCTGAAATCGAGGAGACGGAGCAACACTGACTGAAGGCCAAAAAATGAAACAAGTTTTGGAGGTAGATGCTCATGTGCTGCACAGTCTGGTGTGGGGACACACCTGGGTCCTCTTTGATCACTATTTGTTCAAGTTGGGCATTCATAGTGCTATAACTTGTAATGTCCAAGATGGCTGCTGCAGAGGGGCAGTGGTGGCAGCAGTGACACTCTGCACTGCGCTCGAATATACGGGTTTGGCACATGCTGACCAATGTGTAATATGTCCAGGAAGCACTGGTGTAGGAAACACTGTTCACAACAGATAGTGATAATCATTGAGGAAAGTCAGTGTGATGTGGAACACAATAATGGAGTCACCACTATGGGTATTCTAGTGCAACATCTTAGAAGAAAGTACTAGAAACACATTTTTCACTTAAATGCACTTTATTAACACAGTCTTTACACAATGCTCACAGGAAAACATAATGGTAACATACAAAATGTAGCTGAAAGCCCAGACTGCCCAAAAGAAATCAAAGAAGTTTAGCCTCACAGTGGTGGTGCTCGATTCATGCCAAGTTGACTGCCGCCACTATCTACTGATGTTGCCACAATATCACCACACATTTTCAATATCATATCTTCTTCTTGGAACATGGCTGAAGAAGGTATTTGTGATGCCCAGTTTGTAACTTGGTAGAATTCCACAAGTTTGTCTAATATCTCATTTATATGCAATTAATATTTTGTGCCTTATGGGTAGAGGTGCCCCAGAAAATTAGTCCATATGACATTAATGAATGAAAGTATTGATATGCAAATAACCTGCTTTATGACGCTTCTTTAATCAGGACCAGCAATTACTCATAGAGAAAATGCTGTTGAACTCAAGTGTTTGAGAATTTCTGAAGTATGTAATTTCTATTTCAGTTTAATGTCGTGCCTTGTACAGGAATTAATGAACTGTGTTTTTTCTAAGTTAAATGGTAGGTCATTTAGTGAGAACCAATCACCATTTTTTCTGAATATTTTGTTTATTTTTATTCTGTTGTTTCTGAATCATCGAGAAAGATTATGGTAAATGAACTATCAGCAAAGATTGCATTGTTGCTGTAAGAAAGAATGTTTTAATTTAAGAGGACAAGATTAGAAACAGCCCCAGTATTGATGCTGTGTAATACCTGTAGTAATGTTCCCATTCAGAAATTCATTCATTTAGTGTCAGTTAAATATGAAGTAGACCTCTTGTTCAAGCCACAAACTCCAAGTGTCTTTGGAAGAATGTTGTGATTTGCTTAGTCAAATGCCTTAGACAGATCACAAAAAATATTGGTAAATGAAATCGTATCAGTTGTCATTCATATGGTATAATAGCTGGTTATTTTGTTATTCATATGTTATAATAGCTGGTCACTGAAATGATAGATATCATGTTCAGTGGTATGCTTTTCTGGGAGTCATGTTGAGATTAAATCATAATTTCATATTTTTAAATATGCTCAGCCATTTTTAAGTACATTACATTTTCCAAAACTTTTAAAAAGGAAGTTAATAAGGAGCTGGACTGATAGTTATTAGTACTTTTCCTAACACGTTGTGGGGATATTTATAGCAGCACACATCACTGGTGAGTGAATAGAGGTGGATTTGTGGACAGAGCAATTATGGCAGTTCGATTTCAGCCATGATAAAATATGGATGTGTCATTGTATCATGCTTTGTGAATAAATCAGTTATATGACCAACTGTTCTGACCATGTTATTGAGGATGTTCCCTATCACTGGTAGGGAATTCCACCATAGTGGTGACCTCACATTCGTCACAATATGCACTGTGCAAGTTCTTGTAGCAGCTGCCTTAATACGCATTAACAATGCAGCCACCTTTTGTTGTGAATACAGCTCTTTCAGCTACATGGAACACAGCATCTTGGATTAATGCAAGTGACTTGTACTGACAATGCAATCACTGTGTGGACCAACAAACTGTGATAAAACATAAATTTACTATGGATACAAGTGAAATGATTACCAGCCAACACAATTCCTGATAAGCTGTGACAGTAGCAGGGAACAGACATCTTGTTGCCGGACTTTGAATAAGATCCTACTGCAAATCCACAAACGTCTGCACAAAATTAACAAGTGGAAGTTATTTCAAACTGTGATATGCTTCACAAGTCAACTGCGACAACTGTACCGAGTAAAATAACTGGACATTTACTGATTTTGCACATACCTACATAGACAGTCAGTTGTTGCAATGTACCAGGTGCCACATTTCTTACCACACTGTGGTCTCAACAAACACTCATTTTATGTAAGTTGTAGCTGGAGGGTGGAGAAAGAAAAGGAAAGGGGAGGAATTATCAACAGCAGCAGTGTCGGGAATTTATGCGGAATCAGCGGTGATGATTGAAAATATGTGCTGCACTGGGACTCAAACCAGGGATCTCCTGCTTACTAGGCTGTTACATTAACCACTGCACCATCTGGGCACAAAATTTATCACAATTATGCGAACTATCTCAGCATGCCTCCCAGCCGACACATTCTTATCTAGCGCCACCTATCTGCAGTCCTTGTCTGTGTCCTCCATACTCGCTACGCTGAGATTTCCACAGGAGGTCAAATGTAATTATGCATAATGTAATTAATTCACCTTGATGGGTACTGGATGCTCTACCTTCAACTGCAGATGCACAATTATGTTTGGTCTCCTGCGGGAATCTCAAAGTAGCGAGCACGGAGGACACGGGCAGGATCTGTGCATAAGTTGTACTGGATTGGTACTGTGAGTTAGTTGAGAGGTGAACCAAGATAGTCCATGCAATTGCAATAAACACTGTATCCAGATGGTACAGTGGTTAAAGTAACTGCTTATTAAGCAGGAGATCCCAGGTTCAGGTCCAGTCCAGCACACATTTTTGCTAATTGCCACTGATTTCACATAAACTCCTTATTCAGCTGACATCAATAACTCCTTCCCTTTCCTTTCCTTTCTCCCCCCTCCTCCTTCAATTTACATAAAATGTATCACAGCTGAAAATTCCATGTGATGTCTGCTGTTTCCATATAAAGTCCCAATGCAACTGACATCAATTAATTTCTTCCCTTTCCTTTCCTTTCTCCTCCCCCCTCCCCTCCCTCCAGCCTCAATCTACATAAAAGATATCACAACTCTGGATTCTGTGAGGTGTCTATTTTTTAAGATAGGTCTGAAAGAACAGACACCATGCATTCATAAAAGTTTCTCATCACCAAATCAAGTTTTTCCAACCATAACTGCACAGCATCACATCAATTATCCACCTCACAGGCTTAACTCACAACCTAAACTGCCCCCATTCAACCTGTAAAATGTGTGTTTAGTTCATTAAGCATTCTTGACAACAACACCTGATTTGTTGCCATAATTTGTTTCCTGGCAGAACATGCAGGCCTAATCAGCAACATCAACACAGCACCATCTATCCATAACAAGCATCAAACAGCCAAATCAACAGTGATACAACAGCTTTCCTGGACACCTGAACAGCATTTAAATGGGCTGTTTATGATGAACAATAGGATGATAGAATACCATCAGAGGTTGGCAACTATTCTAATCCTCACTGGACATTAACCTCATGCTGGATGCTGCACTTTGGACACTCTGGATTGTTAAATTTCTGCCACAGCTACATCTGGCAATGATATCACACAAAGCTAACCCCTAGAGAAATGGTTGGTTCTTGTAGACAGAATGTGTATGGTGCTATGACATAGGCACCTTATAAATCACAGAGACACAGTACAGTCTCAGCACATTAGCTCTCAGCCACCTACTCCAGACTGCCTCACACAGAGCAGAGGATGGCCTGTAGTGATGTCACCACCTCAGACCTGGCCTCCGATCATCGGGCTGTGCAGTTGTACCACCCTTTCAGTGGGATACTATACTGACTGCTACTGTTGCCTCAAGGGTACAACCCTGCTGGTTTTTCTTTTTTGGTCATCAGTCTTCTGACTGGTTTGATGGGGCTTGCCACGAATTCCTCTCCTGTTTTAATCTCTCCATCTCAGAGTAGCACTTGCAACCTACATCCTCAATTATTTGCTGGATGTATTCTGATCTCTGTCTTCCTCTACAGTTTTTGCCCTCTACAGCCCCCTCCGGTACAATGCAAGTCATTCCCCTCACGTCTTAACAGGTGTCCCTTCTCCTTATTGTTGAATTAATTGTTACAGAATAGAAACAGTTGTACGGAAGAAACTGTATCTGATTAGAAAAACAAATAGCTTTTCATCAGTGTTTTCCACATATTCCTTCTCTCTCCGATTCTGCGCAGAACCTCCTCATTCCTTACCTTATCAGTCCATCTAATTTTGAACATTTGTCTGTAGCACCTTATCCCAAATGCTTCAATTCTCTCTGTTCCAGTTTTCCCACAGTCCGTGTTCAACTACCAGACAATGCTGTATACCAGACATACATTCTCAGAAATTTATTCCTCAAATTAAGGCTGATATTTGATATTAGTAGACTTCTCTTTTTGCCATTGCTAGTCTGCTTTTGATGTCCTCTGTGCTCCATCCTTCATAGATTATTTTACTGCCTAGGTAGCAGAATTCCTGAATTTCATCTACTTTGTGACCATCAATCCTGATGTTAAGTTTCTTGCTGTTCTAATTTCTACTACTTCTTATTACTTTTGTCTTTCTTTGATTTACTCACAATCCGTACTCTGTACTCATTAGACTGTTCATTCCATTCAGCAGATCATGGATCATGTAATTCTTCTTCACTTTCACTCAGGATAGTAATGTCATCAGCAAATTGTATCACTGATATCCTTTTACCTTGAATTTTAATTCTACTCCTGAACCTTTCTTTTATTTCTATCATTGCTTCCTCGATCTAAAGATTGAAAGGTTACATCCTTGTCTACACCCTTTTTAATATGAGCAGTTGGTTCTTGGTTGTCCACTCTTATTATCCCCTCTTGGCTGTTGTACGTATTGTATATGACCCATCTCTCCTTACAGCTTACCCCTACTTTCCTCAGAATTTCAAACATTTTACATTGTCGAACACTTTTTCCAGGTCAACAAATCCTATGACCATGTCTTGATTTTTCTTAAGTCTTGTTTCCTTTATTGTCTCCCTTGTGCCTTTACCGTTCCTAAAGCCAAACTGATCATCATCTAGTGCACCTCAATTTTCTTTTCCATTCTTCTGTATATTATTCTTGTAAGCAACTTGGATTCATGAGCTGTTAAGCTGATTGTGCAGTAATTCTTGCACTTATCAGCCCTTGCTGTCTTCAGAATTGTGTGGATGATGCTTTTCAGAAAGTCAGATGGTATGTCGCCGGACTCATTCATTCTACACACCAATATGAATAGACATTTTTTGCCACTTCTCCCAATGATTTTAGAAATTCTGGTGGAATGTTATTTATCCCTTCTGCCTTATTTGATCTTAAGGCCCCTAAAGGTCTTTTAAATTCTGATTCTAATACTGGATCTCCTATCTCTTCTAAATCGACTCCTGTTTCTTCTTCTATCACATCAGACAAATATTCCCCCTCATAGAGGCTTTCAATGTATTCTTTCCACCTATCCACTCTCTCCTTTGCTTTTAACAGTGGAATTCCCACTGCACTCTTAATGTTATCAGCCTTGTTTTTAATGTCACTGAAGGTTGTTTTGACTTTCCTGTATGCTGAAATCTGTTCTTCCGACAATCATTTCTTTTTTTGATGTCTTTACATTTTTCCTGCAGCCATTTTTGTCTTGGCTTTCGTGCACTTCCTATTTATTTCATTCCTCAGTGACTTGTATCTCTCTATGCCTGAGTTTCCCGGAACATTTTTGTACTTCCTCCTTTCATCGATTAATTGAAGTATTTCTTCTGTTGCTCATGGTTTCTTTGCAGTTGCCCTCTTTGTACCTATGTTTTCCTTCCCAACTTCCGTGATGGCCCTTTTTAGATATGTCCATTCATCTTCAACTGTACTGCCTCCTGAGCTATTCCTTATTGCTATACCTATAGCCTTAGAGAACTTCAACCGTATCTCATCATTCCTTAGTACTCTCTCATCCCACTTCTTTGTGAAATGATTATTCCTGACTAATGTCTTAAACTTTAGCCTGTTCTTCAGCACTACTATATTGTTATCTGAGTCTACATCTGCTCCTGGGTATGCCTTACAATCCAGTATCTGATTTTGCAATCTCTGTCTGACCTTGATGTAATCTAACTGAAATCTTCCCATATCGCCTGGCCTTTTCCAAGTATAACTCCTCCTGTCACGATTTTGTAGCTGAAACTTGTTACAGAACTCAATTAGTCTTTCTCCTCTCTCTTTCCTTGTCCCAAGCCCATATTCTCCTGTAACCTTTTTTTTCTGCAGCTGCATTCCAGTCTCCCATGACTATTAGATTTTCATATCCCTTTATATACTGTATTACCCTTTCAATATCCTCATACACCTTCTCTATCTCTTCTTCTTCAGCTTTCAATGACAGCACATGTACCTGAACTATTGTTGTCGAGGTTGCTTTGCTGTTGATTCTGAAGAGAACAATCCCATCACTAAACTGTTCACAGTAACACACTTTCTGCCCTACCTTCCAATTTATGACAAATCCTACTCCCATTATACCATGTTCTGCTGCTGTTGATATTAACCTCTACTCATCTGACCAGAAATCCTTGTCTTCTTTCCACTCCACTTCACTGACCCCTACTAAAACTAGATTGAGCCTTTGCATTTCCCTTTTCAGATTTTCTAGTTTCCCTACCACATTCAAGCTTCTGACATTCCACTCCCCACCTCATAGAATGTTATCCTTTCATTGATTATTCAATCTTTTTCTCATGGTAACCTCCCCTGCTGGTACCACGCCCATTTCATCAATGCTGCATGCCATCCTCCCTGTGTGTTCCCAAACTTCAAACATGAGCTGCCTTAGGCACCTCAGCACATGCAAAGAGAATGAAGTTGCTGACAGTCGCTACAGATTACTCAGGCATGTGCCCGCTTGACTGCACACCTGGTACGCTGGCTCTAAATCTTTGACCTCAATTCAAGAAAGCACTTTTTGGTGGACACTGGATCTGACAAAAACTCAATATCACTGGGGAGCACAGTGACAGTCAACAAAACATCAGCCCTACAACTTCACCATGGCTAATAATTCAAAGTCCAAGGTGCACAGACCCACACCACGCACCTTACAACTGTCACCTCAGCACCATCTCA
The DNA here is from genome assembly GCF_023897955.1 of Schistocerca gregaria. Lineage (NCBI taxonomy): Eukaryota > Metazoa > Arthropoda > Insecta > Orthoptera > Acrididae > Schistocerca > Schistocerca gregaria. Next base: position 518,312,524 of record NC_064921.1, on the reverse strand, counting down.
CTTGGATCTTTTATTTCACAGGCATCATGGAACTGGTGGTTGAAATCAACTTCCTCCATCAGTTTCACCTCTCACTGGACATCCAACACACTTCACTCCTACACCATGATATGGGAGGCCATATTCTAAGGCTGTTTGCCCTGCCAACCACATCCCTTCTCAACATAATGCACTGCCAATCTGGGCAGCAGGATGACAACTTCACACACATCGACAACCTTCAGGACTTCATCATGGCAGCAGAAGAACCACTCTGAGCGCATCAGCACGATGATGACTGTTGCACAACTTTTGAGGAACTCTGCTGATATCTCACCTCTCCCACGATGCATTGGGGACACAATGGATGCACTCACACTGTCAAATGACCAGCTCATCACCATCTCATGCACCCATGGCTCTGATGAACACAAGGAAGTGCATGTTACCCCACCCTTTCTGACTGACCACACCCCTCTGCCCAGCCTCCCAGCTGCAATGTGGCACACACAGCAACATTAAAATTAGTACTACACATCCTACGTCGATGCATGGTGCCTTGGACATGGCCTCACCCCCACCGTGAAGGCACAAGTGTGTGCAACACGCAACAGAACAGTGCATTATATCCTGACAACAGCTCGGCGGATGGTACATCACAAAGCCCTTTGATTAGTCCTGGTTAACTAAGGCGCTGCTAGGCCAGTGACTGATGAAATGTTACAAGCAGGCATTGTTCACTCATCTGACAGCTCATGGGCATCACCCCTCAAATTAGTACTGAAAAAAGACAGAACTTTGAGACCCTGCAGCAAATACAGGGTCCTCAACAGCAAATAATGGTATATGATGGCTACCCTTTATTCAATATACAGGACTTCATGCACTTGCCAGCTGGTGCATCCAATTTCAGAATAGCTGACAGTAAAAAGCTTATCTACAAATTGTCACATGCAAACACAATATTGCACAAACAGTGCTTATCACACCATTCATCCTCTTTGAATATCTTTTTATGCTGTTTGGGTTAAAGAAAGCCAGTAAGATATGGCAGCAATTCATTGTTGGAACTCTTTTTCATTTTGATTATAGCTACACCTATTTAGACAACATTGTCATTTCTTTAGTTACACCTGAAGACCATGACTGACATCCTGACCAAGTTCTCACTGTGGTGTAGTGATCAATGAGGACATCTGAGTTATGGAAAGCAGAAGTTACCTTTCTTGGACACTTAGTTAGCGCTTCAAGAGTCAGACCGACCGCAGATCAGACTGACATTGTAACACAGTTCTCATTCCCCAGGAATTATCATAAACGCCATCATTTTCCAGAAATTTCAAACTTGTACTGGCGACACCTACCTCAAGCAGCAGCTTTACAAACACAAAAAAATGAAGATCGAGAGGACCGAAAAGATGAAAGCTGCTCGAACTCGCAAAAGAGTGCCTTGCATGTGCAATCACTTTGGCCCATCTCATTCTAGATGCATAGCTCACCATCACCACAGATGCAAATGACACTACCACTGGCACTGTACTTCAACAGCTATTCACCAGAGAGATACAACCCTCTGATTCCTCTCGCGAAAACTTAGCTCCTCTCAGTCAAAATGGTTATCATTTGACTGAGAGCTTTTTTCCATTTACAAAGCCATGATATACTGCCAAGATTATATCAAAGGCTGTCATCTTACAGGTTTTACAGTTTATAAAGCGCTTATTGATGCTGGGGGCTCCGGGTTGGAGTCCCGGCAGTGGTCAGCATGGGAGGCGTGCTCGTAGTGCGGAGTGTACTCTATCCCACCCCATCTTCTTCCCTGCTCCTTCTGGTGGCTCGTCCAAGGTGGACGGGCGGAACGGGCTGCAGTCTCCCAGCATCGTCGGCTCACCCAGTTGTGACGGCTGATGCACAGGGCTTAGGCCCCGTCCGATCTCGACAACAGCTCACTGATGTGGTCAGCATTGGCAGCGAGCAAGTCTGCCGCAATGTCTGCTAATCCTGGGTTGATGATTGACAGCAGCAGCAGAGAGGACCAGAGCTGGTACTGTCCCCTCACGTCTGCTGCTGGATGGGCCGACCTTACTGCAACATCTCCTTAATAGAGATTAACATGTCGATGACCGAGCTGAGCGCTATGCAGCGTCCCAGTACACATCTAACTACAAGTCTAACTGCAAGTGCCTTGTTGCTATCAAAGCTGGCGTATTCAAAAGGAGGCACGAGCGACGTCCTGATGTCATGCTCGTTTGTAATAAACGCATTCGTTCCGCTTACACTGCTGAATTATCTGTCGTACTCACCCCTTAGGTGTTCTTGTGACAGAGTTATGTTTTGTTATGACAGACTTATGTGAAGTTGTGAAATGCAGTACAGCTGATGCTATACCTCTGTCTTACACTCTACGAAAATCTCCGTCTAACACAAACCTGCATGCTAAGCAATTCTCTCTCGCCTGTTGTGTGTAACCAGGACACTGCCCCTGCATGACGACGCATTCCGATACATTTGCAATCCTCTTACCTCTTGGCCAATCTACTGCCTCTGGCTCTCGGCATAGGCAATGAAACTTTGGCAATATTCCACGTTTCCAACTCTTTACTATTCCACAACACTACAGTTATGATGTGAGCATAGTGTGTCTGATCTGCAATGACACTACCAGCCTATGACTTGAATGACACACTGTTCTGGGGACTAAAACACTTAACTCTATGAGACATCTCTCTCGACGGGATTCAGCCAGTGGTGCTGCTAACAATGCAATGAGAAATCTTTGACCAATCCTACAGTCTTTCTCACCCTGGGATCAGACCCACAATCTGCCTCATAACACAATGCTTCATGTGACTCAACACCAAGTGGAACTGCCGCACCTGGGCAAAGGCTTGCATTCTGTTCCAGTGCTGTAAAGTCAGAAGACTGCAGTTAGGTCGGTTTGAAATTTTGAAAGTCTGCTTGTGGCACACATACATTAAACTTGTTGGACCCCTTTCAGAGTTTGAGCAATTCAAGTACCTGCTTTCACTGACAAAGCCTCACAGTGGGTTGAAGTGCTCCCCTTCAAGCACATTACGGTGGATTCCGCCATGTACAACTTTGTAGAGGCATGGCTAATATTGTTTGGCATAACAGATATGATTACTTCAGATGATGGCTGCTAGTCTGAATGGGCACTCTTTGATGCTCTGTGTAACCTATGCAGAATCAAATGTAATTGCACTGCAGTTTGTCACCCGTAGTGTAACTAGTCAATAGAGAAGCAGCATTGGACTCTCAAAGTTGTCTTTATGTGTCACAGAGGATTGTGGATTGAAGCACTACCTTGGGGGGTTCTACAGCATCTGAACAGCCTTCAAGGATGACTTACAGGTGTCCCTTACTGAGGTATTATCACTAGTTCTCACCACTGACTATGTCCTACCCACACAAGGCCATGAGCAGATAGACTTACCTGCTCTAGTGCAGCGATGCAGTGAAGTGAAGGTCCACATTAGACTTATTCATGTGTCACTCCACTGCTCCCCACTTGCACCCACGGTCTTCGTACATGAAGCGGTCTCAAATTGTGAATATGTCATGCAACGAGACGACATGGTGCGGGTGGCACCAGAGACGCCACCCACAGCTCCCTTTAAAATCTGGAAAAGAGACACACATCCATTTGACATTTTGATTAATGACAAAAGAATGGCTATTTCAATTAACTGTTTGAAACCAGCTTGGGTTCTTCAAGAGAACATTGCCATGAATGCCATGAAGAAGGACAATTACAACCTACCACTACCCAGTGCATGGATGGCCAAGTCTGACACACCAGCCCCTGCCACCATTCAGCTAGATCTCAGCAACTTCAGTCCAGATGAGATCACCATCAAGTTCATCAATAATGATCTGTGGCTCACACTTCGCAATGAAGATATGCAACCAAGAAACTCTGTACACATCCAATGCCTCAACCACACTCACATTCTCCTCAGTGACATCAACTATGCTTCCATGTCCTCCCACCTTTCATCAGATGGTGTCCTCACTATCTACAACCCAAGGGTTCTCTCACAATCACTGCTTACAGCTCCGCCTCAGGACAAGATCGGCTCCACTGCAGAGATGATCCCACTGTCATCACTCCCACTGGCCCTGTACAAGCCACCATTGTCCAGGTATGTCTAGGTATGGATGTCTTCCATGCCACTTACTTCCTATACATTCTACAGCACCAGCAAAACACATGTTATGTCTCCAAGAAATGGTCTAGCTGTGTACTGCACTGTAGCCAGCCACGACAGGGCTTGTCACACACTTCTGTGCATACTGGTTCAGCACAGTTCACATCTTCCCTCCAATGCTCACAATAAAAAGGGAATTTGGGGGGGGGGGAGGGGGGGGAGCTCTGTGGGGATATTGATAGTGACACACATCAACTGTGAGTGAGGAGAGCTATATCTGTGGATCTGTGGATGGAGCAATGATCACAGTGCGTTCTGTGCCATGAACAAATATGGACATGACATTGTATTGTGGTTTGTAAATAAATCATTTATATTATCAACCATTTTGACTATGTTATTTGGATGTTCCCTGTCACCTGGTAGGGAATTCTGCCACAAAATTTCTTAATGAGAAGTCTAAAAATGACATATATTAGCCTGGATAGATACTTTGTGAAAGTAAATCATTTCTTGGATTAGTATTATAGCTGTCTCAGAAGCACATGCTTTTAATATTTTGCTTGAAATGTTATCAGATGATGAGAATTACTTTTAAGGTTTTCTTGATTTCTCTGGAAGAAGTTGGAGTGATCTCAAAGTAACTGTATGCTTGTGGCACTGACTGTTGCGTGGCTGACTGTACAGAGTTTCTTTGTCATGTTTGGAAATTGATTGTGAAAGAGGCTTCCTGTATTTTACTGTCATGGACCATTTAGTCATTATCTTTAATTATTAGACCATCTTATTCCTTGGCAGACTTTCCAGTTTCCCATCTAACTGCACTTCACACCAGTTTTATTTTTCAGAACTTATAAATGCAAGCTTTTATGGCTTTTTGGTTGTAAGTAACAATATCTTCTATACTATGAAAGAAACTGATCTCTGTGCTTATCTTGACCATTTTGTGTTGTCCTCTCTTCCTGCTGCATGATAATTTAGTAGCTTCTGCTGTGCAAGATCTTTTTGATACAGCATCAGTGCGTTATTTCAGACTTTTCAATTGGAAACAGTTTTCAAAGGTGCTGATAAATTTTATGAGGGATTCAATTAATTTAGAGTTCATATTCACTGCCTTGTACACACACAATTCCAATTTATAATTTACAGGTTCCTCTTAAGGGTATCATTAACTATTCCAACACCTTTCCTAGTCAATATTTAATTTTGAGTGGTCGTATTGTTCATTATGTTTAATAATCTACTGTTTTTGTGGTCTTCAGACTGAAGACTGTTTTGATGCAACTCTCTATGATACTCTATCCAGTGCAAGCCTCTTGATCTTCAAATAACTATGGCAGCCTACATCCATTTGAAGCTGCTTACTGTATTTGTCCATTGGTCTTCTAAATTTTTGGCCACCCGGCCACCAGCCCATTCAGTCTCTCTCTGTCTCTCTCTCTCTCTCTCTCTCTCTCTCTCTCTCTCTCTCTCTCTCTCTCTCTACCTCTTTCTGATAGTAAACTGATAATTCCTTGATGTCTCAGGATGTTTCTCAGCACTTGAACTCGGCTATAAACAGTGGCATGAGACGAACAATGAGTTCACAGTCTGGTTGGAGTCCAGGCAGTTAGTACACATAACAGCAAAACTCATTGCAACTGAAGAATATGGCTGTGTCATTCTTCAAAATATCGTGCATAAAATAGAAACAACAACTTGGCAGAACACTCAGAAGCACACTATTAGGCAGATGCATGTTGGGAATCACTAGGAGAGACCGAAAAACAAACACATGTATCATGCAACAAACTGGAGTGGAATACTTAGTAATAACTGGAATGAAAATGAAATAGAGGTGGACAGGACACATAGTCAAAGGATTGCAGATGGGAAGATTTCTTTTCTGGAATCCAAGGGATAAGAAAAGACCAAAATAATCACCTAATGGAAGGTCTTATATGACATTACAAAACAGCCATATGTGAACTGTTGTAGAAACCCATATAAAATTTAAACAGCTAAAAAAAATCTGAATACGTGTGAGAACATTGTGGCAAGATTTGAAGAAACTGATTGAGTCCTTTTACTAGTCAGCAGCACATTTCAGCATAAATGACAGTCACCAGTGAATACCAGATTAATAAGCAATGAAAGTTGTTGCCTGTGGTTGTCACCCTACTGCCAATCATCAAAATTCATTGGTCAGCTGAGCAAAGTCATTCACAGACTTTTCCTTATTTGTAATAAACATTTCTATAGCATAAGCCACTGCAAATAATGTGACTATTTCAGATAACTGGATATGCTACCATCTTTATATATCATCATTTTAGAGAAAAAATTATGAGATCTGAAAAACTGTTCCTCACATTCCTTGCCTTAATGACTAATAAAGATCATAAGGAGGAACTTAAAAATACTATATTAAAATCCTTCTGCATGTTCTGATGTTTCTGGGTGTCCTTCTGATGTGTCATAATATGAAATACTAAAATAACAGGTGTTTCTGCTGTGTTGTTGTTTTCTTCTTCAGAAAACAGTGTGAGGATGGATATGGAAGACTATTCCTATGTTACGTGGCTTATTTGTAATTGGTAGCCCAGTGAGTGATAAGCCTGTGAGAACTGTGCTTTCCTGTTGACTGTAATGGAAAACGACATGAGCTCCACCTACACAATCTGTTTAAGCCATCATGGCAATGAAATTTTCATTTTTAATCAAGGAAATGTCCAGTGAGGGTACTGCTTAATGAATGCATTTCACCTGTGATACGAGGAGTGCTGGTTAACACTAAACTATGATCATGTTGCAGTCCTCTCTTTGGATGTTGTAAGGCTGTTTCAGGAATTCTACTGTCTCTCTTATTTTGCATGTGTATGTGCATGGCTGCTCACAAGCAGTAGGGCTTCCTGGAAGGCTATGGCTGTTCATAGCTTCTCCTGCATTCCGCAAGTGGGAAGCATCACACTTGCAATACATTTTGTATACATCTGCAATGTAGTGAGCTTTTATGGCATTTTTATTATTATATCCTATCATATGTGATGTAGTGAGCTTTTATGGCATTTTTATTATTATATCCTATCAAATTCTGGGCTCTCCAAAAAAAAAAAAAAAAAAAAAATGGTTTGTGGTTTGATGCCTCCAAGTTGAATCAGAATGTCTAAGCATTCACTGACACCCTCAACATAATGTAAGTGCATCACCAGGGACTATTCTGGTATTTCATTTTTTCTATCTTACTTGGTACTGCTGCTGCTGCTACTGCTACTGCTTCTGTTGTTGTTGTTGTTGTTGCTGCTGTTGCTGTTATGGTTTTCCATCTGAAAAATGGTTTGATACAGGTTTCCTCAATGCTATATCCTGTGTGAGCCTCTTCATCTCTGAATAACTACGTCTTTCTGAGTTTGCTTACTGTGTTCATCTCTTGGTCTCCCTTTTTGATTTTTACCCACCACACTTCCCTCCAGTACTAGACTGGTGATCCCTTGATGTCTGGGAATGTGACCTATCCACCATTCCCTACTTTTGGTCAAGTTGTGCCACAAATGTCTTGTCTCCCGAATTCTATTCAGTACCTCCTCGTTGGTTATGCGGTTGACCCACCTGATCTTCAACATACTTCTGTAGCACCACATTTCAAAAGCTTCTATTCTCTTATCTGAACTGTTTATCATCAATGTTTCACTTTCATACCTTCAGAAAAGACTTCCTAACACTAAATCTACATTTGATGTTAAAAAATTTTCCTTCTTCAGAATTGCTTTTTTTATCATTGCCAGTCTACATTTTATATCCTCTCTACTTCAGCTATCATCAGTTATTTTGTTTCCAAGTAGTAAAACATATCTACTATTTTACATTTCTCATATCATAATCGAATTCCCTTAGCATCACCTGATTTCATTCAACTACATTTGATTAGCTTTGCTTTGCTTTTATTGATGTTCATCTTATTTCCTCTTTTCATGACACTGTCCATTCTGTTCAACTGCTCTTTCAATTCCTTTGCTGCCTCTGACAGACTTAAATGTCATGAACAAATCTCAAATTTTTTTTTCTTCTCCCTGAACTTTATTTCCTACTTCACATTTTTCTTTGGGTGCTTTTACTGCTTCTGCAATGTACAGAATGAACAGCATCATGGATAGACTGAAACCTCATCTTACTCCCTTCTTAACCATTGCCTTCCTCTTATAACTCTTGATTCTTATAACTGCCATCTGGTTTCTGTACAAGTTGTAAATAGCCTTTCAATCCCTCTATTTAACCTCTGTTACTTTCAGAAATTCAAAGAGAGTATTCTAGTCAACATTGTCAGAAGTTTTCTCTGAGTCTACAAATGCTATAAATTTCGGGTTGTCTTTCCTTAATCTATCTTCTAAGATAAGTTGTAGGATCAGTATTGTCTTGTGTTGCTACATTTCTTTGGAATCCAAACTGATCTTCCTTGAGTTTGGCTTCTACCATTTTCCCATTCTTCTGTAAAGAACTCGTGTTAGTATTTTGCAACCATGACTTATTAAACTGATAGTTCAGTAATTTTCACACCTTTCAACAACTGCTTTCTTTGGAATTGGAATTACTACAATTTTTTTTAAATCTGATGGTATTTTGTCTGTCTCATACATCTTGCACACCAGATGGAAGAGTTTTGTCATGGCTGGCTCTTCCAAGGCTGTACTGCAGTGTGGTAATTATCATGGATGGAAATGTCACATATCTAACTGTAAAAGAAACTGATGGCACAGGAATATGATACAATGCAATCAAGGGTGCAGACACCATTAACGCTGGTTGCTCGGTTGTATACTATGAGATACCTGGCAGTACTGGAATTGGAAGAGCTCAATTGGCTATAAAATTCTTTATTCAGTAAGACACTCATATCGAGGTTGATGGTAGTGACTTCCAGGCAGAAGCTGCTATCTCAACATAGCACATGGTGGCATGCTCGGCTGTAGCAGTGTCAGGCAGGACACAGGTCATAATTGCTACATCAGTGAAGTGGCAGTAAATGGTGTGTACTTGCAGACACAAGACTGATGTCAGTTATTCAGCAGGCACATGCTGAACAGCTGACCACTTTGGTGCTCAGTCAGGCTGCGAACCCAGGACCCCTTGAAGATGTCTGGAGACTGGATGAAGTTACCATCAAAGGGCTCAAGCACTGGAATCATTAGTTCTAGCAATGGCTCATAGACCAGCAGCTAGCAGATGGTGGGCTCAAGACAAATGAAGCTGGTTGGCCCACATGAGACCAATAGCTGGCATCGAGCCTGTCTTGCTATTGGCAATCGTTACATAAATGAACAAGACAGTATAGTGCTGGGCCACAGTATCGGGTAATTTAACTCAGCACTATGGTGGACTGGGGTTTTACACCATCCAACTTTGGAAGTAGTCCTGTCCTGGCAGGACTTCATACATAAGCTAGCTTGCCTATCTCGTCACAGATTTTAAAGTTTGCCCAGGCAGGTGTTGCCACAACATTGAGTAGCAATTGGAAAATAGAGAATTGGATAATGGTTACAGGCAATAGCCTTCCCTGCTGACCAAGGAAGAGAGTAACATAAAAATTCATTTGGTCACTCATCTATTTATTCATCATTTTTGTTCCATAAATCACATACCTCACTAATTTCATAAAAACTACTGCCACTTACACACTTCGTGACAGTGGATAGAGAATTTTTTCATAGAGATGATGCAGCATGTTATCTTGGATGGAGGGTCAGTGACAGATGTAGAAATAACTCAAGGTATGCCCCAGGAAAGTGTGTTGGGACCCTTATTAACTGTAACTTCAGACTTTTAGCAGGTGATAGAGTTACCCATAATGAAGTACTGGTACTATCTGACATTGTTGTTGAAATATGCAGTTAGACTACCATATCAATAAGTCAAAAATGGAATCAGTCATTTCGTACAAATAACTGTGTGTAGCATTTTGTATGGATGTAAAATGGCATGATCACATATGCTCAAATGGAGATAAAACAAATTCTGGTCCATTGCCACGATAATGGGAAAGTGCAATTTGTTCCAAAGTAGATTGCTGAAGTGTATGGGACTGCTACTGACAAGGAAACCACATGGCAGCTGGATTTTTGTAATTTTTTGTAATTATGGTGCATGAGGTTCAGAACTCAAATATCAATGAGACAAAACAGTTAGATGCAGCTTGCAAAAATTCTAAAAAAAATCTTGCTTTGAAGTTTTGAGAGTGTGTTTAGTACCCCAAACTAAGGTTGATTTTTTGACAGGCAGTGTAGCTCTTTGATAGTGAGGAGGACTACCGGGTTGGGTGCACCAATAATAACACCCATTTACCAATAGTTCATTTATTAACCTTGACACATACAAGGATCACAAAGAACTGACTTGAACATGGTGGAACAGCCAAAGATACTGCTTAGAGTCCAAAGATGAATGCATATTGATTTAATTGGCACCACATAGCCCCCCGTGAGAGGCTGGAAGGGGGGGGGGGTGACTATGACATCAGCAGGGGTGGTCTGCAGGAGCCGGACTACAGTCAGCTCGACAGCATCGTCAGGGAGCTGTGTGGGTAGATGTCAAGAAGGAATGTTCGGCCACCGAACCTGGAAGTCGTTGAAGCGAACCAGGCATCGTACCGGGTGTGCTGGTTGTGTGGCAACAGGTAGGCTGGCGGTTTGCAGGTGCAACGATGATGATGTCTCCGGTGGGTGTGGCAAACACACGAAGCATGTCCAGGTCGACGTCGGGTAGGAGGGGAACAAATTTCACCAGGTGGCAAGGAATGGCAGAGGTTGTGTCATGAGCACTGGATGAAGAGAAACACATGACGAACAGTGTATAATCGCGCAGTATTATTGAGATCTCATGGATTATTTCCAGGGGGACATGCACGAACACCTCGAGGGAGGGCACGTTCAAGACAGGGGGGAGTGAGAAACCTCAACAGAGCGAGGCAGGCGACAGTGGAGAGGTCGAAGGGACTGGCGAAGGGCCCGGCAGCGAGGGCGTGATCATAGGTAAGCTCGATGTGGGGAGCATGTGGTCACTCGACAGAGTGCATGAGACCAGAGTAGAGGGTGAGGTCAGAGGAGAGTTCGACGATTGGAGCTGGAAGTCACTTGATCGAGTGTGTAAGTCCGACGTGGAGGGAGTGGTCGGAGCGTCGTGAGCCACGACAGTGAGTGGCGTGGTTGTGGCCTGCAAGGGGGTAGAAGAAGGCTAGACATGAGCAGCCTTAAGTCTGTTGAGAGATACTGTAACAGCTGAATCTTTCATCTGGATGTCATAGGTGTTGGCTGAGTGCCGGAGAACTCGGTCCGGGCTGGTATATGGAGGTTGGAGGGGAGCACAGACAGTGTCATCTCGGAGCATGACATACTCGCAATTGTCCAGAGATTTTAGGATGTGAACCTTACGGCGGGAATGGCTGGCAGGGGGAGGGATATGGAGGTTGATGAAGTGGCGTCTGACGTGGTCCATGAAGGAAGGTAAGTCAGACTGAGGGAGAGAAGCAGAAGGGCTCACAAGTTTGCCTGGGAGAACAATTTTCTGGCTGTATATGAACTCGGCTATTGTGCCTTTGCGGTCTTCCTTATAGATTGTGCGAATGCTGATTAGCACAAGGGGAAGGGCCTCTGTCTATTGAGAGTCGTGGCATTGAAGAGCCACCTTGAAAGTGCGGTGCCAGCGCTCGACTAGCCCATTACTTTGCGGGTGATATGCTGTGGTACGTACAGATGCGCCGGGTGCCACAAATGTTACAAATCCCGTTGAACAGGGCTGACTCAAATTGTCTGCCCTGGTCAGTCATGATGATAGCTGAACATCCAAAACGCGATACCCATGACTCGACGATAGCTCGAGCAACAGTTTCTGCCGTAATATTGGGGAGGGGGACAGCCTCAACCCAGCGAGTTGTTCAATCAATAGATGAGAGAACATAACGAAAGCTGTTAGAGGGGGAGAGAGGGCCGACAATGTCAATGTGAATATGCTGGAAACGCCCAGGAGGGATCGAAAAGGTGTCGAGGGGGGGTGAACTGTGCTTGTGTACTTTGCAGCGTTGGCACGTGATGCAGAAGCGTGCCCATTGCTGGGAGTCCTTGTTGACATTTCTCCACACATAGTGCTCTGTTACAAGGCAGGCGGACGCACAAACACTGGGGTGGGCTACATTATGCAATGCGTTGAAGATAACTCGACGGAGCGTGGTTGGGAGGAGGGGGCGTAACGTGCCCGTACTGTCCTTGCACCAGATCTCACCAGAAATGCCAGGGAAGGTGGTGCAGATGAAGTGTAGTGAAGAAGTAGAGTCTGAAATCAGGTTTCGTGTTTCCTCGTCAGTGGGTTGGAGGTTAGGCAGTTTAGAGAGGTCTAACAGCGAATGGACGGTGTCGACTCGTGAAAGGAAATCAGCAACTATATTGTCAGCACCCTTTATGTGTCTGGCATCGGTGGTGAACACAGATATGAAGTCCATGTATCTGAAGCGGCGAGGAGGTGGGTCAGCTGGTGGGTTTGTAATGGACGCAGCCAGGCGTTTGTGGTCCGTTAAAACATAGAAAGGGAGTCCCTCAATGTCAGTCTTAAAATGCTTAATCGCTTCATAGACTGTGATCAACTCCCTGTCGAACGTGGAATATTTCCGTTGTGCATTGGTGAGCTTGCGCTAGAAGGACTGCAGAGGCAAAGTTTGGCCATCGATTGTCTGGCTAAGGACAGGGCCCATGGCAGTATCGCTCGTGTCTGTGGTGATGATAAGCTGTGCATTGGGATGAGGATGTGTGATGATGCAGGCCTCAGCAAGAAGATTTTTGAGGCCAGTGAAAGAGTCAGTCATAGCAGGGGGCCATGGAACGAGCCGAGATCCAGAAGTATTGGTACCTGTCAAGGCGTCTGTCAGTGGAGCCTGAATCTCCGCAGCCCGAGGTAGATGCCAGCGATAATAATTAACCATCCCCAGAAAGCGGCGGACCTCCTTGAATGACGAAGGTCTGGGTAGGTTTAGTATTGTTTGTACTTTCTCAGGGGGCGGTGAAATGCTGTCAGCAGAGACCCGAAAACCAAGAAAAGCGACAGCAGGTTGATGTAGCTACAATTTGTCCTGGTTGGTCTCGATGCCTGCTGCCGCGAGAGTGTTCATAACAGTTTGCACATGTCGAATGTTGTCCTCGACAAGGGAGCTGAACACAAGAATGTCATCAAGATATGCAAAGCAGAATTTTAGGTCGAATAGCACTTCGTTGATGAAGCGTTGCCAGGTCTGGGTTGCGTTTTTCGTGGTGATTGCTGTCTTCTCGATGTCTTCAGGTGCCATAGGGATCTGGTGGTAGGCCCGTTTGCAATTAATGACAGAGAATGTGGTTGCACCTGCGGCAATGTTGGGTATGGGGTAGGTGTCCATAATTGTCCGTGCATTAAGTCAACGGTAGTCTCTGCACATGCACCAGCACCCATCTTTCTTGGGTGTCATATGTATGGGTGTAGACCAGCTACTGGCAGAGGGTTCAATGACGCCGGAGCTTAGTAGTTCAGAAAACTGATTTTTAAGGTCGGAGAGGTGCTTGGGACAAAGTCGACGTCATTTACTGGAGATCAGGGGACCTGGCATGAGGCGAAGATTATGAACCGTGCCGTTGGTGATAACAGAAATGCTGCCGGCGGCATGGGTGGTGGTTTGTTTACAACGTGTGGCGGGCGGGGCAAGTGAGGCGTGGTGGTGGTGTTCGGAGCCACTCGGTGGATCGGCATATCCAACGGGAGCTGAGGCGGCGAAGTGTACTAGGAGTTAATGCGACAAGATGGCCGCTGGCCTGAAGCAGTGGCACCGTGGTTGGGTGAGCTCAGTAGAGCTCGTGAGCCGTTAGTGAGTCCATTGTCCGGGGGTGCAGCCTGTGGCAGCACGGTCGCAGGCGAAAAGCTTGGTGCAAGTTCACTGTTTGTGTTGTCAGTGGCGGTCGCATGGTGGTGCGCAGGAGCTGAAGTTGCATAGTTTGAGGTCCTGTCCACAAGGGGCAGGGTAGGAGCCGTCAGTTCGGGAACACGTGATGCTCGTCGAGCATGTGCACTCGTGTCTGGCCGAGTGTCAAACGCTGTCGTGTTAGGAGGGTGTGGCCCTGTGGAACTGTCAGTACACGTTATGGCAGTCTTGATAGCACAGTTGCGAGGGGTGGTGGGAGGTAAACACACGGAGGCTCGTTTGCTGGGATTGCAAGCAGATGGAAATTGAAACTGTACATTTTCACAGCACACAACAGTATGATCTCATTGCATCATCCTGCGGTTGTCTGCAGTATTGGAAACTGTGCTCATCTTAGTTCTGAGATTACTATCAGCTGCACACAAAGATGCAAGGTCTACAGCCAAGCTCTTTTGTTTCTCCACTAATTGTTGTAAGGGCATAAATAGTTCTGGAACTGTGTCTGTAGTTATGTGGCAGTTTTTTTTATTTTGTAAATATTTATCTTAAAATTGTCTAGCAAAAATAATGGAAAGGACTTGACAGGCTCTTTCCTTTGTCATTGTATTAACCTCTGGAAACATTCAGACGTACACCACACCATATGTAGTGTGACAAAAAGTGTGATTGAATAGCAAATTAGTAAATATATCAACAAAAATATTATAATTAATAATATAATATTATAATATCTTACACCCCCGCCCAAGAACCACGGACCTTGCCGCTGGTGGCGGGGCTTGCGTGCCTCATCGATACAGATAGCCATACCATAGGTGCAACCACAATGGAGGGGTATCTGTTGAGAGGCCAGACAAATGTGTGGTTCCTGAAGAGGGACAGTAGCCTTTTCAGTAGTTGCAGGGGCAACAGTCTGATGATTGACTGATCTGGCCTTGTAACACCAACCAAAACAGCCTTGCTCTGCTGGTACTGCGAACGGCTGAAAGCAAGGGGAAACTACAGCCGTAATTTTTCCCGAGGGCACGCAGCTTTACTGTATGGTTAAATGATGATGGCGCCCTCCTGGGTAAAATATTCCGGAGGTAAAATAGTCCCCCATTCAGATCTCCGGGCGGGGACTACTCAGGAGGATGTCATTATCAGGAGAAAGAAAACTGGCATTCTACGGATCAGAGCGTGGAATGTCAGATCCCTTAATTGGGCAGGTAGGTTAGAAAATTTAAAAAGGGGAATGGATAGGTCAAAGTTAGATATAGTGGGAATTAGCGAAGTTTGGTGGCAGGAGGAACAAGACTTTTGGTCAGGGTTTTAAATGTAAAATCATATAGGGGTAATGAAGGAGTAGGTTTAATAATGAATAAAAAAATAGGAGTGCGGGTAAGCTACTACAAACAGCATAGTGAATGCCTTATTGTGGCCAAGATAGACACGAAGCTCACGCCTACTGCAGTAGGAGAAGTTTATATGCCAACTAGCATGGCGGATGACGAAGAAATTGAAAAAATGTATGATGAAATAAAAGAAATTATTCAGATAGTGAAGGGAGACGAAAATTTAATAGTCATGGGTGACTGGAATTCAGTAGTAGAAAAAGGGAGAGAAGGAAACATAGTAGGTGAATATGGATTGGGTCTAAGAAATGAAAGAGGAAGCTGACTGGTAGAATTCTGCACAGAGCACGACTTAATCATTGCTAACACTTGGTTCAAGAATAATAAAAGAAGGCTGTATACATGGAAGAAGCCTGGAGATACTGATAGGCTTCAGATAGATTATATAATTGTAAGACAGAGATTTAGGAACCAGGTTTTAAATTGTAAGACATTTCCAGGGGCAGATGTGGACTCTGACCACAATCTATTGCTTATGAACTGTAGATTAAAACTGAAGAAACTGCAAAAAGGTGGGAATTTAAGGAGATGGGACCTGGATAAACTGACTAAACCAGAGGCTGTGCAGACTTTCAGGGAGAGAATAAGTGAGCAATTGATAGGAATGGGGGAAAGAAATACAGTAGAATAAGAATGGGTAGCTTTGAGAGATGAAGTAGTGAAGGCAGCAGAGGATCAAGTAGGTAAAAACACGAGGGCTGCTAGAAATCCTTGGGTAACAGAAGAAATATTGAATTTAATTGATGAAAGGAGAAAATATAAAAATGCAGTAAATGACGCAGGTAAAAAGGAATACAAATGTCTCAAAAATGAGATGGACAGGAAGTGCAAAGTGGCTAAGTAGGGATGGCTAGGGGACAAATATAAGGGTGTAGAGGCTTATCTCACTAGGGGTAAGACAGATACTGCCTACAGGAAAATTAAAGAGACCTTTGGAGAAAAGAGAACCACTTGTATGAATATCAAGAGCTCAGATGGAAACCCAGTTCTAAGCAAAGGAGGGAAAGCAGAAAGGTGGAAGGAGTATATAGAGGGTCTCTACAAGTGCGATGTACTTGAGGACAATATTATCTAAATGGAAGAGGATGTAGATGAATATGAAATGGGAGACACAATACTGCGTGAAGAGTTTGACAAAGCAGTGAAAGACCTGAGTCGAAACAAGGCCCCGGGAGTAGACAACATTCCGTTAGAATTACTGACAGGCTTGGGAGAGCCAGTCCTGACAAAACTCTACCATCTGGTGAGCAAGATGTATGAGACAGGTGAAATACCCTCAGACTTCAAGAAGAATATAATAATTCCAGTTCCAAAGAAAGCAGGTGGTGACAGATGTGAAAGTTACCGAACAATCAGTTTAATAAGTCACGGATGCAAAATACTAATGCGAATTATTTACAGACGAATGGAAAAACTGGTAGAAGCTGACCTCGGGCAAGATCAGTTCGGATTCTGTAGAAATATTGGAACACATGAGGCAATACTGACCCTATGACTTATCTTAGAAGCTAGATTAAGTAAAGGCAAACCTACATTTCTAGCATTTGTAGACTTAGAAAAAGCTTTTGACAATCTTGACTGGAATACTCTCTTTGAAATTCTGAAGGTGGCAGGGGTAAAATACAGGGAGCGAAAGGCTATTTACAATTTGTACAGAAACCAGATGGCAGTTATAAGAGTCGAGGGACACGAAAGGGAAGCAGTGGTTGCTAAGGGAGCTAGACAGGGTTGGAACCTCTCCCCGATGTTATTCAATCTGTAGATTCAGCAAGCAGTGAAGGAAACAAAGGAAAAATTCAGAGTAGGTATTAAAATCCATAGAGAAGAAATAAAAACTTTGAGGTTTGCCGATGACTTTGTAATTCTGTCAGAGACAGCAAAGGACTTGAAAGAGCAGTTGAACGGAATGAATAGTCTCTTGAAAGGAGTATATAACATCAACAAAAACAAAACGAGGATAATGGAATGTAGTCGAATTAAGTCGGGTAATGCTGAGGGAATTAGATTAGGAAATGAGAAACTTAAAGTAGTAAAGGAGTTTTGCTATTTGGAGGAGCAAAATAACTGATGATAGTCGAAGTAGAGAGGATATAAAATGTAGACTGGCAATGGCGAGGAAAGCGTTTCTAAAGAGAAATTTGTTAATATTGAGTATAGGTTTAAGTGTCAGGAAGTTGTTTCTGAAAGTATTTGTATGGAGTGTAGACATGTATGGAAGTGAAACATGGACGATAACTAGTTTGGACAAGAAGAGAAAATAAGCTTTCGAAATGTGGTGCTACAGAAGAATGCTGAAGATTAGATGGGTAGATCATATAACTAATGAGGAGGTATTGAATAGGATTGGGGAGAAGAGAAGTTTGAGGCATAACTTGACTAGAAGAAGGGATCGGTTGGTAGGACCTGTTCTGAGGCATCAAGGAATCACCAATTCAATATTGGAGGGCAGCGTGGAGGGTAAAAATCGTAGAGGGAGACCAATGGTTGAATACACTAAATAGATAAATAAAGATGTAGGTTGCAGTAGGTACTGGGAGATGAAGAAGCTTGCACAGGATAGAGTAGCAAGGAGAACTGCTTCAAACCAGTCTCAGGACTGGAAACCTGCAAGAACACTAACACGCTCTCAATTTGAATTTCGAAAGGGTCAACTTACAGAATAGAATTAAAAAATCAAATTATACAGAATTTAAATGATTTACTTTAGATTTGGTAAAATCTGCAACATGTCAAAATATTTGAATGTGTAGTGCACATTATTTTCCTGAAGTGACCAAAGTATTATGATGATATCAGATAACAACTGGTTGCACCTATCTCACAAAAAGAATGCATGGGGATGCATCAATCACACAGCTGTGTGATTGCCCCACATTTAATGGAACAAGTCATGTAAGACTGGGTGTACTGCTGAAAGAGTTATGCAGTCTTCACCTTAGTATGAGGGACATTCCCAGTGATGTTGATGTCATCCTCAATTGTGTAATTGAGTTTATGGTTCAAACGGTTGCCAGCACATCATATAATTCATAAAGTGATCTTCTTTATCAAGATCTTTCCACAGTGAGTCTAAATCACAGGTGACATCACAGAGAGCTGTATGTGGCTTGAAAGTCAGTTTCTTGGTTTCCCTACCCAGTAACTTCTGTGCTAGTTCAGATACCCCTACAGCGACTAATCTATAGCAGAAGGATCTTCTTGGTCTTTTTGACACTCTGATTACCAGTAACAACCTTAATTTTCCCTTGTCTAGTCAAAGTGTTCCTGAACACATTGGGCTGACTTGACACTTGTGTCCATAGTCTCTAGAAGCCTAACTCTGTTGGAGATGTCTATCTGCAGTCTCCAGAGCCCTAAACCTGCTGGAGTAAAACTAAACTAAAGCTGGCAGAATCTCTCAAATCTCTTTTCAGAGTTGGAAAGTTTGACTTCAATTGAGTTTTCCCCTAGTCCAAGTCTTACTGCTGCCAATTGTAGCTCTCGCCTGTTCTAATTCCTCCTATGTGACTGTCTAATCAGCTTTGAGTTTCAAGGTCATCTGTTCCTTCTCCCTGTCTATGGAGTGACAAGTACAGCTTATACAGTGCTAAAGACTAGCCACATCTTGGTCCATACCACATCTTGGTCCAAGATAATTGTGTTACAGCAACCAACATGAGAAAAAAGTATAAGCACTGTTCATACTGTCAAGCATTTTTCACTACTCTGTGGCAATTTCTGAACTTGTCAGTTCTTGTGATTTTTTATTTTTTAATGTTGTAGACATATTATCAATAGTAACTTATGCAGGAAAAAGTGATTATGTACTTTTAGTGGTTTACATAAAAAATGACAGATTTATGATTCTTATGTGATATTACTGATTTAGCTAAATGATAGGGTAGTCATTATTTTTCAGCAAAAGATGTTTCTTGTGCATGATATAAATTGCAGTAGAAGAGACTGAGATTATGTTAAGCTGCACTGGCTATACAAGTATGTACTGAACAAACATTATTCACTAACACAATTAGTTATTTATTATCCTCCAAACTGATGAAAATGTAATTCCTTTTTCAAAATATCAGCTATTGCTAATTGCAGTACCTAGATTTGTTGTGTCTCATTCAGATTCTATTACCAATAATTGAAACTTAATTACTGTAAGCTCATGTTGAAGTAATGAGTTATGTAAAACAGAATGACTAGACCGAGCGAGGTGGCGCAGTGGTTAGCACACTGGACTCACATTCGGGAGGACGACGGTTCAATCCCGTCTCCGGCCATCCTGATTTAGGTTTTCCGTGATTTCCCTAAATCGTTTCAGGCAAATGCCGGGATGGTTCCTTTGAAAAGGGCACGGCCGATTTCCTTCCCAATCCTTCCCTAACCCGAGCTTGCGCTCCGTCTCCAATGACCTCGTTGTTGACGGGACGTTAAACACTAACCACCACCACCAGAATGACTGCCACACCAACCAAGATGGATTACAAAATTATTGGGCATGTAAAACCCACTAATGGTTCATAGTGTGGGTTCCTGTAGTCATGTCCTAGTTCATGAACCACGGGCAACGTATGAGTGGCCAAGTATGTGGTCCCGACAGTCGGGATACCAGTTACATTGGAATAAGGCTGGGCATCTCGGACATATTCTGAGTTGTGGTCACCTTTGTGCTCATATGGCAAAGACTACCAAATCCACCGGTTAGTCCCTCAACCATTAGGGGTAAAACTCAATAGGACTCGGGGCAAGTAAGGCTAGCAACCTGCTTCCCTGGTACTTTAAATATGATGCTCGCAACAATCAGAGCAAAATGCCTCTGACCTTTGGAGGTGACGGAGTCCCACCTCTAACAGAAAAACCAGGGTCTCCTAAGATACGACTTGGCAAACAAATGGTAATGAGATGGGGAACTATTAATATCAATGGGGGCTACTCTGGGAAGAAGGTAGAGTTGGCAGAGGCTGCAAGTAAGATGGGGCTAGACGTTTTACCTGTTAGTGACATTCGGGTAAAGGGTGAGAAAGAAGAGGAAGTGGGAGAATACAAGGTCTACCTGTCAGGAGTCAAAGCATGAATAGCACAATGGGGTGTAGGGCTTTACATCAGGAAAGAAATGGAACCCAGCGTAAGGTATGTAAACGAATGACTGATGTGGATAGATTTTACAGTGTCTAGCAAGAAAATTAGGATTGTGTCAGTATATTCGCATTGTGAAGGGACAGATCGAGATAAGATGGATAGTTTTTATGAGGCACTCAGTGATGTAGTTGTTAGAGTAAAGGACAAGGACTGTGTTCTGCTCATGGGTGATTTTAATGCCAGGATTGGAAATCAAACAGAAAGGTATGAAAAGGTTATGGGTAAATTTGGAGAGGATATGGAGGCCAACAGGAACGGGAAACAACTCTTGGATTTCTGTGCCAGTATGGGCTTAGTAATCACAAACTCCTTTTTTAAACATAAGAACGTTCACCGGTATACTTGGGAAGGCAGGGGATCCAGATCTGTCATTGACTATATAATAACAGATCAGGAATTCAGGAAGGCTGTGAGGGACACGTGTGTATTCAGGGGATTCTTCGATGACACTGATCATTATTTAATCTGCAGTGAAATTGGGATTGTGAGGCCGAAAGTGCAGGAGGTCAGGTCCATATGTAGGAGGATGAGAGTGGAGAAACTTCAGGGTAAGGAAATCAGGCACAAGTACGTAACAGCGATCTCAGAAAGGTACCAGTTAGTTGAATGTAGTCAATTACAGTCATTGGAAAAGGAATGGACAAGGTACAGGGACACAGTACTAGAAGTGGCTAAAGAATGTTTTGGAACAGTAGTGTGTAAAAGTAGGATGAAGCAAACATCTTGGTGGAATGACACAGTTCAAGGCAGCCTGTAAAAGGAAAAAGAAGGTGTATCAAAAATGGCTACATACTAGAACTCAGGTAGACAGAGAAAGTTATGTTGAAGAAAGAAACAAAGCCAAACAGATAATTGCAGCATCCAAGAAGAAATCTTGGGAAGACTTTGGAAACAGGTTGGAGACTATGGGTCAAGCTGCTGGAAAACCATTCTTGAGTGTAATTAGCAGTCTTCGAAAGGGAGGTAAGAAGGAAATGACAAGTATTTTGGGCAAGTCAGGAAAACTGCTGGTGAATCCTGTGGATGACTTGGGCAGATGGAGGGAATAATTTGAAGAGTTGCTCAATGTAGGTGAAAATACGATCAGTAATGTTTCAGATTTCGAGGTAGAATGGGATAGGAATGATGATGGAAATAGGATCATGTTTGAGGAAGTGGAGAAAATGGTCAATAGACTGCAGTGCAATAAAGCACCTGGGGTGGATGAAATTAAGTCGGAACTCGTCAAATACAGTGGAATGTCAGGTCTTAAATGGCTACACAGGATAATTGAAATGGCCTGGGAGTCAGGACAGGTTCCATCAGACTGGACAAAAGCAGTAATCACCCCAATCTTTAAACATGGAAACAGAAAAGATTGTAACAACTACTGAGGTATCTCTTTAATGAGAGTTGTGGGTAAAATCTTCTCAGGTATTGTTGAAAGGAAAGTGCGAGTATTAGTTGAGGACCAATTGGATGAAAATCAGTGCGGATTTAGGCCTCTTAGAGGTTGTCAGGACCAGATCTTTAGGAATGGAGAAGTGTTATGAGTGGAACAGGGAATTGTATCTATGCTTTATAGATCCAGAAAAGGCACATGACCGGGTTCCTAGGAGGAAGTTATTGTCTGTTCTATGAGATTATGGAATAGGAGGCAAACTTTTGCAAGCAATTAAAGGTCTTTACATGGATAGTCAGGCAGCAGTTAGAGTTGACGGTAAATTGAGTTCATGGTTCTGAGTAGTTTCAGGGGTAAGACAAGGCTGCAACCTGTCTCCACTGTTGTTCATATTATTTATGGATCATATGTTGAAAACAATAGACTGGCCGGGTAAGATTAAGATGTGTGAACACAAGGTAAGCAGTCTTGTATATGCGGATGACTTAGATGTGATGACAGATTTGATTGAAATTTTACAAAGTAATATTTCAGAGCTAAATCAGAAATGTAAGGACTATGGTATGAAGATTAGCATCTCCCAAATGAAAGTAATGTCAGTGGGAAAGAAATATAAACGGACTGAGTTCCAAATAGGAGGAACAAAATTAGAACAGGTGGACAGTTTCAAGTACTTAGGATGCATATTCTCACAGGATGGCAACATAGTGAAAGAACTGGAAGCGAGGTGTAGCAAAGCTAATGCAGTGAGTGCTCAGATACGATCTACTCTCTTCTGCAAGAAGGAAGTCAGTACCAAGAATAAGCTATCTGTGCACCGTTCAATCTTTCGACCAACTTTGTTGTATGGGAGCGAAAGCTGGGTGGATTCAGGTTACCGCATCAACAAGGTTGAGGTTATGGATATGAAAATAGCTAGGATGATTGCAGGTACTAGTAGATGGGAACAATGGCAGGAGGGTGTCCACAATGATGAAATCAAAGAAAAACTGGGAATGAATTCTATAGATGTAGCAGTCAGGGCGAACAGGCTTAGATTGTGGGGTCATGTTACTTGCATAGGAGAAGCAAGGTTACCCAAGAGACTCATGAGTTCAGCGGTAGAGGGTAGGAGGAGTCAGGGCAGACCAAGGAGAAGGTACCTGGATTCGGATAAGAATGATTTTGAAGTAACAGGTTTAACATAAGAAGAGGCACCAATGTTAGCACTGAATAGGGGATCATGGAGGAATTTTATAAGGGGGGCTATGCCCCAGACTGAATGCTGAAAGGCATAATCAGTCTTAAATGATGATGCTGATGATGATGATGCAAAACCCAAGTTGCACTTTCTCATCTTACTTCCTGAGCTGTGGACCAAAGCAATCATCTGGCATACAACATTAATACTAACCTCAGAGTTTTTGCCGATGATGCAGTAGTCTATAACAATATAGTATCTAGAAAAAACTACACATATATTAGGGCAGATAGTGAGGATATGAAGGTTGTATACATGGAAGAATCCTGGAGATACTAAAAGGTATCAGATAGATTATATAATGGTAAGACAGAGATTTAGGAATAAGGTTTTAAACTGTAGGACATTTCCAGGGGCAGATGTGGACTCTGACCACAATCTATTGGTTATGAGCTGTAGATTAAAACTGAAGAAACTGCAAAAAGGTGGGAATTTAAGGACATGGGATCTGGATAAGCTGAAAGAACCAGAGGTTGTACAGAGTTTCAAAGAAAGCATAAGGGAACAATTGACAGGAATGGGGGGAAAGAAACACAGTAGAAGAAGAATGGGTAGCTCTGAGGGATGAAGTAGTGAAGGCAGCAGAGGATAAAATAGGTAAAAAGACGAGGGCTTCTAGAAATCCTTGGGTAACAGAAGAAATATTGAATTTAATTGATGAAATATAAAAATGCAGTAAATGAAGCAGGCAAAAAGGAATACAAACGTCTCAAAAATGAGATCGACAGGAAGTGCAAAATGGCTAAGCAGGGATGGCTAGAGGACAAATGTAAGGATTTAGAAGCTTATCTCACTAGGGGTAAGATCGATACTGCCTACAGGAAAATTAAAGAGACCTTTGGAGAGAAGAGAACCACGTGTATGAATATCAAGAGCTCAGATGGCAACCCAGTTCTAAGCAAAGAAGGGAAGGCAGAAAGGTGGAAGGAGTATATAGAAGGTTTATACAAGGGCGATGTACTTGAGGACAATATTTTGGAAATGGAAGAGGATGTAGATGAAGATGAAATGGGAGATACAATGCTGCGAGAAGAGTTTGACAGAGCACTGAAATACCTGAGTCGAAACAAGGTCCCGGGAGTAGACAACATTCCATTGGGACCACTGACGGCCTTGGGAGAGCCAGTCCTGACAAAACTCTACCATCTGGTGAGCAAGATGTATGAGACAGGCGAAATACCCTCAGACTTCAAGAAGAATATAATAATTCCAATCCCAAAGAAAGCAGGTGCTGACAGATGTGAAAATTACCGAACTATTAGTTTAATAAGTCACGGATGCAAAATACTAACGCGAATTCTTTACAGACGAATGGAAAAACTGGTAGATGCGGACCTCGGGGAGGATCAGTTTAGATTCTGTAGAAATGTTGGAAAACGTGAGGCAATACTGACCTTACGACTTATCTTAGAAGAAAGATTAAGAAAAGGCAAACCTACGTTTCTAGCATTTGTAGACTTAGAGAAAGCTTTTGACAATGTTGACTAGAATACTCTCTTTCAAATTCTAAAGGTGGCAGGGGTAAAATACAGGGAGCGAAAGACTATTTACAATTTGTACCGAAACCAGATGGCTGTTATAAGAGTCGAGGGACATGAAAGGGAAGCAGTGGTTGGGAAGGGAGTGAGACAGGATTGTAGCCTCTCCCCGATGTTATTCAATCTGTATATTGAGCAAGCAGTAAAGAAAACAAAAGAAAAATTTGGAGTAGGTATTAAAATTAATGGAGAAGAAGTAAAAACTTTGAGGTTTGCTGATGACATTGTAATTCTGTCAGAGACGGCAAAGGACTTGGAAGAGCAGTTGAACGGAATGGACAGTGTCTTGAAAGGAGGATATAAGATGAACATCAACAAAAGCAAAACGAGGGTAATGGAATGTAGTCGAATTAAATCGGGTGATACTGAGGGAATTAGATTAGGAAATGAGACACTTAAAGTAGTAAAGGAGTTTTGCTATTTAGGAAGTAAAATAACTGATGATGGTCGAAGTAGAGAGGATATAAAATGTAGACTGGCAATGGCGAGGAAAGCGTTTCTGAAGAAGAGAAATTTGTTAACATCGAATATAGATTTATGTATCAGGAAGTCGTTTCTGAAAGTATTTGTTTGGAGTTTAGCCATGTATGGAAGTGAAACATGGACGATAACTAGTTTGGACAAGAAGAGAATAGAAGCTTTCGAAATGTGGTGCTACAGAAGAATGCTGAAGATAAGGTGGATAGATCACGTAACTAATGAGGAGGTATTGAATAGGATTGGGGAGAAGAGAAGTTTGTGGCACATCTTGACTAGAAGAAGGGATCGATTGGTAGGACATGTTTTGAGGCATCAAGGGATCACAAATTTAGCATTGGAGGGCAGCGTGGAGGGTAAAAATCGTAAAGGGAGACCAAGAGATGAATACACTAAGCAGATTCAGAAGGATGTAGGTTGCAGTAGGTACTGGGAGATGTAGAAGCTTGCACAGGATAGAGTAGCATGGAGAGCTGCATCAAACCAGTCTCAGGACTGAAGACAACAACAACAACAACAACAACAACAACAACAACAGTGATAATATTTCATAGTGATCAAAGATTGGCAACTGCTTCAAACATTCAGTAATATACAATTTTGCATTTCATGAAACAAAAAATGCTGTATCCTACAACTACAATACCAATATGTCACAATTGGAATCGGCCAAGTAATACAAATATCTGACTGTACCAATTTAAGGGGAATATTAAATGGATGATCACATAGCTGTGATATGTAAAGTAGGTGGATGACTTGCCTGCAAAATACTCATCTGATCTATCTAAGAACAAGTATATGGGACCTGTTTTAAATAGAACTAAAAAGGATACAGTGGGTCCCTTCTGCTACTCTCCTTCAGATGGTTGTGACCTGTTTTTTACATCACCTACTGAGCAAAGCTTTTCGTTTGAGGGATCTATTATAAATTATGGTTAAAAGAGGGGCTAACTCAGACACAAATTCTGTATAGAATCTTAAAAGGATTCCATTGGGGCTTGGAGTTTTGTTTGTTCAACACTGAAAATTAAAAAAAAAAATTCATACATATTATAAAAATGTATGTGTGTATGTAAATAAAATAGAAAGAAACTTCCACATGGGAAAAATATATTAAAAACAAAGATTCCAAGACTTACAAAGCGGGAAAGCGCCGGTAGACAGGCACAATAAAATAACACACAAACACACACACAAAATTTCTGGCTTTCGCAACCAATGGTTGCTTCTTCAGGAAAGAGGGAAGGAGAGGGAAAGACGAAAGGACGTGGGTTTTAAGGGAGAGGGTAAGGAGTCATTCCAGTCCCGGGAGCGGAAAGACTTATCTTAGGGGGAAAAAAGGATAGGTATATACTCGCGCGCGCGCCCACACACACACACACACACACACACACACACACACACACACACACACACACACACAGACACACACACACATCTAGAAATTTTGTGTGTGTGTTTGTGTGTTATTTTATTGTGCCTGTCTACTGGCGCTTTCCAGCTTCGTAAGTCTTGGAATCTTTGTTTTTAATATATGTATGTATGTATTCATATGTTCCACATCTCCTCCTAAACCAAGGGACCGATTTCAAACAAACTTACTACAGATATCACTTACTGTCTGGAAAGGATCGCTGTGGTGATAAAAACCGCCTATCTATCAAAGTGGTGGGGTTGGGGGTGAAAATGAAGTGTAGTCCACAACATGCAAGTACCAGACTTTATTCATCCAGTATTTGAGAATGACAGGACTTACAGACTCGCAACACACTTTACACATAATTTCAAACACTTATAAAACTTTCTCTTGCTGAAAACCCCTACAAAATGTTCATGTAATAAAACTGCCTCATCATGCATGATATTTTAATTTATTACATCTTTACTACTAATTTTACATGCAACATTATGCACACATTATTTACAGATACCCGTGAATGTATCTGCAAAATCATATTGTATGACACATTGTTCAGGAGATATGACATCATGAAGATAAAGCTGCATGTAAATGAAAGTGTATGGTGAAATTCACTACAGAAACAGGTGAAATACATTTACAGATTTGTATAAATTATGTTACACATATGTGAAATATTTGTAATGTGCATGCTTTGGTAAAGTTGGAGGTAGAAAGCCCCTCCTAAGCACCTGGCTCAATTTCAGACAAACCTGTTATACACATTACTTATTAGGTGGAAAGACAGTGCGTGCTAGCAGGAATCAGCCTGCTATTGTGGTGGGGCTGATAACTTACTGATGGAGAGAGAGGTGTGGAGGAGGAAGAGGAAATGGACAGAGAAGTGGGGAGGAGGAGATAGACACAGGTGGTGGTAGGGGGGGGGGGGGGGAATGGCGGAGAGAGAGGGGGGATGAGGAGATGGACTAACAGGAGACTGGAAAATAACCAGTTCGAATGTGCCATTGATCAAAACTCAATAGTGAAGGAGCAGTAAATAAATGTTCAGTGTGATCTCTAACGCTTTGTTTACTAACAAAACTTTACATTTGATCATGATGATGAGTGTACTGCACTATTTTACTTTATTATATTTTCTAACATTTGTATTTTTGGACTTGTTTGGGTAAAAGTCCATTTAAAATTAGTTGTGATTTTTGACAGTTCAATACAGGGTGTGTAGAGGGACGCGTAGTTGCCAGCATGTGCTGAGCATGTCACTAGGTTGTGATAATGCTGGGCCTACTCAGTGCGAAACCAGTCAGGCTTGCTTGTCTACATACACAGCAAACCACATAATCTGGCTGACCTTCCATCTTTCTCAAACAACTTTAAAGAAATTATTCAGTAATAAACCTGATTTTTGTACAATGAACTGCCTATCATAACACTAATGGTCATAGTTATTGAGATATTTTGATATTAGGTAAACTACTGCAAGAAATTCTTAAAGTTTTCTGTGAAAAATAAGAGTCACTATGAATTTGCTTGTTACGTAATATGTGGCTGAATATCAAATATAGATAACATATGGAGTTATTTTTTAAACTTGGAAAGCTCTCTCTCTCTCTTTCTCTCCAGAAAATGGAATGTATGTAAAGATCACACTGTCACAAACGCACACACCAGCGAAAACGCCAGAATCAAGTATTCATACATCCCTCATATCTCATAAACAGTCTGAGATATCAAAACAAGATTTTGGCATACGACAGCATGCAAAGGGGAGAGTATTTTGTATTTTGATTAATATGTGAAACTTCCGTATCTACCACAATATTCAAGCAACAACATTTTTTTTCAGCAAGATAATGCAATTTTCACAGGCCATTGATAGCTGTTGAAACAAGAATTGCTTTAGCTTTTGCAACAACATAAGTGAATAAGATACAAGCCAATTTTTATACTGAGAGTGGGCTTTTTCATAAACTACTTACTTGTCTTGCCCTCAATTGGTACTTTAATATTATATTGTTTCAGAATTCTGTTGCAACTACTTTTTCAGTTCCATTACAATCTTAGTGATGCTCTGATGTGTTTTGGCAAAAGGAGCAGATTTTGACATACCAACATGGGAAATTATGTACTTCTCAAAAGTCATCACAGTCCTTCACGAGTCCCTGTCATCAGCTACCTTCTTGGTATGGCTGACAACTCGTGATCACTTCTGTGGTGTAAAATTTACGATGACTTGCTTTGTCAGAATTTCGACTTCAATGAGCAAAAATTTCTTCTTGCTTTTTGCCATTTCACCTACACCAATATATTCCCAGTCAGATTTAAATGAGCATGATATGGAGAAAGTTTGATTAAACTGTGCCCTTTAGCATTAGCCAGTTCATCAACCTGGCAGTTAGGAGTGTTTTGCTTGTGCAGCACTACAAGTTTCATGAACTCTGCCTTATACATGCTACATTCAACTATATCCAGTGGAACATTTCTTTCCACCCAGAGCAAAATACCCAATTTCCTACACTGCATTTTGGAGCTTTATACAACGCGACAGAGTAGTATGTACATTGTCCATTACTATTGTTAAATTTGGGGGAATGTTCTGCAGCAGAATATTAACTTTACAGCTGATGTAGGTCCTCTTGGATGACAAATTTTAATGCAAATCATGTGTTCACACGTGCTGCGCTGTTGTTGTTAATGCAATGCCAACACAAAACACTTGTTCTTCCCAATACCTGATGGCTGCAGAACACTTCAAAGCCAGAAAATACCACTTTACAGTGAGAGTTGACGAACACACATGGACCTAACGCACAACACCATGTGGTACCAAATATCCATGGCATGGCAACAGGGGCGTTTTACCAACCGTATCGCTGGTGGCATGTTAGGGAAAGTCAATACGTCATTGGTATTACCTGGCCAATGGTGTCACTTCCCCTCTGGTGAGCCAACGTCAAAAGTAGTAACTAATTTCAAATGCACTACATTTATCTATATGAACGTCAGAAATGTCTCAAAACTACTAAAATCAGCAGGTAGAATTTACTTGAGCAGCAGTTTCACAGTTTCTAAAATTATTGTGTAATTATACTAGTGGTGTGCAGTATTTGTAACTGTATCATTCCATTTTGAGAAGTGTTGCCACTCTATACAGTTTGAGAATGTAACAACTGCTGAAGATAATACTTTTTCAAACTAGATGACAGAAAATGTATGCTTCCTTCCCGAACAGTGAATATTTTTTTGTGTGTCAGTATATGAAGCGAGCACCTTCAGCACATGGCTGTGAAAAGCTAGTTTGTGTGAAGAAAAATGCACAATTTCCTGAGGGCAGTATGATAACCAAATTAAAGTAAGTTATTTAGCTATTACTAAAGCCACATTTTCACGTGCTCAGACGTGTAATGCCAGAACAGGCTAAACCTGCAATTTAGTTAGAATCAAAGACAGTTGTTTACAGAGGTGCATGCATGGGAATTGTGTAGGCCTAATGACCAAGATGCCTGTACCCTGAATTCTACAAGGTGTAGGAATGAGTTCCTTCTCTTATCTCCACCCCCTCCCCACCCACCCTTTCCTACATGGATGTGTCTCATTACTACTGTTCTAACTTTAACTATACACTGTCAGCAAATCAGACTGTACTTTGGTGAATTTTCTAAATAACTTCTTATAACTGTGTTATGGGATACAACAATAAAATGAGACAAAGTACCACTGTGAAGAGCAAATAAATGTAGCAACTTTTAACAAATGACATCAGTCGCCTTCCTTTTTCTTACAGATCATTTATAAGACAGAGGATGGAGACACAAATGAAGTACTGGGAATGGTTTTCTTTGTTCAATGATGTAAAGTCATCTGAAAATGTATGGAAAATGAAATGAAAACAATTCTCTTGATGTGTGTTAACCACAATTTTATTGTCTGCTCCTTTGTCAAGCTGACAATGAGGATATTAGTGAGTGTGTCAATATCTGTTGCTTTGGACAAAATAAGCAATTGTTGTCTTCTTATAGTATGGAAATAATGATTTATTTATAACAGAATACAGTTTCAACAGTTAGTTCATTATTACAACACAAAAAGTTCAATATATAATTGTGACAAAAATTTATAAACACTACTATGTACCAAAACCTTTATATACAAAAGTTTTTTTTTCATAAGTAAATTTGGACACACTTTAATAGTTAACACGAATGCAAAGTCTCATAGTAATTGACTTAAGAATTATTTACTCGTTGAACTGATTTGCATAACATCATTTGTTGTGTCGAGTGAAAGAAAAGAAGCACACATTAAAATCAGCAACTGCCTCTGTTGTCGTTGTATTAAGCATAGTTTTTGGTTCATATGTGGAAAAAAAATTATTTATATAAAGACCTGCAAAAAGAACACATACAACTTCAATAAAAAAGTTTGTGCTAACAACACTTGCCAAATATAAGGCCTGTGCTGCCTTTGGTTAATAAGAACTTCAAATGGAAATGTATCTGTTGTAGAGCTAACACAGTATGGCATTCCATATTACAAGTCCATTTGACCCTGCTGTTAAAGAAAGCATATCCATAAAGTAACAGAATATTATTGTGGAGTACACTTTTGAAAACTAGCAGATTCAGTCTAACTATCTAATAAAAGGTTGTCCACATATAACATAAGGAGACTACTGTGGTTCCGTATATAACCGAAAATATTATATTAATTATTAGTTGCCTAAAATGAGAAGCAAGTACTAACAACAACAAACACAGCCATATTCTGTGGCACAAAAAACATAGTACCATATAGGAAATCAAGTGTTCAATTGGAGGACATTTTTTCCATTTTTTTGGCTTCATCCAAAGCTACTCATACACAGTCAATGGAAGAATAAAGACACTAATTGGATAAATATAATCATAATCTACAAACAACATTCAATGTGCTTAATTTGAATTATATGTGTACAGGTTCCTGTTTCAGGTAGGCTAGCTAGCACTCTGACAAACTGTTGATCATTTTTGTTACTCTAGCCCCTATTTGGATTAGAGCAAAAGCTTCCTGTTCAAAGCTCATCATTTTACAGTCATTTAAGAATCACAAGTATGCTTTGCTTATAAGTTGTGTTACATTTATATAAAATATTTTTTTCAAATTGCACAAAAGTGCCACATATTAGTACCAGCTTTAACTGTCCATGTGGAAAACATATAGAGAAGACAATGTCACCAGAAATATACCTGGACTATTTGACTTTATGACGAAGTTCAACACTCACAACTAATGATAGGTAAAACTTCTGTGTCATATGGCAGGAAATACTGTTTTTCCAGTTACTGCATAAACTCTACAGATAAATAGGTCATTATGTTTGTATAAAATGAAGCTCATACATAGTACATCAACATTTCTCACATACATTTATTTTCCGTAAAAAGCACCTATTTTGCAATTATGTACCAATAATGATTTAAATATAATTTCAACTTAAAGTACAAGCAGGAACACCTAATGTTTCATATTTCCTTTTATGTTTTGAAACAACAACAAATTTTTGATGAAGTGGGGAAGTACACTCATATTTATCATTACTTAATACGCAGATTCCATGAAATTTCAGTCTAGGTAATGAAACAAACCAAAATCAGCAACAGGATGCACAAAATTTTTATTGAGCATGAGATAAAGCTTTAAAAGTTTAAGGTATTAACTACAACATTATTATTATACACAATTCCTAAAGTCTCCAAAAAATAACATAGGGTTTCTATGACACCAAATATATATTTATAAACTCTCTAATTACTTCTACATTGAAATATTAAGAAAAATAATGATTTTATAATTTAAATATGTGAAATAAAATTTGTAATGCAAAGATAACATAAAGGAACATTTAATGTAATATATTTCAATCAGTGACTCTCAACCAATAAAACTATCAGTACTGTCTGACTGAAGACAAACATCATAAGAAAGGGAAATTTGTATTCCAATACTACAAGCAGAACCCACAACTTGCATAACATAATTAGCAGTACTCTAGTAACATCTCCACATATACAATATTTTCTTATTTCTAAAACATTTGTCTTCAAATTGAATGAAACAATCAGAAACACACTTCAAATGCCCTTCATTTTTTATTGAACTACCAGGATAGGTTATATGAGCAATCTACAAAATAATATGTACAAACCAGCTTTCACTGCAGTCAGGAAAAGATATTCAGAATTGCAATATTTTGCGTTTGTTATATTAGCATTCACAAACTTTTTGGACATGTTTAAATAAATGCTTGTTTCATGCTGCAGCAGATAAGTGATCAGCAGCATTGAACTTCTATTAGTTGTGATAAACTTCCATAAATGTATTGATTTCATGTTTCAGTGGAATAGATCAACACTCAGTGCAATGGATCCTTCTCAAAATTCATTTCCTTAAAGCATACATGCTTCAAAACTTATGGTGCTGCCCCACATATTAAAACTATGGGGCTCTTAGGTACTGATATTAAAGCAATACCAAGAAATATACCTGTAGTGACAATATTACAGTACATCCTGTATCAGGACAAATATTCTGTGTTGCATGCATTTATACAAAGTAAATTTCAAGAATTATGCAAGTATTTTGTTGAACTTAAAACAGCAAATATGTCTCCTACTGAGAATGTGGTGAATCACAGATAGTGTAAGTACATATTCAGTTCCAATATCTTTGGTATAGACAAACTTGCATCCATTCACAGCATGGATTGCATTTGAAGGATCAGGGATGTATCTACAACACCACAATCAAGACAGGGTATAGATAAACTTGCATCCACTCACAGCATGGATTGCATTTGAAGGATCAGGGATGTATCTACAACACCACAATCAAGACACAGAAAAGAGGTTATACATATAATTTCTGTTGTTTTAGGGACAGGTGTCACTCTCCACACATAAAACATTTCACGCACTACAAAAATGATCACCTGTTCGAGTAAATTCACTGTACATCAATATCATTCATTTATCAACAAGTGCTATGGCTGAATGAGATATTTATAGATGTCACTGAACTTACTCCAACATTAACAAACTCCTTGACACAAATATTGAAAGCTGATGAGGAAACTGTTGTGATGTCAAACGAATGTGTTACTGGGTAAGTATGAATACAATATTCCTTACTTCATGTTAAACATTCTGTTAGCTTTAGTAAACAATATAATATGGTGCATATTTTAAAACATTCCAATGCCATCTTGTTCAGCATTGCCAGATTTTTCAAAGAACATGTAATCCTGAAACAGAATTATGAACAGTAGATAAATTTTTTCCCCCAAAAACTATATAGAACAATAGCATTTTATTATTTTTCATTATTTTACAAAAAGTTCATAAAATAGTTGAAATTAAATACTTTCGATACATTTATGGGAGAGAGAGATTACAACAACACAAGCAAGATTACAACACACAGACTCAAGGACTCGCACTATATTCATATCTCATAATATATGAAGGAACTCGGATGGGTGAAAGTGGAGAAACCAACAATTTCCCTGTAGTCAGAATACATTTTGAATCCTCTTTTCTTTTTTTAATTGTTTATGTTGGTACTGTACCTGCTGAATAATTATTCATCCTCAACTACCAACTTTCTTTGCATACACATTTGTGTAAATCCCATTCAACCCTGTATCATGGAAATGTGCCACTCCATTTGCCTGGCTAACCATTCACCCTGCAAGATTGCCCCACATCTCTTTCCCCTCCGTGCTGCCAAAATCAGTTGTTCTCTGTCCACATTTGTCTGCCTCGGCAACTACTCACAAAGAGTCATTTTCACTCAAGACAGACTTGTGGAAGCTACTGCAGTTTTATTCTGTTGTGTATCCATGCAACATTCATCAATCAGCTGTTGATGAGTGGTTCCTATTGTTTATTTTAGAAGGTACTGTTTGGTATGTTACAGTCCACTTTCAGATATGCATCAAGATAATGGACAAATGAAAATGAGGAAAGAGAACCACTTACCTACAGCTGACTGGTATGTGGCACATAGAAATCAATAAAAGTACAGAGGCTTTACTTGCTGTTGTGTTACTGTACTACTTCTACCTCATGTTCTATTGTATATAAAACAATAAAATACATAAATATACTCACTTGTGAACACTGTATCTTTTTTCAATGAACAAGGCATGTCACTAAATAAACAGTAAGTTTGTAACCTATTGTGCATTTTGATTACCCTGTTGAAGTATATATCAGAGGTCTCACGACTTGAAGAATCCTAATACCTGTTAAACTAAGGAACATCTTCCACTTGCGTGTACCTTCAAACAATGGAAAATACAGGATGGAATAATGCCAATATTCTGAAAAGGGTAGAGTGCTACTCACCAAAGTGGAGATGTAGAGTTGCACACAGGCACAACAAAAAAAAAAAAAAAAAAAAAAAAAAAAAACTGCCAAACAAGTAAGCTTTCAGCTAAGAGGGCTTCTTCCGAAGTACACAACACACACACACACACACACACACACACACATGACCATTGTCTTTGGTTACCAGAGACAGTGGTCGTGTGTGTGTGTGTGTGTGTGTGTGTGTGTATGTGTGTGTTTGTTTGTTTGTTTGTTTGTTTTGTTTGTCTTGTTTTAGGGCATGAAAACAATTAGGATAATACATGCCCATGTGAAAACTGTAGAACACGAAGACAAGGTGACGAGTTACAAATGACTATACATTGATCCTAACCGACGGAAGAGAAAACAGCTAAAAACAGGTACATGGAGAAAGGTCTATAAAATACGCCAAAGAGAAACGGAGGTCCAGGACTAAAAATTAAATTGCCTTCGCCATATTGCCGAGATGGATAAAAAGTAAAATGCAGTCAACAGCCCATGTGTCATTCGCTAAAACAGTCAATAGCTCAGACAGCAAAAACAAACAAGAATGTAAGTGATTAACAAAAGGACATTCCGTCAGGAAATTGTGGACCATCACAAGTTGAGAGCAATGTGGACAAAGTGGTGGGGGAGCACCACTTAGCAAATGGTGATGGCTAAAATGCCAATGCCCAATAAGGAACCTAGTTAAAATGATCTCCTCATGGTGAGAGGGCTGAGAGGAGGTAGTTCAAGCCACTGGGAGAGGCTTAATACCCTGGAGCGTCACCAGTGGTTATGCCAAAGTGACACCAACTGCTGACAGATAGCAATACAGAGATGATCAGAGGGAATGTAAGAACTAGCGGGCTGAGGCATGAGGACTGTAGCCTTGGCAGCAGTGTCAGTGGCCTCATTTCCTGTCAGACCAACATATCAGGAACCCACATAAACATCACAGTGGCTCTATCAAGAGTGAGCAAGTGACGGCTTTCCTGCACCTGTAGCACTAAGGGATGGATGGTGTACAGCACACACAGGCTCTGAAGCGCACTAAGAGAGCATGAGCTAATGACGCAATTGAAAAGCCTGTGTCAATGGATGTACTGTGTGGCCTGATGCAGGGCAAAGAATTCTGCTGTAAATACTGAGCAGTGTTCTGAAAGCCAATACTGAAAAAAGTTAGTGCCAATGACGAAGGCACACCTGACACATAGTCAGGCCAAGAGCCATCGGTGTACACAAAGGTACTATCGCAAAATTCCATGCAATGGTCGTGAAACTGAAGGCAATAGAGCAAGGCTGGAGTAATGTCCTTAGGAAGTGAATGATGGCGAAAGTTAACAAGGATCGCCACAAGAAGCCAAGGAGGTGAAGGGTTCACATCCACTGGGATTCACATCCACAGTGAAAGTTACAAGCAGCATGAAGTTAAACTGCAGAGAAGAAAGAGCCAAAAGTGAACTCCGCGAGCTAACAGAGAAGAGGGATGTGCCCCATACTGGTGACCAAAGGAGTAATAGAGGGAGGAGGCATAGGATGGGTGGCCACACATGGCAGACAAACAGCATGCCCTCTACTGAGGAGGAAGTCACAGCAGTAGGTCAACAGCAGTTCGGCAGTTTCTGCGTACAGACTCTCAACCAGGCAAGTGTAAAATGCACCAGTGGCCAAATGGATGTCATGATGGTGGATAGTATTGAGAGACAGATGCGCAGATAAATGAAGCACCTGTAGTCTAGTTTTGAATGGACAAGGGACTGGTACAAACGGAGGAGGGTGGTTCGCTCTGCTTCCTAGAAAGTACCGTTGAGGACACTAGAACACTGAGGGACTGCAACAGTGGGCTGCCAGGTAAGACACATGGGAGGACCATCTCCTATTGAGCAGGAGCTCCAGGAATTTCAGAGTTTCAACAACCGAAAGTGCAACAGGTTCAAGATGTAAAGACAGTGGTAGAAACCAAGTGCAACACTAGAAATTCATGCAAATGGTTTTGTCAGTGAAGATTCTACTCAATGAGTCAAGCCTGTGGAGAACTGCAATAGATGGCAAAATCAGCAACGAAAAGGGAGCCGGAGACACCTTGTGGGAGACAGGCCATTATAGGGTTAATGGTGATAGAAAATGGCGATAGCAAAGGAGATGATGCTCAGGACGGAACCCTGAGTCACACTGTTTCCTGGATATACGTGTCCAACAAGGTAGAACCCACACATACGTTGAAAACTTAATCTTTTAAAAATTCCTTAAAGAAATGAGGCATGTGGCCTCGAAGCCCCACGTGTAGAGAATATGGAGGATACCAGTCTTCCAGCAGGTCTTGTAGGCTTTTTCCAAATCGAAAAACACAGCCACCAGCCACAGTCTGGGATTACCACAGAAAACCATTCATGATATGGGTGTACAAAGTGACAAGATGGTCAACTGCAGAATGGCACATTCATAATCCACACTGTGTAATGGTTAATAAATTGCGAGACTTGGGCCAACATACCAACCGGGCGTGAATCATAAGTTTCATCACCTTGCAAATACAGCTGGTGAGAGAAATGGGGTGGTGGCTGGATGAAGGTGTTTGTCTTTACTGGGCTTAGGTATGGGTGTGACAGTGGCTTCACGCCAACTTCTGGGAACTGTCCCCTCTGCCCAGAGGCGCTTGTACGTATGAAGCAGAAAGTGCTTACCTACAAGAGAAAGGTGCTGCAACATTTGAGTGTGAAAATCATCTGGCCTTGGGTGGAGAATCAGGATGAAGTGAGAGCATTAACTAGCTCCCTCATAGTAATGGCAGCAATGCCCGAGCCTCTTCCACTCATTTCCGATGGAGGAAGGCGGGATGATAGTGGGAGGATCTTGAAAGCTCCACAAAATAGTGGCCCAAGTTGTTGGAGACAGAATAGGGTCCATGATGACATTGTCTGCTACAGTCAGGCCGGAAATTGAGTATTGGATCTTGGTCCCAGAGAGCCCTCAGAGGTTGGCCCACACAACAGAAGGTAGAGTGGAACTGATAAAAGAACGGTAAAATCCAGCTATCTATTTTACTATCCCAAATAACACAATGACACTGTGCATGCAATTGTTTATAATGAATGCAGTAAGTAAGCAGTAGTAAGCTGCCATTTGGGTGTACAAATAGGTGGGACAGGTGTCAGCAAACAGAGAGCACATGTGAAATGGTCACTCAAGTGTGTGTGAGAGAGAATGGGCCACTCAAGATGATAGGCAAGCTGGGCAGTGCAGAAGGATAGGTCCAAATGGGAATAGGTCAGAGTGAAGTCTGAAAGGAACATGGGTGCTCATGTGTTAAGGCAGAAGAGGTTAAGATGATTGAGAAGGCCAGCCAAGAGGGCACCTCTCAGACAGGTTCTGGGAGAACCCCAAAAGGGATGGTGTGCATTAAAGTAACCAAGCAGCAGAAATGGGTGAGGTAGCTGATGAATAAGCTGGAGGAAGACTGCTATGGTGACATCAAATGACAGAGGATTGTGAATGGTACAAAGGGAAAAGGTCAAGTGAGGAAGGAAAGGCTGAACTGCAACAGCTTGAAGGTCAGGGAGGTGGGTTGACTATGAATGTGATCCTGTATGAGCAGCACGACTCCCCCATGAGATGGAACGCCTTCCTCGGTGGGAAGGCCAAAAAGGATCAGGAAGAAATGAAAGAGCTCAATGTAGTCATGAAGACGCAATTTTGTTACTAAAGGCAGTGAAAAAGTGGACACTGCAGGTCTAAGAGCAACCATAAATCCTCTTTGTTGGATCGAAGACCACGAACGTTCCATTGGAAGAGTGTCATGATGAGGAAAAAATAAAAGGGTGTCACCTCAGCAGTTGCCGAGAGCCAGCCTTCGAAGACTCGCAGCTACAGGGCACAGGGGCAGTAGGATCCTGCTCTGTGAGGTCTACAGAAGCGTCAGCATTTTTGTGTTGGTCTGCAGAGTCCTGGGCAGAAAAATGGTTGGTGATGCACACCAGCAACATGGAGGTTGGCTGGGCGAGGCTATCACATGGCGACACCATCGAAGAGACTCTTCGAGACGCCGAAGAAGACTGTTTGCTGTTGTTTTACTTCTTGGAGCCTTTCCGGTTGGCACAGGAAGGCTCAGATGTTGGTTGACTGGAGGAATGTAAGAAGTCTTCATGAGAGTATTCCTTCTGTACTTTCCAGCCTGCCAGTTGTGTAGCTGGTGACTTTGTCCAGTGAGGTGAATGTCTTGGTGGCATGTTGCACAACTGGAGGAGGAGACGGGGCTGCTACCATGACACTGGGCACTTTCACAAATGCAGTGATAAATTTGAGGCTGCATCTCTGCGTGGCCATGTCCTTTATGGAGCAAGATGTAGCAAGAACAGCACTGTAGGTGCCAGATGGCTTTTTCATTCACCTGGATCTCCTGGACAGCCCAAACCTGCTTTGATCCCTGACGGAAGAACCACTATCAAAACTGAAAAAGAGAGTGCATATGGGCACTATGGAGGTATCTAGACTGCAATGACACCCTGATCAGATAGGTATGTTTGGATATCTGCCTTGGTCAGACCATCGAGGAGCCTAGCACAAATAACACCACAGGAAGGATTCAGTGTTCGATGGGACTCAAAACGAACAGGATAGTTGTGGAGGAGCGAAGCTGCAAGTAGCTGTTTTGCTTCAGAAGCAGAAGTAATCTCCAAAAGCAAAGTGCCACTTT
Source organism: Schistocerca gregaria (assembly GCF_023897955.1). Classification (NCBI taxonomy): domain Eukaryota; kingdom Metazoa; phylum Arthropoda; class Insecta; order Orthoptera; family Acrididae; genus Schistocerca; species Schistocerca gregaria. The sequence continues at coordinate 518,272,833 of NC_064921.1, read as the reverse complement.
GTAAACGAGAGCAGGATTTCACAGGGCCAACAATTGTATCAACACTTTCCTGAATAATAAACAATTTATCATAGCAAAAGCCCGACCATCTTCAGTATATGAAACCATGAGGAACCATCGTGCAGCTGAGAGGGTCTTTGAATCATTAGCCTCATTCTGTTTACGTTTTGTAGCTGCTGACTGTGAAGATGACTGGCTCATTGTGAGAAAATCCCCCATGATTGCCAGGATCTCCGATGGTGCGTTCCTTCCAACTGGGGGCCACATTAAGATGGGGGTGCATCTGTCTTAGGTGATTGTTCACACCTCAGGTCACACCTCCTAAACACCTGACAGAGGGACCAATCAGTAATTTGGAAGGTAGCAGTTCAGGCCTCCTTGGGCCTGACTTGTACCAGGGGTATGTGTGAACCATGCCTGTCGACCAATGGCTGGAAATTACACGTTATCCAGTCAACCGTTATGTGCCAGACACGTGGGCAGGCCTTCAGGAGCACACAGGGAGGAAGAAGAGAAACAAAAACTTCAAATGCCGCAGGGTCGTGCGTATGTGAATAGTGTCTGCATAAATCTCTGTGTTGTCTACTTCGGAAGAAGGCCTACAATCAAAAATCCCACTGGTTGTGAGGTGCGGTCGGTGATACGGTTTTTGTTCATAAAAAACCTAAAACCTATAGAAATTTATCGTGAACTGTGAGAAGTGTACGGAAACAATGTAATGAGTGAACATTCCATCTGGAAATGGTGCATTCAGTTTGACAATGGCCAAACCAAGAAGAACGAACGCTCAAGCATTATGACTGATGCTCTTGGCGCTAAAGTTGATGAAACGATTCGTGAAAACCACCACTTCACAATAACGGAACATTTGCTTCCTTTCCACAAGTTTCATAGACTTTGTTGTTTGAAATTGTCACTTGAAAGCTGGACTACCACAAATTTTGTGCACGATTGGTGCCCAAAATTCTTACAGAGCACAGTAAAGAACAGCGAATGGGGGCAACGTTGACATTTCTGGAGGATTACAACAAACATGGTGATTCATTACAGGATCAAATCGTAACCAGTGATGAGAGCTTGGGTGAAACAAGTCAATGGCGAGACATAATTATGGTCCATGGAGTGGGGGGGACACTAGGTCCCCCAAAAACCAAGAAAATGTTTGCAAATCTTGTCAGCAAAGAAGTTGATGGCGACAGTGTTTTGGGATAGGCAAGATGTGCTTCTTATTGATTTTCTCAAACATGGAGCAACCATAAATTCTGCCCGGTACTGTCAAACTATGCACAGCCTTAGAAGAGCAGTTCAAAACAAACACCAAGGAAAGCTGATGTCCAAAATTTTGTTTTTCCATGACAATGCCTGACTGCACTAAATAACTCCTCAATTCATTCAAATGGGAAATTTTCCCTCATCTGCCCTACAGCCCAGATCTTGCACCACACAACTTCCACTTGTTTCCCAAGATGAAGAACTGGCTTGCAATGCAGTGCTTTGATGATAACGCGGAACTCCAGGCAGGCATAACTCACCGGCTGAAGTCTCAGGCGGCAGAATATTATGACGAAGGTCTTTCAAAGCTTGTCCACCGCTATGATAAGTGCCTCAATGTGTTTGGTGACTATGTGGAAAAGCAGTATGTCAGTTGCTCCTTCAGATGTATATAATAAAATGTATTTCTTGTACTTAGTTTCTTTTTAATGCCAAAACGTTTCCTACTTTCTGAATAGCCCTCGTATAAAGCAACAGTGTGTAGGTAGCAATATGCAGCTATACAAGTCATAGTCTTAGCAGGTACACATTACCAAGAAAGGACAGATAACTGTAAGAGAACAGTATAGCACACATCGTTAGCCTTAATTGCATAATAGTTGAATCAAATTACGCAGAACATCTATGAGCAGAAATTAAATTGAGCATGCCAACAGATTTTTAATGTTAGACATATTGCTTAACAGATAAACACATTTTTTTACCACTTATTTCGGACTTAAGGCAAAGTTTTTTGGCAACAGCAAAGTGTGGCCAGTGAAGGTAAAAATTATTAAAATGCACCAAGTGGCAGAAAGAGAGAGAGAGAGAGAGAGAGAGAGAGAGAGAATCTCACATGAAATAAGGTGCAACTATTAAAGAAAAGGCATGAATTGAAGCAAGCAACAATAAGAACAAGATGCAAAAAGCTAAATTGAACAAAATTATAAGGAAATGGCTCAGAGACGAAACACGCTGTTTGCCAGGAGTAACAACTGCAAACAAAACTGTGCAGATGACTAACTAGAGCTTATTTTGTATACATGTCACATATCATCAATTACGGTGGAAGATAGCTAACAACAGAGATAAAACTGTACATGCATTCAATGTTTTATTCTTTAATATGTTTGTATAGCTTAACAGTGGAATCAAACACCACACACATTGTTAATAGTGAATATGTTGACATTCTGGAAAAGAAAAGGAAATTGCAGAATTTTTCATGAGATGTAAAGCTTTTCAAGCTGACATGATCTCCAGTAACAAGATGACAAGGTTATCATCCAAAGCTTTGAATTTTCATTCTAATTTGGTGAAAAACTATTCCCATATTGCCCACACACTCTGTTTATGATAGGGATGTAACTGCTGCTTCACCGCTGTACTCCATATTTCACTCTTCAAAGTGTATACTTCATAGTTAGTTAACAGCTGGCTTAGTGATGGATTTTCTCTCATAATATACACCGCCATCTCAAACTCTACTACACAAAATGTAGCCAGCTCTCTGTAGGTTGAATAACTCATTTTCTCTTTACATTTCTAGCCATAATGAAAAATGTATTCGTATTGCGTGTTGTGAACGTCTCTCTGTTTATTTGCCTTTTTTTAAAGCACAATATCCTGTAGCAGATATGTTAAATGCATGCCTGCAGGTTACTTTAATGAGTAATACTCCACCTTCGACAACCTGTCATGAAATTATACAGGGTGTCCCATTTTACTCTATACCAGCTGACATCTCTGGAGTGGCTGATATCTCTAGAGTGGCACAATTCTGCAAAAACAGTCTCGAGTAAAAGATGTAAGGTTTGAAGGGGTTATGTCAAAATGACCTTGAACCCTGTTTTCAAGGTCAAACCAGGGTCAAGTTCATTTTTGCAATTGGTAACCCCTATTTTTTTATTCCACATTCATACTCTATGCAAAAAGAAGTATGTGTTCTATGTAGGGAACGTTTATTTTCAAAAAACCAGTGATTTGTCGTCAGGAGGCACTTCATTGTAGCTGTCACAGATTACCAGTATCTTGAGAACAGAGCAAGACCGGGAAAAATTTTCAATGAAAATCTTGTACAGTTTCTGAACTCTGTCCACTGGTGAAATTTTCGTGAACTTCAAATGGCCTTGAAATACTTCAGTAGGGATTAACTGTAAAGCAAATACCGTTGGCATTTGTGGAACACGGAACCTAACGTGCACCACATGCAGGATGCCTAGCGGATTTCGTACAGCATTAGCCCTGAAAATGGCTGATTAACATGGTTCTCACTGGAAATTTGGGATCGCAGATACTCGATCAACTGCCCATTTTGCCTAATGTACATTTGCACTCTCTGTCAGAAACTGGTCTCAACAACATTCAATGTCTGATAGGTGATTGCCCGGAAAGCTGCCACAATCCTTTATCTCATATCTTTTGGCATCATCGGAGGGAGAGGGGGGGGGGGGGGGGGGGGAGTACACCTTCTGCTTCCAGAATGAGATTTTCACTCTGCAGTGGAGTGTGCGCTGATATGAAACTTTCTGGCAGATTAAAACTGTGTGCTGTGTGCTCTACCAAGTGAGCTACCCAAGCACGACTCACACCCTGTCCTCACATCTTTGATTCCACCAGTACCTCGTCTCCTACCTTCCAGACTTCACAGAAGCTCTTCTGCGAACCTAGCACTCCTGGAAGAAAGAATACTGTGGAGATATGGCTTAGCCACAGCCTAGGGAATGTTTCCAGAATGAGATTTTCACTCTGCAGCAGAATGTGGGCCGATATGAAACTTCCTGGCAGAAGAACTTGTGTGAAGTTTGGAAGGTTGGAGATGAGGTACTGGCGGAATTAAAGTTGTGAGGACAGGTCTTGAGTTGTGCTTGGGTAGCTCAGTTGGTAGAGCACTTGCCTGCAAAAGGCAAAGGTCCCGAGTTCGAGTCTCGGTGCAGCACACAGTTTTAACCTATTTCACACGTTCTGCTTCACAGCTTCCATAATAAGGAGTCCAATGGTGTTAAGTCTGGTGATTTTGTGGGAATTGACGAATTGCACTACCAATACAAATCTATCGATTCAGGTAAGCTGCAGTGAGGTACCTTCTGACATGTAGGACCTGATGTGCAGGGGCACTGCCATGTTTAAACCACGGATGTGCTCTAGAGGGATATTTTCTAGTAAAGGAAGCACCAGATTCTGGAGAATATTAAGATAGTGCAAGCCATTCAATTGACCACCGTCTCTGTGTTTGGTAATCTCATTGCCAGCGAGGATTTGCTTCTGCCCAGTAGTGTGCATTATGGAGATTGACTCCTCCCATGTTGTCGAAGTTCAATTCATCTGTAAAGAGAATGCATTCGAAGAAAAAGGGATCATGACGTATTTGCATATCGGCCCATCGGCAAAATGCCAGGCATCTCTAAGGATACCTAGGCTTGATTGCTTGGGTGGTATGTAAGCGGTATGAGTGGAATTTAAAATATCTAAAAACTCGAGCTACTGTTGATCGAGGCACGCCATGCATTCCCTAAATCTGACGTGTTGAAAGGTGTGGATCTTCAGCGATGATAGCACAAACTCCCAGCACAATTGCCTCTCTTACACCCGTCTTTTGTCTTTGCCTTATCAAGGTACCTCTTTCAGCTCATCTTACCAGAGATCTACTTGTAAACTTTGTGGGATGCTCAGTATCAGGATATCTTTTGACATACAATCTTTGCATGGTTGCATAGTTATCAAGACACTCATCAACAATTTTTATCATTCTTACTATTTTGAACAGCATATAATCAGTCATTTCGGACAGGTTAGAGTCGAAAAATAAATTTTAGTGATCACTTTTACTATTAATGGCTTTCTTAGGTTCTTCCTTCAACAAAACATCCAGCAAGCATGTTGCAGGGCAACTGACTTAGTACAAAGTACACGACCTGTTTGTTTATGCCACAACGTGAAGCCAAAACATACAGTAATCAATTGTGATCTTTCACAAAATTACTTAGGTGTCTAATGGATATGTGTCTTTCAAGAGGGTGCCTTTACATATCTTGATATTGATGTAAATAATAAAATAATGAAATACCCCACAGTAATCGGGCCTTTTCAAATATGGGGAGAAGGCAGAAATGAAAGATGGGACTGAGAAAGTCGATTGCGAGACAAGGTGATTCAGATAAATTTTTCTCTTATGAGCTCCAAACATTCATGTTGAGAATAATTTTGCTTGTATGGATTTGGAAAAATTTCACTCCACAGGAATTCATTAGAATCTCGGGAGACGAGATTGTTCCGAGTCCCACGAGGTGAAATTCATCAGAATTCGATGAGGTGGAATTTTTCTAAATCCCTTAACATTCATTTTTTTCTAAGTCCATAAGAGAAAAATTTATAAGATCACGCTAGTCAAGAATCATTCTAAGCGAGCACAGCCGAGAAATTTTCAGAGTCTCCATAGGTAAAATTTCTCTGAACCCCCAGTCATGATTTCAAATTTCCTGACAATGATGCTTATTAGTTAGCCTCAAAGATCCACCCTTCTCTTCTCTGACTGTGCTGCACAAGCACAATCCTGGTATCTGATTCGGCACCCTCTAAGTGGTGCACATTGATTTTTGCTAATGCCGATGATATTTGTTTTCGGGTTAATCTCTATTGAAGAATTTTAAGGCCATTTCAAGTTCAAGTGGACAGAGTTCAGAAATCATATGAGTTTTCCACTGAAGATTTTTCATGATCTAGCTTCATTCTAGAGTTATTGGTAACCTTGGAAAGTTACAATGAAGTGCCCCCTGGTCACAAATCATTGGTTTTTTTTTTTTGGGGGGGGGGGGGGGGGGAATATGTTGCCTACAAACAATGCATATTTTTCATGTAAAATGCGAATATGGCATAGCAAATTGGGGTTACCATTTGCAAAAATGAACTTGACCTTAATTTAATCTTGAAAACAGGATTAGTTTAGACTTTGATGTAAGGAATTTTTCCATAGTGTCAGTTTAGACAGCAGACCAGACTGACAAACAATAATAGGATAGTAACAAAAAATCCATTGCATGTTAGTTCAAGCAAAGCTATTTCATTAACTAGCACTGGTTACTTCCATCACTATGTGAAACAATGCCAGAAGCAGTGACACTTATTTATTGTGGCACAATGATGATGATCATGTTAGTTTTCAGAAGCATTGTGCATCCCAGATGCCTTCAGACATCTTTTTACGCAATATGACTCTTACTTTACCTTCAACTTGAGAAACTCTCTAGAAACATCAAAGTCTTCATTATAACGACTAAAACATTCCAGGGCGATCAGTTTCCTTATTACCACTCTTCTCAAAGAACATTACATCCTGCAGATATATCAAAAGCATGGAGTGAGGTCAAACCAACAAAATATGAATAACTTATAGCAGTAAAGATATTAACAGAAACAAATAAAATTTGTACATACAATAATAACCTGAGAATGCAACAGAACAAAAGATCAGGGTTCAATCAACAGTCCCGATTCAGTCTTTGAATTTTAATCTTTGTTAGGTCTCATTCCGTTACTTCACTGGAGGTAAGATTTGAAATATTCAAGTACTGCAATATATCACTCAATACAGTCTCTGGAATGAATATTACAGATAATAAAACTCATTCTTAATTACAAGTCACTGTACAATGCACTATTGCATCTTAATGATATGTGACATTTTCTGCACATTTGTATGAATTACTTTGTTTTGCAAAATTAGTTCATCTTTCTGACTTTGCATCTTAACAGTGCACCAGTCATTAAAACCAGATTAAACACTGAACATCTTTTAACTCAAGCCTATGTTATATTTGTAAGCAGTTTTCTAACTATGTACAACTGAGATTTATTGAGCTAATGCTTGTGATAATCTACTCCGATTCCTTTCCCACAATACTTCATTACACAAGTGCTCTAACAACATACATGAAGATATATATTATTAATAATTCTAACTTGTAGATTTGGGCAACACTGTTGAACTGCAGTCTTGAAGGCTATCGAAATGTGTTCACCATGTGGTATATCAAATTTGTGTCTACATTAGTTTGCTCCTTTATATGCCTTTTCAGTTCGTTTTTTCATAATTTAAGGTGTACAGTGGATGTTGGTCCTGCAGGAACTGAATCCCTGTGTTAATTTTTACATCAGCACAGCTGGGGTGTCATTTTTCAGTTCTACAAAAAGATCAGTATTTGCCCAGAGCAGGGGCATGTACTGAAGTAAACATAGATGATAAACAGTTCAGCCAAGAAGAAAATGAAAGCTCTTTGAAATGCGTTGGTACCGAAGAATGTCAAGATTAGACAAGGAGATTGGATAACTAATGAAAAGGTACTGAATTAAATAAGGGAGAAAAGAAATTTGTGGCACAAATTGACTACAAGAAGGGTTAGCTTGATAGAATGCATCCTGATGCATCAAGGTATCATCAATTTTCTGGTAGAGGGAAGTGTGGGCGGTGAAAATTTTAGAGGGAGACCAAGGCTTGAATGCAACAGGCACATTCAACTGGATGTAGGTTGCAGAACTTAGGCAGAGATGAGGGTTGGACATGATAGGAACTGCATACAACCAGTATTCGAGCTGAAGACCACAACAATAACAACATAAAGAAACAGTAGGTGTTTCCAAGTTTACAAGGATGGTATGTAAAATATATTTTGTTGTGTATATAATCAATATCTTTTGCATTTGAGAAGCTACTTCTGACAGAAAACTGATTACACATATTGCAATCTTTTGATGACGTCAACATGAATCATCAACTCATTTTGATAAAGTAATGAAGAACATTATACTGCAACTTTAACAATGTGATTTTTGATATTTTCCTTGAGGGAATTCACATTTTCTCAGTATAATACATAGTGAAACAGCTCTCAGAAGGCTGTGGCCCAAGAGAATAAGTTCTCCTCATTTTACATGTTAATGAGCAATAGTAGCCACTGCTCCTCATAAAGACCATTTGATTTGTCACTAAAACAATGCTTTAAGCATGATGACTTAGCCAAATGGGGTAGGCTTCTTACACCACATTTATCTTATGTGGTACACTGTTGTACAAATTTTGAAAAGCTTAATGTTATGACAAAGATAATGTTTTCCTTTTATTTGCTAAGTCACAGAACCTGAAAATGAAATTAACTAATTTGTTTTCATTTATGAGAATGATATTGCTTGTATCTCACAAGCTGGTGGTGGCTGCAGTAGAGCCTTGCACCTAATGCTGTTTGCTTGCCCTGGCCTGCCGGTGAAACATCCATCACTCAATGTGTGGCAGTCTACATGTTAAGAGTGTCCCTATTTGTTCTGCCTCTGGTGCTGTGTTGCAGCAACATCTGTTTTTATCATCTAACAATATTCAATTAAATGATGACAGCACTCCATTTCCCATTCTACCTTTACTCCTCAAGTGAAATATCCCACTGAACCACTCACCTTGTTTATCACTTATATCACCACAATTGGGCTGCAAGTATGATGGCAAAAACAAAAGTTTAGCAAAGTGCTGAATTGCTGTTACTCATATGGGCACATTAGACCTTCCAACAGTTATTTTAAGTTTTTAGATTTCATGCTTCCCAGAAAACTATTTGAAAAAATCTTAAAAGATTCCTATGCTGTGTTCTCCTTTCCTTATCACATTAAATCAAATTGAGTGTCTAACGAGTTCTCTGGTCTGTGAATCACAACCACACTTGCTTTCATTTTTTCAAAACAGAGCCTGGGGGTCTTTTGACGTAAGTATGCCATTACGTAATTCTTCATAAATTCCAGTTTTATACGTAGTGCTTGAAGCAATATTTTGGTTGGCTGTATCAATGGTTCGAGCACCCAGTTTTTCATTCTAGGAGTTAATGAATGTTTCTTTGGACAACTTTTATGTGAATAGTGTACAATATTATTTTGTGTAGCTGGACTGCAGACCTACTAATATGGCACACAAACTTTCCACTAGCATGTCACATAGTCAATCATGTTTCTTGTATTCAGATATATTTTTTGTATACAGTTCCCACTGAAGCACTTTGATACTAATATGGCACACAAACTTTCCACTAGCATGTCACATAGTCAATCATGTTTCTTGTATTCAGATATATTTTTTGTATACAGTTCCCACTGAAGCACTTTGATACCTGGCCACAGTGCTAGTGATTACATGATAAAAACACGTACCATGTGATGATACTACACTGTGAGAATTCTGATATGCTCAAGCAGTGCTCCCAACTGCTTGTGCACAGAGCTCAATATTTAAAGATAATTGTGCTATAATGTTTACAATTTTCAAATTGCACAATTATCTTATTATGCATCTTAATGTTAGTTTTATATTTAGTAGTACCAAATTAATTTCCATGAAATTTTGTGTTTAACAGTGTTGTACATGTGAATACCAGTCTAAAAGCTTCAAGAGTGCTGACTTTATAATCCAATCTAATTTTGTGAAAGGTCAAATGATGTATGACCATTAGAATCAGTTAAAGAAGAAGGGATCAAAGTGTGATATTGAATGTTCCATCAATAGAGAGATTATTGGCGAAGGATACAGCCTCTATCATTTGAAATGAACCGTTCTCAGTCTCCACCAGGCACAGGATCTTACTTTATTTTGACAACAGTATTTGGTAAAACGGCAGCATGAAGAGACAAACACAGACCATCATGTATTTACACAGCACATCAGGTCTAGCCGTACATGTTTCTTTCCTTCTCTCAAAAAAAAAAAAAAAACTTGAACATGCATTGATTTGGGCTCTCAGAAGCACCTGTGACTTCCCATCGAGTTATGCTGAATAACCTGTCTTAAAGAGGGAATACTGTGAGAACTTCAGGGAGTGGCTGGAGATGGTACACTGGTGAAAATGACACAAAGAGACTACATTGAAAGACAAGATGGTCAGTTTACAAAAGAACTGTGACTTGCCTTACTTTCTCAGAACTTTCTGATTGACAATAATTTGTCATACTAATATATCTTGCATTATATTCTGCAGTACTTTTTCTACTAAGTATCACACCCTCAATCAAGGTATTAATTTTCTGATCTAATTCTGTAGTAATTGTTGACTCTGTCTTGTAACTAAAATATAATCTATGTTGATGTTATTAGTAAAACTTAACAATCTAACACAACTTTTGTTACTTACAATCAAAAAGCATGCTCCCAACATCACAGCCTTCATTTTCACATCAAGATCCATTGGAAATGTAATTCCAAAGTAATCAGCATCTGTGAATGCCTCTCTCAAAAGACCTGACCATTGTTTCGATATTTTTCCCACTTGTGAGCTGCCATCCTTGGATAGAATCTGAAAGAAATTCATAACAAGGTATCAGCACCCAATGATAGTACTCAAAGCACAAAATGCAACAGACTTTACCTTATGTCAGTCTGTGAAGTAAAGTTGTACAAAACTAGAAAGCCCTGTTTGGAATACAAACGATGGAAGGTGTAGAGGTAATCACTCATTGTAAACTAAGTGTTCAGTCTTGTTTATGGCCGTACCTACTGCTCATCCCACCTGATTATGAGTACTGCATTCTTTGTTAAATGAAATTGTGGTTTACAAACTGCTAACAGTCTTCTGTAGGTTTCTGCCTTGTAACTCCCAATTCAACACAGTGGAGCAAGAAAAATATCATTATGGTTTGCACCTCATGCATATTACCTCTCTTTGTGACAACTACATGTATATCATGCTGCTTGCTCAAATAATATCTAGTGTGGCAGTCAATGGTTGACTGTGGATTCCTTATTTTATTTTATTTGCTTGTTTGGAAGAGAGTATAAGAGACCTGTATCTCAAATGCTGAGAAGAGACTATTGTATAGACCAATAATACTGGGATCTGAGTGAGCAGTTAAGTTTTAACAAATACTAAATACAATCACATAGTATGTATACACACATACGTATACAGGGTGGTCCATTGATAGTGGCCGGGCCAAATATCTCACGAAATAAGCGTCAAATGAAAAAGTTACGAAGAACGAAAATCATCTAGCTTGAAGGGAGAAACCAGATGGTGCTATGGTTGGCCCCCTAGATGGCCCTGCCATAGGTCAAACTGATATCAACTGCGTTTTTTTAAAAATGGGAACCCCCATTTTTTATTACATATTCATGTAGTACGTAAAGAAATATGAATGTTTTGGTTGGACCACTTTTTTCGCTTTGTGATAGATGGCGCTTTAATAGTCACAAACGTATAAGTATGTGGTATCACATAACATTCCGCCAGTCGGACGGTCTTTGGTTCGTGATACATTATCAGTGTTAAAATGGAGCGTTTACCAATTGGGGAAAAGGTTGATATCGTGTTGATGTATGGGTATTGTGATCAAAATGCCCAATGGGCGTGTGTTATGTATGCTGCTTGGTATCCTGGAAGACATCATCCAAGTGTTTGGACCGTACCCCGGATAGTTACATTATTTAAGGAAACAGGAAGTGTTCTGCCGCATGTGAAACATCAACCACGACCTGCAACAAATGATGATGCTCAAATAGGTGTTTTAGCTGCTGTTGTGGCTAATCTGCACATCAGTAGCAGGTAAATTGCACGAGAATCGGGAATCTCAAAAACGTCGGTGTTGAGAATGCTACATCAACATCAATTGCACCTGTACCATATTTCTATGCACCAGGAATTGCATGGCAATGACTTTGAACGTAGTGTACAGTTCTGCCACTGGGCACAAGAGAAATTACGGGACGATGACAGATTTTTTGCACACATTCTATTTAGCAGCGAAGCGTCATTCACCAACAGTGCTAACGTAAACCGGCATAATATGCACTAATGGGCAACGGAAAACCCATGATGGCTGCGACAAGTGGAACATCAGTGACCTTGGCGGGTTAATGTATGGTGCGGCATTATGGGAGGAAGGATAATTGGCCCCCATATTATCGATGGCAATTTAAATAGTATGTATGTATGCTGATTTCCTACATAATGTTCTACTGATGTTAATACAAGATGTTTCACTGCATGACAGAATGGCTTTGTACTTCCAACACGGATGTCCGGCACATAGCTCGCGTGCGGTTGAAGTGGTATTGAATAGCATATTTATGACAGGTGGATCGGTCATCGTGGCACCATACCATGGCCCACACGTTCACCAGATCTGACGTCTCTGGATTTCTTTCTGAGGGGAAAGGTGAAGGATATCTGCTATCGTGATCCACCGAAAACACCTGACAACATGTGTCAGTGCATTTTCAATGCATGTGCGAACATTATGGAAGGCGAACTACTCGCTGTTGAGAGGAATTTCGTTACACGTATTGCCAAATGCATTGAGGTTGACACATATCATTTTGAGCATTTATTGCTTTAATGTGGTATTTACAGGTAATCACAATGTAACAGCATGAGTTCTCAGAAATGATAAATTCACATTGGAACAACCGAAATATGTTCAAACATACTTACGTTCTGTATTTTAATTTAAATTACCTACCTGTTACCAACTGTTTGTCTGAAATTGTGAGCCATATGTTTGTGACTATTACAGCGCCATCTATCACAAAGCGAAAAAAGTGATCCAGCTAAAACATTCATATTTCTTTACATACTACATGAATATGTAATACAAAATGGGGGTTCCTATTTTAAAAAAAAAAAAAAGCAGTTGATATCCGTCTGACCTATGGCAGCGCCATCTAGCAGGCCAACCATAGCGCCATCTGGTTTCCCCCTTCAAGCTAGACAAGTTTAGTTCTTTGTAGTTTTTTTCATTTGACGCTTATTTCATGAGATATTTGGCCTGGTCACGATCAATGGACCATCCTATATACATCCTTAAAAAACAATCCGGCACAACTTCTTCCTCTTTTACCTTTGCAAATTTTATTCAAACTGCTATGAGCAAGAGGAATTCATGACTTTATTAAATAAAAATAAACTGAAAAATGTTAGTTGCAAGTTTCTCCATTATTTGACACTGCTTAATCATCATCTTGATCAATTTTCTGATACTAATTTTGCAACCTTTGAACTGGGAATGACTAAAGCACTTCCGTTCAACAGCCAACAAAGGAAAACTGTTGGTGGTGGAAATTATAAATTCCTATTTACATCCTTTGTAATAGAAACATGTAAAACTTAGAGGTGCAAATGTTGTGAGAGAACATCAGGAGTTGTGTGTTTTAAAAAATAATAAAAATTTAAAAATACAGTTGTCCAAGAATGATAAGAGCAATACTTAATGCTCATTTCCAAGACAAGTTTATATTTTGAAAACATTAATAATATTGACTTTACACTAACCCTGAACATCCTCAGAACGAATCTTTAACTCTGCAGATGATTGTATGCTGTTTCAAAACTCCTTGGCATATGCAGTGTGCCAGACTGGTTTGTGAACCAGGAACTTGCCTTTCATGTTTGCCACCGACTCTTGAACTGGGAACCTTGCCTTTCATGTTTGTCCTCAGTTCCTGAACCGGGAACCTTGCCTTTCATGTCTGACACTAAGTTTGAAAACAATATACACTCAGCTGCTTAGTGGAAGCTTCATTCTGGAAACAATCCCAACCTATGGCTACGCCATTCCTCTGAAATATTCTTTCTTCCAGGAGGGCTAGTCCAGGTATAAAGGAGACTTTTTGTAAACTTCAAAAAATATGATAGAATTACTGGCACAACTGAAACTGTGCTGGTAAATCATAAGTCATGACTAGGTATCTCAGTCAGCAACCATATTGCCTGCAAAAACAAGCTTCCTGGTTTGAGTTAACGGTATGGTACACAGCTTTCATGTGCTTGAAAGTTTTATAAGTAAAGTTATTTTTCAAAATTAAATTGCACTTCTTCAAGTATTTTGTGTTTCACAGAAAATTAAATAATGATTTATGAATATGGTATGTAACAGAATTGCACATTTCCTTTAATTTGCAGGTTTACAAAAATGCACTATTCTGCTTAAAATATATTATGTTTTTTTTCCCCTGAGTGCAATAAAACAAGACTTTCAAAGAAAAATGCATGTATGAATGAGATGTTATTAGCCACAACTCCAGCTATAGTACTTCATACCTCATCACCAGAGATGGCTTCATCAGTAAAGAATATAAGATGAAGTGTGGCAAAAATACAGCATTGTGCTGCAACATAACATTTCACACATATACACAAGTTTGCAAGTATACGCAACTGTAATCTTTGCTGAAGTATTTGCAGTGAAAGTACAGTTCTTGAAAGAGAAAATTTTCATACAAGACAGAGTTATTATTATTATTATTATTATTATTATTATTATTATTATTATTATTACACTCCTGGAAATTGAAATAAGAACACCGTGTCCCAGGAAGGGGAAACTTTATTGACACATTCCTGGGGTCAGATACATCACATGATCACACTGACAGAACCACAGGCACATAGACACAGGCAACAGAGCATGCACAATGTCGGCACTAGTACAGTGTATATCCACCTTTCGCAGCAATGCAGGCTGCTATTCTCCCATGGAGACGATTGTAGAGATGCTGGATGTAGTCCTGTGGAACGGCTTGCCATGCCAATTCCACCTGGCGCCTCAGTTGGACCAGCGTTTGTGCTGGACGTGCAGACCGCGTGAGACAACGCTTCATCCAGTCCCAAACATGCTCAATGGGGGACACATCCGGAGATCTTGCTGGCCAGGGTAGTTGACTTACACCTTCTAGAGCACGTTGGGTGGCACCGGATACATGCGGACGTGCATTGTCCTGTTGGAACAGTAAGTTCCCTTGCCGGTCTAGGAATGGTAGAACGATGGGTTCGATGACGGTTTGGATGTACCGTGCACTATTCAGTGTCCCCTCGACGATCACCAGAGGTGTACGGCCAGTGTAGGAGATCGCTCCCCACACCATGATGCCGGGTGTTGGCCCTGTGTGCCTCGGTCGTATGCAGTCTACATCTACATCTACATCTACATCCGTACTCCGCAAGCCACCCGACGGTGTGTGGCAGAGGGTACCCTGAGTACCTCTATCGGTTCTCCCTTCTATTCCAGTCTCGTATTGTACGTGGAAAGAAGGACTGTCGGTATGCTTCTGTGTGGGCTCTAATCTCTCTGATTTTATCCTCATGGTCTCCTCGCGAGATATACGTAGGAGGGAGCAATATACTGCTTGACTCTTCGGTGAAGGTATGTTCTCGAAACTTCAACAAAAGCCCGTACCGAGCTACTGAGCGTCTCTCCTGCAGAGTCTTCCACTGGAGTTTATCTATCATCTCCGTAACGCTTTCGCAATTACTAAATGATCCTGTAACGAAGCGCGCTGCTCTCCGTTGGATCTTCTCTATCTCTTCTATCAACCCTACCTGGTGTGGATCCCACACTGCTGAGCAGTATTCAAGCATTGGGCGAACAAGCGTACTGTAACCTACTTCCTTTGTTGTCGGCTTGCATTTCCTTAGGATTCTTCCAATGAATCTCAGTCTGGCATCTGCTTTACCGACGATCAACTTTATATGATCATTCCATTTTAAATCACTCCTAATGCGTACTCCCAGATAATTTATGGAATTAACTGCTTCCAGTTGCTGACCTGCTATTTTGTAGCTAAATGATAAGGGACCTATCTTTCTATGTATTCGCATCACATTACACTTCGCTACATTGAGATTCAATTGCCATTCCGTGCACCATGCGTCAATTCGCTGCAGATCCTCCTGCATTTCAGTACAATTTTCCATTGTTGCAACCTCTCGATACACCACAGCATCATCTGCAAAAAGCCTCAGTGAACTTCCGATGTCATCCACCAGGTCATTTATGTATATTGTGAATAGCAACGGTCCTATGACACTCCCCTGCGGCACACCTGAAATCACTCTTACTTCGGAAGACTTCTCTCCATTGAGAATGACGTGCTGCGTTCTGTTATCTAGGAACTCCTCAATCCAATCACACAATTGATCTGATAGTCCGTATGCTCTTACTTTGTTCATTAAACGACTATGGGGAACTGTGTCAAACGCCTTGCGGAAGTCAAGAAACACGGCATCTACCTGTGAACCCGTGTCTAAGGCCCTCTGAGTCTCGTGGACGAATAGCGCGAGCTGGGTTTCACACGATCGTCTTTTTCGAAACCCATGCTGATTCCTACAGAGTAGATTTCTAGTCTCCAGAAAAGACATTATACTCGAACATAATACGTGTTCCAAAATTCTACAACTGATCGACGTTAGAGATATAGTTCTATAGTTCTGCACATCTGTTCGACGTCCCTTCTTGAGAACGGGGATGACCTGTGCCCTTTTCCAATCCTTTGGAACGCTTCGCTCTTCTAGAGACCTACGGTACACCGCTGCAAGAAGGGGGGCAAGTTCCTTCGCGTACTCTGTGTAAAATCGAACTGGTATCCCATCAGGACCAGCGGCCTTTCCTCTTTTCAGCGATTTTAATTGTTTCTCTATCCCTCTGTCGTCTACTTCGATATCTACCATTTTGTCAACTGTGCGACAATCTAGAGAAGGAAGCACAGTGCAGTCTTCCTCTGTGAAACAGCTTTGGAAGAAGACATTTAGTAATTCGGCCTTTAGTCTGTCATCCTCTGTTTCAGTACCATTTTGGTCACAGAGTGTCTGGACATTTAGTTTTGATCCACCTACCGCTTTGACATAGGACCAAAATTTCTTAGGATTTTCTGCCAAGTCCTGATTGTGGCGCTCACCTGCACGGCGCCAAACACGCATACGACCATCATTGGCATCAAGGCAGAAGCGACTCTCATCGTTGAAGACGACACGTCTCCATTCGTCCCTCCATTCACGCCTGTCGCGACACCACTGGAGGCGGGCTGCACGATGTTGGGGCGTGAGCGGAAGACGGCCTAACGGTGTGCGGGACCGTAGCCCAGCTTCATGGAGACTGTTGCAAATGGTCCGCGCCGATACCCCAGGAGCAACAGTGTCCCTAATTTGCTGGAAAGTGGCGGTGCGGTCCCCTACGGCACTGCGTAGGATCCTACGGTCCTAAAGGTGTGCGGGACCGTAGCCCAGCTTCATGGAGACGGTTGCGAATGGTCCTCGCCGATACCCCAGGAGCAACAGTGTCCCTAATTTGCTGGGAAGTGGCGGTGCGGTCCCCTACGGCACTGCGTAGGATCCTACGGTCTTGGCGTGCATCCGTGCATCGCTGCGGTCTGGTTCCAGGTCGACGGGCAATTGCACCTTCCGCCGACCACTGGCGACAACATCGATGTACTGTGGAGACCTAACGCCCCACGTGTTGAGCAATTCGGCGGTACGTCCACCCGGTCTCCTGCATGCCCACTATACGCCCTCGCTCAAAGTCCGTCAACTGCACATACGGTTCACGTCCATGCTGTCGCGGCATGCTACCAGTGTTAAAGACTGCGATGGAGCTCCGTTTGCCACGGCAAACTGGCTGAAACTGACGGCGGCGGTGCATAAATGCTGCGCAGCTAGCGCCTTTCGACGGCCAGCACCACGGTTCCTGTTGTGTCCGCTGTGCCGTGCGTATGATCATTGCTTGTACAGCCCTCTCGCAGTGTCCGGTGCAAGTATGGTGGGTCTGACACACCGGTGTCAATGTGTTCTTTTTTCCATTTCCAGGAGTGTATTTAGCAACTGTGGATGTACATATATGGATCACATTCAAGTACATATTCGCAGTCAGTTTAACACAATAATTATTACATACACTACTTAATTATCAAAATATATCTTTTTTAAGGACTGGTTTTCCACCTGAGTTCTTGATATTCATACGGCTGGTTCTCTTTTCTTCAAAGGTCTCTCTAATTTTCCCGCAGGCAGTATCTATATTGTCCCTCATGAAACATGCTTCTAAATCATTACAGTTGTGCTATAGCTATTCCTACTCAATCACCTTTCACTTTCTGTAAATCTCATTTTCTTAAATTTTTGTAGTCTGTTTCAGCAGTTTCATTTGCTGCATTTTGATGTTTTCTCCTTTCATCAATTAAATTCAATATCTCCTGTGTTATCCAAGGATTTGTACTAGGCCTCGTATTTTCACCTATCTGATCCTCTGCTGTCGTCACTACCTCACTCTCAAAGCTATCCATTTGTCTTCTACTTTATTACTTTTCCCTGTTCTATTCAACCGTTGCCTAATGCTCCCTCTGAAGCTCTCAACAACCTCTGGTTATTTCAACTTATCCAGGTCCCAACTACCTAATTTCCTACCTTTTTGCAAGTTCTTTGGCTTTAATCTCCAGTTCATAACCAATAAATTTTGGTAGGAGTCCACAACTGCCTCCAGGTAGTTCATGCAGCAATGTTGAGCATCATGCTGTGGAGGTGTAATGGTTAGCATTTCTGCCTAGATAGCAAGGAGACCTGGGTTCCAGTCCAGGCCACGGAACAAATTTTAATTCATTTCTTCTGCTTCGATCATTATCGTAGATCATGAACAGACTTAAATGTCACAGGGAAACATTTAATTATAAGACCTATAAGATCTCCCATGGTACAGGACTTTCCCATTACGTCCAATGCTGGGGTGCTATTCCACTGTCAAAGAGCCCTGGCAGTAATGACAATGTAAGGGGCAATGCTCAGAGATCTGAATGGGGGAGTATTTTAGCTCTGGAATATTTTACCCAAGAGGATGCCATCATTGTTTAGCCACACAGTAGAGCTGCATGCCCTTGGAAAATATTATGACTGTATTTTACGCTTGCTTTTCGGCTGTTCACAGTACCAGCATAACAAGACCGTTTTGGTTGATGTTACAAGGCCAGATCAGTCAATCATTTAGACAGTTGCCCCTGTGAGTACTAAACAGGATGCTGCCCCTCACCAGGAACCACATGTTTGTCTGTTCTCTAAACAGATACACCTCTGTTGTGATGTGAAAAATGTATGAGACAGGTGAAATGCCCTCAGACTTCAAGAAGGGGGTAATAATTCTGGTTCAGGTGCTGACATTTGTGTAAACTACTGAACTGTCAGTTTAATAAGTCATGGTTGCAAAATACTAAAATGAGTTCTTTAGAGAAGAAGACTGGAAAAACTGGTAAAAGCTAACCTCAGGGAAGATCAGTTTGAATTCTGGACAAATGTAGGAACGTGCAAGGCTATACTGACCCTACGATTTATCTAAGGAGATAGGTAAGGAAAGGCAAATCTATGTTTATAGCATTTGTAGATTTAGAGAAGGCTTTTAAGAAAGTTGACTGGAATCGTCTCTTTGAAACTCTGAAGGTAGTTAGGGAGCAAAGTGCTATTTACAGCTTCTACAGAAATCACATGGCAGTTATAAGAGTCGAAGGGCATGAAAGGGAAGTAGTGGTTGAGAAGGGCGTGTGACAGAGTTGCACCCTATACCCAATGCTATCCAATCTGTACACTGAGCAAGCAGTAAAGGAAACCAAAGAACAATACAGAGTAGGAATTAAATTCCATGGAGAAAAAATAAAAACTCTGAGGTTCACTGTGACTCTGTCAGAGACAGCAAAGGACTTGGAAGAACTGCTGCATGTTGTGGACAGCATTTTGAAAGGAGCATATAAGATGAAAATTAACAAAAGCAAAACACGACTAATGGAATACAGTTGAATTAAACCACTTGATGCTGAGGGGATTAACTAGGGAACAAAACACTTAAAATAATAGATGAATTTTGTTATTTGGGGAGACAATGACTGAAGTAGAGAGCATATAAAATGCAGACTGGCAATGGCAAGAAAACCTTTCTGAGGAAGAGAAATTTGTTAATCTCAAATATAGATTTAAGTGTCAGGAAGTCTTTTCTGGAAGTATTTGTCTGGAATATAGCCATGTTTGGAAGTGAAACATGGGCAATAAACAGTTTAGACAAGAAGAGAATAGATGCTTTTGAAATGCAAGGATGTAGGTTGCAGTAGTTATTCAGAGATGAAGAGGCTCGCACAGGATGGAGCAGTGTGGAGAGCTGCATCAAACAGGCTTTTAGACTGAAGTACACGACAAAAACAACAACACAATTTTTAAATAATATAACATCACATATAATAAAACATTTTGTTCATCCTTGACAACCTATCTACACACATTCTATTTCTATTTCACCATACGTAAGAACACATCTTGAACTTATTCCCTCTCTATCTATGCACCTTTTAATTTCATTGCACTGTATGTTAATTTGCAATTTTTTGCATTTAGTGTTGCTTATTGATTGAATAGAAAGGACTATCTACAAGGATTAGTTTTATTGTTTGCTTAAATTTCTCTTCAAAACTAATATTTGAAATATGAAATGGTGAACAGTGGTAGTGGATAGATATCACTTAGGAAGGAGACATTTCAGGTGGCCACGTTCCTTAAAACGTGCTGTCTCCTTTAGGGGCCTGTACCTTATTAATACAGGGTGTTTCAAAAATGACTGGTATATTTGAAACGGCAATACAAACTAAACGAGCAGCGATAGAAATACACCCTTTGTTGCAACATGCTTGGGACAACAGTACATTTTCAGGCAGACAAACTTTCGAAATTACAGTAGTTACAATTGTCAACAACAGATGGCGCTGCGGTCTGGGAAACTCTATAGTACGATATTTTCCACATATCCACCATGCGTAGCAATAATATGGCGTAGTTTCTGAATGAAATTACCCGAAACCTTTGACAACGTGTCTGGCGGAATGGCTTCACATGCAGATGAGATGTACTGCTTCAGCTGTTCAATTGTTCCTGGATTCTGGCGGTACACCTGGTCTTTCAAGTGTCCCCACAGAAAGAAGTCACAGGGGTTCATGTCTGGCGAATAGGGAGGCCAATCCACGCTGCCTCCTGTATGTTTCGGATAGCCCAAAGCAATCACACGATCATCGAAATATTCATTCAGGAAATTAAAGACGTCGGCCATGCGATTTGGCTGGGCACCATCTTGCATAAACCACGAGGTGTTCGCAGTGTCGTCTAAGGCAGTTTGTACCGCCACAAATTCACGAAGAATGTCCAGATAGCGTGATGCAGTAATCATTTCGGATCTGAAAAATGGGCCAATGATTCCTTTTTGAGGATGCAGGGACAATGGGACTGCAACATGGGGCTTTTCGGTTCCCCATATGCGCCAGTTCTGTTTATTGACGAAGCCGTCCAGGTAAAAATAAGCTTCGTCAGTAAACCAAATGCTGCCCACATGCATATCGCCGTCATCAATCCTGTGCACTATGTCGTTAGCGAATGTCTCTCGTGCAGCAATGGTAGTGGCGCTGAGGGGTTGCCGCGTTTGAATTTTGTATGGATAGAGGTGTAAACTCTGGCGCATGAGACGATACGTGGACGTTGGCGTCATTTGGACCGCAGCTGCAACACGGCAAACGGAAACCTGAGGCCGCTGTTGGATCATCTGCTGCACTAGCTGCGCATTGCCCTCTGTGGTTGCTGTACGCGGTCGCCCTACCTTTCCAACACGTTCATCCATCACGTTCCCAGTCCAATGAAATTTTTCAAACAGATCCTTTATTGTATCGCTTTTCGGTCCTTTGGTTACATTAATCCTCCGTTGACAACTTCGTCTTGTTGCAACAACACTGTGTTCTAGGCGGTGGAATTCCAACACCAGAAAAATCCTCTGTTCTAAGGAATAAACCATGTTGTCCACAGCACACTTGCACGTTGTGAACATCAGACGCTTACAGCAGAAAGACGACGTACAGAATGGCGCACCCACAGACTGCGTTGTCTTCTATATCTTTCACATCACTTGCAGCGCCATCTGTTGTTGAAAATTGTAACTAATGTAATTTCGAAAGTTTGTCCGCCTGAAAATGTACTGTTGTCCCAAGCATATTGCAACAAACGGTGTATTTCTATCGCTGCTCGTTTAGTTTTTATTGCCGTTTCAAATATACCGGTCATTTTTGAAACACCCTGGATAAGCACTAATCCTTTCAAGTTTAGCTGTGTATGTTGCAGAACTCTTAACTTTATACTGTTTCTGGTAGCATGGTTATGTATATCTTAATTTTTATTTAACTTGTTTGTATATTCCCATGCAAACAGTAGTACGAGAGTAATCCCAAAAGTAAGGTCTCCTATTTTTAACAAGTACAGAACTCTGTTTGTGTGGCAGTTGGTCACACAAACACTATATGTAAACATGTGCACGCCGCACTCAGGCGCTCAGTCTTGGCTTGGCAGCTGTTGAGAATGGAGCTCCCATTGGATGTTACCGCCAAGTGCGAATTGCGCGTAGTTATTTAGTTTTTGAATGCAAAGGGCACTGCGCCAATTGATGGAAGTGTATGGTGAGTCGTGCATGGATGTCAAAAATGTCCATAAGTGGTGTAGAGAGTTTGCAGCTGGTCGGACCGAAATTCACGATGAACAAAGGAGTGGAAGACTGTCAATTTCTGAGGAGACAGTGTTGAAGGATGAGCAAAGCATGCGTGAAGATCAGCGAATCACACTGGATGATCTCTGCACGTTGGTTCCTTAGGTTTCCTGAAGCACCATTCACAGAATTTTAAGGGAAACAATGAACGACTGGAAGGTGCACACAAGATGGGTGCCTTGCATGCTGACTGAGGACCACATGCAGCGAGTTGATGCTTCCCGTGCATTTCTTCACCGCCTTGCAGTCGAACAGGAAAACTTTCTGGACTCAATTGTCATGGGTGACGAAACCTGGGCATACCACTTTACACCTGAAAGAAGAAAGGTGAAAGAAGAGGTTCATAACTATCTGAACAGCATGGCGGAGAGCTGGTATGACACACCAAGAACTGCCACAGCATCTACAAAAATGCATCAACAGAAATAGTGATTAAGTTGAAAATAGCTAAACGTTCAAGCTGTAAACTGAAGTACATCATTGTAGAAATAAACAGGTCTATGTACTTATAAAAAAATAGGAGACCTTACTTTTGGGATTACCCTCGTATTATACTGTAGAAACTTATACTGTAAAATGATCTTTTGAATAGATGCCTACAGCTATTTGCTCTTCTAGAATTAGCCATTATTCTGATGGTTATCTTTTGCAGTTTGGAATTTTTATTTGCATCACTCGACTGTCCGCATATTTGTATTCAATAGTTAATGATACCACTGAAGTATGAGAAATAATAACTGATATATTGAGGCTTTATCTGTAATTATTAACACCAATACACAGCACACATATGGAGTTCCAACAAGATTATGTAAACTAATCATTTTCATGTTTTTACTGAGTGCTGTGACACTGATGAAAGTTTTATTTCAATACAGTGTTATGATCACATAATAAACTAGCCCCAACAGTAGTTGATCAATATAACTGATCAGTGGAGCATATGATAATGTGTTGAATAGATCACTATTCAGTTTTTATGGAGATGATATTTTATACCCAACAGATGTGGCTGCTGAATGTATATGTTGTAATACAGGTGAGACACATAAAGCAAAGATATCAGAGAGATGATTTACCATAATCTTTGCACAATGCTGCACATTTAGATGATTTTTCTTCAAAAGAGTGTTTGATCTGTTATTCTCATAGCAGTATATTTTATGATAGAATGTTGCCATACTAATTGTTCATCTTAAGACAACTCTCATCTGAGGGCTGACATAAGTAGCTATTTTGATAGGAATAGAACATCTCCAGTCAGCACCAACAACAGTCTTCAGTGTACCTACATGTATGTAAACAAAAGCACGTGGAGTTTAAGTCCCAGAAATGTTTTATGTAGTAGGAATTAAAATTGTTGAAATTTTACTGATATGTTCAATGAAGATACTCTTAGCACACAGCTAAGATTGACAGCAATTAGAATTTGTTGTATATGTGTTAGAGTTAATCCACTATCTTCCAACTTGAATGAAAATGGCAGCTCCCACCAGCCACCACACCGATACAGTGAGATCAGTCTTAAGAATGAACAAGTAGGCCTAATAAATAATGGCATTCATCTAGTTTTATTAGTTATATAAGAATATTACTTAATTACTTGTTGTTTCCAAGTTACCAGAACAAAGTCAATCATTGCTGTTGTAAAATTGACAACAGGGATACAGAATATTTTGGTGGCTACTTATGCTGGTAAAGCTGGCATCTAATGTAACAAAAATCAAATTTGCATACTTTTTTGTGGCACAGGACCTGTGATTTTCTGTAAGATGGTGAATAAAATACATTCTGCAAAATTATCACAAAAGTTTAACATGCAGCCTTTTTTGTTTTGTGCACAATGCTGAATGCATTTTGAATGGCTTTATAATATTTCACTACCTAATATTTTTCCCACTTCAGGCAGCAGAGCTCCAGCTCATGACAGCATGTATCTTCAATTAGTATATAGCAAATTATGGATCTTCTACACTGTATCAAAACAAAAGACTTTGATGTGGATTTTGAACCCTGCCAGAAATTTGGAAGGGATCAGATTTACCAGTAATGACTCCTCAGCTAGTCTGGTGCCCTATTTGATGAAGGAAATAATGTAGATAAATGACTTTGTGAAAAAAATAAGTAGGGTTATACGACACTGTTAAGTGGGAGACTGACATTTTCAATGTGTAGCATGAATCATGTGTCTCCTTTTTAAATGTTTACCATACATGACAGTGATGAGTACGCGTAGACTGTAGTGTCTGAGATGAGGACATGGAGCAATTAGCCAAACACCACTGAACAGTACCAAGGGAGCTACTGAGCTTAATGTCTCAATTCAAAGATGGAATGTCATCAAAATTGATTTGGTAACAGAACCCACATGGCAAAGCTGTAGAAATATCTAGAATAGGCTCATACAAGAATTGTCCTGGTGGGCACAAGGCAGGGTAGCTCAGCACCCTGTGTGTTGCTAATGTCAGCATAGGAGCAAGAGAGAGTTGTGGAGCGAGTGAAACCACACAGCACTGCTCTGTGCTCGACTGTCCGACAGTCAGATTCAACATAAACAAAATAACAGAGAAAGCGCACTCTGTAAAAGTGGTCGATGAGTGGTAAAACATGCAAACCATTTGTTAGTTAGGTAACAATTAGGGTTTGTGTGGCAGAATTACTACGCAAAGCTTTAGAAAACAATTTACAAATCAAGAATCAAAGAACGACTTATAATTTTTCTGACCTACAGGCTGAGTCTATTGGTATTGCACATGCATACTCGTCATATGTACACTAGGTGTCTTCTGAAAGATATATCAGTTTCTTAAATGAAGTGGAGTCATAAACATTCTATTTTAGAAACAATTTTATGCAAAGGATACAGTGTCTCAATCTTACTGTCAGTTGTTGCAAGTAAATATTTTTTGTTGTACTTCATGTTACAGTTTTTTGTATCCCTTTTCAGAATTTAGAAATCAGATCCTTAGTTTGCTGTTTGGTACACAATAATTTTAATTGACCAAGTTTGAAAACTTATTAAAAAAATAGAAATAAAGTTATAAAGACCTTTAATCCTTACAGTCAATATCGTTAAAGAAGACAACTAACATTTTACAAGTTTTTCATTTTCAAGGCAACGACTTTGTCTAGGATTGGTACAATATTCCGGGAGATTGCTAACCTCAAAGAAATAGCCAAATTTTTATCACTATGTAGTGTACAGCTCTTAGTTTCAGCAATCTTTAAAAGGGGGAAAAAGCACTCACAAACATATGTGGAACCAAACATTGAGAGAACTTTGGCCATGTGCTTGGGTAAAAGAGGATACTTTTCTTGTGGAAAACAGCTGTAA
Organism: Schistocerca gregaria; assembly: GCF_023897955.1. Lineage (NCBI taxonomy): Eukaryota > Metazoa > Arthropoda > Insecta > Orthoptera > Acrididae > Schistocerca > Schistocerca gregaria. Next base: position 518,246,915 of record NC_064921.1, on the reverse strand, counting down.
AAGTCACCCGAAGTTTTACACATAAGAAAGAGGTCTTTCAGGCGGATGCCACACTACTGGTCAATCAGATCTAGTTGAAACACTTATGAGACATCCTCTGTCCGAAGGGAAAACAGGCAAACAAATATATCTAAGTCTGGCTGAAGCTCACTTATCTCCAATAATCTGTTTTCAAACTCATCTTGTAATCCACAAATGATCTGAACATAATCTGAAAAATCCACATCTTCTTTAACACTGCCTAATGCAGGGAAGTGTCCACAATTCTCCTCACACAACTGTTTTTCCCCACAAAATAGGGTGGTGTTGTGTTTCTTTCTTTCTTTTTTTTTTATGCTCGAGTCATTTTCTGTACCAAATCAACAGCAGAGTGATTTTCACCTAGGAGTGAAATATTTGAAGTATTTAAATGACCAGTTTGATCACTAAAAAAAGCCAAATTCACCACCCACTTAGGATTATGAAGTAATTCTTCTGGATGTCATTTCATTTTAAAAAAAGTATTGATTTCATCCCTCAAGGAGAAAAACTGATGAAGCACCTTCCCTCTGCTCAGTCATCTTACATAGGTGTGGTAGTGGATGTCCAGGTATTCTGCTTCGAAATCAGCCAGAAATTCTTTAAATTGGCAATGGTGAGTGCATGCAAGCGAAGATAATCAACCATTCAAACAATTGTGTCCATAATATTTTTTATGTTGACAACCTTCGCACAAACTGCCTCCTGATGTATCAGACAATGGACTGCCATGAATAAGGAACAGCTGACTTCAGGCATTTTTGACCTGACATAACCCAGGAATCCACTGCGTATCCCTTCTATCATATAAAGTTGATCATCGGTAAAGCAGATGCCAGACTGAGATTCATTGGAAGAATCCTAAGGAAATGCAATCCGAAAACAAGGAAGTAGGTTACAGTACGCTTGTTCGCCCACTGTTTGAATATTCCTCAGGAGTGTGGGATCCGTACCAGATAGGGTTCATAGAAGAGATAGAGAAGATCCAACGGAGAGCAGCGCACTTCGTTATATGACCATTTAGTAATCGTGAAAGCATTACGGAGATGATAGATAAACTCCAGTGGAAGACTCTGCAGGAGAGACGCTCAGTAGCTCGGTACGGGCTTTTGTTGAAGTTTCAAGAACATACCTTCACCGAGGAGTCAAGCAGTATATTGCTCCCTCCTACGTATATCTTGCAAAGAGACCATGAGGATAAAATCAGAGAGATTAGAGCCCACACAGAGGCATACCGACAATCCTTCTTTCCACGAACACTACGAGACTGGAATAGAAGGGAGAACCGATAGAGGTACTCAAGATACCCTCCGCCACACACCGTCAGGTGGCTTGCGGAGTATGTATGTAGATGTAGATGTAGATGTAGGGCAGGGCTCCATCTGTTGTTACACTGGTCAGGCATTCCCATTTTAAATCCATTAACTTGAACACATTTTCCATGGCTAGAAAAATATCCGAACCCGTGGTCTAACATTTCTGATGACTAAGGGTGTGTGTGTGTAAGTGCAAACTCCCCATTTCTCTTACACAAGTTGACTTAGTTGAGAATGCTTAGCCTATCTTCTTCTCTGGATAGCCGGCTTCTTGAATCTCTACAAACTTCTTCTCCAAAGAATGATACTAGTCACAGGAACCTTTAAGACTCACTCTCTCTCACTCTCTCTCTCTCTCTCTCTCTCTCTCTCTCTCTCTCTCTCTTTCTCTCTCTCTTTGTGAAATAATGAGGTACTCAAATAATACTTTTCAACAACTATCGGTATATCTGAAATTCCACAAAGAACAAAATACACACTTCTCACATAAACAGTAGACTTCTTGTAAGTCACCCATGTCATCTCACATTAGAATCAATTAAGTTACATTTACAACAGAGTTGGGTTTATAACCACGACTATTATACAGGAATCATACACACGTCTTGCCTCTAGCAGGTTCAAGTTAAAAGTTACTAAAACTCTTTTTTCATTCAATTGTTCTTTCGTGACTAACAATAGTCACAGTTACATAACAAGACAAAATAACACAGAAGTTCCTTGGTGCTGCCGTGTGCCTTCATTATGACTTCCATGGACTGACCGACAAGTACTTGTCGGTGCTGTTCGATTGCCGTGTCTACCGTCCTTGTATGACAAACTTCAAACATGCACACACAGACAGGTGACACACAGTAGATAGGGTTTCTCCCACTCACATCAAAAATATTGTGTGTTCGAGATGGTAGAAGGCCGAGTGATTCTAGAATATGCACAGAAATTCTCAAAACACTATGGTGGTTGTGTCTTTTAGTGGTATAAGGTCAAGAAATTCTGTGGCGACACACAGATTGTCCGCTGACACTCCGAATGAATATGATGAGCTGTGTCCACAATGTCTGTGGACTCATCAAGAGCAACAGAAAATGAAAGGAAGTTTGTCGCTCTCTCCATTAACTGCTGCTGCATATCCGAGGCCATATCCTTGACGTGGCAAGCAACATTTTGAGATGAAAGAGCTATTTTTTAAAAAATTTTCTGTGAGGTCTGTTAGACAAATATATGCTGCCAAGTCAACCAGGCAATCTCTCATGATATTCTCAGCTGCAAAGGGTTTCCCTGCTTTCGCAATTCTCAGCAAGCATTTGTAACTTACACGCAAACTTTGCCAACCTACTTTCTGCTCCTACCATGGCAAAAAAAACCTTACAACTTTACATTTTTTCTCCCAGTTCCTCTGAAAAGCAGTCATAGACACTAGCAAGGGCAGCAAAATGTGTTTGCAAAATAAATTTTTATCTATTGGAATATCTGTGTATTAATTAACTGAAAACATTGAGCAAACTATAACATTTCTTTTCCCATCCACCAAAACACAAATACACAAAAACACAGAATGACTCTTAACGACACTTTGCTGTCTGAGGGAGCGTTTGTGATGGCTTTTCAGAAAGTGGCAAAAACTAATGTACCTGAAACTTTTTCTTATGTCTGTGTGACATGATTTAACACAACCCAGATATAAAAATTAACTGAAAAGAAATATTTCTTGTTGTTGATAATATGATATTCGATAACTGTCACATTGCTACATGGCATATCAGATTATAAAATACAGTTTTATTTACCATCTTTATAAATGCTAAAGAGTCACATGATAGGAAACACTTCACTGTAATGCTGCTTGAAATTTTCTTTCAGTTCTTCAAGCTCTGACTGGTGTTCCTCTTGCGACAAATGTCTGAACTGATCTTTATGACAGTTACTTAAGTGCTGTTCAATCAAGCACTTTTTAAATTCATGAGATTCCGATGAAATAATAAACATTTGGCAAGATTTTTGACAACGGTTCAAAAGAAATTAATTTCCTACTCAAGTTTAAATTATGCAGATGCACCGATCCTCTCTCTCTCTCTCTCTCTCTCTCTCTCTCTTTTGTTGACCATCCGTCTCTATCCACTGTAGCCTTACATCTGTTGACTGACGGCTTTGTGTCGCATTAATGATTTTGATTGATTGCTGCTGGCGCAGTGGTATGTATTCTGTACAAAGCATATGTACAGTGTCATGGCATGATCAGCTAAGTGACACGGCTTGGTCACTGCAACAAAATAAGAATTCGCCCAGGGCGCTGGCCTCTGGAGATTGAAGGTGCTAGCGCCCCAGGAGCAGAGTCTGGATGAGCCTGATCTAGAATTTAGATAGTAACAGTGATCTACAGTGTTGTTACCATGGACTGCATACTGTCACCTCTCTTCCATAGTTCGATAAATGCCTCTAACAATCATTATTCAACAAATTCTCCGGAATATCTGTGAGTAATTTATGCTTTTAAAATTGAAATGCATCACTTGGGAAACAAAATTATTATTTTCCAAATTTCTAGTATAGCTGAAGAGGGTACCACCTCATTTATATATTATCAGTAATGCAAGAAGTATTGTTATCATTTCATTAACCATATTAAAAAAAGATGTCAAATGAGATATGGAAGTGTTCCATAACCATTTGCAATGTTGATGAATTAAGAAATATCAAGAATTTGATTTAGGGGAATTTTAAATGTGGTTTATTTCTTCCATTACACAGAGCTGGAAATTAATAACCATTAGAATGGCAGGAATAAGAGAACCTTTAATCTTTCCTTCTGCAATTGGCTTCCAACACTGTCAATCCTTTCCTTTTTTTAACACAACAATGCTGATCCTATGACCTCATTTGCATGGTAACATGGTGAAACATGAAGGTATTCCTCTAATGCCATAGCCAATATGCTCTCTGGATAAAATCTCATTGTGTATGTAATATTCATTTATGATTACTTGCACTTCCCCCAGCACGAGCTCAATGAAACTATTTTGAGAACTCACGTAAGGTAATTACATAGGAAATGGTGGAGAGGTATAGTAAACTGAAAAGCAAGCAGTGCTCATGGAGGAGGAAATTACTTTTCCTGGAAGAATGCTAGAGCTGGTGCACAAGATGACCACTCTTCACCCTTATTCTTTCCTCACTGTTATGCACTCAGAACACAATTTATCCCATAACATGGCTCTAATGCATCTACATGCAATACACATTTTTAACATTTGTTTTTAACCCACTTCATTTATCAATAAATATTGATTTAAACCATTGAAGCACTATATTTCATTATTTGTGATTTTTTCATCCCCTGCAATGCTGAGAATATTAGCCCTAGAGAAAAAAGGGACAGGGCCTTTTTTGTAAGAAATTTAATGTAATTTAATTTTGTACTGGGAAACATTTTTGGTACAAGCAATTGCATTCATGTTATTTAAGAAAAATGCAAAAAGTGATCTTCAACAGTCCCCCCCCCCCCCCCCCCCCACTCTCACTCCCCACTGATCACAATTTTTAGTATGTTTTTCATGACTCTCCCTTCTACCACAGTAAAATAATTTATGACTACATGAACTTTTTCCCCTAATTTTCCTTCACTGACTGGACTAGATGGCAATTGAGAAGACATTTAAATGGGGTGTTGCTGCTGTGAGGTTGGGAAAGCTAAAAACAGCTGGGGGAACATAATGCTCCAAGAAAAGACCTTCAAACTGTGTAAGTAGACTTTTGTGGGATAGTCCACATCTAATTCCAAGAGTCTTCAATTTCCAGTTTTCAATTTTTCCCACGAGTTAAACAAAGCTGTGATCATATGTTCTACAATTCTTCACAAACATTCAATATTTCCAGTTAGCCCTAGTTCATATGAGTTCCACACACTTGATCAGTATTGATACAGTGCTGTGACAAATATGTTTGAGAAGGCCGCACGCAGAATCCCAGTTTGGGTGGGTTATTGTTTTTAGTTCCTATTTGACCTAGGAACATGGGGTACAAAGTTTTTGGTTTAGCCCAGAGTGGTTGCCATTTGTTTAGCCATTCAAACCCCTGTCATACTGTAGCTATGATACAGTATATTAATCATAGTTTAAACAATGAATTGGAGCTGGTGCCGAGGCAAATTGTGCAAATCAGTTTTTATTTGCACCTTTTGGATTTTACATGAAAATATGTGCAAAAACTATGTTGGTCTGGGAGGCCTTTTTGTGTGCCACTTCTATACTTTAAATTTGTATGAATCAGTTCAAACTCTGCACTAAATAAGATAAATGGAAACACTCTAAGCGATCTTTTTTGAATCAAATAATCTTTATCCATTGCCTGGATATAATGAAGTAAAGTCATTAAGAAAAAATTGAAATCTTGCTTTCAAAAATCTAGCTTCATTTGGATTATATACGCAAAAACACACGTTTTGTGAGTTTTTTTTTTACTTGTGACAGATCTGTGTTTCAGTCTGGTTCAAATTTTGTATTGAGGTAGACAAATATATGTAACTAATGTTTGTCTTGTTTTGTGAGAGCCTTATCCATTGACATGATATAAAGAACATGGTTTGAAAGGCAATAAATAGCCTACACCTTATCAGTTGTCACTGGACTCAACAAAATCTAGGGAGGATAATGGTTCAACCCCACATCTGACCAAGCTGATTTAGGTTTTCCACGATTTCCCTAAACTGCTTAAGGCAAATGCCGTGATAGTTCCTTAGAAAGGACATGGCCGCTTTCCTTCCCCATTCTTCCTCAATCCGAGTTTGTTGTTGACGGAATGTTAAACACTAATCTCCTCCTCCTCCTCCTCCTCCTCCTCCTCCTCAACAAAAATCTACATCGGCTGCCAAGCTATGGCAGTCTAATGTTAAAATTATAGTAGAGTAGAAGTTGGGAACCAGAATGAAAAATACCCCTATCGTAGCACAAAAAAGCTGAGTATGTCCTGAGCAGACCTAGGGATTTAAACAAAGGGAACTAGCTTATCAATTTCTGTGGCAGCTTCAAAGACATTTAAATCAAAACATCTTGACACATTTGCACTTTTTCATGAGCTCTACATCTACATCTAAACTGATACTCCGCAATCCACCTTATGGTGCATGGCAGAGGGTACCCTGTACCACTACTAATCATTTCCTTTCTTCTTCCACTCGCATACAGAACAAAGAAAAAATGACTGTCTATTTGCCTCCATATGAGTCCTAATTTCTAGTATCTTTGTGGTCCTTAGAAGCAATGTGTGTTGGCGGCAACAGAATTGTTATGCAGTCAGCTTCTAATGCTGGTTCTCAAAATTTTCTCAATACTGTTTGTTCCTCGAAAAGAATGTCACCTTTTCTCCAGAGATCCCCATTTGAGTTCTCAAAGCATCTCCGTAACACTTGCATGTTGTTCAAACCTACCAGTAACAAATCTAGCAGTGCACCTCTGAACTGCTTCGAAGTCTTCCTTTAATCCAACCTAGTATGCATCCCAAAACACTTGGACAGTACTCAAGAGCAGGTCACACTAGTATCCTATATGAACCACACTTTCCTAGAATTCCCCCAATAAACTGAAGTTTACCATTTGTCTTTCCTACCACAATCCTCCCATGCTCTTTTCTTTTCATATTGCTTTGGAACTTTATGCCCAGATATTTAAATGATGTGACTGTGTTAAGCAGGGCACTACTAATGCTTATCCAAACATTACAGGTTTGTTTTTCTTACTCATACGCATTTACTTGAATTTTTCTACATTTAGAACGCGCTGTAATTCATCACACCAACTAGACATTTTTCTGTCATCTTGTATGCTCTTAGAGTGACTCAAAGATGACACTTTCCCCGTACACCACAGCATCATCAGCAGACAACTGCAGATTGGTGCCTACCCTGTCCACCAAATCATTAATGTACATACAGAATAATAGTAGTCCTATCACACTTCCTGGGGGAACTCCTGACAATACTCTTGTCTCAGATGAAAATTCACCATTGAGAACATACTCGGTTCTATAACTTAAGATGTCTTCAAGCCACTCACAAATCTGTAAACTTTGCCTATATGATTGTATCTTCTTTAACAGCCTGAAATGGGGCACTAGGTCAAATGTTTTCTGCAAATCTAGAAATATGGAATCTGCTGCTGCCCTTCATCCAGAGTTCACAGTATGACATGTGAAAAGTGACTGGGTGGAAGCCTTAGAACCACTTAGTGATTTCACATAGGACCACAATTTTCTTGAGTTCTCAGCCAGATCTTTTACTAAGGTGTGACGGTGATAATAGCTGCATGCTTCATGCATAGATGTTTTCAGCTTCCTCAGCAGTTTCTGAACCTTGTTATTAAACCTACAGTGGGTCTTTTTCCATCCTTAACCGAATGAACAGGCACATAATTCTGCAGATCATGATTTACAATCTGCTGAAACTCTGCCCATAACTCCCCTACATCCAACTTACTGGAACTAAATACTGTCAGTTCCTTATGTGGGATGCTAACAGCTGCTTATCTGCTCTTTCTAGCAGAAATACTATCCTCACCTTCTTAACTGATTTATTAACTTTAGTTACCATAGCTACTATAGTGACATCATGATCACTAATACCCATTTCTGTACTGATGTTGTCGATAAGGTCCTGCCTCTTTGTAACTACAAGGTCCAAGACATGTCCACTGTGTGTGGACTGCTGAACTAGCTGCTCAAGACAGTTTTCAGTAAACATGTTCAAAAGTATTTTCACATGACTGTCTGTCTGTCTGTCTGTCTGTACTCCTCAAAATGAATCAACAGACATCCCGGTCTATGTTGTATGTTAAAAGTCACCTCCAACTAGCTACTGAATACAGACATTCTTCAAGACCCTACAACTGTCACAGGAAAATTGACTGGCCAGTAAATACATCCAACAATGAACTTGGTTTCACCTACACCTGTTACATGCAACCAGATAGTTTCACTGTCACACTTAACTTCCACGTCAATAGAAACAATATTTTTGTCAACTGCAATGAATGCTCTTCCTCCTATCTTTCCAATATACATTCCATTCCTTGCTAAATATCTCAGACTTCTCATTTTGGGTCCCAGCCATCTTTCGATCCCAAGAATAATTTGAGCATGAGAATTGACCTGGAGAGCAGGAACTTCGTTATGAATACTTCGACAATTTACTGATACAATTTTGAGTCTGACTTCCCTTGCTGCATATGAATTGGCGAATGTGCATCAGTGTACCTCCAACTACCATCTAATCCTGTTTCCCCAGCTCAATGAGCTCTCTCAGCTGCAAGGTGTTGGCACACCTGCGTCTTGCAATTGATAAGATGAAGTCTCTGATCTTGTGCCCAAAAACCAGAAGATTTGACAGTCATAGTAAACAATACACAATATCATATGAATGAAGAGCATACATGCAATAGCTAAGAAAGTTCTTCTGGGGGGGGGGGGGGGGGATAAGACATGTGAGCTAACGAAAGAAGTAAAAACGTGCAAATATGTGTAGATGTTTCGATTTAAATATCTTTGAAGCCGCCAGATAAGTTGAAAAGCTACATAGTTCCCTTCTCTTGTATCCATAACCCCATCCATCCAGAATGTATTCATCTTTTTTGTCCTGGACATATTTACCTTTTTTGTGCTATGATAGGAGCATTTTTCATTCTTCTCTAATACAGGCACATTTGTGTGCTGTAAATAGTCTCCCTTGTATGCCAACAACTTTTTCCCAATATTCTACCAATGAATCAAAGTCTGTCACACAGCTTTACCTATTATTGAGCATATGTGATCAATACATTTCATATTTCCACAAATTGTTACCGAGGTATTTGTATGAGTTGACTGATTCCAACAGTGACTCACTAATATTGTAGTCTACTTTTCTGCATTTAGTGAAGAGCACAACTTTAACATTAAAGCAAGTTGCCAATCTCTGAACCACTATGAAATCTTTATTAAGATCTGACTGTATAATAGTGTGCTTGGTGTCTGCTGGCAACCTGTAAAAAACTTCTGCACTAGAATGAACACTCCATTCTAAACTGTAGACATGGAACACAGTTTATATAGAAAATATTTTTACTCCTACTAAAATGCTCAGATACAGATGATGGCATATGTGGTTTTAAGCATTACATCAGTCAGATTCATGTATAATTACTCCATCCTTTTAGCATATATTACATTTATTCATCTGACAGTGTGTTTCATCCACGGCTTGTAATATCGCCAACAGAGAGAGAGAGAGAGAGAGAGAGAGAGAGAGAGAGAGAGAGAGAGAGAGAGAGAGAAAATTCATATTAGTGTAAGGAGCATTCTCAGCGACTTACATCATGTCATCATTTATATAAGGCTACAGTCAAATCCCCTTCCCTCAAACATCATTAAAATATCTTCCCAATGGAGAACTGTCTCCAGAAAGCCTAAATCAGAGATGACTTTGCAGAACCTTCACTTGGCAAGAAAATACTAGCTATTTGATGTTCACTACACACAGTAAGTTTTGTACTCCTTCTGACATTACCCTCCCGTGAAGATGCCTTAGCAGAAGTGCCTTTTTTGGTCTTTCGCCTTCTGAATACTACTAGCCTTAACATGTGTTTTTTCTGTCCTGTTAGACCTGTTGCTTAACTACTTATATTTTCTGTACACTTTATTCCATCGTCTCTAGAGTACTGAAGTTGTTGGAAACATCTACGTAGATAGCACACGTGCAGCATCTCTTAATCCGATGGCCAGATTTGACAAGTTTGACATTACCTTAAATTCTACATCACCACAAATACTGTATGTGCAAATTGGGCCTTCAATCCTCAGCACAACATCACCAGCTGCATTCTTTATGCTAAACTGAGGTGACAGAATGCTCCATTCTTGCTGAATATATCCAACAGTAGTTCCTGGAGGTGATGATACTTCCATGCTCTGCAGAAGGAAAGAAAGAAATATATGTTAATAAATATGTATACATACACATATGTTTGTGGACATACAAAATAAGCTTAAGATATGACAAGAGACAAACAAGATACATGCCCTACACTATTGTTTAACAAACTGAAAGACTTAACATATACTAGTTTATAAATAATTTCTATTTCCAAAATTTAAGAAAAGCCTTATGATTAAAACAATGCTCTAATGATAAATGTAATGGACTGTATGCTAAGTTGAAAGCATAACTTGTTCTTGTTGATGATGTGATGACGATAATGTAGTGGCAAGAGTAACGACTTTGTTCCAAGCACTCAAATTTAAAATAAATTAATTTAAAATGTGTACTGTAATCTTTGTTTAATGTACACCATCGACACATAATTAGATGAAGAGAAATCAGAACTGAAAAAAGTCGTAACTATTTATCACATAAGGTCACAAGATATCGTTACAGAAATGCATAAAATCTTGTCCATAACAGTCTGAGAAGTGGGCCACACAATAAAGAAGTTTTAAAAACTCAGCTCATTCAACATACTGCTGTTGAAACAAAAGGGCTTGGTGTATTATAACTAACCTGTTACCATATTGCTGTAATTAAATATAACAAAGATCAGCAACATGATGACTGGTTTGAAAACTGAAGTGTTTTATTGGACACATTGAGGATAACATGCTCTTGCTTTGATACAGTTTATAAACTGCTTCACTTATCACTGAGAGCAACGAAAGTTGAGTTTTTCTATGAAAAGCACTCCCACTGTCATATTCTCACTCTAAAATTCAGTCAGCGGAATATGAAAGCCCTAAAAAGAATATGTAATGATACATGTATGCATACCGATTATCGTTACCTCAAAAATGATGTTTACTTCATGAGATGGCACTCATGTAGACCAGACGATCTGTCTGAAAGTGAGTGTCAAAATTAAACATAAGCATATGTCATCTAGTGGAAATAATATGAAATAAGGCAGAGTGACATCACATGCTAAGAACTGTACTGAAGGATGTTGCCACCTAGTGAGAAAAATATGTAATATAAGGCATTCTTTTCTGTGTAGTATATACAATTAATTATTTGTCAAAATGTTGGTTTTGTTACATGTAAAACAAAGAACTAAATAATATTGTAAAAAGAATTACATATTTAAAGAGAGAGAAACGATTAGGATTATTTGGATGTGACAAAGTAAGATGGTGGGACAAAGGACACTATGTAAGCCCACCTTTTTCATTAGTCTTTGTGTCTCGCTTATGAAGTTGTTCTTTAGGAGTGATAGAAAGATGTCTGTTCTTAAGATTCATAGTGCAAAGCCACTTCTGTAAAAATGAGTGAGCAGACAGTATAGTGCCTCGACAAACTGTATTAATAATGCTACTTGTGAAAAGGTAGTATGTTCAATAGCTGTACAATGACAAAGTGGATTAACTGTGGCTCTATATTTGCATATAATGAGGAGCCAGTATCACAACATTAATATGGACATTGAAAGGCTTCCAATGGATGCTGACTAGCATCTCATATTATGTATTCAGCAGCTTGTAAGTGGTGCAAGCTACCTTCAAGAGCCATAAGTTAAAGTGGTACTGCTGTTAGAAATTTATGTGGCATTTTCAATGGAAGCAAACTTAAAGCTCAGCACAGCAACTGAACATCGAAATGTTTTTATTCCGAATGTTATCAGAAACTGTGAACAAGCCGGACAGCAGCCATTACTGAAAGTTAAAGTGTGCTTTTATTCATACAGTGTGAGTGATTTCAAACTTGTGTTGCCCTTAACTAATATTTCCCAAGTTCAACAACAGTTACTAGAACAAAGTAATAGCATGGAAAAGCAATTTATAACATCAAAAGATGATCAGCACTCATAATTCTAAAGATATACCTTTCTCCACCTAAAATATCATCTAGCTGTGAACTATGCCAAGAAGTAGTCATCAAAAGATAATATGCCAAATTCTATATTACAAAGAGTAGGCATTGTCGTAACTGAAATCAGGGAAATGGTACATCTTTTTGCATGTGACAGAATTCTAATATTTTTAAAGTATCAAGGAATGTCATAAAAATTACATTCACTATATTCACTATTATCATATCATTACAATAAAGTGAACTTTCACTTACTTTTGCAGACAGTAACAACTTATAAATAAATAAGTTAAAAGTTTCTGATTAAAACACCAACCACCACAGTGTGCACTGAGCCTTCAGCCCAAAGCAGGTTAACTGTACAATTATCTTCTGGGTAGTAATTCCTTATACTTACTGAAGTGTTTTTCATATTATGATGGTTCATGTACTTAAGTGTAGATAGATTCAAATGATTTTATTATATTGTTTTATGGGTTACGCTAAGGTTTCTTGTACAGTCATCTCAAAATGATGAAACAGTGAATGGTTCAGATAATGTTTCCATCTCTATGCAATCAAAATTCAAATTACTTATATTTATTTGTGCACTAGCTTATATGCACAATCACATAATAAACTGTACTTTGATGAAAGTATTAATGAGCAGATACAGCACGTGGCTGTTAACTTTCCAATGTCCGATGGTGCACTGTGAAACGCAGGTAATTCCTAATTAGGAAAGGACTAATTGAAAGAAAAGGAATGGTAGCATCACAAACAGAATAGCACTTCGACATACAATGCAAAAATATTACAATTTAGTAATACTGTAGTGGTGTAGCAGTTACAGCTGTGTTGTTAAATCTGAGTGAGTCATGCAGTGGCAGCCAAGTAAATCAAGTACAGTGTTGCCAAAAAAATTAACAGCAGGGATCTGTTAGATAATACTTATTTCATTATGCTACTACTGTAATAGAAGTGAGATTGTCGTAACAGCATGCTTTTACAGTTATGGGCTGAGGGAAGGGTCTTTCAATGGCAGTTTCAGAAGAAGGAAACAGGAAGAGAGGTAAAATGGATATTTCACACAGGCTTCTATTTTGGCTGCCCAGTAGTAGCTATAAGGTTAATTATGATATAATATTGTCTCTAAATGGTGATGCTACTTGAAATATCCATCATAAACATACCACTGTTAGAGGCCAAAGGCATGCAGAAAGGGCAGGAGGGGGAGGGATAGAGAGAGAGAGAGAGAGAGAGAGAGAGAGAGAGAGAGAGAGAGAGAGAGAGAGAGATATGGGGGTATAAAGCTTTGAATTTGTATTCTGACACTTGGCTGTTGAGTTAATATACCACCACCATAATCGACCTTTTAACATCTACTGTCCGACAAAGGCTTCAAAGAGCTTTAGTTACTGTGGTACTTTCTCTAACCTCATCTACCCACATTCCATTAGGTTTATACTTTGGTCTTTTCCTAGGTCCATCTACTATCCACTGCCTGACTAAGTGTTCTCCACATCACTATTTCATTTTCATTTACACCACAATTGTGTTTTCCAGTCTAGTTAGTTTCAAAATACATTTCTATGTTTAATTGTCTTGTTTAATAATTCCAAACATGCATCTCTTCACTGCTCAGTGAGGAATCACAAGGGTGCTGCCATAAGTCAAAACTTGTAAGACAATATTGTAAACTTTCTGTTTCTGGCACACTGGATGACATTTAGTTTATAAAAACCAATCCATGCTAGTTTTAATTTATCTTTTTTTTTATATCACACACTTGTACTCCTTCTTTGTTATCTCAGTCAAAGGATCTGAGCTTCCTCAAAAACAGATGAGATTAGAAATGGAATCTCCTTTTCTGACATGTCTTACAAATCTGAATTTTCCACTATCCTGTTGACAGTCACTGTTATATCTTGCTGTGTGTCTTGTTTGTATTTTATCTTGTGAAATGCAAGACTTAAGCATTGTTAAAGTTACAGAGATTTGTTACAATATGCAGGCATTCTGTAATTAATTCTACAAGTTTGTTACTGTATTAGTTTTCCTCCAGATTTAATAATTTCTGCTGACATACTGGCACCTCTTGGCCCTTCTGTTTTTTCATACTTCAAATAGTCTTTTACACGCCATCAACTACTAATTTCCAGAATGCCATTATTTTCATAATTAAATGTCTTTGTTTCCCATTTGTCAGTTCAGTTATATAGACATCTAAAGAATTTTTCATATGGTTGTTAATTAGTTTGACAGCTGCCATCATAACTGGTGAGATGTGATGTTGACCCAACTGAATTTTCTATTTTATTCCTTCATCCTCTTATGGATTTCGATCACTTCCATTTCAAATTTTAAACAGATCTTCTCACATTCTTGTGAAGGCATTTCCAAATAATTCTGTTTTATATAGCATATTCTATTATGATATTATTGTCCTTGTGAAACTCTCATTTTTCTTTAATAATTACCTTGTTTCAATTGACATTTTTTTAGACTTGCCTTCTTCATACCTACAACTCATTTAGCTATTTGCTTAAATACCTCCATCAAATAATTGTTGGCTTTTATTGTGTCCATATTTTCTAAGATGCTGAATTACTTGCTTAATTTGATCCAGTACAACACTTTCTTAAATAAATTCTAATAATATACTTTTTTGACCACCTACTCCCAGTTTCTTTCTAACACATATCTATTTATCCACCTCAATATGTTGGCTTCCATGTGAAGGACCTGGGTTCGATTCCCAGTGCTGCCAGGGACTTTTCCTTGGTGGTAGGACTGGAACAGGGCGAACTGAGCCTCATGGTACTGAGGGAACTACTTGATTGAGAAGTAGTGCCTCCAAGGTCAAGAAAGCCAACAACGACCAGGAGCCCTGTGTTTTGATCCACTGCACTTCCATACTGCATCCAAATGACAGAACTGGCAGAGGATGACATGGCAATTGGTTGGTCCAGATTAGCCAGTCTGGGCCATAACGTGAAGCTTTGCTTTTTGCTTTGGTCTACAGTCTGTCCCAGGAGGAGTAGTCAATATTCAGGGATATAAGATGAACAATCAACTGAAGCTGAAAACTGAATATGGAAATATGCCCTATTCTCAATGGCTTCTGACACATAATGCACACTGTTATGTATTTTCTGTATTCTTTGATATGCAGTCAGGCTTACACATGTGCAACAGGTACTAAACATTGCAACATGCATTTTACAAAATATCAATTGAAAAATACATACTTTTAACACACTCACCTCTAAGGATTATTGTACACGCTACATTAGAGCTGTTGTACAGCTCACAATAAATGGCTGAATAACCCACAATCAACTTCAAAGCACTTGTGCACTCTCTGGAGAATGTGTTGTGCTGCTTGTCTGAGTGCCTCTGTTTGTTCCCTAATGAGGGCAGAAGCCTCCATGATGTGACCAAGCTGTTCATCTTCTGCATTCACCTTTCATTTGTACACCTCAGAATTCATTCAACTCCCTAAACAAAAATCTAATGGCGTAGGGTTTGGCAATCTTTGTAGTCAATTAATTGTACTACCACAACCAATGCAGTGATTTGGGTAAGCGTGGTTGAGATGTTCTCTCATAAGTTGGGTACAATGTTGAGGGCCACCATCATGTTGAAAGTACATTGCAGTCCACATGGCTAAAGGAATTTTCTCAAGGTGTTCAACAAATGAATTTTCCAAAAAATCCAAGTAATTCTGTCCCATCATTCACTCTTCTAAAATGTTACTGATCATGCTGCATCAATCATTGTTCAAAAAACAAACTTGGAAATTAGTTTCCATTGCAGTGTGTAGGTTTTCCTGTGCCCACTGACGATTATGAAGTGTGTTGTTGATTCCATTCCATGTAAATGTGGCTGCATTAGTGAGTAGTATTAATGAAAGAAAAGGATGATTGTCATCTAACCAATGACAAAATTCAAGTCATGTGGCAGTGTCACCAACACGAAGATTGTGGATACACTGTATCAGAAATGGATACAAGTTTTCTGCATGTACTGTTTACCATTCGTGTGTTTATGGACATTCATACAAGCAGAAAATTGTCATGTACCAGTAGTAGGACTATGCTGCACCATTTTAACAATGTGTTGCTGTTCCTGCAAAGGTTGTTGAACTACATGTCGAGAAGAAAAATGGGAACATGGAAGAATATCTGTTTCACACAATGTGCTGAAAACTCTATGATCAGATGTTAAACTTGATGGAAAACGCCAATGGTATTCTTTGACAGCTGCAGGAGCACTACCACTGCAGGTGCCACAAAAATACACCATATCTGCATATTCTTCATTAGTTTAGATACATGGCATTTTACCCAGCATATGTACAAACACGGTTAACTGATGCTTCTTTCTCATACTCTCTCAGTCTCTCTCACTACTTCACTCAGAACACATCAACGATAATTGTGCATTCAATGGGCTAACATATACATCTACATCCGCATTCTACAAAACCACTGTGAATTGCATACGTCACAGGGTTTCTTCTCATTCCATTAGCATATGAAGTGTGGGAACAGTGTTTAACCCTTCTTGTAGTATTGGGGTCAATCTGATACATAAGCACACTGGAAATATATATATTCAAAATACACAATTTTCTTCCTTTAAGTCAATTGTATCCAATGATGTTTTTGTTAATTTTTATATTTACAATACATTAAGTTTTATTCCTGGTTTCTGCAGCGAGTACCATTTGGGTCAATATGACCCCATAAGCACACTGAAAATCATATCTCCCTTGTTTTTAAAAGCTTCCCCTCCTCCAAATATAAGATATCCCCCCCCCCTCTCTCTCTCTCTCTCTCTCTCTCTCTCTCTCTCTCTCTCTCTCTCTCTCTCTCTCTCTCTCTCTCTGCACTGAGTACCACAGGTGTCGATATACCACCAATCTAAATTTCCTTTTATTTCTTGAATGTAAGAGCTATGAAACTATCATTATTAATGTTACACTGAGCAACTGTAATTTATGTTTTTATGTTAGTTCATTAAAATACTGCCAGTACATCGAATGTAAATTCCATGGGGTCTATACGACCCCAGTGGTACTTAGTGAGAGAAAAAAGCCCTGGTAGTAGAAGGGTTAAATACCCCCATGAAACTGCAATCAATCTAATCTTGTCCTCATGGTCCCTATGTGAGTGATACGTAGGGAGTTGTAGTATATTCACAAAGTCATCATCAGTTCCTAAAACTTTGTGAGTAGGTTTTCTGAAGATAGTTAATGGGTATCTTCAAGAGTCTGCCAGTTCAGATTCTTCAGTATCTCTGTGACACTCTTCCACAGGTCAAACAAACCTGTAACCATTCGTGCTGTCCTTCTTATCCCCTGCTAGTTGCAGCCTTGGTCTAAGGGTAGCATCTTTGATTAGTTATCAAAACATCCTTGGTCCTAGGTTCGAACCACACCACCACTTACATTTTGAATAAAAATCATCAGCAATGGCAGCCAAAGACTTTGAGCATAAGAAGTTGCCCTGATTCAGCCAACGGCCCTGTCAAAGAGGGGAGAGAAGTATACAGAGGTTCGGGGCACTCTCTTGCCTTTAAGGTGGGTAATGCCCCTAAAGGTGGAAGAATTAGCAATGATCATTGGCATGAGAATGCAGAGGGCAATGGAAACCACTGCATTACAGACACATAATGTGTACCCATATCTGAAAAAGTGTCATGATGCTCTCTCCATTGGAAAAGTATTCTAGACCAGTCTCACATTCAGTACTGCTGGAGGGGACTCCCAAGAGGAAGGTGACCATGTGAAAAAAGATGAATAACCAACAAAAGAATAACATTCTATGAGTCTGTGCATGGAATATCAGAATTCTGAACATGATGGGGAAGCTAGAAAATCTTGAAAAGGCTCAATCTGGATATACTGGGGTTAGTGAAATGAAATGGAGTCAAGTCAAGGATATCTGGTCAGATGAGTATAGAGCAGTATCAACAGTAGTAGGATTCGTTATGAATAGGAATGTATGGCGGAGAGAGAGTGGGGCAGTTCAGTGATAGGGTTGTCCCTGTCAGAATCAACAGCAAACTAACAATGACAGTTACGTACACATGCTGGTGTCGCAAGCTGAAGATGGAGAGAGAGAGAGAGAGAGAGAGAGAGAGAGAGAGAGAGAGAGAGAGAGAGAGATAGTATAGGAGGGCACTGAACAGATAACTCAGTATGCGAAGGGAGATGAAAATGTAATAGGCATGGGAGACTGGAACACAGTTGTAAGGAAGGAACAGAAGAACGGGTTTCGCGAGAATACGGGCCTGGTACTAGGAATGAGAGAGGAAATGGATTAATTGAATTTTGCAGTAAATTTCAGTGAATACTTTGTTCAAGAATCACAAGAGGGGCAGGTAAACTTGGTAAAAGCTGGGAGACATGGGAAGATTTCAGTTAGATATCATGGTCAGGCAGAGATTCCAAAATCAGATATTAGATTGTAATGTGTACACAGGAGCAGATATAGACTTAGTTCAAAATTTAGTAATGATGAAGAGTAGGCTAAAGTTTGAGAGATTAGTCAGAAATAATCAATGCGCAAAGAAACAGGATACAGAAATACTAAGGAAAGACGAGATATGCTTGAAGTTCTCTAAGGCTATAGTTACTGTGAAAAGGAATAGCTCAGTAGGCAGTTCGGTTGAAAAGGAAAGGACATCCCTAAACAGGCAACCACAGAAGCTGGAAGGAAAAACATAGGTACAAAGAAGATAACTGTGAAGAAACCTTGGTAACAGAAGAAATACTTCAGTTGCTCGATGAAAGAAGGACGTACAAATATGTTCAAGGAAATTCAAGCATACAGGAATACAAGTCACTTAGGAATTATATAAATAGGAAGTGGATGAAGGCTAAGGTGATATGGCTGCATATCAAATGTGAAGAAATTGAAAAAGAAATGATTGTCAGAAGGACTGACTCAGCATACAGAAAAGTCAAAACAACCTTTGGTGAATTAAAAAAAAAAGGTTCAAATGGCTATGGGAAGAAAAAAAAAGGTTCAAATGGCTATGAGCACTATGCGACTTAACTGCTGTGGTCATCAGTCCCCTAGAACTTAGAACTACTAAAACCTAAATAACCTAAGGACATCACACACATCCACGCCCGAGGCAGGATTCAAAACTGCGACCGTAGCGGTCGCGCGGTTCCAGATTGTAACGCCTAGAGCTGCTTGGCCACTCCGGCCGGTGGTGAAATTAAAAGCACGGGTGGCAACATTAAGAGGGCAATGGGAATTCCACTGTTAAATGCAGAAGAGAGGGTAGATAGGTGGAGAGAGTACATTTAAGGCCTGTATAATGGGGGAAACCTTGTCTGATGACGTGATAGAAGAAGAAACATGAGTCAACAGGGAAGAGATAGGGGATCCGTTATTAGAAATCAAAATTTAAAAGAGCTTTTGAAGACTTAAGATCAAATAAGGCAGATGGAATAGATAACATTCCATCAGAATTTCTATGATCATTGGAGGAAGTGGGAACAAAATGAAATTTCAAAGGTTGCACAAGCCCACAACTATGAGAATTATCACCCAATCAGCTTAACAGCTCATGCATCCAAGTTGCTGACAAGAACAATACACTGTGGAAAGGAGAAGAAAATTGAGGCTGTGTCAGTTGGCAATCACTTTGGCTTTAGCAAAAATAAAGTCACCAGAGAGGCAATTCTGACATTGTGGTTGATAATAGAAGCAAGACTAAAGAATAACCAAGACATGTTCATAGGATTTGTCAACTTGGAAAAAATGTTAAACAATGTCACATGGAAGGTGTTTGAAATTCTGAGAAAAATAAGGATAAGCTGTAGGGAAAGATGGGTAGCATACAATATGTACAAGAGCCAAGAAGGAATAATAAAAGTAGAAGACCAAAAATAAAATGCTTGGATTGAAAAGAGTGTAAGAGAGGGATGTAGTCTACTGTACAATATATACGTAGAAGAAGCAACAGTAGGAATAAAAGAAAGGTTCAGTGAGCGTAATTAAAATG
Organism: Schistocerca gregaria; assembly: GCF_023897955.1. Classification (NCBI taxonomy): domain Eukaryota; kingdom Metazoa; phylum Arthropoda; class Insecta; order Orthoptera; family Acrididae; genus Schistocerca; species Schistocerca gregaria. The sequence goes on along the minus strand of NC_064921.1, from coordinate 518,226,755 downwards.
CAGGGTGAAAGGATATCAATGATATGATTTGCTGATGACACTGGTATCCTCAGTGAAAGTGAAAAAGAATTACAGATCTGTCGAAAGTAATGAGTAGCAGCAAAAATGAGAACAGTCATAAACTTAACATCAGGACTAGCGATCATGAAGTAAATGAAGTTAAGGAATTCTGCTACCTAGGCAGCACAATAACCAATGGTGGACGGAGCAAGGAGGACATAAAAAGCAGACTAGCACAGGCAGAAAGGTTCTCCACAGAATCAGCGAGGAAATGAATATATGGAAAACAATGACAAGACGAAGGGACAAGATGGTACAAAATCTGTTAAGACATCATGGAATTACTCCCATGGTACTACTACAGGGAGCTGTAGAGGGTAAAAATTGTACAGGAAGACAGAGATTGGAATACACCCAGCAAATAATTAGTGATATATGTTGCAAGTGCTACTCTGAGATGAAGTTCTATTTCATAGGGGTTCCACACAGTTAAGCAATATTCTAGAATGAATCGCATGAGTGTTTTGTAAGCCATCTCCTTTTCAGACTGACTGCATTACCTCAGTATTCTACCAGTAAATGGATGCCAACCACCTACTTTCCCTGTGACTGCACCTATGTGATCATTCCATTTCATATCCCTACAAAGTGTTATACCTAGGCATTTGTAGGAGCTGGTTTATTCCAATTGTGACTCATTGATAGTACAGTTATAGGGTACAACATTTTTGTTTCTTTGTTTTGTGATGTGTGCAGTTTTTCATTTCTGAATGTTTAAAGAAAGTTGCCAATCTCTGCACCACTTTGAAATCCAACCAAGATCTGATCTGATATTTATGCAGCTTCTTTCACATTATCCTTCATTATAGATAACTGCTTCACCTGCAAAAATCCTGATTTTACTATCAATATTGTCTGCAAGGTCATTAATATACAAAATGAACAGCAGAGCTCCTAACACACTTCCCTGGGGTGCACCTGAAGCAACTTCTACATCTGATGATGACTCTCCATCCAAGATAACATGCTACATCCTTCCTACCAAAAAATTCTCAATCTGGTCACAAATTTTGCTTAACACCCCATGTGGTCGGTGCTTTTGACATAAAGCATTGATGTGGTACTGAGTCAAATGCATTTTGGAAATCAAGAAATGGAGCCTCTTCCTGACTACCTTGATCCAAAGCTTTTGGTAATTCGTGAGAAGAGTGAGATATGGATTTCTCACGATCGATGTTTTCGGAATCCGTGTTGGCTGGCACGGGGGAGGTAATTCTGTTTGAGATATCTCATTATGTTTGAGGTCAGAATATGTTCCAAGACTCTACAACAAATCAGTGTCAAAGATACTGGATTGTAGTGTTGGGGATCACTTGCACAATGTTTCTTGTAAATTTGTGTGAACTGTGCTATCTTTGAAATAATGGGCACAGTTTTTTGTCTGGGGGATTTACAGGAGATTAAGTTGGAAGAGGGGCTAACTCAGCTGCAAATTCAGTACACAACCTGATGGCGATTCCATCGGGCCTTGAAGAACACCACTGAAACAAACACTTACTTCCCCCATCTTTTCAGTGTCACAAAGATTAAATTGGAGCAACACTCCTGAGTTTTCCATTGTAAAGTAATGTTTGGAAATGGAGTTAAGCATTTCAGCTTTTGCTTCACTACTCTCAGTTTCAGTTCCTGCTTTGTCAGTAACTTTGGCGATACTAACAGCCTTCACATAGGACCAGAATTTCTTTGGGTTTCGTGAAAGATCTTTTGACAATATTCTGCTACGGTAGTCGGTGAAAGCTTCTTGACAACAAAACATGTTTAATTCAGTATCTCTCTACCTACACTCCTATGCTTTGTTTTCTGTCTATTATGCAGTGGTCTCTGTTTCTTTACAAGATTCTTTACAGTGATTGTATACCACGGAGGGTCCCTCCCATTATGAACTGTTCTACTGGGTACGTATCTACCCAGCAGGTCTCAGTCCACTTGGGACATGGTTCTTCTGCATGCTCCTGCCCTGTGTTGAAAGTTTCAAATTCTTTATTGAGATATGACACTACTGCTTTTTTATCTGAGTTATTCAACATGTATACCAAAAACACAAACATGCATCCATGTCACTTGCCAAAAAACAAATGTACATTGATATATTCTATTTTGGAAACCATTTGCAATAGGACACATGTTCATATGGAGTTTACTGCTTCAAATGAGCATTCCCATCCTAACCCTGACCATTCCTTCTGCAACACACTGTACAGCTATTTGTAGAGTGCATCTCAATAGTCTATGGTCATATGAAATTCTAGAAGGGTTCTTAAATGTTATGTCTTTTAGAATTTCTTTATGAAAGTTTTTTACAGATTAAAAAGACAATGTGTCAGACTAGGAATCAAACCTGGAACTTGAATATTTGTGGTTAATGCTCATGCCCACTGACCAATCCCTACACAACTCATGACCTGCTCCCATAGCTATATTCTTGTTCATCTCACAAAGTATGCAGAAAAACTTCTGTGAAATATGGAATGTAAGAGAGAGGTACTGGTATAAGGAGAGCTGTGATGCAGGTTGTAAGCTCTGTTGGTAACAGTGTCGTCAGAGAAATGCCAGGTTCCAGGCTCGAGGCCTGGTTTGGTGCACAGTTTTAATCTGTCAAGCAGTTCTGGAAGATTCATTTTGGAATTTTTTTATTGTCTGTCAAAACACAATCGCTTTTATTTTTAGTTCCACTGCATTCTTGCCTGGTGCATCTTCTATTCTTTTCTGTCATTATACAAAAAACAATGAATTTGTTTAAAATTTTCTGAGCATGCCGGCAAAGAGTAAACAATGAAGCACACAGTGAATGATAGAAACAGAAATTGGTAACATTGTGGAGTGTTAGTTATTGTACAAAAATATTTATGTTGATACACATTTATCATTATGGCCGTGTAACGAGCAACCTATCTGTGGAGGCATTCATACAAACACATTGTACTTTGAACCACAATAGGAAGGGTACTGAATGCTACCAGTTTCATTTTCTTTTTTGGGAACTAAAACTCCTTGATGTGTACAAGTGCAACAACAGGTCATATATTAAATAATCTTGCCTTACTTGTTTCGTGGAAAAACTAGATGGTTCATATAGGATTTGAAACATTTTTTGATTAACAAGTGTTCTTCATGCCACTTCATTCTGCATTAAAGTTCTAAATACCTTATGAATGAAGTAACCAAAGGATTACTTACTTGAAGACAGCATGGAAACCAACATGTATCACATGCCAAAGGACGATTCAAATGAATCACTTCATTTCTAAAATTATCCAGTATCTTCATATCAAATGGCCTCAGAGGACCACAACAATTGCGAGTCAGGCAATCGGAATCCTCCACAGCATAATATACTTTCTGGCCAACACTGTTCTTTATAGTGAACTTGTTTTTTGTCTCAAATCCAGTCAATGCTGCAATACAACACATATCACATGAGCGAAAGTTACCTATATCAACAAGCTTTTGTTACATACAGAATACAATGTATGTGTAAATGGAAGGGGGATCACAGGTCTCAGCTACAGCAGGACATTAAGCAGAATCAGCGGCGACGAGTGAAAATGTGTACCGGGCTGGGGTACAAACCCTGAATCTCCTGCTTACTAGGCAGGTGCGAGAACTACTGCACCGTCTGGGACACAGCGTTATCGTCACTGCATGGACTATCTCTGTACACCTCACAGATGATCCACACTCCCACTGTGTGCCACCTATCTGCAGTCCCTGTCCATTAAACTCCTGTTTGCTACTCATAGGTTCCCAGAGGAGGTCTGACGTCTTTCATGCATTCTCACTGAACAAAGAGGATCCATAGCCCAGCCAGGCTCATCATGCAAGGTGTTTGTTCCTATGAAAGAACAGATATCATACAGGTCCAGCAGCTGTGAAACACTATATGAAAATAGAAGGGGGACCACTGCTCTGACGCGTACCGAGATCGCCCATACATTTGCGATAACACTGTGTACCAGATGGTGCAGTGGTTACTGCATCATCCTAGCAAGCAGGATAATCCTGGGTTTGAATCCTGGTCCGGTACACATTTTTGCTTGTCGCTGATGATTCCACTTAATGTCCCACTGCAGCTGACAGCAGGGATCCCTCTTCCATTTAACATAGAGCATTTCACAGCTGATGGATCTGCGTGGTGTCTGTTCTTTCAAAGGAACACACACCACACATTCATAAAAAATTGATAAGCCTGGCTGGGCAACAGATCCATTTCCTTCAGCGTGAATGCATGAAACACGTCAGAGATCCTGTGGGAATATCTGGGTAGTGAACAGGAGTTTAATGGTCAGGAACTGCACACAGGTGGCGCACAATGGAAGTGTGGATCGGCTGTAAGATGTACCGAAATAATCCATGCAGTTGCGACAATGCTGTGTCTGGGACGGTGCAGTGGCTACCGCACCTGTCCAGTAAGCAGGAGATCCCAGGTTCGAATCCTAGTTTGGTACACACTTTTGCTTGTGACCACTGATTCCACTCAATGTCCCACTGCAGCTGGCAGCAGTGAGCCCCCTCCATTTACACATAGTATTTCACAGCTGCTTGATCTGTATGACGTCTGTTCTTTCAAAGGAACAGATCACCACTGATACAGTTTTTCAATGTTTTACCACCTGATAATATATGAGACTATACGTACTCACCATCATCAACTGCAACATTTGACACATTATCTGATATTTTATCTAAGTTTCTTTTCACGTTGTAAGAGTTGACATTGAATTTTATGTTTCATCTTCTGCATTTGGTATGTTCAAGACAATTTATTGGCTAAGTAACTTATGGAATACTTCATGATAGTACATAGTATGAAATTTCAAAGAAATAAAACTGACCTAACTGGCACCACAAATAAACGTTAATGGACACACAGACTCAATCAAACACTATGTGAAAATTCCTTTGGAACTAGTGTGATAACAAGCTAAATGCAGTCAACAAACACACAAACTACTTACGCAGCTCATGTCAGCATAATTTGGACTTTAAGAGTATTGTGCTGACCAATATAATCTTGCTTTAAATACTGCCAATGCCTCTTGTCTTAGTCACATCCGCCATTATACTGTTATCTGATTGAGGACTGACAAAGTGTGCATTCAGAATAGCAGGTGGAATTGGTATATGGTATACTTTATCACCGCAGTTTATTTCTGTTTTAATAATTTCCCATGCAGCTTTGCATTTATTCACTGAGTTCAGTATATATGTACAATATACTTTGCACTTAGCTGCCTTGATTTTAAACAAGTAAATCTTTTTCACTTTCATATACTTTATTGTGCTTAGATCTATCATGATATAGTAGCATTATGATTCTTATTTTACTTAGATGCTAGGTGTGCCAGCTTTTTAGATTTTGTGGTTTGGTGTAAAGATTTTGCTTCAATATTTTCTTTAGAACAACATGCTTCAAAATTTTCAGTTAACAGTTCTAAAAATTTGGTGGTATATTCATTTGCACCAGCAGTAGTTATTATTTTATCCCAATTTATTAAATTCACTTTACTTATCAACTTGTTTATCTTTGATTCATTAATTAGTATTATAATTTTTCTGCAGTCTGTGACAGTTTCAGTTGCTTTACTGTTAAAGAGTTTGTCTGAGCCATAGCTTGATTGTGCCAAATTCTGTTTTGTTTAGATGAAAATTACATATTTTGTTATCTAGACATGCTTCCTGTCTTGTGGGTTTGTCATTTACCCACCTGAAGTTCAGGGATCTTACTGTATTTGGCAAGAGGTCAACATTTCTATTCTTAAAAATAATTTGTATACTGATATCACCAAATATGTATTTGAGTAGCAAGATTACCAGTTTCTCCAGGAACTCCACAAACAGGTCTTCATTGTGTTTTGGGGGGGGGGGGGGATACTGAAGCTATTATAATTTCCTGTTTTGACAACATTATGGCTGCAGCTTCAAATTTTGCTTCTATGTACAGACCACTTCCATCTACAATTTCATAGATTAGGTTCACACTATTTTTAACATATACAGATACACAATCACATTTAGTACCTGTTCTACAGTAGCTAGTTGCCAACTCATATTCAAATGGTACAGTTAATTTTAGTTCCTGATTGCTAAGCCACTGTTCATTTATTGAAATCATAGTGCAGTTTAAGTTTCCCTTGTTCATAAGAGACCGCACATTAATATATAAGAACATTACACTTGTATTTATCTTACTGTGGTGTTCCTGTAACCCTTCAGCAAAAAATCATTGAGATGGGATGGAACAGTTGCTTTTCTTGTCCTCAGTTTATGACCACTTGATGAGTTTTCCAGTGTTGATTGATCCTGAAGATGGCATGTAGGTGAAATTCTTGTCTTGTTAAGGGGATGAGTGGTTTCCACTACTTCTGATGGTGTTGATGTAGCATTTTCCATTACTGATGTTGATTCTTCTCTTGTTGCTTGTTTTTCTGACAATAATGATTCTGGGTATGCTGCTGCCACTTGTGACTGTAGCTCTGCTGCTGTTGACTGGGATGATGATGACATTGCTTTTTCGGTTATTGCTGCTGCTGCTTCTGATAATAGTTTTGTTTTTGTTGATGCTGATTTAGCTGCCACTGGTGTTGGTTCTGCTGAAGTAGCAATAGCTGCTGCAGTTGGTGATTGCTGCTCTGCTATTGTTTGTGGTTGGCACACTGCTGTTTGTTCTGCTATTTTAGACAAATGATTTATTCTTTTGCTAGCTGCGGTCAACATTTCCAGAGTTTTATAGCTGAGAAGTCACTTACCCTTTCCATTTATGTGCATTCAATGCTTTGTGAAACTGTCTCTCTGTACGTTGTCAACAGATAGAAACTGAGTGTTTTTATACATTTGGCAGATCTCCTCAAACTGTTTGTTGGCCTTAATAATTTCTCTATTTACAAATGAGTCTTTTATAAGGTCATATCTATGTGGTATTTCAATGATGATCATATTTTTGTTCCTATTAGAGTCCAGTACTACCTTCAGATTTTGTACAGCACTAGACAAATGACAAATCATTCCTATAAACATCGGTGGCAAGCGCCCCCCCCCCCCCCCCCCCCCCTCGTTTGCATTTTGTTAAGTTCATATAACTACAAGCACATAACATTTTTGATAGACCACACCCATGACTTGTTTGCACACATTTCTTCTGCACTTGTGTCTGTCTCTCTAGGACACTAAAATGTTTTTTTGATGGCACTTGGAACACATTTTCAATGCATTTTCTGTGGGTGAACTTTTTATAGTTACACAATGCCATCTAATGAATAAAATATGCACTTATGGAATATTGGACAAGCTCTATGATTAGAACCCAAAAGATTACTCTTAATGGAGAACGCATGTCTCGTGTAAAAGCAAACCAAGAATACCCTTGAGAGTTTTACAGTGCTATTACTGTTCAAAATATATGGAAACAATCTGGTGGATAACAGAGCTCCTTGAGGCTGTTCATAAATGATGCTGTTCTATACAGAGAAAATGAAACACCAGAAAATTGTAGCTAAATGCAAGAATATCTGCAGTGGACTGATGCTTGATGTAAGCACTGGCAGTTGACTCTCAAAAAGTATAACAAATAAAATGGAAATTGTAGGAGATTGTACATAAATTAACTGAAGTCCCATTATCATTTGACTGCATGACTGGTAATCAATCATTGGTAATGGTCATAGCTACAGGTAACTACAAGTAGGCATCCACCTCGCACTGGCTCTAGATTTGTTGGCAAAGATTGCAGTCAATTTTATTTTCATGTCCATAACACTAATATGGCAAGTGAAATTTCAGGTTCATTTAGGGGCTATATTTTTGTACAACTTGGCATAGTGTGGCACTGAATTTTTGAGCTTTAGTAGCATGCAGACCCTTTTAGAAATAAAAAGGTTGCATAATTACATTGACTTTCATGTAAAAAGCTGTTGATTTAGGGGCTATATTTTTGTACAACTTGGCATAGTGTGGCACTGAATTTTTGAGCTTTAGTAGCATGCAGACCCTTTTAGAAATAAAAAGGTTGCATAATTACATTGACTTTCATGTAAAAAGCTGTTTTCTATCTTGTCCTGAAGTCCAATGTACAAATTTCAACCTTTGCTCAGTCCAATCTGCCACTTTCATGAATGATGATGAAATGATGAGGACAACACAAACACCCAGTCATCTTGAGGCATGTGAATATCCCTGACCCCACTGGGAATTGAACCTGGGACCCCGTGCTTGTGAAGCGAGAACGCGACTGTGAGACCACGAGCTGTGGACTATAAAGGATTTGTCCAATATGAGTTTTTCATCTACATCTACATCTACATGGCTACTCTGCAAATCATACTTAAGTCCCTGGCAGGTGATTCATCGAACCATCTTCACGCTAATTCTCTATTATTCCACTCTTGAACAGCGTGTGGAAGAAAAGAATACCTGTATCTTTCCGTGCCAGCTCCAATTTCCATTATTTATGATGATTGTTTCTCCATATGTAGATTGGCAGCAAGAAAATTTTTCCACATTCAGAGGAGAAAGTCGGCGATTGAAATTTTGTAAGGAGATCCTGCAGCAGCAAGAAATGTATTTGTTTTAATCCTGTATCATTTCCGTGACACTCTCTCCCCTATTTCTCGATAATACAAAATGTGCTGCCCTTCTTCAGACTTTCTCAACGTTCTCTGTTAATCCTATCTGGAAGGATCCCACACCACACAGCAGTACTCCAAAAGAGGATGGACAAGTGTAGTGTGGGCAGTCTCTTCAGTAGATCTGTTGCATCTTCTAAGTGTTCTGTTGATAAAATGCAATCTTTTGTTCACCTTCTCCACTTCATTTTCTACGTGTTCATTCCAATTTAAGTCTTTTGTAATTGTAAATCCTAAGTATTTAGCTGAATTTATTGATATATCATGTAACTGAAGCTTAATGGATTTCTTTTAACACTCATGTGGATGACCTCAAAATTACTTAGTGTCAACAGCCAATTTTTGCACTACACACATATCTTTTCTAAATCATTTTTTCATTGTTTTTGATCTGATGATGACTTTCCTACATGATAAACAACAGCATCATCTGTAAACCACCTCAGATGGCTGTTCAAATCTTTTATTTACTATGCACGATGTGTTCTAGTCTCAACAACAAAGTCGTAGTCATTACAGTAGCACTCTTTAATAGACTATGTACTGAAAACTATTAGCATTGAGTCATCAGATTAAATAAAGGAGATGAAATATTTGCATACATCTCGCCACAAAAATACACTCGCATAACTTTAAACACTAAAGCTGAAGTTCAGTTTGTATTGTCAAACGCTAAATAAATAAATGCAAATCACACACCCATATTTCCATACATGTTAAAATTACACACAAGGCACCGGATGGTGCACATTTCAGGCATGTCAACAGAATAACAATACACAGTATGGTAGGTAATCCTGAAGGAGGTGATAGGAGACAGTGTTGAAACACAAATTCAAAAAATTGTGTAACAAAGGTGTTACATACATGAGAATAAAATTATGGTATTATCTCCCAACACTAATAAAAAACATCACAGCGCTACAGAATTTTAGAATCATCTAGGATCAATCATAGTAGAGGACTATTTTTACAGCATACGGGAATTCTTAGGATATGATCTGGCACAATAAACAGCAGGGTGGCTGAATAACATGAGGCGTATGTGTGAAGTCAATTTATCCATTTATGTTATATATGCAAGTGTGTGTAAAAGGACAAATGAGTATAAATTTTTTTAAGTGTGAGAGCCTGTAACCTACCAGAATGATGTGGTGATGACAGTTTTTTTTTGAAATATCTATAATTTATTTATTTTCTGAACTCTTTAATATGCATCTCCTTTCAGATTGTAGCCACTATGTGAAGCAATGTACAGTACAACTTAAAAGTAACCATCATAGCACTGTCCATCATCTACTGTCATATCATTACTGATTTGACTGATATCATGATGTACTTTGTGTACTGTGTTTAAAGATCACTAAAAATACAATACAGTTTCATCTTGATGTCATTTAATAACTGTAAGAGCATCATGTAACATCCCATGAAATTTCCAAAATTGTAAACCAGAGTAATTTGAGCTCATATGGTGATGACCCTGATAGGGCACTTGCAACATATTACTTGCCCCTTAACAGGCTTTGAGAAGTACCGATGTAGATGCATGGCAGCTGAAGAAGGCCCCCTAACATCATTGTCATTATGCCTATGCCAGAGAGATATCAAAATATACCAAAAGCTATGCCATGAATGGCAGTCCTTACCTGGGTACACTAGAATGGTAATATGCTACACAGACTCATTAGACCCATTTTTATATACCTGGCTTTCAGTTTGCTTGTCTCTCACTGTTTTACAGAACATGGCTATAGAATCAGACTCCTGTGAGATGGTTTTAGTGCAGTGTTTGATGGAATGATGATCAGACTTTAACACTTCATCAACAAATGGAGTATCAGCTCAGATGAGAGGAGGAAGTCAGCCATGTTATTTCAGAATTTGCCTTAAATTATTTTTGGAAATTGCAGGAGAATTAAATCTGGGTAGCCGGACAGGAATTTGAAATTGTGTCATCCTGAATATGGATCTAGTATCACGGTGTTTGCTGTCTTAACAAAACTATCCAGTGAAATGTGCAGTCATGTTTATGAAACCTGTCTGTATTTTCATTTGGCAAACATCTTCATTCTGGGCACTTGCACTGCAACTTTTGTTAAAGACTGGATCCACCTGTATCTTTTCCAGCCACACTGGATATTGTGACCAACAAGTTTGTGGAAGAAGAGAGAGGTTTTTCTGCATACTCAATATATAGGGTGGTTATAATTAAACTTTTGCTACTTGAGCCTTTGCGGGAATGATGTTCAGACTGTCTACTGCAGGACTTGCAGTAGTGTTTGTGTCATGACTTGCAATTAGGCACCAGTACTGGTATGGTTACGCAAGGTTGAAACACATGCATCAGCATGCATTACAGTTGCTGACAGTTAATAGCCTGCTCAAAGTGGACAGGACTTTACACGTACAGCTATTTTATCAAAACAGCACAGCAACAGCACTGCTGCTCTTTGCAAGTATTGACCTATTAAAGGAACACGATGAGGTCCTCTTTCCGTGCTGGTGTTGAAGAACTTTATTTGAAAGATTGAATCGAAAGGCAATTTGGGAATTGCTCCTGGGGAGAGGACAATGCCCAATTGTGCCACAAATTGATGGGGAAGTTACTGTTGTCATAGTTGAGAATGCTGGACACAATGTGCAACTTTCAAGCAGCGCATTACCTGTGTCACTACAGCAGAACATTCCATCATCTACCGTTGCTTCCTTCCTTTACCACTCCGCTGCCCCCTCCCTCGTGCCCAGTGCCTCCAATGATATGTCTGTCCTGCAACCCTCTAGTGCTTGCACCCTCCACAAGGCAGCAACGACTTCACTACCCCACCTGTACCCTGTTATCCCTCCTCTTCTCTGCCGCACTTTGGGTTTCTGCTTCAGTTTGACGTGGCAGAACTGTAATCTGACTGGAGAAGCCACAAATAGTGGCCATGCCTGTGTGAAGTGTGCTTTCTTGTGTGAATGTTTGTGTGTTTTCCTTTCTGAAGAAGGCTTTGGCCAAAAGCGCAGTGTGTCACATCCATTTCATTGCACCTGCCTGCAACTCAAAGTGTCATCTTTACTGTGAGTAGCGATCTATCTTTTTCATAATATTGTTAATTTGTTTTACAATTTCCTGATCTCTAAGTTTTGTATCTTACTTTTTCATGTCCATGCAACAATCAAAAATAGAAACTGTGTTAACATATTCTTTGGTGCAGCAAATTCTTATGACAGGATTTAGTATTTCAAGCTTCTAATTTTCTGTTCTGATGCCGCATTGATGATCCATCACATGGACACAGTTCTTTCTGATACTTGTGCTTTGAAAAATTTAGCCTGAGTAAGCATAAACAGTATATGGCAGCACAGTGATAATTTATTTTTGTAAAAAAGTGTACAGATTTATCTTCTAACCATTCTGTATCTTTTTTTAATATATATGCTCATCTTTCTAGGACTCCATGCCTCAATCTGTAAAAATTGAAGCCTTATAAGATCAATCTGTTGTCCATCTGTCTGTTCGATTGTTAACACTTGAGTAAGCATACCATTTTTCATAGCATGAGCGTGTGCATGGCACACTTTGTACACATGTAAAGAATAGCTGTCTTTATGTTACCAATGTAATCATTTATGAGCAAAATCACAGTAAACATCTTTGTGTAACCAAACAATGATAAAATAAACTTACGATATATGAGATAAATCATTTTTCAATCAAACAATAATAAAATAAAGTTTCCATTAGTTCACTCTGTTTGTACACAATGTAGTTGCATCAGACTCTGACATCCACTTACTTGATTACTAATTATCTTATACATAACTGTCTCACTGTGGGATTGTGCTGCTAGCTTGGAAGCAGGATCATTTTCTTGCCCGGGTCGTAATTTTTTTTCGTCTGTCTCGCTATTTATTGTATATTATTGCTGATCACTTGGACATATCGCAGCACACATTATTACTGTGCTATTTGAATCAATAATGAAGGAGTAGGTACACGCTCACAATTGTACAATAACAACAGAACAGTACGAGTCAATGTTATTTGTGACTGCTGCACTTTGTACAAAGTTGAGCCCACTCGGGGATTAAGAACACTATTTATCAGGAACGAGTAGACATATGAAGTTCAAATTTATGTCACACTTCGAGGACTATGGCCCTTGACATGTAAAAGTTTTAAGTTTCAAGCAGTTCCATCAAAACATATGGCCATTTATGTCACATATTTCGATACTCGAAAACCCACTCATCAAAACCCACAGGGTACACTTTCTGTTCACTTAGAATCATGAAATTTGGCATGAAGCAAGGTTTCACATTACAAGTAAAGGGAGAAATATTTTATAATAATACCACCTGACAAAAATATTTCTTTTTGTCATTTGTTATTAGACTTCAAATGTGAAATTAAAACATTTTCAAAAGTCTAGGAATCCCTGAGATTGATACCTTGCCAGTACCAATTTCAATGACAGGCAAAAAAACTGTCAATATTCTTGATTCCTGGAATGAATAAAGGGTCTATACATATAATTAAGTTTTGCAGAACCCTCGGTGTGAGAGTCCTACTATCACCTGGCCAATTTTTTAACACATATCTCACTTTGTTTCATATCCACAATGGCCCTTCTTCACAATAGGACCAACAGAGCACAATGAATGAATAAATGAATGAATTCATACTTCACAATTTTCTTTTCTCTCAGGCAACGGTGTGTTGACATCATTAAACCAATAATGATATGCATGATCACTACACACAAACTAGTGTTAACATTCATTTCACAAGCCAGAGACAGCCCCATTTTTCTTTAATATGTTATTCTGACCACCGATTTGTCAAATAAAACGCAAAAGGTTTCATCTTTCATTTTGTCATTTTTGCCCTAGATGATTTTGAGGAACTAAATATTTTCAACACAAGCAAAGCAACAAAATCTTATGAATTATAAGATGAAGGTTTGCAAAAGCAATTAATACACTGAAAAGTTGTGGGCAAAGGGAGTACTTAACAGTACTATAGTAATAGGGGGTGATTAATGGTAACAAGTTTACACAGCCACGGCATGACTCTGCTCACTTTAATCTATTTTTATATATTTCATATGGAAGGGTTAGGATGAGTTGTCCGTATTTCTATGTAGCTTTGATAACAGTCTATGTAAATAAGACTATAATATATTTAGAAGTCTACTCACATGTACCTTGCAAATTTGTGCGCATGAATGATCTAGCTCCAACAAATTACACAAGCAGTTTCTGTTTCAAACCTAGAAAAGAACACGTTCATACTATTGTTGTTGTGGTCTTCAGCTGAAAGACTGGTATGATGCAGCTCTACATACTGCTCTATTCTGTGCGAGCCTCAACATCTCCAAATAACTAATACAACCTACTTCCTCTCCATGATTTTTACCCTCTACACGTCACTCCAATACTAAATTGGTGATCCTTTGATGTCCCAGACTGTGTACAATCAATCAATCCCTTCTTTTAGTCAAATTATGCCACAAATTTCTTATATGTCCAATTCCAATCAGTATCTCCTTATTAGTTATGTGGTATACCCATCTAATATTCAACAATATTATGAAAAGGAAAGTTGCTACCCACCATATGGTGGTGGTGGTGTTGTGTGTGTGTGTGTGTGTGTGTGTGTGTGTGTGTGTGTGTGTGTGTGTGTGTGTGTGTGTGTGTGTGTGGTGTTGACTAAGGCCTTAATGGCTGAAAGCTTTAATTGTGAGTCTTTTTGTTGTACCTATCTGCGACTCAGCATTCCGCTATATGGTGAGTGGCAACTTCCCTTTTCATAATACTGTTACATTCCATCCTGGATTTTCGATTGTTTGATTCATCTAATTTTCAACATTTTTCTGTAGCACCACATTTAGAAAGCTTCTATTCTCTTTTTGTTAAAACTGTGTATCATTCGCATTTCATTTACATACATGGCTACACTGCATGCAAATACCTCCAGAAAATACTTCCTGACACTTGAATCTGTATTCAATGTTAACGAATTTCTCTTCTCCAGGAACACTTTCCTTGCTATTGCCAATCTACAATTTTATATCCTACATACTTCAGCCATCATCAGTTATTTTACTGCCCACACAGCAAAACCCATTTGCTGCTTATAGTGTCTCACTTCTTAATGTATCTTCTTCAGCTACTCCTGATTCAATTTGATTACATTCCATTTGTTTGGTTTTCTTTACTATTTGATGAATGTCAAGATTGAATAACATCAGGGATAAGCTCACACTCTGTCTCACACCCTTCTCAACTACTGCTTCCCTTTCATGCCCCTCAGTTTTTGTAACTGCCATCTGGGTTCTATACACATTGTAAATAGTCTTTCACATGCTATAAATGTAGATTTGCCTTTTCCTAACCTATCTTTCGAGAGAAGTCGTAGGGTCAGCATTTGCTTTGCATGTTCCTACATTTCTCCAGAATCAAAACTTATCTTTCTTGAGGTCAGCTTCTACAAGTTTTTCCATTCATCTGTAAAGAATTAGTACTTGTATTTTGCAGTCATGACTTATTAAACTGATAGTTCAATAATATTCATATCTGTGAACACCTGCTTTCTTCGGAATTGGAATTATTACATTCTTCTTGAAGCCTGAGTATATTTCAACTGTCTCACTGCTGACTTGGCCTCTAGCCATTACAACTAAGTGATTTTGCACTTCCTTTCAGTCTCGTTTTTTAGACAGTTTTATTCCCTTTTGCGTGCTTCATTTGGTGCTATTTCATATTTTTGCCTCTCATCACTTAGTCAATACCTCCTATGATATCCAAGGATTTATATCAGGCCTTGTCTTTTCACCTATTTGATCCTCTGCTTCCTTCACTATTTTATCACTCAAAGCTTACCATTAGTCTTCTACTGTATTCCTTTTCCCTGTTCTAGTGAATCATCGCCTAATGCTCTCTCTGAGATTCATTTTTTTCAACTTATTTAGGTCCCATCTTCTTAATTTCTCACCTTTTTGCCACTTCGTCAGTTTTAATCTACATTTCATAATCAATAAATTGTAGTCAGAGTCCACTATCTGCCAATGGAAATGCCTTACAATTTAAAATCTAGTTTCAAAATCTCTGTCTTACCATTACATAGTCGATCTGAAACATTCATCTGTCTTACGATTGAAGTTGCACCTTTGTACTGCTATACTTTGCATGTCACAAAAGTGCATTTGAAAAAGTATATGTGATACACACTGACAATAGCATACTAAGCTTGATGCAGAAAACATCACATATTCACATGTAAAAATTTCTGAAGTTCAGTATTACACATGAAATCATCGATTATAGAGTCTGTTTTAACCCTTGAAATAACAGGGGAGCTGGCGACTAATTTGTGCCTGCCTTTTAAAAATTTTCAATTAAGCTTAACCCATAATTTAAGTTTCATTAGTAGATGTGACTTTTCACAATGAATGTTATCTACACTATTACATACAGTGAAGCTGTTGTTTAATGTTCTTACAAAAATTTCAGAAAGTTCTTGACCATTTTCCTTCAATTTTTTTACAAGATACTCCAATAAATGCTCAACAAAAAATCAGTTTTTGATAAAATAACTTAACTGGATAGATAAAAAAAATCTGCTCATCAAGCAGTGGCAGATTGCCCACATAAAACAGGGTTGTAATTAGGCAAGCTTTCAGAGCCAGTGGCTCCTTCTTCAGGCAGAAGGGTTGAAGGGAGAGGAAGAGGGTGAAGGAAAAGGACAGGAGAGGTCTAGGAAAAGGGGTAGGTTTCAGGAAAGTCACCCAGAACTGCTTATCATATGGGATGAGAAGGAAAGACTGACTGTTGGAGACAGTCTCCAACAATCAGTCTTTCCTTCTCATCCTGTGCAGTAAGTCTACCCTGACCTGCAGTTCTGGGTGAGTTTCCTGAAACCTACCCCTTTTTCTAGACCTCTCCAGTCCTTTTCCTTCACCACTCTTGCTTCCCCTTCAACCCTTTTGTCTGTAGAAGGAGCCACTGGCTTCGCCTACTTACAACCCTCTTTTATGTGTGTGTCCTACCACTGCTTGCTGAGTATATTTTTTTATCTATCAAATTAAATTATTTTGCCTAATAAATGTTCAGGTGGACATAGGTTATACATATTCTTAATCAACTATTTTGGTTAACCATCTTGAGAAACAAAATGCTGTGCTGTGAAAATGTGTGGTTTCGTTTACCTTCTCGCTGTCAGTTTTAACTAGGGTAGCAGCACATTTAAACCTTTCCAGAAATTGTTTCTCCAATATACATATTTTCTTCTTATATGTAATTTTAAACAAAAACTCTACACACAACAGTATGTTGCATTGTTTTCCTGCTTGCAGTCGGTTTTGCCGGAAAATAGGAAAGTTGTATTTATGTCTTATCTGCTTACATTCAGCTACTACAGAATATGAATTGTCTGAAACTTTGTAATCCTATCTGTTCATAGATTAAAGCTATGCAGAATACTGTCATTGAAGCTACTATACTCACAAATCTAGCAGCAGGAGAGGTCTCTCATACACCAATGGTCCCAACCAATTCACCCATTCATTTCAGGCGATTTCATCTCTCAATCACTGTTTTGTTGGCAATAAGAATAAACAAGGCTCAATGTCAGTGAGGGGAGGGGAGAGGCAATGGAAAGAGAGGATTGAGTGTGGACGAGGAGGTGTACAGAGAGGCAGGAGGAGGTGATGGGCAAAGAGAGGGGGGAGGGAGGAGGAGGTGGACAGAGTGAGACAGAAGGAGATCAGGTCGTATTTCCAATTCCTATACATATTTAGCAATTGTGAAGTGTTGCTGGTTTCAGCAGTATTCAGTATTTTCAGATTCAGAATCCTACTTCCCCATCAGTATCCCTTTAAAAAGTATGTTGTAAACAGAGGCTAAAAGTAATTAAAGAATTTTCTGTGGTGGTCACAAAGGTTGAGACTGTGAAAGTGATTGTGGTTTCAATGTTATTACATACATTAATATTCTTTTGAAGCAGTGAGTAGACATTGTAGAAACTCCTAGTTAGCTGTACTTGGCATGCTTTGTATGTGTGATGGGCTTTTCATTATTGCTGTACTTTTGAAATTTAAGATAAATGTTTTATTTTAAAAGCAGCCTATAGTGTTTTACCAACATGGCAGCAGAGTGTGGTTGGTAAAGATTGCAGGCATAAAGTGCGACAGATTTGAACAATTTTGATGGATACTTAATGTTACTGAAGTGCGAAAGATGAGATGATGACAAAGGAAACCCAACAAATTGAAAATATGACATCATCATCATCATCATCATCATAATTTAAGACTGATTATGCCTTTCAGCGTTCAGTCCGGAGCATAGCCCTCTTATAAAATTCCTCCACGATCCCCTATTCAGTGCTAACATTGGTGCCTCTTCTGGTGTTAAACCTATTACTTCACAATCATTCTTAACCGAATCCAGGTACCTTCTCCTTGGTCTGCCCCGGCTCCTCCTACCCTCTACTGCTGAACCCATGAGTCTCTTGGGTAACCTTGCTTCTCCCATGCGTGTTGATAAGGTAACCTGAATCCACCCAGCTTTTGCTCCCATACAACAAAGTTGGTCGAAAGACTGAACGGTGCACAGATAGTTTAGTCTTGGTACTGACTTCCTTCTTGCAGAAGAGAGTAGATCGTAGCTGAGCGCTCACTGCATTAGCTTTTCTACACCTCACTTCCAGTTCTTTCACTATGTTGCCATCCTGTGAGAATATGCATCCTAAGTACTTGAAATCGTCCACCTGTTCTAACTTTGTTCCTCCTATTTGGCACTCAATCTGTTTATATTTCATTCCCACTGACATTACTTTCGTTTTGGAGATGCTAATCTTCATACCATAGTCCTTACATTTCTGATCTAGCTCTGAAATATTACTTTGCAAACTTTCAATCAAATCTGCCATCACAACTAAGTCATCCGCATATGCAAGGCTGCTTATTTTGTGTTCACACCTGACAAAAAAACTTTTTTTTTTTTGAGGGGGGTGGGGGGGCTGGCGAATTGTAATGTAGACAATAACTACAGGCAAAAATCAAACAATGAAAAATCCAGGATGGAATGTAACAATATTATGAGAAGGAAAGTTGCTACTCACCATATAGCAGAGATGCTGTTGCAGATAGGCACAACAAAAAGACAACTAAAACTTTTGGCCATTAAGGCCTTCGTCAACAATACACACATGCACACAAACACAACCCACTAACACAATTGCAGTCTCAGGCAACTGAAACCACACTGTGAGAAGCAGCACCACCAGTGCATGATGGGAGTGGCAACTGAGTGGGACTAAAGAAAGAGGCTGGGGCAGGGAGGGGGAGGGATAGTATGATGGGGTTGGTAGACAGTGAAGAGCTGCAGGTTAGACGGAGGGCACGGGAGAAGTGGGGGGAGGGGGGGGGGGGAGTAGTGGAAAAGGAGGAAAATAGAGGGAACAGGCTGGATGGATGAGGTCAGTAACTAACAAAGACTGAGGCCAGGAGGGTTACAGAAATGTGGGATGTATTGCAAGGAAAGTGCCCACCTGCACAATTCAGAAAAGCTGTTGTTTGTAGGAAGGATCCATATGGCACAGTCTGTGAAGCAGTCATTGAAATGAAGGACATCTTGTTTAGCAGCGTGTTCAGCAACAATGTGGTCCACTTGTTTCTTGGCCACTGTTTGTAGCCATTCATGCGGACAGACAGCTTGTTGGTTGTCATGTCTACATAGAACGCAGCACAGTGGTTGCAGCTTAGCTTGTACACCACACATCTGGTTTCACATGTAGCCCTGCCTTTGATGGCATAGGTGATGTTGGTTGGTTAGCTGGTTGGTTTAAAAGAGGGGGTGGGGGGAGGGACCACACTGCAAAGTCATTGGTCCCTTGTTCCAAGTAAAATGATTACACAAGGGAAAGAAGAAAAGAAAAGAGACATACAACACAATAACAGGAGAAAGGAAGAACAAGAAGAATGACAGAAGGACAACCAACATTACAATGCCCAAATCAGGAAAATAATGCCACAGAGAGAAGCAAGAAACAGGTAGAAGGGATAAAAACAAGAGAGGAGATGACCGTGGTTGGCAGACCACGAGAATAAAAGGAAAAGCCAGCCACTCTGCGACACACTAAAACATCCAAGCCTAAAAGCATTAGAGTGGGATAGGCTAAAGGATTTTAGAATCTCTCCCTGGAGTCCATTTCTCTACTCACCCCTACCACTCCCCACACTCCTACCTTCTACATGCTTCCAAGTCCATAAACCTAAGCACCCAGGACGCCCCCTTGTGGCCGGTTACTGCGCTACCACAGAGAGAATTTCTGCTCTTGTAGACCAACGGCTTCAACCTATTACTCAGAACCTACCCTCCTATATAAAAGATACCAACCATATCCTCCACCGACTCTCCAAAGTTCCTGTCCCTTTACCACACTGTGCCCTGCTCGTCACTATTGATGCCACCTTCCTGTACACTAACATTCCTAATGCCCATGGCCTTACTGCTATCGAACACTACCTTTCCAGACGCCCTGTGGATTCCAAACCAACAAAATCCTTCCTAGTCGCCATGACCGGCTACATATTCACCCACAGTTACTTCTCCTACAAAGGCATTACCTGCAAATGGTAATTCTTTGGTTGGAATGTCTGCTGGTTGATGTGTGGTCACTCTGAATCTTCCTTTCATTAAACTAGTTAATGAATGTAATGGTACCTTGTCTCTGTATGTTTTGAACATTCATAAAATTCTGGCCCATTGATAAACTTGATAATGATTTGGTTATCTATTTGTGAAATAGGAACTCATGATTCATCAACAGCTGCAGTTTCTTTCAGAAGTTGCTCTAACCACACAAGTGATTTGGAAGTTTACTTTCAGCCACATATTCTGCTGTCTTTGAAGAAAGAGCAACACGAAGCTGTAATTTAACTTTTCAAACAAAGGGTTAACTTTTCAAACGAAGGGATCACCATCAAACTTGAGTACAATGCTACTATTTGATTGTCTTGTGCATTCAGATTCATTGATGGCATCTTTGCTATCCGGATTGAATCTGAAGACATCCTATCCACCATTTCTGTTTTTGTTTTGTTTTATGTATTACCATAAATTCTGGCCAAAAGCTTGAAAAATTGACACGTTCCATATCTTGTGATAGTGTCACAACATGGATCACCGGAACAAAAGATAAATAAATAAATAAAATAAATTCCTCCAGAACCTCAACAACTTCTCCCTCATTTCCTTCACTTGGTCCCACTCAACTCAACAAGCCACCTTCCTAGGTGTTGAGCTCCACCTCAAAGATGGCTACATCAAGACCTCTGTCCATATCAAACCTACTAACCACCAGTGATTCCTCCACTTTGAGAGCTGCCACTCGTTCCATACCAAGAACAACCTTCCATATGGCCTAGCCACTGGTGGTTGTGGCTTCTGCAGCGACGAGCAGTTCCTCTCGAAATATACCGAGAGTCTCACTGAAGCCTTCACTGATCATAATTATCCTCCCAACCTTTCCAGTTTCCCAATAACTCCCAAAGCACCACCATCCGGCCACAGAGGGGCATTCCCCTTGTAATTCAGTACCACCCAGGACTGGAGCAACAGAATTACATTCTCCGCCAACGTTTTGATTACGTCTCTTCTTGCACTGAACCTACACAATATACTCGTCCATCCTTATACAACCCCTGCTCTCAATCCCTTACCTCATGGTTCATGTCCCTGTAATAGACATAGATACAAGACCTGTCCCATACAGCTTCCCACCATCACCAGCTCCAGTCCGGTCACTAACGTCACTTATCCCATCAAAGGCAGGGCTACCTGTGAAACCATTTATGTGGTCTACAAGCTAAGCTGCAACCACTATGCCGTGTTCTATGTAGGCATGACAACCAACAAGCTGTCTGTCCACATGAATGGCCACCGACCCTGTGGTCAAGAAACAAGTGTACCACCCTGTTACTGAACATGCTGCCAAACATGATATCTTTCATTTCAATGACTGCTTCACAGACTGTGCCATATGCATCCTTCCCACCAACACCAGCTTTTCTGAATTGCGCACGTGGGAACTTTCCCTGCAATACAGCCTATGTTCCCGCTGGCCTCAACCTTCGTTAATCACTGTCCTCAAACATCCAGACCATTCCCTGTTCCCATTCCAGTACTACACAGCTGTCATTCCACCACCACACCCAGTTTTTTTATTTCTCTCCTTTTCTGCTACTCCCCCCCCCCCCCCCCAGCTCTCTCCTGCCCTCCGTATAACCTGCAGTACTTCACTGTCTGCCACCCCACCATACTATCCCCTCCCTCTCCCTGCCCCAGCCTCCTCTTTACCCCACCCAGCCGCCACTCCCATTGTGCTTGGGTGGTGCTGCTGCTGCTCAGTGTGGTTTCAGTTGCCTGAGACCGCAGTTGTGTGTGAGAGTTGCGTGTGTGTGTGTGTGTGTGTGTGTGTGTGTGTGTGTGCGCGCGCATCTATTGTTGAAGAAGATGTAAATGGCCAAAAGCTTTAATTGTGTGAGTCTTTTTGTTGTGCCTATTTGTGACTCAGCATATGCCCTATATGGTGAGTAGCAACTTTATTTCTAATAATATTAAAGCCAATAACTGAATGTGATGAAATACTTTAACTGATTAAACCAGAAGAAAGTGCTGAAAAATTAAGAAACCGATCTTACTGCATGGATGATGGCTAATGGAAAGGCAAGGAAATATCTAATTTTCTCACTAACACCAGATTTTTTCTTTACACTGATATCATGCACGATTTTTGCAAACTTTGCTCAGAGAGTCCTATTACACTGATTTTAAATGGGATGATTTATCTGCCGAAGACAAAACATTCAGTAAGTTTCAAAAATGTGTTTATTTTATGAGTTGTGAATAACAGATTGTGAATATGATTGTGCTGCTAAGGAATGATGTAAAAAATGTAGGTTAACAAACACCAACAATGGCATGATCAAACTGCATCTGAAACATGTACGTATAAAATGCCTCATTTAAGAAAATGGAAGGTAGAAAATGCTTTTCATGTGGCAAAGTAGGTCACGTATCAAAATGATGTGACACAGGTTTGGTTTTGGATGTAAGAAAAACAGCAGCCTGCCAAATGCTCTAGCACGCACAAAGGAAAAGATTGTACTATTCTGTCAACTTGCGTAACATCAATGGGAAGTTCAAGAAATCGAAGCCACAAAGATACTTCAAAAATTGAGAAGATAGTTTTAATGGTGTGACAAAACAATTTTTCTGTAGATACAAACAAACCGGACTTTAACAAATGGAACACTGACAGTGGTGCAATACATTATAAAACAAATCAACATGATTGGTACACCATGCATCAGCCATTTGAAACTCCAAGACAGCTGTATATTGACAAAAATAGAGTAGAAATTGGAACATTTGGTGCAAGTCAAATTTATGTGCAGGTATTCAATCGACAGAAATTGATTCTTTTCATGTTAAAAACACTGCACAAAAAGGAATAGATCAAATAATTAAAATATTGGCAATCATGGCTCTTTGGTACAAATAGTATAGCAAACGCTGTTGCTGCATCCAGTGTCGAAAATGAGCTTTATCATTTGGCTGTGATGGTTGTTTCTCACAAATAGTCTTGTGTTGTTTGTTTTAGAAAGTGATGATACCTTATACGGGTGGTAAGAAAAACTGGATTATCAAAATAAGTACTACAAGCACTAGTTTTTGAAGGATTGTGGTAAAAAGACAATGACTGACAGCAGATTTTGTGAGGTGTGTATCTATAGCAAGAAACATCTGCTGGCATTTGGTGAAAGAATGGTGAAACCTACTAAACCTGGATAATTAGTTTACATAGATGACATCTTGGGTTGTCAGGTGTTCTGCCAGATATCAGCATCGTACTTGCATGATATTTTGGTCACGTAGCTCATAACCTTCATCAGGTGCGACCTGAGACTGCTCCTCGAGTGGACCTGGTCCAGTATTTATTTGGCATAAATACTGGACCAGGTCTACTCGAGGAGCAGTCTTAGGTTGCACCTGATGAAGGTTACGAGCTACATGACCGAAATATCGTGCGAGTATGACGCTGATATCCAGCAGAACACCCGACAACCCAAGATGTCATTTGAACGCCGGGAAAGCCTGAAGAGTTACAGTTTACACAGATGTTTGTGCACCATCATAAAAAATAATTTACAGAGTTTCCAATACTTTGCTGTTTTCAAGGATGATTTTTACAGTTTCATGGTAACATACCTTTCACAACATGAAGATGAAGGTAAAGAAAAAACACAATGGTCTATTAAAACAATACAGATTCTAGTTCAAGTTACAGCTGTGAAGGAATTATGTACAGCTGGTGGCAAGAAGTTCCATAATTAAAATGTAGGTTTGCTCTCTCAGCTGGATGGAAACATTCAATTACTGCACTTTATGGAAGATAACACTGGAGGAAAACACAATTTCACTGAAAAAAGCAAAACATAGGAACTAGTTTACAAACTAAAACAAACAATGTGATTGAAGACTGATGTGTTTCTGTCGGAAAACTATGCAAATAATGCAGTGGATCAATATAAGGCTTGACTGGTTCCAAAAGGATATGTTCAATGATTTGGAACAGGTTTTGTTGACACATTTTGCCTTATAGAAATATTTAAGATGATGAGAGCCCTGTTGAGTGGTGGACTTCAACATGAATGGTGTATAATGCAATTTGATGTAAGAATGTCATTTCTCAATGGTATGTTTGGGAAATTTACATACTATCAACCAGACAGCTATGATGATGGTACAGGTGTTGCACTAAATTGTTGAAGAATCTGCACAGTTTAAAGCATGCCTCAAAATACTGATAAGAATCACTTTTTAAATCTCTCAGTGAATGTAACTGATGACAGAGCCATCCAGAATCATTTATGTTCTATTTTGAAAATCTGGTAATGCTATTTTACATTACTGATGGATTGGCTATGGGTTCCAGGGATGCAACAACTAAATTTATTGAACAGTGTTATAAATGTTTTCAGATCACAGTATAAAATGTTCATTACTTCCTAGGCTTGCAAATCAAGAAATTTGACAATTGTATCCAAATAAATCAGTCTGCATATGTGAAGAGAATTTTAAACAAGTATGGCACGATGGATGTAAGATCATTATCTTTACCAAACGAACCACATTGGTTACTAGGAGAGTCACCTTTTTTAACGATAGTGAACCCTGTCAAGAAATATTTGTAAGTTTGTTGTATTTAACACATGGCAGAAAACCAAATATATCATTTGCTGTTAATGTTGTATTCACAATTTAAGACTCAACAACATAGGTGTAGTTTGCACTGCTCAAAAAATACTCAGATATCTTAATTAAACAATGACTCATGGCACTAAGTTTGAGAAGAATGATGGGTGTAGTACTGAAGCTTATAGTGATGTTGACCATGGTGGGGATAAATGCACAACACAATCAAATAGTAGCATTGTACTCAAGTTTGATGGCGATCCCTTTGTTTGAAAAGTTAAATTACAGCTTTGTGTTGCTCTTTCTTCAAAGACAGCAGAATATGTGGCTGAAAGTAAACTTCCAAATCACTTGTGTGGTTAGAGCAACTTCTGAAAGAAACTGCAGCTGTTGATGAATCATGAATTCCTATTTCACAAATAGATAACCAAATCATTATCAAGTTTATCAGTGGGCCAGAATTTTATGAATGTTCAAAACACACAGAGACAAGGCACCATTACATTGATTAACTAGTTTAATGAAAGGAAGATTTAGAGTGGCCACACATCAACCAGCAGACATTCCAACCAAAGAATTACCATTTGCAGTGTCACAGATGATAAAATAAGTTGGTGGTGTTGTGTCTTCTTCATCGCATTTATGAAATATTGCGGGGGAGTGTAATTTGAGGTTTTACATAAATGTTTTATTTTAAAAATGGCGTATAGTATTTTATCAATGATGTTCACTTGAGAAATCTCAGTGCTGCATTAATAAGGATACTCAGTCACTTTCTTCCTTGATTCAAGTGTGAAGGAACAGGAAATTGAACACTAAAGAACTGATAAAGAAATCCCTAATCAGGTGATGTTATTAATGTTTACTTGTACAGATTCCTCACATAATTATAATTTCAAGCAATTAGTTCAGAATACACAGAAACATGCAATGTATCTTGTCTCTCATGTTCGAACACTGAAAAAAAAAAAAAAAAAAAAAAAAAAAAAAAAAAAAAAAAAAAAAAAAGAAGAAGAAGAAGAAGAAGAAGAAGAAGAAGAAGAAGAAGTGATGAAAACCCAATAGCATCTGACCAATAATAAACTGCCTGTTTTTTCATTGTTCACATAACAATCAGTTTCTGAAAATGTTTCTTGCTACACAAAGACAGTTATTGTAACTGAGAAATGTTTAATCACTGCATTTTCTCCTCCCACTATAACCTGTCTACAATAGTCATGTAATAAATCAATAATCAGTTTTTAATTTCCAAGCAGCAGTTAATCTCCACAGTTTCCCAATAATTCTCAACCACATCAACAGACTGCCATTTCAGTGCATAACTGCGTTTCACTGGTGACAAAGTTCACCTCATGTTATTAACCTATGGCAAAATGATAAAAAAAAAAAAATGAAATGGTATGAATATCTCAGAACTGCTAGCACAAATTCAACGACTCATTCATCTGTAAATATTGCAGCTTACCTTCCAGTAGTTCAACTTTTTGATGCACAAGCAACTGGTCAATGAGTGTAAGGTACTCGAGGCCTGGCGGTACATTGGGATTGCCTTGTGGCATATTCATCCAGTCGCCTGAAAGTAATAGAACAGACAATGTTAAGTTTTTATACATAAAGTGAACTTCATTTCAAACAAGGAATATGGAAAAAAGGTTTCACACAGCTGTCTTCATTTTCCAAGTAACAACAGAAAACAAATTATAAAAAAAGGGCAAATGAATACCTAGGAAACTAAAGTTTTGGTATTTTACATTGTTGCAAAAGCATCAAATAGCAGGTTTGCTGAGTCTTCAAGTTGCTTTTGTTTCACAGCAGCTACTAACCTGAAAAAACAGACTTTTATTAAATAACAGCTAACATACAGTACAACTTTTATACTGTAATATATAGTTTAGAAAAATAATGTTAATAATATTTCCTGTTTCATGTCAGTGAAAACTCAACTTTCTGACACGTCCCACAAGTGAGTTTGTGCATTACACATGCATTTCTTCTTTATGTGACTAGGTGGGAATGACATTTTTCTAGTTTGGTTGAACTACATTAGGATATGATTTATATATGTCCAGATTTGCGTTTAAATTTGATCAACTGATGGTAGGAGATCATAAATTTTAAACCTACTTTTCAAAAATGTCTACATTGTAAATGTTTCAATTTTATAAATTGAATAACAATAGATGTGAAATGTTCACATGGCACAAAAGTAATATTAATACATATGTAAATTGTAGTTGTTTACAAAGAAAATGCCTTTTTTGCAGTCTGCACATCAAATTTTTATTTTTATTTATGCGCCCAGATGCGTTTTGCCTTTTTTCACAAGACATCTTCCTGAATTATTACATGATTTGTCCATTTTTACACATAGGTTATGGTTTTCCATCTAGGTTATAGATTTAATAACTGTTAATTAACATTTTTTATGAAATGGAAAGGTACTTACAGGTAAGGAATTAGAAGCTACCTGTAAGTACCTTTCCATTTAATAAAAAGCCATAACCTATGTGCAAAAATGGACAAATTTGTAATATTTCAGGACACCCACTGAAGATGCCTAGTAAAAAAGGCAAAAACATGTCTGGATGCATAAATAATAAAAAAAAGATTTCGATGTGCAGCATGCAAAAAAGGCATTAACAGTGGGGGAAGGGGGAGCACAATAACCCTGGGTTCGGTGTGGGGCGGCAGAGGGGTGAAGTGGACTGCGGTAGTCATGGTGGGGTTGTGGACCACTGCGGCTGCGGCTGGGACGGAGCCTCTCCATTATTTCTAGGTCTCCGGTTAACATACAATACACTAAAAGTTTCAGATGTTCCAAAGTGAAATAACCATGAGTATACAAAAAGAATGGTATGGTCAGCGCTGGTAAGTCTACTGAAAGTAAGTGGAGCAGAGGTATATTGAGAAGAAAACATCACCAAATTGACGTCATATTTCAAGAAGGAAAAAGCAGAAAAATATCAGCCTCAGCAATTGCTCCTGCATGAAATTTTGCGCTGTAACTATGATATTACACAGTAATGACCTCCTGAACACACAGCTTTGAAGTATGTGTGCACACAGGTTGCCACTTGCTTCCACCCCACTGCAGCTATTTAATGCCTGAGTGTGTAGTACTGTATGGTGGAGTGAGTAATAGTTCTGTTAAATACTGTTTGGACATTGATAACATGCTTTGTTCATTGTGAATATTTTTATGTTGCAGTTCACAAATGCAATGTAAATGAATGAAGGGAATGAGTGTGTCATTAAAGTAGCAGCATAGTGCTATTTAATTACCAACAGTGCTGTTTTGAGATTTTAATGCTCACACTGTTACCGTGCAGTACATTTGGAGGAGATACACAATTCTTGAATGACATTGGCATGATCCAATGACACATTGAAAACCTTAAGCTTCACTTTATTTCATAATAATACTACAGTTGACTTGGTTTATTCATTTTGACTTTGAGGTGTATATATCACTGCAGAATAAAGATCCAAGAATATTGTTAAAATAATATTGAATGTATATGTGCATGAGGTGGTTATATTATGTGCTCTCATATTACTTACTATTTTCTGTGTAGAATACTATGTTCTCCAGCAAGATTCCCAAACACAGTGGACAGACGTTTCCATCTCCCCCATACTCATCCTTGCCTTCAACATACCACAAGCAAGAGGGCTCTGACTATCACTCTGTTGTAAACTACTTCCCACTTGGGCATTAGGCTGCTGCAATGGGGCAGAGTGCTTGACAAACAACCAGTGCATGTGAAGGTTAAAGGCTGCACTTTCAGAAGGTCATAACTGCATACTCTCAGAATTATGGCCAAATTTTCACATTGGATCGCTTGCTGGGACTGATGTCTAGCAAAAGTGCTTATTCTCCTTACAATACATGGTCAAGTTGGTGACGTTCACTTTTGAGCCTATTAGGCTGCTTAGGATTAGAAAAAACTCTATCCAAGGAACCTTATCAACTACAGACTGACTCCACAAATAAATACCAAATTGATAAGGAAACCAAGCAATTAGATTTTTTTGAAAGTCTCTCCCACTGTTGTGGTATCACTCAAGTTTCCAGTTCTGACACTTTCCAGCTAATAGAACATTTTCTTCAGCGTATATCATTCAGCATTTTCAGTCCAACAACACTATTGACAAGTAGCAGCCACAGCTCCACTGCTGAACAAAATAAGCTCTGGAAGTGGTAGTTGTGAAAATGAAGACAATGTTGTAACATAAGCAATGCCAATGATATACATCTCATAACTGCTATTTTGTTATTACATTATTGGGCAGTATTCAGAGTGCAAATGATACTTTTACAAAGGTGTGTGTTTACAGTCACAGGCTAAGGAGAAGGGTTCTCACTTGCTGTTGTCCAAGACGGCATGTGAGAGGTGGAGAGCTGATGATCCTCTCAGAGCCACCACTTCTTTGAATACCTTATATTATAATACAGTATTATTGTGATCTTCAGTCTGATGACTGATGCAGTTTTCCACAATAGTCTAACCCTTGCAAGTCTCCTCATCTCTGCGTAACTACTTCAACTACATCCATTTGAATCAGCTAGGGCAAAGGTTGGGGGAAAGTAACAGCTTACTACCTCCAATAGGACCACACCTAGTAAAGCATTGTGGTGTTCAAACCAAACTTCAAGGTGAGGACTGCTTTACTTTTTTCTACTACTCCCTCTACAAAGTTCCCTCAAAAATTCCCATTAACAAATTGATGATTTATTGATGACTCAGGGTAAAGCCTATAAACTCAATTTGATTCAGTAACCCCCCCCCTCCCACCCCCCCCCCCCCACCTTTTCTTAGTTACCTGATCTACCCAACCATGCTTCAGCATTCTTCTGTAGCACCACATCTCAAAAACATTCTCTTCTTGTCTCAACTGTTTATCGTTCATGCTTCACTTCCATACAAGGCTACACTCCAGGCAACTACCTACAGAAAAAAGAGTCCCTAACACTTAATTTATATTTATTGTTGACAAATTTCTCATTTTCAGAAGCACTTTGTGGCTACTGCTAGTCTACATTTTATAGCCTCTCTCCTTCTTCCACCATTAATTATTTTGCCACTTTAGTAACAAAACTCATCTACAGCTTTCAGTGTCTCATTCCCCAACCTAATTTCTGGAGCATTACCTGATATAATTCAACTACAGATCTGTAAAAAATACAGCATCTCATACCACACACAGAAGTGACAGAAATTATCACACATAAAATAAAGGAAAGGCAACAACTCAGTTCGATGCACAGAGCACAGAAACACATAACAGAAAACAGCATTCACACTACCTTTTGATCACTAGCTCTGTTTCTAGCAGTATTACACACATCCACACATACAACAACATAGACACCCAAACGTACACTACCATGATAAAAGCAAGACTAATGCCGCGGCCACAGGAATGTGTGTTCGGATGTTCACGTGGATGTATTTAATACTGCTAGAAAAAAAGATAGCGCTCAAAAGCTAGTGTGAATGCTGTTTTCTGTTATGTTTTTCTGTACTCCACTCATCAATCCACTATAGGTGAGGATTACCTTTCCATTTTTTTTTTTTTTTCGTACTGCTCCATCAAGGAATTTCTATTATTGTTATAGAATTTGTCATATGATCAAACCAGGCAGAAGAATTAAGACATTTTGCTGTACACCATGAGCAATATGTGGTAAGAAAGAGATACCAGATAATACACCCAAGCGTGCAGAAACAAGAGGTAGGATATCACTGCAGCATTACAGGATATTATTTACCATTATTCAAAGAATAAGTTGCCTTCCTCAGTTACTAGAGAAAATATTGATTCTCAGTGGGGAACATTAGCTTCAACTTTCAAATATGGGAAAGGTGTACTTTTATAAAACTGCAACGTTGCAAAACTGTGACACAGTTAAATAAACGAAAGTAGAAACTACTTTCAAGACTTAAAGCAGTACCATAGTCAAGTAAGAATTGGACAACCCTGAAGTACAGCAACAATGGAAAACGACAAATCATCACTAATGTATATCTTGTATGCCCATATCAAATGGCAAGAGTGCTAAGAATAAAATCTTTATGATGTTAAAATTGATGTGGATCTTTATGGTATACAGGTTGTCGTGTGGTCATGTTATAGCTGTCAAATACTAAATGGCCAACCTTCTTGAGTGTATTAGGCACTATTGTCACAGTCTGACAATTCAATATTTTTACACTTAGCTCATGGTATACATCAAGATGTCTTTTAACAAATACTTACAAGCCGCAGAACACCAGCATGTAAGGTAGAAGGAATTTTTTAACCAGTAAGAAATTTATATATGAAAATATAGAGATAAATATGAAAAACGGGAGACCAAAATAGTGACCAATAGCATGTGGTAGAAGATTAGCTTGGGGAAGATCATTTGGGTCCTGGAGTAATGTTGAAATAGGCGAGGCAATACTGATCCTACGACTTATCTTAAAAGATAGGTTAAAGAAAGACAAACCTATTTTTATAACTTTTGTAGACTTAGAGAAATCTTTTGACAATGTTGAGTGGAATACACTGAAGTTAGCAGGGGTAAAACACAGGGTGCAAAAGGTTACATACAATTTGCACAGAAACCAAGCAGCAGTTCTAAGAGTCAATGGGCATGTAATGGAAGCAGTGGTTGAGAAGGGAGTGAGACAGGGCTGTAGCCCATCCACACTGTTGTTCAATCTGTACACTGAGGAAGCAGTAAAGCATGCCAAAGAAAAACGTGGAGAAAAAATTAAAGAACAGGTAAAAGCAATTTTTAAAAAACCTGAGATTTGCCAAAGACACTGTAATACTGTCTGGGACAGTAAAGAACATGAAAGTGCAGCTGAATAGACTGGACAGCACCTTGAAAGAAGGATATAAGATGACTGTCAACAACAGCAAAAGAAGGATAGTGAAGTGTATTAAAATTAAATCAGGTGATGGGGAAATTGGATTGGGAAATGACACACTGAAAGCAATACATGAGTTTTGTTATTTGGGCAGTAAAATAAGTGATGATGCCCAAAATATGGAGGACATGAAATGTATACTGGCACTAGCTAGCAAAGCACTTCTGAAGAAGAGAAATTTGTTAATGCTGAATACAAATTTAAACATCAGGAAGTCTTTTCTGAAGGCACTTGTCTGGAGTGTAGCTTTGTACTAAGGTGAAACATGGGCAATACGCAAATCATACATTAAAAGAATGGAAGCTACAGAATAATGCTGAATATTAGATGGGTAGATCATGATACTAAAGGGGAGGTACTGGATAGAATTGGGGAAAAAAGAAATTTGTGGCTTAACTTGACTAAAAGGAATTGGTTGATAGGACACATTCTGAAATATCAAGGCATCACCAATTTAGTACTGAGGTGAAGTGTGTGGGCAATGGGGAGGCGTAATAATTGCAGAGGGTTACCAAGAGACAAGCAGAGTAAGCACGTTCAAATGGATGCAGGTTTCAGTATGTATTCAGAGTTGAAGAGGTGTGCACAGGATAGAGCAGTCTGGAGAGCTGCATTAAACCAATCTTTGGACTGAAAATGATGACAACACCACCACCAACAATAACAACAACCGCAGCAGCAGCAACATATGAAGAATGGTCTTACCTGAAGATGGCAAAGTGGACAGACAAACAACAAAAATCACAAGATTTTCACATACAGAGAACAAACGAAATAATTTATACGAAACACCTCTACAACGAAATGGGACCTTAGAAAAAATTAGGCCTGTATGGCATTCAAAAGACTCCATTTGATAACAGATGGAACAGCACAGAAAAACAATTGAAAGAGAAAAGAAATAATCAGAAATACAATGAAATGAAGAAACTATCGTATAACACAAAAACAAACAGATTAAAGGATAGTTGTCAAGATTATCATGGTTATCATTAGATGAAAACAATAACTTGTTTATATATATAGGGTTGTTGTTGTTGTCTTCAGTCCTGAGACTGGTTTGATGCAGCTCTCCATGCTACTCTATCCTGTGCAAGCTGCTTCATCTCCCAGTACCTACTGCAACCTACACCCTTCTGAATCTGCTTAGTGTACTCATCTCTCGGTCTCCCTCTACGATTTTTACCCTCCACGCTGCCCTCCAATGCTAAATTTGTGATCCCTTGATGCCTCAAAACATGTCCTACCAACCGATCCCTTCTTCTAGTCAAGTTGTGCCACAAACTTCTCTTCTCCCCAATCCTATTCAATACCTCCTCATTAGTTACGTGATCTATCCACCTTATCTTCAGTATTCTTCTGTAGCACCACATTTCGAAAGCTTCTATTCTCTTCTTGTCCAAACTAGTTATCGTCCATGTTTCACTTCCATACATGGCTACACTCCAAACAAATACTTTCAGAAACGACTTCCTGATACATAAATCTATATTCGATGTTAACAAATTTCTCTTCTTCAGAAACGCTTTCCTTGCCATTGCCAGTCTACATTTTATATCCTCTCTACTTCGACCATCATCAGTTATTTTACTTCCTAAATAGCAAAACTCCTTTACTACTTTAAGTGTCTCATTTCCTAATCTAATTCCCTCAGCATCACCCGATTTAATTTGACTACATTCCATTATCCTCGTTTTGCTTTTGTTAATGTTCATCTTATATCCTCCTTTCAAGACACTGTCCATTCCGTTCAACTGCTCTTCCAAGTCCTTTGCCGCCTCTGACAGAGTTACAATGTCATCGGCGAACCTCAAAGTTTTTACTTCGTCTCCATGAATTTTAATACCTACTCCAAATTTTTCTTTTGTTTCCTTTACTGCTTGCTGAATATACAGATTGAATAACATCGGGGAGAGGCTACAACCCTGTCTCACTCCTTTCCCAACCACTGCTTCCCTTTCATGCCCCTCGACTCTTATTACTGCCATCTGGTTTCTGTACAAATTATAAATAGCCTTTCGCTCCCTGTATTTTACCCCTGCCACCTTTAGAATTTGAAAAAGGGTAACATGGAAAAACTGGAAGGGAAGTTTGCAACTTGATGTTCTATTAAAACAGCTGGATGTTTATTATCTGTAGTAATAATATAACATTAATGATGACCCAGTTGCATGCCCAAAAACTGATAAAACTCTTCTTTCATCAGGTAAATTTACATAAAACCATAGTATATCATAATAAATACCTAACAAATGCATATAGTAACAAAATATACATTAATTCCAAATCATTAGCACAATTTCTATGTATTACTTCTTTGAACCTTACTATCTTTTTAATAAATGCTGACCTTTTTTCTTCGTCTGTTAGGAATTTAAAATATGCTACGTCAGTTGCTGTTCCCAGCAATACATCATCTGGAACACTTCTTGAAAATTCAGATAAATATTTCCAAATTCTTCTAAGAACACATTTCTTAATGTTATTTATCTGTTTACACTTGTTCTGTAAACTGTTAGCAACGTGTTTCAGACTTCGTGCTTTCCAAGCAACTCTGTAATCTCTGCAATTTTTCTCTGATTCAAAAGGATGTTTTTCCTCAGTAAACATTCTGACTTTCACTTAATGATTAAAAAGATTTTGATATTATTGAGAAATTTCAAATGATCATGTGCCATACAACATTAAAGATACTAAATTCTTAAACTTTTTGATGACAAATAGCTGACTATCTATGCAGAATTTTAATTGCATCTGGTGTGGTACACATTATCATGAATTTTGAGTCACTGATCCTATCAGTGTAAATTTAAAGCAATTATTATATTTAAAAAATTTTATGCTTATCTTGTAACACAAGGGACACCCAGTATACAACTTCTTTCGCTGATCACAACATATAATACTCAGTGTCACATCCTCACAGTCTTACGTGTGGCATTAATTTCCTGCTTGTCTACTTCTTATCTGCAACCTTTGTACATCCTTATCACTACAGGACAATAGTAAATATCCCCCAACGAGGGTAAACAGTGAAGCTTACAAAGACACATTTCCTGAGTATTCAGAAATACATCAGTAACAGAGAGAGAGCACTATCAACAAAATTTGTACGACTTTAATGTAAATACAAAGCTAATATGGAAAGACATCTAGAAGCACATGGTGGTAACTGCTACTACAGAGAACCAACAGCTGTGATGGAGCAATTGGCAATGTAAGTGGCCATTGCGACATCTATTATTAGACTGATGGGAGGAACAGCCACTTAAAGAGGTGCAGCAGGGAACACACATCCTGCTCAACTGTATACCTCCAGTCTCCATGCAACTTTTAAGGGAGAAATTATACTATGGGATTGTATCACATATTACATGTAAAGCAAACAAGTTATGATTTAAATACTTTGGAGAATAAAGTAATTCAGTTCATACACAAGAAAGTGTAGAGATAATGTTACTAATGTGTCAATTATGGAATACAGTTTACACATAACATGTTAAATTTTCTCTCTCTTAAATTGTGTTAATAAAAAATATACAAAGTGTAGTGGCACAATCAGCATCAGTAA
This sequence comes from Schistocerca gregaria, assembly GCF_023897955.1. Taxonomy (NCBI): domain Eukaryota; kingdom Metazoa; phylum Arthropoda; class Insecta; order Orthoptera; family Acrididae; genus Schistocerca; species Schistocerca gregaria. The sequence goes on along the minus strand of NC_064921.1, from coordinate 518,191,335 downwards.
ATTACGGATTTTAAGTGTTGGTGCAAAGATTTAAGGAGAAATCGGTGTGGTGTCTATCTGAAATGTTTGCAAACCTTAAAATTAAATAATGTAAGCAGAATTTTTACAGTGCTTTTGTTTTGATAGAAAGATACCATGAATTTCCATCTATTATTTTGAGTTATGTTCTGTGAGCATTTATGCATGCTTTAAACAATGTTTGCATCATAGCAACTTAGTATGGTAAATGATAATTTTGGAACTGACATAATATGTGCCCTATGAAAGAAGTGCCTGGTCATGCTAGATCTGAACAAAGAATAGTGATTTATCCATCTCATAACACACACTTATAAATCATCAGATAACAGTGCAAAACATGTCAAAAATAAGTAATGCAATAAACTTTTATACAATTCCAATTTATGAGATGGAAGTGTATTCTGAGTTAATATTTGTTCCTGAGAATAAAATTATATTTCATAACACTGCTAATGGTCAATGACATCCTGCTTCAATTATCAGATCACCCTTCATGAACACTTCCACTGCATAGAAACATTTCTGTATCAGAGGATCATGTAGCTTCTTTTTTATGTTCTAAATGTTTTTATCTTTTAGTCAACTGAAGATTTACATTTTCCTACACTAGGGAGTCTGGCCATATTAACTATTGGACAGGAAGTATAAGATTATCTTTATTCCTTGCACTACCTGACTGATCTAAATGATATATCAAGAATAATTCTGGTTTCCCATTTAAAAATAATAATCTCTCATAGATATACAGGGTGTTACAAAAAGGTATGGCCAAACTTTCAGGAAACATTCCACACACAAAGAAAGAAAATATGTTATGTGGACATGTGTCCGGAAACGCTTATTACAATGCATCCCACTTCCACAGAGGAAGCCTGTCATTTTTTCACAACAGTATCACATTTGTCAAAACACTCCTCTATCTGTTTGCAAGTGTATGTTACACTCTTCAACAAATAGAGGATGTTTTGTGCACTGAATATGCGTGAACTGCTAACTGCAGAAAAGGAATATGTCCACTTTCACAAATTTTAGAGGAGAAACAAAAGACTGCTTTATACAAAAGCTCGGAAGAAAAATTATTCTATATTTTTCTAAAAATATGCAGTTGTTCTGTGCTTTACATAATGTGATTTTTATTCACCTTTGTGTTACCAGTAGCTTAAAAAATTTGTTTTTGTAGCTGGACATGTTCCCTTTTTACAGTAAACAACGTGGAATATAAATGAATAGTCTTACAACAAAATAAGTTCATGAACTTATACATTTTTTTCAGTTTCATCTCTCCTCGTTGTCAGATATGTCAAAATTTCATTCCAAAATTGCATCTTTCCTTATTACTAAGTGAACACACCACCATTTGACTGTATTGTTGTTTATTTAATTGTGACCTCAGTTTCGGCTTTTTATGCCATTTTCAAGTGATTGCGTTTATGACGTTAACATATACTGCAGGACATAAACTCAATCCTTGAAAATGACACAAAAGGCCAAAACCTATATCTTAGTTAATTAAACAACAATACAGTCAAATGGCAGTTAGTTCATTTAAAAATTATTGTATGACTGTTTCTCAGCACCATCAAAAACTGTTTGCATATTTTTTCTGGGACCTAAATTAAACTTTTTAAAATATCATTAATTTTATGGTATTTATGGGTAGTTCAGCTTTGTAGGCAGTTTCCTTGAGAAGTTCAAGACTCATCTGAGTATTCCTTAAATAAAGGCTATCATCTTGCACACCACTGATGGTTTATCTTACACTGAGTTACCTGTGGCTTATCTTTGCTGAAACTAAATGATACTTTGATGGGGCTAAAGAAATATTTTGCTGCTTTGGAACACCTTTTCTACTAAGGCAAGCATTTTTTCCCATAATTTCGGCCACTAATACAGTAAAGAACTAAATTTGTCTTCCTTCTGTGATGTCTATCACCTCACTAACAATATAATACATTCCCGATTTCTCAGTTTTCTCTTTATGATGCCAGACCATGTTCCCTTTCTGCAGCAAGCAGTGAATTATACCTGTTGCTAGAGACACTACAATGACTGTGGCCAAGTTCTGTATATGCAGTAAACTATGTGCCTACCCAACTGGACTTCTTTGATGCAATTAAAAAAAAAGGAATTTTGAAAATTTTGAACATGTTTCCTTTCTGTAGTTAATGAAGAAGATAAGAACTGCTTGGCTTTTGGACACAGTCCTCCACTAACAAAGATAATAAACCAAAAAAACTCAAGCTACAGATTTCTCTAAAAAATCTGAACACTGATTGAGGAAGGATGGTGAAGGAAACTGAGTGTACCCTTACAAAACAACCATCCCATCACTCACCTTGAGTGAGTTATAGGAAGATCAAGGAAAATGAATCTGGCTGGCATCACAACATGTAACTGACTACCTACCTATCTATTATGGTGTGGGCAGTTCCTTTTTAAGTTCAAATATTCCCTTATAGTCTGAACATTTTTCTTGCCTGAATTACAACAACAAAATGTGCAAGTAGCAAGATACACTACTATGGCAATTCTGAGAAAATCACAAAAGTAGTTTTGTGGGTGTATTATGTAACTGATGTGCTTGTGCGAAGATTTCCGATTTAAGGAGTGGTGGTGGTTAAGCGGTTAACATTAATGTGTTGCAAGAAGGTCATGGGCAAGGTGACAGTTTGAATCCCACCAACACTTATTTTTTTCATCACTGGTTACATCATTTAATTTATATCACATTTAAGAGGTAGTATAATGAAAAGAAACCCCATGTATTTTCATGCACTTCTAATGAATTTCATAGGTTATTTGAGTATTTACTAAATGTAATTAAATTTTTAAGAACAATGGACAGGCTTGGAAATTCCAAGTCAAACCTAGATAAATAATGATGCAAATTATGTTATTCACAATCATTTATATAATAAGTAACAATGTGTCCAACTGCAAGGGTGATGGGCAGCTGCTCGTCAAATGTGCTGTTGACATCCCAAGTTATAGGATATTATCTGTCACACACACATGGAAAACATAAATTAAAACTTCATGCAAATACACATGTGTATTTTCTTTCATTATATTACTTCCCAAATGTCATATAATTTAAATAATATGATCAGTGATGAAAAAAATAAACTAACAAGTTTTAGTGAGGATCGAACCATCGCCTCATATGCATTCGTCTTACGAAGCTCAAACACTAACCACGTGACAAACATGAACTTTATTGCCGGACACCTGTGCACAGATACAGAAGACACATTATAGACACATAAAACTTCTCTTGCAAATTTGTTGGAATTGCCACAGTAGTGCACCTTAGTACTTGCACATTTTGTTGTTTTAATGGACTACTACCGTATTTACTCGATCTAAGCCACACCTGAAAAATGAGACTCAAAATAAAGGAAAAATAATAATAATAAAAAAAAAAAATTCGCGAATCTAAGCCGCACCTGAAATTTGAGACTCGAAATTCAAGGGGAGAGAAAAATTATAGGCCGCATCTCCAAATCAAAACAAAGTTTGCCCATTGTAATATGAGACACAATTTAGGTCGAATGAATGACAATACAGCTACAGTAGTTTGGTTAGAGTCGTAAGCTTGGCAGTTACGCTTTATCAGGTAGCCATTGCTATGCGTCAGGCGCTCCGTCCGTATTTATACAGGTACCCTTCCTTTTCTACGTGCTTCGTCTGGTTTGAATTGATTGCTTATTTTTCTTTGATCTGATAAGCGCAGTTTTCTTTGCTATAGGTGTTTACGTCACTCTAAGCTGAAAATGCATTACTGTACTGTATGCATAGTTTGTCGCATTCTGATAGTGCGTGTTTACGGCCTGTGGCCACTCGCGGCATGGCTTGCTTTTGTGCGCGCTACAATTAAAAAACAAATAAAGAGAGAGGAATTGTCTCATTAGCGAAACAATGGCAAGAAACTGCTATTTGTTGTTGTCTTACACTGCTGCTTTCTTTGATAATGATCAACAAGGACCAAATAATAGACTGCATATGATAGAAGATGTTCTGAATGAGAGTTTGGCGAAAAATTTTATCCGTTTGAAAATCTGTGCAGGCGCCTCTTTAGTACATTACATTCTACACAGAAATTAGAGTCATCTTACATTTAAAAATCTAGTCAATTGCCGTGCTTCATTTCTGACTGCATCACTATTAAGCATAAGAATAATACGAATATAAACATGACGTGATATGTATATTCTTCCGCGTTTGCTGTTGTCTCAATCTAGTTTCATAGTTTAATAAAATAGAAAGAAACTTCCACATGGGAAAAATATATTAAAAACAAAGATTCCAAGACTTACCAAGCGGGAAAGCGCCGGCAGACAGGCACATGAACAAAACACACAAACACACACACAGAATTACTAGCTTTCGCAACCGATGGTTGCTTCTTCAGGAAGGAGAGGGAAAGACGAAAGGATGTGGGTTTTAAGGGAGAGGGTAAGGAGTCATTCCAATCCCGGGAGCGGAAAGACTTCCCTTAGGGGAAAAAATGGACAGGTGTACACTCGCACACACACACATATCCATCCACACATACACAGACACAAGCAGACATATTTAAAGGCAAAGAGTAAGGGCAGAGATGTCAGTCGAGGCGGAAGTACAGAGGCAAAGAAGTTGTTGAAAGACAGGTGAGGTATGAGCGGCGGACGGCGGAAAGACACTCTTGGTGGAGTGGTTTCATAGTTTATTAGGCAGACAGAATTTAAATGAGATAGCAGCAAATATGAAACAATACATGGCAAAATTCCTCTTATGGTGACGAGAATACTGCATGTGATTCACAATTTATAAAAGTTCCTATCAGCGACCATCTCTTCTCACGGATTGGAAAAAATTCAGAATGTAGAGATGGCCATATTGACAAACATCCCTAACAGTCTTGCCAGTCGGATTTTCGTAGTACATTGAAATGCTGCTACATTCGAAGATGAACAATACGGAATTTGTATTTACTTCGTTGGATAATATATGAAAATGCAGTGGTCGAAACTCGGGGCGCAGAAAATAGCTCATCTTCCACCCCCCTTTTTTTCTTTTTTTTTTTTTTAATGATGCAGAGGTTTTGGCGCCAGTATTTATCTTTGTACCTACAAAGCATGCCTGTGTAGCGCTACATATAATCGATGGCAGAAGTAAGTTGTGGCGGCACCCACCAACTTTTTTCAGAATTTCCGCTTGCTTTGCACTCAATTCTAAGCCGCAGGCGGTTTTACAAAAACTGGGAAAAAAGTGCGGCTTAGATTCGAGTAAATACGGTAAAGGTGTACAAAGTTTGAAGTAAATCTGTGATCCCAACATTGTTGCCTCCCCTTGTAAGAACAACCCATGCAAGGAACATTTATAGTACACCATTTGTGCACTCCAAAGAGTATGCATCGGTCTCCACATTAATAACTGTCATTAATTAATTAAATGGTATTGAAAAATCTTTGTATGTGGAAAACTTTGGCCTGATCTGTGATTTGGCATGAAAGCCATAATGTGAGCAGGAAGGGAAGTAAATCTGTCATCCCAACATTGTGACCTGACCTTGTTAGTTTCTTTCTGTTCAATGAAGTCGAGACAGCATAAATGTGAATGCTGAAATAGTGAAAATATGATTTAAAACAGTTTTAGGTACATTTAAGACAGAAACAACAGTGAAATATTTAATGATATCTCGACTAACACTGGTAGCTAATAAGTAATACTAATATTCACAACAATAATACAGAACCTTCAGTAAAAACTAATGAAAACATGAGGAAAGGTACAAAATTAAGATGGTCAAGGCATTAGCAAGTTATAATGTTTCAGTTACTGGCTTTGGTTTATGAGAGAGATCTGGTGGAAAATGCAGATAGTCACTAGTAATTGGATAAAGGTTGCATTTGCAATTAAGATGAAATAATATTATTTTTAGGACATGAATCATCAGCTGCCTTTTAAAGAAGAAGATATGAGTGAGTTCTCTGGTATTGTAATGAAGATCCTGCTGTGAACGGTGACTGTATGATGTAGAGCGGCAGAAGGGATATTGCCCTGATGCAGATAAGTGCTTTTGCTGTGCTGTTTTGATAAGCACATTTAGGTGAGGCAGAAAAGACTGTACTAATATCAAACAGTAAATTAGACACAGCATGTGGAAATCTCTGCACTTTTCAGAACATGATCTAGATTACAGTTTGTAAGAAAATGAAATATAATTCAAAATCATAAATGCTATAAATATACCACACAAAGGAATTCCCACCAGCTGCAAGCAATGTGAAAAAGTCCTTGCAGAACAAACAATATTGCTGTAATCAATGACTGGAAGTACAAATTTCTTTTTTTTTGGTCCAAAGAGAAGGGCTTTTCAAATTCTCATGTGTGTGGATAGATGATGTCTTTCTATATGTTGCAGCTGTTTCTATTGAAGTTTAGGTTTTGATCTAACAGACCCTTTACTGGAAAAAGAGCAAGAGCTTGAAGTGAAATACGATTGCCTTCAACTCAATACAGAGCAGGTGTAGAGTGGAAGACAGGAACACTGAAAGTAGAGTTCTGGATACCAGTTGGCTATTGAACAAAAGTCCTCCTTCAGATGTAGAAACATACATTCATATACAAAGGACTCACACACACATGACCAGTGTCACACTCCACCCCTTAAAACTGATCCAAACCTTACAACCCTACCTCACACCAGTAGAGCTTTAATGCCAACACAATGCTGTAGCGAGAAGGTACGTGCGTGTGTGTGTGAAGGCGCGTGTGAGCATGAGCAGGTACACAAGTGTGTTGGCACTGTTACCTATGAAGGAGAACTTGTCTAGAAGTTCAGCAATGATCTCAATTCTGTTTATGTGCCTACTGATGGATCAGGACTCTCTGTAAGCTAGAGAACAGACTGAAATAATTATGTGGGCAGCAAACGTAGAGAGATGTACAAAAAGTGACAGGATAGCTAGTCTTTAAAATCAGAGTTGCTGTGGTTGGCAAAGGAGAGGTGACATTTTGAAAAGACTAGCCAGAAATGTCTCACAGCATTCACAATCAAAGGATACACAGTAAAATAGGACAAGATGAAAACCAATATCACTTTAATGCTGTCACATTATGCTTGTACTGATTCAGATCTTTGATGCTACCACAAGTTTTTGAATGGTTTATTTCCCCAAATAGTACTATTTCTTTTTTTTTAGTTTAAGTAACGCCATAGTGTGAAACTTTGTGTGTGTCTACAAACATGCTGGCACCTGGTCAGCAGATTGTCTCATCTTTACTTAGCTATACTCTTCTACACTCCTGGAAATTGAAATAAGAACACCGTGAATTCATTGTCCCAGGAAGGGGAAACTTTATTGACACATTCCTGGGGTCAGATACATCACATGATCACACTGACAGAACCACAGGCACATAGACACAGGCAACAGAGCATGCACAATGTCGGCACTAGTACAGCATATATCCACCTTTCGCAGCAATGCAGGCTGCTATTCTCCCATGGAGACGATCGTAGAGATGCTGGATGTATCCTGTGCTCCATGGGGGACAGATCTGGAGATCTTGCTGGCCAGGGTAGTTGACTTACACCTTCTAGAGCACGTTGAGTGGCACCGGATACATGCGGACATGCATTGTCCTGTTGGAACAGCAAGTTCCCTTGCCGGTCTAGGAATGGTAGAACGATGGTTCGATGACGGTTTGGATGTACCGTGCACTATTCAGTGTCCCCTCGACGATCACCAGAGGTGTACGGCCAGTGTAGGAGATCGCTCCCCACACCATGATGCCGGGTGTTGGCCCTGTGTGCCTCGGTCGTATGCAGTCCTGATTGTGGCACTCACCTGCACGGCGCCAAACACGCATATGACCATCATTGGCACCAAGGCAGAAGCGACTCTCATTGCTGAAGACGACACGTCTCCATTCGTCCCTCCATTCACGCCTGTCGCGACACCACTGGAGGCGGGCTGCACGATGTTGAGGCGTGAGCGGAAGACGGCCTAACGGTGTGCGGGACCGTAGCCCAGCTTCATGGAGACGGTTACGAATGGTCCTCGCCGATACCCCAGGAGCAACAGTGTCCCTAATTTGCTGGGAAGTGGCGGTGCGGTCCCCTACGGCACTGCGTAGGATCCTACGGTCATGGCGTGCATCCGTGCATCGCTGCGGTCCGGTCCCAGGTCGACGGGCACGTGCACCTTCCGCCGACCACTGGCGACAACATCGATGTACTGTGGAGACCTCACGCCCCACGTGTTGAGCAATTCGGCGGTACGTCCACCCGGCCTCCCGCATGCCCACTATACGCCCTCGCTCAAAGTCCGCCAACTGCACATACGGTTCACGTCCACACTGTCACGGCATGCTACCAGTGTTAAAGACTGCGATGGAGCTCCGTATGCCATGGCAAACTGGCTGACACTGACGGCAGCGGTGCACAAATGCTGCGCAGCTAGCGCCATTCGACAGCCAACACCGCGGTTCCTGGTGTGTCCGCTGTGCCGTGCGTGTCATCATTGCTTGTACAGCCCTCTCGCAGTGTCCGGAGCAAGTATGGTGGGTCTGACACACCGGTGTCAATGTATTCTTTTTTCCATTTCCAGGAGTGAATTTGTTCATTACAAACAAATATAATTTATACATGTGTACATTCTCAGAAATTTGTGATGCATACTTCAATGTCTGAAACAATTAGAGCTATCAGGTTCAATTTGCCCAAGTGTTGGCCACGGAAATCAGTGGACAAGGGTTCATTCATTCTGCACAGCAGAATAGGATAAGTACAATGGTGACACTACTGAGAGCAGACAAAATTACAGTATGAGCAAAGTATTTGAGTATACTGTTCATTGCGCACTTTTGTTAAAGTTGCTCAACAGGATACTTGTGTTAGTGATTTTTTTGGCCTAATGATGTCATCAGTTACAACTATCATTACCGCAGCATTGAATAATGGAATAAAGATTTATAGTTACCTTAACTGTTACATTAAGTTTATGGTCATGGAAGGATCTGGCATCTTACAGGAGAACATTTGCTCAACACATGCATCGCAGGAATTTGAGAGGCTTATTATGGCTATACTATGCTATATTAAACTATTTCTGGAGCATTCCTGGAAACTTTAATGCTAAAAAAGGCACAAAAAATCTGTGGAACATGCAAATACAATTACTGATCACTTGCATCCCCTACTTTCTGCTCTCTTCCTCACCAATTATGGTATTTACAGCAGACCAACTTTCCACATAAAATGCCTACAATCATACTGAAATCATTTGAGAAGCATATTGAAGAATTCTGGCTGATGTCCTCTCCCAGACATTAGCCTTATCAAACTAACCTCAGATGTAATTGAATGCAATTCCAGAACTTATATACAATCGACTGATATCCTTGAGGTGTTACACAGAAGTCTTGTGCAATTTACTTCTGGCTGCAAACCAAGTACTTCTAAAATATTATTCCATAACAACATACAGCATTTTTGTGCTGTGTATGCACCAACATACTTTTGGGGGAATGTTCTTAAAGTTCTTTGCTGATTAGCATAAATTCTTTTATTCACAATGACTTGAGAATTGTATGGCTGTGAAGAAATGTAACATTGATAACTATACCGCAACCCACCATCACCTCTCTGAAGGATTAATTTATGTATGTGTAGGCAGTTACAGGCCTAAGTCCATTTAAGATAAAAGTATACATTTTTGGGCCAATTATATATGTTACCCACAAAAAGACAGTGTTCTTTTTCCAACAAGAACAGTTGTAACATGCACATTTGATAATAATATCATGAAAATGGTTATTTATTAAATAGAAACTTCATTGTGATGATAAAATATTGTAATATAAACTAGAAATCAATAAGAACAAGCTAACAAAACTAACATTCATACATTTCTGGAAAGCAGAATCAACCACAGAATGGATTACAGAACTAAGAAAAGAACTAGAAACTAACACCACCAAAAAGTCTAAAATAACGGGAAAAAAACAATTTTAAGAATAAAACACTACATTGAAAGTTCCCTAGGTAGAAAAAATAAGAATAAGAAACATGGACAGAACAAAGGGAAAAAACCTGATGTATAAAGAGAAAAACAAACAACAGTCATACTGTGATTAGAGCTAGTTTGTTGTTTCATGTTTCATGTTCCATGTATCATTTGTATGATTGTTTTCAGATTTTCCTTTGTTGTCTGTCAGACATATATTACAGGGTAGGTGATCAAAACTTTTGTTGTAGCATTGTGTAGCCCTATTTGTTCATAGAATAACGTTAATCTACATCCATATTCTGCAAACCACTGTTTTGTTTTAGGGCACAAAAATGCAAGGTGTGCACACCCATGTCAGAACCATAAACATGAAGACAAAAAAAGGAATTAAAAGCAACTACAAGTGAAGCCCAATCGACAGAAGGCAAGATAGTTAAAAACAGGTGCTTGGAGAAAGGTCTATAGAATACGCCATAGAGAAGCCGAGGTCCTGAACTAAAGATTAAATGTCCTTCGCCATAATGCTACGATAGATAAAAAGTAAAACGCTGTTGACAGCCTACGCATCATTCGCTAAAATAGCTGATAGCTCAGACGATAAGCAACAATTGGAATGTGAGTGGTTAAAAAAATGGTATTCCATCAGGAAATGGCAAACCATCAAAGGTTAAGGGCAATGAACACAAAGTGGTGCGGGAACACCGCTTAACAACTGGCGATGGTTAGAAAGACAGTGCCTAATACGTAACCTAGCTAAACGAAACCCTGTGAGGTGCATAGCAGAGGGTACCTTCTTCTGTACCAGTTATTAGGGCTCTTCCCATTCCAATAATGATGGCATGCAGTGAGAATGATTGTTTAATTGTCTCTGTGAATGCTGTAATTAATCTAATCTTGTCCTCATAATCTCCATGTGAGTGATACATAGGGGGTTGTTGTATATTCCAAGGCACATCATTTAAACCAAGTTTTGAAACTTTGTAAGTAAGCTCTCATCTACATCTACATCTACTTGGATACTCTGCAAATCACATTTAAGTGCCTGGCAGAGGGTTCATCGAACCACCTTCACAATTCTCTATTATACCAATCTCGTATGGCGTGTGGGAAGAACGGACACCTATAACTCTCCGTACGAGCTCTGATTTCCCTTATTTTATCATGGTGATCATTTCTCCCTATGTAGGTCGGTGACAACAAAATATTTTCGCATTTGGAGGAGAAAGTTGGATTTTCATGAGAAGACTCCATTGCAATACAAAATGCCTTGTTTTAATGATGTCTACCCCAAATCCTGTATCATTTCAGTGACACTCTCTCCCTTATTTCACGATAATACAAAACATGCTGCCCTTCCTTGAACTTTTTCGATGTAGTCCGTCAATCCTATCTGGTAAGGATCCTACACCGCACATCAGTATTCTAAAAGAGGATGGACAAGTGTAGTGTAGGTAGTCTCCTTGGTAGATCTGTTACATTTTCTAAGTGTCCTGCCAATAAAATACAGTCTTTGTTTAGCCTTCCCTACAACATCTTCTATGTGTTCCTTCCAAGTTAAGTTGTTCGTAATTGTAATTCCTACTTATTTAGTTGAATTTATGGCCTTTAGATCTGGATGGTTTATCATGTAACCGAAGTTTAACAGATTCCTTTTATCACTCATGTAGATGACCTCACACTTTTCATTATTTATGGTCAATTGCCAACTTTCGTACCATACAGATATCTTTTCTTTTGATCTTCTGATGACTTTACTATTTGATAAACAACAGCGTCATCTGCAAACAACCTGAGACAGCTGCTAAGATAGTCTCCCAAACCATTTATTCATATAAGGAACAGCAAAGGGCCTATAACACTGCCTTGGGGAATGCCAGAAACCACATGTTTTACTCGATGGCTTTCAATCAATTACTACGAACTGTGACCTCTCTGACAGGAAATCATGAATCCAGTCACATAAATGAGATGATATTTCATAAGCACGCAATTTCACTACAAGCCGCTTGTGTGGTACAGTGTCAAAAAACTTCCAGAAATCCAGAAATACGGAATCAATCTGAAATTCATTGTTAATAGCACTCAACATTTCATGTGAGTAAAGATAATTTGCACCTATCTTCAAGAGTCTGCCAATTCAGTTCCTTCAGCATCTCTGTGACGTTTTCCCATGGGTCAAACAAACCTGTGACTATTTGTGTTACCCTTCTCTTTGTTCATTCCTATTTGGTAAGAGCTTGCACACTTGAGCAATATTCTAGAGTAGGTCTCATGAGTGATTTGTAAGCAATCTTCTTTGTAGACTGATTGCTTTATTCTAGTATTCTAGCAATAAACCAAAGTCTGCTACCTGCTCTTCCCACAACTGAGCCTATGTGATCATTTCCCTTCAAGTTCCTACTAAGCATTACACACAAGTATTTGTACAAGTCCAACTGTGACTCACTGATATCCTATGTCTTTTTTTCATTTTGTGAATTATGTAAGTTTACAATTTTGAACATTTAAAGCAAGTTATTAATCACGGCACCACTTTGAAATCTCATCAGGGTCTGACTGAATATTTGTAAAGCTCCATTCAGACTGTACTTACCTGACTGCCCTGATCCATGACTTTCAGGATATTGTGAGAAAAGTGCAAGTTGATTTTTTTACGTGATTGATGTTTTGAAAATCCATGCCGGTTGGCATGGAGGAGCTCATTTTGTTTAAGATACCTCATTATGTTTGTGCTCAGAATATGTTCTATGATTCTGCTAGAAATGAATGTCAGGGGTATTGGACAGTAGTTTTGACGATCCTGCCAGCCTTCTTGTTAACAGTTGTAACCTATGCTCTCTTCCAGCTACCGGGCACAGTTTTTTGTTTAAGGGATCTATGATAGATCATAGTTATGAGAGTGGCTAAATCAGCCGCAAAATGGGTATAGAATCTGATAGGGATTCCATCAGGTCCTGTGAGTTTGCTCCATTTTAACAATTTCAGATGCTCCTCCATGCCAATGATACTAATACATATTTCACTCATATTTTCAGTGGTGCAAGAATTAAACTGGGACAATACACCTCAGTTTTCCTTTGTAAAGCAACATTACTTATTAAATGCTTCAAGCATTGCTCTCTTGAATCCTGAACACATTTCTTTCAGTATCTCCCCCTATAGCCCAGTGCTTTGCTTAATACCTGTTGCAGTACTTTCTGTTTCCTTTGGAGTTCCTTTACAGTGATCATATACCATGGAGGATCACTCCCATTATGAACTGCTCTACTGGGTACAGTTCTATCCAATGCATGGTCATTTATCCTTTTACGGCTGAGTCACAGTTCCTCTAAATGCTCTTATTCTGAGATAAAAGTTTCAAATTCCTCAATGAGATATGGCACAACTTCCTCTCTATCTAGTTTTCTAAATATATAATTCTTTCTGCTTGTTTTAGTTGCCCTATGTATTCAGGTACTCATTGTTGCAGTAACTGCCTCATGCTCCTGATACGTTTCTATGTGGACTTCCTCAAAGAGGTCATGTATATTTGTTGCCAATAGATGTAATATATTTCTTAACTATCTGTTCTATGAAGTTTTCAGAGAAGGCATTTACAGGGTATATATGCGGGCACGGAAAAACAATTCCTGGATTTTTTCCATATTTCCCAGTTAAAAATAAATTTTCTCCCAGGTGAAAATACACTTTTTCCATGTTAAGTGACAGTATAATTTCCCTCAGAACTGTAAAAGTTATCAATCCTTTGAATGGCTTGACGGGAGTGTGAGTGATTATTTATTGTTGTAATTACCAAGCTCGCTCTCCACTACTTATGGATTAATAAACTGCCAGGGAAGCTAGGCTTTAACATATAATTTAGATCATTTTTGCACATGTTACACTTTAAAATACATCACACAAGTGTGCCAGTAAAATGTTTAACAACAACATAAATCTCCGACCTTTTGGCTCAAAATTCTTCTGAATGGCTTGTCCTCAAAGAGTTGACTTTTAAATGAGAGTCAAACTCTGTGGTTTAAGAAATTCATCATACATTGTCACACATAGTTCATTTTGCATAAAAGGAAATTTACTTTGAAAGTAATGCTTTTCAAACCATCATTCGCAATATTTTTCCGCGACCTGTTAGAAATAGGTTCATTTCAGCAGTTTCCAGAGGTGCCAGATTACAGGTGTCAAAGCATTTGCACAGCTATGATGATGTAGGAAACCTGTATGTTCATACATGCAAATCATTAAAAAGATTTTACATTATGTCATAAAAGAAACAAGACATCAAGAGGATACTCCAAGAGCATCACAGTTTTGTGAACCATATTAAAATTAATAATTTGGCTTATAGTGCCCATCCGCATCTCCAGACTCCCAATGAAGTTGGCTTCGACCTGATATTAAGCTTTTCAGTGCTGTTTTTAGGGTGTAAATTTTCTTGGAATACCAGTACTGTATTACCTTATGTTTGGTTCTTTATTATGGCGTTTTGTCATATGTCCTAGAAGATGAAAAGGTCCATTTGAATGCAGCGAACAGTTGAAACTAGCCAATAGCATGGATTTAAACACTTAGTTTCAAATAAACTGACTGACTCAGTGGGAAAGATTAATAAAAGTCAAATTTCTTTAGCAAACCAACAAAAATAACTTCATTGTTCTGCAAGACAATTAGTGCCGGACTGTGGAAATAAAATAATATCTGAAACTAATAACATTTTAGCCCTCCATAATTATGTGAACGTATTTTAATTCACTTGATAGCTCCAGTCCACAGAAATCAGTTTTGTTTTTATTTGATGTGAGAGCAATAAACGAAAAGGAAACAGCAAAATCACTAAACGTAAACATGCGTCACATGGAGACTACTCACCTCCCCACTACAACTCAGGCTGCTCTGTGCATCTGCCTCGGATCTACGATATTTACAAACCCCCTGCAAGCGTTTGAGATAGAACGCCAAAAATTTAAAACAATCAACTTTTCCTAGAAATGTTCATTTTGTAGTGCACATCTTTCTGAAAAGTCTGATACATAAAACATTTATGCTCAAAGAAATGTAAGACATGTTATTTGGTCTTAAGTGGGCCAAAGTGCAGTGCCACATCGCTTCACACAGCATTCTTCTATATTACACCACTGTATATCACTCTGTGGAATACAAATGTGTATATTTTGTAATGGATACCATCACAATCTATATTCATAACAGTGGAAATTAAAATGCCCTGTGGTTCCCCCCCTCCTCCCAGTTGGCCAGTTCGGCATCCTGCCCCTCTTTTTAAATTAGTACTGGATTATTTGTAACCGAGAGAAAAAGAACTCTTCAGAAAATTTGCATTCTTTATTGCCTATTAGCTAATAACTTGCAGTTTTGTTGTGACATAACATTAAATATAGGATACATAAAACCATAAAGACAAGAGACAAGCAAGACAGTCCTTCAATCCTTAGGTCCTAGCATTTTTTTCCTCTCTAATCTTGCTACAGCTTTACATGGCACACTTCCCTTCCTGCAAAAGACTCTACTACCTCATTAAAGTACGTCAAACGTTTTCTTACATGAAAAATCGAAATGTCATTGTCTACTACTGAAAATACTGTTAACAGAAATAGTACCCAAGACTGGTGTTGTTTCTTGATCTAATTACGTCTGTTTTGTCACTGTCTGCTAGATGAAATGAAACAGGTGTGTCTGGTATCACAGCAATTGTGACACACACCAAATAAATGAGACTGTTTTGGCACAAATGGTCATTTTTATAGCACAACAGAATATAATTCATGATGCATCAATATCAAAAGCCTATTAGACCTACTAAAAGCAAAAAGCTTTGTGTTAGGAAATAGTTTCACATTACATTCATATGATCCAGCTTCTCAAGCATGAAATCAAAAAGTAGTACTATGAAATTTTTGTATAAATTTGGAATCATCATATTCTTCCATGATTTGTGTGATGTCCCCGTTTCTTCTCCTTCCTCATTCTAACAAACAATCTTGTCATCACTAGTTCTGTAACTATTCCAGCCAGTGTCAAGACATTCTCTGGTTAGCTTCACTAACCCTGCCACAATCAGCAGTTTAGTTATCCCACATTTATTCTCCTGTTAGGCCTTATTACATGTTCATACAACATGTTTTCTGCACTGCTCACAGAACTGAACTTAGGTGTCTGCTAGCCGGCGACTGTGCAACTGGCCCTTACTAGTGTAGCGATTTGGCCAAAACGTTTCTGTCAAAGTTTCATTTTCTTGGATACACCAAGAAGATAATAAGTAATCTCTCTTATCTGTTATTGCCATTTGTCATTTATTTCCACTCTGGTAGCTTGCATTATGGAATTATAACAAAGCTGATCATTCACAAACCAAAGCTGTTCATTCGAAAACCCAGTCAACTACATAACAAACAGCCATTGGCATTCACCTGTTCAGTTTTATTCCACTTATCTCATATAGCCCTGTCCCCTCCTACTTTTCAAATGAATGTATACAACATGCCATGGATGAGAATCATGTATCATTTTTACAGAAAGCTTTTGAGCAATGAAGATTTCGTAAAAAAGAAAAATGGCATTATACTTCATGGAATTCAATACCTCACCACAAAATTATTAGGATGAGAGTAAAGCACACAAGGGAAAGAACAAATAAATGAGACACGACAAACTGTAAATAACACAAATACTACAGAATGAAATTTTCACTCTGCAGCGGAGTGTGCGCTGATATGAAACTTCCTGGCAGATTAAAACTGTGTGCCTGACCGAGACTCGAACTCGGGACCTTTGCCTTTCGCGGGCAAGTGCTCTACCAACTGAGCTACCGAAGCACGACTCACGTCCGGCACTCACAGCTTTACTTCTGCCAGTATCCGTCTCCTACCTTCCAAACTTTACAGAAGCTCTACAAATACTACAACATAAAAAAGTGAGTTGGTGATAAATACAGATGTTATCTAGTTAATACAATTAACATCATTTCTAAATACACCATCATTTTACATTTATTTTCTCAATGATAACATTCAATTCATTCAGAGCTCCACTTGCTCTGGTTTGGCTGCCTACCATACTGATTATTTTGAATGTTCATAGTGTTTCAGGAGTGCAAGGAACATGTATGTTTTAACAAACTGTACCTCTCTCTCCTTTTTGCACTTGATTTGTGAGCAGTTTATTAGTTTACTTTTTTATATTTTGGTTATATGACAATATAATGACAATACTAACCGGAAGCGAGTACACAGAATATCAAGCAGTCGGAAGCATGTATGAGTGCGCACGCATTCACTCACGCACACGCGCACACACACACACACACACACACACACACACACACACACACACACACAGAGAGAGAGAGAGAGAGAGAGAGAGAGAGAGAGAGATGTACACTGATAGGTTTAAGTGTGAGTGACATCGATTAGTAGGAGTGAGGGTCGGGGTTCGTGGTCAAATTCCAATAAAGGGTAGCATGCAAATATACTTTACAATATGTCTTGTGATTACTGCTTGCATCAACCACTACGGATTACGTAAATAGACAGGGAGCAATATGTAACATCAGGGAAAGGCAACCACTCACCTCTAGCAATGAGAGAAGCATAGTAGCTCATAACAGAAAACAGCAGTAGCTTTCAAGCATTAAGTCTTTTTTCCAGCAGTAGTATACACAGTCTCTCTCTCACACACACAATCACACTTACAACCAAATGCACACTCCTGTGGCCACAGCAAAATTTCAGAGAAGATATAGAACAACAACTTCATTAACATACCTGGTGCTCCACCACCACTGACTGGTTGTTGTGCAATTGGCTGGCTGTAGGGTTGTCCTGGAGAAGGGTACCCTGTGGGCTGAGGGTACCCCATTGGAGGCTGATACCCCTGTGGTTGGTACCCACCAGGACTAGGCTGGTATCCACCAGGCTGATATCCGCCAGGTTGATATCCACCAGGACCTGGCTGGTACCCACCTGGTGGAGGTTGGTAGCCACCGGGAGGCTGAAACCCAGGTTGACCTGATGGAGGGTAACCTGGTTGTGCTGGAAACAATACCAAGATTGATTGATTGATTGATTTAATATTATAATGGTGACTTAAATTTCACTGAACACAGTAGCTAAAATAATAGTGATGCATGATTATAGTGATGCTGCAAGCAGGGCGGCATTGAGTATGGTGACACAGAGTGAATCGAACATGTCTGTTTCTGAGCATGGTAACCAGAGCATTCGAGTGACTCTGGCTGCGGTCAGGCAATGCTGGTGGCATTCGGCTGTTTTTTGAGGTAGTAGCATCAGTACCGTTGCTTGTTCTGTCGGTTGTTCAAGATATGTTAGAGCTGATATTTCTCACTCAAGTGAAACTTGCAAGGATATTTTCTGGGAAATGTTAGGTCTTGGGATAGCTGTGTATATGTTAGAGAAAATATTGACTCAATAGTGTTCACTCTTAGATATAAAGCACAGCCATTAGGCAGCTGCCACAGAGACTGAGTTGGAGTCATTTGCTTAAGGTTACTATTATAACAAGCTGCAGCTCAGAACTTTAAGTCCAGTCATATGTGTGATCTAGTAACAGTGTAGGATGTGTAAGTGCAGTCCCTCTTCATAAGCTGTTACTGCACTGTATATGCTCGTGGTCTCATGGTAAGTGTTGAACAATGTAGACATAAAATCTTGAGTATGAGTTTACCCCACTCCCTAAATTTTTAAATAGCATTCTGGTTGACTACTTAAGTTGTCAATCTGATGGTATGTTAAAGATAATTCGTTTTACTTTCTAATCCACATGTACGTGCAAAAATGTCCGGGAACCATTCTGCCAAACAGCTCATGGCAGCGTTAAGATCAGTTTACTCTCGAGAGTTTCCTCACTCTACAGTGGCCACTGGCTACTGGTGATGTGTGACCCGCCACTGACCTGCTGCCTGACCAGACAACCATGGTGCAGTGCTGTGATTTTATTTATCAACAGTAATTTTCTTATTTTAAGTTGTAGTATTCATCTTGCAGTTACATATTGGAGTTTGCATACTTGAAACTTCTGAACATTGTTCAAGTGTTGCAAAATAGACTCGCAAGTAGAAAAAAGGCCTAACATTTGTGACATGTTCTTCATTTGGGTTAATACACACATCAAGAAATTTTTGCATCACCCCAGTTTCCAGAACTCCTAAAGACAGACGTTGACTGTGGATACTATGTCACAGGCACAGTCCTTTGACTGTTCAGAGATGTCACTAAACCTGCCCAAAGACCATGCATGAGCACTGCCTATTAGATGGAGGGGGTCCGAAAGGCGATCAGTTTCAGTCATTCCACCAGGAAGGAGGTACACGTCTCGTTTTGTCTGTAGTTCAACCATGCCTAGACAGTCAATACCGCGGTTTGATTGTGTCAGCACTGTTAATTTGTAGCAGGAAGGGCTCTCAACAAGGGAAGTGCCAGGTGACTCAGAGTGAACCGAAGTGACATTGTTCAGACATGGAGGAGAAACAGAGAGGCAGGAAATGTAGATGACATGCCTCGCTGAGGCCGCCCGAGAGCTACCACTACAATGGATGACTGCTACCTACAGATTATGGTTTGAAGGAACCCTGATGGCAATGCTACCATGTTGGATAATGCTTTTCATGCAGCCACAGGACATTGTGTTATGACTCAAACTGTGCGCAATAGGCTGCATGATGTGCAACTTCACTCTCGACGTCCGTGGCGAGGTCCATCTTTGCAACCACGACATCATGCAGCGCGGTACAGATGGCCCCAGCAACATGGTGAATGGACCGCTCAGGATTGGCATCATGTTCTCTTCACCGATGACTGTTGCATATGCCTTCAACCAGACAAACGCCGGAGACGTGTTTGGAGGCAACCTGGTCAGGCTAAATGCCTTAGACACACTGTCCAGCGAGTGTAGCAAGGTGGAGGTTCCCTGCTGTTTTGGGGTAGCATTATGTGGGGCCGACGTATGCCACTAGTGGTCATGGAAGGTGCTGTAATGGCTGTATGATATGTGAATGCCATCCTCTGACTGATAGTGCAACCATATCAGCAGCATACTGGCAAGGCATTCGTCTTCATGGACGGCAATTCATGCCCCCATCGTGCAGATCTTGTGAATGACTTACTTCAGCATAATATCGCTCAACTAGAGTGGCCAGCATGTTCTCCAGACATGAACCCTATCAAACATGCCTGGAATAGATTGAAAAGGACTGTTTATGGATGATGTGACCCAACAACCACTCTGAGGGATCTACACCGAATAGCTGCTGAGGAGTGGAACAATCTGGACCAACAGTGCCTTGATGAACTTGTGGATAGTATGTCACAACGAATAAAGGCATACCTGAATGCAAGAGGACATGCTACTGGTTATTAGAGGTACCGGTGTGTACAGCAATCTGGACCACCACCTCTGAAGGTCTCACTGTATGGTGGTACAACATGCAATGTGTGGTTTTCATGAGCAATAAAACAGGCGGAAATGATCTTTATGTTGATCTCTATTCCAATTTTCTGTACAGCTTCTGCAACTCTCGGAACGGAGGTGATGCAAAACTTTTTTTGATGTGTGCAGAATGCAGTAAAGGCAGCTCTAAACTTTGCATTGTGTGTGGGACTAGTGCTTTTTTGAAAAACACATTAGAAAATGATTTTCTTCTTTCATGAAAGGTCATTCTGGAATGAATGATTTTTCGTATTCAGGAAGATACTAAACTGACATGTGATGACCTGAGACAATTTACGTATCATGCAACATTTGGATTCAATAGACAAGGTTCAAAAGTCGCAAGTTTGAGCATTGCTTGCTCTAATGCAAAGCAACTAAAATCAAAGGGATGACTGTTACTGAATTTTTGCTTGACTGTCATCAGTTTGCTCATTGAGCATTACTCTGCAGATTGTTACTGGTGATAGGTTGTGATGCCTTTACGTTAACTTCTTAGGAAGAAATTAATAGGTGGGCACCAACAAACAAGATACACTTGAGCAAAGGGCAGTAAAAACATAATATTTTGCATCTTGTGTCTCAAAAATGCTGTTGTGTACTATGAACTGTTCCCTAGTGGTGTTTCCATCGCAGCTGGCATTTGATGCCACCAACTAGAAACACTTTTTGGCCGCATTGCTGCTACTACATGATAATGCACTCAGTCGATTTCACAAACAAAACTATCCAGGATTTTTTTTGGGAAGTTATTTGTTTATTATTCTACTAATTATGACCTCAAATGTTTACCTTTCCTGCTCCTTAACGAAAAACAGTCAAGACATTAATTTCCAGATAAAAACACACTTCCAAACTGGTTTGATGACATCTATAACACAGATCCAGTAGGTTTCCACAGTCTTGGCATCAGTAAATTATCTGAGCATTGTCAGACTGTTTTAGATAATGTGAGGGAATACATTGTTGATGATTGACTTCTCTCTGATGTTTACTGTTGTGTTCAACCAACTAACAGAAAGCACTATTACAATATGCACTGTACTAATACAAATGAAATACAATGTACCACAATAACCTTACAACAAAAGTGTATTTTAATAAAACATAGTTGTTTGACAGTTTTTCTGGTGTGCCTATATGTGACTCTACATCTCCGCTATAAGGTGGAGTTGCAATCTATCCTTTTCTTAATATTGTCGTAAGTCCATCCTTGATTTTCCATTTTTTAATAAAACATAAGGTATCTGTAATTACAATGTGCCTATATTGGTAGGAATTAGTGAAATATTACTGGCTCTGGACTTTAAAGCAGTCTATGTGTACTTGCTGTCCTGGGTCACTCTCAAGCAATAGCAAAAGGGACATTTCATTTAAAAAAAAAAGAGATTCTCTTACTGATTTTTGATCTGGCTGTCTGTATCTCCGTCACAAAATGCCTAAAAACCTGGCCTTCAGCAAAACTGTAAACACAAACCACAGCAGCCTTCATTCTATAGGTTACCTCAGAACTAGTGAAGCGTTATGGTATTTCCCTCTCCCTTATTGCACCAATAGTGTCTAGGACAGCTAAATCACAAGATAAAACATGAGATAGTTAGAATTTTCAGGTGGAATGTCTTTCCTGGACTCAAAACCATAAATTAGTAACCTTATTTCATTCCTTTTGTGAAAACCTCTCAGATTATTCTATGAAAATGATACAAATATTTCAATTAAATTTAGGAGGATAAACCATGAAGTAAATCTTTGATCACAGAGATGCCAAACACATCCTGCGTTGTAGCCAATATTCATTTATAACAGAAAGAATACCACCCGATATGTTCCTGGAATGGGCTGTGAAGTGACCACAGTGGGTTTCTCGAAGACACACCTACTGAGAGCCAGAATACCCAAAGGATGTATGTGTGTGAGTCTTATCTGAATTTCAGGTTTAGTGACTAGAGAATAATTATTAATAATACTCATGTGCACCAATTTCAAATCAAAGGTCATAAATCAATAACTGTCACAACTATTTGAGTTCGTCCGTCTTAAGCCTACTGGAAGCTAAAAAGGGCACTTCACCAGATGCCACTTACAATTTTGGAGAATCTCTAGTGGTGCATCATTAGTAGGCCTTTATAAAATACAGGGTGATCAAGAAGTCATCTACATTTGAAAACTGAATAAATCAGGGAATAATGTAGATAGAGAGGTACAAATTGACACACATGCTTGGAATGACATGGGGTTTTATTAGAACAAAAAAAGTACAAAAGTTCAAAAAATGTCTGACACATAGCATTTCATCTGATCAGAATAGCAATAATTAACATAACAAAGTAAGACAAAGCAAAGATGATGTTCTTTACAGGAAATGCTCAATATGTCCACCATCATTCCTCAACAATAGCTGTAGTCGAAGAATAATGTTGTGAACAGCACTGTAAAGTATGTCCGAAGTTATGGTGAAGCATTAGTGTCGGATGTTGTCTTTCAGCATCCCTAGAGATGTTGGTCGATCACGATACACTTGCGACTTCAGGTAACCCCAAAGCCAATAATCGCACAGACTGTCTGGGGACCTGGGAGGCCAAGAATGCTGGAAGTGGCGGTTGAGCACACGATCACCACCAAATGATGTGTGCAAGAGATCTTTCATGCGTCTAGCAATATGTGGTGGTTCCAATAAAACCCCATGTCATTCCAAGCATAGTGTCAATATTTACCTCTCTATCTACATTGTTCTGTGGTTTATTAAGTTTTCAAATTTATACTGACTTTTTGATCACATGGTACGTTTCTTCAGATCACTGCCATTGGCACTAACTCCAAAAGTGAACCACACTAATAAAGAGACAACACTAAACTGATTGCTAAATGTGAACATCCACAGAAAGACTTTGTAAGCTAAAACAGTGTACAGTTCAAAATCAAGAAAAGCTACTGTGTAGGAAACCATATGCATTGACAGAAAATGTGGGCTCAAAAATCCGTTGAAAGTGAAACCAGTGAATGCCAGACTTAATTTCTGCCTATGAAAGAACTGCTCAGCAGTGATCATTTCTGTCATGTTTTGGTCCATATTGCCACCTCTCAAAATATGAAAAGCAAGGGGCTTGCAGTATAACAGGCCCACTATCAGAGGTATTTTCGACTCTGTCATTTCCAGACCAGGGTCCCTTACTTCAAATTCAAAGAATTACTTTTTTCCGTCATCACTGAAAATTTGTGCTATCATCATGGAAATGTGCTACAGGTATACACCTGTGTTCATTGTCGTACGTTATGAGACATCCGCAATGAGTGTGGTCACTGTAGGGAGGTAGTGGGCATGACCGATGGTATGGTAGGCTGTAACACCTGTTTTGTCAGCTCCACAATGGGGCATAAGTCTGCTTTGAAAGAAATTAATTTGTTGGCAGAAAGATGCATATGCAGTATTTGCTGCAATTAATTGGCACATAATAGATCTGAGTTCTGCACAGGATGCAGAGGTTTTGATGCTATTCACACAGTGTCGAGCAATTCTTTCAAAGCCAGAAATTAATTCTGAGCTATAATCTAACATACTGGTAGTTTGGTGTTATGAATCTGAGGCAAAAGGATATTCTCGGCAAATTCTACAACTTCCTGTCCATCTACACTGTTGGATTACAACTCAATAAGTCTCATCTGAATATTGTGGTAGCCTAGAGGTGTTGTTCATATGAAAATGTCAGGGGCTAAATTAATACCACTTTGCACAGACACTTCATAGAATCTCAGCACCATGCTCAGCTTGAGAAACCAGTTGCTACTTGGGTTCTCTCTGTCTTAAGGGTACAGCAAGTTAAAAGGCCCTTCAACATGGACGCTTTTTGTTTTATTGACAAAGCATCAGAAGTAATAATACTGCAATCATTACAAGTAGGTGAGTTTTGTCATTCTTTCAGTATCTATAGACTGTGTGATGGCTTTGCTTACGGATGACTGGAATAGACGTTTTGTGTTCTTGTTCCACAATCTGGCGGCGACTGCTCCTCCTTTCACATTAGCTGTATTAATTTTCTCCGTTCCTTTCGGAGACTGCTTTTTCAGATGTGGCATATGGTTCCGATGCAAAGTAAGCTACCTGATTTGGAACTATATTACTCCTAGCCTATGAACTCTCTCTGTGGATGTTCACGTTTTGAAGTAAATGCAGTGTTGTTATCTTCTCATTTGCATTCCTCTGTTTTGGAGATAACCACACTGTTCTTATGAAAAATATTTTCAAACTGTATAATGACCAAAAGACACGATGCCTACTCATAATATTTACAGTTAACCACTGGAACGCTCCAGAAATGTGAATCCTTTCTGGTGAATGAGCTTTTCAGTATTCAGCATAACTATCACAGTTATTGTATTTCAGTTACAGTTGGCGCACCTAAGTATTATAAGTAACTATGCTCTAGTACCTATAGTCAGTTACAGAAATGGAAATAAAACTCAGTAACATTTACTTTCGGTATTCTGACCCCCAGCAGTGACATCTTTGAAATGTAAGTAGTATTCACTTATGAGCCTGCTCAAGGCAACATCGCCTGGTATTCTTTCTGCTGGAAGTATAATTGAATCTTGGAAACAATCCAAAATAAGTTTGGCAGCTCTGTGAGTGATCGGTTACTTTCTGAATGGCACAGAATTATTCTGCTAAATTCACTTGACTCTACATGTCATTACCATTGAATAAGCTTTGCGATTTTCACTTAAGGTGAGACATAAGATAATCTAATTATAGTTTTGAGTGCAGGAAAGTCATTCCATGTTGAAAGTGCAACTAATTTCTTCTTCCATACTGCAATTTATCTATTCTAGTCACCATTGGGGCAATAGGGAGAGGGGAGTTTAGATAGCTCTGAGGTAACGTGATCACCTGTCAAATGAAGGCTGTGTTGGTTCACAGTTCCAGTCTCGCTGAAGGCCATATTTTTAGCCATTTCATCACAGGGCAAAAAGCAGTCACATCGACATTCAATAAGGAAACCTTAAGAAAACTTCTCCAGCAAAATATTACCTCACTAGGTTTAGTATTACATAGTGAAACGATGAAAAACTTATTACACTGCACAACTGATAATACCTCTTTTCACTTCTGCTGACATAACTAACAGTTTTTGTACATAAGTAATTTTATTTATCAAATTACAAACTTCCATTCTACTTGAGTATGGCTGAACAGTAAGTAAACACTAACTGCTTTAAAGCCCGAAGTGAATAATATCTTACTAATTCATGCAGATATAGGCATGCTCATGTTGCATGTATTAATGTTTCATTAAAATAGACTTTCATTGTAAGGTTATCATGAAAAGTTGTATTTCATTTGTATTAGCACAGTGCACATTTTAAGGGGGTTTTCCATTAATATACTGAACACAACTGCAAATATTTATCCCTCATGAACTCTATATTCTCTAACATTACCTAAAATAGTCTGACCAGATGTCAACCTGGGTTTGAAGGAAGATTTTTGCCTGGAAACAAATTTACTTGACATTTGTTTGATAAGGGATGGGAAAGATAAACATTTGAGGGCATAAGATCAGAATAGTAAGAGTGTGAGAGATATGACACACCAAATAATCTCACAAATAGTTTTGTTTTTGAAATCAGCATAGTGTATTATTGTGTAATAGCAATACACGTTGCAGTTTTGTCAGTCACTTTTCTTACACTGCAATGTCTTTCTTGATATGGCTAATCCATTAATTTCTTCTAAGAAGTTAACATGTTGTTGTTGTTGTTGTTGTTGTCTTCAGTCCTGAGACTGGTTTGATGCAGCTCTCCATGCTACTCTACCCTGTGCAAGCTTCTTCATCTCCCAGTACTTACTGCAACCTACATCCTTCTGAATCTGTTTAGTGTATTCATCTCTTGGTCGCCCTCTATGATTTTTCCCCTCCATGCTAAATTTGTGATCCCTTGATGCCTCGGAACATGTCCTACCAACCGGTCCCTTCTTCTTGTCAAGTTGTGCCACAAACTCCTCTTCTCCCCAAGTCTATTCAATACCTCCTCATTAGTTATGTGATCTAACCATCTAATCTTCAGCATTCTTCTGTAGCACCACATTTTGAAAGCTTCTATTCTCTTCTTGTCCAAACTAGTTATTGTCCATGTTTCACTTCCATACATGGCTACACTCCAAACAAATACTTTCATAAACGACTTCCTGATACATAAATCTATATTCGATGTTAACAAATTTCTCTTCTTGAGAAACGCTTTCCTTGCCATTGCCAGTCTACATTTTATATCCTCTCTACTTCGACCATCATCAGTTATTTTACTTCCTAAATAGCAAAACTCCTTTACTACTTTAAGTGTCTCATTTCCTAATCTAATTCCCTCAGCATCACCCGATTTAATTTTACTACATTCCATTATCCTCGTTTTGCTTTTGTTGATGTTCATCTTATATCCTCCTTTCAAGACCCTGCCCATTCCGTTCAACTGCTCTTCCAAGTCCTTTGCCGTCTCTGACAGAATTACAACATCATCGGCGAACCTCAAAGTTTTTATTTCTTCTCCATGAATTTTAATACCTACTCCAAATTTTTCTTTTGTTTCCTTTACTGCTTGCTCAATATTCAGATTGAATAATATCGGGGAGAGGCGACAACCCTGTCTCACGCCTTTCCCAACCACTGCTTCCCTTTCATGCCCCTCGACTCTAATAACTGCCATCTGGTTTCTGTACAAATTGTAAATAGCCTTTCGCTCCCTGTATTTTACCCCTGCCACCTTCAGAATTTGAAAGAGAGTATTCTAGTCAACATTGTCAAAAGCTTTCTCTAAGTCTACAAATGCAAGAAACGTAGGTTTGCCTTTTCTTAATCTTTCTTCTAAGATAAGTCGTAAGGTCAGTATTGCCTCACGTTTTCCAACATTTCTACAGAATCTAAACTGATCCTCCCCGAGTTCCGCATCTACCAGTTTTTCCATTCGTCTGTAAAGAATTCGCGTTAGTATTTTGCAGCTGTGTTTATTAAACTGATAGTTTGGTAATTTTCACATCTGTCAGCACCTGCTTTCTTTGGGATTGGAATTATTGTATTCTTCTTGAAGTCTGAGGGTATTTCACGTGTCTCATACATCTTGCTCACCAGCTGGTAGAGTTTTGTCATGACTGGCTCTCCCAAGGCCGTCAGTAGTTCTAATGGAATGTTGTCTACTCCGGGGGCCTTGTTTCGACTCCGGTCTTTCAGTGCTCTGTCAAACTCTTCACGCAGTATCTTACGTCCCATTTCGTCTTCATCTACATCCTCTTCCATTTCCATAATATTGTCCTCAAGTACATCGCCCTTGTATAAACCTTCTATATACTCCTTCCACCTTTCTGCCTTCCCTTCTTTGCTTAGAACTGGATTGCCATCTGAGCTCTTGATATTCATACACGTGGTTCTCTTCTCTCCAAAGGTCTCTTTAATTTTCCTGTAGGCAGTATCTATCTTACCCCTAGTGAGATAAGCTTCTACATCCTTACATTTGTCCTCTAGCCATCCCTGCTTAGCCATTTTGCACTTCCAGTCGATCTCATTTTTGAGATGTTTGTATTCCTTTTTGCCTGCTTCATTTACTGCATTTTTATATTTTCTCCTTTCATCAATTAAATTCAATATTTCTTCTGTTACCCAAGGATTTCTACCAGCCCTCGTCTTTTTACCTACTTGATCCTCTGCTGCCTTCACTACTTCATCTCTCAAAGCTACCCATTCTTTTTCTACTGTATTTCTTTCCCCCATTCCTGTCAATTTTTCACTTATTCTCTCCCTGAAAGTCTGCACAGCCTCTGGTTTAGTAAGTTTATCCAGGTCCCATCTCCTTAAATTCCCACCTTTTTGCAGTTTCTTCAGTTTTAATCTACAGTTCATAACCAATAGATTGTGGTCAGAGTCCACATCTGCCCCTGGAAATGTCTTAAACTTAAAACCTGGTTCCTAAATCTCTGCCTTACCATTATATAATCTATCTGATACCTTTTAGTATCTCCAGGATTCTTCCATGTATACAACCTTCTTTTATGATTCTGAACCAAGTGTTAGCTATGATTAAGTTATGCTCTGTGCAAAATTCTACCAGATGGCTTCCTCTTTCATTTCTCTTCCCCAATCCATATTCATCCACTATGTTTCCCTCTCTCCCTTTTCCTACTCTCGAATTCCAGTCACCCATGACTATTAAATTTTCGTTTCCCTTCACTACCTGAATAATTCCTTTTATCTCATCATACATTTCATCAATTTCTTCATCATCTGCAGAGCTAGTTGGCATATAAACTTGTACTACTGTGGTAGGCATTGGATTCGTATGTATCTTGGCCACAATAATGTGTTCATTCTGCTGTTTGTAGTAGCTTATCCGCACTCCTATTTTTTTATTCATTATTAAGCCTACTCCTGCATTATCCCTATTTGATTTTGTATTTATAACCCTGTATTCACCTGACCAAAAGTCTTGTTCCTCCTGCCACCGAACTTCACTAACTCCAACTATATCTAGCTTTAACCTATCCATTTCCCTTTTAAAATTTTCTAAAATACCTGCCCGATTAAGGGATCTGACATTCCACGCTCCGATCCGTAGAACGCCAGTTTTCTTTCTCCTGATAAGGACGTCCTCTTGAGCTGTCCCCCCCCCCCCCCCCCCCCCCTGTCCTGGAGATCCGAATGGGGACTATTTTACCTCCGGGATATTTTACCCAAGAGGACGCCATCATCATTTAACCATACAGTAAAGCTGCATGCCCTCGGGAAAAATTACGGCTGTAGTTTCCCCTTGCTTTCAGCCGTTCGCAGTACCAGCACAGCAAGGCCATTTTGGTTAGTGTTACAAGGCCAGATAAGTCAATCATCAAGACTGTTGCCCGTGCAACTACTGAAAAGGCTGCTGCCCCTATTCAGGAACCACATGTTTGTCTGGCCTCTCAACAGATACCCCTCCGTTGTGGTTGCACCTACGGTACGGCCATATGTATCGCTAAGGCACGCCAGCCTCCCTAGCAACGGCAAGGTCCATGGTTCATGGGGGGGAAGTTAACATAAAGGATCATAACTTACCACCAGTAACAACACTGCATACGAATGCTCAATGAATGAACTGATGATGTTCAAGCAAAAATGCAATAACAATCACCCCCTTTGATTTTTGTTGCTTTTAATTAGAGCATGTAGTATTCCTACGCTCAACTTTTGAACCTTGCTTACTGAATGGAAGTATCGCATGATGCTTGGTCACAGTTCATCACATACATCCGTTTTTGGCATTTCCTGAATGAGGAAAATCATTCATGCCAGAATAATCTTTTTCTGTTGTGTTTTGTGCAAAGACACTCTGTCCACACACAATACAAAGGTTCTGAGCTGTCTCTGCTGCCTTCATCTCTCAATTAAACCAAAAGCTAACAATATATTGCAAATGTTAGACTTTTTCCACTTGCAAGTCTATTTTGTTGTTGTTGTTGTTGTTGTTGTCTTCAGTCCTGAGACTGGTTTGATGCAGCTCTCCATGCAAGTCTATTTTACAACTCCTGAACAATTTTCACAATTTTCAAACATGCAAAATCCAATATGTAATAGTTTATAAATACACTCATACCTCCATGCTGGCAGATGGCGCCTGGCATTAGGAGGCAGATGACACATGGCCAATAGCCAGCAGTCACTGTAGCATGAGAAGCATAAATTGTTCTGATCTTTGTGCAGTCATGAGCTGTTTGGCAAAGTAATTTCTGGAAGCTTTTGCTGTTACAGGTGTGTTAAAAAGTGAAGTGAATTATCCTTGAGTTTGCATCAGACTGATAACTTTGGCAACCAACCGAAGTGTGATTTAAAAATATGCAGAATAAAGTGGACTCGATCTCAAGGCTTAATATCTAAATTGTGTCATGCTTACCACAAGACCACAAACAGATACAGCACTTTCTCCATGCACTTCCGCACCCTACAGTGCTGCCAGATCGTGCATATGGCCAAACTTAGAATTCTGAGGGATGACCGGATAACTCAGTTGCTTTAAATGAAAGACCCTGATTTATTTTCAGCAGTATCCAGCCAGCAGCTGGGTTTTATGTCTAAGACTGTATATAAACACAATAATTTGTCCAATGAAAAATATATACAACCATTTATAGTTGTATTATCAAGGCAAAACACAGTTACTTTCCATGTGTACAGGTCACCAGATGGAGACAAAAAGTGCTTTTCATTCACAAGGAAGGACATGGGGAAGAAATGTACTCTCCCAAGAAAAATATAACCACATGTGCTGCCTTCAATGCTGATTTCTCAAAATCCTAGAAATTCAAAGACAACAGTATACATTCACTGAATATAAGCCCAACAGTAATGGAATTAGCTGGGAAAACAGCAACTTCTACATCTATCATAACTAGATGATGCTAAATGCCTGCAAAAATGCACATAAAACATATGAGGTAAATACAAGTTTTAGCAATCACTACACCCAAATGCTTACAATGAATGATTAAGGTGATTTGCAATACTGTGGATAAAACACACTGTAAGAATTTCAGTACTGACAATGTGGAATATTTTTGTTCCCTCCTGAAGAGGGAATATTAGAATGATGTATACATACAACTGTAACAATAGCAATGACAAACATAGTATGTTTAAGGCCACATTTAAAACTGTTTGAAATAGCATTTTTAAGCAAACTACTACATTTAACTCTGCTTAAAACAAATAATAATTGTACAAATAAGAGGAGATTGCATGAGTACTCCAAGCAAAACACTGGTCCTGATTTCATTACTCCCTTTAAAAAATCCCAAAGAATCTAACACAAGTTATTTAAAAAAAATTAGAAGCTAATGTATAATTTCAAGAATACAGTTAAAACAGTCTGGCAAGTTGTAAAAAGAGAAATTGGTGCAAGAGCAATGGTCATACCAATTTAGAGCTAATTAAGAATAATAATAAACTGACCGACCCGTGACATGTGACCAGTGCTTTCAACCACCATTTCTCAAATATAGTGCAGCAGTCGATAAAGAGACATTATGACAACAGTCTGGCAATAAGAGAGTACAGTCAGATCTAAAAATTCATGCAAATACATTATTCATGTATCCAACAACATCTAAGGATCTGGTACAACATTTATTGTAGAACTACTATCAGACACAGTAAATTCATCATTTGAGAGTGTTGTATTTTGAAACAGACTAAAAGTAACATCTCTGCATATGGCACCAAATGTGAAATCACTCAAAATTGGGCAGTTTCCGTTTTCTCAGGTCTCAAAATTATGAAAAAGATATGCCTTAAAGATTAACAGCGTTCTTAAATAAAGAAATGCTGATGAATGACTCACAACATGTGAGATATAAAGTCAACCTAGACAGCAATTTTTACTTTTTTTAAAAGGAATACTAACAGCTTTGGATGATAAACAAAACATATCTGTTATATTTCTTGATCATACAAAGAGAGAGGTTCCCAGCAGTGGGGTCAACTTTTTGAAACCAAATTTACTGTGATGTAAGTTAAGATCCCAGGCATCACACCCTGCAGCTATTCATCATGGTGGGCTCTCGTTTGCGAGTAATTGATGGGGGCGGGAGGGGAATCAGAATTTTGCACGATACTCAGTAACATTTAAAAAAGTCGTATTATATAGACTGATTGCATGGTGCAATGGAGGGGATTGTAACTTCACATGCAGGAGGGTGTGGTTTTGAATACTGACAGTGGACAGTGGCAGTAAATATTTTTATTTTAAAATCTGTATCAAAATGACTTTGATCATCATTTTATTCAGTTAATTGGTTTACATATCATTTTTAATTTATTTTCCTTTGTCACTTCATTTTAATCACCGTATGAACTTTTTCATTTGTTTCATTCTTTCTTTATTTTATTATTTTTCCAATCGGAATTTTTGTGAATATGAAGTTATCTATTATAATATTCAATTATTTTAAAATCCCAACATATTAGTCAAAAAACAAAAGATGAAATAATATATTTATATTGACTGTTCAATGATGTGAAAAATGTATTTTTCGTTACTAGACGTGCAACTTTTTTGCACAGTAATCGTCGTACAAATATTTAAAACATAATCTAAATACCTATGAAGATTTAAATGGAAGAAGGCTTGAAAAGTAAAATTAAACTCAAGCAAAATGAGAAGTACATATAATGAACACAACAATGTGTATGAAAAAACAAGGTGATAAAACAATAGAAATTAAATTGACATTAATACATAAAATTAATTAGAAACAAATGAACAAAGATTAAAAGTGGAAAAAAGAATGACAGCAAGAGAAATAAGAGCAAATGAAGAAGTTGATATTATAATTAAAATTATGTGACACAGAAATGAAAACAAAAAATTACATTTAAATCAGTTAGTTGAATAAAAATTATGACCAAACACGTTTTGATAAATCTTTAAAAATAAAAATTATTGCATCTGATGATATTCAAAAACCCATAACATCCCACATGTGGAGCAATTATCCTATCCATCCTATCCACTACACCACACAACCAGTCTAGATAATATGACTTTTTTTAAAACATTACTGAGCATCACACAAAATTCTGATTTTTTGCTTCTTCAATTACTTGCAAACAATGGCCCACCAGGGTGAAAGGCTGCAGGGTGTGATACCTGGGATCTTATCCTACATCACTGTATATTTGGTTTCAATAAGTCAATCCCACTCTTGGGGACTGCTCCTTGTTAGTAAAGCCTTCGCTGTTATTGATGATCATGTACTCCTGCATAAGTTAAGTAATTATGGAATTAGCGGCCAGTGGTAAGTCTAATCATCCCTAAATGATAATCAACAAATTACAGAAATTAAATACAGTAAATTGTCGATTATCCGAACGTAGGTCAACCGAACGACTGCTTAACCGAACTGTGTACTCGCTCGCACCTGTTACTCTCCCACCCTACCGTCCATCATCCCCCTCACTCGCAAATCAAGTTTCCCACAGCAGTAGCCGAACTGGGCCACCGCTGGCAGAACCTTGCTTCTAATGGGGCCTTCACAAGGCGCTGCTGACCGGCCAAGCTGCCAGTCGCTGTGTTTCAACAGTCAGCACACTTCTGTCAGCTTGGCACTGGAAGTAGAAGTAGCGGCAGTATCAAAGCTGTTCACAGCAACAGCTGTGCCAGCTGTAGAGTTGAGGCGTGCAGCCCCGTGCAGTTTGAAGAGCTTCTCACGGTGCAAACAGTCACCTTCTGTTCTCTGTTACGACCACTTATGTGCTGCTGCATGAAGAAGTGAACTTGACGATACAAAATGCTTAAACGTAAATGTGTTGTCCTTTCTATGAGGGACAAGTACAAAATTATTAAAAGGTTAGAGGAAGGTGAATCTGCAGCCACTTTATCTAATTTTAATTTTGTATACTGTGTGTATTGTTCATGCAAAATGCTTATGTAATATGTATATATATTTGTTTAATAAACTGTGCCACATACTATATATTCCTACTGAAGTTGCCTTTGTATGTTACTTTGTAATACTAAAAGAGATGCCTGTTTTTATGAATAAATTTACTGTACAGTAAATCTTTTTGGCAAATAAAAAGGTTCAGTTCGATTATCCAAACAAACCAGTTTTCCGAACACCCATGTCCCCCAATTACTTCGGATAATCAACGCTCTACTGTACAAAGAAACACACAGAATATCTAGTTTTTAAATAAATGAGCAAAAATTGAGTATGGAGTCACATAAGGGTCATTTCTGGGACCTGTCTTATTTACGCTATTTGTAAACTTCAGATGACACTAATAATCTAATCAGATCACACAGTGAGTGGGAAAAAAATAAGAAAAATAAATAAATAAATAAACTGTAGCAGTTAACCTTCACACAACACAAAATCCCCATGCTGCAAACCTCATTTCCATCACTGAAGGGAAAAATGTTTCAAATGTGAGACATACAAAATTTCTTAGTCATACATGTTCAAGAGGATTTCAGGTGGGAGACGTAGATTACAAATTTTAATACGAGTACAAACTGAACAGACTTATGTTTACTGTTACAAATTCTCACTCAAAATACATGCTGCCCATTAGAGGTCATGATGTACTATGGCAATATACAGTCACTACTCATCTATGGAATAATTTTTGGGGGAGTTTTACAAACTTAAAAAAAAAATCAGAAAAAGATTATTAGAGTGACAAAGCAAGCTAGCTGAATGCAGAGATTCCTACAGACCTTTTTGTTAAAGTCTGAAAATACTGCTCTTCCTTGTTTGTAAAGGCATGAGATATTAACTTTTACAAAAGGGAGCATCTTAAAGAAAACATCTTCAAACATAACTATAGATTACACTCAAATGAAACTAAGCGGAAGCTTAACATGCATGTTAACATAGTAAGTACAAACTTATGCAAATTTGGAGTTTATCATATTGAAATTGTGTTACATAACAGAAGCCTTCGTACTTAAAATGCATACCAAAATTAAATGCATTTAAAGTGAAGCTAAAATAGTTCTTGCTCGACCACTGCATCTACTCTGTCTCTGAATTTCTGGAGCGTCATAAGTAAACTGATTTACCAAATCTCATCTCCAGACTTGTCTTATATCATATAGACAACAATGTGCTGGTACTAAAAATTATTTACTGGAAAAAGCAACAGTACCAATAAAACAAGGAGTACCCCAAGACTATGTTCTTGAACCTTTCCTGTTCAATTTTTTCAAATTGTATAAACCTAAGAATGTACTTAATCAGACAACAACAGAAGCAACTATGTGTAGTCTTAATATCATAAGAAATGTAAACAACACAGTTAAACTGCTTGGACTGGTGTTTAACCAACAACTCTAGGGTAGAACACGTGAATTATCTCAGCAGGAAACTAGCTTGGGTACTTTTTCATTGTACAAATGGAAGTTCAATGAGAACAAATAGTTGTTACTCTTCTCATTTTTTGCTTTCTTCCATTCCCAGCTGCAGTATGGAATATCACTGCAGAGTTATCCTGGTGTATTTCTCCAGAAACTAGATATATTTTCAGATGCCTGAAGAAAGCAGTCTGATTATGATTAGCATGCAGAGAGTCCTACAGAAAACAATTTAAATGCCTTTGTGTAATGACAGCCCCCAGGTTGTAAAGTACAAAGTGCTTCTTCAGCTTCACTACTGTGAAACAGATCTCTTCTACTAAACACGTGCTCACTGCTCTTCAAGTGTGCATTATGCACTGAAGAGCCAAAGAAACTGGTGCACACGACATGGCATGGACTTGACTAATGTCTGAAGTAGTGCTGGAGGGAACTGACACCATGAATCCTGCAGGCCTGTCTATAAATCTGTAAAAGTATGAGAGGCTGGAGATCTCTTCTAAACCATTTAGCAAGGCATCTCAGATATGCTCAATGATGTTCGTGTCTTGGGGGTTTGGTGGCCAGCAGAAGTATTTAAACTCAGAAGTGTGTTCCTGGAGGTACTCATAGCAATTCTGGACGTGTGGGGTGTCACATTGTCCTGCTGGAATTGCCAAAGTCAATTGGAATGCACAATGGACATGAGTGGCTGCAGGTGATCAAACAGGATGCTTACGTATGCGTCACCTGTCAGAGTCGTATCGAGATGTACAGGGGTCCCATATCACTAACTGCACATGCCTGTCCCATTACAGAGCCTCCACCAGCTTGAATAGTCCCCTGCTGAAAAGCAGGGTCCATGGACTCTTGAGGTTGTCTACATACCTGTACAAATCCATCTGCTTGATACAATTTGAAACCAGACTCGTCCAACCTGACAACATGTTTCCAGCCATCAACAGTCCAATGTTGGTGGTGACAGGCTCAGGCAAGGTGTAAAGCTGTGTGTCGTGCACTCATCAAGGCTACAAGAGTGGGCCTTTGGCTCCAAAAACTCATAACAATGATGTTTTGTTGAATGGTTTGCACGCTGAAACTTGTTAATGGTCCAGCAATGAAATCCACAGCAATTTGTGGAAGGGTTGCACTTCTGTCATACAGAATGATTCTCTTCAGTCGACGTTTGTTCCATTCTTGCAGGTTTTTCAGCTGCAGCGATGTCAGAGATTTCATGTTTTACTGGATTCCTGATATTGACGGTACACTTGTGAAGCGATCGTACAGGAAAATCTGCACTTCATCATTACCTCGGAGATGCTGTGTCCATCGCTCTTGTGCTGACTACACCATCCTGTTCAAACTCACTTAAACCTGAGAGCTTGCCATTGTAGCAGCAGTAACTGATCTAACAACTGCACCAGAAGCTTTTTGTCTAATATAGGCATTGCTGATCACGTATTCTACCTCTTTACATATCTGTGTATCTGAATACGCAGGCCTATTCCAGTTTCTTTGGCGCTTCAATATAAGTCAGACAAAATTTATAGAAGTTTAAAATATGGTGTGATATTCATGCATACTACACCAGAAACAGTTTTATTTGTTGCTGTTGCCTTCTTTAAGATCTACTATGATCAATAATAACTGTAAGTGCTTAAGTATAGAATGGTTCATAAAGTTAGCATACTTAGATCATTAAGTACCACTAACTAAATATAATGGACTTTTCAAAACTTGATCAAAATAAAATGAATTTGATTCAGTTCAATAATTCTTAGAAACTAATCATTAAAGTATATGTTTTTCTTGTGTAATAATATAAATCATCTTTTAGTTGTTAAGCAAGCTCCTTACTTTCTGTACCATTTACGTAACTAATTATTGTGTAAAACTTGACCACACTGTATGCCTTGATGAATTTTTCTGTATGAAAAATACTAAAAAGACAAATGAAGCTTCTGAGTCATTGGATTTAGTTGTGCACATAGACAAGCTGCAATGCATCCAGGTGCCAGTTGTGGTGAACGAGTGGTGGAGGATGGGGTGAAGGCTGAGCACTTGATCAGTCATCACTTAATTAATGTTAATTTGTACTCACAGCTACTAACTTATTAATTTTATTTTACACATAAACATGGGCAACAGATCACTTTATATGAGTAAGATATTTCTATGCACTTGTGACTACATGTTTAATTGGGCCCACCTTTAAAATGAATTTACATTGATGACATCATGAATGCTAAAGTGTGGAACATAGGTTTTCTGTAAATATTTTTATTTGAAAAATTTAATGACTATGTGTTTTAGTGTTGTATGCATGAAAATAAAAGAAGATTCTACAAAAGAGTTGTGTGCAATTCCTGAAAAAAGTTTATATAGCAATGTATTTTTGAATACTATGTCTAGATTAGCTAATCAACATAATTTTCAAGATCACCTGAGTGTGCTAAGGTAATGGTAACACCTGGCCAATGGGTAGCCTAAAGGCCATCTCTGCTTGTGCAGATGTTGCATGAATCACCCCTAAAGAGATTAAAAAATTCACTGGATTGCTAAAAAGTAATAATTCACCTGGTTATGAGGTGTTTATAGGTGTATATTAAAACCTTTATCAGTATTTATAGGATTACCCTTAAGCCAACTCTTTGATCAATCAATGACTTGGGGTATATTTCCTTATTTTGAGAATGAGTCGTTTGATAGAATGCTAATCCATTTTCTGGAGAACAACTTATTATCTGCCTCTCAGTTTGATTTTCATACAGAATTTTCCATGGAGCAACTAACATTTGACCTCACAAATGAAGCCCTGGGAGAGCTAAAGAAGAAAAAAAAATATCCTGCCAGTAATTGTGATTTGGCAAAGCCTTTCAGTTTGTGCATCATAAAATTATATTTGGCAAACTGAAATGTTATGGCATTGGTGGTGTACCACGTGCATGGGTGTAATCCTCCCTATGTAGTAGAAAGCAGACTTTCTCAGTGTCACAGGCATGATACTAACCTCAGGATGGGGAACATAACATATGGGATCTCACATGGATTGGTACTGGGACCATTTCTTAGCCTATATAACCAATATTTCAATGGCTTTAGATAGCAGATCAAAACACAAGCACACTAATCAAGTATTGTAACTCAAACTTTTATTGCTCAATTGATAGCAGAACAGGCCAACATCTGGATCACAGCAAAAAAATTGAAGTTTTAGTCTCACAAAGACTTATACTATATGATATTGTACATGCAAATACGACCTAATACCGAAAGTAGACACTAATAATGGTCATACACAAAATGAAACACACACTGTCAAGATCCTTGGGACCCAACAACTTAAAATGGAGTCAATATGTAGACAACTAATCCAGGAGTTCAATTCAGCATGTTTTGTCCTTAGAAGCATCACTCAGTGCCTTAAAACAATCATGCATATTTTGTATTAACCAGTGGAATTATCACCTGAGGCAATGCAGAATAAGCAAATCAACTACGAGGGCATGCTGAAAAGTAATGCCTCCGAATTTTTCATGTGAAAACTCTTAATGTTTTTTAAATAAAACTAACTTTGTTAACGTTTTATATCTTTATTCTTTGTCTACATATTTGCAGCCCTCTGCCTCTAGATGGTTCTGAGTTGTAGTGTGTGATGTGGCAGTGTGTCACATAACAATAGTGGTGCATGAGAAGCAGCATGCTGTAACAACATTTCATCCACACATGGAGCACCCTTTCCTGCTGCATGACAATGCCAGTCCACACACGAGTGCTGCGACATCTGCAACACATTGATGCCTTGGATTCAATATCATCGATAATCTTCCACACAGTCCTGATTTGGTCCCATTCAATTTTCATCTGTTTCCAAAACTTAAAGAAAATATTTGAGGACTTCACATTGATAGTGATGAAGCAGTACAAGGAGAGATGAGATTATGGCTCTACGAAGAAGTCATACATTTTACACGGTTGGTACCAACAAAGTGGTCTCTTGTTGGGAGAAATGTATCACCATGGGACCATGTTGAGAAATAAATATGTAGAACATTAATAACGTTTTATTTAAAGAGATTTAAGAGTCATCACACAAAATATCTGGAGGTTTTCCTTTTCAACAGACCCTCATATTTATTTAATAGAACTGAACAGTAACAACTTTATGCAAAGAGGATTGCCATCATCTTGCAGAAATCTTTTTAAGATTTTTTGAATTCTTACACTAAGTTCTCAGTAGATTTACTCCTTGATGGTTACTGCTGCTGACAATAAAAATTTACATCTATTGTACTGTGAACTACAAAATCACAATAGAAGACACAAAAGTAATTTTCATCTAAGCTCTGCTTCCCATTCTAGGGTTCAGATAGGAGTTATGTACTCTGGTGTAAAGGTACCTCCTCTAATCTCTAATCTAACATGAAGCAAGAAACTAGGAACCCAGCCTTGCTCAAGAGAAAAATAAAAACATGATTAGACTCTCTTTCTGTTGCTAACATGGCAAGCAGCAGTATTTGCTGTAAATCTGCATGACGAATAGTGATGTAAAGTAACTATGACTTATAATTACAGACACAATAGTGCTCTTTGGAAAAAAGTGACGTACAGAGAGAATATCAAGTTACTAATAGGAGATAAATGGGAGCTTATTTCAATGTAGCAGCTTTCTTTTTAATTTATTTTATTAAATTTAGCTGACATGAGAATGAAAGCATGAGGCAGTATAGTGCCATTTCATTGTTAACATAGTTAAAAGATCATGTTTGTATGCCTTTTGTTGATGTACACCTTTACTCATTCCTCACCCCTAAAAGTGCTACTCCTTGATGGGATATAGACAGTATGAGGGAATGAGGGAGTGATTAAACTAAACATGGAAGATATGAAAGAATTCCCATAAATGAAGTAAAGTTCATATACAGTCAAATTTAAGTTTCTGAGGACTGGTGTTAAATATTTTAATTAATCACTTACCTATATAAAATTCTTACACAACTAGTATTAATTCAGTAGCAGAATAAAATATGGTAAGTTGTTTAACCTCTACTACATCACTCAGAAATAAGAAACCCAGATAAGGAGGAGTACATCTAAATAGTCTTAGCATAAGGAATAGTTATTTAATCATACCAGAGTATGGTGGTGGATAACCAGGTTGTCCACTGGGTTGATACGACATGTCTGCTTCCTGCTCCTGCACAAAGAGTAAGAACACCTGAATATTAAGTTGGTCACTTATCAGAGTGTGAAGAGAATGAGACCATCTTAACCAACAGTGCACAGGTAGCCAATGTATTTAACAATCACTTCTTAAGTGTAGGAGAAAAAATTGGTGAGAATAGTTCAAAAGAAAAAGCCCGGCAGTACATGAAAGAGCCACTTTTGAAAAATTTTTAGTCAGATTAAGTTTCATCTAACAACCTCTTGTGAAATAAGGAAAATTATTAAATCTTCGAAAAATAAATGTTTTGTTGGAGTAGATGACTTCTCTAACAAGTTATTAAAACAATGTGGAGCAATTGCAGCTGATGTTTTGAGCCACTTATGTAATGCATCACTGACTCAGGATATTTTTCCAGACAGATTAAAATATGCCATTGTCAAGCCTCTCTACAAAAAGGGGGAAACCACAGATGTCAATAATTACCGGCGAGTATCCTTACTTACAGCATTTTCAAAATTCTTTGAGAAAGTAATGTACTCAAGAGTGTTTAGTCATCTCAACAGTATTGGGATACTTAATAAATCACAGTTCGGATTTCAGAAATGCCGTTCCACCAAGACAGCAATATACAACTTCACTGTCCACATAATAGATTCTTTAAATAGTAAACTGTCACCAGTAGGAATATTATGTGACTTATCCAAAGCATTTGATTGTGTGAACCATGACATTATATTAGAGAAATTACAATTCTATGGTATAAATGGAACAGTACATGAGTGATTTAAGTCATATCTACAGAACAGGAAGCAAAAAGTCTCTTTATATGCTTCAAGTGATTCAAAGGAGTTTACCACTTCATCTAACTGGGGTGAATTACATTAGGTGTTCCACACGGTTCGATCATGGGTCCCGTTCTGTTCTTGATATGCGTGAACGACCTCCCTTCTTATGTGAAACAAGATGCTGCCTTTAAATATGTCTGCTTGTGTCTGTGTATGTGCGGATGGATATGTGTGTGTATGTGTGTGCGAGTGTACACCTGTCCTTTTTTTCCCCTAAGGGAAGTCTTTCCACTCCCGGGATTGGAATGACTCCTTACCCTCTCCCTTAAAACCCACATCCTTTCGTCTTTCCATCTCCTTCCTGAAGAAGCAACCATCGGTTGCGAAAGCTAGTAATTCTGTGTGTGTGTTTGTGTGTTTTGTTCATGTGCCTGTCTGCCGGCGCTTTCCCGCTTGGTAAGTCTTGGAATCTTTGTTTTTAATATATTTTTCCCATGTGGAAGTTTCTTTCTATTTTATTTAACTCAGTAGTGGTTTAGAGATTACATGTTATGATACTTATGAATATCCAATCTTGAAAAGTTTGCACACTTATCTCTTTTACATTATTCAGAAATGTGGCTGGAATGGTACTTTTAGTGATAAACTAATTTAATGACACATTAAGTGTATTTTCTTTTATGTATTAATTTACTGTGTCTCTCGTATCTTTGATTACAGGCCCACACAACTTCTTATAATCCTCTGACCTATAGATGTGCTGGGCTGCAACCTAATCTCTTCACGTGGAGTTATCTGCTGAGAAAATTCTTTTCTGGTTGAATTTGAAAATTATCTGCTACAAAAGAATACATCGAAAAAGTCTCGATTTCTACACATGGTACTCCATTTGCTAGCTTCCACAGATTCATTCACTATCTCCAAACGTCAAAATGCCAATACATAAGCTCAAATAGAAACAGTGAACAACAAATTAAAAAATGACAATTGATAAATAAACCCACAGCAACCGGAATACCAACATGCACAAAAAAATGCTACAAACTTAATAATATTGTATACCTTATGCATAATGTTTTTTTCTAGTATTTTTCTCCATGCAATACTTTATTCTTTGATTCATACAGTACAAGACATGTACAAAAAAATTTAAAATGATCAAATAACAACTCAATCAACCATACCACTCGCTCCTCCATGCTCAGCATGTAAGCTGTGCAAGGTACATCGCGTTCCCCTACTTGTTGTGATTAATCCCGTGTTTGCAAGTGACAGAAACAATGTGCTTAACATTTTTCTAAGTGGACTGTAGCAGCATCAAGGCTCTCATTCTGTGCAATTGATATATACATGACAATTAATGCCATTACATAAACCACAGTCTGCTTTTCCAGTTCACTGTTTATGTTGTTCACACTACAAAGAATTACTAATCTTGTTTGATGCCAAACACAAACTCAAAATAATATATATAGCATTGCTGGTGTATGAGATGGTTGTTGCTATGCCTGATGACAGGATCACAGTCGGAGAACTATGTAGTGAGACAAACACAGTCAATAAGTGAGCAATAAGAAGACAGCCTATGCCACTGAGTACTGACCACTCTCAACACAAGTAAAATGACACATACCTCAAATATTTGTTTCCAGACATATGTTTATAAGACTTTTTCTTATAGGTTAGATCAGGACTGTCTCCTATAAAAATATGAGCCCTTTTACAACTCCCATTATAAATTATACACTCCACATGTCATCTACAAGGGAGATGTTAAGACAAACACCGTAAATTAAATGTGATAGTCATAAAGTATCAATTCTCATTTTGAAGAAAATAGTGCGTTTGCAAGAGCCTGCTAGCAGTCCTGATGAACACTGAACTCCCCACATCACAGTACTGTAGCATACCAGGTGCAGCCCACTGGCAAAGTGGAGTATCATGTGGTAATCCATTTTCTGCATTTGAAGAGGAACAACAGCAACAATCTGTGCTGAGTTGGTGAAAGTG
Source organism: Schistocerca gregaria (assembly GCF_023897955.1). Classification (NCBI taxonomy): domain Eukaryota; kingdom Metazoa; phylum Arthropoda; class Insecta; order Orthoptera; family Acrididae; genus Schistocerca; species Schistocerca gregaria. The sequence goes on along the minus strand of NC_064921.1, from coordinate 518,148,055 downwards.
TATAGCAATAGCAAGTCACCAAATGATAAAGTGGCTTCCAGTGTTGTGAAATATGCCTGAATGATGATAAATGAAATGACAGATTATCTATGAGGCTCTACTGCTCAAATACTTGTGTATCACAATCAAGTTAATAATAGCAAAAGTGAAAATCAGTTGCGGCTCAGCTTTCAACATCCTGCAAAACATATTGAGAATGACAAAGGTTATTACCCAATTGATTCTGTGACTGCTCACACCAAGTGATCAGTGGAGATGTTGGAGTTGAGACAGCCCAATCCAGATGACTCCTGTAGCCACCTAATCACCATGTATGAGAGCTGAGTGTATCACTACAGCTATTAGCCCAAACAGTAAAGCTAGTAGTGGAAACATTTGAATCCCTATAGTTGACAAAGGTGAAGGCCCAACTACAATTGGCCAAATTGATGCTCAGTGCTTTTTGAGATTGGCATGCTATGGTGCTAAAATGTTATGCTTGTAATGGGAAAACCACCACAGGAACATACATAAACCTCCTGGTGAGGTCACAAGAGGCTGTCAAGAAAAAGCATCACAGGAAGCTGCGTACGGGATGTGTCTGCTATGTCGCAATGCTCATTCTACTCAGGACCAAATTTCAAATGGCTCTGAGCACTATGCAACTTAACTTCTGAGGTCATCAGTCGTCTAGAACTTAGAACTAATTAAACCTAAATAACCTAAGGACATCACACACATCCATGCCCGAGGCAGGATATGAACCTGCGACCGTATCGGTCACTCGGCTCCAGACTGTAGCGCCTAGAATTGCACGGCCACTCCGGCTGCTGACTAAATTTCACATCACATCTGTATTCTCCTTATTTGGCATCTAGTGAATCTAAACTCATTTTGTGACAGGTTTCAATAAACTGGCCACATGTCGATTTTCAAGGTGGAACATTTCCTGAAGAGGTACAATGCAAACCTCTACAACCAAGGTCTCCAAAAAATCATCCAGCACCATGAAAAATGTGTCTAATTGAAGGTTGTGTGCACAGAGAAGGACCAATATCAACACCAAGATTCATGGTTACAGCTTGATTTTTTCCAAGATGAGAAGTGAAATGTTATGACTACACTTGCTAACGAATAGTTTTGCAGCCTTTCTGCAACCAACTAACAAAGTTGATTTACTCAAAATATGTTAGGCATTTCTGAGGACCCAAAGAATAAGAGTAAATCCAAATTTACATTCCAGATGGGCCTTAACTCTGCAGATCAAATGTCACTCAACAAACTATGTAATGAGAAGTTTAAAAGACAAAATTTAAGAAAGGTTAGACTTAAGCTGTGCGATTTACTGGTGACAAATGAAATTTTGTGCCAAACTGGGACTCAAACCCATATTTCCCACTTTATTTGAATAGTTGCCTATCAGTTTTCCGCCTCATGGGCCAATCCTTTCCTCATATGTTACCCTGTGTCTAAGTCCTACACTCACACAACTGCTGTGAATCCTGTATCGGTAGGGACTTATTTATTGTTGTCACAGCCTGTCTAGGCATGTAATACTATTTTGCTGTGTATGTGTTTTATGGTGTGCTATGTCCTTCAGACATCCATGAAAGACATTGCATATTACACCATGAAACACAGGCATTGCAAAATAGTAAAAGTCATAAGTATTTTATTGTACAAATCATAACATTCTCCTGGGACAGCTGAAATATTTGGTTACTAAAACAGCACACTTGATAGTTGGTTTGAATCAAATCAAAGGTACTAACTATCAGTATCAGGGCAGTGCCTGGAGGAAGAGGAGATAACAGGAATTAATGGGAAATTCTAAGTCTTTTAAAAATTCTGCTGGTACATGCCACACTGATCAAGGTACTTTTCTGTTATTACACCATGAGCCAGATAACTGTAATGAACAACCAGCTTAAAACAGCCCATCATAAAGAGACAGATACCTCTACTGGCACCTGACATGTCTAGAAATATGTAAAGATTCTCTCTCAATGACCCATAAAGATGTTTTTTTTTGGTGTTGCAATAAAGTGTTACAATTACTGGAACATATTACTACTTTCAGTTATCACATCAACCATCTTCCACATTAGAATGCACAATTAACTCCCATAGCAACAACACGATTTGAAGATAGCTGCAGTGACAACCATAACTGCTAATACTGTGCAATGATTGTGATTTTGTTTTAGAATAAACATTTATTAATCACTACACTTCAACATTGTGACAAAGTTGTGCACCATTTACTGAGTATATGCAACAAGTTAAAATCGTAAACCAGAGCAGGAATCATATTGCCGTTTGGTGCCTCTGGGAGCGAGGGTAGAGTTGAGAGCTTGACTCAAAATTCCCACCAGTATATCATGAGAAAACTGAGCAGTTTGGCACATATGGAGGAAAACACATGACAGGAAACTCTGAAGTACACAGAGGGAAAACTACTGTTTGCTGGTGAGGAGAACATACTAATTACTAACCAGACAATGGCACTAGTATTAAGAAACGCGAATGAAGCAGTGAGTGATGTCTACATGTGGTCATCAGAGAACAAATTAATCCTCAATACAAATAACACAACAAGTATGCACTTCAGAATAAACAGGAAATGTGAGGGTTTAAATTTAAAATCACACAGCACCTCTATAGATGATTTACCCAGAACAAAGTTCTTGGAGCTGCACGTTGATGGCCAGCTGAAGTAAACATATTAAGAATCTATCAAAAAACGTACCTACAACACACTACGTACCTTCGAGTTGGTTGGTTAATTGGTTCGCTGATTCGGGAGAGGGGACCAAAAGTGAGGTCATTGGTCCTGTCAGATTAGGGAAGGAAATTGGATGTGCACTATCAAAGGAACCACCCCGCCATTTGCCTGAAACGGTTTAGGGAAATCACGGAAAACCTAAACCAGTATGGCCAGATGCAGTTTGAAACAATGTCCACCCGAATGCAAGTCCAGTGTGCTAACAATTGTGGCATCTCATTGCAGACAGGCTCCAACAAAACAATGTTACACATTTAGCTTTCTCCACAACATTTCAGACCGAATAGTTGCAGACAGTGGTCATACGAACATGAGGTGTGCTTGCATGCTTTTGTGTGTGTGTGTGTGTGTGTGTGTGTGTGTGTGTGTGTGTGTGTGTGTCCTCAACTATGGGACGATTTTCTGGAGAAATAGCATTCAGAATTTAAAATGTTTTCAAAATACAAAAGAGCAGTGAGAATCCCATTGAAAAGCAATAAGTGGGCCCACAACTTATTTAAAATGTTAAAAATTCTGACAGTTCCTTGTGAGTTCATATTTCAGACCATACTCGTAGTGTACATCAACAAGAATATCAAAAATTGTAGCACAAACAACACTATTCATAATGACAGAATAAGAGCAAACCATTGTCTTCATCTAGACAGGAAAAATTAGAGAAAGACCCAAAACAGTGCATTATATCAAGATTTAAAACTGAATTAAAAACTGCTACAGAAAATTAATGAAATAAATAAAATGCATCCTTTCAGAAAAACTAAAAATGTTCTCTTAAGAATACTATTACTATACATATGAGAGTATCTTACTAAAAATTTTGAAAGTGTTGGAATATTTCTATACATCAGATAGGTATTAAGATGTCTATTTATATGTACTTGTAAATATAATATCACCACATATTCATAAGTATATACACATACAAAGACTGGCCTTGTATTCACAAAAATGGAGATTTCTACTTCCATCTGGCCACTCTGATTTAAATATTTTGTAGTTTCCCTACATTACTTCACATAAACTCTGATATGACTCCTACTATATGGACATGGTCAACTACTTGTCCAACTAGACCTTTAAGTATGTACATGCCTGTGTATTTTATTTTTTAACAGTAATACTATCACATGTTCAATACCCTTCATAAAACAATCCAAATATGAGTAACACTACTGCTGCTGCTGGTATTTTATTAGCATGTAACCATTCAGAGGCACAATATTGCCCATGTGAAAGTCTAATAATAGTGGTTCTTAGCTAAAACTCAAATAAACAATATTATGAAAAGGATAGATTGCTACTCACTGTAAAGATGACACAAGTTGAGTAGCAGACAGACACGACATCATCAGTATCACAAAGAAAAGTATTAACTGCGATAGCATAAGAAGCTGAATTAAGATATTTTTGAAGGTCCAGATTATGTTAGTCCACTTAAATTTTTTTTTGGAATTTTTTGCTACATGGAACCGATACAGGTAAGGATTTCTGATCAGACAAATATAGGCCAATAGTACAGTAGCAGAAAATGATACAACTGGAGTCGGAGTCATTATGAATAAGAAGGTAGGGGAGCTAGTGAGTTATTCTGAAGACGGTAGGGGGGCTAGTGAGTTATTCTGAACAATTGACTGACAGGATAATTCTCATCAGAATTGACAGTGCACCATTGTCAACAGCAACAGAATAAGCAGAAGATGAGGAACTGGAGAAAGCGTATGAGGACACTGAATGAGTAATTCAGTATAAAAACAGGAGATGAACATCTAAAATCATGCATGATTAGAACACAGTAATATAGGAAGGAATATAAGATAGGGTTATGGGAGAATGTGGGCTCGATAGTAGAAAGGAGAAAGATTAACAGAGTCCTGCAGTAAACTTCAACTGGTAATAGTGAATACACTGTTTGAAAATCAATGAGGTCCTGGAAAATGCCATGAGACACAGGAAGATAACAGCTGGATTACATCAGGGTCAGATAGAGATTCTGAAATTAGACATTGGATTGTTAGGTGTATCCAGGAGTAGGTATAGACACAGACCACAATTTAATAATGATGGAGAGAATGGCTGAAATTGAGAATCATGGGGAACAATCAGTGTGAAAAGAAGTCAGATATTGAAGTACCGAGAAATGATTATATATGTCTGAAGTGTTATAGGGCTGTAGATACTGTGATAATGAATACCAGAAATACCACATAAGCAATTCAGTTGAGGAGGAATGAATATCTCTGAATAGGGCAATCACAGAAGTTGAACAAACAACTACTGATGGAAGGAAGATAAATGTGATGAAACTGTGGGTAACAGAAAAATATACTTCAGCTGATTGATGAAAGATGGAAGCACAAAAATGCTCAGGGAAAGATAGAAAAACAGGAAGATAAATTACTTAGGAATGAAATAAATAGGAAGTGAAGGGCAGCTAAGGCGAAATGTTTAGACGAAAAATGTGCTAAAGTAGAGAGAGAGATGATCTTCAGGACACATTCAGCACACAGAAAAGTGAAAACTACCTTCGGTGAAATAAATAACAAAGGGGACAACATCAATAGTTTAAGAGAAATTTCACTTTTGAACACAGAAGAGAGAGCGGAGAGAAGGAAAGGGTACAATTATGGCCTCTATAAAATGAAGGAAATGTTTGATGACATGATATAAGAAGAAATGGGAGTCAGGGTGGAAGATACAGGGGATCCAAAGCTAAAATCAAAGTTTAACAGAACTTTGGAAGGCTTCCTGCAAGAAGGCAGACGGAACTGATAAAATTCTTTTGGAGTTTCTGAAATCATTTAGATAATTTGCAACCAAAAACTTATTCAGTTTAGTGTGTAAAATAGATGACTCTGGAGACATAACATCAGACTTCTGGAAAAACTTTGTACACAAAATCGCAAAGGTAGCAAGTAGTAAGTGAGAAAACTTTCATGCATCAGTTTAACAGCTCATGCATTACAATAGCTGGGAAGAACAATAAACAGTAGAATGAAAAAGAAAATTGAGGTTTTGTTAGAGGCCATCAGTTTTGCTTTAGGAGAGGTAAAGGATCCAAAGAGGAAGTATTGACATTGCACTTGATAATGGAAAGAAGACTTAAGAAAAATCAAGACATCTTCATGGGATTTTTTCACCTGAAACAAGTGTTTGCTAATGTAAAATGGAGCAAGATGTTTGAAATTCTCAGAAAAAATAGATGTAAGCTAAGGGGAAAACAGATAATAAACAATATGTATAAAAACCAAGAAAAACAATAAGAATGGAGGACCATGAATAACCGACTGGATTAGAAAAGGGCGCAAAACAAGGATGGAGACTTTCTCCCTTACTGTTTAATCTGGACATCAAAGCAGCAAAATGGTTCAAATGGCTCTGAGCACTATGGGACTTAACATCTGAGGTCATCAGTACACTAGACTTAGAATTACTTAAACCAAACTAACCTAAGGACATCACACACACCCGTGCCCGAGGCAGGATTCGAACCTGCAACCGTAGCAGCAGTGATCAAAGCAGCAATGACAGCGATAAAAGATTGGTCTAGAAGTGGAATTAAAATTCAGGGTGAAAGAATATCAATGATAAACTTCACTGATGACATTGCTGTCTTCACTGGAAGTGAGAAAGAATTACAGGTCCTACTGAACCAAATGAACAGTTTACTAAGTGCAGAATATGCATGAGAGTAAACAAAGAAAGATGAGGAGTAGCAGTATTGAGATTAGTGATAAAATTAACATCAAAATTAAGGGGCACAGTTCTGCTACCTTGCAAGCAACAGAAGAGTATGACAGATGGTGCAAGGAGGACATAAAAAATGTATTAGAACAGACAAAGATGACATTCCTAAGAAAAAGAAGTCTACTAGCATCAAATATCGGCCAAAATTTGAGGAAGAACTTCCTAAGAATGTGCACAGAATGCATGTGGAAAGTATTGAGAAGAAGGGGCATGATGACAGGATGAGTGTTTAGATACCAGAGAATAGCTTCCATGATAGTAGCGGGAGCTATAGAGGGTAGGGAAAGACCCAGATTGGAATATATCCAACAAATAATTGAAGATGTTGGGTGCAAGTTGTACTGCTGAGATGAAGAAATTGGCACTGGAGAGGAAGTTGTGGTAGGTTACATCAAGCCAGCCACATGACTGAAAAAAAAAGGGGCACTGAATAAACTGTATTTAGAGAGTGTATATGTGAATCAAACCACTTTAGCACATCACCACAGACAGTATTTACAATTTCTTCAAGATTATTGTCAACTGTTAATGGTAATAACACCAGCAAAAAGTGTAAAATGAGTCTCTAAACTGGTACACATTTGAACGGTCATCAATGAAGTTGAGGACCAAGCGTAGAGGCCTGTGAGACTCCACAACTGACAGTGTCCTATTTAGAAGGTACCGGCAATCCATTTATGATATCAATTTGGAAAGAAACTGATAAAATACTACATACATCGTTTCTGACTGTTACGCATTTAAGAAACATTTCTTCATGTAATCAAACATACCTTTTACAGTATAGATGCCTTAGACAGACATTATAGATTTATTTTTCATTTTATTACATTCAAACCATGAAAGGACATCTAAATGTTTCAGATTAAAAAAAGCTGCTTGACACTTTACTTTAAAGAAACTCAACAGCACTATTTATATACCCAACATGTGTAATACTTCATAGTCACAAGAAGAGGCTAAGATATGTGGGGCACAAAGGTGGACTTCATATCACAGAGGATATTTTTTAAACCAACTTTAAATGACATACAAGGGCTCTAGTGCCGTATGTAGTAGCATACAGTACTTACGCATGACAGTATTTCGTGTCAGTAACATGGAGTTTTCACACGAGGAGAAAAGTCTGATTAACAGTTTCCACGCGAAATGCAACGATAAAATTTTTTAGTAACAACAGAGTGCCTTTTTCACAAATAGTGAAAATTTACTCATGGTGAACTACTTTTATTCCACAATTCTTTCTTGGAATAGTTAGGGCGTCAATAATTATTCACTTTTATGACTACAATCTCTAGGTGAACAGAGTAGGTCCGTAATATTTCATATTTGACTCTGTGTAAATATAATTACAACGGTACAATGAACTACATTAATTTGCACGCTTTCTTAGTTGATGCCAATCTGCGAACTTGATCGTATTTATTTAACTTTGTGTAAGCTTAGAGGACCTATGCAAATGTTGGTTCGCTCGTTAATATTCTTTTTACGACGCTGCTTCAGACAAGTGCAACACTATGTCAAGGAGGGAGTAAAGCAATACTTTTCGCAAGCGAATGGAAATATGCACAACTCTAACTGTATACGTTGCTTTGATAAAGAGAAAAAAATCTCTACACTTAGCTCTTCCCAGATTACATTTTGACGCAACCTGTACGCTACCATATTATGTTCTACATACATTTACAAAGTTACTATAAGCAAGAATACGGTAAGCCGCATACGCTAATGTTACTGGGAGTGTCATCTGCTACAGAAATAAAAGCAAACAGACTGACGAATCTGATATTAATTATAACATAATACAATAAATGATTAGACAGTTGCAGAAAGCGTTATAATAAGTCTGTGGAAATTAATTAGTACTTGGGAGCAAAAGGGCGAAATAAAAACTTTCCTACCTTTACAAACAAATCGCAGACTCCTCCGTATCTTTCTGGTTATTATGATGATGCAATCCGCACTGTACACGATCACGTGACGATACGTCACAGCCACAGTATTTCACTTTCTACATTTGCCACTAGAGTACTCTGATGTTTACTATGTGAAGCGGTGGCGATCTATGAATCGTCATATCCGCTCTAGCAGTTACTGAATTCACCGCTAGAGACCGTTACCTGTCATCCAATGTGCGCGTTGACTGTCGAAAGTCCACAAGCGGCGCTGCATTGTGCTGCAAAAATCAGTCTTGTAAGATGGCGACAGGAGTGAAGAGCTAAGTGTGCGATGGCTCGTGTTCCTGGTGGCTTAAATTCTTTTCGAGTGTTATTAGCGTTTCAGTGAGAGATTCTGGTCAGTAGTGTGCAGTTTTCAGTTTGTGTGAGGAATATCTGACCGTGAAAGAACCGAAATGCGCGAGTTCAAAGTTGTCGTCCTCGGTTCGGGCGGGGTTGGCAAAAGTGCTCTCACCGTCCAGTTCGTGTCTGGTTGTTTCATGGAAAAATATGATCCTACGATTGAAGATTTCTACAGGAAGGAAATAGAAGTCGACAATTCGCCGTGTGTGCTGGAAATTCTGGATACAGCCGGTACAGAACAGTTCGCGAGTATGCGCGACCTGTACATCAAGAATGGACAAGGGTTTGTTGTGGTGTATAGCCTGACAAACCATCAAACGTTCCAAGACATCAAAACAATGAAGGACTTGATCACTCGCGTTAAAGGGACAGAAAAAGTACCTATATTACTGGTAGGAAATAAGGTAGACCTGGAGCACCAGAGGGAGGTAGCGACGAGTGAAGGTAGTGGTTTAGCGCAGATGTGGGGATGCCCATTTGTGGAAGCAAGTGCCAAAAACAGGACAAATGTCAATGAAATGTTTGCCGAAATAGTCAGGCAAATGAATTTCAGCCCCGAAAAAGAAAAGAAGAGCTATTGCTGCTGCACTGTTCTGTAAGGAACGTCATATCGACTGACGATATATGGTGTGTACACAATTGTAAAGTGATGCAGAATTACAATTAGGGCCTACATCGCATTTGAACTGGTATTGTTCCACTTGACTGGCCAACTTTTTAGATCGTTGTCGTTGTTTTTGGTGTGTATTACATACGTGTATTTCCTTAGAAATTAAATCAGTGTTTCCCATGTTTTCCTTTGATTTGTAAATTTATGCCTTTTAGACATTGTACAGAAGCCCTATGTTTGCTCTCTGCGGGGCTGTAGTAAGGGTTATGCAGATATTACAAAAAGATTGTCGCTTATTTTGAAAATACCCGCAGTGTATTAAGGTAGAAACTACATTTCTTTAGCAGCCTAAATGTGTGTAAGCAGTCTACTGTTAATCTGCTGTAAATTATGCAACTTGATTCCAATGCAAAACGTTGGTTTTTGATACAAAGATGACTGTTTCAACCTGCACTTCCTATGTGTCGGGTGGTATCCATTCTTGCGAATGTAGCAGGTTCCACAAGTGCTGCTTCAAAACCCAGTTGGCCACAATTTTTAGGTGTGCAGTATTTCACTCTACACTGTGGAAGTTTCAGTAAGTGTGCACAGATCCGCTGCACGAGCAGTCACATTGAAATATTTTCTATTTAATTTTTATATAGTCATATTTCATTCACTGAATTTTATTGAGGTGATTCACTACATCGATTCAGCCTGGCCTAACCAGTGTCAGTCACTGTGCCACATTTGATGGTGCTGCACTGTTATCAGTGCACATCAATCTAACGTCCTACATTTTCATAGTTGGTGCTGAATTTTACATATAATTTGATACTTTAAGCACGTACCCGTTGTGTACAGACAGCATATTTAGTGGGAGCAGAGTTGTTTGTATAACTATGGTGCCGAGTCTTAGCTTTTAGACTGTTATCCTTTGATGTGAATAATCATTTGGAACTTCCTTGTTCATAAAACTGGTTGTATATGCAATTTTTGCATTTATCTTGAATCGTTCTTTTCTACAGTAGGCTGTTAGTTTATGCGAGGATGTCATCTCTGTTTTGTGACAGAACCATAAAGTATGGTACTTGTTCATGGATACATCAAAAATGATTCAGTATGTACCTACATTCGGATTTAAATTAAATTTTGAGCCATCATATGTACTTAGTGGTTAAAAGCGGAACTTCTTTTTTTCTATGTGTGGGAGTGCACTGAAATCATGTTTAACTTGTGATATTTACCGTGAATGTAAATACAAGAGTGAAGTGAGGACATAATTAATGGCTGGTATTGTAAAACATATATCTATCTATTCACAGTTACTATAGCAAACAAAGTCCTACTTGTGCGAGCAGAATGGTAGGAGGTTAAATGTGTAAAAGAGAAAAGAAATCAGGTTGGGTCCACTTTCGAAAGTGCTTTGTTATTTTTGTCTGCGTATATATTCCTAAAGTGTTGCACGTTTTGTATATAATATGAAAGTAGACAGCAGAACAATTTGTTGAAAATGCCCTGACTTTTTTATGCGTGATTATTTATTAATTTGTAACCTCCTTTGCACTGCAGCCACATACAGTGAATCCGTCTGATTTTTTTAGGTATACAAGGAAAGGGTTGTACCATATCAGATTTTGAATATGAAATGATTTTTAAAATTTAGAACTAAATAAATCATTTTTACTTTCTTGTGGGAGGTGCAATTTGTAATGGGCTTTATGTGAGCCAGTTAATGCAGTTGAGGCTGGGAAAGACTGGTCTGATACTGAAAACACAGCAGTGATGTAACTTGAATTGTTGTAACTCTTTACTGCTGTAGTCCAGCACTAGAAGTGTTGTTTGTATGTACATATTGATTGAGCTAGTCAGATTTTTAGGTTTTGCATTGAATTGTGATATTGGGTTAATTTATAGATAAGTCTTGATGAAGGAAAATGATTGAAATCTTTTCCTACTTGCTACCAAAGAGAACTGAACTAATATTAGTATAATGTTGCATTACATACTTTAAAAGGTTTCTACAATATTATGTTGCTGAGTTATAATAATTTATTTGTTAATGTTAGGATTTCATTGTATATATATTTTTATTGCCAGATCTTTATGTAATGCATTGTCAGTTGAATAATTGAGTGTAGTTAGCTTCTCCCCTTTACTGCTGTTTCACATGTTAAGAGCTGTTCATGAGAAAATATTACAAACAGGATGATGTCACTAATTAACTAATAGTTTTTGTTCTGATCTTCTAGATCAAAAACTTTTACCACAGTGTTGAGTTCTTGTAACTAAACCTTTTCCAACCTGTCTACTCCTGGTGGCCAAACATGGGGACATGTGGATTTATGTAGCTTATTAATGAATCTCTAATGTGTTTTATGTTGGTAGAGTTTTATCTGCAAAAGAGTGAAGGAATGGTCTGTATACTCTATAGTTGGTACAGAGTTTTATATCAAAACTTTCTTCTGACTAGCTCAGGACTGTCATTATCAACTAATGTTTTCTAAAGTTATTTCCATATCATCTTTGCAGGTTAATAGCCTTGTTAGCTCAACTGCTGTGTTGTCAGTATTCTTTTTTCCAACCAAAATAAGAACATTGTATGTAAATAGTAGTGAAATGTGTTGGATATTACTGTAATATTAGCCAGCATAAATTAATGTGGACTCAAGATCTACATGTTACTTTGATGATGGCAGAATGCATAGATTTTTAATTGTGTAACAAAGAACAAAGTATGTTTTAATACATGGTTTTTATAAAGTTTTTGTGTTTATTTTTATCCATGGTGCCTTGTTGTCATAGACCCATACAAAATGAATTTATACTCTCATGACATTAGACAACCTGATGTAAACTTGTCTGAAGAAATTGGAGAGAATAATGTTGTTGTCGTAGTCTCTTATATTAGTAGCATATGTCGCATACGACTGACAGAAGTGTATGTGAGGAATAGTTCAAATGAAACACTATTTAGTAATATTTTCTAATGATACTACTACAATTATGCTGCTATTAGAAAATCTTTGCTTGTAGTTTCCACAATGGCAACAAATAAGGTTCTTCTTGTGTGGCATGAAGTACAATGTGTTTTTGGTATCTGGTGGCTGCTATGTTTTTGTTGTTTGCCACTTAAGACTAAAAATGAAGGATGCTTGTGTTTTTCTGTTCGTGGTGAGAGTATCCTGTGTAGACATTACTGGGCTAGGCTAATATTTGCTTATGCACTTGATGGAATCTCCTGTTTTACAAATGACAGAATAATTGATTTGTTTTACTCAGAAGTTGGGCTATTGAAATGTCGGTTTTATTTCATGCATTTACTTTTTGTTTTCAAAGTTCAGATTGCTCACATGCATAAAAAATTGATCAGATGTTAAAATCGACCATATGAATTGAAGTGTCACACAGTTTAATACAATACTTCCAAATATTGATGGAATAGAGATAATAAAAACAATGCATATAACTATCTGTCAGTGGGGGCATTGGGAAAAAGGTAGACATGCAGGACAAGAGATTTTAACATTATGGCCCAGAATATGAATTTTGTACTCGCATCATTCTTCATAATACTGTGTAAAGGAATGAAGTGTGCTAGATGTCAATTTTTGTTTATGAGCTGTCTTTGTGCACAACACACACACTGTATCATAACTCTTTTATTGTTAAAATCTAAATGTTTAAATTTTTATGACATGGTATAATGTATTCTTAAACTATATGACACTGCATGTAGGTTATTAGTTTCTTGATCTAGGTATATTTAACAAAAAAAAACAGCTTTTCATTATAATGTCATTCACCTACTTTCATAATGTTTTCAGTGCACATAGGTAAGAATGCAGTTGATTCTTTTCTTTGGGGGAGGGAGGGGGGGCAGGTAATAGTACTGGCAAGAACTAGATACTATATTAAAGTCATGGTTGTTATGTTGTTATGGATTCTTTTCAGATCGGATGCTTCGAAAGCCCTTTTTAGAATTGATAGTTATTTATTAGCTTTTATTAAAAATATTGTATCTCTTACAATACAGCAAACTGGCGTGATCTCAGTGCATTGACTTGTCAGTATTAGGGGAAGATGACCGGACAATTAAGTTTGTGAAACTTGGCTGAAGTGAAGATGATTGTCTTTCAGTATTTATTCAAATATTGAAGATGTGACGAAATACAAAAATATTCATATATGTATCACCTTGGGTCAGTTACTGTAGTTCCAGTGGAATTGGATTGTAGGGGGAAAGTGACATATTGGTCCAGTGTGGTGTGATCATATGTAAGTGCTACACTTGTGTGGGTGATTTCATTGCTGAATGGCATTGGATGTTGGCACTTGTGCATTGAAAACTGCACGTTTGTTGTTTTCTGTGGAATTGGCATCCAACCAGGTGAGTTGACCTTGTATTTCTGTTAAGTCAGTTCGCGTAGTTGATGACAAGTTCTAAAGTAACAATTTTTATGGTTACAGGCAGTCTGTCTAAATCTTTGTATCTGTACTGTGATGTACCTATCATGTGGTGCACTATCGGAAAATTTTTATTTATTTTATTGCAAATGTTATAAAATACATATATCCATCTTTGTGGGGGCTTGATTGTTTTAAACAGTGGGATGAAGTAATCAATGCAGTTTTCAGTTATTGCAACATTCTGTAATGGCTGTTGCTAAGATATATTGCAAGTGTGATTTGTATTCTGTGACTGCTCTATTCAGTACACTTTAATGGATTTTGGTGTACGAATATTTCTTCTCCAAAGTGAATGCTTCTGAGAAGAAAATGACGTAGACTGATGAAAGGACTTCAACCAATTTGATGGTCAGAATGAATAGTATTTTGTACAGTAAAAACATTCACCAAGTCAATTTACTTTACCTACATTAATCACTGCCTTCTTCAGAGACATAGTGCACAAAGTATTTCCGATGACAGTTTTGGATGTTGACTTTCTAGTAATGTTATTGGCTATGGAAATGGATTATTACTTTATGCTGTGTCCTTTCCTTGGTGAGCTTGCACGTGCCTGTCACCTGTAAGATGAGATTATGCCTCCAAACTTCCTGTGATTAACAAGTTTAAGTTAGCAGTGTTTTATTGCTTTAAAGGTGTAACTTTCAGTTACTAACAGCTTTTAAACAAATTATACATAAGTTCTGGGATTGTAGACGAGTATGACAAAGTATCATAAGTGACTGTAGAAAAGTAGCCTTATGCAGGAAGTCGCACAAAAGCAGTGTTGTGGCTGCTATTTTCCTATAATGTCGCAGCTGAAATTGGCAAGAGGCTGTATTAGTTCACTGCTTGGTTTTACATGCTATCTTTGTAAGTATGAATCTGGTGCTACTTCAAAAATTGTCAGTGAGACGTTGCACTTTGTAGCCTGGTGAAGGATGTTACCCAACTGACAACGAAAACTTAGTAGGCAACAAGATTTAATTTCTTCAGAATTACAACGCAAAAGTGATGCGTAATATGTCAGAGGCAGATCGTTGTTAACAAGGCAAGCTCGTTCAATTGCGACATATCAGTGTGGTGCAAAATCAGTCAAATGTTGGAAATAAAAATAATCTTTCATGTAACGCCGGTAAATTAAATACTGTGGAATACAGTTTTAAAGGTAGCCGTGCATTTGATTTTTATGCGCGCAGATTTTGACAAAATTTTGTGTTTTACAGTGACTCGTATGTTAACCTATATTCACTCTCATTACACATCCGATGGTAGTTCCATTGTGGGATTATTGGACGCAATGTATGATCTGATGTTATCGTAACAGCTGCGTTCCCTTTATTTTAGCGACGCAAGCGCTTTAGATCTAGTGAGGTATCGTTTGAGAATCTGTTTACGTAAGCCGCCTCAGTTTGAGTGATACGTTTGAAGGAAATGTAATTTGTTTTAAAATATTAGAATTTTTCATATTAATGCGGTGATCAACCACGACCATTATGTACACCACTAGAAGGATTGGTAGGAAATTCTCAAAACCGGCCGTGGTGAAAAGAAATGCCCTTGCAACGCATGTGAGGGTAGCGAGTAGTTTCCACTGTGGCTGTGAAAGGAAGTGTAAATTGAATTACTTGTGTTTACTTTTCGCCAACGTTGTTAGAGGCGACAAAAAGTACTTTCTATATTTGCTGCAAAATGTATTTTTTCGCTAACCGTGTTCCGTCGTTTTGAGGGGCATTAAATGCACAGATGCTCTGCTGTGCCGCGGAGAACGACGTGGGAATAACTAACGTAACTGACACTTGATAGAGTTCACAGGTGCGCGGCACAGCTGGACGTCAACACAATACGCTGCTCCTCGAACTTTCAAAACACGACGCATACGATGTGTACAGACCATTACAATCTTGAAACAAGTGAATGTCGCAGTGGCAGAAAAGTCGTCGTGGGGCAGAGAGAGGTATTCAGTGATAGATAAGTTATAGCTATTTTAAAGTTACAAGGTAGTAAGGTAAAGATTTAATAGAAAGTGGCATTTTTGAAACTGATTTTTCATTACTTACACAGTTCTTCCGTGATGCAAAAGTTACTCGTAATTTTGGACGTGGAATAATGAAACTGTTTTTGTGTCGTATGCTCGTTAATTTCCAGTGTCTTTGGTACTTTTAGCTTAGTAATTGTGCTTTCCGTTACTGCACCTCACAATATGAATCAAATGGTTGGTTTACGATTAGGAAATGTTCGACAAGCTCTGGCTTTTATAGTCACAAGATTCTTTCATGTCCTTACGATGTAGTTGCCATAGGCTCTGGCGGGCTAACCTATACAAATGCATACATGTGTCGTGAGGCTAGGGCCATAGAGACAGTAGTTTTATACAGTGAAGTGGGGTGAAGGAAACGAAGCACATCTTCTTAGAAAAAATAAAACTCCATACTGAACAGCTGTGCTTATTAATCACATAACCTGTTAAAGCTGCTGCTTTTTTTAATGGACACTTAGTAATTTTTACTGATCCAATGTACGCTATTTCGTCTGATACATATTATTATGCTGTTACGTTGGTTACATTAACACACATGCGAATACATGCGAATTTATAATAGTTTTGACGTTAACTAGCAACACGATAAAAGTGGATCGAGAACCATAGGTACAACTGGGTCCTTTGCCGCTTTTTCCATCAAATGTTGTACCTTTTTTTCCTGGGGGGAAGTTGAAGTCTGTTATATGAAGAAAATTCTTCATAGGTGACTTTATGAAGTTTTACTTGGTAGTGTTGTGTTTGGATTTAATAAAATTTTTGTACCTGTGTGTGTCTAAATAACTTCATCACCGTCTCGCCTGTAGTAGAGAACAAAGTTTATCGCGCGGTGGGTTTTCAGTGCACGACTCTCAGCAATAACTTATTTTTTACCAGTTTTATTGAAACGTAAGAGGTAAGCGAAGTTCGAGTTTCAAACTTGAAAACTGAAAATATTAATTACTTCAGCAGTAAATAATCATTGCAGAAAACTGTATAACAGTTTTCTTGTACAAGAAAAAGAGTTACTTCAAAATTCTCACCAACGTAATTATTAGCAGTGCAGTTTTGATTTCTGCATATTTTTTTGAATTAAACTTTTTAACTTTGTCTTTGATCTTAGATTCCTCTTTTTTGGACAATTTTATAGCAGTTTGCATCAACAAAGACTTATTTCAGTATTCTGTTAAAGTGATTTGAGTGTGTTGAGCGAATACCTGATACCGCTTTATATTTATTCATTTGTCACACAATGTAGATCAGACATCGTGTGTTTTGCCCAAGATAATTGCTTGTTAAAACAAGTAAAATAACTAAAATAGATAGTCCCCAGATGAAAAATTTAATTTACGCCTCGTCGTAAACAGATTCCTGACTCACTAGCATCGGATTTGCGTAATTCATTAAGTGTAAACCGGAAATATGATGATCCAATTTAGACATTTGAAAAAGTTAGCTGGTTTTCCCATCAAAACAATGTTTCTTATTACTGTAATCAGTTACTACATTGTTACTCTGCAAATCGCAGTGAAGTGCATGGCAGAGGGTACGTGTCACTGTATCAGTTATTACGGTTTTTCATGTATGGAGCGCGAGAAGAATGATAGTTTAAATTCCTCCACGCGTGCTGTAATTAATATAATCTTGTTCTCACGATTCGCATGGGAGCATTAGTTAGGGGTCGTAGTACATATCTTCAAGAGTCTACCAGTTCAGTTGCTTCAGCATCCTTGCGACAGTCTACCACAGATCTAGCACACCTGTGACCATTCTTGCTGCCTTTACCTGTAATACGTTCGATATCCCCTGTAAGGCCTATTTGGTACGAGTTCCACACTCTTGAGCGTTATTCTAGGATGGGTCGAACGAGTGATGTGTAAGCAATCTCCTTTGTAGACTGGGTAACCCCATACTGTCAGTCAAGGTTTGCTCATTCGCGTTCCTTTTTATTTCATATTTTTGTCTGTGTTCGCAGTATACCTTTTTTCCTCCACTGCAGTATTCCCATACTTCGTGCACTATCATCAAACTAATTTAATATTAGCTATTGCAGATTTGCGGTAACGATTGTTTGTTTTTGCGGTAATAATTGGTAGCACTCAACAGTAATTTTCACCATTCTCGCAATTCAGTAGCGCGTTTCAAGAGAGAATGCCTTCGTCATAAGGTTGTAAAACTTATGTGGTTAAAAGGGAAGTTTTACAACCTGATAATAACACTTCCCCCTCGAACCACGTTGTTGAGTTGTGTAGGACATTAATTACGGTTGAATGTTACCAATTGTTATTGTATCATTAAACTAAAATAAATTTCAGTGTGTTAAAATTCAGTGATTTTTCGGTGCACTCGTTTTTGCAAGAGGTCCTGTAACACTACCAGAACATAGTGAAGATTTGTTTTCGATGCAGTCTTCAGCTTCACCATCTCATTTATACATGTATGTAGTTCGTTTCATATTAATTTGGTGGTATATGTAATAGACCACTTAAATGTTCATAGCAGGACAGTTCTCCATATCTCAGTAACGCGATACTGGTAGGATGCGAAACAGCCTTGAGTATCACAGTGTACAGTAAGGTTGGTGTCAAAAACAATGCAGTCAGCTTTTTTTAACGAAAATGGTTTAAAAGTCGGTATTACGAGAGTCTAAACTGGAACTTATTTTATGCTTAGTAACAAGTCACTATTCGTCTTCCAAAATATTGAAAATATTCCATACCCTCAGGTCTAGAGCCGATCCTCCGTCCCCACTGCGAACTGTCATGTGTGTGCCCATCTTGGGAATGTATCACGGATGGCAGCTTTTCGCAACCCGTCCGTCCATACGAATTTCCTTGTTTCTCTAAATCATGTGAGGCATATACCGGGAAGTTCCTTTGAAAACGACACTGCAGATATACTTCACCAGTAGGCCTTTCGCTACCTCGCTGGCGTCGCAGTCAAAGGCATGTTAAAACGTAATCTTCCTCGCTACTGCATCGTTTCGCAAAGAAACTGCGACTTCACTTTGGTGTGAAATGTGATTCGGGGTCGAAATCTGCATTGCACATATATTCTGAATATCATTATCGTTAGTTCCCAGGTTCGTTAAAGTGTTCATTAAGGGTGAATATTTTCGAGATGATTTTCAGGCCAAAGTAGTGAACATATGCTAACCATGGAAATTTGCTGCGATGTGTTTGCAGTGGTATTCGTGCACGTTTTCAATGTGGAACACGGTTGTAACTGAAAATCTTCCCAGCCAGAGTTACGAGCTCTTTGTAATGTATGCCCAGTCGCGGGGTAGCCTCTGTGTTGGCAAAATTTGTGAATGATTTCTCCCTTAGGGAAGGTGAGTTTGCCATCCCTGTCCTAACATGCGGAAAGCAGAAAGATGACAGATAATCATCAAAAATGGAAATGAAATTATAGTCATCTGCCTTAGTGTTATGTTGCCTGATATTGATCGTTTTAATTATAACCGACAGCAAATAAAGCTTTATTTTACCAAGAATTCCGTCTGTATATACAGGGTGACCCTGTGATGTTACAGACTTTCTAGAATGATTGAGATGGATAAATATATCAATTTGAGGTAAGGATCCCTGGTTAGGGTACGAACGACTCTAAAGTTACAGCGAAAAGCATTCTGATACTTCTGACAGTGGAATATATACATTGGTATTGTTGTAACTGCGATTGTTGGGTAGGCAACTTTCAGAGGTGGTAGTATGGAGTACGAAGTATGGACGAAAACAAGGGAAAAAATTTCCAGTTAACACGGGCTCTAAAATGCATACCTGAGGAGCTATGCGTACTTGTTCATCTTCGCTACTGTGAAACAAATTTTTCCTGGTGAACAACTGCTCTTACCTCTTTAAGGTATGCGTTTTAGAGCCCATGTTTACTAGATTTTTTTCCTGTTTTGGCCCATACTACCACTTCTGAATGTTGCCTACCCTACAAGCATAGCAACAACGGTACCAGTACATGTATTCCACTATCAGAAATAACGGAACTGTCTTGTAAGTCCCGGCACAGAGACCCCCTACTACATCGTATTGACACATTTATCATTTATTCATCATCCTTCTAAGTTCGTAACATCATCATCACGGAATAACCGTATATATGTACATATATTTGCATGTGCCGGTGCCCATACCTTTGAGCTGTGTAGCGTCGTTGGATGACGCTTCCGGGCATGAGTTCCTATATTATAAAACTTAATGTACTAAGTCTCCTCTACCACCTCTAGAAGTGTGTAACATGGATTGTGTAACATGGATTGTGAAACAATATATTTCCTAGCTGCTTGGTTGCAGGTAACAGACGTCACTGTTCTAGGCGACTGAAATGTTAAGTATGGACACTTACGGTTGAACAATTGTAATGAGTAAGGTAAGTAGCTTGAGGTGTACAGCTATTACTCATAGTTGACCGTACTGTGAAAATGTATGCGTTTCGAAGCAGTTCCATCCCGTGCCAATATTCACATGGGACGTTAATGATAAGTTTTGTTTCTTAGCCGGCTGAAAATTTACATAATACTATTTACCATAACAGCGATCGATCCACATGTCTGAAATTTTTATTTCAGTTTATATTTATTTTTAGCTGCAGTTGCGTTATCGTATGGGTTCTACTGCGTTGCTTTGTCATGCTTGTAATTGAAAGGTAGGTCTCATTTTTTAAAGAATCGTTGGTGTATAGTAGTGAAAGTTATTTTTGAAGGGAAATGTAGCTCATCAGTCACAGTGAGCTGAAAAACTTGGGCAGGCACTGAATGTTACAAGTAAGCAACACAACCGCAGGTCAAATTTGGTGATACATAAAACAAAGGCATGCAGCAACCAACCGCAAGTGGTGGACATTAACAAACTGTCTGAACATGAATTGGCACTATTGTGTGTTAAAGCATAATATTAAGATTTGCTTAAGACGCGGTACCTAATATGAGCAGAAAATATATTGCACTGTCTTCAAACCTAGTGAAAATTACGCACGTAATACCAACATGGATATGTTTCAGACGACCCAGTCGTTGTTGGTAAGGATAGTAGGTGTGCACGATGAATGCTTCGCTTGCACTAGTATTGCTTCTGCGCAAAAAATCGACGAAAACGAAATGCAGTAAATGTTAGTTTGCACGACACATTTTCCAAACTCGCCACACCTGATTACTATGCACTCACTGAGGATAAAGCCCTTTAATGTGGATTGCTAATGTCTAGTTTTTATCACTTTACCGCACATGTTTTCACATCTTATGACAGAACACTAATAAATCAGAAGGTGGTTTTTTTACTGTATAGCCGTTTTCCTGAAGATGAATTATCAGAGTCCGAATCCATTATGGTGCATCTTCAAATAAAAATATGTAACTAATTTGTGGCAGTTGCTTTTTAATTTTTTTTATATTGTAGACAACCGTTTCTCAATACACCTGTTACGAAATTTCAGGATTTTTACTTATTACTGATATTTAAAAAAGGTATCGTGTGTGAACTTGGTTATGCTTGTCTTGCCTCCTTAAGTGTATGTACATCAGTTTATCAGTTACACAGAGAAAGGGTTTAACGATGTTTCCGTCGACTCCAGTGCACTCAAGAATGATGAACAATAACAGTAGTAATTATTATTGTGATACTGCACTTTTTCCCGGTTTATTTGTT
This sequence comes from Schistocerca gregaria, assembly GCF_023897955.1. Classification (NCBI taxonomy): domain Eukaryota; kingdom Metazoa; phylum Arthropoda; class Insecta; order Orthoptera; family Acrididae; genus Schistocerca; species Schistocerca gregaria. The sequence goes on along the minus strand of NC_064921.1, from coordinate 518,126,535 downwards.
GGTCGAGCAGTCCACGGTTGTACTTCCGGTTGATAGTGCCCAACGAGGCAGAATGTTTTGGCTACCGGACATGTCACTAACGTCAGAAGCGCTGATGAACTAACATCACCGCGCCTGACAATGACGATATGACTGGTCACCAACGTATTGTGCCCACTGGACACTGTGAATCGGCCGTACACACTGGGGTTGTTCAATCAGTAAGAATTTGATTACACAGTGGTTTAGAGCTGCACAGAGTTTAGCCAATACTGATGGCCCCTAAGCAGACTTGCGCTGTTGGCACAAAGTAATTTCGTATTTCCGAGAAACAAGTTTTGATCAACTTCTGTCGGCGTTCTCTGCCGCGAACTCGTGGCACTTCCTATGGCAAGTAATATGATAACGAAAACTTGCTTGTGGGAGATACAGAACAGTATACATAATGTTACAGACACAAGGTGTTTTTTCGCTAACATGCGGTATCGATTCACCGGCAGAACTGAATAAACTTATGCAGCACTACAGGTAAGGTGACATGGCTTCGTCGTGGAAACCACAACGCTGTTGCATGGCTGGTCAAAGAACGCTAAAAAATGTTTAATAACAAGGTTTGTGCTGAGGTGTTTGCTCTGAGAAAGCAGTAAAGTATCGTAAGAGTGTGTAATTCTAAAGCGCAGACATACGTTTTTCGTTTTACGGACTTCTTTGGCAACGCGGCTCGTGTTGAATGCATTTACGGCATAAATTGGTTTTCTCACACGCCCTCCACACCCTACTTCTTTCCTTTGGTCAGCTGTTATCGAATCACTTGTTGCGACCCGACGATTTGTGCGTGCAATTTTTTCACCGTTAGACGTATTTTGGTTTAGTGTTTCTGGAAGTTGATACAGACGGTGTAAATTGAAACTGAAGAACAGTATTTATTGTTTAGATAAAATAACAGCTGGAACCCATTATGGAGGGTGTCTTAAAAAGAATGAACTGATTTCAGAACTTCATATTTATTGATAAAAACGTACCGCAGATATGAGGTACATGGCAAAACACAAAATCTTGAAGCTTTAGTTACGCTATTACAAATGCTCTGTGCACGAACAACTTCTAGACGATAGCTAAATTCGTCTATAACTTTACACGGTGTATCTGCTTTTACAGAAGTTATGTAGGCTGTTATTCTGTTCTTACTTCTATGTCACGAGGTAAACGGTAGATGAACACACTTTTCTTCGTATATCTCCACAAGAAAGTCGCATGTCTGAGGCCAAGAATACAGGCCAGTCTGACGCGGTCCTGTGCGCCCTGTCCAGCATCTTCAAATGCTGCAGAATTGGCTTTTTACACAACTTCAGGACGACTCAGGTGACTATTTTCCAACAGGATGGGGCTCCACCACACCTGCACAACAGCGTGTGTCACTTTCTCACTGACACTGCCTCGACGCTGGACAGGGCGTAAGAAGCCACAGGACTGCATTCGCGACCTTCAAAATCGCCAGACAAAATCTCGCACGATTTTATTTTGTGAGGATATGTGAAGGAAAGTGTGTTTATCTCCTTCGTGACATAGTAGTAGTGAAGAACACAGAAGAGGCACCGTAACTAACGCAAAAGCATATATATTGTGTAAACCTTATGAGGAATTTAGATATCGTTTAAGATGATGATCGTGCTGCTGCTGGTAGCATTTGTAGTCCCATAGCCAAAACTTCAAGATTTTCTGTGTGTTTCAATTTAGTCCGTTTGTAGTACCGTATGTTTTTTTTATCAATAAATGTCGAGTTTTGAAAATAGGTCATTCTTTTTGAAACACCCTGTATATTCCTATCGGCCATTGCGTTATGAGACGCTATATGGTAGGGGAGCTTTTAAACAGAGCCTTGTTCACTTCGACAGGTCTGTAAGAGCACCGCATTCAGCGAGGTGGTGGACTTGTTGCGTTAAAAAACTTTTCAACGAAATCCATTAGCAGACATCTGGCGGCTAGTGGCGCTGAAGTGTTCGCGGAACTTCACCGGCACGTGGGCGCAGTAATGGTTAGTAACGAACCTGAGGCATTACCACAAACACAAGTTTCTCGGATGTGTGTGCCCTGAACCAAGAGAAAAAGATTTTGTTCCTTACATTGTGACAGAGGAGATGGGAACTTCAATTTCCAAGCTTGCCACTATGGAAACTGAAAACTCTTTCCTTTCTCATTAGTTTTTCTGCCCAAAATGCCTTGTATATTACTCCCCGCTCTGGCAATCGATTTCAAGGCCACATGATACCACCCACAAGCTCTTAATGCCAAGAGTCGATGCATTATATACGTGCAAGTATATAATATAATCATGAGGCAGTGTCCACGCATTAATGTTGGAGAAGGCGAGGTGTAAGTATACATTGTTTAGAGGTAGATGGTGCCTCTTGGGCACATGATGCGTTTGCAGTTGTATAATAAATAGATCCCAGTATTAAGTGCCTGAGGCTGATACCATGTCATTCTGAAATCGATTGCAAGGAATCGAATGAAATAAATATAGCTGTTTGCTCATAAATAATAAAAAGAACAAAAAGTAGCATATATATCATTCGTAGTCATAAAATTTTTTTCAGTTTGTTACTGGATTATTTGCAAATGCTATTAACTTTTGCATTGCAAAGGTCCGTGTTGCGTGTTTTTTTACAAAGTCTGAAATACGTCTTCGTGTTCGTATGTGCTCCGCAAGCTACCTTGCGGTGTGCTGCGGCGTGTATTTTGTGTACCAGTATCATTTCGCCCTTTCCCTGTTCCAGTCCGCCTGCTGAGCTGGATGGTAACGTGCTTCCAAATGTTTTTTATTCCAGTCTTGGATCACAATATAAAGTCCTTCGACGATGACGTTTCAGTCAGTAATGACCATTTTTATATCTGCTCTATACCATGTCCTAATGTGATAAAGCCGTAATGGCGTCGTCAAAATATATAAATACACTCAGCAAAGCATCGTCCGCGTCACTGTACATAATTTCAGTATGTTTTGTACAGTAACGCCAGTTGCAAAATGAGAGTGTGGACGATATGGCCTATTTTACACCATATTTTAGTTCTATGTGTCGACGCTTTGTTGATTAGATTAGATTAATACTTGTTCCATAGATCATGAATACGACACTTCGTAATGATGTGGAACGTGTCAGGTCAATAAAAGATGTCTGTACAAACTATTACATTACACAAAATATTGCATGACACTAATGTTTAAGTTTTTTCCCCCCCCTTAATTTATATCTAAAACTTCAGCCAATGAGTAGGAGTTGTCATCTAGAAATTCTTTTATTTTTAAATGTTAGTTGGCTATCTGTCAGGCTTTTGCTGCTGTTTGGTAGGTGACCAAAGACTTTTGTGGCAGCATAATTAACCCCTTTCTGTGCCAAAGTCAGATTTAGCCCTGCATAGTGAAGATCATCCTTTCTCCTGGTGTTATAGCTATGCACACTATTACTTTTGAACTGGGTTGGATTATTAACAACAAATTTCATATATACTATGAGGTTACTGTGAGGATCCTTAGATCCTTAAATACACTACTGGAAATGGAAAAAAAGAACACATTGACACCGGTGTGTCAGAACCACCATACTTGCTCCGGACACTGCGAGAGGGCTGTACAAGCAATGATCACACGCACGGCACAGCGGACACACCAGGAACCGCGGTGTTGGCCGTCGAATGGCGCTAGCTGCGCAGCATTTGTGCACCGCCGCCGTCAGTGTCAGCCAGTTTGCCGTGGCATACGGAGCTCCATCGCAGTCTTTAACACTGGTAGCATGCCGCGACAGCGTGGACGTGAACCGTATGTGCAGTTGACGGACTTTGAGCGAGGGCGTATAGTGGGCATGCGGGAGGCCGGGTGGACGTACCGCCGAATTGCTCAACACGTGGGGCGTGAGGTCTCCACAGTACATCGATGTTGTCGCCAGTGGTCGGCGGAAGGTGCACGTGTCCGTCGACCTGGGACCGGACCGCAGCGACCCACGGATGCACGCCAAGACCGTAGGATCCTACGCAGTGCCGTAGGGGACCGCACCGCCACTTCCCAGCAAATTAGGGACACTGTTGCTCCTGGGGTATCGGCGAGGACCATTCGCAACCGTCTCCATGAAGCTGGGCTACGGTCCCGCACACCGTTAGGCCGTCTTCCGCTCACGCCCCAACATCGTGCAGCCCGCCTCCAGTGGTGTCGCAACAGGCGTGAATGGAGGGACGAATGGAGACGTGTCGTCTTCAGCGATGAGAGTCGCTTCTGCCTCAGTGCCAATGATGGTCGTATTCGTGTTTGGCGCCGTGCAGGTGAGCGCCACAATCAGGACTGCATACGACCGAGGCACACAGGGCCAACACCCGGCATCATGGTGTGGGGAGCGATCTCCTACACTGGCCGTACACCTCTGGTGATCGTCGAGGGGACACTGAATAGTGCACGGTACATCCAAACCGTCATCGAACCCATCGTTCTACCATTCCTAGACCGGCAAGGGAACTTGCTGTTCCAACAGGACAATGCACGTCCGCATGTATCCGGTGCCACCCAACGTGCTCTAGAAGGTGTAAGTCAACTACCCTGGCCAGCAAGATCTCCGGATCTGTCCCCCATTGAGCATGTTTGGGACTGGATGAAGCGTCGTCTCACGCGATCTGCACGTCCAGCCCGAACGCTGGTCCAACTGAGGCGCCAGGTGGAAATGGCATGGCAAGCCGTTCCACAGGACTACATCCAGCATCTCTACGATCGTCTCCATGGGAGAATAGGAGCCTGCATTGCTGCGAAAGGTGGATATACACTGTACTAGTGCCGACATTGTGCATGCTCTGTTGCCTGTGTCTATGTGCCTGTGATTCTGTCAGTGTGATCATGTGATGTATCTGACCCCAGGAATGTGTCAATAAAGTTTCCCCTTCCGGGGACAATGAATTCACGGTGTTCTTATTTCAATTTCCAGGAGTGTATATATGCAAGTCTTGTTTAGAGTTGTTACCAAAAACCTCGAAAAGTTCTTGACAAATTTACTTCAGAATTTTACGTGATGCCATAATAAACGTTCGGACGGACATAGGCAACATGTTTTTAAAATGTGTACCACATATAAATATAATAATTAAGAGGGAAATGTTGTTAGCAAAACTCCGAAAAGTTCTTGACCGATTTATTTCACATTTTTACTCTTCCGGACATAGGTTACTCATTTTTGTAAACTACAAAATACAGGTTTTCTGTTAAAACCGACTGTGAAAACAAGAAAAGACCAAAAATTTTGTCAGTAAAAATATACGATTTAGTTTCCTTTCTCACAGTCTGTTTTAACTACGATAGTAAGGCATTTAACCCATTGGACAGATTGTTTCTGCCATACAGAATCTTTTCCCTTACATATAATTTTAATCAAGAATTGTATACACAACAGTGCCTTGTTTTGTTTTCTTCCTGCCAGACGGTTTTAACAGATAATACGAAGGTTGTATTTTTGGCTCATCGACTTATGATTGGAATATTACTATCGAATCTGAATCGTCCGAAATTACAGTCTGTCCATTCGAAGATTAAAACTGAGCCAAATACTGCCACTTTCCTCACAGTTGCAGCTGCTGAAGAGGTCTCTTCCATCATGCCCCAATACAACAGAACCCAACCAATTTACCCAATTATTTTAAGCGACTTCAATTTCCAATCAAGATTTTGCATGGTCCGAGGTCAGAGAAAGGGGGAGATGGACAGAGGGGGGAGGGGAGGAAATGGACATTCCGACGGCGATGCAGGAGGTAGACAGAAGGGGGAGGAGATGGATAGATTGGAGGGGGAGAAGGAGATTATGATGTATATCTAATTTACATACATATTTATCAAATGCGAAGTATTGCAGGATTTGCTAGTTTCATAAATAAAACGACAAGTTTTGCGACTTCTTTAAATAAATTGTGATATCCGTATATGAATGCCTTATCCGCTCTTATACTGACCTTTAGAATTCCCTATTGTCATGGGCATCATAAATCTCGATGAGTTTTTGTTGCGAAAGTACAATTCCATGACGTCAAACCCACTAACTCGTATAGGTCACTCTCAACTAGCTCCTGTCAGACTGAGGTCAATGACACTATGCGATAGCCCCAAGGCAGTAGTGGGTGTGATTTACTTTCGCCCTCTCCCCACCTGTAGAGGTGTAACTGTACTGTGCTGAGCTGCGACGTTTGTGGTTTGAGATAGGGTGGAGTGTTGTTTGTGTTGGTAGGGATTGTTATGGAAATGAAAGTTAGGGAGAGGCAGGGTGAAACCTGATGCGCGCACGTAGCCTGCTCCCCTCGAAAAGCAACGACCTTCACGCCTCTGTTACGTTGGAGTCGCAGGTAAACAGCAACTGCCTAATGCCTCACTCCGTGAGACGCTATACACAGCTGAGAGGGTTCAAACACAGCCAAGAATACTGATGCACGGTGAGGTGATTAGGGCTTCTCGTTCCGCTTGTTTCCCAATCGGCGCATGACCACAAATAGATTCGGTTATTTCCGGGTCACACTCTGCCACCTTAATGCGATACGTTACTTGGTGCATATAGCTAACCTACCAGCCCTGTTTACACCTTTTCTTTTTTACTTTCTACTGTACACATTTCAGCGTTTACACTACATCAGTTGATTTCTTTACATTTACGGCGAAATATAAGAAATACTGAAGAGACAAGTACATACAGTAACTTTTAGGACAATAAATACAATTGTTTTTCCAACATAACTCGTCCTTTAAAGTGACTAAAAAGTAATTCAACGCTGTTGATATAAACCGCCGTCCCACGAACCATGGACACTGCTATGGCGAGGTGGCGTGCGTGTCTCAACGATACAGATAGCTATACCGTACGTGCAACCACAAGGGACAGGTATTAGGGGAGGTCAGTCTAATTTACGGTTAGTGAAGAGGGACAACAGCCATTTCAGTGGTTATAGATTCAATATTATGGACGACTGGCTGATTAACCTTGTAACACTAGCCAACATTGGCATGCTACGATGGTACTGTGAACGACTGACAGCAACAGGGAAAATATAGTCCTTATATTTCCAGAGAACATAGAACTGTACTGTGTGGCTTAATGATGATGACTTCCTCTGGGGGAAATATTCCAGAGGTGAAATAGTTTTCCTTTTGGATCTCCAAGGAAGGATTTATCAGGAGGATGTTGTCGCCATGAAAAAATAAATCTGGCATTCCATAGGTCGGAGCTTGGAATATTTGATCTGTTTACAGGATAGGTCAGTTGGAGAACGAAAAGATAAATGGATTGTTTGAAGATAGATACAGAGAAATTAATGTAGTGTGATGACAGGAAGAACAGGAATTGTGATCAGGAGAGTGCAGGGTTATTAAAACAAAATGGTATAGAGGTAATTCAGGAGTAGATCTAATAGTGAATAAGAAAGTAAGACTGCGCGTAATCTGCAATATACAGCATAATGAACGGATTATAATATACATGTTAGAAACAAAGCCAAGACCGACAGCAATACGAGTATCTAGGAGAAGGGCTTCTACCTTGACTACGTTTTTTTTTACTACCATAGCAGAGGCAATAATTGGGTTTCTCATGTCCGTATCCAACCATTTCATTACTTGTCTTATTTCCTATAAAATGAATCACAGTACATAATCGATTTATTAAATGGCTGGATCACACAGCTAATTTGAGCCACAGCTTAAAACAAGTGGAAAAGTCATATATTGTGAATAGAATTCATTGGACGTAAGCACAAGGCTAATATATTTTTTGTGAAAGCCAAGAGCGCTTGATTTTAAGACCTTTATTCCAATTACTAATTTCGACAGAACCGTGCTGTCATCTTCAGAATGGCATTACAATATATGAAAAGAAAATAGATAATCGGTAATCTGCACAAAATACAACCATTGTTTGGTATGACCCAAATTTTACAAAAGCTTTTACTTTTTTTTCTTAATTGGATTTCGATCTGCCCCCCTCACCCCAGGGGGCGGGGGGGGGGGGGGGGGGGCTGGCAGCAGCACAATACGCCGCTCTGTAGCCTACAGAAAAGTTAAAAAACAGAATTACGAGATATAAAAAAAAAGCAGGCGATAAGACGGCGACTGTTAAAAACTGAAACATGGAGAAAAAGATACAAAGAAAAATATAAAAACAAAACGGTCGGCGATCTGATTAAAACACATAGTAAATAGACAGGGACAGTTAAAAAATAAACGGCAACAGTCTGGTTTCTGTTTGCACAAGATAAAAAGAAAACACAACTAGCGACAGTATGGTGACTGTTCACAACACTGACAGGAGACGCACTACACTGAACACTCACTTAAAACAGCACTGTACAGGCGCCACAGTGGCAGATGGGGGGGGGGGGGGTGAGGAGCCAGATCGGTGAGGGGAAAAGGGGGAGGGGAAGAGAGGAAAGGAAAAAAAGGGAGGAGCCGATGGAGGGAAGGGACATAAAAAAAGGGGGGCTGGGTGGAAGCGAGAAGGAGTTCAAAAGGCAGTGGAGGGGAGAGCAAAAAAGACTTGGGGGAGAGAAGGGAGGCAGAGAGAGGGTAGGCGGGGAAAATACAGGTTGGAAGGGGGGGAGAGGGAGCCTGGGAAAAGGACAGAGGAAGGAAGGGGAAGGTGAGGATCAGAGTTGATAGGGCAGGGGTTGGAGAGGAGCAACCAGGCGATGAGGGGAATGAAGGCAGCGGGAGGTGGAGAGGTCGCAGATATGTTCGAGGAAAATGAGCAGATGGGGGAAAGGAATCAGGTCATAGAGGATCCGTGTCGGGGACGGGAGGCATACACAGAAGGCGAGGGGGAGTGCATGGCACTCGAGGATCTGGAGGGACTTATAGAATGTGGGGGGACGTGGATATCCAGGCGGGACTGGCACAACAGAGGATAGGACAGCTGATATGAAACTTCCTGGCAGATTAAAACTGTGTGCCCGACCGAGACTCGAACTCGGGACCTTTGCCTTTCGCGGGCATGTGCTCTACCATCTGAGCTACCGAAGCACAACTCACGCCCGGTTCTCACAGCTTTACTTCTGCCAGTACCTCGTCTCCTACCTTCCAAACTTTACAGAAGCTCTCCTGCGAGACATGCAGAACTAGCACTCCTGAAAGAAGGGATATTGGGGAGACATGCCTTAGCCACAGCCTGGGGGATGTTTCCAGAATGAGATTTTCACTCTGCAGCGAAGTGTGCGCTAATATGAAACTTCCTGGCAGATTAAAACTGTGTGCCCGACCGAGACTCGAACTCGGGACCTTTGCCTTTCGCGGGCATGTGCTCTACCATCTGAGCTACCGAAGCACGACTGACGCCCGGTTCTCACAGCTTTACTTCTGCCAGTACCTCGTCTCCTACCTTCCAAACTTTACAGAAGCTCTCCTGCGAGACATGCACAACTAGCACTCCTGAAAGAAGGGATATTGGGGAGACATGCCTTAGCCACAGCCTGGGGGATGTTTCCAGAATGAGATTTTCACTCTGCAGCGAAGTGTGCGCTAATATGAAACTTCCTGGCAGATTAAAACTGTGTGCCCGACCGAGACTCGAACTCGGGACCTTTGCCTTTCGCGTGCAAGTGCTCTACCATCTGAGGTACCGAAGCACGACTCACGCCCGGTACTCACAGCTTTACTTCTGCCAGTACCTCGTCTCCTAACTTCCAAACTTTACAGAAGCTCTCCTGCGAACCTAGCAGAACTAGCACTCCTGAAAGAAAGGATATTGCGGAGACATGCCTTAGCCACAGCCTGGGGGATGTTTCCAGAATGAGATTTTCACTCTGCAGCGAAGTGTGCGCTATATGAAACTTCCTGGCAGATTAAAACTGTGTGCCCGACCGAGACTCGAACTCGGGACCTTTGCCTTTCGCGTGCAAGTGCTCTACCATCTGAGGTACCGAAGCACGACTCACGCCCGGTACTCACAGCTTTACTTCTGCCAGTACCTCGTCTCCTAACTTCCAAACTTTACAGAAGCTCTCCTGCGAACCTAGCAGAACTAGCACTCCTGAAAGAAAGGATATTGCGGAGACATGCCTTAGCCACAGCCTGGGGGATGTTTCCAGAATGAGATTTTCACTCTGCAGCGAAGTGTGCGCTAATATGAAACTTCCTGGCAGATTAAAACTGTGTGCCCGACCGAGACTCGAACTCGGGACCTTTGCCTTTTGTGTCCAAGTGCTCTACCATCTGAGGTACCGAAGCACGACTCACGCCCGGTACTCACAGCTTTACTTCTGCCAGTACCTCGTCTCCTAACTTCCAAACTTTACAGAAGCTCTCCTGCGAACCTAGCAGAACTAGCACTCCTGAAAGAAAGGATATTGCGGAGACATGGCTTAGCCACAGCCTGGGGGATGTTTCCAGAGGATAGGACAGATTAAGGATTTGTAGGTATGAAGGATGGTAGAGGGGTTCAAACCCCATGTCTGGCCAGAGAGGAGTTTGAGGAGTCAGAGGCGGTTGTGAGCTTTGGATTAGATAGAGTGAAGATGAGGAATCCAGGTGAGGTGACTGTCAATGGTAAGGCCAAGATAGGTGAGGGTCGGGGAGAGGTGGATAAGATGGGCGCAGGTGGTAAGGGAGAAATCAAGGAGCCAGAAGGAGCGAGTGGTATGACCCACAATGATTGCCTGGGTCTTGGAAGGATTCATTTTCAGGAGCCACTGGTTACACCATGTGGCAAAAAGGTCAAGGTGATTCTGGAGAAGGCGTTGGCACCGTTGAAGGGTAGAAGCGAGAGCAAGGAAGGCGGTGTCATCGGCATACTGCAGGAGCTGTACTGGAGGGGGGGGGGGGGGGGGGCATATCTGCCGTGTGCATGTGGTAGAGGAGAGGGGAAAGGACAGAGCCCTAAAACTTTTACAAACATTTGGGTATATGTTGTCATATATAAGTGGTCGACATTTCGAGAACAACTGTAAACACATTACAGCACTCCACATAGTTTATCATTTATAAAACAGAATGCTCCCAGGTAGGTTGTCAAATGAATAAAAGGTAAAAGTACAACATACATTGCACAAAGAGAGTTGAAATCACACGCCGACGACCTCACATAGGCTAAACTGAGGCGTCGCAGAGCCCGTGTGACTTGCCGTATATACATCAGGTGGAGCCATTGTATCAACCGGCGATATATTGAAATATTTTGAAATTAATCTCATGAAATTTTTTACACAATTTAAAATGCATACTGTGCACTATGGGAATCACAAAGGTAAATCTTTACACCTGAGTCATATACAAAGATATGACGCATTTCATAAATATAAATTACATGTATGGAAAAAACATAATGCTAACAAACATTTTTGATCCTCCTAGACTCACTATATGCTACAAGGCGCTCAATACATAATGACCGTCAATGAGCTCGCTTCCTGTACACGATGATCTTTTTATTTACAGCATATTCATACCATTCGCTAATCAGTCCAAGTCTAGCCATAGAAAATACTATTGTACACACCACAGAACAACCAATCCGAAAACCAGCGGAGGGGGTGGAAGGGTGGAAGCATAGGGGGAAAGGGCGCTGTATTGGGGGTGGTGAAGGAGGAAGGAGGTAATGAGGAAAGGGAGGCGGGAAGGGAAGGAATCGAGGATTAAGAAATGTATAGGGAAAGGGGGTGGAAATATGAGGGGGCTAGATGGGAGGGGGAGTGGTACATGGTTAAAAATTATTTATCATGACAAGAAAAAACTTTCTTGTCACACTGAATTTACAGTATATTTGTAAAGATCAATAGTTAACATATGGTGCTTAAGAGGCAATAATAATGTAATAATGCCATAGTGTGCATTACTGACATAATAATAAGAGCAGGATGATAGCTAAGCAGAGTTACAATGGTGAACAGATTCCACAGTATGGTAACATAACCACAGATTATCATTTATAACACAAAAAATTGTATCAGGTGTAATAATATTAATAACTATGATGATGAAAGATGAACAGTATGCATAATATGCTATCTAAATACCCATTGTCAGTTTAATCAGATGAATGGTGTCAAGTGTAATATATACCTACAAGTTACTAATTTTTCTAAAGAAATATGCAAGAAACGTAATTTTGTGGCTGGATAAAAACAGATAGGTGTGTTTCAACAAAAGGCACAAATTTCTGGCATTACCAATAGCAAGTGATCATATATTGATGTAAACACCTGCGGGATTGGAACAGGTTTGGGGGGAGGGCAGTATGAAAAATGTGGAGACATCGAAAAAGAAATGATTGTCGGAAGGACAGACTCGGCATACAGGAAAGTCAAAACAATCTTCGGTGACATTAAAAGCACGAGTGATAACATTAGGAGTGCAACGGAAATTCCACTGTTAAATGCAGAGGAGAGAGCGGATAGGTGGAAAGAATACATTGAAAGTCTCTCTCTATCAGAAGGAAGATTTGTCTGGTGTGATAGAATTAGATAGAAGAGATAGGAGATCCAGTATTAGAACCAGAATTTAAAAGGGCTTTAGAGAACTTAAGACCAAATAAGGCAGAAGGGATAGATAACATTCCATCAGAATTTCTGAAATCATTGGGGGAAGTGGCAACAAAACGAGTTCAAATGGCTCCAAACACTATGGGACTTAACATCTGAGGGCATCAGTCCCCTAGACTTAGAATTACTTCACCCTAACTAACCTAAGGACGTCAGACACATCCATGCCCGAGGCAGGATTCTAACCTGCGACCGCAGCAGCAACAAAACGACTATTCACGTTGTTGTGTAGAATGTATGAGTCTGGCGACATACCATCTGACTTTCGGAAAAGCATCATCCACACAATTCCGAAGACGGTAAGAGCTGACAAGTGCGAGAATTATCGCACAGTCAGCTTAACAGCTCGTGCATCCAAGTTGCTTACAAGAATAATATACAGAAGAATGGAAAAGGAAGTTGAGGATGCGATAGATGACGATCAGTTGGCTTTAGGAAAGGTGCGAGAGATGCAATTCTGACATTGTGGTTGATAATGGATGCAAGACTAAAGAAAAATCAAGACACGTTCATATGATTTGCGTCGTGGAAAAAGCGTCGACAGTGTAAAATGGTGAAAGTAGTTCGAAATTCTGAGAAAAGTGGGGGTAAGCTACAGGGAGAGACGAGTCGTATACAATATGTACAACAGCATCGGAAGCAATGCCTTTCAGCTTCGCTTTATTTCTTTTTTTGTCCCCAGTTCTGATTTTAGTACTGTATTATCAGTGACCTTGTAAACACTGCCAAAGCGATGCATCTCTGTGAGTCGTTCAGAACAGTGATCTGCTCAGCAGCCCGATCCAGACTGGCAGCGCGCCCGGCTGGGACTTGGTGTTGTCAATAAGAACCTACCACGAAGCGTAAGGTGCAGACATTCATATGAAGGGTGAACGCTTTGAGGACGAAACCGACGTTCAAGCTAATATGACGCGCGTGTTGAACAACGTTCCAAAGAAGGGCTTTGCTGACAGTTTCACATAGTTGTATCAACGTTCTGTCCGTTGTTCTCAAAGGAGGAAGGCTGAAGCATTAAAACCTCTTATCAGTACAGTATCAAGGAATCGTGCCGCGTTAGAAATTGCAAATAATGCCCGCACCATATATGGCCGGAGAAATAATTTTCTGATGTGCGTGAGACTGTGAGTCAAAACAAGAAATAATAATTCATTCTAGAGACGTGCATATAATATTGAGCTATGTTAATCTTATGTAATGCGTTTTGTAACTCTGTAATAAGTATGTATTTGGGAAAATTTGTTAATGATCCAAAAATGTGTTTAGTTTATGTGTAATAAGAGAGAAATGACTTTTGTGAAAGATTATTTTATGTAAACTTACTAATATTTCATTAGTAGATATAGTTGGCAGACAGCCAAGCATAACTGGATAAATTATTACTTTCACCTTTTATTATTATTATTATTTTTTTTTTGCGCGATGTAACGTAGTTCTTATGAGGACATTGTGGCGCTAAGTGATATACACTGAAGAGCCAAAGAAACTGATACTCGTGCCTAATATCGTGTAGAGTTCCCGCGAGCACGCAGAAGTGCCGCAACACGACGTGGCATGGACTTGACTAATGTCTGAAGTGGTAATGGAGGGCACTGACACCATGAATCCCGCTGGGCTGTCCATAAATCGGTAAGAGTACGAGAGGGTGGAGATCTCTTCTGAACAGCACGTTGCAAGGCGTCTCAGATATGCTCAATAATGTTCATGTTTGGGGAGCCTCGTGGTCAAAAAATTGTTCAAATGGCTCTGAGCATTGTGGGACTTAACTTCTGAGGTCATCAGTCCCCTATAACTTAGAACTACTTAAACCTAACTAACCTAAGGACATCACACACATCCATGCCCGAGGCAGGATTCGAACCTGCGACCGTAGCGGTCTCGCGGTTTCAGACTGTAGCGCCTAGAATCGCTTGGCCACTACGGCCGGCCTTGGTGATCAGCGGAAGTGTTTAAACTCAGAAGAGTGTTGCTGGAGCCACTCCTTAGCAATTTAGGACGTGTGAGGCGTCGCATTGTCCTGCTGGAATTTCCCGAGTCCGTCGGGATGCACAGTGGACATGGATGCAGGTGATCAGACAGGAAGCTTACGTACGTGTCTCCTTTCGGAGTCGTATCTAGACGAATTAGGGTCCTATATCACTCCAATTGCACACGCCCCACACCATTACAGTGTCTCCACCAGCCTGAACAGTCCCCTGCTGACATGTAGACTCCATGGATTCATGAGGATGTCTTCATACCCGAACACGTACATTCGCTCGATACAATTGGAAACGAGACTCGTGCGACCAGGCAACATGTTTCCAGTCATCGACAGTCCAGTGTCGATGTTGCCGGGCCCAGACAGGGCGTAAAGCTTTGTGTCGTGCAGTCATCAATGGTCCACGAATGGGCCTTCGGCTCCGAAAGCTTTTTTGGAAGTATTGGGCATAAAATCTAGTGGAACACTGCAAAATATTTGGTGTAAATAGTTTAAGGGAGAATCTTCCAAACAGAAATTGGTAATTTACAATGCAGCAAAGAAGCTAGGCAGAAGAGAAATGGGACCAAGAGAAGAAAAGAAGATTAGTAAGGTTCATATGAGGCTCAGTATGATGCAGGAAAATATTAGAGGTAAGTAATTCTCGCCAGTAACAATACTGAAATTGCAATACTAAACTTTAAATTGATTTTTCCCAAAACTACATTTTTTGACTTTCAGGTACCATTATTTTCTAAACTAATTGGGTTAGAAACATAAAATGTTGTCAGTTTGTACTCAGGATAGCAAGAAGTTATTATAAGTAAATTGAGAACCACCAACCCAACTTAAAATGTTTTATAATAATTAATGCAATAAAAAAGTGAAATTTTATTAGTGGAAGAATAATTTTTTTTTCAAATCTATAATAATTATTTTGTTCCTTTTACTTATGAATGCAGGCATGTATGTTACCTACATTCAGAAAAATGTCACCCCTTTAACATATAATTCTTCTGAAAAGTGTACATATTCTAGGTGTGAAATAGCATAGGCAGACTAGGGATAAAAATTCCCTTCTCTCCCCCAAAAAGGTAATAAAACGATTTTTAATTATATCGATTAACACTCGTGTTGGCGAAACGTCAGTAAAATCATTAGATGAACGTCGACCGAAGAATCCGAGACGGAAGCGAAAGAGGCAGCTTGTCAACAAGTGTCCACGAAAGCCTTAACAATTTTATATCGATTAACCCCCATTGTCTGAAACATTAGCCAAAAGAATTGAGAGGGAGGGCACAGCACATCTTAACTGTTCTCTATTTTTTATTAATCCACTCTCGAAACTTTTGGGACTGATCGGATAGTATTCACTGAGGAGGGTAGGTGGAGGTGAACCTTGCCCGTTATAAAAACCCATACCGCGTTTTTGAATTGACTGACACTTATTCAGGAGTTGTCTTACTGTAAGTCTGTGTTTTACTACCTGCATTAATTTTTCTCATGTTTTAGTAGAACAGTGTATAATAAAGGGCTTGAAAAGAAGAATCATACAATTACTCGTTGACATTACCACGTTTAATCTTCACTTTCGCCTGGAAACAAATGTTCCTTTTGGTTGCCAAAATCAATAATGACGCATTTGTCAGGAAACGGAGCAAATACCCACAGGTGTTTTGGGGTAAACCTCCACAATCTGAACAAAGTGACGGCAATAATTCATTTATGTCCCACAAAAAATGACATTCAACACACACTGCGTGAAATTATCTCGCTTGAATATATTATTCCGCTGTCCAAAACAAAAACATTAAAATCCGTACGTCCAACGTCTACTCCCAACAAAGAACAAATGTAAAAAGAATGCAAAAGAACAGAAAAACTTGGCGCTGAAAAGGAAAGACGTGCCAAAGAAAGGAAAGTGCGAGCTACAGAAACAGAACGACCTAAAGTGGATTTGCTTACATCAATGCCAAAAAAATGAAGAAAACAGATGAACAGCGAGCATATTATTCTTCAGAATCAGATTCAGGCTTCTCAAGTCATGACAGTAACTCAGACACAATACGGACTTCATGACTGGGGAAGAAATATACGAAGAAGAGGAAGAACAAGAGCCTGAGACCTCAGGGACGAATCAGAGGATCCAACGAAGTATACTGTTTATTTGCTACCTGTACAATATAGCTTCAGTAATTGAATTGTTTCAGGTTACGCAAATAAGCCTTCGTGGAGAAGAAATCATTACTTCTGTAAGAGTGTTTTTAAGCATTACATTTAAATGTACAAGAGATTTCAGTTCAATATCGTGTTGGGTAGCTTGGCTACAATATAACAGTGTTACAAAGTGTTATTTCAAGTGGTTTTATTATGCAGTCATTCATTTTTATCCATGTTTATCTCAAATGGTGCAAAGACCTGCAGACCTTTACCCAATTTTTGTTTTAGGTAAACTGTAAATTTTTCTGTAATTGATAATAAGACAGAGATAGAATCTGAATGGGTTATAGGTAACAGCCCAACCTATGACTTTAATTTGAAATCGCGGGAAAATATACCCCACATTGACCACAATATTAGAAAAACTGAAAATTGCAGGACTTTACCCCCACCTATCCTAATACTGAGCGCTTATTACTAGGTTTCATGATGGATCTTATGTAATGTCATTGGGAGATTTATAATTTCGAAACATTCGTTCTACTCGGTTTCGAGACTGTATCCTGACGAGTAATTTTTTCTTCGCTTCGACGCACATAAAATAGCGGTCAGGCTGGGTGTCCGATCCGCAGCTTTGCGACTGCACCCGCGAGAACTCAGACTTTTCGTATCGAGCGAGGTGGCATAGTGGTAACACAGGACTCGCATTTGGAGAACGGGCGTTAGAATCTCCGTCAGCCATCCAGATATAGGTTTCCTGTAGTTTCTCTAAATTGTTAAAAGCAAATTCCGTGATGATTCCTTTGTAAAGGACGCGGCCGATTTCCTTCCCCAATCCAAGTGCGTACTGTTGTCTCTAACG
Source organism: Schistocerca gregaria (assembly GCF_023897955.1). Lineage (NCBI taxonomy): Eukaryota > Metazoa > Arthropoda > Insecta > Orthoptera > Acrididae > Schistocerca > Schistocerca gregaria. Next base: position 518,109,040 of record NC_064921.1, on the reverse strand, counting down.
ACCCTGTCTTTAGAGGGCCGCTAAACCCTAATCTTCCTTACTTCTTTCAACTAGCGCTGTACGGTTCCGGTGCAGAACAAGAGCAGGGTAAGCGCGCTGCACTCAGCTGGTGAGAAGCTGTGTGGAACACGAGGATGGAAAAGTGGAGGGGGAAAGGGTGGAGGGGTGGGCACAGCAGAGCAGGGCTCTACTGGTTCTTATCGCCCCAGCCGGAGGCGGCACTCCGCCGGGGAGGATGACACGGGATGTTATGTCTGCTGATAAACTCGAGGCGCGGAGTGAGATGTAATGTTTATCTCAGGCAAATGAGAGGCGGTGGAGGAAGTCGACAGAAGTCGGGGGACCGGGGGAGAGAGGGAGAGAAAAAGAAAAGGAGTCGTCTGTGAAAGGAGAGCTGCGAGGAGGCGAGGGTAATGGACGTGGCTGCTGGCCGAGAGAGGGGCGGGGCAGAGCGAGCGTCATTAGGGCCGCTCACTGAGCACTGCCCACTGCTCAGACACGTCGGAGCTGGTGCCAGCTGCTTCCGCCCACTGGCGCTACGTTCCATCTTGCGGCGCAATCAGCCACCGTTTCTATAAAGAGAAAAGACTCTCGATGGAAAACAACAGTGTTGTCTTTGGAGCTACGCAACAGGCACACATTTCACAGCTTTTACAAACGTCCACGAGGTTGTGCCATTACGATGTGACACGATTGTAGTAGCTGTTGTGGTTTAGTCCAAAGGACTGAAGTACCTGTTGTTGTGGTTTAGTCCGAAGGCTGGCTACGTACACCTTTGTACGCCAGACTATCCTGCGTAAGCCACCTAGTGCCTGAGTAACTACTACCAAATTGAATATTTCTCCATGGCTCAGGGATCAGGATGTGATCAGAAGTATTCGGATACCCCTACATAATGCGGAATTAACCAACAGATATCACCAGGCACGGAATAGCCACTATAAAAGGTGGCGGGAAGTACTGTGCTGTCAGAAGGTAATAGTAGAATGATCAGTCAGGGGAGATCAGTGACTTCAAACGTGGGATAGTCATAGGCAGTCAAAATGGCTCTGAGCACTATGTGACTTAACTTCTGAGGTCATCAGTCGCCTAGAACTTAGAACTAATTAAACTTAACAAACCTAAGGACATCACAACCATCCATGCCCGAGGCTGGATTCGAACCTGCGCAACATCAGTCACCTAGAACTTAGAACTAATTAAACTTAACAAACCTAAGGACATCATAACCATCCATGCCCGAGGCAGGATTCGAACCTGCGACCGTAGCGGTCGCTCGGTTCCCAGACTGTAGCGCCTAGAACCGCAAGGCCACACCGGCCGGCCATAGGCAGTCACATGAGCAGCAAATCTATCAGTGACGCTTTCAAATGGTTCAAATGGATCTAAGTACATGGGACTTAACATTTGAGGTCATCAGTCCCCTAGAACTTAGAACTACTTAAACCTAACTAACCTAAGGACATCACAACCATCCATGCCCGAGGTTGGATTCGAACCTGCGCAACATCAGTCACCTAGAACTTAGAACTAATTAAACTTAACAAACCTAAGGACATCATAACCATCCATGCCCGAGGCAGGATTCGAACCTGCGACCGTAGCGGTCGCTCGGTTCCCAGACTGTAGCGCCTAGAACCGCAAGGCCACACCGGCCGGCCATAGGCAGTCACATGAGCAGCAAATCTATCAGTGACGCTTTCAAATGGTTCAAATGGATCTAAGTACATGGGACTTAACATTTGAGGTCATCAGTCCCCTAGAACTTAGAACTACTTAAACCTAACTAACCTAAGGACATCACACACATCCATGCCCGAGGCAGGATTAGAACCTGCGACCGTAGCGGCCGCGTGGTTCCGGACTGAAGCGCCTATAACCGCACGAGCACAACGGCCGGCTACTGACGTTTTAACCTTTCTAAGGCTGCCTGACTTTTGGCGAAGGGATTCTGAAGTGGATATTCCAAGGAACAACCACATTTAAACCAAGACCAGGCAGATACCATGTAGTGACAGACAGGGGCGTCGAGCATTGTGCAAGGTGGCTGTAAGACATAGCATGGAATCAGTGGAAATAATCGCTCGTGATTTCCAAATGTGGGGTGATGGTTGTGCCGTTTAGCATGCCCCTATGGTGCTGCAGTCTCTGTTGACTTTGAAAGAAGGGAAGCATCCCGTATGGTCATGCAAATTATTTTTAAGGAAATGACAATCACACAGTGGAAATGTGTTTCTGAAATGATAATGATTAGAGATGGCCCAATAAAACACGAAGGTATGGGTACCACACCATGCACTTACTGGGTGGTCCACTGATAGTGACCGGGCCAAATATCTCACGAAATATGCATCAAACGAAAAAACTACAAAGAACGAAACTCTTCTAGCTTGAAGGGGGAAACCAGATGGCGCTATGGTTGGCCCGCTAGATGGCGCTGCCATAGGTCAAACGATGTGAACTACGTTTCTTTTTTTTTTTTAAATAGGAACCTCCTTTACTTATTCGTGTAGTACGTAAAGAAATGTGAATGTTTTAGTTTGACAACTTTTTTCGCTTTGTGACAGATGGCGCTATAATAGTCACAAACGTATAAGTACGTGGTATCACGTAAATTTCCGCCAGTGCAGACGGTATTTGCTTCGTGATACATTACCCGTGTTAAAATGGACCGTTTGCCAATTGCGGAAAAGGTCGATATCGTGTTAATATAGGGCTATTGTGAACAAAATGCCCAACGGGCGTGTGCTATGTATGCTGCTCGGTATCCTGGACGACATCATACAAGTGTCTGGACCGTTCGCCGGATTGTTACGTTATTTAAGGAAACAGGAAGTGTTCAGCCACATGTGAAACGTCAACCACGACCTGCAACAAATGATTATGCCCAAGTAGGTGTTTTAGCTGCTGTTGCGGCTAATCCGCCCGTCAGTAGCAGACAAATTGCGTGAGAATCAGGAATCTCAAAAACGTCGGTGTTGAGAATGCTACATCAACATCGATTGCACCGGTAGCATATTTCTATGCACCAGGAATTGCATGGCGACGACTTTGAACGTCGTGTACAGTTCTGCCATTGGGCACAAGAGAAATTACGGGACGATGACAGATTTTTTGCACGCGTTCTATTTAGCGACGAAGCGTCATTCACCAACAGCGGTCACGTGAACCGTCATAATATACACTATTGGGCAACGGAAAATCCACAATGGCTGCGACAAGTGGAACATCAGCGACCTTGGCGGGTTAATGTATGGTGCGGCATTGTGGGAGGAAGGATAATTGGCCCCCATTTTATCGATGTCAATCTAAATGGTGCAATGTAAGCTGACTTCCTACGTAATGTTCTACCGATGTTACTACAAGATGTTTCACTGCATGACAGAATGGCGATGTACTTCCAACATAGTGGATGTCCGGCACATAGCTCGCGTCCGTTTGAAGCGGTATTGAATAGCATATTTCATGTCAGGTGGATTGGTAGTCGAAGCACCGCACGTTCACCGGATCTGACGTCTCCAGATTTCTTTCTGTGTGAAAAGTTGAAGGATGTTTGCTATAGTGATCCACCGACAACGCCTGACAACATGCGTCAGCGCATTGTCAATGCATGTACGAACATTACGGAAGGCGAAATACTCGCTGTTGAGAGGAATGTCGTTAAACGTATTGCCAAATGCATTGGGATTGACGGACATCATTTTGAGCATTTATTGCACTAATGTGGTATTTACAGGTAATCACGCTGTAACAGCGTTGTCAGAAATGATAAGTTCACAAAGGTACATGTATAACATTGGAACAACCGAAATAAAATATTCAAACGTACCTACGTGCTGTATTTTAATGTAAAAAAAGCGGTATTGAATAGCATATTTCATGACATGTGGCTTGGTCATCGAAGCACGTTCACCGGATCTGACGTCCCCGGATTTATTTTTGTGGGGAAAGTTGAAGGATATTTGCTATCGTGATCAACCGACAACGCCTGACAACATGCGTCAGCGGATCGTCAATGTATATGCGAACATTACGGAATGCGAACTACTCGCTGTTGAGGGAAATGTCATTACAAGTATTGCCAAATGCATTGAGGTTGACGGAAATCATTTTGAGCATTTATTGCATTAATGTGGTATTTACATGTAATCACGCTGTAACAGCATGCGTTCTCAGAAATGATAAGTTGAGAAAGGTATGTGTACCACACTGAACAACCGAAATAAAATGTTCAAACTTACCTACGTTCTGCATTTTAATTTAAAAACCCTACCTGTTACCAACTGTTCGTCAAAAATTGTGAGCCATATGTTTGTGACTATTACAGCGCCATCTATCACAAAGCAAAAAAAGTGGTCCAACTAAAACATTCATATTTCTTAACGTACTACACGAATATGTAATAAAAAATGGGGGGTCTACTTTAAAAAACGCAGTTGATATCCGTTTGGCGTATCGCAGCGCCTTCTAGCGGACCAGCCATAGCGCCATGTGGTTTCCCCCTTCAAGCTAGACAAGTTCTGTTCTTTGTAGTTTTTTCGTTTGACGCTTATTTCGTGAGATATTTGGTCCGGTCACGATCAGTGAACCACACTGTATATGTATTAATGCGAGGAGGGCTCCACTGTTTATAACAGAGACAAGTGGTCACTATAACAATCAGATTTTTTATCGTAAAACATCACCATATGAGTTTCTTCATTTGTGTGGCCATATTATCCGTATTTGCTTTACTATTCCTGAGGGTTTTTGTTCCGTCGTTAAACTACAAGAAATTGCATGTTTTTATGTCCAGATGCGTTTCGCTTTATCGAATTAAAGCATCATCAGCAGTCTCTAATTAAAGATATTTACAATTTAATTTGTTTTTAAGACAGCAAATCAGTTCGTTAACATTTTGTTGGCCTTTACTCACGGCAATATTTACTTAGTTTTAGGTCTACATTTGGAAAAGCCGTATGGTAGCACGTCTCTGTTTCTTTCTTCATTATACACAGATAGTTGTAGTCATATTTTTCGCTACGTAGTTTTGCAAAGCACTGATGATGTGATGACGTAGTGATACAATGAGTTTTTTTCCCTTTCCTTTCGTTTGCCCCCCCCCCCCTCCACTTTCAATTTACATAATTCAATAACTGGAAAGGGGTCATAATTGCAAAATCTAAACTTGGTACAGGTGAGTGTTTAGCGAATTACATAGAGAAGACAGTAAAATAAGTATAAACGCCTGGAAGATCGCCTAAGTACATGATAAACTCAACTTGCTGGCTGTGAAATATTAAAACTATCCTTCTGGCTCCAAAAAGGCGTTTACTAACATTGTGTCCCTGCCGCATCGGTATTTGCAGCGCCGGTCCACAATCACCAGATTCGTGTAAAGTGAATGCGGAAGGCAGGAGCGGCAGCGGCTGAAGATTCAGAGTTCAGCTCGTCCTCTATACTCACTAGAGAAACGCCGCATTGCATCCCCCCACCCTCACCCTCAGATTTAGTGGTAACGTGGCCCGGTGGATAGACCGTCAAAAGCTGATGACAGATCAATTATGAAAACAGGAAGAAGGAGTACTGTACTGTGAAAAAGAAGCAAAAAAAAAGTAAACGGTCCAGCCTCAAGATGTTCAACACCGAGCTAATTGGCAGACTTGCGGCATGGTGGTTGCGTGGTCACGGTGGTCTAAGGCAAACCGGGAGATCCGTCTTCAAATCTCTGTCTTGCCCCATTTTTTTCACGAAATTGGAAACTTTCCGTCATGTCAGCGATGTTTTTATGTTCTCCTTTTCTCGTCTTGGCAATTTTCATACTATATATTGGTTACTGAATATGAGTCATGTGGCAAGAACATATTACCCTCGCTTGTAAATGTGGTGGATGAATAGTGAGAGCACCCGAGATGTCGCATGCACTCTCACAGAAACGGAAACAACGAATAAACGGGTGTGAACTCAGTAATAACAAAGGAATACAAGAGTCAAAACTTCCAGAATGGAACACAAGAGTTATAACATGTGGTTCTTGTGCAGAGAAAACGGGAGATACATACGTCAGGAGGTTCCTTATTTACACCTTATTGTTGTAAACGGACCTTACACCACGACATAGACATAACTTTAAATACAGCAAACAGACACGTCAATGACAGGACGGACAGTTCATAATTTTGTGGGGAAAAAAATGTGAGGCACGAGGGAAATGTGAACAAACTCCTTCCTGTTTTCATGCTTGATCTGTGTTCAGTTTTTGACAGGCTACCCAGTGAGCCATCTTACCACTAAGCCTGAGGGTGGGTGCGATGGGGAGTTGTCCTTGTCAGTGCTTAAGTGGAGAGAACCTTCTGTATGACAGCAAGGATCATCTCATCGATCGCCTTTAACCTTCTGTTGTCGGCCCGGTACTGTTCACTTTCTTATCGCTCTAAAACCTGGCTCTTTTCCAGAACCAAGTTCTCATCAGACAGTAGTGACAAACATTGCGAGTTCCGTCCAGTAATAATTTAGTAACGACGTTAAACAAAATATTGCTATTGCAGATTTCGTTATTATTAACCAATAGTGCTCCGGCGTGGGGAGGAAGCAAGGAGACTTCTTCCACTCAACAATATGACTCTGAAACAGACCTATTGAAAGGCTTGCATGTAGGCACACATGACAAAACATGCACTCTACGTAAAATAACACTATGAAGGATGTAGCGTGGCTCTGCTTGATAGGTGCTGTCCTGCGGTCCACCCGGGGTGCGGGGTATGGGGAAACAGTAAAGCCGTGTTGGCCACGGGGCTGGAACTCATCTTTGGGCCGTTTAACAAGTTTATGGTCTAGCCTGTCCCTTTTAAGAAAACTCTTATCTCTTCCCAGTCAGCTCGAAGGCTTTCAACTCGGCAGTCCCTCACCGTGATAAAAGGGAATGGAAAATAAAGCAATAAACTGAACAACCCCTGTTTTGCTACTTGGGGAGCAAAATAACTGATGATGGTCGAAGTAGAGAGGATATAAAATGTCGACTGACAATGGCAAAAAAAGCGTTTCTGAAGAAGAGAAATTTGTTAACATCGAGATTCAGAAGGAAGGAAGTTGCAGTATGTACTGGGAGATCAAGAAGTTTGCACGGATAGAGTAGCTTGGAGAGCTGCACTGAACCAGTGTCTGGACTGAAGACCACTACAACAACATATTATTTAAAACACTTGAATGCAAAAGAAAATATGACGATTGCTGACACCTGATGTATCTGAAGTTCCATACTTGATAAATCTTAAACCTTATTTCTGAGCCTGTTCCTAAATTCGTGGTTTATGGGCCGGAAATAACCAAAGGATTGGTTGACTGTACAGGCACTTAACATCCACATGCAGTTATTGATGTTTACATAAGGAGAAAATAAAAGAACAAAGGTCCTGCATTATGAGCACAAGGTGCCAGTGAAGAGGTGCTGCTCCCTCGATTTTAACACTCGAAATGAAAACGTTAAATTTCGTTTTAAATGCTTACAACAAGATCAAAACATGAAATAAAAACACATTTAATTGAAATACACTGTATACAAGGACTATTACGGATGCTAGGCCACAAAAAGCTCGCAAACCAGAACATGAGCACGTGGTGGTAACGAGCAAGGGCAAGTAACAAACAAACAGGAATTTCAGAATAATCGGATTGGAGTTGCACTGAATTTATCGCAAAGGTAACAAGATGTGAGAGTTAAAGTTCCTTAAACATGAATACTGATACGCTCTGGTAACGAACGTAGGTAAGTATTGAACAGTAGAAGCAACAGGCTAAAATAGATTGAAAAATCAGTGGCAAATTCACAGTGGTAACATGAAACACAAATGCACTCTTGATTAGAAAAACGAGAAGGTGACTGAAATGAATTGTTACCTACTTCGACACACTTTCACGTGTTTAAGCACTTAATTGACGCAAACAGCAACCCACTAAACCTAAGTTTCAAAGTATTCAGCAATCGCAGTATTGAATAAAATTCACCACTGAAGCTAAGATACTACAAAGCTACAAGGGAAAAGCAGACATAAACAAATACAGACTTTAACTAAACTATGGAGGAGGAGCTCTCACGAGTAACCGATCTTACTAAGCTCCCAGTGAACAGTAAAGAACCTAATTAGAGCGGGATTTATCCGTCGAACGGAAGTGATGAGAGAGCAGGCTTGCTGCATTGCGCCACACTACACGGAAGGTCCCAGCAAGACAAACAAAAGGCTCTTTGCTGCCCGCCAAGTACCTACTGAATCCGGTCCTACTGTCACAGTAGCAGATCACACTACTCCCACGGCTATACACATAGAATTCGTAACTGTACACACACATATTCATTAGTTTTATTATTCCAGGAGGGAAAGGAAAGGACAGGTACAGTGGAATATGGCACTGACACATTGTAAACGTGAGTGTGAGACTCATAGAAGCAACAAACCTTAATGGGCTTCACTAGAGCATATGAATTGGATAGTTAGCAGACAAAATTAGTATAAAATAAAAATACGTAAATCATGGTGGATATGAACGCACTCAGTTGCTCACTCGTTTTACACCGGAGGAAATTTACTGACTGCGCCGTAAATTGGGGTGCCGGAGATACTGAGACGAAGGTACTTTCAATAAAAAATCTCGTGAAGATGCTCACATAGAGACCATTTACATGTAAGAGACGTCGTTATGATCCCAGCGTTTCCAGGTTAAATACGAAAAAGTACCGATATGGTTCAGGCTCTAAATCGTCGAATACAGGGCGTGAATTTGAACTCTACTGGGAGTGAGAACCTTTTCGTCTCTAACGTGGATCCTTCTGATCGTTACGCTTCTCCCTTCTCGAGCACTGTAGCTCCCTCTTACCATTTGTCTTCCTGCCAACTCTTCACTTGCTTTTTCATTCTGATTCCTTGAAGCTATATTTTTGTTGGGAGATCTTTTCGTGTACGTGTTTTTGACAGTTCTCCAATGCCTTTTTGGGTCTTGTATGCGAAATATTTAGATTTTTTTTGGAAATAATGAATCTCCTAACACCAGTCGTCTGCATATAAGCATGACATACACCACTCTCCGAATTCCATTATGCGCGCGCCCGGGTTCCCGGGTTCGATTCCCGGCGGGGTCAGGGATTTTCTCTGCCTCGTGATGACTGGGTGTTGAGTGATGTCCTTAGGTTACCTAGGTTTAAGTAGTTCTAAGTTCTAGGGGACTGATGACCAAAGATGTTAAGTCCCATAGTACTCAGAGCCATTTGAACCATTATGCGTAAAACACACACCTTAACGAGAATTACTGTTATGATGTCACATTCATTGGCTTCGCAATCTCACAATTGTCATCTTTGAATATAGTCTAGTGCTCGGCCTGCACTACAGTTTACTATTCTGTAATTTCTTCAGTCGCTGGCTTCGCCACCTCACAATGAGACTATAACTTTCGAGCCTAACATAGAGCTGGAGTTACGTTACAGATCAGTGTGTCATCACAACCAACATTCCAAGTACAGTACAGGAGAAAAATAAAGGTTGTCTGTGTTCTTGTATCCCTCTGTTTGCGAGCGTATAACATCACGCGCCACAATGGCATTATCACACGGTCAACGGGGAGTCTGGTGTCGGTAGGTGTAACCGATCCTGTTTCCGCAAGACTGGAGAGCTAAACCCACGCTTCAAGAGTCATCTTGGAGAGTTAGTATTATCGACAGGAGTTGAAGCCCCAGAGTATACTGGAAAGTAGCAGGTGCTAGTTTTTGGTCAATTGCAAGTCTTAAATTTCTGCGGAATCCACCGTATCTCTTGAGTGTTCCCCTATCCACTGGGTCTAGCAGTCTCACACAGGACCAACTTAGGCCTTTAATACAGGCTGTTTTCAGAGACTTTTTTTTTTTTACGAACCCTTGATCTCCAGCGGCTTTCTTTCTATTTGTTAGCCTGTTATACCCTGTCCAGTCACATTAATGTGATGAATGCCAGGAGCTTGAATAACTACCTTTTGCAGCGCAGACCTTCGCGAGACGTGCAGGATGAGAGTCAATGGCGTTCTGGAAGGTACCGACTGGAATTGTCCAGCCATGCCGAAACCAGTGCCGTGCAGCTGAGGATCTACGGCGCAAACATCGCGATCGATGTAGTCATACAGATTCTCGATTGCATTTAAATCCGCGGAGTTCACAGTCAGGGGGGTACGGTAAACTCGCCCTGGTGCTCTTCGAACCACGCACGTACATTGCCAGCTGTGTGACACGTTGCTTAGTCCTGCTGGTAGATGCCATTGTGCTGAGGAAAATGAAATTGCTTATATGGGTGGTCATGGTCTTCAAGGATACTTGTATTGATCGATTGTGCTCTCTGGAGTGACGAGATCACCCATGGGATGCCACAAAAACGTTCCTCAAACCAAAAAACTCCCTCCTCCAGGCGTTGTGTTTGCGTTCAGACGTTTCACACGGTACACGCCAACAAGATTCATCTGAAAAGGCCACCTGTCGCCACTCTGTGGACAAACAGTTGCCGTATTGGCATGCAAATGCTAGCCTTCGTCACTGATGAACAGCAGTCAACATGGGCGAGTGAACCAGGCATCTGCTGCGCAGGCCCATACGCGGCAATGTTTGCTGAACAGTCTTCGGGGAGACACTGTTGGCTGCCTCTTGGTTCACCTCGGCAGTCAGTTGCTCATACGTTGTACGTCTATTCGCCTATGGACATCTCCGCAGCCGTGTTTCACCCCTGTCATCAACGGCCTCTGGTGGACCTCGACAGCGTTTTTAAATTACACCATTTAGCCATGTATGGCGTACTTTAGCCACAGCAGCGGGCAAACAATTTACAAACATAGCCGTTTCGGAAATGCGTTCACCCTTGGCCCGAAAGCCAACTCCGTTTCTGCATCACGACAACGACTGAACTGTTTCAAGCGTCCTCCCTCCTCTCCTCCTCCGTTCTCCCGATACAGCTGATTTACCCTCCACTAGTAGTACTGCCATCAATGGCCTTGCCGCAGTGGATTCACCTGTTCCTGTCAAATCACCGAAGTTAAGCACTGCTGGGTGTGGCCAGCACTTGCATGGGTGACCGTCTGGGCCGCCATGCGGTGTTGCCATTCTTTGGGGTGCACTCAGCCTCGTGATGCCAATTGAGGAGCTACTCGACCGAACTAGCGACTCTGGTCACAGAAAATTATCATAACGATCAGGAGAGTGGTGTGCTGACCCCAGGTCCCTCCTATCCGCATCCTCATTGAGGATGACACGGCGGTAGGATGGTCCCGATGGGCCACTTGTGGCCTGACGACAGAGAGTAGTACTGCCGCCTGCCGACTGTCAGTGGTTATTGTACGTTGATGTCGAACATAGGTGGTGGTCACGTTAAAGTGACTGCACCGTGTGTAAATGGCTGTATTGCATTCAGATGCACACTAGCTATCGCTTTTCTCACCTATTCCGATTATTTAAAATGTGAAAAATACCAAACATGCATTGAGATTAAACTGTAAGTCTGCCTATAACTGCCTGGGTGGGTTGGTTAAAGGGTCGGAGAAAGCCCAGGGCACCTCTAGTAGGTACGTGCATAGTGCAACACTGTTGAGGACAGCTGTTCTTTTTACTTAATACAAATGAATAGAAGGTAAAATGTTTGCCGAGTCCACAGAGAAAATATTTCCATTTAACCGTATAACACATTGCAGACAAACACGCTGAAATGCCCTCTTGCCTTTCCGTGAACCTTAACAACGGCAGAACACTGTCGCGCATACAGGATCCCGCAATGAGAGTAACACGCCCAGCCCGTTACAGTCCGGTACGTAAGAACACACGGGAGAGCGTGCGAGGCAGCCAGTGAGAGTAGTTGTCCAGTCTGTCGAGATCATGGCAGTCGACATTGTGAACAGCGCTGTATTGTGTGTTTCACGGTAACGTGGTCCTTACGTTACTCTCTGTTTTGTTACTTTTCGTTATCTGCTCCTGTACACATGATAATATCCTCCCATTGTCAGAGTTCAAACTTGAGACTATAGAGGCAGGAGGGCATTTAACTGTGTCGTCAACAGCGGATAAGATGAGTCAGTTAAAAAGTTTTCTTTACCACTGCGACACACATTCTGTATTGCACGCACTTGAACAGCTGCGGTTGAATTTTAAGTCACAAAGGTATTTGAAGTTACAAACCGAATGAATTACACTTCAACGATCCACAGGACGCAAGAGGCTACTGTTATCGAAACACTCAGCGAACCACTCTGGTAAATCTCTGGAAATTTGCTGGTACGGCGGACTCATTCTGCATACTGCGATCCCTGGTAGTTTCATTCTTGAGGGACAAGAAGAATTCATATAGTTGGTCTTCGACGGCCGGTCGGCACTGGGACGTTATCATGCCATTTAAAGTATATTTTATCTTTGGCAATTACTCCTCTATCTGAAAAAAAAAATTTCTAGCATTTGTGAGTCTCAGTCTAAAAATATCACTACAAAGTGTGTGAACTGATTTGTACCTCACATTTTTGAATAGTATCTCACTAAAGGACAAATCATTGTTATGAAAGTCGTCTCTTTTGGTAGACGAAGTGCAGTTTCCCGGTGCCGTATTAACAAATCAAAGCCAGCCATTTATTTTCCCGTTTATCAAAAATGTTTATGCAAGCGGAAAAATTGCTTTCGATTATCACAGTAACCATCTTTCATATTCACATTAGAAGTGTTTATTCAACCGAAAAAACAGCTTATCATACTGAAAAAACAATAGTTATTATACCGTATAACGGTTTCGCTTGTCAAAGCAAACATCTCGCGTGTTCATATTAATGTGCCACAAATTATATTCCTAGCGTGATGCGTAGCTGTGCGTCCTAATAAATTTACCTTCAACACTCAAAATGAAATTGCATAGCAACTATCTATTTAAGAAAGTAGATAAAATTTCGATTGACGCCTTCCCAGGGAATAGTCTCTACTCCTTCACGACTAACTGTTTAGGCGTAGGCCTAAATTCAAAGAAACCGTATCGGCGGCAGTTGAGAGATTTATACAAAATAAATTAATAAAAAATGGTACTGATTCCCCATGGTACACAAAATAGGTCAGAAAAGTGTTGTAGAAGCAACGAAGAAAACATAACAAATTCAAAAGAACGCTGTATCTTCAAGATCTGCATTTTGCTGAAGCTGGAAGCTTAGTATGGACTTCAATGCGATATAATTTTAATAGCTTCCCACTGAAACTCTGTCTCGAAATCTGGCAGAAAACCTGAAGAGATTCGATTCTAGTCATATGTAAGATACACCAGCATCAAGACATCATCAATACCTTCACTGCAAGATACCACTGGTAATATTGGCAATGAAAGTGCCACTAAAACGAGTTACTAAACACGGTTTTCCGTAATTCCTTCACTGAAAAAAGACAGCAAATTTTCCAGAATTTGAATTAAGAGCATCTCCCACGATGAGTATCTTAGAAGTTCATATCTTTCACTAAAAAAAGACAGCAAATTTTCCAGAATTTGAATTAAGAGCATCTTCCACGATGAGTATCTTAGAAGTTCATATCTTCTATGTTGCGAAGCAGATTAAAACACTTAATAAGGGCAAGTCTTTCGGTCCAGGTATTATGCCAATTAGATTTATTTCAGAGTATGCTGATACAATAGCCCCACAGAATTGCCATCAACCGTTCGCTGGACGAAAGAGCTTTAGTTAAAGATTCGAAAGCTGCACAGGTTACACCAGTTCTCCAGAAAGAAAATAGAAATGATCTGATGATTTACAGACCTATATCACTGACGTAAATTTGTAGTAGAATTCTGGAACACATACTATGTTCAAACATTATGAATTTCCTGAAGAAAACGATCTATTGATACATAGAATAGATTCGGAAAATATCGTTCTTGTAAAAGGCATGTCCAAACTGGTTAATATCACAAATACAGCACTCTACTCTGTTCGCTTGATTACTGCGTTCTGGAGGAAGGCGTTAACAAGGTGAACGTGGCATGTTCGCTCATTATCATCTTAAAATACATCATTGAAATGTTGATTATGTGGCTGGACTGCAGGAAAGTGGACCCGCTCTTGACACTCCATACCTCACAACTCACCCTCGATGCTGAAAAGAGGTGTACGACATCCACACTTCGTGCCAATCGAAAGAAAGACTGACGAATCCCCCAAAAAATGTGCCATCAGCCTATTACGTCACGTACACTTTGTAAGTAGGCTGTTTAGGTTTTTATGTTGGTAACGCCATGTAGCGCTCTATATGAAAATCACTGACTGTGCTGTGTGCAGTCTGTGGCTGGTTTGCATTGTTGCAATAATTGCTATTGTAATGTTGGGCAGTTGGATGTTAACAGCGCGTAGCGTTGCGCAGTTGGAGGTGAGCCGTTAGCAGTGGTGGATGTGGGGAGAGAGATGACGGAGTTTTGAGAGCGGATGATCTGGACGTGTGTCCATCAGAGACAGTAAATTTGTGAGACTGTATGTCCTGAACTGATATATATATTATGACTTTTGAACACTATTAAGATAAATACATTGTTTGTTCTCTATCAAAATCTTTGATTTGCTAACTATGCCTATCAGTAGTTAGCGCCTTCAGTAGTTAGAATCTTTTATTCAGCTGGCAGTATTGGCGCACGCTGTATTGCAGTAGTTTCAGTAACGAAGATTTTTGTGAGGTAAGTCATTCATGAAATGTATTGGTTATTGTTAGTCAGGGACATTCTTTCGTAGGAATTTTTGAGAGACAGATTGCGTTGCGCTAAAAATATTGTGTGTCAGTTTAAGTACAGTCATTTATAATTTTTCTAAGGGGACGTTTCAACTTTAGGAATCACAGAAACACTCACTGCTTTCTTCTTTACTACTTCATCAATTATTAATTTCTGAGAACATTTTTCTTGGAGAACAGCGGTGGTCTTTCCTTTTATTACAAAATAATAATGCACATAAACAGTCACAACTGAAAGAAACTTCTGCTCCGTTTACCGTCACCGTCTACCATCATGGTACCAGGTCTGAAGATGCTCTAAAATAGACCGATATCGGTAACCTCATAAAAAAGAAGTTTCTTGCGGTCGTGACTGTTTATGCGCATTTTGAAGCAACTTCGTCTATTATTCTATGGTCAGAATACTATCCAGATACTGTGAATTCGAACACAGTAAAGCATAGCGCTTACGACGACTGGAAGACAAGAAAATATAAATCGACTTTATAGAAACAAGCAGCTCCTACCTATTGCTCAGTTTGTCAGTAGCCGAGAGTGAGTTAGGAATACACGATGTTAGCCAGTCTAGTGACTGATTTTAGAATCATTTGAAGGAATGCACACAAGGCACCTCCATAAGCACTTTCCAACATTTTGTGCTGTTTTTGTTGTTGTTGAACATGAGGTTGTGTTTTGAGAAGCTTTTGTAAATATTATGCGCTATATATATTTAAGTCATCGTCATCACCATCATCATCAGCCAATTCAATCATTAAATTATGTGGCATCTTCGAGCCGTGGATTCAGGTAGGCTTTCAGCAGTCTTCTTCAAGTGGGACGGTCTTGGGCAGTTCTCTGCCAGGTGTTACCAGCGATCTTCTTGATGTCTTTGTCCCATCTGTCTGGTGGTCTTCCTCTAGGCCTCCGGTGCTCTCTTGGACTCCACTCCAGTACTAGCTTCATTCACCTGTTGTCTTTTCTTCTTGCGACGTGGC
The DNA here is from genome assembly GCF_023897955.1 of Schistocerca gregaria. Classification (NCBI taxonomy): domain Eukaryota; kingdom Metazoa; phylum Arthropoda; class Insecta; order Orthoptera; family Acrididae; genus Schistocerca; species Schistocerca gregaria. The sequence goes on along the minus strand of NC_064921.1, from coordinate 518,093,350 downwards.
CAGCCCACTGCCATTTCAAGGAACCTACTGTCTCTAAGATGTCATTAACCTTCGTCGCAGACCGGATGTCATCTGCTCTTTTCCTGTCCTTTCTTGTATAGCCCAGCATTGATCTCTCCATGGCTCTCTGTGCTGTCCTAAGTTTCCCTTTTGTAAATCAGTGTCCATGTCTCGCAGCCATACGTCATCACAGGAAGAATGCATTGATCAAATACTGCTTTCTTCAAATTTACTGGCATTTTTGATCTGAATACTTTTGAATTCTTCCCAAATGCTTGCCAGCCAAGCTTGCATATTTACATGTGATACATATTTAAGTACTCTACAATATATTTACATATTCGGACGATATTGTTAATTATTCAGTCGTGTATGTTTTTAAAACTAGTTACGTAACATGTGGATGGTCAGACATACTTTTCACATTTGAAAAACTTTGCTTCTCTAGAGTAAATTCTGCAATTTCAGAAAAAGGCTGCAGCATACATAAAGTGAACGCTATCATTTAGAAATGGACAAAAATACATGTTAAACTCCTATTACAGGACTGGCTGTAGGCGAAACTCTGAAGAGTGTTCTTAGGTACAAGACTGTCCCCTACACCTTAGTAAGTTCGAACTGAGACTGAATCAGATATCTTCACAATCTTCTTATCAATTTGGCATTGTCGGTATAGTAGATCAATTCACGCAACCGTGCCTCGATGCATTATAATTAGTTCTGGAGCAGAAGAGGGTTACAAGCTACTGCTCTTAACCTTTCCTTTTATTTGCCCTGAAAATTCGCGTTTACTCAGAAGATATCAACAACCGAAAAATTTCCGCAAATAGTTTCCGCGACATAAAGCGATATATTGACAAACAAATGAAATATATTATAGATGGAAATATCATTTTGACAGAAGTATCTGTTTTGATCACAAAAAGGAATATCCATTATTATTTTCCATTTAGCGTAGTAAATTCACGGAATCAGTAAAAGAAATGTGGTCATTGTGGAGGTGTCCTTCCTCCAGAAGCGCTCTGTTGTAAAGAGATACAGAGTATACAGTATATTCTGGTTTAGGGATGCAGTTACACTACTTCCAACAACATGGGCATTCTTCTGTGTGACATTCCTCCGGACAGCGCAAGATAATTTTCAAAACGGAGTGTGTATCGAGAAAAAGGTTTCTCTCAATTCAAAACAGTATAATAAAATTGACGTAACATTTATTTTGGAAAGGAGCACTTTTGTGAAGTTCATTTCACCTTCTGTTTGTTTTTATCGGCGTTTAAATACTAAAGCACTTTTAATACATTCAGAAAAGACTTCGTAACACTAAAACTTATGTTAGATGTAACATATTTCTTTTCTTCAGAAAAGTTCTTCTTGCCACTGCCAGTTAACACTTTACATCCTCTCTATTTCACCCATCGTCAGCTATTTTACTGACCAAATAGCAAAATTCATCTACTACTTAGTGACTCATTTCCTAATTTAATTCGCTCAGCATCGCCTGATACAATATGTCTCCATTCCATTAGCCTTTCTTTACTTTTTTGTTGTCCTTGTTATACCCCTCTTTCAAGATACTGTCCATTCCATTCAACTGGTCTTCTAAGTCCTTTGCCGTCCCTTTGCCGTCTCCAGAAGAATTACAGCAAAATTGAAACTTTTTATTTCTTCTCTCTGAACTTTAATTCCTTCTCCAGATTTATCCTCAGTTTCTTTCACATAACACCGGGGATAGGCTAAAATCCCGTTTCACTCCCTTCCCAACATTGCTGCCTTTTCATGCTCTTCGACTCTCACAGTTCTTTTGCTCTCTGCATTTGCCCCCTGTTACGATCAGAATTTCAAAGAGTGTACTACAGTGAACACTGGCAAAAGCTTTCTCTTAGTCTGCAAATGCTATAAAGATAGACTTACCTTTCTTTAACCTTTCTTCTAAAATAAGTCGTTGATTCGGTACTCTCTCGCGTGTTCCTATATTTCTCCTAAAACGGAACTGATCTTCCCTATTGACGACTTCTACCAATTTTTCCATTCTCCTGTAAATACACTCCTGGAAATTGAAATAAGAACACCGTGAATTCATTGTCCCAGGAAGGGGAAATTTTATTGACACATTCCTGGGGTCAGATACATCACATGATCACACTGACAGAACCACAGGCACATAGACACAGGCAACAGAGCATGCACAATGTCGGCACTAGTACAGTGTATATCCACCTTTCGCAGCAATGCAGGCTGCTATTCTCCCATGGAGACGATCGTAGAGATGCTGGATGTAGTCCTGTGGAACGGCTTGCCATGCCATTTCCACCTGGCGCCTCAGTTGGACCAGCGTTCGTGCTGGACGGGCAGACCGCGTGAGACGACGCTTCATCCAGTCCCAAACATGCTCAATGGGGGACACATCCGGAGATCTTGCTGGCCAGGGTAGTTGACTTACACCTTCTAGAGCACGTTGGGTAGCACGGGACACATGCGGACGTGCATTGTCCTGTTGGAACAGCAAGTTCCCTTGCCGGTCTAGGAATGGTAGAACGATGGGTTCGATGACGGTTTGGATGTACCGTGCACTATTCAGTGTCCCCTCGACGATCACCAGAGGTGTACGGCCAGTGTAGGAGATCGCTCCCCACACCATGATGCCGGGTGTTGGCCTTGTGTGCCTCGGTCGTATGCAGTCCAGATTGTGGCGCTCACCTGCACGGCGCCAAACACGCATACGACCATCATTGGCACCAAGGCAGAAGCGACTCTCATCGCTGAAGACGACACGTCTCCATTCGTCCTCCATTCACGCCTGTCGCGACACCACTGGAGGCGGGCTGCACCATGTTGGGGCGTGAGCGGAAGACGGCCTAACGGTGTGCGGGACCGTAGCCCAGCTTCATGGAGACGGTTGCGAATGGTCCTCGCCGATACCCCAGGAGCAACAGTGTCCCTAATTTGCTGGGAAGTGGCGGTGCGGTCCACTACGGCACTGCGTAGGATCCTACGGTCTTGGCGTGCATCCGTGCGTCGCTGCGGTCCGGTCCCAGGTCGACGGGCACGTGCACCTTCCGCCGACCACTGGCGACAACATCGATGTACTGTGGAGACGTCACGCCCCACGTATTGAGCAATTCGGGGATACGTCCACCCGGCCTCCCGCATGCCCACTATACGCCCTCGCTCAAAGTCCGTCAACTGCACATACGGTTCACGTCCACGCTGTCGCGGCATGCTACCAGTGTTAAAGACTGCGATGGAGCTCCGTATGCCACGGCAAACTGGCTGACACTGACGGCGGCGGTGCACAAATGCTGCGCAGCTAGCGCCATTCGACGGCCAACACCACGCTGCCTGGTGTGTCCGCTGTGCCGTGCGTGTGATCATTGCTTGTACAGCCCTCTCGCAGTGTCCGGAGCAAGTATGGTGGGTCTGACACACCGGTGTCAATGTGTTCTTTTTTCCATTTCCAGGAGTGTATTTCAAAGTAATATTTTTCAGTCATGACTTATTAAACAGATATCTCAGTAATATTCACACCTCTCAACGCCTGCTTTCTTTGGAATTGTAACCATTACAATCTTCTTGAAATCTGATGGTATTTCCCCTGTCTCATACGTTGAATAGTCTTGTCAGTCTCCCCAGAACTTCTGAGAGAATGTTGTCTACTCCAGGATCCTTGTTTCGACTTAGATCTTTCAGTGCTCTGTCAAATTCTCCCATCTCATCTTCATCTGATTCCTCTTCTCTTTCTGCAATGTACGTTCAAGTTTATTTGCATTGTACAGCACCTTTATAAAAGTTCTTCCATCTTCCAGTTCCCCCTTTTGTGCTTAATACTGATTGTCCATCTACTTTTGATATTGTTTTCTAACGTTCATGGAAACGCTGATGTCCATGCAGTCTTGAATTTCATATCAAGCATGCTTTGCGTCCATTTTACGAAAAAATTTTCTGTAAATTTCTTCAAGCATCATACCGCTATACTCCATCTTTCAACCACACAAAAACACGTAGTTCCATCTCACCTGCACAAGTTTACCTCGAATCAAAAACCCGATTTTTCCCCGTATACATAAGGTGTTGCGACAGGTGTACATAACGTTAACTGTCGGATGAGCCATGAACACTTGGTTTTCTAGCCTATCTGCCTACCTAGCAATTACGGTACTGACAAATAAGACAAGGTTTTTGATGGTAATAACTATATTTCTTTTAGTAAAAAAATATTCTCGTTTGATGTATAATTTTTTATTCCTTTTTGAACTTTTGGTTTGGTTTTAATGTGAATATACTGCACATTATGTGGATATCATCATATATGGGACAACAAATACTTGTTTTGTATATTTTGCTTTACAGTATTTATTATTCTGAACGTGTTTGTCGGAGTGGTGTTTTGCACTGATGCTTACATGTGAAGCAGTTTCAACATGAGAAATTAAATAATCAAAACACTCAAAAAATAACGGTATGTACCTTTTGATTTAAGTAAAAATCAGGACGTGAAATGTTGTAAATCTGAGATTAAAATATGTGAAAACAACTGTTGCGTATCGGTGGACTCACACTTAAGATGTATTTCACATAAAAGGTGAGACGGCTATTGAAAAATAAGAAAAAATATTCTAACTCACAAGGGGAGTGTTCTTGATAAACGAATTATCTTGGGCAGTGCCCCACACAGATTTGAAAATTTTTTCATAATTACAATAACAAAGATATCAAATGCACACACTTATTAACACACTGCTGGTCGAAAACAAAATTTTTCTCACAGTCCATAAAGACAGTCCTGATTATTCATCACAGTAGTAATTGCAGTTTTTTTCTCAAAGTCTGAGCAGTAAAAGAAAATGCACATGGAAGTAGTGGATTTCCATATAGTCCTGAAGAAGTAGTGTTGTCCTTCCAACGGAAAGACAGTGCTGACTCTTGATATGCAGACAGGTAATGGGCCACAACAGAGTAAACCCACCGCAGAGTCACTCCATGTTTTGAAGAATATTGGTAGGTAGGTCATCACAGAGCAGACCCACTGTAGTCCTGGTAGAGATTATGGTATTGTTGGGACACCAGAGGTGCAGACCCATTGCAGTCCTTGTAGAAATAATGGTACTGGTGGATCATCAAAGGTGTAGACTCACTGTAGTCCTTGTAGAAATGGCCAAGTGGGTGCAAAATCACCATTAAAGAGTCTTTCAGACAATATAGCAAGTCCTTAAGCCACCACTTGTGCACTCACAAACTTTTTGGTATGTCCTTAGAACCAGCAATGTTGGGGGCTGTTAACCAGTCCTTTGCTGAAATATCAATACACGTACAACACGTACAAATGCTAACAGTCCCCTTTTTTCTCATGTATTGTGCATGTACTGTTGTTGTTGTTGTTGTTGTTGTGGTCTTCAGTCCTGAAACTGGTTTGATGCAGCTTTCCATGCTACTCTATCCTGTGCAAGCTTCTTCATCTCCCAGTACTACTGCAACCTACATCCTTCTGAATCTGCTTAGTGTAGTCATCTCTTGGTCTCCCTCTACGATTTTTACCCTCCACGCTGTCCTCCAATACTAAATTGGTGATCCCTTGATGCCTCAGAACATGTCCTACCAACCGATCCCTTCTTCTGGTCAAGTTGTGCCACAAACTTCCCTTCTCCCCAATCCGATTCAATACTTCCTCATTAGTTATGTGATCTACCCATCTAATCTTCAGCATTCTTCTGTAGCACTACATTTCGAAAGCTTCTATCCTCTTCTTGTCCAAACTATTTATCGTCCATGATTCACTTCCATACATGGCTACACTCCAAACAAATACTTTCAGAAATGACTTCCTGACACTTAAATCTATACTCGATGTTAACAAACTTCTCTTCTTCAGAAACGCATTCCTTGCGATTGCCAGTCTACATTTTATATCCTCTCTACTTTGACCATCATCAGTTATTTTGCTCCCCAAATAGCAAAACTCCTTTACTACTTTAAGTGTCTCACTTCCTAATCTAATTCCCTCAGCATCACCCAACTTAATTCGACTACATTCCATTATCCTCGTTTTGCTTTTGTTGATGGTCATCTTATATCCTCCTTTCAAGACACTATCCATTCCATTCAACTGCTCTTCCAAGACCTTTGCTGTCTCTGACAGAATTACGATGTCATTGGCGAACCTCAAAGTTTTTATTTCTTCTCCATGGACTTTAATACCTACTCCGAATTTTTCTTTTGTTTCCTTCACTGCTTGCTCAATATGCAGATTGAATAACATCAGGGATAGACTACAGCCCTGTCTCACTCCCTTCCCCACCACTGCTACCCTTTCATGTCCCTCGACTCTTATAACTGCCATCTGGTTTCTGTACAAATTGTAAATAGCCTTTCGCTCCCTGTATTTTGCCCCTGCCACCTGCAGAATTTTAAAGAGAGTATTCCAGTCAACATTGTCAGAAGCTTTCTCTAAGTCTACAAATGCTAGAAACGTAGGTTTGCCCTTCCTTAATCTAGCTTCCAAGATAAGCCGTAGGGTCAGTATTGCCTCACGTGTTCCAACATTTCTACGGAATCCAAACTGATCTTCACCGAGGTCGGCTTCTACTAGTTTTTCCATTCGTCTGTAAAGAACTCGCGTTAGTATTTTGCAGCTGACTTATTAAACTGATAGTTCGGTAATTTTCACATCTGTCAACACCTGCTTTCTTTGGGATTGGAATTATTATATTCTTCTTGAAGTCTGAGGGTATTTCGCCTGTCTCATACATCTTGCTCACCAGATGGTAGAGTTTTGTCAGGACTGGCTCTCCCAAGGCCGTCAGTAGTTCCAATGGAATGTTGTCTACTCCAGGGGCCTTGTTTCGACTCAGGTCTTTCAGTGCTCTGTCAAACTCTTCACGCAGTATCGTATCTCCCATTTCATCTTCATCTACCTCCTCTTCCATTTCCGTAATATTGTCCTCAAGTACATCGTCCTTGTCTAGACCCTCTATATACTCCTTCCACCTTTCTTCTTTCACTTCGTTGGTTAGAACTGGGTTTCCATCTGAGCTCTTAATATTCATACTAGTGGTCCTCTTTTCTCCAAAGGTCTCTTTAATTTTCCTGTAGGCAGTATCTATCTTACCCCTAGTGAGATAAGCCTCTACATCCTTACATTTGTCCTCTAGCCATCCGTGCTTAGCCATTTTGCACTTCCTGTCGATGTCATTTTTGAGACGTTTGTATTCCTCTTTGCCTGCTTCATTTGCTGCATTTTTATATTTTCTCCTTTCATCAATTAAATTCAATATTTCTTCCGTTACCCAATGATTTCTACTAGCCCTCGTGTTTTTACCTACTTGATCCTCTGCTGCCTTCACTACTTCATCCCTCAAAGCTACCCATTCTTCTTCTATTGTATTTCTTTCCCCCATTCCTATCAATTGCTCCCTTATGCTCTCCTTGAAACTCCGTACAACCTCTGGTTCTTTTAGTTTATCCAGGTCCCATCACCTTAAATTCCCACCTTTTTGCAGTTTCTTCAGTTTTAATCTACGTGCATGTACTATGACCTACAAAAACGAGTGCAGTGAAATGAAACTTAATTTAAAGAACTGGTGTCTATACAATTATAAATTACAACTTAAGAATACAATTGCAAAGGTACAAAATGCATCATTAAGGTGCATAATAATACAGATAGCATTTGAAGTAATACAGGCTTTACAAAAGAATCGAAATAACATATACAGAGTTATTATAAAAGATTGAAGCGATTTCACAGCTCTACAATAACTTTATTATCTGAGATATTTTCACAATGCTTTGCACACACATACAAAAACTCAAAAAGTTTTTTTAGGCATTCACAAATGTTCGATATGTGCCCCTTTAGTGATTCGGCAGACATCAAGCCGATAATCAAGTTCCTCCCACACTCGGCGCAGCATGTCCCCATCAATGACTTCGAAAGCATCGTTGATGCGAGCTCGCAGTTCTGGCACGTTTCTTGGTAAGAGGAGGTTTAAACACTGAATCTTTCACATAACCCCACAGAAAGAAATCGCATGGGGTTAAGTCGGGAGAGCGTGGAGGCTATGACATGAATTGCTGATCATGATCTCCACCATGACCGATCCATCGGTTTTCCAATCTCCTGTTTAAGAAATGCCGAACATCATGATGGAAATGCGGTGGAGCACCATTCTGTTGAAAGATGAAGTCGGCGCTGTCTGTCTCCAGTTGTGGCATGAGCCAATTTTCCAGCATGTCCAGATACACGTGTCCTGTAACTTTTTTTTTTCGCAGAAGAAAAAGGGGCCGTAAACTTTAAACTGTGAGATTGCACAAAACACATTAACTTTTGGTGAATTGCGAATTTGCTGCATGAATGTGTGAGGATTCTCTACTGCCCAGATTCGCACATTGTGTCTGTTCACTTCACCATTAAGAAAAAATGTTACTTCATCACTGAAAACAAGTTTCGCACTGAACGCATCTTCTTCCATGAGTTGTTGCAACAGTGCCGAAAATTCAAAGCGTTTGACTTTGTCATCGTGTGTCAGGGCTTGTAGCAATTGTAAACGGTAAGGCTTCTGCTTTAGCCTTTTCCGCAAGATTTTCCAAACCGTCGGCCACAGCTCCCTGCTTGCTTTATTCGTCGACTTCCGCGGGCTACGCGTGAAACTTGCCCGCACGCGTTCAACCGTTTCTTCGCTCACTGCAGGCCGACCCGTTGATTTCCCCTTACAGAGGCATCCAGAAGCTTTAAACTGCGCATACCATCGCCGAATGGCGTTAGCAGTTTGTGGATCTTTGTTGAACTTTGTCCTGAAGTGTCGTTGCAGTGTTATGACTGACTGATGTGAGTGCATTTCAAGCACGACATACGCTTTCTTGGCTCCTGTCGCCATTTTGTCTCACTGCGCTTTCGAGCGCTCTGGCGGCAGAAGCATGAAGTGCGACTTCAGCCGAACAAAGCTTTATGAGTTTTTCTACGTATCTGTAGTGTGTCGTGACCATATGTGAATGAATGGTACTACAATGAATTTATGAAATCGCTTCAATCACTTGTAATGGCCCTGTACATCAGTGTTACAGGAATTATGACATAAGTAAATACATAAAAGATCAGAATAACTTTCGAAACATCAACTTCACACATGAGCATTAAAACAAAATAGACTAAATAATGTCTAAACATCTTTACAAAGGAAATAACATACAATTAGGAAAAATTCTACAACATAACTCTTATCAGATAAACGCATAAAGACAGGAAGAACACAAATACACAAGGGTACACAAGCACATAGCGGAATAACACAAAAGGAAAGGACAGGGTTTGTTTTCAGTGAGACGTCTAGTACTGCAGTTCAACCCAAAACTTTATTCCATTGATCTAATTCCAACATTTGCTCCTGCAAAAAAAAGAAGCCTATTGTCCTTAAACCATACTGTTTTGTTCATATCCTCTTTCAAAATAAATATTTCTCATTGTACAATACTCATTCTTGCCCAAATCTGTTTCATATAACTTCTCAATGCATTCTTTCCCTATTCTTTAAAGTTAGTTTCTTATATAGTCTACACCCTCTTAAGCTAACTTAAATCTACCGAGCTCAGATGCATGAACTAAGGCACGAATCAATGCCACAGCACGAAACAATTAACACAAACAGCAATACAAAAAAATGCAAATTGGCAAATCTAGCAGCAATAAATATAAATTAGCAAAGGAAATGCAACATTACAACTAATATAAGCCAATGTGCAGCAACAAGCAAAATAAATCAGTAGTAAAACTGGCTTAACACAAGGTAAAACTCAGTAGAACAATGTCTGACAAACAGCAGCAGCAAATGCAATAATTTAAACCTGAACATGACAAAGCTCAAGCCGAAAAAAATATTACAGTAAAGATAGGAAGTGTCTAATACCCATGTCAGATCTTAACACTAGAGTGATGCATCCCAAAAACTTACTCTGCAAAAAAGTTACCAAATCGTTGAAAAATTGTGTATGCAATTCCTGTGAAGGGAAATGTCTATTTGTACTCTCTTTCCTAAGGAAGTAGATCATAATATTATTCTTTACTGGGTCTGCAGACAGAAAATAGTGATATTAGTACATCTATCAAATTTTATTTTAACCAGCGCTGCAGTGCAACTTGAAGCTAGATATTAAACAAAATGAGCAAGGTGTGACACGTCATTCACTAGCCATATGGCATTTCATAAGGCATTAAAAATCTCTCAACTAGCAAGACAATAATAGACATGAAATGTATCTCATCATTTCATTAGTAATTTCAGTAAATATCAGAAAGTACAAGCTCCAAACTGTAATCATATGTTTTCAAGTGTCGTATTTGCGATGCTTTCTACAAAGGAATGTCAATATCGAGGTTAATGGCCTCTCCTCTTCTTTGTTGTGCCTCTGAAAGGCATGGCTTTTTTCCCAGGCGACTGTCGCAAAGCTGGGCGCTTACAGCGCATTACGTCAAGGTCACTTAGCTTTCTTACCGAAATATTTACGACAGCAAGTTCCACTACAATGACAGTCTCATATAAAAAAAATTCACAGGTCGAAAAATTATGTAGAAATGCGTAGAAACAAAATCTCATGAATAGCAGTGTTGTAATACATTCACACATGGACACACATGTCACAACCCTTAAAGTACGATTCTTGGTTACCAACATCCTTTTTCACAAACCTGAGTCCCTAACTTCTACTCATCATTCATATGTAATCACATTCCTCATATAGAATCAGCTTATTGATCATAAACATACCTCAACAGCATAATACACTTTGTCGTCGTAACAACATCATCATAACAGATCAATCACATATCAAATTGTTGCAGCTTCTTTCAATAATTTGAAAACCTCCAGTAAAGTCATCTGCCTCAGACGTACTTCAAAAATCATAATCCCTTACCAAATACAACATTCAAAGCTCCCAGAGTATCACAATAGTTCTGAAAAAATATGAAGAGTTCACAAAGTACAGACAAAATACAATTTCATAAGTGTGAAGTTATCCAACGGTGTAATTGCGTAAACATATGTCACTGACATTTAAAAAAATGTTTGTCTCTCTCAGTTAAATGATCAGATAGCTGTGTAATTCTGTGTTAGAGAAATATGGAACCGATGTGTAAAGTTGTATAAGCAAAAACCATATTAGCTAGGGCTCCTATCGCTCGCCACACACATGGTACATAAAGTAAGCATGTACCCCCCCCCCCCCCCCCCCGAGGATAAATGAAATTATACCCTCAGATGTTGCAGATTACAGCACTGGAATGAAATATATCACGGAAAACCTTTGTATCTTTGTAATTCAAAAATCTTTAAAAATAAATGTTTTAGGTAAAAAATTAATCAGTCAAATATGTGTACTGTAGCGTTAAACTGTGCATCTTGTTGTCTACGTGGGTTTTGGCCTCAACAACAAATTTCCTCAATTCTGCCCTCACCTGCGCGGTTCTCCACCATCGTTGAACTGTGAGAGATTTTATATCTTCTCCAACACCATCTATCTACCGTTCTCGTGCCTTCCACCCTGTCTTCTTCCGGTTAGCCTCCATTCAAAAATCTTTTTAGTTGTTCTTCCAGTATCCATCCTGAGTACATGTCTAAGCTAGGCTATTCTTCTACATTTTATAATTCTTACGATTTAAGTTCCTTGTATGAGGCGGTCCAGCTCAGTATTCGTCCTATATCTCTGTGGTTAGTACTCTACATTCAAATATCCTGAGCTGCTGCCCATCAATACTCGTTAGCGTCCATGTTTCGCATCCTTAGATTATAATTGGCACGATCATTATTTATCATAGTTGCAGCTTGAGCCGCCTATTTAATAACTTAGAGGCCAACAATTTCTTAAACGTATAGAAGTATCTATTACCCCTTAGGATGTGCAGTTTTATTTCAGTTGACATGTAATTTGTACTGTTAATACTAGAGCCCAAGTAGCCAAAGTTCAAAATTAAAATCGTCTGCTGATAGTCTATCAAAGTTGTTATTTTCCTTCCTGGTAAAATTCAGGTACTTAATCTTTGTTTCATTTATAGGCAGGCCTATAGGTTCTGTGGCTTCTTTCAGCTCGCATATTGCCCTCTCTTCCTCCCTAGTGATACCCTTCTATTAATAATTGCTATATCACCAGCATATGCGCGTATCTGAGTCGACTTTGCGCCTAACTAACCAGATATCTGAAGCTTCCGCATGGCTGCTTCAAGAGTCAGATTGAAAAGCATTGTAGAAAGTGCGTCCCCTTGTCTGACTCCTTTACTAATCCTAAACCAATTGCTCTGTTCTCTATCCACTCGCACTGCGGCCTTGGAACCAGACAATGTTGCTTGAATAAGTGAGACATATGTCGATGGTATACCAAGCGGCAGCAAATCATTTACCATTTGTGCTCTATCGAGTCTATCAAAGGCCTGCTTTGAAGTCTATGTAGAGGTTATGAAGCTCAATGTTATACCCATATGCCTTTTCATATATTTGCCTCAACATAAACATATGGTCTCTTGTTGACTTGTTAGGCCGAAATATACACTGATACTCCTCAAGAATCAGTTCTGCTTATGGTGCTAACCTGTTGTAGTTAATACTACAGAAGATCTTGTAGGTTACATTCAGCAGGGTAATTCTTCGGTAATTTGATAAGTAGGTCTTGTCTTCTTTCTTGTGTATTGGTTGAATTACACCTCAGGTCCATTCTTCTGGGACTCTTTCATGATTCCATATCAACTTAATAAGTTTGTAGATTCGCTTATGAAGATCAGTTACCCCATTTTTTTTAGCAGTTGTGCAGATCCTGGTGATTTGTAATTTTTTAAACAATACACTACATTCCGTACTTCCTCTAATGTTGATTCCTCTATTTTTGGATCTGCGTTATAATAAAATGGCTGCTAATTCCTGGTAGAATCGCCCTCCAAAATCCCCTTGAAGTATTCTCTCCATCTATCCACAACATCTTGTTTATCTGACAGCAAATTTCCCTCTTGGTCCTTTTCGATTTATATTCTTGAGTTCCTTCATTAATTTCCTTTTACAATTTTCTGCTTTCACTCCTTTGGTAGTGCTCTTACATCTCCTCTATCTTTCTCTTCATGGCTTCCCTTTTTTCCCTCCTACATATCCTTGCTGCCTCTATTCCCTTGTCATTATATAATGCATATTTGATCTAGTATTCCACTTCAAGCATTTCAGCCTTGCTTGCTTTTTCTTTTATTTATTTATTTATTCATTTACTTATTGTTCCGTGGGACCAAATTAACGAGAAGTCTCCATGGTCAAGGAACAAGTCAATACATGAAATTATAACATGATATTAGAAACAGATAAAATGAAATATAAAAAACATATTCAGGTGATAAGTAAGTTTAAATAAAGAAAATCAACAATGCAACACAGGAATTTGCTTAATTTTTTAGATCTTCCAGGAGTTCCTCGACAGAATAGAAGGAGTGAGCCATGAGGAAACTCTTCAATTTAGACTTAAAAGAGTTTGGGCTACTGCTAAGATTTTTGAGTTCTTGTGGTAGCTTTTTGAAAATGGATGCAGCAGAATACTGCACTCCTTTCTGCACAAGAGTCAAGGAAGTGGATTCCACATGCAAATTGGATTTCTGCCTAGTATTAACTGAGTGAAAGCTGCAAACTCTTGGAAATAGGCTAATGTTGCAAACAACAAACGTCATTAAAGAAAATTTGTACTGTGAGGGCAATGTCAGAATTCCCAGACTATTGAATAGGGGTTTACAAGAGGTTCTTGAACTTACACCACACACAACTCGAACAGCCCGTTTTTTAGCCAAAAATACCCTTTTTGAATCAGAAGAATTACCCCAAAAAATAATACCATACGACATAAGCGTATGAAAATATGCGAAGTAGACTACTTCTCGTGTTGAAGTGTCACTTATTTCAGATACTGTTCTAATGGTAAATAAAGCAGCATTTAATTTCTGAACAAGATCCTGGACATGGGCTTTCCACAACAGCTTACTATCTATCCGAGCGCCTAGGAACTTGAACTGTTCCGTCTCGCTTATAATATGCCCATTCTGTCTGATCAAATTGCTGAATTGTGAGTTAGAAACTGTAAAAACTGAGTCTTATTGTGATTTAACATCAAATTATTTTCCACAAGCCACGAACTTATTTCATGAACTACATTATTGGATAGTGTTTCAATATTACACACAAGATCCTTCACTACCAAGCTGGTGTCATCAGCAAACAGAAATATTTTTGAATCACCTGTAATACTAGAAGGCATATCATTTATATAAATAAGAAACAGCAGTGGCCCCAGCACCGACCCTTGGGGAACGCCCCACTTAACAGTGCCCCATTGGGACTGAACATCACTACCACTGTCAATATTGCGGAGAATTACCTTCTGCTTTCTGTTCTTAAAGTAAGAGGCGAACCAATTGTGAGCTACTCCCCTTACTCCATAATGGGCCAACTTCTGCAGTAATATTTTGTGATCAACACAGTCAAAAGCCTTCGTTAAATCAAAGAAAACTCCTAGCGTCCGCAACCTTTTATTTAATCCGTCCAAAACCTCACAGAGAAAAGAGAATATAGCATTTTCAGTTGTTAAACCATTTCTAAAGCCAAACTGAACATTTGACAGCAAATTATGTGCATTTAAATGCTCCAGTAACCTTGTATATGCAACCTTCTTGATAAATTTAGCAAACACCGATGTCATAGAAATAGGTCTATAATTGTCAATATTATCCCCGTCTCCCTTTTTATAAAGTGGCTTCACTACAGTGTACTTTAGTCGGTCAGGAAACCGACCACTCCTAAAGGAAAAGTTACAAATGTGGCTAAGTACTGGGCTAACATACATAGAACAATACTTCAGTATTCTGCTAGATACCCCGTCATATCCATGAGAGTTCTTGGTCCTTAGTGATTTAATTATCAACTCAATCTCCCTCTTATCAGTATCATGGAGGAGCATTTCAGGTAACAGTCTCGGAACACTTTTTTCTAAGAGCGCTATATTATTCCCTGTTGGGACTAGGTTTCTATTTAGTTCACCTGCTATATTCAGAAAGTGATTATTAAATACTGTACATATATGCGACTTATCAGTAACTCGGACATTCCCACTACGCACTGATTCTATATCCTCGACCTGTCTCTGCAGACCAGCCACTTCCTTTACAAGTGACCATATGGTTTTAATTTTATCCTGAGACTTAGTTATTCTATCTGCATACCACATACTTTTTACCTTCCTAATAACATTTTTAAGCACCTTACAAACCGTTTGTAATGGGCTGCTGCATTTAGATTCTGACTGTTTCTAACGTATTGATATAATTGCCACTTTGTTCTACAAGATATTCTTATCCTTCTATTCAGCCACCTAGGCTGCCTGTTTGTGTTAGTACCCTGTTTTGAACGTTCTAACGGAAAGCAACTTTCAAAGAGCACGAGAAAAGTCTTGAGAAAGCATTATATTTATCGTTTACTGTATCGGCGCTATAAACATCTTGCCACTCTTGTTCCTTGATAAGGTTTACAAAGGTCTCTACAGCAACTGGATCAGCTTTCCTAAACAGCTGATGACTATATTTAACACGTGTTGCAGCACAAATATCTTTTAGAGTTAAAATTTGTGCATCATGATCTGAAAGGCCATTCGCCTTTTTGCTAACAGAATGCTCTTCTAGTAATGAGGAAAGAACAAAAATGTTGCCTATGGTTGTTCTACTGTTCCCTTGCACTCTCGTTGGAAAGAATACGGTTGGCATAAGATTATATGAATTAAGAAGGTCTACCAGCATCCTCTTTCTTGCACAATCACTTATACAATTAATATTGAAGTCCCCACATATAACTAACTTTTTGTATTTCCTATAAAGTGAACCAAGAACCTCCTCTAGCTTTAGCACAAATGTTGTGATATCAGAGTCTGGGGATCTATAAATAACAACAGTTAGAAATTTAGCTCCTTTAAATTTAACCACACCTGCACAACATTCAAACACCTTTTCAGTGCACTACTTTGAAACATCAATTGACTCATACGGGATTCCGTTTTTCACATACATGGCTACTTCCCCATACCGCAAAGAGCTCCTCGAAAACCTGCCAGCCAACCTGTATCCTGGTAAAGGAAGCCTCTGAATTATCTCCTTATTTAAGAAGTGTTCAGATACACCAATAATTTCA
The DNA here is from genome assembly GCF_023897955.1 of Schistocerca gregaria. Taxonomy (NCBI): domain Eukaryota; kingdom Metazoa; phylum Arthropoda; class Insecta; order Orthoptera; family Acrididae; genus Schistocerca; species Schistocerca gregaria. Next base: position 518,077,169 of record NC_064921.1, on the reverse strand, counting down.
GAGTCAACATCTATAAGCAATTCATTAACTTTATCTCTAATCCCTTGTATATTTTGATGAAATATACTAATTCCCTCATTACTCGGACACCTAAGTTTTGTCAAAAGTGGTTCCTTTGTTAGAGAGACTTCCCTTAAGCAGGAATACTTATCAGCTGACTTTAATCTAAAAAAGGTGCCGCTCTAACACCCACTACTGCAGGAATTTTCCCATGAGTGTTCCCACCAACCCCACCTATGCTGTCACCTATAAGCTTTGCTAACCTTCCCTTCCCATGCCTGTTGAGGTGCAGGCCATGTCTAGTGAAACCAGTCCTGCTGATAGAGTCCACCGACACCACTGAAATGTGACCCATGCTTTCTGTCATCAGCGCACCCCCAAGTCTCATGTTATTACGCCTGACGGCTGTACTAAGATGAGGCCGATCATGGCGCTGAAACAGTTCCACGAAATGCACATTCATGTTGCCAGTGTGAGTGGCTATCTTTTCCAGATCACCATCTATGTCATACTCCCCATCCCTATCAATACTATTACGAGCCCCACCCACAATCACTACCTGATCCTCTTTAGTAAAATCCCTACATAATCCCCCTATGTTAACAGTCACCTGAGCCAATCCTGCATTAGGCTTCACAATGCTGGTGACCTGGTACTCACTCCCCAGCACTTCCTGCAACTGCTGGCCTAAACCTCTGCCATGATAACTACCTAACACCAGAACCTTCTTCTTCCTCTTCGACTTTGCAACTGTTCTAGCCACCGTAACTACTGAGGTCTGCTGCATACTTCCTACGTCTACAGCTACTAGAGATCCCTCTCCACTAGACTCTGACAGTTGGTCATATCTATTGCAAACACCAATAGTAAAACTATCTGAAAATTTCCTTCTCCTAGCAGATCTCTTACCAACAGCCAGCTCCCATTCCCCAACCCCCTTCTCCCTCCTCATCCTATCTAGCTCCTCCTGTGCGTTTTTCAACTGCACTTGAAGGGCACAGATCTTACATTACTGCTCGTCTATCAACTTACTCTTGCTACATAACCTACAGTTCCAGGAGAGGATCTCACCTTAATGCCCACTGGCTTTCCCACTGCATTCCCCCCAGTGAAAATACTTCGAACAAGTCTCACACCGCAATCCACTACTCACGAACCTACAGCAAAGCGCACACTTCTCACTCATGGTAAAATTTTACTTTTTTTTAAGTTCCGCTACTAGGATAAGATGTTAAAACCTGACTACAATAATCACAAACTTACTCTACAAGGGAAGTAACTACTATTATTAACAGTATTAATAAACAACAAATGTGAATATAACAAAAGACTAATACAGAAAGAGAATCAAACGTCTAATGACACAGTAACGAAGCTGAAAACAGTTCCCAAAAGGTTATTCTGAAATTATTTCACCAGAAGACACAAAAAACACCGGTTGAAGACTACTAAAGTTCCTAAATAAACCACTATACACAAACAATTAATCAGTACTTAGCTTTCGATGCGCCGCTACAGCGGCAACTGGTCAGCGCGGAATGTAAACACAGCCAAGAAGTTACGCTGCTCGATACGAAACACTCACAAATATGACGTTACAACACAAGAAAGGCAGAGGCGAACGAATAAACCACTAATATGTCACTTATATAGTAAATATTATCACAAAAATATGTATCTGAAACGTAAACTTAGAGAGCGATCTCACACGCAGTCACTCGCTTATGACCACTGTTCCACTGCTTGTCTACATTCATCATCATTCCAGTCTTCCTTCAAAAGTCTCCTCAACCTGTTTTGGTACTCCAGTTGATCTATATTTCATTTCTTCACTCGGATACTATTTCCTTTGGCAGCCATGGCAAGTTTCTGTCTCATTTCGGCTCTTGCTAGGTGATGGTCTGAATCACAATTACCTCCTCGGAAAGTATGCACATTTTCCATATCGGATGCCCACCTCTTTGATATCAGTATATGGTCTACCAGGTTTGCTTCATTTGTTGTTGGTATTTTCCATGTCTCTTTGTAGAAATTTTTCCTTGTAAAACAAGTACTTACTGCCTTCAACTTGTTTGCAGAAGCAAACTGGACAATCCTAATGCCATTCTTATTAAAAAAAAAAACTGTGTATGAATTCCTAAGGACCAAACTGCTGAGGTCATCGGTCCCTAGAGACACACCCATGCCCGAGGAAGGACTCGAACCTCCAGCGGGGAGGGGGGGGGGGGGGGCGCAATCTGTGACATGGCGCCACAAACCGCGCGGCCGTTATTATTAGTTTCATCAAGCATACTTTCCTTACCAAACACAAATCTGAACGCCCCTTCCTTCCCAGTTTTGCATTATAGTCGCTAAGAACTATTTTGGAATCACATCTGGGTATTCTGTCAGAAACCTCTTGTAGTTGATCACAAAAGATGTCCACAGTATCTTCTCCTGATTCTTCCGTTGCTGCATATACATTCTGGTGTTCTCATCTTTCTGTAGACAACAGCTTCGTCTGCGACGCTTTCGAACTTACCCGCTAGGTCATTTATATTTGTACTGTAAACGGTAATAGCCCTTTAACACTCCTTGGGGTACTTTTGAAATTACCACTACATACATCGATTTAGCCCATTAATTACAAATGTTGAGTTTTACACTTCAGGCCATTAACATTTCAACGACTGGAAGGATAGCAAATAATAAAATCGCATTTATTTTACTTACTCAGTACAGTGGGGAGAATAGATGATGAAGTTTGCAAGTGGTTTCGGGGGTATCCCAGAAATGTTAGACAAACTTCGAGGGTTAGTAGAGCGTCTTGAGGCAGATATCGAGAACAGGAACTCGTGTCCAGTAACGTCATCCAACGACGCTACCGAGCGTCGAAGTTATAGGCGCCGGTGCCCGACACTAGGCCATTCCTTCGACAGAAGACGTGACATTGTACGCTGACGGACCATAGGCGTAACGTCTCGCAAAATTGTTTGTTATTCAGTGGTAGCGATTGATTGCCAGTGAAGGAGATGGATCCAATTGCTGTGTAGATAAGCCTCGACGGCTATAAATCAAATGCTCCGTTGCCTTCTTGAGTGAAGGTTTTGACACTGTTTTTTATCTACAGTTAACTTTTCTCCTCTATACCGAAAACAATGGGAGCTTATAGGGTTCCAGGAGAAAAATAAACTGCGCATGGAAAACCGTGTCCTAAACCGTCATTCGCAGAGCGAACAGAGCATCGCTTCACAGGAGACAAAACCTTTCTACACAACAGCTAGCTCCATCTCCTACACAGGCGACAGTGGCAGTCGGTCGCGGTACTGAATAACAAACAACACTGCGACGCTTTCCGCCTACGCTCCATAGCGTACAAAGTCATATTTGTTGGCGGATTCGAACCCGGAACCGAAGACGTCGTGATTATGAAACAAAGACGCTACTCCTTTTTTTTATCATCTCATTTTGTTCGTCTCAATTGTTCGTGGCGGACGTCACCTAATGCCCGTTGAAGTTCGTTAATGATCCATTCACTCAGTTCTTTTATTACAGAGGGCAGCTAACCCTCTGACCGAACACGCTGAGCTACCGTGCCGGCATCCTAGAGCACGGCTGCAAGTCTCTTGTATAGTCGCGAGCAATTCGATTTCCTGACTAAAGGTGCGTGACGCGTCCATACGATCCTTCACAGCCTAGCGAACGTTATTTCTGTCCTCTCGGGCGCTAGTTGTGTGGGATCATTGAAGCAAGGAAGAAAGATAACAGTTTAACGTCCTGTCGATAGTAGGGCCGTTGACTTCATGTATAGTTTTCAGTACAGACGTCCTGTACCCGTCAATTCCGTCAACATTACAGTTATGACACAGCAATCCATGCGAGCTGCCATATTTCGGAACGATAAATCGAATACTCGATGTTCCACGACCATACCAACACGACAACGATATTTCAAACGCGATTTATAAATGACAAACCTCCTGCGTAGTATTTTCTTACATACAAAACGTAGATGGCGCTGCTAGTACGTGTGTGGTCTGTTGCAATGAAATTCTAATCTACATACACATTTCCTCGTGACTGTTCTGCAGTTCACATCTAAGTGCCTGGCAGAGATTTGACCATCATCAAACTATTTGGTGTAGTCACATTAATGTGACTACTTTCAAAGGCCTGAATAGCCACCTTTTTGGCGCGGGCGTGCAGGAAGAGCTTCAGTGAGGTTCTGAAAGGTACCGACAGGGATGTGGAGTCATTCTCCAGTGTCGTCGCCAGCTGCTCTAGGTTTCTCATGGCGCGATGATCCTAGAGATCCTCAACTGGATTTAGATCAGAGGAGTATGGTAAACTCATCCTGGTGCTCTTCGTACGACGCACGTACATTACATGTTGTCTGACACGTTGCATTGTCCTGCTGGTTGATGCCATCGTGCGGAGGAAAAAAAAAATTGCATGTTGGGGTGGACATGGCTCTCAAGGATTGATGCATACTTGTGTCCATTTATGTGCTCTCCATAATGACGAAGTCAACCAGCGAATGCCACGAAATTCCCCAGACCAATACGCTCCCTTCTCCGGACCCGACGCTTCAAACGATTGTTGCAGGGCCGTACACGCCATTGTCTATCTGTCCTATGGAGCATAAAACTTGGTTCGTCTGAAAAGGCAATCATTCACCACTCAGGGGAAGTTCATTTGCGGTATTAGGATGAACATTTCAACCTTCATCGCCGATGAAGGGCAGTCAGCGTGGGTGCATGAAACGGGCGAGTACTGCAGGGGCCCATATGCATCAACGTTTGCTGAACGGTCGTTGAGGTAACCGCTTGGTTCATCTGGGCGGTCAGCTCCTCAAAAGTTGTTCATCTGTTTGCCCGTACACATCTCCGCATTCGTCGATCGTCTCTTGTCATTTATGGCCAGTGGTGCCCATGCCGGTTTTGGATAGCACCATTGCCTTTCACGGTGCACTTTAACGTTGGCGGTACGCGAACAGTTTACAAACTTTGCCCTTTCGGAAATACTTCCATCCTTGGTCCGAAAGCCAATGATCATGCCCGTTTGGGTGTCGGATAAGTTTCTCTGTTTTACGCATTACGACAACGTATGTGCTAGAATGAGGACGGGGCGTGAGTCGTGCTTGGGTAGCTCAGCTGGTAGAGCAGTTACCCTCGAAAGGCAAAGGTCCCGAGTTCGAGTCTCGGTCCGGCACACAGTTTTAATCTGCCAGGAAGTTTTTTAACGTCTGTACTGTTTACCGCGTCGCTGCCCCTCTCCCCCTCCAGACACACTTTATATACCGTCCCCTGCTAGTGCTGCCACAGGCCGCCTGTGAGTGGTTATCGCACGTCGACGTCGAACATAGGCGTGACTAGACCCCGTATTTCATAGAGCGATATGGCGCATTGATTAGCACACTGGACTCGCATTCGGGAGGACGACGGTTTAGACCCGCGTGCGGTCATCCTGATTTAAGTTTTCTGTGATTTCCTTAAATCGTTTCAGGCAAATGCCGCGATTGTTCGTTTGAACGGGCAATACCGACTTTTCCCCATCCATTCCTAATCCGAAGGGACCGATGACCTCGCTGTATTGTTAAAAAATGGTTCAAATGGCTCTGAGCACTATGGGACTTAACATCGGCTCTGAGCACTATGGGACTTAACATCTGAGGTCATCAGTCCCCTAGAACTTAGAACTATTTAAACTTAACTAACCTAAGGATATCACACAAATCCATGCGCGAGGCAGGATTCGAACCTGCGACCGTAGCAGTCGCACGGTTCCGGACTGAAGCGCCTAGAACCGCTCGGCCACCGCGGCCGGCGCTGTTTTGTCCCCTACCCCCATATCAACCAGGCAACCAACCAACTGCGTGTCTCTCTGCAGTTCCACTCTCGAATAGCACGCGGGAGAAACGAATACAGTGCTTAAACCTTTCTTCGTAACTTTTATTTCTCTTATTGTTTCCTGAAAAGATCTCCCTGCAACTCTCTCTCTCTCTCTCTCTCTCTCTCTCTCTCTCTCTCTGTCTGTGTGTGTGTGTGTGTGTGTGTGTGTGTGTGTGTGTGTGTGTGTTTCCTATGTCGCGAGAATATGAAACTTCTTCGATGTCCTTCGTCAATCCTATCCGACAAGGATCCCATATCGAGCAGCGGTAGTCCAGAAGAGGGCCCGTTAGCGTAATGTGGCAGTTTCTTCAGTAGATCTGCTGCGTCTTCTAAAGGCCACCTTACAACGAAGCGATCACAAGCGAATACGACCGAATGATGCACATTCGCGCGAACAATGCACAAGGATTCGCTAGTGTGTACCATCCATACCTTTACCTGCGAATAGGGATTTACATTTACGGAGGAGAATACGAGATAATCGAGCAGCCGACATGTTGATTTCAGTGTTTCCGTAGCTAACACGCCATGTTTGGTAGTTTTTGCATACAGCGAGGATTTCTAGGACTTGTAGAGGGGAGTAGTACATAATAGTCTGCATAGGAACCCCTGTCCGGAAACGTACTGTTTCCATTCTACGATAGTTTAAGTTGGCGCATCCACGTCTACTGAGGAAAAAAGAAAAGTCTCAAGAGCTGCCTGTCTTGGTATGCAATAAGGTGGACAGGAAGCTGTGTCACCTGACGGCACTTATCGTCTGCCTTGTTGCGAGACCTATTCAATGTCTGTGTGTCTCCGATACATTAAACATGGGTCGGTAAATGTTTTCAGAATACACAGACATCCTCCTTGTGTATGGTGCAGCTCGAGGTAACGGAAGAGCTGCTAGTCGGTTGTATCACGAACGTTTTCCGTAACGTAGCACGCCATTGCATAAACTTTTTGCCCAATTTTTGCAGGGGCTACGAGAAACAGATGCCATCGCCGTAAAAAGGCACGACTGTGGTGCTCCACGGCAACGTCGCACGCCCGAGTTAGAAGATGTACTGCATCGCGCTGAAGAGAACCTATCAACAATTATTCAAACGACTGCACGTGCAGTGGGTGTTAGTCACAGTATCGTCTGGGACGTGCTGCGTGGGAACCAGTTACATCATTACCTCTTACAAAGGCTATTTTCCACAACGCGTTGCCTGTTGCCGGTGGTTCCTTCACAGCTGCATCGACTCGCCGCTGTTTCCACATCGAGTTCTGTTCACAGACGAATGAAGTTCACTGGGGACTGTGTTTTGAATTAGCGGAACAGCCATGTCTGGGCAGACGAAAACCCTCGTGCCATGCATGTTCAGGGGATTCAGCATTGGTTTGGTTGTAACGCACGGGAGGTTTTTATTGTACAATTATCGGTGTATTGAAAATATCTATTGGTAGTCTTAGTCGACCTTGAGTTGCTATCTGACTTAAGTTGGCTCTGTTCAAACGCGCGGCTATGCCCCCAGTATCGCTTGCATCGACATTACCGTTACACTATAATTATTAAACAAAAATATGGTGAGTGCTAGCTACTAAATCAATAATGTGGTGATTAGCATATGATACCAAATTAATATTTATTCAGAAAACAGGATGAGCAATATTTCTAGCCTAACATGACAATCCAATACACTCGCTAACGTAACTAACCTGTCATTGGCACAATGTATACTCCTTAAGTCAACACTGAACCCGCAAGTGGCTCTACTGAAGTTCTGCCTGAACGGACACACACTCAGACAGCGCCAGTCAAAGAGCTAGCGGAACACGAACTCATTTAGGATTACAGTGCCCTACTTTGGCTGATGATTGCTGATATCACCGTAATTCTCCATGATGATTACGACGGGGGGCCCAGCCAACGTCGTGATGCCGCCTTTCCCGTGAGCGAGCTTGGCTTTAATCTCCAACGTGGACGTGGTTCGCGCCCGTAGACCCTGTACGTAAGTGTTCAATTGCCGACTCCGTCACGAGTCAATACTCAAGCTACTTGCACATATGCCAAGAGTAGTTGGTCGACTCATTTGCGCGGCAGGAAAGCTACACTTTAGATTGCATATGAACACCACAAGTTAGTCCAAATCTGTTTCTCTCCTCAGAGGAACCGATAATGGTAAGTGTGTGGAGTCTAATGCTCTACACTGTTCAGACTTGTAGAGTAACCACTGGACTCAAGGCCGCTAATTTCTCCAACCTACTTTTCTCCACGCTCTCCAAGCAGGGCAGCCAGGCTGCTCCGGTCCGGTCCAGTACCGTCCCGTCCTCAGAGTCCTCATTCAGATTTTTGCAAACCTGGCCGTTCTTCGCCACATGGATCCGTGCGCGTTGGTAGCCAATCACGACACAGATGCGCGTTTGAACCCAACCACGACACAGAATTCTCTCGCGGTTACTGTTGCCGCCAAACTTTTGATATGCATCTCTACGCGCTCTGCGCCAATCCCGACACTGTGGCGCGAAAACGTCTTTCTCTCTTTCGCATATAGGTCCTTCTCACTTCTTGTTGTGATGGCCCAGCCGCTCCCAACGTCTTTGGTGGTCTGAAGCGCCAGCCGACAAACGGGCCGGCTGTGTTCCAGCCTCTGCGACCGTCTAGTTTTGTTAAATGACTACCTCTGTGTATTCTGTGAATTAGTACTGATTTAGCATCATGTAAGGTGCAAAATCTGCTACCTTACATAGTATTAATGTGTGGGCAGGTATTCTGGATGGTCATGTGACTGGGCCACTCCTTCTTCCATTCAAGCTAACTGGTCCTTCATACTTGATCTTCCTACAAACGTGCTGGACACGTTCTTGGAAGATGTGCCTCTCTGTCAGGAAATGTGGTTTCAGCATGATAGTGTACGCCCTCACTTCTCACATGCGGTTTGAAAACATCTCAACAAACTATATCGTGGAAAATAAACAGGCGGAGATGGCCCATCCTCGTGGCGCCGTTATCACCGTATGTAACTCCTATGACTTTTTCTTGTCGGGTCGTATGCAAAGTTTAATTTACGAGATTTCTGTACAGACAGAGAAAGATCTACTGGCACGAGTTCTGGTCGCTGCACTAGAAACTGAAGAGACGGCAGGTGGGATGGGGGAAATGTATCAAAACATGCTTAGTAGTTACAATGTCTGTAACAACGTTGGTGGTCGCCACATCGAGCCGCTGTTCCATTGCATCAGTAGCGATCTGTGCGTAGAGTATGCTGGGTTCTTTTTTCTTTTAGAATAATGTAAGCACGTACTGTTTAAGGTTTGGCACAAAAGTGCTTAAATGATGTATGGATGTTTCGTTACGTTTCCTTCGAATTGTAGTCGTACTGTGTCACGCCTAATTCAATTCCTCAACACATCTGTACTGAAACCGTCGTAGAAACGGAAACTGTGCGTGTCCGGACATGGGTTACTGTCCAAAATATTATGTACTCACTCTCCTCTTAAAGTCCTAGAAGTTTGTAATGGGAAACTCCAAATATCCTGCGTGGAAATAGTGTGCTTAACACTGAATTGCAGTTCCGACTTCCCTTAACACTAATCCAAAGCGTTGCACATATGTAGATTGACGCTTTTTGCTGGCTTCTCATTACAACTGAAATGGAAATTTAAAAGCCGAACACTAATTACCAAGGACCAAGTCAAACTGAAGAAACACTCAGGCCATTAGCAATCGGAGACATTTACGTTAGCGTTTGCTTCCCATTTCAGCAGCGGCTATATATCAGATACATTAGTGCAATGTCTGTATTTGTCAGTGTCTATACAGTTCGATGCATTGCACTGCCATATGGAGACACTGCACTATCGTATTTCATGCAAAAGCCAAGACAACCTGGCGAGAAAAGTGAAAATAAGTCTTTCCCTGAGCGAGAATTACATAACTCTGCGAGTACTGTAAAGATTTTGGTAGGTCCTTGAAGCGTGCACGGATAACCGAAGTTGTTGAGAGGCCTCCAGATCCCTTTCGAGAGAGAAAGAGAGAGAGAGAGATCTTTATGCCTATATATTGGTGTACGTTGCTTATGTGCCACTAGTCTCTCAGAAAGAAGTGTGTCGTCTTCGTGGATACGTCTTTTCTTTTCTTTATTGTGTTACAAATAAGTGCGCACCTGAATCACCTCCACATCCTTGTTCCTTCAATTAACCTGTGGTGCGTGATTGAAACGAATGAATGTTATATTCCGTGGCAGTAGTCAGCTGCTGTCTGTTAATGAAGTTTTGTCCGCATCTCCAGTTTTGCCATCAGTTTTAGGGAAAGTAGAAATGCACAGAGGTCTAGCTTGGTCATCAGAACTGGTTCAACAGCACACAAAAGATTTATGTTGACAGCTAAGACGTGAGGCTCTTCCGCTATCCCTGTAGCGGGTGAGAGGGGGGGGGGGGGGGGGACATCAAAGATAAGATGCAGACGTCTTATCTGCCAACGTAGCTCTTTTGTGTGCTATTGTACCAGTTCTGACGATCAAGCTAGAATTTTATACCTTTCTACTTCCCTACTTCCCCTAAAGCTGTTGGCAAAACTGGAGCAGCAGACGGAACTACATTAACAGACAGCTACTGGCTACTCTCACGAAATCTTCCATTCACTCGTTTCAGTCATGCACCACAGGTTAAATGAAAGTACAAGGATGTGGAGGTGATTCTGGAGCCAACTTATTTGTAACATAATAAAGAAAAGAAAAGACACATCCATGTAGATGACACACTTCCTTCTGAGAGACTAGTGACACACAAGCAACGTACACCATTATATGGGCTTAAAGATCTCTCTCTGTATGTGTATATATATATACGAGAGGGACCTTATGGAGCAATTGATGGCAACTGATAAAGTGACTGCTCTCGACGAGAGGGAGTTCGGGTTCGAGTCCTAATCTGGCGCATATTTTCATATGTTTCGAGTCAGTTGTGTAGCTCTGGTGGTACTGTGTTCTCAATTTGCGAATAGAAAAAATGGCTGTGAGCACTATGGGACTTAACATTTGAGGTCATCAGTCCCCTAGAACTTAGAACTACTCAAACCTAACTAACCTAAGGACATCACACACATCCATGCACGAGGCAGGATTCGAACCTGCGACCGTAGTGGTCGCGCGGTTCCAGACTGGAGCGCCTAGAACCGCTCGGCCACACCGGCCGGCTAGCGAATAGATTTCATAATAAATCAGTTACGTTGGATGTTTATAGAGATGTGCGCGAATCGCTTCAGTGATTTTATTAAACTACATATCAGGCTGATAACGTCAATAAAATATGATTAATGAAATGTGAAATATACATCTTACCTGTCACATTAGTTGCTTGATAAAATCCTCCATTTAATTTGTTAGAGGGAAGAAAGGGTTCCCGGGTAATCACTTTTACAGTATTTATCATCAAAAATCGCTAGCAGTGATACATCAGCCACATAATTACAATCAGAATGTACGTAATCAGCGAGAATGCTCAGTCTTTCGTGTATTTTTCAAAAAATGGTTCAAATGGCTCGGCCATCCCGGCCGGCCGTGTATTTTTAATTTTAATTTGCATTACAGATATGTATTAGCACGTGTTTACTTTCACAGAAATTTATTGCGCTTTTCCTTTTTGATAAAAAGAATTGCGAAAGTTGTGCTTATCCACTCCGTTCCCGTCTGGTGCAATAGTTTAATGAATGTATCGTCTTCCTCATGTCCCTAGTTGGATCTCTGAGCACTTCGGCAATTTTCTGCGTATCGTATTTCTTCTTCTTCGGCATTTGCGCTGTGTATATCACAAAAGTACATATAGTATCTATATTTTTCTTCAGCTCACACCACCGCTCACGCAACTCACGTCGACAACAACAAAATTAGACAAGGCAGCAGGTGAAAGCTTTCTGTACAGACAGCGGCGAAGCGGAGAGGACGCGAACCTTCTTCTGGTGGTTCGCTCAAAAACTGACAAACAGCGGATCGCAAACGAATATCTGCGAATGCGACCCACACACGACCAAAAGCCGTTTGTGAACTTGCGCCTTGTGTTTATACCAGAGAGAATTCTCGTTCGCTGTTGCAAATTCGCTTGTATTCGCTTCTGTGCAAAGTGTTTTGACAATAAAACGCAGTCTTTGGTACGCCTTCCCCACAACATGTTTATATGATCATTCCCAGTTTAAGCTATTCGTAATTGTAATCCTAGGTATTCAGTTGTATTGAAAGCCTTTACAATTGTGCGACTTATCGGACAACGGGAATTTAACGGATTCCTTCTATTACTCATGTGGATGACCTCACACTTGTTACTATTTAGAGCCAACTTCCGCTCTTCACACGATACAGACATCTTCACTAAAACACTTTGCTATTATGAACGCTCCTCAGATTGTCTCCTAAATCGTTACGAAGATCAGGAACAGCAAAGGGCCTATAACTTTTTCTTGAGGAATGTCAGGTATAACTTCAGTTTCACTCGATGAACTCCCATCATTTACTGTGAACTGTGGCCTTTCTGAGAGAAAATCACGAATCCACTATTGATGTGACATTCCATAGGCACACAATTTAATCGGAAGCCACTCGTACGAACGGTGTCAAAAGCTTTCTAGAAATATGGAATCAATGTGGGATCCCCTGTCGATAACACTCATTCCTTCATATGAATAATGAGCCAGTCATGTTTCATATGAACGGTATTTTCTGAATTCGCGCTGGCTGTGTGTCAATTCATAATGTTCGAATGCAGTAAGCCGGCCGCGGTGGCTGAGCGGTTCTAGGCGCTTCAGTCTAGAACCACGCGTCTGCTACGGTCGCAGGTTCGAATCCTGCCTCGGGCATGGATGTGTGTGATGTCCTTAGGTTAGTTAGGTTTAAGTAGTTCTAAGTCTAGGGTACTGATGACCTCAGATGTTAAGTCCCATAGTGCTTTGAGTCATTTGAATGCAGTATATGTTCCAAAATCATACTACAAATCGACGTCAGTGATATGGACCTGGAATTCAGCAGATCATTTCTGTTTCCTTTCATGACCATTGGCGTGACTTGTACTGCTTACCAGTTCTTGTGTATGGATCTAAAATCATTTTGAGAATATAGTAGACGATGGCGCAAAATAGTGTTAGAAAGTGTTTGGATACTACGACATAATCTGGGATGAAAGATTCTTGTCATAATATTGATGCTACAGCAGGAAACCTCAAATTTAAAACAGAAGATTTTCAAAGTGTTTTCGTTTTGCAGCAGTGAGTGTGTAGAACATCGAACTTTCTGAAGAACGTCTTTTTCGACTCCACAAATCTCTCTGGAAATTGCAGTATGAAGATGCTGGAGTGTTGCACCTGCATCTTTGAAGATTCTGTCCTTTAGATGACGCCGCAAGAAATGATCACATGGGTAGAGATCGGGACTGTAAGACGGCCGTTCCGGACCATGTCCACTGAATCCGAAGGTGTTATGGGCAACAGTCCGTTCTGTGAACGTCGCATGAAGGAAATGGAAGACGCCCACAGCACGGTGTAGATGTGGTCCATCCTGCGCGAACCAGTAATTTCGGAGCATTCCTGTAGCCAGTACAAATTCATGTTCCAGTGCCTGTCTGTATTTGCCTCCTGTGACAGTTCCCTCAATAAAAATGGGCCCAGTATACACTGTGTTCTCATTGCGCACCAGACAGTGCTTTATGCACAATAAAACAATAAAACGGAGCGCAAGCTTGAATGTGTCGACTGACAGTATCTCAGTGGGGAAAGTTCTGTTTGATGACGTACCCATGCATATGGAAGTGTGTGTCATCACTGAACCAGATCTGATCCCTACCGACTGTTCCATTTTCAATGGCCTCAGTCGTCTCATTTGCAAAACATGGTCGCCACTCCACATCCCTGTCGTTCAAAGGTTCGCACAATTGAATATTGTAAGGGAAAAGGTTAATCTTATTTATGGTTTCTTCCATTTTTCTTGGTAGAACAGTTATAAATTTGCGGTTGAATAACAATTAAACTATTTTTTCTATTGAGTTTTGTTTACTAATTAGTTTTAGTTTTATTGATCCACCTTCAGGAAAAACGGTTCGCACAGGTTCGAACTCGTTCCACATTCCCTAGGGTCACATCTGAGGCTGGTCGTCCTAAGTGGCATCAGTATCAAAGAATGCTTAAATTTGGTCACCATAATTGAACGTCATTTGCGTACTGTAATCTCACCGAGAAATGTTCGGGATGGTGGTGTTCTTGGACCAAATTTGCGGTCGAATGCGCGTCTCACCACGACGCTATATTTAGAATTAGAATAAAATATCTTTACAATAAACAGATGCTGTTCCGATGTTAGTGCTTCCATTCTGAAATTTAAGTTGAGGAATCGGTGAGTGAGCTTTGTGCGTGAACACGAAGAGAAAATTCACTGGAAAAACTGTAAGTAGTGAAAATGCAGCTAACAAATCTTGGGTTATTAGGTAAGTGGTAGCGTCCTCTTAATGTAGCTACCATACAGCTATCTTCAAATGATGCCACCATGTAAACTGATTTGATAATTTCCAGAATGAGATTTTCACTCTGCAGCGGAGTGTGCGCTGATATGAAACTTCCTGGCAGATTAAAACTGTGTGGCGGACCGAGACTCGAACTCGGGACTTTTGCCTTTCGTGGACAAGTGCTCTACCATTTGAGCTACTCACGCGCAACCCACGACCCGTCCTCACAGCTTTAATTCCACCAGTACCTCGTCTTCTACCTTCCAAACTACACAGAAGTTCTCCTGCAGACCTTGCAGTATTTGCACTTTTGGAAGAAAGGATATTGCGGAGACGTGGCTTAGCCACAGCCTGGAAGGTAGGAGACGAGGTACTGGCGGAATTAAAGGTGTGAGGACGGGTCGTGAGTCGTGCTTGGGTAGCTCAGATGGTAGAGTACTTGCCCGCGAAAGGCGAAGGTCCTAAGTTCGAGTCTCGCTCCGGCACACAGTTTTAATCTGCCAGGAAGTTTGATTTGATAATATTCCTTCTAATATTCATCATAAAGATTCATAACAGCTAATACACTGCGCTGCAGCAATTAATATAATGTTTTCAGAGCTGCTACACAACAATATCACAAGATGGATCATTTACGGCACACGATTAATCAGAGTCGGCAGTCACCTATTTTGTGTCACCCCCGTATGCTATTTTTCTGTTTGTTGCATTCTAACTTCGTGTTTTTGCAGTATATAGTGCAAACAGTGCTGGCCCTATACACTGAGGCGACAAAAGTCATGGGATGGAGATATGTACATATACAGATGGCGGTAGTATTGCTTACACAAGCTATAAAAGGTCATTTGCACTCCCGCAATTCGTATGAAAATATGTCCGACGTCATTAAAGCCGCACTACGGGAATTAACAGACGTTGAACGCGGAATGGTAGTAGGAGCTACATGCATGGGACAGCTTTTGACACCGTTCCTCACAAGCGACTTCTAATCAAGCTGCGGAGCTATGGGGTATCGTCTCAGTTGTGCGACTGGATTCGTGATTTCCTGTCAGGAAGGTCGCAGTTCGTAGTAATAGACGGCAAATCATCGAGTAAAACTGAAGTGATATCAGGTGTTCCCCAGGGAAGCGTCCTGGGACCTCTACTGTTCCTGATCTATATAAATGACCTGGGTGACAATCTGAGCAGTTCTCTTAGACTGTTCGCAGATGATGCTGTAATTTACCGTCTAGTAAGGTCATCCGAAGACCAGTATCAGCTGCAAAGCGATTTAGAAAAGATTGCTGTATGGTGTGTCAGGTGGCAGTTGACGCTAAATAACGAAAAGTGTGAGATGATCCACATGAGTTCCAAAAGAAATCCGTTGGAATTCGATTACTCGATAAATAGTACAATTCTCAAGGCTGTCAATTCAACTAAGTACCTGGGTGTTAAAATTACGAACAACTTCAGTTGGAAGGACCACATAGATAATTTTTGTCGGGAAGGCGAGCCAAAGGTTGCGTTTCATTGGCAGGACACTTAGAAGATGCAACAAGTCCACTAAAGAGACAGCTTACACTACACTCGTTCGTCCTCTGTTAGAATATTGCTGCGCGGTGTGGGATCCTTACCAGGTGGGATTGACGGAGGACATCGAAAGGGTGCAAAAAAGGGCAGCTCGTTTTGTATTATCGCGTTATAGGGGAGAGAGTGTGGCAGATATGATACACGAGTTGGGATGGAGGTCATTACAGCTTAGACGTTTTTCGTCGCGGCGAGACCTTTTTACGAAATTTCAGTCACCAACTTTCTCTTCCGAATGCGAAAATATTTTGTTGAGCCCAACCTACATAGGTAGGAATGATCATCAAAATAAAATAAGAGAAATCAGAGCTCGAACAGAAAGGTTTAGGTGTTCGTTTTTCCCGCTCGCTGTTCGGGAGTGGAATAGTAGAGAGATAGTATGATTGTGGTTCGATGAACCCTCTGCCAAGCACTTAAATGTGAATTGCAGAGTAGTCATGTAGATGTAGATGTATTTCGGAAACAATTAGGGAATTAAATATTCCGAGTTCCACAGTGTCAAGAGCGTGCCGAGAACACCGACTTTTAGGCATTACCTCTCGTTACGGACAAAGCTGTGGCCGACTGCCTTCGCTTAACGACCGAAGGCAGACGCGTTTGCGTAGAGTTGTCAGTACTAACAGAGAAGCAACACTACGTGAAATTAGCGTTGGATATGAGACGAACGTATCCGTTAGGACCGTGCGGCGAAATCTGGTGTTAATGGGCTACGGCAGCAGACGACCGACGCGAGTACCATTGTTAACAGCACAACATTGGCTGCATCGCCTCTCCTGAGCCCGTGACCATATCGGCTGGACGCTAGACAACTGGAAAGCCGTGGCCAGGCCGGATGAGTCCCGGTTTCAGTTAACAAGAGCTGATGATAATGTCCGTGTGTGGGGCAGATCGCATGAAGCCACAGACCAAGGTTGTCAACAACGCACTGTGCAATCTGGTGTAATATGGCTATAATTTCGCACTTTACAAGAACTCATCCACATACTTGCTGAGAAGCCAGCGGTGGAAAGACGAGATCTTTCCGTAGTGAGCACCCATGTGTGACGTTCGCTCGATATCAGCTTTGTTGATACAGACGGACTTGCTGTCCTTGCTCTCAGGAGAGTTTATAGTTAGATTAATTAGGCACTGTACTGTTGCGAACCTATACGATCCAGGACTTCACCTCCGTGTTGGAAGTCGTCGTTGAGTACGCAGCGTTCAGTAATTGAGAGCACTTCCTCCGTCTATACTTACATTGAGACGTTATCTGAACTCCATACACGTGGCTGGGAGTTCGCGTTTCTGCGTTTCTCGTCTGTAGAACACAGAGAGGAGAAGACAGTATTAGAGTATTTTAGACAGAGGACCGCCTTCTGCCGTCCTAGTGTTTGAAAGAGTTTATTTGTGGCTGGAGTTCTTCCATTGTCGCAGACGAGTATGAGAACCATCACTTCGACGCACCGGACGCAGTACATACGGTGATATCGCAAATTGCTTCGACTTATTAGGGCTATAAAAGCTAAACAGCTGTGATCACGTTAGTTTATTTACACTGAGGTTCCACACCACTGTAGATCATCTTTGAAAGTAGTATCTTTTGGTGTTTGGTACGTAGATGATGTGAGTCTTTTCACGTTATTGATATTAGACCGCGCAGTCATAATAAAGGACAGAGTTGGGCAAATGATTAATAATTTTACTTAGGGAATGTAAACTTTGTAATACAAAGGTTTTTTAATCTACAATAAATATATAAGCAGGAACAACGTTATCATTTAGTAGGATTAGTTGTCTTCATCATTCATTTATGTTTAGATTGTAATTTATAGAATTAAGAGATCCTAAGATCTGCTTCAGGGGTAGTCAGACAGGGCCAAATCTTCATTTTAGCGTTTATTATTCGCCGTTACTCACGTAGCATCTTGCACTGGTGGTGGTTCCATAACGGCGTAGTCTGTGCTTACATGGAATGGACTGGGTTTTCTGGTCCAAATGAAGCGATCGTTGACTGGATACTGTTATGAGTGACTACTTGGAAACCATCTGTAGTCATTCATGGACTTCACGTTCACCGACAACGATGGAATTCTGATGGATGTCATAGGGTCACAACTGTTCACGTTTAGTTTGAAAAGCTCGAGAGAGTGTTTCAGCCACCCAGAGCACTCGACATGAATCCCATCGAACATTCGCGGGATATAATCGAGAGGTCAGTTCGTGCACAAAATCCTGCACTGGCAACAGTTTCACAACTATGGACGCCTGTAGAGGCTGCATGGCTCAAAATTTCTGCAGGGGACTTCCAACGACTTGTTGAGTCAACGCCACGCTGAGTTGCTGCACTACACTGGACAAAAGGTTGTCCGACACGATATTAGGAGGTATCCCATGACTGTCGTCACCCCAGTGTATAGTGCAAACAGTAATAACCTGCTGCAGTTCCCTTTCGGTACACAAAAATTACTTTAATATCTGCCGATTTCGCTGTGTTAAGAACAAAGTGTTGAATTCTATCCAGGAAGTATTGAATCCAGCGAAAGGCTATTTACAATTTGTACAGAAACCAGATGGCAGTTACAAGATTTGAGGGGCATGAGAGGGAAGCAGCAGTTGGGAAGGGAGTGAGACAGGGTTGTAGCCTCTCCCCGATGTTATTCAGTCTGTATATTGAGCAAGCAATAAAGGAAACAAAAGAAGAATTTGGAGTAGGTATTAAAATCCACGGAGAAGAAATAAAAACTTTGACGTTCGCCGATGACATTGTAATTTTGGCAGAGACAGCAAAGGACTTGGAAGAGCAGTTGAACGGAATGGATAGTGTCTTGAAAGGAGGATATAAGATGAACGTGAACAAAAGCAAAACGAGGATAATGGAATGTAGTCTAATTAAGTCGGGTGATGCTGAGGGAATTAGATTAGGAAATGAGACACTTAAAGTAGTAAAGGAGTTTTGCTATTTGGGGAGCAAAATAACTGATGATGGTCGAAGTAGAGAGGATATAAAATGTAGACTGACAATGGCAAGGGAAACGTTTCTGAAGAAGAAAAATTTGTTAACATCGAGTATAGATTTAAGTGTGAGGAAGTCGTTTCTGAAAGTATTTGTATGGAGTGTTGCCATGTATGGAAGTGAAACATGGATGATAAATAGTTTGGACAAGAAGAGAATAGAAGCTTTCGAAATGTGGTGGTACAGAAGAATGCTGAAGATTAGATGGGTAGATCACATAACTAATGAGGAGGTATTGAACAGAATTGGGGAGAAGAGGAGTTTGTGGCACAACTTGACAAGAAGAAGGGATCGGTTAGTAGGACATGTTCTGAGGCATCAAGGGATCACAAATTTAGCATTGGAGGGCAGCGTGGAAGGTAAAAATCGTAGAGGGAGACCAAGAGACGAACACACTAAGCAGATTCAGGAGGATGTAGGCTGCAGTAAGTACTGGGAGATGAAGAAGCTTGCACAGGATAGAGTAGGAGAGCTGCACCAAACCAGTCTTAGGACTGAAGACCATAACAACAACAACAATCTGCAGTGTGGAAATGCCAAGAACAAGTTGACGTTTGCAACACTGTTAAGTGAACCCAACTTCTTAGAGCGCCTCATGTCGAGTTCGAGTTTCCAGATTGCCGCTAGCCACCTCGCGTGTAGCGGAATGTGATGCGCCGGTGTCCGCTAATGGCAGGCGCTGCTGCGGGCCAGTGTGTGTGAGCAGGTAGCTGTGAGGGGGGGGGGGGGGGGGGGGGGAGAGAGGGGCGGGAGGAGGCCGTGACTGGGCGCACGGCAGCTCCACAGCTCCGCAACGCCACAGCCGTCCCGTTGCGACAGCCGCGCAGCTCAGGGGAAAGTGCTCAGCAGGCGGCAGGCGGCGGCTTGCGCAGCCGAGTCCTTGCGAAGGTTGGCGCCGTCTGCTGGCAGCCTTCCAGAAACCGCCAGTCCTCTCCTCAGCCGTGTGTTTGGAAGCCCAGCAGTTTAACGGCCTAATGGAGTCCACACCTTGTACTGCTTTCACGCTCTCGCTCTTTTTTTGACGGAAATTCCCACTTCGTTCTCCATCTTCCGCAGCCACTGTATTTTCTTCGTTTGTTCCAGTCGTCTCCCCCCCTGCCCATAGAGGAACTAAAAATAGTCGTAACTGCCGTACGACGCTTGCCTGTCTACGCAGTGATGGGTGGAGACCACATTCCACAGAAATTTAGCTCCGTTACACGATTGTCACCAACTTCCGTATTAACGGGTCGCCGGCCGTAGTCGCCGAGCGGTTCTAGGCGCTACAGCCTGGAAAAGAGCACAGTCTTCGAGAAGGGTCGTCGAGCAGATGCGCAAAACTACAGACCTATATCTCTGACGTCGATCTGTTGTAGAATTTTAGAACATGTTTCTTGCTCGCGTATCATGTGGTTTTTGGAAACCCAGAATCTACTCTATAGGAGTCAACATGGATTCCGGAAACAGCTATCGTGTGAGACCCAACTCGCTTTATTTGTTCATGAGACCCAGAAAATATTAGATACAGGCTCCCATGTAGATGCCATTTTCCTTGACTTCCGGAAGGCGTTCGATACAGTTCCGCACTGTCGTCTGATAAACAAAGTAAGAGCGTACAGAATATCAGACCAGCTGTGTGGCTGGATTGAAGAGTTTTTAGCAAACAGAACACAGCATGTCGTTATCAATGGAGAGACGTCTACAGACGTTAAGGTAACCTCTGGCGTGCCACAGGGGAGTGTTATGGGATCATTGCTTTTCACAATATATATAAATGACCTAGTAGATGGTGCCGGAAGTTCCGTGCGGCTTTTCGCGGATGATGCTGTAGTATACAGAGAAGTTGCAGCATAAGAAAATTGTAGCGAAATGCAGGAAGATCTGCAGCGGATAGGCACTTGGTGTAGGGAGTGGCAACTGACCCTTAACATAGAAAAATGTAATGTATTGCGAATACATAGAAAGAAGGATCCTTTATTGTATGATTATATAATAGCAGAACAAACACTGGTAGCAGTTACTTCTGTAAAATATCTGGGAGTATGCGTGCGGAACGATTTGAAATGGAATGATCATATAAAATTAATTGTTGGTAAGGCGGGTACCAGGTTTAGATTCATTGGGAGAGTCCTTAGAAAATGTAGTCCATCAACAACGGAGGTGGCTTACAAAACACTCGTTCGACCTATACTTGAATATTGCTCATCAGTGTGGGATCCGTACCAGATCGGGTTGACGGAGGAGATAGAGAAGATCCAAAGAAGAGCGGCGCGTTTCGTCACAGGGTTATTTGGTAAAAGTGGCAGACTCTGCAAGAGAGGCGCTCTGCATTGCGGTGTAGCTTGATGTCCAGGTTTCGAGAGGTGTGTTTCTGGATGAGGCATCGAATATATTGCTTGCCCCTAATTATACCTCCCGAGGAGATCACGAATTTAAAATTAGAGAGATTCGAGCGCGCACGGAGGCTTTCAGACAGTCGTTCTTCCCGCGAACCATACGCGACTGGAACAGAAAAGGGAGGTAATGACAGTGGCACGTGAAGTGCCCTCCGCCACACACCGTTGGGTGGCTTGCGGAGTATAAATGTAGATGTAGATGTAGATGTAGGACCGCGCGACCGCTACGGTCGCAGATTCGAATCCTGCCTCGGGCATGGATGTGTGTGATGTCCTTAGGTTGGTTAGGTTTAAGTACTTCTAAGTTCTAGAAGACTGATGACCTCAGAAGTTAAGTCCCATAGTGCTCAGAGCCATTACGGCAAGAAAAAGGAATAAAAGTGAGATAGTGTTAATACTTACATCCTTCTTTACCTCCTCTGCATTACTGCAAATGACGTGTCACTGAGCACATTTGTACTGTGAATGCAGTACACGTGAGGTGCCTAGTTGTTTCCACTGCCCTGTGTGGAATACATAAGTTCTTGTACACTTCAATAACCTGCTGTCTTCATGATGATGATGTCCCCAGCGCAGAAAACAGCACGCAGGTCGTGGATTCTTTTTCTTGAGGCTGAAATTAACTTCGCAAGGAACTGCTGCTACGAATAAACTGTAACTCATTTGGGATGCCATTCGCGTTTTTATTCATACAGACACGAGAGACTATTATTGATCACAACGTATTGAACATATCTTTCCACAGTCATTATGTCTGGCTAAAATAACATGAAATACATCCTGCCACAGACAACACGTCTGTCGACTTAAACCGCCAGAAATGGAGAATAAAATTACATGAATCAAATACTACTATTACAGACAACATGTCTGTGCCTAGTGACGGTCGGAACTGTAGTAAATAAAATTGCATGAAACAAATACTGCTATAACAGACAACATGTCTGTCTACTGGAACGGTCAGAACTGGAGAGCCGGACTGGAGAGCCCGAGACACTTCGTGCGCCAAACCAGCACGGCCTTACCCGAACGCCACTGAAGTGCATCGGCAGTAATATCGCCAGTCTTTTGTTTTAGTAATAATTTGATTTTAATAATTTTGAAATGACTGATTGATAGCTGGCTGTTGAGAGATGTTTATTTAAAAAATGAAGTAGTTTGGATGACAGGTTTAATTAATAATAGCAACTAAAGTTTAACGTTTTGGCGCCCTACCGCCGAACACAGCAGCCAATCACAGAGCAGCAGCATCATGCACGCGGTCTTTCTCACGGGAATGGTACCGAATCTAACATCTGTCACCGGTACCTCATCCCACATTGCGTCATCTTTATGCTTCTTGCATCTCCACTGCCCTGGGAATAGCTTCCTGGAGCCTAATATGATGGCTGAATAAGCCAGAAATATTACACCATTTGAACCATTTTTGTTAATGGATCAGGGTGACAGACGCTCTGTATCTACGTGATGTGTTAATGTGTGCTTATGACAATATTTGTTCTCGCAGTTAATTGCGTATTTCGTTGTTAGTTGAGTTTTTGTTATCGCCATTTTTCTTAAAGTTCATATTCGCTTTTTTTCCTGTAAGTTATACACAAATCTTTTGTGTTTTAGGGCTTCTCTAGAACTTCACGGAGTAGTAAAGATGCATTTTAAAACTTTATAATTACTTACATCATTAATGTATTATTTTTCTGAACGAAAATTGTGGTAATCAATGACAATTACTGACAAAGTGTTGTAAGAATTCAGTTTTGTATTTCGCATACAGCATACACGTGAAGAAAATGTGATTTTTATCCTCCACTGCTACTCTTTCACATTCACTGCAAGGATTATTTCAGTGCAGATGGTAGCTTTATTTTTTATTATTGTTATTAACTCAAGCTGTTTTCGATTATGCAGCATTTTACTGTTTGATGTCAGTGTTGTAGTAACACAACAGTAAACTGTGAGCATGGAACGACACCTAGAGGCCAATCCTCGCTACTGCAAGTACGGTATGCTGATGGTGGCGATACACCATGGATGTTGTGTTTGTGTCCTATAAAAGGTTTGCTCCAAAATATGGAAACTCCGCGATAAATACAGATAGTAGTTAAGCCTGCAAGTTGCGCTGTTGTGTATGACCACGAACGGCACCTGTGCAATGTCCTCAATTCGTTGCAAGCGTCAGCCGTGGTGAGAGCAGTGTTACGTTGAGTTGTGAGTGCATCAAGCCGGTGGCTGCTTCTGTTAGCCAAGGTAATCGATGTGTTTCGTGTTTCAAGACGCATCGTTTACACTGCATACGACGAAAGCGAGCAAACACCAACGATAATTTTTTAAAATGTTATCCATATTTTGCAGCTTAAAACGTGACTGTATTCAAAACATTGGATGTATGAATTAAACAACTCCTTCAGTCACAACTTTTTCGCGTTTTATTAATTACACGATGCATTTCGGGCCCTATGGGTCCATTGTCAGGTGTAATTTGTCTTAATACATGTTTTATTTCTTCTCCTGAATGAGGTGACATGTATATTCCTGTCACGAAAAGGTTTAATGTTAGGTTATGAATTTCGTAAGTCGAATGCGGGCCATTATGTGCAAAATAGTGGAAAACGAACAGTGTAAACTTACCACATAATCCAAGCAAAGGATTTTCAACGTTTTAGTACCGGCAAACATTCTTTTCTCCGTCGTTTTAGTACATGTCACCTCATTCAGGAGAAGAAATAAAACATGTATTAAGACAAATTACACTTAACGATGCACCCACAGGGTCCGAAATGCACCGTGTAGTTAATAAAACAAGAAAAAGTTGTGAATGAAGGCGTTTTTTAATTCATACCTCCAATCAAACGATAAGTGGCAACGCCGACGTTAGTGACGGACGACCATTGAAAAGGATTGTGACCGAAAATAGGACGATAGCTGTAAAAGTCACTGCAGAACTGTATGACGCATACGCGAATCCTGTCAGCACTAAAACAACAGGAAAAGAGCTCCATAAGCAGGGAATTGCAAGGCAAGCTATAATTCCAAAACCACTCAACAGTGATTCAAATACCTGTTAACAGGAAAGCGTTATGCCGAAACCGTAAAACATGGCCTGTGGGACAATGGAAGATTGTCATTTGGTCGGATGAGTCTTGTTTCGCACTGTTTCCAACTTCTGGATGAATGTACGTCCCAAGAGCGAAACATAGCGGAGGTTCGGTGACGATTTGGACACCCATATTGTGGTATTCCATGGGCCCCATGGTTATTCTGCAAAGTTTTGGCTGATCAATTCCAGTCCAGCCGGCCGGAGTGGCCGAGCGGTTCTAGGCGCTACAGTCTGGAACCGCGCGACCGCTACGGTCGCAGGTTCGAATCCTGCCTCGGGTATGGACGTGTGTGATGTCCTTAGGTTAGTTAGGTATAAGTAGTTCTAAGTTCTAGGGGACTAATGACCTCAGAAGTTACGTCCCATAGTGCTCAGAGCCATTTGAACCATTTTTTTCAGTTCCAGTCCATGGTACAATATTTGTTCACCAATGGTGATGCTGTGTTCCAAGACGACAACCATTGTTGAGGGCTGGTTTAGTGAGGGCGAGGATGAATTGTCGGATGTCCCCCGGCCACCACAGTAAGCAGGACTCATTATTATTAAGTTTTCGTAGTCTAATGTGGAGAGAAGGGTGCACGAGTGCTATCCACCTCCATTATCGTTTCCTGAACGTGCTATTATTTTGCAGGAAGAATGAGCTGTATTTGTCCATTCCGAGACGACTGAAAACTGTTTTGAATGCCAACAGTTTGCTACACCGTATTATGCATGGTAAAGCATTGGGTTTTTGGACTTCCGTACTTTTGTCCGCCCTCTGTAGCTTTATTGTGTCTTTACATCTCTCAACAGTTCCTGTCTTGGATGAAGGTTTCTGTCTCTTATACGAGGTGCATTCAAGCTCTAAGGCCTCCGATTTTTTTTTCCAATTAACTACTCACCCGAAATCGATGAAACTGGCGTTACTTCTCGACGTAATCGCCCTGCAGACGTGCACATTTTTCACAACGCTGACGCCATGATTCCATGGCAGCGGCGAAGGCTTCTTTAGGAGTCTGTTTTGACCACTGGAAAATCGCTGAGGCAATAGCAGCACGACTGGTGAATGTGCGGTCACGGAGAGTGTCTTTCATTGTTGGAAAAAGCCAAAAGTCGCTAGGATCCAGGTCAGGTGAGTAGGCAGTATGAGGAATCACTTCAAAGTTGTTATCACGAAGAAACTGTTGTGTAACGTTAGCTCGATATGCGGGTGCGTTGTCTTGGTGAAACAGCACACGCGCAGCCCTTCCCGGGCGTTTTTGTTGCAGTGCAGGAAGGAATTTGTTCTTCAAAACATATTCGTAGGATGCACCTGTTACCGTAGTGCTCTTTGGAACGCAATGGGTAAGGATTACGCCCTCGCTGTCCCAGAACATGGACACCATCATTTTTTCAGCACTGGCGGTTACCCGAAATTTTTTTGGTGGCGGTGAATCTGTGTGCTTCCTTTGAGCTGATTGGCGCTTTGATTCTGGATTGAAAAATGGCATCCACGTCTCATCCATTGTCACAACCGACGAAAAGAAAGTCCCATTCATGCTGTCGTTGCGCGTCAACATTGCTTGGCAACATGCCACACAGGCAGCGATGTGGTCGTCTGTCAGCATTCGTGGCACCCACCTGGATGACGCTTTTCGCATTTTCAGGTCGTCATGCAGGATTGTGTGCACAGAACCCACAGAAATGCCAACTCTGGAGGCGATCTGTTCAACAGTCATTCGGCGATGCCCCAAAACAATTCTCTCCACTTTCTCTATCATGACGTCAGACCGGCTTGTGCGAGCCCGAGGTTGTTTAGGTTTGTTGTCACACGATGTTCTGCCTTCATTAAACTGTCTCACCCACGAACGCACTTTCGACACATCCATAACTCCATCACCACATATCTCCTTCAACTGTCGATGAATTTCAAGTGGTTTCACACCACGCAAATTCAGAAAACGAATGATTGCACGCTGTTCGAGTAAGGAAAACGTTGCCATCTTAAGTATTAAAAACAGTTCTCAATTTTTCCGCTGGCGGTAAAATTCCAACTGCCGTACGGTGCTGCCATCTCTGGGACGTATTGACAATGAACGCGGCCTCATTTTAAAACAATGCGCAAGTTTCTATCTCTTTCCAGTCCGGAGAAAAAAAAATCGGAGGCCTTAGAACTTGAATGCACCTCGTATAATAGTATGTTGCCTCAAGCTGTTTCTCATGTAGTTTATGTACATATATCTTTTCTAATTCTGTTGTACGCTATTGTAATGGTCTCTCTCATAAATCTGCACAATTGATGTTTCTTTTTTAGATATATCTGATGACTTATTAGATCGAAACCGGTAATAAAATAAAGGAAAAGAAATTGCTACCCAAGACTGTTTAATATTCTACAAGTATTATACAACTGATAGCTGTGACCTTCAGTGGGATAACGTCACATGGCAGTGATTTCCAATAGGTTATTTTTATATTTCAGTGCAAATGGCGTCACTTAAGTTACAATTTCACAATATTCGTTATCGGTATATTTTCTGCAGAGATGGGGGTTGCCTGCTACACCAAGGCCTTACCTGGCTCCAAACATGGCCCAAAATGACACCTGAAGCCTAAGAAACAAATACACAACTTGACTTATACGCAGAATGTGATTTTTCCAGTGCTTGATTATATGAACATTCTGAACTTTTTTGGCAACATAGTGCTAATGCTGTGGCGGCCTCTTACCCCACAGCATTCAACTAATTTGGTGTCCCATATATCTTGACTCTTTTTTTGGGGTATTCGAAGATTATGTGATTCAATCTTCTAGTTCCTCAGGGTACGTGACACATTGTAGATATGTGAAACTATCCGACTTTTCGGCCATTGTTACAAATGGCCTTCCTCAGGGCGTTGTACTGACTGCTGGATGGGAAAAACTGGAGTTCTTCTATACTAGTGGAAGAATCTGTTTTCGTAATGTGATACCTAATGAGGAGGAGAGGAGATGTGTTAGATGTGGTTTTTGGTGTTTGCTTTATTCCCTGTCGTTGATGGAAATAGACGTTCTTCATTGGTGTTTGCTTTACTTCTTGCCATTGGTGGAAACAGGCGAATGAGAAACAGGCAGCATAGTGTTTAGGTTCAACAATGTACTTACAACATTAAATGGCATAACATTCGAAGACCTCCTTCAAAGAAAGTCGTACATTACAATTCCATAATTTTTCAGGAAGTGAAAATAATTGTTATCCGTAGTACTGTGTATTTATACATTTATTATGTATGATCAAGTAACACAGGGACAGCAACGTGTGTTTAGCATATATATATATATATATATATATATATATATATATATATATATTAATTTTTACGTCGCGTATCCTGTAAAGGTACATTGTGAAATTGCGTTGCACATCAAAAATGTTAATTTTCTGTTAACAGTGGCAAAAATAATGGAAAATTTTCCAGAACATATTACCTGACATGCTGAAAATACAATGTTTTTATTTAATTAACTACCGAACTAAAAAAATAGTTCCATATAGGACAAGACACAACAACAACGAAAAAGTTAAACAGAGGAAACATAAACTGAACTACTCGGGTCACAAGATAAGATCACATAAAATTCCTGGTACACTACATCACAGTATTGACATACGCTGATGAGCCAAAACATTATGAACACCTGATTAATAGTTTGTTTGTACATCTTTGGAACGAAATATATCACTGATTCCTCAAATCAGGACGGCCGGTGTGGCCGAGCGGTTCGAATCCAGCCTCGGGCATGGATGTGTGTGATGTCCTTAGGTTAGTTAGGTTTAAGCAGTTCTAAGTCTAGGGGACTGATGACCTCAGATGGTAAGTCCCATAGTGCTCAGAGCCATTTGAATCATAACACGGCTCCCACCAGACAGAGTTTGTGGAGCGCTGCACGTTTCGAGTCGCCATTCACCTCGGTGACGGTTTTTGTGGAGACGACTATCGACATAGCGTAGCAAAAATGTGATTCACCCGAAGAGCCGACAGGTACCCATTGATCGACGGTTCAATCTAGATGGTCCCGTGCCCACTTTAAACGTGATTGACAGTTTCGTTGGGTCAGCACGTGAACATGTACGAGAGGTATGCTGCAAAGCTCCATGTTCAACACTGTATAATGAACGGCGTGCTCCGAAACACGTGTGCGTGTACCAGCATTGTGCTGTTTTGACGGAGCTGCCACAGATCACTGTCTATCCTCCGTTACAAAGCAGACAAGCATACTTTCGCAACCACTTCACGTGCCCGCAACGCCACAAGGCGATATCCCGATATCCACCGTCGCGGTCGGCAGTGGTGTAATGTTTTGGTTGATCACTGTATATCCAACAAGACCCACATTATCCCGGCCGGTAGAGGAAGATACTCCTTGAACAACGAGCGATGCTCCCACCACACGAGCTCCAACAATTTTTCCACGATCGCTGCGACAAAACGGAGTCACAACTACACAGAACACTACTCTGATCACGACTGAAACTTGCAACGTACTAAGGAGACTGTACGGTCATTGCGCGGGTATAGGGACTTGCCCTAACTTGAGGTTGATTTTCTCTTTTGTCTTTAGTAGAGAATGACATACCTGGTTATGATTAACACGCAGATACACTACATTTGGGTCATCTGCATCGAACATTATGAATCACCTTGAAGAAAATGACTTATTGATACATAACCAACACGAATACAGAAAATATCGTTCTTGTGCAACACAGCTAGCTCTTTATTCCCATGAAGTAATGAGTGCTGTCGACAAGGTGTCTCAGATCGATTCCATATTCCTAGATTTCCAGAAGGCTTTTGATACCGTTCCTCAGAAGCGACTATTAATCAAATTGCGTGCATATGGAGTATCGTTTTCAGTTGTGTGACTGGATTCGTGATTTCCTCTCAGAGGTCATAGTTCGTAGTGATAGACGATAAATCATCGAGGAGAACAGAAGTGATATCTGGTGTTGCGCAATGTAGTGTCATAGGCCCTCTGCTGTTCCTGATTTATATAAATGATGTAAGTGATAATGTGAGCAGCCCCCTTAGATTGTTTTGTAGATGACGTTGTAATTTATCGTCTAGTAAAATCACCAGACGATCAATTCCAATTACAAAATTATCTAGAGACAATTTCTGTATGGTTCGAAAAGTAGCAAGTAGCACTAAACAAAGAAAAGTGCGAGGTCATCCACATGGGTACTAAAAGAAATCCAGTAAATTATGGGCATACGATAAATCGCACAAATCTAAGGGCTGTCAATTCGACTAAATACCTAGGAATTACAATTACGAGCAACTTCAATTTGAAAGACCACATAAATACTATTGTGGGGAAGGCGAAACAAAGAATGCGCTTTGTTGGCAGAACACTTAGAAGATGCTACAAACCCAGTAAAGAGATAGCCTACATTACACTTGACCGTCCTCTGCTGGAATATTGCTGTGCGGTATGGGATCCTTACCGGGTAGGATTGAAGAAGGACATCGAAAAAGTGTAAAGAAGGGCAGCTCGTTTCGTGTTACCGCGCAATAGGGGTGAGAGTGTCACTGATATGATATGCGAGTTGGGGTTTTCTTTGCGGCGAGATCTATTTACGAAATTTGAACACCAACTTTCTCTTCCGAATGCGAAACTATTTTGTTGACACCCACCTACGTAGGGAGAAATTATCATCTTAATAAAATAACAGAAATCGGAGCTCGAGCGGAAAGATTTAGGTGTTCCTTTTTCCCACGCGCCATTCGAGAGTGGAATGGTAGAGAAGTAGTATGGAAATGATTTCATGAACCGTCTGTCAGGCATTTAAGTGTGAATTGCAGAGACCATGTAGATGTAGGTGTAGATTGATATTCATTCACATAACTAGTAGTTTTCAATTTAAGGTCAGAGACATAATTACTTCAAGAACACTGACACAACAAAAACATTCCGGCTCATTTGCTTTGCTTAAACCAGCTCGAGATTTTGCATACTTCCATTCACAGGGAATCGTACTCTTCTTTTTGTTCCAGTTAGTGCAGAAGTACGGTACCCGAGGCAAAAAGCTGCACCCTGAAACAATAAATTTACACTCTACTTGCTGTGTCGTCCGAATAAGACACAGCCAGGGCAAAAGCGCCACAGACGCAAAGATGCGAGCTGGTCATATAGACTCGCCATTTTCGCGGGTTCCACCAGCGCCACGGACCGCTCGGAGGATGAAGGTATCGACTTTGCCTCGTCCATTTGCCGACCGAGTACAATCCGCCAATGACCGGACGACAACGGATAAAAGCCTACACGGAAGGTAGAAGAACAACTCTCGCCCACTCGGTTATAGATCATCGTCCAGGGCTGACCTAGATAGGGATGTCGTTTAGTGAACTCTCAGAAGTGAACAGACAGTTGTATATTTTATTTGCTATGTACTGTGAAGTTTACCTACGATTATTGGCCTTCGGCCATTGAGAGCCTTTTTGTGTTATTTTACATGCAGAGTTGCAGACTGCATTATTCGACAAGCTGAAACCTTCCCGTCTCGTCTGTATCTCTTTTGTTACGCAACCTTCCATTTTACAATAACCTATGAAACCTTCCCTTTGAATTTCTACCTCTTGCTTATTAATAACAGATGAAATCTTCCCTTTGAAATTAATTCTCTTTCTCAATCTTGGCATACAAATGTAAATGCTGCTTATTAAAAGTTATTTTCTGATTATTTCGACGAAACATAGACTGTGTCGTCGTCGTGGTCCTCAGTCGTTAGTCGGCCGGAGTGACCGAGCGGTTCTAGGCACTTCAGTTCGGAACCGCGCGACTGCTACGGTCGCAGGTTCGAATCGTGCCTCGGGCCTGGATGTGTGTGTCGTCCTTAGGTTTGTTAGGTTTAAGTAGTTCTAACTTCTAGGGGACTGATTACCTCAGATGTTAAGTCCAATAGTGCTCAGAGCCATCTGAACCTCAGTCGTTATCTGCAATAACCCAAAACTGTTCCTTACCTTTTTTACTGTTACTGAATGCCATCTGACTGCTACATCGAACTGCGACATGAATGTACTTACTCTGTTTTACTATACTCTGTTAGCTGCTGGTGGGCTGTCATAATAAGTAGCTGTATTTATTACCAAAGCTGACGTTATTCTTTAATTAATTTGACTGACTTTACGTGATTCATAGCTAAACTTTTTCTTGACAACAATAAAATTTTGCAAAATTTTACGTTGATAGTTTTTGAGATGGATTATAATCAGTAATGCAATATTGCTGGCAAAAATTAATTATATTCTGAATGAAATGATTATAAAAAACGTTCAAATGAGACTTACTTTTTACAATAATCTTACAACTAGCAAGGCGCAAACATACCTTTAGTAGTCTTGAGTTTCTCAAAAAATTAATTCAGTAATATTAGTTCCTCTTATGATAATAGCTGATGTCTCTGTACATCCGTTTCTAATCTCTTGTAAATCATAGCTAGTGGCTGACAGGCACACCGCTCCTCTGAACCAATCACTTCAGACCTGCTACCGACTCACCTCACATTTTGCTTATTACTGACTTCCTACGAACGCTAAAGTGCGGTCTCTCCTGCCACCAATGCCTTCTGGTACAGACAATCCCTGCTACCATTACAAAATGTATCAATGCGCGGTCTTTCCCGCCCTTTCCTTAAAATGTATCCATACGCTGTCCCTCCCACCCTTTTTGAAATTATATCAATGTGCGGTCTCTCTTGCCAACAATACTTTGGTGCAGACATTCCCAGCTACCACAATTATTTCCAACATGACAAATATTAATTATTCCTGCTTAATCCTATTAATAAAATATAAATATCTTTCATAAATTGTGGTTTGACAATAGCAATATACATGTCTTAAGTCACAAAGATAAGTAAACCTTTTTAACTCATTTGTGTGACTTTGTTACTAATTTGTTGGAGTGTTATAGAACCTTCGTTCTCCTATCCTGTTACCTGACGCTAGGGCATAGCTTTGCAATAATGGCAGGGAGAAATTGTCTTGGCGTACTGCACTACAAGCCGATTCACGAAATCACAAATTCAGCCTACCGTAACAATAGTGGCATCTCGGCCTCTACAGCAGTAGCGATGAGGCCTTTACAAAACTGACAACGGGGGTTGACAAAACTACTGTTGCGAAATATCCGGTTACAGTAAAGTAATTATACAAAGATATCACACTACAGTTGTGTTTTGGCGCAAACCAGCGGTCAGACCAAGCAAATCGTTGTAGAGCACGATTTTTACGTTGTAATGATATACCATGTTCTTACACGTATCATCTTTGATGTAGCTTTTTGAGGCACGTCTTTACCAGCTGTAGACTTACACAAGATATTCCACTGTTCCTCTGACATGTTGTTTTAGTTGTGGTCTTCAGTCCTGAGACTGGTTTGATGCAGCTCTCCATGCTACTCTATCCTGTGCAAGCTGCTTCATCTCCCAGTACCTACTGCAGCCTACATCCTTCTGAATCTCCTTAGTGTATTTATCTCTTGGTCTCCCTCTACGATTTTTACCCTCCACATTACCCTCCAGTACTAAATTGGTGATCCCTTGATACCTCAGAACATGTCCTACCAACCGATCCCTTCTTCTGGTCAAGTTGTGCGACAAACTCCTCTTCTCCCCAATTCTATTCAATACCTCCTCATTAGTTATGTGATCTACGCATCTAATCTTCAGCATTCTTCTGTTGCACCACATTTCGAAAGCTTCTATTCTCTTCTTGTGTAAACTGTTTATCGTCCATGTTTCACTTCCATACATGGGTACACTCCATACAAATACTTTCAGAAACGACTTCCTGAGACTTAAATCTGGACTTCTTTTTATATCCTGTCTACTCCGACCATTATCAGTTATTTTGTTTCTCAAATAGCAAAACTCCTTTACTGCTTTAAGTGTCTCATTTCCTAATCTAATTCCGTCAGCATTACCCGACTTAATTCGACTACATTCCATTATCCTCGTTTTGCTTTTGTTGATGTTCATCTTATACCCTCCTTTCAAGACACTGTCCATTCCATTCAACTGCTCTTCCAAGTCCTTTGCTGTCTCTGACAGAATTGCGATGTCATCGGCGAACCTCAAAGTTTTTATTTCTTCTCCATGGATTTTAATACCTACTCCGAACTTTTCTTTTGTTTCCTTTACTGCTTGCTCAATATAGAGATTGAACAACATCGGGGAGAGGCTACGACAATACCTCACTCCCTTCCCAACCACTGCTTCCCTTTCATGTCTCTCGACTCTTACAACTGCCATCTGCTTTCTGTACAAATTGTAAATAGCCTTTCGTTCCCTGTATTTTACCCCTCCCACCTTCAGAATGTGAAAGGGAGTATTCCAGTCAACATTGTCAAAAGTTTTCTCTAAGTCTACAAATGCTAGAAACGTAGGTTTGCTTTTCCTTAATCTTTTTTCTAAGATAAGTCGTAGGGTCAGTATTGTATGACGTGTTCCAACATTTCTACGGAATCGAAACTTATCTTCCCCAAGGTCGGCTTCTATCAGTTTTTCCATTCGTCTGTAAAGAATTCGCGTTAGTATTTTGTAGCTGTGACTTATTAAACTGATAGTTCGGTAATTTTCACATCTGTTAGCACCTGCTTTCTTTGGGATTGGCCGCCTCTGACATACTGCTTCGAATTTTACGGGTCTGTTTCCTTTCTGTGCTTTTGTTTAACGACATAGTATCTTTAAGAATGAAACTGCGTGAGCCACTTCCGCCATTTTCGTTGGTATGCAGCGTCCTTCGAGCATGGTGAACTTTACAACTACAAAGAAGTCTATTGTATAGTAGCATGTCTCACGTGACGTAGCACATTATTCTAGCAAAAACTCTGCCAAATATGTGATACGCAACCTTCTTTGAGGAAGATCTTCATCTGTGGAGAGACAATGTAGAACAGTTGGAAAAAAAACTGTTGCAATTATCTCTATTGTAGCTTTTCGCCCCTCCATATTCGCTGCTCAGGTAACTTCGGAGACAGAGACATGTACTTGTTTAGCCACGAGTGTGGCAGGCCCTCGCGGCTCCCAAGCGTGTCGCGGCCGGCCAGTTGCAGGCGGGGCGGTGCCTGCGGCCCTCCTCCTGAGACCATTCGGCTGGAGTGGCCGCCGGCATTTCCTGTTTAAACTCCTCTGGCGGGCCGACACGCTTTCATCAGCTGCCGCGCCGCCCGTCGTCGGCTGCGAGCCCCCGCCGTGTTTGTAAGCCCTTGGGCAAACACTGGAGTGCTGCTCGTATGCAGCTCGTGTAACTGTGCGCCTGTGGACACCCTAAGAGACGGGGGTTTACACGTTGTCGCCAGCACGCAGCAGGGCCTGCGCACGGTCTTCCTGTGACGACAGTCATATCCCAGCCTGCGTGTGGGAGGATGGGGTATGGGGGGACTTGTACGGCTGATGGACTGTCAGGAAGGGGTCGTTAGCAACTGAGAGGTAGCCGCGGGCCGCCAGGGGCACCTCTCAGGCCACTCCTCCAAACAAGTGTCAGCGGCGTAAATACTCGGTGTTTCACAATGATTCATCCGATTTCACGAGACTCTGCCCTCTACACCAGGCGTGAGTAGCCTTTTGTGACCAAGGGTCTGATTCATGTAGCTGCTTAACCTCTCGGGCCGCCTCGTCACGCAACAGCACAACTCTTACGCGTGAAGTCAAAACTTTAGTGCCCGTGACATTCTCTTATGGACTAGTGCGCCGATATGAATGGCAAAATCAAGAAATTATGCCTCAAAACACGCGTCTTCGATAGCGCTTTCATTTTGTGCCTAACTAATCTTAAGATCTTTACATTTAATTAAACATCATGGACATTGTTTTATTACACTACTTACAATTAAAACTGCTGCACCAAGACGAAATGCAGATGATAAACGGGTATTCATTGTACAAATATATTATACTAGAACTGACATGTGATTACATTTTCACGCAATTTGGGCGCACAGATCCTGAGAAATCAGCACCCAGAACAACCACCTCTGCCCATAATAACGGCCTTGATACGCCTGGGCAGTGAGTCAAACACAGCTTGGATGGCGCGTACAGGTACAGCTGCCCACGCAGCTTCAACACGATACCACAGTTCATCAAAAGTAGTGACTGGCGTATGGTGACGAGACAGTTGCTCGGCCACCATTTACCAGACGTTTTCAATTGGTGATAGATCTGGAGAATGTGCTGGCCAGGGCAACAGTCGAACATTTTCTGTACAGGACCTGCAACATACTGTAGTGCATTATCCTGCTGAAATGTAGGGTTTTGCAGCGATCGAATGAAGGGTAGAGCCACGGGTCGTAACTCATCTGAAATGTAACGCCCACTGTTCAAAGTGCCGTTGATGCGAACAAGAGGTGACCGAGACGTGTAACCAATGGCACCCCACACCATCACGCTGGGTGATATGCCAGCATGGCGATGACGAATACCGCTTCCAATGTGCGTTCACCGCGATATCGCCAAACACGGATGTGACCATCATGATGCTATAAACAGAACCTAGATTCATCGGAAAAAATGACGTTTTTCCATTCGCGCACCCAGGTTCGTTGTTGAGTACACAATCGCAGGCGCTCCTGTCTGTGATGCAGCCATGGTCTCCGAGCTGGTAGTCCATGCTGCTGCAAACGTAGTCGAACTGTTCGTTCTGATGGTTGTTGTCTTGCAAACGTCCCCATCTGTTGACTCAGGGATGAAGACGTGGCTGCACGATCCGATACAGCCATGCGGATAAGATGCCTGTCATCTCGACTGCCACTGATACGAGGCCGTTGGGATCCAGCACGGCGTTCCGTATTACCCTCCTGAACCTACCGATTCTATATTCTGCTAACAGTCTTTGGATCTCGACCAACGCGAGCAGCAATGTCGCGATACGATAAACCGCAATCGCGATAGGCTACAATCCGACCTTTATCAAATCGGAAACGTGATGATACGCATTTCTCCTCTTTACACGAGGCATCCCAATAACGTTTGACCAGGCAACGCCGGTCAACTGCTGTTTGTGTATGAGAAATCGGTTGGGAAGTTTCCTCATGTCAGCAAGTTGTAGGTGTCGCCACAGACGCCAACCTTGTGTGAATGCTCTGAAAAGCTAATCATTTGCATATCACAGCATCTTTTTCCTGTCGGTGAAATTTCGCGTCTGTAGTACGTCATCTTCGTGGTGTAGCAATTTTAATGGCCATTAGTGTACTTAGACGTTTTACAATAAACTGTCTTCACAACTTCGGCTGCACAATTCTGCAGCGCCACGCTCTCTCTCCCGGGCTGCCTGTAGTCCAGACAAATGAAAATAGAAACCTTGAGCGTCCATTACCACCGGAGCATATGGTCATGTGAATGAGCTCAGACTCATATTCGACGCTGGATTCAGAGCCTCAAGTCCAAGGGAAAAAAAGAACATTTTTAGAAAAAAATAATCGTTTGCACACACCTGTATTGTGATTTTATTAAATAACTAGTTTCGCTGAGTAACGGACCAAATTCAGGTGTAATGTAACGACATCAATTATATACACGACAATCACAGCTATTATCAAGCATCATGTCACAAACCGACATGTTAAATCCAAATATAATACTGGAGTAGATTCGACATAACCCTTCCGTGACCAGTGGGGCATATGTGTTTCACATACAAGTATATTATTTTCCTGATTTCACAGATATATGTAGGGTGACCAGATGCAATTGTTTAAAAACGAGGACAAACAGCTTCAAAAAGGAGGACAAATGAAAAAAAAGGACAAATCAAACGGGTCAACTGCAGATGAGGATACCACCCGTCAGCTTTGGACCAGTCACGTCACTGCCGGGAATTAAGGGTAAAACTAGTAGTTAATTGTTACTGATGGTCAGGTGGTGGTTAACTGAGCAATATAAAAAAATTAAGAACGTTGATTGTGGTGACAGTGTGGTGTCAATTGTTTTGTTATGTCAACAACACGGAATTGTTTACAAAGCGACAAACGTAAGACCCTTCACCTCCCTTTATTCGAGGCACCTCTTGCGACATCTACAACTCAAGCAGCAGCTGACGACATGTAAACTGCACTTTAACCTTCCGTATACAAATAAATTGAATGACTATGAAACAATGAAATAAAACAATGAGAGTTAATGTGTCGAGTTATTTCTTACCTTTGTTGGCCACTGACACGTACGTTCCAGCTCCACATATCTTACATTCCGCTTCAAATTCATTTCTCCCTTTCTTGAAAGCTGGATATTTGCAGGAAAGGACATCAGAGAATGTACACTTTCGTTTAGGCATACCCAAATATTTTTCGTAACTTACGCGCTTAAAAAATACACTCACAAATCACACGTGCGCTACAGGCAGCCAAGCCACTACGAAGCGAAGATACGAAACGAAAATTTTAAATAATCGATATTTGCAGTCGCTTATAGGTCGATCAACGATAACATCGACGATCCTGGTTCCACCTACTAACACCGCCTTTGTGCGTGTTTGTCACGAAGGCTGTGCCAATAGTTAAAGTATTTAAGATAAGAGCAATAGAACGGGGGAAATTGTAAATTTAACTTTATTACGATCAACTTTGCGAAAAATCCGGACACTGCAAAAATCCGCCCGGACCCCGAACAAAGGGCTAAAATGGATGACATGTCCGGATTAATCCGGACGCCTGGTCACCCTAGGTATTTGGAAGTCCCAAATCTGTGCGGTGCAGCGATCTAGCGTAGAATGTATCAACTGGAGCCAACAGGTTCATTGTTCGGCTTTTAATGCGCGAGGTATGCTAAATTGTTTCAGTTCCGCATTGAGTGGCCTTGCGGTTTTATGCAGTTTTTTCCTGCCTGCAACAGATAAAGCCAGTAAAGGTGTTATTGTCTTTCTTTTACACTGTTTGCTAAAATAATACAGATTTCTGCTCGTATTTATTTATCTAACACTTGTAAATTCGTTTGGTGGTTTTAACGTACGACAACTGTTTGTCCAAGATAAGTTGTCGACTGGTGCGGTGG
This sequence comes from Schistocerca gregaria, assembly GCF_023897955.1. Lineage (NCBI taxonomy): Eukaryota > Metazoa > Arthropoda > Insecta > Orthoptera > Acrididae > Schistocerca > Schistocerca gregaria. The sequence continues at coordinate 518,038,833 of NC_064921.1, read as the reverse complement.
CTGCCGGGAACGACTGAGCCCCCCCTCCCCCCCCCCCCCCCCCCCTTTACCGTTACCACGGCTGTTGAGCTGACAGGGGCGGTGAGGGGAAGGCAGCGTAGGCTGCTTGCAGCAGTCTGGCACCAATGCTCGCGTTTTGTGCTTGACGCGAAATGGGAGGCGGCACTCGCCGAAATCTTGCCCGCTTAACTGAGACTTCCGTCGGATCGGTTAACTGCTTATTTGTTGACATATTCATGCTCGAGAGTTTTACCTCCAACTTACGTGTTACTTACTTATGGCAAATAATGAAAAATGAAAGTAGATGACTGTACAACTTACGACACTACGAATAGAAAGTAAAAAACTGATTTTTGGAATCTGTTTGCACATTGCATTTATTAAATGCAGCACAGCAGTAATGTTTACAAAGTGTAATTAACTGTGGCTGAAAGAATTGTCAAAATGATGATCGCTGTCATTTGTGTTTAATTCAAGACAATCTTCATCATCATAGCTTGAGGGTGCGGTATTGATGATAAATTAATCGATGACCATTTTCATTATTCCATTTCGTCTCCATTACTCATGCACCGCCGGCTCTACTTTTCTGCAGTAACCTTGCCAGTCCTGTGCAGTAACTGAAAGGAAATCGGTATTAACAAGATTCTGCAGGCTTTCATTCGACATGTTACAAGTGACATTGTTCTCCCAGAAACTGTGTTATTTTGGCCCATGCCAATTCTGTCGGATTTAGGTCGCAATTTTAGGGCTGTAAAGGGGTATTTCATGGCCTGTGCTTTCAGCGATTTTGTCCACCACGTACACTTTGACGCCTGGTTTCTTTTCCTTTTCGGACAACAGTTCAGTCTTCCTCACTGAGTCGTTGCGGTTTATTTCCCTGTCTCGCAACCAATCTAACATTGTAATCCTGAAATCACATTTATTTGACATTCTGCCACAAACTTGGGTTGAAAACAGGGACCACCACATGTGCAAACATCCTCCCCCTTCCTCCCCTTACGTCGACATCCAGTAGTTTCGTCAACTTCAAGAAATTCGCAAGTTAGTGGAAACAGTATCTTGCACGGAATTTCCTGACAAACTGAAACTGTGTGCGAGACCGGGTTACCAGGTTCGAGTCTCGGTCCGGCACACAGTTTTAATTTGCCAGTAAGTTTCAAATCAGTGCACACTCTGCTGCAGAGTGAACATTCGCTCTTGTTTTTTCCGTGTTGCTGCAAGTATTTGAGAGTTTGTCATTTTGTGGAAGTTTTTCTCAAACTTACAGAAACTGTGTGTGTTCAGTACCGACGCTAAAATGTCACCGTCGAAAATAAGAATGGCACAAAGACAGATGGGCCGAAACAAATGTATAATTGGTACCTTTAAACACATGTAATTGGCACCACCAGTCAAGGAAGTGCGAAATAAGTTTACCAATTAATTTGTTTCGCCTGAAGAGAAAGCAGAAATGCTGTGCAGATGTCTTGAAATTTTAACTGATTTGTTTAAATGTTGCGTAAACATAAATGCACTACATTCGTGATAAAAGTAGTAAATGCTGCTTGAAAAAATCGAAGAATAATTAAAAGACAGTCTATTGGTAAGATACTGCGCCCCATTTTTGTTTCCTGTTATCGGATATTCGATTATATGGTACACAAACGATGTTCGAAATTTGCTTATGACATCCTCAAAGTTTTTAATCTAAATGAAATGCTATGATTTTAGTTAACTGTATAGTGTCTCTTGCTAGCATCAATATGTACCCCTCTAACTTTTCTCCTATTTTATATTTTTATGTTTCGTCACGATTTTTATTCATTAATATTAACGCAACAACAGTTAAAACTGCTTTGATGTTTAAGAATAACTGCACTTCTGCAACAAGTACTTGCAGAAAGTTCCTGAAATAATCTTGCCCCAGTGACACGAACAAGTAAACTTGATTAAGATTTTCTTCTAATGTAAACACCTCAGCAAATGCTTACAGATGTTACTTGGCAGTAACACAAGCCTTTCGTAATGCTTCGCATCTAGGGGCCGCTTGATGTTGGCAGCGCACGGAGACAAATGAATATCTTTCAAGTGGTGCCGATTTTCTCTGCTTCTGGCAGCACTAGCGCAATCGCATTAATGTCTGATTTTTTTTTTTTTCACCATGCCCCATTACAATGTTTGTAATACTACAACTGTGTGTGTGTGTGTGTGTGTGTGTGTGTGTGTGTGTGTGTGACGATGAGAGAAGGGGGAGAAGGTGACTCTCGGCACTAGCACACAGCTTACTCCTCGGGAATAGCGCCGAGGGGTCTCCAAGCTTAGCGTCTCCATTCGACGGACGAATCATCAACAGTCACATGCCCTAACTTCATTTGACAAAGAGAATAGAGGTTTGGTATTTGAAATAGGGCATTGGCGCAAAGTCTAGTGATATTTCTCCAACAGCAGGATTTGAACCGGCTTACTCCCAGGTGGAGCGTCACCGCACAAGCGTTGCGTTAGCGACTTTATTTTTTTAACCCCTATCAAGTTTGTTTATTTATCACCACTTTCAGTAGTGCAAAACATGCATATTAACTGCATTGTGGCCAGAATATAACTGATTACAGTATTAATACTCAACCAGTCCTATATTACTCATTTTGTCTCTATGAATAATCACAATCGGCTCATGGCGCGTCAAGGCTTCGGGCTCCTCCTTGCGATGATGACCGTCGGACAGGTGAAGATTCAATCCGATGATGGAGAATTGCTGTATCGCGCGAAGGACAACCACCAGATTGTATGTCAATTGTCCTTCCGAGCTACAGCTATAAAAATGTTTCCTCCGGGCCGGATTCGAACCGGCGACCTATGGATTTCTGCTTAAAGAATCTCTACAGTTCACCTAAATTCTTCGAGCCATTAGTCCGAGCTTCAATTCCTTCCTGAGTACTTTGTCATTTTCGTTCGTAATTGCAGTGTCACCTGACCAGCGTGTGAGGGATGACATTTCAGGGTTCTGGCGAGGCCTTCACGGCTACCGTAGCGGCCTCGCGGCCCACGAAGTCCCTACTTTAGTCCGCCCTCAGCAGCTATCCCCTACTTGTTGCTGTCACTCCTACACGTTCCACAACAATAAATTGAGTAGCTACATGTTTGTTATCCTAGATCCGACTTTTGGAAATGGATGTTTAGCATGTTTCCAATTGGTACTTTTTGATCTTTTTATGAGAGTGTTCGAAAATACTCTTTTCTATATACATTTGGAACTCCAGTAGATTGTAATCTCCTTCTTGTGAATAATATAATCGACATAATTCCAAAAAAACCACATATGGCGTTGTTTTTCATGTAGGGATGAGCTACTTGATTTGGAACCAACGAGTCGGAGATTTCTACATATTTACTATCAGTTTGTTTTAGCAAAGCTATTTTTCTTTTGATGTCTTTCCATATACCTAAATAACGGCCACATGTAAATCTGTGTATCGTTATGGCCACTGTGTCTCTATGTGTTTACATTTATACATTTTTTGGGCGCTGTAATCTTATTTTATTTCAAAAAAATGGCTCAAATGGCTCTGAGCACTATGGGACTTAACAGCTGTGGTCATCAGTCCCCTAGAACGTAGAACTACCTAAACCTAACTAACCTAAGGACATCACACACATCCAAGCCCGAGGCAGGATTCGAACCTGCGATCGTAGCGGTCGCGCGGTTCCAGACTGTAGGGCCTAGAACCGCTCGGCCACCTCGGCCGGCGCTCTTATTTTATTTCCCATGATTTGATTTCAATAGGACAGGTGTATAAACTCATGGTTTGTTTTTTGTGATGAATGATTACCTTCCCCTTCTCTTTATTTTGCTCGCAGTGGAAAGCTGTCTTACAAAAACAATATGGAAAGATATCTGATCATTTTTCCCTCCTTTATTACCGTTCCACAACTGTTTACAATTGCAACATCTAAAAGAAAATAAGAAAGACAATGATAACATTTGAGCGACCTATTGCCAATAACACATTTTTCTCACCGCTGGCCGAACCGGTCTACAGCTCCCATTACGGTTGTGTACTCTTGCTATGGACTCATAACAGGATATCTCAGTTATTTCTTATGAAGAATCTTATACGAGGGAAGGAACTTAAATAGTGTCACGTAGCGTTCTCGCTTCCCGCGCCCGGGTTCCCGGGTTCGATTCCCGGCGGGGTCAGGGATTTTCTCTGCCTCGTGATGGCTGGGTGTTGTGTGATGTCCTTAGGTTAGTTAGGTTTAAGTAGTTCTAAGTTCTAGGGGACTGATGACCACAGCAGTTAAGTCCCATAGTGCTCAGAGCCATTTGAAGTTTTTAGTGTCACGTATTTATTCATAACCGATACAAAAGAGTTACATGTTTGCACCTGTTACTGTTCTTCAAAGTAGTCACCAGCTTTGTGTAGAACCCGTTGTCAGCGATGTGGAAGGCGTAGTATACCGTTAGCAGAGCCTGTTCTGTTGGTGGTGCGAATGGAGCGACCTACTGCCTGTCGAATCTCTGGAACAGTTCTGAAGCGAATGCCACGAAGTGGTTCCTTCACTTCGGTATCAAATCAAAGTCACAATGACTTAAGTCCGGGGAATATGATAGATGGTACAGTACTTCCCAGTACCATCGACCGTACAGAGCAGCCACAGCTCGCGCTGTATTCGCCCGCGCATTGTCGTGCAAAATGATGGGTGGGTTGCGCAGAAAGTGTCGTCGCTTCTTTCGCAAAGCCGGTCGTTTTTGGAGCGTCACCTGCGACCAGCAATTTCGGTCAACACTTCGAGCATCTCCTCTCGCTATCCACGGTTTCACCCGCTATCGTTTCCACTTCTCTTGCTTTTCAAGCAGTGCACTCGCCACCAACATAAGCTTGTTGACTGTTGGGCATCCATTTCCAAACAACTATGACGAACAAGTTTACGTTCGTGTATAGCTGCAGTGAAGCAGTTTGGTCAAAGAAGTTTCGCCAAATCTTTGACAAATCAAGAGTTCATGTCGGTCAAGGAGGCTAAAATAAGGGGTGATGACGTTACCTATGCTGAGTACAAGAAAGACTCTAAGCTCCTTGAGTCGGCCGACAGTTAACACTACATTGCCGACTGCGCTTAGGCCTGCCTTTATCATTGGCCACGTGCTGAACTATGTGTCGTACAATGATATAAGTTTGCAGCTGCATTCAGTGGTATATGTGGACTCTGTATGTATGTGAATACTGTCTGTAAACTGTTGCAGTCAGTAGTCAGTAGTCAAAAAGTAGTCACGCACTTATTTAGCCCAACTCCTAGCCATTAACCCGTTGTGTCTCTCTATCTTACACTATCTTCTCTCTCACAGTCACAGTCTCCTTCGGTCTGTCCTGCTACTACTGTCTCCTTTCACTGGCACTGTCTTGAGGTCTCTTACTGCTACTATCTCATTCATTCCTTCTCACTGCTTCTTCTTCTCCCTGCCACTATCTCTCTCTTCCTCTTTGTCATTATCAAAGACTCTGTCTCTCATAATCACCAATTACCAGATCCTCCTTCACTTTATTCCTCTCCTACTGGCGCTATTTCCTTCACTCTTTTCCTGGCACTGTTCTGTCAACTATATTCCACTGCCACTGTGTCCGTCTCTTTCCCTCACACGGCCTCTTTGTCTACCACAATCATTGTCTACTACCATCCACTATTTATCACTTTTTCGTCTCTTCCCACGGCCACTGTCTCCTTCTCTCCTAGAATAAAAAATGGCGATTATGTTCACATGACAAAATTTTTGAGAAAGTTTTTTAAGATGCTGAGTAAGGTATAAAGAGGCAGATGGTACCCCACTTTTCAGTCAGTCTTTTAAATAGCAGCACATTAATCTTTTATGTGCTCTGATAGGAACATTCTTCCGCTGGTTCCCTCGTTTTCTCTTCCACAGCAGGGCATGTCTCTCATACGAAAACAACTTTATGGGTCAGTAAAATTTTGATAGTTTACTTACATGGAACTGAAATAACGCTAAACAAATTTTACAACTCATACTGGATTTTACGTCCACAAAAATTTTGCATGTACTTCAGGGTTTCCAAAATTCTTATGATGGTAACGGATACACTTTCAAGCATATTTTTCTTGTTCCGTTATTTTATAATCTATGTTTTCGCCTTACACCGGATTTTACATGCGTATTTTACGTGTACAAATAGGGTAACTTTGAAGCTCTGTATCACAGAAACGGATAGAGATACCAGAGAATTTTCAAGGTGTTGGAGATCAGGATCTTTGGTATATATTGTAAAAAAATTGATCCATTTGCCGTCTTGGAATCCGCTGCTCGGGTTTGGTACGAAAAATGGTAAAAAACGCTGGTTTTTTTATTTTCTGAGGAATAAACCATTAACTACTGGTGCTTCCATACACTTCCTAAGATCCACTGTCGACCACATCAAATGCAAAAGGAACTAGCCGATTTACTCCATTTGCCTAAGGAGGAAGGGAGTGTGTAATATTCATACTTTGACTCTCTACTGCAGAATAGCGACACCAAGACGATCCTTCTGTTTGGTATACAAATGGTTCCTAGCCCAAGGACTATCCAAACCACTTGACCTTTCCTTTCTACCACCAATAGAACCCAAAGTATGTGCCCCGGAAAAATCCCGTTTTTATGTGGGGCGTTTTGGAATATATTAGGTAGCAGATGCCTTCGCATGCGTACCGATGTACTGTTATTTCAATTCCGTAGATAAAAAATGAAGAGTACTTACATTCTGCGTACCTTACTTTGACTTGTCAGAACTCTGATCAGTTTGTTCTACGTATTTTTTACATACCCTTTATAACGCACTTTTGATTTGTTATATTGCACTGCATGAACAATGATTTTTTGGAACTGAACTTGCCGTAAGTTATCGTTTCCGACGCACTTCTGCAGAAATGACTCTTTCGCTTCTTTTACGTGAGCAGTGAAAGAGCTGAGCTTAAAAACAGCATTTCTGTAAACTGGCACTTTATTCTCCTTTCCAAAGTGAAGTTGATAACCACAGGCATTTATTTTCATTCTTGTTCCTTTATTTACTTTATCGTTACACGTGATTCACCATTTTGGCTACTAATGTGGACATAACATTTTCTTTTCACTAACAAAATGTTCAGTATTCAAATAAATTATTTTTGCAGTTTCCTGAAATATTTAATTGATAGTTGAGTCTTATTCTGCATGGGCGAACAGCAATTCTGACACTTCTTGATACCTTACATACATTTGTCACTCTTAAAATAAGTTCGGAACTTCATCATTCACTTCACTAGGTTTTTAACTTGTCCCGGTTCCGGAAATTTCGTCCATTCGCTTGTAAGTATTCCGATGTTCTTCCTCCCATGTGTTTCATAATCCAAAGATAGTGCAGGAAGTGTTTTGCTGCAGCCCCAGTTTGTCTTTTGCTCGGCTCCACCACCACTAGTTTCTGCCAAATTATAACGTATTGTTCTTTTTAGTAATTTAATTTCGGCACTCTTTTTTTGGCACGAATCTTTATAATACTTTCTACATCTCCACCCATACTCCTCAAGATACTGAAGAGTGCATCGCGAAGGGTAAATTGCAAAAAATGTTATCAATGTTCTTTTTGAACTATTTGTTTCCTTCTTTCCCGTTGAGCGAGGAAAATGGTTGTCTGTATACCACTGTGGTGGCCTAATTCTTATCTTGCATGATTTTGTTATTGAGTGTTTCTGTTCAGATCTGGTCAGCTTTATTTCAAGATGTTTATTAGCATCATGTTCAGTATGACAGCCAGATGGCTGAATGGTGATACTTGATGAAACACCAAATCTAAGACAGTTTTACGCCGAACTGGATGTTTGCAACAGAACACCATTATCTTTCTTTCAACTTAAGAAATTTCATCTTAATCGTTGTGTGAGTAATTTAAAAGATGCATACTGTGAACGGTCTTCTGATTCTTTAAGTATTAAGCCACTGTCTGCACATATTTAAGTATATAAAACTCTCCTTGTCGAGTTAAACTGATTAACCTGCATTGAGTTATGGCTGATGTCATTTATATAAATGTTGAAAAGAGTATTTGATTCTTGTCACTCATGACATACACATTTATTTATTAGTTTCATCAAGTTATCCTCAGTCTGTTCGTAACAACAGTGCAAAACTAAGACACTACAGTTGTCACAGGAGGAATGGTGAATACAGATTGTCACGAACGACTATTTGAAGCTAAAACTTCATATCGGCATATGCGCAATGGCGAAAGGTTTCCAGGAAAGAACGCATTTAATATACATTGTTATACTAGGACTACGCTGTACCACTTCAGCAATATACTGCTGCTCCTGCACAGGTTGTTGAACTGCACATTCAGAAGAAAAGATGGGAACTTGGAAGAATACTTTGTCTACATCTTCGTCTACATCTACATCTACATCTACACACTCCGCAAGCCACTGCATAGTGCGTGCCGGAGGTTACCCTGTACCACTATTAGTCATTTCCTCTCCCGTTCCACTCGCAAATAGAGCGAGGGAAAAATGACTGTCTAAAAGCATCTGTAGGAGCCCTGATTTCTTGCATCTTATCTTCGTGAGCCTTGCACGAAATGTACGTTGCCGGCAGTAGATTTGTTATGCAGCCCGCCGCAAATGCGGTTATCTAAATTTCCGCAATAGTGCCTCACGAAAAGAAAGTCGTCTGCCCTTCGGGGATTCCCATTTGTATTCACGAAGAATTTCTGTAATACTCGCGAGTTGATCGCTCCTACTGGTAACAAATCTAGCAATACGCCTCTGAACTGGTTGGAAGCCTTCCTTTAATCCGACCTGGTGGCGTTCCAAAGCTTTCGAACAATATTCTATAGTGTGCCGCGTTATTTTCCATACGCCGTCTTCATTACGGATGACCAACACTTTCCCAAAATTCTCCCAATAAAACGAAGTCGAGCACTCGCCTTCCCTACTACCAACCTGATGCGCTCATTCCATTTCATATCGCTATGCGTTACACACATGTACAGAAAAAAACAGAACACCTTGAACGACTAGAGATAGTACGTTCATATTCGTAGGACACGTACATCAGTATGTTCTGCAGAAATGATTGACATTATCGGGGCGCGGGTTCAAGGTCAACATCAATATCGCGGCACTACGCCACCTACTGGCAAAATGTGCCTGCGGCTCTCGTTATCTCTAGAAACCGAAGGTAATGGATCAATGTGACTTGAGCAGAAGTGCAGGATGCCTCGCAGACGTATGCGCGAAGAGGGTGCATTATTGGCAAGAGTGTATGTGATGTATCCGTCCGGGAAATTGCTGCACGTGTGGTACAAAGTGTTCCGACAGTGCAATGTGTGTGTGTGCAGAATGGTTCAGCGGAAGGCCGTAGAACACGATGAGATGGGTCAGTTTGCACCACACAGACCACCCCACCCCATCCCCGAGAACATCGACAACTCATCCGGATGGCATTGCAGGACAGATCTGCGCCCTCCTCGGTTCTGGCGCAACAGGTGAACACTGTAACATGCCATGCACTGGCAGTGGTGACAGTCCGTCACCGTTTATTACGTAATAAGTTACGCATTCGTCATCATCTTCTCTGCCTACCTTTGACGAATGTGCTAAGCGGCAATGATGTATGGAACAACGTCACTGGGGACATGAACTGTACCAGATAGTGTTTTCAAAGGAATCCAGGTTTCGTTTGTTTGAAAATGATGGCCACATTTTGGTTCACTACAGACGGTGGAAGCGGCATCACTGTGACTGCCTTCATACGAGACATACAGCGCCAACTCAAGGCCATATGGTGTGAGTGCTATTGGGTACAACCACAAATCACAGTTGGTGCATGTCCAGGGCACTGTGACCAGTGTGACTTACGTGAATGACATCCTGCGAGCCGTAGCCATACCCCTTCTGCACGACACTCCAGACGCCATTTTTCAGAAAGACAATACGCGACCATGTGCTGCTGCACGACACGTGCCTTCTTGGTGTCACAGATATCAGCCTTTTGCCCTGCCCCCCCCCCCCCCCCCTGATCACCAGTCTTGTCGCCAATTGAAAACGTGTGGGGTGTGGTGAAAGACGGATGCAGCGTTGTGACCCAATGCCAACCACCCAACCACCACAGATGAACTTGGGAACAAGTGAATGCAGCATGGATGGCTATACCACAGGACGCCGTTCGCGTCTTTTCTCGTCGATGCCATAACGCAGGGAACAAATGAACAGGGCCCACGGAGGACCCTGTGCCTACTAGGCAAAAGGGCGCACGCTGAACCAAGGCGCTTGAAATGCTACTCATGTCTGCAGAAAACACTAATGCACATGTCTTGTGAATATGAACGTCCTATCTCTAGTAGTTCAAGGCGTTTTTTTTTAAAAATAAGTGTATTTAATCGATATGTGTGTTTCCAGCAGTACCGTACTAATGTTGTGTTAGAATGTTACGGGATTGTTTTTCCTACTCATCAGCAGTAACTTACATTTTTTCTCGTGTGAAGCAGTTAGGATGAGTAGTTTTGTTTCACTCAATATGCTGAATACTCTGGTAAACACTCTAAATGATAAGGAATTCGTCGTTTCGGCAAGCGCCGTGGAATTCTTCGGCAGCAGCAGGAGAAATACCATCGCAGAAGCCATAGACACACATAGTATTTGTATATTCTCCGTTGGCGTAGATGTGTGGCGTTTCATCTACCGTGTGTACAAACAAAGTTAACTGATACTTCTGTCTGATACACCCTCAACACCTCGCGCTATTTTGCTGACAAAAGTGACAACTGCGCATGTAATGGTAGAAATATATCCCGAGCAAAGAGTTTGAAATCAATGAAGTACGACGGGCTAGAATAAAACGTTAAGGAAGCTGGGTGTTTAAGACACATACACGCGCTCCACTAGTCCAAAAACAAATGTACATTAGAAGTGTTCTATATCGAAAACTGTACGGAATAGAGCATATGTCCATATGAAGTTTTTTGCTTCAGATGAGCCTTTCTGCAACATCCCTAAATGTCGACCATTCCTCCTGAGAGACCCTATACATTAACAATTGATAACGTAGTAATTAGCTCTTACGCGGCAAGTACAGTTCCATTATGACCCCAACGATCAGTTTCGTCTAGTGACTGGTCATCACCGGATTTCCATGGAATGCTACTACTTTAATGTATGCCTATATACTGATCCTAGCTAACTCATTAAAGGTACAGCATTCCATGAAAACCTAAGAATTGCTAGGGCACTATTGTAACCAATCGTCTCAGTCAAACACAGAGCAAATGGAGTTACTAGGAAATTACTTTATCTGCCTACTGCTGCAGAACGCCCTTGAAGACTTCATTAACAAATAACTGATTACTGACTTAGCACCTGAAATATCAGATGACCTATCATTAAAAAGGAAAAAATAATAATACAGAATAGGAGAAGGAGAACGAAAGAAAAGAGGAGGAAGTGGTAGAAAGAAAGGCAAAGGAGGAGAAGGAGAGAAAGTGGCAGAAGGGGGAGGAAATAAAGGAGGGAGAAAGAGAGAAGGATGAATTAAAAGAGTGGGAAGAGGAAAGAAAGGAGGGGAAGAAGAAGTAGGAGAGGAAAAAGAGGAATAGGAGGAAGAAAGAAAGGAGGAATAGCCAGAGAGGAGTAAGGGTAAGGGGAGGAGGAGGAGGAGCAAGAAGAGGAGGGATGGTCGAAACAGAGGAAAGAAAGGAGGATGAAAGTGAAGGAGGAGGAAGGAAGAGAGAAACAAGAAGCAGAGAAGAGGAAGAGGAGGAGGATGAGGAGGAAGAAGAGAGGAGGAGGAAGAAAAGAGAAGGAGGAAGTAAAGAGGAGGAAGAAAGAAACGATGAAGAGGCTGAAAAGGAGGAGTATGAGGAGGAGATGGATAGAAAGGAGGAGGGGAAGAGGAAGCGGAAAGAGAAGAGGAATATGAGGAAGGAAATTACTTTATCTGCCTGCTGCTGCAGAATGTCCTTGAATGCTTCATTAACAAATAATTGATTATTGACTTAGCACTTGAAGTAGCAGATGACCTATCATTACAAAGGAGAAAATAATAATACAAAATAGGAGAAGGAGAACGAAAGAAAAGAGGAAGAATTGGTAGAAAGAAAGGCAAAGGAGGAGAAGGAAAGAAAGTGGCAGAATGGGGAGGAAAGAAAGGAGGGAGAAAGAGAGAAGGGTGAATTAAAAGAGTGGGAAGAGGAAAGAAAGGAGGGGGGGGGGAAGAACGAGGAGAGGAAAAAGAAATAAGAGGAATAGGAGGAGGAAAGAAAGGGGGAATAGGCAGAGAGAATTAAGGATAGGGGAGGAGGAGAAAGAGGAGGAGGAGGAGGACATAGAGAAGGATCAGAAGAGCAAAGGAATGTAAGAGAGAAAGAACAGAAGATGGAAGAAAGAAAACGAAAGGTAGAGGAATGGAACAGAAGAGGAAAGCAAGAGAGCAAAAGAGAAAAAAAATGAGAAAAAGAGTGAAGGAATGAAAGAGTTGTAATCATCAAAGCATGTGATTGGGAGGAAAACTTTGCGGTTCGTAAATGGGTAGAGGTTTCTGTGATGATGGTACCCTCTCTACAGTTTTCTTTGGTACTATCTTGAGATACTGGATTGTCAGGAAAACAAGTCGAAGGTGTAATGTGCAATTTCTCATATGAAATTGAATTTTTAGAATTTTAGACACACTTTGTGATCTGAAACTAATTTAATGCGAACACGACTTCGATCTGAAGCAAAAGTGCCTCAGATTTTGGACGGTCTCTGTCTTGAGGTGTGGAGTGCGGACGCAAATAAGCCACGAAAACGGCTGGCGGTAAATGTGTGTCCTTGCTGGAGTAAAAGCGTGGTAACGCGACCGCGCGCTGAGAAGAAAGCGCAAACCCTCACTGCCACTTACCTCCGAGCTCTTTTCACTTTCACGAGGGTCTGTCTTCCCTGGAAGTACAGTCCTGTACTGACGTGGGCGTTCCACTCAGTTTGAGGTATACTAGGCAATGACTCCGTTTCCAAAATTGCGCCCAAAATCATCGAGATACATTCATGTCCATTTACTTAACACCTGCTACATGTTCTACTAGAATATGAACAATTTATAGTTCGAGTCTCGGTCCGGCACACAGTTTTAATCTGCCAGAAAGTTTCATATCAGCGCACACTCCGCTGCAGAGTGAAATTCTCATTATTTTAGAGGTTTCCGTTTCACTCAAGATCTGTTGTTGCAACAGTGCGTATGGAGTACATGAATAAATTTACAGATCAACAGCACAAGCGGTTCTGAGATAACAGGTATCGATCCGTGACGAAACATTCATCTTAGTATGTGATGTAGCCTTCATACGCGGTAATGCAGGCGCTGACACTGGCATCCCGTCGACCGCACATATGGCGAATACTGTTCCCCATGTTCACATAGCTCTGTAAGAGTTCTGGGCTGAGGAGTCATTTCTCGTCCCATCCTATCCCACACATGCTTGATTGGAGACAAGCCCTAAGATCCGGAGATCGTGCTGGCCAGGGAAGTTGCTGCACGTCTTGGAGACGTTCCTGTTTCAAGAACGGCAAAATAACGGGTCTAACAACATTCTGCACTACCGAGCTCTGGTTAGCATGCCCTCCAGAAACAGAAAAGATGAATTACAGTTGTAACTTATCGCACCCCAGACCAGAAGACCTGGGGTGGGGTCTCTACAAGATAGAGCTCACGAGGTCTACGCCATACGCGCAAACGACCGTCACTTGCGTGCGGGCAAAATCTACTTTTATCAATGAAGATCAGGGCGCGCCATTTGATCTTACAAGCGATATCTGACGGCAACAGTCGATCCGTGCAGGTCGATGCTGTGGCGTGAGTGGTAGACGGGTTAGAGGTGTGTGTGCCCGTAGTTCCATTGGTAATAACTGGTTCGCAATTGTTCGTGTTGACACGTGTGGGCTCACATGCCCTCTTATCCTTTCTGTGGTAGCTGTACGACCTGCCTCTGCTGCCCTTACAATACGATGACCGTGGCGGGCGTCTGTGTAGCGTGGACATCGAGATACTCGTCTACGGGTGTGAGAACGTTCCCGCCACCGCTGATACCAGTATCGTTGAACATACAACTTGTGTGGCAATTCTCCGAAAAAACCATCCCGCCACAATTTAAGTCCCTTCAAACTCGCTCACTTGGCTGTAGGAAGCACGAGTGCGTCTCCGTGGCATTGTTGCCTACTTGCTTCACACGTTTGCATCACATTGGGTCCTCTGGCTGTTGAGCATTTCCTATTAAAGCGTAGACAGAAATAGCACTTTGGTAGCTATGCCACTACGCTATCTTTTGGCGAACGACGTCAAAACCATTATGAGTACATCTATATACCCCATGTGGCATATACCATCATCGGATCAAAATCGATATTATCTTTCCACGTGTACTAACTTTTTTCCGGCAGAGTCTATAACTGAATTGGATGTGTTGTAGCCCGTCTTGCGAAGAACGACTTGCTGGGGACTACCGGTAGCCTTTCCAGTGCTGGGACTGATCTAAGGCTCTACTAGAGTGACTAGTGGCATCGGTAATTGTATGCTGCGAGAAGTGAAAGACGCATGACCCGCCAGGTTAGCCGAGCGCGCTAACACACTGCTTCCTGGACTTGCGTAGGCGCGACGGCCCCGGATCGAATCCGCCCGGAGGATTAACGACGAGGGCCGGTGTGCCGGCCAGCCTGGGTGTGGTTTTTAGGCGGTTTTCCACATCCCCCTAGGTGAATACCGGGCTGGTCCCCACGTCCCGCCTCAATTCCACGGCTCGCAGACATCTGAACACTTTCGCACTATTCCATGGATTACACTAGTCACAGACAGTTGGGGTACACTAATTCCTTTCCGGGGGGTACGGGGTGGTGGCAGGGAGGACATCCAGCCACCCCTTCAACTAACATTGCCACGTCCGATTGACCATGCCGACCCTGCGTATCTGCAGAAAAAACGGCACAAGCCATAGAAAGAAGTGGAAGACACATCTGTAGATCAGGAGTACAACTAATATGGTAAAATGGGATTATGAACCTACCAATTATTCTTCTTCTACTTGTTCACCATTATTATCATCAACCGTTTCATATCTACTGTCTACCGCTGGATGAAGGCTTACTCTAGACTTTTCAGTCTTCAGTTGTACACATCCATATCACTCCTACGTGTTTGCTGACATCTGTCCACCACCCAATAAGTCGTGTTTCTTGTCGTTTCTTATCTCTTTGGATTCAGCATGGAACTTCTTTGGTCAATATGCCATCCATTCGGTTGGCTCTGTGCCGTCCACACCCCCATTTCATTTCCATTACTATCGTAATTATGTTTCATCAGTAAAAGTCCTTTTCGCATAGCCAGACATCGGAAGTAATTACACACAATGTAAACTACCTGTTTCAGTCACAATGGGATCTTCATTTTGAAAACTGTTCAATTTACCAAAATCACTCTAGATCAATTTTTACTCTTTATTTCGTCTGCTTTCCATTCACTCGTTGTCTTCAATTTGCCTGAGGCTTAGCCCGAATGCTGCTAAGACAGGAGAGACTTGCTTCCGTCTTAATAACAGGCAATCCAACAGAGCACTGGAAGTCTATCTCATTGACACAAGACTTAACCACAACAGGGGTCACGCTGGATAACGCTGTCTTTTAAATCGCAACTCAAAAAAACTGCAACTAAGCTGAGAACAAGACATAATCTCGAACTTTGTGGGACCACACGGGGAGCATCAGCGACAATTGTGCGGACGGTGGCACTCGGCCTGGTATACTGTGCGGCGGAGAGCTTTGCACAGGCATGGTTAAACAGCGCTCATGAAAACAAAAGTGGTGCCCAGCTTAATAATACTGAGCATATCAGGTCTACTTCCATCATTTGGTTGCCTGTCCTCAGTCACGTACTATCTACGAAGGAAAGAAGCTTCGGTCGGGAATACAAAATCTTAGCAAACTTTTGGATTACATGTGCATTCTAAAATCCCTCATTTTGTGATCAAAAGACTTACTTGGTTCAAGGCATTCTCCTCTTGCACTTCAAATGGTTCAAATGGCTCTGAGCACTATGGGACTTAACTTCTGAGGTCATCAGTTCCCTAGAACTTAGAACTACTTAAACTTAACTAACCTAAGGACATCACACACATCCATCCAGGATTCGAACGTGCAACCGGCGGCTCCATACTGTGGCGCCTAGAACCGCTCGGTCCCTCCGGCCGGCTCTTTCACTTCCCGACATCCTCACTGAGGTTAACATTACCAATTCCGGAGGAGAAAACGCTTTTAAAATGCCCCAGTAACATGTCAGTTAGCACCTTGTCTCATTGAGACAGACCTCGGGTGTGACCAGCCCTGCAAGATATGGTCAAATCTCCTCCGACCGAGAACGGGACATGGAAGATGTGCAGATCAGTTTTTAAATGAAGAATGCTGCCCTCACCGGCATGCGAGTACGGCGCCCGCGAGCCAGACTATCCAGCACATCGACGAAGACTGCAGTGCCAGAGCGTATGGAGGGCTCATGAGGAATTCCTGATGACAACGAGTATTTCATCAATGACAGGATGTCCAGGTGAAAGGTATAATAATATCAAATTAATAACTTGAAAAGCAACTGAGATATTTATTGGCGGTTTGCTTCTACTAGCATGATAAGTCGAAATGTTTCCTGTGTTTGCTTCCGGCAGTTGGTATCACGTGAGCATGCTCGTAACTGCTCTGTTCACGTAAAGGCGCTTCAGTAGCCGTGTGTATTTTTGTGCAGAGGGTTTTCTGTGTGCTTTCTCTCTCGGAGCTTAAGTCTTTCTTTTTTACCCAACAGGACGCCATCGTCATTTAACCATACAGTAGAGCTGCATGCCCCCGGAAAAATTACGGTTGTATTTCCTCTTTGATTTCAGCCGGTGGCAGTACGAGCACACAGCAGGGCCATGCTGGCTGATGTTATAAGGCCAGATCAATCAATCATCCATAATTTTGCCCCTGCAAGAATTGAAAAGGCTGCTGCCCCCCTTCAGGAACCACGCGTTTGTCTGGCCTTTCAACAGATGCCCCTCACTGGGTTTATCAAGAATCAAGTGCACCACACAGCAGTTCGTGATCGCAAATATTGCGCCTGAAATGCTGCTAAACACTTGGAGATACGTGGAATTCAGATTAATGTCTGTCGCGCCACTAATGATGCGCATATCAAGGTGTATTAGGTGTCCAAAAACATTTTGAATAACCGTACTTGTAGAATCATACTGTCAGTAAATATCTCAGTTACTTCTCAAATTATTACACTTTGTATTACTGTACGAGTATATTTAAATCGGACATACTATATATATATATATATATATATATATATATATATATATATATATATATATATATATATATATATATAAAAGGAGTAGATGTTGGCTTATGATTAAATATTAAGTGTTTAGAAACAATGTAACGTAATTCAATATTGGAAATGAGCGTTTGGTGTCATTGGCCGGGAGGCCCCTTACGGGGCACGTCCGACGGCCTTGGTGCAGGTCTTACTACATTGGACGCCAGATAGGGATGAAATGATACTGAAGACAACACAACACCCAGTCCCAGAGCAGAGAAAATCCCCGACCAAGCCGGGAATCGAACCCGGGCCCGTAGGAGGGTAATCCGTCACGCTGACCACTCAGATATCGGGGTGGACAATTCGATATTAAAACGCACCGTGATGCGATATACTAAATAAATTCCATTTCTCTTCATGCAGACGTAGTCATTACGAATTCGTTATTAACGTATATTGTTTTTCATGAATAATTAATTGGACATCAATGTAGTTGTGGTCTTCAGTTCGAGGACTCGTTTGATGCAACTCTATCATGGGCAAGCCTCTTAATCTCCGAATAATTATTGCAACTGCATTAAACATTATTTTAGTCTTATTGTAACTGATTTTCTGTTCTCCTTTAAATTTTCTTTATTAATTCTATCAGTTTGCTGTTGACACTTATCTGCGCAGGAGACAAACGGTACAACGTCATTAGCAAAATGAATGTACTTCATATAGCCTACACTGTCACGTATTCCATTCTCATTTTCCAAGCTTATTGATCCAAACACTTACTCTACGACTATTTAAAATAGTAGTCGTGACATGAAATCTCCTTGTCGTAGTTCCCTTTCAGTTCTTAATTTCACAGTATAATGACAAAGACAAAAGAAAGTTGTACCATCGACATTCACATTCTTCGTCTGTGACATAAGATGATTCAGTACGTTATTTCTCAAGGACTGATGGTATAGACTTCATTGAGTGAAAACATTTTCAGAATCTATGCGTTCCTGGCAGTGTCACTTCATACGCTAACACTTGGTTTTAATTTCGGTAGTTAATGACCGTTCTTGTGCCCCTCTTTTTCTTAAGAAATACTGGCTGTTATATACGTGCCCAAAAGATACAGATAGCGGTACCGTAGTTGAAACCCCGGGTGAGTAAAGGGTTATAAATGAGGCGATCAGAGTAGTGGTTGTGTAAGTCTACGAAAGTTGTGTTTTGAGAACACTCTGCGCTTCGGAATCTTTTCGGCAGACTAGAAAATGAAGTCCCCAGCTGAGCTGTATAGTGTCGGATGTCTGCACTTTACTTGGCAACTGAAACTGCTGTTTGTTATTTCAGGCAACAAGTGAAGCAAGTCCACACTGAATGCCGTGTTTCTATTATACCAAATAATCGTTACTATGGACAGAGATGACTGTTTAGAAGAAAATAAAGTAACGTAATTCAAAACGGACTGCGAAACGTAGGTCACGTTGTCATCATAGCATGTTTTGAAACTGCTAATGTAACATAACGTACTTACTTGTCTCGAATTTTATTTTTACTTTTAGTTTTTGTAACAGCTATTTTTATTATGTTATTTGTTATAGGTCTGAGAGAGGAAATCGTAGACAATAGTCGATCACTATTAAAGTAGAGAGGAAGAAAACGTACCTGGAAGACCAACACAAGGAAAACTAAAGGACAAGTGGTTAAAGGAAAAGTTTTTACGAGCAGAATCGATTTAAAAGCTTTGCAAGAATAACGAAAGAGTAGTCTATGGAACGGTTTGATTTTTTCTGGAACCTATGTGACTATTCATATCAAAATACTTTTCTTCGGGGAACAGTGCAATCATTCAGTGTGCAAAGGAAAAAGAATCCAAGAATCCTGTAATGTCTGAATACTCCATTAGTGGTGTAGCGCTTGACACAGTCACGTCGATTAAATATTTGGACGTAACATTGCAGAGCGATATGAAGTGGGACAAGCATGTAATGGCAATTGTGGGGAAGGCGGATAGTCGTCTTCGGTTCATTGGTAGAATTTTGGGAATATGTGGTTCATCTGTAAAGGAGGCCGCTTATAAAACACTAATACTACCTATTCTTGGGTACTGCTAGAGCGTTTGGGATCCAGAGGAAAGGAGGCGTTCTTTTCGTTAATCGCTACTGAGGAAATTTAGAGAACCAGCATTTGAGGCTGACTGCAGTACAATTTTACTGCCGCCAACTTACATTTATCGGAAAGACCACAAAGATAAGATAAGAGAGATTAGGGCTCGTACAGATTCATATAGGCAATCATTCTTCCCTCGTTCTGTTTGGGAGTGGAACAGGGAGAGAAGATGCTAGTTGTGGTACGAGGTACCCTCCGCCACGCACCGTGTGGTGGATTGCGGAGTATGTATGTAGATGTAGAAGGAGACGGCCGCGAAATGAGTCTGAAAAATCAGAAATCAATGTCATTTAAGTATTTCTTAGAGGTGGAAAACTGAAGCGTCCATTTTAGTAAAGCAGTATTTCTGAACACATTTCAGATAACCGAGGGGCGACTGGACAGGTGATTATCAGAGCCGGACGTTTGTGCTGTAGAGGCAAAAAGACCGAAGCAATAAATCTGATGACATGAATGTTATGGAACATAAAAATCATTTGTAGCTTATCAAAGTCATTACACAAGAAACAAAAATTCTGAAAGAAAATACTGAAATACAGATTTGTCTATTTCCAAAATGTACAGCATGTACGTCCAGAAATGTAATGAAGATCATAAAACACTAGTACAAGAGAAATTCTGTCACCATATCTGTTCGCTACTGTCGCAGGTTCGAATCCTGCCTCGGGCATGGATGTGTGTGATGTCCTTAGGTTAGTTAGGTTTAATTAGTTCTAAGTTCTAGGCGACTGATGACCTCAAATGTTAAGTCCCATAGTGCTCACAGCCATTGCACCATTTGAACCATTTCAGTTCAACAAAATTTAATCTCCATTTAAAACTACCAACAAAAGCACGTGCAGTTTCTGTGATGAAATTAAAATGTAGATTTAAGTGGAACAGAATGAAGCAATATTGCTGTCCATGACGCAGGAAACGGACATGGACTTAAGAAAGCTGCTCAGACTAGGGACAATTTGAAATTAGATGTAGCAAATATTTCAAATGACTTGTATGTACTGCCATTTGGTCTACGGAAGGCACTCCCGTTTCTAAAACTGACCGCATCAGTAGCATATTACTAGAGGAATCTGTACACGCACAACTTCAGAATACATCCATTTAATGAAAAAAAATGGTTTCATATACATGTGGGATGAAACGGAATGAGGAAGAGGATCACCAGATCTTTTAACGTGCCTAGTGAAGCATCTCGAGGAACATGCGTAATATTGCAAACATGCGATTTTATGTTATGACAGCTGCACAGGACAAAAGCGGAACATAAAAATGGCTCTTTCTTTGAAGAAACTATTACGAGAACCTGGTATGGGGACATAAATCATAAAAGATAAACTTCTGTTGTCAGGGCATTCGTATCTACCAAATGAAGCAAAGGGTAGAAAAGCAACCCATATTTATTCGCCAGATGACTGGATAACCATTTTGAAAGAGTTAAAAACAGAAAAATCCGTTTAAAATAGTTCACATGATACATACTGACTTTTCATCCGCATAGAAATTGGAAACAGTCATTTTAAGCCGGAAGAAAATCATTGATGGTCATGAAGTGAATTGGCTTGGCATTTAGTGACTGAAGTACGAAGAGTGATGTGCATATTCACTACAGTACAAAAGTAGCGTCGATCCTGTCACACAGGTTCATGAAATAAATTTGGCAAAGAAAAGTAAAGGAAGACCAGTAGGGATGAGACATATTCCGTGCATTGCAAACACACATCAGACACAATTTGTTGAAAATGATAACGAGTCAGAAGACAATGATGAATTGTTCTGTGCGTGAATACGTAGGTGAATGTAGCCAGTACAATAACAGATATTGAAATATTATAAGTGGAACTGTTGCATTGTTTACTACTTTGATTGCAATTATTTTCAGGAGAAGCAAGTCCATATAATACGTTTCAAACATTGTTGCAATCTCCATTGTTTCTTTTATGTACTCCATTTTGCATGGAACACAAGAAATACAACTGTCTGATTCAAAATAAAGTAAATTTATGTTTGTAAAATTTATTCCCAGATTTTTTTATCCTCCGATACCTCACAAGGGAACCCACCCCCCTCAGATTTAGTTATAAGTTGGCACAGTGGATAGGCCTTGAAAAACTGAACACAGACCAATCGAGAAAACAGGAAGAAGTTGTGTGGAACTATGATAAAAAAAGCAAAATATACAAACTGAGTAGTACATGTTCAAAATAGGCAATATCAAGGACAATGTGAACTCAGGAGCGCTGTGGTCCCCTGGTTTGCGTGAGTAGCTGCGGAACAAGAGCTCCTTGGTTCAAGTCTTCCCTCGAGGGAGAAGTTTAATTTTTTATTTTCATACAATTATTATCTGTCCGTCCGATGCGAGGTAACTGCGCCGCAGTATGGCGACGCTACACCTAAAGAAACATCGAAACACACGACGACAGTCGACTACAGCGCACGGAAGAGAGAGTATTTCTGCTAACGAGGCTCCCTGGCTGGCAGTTGACTGTTCGCTACTTTGGACGACAGTGCATTAAATACGGGAGATGTATTCCGGGGCAATATGAATCCAGCAAATATAGCTCGTGACTTCAATAACAAGGTCAATGAATATTGGAGAGGCACGTCCTTTCGTCTACTAATCGCTCGGTTTTGCTGTGCGGTCGCAAAACACACTAATTTTACTAGAGTGAACACAGACGTCAATGAACGAACGGACAGATCATAACTTTGCGAAATTAAAGAAAGTAAACTTTTCACTCGAGGGAAGACTTGAACCAGGGACCTCTCGTTCCGCAGCTGCTCACGCAAACCACGAGACCACAGCGCTCCTCAGTTCACATTATCCTTGATTTTGCCTATCTTGCACATGGACTACTCAGTTTGTATATTTTGTTTATTTTCATCATAGTTTCACACAACTTCTTCCTGATTTCTCGATTGATCTGTGTTCAGTTTTTCAAGGCCTATACACTGTGCCAACTTGTAACTAAATCTGAGGGGGCTGTGATGGGGAGGTTCCTTTGTCAGAAACATTTTCGTTGGACTTGTGCAACTTGTAATCTGAATGCCTTAAATTCAAAATCAAATAGGGTTACTGCAGAAGTAGTTGTAGTAATGAATAAGGAAGCAGGAATGTGTGTAAACTACTATAAAGAGCAAAGTGAATGCATTACCGTCGCCAAGATAGAAACGAAGTGAACACCCACCACAGCGGTGCACGTTTATATGCCAACTAGCTCTGCAGGTGATTGGGGAGATTGAATAAGTGTATAATGAGATAAAAGAAATTGTTCCGAGAGTTGATGCAGCATTAAGCACCGAAAATATAGAACCTGGAAATACTGACAAGAAAGCTATTTCAAAAAGCAACGGAATTTGGATTAGAGGGAAATGACGAGAAAACAAAATTTATGAGAGTAGAAAGAAATTACAAGACAAAAAGACGGGAAATCGAACAAATTGATGACCAAGTGTTTGAAAACTAAAAGAGCTTACTTATGTTCGGATTGCAGTAAATAACAGATACGATGAGAAACAAGAAAAAAAAGCGAGGATAAAAGCGGCATCCAGAGTATCATATTCACTCAACAAATTAGTATCGTCCAAAATTTTATCAAGAGGAACTAATATAAGGACATAAAAAACGATTACCAGACCATTATTACTATATGGGCCAGAAATATGGAGAATGGATAAGTATATATGGCGAAAGATAAAGATTATCGGAAAAAAGATCTTGCGGAAGGTATTTGGACCAATTTGTGAGAGAAGAGAATCACAAAGAACAAACAGTAGGAAGCTCAGGGAGGTATAAAATAAAACATGGTTATGGAAGCGAAGACGAGGAGACAGACGGGACAGGAACGTGTATAGCAGTGAGGAGGGATCGAGACTGAGAGACGTGTCAGAGAAGAAACCTGAAGGACAAGGATCTTTAGGCAGACCGAAAATAAGATGGGGAGACCCGTTGGTTAAGGAGCTTCAGATACTTGGGGCAAGGGAAGAAGATACCAAGGACAGAACGCTGTGCAGGAGATTGCTACACGAAGCGAAAAACCGACTGTGGTTTGAGGGGTCAGGAAAGCGAAAGTGAGTAAGTAAGGAAGGGAGATGAAAATTTTATTGTGATAGGGAGGTGGAATTCAGTGGAAGGAAAAGGAAGGAAAGGAAAAATAGCAGCTGAATATGGGCTGGGTGAAGAGAAGGAAAGAGAAAGCCACATGGTAGAATTTTGCACAGAGCATAATTTAATAACAGCTAACATTTGGTTTAAGAATCATGAAACAAGGTTGCATACGTGGAAGAGAACTGGAAACACTGGGAGGTTTCAGACTAATTATGTAATTGTAAGACAGGGCCTTTGGAAGCAAATTTTAAATCGTAAGACATTACCAGGGGCAGATGTGGAATCTGACCGCAATTTGTTAGTTGTGAATTGTTTATTAAAGCTACAAGAATTACAAATATGTGGGAAATTAAGCACATGGGATTTGGATAAGTTGAAAGAATCAGAGGTGTGAGGGTATCGGAGGGAGCAATGCAGCAGGGAGAAATACAATAGAAGACGAATCAGTAGCTTTGAAAGATGAATCACTGAAGACAGTAGAGGATCAAACAGGTAAAAAGACAATACCTAGCAGAAATTCTCGTGTATCTCAGGATACTGAATGTCATTGACGAAAGTATGAAAACGCAGAAAATGAAGCAGGCGAAAGGGAATACGAACGTCTAAAAAGGAGATTAAGAAGAAGTGTAAAATGCTTAGCAGGAATGCCTTGAGGGCAAATGTAAGAATATAGAACCATAAATCACTCGGGGAAAGATAGATACCGCCTATAGGAAAATTAATGAGTCCTTTGGAGGAAAGAGAATCAGCTGTATGAATGTCAAGAGCTCAGATGGAAAACCAGTACTGAGCAAGTAAGGGAAAGCTGATGGATAGATGGAGTATATAGAGAGAAGCTGTACAAGAGGGACGAAACTGAGATAATGTTATAGAAATGGAAGATGACGTAGATGAAAATGAGATATGAATTACTATATTGCGAAAAAAAACTGACAGAGCAATGAAACACCAAAATCGAAACAACACCCCTGGAATAGAGGACATTTCCTCAGAACTACTGACATCCTTGTGACAGCCAGCCATGACTAAACTATTCCACCTGGTGTGAGAAGTAAATAAGACAGGCGAAAGAAAATGGTTCAAATGGTTCTGAGCACTATGGGACTTAACGTCTATGGTCATCAGTCCCCTAGAACTACTTAAACCTAACTAACCTAAGGACAGCACACAACACCCAGTCATCACGAGGCAGAGAAAATCCCTGACCCCGCCGGGAATCGAACCCGGGAACCGAGAACGCTACCGCACGACCACGAAATGCGGACCAGGCGAAAGACCCTCAGACTTCAAGAAGAAAGCAGGTGTTGAAAGGTGTGCATATTACCGCACTGTCAATTTAATGAATCATGGCTGCAAAATACTAACACGAATTCCTTACAAAAGAATGTTCGAACTGGTAAAAGCCGACCTCCAGAGAGGTCATGTTGGATTCCGGAGAAATGTAGGAACACGCGAGGCTATACCGACCCTACGACTTCGCTCAGAGGACACGATAAGGACAGGCAAACTTACGTTTATAGCGTTTTTAGACTAAGATAAAGTTTTTGACAGTGTTAACTGGAATACTCTCTCTGAAATTCTGAAGGTAGCAAGTGTAAACTACAGGGGGTGAAAGGCTATTTAAAACTTGTACAGAAACCAGACGGCAGTAATATGAGTCAGAGATAATGGAAGAGAAGCAGTAGTTGAGAAGGGAGTGAGACCGAGTTGTAGCCTATCGCCGATGTTATTTAATCTACACATTGAGCAAACAGTAAAGGAAACAAAAGAAGACTTTGAAAAAAGAATTAAAGTTCAGAGAGAGGAAATAAAAACTTCGAGATTTACCAATGACATTGCAATTCTGTCAGACAGCAAAGGACTAGGAAGAGCAGTCGAACGAAGTGGACAGTGTATTAAAAGGAGGATATAAAAGAAGCATCAACAAAAGGTAACACAAGGAAAATGGAATGTAGTCTAATTAAATCGGGTGATGCTGAGGCAGTTAGATTGGGAAACGAGACACTTTAACTATTAGGTGAGTTTTATTATTTGGGAAGTAAAATAACTGATGATTGTCGAAGTAGAAAGGATGTGACATGTAGACTGGCAATGACAAGAAAATCGTTTCTGAAAAGAAGAGAAATTTGTTAACGTCGATTATAGATTTCACTTTTAGGAAGCCTTTTCCGAATGTATTTGGAGTTTAGTCATATAAGGATGTGAAACATGGATGATAAACAGTTTAGATGGAAGGGAACAGATACTTTTGAAGTGTGATGTTACAGAAGAACGCTGAAATTGAGATGGGTAGATTGTGATATTAATGAGCGGGCACTGAGTAGAATTGGGGATAAAGAAATTTGTGGCATTATTTGACTAAAAGAAGGGATCGGTTGATAGGACATATTCTGAGATCGCCTGTCTGGTACTGGAACGAAGTGTGCGGGATAAAAATTGACCAAGAGATGTACGCAGTAAGCAGATTCAGAAGATTGTAGGTTGCAGAAGTTATTCGGGGATGAAGAGGCTTGCAAAGGATAGTAGCATGGAGAGCTGCGTCAGACCATTCTTCAGTCTAAAGACGATAACAACAACACATAGTTTACAATCGTTTTTATTTTTTTACTGCCCTGCAAGCAGCAACAACGTCGTTTATAAAATTCCTGTAATGACATGACAGCCTACACAGACATATTTACTTCCAGACTATTCTTCCAATGTTGAAACACAAAAGTGGCATATATCAGTCACGAAAATGGTATGCGGTATCATAATTACAGCAGGCTCTGACGATGGCTCCCACTTGTTAGCTTGTATGCAGGGTGGTCAGAAACAGTCTGAAAAGCTTGTAAGGGTGTTGTAGGATAGGTTGCGCTGAGAAATAACCGTTAAGAAAAAAGTTCGAAACAGGTTGCCTTTCTTGTATTTGATTAGTACTGAAGTTAGCCAATCAGTTAAGTTCGCGCGCCAATTCAAGGGGCCCATTAGAGACAGTGTCACCAAAGGTGTTCTTTGTTTTGTTTCCTAAAACCGAGCAAGAGAGCGATGCAGAAATTGAACACGGGGCGGTAGTAAGGATCGAAGCCGAGCCAAGACTGAGCAGTCGAGTGCACTGTCATCTACACTATGACAACAACAGATACTACCTGAATTTGCGCACTCAACGACTTGATTGGCTAACTTCAATGCTGTGCAACATATAGAATTTTTTTCTTAACAGTTATTTCTCAGCGTAACCTACCCTGCAATACCATTAGAAGCTTTCCGGACTGTTTCTGATCACCGTGTATATAAGACTATCACTATCAGCTCACGAGCTCCTCACAGCACCTTTAAGGTTTTTTTTAGCAACTGGCAGATTTATGGAAGACCTTACATTTGCGCCAAATATACCGCTGCAATCCTTGTAGGATGATTATCCCACAAGCATGCGGTGCAATACTCAGAACTCTAAAAGATTATTGTGACCTAAAAGACAGAAAGGGAAACTTCAGTTTATTATCTTTGATTTTAAAATGGACTAAAATTTAAAAATATTTACATTCAAAGGTTTGGACATCTGTATCTCTTTCATAACTATCAGCGAATTATCTTTTTACTCTTTGAAATTAAAGCATAATTTCTCTACCTGTCTCTCGAGCAGAATAACATTTATCAGTCTTGCAGTGGCCAAACGTTGCATATTTGACAAGCCTTGAGCTTAAAGGAACATTTCTCACAAGATAAGTTTCTCGTGAACATTTCTGCCGTAAATTCTTATTTTTGCCAGAGTTTCCGTAATAACTTCTGCGCGAGGGTTTTCTCAGCCGCACTCTCTCACTCTCTCTCTCTCTCTCCCTCCCTCCCTCCATCTCTCTTCCTCTTTAATTGACTAGCACCTCCCTGCCTTGGTTTCCTTCCTTTTCTTGTTCCTCTTTCCCCAATTGAGAACTCTACTGTTGTAAGTACTCTGTTTCTGTTTCTTGAAGGTTGTAATACCGGCATTGTTTTTAATTTTTTTGGTTCTCGTCCACAGAATAGCAGTGGAAAGATATTGCGACTTGTAATTTTCTTAACTCTTTGGAAACAAACGACAAGAAACACCTGTCATTATTATTCATCCAACTGACGTGGGATTTTATTTTTCAATTACAAATAGTTTCACAGTCAGATATTCTTTGCCAACAAATAAACACGTATCTGATGATGATCTAATGAAAATACAGATTTTCACGAAAACTTGTGAATTGAACTTCAGAATTACCTCCACAATCTTTTCTGGGTGGATACACAATAGCCTACGTATTTGTCGAAGACAATGATTTGTCATTACGAAAAATTATCGACTGTTGAATACATATTTGGAATAATGGTTGCAGGATTTTGAATAGTCAAGACTCAATTTCGTTTAAATCTAGAGAGCGTCTAGTCTGTTGTAATTTTTTTTTTTTTGGCGGCTTCACCGTTTTTCATGCCGAAACAGTCAAGAGACTTCCTCATCATCGGAATGATTTGAAAGGGAAAATTACGACGGAGGAGTGACCAAAGCACGATGTCCATGCGAATTATTGGTAGTATTACGAAACAGATCTATATTAAATGCTTCAGTGCAGCTGGTTCGAGAAGTTGAGCTCACTCAAATACTTCAGAGTACGGTGACAAACAAACTCCGTTTAGTTTCCAGAAGCTTACTTATAAAGGCTTTACTAGTGCTGTTTCTCCATTTTCTATACTTTTTAATGAAATATTTGTAATCAGTATAATTAAACATAAATAATAGTTAACGTGGACTTTAAATCACTTGATACAGTACCTCTCATTTTACCGCAGATGAACTAATTTTATTAAAATAGTTAATAATAAAGAAAAGGTCATTTACTCACCTCATTAATCGAACGGGCTGTTAATGAAAAAGGGCCTGTGTTGTCATTTTGAAATATCAGGCCGCGTTAATCCTGCAGCTGTAGTGCTTAAATTTCTTTGTGTATTTGCCGACACATAAAAATTTTCCCCCTTTTTGTGTTCCTTCTTAAAAATAGTCCTTAAATTATGCGACTGTTGTTTTTTTTGCCTAATAGTTTGTGGTACGAAATCAACTTGATTAAGAAGTAGCTCCAAGAACTAACCTGTTTTTAATTTGTCATGATACTTATTTCAGATCGTCATACTAAACGAGTCAAACCATGCAACTAGATCAATGTGGACCAGCTGTTTAAATTAGCACTGTGACGGTAGAATATTATCTATATCAGTTATTAGAACAGAATTGACTGGCTAACAGTTTGTTTAAAGTAGCCACATTATGGGGGAGCGTCAAAGATTGCTGGTTATTTATAGAACAATTTTACCTTTCGTTCTAATTTGCAATTGGTACAGATGATATTGTTTTTGCAATTCGTCGATCGTATGTGATGTCCTTAAGTGAGTACCACAGCCATTAATCATTGTCATAACGGTAACGGCCGCAAGCATTCATCTTTGCGCCAAACACAATCGATTGCCATCGTCTTGGTGACCACATAATAACATAAATCACTCTTCTTTGTTTACGTCACGCAACCAAGCGGTGTACATGCAGCATTTTCCAGACTAATTTGTCTTTAAATGTATTGTGTGTTTTGCGTGTACTATGCACGCCTCCTTTTATAAATTTGCATTCTATGTAACGCAAAACTGATGGAGAGCAACCATATACGAGGACTTGATGAAAAGTAATATCTGCAAAAAATTTTGCTCTCTTATTTTTTAAATAAAACACACCTTATTACTCTCTACATCATAATTCTTCATGTTTACATATTTACTTCTCAACATAATCATACTGAAGACGAATACATTTTGTTCCAGTGAGAAGGATGTTTGTTGATACCGTCGCTGTTCGATGTTTGACTTCGTTGACGGCACCATAACACGACGTCTGCTCGCACCGCTTCATCACTATCAAAATGAAGACCTCGAATGAGTTCTTTAAGTTTTGGAAACAGTTGAAAATCGGACGAGGCCAAATTGGTACTGTATGGAAGACGGTTGATGACAGTAAACGCAAGGTGTCAGATTGTTGCAGATGTCGTAGCGCCCGTGTATGGTCTTACATTGTCGCACTGTCGGAGGGGGTGCTCCATTTGCGGATGAACTCATTGAGTTAGAAACTCGATTGCAGCATGCTCTTTCTCACGCACCGACATTGTTACGTTGCAGACCGCCACGTTACACGGTACAATTTGGAACCCTCTAGCGGCAGAGAGCTGCAAGTTTGTTGACGTGGAGAACAGAGATGTAGCATGTTAATAACGTTGATTTTACTTAAAAAGCTTTAAGACCTTTCACACAAATTCGGAGGCATTGCTTTTCAGCATGTCCTCCTACAACCCCCAGCCTCGACCCTGATTAGTCAACGTACTGTTTCATCACTGGTGCAACTTCACTATAAAGATTGTAAAGCTTACCTACGAATTTTCTTCTTCATTATACTGTTATTTTATCCATATTTTTTATCCATTTTATTCCTATTTAACAACTGGTCTGAAGAGAATTCGAGCGAAATAAGATACTGAGTATGAATAAAAAGCTAGTAGAATTGTTCCAAGATTAGTTATTCATATATGTTACACCGTTCCGTAATTTCGTCCAGGCTAACTTGTTATTTTGCCTGATAAAAACCAATGTTTATTTCCCTGCAGTTTACCTGGACAGCCGACTGATTGAATCAGACGTAAAGCGCCACGAACGCCAGTGCAAATTTAAATGTCTCGAAGGCCTTTGGAAAGTCCCTGGAAATGTTGATGGTAGAGAAAAAAGAAAGGGTTTATCGAAAAAGATGAAGAACCTGAAAGTGTTTTGCTACAGTAATCTCGATCCGTAGAAAGGCTTAACACTCGTCTTTAAGCGAGAGGACACGCCGATTCGATGTTCCAGAGAGGATTGTTGTAGTAGGTTAGTTACTTTTTACTAGTCGTAGAAAGGCCGTAGATAGTACTGTTGGGATTTCATGGATCTTCTTCATTGGCCTAACTGAAATATCAATGGTATTTATGTACTTTTTGTGTTATGCGACCATTTTTTCCTAAAACTGCTCCGAAACTAATATAAAACTAGAGTTTAAAAGACTTATCAAATCAGAATAATTAATCCTCACTGACTCATGAGAGGTATGTATGGTTCTTTTAAATTAGAGACTACGCAGTGAATATGTTAAACTGAGCTTCAAGTTAGAAAGGGAGCACCAGATCTCGTTGGGCGCCTGAAATCAATCAGGCAGGTGACAAGCATTTTTAAGGCATCTCTTTACTGGTCGACGCTCGTAATATCCGTAGCTCAGCCAATGAAGATGACATAAGGAAGGAAAATGCGAAAAGCCAAGACTTCCTTTTCGGAAGCAGACAGAACGGAATCGCCTCTCCACCGCCAGCCTTCGCCTCCACATACATCTGCAGCCAGGAGCCGATCTCGCCAGCCGAGCGCCTCTTCGAGCAGATGAGCGCAGGACTTACAGACATTTAGGGCTGAGTTGCACTGTTTTCTAGGAGCAGCTTCACGTTTTTTCTTGCCTTTGGCAGATGCCTTAGGATGCTTCTGTTTATCCTTCAATAAGGAGTCTTCAAGGTGTGTTTTATAAGGCGAAGATGTCAAAACAGCTGATGAACCTGGCTTACGACCTCTGTTGGAAACCGTCCTCTTTAGAGGAGGGACTGGCATGATATCTTGTGGAGACACACACGTATTTGATGAGGTATTTGACAACGATGATGGCCTTCATTTTTATCCATTTCAATGAGATACTGCACCAACTGTTTCTCAATAGCATCAGGTAGTGCAAGCTTACGTCCAAGTCTCAAAGAAACACATTCTTGAGGTGACATATCGCTATGCACAAACCTTTGAAGTGTGTTTGAGGTAGACTGCAAGCTTTTACTGCTCTTCTTAACCCCACCTGCTTTCCCTTGAGGCTATTATAATCATGTTTCCAGCATTCCACTTCTTCACAATAGCTCTTGGTTTCCGATCAGTTAGCTTTCGTGCCATCTAGAAACTGGCGCAAAACGTATTAGAAGTAATGTATTTGATGTTGGTATTGTGGAAACGTTTCCACAATGCCATCATATGTATGCTTCCACATTACCTACAGAATGGCCATTTTAAATTTCGATAGATTACATTAAGCAAGTATCCATTTAAGGTTGACAAAGGACTGCTAAAACCTTCTATGCATCTCCCTTTATAAGCTATCAGACGTAAAGAAAGATAACTACAAAATATATAGATAAATATAATAGCACAACTTACCTCGAAAAAGGTTTAGAAAATGTGTGAACGTAAATTGCATCACTGTCACGGCGTCTGTTGCTCAACTGAGTTCTAACCCTCTACCGTGACAAATAGGAACTATTGCAACAATTTCTGGCTGCCCCACTACAGTGCAACACTCTGCAGGCCAGATACTAGACGCTTCCACATTACCCACACGTTTCCACATTTACACCCCTACCTCTAACATTTCACCAATCACTACACAACTTCACGAATATTATTGTTTTATACTGCGACGTAGTTATTACAATCAGACCCCAGATACTTCACCCAAATATGCCAAGGTAGTAATGTGAAATTGTCAGAGTTTGGTTCAAATTGCTCTGAGCACTATGGGACTTAACTGCTGAGGTCATCAGTCCCCTAGAACTTAGAACTACTTAAACCTAACTAGCCTAAGGACATCACACACATCCATGCCCAAGGCAGGATTCGAATCTGCGACCGTTGCGGCCACGCGGGTCCAGACTGTAGCGCCTAGAACCGCTCGACCACTCCGGCCTGTCAGAGTTTGCCAGCTGATTTAATGTGCACTTTAATGCAATGAACTGAATTAATTGTGATTCTTGTTTAATTACGTACCTGACAAATTCCCTAATCATTATTTTGGACGGGCTACGTCTTATTCATGTCAGTTTAACAGGGCCAACTTACATAACTCAAAAGCTTACACACCCCGTCCACTATCATTTGCTGGTGTCCAGAACTTGCCAGGAGAATGATCACAGTCGGCAACTGACGGTAGATGATATAGTCGCTGTATTAACACTAGTAGTGCTACATCTAATCAAGATGCTCATGATGTACCACAGACCAGAAACCAGATAAACAGTAAAATCAGTATTAGGGAAGGTGAATGGAAGACGGATTTGCTGGAAGGGTGCTGGGAAGATGCAGTTCATCTGCAAATAAATTCGCGTCCAAAATGCTAGTGCGAGCAGTTCTAGAGTACTGTTTCAATGTTTTGTTGGAGTCTTGACCAAGTAGGCGTGACAGCAGACATGGAATGAATTCGGAGACGCTCTTTTAGGATCGTAGAAGGTCGGTACAGTCCATACCAAGAACTGAAATGGACATCTCTGGAAGAAAGGCGGCGTAGTTGTCGCGAAACCCTGTCGGGTACGTTTAGAGAACCAGTATTCATGGGACACTGGCCACTATCGTGCGTACGGACCTCAGAAATTAAGATTCTCGTGTCGTCCCGCACTAAGATCAGTGCTCAACTAGAGTGGCGCATTGACGGAAGAGAGTACATGTTCCGGACAACACAGTGAGTGCGCCAAATGACACGGCAACTGAACACGTCCTCCAAAGTGAAACCACTTGGGGCAGTAGGGTTCTTGTGAGCAAAAGTCTACACTGCATACGAATTTACCACAAAGCACCGGCAGTGTATGGACCAAATGCAAAGTCGCCTCCAGTTGTGCCAAAGACTCCACCAAGGCCACAGAGACATCGGTAATGCCGATCGGGCAATCCAGACCTTCCACCATGCGGTCTGCATCTTCTCGGTAAGCTGTAAGACCTACATCGAGGCAGGGAGATTTTTCCAACTATGAGAAGTTCACATAGCGGTTCTCGAATGGCTGTGTCCAAGGATCAGACTTCTAGCATATAGGAATCGAACGATTAATAGAACATTCCGATCACAGTTTACATTGGTTTGGTAACTATGAAGAATAGTGCTATGTATCTGTGTCACTTTGAAGTGCAGTGCAGCTTTCAGTAAAAATTACTTGGCACTTATTAATGAAATTCCCTCGTATATCTCGCATAAAGGTCACGAGAGTAAGACTGGAGACTAAGACAGGTTAGGATACATACAGACGCATACATGCAATTATTTACCTCACTCAGTACGCGAATGGCATACGAAAGAAAATCGATAACATTGGTAAGATGTATAGTGAGGAGGCCGGTCTAGGCAAAAACTGAACATAGACTGACGATGTAAGATTCTGGTGTAATGTGGGGAGAATACCAAAGTCAATTGAGCTAGTTACATTCGCAGTCATACCCTCTCCGCCCGCCCCAGGAGCTCTGGACCTGCCCACATATGTCGGGTAATTCTATTTCAAGGTCAACCTCCTCCCCTCTCCCTTTCCAACTAAACCACTAGCAATCAAGCTGCACCGCCATCCTCCCACTTTGATTGCTAGAGCAAATGGATGGTCTCTGTCATTCTTGTTCTGTGCACTGTAGTGAGACTATCAGATTTGTTATGAACAACAGCAAAATAAGTTCTGGAATATCTGCCACAATTTTCTCTCTTTACAGCAGGTGCATGAGTCAACTCAGTTGTACTCTGTAGTGAAAGGCTTGGGTAACTATTGTAAATAATAACAATGATACGACAAATTAAGCTGTGGTTTGTTATTACTCCTTTTTTGCAATGCATTTCGTTAACAATATTTGTTTATTTATTAACAATATTTTTCTCAATGTCATTTACAACATTTTAAAATTTTTGTTTTATTAACAATAATTTGCAAGGTTAATGTAATATAAACATTATTTCTATACATACAACAATGATCATCTACGTAGTATAAAGACTGGTTTATACATTTTAACACTAATACTGTCAGGTGCAAGAATATATATATTTTATTTATTTACACTAAAGCTAGCAAAAAGAAGAAGAATAAACTACCCCACTATCTTTCCCATTTAATCATTACTTTCTGATTGGTATTTCATTTCTATATACATTTTTCACTCTATTGTACAATATGTACAATATATGAAAGATGGAAACTGGCAGCAGCAGTTGAATAAACCACTCACATGCACACCCAGACACACACCTACGACAAGCGATTCGTCTAACTATTCTGCACACGCATCCACTATTTTTGCAAATAAATGCCGGTCCACACACTCAGTCACTCGTGTGACTGTGAGTACGGGAGTGTCCTGACCTAGTCCCCACAAATGAACCATTTGTCATCATGGCGCGAGACTGACATTCAGCTGCAATGCAGTACATGCCTGATGTCCTCGTGATCGAAAGACTACTTGACGCTCTATATGTGGAGCGCCACCAACGTCCCCGAGCAGGAACTTCTAGCTGTGCACGATCTGAGAGCCTTTGAGACCCTATGATGCACTCCGTTAGTCCGCCTTTAGGCAGTACCTGTATGTGTACAGCAAGCACACTTTTTAGATATAGATCCTACAAACTCCACAATTGGCACCGATTCGCCACATGTTTCATCAGGCCGATAATATTGTCGTTTCGAGGTGTTATGCCATAAGGATTATGCCATATATACAGACATGTCACATCCATTAGTGTGATATGTAATTTCTTCATATGGATCGCAGCCTTTCACACAGTAGATTAAACTTTCTGTATCCATATAAAGCAACTTGGTATCATAGAAGTATGTCTTTGCAAGTTAATAGTGAAATCGGTTTCGGTTCATATGGAGTTTTGGAGACATCCAGAATACACGTACAAACATAGCCCGACTTCATGAATTGCAGCAAAACCTTAGCCATTGGCACAGCTATTAGTCCTTATCGAAGTTCGTGGCCCACTTAAAATTTGGCCTGGCGATATAATCTATTGAGCCACATCGCCTCTCCCAGCGGTAAACTAAATGAATTTTGCGATTGTTTTTAAGAATTTTCCGTGATTTGACTGATAAATAGAAAAGTCATTAATTTAAAAAAAATTATTTCAAATTCATATGTTGTGACAGCCGTCTTCACTGTATTTACATCAACATACATCTTCAACCAATGTGACTGCTCGAAGGAGATGCCGTGAGTGACTCTAATACGTCTGATGTAAAATTTCTGCGTTTCTGCCCAGTGGCAGCCCACAAATATGGCAGCCAGCTTCCTGCTTGTATAAGGCATCATTCTCTAGCAAGCTGGACATGAGAATGTTGTTGCTACAAATCTCACTGACAGCAACTGGAAGTTTTTTGAGCTATGAGAGCAACTATTTCATAGTATTATCCCTGACTTATTAACGAATAAGATTGAGGTTGGAGTCACACAAGCATACAGTTTCATGCAGTGCCACACATGGTTGCTGTTCACTGAAGGCATTATGAGATGCAGTGTGATCACCTTCACAATGCACCACAGGAGTTAGTATGCACTTGAAGTCAGCATATATAATGAAGGGACAGTGCTCCTGGTGGTAGACATTTTTAATCTTTAAGAACTTGCTTGCCACAGTAGGCATTCCCACCATTTCTGTAGGTACTGGTTCCTGGTTAGACCAGTCAATGAGCTGATTTTCTAAGTAGTTGCCGTTACTGAAAGAGATGTGGCATCATTGACAAAAATGCCTTGCCCATTTATTTTCACTCTGATCCAGACGTAGTGCTGCTTCTTGCCCTTAGATATCCACCCTCTTCCTCTAGATTCTGGACATTAATGCAGGCTTTTTAGCAATATCATCCAGAAGAGGGATGAAACTGAACCTCCCATTAACTGCGTCAGAAACATGCTGTTATACATATAGGAAGAGTATACAGTTGAATGCCTTACCAGACCCTCTTCCCTCGGAAAAATGACCCTGTGTGACACTCTCGGTATAATTTCTGAACCATTCTTCAGTTATCTCACCCTATGATATCACACCATTATCCCCCCAAATGTAGATGTTGCGTACATAGTTCCACGTAGTCAGCGCGTACACAACTTTTCCACTAGAGCGCGCCCCACTAAGCACACCAGCGCAGGCGCAGCGCTCGTCCATCTCCGCACTACGAGATGGCGCTGCCTTAGAGACGGACCAAATTCTGCTTCCGCCGATCTGTGTGTTAATGTGTAACGCAGCCAATGAGATTACTCCTAACGTAGAACCTTTTCTCCTCGCGGATCACACTCGCGCAGTGATACCTGAATGCTCGAGGTGTTATAACGACTGTACAGATCTCCGATTATTCAGTCTGCATCAGTCTGCATCAGTCTGCACCAGTCTGCATTAGTCTGCATTAGTCTGTACTCACGTTTCAGTCTACGCCTAATAAGATTACCCTATTCCTGTACATAGCCATGAAGATAAATGAATAGGCACTTTGTCAAGTATCAGAGATATGTGAGAATAAGATTACCGTACCAAGACCGAAGGAACTTCAGATTGTCAATTGTAAATAGCATCCAGAACCAAGTTAAGCTATTTTTATGCTTGTTATTATTTTAATAAATGTGTTTGAAAATTAATCAAGTTCTGTTTAAAGTTGGTCACCGTCAATTTGCTACTCTAAGCGTGCAAGTGGCACTTCTGTTGTCTGACCAAACGGCAGAAGATAAACATGCCACGATAAGACGACGAGACATATTGCTGACACTCGCCTACTTCGTTAGAGCGACAAGTCAAATAATCGGATGGTGTGTGTACCGAAGGTCTTACAGTACGCTCACCACAGTAGACAATGCTGTTTTCTTCACCAGCATTATTACTTGCTTTGGGGCATGCGTGAGTTCACAACGTAGAACTGCATTGCACCTAATTGTGAAATACCGTGGGTCGTTGACGAATCTGAGAAGCTCCCTTTCCTAATCAGCTTGACCTACTGAGAAAAGTGGTAGGATCACAGTAGCTTGCATTGTAGTTGCCAATCCAAGCTTGTGAGATCTGGTTCCCAAAAGTGCCAGCAAGCATGGAGTAGTCCATCGCACTAGTATGATTTACCTGGTAATAATTATCAAACGATTGGGCTGCTGATAGGTCTCGAGCGAAGTGATTGCCAATGTCAGTATAGTCCAGATGATGTCAAGATGGTCCTGAAAGCGTTGGACTCAGCTGAGATGAGCTCTGTGTTGACAGATGACATGAACACATCATCTTGTCCTGTCGTGGAGACCAGGGACCTGCTCGCGATATTTGTGGGTGTGATAAATCTATCATCGTCGGTGGACCCACCTAGGGTAACGAACGCATGTTT
The DNA here is from genome assembly GCF_023897955.1 of Schistocerca gregaria. NCBI lineage: Eukaryota > Metazoa > Arthropoda > Insecta > Orthoptera > Acrididae > Schistocerca > Schistocerca gregaria. The sequence continues at coordinate 518,001,089 of NC_064921.1, read as the reverse complement.
GTAGGGTCAGGTTGTGGAGTAATTGAATGTGCAAGCTTGCCTCTGCACATGTCCACCACATATGCAAAGAAAAGGTGTAAGCTCCTTGAAGAATCAGTATCACAGTTGGATGATTAGGAAAGCAGTAACACCTGGTATCCAACTAGAGCACGTTGGCGTATGACTGGTCACAGAATTTAAGAAATTCCGCAGTGTACACATGGACACATACACTCTGGATCCGCTTTCTTGACACTGCACGGGGGCTTTCATGGAACGTAATATTAAAAAATACAACTGTTGACCGATGTTGACATGTTGTTCTTTTCCGAATGCAGGGTTCGTGGAGGTCCTTACCAGTGTGTGCATAGCTAAGCCAATGCAAATAACCTGCGCTTGAGCGAGTAGACTTACAGACCAACTGATGGTTTGAGTTACATACTTTACTTCGATTTGAAGTTATTATACGGGCATGTCATGCAGCAACCTCTGCTGATTCGAGGTTTCTGATGGCAGTCCAGAGAGAAAACCGCCAGCCTGGATTGCTTCTAAGATGTGGCCGCGGATAGTAGGAAGGATATGTGATGGAGGCAGACGTGGCATATCCTACTGATTTGCACGTCGCGCACTGCCATTGCCGTTGTGTCTACAGTGCCTAGTCCAGCGTCTTCGAGCAGGGCAATAAGCAGAGGAACGTTCTACACCACAGAAACCTCCAACAATATCTCTGTAACCTATTAGTCACCCCATGGCATCTCCTTCCAAGCACTCACTCTAGTTGAAGGAGTTCATTGATGTAAATACAACGAAGAGAGCCTGCACGATGTGTGACTTTGAAAATAATTTTTTAAATTAATAAACAATAATAACAATTTCAGATGGATTCCGTATTTCTGGATTTCCGGAAGGCTTCCGACAGTCTACCACACAAGCGGCTCGTAGTGAAATTGCGTGCTTATGGAATATCGTCTCAGTTATGTGACTGGATCTGTGATTTGCTGTCACAGAGGTCACAGTTCGTAGTAATTGACGGAAAGTCATCGAGTAAAACAGAAGTGATTTCTGGCGTTCCACAAGGTAGTGTTATTGGCCCTTTGCTGTTCCTTATCTATATAAACGATTTGGGAGACAATCTGAGCCGTCGTCTTCGGTTGTTTGCGGATGACGCTGTCGTTTATCGGCTAATAAAGTCATCAGAAGATCAAAACAAACCGGAATACGATTTAGAAGATATCTGAATGATGCGAAAAGTGGCAGTTGACCTTAAATAACGAAATGTGTGAGGTCATCCACATGAGTGCTAAAAGGAATTCGTTAAACCTCGGTTACACGATAAATCAATCTAATCTAAAAGCCGTAAATTCAACTAAATACCCTAGTATTACAATTACGAACAACTTAAATTGGAAAGAACACATAGAAAATGTTGTGGGGAAGGCTAACCAAAGACTGCGTTTTATTGGCAGGACACTTAGAAAATGTAACAGACCTATTAAGCCTATATTACGCTTGTCCGTCCTCTTTTAGAATACTGCTGCGCGCTGTTGGATCCTTACCAGATACGACTGACGGAGTACGTCGAAAACGTTGAGAAAAAGGCAGCACGTTTTGTATTGTCGCGAGATATGGGAGGGAGTGTTACAGAAATGATACAGGATTTGGGATGGACATCATTAAAAGAAGGCTTTTTGCGTTGCGACGGAATCTTCTCACGAAATTCCAATCACCAACTTTCTCCTCCGAATGCGAAAATATTTTGTTGACACCGACTTACATAGGGAGGAACGGTCAAAAAGATAAAATAAGGGAAATCAGAGCACGTACGTAAAGATATAGGTGTTCATTCTTTCCGCGCGCTATAGGAGATTTGAATAATAGAGAATTGTGGAGGTGGTTCGATGAACCCTCTGCCAGGCGCTCAAATGTGATCTGCAGAGTATCCATGCAGATGTAGATACATGTAGATGAACAAGCAGCATGCTGTTATTGAATATTTGTGTGTAGAAAAAGAAACCGTGGTGAACATCCATAAACGTTTGTGTGCAGTGTATGGCGGTACTGTAGTTGATAGGAGTACAGTTGGGCGATGGGTAAAGCCTCAGGAAATGCCGAAACAGAGCTCCACGATCAGTCACGCTCGGGGCGTCTTGTTACAGCCACTGCTCCAGACATGCAGAATCGTGCGGATGCCATTATTCGTGCCGATCGGCGCATCACAACTTGACAATTGGCTCTACAGTTGTCGGTCAGCATTGGGAGTGCGTCTGCAATGGTCGAGGCTCTCGGATATTCAAAGAGGTGCTCACGATGGGTTCCACGAAAGCTCACAGCGGACCACAAGACTCAAAGAAAGGGCATGTCATCTGAATTGTTGGAGCGTTTTGAGACTGACGGAGAGGCCCTTCTGACACCGATCGTTACGGGGGACGACAGGTGGGCACAGCGCTTTGCGCCGGAAACAAAAAGGCAGTTCACGGAGTGGCACCATCCTCATTCACTACAAAAGAAGAAATTCAAGACAACCCCCTCTTCCGGAAAAGTTATGGAGACAGTCTTCTGGGACTGTGATGGCGTCATTCTTGTGGATGTGATGCCAAGAGGGTCAACCATCAATTCCGAGGATTACGTGAAGACTCTGAGTAAACTCAAGAACCGTTCCCGATGTGCTCGATCGGACAAGAATCCAGCTGAAATATTTCCCCAACACGATTATGCACTCCAACACACAAGTCTGAGAACCTAGAAGAAGTCGCCAAACTGTGCTGGACATCATGACCTCATCCACCCTACAGTCCAGACCTAGCACCCTCGGACTTCCATCTCTTTGGACCACTTAAAGATATACTGTATATATTGTATAATAGAGTGTAATTAAACAGTACATATGTATCTCTGCACCTGATAATACTATTTTAAAAAATGTAAATCACAGCCTTTATACTATGTATGTAAGTTATCCTTATTGTACTTACAAATTATGGTTAAGGAAGCAAACATTAAAAAAAGTGTTGTAAATAACAATGAGAAAAATATCGTTAGCAAATAAACAAAAATATTGTCAGCAAAACTGTCTTGAAAAAAAGGAATTATTGTTAATTAAAAACCATAAGTTAATGTCATACAGCGTTGTTATTATTTACAAAAGGAATCTAGCCCTTTTACTGCAGAATACTACTGACTGGCTCATGCAATTGCTGTAGAGGGAGAAAACTATTGTCGATATTCCAGAACTTAATTTGCTGTTGTTTATAACAAACCTGTTTGTTTCACAACAGTGCACTAACCAGGAATGACGCTGCCGATGCATTTGCGCTAGTAATGAAAGTGGGAAGGGAAGGTGTAGCTTGATGCATACTGATCCAGTTGGAAAGGGGGGGGGGGGGGGGGGAGTGACCTTGACTGTAACACACACAGGTGTCTGGTGCCCTTGTGGCTCATGTCGTGTTACATCGTGGTATTGAATGTTATCACACACAGGTGCCCTACTAGCGTGGGTGTGATGTAGGGTTACATCCTGACCTTGACTGTACTACACACAATACTCCTACATGTGTGTGGAGGTTGGGAGTTGCTGGAGGTGGGGGGGGGGAGGGGAGAAACCCTGAATATAACTATCACAATTGCGTTAGATGTTACTTGATAGATCGAGAGTCTAATCAGTGACCTTGAGATAAGTAACCGGTTATAAGTAGTTTATCGGTCTTACCTGGGATATGCGGATCCCACCTTACCATCACTGAGCAGTAGGACCCAACTTCCGTATGCAGTGAGATGGAGTAAGTGGCGCACCCATAGCCAAAGCACTGTGCGGCGTGAAACTTCGTTAAAGATTCAGAAATACCCTACCATCAAATACAGTTCATAATACTGTAATAGAAACAGTGGAGATGTGCTCTCTTTCATTATCCTGCATACAATAACAGTAGTTTTTTTGTTAGGTGTTAGTTGTCTAAAGAAGAAGTTGCACTATTGTGTTACTTGCACTGTATTTTTCACATACGTGTCAATAGGTATGGTTTGGTGGTAAAAGATAGATTTGATAATTCGTGTTGCGCTAATTGTGCAGGGCACTGTTGTTTCCACATCATGCAGGAGCTCTTAATGTAATTTATGAGGATGTTCAGAACTCCAGTGTTCATTGTTCTGATAGTTTACGAATTCCGATGAATGTTGCTCTCTTCCGTCTGAAACAAAAGTGCATTTCAGCACCATGCTCTCTATCTCCATGGCCGGCTACATGTCCAAATCTTGACAGACTACAATTGTAAGTGTGTAAATGTCTGTATAGATGAGTTATGTTTTTTATTTTTTTTATATTTTTAAACTGCAGTACCTCGCCTTCAGTATTGCTCTAAAAATCATTCACGGATGAATACTAGTGCTGCGACTACGATTATCGCAGTAGTCAGTTGCAGCTCTGATGCCGACCAACAGTGTCCAAATCGGTCAATTACTGCACTGCCGTCACTTTATAACGGTCGAGTTTGAATTTGCGTCCCACGCTCCACACTTGATTGTAATACACACAAGTTCCTGGTGCCCATGTGGCTCATGTCGTGTTACATCGTGTTATTGAACCCTGATAACTGATATGAAGGGATTGTATGCTCCACCATGCATTTCACAGCGGTCTACGGAGCATGGATTTAGGTGCAGAAATAAGGGAGACTGGCAACATTACGCACCTATTAGGTGACGTAGATTAGTGATAACTTTTGACTAAGAAAGATATATATCACTCCTCACTTATTCAGAGGTTTATTCGACCGGCCGCTGTGGCCGAGCGGTTCTAGGCGCTTCAGCCTTGAGCCACGCTGCTGGTACGGTTACAGGTTCGAATCCTGCGTCGGGCATGGATGTGTGTGATGTTGTAAGAGGTCCATAATTAGAGAACTTGTTGCTAGCGCACTCGAGCTGATGTAATTTCGATGTATTGCTCACGCGCTGCCTGCGATATGTAAGCTAGAAGAGAATCTGAGACCAAAGAGTAGTATTGACTGCAGTAGGAACTGTGTAGCAGTAGCAGTTAGTTGTTGGTAGCGAGCAGTCGTGTCTGGTGTATCGTGTTGTCTGGGCCGGTCGTGTGCAGCGATGGCAGAGCCTGAGCGTTGTAGGATAAGGTAAAAGCAGCCTCGCGCATATGTAGTATTGTTAATCAGGTCCCATGTAAATGTTTAAAAAAATCTGTTAATAATAATCTTTCTCATAAAAAGTAACTTTTGACATTAATAATATTTCTCATAAGAAGTAACTTTTGACATTAATCTCAATTTAAACAATTCAATAATTTCTCCAATCCTTGGCCATCCCGATTATTGAAAAGAAAAATCAGTTCTTCCCTTTTATATAAGACAAATCTATCGGCCAGCATTGCACTTAGCTGCGCCAGGAAAAATTTCTTATAGGAGCAGATATATACGCGTTATCCGGCGACCTAATTAAGGTAAGATTTTTCAGCTTATTCAGAATGATGTATCAGGGCCATGACGCAGCATTGCTGACGTCCAAAATTTACCAGGTTAACTTGACTGTCAATTATTGAAAGGTTATAGGTTTGTCACATCGTATTATATTTTCACTGTTGGGTAGTTACGCTAAATGAGAATAATATTCATATTATTTTATTTACTGTGGGGATGTTACAATGTCCTTAGGTCAGTCAGGTTTACGGAGTTGAAAGTCGAGGGCACTGATGGCGTCAGATGTTAAGTACCATAGTGCTTAGAGCCATTTAGAGTTTTATTCAGAGTTGGGGTGTTGTTTCTTGTAGCAAGATGCAGCGAATTTATTGTTCTAGTCATCGCTACGAGATACGGCATATCCCACTCTAGGACAAGTGACGTTACGTCACACTTGGGGATTGAACGGCGGCCTGGTGCACGTTCAGAACACACGCAGTGTCCGCAGAAACGTGATCTGCGACTCGACCGACCCCCAACGACAGTTGTCGGCTGTAGTAGGAACGCAAACTACCCAATGTTTGTTTTCGAAAGTAGATATTTGTGAATTAGAGTTGGGTTAACATTAGTAGCGACTGTCGAAAATAGGAGGAGGAAATTCCATAAACAATTATGGGAACGTCGTTATATTCAAGGCCCCTAACTTATTCGAAAGACAGCTTTAAAATAATTCCACCTTCTCCTCGAAGGAAAAAAAATCTATGACCAACAGTGTGCTACTAGTTATGCTACAGTTTGTACACGCCGCAGGGACTATCTCATAGTTTGAACTTCACTAGCTTCCCTCCATACCTTTTTCACTTTTACATTATCAGTGGACATGTGTGGTGTATTATGTTGAATATAACTTATGTTGGGATTTAAAAATTTATACATACAACAAGGAATGGAGTATGTTTATTATCGAAATTTCATTACAATAAATAATTTAAAAACACTTGTTTTGCACAGCTCTTTAATGCTCCGGTGCCCTGAAAGGCCATGGTTTCATAGTATGCTCGATAACATGAAAAACTATCTTGTATCATATTAGTGTACGTTCAACTACATGTTAAGTGAACTGGAGATATCTGAACACGCATTTCTGGATCAAGATGCTCCTTAGCTTGATATTCGACATCGTGCAGCAGAAGTGCTACATCTACGATCGCCATCTCGTCCTGTGTGATGTGTAATTTCATTTACGGAGAAGGATTATAAAATTCTCGACCGACCGGTCCTTGAGTACTGTTGTTTCAGCCTCGGATAAGGGAAGACAGAGAAAATTGGAAAATGATGAGAGTGTTGCACCGCAGGTTAGTTTATTCTTTGCCGAAACTCACAATTGTACTGTACAACATAGATGCCTCCTCCTTCAATAAATACAAATGAAGCCACCAGTCGGTGACGGAATGAGCGTAAACGTTTCTGTATTCCAAGTACGCAGTCCCGAAGCCATCACTAACTGATTCTTACCAGTGCCAAGTCCTCAAGCCAGCTGCCGTCCCCATTTTCAGCACGCGAAGTTCACCGAATGAAGTGTTTATAGCCCCGCGGCCAGATACGCTGCAGTATCGCGCCAAGTGCTTTCGCCGTGACCTGAAGATAGCATTTCTCCTGAGGAGTGGTTCTAGTGTCCAAAGCTTCACAGTTCTATAGACAGTTGATATTCGAAGTGAAGAGTTTGTAAGAAGAATGGTTCTGAGAGAAATATGTGGAAGACCTTTGCCAGAAGAAGCAGCAATCACTGGGACATGTGCTTTGGTTTTTACACGATCGACATTTTTCTCTAAATTGGCTTCTCGAGACGAATGCGTCTAATGTATCGCTCCTGGCTTTTTATTCCCGTACTGAGTCTCGTGTGTATTGAATGTTCATTTTCGTTTAACATCAGCGCCAAAATTGCCAGTGTTGTGAGTACTGTCTGCTGTGCAGTTTCGTGTCTGAATGTTGAAAGTGAGATAATGACTGACTATTTTTTTACGGAAAAATCGAAAAATAGTAACAAAACGTATGAACAGACCGTGAAAATAGGATTTGTTAATGAGCAAAGCAGAATTCATACCGGATGTTCTTGAGAAAGGTCGTGTGGTAAATTCTCTACACTTTTGAGAACTGAAAGAATAGGTAAAGTGTCATCTAAACACTCCAGAACAAGTTCATTTATTTGTCCGAGATAAATATTTACTTGCGAACACATAAGAAAATGTGTCGAACAAAATAAAAAGCGCCCTTTTCCTTTATCCTTCATATATTGCTTTCTTGCGAAGTGCTAAATAACGAAAAGTATTTTTCTAGTCTTAGTATTTCTGCACGTTTATCTATTTACTTTCTTATTTATGCGTAGTGTAGGGTTTTTATCTGTAAATCGTATATGCTTTTCGCTTTCAGATATATCGTCTCTCTTGTAGGACACCAGTGGATAGGAAAAAAATACTAGGACCTTGTGCAACTTTTCAGTGTGACACAAAATCAAAACAAAAATCATAGCACAGATTAAGAACACATGAAAACACAAAATCCGTTTTCTATAATAGGAGTGACCTCGATCAGAATGGGTTATAACTTCCAATGTCAGCGGACGCCGCCATAGTCCCTTGTCGCTGCGCATTTGCAGCGTGCAGTATACTCATATAACTCCGTATTCGGGACAGTCTATAGATAATCGACGTCACAGAAACACTCGCAGCGTGGCTGGTTGCTGATTTACACGAGGGCACGAAAGGCCCATGCGCTTCGAGTAGTAGATTGTGACCAGAAAGTCGTTCGCGTAAAACAGACTTTATAAATAGGCCTGACTTGCCTGTGGAAGTCGGTTCGTGCACAACGGAGAACGGTATCGATATGTCCAAAAAGGCGTGCGCAAAAATGAGAATTTTCAATGGTCCGTACTCTGGTTCTATTGATCACGAAGATAAGCGGTCAAGTTTATGGGCAGTTCTTGGTCTAGCGACTATTAGTATACCTATCGCAAACTGTCCTACTTTACAGGCTAAATGATTCTTCTAAGATTTATGTTCATGGCAAATTGTCGAAATTTTTACCATATTTTTTAAGATGATGTTCTCGGGAACCTTGCAAATTTTTCGATGTAATGATCCGTTATCGTGATCGAGAAGTTATCATACTTATGGACGCAAGATATTCACGTAATAATGAACACACGGAAAGGGTTCGGAAGACACCGAACATTGATTTCAGTCAGCATTTTCTCACCTATAAAAGTTCATGACGTGCAGTCTCTATGTAAGGGGCATTTCACGCCTATAGAAATATGCTCAAAGTGAGCAAAAAATGAGCTAAAATGGTCTTACCAATGACCGAAAGTAACTTAAAAAAACAGTAAAAATTATGTAAAACTGGAAAGACTGTAAAGTCAATAAAATATGCACAATAATATTTTTACTCTTTTAAGATACAAATCATAAGCCAGGCGTTGGTATCGATGAACAAGGCATCCTGAAAAAAAAAATTAAAGCAATAGATTTTTGTGTCTATCTTATATTATGCGTATTTATTTGTTGTGTATATGTGTCAAAGTATATAAACTGTCAAAACTTTAATGACTTACAGAATTCGTTTTATATAAGCAGCACAGGGTGTTGTAGCAGGGAAAAGAAGGGAACAAGCGGAAAAATGCTCCTGTCAGGGCATTAAAAGGGACTCTGACAGAAAAGTAGGGAACCAGCTGCCTCAATCCCCATTTCGTCTTGCTCCCGAAAGAACTTGGTGTGCGAACGTAGTCATGTTTTTTGTGTTGAAAGAGAGTAGCAGAGAGACAATGACAGTGGAAGAGAGAGGACGCAATGTCAATGGGAGAGAAAGAGAAAAGAGAAGCCTTACTGAAAAGATAAACTTGCAGTGATAGAGAGAGAGGTGAATGAACAGGATAGCAGTTCGGTCAAAGAGAGAGGAGATATTGATGGACATTGAGAGACTGTGGCAGGAAGAGATAAAGAGAGAGGGATGAAGATAGAAGCAATGGGGGGAAGAGTAAGAGAAGGCAGTGGAAATGAAAAATACAGATAAGTGGAGACCATACTAGGCTTGAGGGGGTTCTGGGGCCTCTAGACCGACGAGTTTTAAAACTTAGGTATGGAGGAGGGCGCATATTGGTACGAAATTTTAACCTTCCCCCGCGGAATTTTTGGGCCGGAGAGATATGGTGGGGATAGTGGCTGTAGAAAAAAAAAAGACATAATGAGACAGTGTAACTGAGAGAGGTGGCAGTTGTTATTGCGTAGCACTGATCTATGCTGCAATTAGATAAAAAATGGATCAGCTAATTTCCTTCGGTACCTCTCGCCTGACTTCGTGACTGCCGATATCTGCGAAGCGATAGGACAGCGACGCAAACATTGGCGCCATTTACATGTAAACAGCGAGCAGAACACCTGAATACGAGGTCATTATTTTTTAATGCACCGGCGAGTCAACTAAATTTAAATATTAATGCTTGTAGTACTCTTATTATAGTCGTTAGACCAAAGCAGACGTTAAGTTGCTCATTTTGGAAGCGTGCCGTTAAACACATGTAAATGCGGCGGCCACACCGGCGACTAGGAGAACCAGTGCGCTGCCGGCAGCTGGCCGTCGCCGCCGTAATGAAACCATTAAGGCGTCAGCCAAGTGCCGCAGCCAGGGGACAGCTGCTTCTTTAGCTCTGACCTAAGATCCCAAAGCGCGCTCCTCCAGCGTCACCAATTTTCACAACTCGGCATCGCATCGATTTAGCAAGGCGGCAGTTTCAGTTCTGCGTTTTCCTCTGACAGTTGCCCATTCAGTCACCACTTCCATTTCTTCCAATTATACTCCGAATTTAGTAAATCCCGACTTTTATCTTCGAAACACTTAACGCGAGTCTGCTGTAATCAGATTCTATTTCTCGATATAAGCACTGCAGCAACCTCTCTGCATGGCGCTGAAACAATTACATCTTTGGGGAATCAGATCGTTTGTGACCAAGGGGAATTATTCGCGGGATGCAGCCCATGAGGTCGTTCTTGTTTTGAAAGATTATCTGCTCAAGGCTCTGTTTCGGGTACGGTTGGATGGTAGACGATGGCACTGTGTTTGGAAGAGTCTGGGTTTGGAAGGAATACCGCCTTTGTCTGGTGATGGACCATGCTTTATGAAGATTCTACATTGAATAACGAACTGGGTGACGAAATTTCAATTTGCTTGCCTCGATGAAGCTTAGTTAAAGTGGCATCGTTTGGTCGCTATTACTCCGCGTGCAGGAATGGAGCCGTGTGCTTTTGCGTATTAAAACAGAAGCTCATAGGTTGCTCATACTTGGTTGAATGGAAGCTGATTATACGGCGGTACATTATCTTTTCACTTCGTTGTGCTGTGAGTTCAAAGTTGTTACCCTCTTCTGGACTATAAAATAGTTTTTCTTTCCTCAAAATATTGAAATGAGAACGTGATGTTCCTATTGCTTGTAGTGATTTTGAATCTTGTGCTCGCGGGTTTGAACGCCGTTGCAGGCTTGCAAAATAATGTCCTCGTGTTCAGTAACAAAATTATTGTTTATCAGTCTACTTTCTTCAGATTTATTTCTGTTTTAGCTGAGTACTCGGCGAGTCACGGATACGTATTTTTCTCATTTTTACTAGTCCATCTCCTCCATCCACTTTCTCTGTTCATCTCCTCCTGCTCCTCTCTCTGTCTATTTACTACTCCCTACTCTTTTTCCATCTCTTCCTTCCCCTGTCTCTATCCATATCCTCTTCCCATCTCTCCACTTCTATCTCCTCCTCTTCCCTTCTTTTGTCCATCTCCTACTCCTCCTTTATCTCTGTCATAAAATGATATAATTTTGTATGTAAATCCACCGGCATAGGCCTATGTGGATAGTGTCTGCTAAATATTTCTTGCGAAAAGCGTTAGTAGCCAGAAAGTAATAAATTTGAACGGCGTGAAGTCATGTCTGACGTGACAGTTTTACTACATAAACAGCGAAAATGTAGTAAGCTATAAACTTGTTTCGTTTCATCATTTCGTGAAGATCGTAAGTGAGAAAAAGTTTCGCAAAGATATGAAATTATGTGTAAAGTTTGCTGCAAGTCACTAAGTGCTTTGAATGCTCTTTTAATTGAGAAGAATATTATCAGGCTTATTATCATATAGGGGAGAGGTGGTCGATAATATCGGAAATAATTAAAAGCATTGAAAAAGTTTTAATTATAATTATCGATATATAATAGCTCACCAGAATAATGCCCGCAGCAAAGTAGCGCCTCAGGGAAATCAAAGAGGGCTCAACTCGGCTACTTTCGTTTCTATAGCTACTACATAAACCATTGGTGGGTATTGTTAGTTCTCTTGTCATGCTTTTTGCGTTCTGAATAAGTCTACGTAGCTGCGGAGTGCGATATGGCTGGAATTTCCGTGCTATATGCTACAGAAGGGATAAGGGCACGTCTGTTAAACTGCAAGAAAAGTGACTATAGTTAATTTATAAGAGACATACTTACGTTGAACCTTATACTGAGGTCTAGGTAGATCTCTGCTGTAAGTTCACCGACTAAGAATATCTGAAGACTGAGTGCGAGAGAGAAAGTAGCGCTCACTATTAAACTCTATTACATGCCGAATAACCGATAATAGGATCTGTGGACTATACGAAGGAACGTTATATTGAATATATGAACGGAACTGGACAATTAGCTTTGTGAAAAAAATAGCGTACGAAGTGTGAATGACTGTCTCGTAGTAATGGATGATAGTCCTTGTTATAACATCTTTGAGTGACGAACTGTAAAAACATGGATATTTTAGTTGCCGTAATTGCCTAGAGTAATTGTAGGATCAACCCTCTCTTTCTCCATATACAAAACGCAATCAATCATGATCAATTAATTATTATTAGATGTTGTTAATAAAAACTAAAGAGATTACCACAATAGGGTGTGTATTAGTCACTGATAATCATTGGCAAGCTGCCAACTGTATCTCCGGATGATGCAAAGTTCGATTATAAAACATTACGAAGCGGAAATTGTGACTTAAAAGCCATTTAACATTTCATTTCCTCTCGAACAGAAACAACACAGAATCAGAAACAGTGCGGATAAGTAATAACGTCGGAAATAGGAAGCTGAAATAATAACTAAAATCCAAAGACGTTGTTAAGTGTAACAAATGAAAGGTGATGGACTGTGCAAAATGTGAACATTAATTATTATTAAGAAAACCCGAAATTTAGTCACCGTTACAGTTAAGATGTTTGTGGGTGCTCCATCTGATGTATAGATATAACGAAAAGTCTGGCATATACAGTAGACAACAACATCAGTATCTTACGTCAGACAAGTTAACGACAGCAGATCGACAGAGGGCGGCTATAGTGCAAAGTAGCTGTGGGTATATTATGCAATGTCTGGTTATGCAACAAATAGTGTTGAAGTATTTATTAAACACATTGGAGATTGTATAAGCATTGTATTCATTACTTTGACTCATATCACTTAGCGCATATCAACCAATAAAAGCATTTTCTCAAATATGATGAAAATTCAAAAGTCAAATGGTCCATAGCTTTTCCAAAGAGTAAATATTTTCCCTAATTCACGCAATATTTTTCAAATCAGTAAGTATCTTGTCCTGTACACATTCTAAAGTAGTCTGTATTCTTGCTCGGGGTTCAATCTATCACAGATTTCATTGGTATCACTTCAGCGGGTTAACAATAATAAATTTAAACATCATGTGTGGTGCGACAGTTTTCACGCATCTCAGTGGTTATGACGTCATATATCTTAAATTGTTGTGTTGTACAATGATATAATTTTGAAGGTGTATTCATGCTATGTGTGAACACTGTCTCGAAAATACACTCCTGGAAATGGAAAAAAGAACACATTGACACCGGTGTGTCAGACCCACCATACTTGCTCCGGACACTGCGAGAGGGCTGTAGAAGCTATGATCACACGCACGGCACAGCGGACACACCAGGAACCGCGGTGTTGGCCGTCGAATGGCGCTAGCTGCGCAGCATTTGTGCACCGCCGCCGTCAGTGTCAGCCAGTTTGCCGTGGCATACGGAGCTCCATCGCAGTCTTTAACACTGGTAGCATGCCGCGACAGCGTGGACGTGAACCGTATGTGCAGTTGACGGACTTTGAGCGAGGGCGTATAGTGGGCATACGGGAGGCCGGGTAGACGTATCCCCGAATTGCTCAACACGTGGGGCGTGAGGTCTCCACAGTACATCGATGTTGTCGCCAGTGGTTGGCGGAAGGTGCACGTGCCCGTCGACCTGGGACCGGACCGCAGCGACGCACGGATGCACGCCAAGACCGTACGATCCTACGCAGTGCCGTAGGGGACCGCACCGCCACTTCCCAGCAAATTAGGGACACTGTTGCTCCTGGGGTATCAGCGAGGACCATTCGCAACCGTCTCCATGAAGCTGGGCTACGGTCCTGCACACCGTTAGGCCGTCTTCCGCTCACGCCCCAACATCGTGCAGCCCGCCTCCAGTGGTGTCGCGACAGGCGTGAATGGAGGGACGAATGGAGACGTGTCGTCTTCAGCGATGAGAGTCGCTTCTGCCTTGGTGCCAATGATGGTCGTATGCGTGTTTGGCGCCGTGCAGGTGAGCGCCACAATCAGGACTGCATACGACCGAGGCACACAGGGCCAACACCCGGCATCATGGTGTGGGGAGCGATCTCCTACACTGGCCGTACACCTCTGGTGATCGTCGAGGGGGCACTGAATAGTGCACGGTACATCCAAACCGTCATCGAACCCATCGTTCTACCATTCCTAGACCGGCAAGGGAACTTGCTGTTCCAACAGGACAATGCACGTCCGCATGTATCCCGTGCCACCCAACGTGCTCTAGAAGGTGTAAGTCAACTACTCTGGCCAGCAAGATCTCCGGATCTGTCCCCCATTGAGCATGTTTGGGACTGGATGAAGCGTCGTCTCACGCGGTCTGCACGTCCAGCACGAACGCTGGTCCAACTGAGGCGCCAGGTGGAAATGGCATGGCAAGCCGTTCCACAGGACTACCTCCAGCATCTCTGCGATCGGCTCCATGGGAGAATAGCAGCCTGCATAGCTGCGAAAGGTGGATTTACACTGTACTAGTGCCGACATTGTGCATGCTCTGTTGCCTGTGTGTATGTGCCTGTGGTTCTGTCAGTGTGATCATGTGATGTATCTGACCCCAGGAATGTGTCAATAAAGTTTCCCCTTCCTGGGACAATGAATTCACAGTGTTCTTATTTCAATTTCCAGGAGTGTACATCGTGAATACAGTTAGTATTAAAGAGGAAATAAATTAAAACGTCCTGCCTGATGCGAAAATGCGTCGCGAAAATGTAGTAAGCAATAAACTGTTTTCCTTTCAACATTTTGTGTGGAGGTGGGGGGGGGGGGGGGGGGCGTGTCAGCGACAAAAAAGTTTCGTAAATGTCTGAAATTCTGTGTAAAGTTTTTTGCAAGTCGCCAAATGCTCTCATACTCAAATACGGGATGAATAAAATCTGGGTAATCGCGCGTCGTGTCCTACACTTCTATTCCACGTCCAGCCCTTCCATTTGATGGGTAAGTGGTACTCACCCCCACAACGATTCTTTCGAGACAGTAAGTGACATGTTTTGAAATCGGACCACTTGTTTCGGAGCAGATGTGAAACATACATACAGGAATTTTTATAATAATAAATAATAATTTTGATGAAATAAAGCTATACTCAAGTTACCTGCAAAAACCTCATGAAGATTCAGCTAGTACTTTAGGAGATTAGCATGTTCAAACAGAGAGAAAGACACAACGATTTATCGTTTTATATTTAGTATAGACGATATACTTCACCATTCGTTGTTATTAACGCACAAGATCGTGCCATGTTGCACTGCAGCCGTCTTCTTATACATTGAAGCGCCAAAGAAACTGGTATAGGCATGCGTATTCAAATACAAAAATATGTAAACTGGCTGAATGCGGCCTTGCGGCCGGCAACGCCTATATATAAACAACTCTTTGGCACAGTTGTTAGATCGGTTACTGCTGCTACAATGACAGCTTATCAAGATTTGAGTGAATCTGAACGTGGTGTTATAGTCGGCGCATAAGCGATGGGACACAGCATCTCCGAGTTTGCAATGAAATGGCGATTTTCCCGTACGATCATTTCACGACTGTACCGTGAATATCAGGAATCCGGTAAAACATCAAATCTCTGACATCGCTGCGGCCGGAAAAAGATTCTGCAAGAAAAAGATTCTGCAAGAACGGGTGAAACGAAGACTGAAGAGAATCGTTCAGTGTGACAGAAGTGCAGTCCTTCCGTAAATCGCTGCAGATTTCAGTGCTGGACCATTCATATTCATTGTGCATTCCGACAGGCATGGACAATTCCAGCAGGTCAATGCGGCACCCCGCACGGCCAGAATTGCTACGAGAGGCTCCAGGAACACTCTTCTGAGTTTAAACACTTCCGCTGGCAACCATACCATCGTGCGAACCACTCAACGAAGCATCATCGGTATGGGCTTTCGGAGCCGAAGGTCCACTTGTGCGCCTTTGATGACTGCATGACACAAAGCTTTATTCCTCGTCCGGTCCCGTCAACACCGACATTGGACTTATGATGAATAGAAACGTGTTGCTTGGTCGGGCGAGTCTCGTTTCAGTTGTTTCGAGAGGATGGTCGTCTGCAACCAAACGATGTTGATGAGAAATTTTGTTGGGAGTAATTTAGTTTGTCGCGAAATCTCGCGCATATATTCGTTTTTACTTACGTTTCGTGTGGCAAGCCCTTTTATTCTGAGCATCATGGTGAAGTGTCGTGATGCATTAGCTACCTGTAACAAATAATACATAAGTGGTCCTGAAAAATTATGAACACCAAGTGTAAAGGCCCCCCCCCCCCCCCCATGAACCATGGACCTTGCCGTTGGTGGGGAGGCTTGCGTGCCTCAGCGATACAGATGGCCGTACCGTAGGTGCAACCACAACGGAGGGGTATCTGTTGAGAGGCCAGACAAACGTGTGGTTCCTGAAGAGGGGCAGCAGCCTTTTCAGTAGTTGCAGGGGCAACAGTCTGGATGATTGACTGATCTGGCCTTGCAACATTAACCAAAACGGCGTTGCTGTGCTGGTACTGCGAACGGCTGAAAGCAAGGGGAAACTACAGCCGTAATTTTTCCCGAGGACATGCAGCTTTACTGTATGATTAAATGATGATGGCATCCTCTTGGGTAAAATATTCCGGAGGTAAAATAGTCCCCCATTCGGATCTCCGGGCGGGGACTACTCAGGAGGATGTCGTTATCAGGAGAAAGAAAACTGGCGTTCTACGGATCGGAGCGTGGAATGTCAGGTCCCTTAATCGGGCAGGCAGGTTAGAAAATTTAAAAAGGGAAATGGATAGGTTAAAGTTAGATATAGTGGGAATTAGTGAAGTTCGGTGGCAGGAGGAACAAGACTTCTGGTCAGGTGATTACAGGGTTATAAACACAAAATCAAATAGGGGTAATGCAGGAGTAGGTTTAATAATGAATAGGAAAATAGGAATGCGGGTAAGCTACTACAAACAGCATAGTGAACGCATTATTGTGGCCAAGATAGATACGAAGCCCACACCTACTACAGTAGTACAAGTTTATATGCCAACTAGCTCTGCAGATGACGAAGAAATTGAAGAAATGTACGATGAAATAAAAGAAATTATTCAGATAGTGAAGGGAGACGAAAATTTAATAGTAATGGGTGACTGGAATTCGAGTGTAGGAAAAGGGAGAGAAGGAAACATAGTAGGTGAATATGGATTGGGGCTAAGAAATGAAAGAGGAAGCCGCCTAGTAGAATTTTGTACAGAGCACAGCTTAGTCATAGGTAACACTTGGTTTAAGAATCATGAAAGAAGGTTGTATACGTGGAAGAACCCTGGAGATACTAAAAGGTATCAGATAGATTATATAATGGTAAGACAGAGATTTAGGAACCAGGTTTTAAGTTGTAAGACATTTCCAGGGGCAGATGTGGACTCTGACCACAATCTATTGGTTATGACCTGTAGATTAAAACTGAAGAAACTGCAAAAATGTGGGAAATTAAGGAGATGGGACCTGGATAAACTGAAAGAACCAGAGGTTGTACAGAGTTTCAGGGAGAGCATAAGGGAACAATTGACAGGAATAGGGGAAAGAAATACAGTAGAAGAAGAATGGGTAGCTCTGAGGGATGAAGTAGTGAAGGCAGCAGAGGATAAAGTAGGTAAAAAGACGAGGGCTGCTAGAAATCCTTGGGTAACAGAAGAAATATTGAATTTAATTGATGAAAGGAGAAAATATAAAAATGCAGTAAATGAAGCAAGCAAAAAGGAATACAAACGTCTCAAAAATGAGATCGACAGGAAGTGCAAAATGGCTAAACAGGGATGGCTAGAGGACAAATGTAAGGATGTAGAAGCTTATCTCACTAGGGGTAAGATAGATACTGCCTACAGGAAAATTAAAGAGACCTTTGGAGAGAAGAGAACCACGTGTATGAATATCAAGAGCTCAGATGGCAACCCAGTTCTAAGCAAAGAAGGGAAGGCAGAAAGGTGGAAGGAGTATATAGAAGGTTTATACAAGGGTGATGTACTTGAGGACAATATTATGGAAATGGAAGAGGATGTAGATGAAGACGAAATGGGTGATACGATATTGCGTGAAGAGTTTGACAGAGCACTGAAAGACCTGAGTCGGAACAAGGCCCCCGGAGTAGACAACATTCCATTAGAACTACTGGCGGCCTTGGGAGAGCCAGTCATGACAAAACTCTACCAGCTGGTGAGCAAGATGTATGAGACAGGCGAAATACCCTCAGACTTCAAGAAGAATATAATAATTCCAATCCCAAAGAAAGCAGGTGCTGACAGATGTGAAAATTACCGAACTATCAGTTTAATAAGTCACAGCTGCAAAATACTAACGCGAATTCTTTACAGACGAATGGAAAAACTGGTAGATGCGGACCTCGGGGAGGATCAGTTTGGATTCCGTCGAAATGTTGGAACACGTGAGGCAATACTGACCTTACGACTTATCTTAGAAGAAAGATTAAGAAAAGGGAAACCTACGTTTCTAGCATTTGTAGACTTAGAGAAAGCTTTTGACAATGTTGACTGGAATACTCTTTTTCAAATTCTAAAGGTGGCAGGGGTAAAATACAGGGAGCGAAAGGCTATTTACAATTTGTACAGAAACCAGATGGCAGTCATAAGAGTCGAGGGGCATGAAAGGGAAGCAGTGGTTGGGAAAGGAGTGAGACAGGGTTGTAGCCTCTCCCCGATGTTATTCAATCTGTATATTGAGCAAGCAGTAAAGGAAACAAAAGAAAAATTTGGAGTAGGTATTAAAATTCATGGAGACGAAGTAAAAACTTTGAGGTTCGCCGATGACATTGTAATTCTGTCAGAGACGGCAAAGGACTTGGAAGAGCAGTTGAACGGAATGGACAGTGTCTTGAAAGGAGGATATAAGATGAACATCAACAAAAGCAAAACGAGGATAATGGAATGTAGTCAAATTAAATCGGGTGATGCTGAGGGAATTAGATTAGGAAATGAGACACTTAAAGTAGTAAAGGAGTTTTGCTATTTAGGAAGTAAAATAACTGATGATGGTCGAAGTAGAGAGGATATAAAATGTAGACTGGCAATGGCAAGGAAAGCGTTTCTGAAGAAGAGAAATTTGTTAACATCGAATATAGATTTAAGTGTCAGGAAGTCATTTCTGAAAATATTTGTTTGGAGTGTAGCCATGTATGGAAGTGAAACATGGACGATAACTAGTTTGGACAAGAAGAGAATAGAAGCTTTCGAAATGTGGTGCTACAGAAGAATACTGAAGATAAGGTGGATAGATCACGTAACTAATGAGGAGGTATTGAATAGGATTGGGGAGAAGAGAAGTTTGTGGCACAACTTGACTAGAAGAAGGGATCGGTTGGTGGGACATGTTTTGAGGCATCAAGGGATCACAAATTTAGCATTGGAGGGCAGTGTGGAGGGTAAAAATCGTAGAGGGAGACCGAGAGATGAGTACACTAAGCAGATTCAGAAGGATGTAGGTTGCAGTAGGTACTGGGAGATGAAGAAGCTTGCACAGGATAGAGTAGCATGGAGAGCTGCATCAAACCAGTCTCAGGACTGAAGACCACAACAACAACAAGTGTAAAGGTATTAAAAAAAAAGAAATTTTGTAATCATTTAGTAAAAATGTTTTCCATTACAAGTTAAATGAAACAGAAACCCACTGATGATGGCACAGTTGTGCTGAAACATGTTTGGGTACTGAGATAAAAACGGTGTTTTGCATGACTGGCGGACCTCACATCCTAGGTGCTGCTCTTCTTTGAACTTTCTCGATTTACTTAATTAACCCTATCTGATAGGGTCCCAGACCGCACAGTAGTACTCCAAAAGGGGACGGATAAACGTAGTCTAGGCAGTCTCTGTGTAGATCCGTTACATTTTATGTGTTCTGCAAGTAAAACACAGTCTTTTGTTTGCCTACCCCACAACATTTTCTTCCTAGGTATTTAGTAGAATTTACAGCCTTTAGATTAGACTGATTTATCGTGTAACCGAAGTTTAACAGATTCCTTCTATCATTCGTGTGGATGACCTCGTACTTTTCATTATCTACGGTCAATTAGCAATTTTCGCACATATAGATATCTTTTCTAAATCGTTTTGCAAATTGTTTTGATCTCTTGATGTCTTTACTAGACAATAAATGACAGCACCATCTGTAAATAACCTAGGACGGCTGCTCTTCTTGTCTCCTAAATCGTTTATAAAGATAAGGAACAGCAGCTACCCTGGGGAACGCCAAAAATCACTTCTGTTTTACTCGATGACTTTCCTTCAGTTACTATGAATTGTGTGACCTCTCTGACAGTAAATCACGAACCCAGTTACATATCTGAGACGATATCCCATGAGCACTCAATTTCACTACAAGCTGCTTGTGTGACACAGTGTCAAAAGCCTCCTGAAAATCTAGCAATATGGGATGAATACAAATTCCCTTGTCAATAACACTAAACATTACGTGTGAGTAAAGAGATAGCTGTATTTCACAAGAACGATGTATTCTACATCCGTATTGACAGTGTATCAATAGACCGTTCTTTTCCAGGTAATTCATAATGTTCGAACACAATACATGTTCCAAAATCCTCCTGCATATCGACATCAATGATATGGGCT
Source organism: Schistocerca gregaria (assembly GCF_023897955.1). Taxonomy (NCBI): domain Eukaryota; kingdom Metazoa; phylum Arthropoda; class Insecta; order Orthoptera; family Acrididae; genus Schistocerca; species Schistocerca gregaria. The sequence continues at coordinate 517,980,446 of NC_064921.1, read as the reverse complement.
TGTAATTTGGTGAATTACTCATACAATCTGTCTTGAATATTGATGAGACCAGTGCATTTTTCCAGTCTTTAGGTACATATCTTCCGTCGGGCGAGCGGCTGTATGTGATTAAGTATGGAGCTATTGCATCAGCATACTCTATAAGGGACCTAATTGGTAGACTTCTGGACCGGAAGACTTGCTTTTTGTTAAGTGACTCTACTTCTAAGTTTCTCATGTTGGCATCTGTTCTTGATTCGAATTCTGGAATATTTACTTCCTCTTCTTTGGTGAAGGAATTTCGGAAGGCTGTATTCAATAACTGTGCTTTGTTAGCACTGTCGTTGATAGCATTTCCATTGCTATCGCGCAGAGAAGGCATTGATTGTGTCTTGCCGCTAGCATACTTTACGTACGACCAGAATCTCTGGATTTTCTGCCAGGTTTTGAGACAAACTTTCGTTGTGGGAGCAATTATAGGCATCTCGGATGGAAATCCGTGCCAAATTTAGAGCTTCTGCAAAAGATCGTCAATCTTGGAGATTTTGCGTTCGTTTTAATTTTGGCATGATTTTTGCGTTGTTTCGGCAGCAGTGTTCTGACTCATTTTGTGTACCAAGGGGAATCAACTCCGTCGTTTGTTAATTTATTTGGCATGAGTCTCTCAACCGCTGTCGCTACTATTTATTTGTATTCAAGCCACATCTGGTCTACACTTACACTGGTAATTTGAAAGGAGTGGATATTGTCTCTCAGGAAGGCGTCAAGCGAATTTTTATCTGATTTCTTGAATAGGTATATTTTTCATTTAGTTTGGAGGATTTGAGGGTTACAATATTCAATTTATCTACGACAACCCTGTGTTCACTAATCCCTGTATTATTTTTGATGCTTGTTATTAGGCGAGAATTCAAGTGTGTTTTCACAACCGTTTACTTATTCGCGTGGGCTTATGATCTAATTGCTGGAAATAATTTTTTTGAGAATGCGTTTAGCACTATTTCAGATGACGTTTTATGTGTACCCCTGGATTTAAACACGTATTTTCGCCAACATATCGAGGGTAAATTAAAGTCACCACCAACTATAATTATATGAGTTGGGTACGCGTTTGAAATGAAACTCAAGTTTTCTTTGAACCTTTCAGCAATTGTATCATTTCAGATGAGAGGTCGGCAGAAGGGCCCAATTATTATTTTATTCCCGTACTAACTCACAGGAACTACCTACTTCAATTTCGCTACAAGATAATCTACTGTTAACAGCAACAAACACACCACCGCAAACTGTGTTTAGCCTATCCCTTCTAAACACCGTTTCCTCTGTTGGAAGCATCTGCCTCTCCGCATAACCACCTCAGCAGCTGTGTCATCCTCGATTTAGAAGGCCGACGACCCACGTCGTGGAGCCGTTTTAGTATTATGTATTATTGTGAACATGCACCAATAGATTGGTTCACCGACGATGATACTGGTACAGCAAGGAACTTATCGGATTCGTTACTCTTTTGAGATACTTTCTTTGCTGGTGCTTTCTTCTGAAGATGCATCTTTTATATCAATCACCGTAACCTGTAGTGTGATGACAGTCAACAGCACCGCTGTCAACTTCAGACAAATAACTGATGTCTGACGTTTCGTTCGAGGTACTAATTATTTCCTATCGGGCAAAAGAAATTTACTATTTGGCATCTGAGAAGCAAAGCTAATAATATCCCACTTGCAATAAATTCTTTTTATCATGAAATTGAATTTTAATTAGCATTTCTTAACCATGTATTACTACCGCCACAATTGTGCAGGTGGTAGATAAAATCCAAGCAAAATAATTACTCTCAAGAGAGTGAGAGATGTTATTTGCTTCGAAATAAACATCATAATTTGAAAGGAAATACAAAGAACGGTGAGTTGTGTTTATTACACTTCTTTGTAAGAAAACGTTAATATCGTCGTTTATTTAAACAGTATAATGGAAAACAACGACGTATCTTGCCTCGGCGTCGCAACTCTGGTATTCGGTCCGGAGTAAAGGAGATGGATTGCTGACGCAACTGCTCAGATCTGAAGATGATCCACAATGATCGAAACACGTAATTTAATTAAAAATGTGCAACTGAGACTGAACAATACACGAGAATTAAAGTACTAGAATTTCTTTGTAGAATAGTACGCCGCTAACAATTTGAACCCGAAGTGCAGCCACACCTATAGGTATAGGCTAACGACTAACGCGCATGGGGGATGAACCAGAGAAGTGAAAACATGCCAACAAAAATAATTATAGCCGCGCGGGATTGGCGAGCGGTCTGGGGCGCTGCAGTCATGGACTGTGCGGCTGGTCCCGGCGGAGGTTCGAGTCCTTCCTCGGGCATGGGTGTGTGTGTTTGTCCTTAGGACAATTTAGATTAAGTAGTGTGTAAGCTTAGGGACTGATGACCTTAGCAGTTAAGTCCCATAAGATTAAAAAAATAATAATTTTACAAATTGACCTGCAGATTCGTGAGGGACAGAGCAGAATTTCAGGAATGCATAAGCACCAGACGGACTGGCGAGAACAGAGAGACGCGGCTGCGACAGATCGCCCTGCCACCAGGTGTTGTCCGCGGTCTGCCGCCGTGTTGGTGCCGCCGCCTACGTGTGGCTGTCCCGGTCAGCGGCCCACCGCTGTGACGCACGCAGAGCGCGCCCTATTGTGGCCAGATTAGAGGTGTTTAACGCCGCCCTATCGGCGCCATCGAGAGTACTCTCGGGCGGCCTCTGGCTCAGATAAGACAGAAGTAGTCGCCGCGCGTCGTAGGGAAGTGACAATCCAAATAGCTTTATTATTCTACCGTCGTGATGAAATAAAGTGGCAGGATCACCAAATCGTAAAAGTGCACCTTTATTCAGGGCGATAACGCTCTTTTTCCTTGCGGATTGTTTATCTTCATTAAAACGTACTCTCAGATTAAAACTGAAAAAAATCTTTACTGTTTTAATTTCGGCCATAATGGCTATATTTGTAACCGTGACTCTGTGTGATGATTATTTATTTCTAATTTCTGCACCCAGTCACTTTTTTATTTTACTTTTAATCTAACATAATACAAGGCGTTTCGAACATGTTCATGGTTCAAATGGTTCAATGGTTCAAATGGCGCTGAGCACTATGGGACTCAACTGCTGTGGTCATCAGTCGCCTAGAACTTAGAACTACTTAAACCTAACCAACCTAAGGACATCACACACATCCATGCCCGAGGCAGGATTCGAACCTGCGACCGTAGCAGTCGCAAGGTTCCGGACTGCGCGCCTAGAACCGCGAGACGACCGCGGCCGGCGAACATGTTCATGTTCTGTTCATCTTCAGGCATATACACTCCTAAAAATTGAAATAAGAACACCGTGAATTCATTGTCCCAGGAAGAGGTAACTTTATTGACACATTCCTGGGGTCAGATACATCACATGATCACACTGACAGAACCACAGGCACATAGACACAGGCAACAGAGCATGCACAATGTCGGCACTAGTGCAGTGTATATCCACCTTTCGCAGCTATGCAGGCTGCTATTCTCCCATGGAGACGATCGTAGAGATGCTGGATGTAGTCCTGTGGAACGGCTTGCCATGCCATTTCCACCTAGCGCCTCAGCTGGACCAGCGTTCGTGCTGGACGTGCAGACCGCGTGAGACGACGCTTCATCCAGTCCCAAACATGCTCAATGGGGGACAGATCCGGAGATCTTGCTGGCCAGGGTAGTTGACTTACACCTTCTAGAGCACGTTGGGTGGCACGGGATACATGCGCACGCGCATTGTCCTGTTGGAACAGCAAGTTCCCTAGCCGGTCTAGGAATGGTAGAACGATGGGTTCGATGACGGTTTGGATGTACCGTGCACTATTCAGTGTCCCCTCGACGATCACCAAAGGTGTACGGCCAGTGTAGGAGATCGCTTCCCACACCGTGATGCCGGGTGTTGACCCTGTGTGCCTCGGTCGTATGCAGTCCTGATTGTGGCGCTCACCTGCACGGCGCCAAACACGCATATGACCATCATTGGCACCAAGGCAGAAGCGACTCTCATCGCCGAAGACGACACGTCTCCATGCGTCCCTCCATTCACGCCTGTCGCGACACCACTGGAGGCGGGCTGCACGATGTTGGGGCGTGAGCGGAAGACGGCCTAACGGTGTGCGGGACCGTAGCCCAGCTTCATGGAGACGGTTGCGAATGGTCCTCGCCGATACGCCAGGAGCAACAGTGTCCCTAATTTGCTGGGAAGTGGCGGTGCGGTCCCCTACGGCACTGCGTAGGATCCTACGGTCGTGGCGTGCATCCGTGCGTCGCTGCGGTCCGGTCCCAGGTCGACGGGCACGTGCACCTTCCGCCGACCACTGGCGACAACATCGAAGTACTGTGAAGACCTCACGCCCCACGTGTTGAGCAATTCGGCGGTACGTCCACCCGACCTCCCGTATGCCCACTATACGCCCTCGCTCAAAGTCCGTCAACTGCACATACGGTTCACGTCCACGCTGTCGCGGCATGCTACCAGTGTTAAAGACTGCGATGGAGCTCCGTATGCCACGGCAAACTGGCTGACACTGACGGCGATATATATATATATATATATATATATATATATATATATATATATATATAGAGAGAGAGAGAGAGAGAGAGAGAGAAATGTCGCGCGTTTCCGGACTGAAGCGCCTAGAACTGCGCGGCCACCGCGACTGGCGACAGGTTATTATTGTGAAGGTTGACAGTGCCTCGCGTATGCATGCGTCGACGGCTATAAAGACAGCATAGGTCAATATTTCTGTAGGAGCTTCCAACAACTTGTGAACTCATGCGAAGTCGAGTTACTGCACAGCGCGGGCAAAAGGTTGTATCCCATTTCGTGTGTTACCTCAGTGTACTGGTTAATTCTATATATCGCTCGCGACTTGTGTACTGGTCAATTCTTCATCAGTATTTTAAACATCAGCCATGAGCTGTATGTGTCACTGTTGACGAATAATAATTCCAGAAAAACGACTCCAAGAATAACCGAGCAGTGTTGAGTCTAAGCCTCAAGAGGAAGAGCAAAGTGGACGTTAACTGTTAACAACAGCAAGTACCGTGGGTGAATGCGGACAAATTTGTTTCCATACAACATTTACAGCGCATACCCTCAATATTCACGCTGTTGTAGAGATATTTTTGTTACAAAACAAACAAAAAAATAAGTGGGAGGTAAGAAATCAAGTTCAGTTACTCCAATACGAACCACTTATACCAAAAATTCAGAAAATATGCCGGAACAAAAACTCTCACAATTCTGTCGCTGCAGTTCTGGTCCACACTGTACACGTATCATCTTAGAAGTTTCAAGAGGAAAGTAGCATGAGCCGAGAAGTGTATTGACAAAACAGTAACGTTATTTATTTCTAATTTCTGCTACCAGTCACTTTTTTTATATTATAATGCGTTTAGAACACGTTCTGTTCATCTTCAGGCGTTTATACATATATACATACATACAGAGAAATGTTACTTAAGAAGAAACACACTTAAACTAGATTAATCTAGAACTCTTTGTCCATTGTTTGTTACTGTAGCGGCTGGTGTGGCATTTGGGGGGGGGGGGGGAGGGGGGCAGTGTATGGCTAGAAATCGAAATCAGTGATGTCTTCTGCTGGTTTTCTTCCTTGTGGTTGACCATGTATGATATCACAACCTGTTTAGGATGCAGACAGATCTTTATCAGTTATGTGTTATTAAAATAGTATTTTCGTAACACATAACTGATACAAGTCTATCTGCATCCTATAAAGGCTGTGATATATACGAAAATGTTCAAAGCAAGCAATGGGCAAAGAGTTCTAGATTAATCTAGTTTAAGACTGTTTCTTGTTAAGTAACATTTTTCTGTATGTATGTATATATGTATAAACGCCTGAAGATGAACAGAACCTTGTTCGAAACGGGTTGTATTATGTTAGATTAAACATAAAATAAAAAAGGGACTGTCTAGCAACCCTACCACAAGAAAGGTCAAAAATTAATTATGATTTGTAGTGTTGCTCACGCTGCTAAATATTGCATTTTCGGGCAACAACAAAGTTATATTATGTGGCAGGTGTCATTAGAGCACAGTTAATAAAGTCATTTCATGAAATAATGGATAAAATAGGCACTCATCTTTTCGTGTTTCGCACGCTGGTCTCGTTGTGACCTCATGGCTCAATCGTCAAAAATCTAGGTAGTGATGATTCCAAGCTCGGATACAAAGAGGCCTAGGTGTTATTCTGCGATATTCAAAAGTTTTACAAACCATTCTTGAAGATTAAACTTTTGCAAGTTAGCACAATGGTGATGTAAAAAAAATAACCAGCACTCCGAATTTAAGTTACACTTCTTTTTTATTACTTTTGTTGCAATATCACGTAACTCACAAAACACCACTTCACACTGTAAAACATACTTGAAAATATCTTCCTTACTGTTAAAGTTCACATTTCATAAACTGACTACAGTTTGCGTCTTTTCAACATGATGACCAAGACTTGACTCTCTAATAACCGTTTACGCGCCCAAAAATCAGAGTTACAAGTACGACAAAGGTCATAGTGACAAAAGAAAGAATTCACATAAGAATAATATCATTGCAATATAAACATATTGATGTATCGAAGTACCTCTACATCAATGAAATAAAATCTGAATGTTGTCTCAGAAATATGTTAACTACTTTACAGAAACACAGTATAAACACAGAATATTGCTGGTATCGAGAGGTTGAGGTGAGGTGCCGTGATGGTTACGTAATTCAAGTACCATTACAACTGGTAGCAGAAATTATAAATAAATAACGTTACTGTTTTGTCAATACACTTCTCGGCTCACGCTATTTTTCTCTTGAAAACGTCTAAGCTGATACGTGTACAGGGTGGACCAGAACTGCAGCGACAGAATTGCAGGAATAGTTGTTCAGGCATATTTTCTGAATTTTTGGTATAAATGGTTCGTATCGGAGTAACTGAACTTAATTTCTTACCTCCTACTTATTTTTTTGTTTGTTTTGTGACAAAAATATCTCTACAACAGTGTGAATATTGAGGGTATGCGCTGTATATGTCGTATGGAAACAAACTTGTCCCCATTAACCCACGGTACTTGCTGTTGTTAACAGTTAACGTCCACTTTCCTCTTCCCCTTCAGGCTTGGATTCAACACTGCTCGGTTATTCTTGAAGTCGTTTTTCTGGAATTCGTTAACAGTGACACATACAGCTGATGGCTGATGTTTAAAATACTGATGAAGAATAGACCAGTACACTGAGGTAACACACGTAATGGGATAGAATCTTTTGCCAGCGTAGTGCAGTAATTCGACTTCGCATGAACTCACAAGTCGTTGCAAGCCCCTGTAGAAATATTGACCTATGCTGTCTTTATAGCCGTCGACGCGTGCATACCTTTAGGACGAGCGGTACTGTTACCCCTCATAATAATAACTTGTCGGCTACGGTGAATCCCCATGAATGGTGGCAGCGAACCATCGGTACTGGTTCAGCCTCATTGTGTGGGCGGAGATTTGTGGCGACCGGCTCGTGAGTCCTGTCATCCTTTCACGGCGTCTCACAGAGGAGGAATATCTCTACTTTATGCGGGTGACGCAGCCTCCTCTTGCCTTTGGTGTTACGAAGAGTAATATGGCTACCACATGATGCTGCTCTAGCTAAGAGACCCCTTGAGTGTGGAGCTAACACACTAGCACAGGCACAACAAATTCGCTTGCCTGGAATGTTTTCATGTGTGTTTTCAATCACCCAAACCTTGACTGTCAAAGATGGTTTACCTCCACCTTCAAATTGGTGTACCTTCCTCGGAATGCATTTGCAGCAGTACGTCCAAATGACTAATCTTGCTCCTTATCCTCTGCAATTTGTCCCGATTTAGCAGAATCATCCTGTAGAATGAGTGCGGACTCATACAGGACGTTTATCGCTCTTACGTGATTTCTGGCACTACGGAAATGCAAGAAACATAAATCCGTGTTTGCTGCATAAAGTGTGTTGCACCAAAACGTAACTAGGTGAGAAAACTAAATTTAAAACTTTAAAGGAACATGGTAAACTAAATGATTAACATAAAATAATTCAGTAATTGAAGTTGACCTTGTATACTGCCTTTGCTCTTTGGACACCCCTCTGTGTTTGGGTGGTTTTCAAATTAAAAATTCGTGACTCAATGACGTAAGTCAAAACTGCTAATACACGTGATACTATAGTTTCGTTTTCAGGGACATCACAGGAAATTTTTTATGACGCAGTTTGGTTTATCGGAACCAGTATTGTATTGAACTGGGGACCCCGCAGTAGCCCTCAGTGGTACACAACCCACAACAGGCTACAGCAGTCCACTCACCCCACCGCCGCCCTACACCGAACCCAGGGTTATTGTGCCGTTCGGCCCCCCTTGGACCTCCCCAGGAACGTCTCACACCAGACGAGGGTAACCCCAAATGTTTGCGTGGTAGAGTAACTATGGTGTACGCGTACCTGGAGACAGTATTTGCTCAGCAATCGCCGACATAGTGTAACTGAGGCGGAATAAAGGAACAGCCCACATTCGCCGAGGCACGTTGAAAACCGCTTTAAAAACCATCTACAGACTGTGCCAGCACACCGGACCTCGACACGAGCCCGCCGGGCGGATTCGTGTCGGGGACCGGCACGCCCTCCCACTCGTGAAGCAGCGCGTTAGACCGAACGGCTAACCGGGCGGGCACGTAGGCCTTACAAGCTTTTCAGAATGTTAACGACCGCCCCGTATATGTATCACTACAAATGGATGGACCGAGCATAGAACAACTTCAACCAAATTTGATACACATCTGCTAATTACCAGGGAACCATCACTATCCTGTTTCAGTTACAGTCGCTGGTCCTTGTGACAGGATCACGCGTGTGATGAAACTAGCACAAACGATAAGAAAATCGGATTGGGAATCCACGAGTGTCCCGAACTAAATTTCAGAAAGCACCCTAGTGAGTTCTAATTTTGCACAGCAATGTGAGTATCATCTGTTAGTATATGTAGTATTGTGCTTGTGTGTCGTGACAGTTACCGTTTTGAAACAATTCATTAAAATAGAATTGCGATTTTAGTACAGCATGTACACTAAAGATAATATTTTCGTTTGAATTTTTTCCCTTATGTTCTTTGCCGTTGCGTGACGGCCTTGTAAAGAGAGGGTAGTTTCCCAACGAGGATGAATATGACTCGGGCACTCACAGCCTAGTTCTCACTCTAATGAAACGAACAGTTTCTAATTCATTGTGTAGAACTTCATTTCTACAGGAATTGCTCCTCATCTTACAATAGAGGGTCCATAGTCACTTTTTTTTTGCAAAAATTACTCATGCTAGAGCTTGAATCAGATTTCTTCTGGACAATGAGAAATTTAGTACAGAAAAAGAGGTAGTAAAGGGTGTCCTCATTATCAGAAGTATTTGCAGCAGTCCATAGCAAGTTTTCAGGTCCTTAAACCGAGAAACGAAGAAGGGATACGTGTTAATGGAGCAGATCTGAACAGCTTTCGTTTTGGTGATAACTTTTTTCGGTGAAGTGGACTGCGGTAGTCGTTGTGGGGTTGTGGACCACTGCGGCTGCCGCGGGATCGGAGCCTCTCCGTCGCTTCTAAATGGTTCAATTGGCTCTGAGCACTATGGGACTTAACTTCTTAGGTCATCAGTCCCCTAGAACTTAGAACTACTTAAACCTAACTAACCTAAGGACAGCACACACATCCACGCCTGAAGCAGGATTCGAACCTGCGACCGTAGCGACCTCGCGTTTCCAGACTGTAGCGTCATAGAACCGCTCGGCCACTTCGGCCGGCTCCGTCGTTCTAGATCCCCGGTTAACATACAATAAAATACGATACAAGGGCTACGTGGTGCTGTGAAAAAACTGTTAAGAAAAAAATTCAATAATTTGTTCCGTTTACGTGTTAATTAGCAATGATGTTTGCCAATCAGCCCCCTTTACGCACAAATTCAAGCGGCCCGCCAGAAACGGCGTTGCCGAGCGTGTTCTTCGTTTGGTTTCCGAAAATCGAACTGAAGAGCGAGCCAAAGGTTGAGCAATCACGCGCACTGCATCTACTTTATGAGAATAACTGACAGTAAGTACATCTAACGGGCCGCTTGAATTAGCGCGCGCAACTGTCTGATTTGGCTTACTTCAATGCTAGTTAACTCGGAAACGGGGCAACACATCTGATTTTTTTCTTAACAATAACTTCACAGCACAGCCTGCCCTTCAAGCTTTTCAGTTTAGTTATGGCCATCTTGTATATATTCGGAGGAACATATAGGGGTAATGCAAGTGTGATTTTTTTTGTGGTAAAACTTCAGAAATATTTGAAGACGAAGCCATTGGGGCTTGAATACGGCTAGGGTTCGCTTCTGTACGAGACAAGATGGTCTCGAGACGGGACGTTTCCGTTGGGCCGATAGGTTGGGGTGTGAGTTCCTGGGAGCGCGCCGCAACCGTAACGGTGCCTGTGGGACAGCCATATGGCCGCGCCGCCTCGCAGATAAGGGCTGCCTGTCCAGCGGAGAGGACGGACGTGTCCCGCAGATAGCGGCCCCCCGCTGGTTCCGTTTCGGGGCACGGCCTACTCCGGGCAGCGCTCTCCCCCTCGACCTGTTGATGGAGGCGTTAAGAATGCTCCAAGTTCCATCGAGGCGGGACCCACGGCACACTCGCCGTGCCGTAGAGTTACGTGCGGCACCAGAGCGCATCGTCTGCGGCTGCCGTACGGCAGAGCCTCGCCTTACGTAATTGTTGATCTCGTATTGGTTTCATTTCGAGAAATACAGCGGACTGCAGGAGTTCTAAAAGAACATGGAAACTTCAAAAACACATTGCCATGCCTCTGCAGGAAAACCGTTGGCATTCAAAATACACTACTGGCCATTAAAATTGCTACACCAAGAAGAAATGCAGATGATAAACTGGTATTCATTGGACAAATATATTATACTAGAACTGACATGTGATTACATTTTACCCAATTTGGGTGCATAGATCCTGAGAAATCAGTACGCAGAACAACCACCTCCGGCCTTAATAACGGCCTTGATACGCCTGGGCATTGAGTCAAACAGAGCTTGGATGGCTTATGTAGGTACAGATACCCATGCAGCTTCAACACGGTACCACAGTTCATCAAGGGTAGTGACTGGCGTATTGTGACGAGCCGGTTGCTCGACCACCATTGACCAGACGTTTTCAGTTGGTGAGAGATCTGGAGAATGTGCTGGCCAGGGCAGCAGTCGAACATTTTCTGTATCAAGAAAGGTCCGTACAGGACCTGCAACATGCGGTTGGGCGTTATCCTGCAGAAATGTAGGGTTTCGCAGGGACCGAATGAAGGATAGAGCTACGGGTCGCAAAACATCTGAAATGTAATGTCCACTGTTCAACGTGCCGTCAATGCGAACAAGAAGTAACCGAAACGTGTAACCAGTGGCACCCCATACCATCTCGCTGGGTGATACGCAAGTATGGCGGTGACGAATACACGCTTCCAATGTGTGTTCACCGCGATGTCGCCAAACACGGATGCGACCTTCACGATGCTGTAAACAGAACCTGGATCCGTCCGAAAAAATGACGTTTTGCCATTCGTGCACCCAGGTTCGTCGTTGAGTACACCATCGCAGGCGCTCCTGTCTGTGATGCAGCGTCAAGGATAACCGCAGCCATGGTCTCCGAGCTGATAGTAAGTGCTGCTGCAAACGTCGTCGAACTGTTCGTGCAGATGGATGTTGTCTTGCAAACGTCCCCATCTGTTGACTCAGGGATCGAGAAGTGGCTGCACGATCCGTTACAGCCATGCGGATAAGATGCCTGTCATCTCGACTGCTAGTGATACGAGGCCGTTGGGATCCAGCAAGGCGTTCCGTATTACCCTCCTGAACCCACCGATTGCATATTCTGCTAACAGACATTGGATCTCGACCAACGCGAGGAGCAATGTCGCGATACGATAAACAGCAATCGCGGTAGGCTACAATCCGACCTTTATCAAAGTCGGAAACGTGATGGTACGCATTTCTCATTCTTACACGAGGCATCACAACAACGTTTCACCAGGCAACGCCGGTCAACTGCTGTTTGTGCATGAGAAATCGGTTGGAAACTTTCCTGATGTCAGCACGTTGTAGGTGTCGCCACCGGCGCCAACCTTGTGTGAATGCTCTGAAAAGCTAATCACTTGCATATCACAGCATCTTCTTCCTGTCGGTTAAATTTCGCGTCTGTAGCACGTCATGTTCGTGGTGTAGCATCTTTAATGGCCTGTAGTGTAGCTTCCAGTCTTCTCGGAATGGATAAATACAGGCACTGCATCGTTTTCAAGGGATTCTTGCTGCAAAATAGTGGTAGTCCAGATATCGATGATGAAGGTAGATAGCGATCACACACCCTTATCTCCAAGGTAGACCACGATGGCTCAGTGACATTAAGATCTGGTGACTGTCGTGACCAGGAGAGTTTTGACTCATTCTCACAGAACCAGTCATGGACGATGTGAGCTGTGTGAACAGAGGCCCTGTCGTCTCGGAACAAACCATCACCATAGAGGAACAAACACTGCACCGTGGAATGGACCTGATCAGCCGAAGTAGTCGTATAATAGTTGGCAGTAATGCGATATTGCGGAGTAGCCATGGGGCCTATGGAATGCCACGATATGGCTGCCCATATCATCGCTGAACTCCTCCCCTCATGTTTCACGTCTGGGACGTTAACTGCGCCAGAAGCTGGAAACTCTGTGAAACAAGACTATGCGACCAAATGACTATCTTCCATTCCTTCACAGACCAGATTTTTTTGTTTTTGTTTCTGCACGACGTTTTCCTGTTACGGGCATTTACATGACTGAAGTGTGGTTTCTGGAAATCCAGCTCGCCACACAATTCTCTCCATATGGAAGTCGCTTCGTGTTGTTTTGATGCTGACGGGGTACGCGAGAGCGACATTCAGTTCTGCAGTGTCTTTTGCAGCTGTCGTCCTCTTCTTTCTCATCACAGTCCTCTTCAGTGAGTGTCTGTCACGATCATTCAACACACTTTCGTCTGTACTGTGACTTTTCGGATGATGCACAGCTAGGTGACGAGAGCTGCGTATCTGATGAGTCAGTATGCGGAGTAGCACTCAGCGTGTCCACAGTGATTTCCGCAATACTCTGTGTTTGGTGTGTGGCGATTTTACGATAGATCCTCGAGCAGAAGAGCGCGTGTGCATCAAATTCTGTGCGAATCTCGGGAAAAGTGTCACGGGTTATCACCGGCGACGAGAGCTGGATTTAGGTTATGACCCGGAGACAAAGCAACAATCGTCCTGGTGGAACAGCCCGTCCTCTCCAAGACACAAAAAAGCGAGACAGGTGAATAGCAAGGTGAAGGGCATGATCATCGTTTTCTTTGATACCAAGGGAACTCTGCACAAAGAATTCATCTCACCCAAAAAAACAGTGAATTCCGCGTACTACTGTGACGTTTTCCGACGGCTCCGTGAAAACGTGCGGCGACGACGGCCCGAACTTTGTCATCAAGGGAACTGGCTGCTTCGTCACGACAACGCGCCCTGTCACACGCCCTTGCTCACCAGGACCTTTTTGGCAAAAAACAACATGGCGGTTGTACCCCACCCACCGTACTCGCCAGAAAAAGGCCGTCGGTTCGACACTGTGGAGAGGATTCAAGAAGCATCGCTGGCGGTGATAAACACCCTCAAAGAACAGGACTTCCAGAAAACATTTGACCAGTGGAAGAAGCGCTCGGACCGGTGTGTACGTGCGGATGTGAAGTACTTCGAGCCGGCCGCTGTGGCCGAGCGGTTCTAGGCTCTTCAGTCCTTAACCGTGCTGGTGCTACGGTCGCAGGTTCGAATCCTTCCTCGGGCGTGTATGTGTGTGATGTCCTTAGGTTTGTTAGGTTTAAGTCTAGGGGACTGATGACTTCAAATGTTGTCCTATAGTGCTTAGAACCATTTGAACTACTTCGAGGATGATGATGACCCTTAGTCCAAAGGTAAGGTTTTCAATAGATGGCAGCACCAGTCCCGAAAATTTTGGATAGCACCTCGTAAAACTCCTATGCACTCCCTCTTGAAACACCAAACACTTCGGCTCCCTTCGTTAAGGAAGCACCCACTATACAAGCACCATCCCACGTTCGAATTCACTTAGGTTCGACTTAATGCACTCAGGACTAAAGAGAACAGTGTTTTGGACGCGACTAACACGTATTGAGAACATTGCACAGGTGTCGTTCCTCGTCAATTACAATAGCACAACCTGCAGTCTTGACTAGCGTCTGTATTTATGTACAAACATGCATCTCTCTTCCGGCGTTTCAACATTTTTGTCCAATCCCTGTATGTGTCTATTACTCGATCTGTTTGTGCGTTTCAGCTGGCTACCCATATTCCACTCATCTTTCGAGATAATCCAATCACCAACACACTTTATCTCACTCTTTCTTTCCGTCCATACCTCTGTCACACACACACACACACACACACACACACACACACACACACACACACACTTCTAGTATTATTATTTTTACTGATAATTAAATCGTGCATCGAGTATAATGACGACGTTGTCTTACGCGCTATTCTGAAACACTTATTTTTAAGATAGGCTTCTACGCTATAAATAATATCCATAAGTCGCGAGATTGGAGTAGGCGAAGTCCAGCGCTTTGCTGTCAGAGGCTGATTGGTGCTGATGTGTTGATGGTTGAAAGTGTTGATCAAGAAAGTGTAGGTATCCATTAACCATTACTGAATGATAATGTGTACAAAGTAATTAGTTCTTTTTCTTATTTCCTTTACTTTCCTGACTATGTATCAATGGTAATATCTGCGCTCAAGAGAGAAAGCGAGCAACACAGAATGTATGTTAGTAGTGAAATCGTTTCTATTGAGTTAACACAGTTAAATGCTCTCCCATCTCTACGAGTTCTGGCTTAATGTACTTTCCAGTGTACCCTTGTCTTTGGTTTCCAGCAGAGTTCGTGGTACGCAACAGTTGCTACATGAAGAGCTAGTTTCCACATGGAAAACTGACCATAGTGCGTACACTAGTAGTAAGATGCAGGCTGAGAAATTTGTAACGGTGTTGCAGGGTAGGTTCTGCTGAGAAACAGTCGTCAAGGAAAAAGTTGGATACGTTGCGCCTTAGATCATTATTGAAGTTGGTCAATTAGGCTGTCGTGCGCAAATACAAGCAGCCTGCTGGATACTATTAGTGACTCTTGTTCTCATAGAGCAGGTGATGGCGCACGAGAATGCTCAGTTTTTGGCTCTGGTTCGATCCTTACTACCGTCTCATGTCCAATTTTCCTGTTACTCTCTTGTTCAGTTTTCGGAAGCCAAACCAAATACACATTTGGTGACACCGCCTCTGGCAGGCTGCTTGAATTTGGGAGCGGAACGGCCTGAGTGGTTAACTTCGGTGCTAATCTAAGGTGTCACATTACATTTCTAAGTTTTTGTTATTATTTTCTGTTCGTTGTCGAATATCGAGCCTTGGGACGAAATGATGATTGTACATATTTCTCTGTTGTCGTCAGCGAGTGCCCTTTGTGAATGGTAACACCTTTTCTATAACCAAGGCAGACCGTGTTATAATCAATTCTAATTTTGCCAATATATTTTCATTGTAACTGGAATAAGAAAGGAGACGAATTACTCTGTAATGAGAAACTGCAAACCAAGCGTTTCTTGTACGAAAACACTCAGCGAACGAACCTGTTCAGCATGTGCAAGCATGTAGATAGAGTAATACCATATAACATTTTCAGAAAAAAATCTCTGAAATTTGTATAACAATGACGAATGGTGCTGGTTCAGTAAAAAAAGGGTGTGCCGCAAGAAGTTGATACTTCACTGATTATCACTCATCGGTCTAATATGAGAATACACCGTGATGTCACGAACAAGGAAGAAAGACTTCTTATTCCACAAAACTGTCAATATTTCCATACAGTAGTATCACAGTTTATTTTGATTTTCAATTCATGTATAAGGCTACGAAGTGGCGTCGTCAGGTATTAGAAGTGCAAAATCGGGTGTTAGAAGTATCGTGAATATTCGTTGGGATTCGGAAGATGTCGGGTTAACGTTGGCACACGTTCAGGTTCGTTCACTGAGTGTTTTCGTACAAGGAACGCTTGGTTTGCAGTGTCTCATTACAGAGTAATTCGTTTCCTTTCTTATTCCAGTTAATGTTTCCGCAGCAGGAGGAAGACAAATAAAAAAACGCTCGATGACCTTGTGGTGCTCTTGTTTTTGAGACACGTCTCGTATCGGCTAACAAAAATATCTAGGCTCGAAATAAAATGAAAATGAACGGAATATCAAAATTAGTTTTGATGCATCTGAAAGAAAATATTAATGTAATTAATGTAATATTAATGTAATAAATTAAGAAAATTAAAAAAATAATAACACGAGGAACTACTATAAGAAATTTAAAGATGAAATACTGAATAATCAAGTCCTTAGCTTATGCTTTAAACGACGAAATGAACAAACCACAATGGAAATCGTAGATCATGACTCAGCACTCGCCACATTGGAAGAAATCAAACAAATAGTTCGCAATTTTAATAAAAGCAACAAGAGACAGGCGGAAGACGGAATAATTGTTAAAATGTTTAGAATAGGTGGTGACAAACAGGCTCGGGTTCTTCGAGAAATATAGGAAATCTGGTGCAGTGCGAAAAATCTTTGTGTGTGCGTTAGTTCACACACTTCATAAGAAAGGGGACGGAAAAGATATAAACAAGTAAGAAGGAATTTTCTTACTTCGGGTCGGCTAAAAAATCGTCTCTAAAGCCCTTCTCATTAAGTTAGAAAAACACAGACCACGTAACTGGAAAATACCAGGCAGTACTTTGTAAAACGATGTCATGCGCAGAACAAATCCTAAACCTTATAAACATACTTAGCATTGACAAAATGAAACAAACAGTAATCATGCATATTGATACCGTATAGACGAATATTGTTTAACGTAGCAGAGGAAGTGGCAATGGCCTTGCCGCAGTGGATACACCGGTTCCCGTCAGATCACCGAAGTTAAGTGCTGTCGGGTGTGGCCGGCACTTGGATGGGTGACCATCCGGGCCGCCATGCGCTGTTGCAATTTTTCGGGGTGCACTCAGCCTCCTGATGACATTTAAGGAGCTACTCGATCGAACCGTAGCGGCTCTGGTCAAATAAAACCATCATAACGACCGGGAGAGCGGTGTGCTGACCACACGCCCCTCCTATCCGCATCCTCAGTTGAGGATGACACGGCGGTCAGATGGTCCCAATGGGCCACTTGTGTCCTGAAGACGGAGTGCTATATATAAGAGGAAGTCCAGGGTGACACAAGGGAAATAATGAAACACAGCAAGGCTACTAAAACATCAAACTCAAAACTTTTGAGGAAATTCCCTGAACCATTCGAAATCAGAGGACAACTAAGAAGGAATTTTCTTACTTCCGGTCGGCTATAAAATCGTCTATAAAGCCCTTCTCATTAAGTTTGAAAAGCACAGACCACGTTCTGGAAAATACCAGGCTGGACTGTAGTCCTCACTGTTCATTTAAGTCGGATAAAAGTGTTCAGGAAATAACAACATGAAAGTAAAGGTGTAGGTATTGGCAGAATTCACCAAAATAAAATTCGTTCTCATTGTCTAGCATTTGCGGACGACATTTCAATGCTTTCCAATATCAGACAAGAAGCAGTCCAATCAGTGGAAAAACTATAGCAGCCATAAGTGGGCTCCAAATTTCGTACGACATGACGCACTGTATGGAGGGAACCGGATAAAGATACACCAATCAAAAGCCAGCAAAGTCTCTCAAGTAGACAAAGTTATGTATCTGGGAGAAGTTACTGTACGGGCGAAATTTGGAACCCTAGCTCATGAACACAGATTTGTTGAGAAGACTGCCGAAGAAAGTGCACGATTGACATAAGGACGTCAAAACACGAATAAAACATTATCGAGAGTAAAAGAATTGGAAACTGCTGAATGAGTTCAGTCGCGCTCCCTAAGTGACCTCATCATCATCATCTGTGTTCTGCCTAATGGCAGGTTTTTACATGGTAGTTCTCCAGGCTGTCCGGTCTTCTGCCATCCTCTTCAGGTCTGCATAATTTCCTCTTCCCTTTATGTCGTCTATCATCTTGTATCTCCTTCTTCCTCTCAGTCTTCTCCCACAAACCAATCCTTCCGAAGGATCTACTAGCAAGCACTCATTTTTCAACCAGTTCTTTTTCCTTTCTCTTACAACCTTCAGCAGACATCTTCTCTCACCAACTCTTTCCAATACTCTTTCATTACTCACTCTTTCCATCCAGCTTATTCTCTGCATTCTCCTCCACATCCACATCTCAAATGCTTCTAACCTTTTTTCATCCTCTCGTCTCAGTATCCGTGTTTCTGCCCCATATAGTGCCACACTCCAGACAAAACATTTGCCAAGCCTTTTCCTTAGTCATTTATCTAATTTGCCACATAAGAGTCTCCTCTTTCTGTTGAATGCCTCCTTCGCTATGGCAATTCGAGTTTTGACCTCCTGGTGACATCTCTAGTCTTCAGTTATTTTGCTAAGTGGCTGCAAGGAATTAAAAAAAGAAAATGTTGATATTGATTGCGTACCGACAGTGGACCCCCAGAAAATAAAGACCGTTTTATGTTGAGAGCCCCGGCGCAGATAAGCAGTGGAGTGTCGGCGCGGCGTTGCTAGGCGGCAGCCAGGAAGTGGCGGCCCGGCCCCGGCCGCGGCCGCAGCACGCCTCAGGATGGAAGTTGCGGTCTACGCGGCCGCGACAACAATGGCTGCCGGCTGCGCTTCTCGGAAGTGGGCCGCCCGCCGCCTTCCGTATGTGGACGGCCGCTGCCGGCCATCCAGCGCAGGCGTGCGCCACGACCCCCGCGACAAGCAGTCGCTGCGGGGGCGCTGTTCGCTCTCATTGTACAGGCATCGCAGTTGCTTACAGCGCATGCACTGAGGTGACAAAAGTCGTGGAATTCCTCCTAACATCATATAGGACTTCCTTTTCCCCTGCGAATTGCAGCGACTCGACTTGGGATGGACTCAACAAGTCATTGGAAGTCCCCTGCGGAAATACTGACCCATGCTACCTTTATACCCGTCCATAATTACGGAAGTGTTGCCGATGACCTCAT
This sequence comes from Schistocerca gregaria, assembly GCF_023897955.1. NCBI lineage: Eukaryota > Metazoa > Arthropoda > Insecta > Orthoptera > Acrididae > Schistocerca > Schistocerca gregaria. The sequence goes on along the minus strand of NC_064921.1, from coordinate 517,961,211 downwards.
GATGGTGTCCGACAAAAAGTTGATAGGATTCATCTACATGGATACTCTGCAAATCACATTTAAGTGCCTGGCAGAGGGTTCATCGAACCACCTTCACAATTGTTATTTCAATCTCGTATAGCGCGCGCGAAGAATGCACACCTATATCTTTCCGTACGAGCTCTGATTTCCCTTATTTTATCGTGATCATCGTTCCTCGCTATGTAGGTCGGTGTCAGCAAAATATTTTCGCTTTCGGAGGAGAAAGTTAGTGATTGGAATTTCGTTCAAATGGTTCAAATGACTCTGAGCATTATGGTACTTAACTTCTGAGATCATCAGTCCCCTAGAACTACGAACTTCTTAAACCTAACTAACCTAAGGACATCACACACATCCATGCCCGTGGCAGGATTCGAACCTGCGACCTTAGCGGTCGCGCGGTTCCAGACTGTAGCGCCTAGAACCGCTCGCCCACCACGGCCGGATTGGAATTTCGTGAGAAGATTCCGTCGCAACGAAAAACGCCACTTTTAACGATTTCCTGCCCAAATCCTGTATCATTGCTGTGACTCTCTCTCCCATATTTCGCGATAATACAAAACGCGCTGCCTTACTTTGAACTTTTTCGATGTACTCCGTCAGTCCTATCTGGTAAGGATACCACACCGCGCAGCAGTATTCTAAAAGAGGGCGGACAGGCGTAGAGTAGGCAGTCTCCTTAATAGGTCTGTTACAGTTTCTAAGTGTCCTGCCAATAAAACGCAGTCTTTCGTTACCCTTCCCCACAATATTTTCTTCGAATTTAAGTTGTTCCTAATTGTAATACCTAGGTATTTAGTTGAATTTACGGCTTTTAGATTAAACTGATTTATCGTGTAACCGAAGTTTAACGAGTTCCTTTTATCACTCATGTGGATTTCCTCACACTTTTCGTTATTTAGGGTCAACTGCCACTTTTCTCACCATTTAGATATCTTTTCTAAATCATTTTGCCGTTTTTTTGATCTTTTGATGACTTTATTACTCGATAAACGACAGCGTCATCTGAAAACAACCGAAAATAGCTGCTCAGATTGTCCTCAAAATCGTTTATATAGATAAGGAAGAGCAAAGGGCCTATAACACTACCATGGCCCATGGGGAACGCGTGAAATCACTTCTGTGTTACTCGATGACTTTCCGTCAATTACTACGAACTGTGACCTCTCTGACAGGAAACCAGAAAACCAGTCATATAACTGAGACGATATTCCATAAGCATGCAATTTCCCTATTAGCCGCTTGTGTGGTACCGTGTCAAAAGCCTTTTGGAAATCCAGAAATAGGGAATCGATCCGAAATCCCTTGTCAATAGCACTCTACACTTCATGTGAATAAAGAGCTAGTTGTGTTTCAAGTTGGTTCACTACTCCGAGGATATTTACTTCTACGTTACTCATGTCGGCCGATCTGGACGGCCATTTATTTGCTCAAATTGTCCAGAATGTTCTTCATACAAAAGGCGAACGACTGTGGCCTGGTGACATCGCTCATTGTAATCCATAAAAATTCCAACTTTGCTTAGGAAAATGAAATCCATGAATGGTAGCCAACGTTAATCATGTTGCCGAACATAACCATTTCCAGTCAATGACCGGTTCTGTCGGACCAGAGGACCCAGTACATTCCATATAGACACAGCCCACATCGTTAAGGAATCACCACCATCTGCACAGTCCCGTGATGACAACTTTGGTGTATGGTTTCGTGGAGTTTGTGCCACACTCGAACCCTAGCATCAGTTCTTACCAATTGAAATTTGGACTTGCCTGGCCAGGAGACGGTTTTCCAGAGTCCGACCGATATCGTCACGAGCCCAGGAGAGGGTTGCAGCCGATGCAGCTCTGTTAGCAACGCCACTTGCCATCAGTTGTCTCCTGCCGTAGCCCATTAACGCCAGGGCCGCTTGGGGTAGCCGTGCGGTCTGGGGCGTCTTGTCACGGTTTGCGCAGCCCCCCCCCCCCCCCCCCCCACGCAGGTTCGAGTCCTCCCTCGGGTATGGCTGTGTGTGTTGTCTTTAGCGTAAGTTATCTCAGACTTCAAGAAGAATATAATAATTCCAATCCCAAAGAAAGCAGGTGCTGACAGATGTGAAAATTACCGAACTATCAGTTTAATAAGCCACGGCTGCAAAATACTAACGCGAATTCTTTACAGACGAATGGAAAAACTGGTAGATGCAGACCTCGGGGAGGATCAGTTTGGATTCCGTCGAAATGTTGGAACACGTGAGGCAATACTGACCTTACGACTTATCTTAGAAGAAAGATTAAGAAAAGGCAAACCTACGTTTCTAGCATTTGTAGACTTAGAGAAAGCTTTTGACAATGTTGACTGGAATACTCTCTTTCAAATTCTAAAGGTGGCAGGGGTAAAATACAGGGAGCGAAAGGCTGTTTATAATTTGTACAGAAACCAGATGGCAGTAATAAGAGTCGAGGGGCATGAAAGGGAAGCAGTGGTTGGGAAAGGAGTGAGACAGGGTTGTAGCCTCTCCCCGATGTTATTCAATCTGTATATTGAGCAAGCAGTAAAGGAAACAAAAGAAAAATTTGGAGTAGGTATTAAAATTCATGGAGACGAAGTAAAAACTTTGAGGTTCGCCGATGACATTGTAATTCTGTCAGAGACGGCAAAGGACTTGGAAGAGCAGTTGAACGGAATGGACAGTGTCTTGAAAGGAGGATATAAGATGAACATTAACAAAAGCAAAACGAGGATAATGGAATGTAGTCAAATTAAATCGGGTGATGCTGAGGGAATTAGATTAGGAAATGAGACACTTAAAGTAGTAAAGGAGTTTTGCTATTTAGGAAGTAAAATAACTGATGATGGTCGAAGTAGAGAGGATATAAAATGTAGACTGGCAATGGGAAGGAAAGCGTTTCTGAAGAAGAGAAATTTGTTAACATCGAATATAGATTTATGTATCAGGAAGTCGTTTCTGAAAGTATTTGTTTGGAGTGTAGCCATGTATGGAAGTGAAACATGGACGATAACTAGTTTGGACAAGAAGAGAATAGAAGCTTTCGAAATGTGGTGCTACAGAAGAATGCTGAAAATTAGATGGGTAGATCACGTAACTAATGAGGAGGTATTGAATAGGATTGGGGAGAAGAGAAGTTTGTGGCACAACTTGACTAGAAGAAGGGATCGGTTGGTAGGACATGTTTTGAGGCATCAAGGGATCACAAATTTAGCATTGGAGGGCAGCGTGGAGGGTAAAAATCGTAGAGGGAGACCGAGAGATGAGTACACTAAGCAGATTCAGAAGGATGTAGGTTGCAGTAGGTACTGGGAGATGAAGAAGCTTGCACAGGATAGAGTAGCATGGAGAGCTGCATCAAACCAGTCTCAGGACTGAAGACAACAACAACAACAAGTTTAAGTTAGATTAAGTAATGCGTAAGCCTAAGGACCGATGACCTCACCAGTTTGGTCCCATAGTCCTTACCACAAATACCCAATTTGGCCACGTTCGTCGTACGTACCGCATTGATTCCTGCTGTTATTTCACGCAGTGTTGCTTGTGTGTTAGCACTGACAACTCTACTCAAACGCCGTCGCTGTCAATCGTTAACTGAAGGCCATCGGACGCTGCGTTGTCCCTGTTGGAGGTAATGCCTGAAATTTGGTAATATCGGTACACTTTTGACACTGTGGATCTCAGAATATTGAATTCCCTAACAATTTCCGAAATAAAATATCCCAAGTGTATAGCTCGAATTACGATCCCACATTCTAAGTCTGTTAATTTCAGTCTTGCGTACATAATAACATCGCAAATGTTTTCACATGAATCGCCTGAGTACAGATCACAGCTCCGCCAATACATTGCCCTTTTATACCTTGTGTACGCCATACTGCCACCATCTGTATAGGTGCACGTCTCTAACCCATGACATTTGTCCCCTCAGTGTTCTCTATATTCTTAGTGGATCCGTGAGCGTGGACGTCCAGTCAGACATAACACGTCACAGGTTTGAAACTCCATATGATTAATTACATAAATGGCGTACTTTCGGATGTTCAGACTGTGCGTGTAACTCCCTGATTGTAACGCAGACACCCTGTGACCGTAACCCACCTCCTCAAATTTAAGTAAATATTCACCCTAACAGACTAACTGTCTCTAACTCATACTCTTAAACCACATTCACATGTAGTACAAAACTAACACAATGATAACACAACTTACCTGTATTATTAATTACCTGGGTGCATAAATTATTTTGGTATTTACATAAGGCTTTACCAGCAACATAAATGTTTTATTTGATTTTACTGGCTTATAACTTTTATTTCTTTGTATTTGTTTTAACTCTCTGACCAGTTATTTTCGTATTTACTCAGCTGTTTACAAGTAATATAACAACATTATTTATATTTATCTATTTTTACTTAGGGTTATATGTAACTGCTTAACTCTCCAACAACATTTTGTTACGCATTATTCCTCTCATGAACTTTTTACATAAAATATTATGTAATAATTCGAATTTTCTAAACACTGTCCATAGGAGAACAGCGATTAATGAAATTATATTAAAATTATTCCATTAAAACAGTCTAGAACGCATGTAAGCTGTATATATTTCGTTTGGTGACCGGTTTAGTTCTGTTATCAGATCATCATCTGATCAGTTTTTTACTCGTTGGCGACAGCAAGAGCCGGTGACGAGGAGCAACCGAAGACCCACACCGCTGACGTCGATTTGCAATAGGGTTTTGGAACGTATATTGTGTCCCAATATTATGAGTTATCCCGAGGAAAACGATCTGTTCACGCACAGTCAGCATGGTTTCATAAAATACCGTTTGTGAAACACAACTACCTCTGTATTCTCATGAAATAATAAGCACTATGGACAGGGGAACTCAAACTGAATCCCTATTTCTAGGTTTCCAGAAGGCTTTCCATACCATTTCTCATAAGTGACTTCTAATCAGATTGCATGCGTGTGGAGTATTGTCTCAATTGTGCGACTGGATTCGTAATTTCGCATCAGAAAGGTCACTGTTCGTGGTAACTTAAGTCATCGAGTAAAACGGAACTGTCATAGGCCCTTTCCTAATCTATACAAATGATTTAGGAGACAATCTGAGCAACCCTCCTAGATTGTTTGCGGATGATGCTGTCATGTACCGTCTAGCAAAATCATCAGGATACCAAACACAACTATAAAATGATTTAGACATTTGTATAGTGCGAAAATTGGCAGCTGACCTTAAATAATTATCCACGGTATAATGAAAGGTATTTTTTTTAAATAGAACAACACGATAAACAAACTACAAGTAGAGTATATATGAATATCAGTGGTGTTCGTCGCATGAATCTAGTGCGAGTCGTTTATGAGGTGTCGTACTGTACGAAGTCTCCACAGCAACACTTCTTTGTGCCATTCGACCTCCGTAGTTGCTAGGTACGGTGTTATGTTTGCTTACAGTGTCCTTGTGTCTTCCTTGAGGACACTGCGATTTACTAGTCAGTTAGTGCGTGACGGTCCAAGCACTAGGTCTTGAGGGGACGATGTGCTTTACCAATGCAGAAAAAGCCGACATGCTCATGATGTTGGGAGAGTATAGGAAGACTGCAGTTCGCTCTTGTACGATGTATTCGGCAAGGTATTGCAATAGACGTCAACCATCTCGCCAGTTTTCTATGAACCTCGTGGGAGTGGTACTGTAACACTTAGAAAACGTAGCAGAAGGAAACAAGTGACGACAGAGGAGGAGGAAATCAATATTTTTGCTGCTGTTGGAGTTGATACGCACGTTTGCTCCGGAGAATCGCACAAGGAAGTGGCGTGAGTCAGGCAAGAGCCCTACGCATTCTCCATCGACATAGGTTCCATTCCTATCACATCTCTTTCCATCAAGAGTCGCATGGAAACGTTTATGAGAATCGTGTTGTCTTCTGTATGTGGGCATTAGAACATGACACTCCAGATATAGCACAATCCCCGTTGACTCCGCAATCCGCGCGGAGTGGCCCCGCGGTTAGAGGCGCCATGTCACTGATTGCAAGGTCCCTCCCGCCGGAGGTTCGAGTCCTCCCTCTCGTGTGGGAGTATGTGTGTTGTTCTTAGCATAAGTTAATTTAAGTAGTGTGTAAGTCTAGGGACCGATGCCCTCAGCAGTTTGGTCCCATAGGAACATTTGAACATTTTTTTTGACTTCGTCAGGTGGAACGTCAGCTTCCACGGAGTGAAATGCGTGGTGTGGGATAGTGAACTATCAGCTCATAGACCCGTTTTTAATAGACGGAAAACTGAATGCGCACAAGTATCGAAGCCTCTTAACAGACCATCTTCCACAGATGCTAGATCTCTCCTGCAGACAAGAAGGAACCTGTGATACTAACATGGTAGCTGATACAGCTAGTCCTGCAGACTAGGAGGAACCTATGGTACCAACATGATAGCTGTCCAGCACACAATGCACGAAGCACTACAACACGTCTTCACGATTTATTTCCAAATCATTGGGTTGGACGCAGATGACCTGTATCTTGGCCGGCCTTTTCCCGGATTTGACGCCTGTAGACATTTCTCTGTGGAGAAAGCTGAAAGACCCTGTCTACAAGGACATAACTACAATCGACTATTTGCACCGATGTATTATTGCAGTTTGCTTTGACATGTCTGCAGAAATGCTAGCACGCCTGCAGCAGTCGTTCCATACCATACTGGAAGCGTTTATTGCCGCTGTCTGTGGTCGTTTTGATCACAACCTATATTTATCAGTTGTCTCTTTACTGGTCAGAATCCACAGAACTAGAGTAGGGTAGGGTGTTGTTCTTTAGTGTCTGCTACAACAGGTATTGGAGAAGTGTCGATGTGGGAACGTGTCAAAACACGATAGCAGTAGGACAAAGTTCATACTACCCCAGTCTGCATTGTTGCCAAATTTATTCAAGATGGCGGCGATAAACTAGCCAATGTCGCAATGACATCATAGTGGGAAGGTCAAATTTTGGCGGGAAAATAGGTCAACAGTATGGGAACAGGGAGAAGGACGAGGATTTTGCTACTGCATTTTGATGCTTCTCCAAACTACATACAGATACTGCAGTCCGAAGCAGATTCACGTCCCTCAGGGCCCATTCACTTCTATTACTCCAACATGCTATCATCGTACCATCCAATAGAGAAAAATTACAAACTATGAAAGCTCCACTAACTCCAGAACTCGATAAGATTTTTACCACATCTCTCTCCTCTCATATGTCGAAAATAAATGCCGCATGCATTGCGGCACTGAGCACACGTGACGATCCTATTAAATATACAGCTACTGATCCACTACACAGAACAGTTTTAAGTTTTATCGCCTGAACTGTAGGAGGATGACCGTATCCCAAAAACTATACAATAAGTCGAACAGACCATCCTTGTGACCCTGTGTCATTGTTTGAAACATTGTTTTCTTCTGCTGTAACACATTTTGTACACTGCCACTGTTTTTTCGTCATGACTTCGAGGTCTGTGTCAGATTCCTAACTGACATTAACACGTACTGATCCATTGCCTCTCGAAGAAAACTAGACGTTGCACAGTGTAAATCATGTTGTTTTATTTAAAATAACCCAGTTTGTGTAGTGTGTTATGGTAGCAGCAGTAACAACATGGAATACACCATGCAACGTCTAGTTTTCTGCGAGAGGCAATGGAGCAGAACGTGTTAGTGTCAGTTAGGAATCTGGCACAGACCTCGAAGTCGTGGTGGGAAAACAAAATGTATGGCAGTGTACATGCCTCGGACATGGATGTGTGTGATGTCCTTAGGTTAGTTAGGTTTATGTAGTTCTGAGCTCTAGGGGATTGATGACCTGAGATGTTAAGTCCCATGGTGCTCAGAGCCATTTTTTGCTAAGGTGATATTGATGTTATATGTATTGGCACGCTACGTGTAGACAGAAATATGAAAAAAACCTCACTTTTCATTTGGACAGACGAGTAGTTGAATTTATAGAAAACAATATATAGAGAGAGACTTTGCATTTAAAAATATAGCATATTAAATTTAGACGAAAAACTAATCAATTTTAAGATGGCTCTGAGCACTATGGGACTTAACATCTGTGGTCATCAGTCCCCTAGAACTTAGAACTACTTAAACCTAACTAACATAAGGACATCACAAACATCCATGCCCGAGGCAGGATTCGAACCTGCGACCGTAGCAGTCGCGCGGTTCCGGACTGAGCGCCTAGAACCGCTAGACCACCGCGGCCGGCCAATTTTAAGAAATCGTTAGAGAGAGAGCGAGGCAGACTGAGTGGTAAAAGGAGAAAGAGGAAGAGAGAGAGAGAGAGAGAGAGAGAGAGAGAGAGAGAGAGAGAGAGAGAACACGTTTATACACAGAAACACTACATTCATACGAATAAAAGACGTCGGACACTGAAATACTAAAGGAAGAACAAGTACGCTTCAAGTTCTTTGAGGCTATAGATTTTGCGATAGTGAATAGCTCAGTAGGCAGTTCAGTTCAAGAGGAATGGACATCTCTAAAAAGGGCAGTCACAGTTGTTTGGAAGAAAAAGAGTTTCGGGGAAGATAACTGCGAAGAAGGAAGTACAAAAATGTCCAGGGAAATGCAAGAACACAGAAATACAAATCACTAAGGAGTGAAATAAATATGAAGTGCAGGGAAGCTAAGGCAAAATGGCTGCATCAAGAATGTGATTAAATCGAAAAAGAAATAGTTTTCGGAAGGACTGACTCAGCATACAGCAAAGTCAAAACAACCTTCGATGATATTAAAAGCACGAACGGTAACTTAAGAGTGCAATGGCAAATTCGCTGTTAAATGCAGAGAAGAGAGCGGATGAGTGAAAAGAGTATATTGAAGGCCTCTAAGAGGGGAAGGACTTGTCTGGTGATGTGCTAGAAGAAGAAACAGGCGTCGATAGAGCGTTTAGAAGGGCTTTGGAAGACTTGAGATCAAATAAGGCAGTAGGTATACATAACATTCCATCGGAATTACTAAAATAATTGGTGCAGGTAGCAACAAAACGACTGTTCATGAAAGTGTAGAATGCGTGAGGCTGACGATATAACATGAGACTTTCGGAAAAAATTCATCCACACATTCACGAAGACTGCAAGAGGCAACAAGAGCGAGAATTATCGCACATTCAACATAACATCTCATGCACGCAAGTTGTTGATAAGAAAAACATTCAGATAAATTGCAAAGAAAATTCAGGATGTGCAAATAACGATCAGTTTAGGATAGGTAAAAACACCAGAGAGGCAGTTCTGACATTGCTATTGATAATGAAAGTCAAACTGAAGAAAAATCAAGATAAGTTCATAGGGTGCGTCGACCTAGGAAAAGCGTTAGCCGCGCGGTCTAAAGGCGCTGCACTCATGGACTGAGCGGCTGGTCCCGGTGGAGGTTCGAGTTCTCCCTCGGGCATGGGTGTGTGTGTTCGTCCTTAGGATAATTTAGGTTAAGTAGTGTGTAAGCTTAGGGACTGATGACCTTAGCAGTTAAGTCCCATCAGATTTCACACACATTTGAACATTTTTGAAAAGCGTTAGGCAAAGTAAAATGGTGAAACAGATGCGAAATTCTGAGAAAAATAGGGGTAAAGTATAGGAAAGGACGGGTAATATATAGCACGTACTCGTGCAATAACCAAGAGGGAACAATAACACTGAAAGACCAAGAACGAAATTCTCAGTTTGGAAAGGGTGTAAGACAGGGACGTAATCTTTCGCTTCTACTGCTCAATCTATACATCGAAGAAACGATGACGGAAATAAAATAATGATTCAAGAGAGGCACTAAAATTTAAGGTGAAAGAAAATGAGAGATAAGATTTGCTGATGCCATTGCTAGTAAAGAAGAATTACAAGATTTTCTGAATGTAATGAACAGTCTAATCACTAATCACTAATGAATACAGAATATGTATTGAGAGTAAATCGAAGAAAGACGAAAGTAATGAGAAGTAGCAGAAGTGACAACAGCGACAAACTTAATATCAGAAACGGTGGTAACGAAGTAGACGAAGTTAAGGAATTCTGCTGTCCAAGCAGTGAAATAACCCGTAACGGACTGAGCAGGGAGAACAAAAAAGGAGACTAGCACTGTCAAAACTGGCATGTCTGACCTAGAGAAGGTATCAAACATAGGCCTTAATTTGAGGGAGAAATTTCTGAAACTGTACGTCTGGAGCGCAGCATTGAATGGTAGTGAAACATGGATTGTGGGAAAATCGCTAAAGAAGAGAACTGGTGACGGTGAGATGTGGTGCTACAGACGACTGTCGAAAATTAGATGGACTGATAGAATAAGGAATGAGGAGGTTCTCCGCAGAATCGGTGAGGAAAGGTACACATAGTAAACACCAACAAGAAGAAGGAACAGGATGACAGAATGTCTGTTAAGACAGCACAAATTACTTCCATGGTTCTAGAGGGAGCAGTAGAGGGTAAAAGCTATAGAGGAAGACAGAGATTGGAATACATCCAACAAATAACTGAGGACGTAGGTTGCAAGTGCTACTCTGAGACGGAAAGGTTGGCATTGGAGATAATTTGTGACGGGCCGAATGAAGCAAGTGAGAAAACTGAACGCAAAAAAGGACGTGAGTACATTGATAATCTACAATGACGAGCGATCTTTGTTTCGCCTCGCGTTTGGTTTGCATACAAGAAAAGACAGCCGCGTGGTTGCCGCGCGGTATGAGGCGTCTTCCCGCGCGGCTCCCCCTGTCGGAGGTTCGAGTTCTCCCTCGGGCATGGATGTGTGTGTTGTCCTTAGCGTAAGTTAGTTTAAGTTAGGCTAAGTAGTGTGTAAGCCTAGGGACCGATGACCTCAGCAGTTTGGTTCCATAGAAACTTCAAATTTCCAATAAAAGACACAATGCACTTGAGAAAGGAAGCTCTGAAAGGTTTCCCGGCATTTCTTGTCTTGTTTTGTCCTCTTATGCTCTTCCCACAAGTCCATAAGGTAGTCGTTTGTTATGATTGTCGGATCCCCGCGGTCTAGAGGCAGCAACGGTAACCACAAGATTACGCACAAAGTATTTGACCAGATGAACATCCGCAACTTAGGAACATATTTATAGAATAAAAATTCGCTTCAGTTGCTAATATTTTTCTTAATTTTTCCCATGACTCGTTTCAAAGCATAAAGTTCTATCTTCAGGTGCCACCAAATAATTATGGGTACGTAAATGCGTGGCGGTCGAACTAGTCAGTCATGGGGGATCGCACTCACTACCCACTTCCGTCTTATGCTGTCCAGGGGAACGCTGTGGTTGCTGGTCTTAGGTTCCTATGTGTTTGTTTGACGTGGATGTGATCCCACATGACTGACTGGCCGAACTGTGACACATTTATATTCCCATAATTATTTGGTGCCACCTGAACACTAAACTTTAAGCTTCTATACCGGTCGTGGAATAGATTAAGTAAATTACTGGCAACTGAAGCGTATTTTTGTTTTACAAAGACTAGACTAAGAGCTGGACAGCTACGCTTAAAGGGAACTATTGTATTACACACGGTCTACATACATGTTTGAAGGGCGAAGACGTTACATATGAAACATTAATGAAATATAGGTACGCTGTGGTAAGTGCATTCAGACCAGATAAGCTATCCTCACACGGAAAGTGAAAGAAGGCGCGGATTCGGAGCTGGATGATTTTTGTGATGTCACAACATGAAATACTACGTTGAGGGGCGGTTCCATGGCGTGAAGGGCGGAATCAGACACTTAAAAATTTTGTAGTGTGGAGAGAAACGGAGGCCATTGATATGCAAGGCAGGCTTTCTACGTCACAAACGTAATTTAGGAGACGCCATACCGCAGTAAATGGTCTGCAGTTGAAGACCGTATTTTGTGGTTTCTATAGATTACGCGCTACGAATATTTGCTGTTTCAAAGCACCAAGACCTTGTGATTCTCTCGATTGTTGTCGTTGTGGTCTTCAGTCCAGAGACTGGTTTGATGGTCTCCATGCTACTCTATCCTGTGCAAGCTTCTTCATCTCCCAGTACCTACTGAAATCTACATCCTTCTGAATCTGTTTAGTGTATTCATCTCTTGGTCTCCCTCTACGATAATTACCCTCCACGCTGCCCTCCAATGCTAAATTTGTGATCCCTTGATGCCTCAAAACATGTCCTACCAACCGATCCCTTCTTCTAGCCAAGTTGTGCCACAAATTTATCTTCTCTCCAATTCTCTTCAATACCTCCTCATTAGTTATGTGATCTACCCATCTAACCTTTAGCATTCTTCTGTAGCACCACATTTCGAAAGCTTCTATTCTCTTTTTGTCTAAACTATTTATCGTCCATGATTCACTTCCATACATGGCTACACTCCATACAAATACTTTCAGAAACGACTTCCTGACACTTAAATCTATACTCAATGTTTTTATTTCTCTTCTTCAGAAACGATTTCTTTACTATTGCCAAGCTACATTTTATATCGTCTCTACTTCGACCATCATCAGTTATTTAGCTCCGCAAATAGCAAAATTCCTTTACTACTTTAAGTGTCTCATTTCCTAATCTAATACCCTCAGCATCACCCGATTTAATTTGACTACATTCCATTATCCTCGTTTTGCTTTTGTTGATGGTCATCTTATATCCTCCTTTCAAGACATTGTGCATTCCGTTCAGCTGCTCTTCCAAGTCCTTTGCTGTCTCTGAAAGAATTACAATGTCATCGGTGAACCTCAAAGTTTTAATTTCCTCTCCATGGATTTTAATTCCTACTCCAAATTTTTCTTTTGTTTCCTTTGCTGCTTGCTCAATATACAGATTGAATAACATCGGGGATAGGCTACAACCCTGTCTCACTCCGTTCCCAACCACTGCTTCCCTTTCATGCCCCTCGACTCTTATAACTGCCATCTGCTTTCTGTACAAATTGTAAATAGCGTTTCGCTCCCTGTATTTTACCCCTGCCACCTTCAGAATTTAAAAGAGAGTATTCCAGTCAACATTGTCAAAAGCTTTCTCTAAGTCTGCAAATGCTAGAAACGCAGGTTTGCCTTTCCTTAATCTATTTTCCAAGATAATTCGTAGGGTCATATTGCGTCACCTGTTCCAGCATTTCTATGGATTCCAAACTGATCTTTCTCGAGGTTGGCTTCTACCAGATTTTCCATTCGTCTGTAAAGTATTCGTGCTAATATATTATCCTCTGGAAAACCGGTATTTTTTGAGACGAATCATTATACTCGGTCAAGTCACATTGATGTGACCATCGCCTATGTTCGGCATCAGCGTGCAATGACCACTCAGAGACTGCTTGGATCAGCAGTAGCAGTGGGGTATATAAAGCCCTTGCCGGCCTTTGTGGCCGAGCGGTTCTAGGCGCTGCAGCCTGGAACCGCACGACCGCTACGGTCGCAGGTTCGAATCCTGCCTCGGACATGGATGTGTGTGATGTCCTTAGTTAGGTTTATGTAGTGCTAAGTTCTAGGGGACTGATGACCTCAGATGTTAAGTCCCATAGTGCTCAGAGCCATTTGAACCATTTTATAAAGCCCTTCCGGAAGGCACGCAGAAAACAGTGCAATCGTTGTCGAAATGCGGAAAAGGAGCGACTTATCTGACGTCCAAAAGGGCACGATCATTGGCTATCGGGCAGAATGTAGAAGCATTTCCTAAACGGCTAAGTTCGTAAACAGTTCGCATGCCGTCCTGGTTAAAGAATACCGTACATGGCAAAATCGCGCTACGCGAAGCCGGCACCGAAGGAACTGCGACCACAACGGGCCGTAGATGACAGGGGTGACGACCGCTGAGGAGATGTGTCCGGACCAATAGACGTGCAATTCTTGAGCAACTGACCGCCCAGGTGAACCGAGGGGCTACCAACAGTGCCTCCTCAACGAATGTTTAGCGAACGTTGCTACACGTGGCTCTCTGCAGCAAGCACCTGGTTCAAGCATCCATACTGACTGCTGTTCATCAGCCACGAAGGCTAGAATTTACACACCAATGCCGTAGGTGGACATCCACTGAGTGATGACAGGTGGCCATTTCAGATGAATCACGCTTTATGCTCCATCGGACAGACGGTCGTTGGCCTGTATGGAAGCAATGACTCCAGGCCGGAGCAGGGAGCGTTATGGTCTGTGGTATGTTTCCAGAGCATCCTCTGGATGCTGGAAGGCACAGTGGATCAACACATCTATTCTTTGTGACCACGTCCACCCCTACAGGCAGATTGTTTTTCCTCGGCACGATGTCATCTACCAGCAGGACAATGCAACGTGTCACGCTGCTCGCAGTGTACATGCATGCTTCGAAAGGCACCAGAATGAATTTACGGCAATACACTGCCATCAAACGCCCCGGATGTCAACCAAATCGTTGCTACATGTGGCTCTCTGCAGCAAGCACCTGGTTCAAGCATCCATACTGACTGCTGTTCATCAGCCACGAAGGCTAGAATTTACACACCAATGCCGTAGGTGGATATCCACTGAGTGATGACAGGTGGCCATTTCAGATGAATCACGCTTTATGCTCCATCGGACAGACGGTCGTTGGCCTGTATGGAAGCAATGACTCCAGGCCGGAGCAGGGAGCGTTATGGTCTGTGGTATGTTTCCAGAGCATCCTCTGGATTCTGGAAGGCACAGTGGATCAACACATCTATTCTTTGTGACCACGTCCACCCCTACAGGCAGTTTGTTTTTCCTCGGCACGATGTCATCTATCAGCAGGACAATGCAACGTGTCACGCTGCTCGCAGTGTACATGCATGCTTCGAAAGGCACCAGAATGAATTTACGGCAATACACTGCCATCAAACGCCCCGGATGTCAAACAAATCGGTGCTACATGTGTCTCTCTGCAGCAAGCACCTGGTTCAAGCATCCATACTGACTGCTGTTCATCAGCCACGAAGGCTAGAATTTACACACCAATGCCGTAGGTGGACATCCACTGAGTGATGACTGGTGGCCATTTCAGATGAATCACGCTTTATGCTCCATCGGACAGACGGTCGTTGGCCTGTATGGAAGCAATGACTCCAGGCCGGAGCAGGGAGCGTTATGGTCTGTGGTATGTTTCCAGTGCATCCTCTGGATTCTGGAAGCCACAGTGGATCAACACATCTATTCTTTGTGACCATGTCAACCCCTACACGCAGTTTGTTTTTCCTCGGCACGATGTCATCTACCAGCAGGACAATGCAACGTGTCACGCTGCTCGCAGTGTACATGCATGCTTCGAAAGGCACCAGAATGAATTTACGGCAATACACTGCCATCAAACACCCCGGATGTCAAACAAATCGGTGCTACATGTGGCTCTCTGCAGCAAGCACCTGGTTCAAGCATCCATACTGACTGCTGTTCATCAGCCACGAAGGCTAGAATTTACACACCAATGCCGTAGGTGGACATCCACTGAGTGATGACTGGTGGCCATTTCAGATGAATCACGCTTTATGCTCCATCGGACAGACGGTCGTTGGCGTGTATGGAAAACAATGACTCCAGGCCGGAGCAGGGAGCGTTATGGTCTGTGGTATGTTTCCAGAGCATCCTCTGGATTCTGGAAGGCACAGTGGATCAACACATCTATTCTTTGTGACCACGTCCACCCCTACACGCAGTTTGTTTTTCCTCGGCACGATGTCATCTACCAGCAGGACAATGCAACGTGTCACGCTGCTCGCAGTGTACATGCATGCTTCGAAAGGCACCAGAATGAATTTACGGCAATACACTGCCATCAAACGCCCCGGATGTCAAACAAATCGGTGCTACATGTGTCTCTCTGCAGCAAGCACCTGGTTCAAGCATCCATACTGACTGCTGTTCATCAGCCACGAAGGCTAGAATTTACACACCAATGCCGTAGGTGGACATCCACTGAGTGATGACAGGTGGCCATTTCAGATGAATCACGCTTTATGCTCCATCGGACAGGCGTGTATGGAAGCAATGACTCCAGGCCGGAGCAGGGAGCGTTATGGTCTGTGGTATGTTTCCAGTGCATCCTCTGGATTATGGAAGGCACAGTGGATCAACACATCTATTCTTTGTGACCATGTCCACCCCTACACGCAGTTTGTTTTTCCTCGGCACGATGTCATCTACCAGCAGGACAATGCAACGTGTCACGCTGCTCGCAGTGTACATGCATGCTTCGAAAGGCACCAGAATGAATTTACGGCAATACACTGCCATCAAACGCCCCGGATGTCAACCAAATCGTGAATCTGTGGGACGACCTCGATCGGGCTGTTCGCGCCACGGATCCTCAACCGAAAAACCTAGCACAGCACGGTACTGGGGTCGGCATGGCTCCACATTACTGTCGGTACCTTCCAGAACCTGACTGACTCTCTTCCTGCACGTCTCGCAGTCGTCCACGCTGCAAAATATGGCTATTCGGGCTTTTGAAAGGTGGTCACGTTAATGTGACTGAACAGTGTGATAAAACGACGGGGAATTATACAGAGTGGTTAAACCATTTGGGACATCGTAGATTCATATGAGATCTGGCGGATTGTGAAATGGAAGGTTGCCACTTCACATCCAGCTTTTTGCTAATATGTATTTATCGCCTTCTTGATTTCTGAAGGGTTCTGGCGCTTTCTTGTTAATATAATAGAATTGTATATTGTGGAATATCTAATGTTATGAGTAAATAAGAGGGTTTTTTCCATTCTCGGCTGGGTCGGAGGTTTTCTCCGCTCAGGGACTTGGTTTTGTGTTGCCTTTATCATCATTATTTCATCCCCATCGACACGCAAGTCGCCGAAGTGGCGGTAACTCGAAAGACTTGCAGCAGGCGAACGGTCTATCCGCCGGGAGGCCCTAGCCATACGAGTGACTTTTTCCGATTATGTGAACGTGATATGGAATATTGACTAAAGAGCTACGTGACTGCGGCCTAAATCACAGGCTGGTTCCCTTGCAATTTAGTATAGTGTATACTACAGGTAGAACAACATGACTCGCATGTGTAGTGTGAGGGAATAAAGAGAATGGGGTGATGAGGGTGACAATTTCTGAGGAAATTGGTGGTCCGTTATTAAGATGGTTTCACCACGTCATTCAAGAACAGCGATAAACTCTTTTTGAAAAGATACATAGTCTTGGCTCCAAAACAGACTTTATTATTTTATATTTTGCCTATAATGCGTTTGTTGTTATTTAAGGCATCTTCAGATTCGCTGCCACAAAAATTGTTAAACACGTAGCCCGTGCAAATGATTTAGCAGGCGAACACCGTTGACGTTGCGTGTTGCCCTGAGGTAATATAGCGTTGAGTGCACGAGACGTTGCGTATTTTAAACGCGACTTCCCGTGCTCAGAACACTATTTTATATCAGGGCACCATTCAATGTTCTTAAAATATTGACAACGGTTTTTAATTCCTGCTAAGACATTTGCATGGCTATTTGTTTAACACCTGTTGTGCCAACCGATCTGAAGATGCCTTAAACAAGGCGAAACGCGTTATTGACAAAATATAAAACAATAAAGCCTGTTTTACAGCCAACACAGTTTATCTCTTCAAAACGTTTATCGCTGGTTGCTGTATCATCCCACCCGAATTCGAAGAAATTCTAGCGATAAACTCTTGACAGTCAAACGCAATGAAATGTTTATATCACTTACCCTACACGAACATCGAAGCATAGATTTGCACCACAGTAGCTTTTCGACTGTTCGATGACCAGAAGCAAATACCAACTGAAACTACAGTCTCATCATCTCCTGTACACATAGCAGTACCCGGTTGCTGCCTTAGTGTCACAGTGACGAGGAAGTGAGAAGGAAGCTGGCAGCCAGTCAGCAATTTAACGTTTGCTTTGCAGGCTTGTTAACGTAGATTCTTGGCCGCGCCAGGTTTCGCAGACGCAACCTCCGCGAGCTACAGGGCAACAAGAGAAGAACGCTTCCCTATACTTCAGCGACACTGCAAGGAGGATGTGTATTCCGGGAAGCTTGCAGTTTTCCTGCCAATAACGCACTGCCGGGTTAGAATCTTGTAGCGGAAAGCAGCAACCTAGATATAACCACCTTTAAAAATATATTATGTATTTTTTTGTCCATTTCCAATGTCCAATTGGTAGGATTACAATGGCAATTGAATAGAAAATAAAATTATCTGATTATATAATGAAAAAAGTTCACTTAAAGTTAACGCATGAAACAGGGTAGACATTCGACTTACTAATCACCAAATTGCCCGAGGCAGGCTTGTTATGCTGCGAAAGAATGTAATTGAGATGATTTAACTGTAGTTTTACTTTTACCCATTACAACAGCCGGTTACAGAACAGCAGTAAACAAGCCGTCTCAGGCATCAGGCACCTTCTGTGTAACGTATGCTATGGCCGGCCAGACTGTCTAAACAGAGATGTGATATATGCTCTTACTAAGATATTACTTATATAGTATGCTTAATACTTTTTTATCTTGTTGGTGAAAAGGTAAATCGACTTCGTTCTCACCCATAACTTTTTTGTCACTATAACTCTATTTCTGCAGATTTTATTTCAATTTTACTTGAATGGAGTGTAGTATAACCAAGGCGACTGCTTTTGTTCTTGCTACAACACAGACGAGTACAGCGTTCGTTTGTGAGTTCTTTTTACGAGACCCTAGCAGAAGCGACTTACTTTCAGTTACCTGTGTGTCTAATAGTTTAAGTCTTAAATCTTTTGCGTGTTTGTGCACTTACTAGGCACAGCCTTTCGTTTTAACAGATACAGATTACCGCCACTTCTATCGCCACATGTGTGTGTTTTGGTTTGAATCCGTGAGTGTCAGTTAGACTGTCAGCAAAGCGACTGATTCAGTTCCCGCTATACAATAGGCGAGTAAGGTGTTCATCTATGAATTATTTATACGAGTTCCGAACAGCAGTGACTTATTTTCAGGTACATGTGTTGTTACTAGTTTAATTGTTAAATTTATTGTGTGTTTGTGTGACTAGGCACAGCCCTACGTTCTGATAAGTATGTAACATAGAGTTCCGCCCTCTTAAGTTGAAATATGATTACTGTTAATGAAGTAAAAGATACACACAGTGGACACCAAATGAAAAAGCTACTCTTATGTTTCTGATCTAGACTGCCCTAAAAATGCGAAGGAACTGTTAATCAGAACTCAGGGAGACGTTGTAATGTAATTCACAATCGATTTATTGATCTTAAACAATACAAGACAACAAAATTATTAAAGAAACATCACACAAAAAATATTTGTTTAACAAGAGCCATACTAAAATGGGATCTATGGTGGACAAAGTGATATGCACTAATCAGAACACTACTCGCTTTGTCTCAATTAATACACGTGAATCCGGGTTATGGCTTAAAACTAGGCCACCACCAAGCATTTATATTCTACCATACAAAAAAAAAGAAAAATATGGTTCGAAAGAACAGAGTGCTGAGAAATACACTCCTGGAAATGGAAAAAAGAACACATTGACACCGGTGTGTCAGACCCACCATACTTGCTCTGGACACTGCGAGAGGGCTGTACAAGCAATGATCACACGCATGGCACAGCGGACACACCAGGAACCGCGGTGTTGGCCGTCGAATGGCGCTAGCTGCGCAGCATTTGTGCACCGCCGCATTCAGTGTCAGCCAGTTTGCCGTGGCATACGGAGCTCCATCGCAGTCTTTAACACTGGTAGCATGCCGCGACAGCGTGGACGTGAACCGTATGTGCAGTTGACGGACTTTGAGTGAGGGCGTATAGTGGGCATGCGGGAGGCCGGGTGGACGTACCGCCGAATTGCTCAACACGTGGGGCGTGAGGTCTCCACAGTACATCGATGTTGTCGCCAGTGGTCGGCGGAAGGTGCACGTGCCCTTCGACCTGGGACCGGATCGCAGCGACGCACGGATGCACGCCAAGACCGTAGGATCCTACGCAGTGCCGTAGGGGACCGCACCGCCACTTCCCAGCAAATTAGGGACACTGTTGCTCCTGGGGTATCGGCGAGGACCATTCGCAACCGTCTCCATGAAGCTGGGCTACGGTCCCGCACACCGTTAGGCCGTCTTCCGCTCACGCCCCAACATCGTGCAGCCCGCCTCCAGTGGTGTCGCGACAGGCGTGAATGGAGGGACGAATGGAGACGTGTCGTCTTCAGCGATGAGAGTCGCTTCTGCCTTGGTGCCAATGATGGTCGTATGCGTGTTTGGCGCCGTGCAGGTGAGCGCCACAATCAGGACTGCATACGACCGAGGCACACCGGGCCAACACCCAGCATCATGGTGTGGGGAGCGATCTCCTACACTGGCCGTACACCTCTGGTGATCGTCGAGGGGACACTGAACAGTGCACGGTACATCCAAACCGTCATCGAACCCATCGTTCTACCATTCCTAGACCGGCAAGGGAACTTGCTGTTCCAACAGGACAATGCACGTCCGCATGTATCCCGTGCCACCCAACGTGCTCTAGAAGGTGTAAGTCAACTACCCTGGCCAGCAAGATCTCCGGATCTGTCCTCCATTGAGCATGTTTGGGACTGGATGAAGCGTCGTCTCACGCGGTCTGCACGTCCAATACGAACGCTGGTCCAACTGAGGCGCCAGTTGGAAATGGCATGGCAAGCCGTTCCACAGGACTACATCCAGCATCTCTACGATCGTCTCCATGGGAGAATAGCAGCCTGCATTGCTACGAAAGGTGGATATACACTGTACTAGTGCCGACATTGTGCATGCTCTGTTGCCTGTGTGTATGTGCCTGTGGTTCTGTCAGTGTGATCATGTGATGTGTCTGACCCCAGGAATGTGTCAATAAAGTTTCCCCTTCCTGGGACAATGAATTCACGGTGTTCTTATTTCAATTTCCAGGAGTGTAGATATTATAGCCCTACGTCACAGCAGCGAATACTTCACCATCCTACTGGTGAAGGCGGCACACTACGATGCATTCGGCGACTGAAGTCATTGACGGTGGAAATCTGTTATTAACTGTGCATTCCCGAAAAATCAATACACGGTCTCGCGTTCGATTAATTCAGAACGCAGGTACTTCCCTAAGAGCCTCTGAAACCCCGGTGGATTCCAGTGTGCAGGTAGACTCGTTTTCTGGTAGTGCCAAACCAATTTGACTCCGTGCCACGACTGTGCGTGTCGAAATACGTCAAATGTTTAGGTGGCCGACTCAAGACAAATAAGTACATCCACGCGTCAGTCGTTGTGACCGTGATGATATAAGCAGTACCTCTGACAGTTCAGAAGGTGACTGGCACAGGCTCTAAGTCGCGCCCTAGCAAAGGACACAAGTCTCACCGTTTAGGTAGAGGCCTGCAGTTCTTTACTAGCGAAGCGCCAGTACAAGAGACTTGTACAAGAGTGCCAATCTCCCTTTCTCAGTGTTTCCTACTCAGCTCGGTTCCAAAAGGACATTTCCCTTTTTTGACTTCCCCCAATTTTACACAAGCCAGTCACGAGCTGGAGACCGGCATTCTAAGCTCAGTGAATGGTCTTTGCACTGCAAACCGGTTTGACCAATCAGAGACTTAACTGGTAGAAAACGGAAAAAATATTCAGTTTTGCGGCCTCTTTCCCACACGTTTTCCGTGTCTTTTTCTAACTCATTACAGGGTGGAAGCACAGCCCTCCATAAACAGCTTATCATCTCCCCTGTTGCATCCATTTCAAAGTTTGCAAAAAACGGCCATATAAAGTCGCATTAGCAAAAGATGTTTTAAAACGGAGTCTGCACGTCTGGGCCCCAGTTTTCCTGTCCCACGGAAATTTGCAGAACGTTTACATATCTTTTGGCGGCTTGTTCGGTAACAAGGCCTACAATGCGCTGTCAGCGACTTCTCGGTGCTAGGCGGTATACCTGGACGTCTGGCGCCAAAGTTTAATATGGTTCTGCACAATGCAACCGCGGCAAGGCCCGTCTGGAAATGTCTTCTCACCGTTCTCCAGAAAAAAACGCGCTTTCTCGCCCCGCAGTCATTTAAGTCGTCACCCTGTTCCTTTGAATGCAGGTAAAGCTTACCGTGTTTCTTTCCCTAGAGCACGCAAACAAGACCATAAACTGCTGCCCACCATTTCATCACAATGTATGAAGTCAAATCGCCATAGATCGGGAGACACATGGGATGTGTTGGCCGTCTCTTGGATCCATGCGACTGGTCCCCCACACTGATGCTCATGGGTAACACCCTCACGCTGCTCGACCAAAGCAAGCATTGCCTGGAGCTGTAAGTGAATGTATGAAGTCAAATCGCCATAGATCGGGAGACACATGGGATGTGTTGGTCGTCTCTTGGATCCATGCGACTGGTCCCCCACACTGATGCTCATGGGTAACACCCTCACGCTGCTCGACCAAAGCAAGCATTGCCTGGAGCTACACCAAATTAGAAGTGAGAGTGCCCTGCAATCTCTCATAGTATGGACAGGGATTGTGATTGTTGTGCTTGGATGTAGGCTGACTTGGTGGCCCTTCACTTACAGCTCCAGGCAATGCTTGCTTTGGTCGAGCAGCGTGAGGGTGTTACCCATGAGCATCAGTGTGGGGGACCAGTCGCATGGATCCAAGAGACGGCCAACACATCCCATGTGTCTCCCGATCGGTCCACTACTGTTGATGCCCCTGTTACTGCCTGCACTGAGGTTGACACATCAAACATGGTCGAGTGGGAGGTTGTCACAAGGTGCAGCAGCAGCGAAAGACCTCTCCAGTACATCTGACAAAGAGACTTAAGGCCCTATCTGGGGCTGACGAAGATCCTGAGCCAGATGCAGCCGCTTTACCTGTTTTGGAGGAAGCCTGTCAGCCTGCAAGATACGGGCAGTCACAGAGGGTGAGACTATTTGTAGTTGGGTGCTCCAGTGTTAAGCAAGCAAGAGGCTACCAATGAGGGTGAAAAATCCAGTGTGCACTCTGTGTGCATACTGGGAGGGGGAGAACTCATCTAAGATGTGGAAAATGTCCTTCTGGATGCCATGAATGGCTCAATGGTGGCTAATGTCAGCACTCACAATGTGTGCTGCTTTGAATTGGAAGGGATTCTCTCTGGTTTTGAGTGACTACATGACTTGGTAAAGACAGTCATTCCTGCTTGTGAGATGATGGTAGAGTTCACTATCTGTTGCATCGTCGACAGGATCGATTTTGGACCTTTTGCTACAGAACTGATTGAAGAGTATGAATCAGAGGCTCGGAAAGTTCTGTGAGCATGTAGGCTTTAGATTCCTCGACTTGCCCACAGGGTGGTGGGGTGTACAGCCCCGCTTCATAATTCAGTGGTCCATTACACACAGAGGGTGATTACATGGGTAGTGGGGGCTGTGTGGAAGTGCTTGCCACACATTGTTTTTTAGGTTAGAGGATCTTGGGTAAGAACAAAAAGGGTTTCAGTCTCAACAGGTGTATGTCAAACACAGGACAAGTGTTGACCATGGAACTATAGGTATAATAGTAGTAAAATGTCATAGCTGTTTTGGGAAAGAAGCAGAACTCCAGGCGCTAACAGAAGGCACTGAAATATAAATTCTTATAGGTATTGAAAGCTGGGTAACACGGAAGTGAGTTCACCTGAAAGTTTTACAAAGGACCTGATGGAGTTCAGAAAGGATAGGTAAAACATAGTTGGTGGTGCCTTATTTGTAGCTGTTAGGAGCAGTCTATATTGTAGCGAAATTGTATTAGTTAGTTTCTGTTAATTGATAGGGGCAGAGATTATATGTGACAACAGGCATAGGTTAATTATTGATTCTTTTACCGTCCCTCCCGACACAAATGATGCAGTTGCTGAACATCTGAGACAACACTTAGTCTCATTTCATATAGGTACCCCGCTTCATATATACTTAAACCGGTATTCGTAAGTGTCAAGTCTATATCTGAGAAAACTTATTTTGAAAGCAATATGGCGTAAATTTCGCTGCAGGGCAACAGAACTAGGTGTAAATTTAACGTGGAACGGGAATGTACGGAGCTCACGCTACACGATGTGAATCCAGGCTACCCGATACATCAAATTTACACAATCGATCAGACTGCAAAACAAAATGATTCAGATTAAAACATTGGCCCTGAATATTGCTAATCTTTATCTTTAGTCTTGCAAACAATCACTGTGTCAGAACTGTTTTTGTAATTACACAGCAAATGAACATAAAAGCTAACGCATTTGACGTTCTGATAAAACTGTTTGAAAATTCACAAGATAGCACTTTACTCAAATATTCTGCTGCTATTAAGCTTCTGAACTGATATAACACTATTTTAATACAAATATACTCTGAAAATCACTGTACCTTACAGTGGACATGAACTTTGATGGAAATTAAATTTGTTGGCCTACCTGTGTTCAGGGAACGCTCGTCTGCTGTGTAACTTGTTGCTATTGGGAATGATGATGCGACTGTCCAAAATCAAATTTCATTTCCCGTACTTGCGATGTGCAGTGCAAGACGGTTCAAAAGAATGGTTCAAATGGCTCTAAGCACTATGGGACTTAACATCTGAGGTCATCAGTCCCCCAGACTTAGAACTACTTAAACCTAACTAACCTAAGGACATCACACACACCCATGCCCGAGGCAGGATTCGAACCTGCTGTTCCGGACTGAAGCGCCTAGAACCGCTCGTCCACAGCGGCCGGCTTGCAAGACGATATCTTACCAATTTTCGTAAAATGCTTCTTGGTACACAACTCGCGATGTGCAAGGCAAGTGTGCAAACAGAGCCACGAAAGGAAAAACGAAAATGGGGAACTAATCTCAACGACTGATAAAGGAGAATAAAGACTCCAAGTTTAACTATGCTTCATTAAGCCTTTACAAAAATACACCTTATCATAAAGTTCTCACACCTACACAAGTTAACAAACTATTTCTTAATATCTCTCTTTGATAACTGTTTCAACTATAAGACAAGGCCATGCGCTTCATTACAAAATTTCTACAGCAAACTTCAACCATACGCAATGTTCTAACAATAAGAAGCTACACAGCTACAAGTATAAAACTGGATTACCTTCAAAGTTAGCATTTATCATTCTTACATTAATACGATCTCATTTGCTCAATGTCTTTCAATAATGCTGCTTCCACTACAAACCGGGCCAATTTCCATCTTGTTAAATCAGTTATATTGCTAGATTGTCCTACACACGCTGCTACTGCTGCTCTCTGACTTACTCTGAGCAACATCTCTGGACTCAAACACAGTCTTTCGGAGAACATGGTAGCATCGATATCATAGAGGTTGAGCACATTTATCAAATTAGCAATTTCTTTCACATTTGTGGGCAAAACTTCAATAATATCGTCATGGCAAGTAGGGCAGCCCCCGTTGACACTTACACAATTGAAGTTGGTGGTGAATTCAATTTACCCTTGATATGTTGAAGAAAATACACATTTAAAGTAGGTAGCGGGCATAAAATATCGTCCGAAATTATATTAACTGCTTTGTCACGAAATGATTTTTAACGATTAGTTCTAGAACGCACTCGAAATGTAAATGATTGTGAAAACATACTCAACATTCAGCAGCAAATAACCCCGGGCAAATAGGGAGCATCATGACGGATACAGAGATTAGTGACCACAAGATCGTTGTAGCGAGCTGAATATCGTAACATCCAAACCCACAACAAATTAATGCAAAATATATGTTCCGGAACACAGATAAAAATTCACTTGACCCGTTCCTAAGAGACAGTCTCCTTCCCATCTGAACCAACTATGAAAGGGTAGATCAGATGTCGCTTACATTCAAAGAAATACTACTGGCACAATTGGAGAGATTTACTAGTATATCAAATAAATTAATAAGAGATGGAACTGATCTCCCATGATACAAAATACAGTTTCGTACACTGTTTCAGGAGCGACCGAAAAAGCATGCTAAATTTAAAAGAAAGCAATATCTTTAAGTTTGGTGAAGTTTTATAGATTTTTGCGCGAACTCCCATGCGAGCAGCTTTTAATAATGAAACTCTGTCTTGAAATCTGGCAGAAAACCCTTGTAATTTTCTTGGAATATTGAATTTGAGGCTCTTGTCTAGTCGTTTGGTTTCTTCATCTGTGACTAATACGTTACTAAAATTTTTCGTACTTGTGTAGAGCTTTAAACGTTGGTTTCCTACAATGCGTAAATTACACGGATGTGATACGCGAGATTGGGGGGAGGGGGAGGGTAATAATTAAAACATAGTTTTTTTTTCGTTGCGGTGAGATCTCTTCACTAAATTTCAATTTCCAATGCTCTCCTCCGAATGCGGAAGTATTTTGTTGACACACAACCTATATAGGGAGAAATTGTCAATGTAATAGACGGAGCTCGCATGGAAATATTTAAGTGTTCGTTTCTCCCGCGTGCTTTACAAAGTGGAACGGTAAAGTTTCGATGAACCTTTTCCCAGGCACCTGAGCGTCAGTTGCAGAGCAGTCATGTAGATGAAGATATAGAATTCCATGGCGTCTAAGCTGGAGCCTTTGACCTTTTCCCACCGTGCTTCGTATGTCACAGTTATAAGATGCAGACGGCAGTTTCAAATTTAATTGATAGACTGGATAACAAATTCTGAACGACACTAAGGAAATATGTTAAATAAATACACAATTCTATACACAGCACAGCACACAGTCCGGAATATTTTTTCTGTAATAAGAAAATCTCACCAGCCAATACTATCGACTGCACAAATCAGTAACAGGTTCCTTTGGCTTAATGAGATTAATGACTTTAAATTTATGTTTTTGTTTTTTTACGTGGGACATAAATGTGCAACCCCAGTCATAATATTTTGTGTTTGCTCGTAATTTACAAAGTTCAACAGTGTTTCGCTGACGTTTCTAGACTAGCGTGCTGTGCACACTACACTTTTCCATATTATTTAGCGTTTCAAGCAAACATCCATTCAAACTATTTATATTCCAACTTTTTACACTTATTTCAATTTGAATTATACGTCTTTCGGATAACATTCACCTTTCATCTGTACAGATCAATTGCTACTGACTCAACCATCTTCTGTATACTGCTACAGTGGAGACATTAAGGACCAAGGCATCAACGTGCTCGCCGGCACTTACTGACTTCTGCATCTCGTGGACGAAGAAAAAAAATGGTTCAAATGGCTCTGAACACTATGGGACTTAACTTCTGAGGTCATCAGTCCCCTATAACTTAGAACTCCTTAAACCTAACTAACCTAAGGACATCACACACATTCATGCCCGAGGCAGGATGCGATCCTGCAACCACAGCGGTCGCGCGGTTCCAGACTGTAGCGCCTAGAACCGCTCGGCCACCCCGGCCGGCCCGTGACGAAGAGAGCGAGCTTGATTTCACAGGCTCGTTGTTTGTGGAGTAACCAGAAATGTCATAATACACGACCGTGAAACATGTTCTAAAGTTCTGCAACATGCTCACGTGAGCAATATACAGTGGGGTGCCAAAGTAATACACTCACAACGTAGTTCGTGAATTTTTGAAGTTTGGTGTGGAAGTACTCTACACTAAACAATTCTCAAACACTGTAGAATAGTAAGCAGACTTATATTGTTTGTTTGACAAATTTATGGACATTCAATAATGTAGTTAGACTGTAACTTCATTATTTGCTGAAATATTGAATGGTTGTGACTATCAGAAGTAATATTATGAAGTACAGCGTATTATATTCAGAAGATGGGTGAGTTTTTCAATATTTATAAAATTTTATGTAAATCATTACATTTTTATGCAATGTCTTCCACATTTTAAACCTTAATGAGTTCCTTAATTCTGTAAATAGTTTCATTGCTACTGTTTTCAGATATGGGTAAAGATACTGACCTCACTCCACGGAAAAACGTCAGAATATCGACTGCTTTGTCACACTGTCAATATATCCAGCGAGATATTGCTCATATAGAAGGGGTTTCACAATCCACAGTTTGAGATATAGGCAAAAAACTGAAAAATAATGAACCTCGAAACGCAGCTGAAAGGTAATTGCAGTCGAAAACGCATTTCGTCACCCAGAAGAGACGAAGAAATAAGACGAATGGTAGAGGAAAACCGAAGTAAACCGATACGAAGGTTAGGAACATTTTGGAGGATGGTCGAGTGCATGTATCTACGCACACTCTGGAGCGCTGGTTCTATGAAATGGGGTTACGACGCCGTCGTCCTGCCAAGAAACAGGCAATTAACCCAAAACGACTGTAATGGACTGAAAAGTACAGTAACTGGGCGGGAACGACTGGAATAAGGTAAATAAATTATAATATCATGCGAATCCTTCTTTTATGATAACAGAGATTCGAAATGTGACATGCGATATCATTTCAGGTTTGCTTCTCTGACAAAACAAATACCCAAATTGTGCAAGACAAAACGGAATTTGTGAGACCCAGGGGCCATGAAAAGTTCCACTAAGATGGCATAATTCAACGAGTCGAGCGTCGATCAGTAATGTTTTGGTTTGTAATAAGCAGCAAAGGAATGTACATCTTTGTATTGTGAAAGGGACGATGCGTCAATATCAGTACATGTCAGAGCTGTGAACTCGGCCTTTCCCCCAGGTAGTGGAACTGTTCCCGACAACATCTACATTTTTATCCACGATTCTGCGTCATGCCACAAGGCAAAATCTGTGACTAAGTATTTGAATGAGACTGGAACTCATGTTTTGTTCTGACCAGGGAACTTCGCAGACGCGAACCCAATTGAAAATACTTGGCAAGGACAGAAGAAGGAAACTGCAAAGGGAAGTATACACAGAAACAAGATCTGGATGCTGAAAGAACTTGTCAAGAGCGTGGCACAGGGCATAGGAATGAGAGAATATACCGAAGAAATGGATTATGGATGTACTAAGGAGAATTGAAGGTTTGATCGCTGTAAGGGAGGACAAAGTTATATGGACACTTTGTTCATTTTCGTGATTTTAAGTAAAATTTTGCGTTTTAAATGTATTTTTTACTTTAAAAAATGATTTAGTTAGGTCACAGAAATGTAATATTAGTGGTACGTAAAAAGTTAATTCATGTCCTTTGTAGCCCCTCGTTACGTACCTGGTCTTTTTTTAAACTAAAATGAACAATTCCCATATTTCATATAAAATCACGATTTCCCGTTTTAAAGTATACTAAATTAAATAAAGAATAATAAGAGCCAATGGAATAGAGTATTATATGCAAAGTAGCAAGGGGCTTTATTCAAAGAGTTTCTAACGAACGTCCCTTTTGTTTGACAACTGCTACATAAACCCAACGCACGAATTGTTAACGTCTTAAGCGTCTGCGATTTTCTACCACCTGGCAGTTTTCGTGTTAGAGATTTTACTGTCCGAGCTTTTAGCGTTTGAGTCCTGAGTATCCGTGTCTCTTAAGTTCATGCACCACTGCGTGAAATAGTTAACTTCATTGGAAGCCCGAATAGTTAAACGTAAATTTCTGTTGGTTTCATTTATTATCATAAGTACGAAAACTGCCAGAACTGAGATAACGCTAACGTCCAGCTATCATCTCAGTCCATAAAGGATCGATATCATTAACTCCAATTTAAGAGCTTCAGTTGTTGCCGAAACTGCTATTCAAACATCGCGTCACAACTTGACTTTCGGTTATGGACCCTGTTTGGACATTTATTATCTGGCTAAAGTGTGACCATTCATAGTACTTAATAATATCAAAGGAACTGTGTTAATAAAAATCGGTTGAAGGAAAAGCTAGTGTTCTAAAATTTCGAGCTGAGCATCACGAGAAGTGAGCCGCTTATTGGATTATCTCTGGACAATAATAATAATAATAATAATAATAATAATAATAATAGTTCATTCCACATTAATACTAAAGGGAATAATTTTCAACGGTCAAAACATCGTGCTGTGTTTAATGAACCCTGTGATTTTTGAAAGAAGTAATTCAGTGTGCGTGTGCTACGCAAATCAAAGATACCAATTCATTTTGAAACGAAAATCGGGCGCATGGTAACTGTCAATGAACATCTTTGGCGGCAACCGCTAAACAACGCCGCTAGCCGATAGTAATAATTTGAATCAAAACTTATTAACGAAAGAGTCTGACTCAAATTAGAGCAAAGAGCGGACATAGTCAACAAATATTGACTGCAATAACGGGTAGTGTTGTGTCGTCTCTCTTTCACGTATCTTGACGAGGTGAAGAATACTGGCTGGGTTTAGAAAAAGGACATTACACTTCCGCTAATCGTGGAAGTGCCAGTAGGCAGCAAAAGGAGGCGTCACACCCCACTGTATCCCTACAGTTGTGTGCATCTGTTTGATGACCCTTCTTGAAAACGGGAGTGACCTCCGCCTTTTTTCCATCATTTGGAACGCTTCACTCCTCCAGCGACCTACGGAAAAATTGGACATTTGTGGTAAGGTCTTATGGGACCAAACTGCTGAGGTCACCGTCCCTAAGCTTACACACTATTGAGGAGCAAATTCTTTTGCAACCTCTGTGTATAATCGCGTAAGTATCCCAATCGCCTTTTCTCTGCTCAGCGATTATAGTTGGTTATCTATACCGCTGTCACTGTATTTTGAAATAAGTGAGCCGCGTGGTCTAGGCGTCTTGTCACGGTCCTCTCGGCTCCCCCCACCCTCCCCTCCCCTCCTCTCCCCTCCCGGTCGGAAGTTCGAGTCCTCCCTTGAGCATGGATGTGTGTGTTATCCTTAGCGTAAGTTAGTTTGATTAAGTAGTGCTTAAGCTTCGGAACCTATGACCTCAGCAGTATGGTCCTATAAGACCTTACCACAAATTTCCATTTGAAATAAGTGACTGTGGAATAAACAATCAACTAAAATCGTTCAACAGAGGAAACGCGACTTGACCTGGTGGCACAGAAGGGTATCATATTGAATACACTTGTGGTATCGGTCACTGTTGTCTTGTGGGAAACATTGAAGGCTGAATGACGCTGGAGGGTGGGGTTTGGCAGCTGTGCATCTGTCAAGCGGTCACTTCCGGGAGAGACGGCCTTCGCGCCTGACCGCACGGCCACTAAATGCCTTCTCTATCTGACAGACCGAGGCGATGTTTTTGCCTCGGGGCAAAAGCTTTGCTGTGTCACCAGGAATTATCGTCCCGATGAGAACTAGGTGAGCAGGCGGCGAAGCGCCGCTCGGATTAAGCACTGTTCAGCTGTTCTTGGTCTCACGGAAGGGCGATAATGAGTGACGCAGCTGCGGGACAACGGCGAGGCACACAAAACAGAATAACGGCAGAGAGGCGGGCGTGAGCGTAGCTACCACAACCTGGAAAATTAGCGTCACGCTCTGTAGTGGAGAGTGCCGCGAACTGTGTCTTCCTTGTATAATAAAAGCTGCAGTCGACCGATAACTAAAAGTGGAACTACGTTGTGACCATGTTCCGCAAATCACTACAAAGCGGATGGCTGAGGATACTTTTCAATGGTAACATATGTCTGTTTGTTCTCCTGTACCATCCACACGAACACTATGCAATTCACACTCAAGTACTTGTCAGAAGGTTCATCGCACCACTTTCACACTATTATCCGATCGTTCCACTTTCGAATATCACATGACTCGGAAACGGACGGTTCGGGCAATAAGTGGTGTAAGTTCACGAACCTCTTGTCGACGCCTGTTCAAGAGTCTGGGTATTTTGACATTGGCCTCTCAATATATATATTCCTTTCTGTCGTTTCTTGTTACCAATAATAGCTCATTCCCAAGAATAAGCAGCTTTCACTCGGTTAATACCCGGCAGAAACCAAACCTGTATTTGGATCGGACTTCCTTAACTCTTGTGCAAAAAGTTGTGCAATATACTGCTGCATCCATTTTCAATAAGCTACCACTCGAATTCAAAACTCTTAGTAGTAATCGACGCGCCTTCAAATCGAAACTGAAGAGTTTCCTCATGGGTCACTTCTTCTATTCTGTCGAAGAGTTCCTTGAAAAATTGAGCTGATTCTTATTGTTCATTGCGTTTACTTAAACTTATGGACTGACTTTTTCCGGGTTCACGAACATTTATTTTTATCTGTTATTACTTTTATGTTGTAATTTTATGCACTGACACGTTCCATGACCTTGGAGATTTGCTCCTCAATTTCGTCTTACGGAGCTTGACGTGTAAATAAAATAAATAAAGAAAGAAAAAGAAAATCGAAACCTTCGGATCTCTAGCATGCAGGGTTAATAACAGGAAAGTGACTTCCGTTAATCAATTTGATGTAGAAAAAAGGCCAAAGTTGCGATATTCAGTTCTTTTTATATAATCAAGGACTGGTTTCGGGTGTCAGAACCCATTCTCAAATCAAAAAAATGGTTCAAATGGCTCTAAGCACTATGGGACTTAACATCTGAGGTCATCAGTCCCCTAGACTTAGAACTACTTATACCTAACTAACCTAAGGACATCACACACAAGCATGCCCGAGGCAGGATTTGAACCTGCGACCGTAGCAGCCGCGTGGTTCCGGATTGAAGTGCCTAGAACCGCTTGACCACCGCGGCCAACATTCTCAAATCTTCTAAACCGAAAAATGGTGTATTCCGTGATAACAAACAAACCATGTTAATATTGTACGTACTTGTGTCGAAGTTAAGGTTTTCAGTGAGCATTGGCATTTGTCCAGCCAATTCTCACTAAAAAAACTGATTTAGACGCAAGTATATACAGTACTGACATGCGATATTGCAGAGCCTGTGTTGTCCAGAAGCACCTCGCAATATTCCTTTAGACATGCAGTATCGTAGTAATGCTGCGACACCAGGCAAGCGGCTTTCGCTTAAAATGTCTCCCCTGTACGGGAATATATATAATGCATGCACGAGTGTAGGTTATAGGACTCCTGGAGGACGACATATGGAAGTTTCAGTCTGGCCGTGGAGCATTCTCGGATAGCGTAATGATAAGGCGACCGCTTGGGATCAACGGGATGTTCGCGTTCGAGACCCGGTCGGGCAAAAATTTTCATTGTCGTCATTCCATTATACAGCTGATGGTTGTCTATTATCGCAACTGTGAATGCATTTCACATATTAGCATGGTTTGCGTGCTGACACGGAATGCACCATTTTTTCCGTTTGGATGTGTTGGGAATGGATGCTGATACCAGAAACTGGTCATCCGTTAAATAAAGATAACTGAATTTCGCAACTTCGGCCGTTTTCTGCATCAAAGTGAAAAAAATCTTCTTTCTTGTTTAGAAACAGTACTACCAATCCGCTCGTGACTATCCCATTTGGTTGTCAACATCCAAACTCGTGTTAAAGCGCGTTTCCAGTACGTAGATTACATGCAAGTCGAAAGATTAGGGGTTGGTGGGGATGCGCTGTGCGTTAGCCGCCGAGGTTGCTGCATCGTTGAGATCGCCAGAAGTGAGTGACATCCACCAGACAGAAGAAACAGACTAGTGTCTAGTGATTCAATCCTTAGTGCAGTGGTTTATTCACTTGATACGAGGGGCGTTCAAAAATTAATGCAACACATTTTATTTCTCTGCCAATTTCGATTGAAAAAATGCGGAATTTGTTGTGGGACATAAAGGAATATTCCCGCTTCAGCCGCTATAGTTCCAAGAAGCTCCGATAGGAGGCGGCCTATATTTAGCCTTAAAAATGGCGTCTGTGACAATTTTTTGTCGAACGTCGTTACAGACGATAAAACATAAGTTAGTCACTTCGAACTGGAAAAAACGGCAATCCCTGGAATGGTGCATCATCACCTCTCCTCTGAGGAAAAATTTCAAAGCCTCACCCTCAGACGGTTCAAGTCATGACGACGGACGGTCTTCCGATTCTGAAGAGGGTATTCTATTTGATGTCCCCCCTCATGGTGCAACGATGATCTCCAAAGTGTATTGTGCTACCCTCAGGAAACTGAGAAAACGGCTTTAGCGTGTTCGACGCCACGAAAATCCATACTAACTTCTCCATGGCAAGTCTGTGTCGCAGAGAGAAGCTCACAAAACTTCATTCGACTGTTCTTCCTTATTCACCGTAAAGGCCGGATCTTGCAACTTCCGACTTCCATCTGTTTGGCAAAATGAAGGACGCACTCCGCGGGAAGCAGTACGTGGATGATAAAAACAATCCGTCTTCAGGCCACGAGTGGCCTACCGGGACCATTCGACCGCCGTGTCATCCTCAAGGAGGATGCGGATAGGAGGGGCGTGGGATCAGCACACCGCTCTTCCGCTCGTTATGATGGTATTCTTGACCGAAGACGCTACTAGTCGGTCGAGTAGCTCCTCAATTGGCATCACGAGGCTGAGAGCACCCCGAAAAAAGAGAACAGCGCATGGTGGCCTGCATGGTCACCCATCCAAGTGCCGACCACGCCCGACTTCGCTAAACTTCGGTGATCTCACGGGAACCGGTGAATCCACTGCAGCAAGGCCGTTGCCTGTACGTGGATGATGGGGAGGTTACTGATGCAGCAAGACATTGGCTCCGACGTCGAACAGTAGAGTGGTACCATGCGGGCGTCCGAGCCCTCCCGGTAAAGTGGCGTAAGGCTGTCGTGTTGAACAGAGATTATGTTGAAAAATAGGATTTTGTAGTTAAAAGACTGCGGAATAATATGGCGTATTGGAATTTTGAATAAAAGCAACTTGCTTTATTAATAAAAGTGTTTCGTTACTTACTGAAAGCCTCTCGTACTTCTTAGCTGACTTAAAAGCTGTCGAATTTCAACATTTTGATGTTTGGAGATTATCTTTCGGCATCGCTCTCGCCTGCATTGCTGCTTATTCAGCGAGATCATGCTATTAGAAGTAAATGGTGCTCATACAGTTCCAAAAGTTACCGTTGATAATTATTTTTGACAGCTAAGCAATTTCGGTAGCCGTACTCCCTGACTTCATGAATGCAAGACCTATAGATAGGGAAAAGCCGTCGAGAATGGAGGATTCAAGGAGGCCCAGAAAACTCAGATCGTCCAGCAGCGACATACAGCGACCTAGTGTGGACCGATATAGCGAGCGTAGGCATCCAAACGGGGCATACAAAAATGCTCATATCAGTAAACTGTTGGACCCAAATGAATTACAAAATCCGTCGGTGGAGTGTGCCTCTGGTGTACTCGGCAACGATCTTCAACGGTGCGCACTGTTTCTCCAATATATGTCTTTCCACACTAACAAGTAATTTGTATACGCCCGTCTTCCGCAAACCGAGATCATTTTGTCGCTATCCAATAACATTCGTGTTTTATTCGGCGCGTAAAAGACAGTTTTCAATGGCGCTTCTTCAGTACGCGTCCGATTTTTCCTGATAGTGTGCCAGTATATGGCGTAAAGTCAGTGGCTGCCTTTTCCCACGTGAGTTCTTCCGTCTTCAAGACTCTCATCAGACAAAACGATCTGGTGACCACGGCGGACAGAACACCTTCATCAACGCTAACACAGCTAGCGCCCCGCGACCGCTGACATGCTGCCACGGCCACGGTCAATGGAGGGAACGGCTCACGGGGGTGAGGGAATATAAGTCGGCCGCGCGCCCATACCACACAGAGTCAATCATATACAAGACGTAATTTTAAAAATAACACCCCATGGAAGACAGAATCTAACGATAGCACGTCTCTACAACTCGCAAAGCCAACAACTACCAACCGAATTTCTGAGACACTTCAACCCATACCACTAAAACAATACGGACCCCAATGCAAGGCACCAGCAGTGGGGAGATACAAGAAATAGTAACAATGGAAATATTAGGCCAAATAGAGTGTCACCCCACTCTGCATTGTGGCCAAATTTATTCAAGATGGCGGGTCCAAGATGGCGGCGATACATGTGGCAATGTCGCAATGATATCATGGCGGGAAGTTCAAAATTTGGCGGCAAAATAGTTCATTTGGGTAACTCCACTAACCTAACCCCATCCCCCGCCCTCACTGCCCCTCCCAAAAAAATGGCGAGAAAATTTTGGCGGGAAAACTGGCGCGAAAAAAGAACAGTTGGACTACCTCCACTAACCTAAGTCATCCAATCACCATCTCTTCCTTTGAATTGGCGGGATAAGGACTCAGTCTGTGCTGGGATGCTGGATGGATTGACATAAGCCTTTATTTTGCACGCATTGTTTATTTAAACAATTTGAGTTGTCATAGACAGTAGCTCTATCCAGTCTGTTCACTGTCACGGAGAACTGAAAACCAACAATTCGCCAGGAAGGTTTAGAAATTATTAGGCAAAAGAAAGGAATGTACAGGGAAATACGACGAACAAACAAATCCAGCAGTCAGACCAGTTTGGAATAGAATGGCTGCCCAAATGAAAAGAGTAATCTCTCAATACAGAAAAAGAAACTGGGAAAATGCGTGCAGCAAAACAACCTCAAGAATGGAGGAATGTCTTGGAAACAGTTTAATAAATTGAAAGACCATGACCAAAGCACGGAAGAAAACCTCATAATAAACAACAATTGACCCCCTCTCCCTCCCCAAGGAAATAACTGAAGCTTTTAGAACAACCTAGGAAACACACACTCTTTCCCACAAGACGCTAAATTCCAATACGTTTTCCGAAACGAAATGGAAGTAAAAGTAGCAAACAAACTTACGGAACTGTCTGTAAAACAGAAGAAAACAACGCAATAAATTACATAACTGAAGAAGAAATAGCAGACGCGATTATGACAGGAAGAAACAGCACGCTAGGGTAAAACAAAACCAGACGGTTTCACCTCAGAATGACGTCTCAAGAAGCAATCATCCCATACATGCACGCAATCTTCAACTATTGCACCAAATTTTAATTCATCGCAGAAGGCTGGAAATGCAGTAAATTCATCGTGATCCCAAAGGTGGACAAGCCAAAAACCGATTCGAGCTCCTACAGATCAATGCCGCTGATGAACGTTATCAGCGAAACATATGACAGAATACTAACGGACAGCCTCGGAAAACTAGCAGATAAAAAAAAAAACCTCATCCCAAAATTCCAAGCAGGCTTCCGAAGGAAGGACTTAGCCATTGACCCCCCCCCCCCACTAAAGCTTACCAAAAAATAACAAACGCCTTCAACAAATACCACTGCTCTCTAACCATGTTTTTAGATATGAAAAATGCGTTCAACAAAATATGACACAACGACTTCCTATTTAAACTAAAAAGCCTAAACATCCCCGTCAAAATGCAACGAATCATCAAATAACAGCTATGTGGAAGAAAATGCGGCGGTGAATATGTCGGCAATCAAACATCGGAATTCTTCACACGGGTGCCCGGAGTCTTACAGGGAACAATCATGTCATCTGCACTATACTCCCTATATACCACTGCCCCAAACCAGTGACGAAACAGTAGCCCTGTAAGCCGATGATACGGCATACTGGTTAATGGGTAAGAAGAGCCCAACTATACGAGAAAAGGTCACAAGTTATTTAACAAAACTAGAAAGATAAATGGCCAACTGGTGGGTCGTACCGAATGGCAACAAAGCGCAAATGGTCCTCTTCCATTACTGGCATATGATCCGAAATAAACAATAGGAAGAAAGAGACATACACCTGACCCTGAGGAGCAGCCCTCTAGGGATATATAACACAGCCACATTCCTATTAATACGAGTATACATAGACCATATGGCAATCGCATCTCAAGATCATGAAGGCAAAAACACTGAAAAGGCAAGGACTAATAAGGCGTATCCAAGGCAGAATAAATGGATGCAGCAGCAGAACAGCCTTACATACATACAAAACATATGTACGTCCAGTGCTAGAATATGGAACAGCTGGACTGGAGGTATGGACAAAACAATAAGGAACAAAATACATGCCACAGAAAGACGAATAATGAGGAGCGTCCTGAGAGGTGTACAACCAAGCAAGAACGCTGTCCCTCCAGTCCATGCTCTTTGGCCTCAGAGTCAGATGTGGGAGACACATACTCCAGAACAGATTAGACTTGGAGGACCTGCTCACAACACGCCTCACACTATCAAGAAAACGAAAAAGCAAATAAACAGTACCAGCCAGAACAATCGCCCAGAACACCTCAAAAATCTTCCCAGCCATAGCTTCAACCATGACTCCACTCACCAAAAACAACACCCTCCCACCTAGACGAAAGAAAAGAGTAAATAAAATAAAAGGGTAAAAAATCAAACAAAACCAGGAAGAGCAAAAGTAGCTAATGTTTAAACCTATAAATAGTGGACAACTATTGCGCAGATAAAATAGTAACTAAACGCAAAAATTCACAACTACTCTGAAAACAGCACTCAAAAATTGTTAAATAATAAGTAAGCTAACAAACATAAAATGTGAATAGATTACAACACAGAAAACCGTGAACTTAAAGGACTGCACTAAGGCAGTGCCTCATTATATCATAGGTATATAAGAATAGAAAGTAAGAAAATGTTGTAAAATAAGAATAGCAAATAAGAAAATTTCCTATTAAATGGGAAAAAAGATAACATTTTATTTGTAAGTTTCAAGAAACAAAAATGTAATTTAATACCGATAATAAAGGAAAGGAAATAAATTTAAACCTGTTCGACATTGTAAACCCGCAGTACACCCGTGTACTGCTCTATCAACAAATACGCGGGATAAACTGAAGAATCACATCAGCACAAAATTTGATCATATATGAAGTCTGATTAGTTGTGTCAGAACACCCAGGGCCGACTATTACAACCCTACGACTTTCCTACCCAAGGCGAACCTAAGCTTATAGCATTCGTAAATTTAGGGAAAATTTTCACATTGTTGATTAGAATGCATTCTTTGAAATTCTGAAGGGGTAAAATAGAGGGAGCGAAAGATTACCTGCAACTTGTACAGAAACTAGAATGTGATTATGAGTCGAATGACAAGAAAGGGAAGCAGTAGCTGAGAAGTGAGTGAGACAGAATGTAACCTGTTCTAGATATTGTTCAGTAGATATATAGAGCAAGCAACAAGAGGAACCAACTGAATTTAAAATGGAAGATAAAGTTCAGGGAGAAGAAATATGAAGTTATCATAAATACCTTGGCTTGTTTGTTAATCGAAATACGAAGGTTTTCCGCTGGAGCTATCAACTGAAGTCTGTGAGGGGCTCTTTGTACGGATTTCACATTGTTAACAATTCTTATTTATCAGTAAAAGAAAGCCCTCGTTTATTTAATCTTACATTGTTTGTACGTATAGTTCTCGCACAGGGTTTAATAAAGAAATCAATTATCGAAGATTTGTTCCACCTGTTGTGAAATATTGATCAAGGGGATATCGTAATGAGTTAATTAGGAGGTGGGACGAGAACTTAAAAAGTCCATGAAAAACTTGGCGAAATAAGGAACAATCTCAATACTTAGAGACTCTCTAGCTATACGAAAGGCGTCTATTATTCCAGCTTTACATCTTACAGAGTATTAAGGTCGTGATAGAAGAAGCCACAATAATCATGGATCCCAATTCATTCGGAGATGAATTGGTAATCTCCAGATTATCATGTTTACACCTAATTTAATGTCATTTTGGACGATATATGACATCTTTTTTATCTGTGTTCCTTTAGGTCTGTCGAGCACAGAGATACGTTGCTCGCGGTTGTAGTTCATATGGCATCAAACTGAAATCTGCACTTGACAGACCTGAGGAAGACAGGTAAGAAAACTATCGAAACGTCTTCAAAATGATGTTAACTCTGCTGCAAGTTCCTAAGTATGGAGAATATCCTATTACTCTGACTTACTGTGGCCTCACAGACGTGAAAGGGAAGAATGAGTTAATTAGGTACAGTAAATACGGAAACAAATTATCTTCTTCCCACTCTTTATTACAGATCTAGTTCAGTACATGTTGCCATTATCGATGGAAGGAACACAAGGGTTTAACGTGTAGTTGACGATGGGGTTTCTAGAGACGGAACACAAGTTCGCAGTGAAGAAAGGACGTGTTCTTTTTAGGGGGACCACCGCAGCATTTAACTTAAGAGATTTAGGAAAATCTCGGAAAACCTAAATCTGGGTGGACGGACAGGAATCTAAGCGGTCGTTTTCCCGAATGCGATATCTGCGTTCTAGCGACTGTGCCACTTCGCTCGGTGTGCGTTTTCAAGTTTTGAGTGTTTGTGTGTTGCTTCTGTGTCGGTGACGGGGTAACGGTTTGCCACTGGCGTGAATGGACTTTGGAAACCAGTTCCTGCAGTCAGTGCGAACATGAATCATTTCCACATCCAGATAAAAACCGTTGTATACGCACAATGCTGTAGCGGCACGACACAGTTATAAAGACATGTGTTGATTGCAGAATATGGCTCCTTTTTCCTATGAGACTGTTATTCAGTTTTGTTGCCCCCGTTGATTAGAAGACCAATCGAGACTGCTACACAATATTTCCTTGGTTGATTAGAAGTCTCACCAATACTGCAGCCATGATGAAAGACGAATTAAGTCGATATGTGCATGAATTTTCTCCATTTGGTACAAAATATTGCTGGAAGCTCTGCACATTGTTCTTTATCCCTTACTACCTAAACCTGAATCTATTATGTTTTCTTTGTTTGCGTTGTATGATGGTATCTTTGTTCTCTGAATTCCAGCAGGTGAGACGCCCGAAGAAAGCAAAATGTAATATCGGTTACGTAATCTGACTCAAGATTAAGGGTTATCATATATAAAAAAAATTTAGGAGAAAGGGCGCGAAAATGCATGAGTTGGTGGGCTAAATACCGAAACGAAATCTGGAAGATCAAAGTTAAGGAGAAATAGGGATCAAGCAACAGAGGAAAACGACAAGTAGGACATGATAAAGTATTTCTTTCTAAAAGCTTGACAAATACTGAGAACTGCGCGAGATTCTGCTAATGATTTCGTTCTTGATTTCTCTTCTACTGAAACTCTTACAGTGACAAAAAGGAAAACTGTTGAACGTTATGTTTCTGTTAAATTTGATACTTATTTCCAATATTTACCACTAAAATTGTTTTTCTTATTCATTTAACCCCTTTTCTTTGAACGTTCATTCAGAAAGCCTCAGTTGCTTTTGTTTATTTTCCATCATGTCGATTCCGATATATTGCTATTTGTTTCCCGTATCTTGACTTAATGGCACACTTGGGAATGTGTTACGTATGATTGCTCTGAATTATTTGTTCAATTATTTTACTCAGTGCTAAAGCAAATTTAATTCAGTGATTTCTTTTTGAACCTGTGTTTGAGAGCTACATGAGTAGAGAATTCTACAGAACTTCTCATCTTTTGACGAATGGTTTAAAACAGTCCACGCCTTCCGTGGAAGCATCAATTATTTGAATGTCTCCTTTTCTGGCGATTCCCTTTCTCTACTCGAGGACAATAGTGACCGAAACTTTTAATGAATGAGCTACTTGTACTTAAGCGAAAGTCAGAAAGTCCTCTGAGAAGGAGAATGTTTCAGGTTTCCAATCGTAGGTACTGTTGTGGAAGATATATTTCAGTTCACTTAATTTGTTTCAGAAATTGAAGTAATTTCTATATATTAATCTTGGATATACGTTGAAAGGTTTAGGAGGAGAAAATACGTCAGTTAGATTCGAAAGCTTAATTTGCAGTTGCTCAAGGAAAAAAAATCACGATCTCATGACGACTTGTGATTCTGAGTGATTGATCCATCTGATCATGCATAACCTATGTCCACAGACCGTCTCATGATGATGTTATCCTTACGCAGACCACGATATGTTCATGTGGGCGTTAGCGTGGCTCATTATAAGTTCTATAAATTCGTTACATTCTACCATAAGCTAAATATGTTTTACAACATTATAAATTGTAAGACGTGTCATTTATATTTCTTCGAAATCTAGAACGTAGTTGTAAAAACAGAAGAAACGCGTATTTATGTCCACTAGAGATAAAGATTAACATAAGAGACAGAGAATATTCAAAGAAAAACTGTGCATTTAGTTATGGGTCTGCTTAGAAATCGTGAGAGTGTCACAGAGACTTCATCCAACTCGAGTGACAGACATTGCAAGACGGTCGTTGTGGATCACGAGGTGCTCTACGTTTGAGATTTTGAGAGCGGACGATCCAGGGACAGTCACGCTACATACTCGTATTACTTCCTCCAACGTACATATTGACAAGTGAACCCGAAGAGAAACTCAGGTTAATTGGAGCCCGTGTGGAAGATTTCTGACATTTGCTTTACCGCTTGGCTTTAGCTAAATAATGGACCTTCCGTCACACGCTGTAGGTGTAATAGTAGATCGTCAACGTTAAAACGACGAGAAATACCAATTATGCACTCCTGAAGATCAGCGCTTATGCGACATTTAAAACATTAAACCTGCTTCTGGTTACAGACATATACGCTGTA
Source organism: Schistocerca gregaria (assembly GCF_023897955.1). Classification (NCBI taxonomy): domain Eukaryota; kingdom Metazoa; phylum Arthropoda; class Insecta; order Orthoptera; family Acrididae; genus Schistocerca; species Schistocerca gregaria. The sequence continues at coordinate 517,918,933 of NC_064921.1, read as the reverse complement.
TGAGTGTTCAGAATGGGAGTCTCCTGCGTTAAAAATCAACAAAAGTCGATAACAAAGACTGTTGGGCATATAAAACCAGGAAATTATGTGGCAAGTTTATTTGTATAGCCATCGTCCACAGCAAGTATATTTATAAACTGAAACGCCTTTTTCTTGCTGCGATAGAATATTTACTTTGTTTCAGACGCGTTCAGCCTTTGGTATGAAAGGCATCTTCAGCGTAATTAATCTGAAATAATAAAGTTTTTTTTTCTACGTATGATACTTATAGATTCGGAAACAGTACACACCACAATTTTTACGTGAAAAAAGTCTCTTACAGTCACTTGTCTGTTCGCACAAAATCTGTATGTTGTCTCGTCTGGCGACAGGTCACGTGTCACACGCATTATTCACTGAAGACCTCGTTCCGCCTGAAATGCTTATTTTACGACAGTGATTTCTTATCTCAAAATAGTTTAGGATCCTCTAGCTCTGCAAAATTTTGATCCAAAAGCCTTAGGAAACACCGTAGCATGAAACATCTGTATTCATCATTGTGTGAAGAGAAAAGAAATGCTTTTCAGAGAGAAAAACGCATAAAGACTCTGTCTTAGGGGAGTAAGCTACAGTTCTTTATCACTGAAGATTTATGTGTATGTGTGTGTGGGGGGGGGGGGGGGGGGGGAGGTCAGAAAAACACGTTTATTTAGTGAAGACTGTTTTTTTTAATGTTAATATTTAATAATTTCTCTGTGTGGGGCGGTTGCTGAGCTACTTAGCATATCCCTAAGAGGCTATAAGTCCGATCTCTGTTACAAACAGAGAAGAGAAGGTCGCAATAAGACGATGCAAATCTTAATGAAACGACAATGTTGGACAACAGAAACGTCTTCGTGAATGGCAATTAATAGGAGTGGCCCAATCAAACGTTAAAATGTAGGTGCCTCACCACACATGTACGTATTAATGAGTGAAGGGATGATTTCTCTATAACAGATACAAGCAGTCGCCGTAACAAACGGGTTTATTACCGTAAAGCATCAACATATGAATTATGCACTGAGACAAGTAAACGAACATTTAATAAATGAGCAAGGATTTATGAATGTTAAATCTAACCTTGGCACAGGTGGACATGCACAAGCATGAGAATGAGTCATGGATATGACTACTGACTGCAAAAATGGTTATTGGTTTGAAAAAAAATTAGCACCAAAGCCAGCAGAATCGCCAAAGTGCAAGATGGAAGCAACTGGCTGGCTGCTAACGTTCAAACCGTGCAGCTGGCTCCTGATGAAAGTTCACTGGCTTCGCTGGCTAATTATTAGAATTTTTTGTTTTACTATTAACCAAAAATGCCTAGGAACGGGGAGGAAGCCACAAAATCTCTCCCACTCCATCACAGCATACTGAAGCTCACCAACTAAAAGGTTTACGCGTAGCCACACACGAGGAAATGCCAATCAGAAAGTTGCTTCCAAGGATTTTAAACGAACTTTCTTCCGAGGCATGGCTGCCGAGGAAAATGGTGGTCCTGATGCTTTACCGTTTCTGAAGACTGCACCTGGCTTAGATTTTTATCTTTCCTAAAATGATTCCTCCCAGTGTCTGGAACAAGACTGTCTCTACAGCAGTGAGTTGGTACGAAGTGAATTCTGCTTTCTTGACCTGCTCTCAAGGACAGTTTCAGCTTTGAACGGATTTACGACTCTTCTTGTTTCTCCAAGTCAACTACCTTGTTCTTAGAATAGTTATCTACAGCTGCAGAAAACGACAGGCCCTAACTGGAATTTTAAAAAAAGGGAAGAGAAGAGAAGTGTTGAATATTTCCTGCAGTTATTATGTATCATTAAAGTGTCGACTTTATTGACCCTTGAGATGTGCACATAACATTATGAAACATGTTGCAGGGTAGTTTAGTGATAAGCTGCCATGTAGAACACGGAATATAGAAGTTATTCACAATGATACGTGATACACATTATTAAATGGCTACAGGAAACAGAAAAGATTGTAACAACTACAGAGGTATCTCTTTAATCAGCGTTGTGGGTAAAATCTTCTCAGGTATTGTTTAAAGGAAAGTGCGAGTATTAGTTGAGGACCAATTGGATGAAAATCAGTGTGGGTTTAGGCCTCTTAGAGGTTGTCAGGACCAGATATTTAGCTTACGGCAAATAATGGAGAAGTGTTATGAATGGAACAGGGAATTGCATCTATGCTTTATAGGTCTAGAAAAGGAAGTTATTGTCTGTTCTACGAGATTATGGAATAGGAGGCAAACATTTGCAAGCAATTAAAGGTCTTTACATGGATAGTCAGGCAGCAGTTAGAGTTGACTGTAAATTGAGTTCATGGTTTAGAGTAGTTTCAGGGGTAAGACTAGGCTGCAACCTGTCTCCACTGTTGTTCATATTATTAATTGATCATATGTTGAAAACAATAGACTGGCTGGGTGAGATAAAGATATGTAAACACAAAATAAGCAATCTTGCATACGCATATGACTTAGTTGTCATGGCAGATTCGATTGAAAATTTGCAATGTAGTATTTCAGTTTAATAAGTCACAGCTGCAAAATACTAACGCGAATTCTTTACAGACGAATGGAAAAACTGGTAGATGCGGACCTCGGGGAGGATCAGTTTGGATTCCGTAGAAATGTTGGAACACATGAGACAATACTGACCTTACGACTTATCTTAGAAGAAAGATTAAGAAAAGGCAAACCTACGTTTCTAGCATTTGTAGACTTAGAGAAAGCTTTTGACAATGTTGACTGGAATACTCTCTTTCGAATTCTAAAGTTTGCAGGGGTAAAATACAGGGAGCGAAAGGCTATTTACAATTTGTACAGAAACCAGATGGCAGTTATTAGAGTCGAGGGGCATGAAAGGGAAGCAGTGGTTGGAAAAGGAGTGAGACAGGGTTTTAGCCTCTCCCTGATGTTATTCAATCTGTATATTGAGCAAGCAGTAAAGGAAACAAAAGAAAAATTTGGAGTAGGTATTAAAATTCATGGAGAAGAAGCAAAAACTTTGAGGTTCGCCGATGACATTGTAATTCTGTCAGAGACGGCAAAGGACTTGGAAGAGCAGTTGAACGGAATGGACAGTGTCTTGAAGAGAGGATATAAGATGAACATCAACAAAAGTAAAACGAGGATAATGGAATGTAGTCAAATTAAATCGGTTGATGCTGAGGGAATTAGATTAGGAAATGAGACACTTAAAGTAGTAAAGGAGTTTTTCTATTTAGGAAGTAAAATAACTGATGATGGTCGAAGTAGAGAGGATATAAAATGAAGACTGGCAATGGAAAGGATAGCGTTTCTGAAGAAGAGAAATTTGTTAACATCGAATATAGATTTATGTATCAGGAAGTCGTTTCTGAAAGTATTTGTTTGGAGTGTAGCCATGTATGGAAGTGAAACATGGACGATAACTAGTTTGGACAAGAAGGGAATAGAAGCTTTCGAAATGTGGTGCTACAGAAGAATGCTGAAGATTAGATGGGTAGATCACGTAACTAATGAGGAGGTATTGAATAGGATTTGGGAGAAGAGAAGTTTGTGGCACAACTTGACTAGAAGAAGGGATCGGTTGGTAGGACATGTTTTGAGGCATCAAGGGATCACCAATTTAGCATTGGAGGACAGCGTGGAGGGTAAATATCGTAGAGGGAGACCAAGAGATGAATACACTAAGCAGATTCAGAAGGATGTAGGCTTTAGTAGGTACTGGAAGATGAAGCAGCTTGCACAGGATAGAGTAGCATGGAGAGCTGCATCAAACCAGTCTCAGGACTTAAGACAACAACAACAACAACAACAACATATTTCAGAGCTAGATCAGAAATGTAAGGACTATGGTATGAAGATTAGCATCTCCAAAACCAAAGTAATGTCAGTGGGAAAGAGATATAAACGGATTGAGTGCCAAATAGGAGGAACAAAGTTAGAACAGGTGGACAGTTTCAAGTACTTAGGATGCATATTCTCACAGGATGGCAACATAGTGAAGGAACTGGAAGCGAGGTGTAGCAAAGCTAATGCAGTGAGTGCTCAGCTACGATCTACTCTCTTCCGCAAGAAGGAAGTCAGTACAAAGACTAAGTTATCTGTGCAGCGTTCAATCTTTCGATCAACTTTGTTGTATGGGAGCGAAAGCTGGGTGGATTCAGGGTACCTTATCAATAAGGTTGAGGTTACGGATATGAAAGTAACTAGGATAATTGCAGGTACTAGTAGATGGGAACAATGGCAGGAGGGTGTCCACTATGAGGAAATCAAATAAAAACTGGGAATGAACTCTATAGATGTAGCAGTCAGGGCGAACAGGCTTGGATGGTGGGGTCATGTTACACGCATGGGAGAAGCAAGATTACCCAAGAGACTCATGGGTTCAGCAGTAGAGGGTAGGAGGAGTCGGGGAAGATCAAGGAGCAGGTACCTGGATTCGGTTAAGAATGATTTTGAAGTAACAGGCTTAACATCAGAAGAGGCACCAATGTTAGCACGGAATAGGCGATCATGGAGGAATTTTATAAGGTGGACTATGCTCCAGACTGAACGCTGAAACGCATAATCAGGCTTAAATGATGATGATGATGATGATGACGATGATGAGGAACAAGTTATAAAATGTGACGTAGTCGAAATTTACAAAAAGGGGCCCATAAAACTGGACACATTTCTGTATAACAATCTTCAACACAGAACAAAGAAGTGTAGGAAGAACTATTATTTTCAAAAATACATAAAACTATTGTTCAGAAGCATATGAGAGGTAATTTCGTCTCATATTGCCTATAAAGTATAACAGAATATTTAAGCCTTCCAACCAGAGCACAAATGAGAAAAAATAGCTGCGTAAATAGTAGGTGAGATGCTATGGTTTTCATTATCCATAGTATAATGCATGAATAATTTTTTATGCAATCGAACTTTTTGTGCTTCGTTATTTTTTTATGTGAGGGCAGATAGAAACGATAATAATTTCCTTTCAAAAACTGAGTTCGTCAGTTCAGAACTGAACATCGAAAAATTGTCCTCAAAGTCAGATCGACAGAGTCTCGTATTCAAATACCTAGGTGAGATCCTTCATCCTGTTGATTAGAGAAAAAATAGCACATTGAATGCGCCTAAAACAGCAACACACACACACACACACACACACACACACACACACACACACACACACACAAAATCGACACTGCAAGAGTAGAAGACAGTTATCAGACAAGAAGCACTGCAAGCAATGTTAAGTCTCACACTTCTGACAAAACGGTACATGGGAAATATCCTGGAAGAGGAACGTTAGACTATGGGAATGATTCTTGGAACAGACAGGGAAGAAGATCGGTACAGATTAAAAATCCGGAAAAAGAAACAGACAAATTCGGTTTTGTGCACGCATCGACAGACGCCCAAAAACAAGACGTATCCATGGAATATTAACATACACCGAATGACTGAAAATATTACGAAAGACTTCAGACAAATTTCTCAGAACTTACAGACACATCCATATAGAGAAAAAACTGACAGTTCGTAAGTGCAGCCGGAGAACGTAACTGCGGAGGAAACAGGAAGAAAATATATCGAAGAAAGAAAGAGAGTTCACTGAGAAGAAAAAAGAGATCAGCATGGGAACTTAGAAGTTTGAATCATAAGGCTTTGATTGTCGCAGATAATAACAGGCAGTGGTTTTTATTAAACGTGTGGTGGGTACAGATGGTACCTCCGACCCAGGGTGTTACTCCCAAAATTAGAGGTAATAAAATCGAACAGAACGTGCCATGCGAAAGCAGTGCACAAATATCCTCTGGAGACAACGCGGAACTCGGTTACTGCCGTTTCAGTAGACAGCCGCACTCTGCGACGCCGGCAGCTATAAATCTTGTGCAATGTGATGTGCAATGCTTGAACAGATGTCCTAGACCACTGTATGAAATTTATATCTCCTGGGTGGAAGAGTCGCATGTGAACGACATTTAAAGCCAATCGTAATTCCTTATTTATAGATGCCAGAAATAACCTTCACATAGTTCCACGTGGCTCTCTCACAGCGTATGCCGTGATTAACAGCCAGAGGACTAAAGCCTCGTAAAACGACAATAGGGGTAAGTCATTTGGATTGCAGGTTCTTTTAATGGACCACGCCAACGTCGCGATGCAGCTACCATTGTGCACTTGCACCTCGTAAGAAGTGTTGTTGTGACTGGGAGCGCTTTCTCATTTAGCTGTGGGCAGAGCGTGAATTGTTAAAAGTGAACAGAACTGAAACGGCTGATGGTAATTACATTCGGAAAGAAAACAATTATTTTAACAAACGAAACACAACAGTGGCATCAGAACTGGTCCTGTTTACGAGGACGAAGTATTCAAACCAGTGGCTGGTGAGCGTCAGAAATTGTCCTATTGTGGAGGTGAGAATGTTCGCTAAGAAGAACGCAGAAGGCGATTAAAAAAAAAAAAACAAAAAAAACGGGATTGTTGCGAGCTAGTGGAGGGGGTTGATAATGTGCCGATCATGAGGTTAAACTTTTCATACTGACGAAACGAAACTTGTGCTTTCACGTTTATGAAGCTCCTAGATGTCTTCACAGGCAATATTTTTTTTATTTCCACCCTTCAACAGAAAGAGGGCGTCAAAAGGGTGGAAGAAGAAACTCTTCCAAACGTGTTATGGATTGGATATTGAATAGAAGTAGAAAAACGGGACAACCACCTAGACACTTAGATACAAGGAATTCTGTCGCTAATGGAGGAAATTATTCTTGAAGAGTTGTTCAGAAGGAGAGAAATCCAATTAGAGGCTTACAAGTTTGGCTAAAATGTTAAAAAAATTTAATGGAAAAATGTATTTTTTAGAATAGGTAACAGCAAAATTATTTTCACGCTAGAGGCAATTTAGTAAAGGAGGAAAACACGTCTGTTTGCGTGTAAAATAAACACCTTAGTTACTGATGAAATTTCGGATAGTAAAGTTTTTTCAGATGAAAATCTGTATGGAAATTCGTAGTTGATGTGCTGTTTGTACAACGTTTGGACGACACGTATATTGCAGTGAGAACTCGCACTGTGTGAAGAATTTTCATCCAGTTACGCGGATGTCATGTTTTCATTAGCAATCCCTCCAGCAAATACGTGTGCAAATGATAATAAATACGCTTCTAAACTCTTCCGGACTATTATTTCTTTCAGTGTTATCTGTATCATGAGGATACATGACAGGAGCAGAGTAACAAACATGAAAAGAATTTCGTGTCTCCAGTGATACAGATATAGTGCATTCCTAGCCTTCTGAAAATAACTGGCACAAGTTTTATCTGAGGTAAGGTTTGGGTAAGAGATCGCTTGAAAAGTATCCTCCCAAACAATTCCGCTGGGAGACTCAGTCCTCCTATTTCTTGGTGCTGTACTATATATAAATTGCTCTTTTTTAAAATAGCGAAGAGGCGATATAGGAACATAGCGTGTTGTCGATGTTAGTGTGCACTGCCAGTCATAAAATTTACAAAGGAACGATTCTTGCATTGCTGGTTCCACCTCCAGTCGATATTCCCTCGTTTTCTAGTATTTTTTATGTTAGCTGTATCAGAAAAAGGAATAGACGACAGTTAGTTTAGCATCCTGTCAGCATCAAGGTAGCTACAAACTGTTACGATACTGATTTTACGAGAAGGGAAGTGAATAATTTTCAGGCCTAGGCAGCACGGGTGGTGAGACAAATGTCTGTAAACAATTGAGACAGATATGTGAAGCTTAAGACTGCTGAGACTGAACAAGTAATTACAATTTGTCGTGTTTCTTGATGATGTTACAAACAAATGTCTGTTATTCAATTAGAATAGAATTACATTTTCTACAATCGATAAAATGTAAAGTTTCGACGCAGAACGTGCAAGTTTGGAATTTTACTGTCGGTGGTCACTAATTACCTATTAATTCTATGAATATTACGTATTGATGAATTTTCTTGAATCAGATGTACCTTAAAAACATAGACGATCTACGCTGACGGTCTAAAGAGTGGCTACCTGAAGATGTTGACACACATTTTCAACGACAATTTGTGCGATAAATTATTAATTTATTAGCTGTATTGTCTAGAAAGGCAGTCTTAGAGAGATCATGTAGTTTAATGTTCTTAGCTATTTGTTTCCTCTCAAATGGGTGCGTAAATCTGTCGACGTATGTAACTACTTGGAGATAGTATGAATTATAAGTAGTCATCGAGTTAGTTTTCAGTCGCCCCATTGTTGTTTTCATTATTTATTCTCACTAAAGTGTTACAAATACATTAATTCGTTGTTATCACCACCTCAGCCTTCCTTCACCACTCTCCACCCTCCTCCTTTACGAAAGCAAATAAATTGTCCTGTTCTTGTTTCAGTCATCTCTATATTTTCTGATTTTGATGGAGATATACTATTTATTTATTTATTTATTTATGCATTTATTTTACCTGGCAAGATTAGGGCCTTCAGGCCCTCTCTTACACCTAACCAGGCATACTCAGATTGAACGAGTTACAGTTACTAAATAACATTAAGAACATTTAACGTATTATGCAGTATTGATGTCAAACGAAAAAAATTTGAGATTATAACAGTAGTACAATGATAGTTATAACAATAAAAATAATTATAACAATCAACGATAATAATGATAATAATAATGATACTAGTAATAATAATAATAATAGTGACTAAGTATATGAAAGTAAACATAGATTTCTTTTGTGAATGTCAGTTAGTTGGGAATTTTCTCGTTATATTCTTGCAGATTGTGAGTTATTCTCATCGAGCAAAGACATAAGACGATAGAATGGGGTGAAAGAGATATATAAGAGGTAGATAGGTTTGAAGAAGAGAAAAAGAATGGTAAAATTCGAAGCTGTGATGGAGAGAAGAAAGAAAGAGATGTTAGGGGCACAACAATGGTGGCTATACCGTCCCTAATATGTAAGTTTTGAGTTCCCTCTTGAATGTTGAGTAGTTCTGGATAAGACGCAGATCACAGGGGAGTGCGTTCCATAGTCGTATGGCTGAGATGGAGAATGACACGGAGAAAGATTTTGTGTTATGTAAAGGTACAGCCAAGATGATAGACGTATCCGATCTGGTATTGCGATTGTGGAATGATGATAGATGTTTAATGTGAGAAGATAAGTATTGAGGGCACCAGTGGCTAAGAAATCGATGAAGTAAGCACATCGTGTGGAGATCGCGTGCCTTATGTGGGCGTATCCAACCTAGCTGGGAGTATGAAGGACTGATATGATCATACAACCGAATATTGCACACGTATCTGACGCAAGCATTCATCACTAGCTCGAGGCATCTAGAATTTTCACTATTCGTGCCGTGTTGAACTACATCGCAGTAGTAAAGATTAGGCAAGACTAGTGTTTGGACTATACACTTCCTTGAAGGTAATAACCAGCACAACGAAACGCGTGTCGTACGTCCTACAAATCTAAGTAGCATTAATCGGCAAATTTTACATACACCGATGTGAATCGAAGTTAAGTATCGGAAATCTTCATGTTACTGGTATATTTAACCAACAGTATTTCGTAGGCATCTTTACTGTGGTGAGCTAGTTCATTGTGATCAACATCCATTCCAAAATATTTGATAAATGTACAGCACTATACGGCGAATGTTCTATAGGATCCTGCAGAACATACGCAGTATAGTCCTTTTCTTTTATTGTTATACTGTTCTACCAACAAGCGACGGAAAAATCAGTCAGCATATCGAAATATTTGGTTTAGTAAGAAGATCGTGACCTTATTTGAATACACTTAGATATCATAATCAATAAACGGGAATTTTACAAGATATTTGAGAACGTTTGATATTATGTATTCTAATTTATATGGACACAAGATAATAGTGTCTAACTTGAATCAAAGAAAAGTCCTTGAGATCTGGACTCCCAGAATGAAATGATATATAAAAATGTTGGTGCCCCTGCCTTATATTATTTTGTTTTTGTTTTTTGAAAGCGACTTTCATTGATTTCCGATTGGTGTGGTGATGTTTTGCTCAGCTGGCCCGCCACTGGCCGTCCTACGTCACTTGCCTTCTTAGCTAGTGTGCCGTCTCATACGACACTGTTGTTGAAAGGATGTAAGAAAAAGCTTTATTGAAAGCATACGATTCCTGTTTCATATTCTTAACATAAGTTGTGTTTGCCAGAGGGGAAAAAAATCATTTCCTTCTTTACACTGTCTTTGTGTAGATTCTTTAAAGTTCCGTTCTCGGCAAGTCTGTGCATACAATTGAAGACGTTATCATAAACGATCTGCTGGCATATGTTTTTAATGAGGTCCCTTAGCTGGAAGAGGCAGTGTTTTCCCCCACTACCTGCGGTATACCGTAAAGCATGACGTCGACACTTTTATTACGGTAGCTTTCAGTGCAAAATATGAGAGCCATATCGATTTTAAATATTTCTTGAAAACTGCTTCTTACTTTGCGTCTGATGTGGTAATTTATTAAACTGCCGGTATACTCATATTACTTGCTGAATGCATATAATAGGTTCCAGTAGTATACAACCACATAAAGCCGTTGGACATTTTTTTTTATTTTCTAAAACTGAAATAAAGCTTGCTGATGGAGAGTATGTATACATGAGTATCAGATTTTAAGAAAGTTAGTCGTTCATTGTACTAAACGTGCATAATACGGATGATTCTAACATGCATTTACATTACACCGTTTTGAGGAACAAATTCAGTGCCAGCGACAGATCTCAGCTGGGAACGAAAAGCCGAAGAAGTTTTAAATTCATTACTCTGTGCTTGATGGTAGGATGTGCGTGATACGAGCGCCGTAGGCTGAGAGTCTTACGTCCACTAATGACAACAACATAGAGAATACTTTTTACAAATTATGTCCTAATAAATGTATTATATTATTGTCTCGTTGCCTTAATCTTCAGCAGACACCATCCACTATTTTCTGTATGTTGTGTCTTCACAGGCATTAGTTTTGAAAATATTTTGTGGTACCGACGCAAGCACCCTTGTACGTGTGTGGCGATATGGACTTAAATGAGAGTGAATTGAATATTGGAATTTGAGTCGCTTTCGCATGTGCGTGGTATATCTATGCGTGCACACTTGAGGAGGGGCTGCCATTTGTAATTACGGCTTTGAGGGGCTCAGAGCACCGAGCATTTACTGTCGAGGCTTATTTGAAAAGTAACGAGACTCCCTCATAGTTCAGCGACTTTCTCGCCTCAGTGTCGAGTTGGAACGACATGATAAAGTCCCGGGTAATGAGGTGATTGTGCGTTGTGTGTAACAATTCTAGAGTACTAGTACATTCGTGCGCAAAGAAGAAAGTTCTGGGAGAAGAAGGGACACACAAGCCCCCAGGCACTCATCCGAAGTCCTCACCGTTCTGCTGCCAGACATTCCTTGGCGCCAATGATGACAGATCGTTCCCTGTGGCGCATCATCTTTGATAACCAGCACTTCCACTCATACAGAGTACATGTGGCACAGAAACTAAATGAAGAGGACACTATTAACCAACGGACCTTTAGCTTGCGCTACCTGACTTTTTCCTGATTTCTTGACGTGGGGTTGCTTAGAGAGTCAGGTGTATCCCGTATTTCCTCATTCAGTGGCTGAACTGAAGGAAAGAATACGTACACCTGTCGAGGAGATCCCTTTGAACATGTTGATTCAGTTTGTGGAAGCTTACATTTGTCGCCTGGATGAATGCACTAAATGTGATGGCGAACACATGTGTGATGTTATATTCAGACTCACAGTGCATATGTGACATATTATCGGATATATTTTTCTTTGTTTTGATGGTGTGCTTCAATGAATTTGTCAATTTGTATCGACGTTCTGTCCTTTTCATATCATGCCTTTCATTCTGCCGGAACAAGTACGTAAGAAGACATTTTACCCTGAAAGTTGGAGTAGCTATTTATGACAGATATAGTCACATCGGTATTCTGAGTCTTTTTTAATAATTAATTACAGTCAGTCTTTACGAGATCAACCTCAAACTCGCTTAAACTAAAAAAAAAGCAAAGTATACAACCTTACAATTAAGCAAATAAGATAACAACTAGTACCCAGTCTTCTTAATTGCTAAAGTAATCTAATATTTAAATTAACTAACAGTTCTTTTAACGAAATAAATTGAAAAACGAAAAGATATTCAATAACTTTGGTCATTACATTTAGAGTTATAAAGAAATAACAATAATCTGTAGTAAAGTACGAACATTTCTCATTTAAACTCACTTTGTCGTGAATGTTGTTTTTGTTGGAAATCATGTGGAACTATTGGTAAGACAATTTTAAATTACAAAACTAACAATATCAGCTTTGAGACTGTGCCAGTTTGCAATGTATTGTGTTCCTTTGTCCATTTGGCGTTTATGATCGAACACCATAGTAGTAGGATGATGATAGCACCACCCCAGTTTTGAAATGAAATTGATGTGCGAATTAATTAAATTGATCACACAATTACCTCCCCCCCCCCCCCCCACACCCTCACTCCCGAAGGACGTCATGGAATTTCTACAGGTGGCTCTTAGGTCCCTGCACCGCCCCTCTCACAATCCCAACCCTCCTCACCCTCCCCTTCCCCTCCCACCCTCTCTCCTCCTCCGCCATCTACCCTATTGTCGGGAATTTCGAATATTGACGGGAATTTCCAGTTTAGGAGGGAAATTCAGAAAATGGTGGGAATTTGAAAAACTCCAGGAATTTCTTTGTCCCGAGGCTGTGCTGATGATCCACCCCACTAGCCACCTGGGAATTGGCACGAAATTCAAAACGGCGATGCCCTTTCTGGGACTCGAAGACCCGTCCTTTTGAACTGAAAGCCCAGGTGAATCCACCAACACAGGGAAACAGTCCAGATGCAGGAGAGAGAGGTTAGGTTAATGCACTTTACTTTTGGTGAGTGGGAAATAAAGATCGGTCCTAATTATGTAAATAATCATAAAGATCGCTCCTAATTACACATCTATATGCATTGCATTACACTTGAAGCGCCCGAAATCGCGGTACAGATCAAAAATTGACGATGTCATGCAACTGGTGTTATGCTGCTGGGAAAAATTGACAATACCACTCGAACCTAGTGGCACAGATACTCAAACTACATAGAATGATCCCTTCACCTACAAGCTGGAGGGGAGGGGGGGGGGGGGAAGTCTGGAGTGGAAGGTGCTATCTTTATTTTCGGCTGGAAATATGCTCAACTGACGAGATGTTTGTGTTTGACAGAGATGACTTTAATAAGTGTATTACCTGTAAGCATACAGATGAGAACTGTATCTATCGCTGTCGGAGTTCAATACACATGCCTCGTGCTGCATTGCTCGCAGTCATCATGTAGCCTTGGTCCTCGAAATTCATGAAGGCTAATATACGCTCCCCAACTGATGGAAAATGCTTCACTGTACTAATTAGACTCGAAATTGTCGTGAAAAAGAAACCAGTATTCGTAAACAATGGATCATAATGCAACACATGTGCTGGGGAAACATCATCATAAGAACGCGAGTACCACGAAAAGCGACACCAAAAGATTGCACCTGCAGAGAAGGGTGGCAGTTGCATGTGTTGCTCTCCTCGATGTGCGGTCACGAACTAACCAACTTAGAGCCAGTCTTACCTCCCATTACCACCTGTCATTCCTCTCTCTCCTCACCACAGGTAGCCCTGTTATAACTTGTCACTGATGGTCCACAAAAGAGATCTGGTGGCAGTGATACATTGTCTCTAGTCTGCGGAAAGGTTCCTGCATGCCATTAAATGTTGATACATTGTCTCTAGTCTGCGGAAAGGTTCCTGCATGCCATTAAATGTATTTCTCTGAAAGACTGGACCAACAAAGAAATTCCGGGAACTCTCCAAAACGCATTTTCAAATGTCTGCTCCTTAGGCAACAGGCAGCTAATACTGCTTCTGCGTGCAACCGTGCAACCCAACTCAGTGGGCAAGCGAGGCCGGCCATAGCCAGAGGACTAGGTAGTCCAGGCGATCAGCGATATTGATGCCAATATACACAATAGACTGTGACACCGCCAACTTGTCGGTAAAGGCGTCATTCTGTGTAGAGTCTGAGTACGTCTGCCACCAGGTTCGAGTGGTGTCGTGAAATTATTTCCCAGGAGGATAACATGTTGTATGACATCGTAAAGTTATGAGCTGTATCGCGATTCCAGGCGCTTCTTGTGTAACGCTATGTACAAAGACGTGTAATTAGGACTGAACTTTATGATTAATTACGTAATTAGGACCGATCTTTACTTTAGTTTCCTCCCAAAATAAATAAAGTACGCTAACTAAAGATTTCTCTCTTGGACCTGGCCTGTTTCCCTGAGTTGGGGAGGTGCACTTGGGATTTCCATCCTTCTGGATGGGGGTTCGAGTCCCGGAAAGGGCACTGCTGTTTTGAATTCCCGCCGTTTGCGGGTAGACGGTGGGGTGTGATGTCAGCACAGCCTTGGGACAAAAAAAATTCCCTCCACTTCTGATATTTCCACCAAAATTCGAAATCCTCACAAAAATTCGAAATGCCAACCAAAATTTGAAATTTCAGCCAGAGTTCGAAATTTAAGGGAGAAGGAGGGTTGAGGATGGGGAGGGGGCGGAGTCCCATGAGTCAACTGGTGGAATCCCATGACCTCATCCATGGATTAATTAAACTGCATATCAGTTTGATATCAAAATTGGGGGGGGGGGGGGGGGGGTCCTGCCGCCATCATCCCACTGCTCTCCACTGCGACGTTGAGATTATGGGCTAGACTTGGAAAATAATATTCTGCCAGTTTCAATCATTTCGAATAAAATTCTTCATTATGACGTGATTTGAAATATACTTTCCGTTTTTCGTCCTTAAAAAATCTTTTTAAAAACAGAATCATCTTTTTTTGCGTGGATTTCGTGAGGTTTTGCCTCTGTTTAAAGAAATTACTGTCAGCCAACGTTACGTTTTTTCTAGACATCGGGTGAACGTGCTTTCATTGGGTGTTAAATTCAAATGCCAAGGATGTTATGGTCGTTGGTGTATTACGTGTTCCCGTCTCTCGCCGTATCAGAATACGTCTAGCATTGTCGAACCTGATCCTTCTGGTGGAGTAGGTGGTGTGGTGTGGAGAGGTATAATGGTGCATGGGATACTCACGTCAGAATCTTTGAACATGGCACACTCATTGGTCAGCGTTACTGTGAGATTGTACTCCTTCTCCGTGGGCGTCTTTTCAGGCATGCATTCGGCTCTATTTTCCTCTTTATATGGATGACAATGCGCGACCGAATCGAGCTGCACACTGGAGGAGCTCTTGGAATGAGAGGACATTAGGCGAATGCAATCGTCTGTCCGTTCTCCCCAACTCGAATCCTATCAAGCACGTGTGTTGTATTTTGGACAGACATATTGCAACACTTCCACTTTCACCAACCACTATCCCGTTGCTGTCGACCTGTTACTCTATTATCGATATTACCTGTCATTGCTTTATCTAACTTCTTTGTCTTTTTTACCTTATGTGACTTCTGTACGACAATGCTCTTTGATTTAACGATTATATAAAAGTTTTATTCATTATTTATGCCAATGTAATTAATACATGGATGTCATTTTAAAAATAATGTTTTGTAAAGGAGTGGAAATATTAAAACTTCACTTGTAATGCTGGTTCGTTCATAGGGAAAGAAGGTTTAGACTCATGTAGAACTTGGAGGGAAGTCCCTCCGCAACGAGATTGGCTAGGCGGGAATGGAAAAAGTGGAACTGGCGGGCGAATGAATTGCAAGGCGCCTTTGTGGCAAGACTCAGTCGGTGGCTAGCAGATAAAGTGTTCGTATCTTGCGGACTGAACGAGGCAGGAAGAACAGCAAGATTATCTAACATAGCCTTGGATATGGAAGTAATTTGGCTTACTATTCATGGCATACTTTGGCTGGCTCTGTACTACACAAATCCGACACTAAGTAAAGAATTTCGAGAACATGTTGCACAGTAAGAGCCATGGCTACCTTTGCCACCCTTTTTGAACAGCTATAACAGATCGACATTGCCATGACCTCCATCTCAAATTGTCAGTTGAGTACTATATAATTGCATGGGCATGTGATCCAACTTCTTTTTCAATAATAAGTTTGGCTTCTGTAAACTTTGTGTTGAGTACGCGTATTTTATCCATGGTCCTACCTCAAATGCTACAATATTTCCGAGTATCCTATTTTATTGAACTGAAAAGTCATTTCAGTAAAGTTTCTCTCCAGTTAATAAGCTTTGTCGAGAAGTAAATTCCATAATTATTCAGTGAGCGAGTTTTGAAGTACTCCATGTATTCTGCATTAAAATGTTGTTGAAGTTTCACCAAAGCTCAATTCCCAAGAAAAGATTTACAGTATTCAGTCTAAAGATTGTTCTTATTGAAATCTCAGCATAGTACCACAGTTACTGCAAAAAATGTGATGATTCGGAATGATTACTGTCTAGTGGACTTTGAAAAGCCATCATGGGGATTAATTACTGAGCAACTCTGGAAGTAAAAATGTTTATAATTTCATGTGTACATAGTTAACAATTTTTCTTGTGTTGTGACTAAAATGTTCAGCCTTGATCTAAGTCTACTGATAGGTTAGATTCTGGATCACCATGCTAATTGCTGAGTCACATATCTCATATTATAGTTACAGCATTAATGAAGTGCACTTGCCAGCAATCTAAAATTTGTGTGCTATAATAACCATGAACCGTGTTGATGAGAACACTTGCGTTCCTCAATGATAAAGACAGCAATACCGTAGGTGTAATGAAAACGGAGAGGTATCCGTTGAGAAGCCTGACAAACCTATGGTTCCTGAAGAGGGCAGCAGCCTTTTCAGTCGTTGCAGGGATAAAAGTCTGAATGATATACTAATCTTGCCTTGTAACATCAACCAAATAGCCTTGCTGTACTGGTTATTCGATCGGCTGGAAGCAAAGGGAAACTACAGTCGTAATTTTTCCCGAGGGCATACAGCCCTAATGTATGTTTAAATGATGGTGATGAAATCTTCTTGGATAAAATATTCTGGATCTTCGGGCGGGGACTATTCAGGAGGACATTATTATCAGGAGAAAGAGAACTGGAGTTCTACGGATCGGAGCGTGGAAAGTCAGATCCCCTAATTGGGCAGGTAGGTTAGAAAATTTGAAAAGGGAAATCGATAGGTCTCCGGGGGAACAGGACTTCTCATCAGGTGAATACAGGGCTGTTGTTGTTGTTGTGGTCTTCAGTCCTGAAACTGGTTTGATGCAGCTCTCCATGCTACTCTATCCTGTGCAAGCTTCTTCATCTCCCAGTACCTACTGCAACCTACATCCTTCTGAATCTCCTTAGTGTAGTCATCTCTTGGTCTCCCTCTACGATTTTTACCCTCCACGCTGCCCTCCAGTACTAAATTGGTGATCCCTTGATGCCTCAGAACATGTCCTACCAACCGATCCCTTCTTCTGGTCAAGTTGTGCCACAAACTTCTCTTCTCCCCAATCCGATTCAATACTTCCTCATTAGTTATGTGATCTACCCATCTAATCTTCAGTATTCTTCTGTAGCACCACATTTCGAAAGCTTCTATTCTCTTCTTGTCCAAACTATTTATCGTCCATGATTCACTTCCATACATGGCTACACTCCATACAAATACTTTCAGAAATGACGTCCTGACACTTAAATCTATACTCGATATTAACAAACTTCTCTTCTTCAGAAACACTTTTCTTGCCATTGCCAGTCTACATTTTATATCCTCTCTACTTCGACCATCATCAGTTATTTTGCTCCCCAAATAGCAAAACTCCTTTACTACTTTAAGTGTCTCACTTCCTAATCTAATTCCCTCAGCATCACCCGACTTAATTCGACTACATTCCATTATCCTCGTTTTGCTTTTGTTGATGGTCATCTTATATCCTCCTTTCAAGACACTATCGATTCCGTTCAACTGCTCTTCCAAGTCCTTTGCTGTCTCTGACAGAATTACGATGTCATCGGCGAACCTCAAAGTTTTTATTTCTTCTCCATGGACTTTAATACCTACTCCGAATTTTTCTTTTGTTTCCTTCACTGCTTGCTCAATATAAAGATTGAATAACACCGGGGATAGACTACAGCCCTGTCTCACTCCCTTCCCAACCACTGCTTCCCTTTCATGTCCCTCGACTCTTATAACTGCCATCTGGTTTCTGTGCAAATTGTAAATAGCCTTTCGCTCCCTGTATTTTACTCCTGCCACCTTCAGAATTTGAAAGAGAGTATTCCAGTCAACATTGTCAAAAGCTTTCTCTAAGTCTACAAATGCTAGAAACGTAGGTTTGCCCTTCCTTAATCTAGCTTCTAAGATAAGTCGTAGGGTCAGTATTGCCTCACGTGTTCCAACATTTCTACGGAATCCAAACTGATCTTCCCCGAGGTCGGCTTCTACTAGTTTTTCCATTCGTCTGTAAAGAATTCGAGTTAGTATTTTGCAGCTGTGACTTATTAAACTGTTAGTTCGGTAATTTTCACATCAGTCAACACCAGCTTTCTTTGGGATTGGAATTATTATGTTCTTCTTGAAGTCTGAGGGTATTTCGCCTGTTTCATACATCTTGCTCACCAGATGGTAGAGTTTTGTCAGGACTGGCTCTCCCAAGGCCGTCAGTAGTTCCAGTGGAATGTTGTCTACTCCAGGGGCCTTGTTAAGACTCAGGTCTTTCAGTGCTCTGTCAAACTCTTCACGCAATATCATATCTCCCATTTCATCTTCATCTACATCCTCTTCCATTTCCATAATATTGTCCTCAAGTACATCGCCCTTGTATAGACCCTCTGTATACTCCTTCCACGTTTCTGCTTTCCCTTCTTTGGTTAGAACTGGGTTTCCATCTGAGCTCTTAATATTCATACAAGTGGTCCTCTTTTCTCCAAAGGTCTCTTTAAATTTCCTGTAGGCAGTATCTATCTTACCCCTAGTGAGATAAACCTCTACACTTCCTGTCGATGTCATTTTTGAGACGTTTGTATTCCTTTTTGCCTGCTTCATTTACTGCATTGTTATATTTTTTCCTTTCATCAATTAAATTCAATATTTCTTCTGTTACCCAAGGATTTCTACTAGCCCTCGTCTTTTTACCTACTTGATCCTCTGCTGCCTTCACTACTACATCCCTCAAAGCTACCCATTCTTCTTCTATTGTATTTCTTTCCCCCATTCCTGTCAATTGTTCCCTTATTCTCTCCTTGAAACTCCGTACAACCTCTGGTTCTTTTAGTTTATCCAGGTCCCATCTCCTGAAATTCCCACCTTTTTGCAGTTTCTTCAGTTTTAATCTACAGGTCATAACCAACAGATTGTGGCGAGAGTCCACATCTACCCCTGGAAATGTCTTACAATTTAAAACCTGGCTCCTAAATCTCTGTCGTACAATTATATAATCTATCTGAAACCTGTCAGTATCTCCAGGCTTCTTCCATGTATACAGCCTTTTTTATGATTCTTGAACCAAGTGTTACCTATGATTAAGTTGTACTCTGTGCAAAATTCTACCATGCGGCTTCATCTTTCATTTCTTTGCCCCAGTCCATATTCACCTACTACGTTTCCTTCTCTCCCTTTTCCTACTACCGAATTCCAGTCACCCATGACTATTAAATTTTCGTCACCCTTCACTATCGGAATAATTTCTTTTGTTTGATCATACATTTCTTCAATTTCTTCGTCATCTGCAGAGCTAGTTGGCATATAAACTTGTACTACTGTAGTAGGTATGGGCTTCGTATCTATGTTGGCCACAATAATGCGTTCACTATGTTGTTTGTAGTAGCTTACCCGCATTCCTATTTTCCTATTCATTATTAAACCTACTCCTGCATTACCCCTATTTGATTTTGTGTTTATAACCCTGTAGTCACCTGACCAGAAGTCTTTTTCCTCCTGCCACCGAACTTCACTAATTCCCACTATATCCAACTTTAACCTATCCAGTTCCCTTTTTTAAATTTTCTAACCTACCTGCTTGTACTTTTGTACTATTATGGTGGATATCGGCTTTCTATACAGAGTGAGTCACCTAACGTTACCGCTGGATATATTTCGAAAACCACATCAAATACTGACGAATCGATTCCACAGACCGAACGTGAGGAGAGGGGCTAGTGCAATTGGTTAATACAAACCATAAAAAAATGCACGGAATTATGTTTTTAACACAAACCTACGTCTTTTTTTTAAATGGAACCCAGTTAGTTTTGTTAGCACATCTGAACATATAAACAAATACGTAATCAGTGCCGTTTGTTGCATTGTAAAATGTTAATTACATCCGGAGATATTGTAACCTAAAGTTGACGCTTGAGTACCACTCCTCCACTGTTCGATCGCGTGTATCAGAGAGCACCGAATGACGTAGGGATCCAAAGGGAAAGGCGTTGGACCTTAGGTACAGAAGAGACTGGAACAGCACATTACGTCCACATGCTAACACCTTTTTATTTGTCTTTTTCACTGACGCACATGTACATTACCATGAGGGGTGAGGTACACGTTCGACGGGTGTTTCATAGGACGTGGAGGACGCATAAATTGGCCAGCCCGTTCTCTTGATCTTACACCTCTGGACTTCTTTCTGTGGCGTACGTTAAAGGAGAATGTGTACCGTGATGTGCCTACAACCCCAGAGGATATGAAACAACGTATTGTGGCAGCCTGCGGCGACATTACACAAGATGTACTGCGCCGTGTACGACATTCATTACGCCAGAGGTTGTAATTGTGTGCAGCAAATGATGGCCACCACATTGAATATCTATTGGCCTGACATGTCGGGACACACTCTATTCCATTCCGTAATTATAAACGGAAACCACTTGTGCACGTGTACCTCACCCCTCATGGTAATGTACATGTGCGTCAGTGAAAAAGACAAATAAAAAGGTGTTAGCATGTGGACGTAATGTGCCGTTCCAGTCTCTTCTGTACCTAAGTTCCATCACCGTTCCCTTTGGATCCCTCCCTACATAATTCGGTGCTCTCCGATGCACACGATCGAACAGTGGAGGAGTGGTACTCAAGCGTCAACTTTAGGTTATAATATCTCCGGATGTAATTAACATTTTACAATGCAACAAACGGCACTGATTACGTATTTGTTTATATGTTCAGATGTGCTAACAAAACTAACTGGGTTCCATTTAAAAAAACGTAGGTTTGTGTTAAAAAACATACTTCCGAGCATTTTTTATGGTTTGTATTAACCAATTACACTAGCCCCTCTCCTCACGTTCGGTCTGTGGAATCGATTCGTCAGTATTTGGTGTGGTTTACGAAATATATCCAGCGGTAACGTTAGGTGACTTACCCTGTATAGAAAGCCGATATCCACCATAATAGTACAAGTTTATATGCCAGCTGGCTCCGCAGATGATGAAGAGATTGAAGAAATGTGTGATCAAATGAAAAACATGATTCTGATAGTTAAGAGAGACGAAAATGTAATAGTGATGGGGACTGGAACTCGATAGTAGGAACATGGACCGGGTAAAGGAACGCCAGAGGAAGCTGCCTGGTAGAATTTAGCTCAGAACATAATTTAATCATCGCTAACACTTGGTTTAAGAATAAGCAAGAAGGCTGCATACGTGGAAGAGGCCTGGAGATACCGGCAGGTTTTGGATTGATTATATAATGGTAAGGCAGAGATTTCGGAACCAGATTTCAAACTGTAAGACATTTCCAACGCAGATGTGGACTCTGACGACAATTTATTGGTAATGAACTGTAGATTAAAACTGAAAAGACTGCAAAAAGGTAGGAACCTAAGAAGATGGGACCTAGAGAACTTGAAAGAGCAAAATTTCGTTGAGAGTGTCGGAAGCAGCATTTGCGAACAATTGACAAGAACAGGAGGAAGGAATACAGCAGAAGAGGAATGGATACCTTTGAGAGATGAAATAGCGAAGGCAACAGAGGGTCAACTAGATAAAAGGACGACAGCTTGAATAAATACTTGGGTAACACAAGATATACTGAATTTATTGGCGAAAAGAGAAAATACAAAAATGCGGTAAGCGAAGCGGGCGAAAGGGAGTACAAACGTTTAAAAAATGAGATTGACAGAAAGTGCAAAATGGCTAAGCAGGCATGGCTAGAGGACAAACACAGGGAATAGAAGCATATATCATTAGGGGAAAGATAGATACTGTCTACAGGAAAATTAAACAGTCCTTCGGAGAAAAGAGAACCATGCGTATAAACATCAAGAGCTCAGATGGAAAACCACCCCTAAGTAAAGAAGGGAAAGCTGAAAGGTGGAAGGAGTGTATAGTGGGTCGACAGAAGGGAACGTTCTTGAGGGCAGTATTGTAGAAATGGAAGAGAACGTAGACGAAGATGAGATATATGATACTGCGTGAAGAATTTGACGGACTGCTGAAAGGCCTAAGTCGTAACAAGTCATCGGGTGTAGACAACATTCAAAAAAATGTTCAGATGTGTGTGTGAAATCTTATGGGACTGAAATGCTAAGGTCATCAGTGCCTAAGCTTACACACTACTTAACCTAAATTATCCTAAGGACAAACACACACACCCATGCCCGAGGGAGGAATCGAACCTCCGCCGGGACCAGCCGCACAGTCCTTGACTGCAGCGCCCGAGACCGCTCGGCTAATCCCGCGCCGCTGACGACATTCCCTGAGAACTACTGATTGCCATAGGAGAGCGAGCCATGACAGAAGTCTCCCATCTGGCGAAAAAGATGTATGAGACAGACGAAATGCCCTCAGACTTCAAGAAGAATGTAATAATTCCAATTCCAAAGAAAGCAGGTGCGGACAGGTGCGAAAATTATCGAATTATCAGTTTAATAAGTCATGGCTGCAAAATACTAACAAGAATTGTTTACAGAAGGGTGGAAAAACTAATAGAAGCCGACCTCGGGGATGAGCAAGTTGGATTTAGGAGACATATAGGAACACGTGAGGCAATACTGACGCTATGACTTCTCTTAGAAGAGAGGTTGAGGGAAGGCAAACCTACGTTTATAGCATTAGTAGACTTAGAGAAAGCTTTTGACAATGTTGGGTGGAGTACTCTCTTTGAAATTCTGGGGATGGTAGGGGTAAAATACAGGGAGCGAAAGGCTATTTACCACGTACAGCAACTGTTTGGCAGTTATAAGAGTCGAGGGGCATGGAAGGGAAGCAATGGTTGAGAAGGGAGTGAGACAGGATTACAGGGTTCTACATCTACGTCTACATGGATACTCCGCAAGCCACCGTACAGTGCTTGGCGGTGGTACCCTGTACTATAACTTGTCGTTTCCTTACCTGTTCCACTCGCAAACAGAGTGAGGGAGAAACGACTGTCTGTATGCATGTGTAAGAGCCCTAATTTCTCGTATCTTATCTTCGTGGTCCTTACTCGCAATGTATATTGACGGCCGTAGAATCGTTCGGCACTCAGCTTCAAACGCTGGTTCTCTAAATTTTGTCAAGAGAGTTTCTCGAAAAGAACGTCACCTTCCCTCCAGAAATTCCAATTTGATTTCCTGAAGCATTTACGTGTTGTTCGAACCTACAGGTGACAGATCTAGCAGCTCGCCTCTGAATCGCTTCGATGTCTTCCCTGAATCCGACCTGATACGGAATAATAACGGCATGTAGTTGAATTACATCAGGTGAAACCGAGGGAATCATGTTAGGAATCGAGCCACTTAAAGTATTAGATGAGTTTTGCTATTTGGGCAGTAAAATTACTGATGATGCCTGAAGTAGAGAGGATATAAAATGTAGACTGGCAACTGCAAGAACAGCTTTTCTCAAGAAGAGAAATATGTTAACGTTTAGTATAGATTTAAGTTTAAGGAAGTGTTTCCTGAAAGTATTTGTATGGAAAGTATCCATGTATGGAAGTGAAACATGGTTGATAAACAGTGCATCCAAGAAGAGAATAGAAGCGTCTTAAATGTGGTGTTACAAAAGGGTGTTGAAGATTAGATTGATAGACCACGTAACAAATGACGAGGTATTGAATAGAATCGCGCAGACAAGCAATTTGTGGCACAGCGCGCAGACAAGCAATTTGTGGCACAGCTTGACCAAAAGAAGGGATCGGTTGATACGGCTCCTTCAGAGACATAAAGGGATCACCAATTTAGTACCGGAGGGAAGTGTGAGTGGTAAAAATCGTATAGCGAGACCAAGAGATGAAAACAGTAAGGAGATTCAGTAAGCAGGTTGAGAAGTATGTAGGTCGCAGTAGTTATTCGGAGATTAAGGGGCTCTCACAGGATAGAGTAGCTTGGAGAGCTGCATCAAAACAGTCTATGGACTGAAGACTACAACACAATAGGCAACTGGCTACAACTATCCAACCTATCCTATATCTATATACCACATGCTCGATTTGAGCTAAATACACTCCTGGAAATTGAAATAAGAACACCGTGAATTCATTGTCCCAGGAAGGGGAAACTTTATTGACACATTCCTGGCGTCAGATATATCACATGATCACACTGACAGAACCACAGGCACATAGACACAGGCAACAGAGCATGCACAATGTCGGCACTAGTACAGTGTATATCCACCTTTCGCAGCAATGCAGGCTGCTATTCTCCCATGGAGACGATCGTAGAGATGCTGGATGTAGTCCTGTGGAACGGCTTGACATGCCATTTCCACCTGGCGCCTCAGTTGGACCAGCGTTCGTGCTGGACGTGCAGACCGTGTGAGACGACGCTTCATCCAGTCCCAAACATGCTCAATGGGGGACAGATCCGGAGATCTTGCTGGCCAGGGTAGTTGACTTACACCTTCTAGAGCACGTTGGGTGGCACGGGATACATGCGGACGTTGGAACAGCAAGTTCCCTTGCCGGTCTAGGAATGGTAGAACGATGGGTTCGATGACGGTTTGGATGTACCGCGCACTATTCAGTGTCCCCTCGACGATCACCAGAGGTGTACGGCCAGTGTAGGAGATCGCTCCCCACACCATGATGCCGGGTGTTGGCCCTGTGTGCCTCGGTCGTATGCAGTCCTGATTGTGGCGCTCACCTGCACGGCGCCAAACACGTGTACGACCATCATTGGCACCAAGGCAGAAGCGACTCTCATCGCTGAAGACGACACGTCTCCATTCGTCCCTCCATTCACGCCTGTCGCGACATCACTGGAGGCGGGCTGCACGATGTTGGGGCGTGAGCGGAAGACGGCCTAACGGTGTGCGGGACCGTAGCTCAGCTTCATGGAGACGGTTGCGAATGGTCCTCGCCGATACCCCAGGAGCAACAGTGTCCCTAATTTGCTGGGAAGTGGCGGTGCGGTCCCCTACGGCACTGCGTAGGATCGTACGGTCTTGGCGTGCATCCGTGCGTCGCTGCGGTCCGGTCCCAGGTCGACGGGCACGTGCACTTTCCGCCGACCACTGGCGACAACATCGATGTACTGTGGAGACCTCCCGCCCCACGTGTTGAGCAATTCGGCGGTACGTCCACCCGGCCTCCCGCATGCCCACTATACGCCCTCGCTCAAAGTCCGTCAACTGCACATACGGTTCACGTCCACGCTGTCGATGCATGCTACCAGTGTTAAAGACTGCGATGGAGCTCCGTATGCCACGGCAAACTGGCTGACACTGACGGCGGCGGTGCACAAATGCTGCGCAGCTAGCGCCATTCGACGGCCAACACCGCGGTTCCTGGTGTGTCCGCTGTGCCGTGCGTGTGATCATTGCTTGTACAGCCCTCTCGCAGTTTCCGGAGCAAGTATGGTGGGTCTGACACACCGGTGTCAATGTGTTCTTTTTTCCATTTCCAGGAGTGTAGTATAAAGATGTGAATGCTCCTTGAGAACACAAATAATAGTAGGAATTGAGATAGCAGTTACCTGACAACCATTCCAAGGACAGTATTTTCAAATTCACCAAACTATTGTTACCTTGCTTGATGGCTTGAGCTAGTGCTTGGTAACTTGTTTTAAAACGTTATTTCAGTATTAATTAAAGTCGCTTCCAATAGTTAACTTTCTTTATGAACCCAGCTAGTATGTGGTACAACTTTGCCCAATTTTCTTTTACATGATTACAGGTTACTTGATTACTAATAGAACCACGGTTCGATTCCCGCTTGTTCTAATACTGCTTCCTTTCCGTAGAAGTCCACAGAGAAACGAAAGTACTACCATACCTTAACTATTATACCCACGAACACGGTCCAATTAAAATCCTTTCACAGGAATAATATTATCAGGGTGTTGCTAATTTAGTAGTCGCCGGTAGTGTTGTAAACCGCGCTGGTGTAGGAACGGAATGCCGTGCCACAAGAACTCCTTACCAACATTGTGGCCAGCTTGAGATCACATTGCAGAGCATACATTGGCGTCCGGGGTGACCACACACCATATTAAGAACCATGTCCCGCTTATTGTTTTGTCAAGGAGATCATCATCATAAATCCGGTGTCCTGATTGTAATTAATGTCTTTGAATCAACGTGTCATTTCTGTACGTCTGGTTCCATATTTATTTCAGTTAGCTTCTGTATTATACTGTAGCAGTTCTTTCTGTTTATTGTCCGAGGTTCATCGAGCTATGATACTTGGCAGCCACACATTATGCGAAAGCTACTTTCGTTCTTAAGTTTTGCCCACCAGTGTAGCACATTTGCTTCAACACCTGCTGGCCGACCTCCGAGATCCTGCAAGACGGTAGCGAAGCAGCAGCCAAAACTCCACTGTTTAACATGGCCCAGCGGTGTAGACGGCAGCTGTGTCAAACCATCCCACTATTTCCACATAAACAATATTGGCAAAGGACTCTGCAGACGTTTGCCTGGTAATAGTAGTTTCCTTATCCTATGATGCTCCTTGGACGATATGACACGGTGACAACAGTGTGCGTTTAGAATCGAGGGAAATGGCCTTCTTTCCCAGTTTTTTTAATTTTTTTTCTTTCTTTTGGAAAGAAAAGGATCGATACGGTCCTACTGGCGGGAAGTCAGTGTCGGATAGCACTTGGTTTGTTATCCATTTTGTCTGACAGCATGACCAAAGAAAAATATTTTAACTGCGTTCCTAATCTCTTAGGAAGGAAAGTGTGCTAAAGGTGGCAGGGGTAAAATACAGGGAGCGAAAGGCTATTTACAATTCGTACAGAAACCAGACGGCAGTCATAAAAGTCGAGGGGCATGAAAGGGAAGCAGTGGTTGGGAAAGGAGTGAGACAGGGTTGTAGCCTCTCCCCGATGTTATTCAATCTGTATATTGAGCAAGCAGTGAAGGAAACAAAAGAAAAATTTGGAGTAGGTATTAAAATTCATGGAGACGAAGTAAAAACTTTGAGGTTCGCCGATGACATTGTAATTCTGTCAGAGACGGAAAAGGACTTGGAAGAGCAGTTGAACGGAATGGAGAGTGTCTTGAAAGGAGGATATAAGATGAACATCAACAAAAGCAAAACGAGGATAATGGAATGTAGTCAAATTAAATCGGGTGATGCTGAGGGAATTAGATTAGGAAATGAGACACTTCAAGTAGTAAAGGAGTTTTGCTATTTAGGAAGTAAAATAACTGATGATGGTCGAAGTAGAGAGGATATAAAATGTAGACTGGCAATGGCAAGGAAAGCCTTTCTGAAGAAGAGAAATTTGTTAACATCGAATATAGATTTATGTATCAGGAAGTCGTTTCTGAAAGTATTTGTTTGGAGTGTAGCCATGTATGGAAGTGAAACATGGACAATAACTAGTTTGGACAAGAAGAGAATAGAAGCTTTCGAAATGTGGTGCTACAGAAGAATACTGAAGATAAGGTGGATAGATCACGTAACTAATGAGGAGGTATTGAATAGGATTGGGGAGAAGAGAAGTTTGTGGCACAACTTGACTAGAAGAAGGGATCGGTTGGTAGGACATGTTTTGAGGCATCAAGGGATCACAAATTTAGCGTTAGAGGGCAGCGTGGAGGGTAAAAATCGTATAGGGAGACCGAGAGATGAATACACTAAGCAGATTCAGAAGGATGTAGGTTGCAGTAGGTACTGGGAGATGAAGAAGCTTGCACAGGATAGAGTAGCATGGAGAGCTGCATCAAACCAGTCTCAGGACTGAAGACAACAACAATATCTTGATTCTGCCATAACAACACATTATGTCTCATTTTAGTTTGTGTGTGATAGCTACGAGGTCTTGCTGAAAAGTACTGCCTCCGAATTTTTATGTGAAAACCCTCAAAGCTTTTTAAATGAAACAAACATTACTAACATTCTACCTAAACCGCTAGAGGACTCCCAATTGTTGCACGTAACACGGCGGCGTATAAGGTATCTTTGTTGGTGCGTGAGAAACAGCATGGTGTAATTGAGTTTCGCTACGGTAGCAGGTTCGAATCCTGCATCGGGCATGGATGTGTGTGATGTCCTTAGGTTAGTTAGGTTTAAGTAGTTCGAAGTTCTAGGGGACTGATGACTTAAGCAGTTAAGTCCCATAGTGCTCAGAGCCATTTGAACCATTTTTTTGTAATCGAGTTTCAAATTTGAAGAGTTCGTGCACACGTGAACCAGCCTCTCCTCCAGCACAACATTGGCAGATCACGCATGAGCGATGCAACATCTGTAACGATCCGACGCCTTGGGTTCACTTCATCGATCATCCCCCATACAGTCGCGACTTGGCCCCAGCCGATCTTCGCCTGCTTTCGAAACATAGAGGACACCTTCGAGGACTTCACTTTGATAGTGAAGGTGCTGCGCAAGCAAAGGTGAGTTTGTGGCTCCGTCAGCAAAGTTAAACATTCTACAGCGACGGTACCAACAAACCGGTTTCTCGTTGGGAGCAATGTGTTTGACGCCGTGGTGACTATGTCGTAAAACAAATCTGCAGGCACCTGTAATAAAGCTGTAGAGTGTTAATAACTTCATCTACATCTACATCTACATCTACATTTATACTCCGCAAGCTACCCAACGGTGTGTGGCGGAGGGCACTTCACGTGCCACTGTCATTACCTCCCTTTCCTGTTCCAGTCGCGTATGGTTCGCGGGAAGAACGACTGCCGGAAAGCCTCCGTGCGCGCTCTAATCTCTCTAATTTTACATTCGTGATCTCGTCGGCAGGTATAAGTAGGGGGAAGCAATATATTCGATACCTCATCCAGAAATGCACCCTCTCGAAACCTGGCGAGCAAGCTACATCGCGATGCAGAGCGCCTCTCTTGCAGAGTCTGCCACTTGAGTTTGTTAAACATCTCCGTAACGCTATCACGGTCACCAAATAACCCTGTGACGAAACGCGGCGCTCTTCTGTGGATCTTCTCTATCTCCTCCGTCAACCCGATCTGGTACGGATCCCACACTGATGAGCAATACTCAAGTATATGTCGAACGAGCCACCTCCTTTGTTGATGGACTACATTTTCTAATGACTCTCACAATGAATCTCAACCTGGTACCCGCCTTACCGTCCGCCCCCGGTAGGTGAGTGGTCAGCGCGGCAGACTGTGAATCCAATCGATTCCCGGCTGGGTCGGAGATTTTCTCCGCTCAGGGACTGGGTGTTGTGTTGTCCTAATCATCATCATTTCATCCCCATCGACGCGCAAGTCGCCGAAGTGGCGTCAAATGGAAAGACTTGCACCAGGCGAACGGTCTACCCGACGGGAAGCCCTCGTCACACGACATTTCATTACCCGCCTTACCAACAATTAATTTTATATGATCATTCCACTTCAAATCGTTCCGCACGCATACTCCCAGATATTTTACAGAAGTAACTGCTACCAGTGTTTGTTCCGCTATCATATAATCATACAATAAAGGATCCTTCTTTCTATGTATTCGCAATACATTACATTTGTATATGTTAAGGGTCAGTTGCCACTCCCTGCACCAAGTGCCTATCCGCTGCAGATCTTCCTGCATTTCGCTACAATTTTCTAATGCTGCAACTTCTCTGCATACTACAGCATCATCCGCGAAAACCCGCATCGAACTTCCGACACTATCTACTAGGTCTTCTTCTCTTTTATTTAAAAAGCTTCGAGAGTCTTCACATAAAAAATCCGGAAATATTACTTCACAGTATGCCCTCATAGATCGTCAAGCACACCGAGACCTCCCAGAATGAGATTTTCACTCTGCAGCGGAGTGTTCGCTGATGTGAAACTCCCTGGAAGATTAAAACTGTGTGCCGGACCGAGACTCGAACTCGGGACCTTTGCCTTTTGCGGGCAAGTGCTCTACCAACTGAGCTACACAAGCACGACTCAGGCCCGGTCCTCACAGCTTTACTTCTGCCAGTACCTCGCCTCCTACCTTTCAAACTTTACAGAAGCTCTCCTGCGAACCCTGCAGAACTAGCACTCCTGGATGAAAGGTAGAGCACTTGCCCGCGAAAGGCAAAGGTCCCTAGTTCGAGACTCGGTCCGGCACACAGTTTTAATCTGCCAGGAAGTTTCACACCGATAGTTAATCCACGGGTGTGGCTGCCAGACTCAGTGGGGGCCTGCGGTGTGACAGAGACAAGGACTCTCGGGGACGCGGCAGTTTTGCGGCTGTTGGCTGCCGCGTGCAGAACGTGGCGACACTTGCTGGGTCTGCGGCCGGCCGAGTCGGCGTGTCTGGGATGCCGGCGGGCGGCGCGCCGCCCACGCGCCCTGCAGCCGCCGCCCGCGGACGGCACGGCCGGCACGCCGCACCGCAACCACACAGCGAGCCAGCTCCGATCTACTTGCGAGGCATTCTTTACTCCATGGAAGACTGTAAAGTCACGTCTCTTTCAAATGCCCGTACCGATATACATTCTTGCTCATAAATTAAGAATAATGCTGATATGTGTTGAAGCAACGCATGTCAGAGTACGGTGCAGCGAGTATGTGTGCATACGTTATCAGACGTGCTAATGGTGACTGAGTGTGGAAAATGGATCAAAGAACACATATTGACGACATTATGAGGGGTAGAATACTAGGGCGACTGGAGGCTGGTCAAACACAGCAGGTCGTAGCACGGGCCCTCTATGTGCCACAAAGTGTGATCTCAAGAGTATGGCAATCATTCCAGCAGACAGGAAACGTGTCCAGGCGCTACAGTACGGGACGTCCACAGTGTACAACACCACAAGAAGGCCGATATCTCACCATCAGTACCCGTAGACGGCCACGGAATACTGCAGGTAGCCTTGCTCGGAACCTTACCGCAGCCATTGGAACAGTTGTCTCCAGACACACCGTCTACAGATGACTGAACAGACATGGTTTATTCGTCCGGAGACCTGCAAGGTGAATTCCACTGACCCCTGGTCACAGGAGAGACCGTAAAGCCTGGTGTCAAGAACACCTACGACACTTGAGGACCTCCGTTAGGCACTGGTACAAGAATGGGAGGCTATACCCCAGCAGCTGCTCGACCACCTGATCCAGAGTATGCAAACCCGTTGTGCGGCCTGTTTACGTGGGCATCGTAATCATATCCCATATTGATGTCGGGATACATGAACAGGAAGCAGTGGCGTTTTGTAGCACATGCGTTTCGGGACGGTTTTCTCAACTTACCACCAATACCGTGGACTTACAGATCTGTGTCGTGTGTGTATGCTATTAGCGCCAGTTTTGTGTATTGCCGCGTTGTGTGGCACTACATTCTGCACTTATCCTTAATTTTTGAGCATGAGTGTACATTGTCCAGTCACACGAATTGGACCACCTGTCAAAAGCCTGACTGTGGTCCACAAGGCCAGTTGCATCCAATGTGCCTTCCAGAACGACGACATCGCTGAGGGAATGACACGAGAACATTCGCAGGGCATAACGCATGCAGGGACATTGCTTTGAGACGTTTCACGCCGCACACGCCAACGGCCGCTTGTCTGATGGTGCGTAAAACGTGATGCATGTCAAAACGCCACCTGTCACCACTCAGTGGACGTCCAATTGTGGTACTGGCGCTCAAATTCCAGCCGTCGTCGCCGATGAACAAGTCAGTGCAAACCAGGCGCTTGCTGAGGAGGTACATACGCTGCAGCATTCACTAAACGGTCGTTGTGAAGACACCATTGTTAGCCGCTTGGTTCATCTCAGTGATCAATTACTCCACAGTTACACTTCGTTCACTCCTGTCATTGTGAAATAGCGCCTCCCGTGACACGGTAGAAATAATTAATTATTATTTATGTCAAAGGAAAGATATATTTAGCGTTACCTGCAGCGACCATGTAACGCTGATCGTCTGAGTGTTAATGTTAAGCTTACTGTGATTGGCGCGGCATTAACATCTCTGCTACTACTATAAATTACGGTGCGTGACCGATTTTGCGCTCTCAATTGTTCTAGCGCTTTTTTGTTAGCCTCTCGAATTATCAAATTCTAACTTGTCGGACATTTTAGTTCTAGTGAGCTCTCTATTTCTTACTATTGTAATTATTATTTTTGTCTTATGACGTATTATTCATCCCAATTACCGCGATATTATTGTTTCCCACAATGATTTGCTCTGCTGATGAGCATTCAAATTTTTGAACAGGAAACATTAAACTTTAACAACGATAACAAACTTTCGCCTAAGTTGGCAAATTCCATTGTTTTGTTTGCAGAAGATGTCTTCCATGAAAGTTATAAATGCGAAATAATTTCTCTAATTAATAACCTGAATTGTTGTAAAAAAATGGTTTTCACAAAATTATTTAGTAGTTAGATTTCCAGAGTCTCAGATATTCTATATTTCATCATTAGTCGATCCCACTTCTGGACACTAACAAGAAAAAATACTTTTCTTTGCAAAGTTTTCCCCTGCTCTTTAAAAGCTAGCTATCATACGAACCAAAAACGATATATTTACCGCTGAATGACTTCTTCCAGAACTTTGGTACAGAAACTACAAAAGGTAAATCTCGTGTTGCTAACTTGACTTATAAAAGTTACCAGTCACTGTCAACAGAAGTCATTTCAGCTATAAAATCTATTCTCTATTTAATAAGATTTAACATTCTTTCAAGTAATATAAATAGAAAGTTATATTTTATCATCTTTGGTCTATGGTGCACCGAGGTTACCACGGCACCGGTTTTAGATAGCGTCATTTTGCCTTTCACGGTATACCTAAACCACGGCGGCATATGAACAATTTACAAACTTAGCCGTTTCTAAAATGCTTACATCGTTGACGCGAAAGCCAATGATCATGTCCTTTCGAACATGAGATAAGTGGCTCCGTTTCCGCGTTACCTAACGACTGCACTATTTTCTGTGTCTCCGTGCACTCTTTATACATCCTCCAGTGCTTGTGCTGCCACCTGCCGTCTGTGAACTACACATTGACGTTGAACATAGGCACTGGCTTCATTAATGTGACTGGAGCAATACCTCATTAATGTGACTGGACCGTGTAATTACTCTGCTAGCCACCAAGAAAGGTAGCAAATAGCACAATTTTACTAATTGCGTCCATACAATGCGTTAGCAAGAGCACTTAACTGAATTTTTACATGATTTGGGAGGGAGTGAAGTTTACTTGACGGTACTGCCAGATCTGACACCACCCGCGGCTCACACCCTGCTGGAAGTCGAGTCGAACTGAGCCTGGATGACGCATGGGTATACGCCATTACGTGTTGCCTTATCCCTGTGCTAGAATTCATCAGTCGTAGTGGCTGCCGAGTGCTGGCGTGCCAGGGTCTCGCAAACCATGAACAAACGGTTTCAGTGGGTGAGAGATCTAGAGGACATGCTGCACAAGCAATGACCTTGTGGATAACATCGAAAGTTCACTGAGGCTTTTTGTGGATGATGCTGTAGTATATCGAAAGGTTGTACCAACGGAAAATTGTACTGAAATGCAGGAGGACCTGCAACGAATTGACGCATGGTGCAGGAAATGGCAATTGAATCTCCATGTAGACAAGTGTAATGTGCTGCGAATACATAGAAAGAAAGATCCTTTATCATTTAGCTACAATATAGCAGGTCAGCAACTGGAAGCAGTTATTTCCACAAATTATCTGGGAGTAGGTATTAGGAGTGATTTAAAATGCAATGACCATATAAAATTAATCGTCAGTAAAGCAGATGCCAGACTGAGGTTCATTGGAAGAATCCTAAGAAAATACACTCCAAAAACAAAAAGGAAATAGGTTACAGTACACTTGCTCGCCCACTGCTTGAAAACTGCTCACCGGTGTGGGATCCGCACCACATAGGGTTGACAGAAGAGAGAGAGAAGATCCAACGGAGAGCAGCGCGCTTCGTTACAGGATCATTTAGTAATCGCGAAAGCGTTACGGTGATGATAAACTTCAGTGGAAGACTCTGCGAGAGAGACGCTCACTAGCTCGGTACGGGCCTTTGTTGCATACCTTCACCGAGGAGTTGAAATGGCTCTGAGCACTATGGGACTTTACTTCTGAGGTCATCAGTCCCCTATAACTTAGAACTACTTAAACCTAACTAACCTAAGGACATCACACACATACATGCCCGAGCACCGTGGAGTCAAGCATTATATTGCTCCCTCCTACGTACATCTCGCGAAGAGACCATGAGGATAAAATCAGAGAGATTAGAGCCCACACAGAGGCATACCGACAATCTTTCTTTCCATGAACAATACAAGACTGGAATAGAAGGGTGAACCGATAGAGGTACTCTAGGTGCCCTCCTCCACACACCGTCAGGTGGCTTGCGCAGTGTGGATGTAGATGTAGATGTAGTCTAATAGTGACGGCGTGGGCGACTGATTTTAACACCCAATTGGCCAGCCGATTGTTTTTTCGTTCAGTCATTTTTTTTTTTCAGTAGAATGTAACTAATCTCTGCGGTGACATCGGCAGTCTGACGTTTACGTTTCCTCTGACAGTTGCTTTGCGGGACATCGTGGAATGTTCCCGATTCAGTCCCGAGTATCTTGAAGTTCGGACACGAGGTGGCGCTATACGTAGCGTCCAAAATTGCGTGTAGAACGGAAGTGCGTTCCAGGTAGACGGCTGCCATTCAGTTTCTTTAGCGGAAAACCAAAGCACAGAGCGTTTCGGTTTTCTGATCCACACTCAGAAATCACTATTAAGAAAACACCTGCTCATAAACGTGACCAAACACTGAACCACAAGCCACTAACAGGCAGTCAACGGAAAACAAATATCGGAAATACAATAAAAGTGAGGACAGACGGTAAAGAATGCAATCAACAAACATTCTTATCGATAATGTATGTAAGGCGAAAGGTTAGGGGCCATGTACCATCATGTGTCATTTCCTGTTGCTACCGTAGCACAGCAAGATTAATTACGTGAAAGCAACAATAACTAGCCAAACGGTGTGCCCGCGTCACTGCGAGACAGCCCTCCTACAACATCGGAGAAAAGCCCGAAGGAAAACTAGGCTGCCAAACCCGATTACACAGCCTCAGCAATTGCAAATTTTGAGACGCAGGCAGCTCCTATGCCAGTATAATTAACAGAGCGATGACGTCTGCAATGCCCGAAGGCATCTCAACCGGCACCCGGCCGTACGAGACAAGTACCTTTCTCGGTACTTATCTCGTCTGGTAGGGAGATCGGTTAAAACCCAACCAACTAGGTACTGCGTGAAGACGGAAAGGGGGGGGGGGGGTCCAGCCACAGCACAGAAGAAACACGTTATCGCTCCATCTCTGGAAACACCACCGGCTCACACAGTTTAAGATATGTGAAGTTCACGAATCGAAGCTGAAGCTTGCCGGTTCCAAAGGAGGCCTAGAATTCAGCACTGCGAAACTGGCTTCAGCTCGCTCATCGGTGTGTCACGTTCCAAAGCCGGCTGGCCAGATTACGCACGAAGACGGCAGTCGAAGTCATGCACGGATTCAAATCGACCCACACATACGCCCAGCAACCATTCGCCGGACTCCCTGCTCAAGACGCTTGCGCAAATACTCGCCTTACTCGCCTGGCCGACCTCTGATACCGTTCTCTTTGCTCCGTTACCACTCCCCAACTCGCCACGCCACAGTACACCCCTCCCCCATCAACAACCTCGAGCAAAGATCTTAGTGGCCTCCGTTACCACTCCCCAACTCGCCACAGTACACCCCTCCCCCATCAACAACCTCGAGCAAAGATCTTAGTGGCCTCAAACCAGAGAGACATCACAAGACAGACCGAGTTAGGAATTCAAAAAGGACCAAAGTTTTAGCTCAGAATTGAATGATCCGCACTACGTCGACTGTTTTTGTTCAGTTGTTCTCCAGACTATTTTCTCAGGATGTAAATGAAAGAAATAATCCTACCAATGCGTGAAACTACACCCAACTGAATCGACCGTTTTCATTCAGCTGCTCCCACAGACTGGCTTTGCTGATAAAGATCAACGAGTATCCAACCGATACGTCGATCTACAACCGACTCAATCGATTGTTTTAATTTGATTGCCCCCCAGACACTGGTTCCACTTAAAAAAAAAAGAATGAATAATTCAAATGCAAATCTCAACAACAGACAGAAACGATTTTTTTTTTTCATTCAGTTGATACGAACGCACTCTATCGAAGTAGGTGGACAGAAAGGGAAACGTGCGATCTTACGTTACATTGCTGAAAGACAACGTCACAGAGCCCTCGAAGATGTGGGACGGCCACCGGCTTTAACACGTCTAAATTAGGGGTTATGTGAACCAGAGGCGATCGTGTTGTATATCCAATGGCAGCCCCTGCCACCACGCCAGGTCCATGTAACAATGACGAATGCAATCAGGCAAGGTTCGTTCTCTTGGGAGCTTCTACACACCGGTACGTCCTCTGTGATGGCGTGAGCAGAGTCGGGATGCGTCTGCATTTTGTTGAATGCGGCCCTCCTGAAACTGTCGACTCCAGCTTCGTATGAGAGTCGTGGGATCGCTACTGACATGCTCAGCAGTATTATAGCACGGCAAGCCACTAGAGCCTCTCGCTAACCAGAAAACTGATGGCGGTACTCTACTTACATTGTGTGTACCCAGACATGTAGTGCGAGTCACGTCAGTTTGACGTCTGTAGCATGTCGCTTACAA
The DNA here is from genome assembly GCF_023897955.1 of Schistocerca gregaria. Taxonomy (NCBI): domain Eukaryota; kingdom Metazoa; phylum Arthropoda; class Insecta; order Orthoptera; family Acrididae; genus Schistocerca; species Schistocerca gregaria. Next base: position 517,881,906 of record NC_064921.1, on the reverse strand, counting down.
GGTACTGTAGCTTTAAGGACCGTTAGTGTAGATCCAAGTGATGTCGATCGGCCGTCTTGTAATCCTCTGCTGTGCGGCGGTATGCGGAGGTGGTATGGAGCGGAAGGGGGCAGCACACCGCTTTTCCAACCATTGATTTGACTTTCAGACCATGGAGCCGCTACTTCTCATCCAAGTACCTTCTCAGTTGGCATCACGGGCTGATCACATCGCGTCCCAGTTGCCCTACCAAGGAAAACCCCCTGGCAGTACTCCTCTTTTATTACGCCCTCCACTTCTGACAATAATGAACATGGCTTCAAATGTACTAAAGTAATCGGTATCGTCCTTAATGCTCACTGTTAGCATAATAATAATAATTATTATTATTTTATTATTTTATTTTTATTATTTTTATAAATAATGCAGATTAAAATTATTCTAACTTTCATGTAATATTTTTTAGTATGTGTCGTTCTTGATCAGATGAGAGAGGTGCTTATGGCCCCAATCTGGACAGGAAAAATAAGCAATAAATAAATATGTTACTAGTTTGTTTCACAATTTTAATTTACAACAATATCAAATTATCGTACCAGTCCTTGACAGAGACAGTAGTACAAATACAAATCGTACTGCAAGACCTAGGATTTTAATATTTGTCTAGGTTGAGGTCTATTTAATGTTTATATAAAACTTGTGAACCATATCGAATTATATTTGCATGGATAATGTAACCTATTGTCGTGATCTTCAGTCTGAAAACTGGTTTGATGGTGCTCTCCATGCTAGCCTATACTATTCAAATCTCTACATCTCTGCGTAACTTCCGCTTCCGACATCTATTTCAGCCTGCTTACTCTATTCAATCCTTGTTCTCCTTCTACAGTTTTTTGCCGTCCCCAACTCCCTTGCATTACCGAATTAACAATTCCTTGATGCCTCGGAGTGTGACCTGACAACCGATCCATTGAGTAGTTTAAACGATATTTTTAAAACAAAATACTGCTCGTGGCAAGCGTTTCATAACGAAAGATCGATACAGGAGAGTAATGGCATTGAATATGCTCATCAGAGATACACTCTGAAGATAAAGGCTTTCATGGGCCGAAGGCTAAGTCCACAAATTTTCCTCTATATGAATGTCCTAATACGAGTCTGACGAACATCAAGATTTCCTTTCCCGATTTGGAACGCCGTGTTGTTACCATATAGCGACGCATAACCTACATGAACCTCCAGTTCTGACTGTACTTCAAGGAAACACTGAACTGACACGTATCCAGAAAAGGGCATTCGAGATTTACACGGAGCAATTTTTTGTTTGTTTGCGAAGCGTTTTATTACCTGGTTCCCCTTGCAGTGCTGAATATAAATATACTCTACAAAGGCTGTGATTACGTGAAGAGGAAATGGAGTCAAGAGACTACATATTTCACGCGGCGAACGACCGCAATTCAAGTTAGACAGCTGCTGTCGGCCACGCCTAACTCCAGTTTCTTTGTCGCAGGATATGTTTATGAGACCTTCTGCTTCTTAAGTACGTCTCACCAACTTGTATTACCTTGAGCAAAAAGATGCCTCTTACTAACTAACGTATACTTTTTTTAAGAAAATATATGTTTATTTGCATATTTAGTTTTATTCAGGCATTGGTGCCAGTTCCGCCAAAGTCTTTCAACCTTGTCTACGTGACGTTCACAGTGGCTGTGGTAAAGGAACCTCTCAGTTCTGAAAACAGAGACATATTCGTGAAAGCGAAATCCATCCTTGATGATCACTCACAGGTGGAAAAGCCCCTGCCCGCGGACAATGGACGAGGAACACACTGATTGCCAATTGTCGATCCAGGTAGACTTCCACCGAGATTCGGAATGCCAGTATGTGGAGCTCTCGTCTTGTTTCGTCCCCTGCCATTCTCAGTTGCTGTGAATTGTGGTTTTCGTCAGCGCTAGAATGTGTCCAGGACCACGTGTATTGAGATCTAACACTCGGTGAAGACAAAATAAGCTAAAAACGAGAAGTTTAGAAAAATCATAGAACAAGTTTACTGTCACGTTCGGTGTTAGTGATATTGCGAGGTTTATCACACCCCTGTTAATCACATGTTACACCTATCGACTTCTCCACACAAATGAAATGTCATTTTGTCATTCACAATTACTCATTTCTAAAGCTGCCCATCACCTTCAGAAACGGCTGTGCATATGTTGCAGGACAACTGTTCCTTTGCCCTTGGTGTGGAATCCATTGCATTCGATTCCTCACTGTCGCTGAAATTTGGCGCTACTCATACGGGTGAAGTAAAAAATACGAGGGGCGTGAGAAAAGTAATGACACTGACAACACTGCGACCAATCAGGCAGAGCTGTGTTGTTCTGCTTGTACTGTACACCAGCGCATTCATCCCTTACAGGCGCTCAGTCCGAGTTTCAGCTCCGTACAGCCATAACGTGATATCCGACAGCGCCATCAGTGAACTTGTAGTTTTGTTCTGTGTTACGAAAGTGGAACAGAGGAATTTAGAGCGACGTTATGCAATAAAAAAATTTTGTGTTAAACCTGGAGAATCTGCGAGTGTGACATTTGAAAAGTTGAAACGGACCAATGGACAACATTCCTCATCAAGATCACAAGTTTTTCGCTGGCACAAACCAGTTTCGGAAGGCTGAGATCACGTTGAAGAAGAACCTCGCTGAGGAAGTCCGGAGTTTAACAATAATGGGCATGTGTGTGGAGTGGGTTTACACGAACTGCTCAATCGTAAAATGGCCGCCTGTCGGCTAATCGTGAACTGAACTGCCGTTTGGATCAGAGACTGAGCACAATGAAGTAAAAGCCTATCTATCGCCTTTTAACAGTAGAGAAATAATTTGAAGGTGATTCAATGAAACCTCAGCCAGGCACTTAATAGTGCATTGCAGAGCTGCCATGTGGATGTAGAAAAGGCGATGTCTTGCCACTCCAGTGTCCAGTGTTGTCGTTGGGCGCGCTGTCATAGATTTAAAGTGGTTCAAATGGCTCTGAGCACTATGGGATTTAAACATCTGAGGTCATCCGTCACCTAGAACTTAGAACTACTCAAACCTAACTAACCTAAGGACATCACACACATCCGTGCCCGATGCAGGATTCGAACCTGCGACCATAGCGGTCGCGCGTTTCCAGACTGAAGCGCCTAGAACCGCTCAGCCCCCACGGCCGGGCGCGCTGTCATGGAGACTTCCTCTAGCGTCGCGTGAAAGGGAGCGGCAACAGTATCGCCATGTTGACAGACGTCGCTGTTGCGGAGGTCGTCACACTGTCCGTATGCATACCAGTCTTGCTGCAAACAAGCCTGTTTCCTGAGTCAAGGTAGGTGATGTGACTGTACGGGCCTGCACGGCCAAACAAAGAATGAACTGTCCGAGCAAAAGTATCTAACACCTCTATGTAATGAGGAATTGACTACTAGATGTCACGAGAGGCAGATCCGCCTGTGGAATAGGAGGCGGCAAGTATTGTGTTGCCACTACGGAATCAGTAAAAGCAGACTGGCTCCGTCACGAGAACTCAGCTACTTCAAACGTTGACAGATTAACAAATCCATGAGGAACATTTCAACCCTTCTAGAGCTGCCGAGGTTGACTTTTGGTGAAGTGGAAACGCGAAGGAACAGCTACAGTTAGACTAAGACCAGGTGGATCTCGAGTACTGACGGACAGGGACTGTCGATCTTTGCAGAGGGTGGTTGCAAAACATCGCACGAAATGAGCGGAAGGAATCACTCGAAGGTTCCAAAACGTTACCTGCTTTGCAGCTAGCACAATGACTGTATGTAGGGAGCTAAAACCAATGTGGTACAAAGCTCGAGCAACTCCTCAAAAGCCACACATTTCTGTGCTCAGTCTTCTCGCAAACAACCGCCATTGGAAATGCGTTTTGAATGAGAGACGCCACTGGACGGTGGGTGACCAGAAACGAGTGGTTTGTGATTTGGAGCGATGAGTCACTCTATACACTGTGGCAATCCGATGGAGAAAAGAATTTGGCGAATGCCTGGAGAGCGTTAGCTACCATCATGTGTAGTTGCAACAGTGAAGTACAGAGGAGGTGGTGTTAAGGTACGGGGTTGTTCTTGGTTACTAGGTTGTGGTCTCCTAATTGGGCTTAAGAAATCACCAAATGCAGAAGGATACGAACACATTTTACGGCATTGTGCACTGCATATAGTACAGGAAGATTTCGGAGATGATGAATGTTTGCTGTGAAGTAACAGTTTGTACACAATAACGTTCCTGAAATGGACTGGTCTGCCGCGTCCCGATTTGACCCCAGCGGAGCACCTTTGGGGCGGGTCAGAAGGTTCACTTCGCTCCAGACCTCTGCGTCCTAGATCAGGATCTTCCGTTCCTTCATAGACATTCAGATACCTCATAGAAAGTGTCTTAAGCAGTAATCAAGCTGTCATAAAGGCGAAGGGTCGCACAATCCATATTATTGTGTACTAATAGGTGTCCAATTACCTTTGTTCGGATATTATTCGTCTGTCCATTCGGTACAAGTTGCATGGGCCCACTGAGATTCTGCATGGGTTTGAGTGTGGCCGTCTTGAACCCACCGATTTCATATTCGCATGGCTATCGTCAGATCGCAGCCAACAGAAACGTCATTGCTGTGGGACGAAAAACCGGAATCTCGATGGGCAGCAAAATTGCTACTGTTGAATTCTGCACGAGGCATAACTTCATCTCTTCGCAAACAATCGCCATTGGAAATGCGGTTTTGAAAAAGGAACCAGATGAGTTATCTTTAATCGTATACGAAATATAGAAGACGTTAATCCTACCTAGTTTGTGCGGGTAAGTTGAAATTTCTTATCGTTTGTATCTCGCGCGATCAAAAAGTTTCCAATTGAGGGCGTTGCTGCAGCGTATATGCAACGTAACGCGACTCCGATGCTGGTTATATTGAGCGTATGGCACTGGTGGCCGGGAGACCCCTCGCGGGGCGGTTCGGCCGCCGCTCCACACGTTCTTTTACGCCACTACGGCGACTTGCGAGTAAATGAGGATGAAATTATGATGAAAGACACGCAACACCCAGTCTCCGATGCTGGTATGTAAGCACGACATGTAGGTAATGGTTTAGTATGGCATTCGTGATTTTCGGACGTGTGCACGGTAAATTCGGAAACGTGAACTATGACTACATTGTTACCAAGTTCATCCAAACAGGACCAGCGTGCTGTTATTTCTCTCGTGGCTCCTGAAGGATGAACACCGGACATTCATCGGAGAATGAAGAATGTGTATGGGGCAGTGTGTCTGTCGAAAACCACAGTTTTGGAGTGATGTCCCGAGATCCGTGCTGGCCGCGATTGGACACAAAACGAAAGTCGTTCTGGGAGACCGGTCTCATCCATTATCGGCAACGAAAAGCGGTCGGTTGATGACGCAATTAAGGCGGACCGGCGCGTAACCATTCGTGCGGTAGCAAAGGATCTCGACATCAGCTTCGGTAGCGTGCAACACATTACCCCGCAGTAGTTATGCTACCATAAGGTCTGTAGCTGGCGAATGCCTCGGGCACTGAATGCCGGAATAAAGCAAACCGGATGGCTGTTTTCCTAAAGCATCTACAGCGTTTTACTGTTGAAGACAACACGTTCCTTGAGCACATCGTTGCAAATGACGTAAGCTGGTGCCACCACTGCGAACACGTGTCGAAAGCGCCGACGATGCGGTGGTCTCATCCTTCGCCTCCTCGTCGCCATCTACTGAAAATGGGATGGTCACCCTGTTCTTTGATTACCAGTGCCTATTGCTTATTGATTTGGCAGACAATCTGAGCACCCGTCTTCGGTTGTTTACAGATGACGCTGTCGTTTACCGACTAATAAACTCATCGGAAGATCAAAACAAACTGCAAAACGATTTATAAAAAATATTTAAATGGTGCAAAAAGTGGCAGTTGCTCAGTCATCCACATGAGTGCTACAGGGAACTCGTTAAACTTCGGTTACACGATAAGTCAGTCTAATCTAAAAGCCGTAAATTCAACTACATACCTAGGTGTTACAATTAAGAACAACTTAAATTGGAAGGAACACACACAAAATGTTGTGGGGAAGGCTAACCAAAGACTGCGATTTATTGGCAAGACACTTGGAAAATGAAACAGACCCATTAAGGAGACTGCCTACACTACGCTTGTGCGTCGTCTTTTGGAATACTGCTGCGCGGTGTGGGATCCTGACGGAGTACATCGAAAAAGTTCAAAGAAGGGCAGCACGTTCTGTATTATCGTGAAATATGGGAGAGAGTGTCACAGAAATAATACGGGATTTGGGCTGGAAATTATTAAGGGAAAGGCGTTTTTCGTTGCTACGATATCTTCTCAAGAAATTCTAATCACCTACTTTCTCCTCCGAATGCGAAAATATTTTGTTGACACTGACCTACATAGGGAGGAACGATCACCACGACAAAATAAGGGAAATCAGAGCTCGTACGGAAAGATATAGGTGTTCATTCTTTCCGCTCGCTATACGAGATTGGAATAATAGAGAATTGTGAAGATGGTTCGATGAACCCTCTGCCAGGCACTGAAATGTGATTTGCACAGTATCCATGGAGATGTAGATGTAGATTTCAAGGAATCTCGTGTCTCCAACACTGGGGAACGGTACTGCGCGACGCTGGAGAAATTACTATGTACAATTACTGCGAAACGTCCGGGATAACTGTGACAATGGGTGCCGCTGCTTTCGTATAACACAGGCCCCTATATTAAATTTCGCAACGTAGAAGTTACGGTGACTCAAGTGGGAGACTCTCTAGCACACAGCCTATAGTCCTAAGCTCTTCCCATGCGATTAACACGCCTTCGGTGTTGCAAGCTCCTATTACGGTGTTGCAATTTTAATAGTCAACGGCTATATAAAAAAGATTTTCTGACATCTTCTTGTAAAAATAATAAACAGCCAATCAGATGCAAAATGGAAGATTTATTTAAACCTCTTTACCATGATTTTAACGTTTATAAAAACGTCTTCTTCAGAAGGAAATATTGACAAGTTAATACTGATTTTATCTCGTTACGAATACGACCAATTATTTAAACTTCTTGGATTACACGTTGTGGCAGAGGTACGATAAAATAAAGCCGACAGGCGTCAGTCAGATATAAAATTTCACCTCCATAATAATTAAAACATTCACAACCTCCTTGTTGTCCGTTAAACTTCCATCTCTCATATTTAGCTGTGTACATGTTTAAAATTAATAAAATAGCAACAAATAATAAGTTACCATCTAAAAAAGGTCTTTGCGGTAAAAACAACGGAGGTGAAATTTTATATTTGATTGACGCCTTGCGGCTATATTTTAATGTACCTGTGCCACAACATACAACTCTGTAAGTCTGAATAATTTTTTTTTGTATTAGGGATTGATCGATGAGAGGATGCGGAACAAAGAAGGTCTAATGGACTTAGTCCGGAAATGCATCTTTTCCATGCTAGAGCGTTTATTCAGTCATAAATGGTTCAAATGGCTCTGAGCACTATGGGACTTAACATCTGAGGCCATCAGTCCCCTAGAACTTAGAACTACTTAAACCTAACTAATCTCAGGACATCACACACATCCATGCCCGAGGCACGATTCAAACCTGCGATCGTAGCAGTCGCGCGGTTCGCGACTGAAGCGCCTAGAACCGCGCGGCCACCGTGGCCGGCTATTCAGTCATACATTGTTACAGACTCTGTGGTCTAATACGCGCTGTACCATGCACGCACAGTTACAGTATGCATGATTTCCTCCTAGAGGGTGGTACTGTTCCTCATTCGTCATGCCTAGCTCCATCTTCCGTAATTGGTAATGTTCTATCCGATTCGCTTCCCTGTCTGACTCACGTTGTAGTAGATGTGATACAACGTTGTACACAGTGGTTCTGTATTCGAATCGAGAGCTTGCCAACAATGGTGTTTACTTACAGAAAGACAAATGGTAAAGGGCGGCGGACAGCAAGGTTGTACTGTATTCGGAGACCCGCCGACAACAACCACAGCATTCCATGTTTGCAAGTGTTTTACCGTTTGCCTGAGACACTGTCGTTTCAGGAAGTAGTAAATCATGGAGGACGTACCTGAAATGTTCGGACACCAGACTTGGAGGAAAGCGTTATTAACGCTGTGGAACGCGACCGCCGCGTCAGTACCAGGCAGCTGGCTCGCCAGTATAAGGTAAGCCAGTCGACCAACATTCTCCACGACAATTGTTACTACCCTTATCACATACAGCATGTGAAGGGCTTACTAGCGACAGACTTCCACATCGGAAGCAGTTTCGTCATTGGTTGCTTCACCAGGCAACAACGATCCTATTCACAGACTACGTCAACTTTACGCGGACTGGTATCTTCAACTCTCATAGTAGTCTTCTGTGGGATAGTATGCAGAACCCGCATGGTAGGGTTACAGGGAATCATTAGCATCCGTGCCGCCGGAATGTGTCGGCGGGAATAACTGGCGACCGTATTTTGGGACCAGTCTTCCTTTCATGTTCCTAACAGGCCCGAACTTTCGGCGTTTCATGCGGGTATCTTCGTCTCCACTGCTGGAAGAAGTGCCATTGATAATTTGAAGGGTTATATGGCTGATACGTGATGGTGCACCACACCACTTCGTTGTTAACATCTGGACGCACCTCAATCGTGTCTTCCCTGGTCAATGAGTCGGATGAGGGGTCTGCTCGTTCACAGGATCTCAACCTGTGCGATTTCTGGTTACAGGGCCATCTTGTCGTGTATGCAGAGCCCATTCCAGATGTGGAGACATTGGTGCAGCGTATTCATGCTGCCTTTGTCACTGTTCGGATGCAGCCTGGCCGATATGAACGAGTGAGACAGAGCACGCTAAGGCGCGTACATGCAAGCGTTGAGACACATGGAAACCATTTTCAACACATAGTGTAACTGTGGCTGCATGGTACAGCGCGTATTAGAGCGCAGTCTCTGTAACAATGTATGATTGAATAAGTGGTCTCTAGCATGGAAACCATCCATTTCCGGACAGAGGTGCATTAGACCTTTTTTGTTCTGTATCCTCTCATCGATCAATCCATAGAGATTTTAGAAGGTAGGAAGAATCATCCAGTGTACACTGACACGTTTTTCCCTGTTAACTTGTTTAGGTTGTCAGTTTTTCCTTCTGAGGAACACGTTTTTATAAACGCTGAATCTATGGTAAAGGGTTTAAATGAATCTTTGATTTTGCAACTGATTGGCTGTTTATTATTTCTACAAGAAGAATTCATCCTACGGTTGCTGCTCCGACCATTTACCAAATTTTAAAATTTTACGACATATTAAGTCTAGTGGCTGTGCCAAGATGAAAAGATAGGAACCGAAGGCGGACGGCATTAAGGCTTAAGACTAATGACGTAAGAAAAGAAACAAGATAAGCATATTCCCCGCAGTCGTAATTAGTTCTGTGAACACCGGGTAGAGTCGTCTGTGCAGGCTTGGCGTTCAGCGTAGTCGTCACCTGTCCGGTCCAGACGCCTGGTGACGGCGACGCCCTCTTGCTTTCGAGACGGCGCCTCAGCAGACGCCAGATCGCCGAGCCGCTAATTGGCAGCTATTGTCCGTAATGAGCGGAGGAGTGGGCATCGCGACGGAAGCAGTAATGCGATAATAGGGCCGGGTAACCACCCCGGCCAGCGTCCGTCACGGGTGGGCAGTCAGCCTTAGGACCTTCCGTTCGGAATTTAAGCAACAGTCCCTTAGTTTGGCCCAGCTGTGTTCGTAGACGATGTTACTTGAGAGCGTTAATCTTTACATAACGTGCATGATGTACACAGAATCTGCTGTGGATGAAATTTTAATCCTGTTCCTATACGAATTGTTTGCTCATCTCTTCAGAGATCTTCCTTGCTTCCTTCCTTCATATCTTCGTCTTAGTGTTTTGTAAGCTAAAGTTGATTTGAAATTGTGTATTCTCCATCCCCTGCAGTTGTCCTATTTCTAGCTTCTAACGCACAGTTTCGTTTACAATATTCTGTGAATTGCTCTTCAGCAATGAAGTTCTTTAGATCAAATGCGTGTGAATTCCTAAGGGACCAAACTGCTGAGGTCATCGGTCCCTAGACTTACACACTACTTAAACTAACTTATGCTAAGTACAACACACATCCATGCCCGGGGAGGACTAGAACCTACGGTGGGAGGGGACCCGCAATCCGTGACATGACGCTTCAAACCGCGCGGCCACTCCGAACGCCTCTTTAGATCAGTGAAACGCTGTACAACATAAGACAAAATGAGACATGAAGAACTAAGGAAAGAATTGGGAGTACAGCCATTAACTGAAAAAGTGATACAACTAAAACAGGTTTAAAAAGATCATGTATTTCGTATGCCACCACAAAGAGTCTCTCGGCAAGCGACAGATTTAAATCATATTGATGCAAGGAGTGTGGGAAGGCCGAGAAAGAGGCGGTGAGGTCGGAAACGGCCATAAGGATAAATTTCGGATTAGCAGAGGAAGAGAAGGAGAAGAAGAAGAAGAAGGAGACTCTTGAGTGATCTCTTGTTTTACTCAGATATTTCACTTCTGAACTTCGCATTTCACAACTTGACGTCCGTGAAGGAATGGTCAGTATTTACGGATATGACATGAACAATCATTTGAAGAAAGAGATCTAGCTCATTTGAAGAAACAAATCTAGCAAACATGGGCTCTAAAATGCAGTAAAATTATTGTCGACCTGTGTGAGTAAAAACTCTAAGAGGTTTCGGTCTTACGTAAAACCAGCAAGCGCTTCGAAATCCTCTGTTCATTCTTTCACTGACCATACTTGCACTGAAACGGGAAATAACAAAGAGAATGCCGAAATACTGAATCCGGTCTTCCGAAATTGTTTCGCCATGGAAGGTTGTAACACAGCCCCTCCTTTCAAAGATCTTACGAACGTCGAAATGACAGATATTGAGATAACCGATCGCGGAACAGAAAAGCAATTACTAATCACTTAGTAGTGGAAAGGCATCAGGACCCGATAAGATTCCAATAAGATTGTCCAAAGGTATTGCCACAGAACTTGCTGTCCTCCTAGCAGAAATTTATCGTAGATGGCTGCAGCAACAAAGGGTATCTAGCGACTGAAAAGCCTATATCACCGAAGTCACTCTGTTGTCGAATTATGAAACATGTTTTGTGGTCACGTATTACGACGTTTTTGGGGAACGAAAATTTACTCTCTTAAAATCAACATGGTTGTCGCAGGCTGAGATCTTGTGAAACTCAGCTCTCTCTCTGTTCCTCCACAGACAATGGCGCCCAAATAATGCCAGATTCCTCCATTCGAGGAAAGCGTTTGACACCGTCCCGCATTGCCGTTTAGTAAAAGAAAATTATATACATAGATTCCCAGCATTAAAAAAATGAAGACATCGAGTCTTTTCGGTTATTTATGAACGTTACAAGCCCTTTATTTGTCCACTTTTGCGAAAGTGTGGTCAATAAAATTCATGGTATGGTGACCAAAGACCTTTCCATTAAGACTGGTGTGATAGTTGAGATGTTGTGTTTGTTATTTGGATAGATAAATATGTCCTAAAAATTTTTTTAATATGAGGAATTAAGAATGCTTACGTCACCTCTGGATCAAAATCTCTTGACGAGGAACATTTGTAAACTGTGCCTGGGAAACGGCATCTTTATGTAACTGACGACAAAACTTCGATTCACCATTAATGTTGCAAGACAAAATTTATTCATACACCTGGTATGTGAAGATGCATGAGCATCGTAAAGAGTGTCGACTATTTTAGTGACGCTGCAAATGTTGTCGGCTGTATGTTAGAGGTCACTGGATATCATCATGATTGACATTCTGAAAAGACTGAAAAAGTGAATCGCTCTTATTTCTCAATATTATTAGACTTCTGCATAGTACTTTCAACAGGTGCGACCCAGACAGGTGTGCGTAGAAGTTCTCTAGGACTAGACACACCGACTGTTAGTACTAGAGAAAGTGACTGATATTGTCTCGGGAATAGTTCCCCAGCCACACATATTTGGCCTGATGTAGTTTTTTTCTGTATACTAACTTTAATAATAGGCTGGAGGAAATAATTTTTCATTGTATGAAGAGTTTATTCATGTGAAACTGAAGATTTTCGCATCGAAGGGAAAATTCTCAGGTATCTCGCCTGAGGCTAATGACAAAATTACATGATATTTCGACGTCAAACTGAGACGCTACTGAAGTGCTACCGTGTTATCCCCTCCATACAAAAGGCGCTGTTTTTAATGTTGCATATTACAGTTTTGATCGAAATTAAACACTCGTGTACAAATATTTGTTAAGATATTATCTACTGTACTATTATTGCCATCTGTTGCCACAGAGGAAGTGCTCAGTGGGATTACCTTTCATCCTCACACATCCTTCAGCACTCCTTCCCTAAGAATCAACAAAACTCGCTAACAAACGTGGGTGGCCTCGAGAGTTGGTCTCATACGTGGGACACAAACTACTGTGACGTGCGGCACATTGTCGATGGCTGCGCAACGCACCACTCTATCTATATATCCCCATAGCCATAAATATACGAGAGATTAAATAAGGCGAACGGGGACGACGTGATACTGGACGGCGTCGGTTAGTATATCGCTCACTAAACGTTTGTATGAAGTACTACCGTAGGGGGCGTAGAAAATGGAGTGGTGCTCCTTCGTGGATAAAACGACAGCCGTTATCTTTAAGTAAGAGTTACCTTATTCTACACTCCTGGAAATGGAAAAGAGAACACATTGACACCGGTGTGTCAGACCCACCATACTTGCTCCGGAAACTGCGAGAGGGCTGTATAAGCAATGATCACACGCACGGCACAGCGGACACACCAGGAACCGCGGTGTTGGCCGTCGAATGGCGCTAGCTGCGCAGCATTTGTGCACCGCCGCCGTCAGTGTCAGCCAGTTTGCCGCGGCATACGGAGCTCCATCGCAGTCTTTAACACTGGTAGCATGCCGCGACAGCGTGGACGTGAACCGTATGTGCAGTTGACGGACTTTGAGCGAGGGCGTATAGTGGGCATGCGGGAGGCCGGGTAGACGTACCGCCGAATTGCTCAACACGTGGGGCGTGAGGTCTCCACAGTACATCGATGTTGTCGCCAGTGGTCGGCGGAAGGTGCACGGGCCCGTCGACCTGGGACCGGACCGCAGCGACGCACGGATGCACGCCAAGACCGTAGGATCCTACGCAGTGCCGTAGGGGACCACACCGCCACTTCCCAGCAAATTAGGTACACTGTTGCTCCTGGGGTATCGGCGAGGACCATTCGCAACCGTCTCCATGAAGCTGGGCTACGGTCCCGCACACCGTTAGGCCGTCTTCCGCTCACGCCCCAACATCGTGCAGACCGCCTCCAGTGGTGTCGCGACAGGCGTGAATGGCGGGACGAATGGAGACGTGTCGTCTTCAGCGATGAGAGTCGCTTCTGCCTTGGTGCCAATGATGGTCGTATGCGTGTTTGGCGCCGTGCAGGTGAGCGCCACAATCAGGACTGCATACGACCGAGGCACACAGGGCCAACACCCGGCATCATGGTGTGGGGAGCGATCTCCTACACTGGCCGTACACCTCTGGTGATCGTCGAGGGGACACTGAATAGTGCGCGGTACATCCAAACCGTCATCGAACCCATCGTTTTACCATTCCTAGACCGGCAATGGAACTTGCTGTTCCAACAGGACAATGCACGTCCGCATGTATCCCGTGCTACCCAACGTGCTCTAGAAGGTGTAAGTCAACTACCCTGGCCAGCAAGATCTCCGGATGTGTCCCCCATTGAGCATGTTTGGGACTGGATGAAGCATCGTCTCACGCGGTCTGCACGTCCAGCACGAACGCTGGTCCAACTGAGGCGCCAGGAGGAAATGGCATGGCAAGCCGTTCCACAGGACTACCTCCAGCATCTCTACGATCGTCTCCATCGGAGAATAGCAGCCTGCATTACTGCGAAAGGTGGATATACACTGTACTAGTGCCGACATTGTGCATGCTCTGTTGCCTGTGTCTATGTGCCTGTGGTTCTGTCAGTGTGATCATGTGATGTATCTGACCCCAGGAATGTGTCAATAAAGTTTCCCCTTCCTGGGACAATGAATTCACGGTGTTCTTATTTCAATTTCCGGGAGTGTATAACTTGGATAATTTGTCAGCAGTATTTTACATCTCTTCCGTTATGTTTATTTGTTGTCTATATATGATTTGAGAGTTTATTGCTGTTTTAATGGATTTTAACCGCACTCGTTCTTATGTATTTTATGTGAAACTTCGGTGACCCATCAGTCAAGCACCCTAAAATCCTAATCATGAAAATCATCATCCAGTCTGAGCGGAATCTCGGTCTCTACTGACCTGGATGTCGACGAGACTCTAACATACTGGGTATATACGATAACCTGTAGTCGAATTAAGTCGGGTGATGCTGAGGGAATTAGATTAGGAAATGACACACTTAAAGTAGTAAGGGAGTTTTGCTATTTGGGGAGCAAAATAACTGATGATGGTCGAAGTAGAGAGGATATAAAATGTAGACTGGCAATGGCAAGGAAAGCGTATCTGAAGAAGAGAAATTTGTTAACATCGAGTATTGATTTAGGTGTCAGGAAGTCGTTTCTGAAAGTATTTGTATGGAGTGTAGCTATGTATGAAAGTGAAATGTGGACGATAAATAGTTAAGACAAGAGGGGAATAGAAGCTTTCGAAATGTGGTTCTACAGAATAATGTTGAAGTTCAGATGGGTAGATCACATAACTAATGAGGAGGTATTGAATAGAATTGGCGAGAAGAGAAATTTGTGGCACAACTGGACTAGAAGAAAGGAGCGGTTGGTAGGACATGTTCTGAGGCATCAAGGGATCACCAATTTAGTACTGGAGGGCAGCGTGAAGGGTAAAAATCGTAGAGGGAGACCAAAAGATGACTACACTAAGCAGATTCAGAAGGATGTAGGTTGCAGTAGGTGCTGGGAGATGAAGAAGCTTGCACAGGATAGAGTAGCATGGAGAGCTGCATCAAACCAGTCTCAGGACTGAAGACCACAACAACAACAACAACAACATACGCTGACCATAAACAATATAACAGCCAAGCGGGGAAGCCGTGCGGTCTGAGGCGCTTTGCCACTGTTCGCGCGGCTACCCGTAGGCGGATCGAGTCCTCCCTCCAGCATGGGTGTGTGTGTTGTCCTTAACGTAAGCTAGTTTGATTAAGTAGTGTGTAAGCCTAGGGACCGATGACCTTAGCAGTTTGGTCCCAAAGGAACTTACTACAAATTTCCAAAGCAATATAACACATGATGTGGGGAATGTCGAGACGAACAATTTTATATGGGACACTTGTGATCTATCAAGTCGATAAACAGACTTAAATTGGCCTGAAAAACCACCAAAGCTACACACGTAGCGTAATGTCGTCTATTGGCAAGAAATGGCGGATGGGGCACCGCATTTGTCGGCTTATTCCTCCGGTGGTGATGAGGTGAGTGTGAGGCTCTTCCGGCTGTGACGCGCTTGTGATGACTGCAGCCGTACTGTGACGCCACAGCCAGCCGAAATCCCGCCCTTATAAGGCGGGCGGAAGTGTGGGGGAGAATATTAAGCCGCAGGCAGCTGAGTGTGCCGGCCGCGGTCAGCCGCACGCGCCAGCGCCGCCACGTTGACCAGAACGGGTGACGGCGACCTCCGCTGCCGCTGCGCTGTACGCTTGTACTTCATTCTGTCTCAGCTGTCCGCCTCTGGCCTCGGTGCAGCGGCGACAACGTCATTCGGACGTAAAACCGTAATTCAACCTCCTCGGCGCTGTTTCACACCTGCGTGCTTGTTTTCAACTCCCGCTGTGGCACAGTGGTTCCGCAGGCTGTTCCGTGCAACGTTGCCATCCCAAATAAACTAAGAGTACCAAACATTAGACACCTCTTCAAAAGTTCACTCGGATGGCTGTAGAGCGCCGGTGAAGTGCTGTATATGCGCCACCCAGTTTATTGGATACAACTCAGGAAGACAGGTAGTTTTGGAGATTCTGGAGACGTGCAGAATGGCATAGAGGAGATGTCTGTCATGTCACACCGTGAATGAAGTTAGCCGATTCGTTGATGTATCAATACGGGACTGCCCACTTTTTCTATGACGAGTGGCGAACCACCCGTAGCCATGTAATAGGGATAAGTGTTTGTAAAGAGAGCATGAGAGCATAGCCGACACGGATCAGAGATGACTAGCACGTCTTGCAAATGGAAAATGGTTTCACACCTTACGGGAATCTCTGATGTCAGTGAATGCAACTCTATATCTTAAGCAGTTTCCAGGTGAACTGCATGCATTGGACATTTGGAGCCATCTGTCTCGCAAAAGGCCATTGGTCACAGCGGCAGATAAAACGGTAAGCCAGCAACACGCCAAACAATACAGAAATTGGACTGCAGTTGGCTAGACATGAGTAGTGTAGTTCGAGGAGTCGCGATGTCGCCTCTTGTCGATTGATTCAAAGTATCGAGTGCACCGATGGGCTAATGAGGCGTTTAACACGCAGTGTGTGCGCATACTTGAGTATTGCTCATCAGTGTGGCATCTGTATCAGGTCGGGTTGACGGAGGAGATAAAGATCCAAAGAAGAGCGCCGCGTTTCGTCACAGGGTTATTTGGTAACCGTGACAGCGTTACGGAGATGTTTAGCAAACTCAAGTGGCAGACTCTGCAAGAGAGGCGCTCTGGATCACGGTGTAGCTTCCTGTCCGGGTTTCGAGAGGGTGCGTTTCTGGATGAGGTATCGAATATATTGCTTCCCCCTACTTATACCTGCCGACGAGATCACGAATGTAAAGTTAGAAATATTCGAGCGCGCACGGAGGCTTTCCGGCAGTCGTTCTTCCCGCGAACCATACGCGACTGGAACAGGAAAGGGAGGTAATGACAGTGGCACGTGAAATGCCCTCCGCCACACACCGTTGGGAGGCTTGCTGCGTATAAATGTAGATGAAGATGTAGATGTAGATGTAGATGGTTCGCTGATTTTTTTTTTTCGCACTATGACCTGAGTCCATTTATTCAGGTTACCGTGAACCACGATGTTTATTTCAACATTCCCGGTGAACAAATGTTTCCTTCCTCCTACGTCTTCTTCATGAGTGTGATGTGCATAGTTGCGTCTTCCAACATAAAAGCCGTATCCACAGTGTTGTGCACATACCTTTCTGGTTTCACGAAGACGCGGCGTCCCACAGCACCTCGCCTTGTGCGCCAAATCACTAGATCCTAATCCAACGGAAAATGTTTTGAACTATTTGGAACAGAGGGTTAAATTTAGCAGTCAACATCTGCGTAGTTTAGTAGTGGATACCAACGAGCTCCTTCAGCTGGATGTAGAATTCCTGAAGAAACTTGTGGACTCTTCCTCGCCGAACTGAAGCCACAAGAGGCAGAGTTAGACGGTATCCTGCGCTTGTCACAATTGTTTTATGACTAATACGCTTTGCCTTAGAGCGCTACACATTTCCTGATGCGAAACTCGACAAAATATTTCACAACTAATGTATGTTTCGTTCTCCTTGCCAAACATTAATGCCACAATATTCTGCTGCGTTTTACGTCAATGAATGTGTAGTGCTGCAAGCCAAAGAGAAATTAGACCAAAAACATCAGCCCCAAACGTAAGAATACTTCGGAAATGTGCATATAGATGGCACTTCGAAATGTAAGTGAAAGTCAAACGTTTTATAGCGAATTATTCCAGGCAAGCTGCAAATAGTTTAATTAGTAGTGCTTCTTCCTTGCGACAAGCTTGTTTCGGCTACAGCGACATTCTCAAGTAAACCTGTAGATATTACAGTTGGTGAGTCTATTTACGGTCATACAAGTTCTGCATGGTGGTCAGTTTACATATATAGTTACGTCTAGCCGGAATAGGCGCCAATATACCACAGGTGAGTCTGTCTATTTATTGTTAGACTGTTATAAGTCATGTAACTTCTACTTGCATAGAATTTTTTCGTGAAATACTTTTGAGAGCTAGATTGACAGTTTATTCTCGTTGATGCTTTATGTTTACAATATAATCTTCGCTACTCAATGATGTTAGTTATGTTTCATTGGTATAATGACATTTTATTGACTTTTTGGAAATCGAGAAAGGATAAAACGCACACTAAACGAAAAAAGGTAACGATAGATGCAAATCATAACAAAATGATAGATTTAATGGAACCACAGACATACATTACTAAAATGGCAAAGACGTAACTTTTACCGAAGCGTGACGTTCGGTGAGGTAAGGCGGCGGCGTTAGGCACTGGCACGATTTTATGAGATGAAATGGCGTTGTAAGCGTTACGAGGTGGCTTAAAGAATTTATGGAGTTGAACAAATATTTGCGTACTAGTTGAGTTTAACACATACAATGTAGAATTGTGTTACGAGGAGAGAATTAATTTACATATGAGCCCGTTTCAGGTATACTGTAGTTTTCGCAAGAACACTAAAATGAATAAGGGACACTTGTTATCAACGACAAATAGCACGTCCTAGATATAGGAGCACTTTCATAATGATCACTCTATACGAAGAAAAGCCGAAGTAGATCAAAACTGGTTCAAAGAACACTGACCTGCGTCTGTTAATTCTAGAATATGAAACCCAATAAAATAGACATAAATTATTTAAATACAGCCGGTCTTTCGAATAAGACAAACTGTAATGTAATTTTTTAGGCTTACATACAGTAAAAAAGCAAAAATACGTAAGATGTTTCTAGTTATGCTTGCACTGTGACATGTTCCTTTCCTTGTTATCTTCCGTCTGTTGTACGAAAATCTACAGCCAAACACGACGCACCTATAGACCGTTATGTCAAAACTCTAAGGGTAACATAGTTGAATCAGTATAGTCCCATTTATTGTTAGTGTTTTCTCAGTAAATAAACAGCTGTTTATAAGCCTTTGCGCCCGCTGCCATATTGCTATTCTAAACTGCTGGTTTCAGTGACACCAATACCGTATTGCCCAGTTTGCCAGTCTGTTAACGCATGTCTGTGAATCAAACCCAAGTGACTACCAAGGATTACACTCTAAACATAAAGCATCAACGAGAATTAACTGTCAAAGTAGCTATTAAAAGTATTTCACGAAAAAGTTCTCCAGAAATAGAAGTTAAGTCTAACAGTTAATAGACAGTCGACAGTGCACTTACTTATGGAATATGGGCGTCTGTTCCAACTAGATGTCAGTATATATGTAAACTGACCTTTACGTACAACTTTTATCAAGCGGATTTTATAAAGTAGACTCATCAACTATAACATCTACAAGTTTGTTTGATGAAACTGGAATAAATTCATTATAAAACGTCGTATTATGACTTATACTATGCTGCGGATCGGACTGAAAAGAAAATCGGAGGAAAATACGACCGCTGACAATGTTTTAACTGAATAAAAAGAAATGGTTATGGTAAAAGGTGCGTAAATATGTATAGTTCAGTAGTTGCAAATACAAATTAGAAATTCCTGAAGTTATTGTCAACTTTCGCCGACATGGCACGAAAGAAACTCCCGTCGACATTTACTATGGTGTATCAATTGCAGACCTTCTCGAGAACAAGAACTACTGAGTGCGAGGTTTAGCACCTGAAGAGAAACGAGAAGCTACCATGTATCTTGTCTAACGCCAACGAGCGGCCAGGCAGTAATTGACGGAACGTGTAACGCCTACCCCTGTTTGAGTTGTCTCATACGTTGCGAGCAACACGCATCCAGAAGAGGTGGATTAATTGGACGCTTATACAATGGAAAAGTAATGGCAGCGAGCGGCACGTAGCAACTAGACTGGGTGATCAGGGAAAAGTTGTGAAAGTTCCACGATACCGGTTTTATTTCTAAGATACTCGTGTGAACCAAGTAACACAAGATATTCATCTACATCTATTCCAAGATCAACCTTTAAAATTCAAGTCAGTTTCTCAACGTAGCGAAATGTCGAATATTTTCGTCGCTATTTTGCTCCTTCCGCCGAAAGTAATACGTTAATCGTAGCTTCACATTCTTTGCTCGTGTATTACGCAATATTTAACGGTAGAAAGTCTTATTCATTAACACATTAAGGTATTTGTTGTCCACATGTTTTATTAATGAAATTGGGTAGGATGTTTGTATTTAACTTTTCTTTATTGATCTATACGTCTTTTGAAACGAAAGCTCAGTCTTCAGGTTTCAGAAATTTCATGGAGGCTCTTCATAACGATGTGGTGAACCACATCTGCGGGAGGCTATATTGATAGGTAAATCGGAACGAGAAAAGAATCTCAAAATGAATGAAAAATAATGTACGTTCTTAAGTAATTTCACTTATCAAAAATACTTTTCACAATTTGTCTACGATGAATTTTCTCGATATCATTTCGTCATTAGCACAGGCATGTCGTCGCAAGAAACTGATGCACATTAATTTTGGTCACGTGGGCTGTCTTCCTGGAAAGGTAGTGATTATACGCTGCTCTACTCTACACGCTACTATATTACGAAAACAAGACTGCCGTAGAAGACTTTACAGTTTCCTGATCCTAAAAAATATGATTCAATGATATGAATTGCGACGCCAAGAAGTAACCAATCGAGAATGGAGGAAGCTGCACCATCCTGAATACCCTCAAGACCTTCCAATTCTTACAGTCCGCAGAAGTAAAACATCGACGTTCTCAATATGCATCTGTCACTCTACCAGGATTTGAACTGAAGAGAAGTGAGTGTACAAAACTGTACAGGATAAGAACCAGTCACACCATGAGTGGCGACTCCGGAACTCTTCAGTACGCGATTGTACGGCCCCGGAAAAAATCGTTGAGCATATTGTCAAAGACTATCCTTTGAAAAAGTACACGGAACCATTCAGTGACTTTCGTATTAACGCTGCTGCCTATGGCTATCAACTGACTTCAATCACTAGATGATGAACTTTGAATAAATGTATCTGTTTTAATTATAGAACTAATTTGGTAGTTCAAATGTTCTTCTCTTAGTATTATTGAATAATTAATGATCAGCATTTAAACATAATAGCTTTGTAAGTAAATGCTTAAACGTGTAATTGTGAACTATACATGTTTGTTAATGTCTCTTGTTGTCGCTATGCTATAAACAAATAAATAAATCTGAAGTAGTGAAGATTTTTGTAGAGAGCATTTTTAATTGTAACAGATTAATTTTAGAAATAAATAATAAAACTAGGATAGGTGGGATTCTTTGAACCAAATGCTCTTAAAGGTGTACGAGATGTCAGCCTTTTCATTTGATTGCGATGTGATGTTTGGAAAATTATGCCTGGTTAATGACCAGTTTGCGGCTTTTGTGTTGCATTTACTTTATTTTTCAGTGTTGTTAACGGTTTTGAAAATAGAAGAAACAGCAGTACAGTTGCTTAATCCGCAACGTTTTGTTGGGTATTGTGGACTAAGCAACTGTCCTGTGGTTCCTTCATTTTGTGCAAAATTTCTCCCATTAATAGAGTGCTGTATACAGTTGTGGCAGTTAATTTTATACCCTCACACTCAGCAGATTTGCCAGTGTAATTGCCGCACGGAGTGTCCGCGTGGTCTGAGGTTCCATGTCACGGATTGCGCGGCCCCTCCCGCCGGAGGTTCGAGCTCTCCCTCGGACATGTGTGTGAGTGTTGTTCTTAGCTTAAGTTATTTTAAGTAGTGTGTAAGTCTAGGGACCGATGACCTCAGCAGTTTGGTCCCTTAGGAATTCACAAACGTTTGAAGATTTTCTTGTCAGTGTAATTCGTCATATATAGCAGATGCAGTGATAACTTTTTTTGTTGTTGTAGAAATTAGTGCACAAAATGAAATGTATAAAACCGGGACGATTGTTTGGTGAGACTCGTAATGTTCCATTTACTGTGAGATCTGTGAGAATTTTAAAACTCTTTATTACACTATTTGATAAAGGGAATCTATTCCACATAAAGAGTATACATTATGCTTAGAAATTTATTGAATTTAAAAATTTAATTTTAACTGCCCATAAAAAGTTCAGGGAGGGCCTATGCGTGTCACGCCTGAGGTATACTCTTTCAAGTTAGCTTCTTGTTCAAATGTGTGTGAATTCCTAAAGGGCCAAAATTGCTGAGGTCATCAGCCCCTGGAATTACACGCTACTTAAAGTACCTTATGGTAAGACCAACACACACACTCATCCTCGATGGAGGACTCGAATCTCCGGCGGGAGGGGCCGCGCAATCCGTGACATGGCGCCCCTGACCAGGCGGCCACTCCGCGCGGACAGCTTGTTGTTGTCGGTGGCCAAGTTTTACTCTTTCTTCTACATCATGAGGAGGCCGGGGAATCTGCCTTCTTCCAAGATGACAATAGTCGTGTTGACAGAGTTGCATAGACACCTTTCAGGTTTGACGAAAACTCAGCCACGCTATCGTACATCGACTATCTGCTAAATCACCGGATAGAAAATATATGGTACTGTTTGGAGCAACGGGAGGAAAATAGCAGTCAGCAACAGCCCTCACTCTGGTAGCTCTACGGAATCTAATCGTTACTGAGCGTCAGCGGCTTCGGCGAAACTTGTGCACTCTATTTGTCTCCAAAATGAAGCCATTATTGACATAGCGGCGGTGTTGCACTCCTGGGAGTGACTATTTCTTCGCCCGGTGTACTTTTATTTGTAAGTATTCATTCACCTGTCTGATATTGCGTAGCATTAAATGCATAGCTTACGTAATATATGGTCGTTAGATCCCTTGGTTGTACAGAAGCTGTGTATACAGGTTACCCTAGAACAGTGGTTCCCAACCTGGCGATAATTCCCCCCCTTCCCCCCCCCCCCCCCAGAGGGGAAAAATGAAATTTTTTGAGGGGTAAAAAACCGAAAGGGTTGAACTGCTTTTTGGTCACGGAACTAATTTTTTTTTAAAAGATCATTAATATTGTCACTGGTTCGTGAGATTGTAATAATGATTACATAATTTACAAATAATTAGACGTTATCAAATATTAAAATTAAGGCTTGACACAATGCGGTGGAGATTATAGTTTGTGAAACGAGAGTACGAACATCTTCCTCACATAGTCCACCAACTGCCACATACTTTTACCTTGTACCATGCATCTATAACAGTAAAATTGAGACATATATGTCACATATTCTTAACTCCCACTAGTTATAGGTGGTTCTCACAATGGGTGAGAAAATGCTTTATTATTCGCTCCGAAATAACTAGAGACTCAATGCCCAGTACAACGGAATAGTAACTACGTAATGGCTATCACAGTGGTATAGGACTTACAATGTATTGCTATTATTATTATTAGTATTAGTAGTAGTAGTTGTTGTTGTTGTAGTTGTAGTAGACCAGCCGCGGTGGCCGAGCGGTTCTAGGCGCTTCAGTCTGGAACCACACGGCTGCTACGGTCGCAGGTTCGAATACTGCCTCGGGCTGAATGTGTGTGAGGTCCTTAGGTTAGTTAGGTTTAAGTAGTTCTAAGCCTAGGGGACTGATGACCTCAGACGTTAAGTCCCATAGTGCTTATAGCCATTTGAACCTTTTTTTTAGTTGTAGTAGTAGCAATAGTGGTCAGACACAAACAACCGATAGCAAGAAGTCTTACGGTTTCTGTCATCTCAGAAGTGATCAGTCCAGTAATCAATTGATTTACGATCAGTAAGTACAGTGCACACATTTTTTGGCTTGTATAATCATAAATGGGCGTGCAAGGTATCACCAGGAACTGTTGCAGAGGAAGAATGTTTTGTACAAATTATATGCCCTCTATGTGGACAGTTACCTTCCTATTCTGATGAGGAGGTGTACGCGGTTCTCGGGATGCACTGAGAATTGTTCCACCATTCTATATAAAAATCGGAAAAGTCCGAGTAGGCCTCCCGCTCTGAGGGTTTCGCACAACCTTAATTTTGTGTAGCGATCTATAGGTTTTGACGAGTGAGTTTGCATCCAAATACCTGACGTAAGTGATCGTGTCTTTTGACTGCATGGACTTAGACGCTTATATTTCTTACACTGCCATGGGACAGTAGACCTTAGTATTTGACATAAATTTCAACTTGATACCTCTATAACGCCCGAAAAAAAGGGCACTTAACAGACAAAAAAAGGATCCTACAAGGGTATCATTTCCACTAATTGAGCTACAGAAATATACAGTACAAGTTGACTCAACAGGTCATGGTTGTTCAAAGAAAACTATATATATAGTTAAGGCGTTAAGACTCACCTGCCATTTGACCATCTTCTTCTTCTGTGTGGATGCGTGGATGAACAAGTAGTGCCCGAATTCTTATGGGAATCGGCAACAAGCCGCGAGTAATGAGCATAATAGTCAGGGGCACTATGAATATAGTGCGGGACAATAAGTTGGGAATGTCGGTCTCACGGGAGGCGTGCCAGAGATACGTCCCTGCAGTCGCACTATCCTCTGTGTTTTCGGTGGCTCAGATTGATGCCGGCACGGTAGCTCAGCGTGCTCCGTCAGAGGGATAGTTTCCCTCTGTAATAAAAATAAATAAATAAAAAATAAAAAAACTGAGTGAATGGATCAACGATGAACTTAACGGGTGTCATCGGACCTTCGCCCCGAACAAACGCAACGAACAATGACAAACAAAATGATATCAACAAAAAAAAGATGGATAGAGCGTCTGCCATGTAAGTAGTAGATCCCGGGTTCGAGTCCCGGTCAGCGCACACATTTTCAACTGTCCCGGTGACTTATATCAACGCCAGTATGCAGCTAAGGGTATTCATTTCATTGTAAAATTATTTTTCGTTGTGAAGTCTAACTAGGTTCTAATATTGGGGGTGGTAGGGGAGACGTGTACTAGCTAATACCTCACTACGCACACGTGTAATGGGCTCAGAAAGATTCGGAACCACAGCCCTAGAGGAATTGTCAGCATTCAGGGATGTGATACGAACGACCATTCGCAACAAAAATGTACTGCGAATATAGGGGTGTAAAATGCAAATCTTAAGAGCTATGAGCACTTGTTCAGTAAGAGAGATATGTTTCACAATATCGAAGATGAGCAAGTGCTCAAAACTCTTAAGATATGCATTTTAGAGCCCATGTTCACCAGACGTTTTTGGCTCGAAAAGTCGTTCATGCCATACCCGCGAATATTGCCTATTCCTCCCTGGGACACACCATGCATACTCAAGAGATTCAACAAAAAAACTATACTCATCTAGTGCTATTTATTTCCTTGAGTAGCTGATTTTACAAAAAATATATTCCCTTTACAGCGTATGCAGTGTACAGTAATATTGAGTTTCTGATTCGTGATTGTGAGGCAATTTCTAATTGTAACTGCAACTACGCATCTGTATATTAGTGCATTTCGGAAGTGAAGTTGTACGGCGCTTTCGTCTTGTGTCTGCTCTGCCTGTGCTGTCTTGAACATATGTGTGCTGAACTGTTTAACTTGGACTGGTCCAGACCAGCAGCTGGAACTTTGTTCTCGCGCGTGTTTAAGTGATAAGGCTACACACGGCCGTGTTTCCCCAGCGGCCGCGGCTACTGCCCATATTTGCCCTGTGCTTTAATCGCACTGTACAAGCCAAACACCACACCGACACATTATCGCCCAGAGCACGTGGAGCTCTCTGGGCGCGGCGCCTTTGATGCTCTTCTGGAAGCGTGCGTCACTCACAGCCGCCACATCAGAGGCTCTTCGATGCGCCGACGAAATACCGAAGCCTTTTGAATCGGTGGCTCTTAGCAGCTGTTAAGTCAGCCCCATGCGAAGCGGAACGCTCCATAACCTTGCACATACAGGGTGGTCGAGATGTCCCTGTACACATCTCGACTTTGAACAACTGAGGAAATAAATTGTTGTTCTATTGGTGTTGCTGTTTCGAAGCTGACGAACAGTGTTATTCACATAGGAGGTATATCTTTTCTGATCTAAGGAAAGTCTCCATTATAGGCAAGAGTCTCACGATACTGGCCGGTAAGACATCCGTATACGCGATTTTATCATTATTTTTGAAGTGTAATTGAATGGAAATTTTTATTTGGATGTGTTGAAAACATAGTTAATGCCTCAGCTCGAAGACATGACAATCATGGATCTTGCGCGGTTACAGTAGGACGGAGCAGCAGCACATTTTGATATTCACGTTCGTGAGTGTCTTGATGGACAATTTCTGGACTGCTCGATTGGGCATCGTTCGGCAACATCTTCAATACCAATGACATAGTCACCACCCAAAGACGTGGCCACCACGAGGCCCGTATATTATCACTCCAGATAATCCACTGCGGGGAATAAACAAGTACCATGTGACTTGACGTCTGTACCAAGCTAATGAATTGGCAGAAGTACTGATGACGCGTTTCGAAGCATAACTCCTGAGACGCTGTGCAAGATGTCTAGCAGAACATGGAGACTCACGGGTCTCTGTATAAGGCACGATTGTGCACCTACAGATATGCTTGTTTTGTAGTTTTTATATGTAAATACCCCAGTACTCAATATACTTTTTGACCCAGCGGTATAGGGGCTTCTCGAACCATTACTTTTACTGTATAGACCAGTAGCCAGGGGCAGTAAGGATGAAGTGCACGACAAACTGTTGATGGTGTAACACTAAGTTTTATTATTGTTCGTTTTGTTTTTATATTGACTTTAAAATCGCTTACTTCACCCCTTGACTATTGGCCCATGGTAACAGAGGGTGTCAGTACACGGAAATCAGGAGTCACGGGTATATCTTTCAGCCATGTGCGGGAAATGGAAGCTGCGGTCCCCTTACTACACTTCCAGTCATATAGCTCGAATGTTTATGAAAATGAATTAGTAGTCTAAAGTGACACCATCCACGTTATTAACAACGTTCAAATAATAAAAAAAAAGAGCTTGCTCTCAAATAACTTACTCTGTCACAAAATGATTTTAAGTTAGACATTGGTTAACTATTTCCCTCATAAATTAATGATTTTAAGAAATTATTTTGAACAACAATCCCCCCTTTTTATAGATATTTGACCTATTCCTTTTTTTTTATATCGGCCTACTCCAAACATGTCTTGCCCGCGTAGTTGCCCCATACGAGAAACTAATAGCTGCTTTCACACACCTGTTACCCCTGTTCTCTATAATTGTAAGAGTCATTTGTATATGGCATCATGCGACTAAGTGTAGTGGCTTCCATAGAACTTACAACTGTCCCTGTAAATTCGGGGGCCCACGAGGTTCCTATGTACAGGGTTTCGGCAAAAATATCGAAATACCACGAGAAATGCATGCTCGAATATAAATGCAGATGATAGATGATAGCCAAGTCGGTAGGTTTAGCTGTTATACACTACTGGCCATTAAAATTGCTACACCACGAAGATGACGTGCTACAGACGCGAAATTTAACCGACAGGAAGAAGATGCTGTGATATGCAAATGATTAGCTTTTCAGAGCATTCACACAAGGGTTGCGCCGGTGGCGACACATACAACGTGCTGACATGAGGAAAGTTTCCAACCGATTTCTCATACACAAACAGCAGTTGACCGGCGTTGCCTGGTGAAACGTTGTTGTGATGCCTCGTGTAAGGAGGAGAAATGCGTACCATCACGTTTCCGACTTTGATAAAGGTCGGATCGCAGCCTAACGCAATTGCGGTTTATCGTATCGCGACAATGCAGCTCACGATGGTCAAAGTCCAATGACTGATAGCAGAATATGGAATCGGTGGGTTCAGGAGTGTAATACGGAACGCCGTGCTGGATCCAAACGGCCTCGTATCATTAGCAGTCGAGATGACAGGCATCTTAACCGTATGGCTGTAACGGATCGTGCAGCCACGTCTCGGCGTTTGTAAGACAACAACCATCTGATAAATTGTAGCTTATCGCGATTGCGGTTTATCGTATCACGACATTGCTGCTCGCGTTGCCGAGATCCAATGTCTGTTAGCAGAATATGGAGTTGGTGGGTTCGGGAGGGTAATACGGAACGCCGTTCTGGATCCCAACGGCTTCGTATCACTAGCAGTCGAGATGATAGGCATCTTATCCGCATGGCTGTCACGGATCGTGCAGCGACGTCTCGATCCCTGAGTCAAGAGATGGGGACGTTTGCGAGACAACAACCATCTGCACGAACAATTCGACAACGTTTGCAGCACCATGGACAATCAGCTCGGAGACCATGGCTACGGTTACCCTTGACGCTGCATCACAGACAAGAGCGCCTGCGATGGTGTACTCAACGACGAAACTGGGTGGACGAATGGCAAAACGTCATTTTTTCGGATGAATCCAGGATCTGTTTACAGTATCATGGTGGTCGCATCCATGTTTGGCGACATCGCGGTGAACGCAAATTGGAAGCGTTATTCGTCATCGCCATACTGGCGTATCACCCGGCGTGATGGTATGGGGTGCCATTGGTTACACGTCTCAGTCACCTCTTGTTCGCATTGACAGCACTTTGAACAGTGGACGTTTCATTTCAGATCTGTTACGACCCGTGGCTCTACCCTTCACTCGATCCCTGCGAAACCCTACATTTCAGCAGGATAATGCACGACCGCATGTGTCAGGTCCTGTACGGGCCTTCCTGGATACAGAAAATGTTCGACTGCTGCCCTGGCCAGCACATTCTCCAGATCTTTCACCAATTGTAAACGTCTGGTCAATGGTGGCCGAGCAACTGGCTCGTCACAATACGCCAGTCACTACTCTTGATGAACTGTGGTATCGTGTTGAAGCTGCATGGGCAGCTGTACCTGTGCACGCCATCCAAACTCTGTTTGACTCAATGCCCAGGCGTATCAAGCCCGTTATTACGGCGAGAGGTGGTTGTTCTGGGTACTGATGTCTCAAGATCTATGCACCGAAATTGCGTGAAAATGTAATCACATGTCAGTTCTAGTATAATATATTTGTCTAATGAATACCTGTTTAGCATCTGCATTTCTTCTTGGTGTAGCAATTTTAACGGCCAGTAGTGTATTTGGCGTCCGACATCTGTGCAATGTCCTCACTACATTCCCAGTGGTCAGCCGCGGTGAGAAAAGTGTTATGTATGGCTGTGAGTACAGTAGGTCGGAGCTAAGTCGCTTCATATGTAGACAGGTTGTTGGTGCTCTTATGGTGGGTGCTTTCGTAACCAAGGTAGCCGAAGTGTTTGGTGTTTCAAGAGGCGCCGTAACGAATGTCTATACCGCACACAGAGAAAGCAAAGAAAAGCGTCCTCCGCTAACTCACAACGCGGAGGAAAGTGAATGTTGCGTAATCGTGACCGATATTCATTGAAGAGGACTGTGACGAAAAAGACGAAAGAGGACGACAGAAGTTGCAGAGAACTGAATGTCGCACCCCTGAACGCTGTCAGCGCCAAAACTAAACGAAGGGAGGTTCATAAGCAGGAAATCGAAGGGCGAGCTGGGATTCCAAAGTCACTCATCAATGATGCAAATGCCCAGTAAGAGGAAAACGTGGCGCCGAAGCTGTAAAACTTGGACTGTGGAGCAGTGGAAAAAAGTTATTTGCTCGGATAAGGCTAGCTTCACACTGTTGCCAACTTGAGGTCGAGTTTTCGTCGCAAGAGTGAAACATGGAGGGAGTTCGGTGACGGTTTGGGCAGCCATATCGTTGTATTCCAATTGGTCTCACGGGTATTCTGCGAGGTCGCATTCCTGCAAAGGATTATGTGACCATTTTGGCTGATCAAGTCTATTCTACACTGAAGCGTGAAAGAAACTGGTATAAGCAAGCGTTTTAAAACACAGAGATATGTAAACAGCGGTCGGCAACGCCTGTACAAGAGAACAAGTGTCTGGCGCAATTGTTATATCAAAAATGGTTCAAATGGCTCTGAGCACTATGGGACTTAACATCTGAGGTCATCAGTCCCCTAGACTTTTATGTCGGTGAAATTCGCCAGAATAAAATACGTCAGAATTTCGGTCAAGTACGTCCACCAATCAAAATTATGTAATTAAATAAAAATCGTAGTTCATTTCAGTGCTAGCTATTCCCACAACCTTAGATTTTTGCGATTTCATCTTTCCTTTAGCCTTAAATTACGGTGATAATGGAGTGCTAGGGGGCTTTAATCCCACTAGGTAGAGCTTGGGCCTTATGACTTCGTGGAGGAGTCCATATGGTCCGCGGACTAAAAAGTTTGGAGATACCTGCCTTAGACTCTTCAGTGTATAGTGTAATGATTATTCCCCAGTGGTCATAAAGTGATCCAAGACGACTGGGCCCCTCTTCACACATCCCGCTTCGTCCAGGACTAGTTTAATGAGAACGAAGATGAATCGTTCCAAGCTACCACAGTCAACAGACCTCTCTGTTGCGGAGCCTTTATCGACTACTTTCGAGGGAACGGTAAGTGACTGCCATGCACCCCCGTCGTCGTGAGCTGAACTTCCCAACGTTTCCAGGAAGAATGTTATTAGATTTCCTTGAAAACCGTCCAGGACCTGCCTCTATTCATCCCGAGACGACTGGAAGTTGATTAGATTAGATTAGATTTACTTTCATCCCAATTGATCCGTAGTGAGGAGGTCCTCCATGATGTGGAACATGTCGGAAAAACAACAATACATGACAAATATTTACAACTAAAACAAATAAGCTAATGTGCCATTCCACAGGTCCCGAGTGGAATTATCGTCATTTTTAATGAACACTGTATGAAAGTCATTTTACAAATACTAATGCACTGAATTTAAAATAATTTTATTTATTTATTTATAAGGTAATAAACATGTAATACAACTACTATAATGCTTATTTACAATGAACACATTACTGCACTGAAATGGTGAAATGGTGCAGAAGTTAGATGTACTTACACACACACACACACACACACACACACATATATATATATATATATATATATATATATATATATATATATATATATATATATATCAGTTGGTTTTACTGAGAAACTCATCAATGGAGTAGAAGGAGTTGGCCACCAATAAATCCTTTAGGCTCCTCTTAAACTGAATTTCATTGGTTGTTAAGCTTTTTATGGTTGCTGGCAAGTTATTGAAAATGTGTGTTCCTGAATAATGCACACCTTTTTGTGTACGACTAAGTGACTTTATATCCTTGTGAAGATTATTCTTATTTCTAGTATTGATTCCATGAATTGAGCTGTTGGTTTGAAAAAGTGATATATTTTTAATGACAAATTTCATTAAGGAATAAATATATTGGGAAGCAGTAGTTAGTATCCCTAGTTCCCTAAACAGGCTTCTGCAGGATGTTCTTGAGTTTACACCACATATAACTGTTACTGCACGTTTTTGTGCCCGCAAAACTTTAGCTTGGCTTGACGAATTACCCCAAAAAAAATCCCATATGACATTATGGAATGAAAGTAAGCATAGTATGCCAGCTCTTTCATTTTTATATCGCCTATGTCTGACAAAATTCGCATTGCAAACAGAGATTTGTTAAGACGCTTCAGCAGTTCTGTGGTGTGCTTCTCCGAGTTGAATTTATTATTAAGTTGTAATCCCAAGAATTTAACACTGTCCACTTCTTCTATCTTCTTGTCATCGTATGTTAGACATATGCTCGTCGGACACCCCTTACAAGTTCTGAACTGCATGTAGTGTTTTTTCAAGTTTAGTGACAAAGAATTGGCTAGGAACCAGTGATTAATGTTCACAAATATTTTATTAGCAGATCTTTCTAAGACTACGCTTGATTTGCTATTTATTGCAATGTTTGTATCACTGGCAAACAAAAGGAACTTGGCATCTGGTAATGATACTGATGAAAGGTCATTGATATACACCAGAAAAAGTAAGGGCCCCAAAATGGAACCTTGTGGGACCCCACATGTAATTAGTTTCCAGTTGGATGATGCCTGATAGCTTGATACATGACTCTTTCCTAATAACACCCTTTGTTTCCTGCCAGAGACATAAGATTTGAACCATTTTGCAGCATTTCCTGTTACACTATAATACTCTAATTTACTGAAAAGGATATTGTGATTTACACAGTCAAATGCCTTTGAGAGATCACAAAATATACCAGTTGCCTGCAATTTTTTGTCTAATGAATTAAGCACATTTTCACTGTAAGTGTAGATAGAGCCTTCTCAATATCAGAACCTTTTAGCAATCCAAACTGTGACTTTGACAGGATGTTATTTGAGATAAGATGGTTATAACGCCGACTGTACATTACTTTTTCGAAAATTTTTGAGAATGCTGGCAACAGTGAAATTGGACGGAAATTTGATGCTATTTCTTTATCTCCCTTCTTAAACAGTGGCTTAACTTTGAATGCCATCGTATTATGTGTTTGGTGTTTCCATACTTTTGTCCACCCTATGTGAAGAACGCTGAAGATTAGATGGGTAGATCACATAATTAATGAGGAAGTATTGAATAGGGTTGGGGAGAAGAGAAGTTTGTGGCACAACTTGACCAGAAGAAGGGATCGGTTGGTAGGACATGTTCTGAGGCATCGAGAGATCACCAATTTAGTATTGGAGGGCAGTGTGGAGGGTGAAAATCGTAGAGGGAGACTAAGAGATGAATACACTAAGCAGATTCAGAAGGATGTAGGTTGCAGTAGGTACTGGGAGATGAAGAAGCTTGCACAGGATAGAGCTGCATCAAACCAGTCTCAGGACTGAAGACCACAACAACAACAATGTGAATGTAGAAGCGACGCGCGCCTCGCACGAGACGGCGTGCTGCGGCCCGGCCAGACGGCGGGGCGAGCCGCGCAGCCATTAAAGGACTCGCCGGCTGGGGCTGTGGCAGGCGCCGGCGCCGCCGCGGAGTCGACCGCCAAGGCCGGCGGCCAGCCTTGTGGAGCGCCGTGTGGCGTGCCGTGGCCCTGTTGTTCTGCCGCTGCCGCTGCCGCCTCCACGCCCTGCCGCGCCTTCCTGAGCGGAGGCGGCGGCGCGCGGAAGCTGCGCAGTGGTGGGGGGCGGCGCCGCGCCGGAAGGCACGCTGCGCGACGCCCTAAGCTGCTGCTATGCGTCCTTAACCGACGACAGAAACACCGTGCCTCGCAGCCGCGCCACTGCGCCCCTACTCATTCTGCCACGTTATACGGGGGTCACTCCAAAAGAAATGCACGCTACTTTTGTAAAACTACAGTTTTAATTCTGCACATGTGCAAGTTTTACAGTGTGTAGATACATCCTTCACGCTTGTTTTCAAACTTACAAGGGAATGGTCAGACTTGTCATGTCGAAACCTGTGTTGCTTTTTTTACCACTGTGAGTTAACATTGCAAGAAATCTGTATGCAGAATTTTAGCTGCTGACATGACCTGGAAGACTGTAAACAATTTTATGAAGTAAGACATTATTGTCGCATGGTTTCCGCGCTTATAACTGCCTCTTGTACAACCCTGACTTTTCTCGCTACGTTATACCAACGTTAGTTACGCGCCGATCTCTTGCCACAGCCGGCCGTGGTAGCCGCGCGGTTCTAGGAGCTTCCGCAGGTTCGAATCCTGCTTCGGGCATGGATGCGTGTGATGTCCTTAGGTTAGTTAGGTTTAAGTAGTTCTAAGTCTAGGGGACTGATGGCCTCAGAGATTAAGTCCCATAGTGCTCAGAGCCATTTGAACCATTTTTTTCTCTTGCCATAACAGTGAGGGAGCTGATTCCCCCAGTGAAAGCTATGGTATGATAATTAAACATTCGTTGACAAATATGGCTGATATGTTATCTACAATATATATATATATATATATATATATATATATATATATATATATATATATATATATATATATATATATATATATATATATATATATACGGTTTAGAACACGTCCAAATTTTATTTCTTGTAATTAGCGCAAAAATGCGAAATATTGATACAATGTTCAAAACATAGGTTTTTTGTGTACCAAGAACGTACAAGCAAAGACGACATATGACAGCCCTGCGAATCACAGACGTTGCCAGATGTCCGTAGACAAAACTGGGCTGGTGTTAGGAATGAATCAGGCCTACTATCAGTATATTTCGAGGAGTGCCCCGCATATTTAATCAAATTCTGAAACCGCGGGGAGGAAAATTGGTAATGTACTACTGATTGCAGCTTGAGAATATTGTCACGGTGATAGACAGGAACTTGCAGTGATCTGCACACAATAATTTTCTGTGTTAGTTTCCTGCCAAATACCATCCACTGATGGACAAATTCTGTGTCTAACGGTTGAATTACGTTCGTCGTGCCGGATGGAATCTGAAGTACCTCTACTTCTTTGCGAGGGTAGGCTCGAAATACAGCTTTTAATGAATCAGACCTTTTATGACCTGACCACGAATCTAGAACGAGAAGAGATTTGTTCCCGCAAAACGGAAGAAAAGCATGACGCGTGAAAAGTGTAACGTCTTCATTTCCCATTTTTACAGACTTCGATGCATCTACCACAGGATTGTTTGCGTAGAAATTTGTCTTTTGACACGTGGTCCAAAATGTCCAGTTGGTTCTTGAAGACACACTTATTGTTTAGGCAGCAATGAACTATCCAGACTAATTATGGGCATTATAGTTTATGAACGGGTGAGTGCAGTCGTGGACTGCGCAATCGCCTCAATATCTTTTTCCCCTTTGAATGACAGTGTTCTTTTCGCATGCCTTTCTTTTTGAAAACCTGACTGATCTTCACTGCACACGTACGATTCACTAAAACTAGCGATGTTATTTTTTGCATTCGTAGGAAAAGCTTCTATCATATCCATTTGTGTCACTTCATTTTCCGACCTGTTTCTCGATACAAATTTTGTTATTTTTATTGCCACAATTTTATGTGATCTTTTGAAGCAGCTAATCCAACTTTGAGACGCTGTAAATTCTTTAGCGCCTATCGCGTTGGCAATCGGTAACGCCCAATCACGCAAAGTTGTATCGCTGACACTAAATGACTGTTGTCTGGCATCGCTAAATTGCTCAAATAGTCGCGCATTTATCTCCGTCGCAATTTCCAGTAGACTCTTACGTCGTCCAGCGACTTCCTTTCTCCATCTATACAATTCACGTTCAGAACGGACAAAGCGATACTTATTTTGAACAGTACTGACACGTAGGCGTTTCTTACCACTTTCGTTCAACCAAAACGTCACCGCTTTTTCTTTGACTGATAAGGTAATTGTATTTGCTGGTGTTATAACAACTGATGATGGTACGTGGCACTATCACTCGAAGAGTCTTCACGAGTGCAACTTTCATCGGTGTCTTCGCCGTCTGTAGATTCACAGCCTGCAATATCGCGTGTTTCAGTTGTTTCTAGCCAAATATCTGCGCCATTTACATGCTCGTCTAGAAGTTTAACAACCATGTCGCACAACACATAGTCTTAACGCGTGTTTCCTGTTGATTGCTTCATTTGGCGTCTGTGGTGTATCTCCATGGTAAGCAGTAAACATCTGCAGGGTTCGCCATCACCTGTGAGGGGAGGTTGAATGTTCGCCGTAAAGTGGCTTGCGGATTATAGATGAACATGTACAGAACATCTTTCACATCTCTAACCAGTTTAAGGACGGTATGTTTCGAAATACGTACCAGAAATTAAAAGGACGTGCATGCCACAGAAACGAATATTCGTTTCTCCTTTCCACCAAAACCGTGCAGCGATGTTCCTCTTTAGTGAACGCCGCGATAAGACGGCCGCACTTTCAACCACGCTCACAACGCTCGCGACTCGCCATTTCCAGGGGTGGCCAGCCGTCACTGCAAGCGCCAAGCAGGAAACACAGCCGAGTTCGTGATTTTTTTTAGGTGACTCTTAGTTCATGTCAGCAGCTACAATTTTGCATACGGACCTTTTGCACAGTTAAATAACAGTGCTAAAAAAAGCAATACATGTTTCGGCATGACAAGTCTGACCATTCCCTTGTTAGTTCAACCTGTTCCCGTGAGTGGCGCCGTCACAGCATGTCTTCAAGATGGCTGCTACACTTGACGTTCGTCAGAAGCAACGTGCTGTCATAGAATACCTGTGCCGTGAAAACGAGACAGTGGGAATCATCCACAAGAGGTTGAAAATGGTGTATGGAGATGCTGCTGTCGATCGCAGTACAGTTAGTAGGTGAGCAAGCTGGTTACGTGATGAAAGCGGGCACTGCAATATTGAGGATTGTCCTCGCAGCGGCAGACCTCGTACTGCACACATTCCAGACAATGTGCACAGAGGTAGCGAAATGGTGACTGCTGACAGACGCATCGCAGTGAACGAATTGTCACGCTACGGTGGGTTAGGGGAAGGAAGTGTTTGCAGAATACTGAAAGTGTTGGCGTTAAAAAAAGTTTGTGCCAGGTGGGTTCCCAGGATGTTGACAGTGGCTCACAAAGAAACAAGAAAAACGGTATTCAGCGAACTTTTGGAACAGTATGAGAATGGTGGAGATGAATTTCTTGGAAGAATTGTGACATGTGATGAAACATGGCTCCATCATTTGTCACCAGAGACGAAGCGGCAATCAATGGAGTGGCATCATGCAAATTCACCCAAGAAAAAAAAAGGAGAAAAATTCAAAACCTCACCTTCTGATGGAAAAGTTATGGCTACAGTGTTTTTCGATTCTGAAGGACTCTTGCTTGTGGACATCATGCCAAGAGGAACCACCATAAATTCTGATGCATATGTGACGTCACTGAAGAAACTTCAAGCTCGAATGAGTCGTGTTCTACCAAATCAGCAAAAGCAGGATGTTTTGCTGTTGCACGAGAATGCACGGCCACATGTCAGTCAAAAAACCGTGGAAGCGATCACAAAACTCGGATGGACAACACTGAAATACCCGTCTTACAGTCCTGACCTGGCTCCATGTGACTAACATCTCTTTGGGATACTGAAAAACTCTCTTCGTTAAACAAGGTTTGAAGATGATGACTCCCTTGTGCACGCTGCCAAACAGTGGCTCCAACAGGTTCGTCCAGAATTTTACCGTGCAGGTATACAGGCGCTGGTTCCTAGATGGCTTAAGGCAGTTAAGAGGGACGGAAATTATGTGGAGAAATGAAAATATTGTCCCTAAAGGATGTATCTACACACTGTAAAACTTTAAACATGCAGAATAAAAGATGGATTAAAAAAAGAAAATACTTTCATTTCTTTTGGAGTGACCCTCGTACCCCACCGGCCGCGATGCGAATTTATCCTTTTAAGGTTCCTTCACACCGAAAATCAGCACCAACAAACAAACACACGCAACTGTTGTACGTTTAGCAGTCCTGCAGCTGTTTTGAGTTCAGGAAACTTACATCTACATCTACATGGATACTCTGCAAATCATATTTAAGTGCCTGGCAGGGGGTTCATCGAACCACGTTCACAATAACTCTCTATTATTCCAATCTCGTATAGTGCGCTGAAAAAATGAACGTCTGTATCTTTCCGTGCGAGCTCTGATTCCCCTTCCTTTATTATGATGATCGTTTCTCCCTGTGTAGGTCGGCGTCAACAAAATATTTTCGCATTCGGAACAGAAAGTTGGTGATCGAAATTTCATGAGAAGATTCCGCACCAACGAAAAGAGCCTTTGTTTTAATGATGTAAATCACAAATCATTTAAAAAAAAGGTTCAAATGGCTCTGAGCACTATGGTACTTAACATCTGAGGTCATCAGTCCCCTAAAACTTAGAACTACTTAAACCTAACTAGCCTAAGGACATCACACACATCCATGCCCGAGGCAGGATTCGAACCTGCGACCGTAGCAGTCGCGCGGTCTTGAATCATTTCAGTGATTCTCTCTCCCCTATTTCACGATAATATGAAACGTGCTACCCTTCTTTGAACTTCTTCGATGTACTTCGGCAGTCCCATCTGGTAAGAATCCCACACCCCGCTGTAATCTTCTAAGAGAGGACGGACAAGCGTATTGTAGACAGTCTTTTTAGTAGATCTGTTACGTTTTCTAAGTGTCCTGCCAATAAAACGCAGTCTTTGGCTAACCTTCGCCACAACATTTTCTATGTGTTTCTCCCAATTTAAGTTGTTCGTAATAGTAATTCCTATGTTTTTGGTTGAATTTGCGGCCTTTAGATTTCACTGATTTATCGTCTAATCGAACTTAACGGATTACTTTTAGCACTCATGTGGATGAACCCCCACTTTTTAGGGTCAATTGCCAATTTTTGCACCATACACGTATCTTTTCTAAATCGTTTTGCAGTTTGTTTTGATCCTATGATGACTAGTCGATAAACGACAGTATCATCTGCAAACAACCGAAGACCGTTACTCAGATTATCTCCCAAATCGTTCATGTAGATAAGGAACAGCAAAGGGCCTGTAACACTACCCTGGAGAGCGGCAGGTAGTGTAGCCAACTGTTGCAAAATGTTGACAAAAGTTTCAAACTCTTGTAACAAACACATTCGGCGTTCCGCTTTTTCCTTTCTTTTTCTTTCTTTTTTTTACAGGAAAAAATGTATTCTTATTGTGACATGCATTAACACTTTGTGCTATAATTCTTGGTACAACTATTTGTCATGAATATCCAACCAAAATAGAAGCATGTAGTCCCGAAAGTTTTTGTTAGAGACTGTCTTTCAAGAACCCTGTCAGAATGACATGTGGGCAATTCCGAAGAACTCTTGAGGCTAGCAGGAGCACATTTCAACGGAAAGACACGGAAAGGTTTTAGAGCTGCAGCACCACCAGCAGAACAGATTCTTCCAACCATTCCATTTTTGGCAACAGATGAAGGTTATACAAGTTTACTGTGTTCTCATCGAATATCGCTGGCGAAGATGAATGAAACTGTACCTAGACTGTTGTGGATTATCGTGAATGTACTCAAGAATTTTGTAAAAGTAGGTGCTGTTATTTTACCTTCTGTAAATTCTGAACACATTACTACGTACTGCGTATTCAATTCCTTCCGCTTATCTGAAGACATGGAACTAAAAGTCTCAGAATACCATAGTAGCTGGCAGGTATTTCGACCACACCCAGATGCGTTGTACCTTGCCAAAATTTCGTTCTGAAAGGAAACAACGAACATACATTTTAAGACCAAAAAATAGCTTTATTGTAAACTGAAATAATTTTTTCACAAAATTACTGAATCAGAAGAATCCCACAGAGGTTTTCTAACCTCATTTTCTAATAATACTTGTGTGGGCCAAGCGAGAGTCGCCATTATCTAAACACAAGAAAGAAACAGAACAAACGACATGGCAATGCACATGCGCTTGTCACCCAACTGCGCCGTGTTTTTGCTCACTGAACATAAACTACAAACTCTAGACAAAACTTCCCTACACTAGTTTTCAAACCCGCAATTTCAAAAAACTGCAAAATAGATAAAGAATAAGTCATACTTCGAACTGAAAACAGTCGTCAACAGAATTTGTTGGAGTTAGTTTTCGGTGTGATGGTAGACGTATAAAAATACGTCTTTGAAACCACTAAAAATGTGTACTTACGTTATCTCATGTGCCTCGTTTAAATGATTTAAAACGTCAGTGATACGGAAGGAGACATATTTACAATTTTGGTTTCCTTTTTAGATCTAAAAGCAGATCGTTCCAAAAGATATTGACTTGTTACTCTTGCATAAAGAAATTCCGTCTGATATCCGCTTATATTGGAAGTGTCGTCCCCTTACACGTTTTTCATGTATTCCTGCGTTTGGCACAGATGTTTCTGGCCTAATTTAACATGGGTCTGAAGTACTACACATTTCTGTAGGTGAAATATTACAAAATACAGCACCACTGGTTAGGAGAATGTCTCTGTGTGTCGCGTGCCCAGTATCATATTAACAGCGGAGATCTTTCCCAGTGGTCCTTTACCTACAATCAGGCCAGCAGTAATGTCGTGGTCTGTGCGCCACATACTTTATCTCTTTTTTTTCACTTTATCTAAAAAGTACTTTTCATCTATGGTTTGCCATATGTGTATTACATTGTTGTCTGTATGTTCAAATGTATCGATTCAATGTCTAAGTGGGATGAAGGATTAGAGATGTAGCAGATGGTCTAAAGTGCAGAGTAGGTAGGGGAGGCGGCTAAGACGAGCTAAGGTAGTGAACAGTGAATGCAAAGTAGGTGATAGAAGAGTGAGTTGGTAATGACGAGGGACCGGATTTTCATGCAGTAATAATCCCTTAAATATGTATGCATTTATGCACAAATAATTCTGAATTATGCACATAAAATATGCGAGTAAACTCTTCGCATAAAACGATATAAAAATTAATTGACATCGTTTGAGTATAAAATGGATCTACGTGAATGCCTGGATTTGATTCACAAGAGAACATTAACAAAATATGCAAGAAAACTAATACTTCATATTAATTTACGAAAAAGACTGTACTCACAATTGGTTTTCCAGCTCTCTTCTGTTACAGTTCGAAAGTAAGCCGTCTCCTGTTGTCTTGCAAAATGTATTTGTAGCGGGAGAAACTTCTATTATCTCACAGGAATTTAAGGGTGCATGTGCAAAAGCGCTATTTGATGTGCTATTAGCGAGATGTTGCTCGGAAGTTCAATGCGATTACTAGTTAAAATTTCTTCAATTTGACAAATTTGTTGATATCCTAGATTTTCTGAAAGTATGCTCTGAACTTTTTCCTTCACTTTTTCGCCATCTGTTCCAAGGACAGAATCAAGTTTAGGGACTGTGGTTTTCAACACCCCTAATAAACCACAAAGAGTAGAACTGCCTATCTCCATAGAAACAATTAGCGTCCGATGATGAGAAAAGTGAGCAAATATATACGCAAGATTTTCTCCTATTTCTGGAGTGTTCAGAACATCATGGGCTGTTTGAACTGAGGCTGCACTTTTAGAATCAAAGGTAAAAACGATGCTCTTAGCAGAATGTTCGGTGTAGTAAATCACTGCAAATAACCTTGTGCCCCAACGCTTTATGATTGGTTCTGGTGGCAGGGGAATGTCAAGTGCTGCTGCTCTGAAGACTTGTTTTCTATGAGGTGCTCTAACAAACATGTTCTCGCAGCAGGCTGTTCTGGAATACCGTCGCGCTTTCCGACACGGGGAAAGTTTTTCAACAAATTGTGTGAAAGCGAGACGCTGACCAGCGCACTTGTTTCATATGAAGGGCAAACTCAACAGAAAGTGCAATAACGGAAGCATCTTATCAACATTCTACATCTACATCTACATGATTACTCTGCAATTTACATTTAAGCGCTCGGCAGAGGGTTCATCGAACCACAATCATACAATCTCTCTACCATTCCACTCCCGAAAAGCGCGCGGGAGAAACGAACACCTAAACCTTTCTGTTCGAACTGTTATTTCCCTTATTTTATTTTGATGATCATTCCTACCTATGTAGGTTGGGATCAACAAAATATCCCACCTGGTAAGGATCCCACACCGCGCAGCAATATTCTGACAAAGGACGAACGAGTGTAGTGTAAGCTGTCTCTTTAGTGGACTTGTTGCATCTTCTAAGTGTCCTGCCAATCAAACGCAACCTTTGGCTCGCCTTCCCCACAATATTATCTATGTGGTCTTTCCAACTGAAGTTGTTCGTAATTTTAACACCCAGATACTTAGTTGAATTGACAGGACATGCGACGACTCCTTGCTCGCCTCAAAGTTGAACGAAAGCGCTCGTGGTGAGCATTAATGCAGAAAGGCCATACAAGTTTCACGTACAATTAATCCAATAATTTCACGTAGGAACAATAGGCCTACAGCACGATTTTAATTTAGTTACTTTTGGGGTACTAGTCCTGATAAGCTCGCTTCAGTACTACAGGTTGTTTCTAAAAGATTCACCCGATTTCATGACAACATGTCTTCTACATAAATTAAAGAAGAAATATGGAATAAATTTTAAGTAACATAAAGAACAACAAAGTGTGTATTTTCAAAAGTATTAGCCTATTTTACAAGGGTATAAGTTTTACATCTACATACAACCTCAGGCTACATTTTACTTTTACGTTTTGGATCAAAGATTTAATTTACATTTAACGAGAGTTCAGAGAGCTCTGAGACATCGGGCGAATGACAGA
This sequence comes from Schistocerca gregaria, assembly GCF_023897955.1. Classification (NCBI taxonomy): domain Eukaryota; kingdom Metazoa; phylum Arthropoda; class Insecta; order Orthoptera; family Acrididae; genus Schistocerca; species Schistocerca gregaria. The sequence goes on along the minus strand of NC_064921.1, from coordinate 517,839,886 downwards.
CATCCAGACGACATTCAGACTCGAATATGAGTAGAATTACTTCAGTGACTGCTGATGCTATATGCCACCGCAGTTTACCCAAAGCTGTCTGAAGAAGACACACGTGGATGAAGTCTTTCACAAACCCCCATAAAAAAAGACCACATTCCGTGAGATCAAGCGACTTTGCATGAAATGTGAGACTCAAGGCCGATCCATCGTCAAGGTTGTACATCTCAGCGAAAATCTTGCCGCAGTGCTCTAACTGAATTGCAACCGTCGAATCGGAGAATGGAGAAAGCGTTTTTCGCATGTTAGCACCATTTCCACTCGACGCACATTGTCCAACCAACGATCCAGAAACCGAGTTAGTTGTAGTAGTGAGGACTCCAGCCGTTAGCCAAATAATCTGGCAACTTACAAATAGACGCAACGGTAAACTTTTATTTTGGTGCGGCTTTTAAATATCATCCCTATTTCCTATCTTTATTCCTGTAGAAAATATAGTCCTACGAAGTTGGGTGATCTCTTGATGTCTCAGAAAGAATCGTACCAACCTATCCGTTCTTCTAGTCAGGTTGCGCCACAAATTTCTTTTCTCCCCAATTCTACTCAGTACTTCCTCATTAGCTACGTGATCTACCCATCTAATCTTCAGCATTCTTCTGTAGCACCACATTTTGAAAGTTTCTTTTCTCTTTTTCTCTAAACAGTTTATTGTCCATGTTTCACTTTCAAACATGCTACACTCCAGACAAACAGCTTAAAAAAGGTTTCCTGACACTTAAATCTATAATTGATATTATAAAATATCTCTTCTTTAGAAACGCTTATCTTGCCATTGCCAGTCTACATTTTATATCCTCTCTTCTCCGGCCATCATCAGTTATTTTGTCACCCATATAGCAACACTCATCTACTAGTTTTAATATCTCATTTCCCAATGTAATTCTCTCAGCATCACCTGTTTTAATTCTACTACATTCCATTATCCTTGTTCTCTTTTGTTGATGTCTATCTTATATTCTCCTGTCCATTCCGTTCAACTGCTCTTTCAAGCCCTTTAGTGTCTCTGAGGGAATTACAATGACATCGGCAAACCTCAGAGTTTTTATTTCTTCTCCCTGGACTTTAATTCCTTCGCCAACTTTTTCTTTGGTTTCCTTTACTGCTTGCTCAATGTACAGATTAAGTTACATCGGGGTAGGGAACAACCTAAACTGACTCCCTTCTCAACCACCGCTTCCTTTTTATGCCCGTTGACTCTTATAACTCCCGATAGTTTCTGTACAAGTTGTAAATAGCCTTTCGCTCTCTCAAATTTACCGCTGTTACCTTAAGAATTTCAAAAACAGTGTTTCAGTCAAAGAATTCGAAAGCTTTTTCTAAGTCGACAAATGCTATAAACGTAGGTTTGTCTTTCTTTAACCTATCTTCTACAAGAAGTCTTAGGTCAGTCACTATTGCCTCGCGCATTCCTAAATTTCTCCGGAATCCAAACTGATCTTCCCCGAGGTCTGCTTCTACCAGTTTTTCCGTTCTTCTGTAAAGAATTCGTGTTAATATTTTGCAGCCGTGACTTATTAAAGTGATAGTTTGGTAACGTTCACACCTGTCAGCACCTATTTCCTTCGGAACTGTATTTATTATATTCTTCTTGAAATCTAAGGGTATTTCGCCTGTCTGATACATCTTGCACAGCAGATAAAAGATTTTTATCAGGGCTGGCGCCAAGGCTATCTGTAGTTCTGACGGAATGTCGTCTACTCTTGGGGCCTTGTTTTGGTTTAGGTTCTTCAGTGCTGGGTCAGATTCTTCTCGCAGTATTTTATCTCCCTGTGATCTTCATATATGTGCTCTTCCATTTCTATAATATTGCCCTGAAGTACATCTTTCTTACATCCTCTATATACTTCTTTCAGCTTTCCCTTCTTGCTTGTGACTGATCTACCATCTGATATCTTATTATTGAAACAGTTGCTTCTCCTTGTACCAAAAGGTGTCAATGAAGTACAACTTGGTTATATCCTCTATATACTTCTTTCAGCTTTCCCTTCTTGCTCGGGACTGATCTTCCATCTGATATCTCATTATTGAAACAGTTGCTTCTCCTTGTACCAAAGGTGTCTCTAATTTTCACATAGACGGCATCTAGCTTTCCCCTTATGAGATATGCTTCTAAATCCTCACTTTTGTCCTCTAGCCATTTTGCACTTCCTGTCAATCTGGTTTTTTAGATGTTTGCATTTCCTTTCGCCTGCTTGATTTGCTGCACTTTTACGTTTCCTCCTCTCATCAGTTAAATTTAATACCTCCTGTGTTATCTGTGGAAGCCTACTAGGCCGGTCTTTTAACATATTTGACCCTCTACTGCCTTCACTATTTCATTTCTCAAAGCTACCCATTCGTTTTCCACTGTATTTCTTTCTCCTATTCTATTCAGCTGCTGCCTAATGCTCCCTCTGAAAGCCTCAACAACCTATGGTTCTTTCAACTTATCCAGATCCCGTCTCCTTAATATTCTGCCTTTTTCCAATTTCTTTAGTCATAATCTGAAGTTCATAACCAACAAATTGTGGACAGAGTCAACATTTGTCCCTGGAAGTGTCTTTCAATTTAAAATCTGGTTCCGAATTCTCTTTGTGTAAGACCATGATGTGACAACTTTCACACAATATCTTCAGATATTCATAGAACAAGCCACAATATAAAGAGAGAAGGAAAATTACCAAGTTAGTTTTTCCGTCAGTGAGTGTTGCGGTGTAGTAGGTGATGTAGCCTTAGGTCTTCTTATTTAGAATCACAAGGGAGGGCAAAGGAAAAGGGGTTGAAATTAATAAAATTTGTAGCGGGACGGTGTTGTTGGGAGCTGTATGTTAGCCAGTAAGCAAGTGTCCTCATCTACAGCAGAATCGGCGAAAGACGTACCCTGACAGTTGCAGTAGACTTGGTCTGGCTGCTTCTCGCGTCTATCTCGACCAGTTAGGTAACTCGATTTTGTATACTCTATGGCAACGCAACAGTGTCAGTATTGTAGCATGTCTGTAGACGGCTATTGTTTTCGCCTGCAGCCGTTCGTGCTTTGCAGGTGATAGCTGGCAACAGTGCTGCCACCTGTCAGCTATTTTTTTCGGCGAGTCTGCTAAAAATTACATGCTTAAATCATAATCAAGCTAATGTGACACAGTGGTAAGACATTAGACTCTCAATCGGTAGGATAGCGGCTTTAGTCCGCGTGCAGCCATCAACACTAAGATTTCCCATTCTCTCTCTAAATTGATTAAGGCAATGACGGCGATGGTTCAGTGGAATGGTTCCTACGATTTCTATGTCTAAAACACAAGGTTCAAAATGCTTGCCACTACACAATACAAGAGCATCAATGTTTTGTGCAAGGTGTCTGACATAAAAATGGTATACCAGTTAATTATCTCTTTTAGAATTGCTTGTGAAGTGGCGGCAACATTGCCTCGAAAGCTGGCTGCACTGCATTTGATCTGAAAGCTGAATGCAGCTGTGGTTTCGTGTGTCAGTTGTTGCGAGATGCTTATATTGTTGAGTTGTTCCAGAAATGTGGTAGTTTGCATTGGATCAGCGAATTGATATTGTGGAGTGTTACATAAAGTCAGGCTACATAAAGGGATATAAAGCAATGCTTCAATTATCGTGCTAGGAAACTCCCCACGACGACGACTATACGAGGTGCGCACAAGAAATGTTGGGCTGTAGGATCTGTTCGGAATGTGCAGAGGAACTGGCGACAGACAATGAGGATCCCTTTAACTGCAGACAAAATTTGCATGGGCATTCTGACAAGTCCCTGCTTGCCGATAAGGAGGTTATCGCATCAGGTTGCTATATCTTGTACCTTGTGTCACCGTGTATTAAAAGATATGAAATTAAAAGCCTATCGTGTGAGCGTGGTCCAAGAGTTCCGAGGACCAGGAAAAAAAGAGGGCATTATTGCAACAAGCTGTTAACAAAAAATGGCTCGAAGCACTATAGGACCTAACATCTGAGGTCATCAGTCCCCTAGACTCAGAACTACTTAAAGCTAACTGTAACCTAAAGACATCACACACATCCACGCCCGAGGCAGGATTCGAACCTGCTACCGTAGCAGCTGCGTGGTTCTGGACTGAAGCGCCTAGAACCGCTCGGCCACCGCGGCCGGCTGTTAACATCCACTGCTTACTTTACTTCTTGTCAGATGAGGCCTCGTTTAGTTTGTTAGGTTATGTAGACTCCCAGAATTGCAGATACTAGTTGCAGGGCAACCCACATATTCTGCATGAAGAACCTCTCCACTCAGTAGATAGGTTTTTGGAGTGTGTTGTCTGGCATGCACATTATTGGCCCCATGCTTTTCAGTTACACGCTAAACTGTGCCAGATACCTGGAGTTCCTTGATTCATTCTATGCACAATTAACAGATGCAGATAAGCTGTATGCAGTATTCCAGCAAGACGGAGCATCTGCTAACACATCCAACCAAAGTGTACCCTGAAGACAGACTTGCCAGTAGAGGCCTCTGGCGCCAAGGTCCCCGGACTTAACATTGTGTGTTCTTGTTATCTATGAGCCACACTAGAAGGCATAGTGTTTGCTCACAATCCTCGAATAATAGATAATCTTAAACAGAACATTAGTGGAGAAGTTAACATCACGCCTGCATAATTACAGCGTGTTGCTGGTAACATCATCTCACAAAGTCAGTGATGCCTGCATGTCCATGGCCACCACTTCCAGAACCGTGTACAAACAGGTAACTACATGTTTTTTTAACGTTACTATTATCTTTTTTAGTTAGTTCATTGTCAGTTGAGTATAGGGCAAGAGGCATACCAGTTTTATGTGTATCTGCATACCTTCTTAATGTGAGAGAGAACTTTTGTTTTAGTTTAGTTTCTATCTGCCCCTAGATCGCGGGGTCTCGCGTTAGATTCTCAGCCGAGTCGAAGACTTTCTTCGCTCGGTGACTGTGTGTTTGTGTTGTCCTAATAACTTCATCTCATCTTCATCGACTCTCAAGTCGCCCAAGTGCCCTCTAATAGGAAGGCTTACACCAGGCAGTCAGGCAACCCCATGTAGAGTCTCCCGACCAGTATGCCATGCGATCGTTTCATTTCAGAGTGACTCGTTTCCACTGGACGACTCAACAAACGGACCAAAACCGGGCAACCACACATAGAAGATAAACAAATAGGGCTCAGACAGCCATACACGTTCTATTTATCGATGATGATTCATCCGACTTCATGGAAACTACGAGCGATCGGTACAGATAACATGGGCACACATTTGCGATCTGGAGACAGATACACTCCTGGAAATGGAAAAAACAACACATTGACACCGGTGTGTCAGACCCACCATACTTGCTCCGGACACTGCGAGAGGGCTGTACAAGCAATGATCACACGCACGGCACAACGGACACACCAGGAACCGCGGTGTTGGCCGTCGAATGGCGCTAGCTGCGCAGCATTTGTGCACCGCCGCCATCAGTGTCAGCCAGTTTGCCGTGGCATACGGAGCTCCATCGCAGTCTTTAACACTGGCAGCATGCCGCGACAGCGTGGACGTGAACGGTATGTGCAGTTGACGGACTTTGAGCGAGGGCGTATAGTGGGCATGCGGGAGGCCGGGTGGACGTACCACCGAATTGCTCAACACGTGGGGCGTGAGGTCTCCACAGTACATCGATGTTGTCGCCAGTGGTCGGCGGAAGGTGCACGTGCCCGTCGACCTGGGACCGGACCGCAGCGACGCACGGATGCACGCCAAGACCGTAGGATCCTACGCAGTGCCGTAGGGGACCGCACCGCCACTTCCCAGCGAATTAGGGACACTGTTGCTCCTGGGGTATCGGCGAGGACCATTCGCAACCGTCTCCATGAAGCTGGAATACGGTCCCGCACACCGTTAGGCCGTCTTGCGCTCACGCCCCAACATCGTGCATCCCGCCTCCAGTGGTCGCGACAGGCGTGAATGGAGGGACGAATGGAGACGTGTCGTCTTCAGCGATGAGAGCCGCTTCTGCCTTGGTGCCAATGATGGTCGTATGCGTGTTTGGCGCCGTGCAGGTGAGCGCCACAATCAGGACTGCATACGACCGAGGCACACAGGGCCAACACCCGGCATCATGGTGTGGGGAGCGATCTCCTACACTGGCCGTACACCTCTGGTGATCGTCGAGGGGACACTGAATAGTGCACGGTACATCCAAACCGTCATCGAACCCATCGTTCTACCATTCCTAGACCGGCAAGGGAACTTGCTATTCCAACAGGACAATGCACGTCCGCATGTATCCCGTGCCACCCAACGTGCTCTAGAAGGTGTAAGTCAACTACCCTGGCCAGCAAGATCTCCGGATCTGTCCCCCATTGAGCATGTTTGGGACTGGATGAAGCGTCGTCTCACGCGGTCTGCACGTCCAGCACGAACGCTGGTCGAACTGAGGCGCCAGGAGGAAATGGCATGGCAAGCCGTTCCACAGGACTACATCCAGCATCTCTACGATCGTCTCCATGGGAGAATAGCAGCCTGCATTGCTGCGAAAGGGTGATATACACTGTACTAGTGCCGACATTGTGCATGCTCTGTTGCCTGTGTCTATGTGCCTGTGGTTCTGTCAGTGTGATCATTTGATGTATCTGACCCCAGGAATGTGTCAATAAAGTTTCCCCTTCCTGGGACAATGAATTCACGGTGTTCTTATTTCAATTTCCAGGAGTGTAGTTTCTATTTGTTGCTAGTATGTATGACCCTAAAAGTGAAGTCTTCATTATACATTACATGTTCCCATTCGTCGGCAGTTCAGCTTTCTCGAATATTCTATCCTCACAGCTCCGAATCTTCCTTTGTGTATTCATCTTGTTTACAAAAGGTTTGTAAATGTCAGTCCTGTCATCAATGTCTTGTATCAATTGTTCCCGGCACATTGCTGTGGTGGGGACTGTGTTCTCTGGACACACATTAAAAATGGTTCAAATGGCTCTGAGCACTATGGGACTTAACTGCTGAGGTCATCAGTCCCCTGGAACTTAGAACTACGTAAACCTAACTAACCTAAGGACAACACACACACCCACGCCCGAGGCAGGATTCTAACCTGCAACCGTAGCGGTGGCGCGGTTCCAGATTGTAGCGCCTAGAACCGCTTGGCCACTCCGGCCGGCGGACACATATTAAACTCAACATTATCTTTAGTCGTAGTGGTCTACTAGACGCACGTTAAACTTTGCAGTCATCTTAGTCACAGTGATGTTCTTATTGCACCAGGCCAGACTTTTGTGTGAGAGCAGTATCGTTCAGAGCCCAGCAGCTCTACCCCGTCATTACAATGTGTGCTGTGTGTAGCCGGCGACAAGAGCGCGATCAGTGCTGTGCTGTGGCAGCAGCAGCAGCAGCAACAACAGCGGGACGCTTTGAAGATAGCGACGGTGCCGAAAGTTGGCGCTCCGGTTCCCACAGCGTGTGTGCAGAAGGAAAGGCGCGACGCGACTCGTAATTCGTCGTCGGCCTCAGTGATGTGTGTGCCTCCGACTTTCTACACATCCTTACTCATGAGAAATGCACTCTGCGTCTACATCTACATAGATACGCCGCAAGCCACCTTACGGTTGTGAACTTGGTGAACTATCTTTGTTTATGGATGTCGAATTGTAATACATCCAATCGCTACAAAGTGATGTGAAGTGGAAAGGAAAAATAAAATCTGTTATAAGAAGGGCTAGATGGACTGATAAGGTAAGGAATGAGGAGGTTCTACGCAGAATCGGAGAGGAAAGGAATATGAGGAAAACACTGATAAGGAGAAGGGACAGGATGATAGGACATCTGCTAAGACATGAGGGAATGACTTCCATGGTACTAGAGGGAACTGTAGAGGGCAAAAACTGTAGAGGAAGACAGGGATTGGAATACGTTAAGCAAATAATTGAGGACGTAGGTTGCAAGTGCTACTCTGAGATGAAAATGTTAGCATAGGAAAGGAATTCGTGGCGGGTCGCATCACAAAAAAAGGGCAGTTTTTGGGAAAACATTGCGGACGTGCAGTGAAGCTGTACCGCAGACCACGCAAGAAATGTTCTTGGCTACTGCTCGATGGCATGGGATCTTGGGAAAATTCCGTGTTCTCGGGAGTATTTTCTTTTCTTTTGCTAAGCTATTACGGTGGCGCAAACAATTCTTTTGTACTATCTACATATTTTCTTAAATTTTATTTTTTTACAACTGCATTAGTAAACAGTGTACGCAGGCTGCTGTAAGATTCCCCTTTCAGACTTGTATGACCTGTAGAGGGCACTGATCAGAAAATATTTTGGATTGGAACCGATGTCCGGAAATGTACCGCATCCGTGCCCAGGCGTGACCCATTACTCCCTTGCTTTACATTTCCGCTCAGTAACAAACAAACAAACGAAAAGGAAACTTAATCAGTTTTCACAAACACTGTTGTTTACAGTTAAACTGTTTTCGTCCTTTTCAAAGGAGCTTTAGCATTATAATCCACTATAAGTATGGTTCGATGTGGTGACCACCAAGTTCGGTGTACACTTTGTACCTACGAATGATGTTACAAACACGATCTGTGTGTCTGAAAACTGTCTTGAAGCGACCACAACTCGTGTCACCACGCTTTCTTCTCTCTCTACAGGAGTCTCATGAATCAAACTCTTCCTTCGGCCTCAGAGGAGCACGTCGAACGGAGTCAAATTCTGTGATCGTGGAGGCCATCCGATTGGACCACCTCGGACCCTCCATTAGTGTTCAGATCGTTTGGCCGGACGTTTCACGTTTCCAGGCTTGTGTTCTAATATTGTCTACTCGGCCCCCTCTACAGGTCCGAGAAGTTTGTAAGAGGGAATTTTAGAGCATCCTCTATATAAAATAGAAGTTAACTACCAAAATTTAACAAAACTTTGAAGACGATCCATTTAAGAATATTATCTGTAGCTGGGACGCGGGCCCAGGAGTTTACGGATGCCAGGCTGGTACTCTATTACTTTTTTCCTCTCTCTCTGTCTCTGTCTTCCTTCTTTGTATGGGAAGTCGGCAATAAACTGTTCCCACAAGAGGACCAGGGAAGCTTCCGTAATGTTTTGCTGTGGAGGACTGCTGGGTAGATCGGTTTACTAATGGCGATGCGCTGAATCAAATTAAGGAGAAGTGAAATTTATGGTACAACTTGACTAAATGAAGTGATCGGTTCATAGGACACGAGGTAGTTAATCCAGTACTCAAGGGAGCGAGACCAGGTTTGCATACTGTACGCTGGTTCAAATGGACGCAAGTGTCAGTAGTGAAGCAGAGATGAAGTTCGCGCAGGACAGGTGGCGTGAAAAGCTGCATCAAATCAGTCTTCGGACGGAAGAGCACGACAGCGTTCTTTCATTCTTGAAAACAAGTGGCTTTCAGACCGTTTCTCTTCAAGGCACGTCAAGATGTCTGTTATGAGTCATGCTTTGCTTTTCTAATTGTGAAATGTGGCATATTTTCTTTTAGCCTATTTATTGCTTTATTTTTGCTTCCAGGCGAAAATCTTTCTTCTGTTTTTAACATCACCTCTATCTGAATGTTCGATGGTTTGTTCTTCGCTTTATACATACAGTGATACTGAATAACGCCATCGAATTAGAGTCCGGTTAACAATGCATTTTAAACGACAATGATGGCTACACAGAACTCCCGCTGCCACAGTGGAGGAAAATTATTATTATTTTTTTGCTGACATTGGTGATACACAGTTTGTTCTAAGGCAAATGATAGAAACTCCACACGGTTAACAACTGCCAAATATAGGAAGTAGTTTTTTTTTCAGAGAAGCGTGCTCATAATTTAATAGCACGGCGCACAAAAAAATTAATTCATGAATCTGGTGCATTTTGTAAAAATTGTCACATAATAAACCGGCAGTAGTCAAGTGCAAGTCTACAGTCACCACGCACGTACCCACCCTACACCACATCAACTGAATCATAAAGCAAAAGTCAGAACTGACAATAATAGTAAAGAATTTAAAACATAGTGTATCAGAAAGAGAGTGCTTGCAATCTTCGTGGCGTCTGCCCGAAGGAAGAAGTCGCAGGAGTTAAGGAAGAAGCATATACTTAATATGTCATCGAAAGAATGAGAGATGGGTGAATCCAAAGACGTCTTGGTCTAGTTGATATAGGCGTATGGCCAAGATGTCCAGGGAGCATGTAAAGGAATCGTTGCTAGAAAGACGACGTTCTCTCTTGCGTACGTTTAGCAAAACACTGCTTCAAGAGGACCGACAAAAATAAAAAGAAAGAAAATTAATGCATCTCTCCATTGTATTCCACATAAGTAGGGTAAGGTAGGAGAGAGTATCTATTCTGATCAGTGTCTACACAATAATGGAACAGTTGTACGACAAACCATGTATTTTAAATTTGCTTGATGAGGATATACAGGGAATACCAAGTTGTGCTCACTCATTGGTAATGCATGTGTCACACTACTGTCTATTAAAATTGCTATACTACGAAAATGACGTGCTACAGACGCGAAATTTAACCGACAGGAAGAAGATGCTGTGATATGCAAATGATTAGCTTTTCAGAGCATTCACACAAGGCTGGCGCCGGTGGCGACACCTACAACGTGCTGACATGATGAAAGTTTCCAACCGATTTCTCATACACAAACACCAGTTGACCGGCGTTGTCTGTTGAAACGTTGCTGTGATGCCTCGTGTAAGGAGGAGAAATGCGTACCATCACGTTTCCGACTTTGATAAATTGTAGCTTATCGCGATTGTGGTTTATCGTATCACGACATTGCTGCTCGCTTTGTCGAGATCCAATGACTGTTAGCAGAATATGGAATTGGTGGGTTCGGGAGGGTAATACGGAACGCCGTTCTGGATCCCAACGGCTTCGTATCACTAGCAGTCGAGATGATAGGCATCTTATCCGCATGGCTGCAACGGATCGTGCAGCCACTTCTCGATCCCCGTGTCAACAGATGGGGTCGTTTGCAACACAACAACCATCTGCACGAACAGTTCGACGACGTTTGCAGCAGCATGGACTATCAGCTATGAGAGCATGCCTGCGGTTACCCTTGACGCTGCATCACAGATAGTAGCGCCTGCGATGATATACTCAACGACGAACCTGGGTGCACGAAAGACAAAACGTCATAAATCCAGGTTCTGTTTACAGCATCATGATGGTCGCATCCGTGTTTGGCGACATCGCGGTGAACGTAAATTGGAAGCGTGTATTCGTCATCGCCATACTGGCGTATCACCCGGCGTGATGGTATGGGGTACCATTGGTTACACGTCTCGGTCACCTCTTGTTCGCATTGACGGCACTTTGAACAGTGGACGTTACATTTCAGATCTGTTACGACCCGTAGCTCTACCCTTCATTCGATCACTGCGAAACCGTACATTTCAGCAGGATAATGCACGACCGCATGTTGCAGGTCCTGCACGGGCCTTTCTGGATACAGACAATGTTCAACTGCTGCCCTGGCCAGCACATTCTCCAGATCTCTCACCAACTGAAAAAGTCTGGTCAATGGTGGCCGAGCAACTGGTTCGTCACAATACGCCAGTCACTACTCTTGATGAACTGTGGTATCGTGTTGAAGCTGCATGGGCAGCTGTACCTGTACACGGCATCCAAGCTCTGTTTGACTCAATGCCTAGGCATATCAAGGCCGTTATTTGGGCCAGAGGTGGTTGTTCTGAGTACCGTACTGATTTCTCAGGATCTATGCACCCAAATTGCGTGAAATGTAATCACATGTCAGTTCTAGTATAATATATTTGTCCAATGAATGCCCGTTTATCATGTGCATTTCCTCTTGGTGTAGGAATTTTAATGGCCAGTAGTGTAGTTTCGAAATGAGTTATACAGAGGATGGACAAAAATACAGAAACATTAAGTACATTACCATTCCGAGTACGGTATAGGAAAACAGTTGATGTTCAAACAGCTGCAGTACTCCTGTATCGTTTTCAACGGAATCTTATACTATTCTTCCTAAGGAATAATGTCAAGTACAGGTAACAATGATGGAGGGGGTTGGCGATCAGGCATCCTTGACTCCAAAGTGGACCACAAAGACTCAATAATATAGACATGTGGTGCCAGTAATGGCCAGGGGAGATGCTACAATTAGTCCTCGTGGCATAAAAACCGGTCCTGGTGGAACAGTGACTTTGTCGTCTTGGAACACAGCATCATCGTAGGAGGTCAAACATTGTACCTAGGGATGGATCTGATCAGCACATAATACTTGGCAGTAATGCGAGCTTACAGAGCAACCATGGAGCCCGTGGAATGTCTCGATATTGTTTCCCAATTAATCACCGAATCCCCGCCATGTTTCACTCCTGGGAAGTGGTCTTGGCTAGAATTTGGAATCAGTGTGAAACAAGACTCATCCGACCAAATGACAATCTCTCATTCCACCGTAGTCCAGGTTTTATAGGCTGACGCACACGTTTTTCTGTTACGGTCACTTACCAATGAGGAGCGGTTTTGGAAGTCCTCCTCGCTCAGAAATTCTCTGATTATGAACATCGCATCGTGTTGGTTTGGTGGTAACACAGTTTGCGAGGGAGACAATCTGTTCTCTCCAGTGATTTTTACTGCTGTCGTCCTCTTATTTTTCGTCACGACACTCTTCAATGACCACCTGCCACGATCACTCAACACACACTTTTGTCCACGTTATGACTTAGCGTATGGTGTTTTTCCACTTTCCCTGTGTGTAGTATAAATCTTCAATACGGTGCCTCTTGAAACACCAAACACATCGGTTACCATGTTTACGGAAGCACTCACCATACGGTTACCAACGGTTTGTCCACATCCAGATTCACTAAGCTCCACCAAAGCACTCACAGCTAAACAGGACACTATTGTGACCACGACTGACACTAGAAAATTATTGCACAGATGTTGTTGGTTATGAGATATAACAGCACAACCTGCAGGCTTGACTACGAGCTGCATTTATGTTCAAGAATGCATTTCTTGCAGCGTTTCCATATTATTGCCCTACCCTTGTAGGTGTAGGCAACGGCCTTCCCGCAGTGGATACACCGTTCCCCGTCAGATCACTGAAGTTAAGCGTTGTCGGGCGTGGCCGGCACATGGATGGGTGACCATCCGGGCCGCCATGCACTGTTGCCATTTTTCGGGGTGCACTCAGCCTCGTGATGCCAATTGAGGAGCTACTCGACCGAATAGTAGCGGCTCCGGTCAAAGAAAACCATCGTAACGACCGGGAGAGCGGTGTGCTGGCCACAGGCACCTCCTATCCACATCTTTAGCTGAGGATGACGCGGCGGTCGGATGGTCCGGATGGACCACTTGTGGCCTGAAGACGGACTGCTTGTAGATGTGGAAGCAGTATTGGTTTCGTAGGACGTGATGGGTAATCAGTAACACCTCTTGGATGTATCGATTGTCGACAGAGACAGTCCTACAAGTACGCTCATATATTCCCGTTGTAGTAAGGCTGAGCACCCATCTGTCGTAGGTAAGAAATCTTTAATTTCACCCCCCCCCCCACCTTCCCTCTCCCCCTACAGAGACAATGAGAAACAGTGTCTGAGACACATGTAAATTTGTCTGACGAGTATGGGTACCTTCGAAAACTAACGAGTCAGTCAAACAGCCTGAAGATGGAGACATGAGCCCTACGTTGAATTACATCTTTGTCTATGTCAATATGTGCAATTTGTTATAGAATATTATGAAAGAGAATCCACATCCTTCCAAGATCTGAGATGATGTAGAATTCTAACCTCCGTAAAGTATTTTCGCTACGTTTTTGTTTTAAAACAAGTGTTAGGCCTAGCTTAGTTCCTCTTGTATCATTTACTTCCTGGCGCCTCTCCTTCTGCAGGAAAGGCAGTAGGTGATGCTATTGTAGAGCTTAGATTAATTACGTGTGATCCAAAGCTGAAGTACTTTTTTCACATGACTAATATTTGGTGTCCTAACCTTGCTTTTAAATGTGTTTTTCAAGACGGTAATAGATTAGCGAAAAATGACGATGTTACTAATACGGTGATGTTCTTGATCGGCCATTGCTGCAGCCTTAAATGCACATTTTATGATCAATAAAAGAACCTGCGTTTGTCCTAAATTTGTTTTGCGAAGCTCCATCTATTTAACTGCTACTCAACGCAGATCCTAGTGTTGAAATTATTATTATTTTTTTCCACGCTCACGCAGCACTCTGTTTGTATCGGAGTAACAGTCACTGACTGTGCAGATTTTTAATGCCACTTCAGTCATTAACATAATGCAATCTTTCCTTATTGATAACCACACAAAGCAAAATAACATTTTAATTACTCACGAAAGAGAAGGACACATTACAGAATCACACCTCACACAAATGATAGGATTTACAATAGTGTTCAGTTTGAATTATGCTTAGTCAGGCGGTAGTAACATTCCTTGTAAACTTTTCATCCTGACAAACCACGCATTTAATGTGTTCACACTTCTGAAGCCTTTTTATTCTATGTCGTGCAACTGTCCTGTAATGTAGCTCTACGTCGTTTCTAGCCTTCACAATTCACCATCCATGGATCGGCCTGTCCCATTTTCGTGATTAGATTGAGCCAAAGATCCGTTCGGCTGAAGAGTATGCTATTGCAACTACACATCAGTTCCAGCTGTAGTTCTACTACGCGTGGCTGGCATAATTTTGGAAATACTCATTTCTAACACTTCTCGCCGACAGGGACAGTCGTTTCAGGTGAAAGGGCTTAAGTGAGACACAATGTGGATGTATCCCTTGTGGCACAAAGTGAAGGAGAACAGAGCTCATTGCCTGTATAAACCACTGTGACGGATGTGGTGTGTTGTTACAGCAACGCAAGGAAAGTCGTATAGACAGAGGCTACAGATCGCTGTAGGTGTTTGATATCATCTTCAGTAAAACACAAGAAAGGAGACGAATTATTAATTACGGGATCAATAGCAGTCGAATATTGCAGTTTAGTACAGCTACTGTGCAATGGTCGGGAACCAAAACACAGCGATAAAATATTCCGACAAACAAATCGCACTGTGTAGAGGTAATATGTCTTTCGCAATATCTTCACGGATCTTTAATCATGCTAACCCGTGTTTACAGTTGTTAGTTACAGCAGCAGCTACAGTATTATGAGCAGTGGAGGAGAGAGAAAACTTTAAAACAAGTGAGGAAATCTACGCTAATGAAGCCAAGACGTTCCCGGTTACCACCAAATGTAGGTCACAAAGAATGGCTGTTTCTTTCCCAGCACATTTAACTCGGCGCTCTCACGGTTTCTCTTTAATTCTGTATGGCACCGCGAACTGCTAGAGGACGAGGTAGCTCCGCTCTCTCGCAAGCAAATAGTTCACCTGAACAACACACGTTTCAGTTCGCGACTGCAAAATACATGGAAAATCTTGAGGGACTTGATTGTACTTCTCTGTACGAAACAAAATATATTTCTGGAAAATTAACATTAGTAACGCGATCAAGTCAGCTTGGGTTTTATTCTCGTTTTAGAAAAAATGACTTATTCTAGTATGAAAGTGGGATTTTCACTGAAATTTCCGTCAGTTTGCTTACAGACAGATGTTCATTGACAGGGCACTAATTTAGAGACATTAATATTAAAATATATACAGGTTGCCAGGTCGCGATTTTTTCCTCTCCCTTATGTCAAAATTCCAAACTTGCTCCTGGGATCTTCTTCAGAGATTGATCAGGTAACTGACAACAGTCGCTTGAGTAACTTCTGAGAATATTTCTGGAAGTAGGATGGAAACTTTGAGCTGAGGAAGAAGAGAAAAAAACATGCTACTTAACAACGTGGGCTCACAATGAACATCAAAATTTTGCAAAAATTGGTAAATGTCCTTGTAGAGAAATTATGGGGATAAGTTTCAGGATTAAGGTGTTTATCAATTGCAATGACTGCAGTGCACAGTATACAGAGCAAACAGGGAGGAACTTGGAAACCAGATTCATACTCGCACAACAAAACAGCGTTTGAGGCACATGTAGCAGCTTTAAAAGCATTCGATCACGAACATTGAGCAAAATTTGGACATTCTACACAGAATTTATATTTAAAAACAAGGAAGATCGAAGCCTAATTATGAAAGACAGAACGAATTCACTCGTAATGCTTATTTCAACATTTATGACAGCTTACTAAGGTGGTTACTGTTGCAGATGTATGGTAGTAGATGAGAGAAAGTGTGCGATGGGACATCTGTAACGTGTGCGTATCCTGCTCCACAATGAGGGTGAAGATGCCTTCCTGCGCGCCACACTTGCCCACGGCGGCGGTCAGCAGACGAGTAGTCGGATCCTGGCACGACACCAATACGGCGATCACGTGAGTAAGCAAGCCGCGACTAAGACAGGCCTACAGCAACGCCATGGATATTCATGCCGCCGTCTTTTAAATTACTAAGATTTTATGATGTATTTATGGTACCTTTTAACCTCAACGAATCACATTTTAATTAATCATATCCAAGAACAGCGTTTTCACCATACAAACAATAATTATTATTAACTGGGTTGAGATACATGATTTATACAAATGTGGAAAATGTACAGTATGTGATCAAAAGTATCCGGATATGACCAAAAACATACGTTTTTGATATTAGGTGCGCTGTGCTGCCACCTACTGGCAGGTAATTCATATCAACGACCTCAGTAGTCATTAAAAATCGTGAGAGGGCAGAAGGGGGCGCTCCGCGGAACTCACGGACCTCGAACGTGGGCAGGTGATTGGACGTCACTTGTGCCATACGTCTGTACGCGAAATTTCCACACTCCTAAACATACCCAGATCCACAGTTCCCGATGTGATAGTGAAGTGGAAACGTGAAGGGACACGCACAGCACAAAAGCGTACTGGCCGATCTCGTCTGTTGATTGACAGAGACCGCCGACAGTTGAAGAGGGTCATAATGTATAATAGGCAGACATCACACAGGAATTCCAAACTGCATCAGGATCCACTGCAAGTACTATGACAGTTGGGCGAGAGGTGATAAAACTTGGATTTCATCGTCGAGCGGCTGCTCATAAGCCACACATTACGCTAGTAAATGCCAAACGACGCCACGATTGGTGTAAGCAGCGTAAACATTGGACGATTGAACAATGGAAAAACGTTGTGTGGAGTGAAGAATCACGGTACACAATGTGGCGATCCGATGGCAGGGTGTGGGGTCTGGCTTGCACACCTCATTTTGCGTGGCACTATCACAGCACAGGCCTGCATTGACGTTTTAAGCACTTCGCACTGTCGAAGAGCAATTCGGGGATGGTGACAGCATCTTTCAACACGATCGAGTATCTACCTGTTCATAATGCACGGACTGCGGCGCAGTGGTTACACCATAATAACATCCCTGCAATAGACTGGCCTGCACAGAGTCCTGACCTGAATCCTATAGAGCACCTTTGGGATGTTTTGGAACGCCGACTTCGTGCCAGGCGTCACCGACCGACATGGATACCTCTCCTCAGTGCAGCACTCCGTGAAGAATGATATGCCATTCCACAAGAAACCTTCTAGCATCTGATTGAACGTATGACTTGGAGAGTGGAAGCTATCATCAAGGCTAGTGGCGGGCCAACATCACATCGAACTCCAGCGATACCGATAGAGGGCGCCACAGACTTGTAAGTGATTTCCAGTTTTAATCACATAGTGTACTAGACGCCACTGGTTGGCAGTGGCCTTGTGGTCTGTATTAATAACGTGGATCCTACGAAACCATCATTTTATTATGAGACGTAGCAAGCAAATTTTGGTGCAGTTGGACGGGTTACTCCTGTAACCGATATAGTCAGGTAGGTCCGATGCATCTCATGTGTGATTATGGTATGGCATGATAACATTGTGTATTTTCGTAGAGAATTTGCTGATTAGATATTTTACTGCTGTCTACAGGGCTGAGAATGGTTCATATTGAACCGAAACAAGCCATTAAAAAAATAGTGCAACCAATGTTGATAATAAAACCGTTTGGCATCAAAATTAGACGGCTTTTTGGGCTAGTCTATATCTGTTCTTAATTTTCCGGTAGAATGCTTTAGGAAAAACTTTGACTCTTAATCATAGACACTGATGTAGTCGAAACTAGCTCGCTAACTTCCGAATTGAACGCGCACAGCATATGAACGCCCAATGGTCTGGTACACCGTCCAGCCAGAGTGTATTTTTTGGGAGGTTTTCCACGCTCGTTTACACAAACGCTGGGTTTATTGTCGACCATCACCTCATTAAATAAGATGGACAAACATTTAAAGTACGCTGAGAAACCTTTAGGTTAACGGCGAATACAGCGAAAAGAAGTGCATCAGGCTGTAAAACCGGTTAAAGTTCTTAAATCGTGGAAAACGGCAGGGCCTGTACTGTGGTATCTATACCACTAAACAGGACTGTTTCAATTGCAGATTGCCTATCCAATGACTTCCAGCGGCATCAAAAAAATTCAGATTCAGAATTACATACAGTTAGCATAACTCATTGCACACAAGCTACCCAGACCATATTCATCCACTGTATGAGAACTAAAGCTCTAGGGACCTCCAACAAACGTTACACATAGCTTCAAACCTTTACGAGACTTTGTGAATGAAAAGAGTCTCGATGGCAAATTGTTTTTATAATTACAATAATATGTTTCGCCCTTGTAAGGCATCATCCAGTTAAGTAAAAATGTAGTAGGATAAGCTTCAGCCGTCAACTGCTGCCAAAGGACATTAAATAAGAATAAGAAGAATCTTGATATGATATTCGGTCATCGAATGTCTTATGAAATACGCAAACGACCTTGAATTTACAAAAACACGCTCAGCAAGGTGTACACAGCACAGAGCTCCTGTTAGTAAGTTCAATTTAGCAGGAAATATGGAAAAGACAGCTGTTTTGAAATTGAAATTAAATGAAGTTCGCCGGCGACTGTGACCGAGTGATTCTAGACGCTTCAGTCCGGAACCGCGCTGCTGTTACGGTCACAGGTTCGAATCCTGCCTCGGGCAAGTATGTGTGTGATGCCCTTAGGTTAGTTAGGTTTAAGTAGTTCTAGGTCTAGGGGACTGATGACTTCAGATGTCAAGTCTCATAGTGCTTAGAGCCATTTGAACCATTAAATAAAGTTCCAGGCGCTAGAAAGAGAGCCAATAGTACTTCTGTTCTTGTGCTGGGCGGACCTGCTCACCCGATGGTTTTCTCCTCTACATCCACGTGTTGTACGCATGGCTCTGTACAGCTTGTTGAGCCTGCCATATCCCCTACGTATTTGATAAGACATTTGGCGATCTGATGTTATACCCAGACGCTTGTTATTATTATTTAGTGCCTTTCAGCGGCAACTGACATATGCAGCTTATCCTGCTACATTTTTACATAATCAGATGATGCCTTAAAAGGACGAAATGCGTAACTGTTATTTATAAAAACAATTTTGCAAACGAGACTGTTTTCTTCAAAAATATTCATAACCGGTTGCCGCATCCGATAGCCCAAATGGAGTGGAACCAACTTCACAAGATTTTTTCTCGGTCACACTCCCACAAAATGACGAAAGGAAAAAAGTTTATTGCTCACTACATATTCGCAGTTCTTGTGGTAAAACAACCGCATGAGGCGTGGCGTTTTAATTTATTGTTTCTTTACTATTAACTCCATTAGCAGCACATTTTTCAGATGTTATCCAATACACCACTGATTGTACTTGCAAAATTGTATCATTGTACGACCCATAGTTCGGGAGATATGACGTTTTATAAATGGGATTTAGATTCTTTAAATGATCGAGCATTGTAGTTCACTAGTACGAGGATGAGTCAAATGAAAACCTTAACTATTCTTTTAAATATTTTTTATTGAGCAGAACTGGTGTAAGTAGGCTGTTTACGTTTTCTTATTGGTAACGCCACGTAGCGCTCTGTATGAAAAATCACTGGCTGTGCCGTGTGCAGTCTGTGGCTGGTTTGCATTGTTGTCTGCCATTGTAGTGTTGGGCAGCGGCAGCTGGATGCTAAGAGCGCGTAGCGTTGCGCAGTTGGAGGTGAGCCGCCAGCAGTGGTGGACGTGGGGAGAGAGATGGCGGAGTTTTGAAATTTGTAAGAATTGGTGTCATGAACTGATATATATATATATATATATTATGACTATTAAGGTAAATACATTGTTTGTTCTCTATTAAAATCTTTCATTTGCTTACTGTGCCTCAGTAGTTAGTGACTTCCGTAGTTTGAATCTTTTAGTTAGCTGGCGGTAGTGGCGCTCGCTGTATTGCAGTAGTTCGAGTAACGAAGATTTTTGTGAGGTAAGTGATTTGTGAAACATATAGGTTAATGTTAGTCAGGGCCATTCTTTCGTAGGGATTTTTGGAAGTCAGATTGCATTGCGCTAAAAATATTGTGTGTCAGTTTAAGCACATTCGTGTATAATTGTTCAAAGGGGACGTGACATAAAGCACAGTCGTGTTTAATTTTTCTAAGGGGACGTTTCAGTTTCACTGGTACAAAGCTGTATCACTTTTCAACATAATCTCTCCCACTCTCAATGCAAGTCCTCCAGCGCTTACCAAGCGCATAAATTCCTTTAGAAAAAAATTCTTTTCGTAGTCCGCTCAACCACACTTGCACCGCGTGGCGTACCTCTTCATCACGACGGTACTTCTTTCCTCCCATTGCGTCTTTGAGTGGTCCAAACATATGGAAATCACTTGGGGCGAGGTCTGGTGAGTATGGTGGATAAGGAAGACACTCAAAATGCAGGTCTGTGATTGTTACAGCTGTTGAGCGAGCATTGTGGGGCCTTGCATTGTCATGTAACAAAAGGACACTTGCTGACAGCAATCCAAGTTACTTTGATTTGATAGCAGGCCGCAGATGATTTTTTAGGAGATCTGTGTATGATGCACTGGTGACAGTGTTCCCTCTAGGCATGTAATGCTCCAAAATGACGCCTTTTTCGTTCCAAATGAGAGTCAGCATAACCTTCCCTGCTGATGGTTCTGTTAGAAACTTCTTTGGTTTTGCTGATGAGGAATGGCGCCATTCCTTGTTGCACTCTTCGTTTCCGGTTGGTGGAAGTGAACTCAGGTTTCGTCGCCAGTAACGATTCTTGCAAGGAAGCCATCATCTTCTCGTTCAAAACGCCGAAGTAGTTCTTCACAAGCATCAACACGTCGTTCTCTCATTTCAGGAGTCAGCTGCCGTGGCAAAAATCTTGCAGACATCTTTGTGAAACTGGAGCACATCGTCGGCCAGATTGGCCGTGCGGTTCTAGGCGCTATAGTCTGGAACCGAGCGACCGCTACGGTCGCAGGTTCGAATCTTGCCTCGCGCATGGATGTGTGTGATATCCTTATGTTAGTTAG
Organism: Schistocerca gregaria; assembly: GCF_023897955.1. Lineage (NCBI taxonomy): Eukaryota > Metazoa > Arthropoda > Insecta > Orthoptera > Acrididae > Schistocerca > Schistocerca gregaria. Next base: position 517,818,494 of record NC_064921.1, on the reverse strand, counting down.
ATTAAATTAATTCTAAGTTCTAGGCGACTGATGACCTCAGAAGTTAAGTCGCATAGTGCTCAGAGCCATTTGCACCATTTTTGGAGCACATCGTGCACAATGTGGTGTGCTGACACATGACTAATCTGTAAACATATTGCAATGTCATTCAGTGTTACTCGGCGGTTTTCCTTCATTATGGATGATGCAATGTTGTGTGGAGTCACAACTCGTTGTGCCTGAATTGGACGAGGAGTATCTTCCACTGAAGTCACACCATTTACGAACTTCCTACTCCATTCGTAAACTTGCTGCTGTAACAGACATGCATCACCGTATTGAACCTTCATTCGTCGATGAATTTCAATAGGTTTCACACCTTCACTACGCAAAAACCAAATAAAAGAACGCTGTTCTTTTCTGGTGCAAGCCACAAGTGGGGTGGTTATCTTTATACTGATACCGCAAAGGTATGTGTGCATCTGCACTATGGTGTCACCTAGAGGCCATTCTGCACGCTGGTTGTAGCACGGTTACCAACTTACAGGATAACGGCGCGAAATTTCGATTTGTTATTACAAATTTAAGGTTTTCATTTGACTCACCCTCGTAAAATCTGTGAAGTTTCTGTAGGAGATATACATTTTTTTCTTGGTGGTATTAAAGGGAGTGCCTGCAACTTCCTTCTTTAATTTCGTAAATATATACTTCGTTTGAGTCGATATTGTAAAAGGCAGATATTCTATACGAGATACCAGCGATCTGTATTTCAAATTAGAACTTTGCAATGTTCCAGAGGCTTACGGAAGTGGTTAAGTGAAACAAGAAAGTGTAAAGCTAGTTCGATTGTTTCTTCAGCGTTGACTCTCTTCTGTGTTGTCTTCCATCTTACGTGCTGCAGAGTTGCTTATTGTGTAGGTGCCTGCCCGTGTATCAATTTTTCACTGGCTTTAATCAAGATTAAACTTGCATATGTAATTTCTGCCATTTTTGTAATATGAAGAATAGTTTCCTTTCGTCGAATTTTTATCTGTATATGTACTTATTTGCCATTTTTCAAAGCATTTAACGGCTGGAGCAGGGAAGTCCACAAGAAATGTTGGGAGAAGAAACGACTGAAAACGCACGGTTAATTTATCTTCGAACAGAATACAAAGCACCCCCGAGATACATCACCGGGCATGGAAAGTATATTGCAGTAAATTTCGTGCACGCTATGCCGACAATGAATCGGTTATTGGTCTCCAATCAATGACTTTGTTGAGCTTCAGTGCGTGAGAGATACAGGCGCCGCTGCACTACTATACTATGGATTAATATTCTCATTTAGTGCTCTGTACTGAACATATTGGTCTGCAGCTCGTGGTCTTGCGATAGCGTTCTCCCGGGTTTGATTCCCGGTGGGGTCAGGTATTTTCCCTGTCTTGAGATGACTGGGTGTTGTTGCGTTGTCTTCATCATCATCATTCATCTTCATTACGGTCGAAGGAAGGCAATGGCAAACCACGTCCGCTAGGACCTTGCCTAGTACGGCGGTGCGGAATTCCCGCATCGTCCTCTTCGCTCAAATGGTTAAAATGGCTCTAAGCCCGTTGGGACTTAACATCTGAGGTCATCAGTCCCCTTGACTTAGAACTACTTGAACCTAACTAACCTAAGGACATCACACACATCCATGCCGAGGCAAGATTCGAACCTGCGACGGTAGCAGCCGCGTGCTTCCGGACTGAAGCGCCTAGAACCGCTCGGCCACAACGGCCGGCCTCCCCTACGCTCCTCGGAGAATGGGGCCTCGTCATTTGTGAGGTATATATATTATTTTGGTGACTGTAAATATCGATATATAATATCTCAAACAGAGCAAAACCATGTAGCTGAGTAATTGTTGTCTATTGCTACAATATCTTTGTGTTGTGTTGCTGCATAACCTCTGCCTGAGAGCGCTCGCGAAGTTACGAGTATATGCATTCTAAGTTGAGAAGCGTTGAGTAGCAGATGTATTTTGAGGAATGGTCTGGAAATTTTCATTATAAGTGTGGTACGAGATTGATGGATTTGGTGTATGAATATTTCTGATGGAATTGTGAAGATAGAAGCCAACGAGATTATTTGTTTTTCTGGATGGAGTATGATATTTTTGATGCAATTATGGAGAGATAAGCTAAGGAGATTATTTGTGAGTTTTTCTGGAAGATTGAGGCAAGCACGTAAGAGTAGCATCGTTTTGCGGTGTTCAGATTGTGGTTAAGAAGCCCAAATAGTGGAACTGTTAAGTGGATTGTTCTGATAGGAAGATGAGATTCCCCTTGCTTACAGTTATTTCTTAAAGTCATTTTATGTAGGTACTATTGTGAACATTAGTTAATTTTTGAAGTATTGCTTTTCTATATAGAGTTACATTTGAATTTTGTTAGAAGTCATTTCCTGTTAGGTAAAATACCCACCCTTCATTCTGTTTCTTACGTATGTATGCTCATTGCACTTTGTGGTACGGAATTTTTCACTCAAAGTCTTTAAGGGTGCTTAGCTGCTGTATGCTGTTCAGTGTTTTCGAGAAATCTGCAAAGATATTTGTCAAGACACGAAGTAAGTGAAAATACAGCTTAGTGTCAGGAATTTCTTTGTAAGTTCAGTTGCGCATTTATTTCGGAAGTCAGCACAGCACTGCATTTTTATAGAAACAGTTACATTCAATTTGTATACAGCGCTGAGCAAATCATATTAAGTTTGGGAAAATTCAGTATAGTCAGAGTTTTGCACAGTGCACCAGTTTAAGTTAGGAATTAGTTTGTTTGGTAACCTTTTTGAGAAGTTTTGGTAGACGAGTACAGTGGAAGTTACAATAAGTACTTTCTTTCCGCAGCACTTAACTGCGTGCGATAACAGAATCACTTGCCACCATTAAATGAATTGTTGTCCTGTCGTGGCGATTGTTGTCAACATGAGTTACATAATCCCGTTTCACGTAATCAGTTCAGAAGAATCGCCTCTTTGAAAACGTTTACTACTTCAGAAAAAGCGAAGGGAGGAAACACTTCACCTCTAGGAAAGAGAAATAAATGTGAGTTTTGTTGCTCTTGTTAGTAAACTCAAATTATTAGAACCTAAGAGAAAGACCACAATTTGAAATCAGATAAACACACAAAGGAGTGACAGACTTTAGCTGCTAGTGGGCACTGATTTAAATGAATGGGGAATGGTGAAAATTTGTGCCAGACAGGGATTCGAATCTGGGTCTCCTGGTTACGAAAGCAGATGCGCCATCAGGACACAGTGACCATTGCAACTGCACCGCCTACCCTAGCACCCCTCCTGTCAGACCCAAAGTCTCAACTTATCCACGCTCTACGGACGGACGTAATGCCACTACCCATTATCCTCATTACTCACGACATTCGGTCAATTCCAGTAAAAGTCCGAGCGTGGTGTACGTCTGCATTATAGTGCTCCATGTCCGAAAGAATAGACACCACATATGTAATTAAGGTGAAGGCGGCCAATATATCACTTCATTGCAGATGCACACCACGCTCGAACTCTTATGGGACTCGGCGAAACGCCGCTGAGTACTGAGGATAACGGACAAGTGACACTACATCGGTAGTGTGTGGATAAGTTGAGAATTTTGGTCTGACGGGAGGCGTGCTAGGGTAGTGCGTGCAGCCGTGGTGACTGCTGTGTCCGGATACCAGTTCCATTTTACACAGAGTACGCGAAGGAAGTTGCCCTCTTCTTGCAGCGGTGTACCGTAGGTCTCTAGAAGAGCGTAGCATTCCAAAGGATTGGAAAAGGGCACAGGTCATCCCCATTTTCAAGAAGAGACGTCGAACAGATGTGCAAAACTATAGACCTATCGTCGATCAGTTGTAGAATTTTGGAACACGTATTATGTTCGAGTATAATGACTTTTCTGGAGACTATAAATCTACTCTGTAGGAATCAGCATGGGTTTCGAAAAAGACGATTGTGTGAAACCCAGCTCGCGCTATTCGTCCACGAGACTCAGAGGGCCATAGACACGGGTTCCCAGGTAGATGCCGTGTTTCTTGACTTCCGCAAGGCGTTCGATACAGTTCCCCACAATCGTTTGAACAAAGTAAGAGCATATGGACTATCAGACCTATTGTGTGATTGGATTGAAGAGTTACTAGACAACAGAACGCAGTATGTCATTCTCAATGGAGAGAAGTCTTCCGAAGTAAGAGTGATTTCAGGTGTGCCGCAGGGGAGTGTCTTACGACCGTTTTTATTTACAGTATGCATAAATGACCTTGTGGATAACATCGGAAGTTCACTGAGGTTTTTTGTGGATGATGCTGTGGTATATCGAGACGTTGTAACAATGGAAAATTGTACTGAAATGCAGAAGGATCTGCAGCTAATTGACGCATGTTGCAGAGAATGGTAATTGAATCTCAATGTAGACAAGTGTAATATGCTGCGAATACATAGAAGGATCCCTTATCATTTAGCTACAATATAGCAGGTCAGCAATTGGAAGCAGTTAATTCTATAAATTATCTGGGAGTAGGCATTAGGAGTGATTTAAAATGGAATGATCATATAAAGTTGATCGCCGGTAAAGCAGATACCAGACTGAGATTCATTGGAAGAACCCTAAGGAAATGCAATCCGAAAACAAAGGAAGTAGGTTACAGTACACTTGTTTCCCCACTGCTTGAATATTGCTCACCATTGTGGGATCCGTACCAGATAGGGTTGGTAGAAGAGATAGAGAAGATCCAACGGAGAGCAGCGTGCTTCGTTACAGGATCATTTAGTAATCGCGTAAGCGTTACGGATATGTTAGATGAACTCCAGTGGAAGACTATGCAGGAGAGACTCTCAGTACCTCAGTACGGGCTTTTGTTAAAGTTTCGAGAACATACCTTCACCGAAGAGTCAAGCAGTATATCGCTCACTCCTACGTATATCTCGCGAAGAGACCATGAGGATAAAATCAGAGAGATTGGAGCCCACACAGAGGCATACCGACAATCTTTCTTTCCACGAACAATACGAGACTGGAATAGAAGGGAGAACCGATAGAGGTACTCAAGGTACCCTCCTCCACACACCGTCAGGTGGGTTGCGGAATATGGATGTAGATGTAGATAGGGTGATGGTCAGCCCATCTGCCTAGTAATCAAGAGGCCTGGGTTCGAATGCAGTCACAACTCAAGTTTTCAACTTTCCCCTTTGAATTAAATCAATACCCAGTAGCAGTTAATGCTAATCGATTCTTCGGTCGCAGGTTCGAATCCTGCCTCGGGCATGGATATGTGTGATGTCCTTAGGTTAGTTAGGTTTAAGTAGTTCTAAGTTCTAGGGGACTGATGACCTCTGCCACACACCGTTGGGTGGCTTGCGGAGTATAAATGTAGATGTAGATGTAGTATCTTGATGCACAATGGCTGCAGGATCAGAATTTCTCTGTTCTTTCGGATACACATGTAGGAAATTAAATACTATTCCAGACACTGGAAATAGAGTGAGGGTCCGCCTTTCGAAGTGGCATGCGAGGATAGAAAATGTGCAGGCTCTGGTTTCGGGTCGCACATGCATTGCCTGCCGACAGGAGAACCGCTGGCTGTTGCTGTGTCTGGCTGTTGCGTCGCCGGCGGCGGCGTGTGCGGCTGCTCGGCTGCCGCGAGGCGACAAGTGCGGCAGTGCGTGGCGGTGGCTGGCGGGCGCTCGCATAATGGCCCATCCAGGCGCTCCCAGTCACGATATTGAAACGTTGAGGCGCGCTACAAATCACCGCCGCTCGTATACATGCAAATGTGGCGGCGAGGCGTCTGCGCCCCGTCTAGAGCCGGCGGCGCGGGTACCTCACCTCCAGGCCCTCGCTGGCACTTCCTACAGGAATCCCGCCCTGAATGCGAAGTGCTCTGTCGCAGACCAAGAAAGCGGGGCAGTGGACGACACGAAAACATCTACCCAGGAGCCAAGGAGTATGGGTGAAGCATAAGAACTACACGTACATCTATCTGTATACTCCGAAAGCCACCTTACGATGTGTGGCGGAGGGTATTTTCAACACTAGAAAGGGAATAGGAGTAATTCGGTGAATTGCAGACCCACATCTATAACGTCGATTTGCAGTAGGGATTTGAAACTGTGTACTTTGTTCGAACATTGTAGATTACCTCTAGCCGGCCGGTGTGGCCGAGCGGTTTTAGGCGCTACAGACTGAAACCGCGCAACCGCTACGGTCGCTGGTTCGAAACCTGCCTCGGGCATGGATGTGTGTGATGTCCTTAGGTTAGTTAGGTTTAAGTAGTTATAAGTTCTAGGGGACTGATGACCTCAGATGTTAAGTCCCATAGTTCTCAGAGCCATTTGAACCATTTGATTACCTCAAAGAAAACCATTTATTGACAAACAGCTAACACGGATTCAGAAAATATCGGCCTTGTAAAACACAAACTGTTTCTAGTACTCAAAACAAATGGCATGCTTGGAACTAGAGTACCATAAGGCTGTTTAGCCAACAGTCCTGTAGTCTCCGAAATACTCCATGTCTTCCAAGTCAGTATGTTAGCATCAGGAAAAGCTTCAAGGCCACCATAATCTGCTTGATTGCTCCACACAACAGCAAGTGTGAGCCAAGTACTACCTCCAAACACTGCTTGTACATCACAGGTAAAGTTCAGATGGAGTCCACGAAATACATTCGGACCTCCAATTAACTGCTGTTTATTAAATTGACCAGCAAGGTCAATATCAATAGCCTTCAATCTGCGATAGACAGGTACACTGCGCCGCCAGCGACGACGCCATGCACGTCGCAGAGGCATTGCTGTGGCACGTTAACACTTGTTAACCAACCGCTACCCAACAGCATCAGGAAAATGTGTGGGGCAATCAAGCAGATTATGGTGGCCTTGAAGCTTTTCCTGATGCTGCCTTACTGACATGCCTCTGCGACGTGCATGGCGTCGTCGCTGGCGGCGCAGTGTACCTGTCTATCGCAGTTTGAAGGCTATTGATATTGACCTTGCTGGTCAATTTAATAAACAGCAGTTAATTGGAGGTCCGAATGTATCTCGTGGACTCCATCTGAACTTTACCTGTGATGTACAAGCAGTGTTTGGAGGTAGTACTTGGCTCACACTTGCTGTTGTGTGGGGCAATCAAGCAGATTATGGTGGCCTTGAAGCTTTTCCTGATGCTAACATACTGACTTGGAAGACATGGAGTATTTCGGAGACTACAGGACTGTTGGCTAAACAGCCTTATGGTACTCTAGTTCCAAGCATGCCATTTGTTTTGAGTACTAGAAAGAAGAAAAAATTAAATGCAGATGAGTACCTCTTTATATGGGCCAAAGTTGGTAATGGCAATTGTAAAATAAAGATCAACGGCGATTGTATGATTTATTATAGACAATAAAGATCCTTATCTCCTTTCCTTATCTCCTTTTTAAAAAAATATTGATTGAGGTGGTTATGGGTCGCAACAGACAGCTCGTGAAATTTATTTATTTTTTTTTTTTTTTTTAAAGATGGCTCTCTGGTTTGCTCGCTAGGCGGGTGACCTTGAAGCGGACATAGCCGCTGGCGAGGCTACTTCGTTCTCACGAAGTAATGAGTCCTAAAGGCAGCGTATGTCAATGGATTCTATATTTTTATGTTTCCGAAAGGCTTTTGACACATCACAAGCTACTTCTAATCAAACTGCGTACCTCTTGAGTATGGTCTCAGTCGTGTGACTAGGTTCGTGATTTCCTATCAGAAGGACCACAGGGCATAGTGACTGTCGATAACTCGTCGAATATCTGATGTTTTGCAAGGAAGTGTTGTAAGCCGTCTGTTCTACATCTACTACTACGTGATTACTCTGCTATTCACAATAAAGTGCCTGGTAGAGGGTTCAATGAACCACCTTCATGCTGTCTCTCTAGCGTTCCACTCTCGAACGACACGCGGGAAAAGCGAGCACTTAAATTTTTCTGTGCGAGCCCTGATTTCTCTTATTTTATCGTGATGATCATTTCTCCCTATGTAGGTGGGTGCCAACAGAATGTTTTCGCAAACGGAGCAGAAAGCTGGTGATTGAAATTTCATGAGAAGATCCCGTCGCAACAAAAATCGACTTTGTTTTAATGATTGCTCATGATCTACGTGAACGAGTTTGGAGACAATATGAGCAGCCCTCTTAGACTGTTTGTAGATGGTGCTGTCACTTAGCGTCTTAGAAAGTCATCAGATGATCAAAAACAATTGCAAAATGATTTGGATACCTGTAAGGTGCGAAAAGTGGCAGTAGTCTCTGCATAGTTAAAAGTGTGAAATTATCCACGTGAGTACTAAAAGGAATGCGCTAAATTTCGGTTACACCATAAATAATACAAATCTACGGGCTGTAAATTCAGCTAAACTCTTGGGAATTATAGTTAAGAATAACTTAAACTGGAACTATTACGCAGATAATGTTGAGCAGAAAGCGAATCAAAGACTGCATTTTATTAGCAAAACACTTACAAAATACAGGGTTACTAAAGAGACCGCTTACACTATGCTTGTCCACCCTCTTGTGGAGTAATGCTGTGCGGTGTGAGATCCGCATCTGATAGGATTGACGGAAGACGTCGAAACAGGTCAAAGAACGGCAGCTCGTTTCGCATTAACGTGAAATAGGTCAGAGAGTGTCACGGATGTGATACGCGAATTGAGCTAGTACTCATTAAAACAAAGATGTTTTTCGTTGCAGCAGTATCTTTTCGTGAAATTTCATTCAGTAACTTTCTCCACGAAGTGTGAAAATCTTACGTTGGCGCCCACATACGTAGGGAGGAATGATCATCATAATAAAATAAGTGCCGGCCGCGGTGGCCAGCGGTTGTAGGCGCTTCAGTCCGGAACCGCGCGACTGCTACGGTCGCAGGTTCGAATCCTGCCTCGGGCATGGATGTGTGTGATGTCCTTAGGTTGGTTAGGGTTAAGTAGTTCTAAGTTCTAGGGGACTGATGACCTCAGATGTTAAATCCCATAGTGCTCAGAGCCATTTGAACGAATAAAATAAGAGAAACAAGAGCTCTCAAGGAAATATTTCAGGGTTTGTTTTTCCTGCTTGCTATTGGGAGAGTGAACTAATAGAGAGAGCTTGAAGGTGGTTGGATGAACCCTTTGTCAGAAACTTAATTATGAATTGGCGAGTAACCATGTAGATGTAAATGTAAAAGTAGACTTCCCCTTTTCCTGTTACAGTCGCGAATGGTTCGTGAGAAAATTGTTTCTAAGCTTCTGTGCTGGCTCGAATCTCTCTACTTTTATCTTGATGGTCTTTTCGCGAGATATGCGTAGGAGGAAGCGGTATATTGGCTGACCCATCTAGGTATATACGCTCCCGGAAGTGCAACAGTAAGCCACATCGTGACGCAGAACGCCTCTCCCGCAGCGTCTGCCCTGAAGTCGGCTAAGCATCTCCGTAAGCTGTCGCGATTAATAAATAAATCTGTAACGAAATGTGCTGGTCTTCTTTGAGTCTTCTCTATTTCCTCTGTCAGTCGTATCTGATCCGGATCTCATAATGGCGAGCAATATTCCAGTATTACGCGAACGAATGTTTTGTAAGCTACTTCTTTCGTTGACAATTCCTAAGAATTCTCCGACATCTCCTCTACCCGCAATTAATTTTATGTGGCCGTTACACTTGAAATCGCTCATAGTCCTAGATATTTTATGGAAGGATTACAGTGATTCTTCTGCAGCCCTGCAATTACACAGTAAAGGGCCTTCCTAACTACATATTTGTAATACGTTGCATTTGTTTATGTTAAGGGTGAGTTTCACTCCCTACACTACGCGTCGATCCTCGGCAAGTCTTCGCTACAATTTTCTATCGTTGCGACTTCGCTATATACGACAGCATCGTCGGCGAAAAGCCTTATGAATCTTCCGAGGTTATCTGCTAAGTCATTTACACGAGGGACGTTCAATAAGTAATGCACTTTTTTTCTCATTCAGGATTGCAATACACCATGTTATTCTTCACCTCTTTGGCTACAAAACGCTATTGTTCAACATAATCTCGGTTCAATACGACGGCGTTACGCCACCTTACTGGGAGGACCTATATGCCGGTGTGATACCACTCTACTAGTCGACGACGGAACCAACGTCTTGCCGCATCAATAACCTCTCCATCATCCACGTACTCTTTCCCGCGAAGTGCATCCTTCAATTGGGCCAAACATATGGAACTCGGAAGGTGCGAGATCCGGGCTGTCGGGTGAACGAGGAAGAACAGTCCAATGAAGCTTTGTGAGCTTCTCTCGGGTGCGCAGACCTGTGTGAGGCCTCGTCAGGGAGAAGGCCAAGTTTATTTGCAACTTGTGATGACGAACACGCTGAAGTCGGTTCCCAAAGGGCATGGATGAGTGTGCTCTCCTTCAGTCTCCTTAGGTAAGTAGTTCTACGTCTAGGAGACTGGTAACCTCAGATGTTAAGTTCTATAGTGTTTAGAGACATTTGAACCATTTTCGGTTCCCAAATTTCCTAGTGATGGCACAATACACTTTAGAGTCGATCGTTGCTCCATGAGGGAGGACATAAGAGTCCCAGATGACCTTCGCCGTGACTTCACCGGCTGAGGGTGCGCCTTTGAAGTTATTCGTCGGAGGAGAGATAGTGTGGCACTGCTGCTCAATGGACAGCCATTCTATTTCGAGTTCGAAGTCAAGAAAGCAAATTTCATTGCCTGTGCCGCGCGGGGTAGCCGCGTGGTCGAGGGCATCTTGACACGGTTCGCTGGCTCCCCCGCCGGAGGTTCGAGTCCTCCTTCGGGGATGGGTGTTTGTGTTGTCCTTAGCCTGAGTTAAGTTAGATTAAGTAGTGTGTGAGCCTAGGGAAAGTTTACCTCAGCAATTTGGTGCTACAGAAGTTTACCACAAGTTTTCAAATTTGTTTCAGCTCCTGTAACGATGTTTGACAAAAAATTGTCACGATCAGCCTCTTGACACGCAAGCAACTCCGCACAGCTGGTCCTTTGTTGCTCTTTATTGTCTTCTGTTATACAGTGAGGAACTCAGCGGTTACATACCTTTAAATACCCCAACTACTGCACGAGTGTATCAGCACTGCCAACAAAGGCATCTGATTGAGCAGTGAGATATGGTCCGTCGATAATCTCGCGTGAGAGTGTCCGCACGCTCCAACATTGCAGGAGTCACAACTGTGTGTGGCTGGCCGGCAAGCGGGAGACGATGCTGATGACATTTGGTTTGTGGGGAGCTCAACTGCGCGGTCATCTGCGCCCATACAACTCCCAAGTTTTTCACAGTCCGATTAAAAAAAAAAAAAAATCAAAATGTTCAAATGTGTGTGAAATCTTATGGTACTTAACTGCTAAGGTCATCAGTCCCTAAGCTTACACGCTACCTAATCTAAATTATCCTAAGGACAAACACACACACCCATGCGCGAGGGAGGACTCGAACCTCCGCCGGGACTAGCCGCACAGTCCGTGACTGCAGCGCCTTAGACCGCCCGGCAAATCCCACGCGGCTCCAATCTTTTACACAGTCCAATCGAGCCACTCTCACGAATGACGACGACGATGATGATGATGATGAAATGATGAAGACAACACGAAGACCCAGTCCCCGGGCAGAGAAAATCCCCAACCCGGCCGGGAATCGAACCCGGGACCTCCAAGCGGAAGATCGGACATGTTTGCGCGACCTTGTCCTCATGGTGACAGACGCTTCGCCTAACGACTCACCGCCAGGTCTCCGTAGACATTCTGCTAGCGCCTATGAATAGCAATGTTCTGATTTTCAGCCAGAAGGAGATCAATCACAGCTCTCTGCTTGGAACGCACCCTCGTTACAGACACCATTTTGATGACTACATATAGCGTCGCCCCCTATCGGAACTTCATGAAACTACAGAGACTGAAGCAAATATATTCCACAACGTCCCTCAACAAACTCGTCATTTTTGCAACTGAAAGTGGCCGAGAAAAAAGAGTGTTGCGTTACTTACTGAACGCCCCTCGTATGAAGTGCACTCAAGTAAAAATGAGAAATATGGAAAAAAAGTAAGTAAACTAATGTCAATTTCAAAAGTAACCACCATAACCTTTAATAAATTTATTCTATTGTGAGACAAGACGGTGAATGCCGTCTTGGAAAAATGTTTGCAGTTCCCTATGGAACCATGATTGTATCCAGATGTGCACCTCTTCGTCCGCGGGAAATCAACGGCCACGAATTTCTTCCTTCACGGCTCCAAAAATATGGAAAGCGCATGGAGAGAAATCGTGACTGTATGGTGAATGTGTAAGGGTTCCTCAGCGAAACTTCATATGGTCGCGACCAGACGTTGCCAAGGTCGTTTCGTCTACGGCCCACGAATTTGAGACAGTTTTAGATGTCACGTACTGCCTATTCCACTACCTGTTATTACCAAGAGCGATTGCTTAAGAACGGTTTGCAAGTATTCTAGCATATCATTCCCCTTGTCTAATGAGACGATTGTACGTATGAACAATTATCTGATTTGGATTTTAATTGCGGCTATATTTTCATCCCTTTTGAATTTGACTCTCCCTCTTGGCTCACAGGGACACAAGGGTTTGTATCCAGCATCCGGTGAAATTGAGCGTTGTCCACCGCTGACAGTCTGATTTTCCCCGATCCGCGTAAAGTGAGATAAGGGAAGATTCACATTGTAATCACTGTTCTGGTGGGGCGCAATCGTTCGGTTAAGGGTTTTTTCCATGGCGGCGTTTTGCAGGAATTTTTTATGTTGGAAATAAACTTGCGAAAAATCCTGTAAGGAAGCGGCAGTTCCTAGGCGAGTGGTTGTTAGCGGGAGAAGCGAATCTGAGTGGTGAGAATGCCTGGAGCCTGCTCCTGAGGCTGACTAACTCCGTGAATGGGGTGTTCAAACTATGTCAAAGCTTGTGGGTAGGATTCGTTCGGCTGTCCTCTTGAGTGAACGAGCAGTGGGCGTCCTGGAGCGGAGGTACTGTTTCGGTAATGCTACTGATTTCAGAAGTCGGAAGTTGGTCATCCATATGGTCAAGAAAACATTACTTACAGTACTTGCGAGCATGGCGAAAGAACGTGAACTCCCTCGCTAAGTAAGACCCCTTTCATTTCACCAAAGCAAAAGTAGGAAGAACTACCCGTGCGCTGAAGAATCGTGGATACCAAAAGCTAAAGTTACAATACCTCTCAGAGCAAAATATCTGACAGTTCTTTATAGCCATAAAATTAATTTATAGTGAAACTATCATTGGTAAAAAATCCACTTTGGTTCGGTGATACCAGTACATTTTTAAAAGATCAGTGCTCCCTCATGTATAGGTGGAAGGAACATTTTGATGACGTTCTGAATCAGGAGTTAATTGTTGATGAATAAAACTATGACATAATAGAACAAGCACTGATAAGAAAAGAACTTTTCTCCCCACCAACATTAGGTGAAGTTAGATGTGGTATCGATCAAACTACAGAGCATCTGTTATTGGCACTGGACAAATGACCATTTGAACCTTGTATCGCGAATCGTAGTGACATAGGTGATCCCCGTTAAGACTGTTTTACAAACGTAGCGGTGATGATAATTGATCCGTGTCGGCCTATGAACGCTTCCCGGTTATTAAGCGGTGCAATATGCCGCCTAATTTTGTCCCGTGCACCGCTCATCATTAGCGTTGCGTGAGTATAGATGTCGGGCACCCGTGAGATTTGACGTGACTCCAGACGTCTCAGAGTTAATACGAAGGTGTGTTTGAGTGTTTTAATATTTTGAGGACAACATTATTGACAGCACCCGGTGAATTTTACGGCACCGTTACATTACACTACGCGTGACTGTAACTGTTTTCGACGATCGTTAGTGGGACACCTCGTCTTAATAAACAGCAGTGAGTCACGTGCGGACTTGGCTGCACGCTGTATCCGGAAAAGCCAGACCGCATACCTCATGGCTTGCGGACGGCTGACAGAAGCTTTTTACTACGTAAAGAGGAAATTCACTTCGCACTGCAAGCCTGACGAGATTTGTACAGTGACTTCGGAGTATGCGAACATTTTTGGGGTCACAAACTTCAGCACTCATCCAGCACAAGCCCATCCCCAGTACCATGGTGCCTTCCAACAGCTCGCTTTATTGGAGACTATGGCAGATTGTTTATTTTACAAAAATCAAATCCTAATATGCAGTCCATCACGAAGCCCCAACTACACTAGGCGATATGTGCCGTCGAGCCGGCCGAAATGGCCGAGCGGTTCTAGGCGCAACAGTCTGGAACCGTGCGACCGCTACGGTCGCAGGTTCGAATCCTGCCTCGGGCATGGATGAGTGTGATGTCCTTAGGTTAATTAGGTTTAAGTAGTTCTAAGTTATAGGGGACTGATGACCTCAGATGTTAAGTCCCATAGTGTCCAGAGCCATTTGAACCATTTGAACACCTACCTCACCTCCGAGCAAATGGACTCGCGCGTCCCACGTCACCGGCGTGCGCACAATCAAGGGAAACTCAGTCACTGGTGAGCGAGCGGTCTAACGTAACGGTGTCACTGTGTTTTCGAAACATGAACAACGGAGTTGGATCAACATTGAATGTGCTAGAGATCGTACAGCACGAAAGTGTCATCAAGGTCTTCAAGGGGCGTGCGGGGAATCGGTACAGCCGTACTGAACAGTGGCACGTTGGGTAAAAGACTTCAACGAAGCTCGGCAAACTGCGGCAGACATTCATCGGGCAGGTCGCCCTAGCGTCTCTGAAGAAGAAGTGCATGCTGTTGCCGCTTTAGTGGACAGTGATCGACACCATACGATTCGCGAGCCGCCCACGAAACCAGATTAGCACATACGACTGTGCTTCGCATCCTGAAGGAACGCCTGCGCATGCGAAAAATTGCATCACGATGGGTTCCGCGTGAATGCCGAAATGGATGCGTTACGACGCTGCTCAGACGCACTTGGAGCGCTATGGTCGCGAAGGAGACGCTTTCTTACACCGTATCGAAACACTGGATGATACATGGGACACATCTTACGGGCCAAAACTGAAACGCCAACCCAACAAATGCCGTCATTATGTGTCGCCGCGAAAGTGGAAAGTGCGTCAGAGCCTCAGTATGGTGAAAGTTATCGTGATTCTTGTGTACGACTATGAGGTGTTATCCTAACGCATTACGTTCCTCCATAGCAGACCGTCAATGCGCAGTATTAAGACTAGTATACACGACGACACTAGTTTGCAGGCAACAGCGCTACCGTCTTTTGCGAAAAGTTTCATTGTCAATATTTACAAGCACTTATAACTGTAGTTGTCTTTCTAAGAGCTACTGAATGCTTTTATAGGAAGTACGCGGTTCCATTAAAAATAAAACATACTTGTTTCAGTACCTCGGTTGATACCAGAGTTCAGAGCATTATCGACACAAAACATTATTGCTCCTCAGCATACTACAGGTGCAGAAAATTTCTTTTCGACGTCTGGGACGGCCATAAAACAAAATGGATGATAGGTCTTACATGACTCCTCCTGTATACTAGTAAGAGTGATAATACTAAAAACAAGTAATCCATAAGTTAAGAAATGGTACCGCACAGATGTGAACAACTACTGTGATGTCTGTCTCCTGCTAACAACTTATATGACCCTCTCAAAAGCACAAAAAAGGAGGCGGAACATCAAATAGATCTACTATTAGGAGAATACCAACGAAATTTCAGAAAGGGAGGATTATTTGCTGAACATATTACGAATCTGAAGTCCATCTTTCCATATCTGAAACTCAGGAACAGGGAATTCGTGATGAGCTTCGTTGATTTCAGGAAGGCCTACGGCTCAACAGATCGAATCACCGTATTTTAAATCCTTGTTGAACTGGGCTTCCATAACAAGAAAAAGCGAAAAACCTGAGCAGGGGTGGCTGACTGCATTCAGGGACAAAGGGCCCATTGTTCTCCTTATGTAAAAAGTGAAGCCACTTGGCCTTGGCCTATAAGCAAACAAACCATGCTCATTTGTTCTTCCTAGTGTAAACAATGACATCACGGTTAAGTTGCACAAGTTCAAACAAAGAATGCACCAATACTCTTATTGTTTATTATTTAACTTCCAGATGTTGATATGCGGCGCCTTTCATGTTGCTACCTCTGCTTTCTCCTTCCCCCTGTCCTCCACTCATCTAGGATAGCTGGGTGCTGTATAAATATTGGGTGGCTGAATTACTATGATTTATGATGTCACACACTTTGACAGCAGAGTGTATGTGAGAAAAACGATGGAGCGTTATCCTATTGCTAAATTACTAAAATTACTATGATTTACGAGCCAGTTAGCTTATCACTATGAATTATTACGCAGTACGCTATTCCACTTGTCTTAATATAATCTACGGCCGCCATCAAAACGTGGTCATCTCTATATTTATGCCACTGTTATGTTAATTATTATAATTTATAACCCAAAAGCGACTTCATGGCTGCCAAATGACATTTTCTACAATGTACGACCGCCTTCTACATCTGCATTAACAGTTTTGGGGCACTTAGTTACAGTTTTGGTGCAATTTGTTGAAATTTTTCCGATTTTCTCCGGTACTCCAATGTGAGATCACCTTCCATTTCTATATCTACAGTTTTGGGGCAAGTGACTACAGGGGGCTATTTGTTGCAGTATTGTCAGTTTTCTCCCAGTACTCCAAATAGCCATATTTCAAAATTATCTTCGAAAGACTCGCACAAGTACAAGAATTTTAGTGTTAAACTATTACTCACGTTTTTTTTTTAATGCCCACAGTTATACTACCACTGGAACACTATAGGAATAATAACATCTTTCTTATAAACAACCAGAATTGAAGGAGAGTTTCTTCGGAAGTCAGTGACATGTATTCTTGGTGCACACTGCTGCAACCGGCCTGCCCCACAGTCATCATTGTCCTGCGACAAGCTCTCCTAAATGCTTGCTAGTGCAAGCGCAAGCAGTTCGAGAGGCCATTGCCGGTACACACACAGAAAAATGTCTCACCTCACTCAACACAGCAGTAGCAAGAACAGATTTCACATTGTTCAAGCCTACAGCACCATCCAAGGCAACATCTAAATGAAGGCTGGTACTTCCAGAATGACGAAACCATCTACGATTATAAAACTCATTCGAAGACAGCACTTGTGTGAAACTTATAGCAGCTTTTAGTGTGGTCTGCATTCTGCTTATACTATGTGATCAACAGTATCTGGAACCGAGCTAGGTGGCGCAGTGGTTAGCACACTGGACTCGCATTCGGGAAGACGACGGTTCAATCCCGTCTCCAGCCATCCTGATTTAGGTTTTCCGTGATTTCCCTAAATCGTTTCAGGCAAATGCCGGTATGGTTCCTTTGAAAGGGCACGGCCGATTTCCTTCCCAATCCTTCCCTAACCCGAGCTTGCGCTCCGTCTCTAATGACCTCGTTGTCGACGGGACGTTAAACACTAACCACCACCACCAACAGTATCTGGACATCTATAGCGTGCTGTGCTCTTGCTGCAACTATGAGAAAGCAGCCCTGTGTGTGAGGGGTATGGGCGAGGTACGGCGGTCTTTCTTTTTCTCAGAACACATTTAATTTTAACAGTCAGAATTTCGTGACAATATTCATCATCATGTCTTGTCCATGTCCTATTTTTGTACGTAGTCTCCATCACGTTCGATGGCTGTACGCCAACGTTGTGGAGGAGCATGTATTCCCTGCTGGTAAAACCTCTTGTCCTGTAGGCATAGCCATGTTTTCACTGCATGACTGACGCTCTCGTCATTCTCAAAATAGAGAATCTTTAATCTCCAACAAGTCAGATGAAATGGCCTTTCTTTGAAACTTGTGGTCTTCTGTGAGCATTCGTGGATCCCATCGTGAGCACCTCTTTGAATATCGGAGAGTCTCGACCATTGCAGACGCACTCCCAATGCTGACCGACAACTGTAGCGCCAATTGTCGAGTTGTGATGCGCCGGTCGGCACGAATAATGGCATCCGAACGACTCAGCATGACTGGAGCAGTGGCTGTGACAGCACGTCCCGAGCGTGGCTGATCATAGGGCTCTGGTTTTGCATTTCCTGAGGCTCTAACTTTCTTTACGCATCTCCCAGTTGTACTTCTATCAACTGCATCATCACCATACACTACACACAAACGTTTATGGGTGTTCACCACTGTTTCTTTATCTGCACTCAAGAATTCAATAACAGCACGCTGCTTGTAACGTGAGTCGTTTGTAGACGCAATTTTGCCAGAACGGCTCAAACCTTCGCCGGCGTATAGAACAAACATCAGGTGTGAAGCACCAGAAAGGACGTTTGTCTATGTCTAATAATGGCTTTTTAAAAAATGTGGGTCATTACTTATTGAACGACTCTCGTACAATGTGTGCACAAACAATTAATCCCACACTCCAAACCCAGAGAACAGATAACTCTTGTCTCTCCATACTGGCCACTAGCCATGAGTCAGTGTCTGACCTGAACACCACATGTAGTTAGTGGTCATCAGTCTTAAACACGTTTAGTTTTATAACTTGTCTTCTTAATCACTGGGGATATTTCCAGAAATGAGACATGACCTTGATGTATTATCTTTGTAGCAAGACTCGTACAATGACCATTTTTACGTTGGCTGTGCCATATTTAAATGGGTAATAATCGCCATGCGAGTGTCATTGCGATAGCTCATTGCATGCAGCCAGGGATGCTCTGAGTTCGAAACCTGTCATGAGTAAGTCTCTTAAAATTCATCTTTTCTCAACACACGCACACACACACACACACACACACACACACACACACACACACACACACTGTGGTTGCAAACTTTGAAAAAATATTGGAGGTCCTGTAGAATGATGACGTAGGGACTGTAATGATCACCACCAAGTTCATAGGTCTCCAGTGGAGACGCAATTAGGTTTCCCTCACTGGTTAAACATATCTTATATTATCCCCAAGCGTTGCAAGAAAATTATGTAATCAATAAGTCCCTTACTTATATTATGTTCCAAATACAGAACTTATGTTGTTACTGTCTTATAACAGCAATTTCTGTTCCATTCGCAAATGGTGTCCGGAAAGAATATCTGTAGGTAGACCACCGTATTAACTCTACTTTCCCAATGTTGTCATTTTGCGAGGTGTGTGTAGGAGGAAGTAATATAAAGTTACTTCATAAACAAGTCGATCAGTTACACTTCTTTCTCAAGACACTGTTGTTGTGAGCAGAGTGTAATCTCTTAGAGGTGTACAAACCTAATGCCAGAAAGAGGACATTTGTACTTGGCTTTACAGAGTAGACTCCAACGATACATAGAACAGCCAATACTCAAGAAGCATCGCATTTTGCCCCCCTTTTAGCTGCCCTTAGTGCACAGTGTGATCTACGCTGTGCATACACTGTATAATCAAATGTATCTGAACATCCATTAGTGGACACTCATACAGTAAGTGTCTGCCAGCCAGAATGCAGAAAATGTTTAGGTCTGTTACGGAAAAAACTTAAATTGCTCTAAATTATCCAGAGTTTGATTATCTGATCAATGATCAAGTGCATCAATAGATAATAGAACATTAAAACTTCAGCGAGCGCAGAGAACCACATGGCCAACCTACAAAAAACGACCTTTCTCAGTAAATGCTAAATTTCAACATTACTCCTCCGTCGTTAAAGCGGAAGCAAGCAACATATGCAAGTGAATCACTGTTCAGACTAAATACTCAGGCGACAACTGACAAATTGCCGAAAGTTGATAGAAGAATACTCCGAACAATGATCAGTAAGAAGCACCAAGTTAATGGGCAGTGGAGACTTTTGCCCAATTCAGTAGTGTATAAAGAAAGTGAATCCATTACTGATACAATGCGGAAAAGAAGGATTGCATTTTTCGGCCAGATATCTCACCTACCACATACTAGAATCCTGAAGCAACATCTTGACTACTTCTGGAACAGTAAAACCAAAAACATCTGCTTTAAAGAAGTACAAATTGATCTGGATAAACTGAACATCACGACACACCAAATTCAACACAGAGAAGAGAAACTGCTTCTGAAGAACAAATACATTCGACTGACATTCAAACCATCAGAACGGAAGAAGTATGTCGAATCTGCAGAAGAACGAGCAGCTAGATCACAGCGAATGAAGAAGTTTTGGGAAACGAAGAAACTGCTGACTGTTAAGACTTAAACTTAATTATTGTAGACTCTGTTATATTATGTTTGGTTTTTTTGCTCTAATGTGGGCGTAAACGATGTAAATAAATAAATATCCAGAGTTGCTATGGGGCGTAAATCGGTAGATTAACATGTACAGACAACCAAATTATTACAATTTCAGCAAAACTGGATGGTCTATTGATTGGAAAGAGCTTCGCAAACTGAGCGAGTCAATAATCCGTTCCTCTGGTGCTTACGCAAACAGGTATTCAGATTGGCATTAATTGACAGAGTTGTCAACGAGTTCTCCTCCCACTCGGATAATTCCATCGCGGTGCGTCTTTCTTTTTATCTTCGAGTGTACATAAGTCACCGTTCTACTGATTAATTAGCGATAATCACAGCAGAATCGATATTTCCTCTTTGGTGCATTGACGACAGCAGCTCTGCAGGGATTAGTTGCCCTCTCCATTATTCCATTGTTCCATTGTAGTGTGATAAACTCTTCCACAATACGTTGGAAGTTATGATGGACTCCGTATGTTTTTGATACACATATGGTTTATCTCCAGTCGGAATTCTGTGTTGTGTTTGGGTATCACCAGTAATGTGCCATGGTAATTAAATAGGTCCTCGAACTCCAACAGCAGCTTCTCCATAACCACTCTCTCTGTTTCCTCCCACGTTTATGTAGTTATTGCTGTGTGATATAGAGTACTTTAACCATTGCCCGCTCTCCAAGGGCGATGGAAGTAAATCCTCCTTATTAGCTGTAATTCCTTATTGTGGTCCTTTCAAAACATGGACGTGGGAAGATGTAACATACTATCCTGGATTTCTTTGGTCATTTCAAAACATGTACGTGGGAAGATGTAACATACTATCCTGGATTTCTTTTCTCAACAGTAAAACCCTCTACATAATGCACAGCACCTTTCTTGTAGCTTCTACGACAGAACTTGGTTGTTGAATATCCTCAAAATATTCTCGTGCTGGATAAACGATCTTGTTACAAAACACGCAACTCTCTATTGGCTCTTCTATAAGTCCAATCGGCGAGAATGTAGGTAAAGGAAGGGTAATAATTCTCTAGAGCGACGATCAGATAGGCCTTGGTGCTGCACATTTGATTGTATGCTGCTTAGTGTAACATGCACAGCTCTATATCTCCAGCCTCTGTGTACCGATATCATAATGGGGGAAAATACACTGCCCTTCTTGTACCATATACCACAGGAGTCGCGCCAACTAAACGCTTGCTCTGCATCGGATCATCCATTAATCGACGCTGACGAGCAATGACCTCCACTCCATCACATTTACATACATTGTAACCATCTTCTCTCAAGCGAATCCAAATGAGAATAGATCTTTACAAACAATTTCTTGCATTCTTTAATATTACTACATTAGTGTATTACTACATCCATAGATCTACTGATCTCTGCTAGTACTCCAACGATTGGTCATTTTCCGTTGGTATTAATTATCAACGCTGACACTATTTATTCTTCAATCGTAGCGAAAATTTTCCATACACTGCCTTTAAAGTAACAGGTAAGCCATGCTCACAAACCTGCAATGGTCTGCTCTCCTTCCCGTAGCAGTTGCTATTGCCTGCTCTTGCAGTGTACTCCATATTTCGTTCTCTCCTCCATTTCTAGTTTTCTTTAACATATAAAACACACTTAAAGAAGCGCTTTCTTTGACTGGGAATGGTTCAAGTCCATGTGACATATTCGTCCTTTTCCTAAGAGCTGTTTGTGGGAACCAGTTATAATTCGGTAATATCTACATTTGACTATACTACGGAGGGTAGTTCCTAAAACGATGTTGGTCTGTTGTTGTGGTCTTCAGTTCGATGAATGGTTTGATGCAGCTCTTCATGCTACTCTATCCTGTGCGAGCCTCTTCATCTCCAAATAACGTCTGCAACCTACTGCAACTTCTGAATCCACTTACTGTGATCATCTCTTGGCCTCCCTCTACCATTTTTACCCCACATACTTCCCTCCAGTACCAAACTTGTTATCCGTTGATGTCTCAGAATGTATCCTATCAACCGATTCCTTCTTCTAGTCAATTTGTGCCACGAATTTCTTTTCTCATCAGTTCTGTTCAGTACCTTCTCATTCGTTACGTTATCTATGCATCTCATCTTCATCATTCTTCTCTAGCACTACATTTCAAAATGTTCTATTCTCTTCTTCTCTGATCTGTTTATTGTCCACGTTTCACTTCTATACGTGGCTAAACTTCAGGCAAATAGCTTAAGAAAAGAATACTTGACACTTAAAACTTTATTCGATGTTAAAAAATTTCTCTTCTTCAGAAACGTTTTTCATACCTTTACCAGTCCACACTTTATATCCTCCCTACTTCGGCCATCATAAGTTATTTTTCCATCCATATAGCAAAACTCATCTATTACTTTTAGTATTTCATTTCCTGGTCTAATACTCTCAGCATCACCTGTTTTAATTCGACTACATTCCATTATCCTTGTTTTGCTTCTGTTGATGTTCATCTTACATTCTCCTTTTAAGACACTATCCATTCTTTTCAGTTGCTCTTCCAAGAGCTTTGCTGCCTCTGACAGAATTACGTCATCGACAAACCTCAAGGTATTTATTTCTTTTCCCTGAACTTTATTTCCTACTCGAAATCTTTCTTTGGTTTCCTTTGCTGCTTGCTCAACGTACATATTGAATAAAATGAGGGATAGGCTACAACCCTGTATCACTCTCTTCCCAATCTCTGCTCCCCTTTTATGCCCCTCGACTCTTCTAACTGCTGTCTCGTTTCTGTACAAGTTGTAAATAGCCTTTCGCTTCCCGTATTTTACCCCTGTTACCTTCATAATTTTAAAGAGAGTATACCAGCCAATTTGTCAAGTGTACAAATGTTTTGCCTTTCCTTAACCTATCTTCTAAAAGTAGTCGTACTGTCAGTAATGCCTCGCGTGTTCCTACACTATGTGATCAAAAGTATCCGGACACTCCCAAAAACATACATTTTTCGCATTAGTTGCATTGTGCTGCCACCTACTGCCAGATGCTCCACATCAGCGACCTCAGTAGTCATTAGAAGGGACACGTACAGCACAAAAGCGTACAGGCCGGCTGACTTCGTCTGTTGACTGACAGAGGCCGCCGACAGTTGAAGAGGGTCGTAATATGTAATAGGCAGACATCTATCCAGACCATCATACAGGTATTCCAAACTGCATCAGGATCCATTGAAAGCACTGTGGCAGTTTGGTGGGAGGTGAGAAAAATTGGATTTCATGGTCGAGCGGCTGCTCACAAGGCACATATCATGCCGGTAAATGCCAAACGACGCCTCGCTTGTAAGGAGCGTTAACATTGGACGATGGAACAGTGGAAAAACGTTGTGTGGATAGTCGAGTCACGGTACACAATGTGGCGATCCGATGGCAGGGTGTGGTGGGTATGGCGAATGCCCGGTGAACGTCATCTGCCAGCGTGTGTAGTGCCGACAGTACAAATTTTGGAGGCGGTGGTATTATGGTGTGGTCGTGTTTTTTATGGAGGGGGCTTTCACCCGATATTGTTTTGGGTGGCACTATCACAGCACAGCCCTACATTGATGTTTTAAGCATCTTCTTCCTTCCCATTGTTGAAGAGTAATTCGGGGATGGCGACTGCATCTTTCAACACGATCGAGCACCTGTTCATAGTGCACGGTCTCTGGCGGAATGTTTACACAACAATAACATCCCTGTAAGGGACTGGCCTGCGCAGAGTCCTGATCTGAATCCTACAGAACACCTTTGGGATGTTTTGGAACGCCGACTTCGTGCTAGGCCTCACCGACCGTCATCGATACGTCTCCTCAGCACAGCACTCCGTGAAGAATGGGCTTCCATTACCCCAGAAACGTTCCAGCATCTGATTGAACGTATGACTGCGAAAGTGGAAGTTGTAATCAAGGCTAAGGGTGGGCCAACACAATGTTGAATTCCAGCACTACCGATGGAGGGCGCCACGAACTTGTAAGTCATTTTCAGCCAGGTGTCCGGATACTTTTGATCACATACTGTATATTTGCCCGGAATCCAAACCGATTTTCTCAGAGGTCGGCTTCTACCAGTTTTTCCATTCTTCTGTGAGAATTCGTATTAGTATTTTGCAACCATGACTTATTAAAATGATAGTTCGGTACTTTCCACGCTTGTCAGCATTTGCTTTCTTTGGAGTTGCAATTATTACATTCTTCTTGAAGTCTGAGGGCATTTCTCGTGTCTCACACATCTTGCGCACCAGGTGGAATAATGCTGTCATGGATGACTCTCCCAAGGCTATCAGTAGTTCTGACGGAATGTCGTAAACTCCCGGGGCTTTGTTTCGACTTAGGTCTTTCACTAATCTGCCAAATTCTTCTTACAGTATCAGATATCCCACCCTATCCTTATCTACGTCCTCTTCTCTTTCTATAGTATAGCTTTCAAGTTCATTTCACTTTATATACCCTGGATATAATCTTTCCACATTGCAGCAATCCCTTCTTTGCTTAGGACTGGTTCTGCATCTGAGCTCTACATATTCATACAGATGCTTCTCTTTTTTCCAAAGGCCTCCTGTAGGCGGTATGTATCCTTCCCCGAGTGAGGTATGCTTCTAAATCCTTACATTTGTCCTCTGGCCATTTCTGCTTAGCCATTTTGTACTTCCCGTCAATGTTTAGACGTCTGTATTTCCCTTCTTAAATTTTCTCCTTTCGTCAATTAAATTCAATATCTTCTGTGTTATTCAAGTATTTGTACCAGGCCTGGTCTTTTTATCTGTTTGATTCTCGTCTGCCTTCACTATTTCAACTCTTAAAGCTACCCATTCTTCTTCTGCTGTGTTCCTTTTCCCTGTTCTAGACATCTGCTGTCTAATGTCCCTCCGTGACTCTCAACAATCCCTTGTTCATTCAACTTATCCGTGTGCCATATCCTTATTTTCCCACCTTTTTCCAAGTTATTCAGTTTTACTCTACAGTTCGTAACTAATAGATTGTGATCAGAGGCAACATCTGCCCATAGAAATGCCCTAAAATTTAAAATCTGGTTCCGAAATCTCTGTGTTAGCATTATATAAGCAATCTGAAACCTTCTGGTGTCTCCAGGTCTCTTCCACATATGCAGCCTATTTTCACGAGTCTTAACACAATTGTTTGTTGTGATTAAATCATGCTCTGTACGAAATTTTACCAGGCACCTTCTTTTTCCATTCCTTTCCCTCGATTCCATACTCACCTACTATTTTTCCTTCTTTTCTTTTTCCTGATGTCGAATTCCAGTCCACCATCAAAATTAAAACTTCATCTCTCTTAACTATCTCAATAATTTCTATTATGTCCTCTTACATTCCTCCAATCTCTTCATCATCTGCGGAGCTAGTTGGCATGTAAACTCTTGCTACTGTCGTGGATGTTGATTTTGTGTTTATCTTGCCTACAATTATGCGTTCACTATGCTGACCATAGTAGCTTATGCGCATTCCTACTTTCTTATTCACTGTATTCACTTGAGTAGGAGTCCTGTTCCCCCTGCCGCCGAACATCACTAATCCTCACTATATTTAACTTCAATAAATCTACTTCTCCTTCTAGATTTTCGAACCTAGCCCTCCGTTAAGAGATCTAGTATTCTACGCTACGATCCGTAGATCGCCAATTTTGTTTCTCCCCGCCCGGAGATCCGAATGGGGGACTATTTTAGCTCCGCAATATTCTATCCAAGAGGATGGCATTCTCATTTAACCATACAGTAGACCTGCATGTCCTCAGGAATAATTACTCTTGTAGTTCCCCCTTGCTTTCAGACGTTCGCAGTACCCGAACAGCAAGGCCGTTTTGGTTGATGTTACAAGGCCTGGTCAATCATCCAGACTGTTGCCCCTGCAACTACTGAAAAGACCTCTGCGCATCTTCAGGAACCACATATTTGTCTGCTCTCTCAACAGATACCCCTCCGTTGTAGTTTCACCTACTGTACGGCTATCTGTATTACTGAGGCACGCAAGCCTCCCCACCGACGTCGAGGTCCATGCTCCATGGGAGGGGGGGGGCTAAATCGATGAACATTGCAAACTCCTAATCTGTTTGTGTTTTGTTTATGATGATCCACTAGTAGTGATCTGCTCCTCAACTGGAGCGACAGTAAAAAAAGATCATAACACTAAGGAGGAGTTATGCGACAGGAACGAAACTTGGTAGGCGTGTTCCTACAACTGAAAGATCATGTCTTTTCAAACTTCGCGCCGGTTACTTAAGAGAGGCGCTAGTAGCACCACTATAAGGATGAAAATCATGACTGCGTTAAATACATACTGTAGCGGTCGTAATTGTTAGTTACCTTTGAGGTTGGACGTGCCTTTACGATGACAGAAACGCTGTACCAGTACCACACTAAGTTTGAACGTAGCCATGTAATACAGCTACGAGAAACTAGATGTTCCTTCTGCGATACCACAGAAAGAGTTAGCAAGAATGTAGCCACTGTACATGATTGCTGGCAGCAGTTTTCACGAGAATGCACAGTCGCAGGAAGACCGAGCTCGGAAAGGGCACGTGGCACCAACGAGAGGGGAAACTGTCGTGTTTGGCCTACGGCTCTGGTGCATCGTACTGCATCTGCAGCAGCAATTTGAACAGCAATTCGCACAACAGTGACACAACCAACTCTTCGATAACTTCAAGGACAGCTCCGAGGCAGTCGCCCTGTAGCGTGCATTCCAGTGACTCCAAACCACCGCCATTTGCGACTCCAGTGGTGTTAAGCGAGAGGTCATTGGAGGGCAGGATGGAGATCTGTTCTGTTTTCTCATGCAAGTTGATTTTGCGTCAGTGCTAGAGATAGCCGTGAGTTGGTAAGAAGGAGGGCAGTTGATGGCCTGCAAACAACCTGTCTGCGTGCTACACACGCTGGACCTGCACTTGGAGTTATGGTCTGGGATGCAATTTCGTAAGACAGTAGGAGAACTTTCGTAGTTATTCCAAGTACGTCAGTCTGCTGATTCGACCTGTTGTGTTGCCACTCTTTAACAGCATTCCCTACAGGATAACTCTCGCCCACAACCAACGTTAACATCCGTGTATTGGCCGAGCAAGTGTAACAGTCCTGAAACTGCATCCCACAAACTGATATACGGCATCTGTACATCACAGTGCATGCCTGTTCGCATGCTTGATGTCAGCAGTCTGTCGGTTATACCGGTTGTTAATGTACCAACATTCCACCTTTGCAATGGTTTTACGTTTACATAAGCTGTGATCCTGCAGTGTTAATCACTTAAATGTGTTACCTAGGCAAATGTATTCCGAAAATTTAATTACTCTACATTTTTTATTATTTGGTACTGCGATGTTTTTCCGTCACTGTATGTTTTAGAAAATGTCATCCTAGAATGGCAGATAGAAATGAACCACTCAAGGGTACAAAATGGAATATGTATATAAATCTTACCATCGATGGTCTAATCTTTTACGATGATCTATTGATCTTCTCAGATACAGCAGCAGAATCACCTGAAGAGACACGAAACGAAAACTGGGCTGTAAATCTCCTTGGAGAAGAAGTACTTCGTGACAAACGTAAAATCAGAGCCAAGGGAACTGGAGGTCAGAGTAAAAAAAATTAAGAAAATGGGAAATTTGAAATACTTGCCGGCAGGAGTGGTCGAACGGTTCTAGGCGCTACAGTCTGGAACCGCACGACCGCTACGGTCGCAGGTTCGAATCCTGCCTCGAGCATGGATGTGTATGATGTCCTTAGGTTAGTTAGGTTTAATTAGTTCTAAGTTCTAGGCGACCGATGACCTCAGAAGTTAAGTCCCATAGTGCTCAGAGCCATTTGAACCTTTTTTTTAAAAATACCTACGTGAATGGATAGAGCCTAACCTATCAAAGAAAGCGGGCATCGTGTCACGCATGTACAAATGGATATGACCTACCAACTACCTAAATGAATCTACAATAAGAGATCGAAAGCCTTACCAGAATAAGACGCTACTGCACTGCTATTGGGCCATAGGCTGTAAATACTGCAGACTCTCTTAGCGTGAACAAGAAAGATATCATGAGGGACTATAGGCTAACGAAAGAAAAAAATTACGAAAAATCACGGTCCCATCGGAGAAAACTGTGAGTATAGAAGGCGTCACAACCATGAACTGTTTAGGCACATGAAGAAGATAAGTGACACAATTCGGAAAGGAAGAATTTTGTGACAACATGACAGGAATGAGGTTAGGAAGGATATTAAAAAGAATATTAACCAGCTTTTGAGATAAGGGAACCGTAGGACATACTTCATCGAAGCTGATAAAGTTCTAATAGAACTGGAAATATCTCGTGCTTGATCCGTTTAAGAAAACGTTACGAAGACACAAAGATTTCCAGAAAAAACCTAAATGAAATTAGGAAAGATGTGAACCCAAAGGAGAAAAGAACAGCACTCGAAATGGATGTAGGAATACTGGGCAGCAGTAAAGGCTCGGAAAAAAAGAATGTTGAGTTAACGTGCTCCTTATTTCGCCGAAACGAAGAGTATGATAACAATAATAACGTTATAGCAGTCTACGTAGTTACTGCAATAACATGAATCCTATTATTATTCTGACACATGGTTAACAGCTCTCACAAAGTTTCTGCCAAAAGGCAGTAATAGGGCAATAAAAAGGATGACATTGGCTGTACTGAATGGAATAAACCTGGAGCAGAAGTTAATTATGCCAGGAAAGATTGGGAAATAATAGAAGTCTTCAAGAGAAGAGACACTGAAAAAATTCCACAGGATATGTAAGAAAAGGAGCAGAGCTGGGACACAAAAGAGCCTGCTGGTCTCAGGCGACGCGAACAATGGAGATTGCAGTGAACTGTCGCGCATATTATTGTGATAAAACAAATGCGCATTTTGTCGCATAACTTAAGGCAGTGGTGATTACAAAATACGGAAAACAGTTTCGCTCCTTAGGACGTATGAGAGTCTATAGTTTACAAACACCGCTAGCAGTCTTCTGCTGGAGTACACACTGAACAGCTCAGGAACACTAGTGTTTTGGCAATGAAAACCACATGTGAAGCAGTCGATCGTCCTCTTGCATTCCGGACGCAGTAAACTACACTTTGACTGCATTTTTACATTTTTCTACCGCTCATTTCTGCATCTGACATTAACAAAACAAACTGAACACTTTACTTAAAGTATATTCGCTAAGCTTGTTCGTATAACATTCTATACCTTCAATACAACACCGAATTTTGCTAAACAGGGACTAGAGCCACAGCTACATACATGACTCATGTCGTGGGAGGAGGTAGTATGGACCAAAACAAGAAAAAATTTCCGGTGAATACCTTAAGATCTATGAGCACTTGTTCAGTAGTCTCACTGTATCGAAGCTGAACTAGTGCTCATAGATCTTCAGGTACACAATTAAGGGCCCGTGTTTACTTGGCAGGTTTTGGTCGATAATACTATCTCTGAAAGTTTGTAGATTGAGTTCTGGTTACCCCTGTCTATATGTGCCATGTATGTAACTAATAATAATGTTTGATCTTGAAATAATGTAAATAACGTCAGTTTTTTAATGATTCGCCGCCAAAGTGAGGAAAAAGCAACCGCTTTTCTGGCTTGTGTCTGCTTACTATGGTTGTTATCAGTACAAAAATATCGAATGACATTTTTTGTTTTTCGTCTGCCGTTGATGATAAATGAGACTGAATAGGAGAAGAGGTACGATGGCGTGATGGAAAGTAATGCCTCCGATTTTTTTTTTTTTTTAGAAAACTCTTGAAGCTTTTTAAATTAAACAGACGTTATTAACATTGTACACCTTCATTCTTCACGCCTACATATTTATTTATCAACAAAGTCGTCCTGGCGACGGACATGTTTCTCCCAACGAGAGACCAGTGTTGATACCGTCACTGTAGAGTGGTTGACTTTGTTGAAGCCTCGACCTCACCTCTGCTTGCCCCGCTTCATCGCTAAAAATAAAGTCCTCGAAAGCATTCTTTAAGTTAGATGAAATTCGGATGGGTCCTAGACGGTATTGTTCGGAGGATGATGGCGACAGTGAATCCAAGGCGTCGGGTTGTCGTAGATGCCACAGCACTCGTGTGTCGTCTGGCATTGTCATGTTGAAGGAGAGGGTGGTTCATGTGCGGTCGAACTCTTCGAATTCGAAACTCGATTACAGCACGCTGTTTCTTACGCAGAGACATAGTTAATGACATATGGCCACGTTACACACTACTATTCGTATATCTCTAACGGCAGAGGACTGAAAATACGTAACCTACAGATATAAAGATAGAGAACGTTGATTACGATTGTTCTACTGAAAAAGCTTTAAGAATTCTCACATAAAAAGTTGGGAGGAATTACTTTCCAGCACGCTCTCGTACACACACACACACACACACACACACACACACACATACACGACAACGCACTACGATGGAAATTATCAAATTATCAGAATGGGGCAGAAATCGGCAGATGTGATGTATATGTACAGACAAACAAAGTATTACAATTTCAGAAACAATGAGTGATCTATTCAAGAGCAACAGCTTCAAAAATTGAGCGTTGTACGCCTCTGGCTTTTATGCAAGCACATATTCTTCTTGGCATTGATTGTCAGAGTTGTTCAATGGCCTGCTGAGAGGTATCGTGACGGATTCTGTTCAATTGGAGTATTACGTCGTCAAAATCCCGAGATCGTTGGAGAACCCAGCCTATAACGTATCAAACGTTTTCAGTTCTGGACAGATTCGCCCTCTTTGCTGATTAAGCTAGCGTTTGACATGCACTAAGGCAACCAGCAGAAACTCTCACCGTGTGCTGGAGTGCATTAGTTGCTGAAATGTAAGCCTAGGATGGCATGCCTTGAATGACAGCGTAATGGGACACATGATATCGTTGACGTACCGCTGTGCTGTAAGGGTAACGCGGATGATAACCAATGGGATTCTGCTTTGAAATCAAGTGGCAGCCCAGACCATGATTACTGGTTGTCGGGCCGTATGGCGTGCGACAGTCAGGTTGGCATCCCACCGTTGTGTAGGCCGTCATCGGCATGAAGTCTCATTGACTCGAGTTGAACTGTCTTCAGTGATGAATCCAGGTTAGAACAGAGCCCCCATACGCTGCGAAGACGTGTCTGAAGACTCTCCAAATGGTGGTGAGATACCAACCCGACGGTCACCTATCATATGGCCTTACGGCCTAGAGCGATTGTCTGGAGTACCATTTCTTCCCATGGCAGTACCCCTTTGGTTGTCATCTTCAGCATCTCTACAACACAGCGGTACGCCGAAGATATTCTACGCTCGATTTTGTCGGGTAGCAGGGTCGCTGGATCTCTCCCAAACTGAGACCGTTTGGAGCATTATGGGCAGGGCTCTCGCACCAGCTCGAGATTTTGAAGATGTAACCTGTCAATTTGACAGAATTTGGCACGATATCCCTCAGGAGCGCATACAACAACTCTGTCAATCAACTACTTGCATAAGATCCAGAGGTGGACCAACACGTTATTGACTTGCGCAATTTGTGAAACTCTTTCTCTTGAATAAATTATCCCATTTTCCTGGAATGATAGTCGTTTGTGTTGTAACCCTCCACCCGTCACGTATCTGGTTTTGGTGTGTGTTCACCCCAGCTAATTGACTAACAGATCAACAGAGAGTGCAAAACTGCCGCAAGATCAGATAACGCAAAAAAGTAATATGGCCCTGTGACTCCTGATTGAACTGCAGTGGCAGTGTTGACATTAATTCATTCAGAATTGATCACTTTTAATTAAAAAGGGGTGCATATTGATGTTATATTCAGCTGTTGAACACCAGATACAAATGTTGAACATACAGTTAATTAACAAAGTGACTTGGGATTTCAACTACTTGATTGAAAACAGATGCAGTCGATTAGCACAAATTTATTTTAACTCCCGACCTTCAGTCATCACATTACATGATTCTCCTGTCAGGCAGTGGTAATAAATTGCCTTTAGGTGGAGTAAACCGCGATAAATCA
This sequence comes from Schistocerca gregaria, assembly GCF_023897955.1. Lineage (NCBI taxonomy): Eukaryota > Metazoa > Arthropoda > Insecta > Orthoptera > Acrididae > Schistocerca > Schistocerca gregaria. The sequence goes on along the minus strand of NC_064921.1, from coordinate 517,786,303 downwards.
AAATTAATTCCTATCGACTGACACAGGCGTAATGAGAAGTGCGAGAAGAATTTCCCAATACACGGCCCATGAAACCCTCGTGGAAACTTTGTCGACGTGATCCAACAAATTGATCAGTGGCCTAATTCAAGCAAGAGTGGGTGCAATATCACTGAATTCACCATGGCGGAGCGTCGTCGTTGTGAGGACGTCAGCCGGCCTCGTGGTGCTGCAAGGCTGTGCTCGTCTATTCACTCCTCGTTATCTTGCTCAGTACATAGCTGAACCAAAACTTTCTATCTGCAAGCTCAATCGTTCCATTTGCTAAGCTCTAAACTGCAGAGATGCTCACTCTTTCTCAGGCAAGCTCAGTAAAGAACGCCACGTCCACACTATAGGCAAGCTGGGAACGGAAGACCACTACTGAGACTTCTGCCAGTCCGCTCTTCACCTCGGTTTCCTCTCCAGCAAAATCACTTACGCCAATTGCAGCGCCAGTCGCGTTAATTATGTTTCGCTTCCCAGCGTCGACCAATGCCTGCTCTGGGAAGTGAACAAATTCCCACAAAATTTCCCTTCCTTTCAACTTCTGCTATTCAGCTCCTCCTAGGCCACCCATCAAGGTTAGCGTTTGCACAAAACACCAACTTTTCCGGAATTCTGATTCCCTGGAGAATACTTCAAATTCCGAGGTCTTCATTCCCATCGGAGGCCGGCGTATTTCATTCTGTCGCTCTTCACCTGATTTACTTGACACTCTGCGGGCCGCGAATTCAGTGTGAAGTTGCTATAGTCACGAACACACATATTTTGCTCTCTGCTGACCGCTCCACCGTAGCTTTGCGCGGCTTTCTCACAAGTTTCACTGAAAACGGGACGACGGACATTTATCAACAGGCGTACAAGTTCTGCGTCTGTTTCCTGGTACACCAGCATGGGGTCAACCACCCACTCACTGTCACTCATTGTAAGGCAGCTGGAGGCCGCTTTCTCAGAGCTTGAGCCGCCCTAAGCTGCCTATTGTCGCTTCCCTCCTCCGCTCCCCAGCCGACCACTGTCAACTGTGAATACTTCCCTGGGATAAACTTGCCTCCAGTAAATCGACGCGTTTCCACAAAGTTTTCATGTCGCGTGAATTACTTTAAAACCATCACCCGACATTAATTATTCCAATACGTCCATACTATACCCTCTAAAAGATGTATTGTGCCTTGTCAGTCATTTTTGTTCAGCCCTACTGTTCGCTCAACGTGAATTAGGTGATCTTTAATGACTTCATGTAAGGGGCATAGTTCTTGCCATACTACAGTGTGCCTGTATATATACATCACATCTACCTAGTTCTGTCCTGTTCAGATAATTCCTTTGTGGTGCGTTATTTTTTTCTTTCTTTTTTCTTTTTTTGTCTCAGAGTGTTTTTTCTCAAGTGGTCGCCTAATCGATAAGAAGAGAAACATAAAAGAAAAAAGCGTAATAAAAACAGTTGCTATATTACGTCCACGAGAATTATTTTGCAGCCGGGTGAGATGTGAAACAATGCACCACCCAGATGTCCACCCGCACGGCTGAGTAGGGCATATGACGTTGACAATACGATAAGAGAATAGCTCTTTACAGTGAAGTAGTAGTTCAGTTAACACAACAAACGCGTAATAAATTGCAGTGTGAGTTGGCGTGAATCAACAGGACGCGGCGGCGATTAGAGGGCGGCGGTGAGCGAGTACAGTGGCGGCGCGGCGGTCCGTTGTTTACTCACAGAGAGACGCCGGAAGGGAAGGGTGGCTGCGGCTATCTGCAGATACCCGACAGCCGGCGGCCGCTTCCTCCCGCCGTATCGCCCGGCGTAGGTTCACTTGCTGCGACCTCCGCCCGCGGTGGCTGCCGCTCCAGCACAGCGCCGTCCGGGAACTCTTTGAGTGATTAAAAACAAGTGCATTGTTTTCCTGCTACGTCGAGACACTTGTACCAAGGTCAAAATTGTAGGGAGCAGGAGAAAAAACTGCAGAGAATCGACGCTGTTGGTAGCTCATCCTCAAAATAAATGTAACGAATTGAGCGTGAGTAAAACAAGGAACCCATTACTGTGTGACGAGGCGATTTCTGACCAGTAACAGCCTTGTAATATTTCAAAGTATGAGTGCAGCACAGAATTATTTTTCTTTTCCCTGACGTGATACGTCGCAGCCTAAGTTCTTAGCGTTTTTGTTTTGCATGTTCGTATGACTGTCATTTTTTTTATTGCCGCCCGAGGTGGCCGAGCGGTTCTAGACGCTTTACTTTGGAACCGCGCTGCTGCTACGGTCGCAGGTTCGAATCCTGCCTCGGGCATGGATGTGTGTGATGTCCTTAGGTTAGTTAGGTTTAAGTACGCTATTGGCCATTAAAATTAGTACACCAAGAAGAAATGCAGATGATAACTGGGTATTCATTGGACAAATATATTATACTAGAACTGACATGTGATTACATTTTCACGCAATTTGGATGCATAGATCCTGAGAAATCAGTTCCCAGAACAACCACCTCTGGCCGTAATAACGGCCTTGATACGCCTGGGCATTGAGTCAAACAGAGCTTGGATGGCGTGTACAGGTACAGCTGCACATGCAGCTTCAACACGATACTACAGTTCATCAAGATTAGTGAAAGGCCCGTACAGGACCTGCAACATGCGGTCGTGCATTATCCTGCTGAAATGTAGAGTTTCGCAGGGATCGAATGAAGGGTAGAGCCACGGGTCGTAACACAACTGAAATGTAACGTCCACTGTTCAAAGTGCCGTCAATGCGAACAAGAGGTGACCGCGACGTGTAACCAATGGCACCCCATACCATCACGCCGGGTGATACGCCAGTATGGCGAGAACGAATACACGCTTCCAATTTGCGTTCACCGCGATGTCGCCAAAGACGGATGAGACCATCATGATGCTGTAAACAGAACATGGATTCATCCGAAAAAATGATGTTTTGCCATTCGTGCACCCAGGTTCGTCGTTGAGTACACCATCGCAGGCGCTCCTGTCTGTGATGCAGCGTCAAGGATAACCGCAGCCGTGGTCTCCGATCTGATAGTCCATGCTGCTGCAAACGTCGTCGAACTGTTCGTGCAGATGGTTGTTGTCTTGCAAACGTCCCCATCTGTTGACTCAGCGATCGAGACGTGGCTGCACGATCCGTTACAGCCATGTGATAAGATGCCTGTCATGTCGACTGCTAATGATACGAGGCCGTTGGGATCCAGCACGGCGTTCCGTATTACCCTCCTGAAGCCACCAATTCCATATTCTGCTAACAGTCATTGGATCTCGACCAACTCGAGCAGCAATGTCGCCATACGATAAACCGCAATCGCGATAGGCTACAATCCGACCTTTATCAAAGTCGGAAACGTGATGGTACGCTTTTCTCCTCCTTACACGAGGCATCACAACAACGTTTCACCACTCAACGCCGGTCAACTGCTGTTAGTGTTTGAGAAATCGGTTGGAAACTTTCCTCATGTCAGCACGTTGAAGGTGTCACCACCGGCGCCTACCTTGTGTGAAAGCTCTGAAACGCTAATCATTTGCATATCACAGCATCTTCTTCTTGTCGGTTAAATTTCGCGTCTGTAGCACGTCATCTTCGTTGTGTAGCAACTTTAATGGCCTGTAGTGTAGCTTCCAGTCGTCCAGTAGTGTAGTTCTAAGGCTACGGGACTGATGACCCCAGATGTTAATAAGTCCCATTGTACTTTGAGCCACTTGAACCATTTTTAGTTTGTATTTCATTGTTGCTATTTGAGATTTCACATTGTCGTGTTGTCATTTGGGGATGGTGAGTGGAGCAATGGACGATAGAAATGGAGTGCCAAGTGGAGAAATCGGATCATTTCCAACATATTTTTCTTAATTTTCTGTTTGAGATCAATAGAGGGGTGACGCCAGCGAGGGCAGCCAGAAACATTGCGCCATGTATTTGAATAATGCTACTGGACCGATCACGGCAAAAATGTGTGTTGCTACTTTTAAGGAGGATCCTATTGACATTATTTACTCTCCACGTTCAGGTTCACTTGCTGAAGGTCATTTAAATGCATTAGTTCTCAATGATCCATATCAGCACAACCGAAAACTGGCAAATGTGCTGATCTGTGATCATTCCACCATCGTGCCACATTTATATGCTTTGGGGAAGTACCGCATGCTCTAAGCGAAAATGACAGAAATCTGCGGGTGGCCATATGTGCATCTCAGTTTGCTCGTCAGCAATTGGCTCCTGAACAACACCGACTATTCCTATCCTGCAGCGTTACTGGTGACGAGAAATAGTGTCTTATATTAACATAAGGAAAAGAAAGAAATGGCTGAGCCCAAACAAAGAAAAAGTATTTCTCCGTACATAGACCTGCGTTCATCCGCAAAAGATAATGTTATGCATCTGCTAGAACAGCCAGGGCGTGCTATATTGCGAATTTCTTCCTCGAGGTGTAACCGTTATTACTGGCGTTTATTGGCAGCACCTGAGCTACTTGCAGACGCAGTCCAAAGGCAACGACCGAGAAGACTACGTGAAGTGGTGCTACTCAACGATAACGCCCGCCCGCATCCTGACAGAGTGACAAATAGCACTATACAGGAGTTGGGTTGCGAAGACATTCTGCACTCACCTTATTCACCTGATCTTGCTCTCACATTTTTTACTTGTTCCAGTCCCTATCGAACAACCTTCAAGGAACTTCTTTTCCGGATGAAAATGCGCTTCGAACATGGCTTGATGGGTCCTGCACCTCAGAATCACGTGATTTCTACAATTGCGGAATCTAAAAGTTAACCCAGCGCTGGCAGACTATTAAACGGTGAAGAACATATTACTGATGATTAAAATCTCTGTTATGTGTGTCTGTTGTGTTTATTAAACTTATGGAAAAACACTACGAATTTGCTCACCAACCGAATATATCTCGTTTAGTAAGCGGTATGCTTTTTCAGAATTTGGGAAATTGTAATTTTGTCGTGTAACTACGCGGTTGGGTGCTCATCGTGGCACCACAGTCGTGAAGTTAACGTCAGGGAAGGAAGTCATGTGTGCCACCTACCTCTGCATCGTTTATACTTCTGTGTGGTATCGTAATTTACTTGAAAAAGCTTTAGATCGGTTTCTCGACAGCTGAAACTGTGTCCTTCTGATCTTCAAAAAGTTTTGGTTATAAATCATGTTCCATTATGCGTTTATCATTGATGCTATGTCGTCATCCCTGGGAAACGGGCGTGTTCACGCACATAGCTCTCTACCGAGGCGTGTCAGTTATTCCAATGCACGATGTGAAGAAAGAATGGTCATTTGAACAAATGTTTATTGTGCATCGTGCATTGTACGAACTAACAAGGCTGAGTAGAGTGCTTCGTCAGTAAAGATGCCCATTTGCACAAGGTGCTCTTTATCCGCGTACACTTCTACTTTCGAAAAACCTACGTATTATGTGCTGTATATTCTCCACGATAATAACGAGACTACATGAGTGATAAACCCATAATGGAACGTGTTTTATAACCAACATTTTTTGAAGATCAGAAGATGACAGTTTCAACTGTCGAAACTGATCGTCAATGATAAGTACACTCCTGGAAATGGAAAAAAGAACATATTGACACCGGTGTGTCAGACCCACCATACTTGCTCCGGACACTGCGAGAGGGCTGTACAAGCAATGATCACACACACGGCACAGCGGACACCCCAGGAACCGCGGTGTTGGCCGTCCAATGGCGCTAGCTGCGCAGCATTTGTGCACCGCCGCCGTCAGTGTCAGCCAGTTTGCCGCGGCATACGGAGCTCCATCGCAGTCTTTAACACTGGTAGCATGCCGCGACAGCGTGGACGTGAACCGTATGTGCAGTTGACGGACTTTGAGCGAGGGTGTATAGTGGGCATGCGGGAGGCCGGGTGGACGTACCGCCGAATTGCTCAACACGTGGGGCCTGAGGTCTCCACAGTACATCGATGTTGTCGCCAGTGGTCGGCGGAAGGTGCACGTGCCCGTCGACCTGGGACCGGACCGCAGCGACGCACGGATGCACGCCAAGACCGTAGGATCCTACGCAGTGCCGTTGGGGACCGCACCGCCACTTCCCAGCAAATTAGGGACACTGTTGCTCCTGGGGTGTCGGCGAGGACCATTCGCAACCGTCTCCATGAAGCTGGGCTACGGTCCCGCACACCGTTAGGCCGTCTTCCGCTCACGCCCTAACATCGTGCAGCCCGCCTCCAGTGGTGTCGCGACAGGCGTGAATGGAGGGACGAATGGAGACGTGTCGTCTTCAGCGATGAGAGTCGCTTCTGCCTTGGTGCCAATGATAGTCTTATGCGTGTTTAGCGCCGTGCAGGTGAGCGCCACAATCAGGACTGCATACGACCAAGGCACACAGGGCCAACACCCGGCATCATGGTGTGGGGAGCGATCTCCCACACTGGCCGTACACCTCTGGTGATCGTCGAGGGGACACTGAATAGTGCACCGTACATCCAAACCGTCATCGAACCCATCGTTCTACCATTCCTAGACCGGCAAGGGAACTTGCTGTTACAACAGGACAATGCACGTCCGCATGTATTCCGTGCCACCCAACTTGCTCTAGAAGGTGTAAGTCAACTACCCTGGCCAACAAGATCTCCGGATCTGTCCCCCATTGAGCATGTTTGGGACTGGATGAAGCGTCGTCTCACGCGGTCTGCACGTCCAGCACGAACGCTGGTCCAACTGAGGCGCCAGGAGGAAATGGCATGGCAAGCCGTTCCACAGGACTATATCCAGCATCTCTACGATCGTCTCCATGGGAGAATAGCAGCCTGCATTGCTGCGAAAGGTGGATATACACTGTACTAGTGCCGAAATTGTGCATGCTCTGTTGCCTGTGTCTATGTGCCTGTGGTTCTGTCAGTGTGATCATGCGATGTATCTGACCCCAGGAATGTGTCAATAAAGTTTCCCCTTCCTGGGACAATTAATTCACGGTGTTCTTATTTCAATTTCCAGGAGTGTATTAATACAATAATATGATCTCGGCTCGAAAAAGTTCTTCCAAATTAATTACTGATCAAATCTTCCGTTTTATCAATATAAGGAACTTTAATCTTATCGTATTTTAATTGTTTGCATGTCATATTCTCTGAGGCAACCACCTGGATAGCCGAGCGTGTTGACACCCCGCTTCCGGCATACGGGAGACGGGCCTGCCCCGGATTGTGTCCAGCTTGCGGGTTAATGACGAGGGCTGGTGAGCTGGCCAGAGTGGATGTGGTTTTTAGGCATTTTCCCTCACACAGCTATGTAAATATCGAGCTGATACCTACTTCCCGCTTCAGATACACACTAAGCAAAAATTTAGAAATATGCTCTTGCACTTGATCTTGAGACTATTCTAGGCACAGGCAGATGATGTAAAAGAATTGCGTCGCGGGGGGAGTAGTGGTTTCAGGAAACGCAAAGCAAGAAGGAGATTCTCTGAGGTGGAAGTTGGGAACCGTGGCAGCGCTTGGCAGAGCGAACGTCGAAAACCGCCTAAAAACAGCACGCTCACTGGCCGGTGCACCGTTAATCCGCCAATCGGATTTCATCCGCGTCTGACCGACCTCCTTGTCTAGCACGCTTGCGCGCTGCGCTTTGCGTTACATGGGCAAGTCAACGACGAGATGAAACTTAAAGCCGGAGATTTAGATGTCAGACTGAGATTCACTGGAAGAACTCTCAGGAAGTGTAGCCCATGACACGAAGGAGGTACCAAACAACGTGTCGCAGTCGTAAGAAGCCGTAACTGTCCTGTCAAGGAAGTCGGTTCAAAGTCCCATCTTGTCATTCAAATTTAGGTTCTCCGTGATGCGGCTCAATCACCTGAGGTGAAAGCTGAACTGGTGACTTTATTAACATTCTACATTTTTGTTCTCCATGTCCACATACTTATTTCTCATCATAGTCACTTCGTCATAGTCTCTGCCAACGAGAGACCAGTTTGTTGATACCGTCACTGTAGAATGTCTGTTGACTGAATCATAACCACACATCTGTTGGGAGAGCTTCATCACTTTGCGAGTGAAGTTCTCGAAGATGTTCTTAAAAGTTTGGAAACAGATGAAAATCGGACGGGACCGAGTCGTGACTGTATGTAGGATGATCGATGACAGTGAACCCTAGACGTCGGATTGCAGCAGATGTTGCAGCGCTCCTGTTTGGTACCTGGCTCTCTCATACTGAAGCAGAGCGCGCTCCGTGAGTGGACTATCTGTTAGAATTCGTGCTTACAGTTTTCTGAGAGCTTCTCACGCACCGACTTATTAATTACGTTACGCACCGCCACGTTACACGCTGCTATTCGGATACCTCTAGCAGCAGAGGATTGCTACCTGCATCGGCAAAGCAGCGAAGTCGACCGCGTGAAATTCATGATATGTAACGCTCAGACTAATATTGGTAACAGAACAGAAAATTCGAAGGCATTACTTTTCAGCATGCCCTCGTATCTGTACGCAGCATCCTTCTTTTACAGTTTCCCGCCACGTTTCATTTTATTATACCTCCACCATCAGATGGATGCACAAGTTTGAAACACCTCGTGAAATAAGTCACCAGATGGTCATTCTTGTATGCGATGGCCTCGAGCTTTACCTTCGGGAGCTGCAAAGTGCTGTATCTAATTCGAAGAGTGCCGCATTGCCTCTAGGCTAATAGTTAGCATCAATGAAGAAATACTTTTATGTCGTTAATGAAGAAACATTAATTTCAAAACTACAAGCTAATAAATAAGAATGGCTGAAAATCGGTGTACGCAGTTTGCACAAGTTTAGTTAAGGGGGTATTCCTCTTTGACAATTTAAAAAATTCGATTTTTTTGCTTAAATTGTTCCCTGGAATGTCTGTTGCAGTGTTCATCGAAAGTTCCCCAGAAACTCCGTTATCGATTTCTAAGGCTATTTGTGAAAAAGTGTCTCCGATAACCATTCACAGCGGAGAAAAATAGTCGACACGTAAGTTCAACGACGGCCTAACAGGCATTATGAAAATCACGAACTTGCTCGAATTGGAGGTCGCGCCAGCCTGTTATAACTTCTGCACAAAAACGGACGAAAAGCGTATGAAGTGAGCAGAGTAGTGGATGACAGAAGCTGACAAAGAGGCCCGCGCGACCAAGACCACGGAGAAGATGTAAGAGGAACTCCTTTTGGATCTGGTAGGATTGCTGTGTGGTCCAGGGATAGCTTACTAATGTTATGTTTAAATTAACTGCAGAAAAGTAATCAAAGATTTTTAACGCTTTACTCTCGAAACCCTATTTCCCAAATTTGCACCGGCCGTTGTGGCCGAGCGGTTCTAGACGCTTCAGTCTGGTTCGAATGCTGCCTCGGGCATGGATATTTGTGATGTCCTTAGCTTAGTTAGGTTTAAGTAGTTCTAGGGGACTGATGACCTCTGCTGTTACGTCCCATAGTGCTCGGAGTCATTTTTCAACCAAATTGGCGGGAAACATAGCCAGATAACGGTACATACGATTTGCTCGGAACTTGATGCCGGCATTCTCAATTGAATTCTCTATCAGCGTACATAGCCGTTTTGTGATATCTTCAAAAGTCAGTTATCGGTGCACGCTTTTATCTCGATTTTGTGGGCGAAGAAAATGACATTCGTCACCATCTTATTAGAACTTAATATTTTGCAATTATCCTAAGTATTCTGATAGAAAGTGCATTGGAAATGACTTATTCGAAATTATTTTGTTACAGATCAAACTGAAAGACTTCGGGAATTTCCGCTGATGATCAATGTTCCAGCTGTAAGTCGTCTATCCAGCTGGTGCAACAGTTACAGGGAGCATCCGATGTGGACACAGAAACGATTTCTTGAAGACAAAAGTGTAAGAAAAAAGCAATATCATCAGATTTAGCATTACTTAATTTTACTTGAAAAAAATCACGAAAATCATTTATTTTTCATGCTTTCAAAGACGGCTACCCCCTTGAATGCGTTTCATGCGTGAGGAGAATATTCCTGGTCTTCTCGCCTTGTATTATACTTGTCTAATATTGTCTTCACAACCACTACCGGAGCGATGCGTAGGGTTCTTGAAGAATATTTGTAGATTTTGCTTTCAAACCTGAATGTGAGTTTTACCAGTATTTAATACTTGGTAGTAAATAATTTTGAACAAAATGTAGTTACGTTACGGTTGTGCTGCTGTGTAGTGTTGTGTTGTGTTCTCTCAACTCATGGCGGAAGTTATTTGAATTGTTCACGTGCTGCGATTGAGAGACAGTACTTCGAAACAGCAATTCACTTCGATATTTAGATTTGATGAACTTCAGTGTTGAATGTAGCTATTCACTCACAGATACTATGTCCTTTATGATTGGCTGTGAAATGGGACATCCCGGGTTCGATTCCCGGCGGGGTCAGGGATTTTCTCTGCCTCGTGATGGCTGGGTGTTGTTTGTTGTCCTTAGGTTAGTTAGGTTTAAGTAGTTCTAAGTTCTAGGGGACTGATGACCATAGATGTTAAGTCCCATAGTGCTCAGAGCCATTTGAACCATTTTTTGAAATGGGACAACAATTCCCACAACACCAAAAGCAAACAGAGTTTCCAGGAATTTCTTCAAATCACTAAATCTGCCGTTTATTTCTTCAGCGATGCTAAATGTTTAAGATACGTAGATTTCCGTTTGTACCTGAACTTCAGGAAGGGTTTCACGGAGTTTCTTCAGACATTTTAAATTAGTAATTGATTTAGTCTCAGTGTTTCCGAAACAGTCTTTACTTGTTATGAAAGATAAACATACACTGAGCTAAATCAGAAATAAGTTGCCCTTGTAATCATACGTCAAATGTTTGCAAATTCTGAATAACATTCGCAGTAAAAGTCTTGTCTAACAGCCACCGTCGGTCATAAAATTGAAGGAAAGAGTTCTCATTCGAGACGGACCATTCGCTCAGTTGGAAAACATGAAAGCAGCCTTTCCGGAATTAGCCTCAAGTGAAACTATGGAAAACTTTAGTCTGTTTCAGGAGTGGTCACACCTGGCTCGGGAACTGTATGCGACTCTTGCCCCATTCAGATGGGGCTCTTTCCGGCTTCTCAGTGCTGTTCACGGCCAAGATGCAACATTTCTGTCACCTTTACACATTGTACGCGCCGCATGTTTTCGTTATCGATATGTTACGGCAGTAGTTCTAAAAATTCTCAACAACATCCGTCCCAGTACCAAAAAGACACCCACAATCTAAGTCCTTAATGAAAAAAAGTACAAAGACGAGCTTTATAATGTATACTGGTATTGCTTATTGAGATGGCCATCACTAGGGAGATTTTTCCAATTATTGGACCCAACGGAACAACTTCTACAGGAGAAAGGGAACTCTTTGGCTCAAATGGCTCTGAGCACTATGGGATTTAACATCTGAGGTCATCAGTCCCCTAGAACTTAGAACTGCTTAAACCTAACTAACCTAAGGACATCACACACATCTATGCCCGAGGCAGGATTCGAACCTGCGACCGTAGTGGTCGCGCAGTTCCAGAGTGAAGCGCCTAGAGCCCCTCGGCCACACCGGCCGGCGCTCAAAGTCTGGAAGAATTCCTATCATTTAACTGTTATTACGTCACTACATATTATGCGGCAGAGATATTCATGACTGAATGCTGAAAATGGCACCTTATCGCGTCATATGACTTCAAATTTCCAATCCGCTGGACTAACATTTTTTGGCCAAGTAAAACTCTTTCTCCGCTATGTAGACTCGAAATGGATAATTCCAGGTCGATCGACACCCATTCGCCACTGTGAGCTGGTTGCAACTAAGGATAGATGCCGTATGCCTTTCACAGACTTTCGTCTTTTTGTCACAACTTTTGTTTTATCCCGAGCCGCTTCTCCTTTACATTATGCTCCTCTTTATCTCGATGCCTTTGTTTTTGGTTGTGAATGATGGAACTTTCTCCAGCAGTCTAGCGTATATGAACATTCATCCCTCTGTCTCTCTCGGGTTTTGTGTCCTGTGTGTGTTTGTGTGTGTGTGTGTGTGTGTGTGTGTGTGAGAGAGAGAGAGAGAGAGAGAGAGAGAGGAGTCGGGGATGGCTTGTTCACGTCAGCACTTTCGCGCTGAAACTTTAGTTCTCTCCTGCCCACTGCGGTAACTTGAGTTTTTGCTCGCTGCGTAACGTGCATCGAACAGCGCGAGTTGTTTCGCGGGAGTATGACACGGAACAGGTCACAGGCGGCAGTAAACCGCCATGTTTATGCACCTTGCTGCTGCTCTTAGAGTTCAGTGCCCACCGACTCTCTTATTTTCGGGACATAAACAAGACCGCGTGCGTAGTATTTCTTCTGCTGGGATTAGCTTCAATAAATCCTTGCATAAAAAGAAAATATTGCGGGAACGAAACTCTTCACCGAAGGTTTAGACGAAAGTAATGTTTTGCGAGAAAGGCAGACAGCAAACCTTGAGCAATAAGCTTTTACCTGACGAATTTACAGCCAATATCTTCTGGGTTTCTGACACAGCTCTTTCTGCAACTTAACCCGACTGTCGCACAAAAATTAAACAACTTTAAAGTATTCTACTGCCTTTATTGTAAGTTAAGCCGATGACAGAAAATAAGAACAGTTTAGTGAACAAATCTAGAGCATATGTGCCGTGCATTGGAATTTGAGCCCCAATCCTTTTCTTTGGCGCATAGTGAGCTGCCAGTCACACCATTTAAGCAAAATTCGCGAACACTCTCAAAGCCTCACACTCTTCCCCCCCCCCCCCCCCTCCCACCCCATACGCGTGTATAAAGGGTGTTACAAAACTTTCAGGAAACATTCCTCACACACAAAGAAAGAAAATATGTTATGTAGACATGTGTCCGGAAACGCTTACTTTCCATGTTAGAGCTCATTTTATTACTTCTCTTCAAATCACATTAATCATGGAATGGAAACACACAACAACAGAACGTAACAGCGTGACATCAAACACTTTGTTGCAGGAAATGTTCAAAATCTCCTCCGTTAGCGAGGATACATGCTTCCACCCTCCGTCGCATAGAATCCCTGATGCGCTGATGCAGCCCTGGAGAATGGCGTATTGTATCTCAGCCGTCCACAATACGAGCACGAAGAGTCTCTACATTTGGTACCGGGGTTGTGTAGACAAGAGCTTTCAAATGCCCCCATAAATGAAAGTCAAGAGGGTTGACGTCAGGAGAGCGTGGAGGCCATGGAATTGGTCCGCATCAACCAATCCATCGGTCAGTGAATCTACTGTTGAGAACCGTACGAACACTTCGACTGAAATGTGCAGGAGCTCCATCGCGCATGAACCACATGTTGTGTCGTACTTGTAAAGGCACATGTTCTAGCAGCACAGGTAGACTATCCCGTATGAAATCATGATAACGTGCTCCACTGAGCGTAGGTGGACGAAGCTAAAATGAGGTCTAACACGGAAATTAAGCGTTTCCGGTCACATGTCCACATAACATCTTTTCTTTATTTGTGTGTGAGTAATGTTTCCTGAAAGTTTGGCCGTACCTTTTTGTAACACCCTATATATATATATATATATATATATATATATATATATATATATATATATAGTCTTGAGTCCGAATATGGTCTTCAGTCCGAAGACTGGTTTCATGCAGCTCTCTATGGTACTCTATCCTGTGCAAGTCTCTTACTATCCGAATAACGAGTAATTACTGCAGCCTTTAGAACCTACTTATTATATTCATGTCTAGGTCTCCATATAAAATTTTTACCCACTTCTCACTCTTCCCTCCAGTACTAGACTGGTCATTGTTAGATGTCTCAATATGTGTCCTATCATCTGATCCCTTCTTTTAGTGAAGTTATGCCACAAGTTTATTTTTTGTCCGGTTCTATTCGTTACCTCCTCATTAGCCAAATGATCTACCCATCTAATGTTCAGTACTCTTCTGGAGCATCACATTTCAGAATCTTCTAGTCTCCTTTTGTTTGAATTGTTTATTGTCGACATTCCGCTTCCTTAGAACGCTACACTCGAGACGAATACTTTCAGAAAACAATTCCTAACACTTAAATCTATATTCGCTGTTAGCAACTTTCTCTTCTTCAGAAACGATTTTCTTGTCATTGCCGCCCTGCATTTTATATCCTCCATACTTTGCTGATCATTATTTTCTGTCCAAACAGCAAAACTCATCTACAAATTTTAGTGTCTCGTTTTCTAATCTCATACCCACAGCATGTAGCTACATGTATATATACTGACTGGTTATAATGAAAGTGCACTTATTCACGGAAGTCCAGTGTCGGCTGTAATTATTGTACGGCAGCTATGCACATACACCATCATACCTATACATGACTTATAGCATACCAAGCTCGTGACAGTCCGTACTGTTCCTGTAACTGAGGCAACAGGAACTCACTCTCAGCAAAATTGTTCAAATAGCTCTGAGCACTATGGGACTCAACATCTATGGTCATCAGTGCCCTAGAACTTAGAACTACTTAAACCTGACTAACCTAAGGACATCACACAACACCCAGTCATCACGAGGCAGAGAAAATCCCTGACCCCGTCACTCTTAGCAAGACAGCAGTTACGGGTATGTGGGGCGAGCGTACACCAATTGTACAAAAGCATCCTGGTACCACTACGCAACGAGGAGTTGACCAGTAGATGCAACGAAAGGCATATCCGCAGCTATAGAAGGAGAGGTGGGGAGTGTTGTGGAGACAGTAGAGAAGCGCCAACAGCAGATGGGCCTCTCAGGTGAGCTAAGTGACTGCGAGCGCGGGCTTGTCATTGGAACTTACCTCAATAACAAATCCATCAGGGACATTCCATGTTTGTAAAGCTATCCATTACGACTGTTCGCGATATGACTGTGAGGTGGAAACTCGAAGAAACGACTACAGCTACACCAAGACCACGCAGGCGTCACGTACTGACGGACAGGGAGTGTCGAGTATCGCACAGGGTGGGTGGCAATAATCGCATGGAATTAGCTGAAGGGATCACTTTACAGTTCCATAGTGCCGCCAGCGGACCAGCTAGCACATAATGACTGTGTGTAGGGAGTTTAAAAAAAATAGGGTACAGTGGTTGATCGTCTGCTTGTTAGCCACACAATTCTGTAGTAAATGGTGAGCGATGGTTGGCGTGGTGCAAAGAACGATGCTACTGGATACTGAATATTAGTTATTTAGTTAGTTTCATTTTCCATGGCTTATTTGCATGATAAATCGTAGTGATGTGGAAGGAGTCATTTTATATTCACATCCCAAATTATTATCTAGATATGCCATCATGCTAATCATTCACAATATTATTATTATTATTAAATATACAGACGTGAGTTAGTAATTTTTACACGAGCTTTTACACATTAAAGTTATATACACGCGTCAAAAAAATTTTGCATCACCTCGGTTCCGGGAGTCCCGCAACCTGTACAAAAATTTGGAATAGAGATCAACATAAACACCATTTCCGCCCTTTGTATTGCTCATGAAAACCACACATTGCATGTTGTACCACAATATAGCGAGACATTCAGATTGCTATACACACTGGTACCTCTAATACCCAGTAGAACGTCCTCTTGCATTGATGCATGCCTGTATCCCTCGTGCCATACTATCCACAACTTCATCAAGGCACTGTTGGTCCAAATTGCCCCACTCCTCAACGGCGATTCGGTATAGATCCCTCAGAGTGATTGGTGGGTCATGTCGTCCATAAACAGCCCTTTTCGATATATCCCACGCATTTTCAGTAGGGTTCATGGCTGGACAACATGCTAGCCCCGCTAGTCGAGCGATGTCGTTATACTGAAGGAAATCATTCACAAGATGTGCATGATGGGGGCGCGAATTGTCGTCCATGAAGACGAATGTCTCGCCAATATTCTGCTAATATGTTTGCACTATCGGTAGGAGGATGGCACTGACGTATCATACAGGCTTTACGGCACCTTCCATGTCCAACAGCGGCGTACGTCGGCCCCACGTAATGCCACCCCAAAAACATCAGGGAACCTCCACCTTGCTGCACTCGCTGGACAGTGTGTCTAAGGCGTCCAACATGTCCGGGTTGCCTCCAAACACGTCCCCGACGATTGTCTGGTTGAAGGCATATACACCACTCGTTGGTGAAGAGAACGTGATGCAAATCCTGAGCGATCCATTTGGCATGTTGTTGGGCCCAGCTCTAGCGCGCTGCATTGTGTGGTGGTTGCAAAGATGTACCTCGCCACGGACGTCGGGAGTGAAGTTGCGCGTCATGCAGCCTATTGCGCACAGTTTGAGTCGTAACACGACGACCTGAGGCTGCAAAGAAAGCATTATTCAACATGGGGCGTTGCTGTCAGGGTTCCTCCGAGCCATAATCCTTAGGTAGCGGTCATCCACTGCAGTAGTAACCCTTGGGCGGCCTGAGTGAGGCTTGTAATCGACAGTTCCTGTCTCTCTGTATCTACTCCATGTCCGAACAACATGGCTTTGCTTCACTCTGAGACACCTGGACACTTCCTTTGTTGAGAGCCCTTCCTGGCACAAAGTAACAATGCGGACGCGATCGGACGGCGGTATTGACCGTCTAGGCATGGTTGAACTATAGACAGCACGAGCTGTGTACCTTCTTCCTGGTGGAAAGACTGGAACTGATTGGCTGTCGGACCCCCCTCCGTCTAATAGGCGCTCCTCATGCATGGTTGCTTACATCTTTGGGCGGGTTTAGTGACATCTCTGAACAGTCAGAGGGACTGTGTCTGGTACAATAACCACAGTCAACGTCTATCTTCAGGAGTTCTGGGAACCGAGGTGATGGAATACTTTTTTGATGTGTGTAAATTCTTCTACGGAGCAGAAAGAGATGTCAAGGAGAAACGTTATCAGTTTGGTTTCAAGTTTTACTTTGCCATCTGTCAGACTGTTTATATCACTGGGTAAGTGATCAAAAATTTTAGTTGCAAACATTATGCACCCCTATATATATGTTTTTGGATAGGGTCCGCCTTCAGCAAAAACACAGTTTTGTTTTATAACCCAAACATGTTTCACTACAGTTGCAGCATCCTCAGTGGGCTTTTATTTTCCATCTGTTAAAGATAAAGAACGTTCTTTGTTGTTTTGTATACATGTAGCTATTAGTTTTAAAAAAATGTAATTATAGATATTTGAAAAAACACATAAATTATGAAAATCCATACCTTTTTACCACATGGTGTGGTTTTTCTGACGTCTTGTGTTTCTACAATGACCGACAGTTTGTCATCTGCAACCACTTATACCTTAAAGTAGATAAATTGTTTAAGCCAAAATTACGATTTGAAGAACTATGTTATTATTATGCCTGAAATTATTTAATTCTATGTGTGTGTGTGTGTGTGTGTGTGTGTGTGTGTAAAAGGGGGAGACAGAGAGAGAAAGAGAGGGAGAGAGAAAGGGAGGGAGAGAGAGGTTTTAGGTTTCAGGATTTTTTTTTTCCTGGTGTGTGGTGGAGGGGGTTTAAGATCTCTATAGGTTGGTTTTGTCTGTTAATTCTTTGAGGGCAGAGAACAGAGTGCCATTGCAGAGAGCTGTGTATTCATTTATTATTTGTTTGCCTTCTACTATGGCTTTTTGTATCTGGTAATTTTCTTCGATTATCAGTTTTTGTGAGGGGCTGTTGCTGCATTTGAGAATTTTCAAATCCGTGTTGATGTTTGTTGGGCTATGTTTCTTGTCCATGAGGTGTTCAGCAAATGTGGAATGACAGCTGTTACTTTTTAATGCTCTTTTGTGTTCTGTATATCTGGTATTAAAGTTTCTGGTTGTCTGTCCTATATAAACTGCTTTGCAATCCTGGCATGTTAATTGGTAAATACCAGATGTGTTGTGCTTGTCTGTGCTTGTGTTGGTTGTCCTTAGTTTTTTCTATGTTGAGTTGTCTGTCCTGTAGGCTATTTTTATCCCTTGTTTTTTGAGTATGTTGCCTATTCTGTGTACTGTTTTGTTGTTATAGGTGAGAGTGAACCATCTGTTTGTCATTGTGGGTGTTTCCTGTTCATGTGTGTTCATTGGTGGGTTCTGTGTGTTTGTAGGTTGAGGCTTTTGTTTTTGATTTTGTGTGTTGGGTGTCCTTTTTAATTTTGCTTTAATTTTGTGGTTTAGTTTATCTATAGTGTTTGTGTCATATCCATTCTCCACTGCTATTTGTCTGATTGTCTGCAATTCATTCTTGTAGTTGTTATCAGTGAGTGGGGTTTTGTTTAGTCTGTGTAGCATATATTGGAAGCTGGCTAGTTTGTGCGTAATTGGATGATTAGAGTCTTTGTGAAAAAAAAAAAAATCCTGAAACCTAAAACCTCTCTCTCCCTCCCTTTCTCTCTCCCTCTCTTTCTCTCTCTGTCTCCCCCTTTTACACACACACACACACACACACACACACACACACACACACACACACACACACAAAAATATCTCTGTCACCTCTGAAAAGGTTCAAAACAGCCGCCAGGAACACCTTCAACTGTTCCACTGTCAGCCATCTTGTTTTTACACCTCCAGCTGTTCCACTGCCAGCCATGTTTTGTTTTTATAGCTGATAAACAGTGAAACAGTGAGTGACAGTGACAGTGGCAGTGGCAACTCAATATTCAGTGTTTGACAGTGATGAAGACGAAAAAAGAGTAAGTGAAACACCTTGTAAATAGACACTCACTCACACACACACACACACACACACACACACACATAGAATTAAATAATTTCAGGCATAATAATAACATAGTTCTTCAAATCGTAATTTTGGCTTAAACAATTTATCTACTTTAAGGTATAAGTGGTTGCAGATGACAAACTGTCGGTCATTGTAGAAACACAAGACGTCAGAAAAACCACACCATGTGGTAAAAAGGTATGGATTTTCATAATTTATGTGTTTTTTCAAATATCTATAATTACATTTTTTTAAAACTAATAGCTACATGTCTACAAAACAACAAAGAACGTTCTTTATCTTTAACAGATGGAAAATAAAAGCCCACTGAGGATGCTGCAACTGTAGTGAAACATGTTTGGGTTATAAAACAAAACTGTGTTTTTGCTAAAGGCGGACCCTATCCAAAAACATATATATTGTTAAAGCAAACACGGAAAAAAAGAGCTTCAATACCAAGATGATTATCATGCACCCCTTTTTGACAATCTTAACGTGGAGTAATGAATGCCCTGTTTCTTTGTGGTATTGTAATTATGCACACCGTCGTTGCTTTTGAACTGCTGTGGATTATTTACTATAAACTTCACGAGAGTAGAAATATACTGTGAAGCAGTAGTCAGAATGCACAACTCCTTAAACAGATGTGTAAAAGAAGATCGTGGTGAGCAACACATATTATTCTTACAGTACGTTTTTGAACAATAAAGTTTTTATTCCTTAATGGTGAGTTACACCAGGACATTATTTCAGATGACAGTTACTGAATGAATATGTGCAAAATTTGTCCACTTACTGATTTGTCTCTCCCGAGCATTTGCAATGATTCTAAACGATAACGTGACTGAACTAAGCTTTTTAGAAGTTCTAGATTGAGCTTTTTCCAGTTTAAATTCTTATCGATATGGACACCTAAGATTTTTAAGTTTCCACATTATTTATTATTTTCTTACCAGGTCTTAAACTTGTCATTGGTGTCGTATCCCTAGATGTGCAGAACTGAATATGTTGTCTTCTTAAATTGAAAGCTGATACTATTTGCAGAAAACCTGTCAATTATACTTTTAAGAACCTTGTTTACCATTTCTTCTGTTGATGTATGTGTGCTTCGACTGCTTACAATACTAGTATTATCTGCAAAAAGATTTAATTCTGCTTTCTGCATATTAGATGGAAAAACGTTTACACATACGAGGAACAATAGGGGACCTAAGATTCAGCCCTGGGAAATCTCCACTGATTACGTTGACATCGTTGCAAAATAGAGCTTTCTACAGTCTTATTGTTAGATAAGACATTATCCATTTCTAGGCTATACCATCAATCGCATAAAACTTCAGTTTATCAACGAGAATATTGTGAATCATGCAGTCAAATGTCATAGATAGGTAGCAGTAAATACTAACCGTCATTTTTTTATTGTTTAATGCTTGTAAAATCTGACGATTGAACATGTAAATAGTAGAACAACTTTTCTGAAGTCCGGACAGTGATTTGCTGAAAATGGTATTGTCGCTTAGGCGACATACTACGCTAGGATACATCACCTTCTCAAAAACTTTGGAAAATTATGTCAGCAGTGAGAGAGGTCGGTAATAATTTATATCTCTATCTCCTTTCTTAAATAACTTATTTCAATCTCTATGAAAAAATGCATTGAGTTAGTAATGTATTACATGTGTCAGATAATGCAAGACTTATTATGTAGGGACAAATCTTTAGTACTCTATAGGTACCACAATAAGATTCAGGCGAACTTTTATTTTTGGGAGAATATAGTAATTTTCTTAATTCCAGAAGGAGAAATTGGTGATAAAGTCATATGACTGAATTTTATGAGGGTTCCTTTTCAACATACCACTGTGATTTTTCTCTTCAACTTTGTCAAAAAAAAAAAAAATGGTTCAAATGGCTCTGAGCACTATGGGACTTAACATCTGTGGTCATCAGTCCCCTAGATCTTAGAACTACTTAAACCTAACTAACCTAAGGACATCACACGCATCCATGCCCGAGGCAGGATTCGAACCTGCGACCGTAGCAGTCGCGCGGTTCCGGACTGAGCGCCTAGAACCGCGAGACCACCGCGGCCGGCCAACTTTGTTCCTATACTTTCTGCTGTGTTTAGGAAGTGCTTATTAAATATATTTGCTACACGTGACTCATCATTTACAGCCCTTCAATTCAGCTCAATATTGATGTTATCCTGTTCTGTGCCGGCCAGAGTGCCCGAGCGGATCTAGGCGCTACAGTCTGGAACCGCGCTACCGCTATGGTCGCAGGTTCGAATCCTGCCTCGGGTATAAATGTGTGTGAGGTTCTTAGTTTAGTTAGGTTTAAGTAGTTCTAAGTTCTAGGGGACTGATGACCTCAGCAGCTAAGTCCCATAGTGCTCAGAGCGATTTGAATCTGTTCTGTGGCTGGTTGTCCTGTCTCTCATTTCACTATCCAAGCTAATATTATAACTGCGAAAGTAACTCTGTTACGTTTTCACGATAAAAACGATGATCCGATTTTGATGCAATTTGGTATGGAAAGATATAGGCTACCTTAGAAAGTATACCGTCCCATACATTTATTGATTTGAAGAATATAACGCCTAATATGGAGCAATAAGTACTCTTTGAAAAAGCTATTTACTCTTAGGCGTTTGAACTTTATCATAGTCGTGAAAATGCATTTATTGTTTGATATGTTCTACATAATAAGATTCAACGTAATGAATACAATTCTTATGCAGTCCTTTACGTGTTTAATTCATATTTCCGTACAAACATCAGCGAAAAGCCGAATTTTAATCTCTCTGCGTCTTGCGTCTGTTGTACACTACTGGCCATTAAAATTGCTACATCAATAAGAAATGCAGATGATAAACGGGTATTCATTGGACAGACATGTTATACTAGAACTGACATGTGATTACATTTTCACGTAATTTTTCATGCATAGATCCTGAGAAATCAGTACCCAGAACAACCACCTCTGGCCGTAATAACCGCCTTGATACGCCTGGGCATTGAGTCAAACAGAGCTTGGATGGCGTGTACAGGTACAGCTGCCCATGCAGCTTCAACACGATACCACAGTTCATCAATGTAGTTACTGGCGTATTGTGACGAGACAGTTGCTCGGCCACCATTGACCAGACGTTTTCACTTGATGAGAGATCTGGAGAATGTGCTGGATAGGGCAGCAGTCGAACATTTTCTGTATCCAGAAAGGCCCGTACAGGACGTGTAACATGCGGTCGTGCAGTATCCTGCTGAAATGTAGGTTTTCGCTGGGATCGAATGAAGGGCAGAATCACGGGTCGTAACACATCTTAAATGTAAAGTCCACTGTTCAAAGTGCCGTCAATGCGAATAAGAGGTGACCGAGACGTGTAACCAATGGCACCCCATAACATTACGCCAGGTGATACGCGAGTAAGGCGAGGACGAATACACGCTTCCAATTTGCGTTCACCGCGATGACGCCAAACATGGATGCGACCAACATGAGGCTGTAAACAGAACCTGAATTTATCAGAAAAAATGACGTTTTGGCATTCGTGCACCCAGGTTCGTCGTTGAGTACACCATCGCAGGCGCTCCTGTCTGTGATGCAGCGTCAAGGATAACCGCAGCCATGGCCTCCGAGCTATAGTCCATGCTGCTGCAAACGTCGTCGAACTGTTCGTGCAGATGGTTGTTGTGTTGCAAACGTCCCCATCTGTTGACTCAGGGATCGAGACGTGGCTGCACGATCCGTTACAACCATGCGGATAAGGTGCCTGTCATCTCGACTGCTTGTGATACGAGGCCGTTGGGATCCAGCACGGCGTTCCGTATTACCCACCTGAACCCACCGATTCCATATTCTGCTAACAGTCATTGGATCTCGACCAACGCGAGTAGCAATGTCGCGATACGATAAACCGCAATCGCAATAGGCTACAATCCGACCTTTATCAAAGTCGGAAGCGTGATGGTACGCATTTCTCCTCCTTACACGAGGCATCACAACAACGTTTCACCAGGCAACGTCCGTCAACTGCTGTTTGTGTATGAAAAATCGGTTGGAAACTTTCGTCATGTGAGCATGTTGTAGGTGTCGCCACCGACGCCAACCTTGTGTGAATGCTCTGAAAAGCTTATCATTTGGATATCACAGCATCTTCTTCCTGTCGGTTAAATTTCGCGTCTGTAGCACGTCATCTTCGTGGTGCAGCAATTTTAATGGCCAGTAGTGTAAGTCCTGAGACGCGTGTGGTCATGTGACTAGCGTTGTTGATTTTCAGTCCTACGGTACCGGATTCGGTTCCCGGCGGGGCCGTTTTTTTTCCCTTTTTGACTGAATGGACAAGTGTTGGATTCATCTTCATTTTATCATCATCGACGCACATGTAACCGAAGTGGCGTGAAATAAAGACTTGCAGCATGCGCCCAGAAGGAAGTGGGAAGACATTTCTTATTTGCTGTTAGCCCAAATTCGTAAAAATAAGAATTGTTGCTGCAGTAGCCTCCTCTGAAATAGCTGCCACGCCCCTCAGTTGTGTTCGAATTCCCGCATTCAGTACTTAAGCTGCCGCTGGACTCAGCGCACGTAGGTGTACCTATTTGTAACATCAAGGAAAAGAAAGATACTGGACGACTGTACAGCGCTTTGACAGACTCTGCCCTTAATAACTAAAGAAACACCGCAAAATCAAATAAACGCACGTTTAAAGGCGTCGGTGAGGGATGTCTTTCTGAAAATCGGGGTAGATCGTATTGATTACGTTACACCGTGAATTCTGTAATATTGTTCACAGTGCGTAGGGGTTGGGTAGCAATGTTTATCCTGCAAACAAATATGGGAAATAACGAATGACTGTGTGAAAGGGCAATTATGGAGCCGGCTAATGAATTTATACGATGGCTGAATGAAAAATTTGTCAGAAGTAGAAGGAAATGTTGACGAGTATCTCTCTTTCGATAATATTATAGACACTGAACAGACCACCACTTACTCTATAGAGCTTCTTCACACTTTAGAATTATCAGGAGTACCTTCTCATAAACTGCGGTTAAAGGATGGTGTTCCAGTCCTCTTAATGAAAAATCTGTGTGCGACAAGAATGCGTAACGTTACGCGCTTCCAATTTACACATCTAAGCCAACATACTGTTAGGGCTGCTTTAATTATTCGCTCAGCTCAAGGAGAAAGTGTTTTGATTTCCCGGATCTCTGTTTTTTTGCCGGATTGGCCTTTTCGGTTTACAAGATGGCAATTCCCAATAAGACCTGATTTTGGAATGACCACAGGTAAAGCCAAACAGAACGCTGTCAATGTTTCTGCTTGCTTTCAGAAAAAATGTGTTTTTCTCCCAGACAACTCTGTGTGGCGTACTCACGTGTATCCAGCCCACAAAATCTGTGAGTCCTTGCAAAAGAAGGCAAGACCAAAAACATTGATTATAGGCCTACAACTTTGTTACATTTTTGAAATAAATAATTTATAAGAAAGAAAAGTAACTGTAGTTTTTAATATTTTAATTAAGATTCAACATATGGCAAAAAATAAAAAGACACTCATTATGTACCTATATATAAGCACTACAAATATTTGTTCCTACACAAATACATTTCTACACCACTATAACCCCAGATATTTATACATTATTGGCATACTTCCTCATGATAACTCATCATAACATGACTACTGATATGCGAGCGAAGCTGCGGGTGACAGCTAATATCCCGTATAGCCTTAAGTCTGTTGTGGGTATTATCAATTTCTCACATTACGTGCATATAACTTCATTTTTTAATAACATTTTCTAGTAGTTTTGTAGCGTGCAACTACTGCAGGATCTGTGCCTGTTATTGTCAGCATGGCAGGAAACGAGAGATCTGGAGTGAGAATCACTCCGTACCCTGTGCCAATCCGATGAAAGGCTTTAGGTTTGGCGAACGCCTGGATAATATTACCTGCCTTCATGTGAAGTCCCAACAGTTAAGTTAGGAGGTGGTACTGTTATGGTGTGGGGGTGTTTTTCGTTCTTGGTGTGTTAGCCCCGTTACTGCGCTAAATAAAACGCTAAATGTGTAGGAATATGAACACATTTTCCAGAGTTGTGTTCTGTCTACACTACAGAAACAATTCATAGACAATGACTGTTTGTATCAGCATGACAATGCACCATCTCATAACGCAGCTCGTGTAAGGCAATGGTTTGTGGACAATAACACTCCTGGCATCAGCTGGCCTGCCCTAAGTCAGAACGTCGACTTCGCTATGCACGCCGGCGTCCAACATCAGTGCCTTCTCTGGTTTCGGCTCTGGAAGAATAATGGGCTGTTATTCTTCCATAGACATTCAGACACCTCACTGAAAGTGTTCCCAGTAGAGTTCAAGCTGTCATGAAGGCGGACGGTGCACGCACGCCAACTTAATGTCCACCAATAGTTACCCAGATGCTGTCGATCAGAGCGTGTGTACCAGTGTGGAGTAGTCAACTGGACTGCAGGTCAATGAAGGGTCACTGCTTTCTCTGTCAAGTCAGCGGTTCTAGGCGCTCAGTCTGGAACCGCGCGACCGTTATGGTCGCATGTTCGAATCCTGCCTCTGGCATGGATGTGTGTGATGTCCTTAGGTTAGTTAGGTTTAAGTAATTCTAAGTTCTAGGGGACTGATGACCTCAGATGTTAAGTCCCATAGTGCTTAGAGCCTTTTGAACCATTTTGTCAAGTCACAGTGTAGCTGAATGACTTATGTAAGTCATGCTTTTACTTTGTAGTCAGTCATTCGTCGTCCAGCAGATTTCTTCTCCTTCTTCTCTACACTACAGCTTTTGATGAACTTTGGTCTCCCAACAATCTGACACCATGTATCTGTGTTCTCTGATTTTCTCTTCCATCCTCAGATGTGCATTTTGTAAAGTCAACCATTATATTGCCTAGTCATATAGTTCTTGATCGGGCCTTCTTCCTGCTGGAATACAATTTGCCTTTTATTATTCATCTCCCATCATCTCTACATGTCGTAACAAATGTATGCTTTGCTGTTTAATAAATTTTACTATATCATTACGTTGTATAAGTTTTCGTATGTCATCGCTGTACCTTCCTCTCGAACACTCTGCCTCTCTCATAGGCCCATAAATTACTTGCAGTATTTCTCTATGCAATGCTATTATGTTGTGTTACGGCGTAAAGTCGAACGGCGGCACGCCAGTCGGATACGATAGAGCAGAGATGGCTGTGAGAAGACGTCAGCCAATCGTACGCTGACCGACCCGTCTCCAGGACGATAGCGTTACAGCAGCGGCCCCTATGCGAAGAGGACATAAGCACGGAGCCTGACTGGTCGCGGTCAGTTGAACAGAAACTTCAAGGTTAGCGAGTTCCATAGCAGCATCGACACTAGTTATTTTGCTTGCACAATCTATGTAACACGGACTTGGGAATTGTTTATACTGAAGATATTTCTTATTTTGTCTGTCGCCCTTTGCTTGCGACACATCTGTGTAACACAAAGATAAGTATCGTATTTTTTTCATTTTATAATAAAACGCATTAATACGATTTGCTTGAATGTTGTCCAGCGATCCAGAAAGCAGGTTTCCTAGACACCCCATCTTTGACGACTAGGATGGATTTAACAGCTTGTTTGTATGCGCTTGTCTCATCGTCAACATTTCTGACCAGTGTGTAACAACTGCTCGAACAAGGGAATAGGGATGTATGTTATTTTCTGGACACGAGTAAAAAAAAATTACTGTAATTACAGAATTCTAAGTCTGTATCTTGTCACAGATGCCTATTCTTTTAGTGTTTCATGCAATGCTGGCAACATTTTCCCCATTTTTTTTTTAAGAACAACTGGTCGGAAGTGTCTGTAATTGGCCGGAAACCACATTGGTCCACTTCTGTGGAAGCTATTTCTCTGGATGATATTGTGTCCATGAATCAGGTGGTACATGTTAAAATTTACTCATAGATTTGCCAAGTTTTCTTGTAGCTCTGTGGCCGTGTGGTTCAATTGACATGATAGTATGTGTAATGTACATGCGATATTGTTTGGCAGAAAGTCGAGGGCCACGGTAAGAGGAAATTGCCCTGGGTACAAGCTCAATACGAGCAACAGAGTCCTAGCCGCACACATTGTAAGTAGGCTGTTTGGGTCTTTATGTTGGTAACGTCACGTAGTGCTCTGTATGAAAATCACTGGCTGTGCTGTGTGCAGTCTATGGCCAGTTGGCATTGTTGGAATATTCGCTATTGTAGTGTTGGGAAGTTGGTTGTGAACAGCGCGTAGCGTTGCGCAGTTGGAGGTGAGCCGCCAGCAGTGGAGGATGTGGGGAGAGAGATGGCAGAATTTTGAGAGCGGACGATGTGGACGTATGTCCATCAGAAAGAATAAATTTGTAATACTATATATACACTCCTGGAAATGGAAAAAAGAACACATTGACACCGGTATGTCAGACCCACCATACATGCTCGGGACACTGCGAGAGGGCTGTACACGCAATGATCACACGCACGGCACAGCGGACACACCAGGAACCGCGGTGTTGGCCGTCGAATGGCGCTAGCTGCGCAGCATTTGTGCACCGCCGCCGTCAGTGTCAGCCAGTTTGCCGTGGCATACGGAGCTCCATCGCAGTCTTTAACACTGGTAGCATGCCGCGACAGCGTGGACGTGAACCGTATGTGCAGTTGACGGACTTTGAGCGAGGGCGTATAGTGGGCATGCGGGAGGCCGGGTGGACGTACCGCCGAATTGCTCAACACGTGGGGCCTCAGGTCTCCACAGTACATCGATGTTGTCGCCAGTGGTCGGCGGAAGGTGCACGTGCCCGTCGACCTGGGACCGGACCGCAGCGACGCACGGATGCACGCCAAGACCGTAGGATCCTACGCAGTGCCGTAGGGGACCCCACCGCCACTTCCCAGCAAATTAGGGACACTGTTGCTCCTGGGGTATCGGCGAGGACCATTCGCAACCGTCTCCATGAAGCTGGGCTACGGTCCCGCACACCGTTAGGCCGTCTTCCGCTCACGCCCCAACATCGTGCAGCCCGCCTCCAGTGGTGTCGCGACAGGCGTGAATGGAGGGACGAATGGAGACGTGTCGTCTTCAGCGATGAGAGTCGCCTCTGCCTTGGTGCCAATGATGGTCGTATGCGTGTTTGGCGCCGTGCAGGTGAGCGCCACAATTAGGACTGCATACGACTGAGGCACACAGGGCCAACACCCGGCATCATGGTGTGGGGAGCGATCTACACTGGCCGTACACCTCTGGTGATCGTCGAGGGGACACTGAATAGTGCACGGTACATCCAAACCGTCATCGAACCCATCGTTCTACCATTCCTAGACCGGCAAGGGAACTTGCTGTTCCAACAGGACAATGCACGTCCGCACGTATCCCGTGCCACCCAACGGGCTCTAGAAGGTGTAAGTCAACTACCCTGGCCAGCAAGATCTCCGGATCTGTCCCCCATAGAGCATGTTTGGGACTTGATGAAGCGTCGTCTCGCGCGGTCTGCACGTCCAGCACTAACGCTGGTCCAACTGTGGCTCCAGGTGGAAATGGCATGGCAAGCCGTTCCACAGGTCTATATCCAGCATCTCTATGATCGTCTCCATGGGAGAATAGCAGCCTGCATTGCTGCGAAAGGTGGATATACACTGTACTAGTGCCGACATTGTGCATGCTCTGTTGCCTGTGTCTATGTGCCTGTGGTTCTGTCAGTGTGATCATGTGATGTATCTGACCCCAGGAATGTGTCAATAAAGTTTCCCCTTCCTGGGACAATGAATTCACGGTGTTCTTATTTCAATTTCCAGGAGTGTATATGATGACTTTGGAATATTATTAAGGTAAATGCATTGTTTATTCTCTGTCAAAATCATTTGCTAACTATGCCTTCAGTAGTTAGAATATTTTATTTAGCTGGCAGTATTGGCGCTCGCTGGGTATTGCAGTAGTTTGAGTAACAAAGACTTTTGTGAGGTAAGTGATTCATGAAAGGTATAGGTTATTGTTAGTCAGGGCCATTCTTTTGTAGGGATTATTGAAAGTCAGATTGCGTTGCGCTAAAAAATACATATTGAGTGTCAGTTTAGTGTTGATCAGAATAAGTAAAGAGAGAAATGTGTGAGTACTTTCATTTCTGCTCAGCTGTTTGAAAATCAAATAAAGTAAGGGGTTAACCAGCACAGTAAGTGGTAAATTTTTCTAAGGGGATGTTTCGACATCAGCAACCTCACTGTTAGGCGGTAACTGGGCCAGCGATGCTAATGCAGGCCGTAATGTCGGCGCCATCTGACGCACGTAGAAGCTGCTGTGACTCCTCCTGGTCAGGCGACAATACATATTTCCCTACTTTATCCCAAGAGGCAACAACGCTCGACCAACCAGGACAAGAGATGTTAGTTCTTTTTAGCCGCGTATTTAGATCAGGAATGAGTTCGATTAGGAGGCGTGAGAGCGTTATAGAGATGCTCATCGGACTCTAGTGGCATACGCAAGGGAGGTTTTGAACATCACAGAGAGATTTACTGTAAAATTTCTGGTGAGTGTACGTTCCAAGAATATTCAGGTAGCATATTACTTCCTGCCACTTACAATTCGCAGAATCACCGAGATGGGAACACCAGAGAAATTCCACTTCATATGAAGGCCTACCGACAGTCTTTCAACCTGTGAATTATTCGCAATCGAAAAGGAAAGCAAGAAAATGGTACCATAAATTATCTCCGCTGCACACCAAAATATGGCTTGCAATGTGTAGAAAGGTATTCACACCTAAATATGGCTTGCAATGTGTAGAAAGGCATTCGCCTTCAGTGGATCGTATACAAACCATCATTATGATCATCACTTATCGTTGTAGGTACTGTCATATCCCTTGGTGCGACCTAGGTACAATCTTCTATAATGTTAGGCACATTATTTTCCTCTTCAATTTCTTCTAAGCGGTCTTCGCTTGAACCGCTCTGCTGGGATCATCTTCAGGACACCAGAGTCGCGTTCACTTATAAAAGGGAGTTTTCCCGCGCTTACGCGGAAAACGTGGGGTTTCTTTGTAAAATTCTTCCTGCTACTGTTGGTAGGTCATCGTCAATGGATAGCGAGCGAAACAAGCAAAGCAAGGGCAGGAGAATGTTTATCAAAATGTTATTGCAGTGTCACAGAGATGGTTTCCTGGTCATTATTTGTATTCCTCGCTCACTGTGGCTGTGCATTTACTTCCTTGATGGCGGGAAGCGCCGATACTGAAAGACGGTTTCCCGACTGAAGTTATTCGTTCTTGGA
Source organism: Schistocerca gregaria (assembly GCF_023897955.1). NCBI lineage: Eukaryota > Metazoa > Arthropoda > Insecta > Orthoptera > Acrididae > Schistocerca > Schistocerca gregaria. The sequence continues at coordinate 517,756,333 of NC_064921.1, read as the reverse complement.
AATCTCTATCGCTTCTAGCATCTTTTTCTTCTATAAATGTTGGTTTCCTTCCCAGAACACGTACGACGTTGGAACCAGTGCCTGTTGTTCCGCTGCCGCAGATATCACGCTTTTTTAATCTCATGTGGCGTTCCTGATCCTCAACACGTTCTTTCAGAGTCCTTCCCTTTTCGCCTAAGCGGATGCATTATCTCCACTCTGCGGGAGTTTATGAAGTGGCATGCAACTGTGGCAGAGTGTATACAGGGTGTTCAGAAACTTGTCAGGGTGTTGTAGGGTAGTTTGTACTGAGAAATAATTGAAAGAAAAAAATTCGGTACGTTTCCGAGTTAGCTGTCAGTGAAGTTAGCCAGACAGGGCGTCGCGAGCGCAAATGCAAGCGGTGCGTTAGATACAAATGCTGTGTCTTGTGCTCTTAGCGTAGGTGATAGAGCACGAGAATGCTCAGACTTTGGCTCAGGTTCTTTCCCTACTACCGTCCCACGTCCAATTTTTATATCGCTCTCTTTTTCGGTTTCCGGAAACCAAACGAAGAACACGTTTGGCGCCACAGTCTCTTGCGGGCCGCTTGTAACGTGCAATGGCCTGATTTGCCAACTGAAGTATAATTAACTCGGAAACGATGCAACGTATCAAATTTTTGTTAGCAATTATTTATCAGCACAAGATGCTCTGCATAACCGTTACGAGCATTTCAACCTTTTTTTTTAACCACCGTGTATACTCTGTCACAGCCGCACAACACTTCGTGAACTCCCGCACAGTGGAGGTAATCAGATGCATCCGATTTGCGTCGAAAAAAGTCTTTTATGTTGTTCTGAATGAAAAACTTGGTCTGCATGACATTTTTCCGTAGAATACTGCCGATGCGGTCAATAACTGTAGACACGAACGAAAACCTAACGGAGTGAGAAGTCGGTTCCTCTTCCTTATTAGCATAGTTAATGTATTTCGTTGGAACGTTCTGTGTACGAACAAACCATCCTAGCCGTTGGCGTTCATTATCTTCTATAAGAAATGCAACTCCGATTCCAAACTGTTACTGTCACTGATACGAAAGACATGTGAAGACAGTATTGAGCACTGTTTGCTTCTGCGCTGGGTTGTGGTGCGAAGTAGCACTTAAATACCTAATTATATTTGTAGGATTTCTACACACTGTGTTGACAGATCTTCTATAGACCAAGGCATCTAGGAACGGGCACCGCCTTCACTCTGCTTCCAAGACGTTGATATCTGGATAAATCTCATTCAAGAAAATGTGGAAAATGCGAAGCTCTTCTTTCCAAGGTGAAGTTGACTTTGGGATAAATCTCATTCAAGAAATTGTGGAAAATATGAAGCTCTTCTTTACTGTGGGGCCTTATCACAAATGTGTTATTCATATCGCAGAGTCTGTTTAGGCGAGACTGAGAGCACCGTAAAGCAACGCATAAAGGAGCAGGAACGCAGCGTGTTGTTAAAACAACGTGTGAAATCTGCGGTACTGGAATATCAGGAGAAATGCGCCCAGTACGTCGATTCCAACAAAATATCGACATTTGTTGATGAAAAGTCTGATGAACGATTGACCTTTCTAATGAAGCAATGTAACTTCAGTAGAGGAGACGGCTGTAGGCTTGCAACTTCGTGCTTCCCGACATCAAGGAAGTAAACGCGTAGCCACGGTGCGCGAGGAATACAAACAACGACCAGGAAGCCTGCTCTACCGCACGACAACACTAGCGGGGGACTATAATTAAACTCTCCCTATTTAACACATTATAACACTGGAACTAATTACTGTACGAGGATCAAACTTGTTAACATTAACGTCAGGGATATGAGGAAGATAAAACTGCAGAATCAATTCAACTGAAACACTTTCAATTTGCTGCTGCGGTACATCATACCATTACATACCGGTACCATTACTGCTACAAAAGGGGCTCAATATGGCGCCCATCACTGACCAAAAGAGTCTTAAAGAGCAGGATTGCATTTTGCACAGCAGAACGAAGCATGTACATAGGTATGCTGTCTGTCTCTCTTGAAATGCTGCGCTTCGGATCAGCACATGTGTGAATGTTGGCCTGGTAAACACTGTTCTTCAGGTAGCAACACAACCAGAAATCACAGGGAGTGAGATTAGGTGATCGTGCCGGCAAAGGATTTGGAAACGATCAGCTGATAATTCGATCGTTTCCAAATGTGTTTCGGAGAAGCAGGTGAACTTCACGGGTGATGAGCGGTGGGGCCCCATCTTGCGTGAAAACTGTTGTGTCCAATGCGTCTGTAGGGCGGGTATGGCATGCGGGCGAAGCATATCCAGTCAGATCGTACGTCTTTGGTCCTTGAGTGCCAGCCAGTTCAAAAAAGAATACGCCAATGATGAACGTAGCCGTGAAGCCACACCATACGGTGACAAGTCCACCATACACAGGAATTTCATGCGCCGTGACTGGAGGTGAAGATCTCCACACTCGGTAATTCTGTATGTGAAACTCATCCGTCACAGAAAAATGAGCTTCCTCTGCCCATAGGATAGTCCAGGGCCAGCCCTCGTCAACTTCAATCCTTACGACAAAGTGGAGAGCGAACTCAACTCGTCGTCGCGCGTACTGTGGTGAAAGCTGTTGTATGATATGGATCTTACACGGACACCATTTGAGAATGGTTCCAAGTTACCTCCGTACAGTGGACCGCGGGATGTTCAACTATAGTGACACAGCACTCGCACTGCCTGACGATCGGGACTCGTGCGCAGCGTTGTCTGCCGTAGCAACAGAGATTTCATCAACCACCTGTGGTGCAACCGGCCATCGGCCTCTTCCCGGAGCGACGCCCAGTTCACCAGTTGATTCAAACTTCTTCATCATGCTGCGCACATCGGGTGGAGAAAGCCGGCGATGTTCTCGAAGTGCAGCTACAGCGTTACTGTTGTTTTGATAATAGAGCTTCACTAGTAATGCCCAGCTCGTTTTGTCCAAGCTTATGTTGACACTTCAATAAGTGCACTGAAACTGGTAAGGTGTGAGAGACTATAAATCACGATGACCGACCGAGCGAGGTGGCGCAGTTTTTAGACACTGGACTCGTATATGGGAGGACGACGGTTCAATCCCGCGTCCGGCCATCCTGATTTAGGTTATCCGTGATTTCGCTAAATCGCTCCAGGCAAATGCCGGGATGGCTCCTTTGAAAGGGCGCGGCCGACTTCCTTCCCCGTACTTCCCTAATCCGATGAGACCGATGACCTCAGTGTCTGGTCTCCTCCCCCAAACAACCCCCCCCCCCCCCCCCCCCACGATGACCGATAACGACACCTGTTGGCCAAATTGGAACTGGACGGTGGCGTTGTGACGCTTGGAAACCAGGCACCCCATGCTCTGGACATTAATGCTACCAAATATGGTACTCGTACGGTTATTAGTTTACGTGCTATAACGTGTTAAATAAGGAAAGTTTAATTACAACCACTCTTGCTGTGCCTGTTTCGCTTTCTGTCCAGTGACGATGGTCCATCGAGACTAGCCGGAAGAATTTTATCCAGTAACTCGACTTCTTCAGCAAAAGCGCGAGTAAATTCTTTTTTACAAGTGAACAAGACAGTAGTGCTTCGGCTAACGGTGAACGCAAGAAGATCCCAGAGGAGGGGTCGAAATGTCAATCGTGTAGAAGAGAGTGAAGTGTAACAAGACTCGGCTTGACAGCATAAAAGATTTTACCTTCACTGAAAGCGGCCACATAAGCCTGTAGACTTTTATTGATATTAACTGTTCACACTTTGAAAACATCTCACAAATTCAGTTACAAATTCTTGATCTGCAGCTTCGTTGTTCTTTTAATTTCTCATTTACGTCCAAGCACATTAGACGCAATTGTTTAGTTTGTATTTTCAGGTTTCCTCTTCGTTTACGGGTACTACGTTGTGTAAGAATCACCATTTACATGGTTAAATAACGAAAAACGTTGTCATTTATAATTCTTCCGTAGGGAATGACGCAAAATATACAAGCAAGCCAAATGGTTCAAATGGCTCTGAGCACTATGGGACTCAACTGCCGTGGTCATCAGTCCCCTAGAACTTAGAACTACTTAAACCTAACTAACCTAAGGACATCACACACATCTATGCCCGAGTCAGGATTCGAACCTGCGACTGTAGCAGTCGCACGGTTCCGGACTGCGCGCCTAGAACCGCGAGACCACCGCGGCCGGCACAAGCAAGTCAAATTTGTGATTTATGACGGTACCACATTTCTATACGACCCCATTTCGACATGATCGAAAGCATCACGATTGCCTGTGCAGAGGAAGCAATTTTTTAATAGTTTTGTTTCCTTTGACATCTAGGTAGTAAATATTAGGTTATCCAAAATTCTGCAAAACACTGCTTGGTCTCCACTGCTTATGGCGAAGGGTAGAGCACTTTCCTACGATTTGTTTCCATCGTATATGAACTAAAGAAGTGTGTCATCTCTTCTTTGTTTCTAGACTGGGTATTTATAATCTTCTGTAGCAGATTTCAATGATTTGCGACAGGAAACAATTGATGATTATTTAGAATGTGGCAACTTTCATGTTTTACACTGATAGACATGGTCCAGTCACATTAGTGTGACCACCTGTCAAAAGCCTCAATCATCACCTTTTGCAGCCCGGACTGCTGCAAGACGTGCGAGAGAGTGTCAGTGAGGTTCTGGAAGGTATCGACAGCGGTGTGGAGCTATGGCAACTCTAGTGCTGTGGCCAGCTGCGTTGGATTTCTCGATTGAGGATCCATGGCACGAACAGCCTGATCTAGGTGGTCCCACAGATTCTTTATGCAGTTTAAATCCGGGGAGTTTGGTGGCCAGGAGGGGGGGGGGGGGGGGTACGGTAAACTGATCCCACTGTTTTCCACCCAAGCGCGCACACTACGAGCTGTGTGGCACGTTGTATTGTTCTGCTGGTAGATGTCATCGAGCAGAGGAAAATCAAGTTGTAAGTAGGGGTGGACATGGTTCCGAAGGATAGACGCGTACTCGTGTTGACCCACTGTGTCTTCTAGAACGACGAAATCACCCAGGGAATGTCACGAATTCATTTCCCGAACTAAAACGCTCCCTCCTTCCGACGATTGTTCCAGGGCGTTTGCCATCTGTCCGACGGAGTATAATGTGCATCACTCAGTGGATGTCCAGTACGTCCAGTTGCGGTATTGGCGCGCAAATTCGAGCCTTCGTCACCGGCGAACATCAGTCAGCATGGGTGAATTAACCAGGAATATGTTGCGGAGACCCATACGCAGTAACATTCGCGGAATGGCTGTCGAGGCGTCGCTGTCGGTAGTCCCTTAGTTCATCTCGGCCGTCAGTCGCTCAGCAGTTGTACGTGTATTCGTCTGTACACATCTCTGCATCCATTTTTTTTGTTATTGAGTCTCGATTCCCCCCGAAGGGGGCGGGCTGGCAGCAGCTTAGTATGCCGCTCTTCAGCCTACAGAATTTGTTTTAAAAAGATGAAGATAATAACTAATAAAAACAGGCGATAAAATCGGAGACTTAAATGGTAACATGGCGGAAAGTCGTGGAACTTAAAACATAGAACAAATGGTTGATGATGCTAATAAAATACATATGAAGCAGACAGGTAAAATAATAGGCAGACAATTAAAAAACACGGCGACAGTCGCAAAAGATATAAACTTCAAACCGAGCGACAGCATGATTTCTGTTCGCAACACTTTGAAAAGACAAACAACACTGAACATTCACTTGAGCACTGCACTAAATGTTGGCTCAAATATGTCATACCACAGCCGAGGGCAGATGGGGGGGGGGGGGTCCTGGACAGATGATGGGAAAGAAAAGAGGGAAGGGGAGGAAAAACGAAGGGGGAGGGGAAGGAGCCAATGGATGACGAGGACCCATAAGAGGGGGGGGGGGGGCTGGGCAGACATGACAGGGAGTGGGGAAAGAAGGTTAGGAAACAGGATGGAAGGGGGGGGGGGGGAAGAGGGAGCCCAGAGAAAGGACAGAGGAAATGAGGGGGGGGGGGGTGAGGATCACAGTTGATAGGAGCAATAAATGGAGGGAGACAGGGCATCATCTGGGAGGGGGAGTTGACGGAAGGCACCTTCGGAAACGAGAAGAAGGGTGTAGAGATGGAGGATAGGGGGGACACAATAGTGAAGGCGCAGCAGAGGGCGGGGATCGGAGAGGAGCAACCAGGGGATGAGGGGGATCAAGGCGGCGGAAGTTGTAGAGTATGCAGATATGTTTGAGGAATAGGAGCAGATGGGGAAAAGGAATGAGGTCGTGGAGGATCCACGTTCTGCACTCGTTGTTCACCCCTGTCACTTATCGCTCGCAGTGCGCCACAATCTTCGTGGCACCACTTTTGGATAACGCTATTTTGTCATACATGGTGTACTTTAACCACGGCAGCACGCGAAGTTTACAAATTTAGACATTTCGGAAATGGTTCCAGCCTTGGCCCAGAAGTCAATGATCTTGCCATTTTAGATGTCAGATAAATCGCTTCGTTTCTGCGTTACGACAACTGCACTGTTTTCCTCGGTCTCCCGACCTGCTTTACATACCCTCCACCGCTAGTGCTGCCACCCGCCGCCTGCAAGTACAGATGCATGCAGTTAACTTTTCCTGGTATGAAATGAACACGGTTGTTTTCCAACACTTTCTTCTTTTCTAATTGCATGTTGACGTCGATCGTAGACGGTGTTCACTTTAAAGCGACTGGACAGCGTAGATTTCACTTTACTGTTCAATCTTTTGATCTTCGATTTTTGTGCAGATTTTACGGCGTTTCTGTATATTATAACGTAGGATGCATGCACCTACAGTTTTCGCCACTCGGGTTTTAATTTCTCATTCTACGACGCCTAGCTTCGTAGCGACGCTCCAATGCTCCAAAGCGACTTATGAGTTTACTTATTCTACTGTAGTTCCAGGAGCGTTTCAACCATGGTAACTCTCGACTTCTTAAACTTGTTTGTGCTGATATTCAGTCTCGCGGCGATGTCTCCTCTTTCTCCCCTTGACGCCTACGTTGCTGACTCCTGACTAAAACCGGAGAAGCAGGCTCATGTTCTTAGGAAGCAAGAGACGCAAATTCGTGCTGGATTTTTATCACACCTGGTCACGCGGTAACTGCGGTGTATATTAAATGTCACGCTATTAACGTCGCCAGACAGATATACAGTTCCATTTCGTTTGAAATGAGCACAAACGTACAAACAGGATAGCTCTGCGACAGGTACTCCTTATCTCACATCTGAACGCAAACGTTGGAGCTGTCTCGGACAACTGAGGTCCGGAGTTGGAAGATTCGATTAAACTTAGTGCGCCGTTTCTCCTTCCTGCAAGTACAAATCCATGCAGTTACTTTCTCCGGTTAAGAAATGAACGCGGTCGTTTCCCGACACTTTCATTTTTTCTAATTACCCCGGGCGGCTACGCAGCTTGGACCGTCGATAGGTATCTCGAGGCGGGCAGTACGGGAACCGCGCCAGCTGCCGTAACGAATGGCTGCTCAGCACACGGCGCTGCGTTCCACACTGCTGATCGACACACGGATTGCAGTGACAGCCAGCCGTAGTGCTGATGCCACGACACTGCAGCAGTGCGTACTGACCTTGTATCAACGAAGTTCGTGCCGCAACACGTCATGCCTGAAGCTACACGAACACCACTCATGTGGCCTTAATCCCATTGCTGCCTGTTGGTCCGGTGTAGTGTGCGAAGGGATATTGCGTGGCTCAGTAGTGAATAGTCTTAAGATCCGCACTGTTTTCAGACGGCTTAAGGGAGTGCCACACAGACCGAGTATTGTTAGATGTAACTTTGGACTCTTTTTCGGCCTTTTAAGTGAAAGCCTAGAAAATGACACGTTTCGCATTTCACGTCTAATTTTCTTTTGCATGCAGATTCACTAATAAAGATTTGGCGAAGCCACTTTAATCTACAACGGATCTGAGCAAATCATCCCTGCCATTAACATAAATATCTCACTTTAACTTTTCCGTAATTCATATTCCAATAAAAAAAAAAAAAAAACATGTTGTTGTTGTTATTGTCTTCAGACCAGAGACTGGTTTGATGCAGCTCTCCATGATACTCTATCCTGTCCAAACTTCTTCAAGTAACTGCTAAATCTACATCCTTATGAATCTACTTTTTAAGCATTGCTAAGGAGGGAAATGTAGTGGTTTATATTTGTTAAAATGTTGTTGTTGTTGTTGTGGTCTTCAGTCCTGAGACTAGTTTGATGCAGCTCTCCATACTACACTATCCTGTGAATGCTGCTTCATCTCCCAGTACCTATTCATCTCTTGGTCTCCCTCTGCGGTATTTACCCTCCACGCTGCCCTCTAATATTAAATTGGTGAACTCTTGATGCCTCACAACATGTCCTACCAACCGATCCCTTCTTCTAGTCAAGTTGTGCCACAAATTCCTCTTCTCCCCAATTCCTCTTCTCCCCAATCCTCATTAGTTACGTGTTCTACCCATCTGATCTTCAGCATTCTTCTGTAGCACCTCATTTAGAAAGCTTCTATTCTCTTCTTGTCTAAACTATTTATTGTCCACGTTTCACTTCCATACAAGGCTACACTCCATAAAAATACTTTCTGAAACGACGTCCTGACACTTAAATCTATACTCGATGTTAACAAATTTTTCTGCTTCAGGAACGCTTTCCTTGCCATAGCCAGTCTTCATTTTATATCTTCTCTATTTCGACCGTCAACAGTTATTTTGCTCCCCTAACAGGAAAGTCATCTACTACTTTAAGAGTCTCATTTCCTAATCTAATTCCCTCAGCATCACCTGATTCAATTCGACCACGTTCCATTATCCTCGTTTCGTTTTTGTTGATGTTCATCTTATATCCTTCTTTCAAGACACTGTCCATTCTGTTCAACTGCTCTTCCACGTCCTTTGCTGTCTCTGACAGAATTACCATGTCATCGGCAAACATCAAAGTTTTTATTTGTTCTCCATGGATTTTATTTGCTACTTCAAATTCTTTTTTTGTTTTCTTTTTTACTAAAAATCATAACCTATGCAAATTGTTGCCGTTCTGTTACTTAATTTCTCTAATTTAGAACTGAAAGCAGTTCGAAAATATTTCAACATAGTACGCAGAAAATGTAGAGCAATTATGTGGATAAAAAATTATATTCTTGCAGGTCAAAAAAGTACAATGGTATTGTCTTCTTTATTTTTCTTTATTTGTTAATTTGTTTAAAAAGTAATTACTTCCATCCTTAATGTAAATAATTTGAAGGATGTACTGATGATGTTTAAACTTTGCGTTGCAACTTATTGTATTTCAGCTCATTAAATGATTTTAATTTTAATAAATGGTGACTTGCTGATTTAGAACTAAAAGCAGTTCGAAAATATTTCAACATAGTGCACAAAAAATGTAGATCAATTATGTGGAATTGCTAGCTTGTAGATCCAAAGTCTTGGGTTCGATCCCCAACCAGTCCTAGGATTTTACTTCTTGAAATGGTTGCCAATGAGAAAAATGTCGAGTTGCGTCGTAGCTCTAATCCATGTTCGATTGTCGATCCCCTTTTAATTAATTGGACGAGTTACTTGTAACTATGCCTTGTCAAACACCGCTTTTCAAAACAAGTCATGGGTTGATTACACGTTCATCCTTATTATTTTCATGTTCCATGGACCATATTCGCAATATTTTACTTTGATATGGGGCATACCTGCTAGCATACAAATATTACAGTTTCCTACAGCAGTATGTGTACCTGTTTACTATTTACATGGGAGATTTTCAGTTTGCGTTTACGAATACATTGGCATATTTCCGGCGGCTAAGGCAGTTTTCTATTACTTTAACATTTCAGTCCTTCCACACCACCACCTAGGCACACACTCTTTAACACTGTCATCTTATCATTATGAATGCTTAATCAAGGAAGTTATTTTTCTTCCATATAGAAAATCATTTATGTATTAAGTTTGGTTGCCTTCCCTATACCGAGACGCATTCCTACGAATGCTAGGGGTGTGCTAGCTAACAGCACTTTTTCTAGATAGTAACTCATATTTGTACCAAATTTGGCTGAAATTAATTCAAGCATACCACAGTTATACGTTACATCCTTCTCCTCTTTCCAATCACCGCCTCACTTTAGATGTTGACCGTCGCAGTTCGGACCAGTGACCTCGAAAACTATATTCGATACTTATTGCAGTTCTCGATTTTCTTTACAAGTCACCGCTTTCACAGGCGCACACACACACACACACACACACACACACACACACACACACACACACACATATATATATATATATATATATATATATATATATATATATATTGTCCCATTTTTTTACAGTCGTTAATACAGGAAAAGGAGCATTTAGTTACTTAAAATATGACATTTCTTCTACACATGCACGAAGTTTCGAAAAATTCCGAAAGATAGCAGAGCCGTAGTTAACCATCAAAGTGGCCCCCTAGCAAAAACACTCTTTACAAGCAACGTGCTGTATTTAAATTCCTGGTTACGGAAAAAGAAAGTGTGGCGAACATTCATGTACGTTTGTTTGCAGTGTACGGTAATGATGCAGTTGACAAGAGTGGTTTTGGGCGTTGGGTGAAAAGTGGTAAAACGTCAGGAAGCTTTGAAACTGGTCTTCATGATTCGCAACGTTCGTGGCGTCGAATCAGCGCTACACAGAGTTCATCATTTTGATTTCCTCTTTCTAATAACGTCATTATACATTCATGAACTGAGCTCCAAATAATCCAAACATGTGAGATTCATAGTAAGCACTTCATAAAGTCACCAAAATTAGCACAATAATCAATCTACTCTTTGTTGAAACTAAGCATATACTACCGTAATGAACATATAAAACTACAATACAGAACACAAGAAATCCCTAACTGAGCATCAGGGTAATATCATTTCAATCCATGTCTTCTTATCATTGCAAAATATATCACTAAACTTAATTTTATCCATTGTTTGCAGGGTTTCTTTCCTGACTGTATTACTTTCGTAGTAATAAAGAATAACAGTCTTCAGGAACAAATCGTGATTTTATTAAAACGTTCGATGCATTTCGAGCCCTGGGGGTTCATTCTCAAGTGCTCTGACAGTCTACAGCAATTTTACATTTCTTTTAATTCTGGGCCTGTCAAGGTCACGTTGTGGTGTTACAAAATGCCACATTGTGACATATAAGTTTAAAAAGCTATGATAAATCTAAAAGTTACTTACTGTTGGTAGTATGAGGTGTATGGTTCTGTAGAATGTTTAGGTACAAATACACACTTTCTAATAAACAACACATTTGCAGAAATATTTTAACACAATACATTATCAAACACCATTTAAAGGAAGTTAAAGAATTTCGATGGTGAAGACCATGCAATTAACGAATGCGCAGATATTTGCAAGGTGTTACATTATTATTTACATAGCTGTCCTTAATAATACAAATATTTGTGAACGTGGTAGATGCGCCTATATTTTATTAAATGGTTACATTATTAAATACTTGTTTCTTTAAGGCAAAAATAAACTTTTAAAATTACTGAAAAAATAGTGTCTGCTGTTACACTGTAATTTATATACTCCACTTTCCTCTGTCACTGTAGCGTCTATATTTACTGCGTGAGGTAAGTGGTGTCGCATTTTGTTGTTTGTGGGGAAAGAGATTTTAATATTGATGTTTCTACATAAGTTAGCAATGTTTTGAGATGATATGCCTAAATAGGTAATACTTGTGGATAAATGTACAGTGTTAGATTCTTTTCCTGTAGTGCTTCTATTACTGATGTACGCCTGTATTTTGTTTGATAGTTTGTCAATTGATTTTTCAGAATATCCATTATTTCTTGCAGTTGTCTAGTTGATATCAATTTCTTTAATGGTAATCTATGTGCCCTGTTCAGCATAGATCTAAATGTAGCACACTTGTGTGTGTTTGGATGATGTGATGATTCGTGCATTGTGATATAAGTGTAAGATGATTTTCTATAAATTTAAGGTAGACACTAAAATGGCATCACCTAGTCACCGAAAAGGAGATATTCAAGGCAGTTTTCTGTCCTGGAAAAGTTATGATGTCACCATTTTCGGATAGTGATCGAGTCATCCCGTAGATGCGTTGCCATCAATTCCAAGGCATATGCAAAGTCTCTGAAGAAAATCAAGAACCATACCCCACGTGTTCAGTCTGACAAAAATCCAAAATTGCTTCAACACGACAATGTAAGCTCACACACAAGTCTCAGGAACCGAAAACACGTTCCCAGTTTGAACTGAACATCATTGCCTAATCCACCCCACAGCCCAGATCTGGCGCTTTCGGACTTCCATCTGTTTGAGCCAACTAACGACTCTTTTCGTTTTGCGCACTTTCAAGATGATGAGAACGGTATTCGTGCAGTGAAAATACGGATACAAGTAGAGGAAAAGAGATTTGTCAATAGGGTATGCATACTCTCACACAATATTGGCGTACGCAAAAGAACGTAGAACAACGTAGAAAATTAGTAGATGTAAAATAAGTGTTGACCGACGTTGTGACCAAATTCTAGGTCTTGAGAGTGAACAACTTCTGAGAGGAAATTGTGGAGGATTATTCACTGAACAACCGACATGGATTTAATATGGGAAAAAGTATGCAGAAACTGTTGTTAGTATGATTAACTGCTTAAATAGTTTCGAACAGGAGGTCTTCAAACACAATTAATATTTAATAATTGTTTCAGATTATTGTAGAGTGAATAATTTATAAGCGCGAAATCGTTCCAGAATGTTATTTCATACGGCGTTAACGGATAGGAGCGGGAGTAGTGAGCTAACTTTCGGTTCTAATTACCTAACTTAACAATCGCAGTCAGAAAGAAATTTGAACAATTACATAACTTAAAGGTATGTATAAACGGTAATTTTGAATTTTCTGTTAGCCTATACTTATTACCTCCCCTTTATATTTTGCGCTTATTGCCGAAGTCCATATTATCTCTCTTTTATATTTTGCGCTTATTGTTGAAGTTACGCTCTGATCCGCACAGAAGAGCATAAAAGCTTTTTTAGTGTATTAACTGGTAGTCCACTTAAAGAAGACTTATCAATGTTTGATAACCTTCGATGCACCACTGCGCATCAATGGTGGGCTGCATACGAAATTTGCCGATAAGTGTATTTAGGGCATAGAGATATAGAACGGAACGGAATAGGCTGAACAGGAAATAAGAGATTGAGAGAAGTAGGAGACCAATGAATTGTAATCGACATTTCTGTAGAAAGGGGAAGGCAAACAAAAGACTGCGTTTTATTGACAGGACACTTAGAAAATGTAACAGACCTACTAAGGAGACTGCCTACACTACTCTTGTCCGTCCTCTTTTAGAATACTGCTGCGCGGTGTGGGATCCTTACCGGATAGGACTGGCTGAGTACATTGTAAAAGTTCAAAGAAAGGCAGCACGTTTTGTATTATCCCGAAATACGGGAGAGAGTGTCACAGAAATGACACAGTATTTGGGCTGGAAATCATTACAAGAAAGGCGTTTCTCGTTGCGACGGAATCTTGTCACGAAATTCCAATCACCAACTTTCTCCTCCGAATGCGAAAATATTTTGTTGACACCGACCTACATAGGGAGGAACGATCACCACGATAAAATAAGGGAAATCAGAAATCGTACGGAAAGATATAAGTGCTCATTCTTTCCGCGCGCTGTACGAGATTGGAATAATGGAGAATTGTGAAGGTGGTTCGATGAACCCTCTGCCAGGAACTTAAATGTGATTTGCAGAGTATCCATGTAGATGTAGATGAAACCACAGACTGCACTGCAGACTAAGTGCTGACGTAGGAGTTAGTTGCAAGACTCTAGGCAGGTTGGTTGCAAGATCAGAGGGCAACGGAAGAAACGAGACGATGAAGAGCTATTGGTAAGGGTGTAAATGTGATCAACAAGTTAGTCGTGATCCCGATGGGTCAAAATGAACCAAAATACAGCGGTAAATAAAGGCTCGTTGCTTGTCTGTACTACGTGTATTTTAAATTTGTGGAGGCAGGAAGGAAAGAAGATAATTTGCTACCGGATGTCGCTATCAAAAATCGTAATAAAAGTTCCTTCAAGGTACGACAGTGAAAGTAACCAGACCTTCCTAAACTAGAATTCGTCGAGGATGTGAATTCTGTAGTGCTGTAGCGACCAGTGCAATACATACGGACGTCTCTCTCTCTCTCTCTCTGTGTGTGTGTGTGTGTGTGTGTGTGTGTGTGTGTCCCTGAGCCCATGCATGCGGATTATCTTCTATCAATTTGTGTTAGCATTTATATGGACTCATTTTAAAAATTTTAACCATCCTGTAATTATAAACGTGGGAGCTGTAATAAGCGGGCTTATAGTGTATACAGCGTGCACACGGGCGCATGAGAGGCTGCAGACTAAAAAGGCAGGGTGAAAAATTTTAGTAGCTCGCTCTGTCCAGTTTCCAAACTGTTGTATACCACAATAGATTCATGTTGTTGTGGTCTTCAGTCCTGAAACTGGTTTGATGCAGCTCTCCATGCTACTCTATCCTGTGCAAGCTTCTTCATCTCCCAGTACCTACTGCAACCTACGTCCTTCTGAATCTGCTTAGTGTAGTCATCTCTTGGTCTCCCTCTACGATTTTTACCCTCCACGCTGCCCTCCAATACTAAATTGGTGATCCATTGATGCCTCAGAACATGTCCTACCAACCGATCCCTTCTTCTGGTCAAGTTGTGCCACAAACTTATCTTCTCCCCAATCCGATTCAATACTTCCTCATTAGTTATGTGATCTACCCATCTAATCTTCAGCATTCTTCTGTAGCACCGCATTTCGAAAGCTTCTATTCTCTTCTTGTCCAAACTATTTATCGTCCATGATTCACTTCCATACATGGCTACACTCCATACAAATACTTTCAGAAATGACTTCCTGACACTTAAATCTATACTCGATGTTAACAAACTTCTCTTCTTCAGAAACGCTTTTCTTGCCATTGCCAGTCAACATTTTATATCCTCTCTACTTCGACCATCATCAGTTATTTTGCTCCCCAAATAGCAAAATTCCTTTACTACTTTAAGTGTCTCACTTCCTAATCTAATTCCCTCAGCATCACCCGACTTAATTCGACTACATTCCATTATCCTCGTTTTGCTTTTGTTGATGGTCATCTTATATCCTTCTTTCAAGATTCATAAGTCTGGTAAACGTCTATGAAATTTACAGGAACTGCGGCAGAGTTGATAATAACGACTACCTAATGCTTTCCTTGTTGGTTCCATTGTGAGAGAGGGTGCAATTGTTTGGTTCCAGTCGTCTGAACTTAGTGTGACGTGGTGTGAAAGTGGCGAATAACTAGTTTCGTATTTTCTTTAAATTGTAAAACGAAAAAGATTTGACAGCGGCTAACAACGAGACGTACTGCATCCTGTGGATTCGAAACTGACATGTTTAGCTTTTTATTTCCGGGTAATGAGTTTAGCCAGGACTGAAGAAGCACAGACGTTGAAGCACGCTCCTATCGACTAACTGAAATCATTACACAGGAAACCAGTGAGTAATGCGATAATACCGGAGTGAAAGAAGAACGTGCGCGAAACCGCTGATATTGTAGGCTTCTTAAATGGACGAGCGCACTACGCTGTTAACAGAAACCTGGAATGAAAAGTAACTGTGTCCGCTGGAAGCCACAATTTCTGGCTTTTGAGAAAGAATGGCTACGAATAACTTTTGTATACACAATATGGTGACATTAACGCAGAATTCGTAGGGCGCGTGCCTGTGGATGAATCATTACATTTCCAGCTACAATTGACCACGGAGATTTCACTGAAAAAGGCGAAGATTTTATGGAGTGCAAAAGTGATGGCGACTGTTTTTTGGGATTGCACTATTGCTGGATCTCTTTAAACAGGAGTTGAATACAAAGGTTTGCAAAAGGCAAAATAGACAACGCTCTTTTGCATGGAAGCGCTTTAGGCAATCAGGTAAAAGTTACAGTGGTAAAAACATATTATCTGAAGTCTGATTTTCTTTTCCACGTTACTCTCTTCATTTACTCCCATGTGATTTTTTTGTATTCTTTATTTTGAAAATTTCGTTTGATCGGAAGAAATTTTATCGAACATGTCAATGACCACCTCCACAGCGCAGGATTTGTAAACTTTGAAGACGCTATGTTTTTAGAAAAGGCGAAAACGGTCCAACCTTGCTGAGCCAAGTGCACAGTCTTCAAATAAGACTACGTTCACAAATAATGTTTTATTTTCGAATATTTTTATCATGTTTTCCTTAGACACGGCTATTTTAGAGCGTAATCTTGCGTATATTGAGAATTTCAGATATTTTATGAACAAAAATCCGCCGACTGCTCATATTTCTGTTTTTTGAGTTTTTATTTTCGATACATATTTCGGAACACAAAATCAATTGTTGGGATTTCCAGGATTAAATAGTCCATGGCGAAATTTCTCGAAGTCGCTTAATTTCCATTGCACACATATCAGCAACAAACTAAAGTATGAATGCACTGAAAATAAACATGTTACGTAATCAAAGATAATGGGTTAAAGCAATTCTGTTGTATAGATATGATACATTGGGGAAACAAGATTACTGTCAAAGAGAATAATTTTTTATTACTACGAGAAATTGTGTAAATTATAATGAAAAGGAAGTAATTGTTTCTGTAGGCAGAGAAACAACGGATAGAATCATTAGAGAATTTGGCTTGAAAGGGAAATCAGCAAACATAATTCGCAGTAGAAGTCTAACGCACATGACATTTTAGAGAAGTATCTCACCCATTTGAAACAAAAACTGATGTTAGAGAAGTGCACATCTTTATCACCTCTAATGTTTAACTGCATTTAAAAAGATAAAAGGATCTAAATTTTAGAGCAAAAAATGAGAAAACTGAACCATTAACTCTTGGAAGAAATTCAAACAGAATTAAGGTAAATTGACTGGATTTTGAAGACGATTCTGTAATACTTTCAGAATATCTGACAGAAGCAGTTACTCAAATAAATCTTCTGAAAAAAAAATGATAAGAAATCGTCTCAGAATTTCTGCTGACAAAACGAAAATCGTGGTGAATAAAAAATGCACCAAACTCCATATAAACACAAATAGATAAAACAGAAAGAGTCAGTAAATTTAAAATCTTTTGGAGAAATAATGCAGCAAAATGAAAAATTCTAGAAAAATTTGTAATATATGTAAAAACTGAAGAGGTGGAAAGAGCGTATGGTTTGACAAAAAAATCAGCGACAAGAAATGTATATCCATAAAAACGTGACTGCAACACTGAATCACAGTGGAATGACTACATTGCTTGCACTGATGTGAATGGTTAACGATGAAATGTAAGATGCACAGAATAGAGGCAGCTGAGAGACGGATTATTAAATATTTAACGCGTTCAGTAGGAACACTATACGTTGTGGGAACTGAGAAGTGACGAGGAGATTTACAAAAATGTAGAGGAAATATCACAAATAATGGCAATGAGAACATTAGTCTTCTTTGCACACCTATGCCGAATGGATGAGAAAAACAAATTGCCAAGGGCATAGCTTGTGCAACTAAGGAAACAATTAGAACATAACGACAACAAATAATTGGAAAAACAGAAAGTCTTTTGAAGAATAAGATATACTATGTTTAGAAGGCTTTCAAGGCAAAAGAAATAAGAAATCGGGAACAGCATGGAGAGAAGAAAAGACAACATAGGGAGAAGTTGTAGGAGTATAGGAAACCAGAACAAATAAAGAAGGGGAAATGAAGTTGGTCAATACTTTTCGAATGCATAGAAGAATATCAGGTGAAATAAGACTCTAGAATGGTGGAATACCTTAAGCCAAATTACATTGAAAGTGTTGGTAGTTCAGCGTATTCGCTGTCTATCTTCTCTTCAAGTATGTGATTTTGTTGCGTAATTCTGTGCCCCGAGCAGTTCTAGGCGCTTCAGTCCGGAACCACGCAGCTGCTACGGTCGCAGGTTCGAATCCTGCCTCGGGAATGGATGTGTGTGATGTCCTTAGGTTAGTTAGGTTTAAATAGTTCTAAGTCTAGGGGACTGATGACCTTAGATGTTAAGTCCTACAGTGCTTAGAGCCATTTTTTTTAAATTCTTCGCCTGAAAATTTCTAAATCTTTTAGGATATCTAATTCTCGGCTTTTATTTCATATATGTAGGAGCTTTTTCTGTCTTTAATATTGTCCAGTTTCAAGCAATGGGCAACTACTGCCGATTTATTTGACTGGAAGCTGTTGTTAACTAAAGCTAACACACAAAATTTCTGGCGCTATGGTACACATAGAAATGGTCGCAGTTATGACACCTGATCTTGTATACTAAGAAAACGTCTGTCTGCCCGCGTTATTTGATTTGTTGCGTGTCTGGAATAATAGCTTACTTTTTGTACTAAAGCTGATATTAATTCTAAATTGTTTGAATGTATTTCGCATTTTAGATGAGAGTTAGAAAAAACAAATTCTAGGCTGTGTAAGCGTTGTAATTTATTCATAAAATATGCATCTTGCACTGTCTCTGTATTCCACGTGGAATCATTATAAAATGTTTAAAAAAACTTCTAATTTTCTGCAGCTCCTTACTTGATGATAATGGTTAACATATCCGTTGAATAATATCAATCGCAAAACAGTAGTAACCTCGAAAGAAGGAAGCTGTCTAGACGGGGACTTATCCTAAGGTACCCTGAGTGCAGCCGGAGAGTGCCACGGTACTGTGGGGTAGGAGACCTAATGATATTGACGGCGATCGGCTGCGAGCCGCCAGGGCAATAGCGGACGCGTGCTTCGGCTGGTCAATAACCGTTGGAGCGTAACACTGCCATATCGAGCACCTAAGCCCCTAGCAGCGCCGCTGAAATTGCCTGTCAGTCAATGCACACCGTGTTAGACAACATGATCCTCAGATTTCACACACTGACACGTAGTCAGCTTCCACAAATCACATCGCACCGAATGATTTTCATATATATATATATATATATATATATATATATATATATATATATATATATATATATATATATATATATATATATAAACCAGAAGATACGTCCTATTGAAACGTCCCCTTAGAAAAATTATACACGACTGTGCTTAAACTGACACACAGTAATTTTAGCGCAACGCAATCTGACTTTCAAAAATCCCTACGAAAGAATGGCCCTGACTAACAATAACCTATACGTTTCACAAATCACTTACCTCACAAAAATCTTCGTTACTCAAGCTACTGCAATACAGCGAGCGCCACTACTGCCAGCTAAATAAAAGATTCAAACTGCTGAAGGCACTAACTACTGATAGGCATTGTTAGCAAATGAAAGATTTTGATAGAGAGCAAACAATGTATTTACCTTAATAGTCATATATATCAGTTCGTGACACCAATTCTTACAAATTTCAAAACTCCGCCATCTCTCTCCCCACGTCCACCACTGCTGGCGGCTCACCTCCAACTGCGCAACGCAACGCGCTGTTCACATCCAGCTGCCGCTGCCTGACACTACAATGGCGAGTGTTACAACAATGCCAACCAGCCACAGACTGAACACAGCACAGCCAGTGATTTTCATACGGAGCGCTACGTGGCGGCGGCGTTACCAATAAAAAAACCTAAACAGCCTACTTACACTATGTCCTCAGTAATGTGACACGAATTATACGAAAACGGTAAACTTTCATAGCCGGCCGCGGTGGTCTCGCGGTTCTAGGCGCGCAGTCCGGAACCGTGCGACTGCTACGGTCGCAGGTTCGAATCCTGCCTCGGGCATGGATGTGTGTGATGTCCTTAGGTTAGTTAGGTTTAAGTAGTTCTAAGTTCTAGGGGACTAATGACCACAGCAGTTGAGTCCCATAGTGCTCAGAGCCATTTGAACCAAACTTTCATAAATCGTAAAGCGTGTTGTTCTTGATGTATGAGATAAGTCAAAAATTATCTTCAATATTTCCATAACTTACATTGTTACTACTGACCTCTGTCCTCGTTTAATTTATTGTTATTGGCTGTCATGAATCTGCTATGAAATTTTGATGGTATTTCCTCCATTTGCCTTCCTTTTCTTGCAGACACACCATGACTGCTCCATTAGAAGTTTGCACCAAAGAGAAACAACGAGCGTTGATCCGGTTTTTGTGGTCAGTTTTCCGGTTTTTGTGGTCAAAAGATGTATCGGGGGCCCAAATCCATCAGCCGGCCGGGGTGGCCGAGGGGTTATAGGCGCTAGAGTATGGAACCGCGCGACCGCTACGGTCGTAGGTTCGAATCCTGCCTCGGGCATGGACGTGTGTGTTGTCCTTAGGTTAGTTAGGTTTACGTAGTTCTAAGTTCTAGGGGACTTATGACCTTGGAAGTTAAATCCCATACTGCTGAGAGCCATTTGAACCATTTGAACCCAAATCCATCAAAGATTTTTGTCACAACACGGGACCAGTGTCTTGACTCAACGGAAGTGTCTACGAATGATCTGAAAAATTCAGAAATGGTCGCACAAGCGTTACGCGTGTGAAGGAGCCGGACGTTCATCTACGGCCGCAAATGACGCACTTGGCATGGTTCAGCAACCTCGGAATGTTTCGTTCGCAGTTCGTTCGCTTCACGGACAGAACGGCGCCTATCCAAACTGAAACTTCTAAGTATACTGATAGACTGGATAACAAAGAAGTGAGGTGTAAAATCTGTTTCCAAGAAATTGACGTCTTCGGAAAGGCTTTTTCAAACATACGAAAACATTTCAGAGCAGACCCCACAACGACAGCAAGGTTAAATTATTTACTTAAAAAGATGATAAGAGAGCTTTACATATGAATTAGTATTAATTTCCAAATATTTAAAAATGGTGATCTGTAATGAAAACAAAAACATTGCTTGATTTAACTCTTGCAATGTTATATTTAAAAATCGTGAAAATCGACTACGTCTCTCTATTATAGATCTTAAAAACAGATGCAGGTATCGATACTTTTCTGGCAATAGGACTCCTACCAATACCTTTCCATTCGATACCGTAGCCTCAGACACACCTACATCGGCTTAGAGGACAGACTTTCGCACGCGCCTAACTCAATGGTATCGTCCCGACCTATGCGTATTTGGACAGTTTGGCTGGAATCAGTGTTCCCAATTGTTATCAGGTTATACGCTGACGATCTACAGCTGTATCTAACTGCAAACCTAAGAAACTTGTGCACGGCCAACCAGAATATAAATGCTGCTTTACTTGCGTCGTCACACCGGGCGTAAAATTAGGTTTGAAACTTAACCCATTTAAAACACAAGCAATTTTAGTGGCTTATAAAAGACTGATTACACTTCAATACAGAGAGTCTCTTCCACTATTAATCCTAAACGGTACGGGAATAACCTTTTCTTCTTCTGAAAAGAACTTGGGCATAATTCTGGACGATCACCTACACTGAACACACAATTGCAGTCTGTAAGAAGGTGTCAGCGTCACTTCACTCATTACAGAAATATAAAAAAGTGTTTCCTTTTGGGCTTAAAAATAAGATTTTAGAATCACTTATACTCCCTATATTCAACTATGGTGATGCTATTCTCCAAGGACTTTCATACGAAAGGTCCCGCAGGTTGGAACTCGTGATGAATGCTTGTGAACCATACATTTGTGACATTCGCATTTTCGACCATATCACTCCTTCCTACAGAAAACTATCACGGCTATGTGCCAATAAGCGTAGAGAATACGATACCCTATGCTTGCTTTATCGTCATCTCAATCAATGCACTCCTTCTTACTTATCGTCAACTTTTACACTACTATCTGAATAGCACAGTAGAAAACCTCGCTCTCAACCCACTAATATCCTCTCTGTACCAGCACATGACTCTGTCACATTCTCTACATCATTCTCCGTATCAGACTCTGCAATAATCTTCCACAAAATATCGGAGAAACCAAATCCGTTCCAAGCTTCAAAGACCAGCTAATTGCCTACCTTCTATCACAATAGCCATCTATCCCATATTTACATCCACAGCTTAGTCCTCAAATGCCTTCTCCACCACAACTCCCGCCCCCCTACCCCCCCTACCCTCCCCCCTCTTGTCATCAGAGTTCTCAGATTATATTTTATTGTTTCCTACCTTCTACTGTCACTGTCATTTCGACGGCCGGAGTGGCCGTGCTGTTCTAGGCGCTACAGTCTGGAACCGAGCGACCGCTACGGTCGCAGGTTCGAATCCTGCCTCGGGCATGCATGTGTAAGATGTCCTTAGGTTAGGTAGGTTTAATTAGTTCTAAGTTCTAGGCGACTGATGACCTTAGAAGTTAAGTCGCATAGTGCTCAGAGCCATTTGAACCACTGTCATTTCAATCTTCTCCTTCGTCTAAATCCTTTTCCCTCCTGATAACTCTAATCACACACTCAAATGTACTAATTTATATAATTCTTTATACCATTCACTATTATTACACTATGTGATCAAAAGTATCCGGACACCTGGCTGAAAATAACTTACAAGCTCGTGGCGCCCTCCATCGGTAATGCTGAAATTCACTGTGGTTTGGGCCCACCCTAGCCTTGATGACAGCTTCCACTTTCGCCAACATACTTTCAATCTGGTGCTGGAAGGTTTCTTGAGGAATGGCAGCCCATTCTTCACGGAGTGCTGCACTGAGGAGAGGTATCGATGTCGGTCGGTGGGGGATAGCACGAAATCAGCGTTCCAGAAAACGTCCTAGATTCAGGTCAGGACTTTGTGCATGCCAGTCCATTACAGGAATGCTACTGTCGTGTAACCACTCTGCCACAGGTCGTTCATTATGAACAGGTGCTCGATCAGAATTGCTCTTCAACAGCGGGAAGCAAGAAGGTGCTTAAATCATCAATGTAGGCCTGTGCTGTGATAGTGACACGCAAAACAACAAGGGGTGCAAGACCCCTCCACGAAAAACACGACCACACCATAACACCACCGCCTCCGAATTTTACTGTTGGCACTAAACACGGTGGCAGATGACGTTCACCGGGCATTCGCCATACCCACACCCTGCCATCGGATCGTCACATTATGTGCCCTGATTCGTCACTCCACACAATGTTTTTCCACTATTTAATTGTCCAATGTTTACGCTCCTTACTCCAAGAGAGACGTCGTTTGTCATTTACCGGCGTGATGTGTGGCTTATGAGCACCCGCTCGACCATGAAATTCAATTTTACTCACCTCCTGCGTAACTGTTATAGTATTTGCAGTGCATCCGATGCAGTCTGGAATTCCTGTGTGATGGTCTGGATAGATGTTTGCCTATTACACATTACGACCCTCTTCAACTGTCGGCGGTGTCTGTCAGTCAACAGACGAGTTTGACCTGTACGCTTTTGTGTTGTACGTGTCCCTTCACGTTTCCACTTCACTATCGCATCAGAAACAGTGAACCTAGGGATGTTTAGGAGTGTGGAAATCTCGCGTACAGACCTATGACACAAGTGACACACAAATCACCTGACCACGTTCGAAGTACGTGAGTTCTGCGGAGCGCGGATGTGGAGTATCTTGGCAGTAGGTGGCAGCACAACGCTCCAAATATGAAAAACGTATATTATTATCACTATCATTATTATTATTATTATTTTTATTGGTGTCAACTATGACTATTACCGCTGTTAATATTATTATGACTATTATTACTGTGAACTTCTCTGTGAAATCTTTTGTATGTGTTGTTCCTAGTCAGAAGAAAGAGAGGGCCTTAAGGCGCTAATCTGGTCACGGTAAATGAGCAATAAATAAAAAGTTTTCTCTGCTCTGTAAAGTATAAGGAAGCAAAGACTAAGCTGTGAGTGGTAAGTTAAGGTATTTGTTCTCTACGAGAAATGACCCTAAAAGGCTTCTTGATAAAGCACCTGACAAAAAAAAAGTGAAGTCCGCAGAACATATGGTCGGATGCCACTGTAACTTCGTACACGTGCACAACATTGGCTAATATGTAAATGTAATACAACTGCAATTCTCTGCGACAGCAGAACGGTCAAATGGTTCTGAGCACTATGGGAGTTAACATTTGAGGTCATCAGTCCAGAACGGTCACCAGAGTGTATTACTGTTGTTCGTGTTAAATATTGTTACCAGACCTGGTAGGGTATATAAGTAACGTAAACAGCGCCATATGTTTAGTGATCATCCGAAGGACACGGAGACGGCGCTTACTCATTTGAGACAGCGTTATCAGCATCTGACAGAGTTTGAAAGAGGACTCATTGTGGGTCTCCATTTGGCCATTATGTCGAATCGTGCTACATCCAGACTTGTGAGGCATTCGCATGTGACAGCTGATGCTGGACTGCATGGACACTTCAGGTCAGGCATACCCGACGTCAAAGTTCCAGTCAACCACGTCCGACAACAGCAAGGGAGGATTGCCATATTGTGCACCAAGCACATCGTAACCCCTTCACATCCGCACCTGGCATCCGATATCAGATAACGAACTCCCTCCGACATTCTGTGTCATCCCCCACCATTGATCAGAGACATTCAGCAGTCGGACTAGGAAGTTACCACACATATGTAGACTACCGTTAACAACACGACACCAACGGCTGCCTTTGGAGTGGTGCGTGACTGTTAATAAACGACTGTACAATCTGTTCCGCCATCAGTCGCGGTTCTGCGCTACCGCGGATGACATCATCAGGGAGTGTGCCCAGTCTTCCAATGATTACGCGAAGCACAGCAGCGACAGTTGTGGCGCCACAGTGTGGGAAGCCGTCGAGTACGACTTCAGGTCACGGTTTGTAGTGACTTTGGTGCTGGTGGTGGGGACTGATGACGCAGCGCCACATCAGCGACATCATGCGTCCTCATGTGTTACTGCTCATGCGACAGTCTCATTGTGCCAATTTTCAACAGGACGTTGCCCGTCCACAAATGATACGCGTATTTATGAACTGTCTGTGAGATGAGGTATTCCCCTTGCCACCAAGATTACATGCCCCCGACGGACCACATGTGGGACCAGCTCGGATGTCAGTTCCGTTCCTGTGGCAGTCTAAGCAGAATCAAGGACCAGTTAGCACAACTGTAGGCGAGCTTGTCTCAAGAGAGGATACAGCGGCTTTATGACACCCTTCTCAGCGGAATAAGTGCATACGATGTGTTATGAACAAAGTAATGAGACCGACAACACTACGAACGATCTGGCAACTCTCTGTTGTTCTGCCTGTGTAGACCTGTGTCTTCATCCGTTACAGATGTCCAGTCAGAGTTTCAGCCACCACGTTATCTATGAAAGCGTCATCAGCGAAGTTGCGTCGTTTTTTGTGTGTGTTGCGAAAATGAAACAGCACAATTTAGAATGTGATTCTTGAGTTTCTCCCGGCGTATTTGATAATCAAAATATCCACGGGTGTACTGCCGGTCTACAGTGTCCAACGGGCACAATATTTCGGCGATCATACTTGTCGCCATCATCAGGCGAACTGACGGACTGAGCTCCTGTGAACGTGCCGGTACGGAGATCAGTACGCTATGGCTGCTCAGGGGGAACTGGCTTCGGTCGCGGCATGCTATGTTATGCTATCAAATTTGTAGAGTGCCTACTCGCTTGTTGGTACCTACACTGAAGAGGCAAAGAAACTAGTATACCTGCCTACCATCGTGTAGGGTCCCCGCGAGAGCGTGTAAGTACCGCAACATGACGTGGCATAGACTCGACTAATGTCTGAAGTAGTGCTGGAGGGAATTGACACCACGATACCTGTACCTTCAGGACTGTCCATAAGGGTACGAGGGGGTGGAGATTTCTTCTGAAAAGCACGCTCCAAGGCATCCCATATATGTTCAATGATAATGTCTGGGGAGTTTGTTGGCCAGTGAAAGAGCCACGCTGTAGCAATTCTGGGTGTGTCTGGTGTCGCATTGACCTGCTGTAATTGTCCAAGTCCGACGGAATGCACATCGGATATGAATAGATTCAGGTGATGAGACAGGATGCTTACGTACGTGTCACCTGTCAGTGTCGAATCCAGACGTCCCAGGGGTCCCATGTCATTCCAGCTGCACACACTACACACCATTACAGCGCCTCCACCAGCTTGAACAGTCCCCTGGCGACATGCAGGATCCAAGCATTCATGGTGTTGTCTCCATACCCCTAGACGTCCATCCACGCGATACAATTTGAAACGAGACTTGTCCGATCAGGTGACATGTTTCCAGTCATCAACAGTGCAATCTCGGGGCCAGACGAGGCGTAAAGCTTTGTATCGTGGAGTTATCAAGGGTACACGATTGAGCCTTCGGCTCCGAAAGCCCATATCGATGATGTTTCGTTGAATGATTCGCACGCTGACACTCGCTGACGGCTCAGCATTGAAATCTGCTGCAATTTGCGGAAAGGGTGCACTTCTGTAATGTTGAACGATTCTCTTTAGTCGTCATTGTTCCCGTTCTTGCAGGATCTTTTCCTGACGGCAGCGATATCGGAGATCTGATGTTTTACCGGATTCCTGATATTCACAGTTCACTTGTGAAATGGTCGTACGGGAAAATCTCCACTTCATCGCTACCTCGGAGATGCTGTGTCCCATCGCTCGTGCGCCGACTATAACACCATGTTGAAACTCTCTTAAATCTTGATAATCTGCCATTGTGGCAGCAGCAACGGATCCAACAACTGCGCCAGACACTTGTTTTCTTATATAGGCGTTGTCAACCGAAGCCCGTTATCTCTATATTTGAATACGCATGCGTATACCAGTTTCTTTGGCGCTTCAGTGTAACACGACCAACTTTCTCTCGAAAACCAGCTGTGTTGATATAACCACTTCGTTCGGGCCAATGTTTATGCTGCACAGTTTAGCTTGGGCACCCGAAGACTAAAAATGGGACATTGTGCCTAACGGTACATGCCATATCAGAGTCACCACACTTGCCATTAAAAATTTTCACAGTCAATTACTTCTAAGAGATACGAAAACGATTCTAAAGGAGACACAGACTTCATAGAACTGAAAGATTAATAGTTTCTGGTACAAGGCACGGTACATGTTCCTACTCTTATTTCGGTTTGTTGAAACATGGACGATAAATAGTTTAGACACGAAGAGAATAGAACCTTTGAAATGTGGTGCTACAGAAGAATGCTGAAGATTAGATGGGTAGATCACATAACTAATGGTTCAAATGGCTCTGAGCACTATGGGACTCAACTGCTGTGGTCATCAGTCCCCTAGAGCTTAGAACTACTTAAACCTAACTAACCTAAGGACATCACACACATCCATGCCCGAGGCAGGATTCGAAGCTGCGACCGTAGAGTCGCACGGTTCCGGACTGTAGCGCCTAGAACCGCGAGACCACCGCGGCCGGCACAACTAATGAGGAGGAATTGAATAGATATGGGGAGAAGAGAAATTTGTGGCACAACGGACTAGGACAAAGGATCGGTTTATGGGACATATTCTGAGGCATCAAGGGATCACCAGTATAGTGCTGGAGGGCAGCGTGGAGGGTAAAAATCGTAGAGGGAGACCAAGACATGAATATACTAAGCAGATTCAGAATGATGTAGGTTGCAATAGGTACTGGGAGATGAAGAAGCTTGCACAGGATAGAGTAGCATGGAGAGCTGCATCAAAAAGTCTCAGGACTGAAGACCACAATAACATTGCTTTTCTGAGGTAACCATTGCTTATACCTGTCTTTGCTAACGACTCGCTTCTAGTGTTGATGGATTCTCAATGCCGTCCACGAACATCACAACAGTAACGTATTTATCGAAATCTTCACGGGACGCGGCCATGTATCGTCCAGCCACGTCTGACATCGAGCTACGACACCCCACTACCCATTGACTTGCTCACCACTCCGTAACGGTTGGCACCAAACCGAGCTTTTCGATCACTGGGGGTTCCCTTGGCGGCAGTGCTGCTGCACTAGGCTGCTACGTGTAAGCTACGGATGTCGGTACTGAGAGAATAACTACACATGTAACCTTTAAAGTTTTGTGGGAAATTTGGGGAATCTGCGAGAGTGGTGTTTGAATAGTTGAAACAGGCCTGTGGGGAACATTCCTTATCAAGAACACAAGTTTTTCGCTGGCAAAAATCATTTTTGGAAGGTCGAGAGCACGTTGAAGATGATCCTCGCTCAAGGAGAACTTGAACTTCAAAAATTACGAAATCGTCGAATGTGTGCGTGCTCTTGTGAGGTTGTTACTGCAGGACCAATTGTCAACCACATGTTTTACAAGGATGTCCTTGAAAGGCTCAGGAAGAGGGTGAACCGAGTGAGACTGTACGTCGCAGACAAATGGATGCTGCATCGTGTGAACGCCCCATATCAAATGGTTCAAAAGGCTCTGAGCACTATGGGACTCAACGTCTGAGGTCATCAGTCCCCTAGACTTAGAGCTGCTTAAACCTAACTAACCTAAGGACATCACACACATCCATGCCCGAGGCAGGATTCGAACCTGCGACCGTAGCGGTCGCTCGGTTCCAGACTGTAGTGCCTAGAACCACATGGCCACTCCGGCCGGCTATTATAGATTAAAATAAACCCTTTAAGTACAATTGCCTATATTTCCTAACTAAAATTATTAATCAATTGCCCAACTCTGCCCCTAATTATGACTGCGCAGTTTAATATCACTAACGTCAAAGACTGACACCATCTACGCACCAAACACTAGAAGATGCTACTTTCAAAGATGATCTACGATGGTGTGGAATCTCTGTGGAAATAAACTAACATGATCACAGCTGTTTAGATTTATAGCCCTAATAAGCCGAAGCAATTAGCAAAATCAGCGTATGTACTGCGTCCGGTTTGTCGAAGTGATGGTTCTCGTACTCGTCTGCGACAATTGAAGTACTTCAGCCAGAAACAAACGCTTTCAAACACTAGGTTGCAGAAGGCGGTCCTGTGACTAATATACTCTAATACTGTCTTCTCCCCTCTGCGTTGTACAAACGATAAATGCGAACTCCCAGCCACAAGAATGGAGTTCAGATAACGTCTCAACGTACGTATATGCAGAAGTGCTCTCCATTACTGAAAGCTGCGTACTCAACGACGATTTCCAACCCGGAGGTGAACTCCAGAATCGTAAAGGTTCGCAACAGTACAGTGCCTAACTGTTCTCACTATAAACTCTCCTGAGAGCAAAGACAGTAATTCCGTTTGTACCAACAAAGCTGATACCGAGCGATCGTCACCAACGGGCGCTCACAACGGAAGACCTCGTCTCTTCACTGCTGGCTTCCCAGCAAGGCTCGGCTCCCCGCTCTCGTAATTCTGAAAACGAATTATATTCCCGAAACCACGGAATATTCTCCCTCTCTACAGACTCTTCCGAACGCCGACCAACCATATTTTAGTCTTTTGTCGTCCAGCGCGGCAAGTTTGCGAGGAAAGACCTATACTCGTCCAATGGTACGGTTCCGAGTAAAAATCCTTGGAAATAATCTAGCCTGCGTGGTTTCCGAGGTGCCGTTTCTTTGTTCCTCTCACCTGCGTCCAGGATTTGCAGAGTTCCCGGTTATCCTTTCGGTCCTGCTACAATCGCGGCTGGCCGTCACCCTATTGTGCTCCAAAGCTCAGGTGCCACAACGTCGGTCTAGTTACTTCCTGTTTTTAAGCAGGACCAATACCTGTGCGGGCCTTCCACCCAGAGCTTGAGTTCTGCCTGCCGATTCATCTCCACTGGCGTTCTATCCTCTACTAGTATTGGCAATCATTCATTACGACGTTCTGATAGTAAAGACAATCCGCCACCTTTCATGCCAATAAGCGTTAACAATTTTTTACATGGCGTACGTGACAATGTCAGGCTCCTTTAAATAAATATGCGATGTACAACCTATCAAGTGACACCTAATTGTGGTTGTAGTTCACAGCAAAGTATGTGGATGAGTGCTTGTAAGGTGCGAAATTATAGCCGCCTTACAACTTTTATCACACGCCTTGTAGGCCTAAATCCAGGCCAGCGGGGGGGAGAAGGCGGGAGCCAACGTCTTACTGGCGTGTTCACGCTGCTAAGTTGATGTTAGTCACCGAAATAACGTTACATGTTCTCTTAATCCGTGGAGTTTCATTTCGTTTCCTCCTCCCTTATTGGGTACTGTACTTTTTGTCAGACTGCGTAATTAGAGAAGAGCGCTCCTTAAGTGCATCTACATTTACACCCATACTCTGCAAGCCACCTGACGGTGTATTGCGGAGGGTACCTTGAGTACCTCTATCGATTCTCCCTTCTATTCCAGTCTCTTATTGTTCGTGGAAAGAAGGATTGTCGGTATGCCTCTATGTGGGCTCTAATCTCTCTGATTTTATCCTCATGGTCTCTTCGCGAGATATACGTAGGAGGGAGCAATATACTGCTTGACTCCTCGGTGAAGGTATGTTCTCGAAACTCCAACAAAAGCTCGTACCGAGCTACTGAGCGTCTCTCCTGCAGAGTCTTCCACTGGAGTTTATCTATCATCTCCTTAACGCTTTCGCGATTACTAAATGATCCTGTAACGAAGCGCGCTGCTCTCCGTTGGATCTTCTCTATCTCTTCTATCAACCCTATCTGGTACGATCCCACACTGCTGAGCAGTGTTCAAGCATTGGGCGAACAAGCGTACTGTAACCTACATC
Source organism: Schistocerca gregaria (assembly GCF_023897955.1). NCBI lineage: Eukaryota > Metazoa > Arthropoda > Insecta > Orthoptera > Acrididae > Schistocerca > Schistocerca gregaria. The sequence goes on along the minus strand of NC_064921.1, from coordinate 517,725,655 downwards.
CTTTGTTTACGGATTGCATTTCCTTAGGATTCTTCGAATGAATCTCATTCTGGCATCTGATATACCGACGATCAACTTTATACGATCATTCCACTTTAAATCACTCCTAATGCGTACTCCCAGATAATTTATGGAATTAACTGCTTCCAGTTGTTGACCTACTATATTGTAGCTAAATGGTAAGGGATCTTTCTTTCTGGTCGACACAGCTGCAGCCGTCGTACCTCGTCTAAGCTCTCGCGCCTGACCGCTCGCGGGTCGCTGCTCGCTGTGCAGTGTACGGTATACAGTAATACAGTACGCTGCGATGAGGCGCCCCCAGGCGACCACCCGCCGGCCTTCAGGGCAGGCGGCGTTGGCCGTATATGGCCGGCGAAAGCTCTGGCGCGGGCGAGCAGCCTTATAAACAAGTCCTCATGCGCGCGCCGCGTTTCCCAGAATTGGGCCCGCTCGTTAGCGAATGGCACCGCACAGAATAACAGGTTCCAGCGGCGTTTCGTAGCGCCTCGCCTCACCTGGCACGTGCCCACCGGCGGCGGCTTAATGGTGCAGACCACAGCTCCAGCAAGAGAGAGAGAGCGCCGGGCCGTGACTAAGAGCGCCGGCATCCGCGCGTGTGGAACAGGAAGTGCAACCACCAGCTCCACTGACTCACTGCACTGCTCTGCGCTGCACTTCACCGACCACCGCGGCCCGTCTGCAGCACTGAGCTGGTTAATCACTCCTCTGCTACTTTTTCAAACAAATAAATGGTTCTAATGGCTCTGTGCACCATGGGACTTAACATCTGTGGTCATCAGTCCCCTAGAACCTCGAATTACTTAAACCTAACTAACCTAAGGACATCACACACATCCATGCCCGAGGCAGGATTCGAACCTGCGACCGTAGTGGCCACGCGGTTCCAGACTGAAGCGCCCAGAACCGCACGGCCATTTTTCAAACAGTCTGTCTCTCTCAGAACGAGATTTTCACTCTGCAGCGGAGTGTGCGCTGATATGAAACTTCCTGGCAGATTAAAACTGTGTGCCGGACCGAGACTCGATCTCGGGATCTTTGCCTTTCACGGGCAAGTGCTCTACCAACTGAGCTACCCAAGGAAAGTTGGTAGAGTACTTGCCCGTGAAAGGCAAAGGTCCCGAGTTCGAGTCTCGGTCCGGCACACAGTATTAATCTGCCAGGAAGTTTCAGTCTGTCTCTCAATCATTCTACACAAGCAGGGAAAGACAGCAGCGGCTTCACTCCTCGCCTCGGCCCCCCCCCCCCCCTCCCCCACCAAACATATCTCTTTCCAAGCCGAGCACCAACAGTTGAAGACTTGAAGTGGGATACGTTGAGAGGGTCAAAACTGAGTATCTTCGTTTTTGTCGCGTAAATCGCTCAATATGCCATCGCTAACGTGACATGTTGGAGGTGCAACGTAACTATAATTAAGGTGCAACTGCTCACGGAGGTATACAGTAATGGGCTGTAATTACTTGTGGCAGCGCCACTTGTTAGATGTTCTAATGCGTTAATGCAGAACAGATAGGCACTAGAAAAAAAAAAAAACTTCCGGCTATGGCCACCAAGTGCAAATCTGACGCTGTAAACTGTTTGTACGTCAATACGGCATCGACACTGTGATTTGACGACCCATAACGCGAGTGAACTGTATAGCTATCGAGAAGAGAGACTGTACACTGTTAGTGAAACCCAATTTTGTTTGTTAACCCAAACATGTTTCACTGCAGCTGCATTATCTTCAGTGGGCTTTTATTTTTCATCTGTTAGAGATAATGAATGTTTTTTACTGTTTGTATACATGTAGCTATTACTTTTTTAATCGTAATTACAGATATTTGAAAAAAACACATAATTATGAATTCCTACCTTTTTACCACATGGTGCTGTTTTTCTGATATGTTGTGTTTCTACAGTGACTGTTTTGTCCACAGTTTGTCATGTGCAACCACTTACACCCTAAAGTAGATAGAGTGTCTAAGCCAAAATTACGATTTGAGAATTGTTATTTCTGTGCCTGAAATTAATTAATTCTATGTGTGTGTGTGTTTGTGTGTGTCTATTTACATAATGTTTCACTTATGTTTTCTTTTTCCTCAACTTCATCACTGTCAAACGCTATATACTGAGTTGCCACTGTCACTGTCTCTGTTTCACTGTTTACCAGCTGTAAAAACAAACATGGCGGGCGGTGGAACGGTTCAAGGTGTAAAAACAAGATGGCTGACAGTGGGACAGTTGAAGGTGTTCCTGGCGGTTGTTCTGAATCTTTCAGAGTTGTGTGTGTATGTGTGTGTGTGTGTGTGTGTGTGCGTGTGTGTGGTGTGTGAAAAGGGAGAGGGAGAGGGAGAGACAGAGAGAGAGAGAGAGAGAGAGAGAGAGAGAGAGAGAGAGAGAGAGAGAGTGACGGTAGGTTTTAGGATTTGTGTGTGTGGGGGGTGAGGGGGGGGGAGGGGGGAGGGGGGGGGGAGCTCTGTACGTTGGTCTTGTCTAATAATTCTTTGTTAAAGCAAACACGGAAAATAGTGCTTCAACCCCAAGATGATTGGTTAGTGAAACTATTTTATGTGAACTAATGAAGTGCTGCATTGAGAGAGTATTGCGGACTGAGGAGAGGCTCGATCTCATTAAATGGTTTAAAGAAGATGATAATGAAATTCTAAAAAACGGATGAGATTGGTGTGAAACGTGCAACAGGACGGAGTCATATCCCTGTGCAAGTTACAGACGAGGTTTCTGTTTCTGTAACTGACCATGCAGCACATGTCCTGTGTAGTGCTACCGCTCGTGCAGTGTCACAAACATTTCCAATGGTTCAAATGGCTCTGAGCACTATGGGTTCAAAATGGTTCAAATGGCTCTGAGCACTATGGAACTTAACTACTCTGGTCATCAGTCCCCTAGAACTTAGAACTACTTAAACCTAACTAACCTAAGGACATCACACACATCCATGCCCGAGGCAGGATTCGAACCTGCGACCGTAGCAGTCGCGCGGTTCCGGACTGCGCGCCTAGAACCGCTAGACCACCGCGGCCGGCGAGCACTATGGGATTTAACATCTATGGTCATCAGTCCCCTAGAACGTAGAACTACTTAAACCTAATTAACCTAAGGACATCACACAACACCCAGTCATCACGAGGCAGAGAAAATCCCTGACCCCGCCGGGAATCGAACCCGGGCGCGGGAAGCGAGAACGCTACCGCACGACCACGAGCTGCGGACAAACATTTCCATACCATGGTCATCAGTACGGAAAGACTTTCGTTGTATATTACACTCGTACCCGTATAAGAGCCAGACGGTGCAGCAACTGAAACCTCATGATCCCTAGCAACGTTCTGAGTTCGCTCGTCTGTTTCCGTCATGGATCGAAGTTGATCACAAAATTCTGAGGAGTGACGAAGCACATTTTGCACTACACGGTGCGGTATATACACAGAACTGCCGAATTTGGGGTAGTGTTAATCCGCTTATTGTGCACGAAGAGCCATTGCATTCTCTGTATGCCACTGTGTGGTGTGGATTCACAATCACTTTTTTTCTCGATCGGTCTTGTTGGAAGAGAATACACCCAGAGCGCCTGTCAGATGTACCGTGACGTCCGCACGTTATCGAGACCTCCTCGTAAAGCCTGTAATTTCTGCTTTGGAAGAGCGCAGCCGTGCGGAAACTACTGTTTCATGCGAGATGGCACAACATCTCATGTCGTTTGTCCAGTGAAAGATCTGCGTAATGCAAACTTCCACGAAAGTGTTGTCTCCTGAGGTTTTCCAGATGCATGGACTGCAAGGCTGTCTGATCTGAATCCATGTGTCTTTTGAGTCTTGAGATATCTAAAAGAATGCGTTTGCCTTGGACACGTTCGGTTTCTACCTGATCTCAAGCTCAACATACAGGAATTCGTTGCTTAGATTCCACCGGAACTGCTGGAGCAGCTGTTGATCAATTCGTTTTACGGATGCAACGTCTCGTCGGCGTAACCGGTGCCCATACTGAACAAATTCTGGAAGCGGCGGTTAATAATAAAATTGACATATCCCACTCTCACTTGTTTTAACTTTGCTCCCCATGTCCCATTCCTAATCCATTACATATGGAAAAATTTCTGTGTGTTTGTGATGCATTCACAGCGCCAGATTTGCACCTGGTGACAAAAATTGTGATTAACTTTTTTGCCAGTGCATATCGGTTCCAGATTAACACGTTAGAAGACCTGCCAAGTTTCGCTGCTACATGATAATTACAGCCCGCAATGGACCTCTCGGAGTAGCTGCACTTAAATTATAACCACGCGGTACCATAGATTCTCGTAATACTTCAAAACAAAATACCTCTACTAGACTTAGCAGTGAGTAAATTCCTATGTTCGTGATATGAGGAACGATGAATCTGCCGAGCCCGTATGAACGTGGCGGTAAACGTGTCATAACCCGCTTCTCACTCGCTCTCCCACAAGCAACAAACAATAGTACATTTTACTTCAATGCAGTCATTCTCGACGTTAATTTATTGTGTCCATTTCTTTACGATGGAAAGGAAAAGCAAGGCATGATGAGAATCATGAAGATGAATACTGATCTAAGAGTTCAAGGAAAGTCTTATGCAACAAGCAAAGGGACGGCTGTTGGTCAGAAAGAACCACTACAACGTGAGTTGAAATCATAATTTAACTGCATGTTGCCGAGCGTAATGAAATACAACAAAATATCGCGTAATTTTCGGGTTTCAAGTGTTATGATCTATTCTCCGAAATACTATTCTCCTTTCATTGACCAACAAATTAAGTGCTGAAAGAAAGAAGGACCAGTTAATCATGGCTGGCAATTTGGTTTATCGTTGCGTCAGTGTACATCACTGACGCAACGATAAACCAAATTCATTCTTTGTCACTGCTCAGAAATAAGTCGGGTGATGCTGTACGCATTCAGTGATGCCTTAGGAGTGAAGCATGGCACTTACATCTCTAAAATTTCACCTACATTTTTAAAATCCTAAAATAATTACACTTTTTCTGTTGTAACTGATGATGTAACTATCATAATCAGCTATTCTTAAAACAAAATCATTTCTTATTTGAATCTGCCATTGTTTTTTCCGGTTTTCTTGCATGCTGACATTTCTCCCTTTCGGCGTTTCCCATTTCCAGTCTGCAATTTGGGATGTTCGATGATCATCGATATCTTGGGAGTTTAAACATCGATATTTCAATTTCGATACTGAAGTCTTTGAAACGTAGTAATATCCACATTGATCTTCGGCATTGGCAAACGCGGTCTCTTGTTACCACTGTCAACAATGTTTTGGCAATTTAAACGAATCGTTTTCTGATCATACTTCCTACCAAATGTGCCCACGGGGGTGGGCTTTAGGTGGTGGAAGTGTGGCGGCGAGGGGAGGGGGAGGTGTAAAGATAGAGCAATATTTTTAGCGATAGCGAATCAAATAAAAGTACGAGTGTTGATCTTTGAAGACTGAGACTTTTTTTCTACAGATGTTTGTTACTATATTTCAATATTCTTATGATATTTTTCAAAGTACTCTCCTCCTACTTCAATGCGCTTTTTATAGCGTCTCTGCCAGTTCTCGAACACGTGGTGCAGACAATTCTTTGTCAAGTTCTTGAGGATGGCTTCACTTTTCTTAAGCACTGCTTCAGAGTTCTCACATCGAATGCCCCGACGCTCTGCCTTTAGTGAAGGGAATAAAAGAAATTAAAAGGGTCCAAGGTAGGTGCTATAAGCCGGATGCAGTACATATGTAATTTTGAACTGAGGCAGAAACTGTATGACCTCATTTGTGACGTGATGCCATGCATTGTCATGAAGAAGTCGCCACCCAGTCCAAGAATGTTCTGTCGTCTCATAGCAGTGTGCTTCCTCAGTTTAGCCGATACTGACATGTAGTACACTGCTGTAAGAGGAATGAGGATGGGAACTGCATGCTGGTAAATCATTTCGTGACAGTCAAAAAATGTGATCACCATCACTTTCCCTGCAGAAAGAACAGCTTTAGCCTTTTTTTGGTGTTGGAGAACTTGGTGAATTCCACATTATGCTGGCTCGTTTTCCTTCAGGATCATAATAATGTAGCCCTCTCATCACCGGTGACAACTGATTCCAGAAACGCATGCTTTCCATCAGCAGAGAGATGCAGTACCTCACGGCTTACCTCCATTCGCGCAGCCGTTTGTCTGGGAGTCAACAGACGTGGCACCCAACCGTTCAAACGAGGGTCATATAAAGACGATCATGCATAATCTAAAAGACCCTGCCCTATGACATTCTATTTATTTATTTACACGTCTGGTTCCATATGACCAATTTGAGGAGCAAATCTCCAAGGTCATGGAACGTGACTGTACACGAAATTACAACATAAAAGTTGTTGTTGTTGTTGTAGTCTTCAGTCCTGAGACTGGTTTAATGCAGCTCTCCATGCTACTCTATCCTGTGCAAGCTTCTTCATCTCCCAGTACCTACTGCAACCTACGTCCTTCTGAATCTGCTTAGTGTAGTCATCTCTTGGTCTCCCTCTACGATTTTTACCCTCCACGCTGCCCTCCAATACGAAATTGGTGATCCCTTGATGCCTCAGAACATGTCCTACAAACCGATCCCTTCTTCTGGTCAAGTTGTGCCACAAACTTATCTTCTCCCCAATCCGATTCAATACTTCCTCATTAGTTATGTGATCTACCCATCTAATCTTCAGCATTCTTCTGTAGCACCACATTTCGAAAGCTTCTATTCTCTTCTTGTCCAAACTATTTATCGTCCATGATTCACTTCCATACATGGCTACACTCCATACAAATACTTTCAGAAATGACTTCCTGACACTTAAATCTATACTCGATGTTAACAAATTTTTCTTCTTCAGAAACGCTTTCCTTGCCATTGCCAGTCTACATTTTATATCCTCTCTACTTCGACCATCATCAGTTATTTTGCTCCCCAAATAGCAAAACTCCTTTACTACTTTAAGTGCCTCACTTCCTAATCTAATTCCCTCAGCATCATCCGACTTAATTCGACTACATTCCATTATCCTTGTTTTGCTTTTGTTGATCATCATCTTATATCCTCCTTTCAAGACACTATCCATTCCGTTCAACTGCTCTTCCAAGTCCTTTGCTGTCTCTGACAGAATTACGATGTCATCAGCGAACCTCAAAGTTTTTATTTCTTCTCCATGGACTTTAATACCTACTCCGAATTTTTCTTTTGTTTCCTTCACTTCTTGCTCAATATACAGATTGAATAACATCGGGGAGAGACTATAGCCCTGTCTCACTCCCTTCCCAACCACTGCTTCCCTTTCATGTCCCTCGACTCTTATAACTGCCATCTGCTTTCTGTACAATTTGTAAATATCCTTTCGCTCCCTGTATTTTATCCCTGCCACCTTCAGAATTTGAAAGAGAGTATTCCAGTCAACATTGTCAAAAGCTTTCTCTAAGTCTACAAATACTAGAAAAGTAGGTTGCCCTTCGTTAATCTAGCTTCTAAGATAAGTCGTAGGGTCAGTATTGCCTCACGTGTTCCAACATTTCTACGGAATCCAAACAGATCTTCCCCGAGGTCGGCTTCTACTAGTTTTTCCATTCGTCTGTAAAGAATTCGCGTTAGTATTTTGCAGCTGTGACTTATTAAACTGATAGTTCAGTAATTTTCACATCTGTCAACACCTGCTTTCTTTGGGACTGGAATTATTACACTCTTCTTGAAGTCTGCGGGTATTTCGCCTGTCTCATACATCTTGCTCACCAGATGGTAGAGTTTTGTCAGGACTGGCTCTGCCAAGGCCGTCAGTAGTTCCAATGGAATGTTGTCTACTCCTGGGGCCTTGTTTCGACTCAGGTCTTTCAGTGCTCTGTCAAACTCTTCACGCATTATCGTATCTCCCATTTCATCTTCATCTATCATCCTCTTCCATTTCCATAATATTGTCCTCAAGTACATCGCCCTTGCATAGACACTCTATATACTCCTTCCACCTTTCTGCTTTCCCTTCTTTGCTTGCTCTTAATATTCAAACAAGTGGTCCCCTTTTCTCCAAAGGTCTCTTTAATTTTACTGTAGGCCGTATCTATCTTACCCCTAGTGAGATAAGCCTCTACATCCTTACATTTGTCCTCTAGCCATCCCTGCTTAGCCATTTTGTACTTCCTGTCGATCTCATTTTTGAGACGTTTGTATTCCTTTTTGCCTGCTTTATTTACTGCATTTTTATATTTTCTCCTTTCATCGATTAAATTCAATATTTCTTCAGTTACCCAAGGATTTCTACTAGCCCTCGTCTTTTTACCTACTTGATCCTCTGCTGCCTTCACTACTTCATCCCTCAAAGCTACCCATTCTTCTTCTATTTTATTTCTTTCCCCCATTCCTGTCAATTGCTCCCTTATGCTCTCCTTTAAACTCCGTACAACCTCTGGTTCTTTTAGTTTATCCAGGTCTCATCTCCTTAAATTCCCACCTTTTTGCAGTTTCTTCAGTTTTAATCTACGGGTCATAACCAATAGATTGTGGTCAGAGTCTACATCTGACCCTGCAAATGTCTTACAATTTAAAACCTGGTTCCTAAATCTCTGTCGTACGATTATATAGTCTATCTGAAACCTGTCAGTATCTCCAGTCTTCTTCCATGTATACAGCCTTCTTTTATGATTCTTGAACCAAGTGTTAGCTATGATTAAGTTGTGCTCTGTGCAAAATTTTACCAGGCGGCTTCCTCTTTCATTTCTTTGCCACAGTCCATATTCACCTACTACGTTTCCTTCTCTCCCTTTTCCTACCACCGAATTCCAGTCACCCATGACTACTAAACTTTCGTCACCCTTCACTATCTGAATAATTTCTTTTATTTGTTCATACATTTCTTCAATTTTTTCGTCATCTGCAGAGCTAGTTGGCATATAAACTTGTACTACTGTAGTAGGTGTGGACTTCGTGTCTATCTTGGCCACAATAATGCGCTCACTATGCTGTTTGTAGTAGCTTACCCGCATTCCTATTTTCCTATTCATTATTGAACCTACTCCTGCATTACCCCTATTTGATTTTGTGTTTATAGCCCTGTAGTCACCTGACCAGAAGTCTTGTTGCTCCTGCCACCGAACTTCACTAATTTCCACTATATCTAACTTTGACCTATCCATTTCCCTTTTTAAATTTTCTAACCTACCTGCCCGATTAACGGATATGACATTCCACGCTCCGATCCGTAGAACGCCAGTTTCTTTCTCCTGATAACGACATCCTCTTGAGTAGTCCCCGCCCGGAGATCCGAATGGGAGACTATTTTACCTCCGGAATATTTTACCCAAGAGGACGCCATCATCATTTAATCATACAGAAAAGCTGCATGCCCTCAGGAAAAATTACGGCTGTAGTTTCCCCTTGCTTTCAGCCGTTCGCAGTACCAGCACAGCAAGGCCGTTTTGGTTAGTGTTAGAAGGCCAGATCAGTCAATCATCCACACTGTTGCCCCAGCAACTACTGAAAAGGCTGCTGCCCCTCTTCAGGAACCACACGTTTGTCTGACCTCTCAACGGATACCCGTCCGTTGTGGTTGCACCTACGGTACGGCCGTCTGTATCGCTGAGGCACGCAAGCCTGCCCACCGACGGCAAGGTCCATGGTTCATGGGGGGGGGGGGGGGGGGGGACATAAAAGTACCAACAGATAAAATATTACTTTCATTCGCTGATTCTCAAAGACAATCACAGGAGCTGTGTTGATTTGAGTTCAATCACAGCGGTAGCCCAAACACCAGACCCATCTTACGTAACACGAAAAAGTCTGCTTTCGTTGATGTCTTTAAAACATCCAAACACTGTTGCACAAAATAGTCCATATTCACTGTACGCTTGCTGTAGCGTTTCCTAAGTTTCAGTGGCTGTGTGGTTTAAACGAACTAATTTTATTGCGCTTCTCGTGTCACCTCCGTTGTTTGGTACGCAAAATACAAAGATCGTCTACAAAATAGAGCATTATTATGCTGCTGTAACAGTAGCGTGAACGGAAACTGCATGCTAGTAAATCGTGCTATGACATTCGAAAAATGTAATCACCATCGCTTTCCTTGCAGATAACAACAACTGTAGCCTATTTTGGTGTTTGAGAACCCAGCTCTTTCCGCACTGCGCGGGCGTCGTTTTACTTCAGGATCATAATGATGCAGCCATGACTCATCACCGGTGATAACTGACTCTAGAAACGCGCCCCTTCCATCAATAAAGAGACGATGGACTTCATGGCTTGTCCTCATTTGCACAATACTTTTGACAACCTACTAATATGAGAGTGCTGCCGCCTGTGGACATTATTCATAAAAACCCGCTTTTTTCATAAATTCATGGCACAAGTGGATAATTATCACGGAAGTTACAGGACAAAACCAGCCTCAGTCTTTATTGATCAGTCCTCTCAATATTTCAATCACAGTGTTTACAAACCATCTACAACCTGCACCAAGTTTTCCAAATATCTCAGAATGTGCTCCAGAACTGTAACGAAATGTTTCCTCTTGTCCGTGCCAACTTAGTACGTTATTTGTACGTGACTGATGCGCAGTCTTTTAAAAATGCTGGATATCTATATACGAGATACATCATCAGTTATGCGACATATATACCAATACATAGACAGAGAGCTACGATTGGCAGTGAAGATGGGCAACACATTGGTGCCTTACAGGCTCGATTTAGGGGGGAGCATGATAAAATAGCACAAGAAAAGAATAATTTCCGGACTGTAATAGAAACGGACCTACCAACGAATTTCACTTATTTTGTGGGCCTTCGAGAACTTAAACAAGATCCACCAGAAGAACGGAGTCACATAATCGGTACTACCTATCCAAAACTATACAAGTGTTCTTAAATGTCTGAGCTGTATAGTCATACCGTCGGCTTCTGAAAACCGTTCGGTTTATCAACAACTCTTAGTAAACTGAAGGTGAAACGTCTATCAGAAATGTTATTAATGCAATGTGTAGACAAAACGTTGTGGGCTATTTAATGTTAATTATTGCTGTATTTATTTATTACCGTAATAAATATGATATTAGATGTATTTTTTTGCTGGTTTTTACGCCAGTTTATAAATTAACCATTTGGAGTGGAATCGATTATTAGCGAACAGATCTTTCGACGTCGATGATGACATCGATATCAGCATATATATTGAGGGACCCATTCATGAGCCACGGATGGCAGTGATCCGTCGCATGCGATATCACTGTTATCGCTCGCTCATCTCGACTCCGCCACACACCTGCGATTTTCCAAGCAATATCAAACAGAGTAACGAACGCCACTGCGTCGAGAATTTCTGCCGTGGAAAAGGATCTGCAGTCACCGTTCACCTCTGTATACGCATGAACACTTGAAATAAAAAAAAACGGGAATTGTAATTTGCTATAGTTGTTATGAAACGGTTTTGGCGGGAACTCGTAGATTACTTTCCACATTATATTACATTTTTGTCCGGCGCCAAGTGGGTTGTGTGTATCTTTCTAGAGCACTACTAAATTCGTTTTACATTTATTAGCCATCAGTTCCTTTTTCATTCAGTAGTCTTATACTGCAGTTTATCTGCAGGTAGTCACAGTGCACAGCTTGTTTTGCACTCTCGATGTGTCTATAGAAATGCTGTCAATAGCAGCACTGCTGATTACCATAACCATTGTTGTAAGTTTTAGGATGGGCAGCTTGATCATACGAAGCGACGAGGGACTTGATTACAGATGTGTAATAGATTTGCCCTGAATATTTAAATAAAAATGTGCACTTAATACAGGGTACCCCAAAATAATGCATACACTCTTTGAAACTGAACATATCTTTAATGAAAGGGGTTAGAAATAACAGTTTTAGTGGTGTTAGGTGCCTCATGGTCTGACTTAAAGGTGGTAAATGTTCAAACTGGTATCCGTCCATCGCAATACACCGTCGACAACGACTTACGACTGAGCGACGTGCCAACATTATTGTTTCCAACGGAATAGCATCACACGCTTGCTCAATTTGGTCTCTAAGATCATCCAGTGTGTGTGGTCTCGCAGCGTAAACTGTTATCTTGAGAGTGCCCCACGGAAGAAAGTCTAGAGGAGTTAAATCTGGAGATCGAGCGGGATACTCCACACTCCCTCTTCGTCCTGTCCGTCTGGTGGGGAATGTTCGATTGAGAAATGCCCTCGCATCCAGATAAAAGGGAGGTGGCGCCCCGTCCTGTTGAAAGTAATAATCTTCATACAACGCTAAGACCAGGAGTTATCATTTCCAACATTTCTAAGTACGAGTCGCCCGTGACAGTGTTGTCAAAGAATTACGGCCCGATTAATCCTCTAGAAGACAGTCCACACCAGCCTTCTGGTGGATTAACATGCCTTTGCTCGGTTGCGTATGGATTCTCCCTGACCCTGGAGAGGGGAGCACTGTGGAGTAGAATAGTTGAGGAAGAATTGCAATTCGTAAACGTGATAAATACCGGGACAGATCTCACTGTCTGGAAGAGGGTGTGGCTGAAGTTGCATTGAGAACTTCTGTCACATGCACTGTATCTATAAAGTTTGAATTACGTCATCATATTACGAGAACACATCATAAAACACAAGATAAATGCAGCACTCTTAACTAATTTAATTAGTATGTGACGGAGAGGACACGAACTTATGAAACTGAATTCGTGCTTATTGCACATATCAGTAACGAACACCATCTTGTCAAAACAGAGGCGAGGCTAGCGACACGCTCTGCTTTCTGGGAAGTGACGTGTGAATGACGTGTCACTCAATGCTACGGATTTCGTCGTAATTCGCTATTTTTGTATTATAACTTGCAGTATGCCGTTCCAAGGCAATGTTCCATTAAAGTTTTATCAGAATCATGTCACCCTTACTACCACTTCTTGTAATTAAATGCCAGTTACTGATCCATTAGCAGTAAAGGCCTGTAGAGATAATAAGGTGAATAACACTGAAAAGTTGCACGACTTCTACTTACTGTGGTGGTAAAGGCCGTGGATGGTTGAGGCGGGAGAAGTAGGGTCACGTCCTCCTAAGTGCAAATACTTTTATGTCATCTCACTATTTTTAAGACATTCAAGGTGTTTCTTATGAATGTATTACAAGTATGTTCCGCAATATTCAATGTTATTTACAAATAAGGATAACGTTTCTTCGATTCTGTGACTTCTGTCTGATTAGAAGATGAAGGATGAAAGTGCTTCAAGTGAAACGATCCACAATGACATTTATATTCTTACTTGTTGCAAATATTTGGCCGTTTTTCCGAATATATAACGATTTCCGAGGATGTGGCTAGGCAGTAGCCTAAGAGTACAGCTCACATAGCTCCGAGTGAAACAATCATCAATGACATTCATATTCCTTGCTTGTCACAAATATTTGGATATTTATTTCCGAATACGTCGGGATACCCTAAGGTGTGGTTAAGCAGGAACCTAAGAGGACAGCGAGGACTGATTTCCGAGCATCCATTCACCAGCAGAAGAAGCTGATGTCAGTATCATGCTCGGCTTACTCAAAATGGACTGTTGGACACAAGCACATCATTTTGACGTCACATGCGAGTAAGCCAAGTGTGTGAACAAGGGGCAGTCTGTTCCAAGTTATTTATGCCAATTCCGAGGACTACTTCCAAGGCTTGTGGCAACGGCCTTTCCGCAGTGGATACACCGGTTCCCGTGAGATCACTGAAGTTAAGCACTGTTGGGCGTGGCCGTCACTTGGATGGGTGACCATCCAAGCCGCCATGCGCTGTTGCCATATTTCGGGGTGCACTCCGCCTCGTGATGCCAATTGAGAAGCTAGTCGACCGAATAGTAGCGGCTCCGGTCAAAGAAAACCATCATAACGACCGGGAGGGTGGTCTGCTGACCACGCGCCCCTCCTGTCCACATCCTCAACTCAGGGTGACACGGCGGTCGGATGGTCCTCATGGGCCACTTGTGGCCTGAAGACGGAGTACTTTTTACTTTACATTTAAGGCTTACGCAGGTGTCTTGATGCAGAACATTCGCTAGCATAGATAAGTATACTCTTACGTGCTCATTGCAGGGGGTCTCAGACGTCACGGCCTGTAGTTTTTACTAGTATTCTGAAATTTAATAACTCTCAAAAGCTTTAACAGATGTTAATAGATACTGGAATGAAACCTTAACCAAATAATTGGCATATGGTGACTTCTACATGACAAAAATTTAAAAAATGTGGAATACACAGTAAAGTGAATATTGATTTTTATCTTACATACTGCATTACATGTAATTTTTATACAGTATTCAAAATAAAAGTCAAAACAAATTTTTTTTTAACTATTAACTTTCTGAGACAGTAAATCAGGAATATTTACCAATTTGTTGTTTTGTGTATTTAAAAAATATTTTTCAGAAGTAAATTTTTTTTCTAATAATTTGAGAACACATGACATGTTCCAGCTTAAAATATTTAATACATTATTGAACAATGTAGTTTACTGTATAGGCAAGCACTGTATTATTCTTCATGCCAAATTTTGTTTTCGCATCTTTAACATTGGATGAGCTAATGATACCTAAGTCTGTAAAAGGTTGATTGCAATAGATTGAAACTAAAGATTTGCATGTCATTTACTTCTCATGCCAAAACATTCCAGCTCTATAATCTTGTTAATACTGAGTGTATTTTTGATCTTTTTCAGTTGTCTCTCTTGTCTTTGTTATTCCGGCCTCCTTTGTGTGCTTTCAACAGCTTTCTCAGTTTCGGCAACACGTTGCCTGCCCACTCATAGCAGCCGTTTTTTTTTATGTTGTCCCAAGTTTTGATGCCTAGTCAGCTCAGTTCATGGGTTTTAATCTCTTTATTATTTCATCATTAAGTCATATTGTGACGTCCATCATACCAACCCGAAAAACTAACGTGCCAAAAAACAGAACAGTTTTATAGCAAGCGTTCGCAAGTGAAACTATTGAAATTATCTTTCGGAGTCTGTGTTTTGGTATGCAAACATTTTTCCTGTAATTTAGTATCTCAAAGACATCTGTACATTGGCTTTAGTTCTGGCATAATAGTTTCTGGCCTTGGCTGTGTCTATCTCCGTTTGCTTCAGACATATTATACTGGCGTCATGAAGTGTGTCCGTTCGGGCAGACGGCATGCTGTGGATGCTCATCGGTGGATATTCAGTGAAACAGACGACGGCCAAACCATAGTATTCTGTGAGGTTTCTGTGTCTGATTTGGTGAGTCTTCCTTGTCCACCAGCTACTTTGCCATCAGATAGTTTGCTTCCTGTCATGGCCTTGCAGAGCTTCTTAAGTCTTGCCCACATTCTCTTCTGAACATGTCCTATACGTTCCACACTTTTCATTTCACCATACGATTTAGCAAACACAACACTACTGAAGCCTCTAGAATAACCATCACCAAAGTAGTGAGTGTATCACTCACCACGTCTAGCAATTGACCTACTAAAATAGAGATGTATTTAACAAAGACTGACGAGAGCAACAGAGCCTAACGTCACTTTTATTCTTTTTATTAATGCTGTGTACTCGTGGGTTTGCGCCGCGTGGGTAATTCTTAGTTTATTTTAACCTTGATGCATGTGCTGACTGCAGTGGAACCATTTGAAACTGACCAAAGGTAGAAATTGCAATAACGGATTTTGTAATGAATGTTTTGTAATGAATATTATGAAATTTACGGGACTGTAAGACCACAAAAAATACAAATATGTGTGTCTTGGATTTTTGTGACTTCATTAATTAGTACACCATCGAAATGATAATTAAGTTGTCAGTCATCAAGAATGAAATACGGTTTGGCTTAAGACACAACACTCATCTTCCAAAGGAGAGAAGCAAATAGAATGGGTGTCAGCGGAATTTTTCGAATATGGTGATTGAGTATCCTGCGCTGATTCCCCCCCCCCCCCCCCCCCCCCAGCCCCCCAGAGCTACACAGTTCCTTTTCGGTCAAATGAGCAATGAGCAACTGTGTTTGTGAATGTCGCGAAACTTTAGGTATCTGGTGCCACTATCGGTTTCTTCGCTGCGCGAAATCGGTTGACAAATTCACCGAAGTTAAATCTGTCGCATAGTGCTTTAAGTTTCCAGTTGTCGATTTAAACGTTGATCAAGAATTTACTGATTAGCCTGTGAATGAGCCGCTTGATGGGACCTTTGTGGGTCCTAGTTTTTGGCGGGAACTAAAGGAGACTCGAAGAGGAGCTTCATGGCTTCCTGGAGAAAAATTTCGGAATTCAGGGTCACGAATGTCTTGCATTTATTACTCTTTCGAAAACATTTGATTTCTTATCGTTATTAAAAGTATAAATGTTCGAAGTTCTTCTCTTAAGTTGAACTTGTATTTTACTTGCCGTACATAACTTGAGAATTATGCCACGTTTCTTTATGTTTGTAAAATGTAAAATTTAGTGCGCAGTCAGCCAGATGTAAGCGACCTTTTACGTTGCACTGGAGTGCAGCGGGCGGACGGAGAACAGCTGCCTTTTTCTTCCTTCTGGCTGCTGATAGCGTAACTGTGACTCAGGATGCGGGCAGCTGACCCCTGTTTATGGCGCCCAGTTGCTTCATCCGCTTGGGAAGCGAATCATTTTCCAGCAGAAAAAAAAGTTATCAGTAATAATATCCTCTTTCCCCGCTGTTGTTTTCTGAACCTGAAAGTCTTAACTCATATTGGCTTTTGTTCCAGCACTTCGCATGCCCTCGGGAAAAATTACGGCCGTAGTTTCCCCTTGCTTTCAGACGTTCGCAGTACCAGCACAGCAAGGCCGTTTTGGTTATTATTACAAGGCCAGATCAGTCAATCATCCAGACTGTTGCCCCTGCAATTACTGAAAAGGCTGCTGCCCCTCTTCAGGAACCACACGTTTGTCTGGACTCTCAACGGATACCCCTCCGTTGTGGTTGCACCTACGGTACGGCTATCTGTATTGCTGAGGCAAGCAAGCCTCCCCACCAACGGCAAGGTCCATGCTTCACGGGGGGAGGACTGAAACACCTAATTCCCCATTTTGTAGTCTATTATTAATAGTAGACTATCCTAATGGCAAAAATTTTGTGGCCCTTGATGCACATACCATGACATTGTTCCAGTTCACATGCAACCTGAAACTTTTAAACAACTTGTTACAGAAATTTCATGGTGTGCATTTTTTAACTAGCTTAGATCCCAGGTTATCTTATTGGCAGATATTATTGTCTAAAGAACCTTGAAAGAAGATATCTTTTGTCTATGCTGATAGAAGTTATAGTTTTTGTGTATTATCATATGGACTTAATGTGTTCTGGTGTGTTTATCACTACTTTAGACGCACTTCTAGGACCAAACCTGTTACGTGGGAGGAATACAGTGATGTACTTTATAGGATATTGAAATTTTCACAGGATGGAGTGACAGCACACCTATACAAAACAAAGTTTGATAGACCAGAGATTAAACTCCTGGGGTATATTATCTCTTCCTTAGGAATAACACCAGATCCTAGCAAAAAAGTGCAATAGAAATGTTTCTAACTGATAAGACAAAACGACAGTTAAAAGCTTTTATTGGTCTCTGTTCACTTTTTTTCGATTTGTATCAGATTAGTTATCCAATAGCCCAGTGTGGTTAAGTATGTGAAGAAAAAATGCAGTTGGTGATAAATTGTCATTAAAATTTTAAAAGGTAGTGCCTGGTAGTAATCTATAGCATATCATTCAACTTTACTGTACTACATATGACATATACATTTTTTTCAGCTACCATTCAGAATTTAAACTAGTATTTCCTTTTTCTGACACATGTTATAACTGTAGCTCCCTTTTACAATGGTTGCCCAGAAAGTAATGCACAGCATTTATTACTTCAACAATTCTTTATTGAATATAATGAGAATTACACACACAAAAGAAAAGTGTTTTATTTATACACCTTATTTTTCCATGTAATCTCCATCCTGTTCTATGGCCTTTCTCCAGCATGAAACAAGAGCTTGTATGCCCTGTCAGTACCAACCTTTGTTCAGGTGGCGGAGCCACTGCTTCACTGTGTGAATCACCTCCTCATCGTGCTCAAAATGTCTTCCACGAATGGCATCCTTTAATGGTCCAAACAAGTGAAAGTCTGTGGGGGCTAGCCGTCGATGGTCTTCCCGACAGCTGCAAATCGTGGAGCTCCGCCGAACGCCTTCTGATGACCTCATTCTCCATACCCAGTGACTAACTGTCGACAGCAGATGCTTCATAGACTTCGCACAAGCGTTTGTGAATATTCCGCACAGTTTCTTTTTCTGCAGTAAGGAATTCAATGATGGCACATTGCTTGTAACATACATCACCTACAGACGGCATTTTGAAACTGTTCTGCAGCTACGCTATCTGTCGGAAGTGACGGAAACTTAGTGCGTTCATTCAGGAGACTTCATATAACACATATGTAACGTTTCGCTTTCGTATCATTGTTTTCGGCTGAGAAAAAAATGCGGTACACTACTTTCTGGGCAACCTCGTAATTGCAATTCACGTATTTAATTTAGTTATAATGCAGGCATAGTTTAGAACAGCATTTCTAACTTTCCGTTACGTCATTGGAGACTGTGTTTGGCCAGTGAAATCTAGTGGTCACACCCACTCAGCTGTTTGCACCAGTCTTGTAAGCGCAGTAAGCAAGTGATGACCTGACATTATGAGAAGTGTGTGGTTACTATTTTATGACGATTTTACTCCACGTGACAGTGCCACTAATGCCATTGTATTTCAATTGATTTATCTGTTAACCTCATGAATGAGGTATGTTTTGCTAACTTTCCAATGAATTATGGAACTGATTACACTGGTCAACAGTCATTTTGCATCTGGGGTGTGATACATCAAATAGAATGTATTTTTTTGTGTAGAATCCGAATATACCTTTTAAAATGTTCTATCACGTTCCAGATTTCAGTTATTAAAGGTTTTTATTTTTCCTATTCAGTATTTCGCTTTTTGCTGTTCTTCTGTTTTGATGTTTAATTGTTTGTTTTTGATTTGCAGAGGAGAGCTAGAAGATCTACAAATCGTCAGCAAATGGTTGGTGTGGTAATCCAGTGGTGTAAAAGAGATCCTCAGTGATTGTTTCCTGTGAAAGATAGTGCAAACGTTTTGTGTTTAAAACTCACACTAAGAAAAATGGCAACTAGTAAATCTCGTTGCTGTCTAAACCACCCCGATAACTTTTGTTATGTGTGTAGGAAACCCACTCTAAAAGCCCAAAGCAAAGCAGTCACTGATTTGGTTAAGAAGGCATATAAAGTGTATTTTGATTGTCCTGTTGGTGATCAAGATAAAAATGTATCACTTCATACTGCCTGCATAACCTGTACTACAGCCTTAACCGAGTGGTTGAAACGAAAACGCAAAGCCATGTCATTGAACATATAAAAGAGTACTGCCCTCAATATAATGACACTTCGCCTCAGCTCTTTAATCAAAAAGAACTGAAAGATTTAGTTCGCGATCTAAAACTTTCGAAACAGCAACCCGTACTCTTGGGGTCGAGACTGCAACAACGGAACCTTCTAGCTGCAGGGACAAAAATTTCCTGTTTCAGATCAAGAGGTGCTTTCTTCGCTCAGTATTTCGATATGCAGAACTCAGTGTGTACATGTAGAGATGTCAGCAATCTGATGATGCAGCTCGATGTACAACATAATCCACAAGAGTGGCGAATATTTACTGACTCCAGTAAAACTAGTTTGGAAGCAGTACTACTGCATAAAGGCAATGCATTTCTATCGGTATCATAAGTTTCTTTCATGTCTACTGCGTAAGCCAAAGATAAATTTACAGGCTGGAGTCTCGAAATACTGCTTCTTTTTGTGCCTTTGAGACAGCCGTGACACCAAGAACCACTATACAGTCAAGGAACGGCCTCTTGTCCCTGTAGCTAGAAGGTTCCGTTGTTGACGACCTATAAGGAACTCATATACTCCTGGAAACGTAAATGTGTACTATACCACAGTGGTTGATCCCGATAAAATCATTTTGACTCCCCTTCATATCAAGTTGGGCCTTATCAAGAGTTATGTAAAAGCTCTGGATAAAGAAGGTGAGACCTCCAATCACTTAAAACAAAAGTTTCCCAAATTAAGTGAGGCAAAGCAGAAAGACCACAAATAAGAAAATTGCTGAAAGATCCAACCTTTGATACAAACTCACAGATATCCAATGAGCTGCTTGATCTTCTTTTAAAGAAATTGTGAAGGGCTTTTTGGTTAACAGAAAAGACAAAAAGTATGTTACCACTGTGAATGATTTGTTGGATAACTATAAGAACATGGGGTGTAGAATGTCACTTAAAATTCACTTTTTACATTCTCATCTTGATTTCTTCCCAGAAAATTTGGGAGCCGTAAGTGATGAGCTTTCATCAAGGTATTCTTACGATGGAACACCGTTTCCAAGGCCATTGGAACCCTTTGATGAAGGGTGACTACTGCTGGGGTCTTGTTATGGAGAGTGATGAAATGGCAAACAAAAGAAGAGTTCCGTTGTCGCATTTTTTCAAAAACCAAACACAATTAAAATTGAAAATATTTTCTGAACTAATTTGAACCTTTAATTGACTTCATGCCCATGTATACATACAAAATAGTATTGATTTTAAACATTCTTAATGTGTATTTTTGTTTGCTTAATTGTGTCAATTTTCGCTATTACCATTTTTTATTCCACTGTGTATCTAGGAAATGCGACGCATTGAGGAAAACTGATTTTACCAGCGTATTTAGCACCCCAAAATTAGGTAAATCCACCCATTTACAAAGCTGATGCAGCAAAAAAGTATGAATTTGTTAACTAGTGACAGTTGATAGCTTACCATTACTTACATCTTTTAAACCATTTGCACATTTCTGTACTTAGATCAATCTGAAGATGATGAAAACGACTGAAACGTGTAATTGAATAAAAAAATATTTGTGATCAGTGAATGTTGTGGCATTTATTAATATTTTGAAACCCGTTACCAAAAAATAAATAAATAAATAAATAAAACTGAGGTTTTGACTACCAATGATTTATCTGAATTAACGGCTTCAGAAAATAATTATTTCAATAAGTATCAACTTACAGTAAAACACGTTTTTAAATCAAACTAATAAGTATAAAATAATTTCTCCTGGTCCCTTCCAGATTCCTAATTCCATACAGATAGTCCTGAAAATTATTTTATGCTGTTCAGTCGACTGAATAGGTGTTATATCAAAAGCTGACATTTATTTACATGATTATTTTAGTAAACAGAGCATATCCAATGCAAATGGAGGCTGTAGTACGTTGACTCAGTTTCTGGTAGTCTCCTGTGTTCCTTGAGGACATTGAGTCACCTCAGGGCAGTAAACGGCTTTGCCGGACACTAGCACGTCGCCAACCTCCTTCTGGGCAGCATTCCATTAGGCCATTGTATCATCAAATATATTTCTGTCATGTTCCAGCTTGCACGCTACTTTCCACTTCTGCCACGGCACTCACACTTTTTTTTAGTACAACCATAGCACCTAACATTAAACATGTTTTGTTTCGCAAGTTATGCATGACATTGTACACTGAGGTGACAAAAGTCATGGGATGCCTCCTAATATCGTGTCGGACCTCCTTTTGAATGGTGTAGCAACAAGTCGCTGGGAGCTCCTGCAGAAATGTTAGGCCATGCTGGCCCTAAAGTCGTCCATAACTGCAAAAGTGTTGTCGCTTCAGAATTTTGTGCATAAACTGACCTCCCGATTATACACAAAAAATGTTGAATGGGATTCACGTCAGCCAATCCGTGTGGAAAAATCTTTCGCTCGAATTGTCCAGAATGTTCTTGAAACCAATGGCGAACAATTACAGCCAAGTGACATGTCTGGAAACATAGGTGGTAGGAAAAAAAAGCAATCAATAATCGGTTCAGTTGGACCAGAGGAACCAGCCCATTCCATGTAAACACAGCCCACATCATTATGAACTCTCCGCCACCTTGCACACTCCTATATTGACACCTTGGTTCCTTGGCATCTTAAGGTATGTGCCACATTTGAACCCTACCATTAGCTCTTACAATCTTCAATTGAGACTCGTCTGATCATACCACGGTTTTCCAGTCGTCTGGGAACCAACCTATATGGCCAAGAGCCCAGGAGAGACGCTGCAGGCAATGTCGTGATGTTAGCAAAGGCACTCACATTGGATGTTTGCTGGTATAGCCTTTTATACAAAATTTCGCAGCGCTGTCCTAACGGATACGTCCGTTGTAAGTCCTCCATGTTCTCTGCTGTTATTTCACGCAGTGCTGCTTGTCTATTAGCACTGACAACTCTACGCAAACGCCGCTGCTCTCGGTCAAGTGAACGCCGTCGGTCGGTGCGTTGTCGGTAGTGTGAGGCAATGCCTAAAATTTTGTATTGAGACTGTGAATCTCAGAACATTGAATTCCTTAACGATTTCCGAAATGGAATGCTCATGTGTCTAGGTCCAACTACCATTTCGCATTCAGAGTCTGTTAATTCCTGTCGTGTGGCCATAATCGCGTCAGAGACCTTTTCACATGAATCACCAGAGTGGAAATGACTGCCCCACCAATGCCTGACCTTTTATACATTGTGTGCACCGTACTACCGCCATTTGTACCGGGTGATTGAAAAATCAGTATAAGTTTGAAAACTGAATAAATCACGGAGTAATGTGGATAGTGAGGTAAAAATTGACACACGGGCTTGGAATGACATGTGGTTTTATTAGAACAAAAAAAAGTTCAATAAATGTCCGACAGATGGCGCTTCATCTGATCAGAATAGCAATAATTAGCATAACAAAGTAAGACAAAGCAAAGATGGCCGGCCGTTGTGGCTGAGCGATTGTAGGCGCTACAGTCTGGAGCCGCGCGACCGCTACGGTCGCAGGTTCGAATCCTACCTCGGGCATGGATGTATGTGATGTCCTTAGGTTAGTTATGTTTAAGTAGTTCTAAGTTCTAGGGAACTGATGACCTCAGAAGTTAAGTCCCATAGTTCTCAGAGCCATTTGAACCAAAGCAAAGATGATGATCTTTACAGCAAATGTTCAATAAATCCACCATCATTCCTCAACAATAGCTCTAGTCGAGGAATAATGTTTTGAACAGCACTGTAAAGCACGTCCGGAGTTACGGTGAGGCATTGGCGTCGGATGTTGTCTTTCAGCATCCCTAGAGATGTCGGTCGATCACGATATACTTGCGACTTCAGGTAATCCCAAAGCCAATAATCGCACGGACTGAGGTCTGGGAATGTGGGAGGCCAAGCATGGCGAAAGCGGCGGCTGAGCACAAAACCAGAATCACGCATTTCCTCGAAGAAAAAAGGCCCGATGACGGTAGATGTGGTAAATCCAATCAATACCCTGACTTTCTCGTCGTGAAATGGAGTTTCCACGAGAGTTCTATGATTTTCGGTAGCCCAAATTCTGCAGTTGTGGCCGTTGACAGACCCTCGGAGAGTGAAATGAGCTTCGTCGGTCCACAAAACGTTACTCAACCAATCGTCATCTTCCGCCATCTTTTGAAACGCGCACACCGCAAGTGCCCTCCGCTTCACTACCGGTAAATCGCCAGGTAACAGTTCATGATGCCGATGGATTTTGTACGGATGGCATTTGAGGGTACGCCTCAGTGCCAACCAAACTGTAGTGTATGGAATGCCGGTGCGACGTGCGACTGCACGAGCGCTGACTTTCCCGTGCATAGACGATCCCGCTACAGTCTCCATTTCTTCCTGAACTGTCTCAACAGCATTACGCCTTGTGCTCGGTCGGCCACTACTGGGTCCATCGTCTAAACAACATTCTCGCCACAGCTGCATTTGTCAACGGACCTTTACCCGTTCGAATCCTCTTCCTATGACGATAGGATCGTAACGCTGAACTAGCACATTCCCCATTCTGATACTACAGCTTCACTAAAAGCGTCTTTTCAGGTAACGTCAACATGCTGCGACTGCTGACGCATCTGATTCTCTCTCTCATTACAGCTCCTTTTATACACGATAGTCATGCGCAGTCACTGACTGTCTGCTGTCCAGCGCCATCTGTGGGACATTTTGTCAACTTCGCTTACTTTTTTTTGGTTCTAATAAAACCCCATGTCATTCCAAGCATGTGTGTCAATTTTTACCTCTCTATCCACGTTATTCCGTGGTGTATTAAGGTTTCAAATTTGTACTGACTTTTTTGATATGTGCATATCGGTATCCCATGAATTTTGTCCCCCCTCAGTGTATTAAGAACTTTAGCTTCGTAACCCATTACTCTCAATTAATAGACTAACCGATCTCTGCAATCTCTGTCCATTAATTGCAGAGCTATGGCCACTTGTAGGAAATGGTAATTATGACTGCGAAACACGATAGTAATTAGCACGCACAGCTTGCAGCGAGCAGGGCGGGTCGGTCGGCACGGGCAGCTGTGGCGGCCACCTCGCGAGCGGAGTCTTTGGGGAGAAAGGCAGGTCAGGGCAGATGGCGGCGCGGCGCGGCGCGGCGCACGCCTGCGCACCGCAGCAGCAGCCGCCCAGGGCGGCGAAAGTTGCACGCCCTGCCCTGCCCTGCGCTGCCCTGCCCAGCCAGCGCTGGAGTGCGTCCCGCCTCCGCCGCCGCCGCCGCCGAGCCCTTGTCACGTGCTTCTTCCACACCAGACTGCACTGGTGGCACACCGTGCAGGCCTTTACCGACAGCAGCCGTCAACTGGATGTACTTTGACTGTAATGGATACTTTGATCACTCACAAATAAAAACTTTTCTAGTTCTCTCCTGGCTCTCACTTGGGTGTTTCATACATACTATTTGATGGTAAAGTTCCGTCAAAATACACAAATCAAAAAAAGTTTTTCGTCACCCCGGCTCCCAGAACTCCTGAAGATAGACGTTGACTGTGGATATTGCATCACAGACAGTCCATTTGACTGTTCAGAGATGTCGCTAAACCAGCCCAAAGATGTAAACAACCATGCATGAGCAGCGCCTATTAGACGAAGGGTGTCCGACAGTTAATCAGGTCCAGTCATTCCACCAGGAACAAGGTACACGGCTCGTGGTGTCTGTAGTTCAACCGTGTCTAGACGGTCAATGCCGCGGTTCGATCGCGTCCGCATTGTCACTTTGCGCCAGGAAGGGCTCTCAAAAAGGGAAGTGTCCATGTGTCTCGGAGTCAACCAAAGCGATATTGTTCGGACATGGAGGAGATACAGAGAGACATGAACTGTCGATAACATGCCTCCCTCGGGCAGCCCAAGGGCTACTACTACAGTGGATGACCGCTACCTACGGATTGTGGCTCGGAGGAACCGCGACAGCAACGCCACCATGTTGAATAATGCTTTTCGTGCAGTCACAGGAAGTCGTGTTACGACTCAAACTGTGCGCAATAGGCTGCATGATGCGCAAGTTAACTCTCGACGTCCACGGTGAGGTCCAACTTTACAGCCACGACATCATGCAGCGCGGTACAGATGTGCCCAACAACATGCCAAATGCGTGCACCGATGAGTGGTACATATGCCTTCAACCAGACAATCGTCGGAGACATGTTTGGAGGCATCTCGGACAGGCTGGATGCCTTAGACACACTGTCCAGCAAGGTGAAGGTTCCCTGCTGCTTTGGGGTGGCATTATGTGAACCGACGTACGCCGCTGGTGGTCATGGAAGGTGGCGTAAAGCCTGTATGATACGTCAGCGCCATCCTCCTACTGATAGTGCAACCATATGGGCACCATATTGGCGAGGCATTCTTCTTCATGGACGACAATTCGCGCCCCAACCTGCACATCATGTGAACGACTTCCTTCAGGATAACGACATAGCTCGACTAGAGTGGCCAGCATGTTCTCCAGACATGAACCCTATCGAACTTGCCTGGGATATATTGAAAAGGGCTGTTTACGGGCGACGTGACCCACCAAGCATTGTGAGTGATCTACGCCGAATCGCCGTTGAGGAGTCGGGCAATATGAACCGACAGTGCCTTGATGAACTTGTGGATAGTATGCTACGACGAATACAGGCATGCGTCACTGCAAGAGTACGTGCTACTGGGTATGAGAGGTACCGGTGTATACAGCAATCTCGACCAACACGTCTGAAGGTCTCACCTTATGGTGGTACAGCACAATGTGCGGTTTTCATGAGCAATGAAAAGGGCGGAAATGATGTTTATGTTGATCCAATTTTCTCTACACATTGCCAAACTCTCGGAACCGAGGTGATGCAAAACTTTTTTTAATGTGTGTATTAGACTATTGCATGGCGTCGTGTAATGCTGACATTCTTTCGCAAAAGTTGGGGAACCTGTTGCGACTTACATGAGAATGTGTATGAAAATATGGTTGTACAAAAATCCATCAATATTTCACTGGTTTCAAGCATGTCATGTATATTTCTCGATTAACACTGTAACGTTCTTTATAAAATTTGTGTTTGTTTAGCAACGAATATGAAATGCAAATGTCTGTGTTATGCAAATTTACTGTGTGATGTGTTGTTCAGCCAATGGTGCGCTTAATCAGTTTTACTGTAATCCGAAAAAATTAAACAACTTAATGTGGAAAAACAATACGCTGTGGCCATACCGAAATCAATCTCTCTGAAATTTACCCAGTCTCTATGGTCCAGTACAACAAACTAACAAAATTCCCTGTGCAAATAAACAATGAAATAAACTTTCCTTAGCTCTAGAGTCACAACGGATGTAATCATGGTATTCTGTTCTCTCCACAGTAAGCATAGGAAATATTCGATCTTGACACACCGAAGTGCAATGCCCGCCGTAAAATAGTTTCATACAAATAATATCAGCAGGTTCGCTGATAAATGAATAACTTTGCACATGCACAGTGAAAATATTGTGTACTGGCTCAGCGGTCTGCAATGAAACTGTTACAAACATTAACGCTTTTCTGATCTTGGTACATTAATATTTTTTTATTCTGATTGAAAAATGATTTCTTTTGGAAAAATATTCATTGGATTTAAATAAACACGACATGGAGGAGGATAGGTACCGACAAGGGGATATGCTAAGACCGAATGCTTCAGTTTGAAAATTGTGTTCAAAGCAAAGTTTTACCTTCACAAAATCTGATAGGCAACAATTTACAGTAACTTCAAAATCAGTGAACTTCTTAGCTGTTCTACAATTCTCACTTACTGTCGTATTTAAAAACGCTTGAATTATTGCATTAGGAGAAGTCTGACATGGTTTGGCAAAATAGATTCCAAAATTTAACTTAGTTGGATCAGGATTATAAAATACACAAAATATTACAAATCTGATTTACCTAACCATTCTACACGTTAAGTCTGATGAAAAATACTTGGTTCCTACATTCAAGGGTCAGAATCGTAAAATTCAATCAAAGTCACATTTCACATTGCTGCATACTTAAAACTCAATATGCTAAATTTCATTACCTTACAAATTTGTTCCAGTTTCTTTCCCTTTTGAGTTAAAGTATAAATTCACTACTCTTCTATAATTGCCATGGACAATGGTCAATATTTGTTAACGATCAGTATCACTTCAATTCTTAACAATCTTATTGCTTCATAAGTTAGTAATACACACTTGACTCTTTTACGGAAATAACCACGATCTAACATTTACTGGTTCTGTGTGAGAACAATAATATCATTCATCACTTCATTTCATAAAAACTGTGTTATGCTGCGTCCACAGACTAACAACTAAATTCTTACAGCTAGTCACCAGATTTAAATCTTACATCCTACCTATAGAAGAGTGCACCGGCAACTGCTGATGCGTTCCGCAGGCTCCTACTTACAATCGGTTCCGCCCCTCAAATAACACCTTTGGTTCAGAGGTGTCAAACATACAATCTCACCTACATATGACAACCATTTCACGTCATTTTTCATGAGTTATATTACAAACTCGGGCTCCACGTACAAGCGGACCCCTCACAACATGTATAATCTGCCAGTACATTATGATTTCTGAGGTCATGTACATGACTTCTCTGTTTTGGGATTACTTCGACCAGTGATCATTGTTATCCAAAGATGACATACAGACAATTTATTACATAGTGTTAATGCCAATGACAGAATGGAAGTAAGGAATCGCTATATAGACGAAGGCTTATTTGTAATTATGAATGTGCCTACAACTAAGGAATATGAATGTCAGTCATATATTGCACAAACTGCAAGCTGTTGTAGTTCAGGTGGTAACTCATGTATAACATGTCAACTACCTCTGGAAACAACGGTTGAAGTTTGTTTGGCCACAAGTTGGCTGGTTGGTTGATTGCTTCTGGGGAGTAGACCAAACAGCGAGGACACCGGTCACATCAGATTAGGGAAGTATCGATTTAGGGAAATCTTGGAAAACCTAAGGATGGCTGGACACGGGTTTGAACCGTCGTCCTCCCGAACGCGAGTCCAGTGTGCTAACCACTGCGCCACCCCGCTCGTTTTGGCCGCAAGTGCCAAATATCGACTTAATAAAAGAAGAGTCAGTAACCTTAGTTCTGACGGCACCGGATGTTATGAAATGAGGATTTAGGTTTCAAAAAAGGTTTAAATGTGTGTGAGTTCCTAAGGGATCAAACTGCTGAGGTCATCGGTCCCTAGACTTACACACTACTTAAAGCAACTTAAACTAACTTAAGCTAAGAACTACACAAACACCCATGCCCGAGGGAGGACTCGAACCTCCGGCGGAAGGGGCCTCGCAATCCGTGACATGGCGCCTCAAACCACGCGGCCAATCCGCGCCGTTGATTTAGGTTTCAGATGGATGAAATTTAAGGTACTATGCTCAACTAAATTTGGAGCTATGTGTGGTACTCCATCCTTCTACCTTTCTTTATGTTTACAAATTTGTTGGTGGATCGTATACTGTTTGTTTTACGTAGCATAGTAAGTTTTTTCGTTTATGGGGCTTAATGAAACTCTAATGAAAATTTTAGAGCAATGTATTCATACCTGGGTGTCGAAGTTTCATTGTGTTTTTGAAATATTGACCACAAACTGAATGGTAGCTGACAGGTGTGGTGGAAGTATAGGCCGGTCAGCGTATCCCCAGTTCCATGGTAACTTTCACCTCCCAAAACTTTTTCCAATATTTTCTCCACATTTTATAAAATGTATTGCACTAAATAGATTATAATCCTTTCTTACAGTCTCCTATGTTCACTAACATAAACATCACATAAGTTGAAAAACAGTCACGATAATTACATTTGAATCTCAAAATCGGTCAAATTACTCCACCTTTACGGTACATTACAGAGCATTTAGCGTACAGCTCTACATACACCCTATTTGGTCAAACTGATCAAGACACATATTAGTGGACATTAATATGGGATGTGTGCCCACCCTACGCCTTTATGACGGCTTGAAATCAGCTGGGGACATGTTCAATGAGGTTTTTCTGGACATTTGTGGTGGAAAGCCAACCCATTATTCCTCAAGAGAGAAAACCA
The DNA here is from genome assembly GCF_023897955.1 of Schistocerca gregaria. NCBI lineage: Eukaryota > Metazoa > Arthropoda > Insecta > Orthoptera > Acrididae > Schistocerca > Schistocerca gregaria. The sequence continues at coordinate 517,696,141 of NC_064921.1, read as the reverse complement.
GAGCAGATAGTGATGTTGCACTTCCTTCCCCATCGTTCCCTAATCCGATGAGACCGCTGACCTCGCTGTTTGGTCCCTTCCCACGAATCAACCAACCAACCAACCAATGAAGTCGACTAACTCGTTCCAAAGGTCTTCTACTGGGTTGAGGTCGGTACCTTGGGCAGACCGGTCCATTTCAGGAAAGTTATTGTCCACAAACCATTGCCTCGCAGATGCTACTTTATGATGCATTGTGATGCTGATACAGTCATTGTCCTCGAACTGTTCCTCCACTGGACGCTGTGCACAATGCTGTGAAGTGTTTATACCCTTCCGCATTTAGCGATTTCTTGAGCAGAATAAGGGGACCGCAACACCGCCTGCTCCAGGCTTCACTGTTGGCACTAGCCATATGATAAGGTAATGTTCTTCAGGGATTCGCCGAACCAAAGGCCTTCCATCGGATTGTAACAGGGTATAGAGTGATTTATCACTCCAAATCATTCGATTAGAATCATCCACTCCCCAGCTGCGTTGTTCGTTAGACCACCTTATGAGTCACTTAGCGTTGACTGCAGAAATGTGTGATTTATGAGGAGCCTTCGACCATTGTACCCTGTTCTTTTTAACACTGCACACACAGTCATTGTGCCAACTGGACTGCTGGTAGTACTTTGGAAGCCCCGAGTGATTCTTTCCGCCGATTTCACTCGCTTTTTAACAGCCAACCTCTGCTATGCTTGAATGCCCACGTCGGTCAGTGCATGAGGGTCGCCTGGTTTTCTTTTAGCTGTGGTTGTTGCTTCGCGTTTCCACTTCACAATCGTATCTCCAAGAATCGAGCTGAGCAACTTTACAAGGGTTGAATAGGCTGTGATGGATTTGTTGTTCAGATGACATCCAATGAATAGCTCACTTTCGAAGTTACTGAGCTATCATAATCAACACATTCTGCTACTGCTGTTTCTCTGCTTGATAACACAACACTCACCGCCTCCTCTGATACTGGTGAGTGCGCCTCTCGTGACACCTAATGGTAAAGATCGCATTACACAGTTGTTTTCGGGTACCTTTTATCGGATAGCGTATATGGAGCGCATTAGTTGCACGTCCATGACCCGTGCTCTCAGAATCTGAAGCAATCATACGGTGTATGGCAGGGTTCTATTTTGGTCCTGAGCAGTTTCTGTTATATGACGGGTAGTAGTAAGATCGCAGGTATTAGATGCGACCATGAAATTTGATAACGATGTTAGCCCTTCTCTGTATACTCATTCTTCAATAAGACACATTTTTTTCGCATGGTGGATAACTTGGCGAAGATCTTGGTTGGAGAAGTCTTCATTTCGGCTATTCAGGAAACGTACGTCGAAAATCACCTCTTTGGCATTCTGGAAATGCCTCGCACGGAATGGTTCCTTCATCCGAGGGAAGAGGAAAAAGGCACTGCGTGCCCTGTCAGGTGAACGGCTGTAAAGAAAAACCTGAAGTCCTACACAAGTAGCATTTGTGACTGCGTCCCTTTCACTGTGAGCTGTGGCGTTGGCATGGAGTAGAGATACTCGTTTGGACAGCTTCCAGCTATGTTTCTTCCTGACAGCATCCGGTAATCCCGTCAGGAGTTTTGGGTACTGGCCGGCCGGTGTGGCCGAGCGGTTCTAGGCGCTACAGTCTGGAACCGCGCGACCGCTACGGTCGGAGGATCGAATCCTGCCTCGGGCATGGGTGTGTGTGATGTCCTTAGGTTAGTTAGGATTAAATAGTTCGAAGTTCTAGAGGACTCATGACCTCAGAAGTTAGGTCCCATAGTGCTCAGAGCCATTTGAACCTTTTTTTTGGGTACTGAGCTACTGTACATATTTGCTCTTACGAGCATAATCTGTTATTGCCACACCATGACAGCCCCACAGAACGCTTGACATCAACTTGCTCGATGACTGTTGTGTCTTCGCCTTTTTCGGCAGTGACGAATCAACATGTATCTATTGCTCTCTTTGTTCCTTATTCTCGAGTTTGTAGTGATACACCCAGCACTCGTCCACGACAAAAATTCATCTGGATAGCCTGAAAGTGTAAAATATTCCCACTACGGCCTCGGTTTGGCGAACCTTCTGAATGGATGTGAGCAATCGTGGCAAACAGCGGGCGGATACTGAAAAATGGACCATGACTGATTTTCATTTTTTCCTCATCGCCTAGGTTACGATACGCCGGTCTTCCAGCAACTCCGCCTCAACTTCTCTTACGGTTTCCGTTTATTCACAGAATTTGTCTGACTCTTCGTCCTCGTCATTCAGACTTGTTTAACCACACTGAAATCATCTGTTCAAATGATTCAAATGGCTCTGAGCACTATGGGACTTCTGAGGTCATCAGTCCCCTATAACTTAGAACTACTTAAACCTAACTAACCTAAGGACAAAACACACATCCATGCCCGAGGCAGGATTCGAACCTGCGACCGTAGCACCAGCGCGGCTCCGGACTAAGTGCCTAGAACCGCTCGGCCACGTCGGCCGGCGAGATCATCTGTGTCACCTAACAGTGACATATGATGGTGCATTGTTGCTGTACTCTTCCATCAATTTTGTATCGTGTGTTGGAGTGTTGTTCTCCCTGAAATGTAGGAAACGAATAACTACACGCTATTTCACTCTATCAACGAGCGTTTTTTGGCTTAGCTCATGGTACTGTGGCGCGTATGTGTACTCTATCAGGACTTCAGATATGTACCTGAAATCACAGAAAAAATTAATTGTGTAATTTTTGTTTTTATAAGCTGATAATGGGATGATGTCGCTGATATACACCTCTGTCATCCAATTGTCAATCTCGTCTGCCAGTGGTAACCTTGCCAAGGAGACGAGGCTCTAACGACTGAGTATTGGCGGTATAATCATAACATCGAGTACAAAAGAAACGCTGTACCTTACTCACTTACGTGAATTACGAGCTGTGGGTGTTAAAGCTCACAGATGGCAGTCCCATCACCAGTCTTACCTTCGATGGACCAGTACCCCATTCCGGGATTCAATAAACGTACTTGCAGTACTCAATCTAGCATCAAAAATATGGAGTATCATAACAGGAAATTTGCTTAGTAGAGAAGTGAAGAGCATCAAGAAGGAGAAAAGCTGATAATTAAAACCACATTACTACTTTTTGTAAATAAATGATCTTCCACTTGCATGGTCAGTGGATACAAATTATGCTCTTTTTTGCAGGTAATTCAAATGTAAGGAATAAAGAAGAGTACGAACCTCCTTACTGGAAAGAACGATAAAGAAATATTTGAAAAAGGCGACTAGATTACGTTTAAATTTTAACATTCAGTATTTACAATTCAGTACTTCTCATGGAAATTCACTAGGTATAGAAACAGTCTACTCAAACTATGAACTACAAGAAGCTGAAAGTGTAGAGTTTTTGGTAATAGAAATGGGTCATTACCCTGACAGAAAAAGCCACTGTCAGGAATTAATGAAGCACCTTAGTAGAGCTACTTTTCAGTGATAATAATTACCACCATATTTGTTTTAGAAATGATGGAACTAGTTTATTCAACATCTTAACATTCAATAATGAGTTAAAGAATTTATTTTTGGGGACACTGAATAAGATGTATTCAGCAAGCTGCCAGAGCGTATTAAATGTCATGCGCTTAACGTGATGGAGCTTAAGACTGAATTACAGAGCTTTTATTTTGGCAGCTCCTTCTACTCCGCTAATGATTATTCTCACAGCAACTAAAAAAAAGTTTACTATCTTTTTAGTCGTCACTAATACCGTGAAACAATAATCTTTCGAAATGTTAAGTCATTTAATTGTAGTGCAACTAAATAAGATGTTCTTGTTGAAGCTTATGTACGGACTCGAAATGATGGACCGATACGTCTCTATACTACTTTGTCAGGTACTGCTTCGAAATTAGCTACTTTGTATTCTAACACACACGCGAAACCAACGTATTAATGACTAACACGATTTAACGATAGAGAGTTTCGCGTATAATCGCTGAAGCTACAACAGGGCTTCATTTCACGTAACAAAATTAAATCCGTTTCACTGGACTGCCAGGTAATGTTTGAAACTGCTTATCTTCACAGTGTTTTGTGTTGGCGCATCGGACAGTGCTATAGCATTTAGATTTCTGGAACATGATCTCCTGGATGTTTCAGAAATTTGACTCCGTCGTAATGGTTGAGCGCGTGTTAAGTAAAGTGTATTTAGTGTCGCATTCTTTTCTTGGTAAAGAAACAAACGAAACCGTTGATATCTGGCACATAGTTCTCATGTACTTATTTTCTTCAATAAATTTCCCAATCTTCTCATACCTATCCACGCACCTTGAGAATTGTGTATCTTGAAGATTTCTCAACGGATAGAAAATTCCATCATCTTTCGGGTATGAATTCGGGACAGTATTATTTCTTCTTTCGATATTTCAGCTGATAACGTTACTGCCGTTTTGAAGGTGAGTCGCTTGCAGAATTTAAATCACCTGATACAATACTGTGGAGCAAAGTGCGTACATTTGGGGTAATACAGTCAGCAACAAGATGATCTCTTTTTACGAAAGTCGGGAATGTATGAATTTCCTCATCAGTGAGGTAAAATGTAGAAAGGGCAAACAACACGATTGTACAAGAAGCGTGCATCGAACACCATCTGTACGTTAGCCTTCTACAAATCTGTTATGGCTGAACATTGTATCTCCACTGACCACTCCATGGATTACGAAAAAGTGAAGATGCTGGCCACAGTCTCATCCTATTCAGATTCACTAATCAAGGAAGCTGCGGTAATACGATTAGCAGACAATCTATTCAGCCGAGATGAGGTTATCTAGTTCGACAAATCATGGAATCCTCTCATGTCATCAGCGAAAGAAGCTGTGTTAAATGCATGCAAGTCTGGTACGTCAGACAAATTTATGTTAAAGAGCGTCTGTCCCAAAGGGGACCTTGTGAAGATAGGGAGCTTGAAATGATGAAGAGGGATCTTATCCGTTCTAAACAGCAAATTTCCTTATCCAACTGAGACAAGGATGGAAACAGCTTAGACATGTTATAATCGAAGATGACATGACACACATCTATCATATTCTCTATATGCCACTGCAAGTTGCAGTGAACCTAGAGCAGATACTGAAAGCGTAATCCAATGCGTACGTATATGGTTCTTTTACCCTATTCACATGTAGTACGTGCGTGAAACATACTCCGCGTGGAAAGATGGAGTGAGGTTTAATCACGTGCTGCTACAGGCTAGTCATTTTTCACTTTCCATTGGTGCATGTATCAAACGGCACTCAGTGTCTCTAATTTCACATCCGCACGACTCATAGCTTGCAATACTCACTTCACCACTTCACTTTGGGAGTTTTACAGGCCGAGAGAGCTGTGTCGCTAAATGGTTCAAATGGCTCTGAGGCCATCAGTCCCCTAGAACTTAGAACTACTTAAACCTAACTAACCTACGGACATCACACACATCCATGCCCGAGGCAGGACACGAACCTGCGACCGTAGCGGTCGCGCGGTTCCAGACTGAAGCGCCTAGAACCGCTCGGCTACATTGGCCGGCAGATGTGTCGCTAACTGTTCGTTATGGTTATTCAGGTAGTATGCTCCTCCTTTTCCGCTGCTTTGGTAGCTAAAAGCTGTTGGGGCTATTGTTTTCCCTCTCTATTATCACTGCAGCAACCTTCGTACGCTCTGTACCTCTCGTCTTTCCCGTATAGTCATTACGGATTTAGGTAGAAATTTGATGGATACAACGCAGTTCTTTGACAGTCAACTGTAGATAATATTCCCAAGCCGGCCGCGATGGTCTCGCGGTTCTAGGCGCGCAGTCCGGAACCGTGCGACGGCTACGGTCGCAGGTTCAAATCCTGCCTCGGGCATGGATGTGTGTGATGTCCTTAGGTTAGTTAGGTTTAAGTAGTTGTAAGTTCTAGGGGACTAATGACCACAGCAGTTGAGTCCCATAGTGTTCAGAGCCATTTGAACCATTTTAATATTCCCAAGCTATAGCCGCGTGCCTACAGAACTTCTCACATTGAATGAAAATGTGTAGAGAACTTTGGATTATGCAAGGAGTTGACTGGAATTTAATGGTTAGTTTGTATCCATTTCGAGACGCCGAGTCAAAGATCTCTTATCACTCTTTACGACCCAAGACTAAAGAATCTATATTTATTAAATGTATCGTCAAACAACTGCGAAAATGAAAACCCCTTCTTCGATCTAATTAACAGGTGCATAACGGTAGTATTTATCAACTGTTAATCGCAACTGTAAACCGTTACCAAGGTGAGAGGCAAGTATCCCGGATCTATGATATCGTCGCCCACGTCAGAGATGCTGTGATCTCATTACAACGCTGATAAAGAACGTCTGCGTGTACAACGCTTCCCAGATGTTATCGTCTGACGATTGCTAGCGTATCCAGTACCGCGAATAGGCCACGATACGTATCGTTGTCTTCGCGAATTAAAATGTCTTACTCAGCTTAATGAGGGGTGCACTGAAGTTAGCGTGATGTAACTGTCTACGGCTAAATCGCCGAATGGTGCCCCCTTACGAAGGAAAACTCTTTCTTGCTGTATGGTCAACTCAACAGCGCGTTTGTTACTAAAGTAACTGAGTTTACGTTAGACAGATCATTGTCTCGGAAAGTTCAACAAAAGAAATACTTGACCTTTGGTGTTTACTGAGGAGTTTCGTAAATTGTTTTAAAGTGATACAATTTTTCCTTTTAATTTGACTTACAGAATACCCATGTTTGTCTTAATGTTACCGGAGTGTCATCATGCTTCTCTGATATACATTTATATGAGGCTTTTGTCGCAATTACTTCGTTTCTATGTTAATGCGTTGTCTGTTTTGTTAAAAACATATTTTCTTTGTAAGATTCCCACGTAGTAAGGTTTAGTATCAATTGTCTTCTGGAATTTTCTAACGAGCAAACAGCGAATTTTATCTCAGTAATGATTCGAATTCATTTTCGTTCTGAGATAACGTTTGTGGAAATGGCAACATAGTCGCGATGTGTGGTGCCAGACTTTGATAGTTGGCCATATGATGTATATGACTCCATGTCGCTCTTTGTTGTACAACATTCTAATTTATCTACCAAATTAAGTAAACTATTAACCTCACTGAACGAATTTTTTTTTAAATTAATAGATAAGATTAAGACGAGAATTTCAGATTTTACATCGCCCGTAGAAACATACGCCGGTAAAAAATGGACGTGTTTTTCTAAATGTATGACTAATTTTTCTTGGAGACTTCTGCCGCGACCTTTGGAGACTGCCGTGGATGTAGCGATATCCACATCCAGTGTGCACTGTGAATCGTGAGCATTGGAGACAAGTAGTTCAGTCTTTCAACGTCACGGAAGAACAAAGTAAGTTGCACAATAGCGATTTCCATTGTTTTAAGAAATGCTGACTGTACTCAGTACTTTCAGCACTCAGCAGCTGTTCCATTCTTACAAGCAACAGGGGGAAAAAGTGGTCGAAGCTCTTGAAGCCAGACACGTGCGAAGGTGCTACGCGCATCGGAGAACTAGCCGATATATTTGGAAAGGTTTTACGGTATCTCTTGAATCTGTATTTGTAAAACACGTCCTGCATCATTTAAACAGTATTTCTGTTTCAGCGATTTGTTATCGTATGTAAATCACAGAATTACTTCATTTCTGTGTTAATGTGGTGTCTGTTTTGTTAAAAACATATTTTCTTTGTAACATTCCCACGTAGTAAGGTTTAGTATTAATTATCTTCTGCAATTTTCTAACGAGCAAACAGTGAAATTTCTCTCAGTAATGATCCTAAAACAGAGTTCGGTTCATGCTCCGCCATATGCAGAGAGTCGTATTAGTTCAGTATCAGCCTCAAGAATTGAGTTAGTTATAAAAAGTCCCCCAATCCCACGCTGGAACCCGAAGAAAGTTCGCTGGAGTAAATGTCAATCCCACAACGAGAAGACAATAAATAGGATATCCCAGATACCTTAGAAGTACAATAGATGTATAAACCTGTTACACAAAGCGGCTCGAGTATTTTTCCTCGTCGGGTTAGGAAAGAATACGCCCCCTTCTGGACTTCGGAGTGTGAAACACTAATGGAGCAGCTTCAGAATGGAAAGGACAACATATCGGTACCATGACTGAGAAAAGCAGGAGCAGGTGGAAGGAGGCAATGGAGTGTCTAGATTTTAGGCATTTCAGTAGGAAGAACTGCGGCTTGCTTCAGAAATTAGGCGGTGTCACAGGGCCTCACACACCACTCTCATGTCCCAGTTACACCTGAGATCATCACTGTTTTGGAACAGACCTCCAAAATTCAATTATAAACAGCTGAAAAGAAAATCGAATAATATATTATCTGCAGCGAAGTCGAAACATTTAGGCCCGTGCCCAGGTTGCCAAAGTTGTTCCTTCAAAACTGCAGAAACTTCTTTGGGAAGCGCTTAGACATACAGACTCGACCTCTCCCCATGCGATGTCCATGATTTTGGAGCTCTGAAGAAAAACGTTCGTGGCCGTCGATTTGCTTAGGACGAAGAAGTGTGCATCTGAGTACAGTCGTGGTTCCACAGGCCACCAGAGCCGTCTTGCCCGACAGTAGGATAAGTGCATTTAACAGGTACGGTGATTACTTTTGAAATAATAAACAGTTTACTTACTTTTTTCATCTGACTGCACGTCACACTTTGAAAATTAATATAAATTAATATTTCGTAAGTACATTCGTAACACCGTAACTCGAAAGAATACAAGTTCCATCAAATGCGCATAACATGCCATATCGTCCATTCTAAGATTCTGCTCTCATCTCCATTTCCACATAACCATATTATTAATTTACTAAGGAACAAACATCGGTGCGATACTAATTTCATATATCTCGCACCACCTCGTTTATCATAGTTAACGCAGTTGAGACATTTAGTCATCTCGGATTACATAACGCATCTTAATCTGAAATCCGTGACTGCTGCTGTTCTTAGACAGCAAGTCAGAAACGCTTCCGTGTTTTTTTTCATATAGAATGTAATGCGCGCCTATTTTTACATGACTGAGAACTTATTGTTCCCTCATACAATTCACATAGATCATGCAACTTGAAGTTTCGCGGTATTAGCACAATATTCTGCTATGATACAAGAATGACATAAAACACCACAAAAAAAAGAACGACTCACATATCAATAATATTTGTACGTGCATCACATTATTCACTCGTGAGATAGCGCAACTCTGTTGCACCATGTTATCACACACTCTGAAGTTTTGGTATTAGTTTACTACATTTACATTTATTTGTACATCCATATTCCGCAAGCCACTTTACACTGCGTGGCGGAGGCTACTTCTCTTACCACGATCTTTCCCCCTTCTCTGTTCCATTCGCGAACAGCGAGTAGGAAAAATGATTGTCGGTAAACCTCTGTGATTATATCTGATTTCTCGGATTGTGTCGTTACGATCATTTCGCGAGACGCATATCCGAGGAAGCATTATGTTGGCTGACTCTGCCCGGAACACACTGTCTCGGGGTACTAGCTACGACAAGTGAGAAGAAAAACAATAATGAAAGTTCTGGTTTTCCCCGTTTTCTAACAGAAGAGTCAAGCTAATCCTTACCCACTAAAAATACATCTTTTTAAAAAATCAGATAAAAATTCGCTTCACGCGTTTATAAGCTCTTCCGATCTGACTATGTAAGCGTAGACTAGCTGCGTTTTTAATTCAAAGAAATCGTATCGACAGCAGTTGAAAGACATATACCATATAAATTAGTAAGAAATGGAACTGATACCCCGTTGTAGACGAAACGGGTCGAACACTGTTGCAGAAGCAACGAAAAAAAGTATGCCAAATTTAAAAGAACGCCAAATCCCCAAGATTGGCGAAGTTTTATAGAACTTCGAAATATGGCGCGTACGTCAATGTGAGATGCTTTTAATAATTTCCAGAACGAAACTCTGTCTCGAAATCTGGCAGAAAATTAAAGGAGATTATGGTCATATGTAAAGTACACCAATGACAAGACGCAAACAATATCTTTACTGCGCGATAATCATGATGATGTCACTCATGGCAGTGCCATTAAAGCAGAGCTACTAAACTCAGTTTTCCGAAATTCCTGCACAAAAGAAGACGAAGTAAGTACTCCAGAATTTGAATATAGAGCAAGTGCCTACATAACTGACTTGAAGTAGATATCCGCGGTGCACCGAAGCAATCCGGTATACCAGTCAGGTTCCTTTCATAGCATGCTGATACAGTAGCTCCATACTTAGCAAATGCATACAACCGCTCGCTCTTCGAAAGATCCGGACTTAGAGACTGGAAAGTTTCACAAGTCACATTAATACGCAAGAAAGGAAATAGAAATAATCCGCTGAATTAAGGATCCATTGATATGGATTGATTTGCAGTAGGATTCTGGAAATATACTGTGTTCGAACACTACGAATTACTTAGAAGAAAACGATTTTCTTACAAATAGTCAGCTCAGATTGACAAAATATCATTCTTGTGAAACATAACTAGGTCTTTAGTCTCACGAAGTAATGAGTGCTGTCGACAGGGGATGTCAAATTGACTCCATATTTTTAGATTTTCGACACCGTTCCTCACAAGCGTCTTCTAATCAAATAGAGTGTCTGTGTGGTAACGTCTTGGATGTGTGAGTGGATTCGTGATTTCCTGTCAGAAAGGTCACAGTTCGTAGCAACTGACGGAAAGTCATCGACTAAAAGAGAACTAACATCTGGCGTTCCCCAAGGAAATATAGCCCTTTGCTGTCCCTGATCTACACAAACGGCATAGGAGACAATCTGAGCAGCCCTCTCACATTGTCTGCAGATGATGCTGTCAACAGATGATCAAACCTAATTGCAAAATGATTTAGACAAGATATATGTATGGTGCAAAAAGTGGCAGTTTAAATAATGAAAAGTGTGAAGTCACCCACATGAATATTGAAAGAAAACCGCTAAATATCGATTACACGATAAATCACACAAATCTGAAGGCTGAAAATTCAACTGAATACTTAGGGATTCATATTGCGAAGAACTTCAATTGGAACGATCATATATATAATGTTGTGGCTAAAGCAAAAGCGCCCATCTACATAGGGAGAAATAATCATCATGATAAAATAAGAGAAACTAGATCTCGCACAGAAAGAATTATGCGCTCATTTTTCCGGTGCGCCATTCGAGAACGGAATGATAGAGAAATAGCTAGAAAGTGGTTGGATGAACCCTGTGCTAGGCACTTAACTGTAAATTGCAGGGTAGTCATGTAGATTTAGATGTAGACTCCTGTACAATTACAGTGCATAGCTCAATGATTAGAGCACGTATCCGTGGTTTGAAAAATATGGTTTAATCGCTTCCTATGTTGATGCACTACCTCGTCGAAAGTACGACTATGGCCGGCAAATTTGGAGATAATTAAATCTTGCATGAAAAAACATGGTGCCATTTAGGTTATACGTAGCGACTTCAGAAAGTAAGTTACACATATTGTCCCACGCTAAGACCATTGCTCAACAGGAACAGACAGAGGTGAGTACATAATCCGGTTTTCCTGCGGACACATTTCTGCTGCGGTACGGTTAACAAGTACATCACAGTGCCCGAGGGAAGTGGCGCGCCAACTAGAAACGCACAACAAAGTTAAAGATAGCGGAAGAGTAAGATTCTTGAAACTTCCTGGCAGATTAATACATTGTGCCGGGCCGAGACTAGAACTCGGGACCTTTGCCTTTGGCGGGCAAGTGCTCTACCATTTGAGCTACCCAAGCACGACTCACGCTCCGTCCTCACAGCTTTACTTCTGCCAGTACCTCGTCTCCTACCTTTCAAACTTTACAGAAGCTCTCCTGCGAACCTTGCAGAACTAGCACTCCTGAAAGAAAGCTCACATGGTAAAGCACTTGCCCACGAAAGACAAAGGTCCCGAGTTCGAGTCTCGGCGCGACACACAGTTTTAATCTGCCAGGAAGCTTCATACAGCACACACTCCGCCGCAGAGTGAAAATCTCATTCTACTAAGATTCTTGACAGTAAAACGCCGATAAGGACATTTACTCAGTGGTCCACCGTGAAATTCTGGCGGTGCGTGGTCCAAATACAACGTCGCGTCCTGATGCAGTGAAGTGTTGGCAAGAATTTGACCAAGGCCGCGCAGATATGAGTGATGTTGATTGGGAAGGGAGGATAATGACATTGCCCACGGGCGACACTGTTTAGGCAACAGAGGAAGGTTGGGGGCGGGGGGAGGGGGAAGAAACGTGCCAACGAAGAGGACGCTCACTCAGTGGTTCTCGAATGGTTTCGTGACGAAGGAGCGCATTTCTGTCTTCGAAGGTTTGAATGACTGGTAGAACTTTCCGACCGCTGTTAACAGAAACGTTGGTGACTATATTGAAGAATAGTGTCATGAATCTGTATGTCTCTGGAGTGTAGTCCCCCATTCAACAGAATTTACTTGGACTATCATAATAATACATAACTTAATTAGTGAAGTCATCTCATACGAGTGTAGCTGCGTACAGGAAAAAGTATTCAAAATCTGAGACAACTGTTTCATCTGAATTAGACATTCAGTAGCAAGTGACAAACATCTACAGTCAATATGCAGCCTACACCACGCTGCAACAACACTTCAATAAAAATGCCACTGACTTGCCGAAAGACTTAAATTTATTTGTTTTGCCAAATTAGAAGTATAACATCAAAATACAACTTCTGAGAGTATTCATTAAATGCCTTTCACGAAAATAATTCTAACCAGCTGTACTCCTCGCATAAAATTCTGGAAATCTGTCACTAGACCCTCTGCGAACTGCACACCTGACCCGGTGGGAATACGGCAGACAGACCGCGCGTAGCTCGGACTGCGGCCGCTGTTTACATGCGACACGCACAGACGCGCGCCGCACTCGGCAGTCTCCCATAAAGCAGGGCTGCGGCGGGCTGGAGTCATGCATTATTGAAATACGGAGCACCCTTTTACAGTCCCGCCTCAAGGAACATGCCGTATTATAGCCCGGAAGCGACTCTGCTGCAGCTCTATGGCTTTACTGCTATTATATAGCAGCCAACGGCCAGAATGTGAGGATTGTGCTATGCAGTTAATTCCAGATGAATCCGCGTAGGACAAGCACCACAAACCAATTTATATTTTCGCGGAATAATTGCCAGGAATAATCTCATTACTTACTACAGATTTTACACACTCTGCAATTAGCATATACTAAAGTGATGCACGACATTACATACATCGATGAAATTTAATTTATTGGCACTGAGCCATCAAAGGCCCCGCTAAGCAACATTGCATAGGGAATCTTCGTACATCCGTATTTAAATCGGATAATTGTGGGACATCAGCTGGTATAATTTTTATTAGCACTGAAATTCCTCCAGCTGTACCTAAGATTTCATATTTATTTGGCTACTAGTTTCGACGTCGCGCCAACGCCATCTTCAGGCCCGTACCTTTTATGATATCAATTGTGTGTGGCTGAGTACTAGAAGTCCGCCGCGATACCGATACGTGCTCCACATGGAAGGCGGGCAGACACTAGTTACTGCCTGCCTTCCATGTGGAGCACGTATTGGTCTCACCGCAGACTTCTAGTACAGCAAGGTGAACATATACACATACATGATAGGGAAGAGGAGCAAAATCCGTTTCAAGCATCGTCAGTTGAGTCCCATACTCCAAGGCTAGCACCTCTGTTTTATTCAGTCCGGGGTACTGGAACAGATCGAAGTTGTCTGCCACACTGCAGACTCACCAGGCATTTCGAATAACACAAACAGCTCCAGGCTGTAGTCTCCATGAGTTGCGACATGCATCCTCTTTCCATCCTGCTCCAACAGCATTATTTGCTGAAAAGTATTCTCCCTCTGCTCATCAATTATCACCTCCTTCCATTCCTTGTGTAGGAGGCTATGGTCTTGGACCTTAGTTATATGCTTGCAGGTAATACATTTACTAAAATCCTCTCTGTGCAGACCAACATCTTGTCAATTGAACACAACAGTACCTTGCACTCCAGCCTTTTTCCCACCAGTTCACAAGTGGGGATAGGGGCACAGAAATTGAGGGTTGGTGGGAGTGGCCTCAAGACAGTGTCAGGCATCTCCTCGTGGCAGAATGATTGTCTAGGGCCATCGGCGTTTAAATTTTCAGGCGAATATGTATACATGCTGTTGGAAAAAGTGGGGGTGGTGTATGGCAGAATGTGCAGGGCAGAAAGTAGTGAATCTGGCTGTGGAGTGTGAACTATCCAGCTCCCTCAAAAATAAATAAGTAAATCCATTGCCTTACGTCCTTTCTCTTCTGCAGCTCAGTACAATCTCACTCTTTTTCCTATCAGTTTCTATATGGGGAGTAGATGGGAGAATTGGGGGATGGAAGAGCTGGTAGGATTTCCCAGGAGGTGGAAAAGTAGCTCAGAATTGAATAGGGAATGAATGACAATAATAGGTGTCCCTCTGCACAGAGGATTGTGGGATGAGGGGGAGGAGGGGAGTGGGAGGAGGAAGGGGTGCATTAGGGGTAGCGGAAGTGTGGGGGTTCCTCAGAAGGATGGACTGTACCCAGAGGGTCATAAATCAACCCCTAGGGGATCATAAATCAATTAGCACAACAAAAGATTAAGGGGAGGTAGAGGAGGATAATTTACTCCTAAATGTGTGCTTGCCCCTTAATTTATGCAACCTGCACAAACAAAATACTCCAGTATCAGCTTGACCCCAGTGCTCAACTATTGCTCTCTTTGTCATTCAGGAAATCTGTCCATCAATCCCAGAATGAGTAGGTGGAAATTAATGTCTCTGTAAGAGAAAGTTTGGAAGAAATTATTTCTATTTTTCTAGATGTAAAGAGCATAACAGTATATTCCAAGACACACAGAGGTGTTCTCCAAATTGGCATATGAAGTCTACTATGTGTCGCACTGAGTGTGCATCTTTTTTTATTTTTCTACTTACACAAAAATTTGGCGTTTGCAATGTAGTCCGCATCTAGATTTCTTTTCAAAATTTGAAGCAGAGAAGATTGAGTTAATGTCCTGAAGAGTGCAAAGTTAAATTTTATCAAGTTATAACTCAGCCATGTCATACTTAAGATTTTATATTTGGGATATCTCTTTATTTATATGCTTATATGATAAAATCAGATGTTTCAGCTGAGACGGCTTTGTAAATAGATGTGTCTGTGTAATTCATGGACTTTGATTACTTTTGTTGCTCTGTTAACAACTGTTATATGCCACTATTCTTTTATATGCTGCCACAAACGACTGGAGCTGGATGATACTAGTGGCAGGAACCATGGAAGATACTCCCTCATCACCAACCACATGGCTTACTTATGAAATGGACGCATACTGTACAGATTTTTCCTGTACGTTTTGTAGAATTTTACACCCATATGAATGTTGACAAGCACAAAATGATTTTTCAGCATCCTAGGTAAGCAGACAGATACCAACTTTTCAGATGACTGTGCAAGGAAAAACCAACGATGCAACCTCAATACAACATTGCAACTTAGTTTTGGTTAGGAATACACCAGTAAATCCACGATTCCTCACAGAATTGAACTGCCAAGTATGAAACAGTTTCAAACTTTTGATTACTTTACAAATGAGTTAATATGTTAGATATTGGAGGTTAAGCGTGTAAACGAGAAAAAGTTTAGAAAAGGCTTGCAATTACGTTTAAATGTGGTTACAAGTCGCTAAGTGTTCATATTACCAAACGTAGGATGAATATTGTCTGGGAATTTTCCTCTCCGTTTTAAGCAAAAGTGAGCTTTTCACAAATCTAAATGTTTATGAATTCGTATATCTTGAACCACGTGTCTTAAAATGATATAATTTGGCAGGTACACTCAGGGGTATGTGTGGACACTGTCTGCAAAATGTCCCGTGGATCGACTGATCAAAGAAGTAATGCACTGAAGCGCCAAAGAAACTGGTATAGGTATTCGTATTCAGAGATATGCAAACAGGCAGTATATGGCGCTGCGGTCGGCAACACCTATATAAGCCAACAAGTGTCTAGCGCAATTGTTAGATCGGCCACTGCTGCTACAATAGTAGGTTATCAAGATTTAAGTGAGTTTGAACGTGGTGTTATAGTCTGAGCATGAGCGAAGGTTCAAATGGCTCTGATCACTATGGGACTTAACTTCTGAGGTCATCAGTCTCCTAGAACTTAGAACTACTTAAACCTAACTAACCTGAGGACATCACACACATCCATGCCCGAAGCAGGAGTCGAACCTGCGACCTTAGCGGTCGCGCGGTTCCACACAGTAGCACCTAGAACCGCTCGGCCACCACGGCCGGCATGAGCGACGGTACCATGAATATCAGGAATCCGGCAAAACATCAAATCTCCGACATCGCTGCGGCCGGATAAGGTCCTGCAAGAACGGGATCAACGACGACTGAAGAGACTCGTTCAACGTGACAGAAGTGCAACGCTTCCGCAAATCACTGCAGATTTCGGTGCCATCAACAAGTGTCAACGTGCAAACTATTCAAGGAAACATCATCGATATGGGATTTTGGAGTCGACGGCCCACTCGTGTATCCTTGATGACTGCACGAGACACAGCTTTACGCCTCACCTGGGCCCGTCAACTCCGACGATCGACTGTTGATGACTGGAAACATGTTGCCTGGTCGGACGAGTTTCGTTTCAAATTGTATCGAGCGGATGGAAGGGTACGGCTATGGAGGCAACCTCATGAATGCATGGAATCTGTATGTCAGCAAGGCACGGTTCAAGCTGGTGGAGACTCCGTAATGGTGTGGGGCGTGTGCAGCTGGAGTGATATGGAACCCCTGATACGTCTAGACACAACTCTGACAGATGACACGTACGTGATGATCCTGTCTGATCACCTGCACCCAATGTCCATTGTGCACTCCGACTGCCTTGTGCAATTCCAGCAGGATAATGCGACACCCAACACGTCCAGAATTGCTACAGAGGGGCTCCAGGAGCACTGTTCTGAATTTAAATACTTACACTGGTGACCAGACTCCTCAGACATGAAAATTATTGAGCATGTCTGGAATGCCTTGTACCATGCTGTTCAGAAGAGATCTCCACCCCGTCGTTCTCTTACGGAATTATGGATTCATGGTGTCATTTCCCTCCAAAACTACTTAAGACATTAGTCGAGTTCATGCCACGTCGTTCATGCACTTCTGCGTCCTCACGTGGGCCCTAAGCGATATTAGGCAGGTGTATCAGTTTGTTTGGCTCTTCAGTGTGTATTAAAACGTCGTACTTGATGCGGAAGTTTTACAGCAAGAACAGCGAAATATAGTAAGAGATAAAACTTTTTTCTTTTCATCATCCCCTGTCGGTGTCAGCAAGAAAAAGTTACGTAATGATTTGAAATTACATGTAAAGATTGTTGAAAGCCGCTACGTGCTCCCATTCTCAAATACTAGGTGAATGTGGTGTGGTATTTGATCGCGGTGATCTACATTGCCTCAAGACATACACAGTTTCTAAATGTAATAATTGTCCTACTGTGTTACATCTTTAACACAGGACTATACTTCTTAATGAGTAGATTAGGACGGCATTATTTATTTTTAAATTCGGTCAATATTTATACGAAATACTTAGAAATAAAGTTTTTGTTGCTCCGGGAAGCCGTTACATAGGCAATTTGCAACTGAAAAATGGAACGTTTCGTGTTTGGAAATGGCACTGGGTTATACGTTACATTCTCTTCTAACATTGTCCTGCCTTGAGAAGAAAAACGCCTGTAGTAAATTTCATTCGCGGACGACGAGCAAATATGTCAATCTTCCAAATTGTCACGAAGCGTTGTCACGATTTTTTCAGTATGCCACATGACGCTGTTAGCATGGCTAGCTGATACTAACGGTCACTGTGTCATGGGTGACAGTATCCATTTTGACACAGCTGCCTAGAATAGATAAACGTTCACGTTTTTCTCGCTTCAGTTTCCTTGGATGTTATCACAGCCATCTCTTTACGAGATGTGCGTGAGTGGAATAACGCCTTCTGAGAACAGGTTTGCTGCGTACTTAGTTTTTGTAAGGATCGCTACAGATATCCCGAGGTGACAGCTCTAGCACTGAGGCCAATGAGTTCCGAGAATACTCACATAAAAATGTCCACGGATCACGAATTATGGCGTCAGCATGGGAGCTGATGTCATGTTCCCAGCGACAATTAAGACGAAATTTTTGGAGGGAGTCATAATTTTTGTCACTGTTTTTATTACACACATCGGTTATTTCGCTGAACCTTCGGCAGAATGAACACTGATTTCCGTGGTCTTGATAAGAGCAAGTTCTGGTAATTCGATTTATTCGTTGCCTTTCTTCTTAGCCTTAAAGACAAGACAGTATCCGATCCTGTTGATTTGTAATGTACATGGAATAATAGTACAGGATCGTTTTCCGGACAGTAGTAATACATCAGTCTTAAAGTATGTTTCGACTGATAAAAACTAGTATTTTCCAATATTTGACTTATGTTCACGCTAGAAATCTGTGTAGCATGTAATACTTCATATTAAAACGGATGTTCCGATTTCTGTTGTGAAGTACGGAATTTTACAGGGCGCATTGTCAAGCGCGTACTGGACAAAAACCTACGTTGGTAGGTTGCGACCGTGGGTTCTGGAGCGCTCTGTATTACCTGCCATTCCTTAACACATGCCACATAACATTAGGTGACGTTATACACGATACTTTACTGGCAGAGGTCATGTTCGATTCTACATTCTTAACGAATTGTACAATTTCATGTGGGTAATCTGTTATATAATTTCTTTTCAGTGATATGTGTCGTTTTTGGTGTTGCAATATACTGAAATAAGAGCCTGTTATGCTGAACGGAAGTAATCTAATTTTATTTTTTCATTCGTTGTGGTGATTTTGGTAATCTCCCAGTTGCTACATAAAAACGTAATTGTAATAGATACTACAAACAAAAAACAAATTGCATAGTACGCATAAATACACCATGCGATCAAAAGTATCTGGACACCTGTTACCGTACTTTCTTATGAGGCGTCCAGCTTTTGTGACGACTTGAACTCTGCTTTAAATGTCACGTCTAATAGGCTGTGGAGGAGCGGCCTTTTATTGAAAAGGCTGTTTATGTAAGGATAATTGATCATTTTATATCATACGATTTGCTGTCAAATGTACAGTTCGGCTTTAGAAGTCGTTTAACAACTGAAAATGCTATATTCTCTTTTCTCTGTGAAGCACTGGATGCGCTAAACATAACGTTTCGACCACCTAGCGTATTTTTTATTTAACTAAGACATTTGATTGTGTTGATCAAAAAATATTGCTCCAGAAGTTGGACCATTACGGAATACGGGGAGTAGCTCACAATTGGTTCACCTCTTACTTCAGCAACAGGCAGCAAAGTGTCATTATTCACAATGTCGATAATGGCTGTGATGTGGGATCTGAGTGGGGTACTGTCAAGAGGGGGGTGCCCAGGGGTCAGTGTTGGGGCCGCTCCTGTTCCTTATTTATATAAATGATGTGCCCTCTAGTATTATGGGTAACTCTAAAATATTTATGTTTGCTGATGACACTAGCTTGGTAGTAAAGGATGTTGTGTGCAACATTGACTCGGTTTCAAGTAGTGCAGTACATGACCTCAGTTCATGGCTTGTAGAAAATAAAGTAACGTTAAATCACAGTAAGACTCAGTTTTTACAGTTTCTAAGACACAATACAAAAAAACCTGACGTTTTAATTTCACAGAACGGGCATATGATTAGTGAAACTGAACAGTTCAAATTTCTAGGTGTTCAGATAGATAGTAAGCTGTCGTGGAAAGCCCATGTTCAGGATCTTGTTCAGAGACTTAATACTACTGTTTTTACTATTCGAACGGTATCAAAGGTGACTGATACTTCGACACGAAAGTTAGTCTACTTTGCTTATTTTCATTCACTTATGTCATATGGTGTTATGTTTTGGGGTAACTCTTCCCGTTCTGAAAGGATATTTTTGGCTCAGAAACGGGCGGTTCGGGCATTAAGTGGTGTAAGTTCACGAACCTCTTGTCGACCTCTGTTCACGAGTCTGGGTATTTTGACATTGGCCTCTCAATATGTATATTCCTTATTGTCTTTTCTTGTTACCAATATTAGTTTATTCCCAAGAATCAGCAGCTTTCACTCGGTTAATACTCGGCAGAAATCAAACCTGCATTTGGATCGGACTTCCTTAACTCTTGTGCAAAAAGGTTTTCAGTATTCTGCTGCATCCATTTTCAATAAGCTGCCTCTCCAATTCAAAAATCTTAGCAGTAATCCACGCTCTTTCAAATCGAAAATGAAGAGTTTCCTCATGGGTCACTCCTATTCTGTCGAGGAGTTCCTTGAAAAATTAAGCTGATCCTTATTGTATTGCTGATAGCGTTTGCTTAAGCTTATGGACTGACTTTTTTTGAGGTTCATGAACATTTATTTTTACCTGTTATTAAGTTTATGTTGTAATTTTATGTACTGACGGGTTCCATGACCTTGGAGATTTGCTCCTCAATTTGGTCCTACGGAACTTGACGTGTAAATAAAATGAAATAAATCCTCCGTCAAGAGCAAAAAACAGAGGGGGCCCTGATGCTGGACGCTGGGTTCTGGAACGAAGTTGACGTTCTAACTCAACCCAGAGGCCTTCCATTGGGTTCAGGCCGGGGCCCTGGGCAGGCCTGTCTACGTTAGGAATGTTATCGCTCACAAACCGTTGTCTCACAGGTACTGTTTTATGACAGAGTGTACTATCATTTTGCAACAACCAGCCATCGACTCCTAACTGTTCCTCTACTGTACACAGCACACAGTGGTCTAAAATGTGTCCATACCTTTAAGCAATTATAGTTTTCTTACCCGAAGCATGGGAACCAGACAGTAGCCACGAAAAACAACGCAACACCGTAACACCACCGCCTTCGAATTCACTATTGGCACTTCATATAACGGCAGGTATTGTTCTCTAGGTGTTCATCAAACCCAAATCCTTCCGTTGGGCTGTCACAGGAGATACCGTGATCCGTCACTCCAGATCACTCGTTTCCAGTCATCGCTCTTTACACCACCACAACCGTCGCTCAATACTGACAACAGAAATATGTACAGCTGGGCCATTGTACTCCATTCTCTTAACTCCCTACACACAGTCACTGTGCCAGCTAATTCACTACGATTCAAAAGTAACATAATTACAGTGCCAGAAGGAAAATGACATTCATTACTCCCCACTGAGGTAGTCTGTAGCACAAAAAAGGGTGCACAATGCTGCAACAAAAATGTGTGATCACTTATACAGTGATGTAAAATATCTGACAGACAGCAAAGTAAAATTTGAGAAGAAACTGAGAACGTTTCTCCTTTACAACTCCTTCTATCCCGTACAAGAATTTCTATTACTATAATGTGTAAAAGGTGTTGGGTAGGAATAACTAACTCTCGTCTGTATATATTTTTTGTAATAAAAAATAAAATAAAAAATTAAAAACTTAGAATTGTTCAGAATGTAACTGTACGTACAAATTAACTTTCGAAGTGAATATAACATGACTCGTTCCACATCATTACGATGTATCGCGCAAAGTGAGTCATGGAACATGCAGCAATAACTAATAACTAATTAAACGACAGAACCATCATTGCGAATATACTCCTCCACAACAAAAGCATGCTATTCACTTATCGACGCCAGTGCGCCTATTGAAAATGGTAGGTATACCGCTATTGATCGATACCCCCGCCAAATCAGTATCCAGAACACGGCGCATACAGCGGCCTCTTCATTTACGGGAGGTCTTTTGGCCGTACCCTGTATTTAGAATTTGACGATGCGGTGGTATTATATCGAACGCCTTTCGGTTACCTATGAAGACGAATGTACCTCTTCATCTGTCTTTGTTGTTTGCAAGATAATGTGTGTGAATAAACTAGGCCGTAGTTTCATCTGAATTCCTGCAGATTCTTGGGGAGAAGCTTCTTTTTGTCTAGGAAATTCATGATGTTCGAGCTTACACTAAGCTCTAGGACCCTGGGGATGTGAATCCTATCCGTTACCCTCTCTGTAAGCAGGAGTGACCTGCCCTCTTTCCCAGTCAAGTGGAACTATTCTCTTAACGCGAGGCTCTCGATATATATGAGCAACAAACAGGGGTGAAACGTGGTATGTTCAGTGTACAATCTAAGCGGAGTTCCGTCAGGGCCTGGCGCCTTATTCACCTTGACTAGTTCTAACTATTTTTGCAGTACTACTTGAGTTATCTGATGTGTAGTTGTTCATATACACTACTGGCCATTAAAAATGCTACACGACGAAGACGACACGCTACAGACGCGAAATTTAACCGACAGGAAGAAGATGCTGTGATATGCAAATGATTAGCTTTTCAGAGCATTCACACAAGGCTGGCGCCGGTGGCGACACCTACAACGTGCTGACATGAGGAAAGTTTCCAACCGATTTCTCGTACACAAACAGCAGTTGATCGTCGTTGCCTGGTGAAACGTTGTTGTGATGCCTCGTGTAAGGAGGAGAAATGCGTACCATCAATTCACGACTTTGATAAAGGTCGCATTGTAGCCTATCGCGATTGTGGTTTATAGTATCACGACATTGCTGCTCGTGTTGGTCGAGATCCAATGACTGTTAGCAGGATATAGAATCGGTGGGTTCAGGAGGGCAATACGGAACGCCGTGCTGGATCCCATCGGCCTCGCATCACTAGCAGTCGAGATGACAGGCATCTTATCCCTATGGCTGTAAAGGATCGTGCAGCCACGTCTCGACGTTTGCAAGACAACAACCATCTGCACGAACAGTTCGGCGACGTTTGCAGCAGCATGACCTATCAGCTCGGAGACCATGGCTGCGGTTACCCTTGACTCTGCAGCACAGACAGGAGCGTGTACGATGGTGTACTCAACGAGGAACCTGGGTGCACGAATGGCAAAACGTCATTTTTTTGGGATGATTCAGGTTCTGTTCAGTGCATCATGATGGCTGCATCCGTGTTTGGCGACATCGCGGTGAACGCACATTGGAAGCGTGTATTCGTCATTGCCATACTGGCGTATCACCCTGCGTGTGGTATGGAGTGCCATTGGTTACACGACTCGGTCAGCTCTTGTTCGCATTGACGGCACTTTGAACAGTGGACATTAAATTTCAGATGTGTTACGACCCGTGGCTCTAACCTTCATTCGATCCCTGCGAAACCCTACATTTCAGCAGGATAATGCACGACCGTATGTTGCAGGTCCTGTACGGGCCTTTCTGGATACAGAAAATGTTCGACTGCTGCCATGGCCAGCACATTCTCCAGATCTCTAACGAATTGAAAACGTCTGGTCAATGGTGGCCGAGCAACTGGTTCGTCACAATACGCCAGTCACTACTGTTGATGAACTGTGGTATCGTGTTGAAGCTGCATGGGCAGCTGTACCTGTACAAGCCATCCAACCTCTGTTTGACTCAATGCCCAGGCGTATCAAGGCGGTTATTACGGCCAGAGTTGGTTGTTTTGGGTACTGATTTCTCTGGATCTATGCACCCAAATTACGTGAAAATGTAATGACATGTCAGTTCTAGTGTAATATATTTGTCCAATGAACACCCGTTTATCATCTGCATTTCTTCTTTGCTTAGCAATTTTAAAGGCCAGTAGTGTAGTTTTCCGAAGAGGGGCCGTCAGATAAAAACTCGTAGGACAATTTAAAAATAAACTTATGATTCAGATCGTGGTTGCTAAACAGTTCTTTGGCAAAGAACCGTAACACGTCATTGTGATAGATGGATAAAACATTCGACCATGTTCTGAACAGGTAAGGTTGCCCGGACTCGTGTATTCGCGTCACTAGTAAACCCGTTCCAGATGGACCGCAGAACGCGTCACATTCCGGCCTTGCAAAGGTCAGTCCGGTAGTGGGAAACCCCGGCGACAGTGCTGGCCGGCCGCTTCCTGGTGAGGGCCACGCGGGTCTCTATCTGCCACACGTCACTCGGCCGTGAGCTGGTCGCCGCCAGGAACGCGTCTCGCAGAGCTGAGAGGTCGCTTCCGCTGATGCCGTTGCGCCACCTCTTTCGTCAGAACTATCACGTAAAGCAACTGATATCCGGTTGTGATCGAGTGGTGAAATATCTCGGGCTTTCTGCACACACGGCCTCTCAGTTACGTCATGCAAGGAAATCAGTAGATACACATCGCCTGTGTGCTTTAAGCATTGAAGCTAACTTACAGTTATTTCATACAATTAGAAAAGTACAAGAATATGGACCTGCTCTAAGAACTAGAAATATGCATCCACGCTGTCTCTGCACCTCAGTGCATTTTCAGTGAGTCACTGGAGCTCTCTTACAAATAATTTCTGCAGATTTTCATTTAGCTTTTAACGCAAGTGAAACAACACAGAGCCCTCAATCAGAACCCTGAACTTGAATATTATTACTTTACTTTAAAAATTAGTTTGTCTAGTACTTGCACCGTTTTTTTTAATCATCGGTCTTTTGACCGTTTGAAGCGGCCCTCCACGAATCTCCTGCGTCAACCTCTTCATCTCAGAATAGCACTTGCAACCTACGTCCTCAATTATTTCCTGCATTTGCAACCTACGTCCTCAATTATTTCCTGCATTTATTCCAATATCTGTCTCCCGCTACAGTTTTATGCATTCACCCCTCCTTTCCACTTTCGTTCATTTCCAGTGAGTTGCTGGAGCTCTCTTACAAACTTGCACTACTTAACACCTAAAGCTAGAAGAAGATAAACAGAGACCAAAATCAACATACTAGCCATTGCCTCTAGGATTAGCCTAATAACAAATATTATTACTATTTATGCTACCTCTGTGACGCTGTAATTCTTCTTCCTTAAAGCTAAAGTGCAAGTAAGCTGTTTATCATGTAAATTCTAAGTAAATAAAATCGATAAGAGCCAGTCAAATAAAAGCGAGACAGATGGTAAAAAAGGTAAGTAAACTGTTTAGTATTCCAAAAATATTCGCCATAACTATTAATACGGTTATCCCACTGTCGAGACCGTTATGGAAAAAATATTTGCAATTGTCTACGGAATCATGATTGTATCCACCCCTTCATCTGTAACAAATCGTCCGCCACGAATGTCTTTCTTCAGGGCTCCAAAAACATGAAAATCGCATGGGAGGAGGTCAGGTTTGTAGTATGGAGTATGTGTAAGAGTTAAACTCCTCCCAACGAAACTTCTCCAGCATACTCGAAGCAACCTTAGCAACATGTGGGACCGCGCGGAATGGCCGAGCGGTTTGAGGCGTAATGTCACGGCCTGTGCGGCCGCTCCCGCCTGAGGTTCGAGTCCTCCCTCGGGCATGGGTGTGTGTGCTGTTCTTAGCATAAGTTAGTTTAAGTAGTGTGTAAGTCCAGGGACCTAAGCAGTTTGGTCCCTTAGGAATTCACACTCATTTGAACATCTGAACAACATGTGGATTGTTTCGATGGAAGTTCTGCTGGGAAACCCTTGTCCCTTAGAAATCCTCCGACCACAATCCCGATCCCTTCCCGCGCTCGTTTTCAAGCAGCAGGTTGCTGACGGTCAGAAGAGTTCTCACTGATTAGAAAAAATGCGCCAATCATTCCCGTATTCAAGATAGATCGTCGAACAGATGTACAAAACTGTAGGCCTAAGTCTTTGATGTCGTTCTGTTGAAGAATGTTGGAACATGTTTTATACTCTCGTATTGTAACATTTCTGGGTACCGAAAATTTTCTTTGTAGGGTTTAGAAAGCAACGATCCTGTGAAACCCAGTTCGTCCACTAAACAAAGAAAGCAGCAGATAAAGGCACCGCGGTAGGTTCCCGTGTTTCTTGATTTTATCTCAACGACATGGTGGATAACACGGGAAGTTTCGCGGATGGCTCTGCTGTATACAGAGAAATCACAAAGTTGGAAAATTGTAGCGAAATGAAGGAAGGCCTGTACAGGATCGACGCTTAGTGCACGGATTGGCAACTGACCTCAGCATAAACAAATGTAACGTATTGCGCAAAATAGGCAGAAAGATCCGTTATGTATGACTGGACGATTGTGGAACAACCATTGGAAGCAGTCACATCCATAAAATACCTAGGAGTTTGCGTACGGAGTGATTAAAATTAGAACGACTACATAAAACTAATTGCAAATAAGGCAGATGTCACACCGAGATTCATTGGAAGAATCCCCAATAAATGTAGTCCATCCACACGAAGGAAACGGCCCACAAAACCCCAAATCAACTGGTACTTCCATATTACTCTTCAATCTTGGAGCGTACCAGATAGGGTCGATAGAGGAAATAGAGAAGATCAAAAGAGGGCCAGTGCATTCCGTTACATGTTCATTTAGTAAGCACGAAAGCGCCACGACGGTGCTCAGCGAACGGCAGACGCTGAAAAAGATGCGTTCTGTATCATGATGTCGTTTATTGTTGAAGCTCAGAGGTTACCGGTTCCTGAAAGAGTCAAGCAATGTTTTGCCTTCTCCAATGTATATCTCGCTAAAAGACCACGAAGGTAGTCAGATAGATTCGGTCCACACCGAAGGTTACCAGTAATTGTTCTTCCCGTTAACTACTCGCCACTGGAACAGGAAAAGGAAGAAGCGAAAGTGGCACACAAATATCAAAAGGAGTATAGATGTACATATAGATACCAGGTAAAACCTTCCTCTGCAGAACAGTGCTTTGTTTTTGGCAGCGCGAGCAATACGAAGCGCTCTTCCGTAGTAGAACCACAGTAGGAGCTGTAAACTCCTGTCCATAGAAAATAGTAACGTGAATGAGCTCGTAGTAACGCCCTGACTGTGTATTCCGCACCACACGTATGATCTCTCCGATGGCACCGCAGTTACGTTGTTCAGGCGTCCGAGCGCCGGCGCAGAGTGACGAAACGTGCAGCACTCGACACACTCCGCTTTCTCGCTGGCACGTACTACTCTCGGAAGAACGAAACCGCGTTTCGGGCGATATGAGGAAGTTACTCAATCGTGCACATACTCCCCGACAACTTCGCTAGGCGCTCTTACGTAAGTGCTTGTGTGAACTGCTAAGTTGTGAAAGATCCATCGAAAGCAACGATGCCACAAACCACTTGTTGTGGTACGTGGTCCAGTGAATGAACCATTTCACTCATTCCCGACCGTGATTACGACGCAGAACATCCCACATAGTTCGCTTTGCAACTTAGTTGCTTCGGCGACGCTTCGCTGCGTTCCGTTCCATTGCTCGAGTAAAGCTGTGTTGTGAGGATGACTGCGTTTGCACAATGTGTTGAGCTCGTCTTCTCAACGAAGAGAATGGAAGTGAAAGGAAGGAATAGGTTGTAAGCCAGTTCCAAAAAACAGCTTATTGGTCCTAAACAACGCCACTGCGTATTTACTAGAGGTAGGGGTGTAAATGTAGAAACCCAGTTTGTTTTTGCTGTATAAAAGAAATGTTTACTTCTCTTTCAGCTTCAAAAATTAGCCAAAGCTAATTCATAATGTTTCAGCAATGACTGTAATATCATGAAACACAAAAACTATATATGTTAAAAATTAAAAAAAACATTTTCTGCTTGCACAACAACTCACTAATTTTTCAAGAAGTGCGGTAATGTGGAAACGCTTTAAAATTGTGGGAAACTGACTACTTCAAACGAAAACTATTGAAAATGTTAGAAACTATTTAAATTTTACATCAAATTTAAATTATACAAAAATATTTTTAAACGCAACTGTATCAGAAAAATGCTTCATAAGCGAAGTTCACTTGCAAAAATCGTGTATGTAAATATCTCCTTCATTTCCGGCACACAAAGAGTGACTCCACTCTTCACACACTACACACTTAATCCACAATTCTCCCCGAATGTGTCTGGAAAATGCGCCTTCACAAAAAACACAAATTGCATCTTCTTCAGTAGGTTTTTCTTCCCCAACTGCGAGATCCAAATGTCACTCGCCTGAAGAGGCAGTTGGTGCATTCGGCTCTTCATCTGAATCCTCAGATAACTTAAGCCATTTTTTGCACGGTTTTCTAGGAGGAGCTTCGCTTTTTTCTTGCTTTTGGCAGGCTCCTTAGGAAGCTTCTGTTTACCCTTTAGTAAGAAGTCTTCAAGGCGTGTTTTATAAGGCGAAGATGTCAAAACAGCTGATGAAACTGGCTTACGACCTCTGTTGGAAAACCGTCCTCTTTAGAGGAGGGACTGGCATGACATCTTGTGGAGACACGCACGTATTTGATGAGGTATTTGACAACGATGTTGACGTTCTGTTTTATCCATTTCAATGAGATACTGCATCAACTGTTTCTCAATAGCATCAGGTAGTGCAAGCTTACGTCCAAGTCTCAAAGAAACACATTCTTCAGGTGACATATCACTATGCACAAACCTTTGAAGTGTCGTCTGAGGTACACTGAAAGCTTTTACTGCTCTTCTTAACCCCAACTGCTAGCCCTTGAGGCTATTATAGCCTTAATCATGTTTTCAGCAGCCCACTTCTTCACAATAGCTCTTGGTTTCCGATCAGTTAGCTTTCGTGGCATCTAAAAACAGACCCAAAACGTTTTAGAAGTAATGTGTTTGATGTTGGTATTGTGGAAACGTTTCCACAATGCCATCGTATGTATGCTTCCACATTAGCTGCACAATGGCCATTTTAAATTTCGGTAGATTACATTAAGCAACTGTCCATTTAAGGTTGACAACGGACTGCTAAAACCTTCTATGCAGCTCCCTTTATAAGCTATCAGACGTAAAGAAAGATAACTACAAAGTATACAGACAGATATAATAGCACAACTTACCTCGAAAAAGGTTTAGAAAATGCGCGAACGAAAATTGCATCACTGTCACGGGGTCTGTTGCTGAACTGACTTCTAACTGTCTACCGTGACAAATAGTAACTACTGCAACAATTTCTTGCTGCCCCACTACAGTGCAACACTCTGCAGGTCAGATACTAGACGTTTCCACATTACCCACACTCTTCCACATTTACACCCCTACCTCTACGTCCGTCTGTTTCTTAATTGGCATCAAGCAGTGTAGTTGGTGAAGACTTCAGCAACTACGTAACGGTGAGTCATACATTTTGCATTAGACCTTTCGCAGCTGACTGTGAGCCTCACGCTACTTCCGCCTGTGTAGACAAAATGGTTCAAATGGCTCTGAGCACTATGGGACTTAACGTCTGAGATCATCAGTCCCCTAGATGTTAGAACTACTTAAACCTAACTAATCTAAGGACATAACACACATCCATGCCCGAGGCAGGATCCGAACCTGCGACCGTAGCGGTCGCACGGTTTCAGACTGAAGCGCCTAGAACCGCTCGACCACACCGGCCGGCCCTGTGTAGACACTACAACTGATAATCGTTCCAAGACTGGAGGAGAAATCTCTCTAGGATAGTACTCTCCTTTGTCATCGTCATTCACTTCTGGAAGGTGAGTTAGGGAAACGTTAAGTACGATTTTCTCTATCCTGAGATGCTGAAAGGCCAGGATCGGTAAGACACTGTCTCATCCGAAGGTGAAGGAAAATGGAACTCACCCTCACTATTGCTATTCATAAGTAACTTTACCAATCCGCTCTTGGATATCTCTAGCCTGCTCCCTAACGCACCCCTAGGCTGCTACACTGTAACCCCGCGAAAGAGAATAAAAATTCTTCTGCCATGTGTGAGCAATATTAATACATGATCCTTTAGCTTCTCTCGGCGTACCTCACGAAAAAATAGTTCACGGATGGACGGTCGGGCGCCAGTGCCAGTGGACACAATACTTCTGCAAGCGAACATGTCGCCAACATGAGGTGCGCTGATGAACAGACAACTTAGGGGTTTTGTCTCTTCGCCTTCCTGCGATCTGCTATTTTAACCTCCGTCTGCCAGTAGCACGTCCTCCCTCACTCCTCCTAGCTTCTCACTCAGATCCACATGCTGGCGGCACCTATGCTGTTTCTTCGCTTGACTCCGAAATCAGTTCGTTATGGAGTACCTCGTTTCTCTGCTTAATCAAAGTAATTGTTGGTTACCAGGCCTTACTAAGGATGTGGCCATCACGAGTGATAAGCGGTTCCCTTATTAGAATCTTAATAGATTCTTTAGTGACACCGTTCAAGAAGTTAGACGTCTGTGTCCGAACCTTAGTCTAGTCATTCTCCCATTCCGTGTAACTCCTGTAGGCAATGTTCTGTGACTTGTTAGGGTGCTGCAATCTGATGTACCGTTGGTGTTCTTGGCGACAATCTTCGGCAGTACCCACCGTCGGACGTATATATCTGTTGCCACAATTACAGGGTAACCCGTAGATACCAAATATCCGTAGTCCATTGTGGTCTTTTGCTTTACCAAGCAATGTCCGTGTTTTAGCAGGTGGGCGGTAGGCTATCTTCACTTGGTATTTCCGGAGAATTCGTCCTATATTCGCGGACAACTGCAACAAAATGGAATTAATGCCATGACCGCAGCCTCCTAAGGTTCCTCTCCCGTTTCTGCCGGCTGTACAGTAGGTGTAGGACGTAGGGCTTTCCGATATTGCCATTCCTGGTAGCCGTTCTTCTGGAAAACAGTCCTCAGATGTTCAGGTCCTTGGTTGACACTGTCATTCTCAGACAGGACGCGAGCTCTATGTACCAATGTTCTGAACACGCCATTCCTCTGGATAGATGGTAGTAGGTAACCGCATACATGTACAGGTCAGTGTGCGTCTCCTCCCGCTACAGGGCATGCGCTTCCTCCTATCAGGACATCCAGAAAGAGGAGTACTCTATCCAGTTCGATTACCACGGTAAAATTGTTTTGTGGTGTATGGAATTAAGATGTATGGGGAAGCCATTCAGCTTATCACTTCCATGTGACCGTGTGATGAAGGTACAGTCTACATACCGGAAAAAACAGGTAGGATTTCACTGGGTTGATTCCGGGGCTTCCTCCTCGAAAAATTCCAAATACATGTTGGCGACAACTGATGAGAATGATCTCACCATGGCTACTCCTTCCGTCTACTTGTAGAAGCCATCGTCGGAAAGAAAGTATCTCGACGTCAAGGTATGCCTGAAAATGTTAGTTGTCTCTACGTCACCGAGCGAGGTGGCGCAGTGGTTAGCATGTAAGTAGGCTCTTTAGGTTTTTTTATTGGTAACGTCGCCGCCACATAGGGCTCTGTATGAAAATCACTGGCTGTGCTGTGTGCAGTCCTTGGCTAGTTTCATTGTTGTCTGCCATTGTAGTGTTGGGCAGCGGCAGCTGGATCCTAACAGCGCGTAGCGTTGCGCAGTTGGAGGTGAGCCGCCAGCAGTGGTGGATGTGGGGAGAGAGATGGCGGAGTTTTGAAATTTGTAAGAATTGGTCTCATGAACTGATATATATATATATATATTATGACTATAAAGGTAAATACATTGTTTGTTCTCTATTAAAATCTTTCATTTGCTAACTGTGCCTATCATTAGTTAGTGACTTCCGTAGTTTGAAACTTTTAGTTAGCTGGCAGTAGTGGCGCTCGCTGTATTGCAGTAGTTCGAGTAACGAAGATTTTTGTGAGGTAAGTGATTTGTGAAAGGTATAGGTTATTGTTAGTCCAGGCCATTCTTTTGTAGGGATTTTTGAAAGTCAGATTGCGTTGCGCTAAAAAACTATTGTGTGTCAGTTTAAGCACATTCGTGTATAATTGTTCAAAGAGGACATTTAAGCACAGTCGTGTATAAATTTTTCTAAGGGGACGTTTCATATGTCGACCCTTAGCCGAGGATACCTCACTGGAATCTTCTGATTTTTTCTTGTAGTTTGTGTAATTAATGTAGATTTTTTTATTGCTAGCGCGTAATCATAGAGAGAATTTCCTTTGTAGTTGTAGTCTTTCATTGTTGTACAGTACAACAGTTGTGGCATGCATGTAGAGTTGCACCAAGTATTTCGCAGCTGCGCTTGCAATTAACTAGATATTATTTTCAGTGCTATGTTAATTTGTTCTCTTATTTTTGTTCTTCAAATTGTGTTTTTCTGTGTTGTCGTGTGAAAAATTGTGATAATAATGGCGTGTGAAAAACGTAATACTAGGCTCCAAAGTAAACTGAGAAATGACAGTGAAGACGAAAGCAGTGTGTTAGCGCCACCATGTAATGAATTAACTAATGTTCAAAGTAGTAATTTGGTAATTGTGTGTAGGGAAATGGAGTGGGTTGCAAATAATGGTGTAGGCAGTGAAACAATTAGTGAACAGGGAAGCGTTATCGATCGATCGGTCGGCAACAGCTCGCCTCAGAATTCCGAAATGACACGACACAATCTTGCAAATACTGTAGATTCAGATTTTGCGTCCTCACCGTTTTCTCAAATAAATCAAGACACATTTTCTGCTTTTCAAAATGCGAATATTGCTGGTTCAAATGCACTGCTGAGTAGCACTGAGGAATATGTTTCAGACACCAGTGCACTGTTATTACAGTTAATGCAACAAATGGGACAAAGGCTACAAAAGTTAGACACAACGCTTGAACAAAATCAGAAACAAATGGGACAAAATCTTCAAAAAGTTAGACACAATGGAACAAAATCTTCAAAAGTTAGACACCTTGGAACAAAATCAGAGACAAACACAGCAAAAGCTTCAAAAGTTAGACACAATGGAACAAAATCAGAGACAAACACAGCAACAGTTGGACACAATGGAACATAATCTTCGGAAGTTAGACACCACACTTGAACAAACACGTGAAGATTTAACTACTGAGTTACATAACATTGAATCGAAATGTTAAAAAATCTGTAATGACGTAAAAACACAAATTTGTGAGCATTTTCAACCTATTTTTTCGCGGCATGAAAACTCATTACAGAATCACGAAGCAGCCATAAAAGAATTGCAAACTGTTGTTCGTGAAAATCACGACACCTTGCAAGCTAAAATGGACTCAGTTGCATCCACCGATTCGGTTACGCAACTTGCAAGAACTCAGGAAAACTTAAAGGACACAGTAGATTCGATTTCAACACAAATGGACACTCTGAAACTTGGTTCAGAAAAACACACTGAGGAAATGTGTTCACTATCGGAGAAAGTAGCCGAACTTTCGGATCAGTTCACTAATTTATCTACGAAGGTAGATGATAATCTGAATGACACAAAACCGGTAGTCTTTAATGACACAGAAGAGTTCGAACAAATTAGGAAATTCAAACAAAATCAGAATCAAATTAATACGCAACACCAAAGAGAAATCCGGGAAGTACAAGATCAGTTGACACAGGTAATACAAGAATTACGTATTTCAGAGGACACTCGCACTCCAATACGGGAAGAGGGACATAAAAATACGGAACTGCCACAAAATAACAACACAGGGCACTTTGGAGATTATGAAAGAAATTGGCAAAGTACACCGAATTTTGAGATGGAACCGCCGAAACGACGTAACAATGACCGATATGCGACCAGCCGACTCGATGATTTTGACTATAAGCTGTTCATTACTACACGTAAATTCAAAACATTTAAGAATTCTGGCAACGACATTCATCCACAAGCGTGGCTCCATCAATTCTCTCATTGTTTTCCTCCCAACTGGTCACTAGAACACAGATTAGAATTTATGTGTGGCTACTTAGAGAATGAACCAGCTGTAAGAACGCGATCGGTCATTCACGATTGCCACAGTGAAGGAGAATTTTACCATGCCTTCCTCTCAGCATATTGGTCCCAAGCCACACAAGACCGAGTAAAACATGGCATCATGATGATGAAACATTTCGAACAATCTGAATTTTCCACTCTTGTGAAATATTTTGAAGACATGTTGCACAAGAATCAGTACCTGTCAAACCCATACAGCCCATCAGAACTCATCCGCATTTGCTTAATCAAATTGCCTGAACATTTACGGCATATTATTTTGGCAGGCCGTTGCAAAGACGACATTGAAGCTTTTCAGGGACTCTTACAAGAATTAGAAATTGACACTGACAATCGCGGAACGCGAAAACAGGAACACAACAATTACAGGTCACATCCGTCGCAATTCCGCGATGAAAGAAATAATAACTGGACACGACAAGGCTATTCTCACAATACAAATCGTGACCAAACAGACACCACCCGTATGACAACCGTTGGCAGAGTAGTAATAATTACAGGGAAAGGTCATCTCTCCGCGGTAGTGACTATCACAGAGACAATCAGAGAAACAGACAATATGGCAACCAGAACTATTATTATCAAGGGAGACACAATAACTTCAGACGCAACAGTTCAGCGCGCAGTTACGATTCAGGGAGAAATTCTCCACCACTTAACCGACAAGAAAGAAATTACAGAAACTACCAACGAAACGACAGACCTGAATTCCATCAGAACTGGCGGGATTCAAACAGGGCGGGGCCCTCTCGGCAAGGTGAATTTGTAGAAGTTAGGTCTCCTAATCCCAATAACGACGTGCGACAACAAAGAGACAGACAATGACTCTCACCGCAGGCAGCCACGTGCGCCCGCTGGCTCCGAGAAAAATATCGTAAGACGCTAGCCTTGAGAAAAATTTTAGCATTCTTTACCGTCCTGTACCACATGATAATTGCGTTGAAGTTGAAACTCTGCGTACTAGGAAGAGTAAAGGTTTACACCACATTTCCATGTAAAACCGTTTATTGAAAGATAATCTGCTTTTTAACTTTGTCTTTGCCATAAAACTTTTCACTTCACATTTCTAGTATGCTTTGTCACACTGAGAAACTGTTAACATGCAACAATGTTTTGAAGTTAACTATACAGTCTAGAACCTAGGGAACATTTTTAAACAGAAATTACGAATGCATTGTTATAGTGAACAGACGACACAGTGTTGTTATTTGTACATTCTTGCTTGTTAGTTGCACGATTACGTAACGACTATAAGTCTTACATACTTACAACATATACTGTTAATGAGGTTTTAATGCAACATTTTGGTTCAGTTGAAAAGACATTCTTTATTTGAAGTTCTTTCTGTGAGATTAAAGATGGCTTAGCGTTTGGTTTCTTTGATAGCTACACGATTATATCACGACGCTACTAATGTGTGACACAATTTACAATGTGCTTTTGCGGTGTATCTGTTTTATATCTGCACAGTTTTTCTGAATTTTTCTGGAAAGTAAAACATGTTTTAGTAGTAACGTTTGTGGTATAGCTACAATGAAACAGCCTTTTCTGTAGCACAACAATACGTACAGTACAGTACTTACTTCATCACGGCAATAAGCGTAATAACTAAGATATCTATGCGCAAAGCATTTCAATTTCGTTTATCATGAGGTAAGTACATTGACTTCTGCAGAACTTAGCTTTCGAAGGACAATAACTACGACACTTCCACAGAGATTGTCTTACAGCAAGACGCACATTTAGCGCTACAGGACACGCATTAAACTATTTATTTTTCAACATATTTGAATTACAAACAAAGTTTTCCGTGATACATTTCATTCCATTGCTGTAATCTGTAACACCTGAGGATATAATGACATTATTCCTCAGGGGGGTACACGCTTACTTTGTGTACCATGTGTGTGGCAAGCACAAGGAGCCCTAGCTAATATGGTATTTGCTTATACAACTTTACACATCGGTACCATATTTCTCCAACACAGAATTACACAGCTACCTGGTTATTTAACAGGGAAACAAACATTTTTTTGCTAAGTCAGTGACAGATGTTTACGCAATTACACAGTTGGATAACTTCACACTTACGAAATTGTATTTTGTCTGTACTTTGTGAACTGTTCATATTTTTTCAGAACCATTGTGATACTATAGGAGCTTTGAATGACATATTTGGTATGAGATTATGATTTTTAAAGTATGTTTGAGGCAGATGACACTTTTGATATGAGCAGAGATTTTTTTTTTAGGTTTTGAAATTATTGGAGGAAGCTACGGAGATTTTGAGAATTTGACTGTGGTGTTATGATGTTATTATTACGACGACGATGTGAATTATGCTGCTGAGGTATGTTTAAGCTGATGCTATATGAGTCATTTGGTTATACTACGTATCTGTTATGATGAAATATTGAAGAAGTGTCGACGAATATATATATGTGTAATAAGGTAAGAAATAATGAGTAGTGGTTAGGGACTCTGATTTGTGAAAAAGGATGTTGGAAACCGAGAATCGTATTTTAAGAGTTATGTGTATATGCGTGAATGTATCACTATGCTGGCAAAAATTTTTGGGCACAATTATATTTAAATGATTTTATTTCTACAGATTTGTAACGCAAATTCTTGACCTGTGATTTTTTTTTATATGAGACTGCCACTGTAGCGGAAACTGGTGTCGTAAATATTTCGATAAGACAGTTAAGTGACCACCTGCATGTAATACGTCGTGGGCACCCAGCTGCGCGACAACCACCTGACAAAAGAAAGCCATTAGTGTGTGCCTGTCAGAGGCACAGGTGAAAAAAAAAAGAGGCCATTATCCTCACTATTGAGATTCCTTTGTAGAAAGCATCGCAAAAACGACACGCTCATTACTTGGAAAGATACTTTCTTACATCTGCACACCTGATAA
Source organism: Schistocerca gregaria (assembly GCF_023897955.1). Taxonomy (NCBI): domain Eukaryota; kingdom Metazoa; phylum Arthropoda; class Insecta; order Orthoptera; family Acrididae; genus Schistocerca; species Schistocerca gregaria. Next base: position 517,659,512 of record NC_064921.1, on the reverse strand, counting down.
TGACAAGCGTCTTTCTACGAGAATTGAGAGAATTTCTACTAACTTATGAAATGCCACATCACTATTGAATGATATTTTTATGCTTTTTACATAAATGCTTATTTCATTTGATATCTGTTTTCCAGCTGTGTTGCAGCATTGGTTTTATAAAATAAAAGTAAATGCATTTGCTAATGTGAAAACTTTCTGTCGACAGATCTATTAAATAATTATTTTATGATCCACATTCTTCGAAAAAGGAGCTCTTGGAATGGAAAGAGCAATAAGAAGCGACTAATAACAGTAACTGTATATATAATTTTCTTTTCAAGTACTTGGTAATTTGTTGTGGCATTAGTTTTTGTGGTGCACCACTTTAATTGCATAGACATTAAGATGTGAATAGACATTGTCCTTATCTGCATTGTTGTCTTTAGTGTAACATTTTTTCTGATTGAGCTTTGTCATGTTTAGGTATAAGTCATAGCATTTGCTGTGGCTGTTTGCCATTCATAGTGCTACTGAATGTCACTTTGTATTACTAGGTTAAGCCAATTTTATTACTGATTTATTTTTCTTGTTTGCTGCGCATTGCCTTATATTAGTTGTAATATTGCTGCCTTTTTTTGCCAATTTCCATTTTTTAACATTGCTGTTTGTGTAAATTGTTTTGTGCTGCTGCATTGCCTTATCCCTTAGTTAATCATCTGAGCTCAGTAGATTTAAGTTAGCTTAAGAGGGGGTAGCCAATATAAGAGAATGATTTGCGATGGATTGGAAGAAATACATTGAGAAGTTATATGAAAAAAGCACAGAAATCAGGTATAGATAGGACTTTTTGGAAATAATGAAGAACGAAGGGAGATCTCCGAGAAGTAAAGAAAGTTTTGTTTGCAAAATACTGCAGTAAAACAAACCCTGTCCTTTCCTTGTGTTATCCCACTATGTGTTTGTGTACTCTTGTGTATTTATGTTCTTCCTGTCTTTATATGTTTATCTGATAAGACTTATGTTGTAGAATTTTCTAAGATTCAGCTACGTTCACTATGATGAGGAATACTGTTATCCTCAAATATAATTTGCACTAATAATATGTCATTTTCTTTGTAAATATGTTTAGAAATTATTTATTCTGTTCTGTTTTAATGCTCATGTGTGAAGTTGATGTTTCAAAAGTTATTCTGATCTTTTATGTATGTACTTATGTTGTAATTTTGTAACACTGATGTATTTGCTATTTCGATTCTTTTGTAAAGCCTGTACTACTGTAAATGTTATCTGTATTGTTATGTTCTTTAATGATATATTTTGTGCCTTTGTTATTGTATTCTCATGTTATAAAATTGTAATTGACACCAGTTCATCAAATTAAGTAACTTGTAAATTACATATCACTGTACACGTTTCTGTTGGTCATAGTATATGGACAATATGTGAGAAGTAGGGACTGATAGTGTTTGCACGTGTGTTAATAATTCAGTAAGGGACTGGAGAACAGCATTGCTGGTTGTAAGAACATTTCAAAAACATTTTTTGTGAGTGCACAAGTGGTGGTTATGGACTTGCTATATTATCCGCAAGACTTTTCAATGGTGATTGTGCACCTGCACAGTCAAACAGATGGCTGCTGGCCATCTCTACAAGGACTACAGTGGGTCTACACCTTTGATGACCCACCAACACCATTATTTCTACAAGGATTGCAGTGGGTCCGCACCTCTAATGGCCCACCAATACCGTAATCTCTACCAGGACTACAATGGGTCTACTCTGTGTTGACCTACCTACCAATATTCTTCAAAACTTCGACTGACTCTGCTGTGGGTTTGCTCTGTTGTGGCCCATTACCTGTATGCATGTCAAAAGTCAGCACTGTCTTTCCGTTGAAAGGACAACACTACTTCTTCATGACTGCATGGAAATCCACTACTTCCGTGTGCATTTTCATTTATTGCTCAGTCTTTGAGAAAAACACTACTATTTTACTGCGATGAATGATCAGGACTGTCTATATGGACTGTGAGAAAATTTTAGCTTTTGACCAACATTGTATTGATAAGTGTGTGCATTTCATTTCTTTCTTATTGTAATTATGAAAATTTTTTTCAAATCTGTATTGGCCACTGCCCAAAACAATTTGTAAAAATTTGTTGTGGGGAGCATGGGGGCTATGTAAGTAGGCTCTTTAGGTTTTTTTATTGGTAACGCCGCCGCCACATAGCGCTCTGTATGAAAATCACTGGCTGTGCTGTGTGCAGTCTGTGGCTAGTTTCATTGTTGTCTGCCATTGTAGTGTTGGGCAGCGGCCGCTGGATGTTAACAGCGTGTAGCGTTGCGCAGTTGGAGGTGAGCCGCCAGCAGTGGTGGACGTGGGGAGAGAGATGGCGGAGTTTTGAAATTTGTAAGAATTGGTGTCATGAACTGATATATATATATATATATATATATATATATATATATATTATGACTATAAAGGTAAATACATTGTTTGTTCTCTATTAAAATCTTTCATTTGCTAACTGTGCCTATCATTAGTTAGTGACTTCCGTAGTTTGAAACTTTTAGTTAGCTGGCAGTAGTGGCGCTCGCTGTATTGCAGTAGTTCGAGTAACGAAGATTTTTGTGAGGTAAGTGATTTGTGAAAGGTATAGGTTATTGTTAGTCCAGGCCATTCTTTTGTAGGGATTTTTGAAAGTCAGATTGCGTTGCGCTAAAAAACTATTGTGTGTCAGTTTAAGCACATTCGTGTATAATTGTTCAAAGAGGACATTTAAGCACAGTCGTGTATAAATTTTACAAAGGGGACGTTACAATCACACTGGACTTGCTTTCGGGAGGACGACGGTTCAATCCCGTCTCCAGCCATCCTGATTTATGTTTTCCGTGATTTCCCTAAATCGTTTCAGGCAAATGCCGGGATGGTTCCTTTGAAAGGGCACGGCCGATTTTCTTCCCAATCCTTCCCTAACCCGTGCTTGCGCTCCGTCCCCAATGACCTCGTTGTCGACGGGACGTTAAACACTAACCACCACCTGTCTCTACGTCAAATTTCTGGCTAAGAACTTCTAAGGATTTTTATAAGAGCAACGTCGAATCTCAGTAGGATGTTGGTGATCTTAAGTTTGTCCACGGAGATGCGAATGTGACGTGACCACTTCTCAACTCAAAAGTTAAGCATTTCCTTCAGGTACTTAGCTATAGTGTACTTCGGGATACCAGTGTTGCTAACAAAGGGACAAAACGGCACCCTGTCTTGGTAAACTTTTGGTAGTTCAAAAAGTCTCTGTGGAACTGGTGCTCTCTGTCTTCGTAACATCATCATCTGGCAAGCCGGAATTTTTGAAAACAGCTGTGGTCAGTATGAACTGTCTTCTAGAAGGCTACACGTTTTCTCAATGTAATCCTGTGTGGATACGAGCACAGTTGTATTGCCTCTGACTGTTCAGCTATAAGCCATGAAGTTCGTGATCAGCATCGACTAGCTCAATGAAGGAATTTGGAATGTCTGTTATACGGAAGGACTCAGAAACGTAAGTTACACACCCCACTACACTTTGAAGTGACACAGATAAACAGCACTCTGTTTCATCAGTCACTAAGTCTGTGGAAAGAACGGTGGGAACATTCTACTAACAGTTGTTTCTCGACGATAGAAATCTGCTCCTTAGGAACGCATCCATTCGGCAGCCGCTCTGTGGATCCTCATCGCTGGAAAATCTCTTTCGTCTTCGATGTTCTTTCAGCTACCTAGAAGATCGATATGGATCTGGTGGATGGTCACCCAAAATGTGTATCGTCTTGGTCAAATTGTTAACACCATTTTCTACGACTGCACGTGACATTGCATTTGGTGCGTATATAACCAGAATCTTATGGTGAAGTTGTGTGCAATTTTTTTGGAAATTTGTGGTAAGGATAAGGACAATGGGACCAAACTGCTAAGGTCATCGGTCCCTAGGTTTACACACTACTTAATCTAACTTAAACTAACTTACACTAAGGACAACATAAACACCCATACCCAATGGAGGACTCGAACCTCCGACGAGGGAGCCACGCAAGCCGTGACAAGACGCCTAAGACCGCACGGCTACCCCAAGCGGGCGCAATTTAGACGTGACGCCCACGAGAATTATACCGTCCCGCGTAATTCAGCTATAGAGTATTATGTCCAGTTGCTGCGAAATTTCACCGTCATATTCCGTGTCATATGGCATCTGTACAGAAGCAGAACTGTGTTTGCAGGAAACCCAGAGCTTGTAAAAGCTTCTGACAGTGCTCCACTCTTATTGCTTAATTATCTTAGCGTGAGACGACATGTTCTCGTATAATCTACTTATCGAAGTCTGTACGTAGAAGAAGTGGAAACAATGATCTGTAGGAAATTATTACGCAGTATCGCTAACGCTTGTTTCAGGAATCACCAAATAAGGTTGTATAAGTCGAAGATACGTAGAGACACCGGATGGTTTCAGATGGATTATATAATGCAGGTGCCAGTTTTAAAAACTGAAGTGCGTGAAAGGAGACCAGTGGTTGAGTAGGGACTGAGACGAGCATGTAGCCTATCTCCGGTGTTATTCAATTTGTACACTGAAGAAGCAGTAAAAGAAACCAAAGAAAAATTTGGAAAAGAAATTAAGTTCAGAGAGAAGAAATAACACCTTTGAGGTTTTGCCGATGACAGAGTAATTCCGCCAGACACAGCTAAGAACACTGAAGAGCAGTTTAACGGAATGAACAGTATCCTGAAAGGAGAATATAAGATAAACATCACTAACAACAAAACAAAGATAATAAAATGTAGTTGAATTAAATTTGGTGATGCTGACGGAATTATATTAAGAAACGATACACATAAACTAGTAGGTGAGTTTTGCTATTGGGCAGTATAAAAATTAATGATGGCCGAAGTAGAGAGGATATAAAATGTAGACTGGCAATGGCAAGAAAAGTGTTTCTGAAGAAGAGAGCTTTTTTAACATCGAGTATAGATTTAAGTTTTAGGAAGTCTTTTCTGAAGGTATTTGTCTGCAGTGTAGCCATAAATGGAAGTGAAGCAAGGATATAAACAGTTTAGACGAGAAAGGAATAGAAGCTTTCGAAATGTGGTGCTACGGAAAAATTCTGAAGATTCGATGGGTAGAACACGCAAATAATGAGATGGTACTGAATACAACTGGGGGGACGAGAAATTTGTGGCAAAACATGACTAAAGAAGAGATGGATTGATATGACACACTGTCAACGACGAGGTCATTGGAGACGGACGTTTCGCGCGACTGGGGAAGCATAGGGAAGATATTCGGCCCTGTCTTTTTCATATGAATCAACAGATAATTTGCATGACGCGATTTAAGGCAATCTTCGGAAAATCTAAATATGAATGGTCAGGCTGGGATTTAGACCGTGATGCTCTCAAACGTGAGCCTAGTATCTTACAAGTTTTCAAGGTGCAGTGCCCGAAAATGCTGGTAACAATAAACTATAAGGTCTGAATCTGTTGCCGCGTGTCAGTGTTGCATACATTAATTACACATAGTGCTGATGAACTCCTTTTATTTGATCATCAGCTTTTTAATATGTGGCCCTGACTTTCAAGCACAGTGTCTCATTAAATTTTTATCGAGTGCAAAAAATGTTGCATTAGGCGATTCTGGAGCAGAGGAATTTATTACTTTAGAAATGTTGAAAAGAATGTTGATGGAGTTGCCCAGATTTTATGTGATGATTAATTTTTGTGGTTCTTTACTGTTCCGAAGGCGTTTGTACATCTTCTGAAGCATTGTACAGCACAGCATCTTACTGTCTCTAATGTATAGTAGAGAATACATTTTATTATTAATGTTTCTACATTGTTTATAAAACAGAAAGGAAATCAGAGCGTCCTTTTCAAATACACAATTTACAGTAATCAATTAAGAGAAAACAAGGAACACTTCAATCAGGACTTACGATCGGAGGAGGCTTTTTTTCTTTTTTTTAAAATTGAGGGAAGGTGCACTGACCTCTCTTCTCTTGTTCTTGTCCGGACGTGGATTCTTATTCAGATTATTATATACTTGGTGCTTCACAGGCGTCAAAGATTTTTGTAAAGAGAATCAGCAGCAACGTGTGTAAATTTATGACAGGATTTGTTGTAAGGAGTGCTACTTTATGATTCGCTGCTGCGAAAAGCCATGACATTAACTTCTCTGGACACAGCCGTAAGGATTAATTTAAAATACTATCTTTCTCCTACTGTACACGCCAGCGACTTTTAATACATCTATCATTTCTTATGAGAATGATAATGTGAAAATTCCGCTATGAATCTCTCTCTGTGTAGCGGAGGCTGTGCTGTTTCGAACCTTCCTGGCAGAATAAAGCTGTGTGCCAGCCTGGGACTGGACACCGGAACCTTTGGCTTTCACGGGCATGTGCTCCACCTACTCAGCTATGCAGGCTTGTTTAGTTCTTCATTCGTGACTTCCGACCCGTTCTCGCAGCCTCACTATGAGCTTGGAGTTTTAAACCTCCAGGACGTTTCGATATGACTGCTGATGCTAATTATTATTTCTTTGTCGGATCGTGCTGTTACTTCTGCAGTCGCTCGTGCATGTATCCGCCACTCCACTTGCGAGGTTAAAACTACATGTTTCGTTTCGACGTGCCCCAATATTACATTTCTCGTTAACATGGCTATGTGAACACCGAAATGAAATACACAACAATGTTACAAGTGGACCGCGCCTAAACATCAACACTGATTTTGTCCAAATTCGTGGCTTATGCAGGGCTCGGTCAAACATGAAAGTGACAGAAGTTGGGCGATGCATGATCGATTTATGACAGAATAGTTGCCAGCGGGTAGTTTAGACGAAAGAGTACAGAACGGTAATCAGACTGGTGGGGTCGAGTCCCTATGCAGAAACATCTTACACTCCTGGAAATTGAAATAAGAACACCGTGAATTCATTGTCCCAGGAAGGGGAAACTTTATTGACACATTCCTGGGGTCAGATACATCACATGATCACACTGACAGAACCACAGGCACATAGACACAGGCAACAGAGCATGCACAATGTCGGCACTAGTACAGTGTATATCCACCTTTCGCAGCAATGCAGGCTGCTATTCTCCCATGGCGACGATCGTAGAGATGCTGGATGTAGTCCTGCGGAACGGCTTGGCATGTCATTTCCACCTGGCGCCTCAGTTGGACCAGCGTTCGTACTGGACGTGCAAACCGCATGAGACGACGCTTCATCCAGTCCCAAACATGCTCAATGGGGGACAGATCCGGATATCTTGCTGGCCAGGGTAGTTGACTTACACCTTCTAGAGCACGTTGGGTGGCACGGGATACATGCGGACGTGCATTGCCCTGTTGGAACAGCAAGTTCCCTTGCCGGTCTAGGAATGGTAGAACGATGGGTTCGATGACGGTTTGGATGTACCGTGCACTATTCAGTGTCCCCTCGACGATCACCAGAGGTGTACGGCCAGTGTAGGAGATGGCTCCCCACACCATGATGCCGGGTGTTGGCCCTGTGTGCCTCGGTCGTATGCAGTCCTGATTGTGGCGCTCACCTGCACGGCGCCAAACACGCATACCACCATCATTGGCACCAAGGCAGAAGCGACTCTCATCGCTGAAGACGACATGTCTCCAGTCGTCCCTCCATTCTCGCCTGTCGCGACACCACTGGAGGCGGGCTGCACGATGTTGAGGCGTGAGCGGAAGACGGCCTATCGGTGTGCGGGACCGTAGCCCAGCTTCATGGAGACGGTTGCGAATGGTCCTCGCCGATACCCCAGAAGCAACAGTGTCCCTAATTTGCTGGGAAGTGGCGGTGCGGTCCCCTACGGCACTGCGTAGGATCCTACGGTCTTGGCGTGCATCCGTGGGTCGCTGCGGTCCGGTCCCAGGTCGACGGGCACGTGCACCTTCCGCCGACCACTGGCGACAACATCGATGTACTGTGGAGACGTCACGCCCCACGTGTTGAGCAATTCGGCGGTACGTCCACCTGGCCTCCCGCGTGCCCACTATACGCCCTCGCTCAACGTCCGTCAACTGCACATACGGTTCACGTCCACGCTGTCGCGGCATGCTACCAGTGTTAAAGACTGCGATGGAGCTCCGTATGCCACGGCAAACTGGCTGACACTTGACGGCGGCGGTGCACAAATGCTGCGCAGCTAGCGCCATTCGACGGCCAACACCGCGGTTCCTGGTGTGTCCGCTGTGCCGTGCGTGTGATCATTGCTTGTACAGCCCTCCCGCAGTGTCCGGAGCAAGTATCGTGGGTCTGACACACCGGTGTCAATGTGTTCTTTTTTCCATTTCCAGGAGTGTATTTTCATTTTATACATCACTTACTCAGCTAATAAACTTAAACTACGTTCAGAGTATTGTGTTCAAAACATTTTCAGAATACTAATGTAAAGATAAGGCAAAGGAGAATTTGGGATTGGAAACAAATTTCCAGGAAGGGATTATAAGGTGTACTCGAGAACTTCATATATAAGATTAGGTAGTTTTCTTGCTACACAGTTGATGTTTTACACGTTCTAGGGTGACATTCGCCGTAATAACAGTTGTCACAGTAATTTTCTCGGCATCTTTCACACATTAAAACGGGTCATTTTTACTATTAAATGCGTATTTTTAAGTTTCTGTAGCAAACCAAACTTTGTTTACATTGATAAAAGGTTGTCTCTCATTGCAGAGATTAGCATCAAACCACGTGTAAAACACTGTTTCGCCAAACACTGGCGAGGACAGCTACTGATGTACAATGAAATGTATTTTATGCAGCCTTCTCTGGACGTGATTCTATTTTCTCCCTAGGAGAGGTAAGAGCAGTTTTGGAGCTTTTTGATCACATTCTTTACCTGACGATAGAAGCAGATATCGCGTGGTTGCGCTAGCAGACTGAATTTGGGGGGGGGGTGTTACTTTGATAATGCACGACGGCAATCCTTTTTTATTTTGAAAAATATCGCCATAAAAGTGCTGATTTATTTGTGTTCAACACAAGTCAATTAACAGAAGAAATCTGTTCTCCTGCACATAGGAACACGTCACATCAGTCCCCCAAAAATTTGCAGTAGGCTGTCGTAAGATTCCACGATTTTGACAAAGTAATGGCGGCATTCTTATGTTTTGCAGCGCATTTAACGACCGTTTTTTGAATCCTGAATCTAAAAGAGCCACTATTTCCTTGTAGCCATGCGGATACTGTTGGCGATAATTTTCCAGAAAGGATTACAGCATGCTGCACTGTGTACGAATGGGATACTTTGATAATAATTCGGTTTATTTTCAGTGTAACTTAAAATTGAAAATAAAAAAGAAATTTAAGCACAGAGACTCGATCCCATGACACTACGATTAACTTTCTGTAATTTTTCCGCTGCTCCCACTGCTGCCTGAAAGTAAAGGTAAAATAAACGACTCACGCTTCGCCCTACCTGCGCCAAAACAGCTATTTTTTCTAATCATTTGGCCTTACGGAATCCCATTTTTGTTGCTTTCATTCTCGGCCAAGCCTTGCACAGCCCGTAAATTTGGGCGAAATCGGTAATGACGGGTAGACTTGTTCCTCTTGTCAGACCGACTGCTAATGACATTCAAACGTGCTACATTCCGTAGATGCTGGATCTGTATCGCAAGTAGTGATACTTTAGATAAACTTCATTGACGTCACTTGTCGTGCGATGTGGATTGCCACCGCTGTAATGCTAATGTGGTATTAATCTCATGAGATAATATGAAGTGCTCCACTGAACACTAGAAAAGAAATCCATGCTGTCGTCACTTCAAGAAGACAACTTTTTCGTTTCAGCATACAGGCAAAGACGACGAAGGCTTACTGTGTCCGTGAGTATTGATTTATTGGTATTTATTTCAGAATAACACAGCAAGAATTCGTAGAACATATCTGCCGAATGCTGCAATAGATAAGAACAAATGTTAGATTGCACGATAGCGTCACTGTCAAAATTGACAGAAAAAAGTTGAGACTCAAATCGGTGAAAAATTGCGTAGTGAAATCCGTATCTAAATGTCAACAGGTATTATAAAAATTTACAAAGAATAAGTGCGAGAAACGTTTGTAATTCACCTGCGTCACATAGTTTTGATATAAATAGTGTAACTTCTCCGAAGACCAGTTATTGAACAAGTATATTCGGCTGTTTTGTTAAATTTACTGACGTTTCAGCAGGGTTTGGCATATCCAGGAATCAGTATATTATTGGAGAGACCCATTACATCAGGCGTTAGTAGCCGATACTTTTTGTCTTGATGCATGATGTGGAGAATTTCAGGAAAGAAATTTCTGTGAAGCATGAACTATGACGGGTTTAACGTTCCATCATAAAGAAGTCATTAGAGACAAAGCACAAGCATGGAGTAGGAAATCGGCTGCGCGTTTTACAAGGAACGTCTCTGCAATTGGCCACATTTTCTCTTTCTTTTTTTGGTCATCAGTCTTCTGAGTGGTTTGATGTGGCCTGCCACGAGTTCCTCTCCTGTGCTAATCTCTTCATCGCAGAGCAGCACTTGCAACGTACGTCCTCAATTATTTGCTGGATGTATTCCAATCTCTGTCTTCCTCTACAGTTTTTGCCCTCTACATCTCCTTCTAGTACCATGGAAGTCATTCCCTCATGTCTTAACAGATGTCCTGTCATCCTGTCCCTTCACCTTAGCAATCTTTTCCACATATTCCTTTCCTCTGCGATTCTGCGCAGACCCTCGTCATTCCTTACCTTATCAGTCCACCAAATTTTCAACATTCGTCTGTAGCACCACATCTCCAATGCTTCGGTTCTCTTCTGTTCCGCTTTTTCTATAGTCCACGTTTCACTACCATACAATACTGTACTACATACGTGCATTATCATGAAATTTCGTCATCAAATTAAAGCCGATATTTGATATTAACAGACTTCTGTTGGCCAGGAATTCCCTTTTTGCCAGTGCTAGTCTGCTTTTGATGTTCTCCTTGCTCCGTTCTCATTTCTACTACTTCCCATTACTTTAGTCTTTCTTTGATTTACTTTCAACCCATTTTCTGTACTCAATAGACTGTTCATTCCGTTCAGCAGGTCATGTAATTCTTCTTCATTGTCACACGGGATAGCAATGTCATCAGCGAATCGTATCATTGATATCCTTTCACCTTGAATTTTAATTCCACTCCTGAACTTTTCTTTTATTTCCATAATTGATTCTTCGATGTACAGATTGAACAGTAGGGGCGAAAGACTACAGCCTTGTCTAACGCCGTTTTTGATACGAGCCGTTCGTCCTTGGTTGTTCACTCTTATCATTCCCTCTTGCTGTTGTACATATTGTATATGACTCGTCTCTCCCTATAGCTTACCGGTACTTTTTTCAGAATTTCGAACACCTTGTACCATTTTACATTTTCGAATTCTTTTTCCAGGTTGACAACTCCTATGAACGTGTCTTGATTTTTCTTTACTCTTGCTTCCATTATTAATCGCAACGTCAGAATTGCCTCTCTCGTGTTTTCACCTTTCCTAAAGCCAAACTGATAGTCATCTAGCGCATACTCAATTTTCCATTCTTCTGTTTGTTAATCTTGTAAGCAACTTGAATTCATGAGCTGTTAAGCTGATTGTGCGATAATTCTCGCACTAGTTAGCTCTTGCCGTCTTCGGAATTGTGTTAATAATGCTTTTCCGAAAGTCAGATGGTATGTGGCCAGACTCATACATTCTACACACCAACGTGAATAGTAGTTTTGTTGCCTCTTCCCCCAGTGATTTTAGAAATTCTGATGGATGTTGTCTATCCTTTCTGCCTTATCTGATCTTAAGTCCTCCAAAGTTCTTTTAAATTCTGACTCTAATACTGAATCCTCTATCTTTTCTAAACCGACTCGTATTTCATCTTCTATCATATCAGACAAATCTTCTTCTACCATATCCTACAAATCTTCCCCCTCATAGAGGCTTTCAATGTATTCTTTCCACCTATCCGCTCTCTCCTCTGCATTTAGCGGTAGAATTCCCGTTGCACTCTTAATGTTATCACCCTTGTTTTTAATGTCACCGAAGGCTGTTTTGACTTTCCTGAATGCTGAGTCTGTCCTTCCGACAATCATTTCTTTTTCGATGTTTTCACATTTTTCCTGCAGCCATTTTGACTTAGCTTCCCTGCACTTCCTATTTATTTCATTCCTCAGCGACTTGTATTTCTGTATTTCTGAGTTTCCCGGAACATTTTTGTACTTCCTCCTTTCATTGATCAACTGAAGTATTTCTTCTGTTACCCATGTTTTCTTCGCAATTACCCTCTTTGTACCTATGTTTTCATCCCAACTTTTGTGATGGCCCTTTTTAGAGGTGTCCATTCCTCTTCAACTGTACTGCCTACTGAGCTATTCCTTATTATCTATAGCCTTATAATCTATTGCCTTAGTGAACTTCAACGGTATCTCGTCTTTCCTTAGTACTTCCGTATCCCACTTCTTTGCGTATTTATTCTTCCTTACTAATGTCTTAAATTTCGGAATCTCTGTCTGACCATGATGTAATCCAACTGAAATCTTCCCATATCACCCAGCCTTTTCCAGGTATACCACTTCCTCTTGTAATTCTTGAACAGAGTATTCGCTATTACTAGCTGAAACTTGTTGCAGGACCCAATTAGTCTTTCTCCCCTCTCATTCCTTGTCCCAAGCCCATACTCTCCTATAAGCTTTTCTTCTACACCTTCCCCTACAACTGCATTCCAGTTCGCCATGACTATTAGGGGAATGGACGAGGGGGAGGAACGTGGGCTCTGTCTAAATTTTATGACACAACAGTCACTATTTACTTTCTGTCTAAAAACATATTGATGTTAAGCAAAGAGTCAGATTCAGAATAGCTACTAGCGTTTAACCATAGCAACTGTTTATCCGTCGTGGCAGATGGTAAAAATGATTCACTGCTACCTCCGGAACAACTGCAAGGATACGATGCACCGAGAGTAGAGCAAGACCACTCAGCTTTTTGATTCGTACTATTCCTTAGACAGGTTTCTAAAGTTTTAAAGTCCAAAATGTTCTTTGTGGAGTTCTGTTGAAATTGTTAAGTTAGCTAGCATCTGGAGCGGAATTCCAATACTGGGGAAAAAAATTGAACCGCATGTCTCTAGCTCTGCCAAAGCTTCCTCTGGCCTTGTTTTTTGTTGTTCTTTAAGCCATTTTTGTATCCAGATGCAAAACACCCCAGCTGCAACATTTACAAAATATGATAAACTCTAGCATATAGTCGGCACTGCAATTTCAGTATTTCTTAGAGATTATGATGTGAACCGATTTAATTAAATTTTGGTGTCTCTGAAATCTCTCTTGGAGCTTGTTTCTTACGAGATGCAACAGGTAAAGCTACGTTTCTTCTGCAGTATTAATCTGAGCTTCTAGCAGGACTACTGTCCCGGTATTTCGTTATGGACACAAACTTCGGTACCGTGATTTTTACTTCGACTACTTCTGCGAGGCATCTAAAAAGAGGTATCACTTCTTTATCACTATCCCGTACCATTTCGACTAAGGCATTGGACTCATTCCTAAAGTACTCTAAAGCTGCAAGAAAATTACAAATAACATTTTGAAGCAGTCTGCAATTAGAAAGAGTTGAGAAGAATTTTTTCGGATAGTACAAGAAAAACTATGGACTGGATATACGACTGCGCATATACACTATGTGATCAAAAGTATCCGGCCATCTCTAAAAACATATGTTTTTCGTGTTCGGTGCATTGTGCTGCCACGTACTGCCAGGTACTCCATATCAGCGACCTCAGTAGTCGTTAGACATCGTGGGAGAGCAGACTGAAACGCCCCGCACAACTCACGGACGACTTCGAACACGGTCAGGTGATTGGATGTCACTTGTGTCATACACCTCTAGGCGAGATTTCCACACTCGTAAACATCCCTATGTCCACTGCCTCCGATGCGATAGTGAAGTGGAAACGTAAAGGGTCACATACCGCACAAAAGCGTACAGGCCGACAGTTGAAGAGGGTCGTAATGTGTAATAGGCAGACATCTATCCAGACCATCGCATAGGAATTCCTAAGGGCATCAGGATCCACTGCAAGTACTATGGCAGTTAGGCGGGAGGGGGGAAGACTTGGATTTCATGGTCGTGTGTCTGATCATAAGCCACACATCACGACGGTAAATGCCAAACGACGCCTCGCTTGGTGTAAGGACCGTAAACATTGGACGACTGAACAGTGGAAAACGTTGGGTGGAGTGACGGATGACGGTATAAAATGTGGCGATCCGATGGCAGGGTGTGGGTCTGGCGAATGCCCGGTGGACGTCTTCTGCCAGCGTGTGCAGTGCAAACAGTAAAATTCGGAGGCGGTGGTTTTATGGTGTGGTCGTGTTTTTCATGGAGGGGGCTTACACCCCCTATACCCAGCACAGGGCTACATCGATGTTTTAAGTATCTTCTTGCTTCCCACTGTTTAAGAGCATTTCGGGGATGGTGGTTACATATTTCAACACGATCGAGCACCTGTTCATAATGCACCGCCTGTGGCGGAGTGATTACATAACAATAGCATCCCTGTAATGGACTGGCCTGCACTGAGTTCTGACCTGAATCATACAGAACACGTTTGGGATGTTTTGGAACGCCGACTTCGTGCCAGGCCTCACCGACCGACATCTATACCTCTGTTTAATGTAGCACTCCATGAAGAATTGCCTGCCATTCCCCAAGAAACCTCCCAACACCTGATCGAGCGTATAGCTGCGAGAGTGGAAGCTGTCATCAAGGCTATGAATGGGCCAACACCGTATCGAATTCCAGCATTACCGATGGAGGGCGCCATGAACTTGTAAGTAATTTTGAGTCTGGTGTCCAGTTACTTTGATCACATAGTGTACAACGCATTATTGTAATCTGTCAGCCTCCATAAAAGTTCCGAAGGCACGTGGACCTACAGCCCGAAGTTTAAGCATTGCGTTATTAAAATCTTCTTATTCACATCGAGTCTGTAGAGTAAGGAGATAGCACTTGTAGGTAGGCAAGAAACCCTTGCAACCAGTTTCCTATTCAGTACTTCTTGTGCTTTTTTGTACTTAGTGCATGACGGTAATTACATGTTTCAGATTTGCCACGTCAGTTCGATGTAATGAGCGGGATAACGGCCTCGGACAAAATGGACGTCACGTGACCTCGACTTAGCTTCACATAGAAGAACCACAGTCGAGTAGGGATGTCCAATTGTAGGGTCGCTAGGTGTTTGCCGCCATGTTGCTTGGAAACTTGATTTTCATCGTTCCAACCATAGCAAGCAGCTGCCTTGAACGTAGGTTTGAAACTAATATGATGAAATGTTGTTAGACGGAACCGTCGTTCAATAATGCTCCTCTTTGCTAGGTGGCTGACTATTTCGTTACGTAAAATTCCAGGATGTCCTTCTAGTCATAGCAAGTTCAAAAATGGATCTGAGCACTATGCCACTTAACATCTGAGGTCATCAGTCCCCTAGAACTTAGAACTACTTAAACCTAACTAACCTAAGGACATCACACACATCCATGCCCGAGGCAGGATTCGAACCTGCGACCGTAGCAGCCCCGCGGTTCCGGACTGAGCCCCTAGAACCGCGAGACCACCGCGGCCGGCTATAGCAAGTGGACAGCTATGTCAAGGTCTCCAGTATATCCAAAATATATATACTGTAATTTCTGTATAACGCTTCTGGCGTCCATATCAACTTATTTCTTAAATGTCTGTATTCCATAATAAATGGGCTCTCTTATGGCCAATAGCTCCGCTGTATAGACAGAAGTTTCAGGTGGAAGTGGAATCATTTGATAGGTTCCATTAGAGGGGCTGAAGAAGGACAATCCCAATCCCTCTCCTGTTTTCGAGCCATCTGTTTATATGTAAGCGCATCGTGGCCTATGTCGTTCAATACACTGTCCTAGTTTGTTATAGATGTCCTTCCTGTTCCTTAAATAGTGTGGCAAGTATGACACTGGAACTGGATTAAAGGATATTTCGAACGGATACTAAAAGCGTTGTACTTTTTAGTCACTGCCTTTACGAAATTATGATCAGATGTCGATAAAAGACTCAAGACAAATGTGTCTGAGAACATCTGTCTTCGTACTTTTAGCAGCATTTTGGAAGATTCCACTAACATTGTGTTGATAGGAGTTGATTTCATGGGTCCAAGGGCTAGACGGATCAGTCCATAATGGAGAACGTGTAGTATCTGGGAAGCAGATGCCAGTGGATTGCCATATGCCACACTTCAGTAGTCGAGGACAGAGCGGATCAAGAACTTACGCAGAGTCAAAAGTATTACCATAGATTCCGCTTCCCACCATTCACTAGCAACTGTTCTTAATGTATTCGCACTTTTTTCAGTCTTGTTTATTAGGTAGTCGGTATGATGACTCAATGATAGTGAGCCGTGTTGCTGCTCGCGTTGGCGCCGTTGGTAGGTTGCCATCGTGTAATAGGGATAGTGGCGTCTCGTTTTCTTCTTGTGTTTACTGGCGCCACTACATTTGTTGTTGTCTGTCCGCGAGTGGCAGCAGCAGCGGTTATAGATACCTAGTACCATCGTACGGGGGCCGATGGTGGCACGTAGGCACTGCCGGATCGAGTGGCTGTAGTGGCGAGGGCCGCAACCTCGTTGTCCACCGGACCCAGGACGTCTGAGTTGAGTGAACACTAACCCATTAGTGAAGCCTCCACTACTTTGAGATCACGCCGTTTCTTCGCGCGTTGCTGCTCATAGGGGCGCTCAGATGAAGAGCAACAAGTGGAGTGTTTGGAGTTGGCGAAATTAGTTAGCCGTCCTCCGCTTCTTATTATTAATCATTGAATTCCTTGTGTTTATTGGTGAAGTTAAGTCAGCGGTATTTTTCTGACTAGTGGCCGCTAACGCCCCAGTTACCTGCCCTGGAGGTTAGCGTATTTTCGCGGCAGTGTACCTTCCCTCGCCTTGCCGCTGCTGTCCGGTAAGGCGTGTAGCTAGACAGCCTCCTTGATTGTGGTTCGGATACGTTGTTTCTGTTGGACTGCTTTGGTCGTAGTGGTTCCTTCTGCTTCTGTATTTTCTAAACGCTGGATTCTCAAGAAGCAGTACTGTCGGCCGGTTCCACCTTACCTGGGTTATTCCATCATTGTATTGGTTACCAGACGTTAGGTAGATTTTGCAAGAGTGTTGGTCTGCGTTTAAACTGTCACTAGTTTGAGTTGCCATCCAGTTAAGTGAATACAACTCTTGGTTGCCTTTCTCATCAGTTACGAAGTTGAGCGACCTTCCCAGGTGAAACCTTGGAGCACTGTCTGAGGCCCACTTCTATCTTCGTTTGATCAGATTGTGATGATTGTTTAAAAAAATTGACTTGAGTTATTACTATTGGGGCCTTTATCCGGCAAGTAATTTGAATTTCTTGTCAATAAAGCCTACAGCCGTGAATGCAATTGGTCTTAAGAATTTTTAATTAGATATTGTCTCTTAATAGTGAAAGTTTAATGATTGTCCTCATTTTTTTTTAAAATTAATATCTCTTGGAGGAGTTTAACTCTTCTTAAGAATTGTTATCCAGGCATTCAGCCGTCAAATTGTTTTTTGGATTTATTACTATTGGGGTCTTCAACAGACAAATAATTTGAATTTCTGGTCAATAAGGCCATCAGCCGTGAATGCAATGTGTTTTAAGAATTTTTTATTAGAGATTGTCTCTTTATAGGGAAGTTTTGATGACTGTCTTTAAAAAAATATTTTAGTATCTCTTGGAGGAGTTTAATTGTTCTTAACAATTTTCTATCTAGGCTTCAGCCGCCAAATTGTTTCCAGTTATTACTATTGGGGCCTTCAGCCGTCAAACAATTTGAATTTCTGGTCAATAAGGCCTTCAGCCGTAAGTGAAACTCGCTTAAGAATTTTTTTTGTTACTTATTGTGTCATAACAGTCAAATCTGATAATTGTTCCTTATTGACAACCTTATTTGCAATTGGTTCCAAATAAAGCGTACGTGATATATATACATTTTTTAAACTGAGCAACCAAAGATAGCTGAGTAAGGCTCCGCCCACACCGAATCCTGCCTTTCCCTAAGTCCCATGTTTCAGATAGTTTGAGGTTGAAGCTGAATCCAAGTAGTTTAGCATGCGAATTTATAGGAAATTCACACGGACCAAGGCGTTTTTCTGTTGTGAAGTGATTACTCCTTTTTCTCGTGAATATTACCACTACGGACTTTTCTGGCAATAGAGTTACTCCACTGCCCAACTCCTATTTGACAAACACTTCACAACTACCGTTTAGCCAGAGCTTTGTCTCCAGAACATGGAAGGGCATATACCCAAATGTCATAGTCATAGCACAGGGCTTTGATGTTAGGATGAAATATATTACAGTCTCTAGATATACGTCATACCGGGCACACAGTAAGGAATTTAGTATTGCACCCTGTTGAAAGTCAAATGTTAGTATGTCGTTTTTCTTCATGAATTTGCAGCTTCTTAGTGAGCTCCTCAGAAACACGGCCTGCCCTGAAGCGACGTATAATGTGATTCAACCTGGAATGGCTGTTTCGAAGACAAGCTGCACAATACGTGTCAGCGGTCTACAACCCGCCTGCGTAGCCTAGGTCGCTAAAGCACGACTGTGAGGTGAGGTGGTGCTCGTCTTGGAAAATTTGGAAGTTTGTGGTAAGTTGCTATGGGACCAAACTGCTGTGGTCATCGCTCCCTAGGCTTACACATTACTTACTCTAACCTAAGCTAACTTACGCTAAGGACACTACACACACACCCATGCCCGAGGGAAGACTCGAAACTCCTACGGGAAAATCGCACGCGGCACCCCGCGCGGCTCTCGACTCAAAGGTGAGCCGGTTCGAATACCAGTACTGGATGAAATTTCCGCTGCCAGAATTTGCTTGACAAGGGGAGGAGACGTGGTGGCGTAAAGTTTCTGATTACCAGTCTTCAAACCAATGCCCTGCATTAAATACCAAACCTCCCCGCACCGTCTCATGCAGTGAGGGCAAGTGGCTCCGTTGATGATGATTCATCCGTCGGATGGGGACATTAAGCTCGGGGGAGGGGAGGGCTTCACGCTCTTCGAGAGGAGTAGACCATGTGCCGGTATCGGGTTTCATCCTCTCCCTTACCTCATAATATCCAACGCGAACATGACCTCTCATTACTCACACACACCAATTAGAGCACCTACAGTTAACAATCCATTTAAGCATGCAGTACTCGATGTTCGCGAAGCAAAGATGACTACGGGACCGAAGCAGAGGAAAAATTTTTCCAGTTAGGCGGCTGAAACTGTCCTCTGGCGTCTTTCAGCCAATCACGCCATACGACTTCACTTCTTCACTTTACTTACTAGCACAGTACATAAGCTACAATATACACGCTGCTACCAATTCTGCCCCAATACACAGTCCCTGACGTAGAAACAAATAACTGATTAAAATATGTAATATTCTGTTCAGTCAAACTGCGCATACTCTCAGTTGTAGCCGGTATAGGCATATAACTCGAGATCCACTTCAGAAGAACTGCACTTCAACAAGGCAATACACATTTGAAAGTTTACGTGATAGTTATCGACATGGCGTAATAACACACTGAGATGACAAAGCTCGTGTTATACCTTCTAATATCATATCAAACAACCTTTTGCCCGACAAAATGAAGCAACGCGCCATGGCATGGACTCGACAAGTCGTTGTATGTACCGTGCAGAAATACTGAGCCAAGTTGCCTCTATAGCCGTCCATAATTACGAAAGTGTTGACAGTGTAGGACTTTTTGCACCAACTGTCCTCTTGATCATGTCCCATTAATGTTCGAGGAGATTCATGTCGGGAGATCTGGGTGGCCAAATCATTCCTTCGAATTATCCAGAAAGTTCTTCAAACCAATCGCAAACACTTGTGTCCCGGTAACTTGATACCGTTGTTTGGGACGTGAAGTCCATAAACGGCTGCAAATGGACTCCAAGTAAACGGGCGTAACTATTGACAGTCAATGATAGGTTCAGTTGGACCAAAGGATCCAATGTATTGTATGTAATCACAGCCCACACAATTATGGAGCCAGCGCAAGTTGCACAGAGTCTTGTTGACGGTCAGGGACAGTGGCTTCGTGGCGTCTGCACCACACTCGAATCCTACCATCAGCTCTTACTAACTGAAATCGGGAACATCTAACCAGGCAAGGATTTTCCAGTCGCCTACCGTCCAACCGCTACGGTCACGAGCCTAGGAGAGACGTTGCAGCCTATGTTGTACTGTTAGCAAAGGCACTCGCGTCTGGCGTCTGCTGCCGTAGTCCATTAACACCAAATTACTTCGCACTGTCCTAACGGATACTTCCGTGGTACGTCCCAAATAGGTATCTACGGTTATTTCACGCAGTGTTGCTTGTCTGTTACAACTGAAAATTCTTAGCAAACGTCGCTGCTCTCGATCGAAGTACAGGCCGCCAACCACTGCGTTCTCCGTAATGAGAGGTAATGCCTGAAATTTGGTATTCCCTGCACCCTCTTGACACTTTATATCGCGAAATATTGAATTCCCTAGCGATAATCGAAAAGGAATGTCCCATGTTTCTAGCTTCTACTACCATTCTGCGTACAAAGACTGTTACTCCCGGTCGTGCGGCAATAATCACATCGGAAACCTTTTCTACATCAATCACCTGAGCGCAAATAACAGCTCCGCCAATGCACTGCCGTTTTATACCTTGTGTACGCGGTACCAACGCCATGTTCACATCGCTGTTCTAGGACTTCGTCACGTCAGTGTAGTTCCCTGTCGTTCAAGGGCATGGCGATAGTCTTCCACTTGCTCTTCGGCGACATTTGTGTTCTTAATCTACTCCACTAATCCTACTGAGGAAAGCCTATTCGATCCTGTGATCTTTCGGTTTGCAGGCACAGGCTCCACTGCTATATTACCTACCACCACTAGTCAATAATAACAGGCGCCTTACAACATTTGTGATGACTTCAATGTCCACCATAATGTATGGAGATATTTATCAGCTGTATCCTTCTCTATGAAACACATCCAGTAAGCTTACCAGTGTGTGCAGCAGTACCGTCGGCGAGAATATACAGTATCAGCAATCTGTTCTAAGTGTCTGATATGCTATTCCACATAACCTCGTAGACATAGTTGTATAAAAGGTCGTATTAAATCTCGCTGCACATGACTGGTCTTTTTACAGTATTTTGTATATGGATGTGTGCGAGTGACTGTACCGGAACATAGGGTGCTCGTTTACTTTGTTGAAATACTCGTCTTAGTTTTACTAAAAGTCATCAATACGTTATGGTCACCCTCCATACTAGGGTAGTATCCATCGTTTAAAACTTGGTCGGAATTACCCCTTTTTTCTGTTCTGTGTAGTTGCGGGGTGGGATGAACTGTTCACATGGCAGTGACGTTCAAATGGCTCTGAGCACTATGGGACTCAACTGCTGTGGTCATTAGTCCCCTAGAACGTAGAACTACTTAAACCTAACAAACCTAAGGACATCACACACATCCATGCGAGAGGCAGGATTCGAACCTGCGACCGTAGCAGTCGCACGGTTCCGGATTGCGCACCTAGAACCGCGAGACCACCGCGGCCGGCCATGGCAGTGACATCTCGCATTTTAAAGACATCGGGGGTGATACTTTAACAAATATACGTCACTAAATTTCCTTCCTTAGCAGGCGTTTTGGTGTGTAGGATGGTGCTATACGTACAAAAAAACACAAGCAAGTTGCTTGTCATTCGGTCCACTCGCGCACCCTGCTCCTGACCCTGGCGTACCCACGATGCAGTACATAAAAAAAGTGTAATTGGAACGAACTGAACTGAATCCCGTCCGATCATGCCACGTAAGTCCCAACGGTACTGACCGGCCGCCGTGTCATCTGCAGCCGATAGGCATCACTGGATGCAGGTATGGAGGGGCTTGTGGCAAGCACACCGTTCTCCAAGACACTGTCACTTTCCGTCACCGGAGACGTTGCTTGTTAATCAAGCAGCTCCTCAATTGGCCTTACAAGTGATGAGTGCACCCCGCTTCCCAACAGCGCTCGGGAGACCCGGACGGGTACCCATCCAAGTGCTAGCTACTCCGACAGTGCTTAACTTCGGTGATCTGACGGGAACCGGTGTTTCCACTGCGGCAGAGCCGTTGGCAGAGGAAGTGGGTTAGGAGTTTACAACTGGATTCCAAGAGCAACCAAATTTAGGGCATATGACCGGAAGATCACGTGATTGTAAGTACTGTCCTCTTGGGTCTTGACTGTAGTGTGCATGTGTGACACTACTATCGTTATGCAGTTTTGTCTTTTGTATACTCTTCTTGGGGGGGGGGGGGGGGGGTTCTCTGTCTGCCTATAGTCGGGTATGCAACTACAGTGTGTCGGAAAGAAATGGTTCAAATGGCTGTGAGCACTATGGGACTTAACATTTGAGGTCATCAGTCCCCTAGAACTAGTTAAACCTAACTAACCTAAGGACGTCACACACATCCATGCCCGAGGCAGGATTCGAACCTGCGACCGTAGCGGTCGCGCGGTTTCAGACTGAAGCGCCTAGAGCCGCTCGGTCACTGCGGTCGGCCGTGTCGGAAAGTCAGGACCACATTTATCAAGCCTCCTCCTACCACACAACTAATTTATGTGTGGGCACAGAAGTTTAAGGAAACAGGATGTTACTCTAATTGTAAAAGCAGTGGGCAGCCGTCAACATCTGTGGAACAGGTTGAACATATCAGTGAAATATTCCGACTTGGGCTATAGACTGGTCATGTGGCGTGTAGCTAGTGGTTCCAACACTGAACATTTGTAAGCGTCACACAAAAATTCTTGAGTTTCTGTTTCTATACATATAGTCACATAATACCCCACTTAAATATTTTTACAGTCACTTGAAAGTGTCTAGATCACTTTGAGTAACCCTGTACATGTAGAAATCGTAAAAAGAATGGTTATGGGAGGGGCAGATTCAGTATACAGAAACATTTAAATTACTTCCAGAGAACTTATAACTAGAGGCGTTAACGTATGGATGCAAAAGGGATTCCATTATCGAACGCAGAAGAGAGAGCGGCCAGATGGAAAGAGTATATTGTTGGCCACTGTGAGGGAAAGAAACCCTCTGGTGACATGACAGAAGACACGAGTGTCATCTGTAGGACAGAGGGGATCGAGTGCTAGGGTCAGAGTTTGATTCAGTTTTGGAATAACTGTTATCAAATAATCGAACTATAATAGATAATATTATTTCGGATTTCCTAAAATATTTGTGGGAAGTGGCAACCAAATAGGCATTGAGGTTCTTAGATATATGAGGCTAGAAATATATCGTCTGACCCTGCATCATCTATATAGCTTGGAGAATGTCCGTATGTGTGACACTTTCAGTACAAAACTGAATAACCAGCAATGTAAAACCAACTATTTTAGAATATGCTTAAAGAGATTGCAGTCAATTATAAATCACTAATTTTCTTTTCCATTTATGCCATATTAGTCTAGTCATAAACTTTTAAGTAACAGCTGTGATTTTGATTGAGTACGTTCATCAACGTGATCTACACAGTCATGAACATAGCAAAGGTAGGTAAACGTAAGAGTAATATCACACATACGGACATTCTCCAAGCCACGCAGAACATTCATGGATTGTCAGTCAGCTGAATGCTAACATTTACTTTACCACGAGTGATCTGAAAATGGTCGCTTAGTTTACTGAAATTAGTTATCACATTTTATTGCTTTATACTGTAGACAGTTTTAAATAAGTTAGATTTTTTTTAAATTTTAAGAAATTAATGATGCGTTAAATGACCATCACTTTGCATCAGAGAGGCAGTTCTGACGTTAAGCTTGATAATGGAACGAAAACTTGAGGAAGACTCTTTCGAAACCTTTCGAAGTTGAAAAGTTATATAAGATGTTTGAAAGTTTCAGGAAAATAGGTATGTACTCAAGGGAAAGGCGAGCAGATTTAATATGAACCGAAACCAACAGATAACAATAAAACTGGAAAATGAAGAGATCAGGAGGTAAGTGTCCAGTGAAAGAAAGGACACAATGCAGGTATGCTATATTTTTCCTGCACAATTAACCTTTACATAGAAGAAGCAACGAAGAAGAAAAGAAGTGTTGAGGAGAGGGATTAAAATTCATCATGAAAGACTATCAATGATAAGGCTATCGATGATAAGACTGATGAAATTGATTCCTCCGTGAAAGAGAGAAAGAATTGGAAGACATGCTCAATGAAACCGATTCGGCCGGGCACATGTCATACACTTAGGGAAAGCCAAAGAAAGACGATAATACTGAGGGGGAGCAAATTACATCAAAATGGGGACCGCGTTGTAGACGGAGTGAAGAAATTCCACTAGCTTGGGGTCAAAATAACGTATGACGAACAAAGGAACCTCGTCATAATAAACTGACTAAAGGGGACATTCCTTGCCAAAAGGAGTCTGAGTAGGTACGTCCGGAGCGCAGCACTGAACGGGAGCGAATCGTGGACTGAGGAAAATCTGGAAAATAAGAGCTTAGAAGCGATTTAGATGTGTTACAGAAAAGTAATGAAAATGAAGAGGACTGATAAAGTGACAAATGAACCTCCTCATTGTGCACCTTATCAATCCACATAATTTTCATCACTCTTCTGTAATACATCTAAAACGCTCTAAACTATGCAGAAATGGCGAAGAAGGAATGTGTGGAAAACACTAACAAGAAAAAGGGAGAGAATAAGTATTAAAACAGGTACAGGGAGTAAGGTACATAACACACACGTTATAACAGCGCTGTCGGTATTTATCGTTCAAACACTTCTGAAAACAGATTACATATTTATCTAACATTACATCTTAATTTTACATGCCTGCCATGGCTACCACGTTACCATGCATGGCGGAAGGTGTATATGTTACCACTATGTACTCCCCTCTTCTTTCCCATCCACGAATGGTGAGCGGAAGAAAATATCCTGTGTGTTCTTTAATTTCTCTTTTTGCTCGTGATGGTCGTTTCGCAAGACGCGTGTGTGTGTGTGTGGGGTGGGGGGGAGGGGGAATATATATGTTACCTGACTATTCTTTGAATGGAGAAATAGTAATTTCAAGAGCAACCTTCCGCGATGCACAACGTCTTTCTTGCAACGTCTTCCACCGGAATTCGATCAGCATCTCCGTAACGTTTCTGCACTTGATCAATGAATCCGCGATGCTCTTCTTTGGATTTGCTCTACTAATTTTATCTGGTAAAGGTGCTGACGAGTAATATAAATCAGACGAAGGAGTTTCTTCGTAATCCACTTCTCTGATAGACGAATTACATTTCCTTAGGATTCTTCTAATGGTGCTCATTCTGTCACTTGCTCTTCCTTCTACAGTTTTATGTTCCACTACAGGTGGCTGCAGATAGCACAAACGAACAGTAATGAGTTTTTCCACTGATTCATGCGGAATGCGTTGCACTTAGTTACGTTAAGATTCAACAGCCGTCGCCTGGAACCAAGCATCAGTGTTCTGCGAGTGCGTATTTCAACATTTAGCTACAGTTTCTGGCGTTGCACCTTTTATATACGCTCTTAGACATACATAAAAAACGAAAGAGTTATCCGAATTGCATAGAAATCGGTAGATGTGATATAAGTGTATAGACAAACAAATGATTACAATTCAGCGGTTTATCGAAAAGGAAGAGCTACAAAAATAGAACAAGTCAATAACTCGTTGCTCCACCTCTGGACCGTATGCAAGCACTTATTTGGCGGGCATTGATTGACAAAGTGCCAAATTCTGTCCAATTGGTGCGTTAGATCTGACTACTGAGATGCTTTTTGTTAATATGTATAGCAATAAGCAGAGATATACCGATAACTATTATTATAAGTTAAATAACGTTACGACGATAGATTTACAACAAAATGAGAAAGGAAATGTACGAATCTGCCTAAATTCTGTTGCTGTGGTTTCGGGGTCCTTCAGTGGAACGTAAATGATTTCAGCAGAGAACTGCTGGATATTACCAGCGAAGGCATACATGAACCAAAATGTGTAAAGTTTTCGTTATTGTTATAAATGACTTTGTTTCGAATGTGACTGCTTTCATTTTAAGTAGGTTGCAAATGTGCGCTTGTAGGAAAATTCTACGAAAAACCGCGGAGATATTCTACCCCACATTCAGACTGACATTGGGCTGGCCTACAGTCATCGTATGCGAGCTAGGTTGCTGAGGCCTCACAAAAGATCGCTGTCTGCCATTTATCTCCATTATTCACTTCAGTCTGTGATTATTATTTGTGTAGCTGCCAGGAATATTATGGAGAAACTGGCGAATGCAACTAATTCTACATTTTTTAAAAATCTGTTATAGTCTATTACATATGATTTCGCTGTAGAAAGTCAGTTTGAAGCTCTTAGAATTTACCTCAGGATGTAACCGGAATGTGACCAAAGGCATTGTTCTGAATAGCCATAGACAGATTTGGACACTGACGACCGGGCCACTTCTGGATGCAACTAACGGAACGAACACACTTTGCTGACGCACGACGAGCGTTAACACAGAATGGCGACGGTGACAGCCTGTTACCTAAAACTTGGAATTCACAGATCCAGGAATGCCCAACACAGCCATTATTCGACCTTGCGCTTAATTAAGAACGTATTTCATCCGCTACAAGATGTTGTGAGCTGTGCAAGATCAATAGTGGAAATTTGAAGAACTCAGAATAAGTCTTGATGGGTAAATCTGCAGGATGTCGTGACCGTTGTCATCGAAAGTAAAACCTTCTACGTTGTCAGGCCACGTCATCTTGCTCTTAACTTTCTTCTTTCTATTCAATCTGCTGGGGTCTTCTTCATGATCTTATGGAACGGATAAACATCTATATTACACATGTACAGCGCTTTCGGTATCCGGGTAGCTGTCAGTTCTCCTCATACAACGCCGCAGTGACAGAACATAAAATTAATTCCAATTTAGAATACTAAAAAGGACTCACAGATACAATTGTGTTTTTTTTTCTAACGATAATGGTACTTAAAGTAAAAATGGCTCCAGCCACTTTCAGCCACTTCCAGCACAGCACTGTGCTTGGTTACATGGACACTGTCTGAGCAAAAGTATACGGACTCCTATTAGTGGACTTTGATATAGATTTATTACGGGTAGAAGTCTGCTAGGGACACTTTCAGTAACGTGTCTAAATGCCTGTGGGGGAATCGCAGCTCATTCTTCCTCAAGAGCCGGAGAAGGAACTGATGTTGAACGCTGGGATCTGGATCGAAGTCGCCGTTCCAACTTAGCGCGAAAATATTCCACTGAATTCAGGTCGGGACTCTGAGCAGACCAGTCCATTTCAGGAATGTTACTGCCCCTAAAACAATACCTCACGGATGTTGCTTTATGACAGGTTGCATTCTCGTGGTGATATAAACAATTACCGTCTCCGAACTGTTCCTCTGCTGTGAGCAACACACATCGTAGGAAAATGTGTTCATATCCTTCAGGATTTACCTTTTCTTAAGCGCAATAAGGGTACGACACTCTAAACACAAAAAACATCAGTACCGTAACACCAGCTCCTCTGTACTTCACTACACAAATTGTGTGCAATTGTCGCAGCTGATACCTGTTATGCTACAGAGTGTGTGCCGCTTGTATATTGTAGAGATGCAAATTGAGTAAATTAATCAGCTGTCCTGACTGTTACAATTTCTCTCTTAGCTGGTAATGGAATTTGTACTTACAAATCTTCTGTTCGATGACTGTGGAGACATCGGAGTCCATTTCGTACTATTTGTGTTGCCAGAATAAATATGTTAAAAAGGGACATAGCGGAAGTTACAAAGAAGTAACAGACAGGTAGTTACGCGAGTCTATTTATACAGGTCATCAAGAAGAGATTAAATTTGCGGTAGCCTTGCAACACTACGGGAAGACATCAGTCCACAATTCTGGATTACTTCTCATTAAGCTGTAGCTCTGTAGGGAAAGTTAATAACGTAAGAAACGTTACAAAACAAAAAAGATATATCGTCCAGTCCATAGAGCCTAGGGCTGCAACTGGCGGACTGCGAGAAGTCAAAAAACTGGTGTGCCAAAAATGTTTTATTTATTCAGGCAAATTACTTAAAAAATATTTTTTCCGTAGATGACTATAAGTTTGAGCGCCACCCTTATCTTTTTGCAGTATTTTACAAGTAACTGCGTGACTGATTTGACTTCTTAATGGTTATCAGATAGATTAAGTACACAGCTGCTACACTGTGTGGCGTAGGAGAGCCCGCTGGAGAGCGAGGGCGAAATGGAGCCAGCTGGCCGGCCGGCACAGCCTTTTATTTTGATCCACATAAAAGCCCTGTATGCCCCACGGCAGCACAAGAACTTTATTTAATAAAATAGGAAATTTTATAGATTTGAGGAGCAATGCCACGGATTTCGCCCCCCACCGGGGGTTCGAGTCCTCCCTCGGGCATGGCTGTACGTGTGTTGTCCTTAGCATAAGTTAGTTTAAGTAGTGAGTAAGTCTAGGGACCGATGACCTCAGCAGTTTGGTCTCTTAGGAATTCACACACACACACACACACACACACACACACACACATACACACACACACACAATCAGTGAAGCCTCTTTTAATCGGGGCAGACATACTTAGTTTAACACAATTTTTGTGCTCGTAACTTGAAGGAAACTTTAAAGCAGTTTTATGAAACTTTGATGTGACGTGACAGTTTCTCTTTCGAACATGGAAGTAACTCCCTTTCGGTTCATCGGCACGTGCTTAGTGCCGGACGGCCGTATTTTTATAAAGAACGAATCTAAAAAAAAAGAAAAAAAGACAAATTCTGTAGTCTCTTCGTCAATAGTTGCTGCGATCTCGTAAGGAGCTGTTTTTAATTTGTTTTGTTATTATTGAGGCTTGTAAAGTTTTTTTTTGTCGATATGGATCCAAAACAGCGAAAAGTTGATGGTGAAAATATGAAGTTTTTTATTTAACGGACTGAACAATGCTGTTTTACGCTGCTTGATAGGCGAGGAGCTGTTCGAGTTTGCGTCGTGTGCAACAGAACTATCGCTCTTGTTAAAGGCCAATTTAAAGCGGTACTACGAAACTAGACATCAGCAGAGCCACAAAAATTTTCCTTCAGTTAGTGCAGCTCGCTCTTCAAGAAAAAATAGAGGCATATCTAACTCAATCGCTGTATGAGCGGGCAAGAAAAGTCTGTATAAGCAGCGCTGCGTGAATATTGGGTGTGTTGGACGCTTGGTAGACAGCGTAAGCCGTTCCTAGACTGTGAGATGGTGTGTATATATTGGAAGCACTGCTTGAACAGAAAAAAAGGTTGTTGGTGCTGCGGTACAAGGGATTTCCCTGACGACAAGAAGCAATACAAGAAGAAATGAAATTTTGGTAACTGAAGATAAAGGTAGTTTGCTCGAACTTCTGCAGAAGACGCTTTGCTACTCCACAGCACTTGATGAATCGTGAGGGATTGTTGATGAAGATGTCTACTTCCGTGCGATTTTTGGATATTGCAAGTAAATCATTTAGGGAAGAATCGCTAGCTAGCAATATTTCCATATAAACGCAGGACTCGTGGAGAACATCTGCTCAAGACTTTAGATGACTTCATCAGGAAATAAAACATTACATATGATATAATGATGTGTCTTTCAACTGACAGGGTTCCAGTGACGAGCAGCAAAGAAAAAGGACCAGTTAGGCAAATCAAGGATAAGAACGCTGGGCTACTATCTTATTAGTGTGTAATTCACCAGGCAGCTCTTGTGGAAGCTTAGTGCCACTCTGAAAGATGTATTGGACAGATTGATGAATCTGATTAATTTTACGAGGTGTCGTTGTGCTCTTCAGCACAGGCATTTCGAAGTGTGTCATCTGATTGTCATTCGGCGCAGTCTGACACCGCAGCACCACACCGTCCGTTAGCGAAGTAAAGGTCAAGTAATTGAACGTTTTTACAAATAAAATGAGAAGTAACTTCCTTAGATAACTTGGGTACACAAGAAGCAAGGAAGTATTTGGAGTTCCTATCAATCCAACGCAGTATGCTAGCTGTGGCTTTCGTGGAAGACATCCTGAAACATTTAAATACGCTCAATACGAAGCTGCAAAGAAGCGACAAGTGTATATGTGATCTGATACAAAGTGCGTCTTCTTTCCGTCACAAGCTTTGACAAAGAAATTGAAAGTCAAGAATTTATTTAGTTTCCAACAATTTTTGAATGTAAACATAATTATCAAATTGACACTGTAGTATTTTCAAATTTTACGTCAGATCGTACGAAGGAATTTTCAGCAAGACTCCAGGACTTTGCAGAGACAGAGAAGTTGTCGCGGTTCGGCTTTTGAAGTTTCTCGAGCGGCAGAATGGACTGAATTGGCTGCGAAGTTGTTCTGCTTTTCAAAGCCTCCAAATGGAAGAATCAGACTCGCAGGAAGACTTTTTTTACTATAAAAATACCGCGACCAGCCACTTTTCTTATTGCGTTTTATTTATGCCAATATGCTTTTCGGGTTTGCAACCATATTCAGCTGCCAAATTACATGTATCATGTTTCTACAGTGGTAAAACATCGACAGCAGTTTGGATGCTGCAGCTGGCATTCTCGTCTCCTTGCTTTTTCTTGGCCTTTCTTCTTTTTCTGTAACAGCACAAACACTTTTTGTCACGTATTTTACACAGGCGCACTGCGTTATCTGCGATGTTGAAGACATTTTCTTTCAAAATGTATAAAACTGCATCTACCGAACAATGCGTCCCAGACAAATAGGCAAACTGGAAGAAACTAGCCATCCCCACATATGCCCGTGAAAATTCATTTTCAAAAATGAATTATTTGAAGAACCAATATCGTTCAAGGTTAACGGCCGCCCACCTTGAAGACACTCTTCGCGTAAGATGCTCCCCAAGTGAAAGACGGGTGGAAATGTTTCCTAGTGTAATGGACTAATAACAGGATGTGGGCTGAGAAAGTGACACAAGTGACACAATCATATCATAATGGTGATTTTATTATTTACCGCTGGTTACATACTTTGGTCAATATGAGCACAGGAAACGTCGACAAGACGTTGCGCTAGTAAATCGACGTGATCAACAGTTGCCCACAGTAGTTTCGATGGAATATGGGCAATGCTTTCCTGTATACTGGCCCTCGGATGAGGCAGGAACTGAAAGTGTCTCTAGTAAACGCGTTCTTTTAGATATCCCCAGAGCGAAATGTCGCGTGGATTCATACTGTATCAGTTGGTCTTACAGGCCACACATCTGAAGAATTTGTGGAGATAACACGTTCGTGGAAGACTGCATGAAGCAGTTTTTTCACTGGGCCAGCAACATGGAGTGTTGCCTCATCGTCGGCCGCTGTGGCCGAGCGGTTCTAGGCTCTTCAGTCCGGAACAGCGCTGCTACTGCGGCAGCAGCTTCGAATCCTGTCTCGAGCATGGGTGTATGTGATGTCCTTAGGTTAGTTAGATTTAAGTAGTTCTAAGGCTAGGAGACTGATGACCTCAGATGTTAAGTCCCATAGTGCTTAGAGACATTTGAACCATTTTTGTTGCTCCATCTTGCATGGAAACAGTGTTTTCGCACAGTTGCGCTCTTCCAAAGCAGAAATCACGTGTTGTACGAGGAGGTCTCGACAACGTGCAGACTTCACGGTACGCCTGACAGGCCCTCTGTTTGTATATTCTCTCGAAAGAAGAACGCAGGGAGAATAAATTTGCGTGTGAGTCCACATCCCACAGTTACATACAGCGAGTGCAATGGCTCTTCGTGCACAACGGGAGGCTTAACAGTAACCCAAATTCGGCAGTCCTGTGTATTCACTGCACACTGTAGAGTAGAACGTTCCTTGTCACTTCGTAGAATTTTGCCCGGCCAAATAACATCATCTGCGCTAGAAACTGAAGATCATACTCACAGCTTTTCTGCGTACCATCAGGTTTGTTTTGCTGGCGCTGTATGGATTTTGTACGGATACCAGTGTAAAACAGAACGTAGAACATTCCGTACTATTGACCATGTGGTGGACAATTCTCGTGAGACTGCGCGAGCAGCAGAACGACCCGGGTCACATGCTGCACAGTCACTTAACAGCAGCAGCAACCTCGTCCATAACTCCAACCAGGATATGAGGCCTTCTTCTTCCAGGTACCACGCCAAGTTCTCCCGTGTTTTTGAATTTTAGTATCATCGTATTTAGACCATTTAATGACATCGGGCTTTTCAGTTGGCGGCACTCTGTCACTGCAGTAGTGTAATAGCTGCCGTTCACACAGAACAGTTTCACCAACAGTGCACAGTCTCTCTTCTCGACAGCCGTACTCTTCTCCCACGTTATGGCTTGTCAGATGACAGCGTGGCCAAAATTAGAACTATTTTTTTCCAGCGTAAGTAGATTTCTCATTAAGGCGTTTCGCTGACATACGATAATTACATCCCACAATGGACCTCCACTTTAATTGGGGGTGGGAGGGGCGGGAGGGGAGAGGGTTATGACATCAGCATCGGAGAAAACGTGATACCTGAGTCTCGCGGTAGAAACTACGTACTCATGTGATAACGGCGGGCGAAGCGTGCACTATTGTGACACTACCAAACAGCTACTGACCTGATTTTATGCAAGGCTGGTTACATGGTGAAGTTCATTTCAGATGAAAAATGGCAACTTCCGCACTAGTGTCGTAAGATCTGCAACGGAGTGGTACTTTCTGAGATCTGCAGCAAAATGCGCTCACTGAGGGTCGCTCACTCCGTGGTTTTATGGACTCGGAGGCATTGTGCCTGCTCCGAGGGAAGGCAGTCCTTAAAGCCAACTTTACTGGGGCCGGAGCGCTGTGCAGGCAGTTCCTGCGGCTTTTGGTCTTCGACACAGCGAGACCTCCTTGCGTCAAGGTTGAGTAACCTGCCGTGGCGCTAGCAGAACGTTTGTGCCAGAAAAGCGTATACATCCGCGACGGCATGTCTGAAAGCCCAAATTTGAATGCAACGCTTCGCAACCTCGTAGCCTGCTTCATTTAGCTTTAGTTATGCTGCTCGCGCAGTGTCACGAGAACTGTGTGATCTGATGGTCCTGTACCTAAGCAACATATCGATAGGTCCAGCTATCTCAGAAAAATTCATGTTAATCTGTAAATTTGCCAATGAAATTTATTGACTTGTCTATTAACTATGCAATAGGCCTGTGATTACTACCACTGTAATTTTTTATTTGATTCAGAAACGACCATAGCACATAGTAATTACCAAGCGATGACGTCACTGCTGTTAAAACTGTCCAGCCCTTCAACTTTATCGACTTACGCGGACGAAGGCTACGGTTACCCGTCCGTTACCTTACTGCAGGGTATCACTGTTGCTAATAGTAAAGTTGAGAACTCCACCACAGAACACTGATGGATCATGCAGGACGACATGTGCACCTGCATAGTTGGAGGTATGAATAGCAATATTGTCTATTGCTTTATGAACTGTAGGGTGGGTACGCTTTCCTCTCCTATAATATCTTGGCATCTCCTGTGAGAGCGGTCCAATGCTGTTGCTCGAGTAACGAATGAACAAAAGAAAGAAAGCGTTATCAAGCTACAGTACACTTGACCAGACTTTGCAGCTTAAACTGCACCCGCCGTCGCAAGCAGAAATTCTTCTGTGCAAGATGCAGGGCTCCATGGTGTGTCCACAGTCACGCCGTTTCTGGACCTTAATCCCGGATCTTCGAACACCAGAACGGAAAAGGTTGAGTGGCCTCCACACGATTCAACTCTGTTCCTGCCTATGTAGGAGGGTTTCCGAAGAAGAGACCAGGTAGAGTTATTCTAAAGTCGAGAAATCCGCAGTTGTTTTCTCGTTGTAGCTGCTTCTGTTTGCAAGACCCACGTGGTCTTGAGGAAACTTTTTCTGGACATCAACCTTACGGCTGCTGGGACGTGTCCATGTAGCGGATAGTTTCCCTGGTGGGCCTGATTTGTTCTCTCCGCGTTGGCAGCTGGTTCACGACGAATATCTTGTGGCGCAACGCCAGCGAGTTGGTAGAGTTTTACAAATGTCGTAGGTTTCAAATAACCTGTACTAAGGTTGCTCGTTTCGTTTAAAACCTTGTCCACTATATTTTCGTGGGTGGATTTGTCCCAGACTTGGCACTCATGCTGCATAGCACTGAAGCATGTTGCTAGCGCCGTCGTTCTCAGAGCTTGTGGTCCAGAGTCCTACGTGCTAACAGCGATGTTGCGAAGGATATTAATTCTGGCTTCCACCTTAATCCGCGTATTTTGCAACTTTGCTTGTAGCCGAGTGACTTCTACATATTCTCGATGGGTCGTACTTACTAACTGTAGCCTTTGCCATGTATGGTTAAGTTTGCGACATGCCTGATTGTGCTGAAGATGAAACACACACACAGTTGTATATTAGCTGAGTGTGGGCGAAGTCGTGTGCCAGGTGAGCTTCAGCATCTTCGGAAGTTTTCCCCAGGATCGCTGGTACCAGGTCATCGGAATAAAGAAAACTCCTAGCGTTCGCCGGAAGTGGTTGTTCGTTGGTATACATGTTAAATATGACTGTTGAAAGAACGCTTTCTTGAGGTAAGCCATTTCTCTGACATCTACATCGACTACGGTGACCCTGGAAGTTGACATAAAATCTCCTCTTTTGGAGTAAACATTGTCGTAGATCTTCTATGTAAATGCTTGATGGTTAGCAACGACTAAGCAACAGTCAGATCGATTAAAATTGCTGCTGCATTTTTCTGTGTTTCACAGCCGTCCTCTGTAAGTTGTAAGCGTCATTTTGTATAAAGTATTAATCTGTGATTTAAAAGACGATTATCACGTAATTAAACACTCTCTGTCAGTAGGAGACTGGATTGCCCAGGCTCTGAGGCCTCTCCTTGTGTGTGTGACACATCACAGAAAAGTCTCAGTTTTACAAGCACAGTTATTGCCCAAATTAACTCGAAAAAATTGTTTAAGTTGAAGAGTCAAAGCTACGAAAACTCCTGTTCTCAACATGTTTCAATCTATGCGATTTTTCTGTGATGTTTAGTGGGGAAGTTTGACTACTGGACCTATTACATCAATACTCGATTAATCTATTAACATAATAAGATGCACATTAGAAACAGCACTGTGGTAAGTTACTCGGGATATACAACAGTAACTGAAAGGAGCAGTGGTTTTAACAATGAAGTTTAAAGGACACGTGACTGAATTTCTGATGTTCTTGTTGTGGACTTCAGTCCGAAGATTGGTTTCATGTAGCTCTCTACGCTATCTATCCTGCACAAGCGTCTTCATCTCCGAATAATAACTGCAACCTGAGTCCTTCTGAATATGCTTACTGTATTTGTCTCTTGGCCTCGCTCTACGATTTTTATCCCCCACACTTCCCTACAGTACTAAACTCGTGATTCATTGATGTCTCTTAATGTGTCCTATCAACCGGTCCCTTCTTATTGTCAAGTTGTGTCACAAATTCACAAATTTCTTTTCTCCCGAACTGTATTCAGCACCTCCTCATTAGTTGCGTGACCTACACACATAACCTTCAGCGTTATTCTGAAGCACCACATTTCAAAACCAGTCATTCTCTTCTTGTCTAAACTGTTTATCGTCCATGTTTCACTTACATACAGGACTACACTCCATACAAATACTTCCAAAAAGGACTCCCTGACACTTAAATCTATACTCGATGTTAACAAATTTCTCTTCTTCAGAAACGCTTTTCTTGCCACTGCCATTATACTCGTTTTCCTTTAGTCGATTTTCATCTTATATCCTCCTTTCAAGGCGCTGTCCATTCCGTTCAACTGCTCATTCAAGTCCTCCGCTGTCTCTGATAGAGCTACAATGTCATCAGCAAACGTCGAAGTTTTTATTTCTTCTCTCTCAACTTTAATTTCGACTCCAAACTTTTGTTTGTTTCCTTTACTGCTTGCTCAGTGTACAGACTAAATAAGATCGGGGGTAGGCTACAACCATTTCTCACACTCTTCTGAACCATTGCTTCCCTTTCATGCCCCGCGACTGCTATAACTGCCCCCTGGTTTTTGTACAACTTGTAAATAGTCTTTTTCTCCCTGTATATAATTCTTCTACCTCCAGAATTTCAAAGAGAGTGCTCCAGTCAACATTATCTAAAGCTTTCTCTAAGTCTACAAATGCTATAAACGTAAGTTTGCTTTTCCTTAACATGTCTTCTAAGATAAGTTGTTGGGTCAGTACGGCCTTCAGTACTCCTACATTTCTCTGGAACCCTAACTTATCTTCCCCGACGTCATCTTCTGCCAGTTTTTCCATTCCTCTGTAACGGATTGGCGTCATTATTTTGCAACCAAGACTGGTTAAACTGATGGTTCAATAATTTTCATACTGTCAGCACTTGCTTTCTTTGGAATTGGAATTATTTTTGATCGCGTAAAAAAGGTAGTTTCCAGAGTTATTGCAGCCATACTAATTTTTATTCCCATTTGCTTACTGAAGGTGACACTATCTTCCAGTCTCCAATAGATACAGTATGTTGAATTTACCATTTAACAAGACATTAATTAGCTCCATAACATATGTCTTATACAAATTTGTTCAGCTCTATTAATTTCAAGGAAAAGAAGTGTTATGTTGCTCTTTGTACATCTAATAATAATATGGTTGCGTATAAAGTTTCCTGAATAAAAATTTACTAGGAAGAAAATGTTATAAGCTTTTGTTCTAATTTAGCTCTATTTTTTGATAGACATTTTAAATCTTTAACGATAAAATACTTTGAAAGGATCAGTATTCTTTGTTTATGAACTAAAACCCATTTTAACACCGATATACCCTTCAGAAGAGCTGGATGCCATTATTTGTGAAAGACCTATCTGTTTTGAGGCTGTTAGACGATCATTAGCACGCAATTGCCCGTTGTGCATTAATATAAACGAACGAAATTTTCAGCAACAATTGTAAGGTGGCTACACTGAGTCACAGCGCCAGAGATTGTGCCAAAGAGTTATTATCAGCCGCCTCCACTGGCAGTTGCCGCTGAGAAGTTGGAGAGAGTAGTCGTAGTTCTGAGGTAGGCGTGATCTGTGCTTGTTGAGACGTCGATAGAGTACTAGTTGTTCTGTTGGGCAAGACACCATATGTTATTCAATTGGGGATGTTGTAATGATCAAAGTGTATTTTTCGTCAATATATATGAAGGTAAAGAAATTTTTTTATTTTTGACGTCCTAAATAACAATGCCTCTTGGTCACAGGTTCAGTCAACAAAGCATCTGGCTCGTGTTCTTGTATTTGACTGTAATTCTGGTTTCTATGTGCAATCATAGTATTTCTAGTTTTTTTAATTACTTCAGTGTAAATGGTGTTCAAAATATCTTGTCTTATCGTGGAAGAACCGTGCCAGACGTGTACGTTGAATCACGCTTCCACACACAGAACAGTTACATTTGTGCTTTCTTGTTTCAGAGGTTTTATAGTTGCTGGAGACTTAATTAATTAATTGTGTTAACGGAAATTTCCTTTAATTCTTTGTTGTTATTCTCTGCAGGCAGATTGCGTACTAATGTTATTCAGGGCCAACCGGTTACGAGACTGCGTAACCGCACAAACAGCGACTAAAATTAAAATTATTTGCATTATATTTAATTAAGCCCCCATGCACAATATTTATCACACGGCAGTTTGAACACTTCTAGCGCCAAAATCTTCATGAGCCATTTTATCATACAAAAAAGTGTTTCTTTCTATTTGCTCTAAACGCTCTAAAATTTTATGTAGGTAGTTTTTTTACACCTTGTATAAAGAATTTGCCCGGCTGTGGGACTGTGGACCCACAGACCTGATTCTCAATACTATCTGAGGTAGCCTTAGACCAAGAACAACTGTACGGTCCGCTCAAGATGTAGCTACCATCTGTATCCTTGTAGCAGTTGGTTCCAGCTGTTATAACAGCCCGATCTCAGTCACAGAAACCAGTACACAACGCTTCCCTCTTACCTGTCATCTGGTTGAGACTGACACTTAACTTCAAAATTCTATTGCTTTTGTAACCTGATCCTAATTTCATCCTATAGGATTATACTGATCCGTATTGTCTAGTAGAACAAATCTTTTCTTCCTCTTACTCTCGTCTTGTGATATAACTTTAGTACTGTTCGTGCGTGTCAGCTGCACTTAAGAAGCTTACAGTATGAAAATTTTCTTCCATATAACAGTATCATTCCTAAAAGTACTTAAGTCAGCGGAAAAACAAAAGAGCTTAGTTATATTTATTATGCAAAAAATTCTTAACAATAAGTTCCTGCCTCTTTCGTAATTAAATATTTCGGAAAAATAATTTTTAGCGATCCCACAGGTGTGGGATTGTCTAGCGCTAAACCTACAACCATTGACCGGCCGTATAAACAGCGGCGATTCTAGCTCTGCCGAGCTCAGTAAACTCATTTGGCTCTACATAGTCCGCGAAAATGTGAGTGTGCAGAGGTTCAGGTTTTCCGAACTTTCACAAACGAGAGGATATTTTAATTAATTCCAAGGTTGATGGACCATTTGCTTTTTCCAGATTTAATTTTTCCAGATTTCTTGGTTTTTTTATCACTTAATGATCAGGTGGGTGTAGGCAGGTATGTTACGATAACATTCGATGTGACGTCGAAACTGTGAGATCAAGGGCGATGTGTAATGCAATATACAAGATACTACGGACAAGTATCATACTGGAGAGAAAGTTTTAGAGAAATTACAACTGTATTAGATTCTGTTTCTATGAGCGACTATCTGACTTGTTACACACTGCTGTTTGACATATGGCGCTAACATCGCATTATCAATCTAGTAACCGATTTATGTAGAAGATTTTTTTTGTGTCAGTTCACTTCCTGGTTTGCTGTGACTTCCTCACCTATGCCAGCCTCGTCGTTCATCCCGAGTAGCACTTGCATCCAATACCCTTAATTATTTAATTTATTCTAGTTGTCTTGTCTTATTAGTTTTATTTTCTAGTCTCCTTCATTTATTCAATATTTTACATATATTCCTCTTCGATTTCAAGTAGAATCGACTTATTTCATATTTTATACGTCCTATTGTAAAACAACACCCGAAACTATTTAGCTCTCTTCTTTTACTGTTTTCTCATAGTCCATGATTACTTCTCAAAAAATTTTTCCTCAAATTAAGATTTGTGTTTGACAGAAGTAGACGTCTTTTAGCGAGGAATGCCCTCTTTTGCTGTAATAATGTGCTTCTAATATCCTCTTTGCTTCGTCCGTCATGCATGGTTTTGCTTCCAGGGTAGCAGAACTGCCTCACTTCGTCTATTGCATGGTGCTCAATTTTTATGTAAAATTTATAGATTATCTCATTTCTCCTACTGCACATTGCATTCATCTTTCTTTACTCTCAGCTCATAGCCTGTGCCCGGTATAGTTTTCATTCCATTCAACAGCTCCTAAAATTCGTCCTCATTTTCACAGAGAACAGCAAGATCATCAGCGAACCGTAACGTTGAAATTCTTTCAAACCGAATCTCGATGAAAATTTCTGAATCTTCTTTTATTTCTGTCGTTGCTTCTTCTATTACAGGTTGAACATCAGCGGAGAAGGACTGCATCCCTGCCTTACGCTCTTTTCTCACCTGAACACTTCTTTCTCTTCCATTTTTACTGCTGCCTCTTGGTCCTTTCGCATACTGTGTATTACCCGTGTCTCCCTACAGCTTGCACCTACTTTTTCGAGAATTTACTACGTCCTGTATCATTTTATGTTGTCAAACACTATTTTTGAGTCGACAAATTCTTTGAAGTAATCATTTTTCGCGACTGTGATAAAAGTCTTTTATAGACCATATGCGTCTCGATTTATTTCAAAGCATCTTCACTGGCCAATTTTTTTGCTTCCTATTTCACCCTAACACACTTCCACTCGTAGGTGCTCCATCTTTTTTTAGAAAATTGCTCTTCACTGATGCTGGAGAGGTATACGTTTGCATGTTATGTACATGGACTTACACCTCGTATTGCTGGTTTGATCTAGGAAAGTGTCTTCCTTGTACCTTTCGTGTATTCGAACTAATCGTCACCTAACGGAAGTATCTCGGTTCAAAACCTTCTATTCAGTTTGAAGTACTTATTCTGCATGAAAGTGGTTGTGCACAATTACTCGCTGTGTTTTACGTGGAGCTGGCAGATAAGAGGAATCGTACAAACGTTACAAAAATGTTAGGTCCCACCGAGATTTGAACTCGGATCGCTGGATTCAGAGTCCAGAGTGCTAACCATTACACCATGGGACCGACGGAAACAGGATTATTCCTAAAGCTTTAAACCAATCTCAATTAATATACAACGATGTTATACGCGATGGTATGTTTTTGGCACATATAACATTGAAAAAAATATCGCTTAAGTAATAGAATTAGCTTGAGCTTCTATCTCCTGCCGAGTTGACAGAAGGTGACGACGTCGAAACTAGTGGAAACATCGTCTCAGTAAAGCATCGGGACTCGACTGATAACTCAGAATTTCTTATTAGGGATTACACTGCTCCTATTACTACATTGTGTGACCATAGTATACACTCACAAACTTGTTTTTAATTAATCGTAATTGTGAAGTATAATATCAGAGGCTATAATATGATAATAGTTATTTCTTCAGAAATGACAGATGCCCTGCCAGCTTCGACCGCAAATTGTGCGATGGGAAGACTTCGTTCTCGTTATCAGAGATCTGTGGTACTTCGGATGAATCTGCAAGAACTACAGGACGGTGTTTGCAGAATCTTTCCAGACCTTATATCGAATGTATGTATATATGTATGTATGTAGAATCAAATTTCCACTTTGCAGCGGAGTGTGCACTGATATGAAACTTCCTGGCAGATTAAAACTGTGTGCCGGACCGAGACTCAAACTCGGGAACTTTGCCTTTCACGGGCAAGTGCTCTAGCAACTGAGCTACCCAAACACAACTCTGGGCCCATCCTCACAGCTTTACTTCTGCCAATACCTCGTCTCCTACCTTCCAAACTTTACAGAAACTCTCCTGCATACCACGCAGAACTAGCACTCCTGAAAGAATCAAATCAGAGTTTGGATTTCAGAAGAGTTGCTTTACTGAGAATACCATTTACTAGTTTACCAACCAAATTTTAGAAGCATTAAATAAAAAAAAACAGTGCCAGGTGGTATTTTCTTTGACATATATAAGGCATTTGACAGAATCGAAACAGATAAACTGATGTGGCGACCGTAAGAGGACTTCGATTAATGAGATTCCTGTATTTCCAGATTTCCATATAAGAGTTTTGCTGCTGTAACGATTTCCATCCAGGTTTTCAGTAGCCGCTCCCTCGCCAACGTCTGTAGAGGTTGCGGCTTACTTTTTAAAGAATGTACGTGGCGATGGAGGTGGTAGAAATTAAAATGGCTGCCTGACATCTGATTCCAAATTAACACGTACATTTGACCTTACATGATAATCTTCTGCCATCTTGACCGTGACCAGCATCGGATCTCATCTTTTATAGCAGGGTTTTCTGATTATCAGTTAAAGGGTTGTAGGAGGCAACAGGGGAATTCTACAGACCAGATGTGGACACATCCGGTAAAATGTTGCATTTATTTCCATAAATATACGCATGAAAATGTGAGGTAGCCTTTTACAATTAAAATATCGGATACTACACCAACAGGAATAGCACTGACCTGACACAGAAAACACCTTTCTATAGGACAAGACAAAGGGAACAGTTTGCAAATATAAACGATATTTGGGTTAACTCTTCCAGACCCTGATTAGAGAGAGAGAGAGAGAGAGAGAAAGTATACACTGAAAGATAAATTGTAGTATTATTATTCACGAGAAAGAATAAACCGAAGCACAGGCAGTCGCAGTATACAGTAATATCTAGCAAGCATCGTTAGCTTTATCGTGCTACCGACCTACATGTAGACCGTTGGATTTCTGATGGTTCACGTCGAAATGATAGCGGTTGCATTACCTTTAACGCGGAGCAGTTCTGGCAGAAGTTGTAAGACCCATGGCTGCTACTGGAACAGGATGCAAGTACGAACGTATACAAATGTGCTACTGAACTTCACGGTCCTACCCAAGCTGTCAACTGCAAGCAACTGAGGATGATAGGGCCTCTCGCGTCAGGTTTGTTTCCGAGAGCATCGCAAAGCGTGCAGAAAGGGAAGCTCGTAGCCAACTTAACCGGAGTGACGGTTAAGTTTTGTTCTGGCCTGCAAGGCATGGTCTCGCGGTTCCGAAGTTGGGTTCCCTAGAGTGGCGTAAACTCGTCGAAGGGGGATTGGGGGGGGGGGGGGGGAGACTCGTGGTCCTTCGCCACGAAGAAGCCGAGATCTGTTCGCCATATTACATATTATTAGAAATATTTGAATCAAGTCTCGGAAAATTACTCTGCCCCCACGAGACAACTGTTCACTGATTAGGGAAGGCTACAGTGATATCGGACTGCATGAGAAAATTAGTTTGATATGGTTTGACTGAATATTAATTTCAACAACTTTCTGAATATTACTCGGATCGTCCTTTGTGATGTATCACATGATTCGTAAATACGCGTGTAGTTTGAATCTCAGAAAAGTACAATTTATTTGGTATGACATTCTCTCTTTGTCAGGCTGGACAGTGCAGTAATCGTTTCTACTGCACAGCTTGTGGCGGTCTAGAGAAAAACCTCTGCTCTGTGAATGTTCTGGGGTAGCTCGTCTTTAAGAAAGAAAGTCTTCATTGCTCAAAAAAAGAGCTCTGAGAATAATACGTGGTGCTCACCCCCCAGTCATCTTGTAGACATCTGTTTAAGTAGCGGGGCATTCTGACTACTGCTTCACAGTATATTTATTCCCTCATGAAACTTGTAGTGAGTATTCCACTAGAGTTCAAAAGGAACAATGACGTACATAATTACAATACCAAAAGGAAAATCACATTCATTACTCCAGTTTACAGATTGTATTTAGCACAAAAAGGAGTGCACAGATGCACAATGCCCCATTTAAAATTTTTGATAACTTACCTAGTGATATAAAAGGTCTGACAGACAGCGAAGTAAAATTTGAAAACAAACTGAAGAAGCTGCTCCTTGGTAAGTGCTTTCATTTTATTGTGTAAAAGATGGTGGGTAGGAATTACTAACTCATACCTGTATGTTCAATGATAATAATAATTTAAAAATGCCCTATAAATGGTCAACAGTAGCCATATTTATAAATTAATTTGCGATTTCATTATGAAGCGAAGCCATGTTTATAAATTAATTTGCGATTTGAATATGAAGCGACTCATTTCGCATCATTACGATGTATCGTGCAAATGATCCACAGGACGTGAAACTAACCAACCAACCTTGAAATCGTTTGTGGGAAACATGGAAAACGGTACATGGTAGGTGTTACCCACAAATGACCATAGAGATATCTAGAAAAAATTGACATCAGAATAAGATGAATGTCCCATACAAATGGAATATCTATCTTCTCCTGAGTACTACGTAAATTATAGTCTTTCACATAAAACTTGGCTGCCAGCAGGGCGCCGCAGAGACTTAATCTGTACGTCGTTCACCTACGGTGTCAATAAAATTGGCCGCCCCTAGAATCATACGTCCAGCCATCTAGGTGATCCAGCAACACTGCAGACTGGGGAAATTACTTGAGGAAGCGTCTTTCGCTTGAGCTGTATAAGTGCTGTAGTCTAGTGGTAAAAGTCGTGCAACGTAGACACTACATAGCCAGTTTTCGTCCACTCTTTTAGTTTTTAAACTGCATTCCGTTTGTCTGATAAACGTGTCATTTTGATGGAACCACAAAGACAACTTGATTCTCTTTCTAACTCTCCAGTAGTAGCAAAACATTCCAGAAACACATCTGCAAAAGAACTCGTGGCTGAATGAAGACCAGAAGAGTTTATCCTTGGGTTTCCTTGCCATAGAGCGGTCACTGAGCACACACCACGGGCTATCACCACAAGCCACTGTGCCCCAGAGTCCTTAAACTCCTATTACACACAGAGTGAAATAAATATTAATGAATCACTTGTACTGTCTCAACGATGTGTATATAAAGAGATACCTGGAAAATATTTGGCAACTATGTCATAGTCGACGAACTTTCAGGACTGGAACTGAATTACCCTTCTAAGGTCACTAAATATTTTCTTCCAATTTTGATGAAATATTCTCAACACTTTTTACGAAATAACTGTCAGTGAGTTAGAAAATTTCATTTTTCGACTGCAAGGTGGTTATTTTAGAAGTAAATTACTATTCCTTTCATCTTTTACTTTGTGAGAAATCTGCCTCTTTCTGTCTTAGTCACTGCTGCAGCAATGAGAGAATATTCGCATCACTGATGCTTCGTTACCTGTATGCTACTGCAGCTATAGCCAAAGATCCAAATTTCGTTAGAAAAGTATATGTAAAGTCAGATATTTTTGTTTCTGTAACGTAAATGAAAACTACCACAATGAAAGCGAGTAACAGAATCCAAAGAAATCCTCGAGTTTATTCTGCAGTGCTGTGTAGGCTGCAAGGGAACTTTTCATAATCGTCAAATGACTAATGGAGTCTGCCAAATTCCACTAACAGTTTTTTTTATTACTTCATACGCGTTTTTCTGTCGCTTACTTTCACTGCTTTTTGAGTGGTGGAACTGGGAGAATGTCAACAACGGATGTCCGCCACA
Source organism: Schistocerca gregaria (assembly GCF_023897955.1). Taxonomy (NCBI): domain Eukaryota; kingdom Metazoa; phylum Arthropoda; class Insecta; order Orthoptera; family Acrididae; genus Schistocerca; species Schistocerca gregaria. The sequence continues at coordinate 517,614,756 of NC_064921.1, read as the reverse complement.
TGAAACATCCGTAATCATCTGAAGTATAGTCTTCAGAACAACAGCCTAGTTTCCAGTCGGAAACACTGACAACAAGTAACCGATAATCAATATAAATAATAAAAGTAAGCGTGATGTATCTGTGCATGCCAACAAAACTTTTCAAGCGAATATCGCAGCCCCATGCGCTTTATATGGTTTGGTAACACTTTATCCCCATCCAGGAAGAAGGTTTTGTTTTGGAACTACAGGGGTCAGTTTTGAAGATGTAGGTGTCTAAAAAGGGCATTTGTTCGTGACGATAAAGTAAATGTAAGCGAGGTCTGGCTGTGCATGCCGCTATAACTCTGGTAAGCACTCCCACAGCCTGCTGGGGGCTATGTGGTATGGTAGCCATCCATCCCCACATCCCAATGAAGAAGGTTTGGTTTGCACTTGCAGGGATTGGGTTCGACGACATGGATATCAAAAGAGGGCAATGCAACAATGATGTTCTCGTGTGAAGACAGTGAAGCAGCATGGAATCGAATGCTGAAGTGAGTCTCCCAGAACATTTAAGGGTTACAGATCTCCGAGGTAATACACAATTAATGGGAGGACAATTACTTCCATGTTCTGAACATTTTTGGCAGACGCTTCCAGTTATTCCAATATCACCTCTAGCACACAAATCAGTGCATGTTTTAATACATCATTTCTTTAAACCTGAGTGGGGAAAGTATAATTAAGAACAAATACGAGAGTTCAACATTCCACTGATGAAGAAGCGACACATTTTGTAAAAAAGCTCTTAAAAATTAGTGAAGACACTCAGCCACTTGATTGTGCAACTTGCAAAATTGAACTTACAAATGATTTACATAACATAATTAATAGACAAAGCTTTTCTGAGCATCCTTCAAAATAACTGAAGTTGATTATTTGAAAAAGACATCTTATCAGTAAGAAATGAAGTAGTGGATATTAATTTAAAAATCAGAGGCGAGAAATGGTAATGAAGAGTTACAAGTCAATATAATTGAAGGAAAAATAATATTAGGAAAAGATAAAGAACAGAACAACATTTATTATGAGGCTTCTGCTCATATCTGCTCAACTGCCATTTAGGTTCAAAACCCTGCAATTTTCAGTAAGATAGTATTATCACTATAAATAAAAAGTACAAGGACAAACGTTAATTTAGTGTGGTATTAATTTGAAAGAATCGCGCCTCTTTGTGAACAGTTATATGTAGCTTACTTTAGGGATACAAAACCCAAACAGTTATTATATTTACTCAAAAACTAACAATATGATCAAATTACTTACTAAGCAAATATTGTGTTAGAATACGTTAATTAAGTATGAAATATACCGAAAGCATTTCCTTCACTAAATTAAATACAATTGTTTTGTAGAGCTTTATAATTTCTGTATTTGAATGTTGATTCTTTTTAGGATAGTCTTGTGTTCCTGGACATATGAGTGTCTAAAGTGGTCGCTATCACAATGTGGTGGTCACCAGGACATCTTCTGTATCTCTTGCATGAATGTATATTTTAAGGGAAAACATTCGAGATTTATCTATCTTTTATACATATTTTTGAAGATTCTAGGTTTTAGAATGTTCTAGAACGTTCCTAATTTGTTAATTTGTGCCATGTTCTCGAGTGATCTGGAACGCTGACAAAAGACAAATAAAATAGAAGCCATGTGAAGTGGATCTTTTCAGCACGTGTAGGTACAAATCTGCGTCCAGTTTCATAAATTATAAGACATTCATAGTGGATGTTGGGGTCTGGGCGAGAGAGGGAGAGTGAATGATGGCGTGATAAACTGTAATTCCTTGTTTACTGCTACCAAAACGAGGTGAGAAGTTGCTGCAAAAGACATTAAGATGTAAGTAAGGGACATTTTGATATGATTAACTGGTATATAATTGGTCAGTGTTGTGAGTAGCGCGTGCAGAGGTATTGATGCTGATAGCGCATTGTTGAGCACTTCTTTCAGAGGCAGCAATTAAGTCTGAGCTATAATCCTCCTAACAAGACACTGGTAAAATAAATAAGATGGAATTTGGCATAACGTACCAATAGCCTCATACAAATATTGTGGTACTCAAAAGGCTAGTTCGTATCAGACTACCAGAGGCTACATTAACAACGTTCTGGACACAAGTCAGCACCACACTCAGCTTGGTAAATCTATAGTTATTTTAGGTTCTCTCTGTCTTAAGCGTATTAAGTTGAAAAACATTTCAACATAGGTGCTTTTTGCTGTTGTTGACAAAGCATCAGTAGTAGTTACAATGTTACCTTTATGAGTAGAAGATACTTGTCATTCATTCGGAATCTATCAACTGAATGACGGTTTCGCTTTTTCATGACTTATTCTAGACATAATGCTAGCGCTTTGTTCTCCTACAAATTCTGGTGGGAACTGCTTCTCTTTTCATGTTACCTGGAGCTCGAATCGATCTCGCATTGAGCGCATTCACTGGTTTCATTTTCTTCACAGTCCATTTTTTTTATCATTACTTGTGGTTTTCTTGCATAGTAACCGTTCTTGATTTGCAGCTTTACTTTAGTCATAGCTTACGAAGTCTTTCTACCTTGCAATGAATTTTGTGTTGTAATTTATTCGTTTGCGTTCCTCTGTTTTGTAATGCCATTTATCACATTCCTATGAGAAGCATTTTCTAAGTCTATAATTATAAAATGTTTGCCGCATAGCCACTGGAGTTGCAAAAAAGAGAATAAGCTTTCCAGTTTTCGGTATACTTAAGACACTTAAACAAAAATAAATGTTTAATAACATTAAAATGATATTTAGTTTGCAGTTGGTTCATCTGTGTATTATTAGTAACTATGCTCTAGTCCCCAAACCTAGTTATAAAAACAGAAATAAAATTCATTGACTTATACTTTCTATATTCTTGCCTTGCCAGCTGTGTCTTAGAGACACATGCTGTTCTCCCTTCTGAGACAGACAGGAAATACATTGGCTGTATATACATATTCTTCCTGCTGTTAGTAAACTTAGAACTACATAGAACATATTTGTAAACTCTGTGATCCTCGAGTTACCAACTAGATGACACTGAATAATTCAGATAAATTCACCTGGTATTTACATCTTAGTGGAAGCCAGATTTTTATCTTTTATGTAATAGAGATACAAGCAGCTAGATCGAAAATCAGTAAGGAAACCTCAGGAAATATTTTGCAGTTATACTGTGATCATTATGAGTAGGAGATACTTGTCATCGCTACTTTCAATACCCCATAGTCGAAAGGCAAAAACCTTACACTAATGCCAAGTTGGCAATTACTTTTCTACGTCTGACAACACAATTTTCGTTTTTTGGGAATATAAATTTATGAAATCGTGGCACTAAATAATTTATTAACTGCGTTTCGTTATGCGTGTACACCAACTGCCACATTTCTATGCGACTTGAGTATTTCACTGTACAGCACATAAACACTGACCGTTTCAGCGTCCAAAGTTTGTAACATATTATTAGTCCACACTGCTATAGATACGCTCATGTTACAGATGTTGTTGCGGTCTTCAGACCGACTCTGGTTTGATGCAGCTCTCCGTGCTGGTCCATCTTGTGCAAGCCTCTTCATCTCCGCTCAGCTACCACAGCCTACATCCATTTGAACTTGCGTACTGTTATGTTACAAATACTATCTTACAACGAAAGTGTATTTTAATAATGCGTGAAGTATAAGGTAATCGTGGTAATTTGTAAATTCATTTGCATTAGTACAGTGCATATTTTATTAAACTTTTCCATTGGGTTATTGAATGCAACAATAGAAGTAAGAGATAAACTAATCATCAACAATATCACAATTATCATAGTCACATTATGTGAAACATCCTGACAAAGATTAGATAGTTTACCGATTAGCAAACTGCATACTTAATAATGTTTTCCATTCTGTTATTGAGGGCAATAATAGAAATAAGATATAAATTAATCATTAACAATATAATCTCTCACATTATGTAAAACTTTTTGACAATGCTTAGGTAGTTTACCGAATCCACATCTGCAGAAACCAATGGTTCGGAGTTAAAGATGACATCATATAGAATTTAAAGTTCATTTTCGTCTGGAAACGTATTTTATTGACGACTATTCCGTGACGACCGGGGGTGGTAAATATTTGAAGGAGCAACATTAGAAGATATGCAGTAGAATAACTTTAACATTTATCTGTATTCCGATTCATAAAAGAATGCTGAAGGCAATAAGGTGAAAAGGAATGGTGAATTTTTAGAGTTTAATGCTGACGGAATGTTTATAAAATTACCTAAGTATTTTCAGACCCTCATTGTATTTATTTTTCACAACAGTGGCTATATTGGGAAGTCATTGTAGGACATAAAGTGTGCATTCTGAACATGGATCAAACGAAAATACTTGGGCATAGTATTAACCTCCGCAATTTTGCACTCTTGTTACGGAATTAGTTATGGGTACGATTACTGCATAATGTGTTGAGTCTACAGTAGATGCTGGTATGATAGCTACGATATATAAAGCGTAAGAAATTTTCTGAAAATGCTGTATTGGTGTCCTGTACCGGAAGGACCGCTTCACAAGCTCTTAGCGAAGGAGAGCTTCAGGGACACCGCTGTTCCTTCAGACTTGGCTCACTAAGACGCGCTACTTGAGGAATGTAATAAGCACTCGACAAACCTGACGCTAGCAATCTTCCGCGAAACTGCGCTACGCTTGACCAGTATAATCACTTTCGTGGAAGGATTTCGTAACTCCTATGGTTTCGTAGAGGAAATGCCATGTGTCACGTGACACGATTATCAAGCTAAAATCCCTGAAACTACACTGCTGGCCATTGAAATTGCAACGCCATGTAGGCGGCATGCAGCTAACGTCATTTGCCACGAAGTGTACAACCTGCTTTGGTATGCAAATGACTAGCAGTTTAGTGGAACCGCGAATAGTAGGGAGAAGTAGTACGAACGCTACAGAAAGCGGTAAAAATGGGTGAAGTGAAACATCAGATGAGGAAAAACGAGATATATTAGGTCTATGTGAGACAACATGGGAGGAAAATGAAGATTTCAACAGTGATGGGTTTAGAGTGACTTATAATGGTGCAGGGAAAAGAGGAAAGCAAGGAGTGGCAGTTGTAATAAGACGAAAACGGTCAAATAATATCTCCAGTACTTATCATGTCCCTGATAGATCAATAACTGTAAAAATAAGTAAGACACCCTTCGACGTGGTAATAATTCAAACATATTTCACCACGCCGGCTCATAACTTGGAAAAAGTGGATAGTATTATGAAGATACTGAAGCACTATAAAACTGACTAAAGAAAAAGATGATGTTACAACAACAGATGATTTTAATGTCGTTGTAGGATCTCATGCAGTCAATAAGATATTAGGATATTTTCGCTTGGGGTAAACAAATGAAAGAGGTGAAAATTTGGTTTATTTTGAAACTTCTTTATTTAAATGAGTGTGGCTGTACTTAAATTGCTGAATGACTGAGACCCACAATATCCTAGCGCAACGCAATCAGACTGCTCAAAAAAAGGTCAACCCGATTGCAATTAATTAATTCAAAAGAATGGCCCTGACTAAAAAGAAATCCTAGCAATAGCCTATACATTTCATTAAGCACTTACCTCACAAAAATCTTCATTACTCGAACTACTGCAATACAGCGAGTGTCAATACTGCCAGCTAAATAAACGACTCTAACTACTAAAGCCACTAACTACTAATAGGCATGTGATTAGCAAAGGAAAGATTTTGTTGCAAACCAAATAACGCATTTTTTGTACCTTAATAATGTGACATACAGTTCAGACACGAATATAAATCGTCATTGACATCTAGTTCAAAGGTATATAATCGTGAATAATATTCAATCTCCAAGTCGAACATGTATAGATCGTTAGCCTACCCTCCATCAATGCTAACTTCTCACAACTAACAGCCATCACTGCTGGCTGTTCACCTCCAACTCCCCAACAGTACTTCCATCACTGCTGGCTACTAACTTCCAACTGCCCAGCAGTACTGGCGATTAACTTCCAACAACGAGTCCGACCAGCCACAGAGTCTCTTTCAAAGAAAGCGCAGTCAGAGTTTGCAAAGCGCTGCCAGCACAGAAGCAGAAGCAGACCACTTATAATTTCTACAGTCAGGATGATACGGATATTACAAGCATTGCTCTTAGAAGAAGGCAAATGTGGGAGGCACTGGACAAAAGACGATTTCAATTGCATTATATACTAGTGACGCAAAGGTACATGGATCAGATAAAATCATGCCTCAGCTACCCAGGTTCAGACATGGATAGTGACTATACACGTGTGTTACCCAGCTGCAACATTAGAGTTAATAGAAGCAAAAGATGTACCAGAAAGAAATGGAGAGAAGAAGGATTGAAAGAAGAAGCAGTAATCACGACTTTTGAAGAAAGAATCAATAAAAACAGATAATGGAAGTAGTGGAATAGTATCATAATGGCATATTGCCCCAGCTTGCTGGAAGAAGCAATAATGTCTTTCATATTCAGTGAGTTGAGCACAAAATGTATCAAAATTTCCATACATGCAACCATGTTGAAAGTTAGTGTCCAATAATGAGAATTCCTGTTACTCTGCACCAAACGAAATTTTTTTCATCTTTGAAGGTTGCTGACACACACAATGTTAGGGTTCACTGTTTCCCAGTAGCTCGTGTTCTGTGAATTCAGTGCCGGAAAGATGAAACCATGCTTCATCATCCTTGATGTAATGGAAACCATCGTTGATATCATTCAAAAGCCACGTGCAGTAATCTACACGTTTCTGACTGTCATCCTCCCGTGATTGCTGCACAACCGTCACACGATATGTCTTCAAATCAAGGCTTTTCAATACCCGCTCGCAACTCTTCCTATTTACACAAAGCGCCTGTTACGCCAGTTTACGTGAGGACTTCTTTGAGCTTTGAATAATCCTTCGGCGAATGTCTGCAATAACTTCTGGTGCACGAACTGAAGAAATTCTTTGTCGTTTTACATTTTGCACAGATCTTTAGGTGCGCCAATTTTTGTACAGACTCTGTAATTGCTGGTAGTCGTCTGTCGGGATACTAGATCCCGAAAATTTCACAGTTTCCTTAATCGAACATGTTTTTACATATGTTTCCACAGTCTCAATTCTTTCTTCTATCAAGAAACTCGTTTTGCAGAACGCAAAGAGAAACATCTAACTTCACTGACGAAATAAACCTAAATGCTGACAGAAGAATGCTAACGATCAATTACTGCATAAACTGTTCATTATGTACTCTATTTCAGAAGACGAAATATTGCATTCGTATTCAAAGGGGAGCTAGTGTTAATTGCGCCACCCTTTAGGAAGATCGGAGAAAGGGAAAATATGACCAAGTTTATAAGAAATTTGAAGCTCTTCAGGTCAGGTGTAGAAGTATAGAACGAAATCAATAGTAGTTAAAGAGGGAATATTACTGATAGGCACTGATATGTGCCCGTTGCAAAGGCTACGTAGAAGAACTATACGCTGATACAGATTTCAAGAATGGAAGCAATTCAACTGAATACATTGTAAGTAGGTTGTTTACATTTTCTTATTGGTAACGCCACGTAGCGCTCTGTATGAAAAATCACTGGCTGTGCTGTGCGCAGTCTGTGGCTAGTTTGCATTGTTGTCTGCCATTGTAGTGTCGGGCAGCGGCAGCCGGATGCTAACAGCGCGTAGCGTTGCGCAGTTGGAGGTGAGCCGCCAGCAGTGGTGGACGTGGGGAGAGAGATGGCGGAGTTTTGAAATTTGTAAGAATTGGTGTCATGAACTGCTATATATGTTATGACTTGTGAGGTAAATACATTGTTTGTTCTCTATTAAAATCTTTCATTTGCTAACTATGCCTATCAGTAGTTAGTGCCTTCAGTAGTTTGAATCTTTTATTTAGCTGGCAGTAGTGGCGCTCGCTGTATTGCAGTAGCTTGAGCAACGAAGATTTTTGTGAGGTAAGTGATTTGTGAAACGTATAGGTTAATGATAGTCAGGGCCATTGTTTCGTAGGGATTTTTGGAAGTCAGATTGTGTTGCGCTAAAGATATTGTGTGTCAGTTTAAGCACATTCGTGTATAATTGTTCAAAGAGGACGTTTCACATAGGCCAGTCGTGTATAAATTTTTCTAAGGGGACGTTTCAACATCAATGCGTGTGAAAGAGAAGTGCAACACCCTACAATCATGGATCTGAATATGTTCTCTGGAGTCTCAAAGAAGGAAAACGGTTGGTGTTGATGACATTTCTGCAGATGCGCTGAAAAATTTAGGTAACAACATGAAAGACCAATTACTCAGAATAATAAACGAACAGCTACGAAGGAGGAATCATGCCAGAAGACTTCACACAACGCAGTGCAACTTAAAACAGGAGGGGCAGTTGACTGCACCAATTATTATAGAACACTGTCAGTGTTATCACACGCCTCGAAAATACTGAGTAATGTGGTCAAAAGCAGGATAATAGGAAAAATGGATAAGTAAACTGCAGAAAACCAATCTGGTTGTAGAGAAGGCAGAGGAAAAGGGGAAGGAATTTTGGACTTGTGTGTGTTACAGGAGAGAAGGATGGATATCTTACCTTTACCGACTTAGAAATTTTTTTGACTTTATGGACTGGGAACTGCTCTTTAGAACTATGGGAACATAGAACATAACTGAAAGTGAATAACAAACCGTATCAGAATTACAGCACAGAAATAAACATCAATAACAGAGAGGATGAGGCCAAGATTAGTAAAGGAGATAGATAAGGATGTCCCTTATGCCCTTCCTTATTTGTTGTGTTTACTGAAGAAGCTATTCAGATCATGAAGGGGAAGACAAAGAGAATAAAAGTCAATGGTGAAAGGATACATCGTTTTAGATTTGCTGATGCAATCCTGATAACTTAAGGCTCCGGAAAAGAGATGAGTACAATGTTGCAAGTCCTATCAGAAACTCTTAAGTATGGAAGTTAAAAGTGAACAAGCGGGAAACAAAAGTAGTGCTAGAACTGAACTAATAAAAACTGAAACTAATAAAAACATTGATGAAGTTAGAACCGAACAGATAAAACAATTTTGTTATCTCGGTGGCGTAATCACAGAGGAAAATAGAAGATTAGTGGAAGTGAAGAGAGGAGATAATTGTCAAAGCAGGCATTTATTACTAAGAAATACATTTTAACCAGGAAATATATGAATACAGATATCAGAAAGTCCTTGTAAAATGATTTGTATGGAATACACTGCACTATGGGACTGAAAGTGGGACTCTGCGTAAATTGGAAAGGATTTAAAGCTGCTGAATTTTGGACTTCTCATAAAATGATAAGAACCAACTGGACGGGAAGAAAAATCAAGTGTTAAGGGAAGTTAACGAAGAGAGAAGATTACTGAAGGAAATAGAAATGAGAAAAATAATATTTGGATAAAATCTTCTTGGCTTTTAAGCCGTGTCAATTCGAATAAAATTCTCGACCTTTCGATGGCTACCTCGGCCATCGTCCTCAGCAGTAAAACCGAGGAGATTTTATACAGTCATGCCACCGCGAAATACTCCGAGGACAAAAATAAAATTCATTGGACATGGAATCGGACACTACACGTTCTTCGCCGGCCGCGGTGGTCTCGCGGTTCTAGGCGCGCAGTCCGGAACCGTGCGAGTGCTACGGTCGCAGGTTCGAATCCTGCCTCGGGCATGGAGGTGTGTGATGTCCTTAGGTTAGTTAGGTTTAAGTAGTTCTAAGTTATATGGGACTGATGACCACAGCAGTTGAGTCCCATAGTACTCAGAGCCATTTTTTGAACTACACGTTCTTCATTAATATTCTTCTTGAAGGAAAAGAAGGAAGAGGACGACCTCGGATGAAGTATTTGAGTGGCATCGAAAAGAGGATAGGGTGTGGTCAGCATACAGCTCTCCGCGACCGTTTTGCCGACATTCCACGCCGTAGAGACGCTACGTCTCATTCACGTAGCTTCAAGCATAGAGCTGAAACGAACAGCCAATGACCGAGGAGAGTGGCCGCATCGACAAGGCACTAGGCTTTCGAATATGTATGCGTGTTAGTTAAAATATTTACTCTGTTCGTAACAGCATTTGCATTCCACTTTTTTAATATCTGTAAAAAAAAATTATCAGGTATTAATTACTATTTTCTGTTACCTGCCCGGACAGTCGAGGGCGTTAACGCGTCGCTTGCGGGATACAGCGAGGCTGCCCCGGAACGAATCCACCTCGCAGATCAACAACGAGGCCTAGCGAGCCGACGAGCATGGATGTAGTTTTTAGGCGATTTCCCACAAGCAACTATATAAATACCGGGCTTTTACCAACGTCCCGTCTCAGCGACACGATTCGCAAACTTTTATAAAGCCTTCACACCCTGAACATGACATTTGCCCAAGACACAGACAGCTGGGATATACAGATTCCGTGCCAGCGAGAAGCGGCAGTGTCAGGAAGAAGGGCATCGCGCCCCCAACTACCACTAGCAATGCCACAAACCAAAAAATAATGCCGACCCCGACGCGAAACGGGAAAGGACAGAGGAGAAGATTACTATTTTCCGTTATCGGATAAATACACTGATGGAAAAAAATAGCAACACCTAGAAGGAATTGTGCAACATGAACGAAATTTGGTAGGGTCTTTCTACATCTGAAAGATGATGTCGACTCAGCTTTCGCGCCACTCGCAAAAGGAGAGGCACTAATATAGCCATTATGAGGATGCAAATCAGGCCTGCTTTAAATACACCCTATAACAGTTGTGAGCGTTAGGTATACCGGCCGTTGTGGCCGAGCGGTTCTAGTCGCCTCAGTCTGGAATCGCGCGACCTCTACGATCGCAGGTTCTAATCCAACCTCGGACAAGGATGTGTGTGATGTCCTCAGGTTTAAGAAGTTCCAAGTTCTAGGGGACTGATGACCTCAGATTTTAAGTCCTATCGTGCTCAGAGAATTGAGGTTGGATGCGGTGAGTTTATTGTCGGTCAAGAATGCCTTCAAGGTGACAAACACTTCGTTATCAACACGTCACTGAGTTTATCGAGATGGTGCAATAGGGCTACGAGAAGCTGGATGTTCATTCTGAGAAACTGCAGAAAGACTTGGTAGGAATCTAGTCAATTTACATGACTACTGACAACGGCGGTCACGAGAATGTGCGGTCGCAAGAAGACCGGGATCCTGGCGGCCACGCGGCACTGCCGACGGAGAAGACCTTGGTGTTTGACGTGTCGCTTTGGCGCATCGGACTCCATCTGCAGGAACAAGTTGAGCAGCAGTTGGAATCACAGTGATGCAACGAACTGTTAAAAATCTGTTACTTCAAGGACAGCTCCGAGCCAGACACCCTGTAGCGTGCATTCCACTGACCCCAAACCACCACGTTATGCGACTTCAGTGGTGTCAAGCTAGAGCTTGAGGTTAGGTTAGTGTTAGGTTAGGTTAGGTTAGGTTAGTTTAGGTTAGTGTTAGGTTAGGTTAGGTTAGATGGAGTTGTGTTTTCTGATGAAAGCCGGTTCTGCCTCGGTGCCAGCGATGGACGTGTGTTGGTTAGGAGAGGCCAGTTGAGGGCCTTCAACCAAGCTATCTGCGTGCTAGACTCACTGGGCTTTCACTTGGAGTTATGGTCTGGGGTGCGATTTCATATGACAGCGGGAGCACTCTCGTGGCTATCCCACGCACCCTGACTGTAAATTTGTACGTCAGTCTGGTACTTCGATCTGTTGTGTTGCCATTCACGAACAGCATTCCAGGGGCCGTTTTCCAACAGGTATACCGCTGCTGTAAGCCAGCATGCTCTACTGAGTGTCGACGTGTTGCCTTGGTCAGCTCTATCGGCAGATATGTCTCCAATCCATCACAACTGCAGCGTCATCCGCAACCATCAATAACTGTGCCTGTATTGACTGACCAAGTGCAACAGGCATGGTGAAACTTTCCTTTGAATGAAAAGAAAGACTGTGCTGGTAAACTTCTACGTTATTTGACACAGAAACAGCTGAGTAAAGCTGAACGTACACAGACAGTTTTCTTTTTACTTATTCTGATCATTTCTAAACTGACACACAATATTTTAGCGCAACGCAATCTGACTTTTAATAATCCCTACAAATGAATAGCCCTGACTAACAATAACCTGTACCGTTCATGAATTACTTACCTCACAAAACCTTCATTGCTCGAACTACTGAAATACAGCGATCGCAAATAGTGCCAGCTAAATAAAAGATTCTACCTACTGAAGGCACTAGCTACTGATAGGCTTATAGTTAGCAAATGAAAGATTTTGATAGAGAACAAACAATGTACTGACCTTAATAGTGCTCAAATTTGACATCCAGTTTGACAAATTTCCTTTCTCTGACGGGCACACGTCCAGATCGTCGGCTCATATTAACTTCTCAGAACTCTGGCATCTCTCTCCCCCATCCACCACTGCTGGCGGCTCACCTCCAACTGCCCAACGCTACGGGCTGTTCACATCCAACTGCCCAACACTACACTAGTGAATAACGCAACATGAGTCCAACCAGCCACAGACTGCACACAGCGCAGTCAGTAATTTTAATACATAGCGCTACGTAGCGCCAGCAACATAAAAACCTAAACAGGTTACATACAATGTAACTCCAACCCAAAGAACTGACATCCGGCACCTGTGCAACACAATGCATGCATTTATGAATCGATGCATTCAGTTTTCTGAAGGTTACACCGATTATTAGCGTACCAGCATTTCACATTTGCAGTGGCTTTTCTCAGGCTTACGTTAACCTGTGATCTTGCAATGTTAATCACTTAAATATGTTACCTAGCCGGCCGCTGTGGCCGAGTGGTTCCAGGCGCTTCCTGTCCGGAACCGCGCGACTGCTACGGTCGCATGTTAGAATCCTGCCTCGGACATGGATGTGTGCAATGTCCTTAGTAGGTTAGTTAGGTTTAAGTAGTTCTACGTGTAGGGGGCTGATGACCTCAGATGTTAAGTCTCATAGTGCTCAGAGCCATTTGAACCAACTTTTTTTTGTTACCTAGATAAATGTATTCGGGAAATTTTATTGCTCTTCATTAATTATCTTATGGTGTCGTGATTTTCTTTCTGTCAGTTTATATGTCTACAGAGTCAGCTATGAAAATAATTTTGGCGGTAGTGAAGTGTAACATGCAGTATACGGATTTTTCATTCCAGGTTGCTATTATCTTTTTCAGTACTGATGTCACAGACGAACGGAGAGCAGTCCTCGTCATGAGCCCTCGTGTCAACCTTATTCACAGGTTCAGTTGTTGAACACTGCCGGAGCGAGAAATTATGAATTTCGAATTGAAGTGAATCTGACATCACTTGGTGTGACGTGGAATCACAGCCTGTGGCATTGACAGCAAAGTCACCGACAGTTCTTTGTTAACGGTGACCTACTCATTTACGGTAAAAGGTTACAGCTCCGTCTGCTGGCCCTGTCGGGCCATTCAGTACCTACTGGCCGCCGTGTCATCCTCTGACAACGGTGTTCAAATGGGGCAAATGGCTCGAAGCACTATGTTACATCTGAGCTCATCAGTCCCCTAGACTTAGAACTACTTAAACTTAACTGACCTAAGGACATCACACACATCTATGCCCGAGGCAGGATTCGAACCCGCGACCGTAGCAGCCGCACGGTTCCAGACTGAAGTGTCTAGAACCGCTCGTCCACAGCGGCCGGCGCTAACAGTGTGATTCGGATGCAGTATGGAGGGCATGGGGACAGCATATCGCTCTCCCGACACCTGCTTCTCACTCAGGTAACTCCTCAGCTGTGTGAAGAGGCCGAGTAAATCTCTTCCCAGTCCTTTCACAACGAAAAAATCTCTATCAGTACCAGGAATCGAAGCTGGCTCGTCTGGATGTCATTTACGCTAACAAAATTAGTTTCCGATTTTCTGCTTAGCACCGCGACACACATTAAGTGGGAAGCTTCTACTGCTGACTGCGCTTCCATTTGCAGCCACTCATTGAGAGGTCTCTGAACGTGAAAACTTGCTATTAATACACTCACTATCATCTGTGCTCCAGCAACAACTACCATGAGTCAATTACGTCCCATCATGGGTAAAATAATGGAAGAGGGGGCATTTAATTTTGTGTGGAAAGTCAATTTCAGGCCTCTGCAAAAGTGTGACCACTATTTGCCGGATGTTGTTCCTCTGACTAGCGAATTATCCTCAGGAGAGATTCGACGCGGTGTATAATTTTGCAGCCACGTGTGGCGCTCGTGTGTAGTCGTCAGTGTCGCTCAGTACGTAAAAGTACGGAGAGAGAACAGAAGAGTGTGGGCAGCAGCCGGCCGCGGCGCCGTCACATGGCTGTGGGCTGCGGAGAAAGGCAGGACAAGGCAGACAGAGCGCAGGTCCGTTTGGCAGCCGCATTAATCTGCCGGTAACTGTGCGTGCGTGTGTGTGTGTGTGTGTGTGCGTGTGCGTGTCAGGGGACCGCGCGACGTGGCCGGGCATCACGGGGGCGGGCACGTGCCGTGATGGCCAGAGTATGGAGAACTTCGCTCACGACACAGGAGCCACTGGCCACGAACTTTCGGTGCTTTCTTGCTGTCTCCTAAAGTGGACGTCCGAGTTTCGAGCACCGCTTCGTGCACGATCGAGGACATAGTCATAAGTGTACCATATAAATCCTTCGTAACTGTATGAGTCTTCTTCACAGGGTGCCCTAGGGTGAAAGATAGGAACCCAGTGGATAATATACACCCATGCTCGTAAATTAAGGGTAATATGCAGAATGTGGTGCCACACAACGTGGCACTACACAAAACTGGCGCTAATACCATAGGCACATAGGGAACACACACGACACAGATCTGTAAGTCCACGGTATTGCTGACGAGTTGAGAAAACCGTTCTGAAACACATGTGTTACAACATGCCCCTGTTTCCTGCGCATGTACCCTGGTGTCAGTATGGGATATGATCATCATGCACACGTACACAGGCCGCACAACGGGTTAGCATACTCTGGATCAGGTGGTCGAGCAGCTACTGGGGTATAGCATCCCATTCTCGCACAAGTGCCTGTCGGAGCTCCTGAGATGTTCCAGATGTGTTTGAAGACGTGCTGCGATACGTCGACCGAGAGCATCCCAGACGTGCTCGATGGGGTTTAGGTCTGGTGAACAGGCAGGCCACTCCATTCGCCTGATATCTTCTGTTTCAAGGCACTCCTTCACGATGGCAGTTCGGTGGGGCCATGCGTTAACATCCATGACAAGGAAGGTGGGACCCACTGCACTCCTGAAAAGGCAGACATGCTGGTGCAAAATGACGTCCCGATACACCTGACCTGTTCCTATATGAAAGACATGCAGGGGTGTACGTGCACCAATCATAATTTCACCCCACGCCATCAAACCACGACCTCCGTACATGTCCCTTTCAAGCGGTTGGTATCTGGCTCCTGGTTCACGCCAGATGAAAACCCGGCGAGAATCACTGTTCAGACTATACCTGGATTCATCCGTGAACATAACCTGGGACCACTGTTCCAACGACCATGTACTGCTTTCCTGACACCAGCTTTATGGGCTCTCCTGTAACCAGGGATCAGTGGAATGCACCTTGCAGGTCTCCAGGCGAATAAACCATGTATATTCAGTCGTCTGTAGACTGTGTGTCTGGAGATAGCTGTTCCAGTGGCTGCGGTAAGGTCCTGAGCAAGGCTACCTGCAGTTCTCTGTGGCCGTCTGCGTGCGACGAGATATCGGTCTTCTTGTGGTGTTGTACACTGTGGACGTCCCGTACTGTAGCGCCTGGACACGTTTCCTGGCCGGCCGGAGTGGCAGAGCAGTTCTAGGCGCTTCAGTCTGGAACTGCGCGACCGCTACGGTCCAGGTTCGAATCCTGCCTCGGGCATGGAGGTGTGTGATGTCCTTAGGTTAGTTAGGTTTAACTAGTTCTAAGTTCTAGGGGACTGATGACCTTAGAAGTTAAGTCCTATAGCGCTCAGAGCCATTTGAATCACGTTTCCTGTCTGCTGGAATCGTTGCCATAATCGTGAGATCACACTTTGTGGCACACGGAGGGCCCGTTCTGGGATCTGCAGTGTTCGACCAGCCTCCAGTCGCCCTAGTTTGTACCCCTCATAACGTCATCAGTATGTGTTCTTTGAGCCATTTTCAGCACACAGTCACCAGTTGCACGTCTGAAAACGACTGCACACTTACTCGCTGCACTGTACTCCGACATGCACCAACACACCTCTGCATATGTGGAGTGCTCCCATTGCCACTGTGCGACGACCACAGGTCAAATGCACCGCATGGTCATACCCCGAGGTGATTTAAACCCTCAAACCAACAACCAGAACGTTGATTCACCATGTATCAGCATTATCCTTGCAACGTACGGGGAGTTTACTGTAAAACTATGGATATATTAAAAAATATCTATTGGTAGTCTTAGTCGACCATGAGTTGCTATCTGACTTAAGTTGGCTCTGTTTAAACGCGCGGTTATGTCCCCAGCATCGAAATTATCATTACACTCTAATTATTAAACAAAAATATGGTGATTGCTAGCTACGAAATCGATAATGCGGTGATTAGCATATGATACCAAATTAACATTTATTCAGAACAGGATGAGCAATATTTCTAGCCTAACATGACAATCCAATACACTCGCTAACGTAACTAACCTGTCATTGGCACAATGTATACTCCTTAAGTCCACACTGAACCCGCAAGTGGCTCTACTGAAGTTCTGCCTGAACGGACACAGACTCAGAGAGCGCCTGTCAAAGAGCTAATGGAACACGAACTCATTTGGAATTACAGTGCCCTACTTTGGCTGATGATTGCTAATATCACCGTAATTCTCGGCGCTGATTACGACGGTCTGCCCAGCCAACGTCGTGATGCCGCCTTTCCCGTGAGCGAGCTTGGCTTTAAACTCCAACGTGGACGTGGTTCGCGCCCGTAGACCCTGTACGTAAGTGTTCAATTGCCGACTCCGTCACGAGTCAATACTCAAGCTACTTGCACATATGCCAAGAGTAGTTGGTCGACTCATTTGCGCGGCAGGAAAGCTACACTTTAGATTGCATATGAACACCACAAGTTAGTCCAAATCTGTTTCTCTCCTCAGAGGAATAGATAATGCCACGTGTGTGGAGTCGTATGCTCTACACTGTTCAGACTTGGTGAGTAACCAGTGGACTCAATGCCGGTAACTTCTCCAACCTACTTCTCTCCACGCTCTCCAAGCAGGGCAGCCAGACACCGCGACTGCTCTCCTCCACAGCCGACCCCAGAGTCCTCCTTCAGAGTTTTTGCAAACCTGGCCGTTATTCGCCCCATGGATCCGTGCGCGTTGGTAGCCAATCATGACACAGACTTCCATGTATCCGTGCGCGTTTGTACCCAACCACGTCACAGAATTCTCCCGCGGTTACTGTTGCCGCCAAATTTTTAACACTTATCTCTACGCGCCCTGCGCCAATCCCGTCACAGTCTTTCACAAATTTTCCACTGTGGCGGGAAATCGTCTTTCTCTCTTTCTCATATAGCTCCTTCTCGCTTCTTGTTATGATGGGCCAGCCTCTCCGAACGTCTTTGGTGGTCTGAAGTGCCAGCCGACAAAGGGGTCCGGCCGCGACCATCCCGTTAGTTTGACATGACATAAACACCTTCCTGAGGGGTTCCGGCCGTGTTCCAGCCTCTGACCCCATCTCTTTAGTCTGACATGACACACACAACTTCCTTTTCTGTGTCCATTCTCTCCTACCGGTGGGCCAATTGTCAATTATTATTCGGTGTGTTAGTACTGATTTAGCATCATGTGAGGTACAAAAACTGCTACCTTACATCCTTAATTTATGAGCAGTGATGAAGTACAATCAGTGACCACGTTTATTACCGAAGTTCCTGTTTCTGTCAGGAATTGAGTAACAAGAGAAATAGGTTGGAAGTGGGGTTTTGTGGGTGGAGTCGGTTATTTAGGAGCGTTTGGTCAAAATCTCATGGTGATCAGAACTGTAGATCACGAGATATTTCATTTTCAACCAAGTAAAGCACTCATAATTCTTGGTATCGAGCGAAGGCGAGAGGCGACCACTGCCGCACTGGTGGGCAGGAGCGCGCCCAAAGACGCCACTTACTGCGACCGGCTTCAGAGAGTATTTGCGGATATGTGTCAAAGGGCCGGAGTAAGGACGTGAAAGGCACAAAATAAAAGTCAGGCGCAATTCCCGAGGGCAGACACCCCTTGGCAACAAGCAGATGCAGGAGTCAAAGAAAGTACTACTGAGGAAAAAAAACAGTCCATCATACAAACATATTATATAAGACTATTTTCTTGTTAGGGCAAACACAATTTAGATTACATTGTCACTCTAAAGAAATTTCGAAAAATTCTCCCGCATAATTTTAAAATATCCTTAAAGAATTCCTGAAAATGAATGAAAATTATTCAAGGGTGCATAAGCACTATACAGGTTCCTTTATTTGGCAACACAACAGCTTTCACGCTATTGTAGGAGCATCTTCAGGTAATGATAACTTTTCGCTTTGTAAGGTTAAAGAGACTGTGCGATGTCATAACGTACAAGATGCAAACCGATTAATTGCGTAAACCCTCAGAAGGTTGAACATCGAGTGGTTACACTCGAATTTTATGGATTGTAAAAAGACGTCGAAAGGGTCAAGCCTCGTGCTCAAGTACAGTAGGGCAACTACGAGCACGCAGAAGTGCGGCAGCACGGCGTGGCATGGACTAACTAATATCTGAAATAGTGTTGGAGAGAGCTGACATCATGACTGTTGCAGGGCTGTCCATAAATCCGTACGAGTACGAGGGGGTGGAAATCTCTTCTGAACAGTACGTTGCAAGCCATCCCAGATTTACTCAACAATGTTCGTGTCTGGGGAGTTTGGTGGCCAGCGCAAATGTTTAAACTCAGCAGAGTGTTCCTGGAGCCACTCTGTAGCAACTCTGGACGTGTGCTGTGTCGCACTGTCCTGCTGGAATTCCCACGTCCGTTGGAATGCACAATGGACATGAATGGATGCAGGTGATCAGACAAGGTGCTTACGTACGTTTCACCTGTCCGAGTCGTATCTACACATTTCAAGAGTGCCAATCACTTCAACTGCACATGCCCCACACCATTAAAGAGCCTCTACCAGCTTGAATAGTCCCCTGCTGACATGCATGGATTCATGAGGTTGTCTCCATACCCGTACACGACCATCCGCTTGATACAAATTAAAACGACACTTAT
Source organism: Schistocerca gregaria (assembly GCF_023897955.1). Taxonomy (NCBI): domain Eukaryota; kingdom Metazoa; phylum Arthropoda; class Insecta; order Orthoptera; family Acrididae; genus Schistocerca; species Schistocerca gregaria. The sequence goes on along the minus strand of NC_064921.1, from coordinate 517,595,466 downwards.
CCAATGAGGCAATATGTTTCCAGTCTTCAACACTTTAATGTTGGTGTTGACGGACCCAGGCGAGGCGTTGAGCTTTGTGTCATGCAGTCATTAAGGGTACACTAGTGGGACTTCGGCACCGAAAGCCGACATCGATGACGTTTCGTTGAACGGTTCGCACGCTGACACTTCTTGCCGGCCCAGCACTGAAATCTGCAGCAATGTGCGGATTGGTTGCTCTTCTGTCACATTGAACGATTCTCTTTAGTCGTCGGTGGTCCCGTTCTTGCATGATGTTTTCCTGGCAGCAGCGATGTCGGAGGTTTGATATTTTACCGGATATCTGATGTTCTCGGTACACTCGTGAAATGGTGGTACGGGAAAATCTCATTTCATCGCTACCTCGGAGATGCTGTGTCCCATCGCTCTTGTGCCGAGTATAACACCACTTTCAAACTCAGTTAAATCTTGATAACCTGCTACTGTAGCAGCAGTGACCGATCTAACAACTGTGCCAGACGCTTGTTGTCTTATACAGGCGTTGCCGACTGCAGCGCCGTGTTCTGCCTTTTTACGTATCTCTGTATTTGAATGCGCACGCCCGGAACAGTTTTTCTGACGCTTCACTGTTTAATGGCGGAAGCGGTTGTGCTCCTCATAAAGGGACCGGCATATAGCTGATATGGCCTTGAAGAACTTTTTTTAAAGGATTTTTAAAAATTATTTTGGAGGAGTTTTGGAAATTTCTTTATGGTAACAACAGTGTATAAGGATAAGAATGAAGAGAGAATTATGTCAGTAGGTGTCCCGAAAGTGTTTCACTGGAAGAGTCCACACTACAATTTTAATAGGAAAATAATAGGTTAAATAACTTGTCTACCGTTACAGCATGCGCAGAAGTTATAAGTAGGAGTGACAGACCTTTGTGTGGAGGAGGAAGCATGGAGCTTGACTGAGGTCAGACCTATGTCAGGCGGCAGACCCCTTGTTACTGTATTTTCTGATCTCAGTGTAGGCAGTGATTTCAATTGAAGTTTCGAAGTGAGCGGTGTCAGGACTATCTCTGGCAATCGCTATCACATGGGCGTGCTGCGAATGCAGTGTCGTTCATGTAATGTCTGGTCAAGGAGAAAATTGAGCAATGTCAGCTAGTGTGGAGGCTCAGTGATCAGTTGGCCTGGAAACAAGGAAATGGACGCACAGTCAGCACGAGTGCGTTGGGCAGCAGCTGGACTGTGTACTGGTCGCCGGCCGCGGTGGTCTCGCGGTTCTAGGCGCGCAGTCCGGAACCGTGCGACTGCTACGGTCGCAGGTTCGAATCCTGCCTCAGGCATGGATGTATGTGATGTACTTAGGTTAGTTAGGTTTAAATAGTTCTAAGTTCTAGGGGACTAATGACCACAGCAGTTGAGTCCCATAGTGCTCAGAGCCATTTGAACCATTTTTTTTTTTTTTGTGTACTGGTCACGTAGCTGTGACCATTGAGCTGGACAAGGGCTGGCCGAGCTTTTGGCATCGAGTGCAGGCTGTTTGTATTTCACTTCTTGCTGCCTCGTGTGGAGTACAACGCCCGCCTGGATGTTGTACAATTACGGAGGACGAGAGCAGGCTGTCTGCCTGTCATTTTATTGGTGTCAGGTATGGAATACGATGCTCAGATGGAAGCTGCAGAGATACAAACAATAGGCTCAGGCTGTCTGCCTGCCATCTTTCCGCTGCCGTGTGTGAAGTACGCGCCCGTGTGGGTACTACTACGCCTATTACTTTAAAGCACGGTGCTAATCTGTGACTGCAAAAGGACAGATAGCTGCCGGGTTAGAAATTGCAGAGTGAAGTCGTTGTCTACCTGTTTGAAGTGCTTTACTGTGTGTTCTGTTATAATAGAGGCTATTTAGTACTTTTCCTCCTTACTGTTGCTGAATGGTGCGGAAGTGTGATGAGTACGTAAAGGGTGGTCCCTCAGTATTTGAGCGACATTGTTTAGACATTATCATCGATCAGTAATAGGATTACTTCACTGGGAAGACGTTGTGTTAGATCATGTTTGTGACCGATATTGTTTTGCCTGTTTTGTGATTCGCCGCGGTATTGTCTTTTTAGTTGTGTCTCTTACATGATGTCAGTGTCATTTGTTGGGTTGTGCTAATGTTGCCTCCTTGGGTGAAATGGTGTCCTTCTTAAACTCATAAGGTGAGCGCTTTGGCCTCCACTGTAAGTGAGGGGCTTGTTTGGGAATAGGAGACTTCCTTCTCGTTGGTCCCCTGATTTAAAATTAGTTGCATATGCTTGCAACTGTGAATTTTAAGTGATGTTTTACTGACAAGTTAAATTTTGAATCTTGCCGCCATTCCTTTTTAATATTCGCTAGTAGCACCAAGATTGCCTAACAGATGGTTCGAAGTAAGTGAAGCTGTTGATCTAAGGTTGCCACCGTTTAATTGGTTTAGGTCGCCAGTTGCGTCAAGGTTATGTGAAGATTTATTTGTGTGCCAAGCTGCCGGCCGTTGAGGCCGAGCGGTTCTTGGCGCTTCAGTCTTGAACAGCGCGACCACTACCGTCGCAGGTTCGAATCCTGCCTCGGGCATGGATGTGTGTGATGTCCTTAGGTTAGTTAGGTTTAAGTAGTTGTCAGTTCTAGGGGACTGATGACCTCAGAAGTTAAGTCGCATGGTGGTCAGAGCCATTTGAACTATTTTTTTGTGCCAAGCTAATTCTTTTGTATTTGTTAGCTATGGTATAACAGACACTTGTGGCGAAGCTTTACTTTTTAGAAATTGCTAAGTACTTGGAAATGTCTTTCGTGATTGTTAAGGAGAAAGTACCAACGGTTGTGAAGTTGCTGTTATTGTAACTTTAAATATTTGTCATAACATTTTTTGTTTCGAAATTGCTCAACGGTATTCAGTCTTATTATCGCCTTTGGTGAAGGGTTGTGTCCTAATAGTATATATGTGCCTAAGTGTTATTTTTTATAATGTGTCTTAAAGATTGCAGCAAAATCTTCTTTTTTTACTACCAGTTATAATATTTGTTTTCTTGTTGCCAAATGTGATGAAATGTTTCTGGAAATTAACCTATGTAATGATGAGCTATAGAGAAAACCGCTCCTACAATCAAGTGTAATGATCAAATTCTGTGTTTATTAATAAATGATGAGTTAAAATAATGTCCAGTAAATCATCATCATGCTTCACTCCCCCCATGCGCACTGCTGCTGTATCAGAAAGTATAATTGTGATGCTGAAAATATTGGCAGACGTAGGCGAAAATAGATTAATAGAGAAAAGCTTAAATATCGGTAATTTGGACGAGGTTAGCTATTGAGTTTTGTACTGGCTCAGTGTTGCTGAAGATTATTGATTATGGCCATACAGCACGTGGTCGCGGCTGTGGTGTTAGCGTAGATTGTATCTGGTAGAAATCGTATATTTTACTACTGGCAGATAACAAAATTATCCTTGTTGTTGGTGTTTAAGTGCGGCATAGCAGACCAGCAAAGTGATTGCAGTGTTAGGAACGAGTAGCTAATTCGCAATGGCGGAAATGTCTGGGTAATTGGGATCAGTTTATGTCGCAAAATTCCCTGAATTCTGAAGTATTGTCAACTATGCATTAATGCTCTCATGTATGTACACCAACTTAACTGGAAGAGAAAGGGCCTCAGTAATGTATTTCACTTTGTCAGATTAGTTTCATCTTTCTTTAATGATACGCAGACCCCTTTCTCAGTGTTACATGGTTAAGTTAGGCGTACATATGGGAGCGCGGCGGAAACATGACTGGATCATAGGCAAGGACAGATGAAACAGGTCGAGTACGTGGGGCTAGACCTCAAGTAAGCAGCATCTGAAGTTATATATGTGTCGTAAATAAATCACGCATAACTTTTAGATCACCGCATTCCATCCCAGGCACTTTGTTCCATATTACATTGCAGAACTGCGTTTTCAGCTGGTTCTTCCACTTGGTGTAAATTAATGTTAAAATGATGGAATAAAATTAGCCAGAAAGGTTTGTACATGGCACGCTTTATTCTGAATTTCGTCAAATTGCTAACCCACGTTGTTATTGTTGCTGTCTTCAGTCCTGAGACCGGTTTGATGCAGCTCTCCATGCTACTCTATCCTGTGCAAGCTTCTTCATCTCCCAGTAACTACTGCAACCCACATCCTTCTGAAACTGCTTAGTGCATTCATCTCTTGGTCTCCCTCTACGATTTTTACCCTCCACGCTGCCCTACAATACTAAATTGGTGATGCCTTGATGCCTCAGAACATGTCCTACCAACCGATCCCTTCTTCTGGTCAAGTTGTGCCACAAACTTTTCTTTTCCCCAATCCGATTCAATACTTCCTCATTAGTTATGTGATCTACCCATCTAATCTACAGCATTCTTCTGTAGCACCACATTTCGAAAGCCTCTATTCTCTTCTTGTCCAAACTATTTATCGGCCATGATTCACTTCCATACATGGCTACACTCCATACAAATACTTTCAGAAATGACTTCCTGACTCTTAAATCTATACTCGATGTTAACAAATTTCTCTTCTTCAGAAACGCTTTCCTTGCCATTGCTAGTCTACATTTTATATCCTCTCTACTTCGACCATCATCAGTTATTTTGCTCCCCAAATAGCAAAACTCCTTTACTACTTTGTGTCACTTCCTAATCGAATTCCCTCAGCATCACCCGACTTAATTCGACTACATTCCATTATCCTTGTTTTGCTTTTGTTGATGATCATCTTATATCCTCCTTTCAAGACACTATCCATTCCGTTCAACTGCTCTTCCAAGTCCTTTGCTGTCTCTGACAGAATTACGATGTCATCAGCGAATCTCAAAGTTTTGATTTCTTCTCCATGGACTTTAATACCTACTCCAAATTTTTCTTTTGTTTCCTTCACTGCTTGCTCAATATACAGATTGAATAACATCGGCGAGAGGCTACAACCCTGTCTTACTCCCTTCCCAACCACTGCTTCCTTTTCATGTCCCTCGAATCTTATGACTGCCATCTGGTTTCTGTACAAATTGTAAATAGCCTTTCGCTCCCTGTGTTTTACCCCTGCCACCTTCAGAATTTGAAACAGAGTATTCCAGTCAACATTGTCAAAAGCTTTCTCTAAGTCTAGAAATGCTAGAAACGTAGTGTCAGTAAGCTGTTTAGGTTTTCATATTGGTGTAAGTAGGCTGTTGAAGTTTTCTTATTGGTAACGCCACCTAGCGCTCCGTATGAAAATCACTGGCTGTGCTGTGTGCAGTCAGTGGCTGGTTGGCATTGTTGTAATACTTGCCATTGTAGTGTTGGGCAGCTGGACGTTAACAGCGCGTAGCATTGCGCAGTTGGAGGTGAGCCGCCAGCAGTGGTGGATGTGGGGAGAGAGATGGCGGAGATTTGAAATTTGTAAGAATGGATGTCACGAACTGATATATATATATATATATATATTATGACTATTAAGGTAAATACATTGTAGGTTCCCTATTAAAATCTTTCATTTGCTAACTATACCTATCAGTAGTTAGTGCCTTCCGTAGTTTGAATCTTTTATTTAGCTGGAAGTAGTGGTGCTCTCTGTATTGCAGTAGTTCGAGTAACCAAGATTTTTGTGAGGTAAGTGATATGTGAAACGTATAGGTTAATGTTAGTCAGGGCCATTCTTTTGTAGGGATTTTTGAAAGTCAGACTGCGTTGCGCTAAAAATATTGTGTGTCAGTTTAAGCACAGCCCTGTACAATGTTTCTAAGGGGACGTTTAATAGTAGGTTTGCCTTTCCATAATCTTTCTTCTAAGGTAAGTCGTAAGGTCTGTATTGCCTCACGTGTTCCAGTATTTCTACGGAATCCAAACTGATCTTCCTCGAGGTCGGCTTCTACTATTTTTTCCATTCGTCTGTAAAGAATTCGTGTTAGTAATTTGCAGCTATGGCTTATTAAACTGATTGTTTGGTAATTTTCACATCAGTCAACAACTGATTTCTTTGGGATTGGAATTATTATATTCTTCTTGAAGTCTGAGGGTATTTCGCCTGTTTCATACATCTTGCTCACCAGATGGTAGAGTTTTGTCAGGACTGGCTCTCCCAAGGCCGTCAGTAGTTCCAATGGAATGTTGTCTACTCGGGGGGGCCTTGTTTCGACTCAGGTCTTTCACTGCTCTGTCAAACTCTTCACGCAGTATCGTATCTCCCATTTCATCTTCATCTACATCCTCTTCCATTTCCATAATATTGTCCTCAAGTACATCGCCCTTGTATGGACCCTCTATATACTCCTTCCCTCTTTCTGCTTTCCGTTCTTTGCTTAGAACTGGGTTTCCAACTGAGCTCTTGATGTTCATACAAGTGGTTCTCTTATCTCCAAAGGTCTCCTTAATTTTCCTGTAGGCAGTATCTATCTTACCCCTAGTGAGATAAGCCTCTACATCCTTACATTTGTGCTCTAGCCATCCCTGCTTAGCCATTTTGCACTTCCTGTCGATCTAATTTTTGAGACCTTTGTATTCCTTTTATGCCTGCTTCATTTATTGCATTTTTATATTTTCTCCTTACATCAATTAAGTTCAATATTTCTTCAGTTACCCAAGGATTTCTACTAGCCCTTGTCTTTTTACCTACTTGATCCTCTGCTGCCTTCACTACTTCATCGCTCAAAGCTACCCATTCTTCTTCTACTGTATTTATTTCCCCCATTCCTGTCAATTGCTCCATTATGCTCTCCCTGAAACTCTGTACAACCTCTGGTTCTTTCAGTTTATCCAGGTCCCATCTCCTTAAATTCCCAACTTTTTTGCAGTTTCTTCAGTTTTAATCTACAGGTCATAATCAATAGCTTGTGGTTAGAGTGCACATCTGCCCCTGGAAATATCTTACAGTTTAAAACCTGGTTCCTAAATCTCTGTCTTACCATTATATGATCTATCTGATACCTTTTAGTATCTCCAGGATTCTTCCATGTATACAACCTTCTTTTATGTTTCTTGAACCAAGTGTTAGGTATGATTAAGTTGTGCTCTGTGCAAAATTCTACTACGCGGCTTCCTCTTTCATTTCTTATCCCCAATCCATATCCACCTACTAGGTTTTCTTCTCCCCCTTTTTGTACACTCGAATTCCAGTCACCCATGACTATTAAATTTTCATCTCCCTTCATTTTCAGAATAATTTCTTTTATTTCATCATACATTTCTTCAATTTCTTCGTCATCTGCAGAGCTAGTTGGCATATAAACTTGTACTAATGTAGTAGGCATGGGCTTCGTATCTATCTTGGCCACAATAATGCGTTCACTATGCTGTTTGTAGTAGCTTACCCCCATTCCTATTTTCCTATTCATTATTAAACCGACTCCTGCGTTACCTCTATTTGATTTTGTGTTTATAACCCTGTAGTCACCTGACCAGAAGTCTTGTTCCTCCTGCCACCGAACTTCGCTAATGCCCACTATATCTAACTTTAACCTATCCATTTCCCTTTTTAAATTTTCTAACCTACCTGCCCGATTAAGGGATCTGATATTCCACACTCCGATCCGTAGAACGCAAGTTTTCTTTCTCCTGATAACGACATCCTCCTGAGTAGTCCCCGCATGGAGATCCGAATGGGGGACTATTTTACCTCCGGAATATTTTACCCAAGAGGACGCCATCATCATTTAATCATACAGTAAAGCTGCATGCCCTCGGGAAAAATTACGGCCGTTGTTTCCCCCCTGCTTTGAGCCGTTCGCAGTACCAGCACAGCAAGGCCGTTTTGGTTATGTTACAAAGCCAGATCAGTCAATCATCCAGACTGTTGCCCCTGCAACTACTGAAAAGGCTGCTGCCCCTCTTCAGGAACGACACGTTTGTCTTGCCTCTCAACAGATACCCCTCTGTTGTGGTTGTACCTACGGTACGACTGTCTGTATCGCTGAGACACGCAAGATCCATGGTTCATGGGGGGGCTCCAAAGATTATGTGAAAGAAATTGCTTCCCTTCTTGAAGCAGTTTGTCGTATATCGCTGGAGCTATGCTAACCCACATAAACACATATATACACAAGTTCTGAGTCTGAAAGGGCACTGCCGACTTCCTTCCCCATACTTCCCTACTCCGATGAGACCGATGACCACGGTGTCTGGTCTTCTTCCCAAAACCAACCAACCAACCAACAAGTTCTGAGTTTACCAGAAATAAACTGTTGCTGTCGTTGTGGACTTTGTAACGCAGCCAGCCGTGTTCACTTTTTAAGTACCCTTCAAATTCAGTATGATGACAGTGGACATGCCAGACTTGCAACGCCATTTTACAAAAAAAATTTCAAGTACATGTCGAACTGTTTTTAACTTTTTATGCACAACTCTGAAACTGAAATTAGATTGCGATTTGCGATTAATGGAAAGTTGATAGGTGTCAAGTAATAACCTGCAGCGCAGACCTCTGCGATACGAGCAGGAAGAGGGTCAATGAGGTTCTTGAAGTATCGACAGGGCTGTGGAGCCATGTAGAATCCTACGTTGGCCAGCTGCGCTAGGTTTCTCGGTTGATGATGCATGGTGCGAACAGCCCAATCGAAGCGGTCCCATATATTTTCAGCTGGGTTTAAATTGGAGTATGGTGAACTCATCCTAGTGTTCAAATGGTTCAAATGGCTCTGAGCACTATGGGACTTAACATCTGAGGTCATCAGTCCTCTAGAACTTAGAACTACTTAAACCTAACTAACCTAAGGACATCTCACACATCCATGCCCGAGGCAGGGTTCGAACCTGCGATCGTAGCGGTCGCGCGGTTCCGGACTGAAGCGCCTAGAGCCTCTCGGCCACCGTGGCCGGCCATGGTAGTGTTCTTCGAACGTAAACTGGAGTCTGTGAGGCGCACTGCATTGTCCTGCTGGTTTATGCCATCGTGCCAAGGGAAAACAAACTACGTATAGGGATGGACATGGTCTCCAAAGGTAGATACATTATTGTGTTCATCCATTGTGCCTTCCAGAATGACTATATCACCTGGGGAATACCATGAAAACATTCCTCACACTATAACGCTCACTCGCTGGCATGGATCCTTTAGACGATTGCTGCAGGGAGTTTTGCATTGTCTGATGGAGCTTAAAAAGTGATTCATCTGAAAAGGCCACTTTTTGCCGCTCAGTGGACGTTCTGGTACGCCAGTTCCAGCCTTTGTCGCCGATGAGCAGTAGTCAGGATGGGTGGATGAACCAGGTGGCTGCTACAGAGGCTCAAACATGGCAATCACTGAATGGTTGTTAAGGAGAAACGGTTGGTAACCTCTTGGTTCATCAGGGAGGTCAGTTGCTCGACACTTTCACTTCTATTCGCGTGTACATATTCCCGCAACTGTCGTTTATCCCTCTCGTCTATGGCCTGTGGTGTACTACAGTTGCCTCGGCGCCGGTTTTGGAGAGTCCCATTTTGTCACACACAGCATACTTTAATCACCGCGGCGCGTGAACAGTTTACACATTTAGCAGTTTCGTAAATTCTTCCGTTCTTGGTCCTAAAGCAAATCAAGACGCTGTTTTGGACGTCAGATGAATCACGCCGTTTCCGCTTCCCCCCCCCCCCCCCCTACCCCCGACACATTTACATACCCTCCACTGCTGATGCTGCCGCCTGCTGTCTGTGAGTGGTTACTGCGCGTTGACGTCGAACACAAGAGGTGGACACATTAATGTGACAGGACCGTGTAGTAAGAAAGCACTCACACACCTGTTCAAATAAACTACGTTACTAATGTGCTGTCCATTAGTGCTCATTTGTCGTTCTCGCCACTGGCGATGTGTGTTCGATTTGACTCTGTGTTGGCAGACACGTGAGATCGCAAGTAGTGCACAATTAGTGCCGCAAGCGCCTCCTCTGGTCAGCGTCAGGAGGCACTGTGGAGCAATTTGAAGTTCCAGTTCGCCAGCGAAACCAAGCACATCCTGGAGGAAGCTCAGTAGCTTGGAGGCAGCAAGGAAGGGCAGGTTTGGACCACCAAGCTGCTTGTGGCCTGATATTAAACTGAGGCATCATTTGACTGGAGCAGCAGATTATTTTTTCCTGGTATGTCCAGAGTATATGGCAAATGGGAGCCAGGGAGGGTTTGAGGAAGAAAGATTTCCATGATGACGGCTAGAAGGTCGTGGATTCGAGTAACTTGTGGCATTTTGTTGTGCTGGCCTTTGAATCTGTGGTAGCGTTAGTGTATTGCCAAGGTTTTAAGCTGATGAAGTATGGCGGGGTCGCTATTCGGCTTCTAATTTGGGAAGCAGTGTCTTTTATAAGTGTATTGTATTTTCATGAACCATGATGTGACCGAGGTCTGAATACTGTAAAGCAGTGAATTAGCAGAGGAATTGTATTTTAGTTGTCTCAAGTTGCCTTTTTATGGGCATTAGAACTGATGTACGGTTGTTCTGTGTCACTGTAGATCATATACGTTATACGTTTGTCCGTTTGTGGTTGACGTGTTGGTCGTAGAGAGGTGTGCGTGTGCTACGTTGTTGACAAGTCTGTGTTGTTGAAAGTTACTATTTGTGTTCATGTTTTCAACATTTCGCTGCCCTGTCAGCAACGGTATAAATATTAATTTTAGACTAAGAACAGCCTCAGTTGCAGTGTTTACCTGCTTTCACCTAGGTTTCAGTTGGGATAACCCAACGTTGTTCGGAATAAAAGGAACTACGATTTGTCCATAATGGAGAACGTCAAAAACTAAAAACTATGATATAGTAATACATCGTCATATTGCAATAACCTATCTGGGAAACAGCCTCGGCCCTACTTCACGACCGCAGTACGGCAGCAACGGATGTTGTACTGGAACTGGCTATATCCTCGAGAGAGCATGCGCTATAGTGTGTCATGCGTACTTGTTAACAATGGTACCAACATGTATTACTAAACTTAAAATTTTATGAATAACCAGGTGCGGCTAACGAAATTGACGTATACGTTATCCTGTAAGGAACAAAAATATATCGACTGCGTATCTGCTGGTGAATATATCTTTTTTCGTCTGCCAATCTTTGTCATAGACTATCTTTAACTACAGTCAACGCTGAAATTGTATCCTGCATTTCACAAATATTTGTCTACTGATACTAAATTACAAAAATGGAAGGCAGATCAACAATTACTTCTCATGGATCCGTTTTTGTGAGATACATAAATGAAGTGGCTCTCTTGTGTTTGCACCATGATCTGTCTCATAATGAAATTATAGTTTGAGAAAACATAGCACTCGTGGAGCTTTTGAAGAAATGGTGTTCCAAACTCGCTTTCCTTTCCTTGATATGATACTGTGGTATGTAGTTGGAATTGCATAAATTTTCTTTTCTTGGAAATGTCGATAACTTGAATTTGTGTTTCTATTTCAGCGAAATTTTATGTCCATAATCTTTCTCCAGTTTTTTATTCATCGCTGCTTGTGAAACAGAAATTGCATACACATTAGACAGATAGTAAAAATTTCCACATACAGTGTATCTGCAAAACAAAATGGTCCTGTCAGGGGTGCCAAGTATAATAAAATAAAATAAAAATAAAATACTACTACATTACTTCTTAAATATTTTACGCGCTGGGAGACTGAAGGTATTTTGTTTGGTTATACCAATTTCCTGTGCGAAGCGCAAAACTGTTTTACATATAAATATGATCTCTGGATATCTTTAAACTGGATCGAGTAAAAAAAAATTCTCGTGTCTGAATACTAATAAATGCTTTCACACACTATTTTTGTACACTGAATTATGAAAGCCCGCTCTCAGTCAGAGTTCAAGTAACCTTGGCTTATTGCATTTCTTTTAAATTACGAAATGAGTAATCACTGTGTCGCCCGTAGATAAAGTATACGACTTCTTTAATGTCATTTGGAAGAGACGCAGATACTTTTTTTCAGCTAAAATTGACTCACTGAGTGTCAGTGAAGCCTTCCAAAAATCCTTCTTCTCAAGAAAGTTTCAATTATTACAATGCTGAAGGTCACTTTTACTAATTATTTGAAAATGAAACATGACTCTGAATATCTAAATAATCCACAAGACTCTCAGTAACACTTTGCTACGAAATTATATTTTCAACTTGAAAACAGATCTATGAAACAGCAACAAACCATAAGAATGGTAATCTCAGTAGGAACTGGAAAAGGAATGAATGCTTTTACATTGTTTTGTCACGTTTATATTTTTACAAAACAAAACAAGTTAATCCTTTTATGACGTATTTTGCGTCACGTCTCTGGTTAGCTTGCAGATCTTTGCTGTGTTACTTTACTTTCTGAAGTACTCCGATTCTTTATTAATTATAATCTCTTACTCAAAGAAAGGAAATATGAATAAAAATACGAAAAATAAATCTAGAAAAAGTGTGCCTGAAAACTAAAGGAGTAGCAAATAGCTACTCCAGGTCATAATGTAAGGTAGGGTACTCATGGCAGAAAAAGCAAAGGTCTAAATAGTAAAAACTCTTTATGAATATTTATCAGATACAAAGTATGGAAGTGTATGAATTCCACAAGGTATTACCTTGGGACATACATCAAGAACATTCTATACAGTGTTAGATATACAAAAAAATTTTACTTTGCTGATGCCAGAAAAAATGTACCCACAATTAAAATACTAGAACTCCTCACAGAGAAATAAAATTAATTCCTCCAGCACATCTGCGACTAATCAACAAACGAAGGACTAAAATAAATATAAAAAACAATATGTATTTCAGCTTAAAATACTTAAAATAAACCGTCAAACAAAAACATAGATGACAGTTTTCTTATGTGTATCACGGAAACATAATTGTCAGAATGAATATTTTCAGTTAGTTTAAAAGGCAAATGTTGATACTTAGTTTTAATTAACGTTTTATTTATTCTCGGCCGAGTCGCCACGTCAAAGTGTTGGAAGTAATTTAAATTGGGTAAAAGCCGACTGATCATTTGAATTAAGCAAAACTGGTAGATTAACTGAGCTACTGGTAGGGTTACCTAATAAATTTGGAGAATTAACTGAAAATATTTGCAAACCACCAGACTCCATTGGTCCAATAAACAGCGAACAAAAAAATCAATGGGCAGTAGATAAGCCTCTGTCAGCAAAACACAGTACACATTAAAAATAATTGTTTTTTATGGGCGTTTAGAGTGCTGAAATTAAATGACTAATAGCTTAAGCACATTACCAATCTGTGATAACCAGACTGCCCCTAGGATCACTATAAAAATATGTCTTCTCTTTGATAAAGAAAACGAATAGTCCTGTATCCATTTAAGCAGAGGAAAACAGCATATGATGTACCCTAGGAAGAACGGAAGGATCTAAAAACCACACATGAACATGTTGCATCGATCAGACAACAGCAGATACACGAAACAGCTAGAAATTGGAGGATAAAATGAAGCCAATGAAAAAGGAAGAAGTAGCACAAGAAAAACAAACACAGGCAATTTCACAATGACAAAACAAGAATACTAGCGGAAATCAAGCGTAGTTCAGTGACCATGCTTCCATATTTCTAAGGTGACAGAACAAAGTAAGTGCCTATAAAAATCGAATAATTGCAAAAATCTACCCACTCCCTGTGTTGAATAAACTATATCACGTGATTACCAAGGCCTAAGGCTGTAAAAGAAACGTATTAATACTTCAGCCAGGCTTAAACGTACTAAATCCACACACTGTGCTAAAGCTACTGTAGCAGAGCTCTCAAGAGCAGTCGTATCACTAAGATATCAGGGACAAATGCCTAGCTCGCTGACAGAATCGGACGCTTTACAGGTTGCAGAAGTGACCATAGTAACCTTCCTAACCGCTTCAATTTAAACACAATAGCTCTTCGACCAGACAGGCCCAAGCCTCTTTGCCTCATCCTAAGTCTACAAAAGAGCTGACTAAACTGCCACAGCAGCAGATGTAAACTACAATCATAGCCAGAAACTTTGAAAACGCAATACACTTACACATTCACTCAGTCCATCATTCGAAGAGGAAAGAAATGGAAAAGAAGCATAGGAATACAACATTTAAATCTCATAAACAACGGCAAGGAAGATCGATGAAACACGGATACTTAATGAATATACATATATATGTGTAAACCAGTTACTGAAAAGACGTAGTTGCAGAAAATGTGTGAAACTGTAGCTGATGAAGACACTCTTAGCTGCACACTTTGTATCCCAGCAGGATTTACTACATGCACTTGAAGTGTGAGGTGCTAATAATTTGGAAAATTCAGTGAATGTGAATAAAACGTAATGAAACAGCTCATATAGAGATCTTTCAAGGTGAGGTGGAATGAACACATGAAAGTACTAGCAAAGATAATGCCACCAGTAAAAGTTATGCCATAAGGGATCTGTCATCAGTGTGGAACAGCTAGTACTTCATAGTTACATATGATTCCTACATACACTCAGGTCAGCCTATGGAATAATTTTTTCATGATCACATGTCCAAAACATGGAAACAATTAATAAACTATAGAAAATGATAATGAGAATAATTAAAAGCAATAATTGCACTCTTTGCAAAATTCTACTTAAAGAGTTACAAGGATCTAAACTGTGTTATTTGAGTGCATATACCCATCATTCCTGTATATCAAGGAAATTATTTGTGATTTTTATAAAACAGCTACACCCATGGTTAGGAAATAATGAGACTTAACTTGCATTTATCAAAAAAAAAAAACTCAAAACAGTATGTTGAGACAGAATGAGTCACAGCCTCCATTTAAATGTAGTAATGACTTAAAAATATGGTCAGAGACATTTTTAAGTTGAAACACGGCAGTGAAAGCAACCACTCTGATTTGACATCAGCAATATATTTGTATAGTGAGGCACTAGTTAATGGGCCTCAATAAATGTCTTTAAATGTGAAGAACTTCTACTTAATTCATCATTCGCATACTCAAGTATTTAAAAAAATAACAGTTATTGTTTTAAAACTAAAGCATAAAAAATGAATAATGAAGTATCTTTATTGCTATCACAACATTAAAATTATGACAAATATTACAGCTATTACAAATATTAAATTTATTACACTATAGTATGAGAGTATGCACAATATACTTTCATAATATGATGTATATTGCTGAAAAACCATATGTCAAATATCTGGGATGGATAATATTACACTCCTTACATCTATTTGATTTAACAGGCTCTTCACTGTGGATAAATTCAGACTGAGTTTTGCAGACAAATTGAGAAGCATAAAGAATATAATAGGAAAGTAGAGATGTGTGTGTGTGTGTGTGTGTGTGTGTGTGTGTGTAGTACTTGCAGTGTATGTAGTGAGTAGTGAACAGATGTGAATGAATATTGTAACTTATCTGTACCTTACTGGACAACAAATTTGCGAGTTGCACATATAAAAGAACATTGAATACAGTGTTCAAAATAATTATGAAACTATAACTCAAGCATTTTCTTTGGCATGTATACATCTGTAAACTTTGGATTTTATTTTATTGTTATATTAAGGTGAAATGTCTAATACATTATAAATTGTATGAACAATTAAGTAACATACCAACCAATGTGACTTTAACAGTTTCAGTGAATGTTAGAACATGAATAATAATCGTTCATTACTGCAAACACTTTTTCGAATCATCAGTTGTAATTATTACAGTTATTCCACTGCGGCTTTATCTGTCTTGTGTTTTAAAAATGGTGATTCATTAGTGACATGTACAAATATGGCTAAAACAATCAACAATTCATACTTAGAAAATAAAGATGCCACAACACACATGTGCGACACTAAAGGTAACTTATATCACTGGTTTAGTGTAATTTTCGGCATTATTTTCACACATAAGAACTTTCTTCTTGTGGTCAAGTAAATAAAGTTTTGAGTGAAACGATTGGTGAGATTGTTGATCTAAGCTATATTTTAATTCTGTAGGTAACCTTCCAGTTATCTGCCTCTCTGTGACACTGGAAAACGAATCAAACCTGTATATTACATGAATTTAAAAATATTCTGTTAATATCATTTAAGAAGTGAAAACATCCGAATTAAAGATTCAAATACTTTAAATTGACTATAACAGTAATTTAATGCAAAACACCTCTCTATGACAACTAAAGCCTTCTTCCCTTTCTTCCAAGTATTCAGTCTGTCATGTTATGTGTAAGGAGATGAATAATTTTTCAGAACATAAATGTATGCAGTAATGATTTCTTACACTTCTAGTTCCTTATAGAGGCTTGTATGTCCTGTTTGTATTTAAAAATTTCCAGAACATTCTACAAAGTTCTCTCCAGCCTATCAACCAAAAAATAAATAAAGTTTTCAATATTTTTTACCTCGCACCTTCCTCCCACACCTATTCCTACCACTATTATCAACCAGCATCTACACCCCAACACCACCTCACCTTCATGTTGAGGGACGGTTACACTAATTTTCTTTTCATGAATGGAACGTCATCCTTCCACAAAATTTTATTGAAACTGCTCTAGCCATTCTAGAGTTCCCAAACCCACTTCAAACGAGTCTTGGTTCGTCCTAAAGTTTGTCTGGAGACACAAGTCGAAAACAGAAAGACTGGAGGCCCCATAGTTTCCAATGAGAGCGCAAGCGAATGTAAGAATCCCCGAGAGACGATACTCTAATTACCTATGAAAAAACATACAACACCAGCATCTCACAGGAGGTAAGTTGTGTCTGTGCAGTCTCTACAACCATTGAAATACCATATCCAAGATGGAAAAGAAACTTTCATTGGAAACAGAATATATTCACTTTATTACAAGTTCACGCATTACGGACATGATTTTTTTTTCACGTGTGACATGGAAACCACAATTTCCTCAGAGATATTCGGGTTTTAGATGTAGTGGTGAGATGTCATAAATAGGATATGAATCGCGTAGTTGGAATTTACATCTCATTTTTTGCTGCATTACATGTTTACTTGCAGGAATACCTGGTTTCGTCGATACTCTTCCGTTTCTATTGACAGACAAGGAAAATTAAAAATGTTAGGTCCCACCGAGATTTGAACTCGGATCGCTGGATTCAGAGTCCAGAGTGCTAACCATTACACCATGGGACCGCACGAAATCCTAGTGTCATACTAGCTGTAGAGACAAGTCTAAACGACGCTTGACAGTTATGTCTGGAGTCATGATACTTGTGGTTTGCAAGCAAGTAAGGAAGAATGCCGTGAAGTGTAATGTTCCGTCAACTAAGGGCTCTTTAGAGACGGCGAAGAACTTCATATTCGGGAAGAGCATTTGAAGTGTGGTTTTCAAAGAAACTATCCCGGCATTCGTCTTGAACCTTTTAGACTTAACGGAGACCACGGAGAGCCAGAATCAGGATGACGGGCTGATGATATGAATCCCGGTCCTCGCAAATGCAAGACTCGTGTCTAATCCCTGCGCCACCTCCCTCGGTCTCGCAATTGATTCATACTGTTGGCTCTCCCAATATTAAAATGAAAACTAATGAAACAGCATCTTAGGTTTAATTTTATTTCTGTCTAATGATATTTTTTAAACTTATTATTTCGTATTTGCCTTTTGCTATGCGAGGTACCCTTCTGTATGTGATAGAGTATGCTATAATTGAAATTACTCAAAATTATCAAGCTAATTTTCAAGCAAAACTGGATGAATTCGATGTTTTTTGTACGTCCTACACTTACTTCTTCTTCTTCTTCTTCGCACTTTTAAAACCAATGAAAAAATTAAGTCCAAACGACGACGTTTATTGTAGCTACAGAAGATGATTTACATGATTTATCCTGCAACAATTTTCCAAATAATGTTTCTCAAAGGAGATATTTGTCTTCGATGTCTTCCTAGCGCAAAGAAGTATGGAACACTAAAGATATTGTACATACAGTAGTGCAAATCAGTATAAAGGAATGGATAGTTGAAGGTAAATTAACATTGTCGGCTGGAACATTTCTGCAAAGTGTATATGCAATAGTATGAAATCAATACACTGACAAAAGACGTCAAATGGTATCGCATTTTGATGTCAGTAGCACAGTATGTATCAAGACATGAACGCGTCAGGGATGGTAGAGGATGGAACTCAGTATAAAGGCGATCGCCGCTGGGTGATGTTAGTGTGTGCGTATGTGCCGTTACAGCAGATAGGAAACATAAACCGTTAGTGGCAGTGCGTCTTGTGTACATAAACCATGACTGTGACAATGCCACACGGGTAACAGTTACCATGAGATTAAAAAGCAAAAATCGGTGTATACAAGGAAATGGTACTCTCGAATCGTCAATCCGCCAAGAAACCCAGCCGTTCTCAAGTATAGTGATTGACAATTTCGTTAAGCAGGGGAAAGTAGAAAATAATTTGAGGCATCGGAACGGTTCCTTTTGCGCAAAGCAAGTATCACAAACCGTTACTCTTCTCATCCTGTTGCTGATCTACAGTTGTCAGTAACTGCCAGAAGGGCATGACATATTTTGTAAATGACTAACATCTTGCATTCAAGAAAAGACCGCAGAAACCTGCTCTAACACACAAACATAAACTGGCTAGATTGGGCTTTTCTGAAAAACATACATCGTGGACTTTACAATGGGATGTAATGATTTTCAGTGATGAGAATAAATTTAATTTAGATGGACCAGAAGGTTTTCAGTATTACTGGCATTACCTGAGAGCAGAGGAGCAGGTAAGAATGAGCAGAAGATTTGGTGGTGGGAGTGTTACGGCTTGGGCAACCTTGTGTGCTTAAGGTAAATTATGCATTGCTTGACTGAACACTAGAATGAACTGTAATATGTACACTGATACGCTACAGACAGAACTGTTTAGGATGTATGAGGACGTTGGTAACGAAAGTCTAATGATTCAACAAGATAATGTATCTGTGCATTTTTCTGCTACAGTCAAAAAATGGTTTGTAGGTAAAGATATCGATGTTTTGCCCTGGCCTGCATGTAGCTTGGATATGGACCCAAGGGAAAACCTTTGGTTAATACTTGCAAGGCTTGTTTATCACAGTAAAAAGCAATTTAAGGTCGAATGTGAGCTGAAACGTGCAATACAAGAAGAGTGGGTGACAATGTCACTGCAACACTTCAAACATTAACAAAATCAATGTCGAAGAGAATTTTTGACGTAATTAGCAAAAGGGAGGTTAGACAAAGTACTAACAATGCAGTATCATAGCATGACAGTGAGTGCCTTTATACTAATTTCAATCCAGGAACTGCAAACACCTTATTTTGTTGCACGTGTTATGAAAGAAATGCCGTCATGATAGTTTGTATCTTACATATATCTACTGCTTTCATATTAAATTCGATGCAGACATTGTGGAATTACTTACGTAGAAACCCTTTTTTTGAACTGATGACCACTACTGTAAAGACATGTACCCGTTCCAAGTAATTCCAATGCATACATTTGCTTGTTTGATTTTAAAGAAGGGTTTGAAACATCGTTGTCAATGAAGGGGTGTAAGCACTGTCTCATACTCATGCATCTGAAATCGATATTGAAATTGCTTACTCAGAAGCAGAGAAATGGAAAAATGTCAATTTATTCAGAAGAGGAAGTACCATTGTTGATGTGTGTCATGCTGTACATCTGAAAGACCATCTACGTCCATCAGTTGCAAAACAGAAAGACCTGTCGACGATGTTGCCGGTTATTCATTAACATACAGGGCAATCCATAGTAAACTTGGCAACATCTGATCCCAAGAATGTAGTTTTGTAAGAAACAAAAGACAGTAATGAGAGAATTATTTTCTTGAACTATTCATGTATAAGACAATTTATAAGATACGAAAATGAATTCTTTTGCAATTTTTTTTTGTCGAAAACTGTTTTGATACCGTACCTGTGAGCAAAATGCAGGTTGATTCTTGCAGGGAAGAAAGCAGCAACCAGCCACTTTTTAGACTGTTGTTTATATACATAAATAGCTTCGTTACCGGTTTCGAACCGGCCATTTCATCATCAGACGGCTTATTTACGTTAATATACAATTTTTTAGTTTGGTGCTGTGCAGGCCAGAGGACTCCGATTACCTCTGATTTGGTTTGTAGCGTTTCAGAATAGCCTCCCTAGAATCCAAAAGACTGATGGTGGAGAATTGTTACCTCCTGGCGTAACTCTGTGATCAGTGAATTGACGTGCATAGAATTATAAGGTTGAGCCTGGAAAAAAAAAAAAAAGCAGCTGTACAAGTAAATTTGATACCTCGGTTTTCAGAACAATTCCGGAAAGATAAAACCATAAAACCGACACACACACACACTGTTAACACTAGCACCGCCAACCAACCAAAGATGACGGGAGTTATCGACAGTGAAAATTACTGAACAATGGTGAGGTAGCATTAACTCGGTCCCTCTGTTTTTTTACAAGGGACAGTGCAGGATTCCAGACAGAAGTTGAGCAAAACCTCAGGATACTTGCTAAACTAATCTCAGTTTATCCCCAACAGCACTATCCCAATGTCTGGAAGTCCTTGCAAGAATCACCTTGCTGTTACATTCCTTGGGACAAAGGGCGCCAAGAACATGTTCTGTAACAACCGATTTGCTCGGCTGTTGTAAGCATGCGTGACGCTTATGCTCAGTTTACCGCTCCTCCACGGTTGTGGTACTATGACCAATATAGCCTATGACATATCACAACCGCAAGGTATACGATAGACATCTGCCTTATGCAAAGCAAAGCCATCCTTAATGAGATTTGAAAGGACCGTGATGTTTGATGGAGGTCGGAAAACACGTGGTTCCCATTTTCTTTCCGACGGCTATTTTTCTTTCTTCAGTCCACTTGGTTCGATTCCTATCTACTTGTGCCACTGCTTCTATCAGGCTATCTCAAGGTGTTTCTTAACTTGTTGGGTTCATGGGTTATACTTTAACTTTCCGATGTACATCATATTCTACTGTGAAGGCGTCAGTACTGGGAGTCTTTGAATATGTCTACAAATCTTTAATCTTCGTTTTCTAATGCCTGCTACAAGGTTTGACAAATTCTTTGTTATTTTACGGGATTTCAGCAAGTGCCCGTTCTGTTTTTTCCTGGGCTGATAATTTTCCTCACAATTCTACGTTTTTTCTTCAGAATGTTTTGCAGATTGATTTTTCTGTTGAGAATTAAAGTTTCGCTTGTTTGCAGAGTTTCAGGCTTGATGACAGTGTTGCAATGTGGCCTTTGAAATTACATGCAAGTTTGTAATCGAACTCTCTGTGCTTTCTTTTCTAATCCCATTGTTTCTATTATCCGCCGAGGCACTGGAAGTGTCTGACCCCTTTCATTCCCCGTCATTCGTGTTTAATTTCTGGATGCTACATATAGTGCAGATCACCATAGCTTTTTCGGAAGAGATTTGTAGGCCAGCTTTTACAGTGTATTCCTTGAGGACTTCTGAGTATTGTGATTTCAGTGTAAGCTAATATCACTAAATTGCATGCGATAACTAAGAAAGAGATGTACATGTCATCTTTTGTCCGTCGACATTTAGTAAGCTCTCAGTGATTTTGTTTTTATAGTTGCTTTTCTTGTTTCCTAAAGACTTTATCTCAGATGAAATTGGGGAGAACTGACAACAGTCAGTCTCCTTGACGAATGCCGTTTTTAATTTGAAATGGTTTATATATTTCCCTCATATACTTTACTTTGGACTTGGAACCAGCGAGTGTTCGACTGATGAGGCTTATTGTATTCGGATGTAACAGCCGAGTTATGTGCCTTCTTGAGGTCGATGAAAGACGACTGTTTTGGGTTGCCTTATATTTCGATACTGTTTTAAGGTTAAAGATCTGTTCTGTGTATATACGGGCTGCTTGATGCTCGCTTGCTATTCCCCCATTGCTTGTGCGTGCCGAGAATATCTTGTGTGCAACTTGAATGAGAGAAATCCTTTTGTAGTTATTTACGGCTGTACAGTTAACATTCTTGTGTAGTGGGCGGATGAGTCCGTAAGTCCAATCTTCTGGCAGTTTTACTTTGTGCTGATTATCCGTGATGATTTGTATAAGCTCCTCAACTGTGTTTGCGTCTAAATGCTTCAACAATTCCACTCTCATGCCGTCTTTCCCAGTTGTGCTGTTGTTTTCAATTCTACAAATATGTTTGTAGATTTCATCTTCGATGGGTGGTTGAGATTCTGGGTGCGTGTGTATAGGAGTCTCCTTTGAGCTTTCTGTATAACCTTGGTTTGTAACAATTCCCGAGGGCTGCTTTTTCTTTCTCTCTTTTCTCTTTTCTGCTAATTTCTTGGATCCTTTTTGTGTCAAATTTCTGAAGCTGTTTTTTTCTTGCGGTTTGTTCTTCTTGGGGTAGGTTTAACTATGGTGCGTACAAGACAGTGATTCGAGTCGACGTTTGAACCACTGCGGATGTGCATATCGTGCACTTCAGTCTGCGAATGGATGTGATGGCCACATTTTCCATTTGATATTCGTCAAGCAACTGTATGGCTAACTTCCACGCCTTTTACTTGTGGAGACGTTTCCTCAGGAAGCTCTAAACGGCTTTCAGGCTGTTTTGTTGAAACAGCGTAATGATGTGGCTCCGTTTCTGTTGGTGACTTTACGAGTGTATGCTGGAAAATTGCCAGACGATTTTGGTTGTTCTTTTTCTCCGCCAAGTTATGCGTTGAAATCTTAAGTCTTCGCAATTAATTTTCAACGTGACCTCTTCCAGACTAGTCCAAAGTTGTTCATCCTTTTCATGCTCTTTCATGTTATCCAAGTTTGTAGGAACATATGCATTAGTCAACATGCACTTCTTATTCGCAGCCCGTATCTCGTGGTCGTGCGGTAGCGTTCTCGCTTCCCACGCCCGGGTTCCTGCGTTCGATTCCCGCGGGATCAGGGATTATCTCTGCCTCGTGTGGCTGGGTGTTGTGTGATGTCCTTAGGTTAGTTAGGTTTAAGTAGTTCTAAGTTCTAGGGGTCTGATGATCATAGATGTTAAGTCCGATAGTGCTCAGAGCCATTTGAACCATTTTTTTCTTTTTCGCACACTGCACGCATATTGTCGTGATCCTATTATTTACGGATGTAGTTTCTGTGGCTGCGTCGACCATATTCTTGTTTACAACGAAAGCCATACTCAAGAGTGGAGTGGCATTGTCTTCCTAATCTCTTGTCTGCTTTCCTCTCGAAGATAAGATAGTTACTGTAATCTGTAGTGCCCTCGTCTCTGAAGCATGTTTCCTGAAGGGCTAGTATCTCTATCTTTTGTTGATGTGATGATGAGTTCTCTGCCTGGTTGAATTAGGGTGCTGATGTTGACAGTCCCAATGTATGTGAATTTCTTTCCTGATTGTTTACTAGAGAGCACCTGGATAAAGTTCACGCTAATAATAATTGCTTGCAATCACACACACACACACACACACACACACACACACACACACACACATATATATATATATATATATATATATATATATATATATATATATATATATATATATATATATATATATGAGAGAGATTTTGTGTGCAGTATCCTTCATCTACCGTCGTCAATGTGGCCTTGAAACTCTCTCCCTCTCTCTCTCTTGCTCTCTCTTTTGGCGCATTTGTAAGAATATAAGGATGTTCCATACGAAATTCAATCGATTTCATCTATTGCAGTCGTTTTTGAAAAATGACGTTTCCTTTATTTTAGGACTGGAAGAAGATGGGCGTGGTAAAGCTTACAGAGAGAATCGGTAATGCTCGATAAGTGAGGGACGCTCGGACTGTGTATAATAAAACAGTATAACTGTCCGCGTCACTTCTGAACCATTGCAGAAATCTTATCGCTTAGTTCTGCTAATTATTTCTCCCTTTTCCGGTTCTATGGTCTATAATGATCTGACTATAAAACGCACAACATCTGTGTTTGAAGGTTGCCTATCTAACGGTTCAAAATTGTTCAAACGGTTTTGAGCACTATGGGACTTAACATCAGAGGTCATCAGTCCCCTAGATTTAGAACTACTTAAACCCAACTAACCTAAGGACATCATACACATCCATGCCCGAGGCAGGGTTCGAAGCTCCGACCGTAGCAGCAGCGCGGTTCCGGATTGAAGCGCCTAGAACTGCTCGGCCACAGCGGCCGGTTGCCGCGCGGCGGTAATACCTAAACCAACATGGACCGACAGTGATGGAATTCTTCCACTCTTGTCGAATTATATGCTAAGTTGATAGCTTAAGCCTGAGTGCCAGGGCACAAAGCTAGGATCATTCTTTTCGCGAGAAATGGTCCACCGCTCCCACTCCGATGTCCTAGCTCTAGCTTGATAGATGTTACTTCCCCATGCTTCGCAGATAACGAAAGCCGGCACGCAATTTTTGTGTTATGGATACAATGTATATTGTGCTAAGAGTGAAATAACTTCAATTCGGTAGAGTTCTAAGGCTGTCGTATGTCGAGATATGCGCTATATCGATCGTCCCGAACATGCTAGTTCGACATCATATTCGGAGAGACTGTACGTACCGCACTCTGTCCAGATTCGTATCCCGAGTCGGCACATAGTTTTGAATTGTCAGTGATAAGCAAAGGGAAGTGAGCGCTACGAAGGCGGCCACAGTAGGGCGTCAACGCAGTGACACGTAATACCGAGAATCGAAACACCTTGCTCGAACTCAAAGTAGAGAGCCTTAGCTCGTCCTCTGCTGACTTGCGTCACGTGCTTCGCACAGGAAGTTCGTTGACTGGAAATTCTAGTGTGCCTTTTGTCTCTCCTTTTGGCTCAGCACAATGCAAGGCCGCGCCGGTGTTTCAGAACGTGGGTCTTCGTCCAACTTTGTGACCACACCCAAGGTCGCGTGTCGCCGCGGGATCTATTCCCGCCACTTTCTCCTCCCAGACAGGCGAGCATAGCATCACGCGACGCTTCATTTTTAATGGAAGGCGGAGGTTGAGAAGAACAGGTGTGAAACCAAAGTAGCTTCAGTTGCATCTTCCTTTGTCTCCGAGAGCGCTCTGTTTATTTTATCAGTCAGTATAACAGAATTCCTGTAAACAGCCTTATAATATGTTTAGGTAACTCTGAGAAATTATTTAGTCACACACACACACACACACACACACACACACACACACATACACACAGACGCACACGAGCACACTTAGCGGAGAGAGTGGGGGCGCGCGGGGGATAATTGATCTCCTGCCCTAGGAAGAAATGGTATTTACAGACCGAACTATAATACTGCCCTGCCACAAGGGACGAGTATCAATTCAGTGTTAGTTTGAAGAAAGGAGGGATATGTTGTGGATAATGATTGCATCAAGGCTACCCACCCATTTGTGGTGAAATCTATTTCCCCATTCACCGCGCGCAGACAGACATATACTGTAGACACACACACACGCACACACACACACACACACAGACACACACATACACACAGACGCACACGAGCACACTTAGCGGAGAGAGTGGGGGCGCGCGGGGGATAATTGATCTCCTGCCCTAGGAAGAAATGGTATTTACAGACCGAACTATAATACTGCCCTGCCACAAGGGACGAGTATCAATTCAGTGTTAGTTTGAAGAAAGGAGGGATATGTTGTGGATAATGATTGCATCAAGGCTACCCACCCATTTGTGGTGAAATCTATTTCCCCATTCACCGCGCGCAGACAGACATATACTGTAGACACACACACACGCACACACACACACACACACAGACACACACACACACGCGTCTTCGCTAATGTCCTCGGCAATAATCAGTAATAGTTAATCCCCATGCAAGACGAATATTACCTTTCCATTATATTTCAATTAAAAACAAATCATATAACGTGCTGTCTGTCACCATTGTATTATTAGAACAGTGTAAAATTTTCAAAACAAATTTAGTACGTCGCAACAAATCTTTCATCATATGGTGAAAGATTTTTTTCGTTGTACCAGAGTCATTATTTTTTTCGTACGAATAAAATGCGAACGAGCCTAGAAGCTGAATTCCTCTGATTGCATATTAGTAACATTCATTATACTATTGTTGTGAACTTTACAAGGAGCATGCGAATCAGATAAGACTGTACATCGGAAACCGACAATTATTTTTAGTAGGTTAAGTTTCTGCGTTTTGACAGTAACCTATACTGGCATATTTATGTACCACATGGGTGCTGTCACAAGTCTTCGCTTTCGTTTCTTGTACAGTGTGGTTATAATCAAACTTCCGCTACTTGAAAGGGCCCCATGAAAAACGAGCGAAAGTAGGACAATGTAACTTTGTAGAAACATTTGTAAGGCCACGTGGAAGAAAAATAACGGATAAACCTTTGAAAGAAATACATTTTAATTTCTAAATGAGGGGATAACATTTGTTAATTACGTACAATGTTTATGTTCGGGGTTACAAACGTTACACATTGTGACTACCATCTGCATCAGCAACAAACTGGAACCGCTCTAGAGAGTTCTCTACTGTTGTCCGACAGAAGGAAGGAAGGAAGGAAGGTAGACAAGCCTCAAAGTCCCGTCGACGTGAGGTCATTAGAGACGGAGCACAAGCTCGGTTTGTGTCAAGGATGGGGAAGACAATCAGCAATTCCCTTTCAAAGAACCATCCTGGAATTTCCCTGGAGCGATTTAGGGAAATCATTGAAAACCTAAATCTGGATGGCCGGACGCGGGTTTAAATCATTGTCATCCCCAGTCTAACTACTGCGCCACAGCGCTCGCTTACTACTGCCCGAGACACCTCAGGTGGGAAGTTGGCTACCTCCTTCGCTATGCTCATCTTCAGTCCGTTGATAAGCGCTGTCCTTCAGGTAACCCCACAGCTAGAAATCACACTGTTCAAATCTGGTGATCTTGGTGACCAAGCAAGTTGGAACGGTCGGCCAATGATTCGGTATTCTGCAGATGTGTTGCGGAGTAACCGAGTGACCTCAAGAGCAATGTGAGGTGGAGCTCCGTTGTGCATCAAAACACTTGAGGTCAAAGCACCTCTCTCTCGTAGAGCACCGATCACTCGTTGTGTGTAAAAAAAAAAAAAAAAAAAAAAAAAAAAAAAAAAAAAAAAAAAGTGGACCAGTAATGAAATGCGCTGTGAAACCACACAATACTGTGACACATTCACTATGCACGGGAACTTAATGAAGTTTAGTTGGCGGTGACGATCCCCAAATACAACTGTGACTGCCAACTGCCTCAGTGAGGGTAAAGTGTGCTACAGCACTCCACAATATATTGTAAGACCACATGTCGTCAGTTTCAACCTTTCCAAGAAACATAAGCGCAAAGTTTACTCGAATTCTGCGCCAAGTGGCAAAAGTTGGTGAGTAATTTGAAGTTTGCGCGGATACTGTATCACACGTTGGCAGCGCTTTTCTAATGGTGGAACATGAAATGTTCAGCAGTCGTGACACAGGTCGTGCATTGCTTGAAGATCGCTCATTACGTCCAACACTCTCAGCTATGACAACAGCAACTTCTTCAACAATTTGTAGCGCAACTGGTTGCCCTTCATTCCCAGGAGCAGTTTCCATATCGAGAGTTAATTCGAACTTCCGAATCATGTTCTTCAACCCTGGTGCAGAAACAGAACCTCTCCGTATTTCTTTAACCAATCCTATAAAGTTGGGTGCCCACTTTAGCTCAAGCAGATAAAGCTTAATGAGACCCATCCTGTACTTCTTCTCGATGGTCCCAACTGTGGAACACTATTCCACAGTGACTTCCGTGATGGTTTTATGGGAACGCCACACGTTTCCAGAATGCGTTTGAGCTGAAGTCTAGACAGAAAGAACACCAGGCTTGCGGCTTATTGTCCCGTCGACGATAAGGGTGTTAGGGTCTGCGAATCAGCTCATCGCATGAACCGGAAGGAAATCGACTGTCTTATTTCTATAAACATGGATGGCCGGACAGAGGTTCGAACTCCGCTCCTACCGGTACTAGTCCAATAACTGGCTTTTCTACAACGAATTATTCATACAGTTTCGCGTGCTTGCCTCTAATTGATCGATGTGAATGTGTCCAGAACTGAATCACTGATGCTTGTACGAAAAGTATTTTTATGTGTATTGTTTGTAGTTGGCCCATATTGAAGATGATTGAAAGTTCATTTTGGCGCACAGAAAATATCTCCAGATATCTCTGAATCTGTATACACTATTTGATATGGCGCAGTGATCAGGTACTGAAATCGCATTTGGGACGGCGGTTCAAATCCCCGTTCGACCACCCACATATTTTCCGTAATTATCCTAAATCACTGAAGGCAAACTCCGGGAGGATTCAGCTGAAAAGCCAATTTCATACTCCATTCTTCTCGAATCCGTGCTTGTGTTCCATCTCTAATGACTTCATCGTCGACTCAACGTTAAGCTCTAATCTTCCGCCGTATTCCGGAGACAAAAAGGAAGGCGTGT
This sequence comes from Schistocerca gregaria, assembly GCF_023897955.1. Lineage (NCBI taxonomy): Eukaryota > Metazoa > Arthropoda > Insecta > Orthoptera > Acrididae > Schistocerca > Schistocerca gregaria. The sequence goes on along the minus strand of NC_064921.1, from coordinate 517,567,129 downwards.
CCCCTCAGGATACTGGTCAGTCGCATCAGTCCTGCATTCAGAGGAAATAAGGACGATAGTCTACGTTTCCCTCATAACACACTTTTCGGTATTTGCCCCCACTGCGTTCTTACACTGAGAAAACCCGTGACCTCGTTAGCTGTTCTAATCTTTGTGATGGCTAGATATGAAAACAAACATTTATTTTATTGATAAGTGGATCTTCCATTATTTGTCATCGTAGCTTATCTTATAGCAACTTTTGAAATGACCTGAATGTGAATGACAGACTGGACCGTTACCTCAAATAAAGTAAGGAAAGGAGATTAGGGTTTAACATCCTGTGCCCACAAGAACATTGGAAGAATCGGAACGGGGAAATAAATTATCCATGCTCTTTCAAACAAAACACCCCCTCCCCCAGCATTTGACTTAGCGATTTAGGGAAATCTGGGAGAATCTTTATCAGGACGGTGATTTAAACTGCCGTCCCCCGAATACCAGTGCGTCACCCAGCTCGGTTTTACCTCAACTGTTCGCAGCTCTTGGGCTAGTGGTAGTAGGCTCGGTAGCTCAGGGGAGTGGGCATTCACTGTAAGTAAAAGAAATGAGTGACGATTTTATCGATGGAATTTGAAAGATGTCATGTGGCATCCGCAAAAACCTGATAACGAAAAATGACAAAGAAACAGGTAGATACATTTAATAAAGAAGTAAATGAATAAAAATCGGCTAACTTCACTGTCTCTAGCTCACTGGGTTCGATTCCCAGACCAGTCGGAGATTTTCGTCACTCGGTGCCTGCGAAAAATAAAAAGAAGCAGATAGATAGAAGAAATAAAATAAATTAAAAAGTGATTATCTTAACTGGCTCTAGCTCATGCAGTATCAGGTTCGACTCCCGAACGAGTTGGAGATTGTCTTCACTCTGGGCCTGCCTGTTTGTGTTGTCCTCACCAATTTATCTCACTTGTCGTTGAAGTGGCGTCAGATAGACAGACATGCACTAGGTGTCCGAACTTCCCCAGACGGTGTCTCTTAGCGAGTAGTGCCATACGATCGTTGTTTTTTTACCTGAAATAATAATAATAATAACAAAATCAACAACAAACAAACAAAGCGAATTATAATCTTCCTGATAAGAATGGCAATCGAAAAACCGACATAGATTCTATGTAACAAAAGAACTGAATAACGTTCATAGTTGTCAAATTATTCGAGTTTAGCATATTTCGTGTATAATTATACTTTTTTGCGTAGCCACGACTGATGACCCCAGGGCTGTTGGACAATCGGGAAAGCGTTGCAACATGAATCCACCAGGGGGAGATACGGGTGAATTATGAAACAAACATATTTCATACTCGGAACTACTGCAGATTAAAGAGGACGAAGGACATCTTAACGCAGGATACAGTGGGTACAGAATTGGAAGAAACATGCATCGTTTAATATACAGAATCTGATTAAAAGCATCCGGACACCTCCAAAAACATAGGTTTTTCATATTAGGTGCACTGTGCTGCCATCTATTCACAGATACTCCGTGTCAGCGACCTCAGTAGTCATCAGACGTCGTGAGAGAACAGAATGGGAACTCGCGGACCACGAACGTGGTCACGTGATTGGGTGTCACTTGTGTCATACGTCTGTAGGCGAGATTTCCACACTCCTAAACATTCCTAGTTCATCTGTGTCCGATGTGATAATCAAGTGGAAACGTGAAGAGACATGTGCATCACAAAAGCGTACAGGCCGACCTCGTCTGTTGACTGACAGAACCGCCGACTGTTGAAGAGGGTCGTAATGTCTAATAGGCAGACATATGTCCAGACCATCATACAGGATCTTTCTCTCCACGACGCGTTTCAAAAGTTTAAACCTTCATCATCAGGTGGATTTACATTTTCTAGTATGACATTTGTGTGTGTGTAGTGTTACGATTTTTTGGAGGAACTTGTGGCACTGTCTCCAGTAGGCACACAGGTTCCTGTCGTAACACATCTCATATATACTGCCATATTCTGTAAACAAATATAATATTATGACGGTTAGGCGGGAGGTGAGAGAACTTGAATTTCATGGTCGAACGGCTGCTCATAAGCCACACATGATGGCGGTAAATACCAAACGACGCCTCGCTTGGTCTCAGAACCGTAAACATTGGACGATTGAACAGTGGAAAAACGTTGTATGGAGTGAATAATCACGGTACACAATGTGGCGATCCGATTGCAGGGTGCTGATATGGCGAATGGCCGGTGAACATCAACTGCCAGCGTGTGTAGTGCCAACAGTAAAATTCTGAGGCTGTGGTGTTATAGTGTGGTCGTGTTTGTTTTGCGTGGCACTATCACAGCACAGGCCTACGCTGATGTCTTAAGCACCTTCTTGCTTCCCACTGTTGAAGAGCAATTCGCGGATGGCGATTGCATCTTTCAACACGATCGAGCACCTGTTCATAATGTTCCACCTGTGGCGGAATGGTTACACGACAATAACATCGCTGTAATGGTTTTGCCTGCACAGAGTCCTGACCTGAATCCTATAGAACACCTTTGGGATGTTCTGGAATGCAGACTTCGTGACGGGCTTCCCCGACTGACATCGCTACCTCTCCTCAGTGATGAATGGGCTGCCATTTCCCAAGAAATCTTCCAGCACCTTATTGAATATATGCCTGCGAGAGTGGAAGCTGTCATCAAGGCAAAGAATGGGCCAACGCCATATTCAATTTCAGTATTACCAATGGAGAGCGCCATGAACTAGTAAGCCATTTCCAGCCAGGTCTCCGGATACGTATGATCACATAGTGTATCTGTATTATTTCGTGCATAATGGAAATATTCAACCATTCAGTTACCACATTAGTGGGTGCCTATATTTGTGACCTACTTATACCTTATTTTAAATGGCATTGATTTGAGCCTCGCACTAATAGCATAGAACAGAAATCCACAATAATACTTATCCTGTAATCGATTGTTGTCCAGGGTTGCTGGTACAGTGATTCATTTATATGTTTGTTGTGATCTTTTAATTTTATAAATGGAAAACACAAAGTCAGCGTAAAGTTTGTTTATTTGGTTTCCAAAATAAAAAAAAAAACACTAGTTAGACGTGCCAAAACTATCTCACTACGTCAGAGGTTAGCTTCTTGGTGGCGAAAAATAAAAAGGTTCCGTTTTCAAAACGCACGCACTATAGGACTTTCATCACAACCGCCGCCCACACAAGTACTGGCGAAGTACTACTGCCAAACCTCCACTGAGGTTGCTACTTTTATTCCCCACGTGATTCAGATGGCGTCCAGCAGTCCGTTGGTCAGAATTACAGTGTGTTTTATAATCAAATTTGGTACTGCCCTTCACAGATTGCCGATTCTACGTCCCTCACGAATTGCCGGTCTTGTTGTATACAAACAAAAAAAATGGCTCTGAGCACTATGGTACTCAACTGCTGTGGTCATCAGTCCCCTAGAACTTAGAACTACTTAAACCAACTAACCTAAGGACATCAGACACATCCATGCCCGAGGCAAGATTCGAACCTGCGACCGTAGCAGTCGCACGGTTCCGGACTGCGCGCCTAGAACCGCGAGACCACCGCGGCCGGCGTATACAAACAAACAGTGTTTATGGTATAGTGGCTGAACTTGCTGAAAAGAGTTGGAAGGGCTAGATGCACTCGAGCAATAGAAAAATATCAAAATAAAAATCTAACAGAAAAATATTGTGTCGTATTTCAAATGATTTCGTTCGACCATACAATTATAAACGGAAATGGGATTTTGTCTAGTCTAGGCAAAGTGCTATGAAAATTATTGTTACACGTGTTCAGCATGTAGTCTCACTGAATGAGGTAGAACTGTCTTCAGTGATGAGTCCCGCTTCGAATTTGAACCCCGATGACCAGCTAAGACGTGTCTGAAGATGCCGCAGTCAGCGGTGGGATACCAAATTGACTGTCGCCCGTCACACGGGCCGACAGTCGCGAGTGATGGTATGGGGTCCTGCTTCTTTCAAAAGAAAAACCCAACTGGTCGTCATCCGCGCCATCCTCACAGCACATCGGTACGTCGACGATATTCCACGCACCGTGTTGTTGCCCTTCATGGCAAGCCACCCTGGGCTTACATTTCAGCAAGATAATGCCCATCCGCAAACGGCGAGAGCTTCTACTGCTTGTCTTCCTGTCTCCCAAACCCTACGCTGGTCGGAAAGGTCGCCGGATCTCCCCCCACTGACAACATTTGGAGCATTATAGGCAGGGCTTCCCAACCATCTCTGGATTTTGACGATAAACGCGCCAGTCGGACAAAATTTGGCACGATACCTCTCAGGAGCACATCCAATAACTCCATCAGTCAGTGCCAAGCCGAAGAAACACTTCCGTAAGGGCCAGAGGTTGATCAACGCGTTATTGACTTGCTCAATTTGTGAAGTTCCTTCTCTTGAATAAATTATCCAGTTTTTGTGACATTGCAATCAGTTTTTTGTCTGTACATGTACATCATATCCACCTATTTCCATTCCATCCGGTAATTCCTTCGTGGTGCGTCGTATTATTTAATTTTTGTCTTAGAGTGTACATTCATTGCCTTTCTAAATAAGTGTCAAAATTAAGACGAGCAGTGTACGCACATCAGGCTTTGCAGGGTTAATCTAGATCAGCTGTTCGCCACAGAACACGTTACATCACTCTGAATAAGAGTGAATTACCTGTTAGTAGAGCTGGGATTAACTTCTAAAAGGGAAACGAAATACGAAAACTTTAACTACACGAAGAAGGCTGATAAAGTAAATACCAGAAAAACTAATGATATAGACAGAGATGGAAGATGTCAAGCAAGTTTGCGCAGTGGATGTTAAGTGTATGTTGAGCTACGTCAGAAACAACTTCATCCGAAAGTAATGGATCTGGATTGGTGTCAGTTAGAGGTCTCTTCATTAAAGGCTTTGACGTAGTTAGCCCCTTGCGAAATCACATCTGACAAACAAAATTATCAGTTATTGGTTGAAGTGTATCTCCTCCTAAATGGTCTCGTCAACGTAACTTGTCTTGATGTAAATCACTGAATTTTTTATGTAGCCGTCGATAAAGAAACTGACTGAATGGGAATTAACTATAAATTAATCGTAAATAAATTTAAATCTAGATAAGTAAATACTGCTGAGCCCTGATACAAAAGGTATAATAAATAAAACGTATTTTATTAAACTTAAATAATTATTTCTTAATCCACTTACATTATTAATAAATTGCGATAAAAATTAAGTTCACCACTCTTAGCGTGACATAGGGTACGTTGAAGGGAATAGATTGGAACCCGTGGCAAATGGATGCTCTGAGATGGTCCGATGGACGTTTACAGATACTTCAATTGATAGAGCAGTGCATTATCCGGGAAACTTAGGAATATGTACCTTAGGACCACCGGGGCCGGAGTACAATTTCCTTACAAATGTTCACTGTGTCGAGCGCATAATGAAGACACTAAAAACAATAACGAACATTTGTTTATATATTATCATGGAAAGAGAAGAACTGAGATAAATTATAAAAGGCAGTACGTTTCATCGACATTGTATGCCTCCACGACAAATGACGTCTCACTGAATGTGTTCGAATTTTCTGCTTAAGTATCTGCTTTAAGGATTCAGAAAATAAATCCGTCAGAAATAGGGGAACAGGACAGTTCACTACTTGTTTCGCTTTAGGAATGAGTGCATACTTTTTGATCACTTCACAGTGTCCTCCATAATCACGGAGATCTCCACATCTGCTACGATATCAGCCGGATAAAAATCTACAATTAGGATTTTCATTTAGTTCAATGGTGAATAATTCAAGATGGGCGAAATAATTAAAAAAAAAGGATCGGTGTGGTTTGCAACATAGAGAGAAAAATGTATGAACTACGCACACTATATCAATGCGGTTTGTTGACAGAAGTTCAATTATGAAATGCCGTGTAACGACGGAAAGAAAGTTGTTGTTGTTCTTGTGATCTTCAGTCCAGAGACAGATTTGATACAGCTCTCCATGCTGCTCTATCCTGTGCAAGCTTCTTCATTCCCAGTACCTACTGCAACCTATATCCTTCTGAATCTGCTAAGTGTATTCATCTCTTGGTCTCCCCCTACGATTTTTACCCTCCACGCTGCTCTCCAATACTAAATTGCCAGTCCCCTGATGCCTCAGAACATGTCCTACCAACCGATCCCTTCTTCTAGTCAAGTTGTGCCACAAATTTCTCTTCTCCCCAATTCTATTCAATACCTCCTCATTAGTTATGTTATCTACCCATCTAATCTTCAGCATTCTTCTGTAGCACCACATTTCGAAAGCTGCTATTCTCTTCTTGTCCAAACTATTTATCGTCCATGTTTCACTTCCATACAAGGCTACACTCCATACAAATACAATCAGAAACGACTTCCTGACACTTAAATCTATGTTAACAAATTTCTGTTCTTCAGAAACGCTTTCCTTCCCATTGCCAGTCTACATTTTATACCCTCTCTACTTCGACCATCATCAGTTATTTTGGTCCCCAAATAGCTAAACTCCTTTACTACTTTAAGTGTCTCATTTCCTAATCTAATTCCCTCAGCATCACCCGACTTAAATCGACTATATTCCATTATCCTTGGTTTGCTTTTGTTGATGTTCATCTTCTATCCTCCTTGCAAGACACTGTCCATTCCGTTCAACTGCTCTTCCAGGTCCTTTGTGTCTGACAGAATTACAATGTCATTAGTGAACCTCAAGGTTTTTATTTCTTCTCCATGGATTTTAATACCTACTCCGAATTTTTCTTTTGTTTCCTTTACTGCTTGCTCAAGCCGGCCGGTGTAGCCGTGCGGTCCTAGGCGCTTCAGTATGGAACCGCGTGACCGCTACGGTCGCAGGTTCGAATCCTGCCTCGGGCATGGATGTGTGTGATGTCATTAGGTTAGTTAGGTTTAAGTAGTTCTAAGTTCTAGGGGACTGATGACCACAGCAGTTAAGTCCCATAGTGCTCAGAGCCATTTGAACCATTTTTTTGCTTGCTCAATATACAGATTGAATAACATCGGGGAGAGGCTAAAACACTGTCCCACACCCTTAACATCCATTACTTCCCTTTCATGCCTCTCGACTCCTATAACTGCCATCTAGTTTCTGTCCAAATTGTAAATAGCCTTTCGCTCTCTGTATTTTACCCCTTCCGCCTCCAGAATTTGAAAGAGAGTATTCCAGTCAACGTTGTCAAAATCTTTCTGTAAGTCTACAAATGCTAGAAACGTAGGTTTGCCTTTCCTTAATCTATTTTCTAAGACAAGTCGTAGGGTCAGTATTGCCTCACGTTTTCCAACATTTCTACGGAATCCAAACTGATTTCCCCCTATGTCGGCTTTTACCAGCTTTTCCATTCGTCTGTGAAGAATTCGTGTTAATATTTTGCAGCTATGGTTTATTAACCTGACAATTCGGTAATTTTCACATCCGTCATCACCTGCTTTCTTTGGGATTGGAATTATTAAATTCTTCTTGAAGTCTGAGGGTATTTCGCCTGTTTCATACATCTTGCTCACTAGATATAAGAGTTTTGTCAAGGCTGGCTCTCCAAAGGCTATCAGTTGTTCAAATGGTATGTTGTCTACTCCCGGGGCCTTGTTTCGACTTAGGTCTTTCAGTGCTCTGTCAAACTCTTCACGCAGTATCATATCTCATATTTCATCTTCATCTACATCCTCTTCCATTTCCATAAGATTATCCTCAATAACATCGCCCTTGTACAGACCCCCTCTACATACTCCTTCCACCTTTCTGCTTTCTCTTATTTGCTTGGAACTGAGTTTCCATCTGAGCTCTTAATATACATGGAAGTGGTTCTCTTTTCTCCAAAGGTCTCTTTAATTTTCCTGTAGGCAGAATGTATCATACCCCTAGTGATATATGCTTCTATATCCTTACATTTGTCCTGTAGCTATCCCTGCTTACCAATCCTGTCGATCTCATTTTTGCGACGTTTGTATCCCTTTTTGCCTGCTTCATTTACTGCATTTTTGTATTTTCTCCTATCACCAATTAAATTTAATATTTCTTCTTTTACCCAAGGATTTCTGTCAGCTCTCGTCTTTTAACCTACTTGATCCTCCGCTGCCTTCACTATTTCGACCCTCAAAGCTTCCCAATCTTCTTCTACTGTATTTCTTTCCCTCATTCTTGTCAATCATTCCCTAATGCTCTCCCTGAAACTCTCTACAACCTCTGGTTCTTTCAGTTTATCCAGGTCCTATCTCCTTAAATTCCCACCTCTTTGCAGTTTCTTCAGTTTTAATCTACAGTTCATAACCAATACATTGTGGTCAGAGTCCACATTTGCCCCTGGAAATATCTTACAATTTAAAACCTGGTTCCTAAATCTGTCTTACCGTTATGTAATCTATCTGAAACCTTCCATTATCTCCAGACTTCTTCCATGTATACAACCTTCTATCATGATTCTTGAACCTTGTGTTAGTTATGATTAAATTATGTTCTGTGCCAAATTGTACCAGGCTGATTCCTCTTTCATTCCTTACCCCCATTCCATATTCATATACTACGTTTCCTTCTCTTGCTTTTCCTACTATCGAATTCCAGTCACCCATGACTATTAAATTTTCGTCTCCCTTCACTATCTGAATAATTTCTTTTATATCATCAAACATTTCATCAATCTCTTCGTCATCTGCGGAGCTAGTCTGCATATAAACTTGTACTACTGTGGTAGGCTTGGGCTTCGTGTCTATCTTGGCCACAACATTGCGTTCACTGTGCTGTTTGTAGTAGCTTACCCGCATTCCTAATTTTTTATTCATTATTAAACCTACTCCTGCATTACTCCTATTTGATTTTGTATTTATAACCCTGTATTCAATTGACCAGAAGTCTTGTTCCTCCTAACACCTTACTTCACTAATTCCCACTATATCAACTTAAACCTATTCGTTTCCCTTTTTAAATTTTCTAAACTATGTTCCCGATTAAGGGATCTTTCATTGCACGCTGATAAAAACGTGCTCCTGTTTATTCCCCGCCCGTAAATCCGAATGGGAGACTGTTTTACCTCCGGAATATTTTACCGAAGGGGACGCCATCATCATTTAACCATATATTAAAGCTGCATACCCTCGGGAAGAACTAGAACTGTAGTTTCCATATGCTTTCAGCCGTTCGCAGTACCAGCACAGCAAGGCCGTTTTGGTTAGTGTTACAAGGCCAGATCAGTCAATCATCCAGACTGTTGCCCCTACAACTACTGAAAATGCTACTGCCCCTCTTCAGGAATTACACTTATGTCTGGCCTCTCAACAGATAACTCTCCGTTGTGGTTGCACCTACGGTTCGGCCATCTGTATCTCTGAAGCACGCAAGCCTCCCTACCAACGGCAAGGTCCATGGTTCATGTGGGGCAGGAGGGGGGGGGGGGGGGGGGGGGTGAGAAGGAGAGTATCGCGTCGAAATAACGGGAAAGTCTGCAGGATGATGAGGAAGTTTGTTCTGAGAGAACACAGATAACAGGCTATCTCTCTACAGACTGCTACTCTCTTTCGAAAATCGTACACTTCTAAGGCACCTTTCTTCCATTCGAATAATTTTCATAGCCTCCTGCTTCTGGTTAACAACACTAAAACAGCAATTTTAGCTCGTCATGATGCATTGCATGCCTTCGCTGGACTTATAGTTTAATAAACAGCTATCTCGTATTTTTCTATTATTAGACCTGTCGTTTGGTGTCGTATTGACTTGGTATTTGACTGTGTCGACAGCACCTCCCGACAACTCACGCACGATACACCCTTCTCACACGAATGATTTCCATAGCCTTGTGCCTGTGTGCCAACTGTCCTCCCAGTCTGCCGCTGCAATTATTCAATATGAGTTACTCAATGAACATATTCAAGAAGAGTTATCTTGAAATTAACTTTAGTTTTATTCTATTCTTGAAAAAGATCTCTAAATCGTTTTGAAGTCTAGTTACCATGCGTGAATACAATCACTGTTCATATTTCCACTCGAATTAGTCGTAGCTCTTTTAAATTTCGTTCGGTCGCCGTAACGAAAAATAAGCTGCGCGGTAAAAAAGTGAAGCACCCTTCACATGGTCAGTGTAACTTCGTACACAAACATACGATGAGAGTTGCAATTTTCTGCGATCCGCAGAATGAGCACGACAGTCCGTTAGTGTAGTTTACGTTCAGAGTTTTTAGCAGGCGTTATATGGTCTATAAAGAGCGTATTCGTATGAGACAGCGTTATCAGCACCTGACATCGTTGCAATGGGACTTCATTGTGGGTCTCCATATGGCCGGCTGGTCGAGTCGTGCTATATCCATTTATGTGGGGCATTCGGGTGAGACAGTGGTCCTATGTCGGACTGCTTGGGAACCTGAGGGCAGGAATCTTCGTTGTTAATGTTCCGGTTGGTCATATCTGGCTAGCACAATAGAAGTTCAATGTGTTTTGCACAAAATACATCGTAACCCCTTCACATCTGCGTTTCACATCGGAGAACAAGTGACGGACTATCTGCGACCGCACCATTGGTTAGAGACTAGCCACCGCCGATCCTCGCAGTCACCGTCAGATGCGCAATCTGCCGCCAGTGCCGTAACAAAGACGTCTGTGTTTATAGTGGCGTCGTGTCCGGGTAGCGTGGACTACTGATGAATGTTGTAGCATCGCGTTCAGTGGTGAATTGTGTTTCTGCCCTACACCGGATGACCATCGTTGGCATGTGTGGTGGTGACCTGGGAATAAGTATCATTCTTCCAATGTGTTGGAGAGGCACAACGATGATAGGACTGAGATACACATGAGAGGTTTTTGATCTCAGACAGTCTGGAACTATCAAATAGTACTCGCAAAATGGTTTAGACTAGAGGCGAATGTTCGCTCATAGTTACTGTCTAATAGCTCCTTGCGAGTATTTTCTTTAAGTGTCTGAGAGTCTTGTGAGAGCAGATGCCGGAAGCATTTCGCACGCAGCAGGGTGAGACAATGTAACTATAGTTTTTCTCGTCTGAGAGCTTTGGGGAGCTGCTCTCGAAAGGTAGGGGCTGCCGTCTACACGACAGGCCTAAACTCGCGGAGCGCGACTATCTGAGTCCTTGCCGCACTCTCGGCTACTGCTGGTGATCTGGCTCTCGGCGCTGTTTACACGACACGCGTTACTCGCAAAAGTTCTCCGAGAGTGCAGAACTCTGGCGTGTATACCTAGGCTTAATCCTGCTGTCATGGAGTGGGGAGCCCTTTAGTAAGGCTTCAGCTCACGACTCAACTGACTGAGGGAACGCTGACGGCACGATTGTACATCACGGACATCCTGCGTCCTCTTATGCGGCGATATCGGAGTGCCATTTTTCAACAGGACAATGCTCGTCTGCACGCGGTACGTGTCTCTGTGAACTGTCTGCGTGATGATGACATAATACGGTGATCATCAAGAACCATATATCTGTCCCCGATAGAACATGTGCGGAATCTGCTCGGACGTCAACTCTGTCCCAGTCTAAGTTTCCATGATATCAAGGACCAGTTACAACTGTTGTGGGACAGCTTACGTCACAAGAGGATATAACGCATGTATGACACCCTTTCCAACCGAATCAGTGCATGTGTCCAGCACATAGGTGGTCCAATCTCATGCTGGTAAAAATGGGCCCATACTGCCACGTTCTTGGTAAATTTGACTCGCTATTGTAATGAGCACAATAACATCGCATACCGTCTCAAAGTGTGAAGTTTCATTTCGTTTATTCCTCCCATTATGGCTCGTTTTTTTCTCGTTTTTTTGTTAGGCTGTGTATACCAAAACGCACTGATCAATATTAATCCCAAAAATACAAAGGGAGGAGAGACACTTCATGGCCCTTTTGAATCTATCGTAATTTAGTCAGTTGCTTTATATTTTAAAATTTAATAAAAATTATTGTTTTTAGTGAATTCTACTACGTGTATGTTTTAAACTTTTTGGTTAACCTTAACTCAAAAATTGAAGACTCAGTTGCAGGTGTCATATTCCTCAGTGAATGTCGTATTCAAAATCTCCAGTTTCAGGACCTCACTTACACACCATTATCTCCTTGAAAAATATATTGAGTGTAAAAGTCAACGGGAAAAATGAAGTTTGTGTTGAGGGGGGCATTCAGCTTAGGTACTTCGTGCAGCAATGTTGTCTGTCATACTGCGGTGGTGTAATGGTTAGCATTTCTGTCTAACAAGCAGGATGACACAGGGTACGAGTCCCGGCCGCAACACAAATTTTAATTCATTTCATCTGCTTTGATCATTATCGTAAATTCTATTTAATTTTTTATTCTGGGGGAGGGAGGGTTACACAGAAAATAAACGCTTTGCTCCGCTATTCCAGCCAGTGGAGGCTAAACACTGACCCCTTCTTTCCACAAGCCGACCTTGCAGACTATGTTCGTGACTTTTTTTTTTACCCGGCTGAAAAAGATTGCCCCATTCGGTAGCTGGCGAAGGACCCCCGCACCACCTGTACGCTCGGGTCCAGCGGAGATGGGCATCGTAGCGGTATCGGTATCTGCGCCCTGACAACTGGTAGTGCTGCTATGAGTGTCATTTTGTTTAGACCGACAACGACCTGTCCCCGCGGTACTGAGACTAATCTAAGCATGCAAAGGCGGATTCGCTGCACAGAAGTTGCAGCTCTGTAGCGACATTGTCGAACGACGGTGCCTGCTGGAAGCCACGAGGAGCAGAGAAAGCGGAGGGCTGGTGACGTGGATTCCGCGCTTCCAGACTCGGGCCTCCGGCGTCGCTCCCGACCCGCTACGCAGCCCAGAGGCCGGCCCGGCCCTATGACGCAGACTCCAAATATTTGCCAGTGGAGCAGCGACGTCACCGCGGCACTGTGCGCCCGGCTCGCGATCTCGCCAGCTGTTGCGCAGCGTTGCGCCTCAAAAGTTCCGGGAATCGCTGTGTCCCGCATACATATTGATAAGTCGTCTCCCGCTTTCCATTCAACATTCTCCGCAACAGTGCTACTTGAGTCACTCCGTACGTATTCGCGCATCCTTCGAAACAGTTAGCACTTCATTACCTGGTAACGATACTGATATCTGGAAATATGGCTTGAGTCAGCTTTGGTAAGAAACGAATTTCTCCGTAACCATCGTTATCTGTGACGCATCTGCAAGAAACCATCGTGAACCGTTACTCTTTGCTAAGAGCAGTTTGATCGTACAGATAAGGCAAAGCCGAATTCAAGATAATTTCACATTATCTTGTTCGGACGAAGGCCTCAGCACTTTCAGTGAGATAGTAAACTGCTGCTCGCAGTCGTCTTGTTGTGCCTGACGTGAATCAGGCAGTGATGCCAAATTTTAGGTGCTACTTGTCCACATCCAAACGAATTTGAATTTATGGAAAATCGGCTTTTGTGCGTTCTTCATTTTTCTTCGGCAGTCTGGATTAGATTAACGAAAACTCAAAGAACGCCTGCACACTACTTGACAGAATTTTTTTATGAAGTATGAGTATTCTATGCTCTCATTTTCGCTACACTGAAATAGTTACAATAAATTCTTTTAATTTAGTTTTGCTCATATTTTGCAGCTGTGGATATTTCAGAGCCTGTGGGTCTATGTTCAGGTGCAAATCGTCTAATACATAATTCACGTTCGCTCTTGAATAAAGTCAAATGCGTTTTCCTGTTATGAGAAAAGTAAATATTAGGTCTTGTATTTCGTGAATCGAGTGCGGCAAATAAGTGAGCAACAGTGGAAAAAGCAGTGAAAAATTTACCAAACAAACAAGGAAGAACACTTTTAACGTTTTGAGTTCCTCATACGCTGGCTGATTATTTCTGTCGCCGCACATCACGTCACTCGAGGCACATATTTGTTTACACATTTAAAATTTTTTTCACAGATTTAGCTTAACCTGATGTGGTCAAAGACGGAGTGCGTCACATAGTGTTAGAGTTTGGTTTTTAAAAGGTAGACACATGAAAAGAACAAATTCAAAATAAGAATCTTTGTTAAATGAACAGACAGATTTGACTAGCCATCGTTATTTTAGCAACTTTGAAGACTTTTTTTGAATTTATTCCCTGCGTATGTCAACCTTTTAAAATTCGACCTCTGACACTATGTGAACAATTTTATCTTTGATCACATCAGTTTAAACTACATATGATTTATTTTTTAAATGTGCAAACAAATGTGCGACTTGAGTGACGTGATCTGGGACAATAGAATGAATAAACCAACGTATGCTGACCTCAAAATGTTAAAAACGTTCTTCCTTGTTTGTTCGGTAAGTTTTGTGTAGTTTTTTTCCACTGTTCCTCACATATTTCCCGCATTCGATTCACGAAATACAAAACCTAACATCTAACTTTCTCATAACAGGGAAGCACACTTAACCTTACTCAAGAGTGAATGTAAATTGTATATTAGAAGATTTGTACTTGAAGATAGACCCACAGGGTTCGAAACGCGTCACATAATTAAACAAAATATGATAAAATTTATGAATGAAGGCGTTTTCACTCAAACTTTTTCTTCTTCTTTCGCCATTCCAGGATTAGGAATAATGCCCGTTCTGGTCTCTCCATCTCATCCTCGGTCTTCGCACAGTTCTCTTGCCCGGCGATTTATAGTCTGTACCTAAACTTATGTGATTTAAAATAATATTACTTGCGAAACCTCACTAATAGCTACAAGGTTTTGTGTTTACTTTTCCCAATACGTTGAAATGAAACAAAAGATTGAGGTATCACCTTTCGTAGATTTGACTGAATATTTAAAATTTCGCTTTCCAGTACAGAAGAATCCCGTTCATCCTAACTAAGTGGGACCAGATGCAATCCGGATAATCTGGAAATATTTAACTACAAACAAAACGCTACTACAATAAACAAAGCTTTTACTTGGACACTAACAAGTAAGAGTTTTTTGGCACTTAAGCTCTATAGTCACTGTAGTTTATTCAGGTTTATTTGCTGAAATAATGTGTACGCTCCTTTTGTTTCATATTTGTGTGACGTTTGAGAGCAGCACTATCTCGTAGACGTTTCACAACACCATTTCAGATAGACTTGTTTTACCTGGCGCTCTAGATAAATCATTAATTTTTCTAGCTGTGCCGTTGCATCTGCATGATGCAGTATTCCTTTTGCTGAAAAGCCACTCTTGCTATCAATTTCACCATCACTGTCGTCCTCTCTAGTACAAATGGCGATGATACAAATCTCGTCATTAGTCATCAAGCTGTAACAGAAATCACTGTCATTCTGCAACCAGGCATCTACTTCACTGTCGTCCACGTCCGAACAACCAGGAATGTTTGCTAACGTTTGAAGGAATTCACAGGTGTTGACAACATTACAAACTTCTACGTTGGAAATAGTTTCTTTAAAATCTTTTTTGAAGTTTTCCGAAGTCACTGTATTTCCGAAAAGATTTCGCTTGTCCCTGAACGCTTTCATATGCCCTGCGGCGCCAACACAGCAACCGTACATATAACTAGAATATGTATAACCTTTGTGCCAAATAGTGGTTCCCCCAGGAAGCACGCAACAACCTTCTTTGATTTTAAAGAGGCTTCTGAAATATCGTAGTCAATATAGGCGCGCAATGTCTCCAAATGCCGTACGATCAAATAGTCTCATACATATTTATGTCAAACAGTTACAAAAAATTCTTACTCTGAAACAGAAGAAAGGGAAAATGTCAATGCATTGAAAAGAGGAAATACCAAGTCTGATGCGTGCCATACCGCACTTCATCTGAAAGCCCAGCCATGTTCCTCAGTTGCTAAACAGAAATACCTGTTGACAATGTTCCCATTTCTTGAACAAGGCAGAGAGTTTATAATAAATTTTGCAACTTCTGATACCAAGAAAGGAGTTCTGTAAGAACTCAGTACTGAGAGATGTGTTTTCGTGAATTTAATGTTGTTATTCTCTTGTCGAAAATGTGAAAGACGTAAGACATGGTGTTGATGACTACAGTTCTACTACTTAAAATATTATAGCTGTATTAATGGAGTTGTATTACCACAGACGAAACGTAGTGCCGTTGTATTAATTGCACTTGGAACAATCACTTTATTATTGGTACCGAACCAGTCAGTTTAGTGATAACGTCACTTAGAAAGTTCTACGTCTACACCTACGCGATTACTCTGCAATTCATAGTTCACAATTAGGTGTCTGGCAGAGCGCTCATCTAACTACCTTCAATCTACTCGTATTTCACTACCTATCCACTCTCGAACAGCGCGAGGGAAAAACGAACACACAAATTTTCCATACGAGTTTTGATTTCTGCTATTTTATTACTAGCTTAGTGTTCGCAGCTTCGCTCGCGTTTACTATCTAGTTACATCAAAAATAATTTTATAAACATATATTACGTTTACTGAAAAATTAATGTTTTAATGAGCTGTTTCTTTTTCTATATAATTCTAAGAAAGTCAATTTCTCGTGGTGACTGTTATTCGCAGTCTCTGATTTAGTTCACACCTTCTAAACGTTTCACAATAATTAAAGCTCCTAAGGCATGGTCTTTCCGAATGTACTTTCGAGCAAAAAGCGATTCTGATAGCTGTAGTCCAGGGTTTAAGTTAATCACACCTTTTACGTTCTTGTGGTGATATTTCCATAGAAACGTTCGTCCTCTAACACATGTTCCTTTATATCTAACCGAGAAATGAAATACCAGATTTCATAGAAGCACCTTTTCATAAAATATAACGAAATACTTTCTTCAGAATCTTCATCTCCTATTTCGTCCCCTTGGAGGCTGAATATCCTAAAAGAGTAAACTTTTATGTCGACTGATTCTGTCCGCGGAAGCCTAGGCCATTGCAATTTTTTTTCTTATTTGTAACGGATATGCCAAATACAAATTTTCATAGATTTAGCTTTGAAAAGGATTTCATGGTGAATGATTTAATAAAACTATTCTTCCGCTATTTAACTCCCTTACGGGGTTCAATTTCCAAAAACACTGAAAGACCTTTTTTTTATTTCTAAACGAGAAGTCAAATACCAATTTTCATAGATGTGACTTTAAAAATGCCGTACTGGTTCTTTAATTACGATTTATTTTCAAATTAATTCACCCTCTGTTTTATCAGCTCAGTGGTTCAATTTTCAAAAATGCTGAAACATTATTTCTTATTTCTTGGTGAGAAACCAAATACCAATTTTCGTGGTTCTAGTTTCAATATTTTCTTAATAGCGACAAAGTTTCAAAAATACTTTCATTTCCTATTTCCCCACTTTAGGATAGGATGTCCGAACAATCCCTTCCCAAACGTTGCGTGCAGTATAAGATCAACATCATCATCACATTTAATATTTCTTTCCTTAGCGGTTGGGCCGAGACCCCCTTAGAGGATGATTTTCTAAAAACAGTCTAACACGTATTTTTTCATTTCTAACTGAGAAGCAAAAATATAAATTTTCAAACATGTAAGTTTAAAAATGTCCTCACAATGAAAAATTTTCATAAAACATTCCACCCACTATTTCACCCACTTATGGATTGAATTTCCAATAACAGTGAAAATCATATTTTTTTCATTTCTAACAGAGAGGCTAAATTCAAATTTTCATTGATTTAATTTCAAAAGGGATTGCATAACAAAAAAATTCCATAAAAATGTTCATATGCTTTTTCACCCCCATAGAGGGTTGAATTTCCAGTAAGAGTGAAACAGGTATTTTAATTTCCAATCGCGAAGTCATATCCAAATTTCATTATATTTAGCTTTGAAAATGGTTTCATTATGAATTATTCCCTACCCCCATGAACCATGGACCTTGCCGTTGGTAGGGAGGCTTGCGTGCCGCAACGATACAGATGGGCGTACCGTAGGTACAACCACAACGGAGGGGTATCTGCTGAGAGGCCAGACAAACGTGTGCTTCCTGAAGAGGGGCAGCAGCCTTTTCAGTAGTTGCAGGGGCAACAGCCTGGATGATTGACTGATCTGGCCTTGCAACATTAACCAAAACGGCCTTGCTGTGCTGGTACTACGAACAGCTGAAAGAAAGGGGAAACTACAGCCGTAATTTTTCCCGAGGGCATGCAGCTTTACTGTATGGTTAAATGATGATGGCGTCCTCTTGGGTAAAATATCCCGGAGGTAAAATAGTCAACCATTCGGATCTCCGGGGGGAGGCTACTCAAGAGGACGTCATTATCAGGAGAAAGAAAACTGGCGTTCTACGGATCGGAGCGTGGAATGTCAGATCCCTTAATCGGGCAGGTAGGTTAGAAAATTTAAAAAGAGAAATGGATAGGTTAAAGTTAGATATAGTGGGAATTAGTGAAGTTCGGAGGAAGGAGGAACAAGACTTCTGGTCAGGTGACTACAGGGTTATAAACACAAAATCAAATAGGGGTAATGCAGGAGTAGGTTTAATAATGAATAAAAAAATAGGAGTGTGGGTAAGCTACTACAAACAGCATAGTGAACGCATTATTGTGGCCAAGATAGACACGAAGCCCATGCCTACTACGGTAGTTCAAGTTTATATGCCAACTAACTCTACAGATGATGAAGAAATTGATGAAATGTATGATGAGATAAAAGTAATGATCCAGGTAGCGAAGGGAAACGAAAATTTAAGTCATGGGTGACTGGAATACGAGGGTAGGAAAATGGAGAGAAGGAAACAGTGGGTGAATATGGATTGAGAAAGAGAAATGAAAGAGCAAACCGTTTGGTGGAATTTTGCAATTAATCATAGCTAACACTTGGTTCAAGAATCATAAAAGAAGGTTGAAAACATGGAAGAATCATGGAGATACTAGAAGGTATCAGGTAGACTATATAATGGTAAGACAGAGATTTAGGAACCAGGTTTTAAATTGTAAGACATTTCCAGGGGCAGATGTGGACTCTGACCACAATCTATTGCTTATGAACTGTAGATTAAAACTGAAGAAACTGCAAAAAGGTGGGAGTTTAAGAAGATGGGACGTGGATAAACTGAAAGGACCAGAGGTTGTACAGAGTTTCAGGGAGAGCATAAGGGAACAATTGACAGGAATGGGGGAAAGAAATACAGTAGAAGAAGAATGGGTAGCTCTGATGGATGAAGTAGTGAAGGCAGCAGAAGATCAAGTAGGTAAAAAGACAAGGGCTAGTAGAAATCCTTGGGTAACAGAAGAAATATTGAATTTAATTGATGAAAGGAGAAAATATGAAAACACAGTAAATGAAGCAAGCAAAAAGGAATACAAAAGTCTCAATGAGATCGATAGGAAGTGCAAAATGGCTAAGCAGGGATGGCTAGAGGACAAATGTAAGGATGTAGAGGCTTATCTCACTAGGGGTAAGATAGATACTGCCTACAGGAAAATTAAAGAGACATTTGGAGAAAAGAGAACCACTTGTATGAATATCAAGAGCTCAGATGGAAACCCAGTTCTAAGCAAAGAAGGGAAAGCAGAAAGGTGGAAGGAGCATATAGAGGGTCTATACAAGGGCGATGTACTTGAGGACAGTATTATGGAAATGGAAGAAGATTTAGATGAAAATGAAATGGGAGATATGATACTGCGTGAAGAGTGTGACAGAGCACTGAAAGGCCTGAGTCGAAACAATGCCCCGGGAGTAGACAACATTCCATTAGAACTACTGACGGCCTTGGGAGAGCCAGTCCTGACAAAACTCTACCATCTGGTGAGCAAGATGTATGAAACAGGTGAAATACCCTCAGACTTCAAGAAGAATATAATAATTCCAATACGAACGAAAGCAGATGTTGACAGATGTTAAAATTATCGAACTATCAGTTTAATAAGTCACAGCTGCAAAATACTAACGCGAATTCTTTACAGACGAATGGAAATACTGGTAGAAGCCGACCTCGGGGAGAGCAGTTTGGATTCCGAAGAAATGTTGGAACACGTGAGGCAATACTGACCCTACGACTTATCTTAGAAAATAGATTAAGGAAAGGCAAACCTTCGTTTCTAGCATTTGTAGGCTTAGAGAAAGCTTTCGACGATGTTGACTGGAATACTCTCTTTCAAATTCTAGATATGTCAGGGGTAAAATACAGGGAGCGAAAGGCTATTTACAATTTTTACCGAAACTAGATGGCAGTTATAAGAGTCGAGGGACATGAAAGGGAAGGGGCGGTTGGGAAGGGAGTGAGACAGGGTTGTAGTCTATCCCTGATGTTATTCAATCTGTATATTGAGCAAGCAGTGAAGGAAACAAAAGAAAAATTCGGAGTAGGAATTAAAATCCATGGAGAAGAAATAAAAACTTAGAGGTTCGCCGATGACAGCATAGGACCAGGAAGAGCAGCTCAACGGAATGGACAGTGTCTTGAAAGGAGGATATAAGATGAACATCGACAAAAGCAACACAAGGATAATGGAATCTAGTCGAATTCCACTTAAAGTGGTAAAGGAGTTTTGCTATTTGGGGACCAAGATAACTGATGGTGGTAGAAGTAGAGAGGATATAAAGTGTAAACTGGCAATGGCAAGGAACGCGTTTCTGAAGAAGAGAAATTTGTTAACATCGAGTATAGATTTAAGTGTAGAGGAAATCGTTTCTGAAAGTATTTGTATGGAGTGTAGCCATGTATGGAAGTGAAACATGGACGATAAATAGTTTGGACAAGGAGAGAATATAATCTTTTGAAATGTGGTGCTACAGAAGAATGCTGAAGAGTAGATGGGTAGATCACATTACTAATGAGGAGGTTTTGAATAGAATTGGGGAGAAGAGGAGTTTGTGCCACAACTTGACAAGAACAAGGGACCGGTTGGTAGGACATGTTCTGAGGCATGAATGGATCACGAATTTAGCATTGGTGGGCAGCGTAGAGGGTAAAAATCGTAGAGGGAGACCAAGAGATGAATACACTAAGCAGATTCAGAAGGATGTAGGTTGCAGTAGGTACTGGGAGATGAAGAAGCTTTCACAGGATAGAGTAGCATGGAGAGCTGCATCAAACCAGTCTCAGGACTGAAGACAACAACAACATGAAATATTCTCATAGGTCATTTCATCGGTTATTTCACCTGTTAGTAGCTGAATTTCCATAAACAGTGAAACACGTGTTTTTTTTTTAAACCTATGGTTCATTTACCACTTTTCATGCCTATAGCTTTAAAAATACTGTAGCAGTTCTTTAATAATAATCTACTTAAAAAATCATTCACCCCCTATTTAACCGTCATAGGGGCTAAATTTCCAAAAATGCTGAAAGACGTATTCATTTACTTCTGACCGAGAAAACCAGTCACTAATTTTGATAGGTCTACGTTTAAAACTGTCTTAACACCAATATAATTTCAGAAAACATTTCGTCACCTACTTCACCCCCTTTAGGGGTGGAATTTGAAAAGATCCCTCGTCAAACGACGCATATTGGATAAGATCAACGGCGTCTGCAAATCTCAAGTTCCTATTCTTAGTGCCTTGTGCTGGGCGATCGCGAATCAGTGAGTCAGTCAGTCAGGTCAGTGAGTCAGGACATTGCCTTTTACATACACAGCGCATCACCTGAGACTTGCTCTTCAAATATTGAGGAAATCGAAAGTGCTA
The DNA here is from genome assembly GCF_023897955.1 of Schistocerca gregaria. Lineage (NCBI taxonomy): Eukaryota > Metazoa > Arthropoda > Insecta > Orthoptera > Acrididae > Schistocerca > Schistocerca gregaria. The sequence goes on along the minus strand of NC_064921.1, from coordinate 517,545,559 downwards.
TGGATGTGCGGTGTTTACACAAATGGCCTGGTAGTCAGGGGTTCGTATTGTTAGCCAATCAACAGACAGTGCTTCCACACTGGCAGCAGCAGCAGCAGCAGCAGCAGTTTGGCGGGTAAATTCAGTAAGAGAATGCTCCATTCATTCACAAGACATCCTTTGTGCTGGGACATAGGAGCCACGAGAGGCTGGTTCGAACAAATGGACAGGGGGAGGGGGGGGGGGGAGGGGAATGTATCTACGGAAAGTTCTGAGAGTGACATGATGTCTTTTTTGTTCAAGTATTCAAAGAAGACAAGTTGGAGCAGACTGTCCATCTCTCGCACGATGCTGTCCCTCATCCACCATTGTGGCATTGGGACACCCCAGACCAGCAACTGTAGGTCACCGAAAATTCCACCCTGTTGGATAGTGCTTCGAATTCTGTTTGTGTACTGGTCCTGATTTTCTTGTCTATGCTTAGACAGTGTTCTCTTTCGAAACAACAAGAATGCTTTTATGATTAACGGCCTTTTCGCAGGAATGCACAGACATGATGAAGGTTTTTAGCGGTGAGAAAACAAGTCAACAATTACCGTTTCTGAGACATTTGTTGAAAGCAAGATGTTACGATTTCCAGGAAGGGTAACACGTGATAGGTGGGCTGACCTGGTGGGTTTGCTTGGAAGAATGCATCCTATGTTATTCTGGGATATTTTCGTAGACAGTTTCTGAAAGAATTGCAAAAGATTTCTATAGTGCATCCAGATGAAGATTTGGTTGTTGTTTACATAGACATGTGATGCAAGTGCAACACTGACAACCTTTTAGCAGTACTTTTGAGGATGAGTCAGTAAGCAAACACATCACTGAGCCCACAGCATCAGCCACAGCGTTTTATGTTGAATGAATGTTTTTGCACTGCATTATTTCGTCTGTTTAAGAGTTGTGAGTGTGTTTGCGGAGCTTTATACATGCATTAATTTTCGTCAGTTTTATGCGTGTCTGTGCATCAGTGAACATCTCTGTAAGATGTGCAGTGCATTATTTCGACAGTTTACAATTAGTGACTGTGTTTGCAGAGCCTTTCACATTCATTATTTTGACAATTTTCGAGTCGTTTCCATGTCTGTACATCAGTGTACTGGTTATTTGGGTAATTTACGAGCTGTTTGCGGGTCTGCAGGCTACGGTAACCTCAAGAACACCTGGGCGAGTGTTTTGTATCAGCATAATAAATAAATTACGTGAAATCCATCCCCAAATAAATTGTTCCAACTTCCCACTGGAAAAAAGTACATTCCTTCCTCTCCAGCAGGTGGACACAGAGTCATTTTACTGCCTTTTTTTCTGGACCGCCGTATTGGATTATGCCACGGGAGGGACGACAGCGCCTTCTCGTGGCGGCACCGTGTACTAGGTCAGCTGGACTCCAGACATCATGGTGAAACACTGGATGGAGCTGCTGCCCATGTCAACTCAAATTGCTCAAGTAAACAATGCATGCAAAATAAATACTTACGTCCTTCCTATCCAGCAGCCCACAAGAGACCGAGTCCTTTTCCCACCAATTCCAAGGAATAGGTGGTGGTTGGAGTACGTAGGTGAATGAAGGTAACCCATGTTATTTTTCTTCCCTCCGAAACTTCCCTGACGCTTCCTTGAGGACAGGAGGGCATGGGAGGTGAGGTGAGGGCACGGGGGAAGGGTGGGGGGATGGAAGGCGAGAGTAGGAGATTAGGGTAGTTCAGGTAGCCCATTGACCTATTTTCCTGTCAAAATTTGAACTTCATGCCATGATGTCATTGCCACATTTCCAAATCTATTGCTGCCAACTTGGATCCGCAATCTTGAATAAATTTGGCAACAGTTCAACGTGGGGTGACTCGCTCTTTGTACGCCTATGTAAGACAACAAGTGTCTGGCCCAGTTGTTAGATCGGTTACTGCTGCTACAGTGGCAGGTTATCAAAATTTAAGTGAGTGTGAACGTAGCGTTATAGTCGGCGCACGAGCGATGGGATGCACCACATCTGAGGTTGGATGAGGTTGGGATTCTCCTGTACAATCATTTCATAAGTGTACCATGACTATCAGGAATCTGGCAAACATCTAATCTCCGTTATCGCTGGGGCCGGAAAAAGATCCTGTAAGAATGTGACCAACTACGACTGAAGAGAATTATTCAACGTGACAGAGGAGCAACACTTCCGCAAACTGCTGCAGATTTCAATACTGGGCCATCAGCAAGTGACATCGATATGAGCTTTCAGAGCCAAAGGCCCACTTGTGTACTTTGATGACTGCACAACACAAAGCTTTACGCCTCGAGTGAGTCCGTCAACACCGACATTGAACTGTTGTTGATTGGAAACATTTTGCCTGTCGCACGAGTCTCGTTGCAAATTGTATCGAGCGGATGGACATGTACGGCTGTGGAGGAACCTCATGAATCCATGGAGCCTGATGTCAGCAGGTGACTGTTCAAGCTGGTGGAGGCTCTGTAATGGTTGGGCCGTGTGCAGCTAGAATGATATGGGACCCCTGATATGTCGAGTGTCTCATTTCCTAATCTAATTCCCTCACCATCACCATATTTAATTCGACTTCATTCCATTATCCTGGTTTTGCTTTTGTTGATGTTCATCTTACATCCTTCTTTCAAGACACTGTCCATTCCGTTCAACTGCTCTTCCAAGTCCTTTGCTGTCTCTGACAGAATTACAATGTTATAGGCAAACCTCAAAGTCTTTATTTCTACTACGAATTTTTTTTGTGTCCTTTACTGTTTGCTCAATATGCAGATTGAATATCATCAGGGATAGGCTAGAACCCTGTCTCACTCCTCTCTCAACCGCTGCTTTCCTTTCATGCCCCTCGACTCTTATAACTGCCGTCTGGTTTCTATACAAATTGTAAATACCCTTTCGCTCGCTGTATTTGACCCCAGCCGCCTTCAGAATTTGAAAGAGAGTATTCCAGTCAACACTGTCAAGAGCTTTCTCTAAATCCACAAATGCTAGAAACGTAGGTTTGCCTTTCATTAATCTAAGATAAGTCTTAGGGTCAGTATTTCATCACGTGTTCCAACATTTCTATGGAATCCAAACTGATCTTCCCCGAGATCGGCTTCTACAAGTTTTTCCAATTCGTCTGTAAAGAATACGTGTCACTATTTTGCAGCCATGACTTATTAAACTGATAGTTCGGTAATTTTCACTTCTGTCAACACCTACTTTCTTTGGGATTGGGATTATTATATTCTTCCTGAAGTCGGAGGGTATTTCGCCTGTCTCATACACTTCCTCACCAGATGACAGAGTTTTGTCAGGGCTGTTTATCCCAAGGATAACAGTAGATCTAATGGAATGTTGTCTGCTCTTGAAGCCTTGTTTCGAATTAGGTCTTTCAATGCTCTACCAAACTTTTCATCTTCAGCTACATCCTCTTCCATTTCCATGATACTGTCGTCAAGTACATCGCCCTTGTACAGACCCTCTATATACTCCTTCCACCTTTCTGCTTTTACTTCTTTGCTTAGAACTGGGTTTCAATCTGAGCTCTTGATATTCATACAAGTGGTTCTCTTTTCTCCAAAAGTCTCTTTAATTTTCCTGTAGGCAGTCTCTGTCTTACCCCTAGTGATATATGCCTCTGCATCTTTACATTTGTCCTCTAGCTATCCCTGCTTAGCCATTTTGCACTTCCTGTCGATTTTATTTTTGAGACGTTTATATTACTTTTTGCCTGCTTCATTTACTACATTTTTATATTTTATCCTTTCGTCAATTAAATTCAATATTTCTGCTGTTACCCAAGGACTGCTACTAGTCCTCGTTTCTTTACCTTCTTGATTCTCTGCTGCCTTCACTATTTCGACCCTCAAAGCTTCCCAATCTTCTTCTACTGTATTTCTTTCCCTCATTCTTGTCAATCATTCCCTAATGCTCTCCCTGAAACTCTCTACAACCTCTGGTTCTTTCAGTTTATCCAGGTCCTATCTCCTTAAATTCCCACCTCTTTGCAGTTTCTTCAGTTTTAATCTACAGTTCATAACCAATACATTGTGGTCAGAGTCCACATTTGCCCCTGGAAATATCTTACGATTTAAAATGTGGTTCCTAAATCTATGTCCTACCGTCTTACCTTCTAGTGTCTCCAGGCCTCTTCCGTACATACAACCTTCTTTCATAATCCCTGAACCGTTAGCTGTGATTAAGCTATGCTCTGTGCAAAATTCTGCCAGGCGGCTTCCTCTTTCATTCCTTACCCCCATTCAGTATTCACCTACTACTTTTCCTGCTCTTCCTTTTCCTACTATAGAATTCCATCACCACCACTATTAAATTTTCGTCTCCCTTCTGTATCTGAATAATTTCTTTTATCTCATTATACATTTCATCAATCTCTTCGTCATCTGCGAAGCTATTTGGCATACAACTTGTACTACTGTGGTAAGCTTGGGCTTCATTTCACTCTTGGCTGTAATAATGCATTCGCTATGCTTTTCATATTAGCTTACTCGCACTATTTTTTATTCATTATTAAACTTACTCCTGCATTACTCCTGTTTGATTTTGTATTTATAACCCTGTACTCACCTGACCAGGTGTCTTCTTCCTCCTGCCACAGAACTGCACTAATTCCCACTATATATATCACTATAGCCTACCCATTTCGCTTTTTAAAGCTGCTAACCTACCTGCCCGATTAACGGATCTGACATTCCACTCTCTGATATGTAGAACGCCAGTATTCTTTCTCCGCAGAATGACGTCCTTAGTACCCGCCCGGAGATCCGAATGGAGGACTAATTTAGCTGCGGAATATTTGATCCAAGAGGACGCTTCATCATTTAACCATACATTTAGCCATATATTTAGCCGTACATTACGGCTGTAGTTTACCCTAGTTTTCAGCAGTTCGCAGTGCCAGCACAGCAAGGCCGTTTTGATTAATGACTGTTGGCACTGCAACTACCAAAAAGGCAGCTGCTCCTCTTCAGTAACCACACGTTTGTCTGGCCTCTCAACAGATATGCCTCCATTTTGGTTGCACCTACGGTACGGCTATCTGTATCCCTGAGGCACGCAAGCTTCTCCACCAATGGCAAGGTCCATGGTTCACGGGGTGGAGGGGGGGGGGGGGGGTAATATACGTAACTATGTGAAAAAGGCTAAGACGACCATGTAAAGGAAACTTTGGGACTATTAGCTGCTAAAACACTATGACATAATGATGGTTGAGAATAAGATGAAGTGACCTATCCTGTTGAACAAGGTATGAGTGCTACTCAATTTTACCTCGCTGAATCCGCGTTATTTGACGTAGTTCTTATGGCCCTTTTGGCTAATGGTCATGGAGGCCTGGACAAGAATTTGAAATAACTTTCACCCAACTATAAGAACTTTATGCTTTATGATACTGAACTGCACATTCAGATTTTTGAGCCTTGCTAGAAGAAGCAAGAATGTGTTAAAAGCTGTTGTGGGTAAGCCAAAGGATTTAGAATTCAGTTCCGTTCGTGAGGTCAACGTCACTGACTTTCAGTTCCTTCCAATAGAGAGGTTTATGATGATCTACCAAGACCATCTCATTAAGTTTGTGGTTCTCAGGTCACTGAAGAGCAGAAGAAGTAACCAACAGCTTCATCGACGTATTGACATTGCTTGGTGCCTTAACGACTCTATAGTCCAATAACGGCAGGGAATTGGCAAACAGTATGGTAAACAGCCTAAAGGAGTACTGGCCTGTGAGGTGCTGGGGTGGAGAAGAGTTTGTACCTCTTTAATTCAGAAGAATTTTGCATGAGAACTGGACATGCACTCGACTCTCTCCATACATACCACCTAATTGATTATGTGCGCAACGGTAACGGAAGAAACTGATGGTGAACCCTACTAGTTGGTAAAATAAGGAGTGCACACTCACAATAATTTAATAAAAATAGTAATCTACTAAGAAAAAAAGAGAACTTCATCATAATAAACATCAGGAAATGTGATTCTGCATATATTTACGAAGTGATATGAGGATTAAATACAATGAGATTTATTAAACATCAGAACATAAATGTACATGATTATCGGTACAAACAGTGGGATATAGTATACTGAAATGTTATGAAAATAAGAGTTGGCTTGAGAACAAGGGGCTCCTAGATTGACGATAATGACTGGATGTCCTAATGAATCAAATATTAATCTCCCGACTATATAGCAGTATCGCAATTAGTAGTGAGAGCTCAAATGTGATCACATGGAGAAACAAGCAAGGTGGACTTGTAGCAAGTGGAGCGCACGTGCTGCTGAGGGATTCAGTACAAAATTGATACGGTCCTACAATGCCGGAGCCGCAAAATACTGTACCAATACGGAAATCTGCAGCACGTTGTCGGTAGGCAGCATACTGATGATGTAGGCGCCGACTTCTGCCGTGAAGCAACTTTGTGTCAACCCCTGGCCATGAAGACTGTCCGAGAATTCTAAGTTCTTCCGAAAAAGAGCGACCAAGTCGCAAGACCGTAAAACTCCGACGAAGATCAGATCCCGAATCTTACTGCCCGCACAACGCAAGAGCGAAGCCAACATTGCTCTGCTCCCTACTCCCCTCGAAAAACTGCGAATCAGCATTCAGTTCTGATTCCAAAATTCCCCCACACTGTCTCAGAACATAATTCACGCCAATAGCGACCGTTCCCTCCAATTTCGAGCAGGGCTTTATGATGTCAACTAGCCTCAGTTGAAGTTGACCAATCATGCCTCTGCTATTCAGCTGAGGGCACTGAACTTGCCGTTTGACCGGCTACGAAAACAACCTGCATAGACCACTGGCCATCCGGTGCCAGACAGTCGCACTCAGCAGGGCACAGTCCGCAAGTTTTCTCCGAATCAAGAGGACAGCGCAGTCAGTCGGTGCCAGGAATCTTCGTTCCGGACACGCCGGAGCGGTAAACACATAAGCTGCGGCGACACTCACACGTCTTGCAGGTAGTTTCACCCTGCATACAGTAGGCGAAACTCGACCGACGTCAGTCGGTCCACCAGGTGCTTAAGCCTATTGTACGAACCCCTCAGAATTCAGGGAAGTGCAGCTCCCAACCGGAGACGCAGTGTGCGCATCGTACGACGCTCGACTCGTCCAGGAAACCCACAGAAGTAAAACAACATGTTTAGGAATCAAGTGAAAAGTATATTTTGAGCTCTCAGTACAAATACTCTCATTACAATAACCTTATTCGGTCTGTTACTACCGTGCAATGACATAGAACATTAATAAATTTGATAAAAATGAGAGGAGGCATGCAAAAGAGGGCATGGAACCTCACAGGCCCACCTTGAAGATCGTCCATGGTCGATGTGAAAGTTGGACATATATGATTCTGCTGTGTGCATACACAAACTTTGTGTCTGAGATATTATTATTGTGGGTAGTAGCGAGCGAGCAGTTGTCCAGGAGAGTCGGAAGTGGTCAGACGCCGTGTGCGGGGGAGAGGAGCCACGCGACATGAGAGGTCGCAGCCTCCCGTGATCGTGCTAGTAGTGCCGGAGGAGACTTTGGTATTAATTGAGGATTTTTTTGGTAACTTGCCTCTTCGCTGCACGTAGTTGTTGGTTGCTTGCGCACTGGAGGGATTTTGACAGATTTATATATGCATGCACTCAGAATCATGTTCGTATCTTTGTTGTGGCCACAAATGTGTTTATTGAGTATAGACTCTGTGGAATAATTAAAGTCTCTGTAAAGTCTGTCAGCAGTTAAATCATCAATTTTCTGAATATAGTAAATTAACAGTTTTTATTGGTTTCTTTTATTTTTCTTTACATCGTTTAAGGTTAGTTGACTAAACCCCTCCTGAACAATCACTTTTTATGTATGAAAGTGTGGTAGTGATTGTTGCATGTAGTCCACGTATTGCACTCTGCATGGATCGCAGTATTGCTTTTTGAAATATTTTAGCATGTTGCTGATCACGCAGTTGTAGTGGCAAGCCGAGGTAAGTTGTCAGTTTTGTGCTAGATCATTGCAGAACAGTTGTTAGGAGATGTTAGAGAATATTTTTAAAACTCGCAGATGGTTGAGAACTGATTTCTTTATAATTAGTGGGAGGATAATTAATTTTACTGTTCAAATTTCTGTTTTTATTTGTTCACAATTAGAATTCCATTATTGTCGGAGACAGAATGTCACACACTTATTACCGTACATTTACCCCAAAAAAAGAGTTTCAAAGGGACTGTCGAAATAGCGAATCAGAACACTGGATAATGATGATGATGATGCTGTTTGGTGTGTGGAGCGCTCAGCTGCGCGGTCATCAGCGACCGTACAAAGTCCCAACTTTTGCGCAGTCCAATTTATTACACAGGTCGCGAATGTTGTTGTTGTTGATGATGTTGATGATATGATGAGGACAATACGAACACCGGGATTCGAACACGGGACCCCATGATGCAGAGGCAGCAATGCTAGCCACCAGACCACGAGTAGCGGACGAGACACTGGAAATATGCTGTGTACTTGGATGCAAGATGTAAGAACTAGCTCCTAGAGCGAGGGACTGCGTCTGTTCAACTTAAGGTTCAAATGGCTCTGAGCACTATGGGACTTAACGTCTGAGGTCATCAGTCCCTTGAACTTAGAACTACTTGAATCCAATTAACCTAAGGACATCACACACATCCATGACCGAGGCAGGATTCGAACCTGCAACCGTAACGGTCGCGCGGTTCCAGACTGAAGAGCATAGAACCGCTCGGCCACACCGGCCGGCGTCAACTTAAAGAAAACAGAGCTTTTCATTCTGGGATTAAAAGGTAGCCACATGTAGCTCTGTTCGGCTGCAAAGCTAGAATAGGCCTCTAGATGTCGTCCCTGCCTGACGACGTTTTTCAAGACGTAGAGACTGAGGAAGAGCTGGAAAAAATAGTAGATAACATACAAACAACATGGAGGTACAAAGAAAGACTAGATGAATCAATGCAAGAGGCACAGGTCCCTGCAGGTTATCTATGAACCTTCCATTTCTGTGGTTACCGAAAAACCTTTTTCTGCTATATGATGCGTTGCTTAAAAGAAACAGAAGTGTGTGGCAGAAACGTTTATGCCATCAGTGGACAATCTCCTAAAGACGATGACAGCGGCGAAGTAGAAGATTATGGGGTTAGCATTTTTTGCAGTGTTTGTTTCAATATTGAGAAAGCGATCCACAGTAAATCGGAATCGGAATTGGACCTTGAAATTCAGGCTAAAAAAGTAGAAAGGGATTCTGACAAAAAGAATTCTCTCGTTCCTTCGGATGCCACTGTGCGAGTTCCGATTCCCGACCTCGACAAAGGGCGGGGTGACTCACGCATTCTGTTGGCAGCTGTTATGAACGTGGCGGAAGGTGGCTCTTACAGACTTGGAACTGCAGAAGGAATCTTGATGCAGCTCTACGTAGGATCAGAATTCACAGTGTCTCCAAACAACTCAATGAGGCATGAAGACGTACCTGACCACGAGATACATCTCCGATCTGCAGCTACTTCTCCGTCAACAGGAAGAGGCCAAGGATTCTTCAGGTGTGTGTGTAACGCGAAATACCAAATTAGAAAGTGTCTTTGTGTGAAAAAGAAAGTTAAGTGCTATTCAAAATGTCAGTCTAGCCTTCCCTGCTGCAACAAGTAGGTCACGCCAGTTCGGCTTCGTGTTTTACTGGTAATAATGTTCTGTTCGCATTCTTATTTAAGCGGCGAAATGCACGAACAAGATTAAATTGCCAAAGTAGGTTTTTTTTTTTTTTTTTTGCAGCCGGCCGGAGTGGCCGAGCGATTCTAGGCGCTACCGTCTGGAACCGTGAGACCGCTACGGTCGCTGGTTCGAATCCTGTCTCGGGCATGGATGTGTTTGATGTCCTTAGGTTAGTTAGGTTTAAGTAGTTCTAAGTTCTAGAGGACTGATGACCTCAGAAATTAAGTCCCATAGTGCTCAGAGCCATTTTAACTATTTTTTTTTTGTTTTTTGCGAAGAAGAGAAATACGTACTTACTGTTACAAGCACTTCAATCTTAGTTCTGCTTTCACTGCTTTCCGGTAAGATTTTCTTGTGCTTTATTTCATAGTTTCGTTATTCCAGTTTCAAATGCATATTAATTAATGGGGGCTACTTTTTTGTGCCCTTTTAACGCTTTGCGTAATGGTACTGGTAAACGCCTAAGAATTGTACACAGAGCCTAGGAAAAGATGTAACATCTTCATAAAAAACATGCCGCGTAAAGCCATCAGGCATTCTATTCATTGTCTAGGACAGTGGTTCCCAACAGGTGGTCCGCGGGCCCCCAGGGGTTCACGAGCTATGCCAGAGGTGTGCGCAAGATGCTATTAGAATAAAAAATATATTAAATATATTTCGTTTGATAACAGATTTTTTGTTTTGGCCGCTTCCTGCATGAGCAGTTTTAAGCTGAATATTTTTTCCATAATGAATATGTTAATGTTTTTTTCTAAGTACCAAAAATAGAAAACGTATAAAAAGACTCTTAATTTGGCTTTTTTAGGTACTTGATACTGTGATATGACAATATACCAATCATGCTCGATGAGGGGGTCCTCGAGAAAATTTTGTTGTGAACCTCTGGTCTAGGCATTGAATAGAATACCGGGATTTCATACAAGGCCAGTAAGATAGGAATATATAATATAGAATAGTGAAACTTTTTTGCAAAAAGGAAAGTTGTATTTATGGCTCATCGGCTTATGATTAGAACGATTATAGAATCATAATTTGTAATAATAATAAACAAGGCTTAAGATCAGAGAGCGGAGGATAGGAGGTTGATAGAGGGGTGGGAGGATATGGACAGAGAGAGGGGGAGAAGAAGGAGATGGGCAGATAGACAAAGAAGGAGGAAGAGATGGACAAAGAGAGGGGGAGGAAGAGACGGACAGAAACTGGGAGGAGAAAGAGATTACGACGTTTACCCAATTCCCAATCATATTAAAAACGTGTGCTTTTCTTTTTTGTTTAACCAGAATGAGTCACGGCAATGCGTGGCTGGGAACAGCTAATTTCATTATATTATTCGAGGCAGAGTTCGGCGACAACAAAGCAAATCAGCTGCCACTCTCTCGAATATAACCATGACAGTAACAAAACACTCTCCTGAACCGGGTTAAGAACGGGAAGGCAGTCTGGGTCGATATATATTGCGACGAAAAGTAATTCCCGGGTTCGATTCCCGGCGGGGCAGGGATTTTCTCTGCCTCGTGATGGCTGGGTGTTGTGTGTTATCCTTAGGTTAGTTACGTTTAAGTAGTTCTAACTTCTAGGGGACTGATGACCATAGATGTTAAGTCCCATAGTGCTCAGAGCCATTTGAACCCCCCTCCCTGCCCCCCGCCTTTCAGTTGAGGCACAAATCTTTCCCCTTTCTAGGCGGAGGCTGAGAATGCCACAAAAACACAGTTTTGCTGTGAAATCGTAAAGGACACCCGGAAACAGTTACAGACAAGGAGTTGGCACCCACAAACAACACAGGCTAAGAGTCAGGCTGCGAGCACATCCTACGAGAACTTGTTCACACTATGCTCACTACGAACTGTAGACATTCCGGCCGAACATCCGCTTGCGGTGGCTGCCAGAAGGACGAAGCAACCAACAGGCCCACGCCGTGCTTCTCACACAGGCACCTCAATTTGTACATACATCTAGGCCAACACCAACTCCGGACTCCCCTCTAACTGCGAGACTTGGCATAGTTTATATGAAATGCCTTCCAGGTAAGCAGTAACCGCCGCAGGAGTTTCTCGATTAGCTAACAGTCCCAGCGTAACAGACATCACACATGTGCTTACGCCCGCAAACCGATCGTTGATGATTGACCAGCGATCTGACTCAAGGAGGACACCAGACAAGAAAGCTTTTCTCTGGAAGAGGAAACAGCAACAGTATTAGGAACCTGTCCATAGGGAGATCACCTTATGATGATGACGATTACTGTAAGGCACAGATATGGTTACAATGAAATGAATACCCTTAGCTGCATGCAGGCGTTGATATAAGTCAACGGGGACAGTTGGAAAAACGTGTGCCCCGAACGGGACTCGAACTCGGGATCTCCTATTTACATGGCAGACGCTATATCCAACTTTTTTTTTTAATCTCATTCTGTTCGCTTTAGTTCGTTGCATCTGCTCGGGGCGGATGTCGTAAGACATCCGTTTAAGTTCGTTGTTGATCGATTAACTTTGTGTGTGTGTTTTTTTATTTTTTATTTTTATTTTTTATTACAGAGGTCAGCTAACACTCCCCATCTGAGCCACCGACGATATAGAGGATAGTGCGACTGCAGGGACTTATTTCTGACACGCCTCCCGTGAGACCTACATTCGCAACTTACTGTCCCGCACTATATTTATAGTGCCACTGTCCATCATACTCATTACTCGTGGCTTTACAGTCGATTCCCGTAAGAATTCGGGCAAATCTGCACAGAAGAAGATGGTCAAATGGCTGGTGAGCCATATATATATATATATATATGGTTCGTTGCTTCGTTCTCTGAAAAAAGGCCACTCTGGAGTGATGTTAATGAAACCCCATAAGCTGCATTGAGAAGTCTGTGATAGAACCCTGGAATGGTTCATAGTGTACGGGGGTTATTTCCTAAGACTTAAGGATTGAAGCTGAACAGTGTTGAGTTCTTGTGCGGATGTTTCGGGTGACAGACAGGCAGCTATTTTTTGCTATACAAGTTACAATGAGAAGCAGGTTGATATAAGCAGTTGCTGTTGTGGGAAAGGTATTGAATGCGATAGACGGTATTATGAGGGACTGGGAGACACCATTAGGAAGTGGTCCGGCCTCTGTTGATTTATTTTGTGGGCCAAACATAAATGGACGCTCTGGCTCGTTAGTGAGTCACTCCCTGGGCGCGCAAACAAGCGGCAGCAGCGACGCGGCCGGCTACATTCAGGAGAGCACACACACACACACACACACACACACAACACACACACACACACAAACTTCCACGCGCCCACTTGAAACGCCTCTCCTCTCCTCAGAGCCACAGCCAGCTGCTCCGCACGTGGCCGCCACGGGTGAGCGGACAGCCGGAAGACAAACACTCGTTAACGAGGCAGCACCCAATCAGCAGCCCGGCCGTTGCAGCGTGGACCGCGAGGCGCAGTACTTAGGAGGAGCCGTCTGTTTCTCCACGTATCTGCCAGCGTGCGAGTGTAGACGTGTATGAATGAGATGCCCGGAGGTGGGTTGGTAATGGTAGGGAGAGGAGTGGCTGGGGGGGGGGGGGGGGGAGGGGAAACCGCAAAGTGGCAAGGTTAGGGAAAAGAGGAGAATGAACAAATTAAAGATGGGGTGGAGAACTGATGCAGATACAGACGAAAAAAGTAATGGGATACCTCCCAGTGTCGTGCCGGCCCTCCTTTTGTCCGACGTATTTGCAGCAACTCGACGTGGCGTGGACGCAACAAGTCGTTGGAAATCCCCTGCAGAAATATTGAGCCATGCAACCTCTATAGCCGTCCATAGTTGCCAAAGTATTGCTGGTGCAGGACTCTGTACAAGAACTGACCTCTCGATTATGCTTCATAAATATCCGATGGGATTCACGCCCGGCTATCTGGATGGCTGAAACAGTCGCTCGAATTGTTCAGGATGCTCTTCAAACTAATCGCGAACAACTGTGGCCCCGTTGACATGATGTCATTGTTTGGGAACGTGAAGCCCATGAATGTCTGTAAATCTACTCCAAGCAGCCGTACATAACCATTTCCAATCAATGATAGGTTCAGATGGACCAGAAGACCCCGTGCATTCCATGTAAACACAGCCCACACTATCATGGAGATACCACCTGCCTGGCATAGAGGTTCTAAGCACTTCAGTCTGGAACCGCGCGACCGCTACGGTCGCAGGTTCGAATCCTGCCTCGGGCATGGATGTGTGTGATGTCCTTAGGTTAGTTAGGTTTAAGTAGCTCTAAGTTAAAAGGGACTGATGACCTCACATGTTAAGTCCCATAGTGCTCAGAGCCATTTTTGAACCACCAGCTTGTCAACTTGGTGCCATGACTCTGAGGGGTCTGCGCCACACTCGAATGCTGTCATCAGGTCTTACCACCTGCAATCGGTATTTTTCTGATCAGGCCATGGTTTTACAATCGTCTAGGGTCCAGCCGATATGATCACGAGCCTAGGAAAGGTGCTGAAGACGATGCTAGCAAACCCTATGCAAACGCCACTCCGCTTGCTCGTTAAGTGAAGGACGTCGGAAACTGCGTTACATTTGGTAAGAGGTAATGCCTGCAATTTGGTATTTTCAACACACTCTTGACACTGTGGATGTCGGAATATCGAATTCCCTAACGAGTACCGAAATGGAATTTCCCATGCATGTAGCTCCAACTACTATTCCACGCTCAAAGTCTATTAATTCACTGATCGTAGCAAGGCCAGAATCATAATTTTATTGTCTCATTATACACATAAGTAAATAGCTGATCTAAATTACAGGAGATTCATCAATATAAATAATGTAACTGAAAAATGTACAATGTTTAAAAAAATAAAAAATAATCTTAGTTTGCAAATATCATTACAAATTTATTTCATTATAGAAGAAAGAAATCTTCATCATCATTTGAAAATTCCATGACTGGATAATAACTTTTTTTACACTGGGATGGTGTGTAATTTTATTTTCAGTTAACGTAGCTCACACTGTGCAAGTTTTTCACTTTTAATTCACTATAAATTTTCATTGCCTTGTACTGAGGAATTTTGAAGTAGTGTTTTTATTTATGAGATGTGTACATGGAGGTATGTTTGTTTCTTGTGTCATATATATGTTGCAAAGGGGTTTCTATAAATAACTCTCTATGGGTCCACATAAAAAATTCATAAAATAAATACACAGAATAGTTAAAATATTTAGATTACTGAATAAAGGTAGGGATGAATCTCTATGCCTAATACTACACATCTTTCTAATAACAGTTTTTGAAGTAGTAATACCCTGTGTACACTACTTGCACTTGCCTAAAAAATTACTCCATATCTTACAACAGATTAAAGGTAGCTGTGGTAAATTACTTTTCTATTGTCCACGTCACAAGTGAGGGACAATATTGCAAGGCTGTTTAGTTTGTTTGCCAAGTGGCTTATATCAGAAGACCAGAATAAATAATTTTCTAGACGTGTCCCAAGGACATGTGTAACAGCTTCCCTATGTTCCCAATTTTTATGGGTTACTTGAAAGTTACATACTGTTGATTGTTTAGTTTTAAATAGTATTAGCCATGTTTCTTACATGTTTATTTTTAACCCATTTACATTAGACCAATGTTCTAAACTATTTATGGTGTCACTGACTCTTTGGGGAATTTATTCTGTGGACTCAATGTCGATAGGTACACAAGTGTCAACTCCAAATAAAACTGTGTGGAATGTTATATTTACAAAAAATAAAACAGGGTTGAGCCTAAAATGGAACTTTTGTGACTCCTTATGAAATATTTTCCCATTCTGAGAAATAATCTCCTCCACCCAATGTTACAACTACCCTTTGTTTCCTGTTAAGTATACTTTGAATCATTTCAAAGCACTACTGTCCACTAAATATCTTTCTAATTTATTCAAGTGCAGAGTCGTTTATAGCATCAAAAGCCATTGTGAGGTCACAGAAAATTCCTGCGACTTTTTGGGATTCATACAGAGATAAGAAAATTTTCTCAACAAATTTGATGACAGTACATACTGTACTCTCTCTTTTCTGGAAATTAAACTCATTTAATGTGACGGGATTAGATTCTGCTATGGCATTTTATATCTGGACTCCAACAACTTTTTTGAATACTTTTGGGAATATTGGGAGAAGATTTACTGGTCAGAAGTTTCCTACAGCTTCCTTTAAGTCTTTCTTGAATGATGGATTTACTTCTGCATACTTTGAGGCATCTGACAAGAAACCTTTCTCAAATGAGTGATTTTTATTTCAGATAGCAGTCCTGATACTACCAGTATAGTAAAAAACGTTTTGGTTGCTATAGTGGGTATTTAATCCTAACTGTTTACTATTTATTCACATTTTCTAAATCTTTAGCGATAATTTGCTCAAATTGAGTTAGAACTTCCTGTTTCCCTGATTTTATGATCATCAAATGATTTTGATACATTTATAAAAAGAACTCATTGAAATATTCTGATATTTCTGGAGGATTTACAGTGTATTAGTCATCTACCTTAATTTTAAAGATTAATGGGCTGGCAGGTATGACATGAAGTTCAAATTTTACGACTGAGCACATGGAATTTGGTTTCTAAGTATGGTTAAGAAAGAATTCTTTGTGTCCCACCTCTTCTGCTACCTTTAACACCCTTCTAAATACAGTTTTATGCCTTTTTAACACTTTATAAAATCTAAAATTGTATTATTTTTCAGTTCATTGTGTAACTGTTTTTTCTGGTACTTGACACTTTTATACCAGAGGTTATCCATTTTAGTTTGCTTATAAATTTTATGGCAGAGTGGATGGAGAAATATTTTGTTAAAAACATGCAAAAGAACTTTCAAGAAAGGTCAATTTTCAACACTTGTAGTACAATGATCTAACGTCCAGTTGACTCCTTGAAGCCTACAATAAAACAAATTTATATTTTTTGTAGTGAAGCATCGTTTGATGAATTTTTTCAGATCGCTGGTTCAGTTATTTTTGGTAGCCGCAGAAACAGTGCAGAATGATTAGAAATACCTAAATGAATAACTTTTCAGAATGTTATCTATGAAGGTTGCAATTTCTTTACTATCTCTTGTGAATTTTGTGAAGTTTAGCTCGAAATGAAATGTTTGTATCAGATCAACAAATTCTGTTGATTCTCTGGATTCTTTTATTATGTTTATGTTAAAATCAGTGGCTATGATAATCATTTCCTTTTGCTCTTTTGTCAGTTTCTGTGAGAGACTTCTTAGTTTAAACAGAAATACTTCTGTTACTTCGTTATCTGGGATTCTCGACATCGAAATTATTAGAATACTTTG
Organism: Schistocerca gregaria; assembly: GCF_023897955.1. Classification (NCBI taxonomy): domain Eukaryota; kingdom Metazoa; phylum Arthropoda; class Insecta; order Orthoptera; family Acrididae; genus Schistocerca; species Schistocerca gregaria. Next base: position 517,528,541 of record NC_064921.1, on the reverse strand, counting down.
TCTCTCTAATTCTAAACAGCAACTTTCAATCATGTCATCATCATAATTTAGATAAATAAATTAATTTATTAAGTTATATGTTAAATAAGTATTAATTAGTGTGCAGGAACCCCCTTGAGTTTTATTTCTTCCACCATAGCTACTGGCTACGACATAGTTCTCTGTTTTATTAAGGATTATGATGCATTCTTTTGTTAGTCAAATATCGTTTGCTCAGATGACTGATAAATTTCTCTCTCCTCCCAGGAAAATGGGTGGAATCGTCAATTTTTGCTGCTCTGCCATTTATATGTTTTGTAAAAATGTGCTTTTACTATTACCTATCGTTTTAAGAATAGATTTCCGTAACGGATTTTTACCTTATATTAGTTTATGCAGCTTGTCACTCGCGTAATTTACATTTAGTTTCCCTTATCGTTTATAATTTTGCATTTGCCAATAAATATCTTCCTGAATTTTGCAGACCCTAACGTGTTTAAGTGTAGGCTATCCTGTGCTAAGCAATCTGTGGTTATAAACGTATTTGGATCTACAAATATTGTTCCTAGACTGTTACACTACTCCCTGACACGGCAGTTTATTTTGTCTATACGTTTGCGACTCACTGATCTTCTGTGGATAATGCCACTTACTGTTGCTCTTTACGCTGGAATACGTTTATTTTTGCTGTTTTGATCACATTTCTTGTTTCATTGATGACCTCTTCTTGACTGTTGCTTCGATGGATAAAAAATGCTTTGCAATTTGCATGAAAGTGAACACTTCCTGTCAGACTATGTTTTGCTTCCAAAACGTTCTTCAAAAGCTTATTCATTTGATGTACTATGTGCACTAATCTTCTAGTTTATGTTGTTTGTTTTGTACTCTGTTATTTGCAGTTTCTCCAGTCATGCCAGGTTCCATCGTATTACTAAAGTCTGTTTTATTATGCGCACACGCGGTTTTGTAACGATGTTTCTTCAATGTATTTGTATTTCCATTGGCACCCGATTTTTTTAGTTTTATATTTTCTTCACTGCAGGAATTTATTTCGTCTTGAAGAATTTCAATGTCCCTGGTCAGCAGATACATTATATCGTTTTAGAGCTCACTGTGTTTATGAACTCTACACGTTCGTCACCTTCGGCATATACTGGACAACCAAGGAAACTTGTTATTTAAAAAAATTAAAATGATATTCGCTTAGTAATTATGAAACTGGAAGGTACCCCTCATACATAACGCATCTTTTAAAACGGGTTTTTCACCTACCCTTGTACGCGGAACTTCTTGTATGCAAGTTTTTTGGGGAACCGGAGTGGCACTGCACAGACCTGTCGGCGCCATCTTGCATTCTGTGTATTTGCCGTTAAGTGGTGTGGTCTTATGGAGCACACCGAAATTCTGGTGAAGCTACTTTTCCTCGTCACTAGAACGTGTCCCAACATCTGCCGTAGTTTTTGATTGTTTTGTTGAGGTTCGTCCATAATTTCGCTGTTAGTTGAAGTACGGGATGTTTTCTGTTACACACGGTGTGATGCCAGTGCGCTTCCTTGTGTTGCATGCTGAATAGCCTTTGTTGAATATTAAATGAACCAGCGCAACACTGGCAACCAGATAATTCTTGGAGCTCCTGGTCGTCGCCTATCACAAAGACTCCAAAAATAAATCGAACTATTTATAACAAAATTACACACAATTTTCGTAAACGCCCTATCAATCATTAATCTATCTATCATTACGGTATCTACCATGAAGCCCACCGGAGCAGCCCAAACGGTCCCATGGTGTAATGGTTAGCACTCTGGACTCTGAATCCAGCGATCCGAGTTCAAATCTCGGTGGGACCTTCTATTTTAACCCTTCCCATAACACACGAAAGCGCATTTGGAGCTGAGCAATTAAGTTACTGAAAACATAAATGTTGATGTGAGAAAGAAAAGTAGAAAAACTATAAAATACAGAGAATTCAACTAGACACATTTTTCAAAAAATATTCGTTTATTCCCGTAAGCTAGTTTCCACCCTTTCCAAGTTCATGTTGAGATGGGGCACATGAAACGTACATATTTACTTCCGGGGCGCGGAAGTTAAACGAGATAATTTCCACAGCGCTTTAGAAGTAAACATGAAACTTCCATTGGCTCCTCTGAAGATAAGTCTGAACAGGTTCGAAATCAAGTTTGTAGACGTAATAGAAATAGTCAAACAAGAGAGTAGTTACAATTTTCTTTATTTCTGTTCAGTACACAGTCACGGGTTGTAAAAAATTCGTAATGGATAGGTTTAATCTGCAGAGAAGTTATACCTAAACTGAAAGATAGTTTATACGCTTATTATAGAGCAGACAAACTAGTAATAACTTTTCGTACTCATTCGTACTCAGACGCGTTTTCAATTATAAATCTACAGCGGCCGTTATACAGTGTTTTAAATCTGTCGTTGATAATAAGCCTTTCTATAATCCCATAAAACTACCCAGGAATAGAATCAGAGGGCGTAAAGGAAGCTCTAAAATAATGAAATTCGCATATAAAAACCCATTTTCAGCACATATCAAACATCATATAATGGTCAATGAAGATGAAAACAAAGTGCTCCGGAAAGTGTTTGGATATAAACACTCATAAAAAGTTCAGATACGGTAGTTAGTGGGAGATATGTGACCAAGGTGAAAAATCTTTTGTCGCGACAGTGAAAGAGTCTATCGGGATTAGAAATGCCTTTACTTTTAGGCATAGTCATGTTTTAGGTTAATATGTGCTGTTCAAAATTTTTCCAGTGACTAAATTCAGTCCCTGATGAACAATTCTGGAACAAAACGTCAATCTGGGTGTCATAAGCTGTTCATTCGAATAGAAACGTTGTTCAGCTGTATATGTCGTTGAATGTTCGAATGGGCGGATATCGTAGGATGTAAAATCAGGTGAATAGGCTAGACGTTGCAACTATTGATTCTCCAGATCATACAATTTCCCCGTTGCTAAAGCATTCGAGAACGCTTTTCACCTACTTTTTATCAATTAATTCATAAATCCAGCCTAATATTCGCCAGTTACTGTTCTATACTCTCCAATATTACTCAATATGAAAAACACATCTGGCATAGAAAAACCGTCTGATTTAAACTTTGAAAGTATCCTATACCTCGCTGTTTCACACATCTTCAATCGCCAGTCGTCCAGTACCATATTAAGTACTTGCTGCTTTTATCTGTGGCTTTACTTTTGGATCGGTCTTCACGTGGATAATCTCGAATGAAGTACACCCATATTTGTATTCAGTCAACCCTTTATTAGCTGTGGAAAATGAATGCGCAAAACCACTGTATGATGCCGATGAATTGCGCAGCACAGAGTACTTGGTTGATAATTTTCAACGATAATCACAAAATTATGTTTAAAGAAACCCTTTTCGATGTGAAAGTCGACTCCTGATTTACTTTACTGCGCAACGTGTAGGAATGTTACAAGAACAAAAGTTCAGTAACGTGTCTCTCTAGGAGCATGAGCATACTGTGTGATTTATTACAAGTCTTTACACTTTTGCTCCAGAATTCAAACGCTAATAGAAAACGATGGCCGCTGTATAGCATGAAAAAGAATTTTGATACTGCCACGGTACGTACGGCTACTGCTAGTATAGTTGCTCTTCCACACAGCATCCTATTTCAGCAAACTGATTACTCGTAACCAGTATTTACTGGGGCTATGCAAGGCTCTCTTTAAAAAGAATAGCTCGACGCAGCTATAGAGTCGAGCCGCCCACGTCTGTTTTCATGCCCCACAGCTATTTCGCTAGAGCTAATAGCCTGTAGCTGTGATTCTGCAGTGAGATAGTCTCTGCATTAGCCACGATTGAGAATTAATAAGATACACAGATATTCAAAATAGAAGTTAAATGAATATCAAAAATCTTGTACATGGCTGCTCGTTCAGAGACCGTGAATAGTTGCAACTGAAAGAAAATCAGCCCTTGGTCACTATTTTTAACAAATTAACCTGGTTTCGACACTGCTAGGAGTTTCTTTCTCAGAATTTAAATCAAAAAATGGTCTATATTCTATAACATGGACACAGAATTATGACTAAAAACCTATGTTAGAGTAAACGTACGGAATCGTCGTGAAAGACTGGCAATACTTATATGTCATATATAAAATAATAAATATGCCAAAAGGGCATTAGTCACCAAGATATTTAAGATAAAGAAAACTGTGATGGCGAGCCACTAAGGGCTGCTCGTTACTTGCGTGGTGCAGGCTGCAAAACGGACTAAGATGCCCGCGTTAACAAATGCGGCCAGGTGAACATGGCACTGCAACGAGCGCGCCATCTAGTTGCCGTAGACACAGTTAGGCTACTTCACATTGAAATATAGGCAGAAATGATAGTAAATAAGCATTATTTGGTACACAATGGAGACCAATGTTTGTTTGATACTAGCATCCAACATAACACACCGAGCGAGGTGGCGCACTGGTTAGCATACTGCACTCGCATTCGTGAGGACGACAGTTCAATCCCGTCTCCGGCCATCCTGATTTAGGTTTTCCGTGAGTTCCCTAAATCGCTTCAGGCAAATGCCTGGATGGTTCCTTTGACAGGGCACGGCCGATTTCCTTCCCCATCCTTTCCTCACCCGAGCTTGCGCTCCGTCGTTATCGACGGGACGTTAAACACTAATCTTCTCCTCCATACAATATAACACTTTGTCTACATCAAAGCTTATAACAGTATGATAAAACATGAAAAAATCATTATGAAAATGTAGACAGGACTGAATGACGACTTGTAGAAGGCAATATTGACGTAAAATGCAGCCAAGAAACATTTGATAACTGAAAAACGTTGGACTACCTTAGAAGGAAAAGAACATTTTGGCAATCTGCACAAGGAGACCCGAAGCCAGATATCGAGTAACGGCTTTATACCGTTGAAAAAATTTTTGTTACGTAGCTGTTCGTTAAGGATGAGACTATCCTTTCGAGCAAAATGCTTGAAACTCTCTAATTCTTCTAGAATATCTAGTCTACGCCCTTTCTAATCGGTGTGCAAATTGTTGCTATCGCAGATGGCTTCAGGTGAATGACTTGTAATTAGAAGATGGACGGCAAAAGACGAATTTTGGGGGCTAGTGCCATTTTTTCTTAGCAGGTGTTCTTTATATCTGGTAGTGAAGGCACGTCCTGTTTGTACTATACAGTACGAGAAGCAAGTATCGCAGACAATTTTGTAGACACCAGAATTTTCTAAAGGGGAATGAATAGATTGGAAATTATGGATGACGTTTTTTTAAAAATTGTTATTAGTAGAAAAAGCAACGTTGCAATCGCATTTATTTCGAAGAATGCGTTGTATCTGATAAGAGATAGACCCCACGAGAGGAATAGAGAAATATTTTTTTGAGTTAGACTCGATAACAGAAGTGTCTAGGGTAGTAAGTCTTTTGGCAGTTTTCTTTTTTACTACGTCACCTACTATGTTAGCTTTATACTCGTTGTTAACTGCTATTGTTTAAGTAAATTGATTTAGTCGTTGAAGTTTTCTTTAGAAAGTGGGATGGAAATGGCTCGGTGAACAGCAGAATGATAGAAGGCTTTTTTATGCGAGTGTGGATGAGTAGGAGATGCAGGAACGATCTGGTCGGTATATGTTACTTTACGAAAAATATTGAAAGAAATTTTATTTGTTTCTATAGTAAGCGTCAAGTCAAGGAAATTTAATTGATGAGCCTCATTTTATCAAATTCGATAGTGAAAGAAATTTTCTCATGAAGATCATTGAATAGGTTAAAGATACAATCAACACCAGCAAGTGGAACCTATGTAGATGATTAGAATATCATCAACGTATCTGGAATAAGAAAGAATGCCTAGTGACGCAGCTGGAAAACACTTAAACATTTTTTCTTCTAGGGAGTTTATGAAAATATCAGCAAGGATACCATCTAACGGATTTCCCATAGCGAGACCGTCGGATTGCTGGTACAAATGTCAATTAAATTCGAAATAGTTGTACTTGACTACGACTGAGATGAGATTCATGAAGCCTGTGATTTGTTCATCTGAAATATCTTTTTTAAACCGAAGTAAATTTTTTTCTACAATTGTAAGCATTTCCTGTACGGGGACGTTAGTGCAAAGATTATTGATTTCGAAAGAAACTAACTTGGTGTCTGAACTGCATTTTAAATCTTTTAATTTTTGGACTAATTCGTTTTTTGCCGTCCATATTCTAATTACAGGTCATTCACCTAAAGCCATCTGCGATAGCAACATTTTGCACACCGAAAAGAAAGGGCGTAGACTAGATATTCTAGAAGAATTAGAGAGTTTCAAGCATTTTGCTCGAAAGGATAGTCTCATCCTTAACGAAGAGCTACAGCTACGTAACAAAAATTTTTTCAACGGAATAAAACCATTACTCGAAATCTGACTTCGGGCCTCCTTGTGCAGATTGCCGAAATGTTCTTTTCCTTCTAAGGTAGTCCTAAGTTTTTCAATTATCAAATGTTTCTTGGCTGCATTTTACGTCAATATTGCCTTCTACAAGTCGTCATTCAGTCCTGTCTACATTTTCATAATAATGTTTTCATGTTTTATCTTACTGTTATAAGCTTTGATGTAGACAAAGTGTTATGTTGTATGTATCAACAAACATTGCTCTCCATTATGTACCAAATAATGCTTATTTACTATCATTTCTGCCTATATTTCAATGTGAAGTAGCCTAACTGTGTCTACGGCAACTAGATGGCGGGCTCGTTGCAGTGCCATGTTCACCTGGCCGCATTTGTTAACGCGGGCACCTTAGTCCGTTTTGCAGCCTGCACCACGCAAGTAACGAGCAGCCCTTAGTGCCTCGCCATCACAGTTTTCTTTATCTTAAATATCTTGGTGACTAATGCCCTTTTGGCATATTTATTACTTGATATATGACATATAAGTACTGCCAGTCTTTCACGACGATTCCGTACTTTTACTCTATCATAAGTTTTTAGTCATAATTCTGTGTCCATGTTGTAGAATATAGACCATTTTTTGATTTAAATTCTGAAAAAGACACTCCTAGCAGTGTCGAAACCAGGTTAATTTGTTAAAAATAGTGACCAAGGGCTGATTTTCTTTCAGTTGTTAAATGAATAACTTAATAACTCGGGTTCTACTCTAACGTCTGTAGTTGTAGACTACAGTTCTCATGTTGAATGATGTTTATTCAAGGAATGACATCCCAAATGAGCGGAAGCGGTCCTGCGATATTCATTTGAAGTACATATAGAAATACCTCTGTGAAACGCAGTAAAGTTGTGTTGAAAGCGTTAGGAGAATGGTACAAAAATACCAAAAATGAACACTGCAAACGACTTTGGTATTTTTTTGACGTCCTTATTGTACTGCGTATGTCTTGTGAGTCAAATAATACGGTTCTCCACGTGTTGCACGGATAATTAAAGTTTGTTGTGGAACGAAAACAATTAGACTGGGAGCGGGAAAATAAAGCGTACGTCATTGAAGAACGCAATGAAACGGTAGAGGGACAGTTTGAACGTAGGGAGACGTTGCTGTTGAACGGTGTTATCAACAACGATGTCGTGCAACAAGGAAATCTGGGAGATGAAAGCGATATTGCTTTTCTCGAGGGGACAGACAGTGTCAGATCGCATGCGATAGAAGTTGTGTGCGTACCAGAACATATCGAAGCAGAGTTGATTATTAGAAATTCGGACGGAGAAGACATGGCGGTATCAGAACGCAATGATGCGCATAAAACACCGCAGAAATCAAGTATGAGTTCGGTCGATTACAATATTCAGGAAAAGGAAAAGAACTTCAATCTGGTGTAATTTTTAATCAGAATTGAGAAGAAACTTGACAGACTAAAAGGAATGGAGGAGAAGATTAGTGGACTAAAAGCAATGGAGCAGAAAATTAATGAGACGAGGACGGACACAAACAATATCGGTGCTCAAGTACATCAGATGCGAGAGGAACGCAAGTCATGCGTAAGCGAACTCCAGAAAACCTATCTAAAGTAAACACCAAACCAATGAAAGGGATAAAGATTGTACATGACTCTAAGAAGACGGCAGAGAGCTCCAAGACATTAGCAAGTTTCGCAAGACGAGTAGGAGCTGAAGCATCGAAAACGATTAAACGCATAGGATTGCAAGGACGAGAGGCAGTTGTCAGTTTGAACAAGAAGGTCGAAAGCGTGGAAAAACGGCAAATGACGCGGAGCAGTGCATCGACACGAAAATAGGTGAAGCCATGGATCTTCATGCGACAGCGGCCATGGACAAATTAAAATCTGAACTGCGCAAACTAGGGACTGGTTCGGACGTGACAACTGCGATTCCAGTGAGCGAGACTGGAGAGGTCCGGACTCTCCTTTCGTTCAAATCTCAACAGGAAGCTATCAACACGCGTATGGAGAAGAAATTGGAAGAGGCGCTAAGGAAACAGATTAAAATGCGGCCAAGACCGAGCGCAAGGGAACCAGAAACAAACTCGGACGGCACGGATAACTGAATACCGACAGCAGCGAGCACACGACATGGTGTGGCTGTGCGGTTCTAGGCGCTGCAGTCTGGAACCGCGAGACCGCTACGGTCGCAGGTTCGAATCCTGCCTCGGGCATGAATGTGTGTGATGTCCTTAGGTTAGTTAGGTTTAACTAGTTCTAAGTTCTAGGGGACTAATGACCTCAGAAGTTGAGTCCCGTAGTGCTCAGAGCCATTTGAACACGACATGGTGAGATAAACGTCGCAGTTTCTCGAGGCTGTAGAGGGAGCACAAACGAGGGGACTTCGAACGAGGGCAACCAAAGGACTGATATTTTCCGTAGGACAGGAGTTGTTGACGAAACGCCATTTGGTTTTCAACACTTCTTAAAAGTCGGAAAATTCGAAATTTTCCGGGTTGAGGGTAACTTTACTCACTCACGCACTTGGATATCACAATTTGACCTCTCTTTACCTCCAAATTGGCCTTTAAAATACAAATTAGACTTCATTTGCGGACACTTTAAAGGGAAAGTTGCGGAGAAAACGTGCGGAATTTCACCGACATGTAGGAGTTATGAGGAGTTCAAGGACAACTTCCTAAATATCTACTGGTCCAAGGAGAAACAAGAGGGCAATAGGTACGAGATGATTGTTGGCAAAGATTTTGAGAGTTCACTTTACAAAAGCCCAGTCAAGTTCCTTGATGCAATGTGACTGACAAGAAACAGTATCTTGACGTACCATGCTCTACCGGTGAAATCATGCGTCATTGTTACACCAAACTTCAGTCAGCATATCAACAAGTATTAGCTGGCAGGTGTAATGTGGGGCTCAGTACTTTCCACAACACTCTTTACGAATTAGAGTACGCGTTCCGAGCAGAGAATATCAGAGGACACAGAGGAAAGTCTGGCAAATACACCGCAAGCTCTATGTCGCGTCCAAAAGACAACCATTACAATAATAGGAACGGAAATGTACGAAATGGAACGCCTTACGGAGACCATTCACGGTCGGGAAATTTCGGGAGCAATGTATTAGAACAACAGAGAGACTGGAATGGGAACCGTTGTAAATATGCATTGCGCAGCAGAGGCTGGAATGGAAGGAGGAAGAAAGGCTACAGACCACATAACAACGGATGGCGAAACCATGGCTCGGGTTTCAGTGATAATGGAAGACGTGCGCGAATGAACATCGATGGAAATGGAAGTGGAAGTCAGGTCGAGAAAATTGAGATTCGGGAACGAGGCGTGCGAGGAAATGTCGACCAATGTCGATGACTAGTTGAATAGGCAGAAGAGGCACAAAATGTATCTCCAACTGAACTTGACCTAGCCTCACCAATCTTATTAGAGACTACAATCTAGAAGAAAGGTTGCTGGAAGATTATAATTCTGTACAAGCAACAGACAGTGTAATAGTCGGTGACAGCCGAACAAAGGCATAGTAGCACAAGTTTTGTTTAATTATAATAGTGTTAAAGACAACAATGATTTCTTTAGATATTTTTTGTAAGTCCATCATGGTAATTAGCACAGGAACTTCTCCCATTACTGCTAATCGTAAGAGTTAGACATTGTTAGAATTTCACTGTACAAGTATTTCTTCGTAAAATGTATCAAGCTTATAGATAGTTGGTCATCAAATGTTCAAATGTGTGTGAAATCTTATGGGACTTAACTGCTAAGGTCATAAGTCCCTAAGCTTACACACTACTTAACCTAACTTATCCTAAGGACAAACACGCACACCCATGCCCGAGGGAGGACTCGAACCTCCGCCGGGACCAGCCGCAGAGTCCATGACTGCAGCGCCTGAGACCGCTCGGCTAATCACGCGCGGCAGTTGGTCATCCCAGAGCTGACTAATTACAATTGTTGAGAGTAGAAACGTGTCGATTTCACTAGAGTTAATATGTCCTCATAGCAGCTTTGCAATTTGCACAGAACAAAAGTATCAGGTGTGACAACAACGAAAGAATTTTATATCTTCGAGTATGAAACAAGTGCACCAGTATTGGGGACGGAATTCTTCTCGTAACATCTTGGAGTTCAGCTATAATCGTATTTCGTCTTTTTATTGTGTGGGCATTGCAGTAAATGTCCTTGTACGATTCGGTGTACAATTCGTGGTATAGTGTGTGAGAGGGGTGCCGTTGAGATTAATTTGCGAGACCCATGGAGGTATTTTGCAGGATGGTCGTGTACTGTCCGCGGGAGAGACGTGTTGACTTTCTTGTGTGTTTCACTGTGGTTTGTGACCAGTGCCCAGTGCAGTGTGTCTTTGCTGAGTGCTGATTATTGTCTTCGCCAGGGGCGCGATGTATTTGTGGTGGGTTTTTTGTGTATCGATGTCGCCTTTGGTGCGATGTTTCTCGCGAATGGGATATGTTATTCGAGTGTGGTTACACAAATGAGATATTGCGTCGGATGCGATTGTTGTTCCCTGTGGTTATTCGTTTGTGGTTTTCACATTTGGTTTTCCGCAGTACTGTCTGATGATATTCATTCGCAAGCGGCTGAGTGGTAGATCTTGGGCCATAGTTTGTACTACGTGGCGTGAGCACTGATTGTGCGAGTCACTTTGGTATGCGAGGCACGTTTAGTGAGTACACTGCGACCTACACACGCTGAAGCAGTTTATAGATCTTACCCTTTTTTTAACGGCCTTTTTGGTGTTGTAATCCAGTGCTGTTGTCGACGATTCCTGGACTCCCAAAAAGGTACATAATGCAAACTTTACGACATGCTACAGTTGAAAATGCAAAATGAAAAGATTACTTCTCACATCGAATTCTGCGAGAAGAATTTAAAGTGATTCTCTCACTAGCAGCGGACGAAGTGTCACCTTAGCTCTTCCTGTCTTTCCTCGTAACATTCGCCCCTTCTTTAAGAGCCAGTCCTAGCCTCTCATGAGCAGTCATCTAATTATAAGTGTCAATTATCCTGGAGCGTATTCCCACTTCTCAATAACGTTCCAAAACTACTACGCCAGACCAGGCTAACAAATGAAATTCCAGCATTTTCGCGCCCAGAGGCCTACAGCTAAAGAAAGGTATGTCTTTTGGCCATGTCCTGTCAATGCATCAAAGGAGTGCGTTAGCCCGTTGTTTCCCACAACCTTTCAAAAAATCCTATATGTTTTACATATACAATGGGCTAGCTACAAATATTCCTGGGACGAGAAAGTTGCAGTCTCACACTTAAAGAATCCTTTCACCTCCTCTTCCGTATTCTGCAGAGAGCGTAGAGCCATAAATACCTGTAGCTTTCACAGAGCCTACATAGTGTCCACTGGCATATTGCTCTTCTATCAGCAGTATGGCGCCGTCTTCTCTCAGCATTTATTACGAAAGGCTCATTGTTGCCAACCTTGCGGGACCTTTACTTTACTTGACAACGCCCTCACCACAGAAAAACTCTTTAGGGAATTGGAAGTGGTCATCTCATGCAGGTTTCGAAAGACTAATCTGTAGCTGTCCTCACGGCCGCGGCGTTACTTGCTGACCGCTTTGTGTCTATTCGTGATGGGCGTTCCTTCATCCTGGCCAATACACACAACAAGCTTCAGTGAAAGCTGTCCTACCCGATATTGACGTCAAATTTTACAACCTGCATTAAGAAAATGGTACCCTTCGGACCGCTTTCATATGCTCTCTGTGTGTGAAATTGCCAGGTCAGCCAAACGCAATTCTCAAGAAATACACTCCTGGAAATGGAAAAAAGAATACATTGACACCGGTGTGTCAGACCCACCATACTTGCTCCGGACACTGCGAGAGAGCTGTACAAGCAATGATCACACGCACGGCACAGCGGACACACCAGGAACCGCGGTGTTGGCCGTCGAATGGTGCTAGCTGCGCAGCATTTGCGCACCGCCGCCGTCAGTGTCAGCCAGTTTGCCGTGGCATACGGAGCTCCATCGCAGTCTTTAACACTGGTAGCATGCCGCGACAGCGTGGACGTGAACCGTATGTGCAGTTGACGGACTTTGAGCGAGGGCGTATAGTGGGCATGCGGGAGGCCGGGTGGACGTACCGCCGAATTGCTCAACACGTGGGACGTGAGGTCTCCACAGTACATCGATGTTGTCGCCAGTGGTCGGGGGATGGTGCACGGGCCCGTCGACCTGGGACCGGACCGCAGCGACGCACGGATGCACGCCAAGACCGTAGGATCCTACGCAGTGCCGTAGGGGACCGCACCGCCACTTCCCAGTAAATTAGGGACACTGTTGCTCCTGGGGTATCGGCGAGGACCATTCGCAACCGTCTCCATGAAGCTGGGCTACGGTCCCGCACACCGTTAGGCCGTCTCCCGCTCACGCCACAACATCGTGCAGTCCGCCTCCAGTGGTGTCGCGACAGGCGTAAATGGAGGGACGAATGGAGACGTGTCGTCTTCAGCGATGAGAGTCGATTCTGCCTTGGTGCCAATGATGGTCGTATGCGTGTTTGGCGCCGTGCAGGTGAGCGCCACAATCAGGACTGCATACGACCGAGGCACACAGGGCCAACACCCGGCATCATGGTGTGGGGAGCGATGTCCTACACTGGCCGTACACCTCTGGTGATCGTCGAGGGGACACTGAATAGTGCACGGTACATCCAAACCGTCATCGAACTATTCCTAGACCGGCAAGGGAACTTGCTGTTCCAACAGGACAATGCACGTCCGCATGTATCCCGTGCCACCCAACGTGCTCTAGAAGGTGTTAGTCAACTACCCTGGCCAGCAAGATCTCCGGGTCTGTCCCCCATTGAGCATGTTTGGGACTGGATGAAGCGTCGTCTCACGCGGTCTGCACGTCCAGCACGAATGCTGGTGCAACTGAGGCGCCAGGTGGAAATGGCATGGCAAGCCGTTTCACAGGGCTACATCCAGCATCTCTACGATCGTCTCCATGGGAGAATAGCAGCCTGCATTGCTGCGAAAGGTGGAAATACACTGTACTAGTGCCGACATTGTGCATGCTCTGTTGCCTGTGTCTATGTGCCTGTGGTTCTGTCAGTGTGATCATGTGATGTATCTGACCCCAGGAATGTGTCAATAAAGTTTCCCCTTCCTGGGACAATGAATTCACGGTGTTCTTATTTCAATTTCCAGGAGTGTAGAAGTACTTCGTGTATTGGCAATCATTTTTGGATAATCCTTAAAAAAATAAAGGAATGTGCTAAATATTGATGACGTGAAAGTCGACAAAACCGTCAGTTTCGCTGTCTTTCGTTCTCTACACCAGATCTGCAGTTAAAAAAGTTTAATTACACTTTGATGTTGAATGAACCACTGTTTATGGCCAGATCGATTCTCGTCTATTATAAGACAGTACAGATAACCGGATAGCAACATACCACAAGTGACTGATGTGGAATTATATGATTGTTTGAGTATAGCAACGTAACACTGAAGTTACTGTTTACAAAAGTTCACACATGGCAAACATTTACACACATCAAAAAAAGTTTTCCATCACCCTGGATCCCAGAACTCCTGAAGATATACGTTGACTGTGGATATTGTACCACAGACACAGTCCCTTTGACTATTCAGAGAGGCCGCCTCTGTAGCCGAGCGGTACTAGGCGCTTCAGTCTGGAAACGCACGACGCTACGGTCGCAGGTTCGAATTCTGCTTCGGGCATGGATGTGTGTGATGTCCTTAGGTTAGTTAGGTTTAAGTAGTTATAAGTTCTAGGGGACTGATGACTCAGATGTTAAGTCCCATAGTGCTCAGAGCCATTTGAACCATTTTTTGAACTATTCAGAGATGTCACTAAACGCGCCCAAAGATGTATACAACCATGCATGAGCAGCGCCTATTAGACGGAGGGGATTCGACAATCGATCAGTTCCAGTCATTCCAAAAGGCAGCAGGTACACGGCTCGTGTTGTCTGTAGTTCAATCATGCCTAGACTGTCAATGCCGCGGTTCGATCGCGCCCGCGTTGTTACTTTGAGCCAGGAAGGGCTCTCAACAGGCGTCTCTGAGTGAACCAAAGTGATGTTGTTCGGAAGTGGAGGAGATACAGAGGGACAGGAACTGTCGATGCCTGGCATGCCTCGCTCAGACCGCCCAAGGGCTACTACTGCAGTGGATGACCGCTACCTACGGATTATGGCAAGGAGGAACCCTGACAACACCACCACCATGTTGAAAAATGTTTTTAGTGCAGCCACAGGACGGCGTGTTACGACTCAAACTGTACGCAATAGCCTGCATGATGCGCAACTTCACTCCCGACGTCCATGGCCAGGTCCATCATTGCAACCACGACACCTTGCAGCGCGGTACAGCTGGACCCAACAACATGCCGAATGGACCGCTCAGGATTGGCATCACGTTTTCTTCACTGATGCGTGTCGCATATGCCTTCAACCAGACAATCGACGGGGACGTTTTTGTAGGCAACCAGGTCAGGCTGAACGCCTTAAACACACTGTCCAGCGAGTGCAGCAAGGTGGAGGTTCCCTGCTGTGACACTGTCAGGCCGACGTACGCCGCTGGTGGTCACGGAAAGCGCCGTAACGGCTGTGCGGTACGTGAATGCCATCCTCCGACTGATAGTGCAACCATATCGGCAGCATATTGGCGAGGCATTCGTCTTCATGGACGACAATTCGCGTCCCCATGGTGCACATCTTGTGAATGACTTCCATCAGGATAACGACATCGCTCGACTAGTGGCCAGCATGCTCTCCAGACATCAATCCTATGTTAAATGCCTGGGATGGCTTGAAAAGGGCTGATTATGGATGACGTGACCCACCGAGCACTCTGAGGGATCTGCGCCGAATCGTCGTTGAGGAGTGGGACAATCTGGACCAACAGTGCCTCGATGAGCTTGTGACTAGTACGTCACGAAGAATACAGGCATGCATCAATGAAGAGGACGTGCTACTGTGTATTAGAGGTACCAGTGTATACAGCAATCTGGACAACCACCTCTGGAGGTCTCGCTGAATAGTGATACAACATGTAAGGTGTGGTTTTCATGAGCAATAAAAAGGGCGGAAATTATGTTTATGTTTACTCTCTATTCCAGTTTTCTGTACAGGTATCGGAACTCTCGGAACCGAGGTGACGCAAAATATTTTTTGATGTGTGTATAATTAACTCACTCACTGATTAGTTCTTAAAATCACTGAACTTGAGATCTAACAATCATGTCACTACTAAAATGATATGCACACCAAATAGCTGTTCGAGGTAACACTGTTCATATTCTGATACTATTGTCACAATAAGCGTTATTGGAGTTTCACACAGTTCATAATAATAATTACACATTAATTATCCATGAAATCATTCAACAATCTCCCAGACACGAAATTAGATAAAACCTGTACTTTTTCTGACATGTAACTTGTACTAACTCGTCTGTGGTACATCCCCCTATCGGAGGACGTAGATCTTGCTCATTTCCAACTCAATGCACACCGACTTTCCAACAAACTTCTTTTAACTTCATTGGTAATCGACGTTTTTGATAAGCCTGTGCAAGGCACGATTTAAATCATGAAGCATTTTTTGTAAGTTTACAGATGTCTCAACTGAAATTAACTGTTTTTGTTTACTATATTTTCATAAACTGGAATTAAAGGTTTTCACTTCTGAGCAGTTGAATAGTAGAGGGTGATTCATTTTAAAAATGATGTTTGAATATAACAATAATTTCAAGTGAATTACGTTGTTTAATTTTCCCAAAATACGGTATTTTATTTCAGTAACTATGCTTTTACTGAGGATGCTAACGACTGAAAAACTAAATAAGTGCAAATTAAGCAAACATATTTTCATCCTTGATTGAATGAATCTTTTATTTATTTCTATACCTCTTTCATTAACTGTATCAGGAAGTCAGTAATCAGGTACATGTTTACAAATGAACAATAATAACGAAACCTGAAATTACTAATGTTTCGTAATTAGCATAGTTACTGGACAAACTAATCAACTCATTACCCTCTGATAGCTAAAGAATTGTAACAGATTATAAAGTTCTGCTGAACAAGTTCTGAGTCAATATTTGAGATTTTAGGTACTGTACACATGTCATAAAAACAACATTATCGAATATATCTGCGAATTTACAGAAAAATTATAATTTATGGGGGGAAGGAAAACATAACACCGGCAAGGAACCTACCTGCTTTGTTGAAATCCTTATTAGACATGACTGAAGTGGACAGCGAAATAGTTCAAAGAAGGGCAGATCGATTTATATTATCAAAATGTAGGAGAGTTAGTCCAATTGATGTGATAAGCGACATGAAGTGACAATCAATAAAACAATTGATCGGAAATATTTAGCTGTTTCTTTTTTTCCACGTTTTTCGAGAGTGGAACGGTTCGGAAATGGTCTGAACGTGATTCTGTGTACCCTCTGTCAAACATGTAAGTGTGAGTAGCGATGAAATGATGCAGATATAAATGTATAGGTATACCATATATGAAGCAGTGCGTAAATACACGAATCAAATGAGATGATACTGAGCGACTTATATTAAGATGTGATACACTAAAAGGAACAGTTTTCCTAAAAATTGGAAATCAAACTGGGAAGAAGAGACTACAAACTTTTGAAAAGTGGTTTTAAAGTATGTTCTTGCTTGAGGCAAAGAAAACAGCGGTTGCGCGACCTAACCATGTTCAGACGCTCTTGTGCCTCTTGTACGGTTTAGCAGTCCAAAGCACAATGATCACGTTGTGCGCAGGACACGCAATACAGTTCCGGCGTCCGCTTATTACTGCGTTTAGAGCGAGTTTGTTTAGACTCTACATTAAGAGCTGATGCTGAGAGAGTGTTAGGCGTTCGAAATTGGTTATATTTCTCTGTGGATTTTCTGAGCAATGAGCCGTTCATCAACTTCTTGCGCTGGCAACTTCATTAATCTTGCTTAAAACGTCTCCTTCGGAAAAGTTATGTCATTTCACGCGGATTATCCAACAACAACAGATTGCTTCTGAGAAGGCGTGCATTATCCCCGGAACCAAGACTCCGCCATAGCAGCTGATTCCTTAATATGATGCCTGTATTCTTTGCCTACATTCTATGAACGTTAAATTGAGGTTTTCCGAAGAGAAGAACTGAATAGGCGCAATCGCTTTCAATTAATCTAGGTGCGCCTGAATGATTCTATCTCTGTACTGTACCCGCAGAATTTTCTTTGTACGAGTATCCTCGTACGTGGACGCTGTTACGGCGATACTATTTACCAGCATCTTAGGTTCACTTTCGAGAGAGCCTCGAAGAAAGATGTGCTCATTAACACTAGACAGACAGGGGTTGCTATCCAACGAGCTTTCAAATTGTTACCAAAATCGGCCAGTTCTCCACGTCTCCTGTGAAGTGCTCTAATTTAATGGACGATAATTTGACTTTCATGGCAGCTGCGTTGGTCGGAGAGACCACATTATTCATGTTTAAGATGACAACAATTCAGAGAGTTTTGTTTCGATACCGTGAGCTCAATGGTTAGGGTGCGCTTCTCTTTATCAATAATCCTCGCATACAAAGTACATGGGTTGGATGAAAAGTAGTGGCAACACCGCCGTAACATGAAGAATACACGTCACATGGCATGCCCTTCTGTCTGTAACTGATAACAGAAGATCAGATAAAGTAGTTCAGAGAGCGGCGATGGCTGTGTTTGAGTCAGTTGCTGTGTGCAATGTCCGAAAGTGCGGAAAGCCAGTTGGAGCGCCATAACAGTATGTTTACAAACGCAAACAACTTGCGTGGACTAGGCAGGAGTACTTCGTGGTCGGAGCGCACAACAATGTTCCCTTCTGGCACTGCATAACATCACTCTCCTGACAAGGCACGATGCCACACAGCGAACCCCGTGCAGGAGGTCATGGAGATGGGAGGTAACGGAACACCCGATGTGAGTCCCTGTGATGACGACCTGTTCGCCAAAATGAAGGAACGTCTTCGTGGCACGCGATACAATACAATAGAGTGCTATTGAGTGCTATTGACAAGGGATTTCAGATCGATTCCGTATTTCTGGATATCCGGGAGGCTTTTGATACTGTACCACACAAGTGGCTCGTAGTGAAATTGCGTGCTTATGGAATATCGTCTCAGTTATGTGACTGGATTTGTGATTTCCTGTCAAGCAGGTCACAGTTCGTAGTAATTGATGGAAAGTCATCGAGTAAAACAGGAGTGATTTCCGGCGTTTCCCAAGGTAGTGTTATAGGCCTTTTGCTGTTCTTTATCTATATAAACGATTTGGGAGACAATCTGAGCAGCCATCTTAGGTTGTTTGCTGATGATGCTGTCGTTCGTCGACTAATAGTCATCAGAAGATCAAAACAAATTGCAAAGCGATTTAGAAAAGATATCTGAATGGTGAGAAAATTGGTACTTGACCCTAAATAGCGAAAAGTGTGAGGTCATCCACATGAGTGCTAAAAGGAATTCGTTAAACTTCGGTTACACGATAAATCAGTCAAATCTAAAGGACGTAAATTCAGCTAAATACCTAGGCATTACAATTACGAACAAGTTAAACTAGAAGGAACACATAGAAAATGTTGTGGGGAAGGCTAACCAAAGGCAGCGTTTTGTTGGCAGGACACTTAGAAAATGTATCGGATCTATTAAGGAGGCTGCCTACACTATGCTTGTCCATCCTCTTTTAGAATACTGCTGCGCGGTGTGGGATCCTTACCATATAGGACTGACGGAGTATATCGAAAAAGCCCAAAGAAGGGCAGCACGTTTTGTATTATCGCGAAATATAAGAGAGAGTGCCACTAAAATAATACAGGATTTGGGCTGGACATCATTAAAAGAAAGGCGTTTTTCGTTGCGACGGAATCTTCTCACGAAATTCCGCTCACCAACTTTCTCTTCCGAATGCGAAAATATTTTGTTGAGACCGACCGACATAGGGAGAAACGATCAAGATGATAAAATAAGGGAAATCAGAGATCGTACGGAAATATGTAGGTTTTCGTTCTTTCCGCGCGCTATACGAGATTGAAATAATAAAGAATTGTGAAGATGGTTCGACGAACCCTCTGCCAGGCACTTAAATGGGATTTGCAGTGGATCCATGTACATGTACATGTTGAAGTGAAGACATAATCCGTGCCACAAGGCAGTTCTTGCGAGACTTCGACAGAGATGGATGCGCTGTGGTGTAAGCCCCCTTCCATCACTGTGGGGTAAGGTGATCGAGATGCGGTGCGATTGTATTCAGGGGAAATAGTACGGTGAACCTCTGTTAGTAATGTCTGCTATGGATTAGAACTGTGTTGCCTCTACCTTCTCTCAGCTCAGGTATTATGATCTGATCCGCAAAAGTTAGTGTAATTCTAGTTGGTCGATCTAAAGTGTAACACTTAACAGCGTCTCCTCCAAATGAGCTGTGTCTCAGCTGAGAATTCTCCGATTGCGATGACGAATCGAGTAATATTCGACCTCCGATCGCTTTCTTTTCAGAATATGTAGTTTTTATGTCGACATGTCGGAGGGGCAGCCGTCTTTTCAGTAGTTGCAAGGGCAACAGTCTGGATGATTGACTGACCTGGCCTTCTAACAATAACCAAAACGGCCTTGCTGTGCTGGTACTGCGAACGCCTGAAAGCAAGGGGAAACTACGGCCGTAATTTTTCCTGCGGGCATTTAGCTTTACTGTATGATTAAATGATGATGGCGTCCTCTTGGGTAAAATATTCCGGAGGTAAAATAGTCCCCCATTCGGATCTCCGGGCGGGGACTACTCAAGAGGATGTCGTTATCAGGAGAAAGAAAACTGGCATTCTACGGATCGGAGCGTGGAATGTCATATCCCTTAATCGGGCAGGTAGGTTAGAAAATTTAAGAAGGGAAATGGATAGGTTAAAATTAGATATAGTGGGAATTAGTGAAGTTCGGTGGCAGGAGGAACAAGACTTCTGGTCAACTGAATACAGGGTTATAAACACAAAATCAAATAGGGGTAATGCAGGAGTAGGTTTAATAATGAATAGGAAAATAGGAATGCGGGTAAGCTACTACAAACAGAATAGTGAACGTATTATTGTGGCCAAGATAGATACGAAGCCCACACCTACTACAGTAGTACAAGTTTATATGCCAACTAGCTCTGCAGATGACGAAGCAATTGAAGAAATTTATGATCAAATAAAAGAAATTATTCAAATAGTGAAGGGTGACGAAAATTTAATAGTCATGGGTGACTGGAATTCGGTAGTAGGAAAAGGGAAAGAAGGAAACGTAGCAGGTGAATATGGATAGGGGCTAAGAAATGAAAGAGGAAGCCGCCTGGTAGAATTTTGCACAGAGCTCAACTTAATCATAGCAAACACTTGGTTTCAGAATCATGAAAGAAGGTTGCATACATGGAAGAACCCTGGAGATAATAAAAGGTATCAGATAGATTATATAATGGTAAAACAGAGATTTAGGAACCAGATTTTAAATTCTAAGACATTTCCAAGGGCAGATGTGGACTCTTGACCACAATCTATTGGTTATGAGCTATAGATTAAAACTGAAAAAACTGCTGAAAGGTGGGAACTTAAGGAGATGGGACCTGGATAAACTGACTAAACCAAAGGTTGTACAGAGTTTCAGGGAGAGCATAAGGGAACAACTGACAGGAATGAGAGAAAGAAATACAGTAGAAGAAGAATGGGTAGCTTTGAGGGTTGAAGTAATGAAGGCAGCTGAGGATCAAGTAGGTAAAAAGACGAGGGCTAGTAGAAATCCTTGGGTACCAGAAGAAATATTGAATTTAATTGATGAAAGCAGAAAATATAAAAATGCAGTAAATGAAGTAGGCAAAAAGGAATACAGACGTCTCAAAAATGAGATCGACAGGAAGCGCAAAATGGCTAAGCAGGGATGGCTAGAGGACAAATGTAAGGATGTAGAAGCGTATATCGCTAGGGGTAAAATAGATACTGCCTACAGGAAAAATAGAGACCTTTGGAGATAAGAGAACCACTTGTATGAACATCAAGAGGTCAGAAGGAAATCCAGTTCTAAGCAAAGAAGAGAGAGCACAAAGGTGGAAGGAGTATATAGAGTGTCTATACAAGGGCGATGTTCTTGAGGACAGTATTATGGAAATGGAAGAGGGTGTAGATGAAGATGAAATGGGAGATACAATACTGCGTGAAGAGTTTGACAGAGCACTGATATACCTAAGTCGAAACAAGGCCCCGTGAGTAGACAACATACCATTTGAACAACTGATAGCCTTTGGAGAGCCAGCCCTGACAAAACTCTACCATCTGGTGAGCAAGGTGTATGAGACAGGCAAAATACCCTCAGACTTCAAGAAGAATATAATAATTTCAATCCCAAAGGAAGCAGGTGTTGACAGATGTGAAAATTACCGAACTATCAGTTTAATAAGTCACAGCTGCAGAATACTAACGCAAATTCTTTACAGACGAATGGAATAACTAGAAGAAGCCGACCTCGGGAAAGATCAGTTTGGATTCCGTAGAAATACTGGAACACGTGAGGCAATACTGACCTTACGACTTACCTTAGAAGCTAGATTATGGAAGGGGAAACCTACGTTTCTAGTATTTGTAGACTTAGAGAAAGCTTTTGACAATGTTGACTGGAATACTCTCTTTCAAATTCTGAAGGTGACAGGGGTAAAATACAGGGAGCGAAAGGCTATTTACAATTTTAACAGAGACCAGATGGCAGTTGTAAGAGTCGAGGGGCATGAAAGGGAAGCAGTGGTTGGGTATTAAAATCCATGGAGAAGAAATAAAAACTTTGAGGTTCGCCGATGACATTGTAATTCTGTCAGAGACAGCAAATGACTTAGAAGAGCCGTTGAATGGAATGGATAGCGTCTAGAAAGGAGGATATAAGATGAACATCAACAAAAGCAAAACGAGGTTAATGGAATGTAGTCGAATTAAGTCGGGTGATGCTGAAGGAATTAGATTAGGAAATGAGACACTTAAAGTACTAAAGGAGTTTTGCTATTTGGGGAGCAAAATAACTGATGATGGTCGAAGTAGAGAGGATATAAAATGTAGACTGGCAATGGCAAGTAAATCGTTTCTGAAGAAGAGAAATTTGTTAACATCGAGTATAGATTTAAGTGTCAGGAAGTCATTTCTGAAAGTATTTGTATGGAGTGTAGACATGTATGGAAGTGAAACATGGAAGATAAATAGTTTGGACAAGAAGAGAATAGAAGCTTTCGAAATGTAGTGCTACAGAAGAATGCTGTAGATTAGATGGGTAGATCACATAACTAATGAAGAAGTATTGAATAGGATTGGAGAGAAGAGAAGTTTGTGGCACAACTTGACCAGAAGAAGGGATCGGTTGGTCGGACATGTTCTGATGCATCAAGGGATCACCAATTTGGTACTGAAGGGCAGCGTGGAGGGTAAAAATCGTAGAGGGAGACCAAGAGATGAATACACTAAGCAGATTCAGAAGGATGTAGGTTGCAGTAGGTACTGGGAGATGAAGAAACTTGCTCAGGATAGAGTAGCATGAAGAGCTGCATCAAACCAGTCTCAGGACTGAAGACCACAAGAACAACAACATGTAAAGAATAACGTCAGAAGTTAATAATCTTCTCTCAAGACAATTAGTATTTGTCGTGTACAAACTGAAATTATGTGAAAACTACCTTGAGCAGTTAAACAGAGAACCGACTCGTGTTGAAAACATATTAGACTACCTGGTGACAAACTGCCCCGAACTATTTGAAACAGTTACTGAGGAACGGGGAATCAGCGATCATAAAGCGGTTACTGCATCGATGATTTCAGCTGTAAATAGAAATATTAAAAAAGGTGGGAAAATTTTTCTGTTTAGCAAAAGTGACAAAAAGCAGATTACAAAGTACCTGACGGCTCAACACAAAAGTTTTGTCTCAAGTACAGATAGTGTTGAGGATCAGTGGACAAAGTTCAAAACCATCGTACAATATGCGTTAGATGAGTATGTGCCAAGCAAGATCGTAAGAGATGGAAAAGAGCCACCGTGGTACAACAACAGAGTTAGAAAACTGCTGCGGAAGCAAAGGGAACTTCACAGCAAATATAAACATAGCCAAATCCTTGCAGACAAACAAAAATTACGCGAAGCGAAATGTAGTGTGATGAGGGCTATGCGAGAGGCTTTCAATGAATTCGAAAGTGAAGTTATATGTACTGACTTGGCAGAAAATCCTAAGAAATTTTGGTCCTATGTCAAAGCGGTAGGTGGATCAAGACAAAATGTCCAGACACTCTGTGACCAAAATTGTACTGAAACAGAGGATGACAGACTAAAGGCCGAAATACAAAATGTCTTCTTCCAAAGCTGTTTCACAGAGAAAGATTGCACTGTGCTTCCTTCTCTAGATTGTCGCACAGTTGACAAAATGGTAGATATCGAAATAGACGACAGAGGGATAGAGAAACAATTAAAATCGCCCAAAAGAGGAAAGGCCGCTGGACCTGATGGGATACCAGTTCGATTTTACACAGAGTACGCGGAGGAACTTGCCCCCCTTCTTACAGCGGTGTACCGTAGGTCTCTAGAAGAGCGAAGCGTTCCAAAGGATTGGAAAAGGCCACAGGTCATCCCCGTTTTCAAGAAGGGACGTCGAACAGATGTGCAGAACTATAGACCTATATCTCTAACGTCGATCAGTTGTAGAATTTTGGAACACGTATTATGTTCGAGTATAATGACTTTTCTGGAGACTAGAAATCTAGTCTGTAGGAATCAGCATGGGTTTCGAAAAAGACGGTCGTGTGAAACCCAGCTCGCGCTATTCGTCCACGAGACTCAAGAGGGCCATAGACACGGGTTCACAGGTAGATGCTGTGTTACTTGACTTCCGCAAGGCGTTCGATACAGTTCCCCACAGTCGACAATGGACAAAGTAAGAGCATATGGACTAACAGATCAATTGTGTGATTGGATTGAGGAGTTCGTAGATAACATAACGCAGCATGTCATTCTCAATGGAGAGAAGTCTTCCGATTAAGAGTGATTTCAAGTGTGCCGCAGAGGAGTGTCATAGAACCGTTGCTATTCACAATATACATAAATGACCTGGTGGATGACATCGGAAGTTCACTGAGGCTTTTTGCAGATGATGCTGCGGTGTATCGAGAGGTTGTAACAGTGGAAAATTGTACTGAAATGCAGGAGGATCTGCAGCGAATTGAGGCATGGTGCAGGGAATGGCAATTGAATCTCAATGTAGACAAGTGTAATGTGTTGCGAATACATAGAAAGATAGATCCCTTATCATTTAGCTACAAAATAGCAGATCAGCAAGTGGAAGCAGTTAATTCCATAAATTATCTGGGAGTACCCATTAGGAGTGATTTAAAATGGAATGATCATATAAAGTTGATCGTCGGTAAAGCAGATGCCAGACTGAGATTCATTGGAAGAATCCTAAAGAAAGGCAATCCGAAAACAAGGAAGTAGGTTACAGTACGATTGTTCGCCCACTGCTTCAATACTGCTCAGCAGTGTGGGATCCGCACCAGATAGGGTTGATAGAAGAGAGAGAGAAGATCCAACGGAGAGCAGCGCACTTCGTTACAGGATCATTTAGTAATCGCGAAAGCGTTACGGAGATGATAGATGAACTACAGTGGAAGACTCTGCAGGAGAGACGCTCAGTAGCTCGGTACGGGCTCTTGTTTAAGTTTTGAGAACATACCTTCACCGAAGAGTCAAGCAGTATATTGCTCCCTCCTACGTATATCTCGCGAAGAGACCATGAGGATAAAATCAGAGAGATTAGAGCCCACACAGAATCATACCGACAATCCTTCTTTCCAAGAACAATACGAGATTGGAATAGAAGGGAGAACCGATAGAGGTACTCAGGGTACCCTCCGCCACACACCGTCATGTGACTTGCGGAGTATGGATGTAGATGTGGATGGCAGCAGCAAATAAACAACTAAATAATTAGATAGCTGCTGATGACAAAAGGAGAGCGGAAATAAACCAGAGATAATAGCAATCGCGAGCTTCGACGGTTGTCAGTACACCGAGATCTGCACTGAATGTCCCACGGCGTTATTAATAGCAGTAATGGGCTTGTGATATTTTCTCGAAAATAGAGCATGACGAATTCTATAAGAGGCGTGAAACAGAATATTTCCCCGAGTGTGGATGAAATGTTGCTCATCATACCTTGATATGACTGCGTCGTTGCTCCTCTTTATGGGCAAACGCAGAAGTGTTGCACGCAGATATTCTTCTACATGACGGCTCCGGCTATCCTTATCCGTATGTCAGCGCCAAAATATTCGACGTAGCTCCAAGTTAAATAAGTAAGAAGCGTCGCTTGCTTTCACAACACGAACATTTTTTTTTACACCAAAGAGAAACAGATTTACACAAAGATATCATAATACGTAATTCCATGAAGCACGACCGTACAGCAAAAGAATCTCTGGAATGAGCATTGCGTTTTGCGAATGTTAACGTTGAACTGGGATTCTGAAGTGATCTCGGGTTACCGCTGTATGCGTACGCTTCCTATAGAGTTAGAAACCTTTTGTGTTACATGAGTACATTTATCTTACATTGAACATGTAGTATGAGAAATGGAAGGCTAACCCACTATTTAACTTTCACTGACAGGCGTGTCATACGTTACGTCAATTCTCTCTCTCTCTCTCTCTCTCTCTCTCTCTGTGTGTGTGTGTGTGTGTGTGTGTGTGTGTGTGTGGAATTGCGGGGGTAGGAGTGTGGCTTGGTGCACGAGAGTGAACCGTTTTCTACATATATTTAATGTTTGGGGTACATTTATCCGTCTGTTTGATTTTTTCACTTGTTCCTCATGCTGCAGTGTTGTGCAAGGTTGCACAAAAAATGCTCTAAAATGCATCAGTGTTACTAGTAAGCAAAATTGTCATAACACGCAAGCAAGACAAAAATAAATACGTAGAAGGTTATAAAGAAGCAGGTGGTATAGTCGCTGATGTTCAGCAAATTTAGCGTTTTTCGGGACACTCTTAAAGCAGTGTGGAACTATCAAGTCGATTTGCAATAGCATTAAAGCAAAAATTCCTGCAACAGACTCGGAAATGTGCCGCTTAAATCCGAATACTAACGGGGACATTCACAGAAATAAAAAAAAGGCACATGTGAGCTGTGACATTCGCCCCAAAAGAAACGAAATGGCTCTTGAGTCTGCTCTTCCAAGCTAACAGCCTTGTTTTTTTCCAGATATCAGATGCAAAATGTTATGATGTATACGAAACGCCTAAGCCAAATCCGTGCTACTTACGAATAGAATCTGTCTGTAATAGCGATGTAATTATATTATAAATGTACAGGTCGCTTTACTAAGTAATTCACACCAACCCGAAATCACGTAACCAGAGTGGAAATGTACGAGTATGTTGACAACACAAAATTTATTCTGCATATCTCATTCAAGAGATACTTCTACTCTATGGCTGCGACATGTGCTGTTACAAAAGGATGTTTAAAGTTAAATGGCTAAAAAGCGTAATTAATGTAGGGGTACTCAATCGCAATGAGAAGGAGACCTTAAAGGCACAGCTTGAGTAAAACAAACAGTTAGGCGCCAAGGAGTAACTGTTTTAGTAATTATGGCCTAACCTCTCTCACCCTATTTACTTGTTGCAGATTGATAAACCAACCCGCATTGGCACATACTACCATTGCGAAATACGAGCACCCAGAATGGAAATGCTTCAAAGAAATTATGTATTTCGAGAGCCCAGGGTAAGCGCTCCAGAGAGTTAAGGTGTTTTACAGCATTTAAATTTTTTACAGTATTTTCTTTCATTCACAACTATTACATTAATCTGCCCTACATAAATTATTTTTCTTCCTTGTCATTAGATAATTTTAATATAAATAACATTAAACATATAAGTAAATCGTCGCTCTTAACGCAACAAAATTGACAGTTGTGAGGGTAATTTCGAGTACCCCAAGAACGTGTAACAGGACCATTACGGTTTACATTGTACATAAATGACATAGCGGTTAACATCGGAAGCTCCATGAGAGTGTTCGCAGATTATACTGCTGTCCGAGAAGACTGCAGGAAGACCTAAATGATGCAACGACTGGCAGCCAACCCTGGAAGTAAATAAATATAAAAAACAGCACATAAATAGGCATTGCATATACACTGCAGGAGTTTTGTGAGTGAATAGTAATATGCAAAATAAGAAAAAAGTACAAGACTACTGATAATATTAATGCCGTTTGGCTCAGTGGTGAGGAGAAAATATTTCAATTAGAGGCAGTTCGGGTGTCTTGTGTGCCCCTAATCTATGGCCGTTATCCTACCGGTGAGAGGGGCCTTCAGTTTAATGTGGAGTCCGAACCACGTCTCTCCTTCCTGGCCATTCCTCCAATCATTGAGGGGTTGGAGGCTACATTAAAGGCGGAAAGAAAATTCTGTGGTCCGGATGGGACTATATCTCGCGACCTCAGAGTTTCCAGGCCGGACACCAGAGTACTGAAATAAATGAATTACGACAACGTCCTGCTATTACTTCTATAAAAAATCTCGCTGTCTTCTAATTCAAATTAAAAGTAGATGGTCAGATTTGTAGCTGTGTTCTGTGTGTGTCGGGGGTGGGGGAGGGGGGAGAGGGAGAAAGGGGAGGGCTGAGTAAAGCATTTGTCCAAGACGTGAATACTACAAGTAGGTTCAGTTGCATGTAGGGCAAATGAAAGACTTGCAGAGGGATATTGTAGAGAGTTCCATTCAATGTGTCAACAACAACAAAAGGACCGACCTTTTGCAATTGGTCAGCCTGCAAAAAAGTGGCACTAAAAGTTAAGAAAACATATACTATGAATTTCAGTTTGAAGAGGGAAAATGACACTGTTAAACTGAATGTAGATGGCACCCCTACACAATGTGTAGCAAACACAATATTTCTATGGCTGAATATTGATTCTCAGTTGATGTGAAGGTACAAAGATACTTCCAAATAGAATGTCATCAGCTTACTATGTCCTTAGGTCCCTTTTATCAGGCTGTGACATACTTTTAATGTGTGCACTCAATTTTTATCAATGGAAATCTTTTCTGGGGAACAAATGCAGAAAATGTAGATTCAATTTTCAAACTACAGAAAAATGTCGCAAGAATAGTAACCGACAATAGTGTAACGATCTAGTCAGAACACAGTGAGTGTGAGTCCATTCACCAGTCAGCAACTTTCATCAAAAATAAGATGCCTTATTGCTACTCAAATAGCTCTTCCCAAGACCATGTAAGAAGAGCTACATTGAACTTACATTTACCAAGAAAAAAATAAACATAAAATTCAAAACAGAATTTTCTACCAAGGAATGGACTGTAACATAACTGTCCAATAAGATTTTAAAAATTACTAAACAAACTTGCACGCTCCAAAATTTATCCGGCCGTTCTGATTCAGGTTTTCCGTGGCTTCCCTAAATTACTTTCTGCAATGCCTGGATTGTTCATACTACATCAGGCCACGCCAAACCAGGTGCTTCGCGAACACAGGCCAGCACCGGCAAAGGACCGGTGCTTCCCTGTAGCACCGGCGGGATGGGGGAGGGTGAGGGAGGCAGACACAGCATCGCTATCGCAGTGGTAGGGGAGGAACCTGTTGTGGCAGCGATAAGCGAGGCGGAGGTCGTGTAGTTTGGTGGGTGTCGATTGGCAAATCAGAGCGCGTCAGATGACGTACCGGTATTGAAGCTAATAATAATAGTAATAATAATATTAACAATGTCAATTTAGCGTTCCATAATTAGCTTTCCAGATGACTTGGCGATTCTAACTGACAGTGAAGAACCAGCGGTGAAACAAATTGGGACCCTCAAAGAATGTGCAGAGAAGGTTGGCCTGCAAATCTCCTTTGAGTAAACTGAATTCATGAGTTACAAGTTAGATATTCCAAAACTTAAAACAAATTGTGGTGAAATCAACACATTCAAACACTTAAGTACTTCGGTGAAATTATTGAATCAACAGGACTTCAAAAAATTGCACAAAAACAGATTGCAGAAAATCAAGACAGGGTCTGGACTTGTTTCAAATTTGTATAACAAGAGTGCCTGTAAAAAGCACTAAAATTAGACACTAGAACACAGTAATCAAACCGACAGTCGCGTATGCAAGTGAAACAATCTCACTGAATCGAAAACTAGATTTTCGAGGAATTAAGAAAGTAGGGAGAAAAATTATTAGAAAAATTCTGGGACCACGATACACACAAGACGAATACAGAACCTTCCTGGCAGATTAATACTGTGTGCAGGACCGAGACTCGAACTCGGGACCTTGCCTTTCGCGTACAAGTGTTCTAGCATCTTTTTTTTTTTTTTGTTTTGTTTTTGGTCGTCGCGGACGTCACATGACATCCGTTCAAGTTCTTTTGTTGATACTCCCACTCAGTTTGTTACAGAGACCAACCAGCTCTCTGACCGAACACGCTGAGCTACCGTGCTGGCCTGAGCTACTCAAGCACGACTCACGACCCGCCCTCACAGCTTCAATTCCGCCAGTACCTCATCTCCTACCTTCCAAACTTCATTCTGGAAAGATGAATACAGACTGAAAACCATCGAGACAACAGAGAAAATGTCAAACATCGAAACTGAGATCACAAACAGACGAATGAAGTTCTATGGACACCTAGACAGATTTCCTGGAAACAGATTAACTAAAGGTCTATTGGCATATGTGACATCCTTTAAAGCATCAATACCTTGAGTAACTGAAGTTAAGAAGGATTTGATAAAAGCAAAAATTGACATAACAAACACTTCAGCCAGGAATACAATCAGAAGCAAAATTGGTGAGTAGAAGTTTATTCCAGAGATGGAACCAAAACCGTATCGACCAAAGTGGACTGAAGAAAAAAAAGGCCTCTGGGGAGAAAATGAAGAAATATTTGGAAAATGAGAAGAACCCTAAGCAAGACTGAAAATCACCTGCTTATATTTCCCCAATGGGGACATTCGCTAATAATAATAATAATGTTAATGTATAGACGAAAGAATGGTTTTATAGCGCTCATTTTTTACACTAACTTCCAATAATCTTTGTTTATCATTGGCATCGCTTTGAAGCCACTAATTTTCCGATATTTGGAACAATCGTTTTGCCAGCTGCAATTCGAAGTATACCAGCTTACAACAAAGCATCAGACAAAGCTGACCTTGGCTTTGTTTTGTTAATATTTATAACTGAAAACATTTATTCACAAACGAACGTTGTTCCGAATACAGCAACACATCTCAGTTCAAGGGAATGAATCTCGGGACTTCTTGTTGATCAACGCCTTTATAAAATGAAATCAAATCACCTTTGTGGTGGTTATATAGTCTGCCAGTAAACTGAAGAGCGAGCGAGTGAGTCCCCACTCTGCCTTTCCAGCTACGTCACGAGGCGCTTCTACAGGCTGTTTCACAACGTAGTACCGGCCTGCCGCGGCGCGCGCTTAAATCTGTGTTGACGCCGTGGACAGATACGTCCCGGCAGTGTTTCTTTTTAAACAAATGTTATAAGACCATAAGGAATACAAAGAATATTAGCCAACAGTTCTTTTTGTGTCACATCCTATACATACGCTGTAATAACGTAAGCGACGATCGAACGCTCGTTACCCCGCAAATATCGCTTCTTCGTCGTATTCTGCACATTTTGTTGCAATGCAGGACGATTATCCGTCAGTTCCGTATACCGAAGTATAGCAGTGAGTATGCAAAGTTAACTGACTGACACTGGCAACTAAATCGAAGTATTGTATTTCACTGCACGGTTATCTACACCGCTAGGCAGGTAACAGGCAACTGACTTGGGGTGCCCGTGTGGGCCAGTGGCAGGGTTCTTCCGGAAAAGGTCACTTCCTCCACGCTCTTGAGTTTACAGACAGACCATAGCAGTCTATCAAAATTGAATCGCCCTGTAGTTTTATCAGCTCAGTTTGGAGACTTGATTGGGGCATCCTCTGGGCACACCGAAAAAGACGTCAAAAAAAAAAAAAAAAAAAAAAAAACGTTGAGTGTAGATTTTACTTGTTTTATTTCTTCAAATCTGTCTTCAAATTCTTTATGCAATGAATAATACTTTTGTGTACTCACTTATGTCTTCATAAGTACCTAAATCCAAGATTTTTAGAGAGGGAGTGGTCCTTGAAGCTGACTTTTAAACAGCAAAAGCTGCAATTTCAAAGTTGCAATATGGTCACACACAGTACCGATTAATTTATTTTTACCTAACAACGAGATATTTAAATCATGTTTAGCCGTGCGGTCTAAGGCGCTGCAGTCATAGACTGTGCGGCTGATCCCTTCAGAAGTTCAAGTCCTCCCTCGGGCATGGGTGTGTGTGTGTTTGTCCTTAGGATAATTTAGGTTAACTAGTGGGTAAGCTTAGGGACTGATGACCTTAGCAGTTCAGTCCCATAAGATTTCACACACATTTGAACATTAAATCATGTAAATAAGCCGCGATGTCTTCCATGATAGCTTGGTCAGCGATCCATTGCTCATCATCCAAATCTGACGGTGGAGAACCTCTCGTATCAGTGAACAAAGCTATTTCTTTTCTGAAACCGAAAAAGATTGAGAGTACTTTTGAGCAACTTAACCATCGTGCGATACAATAAAAAGGAACGTGTTTGTGAATTAATTCGAGATCCTCCAAAAATCCTTTAAGTTCCCGATGATACAAGCCTTGCTTTCTACAAAAGCGCACAGTTTTTGCAACTTTACCATGATGGAACTAAGCATGTGGAAAACTTTTGCACATAGCAGTTCTTGATGTAAAAGGCAGTATATTGTCCTCGGTAACAGTGAAATCTTTCTCGACACCCCTCACAAAAACTTCAAGTTGAGCTTATGGTACTGTTGTCAGTGCTCTCATTTAAGACAATCGATTACTCTACGAAGTTTCGACGTTTATGGCGCAACTGCTTCTTTAATTCTGCACCAATATCTTCCACTCTTCGGGAAATTGTATGTTCAGACAAGCTTAACACCTCAAATTGGACAACTACAGGCGGGCATATTACCTTCGAACATTGTACAAAACAATCTTTTACAAACCGGCCTTCCGAAAATGACTTCCACTTTTTGCAATTCTCAGTGCAACAATGTAGCTTCCACGAAGTACGCTTTCCGATATGTATTTCAACTCAGATATCTGCGGGTAATTTAGTTTAACAACAATATCCAAAGTGAAGTAGCGCAAGTTTCTATAAATAGGAGTAGTATTACAAAAAACTATATTTTTATTTTTATTTTACAATGAACAGTATAAACAAGGCTTACGTCTTCAGACTGTGGTAATTCTGATTTTAATTTAGTCATCAGTTCTCTTCTGTCCACTCCAACAATCCCTTCGTGTGTTAAACTCCTCCAGAACAGTCAATGAAGTCACAACGGTACCGACCGGCCGCCGCGTCATCCTCACCCACAGGCGTCACTGGACGCGGATGTGGAGGGGCATGTGGTCAGCACACCGCTCTCCTGGCCGCTACTTCTCAATCAAGTAGCTCCTCAATTTGCCTCACAAGGGCTGAGTGCACACCGCTTGCCAACAGCGCTCGGCAGACTGGATGGTCACCCATCCAAGTGCTAGCCCAGCCCGACAGCGCTTAACTTCGGTGATCTGACGGGAACCGGTGTTACCACTGCGGCAAGGCTGTTGGCCTTCGTGTGTTGAGAAATGTCTATTTTAGTAGTGACGTCGCTCTGTTCAGGCAGAGCGACATATTAAGCACAGTACTTTCCCATCTGTCTTTACAGACAAATCTACGTGTCTTCCCACTGAGCGTTAACAAATGGCACACCTAAACCCGCACCTTTCCTGCTCATGTTGAACGCTCGCAAAACAGATTAACAGGGTCCCATTTGATAAGATTCCGGACGGATATTTCAGCGCACCGAAGACGACGCTGTCTCTGTCACATACGTGCTGCTGCAGCCACCACACGGGAGGAAAGGGGGGAGGGATGGGAAAAACACCGGTGTCTCTCGACGTGGCACCGGGGCGCGCAAGCATTAAGTGCTCCAGTTGGCGTGGCCTGTACTATATGGTCACGGCCGGCTACCTGCCCCTTCCTCGCTGGATTAGGCTTGTAAGTTTGCAAATGATTATGTACATGAGTTACATTATTTTTAACTTTAAATGCACTCATTTTAGGTGAGTCTTTATCGTTACTGTTATTGACATTAAACGAAACAACAAGTTTACTCTTACCAGTCACCGTTTTATTTATCTCTACGGCGCGTTTCAAAGGTTTAAACTATCATCAGGTGGCTTTACATTAATTAGTATGATATTTGTGTGTGTGTTGTTACTATTTCTTGGAGGAACTTAAGGCACTGTCTAACGGAGAAACAAGACACTATTTCAGAACACGGTTATGGGATTCTTCTGACAAAAAACTAAACTTAAATCTAATGGAAAGCATAAAATAAGTAAAATAGAGTACCTCCAGTGGTCACAGGTTCCTTTCGCTGTCATAACACATCACATGTATACTGTCAGATTTGTAAACAAGTATGGCGTCTGGAAACATTTCACCTGATTGTATAAACGAGTATGAAGTTTCAGCCCTTTTAACTTGTGAAAATCGAATTTATATGACACCTGAAGTATTTATTCCAACACATGTATTCGACACCTCACAACAAATACCTCCAAATCCTTTAAAAAAGTTATTCTGTAATAATATTGTTACGATGTATTTTCTTTGTACTTTGCGATAACGTCTTCTCTTCTGCTATACGAACCTTGCACCCAGCAGTTTCCAGACGCCATATTTGTTTACAAATATGAAAGTACACATGTGATGTGTTATGACAGCGAAAGAGACCTGTGACCACTGGAGGTACTATATTTTACTTATTTTATGTTTACCATTAGATATAAGTTTAATTTTTTGTCAGAAGAAATCCAAAACCATGTTCTGAAATTTTGTCTTGTTTCTCCACTAGGCCGTGCCACAAGTTCCTCCAAAAAATCGTAACACAGCACACACACAAATGTCATACTAACTAATGTAAATCCACCTGATTATGGAGGTTTAAATTCATGTTTCATTTAATACATTATTTTTGCTATTTTACGAAGAGCGTCGAGTAAGTAAAGTAGCACTTCTTTTCGAGAAATTCCGGTAGAAAAAAATACGGAATTTGTTGTGGGACATCGTGAAATATTCCCGCTTTAGCCACTACAGTTTCATGAATTTCCGATAGTTGGCGGCGTTACAAATCACCTTCAAAACAGCGTCTGTAACGGAGATACGTTCCAAGCAGAGAGCTGTCACTGAGTTTCCTTTGGCGGAAAACCGAGAGCGTCCCAGATATTCATAGGCGCTTGCAGAATGTCTATGGAGACCTGGGCGAAACGTCCGTCATCACCGCAACAAGGTCGCGCAGACCTGTCCTACAACTCGCGTGCCGGCCGGCCGCACACAGCTGTGACTCCTGCAAGTTCGAATGTATAGGCACATTCGTCGTGATGGACAGATCACAGTGAAACACCTTGCTGCCCAACTGGATGTCGTTGCTGGTAGTGCTGACACACTCGTCCACTCACAGGTGTGTGACCTCAGGGACCCACTAGGCAGGAGGGTGCGTGTGAAATCTTATGGGACTTCATTGCTAAGCTCATCAGTCCCTAAGCTTACACACTATTTAATCTAAATTATCCTAAGGACAAACACACACTGTAAGTAGGCTGTTTAGGTTCTTACATTGGCAACGTCACCGCCACGTAGCGCTCTGTATGAAAATCACTGGCTGTGCTGTGTGCAGTTAGTGGCTGGGTGGCATTGTTGGAATTTGCTATAGTAGTGTTGGGCAGTTGGCTGTTAACAGCGTGTAGCGTTGCGCAGTTGGAGGTGAGCCGCCAGCAGTGGTGGATGTGGGGAGAGAGATGGCGGAGTTTTGAGAGCGGATGATATGGACGTGTGTCCATCAGAGACGGTAAAAAAAATGGCTCTGAGCACTATGGGACTTAACTGCTGTGGTCATCAGTCCCCTAGCACTACTTGAACCTAACTAACCTAAGGACATCACACACATCCATGCCCGAGGCAGGATTCGAACCTGCGACCGTAGCGGTCGCGCGATTTCAGACTGTAGGCGCCAAGAACCGCTCGGCCACTCCACCCGGCAGAGACGGTAAATTTGTAAGACTGGACGTCATGAACTGATATATATTATGACTTTTGAACGCTATTAAGGTAAATACATTGTTTATTCTCTATCAAAATCTTTCATTTGCCAACTATGCCCATCAGTAGTTAGTGCCTTCAGTAGTTTGAATATTTTACTCAGCTGGCAGTAGTGGCGCTCGTTGTATTGCAGTAGTATGAGTAACGAAGATTTTTGTGAGGTAAGTGATTCATGAAAGGTATAGGTTATTGTTAGTCAGGGCCATTCTTTTGTAGGGATTTTTGAAAGTCAGATTGCGTTGCGCTAAATACATCGTGTGTCAGTTTAGTGTTGATCAGAATAAGTAAAGAGCGAAATGTCTGAGTACGTTCAAATAACGTAAGGGGTTAACCAGCATAGTAATTCATAAATTTTTCTAAGGGGACGTTTCAACCCACCCATGCCCGAGGGAGGACTCGAACCTCCGCCGGGACCAGCGGCACAGTCCATGACTGCAGCGCCTTAGACCGGTCGGCTAATCCCGCGCGGGGACTATGAAGCCTGTATCTCGCACCTTACGACTTTCATTAGTTTGTCTCAGTGAAGGATGCATACCGTGGTAGGAAATACGTGAATGATGGAAAACTTATTGATACAGCAAGACGTTCGCTCCGGCGTCGACCATTAGAGTGATAGCATGCAAGTATACAGGCCGTTCCGGAGAAGTGGCGTAGGGCGCCACATTGAACGGAGGTTATGTTGAAAAACTGGGTTGTGGAACCTAAAGAGTGGGAGTAATGTTGTTTTTTTGTTGTGGTCTTCAGTCCAGAGACTGGTTTGGTGGAGGTGTCCATGCTTTATCCTGTGCAAGCTTCTTCATCTCCCAGTACCTACTGCAACCTACATCTTTCCGAATGTGTTTAGTGTATTCATCTCTTGGTATGCCTCTACGAATTTTACCCTCCACGCTGCCCTCCAATACTAAATTAGTCATTCCTTGATGCCTCAGAAAATGTCCTACCAACCGATACCTTCTTCTAGTCAAGCTGTGCCACAAACTCGTCTTCTCCCCAATTCTATTCCATACCTCATTAGTTATGTGATCTACCCATCTAATTTTCATGATTCTTCTGTAGCACCAGATTTCGAACGCTTCTATTCTCTTCTTGTCCGAACTAGTTATCGTCCATGTTTCACTTCCATACATGGCTACACTCCATACAAATACCTTCAGAAACGACTTCCTCACACTTAAATCTATACTCGATGTTAACAAATTTCTCTTCTTCAGAAACGCTTTCCTTACCATTGCCAGTCTACATTTTATATCCTCTCTACTTCGACCATCATCAGTTATTTTGCTCCCCAAATAGCAAAACTCCTTTACTACTTTAAGTGTCTCATTTCCTAATCTAATTCCATCAGCATCACCCGACTTAATTCGACTACATTCCATTATCCTTGTTTTGCTTTTGTCGATGTTAATCTTATATACTCCTTTCAAGACACTGCCCATTCCGTTGAGCTGCTCTTCCTGGTCCTATGCTGTCTCTGACAGAATTACAATGTCATCGTCGAACCTCAAAGTTTTTATTTCTTCACCATGGATTTTAATTCCTACTTCGAATTTTTCTTTTGTTTCCTTTACTGCTTGCTCAATATACAGATTGAATAACATCGGGGAGAGGTTACAACCCTGTCTCACTCCCTTCGCAACCACTGCTTCCTTTTGATGCCGCTCGACTCTATATATCTGCCATCTGGTTTCTGTGCAAATTGTAAACAGCCTTTCGCTCCCTGTATTTTATCCCTGCCACCTTTAGAATTTGAAAGAGAGTATTCCAGTCAAGATTGCCAAAAGCTGTCTCTAAGTCTACAAATGCTGGAAACGTAGGTTTGCTTTTTGTTAATCTAGCTTCTAAGGTAAGTCGTAGGATCAGTATTGCCTCACGTGTTCCAACATCTCTACATAACATAGGTCCATTACCCATGTAAAGGTGATTTACTTATAAAACTACTATTTCTACTAGTATTAGTGCTATCCTGTTGTTGCCGGCCGCGGTGGTCTCGCGGTTCTAGGCGCGCAGTCCGGAACCGTGGGACTGCTACGGTCGCAGGTTCGAATCCTGCCTCGGGCATGGATGTGTGTGATGGCCTTAGGTTAGTTAGGTTTAAGTAGTTCTAAGTTTTAGGGGACTAATGACCACAGCAGTTGAGTCCCATAGTGCTCAGAGCCATTTGAACCATTTGCTATCCTGTTGAAGGCTTCTTACATCAGTGAGTGAAACCTTGGTTCAACATTATACAGTAGAATGCAGTCCAAGAGAGACAACAATTGTACGAAAAGTGACACCGACTGCACCTGCCCAGGACGATGCAAAATGTAATCGGCCGCTTGTAGAAATACCGGCGCGTTGGCCGCGAATGGTCCTCGGCGGTAGCGACCGCGGCAGTGGCCGAGCGGCAAGTGGGTCAGGAGGCGGCGGAGCGCAGCGCGGAGCGGCGGCGAAAGTCGCGAGGCAGCGCGGGGGCGGCAGAAGGGGGGCTGTTCGCGGAGTAGCAGCGCTCTGCACTGATCACACACAGGTGGCGGCAGTATCGCGCACACAAGGGATCAAAAGGCAGTGCACTGGCGATCTGCCTTTAGTAGTCAGGTGATTCCTGTAAAAAGGTGTCCGGCGTAGTGATGGTCGCACGACAGGTATTAAGACTTTGCACGCGGAATGGTAATTGGAGCCAGACCCATGGGACATTCGATTTCGGACATCGTTACACAATTTAGTATGCCGAGAGCCACAGTGTCAAGTGTGTGCCGAGAGTACCACATTTCAGGCATCACCTCTCCCCACGGACAGCGCAGTGGCCGACAGCCTTCACTTAACGACCGAGAGCAGCGGCGTTTGCGTGCAGTCGCCAGTGCTAACTGGCAAGCAACACTGCGTGAAATAGCTGCAGAAATCAATGCGGGACGTACGACGAACTTACCCGTTAAGGCAGTGCGGCGAAATTTGGCGTTAATAGGCATGGCATCAGACGACAGGCGCGACTGCTTTTGCTAACAGCACATCAACTGCAGTGCCTCTCCTGGGTTCGTGATCACTGATGTGTGGAGGTCTTTCGACACATCAGAATTAAACACATAAACAGTTTGTAGTTGCCACACACTTTTTTAACTACAAACATATCGCTCTTATCAAATTAACGGTAGAACGATTATGGAAAGGCACTTGCCTTGTGGAACCACATATTTTTCAAAATTGTCTCAACCAAATTTCATTAATTAAAACAATGTTCATAAAAGCATCATTAATCAAATATGACTGAGTGAACTAAATCACACAAACTTTATGACTTAGATGGAACAGTTTTCACACGACTCACATCAAGACTCTGGCTACTTCCAGAAGCTAAAGAATAGATTAAGTCCAACAAACTCAGATCTTACAAAATTTGCTTAGTTAACTTTCATTAAATAAAACAATATTCATAAAACCATTATTAATAAAATAAAGCTGCCATAACTAAACATCACAAGCTTCATAACTTACGTTGAAACGGTTTTTCATATAATTCACGTCAAAACTCTAAAACTACTTCCACAACTAAGGCGATGCGTTAAGTCCAACAAATACAGATCTTTCAAAACTTGCTTATCCAACTTTCATTAATCACAACAATATATACACCGATCCCGGTCCTTAATTTTCACTCTTCCATCGTGATACCCCGATCGAAGCTTGCTCGCGTCGACCACCGCCAATTATCTGAAACATAAACACATTACCGGCAAACAACATATACACAAGGATATTAACCCAACCAGTTATCAGTAAAACCTTTAATTCTACGCGGCACCGATGAACCTTAAGCAGACTTAACATACGTGACAATGACTCTTAAGATCTGATTAGACAACCTCTTAAACAACAAATAAAATAATAAAGTAGAGCCGGCCGGTGTGGCCGAACGGTTGTAGGCGCTACAGTCTGGAACCGCGCTACCGCTACGGTCGCAGGTTCGAATCCTGCCTCTGGTATGGATGTGTGTGACGTCCTTAAGTTAGTTAGGTTTAAGTAGTTCTAAGTTGTAGGGCACTGATGACCTCACATGTTAAGTCCCATAGTGCTCAGAGCCACTTGAACTAATAAAATAGAAAAGGAATAAAGGAAAAGGGAAAATATTTCGGCCCACTTCTGGACGCCAGGCATAAACTTACGCACTACTTGGTATGCATTAAACACGGCTTCAGGTCTATGCAGCGTGCGTCACTAGCACTTCCTTACGTGCCGGCAACATATCAGGCAGCAAGATCAAAGGCAACTGAAACAGCAAAGATAGTTTTCAGTGCACAGGGGTGTTCAATTATCATGAACAGAACCCACCGTTGAACACTTGCAA
Source organism: Schistocerca gregaria (assembly GCF_023897955.1). NCBI lineage: Eukaryota > Metazoa > Arthropoda > Insecta > Orthoptera > Acrididae > Schistocerca > Schistocerca gregaria. Next base: position 517,488,545 of record NC_064921.1, on the reverse strand, counting down.
CACACATGCAAGAGACACGAAGGAAATCTGTCCTTCACATATCCAAGAAACCTCAAACACCGTCGGCAGCGGATCTGCATTACAACGGCTAAACACGCATCAGCAGCGGCCCACGCTCCTTCGTCGACCACTCGCCACGCTCCATAAAGGCACCACGCCACCACTGTCGCTCACACAGCTGATCCCGAACTGAAGACCCAGAAAGCACGCGCCGCTGTTAAATAACCATCTGCCAAAGATACGAAGCCAAGCAGGCATCGAAAACCGACTCAGACGATCGTGATGAGAATCGAAGGACACTGGCGCCAGCAGCACACCAGCTCAATCAGTTCGATTGGACCCTAGACCACTGGAAAACTGTGGCCTGGTCAGATGAGCCCCTGTGTCAGTTTTCAAGAGCTGACAGTAGGATTCGAGTGCGGTACAGATGACATGAAGCTATGCCCCCAAGTTGTTAACAAGTCCTTGAGCAAGCTAATGGTGGCTCTGTAATGGTGTGGGCTGTGTGTACACGAAATGGACTAAGGCCTCTGCTCCACCTGAACCGATCTTTAATTTAATTGTAAATGGTTACGTTCGGCTACTTGGAGACCGTTCGGAGTCGTACATGGACTTCATGTCCCCAAAAACAACGATGTGATTTTTATGGATGACAATGCGCCATGTCACAGGATCACAACTGTTCGCAACTGAATGAAGAACATTCTGGACAAATCGAGCAACTGGTTGGCCACCCATATCGTCCGATAGGAACCCTATCGAAAAATTGTCGGACCTAATCGAGAAGTCATTTCTTGCACAAAATCCTGCACAAACAACACTTTCGTAATTTTGGAAGGTTATAGACGCAGCGTGGCTCAGTATTTCTGTAGAGGAGTTTCGACACAGCCAACATGGATTTAGGAAACATCGTTCCTGTGAAACACAACTAGCTCTTTATTCACATGAAGTGTTGAGTGCTATTGACACGGGATTTCAGATCGATTCGTATTTCCCGATTTCCGGAAGGCTTCTGACACTGTACCACACAAGCCGCTCGTAGTGAAATTGCGTGCTTATGGAATATCATCTCAGTTATGTGACTGGATTTGTGATTTCCTGTAAAGAGAGGTCACAATTCGTAGTAATTGACGGAAAGTCATCGAGTAAAACAGAAGTGATTTCTGGCGTTCCCCAAGATAGTGTTAAAGGCCCTTTGCTCTTCCTTATCTATGTAAACGATATAGGAGACAAACTGAGCAGCCGTCTTCGGTTGTTTGCGGATGATGCTGTTGTTTATCGACTCATAAAGTCATCAGAAGATTAGAAAAAACTGCTAAACGATTTAGAAAAGATATATGAATGGTGCGAAAAGTGGCAGTTGACCCTAAATAACGAAAAATGTGAGGTTATCCACAAGAGTGTTAAAAGAAATTCGTTAAACTTCGGTTACACGAAAAATCAGTCAAATCTAAAGGCCGTAAATTAAACTAAATACTTAGGAGTTAAAATTACAAACAAGTTGAATTGGAAAGAGCACATAGAAAATGTTGTGGGGAAGGCTAACCAATGATTGCATTTTGCTGGCAGGACACTTAGAAAATGTAACAGATCTACTAAGGAGGTGCCTACGCTATGCTTGTCCGTCCTCTTTTAGAATACTGCTGCGCGGTGTGGGATCCTTACCAGATAGAACTTATAAAGGCACATTTGCATGCCGTGCGTGGGTTTCCTCGGAAACCCGAAATCTTAGTTAAATAATTAATCTCTGACCAATAAATAAAGCCTATGGCACAGAACTGCAGCGCTATGCCGCTGATAAAACAAAATACAATTGGGATGCTCTTATATTTCTTTAAGAAGGGGGTCGAGCAGATGAACTGGTGAGGGAAGCACGTATATTTTATTAACTAACACACCGCCATATTTGATGTTATATAAGAACACTGCGAGTTGCAATCTTACTAGGCACTCGATTCTGTAAATAATTTATATTTATGAAAACAATCACCTCTGTACGACGTATTGAGATGGCTGGCAAATTATTATAATATTGAGATGTAGATTTTGAGTCCGCACCTACCGCAGTAGTCTTTGAAAACGATTTAAATACTAAGTCCGATTATTTTGAGTCTTATTTCACGGTCAACTACGAATAATATTCCATTTATGAAAAAGCCATTGTCAAGCGTCTGATGCCAAATACACTCCTGGAAATGGAAAAAAGAACACATTGACACCGGTGTGTCAGACCCACCATACTTGCTCCGGACACTGCGATAGGGCTGTACAAGCAATGATCACACGCACGGCACAGCGGACACACCAGGAACCGCGGTGTTGGCCGTCGAATGGCGCTAGCTGCGCAGCATTTGTGCACCGCCGCCGTCAGTGTCAGCCAGTTTGCCGTGGCATACGGAGCTCCATCGCAGTCTTTAACACTGGCAGCATGCCGCGACAGCGTGGACGTGAACCGTATGTGCAGTTGACGGACTTTGAGCGAGGGCGTATAGTGGGCATGCGGGAGGCCGGGTGGACGTACCGCCGAATTGCTCAACACGTGGGGCGTGAGGTCTAACAGTACATCGATGTTGTCGCCAGTGGTCGGCGGAAGGTGCACGTGCCCGTCGACCTGGGACCGGACCGCAGCGACGCAAGGATGCGCGCCAAGACCGTAGGATCCTACGCAGTGCCGTAGGGGACCGCACCGCCACTTCCCAGCGAATTAGGGACACTGTTGCTCCTGGGGTATCGGCGAGGACCATTCGCAACCGTCTCCATGAAGCTGGAATACGGTCCCGCACACCGTTAGGCCGTCTTGCGCTCACGCCCCAACATCGTGCAGCCCGCCTCCAGTGGTGTCGCGACAGGCGTGAATGGAGGGACGAATGGAGACGTGTCGTCTTCAGCGATGAGAGTCGCTTCTGCCTTGGTGCCAATGATGGTCGTATGCGTGTTTGGCGCCGTGCTGGTGAACGTCACAATCAGGACTGCATACGACCGAGGCACACAAGGCTAACACCCGGCATCATGGTGTGGGGAGCGATCTCCTACACTGGCCGTACACCTTTGGTGATCGTCGAGGGGACACTGAATAGTGCACGGTACATCCAAACCGTCATCGAACCCATCGTTCTACCATCCCTAGACCGGCAAGGGAACTTGCTGTTCCAACAGGACAATGCACGTCCGCATGTATCCCGTGCAACCAACGTGCTCTAGAAGGTGTAAGTCAACTACCCTGGCCAGCAAGATCTTCGGATCTGTCCCCCATTGAGCATGTTTGGGACTGGAACCGTTCCACCACTACTGTCGCAGGTTGGAATCCTGCCTCGGGTATGAATGTGTGTGATGTCCTTTGGTTAGTTAGGTTTAAGTAGTTCTAAGACTGATGACCTCAGATGTTACGTCCCATAGTGCTCAGAGCCATTTGAATTTATAGTACCCCTCCGCACCACCTCTTCTGGAAACTGAACCATGTATTTTCGCTTGGTCTCAAACAAAGTTTGTGAAAACTAGAGAAAACCAATACTAATATGACAGTAGAGTGTTCGAATTTCATTCTCTCCGAATAAGATGTCAGTGTCTCAATAATCGATGGGATAAGGAATACCCAGCTAGGGGCAGGGGTAAGAAAAGAACACAAAAAGAATCTACGAAAATGAAACTTACATGCTACTCCTGAAACAAACATATCAATTTAGTATCTAAGTGAACAAAACTAGAATGTGAAATGCACTACCCCATAAAAAAGAGAAGCAGCCAGAAGGCATGGTCGGATGTCAATGTAACTTCATACATGTACACACAATCGACGGTTTTGTTAATGATTACAGAATTGCAATTCTCTGTGACGGGTACAACAGGTGCCAGAGTACTGTACTGTTGGTAGTGTTTAGTGTTGTTATCAGGCCTGAAAGGATATATAAGTGGCGTGAACATTTCAAATACTGAACGATCACAGTGAAGGAAGGAGACGCCTCCATGTATTCATACGAGAGAATTAGTAAAAATGTGGTGTGAGTACCCCTCCGCCGGCCGGTGTGGCCGAGCGGTTCTAGAGTTTGAAAGTGGCCCGATTGTGCGCCGACATTTGGCCGTATGGTCGAATCGTTCATTTATATTTGTCTGGCATTCTCATGCAACAGTAGCCAGGTGTCGCACTGAGCATGCGTACTGGACGTGGGAGTTCCGGTCGATCTGACCACCACAAGGGAGCATTGCCACATTTTCACCAAGCACCGCTTCAATCTGCGCCTGCCATTCGAGAACAAGTAGTGGAGTCCTTGCAAAATTCTGTATCATCCCGAAACATTGATCGGAGGTGCAGATTGCATAGGCCGCCAATAACATCACAACACAAACGGCAGCGTTTGGAGTGATGTCATGGCCGGGAAGCTTGCACTACTGGTGAATGTCGTCGCATTGTGTTCAGCGATGAATCGCGGTTCTGCACTACCCCGAATGACCATCGTCGTCGAATATGGGATCGACCTGGGGAGAGGTATCATTCTTCGAGAGTTTTGGAGAGGCACGTGGTATGGGGAGCGATCTATTTTTTTTTGTAAAGGTAGGTGGAGCCCCTTCACGCCCTCACTGGCATGATGGCAAACGCAAAAGGTCTATTGTCATCTCTGCATAAGGGTTAGTTTTCACTTAAGTGAGGTGTCGCAGGATGTGGCCACTACGATGTTTACGTACGTCTGGTTAAGGTTAACCATTAATACGCGCTCATCTGGAGGTAGATTGGGTGGAAAGTCGAACGAAGGGTAGCGTTTTGAAGGGCAGAGGAAAAAAAGTGCCAAGACAAGAGCCAGGGAAAAAAAAACCTCTGCGATAGTTGGGTCGGGTGGTAAGAGCAGTAGCGGATGTCTTGCTGCCTGCGACAGGTCATGCAAGGGTAGGCTTCGTTAGTAGTGGGTATCATGCATGCCAATACCTCTGACGTTTTGCGGTGCTGTTACTCGGTGACTGCCGCTGGGAGACAGTGTTGATCTGTCGGTCAGCGTCAGAGAACCTGTAACAGGTTCATGATCGTTTTGTGTCCGATAGGTCATATATCAAATGCTCAGTGGTGGGTGCTGATGGCGGTTTGTTTGTGCGTCAGTGGGCGACCTCGTCGGTTGCCCTGCTGTAGGATGTTGGTCGGCTTTAGTAGCAGCTGGTATTTCCAGTCAACGTTGCTGATATGCAGGGGCTTGCGACGTTTGTCGCTTGTTGGTGTGTGTTACCTTGCCATAGATGGTAATGCTGTAGCTAGCGGAGAGCGATCGAGTATGACTTCAGGTAGCGACTCGTAGTGACTAAGGCAATAGCGCAACGGTACTTCACGAAAATTCTGCTCCCTGATGCATCAGAACCACATGTAAGGTGTCAGGCAAATCCAACACCTTCCATGAAAACCCTGACATGATAAGTAAATCCAGCAGTATGTCAAATAGCTCCGAATAAATCGTGACATTAAATTAGCCAAAGTAATACGAGTAACGAGTGAGCAAATGGAATACCACAGACTAACACAAGAATGCCTAAATGCATGTCGTACCTTCCCACCGTGAGCTCCGAGGGGAGAAACGAGAACAGAAGCCGAGAGCAGAACCGTGTTAAGCTAGAAGGCCCTACGGTAAGGGACGGACTGGACACCCACGTCGCCAGCTAACCACCAGGACCACCCAGAGCCCATGTTAAAAGCTGGAGCCCTCCAGAAGAACAGTATAGATCTTACGATAACACTAAAAGGGCCACACCAGCTGCAAGTTTTAGCGTGAGAGTTTTTCGCGTCTCTGTTACGATGCAAACTTTAAAAACATAACCCCACCATGAAATGTATAACGTTTCTCATTGGATAGACAGAATTTTTGTAGGCGGAGCTTGAGGTTAACATAGAGACCCTGATTGGTCAGACGAAAACACAGCCAGATAGTTTTTTTTTAAACCAACTTCGGTAAATGGTAGTAAGCAGAAGTTAGGAGAGAGTTTCTTCCGAGTCGGCGAGGTGCGTGGAGCTGTGCCGACCGACGCCCCGTGACGCTGCCTAACCAACGGCAAGGTAATGAACGCACGCGATGCCGCATAACAGCGCATAAAGCTTCTTCACTCAGAACTGCAGAAGTCTCATCTGTTACACCCCCGTTTTGCGTAATACTAGTGTCGATCGTCAATTAAAGCTCATGGCATTCACATTTGAGACGTAAGTTAAAATCTGAAACACGATGATTTTTCTGTTATATAATTATTGAGAAGGCACATCAGCCACTGTAATTTACAACAAGTTAGATAAGTAATTAAAGATAATTGAGGGTCACCATTTTGATAGTTTTCTCTTTTGTGAAACTTAATTTAAACCTAGATTATAGATGTGATATGTCACAGATCATCCTTCGATCCATAGTAGAACTTGGAAACCCATTCAGGGAATATTAGTTCACATTTTTGTTCAATGCAGTTGGTTTTTACCACCCTGTATTAAAACATTTCCTTTTATCAATAGTGAAATTTATAAACAATGTTTTGTGAGTAGAATAAAATTTCCAATGATAAACTTAACTGCTTTCTCGACATTATTTTACCAGCTAACTAAAAATAGGAAAGCCTTGAACCCCTTCCACTCAATTTAGTTAGTATTAAGATTCTTTTACAGGGAGTGTAGTGGAGCTGACGCTGAAATCATTAAGTATTTGGTTATATCATCGCTAGTCTCACTGAACTCTTCTGAACTGTACATGTCATGTGTGGTCTGGCGTCTCCTTACCAGCAACAGGTCCCAGGTTCAAACTAGTGAATTCCCTAAAAAACAAGCTCAGAGCGTCGTTGCGCGAAAGTGGTAGGTAGACACGACATAGAACAAACCGAAACCACGCAGAATTTTAGACGCGGTATCATTTTTCAACAACAACAGTCATCAGACATGGTGCATTTCTCTATGAACTACCTGCGTGATGAAGAGTTACTCCTTTGGCCAGTAAGGTCCCCCTATCTGTTCCCGATGGAATATGTGTGGGGCCTCCTCAGACGTCAACTTGATCCCAGTGCCAATAACAAGTACGTCAAAAATCAGTTACAACAGGGCCTGTATGCCTCAGGGAAGGATACAAAGGGCTTTAAGACATCTCCCAACAGATTCTGTTGATGTGTACCGGCCAGAGCGAGTGTTGTGTCCTACTGATAAGAGCTTTCATAGTGCCAAATTCGTTGTAAATTTGACGTGTTTGTTGTAATCACTGAAGTATTATCATAAGCTCACTCAAAATATTAAATTTCATTTATTTCGTTTCCTCCTCGTCTTGTCGGTGCTTCACATTCTTTTTGTCACACAGTGTAAATACTGGCTAGTAGCAAGAATATCGAGAGCGATTTGTGAAGTCTGAAAAATATGTCGTCATTCTCTGCGAAACTGAGATCCCCCACTCCCACCCCTCTAATTTACACGTCACACAGTCACTTCCTATATACACTCCTCGGTGTAAAACATTGACTGAAAAAACAAGAAGATCGCCACGCCAAGAAGCAGTTGCGCAACATAAACTAAAGTTGGTAGGTGTGTTTCTACATCTGAAAAATGATGTCTGTTCGAAATTCGAGCCAGTCGCTACTAGCTCCACTGTGAGGACGCAAATCAGGTTTGCTTTTAAAAAAATGCTGCAACGGTAGTGACCGTCTGTTACCTTTGAACGTTGAGTTGATCTTAGTGTACGCCCCCAGTAGCTGAGTGGTCAGTCGGCCTTTGGCTGTGGAGCGATGCGGTACGTCCCGGCCGCTCCGTGTCGCGTTTCCGGGTGTGTTGTTGTTTACCGCGCCGGCGCGCTAGTGTTACGTATTGCCGTGACGTTCCTGACACACGATGGCTCTTTCGTATCGGAAAGCCACGATCAAGCTGCAGTTCGACACTACGTACTCTAGACCCAAGGCCCACGAAGTAGAGCGTTTTTTACGCGATGTGGTACATGTTGATCCTAACGAGCTGATCGGTATCCACTTATCTATTGTCTCCAGCGTCGTATATCTTAAGCTCACTGACGACGAAGCATGTGACAAACTTCTCAGACGCTCGACGGCAGGTTATCGGTTCTGCCACTCAGACGGAAACGTGGGTGTGGTGACGCTTGAACGTGCTGGATTGGGAATCCAAAATGTGCGCGTGTTTGAGCTCCCTTTTGAAGTTCCAGCGGATTTGGTCACCCTTGCTCTTCGACCCTATGGAACAGTTCTCGGCCACACGGCCGAAAAATGGAAGACCTTCGACACCTACCCTGTCCTTAACGGGGTGCGACAAGTCCGTATTGACCTGCATCGCCATATTCCTTCGTATCTCACGATCGCTGGTTGCAGGGCAATAATTATTTACGACGGTCAGCCGAGAACCTGCTCCGGTTGTGGCCAGACGGGACACATGCGTACCGAATGCCTGCAACGCCGTCTCGTGCAGACACCCTCGACCGATCAGATTCGTCCGTCGACACCGACCTCTCTGCCGATTACGTATGTTGCGGCGGCGAGACGGGAGACGCCAGCTGTATATGACGACCCCACTGTATTGGTGCGAGCTTTGGAGGACCCTGCAGTAGCTTCCACGGAGCCCCAAGCGTCTTTCAGTGCTGATGCTACTGATGTCCTTTCGTCGGACCCCGGCGCACCGTCACAACGGCTCGCCGACGGTGCGATGGAAGTTGAAGCACAGGATGCAGCGTCCTCCCCTTGCCCTACGTCGGAAACAGAGGCGCGGCAGCGTAAGCAGAAATCACCCAAGCGTCATAAGAAGCGGCGCAAGACAACCGACGACGTAGAACAGCCCGAGGCGACACCGCTGGATGACGAGGTACCTCAACCGCTCCACCGCGCCGACACAGGCGACCCTACCGTCTCACACGGTTCGACGTCTTCCCCCACTACCGCTGGGTCTGGACCACATGGGGATGCGGGAGATCACCGCAGCTCCGACACCGGGGATGCACCCTTGCCTCCGTCTGCCTCTCGAGATCCAGTGGTGTCAACGTCCCTGGGCGACTGGGCGCAGGAGATGGAGTTGCAGGATGCGTTTCAGGACCAAGACGATGCACCGATGCCGATGGCAGCGTCTACGCGGCCGGCGACAGACGCCTAGGGCGGTATGAGCACCTCTCGTCGCTGCCTAGCACTTCGCAAGACCGGCGCTCCACGTCACGACTACTGCCCTCCTGTCATACCATGGTCACCTCCCGAGACTTGATGGACCAGGCATACCGCCTCGCCACGATCAACGTCAATGGCATTACATCTGATGTCAAGACCCGTATGCTGAAGGATACGTTACGCGCTGCGGATCTGGACGTTGTTTTCCTTCAAGAAGTCCGATCAGGACTCTGTCTCGATGCCTACGGATATGACGCCTACACTATGCCTGCAGATGTGGGCGGCGGAGGTACGGCGATTCTACTGCGGGAAGGGATAATGGCCACTGATGTCTCCTATTTACCGTCGGCCCGGGGGGTCGCACTCACGATTGGTACAGTACGTCTGGTGAACTTATATGCTCCTTCAGGCGCCGGCAAAAGGAGAGAACGGCGCACCTTTTTTGCCGAAGATATAGCCCCGCTCTTCCAGGGCAATACCGACCACTTGGTAGTAGGCGGCGATTTTAATTGTATGCTCCGCCCATCCTACCAGGAGCCACACTACACCACCTGCCCGGCACTCCAGGCACTTGTACAGGACTTGGCCTTGTTGGACACCTGGATCATCCAACACGGCGACCGTCGAGCACACACCTACTTTACTAGTCACTCCGCGAGCCGTTTGGATCGAGTCTACGTCACCCGCGGCCTGAGATGTGGCCGGCAGCGTTCACGGATCACCTCGCATATGTGTGTACTCTCACCCTTCCCCGCCAGCGCGTCCGCCGAAGTAGGGGTCCGTGGCGCCTCAGTGTGGCCCTTCTTGATGAGATAAATTGCAGACGCGCAGTCGAGTCCACATGGAGCAATTGCCACCGGCGTATACCCGCCTACCGTTCTGTACTGCAATGGTGGTTACGGTGTGCAAAACCCGCACTGTGCCGAACATTAGTCAGCTATGGACGCGACCGAGCGCGCTGGTATACTGCGACTACTGATTTCTACTATACTGCGCTCCGCGAACTGGCTGTACAACCGCCGTCGCCAGAGCGACAATCAGCAGTACAACGCGTCAAGGCACAATTGCTTCGTATCAACGCCGTACGTCTTGCGGGTGTGCGGGTGCGAGCGAGGACGACTGATGATGTTCGTGGTGAACGACCTTCCCTCCACCATATCATTCAAGAACGCCGAAGACGCAAGAGGCAGCTCATTACCGAGGTTGAGACGGAGGATGGGCGACGCGTTGACGCACAAATAGATATCGTCCGAGCGTTCACACAGTCATATAAACTTCTTTACGAGAGGGAGTCCCACATGAATGTAGGGGTCAGGGAAGTCCTATCTGACCTACCAGTCTCTCGGAACCTACAAGATGATGCTACGCTCTTGTCGGCGGTGACTTTGGAAGAACTGCGAGAGGCTCTGTTGCGTGGCTCTCCCAACAAAACGCCTGGCCCTGACGGCCTCCCTCTTGAATTTTACAAGCGGTTCTTTGATCTCATGGGCCCAATGTGGGTCAGGATGTACAGTGAACTCCTGGACGCCGATTTTCAGGTACCATCTGACCTTACTGAGGGTCTCTTGATCCCCGTGCCCAAACCCGGCGGAGGCCGTCGCCCTCTTGATTTTCGCCCGTTGACAATGCTAAACACTGACTATAAGCTGTTGACACGCATGCTCCGTGAGAGGCTCAAACCTACGGTAATGGCGGCCATTCACACAGATCAAACCTGCCTCGGGGGCGACACTAATGTGTTTACGACTTTAAGCACCTATAGAGACGTGGTGGCGCTCATGCAAACTTGCCGCCTCCAAGGCGCTCTTGTTGCGCTGGACTTCGACCATGCTTTCGACCGCGTTAACCATGGTTTCCTGCGTGCTGTTATGGAACACATCGGTGTCCCGCGTCTGACGACGTCTGTTGTGCTTCGATTGATCCATGGGGCTGTCACGAGGATTATGATCAACGGCTGTCGGTCCGCCCCCGTCCGTGTCAACAGGTCCGTCCGGCAGGGTTGTCCTCTTTCTGCCATGCTCTTCGCCGTTGCCCTCGAACCAGCTCTTCACGGACTACGGCGACGCTTAGAAGGACTTACCCTCCGTTCCGTAACCTTTCGATGTGGTGCATACCCCGACGATGTGATGTTCTTAGCACGGTCTGGTGATGAAATACACACGGCGTTTTCCTGGCTCCACCAGTATGGGGCGGTGGCAGGCAGTGTGCTCAACCTTCGGAAATCACGCTACATGGAGGTAGGACGAGGAATGCCTGCAGGTCTGGCCGTACCTCTGACAAAGGTCCCGATGCTCAAGTGTTTAGGGATATCACTCCATCGACAAATACAACGCACGGCGGCCTTTACGTATCGTATGGTCTTACGACGACTCCGTTTAGAGGCTCGTCTCAATAAATTCAGATCATTGAACATTTTGCAACGCGCCCAATACGTCAATGTGTACATGGCTTCTCACCTTAACCATTACGCCCATGTACTGCCGATAACGGACACGATGGCTTCCAGGATACAGGCAGTGTTTGGACACGTGGTGAACGATGGTGCTGTTTTCAAGATCCGTTTTGTTACGCTTACTTTACCCTTCGACAAAGGCGGTGTTGGACTCACTCACGTCAAGCACAGAGCGCTGGCACTGTATCTTCGTTCCATGAGGCGACTCTGGCTTTCACCAACAGCCAGTCTCCCCGGCCTACTGATTGAAGAAGTGGCCCCACGTACGCTGTACCCACCGGTACCAGTTGGACATTTATCGCCCTCGCTGTCACATATTAGAACGTTTTTCGTAGAGCATAGCTATGTGTTGCGGGTTATATCGGAGACACGGAATCCGACAGCGAAGACTTATTATAGTGCTCTCCAGCACTGGACTCCGGATAACGACATTGTACGGCGCCACCCTACGGTCGACTGGCCACGGGTATGGCGAGCCATCCACGCGCCGTTCCTGTATACTTTCGTGCGGTCGACGTGGTATGTGGTCGTTAACGAGAAACTTCCAACCCGACAACGGCTGCATGCCATTCACCTAATTGACGACCCTGTGTGCCCCCGTTGCACGACGTTAGACACGGACGAACATAGACTGAACTGTGGCCCCGCGCGTGAGTGCTGGAAACTGATCCGCCAGATCCTGGCTTTCCTGCTCCGCCGCCCCTACGTTTCGATTTTACCCCAAGAACTCTTTCATCCCGACGCTGTCTATTTCCCTATGACCCGGATGAATGCGGTTAATTGGGTACGAGGAATGGCGATACACTACATATACCGCGATGGAGACAAAGACGTCCTCGATTTATGGTACTATATGATCGACGAGTTTCTGGTCTTAACGAACAGACAGGATTACCGGAACCTTTTTGCGAACTATTTGGGTTCGTCATTCATGGACCCACCACCCAGCTGGGGTGTGCCGGGTGTGAGAAGACATTAACTTGTAGATGTGATCTTTCCACGATTCCCCTATGGTAACAGAAACAGTCTCTGACTGTGTGCAGCGGCCCCGGGCGCTCCAACGATTGGTGGCTGGTGATGTCCAATGTAATGACGACCGCCCGTTCCTGGCCGCCCGCCTAGCAATGTGACCGCGGCGAGCAAGATGGCCCTTTTTAGTTCACTTTATTGGCAACTTTTTTCGCATGGCTGCCTTGTTTTTTTTTATGCATTCTCAAAAAAAAAAAAAAAGTGGTCAGCGTGATAGAACGTCAATCCTAAGGGCCCGGGTTCGATTCGCGTCTGGGTCGGAGATTTTGTACGCCCGGGGACTGCGTGTTGTGTTGTCGTAATCATAATTATTTCATCCCCATCGACGCGCAGGTAGCCGAAGTGGCGTCAACTCGAAAGACTTGCACCTGGCGAACGGTCTACCCGACGGGAGGCCCTAGCCACGCGACATTATTATAGTCGATGTTAGTCAAGAATGCATTTAAGGCGACAAAGACGTCATTCCGAGCGGTTCTAAGCGCTACGGTCTGGAAAAGCGAGATGGATGTGTGTGATGTCCTTAGGTTAGTTAAGTTAAAGTAGTTCTACGTTCTAGGGGACTGATGACCTGAGATGTTGAGTCCCATAGTGGTCAGAGCCATTTTTGAAAGACGACATTATTAACACCTCACTGAGTCTGAACCAGTTCGTGTAATAGGGCTACGTGAATTTAAATGTTGTTTCTGTGATATTCCATGAAGACTTGACAGAAAAGTAGCCAAGGTGATCAAGAGAATGTTTGGTTGCAAGAAGACCAGGCTACGGACGGCGACGCGGCACTCAGAGAGGCAATTTGAGGGATTCCAACCAACCTGTGTGCTTGCTAGACACACTGGGCCTGCAGCAGGTGTTACCACCCGTTGTGCGATTTCGTATGAGAGCAGGAGAACACTCGTGGTTGTCCCACGCACCCTGACTGTAAACTTGTTATGCTGCCACTCATGAAGGGCATTCCGGGAGGTTTTTCCTACAGGATAACGCTCGCCCATGTAACGCTGTTGTAACCCAGCATTCTCTACAGTGTGTCCACCTGTTGCCTTGGTCTGCTCTATTACCAGATCTGTCTCCAATCGAGCACATATGGGACATCATCGGACGTCATCTCCAGCATTACCCACAAACAGCATTGAGCGTCCCTGTATTGATCAAGTGCAACAGGCATGGAAATCCAATCCACAATCTGACATCCGGCGCTTGTACAACACAATGAATGCTTGTCTGAATGTTTGGATTCAATAATCTGGCTGTTATACCTGTTATTAACGTACCAGCATTTCAGATTTGCAATGGCTTATCTCGCGCTTGCATTGACCTGTGATCTTGCAATGTTAATTGCTTAAATGTATTTTTTAGGCAAATGTACTCCTGAAATTTCATTACATTAATTCCTTTTCTTCTGTGTTGTCAGAGCAGTAGATAACTTAAATCATGTAAATATGTATGTGAGGGCAGGTAGAACGATCTTAGAGGAATTCCACTTGTTGGTGCTAGGAGAGAAGGCTAGTGTCGTGCGCCAGTGCAGGCGGTAAGACCGAGGAGAGGCGAGCGACGGCTGGTCGCGGACTCTCGTGCTGGCGACCTGGAGCGACGGCGGAGTTCCCGCGGGCGACTCGGCTGCATCGACCGCCGCGCGCCGCATTGGGACAGCCCGGCGATCATGTCCCTGCGTGAGGGAAGGCCCAGAGGAAAAGCTGGCGCGTCCGCGGCGGAGGCAGCACGCGAGCCGCGTCGCTGCTCCACTGTCCTCCAAACCGGGGAACCACCTCACCTGGGCCACGTCGCGATTTCTGCGCCGAAGGAACCGCCACATTATGGACACACACTGTCCTGTTGTTATTTTCAGTCCAAAGATGTTCCTTACAGTCTATCCCGTGCAAGCGTCTTCATCTCTGCTCAGATACTGCAGCCTACATCCACTTGGACCTGCTGCTACTGTCAAGACTTAGTCTCCACTACCTCTACAATCTTCCCCCAATTCCCTTCATAACTAAGCTAACAATTTCTTCACACCTCAGAATGTGTCCTATCGACAGACTCCTTCTTTTAGTCAAGCTGCACAATACATTTATTTCCCCAATGCTATTCAGTACATCTTCATTAGTTATTGAATCCACTCACCTACTCTATTTTCTTTTTGTTCGAGCTGTTTATCGTCCACGTTTCACTGCTATCTGCACCAGTGGTTCACCAACTGGGGTTGATTAAAAATGAAATTTTCTAAGGGGTGAAAACAGAACGATTCGATTCTGTTCCAGTCACGAAACTAAATTATCTTCAAAAGATCATCACTATTGTCACAATTTTGTAAGACTCAAATATGAATATATAAGTGATCAATAATTACTTTTTCTTTCTATGTAGCATTAATGCGGCGGATGTTACGGATTCCTCACATAGTCCAGCCACGAAACACATACGTTGTGCTTTGTCCCGTATATCGCTGCAGTCGTGTGACTAGGGCCTCCCGTTGGGTAGACCGTTCGCCTGGTGCAAGTCTTTCGATTTGACGCCACTTCGGCGACTTGTGCGTCGATGGAGATGAAACGATGATGATTAGGACAACACGAAACCCAATCCCTGAGCGGAGAAAATCCCCGGCCCAGCCGGGAATCTAACCCGGGCCCTTACGATTGACATTCTGTCGCGCTGACCACTCAGCTACCGTGGGCGGACCCGTACATCGCTGATGATAAGACATATACGTAACAAATGCTAAATATCTACCTGCAGTAGTCCACAAATTGCTTCATTAATCGCTTCGAAAGGGATATATTAATTAATTGACAGCACGACTCAGCAGTAACTACATAAGGGCCAATATAGTGCTGTACACAGTTTTATAATTATTATTATCAGAGTGGTTAGAGGTTAGACACAATGCATTAACAACCTGAAATCATCCAATTTCTGCCAGTTGAGAAGTAAGGAGTGCAGCAATGAAGCGATTTAGAAACAGTAAGTATGGTGGACATATCTGAAAGTGTTTGATTTTAAACGGGATTTAATTGTGCCAGTCAAGCAAGTGCACAATGGAGAGGAGTGATGCAGGGAAAGCATAATTTGTAACAAGTGTATACGCCCGCTATGGATAGTTTGTTTTCTTTACCGAGAAGGAGTTGTTGGTAGGAGTTGCGACGCACCACGAATTCCTTCGTCACTCATTCTGACACACACACACACACATACACACACACACACACACACACACACACACACACACACACACACACAAACTAAATATAATACATCTTTCATCGTTTTAAAAATAAAAGTGTTCCAAGGAAAGTCTTTCATTCTACAGTTTAGTTAGGCGCTATTGTTGGTAGTAATGTCGGAGGGGAGAGGGGGGGGGGGGCGGGCAAGTGATGGCACATGGCACATGGGGGAAGGGGATTACGTAATATCTGATTGCACTCAGGTTTAATGGTCCAAGAAAGGTTGGGAATCACTGATCTACACAACTACCCTTAAAAAAGACTTCCACACATTAAATTTGTTTTCGATGTTACGAAATTCTTTTTTTTCTCGATACACTTTTCTTGCTGTTGTCAGTCTGTCTGTTATTTCCTCTTTGCTTCTTCAGTGATCATTTATTCTATTACAGAAACAGCAAACCGCTTCTATAGCTATTAATGTCTCAGTCCATGAAATATACACAGCGAAACAAGTTTTGCATCACCCCGATTTCCGGAACGCCTGAAGGCAGACTTTGACTGTGGTTATTGTATCACACACACAGTCCCTTTGACTATTGAGAGAGATGTCAGTAAACCCGCCCAAAGATGTAACCAACAATGCATGAGCAGCGCCTATTAGACAGAGGGGGTCCGAAAGCCGACCAGTTCCAGTCATCCCACCAGGAAGGAGGTATACGGCTCGTGTTGTCTGTACTTAACCCATGCCTGGACGGTCAATACCGCGGTCCCATCGCGTCTGCATTGTTACTTCGTGCCAGGAAAGGCTCTCAACAAGGGAAGTGTCCAGGCGTATCGGAGTGAAACAAAGTGATGTTCGGACATGGAGGAGATACAAGAGACAGGAACTGTCGATGACATGCCTCGCTCAGGCCGTCCAAGGACTACTACTGCAGTGGATAACCGCTGCCTACGGATTATGGAGTGGAGGAACCCTGACAGCAACGTCTCCATGTTGAATAATGCTTTTCAAAATGGTTCAAATGGCTCTGAGCACTATGGGACTTAACATATGAGGTCATCAGTCCCCTAGAACTTAGAACTACTTAAATCTAACTAACCTAAGGACATCACACACATCCATGCCCGAGGCAGGATTGGAACCTGCGACCGTAGCGGTCGCACGGTTCCATACTGTAGCGCCTAGAACTGCTCGGTCACACTGGCCGCCGAATAATGCTTTTCGTGCAGCCACAGGACGTCGTGTTACGACAAAAATGTGCGCAATAGGCTGTATGATGTTCAACTTCACTCCCGATGCCCATGCCGAAGTTCATCTTTGCAACCATGACACCACGCAGCGCGGTACAGATGGGCCAACAACATGCCGAATGGATCGCTCAGGATTGGCATCACGTTCTCTTTACCGATGAGTGTCGCATATACCTTCAACCAGACAATCGTCGGAGACGTGTTTTGGGGCAACCCGGTCAGGCTGAACACCTTAGACATATACCTTCAACCAGACAATCGTCGGAGACATGTTTAGGGGCAACCCGGTCAGGCTGAACACCTTAGACACACTGTCCAGCAAGGTGGGGGTTCCCTGCTGTTTTGGGGTGACACTATGTCAGGCCGACGTACGCCGTTGGAGGTCATGGAAGGTGCCGTAACGGCTGTACGATACGTGAATGCCATCCTCCGACCGATAGTGCAACCATGTCGGCAGCATATTGGACGAGGCATTCGTCTTCATGGACGACAATCCACGCCTCCATCGTGTAAATCTTGTGAATGACTTCCTTCAGGATAACGACATCGCTCGACTAGAGTGGCTAGCATGTTCTCCAGGCATGAAGCCTATCGAACATGCCTGGGATGAACTGAAAAGGGCTGATTATGGACGACGTGACCCACCACGCACTCTGAGGGATATTCGCCGAAGCGCCGTTGAGGAGTGGGACAATCTGGACCAACCGTGTCTCGATGAACTTGTGGATGGTATGCCACAACGAATACAGGTATGCATCAATGCAAGAGGACGTGCTACTGGGTATTAGAAGTACTGGTGCATACAGCAATCTGGAGCACCACCTTTGAAGGTCTCGCTGTATGGTGGTACAGCATGCAATTTGCGGTTTCGAGGAGCAATAAAACGGGCGGAAATAATGTTTACCTTCATCTCTATTCCAATTTTCTGTTCAGGTTCCGGAACTCTCGAAACCGAGGTGATGAAAAACTTATTCTGATGTGTGTAGTTCGCACAGCATCGCCTGATTTAATTCGACCACATTCTGTTATCTTTGTTTTACTTTTTTATGTTCATCTTACAACTTCTCTTCAAGACACTGTTCAACTGATCTTCCAGGTCTTCCGCTGTCTCTGAAGGAATTACCACGTCGTCGGAAACCTCAATGATTTCATTCCTTGTCCTGAACTGTAATTTCCATTTCAGATTTCCTTTATTTCTTGCTGGATCTGAATAATATTCCCCTCTAAACTACCTCCCCTTTCATACCCTTCATCTCTCTTAGTTAAATGTTCATTTCTGTACAAGTCTTGAATACACTTTCGTTTCCTGTATTTTTCTCTTCTGTTTTAACATTTTCAAAGAGTATGTTTATACCAACACTTTCAAAAACTTTTCCAGAATCTACGATTGGAATGAACATGGGTTTGGCTTTACTCAGTCTGTATCCTGTGATCAATCTTGGCGTCGGTAGCACTTCGCGTATTCTTAGATTTCTATTTAATCCGAACTCCGATAGACTGAAGTCAGCTTCTACGTCTTTGCATTCTACTTTACATTTATTGTCACATGATAACCGAAATAGGACAGTATGTAGAGAAGACCATCATCAGAACCCAGCAGTTCCGTCACCCTGGAGAGGGGCGCTGCGAAGGCGGAGGGAACATTTTATTTTATAGTGGGTTTCAATGTTACAAAAATGGTCTAGCCTAATACCCAAATGGATTTTGTTCAAAATGTTCGTGGTTTCCTTATCATCTTATGCAGTCGTTCAAACTGTGCATGTAGTTCGAGTGACTCTTCCTGTACACAGACGTCACCCTGCAGCTGCCGCTAATAAGTTAAGCACTACATTTGGATTATTGGTCCTCTGTGATTCACTCCACTTTTAATTAGACTAGGGTCTGTATCCTCTTCTCAATTACTGTTTTACGCGTTATGTATATTAATATAATTTAAACGTGTCCCGTCGGTGTTTCACTATCATTTTTGTAAAATCGCATTTTTTGAGAAATTTGTAAGATAGTACGTTTATAAAATAAGCAAACCTTGATCTTTCTTTTTTTAAATAGTAGCCAGTCTTTAAACTGTTTCGATATCACACTAATGGCTTGTACAGTACCTAATGCCTTATTTCCTGTCATTTAGGCTCTTTCGTTACTAAAAGCTTTTTTCCACAGCGACGGTCCCTTTTCTGATGTCTTTCTTGCTTCAGCCGTCTCGATTACCCAGCTTTCTAAATATAATTCTGCCACTGTGTCTTTCGCAACCAATGTAGTTTTCATATTGAAGGGAAGCGAAGGAGGGTTTCTTAGGGTAGTCACAGCTGAAGCACTAGCGAAAAAAAAGCAATACAAGTTGTACTGTGTTGAATTTAATATGGAGAAATTTAATAGCAATTTCCAACAGTTTCTCACCGCATCAGTTTTCTTTGTCATATCTTCATTAGGCTAAACGTTATTAAAGAAATCAAAGGGACGAGTTATATTTATTTGCATTGCCAGATACTGGCAGTCTGGTCCTTTACACACACTTCCTGTCTACATTGTTCAGCTTGATGCAGTTTGGACACTGTGCAATACAAACCTTGCTCCCTTATTTGTTGTTGTCGCAGTGGCCACTGAGCATGAGGAATTGCTGTTCAAATATTCGCTTAGAGTCAATTCCAGAGGTTATATTTGTCACGTGTGTGGAAAGTACCCAGTACCATAACTCACGATCTTCAGTCTGAACCTTCACGGTGGCCATGTCACGCGTGCACATTTTATAAAACCGCTTTTAATGCGAATTCGCTGTCAGTGTTCGTCCACCTCTAATTAATCAAACCTTCAAGCGAAGAACTCGTATTCGGAATGGCGGCAAGGAGAAACTAAGAACCGGGAGCATACTTCATCCTTTCGCAGATACGCCATGCCTCATAAATTTTCATAACGCTCAAGGTATGCTACTATACATGGTACCGAAGAATCCAAACAATCTGGGTCACACATTCTCGTGTTGGCCCTGCTGCAAACGACTGAATCACAGACCACGTGTGCCGGTTCATGGATTTCTGGTATATGGTGGATACAGAGGAAGCAACAGACGGAGACTGAAAAATCTTTGCGACACTACTGGTACCAAGTAACGACTTCTTTAATAACGAATTATTGGTGCCAAGAAGTTCATAAGGTTGCTTCTCAGTCTCAGATTATCATTTTGAAAATTTGTCTGATTTCACGATAACGATTAAAATACTTGTAAGAGAGTATCGTTACGATTTCTTGCTTTATATTTTATCAATAAAAACACTGATTACGTTTAGCCGAAGCAGTATACTTTTTCTTCCAACGGCGGTTATGCTTGAGCTGTCGCACATCTAACATTAGTGTAGGTATGATGGCAGAAAAATCACGTGGCTTAGGAAAGCCGGGAAAGTGATTACGTTGGAGCAGGGGTCCGCCAAGTGATAGTAAAAGGCGAATTTTAAGACAAATAATAGTTTTCTGTAAAGTCATGAATACTACAGTGCCGACAAACAAAAATACAGCACTTTCAAGGACTCTGTTCAGTGACACCAGTTTATAATATGTGCATCTGAAATGCTGTAATGTCAGTGAGTCGTATGTCACAGTCATCGGTGGTCTGATGACACTCAGGAGAGTGTCCGCGTTCCTGCTGTTTTGATTCTGCAGGCAGTAACTGTGCTGACATTTGAGGAGAACATTGTTTACAAATTCATCCTATTCTACAGTCATGGCCCCACAACGAGTACATACATCTGCTGAACAACTTCAGCCGTTTAAACGGGGTCGTATTGTGGGCCTGCGGGATACTGAGTGGACGTATTGCTGCGCATGTTGAGAACAATACATCAATGGTGTATCGCTGCTTCCAACTTTGTGGAACATTCCCACATCAGTAGACCTGGTTCTGCAAGTCGGTGTAGTACAGACACGTGTTAATTTAGAAGCACTGTGCGAACAGCAGTGGTCGACGGAACATCATCCTGGCAAGAAATCTACACTACTGGCCATTAAAAATGTTACAGCAAGAAGAAATGCAGATGACAAACGGGTATTCATTGGACGAGTATTTTATGCTAGAACTGTCAAGTGATTACATTTTCACGCAATTTGGGTGCATAGATTCTGAGAAATCAGTACTCAGAACAACCACCTCTGGCCGTAATAACGGCCTTGATACGCCTGGGCATTGAGCCAAACAGAACTTGGATGGCGTGTACAGGTACATCTGCCCATGCAGCTTCAACACGATACCATAGTTTATCAAGAGTAGTGACTGGCGTATTGTGACGAGCCAGTTGCTCGGTCGCCATTGACCAGACGGTTTCAATGGGTTAGAGATCTGGAGAATGTGCTGGCTAGGGCAGCAGTCGAACATTTTCTGTACCCAGAAAGGCCCGCACAGGACCTGCAACATGCGGTCGTGCATTATCCTGCTGAAATGTAGGGTTTCGCAGGGATCGAATGAAGGGTAGAACCACATCTGAAATGTAACGTCCACTGTTCAAAGTGACGTCAATGCGAAGAAGAGGTCACCGAGACGTGTAACAAATGGCACCCCATACCATCACGCCGGGTGATACGCCAGTATGGCGATGACGAATATACGCTTCCAATGTGCGTTCACCGCGATGTCGCCGAATACGGATGCGACCATCATGATGCTGTAAACAGAACCTGGAGTCATCCGAAAAAAAGAAGTTTGCCATTCGTGCACCCAGGTTCGTCGTTGAGTACACCATCGCAGGCGCTCCTGTCTGTGATGCAGCGTCAAGGGTAACCGCAACCATGGTCTCTGAGCTGATAGTCCATGCTGCTACATACGTCGTAGAAATGTTCGTGCAGATGCTTGTTGTCTTGAAAACGTTCCCATCTGTTGACTCAGGGATCGAGACTTGGCTGCACGATTCGTTACAGCCATGCGTATAAGATGCCTGTCATCTCGACTGCTAGTGATAAGAGACCATTTGGATCCAGCACTGCGTTCCGTATTACTTTCCTGAACCCACCGATTCCATATTCTGCTAACAGTCAGATCTCGACCAACGCGAGCAGCAATAGGCTACAATCCCACCTTTATCAAAGTCGGAAACGTGATGGTAAGCATTTCTCCTACTTACACGAGACATCATAACGACGTTTCTCCAGACAACGCCGGTCAACTGCTGTTTGTGTTTGAGAAATCGGTTGGAAGCTTTCCTCATGTCAGAACTTTGTAGGTGTGGCCACCGGCGCCAACCTTCTGTGAATGCTCTGAAAAGCTAATAATTTGCATATCACAGCATCTTCTTCCTGTCGGTTAAATTTCGCGTCCGCAGCTCGTGGTCGTGCGGTAGCGTTCTCACTTCCCACGCCCGGGTTCCCGGGTTCGATACCCGGCGGGGTCAGGGATTTTCTCTGCCTCGTGATGACTGGGTGTTGTGTGCTGTCCTTAGGTTAGTTATGTTTAAGTAGTTGAAAGTTCTAGGGGGCTGATGACCATAGATGTTAAGTCCCATAGTGCTCAGATCCATTTCTAAATTTCGCGTCTGTAGCACGTCATCTTCGTGGTGTAGCAATTTTAACGGCCAGTAGTGTATTTACACGTTATACCTGCTGTGTCATCTGGGAGCATTGGGAACCACCTGCTTGCTGGAGGATTAAGACCACTTGTGCCTCTGGCTAGGCTTCCACTGACACCATGACACAACCAATCGTGGTAACTCTGATGTCATGAAAGAGTTGACAGGGTGCGCAGGCGGGAAGGGAGGGGAGGGGGTAAAGTAATCAGTGGCCGCTACATTGCACAGGCTGTTATACTCGCGCTGCTGCCATTTCTTCAACAGAAAGGTGATGTGCTTATTCAGCGTGAAAATGAACATCCACATACGGCTGCTGCGATATAACTTGTAGCCAGCGAGATCATCAGATCTCTTACCATTTGAATATATGTGGGACATCATGAAGCGGGAACTTACTCGTTCTCCAGAGCCTGCAAGAAACATTGGCGAGTAGCAACAAAAGGCGCAAGATGCTTGCGAGAACCAGTAGCTGGATGCCATTCGGCACCTTTGTGATCGGTTGAATATGAGGATACACACTTGTGTTGGTGCCAGGGGGCGTTACACTGTGTACTGATACGGCTGTTTAGGCACACTTTACTATGACGTGAGTGTTTATTTGGTCTCCGTTTGTTACCATATATTTCTACAATGTTGAACTACATGCCAATTCACTTGTTAATAAAATGACCCTGTTCTTGAGCGTGTTGCATTTTTTTCTCCTGCAGCGCAGTAACGTGGATTAATATTGAATTAAGAATATGTAATTTTGAACAATTCCACTGTATGTAACTTGATTGCATGGATTGAGGCCGATGTATGAAAGGTGTGGAGTAGCTAGATTGCGAGTAATTTTTATAATTTCATCTTCGATGGCTGTTATGATGACTCCAAGTGTATCGAAATTCGCGAGCAGACAACGTCTTAAGAATAGGCTGACTTTATATGGCTCTTATTGAAATTTCTCTTCGGCAGTTGCATGCTTTTAATGGCTATACAATGATTGCAGAATATACTTAAATCTTAGACTACCAAGCGCCTGCGCCCACGAGTGTTGGGGGAAGCAATACCTGTAAGTCTGATGTTTAGGTTTTTTTTTTTAATTGGTAACGCCGCTTAGCGTTCGGTATGAAAAATCACTGGCTGTGCTGTGCGCAGTCTGTGTTTAGTTTGCATTGTTGTCTGCCATTGTAGTGTTGAGCAGCGGCAGCTGGATGCTAACAGCGCGTAGCGTTGCGCAGTTGGAGGTGAGCCGCCAGCAGTGGTGGACGTGGGGAGAGAGATGGCGGAGTTTTGAAATTTGTAAGAATTGGTGTCATGAGCTGACATATATATTATGAGTATTAAGGTAAATACATTGTTTGTACTCTATTAAAATCTTTCATTCGCTAACTACGCCTGTCAGTAGTTAGTGCCTTCAGTAGTTTGAATCTTTTATGTAGCTGGCAGTAGTGGCGCTCGCTGTATTGCAGTAGCTTGAGTAACGAAGATTTTTGTGAGGTAAGTGATTTGTGAAACGTATAGGTTAATGTTAGTCAGGGCCATTCTTTCGTAGGGATTTTTGGAAGTCAGATTGCGTTGCGCTAAAAATATTGTGAGTCAGTTTAAGCACATTCGTGTATAATTGTTCAAAGAGGACGTTTCACATAGACCAGTCTTGTAAAATTGTTCTAAGGGGAAGTTTCATACCGAACTCTAGTAAAATTCACTTTGAGAGGGTAAAATCCGACCTCTCGTTTGATGAACTACTCAGCTACAATGGCATAGTATGGATGAAAAATGTGATATTTCGAAGCGATAGACATTTGATGATCATTTAAAAAGTGGACGGCGGAGAAAGTGCTAAACTACGGGAGAGATATCTGCAGTGATTGTACAGAAAGGTGTACAATGCGTATACGGGCAGCATTCTTGCTTCTTAGAGTACGGATAGCAGTCGTTAGCTCAACTCTGCACCTTAACTGCATTCACGTTAGAGTGAATACCTCGCCTACTATTTTTACCATCAGGACGCTCGCCACCTATCCAGGGTGGACTTCTTGTGTCTCATCGACTCCAAGGGCATTACAGACGGTGCTTTAGGTAGCTGAACAAAGTTAGGAAAGGAAATAGCAGTAAGTTTATGGAATCCACGGAAAACCTGCATCTAGACGGCCAGGCGGCAGTTACACTCATCAGCCAGAACATTATGACCACCTGCCTAATAGCCAGTGTGACCACCTCCGATACGGGTAACAGTGGCGACGGGTCGTGGCACTGAAGCCTTGATATGTCGCTGGAGGGAGTTGGCACCACATGCGCACACACAAGTCACCGAATTCCCGTGAATTACGGGGAAGGGGGCGATAAGCTCTGCCACATTCACTCACATCCCAGATGTGTTCTTTCGGGTTCAGATCTGGTGAGTTGGGGACCAGCAAATCAATTGTAACTAGCCACTCCATCACAATCCTGGCCTTGTGACATGGCGCATTATCTTGCTCAAAACTGCCACTGCCATGCAGGGGCGTAGTGGTCTGCAACCGATATACGATACACCTTGACCGTCATGGTACCGTGCACGAGCTCCATTGGGCCCTTGGGTGCCCACAGGAATGTTTCCCAGAGCATAATGGAGCCGCCGCCAGGTTGTCTTCGTCCTGCCGTACAGGTGTCAAGGAGCTGTTCCCCTGGAAGACAACCGATTCCCTCCCTCCCATCGGCGTGGTGAAGAGGGTATCGGGATTCATTAGACTATGCAACCCTCTTTCATTGAACCAATCTCCAGTGCCGATGGTCACGTGCCCATTTTAGTCGCAGTTGCCGATGTCGTGTTGCCAACATTGGCACACGCTTGGGTGGTCGACTTTGGAGGCCCATCGGCAGACACTCTGAAAGGTATGTGCTAAGGTCTGATCAGGGTAGATCCAGAAAATAAAGTCGATAGTTGCCAACCGCAAGGTGGAATAACATCTTCGAGTAGGAGGATCTTTGATGTTTAAGAGAGCCGGGCGCGATCAGTAAAAAACTCAGTAGTCGCAGCTAGGTGTCTAGAGGAAGTAAACATGTGGTGACAGCTTTAAGGTAGGATTCGTGCTACGCAGTTTTCCGGTTGTACACTGAGCAAACTTTAGCACGTTAATGGGAGAAGCTACAAAATGATTTCAAAATGGTTTTTATTAGATGACTTTCAGAGCTAGGATATGTAGGTCCAGGTTTTGACGCAGTAAGCGTTTTGTAAAAAATTTTAAGAGTGAAAAATGTTGGAAACGGCGATTTTTCTATATAGGATTAAATTTTTAACAGACACACACACAAACACACACACACACACACACATATATATATATATATATATATATATATATATATATATATATATATATATAAAGAAACAATAAAATAACACACACACACAAAATTTCGAGCTTTCGCAACCGGCGGCTGCTTCGTCAGGAAAGAGGGAAGCAAAAGGAAAGATGAAAGGATGTAGGTTTTATGGGAGAGGGTAAGGAGTCATGTTTCCTTTTCCTTCCATCTTTCCTGACGAAGCAGCCGCCGGTTGCGAAAGCTTGAAATTTTGTGTGTTATTTTATTGTGCTGGTCTACCGGCGCTTTCCCGCTTGGTAAGTCTTGAAATCTTTGTTTTTAATATATTTTTCCGATGTGGAAGTTTCTTTCTATATATATGTGGCAAGCGTCCTGATGGTAATAATAGTAGGCGAGATATTCACTCTAGTGAGAATGCAGTTAAGATACAGTTATATATATATATATATATATATATATATATATATGTGTGTGTGTGTGTGTGTGTGTGTGTGTGTGTGTGTTTAAATCTATCTAACAGCCTGAATCATAATCCACATCCTTTGCTTGTATTGAACATGGAAATGAGTAATAAATTAAAGTTACCCACCAAATGAAAGAACGTAAAGAAAATGAGGTCTCTATGCAATATATATGTCCAGTTAATGATTCGACATCGATTTTGGTGTAACTAAAGTTATCAGAGCAAAGTTATTTCAAATAACTAATTTCATGCCATTTCACAACTGGCATTATTCAAGTCAAGATATAATTTCATTAAGTAAACATCAGGGCCAAAAGTTGAGTTTTCAGTATCATCTGAATGCCATTGCACAAACGGCAATATTCTTTTAAACTTGATTCCTGAGTCAAATACATGTTTAATTACTGGCAAAATGGAGGAGTGCACGAAACAAGTTTGCAGATGCAGGTTTGTTGAATAGTTATTTTGGAACAACTTTATCTTTGATACTTTCACTAATAAAAAAAGGAAACAATTTTGGGTTAGATACTTTCACTTTTAATGATAATTTTGGACATGATACTTTCACTTTTAATGATAATTTTGGACATGATACTTTCAACACTTGTACTCTGCCCAGCATTAAAGTCTGATGTTAGTTCCGACATTCGACGTCTGTAATGGTTTCAGCACCTGTTGAAGACACTCTCACCAAAGCACTCCTCGAACGCCCTACAAGTCGTGCAGTTTCCGAAACGGTCGTGCCGAGCCTCCGGGTCATCAAAACATGCCCTCGGTCCAACTCCGATACGTCGCGCGGCTTCCCCACACACGGACAGCACTCTCACTGATACTACATGCACCGCACGTGTGTCTGACTAGCAGTCATTCCTCGCCAGGTGACGCTGCTATCGCCAGGACATGTTTATGTCGGTATCATATCGGTCGTCATGTTATGGCAGATCAGTGTATATACACCGTAAGGGGAAAGAAACACGCAAATGGTAGAGAAATGGTTTGTCTTCCTGTATGGCGTGCGTGGTATCCCACCGCTGTCTGGGGCTTCTCTAGACACCTCTTCGACCTTGGATATTATTGACTGGAGTAGAATTGTCTTCAGTGACGTGTCCTGCTTTAACACAGTCCGGTGACTGGTGGAGAAGAGTCTGGAGAAGCCCTGGATAACAGTGGGATACCAGCCTGACTGTCGCCCGCCATACGGCACGATAGCCAGGAGTGATGGTGTGGGATGCCACTTCATTTATGGCAGGACCACTTTGGTCGTCATCCGCGGCACCATACAGCACTGCGGTACGTCGACGACATACGATGCCCTGTTTAGTTGCCCTTCATGGCAAGCCCATCCTAGGCTTACATTTCAGCAAGATAATGCCCGTCCACATAAGGCGAGAGTTTTTACTGCTTACCAGAGCAAGGTCATCGGATCTCTCCCCGACTAAGCACGTCTGGAGCATTATGAGCGGGGTCCTCCTACCTGCTTAGGATTTTGACGATCTAACGCTCCATTTGGACAGAATTTGGCACGATGTCCCTCACGAGGGCGTCCAACAAGTCTGTCAGTCAGTGCGAAGTCGAATAATTGCTCGAAAAATAGCAAGAGGCGGACCCATGCTTTATCGAGTTGCTCAATTTGTGGCGCTCTTTTGTTGGATAAATCATTCACTTTTTTTCTGAAATTGTGATAACTTGTTTGACTGCAAATGTACATTGCATCCATCGATTTCCATCCGAATGTGTGTGTGTGTGTGTGTGTGTGTGTGTGTGTGTGTCTGTGTGTGTGTGTGTGTGTGCTTATGCGTATGGTCTCTCTCCAAACAGTCGTAAGGCGCATTTTCTCTGGTGTTTCGTCAGGTATTTAGAGATTCGTTTTTGCCTTGTGCTGCCGGTCTCAGCCAAAACAAATCCTGCTCACCACGTCTTTCAGGCGACGCTCATTGTTGACGGAAAGCGTCCGTTGATTTCCCGTTACAAACAAAATGATTTTTAAATCGGAATTTTACGTGGACAATCGACAGAGCGGTCCCAAATTAGTCTGGTGCGATATTCGTTTTATCAAATGGTTCAAATGGCTCTGAGCACTATGAGACTTAACTTCTGAGGTCATCAGTCGTCTAGAACTTAGAACTAATTAAAGCTAAATAACCTAAGGACATCACACACATCCATGTCCGAGGCAGGATTCAAACCTGGGACCGTAGCAGTATAGCAGTTCCTGTCTGCAGCGCCTAGAACCGTTCGGTCACAGCGGCCGGCCCGCACTGCTGAGTCGCTGCGTAAGTAGTGATTATTCTTTGTGTTGTACTGTTCTTGTGAACGTATGTCGATAAAACTAATAACTCAGTATACCAATTTTGGATCACTCTGTCAAATGGGCTCGGAAAATTACGATTTGAAAATCATTTTGTTTGTAATGGCAAACAAACTGATTGTTTCCGTCGACGCTAATCGTCGTATGTGAAGCGTAACGAGGAGGATTTGTTTGGTAAGCTCCAGCCACACGTTACAAAAACGAAATTGCAAATATCTGCCGAAGCCCGGAGAAAATGCGCCTCACAACTCACAGGAGATACATCCTGTACATACATAAGTCTATTGAAGGAAAACAATAGCCGGCCGGAGTGGCCCTGCGGTTCCAGGCGCTCGCAAGTTCGAATCCTGCCTCGGGCATGGATGTGTGTGATGTCCTTAGGTTAGTTAGGTTTAATTAGTGCTAAGTTCTAGGGGACTGATGACCTCAGAAGTTAAGTCACATAGTGCTCAGAGCAATTTGGATCTTTTTTTTTAAAACATTATGTATTGGCAGAAGTGAGGCTGTTAAAATGGCCCGTTGGTAGCGTATGGAAAACTCATCTCGTAAGAGTATTTCCCACTAAATTCAAAGGCCAAGATTCGAGTCCCAGTCGAGTAGTTAGTTTTAAAATCAGGTAATCTGATATAACGAACATAAAATAATACAGTGGGTAAGGTACTGTACCAATTTATGTGGTTGAAGTACTGGATTACTATTCGGGAGAAGGGGGGCTAAAATACCTTCCTGGTCATTCAAATTTAGGAGTGCCGTAGTTTCCGTAAATCGATTAATACGAGTCGTTAATATTCCTTTGGAAAGGACACTGCCTTATTCACTGATGAGCCTCGCATTTTGTCATGTATAGGACGTTGACGCTTATTTTCCTTCCTTTTTTTATAAAACGTTCACATTATCTTGTTTATTTATTTAAATCAAATAATGTCATGAGCACACCTCAGTACTCTAAGCATAGCTGATTATACTGTCCTATCACCTGACATAATACTCACTGGCGTTTCGCTTGTCGGGACGTAAGAAAAATGTGGCAGGCGCAAATACAGTGAACGAAGATGACGACATGGGACGGTCTGTGCAGCCATTCGGGACCACCAGTGCCTTACAAGGAAACTTCGACGGCTAATGTTGCTTTACCACATATGCAGTGCTGTCAAAGGGGTCTGTTTGAACATATCCTGTGAGGTGGCCATTGTACTTACTGCAGCGCTGTGGGATGTAACTCAGTAAAAACGCTCAGGGCGAACCTTGAAAAAAGATGCTGATTATAAATTAATAGCTTTATCATAAAATGAATGTTTGGAACTGTTGATCACTGTCATCTGACTTACCTAAAAATGTGAAATGTGAAAATTGTGACTTCAGTAGCAAAAACTGGTTTTGAAAATTAGCCTTCAATCATATTAAAAACACCCAACTCAAAAAACCGTGAAAGTCTCGATTACTAAGCTTGGGTATTGCTACATTTTTACGTTATAGACATGATTTTAAAATTCTGTTCAAATCTGAAAAGTAGAAGAAAAGTTAAATTTTGTGCAGAGCCTCCTGTTAAGGCAAATGCTGGGATGGTTTATTTGAAAGGGAACGGGCATTTTCCTTCCGCATCCTAGAAACAATCCGATCTTGTGATCTGTCATTAATAACCTCGTCGACGGGACATTAATCTCTAATCTTCCTTTCTCTGCCTTGTGTGTCCTTTTTATCTTTTTTTGTGGGTTACCAGCTACCGTGTGTTACAAATGCTTAAACGCGCTACTCGTGGAGCTTTCCGAGTCAGTGGGTGTGATGACGGCGTGTGGTGCTTGTACCTTGTGGGCGCTCTCTTTACGTAGAAAGTTTCAGCCATCTCCCGTGGCGACTAAGTCCCGGCCTAGGTCATTGGGGCGTCGAGCTGTGGTGCCAAACTTCCAGTACTGTCCATTAAACTGATGAAATCCGCTGAGTAAGACTTAGAAAGGGGGTACCATTTCACCATCTTATCCCCGCACTTTTAAATTAGTAATTTTTGTGATATGCTAATTAGAGATCTGGAAGATGGCTGCATCAGAAGACGGTGGCGCTTGAAAGTTATCGCCCCGCTTTGTTTACAAGTAGCTTAGCGTCCAACCCTTCGCCCGTGTTGACTGTGTAGTCTGCACAGAATTTTTTGTTTTCCTTTAATCGAATTTATTCACAAATTGCAACGTCTTCTAAACTTTTGCATGCTAATTAAGGCTGTAGAAGCATGGTCTTTTCCGGATCACTTCTGACCGAAAAGCGATCCTGGTAGCTAGAGTCGGAGATATTTGCTAATCCTGTCTTTTGAGTTCTTGCGATGACATTCCAATAGACACTTTCACCCCCTAACACTTGTTTACTTAGAAGTCAAACATAAATTTTCATAGATTTAGCTTTTAAATGTTTTAATATAACGAAATATTTTGAAATATTTTCATTTTTTAAAATCTCATCAAGAAGTCAAATACCAATTTTCATGAAAGTGGCTTTGAAAATGATTTATTACTTCTTTAATAATGACTTGTTTAAAAAACACCAATTATTTCACCCCCGTAGGCCTTAAATTTGCAAAAAATACTGAGAAACGTACTCTGACCGAGAAACTAAATACCAATTTTCGTGGCTCTATCTTCAAAATTGCGTTAATAGGGATACATTTTCAAAAAAAGCTTTCATTTCCTACTTCACTCCCTTTGGTGTCGAATTGCGAAAAAAATCCTTCTTAAACGAGGCCAACAGAATAAGGTCAACACCCTCTTCAAATTTCCCTTTTTTTTTGTCTGTAGTGATTTGTCCTGGGCGATGATGAGTCGCTGAGTCAGTCAGTCGAGATATTGCCTTTTGTATACAGAGATGTACGTTTCTTGGACAGTGCATAAAATTCAGATCGCTGTTTTAATCTTTTAAGGCTGCGCATTTAATTTATGAGCTGAATGCAATTTTCGTGTAGGGCTGTAACTGTGTACTAACTGTGATTAATCTGAATCGATATTTCTATTAGCAGTACTAACTAATAATGTTTCACTGCGTAAATGTGTCGAATTTCTGTTATATTGTTATTAACGCATTTTCTTCTAGTAATGATATTTTTTATTCTCTTCCTTGCGGGTGACAAGAACTGGTTTACTTTTTGCAGTTAAAGGTTTCAGCAATGATTTACAGACACCTTCATATCAATAAAAAAGTAAAACTAAAAATGCAAATTGACAGTGCAGATCGAGAATATTAAAACTGCCGTACAAGTGTTGGCAGTATAGAACTCTTTTAATACAAAGACTCATGCGTCTCGGTGCTAAATGGCTCTAAACACTATGGGACTTAATATCTGTGGTCATCAGTCCCCTAGACTTAGAACTACTTAAACCTAACTAACCTAAGGACACGTACATGCCCGAGACAGGATTCGAACCTGTGACCGTAGCAGCAGCGCGGCTCCGGACTGAAGCGCCTAGAACCGCCGGCAGTCTCTGTACTGTTTAATTTGAAATAGAAATGACAGATGTGTAAAAGAATAGTGCATGGCAAAGAACGACACTGGCAGTAAGACCGTAAGATCGTTCCATACTGACTGAGATATAAATATATAAAATTTTACCTAAATAAAAAATGAAAAGGGAATGATAAGCATGTATCAGCTACAGCTTCCGATAAAATAGGCTAAAAGAGTCGTGAAAAACATATTATAAGTCAGACCGTGTTAGCAATGGTAAAGTAATTACTGTAACATGACACCGGAATGTACATTCAGAACAGGCGAATAATGAGTAAACATCGATCAACATAACGTATTTGGCGGTATTAGTAAAATAAGTGAGAGACAGCAATCACTATCCTGAAAGAACTGTGGCAGTGAATGATGCTCGTCCACCAGAAAGCGCTACTTTTCGTCGCATTTAGCCAGATCCCGGTCGCGTGTAGTCAAAACAGAGCGGCCGAGCGTCTGCCACAGTATGGCGCCGCCAGCAACGGCCGTTAGCCGATCCGTAGCTGGGGTCAGAAGCACGGCGGCTTCGACAAGGCATTAAACCAATAGCACGCCATCTGCTCCAAACGGAAGAGAGCTAAGAATCACGCCACACTGCGCATGCGCAAAGCCTCCTCTCCCTCCATCTCCTCAAACAGCTAAATATTTGTGACAATGAATAATAGACACTGAGCTGACAAAAGTCATGGGCTAGCGATACGCACATAGATAGATGGCGGTAGTATCACGTACTCAAGCCATAAAAGGGAAATGCACTAGCAGAGCTGTCATTTGTCCTCAGATGATTCATATGAAAAGGTTTCGAAGTTGTTATGGAATTAACGGACTTGGAATGGTAGAGCTAGACGCAGCAGACATTCCATTTCGGAAATCGGTATTGAATTCAATATTCCGAGATCCATACCGCAAAGAGCACGATAACACAAAATTTTAGGCATTTCCTCTCACCATGGACAACGCAATGGTTGACGGCCTTCACGTAACGACCGAGAGCAGTGGCACGTGCGTAGAGTATCAATGCTAACAGACAAGCAACTCTGCGTGAAATAACCGCAGAAGTCAATGTAGAACATACGACGAATCTATCCGTTAAGACAGTGCTGCGAAATGTGCCGCTAATGGGCTATGGCAACAGCAGACCGACGCGAGTCCCTTTGCTAACAGCACGACATCACCAGCACGCCTCTCCTTGGCTCGTGACCATATCGGATGGACCATAGGCGGCTGGGAACCACGGCCTGGTCAGAGGAATCCCGATTTCACTTGGTAAGATCTGATGCTAGGGTTTGAGTGTGGCGCAGACCCCACGAAGCCATGGACCCAATTGTCCGCAAGGCACTGTGAAAGCTGGTGGTGGCTCCACAATGCTGTGAGCCGTGCTTGCATGGAATGGGCGGGGTCATGTGGTCCAACTGAACCGATCATTGACTGGAAATGGTTATGTTCGGCTACTTGGATACCATTTGCAGCTTCATGTTCCCAAACAATAATGGAATTTTTATGATTGTCAGCGGGCCACAATTGTTCACGATTGGTTTGAAGAATTGAAACGTCCCCTTAAAACAATTATACAAGACTGCTCTATGTGAAACGTCCTATTTGAACAATTATACACGAATGTGCTTAAACTGAAACACAATAATTTTAGCGCAACGCAATCTGACTTTCAAAAATCCCTACATGAGAATGACCCTGACTTACATTAACCTATATGTTTCACAAATCACTTACCTCACAAAAATCTTCGTTACTCGAACTACTTCAATACAGCGAGCGCCACTACTGCCAGCTAAATAAAAGATTCAAACTACTGAAGGCACTAACTACTGATAGGCATAGTTAGCAAATGAAAGATTTTAATACAGAACAAACAATGTATTTACCTTAATAGTCAAAATATATATATATAGCAGTTCATGACATCCAGTCTTACAAATTTCAAAACTGCGCCATCTCTCTTCCCACATCCACCACTGCTGGCGGCTCACCTCCAACTGCACTGCGCAACGCTACGCGCTGTTAGCATCCAGCTGCCGCTGCCCGACACTACAATGGCAGACAACAATGCAAACTAGCCACAGACTGCGCACAGCACAGCCAGTGATTTTTCATACCAAGCGCTAAGCGGCGTTACCAATAAGAAAACCTAAACAGCCTACTTACAGAATATTGTGGGCAGTTGGGGCAAACGTTTTGGTCGTCCTGATCGGCCGACATGAATCCCTATCGAACATTTATGGGACATATTCGAGAGGTCAGTTAGTCCACAAAGTATGGCAGTAGCAACACGTTGGCAGTTTGGACGGCCATGGAGGTTGCATGGCTCAATATTTCTGCAGGGAACTTCCCACAACTTGTTGAGTCTATGCCACGCCAAGTTGCAGCACTGCGCCTCGCAAAAGGAGGTACGAGACGATATTAGGAGGTATTACATGACGTTTCACTCGCAGCGTTTTAAGCTTTGCTCTTAGGTTCCTGCCTACTCACACACTCGGAAATCGCCACATACTGAAAATAAACAGCCAACTATTTATTTCATTCTTCTTCTTCTAATCAGACGGAAATATAGATAACATGGACTGTTACAGAACATATATTCATAAGGAAGACCGAGAATGTGTGAAAAACGTGCGAACAACGATAAGATGAAAAAAAAGAAAGAAAAGAAACTTTTCTACGTCATTCGGGACTGTATTCCACGACATTACCCATTACGCCACGACGTTGTCGGCCTTTCGTCTTGAATATGATTCTGCCTCTCGAAGGCTTATATCGTTGATGCGTCATTAAATGGCATTTAATGGTAAGGATGACGAGTTTGTGATAAATTTTCAGTACGCTATTACCTTGAAAAGGTACTCGATTAAGAAGAAATTTCAAGAAATAGAAGAGTTAAAGGAACAGAGTGAAATAAGACTAATTTTATCACAAAGTGGTCAGAGTCACAGTTTGGTTCTCTCCAGCCTCGTACATCCATAACTGACGTGAAGTGGCGTGCAATCGCTAAAATATTGTCAGCCTGACTGACTACTCCATTGTCTGCAGACTTCTAAGTATCCAGATGGATCCTTTTGCGGGGGAGGAGGGTACCTTTAATGCGAATTGGCGTAGTAAGTCTCCACTGTCGTTTTTTTCTTCATGTAGTGAATATGTTCTAGAAACTCTATATGGATGTTCATTCTTCCCTATTTTTTCATTGAAATCTCCTATCACTAGCATCAGGTCATATTTTGGTACCGCGCAACATACTTTTTCCAAGTCTTCGTAGAACTGGTCTTTAATTATATCCTCTTTTTCCTCCGGTGGTGCATGTGCATTCACTATTGATATATTCCTAAATTTCTTTCTAGTCTGAGTCTGCACATTCTTTCACTTATGGATTCAAATTCAAAATGGTTGAAATGGTTCTAAGAAATATGGGACGTAACATCGGAGATCATCAGTCTCCTAGACATAGAACTACGTAAACCTAACTAACCTAAAGACATCACACACATCCAAGCCCGAGGCAGGATTCGAACCTGCGACCGTAGCAGCCGCGTGGTTCCGGAATGAAGCGCCTAGAACCACTAGGCCACCGAGGCCAGCGATTCAAATTCCAATAGGCTTTTCCTAAATTCCCTGGTTATGAGTACTTTATCTATCCTCCCATTCCATTACCATCTTATTTTCGGGTGCCGTACGTCATCTTACTTAAATTTTAAAAATTCATTGACTGTTTCTTTCATTTTTGCAGGCTGAAGCATTGTCCTCACATTCCATGATGCTGTTGTCAGATCCTTTATCCGTCTACTTTTCCGGGGTCGTGATACATGTTTTAAGTCCAGTTTCCGAGGCTTCTGTTAAATGCTTCAAATGGCTCTGAGCACTATGCGACGTAACTTCTGAGGTCAT
This sequence comes from Schistocerca gregaria, assembly GCF_023897955.1. NCBI lineage: Eukaryota > Metazoa > Arthropoda > Insecta > Orthoptera > Acrididae > Schistocerca > Schistocerca gregaria. The sequence goes on along the minus strand of NC_064921.1, from coordinate 517,452,597 downwards.
CAGTCCCCTAGAACTTAGAATTACTTAAACCTAACTAACCTAAGGACATCACACACATCCATGCCCGAGGCAGGACTCGAACCTGCGACCGTAGCGGTCGCTCGGCTCTAGACTGTATCGCCTAGAACTCCGGCAGGCTTCTGTTAAATTTCTGTAATATTCTTGGCTAGTACATGAAGTGAATAATAATAAGAAGAAGAAGAAGAATAACTGCAGTGAGCGTGTGTGCTGGAAAGAGCGGCCGGCTGCAGCCTGACGTTCCCAGAATCCGCCTGCTGTCCCCGTGGCCGGTTAACGGGCCCGCCTGTGCAGCCACGCACATCGGGCTGCCGACTCATCCCGCTGCTGGCTGCACACGGGAACGCCGCGAGTGCAGCTTTCGCCGTCCGCTGGCGCAGTCCCGCCCTGCCGCGAAGTGACAGCGCGATAGACGTTAAACTACACTGAACCGCCAAAGAAACTAGTATAGGCAAGCTTAATCAAATACCGAGGTATGTAAACAGTCAGAATACGGTGCTGTGGTCGGCAACGCCTATTTAAGAGAACAAGTGTCTGGTGCAGTTGTTAGGTCGGTTACTTCTGCTACTGTGGCAGTTATTAAGAGTTAAGTGAGTTTGAACGTGGTGTTATAGTTGGTGCACGGGAGTTGGGACACAGCAGCGATGTGGGGATTTTACCGTACGACCAATTCACAAGCGTACCGTATCAGGAATCCGGTAAAACATCAGATCTCCGACATCGCTGCTCCCGGAAAGAGATCCTACAAGAACAGTACCAACGACGACTAGAGAGAATCGTTCAACGTGACAGAAGTGCAACCTTTCAGCAAACTGCTGCAGATTTCAGTGTTGGGCCATCAACGAGTGTCAGCTTGCAAACCATTCAACAAAACATCATCGATGGATGTGTGTGATGTCCTTTGGTTGGTTTTGTTTAATTAATTCTAAGTTCTAGGGGACTGATGACCTCAGATGTTAAGTCCCAGAGTGCTCAGAGCCATTTGAACCATTTTGTAACTCGTGTAGGATTTTATTTCTCCTTCACCTGTGACAATTTTCATCAAATCCTGTCCCATACACTTATACTCCGTCTTGTCCAGATTTATTCCCAAATCCAGTGCTGGACGCGTCCTCATATGACGAAAGATGGGAACACATAATCCACCTGGGAATATTATGCAACATGATTCTTTTAGTGGTTCAAACCTTAGGGTGCGGGGAGACACAATATTGCATGGGTGTTCTGGCCTCCAAATACACCCTAAGACAAAATATAAATAAATAAATAAACAAAAATCCGTAGAGATGATGTACTTGTGCAGACAAACAAATGACTATAATTAAAAAAAAGAAGAATTAAAGTAAGAAAAGAATTGGATGATTTGTTCAAGAGAACGAGTTTCACAAACTGAGCAAGTCAATAACGCGTTGGTCCACCTCTGTTTTTCGGCTTGGAACTTATTAACCTCCTGTGGAATATCATTGCTAAATTCTGTCCGATTGGTGCCTTAGATCGTCTAAATCCCGGCGTGGTTGGAGTATCCTACCCGTAATGCTCAAAACGTTCTATATTGCGTTCTCTATTGCGTTCTCAATTGCATTCTCAATTTCCTCTCTGACGATTGCTCGATTCTCAGCTTCTGTGGTTTCTCTAGGTCGGCCGCTTCCTTTCTGATTTTGTGTTCGGTCATGATTTACCCATTGCCGCCAACATCGCCGAACAGTGGCATCGCTCCTATTCAAATGTCGAGCGATTCGCCGATTACTCCCACCGGCTTCTTTAAGCCCAATTACACGTCCTCTCTCACATGACGTGCATGCGCGGTCGGATGTGTGGATCCTTGCCATCGGAGGTCGTGCACTGCCTGTTCGAGCATAATTGCAAGTTAAGTTCGTGGAAGGTTTAATCATTAAGTAATAATTTTGTGTAACCAGCATCTGTTCTGCCTTGTGGCCTCCGGCGACTGGGTTTCCTGTCCCTGGCACCGCTGTAATTGAAAACAATGATCTTTCCACCTCCTCCTCTCGTTACTGTCCGATGGGAGGTGTAGTTTTGGCAGTTTAATTGTTTCGCTATTCTGTCGTGGGTGATGAGTAAATTCACGCTTCTTGTTGGTTGATCATGTGGTCGCTCATTCAGGAGTGTGTGGTGTAATGTTTCCTTGCACGAGGTTGGCTCTAATTCTGTCAGCAAGTTAAGACATCTTACAATAAGTTTTCGCTGGCTAAAAGTCGGCGCAGTGACCATCCAGAGAGTGGAAACTGTGTTTACTGGCGTGTTTAAATTGGTCAGTATTCTGTCTAACCTGAGCATCCCTGAGTGGGTGACTTGTGGCCGCCTCGCACGGGTCTGTCATATCTGTTATGTTCTAATGATATTCCAGAACACTTCTGTTTAAAAAAAAATTAAATTCGTTTTATTGCCATTAATCGTGTGTATGCTGAGACCTGTTTAATTTTTTTTAATGGCGGTGTTGGTAGCTTCACTACCTCACCGTACCTATTAACAAAGTTCTGTATTTACTTTAGTAGCCTGTTTACTAATGTTCTATAAATTTTTTAAAATTGTTGTATTGCTATAAATTACTTTGATTGGCGATAGCGGCGTGTTTTAAAAGGTAGTTTATTGCCGTACTGCCAGCTCCTGTGTGTTTAAAAAAAAATTTAAACTGTTGTATTGCTGTAAATTACTTGATTGCCGTTAGCGGCGTGTTTGAAAAGGTTGTTTATTTCCATACTGCTAGCTTCTGTGGTTTTTTAATTTCTTTTATTGGTTGTATTGCTATAAATTACTTGATTGCCGTTAGCGGCACGTTTAAAAGGCTGTTTATTGGCGTACTGCTAGTTTCTGTAAGATATGAATAAAACATTTGTGAAAATCTCAACTCGACAGTAAACTACTAGAAATTTGGCCCCGTTTCCCAACTTGTGGTGGGGCTTGTAGTAACCGTAACCACTGTGTGTGTGTCATTGCTCTACCCGTTGTACATAACAGATAAGAATACTCCTTTTTACATCCCAGAAAAATCCTGTTTTGATCTTCGCACACAAGCTAAACCAACTTCTTTGATGCAGGTCTAGTGGCTTTGTCTCACTGCTTTGACGGTTGGTACTTTACTGCCGTGAAGTGGTCAACCTACTTCTCATCTGCAGCTTCAGACCAATGTAGACAGTCAGCTTGATTCTCTTCAAAACGGACAAATCATTGCTAATAAATTAGTTTTAGCCTTTACTTTCGGTCAGCATAGGTAAAATGTAAATTTCATCCGGCGTAAAGGTGCCTTGTAGTTAAATTCTTCATGTACAATTTGTCGCACTCCATCACTTGATATGTCTGTTGCTTGTGAGGTTTGTAACACCTCCGATCGCTGATCCTCCAACGTGATTTGAAGTCCTTTCCTAACGTTTCCATCGGAGGTTGTAGTTTCGGTTGTTATTTCGTGTGTATCACCTTCTAGAGCACAGGTAGGCAACCTGCTGGGCGTGGATAGGATAAGGCCCGCGAAGGAATTCGTGGGAGAGAGAGCGTGGACGTATTAGAATACTGAAAGTGTTAAATTTTAAGATGATTTACAATGAATTAGCTGCAATCAGCTGCTTTTATCGGAATTTAGTTTTCCATGAGATTTCTATATGCCTGACTTCCCATCTTCGGACGTGCAGCCGCGCGGGTTTAACCGAGCGGTCTTAGGCGCTGCAGTCCCGGACTGTGCGGCTGGTCCCGGCGGAGGTTCGAGCCCTCCCTCGGGCATGGATGTGTGTGTTTGTTCTTCGGATAATTTAGGTTAAGTAGTGTGTAAGCTTAGGGACTGATGACCTTAGCAGTTAAGTCCCATAAGATTTCACACACGCTTGAACATTTCTTTTTTTTCAGACGTGCACATTTATTTACGTGTCATAAACATTGTGTTTTCACAAACGGCATTGCACAATTTTGCAGGGAAGTTCTTAAGACACCTGTTGTAAAATGTCATAAGTTTAGAAACAGTGTTCACGACGCTAAATTAGATGCAAACGTATTCGGATGATGTGAACACAAAATGAATGTACAATCAAAAACGTGTAGTTTTGAGGAGTAATTTACTGGCGTGGCGTATCGGGAAAAGGATGCCATTCACATCGGTGTGTCGCCACAAAATCGTTTATGTCACATTATCTGTTGGTAACGAAGGAACTGTTTCGTTATAAACATTCACTACCTTTGTCTGAACTATCGTTAGCAATAAACAGTCCAAAACAAGGAATTTTATGAAGTCGCGTAATTCTGTTCAGCCACTCGAAAGAAACACACTAACGACAACTAAAAAAAAAAAAAGGAAAAGAAAAGATAACCAGTACGTAGCAACACAAGAGAAACAATTTCCTTGATATCAACGGCATCTCTGAAGCAAGCTGGGAAATTTTCAGCTTCCCCTCATCTGTACACTCCACTAGACATAAAGACACGTGTCTGGCAGAAACGGAACGTTGTGTGCATGAGGACAGAGGGAAGACTGTGGTTGCCAAACAGTTAATAACAATCTGTGCAATGGTATGAAGGACCTACCGTAGACGTTGAACCAGAGTTGTATACAGCAGCCGAAGAACTAACGCACTTTCCAAGTCGACGCGAGAAGTGCTTTACGAGCGGAAAACGGTGCGCAGGTGATGTTGTAACGACCCGTTTGTCTCCGCGGGGCTGATGCCGCAGCGTTCCCGTCCGGTGAGTCAGAGAAGAGCCCGCCTGGCGCGCATCAATATGCATGATCGACAGGATCCGCCGTGGCATTTGCATTTCATGCCGCAGCTCTGACGTGTAGGTGGCAGGTGGGTCACGCCGCCGTCCCGCATTCACTTTCAGCATTCTGTATGAAATTTACGTCGCAGGCCGTCGTGATGCAACGATAGTCGTTAACACGTCTGGGCCGACAGCAAACCTTCAACCGTGTATTCTTTACAGTTGCCTTTCATACTGTATCGACTATTAGGTCCACATTAGAAAAGCTTTCACTGACAGTTCCACCAAAACGCGAAATTTCGTTTATTCAGATATTTTCAGTCTATTTTCTCCTTTTGATATTAAATTTGATGGTAGCTCTGTGCAACCCTTGTGCATAAAAAGCTACGAAACTGGTTTTTAACGTAAGTCTGTGTTTTAGTAAAGCGTCTAGGAATACTGACAGTCTCATGGATAAGTACACGAAATTAATAACCAGAGTTAACTGATAATAGATTGCAGCACTCATGCTGTGAAAACTCGATGCCATACAGCAAAAACTAATTGATGTTGAATAATACACGTATTTATTAGCGACTGTACAGAAAAGTATATATAGTGCGCGTCCAAACTAAATGTACGAGGGGCGTTTAGAAAGTCAGTGCAAAGTCCGAGAGGTGGCACCACCGGGGCGTATCGAGGTCATGTTTAGTTAGTAGCTGGAAAGAACGCACACCAAGTTTCAGCCAAATTGGTCTATTTCTTTGTGTTTGGCATTCGTGTGAATCAAGGAAGCCGAGTGATTGTCAAAAAATAGACGAAAAAGAATTTCGTGTGGTGATTAAACATTATTTATGAAAGGCAAAACGCCTCAGGGGACTAAAGAGAAGCTTGATAAACCTTCTGCACCTTCGATTAGAGCAGTTTATATGTGGTTTCAAAATTTTCGGAGTGGCTATATGGGAACAAGTGATGTTTAACGTTCTGGACGCCCCAGAAATAATTGATAAAATGCATGATATGATGATGGATGACAGAAGAGTTACGATGGATGAGATTGCTAGTGCTGTGGGCATCTCGAATGAGCGAGTTCATAATATTTTGCATAAATATTTGGACATGAGAAAGCTCTCCGCAAGATGGGTTCCACGATTGCTCACGCTTGACCCAAAACGGAATCGTGTGAAGTGCTTCAAGGATGGTTTGTAGCTGTTCAGGAAGAATCTACGGACTTTAAGAGTCGTTTCGTGACTGTGGATGAAACATGAATACATTACTATACTCCTGAGACCAAACAACAATCTAAACAATGGGTTACCAAGGGAGAATCTGCACCAAAAGAGGCGAAGACCATTCCTTCGGCCGGAAAGGTTATGACAACTGTCTTTTGGGATTCGCAATGGATAATCCTCATCGACTATCTGGAAAAGGGTAAAACTTTTAGAGGTGAATGTTATTCATCGTTACTGGACCATCAAAAAACGGAGCTGCAAGAAAAACCGCGGCGCCTGGACCACAAATAAAAGTCCTTTTCCATCATGACAATGCACCAGCACACACCTCAGCAGTTGTGGTCGCAAAATTAACGGAAATAGGATTCCAATTCGTTTCACATCCCCCCTGTTATCCAGACTTGCCTCCCACAGACTACTATTTGTTCCCCAATTTGAAGAAATGGCTGGCGGGACAAAGATTTTATTCGAACGAGGAGGTGATTGCGGCATCTAATAGCTATTTTGCAGACTTGGACAATTCCTATTATTCGGAAGGGATCAACAAATTAGAACAGAGTTGGGCGAAGTGTATAAGTCTAAAAGGAGACTATGGCGAAAAATAAAAAAGGTTTACCCCGAACACGTAAGTAGTTTTTATTCTTGCACCAACTTTTCAAACGCACCTCGTAACGTGTGGGTGATGAAGCTCTGAGTTTCACACCTAACATGTGGAGAGCGTCTACTTTGGGTCAGGGATGCGAATCGAACTGTCTCCTTTATTAAAGGAAAGAAAACAGTTCTTATTTGGGGCTGTAGCTCGAAATTTACCAATCTGACAGCCGATCCAGTGGACGACTATTGAAGTGTCGTGCTACATATATGCGAACTCTGTTTCAGTCTGCAGTGCGAAATGTGTGAATTTTTTCCTTATATATGTATCTTTTTCATAAAATAATCAACATTTCAGTATTATAGTCGTACCCGTTAGACTTAAGAGATTAATACTAAACAAATTGTATTTTCTTTTGTAAACAATTAGAATTCATATAATTTCTTTTAAACATTTTAATGAACACAAATCAACATATAATAATAACCGCAGACGACATTATTCTGCAACTTTAACCATAATTTAGCTTTTACATTCTGCACTACGCAGGTGTTCGGCTGTGACATCAAAAAACAACAGAAACGCAAAACTTTGTTCCACAAATCGCAGTAAATTAGAACTTCCTGTCCAATAGCAAGTGCATAAAAACAGAGATGAGTGTTGATTGTCAACTACAGCACAAGTTTAGCATACGACAGTATGCCGATAACCATCGCTGTGGGTAACTGATCAATAAACAGCACATGGGATCAGATCGATTCTACATGATCCAAAGGCTTACTTATTAGCATGTTATTTGATTTGGAAATTCAGAGATGAAATTTCAAATGAAAAATTGACATATTTGTAACTTGGACCTGGGCGTAGAAATCCACCAATCGCCGACAAAGCTCACTCACAGTATGAATAGAAGAAGAGATACAAGAACTGCTAAGTTTTAACAAAAGAAAAAAATGATGTCCACATTTTTTTTAGTAAGGAACATCTGCGAGAAGATTATTGAAATGTGGAACTCACAATTTCCGCTCCCGTTTTTGTAAGTAGACAAGAGTTCCTTGGAGCGACATTACTTTAGAACTATGCGTGAAATGCTCTTTCTACCCAAAAAGCTTCAGCTCTGCTGTAGTACACAATCACGAATCCCTCGTTATGCGTTTGTATCTATTTTCTTCCTAAACATTACGTAAAATATACAGAAAAACCCATATGAAACAAGACACCAGAATAACACGGGCACTAACTGAGAAAGAAAAAAACGATTTTGAGAAAAGATGCTTGTGATATTCACACAACTCTGCTTATGTTGACAGGGATATTCACGTTTAGTTACGCGTTTTATACCATTTGTATTTTATTCACAGACTGATTTTGGGGCCTTGTTCGAAGCTCATACATGTTCTGCGACATCGAGTTGACTCTTATGGAAACGTACCAAAAATTTATAGTAAACTTGTTTTTGTTGGAGATCGCTATAAAATGTGTGCGTCTGAAAATCGCTCGTGTTTCGAGACTGTTTAGTTACTAGCTTAATAAAAGAAGTGAGGTTTTTGGTACCTTCGTCTGGCAGCATTATCGAGTAACTCGCAATTATTTTCGTAGTGCTGAGGGCTCCTCCAATGCGAGGCTCTAGACGCCGCCACCATGGCGCTGCCGTCGCTTCTCATGGACATAGCTCTCACTGTTGTCCGCAGCCTACTGATAGTGCTGTGTTTACACCGGATTTCATCCATTTCCTTCTAGCTACACACCAGTGCCTCAGATACACGCAACCGACTTGTTTTCTCATAGATTGTTCTTTGGCTTAGTGAAGATGGTGAGTAAATAGTGTTATGTACCAGTTTTGATTCGAATGTTCCTACACTGCATTTACTCGGAGTCTGTTATGGGTAGAATATTTGTAAGGGCTGTTCTCAGCTGTTGTTTAATTTATTCTGGTAACGATGTCAGTTACTCCATGGACTGTATCTCACAATTTATTTTGATGACCAATTTATCAACAATAGATTACAATTTAGTCTCATAGTCAAGTACAAAATGTAAAAATTGAGCGCCATCAGTATTATGAGTGTTCATTCAGACCAGGATACCTGAAGGAAATCAGCCATAATGTCGAACTGAGCGTGCCACATATTCCAAACAACAAGCAGCTGGAAGTAAATTGAGTTCATTAATGTATGTGGGAGTAAGCAGACTGAAGCAAGGAATGAAAATTTGTGCCCCGGCCAAGATTGAACCCATATCTCCTGCTCACTAGGCAGATGTGCAAAGCATTACATCACCCTGGTGCAGTGGCTGCACACAACTGCGTGGACTTCCCCAGCACGCTTCCCTACCCAATCCAAATTTCTGTTTACACGTCAGTCCACTTCGTATTCCACCTAAACTTGAACAGGATTACAGAGGCTCTCCAACTGTACTGGAATTTTATTGTAGGATGTTAGGTCCACCAGTTACACAAAACACCGTTTTTTTCAAGTACCCAAACATGTTTCAGTACCACTGTGCCATCATCAATGGGTTTCCTTTTCATTTATTCTGTAATGTGAACATTTTTATTAAATGATTACAAAATTATGTCGATATTTAGTTCTAACAATAGTTCGTTTCTTACTGTTAATACCTCTACACTTGGTGTGCATGATTTTTCAAGACCACTTGTGTATTATTTATTATAGGTATCTTGTCATCTGCAACCAAACGAGGTTGCTGAGAAATTTTGTTGGGAGCTAACCTATGGCCGGCCGGAGTGGCCGTGCAGTTCTAGGCACTACACTCTGGAACCGAGCGACCGCTACGGTCGCAGGTTCGAATCCTGCCTCGGACATGGGTGTGTGTGATGTCCTTAGGTTAGTTAGGTTTATTTAATTCTAAGTTCTAGGCGACTGATGACCTGAGAAGTTAAGTCGCATAGTGCTCAGAGCCATTTGAACCATTTAGTTAACCTATCATCTAAAACGTAATTTAGTTTTGTCGCGATGTTTCGCTCCTAAATTCGTTTTTACATACGTCTTGGTGTGGCAAGCCCCTTTATTCTCAGCATTATGGTGAGGTGTCGTGATGTATACTTAAATATAATACGTATTTTCACAAATAAGGTCGTAAAAGCACTTTGCACTTCACCAAAACACTTTGCAATTGTGGTTGTTGTGTGTCCCAAAAAAATGGCTCTGTGCACTATGGGACTTAACATCTTAGGTCATCAATCCCCTAGAACTTAGAACTACTTAAACCTAACTAACCTAAGGACATCACACAACACCCAGCCATCACGAGGCAGAGAAAATCCCTGACCCCGCCGGGAATCGAACCCGGGAACCCGGGCGTGGGAAGCGAGAACGCTACCGCACGTTGTGTGTCCCAGCCCAGTCAGTATTCAGTTGTTCACCAGAGAGTTCGGCTTACAGAAAACACACACACTCACAAAGAAAGATAAAATGTGAACAAAACTCAAATTTGGCGCCTCCCTTTTCCCTTAAAAAAAGAAAACCTCGTCTCTAAGTGTGATGTCCTTCGGACATCACTTCTCTGAAACCAACTGCTCTCACAACCACCAGCTAGCCTCGGCGTCACAGGTCCTGAGGCTACTCGTCAACTCTGCTGCAACTTCTGAACCTTTGATAAATCAGAGCTGTTTTGCCGTGTTATTTGCAAAACCAGGAGTTGTTTCTCTGGTGAAGTACTTTTTTCAAGGTGATCCTAGCGCCTAGCAACCACTGACAAGAGTTCCATCCTCCAGAACGAATGCTTTTATCTTGGCTGCCCACAGCAGACTCACGATATAAACTGCACAACAGCCCCTGTCCCAGAACTCTGCTCAGAGAAGCGACTGGGGCAGAGTGGCTGTCACTGCTGTTTTCCTCTCATATAGTTCTGTGAAAGACTGCGTCCTCTCGGCTCCTTGGCGATCGTTTTGCTGAGCCTCGCTACAAGTGACCTGTCACAGCACTGCTCACTTCCGAAGCTCACCTATAAAAAGAAATTTCTATAGCCAGTACCTTATTACATGCCTGCCCGGTTGGTCGTGCGGTCTAACGCACGGCTCCCCGGGTGTGAAGTAGCGCCTGGTCCCCGGTACGAATCTGCCCGGCGGATATGTGTCGAAGTTCGGTGAACCGGTCAGTCTATGGATGGTTTTTAGGTGGTTTTCCATTTGCCTCGGCGAAAGCGGGCTGGTTCCCCTTATTCCGCCTCAGTTACACTATGTCGGCGACTGCTGTGCAAACAAGTTATCCACGTTCGCGTACACCATCATTACTCTGCCACGCAAACATAAGGGTTACACTCGTCTGGTGTGAGACGTTCCCTGGGGAGGGAAGGGGGGGGGGGAGGGGGGCGGAATCACACAATAACCTTGGGCTCAGTGTGGGGCGGCGGAGGGGTGGACTGTGGACTGCGGTAGTCGTCGTGGGGTTGTGGACCACTGTGAATGCGGCGGGGACGGATCCTTTCCGCCGTTTCTAGGTCCCCGGTTAACATGCATACCTTGTTACATTACAGAAAGTTAAAAACAGGGAATCACATTAGCTCGTAGAATCACTCTAATCTCATTATCCTCACTAAACTAACTCAAGTCCCCTGCGCTCGCATTATTAAAGACAAACAAATGGAAAGAGGTGACTAAAGGGTTTTGTTGGCCGTTGTGGCCGAGTGGTTCTAGGCGCTTCAGTCTGAAACCGCGCGCCCACTACAGTCGCAAGTTCGAATCCTGCCTCGGGCATGGATGTGTGTGATGTCCTTAGGTTAGTTAGGTTTAAGTAGTTCTAAGTTCTAGGGGACTGATGACCTCAGAAGTTAAGTCTCATAGTGCTCAGAGCTATTTTTTCCATCTCTGTGGCAGAGTAAGCTTCGTTTTAGCACATGTCAAATTAAGCACATATAATCAAAAACAGCCACATACGCAATGATTTTGGTGTTGCTAAAGTATATTTCGATGGTGACAATCCACGCAGACTAAGACGATGATAACGAGCAAAGCTTACCCTGTGCAGTACACCATCACTCCAGTGCATGTCAATTAAGCCGACTGTCTAGCTGTTCACTGCCTCAGTGTTGTGACTGACTTGCTGCTCATGATCTCTTGGTCACAATGGCGGGTTTAATTCATGCTATGTCTTGGAGAATTGCCAGCAGATTCAAAATTATCCTGGCCTTGTGGCAGTAAGTCCCGTGTGGCATGATGCGTAAATCATATGCTGCAGAGTATATCAGTGTTGTGACAGCTCAGAATTGTAAATTCATATGCGAGTAACGGTTTCGTTCATTCCGGTAGTGCTGTGGTGATAGGAAGTAATTTCGGTTTTGTGAGCTCCTTGAATTCTGATAAACACATGTGTAACTCAGCATAATTGCTGTAATGAATGTATGACTACCAAATTGGAAGACGCTGCGCCTCAACAACACAATAAGATTTTGTGAGATTTATTTCTCTACATTTGCTTCTGCATCAATCTCACTCGGTGCATCGTTGTGTTAGAGTGATTCGTCATTGGAGTGGTATATGAACAACCTTGAGTATGTGTGGGTGGACTTTGTGGACAGTACCAACAGGCACATCTGTCTTGCAACATCTCTTAGGCTCCCACTTCATTGTACAGGGATTTGGTTCTATAATACGTTGTTGGGGGGAAAGGGGAAAGAGTTGGTGAGGGAGAGAGAGGAGGAGAGGGGGCAGAGGGAGAAGAAGAGGAGGAGGCGAGAGACAGAAGAATGTGGTAGATACAAGTAACGAAGCGAGAAGGGAAGAGTGACGTGACTGAAAAACGAAGAGAGGCGAGAGTAGAAGGAGGAAGAGGGGGAAAGGGGCAGGAAGACCGGAGGAGGGGGAGAGAGGAAGAGAGGGGAGAAAGAGAGGAGGGAAGGGGAAGTTGGGACAGAGAGGTTGGAGAGGGGAGATGGCAAGGGGAGAGGGGTATTTGAAGGTATGCAGGTTTGATCAGTCTGGTATGTTACAATCCCATCCTGTGGTCGAGTAATCCAACAATATACATAACGAGCATCCCTACTTTTGTTTTTATTATTGTTCTCCTGTTTCGACTGCAAGCAGTTTCTAAAAAGTACATTTTATTAACAGTATAAATTACACATAATAAGAATTACTCTCACACTGTAGTTAACTCCTTAACGGAACTACGAATATCACTGTGTATTTCTTGGCTGTCGTTTTCTGGTCTGGATTTGAGGAGAAAGATTAAAAAGAAAAAAGAAATGTAGCTTATGTTGTCATGTACGGTATTTGATATCATTAAGTATCTGCTCACAACCAAAAGCTAATTAGTGAAATTATTTAAATTAAAAATAAACATTTTAACTATTGACAAATTGCCTGTTGACTTCTGTCTCGGGTTCTTCGGCCGATGTTCGTCTGATAATTCTTCTGACGTTTCGCCAGCACGAGTGGCTGGCATTGTCATAGTTTCACCCTCCACTGCTGGTAGTGGTCTGGAGCCGAACTGGCGGGCGCAGACTGTGTATGTACCTGGCGCGCCAATGTCCGAGACCGAAGAACCCGAGACAGAAGCCAACAGGCAATTTGCCAACAAGTGGTCACGAAAGACTCAACGATTTTAATGATTACTATCAAAAACGAAACCGTATAGTTACGCCACGGAAAACTACAACCCCGAGGACTCGCCGATCTGTAGGTAAAATAAACTGAAGAGCCAAAAGGTAGTGACCACCTGCTTAATAACTTGTTTGTCTCTTTTTGGAATGAAATAGATAACTGACTCTGCGTATCGGGGTTACGACAGTTTTTTGGTAGGTTTGCAGAGGTATGTGGCATTAGATGTCTACGCACAGGTCTTATAATTCGCGTAACTAACGTCCGCTGATTTGCGTACGCGGTGATGACGCCCAATAGCGACCGCGATGGGTTCCGTAGGAGTTACATCAGGCGAATTTAGTAGCCGAGACATCAAAGTGTGTCCACTACAATACTCCTCAAACCAGTCATGATGCTCACGTGCCCACTGCAGTCGTAATTGACGATGTCATTGGGTCAACATATGAACACGTAAACGTGATCTGCTGCAGAGCTCTATCTTCAGTAACGTATGATGAATTGTGAGCTGCGAAACATTTGTGCGTGCACCAGCAGTGTGCTCTTTCGTCAGAGATGCCACAGATCACCATCCATCCTACTTTACAGAGCAGACATGCCTCCAAATGCCGCATTCCGTGAAGAGTCGTGGACGTCATACCATTTACTGCCTAGTGGTAATTTAACTGTCGTTCTAGCTCTTTCTGTGGATGCTCACGACAGTAGCACGTGGACATTCGACCAGATTTCCCGTTTTCGAGTTACTCGTTCACATGCTCTGCGTGATAATAACCTCCCCGTTTGCAGCCCATATCTTCGCTATGGCGATCCTCGTCCGTGTTTGCTACGCTTACATACTTTGTAAGTAGCCTGTTTATATGAAACTTCCTGGCAGATTAAAACTGTGTGCCGGACCGAGACTCGAACTCGAGACCTTTGCCTTTCGTGAGCAAATGCTCTACCAGCCTGTTTATATGTTTGTATGTTGGCAGCACTACAGACTGTAATTAATATCGCTGACAGCGCTCTGCGCCCTCGGTAAGAGACTTTGTGGTTGGGTGGACTAGCATTAGCAGTTGCCGAGTGGACGACTTGGACATGTGTCCTTCATGGAGATCCAGTGTTGGTAGGACGTGCATTGTAAAATGATGATGGATGTAGTTGGTAATGTTTGGGTAGTGGAATTATTGACGACTATATAATTTTTGGAACTGGATGTCACATGAATAAGGTAAAATCTGCTAAATACATTGTTTGCTCTTCAACAAAAATCTTTATTTTGCTAGCCATATGTCTCCTAGCAAGTAGAGCCTATAGTAGTTAGAATCCTTTTTATTTAGCTGGCGGTAGTTGGTGCTTGCTGTCAGTGCTGTAGTGTTGTCAGTGCTGTAGTGTTGTCAGTGCTGTAGTGTTGTCAGTGCTGTAGTGTTGTCAGTGCTGTAGTGTTGTCAGTGCTGTAGTGTTGTCAGTGCTGTAGTGTTATCAGTGCTGTAGTTCCCGCTAAGAGACTTATGAAAAAGTATGGGTTATTGTTAGCATTACTTCCAACTCAGAGCCATTCTTTTGTGTTAATTATTTGAAGTTATGTAGTCATTTTAGTGCCGTCATATTGCGTTGCGCTTGTATATTGAGGGTAATAAATGAATAGGTTAAGTTTGAGTTGTCTTTGTCAGGGAAAATTCTGTAGGCCAGTGATGAAATGATAAAATTAAGCAACGAGAGAGTTGGTTCAGTTTCATTCAGCAATTTAAGACTCACACAAAGTAGTTTTACCTAGTCAGTTATTTCAGTAGACTCAAACTGAGAAGCTTCAACTTTTGTCACCGCGACCTGTGCCCGCATCGCCACTAGGCGTCATCCCGCGTCGCGGTCGGCAGTGGTCGTAATGTTTTGGCTTATCAGTGTATTGTCACGGCTAATAAATAAATAGTATAAAATTATGTCACTGAATTTTGGTGCAAAACAGTGCTCAACGATCGTTTAATGTGAGAACGTGTGGCAATTTAGCTCGGAGAGAAGAGGAAGGAAAGGTGCAGTCCTCAAGATTCTTTGCTGTGTATCCACCAAATTCATTGAATGCTAATAAAACCTGGTTTTGGTTTCCAAGAAATGCAAGTCTGTTTTTGTAAGCTTACTTTCCGAAATACCAAATGCCATTGGTATTGGTTTTATCGCTATCGTATTGTGACTCTGGCTGCAACACAAATTACTTCGTGATGAAGAAACATAACTCTAGTTTGCATTGTCTCCTTTTTCTTGTAACCTGAATGTTTCGTTGTCCAAAGAAATAACAACATGTAGACGGGATTCATCATTAACCTGCCTTGTTTATTTTACTTTTACTTTTATTTGCTAATATTTGCGTGACTCGTTCTGTCCGATAATATTATTCATCACTGTGTATTTACATGATTAGATCTGTAAGATGTAATTCGACATTCTTCTAACAACTAATTTGTTTAAGTTTTTGTTCATAAAAGTCCTTATAATAAGAGGAACTGAAAGTGAAGTAAGAGGATTCTATACAAAAATAAGGTTTTCCTTTTTCCCTTACTTCAGTGGGGCGAAGACGTACTCATATATTATTTACTGATTAACCAGCGAAACATATAAATGCAAGGTAGGTTAGAAATTTAAATAGCGTCCGAGGCTTTTAAGAATAAGCGGCTTCCATTGGTCGAAAGTAAGCGTGTTCAGAAGATGAGGAAATGGCATGGAGATGTTGAATAATGGTAAAAACGATATCAAAGTCGAAAGAGCCCGGAATCTGTAAGCAGATTCTCTGAATAGCCCAGTTCTTGTTCCAGTAGACGATGTACATTGCATGGTGCAGACTGCCCTCAGCAGAAACCACTTGACTTACTTCAGAGTTATTAGTAATTGAGTGGAAACCGGTTGTAAGAATAAAAATATAACGAGGGAGGTCGGATCACAGGCGAAGGAGACGGGATCACTGGATTCGGGTCACTCATCAGGATTGCATAACGGTAGGACAGGAAAACAACCGATACCTAATGCAATTGGGAAAGCTTTATGGTACAACTTGAGGAAAAGAAGGCCCAACTCATCGCATACATACAATATCAGAGCTTCACTACAGTAAGCAAGTTCAATTCGACGGAGGCAACTATAGCTATGCACAGATGAGAGATCTGTAATGTACTGACTAGGGCGGAAAGCTGCTTGCTTTTGCTTTATGTACCGTAATACGTAGCCTATATAAACGCATCTTTCTGTTTGAGAGAGTTGTTTGCGGTTATGTAAGAGACCAACTGTAGTGTGTGTGTGTGTGTGTGTGTGTGTGTGTGTGTGTGTGTGAGTGAAAGAGAGAGAGAGAGAGATAGAGAGAGAGAAACGGGAAAGAAGGAATAATAATAATAAGAAGAAGAAGAAGAGCTACAGAATTGGGGGGGGGGGGGGGGGGGTTGAGAAGAGGAGAAGGAGGAGAAAAGTAAGGAGGGTAAGGGAATCAGTTAAAATTAGGATCCAACGTAACTGTCTGAAAAAGACGAACAAGCATTGACGAACCGTCATTATCTACAAAAATACTGCCATTTTTCCTCTTATGAATCCGTCTGAATGAATTGTGAGATAAATTATTGTCAGGAATGTCTGAAGAGATTTTTCTTCTCCATCTGCAGTTAAGGAACTGTAGGGTCAAAATAATGTAACGGGAAGTTTTGATCCCTCTGGGTATATGTCCTCATAAATCCTTGGAGGCATCTCATCAGTGGTAACGTGAGTTATTGACACATTTCAGAGACTAGATATGTTAAGAAACTTCTTTTAATGACCGCACAGCTGTCGGCAGATAATGGCTCATGGTGTTTGTTTATAGCGGTCGTCTTACATCCGTGCTTTAGCCCGATGTTCCGATCTATAGTGGCAGATGACATTTAATCAACAGCGGAATGACGAAACGGTGACGCACTGCCGTTCAGTGTGGAACGAATCTCCCGAGCGGAGAAGCGGAAGGCGCTGCGCGAGACGAAGTTCGGGCCATCGACCGGCCTGTTGGCGTTTCGCCCACCCCACCACATGCGGAACACGTGTTGTTAACAAACACCGCCTATAAATGAGCGATGTTCGTCGTAACGTCTCTTCCATCGCCTTGATCAGACTCTTGGTTATCATCCCCTACAGCATCCGAGGTCCCATGGTGTAATGGTTAGCACTCTGGACTCTGAATCCAGCGATCCGAGTTCAAATCTCGGTGGGACCTGTAAATTTTTTCTAATTGCTATCGTCTCGTAGCTCTCATCATACTTTGTAACAGAATTACTTGCTGTAAAGAAATAGTTCATAACACTCTGAACGTCTCACCAACTGCGCGAAGTGGAAGATTATCTCGCCTAGGTACCGTTAACGTCAACAATTTAGTCATAATTTTTTACATATAGTTACACAACACACAAGATTCAGGAACCGAGCAAATTAATACTACTTTTATAGTGTGGTAATAACCATTACTGAAGAGATGAGAGAAAAGCGTAAGGTAAAGAAGATATGTAACACAACAAATACATGAAAAGTCACAACTAACAGCTTTTGAAGACACAGAGACTCGGAATCATCGTTGAAAACACTTTCAACGTTAATCTCTGAATACTGAAATCAAGTTAAGGCAAATGGAATTAAAAGTAATAGTGGTCAGTCCTCTACCCGTCCAAAGATTCCGGATACGTCAGATTTGCTGCAGTTACTCATCTGTGCGTTGTTTTATAGTAGGCAACTGGTCAATTTATAAAATTTATAGCACAAGAGTTCTCATTCGTATAATTTGTGTCCTTGACAATAAAATTCTTCTGAGTTTGTGGTCTCATTGTCAACTATAAACTTCCAACGCCTCGGCGACTATTGCAAGACGCCTTCCTCAGGGTGTAATGTTAACACCGAAACGTCGGAATTTTATAGTTGACAATGCGGTCACAAACCCAGAAGAATTTTATTGACTGTGACTACGGCCGCGGAAGCCTACTTTTACAGTTTGTATCCTTGCTCAAATTCATGAATTTTGTCATTTTTTCTTCAAATTTTGGCCGCGCGGGATTAGTCGAGCGGTCCGCGGCGCTGCAGATATGTACTGTGCGGCTGGTCCCGGCGGAGGGTCGAGACCTCCCTCGGGCATGGGTGTGTGTGTTTGTCCTTAGGATAATATATGTTAAGTATTGTGTAAGCTTAGGGACTGATGACCTTAGCAGTTAAGTCCCATAATATTTCATACACATTTGAACATTTTTCAAATTTTGCAGTTAAATTATCTACACCACTACACTGCCTTTTTTTTTTTTTTTTTTTTTTTTTTGACCGAGAGAGCAGGATGTGACATTGTTTTAAACTCTGACGTACGCATAAGTTCGCACAAGTTTGTGGATGGTACCTGCAAAGTGAACGAGTACCATGTCACTACGCTTGCTTCCGCAACAAAACCATTGATCTCTCTTTAACCACCTAAATATCGCCAGAGTACTGAATTGTTGCCCTCCGTCACTGCCTTTTTACAGCAGTCTTTCTTTTGAGGGTTTTCGCTATTTTTTTTAAACTGAAACAACATGACGCTTCTACGAAAATAAATGCCATAAAAATGCCAGAGCGTCTGCTGAAAACTTACTCATGCTGGTGAAGATTCTGAGGATCGCCATACGGATTTGCATCATAAAGAAGGTAGAGAAACAATCGTTTCTGAAACACTCAAGAGACATTAACGAACTGTACGAATTTGTGGAAACTAAACATTAATTTGTGTGGTAGTAGAAAACAAAAGTCTCAAAATGTGGATAATAAAGTTTGCTACTCTTGTTCGGAATGGAAGAAACATAAATTGCAATATCCAGTCTTACCCAACTTTTATGAAATAACGCACAGTCGAGGATTAAATTAGTCATAAGCACGATTACAACTGTGTACAGATAACTTCGAGTGACAGTACGCTCGGATATGAGGCGGTATGATCACGGAAATTCATTTTATAAATGTTGAGGTTCCAAATTTTGCTTAATAAAGGAAAGTAAAGGAATACTAGCAATATTCATTTGCTGCAATACTATGAAAATGAGTAATATAATGATTTAGAACTACGGTGCTGAAAGTAGACGAAATCGCTAAAACTCAAGACGCGAGAACCCAATGGATGGCCTGTCACGATGTATACAGATATGTAGGCGGATGAGCTTTACTATTAACCTTAAGTTAACGTACATCGCTGGAGAAATTCATACGAAGCAAAGGCCAAATCCGTCTCCAAGAGAAAAGCAACACTTGTGATTTGCAGAATTGTATCATACACCTCGATTTCTAGCGAATTTTTATCATACTCAGAGGTCGAACACATCGATCCACTTTAGGGCCGGTTGTCTTTCTCCATGGAGAGTAACACGGATTTCGAAAACGATTACTTGGAAACCACCACATGCTCTCTACGAATGATACACTAAAACCTAAGTGCTGGTTCAAATGGCTCTGAGCACTATGGGACTTAACTTCTGAGGTCATCAGTCCCCTAGAACTTAGAACTACTTAAACCTAACTAACCTACGGACATCACACACATCCGTGCCCCAGGCAGGATTCGAACCTGCCTCCTTAGCGGTCGCGCGGTTCCAGACTGTATAGAGTCTAGAACAGCTCGGCCACTCTGGCCGGCAAATCACCACATCTCAAGGGAAATGTTCATACGGTATGCCTACTGAAGCTTGGTATTAATGACTTGCAGAGACTTTCCGAATAGAGGCGGTCACACCTATGAGGTAGTGTTATCGGAGAAATTTAATAGTAATATCCTGTCAGATCTGTCCAAGTATCAACCTCATAGAAAACACTGGCAGCAAGCTCTTACGGCGGAGGAACGTAAATGGTGCTTTTCATGAAAAGTGAGTTATAGTATCCTTTGAATATAGGGTAGAGGAGTCACACAGGTGATAGGGAGGCATATAATCACTCCGACTACCTAATTCAAAAAACGTTTTTGCAGATAACAGGTTGCTCAACTAAAACGGCTTAATAATTTGTTGGTTCAGCATTGGACCGCACTATAGCAGCGAATCTACATGGCAGGGACTAGAAAAGACCTTGATAGGTTTCCGGTCTAATAATCAAAACGTCTTTGGTCCCGGGTTCGATCCCCGCCACTGCCTAAATTTTGATAAATAATCAGCATTGGCGGCCGAAGACTTCCGGCATAAGAAGTCAGCCTCATTCTGCCAACGGCCTTGTCAAAGAGGGCGGATAGAGGTTCAGGGCACTCTCTTGTCCTAGGGGTGGGAAATTGCCCCTAAAGGCGGAAGAATCAGCAATGATCAACGACATGAGGATGCAGAAGGCAATGGAAACCACTGGATTAAAGACACGTAACGTGTATCCACAGGACATGTGGCCTGTGGTTGAAGAAGTGTCATGATGATCTCTCAATTGGCAAAAGATTCCGGAATAGTCCCCCATTCGGATCTCCGGGAGGGGACTGCCAAGGGGGAGGTTACCATGAGAAAAGGATTGAATAATCAACGAAAGGATAACGTTCTACGAGTCGGGGCGTGGAATGTCAGAAGCCTGAACGTGGTAGGGAAACTAGAAAATCTGAAAAGGGAAATGGAAAAAAGAACACATTGACACCGGTGTGTCAGACCCACCATACTTGCTCCGGACACTGCGAGAGGGCTGTACAAGCAATGATCACACGCACGGCACAGCGGACACACCAGGAACCGCGGTGTTGGCCGTCGAATGGCGCTAGCTGCGCAGCATTTGTGCACCGCCGCCGTCAGTGTCAGCCAGTTTGCTGTGGCATACGGAGCTCCATCGCAGTCTTTAACACTGGTAGCATGCCGCGACAGCGTGGACGTGAACCGTATGTGCAGTTGACGGACTTTGAGCGAGGGCGTATAGTGGGCATGCGGGAGGCCGGGTGGACGTACCGCCGAATTGCTCAACACGTGGGGCGTGAGGTCTCCACAGTACATCGATGTTGTCGCCAGTGGTCGGCGGAAGGTGCACGTGCCCGTCGACCTGGGACCGGACCGCAGCGACGCACGGATGCACGCCAAGACCGTAGGATCCTACGCAGTGCCGTAGGGGACCGCACCGCCACTTCCCAGCAAATTAGGGACACTGTTGCTCCTGGGGTATCGGCGAGGACCATTCGCAACCGTCTCCATGAAGCTGGGCTACGGTCCCGCACACCGTTAGGCCGTCTTCCGCTTACGCCCCAACATCGTGCAGCCCGCCTCCAGTGGTGTCGCGACAGGCGTGAATGGAGGGACGAATGGAGACGTGTCGTCTTCAGCGATGAGAGTCGCTTCTGCCTTGGTGCCAATGATGGTCGTATGCGTGTTTGGCGCCGTGCAGGTGAGCGCCACAATCAGGACTGCATACGACCGAGGCACACAGGGCCAACACCCGGCATCATGGTGTGGGGAGCGATCTCCTACACTGGCCGTACACCTCTGGTGATCGTCGAGGGGACACTGAATAGTGCACGGTACATCCAAACCGTCATCGAACCCATCGTTCTACCATTCCTAGACCAGCAAGGGAACTTGCTGTTCCAACAGGACAATGAACGTCCGCATGTATCCCGTGCCACCCAACGTGCTCTAGAAGGTGTAAGTCAACTACCCTGGCCAGCAAGAACTCCGGATCTGTCCCCCATTGAGCATGTTTGGGACTGGATGAAGCATCGTCCCACGCGGTCTGCACGTCCAGCACGAACGCTGGTCCAACTGAGGCGCCAGGTGGAAATGGCATGGCAAGCCGTTTCACAGGACTACATCCAGCATCTCTACGATCGTCTCCATGGGAGAATAGCAGCCTGCATTGCTGCGAAAGGTGGATATACACTGTACTAGTGGCGACATTGTGCATGCTCTGTTGCCTGTGTCTATGTGCCTGTGGTTCTGTCAGTGTGATCATGTGATGTATCTGACCTCAGGAATGTGTCAATAAAGTTTCCCCTTCCTGGGACAATGAATTCACGGTGTTCTTATTTCAATTTCCATGAGTGTAGATATAGTAGGGGTCAGTGAAGTGAAGTGGAAGGAAGACAAGCATTTCTGGTCAGATGAGTATCGGGTAATATAAACAGCAGCAGAAAATGGTATAACAGGTGTAGGATTCGTTATGAATAGGAAGGTAGGTCAGAGGGTGTGTTACTGTGAACAGTTCAGTGACTGGGTTGTTCTAATCATAATCGACAGCAGACCAACACCGACGACGATCTACATCTACATCTACATCCATACTTCGCAAGCCACCTGACGGTGTGTGGCGGAGGATACCCTGAGTACCTCTATCGGTTCTCCCTTCTATTCCAGTCTCGTATTGTACGTTGAAAGAAGGATTGTCGGCATGCTTCTGTGTGGGCTCTAATCTCTCTGATTTTATCCTCATGGTCTCTTCGCGAGATATACGTAGGAGGGAGCAATATACTGCTTGACTCTTCGGTGAAGGTATGTTCTCAAAACTTTAACAAAAGCCCGTACCGAGCTACTGAGCGTCTCTCGTGCAGAGGCTTCCACTGTAATTTATCTATCATCTCCGTAACGCTTTCGCGATTACTAAATGATCTTATAACGAAGCGCGCTGCTCTCCGTTGGATCGTCTCTATCTCTTCTATCAACCCTATCTGGTGCGGATCCCACACTGTGAGCAGTATTCAAGCAGTGGGCGAACAAGCGTACTGTAACCTACTTCCTTTGTTGTCGGATTGCATTTCCTTGGGATTCTTCCAATGAATCTCAGTCTGGCATCTGCTTTACCGACGATGAACTTTATATGGTCATTCCATTTTAAATCACTCCTAATGCGTACTCCCAGATAATTTATGGAATTAACTGCTTCCAGTTGCTGACCTACTATTTTGTAGCTAAATGATAAGGGACCTATCTTTCTATGTATTCGCATCACATTACACTTGTCTACATTGAGATTCAATTGCCATTCCCTGCACCATGCGTCAATTTTCGCTGCAGATCCTCCTACATTTCAGTACAATTTTCCATTGTTGTAACCTCTCGATACACCACAGCATCATCTGCAAAAAGCCTCAGTGGACTTCCGATGTCATCCACCAGGTCATTTATGTATATTGTGAAGAGCAACGGTCCTATGACACTCCCCTGCGGCACACCTGAAATCACTCTTACTTCGGAAGACTTCTCTCCATTGAGAATGACATGCTGCGTTCTGTTATCTAGGAACTCCTCAATCCAATCACACAATTGATCTGATAGTCCGTATGCTCTTACTTTGTTCATTAAACGACTGTGAGGAAATGTGTCAAACGCCTTGCGGAAGTCAAGAAACACGGCATCTGCCTGTGAACCTGTGTCTATGGCCCTCTGAGTCTCGTGGACGAATAGCGCGAGCTGCGTTTCACACGACCGTCTTTTTCGAAACCCATGCTGATTCCTACAGAGTGGATTTCTAGTCTCCAGAAAAGACATTATACTCGAACATAATACATGTTCCAAAATTCTACAACTCATCGACGTTAGAGATATAGGTCTATAGTTCTGCACATCTGTTCGACGTCCCTTCTTGAAAACGGGGATGATCTGTGCCCTTTTCCAATCCTTTGGAACGCTTCGCTCTTCTAGAGACCTACGGTACACCTCTGCAAGAAGGGGGGCAAGTTCCTTCGCGTACTCTGTGTAAAATCGAACTGGTATCCCATCAGGACCAGCGTCCTTTCCTCTTTTGAGCGATTTTAATTGTTTCTCTATCCCTCTATCGTCTATTTCGATATCTACCATTTTGTCAACTGTGCGACAATCCAGAGAAGGAAGCACAGTGCAGTCTTTCTCTGTGAAACAGCTTTGGAAGAAGACATTTAGTATTTCGTCCTTTAGTCTGTCATCCTCTGTTTCAGTACCATTTTGGTCACAGAGTGTCTGGACATTTTGTCTTGATCCACCTACCGCTTTGACATAGGACCAAAATTTCTTAGGATTTTCTGCCAAGTCTGTACACAGAACTTTACTTTCGAATTCATTGAAAGCCTCTCGCATAGCCCTCCTCACACTACATTTCGCTTCGCGTAATTTTTGTTTGTCTGCAAGGCTTTGGCTATGTTTATATTTGCTGTGAAGTTCCCTTTGCTTCCGCAGCAGTTTTCTAACTCTGTTGTTGTACCACGGTGGCTCTTTCCCATCTCTTACGATCTTGCTTGGCACATACTCATCTAACGCATATTGTACGATGGTTTTGAACTTTGTCCACTGACCCTCAACAGTATCTGTACTTGAGACAAAACTTTTGTGTTGAGCCGTCAGGTACTCTGTAATCTGCTTTTTGTCACTTTTGCTAAACAGAAAAATCTTCCTACCTTTTTTAATATTTCTATTAACGGCTGAAATCATCGATTCAGTAACCGCTTTATGATCGCTGATTCCTTGTTCTGCATTAACTGATTCAAATAGTTCGGGTCTGTGTGTCACCAGAAGGTCTAATATGTTATCGCCACGAGTCGGTTCTCTGTTTAACTGCTCAAGGTAGTTTTCAGATAAAGCACTTAAAAATATTTCACTGGATTCTTTGTCCCTGCCACCCGTTATGAACGTTTGAGTCTCCCAGTCTATATCCGGCAAATTAAAATCTCTACCCAGAACTATAACATGGTGGGGAAATCTACTCGAAATATTTTCCGAATTATTCTTCAGGTGCTGAGACACAACAGCTGCTGAGCCCGGGGGCCTGTAGAGACATCCAATTACCATGTCTGAGCCTGCTTTAACCGTGACCTTCACCCAAATCATTTCACAATTCGAATCTCCGTCAATTTCCTTCGATACTATTGCACTTCTTATCTCTATAAACACGCCTCCCCCTTCACTGTCCAGCCTGTCTCTGCGGTATACATTCCAATCTGAGTTTAGGATTTCATTACTGTTTACATGTGGTTTCAGCCAACTTTCTGTCCCTAGTACTATATGGGCGTTGTGACCGTTTATTAATGAGAGCAGTTCTGGGAACTTTCTATAGACGCTCCTGCAGTTTACTGTTAGCACATTAATATTGTTATTCCCTGTTGCATTTTGCCTACTCCTGCCTTGCCGCGTCTCAGGAGGCGTGTTGTCGGGCCTAGGGAGGGAATTCTCTAACCTAAAAAAAACCCATGTGCGCTCCACACCTACTCCGCTACCCTCGTAGACGCTTCCGGCGTGTAGTGCACGCCTGACCTATTCAGGGGGACCCTACATTTCTCCACCCGATAGCGGAGGTCGAGAAATTTGCACCCCAGCTCTCCGCAGAATCGTCTGAGCCTCTGGTTTAAGCCTTCCACTCGGCTCCAAACCAGAGGACCGCGATCGGTTCTGGGAACGATACTACAAATAGTTAGCTCTGATTCCACCCCGCGAGCGCGGCTTTCCGCCTTCACCAACTCCGCCAACCGCCTGTACGAACTGAGGATGACCTCTGAACCCAGACGGCAGGAGTCATTGGTGCCGACATGAACAACAATTTGCAGTCGGGTGCACCCAGTGCTCTCTATCGCCGCCGGTAGGGCCTCCCCCACATCTCGGATGAGACCCCCCGACAAGCAGACAGAGTGAATACTGGCCTTCTTTCCGGTATTTCCCTAAGGGGCTCCATCACCCGCCTAACGTTGGAGCTCCCAATAACTAATAAACCCCTTCCCCCGTGTGCCTGCTCGGACCTTGCTGAAGGAGCAGCCACTTGTCCACTCACAGGCAGAGCGGGCGATGCCACACGGCCAGCCTCCACATTGACCCTCCGCCTCGTGCGCCGCGAACGCCGCTGAACCCGCCACTCCCCTTGGGGAGAGGGTGGCCCAACCGCGCCCGGTACCCGCGAAGATGTCTCGACAGCAGGGACAGTGGGTGAAGCGTGTAACACCTGGGGTGTACCTTGCGACGCACCAGACTCCTCACTGCCGCTACACTCCGAGGCAGCAGCCTGAAGACGGCTGACCGCGGCCATCAACACGCTCAGCTGTTCGCGAAGAGTGGCCAGGTCCTCCCGCGTCCGTACACAGCAGTCACACATCCTATCCATCCTAAGGAATCAATTTACTGAAGAGACTTAATCAACTTTTAACTAGACTGCTAATTCACTAAAGGCGGCTGATTATTGACTAAACTGTGATTGCTAACCACTTCTTGTAGAAAACAATGAAAATAGCACTACCTGTCTCTGGACTGTATTCAAAACAAACACTAGCACTACTAGCACTATGGCTGACTAAAGGGACTCTCTCTGACTGTATTCAAAATAAACACGAAATCTATGGAACACTATTACTAGCACTCTCCAATTAAAGCTTCCTAAAAGCAAAAACACACCGAAGAAGAAGTGACAAGTAAGAAAAATGTAGTTAATACTTAAATTAAGGTAGCTCGCTGCACAGCAGACGTGAAGCAGACGGCGGTTAGGGCGACACAGTTCAGGTATACATGCCGACGTCGCAAGCTGAAGATGAACAGATAGAGAAAGTGTATGAGGATATTGAAAGGGTAATGCAGTATGTAAAGGGGGACGAAAACCTAATAGTCATGAGCGACTGGAATGCAGTTGTAGGGGAAGGAGTAGAAGAAAAGGTTACAGGAGAATATGGGCTTGGGACAAGGAATGAAAGAGGAGAAAGACTAATTGAGTTCTGTAACAAGTTTCCGCTAGTAATAGCGAATACCCTGTTCAAGAATCACAAGAGGAGGAGGTATACTTGGAAAAGGCCCGGAGATACGGGAAGATTTCAATTAGATTACATCATGGTCAGACAGAAATTCCGAAATCAGATATTGGATTGTAAGGCGTACCCAGGAGCAGATATAGACTCAGATCACAATATAGTAGTGATGAAGAGTAGGCTGAAGTTCAAGACATTAGTCAGGAAGAATCAATACACAAAGATGTGGGATACGGAAGGAATGACGAGATACGTTTGAAATTCTCTAACTCTATAGATACAGCAATAAGGAATAGCGCAGTAGGCAGTACAGTTGAAGAGGAATGGACATCTCTAAAAAGGGCCATCACAGAAGTTGGGAAGGAAAACATAGGTACAAAGAAGGTAGCTGCGAAGAAACCATGGGTAACAGAGGAAATACTTCAGTTGATTGATGAAAGGAAGAAGTACAAACATGTTCCTGAAAAATCAGGAATACAGAAATACAAGTCGCTGAGGAATGAAATAAATAGGAAGTGCAGGGAAGCTAACACGAAATGGCTGCAGGAAAAATGTGAAGACATCGAAAACGATATGATTGTCGAAAGGACGGACTCAGCATACAGAAAAGTCAAAACAACCTTTGGTGACATTAAAAGCAACGGTGGTAACATTAAGAGTGCAACGGGAATTCCACTGTTAAATGCAGAGGAGAGAGCAGATAGGTGGAAAGAATACATTGAATGTCTCTATGAGGGTGAAGCTTTGTCTGATGTGATAGAAGCAAAAACAGGAGTCGATTTAGAAGAGATAGGGGATCCAGTATTAGAATCGTAATTTAAGAGAGCTTTGGAGAACTTACGGTCAAATAAGGCAGAAGGGATAGATAACATTCCATTGGAATTTCTAAAATCATTAGGGGAAGTGGCAACAAAACGACTATTCACGTTGGTTTGTAGAATATATGAGTCTGGCGACATACCATCTGACTTTCGGAAAAGCATCATCCACACAATTCCGAAGACGGCAAGAGCTGACAAGTGCGAGAATTATCGCACAATCAGCTTAACAGCTCATGCATCGAAGCTGCTTACAAGAATAATATACAGAAGAATGGAAAAGAAAATTGAGAATGCGCTAGGTGACGATCAGTTTGGCTTTAGGAAAAGTAAAGGCACGAGAGAGGCAATTCTGACGTTAATAATGGAAGCAAGGCTAAAGAAAAATCAAGACACGTTCATAGGATTTGTCGACCTGGAAAAAGCGTTCGACAATATAAAATGGTGCAAGCTGTTCGAGATTCTGAAAAAAAAGTAGGAGTAAGCTATAGGGAGAGACGGGTTATATACAATATGTACAACCACCAAGAGGCAATAATAAGAGTGGACGATCAAGAACGAAGTGCTCGTATTAAGAAGGGTGTAAGACAAGGCTGTAGCCTTTCGCCCCTACTCTTCAATCTGTACATCGAGGAAGCAATGATGGAAATAAAAGAAAGGTTCAGGAGTGGAATTAAAATACAAGGTGAAAGGATATCAATGGTACGATTCGCTGATGACATTGCTATCCTGAGTGAAAGTGAAGAAGAATTAAATGATCAGCTGAACGGAATGAACAGTCTAATGAGTACACAGTATGGTTTGAGAGTAAATCGGAGAAAGACGAAGGTAATGAGAAGTAGTAGAAATGAGAACAGCGAGAAACTTAACATCAGGATTCATGGTCACGATGTCAATGAAGTTAAAGAATTCTGCTATCTAGGCAATAAAATAACCAATGACGGACGGAGCAAGGAAGACATCAAAAGCAGACTCGCTATGGCAAAAAGGGCATTTCTGGCCAAGAGAAGTCTACTAATATCAAATACCGGCCTTAATTTGAGGAAGAAATTTCTGAGGATGTACGTCTGGAGTACAGCATTGCATGGTAGTGAAACATGGACTGTGGGAAAACCGGAACAGAAGAGAATCGCAGCATTTGAGATGTGGTGCTATAGACGAATGTTGAAAATTAGGTGGACTGATAAGGTAAGGAATGAGGAGGTTCTACGCAGAATCGAAGAGGAAAGGAATATGTGGATAACACTGATAAGGAGAAGGGACAGGATGATAGGACATCTGCTAAGACATCAGGGAATGACTTCCATGGTACTAGAGGGAACTGTAGAGTGCAAAAACTGTAGAGGATAACAGAGATTGGAATACGTCAATCAAATAATTGAGGACGTAGGTTGCAAGTGCTACTCTGAGATGAACAGGTTAGCACAGGAAAGGAATTCGTGGCGGGCCGCATCAAACCAGTCAGTAGACAGATGACAAAAAAAAAAAAAAAAATTTTCCGGGGGCCCTGTGGCGCCCCCTATGTCTACGCACAGCCCTACGTAGCGGGCCGCTGCTTTGTAGACGCGGAGATGGCGCCCGATAGCGTTCCAGATGTGTTCCACTGTAATGTTAAAAGAGAATGGAAAAATGGCGACGTTAGATTATTATTATTATAGTGCTCGCCTACCTACCCGTTACGGTGGGTTTCATAAAATGTCTTACCCACCTTGCAGAAATGCTAGGTTCTATCGATATGTCTTCACTTACATGGCTTCACTGGCTTTCGTTTGCTTACCTCACGTCGTCTAAAGTTGTCACAAAGATCTTGTCTCGATTGGCTCCTTCTCGCGTATTCTCTCGCTAGTAATGAGGTACAGTTAACAGTCTGGCGCCCGCTTATTCAGTACGCACTTCTGATTGGTCCATCGTCTTCCACCAGTAACGACTAAGTTAAAATGTTCTTCTCATTTACGATTTTGCTTTCGTTAATGACTTTATGCTATAATTATTGAACTTCTATCAATGCAACCAATGATGACGATGTGGCTGAAGAAGCATAGTAGCGTTCAAATAATAAATACTAACCAACAACATTCTACTGCCTTCTGCCACGTTCCCGGCAAGGTTTACCGTAGTCCAGCATGATTCAGTCACTGCTAGCAGGCGCTTTCCCACGCTCTTAGACAAAATGCCGCACAACTCAAAGCTCGGTACTCTTCCTTCCTTGCTGCTACTGAATGTCTGGCCAGTAAAAGTAAAATAAAAATGTAATGTTGGCGGAAAAATATGGCGGTAACGCCACAAGATCAAGCCGATATAGTGGGCGAGACATCGATGTGAGTCCACTATCAGGTTCCTCAAACCACTGTAGCACGATTCTAACATTGTGACACAGGCAGTTGCCCTGTTGGAAGATGCCATCACCCTCGGGGAGGACTTCAAGTATGAAGAGATGCAGATGGTCTCAAAGAGTTGTGGCTGCTGCGTAAGAGCATAAGAGCACGCGAACATCCTAACTTTCTATACCTTGTGAATTTATTGGTTAGTTTTCTATGAATGCTGTTAAATGTAACATAGATGCTGCAATCTAAAAGATACGGGACTTAAATATACCACGCTACTGCTCCTGTAGAATCCGTGAAACTTGGTATCAGGGTCGCGAGCACACCTTCAGTTGTGCTCGTTTTAAAGAGCTTTTTGCTCATGCGAAACTCGCATGACGTAATTGCCTTACCGGCCAAATACATACGGATTTGATAAATAACGTGCACGGCTGATAATGTGCCCTTATCACTCAGCTGAAAGTTTACGTCAGTGCCACGAGGTGGTAACACACTGCGGCAGACTTTCATACCCGTTCGCTCGGAGTAAATCCTGCTAGATGATAGCACACTCGTCAGGTACGCTAATTCACTCATTATACAGTAAAATTAGACCGGACACCGGACATAAGTAAGTGTTAAAGTTGTACTGACAGTAAGCCTATTTGTGGGTTTTGAATGAATTATGGAATATTAAGTATCATACAGTAATCCACTTGAAGTGGAGAGAATTAAAAGCGTCAGACGTGGCACTTAAGGAAAGGCAGGATTCACTGTGGACGGAGCCGTTCTCAGTTACCGTTGGTTGCTCAGTTCCTTTTTCTTTTAAATCACGTACACTTTATTTGATAACGGTTGTAAATAATGTTGATAATAAGGAACAATTATCAAATTTGACTGTTAAGACATAAATCTAATAAAAAAGTTCTTAAGCAAGTTGCACTCATGGCTGAAGGCTTTATTGACCAGAAATTGAACTTTGTTGGCTGAAGGGCCCAATAGTAACAACTCAAAAACAATTTGACAACTGAAGGCCTGAACAGCAAATTCTTAAGAACGAATTAAGCTTCTCCAAGAGACGCTGAAATATTATAAAAAAGGACAACCATAAAATTTTCACTATTCAGAGACAATATATAATTCAAAATTCTTAAGACAAATTGCATTCACGGCTGAAGGCCTTATAGACAATCATAACAATCTAACCAAATCAAAAGAAAAGTGGGCCTCAGGCAGTGCTCCAAGGATCGACCTGGGACAGTCGCTCAACTTCGTAAACGATGAGACAGGCAGCCAAGAGTTGTATTCACTTAAACGGATGGCAACTCAAACTAGTGACAGTTTAAACGCAGGCCAACACTCTCGCAACATCTACCTAACTTCTGATAACCACCACAAGGATGCAATAATCTAGGCAAGGTGGAACTGGCGGACAGCACTGCGTCTTCAAAATCTGGTGTTTAGAACATCCAGAAGCAAAAGGACCCACTACGACAAACGTAGTCCAAAAGAAACAAATATCCGAACCACAATCAAGGAGGCTGTAGAACTACACCCCTTGCCGAACAGCAGCGGTAAGATGAGGAATCGTACAAAAAAATGGCTCTGAGCACTATGGGACTTAACATCTTATGTCATCAGTCCCCTAGAACTTAGAACTACTTAAACCTAACTAACCTAAGGACATCACACAACACCCAGCCATCACGACGCAGAGAAAATCTCTGACCCCGCCGGGAATCGAACCCGGGAAGCCGGGCGTGGGAAGCGAGAACGCTACCGCACGACCACGAGATTTGGGCAGGAAAGGTACACTGCCGAAAAATTGGCTAACCTCCAGGGCAGGTAACTGGGCAATTAGCGGCCACTGGGCAGAAAAATACCGCTGGTTGAACTTCGTCACTAAACACAAGTAATTCAATGACTAATAATAAAAGGTGGAGGATGGCTAATTAATTTCGCCAACTCCAAACAATCCACTCGTTGCACTTCCTCTCAGCGACACTGGGAGCAGCAACGCGCGAACAAACGGCGTGATCTCAAAACAGTGGAGGTTTCACTACTGGGTTAACGTTCACTCAACTCAAACGTCCTGGGTCCGGTGGAGAACGAGGTGGTGGCCCTGGCAACTACAGCCCCTGGATCCGGCAGTGTCTTCGTGCCGTCGGTGGTCCCGGCATGTCCCTGCGCTGCCGGACCTCACTGCTGCTGCGTCCCAACCGAACTACTCGACACACTCCGACCCGGAAAACACTTGACACCCTTCCTAACATGGCACTAAGGCAATAGATGTCTATAACCGCTGCTACTGCCTCTTGCGGGCCGACAACGCTAGCAAACGTAGTGGCGCCAGTAATCACGAGAAGAAAACGAGACGCCACTATCTCTATTACACGATGCCAACCTATCAACGGCGCGAATGCGAGCCGCAACACGGCTCAGTCTACAGGAAATTACCGTCTATTGTAAGGCTGTAGCATTTATTGCTGCTTCTGACATCTGTTGATCTTGTGGAGAGTCAAGTTTATCTTTGCTGTAGGTCCACAATGTACGAATGAAAATTCGCGAAAAGCTGTGTCGCTGGGTTCTCTGGTATTCAGTTAAACGTGGGATTGACGGCGGTGTGCTTTAGGCCCTTATGGATCTCAGCGCCTCGTTTGTATCCTAGTCAACTGACCATGTTGGTAGACATTACTACTTGAGTTTAATCATTCCTACAAACGGCAATTTGTGCTTGGAATTGGTTCCTTTTTGTGCAGGAATAGGCTTTCATGGGCCGTGTAACCATGAACTATGTTGAATCTCTTTTAAATGCTAACAGAACAGTAAAGCTGTGAGGACGCGTTGTGAGCTGTGCTTGGGCAGCACTTGACCGCGAAAAGCAGAGGTCCCGAGTTCGAGTGTCTGTCCGGCACACAGCTTTAATCCGCCAGGAAGTTTCGTATCAGTGTACACTCCTTTGGGAACATAAAAGTAAATTATCAGGAAAAGTTTGACGCACAGGAATTAGGGGTTCTGAGAACAAATTCTTGGACTGAGTGAGTGACGAAATCAAATAAGCATGACTGCAAGCAAACATTTAACAACGAAAGAGCACAGGTAGCACTGTGGGAGCAGTGTAAAAATATCTGATTTTCAGTCCGGAAGTAAATTCGTGAACCAATACATCTCTTAGGGATCTTGTAGATTCGTCCGAAAAAATGGAAAAGCACGAAGAGTCCCACTTACACAAAAACGCGAAACGGAGAGTTGTGAAGTCTTACACATCATTTCGTTATTCCCCTAAACCGTACTTAATTATGTACAAACTAACAAAACTCTACAAAAACCATTCTTTCTTTTGTCAGATAAGTTATGAATATTATTACTATTATTATTATTATCACTATTACTGTCGTTATTGATATTGGCAGTGGCTGTAGTTGTATTAACTTGTTGATAAGCAAGACTGTTACACAGCAAATGCTATTAATTACAAACTCCCAAATTTATATGAATCTAAAAATTCGTAAACACCCAGAACTTATACTCAAGGGCCACAACCGGTCTCGAAAAATGTTTACGCAGTCCATAGCTATCACTGTGCCTACAATTACTACCACAGAAACCTCAGTGAATGTCCCCCCAAAGCATAATAATGCTCCCAACGGTCTGCGTCGGTGGCGCAGTGCAAATTCTGAGCAAACTTTCGCCTGGACGAAGGTGAATCCGAACTCAACCATTGACCTAGTGTATCAAGAAACGTGATTCATCGTGCCAGGTGACACGTTTCCACTGACTCACGCCCCAGTCTCGATGACCCAAAAGCCGGCCGCGGTGGCCGTGCGGTTCTGACGCTGCAGTCCGGAACCGCGGGACTGCTACGGTCGCAGGTTCGAATCCTGCCTCGGGCATGGATGTTTGTGATGTCCTTAGGTTAGTTAGGTTTAAGTAGTTCTAAGTTCTAGGGGACTTATGACCTAAGATGTTGAGTCCCATAGTGCTCAGAGCCATTTGAACCATCGATGACCCGACTGCAATCGCAACTGACAATGTCGTTAGGTCAACGTGAGAACACTTAAGGGTAATCTGGTATGGAAGCCCATGTCCAACAGTGTGAGCAACGGTGAGTTACAAAACACTTGTGCCTGCACCAGCAGTGTTCTTCGTCGTCTGATGTGCCACAGACAGAGTGGATAAGCCTCTGAACCCCACATTCTCCGATGAGAAGACGTATGGCTGTTTCACCATCTTCAACCACTTTCCATAGATATACGCTCCTGGAAATTGAAATAAGAACACCGTGAATTCATTGTCCAGGAAGGGGAAGCTTTATTGACACATTCCTGGGGTCAGATACATCACATGATCACACTGACGGAACCACAGGCACATAGACACAGGCAACAGAGCATGCACAATGTCGGCACTAGTACAGTGTATATCCACCTTTCGCAGCAATGCAGGCTGCTATTCTCCCATGGAGACGATCGTAGAGATGCTGGATGTAGTCCTGTGGAACGGCTTGCCATGCCATTTCCACCTGGCGCCTCAGTTGGACCAGCGTTCGTACTAACGTGCAGACCGCGTGAGACGACGCTTCATCCAGTCCCAAACATGCTCAATGGGGGACAGATCCGGAGATCTTGCTGGCCAGTGTAGTTGACTTACACCTTCTAGAGCACGTTCGGTGGCACGGGATACATGCGGACGTGCATTGTCCTGTTGGAACAGCAAGTTCCCTTGCCGGTCTAGGAATGGTAGAACGATGGGTTCGATGACGGTTTGGATGTACCGTGCACTATTCAGTGTCCCCTCGACGATCACCAGAGGTGTACGGCCAGTGTAGGAGATCGCTCCCCACACCATGATGCCGGGTGTTGGCCCTGTGTGCCTCGGTCGTATGCAGTCCTGATTGTGGCGCTCACCTGCACGGCGCCAAACACGCATACGACCATCATTGGCACCAAGGCAGAAGCGACTCTCATCGCTGAAGACGACACGTCTCCATTCGTACCTCCATTCACGCCTGTCGCGACACCACTGGAGGTGGGCTGCACGATGTTGGGGCGTGAGCGGAAGACCGCCTAACGGTGTGCGGGACCGTAGCCCAGCTTCATGGAGACGGTTGCGAATGGTCCTCGCCGATACCCCAGGAGCAACAGTGTCCCTAATTTGCTGGGAAGTGGCGGTGCGGTTCCCTACGGAACTGCGTAGGATCCTACGGTCTTGGCGTGCATCCGTGCGTCGCTGCGGTCCGGTCCCAGGTCGACGGGCACGTGCACCTTCCGCCGACCACTGGCGACAACATCGATGTACTGTGGAGACCTCACGCCCCACGTGTTGAGCAATTCGGCGGTACGTCCGCCCGGCCTCCCGCATGCCCACTATACGCCCTCGCTCAAAGTCCGTCAACTGCACATACGGTTCACGTCCACGCTGTCGCGGCATGCTACCAGTGTTAAAGACTGCGATGGAGCTCCGTATGCCACGGCAAACTGGCTGACACTGACGGCGGCAGTGCACAAATGCTGCGCAGCTAGCGCCATTCGACGGCCAACCCGCGATTCCTGGTGTGTCCGCTGTGCCGTGCGCGTGATCATTGCTTGTACAGCCCTCTCGCAGTGTCCGGAGCAAGTATGGTGGGTCTGACACACCGGTGTCAATGTGTTCTTTTTTCCATTTCCAGGAGTGTAGATACAGCCGAACAGCTTCGCAATTTTCGAAATGTTCGTGCCTAAGCGTGGGATCCCAAAGCGCTTTAAGTCAAATGATTTCTCATTCGTCTCTGTTCCGCTTATATACTTTCCGTACCTTGTCGAGTGCCAACATCACCACCACGCGACCTTCAGTCATGTATAAGGCAGGAGTACTACCTTTTATGTCATCAGTGTATGTAGTGAAAATAAGGGGTGAGCAAAGAGAAGGTGAAACGTTTTGGTAAGAAAATGTTGATGTGCAAAAGTAGACCAAGCTCGTACTACAACTCACAAAAATGGTATATGGCAAATGGATGACTGTTAAAATTTTACAAGACCCAGTACATACACATCAGCACGTCTCATAGAGTCCCAGGGCCAGTAACTAACAGCATATTTAGACATTTAATGCAAAAAGAAAAAGAAATCAATTTCATGACTATAAACCTACAGGGGTGGGACAACAACATGGAAACAACGCGAGAAATGCATGCTTGAACATACATGCAGATGCCAGCTAAGCCTACAGGTTGCGCTCTTGTATGTGACCTCGACAGGCAACTGTCCAATCTCGCCAATACGTTGCAACTGTCAATCGTGGTGACATCAGCGTTCTGTGTATTTGTGAGTGCGTTATGTCGGAGCTAAGAGAATTCGAACGTGGGCAAATCTTTGGTGCTCGTGTGACGTGTGCTTCCGTAAACAAGGGAGCCAAAGTATTTGATTTGCCCAAAGACATCGTATCGAAGATTTTTATCGGTACACGGAGGCAAAAAAACGTCCACTAAGTGACAACGCAGACGAAAATATGTGCTGAATGATCACGACAGACTGTCGCTGATGAGGATTCTGACGAAAATAAGAGGACAACAGCTACAAAAATCACTGCAGAACTGAATGTCGCACCCCGAACCCGTCAGCACAAAGACACGTAGGGAGGTCCATAAGAAGAGAACTGCGAGGGATCTGGAATTCCAAAACCACTCATCACTGATGCAGATGCATTTAACAGGAAAACGTGGTGCTAAAGCCATAAAACCATGACTGTTGGTAGAAAGACATTTGGCCGGATGAGTCTTCTTACACAGTGTTTCCAACTTCTGGTCGAATTTACGTCCCGAGAGTGAAACATGTCGGGATTTCGGTGATGGTTTGGCAGCCATATCGTGGTATCCCATGGGCACCAGGGTGACTCTGCAAGGTCGGATTACGGCCAAGGACTGTGTGGTCACATTGGCTGATCACGTTCATCCTATGGTAAAACGTCTGCTCCCCAATCCTGATGCTGTGTTCCAAGAGGGCAGGGCTTCTGCTGAGATAGCTCGCACATCGAGGACTGGTTTTGTGACGATGAGGATCAATTGTTGCATCTCCCCTGGCCACCACAGTCAC
The DNA here is from genome assembly GCF_023897955.1 of Schistocerca gregaria. Lineage (NCBI taxonomy): Eukaryota > Metazoa > Arthropoda > Insecta > Orthoptera > Acrididae > Schistocerca > Schistocerca gregaria. Next base: position 517,415,710 of record NC_064921.1, on the reverse strand, counting down.
CAGCTCTCAATATTACTGAGCATTTGTTCTCTACTTTCGAGCGAAGGATGGGTGATCGCTATCCACCTACATCACTGTTTCCAGAACTTGTCACTATTTATCAGGAAGAACCATAGACGACCTTTATGTATCCATTCCGATACGACTGGGAGCTGTTTTGAATGCCAACGGTTTTGCTGCGTCGTTTTAGACGTGGTAATGTGTTATGTTTTGGTATTTATATATTTTTGTCCATCCCTCTGTGTCAATCAAGTTGGGGAACTCACACGCTAGACTTGAACAAGTATCTTAGTTCAGTTACATTTGGAGCCCAAATGATTGCAAATATAGCTAATTTTATAATGAAGCTATAATGAAGAAATTAATATATTCCAAAATAAAGAGCTGCGCGTTATGTCACGGGATCATTTAGCCGGTGGGAGAACGTTTCGGAGATAATCAATGAACTCCGGTCGCAGACGCTACAAGACACGTGTTGTGTTCCACAGAGAGGTTTGCTATTCAAATTGTGAGAGCTTACATTCCAAGAGAAGTCGGGCAGTACATTAATGTCTCCCACATACGACCACAACGAAAAAATTCGAGAAATTAGAGATAGTATGGAGCCCTCTGAAGATAAATTTTTCCATCACTATTCGTGGTTGGGTCACGGAAGGAGGAACAGGTACAGGGAGCAGAAATACACTCCGCCACACACCATAAGGTAGCTTTATGCATATAGATATAGATGTAGATATTTCCATTTACTATGCAGTTACAGGTTGCAATAACGTTTCTTATAAGAATCATATTTGGTGTTAATCCTAGAACACCTTGAATAGCCCCTTTTAAATTCTCAGTATTTTGACAACATTTTCGATTTGCGTATACTAATTTGTTGTTTATCAACCCACACCTACAACTAAATGCATACTCTGAAAATCACTGTGACGTGCATAGCAGAATGTACTTCCAAATGTAACACTTCTCGGGGTACCTTCCCATTCCGCTCACTTATGGAATACGGGTAGAATGACTGCCTAAATGCCTCTCTGCACGGTACTTAATCTAATCTTGTCTTCACTGGATGTTCGGGAACAATATGTAGGTGACTGCAGTATTTTCCTATATTCCATGCTTCGTATTGGTTCTCGAAACTTTCTAAGTATGTTTTCATGGGGTATTTGGTGTCTAATCCCAAGCGACTCTATTGTTCCAGGGCTGATTTACAACTACAGCTAACAAATGGAAGAAGCATTTACGAGGAGCGTTCAATAAGTAATGCAGCACTTTTTTCCTCAGCCAATTGGAAAAAATGCAGAGCTTGTTGGGAGGCATCGTGGAATAATCCTGCTTCAGCCTCTAGAGTTTCACGAAGTTCCGATTGGTGACTGCGCTATACGAAAACTTCAAAATGGCTCCTGTAATGGAGGCGCTGTTCAAGCAGAGAAGTGCCACTGAGTTTCCTTTGCTGGAAAATCAAAGCTTCGTAGATATTCTTAGGCGCCTGCAGAATGTCTACAGAGATCTATCACTGAAGAAAAACGCGATGAGTCCTTGGCGAGGCGTCTGCCGTCATTGTAACAAGGGCGCGCAAACCTGTCCTATCTTCCACGTACCGGCAGGCCACGCACACCTATGACTTCTACAGTGTTAGAAACTCGCCACAAAAATGCGAACAAACTTCTCCTTGTCCATGAAAACGCAAGGCTTACGCAAACCTGCGAACTGGAGGGAAACTCACAAAACTTCATTGGACTGTTCACCATCCACCCTACAGCCCGGATCTCGTGCCTTCCGACTTGCGTCTGTTGGGCCGAATGAAGGATGCACTTCACTGTAAGCAGCACGTGTTTGTTTGAGAGGTTACTGATGCAGACGTTGGTTCAGACGTCGAACAGTACAGTGTGTAGCGTCACTTAGGCGATTTTTACGGGCAGTGCGTGGGCAATGCATATAGAAAACGTGAATGAAATGTAACAAACAAGACTTAAGAGACATTTGTGAAGAAATGTACGATTAATATTTACAAGAAAACTGAAACGTAAATACTCTGACGAGAAAAAGATCTTATCACTGATAATTAATATCACAGTAAAAAAAAAAAAATTGAAATAAAATATTTATATCTTTGTGTAACTATATATAAGATGAACAAAACAAATCGATCTTCTTCTGCTTCCTTTGTTATATAGAGACTGTGTGTAGCGCTTTATGCTTGCAGATATTACTATTGTTTTCTCTTGTAGATGATGTTAAGGTATGTATGTAAATTATTGCTTAAAATACATATATAAAAACAGCTCATATTATTTCAAGATAATGTAAGCACTTTAAATGCGAACATTTTAGCTTAGGCTTTACCGTGACTGTTATCGACATTAAATGAAACAACAAGTTTACTATTACCAGTTACCGTTTTATTTATTTCCACGACGCGTTTCAAAGGTTTAAACCTCCACCATCGGGTGGATTTACATTAGTTAATATGACATTTGTGTGTGTGTTGTGTTACGATTTTTGGAGGAACTTGTGACACTGTCTAGTGAAGAAACAAGACACTGTTTCAGAGCACTAGGCAGTGCCACAAGTTCCTCCAAAAATCATAACACAACACACACACAAATGTCATATTAACTAATGTAAATCCACCCGATGGTGGAGGTTTAAACCTTTGAAACGCGTCGTGGAAATAAATAAAACGGTGACTGGTAACAGTAAACTTGTTGTTTCATTTAATGCAAGCACCTAATCTTAATGTTTCACTTGACGAGAGAGATGAATCAGTATTTTTCAGCTGCTACGACGCCCAAAAGCCGTTATCGCTGATTACAAACAATTGGCCGCCATTACGTGGCAGATATAAATATTATGTTATGTTGCAATTATCATTCATAGCAGAGGCTACGAAATCATTTCAAATCCTTACTTAATTTGAGTCTGAGTATTTTCAAATTTGCGAGAGGTTAGATATTTTCAGCGATACTATTTGGGGTAGATATGTGAATTCTGGTCTTGACTTTATTTCGTGAAATTATAAACTTGTAAGGGGCCTGGAGCTCATCAAAAACAAAATCAAACATTTATTTGGCCTCCTACAAAGTGTTGAGCTTATAATGGTCTCACCTATGCCATGAAAATAATTAATGTTAAACTCTCATCGTACGTAGTTTAAAGTAAGTGTAAGTAGGCTGTTTAGGTTTTATGTTGGTAATGCCACGTAGCGCTCTGTATGAAAATTACTGACTGTGCTGTGTGCATTCTGTGGCTGATTAGCATTGTTAGAATATTCGCTATTGTAATGTTGGGCAGTTGGATGTGAACAGCGTGTAGTGTTGCGCAGTTGGAGGTGAGCCGCCAGCAGTGGTGGATGTGGGGTGAGAGATGGCAGAATTATAAGAGCGGACGATCTGGACCTGTGTCAGTCAGAAAGAGTAAATTTGTAATACTGGATATCATGAACTGATATACATATTTTGACTTTTGAACATTATTAAGGTTCAAAAATGGCTCTGAGCACTATGCGACTTAACTTCTGAGGTCATCAGTCGCCTAGAACTTAGAACTAATTAAACCTAACTAACCTAAGGACATCACACGCATCCATCCCCGAGGCAGGATTCGAACCTGCGACCATAGCGGTCGCGCGGATCCAGGCTGTAGCGCCTAGAACCGCACGGCCACTCAGGCCGGCCCATTATTAAGGTTAATACATTGTTTGTTCTCTATAAAAATCTTTCATTTGCTAACTATACCTATCAGTAGTTAGTGCCTTCCGTAGTTTGAATCTTTTATTTAGCTGACAGTATTGGCGCTCGCTGTTTTGCAGTAGTTCGAGTAACGAAGATTTTTGCGAGGTAAGTGATTTGTGAAAGGTATAGGTTATTGTTAGTCAGGGCCATTCTTTTGTAGGGATTATTGAAAGCCAAGACTGCGTTGCGCTAAAAAGATTGTGTTTCAGTTTAGTGTTGATCAGAATAAGTAAAGAGAGAAACGTATGAGTACGTTCAGTTCTGCTCAGCTGTTTGAGAATCAAATAATGTAAGAGGTTTATCAGCACAGTGAATCACTAAATTTTCTAAGGGGACGTTTCATAAAGAAACATTGTAAGTCGTACCTTGTTGGCACACCGGTCCGCCCAGTAAGGTAGCCTAAAGCCGTGGCATTGAAAGGAGATTGTGTGGAAAAATAGGGTGTCGTAGCCAGAAAAATGGGGAAGATATGGTATATTCGAACCAGAGTAAAACCAAACTGCTTTAAAAAAAAAAAAAAAAAAAAAAAAAAAAAAAAAAAAAAAAAAAAAAACTGTAGATCTCTTGTGAATCTGTCACGAAAATTATGCCTTCACATGTGTGACCTGGTATGTGGTTCCCAATTTCCGGGCTAGGAGCAGCCTCATGAGATTGGTTACCTACAGTGTCTGTTCACTCGTTACACTGGTGTCTCCGCACGCCATGTCACACTGCACAGCTGCAGAGCTGCAGGCGGCTATCTTCCGGCACGTCCGGAGTCGTGTGTGTGGTTGGTGGGCTGTGTGTGCGGAGCCTGCGGCGGCCTGAATGAGGCTGCAGGAGCGCCAGGGCACCATTCATCCCGACTGCCGGCCCGCTGCCTGCCCCCCCCCCCCCCCCCCCCCTCCGCAACACGGCGGTGGGTGAGGCCGGCTGGCCGCCAGATCGAGTCCGGCGCGCTGCCTATTATTACCACGCCGGCAGTTCTGCTGCCCGGGAGGTGGGCGAGCCTGCCTCGGCACGGGCTGCTCCGCGGAAAAAGAAAGAGAACGGCCGTCGCTACAGTTCTGCAATCCAGGTTCAGCCATTCACGGTTTGTTACACTGCAACCAGCCAGAGCAGACCAGCACCAGACAACTCGTGATGGAGAACAATCGAGTACCGTGTGGAAGCTCTCACGAAACATAAATAAATTCTGATCAAATGTGAAGGCTTCGATGGTGTACCGTAGGTCTCCAGAAGAGCGTAGCGTTCCAATGGATTGGAAAAGGGCACAGGTCATCACCGTTTTCAAGAAGGGACATCGAACAGATGTGCAGAACTATAAACCTATATCTCTAACGTCGATCAGTCGTAGAATTTTGGAACACGTATTATGTTCGAGTATAATGACTTTTCTGGAGACTAGAAATCTACTCTGTAGGAATCAGCATGGGTTTCGAAAAAGACGGTATTGTGAAACCCAGCTCGCGCTATTCGTCCACGAGACTCAGAGGGCCATAGACACAGGTTCACAGGTAGATACCGTGTTTCTTGACTTCCGCAAGACGTTCGATACAGTTCCCCACAGTCGTTTAATGAACAAAGTAAGAGCATATGGACTATCAGATCAATTGTGTGATTGGATTGAGGAGTTCCTAGATAACAGAAAGCAGCATGTCATTCTCAGTGGAGAGAAGTCTTCCGAAGTAAGAGTGATTTCAGGTGTGCCGCAGGCGAGTGTCATAGGACCGTTGCTATTGACAATATACATAAATGACCTGGTGGATGACATCGGAAGTTCACTGAGGCTTTTTGCAGATGATGCTGTGGTGTATCGAGAGGTTGTAACAATGCAAAATTGTACTGAAATGCAGGAGGATGTGCAGCAAATTGACGCATGGTGCAGGGAATGGCAATTGAATCTCAATGTAGACAAGTGTAATGTGATGCGAATACATAGAAAGAAAGATCCCTTATCATTTAGCTACAATATAGCAGGTCAACAACTGGAAGCAGTTAATTCCATAAATTATCTGGGAGTACGTATTAGGAGTGATTTAAAATGGAATGATCATGTAAAGTTGATCGTCGGTAAAGCAGGTGCCAGACTGAGATTCATTGGAAGAATCCTAAGGAAATGCAGTCCGAAAACAAAGGAAGTAGGTTACAGTACACTTGTTCGCCCACTGCTTGAATACTGCTCAGCAGTGTGGGATCCGTACCAGATAGGGTTGATAGAAGAGAGAGAAAATCAAACGGAGGGCTTCGTTACAAGATCATTCAGTAATCGCGAAAGCGTTACGGAGATGATAGATAAACTCCAGTGGAAGACTCTGCAGGAGAGACGCTCAGTAGCTCGGTACGGGCTTTTGTTGAAGTGTCGAGAACATACCTTCACCGAGGAGTCAAGCAGTATATTGCTCCCTCCTACGTATATCTCGCGAAGAGACCATGAGGATAAAATCAAAGAGATTAGAGCGCGCACAGAGGCATACCAACAATCCTTCTTTCCACGAACAATACGAGATTGGAATGAAGGGAGAACCGATAGAGGTACTCAAGGTACCCTCCGCCACACACCGTTAGGTGGCTTGCGGAGTATGGATGCAGATGTAGATGTAGAGGTAACAAAGGTAGACTCCAGGCCCTCGTGGACGGGACAGTGTCTCAACTTAAGGGTAGCAAAGCAGAACCAGAATCTCTGAACACTGTTTTCAAATGTTCCTTTAGAAATGAACAACCATGTTTATTGCCCCAATCTAATTCTCGCGCTACTGCAAATAGGACCGATATAGATATTAGTGATGGGAGAAATACCAGGAAATTGAAAATCGAACAATGCTTCAGGCCGCAATGGAATCCCTGTGTTATCTCCCCCCTCCTTCCTTCTTCCATCTGTTGTCCACATTAAACAACGCCCAGTAAAAGTAATTAATAAGCAAAGTCTTTTATGAAGATTTGAGAGGAGCGAAAATTATAAAAAGATTTCAGGTTTACTTAGCTTATCATGGTGAGGTGGCTCCAGTTCTTCTTGTCTAGGTGTCTGTTCCTTGAAGCTGAAAATTTAACATTAGGTGCTCACGGTTGGTTTGAACTAAATAAATTGGATGATTGTTGTTGCAGAATTGTTTACGTAAATGTATTTGCCACTGATTTTCTCACATCCTAGTATATCATATAGTATTTGGATTTTTCACATTAACAAACAGAAATTACATTGTTTGCACCTGTTATACAAAAATACGTCCCACCACATCAGAGGTAGGCTTAAAACTCTCGCACTCTGAGGGAATAAAAATATTCCAAAGGATTTACAATTTTTCTTAAAAAATCAGTTCCTACTAGTTTTCGTTACACCATTAATTTCGATTATTATTTCATAAATGAGACCAGAAATAAACATAGTGAACTCTACAGGATTGCCTAATTAATTATAGAAATTTTAAATGTGCAAATAATTCGTAATTTCGACTGTTTCTAAAAAAATAATATTAACTGTACATTCAGAACTAGTACTTATCGATTATAACATAGAAACTAAAATTATTTATAAAGTAATTTCTTTTCATAAATTTTAGCTTGAAATATAAAATACGGTGTATAAAGTTGCGTGACAGTTTTTAGAAAAGCAACTAAGATAATATTAACCTTCCTAAAATTCGAAAAAATAACACCGGTATCGACAACTATTGTTGAAGAAATGTATTGCTAGAGGAGGATATCCCGTTACACCTGTCAGATTCCATTTCTAACTTGCGGATCAATTAAACCTTTAAATACACTCTAAGAAGCCAGCCGCGGTGGTCGAGTGGTTCTAGTCGCTCAGTCCGGAACCGCGCGACTGCTACGGTCGCAGGTTAGAATCCTGCCTCGGGCATGGATGTATGTGATGTCCTTAGGTTAGTTAGGTTTAAGTAGTTCTAAGTTCTAGGGGACTGATGACCACAGATGTTAAGTCCCATAGTGCTCAAAGCCATTTGAACACTCTAAGACGAAAAAGACGACGCACCACGAAGGTGTTTCGAACTTTTGACACAAATCGACATTCGCACAGGTGTAGATGGAAAATGCAAAATTGTAAACCTTAGTTTCCGGTGGATGAATGTGCGATATTGCACCCCAGTTCACCTTTCAGCTGGCAAGTATGGTTAACGGGGGACATTTCGATACCAGACCATCCATTCTTCGCGAATTTCAATCCGTGTACTCAGTTGGGCAGTTAACTACGCCTCGAAGTGGTGCACGTGAGCAATATACACGGACGTCATCATTTGAGAGAGGTCGTGTTTTTGGGCTCCAATAATCCGGTTGGAGTACTCGGCGAATCAGCCGACATTTGAACAGGAGAGCGATGTCGCTATACGACGATGTTGTTAGGAATGGATGAAGGGTAGTCTAGCACAGCGTCAAAAAGGAAGCGGTGACAAAACGTGCCGACCGGGCAGTCGACAGACAGGCACTCAGCGCCCTGGATTCATTCTGAGGTGAAACTAGTACTTCAATGACCACGTGGACCATTAAAAGGCGACTCACTGGAAGGGGGCTGAGATCGTGCCGCCCCTTGCACCGACTACCATTGACCTCCGTACACCAACAAGCCTGTTTACAGAGGTGTCAAGCACATTCGGCCTGGAATCTCATTGACTGGAATAAGCTTGTTTTTAGCGATGAGTCCCACTTCGAACAGAGCCCTGCTGACCAGCGTAGATGTATCTGGAGACGCCCTGGACAGCGGTGGGATACCGACATGACTGACGCCCGTCATAATGCTCGATAACCGGGGTTGATGGTCTGGATGCCATTTCATTTCATGTGGGATCCTTTCAGTTGTCATCTGTGACACCCTTACAGCACAGCTGTAAGTCGATGGTGTTCTACGCCCGGTTTTGTTGCCCTTCATGGCAAACAGTCCTCTGCTTCCATCTCATTAAGACAATGCACAGGGCGAGCGTTTTCACTGCGTGTCTTCATTCTTGCCAAACCCTGCCTCGGCCATTAAGGTCACCGTATCTATCACCAATAGAGAACGTTTGGAGCATTATGGGCATGGCCTCTCGAAATCAGCGCGGGATTTCGACCATCCAACACGGAAATTTGACAGAATTGGCACGAAATCCCACAGGAGGACGTCCAACGAATCTATCAGTCAATAGCAAGCCGAATAACTGCTTGCACGAGGACCAGAGTCGGACCAACGGACCTGCTCCTGCGAATTACGACTCTAGTGTTTTAAACACTACGCCCCCTACATCGGTACGAACGACGGTTCCGATTGCGTATCAAGAGGGCTTTTTGTTCTAATTTGTTCTGTTGGAAGAATTAGCTTCATTATACTAAGGAGTTCATTGTACCGGTTTTGATAAATTGAACTAGGTAATCTGAAAGACAGTAAAAGCTTAAGATCAACATAGACTGATGTGAATAACAACGGAAAAGACACGAAAGTGAACGAACTGTTGGATCCAATTAGAATCTGAAGAGACTCCAGTCTCCTTTCGCATGATGAGCGTCTCTGATCTACAGGAAGTACACTCCTGGAAATGGAAAAAAGAACACATTGACACCGGTGTGTCAGACCCACCATACTTGCTCCGGACACTGCGAGAGGGCTGTACAAGCAATGATCACACGCACGGCACAGCGGACACACCAGGAACCGCGGTGTTGGCCGTCGAATGGCGCTAGCTGCGCAGCATTTGTGCACCGCCGCCGTCAGTGTCAGCCAGTTTGCCGTGGCATACGGAGCTCCATCGCAGTCTTTAACACTGGTAGCATGCCGCGACAGCGTGGACGTGAACCGTATGTGCAGTTGACGGACTTTGAGCGAGGGCGTATAGTGGGCATGCGGGAGGCCGGGTGGACGTACCGCCGAATTGCTCAACACGTGGGGCGTGAGGTCTCCACAGTACATCGATGTTGTCGCCAGTGGTCGGCGGAAGGTGCACGTGCCCGTCGACCTGGGACCGGACCGCGGCGACGCACGGATGCACGCCAAGACCGTAGGATCCTACGCAGTGCCGTAGGGGACCACACCGCCACTTCCCAGCAAATTAGGGACACTGTTGCTCCTGGGGTATCGGCGAGGACCATTCGCAACCGTCTCCATGAAGCGGGGGCTACGGTCCCGCACACCGTTAGGCCGTCTTCCGCTCACGCCCCAACATCGTGCAGCCCGCCTCCAGTGGTGTCGCGACAGGCGTGAATGGAGGGACCGAATGGAGACATGTCGTCTTCAGCGATGAGAGTCGCTTCTGCCTTGGTGCCAATGATGGTCGTATGCGTGTTTGGCGCCGTGCAGGTGAGCGCCACAATCAGGACTGCATACGACCGAGGCACACAGGGCCAACACCCGGCATCATGGTGTGGGGAGCGATCTCCTACACTGGCCGTACACCTCTGGTGATCGTCGAGGGGACACTGAATAGTGCACGGTACATCCAAACCGTTATCGAACCCATCGTTCTACCATTCCTAGACCGGCAAGGGAACTTGCTGTTCCAACAGGACAATGCACGTCCGCATGTATCCCGTGCCACCCAACGTGCTCTAGAAGGTGTAAGTCAACTACCCTGGCCAGCAAGATCTCCGGATCTGTCCCCCATTGAGCATGTTTGGGAATGGATGAAGCGTCGTCTCACGCGGTCTGCACGTCCAGCACGAACGCTGGTCCAACTGAGGCGCCAGGTGGAAATGGCATGGGAAGCCGTTCCACAGGACTACATCCAGCTTCTGTACGATCGTCTCCATGGGAGAATAGCAGCCTGCATTGCTGCGAAAGGTGGATATACACTGTACTAGTGCCGACATTGTGCATGCTCTGTTGCCTGTGTCTATGAGCCTGTGGTTCTGTCAGTGTGATCATGTGATGTATCTGACCCCAGGAATGTGTCAATAAAGTTTCCCCTTCCTGGGACAATGAATTCACGGTGTTCTTATTTCAATTTCCAGGAATGTATGTGCATCTAGGTCTACATACGTACTCCACAAGCCACGGTACGGTGCGTGGCGGAGGATGCACCGCATCACTACTAGTCATATCTTTTCCTGTTCCATCCGCAAATAGAGGAGAGAAAAACGACAGTCTACACGCCTCCTTAGAGCCCTAATTCCTCTCATCTTCGCGGTCGCAAAGGGAAACGTGTTTTGGAGGCTGCAGACTCATTCTGCAGTCAGCTTCAAATTCAATTTCTCTGAATGTGCTCGATACGGTTCCTCGAAAAGATCGTCGCCTTCCGTCCAGAGTACCCAATTTGAGTTCCCGAAGCATCTCTGCAATGTTCAAACCTACCGGTAACAAATCTAGGAGCCTTCCTCTGAGTTGCTTCGATGTGTTCCATTAATACGACCTGGTTCGATTCCCAAACACGAGAACAGTACTCAATAATAGGTCCCACCAGGGTTCTATATGCGCTCTCCTTTACAGACGAGTCATACTTTCCCAAAATTCTGCCAATAAACCGACGTCGACCGTTCAGCTTTTTTACCACGATCCTCACATATTCGATTCATTTCATATCGCTTTGCGGAGTTACGCTCAGATATTTGGACGGCATGACTATGTCAAGCAGGACACTAATAATGCTGTATCCGAACATTACTGGTTTGTATTGTCTACTTGTCCCCATTAGCTTTCTTTTTTCTACACTTGGGGCCAGCTACCATTCGTCACACAACTAGAAATATTGTCTAAGTCGTCTTGTATCCTCCTGCAGTCACTCAACGACGACACCTTCCCGTGCACCACACCATCATCAGCAAGAAGCTGCTGTTTGTTGGTCAGTCTGTTTGCTGGACCAATTTTGTACATAGAAAACAATAGCTGTACTGTCTCACATCCCTAAGGCAATACTGACGATATCCTTATCCCTGACGAACACTCGCCGACGAGGACAACATTCTGGGTTCTATTAATTTCATATCGCTTTGCGGAGTTACGCTCAGATATTTGGACGGCATGACTGTGTCAAGCAGGACACTAATAATGCTGTATCCGAACATTACTGGTTTGTATTGTCTACTTGTCCCCATTAACTTTCTTTTTTCTACACTTGGGGCCAGCTACCATTCGTCACACAACTAGAAATATTGTCTAAGTCGTCTTGTATCCTCCTGCAGTCACTCAACGACGACACCTTCCCGTGCACCACACCATCATCAGCAAGAAGCTGCTGTTTGTTGGTCAGTCTGTTTGCTGGACCAATTTTGTACATAGAAAACAATAGCTGTACTGTCTCACATCCCTGAGGCAATACTGACGATATCCTTATCCCTGACGAACACTCGCCGACGAGGACAACATTCTGGGTTCTATTAATTAAGAAGTCTTGCAGCCACTGGGTACTTATTCCATATGCTCATACTTTCGTTAACAGTATGCAGTAGCGCACTGTGTCAAATGCTTTTCAGAAATTTAGAAATAAGGAATCCGCCTGTTGCCTTTCATCTATAATTCTCAGTACATCTTGTGAGAAGAGGGTAAGCTGAGTTTCGCACGAGCGGGCCTTTCTAATACCGTGCTGATTCGTGGACATAAACATCTCGGTCTCAAGGAAATGTATTATACTCGAACTCAGAATATGTTCAAGAACTCTGCAGCAAACCGGTGAAAAGGATATTTGTCTGCAATTTAGCCGGCCCATTCTTTTGGCCATTTTACAAACAGGAGTCAACTGCGCCTTTTTCCAGTCGCTTGGGAATCTGCGCTAGGCGAGAAATTTGCAATAAATGCAAGCTAAGTAAGGAACCAATGGCGTAGAGAACCCACTTAAAACCGAATTGGGTCATTGGGAAAGCGCTAAAGATGGGCGAAGGGAGCTTCCGAGCTATTTTAGTTCCACGCAGAGGCTTCTGGGGCTTAGTAACGAGCAGTCTGATAGGCAGGCTGAAAGATTCAAAATCTCAAAATTCTTAAGTCTCAATTGCAAACGACAGAGGGAGAGACACTGCTGGCGGTAGAATCGATTCAGTTTTCCTCAGTGAGCCACGTACAGCAGCTCACTTGGGATGCTGTTCGTGATTCTATTTGTAGCCAAGCGTATTATCGTGGGTATGAATTCTTCTGCTTAAAATTGTGACTGATTTTGGATACTGACTCTAACAACTATCTCATCAAAACGCAGCAGTCTCTTTAGCTCCTGGTGCCATGCCCAGAGATGTTGCTGAAAAGCAGGAATGATTTTGATTGTGGAAGATAGAGAGAATATTACGATATGGCCAACTTTGTTAGTTTCTGTGCCCCATATCGTCTTTCCCGAAATGCACTGAAAAATTTGTACGAAGTTCAGCAGCAGCTTCCTTATCTTAACTGTACTCTCATAATTTTCAGTTAAACACACTATTTGTAAAGTCTTTTACTCCCATTTTATTAACACCCCTGGGGCATTACGATTACTATTTACAGCGAGCAATAATTTCAAAACATACATACAGCTGAGGAGCGATGAATACTCAGTTGACAAACGCAGAGCGAGGGGAACGTACAGGACTGACGAATCGCACACACGTTACCTCCACTCCATACGTTTGCGAAGCGTTCTATGACGACACACGTGCGGCGAGACGAAACGTGACTGCAATACGCGAGTGATGTTTGTTGAGTGAACGGTAACCGAAAAGGCGCGCGTCTACAGATAAAAATAAAAGTGGCTTGAAAAAAAAAAAAAGAATCACCTAGTTGTGTGTTACTATGCGCGAGAACAGCCCGCGTGGTCTAACGCACGGCTTTCCGGAGTGGTAAGGAGCGCCTGGTCCCCGGCACGAATCCGCCCGGCGGACTTGTGTCGAGGTCCGGTGAGCTGCCCAGTCTGTTTTCTTACTCTACCACGCAACCTGTTGTTGATGCTGCCCTCCACACTCGTCTGGCGTGAGACGTTCCCTGGGGAGGGCGCGCGGGGGGGGGGGGGGGGAGGGGGGGGGGAGCTCCGGGGTCCGAACCGCACTGTAATCTTGGGTTCGTTGTGGGGCGGCGGAGGGGTGAAGTGGACTGCGGTAGTCGTCGTGGGGTTGTGGACCACTGCGGCTGCGGCCTCGCCGTCGTATCTAGGCCCCCGGTTCACATACAATACAATACAATGCGCAAGAACAGAGAGAATTTGAAGTGAATTAGTTTTGTGTTCCCTTCGACATAAAGGTCCATTCAGCAAAGGAATGGGAGCGAATGGGAGCGTTTCCTGTGAGCAAGATTCTGGGCATTCACCTGCAGCGACTCAGGAGACGTGAAACAGAAAGCCAACAACAGGGCAGACAGCGTATGAAGTGGTGGCACCGTTCACAAAGCTTCGGCTCATCCTGACCGGAGAACCTGTAAACGGCAGAGCACAAAATTTGTGTTCTACTGTTAACAGTGTACGATCTACAAGAACAAGCTGTGACCAAGGCTAATGCTCATAGCCTGCTCCGAGCACAAAGACAAACAAAGATCGCGATTATCGTTGAAACAACCAGTTTTCGGCTGTTGTTGATGCTGCCCTCCACGCTACTCTAACGCGTGAGAGTTTTTCCATCTCTGAATGACTTTTGCAATCTACAACCTTCTGAATCTACTTACTGTATTCATCTTTTGGTCTCCCTCTACGTTTTTTACCTCCCACACCTCCCACACCTCCCTCCAGTGCTAAATTTGGTGATTCCTTGATGTCTCAGAATGTGTTCTATGAATCGATCCCTTCTTTTGGTCAAGTGCTATATAAACTTCTTGTCTCCTCAATTCTCTTCAGTACCACCTCACTAGTTTCGTGATCTACACATCTAATCTTCAACATTCTTCTGCAGCATCACGCTTCAGAAGATTTTATTCTCTTCTTGTCTAAACTGTTTATCGTCAATGTTTCGTTTTCATACTTCCAGACAAACACCTTCAGAAAGGACTTCCTAACGCTTATACCTATATTCGATGTTAATAAATTCCTCTTCTTCACAAAGACATTTCCTACCATTGCCATTATACATTTTGTATCCTCTCTACTTCAGCCATCATTAGTTTATTTTGCTGCCCAATCAACAAATTTCATCTACTACTTTAAGTGTCTCGTTTTCTAATCTAATTCTCTCTGCATCACCTGATTTAATGTGACTACACTTCATTATCTTGTTTTGCTTTTGTTGATATTCATCTTACATCCTCCTTTCAACACAATGTCCATTCCGTTCAACTGCTCTTCGAGGCCCTTTCTGTCTGTTCCAAATTACAATGTCATAACCAAATCTGAAAGTTTTTATTTCTTTTCGCTGAACTTTAATTCCTACTCGAAATATTTCTTTGGTTACCTTTACTGACTGTTTAATGTACAGATTGAATAACATCGTGGTAGGCTATAACCTTGCCTCACTCCCTTCTCAACCACTATTTCTCTTTCGTGCTCCTCGTCTCTTATAAGTGCGGTCTGGTTTCTGATAAAGTTGCAAATAGCCTTTCGCTACCTGTATTTTACCCTTGCTACATTCAGAATTTCAAACAGAGTATTCCAGTCAACATTATCAAGAGCTTTCCCTAAATGTTATAAACGCATGTTTGTCTTTCCTTAGCCTCTCTTCTTAAATAATCGTAGGGTCAGTATTGTTTCGCAAGTTCCTACACTTCTCCAGAATCCAACCTGATATTCCCCGAGCTCTGCTTCTACCAGTTTTTTCCATTGTTCCGTAAAGAATTCCTGTTATTATTTTCAACCATGACTTATAAATCTGATAGTTCGATAATTTTGACCCGTGTCAGTATCTGCTTTTTTTGGAACTGGAATTATTACATTATTCATGAACTCTGAGGGTATTTCACTTGTCTCATACATCTTGCATACCAGAAGGAAGAGTTTTGCCATGGACGCCTCTCCCAAGGCCATCATCCGTTCTGACGGAATATCGTCTACTCCCGGGTTAGATCTTCCAGAGCTCTGTCAAATTCTTCTCTAAGTATCATACTCCCGCCTCTTCTTCATCTACGTCCTCTTCCCTTTCTATAACAGTGCCCTTAAGTACAATTCCCTTGTAGATCCTGCATGTACTCCTTCCACCTTTCTGCTGTCCCTTCTTTGCTTGGGACGGGTTTCCAGCCCGAGTTCTTGATAATCATACAACTACTTCTTTTTCTGCGAAGGTCTCTTTAATTTTCTTGTAGGCGGTATCTTTCTCATAGTGAAATATGCTTCCAAAGCCTTACATTTGTCCTCTAGCCATTCCTGCTTAGTCATTTTGCACTTTTTTCGATGTCTCTTGTGTTATCCAAGGATTTCTACTAGGCTTTGTCTCTTTACCTACTCAATCGCGAACTGCTTTCACTATCTCATCTCTTAAAGCTACCCATTCGTCTTCTACTGTATTCCTTTCCCTTGTTCTAATCCACAGTTATTGCCTAACGCTCCCTGTGAAACTCTCAGCAACCTCTGGTCGTTTCCTTAATTTCCTACCCTTTCTCAATTTATTCAATTTATTCTACAGTTCAAAACCAATCAATTTTGATCAGAGTCCACATCTGCCCCTGGAAATGTCTTAAAATTTAAAATCTGGTTCCTAAACCTCTGTCTAGGCGTTATGTAGTCGAACTGAAACTTTCCTGCGTCTAAAGTCTCTTCCACATGTACAAGCTTCTTTTATGATTTCTTAAACAAAGTGTCAGCGATGAGTAAATTATGCTCCGTGCAATGCTCTACCAGGCGGTTTCCTCTTTCATTTCTTTTCCCCAGTCCTTATTCACCTACTATTTTTCCTTCTCTTCCTTTTCCTACTAATGTGTTCTAATCACCCCATCACTATTAAATTTTCGGCTATATCAGTTTTTTCCAGGCCAGTTTAACGTGACTGTTGAAGCCACTCAAAATAACCGAGCCTGAAATAATTGATTTCCGATTTTTTAATCTTATTATTTCCTGTTATAAACATTTAAACGGAAAAGGGATTGAAAAAAGTCTTTATCACCTTCAAGATACAGAGAATAAAAGTGCTAAATTAATTAGGCAAATAAAATAAAACTTAATCTGTACCACTTCGCTGCTTTCCTGGAAAAGTGATAACTAGTTGAATACTACAAAAAATCACCAATATTCTCCAACTGATTCCAATTTTTTAAGCTCTGTTCAAAAAGTATCCTCTAATCGGGAATCATGCAGCTGTTTGTGGATTACAAACAGAAAGTACTAAAGAGTGAAAACTGAGGTTGAAGAACTCTGTTTATCGCGTTCATCTGCCCGTTTCCAAGCAGATAAAGGCGTATTATGTAGACACAGGCAGCAGAATACTGATTGAATACTGTGACTTAATTGCTCTTAAGTTTTTAATTTATTACTCTTACCATAATTTTCTTCCTCTTTTATTATTTCAAGATTTTAATTTATTACTGTTACCGTAGAGTTTTGTACATTTTACTAAATCGAATAAGTGAAAAGATAGAGCAGGAGCTAGGTGAAAAACAGCATGGGTTTAGGAAAGGAAGAAGCACGATCGACCTGATATTTTCTATCCGTCAACTGATGGAAAAAAGTTGGGAGTATAACAAAATGGTGATAATGGTTTTTATAGACATAGAAAAGGCATATGGCTCAGTTTACAGGGAAAGACTCTGGGAAGAAATGAAGAAGATAGATATAGAGGATGGATACATTAATGTTATAAAGACAATGTACAGAGGACACAATTGTAGAATTAGAACACCATTGGGGAGCTCTGAATACTTCGAAATAAGACAAGGACTTAAGCAAGGAAGTATTCTATCTCTGCACTTTTTAATGTTGTGGTGGCGGGAATGAACAGGGCAGTTAAAGATATAGTAAAAGAAAAAGACAAAAAGATGATTTTGCAGATGATATGGTAATATGGGGTGATAAAGAGGCAGATGTACAGTTACAGCTTGATGCGTGGAAGGAAATAATGAAAAGGTATGGATTAAAAATAAATAAAGATAAGAGTGAAGTAATGGTATTTGGAAGAGAGAAAGGGATCAACGGAAATATTACCTTGACTGGACAACCCCTCAAAGTGTTAGAAGTTTCACTTATTTAGGGAGTGAAATATCTAGGGATGGAAGAATAACTAACGAAATTAATAGGAGGTTGCAGAAGGGAGGCAATTTCTACCAAACAATAAAACACCTGATTTGGAATAATGAAGATTCAGAAAGAGCAAAACTCCTTATGTATACGAATTATTACATCCCAGTTGTCACCTATGGTGGAGAAACGTGGACAATGACAGAAAGGGACTGGAGCAGACTGCAAGCTGGGGAAATGAAATTTCTCAGAGCAGTTAAGGGAAAAACAAGAATGGACCGGGTAAGGAATGTAGAGATTAGAAAGGACCTTAAACAAGAAAGTATGAGAGAAGAAATTGAAAGAAAGAGATTAAGATGGTATGGGCATGTTAAGAGGATGCATGGGCAGAGACTCCCCCAAATCATGGGAGAGCTAAAGATGGATTGGGAAAAGACCTAGAGGGCGCCCGAGAACACGGTGGAAAATGGGAGTGAGAATATCTGTAGAAAGGAGAGGTATGACCTGGCAGCAAGTGGAGGAAGAAAAGTGGTGGGAGGACCGAGCCAAATGGAGAGGAATCATCAGCACTCAGACCCGGCAGTAGGTGGAGCGTGATTCGGATATAGATAGATAGACTGTTGCCGTAATTTTTCTTCCTCTTTTATTATTTCGTAAAGATGGCAAACAGATCTTTAATCTTTTAAAGCAAATGAAACATTATACTTCCTTGCTATGTCACTTCGTAAAAATATTTCCCGGCTATGGTTGGTACCATTCTACGATACAATAGATGTGCAGTGTCGACAGCAAAAACCTACCGTATAGACTGGGGGGGGGGGGGGGAGCAAGTCTTGCTCACTGCACATACGTACACGCATATCTTAAGCCACGACACACGGTAACAGCGACATAATTGTCCAAGCGATGCTGTACCAATTCTTATATCATGTGTTTGTTGCTCGTTTCTGTCTGCATTCTTATTAAATAAAGCAGCACTGATCGCCTTTAGTATTGTCTATAACAACTCAATATTTCAAACCTACGCAATTTACGAATAAAAGTTACTCCTTTTTTAAAGACATATTTTTTTAAAACCGAAAAATTTTAGTACTAGTGCTATGGTAAATTGATATTTCGGTTTTTTACTTGGTTAGTAGAAAAAAATAAGAAAAACTTGTTATATACGAGACCAAACAAATAACGAACTAAAATATTGAGCCAGCCAGTGTGCCCGAGCGGTTCTAGGTGCTTCAGTCTGGAACCGCGCTGCTGCTACGGTCGCAGGTTCGAATCCTGCCTCGGGCATGGATGTGTGTGATGTCCTTAGGTGATGACCTCAGATGTTAAGCCCCATAGTGCTTAGCGCCATTTTTTTAAAAAATGGTTCAAATGGCCCCGAGCACTATGGGATTCAACTTCTGAGGTCATTAGTCCCCTAGAACTTAGAACTAGTTAAACTTAACTAACCTAAGGACATCACACACATCCATGCCCGAGGCAGGATTCGAACCTGCGACTGTAGCGGTCCCACGGTTCCAGACTGCAGCGCCAGAACCGCACGGCCACTTCGGCCGGCCATGTTTAAAATACTGAACTAAAATATCAGGACAAAAATGTCGGTGTCAGTTTTAACCGGTCAGTTTTTCCCAGTCCTAAAACAGTCTCGGGGGAGCGAACTAGAATGTAGAAGATTCAGAAGAAAAGACGATGTTGAAAATTTCGTTCGTCAAGTGGATGTGGACGAAAGAGTTCCGGACAGAATGCTGAGAACCGAGTGTGCGTTAACGAAAGCTGTTTTGCCTCGCAAGGAATAATACACTGAGGAGAGTTTGAACAAACAAAAAAAGTTGTGGGTGTAGTCCAATTCGTTATAAAACACCGAAACAACTATAGAGGTTACGTTTCGACCGTCTTCGCAGCGGTCCTCTTCAGAGCATGGATGGTGGTAGTCTACGAAGGAGGACTACAACGCGCAAACTGATTGTGTGCCGTACACCACTAGTTCTGTTATTTCTGGCACATTTCTGCTGAGCCAAATGTTGCGCCAACACGACTGAAATGTCGCAGGGAGACATCTACTTCCGCCATATAACAAGGTCAATTTTACAATGCAGAACATACTGCTGTTTGTTTGATGCACATGCGTTACCAAATGACAGGCCGAAATCTAAAACTCAGAACAATGTGATGTGACTCAAACCTTGTTAGAACCGGGACTGTGGTTCTTGCAGGGCCAACAAATCCATGATGTCACTGGACTACCTCTCATGAAGGAGAGCACCACTGCGCGGAAGTGGCAGTTGTTATCGGAAGGCTCTCCGGCACGCGCTACCGACGAGGGCATCGCATCGAACGGTTGGAAACGTCACGCCAGCCACGCATTCCCGCCCACATTCAGTAAGACGGAGCTATTAACTGTCCCCTCGCAACTAACGGGATATTCCCCACGTCATTACTGCATTGAGAATACACCTACTGTCAGTCGACCTCTATCCTATTCCTGTCCTGTATTAAAATTTGGCAACAGTCGCTAATCGTTTTTACAACTGCACTGCTGTACATTAAAATTGCAACACCATTAAAACGGGGCGCAACGAACATCAAACTGGCGTAACGTGTACTACGTCGCTGAATCCATACGTATTATAAAAAGTGACCAGGTGCGAGTAGGGTTCGCATTCTGAGCCTTCCGTACGAACTTAATTATGTATATAGACAGTTCATCCATCCCAGGACTCGAGAAGCTTGACGATTTATGCCTGTTTCGAGATTGATACTGCCAAGATTTCGGTCCATGGAGTTCTAGAATGTTTTAATTTTAAGTTACAAGTCGAATAACAAATGAAAAAAGAAAATTTTTTTGCGTGATGTAATTTCAAACTAACAATTTTCTGATTTTTTCCCCCTTAACTTCTACTGCGAAACCTTGATTCTTGCCTAATTTCATGATTCTAGGTCAACGGGAAGTACCCTATATGTTTTGAAGAGTGATTCTGCGAGAATCAAAATTTGTAATATGAATGACCGTATCTTTTGCCTGCATTGACTTAGAAACTTACATCTATTTCACCGCCAAGGGACCACACGCATTAGTATGTGATATAAATTTCAACTTGATACTTCTACCCATTTCTGAGAGAAAGGAGTCTTCACAGACGAACGAACGAACTAACAGACAGACAGACAGACAGACAGACAGACAAAAAAAATTCCTTGTGACATAATTACAAATTCGCAATTTTCGGACTTTTTCCGTTGCTTTTACTGTGAAACATTACTCCTTACAAATTTCCATGATTGTTCAAATGGCTCTGAGCACTATGGAACTTAACATCTATGGTCATCAGTCCCCTAGAACTTACAACTACTTAAACCTAATTAACCTAAGGACAACACACAACACTCAGCCATCACGAGGCGGAGAAAATCCCTAACCTCGCCGGGAATCGAACCCGGGAACCCGGGCGGGGGAATCCATGATTGCAGACCAACGGTATGTACTCAATAAATTTTGATGACTATGTTTGCGAGTATCCAAATATGTGATATCTTTTGATTGCAGTTAACTCAGAGGCTCATACTTTTTACAGTGTCAAGGGATCATAGATCTTACTATGTGACACGAACGTCAACTTGATACATATGACCTTTCTTCAGAAAAGGGATTTTTAAGTCAGACAGACCGACAGACAGATATATGTACGGAGGGACTAAAAAGTGATCTTGTAAGCGTTCCGTTTTCACCGACTGATGTACGGAACCCCCAAAATGTGCGTATGTGTGTGTATATAGTTATACTAAACCTATGGACCCATTTCAACCAAACTTGGTACCCACATAGCTTACTATCAAGCAACAATCGCTTTGGGGCTAAAAACCACCTATCACAGTTCAGGAGATATGTCGTCGTAAACAATGCTATGCATGAAAAACTGTTGCAACATGTACGCCCTTTAAGTTGATTACTTCGGTTTTACTAAATCTCTCCGCAACACATTTTGCCGACGGTATCCACAGATGGCGCTGAATGTACCTACAAAATTAATTGTTGTATTACGTCAGAAACACTGAGATGCGTGAAAAAAAAACGCCTCATCATGCATGAAGTGTTGACAGATCTATTTTTTGCTACTATGACATTCCTACAGTCGACTCAACTCAAGGAAATCCCTGATATCTACACTTATGACAGCTGTAGGCGAAAACAACAGCTGTCTATAGGGCTACGGAGAGGCGTTGCCAAGGAGATGTTTACGAATTTTTTGTTTTATTTTCTAATAAAAAACTGACAAAATGAATAGCCAAGCAATGCCGGATTTGTCAGCTAGTTTATAAATAAATGATTGGCATTTCAACGCTATCGCACAAAGCTGGTAAGAGTAACACCACCTACATTTTTTGGCAGGAATGATTACGCTGTGGGTATCCCATTCAGATACAGAATTTGAATTTTGTTTGCTTGTCATAAGAGTCGAGGGGCATGAAAGGGAAGCAGTGATTGAGAAGGGGGTGAGACAGGGTAATAGCCCACCCCGATGTTACTCAATCTGTAAACTGAACAAGCACAAAACGAAAGCAAAGAAAAATTTGGAGTAGGAATTAAAGTTCAGAGAAAAGAAATAAAAGCTCTGAGGTTTTCCGGTGACATTGTAATTCTGGCAGAGGACTTGGAAGAACAATTGAACGGAATAGACTTTGTCTTGAAAGGCTGACGTAAGATGAACATCAACAAATGCAAAACAAGAATAGTGGAATGTAGTCGAATTAAATCAGATAATTCAGAGGGAATTAGATTAGGAAACGAGACACTTAAAGTACTACATGCATTTTGCTATTTTGGCAGCATTTAACTAGTGATGGTCGAAGTAGAAAGAATAGAATATAAAATGTTGACTGGCAATGGCAAGGAAAGCATTTCTGAAGAAATTAAATTTGTTACCATCGATTATAGATTTAAGTGTTACGAAGTCTTTCTGAAGGTATTTGTCTGGAGTGTAGCCATTTATGGAAGCGAAACGTGGACTATAAACAGTTTAGACAAAAAGCGAATAGAGGCTCTCAAAACGTGGCGCTACAGAAAAATGTTGAAGATTAGATGGGTAGGTCACGTAACAAATGAAGAGGTACTGAACAGAATTGGGGAGACAAGAAATTAGTGGGACAAGGTGACCAGCAGAAGGGATCGGTTAGTATGGCATGTTGTGAGACATCAAGTTATCACCAATTTGGTACTGGGGGAAAAGTGTGTGTGTGGGGGGGGGGGGGGTTTGCTGGGAGGGGGGGGGGGGGGTACAAATCGTAGAGCGAGACCAAGAGATGAGTAAGCAGAGTCAGAAGGATGTGGGTTGCAGTACTTATTCGGAGGTAAAGAGGCTCCACAGGATAGAGTGGCAAGGGGAGCTGCATCAAACCATTCGGACGGAAAGCGACTACAACATCAGTGAGAAGGTAACGTCATGCGTCCTGTAATAAGGAGAAACGTCTACCAGTACATGTTGAAATTCAACAGCTGTATAATCATGGGCTATCGAGACAGCAGTTTATCGCCCCCCCCCCCCCTCTACCCCGCCCCCCTTCCCTTGCGACTACCTCACGAAAGGGCTGATACATTGTTTCCTCGGCTGCGCAAGGTCATACAACCACGTTACGTGCCTGGAGTCAGAAAGTGACTTCCTTGCTAAAAATACATGTGGCCAAACGCCAAGTGCGACTTATGAAGCTCCACGAAATGGCAGCATGGCGACCATTTTAGTGTCTATCTTCGACGTGCGGCAGAGAAAAGTCCGACCACATATGTAGGTCCAACGACATCACTAGGCCATGTATTTTCCGACCAGCCTCGATTCTGCGAACAGGATGACGATGAAAGCATCCGTACGTAGAGGTGCGGACGAGAACAAGAGTTGCCAGATTACTTTTTTCAATGTCACATCTCCCCAATGCCTGGTGTGATAGTACGAGGTGGCAGTGGTTAAGCGACACTATCATCTATGGCTAGCATAACCAGAAATTCGGACAGCAGGTGGTAACCTTCTGTCGTGATAATGCCAGACTTTGTGCCATTTTTAAGAGGTCTCCGCGTCGTCGTTTTTCAACAAGATAACGCAAGACCACATGCTGCCCGTGCTGTCCTGACTTACATGGTACAAAAGGTGTTCGAGCTTTGTCCTGGACAGCACGTTCTCCAGATCTCTCACCAACTGAAAACGTTTGATGGTAGGCTGCAGAGAGAATGACACGCCACCCATCACTATGACTGATGAACTCAAGCGTAGGCCTATAGTTGTTGCTTAGCACAACGAGTTATTCCCATTCTTCAGAGCTCAGTGTTAGATGTGACGCTTGCGGGTGTGTGGTTATGCCTCTCCATCCCTTAAAACATCACATAATTTGCTATCGTAAATAAACGTATTAGGAACTCGTATTGTATACGTGAGGGTATTAATAAGCACAACAGACATGCATAACAGAGACTTTATTCATCAATAATGTAGTCTTCTTCACTATTTACAACAGTCTGTCAATGCCAGGGTAACTTTTCGATTCCGCGACTGGATATATCACTTGGTTTTGAGGGGAAGAACTCGTCGAGCTATGTTAAGAGCGCGAATATCCGCAAAGGAAGTCCGTTGGAGGCTGTCCGGCAGACAGCGGAAAAGGTGAAAATCTGAGGGTGCAGGATAAGATGAAGAAGGTGAGTGCGGAGTGACTTCCCAATCCAACACCTGTACAGATCTTTTTGTCAGGCTAACGGAGTGCTGGCGGGCCTATCGTGGAGTACCATGATTTCCATACAGTCTTCCTGGTCGCTGTTCTTGGATTGTGTCTGCAAGATGTATCAGTTGCCACAATTGTTGGCGATTCGTTTGGAGAACATTCTGGACAATTCGAGAGAATGATCTGGCCACCCATCGGTCATTTACGGGACAGTTTGTTCACAAAATCCTGCACTGGCAACAGTTACACAATTATCGACGGCTATAGTGACAGCATGGCACAATACTCCTGCGGGGGACTTCCGACGACTTGGTGAGTCCATGCCACGTCGAGTAGCTGCACAACGAAGGGCAGACACGATATTAGGAGGTATCCTATGACGTTTGTCACCTCAGCGTAAGCTTTGTGATGGGAGACACCGCTAACACTGTAACAGGAGTAGCCAGTATCGACACTCAGTAATGCTCATCCAAACTTCATTGCAACGAAACTACCGCCTATCGTTCTGGCAGCCAGCCACTTCGTTGGCAGTCCTCTTTAATCTGAAACTGCGAAGACTGCAGTTGTTTAGTCTTAAGTCTGTGATTTACGTTTTGCTGCTAATAAAATGAGACTCAATCCGAGAAGAGCAAGTGGTTCTCCATACCGGAATAAAGGCAATAAAGAAACAGGAAACTGTTAGGAAGATTGAAAAGTCGTTGTGCTATTTAAAAATCTAACACAGCCATCTAGTCCAAACTCGATCTCGAGTTCAGAAAAATCAGAGTGTAATGGTGTGGAATGCAGTAAATGCAGCGTGTGCTTTACCTGGGTCAGGCACTTCCGCTATTAGAAACAATAATAACGGTACGCTAACAATCATTTCACTTGACCCAAATGACACACATGAAGCGAATGATGATAGTGGTTCAGTTTCTAACGGAAACTGGATAATAGATGAATTCCGTCCCGATAAACAAGATCATGTGGCACAGAATATGAATTGTGCCGGCAATGTACTGACTTTCCGAGGTACACAAATAAAGTTTTGTTTTGCAAATCCTTAAGGTTCAAATGGCTCTGAGCACTATGGGACTCAACATTTGTGGTCATCAGTCCCCTAGAACTTAGAACTACTTAAACCTAACTAAGATAAGGACATCACACACATCCATGCCCGAGGCAGGATTCGAACCTGCGACCGTAGCAGTCGCACGTGGTTCCGGACTGAAGCGCCTAGAACCGCAAGGCCACTTCGGCCGGCAATCCTTAAGGAATGGCGAGAAATAACAAAGATGATTTTTAGTATAATCTAAAAACAAGCCAACTGTATTTTGTGTGCGCTAGTTTATTGTTTAATGGAACATTACAGTTTGCGAAACCTAATGAAGTATTTAATGCCGGCAGGAGTGCCCGGTGGTTCTAGGCGCTTGAGTCTGAGACTGCGCGACCGCTACGGTGGCAGGTACCAACACTTTGCCACAATTTATTTGGTGAATCTTACTGGCAGATTAAAACTGAGCGCCGGACAGAGACTCGAACTCGTGACCTTTGCCTTAGCACGGAAGATTTCATTCCCCTTCCTTAAAACAATCCGAACTTGTGCTCCAGCTTAAATGACCTCGATGTCTACGGGACATTAAACCCTAATCATCTTAGGTAATTTGTCTTTCGTAAGCTGAAAGGTGATTTGGGTATCGAGTCGTACTTTATTCAGTCCATTGCATTGTGCTCCCAGTCTTAGAATCCTCTCCTGCACTTTAAATTGCTTATTACTTGATTAGCCAACATGTACAGACAATGTATGCAGGGTTTCTTGCTTACTTTTATCACCAAATAAGAATGATGTGAGCTCTTTTTTATTGGATGTGTCATATTTCATACCTCCACACTGGATATTTTTCAGTTACAGAAATCTTCAATAGTTGATATGTTAGGCCACAGAAGTTCTGAGAACAAGCAATGTGATCTTTCTTGTCAGTAGTATTGTCGTTGTCAGTGGAGCATTCAACATTCAGCGAGAAAGTTAGTCGGAGAGTAGGGCGTGGTCCACGCTGCTGAGCGGTTTGGAAATAGCGAGCAGAACACAGGGCTACAAATCTTGAGAATGTTGCTTTTTGGAAATATGCTCTTGTAAGGGCTGATTTGAGAAATGTGAAGATATCCAAGTGATTTTGTCACTGCATTGCTTGCCTATTGTTAGTTTGAAAAAGCACAATTTTTTCTTTATTGATTCGGGTTGATTAGTTTGATTGTGGAGACGTGATCAGACAAAGTTGTCTTCTTACATAGCATAGACTCAGAGCTACAAACTCATCACTTATTTAACGTTTCAGTAACATATTATGTGCCGGCCGCGCTGGCCGAGCGGTTCTAGGCGCTTGAGTCCGGAGCCGCGCGAATGCTACGGTCGCAGGTTCGAATCCTGCCTCGGGCATGGATGCGTCTGACGTCCTTAGGTTAGTTAGGTTTAAGTAGTTCTAAGTTCTAGGGGACTGATGACCTCAGATGTTAAGTCCCACAGTGCTCAGAGCCATTTGAACCATTTGAACATATTATGTGGCACAGATAGTAAGATCGTCCACTGTCAATCTTAGCGTTTCAAAATAATTACAGGATTCAGTTCAGTAAAGCTTAGTTTCGATGTGATTCACCTTGGCAGACAATCTTATTTTGATAATGCAATGTTGCATATGCGCGTGATTGTGCCACTTAGTGTTAAGGATTTTACTTAGTGAGTCTACATAGGTAAAATTAAAGGGAATTTTAAAGCATTTTTGGAAATTTATTCCTTCAAATTTCGATTTGTAGTTGTATGGAGAATTTTTATTCTGTTAATTTTGTGTGTTGGAACAGTAAGACAAGCACTGTGACGTCTTGCATGGCAGCACTGTTCACTGTACTGCGCAATGTAAAACTGCACAGGACAGCTTATTTAGTGTGTACTTTTACGTTTTCTAATTATTTTTGGTAAAAGTTAACTGTAAGACACTTGAACAGTGACAAAGAATTTGGTGATTCTTTTTATCAGATAGTGTTTACGTAAGCACAGCGCTTGCATTGTTCAGGTACTCACGAAAGTTAACAACAGGAAATCAATTTACATACGAAACAACTACAGACAACACAACAATAAAAGAAAGAAGTTACAATGTAACTCTTGGCTTTCCTAAACTTCGATTCATGTCACGCGTACTGCAGCCGAGGTGGTTTCCACCATTTGTCTGACCAATTTGAAATCTTATTTCACTATTATTGCTACTTATTTTTGCTCTCCCTAAACCATTTTTCGATTACTGCACGTAAGAGAGATGCTCCTTGATATGACTCCATCTTGTAGACACCTGTTTCCAAGATCCTCCTTTTGTCTTTTCAACGTTTAATGAGTGTGCGAATAAGCAAACATTTCACTCGTACACAGCTTGCCACTTCATTGATGACAGATATCCCGCACTGTGGTTCAAATGCTTCAAATGTCTCTGAGCACTATGGGACTTAACTTCTGAGATCATCAGTCCCCTAGAACTTTTAACTACTTAAACCTAACTGACCTAAGGACATCACACACACATCCATGCCCGAGGCCCGCACTGTGCATGAGTGACTTATAGGCACAGAAAGGTAAACTGGACGTGTTGTCCAGAATGCAGTTTCCTTCGGTAGACTTCACAGTGCGTATGTTGATATAACTGGACATCTTGAGTGCTACATGGTAGTGATGTCACCCCATTTCCAACAGTATATGCAGATCTGCCTTGAACTACGTTATGATACTGTCGATTTGATGAGCCATTACAGAGTTAATTTTTTTAAATACAAGATTGGTAATTACAGCAAGGAATAACTTTCTTCATTGCACTGCCTTTGGCTACATTGGATTGTTTTGGGGGAAGAGACGAAACAGCGAGATCATCGGTCTCATTGGATTAGGGAAGGACGGGGAAGGAAGTCGGCCGTGCTCTTTCAAGGGAACCATCCCGGCATTTGCCTGGTGCGATTTAGGGAAATCACGGAAAACCTAAATCAGGATGGCCGGACGCGAGATTGAACCGTCGTCCTCCCGAATGCGAGTCCAGTGTTCTAACCACTGCGCCACCTCGCTCGGTGTCTTTGGCTACAAGCTGAACGTGTTCACACTACATAATTTAGCTGGAGTTTCATGAGTAATTACCGAAGTTTTGCATATTCTTCTCTCCCATTGCACAGATTCTTGTAACTGCGTGTGTTGTGTTGGCAGAAGAGCCAAAACCGTGTTACTACTGGAGGCCGAAATGTACGCGTTTTAGCTCACGCAGGCTGGCGTGAGGAGGGAAGAACTATACTGACGTGAGGTCTGGAACATGACAAGGAATTAGAATTCAGAAAGCGGACGTAATTAGTTTGATACTTAACTTTAGTCCACTAATGATGAACGTCGCTCTGGACGGTACATGCTTCACAATATCTGTTCAGAATACATTCTTGAAGAATATGGCGCCTTGCTAAGTCGTAGCAAATGACGTAGCTGAAGGCTATGCTAAACTGTCGTCTCCGCAAATGAGAGCGTCTGTATACAGTGAACCATCGCTAGCAAAGTCGGCTGTACAACCGGGGCGAGTGCTAGGGTGTCTCTCCAGACTAGACCTGCCGTGTGGCGGCGCTCGGTCTGCAATCACTGATAGTGACGACACGCGGATCCGACGTATACTAACGGACCGCGGCCGATTTAATGGCTACCACCTAGCAAGTGTGTTGTCTGGCGGTGACACCACAGCGTGTACGATGATAAACTCATTTATTTACTTGTGATCAGACTGCGTTTACAAATTGAATATTCGTTTATGAACACTAATGCAGCAGAGCGTAGGTTCATAGATCACGGCTTTGTCCAATAATGTTTGATAGTAGATCAATTCTAAACACAGACACACAGCTTAGATGTTTCCTTAGCGCGACATGTTCCCTGATCGTAATCAGAGGGTGGGTCGTCAGTGTAAAATGCAGCTTTTAGAAACACCTATAGCACAGAAAAAACCTATCACACAGAAAAAAACGAGTCATGAGAAGATATGGAATGAAGGGAACTAAAGTAGGTCTGCAGTATCAGAACTGACTGCAGTATGAGAACGGAGCTAAAGAGGAACGTGGTAAAAGAAACAACGGAGACAGGGAAAGAGAAAAGTATGTTTTACAAAGAGTGCTCAGCGGCATCGGCCCCTTCCTTACCTTGCAGTTATAGGGGAATCTCTCGCCCAGCGCAAGGTCCCAAGCGTATGGGGAAAAAAGCGCAGGTGACGCCTGTATGCAATAAGGGTAAGAGAATGGACCCGCAAAATTACAGACCAGTATCCTTAACACCGTTTTACTGCAGAATCCTTGCACATATTGTCAGTTCGAATATAATAAACTCCCTTGAGACGGAAAACCTTTCCACAAATCAGCACGGTTTTAGAATGCGTCGTTCGCGCGAAACTCAGTTTACCGTTTTCTCACAGGATATCTAGTGAACTAGGGATGAAGGGCAACAGGCAGATTCTATACTCCTAGATTCGACACGGTGTTGCACTGCAGACTGGTAACGTAGGTACCAGCATACGGAATTGGTTTCCAGATATGTAATTAGCTCGAAGACGTCTTATCTAATAGAACCCAGTTTGTTGTCATCGACTGTGAGTGCTCATCAGAGACAAGAGTATCGTCAGGAGTGTCCCATGCAAGCGTGAAAGCACCGTTCTTATCTTCTGTATACAAAAATGATCAGGGGAAGAGAGTGGCCACCAATCTGAATTGTTTGTTAATGATGCTGTGGTGTACAGGAAAGTGTCATAGTTGAATGACTGTGGGAGTATAGAAGTTGACTCAGACTACATTTCTATGTGGTGTGATGAATGGCAGTTAGCTCTAAATAAAGAAAAATGTAAATGTAGACAAGTAGGAAAAATGAACTCTTAATGTTCGAATACAGCATTAGTAGTGTGCTGCTTCACACAACCATATTTTTTTAAATACCTAGGCGTAATGTTTCAAAGCAATATGAAATGGAACCAGTATGGAAGAACTGTAGTAGGAAAGGCGATTGGTCTACTTCGGTTTAGTGGTAAAATTTTGGGAAAGTGTGATTCGTCTATAAAGGAGAATGCATATAGGACCCTAGTACGAGCCATTCTTAAGTACTTCTTGCGTGTTTGAGATCCGCACCAGGTCGGATTAAAGGAAGATATCGAAGCAATTCAGAGGCGGGCTGTTATATTTGTCTACTTCGGTTTAGTGGTAAAATTTTGGGAAAGTGTGATTCGTCTATAAAGGAGAATGCATATAGGACCCTAGTACGAGCCATTCTTAAGTACTTCTTGCGTGTTTGAGATCCGCACTAGGTCGGATTAAAGGAAGATATCGAAGCAATTCAGAGGCGGGCTGTTATATTTGTTACCGTTTGCTTTGAAAAATGGTTCAAATGGCTCTGAGCACTATGGGACATAACTTCTGAGGTCATCAGTCCCCTAGAACTTAGAACTCCTTAAACCTAACTAACCTAAGGACATCACACAAATTGATGCCTGAGGCGGGATTCGAACCTACCACGGTAGCGGTCGCGCGGTTCCAGACTGTAGCGCCTAGAACAGCACGACCACAACGGCCGGTCGTGTTTTGAAGAACAAGCAAGTATTATGTAGATACTTCGGGATTTGAAAAGGGAATCCCCGTATGATATATAATGCCCTTTTCGCGAGGCACTACTGCGCAAATTTAGAGAACCGGAATTCGAGGCTGGCTCACGAACTATTCTGTTGTCGCCAACGTACATATAGATGTACTTGTGAGTGGAGCAGGAGAGGAAATGTTTAGTGAAGCACTGTATGGTGATTTGCGGTATATGTACGTTGATGTAGATGCGCATACAGAAATGAAAACAGAAGGAAGAGTTGCTGGGAGAAGATGAGAGTGTTTGCTTTGCTGTTTCACAGAGAGAAAACTGGCCATAGACGTTCATTTCTGGGGAAACCTTACGAGGGTGGAAATGCTTTAAACCGAGCGAGGTGGCGCAGTGGTTAGCACACTGGACTCGCTTTCTGGAGGACAACGGTTCAATCCCGTGTCCGGCGAGCCTGATTTAGGTTTCCCGTGATCTCCCTAAATCGCTTCAGGCAAATGCTGGGATGGTACCTTTGAAAGGGCACGGCCGACTTCCTTCCCCATCCTTCCCTAAACTGATGAGACCGATGACCTCGCTTTTTGGTCTCTTCGCCAAAGAGCCCAACTCAACCAAATGCTTCAGTTTCTTCCTAAAGGCAACAGGACATTGAACTGTGCGCAGAGCTCAAAGCACTTTGTTGCAGAATCAAAAGGCAGCAACAGAGATCAAGTCTGCTAATGTTCTTATTTTATGGATACGCCCAGCGAGGATACAATATAGTCGCGCGAAGTGGCCGCCTGGTTTAGGGCGCCATGTCACGGATTGCGCGGCCCCTCCTGCCGGAGGTTCGAGTCCTCCCTCGGGTATGGGTGTGTGTGTTTGTGTGCGTGTGTGTGTTTTTGTTGTTCTTAGTATAAATTAGTTTAAGTAGTGTGCTAATCTAGGGGCTGATAACCTCAGCAGTTTGGTCCCTTACGAACTGATATTTTGATATTATATAAGTAAGACTTTTTGTTCTGGTTATTGTGAAGTGACAGGCACTTAATCTCTGATGCTAAGGCCTTTCGTGTATGGACTCTGAGGAGCCGGTGAGGTTGACATGCTGTTGGTAGTCACGTAACTTGTATGGCCGTAACCAATCTAACCGTGCGCATAAACGACTGACATTTTCAGACAGAAGGAAGCATTTGTGGTTAGGCCTACCCGTCAAGCGTTCTCACTACAAGTGGAAATTGTTGCTGTGTTAGGTGCACTGGTTTCATAGGACTGCCATTTGACTATTCATATCATGTTTTGTCCTTCATATTTTTAAGTTCTTTGATTACGTCTGGTGATAAATGGCAGTCGTTTAATATACAGAAACACGTCAGAGAGTTTTTATAGCTTTCCTCGGCAATCAGAACCAAAATGCTGAAGAACTCCAATGCTAAAAAGAGGAAAATGCGTTACGCAGATATGTAATCTCGTAAATGGTTAGCTGCCTGAATCTCATCCGCGGAAGAAATGTGACGCACTTATTACAGGGCCTCTCGGAAATATCTCCTCATTTTGCTGTAAGTTGTGGTTAAACAGTGAGGCATCGCTCTCGGTGTCTGCATGAAGTCGGGTCCGGTCTTACTCGTTTTTCTAGCGGGCAGATTTCGCAGGAGACGCTGCTCCAAAAATTTATTTTTCTTGAGAGAGCTGTCGGCATTCATTAGGCTGCCTTACAGCCATTACGTCTCGCTCTCCATTCTTCCGCTCTCGTCCGCCGTGGCGGAAAAGCGGAAGGAAAGAGCGCCCGCGAGGAGCTGTGTGCGACAGCATAATGGCGCACATTGACACATACTGTCCAGAAAGGGGCAGCTTAAGCGAACAATGCTCCGGCGGTTCCTTCATTACACACAGACGCGCCATTCTTTCGCTGGCTCCCCTTCATTTTCCTCCTCCCTGGTTCCTTCTCCTCGCCTGTCCCCGCCTCGTGCCGTTCAGACAAGTTTGCACATTGTGTTCCACTCCTTCGCGGCCGACGGACTGCGAACGCGTTGCGTAACGGCGAAAACTCCTGCACGGTCGTTTCTTTATTATCATAACTCGGCGGCGGAATATCTCATCGTAGAAAGGTAAATGAGCACTCGACGATGTAATCGTGGAAGATAGCGCGCCAGACGTGTTTTATATTTCGTTGATATTATTCTCCTGTCAACAATAATTGCATGAGATCAGCACCTGAATAGAAGCAGCTGGAGAAGGAGATTATTTCATTCGGTTTATGACGCAATGGACATGTGCACTATATGAGTAAAAGTATACGGACACCTGGCTGAAAATGACTTTAAATTTCTTGGTGTCCTCCATCGGTAATGCTGGAATTCATTATGGGGTTGGCCCACCCTTAGCCTTGATGACAGCTTCCACTCTCGCACGCGTACGTTCAGCCAGGTGCTGGATGGTTTCTTGGGGAATGACAGCCCATTCTTCACGGAGTGCTGCACTGAGGAAAGATATCGATGTCGGTCGGAGAGGCCTGGCACGAAGATGGGTTTCCAAAACATCCCAAAGATGTTCTATAGGATTCAGGTCAGGACTCTAAGCAGGCCAGTCCATTATCGGGATGTTATTGTCGTATAACTACTCCTCCACAGGCCGTGCATTGTGAACAGGTTCTTGATCGTGTTGAAAGATGCAATTGGCATCGCCGAATTGCTCTTCAACAATGGGAAGCAAGAAGGTGCTTAAAACCCTCAGTGTGCCGGCCGCTGTGGCCGAGCGGTTCTACGCGCTTTAATCTGGAACCGCGCAACCGCTACGGTCGCAGGTTCGAATCCTGCATCGGGCATGGATGGGTGTGATGTTCTTAGGTTAGTTAGGTTTAAGTAGTTCTAAGTTGTAGGGGGCTGATGACCTCAGAAGTTAAGTCCCATAGTGCTCAGAGCCATTTCAAACAAAACCATCAGTGTAGCCCTGGGCTTTGATACTGCCACGCAAAACACAAAGGGGTTCAAGCCCCCTCCATGAAAAATGCCACCACACCACAACACCAACGCCTCCGAATTTTACAGTTGGCACTACACATGCTGGCAGATGACAATTACCGGGCATTCGCCATACCCACACCCTGCCGTCGGACCGCCACATTGTGTACTGTGATTCGTCGTTCGACACAACGTTTTTCCACTGTTCAATCGTCCAATGTTTACGCTTCTTGCTCCAAGCGATGCGTTGTTTGGCATTTACCGTCGTAATGTGTGTGTGGCTTCTGAGCAGCCGCTCGACCTTGAAATCCAGGGTTTCTCACCTCCCGCCTAACTGTCATAGTACTTGCAGTGGATCCTGATACCGTTTGGAATTCCTGTGTGATTTTCTGGATAGATGTCTGCGTATTACACATTTCGACCCTCTTCAACTGTCGGCGGTCTCTGTCAGTCAACAGACGAGGTCGGCCTGTACGTTTTTGTGGTGTACTTGTCCCTACACGTTTCCACTTCGTTATCACATCGAAAACAGTGGACCTAGGAATATTTAGGAGTGTGGAAATCTCGCGTACAGACGTATGACACAAGTGACACCCAATCACCTGACCACATTCGAAGGCCATCAGTTCCGCAGAGCGCCCCAATCTTCTCTCTCACGATGTCTAATGACTACTGAGGTCATTGATATGGAGTACCTGCCAGTAGAAGGCAGCACATTGCACCTAATATGAAGAACGCATGGCTCTGAGCACTATGGGACTTAACATCTATGGTCATCAGTCCTCTAGAACTTAGAACTACTTAAACCTAAGGACATCACACAACACCCAGTTATCACGAGGCAGAGAAAATCCCTGACCCCGCCGGGAATCGAACCCGGGAACCCGGGCGCCGGAGGCGAGAACGCTACCGCACGACCACGAGCTGCGGACTGCAAAAACGTATGTTTTTTGGGGTGTCCGGATACTTTTGAACACATAGTGTATATCTGGAATGAAGATGTATGGCCCACTAATGAAAGGCGTTGGAGCAGTACCTAGAATTTTTCACAAGAAACAGGAAATATTTTGAAATCTTTGGTTATGTGTCTCGGTGGACTGTGAGCACCAATGAAATATTTACCGAAATGTATAAATCTGAGGGCTACTTCTGTCTTAATGCTTTGAACATTTGATGGGAAAATATGCACATTTCATTGACCAACACCTGAAGTTGCTGTCAGCTATAATATAATTTCGAATATGTTAGATTAGACCTACTTTATGTCCCATAGATCCGTACTGTGGGGATTTACGAGGATGTAAAACACGCCATAAAACAAGAAAATGGAATACATATTGTTAATAAAAAAGATACGCCAAGTCCCCGTACACAGATTTCAAATTAAATGGTCCTCACGAAGGTGGAATAAGTAAAAAAATCTGAAACATATTTTCATTCAGGAAGTAATAACGAAGCTTGTGGCAAAACATGTATATAGACATCGCAGTAAGGTGGACGTAATAGTTCTTACGGTATATCACGCACCATCAAAGAAAAAACCAGTTTACAACGGTTACTTTGTAGATCATATTACTGCACAGAAAATGTGCAGAAGTCAAATTTTACGTAACAGTCACGTTATTATTAATCATGTTTACTCTTCACTCGGTCCCACTAAGAAATATAGTAATGAAATACGAGGAAATGGCCATCAATAAATTACTTAGTCGCCCCTGGAAGGTAACTTAATTAGTAATTTAACATTTTATGGCTGCTGGCAAGTTATTGAAAATGTGTGTTTCTCATCAGTGGACACCTTTCTGCACCAAAGTAAATGATTCTGTATCTTTACCAAGGTTATTCTTATTTCTAGTATTGGTTCCATGAATTGAGCCGTTGGTTTCGAATGAGATGTGTATTATTTATGACAGGTTTCATTAGGGAATACACTGAAGATCCAAGACAATATGATCACTGCCCACCGCGACGTTGGATGCCGCCTGGTGGTACCTAGTATAAAGGTAAGCTAAGTACGCTAGAGTTTTTATTTTTATTTAGTCTACATCTGCCAACATCCACGTAGCAAATAAAGATCTGATGAAGTGCTTCAAGAGTTCTGAGGAAATCTTCTGCTAATTGAATTTATTATCAAGTTATTACTAAGAACTTAACACTGTCTATCTCTTTCGTCTGCTTGTCGTCATATTTTAGGTATATACTGGGGAGGGGGAGGGGGGGGAGGGGGGAGGGGGGGGAGGGGGGACTCTCACAAGCTCTGAAATACATTAGTACGTCTTTCAAACTTCAGTGACAAAGGACTGGATAGGAACCATTTACTAAATTAAATAAAAATAACGTAACCTTATGTCCTCCATGTTGGACTGTGATTTGGAAACTCCGACTGTTAACGACATAAAAAAGAAAAACAATCATCAGTGTCATTCACTTTTATTTTCTTTCACGAAACTTTCCGTCAGCTTACACCCTTATCTTCAGGTAGACATCCCTCTGGATGTAACCAGCTGTGTGGCGTAACCTTCATTTTCCGACAAGTAAGTTATTGTACAGCCAATTCTTATATGAATACGGCAATGAAGTTATATATTATAAACATCAAAATTACAACAAAGTTACTTACAAAATATTCCAGCAAAAAGAACGCTGGTGGTCAAAATAACATTTGTATCACTAAATATCGCAAAAACATGCAGCAAGAACAGCCTAGAGATGGTAAAGATGTAAAAATAAAGAGCCTTGAAAGGAAGAGAGCTTTACCAACTTACTTTGCGAATAGGAGAAACAGACAACATCGTATATATTAGTTTACAGCTTTAGAACTGTCTTACATATTCTTAATCATATTAAACAAGGTGATATACATCAATGTCAACTTACTTGTTAATGGCTCGGTTTGACGGTGTGAGCATTGAGTTCAAGTTTCCACTTCTTCGATCACTGAAGAATAGACGAAAAAGGTTCACTGCGACTGTCTTATCTTTGACATAATGTTCTGCCCATATTTTCCGTTATGAATTCAGGTTTCTTATTCTCCAGAGAGATTCATTTTGTGCCCTTTATGTAGCTTAAAAGTATTATTTTATTCTTATTTATATTTTCAAAAGCATGGCTCGTTTCGTTAATATGGCAGTTTGCGGTGTTGAATTTAAATAAATGTACGTGTTTCTTAAATCTACTTCGAAAATGTAAGTTCGTCTGACCCAAGTACTGAATGTTACACCCACTGCATTTTATTTCGTAGGTGACATAGTTAAATTTGTTTTTGTTAATTTTTATGTTGTGTGGCAAATTATTGGCCCATATAATTCACAGGTGGTGGAAGAAGCAGCTGTTACAATGTTGGGTCTGAAGATGAGTGTGCAAATCGTCTAAACATGGAAGTGCATAAAAGTCACTGACAAAGGTAAATTGTTGCTATTTATAAAAATAACGTTTGAATTTCAGAGTTTTACTGCAGTTAAAATTAATTAGGACAGCAAGATGGGGGATGCTGCCATGGATTTTTTTCGTAGACAGAAGTTATGCGCTAACATGAAATTTGCACTTAAAATGATAATAAATGAGTAAACAACAGCGGCTGTGGAGGCTCTATAAACTTAGAGGTCTTCACCTGAATAGATACGGTTTGCAAGCTCAGTACACGTGGACTTCGCGTTTTGTACGCGCTGTGGTCGTCTTGACGTTATGTTGACCACTGGTCTAGCGATGAGTTACGGCTGCAAGTTTTCTCAGCCACCTTCCGCAATGTCCGTCAGTATAAGGCGTCTGCCAGGTCTTGGTGGGTCTGTGACTCTTTCCACTTACAATCACATCACCTTCGTTTAAATTGATTCGTTCCACATCATTTAGATAAGAGAATCGTTCAAATGATCTATGAAACACAAATAAGAGGCAGGTATAGAAAGGCTGAAATGTCCCTGATTGATTTGTTACTCAGGTGACTGCTGTTACTGCTTCACTACTGACGTCATAATATTCCCCGCGTCCTTTCATACTGTTGTGGCCGCCTCTCATGGCAAGGCGATGTTCCGGATGCTTCCGATCAGATAGTGTAAGTAGTAAGGAATACCAATGTAAGACCTTTTTGTTTGGAATGATTCTGGGAAATGAAGTGCCCGTGCGAAGTCTGGGTCGGTCGCTAGTATATAATATGTTTTGACTCACATCAATAACAACTGGGCTGGATAAATTGCCGAAAGGTCTACAGATTAAAAAATAATGGGACACAAAAAGTTATTTTCTCGGAATAACTGGCTAGGCTTCGTATTTTCGCAGCCGTGAAAGTTTGACACATGTCAAGTGCGATAATTTAATTCGCACTTGGCATTCGGACTTTTTAATAAAATTAAGAGCAAATTCTAAACGATTACTGCAATTTGCACTTATCTCCGCAAGATGCCCGTAATGGCGGCTAAGCAGACTTCTTTCAAGCCAGTGATTGCTGTTTATATCAAAACACTGAACCACTTTTTCACGTGGTAACTGTTAATAACATAAGAGATAGATTAACGCTAGGAAATAATAGAACGAAAGTCATTACTGGTGTAAAATAGCTAATTATTTTCACTAATACTCTTGCAATGACATATAAATCTTAAAGCACCATGGCCTGGAGGAAGAAAGGTAATGAAGGAAGTGATGGAACAAGAAAGACAGACAAATGATAAACATAAATTCACAAAGATGCTATAGTTTACGTCCCTTCTTCCTGAGTCTGAACGTTATGGATTTAATGACTCAGTACATGATTATATATCGTAAAAGTAATTTCAGTAGCATAAAAGAATAAGAAAAAATACTGATATGTTGTTACACAGCCGTCATTGATTGATGAAGAAAATGATATTTACTTGACGAAATTCTTAAGTCTTTCTCTAATTCCAAATCACAAGGATTCATAAATACTTAGTATCTTAAACAGATCAAAAGTTCAGATGAGAGTATATACATATGTAGAAAAAAGGTTATCACTGTTCTCGTTATCAAACACACACGTTGTTTACATACACGTAGGTAATAGCTGCGATTGTCTTGAATTATGTTGATTCATAACGTTCAACGGTTTTAAATTTCTTAAAGTTACAGTAGTTGGATAGTTATCACAGAGGATAATTGTTCATTGCACTTAGATTGGTCACTTAATACAACACTAAAACACAAATGATTTAATTTCGTTTATAGTTTTTTGTTTAAAAGATTTGGATATTCTTATTAGTTATATTATTTATTAAAGTTTTAATTAACAGTCTCAACTGGGTAAGGCTGATGACGTGGGCATTGCAGGTGACGGACCAGGTGTAGGACTGCACACGTAATAGCCCAAGACCTGCCGTCGTAGCCAGGCTATCCAGGAAGGTTACTTGGAGTTAGTGGACAGGATACCTCTCAGGACAGAATTCCGTGGAGATTATGACGCCATCCACATTCGTTGCATTACATAAAAAAGGAGACAGACTCGTATTAGTAGTTGTGCACGTGAAACACCAGCGTGTGCGACAGGAAAATCTTATATTTTTGTACAGATGATCTACTTTGTCTTCGTCTGGTTATAATCGTTGTTACTTGCATTAGGATTTACTTGTAAGAAATTCTCCTGAGTATAACTTGAGCCCGTAATGTTACGTTATGACCGAATACTGTAGGCATTTTCCTTTTAAAATTGCTTTTATTAGTCATGAAGCAGACTAGGAATAACTAAACACAGGAACAGTACGTATAATGCATCGCTTGCACCACTTTGTCACCTTTGAATCACTTTGCATCGGTTCGTAGAACGCTAAGATTGAAGGCGTCGGAGGTAGCCATGCTGCCAGAGCGACCGGCGCTTGCACATCGCGTCGCTTCAGTGGACGTTCGGGATGTGGGGGTGTTACCAGCTATTCCACTGGACTGAGCACAGCGGTGACTCTTTATGGTTGTAATTGCCGTCCGCCTTCACAAAATCTCAGCATTGGTAAGAGAAACGCACTTTCGCTTTTACGTAGTTTATTCAGAAGGTGCCACAGTTATTTCCCATCACTACCTACCAACGTGTCACCTTTTATTTACCACAAGCAGTCCTAAATGCACATACCGCAAATGCTTAGATTGGATAAAATAAGCTTTATTCGTTTCTCTTTGCCTTTCTTCCGGAACACACTATATATTTCAGGACTCACGAATTGCTTTTCATTGAATAATTCAGCTGACATGTTTAAACTGCACTACAAATTTTTAATTTAATTAAGACTTTCCTTCTCTGTGTGGGGAGACGCTTCGATTAGTGTAATTGACAATGTTTTGTGTCTCTCTTGTGCTCAGACGAGAACACAGTTTTATAAACGTAGTGTTCTCGTTACCCAAACTTAGCAAGACAATGATGCTCATTCCATTATTAAGACATAAAAAGCGTAATGAATTGTTAACCGACGAAACAACTCATGACTATCACCAACGAGTGCAGAAAACAATATCACCAAAGGAAATAAATGAATTATCACCCTAACAGCAGTATTTGCCCATGGAAATAAGTCTGACTATAAATGTACTTTTCTTATTTATCGGTTATCTCTAGCTATAAATTTGTTCCATCATTTACTCATAGATCAGATAATGACTTAATAACTATTTTGGTGTGAGGTTACTCACTAATTACGAGTAGGTAAATCTATATTTTCAAGAATTTTTCTAAATAATAAGTATAGCCCAATCTCATGTGCTACTCAAAACTTCGCACTCTCTCTAAAATATTTGTCAGAGGCACACGTGGAACATATCAAGCATCTTACTACTGCTAACTAATTTTCACTAACTGATAAGTTTCTTAGCCCCTACTGTAGACAGGGCCAAGATACCTTTATATTTATCGCACCGCTTTGTGTCCGAGATTTTCAATAGTATGTGGTTATTTTAACTTCACGGTACAGAGTTCCACAGTTTTGTCTTTCCAGATCACTCTCAGTAACTCTGATGACTGAAGTCTCTTCATCCTTTATTCCCACTACTACCACAAATAGTTCTACGCAAAATTCTTTTACCTTTCCTTTTACAGCTTCCGTTCACCCACATAAAGTAGTTATTCATATATATTGAAAAAATCATTTCACACGTTAAATGGTTTCAACTCCCTTTAATCTAGAGAATAACAATAGAATATTTTCACACAAACGCTGTGAGTAAAGCAGTGCGTGAAAGTTTACAACTAAGGCTTCAGGCTAGAATACACATGCTTATTCTATCTTTGTTTTATGTGTCATCAGTCTTCTGACTGGTTTGATGCGGCCCGCCACGAATTCCTCTCCTGTGCCAACCTCTTCATCCCAGTGTAGCACTTGCAACACATGTCCTCAATTATTTGCTTGATGTATCCCAATCTCTGTTCTCTACTGTTTTTGCCCTCTACAGCTCCCTCTAGTACCGTGGAAGTCGTTCCCTCATGTCTTAACAGATGTCCTATCATCCTGTCCTTTCTCGTTGTCAGAGTTTTCCACATATTCCTTTCCTCTCCGATTCCGTCAGAACCTCCTCATTCCTCATGTTATCAGTCCACCTAATTTTCAACATTCGTCTATAGATCCACATTCAAATGTTTCGATTCTCTTCTGTTCCGATTTCCCAGATTCGCCAGACTCGTACACTCTACACACCAACGTGAATAGTCTTTTTTTTGACACTTGCCCCAATGATTTTAGATATTCTGAGGAAATATTATCCATCCCTTCTGCCTTATTTGATCTTTAGTCTTCTATAGCTATCTTAAATTTGATTCTAGTACTGGATTCCCTACCTCTTCTACATCGACTCTTATTTCTTCTTCTATCTCAGCAAACAAGTGTTCCCCCTTTTTAAAGGTCATCAATGTACTCTTTCCTCTTACCGGCTCCCTCCTTTGCATTTAACAGTGGAATTCCCGTTGTACTCTTAATGTTACCGTCCCAGCTCTTAATTTCACCGAAGGCTGTTTTGACTTTACTATATGGTGAGTCAGTCCTTCTGACAATTGTTTCTTTTTCAGTTTCTTTACAGTTTTCACGCACCCATTTCGTCTTAGTTTCCCGACACTTCGTATTTATTTTATTCCTCAGCGACTTGTATTTCTTTCTTCCAGAATTTCACTGAATATTTTTGTACTTCCTTCTTTTATCGATCAAGTGAAGTATTTCTTCTACTGCCCATGGTTTCTTCGCAGTTACCTTCTTTGTTCCCATGTTTTTCCTTTCCAACTTGTGATTGCCCTTTTTAGAGATCTCCATTCATCGTAAAATATACTGCCTGCTGAGCTATTCTTAATTGCTGTATTTACAGCCTTAGAGAACTTCAAGTCCAACTCGTCATTCCTTAGTACTTCTGTATCCCACTTCTTTGCATACTGATTCTTCCTGACAAATCACTTAAACCTCAGCCTGCTCTTCATCACTGCCACATTGTAATCTGCGTCTATATATGTTCCTGGGTACACCTTACAATCCATTATCTGATTTCGAAATCTCTGCGTGATCATGACGTAGTCTAACAAAACTTTCCGTATCACCCGGCCTTTTCGAAGTATATCCCCTTGTCTTGTGCATCTGGAACAGAGTATTCGCTGTAATTAGCTAAAATTTATTACGCATCTTTGTCTTTCTCCTCTTTCACTGCTTGCCCCAAACCCACATTCTCCTGTAACCATATCTTCCACTCCTTTCCCTACAACTGCATTCCAGTCCCCCACGACCATTAGATTTTCATCTCCCTTTACGTAGTGTAGTGTCCTTTCAGTATCCTTATGTAATTTCCCTGTGTCTTCACCAACAGCTTGCGTCGATGCCATGTATACGTGAACTATCGTAGACGGTGTTGTTTTGCTGTCGATTCTGGTAAGAACATTCCTATCACTGAACTGTTCAGAGTAACGCTCTCTCAGCTTTTTATTCCTAACGATCGTGCACCCGTTTACTTAAATTTCTGTTTTCAAAGGTGTTTGTAATGCATAGCTCATTTATTCATTCTCATCTCTGGGTGCAATGCGTACACAGTTGTTTACCTGACCATCAGTTAACCATCAATCAAGTCTTGTCGTTTTATTCTGATGCCATTTTACAAACATATCCTTAAAAACACAGAGGTCGTGTGCGCCTATCCTTAATCACCACAGTAACTTTGTACTTACTGAATAACAGCGAATAGCCACCAACGTGTTGTAGTTCTTATAAAATAGCATTATTGCTAACATAGTGAAATATAACCACAGTATCCCAAAGATAAATAGAAGCTCATTCACTAGTCTTGTTTTAGAAAATACGCTGTAATTACGTAGTAAGCTGTGGCTTTTGTTTTTAAGTTGTTGTGGTTTTTGTCTATTGTTATAGGATCTTAGGCATTATTATGACAAACTGTTTTAATTAAACTGATTTCATTTTATTGGCCTGTGTGACTCCTAGGTACTTTTCGCATTCGGTTTACCATGCCTCTCAAATGAATAGCTTCCAGCAAGTACTTTCCATTCTCCGATATAAATAATGTTTGTACACCTATCTGCAAATCACATAACGGATCTTATAATATTGTACGTACCTAGAAAAGTCAATATTATTTATGTTACCAAATACTAATAAATTTTAATTTATCA
This sequence comes from Schistocerca gregaria, assembly GCF_023897955.1. Lineage (NCBI taxonomy): Eukaryota > Metazoa > Arthropoda > Insecta > Orthoptera > Acrididae > Schistocerca > Schistocerca gregaria. Next base: position 517,372,214 of record NC_064921.1, on the reverse strand, counting down.
TAATCATCGATGTCCAAATAGCACATAAGAATTTCACACACTACTTAGCCACATTCGTATCTGTATCGTTCTGTAAAAATCCCATGTATTTATCGTTCATGACTGCATTTAGTTCCTTAAGTTTAATTTAAAATACTTTTTCAGTCTAACACAATAATAATTTACACTTCCGTTCCAAAAAAAAAAAAAAAAGGCTATATCTTTGTATCATTGCACTGTAGCATCTTTGACAATCATGTACGTTGTAAACTCTGTTTTCATTTTGGTGTGTTGAAAATCAAAACATGTGGTGGACATTTACAATACAGTGCAAAGTTTCTGATTGTGAAAATGCAAGCATCCTTCAGAATGTATTTCATTTCAAGAAAACGCAATAACAAATGCGCGAGATGGACATTTCACGTGAGCTACATTCCAGCACAAATATTTGCGCAACCATTTTGCTTACACTTTTGGAACTGAATTATTGTATCCTATGGCAACTCGAAGGAAACCAATGTATGATTTGTTTTGATCAAAGTATGAAAAGTCCGACTGATGATAAATTGCGGAAAATTCGAAACCGAAAACGGTACTTTTTGAATAAAGTAACATAAGACCAATTTATGGCTAATTGCTGTATACCATCAACAATTTATTTCGTATAACAGCCACGGTCTCCAACCATGTCTTTATTTAACAAAATTAAATTAGGTGGCAAGCCGGTGTGGCCGAGCGGTTCTAGGCGCTTCAACCTGGAACCGCGCGACCGCTACGGTCGCAGGTTCGAACCCTGCCTCGGGCATGGATGTGTGTGATGTCCTTAGGTTAGTTAGGTTTAAGTAGTTCTAAGTCTAAGGGACTGATGACATCAGAAGTTAAGTCCCATAGTGCTCAGAGCCATTTCAACCATTTTTGACACGCTCGACGTCCACCTCCAGAATACAGCCCATCACCGCACAGGCAGGATATAGTTGCAACTCCCCAGTAGGCGAAGCCTGCGACGTAATCATCAACTGTGCAGACATGACTAGCAACCGCCACGGCTCCCACGTACAAGCCGCTATACAATGCGAGGCTTCATCAAAACAGCCAAACCCAGCGGATGAAGTGTGAGCTGCGCGCTTGGTTAAATCTCTTGCGCGGTCGCCACAGGGTCCACCACTCGGGACGCCGAGAAAGCGATTGCTGAACAACACTAGGCAAAGAGTTTCCTCTAGCAAAGAAACCGATGTAGCCAAGTGTATGACTCAACTGAATGGAAGAAGGGATAAGACGGTAGAACATGTACTGCATCCTCAGGGAATAATTTACGTGGAACAGGAGAGAGCCAGAACCAGCAAGGGGAAGACAGATAAGAATTGAGGACCTTGGGATAAGTGCTACTCTGAGATGAAGAGGTAGATACAGGATTGAAAGACGTGGCATACCGAATCAAACCATTCAGAAAACTGATGAATCAAAAATAAAAGTGATGTCCATTACCAGAAAGTACTAGGAACACTTCAACGTGATAACGTTAACTAGCGCTATGTTTGATACTACAAATGTATTTTTGTAACAAGCAACGGTCTCCATTATGTCCACCTCCAGCCTATTCACACTGACCGAGGATATTTTCACTAAGAAGGCAAACTTTAACCTCTGGCGCAATTTCGTCAACGCTCTTGCTCTAACTATTCTCCTTCTGAGCGGTACCTACGTTTGAATCCTACTACAGGACTTCTGCAACGTTCTTCAGTTTTTCAGATCGATAAATTGTCCCGTTCCGCCCGCTCGCATAGACCTTCCCTCACTCCACTATGTCAGCAAGTTTTCAGCAGAAGTGACTAGTGCATTGATATCGCATGCAGTTTCCACACACGTCTGCACAACAGCCTGCGTTTGCTTGTGTGGTTACCCGACATCCTTGGTAGTAAATAATCAAAACGTTGATAGCGCAGTATCGTCACATCCTGCCAGATTGCTGCGTTATTCTCTCTTATTTCTCAGTTTTAGCCTAGAACCTTCGACTGCTTATTGTCTTGTAGATTTTCTACAGTTCTGTTACTGAAAAGACAGTTAACGACTTGAGGAGATGGATACACAATGCTTGACATTAACGCGTACCTGACAGATGATACAGTGAGTAATAACAGTATTCACGACACGGGGATTCGACAAAAACATAGGAACACTGCGAGAAATGCATGTCTGAATATAAATACAGATGCTAGGCAAGCCTGCAGTGTGCGCTGTTGTATTTGACCGGGAAAGGCACCTGTGCCCGGGTCCTCTTCACGTTACAAGTGTCGCTCGTGGACACAGCAGTGTTCTGTCTAGTTGGGAGCTCATATTAAAGCTAAGTGAATTCTGACGAGGGAAAACTAATGGGGCTCACATGGTGGGCGCTTCCGCAACCCAGGTAGCGGAAGTGTTTGGCGTTTTAATATGAATCATATCGAAGATTCATACCCCATATAGGGAAAGCAAGACAACACAGACGAAAGTGAGTATCGAGTGATCGTAGCAGACGGTTGTTGAAGAGGACTGTGACGAAAAACTTGAGGACGGCAGTTGCACAACTGAATGTCGCACTTGCGAACACTGTCAGCACCAAAACACCAAGGCAGCTCCAGAAGCAGGGAATTGCAGAGCGAGCTGGTGGTGAGTTCATATCGGACCAAACTGCAGAGGTCATCGGTTCCTGGGCTTACACACTACTTAATCTAACTTAAACTAACTTACGCTAAGGACAACACACACACACACACACACACACACACACACACACACACACACACACACACACGCTTGTCCGAGGGAGGACTCGAACCTCCGACGGGGGGAGCCGCACGGACGAGTTGGAACGCCGAGACCACTCATCAGTGATGCAAATACGCCTAAGAGGACAATGTGGTGCCGGAACCATAAAACGTGGGCTATCTACCTATGGAAGATAGTCATTTCGTCGGATGAGTCTTGTATCACGTTGTTTCCAACTTCAGGTCGAGTTTCAATTATGTTTTGGTCAGACGTATCGTGGTATTCCACAGTGGCATGGATGCTCTGCAAGGTCACATTAATGCCAAAGATTATATGAGCTTTTGACTGATCCGTTCCATGTCGTGGTACCATGTTTCTTCCCTAACGGTGGTATTTTTTTCCAGGGCCCCTTCCCATACAGCTAGAGTCGTTCAAGGTTTGTTTTATGAGCACGAAGATTAACTGTGACATCTCTCAATATTACCGAGTCTTTGTGGTGTACTTTGGAGAGAACAGTTCGTGATTTGCTATTCACCTCCATCATCGTTACTTGGACTTTCCACTACTGCAGGAAGAGTGGTATAAGATAGTTAACTTTAAAATTTCCCCAGTAAATTGAATTTTTAAACAAATTTCGGGCTTGCAGAGGGTCGTCATTTAATTCATGGCACGATATCTGGGCATGGTACCTGCCAGTAATCTTCACGTGAGCCATTTCCTTGAAAACCATACAGCTCTTGTATTTTTCCATTCCGAGGCATCTGGAAGCTGTTTCGAATGCCAAACATGTTTCCTACAGCGATTTAGGCACGGTAGTGTGTTGCATTTTCGGTGTTTCCATATTTTTGTGCGCCCACTGTATCACTGAGAGCCGAACGCATGCGGTCAGTAAAAGCTTGTTATTGACTTGTGAGTTGCATCTTATATTGTTTACGTCCGAGAGTATTTTCACACTATCTTTGTCATTATGGAGATTTTAGTTACCTTTATAACCAAACATTCTTTTCCATTATTTTATAGACTCCTATGACTATTGTCAGATGCGAGTAGAAGTCATATTACCGCTTTGAGCTGCTGGTAAAGTACTTTATTTGCACAACCAGTTTCAGGCGTGTGACTGTCATCGGGTCCCTATATACAAAGTAAAATAATGCATAATTAACATTACGGGCTTAAATTGTCACGAATCTTTTAAATGATGTAAATGTTCGCAATGACACACACATAATGGAATTTTATGCATTCACATGAAGGTATTCACAGCGTCACGTTAGTCGAAATGTAGAAATCGTTATATTTAGAAGATAAAATCATGAACTATACAATGAAGATAAAAGTATACCGTGACACAGTGAAGTGACTCATCGCAAAACCAAAAATTATAAACACACAAATAATTCACATTTGAACAGATTTGTGTGTGATACTACAAGATTTTTCTAGTTTATGCCTATCATATCGCGTTTAATCTACACTTAAAGAGAACTGATATTCAGTACACAAACTGAATACTTCCTGAGTTGTTCTTTTTCTTACTATTGAACCGTCCTTAGTGTCCTCGATGTCGAAGAGACACAGCGTGTAGGCAGAACATTGGTACGTTGTGATAAGAAAGGATGTGAATGAAGACCTATTGGAAGACTGCTGGGTGACCTTTGTAAACAGATAGTACACGCTTAGGTATGTAAAACTCAAGATTGTAAAACATGGAGATCCATTGAAGACTTTTCTCCTGCATTAGTGATGTAACCATTAGAATACGAAGTTTGTCTTAAATTTCCACACTCATGCAAACCTATCCCAAGTCTGCACTGTCTTCGTTTCTCCAACAATGCAGAGCATCGCTGCTGCTTGGAAAATATCTGTGAGTGAGCGACTACGACAAGAGGTACTTCATACGCAATATTAGAGTACGACAGATCTAAGAAAAATTTAACTACCAGTTTATCCAGCAACGTCGCAATTCAACGATAAAATAACATTCTCAACTATTTTAGTAAAAAGACTTACACTCCTGGAAATGGAAAAAAAAGAACACATTGACACCGTTGTGTCAGACCCACCATACTTGCTCCGGACACTGCGAGAGGGCTGTACAAGCAATGATCACACGCACGGCACAGCGGACACACCAGGAACCGCGGTGTTGGCCGTCGAATGGCGCTAGCTGCGCAGCATTTGTGCACCGCCGCCGTCAGTGTCAGCCAGTTTGCCGTGGCATACGGAGCTCCATCGCAGTCTTTAACACTGGTAGCATGCCGCGACAGCGTGGACGTGAACCGTATGTGCAGTTGACGGAGTTTGAGCGAGGGCGTATAGTGGGCATGCGGGTGGCCGAATTGCTCAACACGTGGGGCGTGAGGTCTCCACAGTACATCGATGTTGTCGCCTGTGGTCGGCGGAAGGTGCACGTGCCCGTCGACCTGGGACCGGACCGCAGCGACGCACGGATGCACGCCAAGACCGTAGGATCCTACGCAGTGCCGTAGGGGATCGCACCGCCACTTCCCAGCAAATTAGGGACACTATTGCTCCTGGGGTATCGGCGACGACCATTCGCAACCGTCTCCATGAAGCTGGACTACGGTCCCGCACACCGTTAGGCCGTCTTCCGCTCACGCCCCAACATCGTGCAGCCCGCCTCCAGTGGTGTCGCGACAGGCGTGAATGGAGGGACGAATGGAGACGTGTCGTCTTCATCGATGAGAGTCGCTTCTGCCTTGGTGCCAATGATGGTCGTATACGTGTTTGGCGCCGTCCAGGTGAGCGCCACAATCAGGACTGCATACGACCGAGGCACACAGGGCCAACACCCGGCATCATGGTGTGGGGAGCGATCTCCTACACTGGCCGTACACCTCTGGTGATCGTCGAGGGGACACTGAATAGTGCTCGGTACATCCAAACCGTCATCGAACCCATCGTTCTACCATTCCTAGACCGGCAAGGGAACTTGCTGTTCCAACAGGACAATGCACGTCCGCATGTATCCCGTGCCACCCAACGTGCTCTAGAAGGTGTAAGTCAACTACCCTGGCCAGCAAGATCTCCGGATCTGTCCCCCATTGAGCATGTTTGGGACTGGATGAAGCGTCGTCTCACGCGGTCTGCACGTCCAGCACGAATGCTGGTCCAACTGAGGCGCCAGGTAGAAATGGCATGGCAAGCCGTTCCACAGGACTACATCCAGCATCTCTACGATCGTCTCCATGGGAGAATAGCAGCCTGCATTGCTGCGAAAGGTGGATATACACTGTACTAGTGCCGACATTGTGCATGCTCTGTTGCCTGTGTCTATGTGCCTGTGGTTCTGTCAGTGTGATCATGTGATGTATCTGACCCCAGGAATGTGTCAATAAAGTTTCCCCTTCCTGGGACAATGAATTCACGGTGTTCTTATTTCAATTTCCAGGAGTGTATTTACGTAACAGAGCAACTGCCTGAGGTCGTATTACGATTGTACTTATCAAATTTGTATGCCAAAAAAAGACGGGAGTACTGTATTTGTGGAAGAATATATATGAAAAACGAGGGTGGGCAGATTACGGCACAGAAACGGTGATGATACCAATACGGAACATATGTAGTACAAGGAATTTGATATTTCACAAGCTGCGACATGGTCGAGAATTGGGCAGTGACCCGAATATAGGATAAATATTAATGGATATTGTGTTTAACATTTGACGATCCCACTATGGCTTCAGTATATTAGGACATGTTTTTATAAAACAGACCTGAAGATGGTCATTATAGACCGTATCGGTACTCTGATGACAAAAAACTGTGGCCATAGACGTGAAGCAAAGGAAATGTAGTTTCATATTTCATGTGGCAAAAATTCTGCTCAGAACAATTAATGGACGACTGCAACTGAAAGAGGAGAGGAAATTAGATAGTTAGGACTCAGAAGGCCAAGATACAAAAGACTGATACGACAAACTGGAGAGATACCTGCTTTGTGTAGTCTTCCTGATATGGACTAAGCTCTTTGAGAGAGTTCAGTAGACTAAAGACATACGTATCCTGAACAAGACTGAAGGCAAGTGGAAGGAAATGACACTAATAAGCACTCTGCATTGTTAAAAGAAAGAATAGTAGATAAAATAACAGAATTGTAATTAAGAAAAGGGGTAAACACCGCTGTTGTATTTCACCTACCCTGTTTAATATCTACTTACATGGGTTAACTGAAACCGCTGTCAACAAATAAGTGGCGTGATATTAGGAGGAATGACAATTATATGTGTAAGATTTTCTAATTACACGGTTTTACTAAGCGGAAATTAAATGGTAATTAGCACTATCTGAAAAGAACTGAACACCACAATGAGAAATATAGAATGGAAACAAATATGGAGAGCACAGTGACTTTTACAAGGGAATCAGTGAAGATAAAAGTGAAAATTTCTGATGAGTTAGCGGAACAAGTTGTTAACTTGAGGAATCTACGACGCAAAATAAACAGTAACATTACCTGTAATCAAGAAATTAAAGTAAGGATAGCTATTCGAAAAGAAATATTTTACAGAAACGGAGTATTTTCTCTGATTCACTAAACAAACACTTAATAAAATGAAGTCAAATGTCAAATCCTGGTTGTTGCCTTGTATGGTGTCGAAACATGAACACTGCGACGGAGAGTGAAGATTTGCTGAGAGGCTGTTGAGATTAGATCTTGAGAAGAATGGAAGGTGTGAAATGGACAGATAAAATGAGGAATGGCATCGTGTTACACACGGTGAATGAGCAAAGATAAATACTGGAAACAAGTGAAGGACTCTGTGGGGGAAAATGCTGAACCACAGGAGCATAATTTGCAATACTGCGTATTGTATGTCTGGTTGAATCCAAAGAGAAGAGCACAAATATAATACAAAGCAGTTTATATAACAGACCGTGTTTTCCAGCGGTATGTATGGAACTACTTGTTGGCAGCTTGTAGTGGCTTCAAAAACTCAACAGATGACATGGTCAAACTAACCATTACGAAATCGAGGATGATTACCGAGAAGAAAAAAGTACAAGCTAAGACCATCGAGCTAAATGCATTACATGCAGTGACGTAAGTAGTAACTGAAAACCAGACTGACTGGAGGATGCGGAACGTAAGAAATACAGCTGCCCAATGGGGAATGCACGTCATTATTTTCATTTTTCACTTTCCCATTAAATGGGCATTTATGTTTAGTTCTCCGTGACGGTTAAGGGTTCCAAATGACTGATGACAGATTACGTAGTTTTATAGTATTGCGGCTACAGTGAGGTGAAAAAGTTACATTATCTAAATTTACATGGTCTAAAAATTTACATGATCTAAAATTTACACTGTCTATAAATTTCATTATCTATAAATTTACATTATCTATAAATTTACATTATCTAAGAAGTGCTTAGATCGTTCACTCCAACGAAGAAGGCATTCAGAACACCTTCACTTCGTTGTTGTTGTTGTCTTCAGTCCTGAGACTGGTTTGATGCAGCTCTCCATGCTACTCTATCCTGTGCAAGCTGCTTCATCTCCCAGTACCTACTGCAACCTACATCCTTCTGAATCTGCTTAGTGTACTCATCTCTCGGTCTCCCTCTACGATTTTTACCCTCCACACTGCCCTCCAATGCTAAATTTGTGATCCCTTGATGCCTCAAAACATGTCCTACCAACCGATCCCTTCTTCTAGTCAAGTTGTGCCACAAACTTCTCTTCTCCCCAATCCTATTCAATACCTCCTCATTAGTTACGTGATCTATCCACCTTATCTTCAGTATTCTTCTGTAGCACCACATTTCGAAAGCTTCTATTCTCTTCTTGTCCAAACTAGTTATCGTCCATGTTTCACTTCCATACATGGCTACACTCCAAACAAATACTTTCAGAAACGACTTCCTGATACATAAATCTATATTCGATGTTAACAAATTTCTCTTCTTCAGAAACGCTTTCCTTGCCATTGCCAGTCTACATTTTATATCCTCTCTACTTCGACCATCATCAGTTATTTTACTTCCTAAATAGCAAAACTCCTTTACTACTTTAAGTGTCTCATTTCCTAATCTAATTCCCTCAGCATCACCCGATTTAATTGGACTACATTCCATTATCCTCGTTTTGCTTTTGTTGATGTTCATCTTATATCCTCCTTTCAAGACACTGTCCATTCCGTTCAACTGCTCTTCCAAGTCCTTTGCCGTCTCTGACAGAATTACAATGTCATCGGCGAACCTCAAAGTTTTTACTTCGTCTCCATGAATTTTAATACCTACTCCAAATTTTTCTTTTGTTTCCTTTACTGCTTGCTCAATATACAGATTGAATAACATCGGGGAGAGGCTACAACCCTGTCTCACTCCTTTCCCAACCACTGCTTCCCTTTCATGCCCCTCGACTCTTATTACTGCCATCTGGTTTCTGTACAAATTATAAATAGCCTTTCGCTCCCTGTATTTTACCCCTGCCACCTTTAGAATTTGGAAAAGAGTGTTCCAGTTAACATTGTCAAAAGCTTTCTCTAAGTCTACAAATGCTAGAAACGTAGGTTTGCCTTTTCTTAATCTTTCTTCTAAGATAAGTCGTAAGGTCAGTATTGCCTCACGTGTTCCAACATTTCGACGGAATCCAAACTGATCCTCCCCGAGGTCTGCATCTACCAGTATTTCCATTCGTCTGTAAAGAATTCGCGTTAGTATTTTGCAGCCGTGGCTTATTAAACTGATAGTTCGGTAATTTTCACATCTGTCAGCACCTGCTTTCTTTGGGATTGGAATTATTATATTCTTCTTGAAGTCTGAGGGTATTTCGCCTGTCTCATACATCTTGCTCACCAGCTGGTAGAGTTTTGTCATGACTGGCTCTCCCAAGGCCGTCAGTAGTTCTAATGGAATGTTGTCTACTCCGGGCGCCTTGTTTCGACTCAGGTCTTTCAGTGCTCTGTCAAACTCTTCACGCAGTATCGTATCTCCCATTTCGTCTTCATCTACATCCTCTTCTATTTCCATAATATTGTCCTCAAGTACATCGCCCTTGTATAAGTCTTCTATATACTCCTTCCACCTTTCTGCCTTCCCTTCTTTGCTTAGAACTGGGCTGCCATCTGAGCTCTTGATATTCATACACGTGGTTCTCATCTCTCCAAAGGTCTCTTTAATTTTCCTGTAGGCAGTATCTATCTTACCCCTAGTGAGATAAGCTTCTACATCCTTACATTTGTCCTCTAGCCATCCCTGTTTAGCCATTTTGCACTTCCTGTCGATCTCATTTTTGAGACGTTTGTATTCCTTTTTGCCTGCTTCATTTACTGCATTTTTATATTTTCTCCTTTCATAAATTAAATTCAATATTTCTTCTGTTACCCAAGGATTTCTAGCAGCCCTCGTCTTTGTACCTACTTTATCCTCTGCTGCCTTCACTACTACATCCCTCAGAGCTACCCATTCTTCTTCTACTGTATTTCTTTCCCCTATTCCTGTCAATTGTTCCCTTATGCTCTCTCTGAAACTCTGTACAACCTCTGGTTCTTTCAGTTTATCCAGGTCCCATCTCCTTAATTTCTCACTTCATCGAGTAGTATACGTTACTGTCAACGTTTCTTCTTCTGTTGAAGATAACAGAGTCGCTGTCGATGTAAGGAAGAGGACCACATTTTCCGGAGAATTTATTTTATTTATTTATTTATTTATTGCTTTATTTAACCTGGCAAGATTAGGGCCATCAGGCCCTCTCTTACATCTAACCAGGCATTCTACTCATTTTACATTCATATGTTTTAGTAGGCATGTTAAGCTACATTTAGTACAAAAAGTGAAATAAACGATTACAAAGGCACACCTGGAAAAATACATACATATAGAGTTTACATTCGTAGATCATAAGTACTGTTATAATTAGACATTATTGAAGAGACAGATTTGGCCGACCGCGGTGGTCTCGCGGTTCTAGGCGCTCAGTCCGAAGCCGCGCGACTGCTACGGTCGCAGGTTCGAATCCGGCCTCGGGCATGGATGTGTGTGATGTCCTTAGGTTAGTTAGGTTTAAGTAGTTCTAAGTTCTAAGGGATTGATAACCACAAATGTTAAGTCCCATAGTGCTCAAAGCCATTTTTGAACCAGAGACAGATTTTAGAGAGGAGTGCTAGCAGCAGGGAGTATGAGGGAGACTGATGGTGAAGGGAGCAGAAGAATAGAGAGACATGATGAAAGATAATTAAGGAAATATAAAGGAAAAGAAGATTGCGTGGATAATAGAGATAGATGAAGAGGAAGGCATCTCAGGAGCACGATAGGAGACGCTAGCTTTGCTATTTGACAGATGAGAGGACTGGCCTTGTACATTAATTTTGTGGAGAACGTTATGAGGATGATAGTGGGAAATGCTTCAACTTCTTCTTAAAAGCAGCAGGGGATTGAATTTTGCGCAAGGTAAGGGGCAGTTCATTCCAGAGGCGGACAGCGGCAACTGAGAAGGAGTTTGCAAAAGTTTTTGTTTTGTGAGTGGGCACTGGATACCAAATAAGAGTGACCTCGTATTTCGATTATGAGGGCATGACAGGTTTTTAATCTCTGAAGCAAGGCACTGGGGTGCTTGCGCGACGAGGAGTCGTTGAAGTAGACATAGAGTGTGGTAGTCACGCAATTTGTCCGGCCGCAGCCACCCTAGCTGGGAGTTTGAAGCACTAACGTGATCATATCGGCAAATGTTGCAGGTGTAACGCACACAGGCATTCATGGTTAGCTCTAACCGTCTTTTGTATTCACTACACATGCCTTGTTGAATTACGTCACAATAGTGGAGGTTCGGTAGAACGAGTACTTACGCGAGCTGGCGTTTCAAGTCCTGTGGAAATAGGTTCCGAAACTTTTTGAGAGCATAGAGACAAGCAGACGTCTTTCGGCACACTGCAACTGTATTCTCCGCCCAGTTGAGATGCTCATCCAAAGTTACACCCGAGTTCTTCACTGTTTTCTGATATGGTATTGGAGTACCGTCGAGCAGAATAGGAGGTAGCCGTTCGCGGAAATCTGAACTTATTAATTTCTGATGCGCTGTTAAGTATGGAGTCTGCAGCAGGACACATCCTCATTTTACGGTCGCAGCCGTGTGAGGCCCGTACATGGGCCACCGCGGTGAGTCCACTGCGGAGCCAATCGAGGCGTGTATCCCCGCTTCCCGGTGGCCGAAACCTGCAGTTCCGGTCGTGTCTCCCGCGCTGCAGCCTCTGCTGCCAGCATTTGTGAACAGCGGCTGCCACCACGGCTATTCGCTTTTCACCAGGAAACATCACCAACTCGACCTTATACTTTAAAGGGAAAAAAAACACACGCTTTGAAGATACCAGTTCGAATAACCGATGTCACGCGAAAATTTGGGCTATTATTATAATAGTACACACTCGTGACCAATGTACAGGTTTTATATTTCGCGTGCACTGGCTGTTACTCGCTCCGCACAACTGCAGTTGCTTAATTTCCCAGCGCAAAGTACTCTACAGAGAAGTGCGAAAGAGGTTTGTGAAGTAGTCCTGTGATCATTTTCTTCATGTGAGATATCAGAGCGGTATATTATTTAAAGGATATATTGAACTTCTCCGCCTCGGCTAGTTTTGAAAAGTATTCACTGTATTACATCTTGCTAGATTTAGTGGAGTGGCGCTGATAACGTGTTTTGTTCATTTATGTCAAAGCAGGCGGCTGCCAACCTGAAGTTCACGCCAGAGATCTCTTTCCTTTGAACTCTTTATGTCGCTATTCGCAATGAATGGAAGGAATGAGTGCGTCATGACAGAAGTAGGGGAGCGCTGTTTCATTATTGACATCTGTATTGTGCAGTGTTTTCTTTGAATTTTAAAACTGACAATCAAAGGGAAGAACATATGTAGCAGATATGCTATTCTTCAACGTGACTGGCTTGATTAAATAGTAAGCTGAAATTAATTAATTTCATTTCATAATACACTGAAGAGACAAAGAAACTTGTACACCTACCTAATATCATGTAGGGTCCCCTAGAAGCACGCAATACGTCTTAGCATGGACTCGACTAATGTCGGAAATAATGCTGAAGGGAATTGACGCCATGAATCCTGTTCATAAATTAGTAAGAATACGAGACGGTGGAGATCTCTTCTGAACAGCACGTTGCAAGGCATCGCAGATATGCTCAAAAACGTTCATGGCTGGGGATTTTGGTGGCCAGCGGAAGTGTAAACTCAGAAGAATGTTCCTGGAGCCACTCTGTAGCAATTCTAGACGCGTGGAGTGTCGCATTGTCCTGATGGAATTGCTCTAGTCCGTCGCAATGCACAATAGACATGAATGAATGAATGCAGGTAATCAGGCAATGTGCATACGTAAGTGCCACCTGTCAGAGTTGTTTCTAGACGTATCAGGGGTCCCATATCACTCCAACTGCACACCCTCCACAGCATTACAGACCCTCCACCAGTTTGAACAGTCCCCTGCTGAAATGCAGGGTCCATGGATTCATGAGGTTGTCTCCTTACCCAAACACGTCCGTCCGCTCGATAAAATTTGAAACGACACTCGTCCGACCAGGCAACATGTTTCCAGTCATCAACAGTCCAATGACGGTGTTGACGGTCCAAGGCGAGGCGTAAAGCTTTGTAGTGCAGTCATCAAAGGTACACGACTGGGCCTTCGGCTCCGAAAGCCCATATCGATGATGTTTCGTTGAATGCTTCGCACGCTGACACTTGTTGACGGCCCAGCATTGAAATCTGCAGCAGTTTGTTGAAGGGTTGCACTTCTGTCACGATGAACGATTCTTTTCAGTCGTCGTTGGTCCCGTTCTTGCTGGATCTTTTTCAGGCCGCAGCGATGTTGGAGATTTTCACGTTTTACCGGCATCCTGATACGGTAAACTCGTGAAATGATGGTACTGGAAAATCCCTTCAACGCTACTTTGGGGATGAGGTTGAGGTGGTGTTGGTTCCTTGTGAGTCCAAAAGGCCATCATGACATCTCCAGACGTTCACTGCCTTGTTTAAATCTTGCTACAGAACCTTCTTCTTTTTCCGGGTCTCTTGCCGTATCCTTACGTGGTCGCTATGTTAATCGGGATTTGGCAGTACTAGTGGGAGAGGGTGGCCGGACGCTCATTTCATCCCTGGGACGGAATATGTGTACCCCAACTGTCTGCGTCGAGCGCTGTCCCGTGTGGAAGTGCGAGGACGTTTTCGCAATGTTTATGAGTAATGTAAGTGAGGCGGGACGTTGAACCAGACGGGTATTCACCTAGTCCGACATGGAAAAGCGCATAAAAACAGCATCGAAGCTGGCAGGCGCACCAGACCACGTCGTTAATCTTTCCGGTGCATTCGATCCGGGGCCGATGCACCTCCCCGAATCCCTGAAGCCGGATAGTAACGCACGCAGCTATCCAGGAGTTCCGATCTTGCAGTAGATTCAATTTTGAATTCACATTTGTCAGTGGCACCATTTCATACATCTCTGTATAGGAATGCTACTGGCCTTCCATGTATGCGTAAATGATTGAGTGAACTTTCGTTTCTAATTCATTTATGGGTTCATCTTCCATATGCGTCTCTTTTTCTCTATCGCAGAATGAGATTACAGCTTAACTATTTAAATTTGATAATACTTCATCAGTCCAAGGGACGACCGAAAATCGGACTTATAAATTCTTATTATTAATATGGTGTTTTTATGAATCTGAAATAACTACTTAAGTAAGAAATGATGTACTAGAAACGAAATAAGCTATCATATGAAGTGAAAAACAGAAGTCACGATTCTAAATACAGAAACTGCTAGACCCAATTTTCTGTCATTACTGCTTTTCTTACAATAACCCATCCGGATAGCCGAGAGCACTAACGCTTGTTACAGTAACAGATGAGATCTACACTACACCCCGACAGGCGGCGCACCCATAGGTTTTCCTCGTTGGAGTGATGGCATCTGGCCACCGAATGCCATTAACACTTCCAATACCAATCCCATAGAGAAACGAGAAAAGGCATATGGGGCAACAAAAGAAGACATATTGCTGAAATATGTAATATTTTGAGATATATAATCAAGAGTTTTTTGATTACAAAACTGGCGGACCCATTCCTACAATTAAACTTCTGTAAAATTCAGTTCCAGATTGCTGCTGAGCTTGTTGTGACGGGTTGTCTCAAATGAACTTGTCTCAAAACAGGAGACAAATGACACGCTTATTGCAAAAACTGAAATTTATGTCTATTGTTATACAACGTCTTTTTTGCTGTTACTGTGGATCAGAGTGTAGGTACAATTACATAGATTGATAGAAACAGACTACCTCTTGTGATGAAACGGACTATTTTTGAAGCACTGTTCGACAGAAAATATTTTTCATAGTAATGCTCAAAGACAAAGTCCGCAAACACATGCAAGGACTTGCAGATTAACTTGAAGAGTCTAAGTTGTTGTCTCTCACTCTGCTGTCGCCACGAACCGGAACTCCTCTCGCTGTTGCTATGGAATACGCGTTGACTGAATCCTAGCCTGGAAGTGTCCCCGTGTCCGCGTGACGGGCTGTTCAAGATAGGCACCGATGGTGGCGCGGAGATCTGCGAGCGTGCCTTCCTACTCCCGTCTCATTGGTGTGACCTGCGATGATCCGATAGCGAAGAGCATCTTTTTGGTATCGATAGCACGCGTCATCGATACGCCACATAGCGCACGCAATGGTTCACTCGACTTGCTAGAATTTTATCCTCCAACACAGCGTTTGTTGTAGTTGTATTATTTATCCACGGGAAGTGGGAAAGACGTGAGTGCAGCTGTACTGGAACTGAGTGTTGCAACAACAGCAGGAAATCGTCACACGGAAGACTGCAGACGTGTGTCTGAAGCAACCGACCCTTTATCGTGAGAACTCTCAGCCGAGACCTCCGGCGATAATTTTAATACCGTACTCCCACGGGACAAATATATCGGTATCGTTACAGATGATATCACCGACCAGATAAAACCACTATACTTAGCAATGGTTTGATCGTCTGACGACCAGAGAACATACGGGGTCTTCAAAAAGTCTCTCCGCAGTGCCGTATGATTGTTAGCCTCGCGTGCTGTACGCCGCAACCGAAATTAAACTCAGTGAAATACAAGTTATTAATTTATTGAATATTCATTTTCATTACAAATTTTCACATTAAATGTTGAAAGTGTCCCCCCTGTTGTTGAATACACAGTTCAATTCGTCTAATCATGTTTCCAAAGACAAGCTGTAACATTTCTTCTGTAACAGAAGCAGTGAAAGTGGATATTGCAGTTTTCAATTCATCGATGGATTTTGGACGATTTTTATAGACAGTTGCTTTCGCTACACCTCAGAAGGAAAAGTCAGGTGGCGATAGGTCAGGCGACTGTGGAGGCCAACGTCCCTGTGAAATTATGCGATCACCAAAAACATCAGTAAGCAGTGACACTGAAACTGCTGTATGCGCGGTTGCACCATCTTGTTGAAAATAACCGTTCAGTATTTCAGTTAACACAAGTTCTCCTATGAATGGGTACAGAATATCACTGCAGTACCGTTGTACATTTATTGTTTCGTTGAAAAACATGGGCCCCAAAATCCTACGTCTGGAAATTGCAATCCAAACTTCTATTTTCACAGAATGGATTTGCAGTATTCCACATACGAGAATTTTGCGTGTTCATGTAGCCGGATAAATGAAATCACGCCTCATCAATGAAAAACGTTTCATTAGGAATATCCCTTCCATTTTATTGAACGAAATTTTTTAACCGTTGACAATAATGCAGTCTCTTGCCATGATCAGTATTTTTCAGTTCTTGCACGACTCTCACTTTGTATGGGAAAAGTTATAATTTTTTCCTTACAGCTGTGTGGTCCTTTCCGACACTAACATCGATTTCCTGGATGAGTTTTCTTGTTGACTTCTTGGGACTTATGAACATTTTATCGGAAATATCGAGCAGCTTATTCTCAGACAAAACACTATTGCGAGCACTTCTCGGCGCATCTGTCACTCAACCCGAACTTCGAAATTTGTTGATTAAATCTCGCACAGTGTCGCGATGTGGGAGGGTTGTTTACGGGAAAACTGAATTAAATGTTTGACGAAATGAAACTGTATTTGCCGCCAGCTTTGAACACTTCAATGGTTAGCGTTTCAAAAGCGACAAAAACGAAACAAACGAACAAAGGAACCAAACTTAAACGTTCACGTCAACATTTAGCGACACACACCAACGATACTACTGACGCTGGCTGAGATAAACGAAAGAGTGGAAAGTTGGGAGAGTCCACTTCAACGGAAGTAACCCAGGCAGGCGAACCAACATACGACACGCGCAGCTAACAATCAAAGGCACTGCGGAGAGACTTTTTGAACACCCGTAGAAACAACGACGCTAGATGTCACTCTTACAGGAACTTCAAAACATCACATGTTGCTGAAATTCATTGTCACAACTACTAAAAAAAAATTCTGTCAACAACGAACTGTACGAGAGAATGTGTTGAGCGCTTGCTGATTTATGTCATATCCGTCATATAATGTACTCGAATTAAGTCGGGTGATGCTGAGGGAATTAGATTACGAAATGAGACACTTAAAGTAGTAAAGGAGTTTTACTATTTGGGGAGCAAAAAAACTGATGATGGTCGAAGTAGAGAGGATATAAAATGTAGACTGGAAATGGCAAGCAAAGCGTTTCTGAAGAAGAAAAATTTGTTAACATCGAGTATAGATTTAAGTGTCAGGAAGTCGTTTCTGAAAGTATTTGTATGGAGTGTAGCCATGTATGGAAGTGAAATATGGACGATAACTAGTTTGGACAAGAAGAGAATAGAAGCTTTCGAAATGTGGTGCTACAGAAGATTGCTGAAGATTACATGGGTAGATCATATAACTAATGAGGAGGTATTATTGATTAGGATTGGAGAGAAGAGAAGCTGGTGGCACAACTTGACTAGAAGAAGTGATCGATTGGTAGGACATGTTCTGAGGCATCAAGGCATCACCCATTTAGTATTGGAGGGCAGCGTGGTAGGTAAAAATCGTAGAGGGAGACCAAGAGATGACTACACTAAGCAGATTCAGAAGGATGTAGGTTGCAGTAGGTACTGGGAGATGAAGAAGTTTGCACAGGATAGAGTAGCATGGAGAGCTGCATCAAACCAGTCTCAGGACTGAAGACCACAACAACAACAGCAATGCTGGGTTACATACGTGTCTTGCGTCCTCACACGAGCAATACATGGAAACAAGTGTTTTCGATTACAAAGTTCTTTCTTTTGTAAGATTCAAAATTCCTTTGCAACATATTTTTGCACAGTTAACACTACGAAACCAGCTGTTCTCTACGGATTTAAGGTATCTTCAAGCAGTTCACAGTAGCATATCACAATATTTTTATAAAAACCAGAAGAAAGTTATTGTATATTTACAAACGATTTTTACATCTCACATTCCCGGCAAGCACTGCAAGTGACCTCTGGAGTGTTAGTTCAGAATCTGACAACAGTAAACATTACTCCTCAGTCAGATAAAAAAGGTCGCGTATGACACAGTTGTCAGGGAGTGGCCAACAAAGCGCCCCGATCGTGATAATGGCACCCCGGAGTGACACCTTTGGCGCCTGTTGGCCAGACTATGTCCAGAGCGCAGTAAATGTCTCCAGAGCCTCGTCCACTGGAACTCGGGGCTCCGGGAGACGATCGACACTTCCCCCCGCCCTCCCGCCCGCCTCCCCCCCCCCCTTCCCCACTCCACTGTGGGGTGATCAGCCCCGCCGTCTCCAGAGGTCTGCTCGTTACCAGCGGGTCCTCAGCCTCTGCTAATGGTGTCTCGCCGCGCCTACTGGCCCGGGGCTTCACTTTAAAAGACGGAACATCCAGACCGGCTCACACAGCCTGTCCCAGGACGAAACGTCAGTGACCCGAGGAGTGAAGAGGCGTTTGTCAGAGGCAAGAGAGGTTCGTGCTCCCATTCAAACTTCTCAAGATAAATGATACAAATGTTTGCTTCTAATTGTTATGAGTGTTTATTGCCATTCCGAAAAAGTTTTCCTGTTTTGTTTTTTCGTGTGTTAAGCTGCTATCATTTATTCGTTACAGAAAATATTTCAATGCAATTCCTAATGCAGTTTCAATAGTTTGTAATAAATTTACAACTGTTAATTGTACGTTTTCAACTATTTCCAACATATTTAAGACCAGCAATACTCCATTCCTTTAAGGAATAGAACTCCGATGTATGAAACAGCCGCAACCGTCTGATTAATTTAGAAATGAGTTAATGCTTTCAATATTTGACGTTAAGCATATAAGCGGGAAAAAGTTAAGGAAATGTTTGAAATTACTCTTAAACTTTGTTCGAAGTCGTTAAGTGCTATTATGGAACACCGACACACCGGGAACGATAGTTCATGTATACATGGCGACATATCAAACTGAAGTTGAAGACATAGAGAAAGTACACGAGGATATTGAAAGGATAATACAGTACGTACAGGGAGATGAAAATCTAATAGTCACTGGAACACTGTAATATCGGAAGGAGTAGAAGAAAAGGTTACACGAGAATATGGGCTTGGGACAAGGAATGGGAGATGAGAAAGACTAATTGAGTTCTGTAATAAATTTCAGCTACTAATAGCAAACACTTTATTTAAGAATCACAAGAGGAGGAGATATACTTGGTAAAGGCCGTGTGCTACGGGAAGATTTCAGTTGGATTACATCATTGTGAGGCACAGATTTCGTAATTAGCTACTGGATTGTAAGGCGTACCCATGAGCAGATGTAGACCCACATCACAATGCTGTAGTGATTAAGAGTAGGCTGATATTTAAGAGATTACTCACTAAGAATCAATACGCAAAGAAGTGGGATACGGAAGCACTAAGCAATAACGAGATGCCCTTGAACTTCGCTAATACAGTAATAAGGAACAGCTCAGTAAGCAGCACAGTTGAAGAGCAATGGACATGTCTGAAAATGGAAATCACAGACGCTGGAAAGAAATGCATAGATACAAGGTAACTGAAAATAAACCATGGGTAACAGAAGAAATACTTCAGCTAATCGAAGAAAGAAGTACAGAAATGTTCAGGGGAATTCAGCAATAAAAAAATACAGTTAGTCGAGGAATGAAATAAATAGCAGGAGCAGGGAAACTAGACCAAATATCTGCATGAAAAATGTGAAGAAATCGAAAAAAACATGTTTGTCGGAAGAAGTGACTGAGCATATAGCAAAGTCAAACCAACCTCTGGTGACACTAAAAGCAGAAGTGGTATCATTTCTAACATTCTGCGTGGTGTCTCCCTACCACTTTCGCGCAACGACGCTCTGAGCGTTTTTTTTTTTTTTTTTTCAGGGAATTGACTAGTTTTAGAGGACAATATCCAGTAGATCTACCACAACCGGAAAGAACGACGGGAGAAATGATCAGAAACAAAACTGGTGAAGAATTGCGAATTTCTGTGAGGTGAAAAATTTGTCTGATGATATAGAAGAAGAGATATGACTCGATTTAGAAGAGATAGGGGATCTATAACTAGAATCAGAATTTCTGAGGGCTTTGGAGGACTTAAGATCAAATAAGGCAAAGGGATAGATAACATTCCATGAGAATTTCTAAAATCGTTGGAGGAAGTGGCGAAAAAACGACTATTCACGTTGGTATGTACAGTGTATAAGTCTGGTGACATACCATCTGACTTTCAGAAATTCAGGAATATCATTCACACAGTTCCGAGGTCTGCAAGAGCTGACAAGTTAGAGAATTATCTCAAAATCAGCTTAATAGCTAATGCATCAAAGTTACTTACAAAAATAATATATAGAAGATTAGAAAAGAAAATTGACGATACGTTAGATGACAGTTTGGCTTCAGGACAAGTAAAGGGACCAGGGAGGAAATCGTGACACTGCGGTTGATAATGGAAACAAGAGTAAAGAAAAGTACAGACAACTTCATAGGATCTGTCGATCAGAAAAAAAAGCGTTTGAAAATGTAAAATGATGCAAGATGTTCAAAATTCTGAGAAAAATAGGGCATTTCTGGCAAAGAGAAATCTATTAGTATCAAAATAGGCCTTAATTTGAGGAAGAAATATCTGAGAATGTACGTTTGGAACACAGCGTTGTATGGTAGTGAAATATGGATTGTGGGAAAACCGGTACAGACGAGAATCGAAGCATTTGTGATGTAGTGCTACAGATGAATGTTGAAAATTAGGTGGACTGGTAAGGGAAGTAATGAGGAGGTTCTGCGCAGAAGGGAGAGGATAGGGATATGTGGGAAACACTGACAAGGAAAAGTGACAGGATGATACGACATCTGTTAAGGCATCAGGCAATGACTTCCATGGTACTATAGTGAGCTATAGAGGGCAAAGACTGCAGAGGATGGCAGAGTGGAATACATCTAGCAAATAATTGAGAGCGTAGGTTGCAAGTGCTATTCTGAGATGAATACGTTGATACAAGACAGGAATTTGTGGTGGGCCGCATGAACCCGGCCAGAAGACTGATGACTCAAAAAACGAAAGACTGGATGAATGTAGTCTGGGTAATTCGCGCATCATTTTAAGCAAAAGCAGATTTTTGTGGCTTCTCGATATTCACGACTTTGTCGTGTCGTACAGGTGTGTTCAGTGGTATGTGTATACTGCCTGCAAACTGAATTGCGAACAGAGTCGGTATTAAAGAAGTAATAAAGTAAAACGTCGTGCCTCATGATGAAGTCTTACCGCATGAACAGCTAAAATGCAATAAACAATAGGGTTTTTTTTCCTTTGTGAAAAGTGTCAGCGAGGAAAATGTTCGTAAAAATTTTAAATCGAGAGTGAAGTTTGTCTGAGGTCGTTAAGAGCTCTCATTTCAAATGCTGGATGAATGAAGTCCGGACATTGGCGCGCCGTCTGTTACCCTGCCTCAATACATCACACAGTTTCTAACCGTAATAACTGTCTTATTTTGTTAAACTTGTGTACCTCTTAAGAGGAAATTATGACAGCATTTGAATTTTTTTTAAAATTCGGTCCATAATGACGTGAAATTTTGAGAGTCAAGTTTTTGTTACCTCTGGAAGCCGTTAGGTAGGCAGGCTGTAACTTGTATGGGTTCCGTGATAGTCGCTTAGTAGTATATGGTTCAAATAGCTCTGAGTACTATGGGACTTAACTTCTAAGTTCATCAGTCCCCTAGAACTTAGAACTACTTAAACCTAACTAACCTCAGGACATCACACACATCCATACCCGAGGCAGGATTCGAACCTGCGACCGTAGCGGTCGCGCTGTTCCAGACTGTAGCGCCTAGAACCGCTCGGCCACACGATTGCCCGCTTGGTAGTACAGATAATTCACAATACATTTTCGTCATCGCATAATAAAATTAAAAACAGTGTTTAAACAGTGCACGAAAACTTTACACGAAGTCCACAGTCACCTTCAGTCTCCTTTAAAACTTTCAGGACGGCCTGGCTTGCTTATTTTGGCGTATCTCTACTTTAATCACTGAGTGCAGCGTTCGTCTCACAGCTCATCTGACATATCTACCTCTCTTGAATTAACTTCTGCCTTTAACCAAGCTGGTAAACAGAAATGTAGCGGTGTTCTACCTAGGGATGTCGATAAGGGAAAAAAAATGGAATGATTGTATGTCGTTATTGGCCAGGAGACGCCATCTGAAGGTGTTCAGCCGCCTAGTGCAAGTCTTTCTATTTGACATCACTTCGGCGAGTTGCACGTCGTTTATGATGAAATGATGAGGACAACTCTACATCTTCTTACCGAGCGGACAAAATCTAAAGGGGCCGCGAATCGAACACGGGACCCAATGACCTAAAGTCAGTATCCCTAACTACATTTTTCTTTTTCGGTTTTCTTTCTTTCCATCTTTAAATGAAACAATAAGTTTACTGTTACCAGTCACTGTTTATTTGTTTCCACGACGCGTTTCAAAGGTTTAAACCTCCATCATCAGGTGGATATACATCAGTTAATATGGCATTTGTGTGTTTGTGTTGTGTTACGATTTCTTTGGAGGAAGTTGTGACACTGTCTAGTGGAGAAAACAAAACAGTATTTCAGAACTTGGTCTGTTTTGACAAAAATTGAACTTGTATCTAGCAGTAAACATAAATTAAGTAAGATAAAGTACCTCCAGTGGTCACAGGATCCTTTCACAGTCGTAACACATCACATGAACACTATCATATTTACAGTAGTATCATCTCCATTTTCAACAACTGCCTACGTCATTAAAAATTGCTAAGCACACACACACACACACACACACACACACACACACACACACACACACACCCTAAGATTTACCACTAATATTTATTTATGTTTCCATAACAGCCCTGAGTGTACAGGAGATTGACTTCATTTACAGATATACAAGCACACCAACAGTTTGTACCCCTTGTCAGCTTGAAACTATATAGACAACTGCTGATACAAATGCACATCCATGTGCACTTTTTAAGCATTTAGCAATGTATTACCACAACCTTCAGACAGTTAATACATGCAACAGATATAATCTTAAGATCCTTTGCCTTGTAAAGTTTGCTGTCATACAATCTCTCTCTCCACCCTCTCCCTCCCTCTCATGTTCTCTTTATATTCCTTCCCCTCTGCCTCCAGCCTTTCATATCTACCTATGAACCCCTATAAGAATTGTCAATTGTGTATTATTTTATTTTATTTTATCACTGTAGCCAATATGATTATTGTACTTAAAGTTTCTAACACCTCACCTGATTGTATAAATGAGTATGAACTTTATGCTATTTTAAGCTGTCAAAATCGTATTTACTTACTGCCTGAAGTATTTACTCCAACAAATGTATTCAACACCTCCAAATCATTCAAAAAAGTTTTCTGTAATAATGTTGTTAGGACGTATATTCTCTGGACTTTGGGAGAACGTTTTCTCTTTTGCTGTACGATCCATGCACCTAATAGATTACGACGCCATATTTGTTTATACAATATGATAGTGTTCATGTGATGTGTTACGACTGTGAAAGGATCCTGTGACCACTGGAGGTACTTTATCTTACTTAATTTATGTTTACTGCTAGATACAAGTTCAATTTTTGTCAAAACAGACCAAGTTCTGAAATACTGTTTTGTTTTCTCCACTAGACAGTGTCACAACTTCCTCCAAAGAAATCGTAACACAACACAAACACACAAATGCCATATTAACTGATGTATATCCACCTGATGATGGAGGTTTAAACCTTTGAAACGCGTCGTGGAAACAAATAAACAGTGACTGGTAACAGTAAACTTATTGTTTCATTTAATGTCAATAACAGTCACGGTAAAGCCTAACCTAAAAATGTTCGCATTTAAAGTTAATCTGCCCAGTCAGGCAATCAAGGCTATTTTCGAGTACAAAAACAGCGCAGAAAAGCTCGCAATGACAACACAGCATATTCACTTCAATAGAAATTGTCTCAGAAATAACGTCATTCCAAATTATGTAAAGATTGACGTCAAAATAAACACGACAACTGCAAAGAAAACACTGATAAACGCACGGAAATTCTGGGTGAAAAACGAACTGAAAGAACTTTATATTAAAAAACAAATGTTCAACACACAGCTTTATAATGCTGAATTACAGTTGGGAAAGTTGCTTCATAGACTAGACTACGATTCCATAACCGAAAAAGTCAGAAAGTACATCGAGTTCATTGTACAGAAAACAAAAACCACACAGAAGAAAAAACTAGCCAGTCTTATAAATCAACAGTTACCTCCCAAACTGAACCAAAACAGCCAAAGGAAACTCACATTCTACACACCTTTCCTCAACAACACAGACATAATATTCACTGCAGAAGAAGAAACACTACTCTGCAAAGGTTTAAAACACAATGTTCAAGCTCCACTGGACCCAAGGAACCAAGAAAAGCTCATCACTAGTGCCACACAGATCTCAACCATCGCCCTTAAGAAGCAAAATGACAGAATAGCAGCCTGCCACAAAATTAATGAAATTATTGAGAAGGAAATTGCAAAACCATTCCCAGCATACAAGAAAAGAGAAGAAATCCTTACACGTACCATTAAGACTAAATTAAACATGAATAATGCAATAATTGTAAAAGCTGACAAGGGTAACACAACTGTTGTAATGAACAGAGCAACATATGTAGAAAAAACTTTAGACTTCTTCCAAACCAACCACATAACAGAGATACATAAAGATCCAACAGCCAGAATTCAAAAAGAGATTAAACACATCTCAAACAACATCAACTTTCTACTCACCATCCAAGAAGCAAGAAATATTGTAACAATGAGCCCACAAGCACCTTGCCTTCGGTCACAACCCAAGATACACAAAAATGGGACCCCCATAAGACCTATAGTGAACTGCAGGAACAGCCCAACATTCAAACTCAACAAAATGCTCTTCAAAATTCTCAAAGAAGCATACACATTCAATAATGAGAGAACACTTAAAAACACAACAGAATTCACACAACATGTCAAAGACATAGAAGTACCTGACGGAGCCACACTTGCCTCATTTGACATACAAAACCTTTATTCCTCTGTGCCAATAGATCCCACACTACAGATAATCAATGCCAACCTACAAAAACATAAAAAAATCCCTTCAACTCACATTACTGAGCTAATGGACCTGCTCGAATTCACACTTTCACACAACTACTTTAAATTCAACCATAAAATCTACATACAAACAGATGGCCTAGCAATGGGCTCGAATCTTTCTGGGTTGCTAGCTGAAATATTTATAAGTAACTTAGAAGACAAAATCCTGAATTCTGATCACCACCTCCTCAAAAATATCATCTACTACTACAGATATGTGGATGACACCATCATTTTAATCAAAGGCACTAAAGATGACATCAGTGAGTTGAACCAGTTATTCAACAGCTCCCATGAGAACATAAAATTCACAGTTGAACACCAAACAGATGACAGTATAAATTTCTTAGACCTTACAGTTAGAATAAGGAATAACAGACATGAGTTTGAAATTTACCGGAAGCCTACCACAACACATACTACAATCCACAACTCCTCCTGTCACCCCACAGCCCACAAAATGGCAGCATTCCGGTACATGATCAATAGAGCTATCCAACTACCACTCTCTGAAGACAAAAGTGATCAAGAAATCCAAATAATAAAACAAACAGCTATTGCAAATGGTTATAACAGCTCCATAGTAGACACCCTAAAACACTCAATAATGGCAAAGAAATCACAACACAAAAAACAAAAAGAAAATATCATCTTCCACACAATCCCCTTTCTAGGTAAGATTTCCTATCAGATAGCCAATGTCTTCAAACGAAAAGGCATAAGCATATCCTTCACAACAGACAACAGGATCGGACAGAAATTACCCCACAACATCAGCACACAAAACCCTCTGCATCACACAGGCGTATACAAAATTAAATGTTTAGACTGTGACTGCTTCTACATAGGCCAGACAGGGAGATCATTTGAGATTAGGTTCAAAGAACACATGGCAGCACTAAAAAACAAAAAATACCACACATCAGCTATTGCCACCCACCTGCATGAAACAAAACACCATGTTAACAACACAAGTATCAGCATCCTACACATCCAACCAAAAGGCAGAAAACTAGACATCCTTGAAACACTCCAAATATACAAACATCAAACTAAACAACCTGAATGCATCTTAAATGACAAAAATGACAATATTTACAGTAGTATCATCTCCATTTTCAACAACTGCCTACGTCATTAAAAATTGCTAAGCACACACACACACACACACACACACACACACACACACACACACACACACCCTAAGATTTACCACTAATATTTATTTATGTTTCCATAACAGCCCTGAGTGTACAGGAGATTGACTTCATTTACAGATATACAAGCACACCAACAGTTTGTACCCCTTGTCAGCTTGAAACTATATAGACAACTGCTGATACAAATGCACATCCATGTGCACTTTTTAAGCATTTAGCAATGTATTACCACAACCTTCAGACAGTTAATACATGCAACAGATATAATCTTAAGATCCTTTGCCTTGTAAAGTTTGCTGTCATACAATCTCTCTCTCCACCCTCTCCCTCCCTCTCATGTTCTCTTTATATTCCTTCCCCTCTGCCTCCAGCCTTTCATATCTACCTATGAACCCCTATAAGAATTGTCAATTGTGTATTATTTTATTTTATTTTATCACTGTAGCCAATATGATTATTGTACTTAAAGTTTCTAACACCTCACCTGATTGTATAAATGAGTATGAACTTTATGCTATTTTAAGCTGTCAAAATCGTATTTACTTACTGCCTGAAGTATTTACTCCAACAAATGTATTCAACACCTCCAAATCATTCAAAAAAGTTTTCTGTAATAATGTTGTTAGGACGTATATTCTCTGGACTTTGGGAGAACGTTTTCTCTTTTGCTGTACGATCCATGCACCTAATAGATTACGACGCCATATTTGTTTATACAATATGATAGTGTTCATGTGATGTGTTACGACTGTGAAAGGATCCTGTGACCACTGGAGGTACTTTATCTTACTTAATTTATGTTTACTGCTAGATACAAGTTCAATTTTTGTCAAAACAGACCAAGTTCTGAAATACTGTTTTGTTTTCTCCACTAGACAGTGTCACAACTTCCTCCAAAGAAATCGTAACACAACACAAACACACAAATGCCATATTAACTGATGTATATCCACCTGATGATGGAGGTTTAAACCTTTGAAACGCGTCGTGGAAACAAATAAACAGTGACTGGTAACAGTAAACTTATTGTTTCATTTAATGTCAATAACAGTCACGGTAAAGCCTAACCTAAAAATGTTCGCATTTAAAGTTAATCTGCCCAGTCAGGCAATCAAGGCTATTTTCGAGTACAAAAACAGCGCAGAAAAGCTCGCAATGACAACACAGCATATTCACTTCAATAGAAATTGTCTCAGAAATAACGTCATTCCAAATTATGTAAAGATTGACGTCAAAATAAACACGACAACTGCAAAGAAAACACTGATAAACGCACGGAAATTCTGGGTGAAAAACGAACTGAAAGAACTTTATATTAAAAAACAAATGTTCAACACACAGCTTTATAATGCTGAATTACAGTTGGGAAAGTTGCTTCATAGACTAGACTACGATTCCATAACCGAAAAAGTCAGAAAGTACATCGAGTTCATTGTACAGAAAACAAAAACCACACAGAAGAAAAAACTAGCCAGTCTTATAAATCAACAGTTACCTCCCAAACTGAACCAAAACAGCCAAAGGAAACTCACATTCTACACACCTTTCCTCAACAACACAGACATAATATTCACTGCAGAAGAAGAAACACTACTCTGCAAAGGTTTAAAACACAATGTTCAAGCTCCACTGGACCCAAGGAACCAAGAAAAGCTCATCACTAGTGCCACACAGATCTCAACCATCGCCCTTAAGAAGCAAAATGACAGAATAGCAGCCTGCCACAAAATTAATGAAATTATTGAGAAGGAAATTGCAAAACCATTCCCAGCATACAAGAAAAGAGAAGAAATCCTTACACGTACCATTAAGACTAAATTAAACATGAATAATGCAATAATTGTAAAAGCTGACAAGGGTAACACAACTGTTGTAATGAACAGAGCAACATATGTAGAAAAAACTTTAGACTTCTTCCAAACCAACCACATAACAGAGATACATAAAGATCCAACAGCCAGAATTCAAAAAGAGATTAAACACATCTCAAACAACATCAACTTTCTACTCACCATCCAAGAAGCAAGAAATATTGTAACAATGAGCCCACAAGTACCTTGCCTTCGGTCACAACCCAAGATACACAAAAATGGGACCCCCATAAGACCTATAGTGAACTGCAGGAACAGCCCAACATTCAAACTCAACAAAATGCTCTTCAAAATTCTCAAAGAAGCATACACATTCAATAATGAGAGAACACTTAAAAACACAACAGAATTCACACAACATGTCAAAGACATAGAAGTACCTGACGGAGCCACACTTGCCTCATTTGACATACAAAACCTTTATTCCTCTGTGCCAATAGATCCCACACTACAGATAATCAATGCCAACCCACAAAAACATAAAAAAATCCCTTCAACTCACATTACTGAGCTAATGGACCTGCTCGAATTCACACTTTCACACAACTACTTTAAATTCAACCATAAAATCTACATACAAACAGATGGCCTAGCAATGGGCTCGAATCTTTCTGGGTTGCTAGCTGAAATATTTATAAGTAACTTAGAAGACAAAATCCTGAATTCTGATCACCACCTCCTCAAAAATATCATCTACTACTACAGATATGTGGATGACACCATCATTTTAATCAAAGGCACTAAAGATGACATCAGTGAGTTGAACCAGTTATTCAACAGCTCCCATGAGAACATAAAATTCACAGTTGAACACCAAACAGATGACAGTATAAATTTCTTAGACCTTACAGTTAGAATAAGGAATAACAGACATGAGTTTGAAATTTACCGGAAGCCTACCACAACACATACTACAATCCACAACTCCTCCTGTCACCCCACAGCCCACAAAATGGCAGCATTCCGGTACATGATCAATAGAGCTATCCAACTACCACTCTCTGAAGACAAAAGTGATCAAGAAATCCAAATAATAAAACAAACAGCTATTGCAAATGGTTATAACAGCTCCATAGTAGACACCCTAAAACACTCAATAATGGCAAAGAAATCACAACACAAAAAACAAAAAGAAAATATCATCTTCCACACAATCCCCTTTCTAGGTAAGATTTCCTATCAGATAGCCAATGTCTTCAAACGAAAAGGCATAAGCATATCCTTCACAACAGACAACAGGATCGGACAGAAATTACCCCACAACATCAGCACACAAAACCCTCTGCATCACACAGGCGTATACAAAATTAAATGTTTAGACTGTGACTGCTTCTACATAGGCCAGACAGGGAGATCATTTGAGATTAGGTTCAAAGAACACATGGCAGCACTAAAAAACAAAAAATACCACACATCAGCTATTGCCACCCACCTGCATGAAACAAAACACCATGTTAACAACACAAGTATCAGCATCCTACACATCCAACCAAAAGGCAGAAAACTAGACATCCTTGAAACACTCCAAATATACAAACATCAAACTAAACAACCTGAATGCATCTTAAATGACAAAAATGACAATATTTACAGTAGTATCATCTCCATTTTCAACAACTGCCTACGTCATTAAAAATTGCTAAGCACACACACACACACACACACACACACACACACACACACACACACACACACACACACCCTAAGATTTACCACTAATATTTATTTATGTTTCCATAACAGCCCTGAGTGTACAGGAGATTGACTTCATTTACAGATATACAAGCACACCAACAGTTTGTACCCCTTGTCAGCTTGAAACTATATAGACAACTGCTGATACAAATGCACATCCATGTGCACTTTTTAAGCATTTAGCAATGTATTACCACAACCTTCAGACAGTTAATACATGCAACAGATATAATCTTAAGATCCTTTGCCTTGTAAAGTTTGCTGTCATACAATCTCTCTCTCCACCCTCTCCCTCCCTCTCATGTTCTCTTTATATTCCTTCCCCTCTGCCTCCAGCCTTTCATATCTACCTATGAACCCCTATAAGAATTGTCAATTGTGTATTATTTTATTTTATTTTATCACTGTAGCCAATATGATTATTGTACTTAAAGTTTCTAACACCTCACCTGATTGTATAAATGAGTATGAACTTTATGCTATTTTAAGCTGTCAAAATCGTATTTACTTACTGCCTGAAGTATTTACTCCAACAAATGTATTCAACACCTCCAAATCATTCAAAAAAGTTTTCTGTAATAATGTTGTTAGGACGTATATTCTCTGGACTTTGGGAGAACGTTTTCTCTTTTGCTGTACGATCCATGCACCTAATAGATTACGACGCCATATTTGTTTATACAATATGATAGTGTTCATGTGATGTGTTACGACTGTGAAAGGATCCTGTGACCACTGGAGGTACTTTATCTTACTTAATTTATGTTTACTGCTAGATACAAGTTCAATTTTTGTCAAAACAGACCAAGTTCTGAAATACTGTTTTGTTTTCTCCACTAGACAGTGTCACAACTTCCTCCAAAGAAATCGTAACACAACACAAACACACAAATGCCATATTAACTGATGTATATCCACCTGATGATGGAGGTTTAAACCTTTGAAACGCGTCGTGGAAACAAATAAACAGTGACTGGTAACAGTAAACTTATTGTTTCATTTAATGTCAATAACAGTCACGGTAAAGCCTAACCTAAAAATGTTCGCATTCTTTCCATCTGTTATTACATCGTTTATAGTCAGTAGTTCTGTGTGGATGCCGAATGACATGTTTCAAATTCCATAGTTGAAAACTTAACACAGTTTCTTTTATTATTATTATTATTATTATTATTATTATTATTATTATTACAATGGCTGGCTAGTACCCTGACCGAAGCTACCTTGTCAGAGACCACTAGACCATGAGCTGGAGACTTTTGTAAGGGGATAATGGTGCAATCACGAGCAATGCACTCATTACGAAATGTTTGATTGCAGTGTTGCCTCACAGGAATGGTGGGAACTCAAGGAGTTGCATCGAGCTGGAACTATGGCGAACGGAACATCCTCTGGACAAACAAATAACATAAATTCAGACTACCTAGGCTACTTGGCAAAAATGGGAACCTCGCTCCGCTAACGATAACACATAATTTACAAAAACTGTGTTTTATCTCAGAAACCATTAAGATTAAAGCGTATTTGTATCGGAAACTTTTTGCTTTGTGTAATAATATGTGTCACCGGCCGGAAAACTGACACCCTGAGAAGTGTTACGCATCTAATTCCGAAGATAAAGAATGTATTGTCACTTCGCAGGTAACAAAGTGGTGCTCTCATATTTACTTCACAGTTTGGATTCTTTTGCGGTGGCAGCGCACGGTTTGAGTAGCCGGAAGTTATTCTTATCGAACCAAAATTGAAAGTAACAACGCTGCGAGACTAAGAACCGTGGGGAAAATGGTAGAGTGGGCTACGTCCCATATATGTTAGTTTTATGGTAATAGTAAACGTAGTTATGTTAGTGGTAAGGATGTGAGTCGCACTCGGATTAAAAACGAGTGCCACACTAAACACGACTCTCTGATGGACCGGACTGAGTGTGTGTTTGCCGTGACAGCAAAACGAGTAAAGGAATTGTAAGTGTTGTGATGACACAGTTAAGTCATGACGTTATCACACATTTAAGACGCGCAGATTCAAAGAAGAATTCACAGCATAATTTTCGTACGTTCATTTACTAATTTCATTTAATAATTCAGTTTTAGGTACTTCGATTATGCGCCAGTGTTCTGTAAATTCAACAACTAAGGCCATTTGCTAGTAGCGTAGGCAAATGTTTGCATATATGTTATCACTTTTATTCTGAGCATTCTAGTAACTGCAATTACTTTTTTTTACGATGCAGTGTCTCAGAAGTTAAAAAGCATGAACAATAGATTGTGTAGGAAAAAGAAACAAGGTTTTGCAGAGACATTATTTATTTATTGTATTATCTAGCAGTAGTCTGTGACCGTTTGCCAATGTAGTGGTGTATGCTGCTTGTCATAAATGCAGAGACGATATATTAATTTATTGCACTGGTTGACGAGATGTCAATGTACCACAGAGATCCACTAAGATTACCCAATTTCCACGTCAACAATGCATGGAACCAGCTGTCTCGAAATACTGTCAAGTTCAGCTTCTCAATGATTATTTGTGTTTCTTTCATCGAAAACCCAAATTTAAGACAGTGCAGTGAACTCGCTCCCTTCTGTTCCACAAGCTATCACAATAAAGCAGTAGTAAATTTTGCACTTAAAGCTGTAGGAACAAGCTTTACGAAAGTAGAATAAGTAGATTTCAGTGGCTGAGAGATATTCACTGTATTAGTATTTGTGGTATGATGTGTCGATACCACTTCGCGGTCGTCTCGAAATTGGTAACAGAACTACAAATTTCTGTCAGACGCCGATAGTGGTAGTGCGAGATTCGGTGGATACATAGAGTATAAATATCTATGGGGTGAGCATAGCCTACTGTACATGTTCTCAGCATCAAACCGGGGCCGTTGTAGTCGAGTGGTTCTAGGCGCTTCAGTCCGGAACCACGCGACCGCTACGATCGCAGGTTTGAAATCTTGCCTGGGGCATGGATGTGTGTGATGTCCTTAGGTTAGTTAGGTTTAAGTAGTTTTAAGTTCTAGGGGGCTGATGAGCTCAGATGTTAAGTCCCATAGTGCTCAGAGGCATTTGAACCATCAAACCAGACTAGTCACGTGTTAGTAGGACGTCGCTGCTTGTCTGCAATTAGTGGTAACAGCGCAACTCTAATATTACAAGTAATCATCTGTTTTTACATACGTTTCTACACGTTTTAGTGGTATTAACAGCCATGGTGCAGTATTGTTGTTGCTATGGGTGTAAAGAGAAGTACGTGAAAGGAGGACAAGATACTTTTCATAGGTACGTACAACAAATCTCTAATAGTGAATATCATATTGATGTGAGGCGCTGTATAACATTAAAATATCGAGACGCGGTATTGTAATGTCTTGTACTGTAGAGAAAATTTCTGAGATTTTTTTCCCGCATATGTTTATGAGAGAAATACTAGATAAATTTGCAAGTGCGCTTAAGCTGCCAGTCAGTGTTTACGTATTCGTGCTATGTGCATCTGCAGATAAAATTTATACAAAGCAGTGAGATTAATTTCCTCCAGTTTAATCAGGTCCTCAAACCCTTGTGTGTATCTAAGTGCTTCTTCTTTAGACACTTTCCTACATCATGTAATTTTTGTATTCTAGTTAGTGGTGTAAACTGCTTATTTACTGTAACAATTTCATTGCTACACATGTGCCCCTCCGCCCCTCCCCCCCTTTCCTGTGATGCACTGGCGCCCAATACAGTGTCACTGTGACGTAATTAATTAGAACGGAGATTCGACAACATGAATAAGTGCAATAGAAAACCTAAAAAGGTATTGTTGGCTGTCACTCCTTTTCCAGCACCCGAAAAAAAACGTACGCAAAATGGAACTGAACTATGATACTGTGGCGAAAAAGCACAATACCCTTGCTCTTCACAACTATAAAACTATCTCAGTTCCAGGTATAAAATAGTTAAGATGTCTATAAAACGCATACACAAAGTTTCAGGATACTTCTGAAAGTGAGCTACCTGTTTAGCGAAGTAACAACACTCAAAATACGCTAAGCGCTATACGGACTAACATGCGCCGTCCAAATACCACGGGACTTTAGCAGCAGGAGATGTTGCGGGCAGATGTTTCGTTCTGAGCATCCGAATGCTATTTTTATCCTTTATTGATTTTCAATTCCCCCCGATGGGGTCGGGCTGGCAACAGCTTAGTACGCTGCTCTACAGCCTACAGACTTTTAAAAAGAAAAGAAACAAGAAAAACAGGCGATAAAACGGTGATTTAAAGTGTAAAATGGCGGAAAAATGCGGAAATTCTAATGCTCACTCCATAGATATTTATACTCTATGGGGGATCCAATGGTGCACGCAAACTGAGCCACGCCTCCAGCAGTTCTGCGCCATGAAAGCCCTCTGCCGCCACAATATAAGACAACTTGCGGCAGCCACACATCCCACCCGCCTCTTCTCAATGTTACGCTACCCAGATGCCGCCTAGTTGCTGCTCCAACTCTGTATTTCGCGCATCAGCGCAGAGAGCTTATCTCTGTTGACATCGAGAGCTGGACTCAACTTCCTGCGGCACTATTTGTAACGAGTCTTCGTACAACAGGAGAAATACAAGTTAAGTTGTAAGATTGCAAGAACTACGCTCCTTACATGAAGTCATTCATTAAAGGTCACCTAATTCACGTTGAGCGAACAGTAGAGCTGAACAAAAATGACTGACAAGGCACAATACATCTTGTAGAGGGTATAGTATGGACGTATTGGAATAATTAATGTCGGGTGATGGCTTTAAAGTAATTCACACGACATGAAAACTTTGTGGAAACGCGCCAATTTACTGGAGGCTAGTTTACCCCAGGGAAGTATTCAGAATTGACCGTGGCCGCCGGGGGAGCGGCTAAGGGAAGCGACAATAGGCAGCTTAGGGAGGTTCAAGCTCTGCGAAAGCGGTAACACGGCGCGGCCTCCAGCCGCCTTAAGATGAGTGACAGTGAGTGGGTGGTTGATCCCGACTCCATGCTGCTGTACCAGGAAACAGACAGAGAACTTTATGCCTGTTGATAAATGTCTGTATTCCTGTTTTCTGTGAAACATGCGAGAAAGCCGCGCAAAGCTACAGTGGAGCAGTCAACAGAGGTCAAAATATGCGTGTTCTTGACTATAGCAACTTCACGGTGAATTCACGGTCCACAGAGCCTGAAGTAAATCAGGTGAAGAGCAACAGCATGAAATACACCGGCCTCTGATGGGAATGTAGGACCAAGGAATTTGAAGTACTCTCCTGGGAGTCACAATTCCGGAAAAATTGGTGTTTGTGCAGATGCTAACCGTGAATGGTGGCCTGGAAGGAGCGAAATAGCAGAAGTTGAGAGAAATGGAAATTTTGTGGGAATTTGTTCACTTCCCACAGCAGGTATTGGTCGGCGCTGGGAAGCGACGCATAATTAACATGACTTGTGCTGCAAATGGCGTAAGTGATTTTGCTGGAGGGGAAACCGAGGCGAAGAGCAGACTGTGAGAAGTCTCCATAGAGGTCTTCCATTCCCAGCTTGCCTACTAGAGTGCGGACGTGGCGTTCTTGACTCAGCTTGCCTGATAAAGAGTGAGCATCTCTGCAGTTTAGGACTTAACAAAGGGAACGATTGAGCTTGGATATAGGAAGTTTTGGTTCAGCTATGTACTGGGCAAGATAGCTAGGAGTGAATAGATGAGTGTAGCCTTGCAGCACTATGAGGTCGGCCGACGTCCACACAATGATGCCGCTCTGCCACGCTGTATTCGGTGATATTGTGCCCGCTCTGGCCACTGATTAATTTGTTGGATCACATCGGCAAAGTTTCCATGAGGGTTTCATGGGTTGTGTATTGTATAATTCTTCTCGCACTTCGCATTACACCTGGATCAGTCGATAGGAATTTCTTTTGACTATCGCGCTTTACTCCACGCAAACGCAATTTATTACCACTGCGTGATAGGAGAGTCTTGTAATGTCATGATTGAAGGTCTTGAGTTAAAATAACTTCGTGCTAATCGACTGCATCTGTTTTCAACCAAGTAGTTGAAATCCAAAGTCACTTTCGTAATTAATTTTATTGTCCTACATTTGCATCTGGTGTTCAATAACTGAATGAAACATCAGTGTGCAACCCTTTTTAATTAAAAGTGATCAATTCAGAATAAATTAATGTCAACACTGCCACCGCAGTTCAATCAGGAGTCACAGGGCCATATTACTTTTTTGCGTTATCCGATATTGCGGCAGTTTTTGCACTCTCTGTTGATCTGTTAGTCAATTAGTTGGGGTGAACACACGCCAAAACCAGCTAAGTGACGGGTGGGGTGTTACAAAGTAAATATTTTGTTTACTGTCTTATCTTGTTCGCTAATCATTTCTGCTCCCGTTCAGCGTTTCTGCGACGACAGTTGCCGAATCATTCTTTAGCCCACCTCTCTTGTGTACGAAGTCATATGCAACAATATTTACTTTTCTAAGTTGGTGATTAGCATAGTAGTTAGCTTGAACGAATGTGTGGTGGTTATGTTTATTATTATTACAAACCCTTATTATTATGTGAATTAGTGTCACAGTGTACTTTTCGGAAATTTATGGTAATTTCCTATGGGAGCAGACTGCTGAGGTCATCGGTCCCTAGGCTTACACACTACTGAATCTAAATTAAACTAACTTACGATAAGGACAACTCATACACCCATGCCCGAAGGATGAGTCGAACCTCCGACGGGGGCTGCCGTGCGAACCGTGGTCAGGCGCCCGAGACCACGCGGCTAACCCGCTTGGCCACAGAGTACTACATCATTAGCAATACCTCCATCAGATACTCCAGTTATCGTCAATGTTGATTTTCTCCTTGAAAGCCCAATTTTAAAATTCTGAGGACACACGCAGAGTCCTTACAACAATATCACTGTAACACGGCGCTGGGAAGTCCGTTGCACTCACTGCAACAGTTTGATTAAACAGGTTAAATCAATAGTAAATTCCAGCGTTAGCGTTGTAGCGTCAACGGACGAGTGAACGGTCAGGCAGTAATGTCTAGTCGCGCACATAGAGTTGGCCTCTACCAAAACTATGGTTCAGTCGCTTTTGTGCAATAAATAAATGATGAAGTACATGGCAAGATTACGAGTAGCATTGATAGTATTGAGGTGAAAGAAACATAAATGAATGCGAGAGAGAGAAACTGAAAGCCAACAACTCGTTTTTTGATTGTTTGTTTTGGACATAATTGGAACCACATGTCGTACAGTGTTAGTTCATTGTGTGTTATAAGTCCTCACAAAATATAAATTACATTTGATAAGCAATAAAATTAGTTGATCAGGTAACTTCTGCGCATTTATGTAATCAAATCAGCTAATTTTGGTGCAAGTGCAGTTTACATGTACAAACATAAAAATATGTATAATTATTCTTGTTATTTCGTACTCAATACCGTTCTTCATGATCAGAGGCGAGGGTTTCCTATTGTCATTGATAAATGCGAAATTTGTGTATGAATAACAGAAATTTGTTTTGACGATGTATTCAAGCGATGTTTGGTATATTTTTGTTTTGTGGTTTTTATGTTACCTTTTCATTGAGGAAATTACGTTTTCTAGCGCTATTTGACCAATCTGTATTTTTTTTGTTTTACTGCAACATAGCTCTATTTAACATTACAAATAAAAGATTTTCGAATAAAACGAACTAAATATTGAATATTTCAGTTTTGCTATAAATACTGTTTATTTTTAAATAACAGACGGTAGGATAACTATGTAGGACAAAAATGTTCCGTGGGTTACGCGTCCCTTGACATATTCTCAGTTTCTAGACGGTTCGTCCCTTCTCCTATGCCTTCTGTTTTATAGAAAATATCCTTATTTGAAAAGTAAGGAAATAACACAAAACACTATAAAGATGGTTTTAAATAATATTTAGCTGCATTAAAGAGCATGTTAATGTCCAATTATGAATTCAATAAAAGCCGAGTCGTTTCTTTAGAAGCACGAGAGAGTAATTAATGAAAATATATGTGGATAAAGATCCTGTCAAGGTCACTTGTCTCCCTCTTCGACAACGTTAAATAACAACATAATTAATGTAAATAAATGAAAATCATGGTTCATTGTACGTTTTAAAGACTGTGGACCAGCTTAAATGGTTCATTGGCATAGAAAACCTTCCAATAGTCTATGTACTTACTGGTCACTTTATACTCCGGGAATTTTAACGAACTGCAATCTGGGGCGCTTGTTCGGTCTCTCATTTATCCTTTAACACAGGATTTCGAATGTTCTTCATGGCTGCTTAAATGAACGCTGCGATCGTTCCACATTCTTTATTCAGAAAAATTACATATAAATAGTTACGCCACTAAAGTACGCATGATTAAATTCACACTGCTCGTCGGATAGTGTAGTTTGTGTTTCTCCTCTTAGATATGGTGGCGGCAGGGAAGGCATCGAGCCACAGACATCTAACACCAGCGACGTATTCAGTTTCGATAACGATAGCAGGACAGCGCCAGGAAGCGAGAAAGGGGTTTTTTAGGGTCTTTATGCAGATAGTGCCAGTGTACTAGAAACACAGGCAGGCTTAATCTTTGCGTCATAATGTTAGGAACACTGGAATGATTCATCTATGTAGAAAGCTGACGCAATATTAATGGTCTGTATTTAAATCTTATACCGGCACATTGTTTTAATATGTTAGGCAGCTCATTTTGTAGGAAAGTTTCAGAAAATCTCAGCAAAAATATAACTATAAATACCTAAAAATGAATACGGTGTATAAAGAGTATTTCAGATGGTTGGGGCTGGTGGGCGAGATGGGAGGACTACCGTTTGGAACGAATTTAGTTTTTCATTGGTGGCCGCTAAAGTAAGAGCATTCTAGAAGAAACGGTGCAATGCGTACTGTGGAAAACATGTAACATAATGATAATATAAAAAACGAAATGTATTGGGACCCATATTACCAAACTGATAAGTCGCGAAGGGAAGACTTATGTAGATACCGACCAAGAAATATGAAGAAAATCAAGGGAAGCATCAAAACTCTCTCGAATTTCCTGTAAGGACAAACGACTAAACGCCACGGTTTGGTAAAAAAACGCCAAAGCCATAAAAGATGCACAGAGTGTCACACGTTCGGCTGAAAAAGAAGGAAAATAGACAAAGAAGACAAATTCGTATCAATCAAACAACTCTCAAAGTGTGACGGAGTGACGACTTACAATGGAAACCAACATTCCCACTGCCGTAGCAAGCAGCTTTCTTCAGGGCGACTACCTGCGTTTCGGGAACACAACGATGGACATTGATCAGTCAAAAAATTATGGCCGCTGCCCACCGCGATAGTGAAGGCCAT
Source organism: Schistocerca gregaria (assembly GCF_023897955.1). Classification (NCBI taxonomy): domain Eukaryota; kingdom Metazoa; phylum Arthropoda; class Insecta; order Orthoptera; family Acrididae; genus Schistocerca; species Schistocerca gregaria. The sequence continues at coordinate 517,332,781 of NC_064921.1, read as the reverse complement.
CTGGCGGTATTGCTGGCACGTGACACGTTAGGAAAAGTATTTTGACGGAGCAGAAAGGAACGGGCGGTTATAATCGCCGCGAATGGGAAAATTTACTGACGCAGGTGGTTTTGATGTAGGGCAAATTGTCACGGTCCAGCGCCTGTGAATGAACTTCTCGGAAATGGCGAAGCTGGTGCGCTGTTTGTGTGCTGCTCTCGTGAGCGTCTATGGAAAGTGGCCGAAGGACAGTGGAACGGCGACTGGGCAATATGAAGTCGTAAGTCCGTGCCTCATCACAGGACGTGCAGTTGAGAGGTTTGTCCACCTTGTAAAGCTGGACAGGCGGCGATGCGTGGCAGATAATACCACTGCTGGTGCAGGTACAAGTGTTTCGCAGTACATTGTACAGCACGCGTAGCTGAGCATGTTCATCGTGTTCCCTTGGTGACCCAACGACATCGTCAATTACTACTGCAGAGGACCCAGGATCATTATGATTGGATTCTGCTTTAATGGAACCAAGTTGCCTGATGGGACAATCACGTATCTTGTTACACCTTGTCGGTGGTCGTCGTGTCCGTATACGCCGTCATCCAGGTAAATGACTGCTATTAACATGTGCTACGCTTGATGGACGCAGGCCGTTGGGGCAGCATTATGCTATGGGGGATGTTCGTCTAAGCTTCCATAGGGCCTTGGGCGGTAATTGGAGGCACCACGACAGCTGTGGATTACATGAAAATGATTGCTTAATTCGTGCATCCCTGCAGGCATAGTGTCTTCCTGGCAGAAATGGAATCTTCCAGCAGAATAACTGTCCGTGCCACATGGCCAGAACCATGCTATGGCGAACCCTCGATGATGTCTTGGCCATCACATTCTTTGACCTGAACTCGATGGAATACATATGGCTTGTAATCGGGCACCATCTCCGTGCCCACGGGTCCGTAAGTTACGGGAATTGTGTGACCAATGTGTTGACATACCGTCAGAAGCCTACCGAAGCCAAGTCGAATCCATACCACGAAGCATCGCTGCTGTATTCCATTCCGAAGAGGGAGCAACACGCTATTAAGCTGGTGGTCATAGTATGCCTACGTAACCTTCGTTTATGCAACGGGTGGCTTTCCTTACAATAAACCAGATGTTGTTAAACTTTATAGGTCTGTAGTATAAGTCTTGGTTTTGGGCCACTATGATTTGTTATTTGTCTGAGCACGAGACTAAGTTCGTCAAAGAGCTTCTTACTATGTCGATCTGTCTAGTCAATGTAGATCCCGATCAGGCCACATCCACTGTGGGGGCTGTAGACTAGCTCAGGCACCATGGCCGCAGACCGATGATACTGACTCGAGAAGAAATGAAAACTATGCTCAAGGGTACCGTCCAGGATGTCTAGGTAGCGCCTACTTTGGTGCGCTGGTCAACCTCACTTACTGGGACAGCCGAATATAATGGTCACCTACAGAAAATGGACATGCACCATCTCTTCTGCACCATGCACTTTAAATGTCTTGAAGTTTCTTGTTCCTGACTATATTATATTTGTCTCTATGTTTCCTTCATAGATCAAGTCTTCGTTACCAACTCTTTCAACTCGATACTTTGTAAAGTTTAACTGTTATAACATTCAGATGACAAGTCCCTTTACAACTACAATACCGCCACCAAGCTCGTAATATCCACATTGTCTCTCTTCTCTCGCAACTGTCCATTCGTCCAGTTTCAAAGGGAGCAGTGTCTGCAGCTCGTGGTCTAGTGATAGTCGGCTCGTAGCTGTGACACGAGGCGACTTGCTCTGCACACCGAGCAGCGCTTCGTTGAGGTGTTTTTGTTTATACGTTAGCGAGCGGTACTACGTCGCTACCTTCCTTCAAGTTCTTCCATGCAATGGCGTTATCTTACCGCCGTGTGTCTATGAAGATCACCTTTCAAGCGGAACAGGCACAATCTTGAATGCATGAAATGGAGCAGTTCATACATGACTAACTTCATCTTGCACATCAATATGTTGTAGTAATTCACTTCTCCATCATGAGCAGACCAAAGAAGTTTCTGCTGATGTTGTGCGACCTTTCTTAAAGATTTGTGCGTAATATGTAACATGGGTTGGAAATTTCAACTTCAGAACTGCAAGAAGGTTATCTAACGGGAAAATTATGTCTCTCGTCAATTGCTTTGTGGAAAACGTACTTCTTAATCGCTGCCAAGCTTGCTAAGTTTAGGAACAAGGAGTCTGTGGAATAATTGATTTGGACGTAATGTCAGATTAAGCAATGCAACAATATAACTTCACAACAAATCTCTTCCGGAGTGGCAAAAAGCAAATGAAATTTGGCAAGCCTAATTCGTGCGTCAACAACTGACATATATAAAGTGTATCACATGAAACTGCACCACAGTAACTGCTGGAAAACTGCAAAACTGATGCTATTCACCCACTGCTGAGCAATTATTTTACGGATTGAAGTATGGCCTATCATCTTAGGTGTCTATGGTTTTGTATGGAGTGTAACCATGTATGGAAGTGAAATATGGACGATTAATAGTTTGGACGAGATGAGAACAGAAGCTTTCGAAATGCGGTGCTACAGAAGAATGCTGAAGATTAGAATGGTAGATCACATAACTAATGAGGAGGTACTGAATAGAATAGGGGAGAAGAGGAGTTTGTGGCACAACTGGACAAAAAGAAGGGACCGGTTGGTAGGGCATGTTCTGAGGCAACAAGGCATCACAAATTTAGCATTGGAGGGCAGCATGGAGGGTAAACATCGTAGATGGAGACCAAGAGATGAATAACACTAAGCAGATTCAGAAGGATGTAGGTTGCAGTAAGTACTGGGAGATGAAGAAGCTTGCACAGCATAGAGTGGCATGGAGAGCTGCATCAAACAAGTCTCAGGACTGAAGACCACAACAACAAACATCATCATCTTAGGTAGAGGTAGTTTGTATTTATGATTAAGCAGCATAAGGTTAGGCTCTGCAGATTCTAGAGCCGTCTGCCCAACTGTGCAGCCACAGTAGATCTCGATGACTCGCATACAACTACTGTGGTAGGCTAGAGGCGTCGTTAATATTAAAACAGTGGCTAAATCAAGCGAGGCATATAATGTCAGCGCCCCGCCCATCTTGGTGAACCTGTTATTGCGAGTTCTCTCTGCCTTCAACATATTGAACGTTTGGAAGGTCTCTCACATAAGGGCTTTTTTCTTTTATTGGCATGGCACAAGCAACAGATGCATTTTAATCATAACGAATAGGTGAAACGCGTTTTTCTTTTAGTATTTCACCAATTAAATGACAGTTTTACTCACAGATGACTTATTCTAGACATTACTGTCAGTGTTTTGTGTTCCTTGTACCACTTTGTGCTAACTGCTTCTCCTTTCGCGTTAGCACACGTTGGAATCGAAGTTGCGGTGCATATATTCGCCAGTTTAATCTTCAGAAGAATTTTGAACCTGCATTTCCTGGCGTTTCTTATGGTTTTCTGCATAGTAGCCTTTCTTGATTTGGAATTTCATGTTATTTGTACCTTACGAAATTTTCCTGTTGATGTTACTTTTTGCGATCGATGCTGTGTTGTTGTCTCTTCATTTGTGTGCCATTGACGTCGAACTCAAGAAAAGTATTTTCAGAGTCTATTGTTACAAAAAAAGGTGTTTTGCCTACTCATAACGTTTACAGTATAACTACTAGAGATGTCCTGTAATGTGAATCATGCCTAGTGATGGGGGTTGTTAGTTTCAGTACGCTTAAGACAGAAAAACAAAATTGTGGCAGTTAATGATTTGTGTTGTTTAGTTCGCAGTCAGCGAATGTGAGTATTATTAGTGATGACGCCGTAGTTCCTAAACATGGTTACAGAAATGCAAATAAGGCTCATGGACATATACGTCGGGTATTTTGGCCCCCGGCCACCATATCTTTGAGACAAAAACTGTAGTCACTTCCTAGACCTCTCAAAGGTGGTGTTTTTCCTGCTAGAAGTATAACCGAAGGTTGGGAACAACGCAGGATATGTTTTGCAACCCTGTGACCTATGAGTTACATCCTGAGTGACACAGAATTAGCCTATAATATTCACTTGACATATTCGTATTATTCCCATAAAATAATATGAGTGATTTTCACATGAGGTGTGAAATAAAGTTGTCAGTTTGCTTTTCTGAGTCCGGGAAAGTCATTCTACATTGAAATTTTACTTCATCTCGTCTTTCAAACTGCGAGTTTATCTGTCCTAGTCGGCACTGGAGAATAAGGGAGAGCACAATGTTTCAGTAATCCGTTAGCTGTGAGGAAATGTCTTCACTTGTAAAAGGGGGGCTGCTTTGGTCCCCAGTTTCATTCTCACTGATGAGTACGTTTTTAACCATTTCACGACAGAGCTACAGTCAGTCACATCGAAATACAACAAGGAAATTTTATTTATGAAATGCCACATTTTCATACTATTTCATTGTGGTGCAGGACAAAAACTAAATACAGTCCGTTCTGAAGTCCAGAATTAGTAACATCTTATTAATTCGTGTTGATATCGGTACGCTCCTGTTACAGATGCTTGATATTATTTTCAGATGGGCTTCCATCACAAAGATTTTGTAGTACTTTAAATTTCATTTGAATTAGGAAAGTGCATATATTAACAGAACTGACCAGTATTCCATTGAACACAACAGCAAACATCGGAGACAAATTATCTACAGTATACTATCCCATATTATTTAAAACAGTCTGAAAATGCTCATGTAGTTTACCGACGTCACGCTAGTAGAAACCTACGGGATCTCATTTGAATATCTCGTGAAACCAGGTTTGAAGAATAGTTTTGTTCAGACAGGAATTTTCTTGACTGTTTTTCGATATGGAGCTTGCAGATAAACATTTGAGGGTTTGAGATCAGAAAAATAAGTGCGTGGGGTAAGACTTTTCAGGCTCCTGGATAAATTTGTTAGAGAATTGGCAAAATGCATTATTGTCTAGTACTAACACATGATGATTTTTGGTCGTTTCTCTTACACAGGGACCGAAATGTGTAGTGGTTGTTGGCAGAATATATTAGCTGCAGTCTAATTTCCCCAGCGAGGTTTACATAATGCACAACACTCTTTTTCAGCCGACGGAGGCAAAATATTATGTTAACACTGCCCCTTAGGGCTCAGCCGTAATTTCTTCTTCAGAAGTTAATATAAAGACATCATAACTAGAGCCCTGTAGAAATACTGCATTGGAATTCTCAGTGAAACAACTGATGACCATCAAGCAAAAATGCAGTAATAGTTACCTCTTTGATTTTTTGTTTGTTTTAAATTAGAGCATGCAGTACTATTGCTCCCGATTTTTGAACGATGTCTACTGAACGTAAAAGTTGCACGACGCTTCAATGATAGCACTTCATCGCACATGTCTGTAATCGAGGCTCCATGAATTTGTAAAATCATTCGTGCCAGAACGATCTTTCTTGTTGCAAAAAATCATTTTCTGACCTTTTCTCGCCCAATAGCGCTCGCCTCACACAGAATAGAAAGGTTCAAAGCTGCCTCTGCTTCCTTAATTCCTCTACTAAATCCAAAGCGAACAACGTGTAGCGTTTGTTAGACCTTTTCCCACTTGCGACTATATTTTACCACTGATGAACAACGTTCATAAGTATCAGTCATGCAAACTGAAAATCGTAGCTACGAGATACATACGAGAACTTCATATAAGAAAGGCATCTAACGTTGACGGCAGGAGGCGCATGGCATGTCGCCGGTAGCTGCTGTGGGGCGAGGAAACCCTCGAGAGTAAACTGTTCTGATCTTGACGCAGCGACGAGCTGTTTGCGGAAATGTTTCTGGAACTTTTCGCTATTACAGGTGGACTAAAAAACTAAACAAATTATGTTTGATCTTGCATCAGACTGATAACATATTCAACTGAAGCATTCACTCAGGACCAGACATGAGTTGGAGCGCAAGCATTTTTGGCGTGTGCAGTACCAGCACCGGTTGCCCTAAGACCTTGGCCACAATTAGAAAACATGTGGTTTGGGCAACTATGTGTAAGGAAATACATCCGTTAGTGTGTGTGTGTGTGTGTGTGTGTATGTCCGGGGGGGGGGGGGGGGGGGGAATCAGTTATTCAAACAAGAGAAACCCAAATCTAACTCATGCAAGGATCTTCTCGAATCTACACATGATAGCAGACCCACGAATCGTCTATTTGTGGACTACATACGACTCCTTCCACGTATAGCACTTTGGGGGATGGGGGGGGGGGGGGGGTAGGGAAACCATTGCATCTTGGTGGCTGTGGTTGTGGACGGGTTTTCCCGTTTTAGCTGGTTAATTTCCAGTCGCGGGGTCACTAGTGGCCGATCTGTATAAATTCTTTGCCGTCTTTGGACCGCCGAGGCCCCTAGAAGCATCATGGGTATTCCGAAGATTTTGTTTCGATCATGGTGTTGGGAATGTTACTATTACTCTTTACTACCCTCAACCGTCCTTTGCTGAGTGCATGAGTAGGAATTTAAAGACGGCCCGGCATGGGAAGGAGAGTTCAGGTACTGGAACCCCACTAGCAGTCAGCATTAGTGCCTGCTTTCACTTCTAAGCTCTGACCAAAGTGATATACAATAATTAGGGGCATGCCGAGCAGTTGTTAGGGTAGCAGGTGGTCGGCGACAGCTGGAAGTATCAAATGTTTCTTGGCCGCTGTATAATTTCAGGAGAGTGGAACCAAGTGGTACTCGAAACAGACAAGAGCAAATTCGTTCACGAGCAACCGCAGAGAGAGAGACAGCTATTATCTTTTTGTGGAGTCCACTGAAAGTCGGCGGCAATATACAACTCATCTGCAGCGAATCTTAACGACAGCAGCAGGACTGATAGTGTCAGTTCAAACTATCAGCTTTCGTCTTCGCCGAGATTATCTCTACGTACTTACGTTCACTGCGTTTGACTCATTAATGGCATGACACGGAATTCCAGTTTACGTTGGACAAACGATCGGGGAATTCAGAAGAGGCAAATCTTCCATCTTGTAGTTCTGTGTCCGATAACCATCGTCAACGTCGAGCTCAGTTTGTAGCTAGCACTTTACAGGATAAAGAAGTCACCTGAAATTCGTGGCTGGCACCATTCCCGGACTACAAAATTATCGAATGACACGAATTCACATAGAAGTGTACTAAGAGTGTCAGTCAAAAATATAATCTTTTCTACTTTTTTTCTTTTATTAAGTTGATATAGTACTAATCACGAATTCGGTGCACTTCCGCAAAGCCTCTTCTACACTCTGCTTCAGTAACAGCGTCCTACATCAAAGACGACACCAGTGTATAAGTTTCGAAAATGGCCAACTTTGAAGTACGTATAAGGCAGTGTACTGTGACGGAATTCGTTACTGCAGAAGGTGAAATGTCCAACCGCATTCGTTAAAGGCTGAATAAGGTGTGTGGACGTCGGCAGTGAGAGACCGTGGGTCCATCTCTGTAGAGAAGCTGAAGGGCAAACATAGTCGGCTGATGCAACGAGGAGCGGCCGGACAGACATTGCAGTGACGTCACGCATCCGTCACATCAACCGAATCACCTGTGAGCGTGACGACCGCAAGGTCACAACAGATGAATTTTGCCGTTACCCTTCTGTAAAGTGAGTGTTATGGCTGTTACTGTACAGCGGGACTATTCTGATATTTGGGCCCGCAGGGTACCGAAAAAAATGTCCGACCACAACAAAAAAGGAAAAAGAATTGCACCTAATCCTGTAGCAGCGCTTCAGTGTGGAAGGTGAGTAGGTTTTGGCGATTATGGTGATTGGAGACAAGACTGACTCATTTTCTTGAACATGGCTGAGTTACTGCACAGTTCTTGTTTCTTGTGGATAGAAGCTGTAGACAAAGATGGTGTATCTGGTTGTTGTAGTTGGTATTCTATGTATGTGGCATTCTCTTTTCTTCAAAACTAAAAAAAAAATATTGGAGGCATTTCTTTCTGAAGACCCCCGTGTAACTATGAAAGCACGTTCTACAATTTCTTCAAAAAAAAAAAAAAATGGTTCACATGGCTCTGAGCACTATGGGACTCAACTGCTGTGGTCATTAGTCCCCTAGAACTTAGAACTAATTAAGCCTAACTAACCTAAGGACATCACACACATCCATGCCCGAGGCAGGATTCGAACCTGCGACCGTAGCAGACGCACGGTTCCGGACTGCGCGCCTAGAACCGCGAGACCACCGCGGCCGGCGGACTACTGCTTTCTTTGAGAAACAGCAAAATGTCCTTGAAAGACATTCTGATAATCTTAGAGAATCCATTCTATGTAGGACTGTTTACCGCCGCAGCAATTACCTTGTGTATAGCGTCATTATTATTATTTTTACGTCATCTGCATGTTACTCCGTTAGTGTAGTGTTTTGTGCCTTACAGACAAGTAAACAAGCCGTACAGAGAAGAACAAAAAAAAATAGTTCAAATGGCTCAGAGCACTATGTGACTCAACTGCTGTGGTCATTAGTCCCCTAGAACTTAGAACTAATTAAGCCTAACTAACCTAAGGACATCACACACATCCATGCCCGAGGCAGGATTCGAACCTGCGACCGTAGCAGACGCACGGTTCCGGACTGCGCGCCTAGAACCGCGAGACCACCGCGGCCGGCAATTTCTTCAAAGCGGACTACTGCTTTCTTTGAGAAACAGCAAAATGTCCTTGAAAGACATTCTGATAATCTTAGAGAATCCATTCTATGTAGGACTGTTTACCGCCGCAGCGATTACCTTGTGTATAGCGTCATTATTATTATTTTTACGTCATCTGCATGTTACTCTGTTAGTGTAGTGTTTTGTGCCTTACAGACAAGTAAACAAGCCGTACAGAGAAGAACAAAAAAAAATAGTTCAAATGGCTCTGAGCACTATGGGACTTAACTTCTGAGGTCATCAATCCCCTAGAACTTAGAACTACTTAAACCTAACTAACCTAAGGACGTCACACACATCCATACCCGAGGCAGGATTCGAACTGCGAGAAGAATCACAAGTACTCATTAGTATGTTATAATTTACGTGAATTTTTCAATCTTTTGTTGTCATCATAACTGGGTAGTTATATGATACGCACCATTACACAAGTAACGAATTCATCAGTATATGCGACAAAATAGATATCAATAGTAGAGCTTGTGCACGATTGTATGCGGAAAGGTTTCCCAATTGAAATACTCTGCGTCGCTTGACATTTAGAATAGTTGAGAGAAGAGTAAGATAAACTGCAAAGTAGCAAATAGGATAGCATTTTCCGTCTGAAGTTAAAGCGTTTGGTGAAAGGCTGTGAGGACGCTGGACATGATCATCCTGGACGGCCCACCATATTATCAGCCTATGAAATCGTGTGAAGAGTGAACAAATGTTGAAGAACCACAATCAGAGTACTCGTCACCGGTTTCGGCTTATCAGTTGGCTCATGTGACGAAATTTCTTAGGATATTTGGGTACTAAACGCAGGAGAGCAAAATTTTTCCAAAATTATTGTTTTCAGACGAAAACGGTGAATTGCAAGTTGCTCAGGAGAAGCAAACTGAAGTCAACAAAGACGCAACAGAGACCAAAAAAGTTCGAGTGGGGGAAGCGATTGTGTACTTTAAAATTTTTCCACAATGGTAAGAGAGAGTGTCCCGAACATACTAAAAATCCTGACCAGTGGGATATGAGCCTTGGGGTGAGCTATGATTTTCTCGAATATCTCGAAAACCTCCGGCTTCCAGTTAAAATGTTTCCCAGTACAATATTAAACTATATTAAGTTTTCTACTGCAAAAGTTCTCTTCATTCCTTTCTCTAGGAGTAATAATTTCCGCGTACAGAGGATAAAGTACAGCAGATTATTAAAAATATTGTTCCAACGGTATAAAATTAATATTTATTTTAAAATGAAGAGGGTTAGAAATACGTGCAGAACAACTACATTAAGTAATAAATTTTGTTCAGTGGTAGTAAGAGGCTGGAGGGAGAAGGGAGAGGTTTTAATAGAGATTGGGCCCCTCCATGCCCGTACCAACGTGGTGACCAAACCAAAATTATACTGTCACGTCCGTTTCACGGAGAAACCAATATTTGAGGTGAAACCATTTATGGCTTTTGCAGCATGATAATGCACTTGCTACACTTCGTTACTTGTTCGTGTATTTTTGGCGATAAACAGTGTTGCAATAATGCCATAGCCTCCATATTCGCCAGAGATGACCACATGTGATTTGCTTGTCCCCGAGAAATATGTAAAACCTTTAAGGACGTCGTTCTATAAGCGTAGACGAGATTAAAAACGCATTGTTGGAACATCTAAAAGTTATTCCAAACGTCGAGTTGCAGACGTGTACGGTGAGTGGGAACGTTCTTTCATACTTGTATAATTTCTAACGGTGACTGTTTTGAAGTTACTAATGTTGACTTAGAACAGGGATAGTCAATGTTTCTTATCTGTCGCCCGCTTCTTGTATCTCTGTTGGAAGTAAAATTTTGCCGACAGGCGTGGCCGAGTGGTTCTAGGCGCTTCAGTCTGGAACCGCGGGACCGCTACGGTTGCGGGTTCGAATCCTGCCTCGGGCATGGATGTGTGCGATGCCCTTAGGTTAGTCAGGTTTAAGTAGTTCTACGTACTACGGGACTGATGACTTCAGATGTTAAGTCCCACAGTGTTCAGGGCCACTGAACCAGTAAAATTCTCGAGGCGTCCTTCGGTTTCCTAGTTATGGTGATACATAAAGTAGGAAGTTATTTTATGAAATGTATATAGAAGAGCTACAGCAAGTTAAGGCATATAATAATTTTTTACGAAATTCTTTATGTAAAAGTGTTGTAGGTGGAACGCCGTCTAGAGGACAGTAGGGACTAGGTTGACTACCTCAAAAATTCCCGTAACTTTTGAAGACGCCGCGACATCCAATGTGAACTATTTTGAAGATTATGATATTGATGTACACTAATAAATAAAATTTTATCCAAAACAGAAAAATTCCAGTAGTTATTGGAACACACCTCGTAAATTGGTACGGTTGAAACAAAGTGGCGCAAACCACGCCTGAATGAGTTACTGTTTTTTTTTTGTTTATTTTTGTCATAGTTGTGTTTCGCTGCCGACATTAGTGTCGAGTGCGTCAAAGTGCCGGCGAGGTGGCTGTTGAAGAGAGACGTCTGCCAGTGTAACATGTTAATTAACAGCCCAGCAACACGTCTGGTGACGGGCGCGCCACCTTACCAAACTCCGCAGCTCAGGCTTGGCCACAATACGAGAGTCGCTCATTCGGAGGATTAGAAGAGCACGTGCTTTCTTCTTCCGTTTTTTTCTTCTTTTTGAAAATTCTTGGTAAAAAAAAATGGTTCAAATGGCTCTGAGCACTATGGGACTTAACATCTGTGGTCATCAGTCCCCTAGAACTTAGAACTACTTAAACCTAACTAACCTAAGGACATCACACACATCCATGCCCGAGGCAGGATTCGAACCTGCGACCGTAGCGGTCACGCGGCTCCAAATAAGCGTGACTACAAGCGAACATTTAACAAGGAAGTTTACAGTTAGTGCAAGTTGTAGTGTGGGTGCAGAGTGAGAGGCTTCAGCACCTAGAACCGCACGGCCACACCGGCCGGCAAATACATGGTAAGATCTTATGGCACAAAACTGCTCCAGTCATCGGTCCCTAGGCTTACACACTACTTAATCTAACTTACGCTAAGGACAACACACACACCCATGCCCGAGGAAGGACTGGAACCTCCGACGTAGGAAGCCGCGCGCACCGTGACAAGTCGCCCAGATCGCGCGGCTACACTGCGCGGCTTTTCCTCTGTTTTATGGCTGGCAGCAAGTAATGCGCCGTTAAACTAACGCCAGTCACATAATTGTAACTAATGTGGCATCTGTAGGACGTAACTTATGACATAATATACCATTCGAAAAGCGCCTCCATAGAAGGTAAAGAAGGAGGTAATCAGCTGGCGCTACATGCGTTATTAAATTGTTCCACAGGTTAAGAAAATGACTTCCCATAAAGTGCTAATCATCGAAGTTAAGGTTGAGCTAACCCTCGGAAACGCTATAGCTTGTACGTAAATTGCCTGTGTGGTGAAAATATATTATTATTGTAGTAACGATGCCGTTGTGAACAACATTAAACACAAACTGCGGATGAATAAAGCAGAAAATTTGTTACTCTGTTTCCTTGTTATTATTTACGAAATGATACCTTCAGTTCTCAAAACCCAACCACATTCGTAGTTGTATTGCATATAAAAAATCGTAACAGTTGTGCTGCAAATGAATGTATAAAAAGACAAGTCATTTGTATAGGAAATGAGTTTAAAGCTGATGAAATAAACTGGAAGGAAAAAACCCGTTTTTCTCACTTTTTTCTTATTTTGGCTGATGCTTTCACTACAGTGTGCTGAACACAAGTGAGAAGTTAGTCTGATAGTAATACAAGAGCAATGTTAGAGGAATATCCGTATTTTTTGATAAAGAATCATTATAATTGAGTAACAAATTATGACATGTCATTACTTAACCGATAAATGTTAGTGATAAGACTGACATATAATTAATAATTATAACTGACTTGTTTTTATATGAGACAAGAAGGCTAAGCTAAGTGGATGGCTTGTAGAGACCAATGGACAGTGTTGTCTCCGGAGAACATTGACCCATGATGTTGAAGACATGGAGGACAGCTGTCTGAGCACATTGACCCTGTATTGATTCAGAGATAAGGATGTCACCCTGAACTTTACGACAGTGGCGGCTCGTGAGTATGCATTTTCGAGTGTTCTCAAATTTTTAGATTCAGATACATTTGAGAATGTGAAATTAATAGCATCTGCTGTATAATATGTGTACACAGCTACAACCACTGCCAAAAATGATAACAATAATAAGATGCATAGATTATCTGACAAAAGAAAGAATTGTTTTGTGGAATTTTGTTGTTTGTACACAATTAAATATAGTTTATGGCAATAACGACATAATGTGCAAGCTTTCACAACTCTCCAGTTGGAATTTTTGTATAAGTGAGAGTTTTCGTGCTTTTCCATTTTTCGGACAAATGTGCAAGATCCGTAATAGATGTACTAGTTCACGAATTTATTTCTGGGATGGAAGTCAGATAATCTCACTCTGCACCCACACTACAACTTTCACTAACTGTAAACTTCCTTGTTAAATGTTCGCTTGTAGTCACGCTTATTTGATTTCGTCACTCTCTCCATCAAAGGATCTGTCATCGGATGCCGTAGTTCCTTTGCAGCTATCTTTTCCTGGTAATTTACTCTTCTGTTCCCAGGGCCAAATTTTCACTCTCCAACGGAGTACGCGCTGATATGAAACTTCCCACCAGATCAAACTTGTGTGGAAATTGAGACTCGAACTCGGGACCTTTACCTTTCGCAGGCAAGTACGCTACCGACTGAGCTACCCAAGCGCAACTCACGGGCCGTCCTTACAGTTTCACTTTTCTGTTAGAATTCAAAATAAATTTAGCACTGGCCATGTTTACTCTGCACACGAAACCCGATTTCCGCACAGTAAACAACCATTCCCAAACACATAGTGCCGTTTGTAAACTCGAGTAGTAATGTCTACCAGCATACTCACTTGACTAGAATACAAACGAGACGCTGAGATCCATAAGGGTGTAAAGCACACCGCCGTTGATCCGACATTTGAGTGACTATCAGAGAAATCAGTAATAAAGCTTTTCCTAAATATTCATATGGTCAGTGCGCGCTTACAGCACAGATAAACCTGACTCACAATAAGATCAACAGATTCCAGAAGCATGAGTAAATGCTACAACCTCACATCGACCGTGACGTGCCTTAGGCCCATATGATTCGCAGTGCCTCAAGTGGATTACTGTATGATAAAATTCATAATTCAGTGTATTGTAACTCATTCAGAAACCCACAAAATAGATTTATTGTTAGTACAACTTAACAAGTACTGATGTCCGATATAATTTTGCTACAGTATATGGTGAATGAATTAGCATATCTGAGGAGTGTCTTATTATCTAGCAAGATTTATGAAGAGCGAATGGGGTAAAAGTCTGCCACTGTGTTCTACCACCTGGTGGTACTGACGTAAACTTCTAGCTGAGTGGCCAGGACTAGCTGTGCACATCGTGAACCGCGCACGTTGTTTACCAAATCCGCGTGAATTTGGCCTGTAAGTCAATTACATCAAGCTAGTTGCGCATGCGCAAAGCTCCTTAAAACGTGCACAACTAAAAGTGTTCAAAAATGGCTCTAAGCACTATTGGACTTAACATCTGAGGTCTGAGGTCATCAGACCCCTAGACTTAGAACTACTTAAACCTAACTAACCTAAGGACAACACACACAGCGGCCGGCAACTGAAGGTGTACTCGCGACCTTGATGCCAAGTTTCACAGAGTCTAAAGGAACAGCAGCGGGGTAGATTTAAGTGCCTTATCTTTCAGATTGCAGCCTCTATGTTACGTTTAATAGGATTCAAAGAAAAATAACAATAAATCCACAAGGTGCCGAAACTTAAGGTGTTCACGTGCTCTTGTGCTCTTACACAGCAGCCACCGTTGCTTAAATCATCTTGGCTGCCTAAGCCAATACTGGCTTTCACCTTCTACTTATAACCATGTCAGCGCTTCAAGCATCTATTTACGTTGGTTGCGTCCATACAAGTTGCGTCACTTCCAAACGTTATATTTACTTCGTCGGCTTCTCAGTGTGCATGAACCCCACTATCTTGCATCTGAGACAAAAGTAAGTGTCATTTAGTTATAATCGAAGCGGAGGGTCTCACATATCTATTTTCCTAGCAGTGCCCTTCCATAAAATAAAAACATTCGCTGACTTCTTTCCCGTTGTTGTTGTCCGTCTTTGGAACAAATTACCTTGTACTCTGTGCACCATTAAATGTCCTGTCACTTTTAAGGAGAATCTGAAATGCTCATAACCGTTTCCCGAAAATTAGTGCGTATGTCCAGTTTTTCCCTCAGTCGAACAGTGAAGCAAACTCTCCCATCTTCTCCCACTTTCGCTACTTTCTCTTTTCAAGAGTCACCGTACTTCCCTCTCTGCCATCTTCATTACTTGTATTTTTACCATGTTCCCCTATCTTCTCTTCCACCCGTTCTCTGATGCCTAGTGCTGCTAGTCCTCATAGTTTAAAACTGCGTCCCTGTAACTTGTTGGTTTGAGGGGTTTGTTGGGGGGACGAGATCAGACAGCGAGGTCATCGGTCTCATCGGATTAGGGAAGGAAGTCGGACGCGCCATTTCAAAGGAACGATCCCGGCATTTGCCTTGAGCTATTTAGGGAAATCATGGAAAACCTAAATCAGAATGGTCGGACGAGGGATTGAACCGTCGTCCTCCCGAATGCGAGTTCATTGTGCTAGCCACTGCGCCAACTTGTCTCTGTTCTTGTACTCATGAACGAATGTAAACTCTGTTTATTTTTTTCTCTTTATGCATCATAATAATTAATAAACATTCAATTGTGTTGTGAGCTAGAGTAACTTACGCTTAATGTAATTAATATAATGGAAAATAAGTAGAATGCCTGGTTAGATGCAGTAGAGGAACTCATGGTCTTTATCTTGCCAGATTAACTCAGTGAACGTGGATGATGTGTTAGTGTTGATGGATAGTGGGGAAGTTGGGAGGGGGAGTGGGTAGATTATGACAATTTGCAGTATTAAAACGTAACAAAGATATTGTTTAAAATATGTACCAAAATTAATTAAAAGTAAAGAACTATTTGGATAAATGTAGATAATATTCGTACATTAGATATCATTTAAAGAATACATAAAAATAAAATTAATATATTGCTTCTAAACAACGAGTGCACTCTGTTACGGGCAGAGGCCGCTTGAAGTTCGTGTTTCTACTTGAGTGCTCTGTGCTAAGTCTGCCTGAACCGCCCTCCCTAGCTGCATGCTAGTGCTGCGTTGTCGCCTTTCGCAGAGTGGAGCCGTGGTAAATCTGGAGTGCTGCTGCTCAGCGGGGCGTCTGAGTACGTTGTCCGAATTCTTGAAGTATGCAGAATTCTTAAATTACACTGGAGACTGAGTGTTTTAGTTGTTTCTAACGGCCGATATCCATAGATTTCAAGATATTCCATGACGCTCATGAGTTGTCCTTTAGGAGCGGTGTGTAAAATTTGAAGATGTGATTCTGAATCAGTATTTCTACGAGTCTTTCACGTCCTCTCCATTACCTCTTCTGTAACGTTTTCTGGATGGCAAGAGCAATGTGCAATGCTTATTCTGAGTTATTGTAATTGTTGGTCTATGATGATTCTAGTTTGGATATTCCATCTTGCGGTTATTCAATCCAAGAACAGTTGCTTTGTTGTTCGCTGTTGAGCTTGAAAGTCATCTGTTACAAACGACCCATACACCGTATACTCCGTGGTCGTCAGGCAGTTGGCTGATGCAAAGACTGCTATGTTCATACTTTCGCCTGCTTGCACAGTCTCGTCTTTGGTTATGCAAGCAATACGTTGAAGGCCGATCGTTGTCTTCCAATGAGCCCTCTAGGCCGTTGGATTAGAGTTCATTTTCCCATGGCGTACGCGGACAAAGCAGTCTCACTACTTCGACCTTTCTCGCTACGCCCGGAGATGGAGATGCTGTTTACATCACACTGCACGTCGATGACTTAGTAATGAATGATTTGAGATGGACATTACTCAACTGCGGCTTCCAGCAGTTTTGGTGAGAATAATGCACGCTTGTGCCGCATTTACGTGATCACATTTTATATGGTATTTGAGGAGTAGTTGTCAGCCCATAAGGGTAAGGTTATGTTTCTTTTCCGATCAAGGTTTGTCCGAACATGCAAGGATCGATATCGCTCTTTAATTAAGTCATCCCTGCATACAGCATAGTCGGCCGCTGTGGCCGAGCGGTTCTAGGCGCTTCAGTCCGGAACCGCGCTGCTACTACGATCGCAGGTTCGAATCCCACCTCGGGTATAGATGTGTGTGATGTCCTTAGGTTTAAGTAGTTCTAAGTCTAGGGGTACTGATGACCTCAGAAGTTAAGTCCCAGAGTGCGTAAAGCCTACCATACAACATAACTTTCTCATTCACTTAATAATTTTATTTGGATTTGAAAGTATACTTGAATCTTTTTCGTTTTTGTTAATGTGTGGTATTTGTACAAACACATACTCGACTTGTGGAAATTTCTACCTATCGTTCTGGAATTTCAATGGTCATTTTCAATAATAATTGAAACTGATTTAAAATCCTACATGCACTATTTTCTCCTGATATCACTCTTTAAGATTACGAACTATTATAAATAGTGGCCCACGTGTTTATGTAGTCTTTGTCCTGAGTGGTAGCATGTGCGAGTACAATTTACTATGACCGATATGCCTTCAGCAGGTGAAATATTTAGTAATGTTCTAGACTACTTTTGCAGGCTGTAGAGAATTCTAAGAGACGGGTATCAGCTATGAAGATTTCGAGACACTACGTTCCAGCACTTCATTCTTTGTTTGTTAGACCATACAAAAACCAGGATGGTAGATGAACTTGGATCTGATTTTGTCCTTCTTTAACACATGTTAAGAGCCCATCATATTCCGTTACACTATAAAGTTCGCGGACAACTATATATTTTGTTATCAGTGGTCTCCTCCCGCACAGGCCATGAAGGCCCAAAGGCACCGACTGGCCGCCGTGTCATCCTCAGCCCACAGGTGTCACTGGGTGAGGATATGGAGGGGCATATACACTCTCACAGCCGTATGTCAGTTTCCGAGACCGAAGCCGCTACTTCTCAATCAAGTAGCTCCTCGCTTTGCCTCACAAGGGCTGTGTGCATCCGGCTTGGCTTCAGTGCTCGGCAGACCGGATGGTCACCCATCCAAGTGCTAGCCCAGCCCGACAGCGCTTAACTTCAGTGATCTGACGGGAACAGGTGTTCCCACTACGGCAAGGCTGTTGGCCGTTACCAGTAGTCAGATAACTTTATTTTTTCACTCACGAGTCAAATCTTACAAAAATGAGAGTGTTTTAGGGATTAATACAGGAGTTATACCTTACTTCTTCTCTTAGTTAGCTGTTGAACGACTGCCGAAATTTGGATTTTGTAACTCGTCTGAAAGGCATGTTATTCAGTTTAGTTCCCGTTCTGTGATTATTTTGACTTGCCATATCAGTGTAAGCGATTTCAAACCGGTATCACAATCGGTGGTTACTGCTCATTAGACGAAGCTGCTTTATAGAAGCCAAGACTGCTTCCGCGTCGGTCGCCGGCGATCTGCCCATGTCGTGATTCACAGGCCTGCCACTGGAACTGGCCGGTGAGCGCGCATGCGTCAGGGCTGCACGGAGACGCAACGGCTAGCAGCTGGCAGCTGGCTACAGCCACGCCTGCAGCTCGCCCGCATGTGGGTTCATTGAGGGCGAAACGCGAAACGGCCGCTTACGGAAGTGTTGGTGGCTTGGCACTCGGCCCTTCACTTCGTCCAGGACGAGCCGCCGGTTACATCCTTACACAAAAGTCAAGGGATATCGATATGCACATGTACAGATTGAGGTAGTATCACATACACAAGCTATAAAACGACAGTGCATTGGTGGAACTGCTATTTTCACTCAGGTGATTTACGCGAAAACTTTTTTCCATCGTGATTATGGGCACACGACGGGAATTAACAGACTTATAACCCGGAATGACTGGTGGAGAGTAAGGAAATTCTGTTTCGGAAATCGATAGGGAATTCAATATTGTGAGACCCACAGTGTTAAGATTGTGCCCATAACATCAAATTCCAGGCATTACTTCTCACCACGGGCTACGCAGTGACAGATGGTCTTCACTTAACGACCGAGAGCAGTGAGGTTTGCGTACAGTTGTCAGTGCTAACAAACAAGCAACACTGTGTGAAATAGCAGCAGAAATCAATGTGAGATGTACGACGGACGTATCCGTTAGGACAGTGTGGCAATATCTGGCGTTATTGGGCTATGGGAGAAGACGATGGACGCGAGTACCTTTGCTAACAGCACGACATCGCCGGCAGCACCTTTCCTGAGCTAATGACAACATCGGTCGGACCGTAGACAACTGTAAGGCCGTGGCCTGGTCATATGAATCCAAATTTCAGTTGGTAAGAGCTGAGGATCAAATACCCCCTGAAGCTATGGACCAAAGTCGTCAACAAGGCACTGTTCAAGCTGCTGGTGACTCCATAATGGACCGAGCGAGGTGGTGCAGTGGTTAGCACACTGGACTCGCATTCGGAAGAACGACGGTTCAATCCCACGTCCGACCATCCTGATTTAGGTTTTCCGTGATTACCCTAAATCGCTCCAGACAAATGCCGGGATGGTTCCTTCAAAAGGGCACGGCCGGCTTCCTTCCCTGTCCTTCCCTAATCTGATGAGGCAGATGACTTCAGTGTTTGGTCTCTTCCCCCAAACAACCCAAACCAACTCCATAATGGCGAGGGCTGTGTTTACATGGAATGGAATGGGTCCTCTGGTCCAGCCGAAACAATAATTGACTGGAAATGGTTATGTTCGGCTGCTTGGAGACCATTGGTACCCACTCATGGACTCCGTTTCCAAACATCGATGAAAATTTTATGGATGACAGTGTACCATCTCATCACGCCGCAATTGTTCGCAATTGCTTTGAAAAACATTCTGCATAGTTTAAGCGACTGACCGACATTAATTTATGGTACATAATCGAGTGGTCAGTTCGTTCACCAAAATCCTGCAGTAGCAACACTTTCGCAATCACGGACGGCTGTTGGGGCAGTATGACTCAATACTTCTGCTGGGGACTTTCAACGACTTGTTGAGTCAATGGCACGTCGAGTTGCTGCACTAAGTCGAGCAAAATAAGGTCCGACATGATACAGAAGGTATCCCATAACTTGTCACTTCAGTCTATACTGGCCTTCAAAAAAGCTCCTCCCTGATTTGACTTTGTTTACCCTCCATACGACCAAAACGCAGACTTCGGAATGAATGCATTTTATGTCACGTGAGGTTATGCAACCCGAAGACAAAACAGTCCGCAGACAGGGCAATATGTATTACAACGGATAAGTGCGTCACACACATAGTTTTCCTGGCGTGAAATCATGGAAGTCGCTGAGAGTTGCCATAAGCAGTATTTCTTTGCTTCCGAAAATAGTTTGATCAGTGCTACAAGAAAAAAATGGTTCAAATGGTTCTGAGCACTATGGGACTTAACATCTATGGTCATCAGTCCCCTAGAACGTAGAACTACTTAAACCTAAGGACATCACACAACACCCAGTCATCACGAGGCAGAGAAAATCCCTGATCCCGCCGGGAATAGAACCCGGGAACCCGGGCGCGGGAAGCGAGAACGCTACCACACGACCACGAGCTGCGGACCAGTGCTACAAGAACTTTTATTAGCGGAAGAGCGACAGTATGGGTAAGAAGCGAAATTTAAGACTGGACTGAGGATTTTTTAGAAAAGAGATCGCTTCATGGAGTCATCGACAGATGTAGAAGTAACATCTCACTCCCTGATGTGTGTGTCGCTATATTTCCAATTAAAATTGTATATTAATGACCTAGAAGACACTATTAATAGTAACTCAGAATTATCGTAAATGATGTATTTATCTATAATGTACAGCCTGAAAAGACTGCAAATGTATTCAGTTAGAACTTAGTACTACCCAAAACAAAAAATCGTAGTATCTTATGAATGCAAGACCAATTTATCAGTACTGGAAACTGTCAAAGCAACAAACACCTTTGTACAGTTTGCAAAGATATGAAATGAAATGATCACATTGGCCTAGTCGCAAGTAAAACAGACTGAAGATTTTGGTTTATTTTTACGATACTGGAAGAATGAAGTAGGTCTACATAGATGACGTGCAAAACACTCGTACGACCCACCCCATTGAATATTACTCAAAGATTGGCATCACTAATAGTGTCATGTTTGCTTGACCCATAGGAGGACGTCACACATATGATCGAAAACTTTAACTGACAGGGCATTGAATATAGATGCCAATTATCCTGTCTCAGCTCTAAGTACGGCATCTAGGAACATTCTGCAACCCCCTATGTATTGCTCCCATATGGGCAATGAAGGCAAAATTAGACAAATCACAACGTCCTCAGAGGCGTTTAAGCAATCGGCCTGTCCACGCTCCATACATGAAGCTGTAATAAATGGTACAATACGCGATACGCTCTCCAATACACATTACAGTGGTTTTCAGAGTATGAATGTTGAAGTTGATTGCTGATTAAAACCCACGACGCTTTTGATGGTTTGCACCATAATCATATGGGGTTATGGTAGTGTAAATGTGGGTTATTTCCAATAATTCGTCTGCTTTGCGTTTTATTTAGCTATGGAATAGTTATGTTACTCAGAAAGTTGCGCTGAATCCTATCTTATAAACTATTTCACTGCAAAACAAATCGTAAAGCAAATGAGAGGCTGCATCAGTGAATAATACAGACATAAGTAACTGTGTATATATTGAAACGTCCCCTTTGAACAATTATACATGACTGTGCTTAAACTGACACACAATATTTTTTTAGCGCAACGCAATCGGACTTTCAGTAATCCCTACAGGAGAATGGCCCTGACTAACATTAACCTATATGTTTCACAAATCACTTACCTCACAAAAATCTTCGTTACTCGAACTACTGCAATACAGCGACCGCTACTGCTGCCAGCTAACAAAAAGATTCAAACTACGGAAGTCACTAACTACTGATAGGCACAGGTAGCAAATGAAAGATTTTAACAGAGAACAAACAATGTATTTACCTTAATAGTCATTATATATATATATATATATATATATATATATATATATATATATATATATATATATATATATATATATATATCAGTTCATGACACCAAGCCTTAAAAATTTCTAAACTCCGCCATCTCTCTCCCCACGTCCACCACTGCTGACGGCTCACCTCCAACTGCGCAACGCTTTGCGCTGTTAGCATCCAGCTGCCACTGCCCAACATTACAATGGCAGACAACAATGCAAACCAGCCACAGACTGCACACGGCACAGCCAGTGATTTTCATACAGAGCGCTACGTGGCGGCGGCGTTACCAATAAAAAAACCTAAACAGCCTACTTACATAGCCCCCATGCTCCCCACAAAAAAATTTACTAATTGTTTTGGGTAGTGGCGAATACAGATTTGAAAAAAAAAATTTATAATTGTGATTACAATAACAAAGAAATCAAATGCACACACTTATTGATACAATGTTGGTCAAAAGCTAAAATTTTCTCACAGTCCATATAGACAGTCCTGATCATTCATCACAGTAAAATAGCAGTGCTTTTCTCAAAGACTGAGCAATAAAAGAAAATACACACGGAAGCAGTGGATATCCATGCAGTCTTGAAGAAGTAGTGTTGTCCTTCCAACGGAAAGACAGTGCTGACTCTTGACATGCAGATAGGTAATGGGCCACAACAGAGCAAACCCACAGCAGAGTCAGTCGCAGTTTTGAATAATATTGGTAGGTAGGTCAACACAGAGTAGACCCATTGTAGTCCTGCTAGAGATTACGGTATTGGTGGGCCACCAGAGGTGCAGACCCACTGCAGTCCTTGTAGAAATAATGGTATTGGTGAGTCATCAAAGGTGTAGACCCACTTCAGTCCTTGTAGAGATAGCCAGCATCCATCTGTTGCGACTGTGCAGGTGCACAATCACCATCGAAGAGTCTTGCGGAGAATATAGCAAGTCCATCAACCACCACTTGTACACGCACAAAGTTTTTGGAATTGTCCTTAGAACCAGCAATGCTGTTGTCCAGTCCCTTGCTGAATTATTAACACACGTGCAAACACTATCAGTTCTTCTTCTCACATATTGTACATATACTATGACTAACAGAAATGTGTGCAGTGAAATGTAATTTACAAGTTACTTAATTTGATAAACTGGTGTCAATTACAATTTTATAACATGAGAATACAATAACAAAGGTACAAAATATATCATTAAAGAACACAATAGTACAGGTAACATTTGCAGTAATACAGGCTTTACAAAAGAATCGAAATAACAAATACATCAGTGTTACAAAAATTATGACATAAATACATACATAAAAGACCAGAATAACTTTTGAAACTTCAACTTCACACATGAGCATTAGAACAAAACAGAATAAATAATGTGTAAACATCTTTACGAAAAAAAATAACATGTTCTTAATGCAAATTATATTTGAGAATAACAGTAGTCCTCATCATAGTGACTGTAGCTTAGTATTAGAAGAGAAAAAATTCTATGAAACAGTACACAGAGACAGGAAGAAAATAAATACACAAGGGCACACAAACACATAGTGGGAAAACACAAAAGGAAATGACAGGGTTAGTTTTCAGTGTAACATTTGGTTCTGCAGTCCAACCCAAAACTTCATTCCATAGATCTTTCGTCTTATTTCAACATTTGTTGAAATCCTATCAAAGAATGCTTTTTGTATTTATATGTTCACATATTTCTTACCTTATTATTTATTTTCCAGTATCTTATCTCATCATTTATTTCCAAGAAAATCCTACCTATACCTGCTCTCAGTACATTTTTTGTATTACTTCTCAGTGAATTTCTTCCAGTTCATCGCAACTCATTCTTTTATATAGGCTACCCCCTCTTAAGCTAACTTAAATCTACTGAGCTCAGATGCTAAACTAAGGGACGAGGCAATGCAGCAGCACAAAACAATTAATACAAACAGCAATGACAAAAAGTGCAAGTAAGCAAAGCAAGCAGCAATAAATGTAATAATTTATATCTAAACATGACAAAGCTGAAGCAGGAAAAATATTACAGTAAAAATGTTTAATACCTATGTCACATCTTAACACTAGAGTGATGTATCACGAGAACATACGCTAGCAGATAAGTTACCAAATCGTAAAAAAATTATTTTTGCAATTCCTGTGAAGGGAAATGTCTATTTGTGTTCTCTTTTCTAAGAAAGTACATCATAAAACGATTCTTTACTGGGTCTGTAGACAGAAAATAGTGATATTAGTACATCTATAAAATTTTATTTTAACCAATGCTGCAGTGCAGCTAGAAACTAGATATTAAACAAAATAGGCAAAGCAAGGCGTGAAACGTCCTTCACTAGCCATATGGCATTTCATAATGCAGTAAACTATCTTTCAACTAGCAAGACAATAGATGTGAATTGTTTCTCATCATTTCATTTCAGTAAATATCACAAATTAAGAGCTCCACAGTATAATCATATGTTTTCAAGTTTGAGCGTGTCGTATTTGCGATGATTTCTACAAAGGAATGTCAATAGCAAAGATAATGGCCTTTTTTTTCTACCTGTGCCTCTGAAAGGCACACATTAATGGCTTGTTTCCAGGTGGCTGTCGCCCAGCTGGGTGCCCACGACGCATTAAGTGCAGGTGGTCACTTAACTTTCTTACCGAAATATTTACGACACCAGTTTCCGCTACAGTGACAGTCTCATATAAAAAAATTTCACAGGTCAAGAATTTGAGTTACGCGTCTGTAGAAACAAAATCCTATTGATATAACAGTGTCCAAAAAATTTTCGTCGGCATTGTAATACATTCACACATTTACATACATTTCATAACTCTTAAAGTACGATTCTTGGTTTCCAAAAACCTTTTTCACAAACCAGAGTCCCTAACCACTACTCATTATTCCTTACCTCATTCGTCGACACTTCTTCAATATTTCATCATAACAGATACATAGCATAATCAAATAACTCATATAGCATCAGCTTATTGTCATAAACATACCGCAACAGCATAATATACATAGTCATCGTAATAATAACATCATAACACCTCAGTCAACTCTCAAAACCGTCGTAGCTTCCTCCAGTAATTTCAAAACCTAAAAAAAATTCTCTGCTCATGTCAAAAGTGTCATCCACCTCAAACGTACTTTAAAAATCATGATCCCATACCAAATACATCATTCAAAGCTCTCATAGTATCACAAAGGTTCCGAAAAAATAAGAATATTTCACAAAGTACAGACAAAAATACAATTTAATGAGTGTGAAGTAATCCAACTGTGTAATTACGTAAACAAATAGATATTTGTCTCTCTCAGTTAAATGATCATGTAGCTCTGTAATTCTGTGTTAGAGAAATATGGTACCGATGTGTAAAGTTATATAAGCAAATACTATATTAGCTAGGGCTCCTTGTGCTTGCCATACACATTGTACACAAAGTAAGCGTGTACCCCCCTGAAGGTCAATGTAATTATACCCTCAGGTGTTACAGATTACAGTAATGGAATGAAATGTATCACAAAAAACTTCCTTTGTAATTCAACAATCTTGAAAAATAAATGGTTCAAGTACAAAATTAATCACTGAAATGTGTGTCCTGTAGCGTTAAATGTGCGTCTTCCTGTAAGATAATTCTGTGGAGGTGTCGTAGTTATCGTCCTCCGAAAGCTAAGTTCTGCAGAAGTCAATGTACTTACCTCATGATAAACATCTACATCTACATCTACATGACTACTCTGCAATTCACATTTAAGTGCTTGGCAGAGGGTTCATCGAACCACAATCATACTATCTCTCTACTATTCCACTCCCGAACAGCGAGCGGGAAAAACGAACACCTAAACCTTCCTGTTCGAGCTCTGATTTCTCTTATTTTATTTTGATGATCATTCCTACCTATCTAGGTTGGGCTCAACAAAATATTTTCGCATTCGGAAGAGAAAGTTGGTGACTGAAATTTCGTAAAAAGGTCTCGCCGCGACGAAAAACGTCTATGCTGTAATGACTTCCATCCCAACTCGTGTATCATATCTGCCACACTCTCTCCCCTATAACGCGATAATACAAAACGAGCTGCCCTTTTTTGCACCCTTTCGATGTCCTCCGTCAATCCCACCTGGTAAGGATCCCACACTGCGCAGCAATATTCTAACAGAGGACGAACGAGTGTAGTGTAAGCTGTCTCCTTAGTGGACTTGTTGCATCTTCTAAGTGTCCTGCCAATGAAACGCAACCTTTGGCTCGCCTTCCCGACAATATTATCTATGTGGTCCTTCCAACTGAAGTTGTTCGTAATTTTAACACCAAGGTACTTAGTTGAATTGACAGCCTTGAGAATTGTACTATTTATCGAGTAATCGAATTCCAACGGATTTCTTTTGGAATTGCTATGCGTATAGATATCGTAGTTATTACGTACCTTATCGTGATCAAGAAAGTACTATAATGTAACGTATTGTTGTGCTATGATAAAGGCTGTCTCATTGTAGCTATACCACAAAAGTTACTACTAAAACATGTTTTACTTTCCAGAATAATACAGAAAAACTGTGCAGATATAAAACAGATACACCGCAAAAGCAACAATGTAAATCGTGTCACATATTAGTAGCGTCGTGATATAATCGTGTAGCTATCAGAGAAACCAAATGCTAAGTCATCTTTAATCTCACCGAATGTACATCAAATAAAGAATGTATTTTCAAGTAAACAAAAATGTTGCATTAAAATCTCATTAGCAGTACTGGTAAATGTTCTAAGTATGTAAGCCTTATAGTCGTTACGTAATCGTGCAACTAACAAGCAAGAATGTACACACACAATAACACTGTGACGTCTGTTCACTACAACAATGCACTCGTAAATACTGTCTAAATATGTTCCGTAGGTTCTAGACTGGATAGTAAACTTCAAACATTGTTGCATATTAACAGTTTATAAGTCTGACAAAGCATACTAGAAATGTGAAGTGAAAATTTTTATAGCAAAGACTAAGTTAAAAAAAAAAAACAGATTATCTCTCAATAAGTGGTTTTACATGTGAACTGTGGTGTAAACCTTTCCTCTTCCTACTATGCAGAACTCTAGCTCCAACGGAATTATCATGTAGTATATGGTACATCGGTAAGGAATGCTCAAATTTTTCTCAAGGTTAGCGTCTATGTTATTTTTCTCTGAGCCAGCCGGCGCACGTGGCTGCCTGCTGTGTGAGTCATTGTCTGATATCTCTTTGTTGGCGTGCGTCGTTATTGGGATTAGGAGACCTAACTTGCCGAGAGGGCCGAGCCCTGTTTGAATCCTGCCAGTTCTGATTAAATTCCGGTCTGTCGTTATGATTATATTGTCTGTCGTCATGTCGGTAGTTCCTGTAGTTTATTTCTTGTCGGTTAAGTGGTGGAGAATTTCTCCCTGAATTATCACTGCGCGGTGGACCCTTGCGTCTGAAATTATTCTGTCTCCCGTGATAATAATTGTTCTGGTTGCCAAATTGTCTGTTTCTATGATTGTCTCTGTCATATTCATTACTACGGAAATGCGATCTTTTTTCTCTGTAACTATTACTCTGCCAGTGGTTGTCATACGGGTGGTGTCTGTTTTGGTCACGATTTGTGTTGTGAGAATAGCCTTGTCGTGTCCAGTTATTATTTCTTTCATCGCTGAATTGCGACCGATGTGACCTGTAATAGTTGTGTTCCTGTTTCCGCGTTCCGCGATTGTCAGTATCAATTTCCAATTCTTGTAACAATCCGTGAAAAGCCTCAATGTCATCTTTGCAACGTCCTGCCAAAATAATATGTCGTAAATGTTCAGGTAGTTTGATTAGGCAAATGCGGATGAGTTCTGAGGGGCTGTATGGGTTTGACAGATACTGATTCTTGTGCAACATATCTTCGAAATATTTGACAAGACTGGAAAATTCAGATTGTTCGAAATGTTTCATCATTATGATGCTATGTTTTACTCGGTCTTGTGTGGCTTGAGACCAATACGCTGAGAGGAAGGCATGGTAAAATTCTCCTTCACTGTGACAATCGTGAACGACCGATCGCATTCTTACAGCTGGTTCATTCTCTAAGTAGTCACACATAAATTCTAATCTGTGCTGCAGTGACCAGTTGGGAGGAAAACAATGAGAGAATTGATGAAGCCATGCTGGTGGATGAATGTCGTTGTCAGAATTCTTAAATATTTTGAATTTACGTGTAGTAATGAACAGCTTATAGTCAAAATCATCATGTCGGCGAGTCGCATGTCGGTCATTGTTACGTCGTTTCGGCGGTTCCATCTCAAAATTCGGTGTACTTTGCCAATTTCTTTCATAATCTCCAAAATGCCCTCTGTTATTATTATGCAGTTCCGTATTTCTATGTCCCTCTTCCTGTATTGCAGGGCGAGTGTCCTCTGAAATACGTAATTCTTGTATTACCTGTGTCTTGTACTTTCCGGATTTCTCTTTGGTGTTGTGTACTAATTTGATTCAGACTTTGTTTGAATTTCCTAATTTGTTCGCACTCTTCTGTGTCATTAAAGACTACCGGTTTTGTGTCATTCAGATTATCATCTACCTTCGTAGATAAATTATTTAGCTGATCTGAAAGTTCAACTACTTTATCTGATAATGAACTAATTTCCTCCGTGTGTTTTTCTGAACCAAATTTCAGAGTGTCCATTTGTGTTGAAATCGTATCTACTGTCCTTTAAGTTTTGCTGAGTTTTTGCAAGTTGCGTAACCAAATCGGTAGATGCAACTGAGTCAATTTTGGCTTGCAGTGTCTCATGATTTTCATGAACAACAGTTTGCAGTTCTTTTATGGCTGCTTGGTGATTCAGTAATGCATTTTCATGCCGCAAATAAATAGGTTGAAAATGCTCACAAATCTGAGTTTAGACATCATTACAGACTTTTTGACATTTCGATTCAATGTTATGTAACTCAGTAGTTAAATCTTCATGTGTTTGTTCAAGTGTGGTGTCTAACTTCCGAAGATTTTGTTCCATTGTGTCTAACTTTTGAAGCGTTTGCTGCGTTTGTCTCTGATTTTGTTCCATTGTGTCTAACTTTTGAAGATTTTGTCCCATTTGTTTCTGATTTTGTTCAAGCGTTGTGTCTAACTTCTGAAGATTTTGTTCCATTGTGTCTAACTGTTGCTGTGTTTGTCTCTGATTTTGTTTCATTTGTTGCATTAATTGTAATAACAATGTATTAGTGTCTGGAATCTGTTCCTCTATGCTTTTCGGCAGTGCATTTGCACCGGCATCATTCACGTTTTGACAAGCAGAAAATGTGTCTTGACTTATTTGAGAAAACGGTGAGGACGCAAAACCTGAATGTACAGTATTTGCAAGATCGTGTCCTGTCATTTCGGATTCCTGACGCGAGCTGCTGCCGACCGATCGATCGATAATGCTTCCCTGATCACTAATTGTTTCACTGCCTACACCATTATTTGCAGCCCGCTCCATTTCCCTATGCACAATTACCAAATTACTACTTTGAACATTAGTTAATTCATTACACGGTGGCTCTAACACACTGCTTTCGTCTTCACTGTCATTTCTCAGTTTACTTTGTAGCCTAGTATTACGCTTTTCACACGCCAATATTGTTACAATATTTCATACGACAACACAGAAAAACACAATTTGAAGAGCAAAAATAAGAGAACTCATTGACATAGCAAATAATATCTAGTTAATTGCAAGCGCAGCAGCGAAATACTTGGTGCAAATCTACATGCATGCCACAACTGTTTTACTGTACCACAATGAAAGACTACAACTACAAAGGAGATTCTCTCTACAATTACGCGCTAGCAATAAACAAAAGCTACACTAATTACACAAACTACAAGAAAAAATCAGAAGATTCCAGTGAGGTATCGTCGGCTAAGGGTAGACATATGAAACGTCCCCTTCGAACAATTATACATGACTGTGCTTAAACTGACACACAATATTTTTTTAGCGCAACGCAATCTGACTTTCAGTAATCCCTACAGGAGAATGGCCCTGACTAACAATAACCTATATGTTTCACAAAACACTTACCTCACAAAAATCTTCGTTACTCGAACTACTGCAATACAGCGACCGCCACTACTGCCAGCCAATTAACAGATTCAAACTACGGAGTCACTAACTACTGATAGGCACAGTTAGCAAATGAAAGATTTTAATAGAGAACAAACTATGTATTTACCTTAATAGTCATTATATATATATATCAGTTCATGACACCAATTCTTACAAATTTCAAAACTCCGTCATCTCTCTCCCCACGTCCACCCCTGCTGGCGGCTCACCTCCAACTGCGCAACGCTACGCGCTGTTGGCATCCAGCAGCCGCTGCCCAACACTACAGTGGCAGACAACAATGCAAGCCAGCCACAGACTGCACACGGCACAGCCAGTGATTTTCATACAGAGCGCTACGTGGCGGCGGTGTTACCAATAAAAAAACCTAAACAGCCTACTTACAATATGAGGACGAGGGTGCAAACCCTCCAAAGACATTGCGGATATTAATGAAACATGTGGCTGACCCAGATAATTGTTTTGAATTGTCTTGTATCATAAGGAGCTGCTGTCATAGCAGAAAGAGACTGCATAAAAATAATTTCTCGTATAGGCATGTTTCTATCAGTATGAGTCGACAGGGAAATTGAATTCTAGTGGATCATGGCTATAGAAACCTAGTAGCTCCGCTGTTGTGAGGGACTGATTTTTCGGGATTTGGCGATACTGCTGAGAAATGGAAACGTCACAGAAGACCTGAGAACTGAGCAGACAAAGACGTAGTTCTTGCTGGCCACAGAACAGTTCTAAATCACAACTCGGCTGGATGCTGTTTCGTAGCTATTATATCTTAAATCCGCTTTGATTAATGGTCGCAACATTGAGACCGCTACTACCAAACGTCTTAGTGGCCTTGTGTGAGGTAGAGAAGGGGCCGTTCGTGAAGGAACGGATCCAAAGGAACGGCTAACTAAACTGAACGAAAAGAACCAGGAAATACTTCTAAGGATCGGTCGCTTACCATTCCCTTCGGTCTCGTTCCTCATTCCACTATTCTCGATTGGGTCTCGTTCGGCCGATCTCGTTCTTTTTCGTGTGATTCCCGGTTCCACATTGCAGATCCACCATTCAGCTTAGAGATCCTTTCAACCACTGTGGTCGCCTGTGTTGTTTTTTTTTTCCCAAACCACTGCCAAAATATCGACTTCTGTGGGGTGCCCCGGAAACAGCTGACGATTCAAATCGAATTGCGTGCCCATGGACTGTCGCCTCGGTTGTACCATTGGATTCGCGATTTCTTGTCAGAAAGGTCACAGTTCGTAGTAACGTCGAAAATGGTTCAAATGGCTCTGAGCACTATGGGACCTAACTTCTGAGGTCATAAGTCCCCTAGAACTTAGAACTACTTAAACCTAAGTAACCTACGGACATCACACACATCCATGCCTGAGGAAGGATTCGAACCTGCGACCGTAGCGGTAGCGCGGCTCGAGACTGAAGCGCCTAGAACCGCTCGGCCACAACGGCCGGCTAACCAGTAACATTAACGGCTCGTAGTAACTGACAGAAATTTATCGAATAAAACAAAAGTAATATCCGGTGTTCCCCAAAGAATTTCTATATGCCCTCTACTGTTCCTGTTCTACATAAATGATTTAGGAGACAATCTGAGTAGAACTCTTAGATTGTTTGCAGATGATGCTGTCATTTACTGTCTTATAAGGTCATCAGATGACCGAAATAAATGGCAAAACAACTTAGACAAGGTATATGTGTGGTATGAAAAGTGACACTTGACTCTAAATAATGAAAAGTGTGAAGTCATCTACATGAATACCAAATGGAATCTGCTAAATTTCGGTCACACGATAATTCACACAAATCTATAGACTTTAAATTCAGCTAAATGCTTATGGATTACAATTACGAATAATTTAATTTGGAACGACCACGTAGATTATGTTGCGGGTAAAGAAAACCAAAGACTACCATTTATTGGCAGAACATTGATAAAATGCAACAGGTCTATTAAAGAGGCCACCTCTACACTACACTTGTACGTCCTCTTCTGGAGTTTTGCTGTGCGATGTGGGATCCGCATCAGATAGGATCGATGGAGGCATCGAAAAAGTTGGAAGAAGGGCAGCTCGTTTGATACGTGAATTGGGTTGGCAATGGTTAGAACAAAGGTGCTTTTCGTTGCGGCAGGATCTTCTCAAGAAATTTCAATCACAAAGTTTCTCCTCAGAGGGTGAAAGCATTTTTATGGCGCCCACCACATCGGGAGGAACGATCATAATAATTAAATAAGAGAAATCAGAGCTCTCGTAGAAAGACGTAGAAAGATTCAAATTTTTCTTGCGTTATTTTTGGGAGTGGAATGGTAGAGAAATAGCCTGAAGGTCGTTCGATGAACCCTTTGCCAGCCACTTAATTGCGATTTGCAGAGTAATGGTGTGGATATACATGTAGATTTCTAAACTTTCGTTCGCAGGACAGCCACCACGACGCGCTGTAACACTAGTCGACATGTTGGGTACTGTTCTCTGGAGTTGGTTGACACGGAGCGCTGGTCTGCAGAACACCGCATTGCGACGGGAGAGAAGTTTGTAGAGACCATCTATCACAGGTGTAAGCCGCAGCTTTCGACGTTTGGTTTACTTGATGCTTCTAGTCGCAATACTGTGCTGTTATGGGTATCGCGATGGCATCAAGATGGAACTGTGGAGGGCTGTAAATCCGCAGGACGTCCTCATTCGGTACATACACCGCAAAATGAGAATCGTGTCGGGACGCGATCTTGCGTAGTCCTCAATCGTCATTTCAGCAGCAAGCTTGTTCTTGGAACGTCTGCAAGTTGAAGAGTACATTGTGGCTACGATACTGACATCAGATGAGGCCTGTTTACCATTGAATCGGTATGTAAACAAACAGAATTGCACACACCATGTGTGAACTGCTGGGGCACCGTATGCACAGTACAAGGGTGCCACTCCCTCCGAGCGCATTATCGGACAATATTTTTTTTAGATGAGGACCATAAAGTAACAGAAAGCTCTGAGCGCTTCACAGCCATGTTGCAAACATATCTGTGTGGTTTAGTGAATCCCCGTTGTCACATGTGGTTCTATCAAGTCGGAGCAACAGCATACGCTGCACATCTTTCCATGCTAGTCCTGAGTAAAATCTCTGGAGACAGAGTTATTTCTCGCTTTGGAGACATCAACTGGCCCACTCGTTAGCCTGACCTGATATCACCTGAGTATTTTTTGTGGGCTATTGTTGTAAGACGCCAAGATTTTGCCACCATACATGAATAATTTTTACAATTCGTATTTTATTTATAGGTTGATACCGGGTAGTGTATACTAACATTTTTGTAGAGTTGCACGCTTTGAGTGTAATTAGGCACTGTCTCTAACAGGAGGGCGAACGTAGACCTTCGCAGTCCCCATGATAGACACGGAGCAAGGACCGTAGAGACACTGAAAAGAGAACGAGTGGCGTTTACTGCCTAAGACCGTAGCCCAGTAGTGTGGTCCCTAGAAAGGGCTTGTAATATTACACCTGTGGCCGCTAAGGAGGCGGGGGTGAGTTGATGCTGAAAGCTAAGATAGTGTAGACAGTATCTTACAAGCGCCATGACGAACCTTTTTTAACAGGGGAAATGCACCTGGAATGTCTGCTGCAGGTGTGGGCCAACAGTTGCAGAAGTTCTCATGCCAAACACTATGTCATATTCCCATTAAAAGACACAGAAACTTGGTTGGCAGAATGGTAGACGGAGGAAGGGTCGCAGTTTGTTCTACAAGTTTCTGGCGAACACAGTATGAGCTGAAGGCAGCTGAATGACAGTTTAATTACGCGTAGAATGCAAGTACTCTGTTTGTAACGGGGGCAACGACTGGCTGCACGGAGACCTCCCGCTAACGAGGCGAGGTTTGTTCTAAACTGTGCTCTTCGTAGCAGAAGGACTCTCTGGCGAGAATTGGTACCACACGCTTCGCTGGAAAACTTTTTCTGAGACTTTTCTGGCAAGGCGTCAGTGGAGAGTGAGACATTACAAAGTGCTTCTCTACTGCCACACAGTTTAAGTCTCTGTTCCTGGCTTGCTTGCAAGCACAATTTTTGATTCGTGTCCGACATTGCACGGAAGTAGCTTCGACCCTAGGAGTTTGCGGACGCTGTATCACGTGCTCTGTGTAGTCAGAATTTTTTCCAGCTACGCAGTGCAGTTCGTCTGCACAACCGCCGGCAACACCGAGCGGGCCATCACTGCAGAATTAGTCTTCGCCGCACTGAATTCCGTGATATACGCACCACGTCTCGCCAGATAGGGAATCTTTAACAGAAAATGTGCTAAAGTCCGTTTTTTGGGTCGCAGAGCCCTTTGCCGTCAGTGCCAGTCAGGGTGGAGGCTTTCTTAACTTCGATACTAATCACTATCAACCGCTTAGTGCTTCCGTCGTATAAACGGGGGCTTCATTTCAAGTCCCATCATGTACGCTTTGCCAATCTAAAATTTCTATTAATGAGGAGGAATTAACGTTGTGCGTCTATACTTTTTCACGTTTCATATGTTTCATTGAGAGTTATTTTTACCATAAACATATTATCAGTGCCCAGTTGTTCTACTCCTCTTGGGATTAGACTCGAAGTACCGATTCTGATCAAGTTAGAGTACTGTCACAACTTGGGCAGTTAACTCACACGTTACTTCTGGTCGCCGGTTGTCTGTGGCAGGGCTAATTTAATTTACTTTTTAGGTGTGACCAAACCGTTGCGAACACGACAGTGACAGGTATCACACATAGATTCACGCTATTAGAAGGAGGGGTGCATCGTAAACAGAAAATTTAAGACCAACGAGCAGCCAGTATCGACGAGCTAAAACACCGAATTCGTTAGTGCATTCGGAAGATTCCAAACGACGAGTTGAAACGAATTATGTTATCTACCCCAGACAGACTACATGAATGTGTTATTCTGGATGTTGGACACTTACGAAATATTATTTTTAAGAAATAGCTTCACTCACTAATTCTAAAAAAAAAAAAAAAATGTGAAATGATTCTCGCGCACCCTGTAGTTTGTCTACGTCCTCGACTGGTTATTTATAGCTTTGTTACAATTGCATAAATAAGTTTTCTCACACTGAGAACTTAGATGGAGCAATCTATGTTTTACTTCAGAAAAAACTTTCAGTCTCCAAGATCGCATAAATTAATCTTTATTGCTGACAACCTGTTTCGACAAGTGTAACTGTCATCCTCTGATCTGTCACATGATGCACGTACTTGGATCATACACTATGTGATCAACAGTATCCGGACACCTGGCCACAGGTTCGTGGCACCCTTCATCGGTAATGCTGGAATTCAGTATGTTATTGACCCACCCTGAGCCTTTATGACAGCTTCCACTGTCGCAGGCACACGTTCAATCAGGTGCTGGAAGGTTTCTTGGGGAATGGCAACCCATCCTTTACGGAGTGGTGCACTGAGCAGAGGTATCTATGTCGGTCGGTGAGACCTGGCACGAAGTCGGCGTTCCAAAACATCCCTAAGGTGTTCTATAGTATTCAGGTCACGACACTGTGCAGGCCAGTCCATTACAGACATCTTACTGTCGTGTAACCTCTTCGTCACAGGCAGTGCATTATGAGCAGATGCTCGATCGTGTTGAAAGACGCAATCGCCATCCCCGAATTGCTCTTCAACAATAGGATGCAAGAAGGTGCTTAAAACATCAATGTAGGCCTGTGCTCTGATAGTGTCACGCAACCCAACAAGAGGTGCAAGTCCTCTCCATGAAACATACTAGCACACAATAACACCACCGCCTCGGAATTTTACTGTTGTCAGTACACACGCTGGCAATGATGTTCACCGGGCATTCACCATACCCACACCCTGCCATCGGTTCGCCACATTATGTATCGTGATTCGTCACCACACACAAGGTTTTTCGACTGTTCAGTCGTCCAATGTTTACGCTCCTTACACCAAGCGAGGCGTCGTTTAGCATTTACCGGTGTGATGTGTGGCTTATGAAAAGCCGCTCAACCATGAAATCCAAGTTTTCTCACCTCCCACCTAACTGTCATAGTACTTGCAGTGGATTCTGATGCAGTTTGGAATTCCGGTGTGATGGTCTGGATAGATGTCTGCCTGTTACACATAACGACCCAGTCAACAGACGAGGTCGGCCTGTACGCTTTTGTGCTTTACATATCCCTTCACTTTTCCACTTCATTATCACATCGGAAACAGTGGACCTAGAGATGTTTAGGAGTGTGGAAATCTCGAGTACAGAAGTTTGACACAAGTGAGAGCCAATCACCTGACAACGTTCGAAGTCCGTTGAGTTCCGCGGGGCGCCCCATTGTGCTCTCTCACGATGTCTAATGGCTACTGAGGTCGCTGATATGGAGTTCCTGGCAGAAGGTGGTAACACAATGCACCTAATATGAAAAACGTATGTTTTTGGGGGTGCCCGGATACTTTTGATCACATAGTGTACGATTTTTAAAAAAAATTAGAAAAATGTTTTTTGTTTGATATATGTTGACTTCTTCGTTTTGTTTGACATTACAGGTACGGAACTGGAAACTGTCCATATACATACGTAAAAAATGTGATTTTTTTATAGAACGTGTTCAATTGTGAGTTAGTACCTTAAGCAGTGTTATCATTACGGTGGATAAAACACAGCACTTTGTACTAAGGTCTGCCGATAGTAAAACGATTGGCACTTCAAAAGCTCCTCGTGGACAGGCATGTTCTCATACGTAGCACTCACAGAGGCTTGTTAATTCTTATTGAAATGCACGATATACAATAACATGCCCATTTATATATCTGTTCATGTTTGCGTGACATGTTAAATACATCGTGGACTAACCTTAGATAATAGACGCACAGGGTGGTCCGTTGATAGTGACCGGGCCAAATATCTCACGAAATAAGCATCAAACGAAAAAAACTACAAAGAACGAAACTCGCCTAGCTTGAAGGGAGAAACCAGATGGCGCTATGGTTGGCCGACTAGATGGCGCATGCCATAGGTCAAACGGATAACAACTGCGTTTTTTTAAATAGGAACCCCCATTTTTATTACATATTCCTGTAGCATGCAAAGAAATATGAATGTTTTAGTTGGACCACTTTTTTGATTCGTGATAAATGGTGCTGTAATAGTCACAAACGTGTAAGTACGTGGTATCACGTAACATTCCGCCAGTGCGGACGGTATTTGCTTCGTGATACATTACCCGTGCTAAAATGGACCATGGAAATGGTCGATATCGTGTTGATGTATGGCTATTGTGATCAAAACGCCCAACGGGCGTGTGCTATGTGTGCTGCTCGGTATCCTGAACGACATCATTCAAGTGTCCGGACCGTTCGCCGGATAGTTACGTTACTTAAGGAAACAGAAAGTGGTCAGCCACATGTGAAACGTCAGCCACGACCTGCAACAAATGATGGTGCCCAAGTAGGTGTTTTAGCTGCTGTCGCGGCTAATCCGCACATCAGTAACAGACAAATTGCGTGAGAATCGGGTATCTCAAAAACGTCGGTGTTGAGAATACTACATCAGCATCGATTGCACCCGTACCATATTTCTATGGACTTGCATGGCGACAACTTTGAACGTCGTGAACAGTTCTGCAACTGGGCACAAGAGAAATTACGGGACGATGACAGAATTTTTATGCGCGTTCTATTTAGCGACGAAGCGTCATTCACCAACGGCGGTAACGTAAACCGGCATAATATGCACTATTGGGCAACGGAAAATCCACGATGGCTGCGACACGTGAAACATCAGCAACCTTGGCGGGCTAATGTATGGTGCGGCATTATGGGAGGAAGGATAACTGGCCCTATTTTATCGATGGCAATCTAATTGGTGGAATGTATGCTAATTCCCTACGTCATGTTCTACCGATGTTACTACAAGATGTTTCACTGCATGACAGAATGGCGATGTACTTCCAACATGATGGATGTCCGGCACATGGCTCGCGTGCGGCTGAAGCGGTATTGAATAGCATATTTCTTGACAGGTGGATTGGTCGTTGAAGTACCATACCACGGCGCGCACGTTCACCGGATGTGACGTCACCGGATTTCTTTCTGTGGGGAAAGTTGAAGGATATTTGCTATCATGATCCACCGACAACGTCTGACAACATGCGTCAGTGCATTGTCAATGCATGTGCGAACATTACGGAAGGCGAACTATTCGCTGTTGAGAGGAATGTCGTTACACGTATTACCAAATCCATTCAGGTTGACGGACATTATTTTGAGCATTTATTGCATTAATGGTTATTTACAGGTAATCACGCTGTAACAACATACGTTCTCAGAAATGATAAGTTCTCAAAGATACATGTAACCCATTGGAACAACCGAAATAAAATGTTCAAACGTACCTACGTTCTGTATTTTAATTTAAAAAACCTACCTGTTACCAACTGTTCGTCTAAAATTGTGAGCCACATGTTTGTGACTATTACAGTACCAACTATCACAAAGCGAAAAAAGTGGTCCAACTAAAACATTCATATTTCTTTATGAACTATACGAATATGTAATAAAAGATGGGGGTTCCTATTTTTTAAGAAACGCAGCTGATATCCGTTTAACCTATGGCAGCGTCATCTAGCGGGCCAACCATAGCGCCATCTGGTTTCCCCCTTCAAGCTAGATAAGTTTCGTTCTTTGTAGTTTTCTCGTTTCACGCTTATTTCGTGAGATATTTGGCCCGGTCACGATCAATGGACGACCCCGTATAATAATATATTTAAATTAGCATACTAACTCCCGACATTTAGAATTTTTTTTATCAGAGGCAAGAAATGTCTTGTACGAACTGGCAAAAAGTAAAATTTTAAAATGGACTGAATCTATCAAATCCGTTTCCTACAGCATTTTCATTTATGAGGCATAGCTGGTAGTCTTCTGAACGGGTCGAAGGCGGTCGGATTACTTGGAGCCCATTGTTCGAATGTTCAAATGTGTGTGAAATCTTATGGGACTTAACTGGTAAGGTCATCAGTCCCTAAGCTTACACACTACGTAGCCTAAATTATTCTAAGGACAAACACACACACCCATGCCAGAGGGAGGACTCAAACCTCCGCCGGGACCAATCGCACAGAGCCCATTGTAATCTGTTTCTTTGGCTCACGTTACTAACGTTTTAATTCGAATTTCCATAACTTCTGATCCCACTGGAGTTTGACATACACACGTTATTTACCTAACAGGGGGACCGACCTTACGGATAGCTCTCTTCCACTTTCTTCTACTTGTAGGAGCTGAAGCTGAGTGCGCAGACATCAGTTTTCTAAAGCAATACGACCCAATTCTCAAAATAATCCATAAATCGGCTTTGAACAATTGAAAAGTGTTAACATAGTTGCGAGTAGGTCTTTGTGTGAGGCAGTAGTTTTGCAAACGTGAGGCCGTTGGTTCGAAACTGTCGATGAAAGTGCTTTTTTTCTTATTTATATTCCATACGTATTAGCGAATGAAAATGTTAATTAACAAATATAGAGTTAAATTTTTCAAAAACAACGTCTTTCTATTTTTAATTATTAGTCATATGAAAATAAATGTGGCTTTAAACAATCAATAAGTATTGCATGATTAGAAAAAAAAGAAACGGTGAATGTGTAAAAGGGAACAGGTCTTAAAATGTCGTACTATCAGTGAAATAGTTCCCAAAGATGAACGAATCTGCCCAGCTGTAGCCTCGGCAGACGAAGAGTCAAACACGTAGTAGTAGGCGAAGTCAGCTGCGTCGGCGGAACGAGCACTTTGCACGCCGGAGCGGACAAATGAAGGAGCAGGGTGCGCGGCCCTGCGCAGCTGGCCTGCAACACAGTTGGGGAAACTCATTTATCAGCCCGCTTTCAGGGCGGTCTGCGATTGCCCCCCTGCCACCCCCACCCCCCTCTCCTCCATGCTTCCCGCCTTTTGCTCGGGGCGCCGCGGCAGGGCGCAGGCGGCCGTGTTGCCGCCCCCGCAGCTGCCGGCAGAGGGTTAAGGTGCGAGGCGGAGAGCTGAGGAGGGCAGCCGTGTTTGCGAGCCTTTCCGCGCAGCGGTGCGTCCCCTTTGTCAGACGCCGCCTCGGCGCCAATTGTGTCGGGCAATATTGCCGGCAGCTCGGCTTCCCGCTGTGCCTCCGGGCACCGTCACTCACTGGATTCTGGGTGTGTACTGCGGCACGGGTTCCAGCGCCTCGCAGACTTCGCTGGATCTCTCTCCCACAAGCACACTACTGGCTAATGAATGTGCAACAACAGGAACGATAATAGATAACGAAATTTTCTCTATAGTACGTGCCCAAGCTCCCCAGAATCCGATAGCTTGGTTGTCGTCTCACAGGGCAAGTGGATTGACCGCCTGGGGTAATTTTAATATTACTTGCACAAATCATTCTGCTTGTAATTAGGTCCCAGCTAAATCTTACACGTATACTGGCACAACAACCAAACACTTGTTCAGACTGGCAAGTTGTACACTCTTACTACAAAACTCAAGAGACAGAAAATTCAAGTCCTCGCACTCCAACAGATTAGATTCACCGATTCGGAAACAACATACTACAACAACTACTGCACCTTTAAAAGCAAAACAGACAAGAAAATATGCAAAGGAGCTGCATTATTTGGTATGGCCTTTATCGTGGATAAGGACATCCTTGCTTCTGTTACAGTTGTAAATGAGACAGCAA
Organism: Schistocerca gregaria; assembly: GCF_023897955.1. Taxonomy (NCBI): domain Eukaryota; kingdom Metazoa; phylum Arthropoda; class Insecta; order Orthoptera; family Acrididae; genus Schistocerca; species Schistocerca gregaria. The sequence continues at coordinate 517,292,181 of NC_064921.1, read as the reverse complement.
CTGGCTAATGACCAAGCGAATTAAGCACACCAGTAAAACATATACAGTTATTAATGTTCACGCACCTACTAACATTTGCAACAAAAAAAGAACCTGAGAAGACAGGAAAATTTTGGGAAACACTTGAAATTGGAATGTCCAGAATACCGAAGGAGGATGTAAAATTCTTCTCAGTGATTTCAACGTACAATTTGGCAAAGAGACGAAATATATAAAAAAGAAAAAACAGTTGACAATAACTCTCCACATAAATTCACGAACGAGAATGGCGTCACCCTAATCAGTTCGTGCCAACAAAACAACCTAAACATCATGTCAATACCATTTCGAAAGAACCCTAGGAAGCAAAAAACGTGGAGATCCCCTATCTTTCAGTTAGGTGAATTTCAAACAGACCGTGTTCCCATCTCCTGCGATTATAATATATATGACGTTCAAGTCCGCAGAAGGGCAAATATAAATTCTCACCACTACCTTACCAGAGTCAAAATTAAATTCACACCATAAAGGAAATGCCGAACGAAAACACCACTAATTCCCAAATTTGATTTGAAAAAAAAAACCAAGAATCGAAAATTACAGAATACTGGGAAAAAACGAACTACAGACAGCTGGAAAGATTTCCAAACAAAAGGTATACAGAAAGCAAGAGAACTGATCCCACTAAAGAAAAAAATCGATGCACCGATGGTGAAATTCAATTTGTGATAATGCCACAGAAAAGAGACAACGAGCCTTCTTAAACTATAACTGTGGCAAATCAGAAACTACACAAGAGAAATTTTTTTAAATCAGAAAACAAACAGCTAAAATATTTAGACAAACTAAAATAAAATATCTTAAAGAACAACTAAACTCAATTGAAGAAGACTTTAGGAAGCGCAAAACACACGACTTTTACAAAACGTTTGCAAATCAAATCAAATGATACACTTCAGAAACCTCTGTGTCAGGACACAAAATGGTGAATTGCACTAACTAACAAAGAAAATAGTCAAGAATTAGTAAAATAATTCTCACAACTTCTAAATTGTACACAACCAAGTACGAGATTCCCCACATTACAAGCAGAACACATGAATGAAACTTCACTACCGCCAACTCAAGCAGAAATTTGTTGTCACACTAAAAGCTCAAAAATAATAAGTTACCGGGAGAACATGGAATTGTAGCTGAACTACTGAAGAACCTCGGTCCAAATTCCTTAAAAGAGATCAGTCAAATCATCGAATAGATTTAGCACACAGAAAAAATCCCAGAGGATTATAAACGCGCACTAATTCGTCCATTGCACAAAAAGGGAGACAGATCACTTGTAAACAATTACAAAGGCATTTCACTTTTGCCGGTGACTTACAAAATTTTATCCGTGTGTCTTCAAAAGAGACCACAAGAACAACTAGAACAAACAATTTCAGATAACCATGCAGGCTACCGACCTAATAGATCGTACCCAGAACAGATCTTCGATCTTAAAACTATTTTCAAAATTAAAACAATCAGGTTGAAACCATTTGTTGAGTTTAAAAAAGCATACGATTCTATAGATGAACAACGCAATACTCTAAAGCATAATATTCTAGAAAGCAGTATTCTAGAAGAACGCGGACTAGACACCAAAACAGTTAGAAACCAAATCAAAAACTAAATTCATAGATGAAATTTCGGAACTGTTCTTAGTTCAAATAGAAATAAGATAAGGAGATAGAATCTCGCCACTATTATTCAACATAGTTTTAGACAAAGTAATGAAAGAATGGGAAATGGAACTAAGAAAACAAAACTGTTGGAAGACAGTCGAATTAGGAAGCGGCCAAGGAAAATTGAACATTCCATACTTAGCGTTTGCAGATGACTTGGCGATTCTAACAGACAGCGAGGAACCAATCAAAATAAGATAATAAAATCAAAGCCAATCTAACTTCATAAGAAATTGTTTGAGCAACAGAACGATGGGAACCTAAAAGAATATTTTGAATTAAGAGACCAACCAGCAATTATAACAGTATAAACACCTAATCTATTACAGCATAAAAAACAAAAAGCCCTAAGAGAAAGAGCATATATAAATTAAGTACGGAAAAATTACTCAAACAGCCAAAGAAATTATTAAATTAAAAACAGGAGAAAAATAATAAAGCAAGTAATTAGATATAATAGGAACAGGCTGCTCCTTACAAATCAACTTAATAGCATCACTAAAAGGCTGTGGAATCCCTACAAATCTTAATTTATTTGGGCCTTTACGAATAGGAATATAACCTAAAACCTTTCACTCCAACAAAGTTAAAAAACCAACACTAATTAAAACACGAATAACTAACAAAATAAAGTTTAAAATAAACATAAATAAATCATAAAGTATCAATACTATTTGTAGAAAATCTCTACACAAATGAATTCTAAATTCAACACATTAATCTGTCAAAATAGTAAATTAATCAATATAATAAAAATATTTTAACCATATGGTCCTTTCGTACTAATTTGGGTTAATATTTTTAGGATAGAAACCGATCTGGCTCACGCCGGTCTGAACTGAGATCATGTAAGAATTTAAAGATCGAACAGACGTAATTACTGGGCTCCTGCACCCAAAATTGTTCTTAATCCAACACCGAGGTAGCAATCTGCTTTGTCGATATGATGTCTCAAAAACAATTACGCTGTTATCCCTGAGGTAACTTAATCTTATGATCATAAATTATGGATCAAAACAACAAACATAAATCAATGATATGATAATGAAGAGATTATCTATTCTTCATGTCACCCCAACAAAACATTAGCATTAAATATAGAAAGACAAACAAAAAACTATATAAAAGTAAAACGTTAAGCTCTATAGGGTCTTATCGTCCCAGAGAAGACTTTAAGCCTTTTGACTCAAAAGTTAAATTCATAAGTTTATTAAGAGACAGATGATTTCTCCTCATCAGGCCATTCATTCCAGCCACTAATTAAGAGACTAATGATTATGTTACCTTTACACAGTAAAAATACCGCGGCTCTTTAAAATTTCACTCAGTGAGCAGGCCAGACTTCAAAATATTTTCAATAGGACTTGTTTTTGATAAACAGGTGGAATTCAGTTTTGCCAAGTTCCTTTTAATAAATTTACAAGGTAAATCATTATTACAAAGGTTAATAGAATACCTAAAATAATTATAAAATATTTGGATTTCCCACACTAAAAAACATTAGAATAATGTGTTTTCAGCAAAAAAGTTTTTCCATCGTTGGCCTATGTTATTTACAGTTAAAATATTTACTACCACTATTAGGTTGGCACGCAGCAGCTATACGCGTCCCATCTATGGAATCTACAGAGGTAGGAAAATTCCATCTAAGTGGAAAATCTTTGCCAGTTGTTTTACATTCTTCACCTCATATTGGAATCTAAAAAATGAATAAATACAACAAATACAAAAGCATCATGCAACATTCAAAAGTAAATTATGTACTTCAGATAATGCCTAATCTATTGCATTTTGTTTTATGCCTAGCAAATATTAATGATTTGTGTTCTGTTTTCAGGCCCAGTTAGAGACTGACACTGAAATGATGACACAGGATGAAAGTAGTGGAACCTAAGAAACATTAAAGGTGGTCATGGGAACGAAAAATAGCAAGCAATTCAGAATTCTGTCGAAATAGTACATAATGGGGCTCAGAAGCGAAGCAACTAGTTTTCAGCTTTCGGCGAAAAGGTTGCCAATGAAATGCTTCATTACAATGATTCCATTAGAGCAGAAGTGGAATTAATAATTGGTAATTTTCTATACGATGAGGATCTTACATTGCTTTGCAGTGGAAGTGCTACTTCATATGGTTCTAGCACGACTACACAAGAATCTGGGCAACGACGGACAGGCATATGCAGATATTATTAATGCTGCCGTCGTAATTGCAGATGATCTTCAGCAGTGATGAATAATTAACGTTTCAGTTTTGTTGTCATCTTCACGTGCGTGTAGTGTGCTCTTATCCAAAAGTTAAAAGATAAATACAAATTGTACTCTTATTTCAATGTCACCTTAATCAAATCCGTCACTGATTCGACCAAAGCACTGCATACTTCTGATGCCAGGATGCTTACTGAAGAACAATGTGTTTTAAATAAATGTATCAGGCTTCTACACGAATCACCAGTTGGTAAAAATCGAAATGTGATCGCAAGTCATGTAACTGGTATACAGTACCTCATATCTGTATTGGTTTTGGCAATTTTCGGACGAGATACTGGAAACCGTTTCTCGACATCCCAGTGAAATCCTGGAACAGGTACGTATCCAGCATTAATTCCCTTCTTAGATATATTAGAACAAATAAGCCCTCGGTCACAAATATTAAGTAAAAACTGACCTGATTTCGACGCTACTATGGGCGTCGTCATCAGAATTAAACTAACTGTTCTAAAACATAATAGGTGTATAAGACGTTAATAAACTAAAGTGATTTGTTGCAACTCGTGTTCACTCAGGTGCGAGCAGCCCTTAGCGGCTCGCCATCTTATCTTATTTACAACTTTTCATGCCGTCGCCTTTCCGGCTTAGATTTTTTTAGAATGTGACTTGTAAGTACTGCATCTCTTTCCAGTCAGTACACATTTTAGTTTATTAATGTCTTATATACCTATTATGTTTTAGAACAGTTATTTTAATTCTGAAGACGACGCTCATACTAGCGTCGAAACCTGGTCAGTTTTGACTAATATTTGTGACAGAGAGCTTATTTCTTCTAATATAATTCTGACACGGTCACTGAACCGTAGCAGCTATGTTCAAAGTTTCTCTTCTTAGATTTTCTACACTCCTGGAAATGGAAAATAGAACACATTGACACCGGTGTGTCAGACCCACCATACTTGCTCCGGACACTGCGAGAAGGCTGTACAAGCAATGATCACACGCACGGCACAGCGGACACACCAGGAACCGCGGTGTTGGCCGTCGAATGGCGCTAGCTGCGCAGCATTTGTGTACCGCCGCCGTCAGTGTCAGCCAGTTTGCCGTGGCATACGGAGCTCCATCGCAGTCTTTAACACTGGTAGCATGCCGCGACAGCGTGGACGTGAACCGTATGTGCAGTTGACGAACTTTGAGCGAGGGCGTATAGTGGGCATGCGGGAGGCCGGGTGGACGTACCGCCGAATTGCTCAACACGTGGGGCGTGAGGTCTCCACAGTACATCGATGTTGTCGCCAGTGGTCGGCGGAAGGTGCACGTGTCCGTCGACCTGGGACCGGACCGCAGCGACGCACGGATGCACGCCAAGACCGTAGGATCCTACGCAGTGACGTAGGGGACCGCACCGCCACTTCCCAGCAAATTAGGGACACTGTCGTTCCTGGGGTATCGGCGAGGACCATTCGCAACCGTCTCCATGAAGCTGGGCTACGGTCCCGCACACCGTTAGGCCGTCTTCCGCTCACGCCCCAACATCGTGCAGCCCGCCTCCAGTGGTGTCGCGACAGACGTGAATGGAGGGACGAATGGACACGTGTCGTCTTCAGCGATGAGAGTCGCTTCTGCCTTGGTGCCAATGATGGTCGTATGCGTGTTTAGCGCCGTGCAGGTGAGCGCCACAATCAGGACTGCATACGACCGAGGCACACAGGGCCAACACCCGGCATCATGGTGTGGGGAGCGATCTCCTACACTGGCCGTACACCTCTGGTGATCGTCGAGGGGACACTGAATAGAGCACGGTACATCAAAACCGTCATCGAACCCATCGTTCTACCATTCCTAGACCGGCAAGGGAACTTGCTGTTCCAACAGGACAATGCACGTCCGCATGTATCCCGTGCCACCCAACGTGCTCTAGAAGGTGTAAGTCAACTACCCTGGCCAGCAAGATCTCCGGATCTGTCCGCCATTGAGCATGTTTGGGACTGGATGAAGCGTCGTCTCACGCGGTCTGCACGTCCAGCACGAACGCTGGTCCAACTGAGGCGCCAGGTGGAAATGGCATGGCAAGCCGTTCCACAGGACTACATCCAGCATCTCTACGATCGTCTCCATGGGAGAATAGGAGCCTGCATTGCTGCGAAAGGTGGATATACACTGTACTAGTTCCGACATTGTGCATGCTCTGTTGCCTGTGTCTATGTGCCTGTGGTTCTGTCAGTGTGATCATGTGATGTATCTGACCCCAGGAATGTGTCAATTAAGTTTTCCCTTCCTGGGACAATGAATTCACGGTGTTCTTATTTCAATTTCCAGGAGTGTATTTCAGAATCATTTCGCATATTTCACAAAAGAACGCATCTACAAGGCCCGATTTCTCTTGTTCTTCTTTCCAAAAACTTTACTACTTGGGGGATATATAAACAATAGAGCCGTACTCACTTCCATCAATTGCGTCCGTCCGTTTTGTGGCAATTGTGTGGCCCCGTAAAAACATTTCTGGCCTGGAAATGTGTTGCCGTGTAACAGTGGCTGCTATCTTCTTGTAGACGTGGAGTTGTGTAGCAGCAGTGTTGCGCGACAACATTTTCGAGATGTACCATCGGCAATATGCCGTTTTTATGGCCCATCAAAATATATCTTAAGAAGATAAGAGGAGGAAAGGATAACAGTATTTGCAGATACAGGGACAGGTTGGACAATATTGACTAGAATTCTGACATTTTGATGGTAGCAGGAATACAATACAGGGAGTGAAAGGTTATTTGCAACCTATACAGAAACCAGAATACACTTTTAAGAATCGATGGACATGAAAAGGAAGCAGCAGTTCCGAAGATAGGGTTGCAGATTTTGCCCTGTGTTAATCAATCAATACATTGAGGAAGCAGTAATGGGATCCAAGGAAAACAATTCAAAAGGGAATGAAAGTTCAGGGAGAAGAAATAAAAATGTTAAGGTACTCCAAAACGTACTTTTACATCCGCCGATTTGGTCCCGCTAAGATCAACGAGATATATCTGCTAGGAAGTCCAGTATCGAGCCACAAATTTAGTCCAATAATCGGTGACGTTGTTGTTCGTTCAAACTCTGTACGGAACACCTTCCGGGAGTCTTGGAAAACGGCATCAGTCTGGATGGATATGCCCTCTGGATTTTACTGACAAAGAGAAGGGATCTGTCTTCAAATGCCCAGAATCCACAGACTTATTTGAAAGTCATTATTCATACGATGAGTAAGGCACAAACTGATACTTTTTGTGCCAAGACAAACTTATATAACCTGCGTTAACGATCACCACAACACGATAAAGGAATGAATGAGTTAAAGTGTGTATCCAATGAGGGGCTGGAAGTAGGGATCGAACTCTGCCTTTGCGTGTGGTAGCAGCTCAGAGTCTATGTACACTGGAGATAAACGGTCACAGAGACGCATCACTCCGGAGAGACCTAGGTAAAATGCTGTTTGGCCACTGCCACAGAGTGTCCGTCGGAGAGCAGCTGCGCGACGTAGCGGACTCGGCTATGTAGGGCGGTCGCGCGCGCGCACTGTGGAGGATGCGCCGCTGACACACTGGCTGCCGTGGTGTACAGTATGTAGGTAGCGGGGGCGGCGGAGGCGGGCGGGCTGCACCTGCCTCCTGACGAGAGGCGCAGCTGGGAGCGCGGTGCTCAGAAGGCCGCTCAAACTGTGGCTGCTTACGGCCCACTGCTTGGTCCGCACGCTTCCGCTAAGAGCGGGAAGTTTCGTGAACCGGCAAGAGTCTAGGGCAGACATAGACAAACTTTCGTAACACGAGGGCCTGATCCACATACTAACTTATGCTCGCGGACCGCCTTATGACGATGCGACATGAGCTTTCCTAGCGCATAAAGGCAAAACTATTGGGTCGGTGACAATGTGGACCGACGGAAGCGACCGATTCCACCCGTCTGCTTTAAACCATGGCGTAACGGTGTTATAGGTCAACCGTAGCTGACGATACCGAAACAACAGAGGAGAAAGACTAATTGAGTTCTTTAATGTATCCTCCTACACTCGCTCAACGACTACACCTTCCTATACACCACAGCATCATCAGCAGGCAGAAGCAGATTGCTGCCCATTCAGTCTGCCAGATCATTTATGTATGTAGGTGATAACAGCGGTCTTATCACAGTTGCCTAGCCTACTGCAGACGATACTCTTGTCTCATTCAAACACTAGCCGTCGAGGACAACGCTCCAGGTTTAGTTACTTGAGAAGTCTTCCAGCGACTGACATATATGGGAATCTATTCCGTATGCTTGGACCTTCGTTAACAGTCTGCAGTGAGGCACCAGGCATGCGGCCGCCGAACTTACTTAAGCCAAAGCACGACTATCTGTATCCTGCATAACAATTGCGTGACATCCCATGCAGGCCACTTTGAACATTCACACTCTACACCCATGGTGTGATAAGCGGCATGTGTAGCCTCTTTGAGGTGTTCAAATATTCGCGCACCTTCCTTGTTGGTTTACGCACTGTAGCAGTACTGTATTTTTAAGTAATTTGCTGATGCCATCTGTGACATTTTTTTGCAAATGGAAGGAAAATTTCCCCTTTGGGTAATTCCTTTTTAATAAAATTTTTAGAACTTTCAGGATGAAGTAACATTTTTATCTTTTGTAAGAGTAGTTGTTTCCCTCTAACGGCTGTTCTTAAACGATCGAGTTCTTCCTCCAAGTACTGTCTTTCACGTATTCTTTTAAACCGTTTCGTCAATGCTTTGACCACTCCTGTTTTCTGCCTGGGATGGTAATTGGAATTTATGTGCTGGTATCTGTCCGTGTGAGTGGGCTTTCAGTAGTCTTCATGCCATAAAGTGCCGTCAGACTTTCTAAGTAAGTGCACATCCTAAAATGAAATTTGATTTTCTTTCTCCTTTTCCACAGTGAACCTTTTGTTAGAACTGATATTATGCAGAAAATTTAGAAATTGAAAGACTTCTTTTCCTTCACGAAAGTGTCATTCACGTACCAAAACCAGTATGAGGGCTTCTTCTTCGTAGAATTTGTTGCCCCATTAAAATTAACTTGATGTAAGACAATGTTTGAAGACATCTACCATATCCTTAGCGAAAATACTCTCCAACTATGACATCACTTCATTAAAAGGAATTATTAAACAGTGATACAACATTAAAATTGATCATGTCGGTTGTACACAGCCTGAAGGATTTTAATCGTTCTATAAAACGACCAAAGTCTTTAATATAATTATGAGTTTTTCCTATAAATAATTACAGGAGAGTGGATAATGATTTGGCAGTCCAATAGATCGAACAATCAATAGGGGTAACAACTTGTCTCATTTGACTTTCTGAGCCTGTTCTAGTCTTCTACACGATCCACGTTTCGACCCCTCTGCTGGGATGTTCTTCAGGATCTTATGGTGTTACCAGTTAGCTGAAAACTGTCACAAACCGGTGAATCATTCTCTTATAAAAGGGAGTTCTCCCGTCTTTATGCTGAAGAAGTGCATTTATTGGGCACCAAAAGCGTTCAGGTAATCATTCAGGTAACCGTGAACACCAGAAGATCCTGAAGAACAACCCAGAAGAAGGATCGAAACGGCGATAAAATAGAAGAAATATGACGTGGCCTAACAACCCAGAAGATTTTACCTTCAAGGTAACAGACGTTATTTTACTTGCAGCTCTGTCCTCAGTCGCAGCCGTGTGAGGTAGGACGATCACATGAAATCCATATCCGTATCAGTGAATGGCAGATTCAGATTATTTGGAGGAGTTCTGGAGAATGCAGTTCAGTCGCACATAACACACTCATGTCACAACGTCTAGAATCTTTTTCCACCATTTGGGTTGCTTATGAAGTAATTATAACAAAACACATCAACTGAATTCGGAGAGGCGCTGGTAGGTTTGTAATAGATCGGTGTAGCCCTTAGGATACTGTCACTGAAATACTCTGCGAAACGAAAACGGGAATAGCTGGAAGAAAAGCTAGAGTTTGCGGAATCCTGTTGAATAGCTTTAGCGAACCTCAATTCGAAGGTGACTGTGCGATGATTATGGTGCAAACAACGCATATCTCGCATAGGTATCATGAGAAATATGAGAGACTAGGATGTGCTTGGAGGCACTTAGTCATTTTTCCCTAACTCAATACTCGAATGGAGTATGAAACGAAACTGATTATATTATCAGCAGGATGTACCTTCCGCCATTCACTGTCAAGTGTCATGGAAAGTATTTACGTAGATGCAGAATACTCACGGCATTATCATAACTACAGAACTATTTCATTGATTTCACATACCAATACATATCATTCATGAACGCCTGAGCTTCTACATAGATAAAGAAATACCACCAGAACAAGCTGGGTTTTTGTGTAACAAGCAAACACGATACTCAATGTCAGCTAATTGAGGAATGTTGAGAATTCAATACTACTTTAGTTCTTTGTTTCTTGAGACATAAGAAGGGCTTCAATTGTGATAGATGTAAGGAACTGTGGTAAGTGCTAAGCGAAAAGGGTAAAGGGTGTTCGTGATCACCTTATTATCTTTCCAGAAATCTCTACTCCGACAGCAACGCACTAATCAGACTAGATAAGACAATTTCAAGTCCTTTTGAACCATGTAAAGGAATTAGACAAGGGTGCATTTTAGCACCAGTTCTGCCGAGCATCTATACAGTTGCTATGAGAAAATCTTCATGGCTGGACTGCGGATATCCTAACAGGTGGGAGAAGAATCAATGGTTTGAGATTCACTAATACACTACACTATGCGCTGTATCGCCGGCAGGTGTGACCGAGCTGTTCGAGGCGCTTCCGTCGGGAACTGCGCGACCGCTACGGTTGCAGGTTCGAATCCTGCCTCTGGCATGGATGTGTGTGATGTCCTTAGGTTAGTTAGGTTTAAGTAGTTCTAAGGTCTAGGGGACTGATAACATCAGATGTTAAGTCCCATAGTTCTCAGAGCCATATGCGCTGTATAAGTAAAAGTCAAGGAACTATGTGATAGAGTTGAAAGAGAAAGTGAAAAACTTGGGTTATCAGTGAATAACAAAAGACCAAGATCTACGTCAATATGACTATTCTTCAACCGACAATTATGTGTCTGACAGAGGGTTCATCAAAGCATCTTTAAACTGAACGAATTTTCACTCTGCAGCGGAGTGTGTGCTGATACGGAATTTCATGGCAGGTTAAAACTGTGATGAGGAACTGGTGGAAGTAAAGTTGTGAGGACGAGTCATGAGTCGCACTTGAGTAGCTCAGTTGGTAGAGCACTTGCCCAGGAAAGGCAGTGGTTCCGAGTTCGTGTTTCGGACCGGCCTATTGTTTTAATCTGCCAGGAAGTTTGCCACCCCAATTCGCGTATCATATCCGCGGCACCTTCTCCCTTATTTCGCGATACTACAAAACGAGCTGCCCTTCTTTGAACTTTCCTGATATTCTCTGTTAATCCTATCTGACCCGAATCCCTCCAGAGCACTACAGACAAGCATAGTGTATGCAGTCTCTGTAGCAGACCTGTTGCACGTTTTAAGTGTACTGCCAATAAATCGCAGTCCTTGGCTCGGTTCCCCACAACATTATCGTTCCAGTTGAAGTTGCTCTTAACTGTTATTCCTAGGTATTTTGTTGAATTGAGAGCCGGTATTAGATTTGTGTGATTTATCGTGCAACTAACATCTAGCGAATTCCTTTTAGTACTCGTATGGATGGCTTCACACTTTTCATTATGTAGTGTAAATCCCACTTTTCGCTTTGTTTTTGATCATTTTATGGCTTTACGAGACGGTAAATCACAGTATCATCTCCAAATAATATAAGAGGACTGCTCAGATTGCCTCCTAAATCGTTTATTTAAATTAGAAACAGGAGAAGGGCTAACACTCCTTCAGGGAACGCCAGGTTTCACGTTTCACTCGTTGACTTTCTGTCAGTTATGCGAAGTGTGACCTTTTTGCCAGAAAATACACTAGCACAACTCAAGCGATACTCCATAGCACACTATCTGATTAGAATTCACTTGTGAAGAATGGTGTCAAAAGCCTAAAAATACAGAATCAGTTTGAGATCCCTTGTCGACAGCCCTCACTACTTCGTCTGAAAAAAGGCCAAGTCCTATATCTCAAGAATGATATTTTCTGAGTCCATATTGGCCATTTGTCAATAAATAGTTTCATTAGAGATAATTCATAATGTCCGGACTCAATATATGTTCCAAAATCCTACTGCAAATTGGTGTTGGTGGCGTGGATCTGCAATTACTCTTGTTCCCGTTCTTGATTTTACAATCTTTAGATACGGATCTTTGGTTGAGTGAACGGTTGCATGCAACTGCTAAGTTTGGAGCTATTGTATCAGCATATTTTGAAAGGAACGTAACTGTTGTACAATCTGGACCGAAGGCCTTGCCTTTGTTAAGTGATTTAAGCTTCTACACTACACCGTGGATATCGACTTCTAAGTTTCTCATGTTGGCAGCGGAGCTAGGTTTGAATTCTGAAATATTTATGTTATCTTCTTTGGTGAGTGAATTTCGGAAAACTGTGTTTGGCAACTTCGCTTAAGCGCATGTCATCAGTAACATTAATACTGCTATTGCACAGTGAAATTATTAATTGTGTCTTAGAGCTTGGTGTATTTCACATACGGCCAAACTCTCTTTGTATTTCCTACGAGATTTCGAGACAGAGATTGGTTGCAGAAACTATTAAAACCATCTCCTCTTGAGGTCCGCGCTAGGTTTAGAGCTTCAGAAAAAAAAAAAAAAAAAAAAAAAAAAAATGTTCAAATATGTGTGAAATCTTATGGGACTTAACTGCTAAGGTCATGAGTCCCTAAGCTTACACGCTACTTAACCTAAATTATCCTAAGGGCAAACACACACACCCACGCCCGAGGGAGGACTCGAATCTCCGCCGGGATCAGCCGCACAGTCCATGACTGCAGCGCCCTAGACCGTTCAGTTAATCCCGCGCGGCCGCTTCAGTAAAACATCGCCAATTTATACTGGTTGTCAAGTAAAATCTATGCCCATAGTAACTCACAGGAACTACCTGCATAAATTTCACTACAAGGTGAACTACTTCTGACATCAGTAAGCACTCCACGACTAACTGCATTTAATCTGTCCTTTCCAAGCGCCGTTAGGCCCTTTATAGAAACATCGACTGAATATATGTGTGGCTGTAGCCAGCTATCAGTAGGTTACCTATAACGATTTGAGATTTCTAGTAGCTCGTGGAGTTCTGATTTGTTCCCAACGCAGCGACGACAGTTAAGGTTACAACACCAGTTGTTGCTGGGTATACCCTCATCCTCAGATAATGGTAATTGACAGAGGTATGTTACTACCACCTATTGAGGTACTCTCGGTATATGAGGAAATTGATCATTTTATCAACCTGGACCAAGTGGATCAGAAAGAGGGTGGTTCTACACGGAAAATACGGTGCAGAACTGTTCTGGTTAGATATGCTCCATAGAAAATGAGTGATTTGGATAGACCGAACCCTAACCAGACTGACTAAATTGAGAGGGTTTCTTGTTTTACCGGCTGAAACCTGAACGATAACTGAACGCGATCGCAAACGAACTAATGCTTTGAGATGGGGACATACAGGAGGCTGGTGACAATTTCATGGCTGGACGAACGAACCACGTATCAATCCTTCATGAACTTAGGGTGGAGAACAGACTGTCCACCACTTCTTTTCAGTTAACCTGCATCTCGCTGGTCACATAGTTCGACAACAGGAAGATAACTTGGAAAAGATGATTATCCAAGGCAAAACTTATAAAATGACTTTTATCTTAATAATATCAATATTTACATATGTGTTTGGAGAGAAAGACTGATTTTTTATTGAGATTTTTACTTTAAGTCGTAACTGGTACCTGAATTTTGGTTGCTGTCTTCTTCTTCACTGCTTCTGCACCAGTTGGTGACGTATTACAATTTGGAGTAAGATATTGTTCTTTAAGGTTTAAAATGCGACTGTATTAGTTACTTGGCCGTATCGCGGATAGCTTTGAGCCCAAGTTTTCGTAGCTTTTCATATCTAAGGGACCACTGTTGTAAGTAAATAAGATCAAACAGCAATCTGCTTTTCGTGAGAAAAGGAGATAGCTTGGCACACAAACTTCCTTCAAACTACACGTCCTGCTACATCAAAATTGGTCAGTGCAGTTCGGCACCATGCTATTGTACGAGAACATAAACCAATTACTGTAATTAAGAAATTATGAGAGATTGTTACTTATTGAATGAAAACTATAGAGAATGCATTTCTTTTCCTGTATTTTAGTGAACTTGGTACACATACAATTCAGTCGATTGATAGACGGCGACGACAATGAAGTTCACCTCTTTTTCCAAAAACAAGATATTTCTATTCTTCACTTCCAAAAAATTTGTATACATAAATGTTCTGCAACTCTTACATATACTTTACTCGGTTTTATCACTAAAATGTCAATTTTCATTACATGTATCAATACGTTCTGAGCGACGGCCTAGCAACACGCCCTCTTTCCACAAGATACAGATTAACAGTCCTCTTTTTTTATTTAATAAATCAATTGTCTTTTCTTTAGAGTTCATAATCATATTTACATTTACAGTATTTACATACATTACTGAGCTTCTCAGAATAAAATCAGGCACAAATTAGTTAAAAGGAAAGCAGTGAGGCATACATAACATTACAAGCTGAAGGGGAAAGATTACAAGGAGAAACACTGAGACCATGGATGGAATGGATAAAAGAGAAGGCAAACCAAACGTTGGGCCAGCTACTCCGAAATGCAGAAGACCGGGAACAATGAAGACAGACAGGTAAGAAGGCCGTTTGATGGGTCACCAACTTTCATCTATGAAAGACGGGGGTGTTGGTAATGAGAGATGTCAGAGGATGAAACGAATGTGGTACGACCTTCTTCTATGTCGTTACGTTAACTCTCTGTTTGTTGTTATATACGTATTTAAGGAAGTGTTACAGTCCGAACAATTAAAATTATATGCAAATGAGCGTGAATGAGAGACTGATAGCGATTCTGCGATGGTATTTTGCGTTGTTTGAGACATTTTCGTCTTTAACTAGCTAGGTCGCTAATACCAAGACAACTGAACGAGCACACACACACACACACACACACACACACAAGAGCGCGCGTGCACGGCTTTCAGATAATGGGTTTATTTAAATTTCAAAAATAGCGCGCAGTTGTTTGCTGACAACCAGTTCAGGTGATCAGTGTCATTCGTTTCCTACGAACGGATGTAGGTGAATATACTGCAATTATTAGACATGCTTACATTTTAAAAAAACGGACAGTGTCCCAACTGCATAGTGACTTGGAGGAAGTTCTTGAGAACTCTGCACCAGTGTTCAACAATATTTACTACTGCCTAAATTAATTTAAATACGGCCGCCAGTACGAGTACCATGCAAATGTGGCACGCTTTTCATTTTGGACTGACGTTATTGCGTAAGACAACTGCCAGGAAGATTAAGTGCAGGGAGTTAAAAGCGGTCGGACAGTGAGTGACATTGTTGAGATGGAGATCGTTTCACACGAACTGGGAAACAATGTACTATATTAAGTTGGACATATGAAGACTGTAAGTGTGTGACAGGTCGAAGGTCTCTTGCATGCAGATCAGGAAAGCTCCACGAAGGACCTATTTCGGGTGAACGTAGCACAATACAAAGAATTTCTGACAAAAATGACTGAAACGTTGTTCACTATTACAACATGATGACGTCAGCAATGTGGAAAAAATTATTGAAAATAATGTGCTTTATGCCGAAAATATTTACAGTAATTTTTAAACAGTCGTGCCACGATTAAAATCTTGGAGGACCTATTACCTGGCCATAAACTGCCGTTTGCACTCAGAAAGAGATTTGCCACAAGAAGACGCCACTGCCCGTGGCCCAGTCTCGAAACAACTGCAGTTCTGAGGAATCTCCAGATGAGTGCCACCAGCTGCAGAGTGCTGCCACCACTGGCGTCTGTAGCTTGCACAGGGCATTAGTCGAGCCGGCATTCTCCTGAAGAAAGTGTCATGCCAAGAGCCTTCGCTCACCTCACCTCAACTCGTTTCCTCTGTTGCGTATTCAGATCATACCCATTTGTGTTGCAGTTGTGGTCTGCGCTTTCACTAGATTATCAAGTGCATTTCTATCCGTCATGTGTCAAAGGAACTCTGTTGTGACGATGTCATGAAACATTGCTCCGTATTTGATACTTTTGTGAAGGCAAGCCTTCGATGTCTACATTCGTGGTTGTAGCACAAACAGACCAATGGTTTGTCGTCTGTTAGCATTTCTATAGTCATTCGTTCACTCATTGATTAATAACGATAGAGTATGATCTTCCAACGACCAACGGTGTTTCTGTGCTTCTTTTTCGCAGGAGTCATAAAAGTCGTTGAAACCAACTTTGCCGTTCTCTGGATATCAAGACGACCGAATGATTTCTTTGTACCTCTCGTACTCTTTGCTATCAATAACATTGGACAAAGTTTGTCGATGGGTTCATATATGTATAAAAACAAGAGACGATGCCTTTGAAACTTTCGTTAGTTATTGCAAGATGACAGAATTGTAAACATAGGGCGGTGGAGTATCGGACAGATCAGCCCTCTGAAAACATAAATTGTTTATCAATCAATTGTGAAAAATTCCGATGAGATAAACCTTGAAAATGTATAAAATACAGTTGTGCAGAGTGACCAAACTAAAATTTGCCCAGAAATCGTGCACCAAATAGCAACCTTAGTACTACTGAACGGCTGTTCAACTTAGTCGTGATAATGGTGAGTGTTCTGTTAGTTACATACCCAGGGAATATGAACAATATCGGAAGAATTAAAAACCGGAGAATATACCGATAACAATTCGGTTAGAAACCACTGTCCACTGCTATAACTTGTCAGGAACTCTAATTTACGCACAATAGTAAATTTGTAAGAATATAGACGCAGATTCTACGTAATAATCTTCAGGGACGGTGAACGGAATCATTTTGCTGGGCTTCCCTGCCCTATGAGGTGATAAACGTTCTCTGGTGCTGGACTCCTTTAATATCGCTTTACAATGATACCTCTCTTGTCTACATTATGTCGTCATTACAGACAGAAAAAAACTTACTGGGACAAATTTGTTTGGCTACCCTTTACAGTGCTCTATCAATAGTAACTAGACAACGAAAGATTCCCAGGCCAAACAGCCGACACATTCCTTTTCGTATCGTGCGACGTTCACGTCATATTGAAGAGGAGATCACAATGCGCTAAGGACCAATGTATTTCATAAACAAGAATTATCAAAAGGTGTAAAAAATCAGTAAAAAACAGGCTGAGCAACAGCATAGGATTTTGACAAACAAAATCATTGTAGATTGTTGTGTTGTTAGTTACATTAATGTTAATACTGGTGCAATGAGGGAACCGTAAGAGTCGCCTAAAAACCGGAGAGCAAAAAAATGGTGTAACGAGCGATAATTAATTTCTTCCACAGCGAGTTCAACTGATGATGATTATGGTGATGTTTGGTTCGTGGGGCGCTCAAGTGCGCGGTTATCAGCGCCCGTCCAAATTCCCAACCTGTGCGCAGTCCAATTTCGCCACTTTCGAGCAGTATCCCACCAAGACGCCTTCAACAACTGTTTCAATGACTGTGATCTGATGTCTGTTGTCCCCTTCTGATGGTACTACGCGACGGCATTAGGCGAATAATAGTTGCGTGGAACTGGAAGACTCCATACGTAAAGATTGTCTCGCTCATCACTACGTACCACAGCGTATCATCCACGCAGACGATGCTTCTTACGCTACCTAACCAAAAGCATCGCGAGACCAATTAGTAGACATTTACATTAATGTGTGGTGTCATCACGCATATAAGATGGTTTGATCTCTGCTAGGGACACTTTCAGTAAGGCGTATGAATGTCTGTGGAGGAATCGCAGACCATTCTTCCTCAAGAGTAGAAACCAGAGAAGATAGTTATATTGCGCGCTGGCGTCTGGAGAGAAGTCGACGTGGTAAACTCATCCCAAAGGTCTTCCGTTGGGTTCACGTCGGTACTCTGGACAATCCAGTCCATTTTAGGATTGTTCCTGCACACAAACCATTGGCTCACCGATGCTGCTTTGTGACAGTATGTTGTGAGCTGATACAAACAATTGTCGTCTCCGAACTGTTCCTCCTCTGTATACAGAACAGGATCTACAACGCTACAAAATGTGTTCATGTCCTTTCCCTTTCAGCGTTTTCTTAGGCGCGATGAGCGGACCATACCCATGAAAACCACACACACACACACACACACATACACACACATACACACACACACACACGCTTGAACATCACCTTCTTCATACTTCACTGTTGATAATACACGTTTATGGCAAGTAACGTTCTCCAGGTATTCGCCAAACCCAAACTGTTCCATCTGATTTCCATAGGCTATAGCGGGTATTTTCAGTTTTCCACTGTCCAGTGACGTCTTTCTTTACAGCATCTCAGGCGTCACTTAGCGCTGCCTTACAGAAATGTGTGGCTTGTGAGAAGTTGCTCGATCTTTGTATCCCATTCTTTTTTCTTTCCTGCGCAAGATAATTGTTCTAGCCGGAATAGTGGTAGCTCTTTGGAACTCACGACTCATTGCTCCCACTGATTATGCTTTTTTTTTTTTTTTTTTTTTTTTTTTTTTTTTTTTTTTTACAACCACTTTCTGTCGTTACTCGACGGTCTCTTTACGTAAGTGCATGACGTCTGTCTGGTATTGGTTTGGCTGTGACAGTTCCTTCGTGTTGCCACTTCAGTCACATCGCCATCAGCCGACTCTGGCAGCTTTAGATGGGTTAAAATATCACTGACCGATTTGTTATTCAGATGACATCCAGTGATTAATCCACTAATCACGTAGCTCTCCTGAACGACCCTTCGTGTTGTTGCTACATGTCAGCTGACAACATTTGCTTTTATATTGGCGGGTCCGTCTCTCATGACATGTAGTCGTCAGTTCTGCATCACTTAACAGTGTCTGGAAACTTTTGATCCGATAGTGTACGAAAGCAGGCCAACGTTGGGCTGTGTAGAACCACAGCTTATAGGAAATTTTCCTCCCAGCGTTTGTTACATTCGCCCGCCTTAACATATTAATAACAAAAATTTTAGGGGTGCATTTGAGTGTGGTCGGCATAATCACCTGTGCAATGCCGTTTATTATTGTCCACAGTTTACTCAAGGTTTCCTCTGGTGGTGGATACCTTGTGTGTCCGACAAGGCACGTAAAATGTAAAAGTCGTGTGACTAGGGCTTCCCGTCGGGTAGACTGTTCGCCGGAAGCAGGTCTTTCGATTTGACGCCACTTCGGCGACGTGCTCGTCGATGGAGATGAAATGATGACGATCAGGACAACACAACACCCAGTTCCTGAGCGGAGAAAATCTGCGACCCAGCCGGGAGTGGAACCCGGGCCCATATGATTGACATTCTGACCACTCAGCTACCGGAGGCGGGCACTAGTCACGTGATGAGCATTTTGAAGTATATCATAATACATATTCCAATCGTCTGCTGGTTCCTGATTTGTGATTGTATTGGAAAACATCGACGGCATCGTTCATATAGCGCACTTTCTTTCCCGGAAGAATGATGACCGAGTGCATACGCAGAGGAGTGTCTCGGCAGCTATCCAGCTATTATCTCGACGCGTAGGAGAAACGTACATGTCGCCTTTCGAACTTGTCCTGAGAATCATCCTCGGGCAGCGTACAAGTATGAGTATCTGGGGTACCAAATGAAATATCCGCGATACTTAATTCAGCAGGAACACGCAATGCGTATGTGTGACAAATGTCAACCTTTTTGGTTTCATCTCTCCATACGACCGTTCTAGAAGCGATATCTCGTTGCTTAAAAATCACAAATCACCATTGAACTACAAATTTTCTGTGATATGTGACTGTTGAAGCGTTCTGCATTTCGACTCTATAGCAACAGATACTTATTTAAATATTCTGTTGTTGACGCACGGACTTTATTTCCCACCTCTCTTTGCCGTAATGAAACGTCACCTAAAACGGGAAGCTACAGAACAGTATAGGAAAATGAAACGGAGCCCATTTCTTTTCTGATGTGTAATAAATGCCACGTTAAGGTCCAGAAGGCAGTCTGTAGCAACCTACCTCCATTCGACAGGTCATAAACGGATCTGAAGATGTTAATCAGATACCCATTTGCTCCTGAAACAGAAACAATTAATACGTCACAGTAACCTCACAGTTCTAGTGACAGGCTACCAGAAGGAGAGACTCGCGTTCATTTGTCCCTCCACTCAGCACTTCTGAAAGCGGAGCTGACTCACGGACCATGAGTGGGAGCGCTGGCGCATCACACGCGATCTCGTAGCTGCCGAACAGCTGCAGTCACACTCAGAAGCAAAGCTCTGCAGTGGGTAAGCTCACAGGATTGTGGTGTTAACACTACATCTACGTCGGCATGTACATCTACATACACACTCTGCACATCAGTGTGGAGTGCATCGCAGAAGGTAGTTGGCATCGTACCCCATGCAAGATCTTCTTCCCACACCATTCGCGTATTAACGTGGGAAGAATTACTGCTTAAACGCCTATGTGCGAAATGCAGTTACTTTCATTTTGTCTACGCTGCCCCATTGGGCATCGTATGTAGGAACCTGTAGTGCGAGGTGCTTGAGAAAAGAAATAAGCCTGACAACACCCTTGAAAAGATGGATCAAGCCTATGGGGAATATTCCTCATCAAGAGTTTTTCGCTGGTACAAATCATTTTTGGAAGGCTGAGAACACGCTGAAGATGAACCTTGCTCAGAGAGATCTGCAACTTCGAAAACAGATGAAAATGTCGAACGTGTGCCATTACCATTACAGTGCATTATATTTAGCGTACAAACCTACTAAAGCTCATTCGTTGCATTACATTAATATAAGTTACGGTCTAATATATAACTTAATGCCTAGGACTGTAGTAACGTATCCTATGGGTTATTCAAGTTTACATCTACATTGGATTGTCTCTTTCCTAGGTTGATGTATGAAGACAGATGGGTGCAGACAGTACTATATCCACCCATCTGTCTTCACACATCAACCTACGAAAAGGCTATCCAATGTGGATGGAAACTTGATTAACCCATAGGATACGCAACAGACCCAATAAAAGCCATAAAAATCACTAAAAGAGTACTTAGAGGCTTCACTTAAAAATAGTTTTATGACACCACCGTAGCTCGCTGTCTACGTCCAGCAGCATACAGTTGACAGTACTGAAGAACTGACCACTCTAGATACCAAGCACCTGCTTGTAATTGCGCAATAACACTTTCTATTTGGAGAGTAGAAGACCACAGCTTCGCTAGCTGTCTACGTGTGAAGTATATCATCACTTATGCGAGCTATGTAGCTCGATACATACGTTCAAACCATTGTACAAAAAATACTGAAGGAGTGTTAGTAAAATATGAGACATCTAACTGCCGAAACAGCAATGTATGTTACCTTCTACCTACACAACGAGATCAAAGAGGATATTAAGAGATATTCAATAATCGTTCGCTTATACAGCAGCGCAGATCTAGCCTTATGTTCCAAATGTACAGTTGGAAGTATTACAGAATAGACAAACTGAATCTAAAACACAGTGACAACCTAGCATCTAAAGGCGGTAGTCCTCTGACTAAATGTTATACAGTAGACAATCATATACACACTAGCGTAGCTCAAAGTCTATGTCAAACCATTGTCCGAAAATTCGTGAAAGATTAAATGTTAGACTCTGAAACATTTACACTTCCTAGCAACTGAATGCCACCCTCTATTTGAAGAGCAGACGGCCAAAGCTTCGCTAGATATCTGCATATGAAATACATCAATACTAACATGATATATGCACCACTATCTAGCACGATGTCTACGATCAAACCACCGGTATGCAACAGGGTAATATCATCCTCTATCTGAAGAACAGAGAGCCAAATCTTTGCTGGATGTCTGTCTATCAAATATACAGGGTGATTCAGAAATGCATGTAAATATTTTAAGGGTGTATTTGTGAGGTAAATATAAGACAAAAATGTTCTATAAATGTTTTTCCATAAACGTTTAATTCCAGAGTTATCGTTAAAATACGAAAGTCATGTCCGTATCAAAACGACGTCAGTGAAAGCAGCAGGATGCCATATTCTGGCACGTAATGCACATACGTATCTCCCAACAGTTGATTCGAAACTGGATGAGTAGTGTTTCTTTGTGTTTGCAATTGCTGTTTACTCCTACTGTACAGAAGATGGCGCTGATGTTGTTGGTAACGGGAACGTACTTCCTGTCGTTCATTCATCGTCGGAAGGCTACAGGTTTCGTGCACATGATGTACTCAAACAGTGAGTATGCTGATATGCACCTTGTGTATGGTGCAGCAGATGGAAACGCACTTGCAGCAAGACGAAGGTACAGTGAGCTGTTTCCAAGACGACGGTTACCAAGTCATCAGACGTTTGTATCTGTGGGCAGACGTATGCGGGAGTATGGCATTCGTCCTGGGCCACATTCAGGTCGACCACTTGAGCATGCAGTGAACGTCGAGGAACATGTTTTGGACCTGGTAGACCAAGATCCAGCCATCAGTACGAGACAAATTAGTGCAGCTGTACGACTTCCACAATCTACTGTATGGCGGCTGCTTCGGAGACAACAGTTGCATCCATTTCACCTGCACAAAGTGCACGAATTGACACCTGCAGACTATCCTCGCCGTCAGCAATTCTGCCAGTGGTTACAAGAGCGTCATTTGAATGATCCAATGTTCATTCGGCGGATATTATTCACAGATGAGGCCATGTTTACTCGTGCGGGTGTAATCAATTCGCATAATATGCACCAGTGGGCTGTCGAGAATCCTGGCGCGAGAATTGTGCGTGGATATCAACATCAATTCTCCATAAACATTTGGTGTGGTATTGTGGGGAATGACTTACTCGGACCTCATGTTCTACCTCCAAGTCTGACTGGGCACGCTTACCGCGAATTTTTGGAGGGGGAATTGCCTGGATTGTTACAGGATGTCCCTCTTGCAACACGAGCCACCTTGTGGTTTATGCACGATGGTGCTCCTGCCCATTACAGCCGCAACGTAAGGGCGTACCTCAATGATGCGTATCCACATCGATGGATAGGTCGCGGAGGACCAATTGCTTGGCCAGCCAGATCACCTGACCTGAACCCTTTAGACTTTTATTTATGGGGCCGACTAAAGACATTGGTGTATTCTTCTGCAGTACCGAACAGAGAAGTGCTACAACAAAGAATTGAAGGTGGTTGTGAAATTATTCGTGGAGAGTTGAACGGACTGTGTAATGTGCAGAGATCATTGCAGCGACGAGCACGGGTCTGTCTGCAAGTTCAGGGACAGCATTTTGAACATGCATTGCATTAAGATTTGTGCAAATACAGTACAGTACAGTCTGTAAATTCTTCACGTATTTTCCTTAGTTATTTTGCATTGATTTAGTTCAATCAACAGGAACTAAAGTAATACAGTATTCGCGAGAAATTGTTTCAGTTTGTTACGTCACGTTTATTTACCAGTTTGCGTTTTTAGTCCAAATGCACTGTAATTAAACTGTGAACTCTGGGAAGTAAATACTTTACGTTGTATTGAATGTATTATCATGTTTTGTTCATAACTCTGTAATAAGCCAAGTACAGCAAAAATTGTATAGAACATTTTTGTCTTATATTTATCTCACAAATACACCCTTAAAATATTTACATGCATTTTTGAATCACCCTGTATTGTACGTCATTATTTTTGTCAACAAACGATGGGGGAGTAATAAAGAGATGAGAGATTCCCGACTGCATAGAAACAGTGTGCATTAGGAAATTAACTTCCGCTATCTACAAAATAAGCTGTAAAAAGATATTCAAAGGTATTCAGCAATGTACTATTTATGGCCTTGATATAGGTTATCACATCACTAATTTTTTTATAGTGCACTAAATATGATGTGCTGCGCCATAATGGTACAATTTTCAGATTGGTTGCGCTAGTTTCAGATATTGGGATCAACGCCGCTGTATTCTGATTTTAACAGTTTACTAAAAAAAATTTTTTAACAAACAGCGAAACTTCTGTTTCTTATAAGTTTTAAATAATTTTCTTTTTGTAACTACGTTTGTCACTTGCTTAGCGATACTGTCAAAAAAAGGTACTTACGGTTTTGTAATAATGCAAGGATTGTAAATATTGTGTAAAGGGTTTCTTAGCAGTATTCTGCAATGAAGAAACCATCAAAAATATTTTATAAACCAATCATAATTTCTTAGATGTACATTTGAGATCATGGTTGCTTTTAAATTACGTATTTGACCTTCAGTGATAGAATCTAGCTTTGCAGCAACACCTGTTATGTTTGTGGTCGGTTCGTCTCATGTACTGGCTATTGGCGACCCGGTAGGCATGACGTATTATGTTATGGGAACCTTTTTTGACAAACTGTGATGTAATTTTGACGTGCCAGTGCGTCGCTCATTTCACGTTTATGTACCTGCAGATTGAATGGAAAGATTTTGCGTTTAACTGCTACCAGATGTTCATAATGACCCTCTATGGGTTCATGTTCCATTATTTGAATAATAGTTTCTAGCACTTCTTGCAATTTTATTACAGACCCGAAGGTGATAACTTAGTTTTACCGAAGCCAGTTACCTATAATAAAGTTTTTTACAGCGATCTCGGCTAAGAAGTTCTTTTTCTCCCAAGCAATTGGGACCTGTATGAGTGTTTTGTGAGCGATCTCCTTTGCAGTGTCCCCCCCCCCCCCCCTCCAAAGAACCGAAGACTGCTACCTGCTTTGACTACGACTGATTCTGTCTGATAGCTCCACTTCAAGTCAACACAAATTGTTACTCCAAAGTATTTGAGTGAGCTGACTGACTCCAGTTGTCGCACATTGATTTTAATTATAGGGTACTAATATATTTTCCCTCTTGGTGCATTGCAGAATTTTAAAAACCTAAACATTTAAAGCATGCTACGGATCTTTGCACCACTTAGAAATTTTATCAACTTCTCGTTAATTATTAGTGAACATCTGAGGAGCAAGAAATTAGTGTCTAACGTCGCATCAACAACGAGGTCTAATGACCTTGGATCAGGGGAGAAGGATAGAGGCCGTGCCCTTTCGAAGGAACCATGCCGGCATTTGCCTTTAAAGCCATTAGGGAAACTACGGAAAACATAAACCAGGAAGGCTTCACGCGGGTTTGAACCGTAGTACTCCCGAATACGAGTCCAGTGAGCTAACCACCGTCCTACCTCGCTCGGTTTGTGCTCATTTGTTGCCGGCCGCGGTGGTCTCGCGGTTCTAGGCGCGCAGTCCGGAACCGTGCGACTGCTACGGTCGCAGGTTCGAATCCTGCCTGGGGCATGGATGTGTGTGATGTCTTTACGTTAGTTAGGTTTAAGTAGTTCTAAGTTCTAGGGGACTAATGACCACAGCAGTTGAGTCCCATAGTGCTCAGAGCCATTTGAACCATTTTTTGCACATTTGTTCAGATAGAACTTCACTATAGACACTTGCATCAGGTGCGAAAAGAGTGAGATGACTATTAATATTTTCTGTAAAGTGATTGACGTGCCACATGAAAAACAACGTGCTCACACGTGACTTCTACATCTGGAGATGACTGGAAAATTCGATAGATCTTGCTCCCCCCGCCCCTCACAAACACACGGAGATATCCTTTACCCAGTCAGAAGTGTCATTTTGGCATCCACTCACATGTACATCCATACTACGCAAGTCACTATGAACTGCATGGAACAGAGGACATTCCACTGTAACTATTTTGAAGACTGCCTCCCATTGCAGTCCAATATGGGCCGCAGGAAGGAGGAGGACCATTTAAACGCCTGTTTGATCGCTGCAAATTAATCTGATCTTGTCCTCACGAGCCCCATTGGAGCGAGAGCAGGAGACTGTGATATATTACTAGAATCATAAAGTAAATCCCATCCTTGAAACGTAGTATTTTCCCAACAAAACGAAGGCTGCCAGGTGGCGTCGATCCTTTTCATATCTCTACATACTGACACACCCAATCGTTTGTATGTGTTGGCAGATTACAGCTGTGACTTCTTGTTACTATAGTCATAGGATACCACCATTTTTCGTCTTGTGAAGTACACAGTTTTACAGCTTTGAACATTCAAAGCAAATTCCCAATCTTTGCACCACTTTCAAATGTTACCGAGAACAAACTGAGTATTTATTGGTGCAGCTTTTCTCGGACAGCACTTCAATATAGATAACTACATCATCGGCCAAATGTCTGAGGTTACTACTAAAATTGTCAGCAAGGTCATTAACACACAACATGAACAGCAAAAGCCCCAGGTCACTCTCCTTGGGTACACTTTCGTTTTTATTGGTGATTCTCCAACCAAGGTGTCACGGAGTGTCCTACCGACCAAGAACACCGAAATCCAGTCACGAATTTCGCTTGATACGCCATAAGATCGTACTTTTGATAATAAGCGTGTGTGCCGCACTAAGTCAAAAGCTTTTCGGAAATCGAGAAATACTACAACTACAGGAATGCCTTGATCGATGGCTTTCAGTACGTCACGTGAGAAAATTGTAGTTCGGTTTTACATGATAGGTGTTTTCAGAATCCGTGCTGGTCGGCGTGGAGGATTCCATTCTATGACTACGCTCGAGATTTTATCCACATTTGACGCGTCAAACAAACCGAGAGATTTTTATCAAGGATTCCATTCTGCTCGAAACGCCTTATTACGTTTGACCTCAGAATATGTTCTAAGATCCTACAACAAATTGATGCCAACGATTCTGGACTGCAGTTTTGTCGAACATTTCTTCTATCCCTCTCGTACAAAGGTGTGTCCTATGCTTTCTCCCAACTACTGGTTGCGGTTTCTTGCCCGAGGAATCTACGGTAGGTTACAGCTAACAGAGGTGCTGACTCAGCCGCAAATTGGATGTATAATCTGACATGAATTTCATCGCCTGCTGAAGCTTTGTTCAGTTTTAGTGATTTCATCTGTTTCTCAGATCCACTGACATTATTATCTATATCACTTACATTCGGAATGGCGTGAGAATTAAAGTGAGGCCATACGCCTGGAGTTTCATTTCTAAAGGAACAGTTGAAAACCGAGTTCACTGTTTCTGCTGTTGATTGGGTACCCTTACTTTAGTCCCTGTGACATGTATAAGTCTTTGGACACTAACTTTGGTACCACTAACAGCCTTTACATACGAAGAGTGGAGCAGGAAAACGTTGTAGTTGTCGAATCTCACACTTGTCAGTAGAATTAAAAAAGTATCCCTTTTTGTACATAAGTTATTTGCATACTACAAAGTAGAGAAGGTATTCTGATACCACAAAATTATGCCGCCAACCTCATCATTGTTAAAAGTGAGACAAATTCGAAAATAAATAATTTATTAAAGACGTTCAAAGTGCTGTACCACGAATCTGACTGGTTCTAAGTGCCAATGAGAAAATTTTTGTCCAAAGTTTCGTTAATACCGAGGCACTACATTTTTTGTGGTAATAAAACTGCAGAAATAAAGCAAATATATTTTAACTAGTTGAACTGTAGTCAACAAAAACTATTTCTCATTCCTTTTAAGTTTTTTAGAAGAGATCAACGAAATTAAATTTACGAAAAAACCCTCAGTATTGACTTGTGTTTCTTACATAACTCCATTTTATAGACGAGATGTTGCAGAATTTACTGTAAAGCTCCCCCTTATGCTGTTGAGGAAGAAATGGCAGCACCATCAGCAAGTCTCTCTCTCTTGCTATGATAATCATGGCTCCTCTTTCAGATGAAGTACAGCATGGCATGCATCTGCCATAGTATTCCCTGTTTTGAATATACAAACATTTTTGGTTTTATCTGCTTCAGAGTAAGAATTTTTAGTAGCTGTTTGAGAGATAAGTATGAGACACTTTGATTATATTGTTGGAGATGTTACACACCTGCATTGACAACAGTGTTTTATCAGAAACTTTGCAATCACAGAGGTCAGCTGTATGCACTGGAATGGCATTTGGTATTCCTAAGCGAAGCACAAACAGTAATGAATGTTTGAAATACTTTCTCCATTATTTGCCACTTGGAACAAGTGTAAGGTCATGCATTTCAGTATTGAAAACTTAACATCACTGGAAACACGTTTAAAAATGGTACTGAGAAAGTTTTTCGATTTCCACTCTTCATATGGCAAGAATTTCTTTGGATTTTGAGAGAGGTCCTTCGGTAATATTCTACTACTGTAGCCCCCTTTTTAACAAGCATTTAATAACTGTTACTGAAAAAATGGTGGTGTGTGGCTGGAAAATATCTCAGATCGGCAATTGCGTATACAGGGTGAGTCACCTAACGTTACCGCTGGATATATTTCGTAAACACATCAAATACTGACGAACTGATTCCACAGACCGAACGTGAGGAGAGGGGCCAGTGTAATTGGTTAATACAAACCATACAAAAATGCACGGAAGTATGTTTTTTTAACACAAACCTACGTTTTTTAAAAATGGAACCCCGTTAGTTTTGTTAGCACATCTGAACATATAAACAAATAAGTAATCAGTGCCGTTTGTTGCATTGTAAAATGTTAATTAGACCCGGAGATATTGTAACCTAAAGTTGACGCTTGAGCACCATCCCTCCGCTGTTCGATCGTGTGTATCTTAGAGCACCGAATTACGTAGGGATCCAAAGGGAACGGTGATGGAACTTAGGTACAGAAGGGACTGGAACGGCACATTACGTCCACATGCTAACACATTTTTATTGGTCTTTTTCACTGACGCACTTGTACATTACCATGAGGGGTGAGGTACACGTACCCAAGTGGTTTCCGTTTTCAATTACGGAGAGGAATAGAGTGTGTCCCGACATGTCAGGCCAATAGATGTTCAATGCGGTGGCCATCATTTGCTGCACACAATTGCAATCTCTGGTGTAATGAATGTCGTACACGCCGCAGTACATCTGGTGTAATGTCCCCGCAGGCTGCCACAATACGTTGTTTCATATCCTCTGGGATTGTCGGCACATCACGGTATACATTCTCCTTTAACGTACCCCACAGACAGAAGTCCAGAGGTGTAAGATCAGGAGAACGGGCTGGCCAATTTATGCGTCCTCCATGTCCTATGAAACGCCCATCGAACATCCTGTCAAGGGTCAGCCTAGTGTTAATTGCGGAATGTACAAGTGCACCATCATTCTGATACCACATACGTCGACGCGTTTCCAGTGGGACATTTTCGAACAACGTTGGCAGATCATTCTGTAGAATAGCGATGTATGTTGCAGTGCTCTCACACCCCAATACAAGTCACTCAAGAAACAAACGGGCATAATTGACCTGATTTTTCTTGTGCTGCTGTCTCAGCTGTTTTGGGACCCAGCTTACGCAGGAATTTCATCCACTGTCAATCGGCGGTCTTCATGAATATATTCCACGATTTTTAAGGTGTTCCACTACTATGTGCGTCATGAACATTTGATTTATTCAAATGTTCAGATGTGTTTGAAATCTTATGGGACTTAACTGCTAAGGCCATCAGTCCGTAAGCTTACACAGTACTTAACCTAAATTATCCTAAGGAGAAACACACACACACCCATGCCCGAGGGAGGACTCGAACCTCCGCCGGGATCAGCCGCACAGTCCATGACTGCAGCGCCTTAGACGGCCATTGGCTTTGATTTCATTAAACTCCCTACACTTCTTAAACATAGTCGTTCTGTTGATAACGCCTTTGCATAAATCCTTCTGATTCGCGAAAAAATTCCCTTGGGTGCAATTCCTTACCGCGTGTGGAAAGCGGACAACAGGACATGACTCGCACTTGACGGGATTTCTTACCGACATCTTTTACGTAACTGGATACTACAACGTGAGTTTTGTACTACCGTGTTCCTGCGTGATGTCAATCCTCGAAGAAGACAAAACTACAGCCAGTTATTGTCACAGGACACTTACTTTCTGAAGATGTCACGTATTTCTCCAGCTATCCTGGTGCGCAACAATTGTCTAAACACAATCGTGTTACGTCAATTTGTGCTGTAAAGCAGAAGCACTATGTAATAACAACCTTTCCTCTAATAATATTGTCTGCAATTGATAAAAAAAGACACCAAACCAGTTGCCAGAAGTTTCGGTATTACTATGAATATCTTCTTCAGAAGTACACACTCTTACATTGGTTACATTAAAACGTGTTACATAAATCATCTCGACGTTTACCTCTGTTCAATAGCCATACCTATCTCACTTTTACACTCTCAGTGGCATTTTAATTATAGTTACTGTATCTGAGTTGAGCTGGTTAGCTCGTGGTTATTTAATATATTTTAATTTGAAGAAGGTATTAGTAGTAGTATCGAAATCTAGGTCAAGTTCTAAGTAAATAAACTTCTTTCAACTGGCTGGCTGCTTATATTATCATTGGAAGGTACTCACAATTGCTGTTAAGAGCTGTGTTCAAAACTGTGTAATATTTTCCCCTCATTTTCGAAACTAACATTAAACTGTTTCTCACCTTTACACTACTGTTATAAACAATGTACTTCCCTTCCGGGTGAGATGGTCAGTGGAAACTAGCGTACTTCTTATTGTTACAGTTCGTTAGTCGTTAGCTACCTTAGGAGTTACGTCACTATTACGCCACCAGCCAGGCTATGTAATCCGTCAGAAAGGGAACTGCCTGTAGTTACCGGTGCTGCGGGCGACAGCGACTTGGCGCTATTTATTTTTAGGTTTCCGTCTGCTGCGCGTCTGCGCTACGGCGCAGCACTAATCCCACGACGACTTCCTCCGCCTCTCCTCCAAAGGATGGTTGCCGCTGTCTGCAGCAGCTGCGCCGCCGCTGGCGAGGCACTCAGGTTTATTGGAGGACGGGGGCGTCTCTTCCCCTCCCTTCTTCGTAATGAAGTGCCTTTGACAAGCCTGTGTCCTCCAGGGAAGAGTTCGAGTCCTGGGTACAAAAAATCGTGTAATGTACTTTGGCCGTAAAGAAGATGAGGAGACTGCACGTCCAGTCCCGACACAAAACTTTAAAGATTAGGCTGGAGAGATACGTCAGAACCACAATATGACTTTAAGATTTACGACGGCAGAAATAGGAGGTTGAAAATCGAAAACAAGTAGAAAAGCATCGAAAAGTCTAGGATGATGCTTATGTGTTATTTCTTCGTTTTTCGTGTATAGTTCGCGTTTCTTTTTGGACTGACTATTCATTGCCTCCACCCCCTCTCCCCCCTCGTGATTTACATTTAACAACCGATTAGCCAAGGTTCATGCAATGTACAAAGGAGTAGAAAGTGTGGTATAAGGATTGCATATATCTGCGCATAAACAATTCCTGAAGTTGTAACTTGAAAGTAATCCACAATATAGCTGCTGAACATCCGAAGGTTTATTCAGTAGTAACACGCAGCGCAAAACGAAATTTTAGACATTCTTCACAGTGCTTTGTTTAATGCCTTGACTCATTGTCTCTCTGGTTGACGATAAATGAACAGGTGATTCGAAAAAGGTATATAAACGTGTTTATAACGTTCGCATTCGAGTAAGGTACGTAATGTATTACTCATTCGTCCAGTGCCGATAAATACTCGCAGCAGTACGATTTTATGATACCGACTTAAGCGAGAAATGTTCTCGACCGCTCATTTGTATCAGATTGGTCTATAAGTAAATTACAAACACATGATCTGCCTTACTACTGTCATAGACATTAGAAATGAACTCACAACTGTGCATTTTTTTTCTGAAACGGCCCTTCATACTCAAGCAACACTTGCCGTAAAAGTTTTAATTTGCTTACATCACGTGATCGAGGTCACTGGCCCTTCAATTTAAGATGACAGCAGCCATACACCCCTTATCAATCACGTAACAAGCCACACCTTCCTCTTACCTATCATGTGGCAAGCTTCACCACTTACCCTTATCACTAGCCAAGTGGAATCCACGATGGCGCTATTACTCAATTGTGCTAGTGGGAAATTAGAAAAAATACAAAATGGCGGAACTAGACTAGTTGAGCTGGCCATGACCCTCCCGCTCGTCTCCTGCCTGTTACGGTATAGTATTAAAATGAATCAGCCTGTCAAAATGTAGTTCCACTAAATAAAAAAAATGAAATACATTCAAAAAATCCAAATAGCCCAGTTCTGCCTTGTACCCCTCCCAATTCCTCTCCAGCCAAGCATAGCAAAGTATTAAAATTATTTGTAAAAATGGGGCCAGACATGAAGTATAAAATTATCTAAACCGTCAGTTGAAGGGCAGAGATAAGTATTATTCCTGTTGAAGTCAAAGATACCTGTGTACACATACAAACCTTTGTAATTTATGAGCATAGAACTAACATGAGCTGTAGAAATGGTATAAAGATATTTATCTACACGCACATACCTCTGTGTTTCAACAGCTTAATATTAAAAAGATGTGTAAAAGTGGCACCAAATTGAAAGATATACATTATTTCTGTGATATTCCCATACACAAACATACCTCTGTATTTAATCAGCATATCATTAAACTGATGCAAGTAAATAGCACCAAGTTGCATTATTTCCTTGAAAGTCAAAGAAATGTGCTCGCGCGTACACATACACACTCACACACACACACACACACACACACACACACACACACACACAGAGAGAGAGAGAGAGAGAGAGAGAGAGAGAGAGAGAGAGAGAGAGAATAAAATAGTTACACGCCAAATGGTATACAGTTAAACAGAAAATGGTTAAATGGCAAATCATGAATGAGAAACAGTAAGTAAAAAATGGAAAATTACAAAAGTTAAATGATGAACAACAAGCAGTAAATACTAAATGTTAAATAGTAAATAGTTAAATGTAGTGAGCGCAGACATTTGCGTGCTCGGAAACAGCGACCATTAGAAATCAAACTGCAGAGCAGTAACAAGCCACATGTAACTTTTTCTTTATTTTTATATGTTTCACTTGAACAATGTAAGCATCTTCAGAAATTATTTAGCGGAGGGCTACATGTTACAAATATGTGACTGTGTATAGAACTGCTATCACACATAAACATTTTATGTCTCAGAGCAATAATATACACAGCACAGTATTTGTAGCAAGTAGTCCTCTGCTACACAAATAATCAACACGCTCACGATGGTTGAGTGCAACGTATAAAAATAAAGAAAAAGTCATGTGCTACATGTTGCAGATCTACAATTTTAAATAGTTAAATGGTTTCCCTCAAAACTGCAATTTACTGCCCTCAAAACTGTAATAAATTGCCCCAAAACTCCTTGAAAAATGATAGATATAAATGTTATAATAAAAATTTCATGAAGAGCTTTGACATTTAAAGGTGTAGCACACCGTGGAAAAACACATATTTAATTCAAGGTCTACTTCATCTTACACAAGCTTTTAGAAATAAATTGCAAACAGTAGGTTATTATGATCCAAGTAAATATTTGAGACATCTCTATTAGATAGACAATTTTTCACTTCTGTATCTGCTTTAAGAAAATCGAAGTAGCACTGAACTGCGTTTTGTAGGCAAACTACATACGATATGAATAATATATCCTAAATGTAAATATCAACCAGTTTCCTACATGGAAACAGAAACAGTTCAGTGTAATAAATACAATCTACTTATCGTACCCTTCAAAAACAACAAAGTGTTTGTATAGGTAAGAAATGAATATACTACCCCTGTGGCTGCTCTTCAAGGTCAACCGACTACACACTTTCACTGAATGATGTTAAGTGATGACAGTACTCAGCATCAGATCGATCGCACTTTATATATTTACATACCATTGTATAACTTAAATATTTAATTTGAGGTCGACTTACAGCAAGAGCAGGCCTAAATAATTACATTCGGATGCCTATTTGTCTGTATGTTTGCTTGGTATTTTAGCCAACATTTAGTTTCTGCCTGATCAGGTTAGCTTCGATCTTTTGGGCCTACCTTGTTATGTCAGCTGTCTTATTATTTTACCACATGTGTCTCATCATGAAAATAGGATTGAGGCACTTAATTCAAGAGTCAACAGTCATGCGTCAGATAGCAGTTTGACAGATATGTGAGTGAATGTGATAAATAACATTGTAATACTTGATGTAAACATTGCATTATTTTATATCACTCACGTCCTTTTGCAGACACTTTAGGACACTGTGACACTGCGCAAATACCATAGCTATGGAAAATAGTTGGTTTGAGATTCTGTTGTACCTTACGCTATGATACATTAACGGAATTTAGAAGGCTTACAAGTGCAGCCGAATTCTTTACAGACGAATGGAGAAACTAGTAGAAGCCGACCTCGGGGAAGATTAGTTTGGATTCCGTAGAAATACTGGAACACGTGAGGCAATACTGACCTTACGACTTATCTTAGAAGAAAGATTAAGGAAAGGCAAACCTACGTTTCTAGCATATGTAGACTTAGAGAAAGCTTTTGACAATGTTGACTGTAATACTCTCTTTCAAATTCTAAAGGTGGCAGGGGTAAAATACAGGGAGCGAAAGGCTATTTACAATTTGTACAGAAAGCTGATGGCAGTTATAAGAGTCGAAGGACATGAAAGGGAAGCAGTGGTTGGGAAGGTAGTAAGACAGGGTTGTAGCCTCTCACCGATGTTATTCGATCTGTATATTGAGCAATGAGTAAAGGAAACAAAAGAAAAATTAGGAGTACGTATTAAAATCCATTGAGAAGAAATAAAAACTTTGAGGTTCGCTGATGACATTGTAATTCTGTCAGAGACAGCAAAGGACTTGGAAGAGCAGTTGAATGGAATGGACAGTGTCTTGAAGGAGGGTATAAGATGAACATCAACAAAAGCAAAACGAGGATAATGGAATGTAGTCGAATTAAGTCGGGTGATGTTGAGGGAATTAGATTAGGAAATGAGACACTTAAAGTAATAAAGGAGTTTTGCTATTTGGGGAGCAAAATAACTGATGATGGTCGAAGTAGAGAGGATATAAAATGTAGACTGGCAAAGGCAAGGAAAGCATTTCTCAAGAAGAGAAATTTGTTAACATCGAGTATAGATTTAAGTGTCAGGAAGTCTTTTCTGAAAGTATTTGTCTGGAGTGTAGTCATGTATGGAAGTGAAACATGGACGATAAATAGTTTGGACAAGAAGAGCATAAAAGCTTTCGAAATATGTTGTTACAGAAGAATGCTGAAGATTAGATGGGTAGATCACATAACTAATGAGGAAGTATTGAATAGGATTGGGGAGAAGAGAAGTTTGTGGCACAACTTTACCAGAAGAAGGGATCGGTTGCCAGAAGAAGGGATCGGTTGGTAGGAGATGTTCTGAGGCATCAGGGGATCACCAATTTAGTATTGGAGGGCAGCGTGGAGGGTAAAAATCGTAGAGGGAGACCAAGAGATGAATACACTAAGCAGATTCAGAAGGATGCAGGTTGTAGTAGGTACTGGGACATGAAGAACCTTGCACAGGGTAGAGTATCATGGAGAGCTGCATCAAACCAGTCTCAGGACTGAAGACCACAACAACAACAACAAGTGGAGCCATCTGTTGACGATAACAAGCAGTGGGAGCGTAAATCAGTAGTTGATTTTATTTCGTATTACGATGTTTTTCAGAACTGAATTTAAATCAAAACTTATCTCCAGCAACTACAAATTACTAAACCCTTAATTACGTTGCGTAAGCAGATGCTTGCTTTTAATCATTTCTGCCAGTGTATTTTATACTGGTTCTAATATTCCATAGCAAATGTTATATACTTTTCAATGAAATTTACAGATACAACTGGTGACATGATCCATAGTCAGTTTTCGTCGCCAGTAATGAAAAAATAGTTGCCAATATTTTTTGTCAATTTACGCTGTGTGGGTGCAGATTACATAATTTTAAGTGTTTGCATTTTGATGACGAGCTTTAGATGTGGAGATTCTGTAATTTTAATGTTCGGATAAATAATGTAGATACTTTTGAACACAGCCAAGATGGGCAACATTGTGACTGAGTGTATCATTTTAATAATGGGTAAAATACTATGTGCTGATTGTAGGGGTCAAAAACTACAAGTGGGCTAGTTCTGTCATCTTAAATTTTGATTGGCTGCTTCATTTTAATTGTACGTTGTGACTGGCTGGAGAGGGAAGTGGTTTTTAAATTTCTTACTATGTCAATTACTTTAGATCCATCATCTTGGATGCTGATTGGAATTTTCGTTTTAGTATTTCACTGTGATTGGCTGGAGAGGGGAGTGGGTGGCGCATGGAGCACAATTATGCTAGTTCTGCCATCTTGGATTTTTAATTCTTCATTAGCACGACGGTTTTTTTTCCCATCTTGAATTTTGATCAGCTGGAGATAGGGGAGTTTAGAGGGAAGGTGATGAGAGGGGACGTGATCTGTCACGTGATAAGTAAGGGTGTATGTGGCCTGTACCATGACAGATAAAGGAGTGTAGTTTGTGACATCATTGCCCCTGCATGTAGACAAGCCCCTGTTCCTGCGTGTGGGAAACCCAATGGGCAAACGTCAAGATGAGTCAACGAGTGGACTGCTATATTGCTGTAATACTGAAACTATTTATTACAAATGAAACCGTCATTAAAAAAAATTGTTATACGTGATGGGCATGTGATTGTCTGGTGAAGATGTGATGGGTGTGTGGAGCAGCAGAAGAACTTTCTGGTGGGAATGTAATAATTTATCTATTACTTCTTTACTAATTTATATAGCTTGGACTCCGTCATGTGACTGATCCGAAATGGCTGTAGACAGGCACGAGGATGGACTCATAAGGTTTTTAATCAGTCAACCCCACCTGAGTGCATTTCCGTCTTCACGTAATTTTCAGGTGATGCAGCAGCAGGCAAGATGGTGGAAAATATGGTGAACATGCGCTACTTGGGCGGCACTGCTGAGTTGGCATATCTGGCATGCTGATACTGAACTGACGGCAGCAGTCAAGCACCACTTGTGGCTTTCTGTGGAGCTGCAGAGCAGGCGGTGGTGGCTGGCATAGCAGGTCTTGGTGCCCCAGTTACATGGTGGTGGTATTGCCCAGCGTGAAAGTCTTCACTGACACTCAAGAGCAGGGTATGACACACTGCGTAGCTGGCGAAATACTGATGGGCTACTTTTAGGTGGGTTTAAATGCTATTACAGCTCAATGACTTTGTGGGAGGCACGGTGTTAATGTGCCACGACAAGTTATTTGAAATGAGGGCAATGACCAGTTGTCGGAATTGACAGTGGATCGAGCTGCAGTGCTTCCTGCTGACCGGCCTGTTTTCGTCACACAGACAGTTGAGGCGAGTCAATATTAGAAGTCACTGGACAATGCTTAGCTGTATGTAGTACATGGCCTGTCACCTGTTGCTGGCTTCAAGTTCCGTTTCCCTTTATACTTCACTCACATACGAAGAATAGTCGCTCTCTGATTTAGCTGAAACACAGATAATATTTTATTTACAATTATTTACACTTCACATTTCCACCTGCACTCGTGCTGTCAAATTGTCCTTTCCACAATGCACACTCTCTGTCTAACTCCACCAGCACCTGGTCCTAGACAGATGTCTATGTGAACAGTTTACTTGTCCTTCGTCAAATTATCCCTCATTGGAGAGCAGCTCTTAGCTCCAATATGTGGGAGGGGAGAGGTAGCAGGAGGGCTTCCTAGCATTACAACCTAACTTTCTCTCTTCTGTTCCTCCTCGTATCATTTTCTACATGTGTATGCTAACAACTTACCACCTGTCATTATCGACTGACAAGGAGAATACATTAACTATGGGCCCAATACTACCTTAACCAATGTTGAACAGAAATGACCTATGCAAGCATAATGGTATGTGTACTGTCCTATTGTTTGATGATACTGACTTGGGCGAACTCTGTGGTTTGTGCATCGTACTTTTGCTCCATATTCTTACAGCTTATAATTTGGAATGGTTTATTGACAACAGTAGGAGATTCATGGTAACCTCGCCTTGATTACGTTCTCATGACAGCATAACTGGGGAAGGCATTCAGACTTCCAACGACTATTACTCTTTTCATTTCAAGAGTACCTCTCACTCTGAGAGAATTATCCAACAGCCC
This sequence comes from Schistocerca gregaria, assembly GCF_023897955.1. Lineage (NCBI taxonomy): Eukaryota > Metazoa > Arthropoda > Insecta > Orthoptera > Acrididae > Schistocerca > Schistocerca gregaria. Next base: position 517,254,046 of record NC_064921.1, on the reverse strand, counting down.
CACTGCAACAGCGCACTGATATCACTGAACCAGCTACTGGTGCTATATCCGGACCACCTGTGCTATACAATCCTCCCGGGTACAGTCACTATACCAGCTCCACCTGTGCTGTGCATTAATCCTATCATTGTATAAGCTACAGACACTATAAGAGCCGCATCTGTGCTCTCCTTAGTTCTTCCCCAACTAAAGCCACTATGACGGGCATAAAAAATCTCTCATTACTTTACGATCACATCTCTTCTAACACCTTATACACTTTTCGGTATGTCACTTCTTTCGCTTGGTCGGATATTGTTCGTGGGTCTACCGCTATCACGAACATCGATTCTCGACGGACCTGGAGCGTTTAAATTGATGATGTTATGTCTAACGACCATCTACCGTGTGTAACGCTTGTGCTGTATTGAGACAATGCCGCATGATGTGAAGACAGTCAAACCTAACTATGCAATACCGTTGGGACTTTCTACTCTTGTTCTAATTTATCGGCTTACATCTGCTTTAACGAAATAACTATTCTCTCTGAATGTCAGCATCTCCCATAGTACACTTTCTAATAGTCTTGGTTTAGCCATGACCTTAAACCCTACATAATGCCTATCTTTAATTATTAATGTACATGTTATTCCGAAGTTCTTTCTCATACTTAAGCATTTACTTTATACAGTTCCCATTTATAGCAACCGAGCGAGGCGGCGCAGTGGTTAGCACACGGGACTCGCATTCGGGAGGACGACGATTCAATCCCGTCTCCGGCCATCATGATTTAGGTTTTCCGTGATTTCCCTAAATCGTTTCAGGCAAATGCCGGGATGGTTCCTTTGAAAGGGCACGGCCGATTTCCTTCCCAATCCTTCCCTAACCCGAGCTTGCGCTCCGTCTCTAATGACCTCGTTGTCGACGGGACGTTAAACACTAACCACCACCACCACCATTTATAGCTAAATTCCTAGTGCTTCTTTTGGATTATCGTTGCGAAATAACCGAATTTTTCGGGGTACCCACCGTTTTCCATGCCTGAGCCATGCACATTCTCTGCACTGGCGGGTGTAACGCCCTATTTATAGCAAATCCCAAAGAATACAGAACCGGACTGGGTTTATGGGGCAGTATGCCCCGGTGTATTACACTGGAAGCATGATATTGGCGTTTATGGTTTGGCTCTCGGTCACTTACCGAACACTACAATGGTATCCAATCCCGACAGTGTGAGAAAAAAGGGAAAGGTAAAACCAAAGGCTGTAGAGAATGCAATGAGTGAAATTAAAGTTCTGGCTGCTACGCGTATAACTTGCAGTTCCTGTCGAATCCTCTGTCTTCTATCCACCGACTTCCTTTCCCCCTTCCGAAAGCTAAGAACATTTGGTGCTGGCAGCTGTATTATGGTTGCTCATCGTCATCTTAATCGTCAACAGTCCTCCTGGCACCAACTGCAACGGAAGATGGGGTTTGCTTTGCTGGCGGTGCCGAGGCTAGCAAAAGATCACGAGTGTCCTAGCTACATGCTGTTGGCGTTGCTCACAGTCGCACTCTGAACTGTGCAAGGGGGGCATCTAGAGGAGTGTTGGTTATTCCAATGAGCGGACAGAAGGAGTTCTGTGGGGCGTGGCTAAGCAGTGGCAGTGACAATGGTGGCGGCTCTGGTTGACAAAGATTGCGTATCACATACTACCCAGATGGCTGAATGCTGATGGGCTGGTTCGGGTGGGCTTAAATCCTGCTAGAGACAGCTGATTTTGCGGGAGGCACGGAATTAGTGTGCCACACTGAGTTGTCTGGAATGAAGGCAATGACCAGCTGTCGTAGTTGGCATAAGGTAGAGCTGCAGTTCTTCCTGGTGACCAGCCTAGTTTTGTGACGCAGAAGTAGTTGAATTCCACTCAGCTTGAGGGTCACTGAACAGCGCCTACTTGACTCCAGTAAGTGGCCTAATTACTGTCCTGGCATTTCATCGCTCTCTTCAAGTCCCATTTCCCTTTGCAAAGAGTATCACAGGATTGCCGAGTGCTAAAAGAAATAGTTCTCCTCAGTTACACGAAAAGATAGTCACTGTGAGAACTGATTTTTACGTTTTTTTAATGATGTGTTCATTTAATAAGAAATTTAAAGAATATCAATTATAAAGACGATACGTGAGTAATGTAGCACACAAGCAGGAAGAGTAAATAAGGACAGGCTGTTGACTAGCAGTCGCTATTCTGATTTATGTAGAATATCACGGGTATTGTTATGTTAGTATTTTAACATCACTTGACTAAAAGGAAATAACATGTAGTTGATACTGTTGAAACATCCGTTTTGTACGTAGTTGTAATACTTGACACCTGCATAAATTTGTATTTGGAGTGGTTCAAATTCAAATGCCTCTGAGCACTATGGGACTTAACATCTGGGGTCATCAGTCCCCTAGAACTTAGAACTACTTAAACCTAACTAAACTAGGGACATCACACACATCCATACCCGAGGCAGGTTTCGAACCTGTGATCGTAGCGGTCGCGAGGGTCTAGACTGCTCGGCCACAGCGGTCGGCATTTGGAGGAGTATTCAGGCATGCAGAAACTCATTTGACCTTCTTATCATTTATTAGGAAACAGGCAGAGGATCTATTGAGGTCTTTTGGACGCTGTATTTAGTAAGGCAGGGTGGTCTTTTGACGGGGTGTGGTCTTTAAAAAAATCAGTATAGCTAAGAGAGTACGGGGTGTTCGTCTAGCTACTGAAATTAAAGACAGTTCCAAAGCAACCCAGGTTTGTTATTAGCCTGAGTTCATTTAACGACAAAAACATGATTTTGATAGTGGTAAAACATTAACTACGGATAATCTGAAGGAAAGAAAATTATAACACAATGATTAAAACACGTAATAAGGAGCGGAAAAGCCTGAAGGTGTTGTCTAAAAGGAGGATCAGATTACTGATTCGTAATTTATCGGACAACGAGACAAATACACGGTTCTGGTTGAGACTGATTGCTTCGACCTATCGTTGGGTAAAGGACGCCACTTGCTGAAAGCGCGAATGCTTGAGTCATTAGTTGGTCGCCAGTTACTTAGTAAAGTCCTGGAACAAGTTCCCATTAATTTACGAATACGCGTCTGATCTTTCTGACCACTCTCATCTCCCCTTCCTTTTGCACCAAGACCTTACCACGTTCCCTATCTGCTGCGACGTGAAATGCACATGCTGACTTTTCACTCATGCCTGTCTTTTAGGTGTTGGATATGAGCCCAATCTCCGAACATCTCTCTCCTCCATCTCACTGCTTTCCAGTGTAGTGTCCAAAGCTAAGTCTCTCTCTTTCCTCCTCGAAGAACCAATATGTATCTATCCACAAATCCTCATCATCCCCAGAACTCCGTAGAGACCCCACCAAAACAACTCACCTACCCCTCATCAAGTTTGTTAGCCATGCTCCCAATGGAAAGCCTCGTAGCCAACGTATTAACAACTTAACAACAATCTCCCTCGGTCGAAAACAGTTTCAGTGCCAGCCAATCCGAGCAGCAGCCGTGCTGCTGGTTTTTGGAAAATAGCGTCTTATCTCCCACTAAAACCCCTAATTTCAGCACTGGCTAATCAATGTCGCCGGCCGCGGTGGTGTCGCTGTTCTAGGCGCTCAGTCCGGAACCGCGCGATGCTACGGTCGCAGGTTCGAATCCTGCCTCGAGCATGGGTGTGTGTGATGTCCTTAGGTTAGTTAGGTTTAAGTAGTTCTAAGTTCTAGGGGACTGATGATCACAGATGTTAAGTCCCATAGTGCTCAGAGCCATTTGAACCATTTGAATCAATGTCTTTCCTGCTATATTCTGCCGTCCTCAGATCAGCAAACGTCGTGGCCCAGAGACGGAGTAATGGCGCACCGGCTCTTTACAAAGGGCACCGACATTCAATTCCAAAACACAAACTTTGTCCTGTTTCTAGCCAAGTAAGATGTTATCCGCCTTTCCGAACCTTCGCGAGAGATGAAAATCGAAGGGAGCTAAGTCCGGGTTATGTGATGGGTGATCAGACACTTCCCATCGAAAACGCTGCAGGAGCGTCTTAATTGTCCCTGCATTGTGCGGCCGACAGTTGTAATGAAGAACGAAATGCATCACATTTATGTCACGGGTGAAATTTCTCAGCAGGAACTCATATATTATTTTATAGGTATTTTTATGTATTCTCTGTGCGCTCGGAACAGAAGAGCGACGTGACGCTATCTACGGCCATATTAGAGATATTACTCAACAAATCTGTGCAAAGCTTCACCAGGTTTTCGTCCGCAGCTCGTGGTCTAGTGGCTAGCGTTGCTAACTCTGGATCACGGGGTTCCGGGTTCGATTCAGTCAATCAATACAATCAAATGGCTCTAATCACTATGGACTTAACATCTGAGGTCATCAGTCCGCTAGACTTAGAACTAAGTAAACCTAACCTAAGGACATCACACACATCCATGCCCGAGGCAGGATTTAAACCTGCGGCTGTAGCAGCCGCGTGGTTCTGGACTGAAGTTCCGGACTGAAGCGCCTAGAACCGCTCGACCACCGCGGCCGGCTAGAAATATCAAGTTCAAATTTCTTTCTCATACTAAGGTCCATGGTCTCTTTGGGGTATAATAAACGATAGCTTCTAAGTCAATACAGTCAAAAGACACTGCTATTTATGTCACAAATTTAGTTATTCGCAAACCCACTCATCAAAACCTATAGAGTACTTCACGTTGGTGTACAATCGTGAAATTTCACAAGAAGGTAGACTGCACACTACAAGTAAAGGGCAAAATCCGAAACTGCTAATTTGTTGTTATATTACATCAAAAAATTTGCCATTTGTTATGTGATTGCCTGTCCCTCCGTCCGTTATTCCCCTTTTTCTCAGGAACGGGTAAACGTATCAAGTTTCAATTTATATCACATACTAAAGTCCATAGTCCTTCTGTGCCGTAAAATTTTTGAGCTTCTAAGCCAGTGCAATCAAGAGATACGGCTATCTATGTCACATATTTTAATACGCGCAAACTCACTCAGTTAAGTCTATAGGGTACTTCTCCTTGACATGGAATCATGAAATTTGGCAATAAGGAAAGCTTCTATGTACAAATAAAGGAAGAAATCAGAAAATTATTAATTGGTAATTATATCACAAGGAAAAAGTTTTCTTTCGTCATTTGTTATCTGACTCCGAAATTGAAATTACAAAATTCTGAAATGTCTTGGAGTGCCTGACATCCTTTGTCGATAACAGGCAAAATGGTCGAGCCTCACTGCGTGAGTCCACTGTTTCTGAACCACAGTCCATTTACTGCTCTCGTGTAATTTAATTATCGTCTCTCTATATGTACTAAATCTAACGACTTAGATAATACATTTTCCTTAGCAAACGCGAAAAGCGATGCTGTGGTCATAATTGCAGTTATATAATTGAACTATATATTTGTCTTGACCAAATATTGTCGCACATGCAATAGATTCATTCAAAATATCTCGTCGGTCTTTCATGTCCTTTTGAGGACCGCCAGTGTACGTAATGGGTCAGAAAAACTAATGAAATAATTGTGTTGAAGACATACAATTTAGTTTCGTCGTTTTTGTTGTTGTTGTTGCTGCTGCTGTGGTCTTAAGTCTACACATTGCTTCGATGCAGTTGTCCACACTGGTGTATTTTTCGTAGGCCTCTGCATCTCTGAACAACTAATGCAACATACATCCATTTGCACCTGCTTACTGTTATTCACGTCTGGGCAGCCCTCTACACATTTCACCCACTACACTTCCCTCCATTATTAAACTGAAACTTCGTTGATTCCTCAGGAATTGTCCTTTGAAACTATGCCTTGATTTAGTCAAGTTATGGCACAAAATTTTTTTTCCCCAATTCCATTCTGTAACTTCTCGTTATTTGTTTAATCTGCCCACGTCAGCGGGCCGGAGTGGCCGAGCGGTTCTAGGCGCTACAGTCCGGAGCCGCGCGACCGCTACGGTCGCAGGTTCGAATCCTGCCTCGGGCATGGATGTGTGTGTTGTCCTTAGGTTTGTTAGGTTTAAGTAGTTCTAAGTTCTAGGGGACTGATGACCTCAGCAGTTAAGTCCCATAGTGCTCAGAGCCATTTGAGCCATTTTTGCCCACGTCATCTTCTTCGGGGTACTTCTTTAGCACCACATTTCAAAATCTTCCGTCCTCTTCTTGCCTGAACTGTTTATCGTCCACGTTTCGTTTCCGTCGAAGTCTACACTCCAGGCAGAAAAATACCTGCAGAAAAGATTTTCTGACGGTTAAATGGATATTCGATCTAGCAAATTTTTCTTTTCCAGAAATGCTTGTCGTTCTCTAGCCACTCTGGGTGTTACATCCTTTTTAATTTGTCGATCATAAGTTATTTTTCTGTGTAAACAGCAGACTACTGTTTTTAGTGCCTTATTTCCTAATCAGCATCGCCCGATTATATTCGGGTACTTTTCGTTACTCCTGTCTTATTTTTGTTGGGATGCATCGTATATTTTTTTTTCAAGACATAGTCCACTCGTTCAGCTGGTTTTCCAAGTCCTTTGTTATCTCTGACTGAATTACAATGTCAGCAGCAATCCTCAAAATTTTTATATCTCCACCCTGACCTTCAATTCTCTTTCCAAATTTCTTCTTCATTTTCTTTACTGCTTGTTCGATGTAGAGATTGAATAATATTGGCGATACACTTAACCATCTCTCACTATTTTCTCATCTACCGCTTGCCTTTCTTATTCTCTGATTCTTAAAACTGCAGTATGGTTTCTTTATATGTTGTAAATAACCTTTCACTCCCAGTATATTATCCCTGCAACCTCCAAAATATCAGAATGTTGCCTTTCTTTGTCCTACCTTCTGAAGTAAGTTCTGGGCTCAGTATTGCCTCAAGCGGTCTACTCGAGCGTAGGCAAACTCCGCAATACGACAAACATGTAGGAACTGAGCAGCCATCCTGCTACCCCAACTTCGTACCTTGCTCTTCGTGCAGAAGATCGGTTACTTACGGTAGGCAGTCACAAAGAGTCTGAAAAGCATGTAAGGCTGTTCCAAGGTTAGTTGTACGGAGATATAACTCTTAAAGAAAATTCGTTACGATGCGCAGTTTCCGAGTTAATTATCATTGAAGTTAGTAAATCTGGGCGCTTCGCGCGAAAATTCATGTGGTCTGCGAGAGATGGTGTCGCCATATGTGTTCTGTTCTTTTGGTTACGTAAAACCGAACAAAATAGCGATACAAACTTTGGCTTATGAGGGTAAGGCTGATAAGTCTCATGTGCTACCATGTGCTCTGTGAGATATTAATTGTATATGGTGGGCCACTTGAATTTGCGCGAGCACCGGCCCGATTGGCTAATTTCAATGCTAATTCACTCCCAAGCTGCGAAACGTATCGAATTTTTCTTAACAACTATTTAGCGGCACAATCTATCCCGCAACACAGTTAGAAATTTTTCAGACTGTTTTTGACCACCCTGTATATGGTCAGAGGATTGCTCTAAGCTTTGGAAACGAGAAAGTGCTGCATGAGTTTCATTCACGGTTTAATTTTTTATGTGAATCTATTCACTCAACGCTTACTGTTTCTAAGTTGAAAAAAGTACACATATACTGTTACATTCGGCTAAATAGTTTGGGGTCTGATTTCGTATAAAAAACATACCATAAAACCAAAGAAAAAGACATGCTTTATCTTTATCACTATCATCAGTATCACCGTCATCATCTTCATCATCTCCTACACATATTACTCTTTGCCTGCTACAACTACTTATAGGACTTACACAAAGCGCTATCTCTGGCCTTGGGTTTCCTTATGCTGCTTTGTTCTGTTGGTTTCTATTTGTATAGTGGTTTTGGTGTTCCTTCCTATTGATTTGCTCTTTCCATTTACTTCTGTATTCTTCTACGTTTCCATTCAGAGATGTTAATCCCAATTCTGCTCTTATTTCGGTATTTCGCCTTCGATATTGCCTTTGTATCCTGCTTCGTGCCTGAGAAATCTTATTTCCATGTTCTATTTTGTCAATATTTGCTACTCAGTTTGGCTTCAAAACATCTTGCGAAGAAAAGTACTTGCAACTGAAACTCTTTGTTGCACATGCCTCTGCCAGGTAAGGTTTTTGATAGCTCGCCTAGTTTGCCGTGCGGGCGAACGTACGGCTTTCTGGACTGGTCCATCTGCCTCGGCGAATGCGGGCTGGTTCCCCTTATTCCGCCTCAGCTACACTATGTCGGCGATTGTTGCACAAATAAGTTCTCCACGTGACGCAAGGCAAGTTTCGGAGTTCGTGTGTTGACTAAGTAATACTTCCGGGGATCTTCAGCTTTTGTAGTCCTGTCGTCTGCAGTCGCCTATAATATTAATGTATGTTGAATTATTAATTTGGCACAGTCTAATCGCAAAAGACTAAAAGTCAGTTTCATTCGACGTAGAAAGCATGTACACCTCCATCCCAATGACAGAAATAATAGAAATCACACAAAGAAATTTCACGTCCCACAACATGCTCATTAAAGAAGCAACAACGGCAATAACAATTATATGTGAACTGATAACAGAACAAAGCTACCAGCAATTCGAGGATGAATATGATCTGCAAAGTCATGAACTGCCCATGGGATCCGCAGTATTAGGAAATTTAACCACCTTTTTGTGAGTCGTTTAGAAAACCAGATATTTGATAAAATAGAAACTGATGAAAGATTTAAAATTATGTTTTGGTACAGATGTGTGGATGACATTATTTGTCTGGTTTATGAGCCAAGTGGAAAGATAGATGAACTTTACTCCAAAATCAAAAAGGCAGACCAGAATATAAAATTAACACCTGAAAAATAGAAAAGAAGATGAAATAAATTTTCTGGCCGTAAAAGTAATCAAAGGAAAGGGAAAATATACGTTGAAAATTTTCAGAGAAACAACAGCTTTGCACACAACAATAAATTTCACATATAATTGTCCCTGAAGCTAGAAGCTCGTGTCACTGTAAAAAGTGTTTTATGGAATAAATTAGAATAAACAGGATTCCGCGCAACAACATAAATTATATAAAAGAAATAAGTACACGCATACGAGTAGCTAGGAACAATGTGTGTGACACACATGAAGTACAGAGCCTCAATCAAAAAACACAAACATAAATACTAGCAACACAACAAATCCGACCTATCCAGAATGCAGGCATACTCACAGATACAATGACAACGCACAGAAAAGAAGCATGTGGTACAGAAATTAACATATGGGGTGACTTCTACAAACGAAACAAGGCTTTCAAATAGCATATAAAACTGTGCAGACTCTCCAGTCAAACTTAAGACAACAAACAACCGAGGGGGACAAATTCCAGAGATCAGGTACATACAGACTTGAATGTCAAAGTTGTGACGCAATATACATAGGCATTACATGAAAGAATTATAAAACACTGCACAAGTAACACATGTGTGGAAGTATGAAAGAAACCACTCCACATTGCACAGAACTTAAAACATCACAGTCACCATCCTACATACATGGAACAAGGTATGAAAATAATCAGTATGAACAACCACAGCAAACGCCTTGTACAAACCACGTCCAGAAAATCATTGCTGAGAACAAATATGTGATAAACGAGCAGACACACAAGAAACCAGGCTCTCTAATAAACGTAATAAATGAAATTATAAGATACAAAACATTCCATTTATGAAGACGGTCACGTTGAAAAAAGTACAATATACATTTCACACACACACTCACACACACACACACACACACACACAGATAGATAGATAGAGAGAGAGAGAGAGAGAGAGAGAGAGAAATCAAAAGCAACACGAAAACACATTCAATAGTTGGCAGTGACAGTCAACAATGGGCAACACCGTTCAAAACATATCAACATCTATACTTTGCGACGTGAGGTGTATGGTAGAGGGTATGTCCCACTGTAGCTCTTATCAGGGTTTCTTGCCGTTCCATTCACATATGGAGCGTGGGAAGAATGATAGTTTCAATGCCTCTGCGGGTTAAGTAATTATTCTGATCTTGTCCTCACGGTCCCTCTGTGAGCAATACGTAGGAGGTTCTAGTACATTCCTACAGTGATCACTTAAAAACGCTTTGTTAACAGGCTGTCTCGGGATAGTTCAGGTCTGTCTTCAAGAGTCTTCCAGTTCAGTCCCTTCAGTATCTCTGTGACACTCTACCACGGATTACACAAACCTGTGACCATTCGTGCTGCCCTTCTCTGATACATTCAGTATCCTCTGTTAGTCCCATGTGGTAGGGGTCCCACATACTTGAGCAATATTCTAGAACAGGTCGCACAAGTGATTTGTAAACAGTCTCCTTTGTAGATTTTCCCGGTATTCTACTAATAAAAAGAAGTCTACCCCCTGCTTTACTCACGACTGGACCTGTGTGATCATCCATTTCATATCCATACAAAATGTTACACCCAGGTATTTGTACGAGTTGGCAGATTTCAACAGTGACTAACTGACGTTATAGTCATAGGATACCAAGTTTTTTGTGAAGTGCACAATTTTACGTTTCTGGATATTTAAAGCAAGTTGCCAATCTTTGCACCACTTTCGAAACTTATCATTTCTGCAGCTTCTTTAAATAGTGCTTCATTATTGGTGATTGCATCATCTGCAGAAAGCCTGATTTTACTATAAATATTGTCTGTAACGTTATTAATATACAACACGAACAGCAAGTGTTCCAATACACTTCCCTGGGGCGCACCCGAAGTTACTGCTACATCTGACGGTGACTCTCCACCCAAGATAACATGCTGCGTTCTCCCTACCAAAAAGTCCTCAATCCAGTCACAAATTTCCCTTGATACCCCCATATGATCGTACTTTTGACAATAAGCATAGGTATGGCACTGAGTCAAATGCTTTTCGGAAATTAATAAATCCAGCATTTGACTGCCTTGGTCTATGGATTTCAGTATGTTATGGGGGAAACGTGCGAGTTGGTTGGCATTGAGGAGATCACTCTGTTCCTCTGTTCAAAATACCTCCTTATATTTGAGCTCAGAATACAGATTCTACAACAAATCGATGTCAAGGGTACTGGACGGTAGTTTGGGTGGTAGTTTTGTGAATCACTTCTACTGCCCTTCTTGTAGATGGGCGTGACGTCAAATGTCCTAAACATATCAAAACGTATGGCCAATTCCTAATGCTACGATGTGTTCAGCAAGAAATTTCAAATGGCAATTAACAGAAGGACACCTGCTACAACAAAGGAACAAGAACACACCATTTAGATCAACGTCCACGAAATCTGTGGGAAGAATTTTAAATAATTGGTGCATTATAGAAAAACAAAAGTGCCAGACCTGTTTATAACATGTAGTGTAACACGTACTACTTGTAAAATAAATAGCATAAACCAAAATATGGACATATTAAAGGCCACTGAAAGTGTCTTGTAAAGACAAAGGCGAAATGCTCATGGCAACAAATTGTGCCTCATTGAGTTGCAATTAGTTGGTCCCAAAAAAATACTAATATTTTACGTGAGCCGATCTTCCTTCCTTTTTTCTTATAGTCTTTTTTGTCTTGTAAGCATGTAACACGTGATCTTACATACTTATTCAAATATGGTACTATTTCATTCATAAATTATTACGTGCATACACACACCATGAGATTTAGGTCCCACTTTTTTAACTGTCATCAGTCTTCCTTCTGCTTTTACGCCATCCGACACGTCTTGCTGTCTTTCTTTCCCTCATCGCCTCAACTGAGCACATTCGATGTATTTACGAGATACTCTGTGTGATCTCCTGCAGATTTTGCCCTATACGGGTTCCTTTAGCACCACGGAATTTATTTCCTTTTATCTCCGATTCTGCTGAGAACTTATCATTTCGCGTCATCCATCCAGTTTCAAAACATCCTTTTGCAGCAACATCTCAGACGCATCGATTTTCTTATGTTCCTGTTCGTCCTTAGCCTACGAATCACTTCCATATAACGCTGTGCTCCAGACATACATGCTCGGAAATTTCATCTTCCAATTGAATCCTGTGTTCGGTAGGCCTACTGGTAGACTTGTCTCAGGAAGGATGTCCTCCTTCCCCTGCCTATTCACTTTCTTATACACTCGTCAGTCGTACATTATTTTGATTCCGAGGTAGCAGAATTCTGTCGCTTCGTCTGCTACTTGTGACGTTCAATTTCTATGTTAAGTTTATCGCTAATTTCATTCCTGCTGCTCGTCCACTACATAGGAAAGAAATACAGAATAAGGCATCACAGTTTTTAAGAACAAACCACCGGCATCCCTCCCAATGTCACAAAGAAAGTCGTTAATGCTACGTAAATAATTCCCTTTCGCGAAAAACAAATCGGAGTACACAAATTGTCAATATATGTTTCTTCAGGCCTCCTACTGTTTTTTGTAATACCGTCATTAGACTTAAATAGCACATCGACGTCTCAGTGGTCAGGTTTATTGTTTCGTATGACAACTGTATAGCGTAAGCTTATGTACGTAAATGCCGAGACTACTAAAGGACTAGCCTTTAAAAATCAGCGTTAATACTGTTTATATTCATTTGTGCGTCTTCGCACAGTCTGAGGGGCACCAGTTGGCAGCTTTATTTAATGCTATCGGTTATGCATAAAACCACTCTCTTCATGTTGGTTTCAGTTATGTGCTCTGTCAAAGAATGGAACACAGTAAATTGAACTACACACGTACTTCTCGTATGACACAAAAGAGCTCTGAAGTGAAGCAAAAAAAAGTAAAAATAAAAATGTTTTAGATTTATTATTTGAGAGTGCGAAAGGAAAATGGTGGATTAAAGAGAGTATTAATGCTTTCTGTATTCACGACAACGTCATTATTAGTTTATGACCACCATGAAGTTAAGTGCATGTGTTAAACCGTAACGACCGCTGAAATTATCACCATTTAATAGATATCAATGATTAAGAGCTTCTGTGTAAAGAGCTCTATTACTGTACCACTATGTGTTTTTATACAAAGTGGTTACGTAACATTTAATTTTAGAATAGAATTGAAATTAAACTTCGATTTTTAAATCGTATTGATACTGCCTCTAAAGCAGCAGCTACAAAATATTTATAATGTGTCCCTTCTTTGAAAAAGTACAGTGCAGTTTTCAGTCATTTCACGTGTCATACCTCCATCAGTTTGTCAAGAGGGATTCTGTGTGATAACGAATTCCCCATGTCGATCAGATTCCCACAGGAAATAGAAACACATTTTGTACGATGTCGGGCATTGAGTATGAGGAGTGTGTGTGTTTGTGAGTGTGTGTGTGTGTGTGTGTGTGCGTGCGTGTGTGTGTGTGTGTGTGTGTGTGTGTGTGTACGCGTGCGCTCGCGGGGGCGAGTCGCCGGCAGATCATATGCCCATTTTCTGCCGTAACGAACGGAGAGGGCTGAATCAACCTAAACGTACCACGACTGTAAGAAACGAACTTTTTGGGTAAAATGTCACAGAAGTTACCTGCACACAGGTCTGCGTACAGCAGAGTTATTGTCAAGTGCAAACATCAGGGAGACACATCACGCAGCCATCGCTACGGTAGCTCTAGCGACCTGTCTAATAAACACCGACCACTAAAGGAATCTGATGTTGCCAGTTATTGCTGGTCACTTCTGTTGCTTCTGAGTTACAGAGACCACCATAGTGACGAACCATTTATAGGCTGTTTGAATAGCTTTTTATGGTCTGTAGAACAGTGGAAGGAATTTGTGTGAAGTGATGCGCAGTTCATAGTATGGTACCCACGTGTTAATTTATTTAACTCCCTAAAGATATATACTCGAGGATGTACTAGAGACTGTGATATTTGATGGAGCAGGTCTGGTCTTGATCTGTTTTTCTTAGTTTAATCTCGAAACAGCAAACCTGATCGCTCACAAAATGAAATATGTGGGAAAAAGTTTTGTTCAGCTTCTCTGACAACGTTTGACAATTGACGTTTTTTCTGTATCACGCTGTTTATCTTGCAGACGAGGACAGATGTTGCTATAACTTCACAAGATAATTCTAATGTGTGTTTCTTAAACAGGTTTAATTGTGTTAGGGATATTTGGTTGTTTTTATTTCTTTTACTTTGTATGTGTGTATTAGTTCGTCTGTTAAAAATTCTCGACTCAAAAGGCACGGAACTTTCTCGTACGAAATTTTCAACGTTACTACATTTCATTTCGTTGCTCCTTCTTCACTTGACCTTGATAGTAGATCGAGAATGATGTTGGTCCTCTGCACAAAGAACAAAAAAATTTCACGTTTAAAAATGCTTAAAAAACAGCCACGACAGCAACAAAATATTTATTTACAGTGGTAACCGGTTTCGGTCAATCGACGTTCGTGGAGCCACACCTGCTCCGTTCACCCCACCGTCTGACATCTTGGTATGAATGGACTGAAGATGGTCACATTCTGACCGAAACAGTCACCATTGCAGATAAATATTTTAGTGCAGTAACGACTGTTTTCTATCCAAGTGTTAAGTATTTTTGCTAGACATTGTATTGCTCCACGAGAAATGTTCTTAAAAATTGCTCTTCGTAGTTCATCGGTAGTTGTTTGGGGGAAAATAAGGTGATTCTGCTGGTCAAGCCAGTTTCTTAACTCGAATTGTATCACACATAACACCTCCGGAATAAATTGGACTTCGGTCGAATGCCAGATGAATTGCCTATAAAACGCCGTAACAAAGCTACAAAGAAAAATGGGCGCAAATTCCATCATCATTATATCACAGATTTTTGAATAATCGCTATGGTTGTAGAAAAAAAACCATATTATGTGTCTGGCTTTGTTGTTGAGAACAGTGAGAGGGACGGTGTTCGTATTTTGTAAGGACTTTTCGTGTAAGTCCACCCTGAACAGAAACAAATGCAACGTATCGCGCCTAAGCAGGGAGGAAGACCTAGTATTGTACTATTACACGTTTGGAGAGCAATCACCGGGAGCAGTTACTTCCATAAAACAGCTAGGAGTATGCGAGTGGAACAATTTAAAGTGGAACGACTACATAAAAGTATTGGCAGATAGGGTAGATGCGAGACCGAGATTCATTAGAAGAATCCTCAGCCACCGCAGTCCACCCACAAAAGAGGTAACTTACAAAACTGTCGCTCGACCGATATTTGAATATTGTTCGTCATTCTGGAATTCATACTCAATATCAATAGAAGAAATAGAGAAGATCCAAAGAAGAGTGGCGCATTTCGTCACAGATTCATTCAGAATGGGCAAAACCGTCGCGGAGATGTTCAGCCAAATCCGGTGGCAGACGCTGCAAGAGACTTCCTGCGTCACCACGTGTTCTATTGTTAAAGTCCAAAGAGCGCCCGTTCCTAGAAGAGTCAACCAATAAATTGATTCCTGCTACGTACATCTCGCGAAAATAGCAGAGAAACAAAATTAGAGACATTCGAGTTTCCGCAGACTTTTATCGGCAGTCGTTCTTCCCGCCAACTATTTGCGAATGGAACAAGCAAAGGGGGTTAGTGACACTGGTGCACAAAGTACCCTTCTCCACACACCGAAAGGTGGGTTGCGGAGTGTAGACGTAGATGTAGGTGTAACCAGAGAAGTAGACTGCTGGAGGCAGAAGTTAAGTTGCGGAAGTCGAAACCCTAACAAAACGAGAGACAAAATGTTAGTCCTGAACCATCAGTGAAGCAACCATTAAGCGAAAACAAGAATATATGGTTCAAAATCATTTGGAGATGTAAAGAGGATAGATCAAAGAAAAACAATGAGAAAATGGCTTCAAAAGGAACTTGAAGCCAAGTGACCACGACCCCAGTATGTCTCCAGTAAAACAGAATGTAGAATGAAGAGCAATGGAGTGGCATTAAGGCGAAAGAGATGACACATGCTTGGACACGTAGAGACGGAAGTGCGGTTATAAACCACACCCGGGAAACTACTGGTGATTAATTCCTTAACGCCGATGACAGCGGCAAGGTGTGGCCTCCTGAGGTGCGGAATCGTCTGCGCTGATACACGGAAGCAGTGTGCCAGAGAATGCATGCACGTCGAGAGACTGGACACGCCGGAATGGAATAACGTACCTACGCTAACTGGTGTAAAGTATCCGCACATCCCTATGTAATGCAGAATTGATCGCCAGATATCACGAGAGACGGAGCAAGCAGTAACAGCAGAGTGGATCTGTCAGCAGAGCTCAGTGACTTCAAACGTGTGTTAGTTCAAATGGTTCAAATGCCTCTGAGCACTATGGGACTCAACTGCTGTGGTCATTAGTCCCCTAGAACTTAGAACTACTTAAACCTAACTAACCTAAGGACATCACACACATCCATGCCCGAGGCAGGATTCGAACCTGCGACCGTAGCAGTCGCACGGTTCCTGACTGCGCGCATAGAACCGCGAGACCACCGCGGCCAGCCGTCTGTTAGTCACTGGATGTCACCTGAGTAACAGATCAATCAGGAACATTTCAAGCCTCGTAAAGCTGTCCAGTTCAACTGTGGACGATGTGATAGTAAAGTGGAAACGCGAAGGGGCAACTATACGCAAACCAATACGAGGCAAACCTCAGGGAGCACTGACGGACAGGGACCGTGCAGCAGTGCGGAGAGTGACCGCAAAAAGTCGCTTCGAGGTAGTGGAAGGAGTCACTGGTGAATTTCAAAATGTTACCAGCAGTCCAGCTGGCGGAGTGGGTCCCAACCTTTCTTAGACCGTTACCCCGACTGCTATCACACATTAGCTAGTATCCCCCTTCCCCGTCAGCGCCTGTTGCTTCCCCCCTCCCCTCCACCACATCATCACCAACTTTAGAACCTAACTAAACTGAAGAAGACTTCTCTTGGAACAATTCTATTTTTAAAATGTTGAAAGATGAATGATATTTAGCTTGTGTGCGGGGGTGGGGAGCGAAGGGGGAAGCAGGTGTTCGAATTAATGACGAAGGAATTCGGGGTTCATCCCAAGCGCTACCCACAATTCCTTCTCAGCCAAGAAAGCTATTCACGGTGAGGGTAGACGCTTGTTACAAATTATACTTCCCCTCCATTACTCGTCTCCATTGCTGGACTAGCTTAACCTACACACTGCAACCCCATTTAAAATAAAACAAGTCAAAACGTGTGCACTGTACTTACTGTTCCTAAATCACTTGACTGACGCCTTCTGCCCTCCTGAACTGCAGAAACTGGAAGACTGCAGGCTGTAATTGCTTTGTGTCTGACCACAGCCACTGATAGTACGGTACTAATGTAGCTCTGAACACTATGGGACTTAACTTCTGACGTCATCAGTCCCCTAGAACTTAGAACTACTTAAACCTAACTAACCTAAGTACATCACACAAATCCATGCCCGAGGCAGGATTCGAACCTGCGACCGTAGCGGTCGCGCTGTTGCAGACTCAAGCGCCTAGAAGCGCTCGGCCACTCAGACCGGCAATAGTACTAATAATGATGTTGTTGTTGTTGTTGTTGTCTTCTGTCCTGAGACTGGTTTGATGCAGCTCTCCATGCTACTCTATCCTGTGCAAGCTGCTTCATCTCCCAGTACCTACTGCAACCTACATCCTTCTGAATCTGCTTAGTGTATTCATCTCTTGGTCTCCCTCTACGATTTTTACCCTCCACGCTGCCCTCTAATGCTAAATTTGTGATCCCTTGATGCCTCAAAACATGTCCTACCAACCGATCCCTTCTTCTAGTCAAGTTGTGCCACAAACTTCTCTTCTCCCCAATCCTATTCAATACCTCCTCATTAGTTACGTGATCTACCCATCTAATCTTCAGCATTCTTCTGTAGCACCACATTTCGAAAGATTCTATTCTCTTCTTGTCCAAACTAGTTATCGTCCATGTTTCACTTCCATACATGGCTACACTCCAAACAAATACTTTCATAAACGACTTCCTGACACTTAAATCTATATTCGATGTTAACAAATTTCTCATCTTGAGAAACGCTTTCCTTGCCATTGCCAGTCTACATTTTATATCCTCTCTACTTCGACCATCATCAGTTATTTTACTTCCTAAATAGCAAAACTCCTTTACTACTTTAAGTGTCTCATTTCCTAATCTAATTCCCTCAGCATCACACGATTTAATTTGACTACATTCCATTATCCTCGTTTTGCTTTTGTTGATGTTCGTCTTATATCCTCTTTTCAAGACACTGTCCATTCCGTTCAACTGCTCTTCCAAGTCCTTTGCCGTCTCTGACAGAATTACAATGTCATCGGCGAACCTCAAAGTTTTTATTTCTTCTCCATGAATTTTAATACCTACTCCAAAATTTTTCTTTTGTTTCCTTTACTGCTTGCTCAATATACACATTGAATAACATCGGGGAGAGGCTACAACCCTGTCTCACTCCTTTCCCAACCACTGCTTCCCTTTCATGCCCCTCGACTCTTATGACTGCCATCTGGTTTCTATACAAATTGTAAATAGCCTTTCGCTCCCTGTATTTTACCCCTGCCACCTTCAGAATTTGAAAGAGTGTATTACAGTCAACATCGTCAAAAGTCTACAAATGCTAGAAACGTAGGTTTGCCTTTTCTTAATCTTTCTTCTAAGATAAGTCGTAAGGTCAGTATTGCCTCACGTGTTCCAACATTCCTACGGAATCCAAACTGATCCTCCCCCAGGTCCGCATCTACCAGTTTTTCCATTCGTCTGTAAAGAATTCGCGTTAGTATTTTGCAGCTGTGACTTATTAAACTGATAGTTCGGTAATTTTCACATCTGTCAGCACCTGCTTTCTTTGGGATTGGAATTATTATATTCTTCTTGAAGTCTGAGGGTATTTCACCTGTCTCATACATCTTGCTCACCAGCTGGTAGAGTTTTGTCATGACTGGCTCTCCCAAGGCCGTCAGTAGTTCTAATGGAATGTTGTCTACTCCGGGGGCCTTGTTTCGACTCAGGTGTTTCAGTGCTCTGTCAAACTCTTCACGCAGTGTCTTACCTCCCATTTCGTCTTCATCTACATCCTCTTCCATTTCCATAATATTGTCCTCAAGTACATCGCCCTTGTATAAACCTTCTATATACTCCTTCCATCTTTCTGCCTTCCCTTCTTTGCTTAGAACTGGGTTGCCATCTGAGCTCTTGATATTCATACACGTGGTTCTCTTCTCTCCAAAGGTGTCTTTAATTTTCCTGTAGGCAGTATCTATCATACCCCTAGTGAGATAAGCTTCTACATTCTTACATTTGTCCTCTAGCCATCCCTGCTTAGCCATTTTGCACTCCCTGTCGATCTCATTTTTGAGACGTTTGTATTCCTTTTTGCCTGCTTCATTTACTGCATTTTTATATTTTCTCCTTTCATCAATTAAATTCAATATTTCTGCTGTTACCCAAGGATTTTTAGCAGCCCTCGTCTTTTTACCTACTTTATCCTCTGCTGCCTTCACTACTTCATCCCTCAGAGCTACCCATTCTTCTTCAACTGTGTTTCTTTCCCCCATTGCTACCAGTTGTTCCCTTATGCTCTCCTTGAAACTCTGTACAACCTCTGGATCTTTCAGCTTATCCAGATCCCATGTCCTTAAATTCCCACCTTTTTGCAGTTTCTTCAGTTTTAACCTACAGGTCATAACCAATAGATTGTGGTCAGAGTCTACATCTGCCCCTGGAAATGTCCTACAATTTAAAACCTGATTCCTAAATCTCTGTCTTACCATTATATAATCTATCTGATACCTTTTAGTATCTCCAGGAATCTTCCATGTATACAACCTTCTTTTATGATTCTTGAACCAAGTGTTAGCTATGATTAAGTTATGCTCTGTGCAAAATTCTACCAAACGGCTTCCTCTTTCATTTCTTAGCCCCAATCCATAATCACCTACTATGTTTCCTTCTCTCCCTTGTCCCACTGACGAATTCCAGTCACCTATGACTAGTAAATTTTCGTCTCCCTTCACTACCTGAATAATTTCTTTTATCTCATCATACATTTCATCAATTTCTTCATCATCTGCAGAGCTAGTTGGCATATAAACTTGTACTACTGTAGTAGGCATGGGCTTCGTGTCTATCTTTGCCACAATAATGCGTTCACTATGCTGTTTGTAGTAGCTTACCCGCATTCCTATTTTCCTATTCATTATTAAACCTACTCCTGCATTACCCCTATTTGATTTTGTATTTATAGCCCTGTATTCACCTGACCAAAAGTCTTGTTCCTCCTGCCACCGAACTTCACTAATTCCCACTATATCTAACTTTAACGTATCCATTTCCCTTTTTAAATTTTCTAACCTACCTGCCCGGTTAGGGATCTGACATTCCACGCTCCGATCCGTAGAACGCCAGTTTCCTTTCTCCTGATAACGACGTCCTCTTGAGTAGTCCCCGCCCGGAGATCCGAATGGGGGACTATTTTACCCAAGAGGACGTCATCATCATTTAATCATACAGTAAAGCTGCATGTCGTCGGGATAAATTACGGCTGTAGTTTCCCCTTGCTTTCAGCCGTTCGCAGTACCAGTACAGCAAGGCCGTTTTGGTTAATGTTGCAAGGCCAGATCAGTCAATCATCCAGACTGTTGCCCCTGCAACTACTGAAAAGGCTGCTGCCCCTCTTCAGGAACCACATGTTTGTCTGGCCTCTCAACAGATACCCCTCCGTTGTGGTTGCACCTAAGGTACGGCCATCTGTATCGCTGAGGCACGCAAGCCTCCCCACCAACGGCAAGGTCCATGGTTCATGGGGGGACTAATAATGATAATAACAGTAATAGGCTACCGTGTACAGCACTATAGTAGCCCTTATGTAATCACTGCTGTGTCGCGCTGTCAATTAATCTATTTATCTGTTTCAATGCGAGTAATGAAGGAATTTCTGGACTACTGCAGTTGCTATCTATAACTGGGAGAAGTCGTAAATTCTTGTGCACTAGTACTTCCCACAGGAAATATAAAATTTATACTATGTAAGTGAGTACATGTTACTGTATCTCTGTTTTGAAAAGTAACTACCAGTTATGCTTAACAATGAGAGAATCCTTTTTCGTATTATGTGAGTGGTGAAAGTTACTGTTATTTCTGCTTGATCATTGGTATTGGCCAGCACATTATTGTGAAATATGTTGGAACTATAATTTCATTATTTCATTTCATTATCGATCGACACTCTCTAAACAGAAGAACATTTGGCAGATGAATGACGGTAGCTGATCATTTCAGTAATGGTCTATTTTTACATTACTTTACTTAAAACAGTTATTGATTTGTTGAGCAACAATCATACGATAATTCTTAAATAAACATATGGCCATTTGACTTTATTGTCGTTTATTTAATAACGACCCAGGTTTCGGCCTTATATGGCATTTTAAAGTGATTGAGTTTGTCAGGAACATATCTTGCATAAAGTAAGAAAAATACGCCATATGCAAAAAAATGCCATATGTAAAATCACCATCTTGTAAAAATACCAGTAAATAATAGTGTGAGCACGTCATATTTAATAACAACAGTTTTTTTTGTAAGATGCTGGTTTTACGTGTGTCATTTCGTTGGGAGGGAATATTTTTCTTAATTTATGGCCAATTTTGAGCTTCATCTTAATGAGAAATTCAGTCACTTGAAATGGCATGGAAGACCAGGGTCTTAATTAAATAAACAACAGTACAGTCAAATAGCGGTCTAAATTAACAATTACTTAAAACACCTCATCAGAAAATGAAGAAATAAAATAAGGAAGAAACATTGACTGACTATTGATAATTGTGAGTCGGTTAAATATTTCGTATCGCTTCTTAGTGCGAGCATGCTGTCGTTGGGCAGTCATATGACGGGAATAGTAATGGGATCTCGCTTTCATTGGTCCGTCATGTTATTGGTCTCAGAGTAAAGGGGTTAATTGATGATGATGATGATGTGGATTTGCCATCTCAGAATTTCACAGCTATGAAGCATTCTTCTTTAGAGTACTTCACATCACGCCGTCTGGAATCTCCAGAATTCCGGAAGAGTGGCGACTGCTTGGGCGCGGGGAATGCGTGTCCTCGCCCCTTGTCGTGGTGAAGACGACCTCTTGCGTAAGCTTCCTGCAGCGCCGGATATTTAGACCTGCCCTCTCGTCGCGCGCCTCGTTTTGAAAGACAGGAAGCGTGATTCACGCTTTCCTTCCGAGGGCCCTCAGGACGGGACTTGTCTTAATGACGTTACTGTGTCTGTGTGTCTCTCGGTCACCCGTAAGAGGTGGCGGAAGCAAGCCCAGAGCTTCTGCGCTCACTGCATTGAGTAGACCACGAAACAGAGGGCAAAGGCACTTATCGCTGGTGGCACCAAGTACGGAAGCAGCGTGCAGAATTCCTGAAGTAACCAGTTTTAGTTTCTACCTATTAATTTTATTTCTACATTCTAGTGGTTTCTTTTCATTTGAAGATTTTACTCTTGCACGGATATTGGAAATTGCGACATAGGTTTCATGATTACTTTTTTTTTAATATTGTGTAACGCTTACATAACTTTTGTTAAAATTTACAAGTTGGCAGCTGACCGCTTCAATGAGGGACAATAATTTTGGTTTCATGAGGTTACTTATTACTTTCAACAGTTGAGATCGTCTTGATGAAAGACTGTACTCCCAGAAGATGACACTTACGTACCAAAAGCTCTTACAACACTTTCAAAAACTGGACTTCTTTGTGACAGGATATTGCTCTGCCAAGGAAGCACCATCAAATCAACCTCTTATTTTAAGGGGCAAAAAGCCCACTTGCAAGACATCAGCGGCATCAAACTACGCCGTGCGAAAATTTGGGTCATTATTATGACAGTACACAGTTTTGACCTTCTAAATGACCAGCTTTTGAACTTCCGCACTCGCTCCACCCAACTATAGCCGTCTAATGACAACCAGAGCTCTCCTACTCGCTGAATGTTGAAGACGTGGGAACAGGAGAGGTAAGGGGCCACATTTACCCAATGTGTTTTCAAATCTTGTTCGAGAACACATGTTACGTTACACGAAAAATAGAAAATTAATACAAGTACATAACATATCAACCTCATGCCCATTTATGTTCAATACTACAATCCTGGAAATTGAAATAAGAACACCGTGAATTCATTGTCCCAGGAAGGGGAAACTTTATTGACACATTCCTGGGGTCAGATACATCACATGATCACACTGACAGAACCACAGGCACATAGACACAGGCAACAGAGCATGCACATTGTCGGCACTAGTACAGTGTATATCCACCTTTCGCAGCAATGCAGGCTGCTATTCTCCCATGGAGACGATCGTAGAGATGCTGGATGTAGTCCTGTGGAACGGCTTGCCATGCCATTTCCACCTGGTGCCTCAGTTGGACCAGCGTTCGTGCTGGACGTGCACACCGCGTGAGACGACGCTTCATCCAGTCCCAAACATGCTCAATGGGGGACAGATCCGGAAATCTTGCTGGCCAGGGTAGTTGACTTCTAGAGCACGTTGGGTGGCACGGGATACATGCGGACGTGCATTGTCCTGTTGGAACAGCAAGTTCCCTTACCGGTCTAGGAATGGTAGAACGATGGGTTCGATGACGGTTTGGATGTACCGTGCACTATTCAGTGTCCCCTCGACGATCACCAGACGTGTACGGCCAGTGTAGGAGATCGCTCCCCACACCATGATGCCGGGTGTTGGCCCTGTGTGCCTCGGTCGTATGCAGTCCTGATTGTGGCGCTCACCTGCACGGCGCCAAACACGCATACGACCATCATTGGCACCAAGGCAGAAGCGACTCTCATCGCTGAAGACGACACGTCTCCATTCATCCCTCCATTCACGCCTGTCGCGACACCACTGGAGGCGGGCTGCACGATGTTGGGGCGTGAGCGGAAGACGGCCTAACGGTATGCGGGACCGTAGCCCAGCTTCATGGAGACGGTAGCGAATGGTCCTCGCCGATACCCCAGGAGCAACAGTGTCCCTAATTTGCTGCGAAGTGGCGGTGCGGTCCCCTACGGCACTGCGTAGGATCCTACGGTCTTGGCGTGCATCCGTGCGTCGCTGCGGTCCGGTCCCAGGTCGACGGGCACGTGCACCTTCCGCCGACCACTGGCGACAACATCGATGTACTGTGGAGACCTCACGCCCCACGTGTTGAGCAATTCGGCGGTACGTCCACCCGGCCTCCTGCATGCCCACTATACGCCCTCGCTCAAAGTCCGTCAACTGCACATACGGTTCACGTCCACGCTGTCGCGGCATGCTACCAGTGTTAAAGGCTGCGATGGAGCTCTGTATGCCACGGCAAACTGGCTGACACTGACGGCGGCGGTGCACAAATGCTGCGCAGCTAGCGCCATTCGACGGCCAACACCGCGGTTCCTGGTGTGTCCGCTGTGCCGTGCGTGTGATCATTGCTTGTACAGCCCTCTCACAGTGTCCGGAGCAAGTATGGTGGGTCTGACACACCGGTGTCAATGTGTTCTTTTTTCCATTTCCAGGAGTGTATTTTAACAATAATCTCGTACTGGTATACTGCCACTATTTATAAACCTCCAAATCAATGTGAATACACCTAAGCAATTGAAGAATTATACATAATTCATTGACGATTCATACGCCATAACACAGGTGTCACATACAAGTGTTAAAACATTAACAATAGAAAACTGAATGACAAGTCCAATAGTATGCGGCAGCCTAATTTACTGCAGTCAATTAAAGACACAAAACAGTCCCTATCTTTTTTTTTTTTACTTTAGTTTCCGCTTCACTATTTCTTACGATGTTGCAGTGTCTGTGTTATTCCGAACTACGACGCAAAGCTTCTTTGGGCATGCCTGCGTGGTAAGACGATCGCTCGCGAAAAGAGGGAAATCCGGGTTCGCCTCCCAGCCCGCCACATATTTTCATTGTTGTCATTCCATTTTACAGCTGGTGGTTGTTCATGTTCAACTACGAATACAGGTTATGTATCACTCTTTTTTTTTTTTTTTTTTAGTCAAGAATGAATTCCTGATTCCTGTTCCAATATTTCATTTTTATAGATTGGAAATTCATCATTGATGACGGTTTTACCAATTGAAGAAGGCCACGCCAACTGTTGCCCTGCGGCATTCTGTAATAGCTCCCTGCACCGTATGACACAGCACTGCAAATGACCAAATTTGGTATGAAATTACAGATCCTATTAGTTATATACGGACACACCCGTTCTTTGTGGGGCGTATGTGATCCTCCCCTAATTTTCTAACCAGATGCATAATATTTTCTTTCTTATTTAAATCTGTTCACTCAGTACTTTTAAAATATCTCAGATACTTTAATTTCCCTATTATCAAAATGTTAATTTATGAACTGTTCTATAAGATATACACCAGGAGTTGCAACTTAAAGGTTGCGAAACGGGTTGTGCGTCTTTAATCGGCTTCAGTAGATACACGTACTGCGAACTATTGTGGTTGTTGTAGTTTGAAAATTACCTGTAAATGAATTATTATAAAATGAAATTACTGATTTTCGATTTACGATTAACGATGGAAATCATGCTGAAGAACATCACATCTCCTGCAAACGTATTTAACTTTAGCAGCATCAGCTTTAAAATCCAAACAAAATAATGCATAATAGCGATATTAATAATTAAATAGATATACGCTGCACCTTTAATGAGACACTCATTCATTTCATTTACTCACACTGCATATGAGAATCGCAACAGTAAAATGATCAAAGCAAAGAGATATCTGCCACCAGGTACAGGTTAGAAGCCATACACTTTGACACAATGAACAAAGTGTATTATCAATACCAAAGCAGTATTTCACAAACCTGTTACTCGCTCCACTGTACAGTACGTGCTTGGGCATTAGGCGACGCAGTGGGGCGGAGCGAATGACAGGTGACCAGCGCGCAAAGTTTAAAACCTGTACTTTCGGAAGGTAAAAACTGCATACTAGTAGAGTTATGACCCAAATTTTCGCACGGGATCGTTTGCTTATATCTCGCAAGTGCGCATACATATCCTTAAAATATGAATGAGAGAGTTGGATACTAGTTCTCCTGTTGTCATGTTGTTACGTACCGGGATGCTTTGTGGTAACAAAATTACATAGTGAAACTGATCGTCATATAACTAATTTGTTACTGTCCAACGACCAGACGGGCAACCACACAACTGTATACTAATTTAATGGTTCGACTGCTAGTCTTGGCGTCTGCTCTTGCGCTGTTGTATTGTGTACCAACAAAATCTTTTGAATCATGAAGCCCAGTCGAAGGAACAGTCAATTAATAAATTGCAAAACATTAATAAATATTTAATATTATATACCTTTATTAAGCAACGGTCGGTTGTGAAATGGAAACGACAGTGAGAATCTGTCGATGATGATGATGGTTTTGTGGGGCGCTCAAATGCGCAGTCATCAGCACCCGTACGAAGTCCCAATTGTTACACAGTCCAATTTTTTCACAGTCCAATCTAGCTACTGTCACAAATGATGATGACGCAATGATGAGGGCAACATAGACACCCGGTCCCCGGGCTGAGAAAAAGGGCCTAGACAGACAGACAGATAAAAAATGACAAATTTTTTTTGGTGGGATGTGATTACAAATTAACAGTTTTCGGATTTTTTCCTTTTTTTGTAGTATAAAACGTTACTTATTGCCAAATTTCATGATTCTAGGCCAACGAGAAGTATCCTGTAGATCTTGATGACTAAGTTTGTGAATATCAAACTGGCATACATGGCTGCCTCTTTTGATTGCTTTGATTAAAATCACTAGGGGGCCGTAGACCTTAATATGTAATAATTTTTTCATAATGTGGGACCACAGCCATAATATATTTCTTTAAAGTCAGTACCGCCATTGGACTGTTTTTTATTTGCAGTGTTACATTTACACGATCATTATTTCGGCTTTACATTATCAAGTGTTTTAATGTTATACAGTGCCTAAAATAGCATACTGTCGTATTTAAAATACACTATTATACACATTGTCAAAGGGTCAATATTTCTGGTAAAAGCCTACTGCTTTGTTCTATCACTGAGTATCAGTGATAAAACAAAGCAGTGTATTTTAAATACGACAGTATGCCATCTTAGGCACTGTATAACATTAAAACACTTGATAATGTAAAGCCGAAATAATGATAGTGTAAATGTAACACTGCAAATAAAAAAAACAGTCCAATAAGGGTGCTGACTTCAAAAGGAATCTTAATATGTGACAAATTTCAACTTAATAAGTCTTCCCGTTCCACAAAAAGAAACAAACAGCCAGATGACAACAAGTAGTTATAAGGGTTTCTATTTTTACTGACTGATGTACGGAATTCTAAAAAAGAAAGTAAACTGCAGAAATATTGGCAGCCTACGTATGTTATGGAAAGTGCAACGCCAGTGGTAGAGGTGTATTGGAACTGCGAAGACAAGTGCAGCGGCGGGCAGCGTGCAGCGCGCACTATTAGGGAGGCAGGAAGCGAGTTATCAGCTTCCTCCGGCGCGGCGGCGCGTGTCGTTGTCCTTTCGGAGGAAGAGCCGGCAGACTGAGCAATGAAGGGGGGCGGCAGCCGCCAGCAGCCGCGTGCCGGCGTGGGCGGGACGCACCGCCCGTCTCCCGGCTGGCGGCTCAGCTCGGCGCTCTGCAGTCGCCAGTTCGCTGAGTCGACTATTCGTGGCGAGTAGGTCTGCTGCAACGCCCCTGGCGTATGACTACCGTACTACGAGTCTCGTCTGTCACGAGTAGTCGTTTTTTGTTTGCATGCCAGCGTCAAAATGGCCTCGCCCAAAAGTTGCCATTCATGTAACTACATGTTATTCAGTCACAATAGTTTAATTTCAATCTCATAGGAGCTGGGATGTTGAACTGGCCAGGACTCTGTGTATAATATTTGTGTGTATCTGTTTCATGCCTTAACTTAACGAGTACTGCTCCTGCGACATTGGGTGCGACTACACAGATCTGTCACATACGAATTTCAGACCAGAAACTCGACAGAAGACAACATATAAAGGCAGGACCTATACTCAAATATCTTTCTGCATCTTTTATGACACCAATGTGGTTCTGGTAGTGAGTGGGAGTGGCAAGTACTCTGTTCCTTTTCTATACAAAGAATTGTTCCACTTTCGCATTTTCGCTATCATTCTGCAGAAAAACTTCTGTAGCTGTAATTTGTGAAGAGCTAAGATAGTTTAATTGCGTGTGAAATAGTGACTCAATTTATTGTGTTTGTTAATCCGAACAGTAGAGTTTACGGAACTATTGGCAACATTTCATGGTTTTAACATGCACGCAGTTTAAAATGAAAACTGAACAAGAAAGCGAAATGCAGTCAGCTAACGTAATGGACGCTGTGGACGACCCCACAGCAGTGGTGCAGGATCTGGCGAGATCCGCAGCACCTGCGATTGACCCTTCACCGTAATTACGCAAAAGCTTAGTTTGCTACCTGATAATATGTCTCGTGTAATGCTATTGCAGTCAACCATGGCACAAGCACATTCAACCTTGGCACATGAGCAAAAGGATATGAAAGTTGAAGTCGATCAGATGGCACAAGCGCTGTCTGAAATCTATGTACTGGTTGACTTAATTGCGCTGATCGTGCAAAATTAGAACGAAATGCAAGAGACGATAGCTGATCTTATCAGAAAGCAAGAGACCATTTCGAATGAGTTAGTAAAATTGCGACAGGCTAAAGACAAATTTCCGATAGAGATGGAAAAGATAGGTGACACTATCCATGATCATATGAATCGACACAATCACGTAGAAGAAAAGGTTGCTAGCCTCAGTAAAACTGTGGAAGATATTTCCTCTGGTCAGAAAGATAAAATCAAAGAAAATGTTAAGGTACTTAAGAGTTACTTATCGGAGGAGATCGATTACTGGACAACGGCGAATGAACAGCAACTAAATCAGGCGATAATGTTGTTTTTGTGGTCTTCAGTCCTGAGACTGGTTTGATGCAGCTCTCCATGCGACTCTATCCTGTGCAAGCTTCTTCATCTCCCAGTACCTACTGCAACCTACATCCTTCTGAATCTGCTTAGTGTATTCATCTCTTGGTCTCCCTCTACGATTTTTACCCTCCACGCTGTCTTCCAATACTAAATTGGTGATCCCTTGATGCCTCAGAGCATGTCCTACCAACCGATCATTTCTTCTGGTCAAGTTGTGCCACAAACTTCTCTTCTCCCCAATTATATTTAATACTTCCTCATTAGTTATGTGATCTACTCATCTAATCTTCAGCATTCTTCTGTAGCACCACATTTCGAAACTTCTATTCTCTTCTTCTCCAAACTATTTACCGTCCATGTTTGACTTCCATACACGGCTACACTCCATACAAATACTTTCAGAAATGACTTCCTGACACTTAAATCTACACTCGATGTTAACAAATTTCTCTTCTTGAGAAACGCTTTCCTTGCCATTGCCGTCTACATTTTATATCCTCTCTACTACGACCATCATCAGTTATTTTGCTACCCAAATAGCAAACCTCCTTTACTACTTTCAGTGTCTCACTTCCTAATCTAATTCCCTCAGCATCACCCGACTTAATTCGACTACATTCCATTATCCTCGTTTTGCTTTTGTTGATGTTCGTCTTATACCCTCCTTTCAAGACACTGTCCATTCCGTTCAATTGCTTCTCCAAGTCCTTTGCCGTCTCTGACAGAATTACAATGTAATCGGCGAACCTCACAGTTTTTATTTCTTCTCCATGGATTTTAATACCTACTGCGAAATTTTCTTCTGTTTCCTTTACTGCTTGCTCAATATACAGATTGAATAACATCGGGGAGAGGCTACAACTCTGTCTTACTCCCTTCCCAACTACTGCTTCCCTTTCATGTCCCTCGACTCTTACAACTGCCATCTGGTTTCTGTACAAATTGTAAATAGCCTTTCGCTCCCTGTATTTTACCCCTGCCACTTTTAGAATTTGAAAGAGAGTATTCCAGTCAACATCGTCAAAAGCTGTCTCTAAGTCTACAAATGCTAGAAACGTAGGTTTGCCTTTCCTTAATCTTTCTTCTAAGAGAAGTCGTAAGGTCAGTATTGCCTCACGTGTTACAGTATTTCTACGGAATCCAAACTGATCTTCACCGAGGTCGACTTCTACCAGTTTTTCCATTCGTCTGTAAAGAATTAGTGTTAGTATTTTGCAGCTGTGGCTTATTAAACTGATAGTTCCGTAATTTTCACATCTGTCAACGCCTGGTTTCTTTGGGATTGGAATTATTATATTCTTTTTGAAGTCTGAGGGTATTTCACCTGTTTCATACATCTTGGTCACCAGATGGTAGAGTTTTGTCAGGACTGGCTCTCCCAAGGACGTCAGTAGCTCCAATGGAATGTTGTCTACTGCGAGGTCCTTGTTTCGACTCAGGTCTTTCAGTGCCCTGTCAAACTCGTCACGCAGTATCACATCTCTCATTTCATCTTCATTTACATACTTTTCCATTTCCATAATATTGTCCTCAAGTACATAGCTCTTGTATAAACTTTCTATATACTCCTTCCACCTCTCCGCCTTCCCTTCTTTGCTTAAAACTAGGTTTCCATCTGAGGTCTTGATGTTCATACAAGTGGCTCTCTTATCTCCAAAGGTCTCTTTAATTTTCCTGTAGGCACTATCTATCTTACCCCTAGTGAGATAAGCCTCTACATCCTTACATTTGTTCTCTAGCCATCCCTGCTTAGCCATTATGCACTTGCTGTCGATCTCATTTTTGAGACGTTTGTATTCCTTTTTGCCTGCTTCATTTACTGCATTTTTATATTTTCTCCTTTCATCAATTAAATTCAATATTTCTTCTGTTACCCACGGATTTCTATTAACCCTCGTCTTTTTACCTACTTGATCCTCTGCTGCCTTCGCTACTTCATCCCTCAAAGCTACCCATTCTTCTTCTATTGTATTTCTTTCCCCCATAACTGTCAATTGTTTCCTTATGCTCTCCCTGCAACTCTGTACAATTTCTGGTTCTTTCAGTTTATCCAGGTCCCATCTCCTTAAATTACCACCTTTTTGCAGTTTCTTCAGTTTCAATCTACAGGTCATAACCAATAGATTGTGATCAGAGTCCACACCTGGGGCAGGCCATAATAGATGCTATAAAATCTGCTGTCTCATCCTTGTCCCCGGAATTGCCAGAAGAGAATTTCTTTAAGAAAGGATTAGAGCCGCGCGGGGTAGCCGAACGGTCTTAGGCGTTTTGTCACGGTCCCCGCGGCTTTCCCCTTCGGAGGTTCGATTCCTTCGTCGGGCGTGGCTGTGCTAGTCGTCCTTCGCGTAAGTTAGTAAATTATATTAAGTAGCGTGTAAGCTTAGGGACCGATGACCTCAGCAGTTGGGTCCCATAAGATCTCAACACAAATTTCCAAATAGAATAAAGGATTGGAAGAGGTTGAGACTCAGCTTGGTTCCGATTTCCTGAAATGGAAGGAGAAAGTCGAGAAATCTTTTAAGATGACCAAAGGAAAGCTAGAAGATTTTCGAGCGGCGATGAACAGTGGTAGCACGATACATTAAGTTCCATGGACAGCAAACTTCGGGCGATGCATCCCGGTAAGGAAATCCAATCGTATATTTGCCCTCATATAGTCCACAAGAAGCCGCTAAGGGCCAGTACATGTGTTCTACACCTAATACTGAAGAGAAGTACCGGCAGTTTCAGATACTTAATCCCGATAAGAGGACGGTACACCCGACAGTGTTCGTAAGAAACTTCAATGGAGTTTTGCCAAGAAACTGGACTGATGCACAGAAGATGATCTTTGTATCAGGTTATATTGAAGCAGAAGATGCCCTATGGGCAACCGACACATGCGACTCTTGTCGGACTTTCGATGAATTTGAACAGGAGTTCTTAGCAGAATACCGGTCAAGCGGAATTCAACAAAGAAAGCACCAAGCAATATTTTACCCTGAACAATTTTCATTCAAGAAAGAGACGTTGAGTACTTCGGAAAATATCTTAATAAATATCGTTACTGGCACGATCTGTTAACCACAACAGTATGTATTGAGAATATTAAAAGCTATATTAGCGGTCAGTGCCAGAAGAAATTTTTTAGCAATCTTTATCAGTGTTTGATTTGATCGACCTGATTCGAGAAGACCGGAAGTCTACGTCAGGATTGAATAACGGGTATAATAAAGAGAACACTGGTGTCTATCACTCACCAAGCGGCCACGGAAATGGTGGTAATGCACAAAGAACCAACCAAGTGGGTAAAGCAAATGCAAGCAATTACCAAACGGTAACTAAAACAACAGTTGAAAGAACAACAATGGAAATGGAAATGATATTGGCTTCCGACCAGCCAGAAACATAGTTAATAGAGGCGATCGTAGGTATATCCAGTCCAATCTAATATCCAGCAACCATCAACTAGCCAGTTTTGGATATTAATTTTTCGCAATAGCAAAGACAGAATCAGTTGCAGTCTGTGCCAGGAGAGGACCACATGCAGACACCAAAAATCATGGTGGTAACAGACGGCGCACGTAGTGGTAGTGATACACATCCAAGAAACTAATTGCGACTGCCGTGAGCCCCAGAGACGCGGCCAGAGATTCGAATAGGGGCTACCTTCAGCAACTGCAGATACTACGGTATAACGATCGAAAGGAATTATCAGACGAATTGTGTGAGGACATTTATAATTGTGACAAGGTTTATCCTTTCGTGTCAATGTCGGAAATCCTTGCTACAATCGTAGGAATTGCAATAACTGTAACACTAGACATGGGATCTTCGGCTAATGTGATATCAAGCACTTTGTTCCAAAAGTTATCGTGAAAAGCAAAGCCACTAGTTTTGCCAGTGGAGAACTGTAGCATTACAGGAGCACTAAGCACAAGATCCACAAGTTTCAGGATGCAGACACAATTGCAACTAAATTTGTGAAATGCACAAATTACCAATTGTTGAAAAATTGATAGTGGATTGTTTTCTGGGTATTAGCAGCATACGAGAGAGGGACGGAAGCGTCGACTTCTCAGCGGGGAGAGCGAAATTTTGGACAATAGAGCGGTAGTGGAGGTTGACTTAATACGGAAAGAAGGAGTACATGAGTAGTACTTCTATGCGGTCTGTGTAAGCTGGATCACCACAAATAAGAAATGCTGAATAATTTTTTCCCTGAACGCAATGAAAGTATCTACATTTTCACATCGAGCAATCAAGAAACTAAAGGAACCTACGCATCTTACTGATGAACAGAAGCAGCAGTTATCAAGCCTCCTATTATCTCATTCAGTTGTTTTTGAAGAAAAATCTAGGATTATCAAAGGATGTGTGTTTCATCTTGGTGTTATGCCACACAGACCATAGTGTTGCAGCTTCTAAATGGTTCCATGGCACCTTAAGAAACCTGTAGACGAGGAAAACAATCGAATTCTAGAGTGGGATCAGACAGAGCTATGGACTAGTCCATGCCGTCCATTGCTCATGGTCCCTAAGTGAGACTGGTGTTACATGGCCACAAGATAAATAAAATCATTGTTCCTGTGAGGACTCGTCTGGAAAATACTGATGAACTCATCCAGAAATTCGATAGCATAAAATATTTAATGAGCGTAGATATTCAGTATTTGTACTGGCAGGTAAAACTTGATGAGGTATCTGTAAAATACACTGTAGGAGCTACCAATTTAAAATGATGTTATTTGGATTGAA
The DNA here is from genome assembly GCF_023897955.1 of Schistocerca gregaria. Classification (NCBI taxonomy): domain Eukaryota; kingdom Metazoa; phylum Arthropoda; class Insecta; order Orthoptera; family Acrididae; genus Schistocerca; species Schistocerca gregaria. Next base: position 517,220,384 of record NC_064921.1, on the reverse strand, counting down.
TAGTAGCTCAGGAATCTTCATTTCAGCAATGGATTATGTTCTGGGATCGGCATTAAGAAGCCGGGTTACTACGTTTGTGGATGCATTATTAATAGCCACTAACATGTCGGATAAACATATCTCAGTGCTCACAAGGATCTTGACTGTATTAAGAGGCACTAGAGTTACAACCAACCAACTTGTAAAAGTCTCATTTTGCCTTACAGAGAATAATGTTTCTTGAACATCTTAAAGATGTGAAAGGAATTCTTACAGATGAAACGAAAATCAGTGCGATCAAGAGCTTTGTGGTGCCAAGGAATAAAAATAAGTTGGAAGGATTTTTGGGTTTAGCTTCATTCTTCTGCAGAACTATTCTTGATCAATCCATGAATGCTGAATCATTATTAAATTTGCTCTCAAAGATCATGTCGTGGGTGTGGAAAAATGAATGTCATCAAGCGTTCACTAACACTAAAACCGCACTTGTGAACTCGTCTGTCTTGTTCCACCCTGATATATCACTGGAATTTGGATTATTAATAGATTCATCAGCTATTGGATGAGGAATGTGTGTTTCAAAGCAGGGTCATAGACGATGAGTCAACCTTCTGTCAGATCGGGTTTGCAAGTCTTGTCCAGTTGTGAAAGAGCCTACACAGCTACAGAGCATGAGACACTGGCAATGTTCTAGACATTTAAAAAAATCATTGTTATTTATATGGATCAAGAACCGCCGTTTATTGTGATCATTTGTCTCTGAGCTTCCTGCAAACTTGTAAACTGCTGCATGCGAATGTGTGTGTGTGTGAAAACCTAAGGGACAGCTGAGGTCATCCATCCGAGGACTTAAACACTATTTAAACTAACTCATGCTAAGAACAACACACACACCCATGCCCGAAGGAGGACTCGAATCTCCAGTGGGAGGGGCCGCACAATCCGTGACGTGGGGCCTCAAACCGCATGGCCACTCCACATGGCCTGCTACATTGAAGGTTAGCCCAGTGGACCCTTGCTTTGCAAGAATATAACTTCCAAATAGTTTGCCAAGGTAATATTATTGCTGACACTTTATCACGTGTACTAGAAGGTTTGACACTGGAGCTATGTGATGCTGAATAATCATCTGAATTCCCAATATTGCTTGTGGAAGGCCAGCAACACCGAAGATGTTACTTGAAGTTGTGTAAAGGTATGTCTAGCCTTCAACAGGCAGACATAAGTTGGAGTCAGATTCGAAAAGAAACAAGGACAACTAGATCAGGTGAGGATTAATCATCTTAACAAACTGGTGAATAATGTCTTATTCCATAGAAGAAGTGAACATTCGACTAACTGCTGTGTATGTATACCAGAGGAGTATGAAACAAAGTTAATCTGGTATACTTATTATGCATAGGAACACTAGTGTACTCAAATGTGCAGCCAAGCTAAATACATATCGTTATTTCCCAACCTCCATAGAAAAGTGCTAGGTGAGTTAAAGCATTGTTTACTATGCCAGAAAGCGAAGCCCAATAACTGAGGACAAAGGAGCATGCTCCATTCAGTTCTTCCAGAAAAACCTCTTGCATTAGTCCATGTTTGTGAGCCATTATCCCAGTCATGAGGAGGAGTTATATACTCCTGGAAATGGAAAAAAGAACACATTACCGGTGTGTCAGACCCACCATACTTGCTCCGGACACTGCGGGAGGGCTGTACAAGCAATGATCACACGCACGGCACAGCGGACACACCAGGAAGCGCGGTGTTGGCCGTCGATTGGCGCTAGCTGCGCAACATTCGTGGACCGCCGCCGTCAGTGTCAGCCAGTTTGCCGTGGCATACGGAGCTCCATCGCAGTCTTTAACACTGGTAGCATGCGGCGACAGCGTGGACGTGAACTGTATGTGCAGTTGACGGACTTTGAGCGAGGGCGTATAGTGGGCATGCGGGAGGCCGGGTGGACGTACCGCCGAATTGCTCAACACGTGGGGCGTGAGGTCTCCACAGTACATCGATGTTGTCGCCAGTGGTCGGCGGAAGGTACACGTACCCGTTGACCTGGGACTGGACCGCAGCGACGCACGGATGCACGCCAAGACCGTAGGATCCTACGCAGTGCCGTAGGGGACCGCACCGCCACTTCCCAGCAAATTAGGGACACTGTTGCTCCTGGGGTATCGCCGAGGACCATTCGCAACCGTCTCCATGAAGCTGGGCTACGGTCCCGCACACAGTTAGGCCGTCTTCCGCTCACGCCCCAACATCGTGCAGCCAGCCTCCAGTGGTGTCGCGACAGGCGTGAATGGAGGGACGAATGGAGACGTGTCGTCTTCAGCGAAGAGAGTCGCTTCTGCCTTGGTGCCAATGATGGTCGTATGCGTGTTTGGCGCCGTGCAGGTGAGCGCCACAATCAGGACTGCATACGACCGAGACACACAGGGCCAACACCCGGCATCATGGTGTGGGGAGTGATCTCCTACACTGGCTGTACACTTCTGGTGATCGTCGAGGGGACACTGAATAGTGCACGGTACATCCAAACCGTCATCGAACCCATCGTTGTACCATTCCTAGACCGGCAAGGGAACTTGCTGTTCCAACAGGACAATGCACGTCCGCATGTATCCCGTGCCACCCAACGTGCTCTAGAAGGTGTAAGTCAACTACCCTGGCCAGCAAGATCTCCGGATCTGTCCCCCATTGAGCATGTTTGGGACTGGATGAAGCGTCGTCTCACGCGGTCTGCACGTCCAGCACGAACGCTGGTCCAACTGAGGCGGCAGGTGGAAATGGCATGGCAAGCCGTTCCACAGGACTACATCCAGCATCTCTACGATCGTCTCCATGGGAGAATAGCAGCCTGCATTGCTGCGAAAGGTGGATATACACTGTACTAGTGCAGACATTGTGCATGCTCTGTTGCCTGTGTCTATATGCCTGTGGTTCTGTCAGTGTGATCATGTGATGTATCTGACCCCAGGAATGTGTCAATAAAGTTTCCCCTTCCTGGGACAATGAATTCACGGTGTTCTTTTTTCAATTTCCAGGAGTATATATATATATATATATATATAGTGGGATTTTTAGATATTATTACAAAATATGTAAAAATTTTTCCACTGAAGACAGCCACAAGTTACCCAATCATAAATAGATTGACAAACTGTCGGTCATTGTAGAAACACAAGACGTCAGAAAAACCACACCATGTGGTAAAAAGGTATGGATTTTCATAATTTATGTGTTTTTCAAATATCTATGATTACATATTTTAAAAACTAATAGCTACATGTATACAAAACAACAAAGAACGTTTCTTTATCTTTAACAGATGGAAAATAAAAGCCCACTGAGGATGCTGCAACTGCAGTGAAACATGTTTGGGTTATAAAACAAAACTGTGTTTTGCTAAAGGCGGACCCTATCCAAAAACATATATATTGTTAAAGCAAACACGGAAAAAAAAGAGCTTCAATACCAAGATGATTATTTCGACGCCTTGCCAGGCATTTCCAAGCAAGTTCTACAACAAATTCCGGAACACTACAGCAAAGTTACATCAAACTATTTTAAATATAAAATTCAATAGACTTTGTCTTTCATATAATGTAATACCTAACTATATACATGTAAATGTAAACAGTATGTCACCTGCAGCTCGTCATGCCAAACTTAAAGCTGAAATTGAGTGGCTGAAGCAAGAAATTAGAAACCTACATACAAAAAAGCAAGAACTCAATGTTGAACTATTCAAAATTCACCTGGAACTAGGAAACCACATTAAAGTCTCTGAAATATTCAACGATATCATGAATACAGTCAAACAAAACACAGAAATACAAATAAAATCAAAATGGAATAAACAACAACAAAAACTAAACACTCTTTTAAAACAAAACAAAGCTTTTGCACATAAAAATAGAAAGCAAGCAAACCACACATTCCACAAACGTCTGGTAAACCTTACTGACATACCACTAACCAACCAAGAAATAAGTTTTCTAGAAAAAGGCCCAAAATACAATGTCAACACACACATCACACACAAGACAGTGGAGAATCTTATCACAGAAAGTGAGTACATCATAAAACAACAAGAAAGAAACAATAACCAAAACTTCAATGCAGGTCTGACAAGAGAATTAATCACAGAAGAAATAAGATACATAATAAAAGAAAACAAAAACAGCATATTGACAGGAACAAAAACTGAAGAAGAAAAAACCTCTGGAAAAATAAAGGACAAACTTAAAAACAATGAGGCAATCATCACAAGATCAGACAAGGGTAGCACCATGATAATAATAAAACAGGATGAATACAAGCAAAAAACCTTAAAATTCTTGGAAGACAACAACATAACAAAGCTAACCAGTGACCCAACACAAAGATACCAGAGAAACACAATAACACTCCTAAAAAATATCTCACACATATTCACAAATCAGAAAGCAAAATGGTTGAAACAAAAGAACCCCCAAGCACCCACACTGAACAGCCTACTAAAGCTCCACAAGGATGGCATTCCTATACGCCCCGTAGTCAATTTCAGAAGTGCACCCACATACCACTTAGCCAGAGAAATTCACACATACATACAGAAACATTACATATACACAAATAACAGAAGCATACGCAACACCGAAGAGCTGGTACAGCAAATCAAAGACATCAACATACCCACAACAGCCACACTCACATCATTTGACATCACATCCATGTACACCAATATCCCCACCACTGAAACCATCAACATCATCAGACAACTATTAGAAGAACAAGCCAAAATTCCTGAACCCCACATAAAAGAAATAGCTAGCATCCTAAAACTTATCACACAACAAAACTACTTCTCCTTTGACAATCAGTTTTACTCACAAGAAGATGGGCTTCCAATGGGGTCACCAGTCAGTGGAGTCCTAGCCAACATCTTTCTCAATCACATTGAAAATAAAATATTCGAAACAATAGTTAGACCCAAACAATACTGGATAATATATTGGTACCGTTATGTAGATGACATCATATGCCTTATAGATGAAACACCAAGTCGCATCCAACAACTCCACAGTGATATAAACAAAGTACACCCAAAAATAAAATTCACCATAGAAACAGAACACGACAAAAGGCTAAACTTCCTTGACCTCACAATATACAGACACAACAACCAACACCAATTCTCCATATTCAGGAAAGCGACCACCACTAGCACAACCATTCACAAAGACTCTAATCATCCGATTACACACAAACTAGCCAGCTTCCAATATATGCTTCACAGACTAAACAAAACCCCACTCACTGATAACAACTACAAGAATGAATTGCAGACAATCAGACAAATAGCAGTGGAGAATGAATATGACACAAACACTATAGATAAACTAAACCACAAAATTAAAGCAAAACTAAAAAGGACACCCAACACACAAAATCAAAAACAAAAGCCTCAACCTACAAACACACAGAACCCACCAATGAACACACATGAACAGGAAACACCCACAATGACAAACAGATGGTTCACTCTCACCTATAACAACAAAACAGTACACAGAATAGGCAACATACTCAAAAAACAAGGGATAAAAATAGCCTACAGGACAGACAACTCAACACAGAAAAAACTAAGGACAACCAACACAAGCACAGACAAACACAACACATCTGGTATTTACCAATTAACATGCCAGGATTGCAAAGCAGTTTATATAGGACAGACAACCAGAAACTTTAATACCAGATATACAGAACACAAAAGAGCATTAAAAAGTAACAGCTGTCATTCCACATTTGCTGAACACCTCATGGACAAGAAACATAGCCCCACAAACATCAACACGGATTTGAAAATTCTCAAATGCAGCAACATCCCCTCACAAAAACTGATAATCGAAGAAAATTACCAGATACAAAAAGCCATAGTAGAAGGCAAACAAATAATAAATGAATACACAGCTCTCTGCAATGGCACTCTGTTCTCTGCCCTCAAAGAACTAACAGACAAAACCAAACTATAGAGATCTTAAACCCCCTCCCCCACACACCAGAGAAAAAAAAGAAGAAAAAAAAAGAAAAGAAAAGATTCTGAAACCTAAAATCTCTCTCTCCCTCCCTTTCTCTCTCCCTCTCTTTCTCTCTCTGTTTCCCCTTTTACATACACATACACACACATACACACACATACACACACACACACACACACACACACACACACACACACACACACACACACACACACACAAAATCTGTCACCTCTGAAAGGTTCAAAACAGCCGCCAGGAACACCTTCAACTGTTCCACTGTCAGCCATCTTGTTTTTACTCCTCCAGCTGTTCCACTGCCAGCCATGTTTTGTTTTTATAGCTGATAAACAGTGAAACAGTGAGTGACAGTGACAGTGGCAGTGGCAACTCAATATTCAGTGTTTGACAGTGATGAAGCCGAAAAAAAAAAGAGTAAGTGAAACACCATGTAAATAGACACTCACACACACACACACACACACACACACACACACACACACACACACACACACACACACACACATAGAAACACATAGAATTAAATAATTTCAGGCATAATAATAACATAGTTCTTCAAATCGTAATTTTGGCTTAAACAATTTATGTACTTTAAGGTATAAGTGGTTGCAGATGACAAACTGTCGGTCATTGTAGAAACACAAGACGTCAGAAAAAGCACACCATGTGGTAAAAAGGTATGGATTTTCATAATTTATGTGTTTTTTCAAATATCTATGATTACATATTTTAAAAACTAATAGCTAAATGTATACAAAACAACAAAGAACGTTTCTTTATCTTTAACAGATGGAAAATAAAAGCCCACTGAGGATGCTGCAACTGCAGTGAAACATGTTTGGGTTATAAAACAAAACTGTGTTTTGCTAAAGGCGGACCCTATCCAAAAACATATATATTGTTAAAGCAAACACGGAAAAAAAAGAGCTTCAATACCAAGATGATTATTTCGACGCCTTGCCAGGCATTTCCAAGCAAGTTCTACAACAAATTCCGGAACACTACAGCAAAGTTACATCAAACTATTTTAAATATAAAATTCAATAGACTTTGTCTTTCATATAATGTAATACCTAACTATATACATGTAAATGTAAACAGTATGTCACCTGCAGCTCGTCATGCCAAACTTAAAGCTGAAATTGAGTGGCTGAAGCAAGAAATTAGAAACCTACATACAAAAAAGCAAGAACTCAATGTTGAACTATTCAAAATTCACCTGGAACTAGGAAACCACATTAAAGTCTCTGAAATATTCAACGATATCATGAATACAGTCAAACAAAACACAGAAATACAAATAAAATCAAAATGGAATAAACAACAACAAAAACTAAACACTCTTTTAAAACAAAACAAAGCTTTTGCACATAAAAATAGAAAGCAAGCAAACCACACATTCCACAAACGTCTGGTAAACCTTACTGACATACCACTAACCAACCAAGAAATAAGTTTTCTAGAAAAAGGCCCAAAATACAATGTCAACACACACATCACACACAAGACAGTGGAGAATCTTATCACAGAAAGTGAGTACATCATAAAACAACAAGAAAGAAACAATAACCAAAACTTCAATGCAGGTCTGACAAGAGAATTAATCACAGAAGAAATAAGATACATAATAAAAGAAAACAAAAACAGCATATTGACAGGAACAAAAACTGAAGAAGAAAAAACCTCTGGAAAAATAAAGGACAAACTTAAAAACAATGAGGCAATCATCACAAGATCAGACAAGGGTAGCACCATGATAATAATAAAACAGGATGAATACAAGCAAAAAACCTTAAAATTCTTGGAAGACAACAACATAACAAAGCTAACCAGTGACCCAACACAAAGATACCAGAGAAACACAATAACACTCCTAAAAAATATCTCACACATATTCACAAATCAGAAAGCAAAATGGTTGAAACAAAAGAACCCCCAAGCACCCACACTGAACAGCCTACTAAAGCTCCACAAGGATGGCATTCCTATACGCCCCGTAGTCAATTTCAGAAGTGCACCCACATACCACTTAGCCAGAGAAATTCACACATACATACAGAAACATTACATATACACAAATAACAGAAGCATACGCAACACCGAAGAGCTGGTACAGCAAATCAAAGACATCAACATACCCACAACAGCCACACTCACATCATTTGACATCACATCCATGTACACCAATATCCCCACCACTGAAACCATCAACATCATCAGACAACTATTAGAAGAACAAGCCAAAATTCCTGAACCCCACATAAAAGAAATAGCTAGCATCCTAAAACTTATCACACAACAAAACTACTTCTCCTTTGACAATCAGTTTTACTCACAAGAAGATGGGCTTCCAATGGGGTCACCAGTCAGTGGAGTCCTAGCCAACATCTTTCTCAATCACATTGAAAATAAAATATTCGAAACAATAGTTAGACCCAAACAATACTGGATAATATATTGGTACCGTTATGTAGATGACATCATATGCCTTATAGATGAAACACCAAGTCGCATCCAACAACTCCACAGTGATATAAACAAAGTACACCCAAAAATAAAATTCACCATAGAAACAGAACACGACAAAAGGCTAAACTTCCTTGACCTCACAATATACAGACACAACAACCAACACCAATTCTCCATATTCAGGAAAGCGACCACCACTAGCACAACCATTCACAAAGACTCTAATCATCCGATTACACACAAACTAGCCAGCTTCCAATATATGCTTCACAGACTAAACAAAACCCCACTCACTGATAACAACTACAAGAATGAATTGCAGACAATCAGACAAATAGCAGTGGAGAATGAATATGACACAAACACTATAGATAAACTAAACCACAAAATTAAAGCAAAACTAAAAAGGACACCCAACACACAAAATCAAAAACAAAAGCCTCAACCTACAAACACACAGAACCCACCAATGAACACACATGAACAGGAAACACCCACAATGACAAACAGATGGTTCACTCTCACCTATAACAACAAAACAGTACACAGAATAGGCAACATACTCAAAAAACAAGGGATAAAAATAGCCTACAGGACAGACAACTCAACACAGAAAAAACTAAGGACAACCAACACAAGCACAGACAAACACAACACATCTGGTATTTACCAATTAACATGCCAGGATTGCAAAGCAGTTTATATAGGACAGACAACCAGAAACTTTAATACCAGATATACAGAACACAAAAGAGCATTAAAAAGTAACAGCTGTCATTCCACATTTGCTGAACACCTCATGGACAAGAAACATAGCCCCACAAACATCAACACGGATTTGAAAATTCTCAAATGCAGCAACATCCCCTCACAAAAACTGATAATCGAAGAAAATTACCAGATACAAAAAGCCATAGTAGAAGGCAAACAAATAATAAATGAATACACAGCTCTCTGCAATGGCACTCTGTTCTCTGCCCTCAAAGAACTAACAGACAAAACCAAACTATAGAGATCTTAAACCCCCTCCCCCACACACCAGAGAAAAAAAAGAAGAAAAAAAAGAAAAGAAAAGATTCTGAAACCTAAAATCTCTCTCTCCCTCCCTTTCTCTCTCCCTCTCTTTCTCTCTCTGTTTCCCCTTTTACATACACATACACACACATACACACACATACACACACACACACACACACACACACACACACACAAAATCTGTCACCTCCGAAAGGTTCAAAACAGCTGCCAGGAACACCTTCAACTGTTCCACTGTCAGCCATCTTGTTTTTACACCTCCAGCTGTTCCACTGCCAGCCATGTTTATTTTTTATAGCTGATAAACAGTGAAACAGTGAGTGACAGTGACAGTGGCAGTGGCAACTCAATATTCAGTGTTTGACAGTGATGAAGACGAAAAAATAAGAGTAAGTGAAACACCATGTAAATAGACACTCACACACACACACACACACACACACACACACACACACACACACACATAGAAACACATAGAATTAAATAATTTCAGGCATAATAATAACATAGTTCTTCAAATCGTAATTTTGGCTTAAACAATTTATGTACTTTAAGGTATAAGTGGTTGCAGATGACAAACTGTCGGTCATTGTAGAAACACAAGACGTCAGAAAAAGCACACCATGTGGTAAAAAGGTATGGATTATCATAATTTATGTGTTTTTTCAAATATCTATGATTACATATTTTAAAAACTAATAGCTAAATGTATACAAAACAACAAAGAACGTTTCTTTATCTTTAACAGATGGAAAATAAAAGCCCACTGAGGATGCTGCAACTGCAGTGAAACATGTTTGGGTTATAAAACAAAACTGTGTTTTGCTAAAGGCGGACCCTATCCAAAAACATATATATATAAGATTACTTAACGATTATGTTCTGAAGGTTGGAAAGCTTGAAGCACTTTTGTCAGATAATACGCCAATTTTACTTACTGCAAGTGGAGAACTACTTTAACAAAATAGGGGGTAAAACAGTACTAACTTCACGCTGTCATCTCGAAGCCAATCTAATTGAATGTGTATTCCATGAATTAAATCGATTCATGAGAACTTATTATCATGCTACGCAGACTGCATGGGTAGAATATCTGCAAGAATTGGAAGAAATTATGAACAATTTACGTCATTCCTCAACCAAAATCACACCATTCCAGCTGATTTTTAGAAGAAAACAAAGAAATGAATGGGTAGATAAAATCTCGAATGCAGAAGGTAGTGATATACTGAGAGGACGAGGATGACAAAAAATGATTATGACAGCAAAGTCAAACGGATGGAGATATTTAGGATGGTCGAAAAGGTGTTGAGTGAACACATTGGCGATCCTCGTTACATTCCAAAAAGAATAGGAAGTGGCAATTATTACACACTGGTCCATTCGTAGTGGTTAAGATTCCAAACACTGGTGCGATTTTGTTGGCATATCCAGAATGTTTATGAATCATAGGAATGTATCCCATTCAAGATATTAAGAAATATCGTATGAAGTGATAAACTGTATGAAAAGGACTGTGATGATAAAATTCATTGTGATTAGGAATTACATAGTAAAGAGTGACAGACTAGGATTAAATTTATAGTAACTGTGTTTTGTGTTGGACTAGTGAGATTAGAGTTACTAATAAGGGAATATGCATGGCATAGTGCGTTAGAGAATTAATGATAGTGTTTATCTAGTAAGTAACTGATTAATTCTTTTTATTGATGACCAAGTTAATTCTTTATTTTAGGAAGAGTGTATGTATATTTGCGTGGTTATATGATATTCAGTTATAATTATTTAAATTTTGATATAGGATGTGTCTATGTGGTTTATCTATTCAGTTTCATGCTTCATAGGCTATCTTTCATGAGGGAGGAAACGTACGTGAACTGACTGAACTGACTCGAAGGCGGTTCTCTGATTTATAATAGTGATATTTTAGGAACTTACAGGAATAATTGATAATGAAGAGCTTAATTTTGCTACATTCTTGTTACTTAGCTTAGTTGTAAGTTGGTTGGTATGTAAGGTGTAGACTCTTATTGGTTTGACGGTTCCTGACCTTAACGAATTTTACTTTCAGGAAGAAGAAATCCTTTATATATGTTTGTGTGATTTATTTGGTTTCAAATGATTATGAATGTAAGAGAAATTAATTTATCTATCTGTCCTAAAGTGAATTCAGATTCGGACGTGATCTGAAAAGAAATTGAGAAAGCATAAGTGTTTAATAGAGAAATGTATGATGAAATCATAGAAGTGGTGGGAAAGCAATTTGATTTATAGTATTCGTCGGAAGCATTTCCCTGGTGGAATATTCATCTGGATATACAAAAAATTTGTCTTGTCTTACTATGAAAGATGATACTGCGATATCGAGGCACAGAGAGAAAGATTCATAAAATGAAGAATGGTGTTTCTTGAATATTGGCTCATACGAAAAATTCGTAATGTCGAGTTGTGTGGTATAAGTTAGAAAAAGTGTTGGATGATCTGCCGACTTCATACAGTCCATGAAAACCTGAACGTAATGGAATGATCATTAGGAGTGATTTACTTTGGAAAGCCTTTTTTAAAGTAGGTGAAATCGATTGCTATGCAGTAGACACTGCAGTGGATCATACCTCTTCCAATTCTACTGAATTCATGAAGGATTCGATGGAGAAATACCCTAATAACCTGTTGTTTTGCAATGAGTAAAGTAAAGATCTCCGTCTGACCCAATGTTTGAAATCGCTTCATGTCCTATTGGTCCGAAATGGTACCGTGAGGTCCAAGATTATACCACTTTCCTACACCTGGTTCCTGACTCTCGCAGGATTCGTCCTCCATCAACCTTCAACAGTTCCAGTCAGTCTCCAGCATCCCTCTATCGACAAACTCCATTAACCTTCGTTGAATCCGTCTATTCAAGCCAACAGATTGTTATTGTTGTTAACTGGACTGTTTTAAACTCAAAAAGTGTAGTGTATTCCCTATAGTAATCATAACATTCAAACACTTTGCCAAACGACATTGGTTAACGTTTTCAAACATCTAAGGTGATTTGTAGATGGTATTTCGACTCTTTTTTTCTTTTCTGTGTGTAATTTTCAAAATTTTAATATCTATCTATATATCGCGAATAGGTCAAGGGTTCCCTCCTAAATGAAGCTCTCAAATGGATAGATCTCAATTTATTCTGATCTTCCTTGGTTAAGGGTAGAGCGAGATGCACGCCAATCCACACGTGAAAATCAGCAACCCTGTAACAAATGAGTTAGCTTTTCGTAAACCCATGCAAAGATAAAGACAATATGTGTTCTTTCGTAGTAAATTAATAATATTTGAATATTGACAGCACCAAATGTTATTTGGGATTTAAAATTTAATGCTCTCACGAAGAACATTTGAAGTATCACAGAATGTCCGACATTTTATTATGTATCACACAGATAAACACTGTACATAGCAAGTGATTTGCATGGCTCAAAGATTGCGCGAGGCAGATTATCTCTGACTCCTGATATAAAGGCTCTGTGGATATAATCGTGGAACGTTACGTGTACAATGGTCTGACTACTTCGGGCTTAGAATTACGGAGAGTAGGATCGCAGTGGAACTGTAAGTAGCGACATAGTTGTAAGCTGCCATCTTGAATACGGAATGAAATTTGATTAATTGTGATAACAGTTCATCTTCTACAGGAGGATGATATATACTGGAATGCAGCTAGGAAAATCATTAATGGTAAAATATAATTTCGTGAATCGAGCAGGTAATTCAATTCCTTGTTTTTTATTTTTTATTTTTAAACTGCTTTCTTGTTTGTGGCTCGGAATAGTATTTGGTGTGTAGTATTCGTAGGGAACTTTGTATCCCTGGAAATTAGTAGAGCCTCCCATTCTGCAGAGTGAGTATGTCATACCATCCAAGACTACTTCCCCATTACGTACAAGTGTGCCTCTGATTATTTTAAGAATTTTCAGAGTCGACAATCGCCGGAATTCTGCAGAGCTACAGAGATTTTACTCCAGGTTATAACTTCGACGACGAGAGTCAGACAGAGTATGATTATGAACTGTAACTTCTAGTCACTTTGTTTTATAGACTTAAGGATTCAAAATAGTAACAAAATTTCTATCGGAAGTGTTGGAGATAGTTGTGTAAAGTTATTGGGGAAGCGACTTCTCTCGCCCAAAAGTTTCCATTCAAGTAACTACATATTATTCAGTCATAATAATTTAACTTCAGTTTCAGACGGGGTGGGAAGTTAAAGCCTACACATATGCCGGCCGGAGTGGCCGAGCGGTTCTAGCCTCTTCAGTCAGGAACCAGAGGACCCATTCGAATCTCAAGGATACAGAATTTATAATGGGAAACTAGGACCGAGGGCAGTGAAACAATGTCCCCAGTTTGGAACAGGGTTTTTAGTAAACATAAAAATAATAGATTCAGTAACGTATTTCCAAGCAGTATCACCAAGAATTGTGACTCTAAGTTTTAAAACAATGAATAAAACCTGTACAATAATAAATGCTCATGCCCCAACAAATGAAAAAAAAATGTCTAACAAAAACAAAGGTAGAGGTAGATAAATTTTGGGACCTTCCAGAGCAAACTGTGAACAGAGTAAATAAAAAGAATGTAAAAATCTTATTGGGAGATTTCAATGCTCAGTTGAGAAAAGAAAGGAAATATAAAGTTATAATTGGAAAATGGAGTCCACATAAATTTACGAACAAAAACGGTTAAAGACTTGTAGAACTTTGCAACGAACACAGCATTATATCTAAATCAACATACTTTAAGGGGAAATCAAGTAAACTTAAACATGGGAACATCCAGACTGGAGGAAGGGCGAGTGGCAGCTAGACCATGTCTGTAGGGACAAAACTTTTTATAAGGAGATCCATAATGTTAAAGTACTGAGAGGAGTAGACACAGGCTCAGACCATTATATGGTTAAGATTAAAATCAAATTCACTCCATTAAAGAAGAGGACTGGGAAAACTAATAGAATAAAAAGGAGGTTTGACCCACATCAGCTAATTAAAAATAACAAGTACCAACAAATAACACAAACCGTCAAATTAACAGATGATCTAGAACACCTAGTGCCTAGCCTTAAAAAAAGAAGCAGAGAATCCAGCTCCCTTGAACCTACGAAGGAAATATGCATGATGGACATCAGAATGTGACAAATTCCACGAAGATAGACACCAATCATGGTTAAAGTTTCAAACACATAAAACTGAAGAAAATGCCATCAACCTTAAAAATGAAAGAAAAAATTCACATTAAATATTATAAAAATTAAGAAAGAATTTCATAAAGATCTTATAAACTCTATAGATGGTAATTATCATAAAACCAACTCCAGGAACTACCATAAAATCTTTGGGAAACAACTACAACAATATGAGACCCCTACACTAATACTGAAAGATGAAGATGGAAGAATTACACACAGTAACAAGGAAAATGCAGAAATCATGGCAAAAGTATTTAGCAAACTTCTAAATTGCGAGGAACCCAAAGAATCCTTGCAAATCAACATAAATACCCCAATAAAAACCAAACTAGACTCTCCAACTTTACAAGAAGTAGAAAAATTCTTAAAGAACAAAAAAATTATAAGGTATGTGGAGACGATCAGGTTTTTGTTGAAATGTGGAAATATGCAAGTGACACAGTCAAGACCTCCTTACACATTGCTCTAACAAAAAATTGGGTAACAGAACAATTTCCTGAACATTGGACCACAGCTATCATCCACCCACTACACTAAAAGGGAGGGGAGAGCAACCCAGACAACTACAGAGGAATCTCTCTCCTAGATTGCACATACAAAATTCTATCCAAGATCCTATATGAAAGAATCAAGGAGCAATTAGAACAGGAGTTTGGAGAATATCAGGGAGGTTTCAGACCATGGAGAAGCTGTGCAGAGCAGATAATTAGTTTAAAATTGATTATGGCATACTACAAGAAACGGAACAAACCTCTGGCAATAACATTTGTAGATTTTAAGAAGGCATATGACTGTCCCCACAGACCTTCAGTTTTAAAAATTTTAAGAGATCTAGGACTCCATCCAAAACTATTTAAAATAATACAACTCACTCTAACCAACACCAAATCAAAAGTGAAGTTTAGAGGAGAAATTTCGGAACCATTCCTCATAAAAACAGGCTTAAGGCTAGGTAACTGCCTATCACCATTACTGTTCAACTGTGCACTAGAATACATAATGAGAGAATGGTACAAGGACAATCAAAAGATGATAAGAATTGGAAGTGCAAAAGATGATATTAGCTTAAACTGCTTGGGATTAGCTGATGATCTTGCTTTCCTAGCGAACACCATTCAAGAAGCCAGGCAACAAGTGAAATCACTACAAGAAATAGCAGAGAAAGTAGGCCTTAGAATATCATTTTAAAAAACGAAGATTATGCTAACCGATCCACCACCTGCAAACAAAATTACAATAGGAGAACAGGAAATTAAAATTGTTGATAAATTTAAATATTTAGGCGAAATAATAACATACAATCTAAATGAGAAGCCATCATGGCAGAATAGAATAAAAAAAACTGAACTACGCTAATTACAGTACCAAAACTACATATAACAAAAAAAGCCAATCTATAGATGCAAAATTAAAGCACTATAAAACAGTTACACAACCAGAAATAACGTATGCAGCTGAAACTATCTTCAGAACAACTAATACAGCAGAAATTGACAGAATACTAAAAATAGAAAGAAGAATAATTAGGACATGTATAAATAAACAGTATAAAATAATTGGACATTGGAGAATAGCATCAAATGAAACAGTATATAAGAAAATAGAACCAGTCATGAGCACAATTTGGAAGGAACGCATCTCATTCTTTGGACATCTGATGAGAACTCCAGAAAACAGAATTAGTAAAAAAAATAATACAAAAATTCTGGAGTAGCAAGAGTGACATTAAATGGATCACAGAACTTAAGGAAGATATAAAATAACTTCAAATTACAGTAGATGACCTAAAAAACAAGACAGAGAAAACTAGAATGCTGCAAGACCCGCAAACCAGACTACAAATGAAAATCAATAAAAGGAGTACAGGAAGAGTGGTCTCAGATGGAGAAAGAAAGAAAATATTTGAAAGAATGAAGAAATATTGGGCAGACAGAAAAGCAAAACACCTTTCATATAAGAATAGACTCTAATAATTATATTACCTAAATATCATATTAAGTTATTGTTGAGCCAATAACTTGCTTACAACTTTGTATTTTTGACTACAGTAGTCCAATGAAGGCCAAAAAGTATATAATAATAATAATAATAATAATAATAATAATAATAATAATAATAATAATAATAATAATAATAGAAGCCACAATATCCCAATACTGACATATCCATTTGAATGACGAAATGAGATGTAAGTAGATTACAGGTATATGAAATTAAGTTCCTCAGAAGTAGGATAGAAGTAAAAGGAGAGATAGGATGAGGAATTAAAGGTTAAGGGAAATGATGAAAGAGAATCCTTCATAGCAGGATAGAAACATGAAGGCTAAGGTGATATGGGCAGTTAAAATACATGGCAAACAAGAGGATTCCGAAGAAGATACATGAAATGGAGATCCGAAGGAAACGATCAAGAGAAAGACCAATGGTTAGATGGCTGAAAGATGTGGAGGAGTGTGTTGAAAAAGGAACTGAGGACTGGACCAGAGTGGAGAAAGAAAAAATGGTGGGAAAACATGACTAGATGTTCAAGATGATGATGACATTCGACAAACAGACGTAGACTACAAGAAATATGAAAACAAACACATCAGGAAACGAAGTAGAGCGGAAGATTATTATGGTTGTAATGGAGCTGAAATAGAAGTATAGCCAAGCGAACGGATGGCGGTTGGAGAAAGGAAGTTATTCGGTGGATTGCAAGAAATACAACCGACGTTGCGACATAATGGCAGGTGGGCACTTCACTTTACAAAACATAAAGGTGATCATGCTTGCGTTTACGAGAAGACGGAAGTGCACGGAAAGGTGTGTCCAGCAGCGAATGTCAAGTGGCTGATAACAACGGTGATTAATGCGCATGGCTCTGTAGCTTTTGAACGCGAATGACTTTTAAGAGTGAAAGGCGTGTGTTGTTAGGCGCCCTTCACGTCGGATATTCACGAGTGCGTCAACAGGCTCATGTCTCAAAAAGACTGTTGTCATTTATCTGTCTGCAGTAACTCTTTCGGTCGAAACTGTGAGATATGTCTTAGCATGTCGTCTGAACTCTGACGTGAGTCGGCCAATAGAATAGTTTAGCAACAGAATCAATTCGCAAGGCTCAGTGTACACAAAGAGGTGGTCTTGACTGGATTCTCTTCTTTGGCTTGCTACCATCAGCTAGAGACGTGAGTCGGCCAATAGAATAGTTTAGCAATAGAATCAATTCGCAAGGATCAGTGTACGCAAAGAGGTGGACTGGATTCTCTTCTTTGGCTTGCTACCATCAGCTAGAGCCGATCTGCTTCGTATAGAAGCTTGGCCTTGTGATAATGACATCAGCATACTGAAGCGACCTCTTTCTGTGTTAAGATGAGATGGTTGCTGCCTAGCATGCTTGTGATGCGTCATTGTATGTTACGCGATTTTCCACTTAACAGGACATTACACTTATTTCCCGAAGGTACAGGGCAGTCGTGTTTAACTTGGGAAGCGTTAAGTCCTTTCCTGTGTCCACAATTTCTCTAAATCACCCATCCTTTATTCAGTCATCCAAGTTTTCAAGCAGCTTAGCTCAAAGTTCTCCCCTCATCGAATAATATTTCGGATGTTCATGCTAATACGTGTTGATTTTCCTTGTCTATTGTACTGACGGGCTACAATTAAAGTGCAGCCACTCAAAGATGTCCTGTGTGAGCTGTAACTGACATATGATGGTGATGATGATGATGATGATGATGAAGTCCCATACTCCGTAACAGAGCGTAGGGGACGATGTCGCACCGCCGTACTAGGCAACGTCCTAGTGGAGGTGGTTTGCCATTGCCTTTCTCCGACCGTAATGGGGATGAATGAGGACGATTAAGACGACACAACAACACCCAGTCATCTCGAGGCAGGTGAAAAGCACTAACCTCGCCGGGAGTTCAACCTGGACCCCGTGCTCGGGAAGCGAGAACGCTACCTCGATACCACAAGCTGCGGACAACTGACATACGTCAGCAAAAATTAGTAGATATTCTAATGGGTTAATGCAAAACCTACTAACATTGGCAAAAAAAATAATAATTCCAGTTTTGGCTACCACATCTGTGGTCATCAGTCCCCTAGAACTTAGAACTACTTAAACCTAACTAACCTAAGGACATCTCACACATCCATGCCCGAGGCAGGATTCGAACCTGCGGCCGTAGCAGTCGCGCGGTTCCGGACTGCGCCCCTAGAAATGGGGCCCAGTGACAGCCAGTCGAAAACTGAACATAGGTCAAGCATGAAAACCGGAAGAAGGTATACCGAACTACTAAAAAAGAAGCAAAATAGAAACAGTGAACGGTCTAAGATCAATATGTCTGGCATCTTGGATAAATGGTTTCGATGTTGCACTGCGAAGGGGAAGATCCGCGTTCAGATGTCGCTGTTGCCCCCCCCCCCCCCCCTTTTCTTTTCACAAATTATGAACTGTTCGTCCGATCATTGAAGTATCTGTTCTCTGTATTCAAATTTATGTCTGTGAAGTGGTGTAGCTACCATCTGCAACAGCAAGGTGTAACGAAGTGACCTCCAGACGTACGTACCTCCTATTTGTTCTACACCAGTATGACATGTTACTTCTCTTGCGTTCAATAGTGGAAGTTTTGACTCTCGTATTCCTTTGTTGTAACACAGTTCACACGTTTTATTTTTATTTCTGCGAGCGGTCTATGCGTCATCTTGCCTGATCTCAGTTGTTCTTCTTCCTCTTCTTCTTCTTTCTTCTTTCGCTTACGCCATAGTCCCGCAGCGACCGCAGGGTGGGCGTGGTTACTTTTAGGGATGGCCGGATGCCCTTTCTGCCGCCACCCCGTACCCCCAGGACGGAATCGGTGTACCCCAACTGTCTGCATCTAGTGTAAATCGTGAAATAGTGCGGACGTGTTTCAAATTTCTGCGACGCGTGTAACTGAGTCGGAACGTGGGGACCAGCCCGGTGTTCACCTAGCGGGATGTGGAAAACCGCCTAAAAACCACATTCAGGCTGGCCAGCACACCGGCTCTCGTCGTTAATCCGCCGGTCGGATTCGATCCGGGGCCGGCGCCCCTACCTGAGTCCAGGAAGGAGCGTGTTAGCGCTCTCGGCTGCCCTGGCGGGTATCTTGCCTGCTCTCAGTATTCATAAATTTATTTGCGACGGTAACGTATTCTTATCACGTGATTCATGTCCAATAAATAATGCATATTATGACCAGACGGACAGTACAAACATTTATGGAAAAAAATTTGGCGCGAGGGAGGTTTGAATACATACTTTCTTGTTTTCATGCTTTATCTGTGTTCAGTTTTTGCGGCGCTATCCACTGGGCCATATTACAACTAAATCTGAGGGGGGTTTGATGGGCGGTTTCTCTTGTAGTCATTGTGTTCATGTATGCTGGTCTTCAGGTCAGGTAAAGGCAGAACGTGTCCCTGGTAAACGCATTCTTTTAGAAAACCTCTGAACCAAACGTCACATGGATTCAGATCAGCTGCGCCCGGGTTCCCGGGTTCGATTCCCTGCGGGGTCAGGGATTTTCTCTGCCTCGTGATGACTGGGTGTTGTGTGATGTCCTTAGGTTATTTAGGTTTAAGTAGTTCTAAGTTCTAGGGGACTGATGACCATAGATGTTAAGTCCCATAGTGTTCAGAGCCATTCTGATCAGCTGATCTTGTAGACCATGGATCTGGAAAACCTCTGCAGATGTTTGCGGAGGGTTACATTAAGCAGATCTTTCACTAGGAGAGCGACTTGAGGTGTTGCCCCATCGTGCATGGAAACTGGTTTCCACACAGCTGGCGCTTCTAGAGCAGGAATCACATGCTGTACAAGGAGGTCTCGACAATGTTCAGATGTCACGGTACACCTTACAGGCCCTCTGCTTGTATTCTCTTTAAAGAACAAAGGATCGAAAATAAATGTGCTTGTGACTCCACACAACATAGTACACACGGCGAGTGCAATGACTTCGTGCGCAGTAGGCTGGTTAACAGTACCCAAAATTCGGCAGCTGTGTGTATTCACCGCGTCCTGTAGTGTAAAATGTGCCTCGTTACTCCATAAAATATTGCCCAGCTACACGTCGCCAACTTCGATCCGCGTCAGCACCTGAAGAGCAAATTCAGAACGTTGCTGCGGATCACGAGGTCTAAGTTGATGCATCGTCTGAATCTTGCACGGACATAGCATAAAATAGACCGTAAACTTCCCATACTGTTCACCATTGGATTGACAATTCTCTGACCCTGCAGGAGCTATAGCACTACACGGGGCACGTGCTGCTTTGTCAGCAACAGGAATCTCATCGATAACTAATAATGCATTATCATATCTACCACGTTTCGCTGTCATACGATAATTACAGCCCACGCTAGGTCTCCGCAAGTAGCTCAACTTTAATTATAACCACCCGGCATATGGATGTTCAAGTGAAGAAACGTGGTCTGTTGAATGCTATATTAAGTATAAGCGTAACATGGGTTTCTTACGCAGTTATTTTCAAACCTTCCCCCTTTGGTCTTTGTTTAAGATAACGCTCCGTATGTTTCACACTTCCACATGTATTCACTTAAGAACTACGTTCTATAATGTGCTGCATTCAATTTGGTTTCATTTAACTCTAGAGAGAATAAGCTGCCTTCAGCAATAATCATATTTCATTTAAGCAAAGTTTTCAGTTATGCAGATAAGTTCGTGTTGCGTTGAACCTCAAGATACGGATTTGCAGACAGAGACTTCGAGATAAATTTCTGCTGTCGCACTACCTCAGGTATTTTCGATTTTCTAGGTGTTGTATATCTTGGAAAATAGATTAAGGAAAGGCAAACCAACGTTTCTAGCATTTGTAGACTTAGAGAAAGCTTTCGACAATGTTGACTGGAATACTCTCTTTCAAATTCTAAAGATGGTAGGGGTCAAATACAGGGAGCGAAAGGCTATTTACAATTTGTACAGAAACCAGATGGCATTTATAAGAGCCAAGGGGCATGAAAGAGAAGCAGTGGTTGGGAAGGGAGTGAGCCAGGGCTGTAGCCTATCCCTGATGTTATTCAATCTGTATATTGAGCAAGCAGTCAAGGAAACAAAAGAAAAATTCGGAGTAGGAACTGAAATCCATAGAGAAGAAATAAAAACTGTGAGGTTCGCCGATGACATTGCAATTCTGTCAGAGACAGCAAAGGACCTGCAAGAGCAGCTGAACGGAATGGGCAGTCTCTTGAAAGGAGGATATAAGATTAAGATCAACAAAAGCAAAACGAGGATAATGAAATGTAGTCGAATTAAATCGGGTGATGCTGCGGGAATTAGATTAGGAAATCAGAGGCTTAATGTATTAAATGAGTTTTGCTATTTGGGGAGCAAAATAACTCATGATGGTCGAAGTAGAGAGGATATAAAATGTAGACTGGCAATGGCAATGAAAGCGTTTCTGAAGAAGAGAAATTTGCTAACATCGAGTATAGATTTAAGTGTCAGGATGTCGTTTCTGAAAGTATTTGTATGGAGTGTAGCCATGTATGGAAGTGAAACATGGACGATAACTAGTTTGGACAAGAATAGAATAGAAGTTTTTGAAATGGGGTGCTACAGAAGAGTGCTGAATATTAGGGGGGTAGATCACATAACTAATGAAGAGGTATTGAATGGAATTGGAGAGGAGTTTGGGGCACAACTTGAGAAGAAGAAGGGACCGGTTGGTAGGACACTTTCTGAGGCATCAAGGGATCACAAATTTAGCATTGGAGGGCAGCGTGGAGGGTAAAAATCGTAGAGGGAGACCAAGAGATGAATACACTAAGCAGATTCAGAAGGATGTAGGTTGCAGTAGGTACTGGGAGATGAAGAACCTTGCACAGGGTAGAGTAGCATGGAGAGCTGCATCAAACCAGTCTCAGGACTGAAGACAACAACAACAACAGGTGTTCTAGGATACAGAAGCGAGAAAAAAGCATTTTACATCACTGGTTCTTCCTATCATGGACGCGACAGTTTGTTGGTAGGTTTGTGGAGGTATGTGACATTAGATTTCTACGCACAGGTCATGTAATTCGCGCAAACAACGTGTCGCTGATTTGCGCCCGATAGCGACCCAGATTTGTTCCATAGGATTCACATCAGGTGAACTTGGTCGCCGAGGCATCAATGTGAGTTAGCTATAATACTCCTCGAACGATAGTAGCACGGTTCTGGCTCCGAGACACGGACAGTTATTTTGCTGAAAGATAACATCGCCGTTGGGGAACACATTACGCATGTAGCGTTGCAGTTGGTTAGCGGCTGTCAGCGTGACTTCGAAAACTGCAATAGGTTTCATGAAAGTGCAGGAGAATGTCTCCCATAGCATAACACTGCTGTTACAGGGCTACGTACGTGGCATGCTACACGTTTCGAGCCGCCATTCACCTCGATGACAGCGTTTGAGCAGACGACCATCGACATGGTGTAACAAAAATGTGATTCACTGCAAGAGCGGACACGCTTGCATTGATAGACAGTCGAATTCTGATGGTCCCGAGCCCACCGCTTTCGTAATTGACGATGTCGTTGGGTCAACATGTGAACACATAGGGGTGCTCTGCTGCGGAGCTCCATGTTAAGAAATGTGCGATGAACGGTGTGCTCCAAACACTTGAGAGTGAACCAGCATTGTGCTGTTGCGCCAGAGATGCCATAGATCATCCTACTTTACAGAACAGACAAGCCTCGGAACCCTACGTTCTGTGAAGAGCCGTGGACGTCCAACTACTTAGTGCCTAGTAGTAGTTTCACTGACCATCTACCTCTTTCTGTATGCACTCACTCAAAAATAATTTAATTTTCACGTAATTTTACAGTCAAATTAGACAACGATTGTTTTCGACGAAGATAGGCCTACCGTTCTTACAAAATTTTATAAGAGTTTAAGTTTAAGCCTACAATGACGATGACAGTAAGAGTTTATCGCAACACTCGTGAATGTTCAAAATGTCACAATGTATCACAACACAAATGGGTGTTGATACAGTCAATGAAAGATTATGCAGAAGCAAAGTGAACAATAAAATATGCAAATCTAGAACTTCAAATCAGCCAATGAATCTCCCACACAAGGTCTCACGCAAAGGACTATTCCGAAGTCGACTTTTATATATAAACAAACGTGTGTATTTCATGAATTTTTCACTTATCTGATTCTGTGCACTCTTCTACATCGGCATGCCGATGAAGTAAACTGCAGCGTGAGTGTACCTCGCTCAAAATCACTAGAATGTGCAACACCAACAAAACACACCTTCTGCCTGTTGCAGCTAACAGTGTTCAGTATTTTGACCTGTTAGTTTTCACGATCTTAATCCTTTAGATTTTTGATTGTGGGTGGATTAGAAAACTTCGGTATATGCAAGCCCCACTAACGGTGAACACTAGAGTACAAAACCTACTGACTAAACTACTTCCGGGTAAGTGTCACTGCCAAGTAACATAGCTCGATGAAACTTGGAACAGACATGGAAGGAAATTTTTTAGTGTAGTACAGGAGGTTGTTGTTGTTGTGGTCTTCACAGTCTTTAAGGACTGATTTGATAACAACTCCTCAAGCTACTCTGTACTATGCAGGGCTCATCTACTCTGAATAGCTACCGCGGCTTACGTCCTTCTGAATCTGCTTTACTGTATTCATTCCTTGGCCTGCCTCTGCAGTTTTTAATCTCCCAAAACTTCCTTCCAGTACTGAACTGGTGCTCCAATGATGTTTCAGAATGTGTCGTGTCAAACGATCGCTTCTTCTGACCAAGTTGCACCACAAATTTCTTGTCTCCCCAGTTCTATTCAGTACATCCTCATTAGTTTCGTGATCTACTCATCTAATCTTGAACTCTCTTCTGCAACACCACATTTCAAAAGCTTCTATTTTCTCTACGTCTGAACTGTTTAGCGGTCATGTTTCACATCCATACATGGCTACATCGTACAAATTCCTTCAGAAAAAACTTCCTAACACTTAGATCTACTGGGTGATCAAAAAGTCAGTATAAATTTGAAAACTGAATAAATCACGGAATAATGTCGGTAGAAAGGTACAAATTGACACACAAACTTGGAATGACATGGGGTTTTATTTGAACCACAAAAATACAAACGTTCAAAACATGTCCGACAGATGGCGCGTCATCTGATCAGAATAGCAATAATTACCATAACAAAGTAAGACAAAACAAAGATGATGTTCTTTACAGGAAATGCTCAATATGTCCTCCATCGTTCCTCAACAATAGCTGTAGTCGAGGAATAATGTTGTGAACAGCATTGTAAAACATGTCCGTAGTTGTGGTGAGGCGTTGGCGTCGGATGTTGTCTTTCAGCATCCCTAGATATGTCGGTCGATCACGATACACTTGCGATGTCAGGTAACCCCAAAGTCAATAATCGCACAGACTGAGGTCTGGGGACCTGGGACGCCAAGCATGACGAAAGTGGCACACGATCATCACCAAACGACGCGCGCAAGAGATTTTTCACGCGTCTAGCAATATGGGATTATTTTTGTTCTAACAAAACCCCATGTCATTCTAATCATGTGTGTCAATTTTTACCCCTCTATCTACATTATTCCGTGGTTTATTAAGTTTTCAAGTTTATACTGGCTTTTTGATCACCCGGTATATTCGATGTTATTCTCTCTTCTTCAGAAATGCTTTTCTTGTCATTGGCAGTCTGCATTTTGTATCCTCTCTACTTTGGCCATGATTAGCCATTCTGGTGCCCAAGTAGCAAAATTCATCTACTACTTTGTCTTGTTTTCTAATGTAATTCCCCCAGCATCACTTGAGTTAATTCGACTATGTTCCATTACCCTTGTTTTGCATTTTTTGGTTGTTCATCTCATATCCCCCTTTCAAGACAATGTCCATTCCGTTCAACTGCTCTTCCAAGTTCTTGGCCGTCTCAGATGGAATTACATTGTCATCGGTAAACCTCAAAGTTTGTACTTCTGTTGCGTAAACTTTAATTCCTACTCCAAATTTTTCTAGTTACTAAAATATATTCGTTATGATACGAAGAGAAATGACACTTTCATTCAAAGATAATACACAACTGGCCATTAAAATTATTACACCACGAAGACGCGAAATTCAACCGACAGGAATCAGATGCTGTGATATGCAAATGATTAGCTTTTCAGAGCATTCACACAAGGTTGGCGCCGGTGGCGACACCTACAACGTGCTGACATGAGGAAACTTCCCACCCGATTTCTCATACACAAATAGCAGTTGACCGGCGTTGCCTAATCAAACGTTGTTGTGATTCCTCTTGTAAGGAGGAAAAATGCGTACCATCACGTTTCCGACTTTGATAAAGGTTATGAAACGTCCCCTTAGAAAAATCATAAATGACTGTCCTTGAACTGACACACAATATTTTTAGTGCAACGCAATCTGACTCTCTCCGTACATCCACCACTGCTGGCGGCTCACCTCCAACTACGCAACATTACGCGTTGTTCCCATCCAGCTGCCCAACACTACAATAGCAAATTCCAACAATGCAAACCAGGCACAGACTGCACACAGCACAGTCAGTTATTTTCATACAGAGCGCTACGTGACGTTACCGACATAAAAACCTAAATAGCCTACTTACAAGGTCGGATTGTAGCCTATCGCGATTGCGATTTATCGTATCGCGACATTGCTGCTCGCGTTGGTCGAGATCCAATGACTGTTAGCAGAATATAGAACCAGTGGGTTCAGGAGGGTAATACGGAACGCCGTGCTGGATCCCAACGGCCTCGTATCACTAGCAGTCAAGATGACAGGCATCTTATCCGCATGGCTGTAATTGATGGGGCAGCCACGTCTAGATCCCTAGGTCAACAGATGAGGACGTTTGCAAGACAATAAGCATATGCACGAACAGTTCGACGACGTTTACAGCAGCATGGGCTCTCAGCTCGGAGACCATGGCTGCGGTTACCCTTGGCACTGCATAACAGACAGGAACGCCTGCGATGGTGTACTCATGGACGAACCTGGGTGCAAGAATGGCAAAACGTCATTTTTTCACATGAATCCAGGTTCTGTTTACAGCATCATGATGGCCGCATCCGTGTTTGGCGACATCGCGGTGAACGCACATTGGAAGAGTGTATTCGTCATACTGGCGTATCACCCGGCGTGATGGTATGGGGTGCCATTGGTTACACGTCTCGGTCACCTATTGTTCGCATCGACGGCACTTTGAACAGTGGACGTTACATTTCAGATGTGTTACGACCCGTGGCTCTACCCTTCATTCGATCCCTGAGAAACCCTACATTTCAGCAGGATAATGCACGACCGCATGTTACAGGTCCTGTACGGGCCTTTCAGGATACAGAAAATGTTTAACTGCTACCCTGGCCAGTACCTTCTCCAGATCTCTCACAAATTGAAAGCGTCTGTTCAATGGTTGCCGAGAAACTGGCTCGTCACAATACGCCAGTCACTACTCTTGATGAACTGTGGTATCGTGATGAAGCTGCATGGGCAGCTGTACCTGTACACGGCATCCAAGCTCTGTTTGACTCAATGCCCAGGCGTATCAAGTCCGTTATTACGGCCAGGGGTGGTTGTTCTAGGTATTGATTTCTCAGGATCTATGCAACCAAATTGCGTGAAAATGTGATCACCTGTCAGCTCTAATATAATATATTTATTCAGTGAATACCCGTTTATTATCTGCATTTCTTCTTGGTGTAGCGATTTTAATGGCCAGTACTGTAGTTGCACCGAAGTCACTGCGATTACTATGGTTCCCTGGATATTAAAAAATGCTGGACATGTTTGTTAATAGGTTGTACGATGATGTATGATGACAAAGCATGCTCTGCAGTGTGCTCACATGCTGGCCACAAGCCTGGTAAATAGTCCTTGTGGCAGAGCGCTCCATTTGTTCACCAGCGCAGTTGACAACTGCTGCATGGTGGCTGAGTCATGTGGACACGCTGCAGTACGTATCCCACACGATCCTGGGTGCATTAAGTGTTCTCATCTTTCGTGATACGAGGGTTCGCCGAGCATTGTCGATCATGATCGTGTTGATGGTCCAGGGCTTATGGTGGGAGGAGGTATAATGTTGAATGGGCGTACTGACTCTCACTTCTTTGACGGCGGCACACTCATCGGTCAAGATATTTGTAACACTGTACTCCTTCGTCATGCGCTGTTTTCAGGGGCACATTCGAGCCTAACTTCATTTTTATGGATGACAGGGCAGGACTGCATCAATGAGTGGAGTTGGAGGTACTCGTGTAATGCGAGGACATTCGGCGAAAGGACTATCCTTCCCCTCCCCCGACTTAAATACCATCGAGCATCTGTGGGATGGTTTGGGGAGAAGTATTTCAGTATATTGACACGCTCTAAAGAACAACTCCCAACAGCACTGATGGAGGATTGGGACGCTCTACCATGTCTGTTTGCCAACCTTGTGCCCCGCTTGTGAGCACACTGCAGAGCATCTCTCGTTGTATTAAGAACTATGCTCCGTCATTTGTAATGTCCAGACCATCGGCAGTCTCGGTGACTTCAATATAATTACGAATATTTGAATAAAAATTTCATTTCTGTTCGTATCGTTGCTTATATTGTAAGTACGCTGTTTAGGTTTTCTTATTGGTAACGCCGCTTAGCGCTCGGTATGAAAAATCACTGGCTGTGCTGTGCACAGTGTGTGTTTAGTTTGCATTGTTGTCTGCCATTGTAGTGTTGAGCAGAGGCAGCTGGATGCTAACAGCGCGTAGCGTTGCGCAGTTGGAGGTGAGCCGCCAGCAGTGGTGGACGTGGGGAGAGAGATGGCGGAGTTTTGTAATTTGTAAGACTGGATGTCATGAACTATCATATATATTTTGACTATTAAGGTAAATACACTGTTTGTTCTCTATTCAAATCTTTCATTTGCTAACTATACCTATCAGTAGTTAGTGCCTTCCGTAGTTAGAATCTTTTATTTAGCTGGCAGTAGTGGCGCTCGCTGTATTGCAGTAATTCGAGTAACGAAGATTTTTTGTGAGGTAAGTGATTTGTGAAAGGTATAGGTTAATATTAGTCAAGGCCATTCTTTTGTAGGGATTATTGAAAGTCAGATTGCGTTGCGCTAAAAATATTGTGTGTCAGTTTAAGCACAGTCTTGTATAATTGTTCTAAGGGGACGTTTCAATATCTTTCAGTATTATACTGTAATAGTACCTTCTATGTATGTCCCAAGTTTCATCGAGCTATGTAACTTGGTAGTGACACATCATGCGAAAATTACTTTCATCCTTGAGTAGTGGACAGTGGTGTAGAAACACTACAGGAACGTGTCATCAGTGGCTGCCAGCTAATCAGTGACCTGTTTTTTTTTTTTTTTTTTTTTTTTAGATAGCCTGAGACGTCGGACAGAAGCATGCCTTGCTATGAACGGACAGGATACAATATTGAGTACCTCCTTTACCAATGGCTAACAGGTGGAGGTCGCAGTGTTAATTCCGATGACCAAACTGATGAGGTCATCGGTCCCTAGACTTACACACTACTTAAAGTAACTAAAAACACACCCATCCCCGACTGAGGGCTCGAACCTCTGGCGGGAGGGGCTGTGCAATCCGTGACTGACGCCTCAAACCGTGCTGCCACTCCGCCGGGCGCATGTAGCATCATGCAGGTTGCGTTAGAAGCTTCGCTGTTCTACAGTACGAGATTGATTTTTTCTCATTTGTCTATTACATTACGTGCGTCGTTCATAATAGCAAAGAGCTCGCAGTAGAAGAGATGTGTTTGACGCTAGCCCATGGTTGCTAAGCATTTTTGTCGTAGAGGGGGGGGGGGGGGGGGGGGGAGTGTGAAATTTTATGGGACTTAACTGCTAAGGTCATCAGTCCCCCAGCTTACATACTACTTAACCTAAATTATCCTATGGACAAACACACACACCCATGCTCCAGGGAGGACTCGAACCTCAGCCGGGACAAGCCGTTTTCGTCATGTTTTGGTCCAAATAACGCCTCTCAAGATATGCAATTACTTCAGTTTGACACCCTTTATGAGAAGAAAAAACACCTGCAGCAGTCCTAAAGTCTATCAGACGACAGCAGTTGTGTGGCAGCGATGCGCAGTTAGGGCCTGGCGTGGTCGCAGTGGCGACGCCGCTATCTTATCAGCGGCGGCGAGTATCAGGGCGAGGAATGCGAGCGACCGGCCTTACGTCAGTCACGACACACGACAGGAGGACACCGCGCTGTGAGACCCGACACTGCCGCCGCGGCGCTGCGCCTGCACTGCTTGTTTACCGCTGCTCTTCCCGGCGCCGACAAACAAGTAGAGTGCGCGCCCAGAGAAGCCCGGCGGAAGAGTTCGGCAACGAATCGACTTCCTACCCCAGAAAGCGGAGCCGAGTGCATGATACAGGCCTTGCACTGACGTGGTCAAGCTGTTTTTCAGTTGGACGTACTACGTGTTATTATTAAGAAATACACGCACAGTAAGCGGTAACAGAAAATGTACTCACGGACAGATGAAATGCTTTTGTATTATCCTTCTTAGATAAATTCATGACCGACGGCCGGTTTGACCGAGTGGTTCTAGGCGCTTCAGTCCGGAACCGTGATGCTGCTACGGTCGCAAGTTCGAATCCTGCCTCGGCCATGGATGTGTGTGATGTCCTTAGGTTAGTTAGGTTTAAGTAGTTCTAAGTCTAGGGGACTGATGACCTTACATGTTAACTCCCATAGTGCTAGAGCCATTTGATACTAAAATGTAGACGTTCACGGCCGGAAATGTGATGTCCATTATAATTATCCGGGCTGTTATGCCGTGGTCGGTTGATGAATTCTGTGTCAATTTCCAACGTTTCCTCCCCGTCTTCGGACTTCTTCAAGGGGGCCTGTAGCTCGATGGAAGGTCCCACACACCCACTAGCTCGCTACTGACTGCCGCCAAATTCCGTGTCCGTGCGCTCCCGCTCCCGAGTGGGTACCACTAAAAGGACTGTTTCAAAACGTTTGGAAGAGCACAAGGGCAATTGTAGAAGAGCAGAAACGGAACGATCAGCTGTTACGGAACATGCTTTCCAACCAGGGAACCACCATATTCGTTTTGAGGAGACGCAAGTACTATCGGCCATAAGCGGATATTACGAAAGGCTCTTCAGGGAGGCAATCTAAATCGCCAAACACCCTAATAATTTCAATCGAAAGGAGGAGGGCGAGAAATTAAACAGCATGTGGATTCCGGCGTTGGAGAAGATGTGTACCACCCGTCCACCACTGGGTGATGGCAATGGCGATCGACGGCAGCGGACAGCGGCCAGTTGCACTGACGTTTTCAAAACACGTGACGTCACGCCTCGGCGCGGGAGTGCACGGACACGGAATTTGGCGGCAGTCAGGAGCGAGTCAGTGGGTGTGTTGGACCTTCCATCAGCTACAGACCCCTTGAAGATGTCCTCCGCAGACGGGGACGAAACGTTGGGAATGGACACAGAATTCGTCAACCGACCACGGCATTACAGCCCAGATAATTGTAATGGACAGAGCCATTTGAACTATTTTTAAATTTATGTCCGGAAGAAAGGATGATGGAGTACCGATGTTCGAGGCTATGGAATATGCTTCCAAGATATTACATTTATTATTATTATTATTATTCGAATTCGGTTAACTCAGAACTAGCCCCCATCTCGTGGTCGTGCGGTAGCGTTCTTGCTTCCCACACCCGGGTTCCCGGGTTCGATTCCCGGCGGAGTCAGGGATTTTCTCTGGCTCGTGATGGCTGGGTGTTGTGTGTTGTCCTTAGGTTAGTTAGGTTTAAGTAGTTCTAAGTTCTAGGGGACTGATGACCATAGATGTCAAGTCCCATAGTGCTCAGAGCCATTTGAACCATTTTAACTCACAACTACGTGGAACATCTGATTTATGACGTCATATTCCTTTCCTTTTTTGGCTTTCGGGTACTTTTTACTTCTTGCTCTGTGTTGTTCTTTTCTTTTTTCCGTCCGTGTCCCACCACTGTCCTTTTTTTCTTTCTTGTTTCTCTTCTCTAAATTCATATCTACGTCCGTCTGTTATTCCCAACTACCAAAGATCTTCCTTCACTTCTATAAACCATGAAATATGGGTTTAAGGATTTTTATCAAAGAAGTTGAATTATTTTTTGTCAGCCTCTTGTTATCCGTTCTACTATATTCTCAGTTTTTCATACACCTTGTTGTTTCACAATTTACAAATCTTCCTCACTTTTGACCCAAACTTTTTCGAATTATTTTTCTTTCTTTCTCCTTCAAATTATTTAACAGTTTGGCGAATGTTTTGGGCGACCCGTTTTGTGACATAAAGACATCTCAGTTTTGTGATAACACGAGATAAGTATTTCCAATTGTACGTGTTCTTTGCTAAGTGTAGTGTCATTTCCCTTTTTCTAGCTTTATTTATGTTAGCTACTCTATTCGGAATATTTGGCTGGATTATTTCTCCCAAGTATTTAAACTCTGTAACTTTATTTCTCCATATTTTGATTCAATATGTTTCGGTGAACCTTTTAATGTTTGTCATGTATATGGTTTTGCAGACGAAGGTCTTAATCCATGTTTTGTGTTACCTCTTGAAGAATGTTCATCTGTTTCGTTACATCATGTAGGTTCTCTGCTAAAATTTCTAAATCATCAGAGAAAGCTAAACAGTTAACTTCTAGGTTCTCTCTCGTTCTTTCACGTTTCACTTCATTGATGCTATCTTCACCTGTCCTTCTTCCCTTCTTGAACTACTTTCTCAAAACGCAGCTGAGTAATAACAGAGACAGTCCATCCTCCGGCCTCACGCCTAGTTGCGAACGATTTTGATATTTCCCTAAAAATTTAACCATGGAAATTACATTAGTCAAAGTTTATTTAATGATTGTCGTTGTTTTCACACAGATCTCCGTAGATAATTTCGGATAGCTGATGCGTGGTGGAAATTTCTCTGAACAGAACTACACATGAAAAGTAAAACCTCAACAGCAAACTGAAGTGTAGTTGGGCGAAGGGATTCTGGAGAGCTCGAACCAACATGCAAACCAGAGTGTACTGGAAACCGTGACCCCAAGGTGTTACCGTATTACGAACTTCTTCATTTTATTTTTAGATGTGTCTTATCACTTAAACCAAGTGTCTTCATGGCCTGTTTTACTTCTAACCAGGCATCCTTTTACAACTATTTTTTAGAAACCGTAATACTGTACGTAAAAGAAAAAAAGCAGCGTTTAATGTCGTATCGACGACGAAGTGAGTGGAGGCTTAGCTGAAGCTCGCATTGAGAAAGGGCGAGGAATGACGTAGGATGCATTTTCTTACAAAGGAACCATTCCGTTGCTTGCCTTATAAAATTTACAACAACTGAAAACCCACACTGATGAGTCAAACCATCTACATCTACAACTACATCGCACCTCGCTAGCCACCTAATGGTGTGTGACGGGGGATACTTTTGATACTACTAACTGAGCCTCCATTCCCTGTTCCACTCACGAATGGAGCGTGGGAAGAATGATTGTCGGTAAGCTCTTGAATTAGCTCTAATTTCTCAAATTTTCTTGTTGTGGTTAATTCGTGAGATGTATATCGGAAGAAATAATATGTTGTCCGACTCTTCCCAGAAAGTGCTCTCTCAAAATTTCAACAGTAAACCTCTCCGTGATTCATAACGCGTCTCTTGTAGCGTATGCCACAAGTTTGATCTGCATCTCTGTAACGCTCGCGCGCCGACTAAACGATCACGTGATGAAACATGCCGCTCTTCGTCGGATCTTCTCCATCTCTTCTATCAGTCCTACCTGCCAGAGCCTGCACCATTCATCAGTCACCAACAAGTCGCTCTGTAAATCGATATTGTCTTCTAGCGGTGTCACTTTCTTATAGACAACCGTGTCACTTGCGACAAATAAGGAGCCTTCGACGCTTTCTACTAATCATT
The DNA here is from genome assembly GCF_023897955.1 of Schistocerca gregaria. NCBI lineage: Eukaryota > Metazoa > Arthropoda > Insecta > Orthoptera > Acrididae > Schistocerca > Schistocerca gregaria. The sequence continues at coordinate 517,186,707 of NC_064921.1, read as the reverse complement.
TATATGCATTATAAACAGTGACGGTCACATCACACTTCCTTGTGGTACTCCAGAAATTTCCTTCACGTCTATAGGTTTTGTTACATTAAGAGCGACGTTTTGGGTTCTATCTGTAAGGAAGTCTTGAATCCATTTGCAAATCTGATCCGATACTTGATAAGCTCGCATTTATTTTCACTAAACGTCCGTGCGGGACGATGGGACACCCCTTCCTGAAGTAAAGGAACACGGCGTCAACCTGAGCGCCGTTGTCTACAGCCCTATGGAAGTCATGGAGGAACAGAACGAGCTGAGTTTCTCAAGATCTCTGACTGCGGAATCCATGTTGATTATTCTAGAGGAGATTTTCGTTCTCAAAGAAAAAAAAGTCATATGTACATATAGAGAGAGAGATACATAATGCTGAGATACATAACAAGATGCGTAAGAGTAAATTACCGGAGCGATCTAAGGTAGGATGACCGCAAAAGAAACCTTGTAGATAAATATGATTGCGAGCTGACATTCATTGGAAGCACCATAAGGAAATGAAATTGGTCCGAGAAGAAGTGGCGCCCAAAACAGTCGAGCGACCGTTTATCGAGTACTACTGGTCAGTCTGTGGCCTTAAAAAGATAAGGGTACGTTCAATAAACTGAATTCCAGATCCTGTATGTAAAACATTGAGCATCAGGGTTAATTTAATGTTATAACTCCCAGAGCGTACGTCACAAGAAACGTGGGCCAACATATTACTTCCCCACAAATACGTGAATACTGCGAGAAAAACGGAGAACGTAAACCTTACATGGAGAGTTAAAGACAGTCATTGTTCCCATGTCCCATTCGGGAATGGAACAGGGAAGAAATGATCAGATATTGATACCAGAAGCATCCTACGTCACAAACCGTAACCTTATTTGTGGGGGACCGGTACAGATGTAAATTTCTGTTATTAATTTCATTTTCCTTAAATATACAATGCGATGTTCCAAATTCGCATTAGGTACTGATATGCCATTTGGCCATAACTTGTGCTTTACATTGCAAAAAACATACGATTGTTGCCATGTCTTATTATCACGGAATTCTTTCTATCTTGCATGGAATGAATCCGTTTTTCAAATGTCTTTCATAGTAGTGAAAAAAAAAAGTATATTGGCTTCCCGTTGAGAAACGGATGGACGTAAACACATGAAAATAAAACTTTCAACATAAAGTTAATTTATAATTAACAGTCGTTAAAAATACATTAAGTATTGTTGGAAGCAATGAAGTAAAAAAAAGTGCTTAGGTCATCGGTCCCTAAGCTTACACACTAGTTAATCTAACTTAATCTAGCTTACACTATGGACAACACACACACACACACACACACACACACACACACACATGCCCGAAGGAGGACTCGAACCTCCGACCGGGGGAGCGGCACGGACCGTGACAAGGCGCTTAAAACCATGCGGCTACCCCGCGCGGCTAATGAAGCAAAATACACTTTCATAGAAAACAAGGTGGACGTCTCCATTATCTACAGGTGTCAACGCAAAAAGAAAAGAAAATATTTGTCAAGCTGTGGTAACGAAACAAGCAAAAATTCGAAAGCAGCAGACGGCTAGGAGCCGCCTAAACGGGAATAGTTTCCTTGCACTGCCATAGTTATCCCTTTCCTCCTGATGTGTTGGAACTACTTATTAAATGTTTTGAGCTCGTCGTTGAGGTTACGTGAATATTTGGAGTTTTTGTGTATTGGTTTTGACAGTACCAGCCACTTTACTATGTTAGCACCAGCATTTCATTTCCACACTGTTCCACAGCTTCTTATGTTACAATTTAACTAACGTCCTGTTGCAAGTCAAATGGTATCCCTGGAATACGGGAAAGAAATTAAGTATTCTATAATGCAATGCCCACTAGGCTTTACTCCGGATGTTCATGTCTTCGTCAAAGCAATGAATCAGGTTCCCTAATCATATACACTCCTGGAAATTGAAATAAGAACACCGTGAATTCATTGTCCCAGGAAGGGGAAACTTTATTGACACATTCCTGGGGTCAGATACATCACATGATCACACTGACAGAACCACAGGCATATAGACACAGGCAACAGAGCATGCACAATGTCGGCACTATTACAGTGTATATCCACCTTTCGCAGCAATGCAGGCTGCTATTCTCCCATGGAGACGATTGTAGAGATGCTGGATGTAGTCCTGTGGAACGGCTTGCCATGCCATTTTCACCTGGCGCCTCAGTTGGACCATCGTTCGTGCTGGACGTGCAGACCGCGTGAGACAACGCTTCATACAGTCCCAAACATGCTCAATGGGGGACAGATCCGGAGATCTTGCTGGCCAGGGTAGTTGACTTACACCTTCTAGAGCACGTTGGGTGGCACGGGATACATGCAGACGTGCATTGTCCTGTTGGAACAACAAGTTCCCTTGCCGGTCTAGGAATGGTAGAACGATGGGTTCGATGACGGTTTGGATGTACCGTGCACTATTCAGTGTCCCCTCGACGATCACCAGAGGTGTACGGCCAGTGTAGGAGATCGCTCCCCACACCATGATGCTGGGTGTTGGCCCGGTGTGCCTCGGTCGTATGCAGTCCTGATTGTGGCGCTCACCTGCACGGCGCCAAACACGCATACTACCATCATTGGCACCAAGGCAAAAGCGACTCTCATCGCTGAAGACGACACGTCTCCATTCGTCCCTCCATTCACGCCTATCGCGACACCGCTGGAGGCGGGCTGCACGATGTTGGGGCGTGAGCGGAAGACGGCCTAACGGTGTGCGGGACCGTAGCCCAGCTTCATGGAGACGGTTGCGAATGGTCCTCGCCGATACCCCAGGAGCAACAGTGTCCCTAATTTGCTGGGAAGTGGCGGTGCGGTCCCCTACGGCACTGCGTAGGATCCTACGATCTTGGCGTGCATCCGTGCGTCGCTGCGGTCCGGTCCCAGGTCGACGGGCACGTGCACCTTCCGCCGACTACTGGCGACAACATCGATGTACTGTGGAGACCTCACGCCCCACGTGTTGAGCAATTCGGCGGTACGTCCACCCGGCCTCCCGCATGCCCACTATACGCCCTCGCTCAAAGTCCGTTAACTGCACATACGGTTCACGTCCACGCTGTCGCGGCATGCTACCAGTGTTAAAAACTGCGATGGAGCTCCGTATGCCACGGCAAACTGGCTGACACTGACGGCGGCGGTGCACAAATGCTTCGCAGCTAGCGCCATTCGACGGCCAACACCGCGGTTCCTGGTGTGTCTGCTGTGCCATGCGTGTGATCATTGCTTGTACAGCCCTCTCGCAGTGTCCAGAGCAAGTATGGTGGGTCTGACACACCGGTGTCAATGTGTTCTTTTTTCCATTTCCAGGAGTGTATTATCGAATAGCAGAAATTAAATTCAAGTTATGACGACATGAGGCACAGTTAACATTCATGTACATTTAATTTAATTTATTACCACATACTGACAACAATATCCCACAGATAAAAAGACAGGTTGTGGGTGTGTAATTTTACCTTGACCCAGAAAACTAATTAACAGCCAGGCACGCCTTTAATATCTAAGCTACAAATTACTGTGCACAATTTTAATGGATAACGCGCATTATTTAAGGCTCTAGCTAGAGAAATTGGAAATTTGTGGTAATATCTTATAGGACGAAACTGCTGAGGTCATCGGTCCCTAAGCTTACACACTACCTAAACTAACTTACGCCAAGGACAACACACACACCCATGCCCGAGGGAGGACTCGAACATACAACGGACTAGGTAGTGATCCTATGGTGGAAGTTTGCACGTATGAATTATTTAATAGGAACGGTAGGTGTTGTACACAAACAGCTCTTGGTTAACATAGTAAGGTATTCAATAAAAACATTATTACCCGCGGAGATTGTGAATCGAATGTGAAATGTTTCACAAATTCTTTATGCAAAATTTATCTAATGGATATGTTGCTTTGAAGTATTACTTGAACCAACAAGAAAATACCCTTCTGTTGTTTGTGGGAGTCTGAAATTTACTCTCAAATCTTGTTACCCGCAAACGAAAAACAGTGAGTGTTGACCAGACAGTAAACGTAAAACGCATACATTCACCACAGCAATGCTGAACCTGAGACAGTTGATTTTACTTATTTACGCAAGTGTGGAGCAAGAAAATGGCCCATCACGTCAGTTCCCCTATTTATGCTCACGTTAATTAATCACCGACAGCCGTGCAGGATGCCACCGTTGAACGAATGGTTCTGCTGTGGAGGCCGAGAGTCGTGTCGCCGTCACAGCGGGTCTGGCCCCCACACGACTGTGAAGATGCGCACCTCTGTCCATCTCCAGTGTACTTGACTGATATGTTCAAAATGCCTCCAAACAAACTTTGCAGATGCGCTCACTAGAGCATGTGGCCAGGGACGCTGATCAACTCTCCATCACGTCTAGCCACCAACACATAGTACTTACGTCCAGCTGTTTCTTCCTGCAAATCTGTACACGTCCACCAATAGCAAAACCGCCTACATGGCTGCCCCATAGCAGGGTTCCTTCAAGCACACAAAATCCTGCCAAGACAGTGCATCGCTATACAACGCCCCACTACATCTAAAAGACTGCCGCTGCACTTCTGTCTCCGTGACGTCACTGACAAATGCTAGCAAATGCTAGCCTAGCATCAGAGGTTCTCTGAAATTAGAAAGTGCCCACGAGGCTGGGTATTACTCTCAGAAATCTTTCTTTTGAAAACCGTAATATGCTTGTCTACAAAAGGCTCTCTCCTACACATGAGAGAGCATCGCTTTTCAGCTGCTGTAATCACCTCCTGTCATCAGTCCAGTCAATGGCCAGGGCCCGATTGTAAAACACAGTGGTCAGTCATCCCCCTCAGCTGGTCCCAACATTCAGACCTCTGTCAAAACTAGCACTTGAGTCTTCAACATGAGCTTACGGAAAGAAGACCCTTCTTTTCGCTGCATTCACAGCCCTGCCTATTCCAAACCATGTGTGCTGTGCCTTCCGATAGACACAGAAACCATCAACAAATGGTTCAAATGGCTCTGAGCACTATGGGACTCATCTGAGGTCTTCAGTCCCCTAGAACTTAGAACTAATCAAACGTAACTAACCTAAGGACATCACACACATCCATGCCCGAGGCAGGATTCGAACCTGCGTCCGTAGCGGTGACGCGGTTCCAAACTGAATCGCCTAGAACCGCACGGCCACACGGGCCGGCAGAAATAATCAGAAACCATGAAACCCTCGTATCACGTTAAAGGAAATCAAGCTAGAAAGAGCTCAGTATGAACAGTCACTGTTAACCTATATATGTTAATAATAACATTGCTCTTGAGTTCCACCCTGTTATCACCTTCTAGATCCTGAATCATTCTAAAATTAAATGAAAAAAGAATGTTGAATCGCCTGATACTTTTCAAGGTAAATAAACAGCAGTATGCTGTCTACACATATTCTTCTAGATACTCATCCATGTGTGCTACCTCATTTCAATGAAATTTTTACTGAGCCTCAGCTGTACACATCCGATCTCACGGGGAACCTACGGCACAGACTTTCTCTATCAGGTCGTGGCCAAGAGCGACTTAGCGGGCTGATGCCCAGTCGCTTGAAAATGAACGATTTTGAATTGAGCTAGTTGGGATCCGGCAAATTCCGCACCATAAGTCAGGTCACCTCCAGTTATTGCAAATACCTAGTTGTGATGTAGTATTCATCAAATATACACTGAAGCACCAAAGAAAATGATGTAGGCATGCGTATTCACATACAGAGATATGTAAACAGGCCGAATATGGCGCTGCGGTCGGCAACACCTATATGAGACAACAAGAGTCTGGCACAGTTGTAAGGGCTGTTACTGCTGCTACAATGGCATGCTATCAAGATTTAAGTGATTTTGAACGAATAGTCGGCGCACGAGCGATGGGACACAGTATCTAAGAGGTAGCGGTGAAGTGGGGTTTTCCCGTACGACCATTTCTCGAGTGTGTCGTGAATATCAGGAACCCGGTTGAAGATAAAATCTCCGACATCGCTTTGATCTGAAAAAGATCCTGCAAGAATGGGACCAAAGGCAACTGAAGAGAATCGTTCAACATGACAGAAGTGCAACCGTTCCACAAATTGCAGCAAATTTCAGTGCTGGGCCATCAGCTAGTGTCTGAGTGCGAGCCATTCACCGAAAAATCATCGATATGGGCTTTCGGAGCCGAAGGCCCGTGCGTGTATCCTTGATGACTGCACGATACACAGCTTTACATCTCGCCTGGACCCGTCAACAACGACACTGATCTCTTGATGGATGGAAACATGTTGCCGGATAGGGTGAGTCTCGTTTCAAATTGTATCGAGGGGTGGAGACAACTTCATGAGTCTATGCACGCAGTATGCAGGGGACTGTTCAAGCTGGTGGAGGCTCTGTAATGGTTTTGGCTAAGCCATGTCTCCACAATATTATTTCTTTCAGGAGTGCTAGTTCTGCAAGTTTCGTAGGAGAGCTTCTGTAAAGTTTGGAAGGTAGGAGACGAGGTACTGACAGAAGTAGAGCTGTGAGGACGGGCCGTGAGTCATGCTTGGGTAGCTCAGTTGGTAGAGCACTTGCCCGCGAAAGGCAAAGGTCCTGAGTTCGAGTCTCGATCGGGCGCACAGTTTTAACCTGCCAGAAAGTTTCATAATGCCTTGCAACGTGCTGTTCAGAAGAGATCTCCACCCCCTTGTACTCTTACAGATTTACGAACAGCCCTGCAGGGTTCATGGCGTCAGTTCGCTCCAGCACTACTTCAGACATTAGTCGAGGCATACCTCGTTGTATTGCGGCACTTTCGCGTGCTCCCGGGGGTCCTACACGATGTTTGGCAGGTGCATCAGTTTCTTTGGCTCTTCAGTGTGCACATCCCTTAAATAGGAGTAAATTTATTTATGACATTTCTTATCAGTTCAGATCACTCACTGCTCTAATAACTCGTAATTTACGATTCACTATTTTACATCATTCTCAGTTCTCACGGTTTCTCTCTTCATTCAGAATTTCCTTTCGAGAATCAGAGGGGGGCGGTTTAAGACTGACACCTGTTTCTTGCCATGGAGAATTATTTGGTCGTTGGTTACAGACAATGATCTCACCACCATAAGTAAGAAGAAGAAGATGAAGAAGAAGGGGAAAAAAGGCTGAAGAATAATGAAAAAGAGGAGGCTGCACCAATGGCTGGTTAAGAATGAAGTGTTTCAAAGTGAAGAAACCCAAGATAAATTACGAGGCGAAATTTTGTATCACATAACTGAATGTTTTTTTTTTTTTTTTGTAATTCAGTATGCACAATAATATGTGAAGTTACTATTAATAAAGCAATTTATTAAAAGAGTCTAAGATTGCTTTATTGTTTGCAAAACGTTGCAATCTTGTTACCTTACAGCTGACTGCAATTGATGAGTGTGCATTGTGGTGCCATGATTGTGTTGTATGCTGATGGTGAGAGAAGAGAGAGGGTGAAACGTAGTCCTCGTAGAAGGACTACTGCTCAAGAATACCACCAAAGGGGCAGTGGAAGCTTAAGATTCCCATACGGTGGACAGAATCCCATCAACAATGGGACATCCTTTACTCCATGAGACACTGCAAAGAGGTTTGGAATGTAATTCAGTACGCTGAGACAGTCCTCTCTCCTTCCGTGGCCCATAAAATAATGACGGTGAAAATTTCTTCCTCGAACAGGTTCACAGGATGTACACTCCTGGAAATTGAAATAAGAACACCGTGAATTCATTGTCCCAGGAAGGTGAAACTTTATTGACACATTCCTGGGGTCAGATACATCACATGATCACACTGACAGAACCACAGGCACATAGACACAGGCAACAGAGCATGCACAATGTCGGCACTAGTACAGTGTATATCCACCTTTCGCAGCAATGCAGGCTGCTATTCTCCCATGGAGACCATCGTAGAGATGCTGGATGTAGTCCTGTGGAACGGCTTGCCATGCCATTTCCACCTGGCGCCTCAGTTGGACCAGCGTTCGTGCTGGACGTGCAGACCGCGTGAGACGACGCTTCATCCAGTCCCAAACATGCTCAATGGGGGACAGATCCGGAGATCTTGCTGGCCAGGGTAGTTGACTTACACCTTCTAGAGCACGTTGCGTGGCACGGGATACATGCGGACGTGCATTGTCCTGTTGGAACAGCAAGTTCCCTTGCCGGTCTAGGAATGGTAGAATGATGGGTTCGATGACGGTTTAGATGTACCGTGCACTATTCAGTGTCCCCTCGACGATCACCAGAGGTGTACGGTCAGTGGCGGAGATCGCTCCCCACACCATGATGCCGGGTGTTGGCCCTGTGTGCCTCGGTCGTATGCAGTCCTGATTGTGGCGCTCACCTGCACGACGCCAAACACGCATAAGACCATCATTGGCACCAAGGCAGAAGCGACTCTCATCGCTGAAGACGACACGTCTCCATTCGTCCCTCCATTCACGCCTGTCGCGACACCACTGGAAGCGGGCTGCACGATGTTGGGGCGTGAGCGGAAGACGGCCTAACGGTGTGCGGGACCGTAGCCCAGCTTCATGGAGACGGTTGCGAATGGTCCTCGCCGATACCCCAGGAGCAACAGTGTCTACGGCACTGCGTAGGATCCTACGGTCTTGGCGTGCATCCGTGCGTCGGTGCGGTCTGGTCCCAGGTCGACGGGCACGTGCACCTTCCGCCGACCACTGGCGACAACATCGATGTACTGTGGAGACCTCACGCCCCACGTGTTGAGCAATTCGGCGGTACGTCCACCCGGCCTCCCGCATGCCCACTATACGCCCTCGCTCAAAGTCCGTCAACTGCACATACGGTTCACGTCCACGCTGTCGCGGCATGTTACCAGTGTTAAAGACTGCGATGGAGCTCCGTATGCCACGGCAAACTCGCTGACACTGACGGCGGCGGTGCACAAATGCTGCGCAGCTAGCGCCATTCGACGGCCAACACCGCTGTTCCTGGTGTGTCCGCTGTGCCATGCGTGTGATCATTGCTTGTACAGCCCTCTCGCAGTGTGCGGAGCAAGTATGGTGGGTCTGACACACCGGTGTCAATGTGTTCTTTTTTCCATTTCCAGGAGTGTATGTCTGTGTTATTAGTGCGTCTGGGCAGGGTTATCAACTAACGCGGGCCAATGGAGGTGATAGAAGTGGACGAAAGCGATTAAACAGTGGCGGGTTTAGGAGGAGAGGAAAAAAGTGCTAAGGCAGTTGCACAGGGGAAAGAGCTCTACGGCAGTCTGGACGAGTAGTATGAGCAGTAGCGGGTCTGCTTGCTTGTTGCGACAGATGATGAAAGGGTAAGGTTATGGCGCAATACTTTGTACCAATTTCATAGCTTAATTTCGTCATAAAGTGTATCATCCGAATCGATGAGAGATACTGCTGAGGCTGGGCACGGACGATGTCCTCTGGGCCAACTGGAGCGTCTGCGTTCCTGTGACATGCCATAGTTGTCATATGACTGGTGGATTGGTCATAAATCGATCGCACGCTACGAAGGCTTTATGGGCCCTGTTTGTGTTGAATGCGCAGATTGGCTTCCCTGCTGCTGCCGATTGGGCGAGTGTGTTCGTTCAGCTTGCAGTTCCAGGCAACTTCGCTGAGAACCAGGGGTTCGCCGATATTTGCGTTATTTGTATACCTTCAACTTGGAACAGGTGGTTAAGCATCCCTAGTAAAGAATGCCTTTGGGTGATTATGTTTCCACCAATGGTTGTGATCATAGTTCCCCAGGTTTAGGATGAAAGGGTTGTACAATCGGGTGGCGAGTGCTTATGATACGTAGCACCTTATTCTGGATGACCTGAAGGTGGCGCAGGCGTGTTGGAACTGCGTAGTCCCAGACAGAAGTTGCGTTCGTCATCAAAGGTCTAATCATTGTCATGTGCTAGACCTTGAGATACTCCTGTTCAGAGTACTTTGCCAGTTAAGAATTGCGTAATGTTGTCTGAGCCTCGCATGTGCTTGGTTGACAACATATTGTATGTGCCCCAGCCCCCAGGTTAATTTCTGGTTTATCCAGATACCTAGGTACCTGACGTTCTCACGGAAACGTATTGGGCGTGTGTAGTGTTATTTTTCGGCAGCGTTGATGTTTTTGGAGTTGTTTTGCTCAATAGGTGAACAGAACTGATTTGTACTTCACGACGCTTACCTCAACACGCCATTATTCCAACCAAGGCTAGGCTGTTCTGAGTGCTGTTTGTAGTAGTGAGCTGATGTTTGATGGATGGTAGCCATTGGTTTTATGTATTTAGGGTGTAGTTAATGTAGAGGCAAAACAAGAGGGGCCTAGGATGCTACCTTGGTGTACTCTACGTCTACATCTACATACATACTCCATAATCCACCGTAAGGTGCGTGGCGGAGGGTATCTCGTACCACAACTAGCATCTTCTCTTCCTGTTCCACTCCCAAAAAGAACGAGGGAAAAATGACTGCCTATATGCCTCTGTACGAGCCCTAATCTCTCTTATGTTTTTGGTCTTGCCGCGAAATGTAAGTTGGCGGCAGTAAAATTGTACTGCAGTCAGCCTCAAATGCTGGGTCTCTAAATTTCCTCAGTAGCGATTCACGAAAAGAACTCCTCTTTTCCTCTAGAGACTCCCACCCGAGTTCCTGAAGCACCTCCATAACACTCGCGTGATGATCAAACCTACCAGTAACAAATCTAGCAGCCCGCCTCTGAATTGCTTCTATCTCCTCCCTCAATCCGACCTGATAGGGATCCGAAAAGCTCGATCAGTACTCAAGAATAGGTCGTATTAGTGTTTTATAAGTGATCTCCTTTGCAGATGAACCACATCTTCCCAAAATTCTACCAATGAACCGAAGACGACTACCCGCCTTTCCCACAATTGCCATTACATGCTTGTCCGCCTTCATATCGCTCTGCAATGTTACGCCCAAATATTTAATCGACGTGATTGTGTCAAGCGCTACACTACTAATAGAGTATTCAAACATCACGGGATTCTTTTTCCTATTTATCTGCATTAATTTACGTTTATCTATATTTAGAGTTAGCTGCCATTCTTTACACCAATCTCAAATCCTATCCAAGTCATCTTGTATCCTTCTACAGTCACTCAACGACGACACCTTCCCGTACACCACAGCATTATCAGCAAACAGCTACACATTGCTATCCACCCTATCCAAAAGATCATTTACGTAGATAGAAAACAACAGTGGACCTACCACACTTTCCTGGGGCACTCCAGATAATATCCTCACCTCCGATGAACACTCACCACCGAAGACAAGGTTCTATTTGCTTAAGAAGCTTTTATACTCCGTCGTATTGACTTTTGCCCTAAACGTCAGTGTTGAAGCTCCTGTTGGTGAGATTTGAGTGTATGAGACGTACGAGTCCATAGGGCAAACCAGCGTCGCTGAGTCTGCGAACGGGGCCGTTGCTCGCGACTCTACTGATAGTTGCGTCTATAATATAATAAAATGATAATATAATAGGATAGGGAATGAATGATAATAAAATGTTGGAATGTGTGGCTTTTTTCAAATGGATGAATTAAAGAGATTAATTCTTTGGCATGAAGGACAAGCACAATAAGCTAGGCATTGCCTGTAACGGGAAAGGAATCATTTTAGTTTATATTTATATAAATAAATCGTCTTCATAGTATTTTATGCGTACCAATTATTAATATTATGTCCGATCGCCGTCTCCTTGACTGTGGCCGTGTTGTTATGTTCGGATCTTCGTAAATTTTCCGAAGTACACAGGTGGGCTTCCGTTCTTCTTATTGCATTAAATGGCGGTCTGCAATTACTCGCTAAAAATGGCGGTTCTCACTCGTTCACTCACTGAGCGAAACCTTCCTTCCAACAACTCGTACAAGAACAAAAACTGCTCTGTCTTTTAACATCTGAAAGTCAAAAATACCTGACGGTAGGCACAGGCTCTACGCTGGGCTACTACCACCTCATCTTTTCTCTTTGCTTTTAAAGAGGATGAAAAAATAAAAGTAAGAAATGCAAAAGGTATATCACACGTCCACTGTCCATTGTGAGTCTCCTCGTGTGAAGGGCGAGCTCCATCTGCTAGAAATCCCTCAGACCGGGTAGCAGAACGAGGCGACCTCAATGACCTTGTATGACCTCTCATTTCTTCTTCTCCTCTCCGCTGTCTCCGTCACTGAACTGGGAACGGTTGTCCTGTACGCAGAGCCTCCGAAAACGTTCTCGGTGAGCCAGACACAAAATAAAAGGACTCTGCACGTGGTAGTATGCAAATGTATGTGTAGTGATGAGGACGCATTGATCTGACCGAGACGGGTTGAGCAGACGTTCGGTGTACAGTCTCCGAGCGGGCTTAATAAACCAAACGTCACTCAGCGAGAGAGAACGCTGGCTGCTCGTCTTTCAGACGTCACTCAGTGGCGCGGCTCCTTGTAGCCACCGGTCCGGAACATGTGCGCTCGGCCGCCGGAACCACCTGTGCTCTCCTAAATAACACGGCTCTCCGGCAGAAAAACGCGACGCGCCCAGATGCGCGACATTTCATTTAAACCACACTCCGAGCGGGAGCGCGGCGGCGGTCACTTATAATCACATTAGTTCCTGAATAATTTGTCGGCTCCGTCGCAATTAATAATTCATGCGCGTTGTCAATTGGGGCTGGTGGGAGGCTGCCATACAACACCGCTTTTTGTTTCCTGCCACGTCGAGTCGTTTATCCGATCTCGTTTGATATGCAGCTCATATTTAGTCGCTGTGGGGAAAATGCATCATCGGCCTTACGCCGTCCCTATGCAGCACGGAAATAACGCGGCCAAAAGGGCTTTCCCGCTGCTAATGAAACCGGGGAACTCAATATTATTTGAATACATGTTTTTATTCGAGCACACGAAATTACGAAGTATTTCGTTAGGTCAATACACGCATTCCACACCATTTAATATTTTAATCCGAGTCTGGTTTAAATTACAAGTATTTTATTAGGTCAATACACGCATTCCACACCATTTAATATTTTAATACGAGTCTGGTTTAAATTATACTAACCTCTTGTGGATATCAGGGGTCTTATTTCTGATGCCTACGTTTACACTATACTTCGTTCATCATAAGAATAAACACAAACGAGGTGACGTCATCACACATACCAAATGTACGCTCGTGCCGCTACGCTCTTGGAAGTAGGTCCTACTTATGTATTACATATCTTATGAATGGAAAAGCCATGTGGATAGGGCATCCCTTCGGGTAGACCGTTCGCCTGGTGCAAGTCTGTCGAGTTGACGCTGGCAACATGCTGTCGATTGGGGTGAAACGACGATGATAAGGACAACACAACATCCAGTCCCTGAGCGGAGAAAATGCCCGACCCAGCAGGGCAACGGACCCGGGCCGTTAGGTATGACATTCCGTCGCCCTGACTACTCAGCTACCAGGGGCGGACATATTTTTAATGTAACACGGTAAATAAAACTTTCAGATATTCTAATGAATTAACAGCCATCAATGTTTTTCTTAATAACATTTTAGCTTCGTAGGTCTTATTTCGAAAATCATGTATAGTCGCTGTCGCTGTGCTGTTGTGCTCTTATTCTCGAGCTGCTAATACGTGAAAAAGGCACACGCTGCGTCCTACTCCACTATGAAACTCGCACGTGAAACACTGTTAAAAAGTGGCGAGAAACTGGTTGTTCTTAATGTTTTCGACAAATTTACAGAAAAAAATCACCTTTGTACTTTTCCGAGGAACTGTGTTTACTAAAGTTTAGGGGTGTTTGAATACGGAATGAATAGCTGAGTAGGTATCGTTATAGATAGTAATCAAGAACGATGTGGGTTTAAATCACGCTTTCGACGTTCTTCTTGTTTCGTTCTATTTGGAATACCTATATCTTTTAAATGCAAAATTCATCAAATATATGCTAATTAACACATATCTCATTATGATTTTAATACAAAATGCACGTCCTCTTGTTATTTGCTACATAATGCATGCAAAATTCCAGTTTTCATTGCGTACATAAATTCTTATTTATCTAGATTTTGTAAATAATTATTAATCAAGGTAGATTAAATGTTGTTGTTGTTGTGGTCTTCAGTCCTCAGACTGGTTTGACGCAGCTCTCCATGCTACTCTATCCTGTGCAAGCTTCTTCATCTCCCAGTACTTACTGCAACCTACATCTTTCTGAATCTGCTTAGTGTACTCATCTCTTGGTCTCCCTCTTCGATTTTTACCCTCCACGCTGCCCTCCAATACTAAATTGGTGATCCCTTGATGCCTCAGAACATGTCCTACCAACCGATCCCTTCTTCTGGTCAAGTTGTGCCACAAACTTCTCTTCTCCCCAATCCTATTCAATACTTCCTCATTAGTTATGTGATCTACCCTCTAATCTTCAGCATTCTTCTGTAGCACCACATTTCGAAAGCTTCTATTCTCTTCTTGTCCAAACTATTTATTGTCCATGTTTCACTTTCATACATGACTACACTCCATACAAATACTTTCAGAAATGACTTCCTGACACTATATCCGACACTATACCCGATGTTAATAAATTTCTCTTCTTCAGAAACGCTTTCCTTGCCATTGCAAGTCAACATTTTATATCCTCTCTACTTCGACCATCATCAGTTATTTTGCTCCCCAAAGAGCAAAACACATTTACTACTTTAAGTGTCTCATTTCCTTATCTAATTCCCTCAGCATCATCTGACTTAATTCGACTACATTCCATTATCCTCGTTTTGCTTTTGTTGATGTTAATCTTATATCCTCCTTTCAAGACACTGTCCATTCCGTTCAACTGCTCTTCCAAGTCCTTTGCTGTCTCTGACAGAATTACAATGTCATCGGCGAACCTCAAATTTTTTATTTCTTCTCCATGGATTTTAATACCTCCTCCGAATTTTTCTTTTGTTTCCTTTACTGCTTGCTCAATATACAGATTGAATAACATCGGGGAGAGGCTGCAACCATGTCTCACTCCCTTCCAGACCACTGCTTCCCTTTCATGCCCCTCGACTCTTATAACTGCCATCTGGTTTCTGTACAAATTGTAAATAGCCTTACGCTCCCTGTATTTTACCCCTGCCACCTTTAGAATTTGAAAGAGAGTATTCCAGTCAACATTGTCAAAAGCTTTCTCTAAGTCTACAAATGCTAGAAACGTTGGTTTGCCTTTTCTTAATCTTTCTTCTAAGATAAGTCGTAAGGTTACTATTGCCTCACGTGTTCCAACATTTCTGCGGAATCCAAACTGATCTTCCCCAAGTTCCGCTTCTACCAGTTTTTCCATTCGTCTGTAAGGAATTCGTGTTAGTATTTTGCAGCTGTGACTTATTAAACTGATAGTTCGGTAATTTTCATATCTGTCAACACCTGCTTGCTTTGGGATTGGAATTATTATATTCTTCTTGACGTCTGAGGGTATTTCGCCTGTCTCATACATCTTGCTCACCAGATGGTAGAGTTTTGTCATGACTGGCTCTCCCAAGGCCGTCAGTAGTTCTAATGGAATGTTGTCTACTCCCGGGGCCTTGTTTCGACTCAGGTCTTTCAGTGCTCTGTCAAACTCTTCCCGCAATATCGTATCTCCCATTTTTCTTCATCTGCATCCTCTTCCATTTCCTGTACATCGCCCTTGTATAAACCTTCTATATACTCCTTCCACCTTTCCGCCTCCCCTTCTTTGCTTAGAACTGGGTTTCCATCTGAGCTCTTGATATTCATACAAGTGGCTCTCTTTTCTCCAAAGGTCTCTTTAATTTTTCTGTAGGCAGTATCTATCTTACCCCTAGTGAGATAAGCCTCTACATCCTTACATTTGTCCTCTAGCCATCCCTGATTAGCCATTTTGCACTTTCTGTCGATCTCATTTTTGAGACGTTTGTATTCCTTTTTGCCAGATTCATTTAGTGCATTTTTATATTTTCTCCTTTCATCAATTAAATTCAATATTTCTTCTGTTATCCACGGATTTCTATTAGCCCTCGTCTTTTTACCTACTTTATCTTCTGCTGCCTTCACTACTTCATCCCTCACAGCTACCCATTTTTCTTCTACTGCATTTCTTTCCTCCATTCCTGTCAATTGTTCCCTTATGCTCTCCCTGAAACTCTCTACAACCTCTGGTTCTTTCAGTTTATCCAGGTCCCATGTCCTTAAATTAGCACTTTTTTGTAGTTTCTTCAGTTTTAATCTACAGTTCATAACCAATAGATTGTGGTCAGAGTCCACATCTGCCCCTGGAAATGTCTTACAATTTAAAACCTGATTCGTAAATCTCTGTCTTACCATTATATAATCTATCTGATACCTTTTAGTATCTCCAGGATTCTTCCATGTATACAACCTTCTTTTATGATTCTTGAACCAAGTATTAGCTATGATTAAGTTATGCTCTGTGCAAAATTCTACCAGACGACTTCCTCTTTTTTTTCTTCCCCCCAGTCCATATTCACCAACTATGTTTCCTTCTCTCCCTTTTCCTACTGACGAATTCCAGTCACCCATGACTATTAAATTTTCGTCTCCCTTCACTACCTGAATAATTTCTTTGATCTCATCATACATTTCCTCAATTTCTTCATCATCTGCAGAGCTAGTTGGCATATAAACTTGTACTACTGTAGTAGGCGTGGGCTTTGTGTCTATCTTGGCCACAATAATGCTTCACTATGCTGTTTGTAGTAACTTACCCGCACTCCTATTTTTTTATTCATTATTACACCTACTCCTGCATTTTGTATTTATAACCCTGTATTCAGGTGACCAAAAGTCTTGTTCCTCCTGCCACCGAACTTCACTAATTCCCACTATATCTAACTTTACCTATCCATTTCCATTTTTAAATTTTCTAACCTACCTGCCCGATTAAAGGATCTGACATTCCACGCTCCGATCCGTAGAACGCCAATTTTGTTTCTCCTGATAATGTCGTCCTCTTGAGTAGCCCCGGCCGGAGATCCGAATTGGGGACTATTGTACCACCGGAATATTTTACCCAAGAGGACGACATCATCATTTAAACATACAGTAAAGCTGCATGCCCTCGGGAAAAATTACGGCTGTAGTTTCCCCTTGCTTTCAGCCGTTCGCAGTACCAGCACAGCAAGGCCGTTTTGGTTAATGTTATAAGGCCAGATCAGTCAATCATCCAGACTGAAAAGGCTGCTGCCCCTCTTCAGGAACCACACGTTTGTCTGGCCTCTCAACAGATACCCCTCCGTTGTGGTTGCACCTACGGTACGGCCATCTGTATCGCTGAGGCACGCAAGCCTCCCCACCAATGGCAAGGTCCATGGTTCATGGGGGGGGGGGGGGAGATTAAATGAAGAAAACATAAATTTTCGTACAAAAATTAAAAATCTCATATTCTTTATTCGCACTACGTCCATTGTTTTATGCCGCAGATGTTGTCTCACGCGAACCACAATGATAAGCGTCGCGGAAACACGGACAACAATAATTTTTACAGCATTGAGGACACCATACGCGATTAGCAGATTATAATTTCAGTACGAAAATGCATTTCCCGGTTTCGAATGTGGAAGTAACTGAATGGTTATCAGAGGACAGACTTCAAGTGTTACGTCCAATAGCTTCAACACTTAACTATACGGCCCAATCCCTGCAATACCCTTTTGTGTCACAAATTTTTCGCGCAGAAAAATTACCCTGCCTTTAGGGACAAAATTCTCACCACTCTTGTTTTTAATTACAGTGCTATTTTAGGTAATAAAGACAGCATGGTATGCTATCCTTCTGTTCACCTAAGAAGCGTGCGATATTGCTGGTGTTTTGCCGAAATTTTAGTCTCTTTAAAAACTAAGTCACTTTCGAAGCTATATTTTTTCTCTGCTGGTCTATTTTTTTCATCGTAACTGCAGCTGCTCATGTCACTGCGCGTTAGTTGGACAGTGGTGTTCAAGTTACAGTAATGGCCATTAAAAGTGCTACACCACGAAGATAACATGCCACAGATGCGTGCTGTGATGTGCAAATGATTAGCTTTTCAGAGCAATCAAACAAGGTTGGCGCCCGTGGCGACACCTACAACGTGCTGACATGAGGAAAGTTTCCAACCGATTTCTGCTACACAATCAGCAGTTGACCGGCGTTGTAAGGTGAACCGTTGTTTTGATGCCTCGTGTAAGGAGGAGAAATGCGTACCATCACGTTTCTGACTTTGATAAAGGTCGGATTGTACCTATCGCGATTGTGGTTTATCGTATCGCGACATTGCAGCTCGCGTTAGTCAAGATCCAATGACTGTTAGCAGAATATGGAATCGTTTGGTACAGGAGGCCAATACGGAATGCCGTGCTGGATCCCAACGGCCTCGTATCACTAGCAGTCGAGATGACAGGCATCTTATCCGCATGGCTGTAGCGGATCGTGCAGCCACGTCTCGATCCCTGAGTCAACAGATGGGGACGTTTGCAAGACAACAACCATCTGCACGAACAGTTGGACGATGTTTGCAGCAGCATGGAGTATCAGTTCGGAGAACATGGCTGCGGTTACCCTTGGCACTGCATCACAGACAGGAACGCCTGCGATGGTGTACTCACGGACGAACCTGGGTGCAAGAATGGCAAAACGTCATTTTTTCGCATGAATCCAGGTTCTGTTTACAGCATCATGATGGTGGCATCCGTGTTTGGCGACATCGCGGTGAACGCACATTGGAAGCGTGTATTCGACATCGCTATACTGCCGTATCACCCGGCGTGATGGTATGGGGTACCATTGGTTACACGTCTCGGTCACCTCTTGTTCGCATTGACGGCACTCTGAACAGTGGACGCTACATTTCATATGTGTTTCGATCCGTGGCTCTACCCTTCATACGATCCCTGCGAAACCCTACATTTCAGCAGGATAATGCACGACCGCATGTTGCAGGTCCTGTACGGGCCTTTCAGGATACAGAAAATGTTCGACTGCTGCCCTGGCCAGCACATTCTCCAGATCTCTCACCAATTGAAAACATTTGTCAATGGTGGCCGAGCAACTGCCTCGTCACAAGATGCCAGTCACTACTCTTGATGAACTGTGGTATGGTGTTGAAGCTGCATTGGCAGCTCTACCTGTACACACGATCCAAGCTCTATTTGACTCAATGCCCAGGCGTGTCAAGGCCGTTATTACGGCCAGAGGTGGTTGTTCTGGGTACTGATTTCTCAGGATCTATGCACCCAAGTTGCATGAAAATGTAATCACATGTCAGTTCTAGTAAAATATATTTGTCCAATCGATACTCGTTTATCATCTGCATTTCTTCTTGGGGTAGCAATTTTAATGGCCAGTAGTGTAAGTACGCCGGTAACGCCGTTGCCTCGTATTTCGCTCAGTCGATGTACACGTAACGCACATCATCAAACATATTCTTTTCATCGTACTTGACTGTACTTGAGACAGCTTGGCTTCCGCTCGACGTGAAACGAAATGCACTGCGATTCCAGCGAACGCGGAAGGATACAAAAATGGTTCAAATGGCTCTGAGCACTATGGGACTTAACATCTATGGTCATCAGTCCCCTAGACTTAGAACTACTTAAACCTAACTAACCTAAGAACAACACACAACACCCAGCCATCACGAGGCAGAGAAAATCCCTGACTCGCGGAAGGATACATGTAGTAAGTTTACACCAGATTTATTGTGTAACTACCTGCTTCTTTTTCCTCGTCTTTTATAATAAAGCAAATTAAACTCTTACGTATTCCCATGCACGCATTCATAGTCAAATGCACATCAAGTATGGCTTCTGAAAGCCTTTATAGAGAACGGAACACTGTGCGTAGCAATATGTAGAAGTTTGCGGTGTTTTGACCTCTGTGGCAGTCGTCTGGATGGCGTTCAATTATCCACCTTGTCGCCAGTTGTAGATACAGCGATGTGTTGCCGTGGTTAGCACACTGAACTCGTGTCCGGAAGGACGACGGCTCAAACTCCATTTATAGAGGGGCGATGG
Source organism: Schistocerca gregaria (assembly GCF_023897955.1). Classification (NCBI taxonomy): domain Eukaryota; kingdom Metazoa; phylum Arthropoda; class Insecta; order Orthoptera; family Acrididae; genus Schistocerca; species Schistocerca gregaria. The sequence continues at coordinate 517,166,687 of NC_064921.1, read as the reverse complement.
TAAGGAAGCAAATGTAAGGCCGCTGAAAAGTCAAGAGAATTGAGGTGTCAGGCATTTATTCCCTCAAACACAGTGGAAGTGTTGATGCTGTCGGCAGCCGGGATCGAAAGTCGGTCCTGGAGTACGGAAAAGGCGCTGAACTCAGCAAGCCGTCCTCGCCGGCATGGACAGCTGCTGTTGTAAGCAGGCCGTAGCGGAGCAGCGTCGCGTCGCGCATTGGGTCACAATCCCAAAATAGTGAACATAAATAAAAACAAGATCGGAGTCAAGAAGTTTCGATTAATAGGTTGGCTAGAGTAAAGTAGGACTACTGAATCCCGGTCTTAGGAGACGGAAAAGCATTACGTTGTTTCGATGAAATGTTTTTGTTCAGCGAAATCGTACCGAGATTTGTTTTAATGGAGGCTGTTTCAGAAGGTGTGTAGGTAATTGCCAACACTTACTTCATTATTTAATCATTAGTTGAATAACTGTTTTTGTTAATTAACTTCTTACCAGACTGCAAGAAATAAAACTGTATAACGCGAGCGAAAAAAGAGATAAATCTTAGCTTCCAGGACTTCATATTTGTTCTGTCCTTAAGTATTAACGATCATCTTCGTGAATCAGCCTTAAAATCCAGCTACTAGCCGCAACACTGGAAGGGGGGAGTTTAACATTCGGTCTAATCAGGGGCCATTAGAGACGGAGTGCAAGCTCGAATATTGTCAAGGGTGGGGAAGGAAATCGGCAGTGCCCTTTCAAGGGAACCGTCCAGGCATTTGCCTGGAGCGACTCAGGGTAATCACGAAAAACCTAAATCCGGATGGCCACACGCGTGTTTGAACCGTCGTTTTCCCGAATTCGAGTCCAGTGTGCTCACAAATGCGCCACACCGCTCGATCGCAGCTCCGGCTTTGAGACATCTTTTTAGCAACAGTTGTAAAATACCGTTATTTACACTTAGAAAACAGAACTGAAATATTTAAGTCATTGCAACAGAGAGGCGTTATATCAAAGACTACTGATGGTACAATATGCCAATAGGAGTCCATAGACTGTTTATTCACGACCCGGACGTAACTGCTTCTTTATTTTGCCAATCGGTCAGCTGTCGGAAGATGCAAAGAAATCAACAGCCAAAAAATGCAGTAACGTCTAAGCTTTTCCAGAAAGACTTCTCGCGTGAAAAATATGGAGGATGTGTTCCGGAGACTTCTGACAACAACCGATCCCTGTATTTCTTCTTTGCGGAAACCATCTCCGAGGAAAGTGAAAACTTTGTCGTCGGACCTGTTGCCCTCTTGGTACCTGCTGCAGAGGATTACGGGGAACCAAATGTTGAGGATGACGAAGAGGATAGAAATGTCAGTGAGGAATGCAAGTGGTGTGCGATCCATTACCCCACGATAAACACAGCCTTCCACAGGTCGATGGTACGCGAAATCGATTTTCTAGTGCTGCTAGAGCAAAGCGAGAGAAGGGTCAGTCGAGTTAGGATTCCGTCGAGTTCGGGCGAAGCGTCGTGTCGTGCGGCTGAGTGAGCCCCCACCGCCGTGGACTGACCCTCAGTAAAACATTACCTATTCGCTACTTAAGATATTCGTGGGAAGTGCTTTGCAAAGGTTTTGCAGTGTGCTCTATATTCTCGCTCGCGTCAACCGCGCCGGCCACATTCTGGATTGCACTGAGGAGTGTGTGTGATGGCCGTTGCTATAGCGTGTGATCCAATACTAAAAATTCTGACCTGTGATGAGGTTAACCGTAATAATGGTGTGAGATGAAGTAGTGTGTGCCTCATCTTACGTTGAAACAGAACATATACGGTAAACAGTACAAAACATCTTAGTGTTGGTTATTTTGAATCCTTTTTCATTGTATGAATATTTTTGAGCAGCCGCACTCTGATTAGAAACTATTCCTAAAGCAGCTAAATCCGATTAACACTTATGTATTAGGTTAAGGTGACAACAAAATTAAAGTTGGGCTGCTGTTTCGGTTAACAACAACCGACGTCATATTAACTGGAAGAGTTGCAGGAAGAAGATGAAGAAAGACATGAAGGACAGGAAGCACAAGAGGAAGAACATTAAGAAGGATTATGAAACTTTCAGTTTTTCTTACTGATGTATCTTTCAATTCTTACTGGTTTCTCTGCAATAACGATAGTTAATTGAGGAACTTTTATAATAAGGTTTACCATCAAACACTTTTTTGTTCAATCCATTAAGTTTTTCCAGATTCTTTTCAGCATGTGAGATCCGCCATTTTGAATTTTTCAATTTTGATTTAAAAATCGTAATCAGAAGGCCCAGAAACCCAGTTATAACCATTTTTGGCTATATTGGAGCAGATTTTGAGGGTTGGGTTGTTTGGGGGAAGGAGACAAGACAGCGAGGTCATCGGTCTCATTGGATTATGGAAGGATGTTGAAGGAAGTCGACCGTGCCCTTTCAAAGGAACCATCCCAGCATTTGCCTGGAGCGATTTAGGGAAATCATGGAAAACCTGAATCAGCATGGCAGATTTTGAATTTCTGGCCGAGTTTTCAGGATTCTTGTCCACTGTGCGTCGTCAGCATTACGGCGCCAAGGAAACGCTGAATGAGGGCTGAGGACAGGCCGGCATGCAGCTGGAGAAAGGCGCCCGCGATGGCTGGCGCTGCCGCACGGCTCTGTGCGGGACGCACCAAGACGCGCCGGGACTGAACAGTGGACTCCGGCTGTTCGGCAGCGGCATCAGCTGCCAGCAGTAGGTTATGTCCGCACTAGGTGAAAGGGCAGTTGTTGAGTCGATGAGAGTGAGCCAGGTGGAAGGCACCAGGTAACTCACAGTCGCATCTGCACTCAGAAGGAGCCGGCAGTCCTGCAGCTTAGTGCGGTGAGCGTCTGAGAGCGGCAGCTAGATGACCGTCTCAGAACGATGATAGGCGTGGAGTAGCCTACTGCTGGTAGCTCGCTGCAGGTGGTGACTGTTACTGACTGGCTAAGATGGTCAGTATTTGTATGAGTTTGGCCTGTCACTGTTTTGGACACTATCGTTTTGCGTTACGTCAGCCACAAAAGAGCAGCATCACGAGGCTTCGTTGTGCGGCAAGCAGGCCGCGATCGCCACAGTGGTATCCGTCTTTCCGCTGAAAAGATCGTGGGGCACTGATGGCCGGGAATCCCCACCTGGTAAAGTTCTGCCATCGAGGTGCAAGTCTTTTCAGCTGATGACATCCGTGACGATAAAGTGATGATGAGGACAGCACAACTCATAGTCCCCGAGTGGAGAAAATCTTCGAGCTGGCCATGAATCGAACCAGGGCCAGCTGCAAGGCAGTCAGACGCTCTGACCAACCATGAGTCCCTGACAGCGATTCCTGCAATATCAAGATAATCCCAATGAAGTTTCTATGCTAAAACGAGCCCGTGGTGGCGTCTTTTCCTTAACTCGGGCACGCCATGCAAAAAAGCTTGAACGGAACTCTTTGAAAAACCAGTAGAGTAAAAAACTAGCAGCAGAAGCTGCTATTTAACTCTAGAATGTAATCGTTTGGCGATCGTTAAAGAAAGTGCTAAGAAATGCATATACAGGGTGTTACAAAAAGGTACGGCCAAACTTTCAGGAAACATTCCTCACACACAAAGAAAGAAAATATGTTATGTGGACATGTGTCCGGAAACGCTTACTTTCCGTCCGCATCTAGTGGTCGGGCGGTAGCGTTCTCGCTTCCCACGCCCGGGTTCACGGGTTCGATTCCCGGCGGGGTCAGGGATTTTCTCTGCCTCGTGATGACTGGGTGTTGTGTGCTGTCCTGAGGTTAGTTAGGGTTAAGTAGTTCAAAGTTCTAGGGGACTGAAGAGCATAGATGTTAAGTCCCATAGTGCTCAGAGCCATTTGAGCTTACTTTCCATGTTAGAGCTCATTTTATTACTTCTCTTCAAATCACGTTAATCACGGAATAGAAACACCCAGCAACAGAACGTACCAGCGTGACTTCAAACACTTTGTTACAGGAAATTTTCAAAATGTCCTCCGTTAGCGAGGATACACGCATCCACCCTCCGTCACATGGAATCCCTGATGAGCTGGTGCAGCCCTGCAAAATGGCGTATTGTATCACAGCCGTCCACAATACGAGCACGAAGAGTCTCTACATTTGGTACCGGTGTTGGGTAGATAAGAGCTTTCAAATGCCCCCATAAATGAAAGTCAAGAGGGTTGAGGTCAGGAGATAGCGGAGGCCATGGAATTGGTCCGCCTCTACCAATCCATCGGTCACCGAATCTGTTGTTGAGAAGCGTACGAACACTTCGACTGAAATGCTCCATCGTGCATGAACCACATGTTGTGTCGTACTTGTAAAGGCATATGTTCTAGCAACACAGGTCGAGTATCCCGTATGAAATCATGATAACGTGCTCCATTGAGCGTAGGGGGAAGAACATACTGACGAAACTAAAATGAGCTCTAACATGGAAATTAAGCGTTTCCGGACACATGTCCACATAACATCTTTTCTTTATTTGTGTGTGAGGAATGTTTCCTGAAAGTTAGGCCGTAACTTTTTGTAACACCCTGTATAAGTAAACTTTTAGAATCTCTCTCTCTCTCTCTCTCCAAGCATTTATGCCGACTTGTGGGGTCTGCTGTTTAATTGGATGTGGCATGTTAATTTTAAGGGGTGGCAGGATGCCACTCCCGTCGCCACCCTGTACCCCCCGCGAACGAATTAGTGTACTCCAACTGTCTGCATCTAGTGTAATCCATGGAATAGTGCGAATGTGTTCAGATGTCTGCGAGCCGTGTAACTGAGGAGGAACGTGGGGACTAAGCCGGTATTCATCCAGCGGGATGTCGAAAACCGCCTAAAAACCTCATTCAGGCTGGCCGGCACACCGGCTGCCGTTGTTAATACGCTGGGCGGATCGATACGGGACCGGCACGCATACCCGAATCCAGGAGACCGCACGTTAGTGCTCTCGGCTACCCTGGAGGGTCACAAATTAACTTTTAGAATGTACATACAAAAACTGCATTCTGATACAAGTGTTTCTATTTTAAATTGAGCGTCGTCAAATTTCTGACCCATATCCAGATACACTAGTCTCCAAAAGTAGCATTACAACAAAGAAAAGTGAAACGTACATAAATTATGAGGATGTGCTGAAAAGTTATGCCTCAGAATTTTTTATTCAGTTATCAGTATGGCATGCATATTACTCGGTCCGCTTTCCCACTTCGCTGACACAAGCTGTAAGTCTCTGGTCCTAGAGCATTAAGGACGAGGGGGGGGGGGGGGGGGGGGGGGGCATCTCTGAATTTCACTGAAGAGCCAAAGAAACTGCTACACCTGCCTAATATCGTATAGGGCACGCAGAAGTGCAGCAACACGACTTGACATGGGACATGTCTAAAGTTGTACTGGAGGGAACTGACACTATGAATCCTGTAGGACTGTCCACAGATCCGTAAGAGTACGAGATGGTAGAGATCTCTTCTGAACAGCACGTTGCAAGGCATCACAGATATGCTCAATAATGTTCATATCTGGGGAGCTTGCTGGCCAGCAGAAATGTTTAAACTAAGAAGAGCATTCCTGGAGCCACTCTGTAGCAGCTTTTTACGAGTGGGTTGTCACATTGTCCTACTGGAATTGCCCAAGCCCGTTGGAATGCACAATGGACATGAATGGATGCAAGTGATTAGACTGGATCATTACGTACGTGTCAGCTGTCAGAGTCGTATCTAAACGTATCAGGGATCCCATGTCACTCGAACTGCACACGCTCCACACCATTACAGAGGCTCCAGCAACTTAAACAGTCTCCAGCTGAGATGCAAGGTCCATGGATTCATGACATTTTCCCCATAGCCTTACACGTCCATCCGCTCGATACAATTTGAAACAAGACTCGTCCCACCAGACAGCATTCTTCCAGTCATCAACAGTTCAATGTTGGTGTTGACGGGTCCAGGCGAGGCGTAAAGCTTTGTGTCGTGCAGTCATCAACGGTACACGAGTAGACCTTCAGCTCCGAAAGCCCATATCGATTATGTTTTGTTGAATGGTTCACACGCTGACATTTGTTGATGGCCCAGCATTGAAATCGGCAGCAATTTGCGAAAGAGTTGCACTTCTGTGAAGTTGAACGATTTTCGTCGTTGGTCCCGTTCTTGCAGGATCTTTTACAGCCCGAAGCGATGTTTAAACGGTTTCCTGATATTCATGGTACGCTCGTGCAATGATCGAACTGGAAAATCCCCACTTTTCACTACCTCGGAGATGCTGTGTCCCGTCGCTCATGCGCTGACTGTAGCACCATGTTCAAGCTCACTAAAATCTTAATAACCTGTCACTGCAGCAACAGTAAGCGATGTAACTGCTGCGCCAGACACTTGATGTCTTATGTAGGCGTTGCCGACCGCAGCGCCGTGTTCTGCCTGTTTACATATCTCTGTATTTGAATACGCATGCCTATACCAGTTTCTTTGGCGCTTCAGTGTATAAGGCGTATAACATGGCGGCTTATAACGTAACTATGTCGGTGCGTGATAGACCTCAGGAAACTGAAAGCACGAATTCGAAAGGCTAGCCACATATGCAGTACCCTCTGTTTCAGCATGACAAGGCCAGACTACACACGAACGATGCGATACCTGCAACAATGTGACGCTTTAGGTTCACTGTCATCGGTCAGCCTCCATAGAGGCTCGACTTGGCCCAATCCGATTTTCACCTGCAAAATTTAAAGAACTCCTTCGAGGAATTCACCTTCTTAATGACGATGCAGTGCATCCAGTGCTGTGGTAGCGGCTCCGCCAACAAAGTCAACATTTCACAGTAACGGTATCAACAAATTGTCTCTCGTTGGGAGAAATGTGTTCATCACCACGGCGCCTTTCTGAGATATAAATATGTAGAAACAAAGAACAAAGATGAAGAGTGTTTTATTTAAAAAGCTTTAAGAGTTCTCACTTAAAAACTCGGAGGCACTGCTTTTCACCACGCCCTCGTACATGGGGATAGTATACAAGGATCAAATCGTAGCTACAGCTCAACTTCCGTATTGTTCTGGGCCTCATGTGAGGTGAGTTCACTTAGTTTTTCACATATAATGGTAGGTACCGGCAACGAATTTCAGGCGGGAGGTAGTACGAAAGCGAGTATTTATATTTATAGTTCATAATAAAAACTTTTTATGTACTGATATGTTGAAAGAAGTTTTCTTTCGTAATGATATGCTCTTGAAAAAAGTACAACAATTTTGTACTGTTTGCAATGACGTTTTAGCATCTAGGGAAGGCACATGGTATATAAGAATAATCCCCTACCCTTCTCAACCTTTATTCACGGATGTAGAAAAATTTCGGATACCCCTTAGCATACGCTCAAATTTGTCTTGGTCATTCTTGTGATCGTTAAATGACATGAAAGCTAGAGGACGTAATACGTTGCTTAGTCATGCTGAAGCGTGGGCTTGCGGAATTATAAGATTATGAACATCTGGAAAGCGCAGAGGGTCTCTTGTGGCATTTCCCTTTGGAGACTTTTGGGTATTCCCACGAAACACGTACGCTAAGCGAACAAATCGGCGAAGAAACACGCAGTTCTTTCTTTTAACCTTCTTTAACACTCATATCATCCTACTTAGTCGTTTCTTACACTGACAAACATTGCACAAGAAGTGATTAATGGATGATTTTGGAAACCACTTCCTTCAAGTGTCTGAGCTACAGTTTCCTAGGATTCTTCCGATATACTTCGCTCTGGTATCTTCCTTCTCTATAGCTATAGTTACTTGGTCTTCCAACTTGAATTGCTCTGGAAGCATCTAATACGTGCTTATTAAGCCTTAATGATTCCAGTGTGTTGATGAAAGACTGTGTGGTCATACGTCTTCATGTCTTTTCATTCATTTACCCGTAATGTATTAGGACTATTTATGATTACAGTCAGAAAAGTTTTGCGTCAAGCTCTGATTACCTCCAAGTGTCTGCATTATGTAGCATTTTTGTAACGGAATGTCCTGTATGTTACTGTTATGATCTGGTATAACTGCTCGTTCTTTGATTGCTCTGAGAGATGGTGGAGTGGATATACAATATATGAAATATTGATTCACTTTATTACAAGACTGATAAGAAGATTTACTTGACTTTAATCAAAACATTCTCATAGGAATGTAGCTAATATTTACATTTGTCTTTGAACATTAAAGCATCATTTGATGCACATGAAGTACGAAGTTCAGAATGACTCTTCATTCTAACAAGGGGAGGCTATGACGTTCGGATCACGGATTTACTTCAGATATCGTACACTTTTAGTAGCCCATCACGAAAACATAATATGCAGTTAGTAAGCCGTACTCCTCAGGTGATCTCAAGAAAATCACAAGTCAAGCTGTACACGTAAGTGATGAACCGCTGCTTTGCAACCAGGAGCACAAGATGACGGCGGTCCTGAGGTTAGCATACAAGCTTCGTAATCGGTGGGTGGCTGGACCGAGGCCAAGGGATGTTTTTTTATTTAATTTACATTTTTTCAACACTAGTCATATTACTTCGTACATTTTACATTTGTGACGTAATATGACGAAAAGACAGGTATATCTTAACTTTTACTGAATTTTCAATGTTATTTGGTTTTTGCTAATTTTTATTATCACAACAAATATTAAAACTATCGACAAGTAAACGACCAAACGCGTAAAGTTTTCTTGAAAATGTATGCCTGCGTGATTTCCGAAATATCTTATACCTACAATTAGGTAAATGGTTCAAATGGCTCTGAGCACTATGGGACTTAACATCTGTGGTCATCAGTCCCCTAGAACTTAGAATTACTTAAACCTAACTAACCTAAGGACATCACACTCATCCATGCCCGAGGCCGCATTCGAACCTGCGACCGTAGCGGTCACGAGGTTCCTGACTGAAGCGCCTACAACCGCAAGGCCACAATCGCCGGCAATTAGGTAAGGTACCGAGAGCTGCTCTGCACCTGGACTCTTCGATCTGCAGACACGGGTTTCAAGGATGAGGGAAAGGCTTGAAAATCCAAAGTCAAACATCGATCAATCATGGTGTAAATAACTTTACGAAGGTTACAATACACCAGAATATGAGGGTAATGTACGATTTACCGTCAGATGTGCTTTAGACATTACAAGTTAAAGGATGATGTTTCGCATACAGGCACGAAAAACACTCATTAAAACGGTATGTACTGCATCTAATGAATGCAGTTATCCCGCATACACAAGGAATCTCCAGAGTTTCTAAGGAAAAATAAAGCTCGTTGACGTTTTGAAAAATTTGCCTTTCTTGCGACAATGCAAACCATGCATAACGCAATGTTTTCGTATATATCGGTACTGAAAGTTGGTGATGTACGATTGAATGTATTGTAATAGCATTTTCACAAGAAGAAATTTTTCGTTTTCTGTCAATACAATATGAACAAGTTTGAAGATGCTTGATAAAGTTTTTACCTTTGCTATAAAAATAAAAACGGCATAATATTTGTTGTAACAATAAAAATTAGTAAATAGTGAAGTAAAGATGGAAATTCGATAAAAGTTCACTCAAGATCACCGTGTCTTCTCATTATATTACCTTTTAAATGTAATATGTATAAAATAAAATGACTGGTGTTGAAAAAACAATATAATTTTTTTTTTAATTAAGTGGGTTTCGATCCAGCCGTCCACCGATTACTAAGATTTCACGCTATCCATATGACCGCTGCTAGTTCATACTGAAAGTCACAACGCATCAGTACATCTCTTGCGATTTTCTCTACTTTTCGATACGTAATACGGCTTGCTACTTGCAGAGTATGTTATTCGAATGGGCTATTACATCTACATGACTTCTACATGACTACTCTGCAATTCACATTTAAGTGCTTGGCAGAGGGTTCATAGAAACCACAATCATACTATCTCTCTACTATTCCACTCCCGAACAGCGAGCGGGAAAAACGAACACCTAAACCTTTCTGTTCGAGCTCTGATTTCTCTTATTTTATTTTGATGATCATTCCTACCTATGTAGGTTGGGCTCAACAAAATATTTTCGCATTCGGAAGAGAAAGTTGGTGAGTGAAATTTCGTAAAAAGGTCTCGCCGCGACGAAAAACGTCTATGCTGTAATGACTTCCATCCCAACTCGTGTATCATATCTGCCACACTCTCTCCCCTATAACGCGATAATACAAAACGAGCTGCCCTTCTTTGCACCCTCTCGATGTCCTCCGTCAATCCCACCTGGTAAGGATCCCACACCGCGCAGCAATATTCTAACAGAGGACGAACGAGTGTAGTGTAAGCTGTCTCTTTAGTGGACTTGTTGCATCTTCTAAGTGTCCTGCCAATGAAACGCAACCTTTGGCTCGCCTTCCCGACAATATTATCTATGTGGTCCTTCCAACTGAAGTTGTTTGTAATTTTAACACCCAGGTACTTAGTTGAATTGACAGCCTTGAGAATTGTACTATTTATCGAGTAATCGAATTCCAACGGATTTCTTTTGGAACTCATGTGGATCATCTCACACTTTTCGTTATTTAGCGTCAACTGCCACCTGACACACCATACAGCAATCTTTTCTAAATCGCTTTGCAGCTGATACTGGTCTTCGGATGACCTTACTAGACGGTAAATTACAGCATCATCTGCGAACAACCTAAGAGAACTGCTCAGATTGTCACCCAGGTCATTTATATAGATCAGGAACAGTAGAGGTCCCAGGACGCTTCCCTGGGGAACACCTGATATCACTTCAGTTTTACTCGATGATTTGCCGTCTATTACTACGAACTGCGACCTTCCTGACAGGAAATCACGAATCCAGTCGCACAACTGAGACGATACCCCATAGCTCCGCAGCTTGATTAGAAGTCGCTTGTGAGGAACGGTGTCAAAAGCTTTCCGGAAATCTAGAAATACGGAATCAACTTGAGATCCCCTGTCGATAGCGGCCATTACTTCGTGCGATTAAAGAGCTAGCTGCGTTGCACAAGAGCGATGTTTTCTGAAGCCATGCTGATTACGTGTCAATAGATCGTTCCCTTCGAGGTGATTCATAATGTTTGAATACAGTATATGCTCCAAAACCCTACTGCAAACCGACGTCAATGATATAGGTCTGTAGTTAAATGGATTACTCCTACTACCCTTCTTGAACACTGGTGCGACCTGCGCAATTTTCCAATCTGTAGGTACAGATCTATCGGTGAGCGAGCGGTTGTATATGAGTGCTAAGTAGGGAGCTATAGTATCAGCGTAATCTGAAAGGAACCTAATCGGTATACAATCTGGACCTGAAGACTTGCCCGTATCAAGCGATTTGAGTTGCTTCGCAACCCCTAAGGTATCTACTTCTAAGAAACTCATGCTAGCAGATGTTCGTGTTTCAAATTCTGGAATATTCCATTCGTCTTCCCTGGTGAAGGAATTTCGGAAAACTGCGTTCAATAACTCCGCTTTAGCGGCGCAGTCGTCGATAACAGTACCATCGGCACTGCGCAGCGAAGGTATTGACTGCGTCTTGCCGCTTGTGTACTTTACATACGACCAGAATTTCTTCGGATTTTCTACCAAATTTCGAGACAATGTTTCGTTGTGGAACCTATTAAAGGCATCTCGCATCGAAGTACGTGCCAAATTTCGCGCGTCTGTAAATTTTAGCCCATCTTCAGGATTTCGCGTTCTTCTGAACTTCGCATGCTTTTTCCGTTGCCTCTGCAACAGCGTTCGGACCTTTTTTGTGTACCACGGGGGATCCGTTCCATCTCTTACCAATTTATGAGGTATGAATATCTCAATTGCTGTTGCTACTATATCTTTGAATTTGAGCCACATCTCGTCTACATTCGCATAGTCAGTTCGGAAGGAATGGAAATTGTCTTTTAGGAAGGCTTCTAGTGGTACTTTATCCGCTTTTTTAAATAAAATTATTTTGCGTTTGTTTCTGATGGATTTGGAAGAAATGGTATTGAGCCTAGCTACAATGACCTTGTGATCACTAATCCCTGTATCAGTCATGATGCTCTCTATCAGCTCTGGATTGTTTGTGGCCAAGAGGTCAAGTGTGTTTTCGCAACCATTTACAATTCGCGTGGGTTCGTGGACTAACTGCTCGAAATAATTTTCGGAGAATGCATTTAGGACAATCTCGGAAGACGTTTTGTGCCTACCACCGGTTTTGAACAAGTATTTTTGCCAACATACCGAGGGTAGGTTGAAGTCCCCACCAACTATAACCGTATGAGTGGGGTATTTATTTGTTACGAGACTCAAACTTTCTCTGAACTGTTCCGCAACTGTATCATCGGAGTCTGGGGGTCGGTAGAAGGAGCCAATTATTAACTTAATTCGGCTGTTAAGTATAACCTCCACCCACACCAATTCGCACAGAGTATCTACTTCGACTTCACTACAAGATAAACCACTACTGACAGACACCAACACTCCACCACCAATTCTGCCTAATCTATCTTTCCTGAACACCGTCTGAGACTTCGTAAAAATTTCTGCAGAACTTATTTCAGGCTTTAGCCAGCTTTCTGTACCTATAATGATATCCGCTTCTGTGCTTTCTATTAGCGCTTGAAGCTCAGGGACTTTTCCAGCGCAACTACAACAGTTTACAACTATAATTCCGACTGTTCCTTGATCCAAGCACGTCCTGTAATTGCCAAGCACCCTTTGACATTGCAGCCCATCCCGCACTTTCCCGAGGCCTTCTAACCTAAAAAACCGCCCAGTCCACGCCACACAGCCTCCGCTACCCGTGTAGCCGCCAGCTGAGTGTAGTGAACTCCTGACCTATTCAGCGGAACCCGAAACCCCACCACCCTATGGCGCAAGTCAAGGAATCTGCAGCCAATACGGTCGCAAAACCGTCTGAGCCTCTGATTCAGACCCTCCACCCGGCTCTGCACCAAAGGTCCGCAGTCGGTTCTGTCAACGATGCTGCAGATGGTGAGCTCTGCCTTCATCTCGTAAGCAAGACCGGCAGCCTTCACCAAATCAGATAGCCGCTGGAATCCAGAGAGAATTTCCTCAGATCCAAAGCGACACACGTCATTAGTGCCGACATGTGCCACCACCTGCAGCTGGCTGCACCCTGTGCTCTTCATGGCATCCGGAAGGACCCTTTCCACATCAGGAATGACTCCTCCCGGAATGCACACGGAGTGCACACTGGATTTCTTCCCCTCCTTAGCCGCCATATCCCTAAGGGGCCCCATTACGCGCCTAACATTGGAGCTCCCAACTACCAGTAAGCCCAACCTCTGCGATTGCCCGGACCTTGAAGGCTGAGAATGATCCTCTGAAACAGGGCAGGCGGCTGCATCTGGCTCAGCCAGAGACAGTGCCTGAAACCGGTTTGTCAGACGCACCGGGGAGGCTTTCTGGTCAGCTTCCGGGGACGCCTTTCGCTGCCTGCCACGCCTTGGAACGACCTCCCAATCAACCACAGGCGAGGGCTCAGCCCCACTGCGGGCAGCAACCGGGGCAACCACAGCGGCAGACCGATCTGGGGACAGACGGGATGAGGTTGACATCCCCGTGATACCCGAGTCCGGCTCCCCACAGTGGTGCCCATTGGCAACAGCCTCAAGCTGCGCGACCGAAGTCAGCGCCGATTGCAGCTGTGAGCGAAGGGATGCCAAGTCAGCCCTCATCCGAACACAGCAATCGCAGTCCCTGTCCATTCTAATCGATGTTTAACAACAGTTACTGAAACACGAGTCGGTGCCTAGATAACGCAAGCGGAACACGCAAAGAATGTATCAACTAACCTGTACAAATGCCTAACGACTGCGCAACAATCTGCTGAATTTACGATTACAGTAACTAAAACTCGAAATTGCACCTCCTATACGAAACTCACACGCAATTTAAATAAGAATCTACGAAGTAAACACTAAAGCGCGATGCTACAACTGTCAAATACTATAATACGCCCGAAATATATGAATTAAACAATGCAAGTACCCAAAAACACGCAAAGAAATTAATTAAACTATGTAACAAATAAGTAAGCTAGGGTTATACGGCTTGCTGCTGCAGCTGCTTATCCAACGGCGGCAGGGAGCACAATGACTGTGACCAACCGACACTGGCCGTTCAAAACAAAAACAGAAGACAGACGACTACGCGAATTTGCACTATTCAGGTACTAAGGCGCGATGCTACAACCCTCAAATACTATAATACGCCCGAAATATACGAATTAAACAATGCAAGTACCCAAAAACACGCAAAGAAATTAAACTATGTAACAAATAAGAAGCTAGGGTTATACGGCTTGCTGCTGCAGCTGCTTATCCAACGGCGGCAGGGAGCACACTGACTGGCCAACCGACTCTGGCCGTTCAAAACAAAAACAGAAGACAGACGACTACGCGAATTTGCACTATTCAGGTACTAAGGCGCGATGCTACAACCCTCAAATACTATAATACGCCCGAAATATACGAATTAAACAATGCAAGTACCCAAAAACACGCAAAGAAATTAAACTATGTAACAAATAAGAAGCTAGGGTTATACGGCTTGCTGCTGCAGCTGCTTATCCAACGGCGGCAGGGAGCACACTGACTGGCCAACCGACTCTGGCCGTTCAAAACAAAAACAGAACACAGACGACTACGCGAATTTGCACTATTCAGGTACTAAGGCGCGATGCTACAACCCTCAAATACTATAATACGCCCGAAATATACGAATTAAACAATGCAAGTACCCAAAAACACGCAAAGAAATTAAACTATGTAACAAATAAGAAGCTAGGGTTATACGGCTTGCTGCTGCAGCTGCTTATCCAACGGCGGCAGGGAGCACACTGACTGGCCAACCGACTCTGGCCGTTCAAAGTATATAAAGTCTTGATGTGACTCTGTAGGCTTCGCGGCGTAATAAGTCTTGAATGTCGCTTCGGGTTTGCTGCCGGATCCTGAAATCAAAATTCGATTCGATATTTCGGCGATCCAGCTGGTCGCCATCTCCAGGAGAAACCTGCTTCTGCTGCTGAGTCCTGCTGAGAACTGCGTTCTCAGTTCTCCCAGTTCTCAGCGGTGTGTGTGTGTGTGTGTGTGTGTGAGATCTTATGGGACTTAACTAATAAGGTCATCAGTCTCTAAGCTTACACACTACTCAACCCAAATTATCCTAAGGACAAACACACACACCCATGCTCGAGGGAGGACTCGAACCTCCGCCGGGACCAACCGCACAGTCCATGACTGCAGCGCCTAAGACCGCACGGCTAATCTCGCGCGGCAGTTCTCAGCGGGACTCAGCAGACAATTAAGAGAACTGAGAACGCAGTTCTCAGCGGGACTCAGCAGCAGAAGCAGGTTTCTCCTGAAGACCGCGGCCAATTGGATCGCCGAAATATCGAATCGAATTGATTTTAGGATAGGGCAGCAAACTTGAAGAGACTATATAAAGTTTTATGTAAACCCGTGATCCGAAAGTCGTGGCCTTCCCTTGTAAGACATAAGTAACACGTGTGTCCAAACTAGACGATTTTGTGTGCTTGGTCGGAACATGCGTCTCCTCGTCCGTGTATCGGCCTCAGTCCAGTGGCGCTGGGGCGCTGGCAGAGAAGGCGTGGCTTCACGTGAGCCTCCCATTCGTAGTTACAGAATGCACCGAGACGCCGTTAACTTCTGTGATATCGATGTGTGGTGCCGACTTCTTTACAGCACCGCGATCTTCGCACGATATCTCAGTAACTACGTAGCATGCACGTACTCTCAAACAGCTGAAACTATTGTCTTCAAGGCCTTTGCTGTGTGTCTTGAAAAAGAAACGAAGCTTAAGAT
This sequence comes from Schistocerca gregaria, assembly GCF_023897955.1. Lineage (NCBI taxonomy): Eukaryota > Metazoa > Arthropoda > Insecta > Orthoptera > Acrididae > Schistocerca > Schistocerca gregaria. The sequence continues at coordinate 517,150,876 of NC_064921.1, read as the reverse complement.
TTAAAGGCACGTAGATTACGAGGTCGTTAAAGATAATGCACCCATCCAGATTTGACCAAAATTGAGGAAAAATCGGCTGCTTCCTTTTCGAAGGAACCATCGTGGCATTCATTTCAATATAGTTAGAAAAATCTATGAAAACCTAACTCTGAACATCCGGACAAGGATTTAGCCACCAGTTGTCCAGGACACGAGGAGAGTGATGCCGTAAACACTAACAGAACTGTCGCACTTCCCTCGTGTGTTCTGTCGCCTCAGTAAATTGCAGGATGTTGCTTTCGAAAGGACACGTACGACTTCCTTCCACATCCTTCCTGCAATTCGGGCTTGTGTTCCACCTGTAATCGCTTTGTCATCGAGGGACGTCAATACTAATTTTACTTCGTTTCGTCTTTGGGTATACTGAACGCTATTTTCGCTTGTGCCGATGTTTTGCCATTCAGAACGTCATACAAGGCTCCATTCGACAGCATGTGCTCCATCCAGTAACATGCCTGTTCCAGCATTCCGTCCCTCTGTACTGCAAGTACTCGAATGTAGAATAACGACTGGGCTCATAATGTATGAAATGTTATCACTTGCGTCTATAGTTTCAGACTTAAGCTAACGTCTTATCCACTAGAATAATGACAATTGAGACTACAGTTCTCTCTGAATTTAGGAGCACCACCAATTTCTATCTTTCATATTTTGTTGTCCAAAGCTTCAGGCAATTTTTAACTCTTATCGTCCTTTCTCCCCTTGTGCTACTCTTTCTCATCCTTTTTCCTCCCTTTATTGTAAATATTGTTTGCATTCAAATTAACATAGTGTGACGTGATAACTACTCTGCTGTACAGACATTTTAACTTAAAGGACGTATCCATACGGAGCGTAACGTAAAATGCTTAATCCGATGTAAGAAAGGGCCCATATCTCTAATCTGGTTTCGTTAAATAACTGAACAGACAGCGTTACTTCTAATTCACAGTCTTAGGACAATCTGACTGCTGAATGAGCCATCAACTTCGGACGATTGACTGCTTTTAATTCAACTGAATTAGTACGAGCCCTAAAAACTATTACACACACACTTTTACTTTTTGGACTATGGAATAAGACATTGGTTCGCCTTCCTATGGGTTCGTACTTTACTGATACTTAGCATCCTAGCTCCTCTTGTTATTACTTCGATTTCATGTTACTGATTAAATTGTCATTGATAAAGTTTACATTGAGAAATTTCTTCTTGTGTCGTGTCTTCCAGTTTTACATTGTTTCGATTCCATCTTCTTCCTTCATAAATTCCTCCAAATTCTCCGTATTTGATCACATTGTCTTGTCCTTTCCGAAATATTTGAACTTGTGTTTGCTATTATCCCCGTGAATGTTTATTTACAGTTTTAACTTTTAGGGAGTGTTTAATCTGAACTAACCGTTCACTTTTTTTGTTCCCTCTTCTAGATTTTTTTTAGATTCCTGCTATTCTGTTCAAAATTAGTACTTGTGGTGCATAGAGAGATTCTGGTTTCTGACAGAGTCTATTAACTTTGTGTGTCTGGAGACGGCCCACGTGCTGAAAATTGATTGTATATGTCGTAATATCGTCTACATTCCTTTGTAACTTCTCTGTCGATTCCATTTTTTCGAGACAGATTTAGCCGTATTTTATTTTCTTGTGTGTTGTAGAAGACTGGAAGCTGTTAGAGTTAGTTGAACATGAAATACCAATTGTGCTGTAATGATTACGACCGGCGCCGTAACTTTTGATGTGCTCAGGACCCCTGCGTCTAACTGCCTCTGCCCGTAGGACGCCCAGAATTTCTTCGTTGGAGGCAACGTGACCCACTTCATAGGTCCACAAATTCCGTCACTCAGGTCCTGCAGAGGACAGTTTCTATTGTTCCACTGCTCTTTTCTCCGATTCAACAGAATCACTAGACATCTGGAAGCGGTCCGCCTGTCCTTCAGTAGCTATTATCGGTCTGTTGGTTCACTTGTGATTCAGATGTGAAGCGGCCGCCATTGACTTGGGTTAGTGTGTACGAGTATTGCCTTTTAGCAGTACAGTTGTTGCTGTTACGCTTCTTCCCCAGAGAAACAAACACTTGCTCAACTTTTTATTGGCATTATTATTACCCTGTTGCTACAATCTACAAGAACGTAAAGAGCCAAAAATAACGGAAAACAAAATGTAATAAATTAAACGTCATATTTAATGAAAAGTTCCTAAATTCCACGAAGTCGTTACTTGCCAACTTTTTGCTGACTACCGACGTACAAGAGTAGTCATGATCTCAGGTAATTCAGAATAAGACGACTCCACAACTTTGAGAGATAGTCGATAAACAATTTCTCCAAATTTGGTTCATAGTTGCCAGGCGCCTCACGATGAACTAGTTGTTTCAGGAAACGGTAATCATGGCGCACATAGCAGAGACTCGTATTTTTTGGGAGCAGCATCGACATCATACTGTAGAGGGCAGTGATTTTTAAAATACTTTCCCTATACTGTATTTTCCATAATAAGGAAGCAGCAGTTTGACTCCCCAGGCACTTAGAGAAAAGCGCTTTGTCAGTGAGTGACAAGTAGTGTGAGAAAAATACAATTTTATAAAGAGATATGTGCTCTCGCTTCCACGATATAAGATTTACCAGTTTTGCGAACTCATCTAAAACTAATCCCCGTAAGCGTCTTAGCACTGACAATTCCCTGAAGTATCTATGACACTTTTTAAAATATTACGAGGCCCGACCATTTCTTTTTTAATATCCATGGGGAGCACGCCAGGGTCTCGTCATTGTTTGAACTTACGTGTCAAGTCTAAGGGCTGAGTAATCATAATATGTGTTTAAGGAACCTTAACGCATCGTTCATTAGCAGTCTTTCGGATCATTTACATATCGGCAATTCCAAATCTTAAATTTCTCATTAAACCTGACTTTTTGTGAACTCTTGGTTCTTTACAGTTGGACCATGCAAACTGAAACATAGGCATACAGAGTCTCAGTTGGACTATGTAAGAGGAGTATATTAATTTCTGACATTTGTCTTACAAACATGGAACATTTTCCGAAAACCAGGAAATCTTAACCTTATCACATAAAATTAACGTATATGTATCCGTTTCGATTCAAGAAGCAGGACATAGTCGACGATTTCTTTGATGTCTACTTGCTAGTGTTACACTAAGAGAACTGGTACGTTTTCACTGCTAAAAGTTGCATGATAACTGCCAGACCCCTGTTGTAAGTCACTGACAATTTGGTAACGTTGGAAAGCTTATCGTAGCGCGAGGTAGCTAACCCTATGAGGTATGTTGGGGGCACAGGATGCACCTTCCGCAATACCGACACTGCGAACTTCAGTGGTTAAGAAACTGTACAGGTGATCAGTAGCAGCGCCCATCTACTCTTGATTTAGATAGAACATTTCAGAGAGGTCGGCATGGAACTGGTATCCGGATCCTTGCCTTAGCAGGCAATGTTCTTACTGGCTGAACTATCCAGGAGTGATTCACAAACCCGGTCAGAACTGCAGTCTGCCCCGTCTTACTGCAAGGATTTCGGTTCGAGTTCTCCTTTGATATATAGTTTTAAATTGCACATAAGTTTCATAAGAGCGTACATACGAGAGCAAAGCGATATTTTAATCCTGATTGAGGCTTTCCAGATTCATCACACGTCTTTGTACGCGTATTCCGGGGTGAACCTCTTAGTCTATGCCATTTTCCTGCCACATTCTCGCCAAACTAGGAAAGTGCTCCGTTTACATTCATATAGGTGTCAAGAAGACCATGAACACAAAACTTTATTGATTATATTACCCGATGGTTACAGTGTAATAAAATTGCGACGTGGTTTTGCTCTGATTTAGAAAATAGGAATATGCAGTTCGGATACAGGGCTGCATTGCTCATGGTTTCTGAGATCTGCTAAAACCAGTTTCATTGTCCGCTTCTATTTACACAGAGATAGGTGCACCCGAAATCGTTAAGACTCAACTGAAATGACGAAATTTTGCTTCCTAACAAAGAACTGAGAATCAGCAAAGTCTTAATTGACACCGTAAAGAAAATATGTGGAAGACATTGTGTTACAGAGAGGACTGTACTAGTATCACAGTGGTGAATGTAGTTAATGCCTCTAAACGCTTGCTTTCCAAGCAAAAATGTTGTATAGAATGGAGGGATTAGTGACATTCGTGCCTTAAGTGCTAAGATTAAACAGTGGAGCCATCGAGGTTTACGATAGCACAGTGGGCGTTTGTAGCATCTGTGGTTGTTTATGGAGAAAGGTATTAAAACGTATTAGTTATGTAATTACAACCGATGTATCTGCTCCATCCAGTCACTGCTGTGCTGCTCAATTGCTGTTGCAGCAGCACCGAGCGTCAGTTTCAAAACAGGTGTACGGAAGCTATAATCGATGAACATCCATGCATAAGATTTCATAAGACACCACGTCTCCACGCATGACGAAGGAAGGAAAGCTCGAAAAATTGTATCTGCTTCTACACTACTTGCCTTGTCTGCATGCCTCCCGCTACTAATTAGTTCAACTCCTACTACAATTATTCCTGCTATCAGAGTGAACTAGATGAACTGGTGTAAACCATCTTGGAAACTAATAAAAAGTAGTCTCACGTTGAGGGAATAAGCTTAGGGCGGCAGATGCAGGAATCCTGCATCGCCTTTCAATGCAAGGTCCCAGTGGTTGTGGTTTGCCGTCACCTTCTTCTTAACTGCCATCAGTCCTCAAGTGTGTATCTCTGTCTTGTGGATGACTGTGTTGAGTGCTGGAGCGACCTAGTGTTGGGTTTGTGTTGTCATGGATGAAGGGAAGGGAGAAGATGAAACCCGGTCCCCGGGATATACGCACTCCTCTCGAAAAGAGGCAAGAGGGCGCCGAGCTTAACGAATCTATCTGACGGGTGCATCACCGTCGTGTCACATGCCGTCACTTTATGAGACTCTACAGAGAGGTTTGAAATTCAGGTTCAGTAACTCTTACGCCACTGCATTTTCTTCTCTTGCCGGCCAAAAATAGTACTGAAAATTTTGCAACACCTGCATTCGAACCAGCCTGCCTCCGAGTCGGAAGCCCCCACAAGGCATGCGTTAGCGAGCTCGGATGCAGAGGCGGTTATGACAGGTAGAAGTAAGAGTTAGTTGTAAGGTCGCATAAATTACGTTGTATACTTGACTTTTTGTTTTTTTGCACTTGCGTGTCTGTAGTTCTAGTACGGACGGAAACCCATCGCGCCACTACTGAATCAAAAAACTAAAAGGACATGAGGTAATTCATTTTTTGTATTTGAAGGCAGATTACGCCGCAGTAAACCATGCTGGGCTGGCAAGTGTGTAGCAGCAATGTACCATCATATGATACTGTGGTTATGTGTCGCAGACGCTAGTAGTGTGGCTAAACAAGCGTAAATGGTGAAGGAAGAAGTGGCAGATCATTTTTGTAAGAGAAACTCGGAACCCTATGAGAGGTGGAGAGGGTTGGGTAGGGTTGTTTGGGGAAGGTGACCAGACAGCGAGGTCATCGGTCTCATCAGATTAGGGAAGGACGGGGAAGGAAGTTGGTCGTGCTCTTTCAAAGCAACCATCCCGACATGTGCCTGCAGCGATTTAGGGAAATCACGGAAAACCTAAATGAGGATGGCCGGACGCGGGATTGAACCGTCGTTCTCCCGAATGCGAGTCCAGTGTGCTAGCCACTGCGCCACCTCGCTCGGTACAGGTGGAGACTGTGGTGCTCCAAGATCGAGGCGGCATCTCAGTTATCCACCTGTTTTCAACTTATTACACAAAATTTTGTGCATGACAGCGACTACCGTCCGTTGGTTTCCGCGACTGCGCACAACATTTCAAAAAGTCAGCTACTGAGCTACTGCAAGGCATCTGCGGAAATATTGCAGCTGCATCTCTTCAATCTACAAGACTTCTTTAGCCATTTAGTGACCACAGGAGAGTGCTGGATGTATCAGTACGAAAAAAAGCAGCAACTCAAGCAGTAGAAACACTTGGTTTCGTTACAGCGCAACAAAAGATGGCCTAGTAACTATCAGAGGTAAGTTATTAGCGCTGTCATTGTGCGTTGTTGACATATTGTGCTCATAAGAACCAACTTCTTGCAGGATCAAACTACTGAAATCTCCTGACGAGGTTACGTGAGGCTGTCAAGGTGGAGTGTTTTCGCTCCACGACACTGCCATAGTACCTTCTGAACAAGATACTGTCATACATCTGCTACTTTGGGCCTTGAAATGCTACCTCCTCACCCCCAACCCCCTTTCAACCTCTCGTATTCTCCTAACGTGGCACCAAATGACTTCTTCCTCTTTCCTCGGTGAAGAAACCATTGAGTGGTGGGCTCTTCCAGAGTGACGCTGAGGTGATGTTCTAGGTGGAACGCTTCCCGGAAACCCGAAATGCAGACATCTATAACCAAAGTCGATCCCAATTCGATTCATTCACTGTTAGTACAAAAATAACTGTCGCACTGAAGGCTGAGTATATAGAGAGGGCTAACACCGTCACCAAGGTTGATAGTCACCGTTTGATATTTTTTTGCGGTGATAAAACTTCGCCTCGTATACATTATCTGATGTACAGCTTTTGGGCACTCCTACGTAATGTGAAACTGACGGCCAGAATAGAAGGAGGTGGGGAATATTTTGTTGTCAGTAAAGAAACATTAACAGTAGCGTAGGTTACAAAGGATTTCGAATACGGGCCAGTCGCTGGATGTAACCTGTATAAGAAATCCGTTACGGACATTTCAGCTTCTCTAAAGCTGTCCAAGTCGACTGTTGTTGATGTGACTGTGAAGTGCAAACGCGAGGGAATACCCACAGTTAGACCAAGAACAGGCAGCCCGCTTGTAGTGACGGACAGGAAACATCAGCTTTTGCGAAGGGAGATTCTAAAAAATCGCATGTAATGAGCCGAAGGATTCACTTGTGAGTACCTAAATGCTACCAGCAAGGATTTGAAAAGAATGATGTACAGTGGTCGGGTGGAACCTCGTAAACCACATATTTCTGTAGTCAACGCTAAGCGACGCATGAGACCGTGTGAACACTGACGGCACTGAACAGTGGATGACTCGAAACGTCTACATTGATGGATCACGCTGTACCTTGTGGCAGTCCGATGCAACGGTTTGGGTCTGGTCGAAGCCTGGAGAACGTAATCTGCCACCATGTCTAGTGCCAACAGTGACGTACGGTGAAGGTGGTATTATGATGTTGGGGTATTTTTCGTGTTTAGAGGGTGGTCCCATTGCTACGCTTAAGAAAACACTAATTACGGAAGGACATGGACATATTTGACAGCACTTTGTGCAGTGTATAGGGGCCGTTTGGAAACACTAATTATGGAAGGACATGGACATATTCGACAGCACTTTGTGCAGTGTAAGGGGCCGTTTGGAAACGGTCAGTGTTTATGTCAGCATTCCTTTCGTAAGGCAGCATTTGTGACACAATGGTTTGTTGACGATAACATTTCCGAAATCTGCTGACATCGACTGCTGGTGATGTGGCTGTGAAGAGGAAACACGAAGGAACAACGAGAGCTAAAGAAAGGCCACGCACACGTTATGTACACACGGACAGGAACCGCCGAGCATAGCAGACGGTGGTTGTGAAAGAAATCGCATGAAAATGGCTCTGAGCACTATGCGACTAAACTTCTGAGGTCATCAGTCGCCTAGACCTTAGAACTAATTAAACCTAACTAACCTAAGGACATCACACACATCCATGCCCATGGAAGGATTCGAACATGCGACCGTAGCGGTCGCTCGGTTCCAGACTGCAGCGCCTAGAACCACACGGCCACTCCGGCCGGCCAGTCGCATGAAGTCAGCGGAAAGAATAACTCGTGCATTCCAAAGTGCTACCAACATTCCAGTTAGAAAATTGCCTGTGCGTAAGGAGTTAAAGAACGGGATACAATTGTTGGGCAGATGCTGATAAGTCACACGTTTAATGCTAAGCAACGCTAGAGGTGGTGTAAACAGCGACGCCACTGGACAGTGGATGACTGGAAATGAATGATTCAGAGTAGTGGACCATGATGTACCCTGTAACAATGTGACAATATGGATGGTGAATGCCTCGAGAACATTACCTGCCATCAATGTATAGTCGCCACAATGGATTGTGGAGAAGGTAGGGTTAATGCTGGGGGGTGGGGGAGTGTGGCGTTTGCCATTGTTGGGGTGTGGCCTGGTGTAGCCCCCTCATTGCGCTTAAGCAAGTGCTGAACTCGGAGGGATATGAACTCAAAAAATGGTTCAAATGGCTCTGAGCACTATGGGACTTAACATCTGAGGTCATCAGTCCCCTAGAACACCTAACTAACCTGAGGGCATCACACACATCCATGCCCGAGGCAGAATTCGAACCTGCGACTGTAGCGGTCGCGCGGTATCAGACTGTAGCGCCAAGAACCGCTCGGCCACCCCGGCCGGCGATAAAAACTCATTTTATAACTTTGTATACTAGGTACAGCAGAGGAAGAGTTCAGAGATGATGATTGTACCAATATGACAATGCAGCCTGTCATAAAGCAGCACCCACGATGCAGTGAATTGTGGGCAATAACACTGTTAAAATGTACTCGCCCGTCCAGAGTACCGAAGTGAACACAATGGAAGAACTTTAGGATGAGTTAGAACGTCAACTTCGCTACAGATGACAGTGTCCAACTTTACTACCTTCTCTTGAGGAGAATGTGCTGCCGTCCGGGCACAGGCGTTCAGATATCTCACTGAAAGTGTCCTTGGCAGAGCTCAAGCCGTCATAAAGGCGACAGGCAGGGAGTGAAGTAACAGGACAGCAAAGTAGTTGCCGGACCACGGTAGATACCTGGTTGGCAGTGCGTGAGCGAGGCGACGCGTGCGTGCAGCCATTCCGCTCTCCGGTTTGCGCAACGCGTCGTCACCCGACCTGGGCCTGGAGCTGCCGCGGACGCGCCGGCTCAGGTGGCGGCCTTGGCGTGCGACGCCGGGAGCGCAGCTCGGCACAGTTCCCGAGCTGACCCCACCTTCTCCAGCCGCGCTGCCTGTCTCTGCCCAGGAGCAGAGGGAACGTCAAGTAACGCCCTAATCACGTGTTTCGTGACAGCGGCCATCGAAATTATACTGACGAAAAAAAAAAAAAAAAAGAATGCAACACCAAAAAGGAATTTTGCGCCAAAAACAAAATTTGGTATACGTGTTTCTAAATCTGAAAGATGGTGTTTATTCAGATTGTGGACCAGTCGAATGAGAACTGCGCTAGTTGCGCCACTGTAGTTGTTGTTGTGGTCTTCAGTCCAGAGACTGGTTTGATGCAGCTCTACATGCTACTCTATCCTGTGCAAGCTTCTTCATCTCCCAGTACCTACTCCAACCTACATCCTTCTGAATCTGTTTAGTGTATTCATCTCTAGGTCTTCCTCTACGATTTTTACCCTCCGTGCTGCCCTCCAATACTACATAGGCGCTCCCTTGATGCTTCGCAATATGTCCTACCAACCGATCCCTTCTTCTGGTCAAGTTGTGCCACAAACTTCTCTTCTCCCCAATCCTATACAATACTTCCTCATTAGTTATGTGATCTACCCAGCTATTCTTCAGCATTCTTATGTAGCACCACATTTCAAAAGCTTCTGTTCTCTTCTTGTCCAAACTATTTATTGTACACCTTTCACTTCCATACATGGCTACACTCCATACAAATACTTTCAGAAAAGACTTCCTGACACTTAAATCTATACTCGATCTTAACAAATTTCTCTTCTTCAGAAACGCTTTCCCTGCCATTGCCAGTCTACGTTTTATATCCTCTCTACTTCGACCATCATCAGGTATTTTGCTCCCCAAATAGCAAAACTCATTTTCTACTTTAAGAGTCTAATTCCCTAATATAATTCCCTCAGCATCACCCGACTTAATTCTACTATATTCCATTATCCTCCTTTTGCTTTTGTTGATGTTCATCTTATATCCTCCTTTCAAGACACTGTCCATTCCGTTCAGCTGCTCTTCCAAGTCCTTTGCTCTCTCTGACAGAATTACAATGTCATCGGCGAACCTTAAATTTTTTATTTCTTCTCCATGGATTTTAATTCCTACTCCGAATTTTTCTTTTGTTTCCTTTACTGCTTGCTCAATATACAGATTGAATAACATCGGGGATAGGCTACAACCCTGTCTCACTTCCTTCCCAACCACTGCTTCCCTTTCATGCCCCTCGGCTCTTATAACTGCCATCTGGTTTGTGTACAAATTGTAAATAGCCTTTCGCTCCCTGTATTTTACCCCTGCCACCTTCAGAATTTGAAAGAGAGTATTCCAGTCAACACTGTCAAAAGCTTTCTCTAAGCCTACAAATGCTAGAAACGTAGGTTTGCCTTTCTTTAATCTTTCTTCTAAAATAAGTCGTAGGGTCAGCATTGCCTCACGTGTTCCAACATTTCTATGGAATCCAAATTGATCTTCACCGAGGTCGGCTTCTACCAGTTTTTCCATTCGTCTGTAAAGAATTCGTGTTAGCATTTTGCAGCTGTGGCTTATTAAACTGAGGTGAGCATTACTTATCTTTGCATTGGACGTGGTGAGTTGAGGTTAGTCGAAGAATCCTTTAAGGCGACAAAGACACCATTATGAACACTTCACTGGGTTTGAACCAAGGCGTGTAATAGAACTATGAGAAGACGGATGTTCCTTCTGGGATACTACCCCAAGACTTGCCAGGAATGTAATCACTGTACATGATTGATGGCAGTGGTGATCACGAGAATGTAAGGTCGCAAGAAGACCGCGAAGGAAGACCACCGTGTTGGGCGTATGGCTCCGGCGCATTGTACGGCAATCTTCAGCAGCAGTCCCAATAGCAGTTGACACCACATTGACACAACGAAGTGTTGCAAGTCGGTTACTTCAAGGACGCTCTGAGACAGACGCCCTGTAGCGCGTATTCGACTGATCTCAAACCACAGCCGTTTGCAACTTCAATGGTGTGAAGTGAGAGCTCATTGGATAGAGTAGAGGTCCTTTTTTTTTTTACGATGCAATCTGGTTCTGCCCCAGTGCCAGTGATGGCTGTGTGTTGGTAAGAAGGAGGCCAGTTCAGGGCCTGTCTGCGTCCTAGACACACTAGCCCTACACCTGGAGTTATGGTCTGCTGTGCGATTTCGGATGACCGTAGGAGCACTTTCGTGGTTATCCCACGCACCCTAATTTGTACGTCATTCTAGTGATTCGACCTGTTGTGCTGCCATTCATGAACAGCACTACAGGGGGTGTTTTCCAACAGGATAACGCTCGCCCACATACCGCTGTTGTAAGCCAACATGCTCTACACAGTGTCGGTATGTTGCCTTGGCCTGTTCGATCACGAGATCTGTCTCCAGTCGAGCACATGTGGGACGTCATCGGACGACAACTCCAGGGTCATTCACAAACATCATTAACAGTCCCTGTATCGACCGACCAAGTGCAACAGGCAAGGAACTCCGTCCCATAAACTGTCATCTGGCACCTACTCACCACAGTGCCTGCACGTTTGCATGCTTGCATTCAACATTCTGGTGGTTACAGGGGTTATAAATGTACCAGCATTTCACTTTTGCAATGACTAATCTCGCGTTTACATTAAGCTGTGATCTTGCAACGTTAATCACTTATACATGTAACCTAGACAACATATTCCTGAAATTCACACTCCACATTAATTTTTTTTGAATGTGATATTTTTTCCGTCAGTGTATTTGTTGCAAGGTTCGTTTGATACTAGAGGAGGAGGAGGAGATTAGTGTTTAACGTCCCGTCGACAACGAGGTCATTAGAGACGGAGCGCAAGCTCGGGTGAGGGAAGGATGGGAAAGGAAATCGGCCGTGCCCTTTCAAAGGAACCATTCCTGCATTTGCCTGAAGCGATGAAGGGAAATCATGGAAATCCTAAATTAGGATGGCCGGAGACGGGATTGAACCGTCGTCCTCCCGAATGCGAGCCTGCTAACCATGCACCACCTCGCTCGGTTTTGATACTAGAGTGGTGTTTCACAGACAATAATGTACTTTATTTATTTATTTGTTCGACTAAAAAAGACCAGAACACAATATAATTCTAATACTATAATGCAGTACTAATGACTGAGAGAATTCCACACTTCGAGAGCCCCATGTTGAGCAACCGGAATGGCACTGTCATTCTCTGTAAGCAGTGGTTGCGGATAAGTTCCAAACAAGGATGCCTTGGGTCTGTTGCTTGCTTCTTCTTTCCGGCCTGTGCTGCCATCGGTCTTCTTACATCTGGATGTGCTAATCCCATGAGTGGAAATAGCTTATTCATTGGAGTTGGTCTTAGGCATCCTGTGGCTGTGCGGCCAGTCTCACAAACAGCCGCATCAACTTGATCAGCGTGTGCAGAGCTTCATCTGTAGCTGCGGAGAACGCTGCGCTGCGCTCCAGACGTTGTATTCGTATCTTTTCGTACTAATTGGTTCCTGGTACGTACCTTCGGTCTTGAGTCTATAGAATACTGTTTGGTAGGTTAAGCGCCGATCGAATTATAATTATAACCGGCATTTGGAAGACTCCTACAGATGTAGAAGAATAGTAACAAATGGAAAATTAATTAGAAGAACCGGGATATCAATAATGACGGACTGTGCGAATGTGGTGCAAGACAGGACTCTGAACACTTGAAGGTTTGCAGCAATTTAAGCGAACCCTGCGACACAGGACAACTGCTTGCAGAACATGGGACTTTCTAAGTACGAGATTTTCTCAATCATTAATACTTCACTGTAGTTTTGAAAATATATTGTGTCCTGGTGTTCTCTTAGTGGGACAAATAGGCTAAATATGTAAAGTACATTATTTGTGAAACACCTCTCTACTATCAAATGAACCTCATATTTAAGTGATTAACATTACAAGTTCACAGCTCAATGTAATTATGATTTGCAGATGTGAATTGCTGGTACATTATTAACTTGTGTATACGCCAGAATGTTGAGTGCAAGCATGCAAACGTGCATGAAACTTTGAGGTTTGCTGATGTCATTGTAGTTTTGCCAGAGTCAGCGAAGAACTTGGAAGAGGAGTTGAACGAAATGGACAATGTCTTGAAAGGTGGGTATAAGATGAATGTCAACAAAAGCAAAAGGAGAATAATGGAGTGTAGTCGAATTACATCTGGTGATGCTAAGAAAATCAGATTAGGAAACGAGATACTTAAAGTAGTGGACAATGTTTGCTGTTTTGACAATGTGACTGATGATGGCCCAAGTAGAGATGAAATGAAAAGTAGACTCCCAATGACAACTGAAGCATTTCTGAAGAAGAGAAATTTGTTAACACAGAATATGGATTTTAAGTCTTTTCTGAAAGTATTTGTCTGGAGTGCAGGCATATATGGAAGTGAAACGTGGGAGATAAAAAGATTAGACAAAAACAGAATTGAAGCTTTCGAAATGTGGAGTTACAGAAGAACGTTGCAGATTAGATGAGTAGATAACGTAACTGAACAGACCTGGGGAGACAAGAAATCTGTGGCATAAATTGACGAAAAGAAGGGATCGGTTGATAGGATATATTCTGAGACATCAAGGGATCTCCAACTTAGTACTGGATGGAAGCGTAGGAGGTAAAAATCGTAGAGGGAGACCAAGAGATGAATACAGTAAACAGATTCAAAAGGACGTAAGTTGCAGCTGTTACTCCGATATGAATAAACCCTCACGATGTGGAGAGCTGCAACAAACTAGTCTAGGTGGAATGCACACATTTGCGTTTTATTCGGTTTGTTTTTCAAGTGGTTGTCGTCATAGTAGATAGACATTTCTTCGAGAGCTGATACTAGCCTGGACTCTGCTCGTTGAGCAGCGACAGCTGTGCCACCTGCATAGATGGAGGACTGGGCTTCCCTGTTGAGAGGCTGATCATTGGTGTGTATGTTATATAATATCGCAGCCAGCACAATTTCTTGCCGAAGGCCAATTTTTTCACTCTCCATTGGCCACTTTTGACACTTACAGTGACAAAAAGTCATCTGTTCTGCAGCAGACACAGAATAAACTGCGTCAGTCGGTAGTTCTTTGTTATTGTTTACAGCTCCAGTATTAATTTTGTATGATTCACGGTATCATAAGCAACTTCTGGAACCTCTTTTCTTTCATACCTTCCCCCAGAGGGCTGGTTTAGATTAATAACACGATTAGTACATGATTACTACATGACTGTAAAAATACCTGGAGGTTATAACTGAACTTTCCCTATTTAATACGTTATATAACGGAAACTGATCACCGTACGAGTACCAAACTTCGTAGTATTAATGTCCAGAGTAAGGGCTGCGCAATTTCCATGCGTCACAGCGCCACCGTCCAGTTCTAGCTATGGCCACCAGGTGACGTGATCAGTCATCGTGGTTCATAGTGTCACACACCTGACCAGTCACAGTGCACTTGTTGACGTGTCAACATGAGCTTCGACAAAAGGAGCAGTGCATTATTGATGAAGCTCTATTATGAAAACAACAGTAACGCTGGAGATGTACTTTGAGAATATCGCCTGTTGAAAGGATTAAGGAAGGGTGCTCTTTCTCCACCTGCTGTGAGCAGCATGATGAAGAAGTTCGAGTCAACTAGAGAACTGGGCATCTCTCCGGGAGGAGGCCGACGACCGCTTTTGCCACAGATACTGTGCGCAGTTCCCGATCGTCAGCCAGTGCGCGTACTGTGTCACGATAGCTCAACATCCTGTAGTCCCTTGTACGAAGGTGCTTCGAACCATTCTCAAATGGTATCAGTACAAGATCCGTATCGTACAGCAGCTTGCACTACAGGACGCTTAACGGTGTGTTGACTTCGCTCTCCACTTTCTCGCAAGGATTGAAGTTGACGAGGGCTGGCTCTCGACCATCCTACGGACGGACAGACGAAGTTGATTCTTCTGTGACGGGTGATGTAAACACGCAGGATTGCCCAGTGTGGGAATCTTCACCTGCAGTCACTATGCATTAAGTTCCTCTGTATGTGAAGGTGTCACTGTATGGTGTGGTTCAAATGGCTCTGAGCACTATGGGACTCAACTTCTGAGGTCATCAGTCCCCTAGAACTTAGAACTAGTTAAAGCTAACTAACCTAAGGACATCACACACATCCATGCCCGAGGCAGGATTCGAACCTGCGACCGTAGCGGTCTTGCGGTTCCAGACTGCAGCGCCCAGAACCGCACGGCCACTTCGGCTGGCTGTATGGTGTGGCTTCAAGGCTACGTTCATCCTTGGCGCATTCATTTTTGAACAGGTTAGCGCTCAAGGATCAAATACGTGCAGTGTGACTGGCCAGCGTTATTGCGATATGCTTCTTCCCCGTGCTACAGGAGAGAGACACATTGAACTCAACAGTTTTCATGCGAGACGGGTCCCCTGGAAACGATCGAATAATCAGCAGATCGTTTCGAAATGCTTGGCTGGCATGGTCACCTGATCTCACTCCCTCTGAATTTTGGTTTTGGGGGTACATGAAGGAGCAGGTTTTCTAGGGGAACATTCACACATGGGCTGATCTGAAGCGCAGCATATCAAGAGAGGTAGCTAGCATACCTACGGACATGCTTCGTTCTGCTCTGCAGAATGCAGTCCTGCGCTTTCAGATGCATCTGGATAATGATGGGCGCCATATTGAGCCCCTTCTGTAGCAGTAATGTTACCAGTACATAATGGTATAATGTACCGTAACAGGACATTGAAGTATTCCAATTGAACTGATATTGCATTCATTCTCTTCCCATGTCCTTGAAGTAATGCTACCAAGTGTGGTGGTCGGAAGGTAATTAGTTAAATAGGGAAAGTTTAAATACGCTTCTCGGGTTTGCCACCGGATCGTATTGCGTAACGCGCACAATATTTCAGCGACGCAACCACTGCAACTGCTGCCGTCACTGCTGCAAGGCGCGACTGATGATAATCGATGACGCTGACGCTGGAATGACGAGCCTGTCCTTGGCTCGTGGTGGTGCAGTATAGACAAAAATTTGTCATTCCTGCAGTTCCTGTAAGACAGAGAAATATATATTAACACTCTTGTCGATTGGTCCTGTCTGGTTTTACCTGAAAAAGAGAAAGACACACTCGCGCGGCGGCGTCGGAACTTATCATGACGGCACCAGCCAATACGTGGGCGCGGAAGAACCTCCTGGTTGGAAGAGAGCGGCGCTCCTGAGGCCCCCCTGGTGGGAGCCGCAGAAAGGCCATCCGCGCGTGGGCTATGGGCAATGACTGTGCTGCCGGACGCTCCTGCTGCTGAGGTCTGAATCAAATCTCAGTTGGGCGTTGCGTCACTTGATGAATCGGAAGTTTACAGCAGTAGTTTAGAGCTTTTCACTATATCATTGCGACAAAAAGTAGTTCCAGTGACCTATGGAACTTGCAACCAAGTAATTCACTATTTTACTTGTTTATGCTGTCAGAAAGCTGTGCATTGTGTATGTAGTGATTTATCTCACGTCGGTTTAATTTAGCTCAATTGTTCAACAGAAAGAAGACAAAAAATACTGAAGGATGAAGAATTGAAAATCATATACTAACGAATGTGAAGTAATGTGGTTGTGTACATGTAATACATTTAATCAGTTGGTAGATTATGTAACTTTCACACGGTCTATTTCTCTTATCCTAGATTCCCGTGGACAAAATTTAAAGCGACATTAACCACACAGAGACGCCCTAAAATTGTGAGTACCCTATTTTTTGTGGGTGATAAGGGCTGTCTCTTTTCGTTACGTCTGCAGTGGTGCTAGAAACGCCCGTGTCGCGTGTTGACACCTCATTACGCCTCGCTAACCGCCGCACGTTTAGCGGACCCCGACGCCAGCGCTAAACAGGCGCCAGTCACCGTCGCAGGGGTGATGACGTCAGGCGCGTTTTCACATTGTACACTTTTTCAACTGCTGCAGCAGCTGGCAGGAGAAGTCGTACGATTCTTCAGTGGAGCGAAGAACATCGCCCTTAAATACGATATTCGTTAAGGATAGCATTTAACTCTAACATACGTGAATCGGCAAGTAAATTGAAATACAGTTTCGTTTAGACTCATGTTTAATACCCTAGTCGTATTTCACAAACTGCTTTCTTCGTGCTTGAATATAACAACAACTGAAAGTCAATCAACTTTGTTTGATCTTCTCAAAGTAGGTGACATCTTTGTGCATTAACTAACGAGATGCAAGACCATAAAAAAGACCTTTATCACTCTGATGCACCGTGGTCTCCTCCCCTGACACTCTTTTCGTTGACTTTGTGCAGTTCACATCACCAAAGAATATGTAAAATTTACCTTCCGTTGTTTTGATGACGTTTGGCATCTTAGATACACGCACTGGTAATATTTACACCTGCAGTGTTGCACGTATTTATGATTACACTTTCCATCCTCAAGGTGTAGCTATAAATATCATGCTGCTTTCGTCATACTCATTGAACAACTTGATAATACGTCGCTAGCTGCCCATTTTTCACCGTAGATAACTGTATTTCAGTGGTCTAAAGCTGATTCTGAATAAACAGTTTATAACAAATGATTAGAAAAAACGAACCTAATCTAGTTAACTCTCCAGAAGACCCAAGACCTGCGCAGTCTAGTTACATCTCTTAGAAACCTTGAAATTACTTTCGTCTACTTCAGTGGAAGACAGCATGATGCTACAAGGCGAGTTGTTCCTTAGCATGCAGTTCTGGGTTCAGAGAAGCTTGGGTGGTAACAGGGATACGTACAAAAATTGTCTCCAAGCCTGTACATACACTTCCTTGTTTATTTTAGTCTCCTATGCTCTAGTAACATGAATCTCATAAACTGGTTTCCTAATTGCTTATAGACATTTTGAGTTTCGTACGCGACAGTTTACACGAGTACTGTAATTAATTATTGTGTTTCGAGGTCCAACCTCTTCACAAACTTACATGCGTAACTAAATCATTATTAAATAAAACTTTTTCTGCTTAAGACAGCTCATTCGCTTTCGCTTTAAACGAAATAAGTGTCAATCAATTTATTCTAGAACACTGACCATAAGGGAATACATGTTTAATTAACTATGGAGGACTAAATCATTATTAAATAAAACTTTTTCTGCTTAAGACAGCTCATTCGCTTTCGCTTTAAACGAAATAAGTGTCAATACGTTTATTCTAGAACACTGACCATAAGGGAATACATGTTTAATTAAGTATGGAGGACGTGGGAGGTCAGCTTGATCACGAACCAGGGCGAATTAAAATAAGCTTGTATGTTCACATTTTACGCAGTGTTCAATAACTGAGTACAAGATATCATATCTCTTACAGAAGTATAACTCAACGGATCATGTTTCCTTAGGTTACAGTCTAGATAGCACAGACAAAAAATAACCAACACTCAATACACATTTGCATGAGTGGAAGATCAATGAGCTAAGCGACTTGCGCTGTTGTCGACGTTTCGACTTTGGAGCCCCTAACTCTCAATCAGATATCTCCTAACTGGGATTACGAGGCTGAGTGCACCACGGTCCAGTCTTCACAGCAAGGAAAAAAAAATTTACTCTACCTGGAATCGAGACTAGTTTTCCCGCACGAGAGGCTGTATCGTTGTCCACTTTTTATTTTCCTTTGGCTCTGACCACTTCTTTTCTTATAACAATTTCTTAATGGTTTGAAACAAGTAAAACGCTTATTTGTTTTCATTTTT
Organism: Schistocerca gregaria; assembly: GCF_023897955.1. NCBI lineage: Eukaryota > Metazoa > Arthropoda > Insecta > Orthoptera > Acrididae > Schistocerca > Schistocerca gregaria. The sequence goes on along the minus strand of NC_064921.1, from coordinate 517,132,160 downwards.
AATTTTTTAAATTTTTTATCTTTTTTGGCAGGGTCAAATCCTGGATCTCTCCACGATGCGTCCCCCCCATCACCTCCCCCATCGCTGTGCTCCAGCCTCACATTGCTCATTTTTATTTTACTTGTTTACTTAAATTTTTGCACGTATATATAGGGGAAAAACAAAACTAGTCCCCCCATCCTTAGCCATGGAAATCCCCCAAGATGATAAAGGATGGCAGAGAGGCCCACTCCAAGGTGTACGCACGGCATGTTTCATTCCGAATCGGGTGGATGCCTGCCATGTCGTGAATTCCCCAGCGTGGAGTGTTGTCAAAACGCTGTTAAGATAACTGGAAAAGTACGCGCGATAACGGGAAGTGCGTGCAACCTCCACATTTGCAGTCTGCAAATACTGCCAAAAATCAAGGCACAAGTGATCTCCGAATAGATATGCCAAGGTTCAGTGAAAAATGGTTCAAATGGCTCGGAGCACTATGGGACTTAACGTCTGTGGTCATCAGTCCCCTAGAACTTAGAACTACTTAAACCTAACTAACCTAAGGGCAGCACACACATCCATGCCCGAGGCAGGATTCGAACGTGCGACCGTAGCGGTCACTCGTTTCCAGACTGTAGCGCCTAGAATCGCACGGCCACAACGGCCGGCAAGGTTCAGTCCTTTACCCAGAGAACCACCTGAGACTTCGTGGCAGGAAGAAATTCTACCGCTGGGTAAAGGTAGGACTCAGCGGCACTCGTAGAAAACACGCGACCATTTGTCGTCTAACAACCAGAATCTGCAACGGCTACAGAGTTGAATCGGTGGTGATCATTGTCGACGCTATGACAGACGGCGCAGAGGGCAGTGTCTGCCAATCTTATGGAACGAAACCGTTCATTAGCTGGATAAATCACACAGGTCACGTAATGCCAGGTCGATTTCATATGGGTCGGAAGGAAACGGCGATGAATGTGCTCCCAAATGACAATCCACCGCAACGATGGGAAATTGCGTGTTGCGACGTTACAGGCGACACCACGCAGGGAATTTACATAGAAATCTTTTGCCGGGACCAGCGGGATCGAGGGAGTTCGGTATGAGTATAACTGGGTTCCACAATGACGCCGCGATGTGTACAAACACGGGCATGATGGTACCGACCGGGACCGGCGGGGTGAGGGACACTGGCACAAGGACTGCAAGTAAAAGGTGCGTAATGGAGGCCTCGACCCTGCACCACTATTTATGCACCGTGGCCGTAAAGTTCCACGGTACGGCACCTTACGTTCGTAAGAGCAAGCCCTCCTGCACTCGTGGGGCGAGTAAGTATGTCATAGCGTACTTTGAAGATGGAACCAGCCGTCAGAAAATATCCCAATACCGCTTGAATACTACGTCCTATCGTAATCGGCAGCGGTAGAATCTGCGCAATATGAAACATTCCGGACGCCACATAGGCATTCACGTAGGCAACATGGTGCAATGGATCGAGACGGGGCGGGTTGTGACTGACCATCATACGGTAATTCTCAAAAGTTGACGCAAGTTGACCATAGATGTACGGTACGTTGACGACGTAAATGTGTTCCCAAGATAGCGGAGACGTCTGACACACGGTGGGGGCGCGAGGTGTTCCCGCGACCAATAGAAAGTGCCGTGGATTTGCGCACATACATCACACTTACAGGCACTGCGCTGCACTGCACTGCACTGCAAATCTCTGGTTACATCTACCAGGAGTGAGACAGGCTAAGAAGCGAAGCTGCTGTTCCTGTGTAGACCTCAAGAACTATTGTTTGGCCTCACGGTTAGGATTGGCCTATGTGAGCGGCCGCATGGGGGCGGACGCTGCGTCAAAAGCGTCATAGGGGCCGCGGAAGAAACTACTACCGCAGCAGATAAGGCCAACGCGTGGTCGGCCTGCGGTGGACTTGGTGTCCCAGTCCGCGTATAAGACGCCTGACAGAGTGTTCTGCAGAGGCACAGAACACCCTGGCGGACTGCCTGAAGCGATCCCGCAGCAACGGGACGCCAGCTTCCTCGTGAAGGAGCCTCGTGGAGTAACGAGGCGGCTTGTGGAGAGCGAGTCGCAGCGCCCGATTCTGGACACGCTGGAGCATCGCAACGTGCGACGGAGCGGCATTCCCCCACACAACGGCGGCGTACTCGAGTACCGGCAGGATGAGGGCCAAGTGCACGGTCAGGCCGTGCCGAGGGGGGAGCGTGGATGCGGGGTTCAGCAGCGGGTAGAGCGCCCGGAGACGCCCAATCACCCGCCTCCTAATGTCTCGGATGTGCGGCAGCCAGGTGAGATGCCTGTTCAGCGTCACACCGAGGCATTTTCCGGTTGGTGACCACAGGATGGGGCCTCCCGAGAACGAGACAGGCGGCAGGGCAGGAGGCAGCCGTCTCCAAGTGAAGACGACCGCCTGGCTCTTGGCGGCGTTAAATTTGAGTCGCCACTTGGTGGACCACGCCCCCAGGACGTCGCACGCTAGTTGGAGGCGGCGGCACATCGCGACCACGTCCATGATGCGGGTGAACAGCGCAGTGTCGTCGGCATAAAGAGCCAACTCCACGCGCGCCACCCGCGGTGCGTCAGCGGTGTACAAAGTGTACAGCAGGGGGCCGAGAACCGACCCCTGCGGTACCCTCGCAAGAATCGGCCGGGCGGCACCTCCACCGACCGGTGGCGGCCCGGACGTGGAAGGTGCGGCGCGCGAGGTAGGACCGCAGCAGAAGGGCGTGTGACGTCGGGACCCCATGTACAAGGAGCTTGTATACGAGGCCCTCGTGCCACACGCAGTCGAACGCCTTGGAGACGTCGAGGAGTACCGACACTTACAGGCGCCCTCCAATGAGCCTTTATGGTGACGAGTATGTGTGCGACCTTCTCCCGAGAGCTGGAGGTCATCTGCGTATGCGCGATATCGGAAGATGTAACCGCGTGAGGAGAGTCCAGACAACTGCGCCGTGAGCAGGCCTACGAGGCTCTGCCGTCACTGCATAAAGGTACGTGGATAGGAGACATCCTTGGAGGACTGGCCGTTGGATCGGTATCGGACTCGCCACACTCCCGTTCACCTGGATCGGCGAATTCACGCTGCTAAAGAGCCGCCTAAGGAGCTGATAAACCGGGGAGGGAAGCTCACTTGTCCCAGCACAAATATATAAATATGGAGCACACCCTGTCAAACGCGCTGTCAAAATCTACCGCTACAATCGCAACTCGAAGTATGCACGCCTGTCTTGTGCTACCTGGCCAAATTTGTTCGTTGTAGAGGGCACGTGGTAAGAGCGGTCTCCAGCGCTCCGCTAATAACCGTGCAAAAATCATGTAGCCAGTATTTAATAAGGTGGTAAGGTGAAAGTGGGCCGTAATTTAGGTGTCTGTTTATGAACGTGTACAATAATGTTCTTGACAAAAGCTTGCGGAATCGCAGCTGCGCCGCGCTGGATTAGCCGATCGGTCTTAGGCGCTGTAGTCATGGACTGTGCGGCTGGTCCCGGCGGAGGTTCGAGTCCTCCCTCAGGCATGGGTGTTCGTGTTAGGATAATTTAGGTAAAGTAGTGTGTAAGCTGAGGTACTTATCACCTTAGCAGTTAAGTCCCATAAGATTTCACACACATTTGAACATTTGAATCGCAGCTGCAGGCTTAACCAGTTCATTACATATCTCCGTACATCGTATAGACACGAGACCACAAAACGTACGATAAAATTCAGTAGGGAGTCTGTCAGTGTCTGGAGACTTGCACAGCCCGTCGCTGAAGACAGCAGTTCTGACCTCCTCAGAGATGAAAGATTACACTAACGGAACCCCCTCCTGTAGCGTCATGGCGAGTAAAACGTCCAAGTCGATGGGATCGATGTCCAGGAGGGCCCCATCATCGGCATGGGAGACTCGACGATAATGTTCAACAAAGCTGGCAGGTGACGCGCTACGAGTTCGGGTACTAAGTTTTGTCTGCGATCGTGTACTATGTGAATCATGGGGTGATTCTCTCAACACACCACATCAGGTCTGTGGGCACGCATCACAGTCCCCTGTAGTTTGCGGCGAGTGGTGGCTAGCAGCTTACCCTTAATCATGATGCATTCAGTTTGCATTTCCGGGAAAGGTCGCAGAGGGTGCTGAAGTAATATTCCGTATTATGCCTGTACCAAGCGGTTAACTCCCTGCTGTAAGTGATGAATGTGCGATGGAGCATCGGTTGGGCACATTTAGCCGCTGCCGGCGCCCCTCCCACGGCTCAGAAGTTGACCTCAGCTGGTCGCCTCCCCTAAGAGCTGAGACTCCTGCACGGTATATGCTGTTTCTTCAAAATTCTCTCTTCATGCTAGAGGTGACTCCGCCACCATGGTATCCTTATGTTCAACATCTGCCGATACCTTCACATACGCTGATATCGTTCCTTCTTCGGTAGCGACTTCAGAAGCAGGATAATTCGTTCCGTCGATCTGAGAGCCACTCAGGGCCGTTGTTCCACAGAAACACTGACGACGACGCCGTCGATAGTCTCAGACGCTGTAAGGTTGATTTACTCAAGAGGTAGTGTATTATCTGGACAGGGACAAGACTCACGTTCCGACGTTGTACGGCGCCTCCTTTTGCGTCATTTAGGGGAGCGTTGTTTACGCAAACGTCCTGCCGTGTTCGAAGACGGGAGGGTGGAGCGCCGGTCGGGCAGAAAGGCCGCTGTCAAGACAACCAGAGAGTCGACCAACGAGTCCCGTTCGACATCAGACTCGCCCATAAGCGCAGCCGCGGCAGCCACCGAAACTTAGGATATGCCTGAAGTCGCATGCCATTTATCTCGTACACAACTGGTTCAGGAATGGTCGGAACGTTATCCATCAGCTGTTCACGTGACTCCGAGAGCCGCCAGGTGGCCGGCGACGACCTAAGCGCCGTCGCATATATGACCGGAAGTATCTAGATGGCTAGGGAAGTACCACTCCTCCAGTTGGTAGCTGCGTTATCCGTCGCTGCAAACATTCAGATCTGATAAGGCCCTCTTTGCCACGCCCAGAACACGTACGCTGCTGTCCGTCGTACATGATGACGGCACGACATCCACTGATAGATAAGACGGAACATGGCTGCGCCGATGAACTGTGATCGCACTCTCCCTCTTAAGAGTAGGGTATGTGCGGAAGTGGGTCGAGCGTTGTGTCTTATGGTCATGAACAGCGCCTCATAGCCGGAAATCTGCTATGACGTTCTCTCTAGGCACCTCAAACAGCAGTTCAAATAAGCGAATAGTTCTAACGTCTAATCCCGCATGTTTATTTATTTACTGATTGATTTATTTAGCCTGGCAAGATTAGGGCCATCAGTCCCTCTCTTACATCTAACCAGGCATTCTGCTTATTTTACATTCATATGTTTTAGTAGGCATGTCAAACTACATGTAGTACAAAAAGTGAAATAAACAATTACAAAGGCACACTTGGAAAAATAAATACATATAGAGTTTATATTCGTAGATAATGAGTACTGTTATAATTGGACATTATGAAAGAGACAGAGTTTAGATAGGAGTGCTAGCAGCAGGGAATATGAGGGAGACTGATGGTGAAGGGAGCAGAAGAATAAAATGGCTCTGAGCACTATGGGACTTAACATCTATGGTCATCAGTCCCCTAGAACTTAGAACTACTTAAACCTAACTAACCTAAGGATATCACACAACACCCAGTCATTACGAGGCAGAGAAAATTCCTGACCCCGCCGGGAATCGAACCCGGGAACCCGGGCGCGGGAAGCGAGAATGCTACCGCACGACCACGAGCTGCGAAAGAGGAGAAGAATGGAGACGTGATGTAACATAAGGAAATATAAACGAAAAGAAGATTGCGTGGTTAATGGAGATAGATGAAGAGGAAGAAGAGAAAGGAGCAAGATAGGAGACACTAGCTTTGCTGTTTGGCAGGGGAGGATTGGCCTTTTACATTAATTATGTGGAAAACGCTATGAGGAGGATAGTAGCTAATGCTTCTTTTTAAAAACAGTAGGGGTTTGAATTTTGCGCAAGGTAAGGGGCAGTTTGTTCCAGAGGCGGACAGCGGCAACTGAGAAGGAGTTTGCAAAAGTTTTTGTTTTGTGAGTGGGCACAGTTAGGATACCACATAAGAGTGACCTCACGTTTCGATTATGATGCCATGAAAGGCGTTTAATCTCTGAAGGAAGATACTGGGGTGCTTGCGCGACAAGGAGCCGGTGAAGTAGACATAGAGTATGGTAGTCACGCAATTTGTCCGGCCGCAGCCACCCTAGCTCGGAGTATGAAGCACTAACACGATCATATCGCCGAATGTTGCAGGTGTAACGCACACACGCATCCATAGTTAGTTCTAGCCGTCGGTTGTTTGCCAAATAAGCGCAGTCTTTGGTTTGCTCTACCCACAATATTATCTATGTGATCGTTCCAATTTAGATTATTTGTAATTGTAATCCGTAAGTATTTAGTTGAATTTACAGCCTTCAGATTAGTGTGACTCATCGCGTAATCGAAATTTAGCTGATTTCTTTTAGTACTCATAAGAATAACTTCACACTTCTCCTTATTCAGGGTCAACTGCCACTTTTCGCACCATAAAGATATCTTATCTAAATCATTTTGCAAGTCGCTTTGATCATCTGATGACTCTACAAGGCGGTAAATAACAGCGTCATCTGCAAAAAAATCTAAGACGGCTACTCAGATTGTCTCCTAAATCGTTAATATAGATCAGGAACAATAGAGCTGAATCCCGAGAACGACAATAAGGTACTACAGTGAAGCGAGTGCCGCTATTGTAAGATGCATGTTAATATTCTGATGGTTTAACTGCTCGTCCTTGAGTGTCTAGGAAGTACTTTCTGCCAGATTTGAGGACGATACGGAACCAGTATATTCATGCAGTCCGTTGGCTTCCACAAATAAACTACACAGTGGATACAACTCGGCATTCCGGAGCGGTTTACATCTTCAGCGGATGTTTGGAAACCAATCCGTCAAACTGCGCCTGCTGAGAAGTCAGAGCGATGGCCGCAACAGGCGAGTCCGCAGCCAAACGCACTTGGCACAGCCGTGGCACTGCGGCACTGTCGCCGTCTTCCGCTACGACGACCACACGTCGTTAAGCGCCTAGCGTCGCAGCGTCTCGCGTGGGAGCGTAGATTAGCCACTGAGGACACGTGATTCACAGGGCAATGCTGCCGAGCAGCCTGGGCGGACGCAGCAATACAGCAGTTTCCTGCTGTGCCTGTTTTTCTACAGAAACTAAACTGCTGGTCTCACTGGAATCGAATGGCCTGGTTCCTCCGGTGACATAAACGGTTAAAGCCTATATGCATAGTCAGAAGGAGGAGAAACTCGATTATGTACCTTAGTGTCACGTTGTTGCAATGTTAATAGATAGCTCAAATGGCTCTAAGCACTATGGGACTCAACATCTGAGGTCATTAGTCGCTAGACTTAGAACTAATTAAACCTAACTAACCTAAGGACATCATACACATCCATGCCCGAGGCAGGATTCGAACCTGCGACTACAGCAAAAGCGCAGTTCCGGACTGAAGCGTCTAGAACCGCTCGGCCACATCGGCCGGCGTCACGTCATCAGCGAGGTCACTAGAGACGGAGCTCAAGTTCGGACAGGGTAAGGAAGGAAAAGGAAATTGTTCTTGTTCTTATCGGATTACGATATGAATAAATATTACATTCCCATGGTTGGGATACGATTACTTCAACCAAAAGGCTCGGTTTCTTCATAAACTAGCTGCACAGTTGTCCTTGAAGCGCTGAGTGGATTGCTTTCGAGACGTTTCCATCGCAGTAGATACCACGACCACCATTAGGAATTGAGCCCGAAATTTCATCAGCATCTACTGATGCTAACCACTGGATCATGTATGAAGTCTGACTGCTTCAAACAGTCTGTGCTTTAAACCTTTCCTGGGACTCCAGTAGTAGATTCCGAAGTACCACTGCAGGCTTACTGTAACCCTTGGACCTTCACGTTGACGCTGAAACACGGAAATTGCATCGCGATTGAATACAAAAGGCACAATGCCGACTTCTGTCCAGGGGGAGTAACGCCTCAAACGGTCTGTGCTTGGAAACTTTCCTGGGTGTCTAGTAGTAATGTTTAAGATGTTCAGGTCAAAACTGTATGAAACTTGAATGTGAATATTAGAGACCAGACATATGTCACACCTTTAGTTCCATAGGATCAGAGAGAAAAGCAAAAATCGTGGATTAGAGGTTTTTCGTTCCTTCTTCATTTATTTCCTTTCAAGGTCAAGTTGAAGGGAACGGTTTGTCGGGTTCACATTTCTAGGATGGATCGGCTGCAGAAGGTCCTGCTGGTGTTTTGCCCGTATTAGTATGAATTGGGTGATATCTATTTACCCATACCACAAAACTAAAGTGTGAGAGTAATCTGTGTGCTCAGTAAAGTATGTCTTCACAGTGGTCCTGTAACACCACCAGGGATAATTTCTCTACAGCTCTCAGCTGTTTCCGCAGTTCCTTCCCATAAACAGAATGCCACCTAGTGTCCAGAGTAGCACTATATTTTTCAGTGATTCCTTACGTAAATTAGAGACATTTTATGACAAACATAGGATATCTGGCATTTCGAGCAGATTTATAATCACCACTCACCTCTAGCATCCAGGCTTGCCAGCCATCAAGAATGTATTGGAGCACAATGGTGAGCTGCTTCCAGAAAGCCTCCATGATACAATGTAACAGGACACACAATTATTTCTAAACTTCGAGTTTACACTATCTCCTATGTCCACGCCAATAACATTCTATAGTGCACCAATAGGTGTGGTGTTACTCTCTGCAAAGTTAAATGAATTTTTATAGAATTTTCACCACTTCAAGAGTAGAGTGTAATGTTAATGTACGAAAAAGCCGTATTTGACACATCAAAGAAGTGCTGTCAAATGACGACTGATATCGTTTACATCGGAATTAAGCACAAATAATTGGAAAGCACAACTATCAAACGTTGGTAGTGTCATTGGACTGCAGGGTGTAAGAATTACCCAAGGAAATATACACGAACAACGAGAATACCTCGCAGTGTACTCCCCTTCAAACCACTGCTGCATATCAGCAGAATCATCCAGCGTATGATTTCCCTACATGTACTAATTTCATGAAATTGTCTCGAGAAGCCTTATAGAGATCACCCATCAGAACACTTCACAAATTACTTCTTCTAAACCACTTAGACAAAGCATGCTATTTCTGGCCTACATTGAACAATATGATTCCCCCATAAATAGAAATTTGCATGGACGTGTGTAAACGAGAGGCACTGTCCATCAGCTATTTAAAGATGTTCTAAGCCGAACTTAATACAAACCGGTTATTCACTCACCTGGAATATAATCAATAAACCACTTAATAGAGTAACGGCGTTTCTATATCATCGCCCCACTGGTACTAAACTGTAAGGTTCTACGTTTGTAATCAAAGATGACAGTCGGTGGTGATCCTTGACGTAGCCAATGATGTCAGAATCCAATGCGATCCATATGGTGATCCACAATGACATCAATGATATCAGTATCCTATATGGCTGTCTTGAGGATACGAGCACAGTCCAAAATAGATGTGCTGCTGCAGTTGTCCACCCTCACCGCTCATCCTGAGTGTTCAGGTTCACAAGCCATCAAGTGAAATACCAGTTGTGCTCTGTACAGCATAGTGAAAGGCTGATCATCATGATGAAGCGTCAGCAGAGATCTACTACCTCCTGACATTAAGTACCAACCTACTCATCAGGAAACAGCTGTGCTGGAAGAAAAATTAAAGAAAATTATGAGAAATACACATACACTCATACACAACGAATGATTATAATAAATGCTGAGCAACATATAAGAGGTTTAGGACTTAATCCAACTGTGCAAATCAGTTGTTTTTTTTTTTTTTTTTTTGTCTGGCACTTCATAATGATGTTTGTACAGAGCGCAAGTGGTAATTTCACTTCATGGCTTGTAAGCCTGCACACTGAGTATGAATGCTGGGAATAGAGATATGCAGCGCCAACTGTTTTGGACAACAATTTAGGATTGTGACCATATCCGAAAGTCAGTCGTTTTGGATTTTTGTATCTTTGATGTCATTGTGAATCACCGTATTGGATTGCTTATTGGATTCTGTCATTATTAACTGATGCCATGGATCGTCACCTTCAACTGCCGTCTTTAATTACGAACGTACAACCACGCACGTTAATATCTGTAGGACACTAATATAGCAATACTATTACCCTACTAAGTAGTCTACTGTCACGTTCAGTGTGTGAGAATAACATGTGTGTACCTGAAACAGTATTGTTTTGGAGGTAGGACACCTATAAACAGCTTATGTACAGTGCGTCTGGTTTAGACATATTCATGCAGGTTACTAGTTGTAGGGAAATGGTATAGTGAAATATAGATAAGAAATAACGTGCTTTGTCTAAGTGGTTTACTTTGTTGAAGTGACATATGTGAATAACATGCTATAAAATCACAATAGAGACTCCTCCTAAAGTGTTCTGATGGGTGAGCTCCATAAGGTTTTACCAGAATATTCCATAAAATCCGTACACATAGCGAAACCACATAATGGATAGTTTCTCTGACATGTGCCCGTATTTCTTTGTCTTTTTTTTTCGATTAATGGTTTTAACGCTGATATCAACTGAGATATTGAAGCAAGTACATTTCTTTAAATGGAACCGTATACTTTTTATAACTGCATTCGATAGCTCTTGAGAAGGCAATTACAGTGATATAGCTTTTGTTAATATTGAATCTGGAACCTCTCAAAAAAATTTAAGAGCATTGTGGCCGGAATCGGCAATAGCGGTGCAAATACAGCCAAGCACAGCTCTCATGTTACGCTGTGTCAGAACGTCAACACATTTGCCTGTTTACACTACGTGATTAATAGTATCTGGACACCCCCAAAACATAAGTTTTTCATATTAGGTGCATTGTGGTACCACCTACTACGATGATTACGATGACTAATGACTACTGAGGGCGCTGATATGCAGGTACTCCATATCAGCGACCTCAGTAGTCATTAGTCACCGTGAGAGAGCAGAATGGGGCGCTCCGCGGAACTCACGGACTTCGAACGTAGTCAGATGATTGGGTGTCACTTGTGTCATACGCCTGTACGCGAGATTTTCACACTCCTAAATATCCCGAGGTCCACTGGTTCCCGTGCGATAGTGAAGTGGAAACGTGAAGGGACATGTACAACACAAAAGCGTACAGACCGACCCTCGTCTGTTGACTGACAGAGACTGCTGATAGTAGAAGAGGGTCGTAATGTGTAATAGGCAGACATCTATCCAGACCATCACGCAGGAATTCCAAACTGCATCAGAATCCACTGCAAGTACTTTGACAGTTAGGCGCGAGGTGAGAAAACTTGGATTTCGTGGTCGAGCGAATGCTCATAAGCCACACATCGCGCAGGTAAATGTCGAATAATGCCACAATTTAATCCATGTCCCAGCCTTAGTATGTCACAGAAAAGAGGGAAGTATTTCGTAATAACAGTTTGCTAGTAATCTTTGACCACATACCGAGCGATGGAAAGGATCTAATGGATAACGAAAGCAACATCAAACAGAAACTGTGAAAGCCTTCTACTTACATTTGAAATCTAGACTTTAATAATAGAATGGGAAGGTACAATTAATCAGAACTCAGGGAGGATTTCTTATCTAAATGACAATAGAGTTATTCATCCTTAACATCAAAAGACAACAGAAATGCCTAAAGAAAGCCACACAAACATTTTTATTTGACAAACGCTTTCACTAACATGGGGTCTATGGTGGACAAAGTGATCAGCTGGGAACCAGTTTGACTCCATGTCACGACTATGCGTGACGGAATATGTAAAATTTTTGGACAGCAAAGCACATTTACCTCTTAGATTTCCCCCACTTTAGCGACCTGCGCCAACCAACGTGCCTGCACAATGAGACCGCAGAACTCTGCCGTACGGAAATGTTTACACCCAGGTTCCGCAGAAAAAACGCGCTTCCCTTGGCCCACCGTCCCGTGGTCTTTTACGGCAGTCGTCTAAATCGGCGCCCTATTCCTTTGAACACAGGTAAAGCTTACCGTTATTCCTTCCCTAGAGCACACAAGCAAGAGCATTAATTACTCCTCACCTTTTCATGAAGATGTGAGAAGTCAAATCGCAATACAGATCATATTCCCTAAGAACATGAAGCGGCATAACTCCAAATCTGAAGTGAGAGTGCCCTGCAATCTTTCAACCGAAGTCATATCTACTTGACACCTGTATCTACTCTGTAGAAGAATTAATGAATGTGTTGCAGTTTGATTGTATGAGGATGAGTATGTGTGTGTTGTTTAATAGGGCGAGAGAAAGACATTGAACATAGCTGAGTATAAATCACTGTATACATGTAAAAATTTAACCAATGTTAAGGAATCCTCTAAATGATCATTATATTGCCATATTTTTTGCTAATAAGGTGCCTCACAATATTAGAAAACTGACTCGTCCCTTATCATAGCATGAATTATCTATTTTTTCTACAGAATATTAAAACAACTAACTGAACGTTGGCCTCACTTAAACTTTGAATGAAAAGATAGCAAGTATAACGCTAACTGACAGTCACCCCGTTTAATACAGTTCCCAAATCTGTCGTGAAAATTTGTCAGAGTAATAAATCCTCTCCCATACGATGTCTGTCATTGATTACTGAGCCGTGCATGCCTCGTGCCCCCCCCCCTCCCCCCCGTCCCCCCATCATGTATTTTATACCGTGTTTTTACTTACTTCCATCTCACTACGTTAATTTAAATTACTGGCGTTACTGAATTGCTGTTTTGCCTGACCGTTATCGGCGCTAGTAGCACGAATCGATATATCCCCTCTCGTAGCATCTTTGCTCGGCTGCTATTACTTCCTGGCTGTTGTCTGTCATTTGGCAGTTCGGGTGGCGAGGTCAGGTCTACTAGTCAGTCGGAACATGAGAGAAGGAGAGTTGGCGGCGGCAGTTCGGATCGTGAGTTGGGCCCTGGCAGTCAGTTGCAACATGTCTGGAGCACAGCCCAGACCAGCCAGTCGCCGCCTGCGTGGACATGCCCCCCCCCCCCCCCCCCCCCCCGACTGTTCCTGCCACGCATCACTAAAGCCGGCCTGACTTTTGGTGGATTGTTGGTCGGTCTGTTGGTCCGAAGACATCTCCGTGTAGCGTTGTCGACTGGGCCGCTGGCGGTCTCTGCACAGTGTCGGAGTCTGTCTGGAGCTGACCGATCGGTACGAGCATCGCCGCTCGCCAATCCAGGACGTGAAGGTTGAGTGGTTTTGAGCATTACGTTGTTGGTTCCGGCGTTGCTGTTGTGGTGGTTTTCCTGTGAGCAACTAAGAGTAAAGTGTTCGAGATAGCCACCGTCAGTTAGAATTGGTCAAATTAATTTATCCGTAGTCGAGTGCACTAGCAGAATTTTCTGCCTTCGGCGGTAAGTATTCTGGTTACCTGCCCTGGCCGCTAACGTACTTTTTAGGCAGTGTTTTCTCCTGACCTGTTGTTGCTGCCTGACATGGCGTGTAGTTTTGGCAACTCAATTCACATACGCGTTTGTTAGGGGACAGTGTTACTTGTAATTTTTGGGGGCCTTGAATTCTCGTGCACTCCGTCGTGACAAGCAAGCGGTTGGTTGGTCGGTCCGTGACTGTCCCTTGGTTGGGGTCGCACGAATTATGTGTAGTTGGACTCACCACCTATCTCGCGTAAGAGAACGAGGACAGACCGATCCACTGGAGAGTGCCTTTCTCTTAATTATCCTTTGGCTGTGTTAATGTTGTTGTAATTTAGCTGTATTTTGTATTTTTAATTTGGCAATGTTAATTGTGGGCCTTCAGCCCTGGAAACATGTTCTCGGTTTCCTTAAAGTCCAAACATTACCGCCTCCTGCTCTTGACAGGTTATGGTAATTTCCTCTGAAAGATTTTACAAGTTATTGTGGGCCTTCCGCCGTTGGTGTTGCAAAAAGTAAATTTTTAAACTTAATGTATTGTTTTACCGATTATTGCAATGTAAATTTCTTTAATTTGCAGAATTTAACTTTGCGTCCTTCAGCCATCTTATTGCCTTTGTTTATCTCTTTCTGTGCACCTTGTGGGTTATCAGCCCTGTTACAATCTTAAAACATTGTGGCCTTCTGCCTTCAGTAATCTTCACAGTATATTCAGAATTTTAAAGATTTAATCCGGCAGCCTTCACCCACTCCGCATGCCGATCTCATATATGTATACGATTTATCTTATTCGTAAATTTAACTGTGTGGCATGTGTTTCAGAATTGAACTTATTCTAAAGCATGTGTTTTAAGGCCTTCAGCCTTGAAGCAAATTTAATTCTTTCAAAAGTGTATTTGTGAACTAAATGATAAGTTGCAATTGTGAAAAGAATCCGGCCGCAACTGTCTTGGCCCTTTCCACAATCCTAATTTGCCTGGTAGCCCTGCTTGATTTAGCGGGCGTTTCAACTACAATGAAACGTACTTCTCCAATTGCACCACGCAACTTCACTGCAGGTTCGCATTTCGATACAGTAACTGGATACGGTGTATGGTGTGGCAGCCAGAGTAATCTGCAATGTTACTGTATTAGACTGGTGTGCAAAAATTAAGGACAAAAGTAGTTTCTGTATTGTGCCACTGCCAAATAACATAGATCGGTGAAACTTGGACCATTCATAGAAAGAACTGCTACAGTGTGGTAGTATCTACAGCAGATAACTAAAAGAAATACGCAATGATACGAACAGAAATGACAGACTGTACTGAAGTCGCCACTATTTATGATGGTACCCTGAACATTACAAAAGGCAAGACATGGTTCTAAATAGTGTGTGACCACCAAGGGCGGCAGTGGATGCCATGCAAGGTATTTCCACTACGGCGACAAGGCTGGTAAGGAACACTTGTGGTAGGGCGTTCCATTCCTCCACCAGCGCAGTTGCAAACTGCTGGATGGTCGTTGGTGCAACACATCTCCCCGATGCGTTCCATACGTGCTCGATGGGATTAAAGTCCAGGCCAGGGCAATCCATGAGCTGAATATCTTCTCGTTCCAAGAGTTTCTCTGCCTGCGCTGTTCGATGCAGTCACGCAATGTCGTCCATAAAAATATAGTCGGGAAGGAACGCAACACTGAAAAGACGCAATGGGGAAGACGTTTAGTGGCACAATAGCATTGACCGATGAGGGTATCGTCTTCAAAGATTTAGAACTCATTACGCCCCTGAAACATTACGCCTCGCCACACAAAAACACCTGAACCACCAAAACGGTCACTTTCGATAATGTCCCTGGGTGCATTGCGTGTTCCCACCTCTCGCCATGTGAAGGTACGTCCAGCGGTACTATTCAGGCCGAATATGTTCTTGTCCGAGAAAAGCACGCCGCCTCACTTCTCGCTGTTCCAGACGGCGCCACTGAGGTCAGTGGAAGGCAACGTTCTGGTCGTTGTGAAATGAGACCGCCCCATTGCAGTTGTCGTGCCAATCGGGAGCGTGAGGTTGCGTGCCTTGCAGTCGTCTTAAATGTTGTTGCCATAGCACCCGCTATTTGACGTATGGCCCTTTTTGCCTGCTGCACAATGTAGCGATCATCTGCTGTTGTAGTAGATCACGGTCGGTCATCTCCCATCCTCCGAGCAGCCGCGCCTGTGGTTCGAAACGCTTCCCACAAGCGTGAAACAATGCTGTGAGCAATACCAAATTCCTGAAATACACTATTCACACTTCAGTCTCCTTTCTGTTTCTCCCATTCTTCTTCGTGTGAACTCATCCGAATGTTGTCCTCGAGTCATGCTGTAACGAAGAACCTACACAGTGGACTGTACCTCCTCGCAACTACTCGCTGATTGATACTCACTGTCTTTGCCCACTTCTTCAGCTGCCTCGCATCGGGAGGCCACCACCATTTGACGCAATAGTCACGCTGACCTCACACCATTTGTCGCCCATCTTTCTGTGCACTGTTGGGAGACATGCGGGAACATACTACCACATGTTCAGTCAATACCACAGAGTAGTTAATATGTTATCGTCCTTAAGTCTAGAAAGAAAGTGTAAATACGAATTTTATCCATAGTGGAGGTTGTCGAACTCCCTGACTGTTCCTTTATAGGGTGCAGAAAAATATCCGCAACCAGTCACAATAAAAGGTAATTTGTCACACGACCGGTTTCGGGATTGCGCCCATCCTCAGGTGTTTATACATTCATTTACATGTTTATACTGTTGGAGATCACTGTATAAATACAAAAAATTTGCTGGTGACTGCACAGATACGAGCGGGATAATTGTAAGTGGTAAGGCAGCATTTGACGAAACTATCTGTATTCACAGAAAGATGAAGCACCATTATTACAGTTACGCTGTGGTGACAGTTTTGCCACTTAGCTACACACTTATTGTCATTTTCACTTGCATATTTCAGTTTTACCAAGTATAGCTTCATATTTCTCTATTATGAGGTGCACTCGTGAAATACACTGTTTGCCTATAAATATGTGGGCTGTGGTCAAAGAAATTAGATGTAGCAGGTGTAAAGATGTTGCTCATACAGAAACTTGTAGGTCATGGTCAGAGAACTTAGCCACCGGAAGCGCAAGGGTGTTGCATATATAGAAATCTAAAAAAACTGTTATAGGCTGCGACGTTTTTTATACACATTTTTAAATTTTTTGATTCACGTTTTTGTCGGAGAACTTAAATCTAGAAAGTACAATGTTGTATATATGAAATTACTCAAAGCTATTACATATTAAAAAATGAGCTAGAACTGTTTTGAGCCACACTGTTGTCAGAGAACTTAGATTTAGGAGGTACAATAACGTTACACACACATGAAATTTTGAAAGCTATTACACATTATACAATGAGGTACAGCTTGTTTACAAATGACTATTACAAATTATGATAATGACACTTGGACTGTTGTATGACTGCTACATCGAATTTCCATAGAATATTAGTTTATTATATCAGAGGATAATTAGTTTCTGTTTTTGAATATTTCATGAAATATGTGAAGATGGGATTTGTTTGCAAGCTCCACTTGTTCGTTGAGAATAAGGTGTGGTGAGTTAGAGCTGTGGATATAAATTTCTAGTTCTTCAAGCAGATTCGTTTTCTTTCCTTTGTTCACAGTGTGTAGTACTTGTTTTTTTTTTTTTTTTTTTTTTTTTTTTTTTTGTAATGGCTGTGGTTGAGTGAGCATGGTCTTTTAGGTGCGTTACAAAGTTGGATTTATCAATTATTTAGCCTGAAGGCATAAATATGCTCACGGTATGTTATAGTGAAACTGCTTCCAGTTTGGCCTATGTAGAACGGTGGACAATTGTCACAAAAGTTCGTAAATACCTGATTTGTGGTTGCATTGTTTGTTTGTATTACTGTTGTGGATCATGTGCTGTTGTAGCTTGTTGTTAGTGCTGAAAGAAACTTGAATACCAGTTTTCCGAAAGAGGTTGGCAATTTGGTATGAAATTTTACCTATAAATGGTATAAGGCCGAAAATGTTTTTTCCTTCTTGTGAATCTGATTTAGTAGTTGTGCATTGTTTCGTTTTGATTTTGTTGTTAAGTTTATCAATTACATCCGGATTGTATCCATTTCTCCGAGCAATTTCTTTTATAATGTTAATTTCTTTTTGTTTATCATGGGGACTAAGTGGGATTTTATGTATACGATTGTGTGGATCTCAAGAATGCCATTTTGTGTTGTACTGGATGACATGAGGAGTTTTTAATTACGTCACTAGTGTTAGGTTTCCTGTAAATCTCGAAGGCATGTTTGTTGTTTACATTAGATATTGTATCATCATCATTATTAAGACTGATTATGCCTTTCAGCGTTCAGTCTGGAGCATAGCCCCCCTTATAAAATTCCTGCACGATCTCCTATTCAGTGCTAACATTGGTGCCTCTTCTGATGTTAAACCTATTACTTCACAATCATTCTTAACCGAATCCAGGTACCTTCTCCTTGGTCTGCCCCTACTCCTCTTACCCTCTACTGCTGAACCCATGAGTCTCTTGGGTAACCTTGCTTCTCCCATGCGTGTAACATTACCCCACCATATAAGCCTGTTCGCCCTGACTGCTACATCTGTAGAGTTCATTCCCAGTTTTTCTTTGATTTCCTCATTGTGGACACCCTCCTGCCATTGTTCCCATCTACTAGTACCTGCAATCATCCTATTGTAAGGTCAAGAAAATTGACGCCGTTCTAAACTGAAGCCTACGCTCATATTTTCTGTAAATACAGAGTGAAGCCCCTCCATGCACCTGCATTGTGATCGTCCTAAAAGATATACTGACACCTCTGCTTTGGTTAGTGTTCAAAAACAATTCTGCTGAAAATGCTGCAAAAGCAGTGATTCATTTTAGCTTGACTTTCAGAGAAGCGTCGCAGATAACTAATTTCGAGTTAGCCTTACATTTGTTGTTCGCGGACTGAAATGAGCTTCTGTCGTGTCCTGAGAGGGAGTAAGACCGACGCTAGTGCCTCATCTAAATCGCCGACTGAGAAACTTACCTCAGTCGGCGATTTCGATGAGGTATTACTAATAGGCCGCCTACTGTAGCCCGACCTCGGCTGAAAAGTGTAGTGTGAACCTCGGTAAGAATCGTGTCGGTTAGAGAGTGGAAGTCATCTACTCGTAGACAGTTAGTTTTCCTGAAAGTACCCAACTGGCACATTCCCTAACTAACTTTGACATCCCGACTGCTGCGCAGAAGCGATTGGAGTTTTACTCAGTACGTTCTGCTACGGATTATGACAAGTCCGGCTCCTGATCCCGACCAATGCAGAGGTAGCGTCCATAAGGTCTACCCATCTGCGCTCTTCCTCTAGTCGGCGTGTCGCCCATTTATAAGGGGTGGTTGCACTCGACACCACGCTTCTGGAACGTTCCATGAAGGCTGTTTCTTTCGTGACCGTCATGAGGCTAACGCGCCACATCTTGCTGCTACCACGTGATATTGCTCAACGTCTTCTGTGAGTGTTCCCCCTGTGCCGGTCTCTGTGCCGTCCAAGGGTCAGGCGGCTGTGCTTGCTACAAACCTCGTGCTGCTCCAGTGTCCGCTCCTTGTTAGCAGAACAAGCTTTGCATAGCGGCTTCCGGCGTGTCAGTCAAATATTTCACAAGCCGCTCGCGCAGCAGCGGTCTGTAAACCGTCTTTTTGGCAAAAATCTGAATACCTCCCACTTAGCCATTTTACTGTTCTTAAGACATATTTTGCTGTATACGACAATTCTTTTGTCAAAACACAGAGGAGTTCACTTAGTGTCACCTCACTAAGATATTGTGCAGACGCAGTTGTGACAGAATCCGAAGCAGTGGGTTAATAAGTTCATTAAATGAGAAACTGAGGACAATTAAGGTCAACAGCTTATGAAAGAGCACATACTAGATACAAAAGTAAACGTGTAACGCCTACAATTATGTTCCAAAACCCCCCCAGCAATTCTCATTTCACAAGCTATCGATGGCCCCTAAAATTACATTATTTCATCGGAAAAATTTGTAATCTGTGGAAAAATATGATAGATAATGAAATTTCACGTATTAACAATATGGGAAAATACTGTCCTCTTTGTGTGCTATTATTTGCCAAAATCTTCTTTAGAGATCTGAAGAATCTCACGGATATTTCTTTCTGACTTCACTGCTGGCACGTGCGACTGCAAATTATTTTGCTACATATGTTTTCTCGAGATTGATGACAGATAGACGTCTCAACCCGGGTGTAAGGAAAAAAAGTTCAGTATATTACCTCAGTTTCATACGCAGCAACATACGATGTAATATGCACCAAATACAAAATCTTGGCGACCCCTGTTTTTCTTTGGAAACTTTTTAGGGTTTTGCGCAGTGTCTTATTTAAATGCAGACGTCACAACAATTATGACCATTAACGAAATGATGGGCACTTCATTAAGAAGTTCACATACAAAGCTACAAGTAACGCAAAAATTAATTTTTTTTATCCAATGCTCTCTGTAAAATCGTTTGACTAACAAGGTACAAGGCGTGTGCCTCGATTCCGTCAGTGCAGCGCGTCGCCAACCGGCCGCAAGCGGGCAGACAGTGTCAGCTTCCCCTTCGGAACAAACGACAGAACTTGACCAGTGCTTCCGACGAAAATTCGTCACTGCGGACTGGCTAACGTATTCTGTGAAGGTATCTAGCTATAGATGAACCACCAGCCAAGCTGGAGATGATTGGAGGATGAAACAATGAAGGCACTATTGAAGCTTACATCTAGTTGTCTGGATGGAGTAGTTTACGGAAACCATAGAAATGTGAAACAGAATTACTAGAGGAGCATTCGATTCCTGGTCTTACTGAAAATGAATTCTGTGTCCTAACCGCTGCGCCAATTGATTCGTGTTCGCCAAACACTTGAGGTCGTCCTACGCTGTGGTTTACGCGTGTGGTTAAAGGCCACCCTACACACTGCTAATCCCTGATGCGTGGATTTTTGTGCAGTCTCCGACATGTGTAAGAGGCCTGTTTGTTTCTTTGTTGGCAGCGCTATAGACTCTGTGGTTGAACGGGATAGCAGATAGTGAGCGGACACAGAAGGGTTTGGACATGATTTTCTCAGTGGAGACTCAGTATTGGTAGAACATGCATTGTAAAATGAGGGTGGATATGGTTGGTAATGTTTGGATAGTGGAATTGATAACTATGTAATTTTTTGAACTGTATATGCCATAAGGTAAAATCTTCTAAATGCATTGTTCGCTTTTCAACAAAATCTTTCTTTTGCTAACAATATGCCTCCAAGTAGTTAGTCTATATTAGTTAGAATCTTTTTATTTAGCTGGCAGTAGTTGTCGCTTGCTGTAATTGCTGTAGTTCGTCTTATGAAGATTTTATGCGAGGTAAGTGAATTTGCCGGCCACGGTGACCGAGCGATTCTGGGCGCTGTAGTCTGGAACCGCGCGACTGCTACGGTCGCAAGTTCGAATCCTGCCTCGGGCGTGGATGAGTGTGATGTCCTTATGTTAGTTAGGTTTAAGTAGTTCTAAATTCTAGGGAACTGATGACCTCAGATGTTAAGTCCCATAGTGCTCAGAGCCATTTGAACCATTTTTGTAAGAGAATTTGAAAAAGTATGCGTTATTGTTAGGATTTCTTGCAATTCCGGGCAATTCTTTTGTCTTAATTATTGGGACCCATGTTGTCACTAGCAGTCAGATTGCGTTGGGCTTGTATATAGTGGGATTAAGTCTGAGTTGTCTTTGTCAGGGAAAATTCCGTTGGTCAGTGTTTAAATGATACAAATAAGTAAAGACTATAGATTCACATATTATGACGCCTTGCCTCTAGCACAAATCATTATCGTCATGTATGGAAAGTCGGTTATTTCGTGTTGCCATGATCACTAAAGCTATATTTTTAACAGACTGCTCAGGTATCGTGTCTACATTTGCGTCATAAGCCCGCATTTAAACACAACGTTCAGACGTCATTCCCGTTACCTCTTCAATGGGGCAGCCTTCCCAGTGATTTTTAGTGAGTCTGTTTAGACGTAATTTTTTCTCCTACTTTACGATTGACTCGGTGCATTATTTGACTTTTTCCTTAGGAAGAAATGACAACTAATAAGTACATTATTTACATAATCATAAATACAGTACGGTTTTGTCTTTATTGTTGACACTTACAGAGTATTTGTTTTAACTTGAGACAACCAAACATGTCTAAAACGACGCATGTTACAAAAAAAAAAAGTTTTTGGTGATAAATTTAATAAACTGCTGAAAAGAAATATTATACCTGGAAGGGTAACATCTATTTCGATTTGATGACGGCAGTGCCACCTGGAGGATAGTAAGTGTACTGTTAATGGTTTCAATGCCGTCCGCCAGCAGCATAGTGGCATAGCTACAAGAGTGCCATCTGTGCTTACCCTTTAATAGGGGATGCTCACCTCCAGAAGTCTCAGTGTGGCACAAAAGTTCGAAGCAGGCAGGTAGCCAAGCCACGGAGATGCACTCGTGGTAGTTACAGCCATTTGAGCCAGTTTGAAAAGGGTCAAATTGAGGCCTTCCGAGCGGCGGGTTGGTATTTCGTAAAATTCCAACACAGGTTGTATGTGCTGCGTCGGTTGTGTAACGACGCTGGTGTCAGTGGTCAAGTGAACACCCTCACATCCGTAGACGACATTCTGGACGTCCACGCACCACTGACGCCCGCCAGGATCGCCGTATTGTGAGGGCAGCAGTGGCAGATCGTACAGCTACCACAACACAGAAAAGAGGGCTTGTCAGTCCAGACGTGTCAACACGCACTGTTGTGAACCGGTTACCAGCACTGGGGCTGCAGATACACACACCTCTATCCCGTTTTCCAGTCACGCCACACCATCAACGTGCACATCTCGACTGATGCTGTCAGGCGATCACTTGGGAGATAGAATGCCGCGCCTTGGTCTTCAGTGAAGAAAACAGTTTCTGCCTGCACGCGTGTAATGGTTGTTTCTGCGTACGACGTGCACCTGGCGTTAAAGACACGATGGCTCCACCCCTGCCTTAATGGTCTGGGGTAGGATAGGCCACAACTCACGTTCGTCTTTGGTGTTTCTGGAGGGGAGGCTAACCAGCGCTTGATACGAGCAGAATTTTCATCACGTTACCTTCCAATACTGAACGTGGGTGCACTCAACGACTTTGGTATGACTTTCAAATGATAGAGCACAGCAATCAGTCGTCCTTTTTTTCTTGCAGGTTTTATTCGGCAAATCGAGATTTCGGCTAGTACCTAGTCGTCATCAGTGCACCATCTCGTAGCATCAGTGAATGTTCTAGTATGACTGTCCTCTGTTGTCCTGGTTTCAAAAGCCGAACAACAGGGGACTGAAGTACTAGAACATGCATTGATGCTATGAAATGGTGCACTGATGATGACTTAGCACTAGCCGAAATCTCGATTTGCTGAATAAACCTGCAAGCAAAAAGGATGACTGATTGCTGTGCTCTATCATTAAAGAGTAGAATTTTGTCAAACCTGTTCTTCTGCTTTTCTTGGGACAGGAGGGTGATGTGTAGTTAATGCATAATGCTCGCCCGCACACTCCTGTGAAACTCTACGTGCTCTGCGTGACGTGCAGCAGCTTCCCTGGTCAGACGACCTCCAGACTTGTCTCCAATCGACCCTATGTGAGATATTATGGTACGAGAAGTGACTCATGCGACTCGTCAGCCGACAACTCTTACAGAACTACGTGAACAGGTCGAGCAGACGTGGAATAATATATCCCAAGACAGTATTCATCATCTGTACAATGTCAGAGGTAGCAGCTGCATTGCCACCCGTGTAGACTGCACCGTGTACTAACATGGATATTTCAGCGTGAGTCGGCACCTGAACTACTGAACCGCCTGTGCTACTGATCTGCAAATGTAATGATTTCATGTACTCCATATGCACTGTTCCAAAAATAAATCTTGAGTGAATTGGAAACCTCTAAATGGGTCTACTAATTTTTTCCGTCAATGTATGAGTAATTAGGGGACATTTGTCTGTGCTACAACTGATCACTTCCTAACCATCCCATACACGTAGGCGGGGCTAACTGTGTATTTCCAAATAAGAACCACCAAATTTTATAGCATATTCGGATTCTACGCCAAACAATACCTACAGTTTACTCAAACCACTGTTTTCTATTCTTGTTAGATAGTTTTGTAGTCGACAAATATAAAGTGTGCCTGTTTTTGCAATTAAGAACAGACTTAGAATATATAGTTGCTGAACAGATCAAAGAAAGCGTGAGTCTCTTTTCAAATAGCTACCCTACTCATACAATTATACTCGGTGGCGAGTTCAATCTACCCTCGATATGCTGGAAAAATTATACTTTTAAAGCCTGCGACAGGTAAAAAACGTCATCCGAAAGTGTACTGCTTTCTCAGAAACTTCTTTTGAACAATTATGTCATGAGCGCACTTTAAGCGTAAATGGTTGCGAAGAAATACTTGACCTTTTAGCAACAAATAATCCTGGACAAATAGGGAGTATCATGACGAATACAGAAATTAGCAACCACAAGGCAGTTGCTGCTAGGCTGAATACCGCAACACCCACAACCATCAAAAAGAAACGAAAAGCACATCTATTTAAAAAAAAGCTGATAATGCTCTTAACGCCCTTTTAAGAGAGAGTCTCCACTCCTTCAGATCTCACCACGTAAGCGTAGAAAATATGTGGAATGATTTGAAAGAGGTAATATCCACGGCAATTGAGAGATATGTACCACATAAATTAATAAGTGATGGTACTGATCCCCCATGTTACATAAAACGAGTCAGATCGCTGTTGCAGAAGGAAAGAAAAAAGCATGTCAAATTTGAAAGAACGCAAAATCCCGAATATTGGTGAAGTTTTGCAGAAGTTCGGAATATATCGCGTGCTTCAATGCGAGATGCTTTTAGTAATTTCCACAACGAAATTCTGTCTCGAAATCTGAGAGAAAACCCAAAGAGATTCTTTCTGGTCATATATATAGCACTCCAGTGGCAAGACGCAATCATTACCTTCACTGCGCGGTAACAACGGTGAAATCATTGATGATAGTGCCACTAAAGTAGAGTTATTAAACACGGTTTTCCGAAACTCCTTCACCAAATAAGACGAAGTAAATATTCCCGAATTCCAGTCGACAATTGTGAAGATGAGAGACATAGAAGTAGACATCCTCGGTGTAGCAAAGCAGCTTAAATAACTTAATAAAGGCAAGGTTTCCGGTCCAGATTGTATACCAGTCAGGTTCCTTTCAGAGTATGCAGATGCAAATGCTCCCTATTTAGCAATTATATACAACCGCCCACTCACAGAAAGTTCCGTACCTAAAGTCTAGAAATTTGCTCAAGTCACACCAATACCCAAAAACGGAAATAGGAGTAATCCGCTGAATTACAGACCCGTATCACTAACGTCGATTTGCAGTAGGGTTTTGGAACATATACTGTATTCCAACATTATGAAGTACCTCGAAGAAAACGATTTACTGACACAGCCACCACGGATTCAGAAAATATCGTTCTTGTGCAACGCAACTAGCTCTTTATGCTCATGAAGTAATGAGTGCCATCGACGGGGATGTCAAACTGACTCCATATTTTTAGATTTTCGGAAGGATTTCGACACCGTTCCTCACAATCATCTTCTAACCAAACTGTGCGCCCATGGAATATCGTCTCTGTTGAGCGACTGGATTCGTGATTTCCTGTCAGAAAGGTCACAGTTCGTAGTAATAGCCGGAAAGTCATCGAGTAAAACAGAAGTAATATCCGGCGTTCCCCACGGAAGTGTTATAGGCCCTCTATTGTTCCTGATCTATATTAACGATATAGGAGACAATCTAACTATTTATTTTAGATTATTTGCAGATGATGCTGTCATTTACCATCTTGTAAAGTCATCAGATGACTAAAAAGAATTGCAAAATGATTTAGATAAGATATCTGTGGGGTGCGAAAAGTGGCAGTTGACCCTTAATAAAGAAAAGTATGAAGTTATTCACATGAGTACTAAAAGAAATGCGCTAAATTTCGATTACGCGATAAGTCACACATATCTGAAGGCTATAAATTCAATTGAATACTTAGGGATTACAATTACAAATAAACTAAATTGGAACGATCACATAGCTAATGTTGTTAGGGCTCGCACAGAAAAAATTTAAATGCTCGTTTTTCCTGCGCGCCGTTCGAGAGTGAAAGGGTAGAGAGACAGCTTGAAGGTGGTTCATTGAACTCTCTGCCAGGCACTTAATTGTGAAGAGCAGAGTAATCACGTAGATGTAGACTCACGTGATCCTACATTTCATTTACGATGTAAATGTAAACCTCTGTGTTCTCGGTTCATATACTTGAGGGCTGCGAACGTGACTACACAGTACAAGTAATATGGCTAGAAATTGACATTTATGGCAAATAAGCAAGCTGCATGGTTCATCCGTTTTCTGTTCCCTTCGGAGTCGATGGCGACGTGTCTCCAAACAATTAGAATGTGTGATTTCGGTAGGTAATCTCGAACGCCGCCGTCAGGGTGACTGCTTTTGGTGTGTGTTTCTATGGAATCGCCTTAACTTTAGTGATGGCCGCTACGTAACTACCGGCAGAATACGAACCGCAACCACTACAATAAGATAAAATGTCCACGAATTGATAGATACACACACAGCGTATAAACACATACTCGCCCCTTGACTCATCGCCTCATTACACGGCACGCTCCATTCCAACCTCGGGGTCCTTGTATGGACTATGTTGACACTCGCATATAACCTTCAACCACTAGAAGACATAGGTTTACATTTACATCGTAAGTGATATGTAGAGTCAAATGCGTCCGCTCTTAATTGCAAAAAGAGGCACACTTGATAATTGTCGATTACAGCGCCATCTACTAAGAATGGAAAACAATGGTTTGAGTAAACCGTCCGTGTTTTGTGGCGTGGAATCCGAATACGCAATCAAAATGCGGGGATTCCCATTTTAAAACGCAAACTGACCCTGCCAACGCAGGAGGGGTGGGTAGCAGGTGGCCAGCGTAGCACAGACAGATGTTTCCTAACTTCTAATATTAAGTTTTTACCAAGAACATTTTCTTCGTACAATACGTTGTTTTCGAGATAGTTAGTTGTCTTAAATTAAAACAAATATCCTGTAGAATCAGTGATTGAGTTCGACATTAGAAATATAGTGACGAGTAACTATCGTCGGTAGGCACTGTACCGAATTTGTCATTTTTATATTTAAGTAATGTCATCCACAATGATATCGTTAGAGACTCGGCAAAAGATCAGTTACAAATCATTGCTGAAGGGCCTTTGTGAATGAAACTGTTAAACTAGACGAATAGTAAGTGTAATAAAGTAAAAAAAAGTAATTATGAAGAGTCCATGAGATGTAGACTGAACAGTTTGCAAAGTTTTAAATGAAAGGACGCTGCTCTTTAACAAAAAAATTACAATAAAGTTGCTGAACATTAAATATTTTTCTTCCTCTCCTATACAGAGCAGATCTTTCAAGCGGTTTAACATTTAATAGAATCTATGCGAAATACTCACCCGCCTTTTTAGACAGCAGGGTAACGCAGAGGGAGTTTCCCATTGAGGCCCCTGAATACACCGCTCTTGCCGCGCTCGGTATGTAGCGCAGGTGCGCGAGTTCCATTAGAGGATTTGTGCGAACGGTAGGGAAGCGGTGCAAATGTGGAGTAATATTCCTCGCTTGGGTGCAAAGTTAAGCGGATTACGTAGCCTGATTAACGAAGAGGGGCACAGCGCAGAATACGTGGCCTCTGGGACTGGAATCGCCCGCTCTGGACGTGCGCGAAACATTCGGGTCTCGGATCTTGTTGCCAACTCGGATTCTGCAGTTTTTCTCACTACGTATTTCCTCTAGGTCACGCGTCTTGGTTATTAGTAACAGGGCGCTGTCATATCTTCGTGGTGGATTGCTTTGTGAGTCTCCTGTTCTCAGTAAGACGTGACTTCATCGCACCTGTTTCTTTCTCTTCCTTTTTTCATTTTTGTAACAAAAAATGGTTCAAATGGATCTGAGCACCATGAGACTTAACATCTGAGGTCATCAGTCCCCTAGAACTTAGAACTACTTAAACCTAAATAACCTAAGGACATGACACACACATCCATGCCCGAGGCAGAATTCGAACCTGCGACCATAGCGGTCGCGCGGTTTGACTGAAGCGCCTAGAACCGCTCGGACACTCCGGCTGGCTTTTGTAACAGATGGTTGTAGTTTCTCTGTAATGTCCGCAGATCTTCCGCATCTGATACGAATTTTCTTGTTTGAGTGCGAGGATGTTTTCTGACTGTTATAGTCATCAGAAGATTTACCTTGTTTCGTGACCTTGCTAGAAGTGGGAAACCAAGCTGCTTCTTTTATTGTACGTTTTCTGCCGTAACTGTTCCTGCGTCCATTTTGTTTGCCTCTATCTCAAATAGCTGCCTTCTGTACCTCTTGCTCTTTATCCAATTCCGAAGTCAGTGACTGCTTTGTGTTGAAACAGACGAAACACATGCACCATTGCTGATATCGCTACTGGAGGCTTTAATCGTCTCATCTATTCGAAATGCATTCAGATTCCCACCTACAGAAACACTGAATTCAGTGGTTTGATTTTGACGTGAAGTCCTAGCAAGAGTCATAGCAGGAACGCTACTTCGTAATTTCGTAATTGGGGGACAGTCGCGATGTCTGCCGTGTTTGCCGCTAGGCTCCCGCACGGTCAGCTGCACCGCTTTGAAGCGAGCGCTTTCGGCACGCAGGTGTTAAGTAGAGTTACCAGCAGAACAAGTTCTAGGTTGCCCGTCATAGATCGCCGCAATCCATTAACGTACAAAAATAACGTAATATATTTCTGTGAAATCAGTTCTCATAACGCGACCACCGTTATCTATTGGCTGGTTATAACCGAAGTGCTGCTACTAACAGAGGTCTAGTGTGGGCTGCAATTGTGTGGGGGAGACAGTTCTTAGATATTCCATTGGGTTAATGCAGCTGGAAAAAAATGGGGTCCAGTTCTGGCCTCTAGATACAAATCTGATGCCATGAATGCAAGAAATACATACTGAAATGTTTCCATATGCAATGTATTAGGAATGGGACGTGGGCAGAAAAGGTCAAAGAGTGAGAAAAGCATAATGTTGATTTTATTACAAACCATCGCTTACACAATTTGCTGAATATGAGTACCTGAGACGTTGAAGACAAGCTGTACGATGTCAGATTTGCACCTGGAAAGGCAAATTATGCACCTTGAGTGTCCTCAGCCCAAAGCCAGCATACCTTAGTTGCGCAGCATTCACTTCGTTTTATATAAGTCTGCGCCTTTCGTGGCCGTTCACACTGAAGTTAAAATCTTCTGGGTTGTTAGGCCGCGTCATATTTCCTCTATAATGATCGACGTGTCGACCCCTCTGCTGGGATACTCAGGACCTTCCGGTGTCCACTACTGCTAGAACACCTCGAACACTTGGTTGTTACTCTGCATGAAGGGTGAAGTCCATCCATTGCGTCCACCTTTCATGCACACGTCTCTTCGTTAACAACTAGAGTTGCGTTCTACCAAAACTGCGGTTCCGTGGTTTTAGTTCAGAACAAAAATTACGTAGTAAACGGTAGCATTATCAGTAGTACTGGCAGCATTGGTAGGGAAAGAAACATAAATGAATGTGTAAACTCAAATGGCTCTGAGCACTTCGGGACTTATCATCTGAGGTCATCAGTCCCCTAGAACTTAGAAATACTTAAACCTAACCAACCTAAGGACATCACACACACCCATGCCCGGGGCAGGATTCGAACCTGCGACCGTAGCGGTCGCGCGGTTCCAGACTGAAACGCCTAGAACCGCTCGGTCACGCCGACCGGCAAATGAATGTGTAAGAGAAACGGGAGTAGACGATTTTTTTTACACATAATTTATTCCGCACATTATTCATGTTAATTCGGTTTGTACTTTATATCCTTACAGAAAATACGTTGCATTTTATGCACAATAAAAGTTACTTGGTCACGTAACTTCTGTGTTTCTATGTAACCAAAGAAATTACGTTCGATGAAAGTAGAGTTTTTATGCAGAAACATAAAAAGTCTGTTATTTTTATTTTTTACTCAATACAAAGTTCATCATGGTCAGAGGCAAGTTTCCTGTTTTTACTGATAAAAGTGAAAATTGATAATGAATACTGTAAACATGTTTTTTGTAACTTCGACGAAGTATTGAAGCGATGTTTAATAGTTTTTTAATTACGTTTTTTTTAGAAACTTGCGTTTTCTAGCGCTACATGATAAATCTGTAGTTTTCCCACAACAGCCTTCTGTTTCACATAATAAGTCGACAAGATTTGCATAAAATTTGAATTAAAGATTGAAAGTTTAGGTTTTACTGTAAATACTGTTTATTTTTAAGTAACAGACAAGAGGATAACTACGTAGAACAAACTAGTTCCGCAGCTTACGCGGTCCTGAATATGGGAGAATCACCCAAATTTGCACCTGAAGTATTACGGAAACACACTGAAGCGTCAAATAAATTGGAATAGACAGACATATTCAAATACACAGGCCGCGGTATTAGCCAAGCCGTCTTGGGCGCTGCAGTCATGGACTATGTCGCTGGTCCCGCCGGAGGTTCGAGTCCTCCCTTGGGCATGGGTGTGTGTGTGTTTGTCCTTAGGATAATTTAGGTTAAGTAGTGTGTAAGCTTAGGGACTGATGATCTTAGCAGTTAAGTCCCATAAGATTTCACATACACTCAAATCCACAAATATGTAGACAGGCAGAATACGGCGCTGCGGTCGGCTAAAGCCTATTATAAGACAATAAGTGTCTGGCGCAGTTGTTGGATACGGTACTGCTGCTTCAATAGCAGGTTATCAAGATTTAAGTGAGTTTGAATGTGGTGTTATAATCGGGTACGAGCGATGGGCCACAGCATCTTTGAGGAAACGATGAAGTGGGAAACTTCTGATACGACCATTTCAAGAGTGTATCGTGAATGTCAGGAACCCGGTAAAACATCAAATCTCCGACATTGCTGCGGAAGGGAAAAAAATCGTGCAAGAACGGGACCAACGACGACTGAAGAGAATCGTTCAACGTGACAGAAGTGTAACCCTTCCGAAAGATGCTGCAGATTTCAATGCTGGACCATCAACAAGTGTCTGCGTGCGTCAACGAAAGATCATCGATATGGGCTTTCGGACCCGAAGGTACATTCGTGTACCCTTGATGATGTACGACACAAAGCCTTACACCTCGCCTCGGATCGTCAACACCGATATTGGACTGTTGATGACTGGAAACATGTTGCCTGGTTTCAAATTGAACCGAGCGGATGGACGTGTACGGGCATGGAGACAACCTCATGAATCCACTGGCCCTGCATCTCACCAGGGGACTGTTCAAGTCTGTGGAGGCTCTGTAATGGTGTGGGACTCGTGTAGTGGGAGTGATATGGCACTCCTGATACGTCTGACAGTTGAAACGTACGTAAGCATCCTGTCTGATCACCTGCGTCCATTCATGTCCATTGTGCATTGCGACTAACTTGGGCAATTCCAGCAGGACAATACGACACTCCACATGCCCAGAATAGCTACAGAGTTGCTCCTGGGACACTATTCTGAGTTTAAACACTTCCTTTGGCCACCAGACTCCCCAGACCTGAACACTGTTGAGCATTTCTGGGATGTCTTGCAACGTGCTCTTCGGATGAGATTGCCACCCCCTCGTACTCTTATGGATTTATGGACAGCCCTGAAGGATTCATGGTGTCAATTCCCTCCAGCACTACTTCAGACATTAGTCGAGTCCAGGCCACGTCGTGTTCGTGGGGGCCCTACACGATATTAGCAGGTGTGCCATTTTCATTGGCTCTTCAGTGTCGAAAGTACTAATGTAGTAAGGTTTTGACAGAATGGATTGATAGTCAGCAGCTCTTACTGTTAGCCAATAACCAGGTTATAATAATACATAGAAAGTGTATTTTTTGTGCAAACATGCAACTTTGCAAATGAAACAATGACTATTGACATTAGAATACCAAAGTAAAATAGAACGTTAGTGGCGTTTGTTGCAGGAGGCTAGTGCAGGCAGTCGTAATTTAATATATTATTTGTTGGTCACGTGGATTGTTGCCGACTTACGTGGTGGACCTTAATCAAAATATTTCATTCAATTTTGATTTACAATTAAATGCTTTTGTGAAGTTGTCCTTTTTAACAATATTAATCCTAAATTATTTGTTACATTAATGAATGTTAGACTCGCTGGATCTTAAAACATGAGCATATAAGTTGAACAATGGAATAAACTTTTCATATTAATTTCCTCCGCTAGTCAGCTCACTTTAATGCAAAAAAATCTTTAGTTATTAATTACAATTGCGGCCCACACACGCGCGAGAGTATTTCTTCTTACCTCCGTTAACCATTGCATTGTAGTCGGAGTCCTGGTGCTGGCTCTCGGCTTCCGCTAAATTTTTTATACGTTAAAATCGCCACGTAATGGCGTCGTTGGCTGCATCGGCCGCTGCGATTGTTGAACTGTAAATTTCTCGAATGCAGGTTAATTAAAGGAAGGCGGGCATGAAATCGGGATCACCTCTTACAAATTAAAAGTGCACAATAATATTAAATCAATATATTATTTGCTTATTTAACACAAATATGGTTACATTTGCCAGCATTCGCATGATGTCCGTCTACACGCAACCAAAACAAGAGAAGGAATGATGACGACTAAAAAATTAACAAAAGAGCGTATCTTGTCGTCTCTTTAGATCATTTTGTTATATTTCTTTGCCCTCGAAACTCACACAGAGAAGTTGTTATTTTACAGATACTTGACAAAAATGTATATTATTCACTTTTTAAATGTGTCTTCTTTATGAATACTGTTTTTTAAGTCTTTCCGTGTTATTTTATTGGGGACGCTATAAGTTGCTAGGTACGACGTTATGTTTGCTTACAATGTACTTGTGTGTTCCTTGATTGTACTGCAACTTGCTGGTAAGTTAGAGCGTGACAGTTGAAGTAGGTCATGAGTGGATGATTTAGTCTACCAATGCATAAAAAACCAACATGTTCATGGTGTATGGATAGTGTGGGAAGAATGCAGTTCGTTATTGTACGGTGTCTGCAGCAAGATATCCTAATAGTCGTCAACCATCTCGCCAGTTATTAATCAGCCTCTTAAACCTCTTACGTGAATGTGGTAGTGTAACACGATAACACCTAGACAACGTAACAGAAGGAGACAAGTGACGACAGGAGAGCGGGAATTTAATCTTCTTGCTGGTGTTGCAGCTGATCCGTCGTTAGCTCCTGAGACTCGCACGAGAAAGTGGCTTGATTCAGGCAAGTGTCCTACGCATTCTCCTTCGACTTCGGTTCCACCCCTATCACACTTCTCTCCATCAACAGCTACATGGAAACGATTATGAAAATGGGCATTAAGACAGGATGCTCCAGATACATCAAGTATCTTGTTTAATGATGAAGCTAGTTGACTTTGTCTGATAGAACCCCAGCGTCCATGCAGTGTAAACGTGTGGTGCGGGATAGTGTACCATCAGCTCATAGGCACATTTTTCACAGACTGAATACTGAATGTGAAAAAGGATTGCTCTCTGCTAACAGACCATCTTCGTGAGGCGAGCTGTCTGTAACGTACACCACGAGTTGGGGTCTCTGGGACCATTTAAGGCAAGAATCATTTGAAATTTTAATTTATAAAATTTCTGTAGCAAATAAATTTCCAAATAAAACTAAATTCCAGGGTTTAAATTTGGCACAAAAATTCCACCCGATAGGTACAAAAAGAAAGTCTGTCAAACTGACATTCATTGCTGGGAACTACATTTTTGTCACCACTGAGAACACATTCGATTTTAAGAGACACTTTAAGTATTTCAGTGAAGAAACAGACAGATCTACATCACAACTTTCCTGAAGTTCCTTCTCTGAATGATACTCTTGTTCGATAGCAGAACTATGATCACTGGTTAATGTAAAATCGTCGTCTTTTAAATTTGTTTCTCGATCTATATCACTGACACCTTCCTCTATAGACCTACTAACAATTTCATCAAACTCGGGAAAGTTAAAAATGGCACATTCGTGCCAACACATTGCCAACACATTTTGAGATATAGGGTACTGTACTGAAGAAAACAGGTACGTAGTTCACGAGGCGCCGTCTAGGAGACTGCAACACCGATCAGTAACACGTGTCAATAATAAACACAGAAGGCTATAACGCAACCGACAGCAAAATATCGTAGGCTTGACAATTTGAGGAGGGTAGGGGGAGTATAGAAGCATTCCTCCACAACTGTCCTTTTAGAGCGAGTTCGGAAGTTTTCGCGCGGTCTGAGAGACCACAACTCGTGAGTTAAAGGCTGTCGTTTGCAGACTAGGAGGAACCTGTGGTATCATCATGATGGCTGTCCATCCCATAGCGCACGAAGTACTACATCATGTCTTCACGAATTGTTTCAAAATCGGTTGATTGGACGCAGAGGACCCCTACCTTGGCCGGCCCGTTTCCCGGATTTGAAGCATGCAGACGTTTTTTTGTTGGAGTAAGCTGAAAGACGCTGTCTGCAAAGACATACCACCTATACCCGGTGACATGCAACGACGTATTATTTCAGCCTGCTCAATATCTCCGCTGAAAGCTAGTTAGTGTGCAGCGGTCGTTCTGTACCAGACTGAAAGCTTGTATTGCCGCTGCCGGTGGTCGTTTTGAACAAAAACTGTAGTGCCTCGTTTCTGGTCAGAATACACATACCTAGTGTTCGAATTCGTGTTGTTCTTTGGTGTGTGCTACCACAGGTATTTTACAAGTGTCGGTGTGTGAACTTTTCAAAATAGATATCTCGTAAACGATCTGCACTAGAATCCTTCAACAAACACGACTGACATTCTAATTTGTCCTACTTCTAGTTTCTAAATTTCAGTAGGCCTTTTTCCATTTAAAAAGGATATGCTTGCACAAAAAATTAACTTTCTAAGTATTATATAGTTTGTTGACTGGCCAATAGTACGAGCCCCTGACTACCAATTCATTCTGTGGAAACTGCACATCAGTAACATTTTCCATTTCCGCATTGTTTCCGGTGCAGGTTTTAGGTGGTTCGCTCTGTAGGTTATATTCTCATTCAGTTTATAGACGATACGTCGCTTCCGCTTTATATGACCAAGGCTAGTAAGAAACCTATCGTAGTTCACGGTTATGAATGATCATATACGGTGGTTTTGCAACTCTGATAACAATCCTGATGCAGAAAATGTTATTTACGAAGTTAATTCCACATATTTCGTCTTCTCTGAGGCCGGCTGTATTGAAAAGCCAGGCGTCAAAGTTAAGAATTCTAAGGCGAGGTTGGTCAAATCTGAAGTCACTCTTGATGCTATTGCGCCGTACACGGTCATCTATTTCGAATTCACGAAGCCGCTCAGCCAGTGATAGCGGTCACGTATGCTCGATACTTCACTCTCCACAACCACAAACGCTGCACTCGCGATGCCGAGACGCACAACACAGATCCCTTGTGAAACTCGTTAACATTCAAAACGAAAAATCCAAAATTTTATCTAGAAATAAATTAAATTATCTCAAATTAAATCCTATAGAGTGAATTATGATCGCGATCTTTGTGTGCTCTAGAGCTACCAACACTTCATGTTTTCTTTTAGCAGGGGGAATAGAGCTAGCTGCCTGTGCGACAAACCGGCCGAATTAGATCGGAAAGGAAGTAACATAAATCTCTATTGTACCTATATGATGGGAATATATGGCTCAAGCAAACCGTGAGTTCCTTAAATTCAGTTCTACTCTGCCGTTTAATACGATGGTTACAGAGTAGTGCATACTGTTAAATAACATGTAGAGCGATGCATTTTTGGAAGAAAGTTTTTGCTGTATCACTATATGTTCTGTATTGCCTACGCGCTGCTTCTAAAATATTTTAGATCTGATGGTCACTGCAAAGCCCAAGCCGGTAATGAGTTTTAATAAAACATTATGAGATCAAGACAATAACTTTATATAAGAAAAGTAGACTTTTACAGACTGTTTAAGGAGTTATAGAAAATATTTTAAGAAGTGGTATTACACTCTAATACGAACACAACAATCCTTATACAATCCAACAAATTTTTATTCTTTACAAAGATGAGACCAAGTCCTTTCATCCATACATGTATT
Source organism: Schistocerca gregaria (assembly GCF_023897955.1). Lineage (NCBI taxonomy): Eukaryota > Metazoa > Arthropoda > Insecta > Orthoptera > Acrididae > Schistocerca > Schistocerca gregaria. The sequence continues at coordinate 517,096,343 of NC_064921.1, read as the reverse complement.
TTTTCATCATTACTAACTTTTCTACAAGAACGTGTATACAATACAAATGGCATATTACTATAACCATAGCTAGGTCTATTTTGGGTCTTCGTATCGATACCACAATGCCAAGTTTTTTAGGCAATGACGTCGCGGTCGGCGAAGGATTCCAGCCCAGACAGAGATGCGCTTTCACAGCGAACAATGGCCAGAGTAAACTATCCAGTACCGGAATTTCCCATGGCAGCATCTAGAGTGAAGTTTACCCTGCAGCCACGGAAAAAAATTTGTCCATTCAATAGTTCAAAATTAGTAACCCAAATAATTACGGAAGATATTAACAAAAGGCAAATGATTAAGTTCAAAGCTGATTTTCGTAAATTCCATCTCCGACTTCAATGCACTTCCGAATTATCTTGATAACACCACGTGTAGGTCTTAACGTTCTTTATGGGGCAGTAATCTTCATAAATCGAACAATCAGCTTGTCTCTTGAGTTGAATTTTTGCTTGTGGACTTCGCCTTTCAGTCATACCCTCGAGCAAAAATCTGAAGGGATCAGGTACGGGGACCGTGGTGCCCGAAATACATGACCATACCGGCCTACACATCTTCCGCGGAAAGTTAAGTTTAGATGGCGTAGCTGATGGCGTAGGTTGTGCAGCAGCCCAGTCAGGCTGGAAGAACGTAGCCGTCCTTGTAGCCGAAGCAACTTTTGTTCCTTCGATATTTGTAAATACATGCAGCTTGGATAAACAACACTATATTTATGGGAAAATTAGTCACAATTTCAATTAAAAAATTCAGTTATACAAACTAAAGTACAACTCCATTACTTTAGTTTCAAAACAAAAAAGCACAGTAGCTAAATAAACCCAAAGCAACCGGAGTACAAGCACACAAAATGATCACTTATACTTGTAACCAAATGTATGTACGGAACCAATAAAAATTGGATAGCTCTTATATGGAAAGTTTTGTTCGAATGAGTCTACAGTTCCACCTACTTTTCCTCCTGAAAGACGCTGTATAGTCAACAAAGTAGAAAAGAAATGTACCACGACAATAAGTAATAAAGCGTGGAATCGTTGTTTAGCCTTTGCGCCACACGTGTCAAAGCTGGTGTTGAAAGAAGTAAAAATACAGTCTTCAGGTTTGCCACGTGGAGCGTATGTGGCCCTCCTGGTGAAACCCAGACACTCTTCACCGGCCGCTCCTTATTTTGAGATGGGTCTGTACAGAAGCAGAAGACTGGCAGACCGATATGTGGGTCAGGCCAACCACACGCTGCGAGTCACATGCGCTCCCCGAGGCAGGAGCCTCACGTAAAAAGCGAATCTCGTTAGGCGCACAGCCAGAGACAAAGGGCACCATTAATTTATCCACTAAAAATATCCCGCTTGGAGGAGTGAGGAAAGGCATCACACGGACTATGCCGCTGTAACTCGAAACTGAAATGTTTACACTCCGATTTTTTCCCCCCTTTGCTCTGGTAAGCCGCCGGAGAAGTTGTATAATGACTTTTTTATATTATGTGTAGCTTCATCTGAAAATGAGATGGGGAAGAAGTGTACAGTTGTTCTTTATGTCCAGCCATCCACAAACAATGATTGTTCCTTAACGTCGGGAAACTAAGAGAAGTAGCTTCTTTGTTAACTGAAGGGGCAAAAATTTTGGTTTGCTGGCTAACCGTTAACAAAGTAGACAAACTTAATTAACAGGAGCGCAGATCAGAACAATAGCTCCAAATGAGAAGCGGTGAGGATATTAGAAATTAAGTAGACACGTGAGGCAATACTGACCTTAGAACTTATCTTAGAAGAAAGATTAAGGAAAGGCAAACCTACGTTTCTAGCATTTGTAGACTTAGAGAAGGCTTTTGACAATGTTGACTGGAACACTCTCTTTCAAAATCTAAAGGTGGCAGGGGTAAAATACAGGGAGCGAAAGGCTATTTACAATTTGTGGGCACGAAAGGGAAGCAGTGGTTGGGAAGGGAGTGGGTCAGGGTTGTAGCCTCTCCCCGATGTTATTGAATCTGTATATTGAGCAAGCAGTAAAGGACACAAAAGAAAAATTCGGGGTAGGTATTAAAATCCATGGAGAAGAAATAAAAACTTTGAGGTTCGCCGATGACATTGTGATTCTGTCAGAGACAGCAAAGGACTTGGAAGAACAGTTGAACGTAAGGGACAGTGTCTTGAAAGGAGAATGTAAGATGAACATCAACAGAAGCAAAACGAGGATAATGGAATGTTGTAGAATTAAGTCGGGTGATGCTGAGGGAATTAGATTAGGAAATGAGACACTTAAAGTAGTAAAGGGGTTTTGCTATTTGGGGAGCAAAATAACTGATGATGGTCGAAGTAGAGAGGATATAAAATGTAGACTGGCAATGGCAAGGAAAGCGTTTCTGAAGAAGAGAAATTTGTTAACATCGAGTATAGATTTAAGTGTCAGGAAGTCTTTTCTGAAAGTATTTGTATGGAGTGTAGCCATGTATGGAAGTGAAACATGGACGATAAATAGTTTGGACAAAAAGAGAATAGAAGCTTTCGAAATGTGATGCTACAGAAGAATGCTTAAGATTAGATGGGTAGATCACATATCTAATGAGGTATTGAATAGGATTGGTGAGAAGAGAAATCTGTGGCACAACTTGATGAACAAGTGATCGGTTGGTAGGGATAATCTGAGGCATCAAGAATTCACAAATTTAGCATTGGAGGGCAGCGTGGAGGGTAAAAATCGTAGAGGGAGACCAAGAGATGAATACACTAAGCAGATTCAGTAGGATGTAGGTTGAAATAGGTACTGGGAGATGAAGAAGCCTGCACAGGATAGAGTAGCATGGAGGGCTGCATCAGACCAGTCTCAGGACTGAAGACCACAACAACAACGATGTGCTGTCTAGGGGAACGAAAGTAGAAGGTCCACGCAAGGAAGATAATAGTAGAAAGGTAACCATGAGGCACAGACCAGGCCCTAGGCCTGTCCCGACTGGCTGGCTGCCACCTGCAAGGCAGTGCGAGTGGCTAGGTACGGACGTGGGCCGTGTCCTCAGCATGTCGCGGGCCCCTCCAGTCGTTATTGCCGGTATACGAAACCTGACGAGGCCGTTGATCCTTTATTAAGCAGCTCCTAGCTTGGTCTCACAAGTCCGCGCAGACACCGTTCCGGACCTCCCTGCCTCAGAAAACCTCAGGCGATACTGGGAACAGAAGGCCTGTCTTTTCGCACCAAAGACAGCGACGTAACAATGCGGCTATAGAGGCGGTTTGAAAGAGAGTGATATTTTTAAAAATCTGAAGAAAATTAAAGAAAGAAAACTATTGTCAAAAAAAAGCGTTGTTCAGATACAGTAAGTTATTGGTTTCAGAAGGCGGCTTAGAAATAAACTGTGCTTGAAATATCCAAGTGATACTATTATTTCTGGTGGCATGGGACGAATCTATAGCCACTAGGCGTGAAGTACATAGGCGCTCCCGACTGGTGATGGTCATATCTATGATGAAGCAAATTGTCTTGTAGACGTGAGTGTTTGCCGCTAGCGGCAAATATTGAACGTCACTTTGCTTCTTCAGAAAACTTTTGGTGCGTCCACAGTAAACTAAGACTTCCACGAGTCTGGTACGTCTCCAGAGAATTCCATGCTACACAGGGCAGAGGAGCCATGCATTTCGATATACCATCTCAGTGTATAATGACATTGTAGTGCACACTTCTCACGCGGACGCCAACCAGTTCTTTCTAGTGTGACAAATAAAGACACCTACTGCCGTCCTTATCATTTGATTTGATTTTGTCGCTACCAGCTTCAACCCTTCAGTGCGTCATCTTCAGGCTGTTTTTGATGCGGTACAGGTTGATATGATCTCCATGCATAACACATCAGTTGCCAGCATTACGGGATACGCAGATAATGTGTCAGCACTCCAACTACAAGCGACATAATAAAATAAAATCATAAGGACGGCTGTAATTGTTTTTATTTGTCTCGATAGTAAACAGCCGTCGTCCCAGAGACCTCCTGCTATAAGGATGGACATAAACACTTGCTTCTAGCATCGACAAGAGGAATCATTAATTTTTTTTTTTTACTTGGAGAAGAGTGGAAAAGAGTTGTAAGAGAAGTGCTGGATAAAGAATTGTATGTGGAAGAGTTGAAATTTAATTGTGGTAAAGAAATAGGAATTGTCATTCATCTCTTTTTTGTATGGAAGAGGCCGATCGCTCGCCCCAAACAAGAGAGATCAGAAAAGGAGATAAAATTACTGTTTTGCCCATAATCGCTTCAACTTGTAAGCGAGCTGAATCCTACAACTATTGGTCAGGAAATTAGCCATCTTAATTGAAGCAGCCACCTGGCGTTCCCTTAATGTGTTTTCGGGAAACCATTTAAAACATATATCTGGATGGTTGGATGAATACTTGCCAAATGGTCAAAAATCGTTTGGATGAACAGTTACCGAAACTGACACGCAAGCCACTCAAGTAGCAAAAGTGCAAACGCTAGCATATGCAGTCACATTATTTGTTGAGAATAATGTTCTTCCGTAGTAAAGGCAAAAAAGTGATCCTACAATTTACAAACTACCAAAATGGCCTGTCGTTTCGAAATTAGTTCACAAGTAAATGCGAGACCTTCATTTCCATCAACTCTGAAATTAGTAAGACTTAATCTACGGGAATTTGTGAATAAAGATGATGTGATACACGTATAGGGGTGTATATCATTAAAACAAATGCGATTTTCGCTGCGGCATGACCATCTCATGAAATCTCAATCACCATCTTTCTCCTCGGAGGGTGAAAATATTTTGTTGGCGCCCACATAAATAGGGAGAAATGGTCATCATAAGAAAAAAAGCGAAATCAGAGCTTTCACCGTAAGTGCTCGTTTTTCCCGCACCGTGTTCGAGAGGGCAACGGTAGAGAAGTAGCTTGAAGTTTGTTGGATGAACATTTGCCTGATGGCCAAAAATCGTTTCGATAAACAGTTACCGAAACGGACACGCAAGCCACTCAAGTGGCAAAAGTGCAAACGCTTGCGTAACCCTCTGCCAGGCTCTTAATTGTGAACTGCAGAATAATGACGTAGATGTAGAGGAACAGGAAGGTACGTCACAGAAAGAGTTACTGTAAGTAGCTGAGTGACAGGGTTACTCTCATCAAAACAGCCATCAAAGCAACGCCAGCAACAACAGTTCAAGATACATACCAATGTCACAAGCAGAAGAGGAAGAGATAGAGAAGGTATATGAGGATGCTGAATAGTACTGAAATGTGATAGTAGGAGAAAGATTAAGAGCTCCTGAGAGTATGGGCTTCATAGTAGAAATGACAGAGGACAGTTGTGCAATAGATTTCAGTTACTAATAGTGAACAAACACTTCAAAAATTATAATAAGATGTGGTATACTTGGAAAAGGCCATCATGTACCGGAATATTTCAGCTGGATTACATCATGGTCAGACGGAAGTTCCAATATGAGATTTTGGATTGTAAGGCGTACCCAAGAGCAGATGTACATTCTGAAATTTAAGGGAATCGCCAGGAAGAATCAACGGGGAAAGAAGTGGGATACTGATGTACCGACTAATGATGATGTACGTTTGACGTTCACTTAAGCTGTAGACACTGCGACAATGAATAGCACAGTAGGTAGTTCAGTTGAAGAAGAAAGGGCATCCCGAAAAAGTTGCACAGACAAATATGGGTACAAGGAAGGTAATAGCGAAGAAACCTTAGGTAATAGAAGAATACCTCAAATGACCAACGAAAGTACGAAGCACAAACATTTTCAGACACAGCCAGGAATACACCGATACAAATCACTAAGGAATGAAATAAATAGGAAGTGCATGGAAGCGAAGACGAAATAGGTTTAGGAAGAATGTGAAAGAAACGAAAAAGAAATATTCGTAGAAATGACTGATTCAGCTTATAGAAAAGCGAAAACAAGCTTCGGTGAAATTAAAAGTAAAGGTGTCAACATAAAGTGTACCGGAGGAATTCCGGTGTTAAACTAGACGAGACCGCGGATGGGTGGAAAGGACACACTGAGGGCCTGTCCGCCGACTTGATAAACGGAAGTCGAATTAGATGATGGGGGATTCAGTATTATAATCAAAGTCGGGAAAACAGCTTTGGGAGGCATGCGATGAAATAAGGCCTCGCATCGTTATCATTCTTAAGGAAGGTCTAAAATCGTTGGAGGAAATGGCAATCAAATGCTTAATCAAGTTGTTCTGTAGACTGTATGAGACTGGAGACACACTATCATACTTTTCGAAAAATATCATCCACACAATTCCGAAGTTAGCGAGGGCAAAAAAGTGCGAGAATTATCACACAATCAGTTTAACAGCTCGTTCAGTGAAGTACTGATAAGAATAATATAAAGAAGCATGGAAATGAAAACTGATGTTTTCTTAAGTGACAATCAGTTTGGCTTTAAAAGATAAAGACACTAGAGAGGAAGTTGCGAGGTTGCGATTGATAATGGAAGCAAGACTTACGAAAAATCAAGACACGTTCGTATTATTTGTCGATCTAGAAAAAGCGGTTGACGATGTAAAATGGAGCAAGATGTTCGAATTTTTCAGGTATATAAGTATAGGGAAAAATATGGTAGTACACAGTATGTATGGGAACCAAGAAAGGGACAACGAGAATAGAAGACCAAGAACGACGTGTTTGTATTAAAGGGGGTGTAAGACAACGATGCGGTCATTCTCCCCTACTGTTCGACCTGTGGATTGAAGAAGCTATGAAGGAATAAAAGAGATGTTCGGGAGTGGAATTAAAATTCAGGGCGAAAGGGTGTCAAGATTCGCTGATGACTTTTCTATCCTCAGGTAAAGCGAGGGTGATTTATACGACACACTGAATGAAATAAACGGTCTAAGGAGCCCAGAAGATAGACTGCGAGTAAATAGTAGGAAAACAAAAGTTATGAGAAGTAGTAGAAATGAGATTAGGGATAAATTCAACATCAGAATGGAGGGCAACAAAATAGAAGAAGGAATTCTGCTACCTTGGAAAAAAATGACGTGTAACGGACGAACTAAGGAGGACATAATAAGCAGAATAGCTCAGGCAAAGAGGGCATCCCCAAACAAAAGAAATCCACTAGTATAAAAAATTAGCGTTAAAATGAGAAACAATTTTTCTGAAAATGTATGTCTGGGACACAGCATAGTATGGAAGTGAATCAAGAGCTGGGGGGAAATCGGAAAAGAAGAAAATCGAAGCGTTTGAAAGGTGGTGCTATAGAAGGATGTTGATAGTTAGGTGGACTGATGGAGGTAAGAAATGAGGAGGTTCTCTACAAGGTAGGCGAGGAAAGTGATGTATGGAAAACACTGATAAGGAGCAGGGACAGAATGATAACATGTGTTAAGACGTCAGGGAAGAACTTTCATGATGCGAGAGGGATCTGTAGAGGATAAAAACTGTAGCGGAACAGAGACTGAAGCATATCCAACTAATAGTTGCTGATGTTGGGGGTAAGCGCTACTGTGTGCTGACAAAAACATTCACTTACACGATACACTGCTATGACGTGGAACGAGTCCGTGATCAAGCTACTTATTTAAACTACACTCCTGGAAATGGAAAAAAGAACACATTGACACCGCTGTGTCAGACCCACCATACTTGCTCCGGACACTGCGAGAGGCCTCTACAAGCAATGATCACACGCACGGCACAGCGGACACACCAGGAACCGCGGTGTTGGCCGTCGATTGGCGCTAGCTGCGCAACATTTGTGCACCGCCGCCGTCAGTGTTAGCCAGTTTGCCGTGGCATACGGAGCTCCATCGCAGTCTTTAACACTGGTAGCATGCCGCGACAGCGTGGACGTGAACCGTATGTGCAGTTGACGGACTTTGAGCGAGGGCATATAGTGAGCATGCGGGAGGCCGGGTGGACGTACCGCCGAATTGCTCAACACGTGGGGCGTGAGGTCTCCACAGTACATCGATATTGTCGCCAGTGGTCGGCGGAAGGTGCACGTGCCCGTCGACCTGGGAACGGACCGCAGCGACGCACGGATGCACGCCAAGACCGTAGGATCCTACGCAGTGCCGTAGGGGACCGCACCACCACTTCCCAGCAAATTAGGGACACTGTTGCTCCTGGGGTATCGGCGAGGACCATTCGCAACCGTCTCCATGAAGCTGGGCTACGGTCCCGAACAGCGTTAGGCCGTCTTCCGCTCACGCCCCAACATCGTGCAGCCCGCCTCCAGTTGTGTCGCGACAGGCGTGAATGGAGGGACGAATGGAGACGTGTCGTCTTCAGCGATGAGAGTCGCTTCTGCCTTGGTGCCAATGATGGTCGTATGCGTGTTTGGCGCCGTGCAGGTGAGCGCCACAATCAGGACTGCATACGACCGAGGCACACAGGGCCAACACCCGGCATCATGGTGTGGGGAGCGATCTCCTACACTGGCCGTACACCTCTGGTGATTGTCGAGGGGACACTGAATAGTGCACGGTAGATCCAAACCGTCATCGAACCCATCGTTCTACCATTCCTAGATCGGCAAGGGAACTTGCTGTTCCAACAGGACAATGCACGTCCGCATGTATCCCGTGCCACCCAACGTGCTCTAGAATGTGTAAGTCAACTACCCTGGCCAGCAAGATCTCCGGATCTGTCCCCCATTGAGCATGTTTGGGACTGGATGAAGGAAGCGTCGTCTCACGCGATCTGCACGTCCAGCACGAACGCTGGTCCAACGGAGGCGCCAGGTGGAAATGGCATGGCAAGCCGTTCCACAGGACTACATCCAGCTTCTGTACGATCGTCTCCATGGGAGAATAGCAGCCGGCATTGCTGCGAAAGGTGGATATACACTGTACTAGTGCCGACATTGTGCATGCTCTGTTGCCTGTGTCTATGTGCCTGTGGTTCTGTCAGTGTGATCATGTGATGTATCTGACCCTAGGTATGTGTCAATAAAGTTTCCCCTTCCTGGGACAATGTTCTTATTTCAATTTCCAGGAGTGGGACAAAGACAGTATTACCCTAGTCAATGAGGTTCTAGTCCAAAGACGTGGATGGAGACGCCCTGGACAACGATGGGATGACAACCTGACTGCCGTCCGCCATTCGAGCCGACAAGTAGGAGATACGGTCTGGGCTGCCATTTCTTTTCACAGCACAGCCAACTTGTTACCATTCCTGGCACACCCACAGCACAGCGGTACTTCGACGATATTCTACTCCCCGTTTTGTTGCCCTTCACTGCGACCCATCTCCGGCTTACACTTCAGCATGATAATTCCCGTAACCATACAGTATAGTTACTACTGCTTGTTTCCGTGTTTGCCAATCCTACACTGGCCAGCAAGGTCACCGGATCCCTCTCCAATTGAGAACGTTTGGAGTATTATAGGCAGTGCTCTCCAACCAGCTCTAGATTCTCACTATCTAGCACCTCATTTGTTCAGAGTTTGGCACCATATTACTCATGAGGACATCCAACAAATCTATGAATGCCCAGCCGAATGGCGGCTTGCATAAGGGTCACAGATGGACCAAAGCTTTATTGACTTCCTAAATTTGTGACACTTTCTCTTGTATAAATCATCCAATTTTTCTGAAACTGTAATCGTTGGGCTGTACCTATACACCACATTTACTGATTTACGTCTCATTCTGATAATTCTTGTATAGTGCGTCGCTTATTTTTTATTTATTTACGTATTTGCCTTAGAGTGTACTATTACTCGACGCTATTAAGTGAAAACAAAGAAAGTACGTTTATTTGCTGATTTCTCGAAAGACATCCTTCCCACCTAGGGACTATCACAGGGCTAACCTGAAACCAGCCCAGAAAATTTAGGAGCTTATTCGGGAGTATTTTCGCAGTATTTTTGTGTAAGCGACTCGTGTTCTCCAGTTGCTTATTACAAATGGTTCAAATGGCTCTGTGCACTATGGGACTTAACATCAGAGGTCATCAGTCCCCTAGAACGTAGAACTACTTAAACCTAACTAACCTAAGGACATCACACACATCCATGCCCGAGGCAGGATTCGAACCTGCGACCATAGCGGTCGCGTAGTTCCAGACTGAAGCGCCTAGAACCGCTCGGCCACACTGGCCGGCGGCTTATTACACACTAGTTGACTTTACTTTGGCCCTGTTTGTATTCATATTTGTTTTAGACTAAAAATATCTGCACAACAATGCGAGTGGTGACGACATACGGTCCTATGTTTCGAAACAAACCTGTTCCTTTCATTCACGGCTCTTGTTGTTAACAATAAAGTCCACTTTTGTTGTTTTCAAGCTTGCATTCGGTATTGCTGCCCCCTCCTAGAGTTTGTAGGGTTTGTGTTTTCGAAAGTGTTCCTTCTGCGTTAGCAGTGATGAATAGCGGTACTAGGGATAGGTTTAGTGGTGAAGAGCTGGCCCATATATACCTCATGTTTGGCTACACTGTATACAGATGAAGGCTGGCACAACGAGTCTGTGCTGAGTTGTTCCAGCAGCAACAACATCACAGCACTTTTTCTTCTATACGTACGCGTTTGTGTTTTGTGCTTGTACGGTTTGGTGATTGCTTGTTACAACCTCGTATCTTTACAGAAACAAGGTTAATAGAGGTAACAAACCGAATAAGCCGTGATTTGATGATTGCTTTGTAATGTGCCGTCAGAAACCTCGCGTCCTTTATATCAAAGCACTCAGAGAACATAACTGAAAAACCAACGACATTTTGTCGATGAGTTCGGTTACATCCTGTGTTAACATAATATACATCATCTTTTCAAAAATCTGGAACCAAACCAGAAAAAAAGTTACTGACTAGACAATGAGAGGATTATACTCTCCCTACAAAACATTGCCCTCTACCTACTGCTACCTGTTTTGTATTGTCAACTCAGTTAAAACCTTACATCATCGCTTATATATACCTTTATTCTTGTTAACATTACGTAGATAGTTAACTGGCGGATATTACAGGTTATAAAATGATTTCGTTGTCTCCTGTTCATCTGTGGGCAGTCTAATGGCGACGGCTTGCTTCTTGAACGGTATTTCGAAACATTTTTGTCAATCTTTTCGGAAGAAAATAACAGAAGCGAACTTGCACATTTGTCTCTCACTGTGACTTGTAATACCACGAGGAGAAATAAAAACGTAACTGAACCAAGCTGTTTAACAAGCAGTATAAAGCATTCGTTCGGATAGCGTAAAGGAAAGGCTGCCGCTGATCTTATGAACATAGAGTGAATCGATAGCTATACGACTCTAAAAATAAGTGTTGCCATTCGTTTCGGGAGTGGTGTAATGGATTGTGATAGGATCTTATTATTCACAATATATAAGGGAAACAAAAATATTTAACAAAAATTATACTGTAAGTAGGCTGTTTAGGTTTTCTTGTTGGTAACACTAGGTAGTACTCTGTATAAAAATCACTGGCTGTGCTGTGTGCAGTCTGTGGCTAGTTTGCGTTGTTGTCTGCCATTGTAGTGTTGGGCTGTTGGCTGTTAGCGGCGCGTAGCGTTGCGCAGTTGGAGGTGAGCCGCCAGCAGTGGTGGATATGGGGAGAGAGATGGCGGAGTTTTGAAATTTGTAAGACTGGATGTCATGAACTGCTATATATATTATGACTCTTGATGACTATTAAGGTAAATACATCGTTTGTTCTCTATTAAAATCTTTCATTTGCTAACCATGCCTATCAGTAGTTAGTGCCTTCCGTAGTTTGAATCTTTTATTTAGCTGTATTGCAGTAGTTCGAGTAACCAAGATTTTTGTGAGGTAAGTGATTTGTGAAACGTATAGGTTAATGTTAGTCATGGCCATTCTTTTGTAGGGATTTTTGGAAGTCAGATTGCGCTGCGCTAAAAATATTGTGTGTCACTTTAAGCACAGTCATGTACAATTTTTCTAAGGGGACGTTTCATAATTTCATAATACTGTTATGTGGTGCTGTAAGCAGCAGAATATGCGCATTACAAGACATTGGGTACACGGCTGTTCCTCACTTTCTATATGAGACACTCGATATGACTATCTCGATGCAAAATCGGGTATTGCTGGCAAAGCTCTTTTACAAGAACGGTGACTGTGTGTCAGTAGCTCTCCAGAAGTTTCGGCCACTCAAGAGTACGAAAAAAATGTGATTTTCCGATGTCTGCCAAGGGTATGGAGGAAATGATTACGAAACTCGAAAATACAGGTTCTTTTGAAGTGCACTGTGGCAGAGGGAGTCACACAATTTACCCCACCTTATTAGAAGTAGCCACAGTATTGCTGAAGAGATTGAGCAAACATGCAGTGTGTATGCCTGTGAGCACGGTTGATACAATACGTTACATCCTACACTGCTATTGATACTAAATTACCCATGTTCAGAAGATGCTGACCTGCCAATAAGAGAGACGTTTCCTCCAGAATTTCTTTCTCCCATGGCACTGGGCAATGAATGGCTACGGAGCACTCTATAGACAGACAAAGCCCATTTACATCTCTAAGGACATGCCAGTACACAGAATTTCTGATCATGGGCAACGAAAAATCCCCTCGCACATCGTTCGATGCCGCTTCATTCTTTAAAGGGAACTGTACAGCGCTGGTGCGTGTATCGCTTATCGTAGTAGGATCGTGTGTGTGTGTGTGTGTGTGTGTGTGTGTGTGTGTATTTGGAGGCGACGGATCCAGCAGGTCCTGTTACGCCTGTAGCGTCACAACTAAACGCTATCAGACTCTTTTGTGCATCAAAGTCATTCCATCATTTCAACAAGATGGATGTGTGTGTCATTTTCGTAGAATATGGCGCTTCTCCGCGCATTACACAGGGAGTGAAGCACCTGCTGCAGAAGCATTTCGGAAATGGTGGATTTATCACCCGTCATTCCCTACACCCTAGCCGTCCAGATGATCTGATAATTTCTGTGACTTCTGGCTGCGGGATTATCTAAAAGATGTTATGTTCACTGCTCAATTACGAACGTAGCTAAATTGAAGAGAGGCATTGCTCAACGCATTGTGAACGTGACTCACGAGACACACCGATTTGTTGTGGAACATGCTGTTTCTTTTTTTCAAGATGCCGCAGAGACGGTGGACGGCATACTGAACATGTCTTGCTCCAGTCTCAAGACAGTTAACAAACGGTTTCTTTGTCCCTTTTACACAGTTCTTGGCCTCAGGACAATTGAAAACCGCTTTTTCCCATCCGATGCAGCACGACAATCAGTACTACATCTGTTGAATCCCAAACTTGTGCGGTCACGATTATTGCACAATACAGTTGGTTTAATGTGCAATTCACATCATACCCATCGTATCGCAGCTCATCTGTTATTTGTAGCCGAACCCATTTACGTCATGTTGCTTACAGCGCCATCCAGTGAGAAGATTTCCGTAATTTTTTTTGTTTCCATCACTTTTCTCATTTATTGGATAACATTTCCTCCAAATTTGACATCGTTGAGCGGAGCGGTTCTTTTTTAACAACGTTTTGAAACTAGATCTTTAATTGTAACTATTACCCTTTATATAGTGTTTAAAATGTTTCATATTCAAACAAGAAGTAGTATTGGTCTAAAATAGAAAAAAAAGTTCCGATAATGATATGCCCGGAAAACAATACCTGTTGAATTGTGTGTCAAGCTGTTCTCTCATTTCCATCTTTTCTCTCGTTCTTTTTTTTTGTGTGTGTGGTCGAAATTAATACATTGGAAGAATGCGCTGGTTGGTACCAAACGTTTATAGATATTTAACAAAAGTTAAAATTATAGAGATTAATAGAGGGTCAGAAGGGAATTGGTTAAAGCTGGCAGACTTAAGGTAACGTGCACAAGATCTTCTGTGGTTGTATGACAGTAAAACTGTTTTATGTAAAAAACAAACATTGTAGAGCGCCATAACACAATTGAAGAAGGAGGGGAGTGGGTAAAAGGATACACAATATTACTCTTGGCATGTTAAAAAAAAACCTGTTAAACTGTTTGTAATACTGTGACTCCAAATGTCTATAAAACGACAACTTTAAATAAAATAACGCGAAAGCGTTGTGGAACATCTATAGCAGCGCCGTTGTCAACACTTTTTCTGCATGGCTGTACCTGGGCCGCTAAGTTAATGACGCCTGGCAGTACAGACAATCCGTTTTCCATCCTTGCTTCCATTCTACTATGTCTGACCTGCTGCTGTGGGGAAAACGAACATCATTGGCTTCCTTGTACCATATGTACTTGGAAGTACTACATAACCTAAAATACACCTTGTAATTGCTATAATAATTATAGTTACTCGAGAAATGACATAAATGCTGATTTTATGTTGTTCAGTACACCGTCCTCACTCACCAATAGAAATATCTGCATTTATCCCCGTTACGCCCCGTATTTTCCGAAAAGGCCATGAGGGTAAAATCAGAGAGATTCGAGCACCTCTTGATCTGAAAGAGGAAATTTTTGTCCCTGCAGCTAGAAGGTTCAGTTGTTGAGTCTCGACCTCAAGAGTTCCGCTTGGTGTTTCGAAAGTTTTAGATTCGGAAACAAATCGTTCAATTCCCTTTGATTAAAGAGCTGAGGCGAAATGTCATGATATTGAGGGCAGTACTCTTCTATATGTTCAATACTTTCTGATTCACTTGACATGTTGTCTGGTCCCGTGCCTTCAAGTTGCAGACAGGAACAGGTAACCCCTCATCATGGGGCACAGGAAAACGCACTCAACATACATTTGGATACTTTATTTTATGACTAGTTTTCCTTGAATGTCCAGAAATAATTGTAAGTAACAGTCTGAATAATGGTCATTAGGCTCACACCACGCCATCAGGACAAGGAATGGCATGGCCCAGCATTTTCCATCCAAGCACCGGTTAAGGTTGTAGTACAGGCTACGCAGGCAATATGAACAGGCTACGCAGGCAATATGAGGTGCAAAATTTTTATCTTGATCACCAACAGGACAGTTAAAACACTGTGATTGGTTTTCGTTGGGCTTTTGGAGTGAATTTCCCACACACACATAACAAAAGTTGTCAGGGTGTTTCAGACAGCAACGAGATTAACTAGTTGCCATTTTTCTTAGTGCAAGTTTTAAACACAAAAAGATTGCACTATCTTTCACAGGAAACATTCACTGAGTACGTCTTTCACATCACTGGATTACCACACCAACCATTTGCTGATGTTTTGTAGATTTTCTAGTTCTTCTCTACAAATCAAAAACAAACAATTAAACATAAAAACAGAAGAACAGCAAGAGGCGAAATACTGAATACGAAATATAAAAAACCTCTAAAAACGCAATAATGGTACGTGCTAGAAAATTTTGAAAGGTATATTCGGATTCTACACACCAAAATATATACTTCATTACTGGCCATTAAAATTGTTACACCACGAAGATGACGTGCTACAGACGCGAAATTTAACCGACAGGAAGAAGATGCTGTGATACGCAAATTATTAGCTTTTCAGAGCATTCACACAAGGTTGGTGCCCGTGGCGACACCTACAACGTGCTGACATGAGGAAAGTTTCCAACCGATTTCTCATACACAAACAGCAGTTGACCGGCGTTGCCTGGTGAAAAGTTACTGTGATGCCTCGTGTTAGGAGGAGAAATGCGTACCATCATGTTTCCGACTTTGATAAAGGTCGGATTGTAGCCTATCGCGATTTCGGTTTATCGTATCGCGACATTGCTGCTCGTGTTGGTCGGGATCCAATGACAGTTAGCAGAATATGAAATCGGTGGGTTCAAGAGGGTAATACGGAACGCCGTGCTGGATCCCAACGGCCTCGTATCTCTAGTAGTCGAGATGACGGGCATCTTATCCGCATGGCTGTAACGGATCGTGCAGCCACGTCTCGATCCCTGAGTCCGCAGATGGGGACGTTGGAAGACAACAACCACCTGCACGAACAGTTTGACGACGTTTGCAGCAGCATGGACTATCAGCTCGGAGACCGTAGCTGCTGTTACCCTTGACGCTGCATCACAGACAGGAGCGCCTGCGATGGTGTACTCAACGACGAACCTGGGTGCACGAATGGCAAAACGTCATTTTTTTGGATGAATCCTGGTTATGTTTACAGCATGATAATGGTTGCATCTGTGTTTGGCGACATCGCGGTGAACGCACATTGGAAGCGTGTATTCATCACCATACTGGCGTTTCACCCGGCGTGATGGTATGGGGTGCCATTGGTTACACGTCTCTGTCACCTCTTGTTCGCATTGACGGCACTTTGAACAGTGGACATTACATATCAGATGTGTTACGACCCGTGGCTCTACCCTTCATTCGATACCTGCGAAACCCTAAATTTCAGCAGGATAGTGCACTACCGCATGTTGCAGGTCGTGTTTTGGCCTTTCTGGACACAGAAAATGTTCTACTGCTGCCCTGGCCAGCACATTCTCCAGATCTCTCACCAATTGAAAACGTCTGGTCAATGGTGGCCGAGCCGAACAACTGGCTCGTCACAATACGCCAGTCACTACTCCTGATGTACTGTGGTATCGTGTTGAAGCTGCATGGGTAGCTGTACCTGTACACGCCATCCAAGCTCTGTTTGACTCAATGCCCGGGCGTATCGAGGCCGTTATTACGACCAGAGGTGGTTGTCTGGGTACTGATTTCTCAGGATCTATGCACCCAAATTGGGTGAAAATGTAATCACATGTCAGTTCTAGTATAATAGATTTGTCCAATGAATACCCGTTTATCATCTGCATTTCTTCTTGGTGTAGCAATTTTAATGGCCTGTAGTGTAGTTGATGTATCACATACCAGATGCAAAATAGCTGTTGACTAGTGTAAAATCAGAGAGATACGAGCCTGCAAGAAAGCCAACCAACAATTATTCTTCCCTCGGACTATTCGAGACTGGAGCAGGAAAGGCAGAAGTGTCAGTGGTACACAGAGTACCCTCCGCCACAGACCAATAAGGTGGATTGCGGAAGCCTGTCCCCTGTCTTGAGGCATCAGTTCCACAATAATCTCGTGTTCATATGCACTGAAGCCGGCGTTACCGCGAAAGGAGCTTGGACAAGTGCGTAGCAAACAGTACGTGATCCGTCTTCGGCTTGCCAGCTGACCTCCTGCACTATGCGGGTTCGCGATTTGCGCAGGCCCCTGTGGCGGAGCTCCCACGCGCTAATAAAACCCACTCGTACGAACGGAACGCGTTACATCAGATCTGCTGAATGAGGGAGAGGTATTCGGCGCCCGCAAGGGCGCAATTTTTGGGTTTCAGTTTTATCGTTGGCCGTGTATTCATCTGCAGGGACAGGAAACACTGGTGCGGAATATCGGAGCGGCATTCGTGGACATGGGTGGGGGAGGGAGGGGAGGGAAGGGGGAGTTGCGGAAAGTGTGTGCGGGCTGCTTGTGACGACTGAATGCGAGCCGTGTGTGGGCGCGGTCGAGCATGAGTTCGGTGCATTCGAGGCGGAGCGGAGCTCCCCGTGGCGTGGCCACCGGCAAACAACAATTTCCAATTCCGGCTTCATTTTCGTTTTAATAGCGCGTGTTATATGCGCGCCTAATTGAAAAAAGGGGGGACAATTAACCCTTCTTCATCAGCGCTTTAGTTAAAAACAGTCGTCCTTTCAGAGGGCAGAGTAGTCAGCTCTTTCGGCGCTGCAGTGTTAGCGTTCTCTCTCTCTCTCTCTCTCTCTCTCTCTCTCTCTCTCACTCTCTCCCTCCCTCTCCCCCTCTCTCTCCTCTCCACTTCCCTTCCTGATCGCCCCCCTCCATCTCCTCTGTCCCTATGTATATTTGTATGAGATCGGAACTGCTATTACAGCTGGAGCGGTCTCCAAATATGATCAGCTGTCATTCGTCAATACCCACCCCGGCCAGCCCACTCTGTAATGTCATTATCAGCTGTCGGGACCAAATAAAGGATTGTGCGGCCCCAGAAAGAAGCGGACAAAACTCGGTGACGTCAACTGCGAGAGAGAGACAGACAGACAGGGAGAGAGAGAGAGAGAGAGAGAGAGAGAGCAGATATGACAAGAAATAGCTCTGCGCAGAGATAGAGCTGTAATTACCGGTATTATGGCACAATATTTGAGTTACAGGACTTGTCTCCCTACATGTACATAGTGGAAAAATGGGTAAAGTGGTCATCCTCCATCCTAAAGAAGATGTTGTCTTTCTCTGAAATCATCTCACAGTTAACCATATAACACAGTATTTACCTGTAAAAACTGTATACATTCTGTAACAATAAAAGAATTGTATTATTACTAAGATCCTCATTTTGCAGTAGAAAACTGAAGTGAGAGTCTGCAAAATGGCCCATTTTGCACGATAGGCAGGGCAAAGTGGCCAGAGACACAGTGTCAGAAACCTAAGACCCCAGATGAAGGGGAATCTGGTTTCTGGAGGTTTACGTTTGGGTGTCTTCCTGAACTGTGTCACCCGGTCCTTGCCTGCCATATTTTTATCTTTTTGGTGAATGAAAATGGCAGATAATTCCGCTCAGCAAGCTGAAAGGGCAAGTGACGTAAATAGGTACTGATGTCCCATAATATCTCCGTTCCATGTAAAATGTCGTAAAGGAATTATCTCTCTTGCTGTTACCAATAATGTCCTTATCTTCAGTAACAGTATGGCTTTCTTAAGACATCTTCTTTTAAATGTGTTCTCGAGATACGAATAGCTTGGCTGCTTAGGAAAGTGCGCGGTGTGGGATTGACGGAGGACATCGAAAGGGTGCAAAAAAGGGCAGCTCGTTTTGTATTATCGCGTTATAGGGGAGAGAGTGTGGCAGATATGATACACGAGTTGGGATGGAAGTCATTACAGCATAGACGTTTTTCGTCGCGGCGAGACCTTTTTACGAAATTTCAGTCACCAACTTTCTCTTCCGAATGCGAAAATATTTTGTTGAGCCCAACCTACATAGGTAGGAATGATCATCAAAATAAAATAAGAGAAATCAGAGCTCGAACAGAAAGGTTTAGGTGTTCGTTTTTCCCGCTCGCTGTTCGGGAGTGGAATAGTAGAGAGGTAGTATGATTGTGGTTCGATGAACCCTCTGCCAAGCACTTAAATGTGAATTGCAGAGTAGTCATGTAGATGTAGATAACTTAATCTTGCCTTTGCTTGCACCAGATAATGTCTGTTGCAAAGCTTGCTGATCCCATGATTTATGTAGTTATTTTCATAAATAATTTGATGATATCGATGATATCTTAACACAGACCTATAGTTAGAGTACATAGCTTTCCACCAAGTGGTTAATACACTAATGCTTCAGTATACTAATAACATAAAATACTGTTCTCTAACTATCAGTTCCGTTATCTCGAAAGAAGGTAAAAGGATTACAAAGTGGGTATTTTGCCTCATCAGGAGAGTGGCGGCTACATCCATCTGGAGCCATTACGCTAAATTTTATCAGCACAGGAAATTACATAACCTGCGCAATTCATAAACACTTGATTTCGTTGGCTAAAATGCAACGTTTTACCAACATTAGAGCAAGCAACTATTACAATACACACGGTGTAACGAGGGTAAATCTAGATATTTTTATGTGTCGTACGTTAACATATGCACAAACCGGTGTGCTCGTTATTTTTTCTCTGCATTAAATAGTCTTCTCACAAACAAATAATTTACTATCTGATGCTTTCTGCACGGCAGTAAGTGCTACTAAGTGGACTACGCCTGGAGTGTAGACCAAGCGTTTTGCGTTCACGCGTCCACACTTCAACACCTGAGGTGCTATTCAGAGGAAAATAAGGCAAATGGAAATGACGTGTGGCTAGGGCCTCCCGTTGGGTAGACCGTTCGCGTGGTGCAAGTCTTTCGAGTTGACACCACTTCGGTGACTTGCGGGTCTATGGGAATGAAATGATGATGATATGATGATAAGGACAACACAACACTCAGTCCCTGATCAGAGAAAATCTCCGACCCAGCTGGGAATCGAACCCGGGCCGTTAGGCATGACATGCCGTCGCCCTGATCACTTTCCTTTTAATCTCATTTTGTTCGCTTTCGTTCGTTGCATCTGCTCAGGGCGGACGTCGTAAGACATCCAATGTTCGTTGTTGATCGATTAACTCAGTTGTTTTTTTTTTTTTTTTTTTTTTTTTTAAAAATACAGAGGGCACGTAACCCTCTGGCTGAACAGGCTGAGCTTCCGTGCCGGCGTCCACTCAGCTACCAGGGACGGACAGGAAAATAAGGTCTCGTCATATGTACTTGAAAGTGCAACCCTCCTGGCCAGCCGCGCGGTTTAACGCGCTGTTTCCCGAGCAGGAAATGCATGCCGGTCTCCGACACGAATCTGCCCGGCGGATAAATGTCGAGGTCCGGTGTGCCGACCAGCCTCTGGATAGTTCTTAAGGCGGTTTTCCATCTGCTTCGGCGAATGCGGTCTGGTTCCCCTTATTCCGCCTCAGAAATACTATGTCGGCGATTGCTGCCAAACACTGTCTGCACGTATGGGTACACCATAATTACTACGTAAACATTTGGGGTTATAGTCGTCTGGTATGAGATGTTCCGGGAAGGGGGGGGGGGGGGTCCATTGGGGGCCAAACCACACAATAACCATGGGTTCGGTGTGGGGTGGCGATGGGGTGGGTACACTGCTGTAGCCTGTTGTGGGGTTATGAACCATTGAGGGCTACGGCGGGGCGAAGCCTCTCCGTCATTTCTAGGTCCCCAGTTCAATACACGATGCACTTGAAAGTGCTAAAACACGTTATTACAGATAGCTATAACTGTTAGCCTTCAACTGAATACTGGTTCAAAGCTGTTCAGTACATTGTCCTCAGTCACAAAAAAAGGTCTGCATATACTCCCGTTACACCCGGTATATTTTTAACACATGCAAAACGAATTTGTCACTTGCCTTACATAGTTGTAGGAAAATACAAAATATTTTACGGGAGCACACGCAACTAGACGACGAAACTCGCTGATAAAACCAAAGAAGTCTCCTCGAGCCTATTAAATGTTTGCCATTAGGCTGCATCAATTTTCAAGAGAATAAAACTAATTGGTCACTTTACCCGTCCTGGCCACTATAGCCTATCGGTTTTGTGAATTACTAGGAAGTGAATGAAAAAGGATACTTTTTATTTTTGACCCTCAACTCCCAGGGTCATTTTCTCGTCACATTCTGTCACAGGCCCAGTCTGAAAGGCTTATCTGTTTAAATAGCTATAAAAATTTCATTCAGAAATTTCAATGAAACAATTAAGTTTTTATGAAAAAGTTTACAAATATATTTAAATACGTTGTAAAACGTATTTAAAAACATACGCATTTAAAAGGAAATCTGTACAACGTGAATGTAACGGTACACGATCATGTTTTTGCTATAAAAACTCAAAAACGGTGCGCTCTAAATTTTACGTTGTGCTATATTTTTACAATTATACATACAGTAACGAAAACATAAGAAATTCCCATAAAACATTTCAAAAATAAAAATAAAACGTGTACTTTGTAGATTTTTAATGACCTCAGAAGTTTTCCTGCCACTCGCTGCAAATTTTTGTAGACTATTCAAGACTGATTGGCTTCTTGCAATAATGGGAAACATATATCGTGTTTCTCTTTTTTTTTAGGTCACTGGTGGAGCATCTTTTGCATTTTTTCGATCGTTATACAACGACTTCTGCCCTTGGCTATGCTACACTCAAAACACGAGGGATGGATACACGAAGTCCACGGGGTACGTGAGAGTGGTTGACTCGCTTTTCTATCTGTGGTGTCACCAGAGATTTTGCAAACTCCTT
Organism: Schistocerca gregaria; assembly: GCF_023897955.1. Taxonomy (NCBI): domain Eukaryota; kingdom Metazoa; phylum Arthropoda; class Insecta; order Orthoptera; family Acrididae; genus Schistocerca; species Schistocerca gregaria. The sequence continues at coordinate 517,074,594 of NC_064921.1, read as the reverse complement.
TGCAAGCTTCTCTAAAAAAATAATGGCGTGTAACACCATAGCTATAATGCTGTACTGGTTTATTTTGCCTTTTGTTTTGTTTAGTGTTGTATCGTTGAGTTTCTGTAAATGTTGTTGGATTGAATCGATACCAGGAGAGTGTTTATTCTTTTCTGTTAAAAACTTGGATGTCTTTTAGAGTGTAGGAAGTGTAATCCTTGTAATACGTACAATATGAGCAAATTATATGTTTGGTCTTCTTCATATAATCTCTTTGGTTATCTTTAAAATTAAATAATTTTATTTAAATAATTTTGTGTAGAACTACCAATATATGCTATTGTTCTGTTTTATTTAAAATGTTTGTTTGCTTTTATGTAAACTGCTGACCTTCACTTAGGTTTATTAGTTATTTTGTATGTATCAGTCGGGTACGAGCTACTGAACTATCGCCTGCTCAAGTAAAAGTTGAGTATTGTGCTGGTTCCGAGAGAGGCTTTTCCTGATGCTTTCCAATGCCTTGGATGGATGGATAAATAGCTAGAACTATTCTGGATTTGGTATCTATCATCGCCACCAAGAAATAACAGATTCCAGCATTTCTACCTGCAAATCCACCTATCAACATGCAATTGCCACCACATTGCGCAGTCACTGTAATGGAACGCTACAGTAATGTACAGTGAAGGATTAGCTCATAAGATGTTATAGCGTACTCAAATATAAGGCAATTTATAAATGAATTTATGTGCCTACCTTGATTTTTTCTTATCATAGCACCTGTCACGTTCCCCTCCGTTTGAACTAAAGTGATTACCGAGTGACCTTCATTGAAAGCATATTAAAATTAATATGGCAATAGAGTGTGCTAAATTTAATATTGTTTGTTGAAAGGATCTTATAAATACCTCAATTTTGTGTTTCAATGCAGTAAAAGTCCAGAACTGCGACTATTGAGAGTTACATGTTCATGCTTGCTAAGCGCTTGTTTCACTGATGTAATGAAAGTGTGTTTAGGTTGCTCTGCTACAGTGGTCAAGATTAAGGCCCCCTCCATTGAAAGTAGTTCAAATGCACAAAAATACTTAACTATAGAAAGTTTCAATTTCTCTTGCTATTCAAGTCAAATTCTGTACAATATTGCACTCCTCTCGTGTATTAAAAGTGCATGTTAATGTCGTAACAGGATCTCCAGTTTGTCTATTGTCCTCATGCTACATAACGATTAATAGAAAGACAACTATCTATGAAAACAGCAACTTCTTTATTCAAAAGACAGTGAGAAGTAATCTGTTACTGAATTCCATTTAACTTTTATTCTAAATAGAAAAGTATTTAGCTGAGAGAAACTTAGCCTGTGACCAGTTCATAATTTTGCAGTAAGCTACATTTACAATTTCTTGTCAGCTAGGAAAATGTCTGAAAAGTAATACTGAACCTATGTCCAATTTATGATTCTACAGTGAATATTAATAGTAATATTATTGAAACCACTCAGTTTGACTAAGCCCTGAAGATAGTAGTGTGTATCGTTATCTGTTATATTTATGCAAATAGTTTGTTCTGACCTAGCTGTCAACTCCACACTTAATGTTAACATGTTCAGGTGTCAGAGTGCATTGCGCTCGTGTGTGGCAAAGTATAGTATGTGTTAGTCCGTTAAAGTTACGTATACCTATTTTCTTGAACAAGAATGTCAGTCATTCTCTTACCTAATTAGGCTGGTGACCGTTTTCTTTATCCTTTGAACAGTGTAGATAGGTAAAATATTGTTTATTTCTGTTTAAATATTTGCGTACTTCTGACTTTCATTTCCGATAAGCCACCTCCGTTAAGTATATAACTGTCAACACAATTAAAATCCTTTCAGAGGGTAACACTGCTCTGCTTCTTCATACTATAATTACTTGAATAAACATAATTTCATTATACGAACTGCCTCCAGGTTTAAAGTTATAGTATAGCAGTAGCGGACAGTAGTGTTATAAGTGGTACACATAGCACAGCTCCTTCAGATGTTGCTCGCGTTGATGGAATCCTATAAGCCGCGCTAGGCTACTTAGTGACGCTTGGTAACATTTTTAAGGTCAAATGTGACACAGTGACCCACCTCTGGAAGCCTGGGGCTCTATTATTAACCAACATCTTGTGCCACGCCATGGCCTTATAGTTGAACACCATGGGCACAGGGAATGCACTCACATGACAACTCTTAGACATTTACATGGCAGGTTTCGTCTACTCGTTGGTACCAGTAGGACGTGTTGTGCCTCTAATGACACATGTATCTATCTGTTCCCTGTGGACGTTAGCTCTGTTCATACCGGCCTCCAATGTTCACGTCATCGACGCCCGAACGATGTCTACGTTTAGTTACTGCGTGGCGTAACTTGCAACAGTGCTGAGATCAAGTATCCATTAACGAAGTAGACTGTGATACAGCGCAACCTTCGTCAGCCCTACGCCCCGGTTTCACTCCAAGAAATATAATATTACGTCGACTGCAGAAAATTCGCCCTAACCAGTGTATATATGCGACTGCTTTGATGGACACTCATGTAAGCTCTGCTTGTCACTCGGTAAGCGATGACACCTATCATCTGACCTGCCTTGGTGTTCGTGAAGTCTGGACGCTGGAATGGCAAATTGTTGCCTTTTCCTCTACGCCCCTCCATCTGTGGTCGAACTGTACGTTTTCATTCAGCGGAAGAAGTGTGCTTCCCTGCACTCAAGATGCAAGGATGGACCATCGAATACCTTCATGGAGACGATGTCAAACTGCGGGTCAGACTTTGGACCCTTCTACAGAATGCACATGCGGTGGCTGAACGATGACCACGCTAAAGCGTTTAATTCTCCAGTTACCTTTGAGGCCTTTTGCGCGATCCGCTGTTCAGTTACTATGTGCCTGGCACGTTGAGCTGACAGCTGCTGAGAGGCACTTCGACACCCTCTCGCATTACTTTAAGCTCCTGGTGGACGTAGCACCTGCTACTGCATTGTCTTTGTTTTCCATTTCCCCTCTCCCGTACCTGCCACTGCTGCGACGCATGATGGAATTACATGACTACAACTGAGTATGTCCTTCCTTGACTATCCCTTTAGACGGCTTCCGGATGGTTGGTGGTGTCGGGGACTCTGTGACTAGGCCTCAAGTGGTCGAGTCTCTGCCCACTCCGCCCCCTACCCTGTAATCGAATCGGAGGTGTCCCACACGTGCTCATCTCCCACCGCCACTACCTTCTGTTCGTTTAAAAGCAACCGTCAGTTTTCCCGATTTGCTCGCGTAATTGGAGTATTAATCATTTCTCTATTCTGTCTCAGGTGATTATTTGCAGTCGTCGCTCGGTGAGTGTTGCTTTCCCGCACACCATGTGACCCAGGTTCTCACCATCCCTTGTAACCAGTAAATCTACATCTATTTTACTTGCTAGGAGTGAGGCGTGGTCTTTGCTGGAAAATTTTAGCATTAAAAGTCTGAGAGCGTACGCCCCAGGAAGTTGCAGTCAGTACACATCTCACGAAATGACAGGAATAGGAGAGAAATTAGAGTTCATTCGGAGGCCTACAGTCAGCCGCTCTTCCTGTGTACTATTGTGGATTGGGAAAGGACCGGACGGAAGTAGCTCAAATGGTTCCAATGATTCTGAGCACTATGGGACTTAACATCTGAAGTCATCAGTCCCCTACAACGTAGAACTACTTAAACCTAACCAACCTAAGAACATCACACACATCCGTGCCCGAGGAAGGATTCGAACCTGCGACCGTAGCGGTCGCGCGGTTCCAGACTGAAGCACCTAGAATCACTCGGCTACAGAGGACGGCACGGAAGTAGCAGTGGTACCAGAAGTACCATACTCTAGGTAGTCAGGGGAATGTGGATATTGATGTGTTTCAATTATCGATGTGACTGATAATAAAATAGTCGAAACATTTTTTTTCTCGATGTACGAAGTCTCCAATTTATAGTGGCTTCTCTCTTCCTTCCAAACTTGCCCTTTATGTTGGGTACTAAGGAAAGAAAGTAGGGAGATGCCTACAGCGTTCCGTCCACGTGGAATTCATTAACGACAAAGCTCTTCTAAATCATCTACATCAGTACTTCGCAAACCATCTGATGATTTGTGGTGGACAGCGATTCTGGCACCACTAACAGATGCCAACTTGCCTGTTCGACTCGTGACTGGAATGTAGGAAGAATGAGTGTCGGTGAGCGTCTGTATTAGCTTTAATTTCTCAAATTTCCTCACTGTGGTCCTTTGACGAGATGTATGTGGGAGAAAGTGATTTGTTGTCCTACTCTTCCCTGACAGTACTCTCTCGAAATTTCAAAATTAAACCTCTGCGTGATGCACAACGGCTCTCTTGTAGCATCTACTACTGGAGTTTGTTGAACACCTCTGTAACGATCTCGCGCAGATTAAATGATCCCCTATTAAATGCACCAATCTTGGTTGTATCTTCTCTATCTTTTCTGTCAGTCCTACTTGGTAAGGGTCCAATATTTATGGACAGCACTCAAGAACGGTCAGACAAGCGCTTTATATGCCACTTCCTTCGTTGATGAATTACATTTCCTTAAGATTCTTCCTATAGCTCTCAGTCTGGAATTTGATTTCCCTACTACCTGTTGTGTGTTGTCATTCCTTCTAACGTCGTTCCACATAGAATTTTTATTTTACCGAACACACTGTTTCTAGAAATTTGTCTTTAATAATGCAGTTGTACAGTAGTGGAAGTTTTTCCTATATATGCGCAATGTGTTACATTTATTTACGTTCAGAGTCAACTAACAAGGACTGGACTATTCATAAGTCTTCTGGAGGTCATTTTACAAATCGATGCTGTCTTCTGGTGTAGCTACTTCCTTACAGACAATCTCATCATCTGCAAACAGTCTTAAAGAGCTTCCGAAGCTTTCTACTAGATCATTTATATACATTGTAAATAATAACGGTGATATTACCCGTCCTTGGAGTTCTCCGGAAGTCACCTTTACTTCTGTCGATATTGTTCCATTAAGAGCGACGTGCTGGCTTCTACCTGTAAGGAAGTCTTGAATCCAATCGCAAAATTTGTCGGATATTCAATGAGCTAGTATTTTTTCACTAACCGTAGTGCTTGGCGATGTCAGATGCCTCTCTGAAGTCAAGTAAAACGGCGTCAACCTGTGCGCCGTTGTCCACAACGCTATGATCTACCACGACAACAGAGCGACCTCAGTTTCGAATGATCTCTGTTTGCTGAATCCATGTAGATTTTTATAGAGGAGATTTTTGTTTTCCAAAACTGTCATAATTCTTTAACATAAAACATGTTTCATAATTCCACAATAGATTGTCGTCAACGATATAGTTATTTAATTACGTGCCTCTGTCCTAGTAGTCCAGTCAAATAGTACATATACCTTGCAAAAGGTGGGGGTAGAAGAGTTTATTTTTTCAACTCTTTCATAAGGTTGGAACGATTAGAAAACAGAGTTTTGCCAACAAAATTTCGCTTGGGAAAACTTTCTGCAGTCAAAAAACTTCGAAAGTTTCGGACGTTTTTCAGTTTTTTCAAAATATCTGTTTCATTTGCTCCTATCGCTTTAACGTCTATTTACTTTTTTAAAGAGCATAAAATTCTCTACAAATTTGATTCTTGCCATTTTTTCTACTCCCAATATCTGAGGCGCTACAGCGCCTCAAAAAATACCAATTTTTCAAATTTTGAGCATAGTGGCAAGATACCTTATTTTTGAACACTATTTTTTCAGTTTCTGTTTGTGTAGTATAAATACATTATACATCATGTTATACGTTGAAATTTACCACCTCACTTTCAGGTATTCAATTTCTCTGTATGCAACATGAGGATTGCTGGGCATCCAACTATTGTGATTCTTACATCACTACCTGAAGTTCACTATGGGCCACCTCAGCCCTGGTATTTGTAAAACAATAAATATATAAATACATCATTAAGAGACATAAACACACACACGCACACAGACACATACACACGCACACAAAATAAATTGTCTCAGGAAACTGAACTATTATTAGCTGCAATAGGCAACCTAATTAGGTAGGTAATTATTCTTGTGTATAAAAGCCACACAGTTGACATTAAAAATAAGTAGCTTTATTACAATTAAAATGCATTGTCAGTTACTAAAATATGTTGACAGTTCTGGGTGTGTAATACTTGTAATATTGCACTTAAGCGCACTTGAGACAGATATGAGCATCACTTCCAACGTTTTGATGGCCCAGGTTCCTCAGTGTCTCCAGAAATACCTTGAGTTACAGATTCAGGGTCTGTACATAGAGTTGATCCAAGATTGACCTCTTCTTTAAACAGCGAGTCAGCCTCAGCAAGTTCGTTGGTTTCGTCAGCGGTTTCCTCAACATCCTGCATAACATCTTCTCCACTGTCTTCATATAAAAATTTTGTCACGTTTTCACAGTTGACCCCAATACATTTCTTGCAAATTGAAGAACATTTCAAACCCGCTTTTCTGCAGGAGCAGGCTCCGCCACAGTTAAGCTTGCATGAGCATGAAACAATGTGAAGAAGTGCTTCAGGTGCTGGAGCTTGGCTCATTATAACGGGTATTGGACCGTGGTCACTGTGATTCCAGTCCCATTTCTCAGGAGGTTCCCACTTTCCCACCCAACTTTGGACTTGTTGGTACGTCCGCAACGAATGATGATGTGCAGAATCTTGTGTAGGTGGCAACCGTGCAAGATTCAGTTTGCTTTTTGTGGCAGACTTGGCGAATAGCTGGTACTGCAAATGGTCTAGTGTGTGGGAACTGCTGACACCTCCACTATACAACGCGATAGTAACCTGTTCTCCTGCAGTTATTATTTCTTCAAGAGTAGCATGTGGTTTATTGAACGTGCAAAGCGCTGGGGTTAGGTGTTCATTTTTCGCAACAATATTGCAGCACTTAATTTTTCCTTGACCAAAAAAAAGCAGATGTTGTATCACACCCGCTAAAGGCGTGAGTCAACAGAATATATTCACTGTCAAACTTGTAAGATGCAGTGGAAAACCACTTGTCTTCTGCATTTCCTCTTCCTGGCTTTAAGAAAAAATTTGTAATGCCTTGCACCAAACTGTTCATGACTACAAGCAGGCCAACATCATCTCCTACAATGACAGCACTTCCAAAATCTTTGGTTCTTGAAATGACAGATGTTACAATTATAACGTCAGCATCTTCTTGTGCCTGGTGCACTTCAGTGCTACACTCCAGAAATTCCATTTTAAGAAGTGTGATCAAACGCATCTTGTTTCGTTCGTTGTACAAGAACTTGTCCTGAAGAACTTGTCCTGAAGGACTTGGTTCACCATCTCTGATTCAACCACAACGTCAACCGAAGAATGTTGTTTGGACCTACGAATCCTCTCAGCTCTCTTTGTGCTACATTTGTCTCCCTCATATGGATTCCCATCAAATACAATAGCAAACTGAGATCCAAAATGACGTTGCATGTAAGAAACATAGCTTTGGGCTATTGACTTGAAGCAAACATTTCGAGTCCAAGTCACTTTGTGGATAAGGTACCCTCCATCTACGACAAAGAAATTTACTCGGACCACCTGACTTCACATCTTCCACTGGAATGAAGGCATTGTAGAATGAAGATTTTGTCCCTTTTCGTATGCCTCTTTCTGAGAATAGGTCATTGGGTAAGGAGCAAGTTCATATTTTAGAAAGGCTTTTAACTCTTCTTCACTTTGCTTCATTAAACAAATTCTTTGGAAAAGAGTTAAAGGATCAACAGGAGTAATTTTAGTGCTCCCAGCTTTTACAGAATTGAACGCAGAAACTAGAGTCACAACTTAATCTTTTATAAGGAAATTTACATCGTGGAAATTGTCACCAACTATTCTATGCTCGAAATTTGAAAAATTGGTATTTTTTGACGCGCTGTAGCGCCTTAGATACTGGGAGTAGAAAAAAATGGTACAAATTAAATTTGAAGAGATTTTTGTGCTCTTTAAAAAAGAAAATAGACGTCAAGGCGATAGGGGGAAATTAAACTGAGATATTTAAAAAAAAACTGAAAAAATTCCGAAATTTTCGACTGCAGAAAGTTTTCCCAAGAGAAATATTGTTGGCAAAACTTGGTTTTCTAACCTTTCCTACAATATGAACGAGTTAAAAAATAAAATCTTCTACCCCACCTTTTGCAAAGTACAGGCTTTTTTCCTGACAGTTTCACTGGACTATAGGGCCATTTTTGAAAACGGAAATGACTTGTCAGTCGCTAGGTGCTCTCCGTTGCTCCGCGAACGATAACCTGCTGCTAGAATAGGAGCAAGTTCTTTCGCATAATCCTTGTAGAATCTTGCAGGTATTTCATGTGGTCCACAGGCCTTTCCACTACTAAGCGATTGTAGTTGCTTTTCGGTTCCGCGATCGGTTGTTTCAATATCTGCCATTTTAGCATTTCCAGAAAGCGTAAGTCAGCAGAGTCAGGACGGGGTCAGAGCCACTTCGTGGAAGGCAGAGCGCCTTAACGGCTGGATCAACTCGCTCGATACCCCTATCATTCATCCGACCTCGGAGTACAGTTGCCCCCAGCAGCAGTGCCTACCCTCCTCCAGCGGCATTGTCGCGCGTTCGGTAACAAACCTTTCACTGTGCGCTGCTGGACAATACGTCGCCGGCCGCACATCGACATTATTAACAGGCCCCCATTGTGGCCGTCGCGCGGACGCAATTAGACGCGTTGCCGGCGGCCGGCATCCTCGGGGGACAATGCGCCTCTACGTCATTATCGTCGCTGCTCCCTCTGCACGCAGCGGGTGGACTCCTTGCACTTACTGCCGGCTGTCCCTCACAGTGCGACTGTCAAGTTTACTGAACACGCAGTGCCTACGTTTCACAGTCCCTGTCTACTTTCCAGGCGGATACGCCCTTCGTAGGCATTTAACCATTGAGCACAATGCTCAGGATCGTAAAAGGACTGGAAAGAATAACAAGAACGCAACCGTATAAACACCTCATTTACCGGGTCCGGTTTTCGACCTACCCATATAGCATTAGCGTCGCTTGTTTGTCCTCTTTTTGAGCCTCCCCTTGATCATAGAACCTATGGAGTGAGTAGAGCGTACTAGGGATGGGAAAAGTGTGCCATTAAAACCGACACCAGTATTTCAGTTTCGAATAACACATATGCAGCAGGATTTTAGAACATATATTGTGTTCGAACATTATGAATTACCTCGATGGAAACGGTCTATTGACACACAGTCGCCGGCCGGAGTGGCCGAGCGGTTCTAGGCGCTACAGTCTGGAACCACGTAACCGCTACGTCGCAGGTTCGAATCCTGCCTCGGGCATGGATGTGTGTCATGTCCTTACGTTAGTTAGGTTTAAGTAGTTCTAAGTTCTAGGGGACTGATGACCTCAGCAGTTAAGTCCCATAGTGCCCAGAGCCATTTGAACCATTTTTGACACACAGTCAACATGGGTTTAGAAAACATCGTTCCTGCGAAACACAACTAGCTCTTTAGTCTCATGAAGCACTGAGTGCTATAGATAAGGGATTTCAGATCGATTCCGTATTCCTGGATTTCCGGAAGGCTTTTGACACTGAACCACACAAGCGGCTCGTAGTAAAATTGTGTGCTTATGGAATATCGTCTCAGTTATATGACTGGATTTGTTATTTCCTGCCAGAGAGGTCACAGTTCGTAGTAACTGCCGGACAGTCATCGAGTAAATCAGAAGTGATTTCAGGCGCTCCCGGAGGGAATGTTATTGGCCCTTTGCTTTTCCTTATCTATTTGGGAGACCATCTGAGCAGCCATCTTCGGTTGTTTGCAGGTGACGCTGCCGTCTATAGACTAATAAAGTTACCAGAAGATCAAAACAAACTGTAAAACTAATTAGAAAAAATATCTGAATGGTGCGAAAAGTGGCAGTTGACCCTAAATAACGAAAAGTGTGAGGTCATCCACATGAGTGGTAAAAAGAACTCGTTAAACTTCGGTTACACAATAAATCAGTTTAATCTAAAAGCCGTAAATTCAAATAAATACCTAGGTATTACAATTGAGAACAACTTAAATTGGAAGGAACACACAGAAAATGTTGTGGGGATGGCTAAATTATGGGAAGGACACTTAGAAAATGTAACAGACCTACTACTCCGCTACACTACGCTTGTCCGTCCTCTTATAGAAAACTGCTGCGCGGTGTGGGATCCTTACCAGATACGACTGACTGAGTACATCGAAAAAGTTCAAAGAAAGGCAGCACGTTTGTATTATCGTGAAATGCGGGAGATGTGATTTGCAGAGTATCCATGTAGACGTAGATGTACTCCGATTAACTCTGGGAATGATGCTGAAAATTGAAAGATCTACTTGCACCCGACGTGCAAGGCCAGCAGTCTTCACCACTTCCTCCAGTCGACAGTATGAACCGAGGATGGCCTCAGAACTCAAGTGACAGGCGTCAACTGTGTCAATGTGAGCAACAACTTGAAGACATCCTCGCTCTGTGCGCTCGGTAGGGGCAGGCAGAGCCTCTTCCACATCTCAGATGAGGCCTTCCGGGACACATACTGAGGCTTTCTTTCAGATCCTGGAAACTATTCCCTTAAGGAGCTCCATAACACACGTAACACTGGAGCTCCCGATAAGTAGCAAACCCCACCCCTATTTGCCTGCTCGGACCTTGCTGAAAGATCGGTCTCCTGTCCACTGACAGGGTGAATGGGAGAGGCATGGTGGCCAGTCTGCACATTGACCCTCCACCTAGAGCGACGCGAACGCGTTTTCACTTATCATTCACCCTGTGGTGAAGGCAGATGTACTGCATCGGGTACACTGAAAGGTGTTTCGGCAGCAGAGCCCGTGAGAGAAAAAATCGACACCTGAGGTGTCCCATATGTCTTGCCAGATTTTTCTGCCTCCGCTACATCACGAGACAGCAGCCTGAAGACAGCTGACTGTAACCAAAATCGCCTTCAGCTGTTCACAAACGGCGCCAGGAACTCCTGCGCCACATAAAGCATTCTTGCATCCTATCCACGCCAGCACGGTTAATTTCAGGACTAAACTACGAAAGGACGCAGAGAAACCTATAAGGGCACCTTGCTTCTATGCTAACGTCTCAGCAACGGAGGCTGACGCCTTACAAAGGTTGCATCTTTCTTTGTCAAAAATACTACTTTAGATTACGTTGAACAAACTGTGCACATAACAAATAAATAACTTTCTTTAGATAAATTTTTGAATGAATGAACTGTGAAATAGATACTAAACTCGAATTATAGTGCAGTGTGTTGTAACTTCAAATGGTGTACTTTGTGTTATTGTTAGCAAAACTTTACATGAATCGATTGGGCAATGCAACTCCCAATACCAGTAAAGAAATAAAGTCATTGCAAAATACATTCAGCCCCTGAAGCACTGAATCCTAAGGCCCTGTTCACATAACAAATAAATTATATTGTCTTACCCCTAGAGCAGCAACGGAGTAACGCGATATATTCTGGTCTCTCATAAAAAATATGAATATGTTAACTACAGGCTCAGTAGTGTGCAATGCTGGCCACAATACTTGAAATGAACTTGAAATTCTTTTGGCTGATAAACGAGAACATTTAGGAAAATTCAACTTCTTTAAAACGTATGACCTGACTATGGTGTATTACTAACACTGAGTTTTCTTAGGAAAATTATATTCCAAATTAAGTTTGTCTTCTCAAAAAAATCTGACAACTGAAGCTACGTCACTCACAATTGATTTAAAAACAATGAGATTTAAACAGCAAGTACCAACTAACTTCATTAATCGAACATAAATGTAAATCATCAAATTACATACAGCTCTCTTAACAAATCTTAAAATCACTGCAAAAATGAACATTTAACTAGTCCTTTTTTTTAAAACACTTTACGTACATTCTGGGGTTACTCAACACTTACAAATGATCAGCCAACTCATCTACACTAACGCGCTGCCCAAACAGAAATCATAATTTTTTTAAATCTTTACCTTATTTGCCTGAAGATTTCTGCTTCCAAGTTCAGCAGTATAGACATACCTACATTAATCTAACTCTTGTTGGCTTCACACAACACACCACAGAAACTGCCTACTCCACCATCTTTCCCTCACAGACAGCCACCTACAACTGAGCTCCCAGCGCTCTCTTGTTCCAACACAAGCAGTACAGTATCTTTGGCTGTGCGGTCGCGCACAGTCAGCGATCCACATTATCAAGCCTATTCATCTTTTATAGTATACTAGTTTCATTTTAATTTATTAATATTCTTATCTTATTCTGGTGCTACATACAATTGTGCCCCAGTATACTCCTTTCACCCTGTGTAGCTGGATGTTCAAAAGAAGTGGCAGCTCTCTAACAGAATATCTGAATCTACACTTTACAGTTACCAAACCACGAGATTATACCTCTTAAATATATAAATATCCAAGGAATTAAAGAATTAAAATACGAAGAAACACAGAAGCAGGTAAATACGTTATCTCGCTTCTCAGTTGGTGTGTAAATGGCGACAGCTGGACCAACCTGACTGTCCGACTAGGCTGAAACGACCGGTTGCTGGCTCTTCAGCGACTGTGCTACAGACGCCTGAATTTACGCTTTACATCCACAAAAATGGGAGATTACACCTCTTCAATAGAGAAACATGCACTGAATTTAGGAATCAAACTATGCACAAAAAACAGAAAACACTTAAATACGTGACTTGCCACTCAGCTGGTGTGTAATAAGCGACAACTGGAACCTCACTGACAGGTATACTTTCGCAGTTATTGGTGGTCTTTGCATTACACTTTACTTAACGCATGTGACACCAACGTGAGGGATGTGTGGCCCATTCCGCATGCGTACTTACAGACCTTCTTAACATTGGAATTGGATTTAGTTTGATAGATCGTTTGGGAAACAATATGTTAACCACGCTCACTGAATTCACTCCTCTGGGCTTCTGTGTATGAACAAAATTAAATGTGATTTTAAAAGTGAACATCCATGACTGCTGAAGACATGATGCGTCGTTGAATACGAGCCTCTACTGCGATTAGTGTCGATGAAATCGCAGTGAGCAGTCTGCATCGTAGACTTGGGACGGCATACGCCAGACGTAAACTCGGGCCAGAAGTTGTAAACAGAGCGAAATAAGACTCATCCGACGAAACTACATTCTTCCATTGCTTCATAGTTAGGCTTTATGGCTTCGGTACCATATTTTCCTACTGCTGACATTTGTTTCACTGATGAGTGGGTTTGGAATCTCAGGTCGCACAGCTATTCCCTGCTCATGGAGTATGCTTTCTGTTGCTTTGGTGCTGTTATCGTTCGCGAGTTGGACAGTCAGTTCTGCAGTGACTTGTGCAGCTGTTGTCTTCTTAGTTTTAGTAACAATCCCCTTCCAGAATGAGATTTTCACTCTGAAGTGGAGTGTGCACTGATATGAAACTTCCTGACAGATTATAACTGTGAGCCGGATCGAGACTCGAACTCGGGACCTTTGCCTTTCGCGGGCAAGTGCTCTACCAACTGAGCCAGCCAAGCACTATGCACGGCCCGTCTTCACAGCTTCAATTCTGCTAGTACCTCGTTTCCTACCTTTCAAACTTCACAGAAGCTCTTCTGCGAACCTTGCAGAATTAGCACCCCTGGAAGAAAGAATATCACTGAGATATGGCTTAACCACAGTTAGGAAATGTTTCCAGAATGAGATTTTCACTCTGCAGCGTAGTTGGTAGAGCACTTGCCCGCGAAAGGCAAAGGTCCCGAGTTCGAGTTTCAGTCCGGCACACAGTTTTAATCTGCGAGGAAGTTTCATATCGGCGCACACTCCGCTGCAGAGTGAAAATCTCATTCTGGGAACATCCCCCAGGCTGTGGCTAAGCCATATCTCCGCAATATCCTTTCTTCCAGGAGTGCTAGTTCTACAAAGTTCGCAGAAGAGCTTCTGTGAAGTTTGGAAGGTAGGAGATGAGGTAGTGGCAGAACTAAAGCTGTGAGGACGGGTCGTGAGGCATGCTTGGGTAGCTCAATTCGTAGAGCACTTGCCCGTAAAAGGTCCCGATTTCGAGCCTCGGTTCAGCTCACAGTTTTAATCTGTCAGAAAGTTTCAACAATCCCCTTCAACAACTATCCGTCACGGTCACTCAGTGCACAGTTTCGTCTGCGTTGTGACTTACCGGATGATACTTTGTTTTCGCTTTCCCTGTGTGCCGTATAAATCATCGATAAAGTGCCGCTCGAAACACCAAATACATCGGGTACCTTGGTTACGGAACCACCCATCGTATGTGAGTTAACCAGCATTTCGCTCCCATTTAAGTATGTGACCGAAAGAGTCAGCCTTCAGCAAATGTGAAACGAGCCCTGTCGTCCAGGACAGGATGCCACAACGGGCACAGATTCACCACGAGATGGGGAAACTTACAGGCATCTATTGTCTATTGTGAGGTAAGCGCTGTAGTGTGCACCGAACCAGGTCGTTCTGCGCCGCCCTGGGACCTGTGACAGTAATCGAAGGCGCCGTCACAGTTGCGGACTACGGGGACAATACTACGAACCACCTGCATCCCTCATGTTTGTGTCTTCCCCGACGGTTACGGCATCTTCCAGTAGGATAAGATCCATATCACATGGTCAGAATCGCGCTGTAGTGTATTCAGCAGCATGATAGTGAATTCACATTGATGTCTTCGACATCAAATTCACCTCATCTGAACCCGTTGAGAAAAGTACGAGCCCGTAAAGCACACGGCCGTAATTTACGGTAATTGCGTCACCAGTGTGTAGATGTCTAGCAGCAAATAGTTCCAAAAACCTACCAAGAACTTGTCGAATCCATGTCACAAAGAATCCCTGCTCTATTGCGTTCCAGAACACGTTATTAAGAGTGTGGCCATGACGTTTTTGCTAAAGGTTCATTACAAATGATTGGAGCTGTTTCACTTGTGAAACTAAGTCACGTTTTGTAACGTAATATAATGAGAAGGTTGTGAGGTAAATTATCGAGATCAATCGAAGCATACAAAATACTCAACAGGACATCATAGTGGGTCGCCATCATGTCGTATCAGTTAGGATGTCAGATAGCTTCCTTACAACAAACCAGGTCGTCATACACAATGAATTTCAATGTTTCTTCAAAAATATGTGTAGTACCTCTAATAAAACGAACACTCAGCTAAAACATGTTTAGACAGTCGAGACAGAGTATACAAACACAAAGACTGAACAAAAATGTGGAAACACCACGAGAAATGCATGCTTAAACGTGAATGCACATGCTAGCCGAGTCTACAGGTTGCCCTGCCGCACTTGAACACAACCGACACCGGTAAACTGGCCTCAAGTTCAACGGTCACTCGTGGTCACAACAGTGTTCTGCGTTGTTGTGAGAGCATTACGTCGCAGCTAAGTGATTTGAACATGGACAAATCGTTGGTCCTCCTACATGCGAGCCAACATCCGAAAGATGTTCGGGCTCACATGCGGTTCCTCTTCTTCGAAATGTCTTGCCTCGAACTCGTCTGCGGGTGGAACCGCACGTGTCGCATTACACGCCAAATACACTCCTGGAAATGGAAAAAAGAACACATTGACACCGGTGTGTCAGACCCACCATACTTGCTCCGGACACTGCGAGAGGGCTGTACAAGCAATGATCACACGCACGGCACAGCGGACACACCAGGAACCGCGGTGTTGGCCGTCGAATGGCGCTAGCTGCGCAGCATTTGTGCACCGCCGCCGTCAGTGTCAGCCAGTTTGCCGTGTCATACGGAGCTCCATCGCAGTCTTTAACACTGGTAGCATGCCGCGACAGCGTGGACGTGAACCGTATGTGCAGTTGACGGACTTTGAGCGAGGGCGTATAGTGGGCATGCGGGAGGCCGGGTGGACGAACCGCCGAATTGCTCAACACGTGGGGTGTGAGGTCTCCACAGTACATCGATGTTGTCGCCAGTGGTCGGCGGAAGGTGCACGTGCCCGTCGACCTGGGAACGGACCGCAGCGACGCACGGATGCACGCCAAGACCGTAGGATCCTACGCAGTGCGGTAGGGGACCGCACCGCCACTTCCCAGCAAACTAGGGACACTGTTGCTCCTGGGGTATCGGCGAGGACCATTCGCAACCGTCTCCATGAAGCTGGGCTACGGTCCCGCACACCGTTAGGCCGTCTTCCGCTCACGCCCCAACATCGTGCAGCCCGCCTCGGGTGGTGTCGCGACAGGCGTCAATGGAGGGACGAATGGAGACGTGTCGTCTTCAGCGATGAGAGTCGCTTCTGTCTTGGTGCCAATGATGGTCGTATGCGTGTTTGGCGCCGTGCAGGTGAGCGCCACAATCAGGACTGCATACGACCGAGGCACACAGGGCCAACACCCGGCATCATGGTGTGGGGAGCGATCTCCTACACTGGCCGTACACTTCTGGTGATCGTCGAGGGGACACTGAATAGTGCACAGTACATCCAAACCGTCATCGAACCCATCGTTCTACCATTCCTAGACCGGCAAGGGAACTTGCTGTTCCAACAGGACAATGCACGTCCGCATATATCCCGTGCCACCCAACGTGCTCTAGAATGTGTAAGTCAACTACCCTGGCCAGCAAGATCTCCGGATCTGTCCCCCATTGAGCATGTTTGGGACTGTATGAAGCGTCGTCTCACGCGGTCTGCACGTCCAGCACGAACGCTGGTCCAACTGAGGCGCCAGGTGGAAATGGCATGGCAAGCCGTTCCACAGGACTACATCCAGCATCTCTACGATCGTCTCCATGGGAGAATAGCAGCCTGCATTGCTGCGAAAGGTGGATATACGCTGTACTAGTGCCGACATTGTGCATGCTCTGTTGCCTGTGTCTATGTGCCTGTGGTTCTGTCAGTGTGATCATGTGATGTATCTGACCCCAGGAATGTGTCAATAAAGTTTCCCCTTCCTGGGACAATGAATTCACGGTGTTCTTATTTCAATTTCCAGGAGTGTAGTAGACAATTGTGAGCCTTTGGTTAAATTGTCTCGCTGACGGCAAGTTCGCGAAATACAAAGTTTACTATAAAATATAATAACAGTAATAATAAAACATAAATAATCTTCATAAAGTAATTCAAGTTCAAACGCTCTCTTAAATGGGAATAATCGGAAATAATAATAATAACAGAAATAATAATAATATCGGGAACTAAATTAACGACCCGTAACCATCTAGGCCACACAGTTTCAATTTGGTTAGAATAATTTTTATTCAGAAAGCAAACTAATAGCGAGAGTGGTCATATTTAGAGTTACTGTTACACTCGAGTGCATATCCATGTGATACAGTTCGATCATTCACAGTCTCATCGCCAAACACAAGTGCAAAACTTCGCCTCTTTAACTATGCGAAAAGTTAGAGTTCACAGCAGGCGCGCGGCTGCTCACTGCTCAGAGACTAATTCTCGCGACACCACACAACGCCAAATTTCCTAAGTGGCCTCACTTCGTAGCTGCCTGAAGACCGACTGCCTGCTCTCGCGTCTCTACCAGCACTGTCCTCTGCCCGTCCCCGGCCGTGTTTACAGCGCCCCGCTCAACTGACTACTGCAGTTCCCTTTCCTGAAGCCGTGGACGCTAATTGGCTACAGCTTATTCTACATTATTTTACATTTTAACATATTTAAACAATCAAAGCTTGACCAATTTCATGTTGTAAATAAACTAACGATAATAAACGTTAAATTCTTTTACATAAGACATTTCCTTCTTAGCTTTGAATGCTACGGCCAGTAGCCTTGCACCAATGTGCTTTCTGATACATAAATAGAGAACAAAAGTAACTAATATGCACTAAACATTACATCAAATATACTATTACCTAATGATTCAATAATATGTTATGCTGACATCGTTCAATGTGTTTTGTGTGTAGGAAATGATGATCCAATGCTTAAATATAAATACAGATGATTCAAATTTACTATATCTTTTAAACAAATGAAGTTACAGAGTTGATAGTTACAACATTGTCATTTTAATGATGCGCTTACGTATGAGAAGTCGATCGGTAATATCGACCAAAACATTCAGATTTTAGCATTGAGGTCTTTGTTACAAAACTTGTTAATTTCTCTTAAACAGTAAATCCTAAAATACTACAGATATGATCAATATTCAAGTTTTATTGGTATCACCATCACACTTATGGAGGATGAAAGATTAAAATTACAGTGGCTTGATTCCCTACATTACTACTACTCAAGCAGATGTTGGCTCGCATGAAAGAACAGCTGCGCACGACCATGGACCTGCTGTAACAAGAAAATTGATTCGTGCGACCAGGTGACACATTTCTATTCACCCACAGTCAGGTCTCGATTAGCCTGTACACATTGCAATTCTGAGGATGTCGCTGGGTCAACATGGAGACACTTAGAGGTCGTCTGCTGCGAAGGCCCGTGTTCACCAATGTGCGCTTAATGGTGTGCTCTGAAGTACTCTTCCTCACACAAGTACTAGGCCCTGTCGCCAGGTCTGTCTCAGATCGCCCGCCTATCGTGCCTTGCACAGCGGGCAAGCCTCCGACCTCAGCGTTCTGTGATGAAACGTGGACGTCCCACCCCTTGGAAATCACTCGTGGTTCGAATGTCTTTCAACCACTTTCCCCAGACCCTCACGACACGGTGATGGTGGTTATCGCTGAGGTAACCGATTTACACCGGGGTTTCTCATCTACAATTTAACCCAACTATTAATACGGCTCAAAATAACCAGTTTCTGAAATAAAACTGATGTCCGTTTTTCATTGCTGTTGTTTGTGGTAGTAAACCTACCCATCATGCAAAGATAGAAAAATTCTAAGACTCCCTTAGACTTTTGCATTATACATTTCAGGATGCACAGAATGAAAATACCAAATAAAACTTTGAGAAAACAGCAACATCATAGAGGAGTTGTGCAACATAAATGAAAGTTCGTGGCATGTTTGTACATCTGAAACATGATGTCTGTTCAAGTTACGCGTCAGCTGCATAACAGTGGCGCTAGTAGCGCCACTATGAGGATGTAAATCAGGTTTGCTTTAAATATGCAGTGTAACGGTTGTAAGCCCTAGTTACGATTGAGATTAGACGAGGTGAGTTCGTGTTAGTCAGGAATACCATCAAGGCGACAAAGACGCCATTGTCAGCACTTCACTGAGTTTAAACGAGACCGTGTAACAGGGCTACGAGAAGCTGGATGCTCCTTCTGCGATACTGCAGAAACGCTAGGAAAGAGTGTAGCCACTGTACGTGATAGTTGGCATCAGTGTCAAGGGAAAGTACGGTCACAAAAAGACTGGGCTCCAGTTGACCACATGGCACTAGCAAGAAATAAGATCCCGTGTTCAGCATATGTCTCCGGCGCATCGTATTGCATCTGCAGCAGCACTTTGAGCTGCAGTTGGCACCGCAGTGACGCAACGATCTGTTACAAATTGGTTAATTCAAGGACAGCTCAGAGCCAGAAGTCCTGCAGCGTACATTCCATAGACCCCAAACAACCGCCATTTGTGACTTCAGTGGTGTATAGCGACAGATCTTTGTAGGGAATGGTGGAAATCTGTTGTGTTTTCTGAAGACTGTGGGGTTCCGCCTCAGTGCCAGTGATGCCCATGTGTTGGTTAGAAGGAGGCCATTTGAGGGCTTTCAACCAACGTGTCTGCGTGCTAGACACACAGGACCTACACCTGGAGTTACGATCTGGGGTGCGATTAAGTGTCACAGCGGGAGCACTCTCCTGGTCATTCCATGCACCCTGACTGCAGATTCGTACTTCAGTCTTGTGAATGGATCTGTTATGCTGCCATTCACGAATAGCATTCAAAAAAAAAAAAAAAAAAAAAAGGTTCAAATGGCTCTGAGCACTATGGGACTCAACTGCTGTGGTCATTAGTCCCCTATAACTTATAACTACTTAAACCTAACTAACCTAAGGACATCACACACATCCATGCCCGAGGCAGGACTCGAACCTGCGACAGTAGCAGTCGCACGGTTCCAGACTGCGCGCCTAGAACCGCGAGACCCCAGCGGCCGGCCGAATAACATTCCAGGGAGTGTTTTCCAATAGAATAACGCTCTCTCATATGCCGCTATTGTTGCCGAACATGCTCTACAAAGTGTTGACATCTTGTCTTGGCCTGTTCGGTCACGAGATTTGTTTCCAATCGAGTACATATGGGACATCGTCGGACGATAACTCCAGCTTCATCCACAACCAGCATTAACTGTCCCTGTGTCGACCGATCAAGTACAACGGGGTTGGCCGGCCGGTTTGGCCGAGCGGTTGTAGGCGCTTCAGTCTGGAACCGCTCGACCGCTACGGTCGCAATTTCGAATCCTGCCTCGGGCATGGATGTGTGTGATGACCTTGGATTAGTTAAGTTTAAGTAGTTCTAAGTTCTAGGGAACTGATGGCATCAGATGTTAAGTCTCATAGTGCTCAGAGCCATTTTTGAACAATAGGGTTGAAACACTTGCACGGAGTGATATTAGCACGGAGTGACACTTGCATGATGCCTGGGGCTCTTGAGGGCTAACCGACTTTTCACACGTACAGACACACTGACAAATCTAGCAGCTCAGCACAACTGCTCATGCGAGCTGGCTCACGCTCAGACTACAGCCATAAGTGATTTTGTGTTGCTTCAGAGTGGCTCGTTAATGCGTATCGTGGCAAATTTATTTTTAAGCTTGATGTATTAATGAGAACTGAAAATGAGAGCCTGCCGCGGTGGTCTCGCGGTTCTAGGCGCGCAGTCCGGAACCGTGCGACTGCTACTGTCGCAGGTTCGAATCCTGCCTCGGGCATGGGTGTGTGTGATGTCCTTAGGTTAGTTAGGTTTAAGTAGTTCTAAGTTCTAGGGGACTGATGACCACAGCAGTTGAGTCCCATAGTGCTCAGAGCCATTTGAAACATTTGATTTTTGAAAATGAGATTGAACGTGTTGAGAACTGACATAACATACAACATCTCTTTTAATATTTTGATGGCGCAAAAAATGGGGGAGGGGGCAGCTAAGCTACAAACATGGTATTTCTTACGACTGTTGCAGCCTTATTATGACTGCCGTGTTAGGACGAAATTTAAATTGACAAATTTGTATTTCGTTGCCATTTTATTTGAATTTTAAACATAAAACACAAAATGTCGATGAATACTACATACTTTGCTTTTCACTAAAGGATCAGTATCTTGTACCACATTTCGAAAAATGAAATCTGCCAGTGAGCTTCTATGAGTGGATTTCGTTCTCTTCATTATGTCATTATGTAAAAAAGCAGCATGTACATGTAAGTCTAAACATCTACATAATCGTAGCTGCAGACTTGTAAAATAGTGAAAATTTAAGTTGAGAAAACAGAAGTCTGCGAGACTAACTTTGCTATAAAGCTAATCACGCAAACTTCACAAAATAATTGTATTAGTTCTAACTGTAGTCAAGTTTGCACACTGTCGACATAGCCCGAAAATCAGTGAAACTGTAAAAGCGATTACTAGCTGCAAAACAGTATGGTAACTTGATCTAACTGCAGATTCATTCGTTGAATTTATTTGAGTGTTCCTGCTGAATATATATATATATATATATATATATATATATATATATATATATATATATATATATATATATTCACGTCAGCTTCTCGCTGTGTCCATAATCTTTCGCATGAAATCTATTGTAATGTTATAAGCTGATTTTTTCTTCGTGTTCAAAGTTTTGAAGCACATGAATAGAACACTAAGCATACCAAGGCATCATCGCATAAAATAAACATACATACTAGGCATTCTGTACTGATTGGTTGAAGTTGATGAGACTGGACGCTTTGAAGTTCCTAACCCTACCAACATGCTACTTTTTATCCTTTAAAACAGCTGCTCTCCATTTTAAGCAGAGACACCACTCTAAAACTTCACATTTTTTCAAAAAAAATTAATGACTGTTTCACATCTTTGGAGAGTTTACTCTTACATCCCAAAACGATTTGGCTGTAGTCAGATTACGAGTACGTCTAAGAAATGTTTGAAGTACGGACTGCGTAAGGAGCTGTGGCACGCCAAAAGACGCCAAAGATAATTTTTGCTTTCTGTCACCATCAAACAGAACCATCATTACTCCGAACATGGCATAAACTCTAACTAGGAAAACCAAGTTGCAAGATTTCCAGGAGAGCTGTAGTGAAACAATTGTCACCCAGTCGCTGGAAATCAATTACTTTACCTGTTCACTGTGTAAAAATAAACTTAGTGAATACACTGCCGTCCGGTTCAGTACCATCAAAAAGCTCCAAGGAAGCAGATATTGACTTACAAGAAAATATCCCCACCACTGCACCACCTCAAGAAGACTGTGAGAGTGTTTTTATTCAGAAAATTCAAGAAAATTTTACCCTGGCCTTGAAATTACAAGAATCCTCATAAGCAGGAAGGGAACACGTTATGGTGACGGTGAATTTTAATGGGTACGTGTCTTTCAGTAATATTAATTTTTTGATAATATGTTAAAATCCATCTTACCATAAATTGATTTTCCTAAGCTCAGTGACAACTTTTTTAATCGTAATTATTACCAGTCGGGATGAAATGTTTGCAGGAAGTAGTCTTGATGTGTTTGCATACTCCTATGCATTAATGTTATCGAAAATGTAATTTGTTTATTTTATCATCACCTTTCTGTGCCGATAATAAAAGAAAATTTAGGGCTCAAATTTTAAATAAACGCTGAAAAAACGTTATCAATATTTCTCATAAAACTAAAAGAACCGTTAAACTATGTCTTGTGTATGTACCTACAAAATTTGGCATGTGAAAATTTTGGTGTGAGTACCAAAAGCTGGTTTTCAAAAATACCATTAATATCGTATTAAAAGCCGGCCGGGGTTACCAAGCGGTTCGAGGCGCTACAGTCTAGAACCACGCGACCGCTACGGTCGCAGGTTTGAATCCTGCCTCGGGCATGGATGTGTATAATGTCTTTAGGTTAGCTAGGTTTAAGTAGTTCTAAGTTCTAGGCGACTGATGACCTCAGAAGTTAAGTCGCATGGTGCTCAGACCCAAGTGTAAAAGCTAAGAGAAAACAGTGGTGTGCGAAAAAGTGTGCTGTGCAAGCCATAGAAAAGTATAGTTCTACAGAGCAACTAAAATTAGACTAAAATATCACTGTCTAAAGAAGAAAACATCAACGATGTGCTAGTAGACGGCATTTCCCGACGTAGACGAGAAATCAAGCGGAAATCACCATCACTGATGATGCTTTACCTCAATAAACGCATTTATTGTAGTTGCAACGACAGATCGAAAATACCCTCAAGAATTGTAAAGCAGCTACGGACAATATGACCACACAAAAGAAGGATGTCATGACGCCCTGTCAAGCATTTCTAGTTGACCTCTATTGCAGTTTAAGAATATTCACTTTAATCTGTAGAAGACAGTTGACCATAAGATTTACTAACCACTGTAAACGTAATGATCTTATGCCAAAGTGCATAATTATAAAGATAAAAAACACTTCGAAAGCAGCACCTTTGATGCCCCACCAATACTATTATTTCTACAAGGTCTGCAGTGGGTCTGCACATCTGGTGGCCCACCAATACCATAATATCTATAAGAATACTGTGGGTCTGCTCTGTGATGAGTTACCTAGCACATTCTTCAGAACTTTGACTGACTCTGCTGTGGGTTTGCTCTGTTGTGGCCCATTACCTGCGTGCATGCCAAGAGTCAGCACTGTCTTTCCGCTGGAAGGACAACACTACTTCTTCAATACTGCATGGAAATCCACTACTTTAGTGTGTATTTTCTTTCACTGCTCAGACTTTGAGAAAAAAACTGTGATGAATGATCAGCACTGTCTTTATGAGAACAATTTATGCTTTTGACCAACATTGTATCAACAATTGTGTGCATTTGATATATTTCTTATCGTTAATATAAAAAAATTTAGCATATTTGTATTGACCACAGCTCAAAACAATTTGTAAAATTTTTTGTGGGGAGCATGTGGGCTATGTAAGTAGGCTGTTTAGGTTTTTATGTTGGTAACGCCACGTAGCGCTCTGTATGAATATCACTGACTGCGCTGTGTGCAGTCTGTGGCTGGTTGGACTCATTGCTGGAATATTCGCTTGTGTAGTGTTGGGCAGTTGGAGGTGTGCCGCCAGCAGCAGTGGTGGTGAATATGGAGAGAGAGATGCCAGAATTTTGAGAGGTTTATATAAGCAGACGATCTGGACGTGTGTCCGACAGAAAAAGGAAATTCGTAAAGATGGATGCCATGAATAGATAGATACGTATATGACGACTTTTGAACGCTATTAAGGTAAATACATTTTTTGTTCTCTGTCAGAATCTTTTATTTAGCTGGCAGTATTGGCGCTCGCTGTATTACAGTAGTTCGAATAACGAAGATTTTTGTGAGGTAAGTGATTCATGAAAGGTATAGGTTATTGTTAGTCAGGGCCATTCTTTTGTAGGGATTATTGAAAATTAGATTGCGTTTCGCTGAAAAACATTGTGTGTCAGTTTAGTGATGATCAGAATAAGTAAAGAGAGAAATGTCTGAGTACGTTCAGTTTTGCTCAGCTGTTTGAAAATCAAATAACTTAGGAGTTTTACTAGCACAGTAATTATAATTTTCCAAAGGGACGTTTCACGTTTCGCCTCGAATTTTAATCCCACTCTTGAACCATTTTTTAGTTCCCTCATTGCTTCTTCGATATACAGATTGGACAGTAGAGGTGCAGGGTTACATCCCTGTATTAGTTTTTAATCCGAACACTTCGTTCTTGGTCTTCCAGTCTTATTGTTTACTATTGGTTCTTGTACATTTTGTATACTATCCGCCATTTCCTATAGCTTACCCCAATTTTTCTCAGTATTTCAAACAACTTGCACCATTTTACGTTGTCGAACATTTTTTGCAGATCGACAAATCCTATGAACGTGTCTTGATATTTCTTCTTTCTTGTTTCCATTATCAACTGTAACGTCAGAGCTGCCCCTCTTTTGTGTTTACCTTTCCTAATACAACTGTTCGTCATTTTCTTTTCCTTTATTCTTGTCAGCAACGTGGATGCATGCGCTGTTAAGTTGGTTGCGCGATGATTCTCGCACTTTTTGACTATTGCTGTCTTTGGAACTGTGTGGATGATGTTTTTCCGAAAGTCTGATGTTATATCGCCAGTTTCATATATTCTACACACCAACGTGAATAGTGTTTTGTTGCCGTTTCCCCAAATGATTTTAGAAACTCCGATGGAATTGTATCCATCCCTTCTGCCTTATTTGTTCTTAAGTTTTCCAAAGATCTTTCAGGTTCTGATTCTGATACTGGATGCCCTCTCTTTTTCCATGTCGACTCCTGTCTCTTCTTCTATCACGTCATCAGACCAGTCTCCTCCCACCCCCACCCCTGGAGAGGCCTTCAGTGTACTCTTTCCACCTATTCACTCTCTCCTCTGCATTTAATAGAGAAATTCCCATTGAACTCTTAATGTTACCGCCCCTGCTTTTAATTTTAGCGACAGTTGTTTTAACATTCCTATATGCTGAATCCGTCCTTCTGGTAATCATTTATCTTTCGATTGCTTCACGTTTTTCATGAAGCCCTTTTGCCTTAGCTTCCCTGCACTCCCTATTTGTCGTCCCTGAGTGACTTGGATTCTTTGCAGTTGTCTTCCTTGTACGTACAGTTTTCTTTCCAATTTCAGTAACTGCCCTCTTTAGAGATGTCCGTTCCTCTTCAACTGTATTGCCTAACGAGCTATTCATTCTCGCGCTGTCTATAGCCTCAGAGAACCTCAAACGTATCGCTTCGTTTCTTAGTAGTTTCGTATCTCACTTCTTTGAGCACTGGTTCTTCCTGACTAGTCCGTTAAACTTCAGCCTTCTCTTCATCATTAATAAATGGTGATCTGAATCTATAGCTGCTCCTGGGTACGCCTTAGAATCCGGTATCCGATTTCGGTATCTCTTTCTAGCCCTGATAACTGAAATCTTCCCGTATCTACCGGCCTGTTCAATATGTACCTCCTTCTCTTGTGATTCTTGAACAGAATATTCGCTGAAATTTATTGCAAGACTCAATTAGCCTTTCTGTTCTCTCATTCCTAGTACCGAGCTCTTATTGTCTCGTAACCCTTTCTTCTACTCCTTCCCCTATAGCCGCATTCCAATCCTCCATGAATACTACATTTTCACCTCCCTTTATGTGCTAAATTACCCGTTTAATATCCTCATATACACTTTCAATTTCTTCATCTTCGGCTTGCGACGTTGGCATGTATACATGGACTGTCACTGTTGGTGTTGGTTTGATATCGATTCTGATGAGAACAAATCTACCAATGAACTATTTAAAATAAGTCACTCTGTGCCCTATCTTCCGGTTCATAACATTACACACTCCCGCTATACCATTTTCTGCTGTTGTTGGTATTACCTTACACTCATTTCACGAAAAATCTTTGTCTTTTTCCATTTCACTTCACTGCCCCCCGCTATGTCTATAGGCTTAGCATTTGCCTTTTAAGGTTTTCTAGCTTCCCTACAACATTCAAACTTCTGACACTCCACGCCTCGAATCGTAGAACGTTATCCTTTCGTTGATTACTCATTCTTTTTCTCATAGTCACCTCCCCTAGGCAGTCTCCTCCCGGCGATGAGAATGGGGGACTGTTCCGGAATCTTTCGTCAATGGAGAAATCACCATGATACTTTTTCAGTTACAGGACACATATCCTGTGAATATAAATTATGTCTCTAATGCAGTGATTTGCATTGCTTTCTGCATCCTCATGCCGTTGATCATTGCCGATTCTTTCGCCTTTATGGGCAGTTTCGCACCCTAAGGGCAAGAGGGTGCCATGAACCTCTATCCGCTTCTCCGCCGTCTTAGACAAAGCCGTTGTCTGTCTGAGGGTGACTTCTTACGCCGGAAGTCTTCGGCCACCATTGATGATGATTTTTATTCAAAATTTTCATTACTAAGGTACGATGCTACCCCTAGCCGGCAGAATTTTGCTAGATATTCTTAATAATGGATCAAAGGTACTGTGACTGTTTCTGAGACCAGCTTGTTCACGTGGTGGTGGTGGTGGTGGTGGTGGTGGTGGTGGTGGTGGTGGTCGTGGTGGTGGTCGTGGTTAGTGTGTAACGTCCCGTCGACAACGAGGTCATTAGAGACGGAGCGCAAGCTCGGGTTAGGGAAGGATTGGGAAGGAAATCGGCCGTGCCCTTTCAAAGGAACCATCCCGGCATTTGCCTGAAACGACGTAGGGAAATCACGGAAAACCTAAATCAGGATGGCCGGAGACGGGGTTGAACCGTCGTCCTCCCAAATGCAAGTCCAGTGTGCTAACCACTGCGCCACCTCTCTCGGTGTTCACGTGGTATAATGATATTGTCCTCCACAAATTGTTGTACTGTGTCGTTAATTATTGCTCCGAAGGTTTTACCAATTATTGGAATTAATTAGATAGGTCTGTATGGTTTAGGATTGTTTTTGGATTTCCAAGGCTTCTGAATCATTCTAATATGCACTAGTTTCCATTGAGATGTTGCGTTTTTTTAAATTTAAGACACCATTAAATAAAGCTTTTAGTCTTTGGGTAAGACGCTGTGGAACAAGTAGTCTGAGATGAAATCGTCCGACACCGTCAGTTCCAGAAGCTGTGTTTTGGCCGCTTAGTGTGGCAGAGGCTATATCATATTCTGTTATTTCTTTCAGCAGTGGATCATCGGCTGTTGTGGTATTTTTGTGTACAAGTGAAGGATGTTCCCTAGTAATAATTTCCTTGTGGTTGTCGAATTTGGAGCCATGTGGATGATCGAAAAAATACACGAGTGAATAGCGGAACATTTCAGCCGACTACCTTTCATCCGCCGTGATACGATCATCGATTAGTATAGCCGGTTCTCCGGTGATGGTTTTATTTCAAAAGAGAGTTGGGTACGCGGTTCAAGCCTTGTGACTTACGTTCCCGTGTATTTGCTCTGAGTTGGCGAATCTGTGATCTAAGCTGATTGTTAAAATTGTTCCATTCCGTTTGTGCCCTTTCATTAGATTGTCGTTTAATTTGCCTGTATAATTTTCTTTTTTATTCTATTCGGTTAAGAATATGTGTAGGAAGACTGTTCTTACGTTCCATGACGATTTTCTTTGGTACAGTGTTTGTGATAACTGATTGGATCCTTTGGACGATTTGCTGGTTATAGTTGTCAAGGTATTCCGTAGTAATGGATTTCGTGATGGGCTTTTTGTTTAAATATTTTGTTCTAAAGTTTTCGATATTAAGGTTTTCGGAGTAGCTGAAAGTTGTCCTGAGATTTTCATTTGGGTTCAAATGGTTCAAATAGTTCTAAGCGCTATGGGACTTAACATCTGAGGTCATCAGTCCCCTACTTAAACCTAAGGACATCACACACATCCGTGCCCGAGGCAGGATTCGAACCTGCTACCGTAGCAGCAGTGCGGTTCCGGACTGGTCGCCTAGAACTGCTCGCCCACAGCGGCCGGCCCCGGACTCGTATGGGTTCGTTACGACAGTTTTCAGAGGTATGCCGAAACCTATTGCATTTTTTGTGTCGTGTAGGTTGCGGAGGTCGTTAGTTGGATGGTTCAACCTTATATAGTATGCAATACGTGCTGAAGTGATGTGCAAGAAGCTTGTCTACGGTTTTCTTCTGATCTGAGATGACATGTATTTTCCTGATGGATCGTTTTGTGAGTCGCGAGTAGATGCGCAATGGTTTTCTGAATTGCTATTCTTGCATTTTTAGTTCGTCTTCGATTTCCCCATTGGTGACGCAGTGATCCACATTAGTAATGACGACACTTAGGAAGAGCCCATGTGGTTTCTAATCAGGTTGTGGTTTATTTCGTGAGTTTGTCTAGATGGTTTTTTTTTTTCAGTCTGGTTTCAAAGTCAGTCTGGCAGGTGGTGAGTTTGACACTGTTCCTTCTAAAATTCGTGTTAATCACAAACTGTGCAGGATTGAGTTGTTTTAGTGCTGTATGAAAAGACTTAGCCGTTTCCTTGGGGTCGAAATTTTCAATGATAGCAATTCTAGGTTGAATGTAAAGATCAAAATTTACTGGATTCTCACCGGATTCTGTGGACGCAGTGGAGTTTCGTCTCGAGTGGCGCCTGGAGCGTACCTTTTAAAAACCTACGTCGTCATGTACACTACTGGCCATTAAAATTGCTATACCACGAAGATGATGTGCTACAGACGCGAAATTTAACCCACAGGAAGAGATACTGTGATTTGCAAATTATTAGCTTTTCAGAGCATTCAAACACGGTCGGCGCCGGTGGCGACACCTTCAACGCACTGACATGAGGAAAGTTTCCAATCCATTTCTCATACACAAACAGCAGTTGACCGGCGTTACCTGGTGAAACGTTGTTGTGATGCCTCGTGTAAGCAGGAGAAATGTGTACCATCACGTTTACGACTTTGATAAAGGACGGATTGTAGCCTATCGCGATTGCGGTTTATCGTATCGCGACATTGCTGCTCGCGTTGGTCGAGATCTAATGACTGTTATTAGAATATGGAATCGGTGGGTTCAGGAGGGTAATACGGAACGCCGTGCTGGATCCCAACGGCCTCGTATCACTAGCAGTCTAGATGACAGGCATCTTATCCGCATGGCTGTAACGGATCGTGCAGCCACGTCTCGATCCCTGAGTGAACATATGGGGACGTTTGCAAGACAACCATCTGCACGACTAGTTCGACGACGTTTGCAGCAGCATGGACTATCAGCTCGGAGACCATGGCTGCGGTTACCCTTGACGCTGCATCACAAACAGGAGCGGCTGCGATGGTGTACTCGACGACGAACCTGGGTGCACGAATGTCAAAAAGTCATTTTTTCGGATGAATCCAGGTTCTGTTTACAGCATCATGATGGTTGCATCCATGTTTGGCGACGTCACGGTGAACGCACATTGGAAGCGTGTATTCGTCATCGCCATACTGGCCTATCACCCGGTGTGATGGTATGGGGTGGCATTGGTGACACGACTCGGTCACCTCTTGTTCGCATTGACGGCACTTTGAACAGTGGACGTTACATTTCAGATGTGTTACGACCCGTGACTCTAACCTTCATCGATCCCTGCGAAACCCTACATTTCAGCAGGATAATGCAAGACCGCAAGTTGCGGGTTCTGTACGGGCCTTCCTAGATACAGAAAATGTTCGACTGCTGCCGTGGCCAGCACATTCTCCAGATCTCTCACCAAATGAAAACATCTGGTCAATGGTGGCCGAGCAACTGGCTCGTAACACTACGCCAGCCACTACTCTTGATGAACTGTGGTACTGTGTTGATGCCGAAAGCTCTCTGTTTGACTCAATGCTCAGGCATATCAAGGCCGTTATTAAGGCCAAAGGTGGTTGTTCTAGGTACTGATTTCTCAGGATCTATGCACCAAAATTGCGTGAAAATGTAATCACATGTCAGTTCTAGTATAATATATTTGTCCAATGAATACCCATTTATCATCTGCATTTCTTCTTGATGTAGCAATTTTAATGGTCAGTAGTTTATACCAAGAGATTCCGCTTCATGAATCTTTGGTTTGACAATGAGTACCCGGATGTGGGTCAGACTGAGATGGTTCAGGTTTGCTAAGGTTGTCGGGGATCGACTGATAACGTCTGAGATTCACCTGGTGTAGGTGTGTTAGATTTGTTGCGTCTTGTCAGGTTTTCCTTTCGCCGTGTATATAATTGATTTTGCATGGTGGAGATGGTATGACTCAGTAGCCTGCGATACATACTTGCGTTTTCTAGGTCTCGCCCTAAACTCTGTGCCTTAGCCTCGGCAGACGCGGGCTGACTGTCCTCGGACAGGGCCCTGCCCTGCAGTATACCCTAAAAATCCGTCCCTATGTCTGGCTGGCAGATTACTAAGCACAGCTACAGCTCGCCCTAACAGAGAGGAGAAAAATTTTGTTTTTTCTTAGAGAGCAGTAACAACGGAGATGTGTGCTGAATGTCTCTGCCGCGCTTGTATACTATTTTTACCGCGTCACCTGCTTGCAGCGCCTCCAGCCGCTACTGAGTCCCGCGGCGGGCAGTGGTCATAATATCTTGGCTCATCAGTGTAAAACGCACGTGGTGAGGCGTTCGTAGCCGCGGCCAACGTAACAGCTTGGCCAGCAGACGAGGCAGCGCTCCCAGAGGGAGGATCTGGCGGCCCGAAAAGGAAACCAGGCCGGGTTTCCGGCGCCGTCTGTAATTCGCTGCCGGCAGTGCTAGAGCAGCCGTCGCGCTCACTTCTCGCACGAAAGGCGCGGATGCGGCCAGCAGCCAGACGGCACGTCGTTACACTCTGAGCTCCCGGTACAATACGGCGGAAGAACTCCGCGCACCGCGCCCGTTGTCTCCGTGTGCACTCGAGAGGCTTCTCCGCTCCTTTTCCCCCCGTATTCACTGAATGGCCCCGTAAAAATGTGGACAGAGTGTTGTTACTGACCTCACGCCGAAATGTTATCCTTTTTTACTCTGCTCACTGTAGGAAGGGTAGAATATTGTAGTGAAAGGAGAGAAACCACGAAAGAAGTCCCACAGGGTTCAATTTTGAGTCCACTCATATTCCTTATACATGCGAATGATCTTCCACTGGACACTCAGTAAACAGAATTGGTACTCTTTGCAGCAGAGGTTACTAGTATTATACTAAATCTCATTACAGAGAAAGCAGCAGAACATATTGTTAATAATATTCTTCAAAGAATTCTTAAGTTCTACTCTGAAAATGGACTCTCTCCATAAATTTTGAGGAAACATACCACTGCATACTCAGTTCTGTGCAACAAATGGTGACATACAAACGACTGATGTAGCACATGAATCAGACTCGATAAACAGAAGAGAATGCTCCAAATTTTTGAATATACTTGTTGATGTTAACTTTAAATGGAAGAAGCAAATTACTGCACTGCTCAAGCAGTTAAGGTCAGCTCCTTTTTCACTTCGTCTAATTGCTGGTCTTCAAACCAACAAATCAACCTTTTGATATACTTTGCATATTTCCACTCAGTAATGCGGAACAATTACCTGAGTTAACTCACCATTTACAAAGACAGTATCGACAAGCAGTAAGAATAAGATGTGATCACCCGCAGTCGTTATGTAGTGCTTCAAGGAGTTGCACATTTTAACTGCGCCTTCACAATACGTGTATTAGTTACAGAAATTCGTCAAAAATCAGACACAATTTGAGAAGTATAGCGATGCCCATGCCTGCAACACTAAAGGAAAAAAAGACCTTTATCACCCATTATCAAATGTATCATTGGCTCATAAAGGGACTCTTTATGCAGGAGCTAAAACTTTTGATCATTTGCCTAATAACATACATGCGTGGCAAATATCAAAGTATCTTTTAAGTCTAACTTCAATCATTTCTCCTGGACAACACTTTTTATTCCATACATGAATTTTTGTTTCAAAACTGTTGCCCCCATCCCTAAAACAAAAACTGTGTCTACGGATTGATCCAAGAGAGGGACTACTAAAAAAATTATACGTTCTACATCTACATCCATACTCCGCAAGCCACCTAACGGTGTGTGGCGGAGGGTCCCTGAGTACCTCTATGGGTTCTCCCTTCTATTCTAATGTCGTATTGTTCGTGGAAAGAATGATTGTCGGTATGCTTCTGTGTGGGCTCTAATCTCTCTGATTTTATCCTCATGGTCTCTTCGCGAGATATACGTAGGAGGGAGCAATATACTGCTTGACTCTTCGGTGAAGGTACGTTCTCGAAATTTTAACGAAAGCCCCTACCGAGGTATTGAGCGTCTCTCCTGCAGAGTCTTCCACTGGAGTTTATCTATCATCTCCGTAACGCTTTCGCCATTACTAAATGATCCTGTAACGAAGCGAGCTGCTCTCCCTTGGATGTTCTCTATCTCTTCTATCAACCCTATCTGGTACGGATCCCACATTACTGAGCAGTATTCAAGCAGTGGGCGAACAAGTGTACTGTAACCTACTTCCTTTGTTTTCGGATTGCATTTCCTTAGGATTCTTCCAATGAATCTGTCTGGCATCCGCTTTACCGACGATCAACTTTATATGATCATTCCATTTTAAATCACTCCTAATGCGTACTCCCAGATAATTTACGGAATTAACTGCTTCCAGTTGCTGACCTGCTATTTTGTAGCTAAATGATAAGGGATCTATCTTTCTATGGATTCGCAGCACATTACACTTGTCTACATTGAGATTCAATTGCCATTCCCTGCACCATGCGTCAATTCTCTGCAGATCCTCCTACATTTCAGTACAATTTTCCATTTTTACAACCTCTCGATACACCACAGCATCATCTGCAAAAAGCCTCAGTGAACTTTCGATGTCATCCACCAGGTCATTTATGTATATTGTGAATAGAAACGGTCCTATGACACTCCCCTGCGGCACACCTGAAATCACTCTTACTTCGGAAGACTTCTCTCCACTGAGAATGACATGCTGCGTTCTGTTATCTAGGAACTCCTCAATCCAATCACACTATTCGTCTGATAGTACATATGCTCTTACTTTGTTCATTAAACGACTGTGGGGTACTGTATCAAATGCCTTGCGGAAGTCAAGAAACACGGCATCTACCTGTGAACCTGTGTCTATGGCCCTCTGAGTCTCGTGGACGAATAGCGCGAGCTGGGTTTCACACGGCTGTCTTTTTCGAAACCCATGTTGATTCCTACAGACTAGATTTCTAGTCTCCAGAAAAGTCATTATACTCGAACATAATACGTGTTCCAAAATTCTACAACTGATGGACGTTAGAGATATAGGTCTATAGTTCTGCACATCTCTTCGACGTCCCTTCTTGAAAACGGGGATGACCTGTGCCCTTTTCCAATCCTTTGGAACGCTACGCTCTTCTAGAGACCTACAGTACACCGCTGCAAGAAGCGGAGCAAGTTCCTTCGCGTACTCTGTGTAAAATCGAACTGGTATCCCATCAGGTCCAGCGGCCTTTCCTCTTTTGAACGATTTTAATTGTTTCTCTATCCCTCTGTCGTCTATTTCGATATCTACCATTTTGTCATCTGTGCGACAATCTAGAGAAGGAACTACAGTGCAGTCTTCCTCTGTGAAACAGCTTTGGAAAAAGACATTTATTATTTGGGCCTTCAGTCTGTCATTCTCTGTTTCAGTACCATTTTGGCGAGAGAGTGTCTGGACATTTTGTTTTGATCCACCTACCGCTTTGACGTAAGACCAAAATTTCTTAAGATTTTTCGCTCTAGTTGCTCAGTATGTTCTTCAAACCAATTTCGAACAACTGTGGCCCAGTGAAAGGGCACATTCTCATCCACGAAAATTACATCGTTGTTTGGAAACATGACATCTGTCGATGGCTCAATGCAGCAGCATTAATGTTAAAACAGATCATAAGCTGACTCGTTCAATATCTTTTAGATAAAAGAATCGCTCAAATGATCTATGGAACATGAAACTATTACACCTTTTTACGCCGGCCAGTGTGGCCGAGCGGTTCTAGGCGCTTCAGTCTGGAAGCGCGCAACGACTACGGTCGCAGGTTCGAATCCTGCCTCGGGCATGGATGTGTGTGCTGTCCTTAGGTTTGTTAGGTTTAAGTAGTTCTAAGATCTAGGGGACTGATGATTTTAGCTGTTAAGTCCCATAGTGCACAGAATTATTTGAACCATTTGAACACTTTTTTACTGTAATCTCTTTTTCATCTCCCACTCCTGTTCCTCCCTCCTCGCTGTCTCCGGCACACACACACACACACACACACACACACACACACACACACACACACACACACACACACACACACACACTCTTCGCTCCATTACCAAAGCAATTATTTTTTGATCGCTCCTATCAGTTTATCCGTCTCTTAGTGAAGCTCTCCCATAAAGCTCTTATGTATCTCCACTGAGAAGACAGTTAACGGACATGTTAGTTGTACTCAGGTGATTCATATGAAAAGGTTGCCGAAATTATTTTGGCCGCACAGCAAGAACTAACAGACCTTTGAACGCGGAATGGTAGCTGGAGCTAGATTGAAGGACATTTAAATTCGGAAATCGTTAAGGAAATCAATATTCTGTGATGTAGATTGTCAAGAGTGTGCCGAGAATACCAAATTTCAGGCATTACCTCTAACCATGGACAATGCAATGGTCGACTGCCTTAACAACCGAGTGCAGCGATGTTTACGTAGAGTTTTCAGTGCCAACAGACATGCACCACTCCGTGGAACAACAGCAGAAATTAATGTGGGACGTATGACGAAGGTATCAGTTAGGGCAGAGCGGCGAAGTTTGGCGCTAATGGGCTACGGCAGCAGACGACCGCCGCGAGTACCTTTCCTAACAGAACGACATAGCCTGCAGCGACCGCCTGGGCTCGTGGCCGTATCGGTTGGACCCTGGACGTGGAAAATCATCGCTTGGTCAGACGAGTCCTGATTTCAGTGGGTAAGAACTGATGGTAGGGTTTGAGTGTGGCGCAGTCCTCACGAAACCGTGGAGCCAAGTTCTCAACAAGAGACTGTGCTAATTGCTGGTGGCTCTATAGTGGCATGGCCTGTGTTAACACGGAATGGCCTGGGAAAAATGTTCCAACTGAAACGATAACTAACTCGAAATGGTTATGCTAGGCTACCTGGGGACCACTTTGAGCCATTGACATACACTCCTGGAAATGGAAAAAAGAACACGTTGACACCGGTGTGTCAGACCCACCATACTTGCTCCGGACACTGCGAGAGGGCTGTACAAGCAATGATCACACGCACGGCACAGCGGACACACCAGGAACCGCGGTGTTGGCCGTCGAATGGCGCTAGCTGCGCAGCATTTGTGCACCGCCGCCGTCAGTGTCAGCCAGTTTGCCCTGGCATACGGAGCTCCATCGCAGTCTTTAACACTGGTAGCATGCCGCGACAGCGTGGATGTGAACCGTATGTGCAGTTGACGGACTTTGAGCGAGGGCGTATAGTGGGCATGCGGGAGGCCGGGTGGACGTACCGCCGAATTGCTCAACACGTGGGGCATGAGGTCTCCACAGTACATCGATGTTGTCGCCAGTGGTCGGCGGAAGGTGCACGTGCCCGTCGACCTGGGACCGGACCGCAGCGACGCACGGATGCACGCCAAGACCGTAGGATCCTACGCAGTGCCGTAGGGGACCGCACCGCCACTTCCCAGCAAATTAGGGACACTGTTGCTCCTGGGGTATCGGCGAGGACCATTCGCAACCGTCTCCATGAAGCTGGGCTACGGTCCCGCACACCGTTAGGCCGTCTTCCGCTCACGCAGCAACATCGTGCAGCCCGCCTCCAGTGGTGTCGCGACAGGCGTGAATGAAGGGACGAATGGAGACGTGTCGTCTTCAGCGATGAGAGTCGCTTCTGCCTTATTTCAATTTCCAGGACTGTATGTCATGTTTCCAAACAACGATGTAATTTTTGTGGATGAGAATGTGCCCTTTCACTGGGCCACAGCTGTTCGAAATTGGTTTGAAGAATATACTGAACAACTCGAGCGAATGACTCGGCTATCCAGATCGCCCGACATGACTCTCACCGAAATTTGAGGCGTCATAGAGAGGTTAGTTCGTGTACAAAACCCTGTTTCGTGTATTTGGCGAAAGCAGGCTTTGTTCAGCCTGGAGATCATGAGTTGGTGTTTCTGCAACGCTTCTAAATGGACTGCGGCCTGAGGATTCCCGAAAATGTTCAAGGCTTCTATAAATGATTCATTCGTTTCCAAAGCTCAATATTTTCCAAAGGATTGCATATTCAAATATGACATGCATGAATGCAATAGAACCGTAAACTAACCAAGTTCGCGTTTTGCCCTTTACAAAGGTTCTATGAGTCACACTCTGCTCACACGACAAGCTTAGTCAAGTTCGTTTAACACGTTTTGTAGCATGTCAGTGCTCATCACAGTAGCA
Source organism: Schistocerca gregaria (assembly GCF_023897955.1). NCBI lineage: Eukaryota > Metazoa > Arthropoda > Insecta > Orthoptera > Acrididae > Schistocerca > Schistocerca gregaria. The sequence goes on along the minus strand of NC_064921.1, from coordinate 517,037,595 downwards.
CTGATGCGTTCTCTGATCTGTTCCAGTATTCATAGTTGTGGGGGTATGTAAACAGTGTCCTTAATGTAACCCCCACCAGCCTCTTCCCCCAAAAAAAGGTCACAAGCCTTTAGGTCAGGAGACCTGTGAAGCCAAGGGTACAGAACCACATAATGTTCATCACTACGTCCAATTCCCCGATGCGGAAGTTTGTCGTTTAAATATCGACAACATCTATACTTCAACGAGGGGATCTCCTATGTTGCTGGAAGATCGATTTCCTGGAATCAGCAGTCACTTGTAGAAACAACCACAGCAGCCATATACCAAGGTAAGAGGTAGTCTCCATAGTTTTCTTACGTTAAGAAAAATGATCCACACTGCTTCGTCTGTTACACGGCACTGACGAATCTCGTTTATGCACCTCAGTTTCATGAGGATGTTGAGTGCACCACATTCTCACATTGTCGCAATTAACCTTTTCAGATAAATGGTGGACTGACTCATCGCTGAATATCTACTTCGAGACAAAAAGTTCATCTTCAAGTGCTTCATGGGGTGTCCCGCTGCTATGGAAGATGAAGTTCTTGGAAGATGAAGTTCTTGGAATCAGCAGTCAGTTGTGGAAACAACCACAGCTGCGACATATCAAGGTAAGAGGAACACGTCACAGGCTTCTCACAGAAAAGAAACGGCCCATACAGCTTCGTCTGTGATACTGCATAGAAAACATTAACCCTCAGAGAATCTTTCATGTGCAACAGTAGATGTTCAGTGCCCCACAGAGTCCCACATTGTGGCGATTAACCATACCGATAAATGGAAGGATGATTCGTCGCTGAATATCAGCTTGGAGGCGAAATGTTCAAGCTCAAGTACTTCCTGCATTGTGATGTAAAATTGAAGGTGTTGGCCACAATATTTTGATTTTAATTGTTGCACTTGCTTCAGACTGTAGGGCTTCAAATTTAACCGTCCTGATAAATTCTTCCACAAAATTTGCTGTGGTATTCCAAGTTCGTGGCTTGAGAGGAGCATTGATATTTTTGGACAACATATGAAACTTTCTCACGCCCTCCTCTCACCCCTCCCCTCCCTCCCCCCCCCCTCCCCCCCTCCCGTCGCCACCCCGCCCGGTTGCATTTTGCATACTCCGTAGACCGTTACTTTCCTGCTTACAGAGACAGTCAATGTCCCTAAATTGTCGATACCACCGTATAACACGCTGTTCACATTGCGTTTCTTTTCCACAGTTACTTCTAAGTGCACGCCATACTGCTGTAACAAATAAACATTCACATATTCCAAAACACGAAAACTCTTTTCTTGTTTTGTCGCCATTTTGTCAACACACTGCACTCGTAACGCCGACTAGTGCGAACGAAGCAAATTCTGTTAGCTTACGCTTCTACTCATGCATTAGTAATATTTTTACATGTAGTAATTTACAATAAACAGAACGCTGAAAACTAATGAACCACTTACAGAAGCCGCGGACTTTTGAAAACTCTGGGTAGGAAGGCATCGTTTTACAAAGAATACTATTAATGGGAAATGCACAGTGAAAACATTTCGCTTCTGAGACTGACTGGCTGAAAGAGATCGTGCGTCTGGGACCGGTGAAGTCGAGGAATCAACGGACAGCCCTGGAGGTAGCGGGAAGGGAATTGGGCGCCTATGGGGTGGCGGTGATGTTTCAAGAGTACTGAATGTATGAAGTCGCGAGTGAGTCATCCTCAATGACATAAAAAAGCTGTCCTGCCAATACGAAAAGTTTTGAGAACTCGACTGTGTACGGCCGTAGAATTCGGCTTAAGCTACCGGTTTTCTAAGCGAGTGTTACCTTTCCACCCAAACTCAAAACATTGTGCCGATTCGTCTCCTTTATTTCTGCTGGACAGAGTCTCTCGCTTAGCTTCCAACCGACCTGCAGCGATTATGTTCATTCTGCACTGCGTATTACTAATCATTATGCTGCCACTCGTCGCCAGTACATCGCGGTATATAAAATTGAAATTTTGTCAACATGAATGCATGATGCTGTCGCCTAATCAGTAGCTCGTAAGTGCGTTAAATTGAGTTGTATCGGCGGTCAGCTGGATATGGTCGTTTCTAAAGGAGTATATATTATCTACTATCTGTTATTGTGCTCTTCAGTCCAGAGACTGGTTTGATGAAGCTCTCCATGCTAATCTATCCTGTGCAAGCTTCTTCATCTCACAGTACCTGCTACAACCTACATCCTCCTGAATATGCATAGTGTATTAATCTCTTGGTCTTGCTCTATGATTTTTACTCTCCACGCTGCCCTCCAATACTAAATTGGTGATCCCTTGATGCCTCAGAACATGTCCTACCAACCGATCCCTTCTTCTAGTCGTGCCACAATTTTCTCTTCTCCCCAATTCTACTTAGTACCTCCTCATCAGATGTGATCTACACATTTAATCTTCAGCCTTCTTCTGTAGCACCACATTCCGAAAGGTTCTATTCTCTTCTTCTCTAAACTATCTATCGTCCATGTTTCACTTCCATACTTGGCTACACTCCATACAAACACTTTCAGAAAGACTTACTGACACTTAAATCTATACTAAAATGGTTCAGATGGCTATGGGACTTAACTCCTGAGGTCATCAGTCCCCTAGAACTTAGAACTACTTAAACATAATTAACCTAAGGACATCACACACATCCATGCCCGAGGCAGGATTCGAACCTGCGACCGTAGCGGCGCTTGGTTCCAGACTGTAGCGCCTAGAACCACTCCGCCACCCAATCTATACTCGATGATAAAAAATTTCTCTTCTTCAAAAACTCTTTCCTAGCCATTGCCAGTCCGCATTTTATATCCTCTCTACTTCGACCATCATCAGGTATTTTGCTCCTCAAATAGCAAAAATCTACAACTTTAAGTGTCTCATTTACTAATCTAATTCCCCCAGCATCATCCGATTTAATTCGACTACATTCCATTATCCTCGTTTTCCTTTTGTTGCTGTTCATCTTATACCCTCCTTTCAAGACAATGTCCATTCCGTTCAACTGCTCTTCCAGGTCTTTTCCTGTCTCTGACAGAATTACAATGTCATCGGAAAACCTCAAAGTTTTTATTTCTTCTCCAGGGATTTTAATTCCAGCTCCGAATTTTTCTGTTGTTTCCTTTCCTGCTTGCTCAATATACAAATTGAATAACATCGGGGAGAGGCTACAGCCCTGTCTCACTCCCTACCCAATCACTGCTTTTATTTTATACCCCTCGACTCTTAGAATGGCCATCTGATTTCTGTGCAAATTGTAAATAGCCTTTCGCTCCCTGTATTTGACCCTTGCCACCTTCAGAATTTGAAAGAGAGTATTCCAATCAACAGTGTCAAAACCTTTCTCTAAGTCTACAAATGCTAGAAATGTAGGTTTGCATTTCCTTAATCTATATTCTAAGATAAGTAGGACAGTCAGTATTGCCTCTCATGTTCCAACATTCTACGGAATCCAAACTGATCTTCCCCGACGTCTGTTTCTATTAGTTTCTCCATTCGTCTGTAAAGAATTCATGTTATAATTTGCAGTCGTGATTTATTAAACTGATAGTTCGCTAATTTACACCTCTGTCAACGCCTGCTTTCTTTGGGATTGGAAATATTATATTCTTTTTGAAGTCTGAGGGTATTTGCCTGTCTCATAGATCTTGCTTACCAGATGGTAAAATTTTATCAGGGCTGGCTCTACCAAGGCTATCAGTAGTTGCAATGGAATGTTGTCTACTTCCGGGGCCTTGTTTCGATTTAGGTCTTTCAGTGTTCTGTCAGTCTCTTCACGCAGTATCATATCTCCCATTTCATCTTCATCTACATCCTCTTCCATTTCCATAATATTGTCCTCAAGTACATCGCCCTTGTATAGACCCTTTATATACTCCTTCTACTTTTCTGCTTTCTTTTCTTTGCTTAGAACTGGGTTTCCATCTGAGCTCTTGATATTCATGCAAGTGGTTCTCTTTTCACCGAAGTTCTCTTTAATTTTCCTGTTGGCGGTTCCATCTTTCCCTAGTGAGATATGCTTCTATATCCTTACGTTTGTCCTCTAGCCATCCCTGTTTAGCCATTTTGTACTTCTTGTCGATCTCATTTTTGAGACATTTGTATTCCTTTTTGCCTGCTTCATTTAGTACACTTTTATATTTTTTCCTTTCATCAACCAAAGTCATTATTTCTTCTGTTACCCATGGATTTCTACTAGCCCTCGTCTTTTTACCTACTTGATCCTCTGCTGCCTTCATTATTTCATCTTTCAGAACTACCCATTTTTCTTCTTCTGTATTTCTTTCCCCCATTCCTGTCAGTCGTGCCCTAATGCTCTCCATAAGACTATCTACAGCCTCTGTTTCTTTCAGTTTCTCCAGGTTCCTTCGCCTTTAATTCCCATCTTTTTGCAGTTACTTTAGTTTTAATCTACAGTTCATAACCAATAAATTGTGGTCAGATGACACATCTGCCACTGGAAATGTCTTACAATTTAAAACCTGGTTCCTGAATCTCTGTCTTACTATTATACAATCTATCTGAAACCTTCCAGTGTCTCCAGGTCTCTTCAATGTATACAGTCTTCCTTCATGATTCTTGATCCTAGTGTTAGCTATGATTAAGTTATACTCTGTGCAAAATTCTACAAGGCGGTTTCCTCTTTCATTCCTTGCCCCCATTCCGTATTCACCTACTACGTTTCCTTCTCTCCCTTTTCCTACTGACGAATTCCAGTCACCCATGACTATTAAATTTTCGTCTCCCTTCACTACCTGAATAATTTCTTTTACCTCATCATACATTTCTTCAATTTCTTCATCATCTGCAGAGCTAGTTGGCATATAAACTTGTACTACTGTAGTAGGCGTGGGCTTTGTGTCCATCTTGGCCACAAAAATGCGTTCACGATGCTGTTTGTAGTAGCCTACCCGCGCTCCTATTTTTTTTATTCTTTATTAAACCTACTCCTCCATTACTCCTATTTGATTTTGTATTTATAACCCTTTATTCACTTGAGCAGAAGTCTTGTTCCTCCTGCCTCCAGACTTTACTAATTTCCACTTCATCTAGCTGTAACCTATCCATTTCCCTTTTTAGATCTTCTAACCTGCCTGCCCGATTAAGGGATCTGACATTCCACACTCTGATCCGTAGAACGCCAGTTTTCTTTCTCCTCATAACGACATCCACGTGAGTGGAGATCCGAATGGAGGATTATTTTACTTCCGGAATATTTTACCCAAGATGACACCATCATCATTTAACCATACAGTAAAGCTTCATAGCGTCGGGAAAAATTACGGGTGTGGTTTCCCCTTGCTTTCAGCCGTTTGCAGTACCAGCACAGCAAGCCCGTTTTGGTTAATGTTAGAAGGCCAGATCAGTCAATCATCCAGGCTGTTGCCCCTGAAACTACTGAAAAGGCTGCTGCCCATCTTAAGGTTGCATCTTGTGGTTGCACCTACGGTACGGCTATCTGTATCGTTGAGGACGCAAGCCTTCCCACCAACGGCAATGTCCATTGTTCATGGGGGATTTTACTATCTACAGTTATCAATATTCTTGTGTCTACACATAGTAATTTTGGGTTAAATTCGTACTAGCACGTTGTAAGTAGGCTGTTTAGGTTTTTAAGTTGGTAACGTCACGTAGCGCTCTGTATAAAAATCACTGACTGTGCTGTGCGCAGTCTGTGGCTGGTTTGTATTGCTGGAATTAGCTATTGTAGTGTTGGGCATTTGGCTGTTTACAGCGCGTAGCGTTGCGCAGTTGGAGGTGAGCCGCCAGCAGTTGTGGATGTGGAGAGAGAGATGGCGGAGTTTTGAGAGCGGATGATCTGGACGTGTGTCCATCAGAGACAGTAAATTTGTAAGACTTTATGTCATGAACTGATATATATATTATGAATTTTGAACACTATTAAGGTAAATACATTGTTCGTTCTCTATCAGAATCTTTCATTTGCTAACTTGCCTATCAGTAGTTAGTGACTTCAGTAGTTAGAATCTTTTATTCAGCTGACAGTTTTGGCGCTCGCTGTATTGCAGTAGTTCGAGTAACGAAGATTTTTGTGAGGTAAGTGATTCATGAAAGGTATAAGTTATTGTTAGTCAGGGCCACTCTTTTGTAGGGATTATTGAATGTCAGATTGCGTTGTGCTAAAAATATTGTATGTCAGTTTATAGATGATCTGAGTAAGTAAAAAGAGAAATGTCTGAGTACGTTCAGTTTTGCTCAGGTGTTTGAAAATCACCATCATAGTAATTCACTAGTTTTTCTAAGGGGACGTTTCAACGTTTATGCGAATTAGGTGTTTACTCCGTAACTTGAATGGACACAGTTACGTGCTTGCTGTTACACTGCTTTTTGTTCATTTTATATGGAAAAATTTTGATGCACATTAGCTTTGTTACTGTGTATCCAGTTCTAACAGAAGACAGATTCTTTCCCTGTCAGAGGCTTCTAATTTGATTGATGTTTTGCCTGTGTATAGTGCACTTCATACATATTTTACCTGTCCACTGGTTTCTATAGAGAGAGCACTGCCATGAAACCAGACTGTGAAAAGGAGTAGCATGCATCTTCTTAAATTCAGGATTCTCTGGCAGAGACCTTTTGGCTTGTACAATCATAAAGAGAATGGTAGGGATGCGATGGGCTCTGTTAGAGGATGAGTTTGGCACCGCAGAAGAGGCAAAAATATACAAACGCCACCCCAAAACCAGGTCTGGACAAGCATATGATGAGCACTATCACTAGGTCACAGCTGCTCACATGTGGCTGTCACAAATATGTCAAAATGAGCACCCTAATAACAAAACTCAGACGAAATGCGTAAGATGCTGCCAGTAAGCTTTTTGTAGAACGGGAGAGGATTTCAGAGTCTTTCAGAAGAAAAAAATAATAGTGAGGCAACTTGCATGCTTGTATTACAAAAGTAATAACTTTTTATGATTATTAAATTTTTGTTTTAAACTCCTTAATATTTAATCATCTTGCTGGGACAGGTAATTCTTGCTGACGTTTTTTCCTGTGTTTGCAACTTAGATTTGGATTTTCAGACTCTACCTTCTGGAAAACATAATGTATTTCATCTTCTGTGTAGCTATGTCATCTTCTGTCGGTTTCAGTTTATTTCAGTAAAAAAAATCATAGCAAGTTCATGTCTGTTTTTATATTTTAGACCTCTAAACTAAAACTCATACGTTTATTTTCAGTTCTTCACTTGAAACACATATCAATAAATAAAAATAAGTACAAGCTTTTAGTCATTGCTCTTCCTCACAATTTCAAATACGTTGCAACAAACCAGAGGAAAATTGAGCTGAAATAAACCTGACCTCCACACTGGTGCTCGGGCTTTTCCATTAAAGTTTTAGTGAAAGTATGTTTTTACTGATTTCTCGTTGCGTAATACGACAAATATGGAGGACTTGACGAGGTATAATAGAAAACATTTAAGTCCGCTTGTTTCGGCGGAAACATGAAGTGTGGTGTTTTTATAACCTCTGATTCTGAGCTGTAACCTTGTTTTGCTTACGATGGAGACTATCGATGACAGGCGGAAGCGATTTAGTGAGCGTTGCGCTATCTAAAGCTTGGCTCTGAGAGTCTTTTTGAAAGTAGCTGGATTGCTACACGGCGTTTATTAGTACATAAGAGTAGTCACAACTTTACACCTCTCTCGAAAGTGAAGGCAAGACTGGAGACCCAAGAGTAGGTCGATTTAACAAACCAGAGGTGCAGAATTTGGGTAGACATACACAAGTTTCTGAGTAAGTCTGCGTAGCAATACGTCGCGTGATATGTGTCGCGCGCAGCCTGGCGTAAATTCTGCCCGCGGCCGCGAGTGCGACTTCATTGACGGCAGGGCAAGTCTGAGGACGAGACGGCAGGAGCTTTTCATCACGTCTTGAATATCAGCTCCTCACTCCAAGTAGACTAATTCAGTAATAAATAAAATTTTCACCGTTTCGTGGGGAAAATAATAGCTGAGGTGACACTGGTAATGGGGGAGGACAGTAATACTAGTAATATTTTTTAAACTACGGTCTTACTACTGCTTCAAGCTGTGGCAATGAAAATCTTAACCAACATGTTCTACATCTAAAGCCCTATCGACTACCTTATTGATTGAGTTATATTTTCTACTCACCATACTAAACCTGTCGGAAAGAGACATGATGAATATTTTACACTCACTTATCCTGGAGAGTTGGGGAGAAAGTTCAAAACTACAGATAACGGAGAGGTGCTGAAACACGTTGGTGTGCTTGTCCAAACACGCGGTGTACGGCGCTGAAAGTAAGACAAATACAAACATCGTAGTGGTACCGATAGAGGAGGAGAGGAGACCGGTTTAACGCGAGTGCACTGCTGTATTTTCCAGTCTACTAGCCATTCTTAGCATAAGATAAGTGGCCCATTTCTACTATCTTTGATTTTTTCCCGTCAGTGAAGGAAAGGGGGGCAGGAGCGCTCTGTTATAGCTGGGAAACTGTCTCACCCTAACATTACAATGTGCAGAATAGTTATTGCCGTAAGAGGAAAGGGGAAAAAACAACATGCTTCATCATACAGGTTTACATATCAAGCAGGTAATTAAATATGTGAAAGAGGATGCAAGGGTAAAACTTGTGTAAGGTTAGTAGTGCATGATAATCGATGGAAACAAGCTAATAAGTTTGGAGAATACGGCCTATAAAAAAAAAAAAAAAGGTACGAGGCACCACTGTCCGACCAAAAACGTTCCGTGCGTGATTGATTTTATTCCTGGCGTACAAGCGGATCAGCACAGTAACATCACTGGCAGCTTGAACTATGCTCTGTTCGTCGTAAGAATAAACCTGATGTAAACAAACACAAATGCGATGATTGGTCATAAGCCGTAGCACACGTACACTGGTGTTACTTTCTCCGTAGTAGGTCTTAGTTACTTGTATTTATTAGATATATTACTACTAAGCTACATTAAATAAAACTAAAATATTCCAATGTATTAACAGCCATCAACATTTTTCCCAATGACCCTTTAGCTATGTACTTTTTGTTTGAAGAATCGTTTAGTCACCCCTGCATCTACGGTATTTCCGAACCGGGGCACCCCCCCCCCCCCCCCCCCCCCGCCTTCGCTCCACCCATCCACCGTTTGAGAAAGGACGTCAAAAATTTTTAAAAACAAAGTTTTCAAAAATATGTTCGTTTTGTAACGTACATCGTTCTCAAGAGTTTTATCTACAAAACATATATGTTCAAGGAAATTAAGACTAGTTATTCGGTCTTAAGTGTGCCAAAGTGCAGTACCACACCTTTTCACAAAGCATTCTTCTATCGTACGTCACTGTATTTCACTCTGCAGAATTCAGACGTGTATACTTTGTGATGGAAGCCATCAGACATATATTCAGGACACTGGAAATTAAAATGTCCTTTGGTGCCTCTCCTGCTCTCAGTCGGATCAGTTCGACACCCTATTCCATGTAAAAACACTCACAATTAATACTCGGTGGGAGTATTTGTGACCGGGATAATAGGAATGCTTCAGTAAATTTGCACTCATTGTTGCCTATCAGCGAACAACTTTTTCTTTCGTGTGATATAAAATTAAATATAGGAAACGTAGAACCAGTGAAGCTGAGACAAGCATCAAAGTTCACCTTAAGTTTAGCTACATGAAAAATCAAAATGTCGTTGTCTAATACTGACAAAGCTGTTAATACGTAAGAGACTGTATGGTCACAAATGGTCATTTTTATATACTTCATTTACATGAATAACACGACAGAACATAATTACCGAAGTACGAATATCAAATGCCTATTAGGCCTACTACATGCAAATTGTTTTCAAAAAATGGTTCAAATGGCTCTGAGCACTATGGGACTTAACATCTATGGTCATCAGTCCCCTAGAACTTAGAACTACTTAAACCTAACTAACCTAAGGACATCACAGAACACCCAGCCATCACGAAGCAGAGAAAATCCCTGACCCCGCCGGGAATCGAACCCGGGAACCCGGACGTGGGAAGCGAGAACGCTAGCGCACGACCACGAGATGCGGGCGCAAAATATTTTATGTTAGGAAATGGTTTTGTACTTCATCCATATGCTCCATTTTCTCAAGCATGAGATCGAAATCCTCATATTCTTCCATATCATTTGTGTGATTTCCCCATTTCTTCTCCTTCCTCGTTCTAACAAACAATCTTGTCATCACTAATTCTCTAAGTATTCCTGCTATTATTAAAACTTATTCTCCGATTGAATTCACTAACACTGCCAGAATCACAGGTTCAGTTATCTCGCGTTTATTCTCCGGTTAGGCGTTACCGTGTGTTCGTGCAAAGCGATTTCCGCGCTATTGTGAGAATAGAACTTGAGGTGGCTGCTAACAGGGGAGTGTACAACTGGTAGTGTAGCGATCTGGCAAATATTTTGTGTCAAAATTTAATTTCCTTGGATACATCGCGAAGATAATATACAATCTTTCTTACCTGTTTTTCCTGTTAGTCGTTTATTTACACTCTGGTAGCCTAAATTTATGGACGTCGCTAATAATTACAACAACGCTGATCATTCGGACGCCGAGCCAGCCACATACACAAACAGCGCTTGGCAATCACCCGTTTGGGTTTATTCAGCTCAGCACCGTCCCCGTTTGTGTGCGAGGAAGTCCTTTATTTCTAGGTGCGACGGGGATTCCGCTGGCAGACTATGAGCGCTTTCAAAAATAAAGTTATGATTTGTTCAGAAATCAACTTAAAATGAGTTCAAAAATGTTCAAAAGCCAACTGAGATGCGTTCCAAAATCATAGGAACAATCGATGGACAACGTGCCCTGGATGCTGGGCGCTGTGTGAAACAATGTCTTTATCTTCAAGAATATGAATTTGCCGCTCCCTGAATTTGCCGCCCGGATCAGATACCCCGGTTTGCGCCCCCCCCCCCCCCCCCCCGATAAGCCGCTCCCCCCCCCCCCCCCCCCCACTGTACAGTCACAGTCACGCACTGTTAATGCGCAATATGAAAATTGTTCAGGCTGCTTCCTGCTCTGTACTGAAACATGGATATGGAACACGATTAATAAGTGCCGAGAAACAGGTTGTTGTTAATGATTTTCATAATTTACAGGTAAAATCGGTCTTGAAGTTCTCCGAGAGAGTGTATTCGACACAGTTAAGATTCGAATATGGATATGCAGCGGAATCGATTGCGAAGTAGATTGATAATTTGGTGCAGTTCGTGGAGCGGTGGTTCAAGTCACGCCTTAGTCACCCTTCCATTGAGATACTTGCATTTCGTAATTGTAAAATTAATCACTATTTTTTATGAATAATGCACGTCTCCTTCTTTCTAATTACATATTTCACGACAAATTCCTGTTTTCATTTCAAATGTAAATTCTTAACTGTCGATATTTCATGAAACATTGTTAGCAAAGGTAGCTTAAATTAAGAAAAAAATAATTTAATAGTTTAGGACAAAAATGAAAAACCAAATACTCTTTATATATATATATATTCTCATACAAATCAGTGATAATTGTCGTAGAAACATAAGAAACAATCATTTTCATAGCATCGAGCAAACCATACAAGTGCTGCTTTTTTACATTTGAGACTGTTCCATTACAATATGAACCTAACAGAACTGACATGGAGCCAAGTTACGAAATCTGTTGCGAGAAGTAACAAGACTGATAAGCTGCCAGACGTACTGGAACTAACGCACGCAGCTTTTTCACGTGTCGCTGCCAAACACTGGCGAAATATGCAATTTCCATCACTCTTGCTTGTAATTAGAATACTATGTTAGGGAAGCACTAGAGCATTTTATGCTTTCTGTCTGGTCGCCTAAGAAGTTTGCTGTAGTGCTGGAGTTTTGCAGAATAATATTTTATTAGCTTTAAAAATTAAATGACTTTCTAAGCTATACTGTTTCTCTGATCGTCTCTTTTTCGTCTGAACTACAACTGCTCACATCATTGCAGGTTAGATGGACCAGCTGGCTGTCCATTGCTGTCAGTAACTTTTCGCCGGTAAAGCTATTTTCCTGCATTATCGTTCAGTCTATGTGCGTATAACGCAGCAAAAAACGTATGCTTATGGTCGTACTTGACTGTACTGGACACAGCTTGGCTTCCGCTCCACGTGAAACAAAATCCGAAGAGATTCAAGCAAACGCGAAAGAATACATGGTGTAATGTTTACATCAGGTTGATTCTTATGATGAACTCAGTGGAACAACAGCGAACAAGAGATGTGCACTTTAACAGTCGGTTGAGAACAGACAGTGGTAAACAGGGGTTGTGCGACCGCACTTTGTCAACGTTGTGTCACAAATCGTAATCGAGCAGCGTACTGAACATGTGTATATCGAGTGTTCCAGGCTTTCTGCAGAATGTTTGAAAAAGAGCAATGTGTGTATACAGTTCTTCCCGCCCACCTTGACTCACAAACAAAATATAATGATGCATAGGCCCCTGACACTACTTGGTAGAAATGCAAAACGTGGACAGCTCTTTTCTGGAAAAATCATCGCAAGTCATGGGTCTTGATTTTGTCGATATGAACCTATCACAAAAGGATAAAGGACACAATAGAACTCTGATGGTTTGCAAAGACCGAAGAATGTGCAAATGGTTTGCACCACTTTATCAACATCGCAAAGGAGGAATTTCCTAGCAGTTTCACATCGTTCTATGAATGTTCTGCGCGTTTTGCTCAAGTGGAACGAGACTATGCAAAACACTTGAAGCACTAAATCCACCATTTTAACTTTTCTCTATTTTTCATTAGTCCACTCCAGAATTTTGTTGCGTTGACGGGTTATGAATGGCTGTTGGAGCTTTGCAATACTACTAGTATACAAAACAGTTTTGTTAAGCATCACAATCAGAAGAATATATCAGTTGGAAGAACTAAAATAATGTAAGTGCCATGTTCTTTTTATTCCGTATAAAACAAGGAAAATTACATTTTAACCTCTCAGCACAACGAGGATATCAGAAGCAGAGCACAAATTCAATTCGCAATCGGCTGCGGTAACAGTTAAAAGCGATTTTTCTCCAGATATTATACGAAAACTAACTCTCTCTTGAAAATGAGACTAGTGTCCTACCTTTGCGAACAAATTAATTTGTGGCACTTCACCATAGTTTGCCAGGACTCCAAAGAACATCCGTGCGAAGATATCATATCGAAGCTTAATCTTATGTAATGTACAGTGGGCTGTAATTATGGAAATAAAGCCGTCGAGGAAACATGTAAGGAAATGAGACATTTATAAATTAAAAAGTAATGAAACGTATTGGGAGTGCTTTAATCAGTCAGCACATTATTAAACAAAATATAGAGGGTAAGTAAGGGGGCAGGGCTTATAATGTCGTAAAGAAGGAAATGATAGAAGTTGGACACAATGGGAGTAGCAAAGTAAAGAAAAGAGGCCAATATGCAATATATACAGGATAAAATATGCTGACGGAAAAAAAATCACAACACTAAGAAGGAGTTGTACGACATAAATGAAAGCTGATAGGCGTGATTCTGTATCTGAAAGATGATGTCTGTTCAGATTTCGTGCCAGTCTCATAAGAGGGGCGTTACTAGAGCCACGCCACTAGGAGGATGCAAATCAGGTTTGCTTTAAATATGCACAGTAATGGGCGTGGACATTAATTACCTTCCGGAATGGACGTGGTGTACGGATGTTAGACAAGAATTCTTTATGGGGACAAAGACGCCATTACCAACACATCACTAAGTTTGAACGAGGTCGTGTATTATGGTTACAAGAAGCTGGATGTTTTCTCTGCGATATTGCAGGAAGGCATTGCAGGAATGTAGCCACTGTACATGATTACCGACAGATATGGTTATGGAAATGTACAGCCGCAAGAAGATAGGGCTCCGGACAGCGACATGTTAGGCGTGGAGTTCTGGCGCATCGTACTGCCTCTGCAGTAGCGATTTGAGTAGCAGTTGGCACCACAGTGACACAACGAACTATTTATATCGGTTACTTCAAGGACAGGTCAGAGCCAGACGCGGTGCAGCATCCATTCCACTGATCCCAAGCCGTTGTCATTTCCGACTTCAGTGGTGTCAAGCGAGAGCTGACTGGAAGGTACAGTGGAGGTCTGTTGTGTTTTCTGATGAAAGCTGGCTCTGACTCGGTGCCTGTGACAGCCGTGTTGGTTAAAAGGTTGTCAGATGAGGTCCTGCACCCAAAACATACGCTATGTGATCAAAAGTATCCCGGGCATCTGGCTGAAAATGACATAAAAGTTCGTGGCGCCCCCCCCCCCCCCCCTCCCCCCATTCAGTATGGTTTTGGCCCACCCTTAGCCTTGATTATAGCTTCCACTCTCGCAGGCCTACGTTCAGTCAGGTGCTGGCAGGTTTTTTGGGAATGGCAGCCCAGTCTTTCCGGAGTGCTGCGGTGTCTATGTCGATCGGTGAGGCCTGACATCAAGTTTGCGTTCCAAAACATCCCAGAGGTGTTCTAGAGGATTCAGGTCAGGACTCTGTGCAGGTCAGTCCATTACAGGAATGTTATTGTCGTGTAACCACTCCGCCACAGGCCGTGCATTATGAACAGATGCTCGATCGTGTTGAAAGATGCAATCGCCATCCCCGAATTGCTCTTCAACAGTGGGAAGCAAGAAGGTGCTTAAAACATCAATGTAGCCCTGTGCTGTGACATTACCACGCAAAACAAAAAGGGGTGCATGCGCCCTCCGTGAAAAACGCGACCACACCATAACACCACCACCTCGGAATTTTACTGTTGGCACTCCACACGCTGGCGGATGACGTTCACAGGGCATTCGACAAACCTACACCCTGCCATCGGATCGCCACATTATGTACCACGATTCTTCACTCCACACAACGTTTTTCCACTGTTCAATCGTCGAATGTTTACGCTCCGTACACTAAGTGAGGCGTCGTTTGGCATTTACCGGCGTGATGTGCTGCTTATGAGCAGCCGCTCGACCATGAAACACAAGTTTTCTCACCTTCCGACTAGCTGTCATTGTACTTGCAGTGGATCCTGATGCAGTTTGGAATTCCATTGTGATGGTCTGGATAGACGTCTGGCTCTTACACATTACGACCCTCTTCAACTATCGGCGATATCTGTCAGTCAACAGACGAGGTCGGCTTGTACGCTTTTGTCCTGCACATGTACCTTCACGTTTTCACTTCACTGTCACATCGGAAACAGCGGACCTATGGATGTTTAGGAGTGTGGAAACCTCGCGTACAGACGTATGACACAAGTCACACCCAATCATCCGACGACGTTCGAAGTCCGTGAATTCCGCGGAGAGCCTCTAGCTGGCAGTATGTGGCAGCACAATGCTTTTGATCACGTAGTATATATACGTGCTAGACTCACTGGATCTACACCTGTAGTAGAACATTATTTTTACTTTCACTGTGTGAAGGAGTCTTACTACTTTTTGAACTTTCATGATGTCCAGTCTTTCTCTTTGACTGAAGCACATATAGGTGGCACAAAGTAGTAGTCCGTCTGAACTGGTGGAAAGGGGGGGGGGGGGTGAATGGAATAACAAGACTTCCGATTTGATGAAATAGCAGACCATTTGCGGTAAACATTTTTTAAAGCAACTAGTGTGCTGTTTCTTCAAATCGCCATTCATCAAAACAGTTGCTGAAAATTACGAACAAAAATCTGTCTTTGCGGTGGGCGGAGAGGTTTGAGGGGAAATAGTGACGTAATCGGCGCTTGGTGCTACCAACAGAAACTGTAATTTTTATCTTCACCACACAGTTTTGACACTACAACTGCTAGGTCGCTGGCGTTGGTAGAGAAGAAAAAGGGAACAGGGAAGTCGGCACGGTCGACATGAAGTGTGAATCCGATATTTGACGAAACCGAGCGACGGAACCACCAGACACATTTTGTTGTTACTTGCATGCACATGCAGCAACCAGTGTCAGTAAAGTGGTTACAGCCAAGCGTGAACGTGCGTTGCTCTAAGGAGGATAGGCAGGCTCCTAGCGTGTTGGTGTACAGAACATCTAATAATAAGTCAATACTTAAATATATAGCTCTAAAACTGGCAGCATATTTTCAAATATCAGTTGATATTTTTATAGGCCAGCATGTCGCTATTTTATCCACTGGTATATCGAAGTATGCTTACATTTTTTCTACATATCGAGGAACGATAATGATATCTTTTAAATGTCGATATATTGGATTCCCAATATTTTTAAAAATATCAACAGTGCTACCTCCAACACTATATATAGCTTCAAAAACTTTACTGTGGATTTTACTGACCATGTTTCCTGAATATTGATATTTGATGCTTCGATTGTGGTCTTTACTTAAGCGTAAGGTCCTTTTAGTAGTAGAACTGTATCGTAGTGCCTGAGTTTGGCCTGCCTTGATATGTCTGTCTTATTTTAGTGCGCCCAGGTAATTAATAATAATAATAATAATAATAATAATAATAATAATAATAATAATAATAATAGTTTTTGATGTCTGAGGTCCACTCCAGGTTGTTTCATATACATTTACATCTATATTCCTCCATCCACTTTGAATTGCATCGCAAATGGTAGTCCCCATTGACCATATATTAGAGTTTCTTCGCATTTTGTTTATATATAGAGTGCGGGAGGTTGTAGTATGTTGCTAAATTCTTCTCTTAATAAAGGATGTTGAAACTTGGTAAGTAAGCACACACAGGATAGTTGGTGTCTGTCTTCAAGCGCCTGCCAAATCAGGTTTTTCATCACTTCCGTCACGCTATCCCTTAAGCCAAACGAACCTGCGACCATTCGTGGTGCCTTTCGTTGTGTAGGTCGCATCCACTAATAGTCCTCTTTGGGCTTCGCACATTTGGGAAAAGTTGTAAGATAGCACGCACAAGTGTTTTCTAAACAATATGCTCAGGAGACTGAGCATTTTCCCAGTGTACTTGCAATTAACCGAAGTGTGCCACCTGCTAGGCCGACCACTGAGTTTGTGTGACCATTTTACTCCCTGTGCTCCAAACTGTAACACCTAGATATTTGCATGAGTTCAGTGATTACAGTTGTGACTCACTGATACTGTAATCATAGGACACTACTTCTGTGCGTTTTGTGAATTCACAGAGTTTAATTTTTGTCCACTTAAAACAATTTGACTATCGTTACATCACTTCGAAATCTTATCAAAATTTGACTGAATATTCGATCAAGTTTTTCAGATCGTTCTAAATTATATATCACTGCATAATCTTAAAATGTTTGTCAGGTCATTTACACACAACTAGAATAGCAAAGATCCCAGCACACTTCCCTCAGGCACACCTGATGCTATTTCTGTGTATCTCGATAAGTCCCCATCCAAGACAACATGCTGCATTCTCCTTACCAAGAAATTCTCAAGCGGTTACCTGAGAATAACCAGATGATTTTACAATACGTTTCTCGGTATAGGTGTAGCACTAATTAGTTCGATGTTTCGGAAGTCGAATCTTTAAAAATGGTTGTGAAGGAGGGAAGGATTTTTAGTGCAAAGAGTGACAGCTAACTCTCAACGCAAATCAATGTAACGTAGCAAAAAGCCTGTGTATTGGAAACGTTACGAGGTGAGTGAAGCTGAACGCCTAGATGTTGAACAGATTTGTGGTAATCATCAGTGTGCGGAGAGTTAGGTCCAACTACACAGTTCGTATTGCGGCAACGCTTGGATTTAGCCGCACAGTAGAAGACAAACGGTGACGTTTCCGCCGCTTGCATACTGTTTAATGATACCATCTTGTTCTCCTTATCGCTCATACCCTATAGTATCAGATCTACGTTTTCACGATTTGGTAAATTTTATTTTCAATATTTAATATCTTGGCCGAATGCCCTTTTACATCTATATCCACATTTGTACTCCGCAGCCCACCTATGGTACATGGCGGAGAGTACTTCGTACCACGACTAATCATTTCTTTTCCTGTGTGCAAATAGAGCGTGAGAAAAACCACTATTTGTATGCCTCCGAAAGTGCCCTAATCTCTCTGATCTTATCTGCTCGAAATTTATCTTTGCGGCAGCAGAATCGTTCTGAAGTCAGCCTCAATTGCCAATTCTCTAAATATCTATTAGCGGCCTCTTAGCAATACCAACGCATTGTCCGTAATGTATACCCAGAGAGAATATTTTATGACCACCGCAAAAATTTTTATTGAATACAAAATTTTAATTGTCATTGAGTTTTATTCACAACATATATTTTAAAAATATATAGATGTGTAAGCAGGCTCATGAAACTGAAAATATTAAAATTTTAAAATAGAAGGTACATGATTACATTACAATATTTGCAAAATATAGGCATAAAATATTCTTCCTCTTCCCTTCCCTTTGTACTGCGAGGGTTAATCTGACTCGAGAGTGGGTCGCCCTAGTACTCTATACGCGGTCGGCTTTACAGATGAACCATAATTTCCTTAAATTTTCCCAATAAGCGAAAGTCGACCATTTGCCTTCCCTACTACCGCCCTTAAATACTTGTTCCATTCCATATCGCTTTGCAACCTTACGCCTGGATATTTAATCGAATTCGCAGTGTCAAGCAGCACGTTACCACTGCTGTAATCGAGAATACCCGATTGTTTTTCCTACTCGTCTACTTTAACCCCCCACACCACATTCCAGTTAAGCAACTGGAAGGAGGTCGTGTTCGCCATCTGTGTGTGTAATCGTGTCGGTCTCGCGGTTCTAGGAGCGCAGTTCGGAGCCGTGCGACTGCTGCGGTCGCAGGTTCGAATCCTGCCTCGGGCATGGATGTGTGTGATGTCCTTAGGTTAGTTGGGTTTAAGTAGTTCTAAGTTCTAGGGGACTAATGACCACACCAGTTGATTCCCATAGTGCTCAGAGCCATTTGAACCATTTTTTGTAATCGTGTCAGATTCGTCCCGTATCTTATAGTATTTTAATTGTTAGTGTATCGTATTCTCTGAGGAGGAACCTAGTGAACAACCCAGTATTTTCCTCAACGAGAGTGGGAAAAGGCATAAAAACTACTTTCACGCTGGCTGATATACCAATCCGCAGTCTTAAACGCCGTGCAGATTCGATCCGGACATACCTGTCCTCCCAAGCCAGAAAGCTGGCGCGTTCCGCCTTACGCTACACGAGCAGGTTTAACGACACTGCCACTGATAAATCTCTAGAATCACTAAAAACCGTAAACTCAGTGGTCTCCATCCAGACTAATTAATAAAAAAAGACTACGAGAAATAAGTTGTGGTAAAACAAATGTCTGACTTGAATTCTTTGGGAGATCATTAGGACGTGCTGTCTACCCACAGAGTAGTATCCTTACGAAATTCTATCAACAGAACAGATACAGAAGATAAACAAAGTAACTGCTTGTATCTTCATGAGATCGCCTTGTCAGCCCGAGAGCGTCACAGCAATTCCACAAAGTTCCAATGTATTGTGAGTGATTCGGAGAGTGTACGTTCCAAGACCTCTGGAAGGCTTACTAGCCCTTCCACATACACTGAGGTGACAAAAGTCATAGCATACCTCCTGATACTATGTCGCATCTTCTGTTTGCTCGGCGTAGTGCAGCAGCTCGACGTGGCATGGCCTCATCAAGTCGCTGGATGTTCACTACAGAAATATTGAGCCACGCTACCTCCATAGCCGTTCATAACTGTGGAAGTGATGCGGGTGCAGTATTTTGTGCACGAACTGAGCTCTCGATTATGTCCCATAGATGATCGATATGGTTCATATCGGGTGATCTGGGTGACCAGATCATTCGCTCGAATTGTCCAAAATGTTCTTCAAACCAACCGCAAACATCTGCGGCGATGTGACATGGCCCATTGTCGTCCTCAAAAATGTCTGAAAGTAGTCTCCAAGTAGCCAAACATAATCATTTCCAATCAATGATCGGTTGAGTTGGACCAGAGGACCTAGTATATGCCATGTAAACACAGTCTACAGCATTATGAAGCTACCGCCAGATTGCACAGTGGCTTGTTGACAACCCATGGCTTTGTGGGGTCTGCACGACACTCGAACCATAATATTAGGTCTTACCAATTGGAATCGGGACTCATCTCACCAGATAACGACTTTTTAGTCATCTGGGGTCCAACCGATATGCCATGACTCCAGGAGAGGTTTTGCAGTAGATGTCGTGCTGTTGGCAAAGGCATTCACGTCGATCGTCTGTTGTTATAGCAGATTAGCGCTAAATTTCGCCGCACTGTCCTAACGAATACGTTCGTAGTACGTACCACATTGATTTCCGCGGTTCACGCAGTGTTGCTTGTTCGTTAGCACTGACATCTCTAGGCAGACGCCGCTGCACTCGTTCATCAAGTGAAAGCAGTCGGCTACAGCGCTCTCCGCGGTGAGAGGCCATGCCAGAAATCTCGGCACTCTCTTGACACTGGATCACGTAATACTGAATTCCCTAACGATTTCCGAAATGCAATGTCTCACTCGTCTAGTTCCAACTACCATTGCGCGTTCAACGTCTGTTAATTCCTGTCTTGCTGCCATAATCATGTCGGAAACCTTTTCACACGAATCACCATGAAAACACGACAGCTCTGCCAGTACGTTGCCCTTTCATACTTTGTGTACGAAATATCACCGCCATCTGTAGATGTGCTTATCACTATTCCATGACTTTCGTCACCTCAGTACCTCTTTGCTTTGTCAACCCGAGAGCGTCACAGTAGTTCCACAAAGTTCCAATGGAAGGTATCTAAATAATTCTGAGAATATCTCGCACGACGAAAGCTGTGAAATTAGATAGGTTCAACTTTATAGTAACACGTTCGGAGCAGGAGATGGAGGGAAGAGCACCAACGAGACTAGTTCTCTATGACTCCTCCGCAACACACAATACAATGGCTTGAAAAGTGCAGAGGTGGAATTAAAACGGTGCTAGTTTATGTGTTGAATGCAAACCAAATATAACCATCTAAAGAATCCCAGTACCAGGAAACCATTGTCGTGTTGTTTCGTCATTTATTTGTCGACTTTAGATTTGTGAGAATTCGTTTACTTTAACACTGTAGTGGCTGCACTTCAGACTTCCACGAGTGCGAAGGAAACCGCAAATACGGAGCCACAGATAACGTGCTTCCTCGTGACTGACTCATCGAGCTTTCGTGTGAATATCTGCGACGACACTCACGCAGAGGACAACGGCTGTATAGCAGCAGTAAACTTTAAACTACGTGCTTCAAATTGGCACACCTGCGTCTGTATGAATATTATATTAGTGGCTATTATTTTTCAATATTGCCCTCCAGTCTCTCAATCCGTCAGCTGCATAATTACATATGGTGGTAAGGGTGACGAACTATTCTTGTAACCTTTTAAATCATTTCTTTCAACATCTATGGCAATATACAGGGTGAGTCACCTAACATTTGAAAGGTGGCTACATTGAGTCACAGCGCCAGAGATTGCGCCAAAGAGTATTATTCAGGCGCCTCCATTGGCAGTTGCAGCTGAGAAGTTGCGGAGGGCAGTAGTAGTTCTGAGGTAGCCTTAGAGTACTAATTGTCACCATGTCGTGTGCAGTTGTTCTGTTGGGCAAGACACCAGATGTTGTTGGATTGGATATGTTGTAATGATCAGAGTGTCAATATATATGAAGGTAAAGAAAATTTTTTATTTCAAATGTCATATGCCTCTTGGTCACAGGTTCAGTCAACAAAGCATCTGGCTCGTGTTCTTGTGTTAGACTGTAATTCTGGTTTCTATATGCAATTATAGTATTTCTAGTTTTTTTTAATTACTTCAGTGTAAATCGAGTTTAAAATATCTTGTCTTATCGTGGAAGAACCGTGCCAGATGTGTACGTTGAATCACACTTCCACACACAGAATAGTTACATTTGTGCTTTGTTGTTTCGTAGCTTTTATAGTTGCTGGGGACTTAATTAATTGTGTTAACGGAAATTTCCTTTCATTCTTTGTTGTTATTCTGTGCAGTCAGATTGCGTATTAATACTAGTCAGGGCCAACCGGTTACGAGACTGCGTAACCGGACAAACAGAGACAAAAAATTATTTGCATTCTATTTAATTAAGCCCCCATGCACATTACCGCTGAATATATTTCGTAAACCACATCAAATACTGACGAATCGATTCCACAGACCGAAAGTTAGGAGAGGGGTAGTGTAATTGGTTAATACAAACCATAAACAATGCACGGAAGTATGTTTTTTAACACAAACCTACTTTTTTTAAAAAATGGAACCCCGTTAGTTTTGTTAGCACATCAACAAATACGTAATCAGTGCCGTTTGTTGCATTGTAAAATGTTAATTACATCCGGAGATATTATAACCTAAAGTTGACGCTTGAGTACCACTCCTCCGTTGTTCGATCGTGTGTATCGGAGAGCATCGAATTACGTAGGGATCCAAAGGGAACGGTGATGGATCTTAGGTACAGAAGAGACTGAACAGCACATTACGTCCACATGCTAACACATTTTTATTGGTCTTTTTCACTGACGCACATGTACATTACAATGAGGGGTGAGGTACACGTACACACGTGGTTTCCGTTTTCAATTACGGAGTGGAATAGTGCTTCCCGACATGTCAGGCCAATAGATGGTCAATGTGGTGGCCATCATTTGCTGTACACAATCGCAATCTCTGGCGTAATGAATGTCGTACACGCCGCAGTACATCTGGTGTAATGTCGCCGCAGGCACATCACGGTACACATTCTCCTTTAACGTACCCCCACAGAAAGAAGTCCAGAGGTGTAAGATCAGGAGAACGGGCTGACAATTTATGGGTCCTCCACGTCCTATGAAACGCCCGTCGAACATCCTGTCAAGGGTCAGCCTAGTGTTAATTGCGGAATGTGCAGGTGCACCATCATGCTGATACCACATACGTCGACGCGTTTCCAGTGGGACATTTTCGAGCAACGTTGGCAGATGTAGAAACGCGATGTATGTTGCAGCTGTTTGGGCCCCTGCAGTGAATTGAGGACCCATGAGGTGGTCGCCAATGATTTCGCACCATACATTTACAGTCCATGGTCGCTGTCGCCCTACCTGTCTGAGCCAGCGAGGATTATCCAAGGACCAGTAATGCATGTTCCGTAGATTCACTGCCCCGTGGTTTGTGAAACCCGTTTCATCGGTAAACAGGTAAAACTGCAACGCATTCTCTGTTAATGCCCATTGACAGAATTACACTCGATGATTAAAGTCATCACCATGTAATTGCTGATGTAGCGACACATGAAACGGGTGAAAGCGGTGACGATGCAGTATGCGCATGACACTACTTTGACTCAGTCCACCGGCTCTCGCAATGTCCCGTGTACTCATGTGTGGGTTCATGGCAACAGCAGCTAACACACCAGCTGCACCCGCTTCTCCTGTGACGGTCCTGTTACGGACCCGTTTGCGTGTTATGACCATACCTATTGCATACAGTAGATGTTTTGAAATGTGCGGCACGTTGGATGCTCTCTGTCCGGGTATCGTTCTGCATACACCCTGCAGGCTTCAGCTGCATTTCGTCGACACTCGTCATAGATGAGTATCATCTCCGCCTTTTCAGAGTTCGAATACATCATGGTCACAGTTCCTACAACACTACACTATCACAGACGTCTGGTAACACGGTGTACTACAGTTGGTCTGCGTGCAGAGACGAAAGCAGAATAACAATAGCAGCAAGCGCTATATGCGCACACCGCGACAGCTAGACCAAACCACAACAGTGCACTACAGCCATACTCGTAAACACGGTCGTCATCATAAACATGTCCCTGCAGATGCTGCTCGCCGACCGTGGCCCGAGTTTGTTACAACACGCAACTGAACGTCGGATGTTTCAAGCGTCAACTTTAGGTTACAGTATCTCCGGATGTAATTAACATTTTACAATGCAACAAAAGGCACTGATTACGTATTTGTTTATATGTTCAGATGTGCTAACAAAACTAACGTGGTTCGATTTTTAAAAAACGTATGTTTGTGTTAAACATACTTCCGTGTATTTTTGTATGGTTTGTATTAAACAATTACACTAGCCCCTCTCCTCACGTTCGGTCTGTGGAATCGGTTCGTCAGTATTTGATGTGGTTCACGAAATATATCCAGCGGTAACGTTAGGTGACTCGCCCAATATATATATATAAAATCCCTAAGTAGATGTGGTGTATGGGTTAGGCGGCTTAGCAAAGAATTACGAGGGCTTGCCGTAAAGTAATGCCTCCGATTTTTAAATGAAAATTGTTAGAGATTTATAAATAAAACATTTTTATTCTTCACGTCTACAGATTTATTTCTCAACAATCACCATGGCGATGAGCCCACTTGTCCCAACGAGTGAGGAGTTTGTTGATACCGTCACTGTAGCACGTTAGACTTTGTTGATAAGGACCACAACTTCATTTCTGCTTGCACTGCCTGATCACTATCAAAGAGCAGTTGTCGAAGGGATTCCATAGATGCTGCCGTTTTTCGGGGTCACAATGGTGACCCAGCTTTCATCACCAGTCACAATGTCACTAAAGTACCCATCATCCCCACTCTGGAAACGCAAAGGATGTTATTGACAGATGCCTGTCTTCTCTGTTTGATGACAGGAGTGACCATTCAAGGCATCAACCACGCACACAGTTTTCTGCACTGCTGTTCTCTAATGACGGCCTTGTGGTACGTAACACTTACCTGTCTGTGTTGGCTGACGATTTTCTCTGTCGAGATCTTCAACCTGATTCCGATGAGTCTCGTCGGTTGCCGTACTTGAGTCCACATCGAGTTCGCTCAAACATGACGAGGTTAGCACCATAGTTTCCTTCATTAACAGCACTTAAAGCCGAAATTCGCAAATTACTGATGTCGATACAATCATCACCATACAAAGCTTTCATTCTTCTATAGATTTCAGTCGGAATCACGTTTCATTAGAAATTCGATTACTAAATGGTTCAAATGGCTCTGAGCACTATGGGAGTTAACTTCTGAGGTCATCACTCCCCTAGAACTTAGAACCACTGAAACCAAACTAACCTAAGGTCATCACACACATCCTTGCCCGAGGCAGACTGTAGCGCCTAGAACCGCTCGGCCACCCAGGCCGGCAAATTCGATTACAACACGCTGTTCTCACCCACCGACATAGTTGTTACCAGCACGTCACACACTACAATTGGGAAGCACTCTAGTGGCAGATGGCTCAACTTTGAGTCAGGGTGGCAGAAAATTCGATCAAGTAGTACGCAGGACATGTAATGCTTCACCCGGTATTAAGAACAGAATGAAAAATTCGGAGGCTTTACTCTCCAGTACATTTCGAATACACAGACATACGCACAGACTTTAGCAGTAAATGCTGATTAACAGTGTAGGAAGATATACACAGAATGAGCAACAACAGACTCACAAAGAGAATTTTTAATGTAGTAAACAGTTCAATAAAGAAATCAAATGACTTCATGAAAGAGAAGACCTATAACAAGCAGGAGTCAATAGGGAGTCGGTAATTAAAAGACACAAATTCTAAAACAGGATTATAAACACGCAATCAGATGTAAAAGGAAGGAAGTAAACAGGAAAAGTATAGACAGAACAAAGGAAACAGGAACGCTGTCAGAGACTGCACAGATTATGGCAGCAGAAAATGAAGATGAAAACAAGAGAAAATTGAATAATCATGTAACATTGAAGTTCAAAGACTGTATTAAGGGCAAAAATGCGTAATAATCAAATAATTTATCTGTCAAGAATCATACTGCATTTAAAGTAATAACGAAACTGTTATGCGAGGTAGGTGGGGGTGATAAACGGGCAAGTATCTTCTGGCAGTTACTTCACCTCTCCCGTTCGCTCAGCTGCGGCGCAGTACGATGATATCTGGGCGAGCGTCTTGTTCCAAGCTGCAGTTCCTGAGTCATCAGCTGGGTTTCCGCGTTGGTGCTCGCCGGCAGGCCTCGCGGCGGTCTCTCGCGCCATCTGTCTGCTTTATCTCGACGGCTCTCCTCAAGGCCGGCAACCGTTGCTCGGCAATAAAGCCAGCCGCCTGCCTGGCTGCTGAGTCACTTGTTTTGCGTCTGCCTGCTGTGTCGTCAGTCGTGGGCGCTGCCGTAACGGATGACCTCGGCTATTGGCGCGGAAGTGTTCTCACCTAATGGGCGCCAACTGAAGTCGACAAATTTATCTCTGCCTGCCTCCCTCATGGACGCCTCTATTGCGCGGGGTTGCGCATTTACTGCCGATATTAATCGCTCCGCCTTTCCTGTTAATTTCACTGCTCAAGAGACGGTATAATCACTATCTTGATGCATGTACTTTAGTCTTGATCCTGCAGACGTGAATGTCAAATATGCACTGCCGGTAGTACAAGCATTTTTACAATCCACGAAGAACACTGAACCCCATCCACTGTTTCAAGTAAGAAAAATGAAGCGCTTGATTCAATTTATTAAACATTCAGCGGCTTCTGGCAGTGGCATACATAATACTTACGTCAATTATGATACGAAAAAAAGAATGAGACAATGAACTTCGTGAAAGACAACTAGAAAATCTGTAATTACGTGCAAGTGAAGGTTTACTAATAAATAAGGAAACTTTATCCATAAATGTTAGTTTTCGTATATTCGACAACATGGGAAATTTCATCTAATCTTTTATTAATTTAATCTGTATATTCCTGTATTTTTAAAAATATGTTTAACTCATAGACTACCTAAATCGAGGGAATTAACTATTTTTCCTATTCTATATTTACAGATAAAAATATACTGATTAATTTCTGCCATCGCAAAACACAAACTTTTTTAGTTATTATTACACCAAAATATTTTGTGTCATTCAGTAGCCTTCAGTTAATCATCTTTCATTCTAAAGGGTAATATTTTTTTGTGCTGTCCTCTTTTCAATGGTTCTTTGGGACTACAGAAGTTCAACTGCAGATGCTTTATAACGCATGGTTCACATGAAGAGTGACGGATTAATAAACAATTTTATAGATCCTTCCAGATACAGAGATTTCTAACAGGGCGCGTGTCTTCGAACTACGTGTTGTTGTAGTTGCGGTCTTCAGTCCAGAGACTGGTTTCTTGCATCTCTCCATGCTACTCTATCCTGTGCAAGCTACTTCATATCCAAGTAACTACTGCAACCTACACCTTCCTGAACTTGATCTTCCTCTACGATTTTTACCCTCCACGCAGCCCTCCGGTACTGAATTGATTATCTCTTGATGCCTCAGAACATGTCCTACAAACCGATCCCTTCTTTTAGTCAAGTTGCGCCACAAATTCCTCTTCTCCTCAATTCTGTTAAGTACCTCCTCATTAGTTACGTGATCTACACGTCTGATCTTCAGAATTCTTCTGCAGCACCACATTGAGAAAACTTCTATTCTCTTCTTGTCCAAACTATTCATCGTCCATGTTTCACTTCCATACATAGCTATACTCCATACAAATACTTTCAGAAAAGACTTCCTGACACTTAAGTCTATACTCAATGTTAGAAAACTTCTCTTCTTCAAAAACACTTTCCTTGCCATTGCCAGTCTCCATTTTATATCCTCTCTACTTCGACCATCAGTCATTTTGTTTCCCAAATCGCAAAATTCATATACTATTTTAACGTCTGGGATTGGCTGCAACACTATCTCACTCCCTTCCCAACGCTTGTTTCCCTTTCATGCCCCTCGACTCTTACAACTGCCATCTGGTTCTGTACAAACTGTAAATAGCGTTTCGTCCACTGTATTTTACCCCTGCCACCTTCAGAATCTGAAAGAGAGTGTTCCCTTCAACAATGTCAAAAGCTTTCTCTAAGTCTACAGATGCTAGGTTTCCCTTTGAGTAAACGATCTAAGTCCGCCCCGAAAGCTGAGTGGTGCCGGCACGGTAGCTCAGCGTGTTCGGTCAGAGTGTTAGCTGCCCTCTGTAATAAGAAAAAAAAAAACTGAGTTAATCGATCAACAAATTACTTAAACGGATGTCTTGCGATGTCCGCCTCGAGCAGATGCAACGAACAAAATCGAACGAAACAAGATTAAAAAAAAAAAAAAAAGTGGCAGCGTGACGGATTGGCGTCCTACGGGCCCGGGTTCGATTTCCGGCTGGGTCGGAGATTTTCTCCCCTAAGGGACTGGGTATTGTCTCCATCATCATTTCATCCCCACGCGGCGCGCTAGTCGCCCAATGTGGCGTCGAATGTAATGAGACCTGCACCAAGGCGGCCGGACCTGCCCCGTAAGGGGCCTCCCGGCCAATGACGCCAAATGCTCATTTCCATTTCATCTGTCTTCTAAAATAATTCGTAGTGTCTTCTAAGATAATTCACGTGTTCCAACATTTCTACAGAATCCAAAATGATCTTCCCCGAGGTCGGCATCTATCAGTTTTTCCATTCGTCTGTAAAGAATTCGTGTTAGTATTTTGCAGGTGTGTCTTATTAAACTGATAGTTCGGTAATTTTCACACCTGTCAACACCTGCTTTCTTTGATATTGGAATTATTATATCCTTCTTGAAGTCTGAGGGTATTTCTTCTGTCTCATACATCTTGCTCACCAGATGGTAGAGTTTTGTCAGGGCTGGCTATCCCAAGGCTTTCAGTAGCTCTAATGGTATGTTGTCTACTCCCGGGGCCTTGTTCCGCCTTAGGTATTTCAGTGCTCTGTCAAATTCTTCACGTAGTATCGTGTCTCCCATTTCCTCTTCATCTACGTCCTCTCCCATTACCGTAATATTGCCCTGAAGTACATCGTTCTTCTATAGACCCTCTACATACTCCTTCTACATTTCTGCTTTCTCTACTTTGCTTAAAAACAGTTTTCCATCTGAGCACTTTATATTCATACAAGTGGTTCTCTTTTCTCTAAAGGTCTCTTTAATTTTCTTGTATTCAGTATCTATTTTACCCCTAGAGATATATGCCTCTACATCCTTACATTTGTCCTCTAGTCATCCATGCTTAGCCATTTTGCAGTTCCTATCGATCTCATTTTTGAGAAGTTTGTGTTCCTTTTTGCCTGCTTCATTTACTGCATTTTTATATTTTCCTTTTTCATCGATTAAATTCAATATTTTTTTTGTTACCCAAGCATCTCTACTAGCCCTCGGCTTTTTACCTACTTGTTCCTCTGCTGCCTTCATTATTTCATCTCTCAAAGCTACCCACTCTTCTTCTACCGTATTTCTTTCCCCCGTTCTTGTCAACCGTTCCCTAATGCTCTCTCCGAAACTCTCTACAACCTCTGGTTCTTTCAATTTATCTAGGTCCCATCTCCTTAAATTCCCACCTTTTTGCAGTTTCTTCAGTTTTAATCTACAATTCATAACCAATAGATTGTGGTCAGAATCCACATCTGCTCCTGGAAATGTCTTACAATTTAAAACCTAGTTCCTAAATTTCTGTCTCACCATTATACAGGGTGTTACGAAAAGGTACGGCCAAACTTTCAGGAAACATTCATCACATACAAAGAAAGAAAATATGTTATGTGGACATGTGTCCGGAAACGCTTACTTTCCATGTTAGAGCTCATTTTATTACTTCTCTTCAAATTACATTAATCATGGAATGGAAACACACAGCAATAGAACGTACCAGCGTGACTTCTAACACTTTGTTACAAGAAATGTTCAAAATGTTCTCAGTTAGCGAGGATACATGCATCCACCCTCCGTCGCATGGAATCCCTGATGCGCTGATGCAGCCCTGGAGAATGGCGTATTGAATCACAGCCGTCCACAATACGAGCACGAAGAGTCTCTACATTTGGTACCGGGGTTGCGTAGACAAGAGCTTTCAAATGCCCCCATAAATGAAAGTCAAGAGGGTTGAAGTCAGGAGATCGCGGAGGCCATGGAATTGGTTCGCCTCTACCAATAAATCGGTCACCGAATCTGTTGTTGAGAAACGTACCAACACTTCGACTGAGATGTGCAGGAGCTCCACCGTGCATGAACCACATGTTGTGTCGTACTTGTAAAGGCACATGTTCTAGCAGCACAGGTAGAGTATGCCGTATGAAATCATGATAACGTGCTCCATTGAGCGTAGGTGGACGAAACTAAAATGAGTTCTAACATGGAAATTAAGCGTTTCCGGACACATGTCCACATAACATCTCTTCTTTCTTTGTGTGTGAGGAATGTTCCCTGAAAGTTTGGCCGTACCTTTTTGTAACACCCTGTATAATCTATTTGAAGCCTTTCAGTGTTTCCAGGCCTCTTCCACCTATACAACCTTCTTCCATGATTATTAAACCAAGTGTTAGCTATGATTAAGTTATTCTTCGTGCAAAATTCTACCAGGCGGCTTCCTCTTTCATTTCTTACCTTTATTCCATATTCACATACTACTTCTCCTTCTCTTCCTTTTCCTACTATCGAATTCCAGTCCTACATGACTATTAAATTTTCGTCTTCCTTCACTATCTTAATAATTTCTTTTATCTCATCATACATTTCTTCAATCTCTTCGTCATGTGCGGAGCTAGTTTGACATATAATATAAGTAAATACATGTACTGCGTGAGCTTAATTCGATGAAAAGTTCTGATATCATTTGCTTTCGTGTCTGCCGGTATGTCCCTGGAATCTGTCACAATCGTCAATTTTCCTGTAGTTTCTGTGTAGAGCGTTCTACAGTGACAGGGCTACATAACTGCAGCCTTGGAGAAAGAAAATAAGAGACTGAAGTTCGTTGCAATAACGTATAGGCAGTGTAATTCATCCATGTGTTCTCAAACTACAGAAAACTTTCGGCAAAATTTCGCGTATTTTTAACACTCCATTGTAGAGGACGAAATGCTTACTGCTCCAGCTGGTAGTTGTTAAGCGTCCGCCGCCATATATGGCATACCAGCATCTGCGTCGCAATAGAAAAGTTGTATCTCTTTCTAAATTTCCATGACACAAATAACTCGCATTGTTTCCAACAGCTACACGTTTAAAAATTTTAGCCTCTACGTGATGAAAAGTTGTGTATGAAACACACTTTTACTTCGACTTATCCACTTCTTTGCAATGACGAACACTGCTGATAACACGCAAAACATAATCGGAGATGTAAATATTGCCTTTCAAATGATTTTGCATTAAATATTTTTGTGATATATCTTGAGAGTATGCTGTCATTCATGTAGAATGACACAATGAAATGTTCTGCGTTAGGCCTTCTTTGATTATAATGTGCAATGAGCTTTCAAGTGTAGACACTCGTTAGAGGCTACCGTCCTACATACACATCTGTACTGTGCAAGCCCCTCTGCGGTATGTGGCGGTGGGTTTTTTGTGTACCGTTGTCTCTTTCCCCTTTTCCTGTTTCAGTGGCGTATGATTCCCAACGACTGCAGGTAAGCCGTCGTGGGGGCTCGAGTCTCTCTAATTTTATGTTGATGGTATTTTGCGAGATATACGAAAAAATGGTTCAAATGGCTCTGAGCACTATGGGACTTACTATCTGAGGTCATCAGTCCCCTAGAACTTAAAACTACTTAAACCTAACTAACCCTGGGACATCACACACATCCATGCCCGAGGCAGGATTCGAACGTGCGACCGTAGCTGTCGCACGGTTTCAGACTGTAGCGCCTAGAACCGCTCGGCCACCCCGGCCGGCCGAGATATACGAAAGAGGAAGCAATATACTCGTATTAGTTGACTCTTCTAGGCACGTACGCTCTCGGAACTTACACGTTGAAACAAACTGTGCTGCAGAAAGCCTCTCTTGCAACACCTGCCACTGGAGTTGCTTGATGATTTACTTGACGCTTTCGTGCTTACTCTAAGAGCCTGCAATGAAACGTGCTGCTTGTCTTTGGACATTCTCTATTTCCTCTATCAATTCTATCTGATGCGTATAACATACTGACGAACAATATTCAGGTATTCGTCGAACTAGTGAACTACATTGCCTGAGGATTCTTCCAAGGATTCTCAGTCTAGAGAATCTGCCCCTCCCGTGACTTGTTTTATATGGTTGTTCCACTTTAAATAGCTTTGTACGTGGGCTCCTGGATATGTTGTGGAATTGCTTCTTGTGATTGTACTGCAATCGTGTAATCATACAACAGTGGCTCTTTGTGTCTATTTATAAACAATACGTCACATTTGTTCATGCTGAGGATTAGTTGCCATTCCCTGCACCAAGCGTCGGTCTCCTGCAAGTCTCCCTGAATTTCCGCAGCAGTTACCGTAATCCACTCGAGATAAGGGAATTTTTGTCTAGTTCACTGTGCTCTAAATTATTTGTGACAGTTTTATGGTACTTGCGTGTATCGCACGGAGGTTTTTTAATTTTAACGTCACTTACTTCACGAAAGTTTTCTGCATATTTCTGTTAACAATTTAACGTCTCGCTTATTAATGAAATTGCTAAGCAAGTGTTGACAATAATTACCGGTACAAAGATGGCGTTAAAAGTATGGTGTCACCCAAAGAACGGGGTACCAGGAAAAGGTTGGTCCCTCACGAAAGAACCACAAGCAAGCACAGTCGCTGCTAGACGCAGCGACGATGACAGACATCGGCTTAGAAACGCCCTCAAGAGTTGCCACACGCCGCCGCTCCTGAAGACTTACGTCAGAGCGGAGTGCCGGCCAGCCCGGTCTGCAATTACCGCCGAAGACGACAGCATCGTCCCACCATAGAGCCAGCGTTGCTAGAGATGTATTAGGCAGAACCATCTAGCCAAGTTCATAGCCAATTGCACTTTCAGAGAAAAGACTATTATCTTGTACTGTATCAAGTGATACGCTAGTGTTCAGTGACTGTAATCAATGCTCATGGCATTCCTGTGAGCAAAGTTAAGTATTTCATCTTGTTCAAGTTACAGTAAAGTGTTCTAACGTGTTCCATATCAACTGTGCCTCCTCCAAAAGTAAATCTAAGAACATAACACTGTGCCGACGAGCCTTATTTCTTATTCAAGAATTATTTGTTTCATAATTCGCCTTTAAAGGGCAACGGTAACCACTGATGTTTAACAGTATGGCTGATTATTTAATTGTTTAACATGAATAATTGCTGCTTAGATTCATTAGCTATTTGGTACTTGAATTAAGACATACGTCCTGTGTTAAGTTGTCTTAATTCTAGTTTGTGGTCTGTCACAGTGGGTCAGACTTAGATTTATTCAGTCCTGTGTGCATCATACAGACCGAACAATTTCACTCTTACGTAGCTGAATAGTCGATCGGTCTGCCTTCGGCAGTGGTGAGCCGGGTGTTCCTGGTTTGCATGTTGCACTGCGCGCGTTTCTTTACTTTCGCCCAGCACCTTGTCTTCGTGTCCAAATTCTTCTACCATCATAACGTTTTCCTATCACCAAGCCACGATTAAATTAACTTTGCTTTAGGACCATAACCGACCAGATGCGTATGAAGCAGAACAGTTTGTACGGGACGGTATGATTCTCTTGCCACAAGATAATCTCGGAATTCTTTTTTCGATCCTTAGTAAAATGGTTCAAATGGCTCTGAGCACTATGGGACTCAACATCTTAGGTCATAAGTCCCCTAGAACTTCGAACTACTTAAACCTAACTAACCTAAGGACATCACACACACACCCATGCCCGAGGCAGAATTCGAACCTGCGACCGTAGCAGCCCCGCGGTTCCGGACTGCAGCGCCAGAACCGCACGGTCACCGCGGCCGGCGATCCTTCGTACCACTGTGTACAGAAAGCTAGCAAATGAAGCCTCTGCGCCGAACTTTTGCTGTGCCATGCTAAAGATATCGAGTTCCGATACTCGGACATCCATATAGGTGCTGTCGTAGTTGATCACTCTGCTTTTGGCCTACGAACGTTAAACGTTTTCTAACTCCCGTTTGAGGTGCTGTCGGACGCTGTGGTGGCCCCCTTTAAACTTTACGGAAACGTCGTCTGCCACGTTGCTGAAACGTGGAAGATATTCGAAACCTACCGTGTCCTCGATGGTGTTCGTCAAATAAAATCTGACCCGTGGACCACGTGCCCTCTTACTTGGTAACTGCTGGCTGCAGGACTGTCGTCATGTACGATGGCCAGCCGAGCAATTGTTCAGGCTGTGGCCAGGAAGGCCATGTCCATTCTCAATGTCTCCGTTGTAGACTAGTTCACACGCCTATCGGAGACGCCGCTCTTGCAGTGGTGTCCGCTGTGCCACCTGTATATTACGCGTCCGCGGTGGAGCTGCCTTCTGCGCACACTCTGAATCAACCGGCATCGGCGTCGACTCCTTTCGACGGCGCGATATACGCTTTGACCGTCTCTCGTATACTGCCGCCAGAGGCAATACCAACGGACGATGACCGCCATCAGACGCAAGCCGTCTGTCTCGGCCCCATTGTTGTCAGTTATGGAGCAGTACCGACCTTCGCTTTTCTGCCGTCTGGCCGGATGTCGGACGACAGCCGTCCGCCATCCGACACGAGACAACATGTTTGGAAGAGGTAACGGAAGAGAGAGCGCCCTACCTCTTGTCTCCTGTCAGTATCCAACTATGGACACCGCCGACCTCCCCCCGCCTGCGTCTGAGGCGGTTCGCCGTCTTTCTCTGTCTGACGCTACCAGTGGGCGCACCTCTGATATATTCCACTGAACCGGCCAAGTGAGACGTCTGTCCCCTGAGCGAACGACATCGAAGCGGGGGCTGGAGTCTGCCAATGTGGCCGAGCGGTTCTGGGCGCTTCAGTCTGGAACCGCGCGACCGCTACGATCGCAAGTTCGAATCCTGCCTCGGGCATGGATGTGT
The DNA here is from genome assembly GCF_023897955.1 of Schistocerca gregaria. Classification (NCBI taxonomy): domain Eukaryota; kingdom Metazoa; phylum Arthropoda; class Insecta; order Orthoptera; family Acrididae; genus Schistocerca; species Schistocerca gregaria. The sequence goes on along the minus strand of NC_064921.1, from coordinate 517,002,842 downwards.
GTGATGTCCTTAGGTTAGTTAAGTTTAAGTAGTTCTAAGTTCTAGGAGACGGATGACCTCAGTTGCTATGTCCCATTGTGTTCATAACTATTTCAACCATTTGAGCTGAGGCTGGACGCTCAGGAGGTGTACAGAGTGATGGAACCCCCTTGGTGCGGTCGGCTTCCTCCATGTCACAGTGATGTGACCCACCACAGGGGCCTAATTGGGAGCTCCCCGTGTTTGCATCGCCCACCCTTCTGCTGATGGCAGCTTTTAAAACTTATCGCATAGCCACAGTCAGTGTCTATACCATTCTCATTCCATGAACTAGCATTACTCCATGAATTGCTGCATACTGAGGACGCTGACTTTCTCCTCCTTCAGGAGACTTTACGGCACAAGTCTGCCTTGCGTCCCCAATTGGTAGTGGGGTGGCGATCCTCTCACGTGACGGTATCCTCGCTGATACAGTTGCATATCTCCCTCACCCCAGAGGTTGGCCCTCACGTTCAGTGGCGTCAGGATCATCCACGTCTAGGCTCTGTGTTGTTCTGGTTGCCGCCGGGAACGTTTTTCTTTCTTCTCTGAGGCTGCCACGCCATTCTTTTTGACTACATTAACATAGAAAAGCTGCTAATTAACAGACGTACAAGGCGAGACAAAAGTAACAGTCAACATACACAACGAAAGACGCTACATAAAGGAATAGTAATAAGTAGATTATGTGCAATAGGAAACTGTTAGTAGAATAAGTACGATAGATCGTGGCCGGTTGATATATCAGGCGCCATGTTAACTTCGCAGTTAATTACATCAATATAGAACGACTGTAACACAAGTAATGAAGCTAATCAAAGTACACACAGTATAAAAGCGCTAACGAAACGTAGGTATTGGAACAGTTACGCGAGAGACGGATCGATTCGTGACGACCGATACTTGAATTACCTCTCGTAATTAACTAATTATGGGATGCCTTGCTCTGGGACGTCGGGATCGATGAGACGTTCCTAGGACACCTCCTTGAGCAGCGCCGGTGAAGGAACAACTATCCCCAACACAAAGCTTCTTTTTTTCTCTTCTTAGAAATTAAAGTTTACTAATTTTCCATTTCGAAATTTCGCGCATTGCAATTCCAGGAGTAATCACAGCGGTGTCTTAAACAAAAAAGACAAAAGACCTCCACACATTCCAACCTCCACATGGTGCTGCATGGATAACCGTGCCCGCGCCCTCGGCGGCGTAGTCAGACTTCGTTGTGAGGTAGGGGGCCGTGGGTACCGGCTAACTGGACTGAATGGAACACTACGGCCTGTACAGAGCTTATCAGATGGTGAGTCCTAGTTGTCTAGATGCAGCCTTGGGGGAAAAGCTAAATGACATGCTGCGGTTTAGCCGCAAGGGATTAGCCGAGCTGTCTATGGCGCTGCAGGCATGGACTGTGCGGTAGGTCCCAGCGGAGGTTCGAGTCCTCCCTCGGGCATGGGTGTGTGTGTGTTCGTCGTTGTAGTGTATAGGCTTAGGGATTGATAACCTTAGCAGTTAAGTCCCATAAGATTTCACACACATTGGAACTTTTTTTTTTTTGCTGCTGTTTATATTGCCAGATGGCGGTCACTTACAGAAAATTAACATTAAAATAAAACCATCTGAAACGGCATCTTACGGTGGCTTTCAAGATGTCATTCGCGGAAAAAATCAAGTTTTGTAATTAAGCAGGAAATCGCACTATAACCAGGTGGCCGAACAGTTCTCTGTTCAGGGGAAGGCAGGTGTGATTTCTACTTGGAGTGTCACTGTCACTTTCTGGACAGTTCGCACTGTCGCGAGAACTTCATTTTTAACGCCTTTTATTAGAAGAAGAGAAACGAAATAAGATGGTTATGCAAACTTTCTGCGCGACGAATTGATTACGCAGAGTTGAGGTGGAATCTTGATTACCGAGGTGGGCGTCCCGCTGCGGAGCAGAATTCGCAAATGGGGCGCAGAGACGTAAATAACGGCGGTTTCCGGAGCGGAGCGGCGGGCCTTCCTACGCCACGCCGTCTGTTTTCGCCTCCCGCCGCTTAGGCCAGCGCGGCGTCAGGCCCGTAAATAACCCGCCCTGGGCCGGCGAGCCGAGGGCAGCAGCCGGCACCGCACAGTGGCGTGGACGAGTGGGCGTCGCATGCCAGCCGCAGCGAATGAATGGGCAGCACCTCGCTGCTGTCGTCACCACGAACCAGGAACTCGGAGCCTGACTCATCAAAACTCGGATTGGAAACGACGCAAAGTGCTCATAAAACGATTCCCCAGCAGCTACGTACAGGGTGTTTCAAAAATGACCGGTATATTTGAAACGGCAATACAAACTAAACGAGCAGTGATAGAAATACATCGATTGTTGCAATATGCTTGGGACAACAGTACATTTTCAGGCAAACTTTCGAAATTACAGTAGTTACAGTTGTCAACAACAGATGGCGCTGCGGTCTGGGAAACTCTATAGTACGATATTTTCCACATAACGACCATGCGTAGCAATAATATGGCGTAGTCTCTGAATGAAATTACCCGAAACCTTTGACAACGTGTCTGGCGGAATGGCTTCACATGCAGATGAGATGTACTGCTTCAGCTGTTCAATTGTTTCTGGATTCTGGCGGTACACCTGGTCCTTCAAGTGTCCCCACAGAAAGAAGTCACAGGGGTTCATGTCTGGCGAATAGGGAGGCCAATCCACGCCGCCTCCTGTATGTTTCGGATAGCCCAAAGCAATCACACGATCATCGAAATATTCATTCAGGAAATTAAAGACGTCGGCCGTGCGATGTGGCCGGGCACCATCTTGCATAAACCACGAGGTGTTCGCAGTGTCGTCTAAGGCAGTTTGTACCGCCACAAATTCACGAAGAATGTCCAGATAGCGTGATGCAGTAATCGTTTCGGATCTGAAAAATGGGCCAATGATTCCTTTGGAAGAAATGGCGGCCCAGACCAGTACTTTTTGAGGATGCAGTGACGATGGGACTGCAACATGGGGCTTTTCGGTTCCCCATATGCGCCAGTTCTGTTTATAGACGAAGCCCTCCAGGTAAAAATAAGCTTCGTCAGTAAACCAAATGCTGCCCACATGCATATCGCCGTCATCAGTCCTGTGCACTATATCGTTAGCGAATGTCTCTCGTGCAGCAATGGTAGCGGCGCTGAGGGGTTGCCGCGTTTGAATTTTGTATGGATAGAGGTGTAAACTCTGGCGCATGAGACGATACGTGGACGTTGGCGTCATTTCGACCGCAGCTGCAACACGGCGAACGGAAACCCGAGGCCGCTGTTGGATCACCTGCTGCACTAGCTGCGCGTTGCCCTCTGTGGTTGTCGTACGCAGTCGCCCTACCTTTCGAGCACGTTCATCCGTCACGTTCCCAGTCCGTTGAAATTTTTCAAACAGATCCTTTATTGTATCGCATTTCGGTCCTTTGGATACATTAAACCTCCGTTGAAAACTTCGTCTTGTTGCAACAACACTGTGTTCTAGGCGGTGGAATTCCAACACCAGAAAAATCCTCTGTTCTAAGGAATAAACCATGTTGTCCACAGCACACTTGCACGTTGTGAACAGCACACGCTTACAGCAGAAAGACGACGTACAGAATGGCGCACCCACAGACTGCGTTGTCTTCTATATCTTTCACATCACTTGCAGCGCCATCTGTTGTTGAAAATTGTAACTACTGTAATTTCGTAAGTTTGTCCGCCTGAAAATGTACTGTTGTCCCAAGCATATTGCAACAAACGGTGTATTTCTATCGCTGCTCGTTTAGTTTTTATTGCCGTTTCAAATATACCGGTCATTTTTGAAACACCCTGTATCTCCATACGTCTGTCGATTGATTCAAAGCGAGCACGGGATGAAAGAATAAGACTTACGTAACTAAAAGAGTTACAACAAACAATCAGCCCAGAAGGCAAATGGTGTTTATTTTTATGGTATGGTAATCAGTTGCAGTGCACGTAGTCCATCCTCAGACCAGTAACATCTCCATTGGTGACGAGTGGAGTCGATGCACTTCCCGCTGTAAGAGCCAAGGGCACCTGTTGCTCAGTTGCTCACAGGGTGCCTCTTGAACTTAAGAGCCGGCAGGGGTGGCCGAGCGGTTCTAGGCGTTTGTCTGGAACTGCGTCGCAGCTACGGTCGCAGATTAGGATCCTGCCTCGGGCATGGATGTGTGTGATATCCTTAAGTTACTTACGTTTAAGTAGTTCTAAGTTCTAGGGGACTGATGACCTCAGATGTTAAGTCGCATAGTGGTCAGAGCCATTTGAACTATTTTTGGACTTATGATGGTTCCACCCATCGACTCTACACGCCACCAATGGAGGCATTACTGGTGCGAAGATGGTCAATGTAGGACTGAAACAGGTTGCCACCCCATAAAAATAAACACCATTTGCCACCTGGACTGACTGTTTGTTGCAACTCTTTTAGTTGCATAAGCCGTATTCTTTCTTTCTGTGCTCGCTTCAAATCAGTCTTTTGATGCTGACATTCCAATAATGAGTTCAAAAATTACAGTGCAAAACAACTGCTGAGGAATAACTGACAACTGCTACTGAACACCCAACCAGTGATCGTAAAAGAAAATGTAGAGGGGACGGAAGTGTTAACTGCAGCGAAGCCTGTGCAGGAACGCGCTGTATGCATTCAGTAGTTCATACAGTACGGTGTCTGACGAAGGTTGCCGTGGAACGGATTAATGCAACATTCCGCGTGGTACTGAAACGTGCCAGCAAGACATCATTTGAGTGCTTACGATCGTGGGCGAACGGCTGGACGGTTCAAAGCCAGTGAAATTGTCACTACCATGAGCACAGCAATTGATGTATCAAAAGGGCCATCTCACGATTAAAACAAAAAATGCACTCAAGGTGGAAATGCTTTGCGAAAGCATGCTAGTGGTCATAGACGGACCACCACAGTGCAAGCGGATCGATGCGTAACTTTGCTGGTGAAAAGGAAAACATCTCACACCTAGGCATATCACTGCAGATCTTGCAACTGCTATCGGTACACGTGTCTCTGGAAGAACAATTTCGTGGTTATTAAATGAGGCTGGTTTGTATGCTCGAAAGCTGGTTAAATGCCTCCCACTTCAAACACGCCATCGTCGAGGAGTAGTTTGTTGGTGTAGGGAATATGTTGGTTGGGGTTACCAACAGTGTTCCAGAGTGATTTTCTCTGCTGCATCCCGCTTCACTGTGGCAAGTGGTTCTGGCCACCAGTTAGTCAGCACAGAGAGAGAGGGACACGTTACACACCACAGAATGCCGGCCGAAGTGGCCGAGTGGTTCTAGACGCTACAGTCTGGAACCGCGCTAGTGCTACGGTCGCAGGTTTGAATCCTGCCTCCGGCATGGATGTTTGTGTTGTCCTTAGATTAGTTAGGTTTAAGTAGTTCTAAGTTCTAGGGGACTGATGACCACAGCAGTTAAGTCCCATAGTGCTCAGAGCGATTTGAACCATTTTTCAACCACAGAATGTTGATCGGTATGCTCTAGACGGTATGCACAATGGCCGATGGATATCTGGGCGCGATGTACTGTTACGGAACCTGGAGATTATTCTGGACCACGTCCGTCTGATGAGGGGAGCAGCAAGTCCCGATTTTCAGTTTATGTACAATTCCCACCCACACAGACCACTGTGGTGTCGGGGATAAGGGAAAGTGAAGATACTGAACGCATGGAGTGGCCTGAGTATTCTCAGGACCTTAACTCTATAGAGCATGCCTGGGATACTCTTGGCAAACGTGTTTCTCAACGAACACTCCCTCCCCGAACCGTGCAAGAACTGAAAACCGACATGAGAGAGCAATGCGAAAATATTCCCCAAGGTCAGATCAACAGCTAGGTAGTTAGCATGAACAAATGATGTAAAACGTGCATTAGTGCCCACAGAGGGAATATTCCTTACTGAGAGTTCGATATTTACATTTGCGTTGAAATATTGTGTCGAATATGAACTTTATTAATGTCTATCATCTCTCTTTCCCATATGGCGAAATTTGTAACATTTTAGTTATAAATGTTACACTCCACTTGTATTATATATATATGTACTGGGTTTCATGTCGTCCGTCACTGACTGTGATTCATTGCCGTTCCTGACAAACAGTTAAATGGTATATTAAAAGAATAACTTCACTGCGAAAACCTGAAGGTTTCGTTTCGATATATAGCATGCATGGGGAACTTTTAGTGACCCACGGCCCTGAGTAACATACACTCCTGGAAATGGAAAAAAGAACACATTGACACCGCTGTGTCAGACCCACCATACTTACTCCGGACACTGCGAGAGGGCTGTACAAGCAATGATCACACGCACGGCACAGCGGACACACCAGGAACCGCGGTGTTGGCCGTCGAATGGCGCTAGCTGCGCAGCATTTGTGCACCGCCGCCGTCAGTGTCAGCCAGTTTGCCGTGGCATACGGAGCTCCATCGCAGTCTTTAACACTGGTAGCATGCCGCGACAGCGTGGACGTGAACCGTATGTGCAGTTGACGGACTTTGAGCGAGGGTATATAGTGGGCATGCGGGAGGCCGGGTGGACGTACCGCCGAATTGCTCAACACGTGGGGCGTGAGGTCTCCACCGTACATCGATGTTGTCGCCAATGGTCGGCGGAAGGTGCACGTGCCCGTCGACCTGGGACCGGACGGCAGCGACGCACGGATGCACGCCAAGACCGTAGGATCCTACGCAGTGCCGTAGGGGACCGCACCGCCACTTCCCAGCAAATTAGGGACACTGGTGCTCCTGGGGTATCGGCGAGGACCATTCGCAACCGTCTCCATGAAGCTGGGCTACGGTCCCGCACACCGTTAGGCCGTCTACCGCTCACGCCCCAACATCGTGCAGCCCGCCTCCAGTGGTGTCGCGACAGGCGTGAATGGAGGGACGAATGGAGACGTGTCGTCTTCAGCGATGAGAGTCGCTTCTGCCTTGGTGCCAATGATGGTCGTATGCGTGTTTGGCGCCGTGCAGGTGAGCGCCACAATCAGGACTGCAGACGACCGAGGCACACAGGGCCAACACCCGGCATCATGGTGTGGGGAGCGATCTCCTACACTGGCCGTACACCTCTGGTGATCGTCGAGGGGACACTGAATAGTGCACGGCACATCCAAACCGTCATCGAACCCATCGTTCTACCATTCCTAGACCGGCAAGGGAACTTGCTGTTCCAACAGGACATTGCACGTCCGCATGTATCCCGTGCCACCCAACGTGCTCTAGAAGGTGTAAGTCAACTACCCTGGCCAGCAAGATCTCCGGATCTGTCCCCCATTGAGCATATTTGGGACTGGATGAAGCGTCGTCTCACGCGGTCTGCACGTCCAGCACGAACGCTGGTCCAACTGAGATGCCAGGTGGAAATGGCATGGCAAGCCGTTCCACAGGACTATATCCAGCATCTCTACGATCGTCTCCATGGGAGAATAGCAGCCTGCATTGCTGCGAAAGGTGGATATACACTGTACTAGTGCCGACATTGTGCATGCTCTGTTGCCTGTGTCTATGTGCCTGTGGTTCTGTCAGTGTGATCATGTGATGTATCTGACCCCAGGAATGTGTCAATAAAGTTTCCCCTTCCTGGGACAATGAATTCACGGTGTTCTTATTTCAATTTCCAGGAGTGTAGTTAATGAAACTCGCGGGCCACCTTATCACGTGACACGCTCCTACTGCTACTAGCGAATAAACTCAGAACTTTATCGCCGATGTTGTTAATGTTTTTGCAAGAACGTACTTATATGTATGGCATCACTTTCAAGTCACAAAACGCCAGCAATTTATGCCTCAATACATACGTTTTTGACAGTAAATTCGTTTTATGTTCATCCCGTCTTCAGATGTTTACCTTTAAATACTGTGATGATCAAAATCATCCGGACACCTGGCTGAAAATGACTTACAAGTTCGTGGTGCCCTCCATCGGTAATGCTGGAATTCAATATGGTATAAGCCCACACATAGCGTTGATGACAGTTTCCATTCTCGCAGACATACTTTCAATCTTTCAATCAGATGCAGGATGGTTTCTTGGGAAATGTCCGCGCGCGCTGAGGAGAGGTATCGATGCCGGTCGATGAGGCCTGGCACAAAGTCGGCTTTCCAAAACATCCCAAAAGTGTTCCATAGGATTCACCTTACGACTCTGTGCAGGTCAGTCCATTAAAGGATGTCATTGTCGTGTAACCACTCCACCACAGGTCGTGCATTATGAACAGGTGTTCGATCGTGCTAAAACATGCAATTGCCATCCCTGAATTACTCTTCAACAGTGGGAGGCAAGAAGGTGCTTAAAACATCAATGAAGCCTGTGCTGTGATAGTGCCACGCAAAACAACAAAACACCACCACACCATAACACCACCGCCTCCGAATTTTACTGTTTGCACTACACACGCTGGCAGACGACATTCACCGGGCATTCACTATACCCACACCCCGCCATCGGATCGCTACCTTGTGTACCGTGATTCTTTACTCCGCATCACGTTTTTCCACTGTTGAATCGTCCAATGTTTCTGCTTCTTACACCAAGCGAGGCGTCGTTTGGCATTTACTGGTGTGGCTTATGAACAGCCATTCGACCATGAAATCCAAGTTGTCTCACCTCCCGCCTAGCTGACATAGTACTTGCAGTGGATCCTGATGCAATTTGGAATTCCTGTGTGATGGTCTGGATAGATGTCTGCCTATTACACATTACGACCCTCTTCAAGTGTCGGCGTTCTCTGTCAGTCAACACACGAGGTCGGCCTGTACGCTTTTATACTGTACGTGTCCCTTCACATTTCCACTTCACTATCACATCGGAAGCAGTGGACCTAGGAATGTTTAGATGTGTGAAAATCTCGCGTATAGACGTATGAACCAAGTGACACCTAGTCTCCGGACGACATTCGAAGTGCCGGCCGGTGTGGCCGAACGGTTCTAGGCGCTTCAGTCTGGAACCGTGCGACCGCTACGGTTGCACATTCTAATCCTTCTCGGGCGTGGATGTGTGTGATGTCCTTAGGTTAGTTAGGTTTAAGTAGTTCTAAGTTCTAGGGGACTGATGACCCCAGACGTTAAGTCCCACAGCGCTCAGAGCCATTTGACGTTCGAAGTCCGTGAGTTCCGCGGAGCGCCCCATTCTGATCTCACTACTGAGGTCGCTGATATGGAGTACCTAGCACTAGGTGGCATCTAACATGAAAACTGTGTGTTTCTGGGGGAGTCCGGGTACTTTTGATCACATAGTGTACGTGACGTGGGCAACGTTTCATCACTTCCGACGTTTTACAATAATTATCTTAAAAACTTCAGTTGCAGTATTGTGCCACGCCCTCAGCGAAGAAAATGGTGTCCACAACAAGCAAATAATTGTAAATATCAGAAGATGGGATGCCAGAGGTCTTGAAATGTCGTAATGGAGAATATAAAGGCAACTGTTTGCCTCTAATTCATTACAAATTACGTCCTGTGGCAAAAAATTGCTCTGAGCACTATGGGACTCAACTGCTGTGGTCATTAGTCGCCTAGAACTTAGAACTACTTAAACCAAACTAACCTAACGACATCACACACATCCATGCCCGAGGCCGGATTCGAACCTGCGACCGTAACAGTCGCACGGTTCCGGACTGCGCGCCTAGAACCGCGAGACCACCGCGGCCGGCCACGTCCTGTGGCAATAAGCAGTGGTCTAGTACGTGTACGCTCTCTCGCCCACGAATTTCTTCCGCGGTTCCCATTTAAACCAATTGCGGGCCGCATTACAGTTACCCATTCATGATATAAAGGCCATTAAAAAACTTGATACTGTATTTTATAGTGTGTACAGGAGATAAAGATTTTTCGTGCGACAAAAATGTCGAGGTGTACCGTTTCCCCGCTAGATGTCCGTGAATCGTTTGATGCCAGTGGTGTTCAGAGATGGCGTTCAAATTGTCTTGTGATGAATACAATTTAGAAATGTTGCTGAAAATGTCGTCCGTTAAATCAACAAACAACTGGCATCTCCGCGTTAATGATTGCCTAACACTCTCAAACAACCAGGTGTTTAATGAATAATGGCTATGGATTCAGCCAAACGGGCAGCAAACTCTCGTGAAGTGTCCATCTGTGTCTCGTACACCAAACGCTTCATCTCCCTCCCACAGAAACTCAACCATAGGCGGTCAGCAGTATCTCGGAAAGAATATACATGACATGGCAGTCTGAACACCGTCTCTGAACAACTCTAGCGTTGAAACCTCCATCGCTTGCCAACAGGGAAACGATGCACCTGTGACGTTTTTGCCACGTAAAAAGTATTTCTTTTTATCTTCTTTAAGCAGTTCAAAATTCTGTATTCGTTTTTTTTTTTTTTTTTTTTTTTTTTTTTTTTTTTTTTTTTTTTTTTTTTTTTTTGCAGCGTGTATATCATGATGAAACAGTTTGTGCATTAATTATCACATCTGAAGATAGCAATAAAGTGCCAGAACCGGTAATATTAATATTGCAGTAACTAGGCAATCGTGGCGCAACAAGTTCTTATACTAATATTGCCATATTGCATTCATCGTCTTCGTGCGGGTCAGTGTCTGTAGTGACGGTATGGGGTATCATTGAGTAAACAACAAGATCATATCAGCGCATACTCCGCTGGGGAGTGAAAATCTCATTCTGGAAACATCACCCAGGCTGTGGCTAAGCCGTATCTCCGCAATATCCTTTCTTTCAGGAGTGCTAGTTCTGCTGGGTTCGCAGGGGAGCTTCTGTAAAGTTTGGAAGGTAGGAGATGAGGTACTGGCGGAATTGAAGCTGTGAGAACGGGGCGTGAGTCGTGCTTGGGTAGCTCAGTTGGTAGAGCACTTGCCCGCGAAAGGCAAAGGTCCCGAGTTCGAGTCTCAGTCCGGCATACACTTTTAATCTGCCAGAAAGTTTCATGTCGGCGCACACTCCGCTGCAGAGCGAAAATCTCATTCTGGAAACAAGCTCACCATTGGTTTGCGTAGTCGATTAATTTGGACAGCAGTCATTACATTTCTGAAGTGGTAACGCCGCTGGCTGCGCCTCATCTCCGAAGTCTCCTTGACTTAATGTAAACTTTACTCCCAAATCACCTACTAATTCAATAATATTTGTTCCCTGTATACTATATTCGAACAATAAGTAAAATTTCGTTATTTGCTGTCCTACCTGGTATTGCAAGTTTGATGGCCTGCAATTATTTTAGGGTAATATATTTTTTTTATTTCTGACTTGATCACTTTTTAATGAGACAAAAATAACCTCTTTCGGCCTTCAAAGACCGTCTTCAGACCCTACAACAGAGAACAAAAAAGTTTAAATTAAGACTTGAAAAAAAGTGCAGTTAGTTTCACCATATCTACTTGTGAGATTAGTAAGGTGCTATTAACATGGATTTCGAGCGGTTCTAGGCGCTACAGTCTGGAACCACGCGACCGCTACTGTCGCAGGTTCGAATCCTGCCTCGGGCATGTGATGTGTGTGATGTCCTTAGGTTAGTTAGGTTTAAGTAGTTCTAAATTCTAGGGGACTGATGACCACAGCAGTTAAGTCCCATAGTGCTCAGAGCCATTTACTAACATGGATATGGTTCACACCTATGGACGGCATTTGATGAGCAAGTATTCATGCATTGTGAACTAAACATAAAATCAGATGTCAGGGAATTATATACATACAGTCAAGTGCACTTTACCTTCCCTGCTCTTTGCGCTGGATGCGCACGTCTATACGAAAATCTTTAATCGCAAGACGCACAAAAAATTACAATTATTACCATAATCGTTCAGTTATTCATCAAATACGAAAGTAAATACAGGTCGTTAAAATAGTAATAGTAATAGTAATAAAATAGTAATCCCCCCCATGAACCATGGACCTTGCCTTTGGTGGGGAGGCTTGCAAGCCTCAGCGATACAGATGGCCGTACCGTAGGTGCAACCACAACGGAGGGGTATCTGTTGAGAGGCCAGACAAACGTGTGGTTCCTGAAGAGGGGCAGCAGCCTTTTCAGTAGTTGCAGGGGCAACAGTCTGGATGATTGAGTGATCTGGCCTTGCAACATTAACCAAAACGGCCTTGCTGTGCTGGTACTGCGAACGGCTGAAAGCAAGGGGAAACTACAGCCGTAATTTTTCCCGAGGACATGCACCTTTACTGTATGATTAAATGATGATGCATCCTGTTGGGTAAAATATTCCGGAGGTAAAATAGTCCCCCATTCGGATCTCCGGGCGGGGACTACTCAGGAGGATGTCGTTATCAGGAGAAAGAAAACTGGCGTTCTACGGATCGGAGCGTGGAATGTCAGATCCCTTAATCGGGCAGGTAGGTTAGAAAATTTAAAAAGGGAAATGGATAGGTTAAAGTTAGATATAGTGGGAATTAGTGAAGTTCGGTGGCAGGAGGAACAAGACTTCTGGTCAGGTGACTACAGGGTTATAAACACAAAATCAAATAGGGGTAATGCAGGAGTAGGTTTAATAATGAATAGGAAAATAGGAATGCGGGTAAGCTACTACAAACAGCATAGTGAACGCATTATTGTGGCCAAGATAGATACGAAGCCCACACCTACTACAGTAGTACAAGTTTATATGCCAACTAGCTCTGCAGATGATGAAGAAATTGAAGAAAAGTACGATGAAATAAAAGAAATTGTTCAGATAGTGAAGGGAGACGAAAATTTAATAGTAATGGGTGACTGGAATTCGAGTGTAGGAAAAGGGAGAGAAGGAAACATAGTAGGTGAATATGGATAGGGGCTAAGAAATGAAAGAGGAAGCCGCCTAGTAGAATTTTGCACGGAGCACAATTTAATCATAGCTAACACTTGGTTTAAGAATCATGAAAGAAGGTTGTATACGTGGAAGAACCCTGGAGATACTAAAACGTATCAAATAGATTATATAATGGTAAGACAGAGATTTAGGAACCAGGTTTTAAGTTGTAAGACATTTCCAGGGGCAGATGTGGACTCGGACCACAATCTATTGGTTATGACCTGTAGATTAAAACTGAAGAAACTGCAAAAATGTGGGAAATTAAGGAGATGGGACCTGGATAAACTGAAAGAACCAGAGGTTGTACAGAGTTTCAGGGAGAGCATAAGGGGACAATTGACAGGAATGGGGGAAAGAAATACAGTAGAAGAAGAATGGGTAGCTCTGAGGGATGAAGTAGTGAAGGCAGCAGAGGATAAAGTAGGTAAAAAGACGAGGGCTGCTAGAAATCCTTGGGTAACAGAAGAAATATTGAATTTAATTGATGAAAGGAGAAAATATAAAAATGCAGTAAATGAAGCAGGCAAAAAGGAATACAAACGTCTCAAAAATGAGATCGACAGGAAGTGCAAAATGGCTAAACAGGGATGGCTAGAGGACAAATGTAAGGAAGTAGAAGCTTATCTCACTAGGGGTAAGATAGATACTGCCTACAGGAAAATTAAAGAGACCTTTGGAGAGAAGAGAACCACGTGTATGAATATCAAGAGCTCAGATGGCAACCCAGTTCTAAGCAAAGAAGGGAAGGCAGAAAGGTGGAAGGAGTATATAGAAGGTTTATACAAAGGTGATGTACCTGAGGACAATATTATGGAAATGGAAGAGGATGTAGATGAAGACGAAATGGGAGATACGATACTGCGTGAAGAGTTTGACAGAGCACTGAAAGACCTGAGTCGAAACAAGGCCCCCGGAGTAGACAACATTCCATTAGAACTACTGACGGCCTTGGGAGAGCCAGTCATGACAAAACTCTACCAGCTGGTGAGCAAGATGTATGAGACAGGCGAAATACCCTCAGACTTCAAGAAGAATATAATAATTCCAATCCCAAAGAAAGCAGGTGCTGACAGATGTGAAAATTACCGAACTATCAGTTTAATAAGTCACAGCTGCAAAATACTAACGCGAATTCTTTACAGACGAATGGAAAAACTGGTAGATGCGGACCTCGGGGAGGATCAGTTTGGATTCCGTCGAAATGTTGGAACACGTGAGGCAATACTGACCTTACGACTTATCTTAGAAGAAAGATTAAGAAAAGGCAAACCTACGTTTCTAGCATTTGTAGACTTAGAGAAAGCTTTTGACAATGTTGACTGGAATACTCTTTTTCAAATTCTAAAGGTGGCAGGGGTAAAATACAGGGAGCGAAAGGCTATTTACAATTTGTACAGAAACCAGATGGCAGTCATAAGAGTCGAGGGGCATGAAAGGGAAGCAGTGGTTGGGAAAGGAGTGAGACAGGGTTGTAGCCTCTCCCCGATGTTATTCAATCTGTATATTGAGCAAGCAGTAAAGGAAACAAAAGAAAAATTTGGGGTAGGTATTAAAATTCATGGAGACGAAGTAAAAACTTTGAGGTTCGCCGATGACATTGTAATTCTGTCAGAGACGGCAAAGGACTTGGAAGAGCAGTTGAACGGAATGGACAGTGTCTTGAAAGGAGGATATAAGATGAACATCAACAAAAGCAAAACGAGGATAATGGAATGTAGTCAAATTAAATCGGGTGATGCTGAGGGAATTAGATTAGGAAATGAGACACTTAAAGTAGTAAAGGAGTTTCGCTATTTAGGAAGTAAAATAACTGTTGATGGTCGAAGTAGAGAGGATATAAAATGTAGACTGGCAATGGCAAGGAAAGCGTTTCTGAAGAAGAGAAATTTGTTAACATCGAATATAGATTTATGTATCAGGAAGTCGTTTCTGAAAGTATTTGTTTGGAGTGTAGCCATGTATGGAAGTGAAACATGGACGATTACTAGTTTGGACAAGAAGAGAATAGAAGCTTTCGAAATGTGGTGCTACAGAAGAATACTGAAGGTAAGGTGGATAGATCACGTAACTAATGAGGAGGTATTGAATAGGATTGGGGAGAAGAGAAGTTTGTGGCACAACTTGACTAGAAGAAGGGATCGGTTGGTAGGACATGTTTTGAGGCATCAAGGGATCACAAACTTAACGTTGGAGGGCAGCGTGGAGGGTAAAAATCGTAGAGGGAGACCGAGAGATGAGTACACTAAGCAGATTCAAAAGGATGTAGGTTGCAGTAGGTACTGGGAGATGAAGCAGCTTGCACGGGATAGAGTAGCATGGAGAGCTGCATCAAACCAGTCTCAGGACTGAAGACAACAACAACAACAACAACAACAACAAAATAGTAATATCTATTTAGAACAAAGTAGGCCCTTGGAATAACAGAGAGAGAATAGCCATCGTTATGGTATGTTTTTCAGTGTCCGGTGGCGCTGCACTTCATGCTGCTAGATGCCATTACACATAAACTTAAAAGAGACGATACGAAATGGACGACCACAAGAGTTGCTTGTCGCAGCTCGCTGGCACTCTTCTTACTGCTGTGGTACGCAATTTACGCATTTTTAGCTGGTGCCTACAGGACATAGTACAGGGACCACACAAAAGGGCTGAATGTGGTAGTATGGCGTAGAAATTCTTGAGTTATATGGTGTAACGCAGTGACTTTGTTAAGCAAAAAAGGACGTAAGGTGACAGCATCCTCCAGACCAGTCCTCACCGCAAAGGAAGAAAAAGAAATAAAGTCTTTAATTCTGATCACAGATTCAGAATGGTTCAAATGACTCTAAGCACTATGGGACTTAACATCTGAGGTCATCAGTCCCCTAGAATTAGAACTACGTTAACCTAACTAACCTAAGGACATCACGCACATCCATGCCCTAGGCTGGATTCGAACCTGCGAGTGTAGCAGCTACGTGGTTCCGGACTGAAGGGCCTAGAACTCCTCGGTTACAGCGGCCGGCTGATCACAGATACAAACTCCAAATAAAATTCAGAGTAAAGTGATGTCTAACTCAGACCAGCCGATTAGTTTTCATCAAAATAAATTACTAAATCGATACTAATAAATAAATTTTCCCAAGTACACAGAAACTACCAAGGTATTGTCTACATAGTCAGCACATATTTAACATTTGCCGTTTAATTAGTATATAAAACACCCAAGATGGCGAAATGTAGCTCCGTTTGTTTGGTCGTTTTTTCGAATCGTCGTTGAAGCCTCCCGGTGGCGGAGGCACACACAGTTTTCCCACGTTCTGAGAATTCCAGGTCACCCAAGATGAGGGGTGTGTACAGTTGGAGTGATATGGGACCCCTGATACACCTAGATACCACTCTGACAGGTGAAAAGTACGTAAGAATCCTGTCTGATCATCTGCGTCCATTCATGTCCATTGTGCATTCCGACGGACAATTCCAGCAGGACAATGCGACTCCCCACACGTCCAGAATTGCTACAGAGTGGCTTCAGGAACACTCTTCTGAATTTAAACACATCCGCTGGCTACCAAACTCACTAGACGGGAACATAATTGAGCATATCTGGGATGCCTCACAAAAGTGCTGTTCAGAAGAGATCTCCAACTCCTCGTACTCTTACGGATTTACGGACAGCCCTGCAGGATTCATAGTGTCAATTCCCTCCTGCACTACTTCAGACATTAACCGAGTCCGTGTCACGTCGTGTTGCGGCACTTCCACGTCTACGTGTTCGCTGGGGCCCCACACGATATCAGGCGGGTGTACCAGTTTCTGTGGCTCCGTAGTGTGTGTGTTCACTTTTGAACATACGTTTCCCCAGATTACCCTGTCTTTCACTGTCTGCAGCTTCTCTGCTGTCCCTTTTGTAAGTCAGCTCCTTATTAGGTGATGAGACAACTGCTGTAAGCAACGAAGTCCTACGCATGGGGACAGAAGATCCACAGGTGAGTGATCTGCTAGGGAGCAATGTTAGTCATTGTTGCTACAGTTACATCCACCAACACCCAAAGGCTACAATGGGACGGCGGCGTTCATAACGACCGCGACGACAGCACTGTCCCCTTCTCCGGGAAGTAAGTGCGAGGCAAATGCTAAGGGCGATCCTGCATCACCGAGGCGCGCGGCGCGGGCAGTCCCCGCGTCGAGTTGGAGCGGTCGTTAGCGAGGCGACGGCGCCCACGCCTTGGTCCGCTGCCAGCTGCTCATTCCAGCCGGCCGCGCCGCCCCCTACTCACCGTCTGCTGCTGTCGATACACTGTCTGCAAGCAAGTGCAACACCTCTTGACGGGCCATTTCCCACTGAGCGGTAGTGGAAGGAATGAAAACATACTATTTTCGGGGTTGGAACGATAGTGTGGAATGACCATTTCTGTAGAGTGACATTTTTATGGTACCTGGTGCTCTTCCTGCGATAAGAGCTTTTCGCAGTTAACATACAGGCACACCAAGAATCTGTTCCCTGTCTAGCAGTGCAGTACAGCGTGCCCTCATCTTTTACACTAAGAATTAGTTTTAACACAGGGCGTAACATAAATAGTGGCGTAAACGCATACAGTTGAAAGTACACGAGTCTAGAAGTAAAAAAGTCTGAGCAAAAAATGTGTCCAAAACAGAACCGTTTGCAAGATAATTGCGAATTTGTTGTTACCAGTCACACCTGAAGTGATTCTGTGTAAACTTCGCATGCTAGTTTGTGGTGTGATCTTTGATTACTTTTTCGCAATGTGAGTTGCCAACAGAACTGATATGGCACTACAATTCAGTCCTGTAAAAGTATGTAGGGTGTCGTAGGCAAAGAAACTGCTGCACCTTCCTGTTATCGTGTACAGCCTCTGCAAGCACGAAGAAGTGCCGCAACGCGACGTGACACTGACTCAACTAACGTCTGAAGTAATGTTGGAGGGAAGTGACACCGTAAATCCGTAAGAGTAAGAGGGGGCAGAGATCTCTTCTGAACGGCACTTTGCATAGATTCCTAGATATTCTCAATAACTTTCATATCTCGGCATTGGTAGTCAGCGGAAGTATTTAAACTCAGAAGAGTGTTACCGGAGAAACTCTGTAGAAATTCTGGAAGTAAGGGGTGTCGCGTTGTCCTGTTGGAACTGCCCAAGACCGTCGGAATGCACAATGGACATGACTGGATGTAGATGGTCAGACAGGATGCTTACGTGCGTGTCACCTGTCAGAGGCGTATCTCGACGTATCAGCGGCCCGATATCACTCCAACTGCACACGCCCCACATCATTACAAAGTCTCCACTAGCTTGAACAGTTCCCTGCTGACATGCAGGGTCCATGGATTCATTAGGCTGTTTGCATACTCGTACGTCTATCCGCTCGATACAATTTAAAAAGAGACTCGTTCGGCCGGGCAATATGTCTCCAGTCATCAACAGTCCATTGTCGGTGTTGATGAGCCCAGGCGAGGCGTAAAGCTTTGTGTTGTGCAGTCATCAAAGGTACACCAGTGGGCCTTCAGCTCCGAAAGCCCATATCGATGATGTTTCGTTGAATGGTTCGACGCTGACACTTTTTTTTGTTGATGGTTCAGCATTGAAATTTGCAGCAGTTTGCAGAAGGGTTGCACGTCTGTCACGTTGAACCATTCTCTTCAGTCGTCGTTTGCCCCGTTCTTACAAGATCTTTTTCCGGCCGCGGCGATGTCGGGGATTCGATGTTTTACCGGATTCCTGACATTCATAGTACACTTATTAAATGGTCGTACGGGAAAATCCCCACTTCTTTGCTACCTCGGAGATGATGTGTCCCATCGCTCGTACGCCGACTGTGGAATCACGTTCAAACTTTCCTTAAATCTTGACACCCTGTCATTGTAGCAGCAATAACCGATCTAACAACTGCGTCAGACACTTGTTGTCTTGCATAGGTGTTGCCAACCACACAGCTGTATTCTATCTCTTTACATCTCTCTGTATTTGAATACACATTCCTATACCAGTTTGTTTGGCGCTTCAGTGTAAGTAAGCAGAGACTACGGCAGTTTTCGTAGTAGCCTTGATTTTTCGAGATAGTGCCCGTGTTAATTGTACTATAGCCGTGTTGCATACTTGTTGGGGGTTACGTCATATCTATCGCTTTATTTACGTATCCGATCAGTATCTTACTAGATTGCCCTAGAATCCGGAAACTGTGAGTCACCCAGGAAATGAGTGATGGTATACAAAGCATCGTATTACCTATGGAACATTTTTCTCCTACGTTGCTAGCCATCTGTGTGTTACTTAAAAACAAAGTTTTTATGGCAAAATCGAAATCGTCGAAGCTTAATCCAGGTCTTATTAGAAAAGCGTTCACTTGTAACGTGAAACAGAGGGTTTCGGAAAAAATATGATTCCTCATATAGTGTTAGCAAACGCAAGTTCCTCAAAAAAGGGGTGCAAAAAAATCCAACCTCGCTTCTATACTTCATCAAACATATATAAAACATGTCTCTGTTACTCATAAACAACTTTTGCGTTTATCAACAATGGGAAACTCTTGCCTTTGATTCTGATGAATATTCTATTGTGCACAAAATAAAAATGATATAGATGTTTTTATTTTTGTGCATTTAAACGCTACTTGCATCATAAGTAGTGGCTTTTGCTACACAAAAGCGCCGAAGTTACGTGATCAACTAATTTTTATTAATTACTTATAAAATGCAACTTACATTCTGTAAGGATATAAAAAGCACAGTGGACTAACACTGAACGATATGTGGTTCTAATTATGTGCAAAACAACCAAGCAAACAAAGAGAAGTCGTCGGCTCTGTCTTACACGTTCATTTACGTTTCATTCCTTGCAAAGGCTACCGATACTGCCGGTAATACCACCATTTACTAAGTCATTGATGGAGTGTTCCAAAAGTACCAAACCGTAGTTCTGGTAGAGCGCAACTCCAGCGCTACACAGTCAGAATACCGCTGATGTCAGTTGTTTGCGAAGCTTCATTTGTGTTCTACGAGTGTTCGTTGTAATATGGAACACTACAGTCACAAGGAGTATGCGAATGTGAATTTCGTATGTAGCAGGGCTAATGGCAATGCACGGAAGGCTACACGCTAGTACCAAGAAGCGCAACCTGCCCGAAGGCACCCTGAGAGTTGAACCTTTACAGGGATGCATCCGTGCCACAGAGAAAGTTGAAGCTTTGTGCTCGTTGTGGCAGCGGATAGGACTGCACGAATTAGACTTGTGCTTGATAACGTGCTGGAAAGAGTCCAACGAACTCCAGGAATCTCGACTTACCTGGAATGAGTCACAGTAATGGTTGGAGACCAACGCATCGCGATGCAGTGTACCTGTCCCACGTCTAACGAATTCAGTGGCTTAGCGAGGAGCACTTCGGCTCTGGAATAAAGTTCTGCGAGTGGTCACAATATGCAAATGAACGCAGGGTAAAGCACCAGTAGGGAGCGTTCACTGCAGTGGACTGCGTGTATTTGCAGCCTCAGCACTTACTCACGAAGCGGTAGTAACAGCTGCCCAGTGCAGTGGACATGCGTTTGTCAGAGTTTGGAATCATCTACACTTCAACCCACATGCTGTGCATGAGTCTTCATATCAGCGACGTTTGTCGTTGAATATTTGTTTAGGGGTATTGGATGATCGTCTTATTGCGCCGTAAATGTTACCAAACAAAGTCATTGAAGGGAATAATCTTCGATTTCTGCGGCATCCTCTTGCAGGATTGGTTGAGGGTGTTCCCTTAGGATAATGCCAGAGGATGTGGTACATGCATGATGGAGCACCGGCGTATTTTGCTGCTATGGTGAGGCGGCATCTAACGCAACGATTTGGCAAAAGATGGATTGGGGGTGGAGGACCTGAACCGTGGCCTACAAGATCACCTGATCCGAACCGCATGGATTTCTGTGTTTGGGGGCCACCTTAAGTGAGTACTGTACGCCTTTCGGTAAACACGGTTCAAGAATTGGAGCAGAGAATTTTCAGTGCATGCAGAGAATTTAGAAATGATCCAGGCGCATTTGATACGAATCGAAACTCATCGTGGCGACGGTACAAGCCTGCATCCGGACGATACTTTGAACACCTCCTTTATCTACGAATACAGTGATGTAGCTGTTGTCGTGTTCATTCAAAATACCTGCACTTGAACCAAAGCGTTTTTAATAACTTTTCTTATTGTTGTAGAGTATCGTTAATTTTTCCTAACTGGGATAAAGTTTACGCAGAATCAAGTCAGTGATGGGTGGTAATCACAAAGTGCCATCACCTCGAAAACTGTTCATTTACATGCCTATATTTACTGAGACTTCCTTGCTTCTAGTATCATATACTTTCATTCATACGCGTTTACGCCATTAATTATAATACACCTTGTATATGTTCAAAAGTTGGAAAAATTGCAACCGCTCGCTTTTTTATGATAATTTATTTCACCTTACCTGTTTCAGTGACTGTGCCCTGTGTGATAGCAGCACTGCGACTTCAGGCCACAAGTGTCCCGCCGGGACCATCCAACCGCCGTGTTATCCTCAACTGAGGATGAGTATAGGAGGGGCGTGTGGTCAGCTCACCTCTCTCCCGGTCGTTATGATAGTTTTCTTTGACCGCAGCCTCTACTATTCGGTCGAGTAGCTCCTCAATTGGCATCACGACGATGAGTGTACCCCCAAAAAATGGCAACAGCGCACGGCAGCCCGGATAGTGGCCCATCCAAACGCCGACCACGCCCGACAGCGGTTAATTTCGGTGATCTGACGGGAGCCGGTGTATCCACGGCGGCAAGGCCGTTACCCATGTGTGACGAGGACTAGGTTAAGTTGTAGTGTGGCGGGTTGTTTATGAACAGCCGAAATCTACGGATCTGGAAACAAAAGCCTCTTGCGATGACAGACTGATCTGTAGCTTAGCCTGAGGTCTAGATTAGGTAGGAACGTGACAGCATACTTGGCGAAGCCATCGAGCGTGAAAGCAAAATACTACCTAAAGTATCATCGAGCTCCTCAGAAAAGTGAACACACTCTATCTCTACAAAAGTGTCACACCGCACAACTGTCACAGACTCACTGCTTTCTCACTTTCTGCCTATTCATAGGGTGCGAGCAACATCTCGGAGCTCATAGCTGATCTAGAATATAGGCTACCTAGCTAATCCGTCCGCAGTATTCAAAAATTTACTGGAATATTAATCTTAATTTAGGATTTATACAAAATACGTGTTATGCAATCTCCATTTATTATCACATACAGAACACAACATTCAATTGAAAAAACAATTAAAACTGTCCAAGATTTAATTTTCGAGAAATTCTTGGCCGGCCGCAGTGGCCGTGCGGTTCTGGCGCTGCAGTCCGGAACCGCGGGGCTGCTACGGTCGCAGGTTCGAATCCTGCATCGGGCATGGGTGTGTGTGGTGTCCTTAGGTTAGTTAGGTTTAAGTAGTTCTAAGTTCTAGGGGGCTTATGACCTAAGATGTTGAGTCCCATAGTGCTCTGAGCCATTTGAACCATTTGAACCACAAATTAATTTTATACTAATCGTAAGGTCGGGATATTCCAGTCACTTCAAGATAAACTGTTCTTTAAATAAAACAGCGGAAAGCACAGGTTTCTGATCTCTAATGCAGATCAAGTTTAACAACAAATTGAATAACTTAATGCAGCAAGTTTAAATGTAGGCCTGAAAACCATTTATTAAAAGGTTGAAGTTAAGTACAATGAAAACATTGAAAAGACACTTGGGACCGGCCGAAGTGGCCGAGCGGTTCTAGGCGCTACAGTCTGGAACCGCGCGACCGCTACGGTCGCAGGTTCGAAGCCTGCCTCGGGCATGGATGTGTGTGATTTCCTTAGGTTAGTTAGGTTTAAGTAGTTCTAAGTTCTAGGGGACGGATGTCCCATAGTGCTCAGAGAAATTTGAACCATTTTTGAAAAGAAACTTGCATAAATAAACGACGAGGCTGGTGAACCAGTAGCTTAGTATTGTATTTAGGAACATTGAATACAACGAGTCGATGGATAGGAAAAGGACTATAGAAGAATAACAATCGCGTCGAATACTGTTGTTAGACTACAGCTATTCAAAACTTTCTCACGTGTCCGTTTTGGCTGCTGGTGCTCCTCGCTGTACATTCAACAGACAGCCGTTCAGTGATTTTTCTGACATCTCACGAGCCTGCTTCATCCTCCAGTGCCAGTGATGCACCAGTGGAGAGTGAATCTTTGACAGTGCTAGCCACTCTTGTGGGCGAAACAGCAGAAAAGCCACTTAACATCTGTCGATAGAAGAATGACTAGTTGTGAGTAACGGCAGTGAGACACGGAATTTTATCCGAAAATCATGCAGAATACAGATGATCTCTCAGCTAGAACTGGAGAGAGTTAGTGAAATGCCCAATAGAATTGGTCAGTGACGAAATTTCTTTTGAATCTACACTACCCGATCCACTAAAAAGACAATTACGTAGTTTTTTGAGATAATAGTTAACATTGTAAATTTCCTTCCAAAGTAAAAAATTAAGGAGCACCAGGAGTCACAGATCTATTATTTGAAGGAAGGGAACGACGATGAACGGATTGGGGGAGCTCCTTTCTCAAAGTCACGGAATGAGAGGAAGACTGATCGGCGATCGCTAAAAGACAAGTTAAGGGAAGGGAGTGGATTGCCAAGCACAACAATTCTGTTATAACAAGAGGATGTTTCTCGTATCTAATCAATTACTGACAGAGTCTGAATGGGATTTATTTGTGGAATTGCTTTTTCTCATTAGAATAAATCTTTTACAGTCAAAGGTAGCTCAACTTAGTTCTAACAAATCTCTGCTTCTTATCTTGTAGATGAAAACCACTGATGTCCCTCGTTGTACACACACACTGTGACCTTTGTTAGATCACTCCATACTACTTTGCTGAATAGGTATCCGTAGACATCGCAGACCGATTGACCATATGTTACCGGTTTCTCGTACACTGCTCTTTCAGGAAGTCGTTCTTCCGTGACTTCACAACTGCGACTATAGGACTGTCTGTCACCCTCCTACATTCCCCACGACAGCTGACTTTTGACTATTGACTGACTTCTCTCTGATACGTTGGTCTTCTACGTAACACCTGCCTTTATACTAAGGCGTTTGTTCAAAAATGGTTCAAATGGCTCTGAGCACTATGGGACTTAACTTCTGAGGTCATCAGTCCCCTATAACTTAGAACTACTTAAACCTAACTAACCTAAGGACATCACACACATCCATGCTCGAGGCAGGATTCGAACCTGCGACCGTAGCGGTCGCCCGGTTTCAGACTGTAGCG
The DNA here is from genome assembly GCF_023897955.1 of Schistocerca gregaria. Classification (NCBI taxonomy): domain Eukaryota; kingdom Metazoa; phylum Arthropoda; class Insecta; order Orthoptera; family Acrididae; genus Schistocerca; species Schistocerca gregaria. The sequence goes on along the minus strand of NC_064921.1, from coordinate 516,978,725 downwards.
CCTAGAACCGCTCTGCCAACACGTAAGGCGTTTGTAACTTTGTGGTTTCGGACATTGTGTTTCGTGCGCAGAAATATTTTCCTTGTGGGTAATAAGGCTTCTGTAAGTTTCCTAAACAGAGATATTTGTCGATCACAATATTATTGCACGTGCGAGTGAGGGTTCTTCGGCAGGCTAGTCGTGAGTTGGCGGGAGATCGGGGTTGCTAGTATACGCACAAATGACCTGAAATCACTTACTTTTCCAGAAATTGTTTACTGTGACGTTGCCGCTAGGTTCTGCTAACAGCCAAGTGCAATAGTATCGTGGTCCTGTAGTATCTGCCCCAGTTCCAGGCACCTCATGTGGCCTCCTGACGACTGTGACATGCATATTCCTGTTCGTCACCAATCCCGTGTTGGATTTACTTCGCTTGAGCAGACAGCGCCTACACTGTCGCCTGCTAAGCTGATTACCTTATTTTCGTCGTCTCTCCACATTACGCCTGTTTTAGTTTATGCAGTATAACAATGGGCGCTTTTAGATGACGGCTGTGACGTGCGTGAAGTCAAAAAGAGCATTTATTCAGCAGCTTTCAAACAGGTGCTGCCGTTGTTGGTGATGACGACACTGCAGGAGACGGTGAAGGAAAGCTGGCCGTAATTCCGGGTGCCCCAGGGCCGTTCGCAGTTTCACGTGACGCGCCAGTGCGCCTGTGTAATGCCGGGCGCGCACAGAGCCCTGGCGGCGGCCCAGCAGGGTGTGCATTCCAGGGCGCAGCTGCAGCTGCGGGGGCGGCGAACCGCTCAGCTGTTGCAGGCAGCCACTTGCCGGAGCAGCTGGCCGCCTGCCAGCCCGCCGGCCGGCCCTCACCTTCAACCCCAAACGGAGATTCCGCCAGGCGCTCTCCGCTTTCGCTCTGACCAAGCAGTTGCATTCCTTGTGCCATACACCGGAGCCTCATAGATCACGTTGACCCACCGCACGAAAATTTGAAATGTTAATGGGAAATGCTGTCTTTCTATTACGCAGTTCAGTCTCTATATAAAAATGTTCTGTATCACTCGGCATTACCACAGACTGTTTCACATTAATCATATATAAAACATCCTACGTCATTCTTATACTACTCAGCATAATTAATTATCATTCTGTTAGTGCTTACCAGCCACTAATCCACTAACTAGTCGGGTTAATTGTTAAAAAAGTCGTTTTAAATTAGCAATACCGAGTGTTTACAATTAAAGTGCAGCTAATCACGGAGGTCCTGTGTGGATTGTAGTATAGTATGGTACCGAAAATTGATAGATATTCTAATGCCTCAGAACGGAACCGCTTTATGCTGGAAAAAAAATTAGTTCTAATTTTGCCCACCAGGTGCAAATCTGGCGCTGTGAATGCAAGAAATACATATAGAAATGTTTCTTTATGTAACGGATTAGGAACGGGATGTAGGCTGTAAAGGTCAAACAAGTGAGAAAGGCATGACGTGCATGTTATTATTAATTTCTGCTTATCCAGTTTGCTCAATATGACGTCGACGAGAGCTGTACAGCACCAGATTAGCATATGGTGACCAAAATTGGAACAATATTTTTTTTCCAGCACAAATTGGTTTCGCATAAACGCTTTAGAATATCTGCCAAGTTGCGCTGCCATCGTCAATTACAGCCCACACTCGACCTCTGTGAGTATCTGTACTTTAATTATAACATCCAATATAAAAGAAAAACACTTGTAGGGCAATCTACCATGAGTCATTACGCAGCATAAGTTGTATATTAAACGATTTTTTATTCATAAGGAGGCTTGTATCAAGTGTTAATGCCAGCAATATTAACTCTATGAAGACAAATGACTTCAGAGAAAGTTTCACAAATTGTAATAAAGTTATTTCCGATATAAACAAACTCATAACTCAGCCACATTATGAATGATGCACTGCTTTTGTGCATCAGTGAAGTTAAAGCCGTTTCTGCTGTGGATACACAGTGAAAAAAGGAACTAGAAATTATTGGTTAACAGTAATCCCACCAACTACTAATTAAACGTAAAAATATAACTCAGGAAGCACGTTAGCGAAACGGATATTATTTTACACAGAGCAGGTGCTGCGTACATAGTACAATCTATGAAGATCTAGTATTGATGGGAACATAGGTATATTACGCCATCTAATGATGGCTGAAGGCCCGAAACACGGTTTGGCATACATAATACTGGTAAAAAAAGTGTCTGGGTGATCTATTTCTTTTAATAATTGTTTTACAACCAGAGATATTAACCGAAATTAACGAAGATAAATTAATATCCTTTAACGATTTATGAGACAGGATCAGAAACACCGTAATATACACACATCAGAAAACGTTTTGCATCACTCCGCTTCCCAGAACTCTGGAAGATAGACGTTGACTGTGGATATTGTGTCACAGACTCAGTCCGTTTGACTGTTAGGAGATTTATTTATTTATTTATTTATTTATTTATTTATGCATTTATTTTACCTGGCAAGATTAGGGCCTTCAGGGCCTCTCTTACAGCTAACCAGGCATATTCATATTGAACGAGTTACAGTTTCTACAGAACATTAAGGACATATAACGTATTATACAGTATTGATGTTAAAGAAAAAAATAGAGATTATAACAGTAGTACAATGATAATTATAACAATCAAAAAAATAATTATAGCAATCAAGAATAACAATGATGATAATAATAATAGTAATAGTAATAGTAATGACTCTGTATATGAAAGTAAACATACTTTACTTTTGTGAATGTCAGTCCTATTGTTAGTTTGGTATTTTCTCGTTATGTTCTTGCAGCTTGTGAGTTATTCTCATCGAGCAGAGACATAAGACGATAGAATGGGGTGAAAGAGATATACAAGAGGTAGATAGGTTAGAGGAAGAGAAATAGAATGGTAAAATTCGAAGCTGTGATGGAAAGGAGAAAGAAAGGGATGAGAGGGGCACAACAATGGTGGCTATACCGTGCCTAATACGTAAGTTTTGAGTTCCCTCTTGAATGTTGAGTGGTTCTGGATAAGACGCAGATCACAGGGGAGCGCGTTCCATAGTCGTATGGCTGAGATGGAGAATGACACGGAGAAAGATTTTGTGTTATGTAAAGGTACAGCCAAGATGGTATTGCGATTGTGGAATGATGATAGGTATTTAATGTGAGAAGATAAGTATTGGGGCACCAGTGGCTAAGAAATCGATGAAGTAAGCACATCGAGTGGAGATCGCGTGCCTCATGTGGGCGTATCCAACCTAGCTGGGAGTATGAAGGACTGATATGATCATACAACCGAATATTGCACACGTATCTAACGCAAGCATTCATCACTAGCTCGAGGCATCTAGAATTTTCACTATTTGTGCCGTGTTGAACTAGATCACAGTAGTAAAGACTAGGCAAGACTAGTGTTTGGACTAATTTTTGTTTAACATGGGTTGGAAATATTTTTCTAAATTTTTGAATTGCATCTAGGGAGGAGAGCGATTTCCGGCAAGCTGTGACTGTTTGTTCTTCCCAGTTTAGGTGTTCATCCAAGATTATTCCAAGGTCTTTTACTGTTTTTTGGTATGGTAGTTGGGTACCATTAAGGAGTATTTGAGGGACTGTTTCGTGAAAGTACCAGCTGATTAACTTTGGATGAGATATAAGAATGACCTGAGATTTCTTGGGGTTTAGTTTCAGACCTAGGTTCTATGCCCATCGAGAACAGAGCAAAGATCTGCGTTCATACTCGCTACTGCGCCAGCAATGTTCTTGGGGCTTGCACTTATGTACAGTTGGATGTCGTCGGCATATAGATGGTAGTTGCAGGAGTGAATCACTGCAGAAATAGCATTAATGTACAGTAAGAAGAGTAATGGACCAAGGACGGAGCCTTGGGGAACTCCAGAGAACACGTTTTTCCATGATGACTTTTCCGACCCACAAATGACTTGTTGACTTCTGTTTTTGAGGTAGCTGTCGAACCAGTGTATTGCGCTGTTTGAGTAATTCAGCTGTTTCATTTTAATTAGTAATATATCGAAGTCAACTGTGTCAAAAGCCTTGCTAAAGTCAAGCAGTGTTAGGATAGTAGCTTCACGTCTGTCCATAGCATGTTTAATGTCATCAGTTACTTTGATTAATGCAGTTGCTGTACTATGGTGCTTTTGAAAGCAAACAACCATGCATGAGCAGCGCCTATTAGGCGGAAGGGGTTGGACAGCAGATCAGTTCCGGTCATTCCATCAGGAAGGAGGTACACGGCTCGTGTTGCCTGTAGTTAAACCATGCCTAGATGGTCAATACCGCGGTTCGATCGCGTCCAAATTGTTACTTTGTGCCAGGAAGGGCTCTCAACAAGGGAAGTGTCCATGCGTCTCGGAGTGAACCAAAGCGATGCTGTTCGGACATGGAGGAGATAAAGAGAGACAGGAACTTTCGATAACATGCCTCGCTCAAGCCACCCAAGTGGATGACCGCTACGTACGGATTATGTCTCGGAGGATCTCTGACAGCAACGCCACCATGTTGAATGATGCTTTTCGTGTTTTCGTGCAGCCACAGGACGTCATGTTACGACTCTGACTGTGCGCAATAGGCTGCATGATGCGCAACTTCAATTACGACGTCCACGGCGAGGTCCATCTTTGCAACCACGACACCATGCAGCGCAGTACAGATGGTCCCAGCAACATGCCGAATGGACCGCTCAGGATTGGCATCACGTTCTCTTCACCAATGAGTGTCGCATATGCCTTCAACAGTACAATCGTCGGAGACGTTTTTGGAGGTAACTCGGTTAGGTTGAACGCCTTTGACACACTGTCCAGAGAGTGCAGCAAGGTGGATGTTCCCTGATGTTTTGGTGTGGCATTATGTGGAACCGACGAACTCCGCTGGTGGTCATGGAAGGCGCTGTAACGGCTGTACGACACGTGAATGCTATCCTCTGACCGATAGTGGAACCATATTGGCGAGCCATCCGTCTTCTGGACGACAGTTCGTGTCCCCATCGTGCACATCTTATGAATGCCTTCCTTCAGGATAACGACACCGCTCGACTAGAGTGGCGAGCATGTTCTCCAGACATGAACCCTATCGAACTTGCCTAGGATAGATTGAAAAGAGCTGTTTATGGACGACGTGACCCCCAGCCACTCTGAGAGATCTAGGCCGAATCACCGTTGGCGAGTGGGACGATCTGGACCAACAGTGCCGTGATGAACTTTTGGATAGTATGCCACGACGAATACAGTATGCATCAATGCAATAGGACGTGCTACTGGGTATTAGAGGTATCGGATTGTACCACCACCTCTGAAGGTTTCGCTGTATGGTGGTAAAACTTGCAATATGTGGTTTTTATGAGCAATAAAAAGAGCGGAAATGATGTTTATGTTGATCTCTATTCCAATATTCTGTAAAGGTTCTGGAACTCTCGGAACCGAGGTCAGGCAAAACTTTTTTGATGTGTGTAGTTCGCTGTTGTCTGCTACACAGGAGCCAACGTCATGGGCAATGTTTTGAGTATTGGTCACCGGGCTCTGTTCTACGTGGCGAAGGCTGCCCTCTTCAGAGTCAAGAATGCGGCTCGTCCGTGGAGCATCATAGCCAACCCTCCTACTAGTTGCGTACGTTTCAGGTTCTTGGGGCCGTGGTTGATACGTAACAGGAAGGTGGTGCGTCAAGTGGCATGTGAGCTGTGTGTGACTGACTGCAGAATGCCAGTTGAAGTAGTGCAGTGAGCGTCGACAGCTGTGTTTGAGTCAGTCGCCGCTTTCAACGTCTGAAAGTGCGGGAGGCCAATTACAGCGACCTAAAAGTATGCTTAGGAAACGCGAAGAACAAGCGTGGATCAAGACTGAAGTGGTACGTGGTCGGAACACACAACAATGTTTCTAGGGACCGCATGAGGCGTGTGTTGATGCAACATTGCTGAATCACACAGTGGCGATATGAGTGAAAGTGTTTCAGGTTGGCAGGGATGTCATTCGAGATGGGCTTCGATCGGGGCGATTCCCCCCCCCCCCCCCCACTAATGACATGACAGTTGAGCACCTTGCCTCCTGCTTGATGTGGATCGCCGAGGGACAGCGCGTGAGCTATCAGCAGAGGTAGGCGTTTGCTACAAAACAATGCTCCACATTTGACACGTTATTTTTATGGGTGAGAGAAACTGGAACATCTACTGTATTGACTCGTATGGGTCTTTAAGATAACGACCTGTTCGCTAACATGAAGGAGGCTCCTCGTGTGGCATGCCCTACAACACAAGAGAAGAAATCGATCGTGCCATAAGGTGGTCTTCGTGATACATCGATAAAGATGAACGCGCTGAAGGTCTCTGACGTCTTTAATCTGTGTGGGGGATGGTGATCGAGATGCGGGGGGGATTATATTGAGAGCATGTAATACGGTGAACGCTTGTCAGCGAAGTCTGGTGTGAACTATAACAGTGTTTACATTACTTTTTATGCACTCATGGAGATGTATATCGAATTGGTTATTACTGAAGAACGATCGATGACAGAGGGACCTAAGGACTACATCGAATAAAAGCTGACTGTAAGATATACTATGTCATATTCAAGCCGTTGTGGTGACTCTTGTGGGCATCACACTGAGCAACAGTTATGTTAAGGCTTTCTTTTCTGGGGGGAGGGGGGGGGGGGTTGTTTGGAGGAAGACACCAATCAGCGAGGTCATCAGTCTCATCGGATTAGGGATGGATGGGGAAGGAAGTCGGCCGTGCCCTTTCAAAGAACCATCCCAGCATTTGCCTGGAGCGATTTAGGGAAATCACGGAAAGCCTAAATCAGGATGGCCGGACGCGGGATTGAACCGTCGTCCTCCCGAATGCGAGTCCAGTGGGCTACCACTTCGCCACCTCGCTCGGTTTTCTTTACTGTACCTGACATTGTGCAGCAAGTTATGTTGTAACCCTTCTGTCATCCCAGCCTTTCTAACGATAGCTAGGCGCCAGACCACTGTAGGTAAACCGACAATGATCAAATTCATATTAAAACAAATAAGCCATTAATTTGTTTTGTCAATGAAACGAGGAATAAAACACCTACTCAGTACAATTCAGAGCGTTTTACTAGGAGAGAAGATTTATTGCACATTAATTATTCCATGCGAGCCTCTGAGTGAAGACGCGTCTACATGTCTCAAATGTTTGTCTGACAGCTCAATGACGTTTCTCCTCCAATGGAAAGCAAGGGCTGCTCCAGAAGGTTTACTTTATTGTTTAACGCCTCGCTGGGGCAGACTACGGAGCACGGTTGCTTTGGAGAGGATCGTGGTCACTCTTTGCAGCTCAATGCGCCGTATGCTCGCTTATTGGAGAAAGTCTACTGGTGACTGATGCTATCGGCAGATCAGTAATAAAAGACATCAGGCAGATCATGAGATTACTCTCTTTCGCTGTCCTCTCCTCTGACTCAAACCTTTTCGTGTGTTTTGTGTCTTTGGTGAGAAGCAGTATGTCAGTCCGTCAATGAGGCAAGCTGTTACTGCGGCAGTATTCTTCCGCTTCCGCCGTTTGTCATATTACACTGGTGAGTCCAAAAAGACCACTCTAGTCGGTTTCCATCAGTTCTCAAACTCCATACACCTTCTCTTACAGTGGACCAGAGTTACGTCCTGGGCACATCTGCAATTGCGTCCCATGGTCTCTAGTTTTCAAATATCTGTTCACATTAGAAGCAGCTGTAAAAGGCGCGAGCACTGCAGATTTTGCAAGCGTCCCTGGCTTCAGAAGGTTGTGCGTTTTTGCAGATATTGAGGAAGATACATAGGTGGATTATAATTTTGTGACTACTTTGTCAAATGATATACGAGCAGATATTTTGGCTATATTGCTAAAAGCAGATGTCACAAAACAACGAAGGTATAACTACCCAGCTCTGGAAAAATATCAGTCTAGTGCAAACACTGGCAACTGGCTCTTATTATGGCGGAAAGTAAAATGTAGTAGACACTTGGCACCACGACTTAACTTGACCTACACTGTGTAGGATACTGAACGAAATGGTGACACAGACTCGCCTGTGGTTTGAATTTATTGGTATGATACTACGAAGCTGCTGTTAGTCTATGTGCGAAATTACCCACAAACCACTTGATCAGCTTATAAAGAAACTTGCTCAAGCGTGTGGTATCCATATCAGGTTACAAAAACTGGTAACATTGAGCGTGTATAGAAAATGGATACGCAGTCACAGAGTTAAACTGTGTGACGGATTGTGGCTCGAACCTCTATCGCTGCCTTTCGGGGCAGTTTTCTAATTGCGGCGTCCTAGTGCCACTTTGCTTTAAAATGGGAGCAGTTCCTCTTCATAGCTCACAGCCTCCACAGTGGCTCTACCACTATGTTGTGGGGCTGGAGATGCTGGGAAAAAGGTTATAGTAGGTACTCGACTTCACTGCGGCTACAGAAATGTTACTCCAATAACGTATAGAGATATTGATAAGTACTTCTGCGGTTTCAGAAGCCGACTGCTCGGAAACTCCAAGACATAAAAAAATGACGGATTTCAGAGAGTAGAGTATCTCGCCAATCTTCGATTCGTAAAATGCGCCGTGGGGTAGTTGCAGTCTGCGCCAGTAGGGGGCAGGCGTGTCAGAAAATGTCGCATAATGGAGCGATGCTTGTGTTTTGTTTCCTTGAACTCGCTAAGATTAAATCAAATGTCATTGTGACGGTTCCGACGATTTCGCATCAGATATCAAGTGAGAACTTCATCAGAGACAACAGCCGATGGGTGGTAGCTGCAGCACGTTCCGTAGGAATGGGAACTATAGTGGTGTAAAGAGAACAGGAACTATACTAAACGTCTGAATATGAATCCATATTGCCTGCAGTTGTTACGTGCGCTGTCTACTGAGGATAATGTGCTTCGTTCTACCTTCTGCAAAACTTGCAGCGGTTACTGGACGAGGATAGTTTTTCACAGAACTTCGTTTTCAGTGACGAGGCCTCGTCTCATGAATTTGGAAAGGTGAATCGCTATAATGAGTATATTTGGGGCACAGAACATAGGCGTAAGAATGTGTCACACATTCGCGATTCATCTAAAGTTAACGTCTTTTGTGGCACGTCCTCTCAAAAAATTTATGGGCCGTTTCTCTTTGTGCAGTATATTGTGGCAGTTTCGTGCACCTTGACATACTGCAGCAATGTATCACACTTACAGCAAGACTGTGCTCCATCACACTTTCCTTCAGACGTTCATGATTACCTGATTACTGAACTCCCTCAGCTGTGGATTGGAAACGATTCTAATCAAAGCTCTCCGCTTCTTCAGTAATCCCACTATCGCCTGACTTAAATCCATGTGCTTCTTGTTATGGGGTTATGTCAAGGAAGGATAATTAACGTGGTCGCTAATATCGACGTGTTTGTCAAAAATTTTATTATCTTATTGGTACAACACTGTTCAATCGCTGTCTCTAATCGTTTCCTTAATTTCCACATGACCGATTTTGGTTCTTATGCCCATCTTCAGATCACTTAAAGACAAATATGTCTAGTTTTGATATCATGTTGGTATTTGCCGTGTCGCGAATGGTGCCCATATTGAACACCTGTAATGTGAGTTGAAAACTGCGATAGGTGCTCTATTCCATGATAGGTGTTTATTTTCTCAGTGTGTTATACTTTTTGCGCAGTCGTGTTATGAAACTTCGAAGGTACATCGCATTTTTACTCTCAGAGGTTGAGAAGTTACGGAGAGGAAACAGTGGCACGTTCACACTTTGAATCCCTCCTTGATGTGTGATGAGACACCAGATATGGAACCAGACAGACCCCAAGAAACGGATCTAGGCGTACAATTTTAATTCACAGAAACGTTCATCCAAAAGTACAACATACACAGAGTAAAAATCTGCCATCACGTTAACAGCTTCATTTGCCTAGTGTGAGGAAAGCTAAAAAGTTTCAAGTTACGACCTCTCGAGATCAGACGTCGAGTACTTCAATGAAATCTACTTTAAAAATTACTTAGAACCTACGTTTTTGATGTAATCTACAAAATTTTCCTGAATGTATAATTAAATGAGTAACAGCACGCACAAAACAATTCGAGCAAAGGTGTTAGCCTTTAAGTTTTCTCGGCGGATGATAATCTGTAAATTTTCGAGTTCACGCTAGAGATCATGTTCTACTCTGTTACTGGACAGATTTTCAAGAGGAGAACATGAGCCACTCTCGTAGCGAACGTGAAGGAACTTCATTGCAGTTTGTAGAGAATAGATATTGAAAAAGGCGTGCATCTCAGAAGCAGTCAAGGGGCTTAAGGTAATTAATTTTCTCTGGCGACAAAACGAGATATACACAAAATAATTTGTGTCGGTTACAGGTGGGGTTTAGATGAAGAAAAGATTTATTCGCCCAGACCACGCGAAACATAGCGATCCGTCTCTGCGGAGGTTGCGAGCTATATCTAAAAGCGACCGCGGCTCCGCGCCGCCACGTGGCACGCACGCACTCATTTGTCATTCACTGCCCGGAATAGTCACGTGACGGTCAAAAGTCGCTCGGCGCAGCACTTCGCCGTCGCGGCGCGAGGTGTGTTGCGCAGACATTCGTCATTTCGTTGTTGGACCAGATTATACATTCCATCGACCGTCATTGTGTCTTTAAAGATCGAAAATCTCAACAGCCCAGTAAAAATTCTTCGTTAGTTTCATTCATGATAATCAATTATTGACGTTTTTTTGAAAGCCTTCAACTGTGTCATTCATGATTAAATAGTAAAACACAGCAACACCAACAATTTTTTCATGCATACGAAAACACAGTTCGCGAATTTATTCATATTAACAATTGGTAATATTTACATGGATATTTTATATTATGTTTGCATGTGTATTATTCTGCCTCTACTCGCCTGCAGTCGTCATTTTTTCGTTTTACTGTAGGTTGAAAATTGGACAAGCTAAGTGCTGTGATTTTTTTTGCTAATGTTAGAAGACAGTATTTTTGTCTACCTATTTACAAGTATTGTGCTTTTCAACGTTCTGATAAGTTTCGTACCCATAACCCTCAAGAGATGGGTACGAAACTGGTCGTAACACTGCGGCAAGGCGACGCCACTATTAGGCTGATCACCCTAGAAGATTCCGTCATCGGAATACGGCGGGAAAGCCTGCAATCACCTATATTCCTCACACTGCTTTTTGTGTGAATTTCAAAATGTATTTCAAAGATATTACAGCTTTATGGCTTTTCAAAGACTTTGGATAGAGATAGAGATGTTGCATATACTTACAATAAGTTGTCACCACAATCTAACATAAAAGTCGCGACACTTCGCCTCCATTTCGTCGCCTACTGCGCCAGCAGTGCTCCGAGCGGCCAGTAAGTTAAACTGTTGAGTTCGGCGCGATCGTGAAAACGAAAGCGAATAGTAGTTGTTTATTTTGGTTTTTACCATGGTTTTTACAAATGGAAACCTAGCGTAGCGCAATAAATTGCAGCAACAACAAGAAAAAGGCCCCACATTTGTCTTTTTTTAGGTTTATAAGTTTTTAAGTTTTTTGGGAGATATATAACAGCATGTTACTAAACTGTATCGTCAGGATTCGCTTTCGAACTACATGTATATTGATGATTAATGTCCTGTTTTACGAGTAGAAAATGGATAGTGAATAGCAGACGAGAACATCTTATGAACAAAAGACCTTGTTTACCTTTATCATAATGTTAAATTTTGCCTGCTACACGTCGAAAAAAACCAGTTCCTGAATGCAGACAATAAGAGACTCTCGTCGAATGCAGTTAACCACATGTCTGACATTCCAAATAAGTCATCCCCAACTGATGGTGAAGAGGAAATTGTCACAAATGTTCGACAATCTGTCTAAAGGTGTAAAACACTCATATGGCACATAACTCTTCATATGTCAGTGCCAGTTTCATCTGAATCGTCAAAACAGACCTGCTTTGACAATGAAGTGGTAAAATTAACTGCAGTTATTTGTGTCCAGAAAAAGCGTGTGGAGTATCAGAATATGGAGATCGCAAGACTTCGTGCAAAACTGTCACACGACAAGGAAAGTGCCCATCATTTTAAGTACAGGAAGAAACAGAAACTGTATCAGAAGGATCAAGTGAAAAAGGACAACAAAATTTGAAGATTAGGATCCTGATATTTTAAAAAAAAATTGCTCTCGACTTGCTATTAAGCCAGATTAGCATGCCATCTGCAAGATGGAAAGACAAAGTAAGCTGTTTGGTGTTTTATGTTTCCATCAGTGCATCCATTACAGAGGTATGTGGAAAGCATGCAAATTAAATTTGAGATAAGTGGCAATGTGTTCCACCTTTTACTGCAGAAGGTACAGAATTTCTCTGATACTGATAAACTACTTTATATGTCATTGGATGAAAACTCTCTAAGGGTAAATTTAACATATGGCATCTCTTCTGACAGTGATATTGGCTTTGATGACTTGGGATTTACACTGATAGTATATTTCTCCCACTATTTGGCAGTTGCTTGTCCCACTTAGAATAATATAAATATGAAGGTCGTACTTGTGGTAAAAGGCGACAATGATTAATACACAGAGGGCCTACGGAACAACAAATGGGGCGTCGATCCCTTTTGCATGTAGAGGTACGTACATGTCTGTGCTGCTTACGTGTGAATTTATGTGTTTATGTTCCGTTGATATCAACGTGGTAAGCTCCAGTTCTATCCAATGTCACAGATGTTTCTTCACGAATCTGTTGTAACTTGCCACTGGACACATGGTTTTTATCCTACTTGCGCTTATTTTAGAATCACTTTTAGAAATATCTATGTCTTCTCATAATATACAAACTCTTGCAGGCAAAAAAGTAATTCAAATATTTCGTAAATAACATAGGAAAGGGATGCAAAACAAACATTAAGCTTACGACGGATCTAAAGTTCTCCTTTCTCGGCGCTTGGAACGCTAGTGTCGCTCCAAATGTTGAACAGTAACAACTTTTACAGCAGTGAGTTTCGCCACTGTTACGTCAGACTGCGGGTTTCACTCTTCATTTCTGTCTTAAAGTTTAATATTATTGACTCAAATCATCGATTATGCTTTATATTCCATTTTACAGTATTTTATTCCAAATACTACGGAGAACGTCAGTAGGAATGAATACATTTATGGATATAATGTCTGTAGTAATGAATATATTGGTGGATTTCTATAGTTATTTACACAGGTGAAACATCTAAAGAACTTAATCAATTCGCTATCTATTTAGTCACTGACAATTTTTTCTCCTTGCAAGGAGAAAATCTCTTAGGAAATAACTAGACAGTGAATCAGTTAATTTCTTCAAATGTTTCCCTTGTACATAACACCTATAGAAAATCAATAAATATTTTCATTGTTTCATATATTCATCTCAATATTTGCAACATAATACTATGAAATAGAGTATAAAGTAATCGATAATCTGAGTCAATAATACTCGGTAACGATAAGGTTCAAATGGCTCTGAGCACTATGGGACTTAACTTCTGAGGTCATCAGTCCCCTAGAACTTAGAACTACTTAAACCTAACTAACCTAAGGACATCACACACATCCATGCCCGAGGCAGGATTCGAACCTGCGACCGTAGCAGTCGCGCGGTTCTAAACTGTAGCGCCTAGAACCGCTCGGCCACCCCGGCCGGCGGTAATAAGACAGAGGTTATAAGAAACCAATTAATGTAAATAAGTAATACCTCTGACAGCATCCAAACTCTTTGGGAAGCTCTTTGGAACGACATACTGTCGTAATAGCTTTCACACATATTTTGTTATTAATACAAACAAACAGCGCGAGTGCTTATTCGTGTGTGTATGAATTTCTGGACAATGAAGGACGCACAGTGCCTGTAAGTAAACAAACAGAAATACTACTTCTTAACATTAGCACATAAAAAAAATCACAAAATTTTTCCGATTTTCGAACTACATCACTAAAAAACCTCCTTAAATATTTGCGCTTCCTAATGAGAATAAATTGCCGATTCGCGTCGTGCTATAAATGAAAAAAAAACTGTAACTGATGCAGAGTATCGTTTATTAATTCATAAATATTCTCCCGCTTCCATAACTGAGAACTCCCAATTCAAGAAAAATTAAGAAACTAGGTCTGGAAACATCAGGAGTGAAATGTAATTGTGCTAACGAAAACAGTTTTGGGTCAGTCTTGTAGATGGAAGAGGGCCCTTTTTTAAAAATGTATATAGCGTTGAAATGAGGGGTCGGCTTTAGTGAAAGTTGGTGAATTTTAGGCATCAACTGATCCACGCATTTTGTACTGTATTATACGAAAGGTAGACGCAACTGAACCAGGTTTTTATAAGAGACGTAAATGTTCATCTCCAGTTCACATGTAATCTTGCGTTAGGGCCATGTTCTCCCTCAGGTTTAAATATAAACGAAAAGAATTTTAGCTTATAGTCTTTATGAATGCATATTAACAAGGGGTGACGCTGCATTTGAGAGTTAATGGATTTTCTGTCTTTTTTTGAGAAGATTGTAGTGATAAAAGACCTAAAATAAGACAATCAAAGCAATACATTCGCGACACAGAAGGATGTACAGGTGATAGTATGCTGGGTATCCCACGTAACACTAAAACATTTTAGCGCGGACTGTCTGGGCGGTTTGAGGAGCCATGTCACTGATTGCGCGGCCCCTCCCGCCGGAGGTGCAAGCCCTCCCTCGGGCATGGGTGTGTGTGTTGTTCTTAGTGTAGGTTAGTTTAAGTAGTGTGTAACTCTAGGGACCGATTACCATAGCAGTTTGGTCCCTTAGGAATTCACACACATTTGAACATTCTGAACTAAAACATTTTACAATAACAATAAATTCAACGTACCTAGACAAGTTTTTGTATGCACAATGTATTTTTGTATGATTAATAGTGGTAACTTCACGTCTTCCAAGACATTGGAGCACCTATGAGTTTGTCTTTAAATGTAGAGAGGTACTTATTTAGTCGCACTCGATAGTCCTTGAAAAGAGGAGTACGGGAAGACATCTCGCCAGCATTTGCAGCAAAACAGCTGTGGTATATGCCGATAGTCTACAACTACTGATAAACGCAAAAAGTCACTGTCCAATTAGAGTACATGGCGAAAAGTAATTCGAAACAGTTTTAGTGATTTTCTGTCTTACACCATTTATTTCGTGAGCGAGAAAAATGTTTTCTATGCATCGATAAGAGCGAAAATCTGTCTAGTCTTAGTGTCATGAGCTCTAAGCAGAATACACAATGGTGGCACCAGTATTGGGGACTGGACAAGGGAAACGCTGTAAGACCCAAAATTGTATACTTTCGTCTTTTTCCTGTAAACCACTGAAAGGCTAATAAGATGAGACCTGTTGAAAGTAACATAGAAAACTCTTTGTACTACACAATATCTTTACAAAATTTAGAATGGTATAAGTTACTTTGTTCGTGACATGAGGAACTCACTTAATGCACCGAGAGTGTCTGACCGCTGTGGTAAACATTTTATAAAAGTCGAATGGAAAGGCAAGATTAGAAAAATAATGGGGAACGTTGAACTACAAATTCAAGGAATGCTCTATATAAAGAACAAAGCGAAAGTTCTTGCTCAGAAAGCTGAAATCATTAGAGTTTAACTGTGTATTAGCAGTAGATCAGTACCAGTTCTGATGTAGATATCAATTTAATCTCAAGCTCACTGTCCACTGGTTTCGTGTAACTGTGTGTGGTATTTTCAAGGTTAAGATGTAATCACAAGTAAAGGCAAGCGCTGTCCCACTTCCATTGCCGACAGCTCTAGGGCCACTGTGTGACTAAAAAGAGGCGGCAGAATGAAGGTAACCTTTTCCTCTCCTCTCACGTTTACCCATGTCACTAGGATAAATTAAAAATGGGCCCTTCCACCACCCCATTCTCTTTCTAGGCCAGTTCTGTGAGCCTCTTCATTCAAGGTCTGCCCACCGTAGTGAAAGACTCAACAGAGAGATCAGCTGCAGAGCTATGCCGCTTAATAGTGACAAATATTATTCAAAATTATGTAAAACACTTTCACATTACCCAGTGTGTGACTAAGAAACTGCAGGAAATTCGAGTGGGTCTGGATGAATTAATATAATTGAATGAAGCCATGAAGTTTTCTATAAACACTAGAACATATGTCCATCTCCCATTGTATTTACAATTTCAGCGTAATTTGCTACATTTTTGACCGACTGTTCACTCGCTTTTCAAAATTGTAGTCCAGAGATGCATGTAAATATGAGACTCAAAAGCTACCAGAGTGCATTATTTAAACAAGTAACCACACGTAAGTACCACTTTTATGAGAACTTGTCCCAATGTTATTAATTTCTGATGACATAGTTTGTTAAAAACAATGCATTTTCTTAATCAGTCATACAAATGACCACCTACCATTACTATTTGCAATTTTGGAGAAATATTTTACATTTTTCGTTCAAGTCTCTCCCACTTTTCAAAACTGTCAACCAAGGCACATATAAAAACTAAACTAAATGTCTAACAATTACCACAGTGTGGTATTTTAACAAATATACTGACATCCCACACAAAGCAAATATGACAGTGATATTTTAATAAATACAAAGATATCCCACGTTAAACAGTTAACACACTGCACCAAATAAACTCATGCTGCATACCAAGTCTCTGAGGAACCTTTTCCTACATTATTATTATGATAAAAAACACTGACATCATAGTGTGTTTGAAACACTTACCTTACAGTAAGACTGCCGTAGAGTAATCTGACACAATAAGATTACAGCAGACTCGTAAACAACTGCAGAAAAAATCCAAGAATGTACACACACAACACATCGCTAAATTTACTTTGTAAACAAGTACCATCAGCATATCACATGATGGGAGGAGTAGAATAGGCATACACTTTAATTAAAATAAACTAGAAACGCGAGATGGAGTTCTGCGTGTAATCGTAATTGTAACCTTACCACTACTTACAAAGATGCATGTGCGCCAAGTTATTTTCTCTCCCAACTGGGAACCTCCTTTGCCTGGCTGCAAACTCGCTGAGAATTGTCTGTAACTAAAGTGTTTCATTATGGTCTGTCCACGTCATGTGCGTTGAAAGACACTGAAGCAAAACAGACTGGGCTGTTAGATTCGTTACCAATAGGTTTGATCAATATGTAAGTATTACATAGATACTTTGTGAATCAAACTGGAATCCCTGGAGGGATAACAACATTCTTTTCGTGAAGTGGTATCGAGAAAATTTACGGGACTGTCATTTGATGCTAACTACAGAATGATTCCATTGCCACCGATATACATTTCGTGTAAGGGCCACAAATATAAGTTGAGAGAAATCGGGTCTCATACCAAAGCATACAGGCGGTCGTTTTTCCCTTGCTCTATTTGCAAGTGGAAAAGGAAAGGAAATGACAAGTTTGTGGCATAAAATACCCTCCGCCATTCAACATATGATGGTTTGCAGACTATATATGTAGATGTAAATGAGAGATGGAAAAACATTACACACACAGAATAAACATGAGAGCGCATCTTGCACAATGACATGTGATACTCCATCAGTGGCATTTTCTTTAGACAGCTTATTAGATAGAGCAAACATAGTTTACCACTATATATGTGGACAAAACACAGAATTAATGTGTCCATCATGGTCGCGGTCAGGCAGTCACCATAAAATAAATGATTGTATAATTGTATCACCATTGTTCCAGAACGCTTTTGAGTACAGTCAGTTCAAATAAAAAATTGTTACTGTACAAATGAGTTTTCTTAGCGGTACTAGTAAGTCAAAAAGTGATTAACTGTTCATAAAGAATCACTACTAGAAATTTTCTTGAGACGCTACACCCCATCAGACTTATCTAGATCGCTGCTGATGGCATACCATCCACATCTTAGTACTAACAACCTATTGATCTAATCTAAGATGGTGTGTGTGTGTGTGTGTGTGTGTGTGTGTGTGTGTGTGTGTGTGTGTGATGTTTCTGGCTGTTGGCTAGTGCGACAAAGAGCAACCATTCTTGACTTCTTTTGCTGTTGTCTGTGAGTTATGTAGGGCACTTATGGCCAACCACTGGGAGGAGTTCCTGGTGTCCCATATGTGAGGCCGCAGCTTTTGACACCGGTAGCCAGCGTCTGCGGTAACTGACCGATCATGGAAGTACACCCAGAGCCAGTGGATATCTGGAGAGATTCACGTGAACATAGATATGATTACACGTGGGATTTCACTTCACATTTTGAGTTTATTTTAAATAAAATGCCTACCTATCCTATATCTCCATTGTAAGTGGATCGTGGTGGTAATGGTATATGTGGATTTTTCTGCCGTTATTTACCAGTCTGCTTTCTCATGCAGAGTAAGACTCTTGTAACGCAGTCATGTAGTGACGTCGTTGTTTTTTATGGTTTTGCTGATGGTCCACAGCACAGGTTGGTTGGGTTACTTGTTTACAGTGTAAATTTAGTGGTCATGCTCATACTTCTATGTAGAAACGGTCCTACATCCACTATTATTTACAATTACAAGTATACTATGTACATATCATTACAGAATTCTGTAAGGCAGCCTTAAAGTAACATTACTTTTTTTTGCAACAAAGTGTGACATCATCGTTTTCAACACACGATCAAGGCAGGGAGAAGTTCCTTGTCGACTTGGTATGTAGCAAGGGTTTATTTGTTGCTGTGTGATAATTGCTTTAAGTTGGATATCTGTGTTTAACATGGGAGATCGATCAATTTGTTAAAACATTGCACTGTGCTAATTGTGGAATATGAGGTATAGGTGTATTTTTTAAAGTACTAGACTGTGTTAACTGGTATTGTGAGATATAGGTGTGTTTATTGAGACAATACACTGTGATGATTTTTAAATATTTAGTCTAGTTTTTGGTTGACAGTCTGAAAAGTGTGAGAAATTCGGTTAAAAGATTTAATAAATCGCACCAGAATTGCAAATAGCAATTAGAGATGGCCATACATTGGAACTATGATGTCAGAAATTAATAATCCAGTGATCATTTATTTATTGTTGTCATTATTGTTGTGGTATTCAGTCCCAAGACCAGTTTGATGCAGCTCTCTGTGTTAGTCTATCCTCCACAAGTCTCTCCATCTCTGCAGAACTGCTGCAATGTAATTCAGTTTCAGTCTTACTGTATTGGTGCCTTGGTCTCCACAACCCTCCTCCATTTCCTCTACACACTCAAGCACAAACACACACACACACACACACACACACACACACACACACACACACACACACACTTCCCACTATTACCAAAATTTACGGTTCCTCATGTTGAGTCAGTTGTAATGGGTTATAACTAGAAACTGGATTATATGCATTTGCATATTTGGTTCCTTTTCACCGGTTATTGCATATTTTAACTAAAAACTAGTGGCGATGCGTATTTTCGCTTTATATTTACAATATTTTAAAAATTTAGACGGGCGGTCTCTAGCACAATTTAGTTTTGATGTCTCATAGGTTGACCGTGACATAGAACTGCGTGCAGTCGCTAACCGAGAGGCCGCTGCCTAGCAAAATCGTTACAGAAGAGAAACGAGAACAGGCAGACACAGTCAACGCTCCTGCGCCCGAGCCCCCGGTTAATCTCCTCCGCTGTCATACCGTAAGCGTCGGCAAGAATGAGATTAAAGTACGGAAGCTTTTAGTCGCACATCCATTGTTTCAGTTTAGCTTTCTATTTAGTTGTACTCTGTTGAATGTGTTTACGATGTGTAGTGTGCAACGTGTTATGCTCCTGAATTACAGTGTCATGGGCAAATCTCAAATTTTTTATTTCATTTGTTGATCTTTAATTCCATTTCGAAATTTCTCCTTCATTTCCTTTATTGGTGCTCATCGTGCAGACTGAATAGCATCGGTGATAAGCTGCAACTCTGTCTCGCTTTTGAACTACTTCTATTTCATTTCCTTCGACCCCTGTAACTGCATTATGGTTTCTGTACAAATTCCACTTAACATTCCTCTCTGTGTATTTTATCCCAGCTGCCGGGTGGCTATAAATAAAATGCAGCTAGTCATAGAGGTCCAGCGCGGGATTTAATTATCGCAAGACAGAGAAACTTGATAGATATTGTAATGCATTAATGGGGAACGGATTCGCGCTGGAAATAGTTACAATTTTGGCCACCAAGTGCAAAAATGGTGCTGTGAGCATATGAGAGTCATATAGAAATATTTCCATGTGTAGTGGATCAGGAATAGGATTTGAGCATAAAAGGTCATACAAGTGAGAAAGACATACACACTTTGTTCAATGTGAACTCTGGAACTTACGACGATACACTACCAGATCTACATCTGGTGGTGAAAACTAGATTAAGTTTTCTTCCGGCGTAAATCCGTTCGGCACTAATGCGTTTCCATATCCACCAAATTTATTTGCCATAACATAATTAGAGCCCACACTGGACCTCCACTAGTAAATGCACTTCAGTTATAACCACCCGTTACTTTAAGAATTTCAAAGAGTCTACTACAGTCAAAACTGTAAGAAGTTTTTTCTAAATCCACAAATGCTGTAAACGGAGGTCTGCCTTTCTTCAGTCTGTCTGCTAAGATAAGTCATAGGTTGAATATTTCCTCACGTCTTCAAATGGTTCAAATGGCTCTGAGCACTATGGGGCTTAACATCTGAGGTCATCAGTCCCATAGAACTTAGAACTACTTAAACCTAATTAACCTAAGGACATCACACACAACCATGCCCGAGGCATGATTCGAACCAGCGACCGTAGCAGTCGCACGGTCCCGGACTGAAGCGTCTAGAACCGCTCGGCCACCTCGGCCGGCCTCACGTCTTCCTAAGTTTCTCTGAAACCCAACTGATTTTCTCCACGTTAGGCTTCTATCAGATTTTTTATTCTTCTGTAAATTACTTATATCAATAATTGGCAACCATGACTTATTAAACTGATGGTTTCATAACACTCATACCTGTCAACGAGTACCTTTTTGAAATTCGGGTTGCTATATTTTTCTTGGATTCTGCGGTTATATCACCTGTCTCAGATATGTTGAATACCAGATGGAATAGTTTTGTCATGTCTGGCTTTCCCAAGAATCTCAGTAATTCTGAGGGAATGACGTCTACTCCAGGGGCATTTGTTTCAAATTACTTCAGTCGATTTTTCTAGCTGTATTTTACGTCCCTTGTTATCTTCCTCTACCTCCTTTTTGTCAGTATCATTTCCCTGTATAGGTCTTCCACCTTTCAGTTTTTTTTGCTTAGTACAGGCTAGTCATTTGATCTTGATTCTTACCGCTGCTTCTCTTTTCTCACACATACCATTTGTCTAGTCATGCTGCTTCTACAGCCTTGAATTTTCCGTCCAACCAGTCTCGCTTTGCCATTTTGCACGTCTTATATTTTAGAAATCTGTATTCCCTTTTGCGCGCTTCATTTGCTACATTTTTTGTATTTTCTGTTTCTTGTAGTCCTTGCTATCTAGAGTTGTTTGCGTATTGCTTTCCTCATGTGTACAACAGAACTGAGAGCTGTATGTATGAAAGTGCCTGAGAAACTGCTTACAACTTTGTCAGTGAGCATATCAGGTGAGAATCGTCTCGAGGTGCATGTGGAAACGCTTGCACCCTTACGCAGCCTTCACACTGGGCTGAATCTGCAGGTAGCAACTCAACATCGCACAAAAAATCGTTATCCTCTCCAGATCTTAACGAGGCGTAAAAGCCGGTTAAGGAGAGAGCGGCGTCTTTATAAAACGCGGATCCTATGGCGGTCGCTCGGACAGACAGTTGTAAGGACGCCGTGTGATGGAGCGCTGTTTACGGTCCTGCGCTACGCAGCGGCGCTGTCCAGCAGATGGGAAGCCTCCGATCTCTATCTGAGACCATGGCCGGTTCGGCGGCGTGCCTCCGCAGTCGGAATCGCTGCACACAACATGCGTACGACACACACGCCGTTAATTACCGGTCAGGAACACGCTGCTCGACAAGGCGCAATGCCGGGCAGCGAACGTCTGCTTGTCTTGCAACACAGAAGATTAGCACTTGTGTACTTTCGAGACGATATCTTTATTATCTGCTGGGATTCTCAAAAGCTCATTTACTTATCCGCTTTACAGCCTCTGTCGTGGAAAAAGCAGGAGAGGGTATCGCGAAGTGGGGAAAAGGCTTACTCGCAGACACGTAACTTCAGTTACTAGGGAGAGTGACGGATTGAAATAAGGCGGGCCAAGGTTGTACAAAATGTACAAATGTGTGTGAAATTTTATGGCACTTAACTGATAAGGTCATCAGTCCCTAAGCTTACACACTACTTAACCTAAATTATCCTAGGGAAAAACACACACACCCATGGCGAGGGAGGACTCGAACCTCCGCCGGGACCAGCCACACAGTCCGTGACTGCAGCGCCTTAGACCGCTCGGCTAATCCGGCGCGGCACGGGCCAAGGTTAAATCCCTTCAGTCTAGTCTAGGCTGCTATAGCGACAGGAAATGCCTTTCTGCCGTGCACTTGTTCCTGATGAGTAAGTGCGTGTGACTGATTTTACAACTACTTACACGTACGGGATATGAGAGAAGTGTTAACAATTATGCGTTTATCGTATTCACGTAACTCGAAGACCTGGACCACGAAAGATTTTCGATCCGAAATGTTTCTTGAGTACAGGATCAGATGTTGATTCAAATGAAATGTTGAAATGTGTGTGAAATCTTATGGGACTTAACTGATAAGGTCATCAGTCCTTAAGCTTACACACTACTTAACCTAAATTATCCTAAGGTCAAACACACACACCCATGCCCGAGGGGCGAATAGAAACCTCCACCAGGACCAGCCGCACAGTCCATGACTGCAGCGCCTGAGACCGCCCGGCTAATCCCGCGTCGCTGAGATGTGATTAAAGGGTCTAATAAGTTGTACTGATAAGGTACTTACAATTACTTAGAGTGGTTGGATTATACTGTAAAATGTAACGACCAGCGATATTGCTTACAAAACTAAAGAATTAGCATTTGCACTGTCCTTCCTGCTGTTCACTATTACTTGCTCCATTCTATGTCTCTTTTACTCGTGCACATTTTTAATTTTCAAGTAAACAATAGCTATACTTACACTCCTCACCATTAAAAAGGCAAATACATCGCCATGAATGTGGTATGCAACAAACCTCAAATTACCGTGTATTACACTACTTCCTAGGAGATGCAAATGATTAGGATTTCAGCGCAACTGCACTAAGCAGTCTGAAGTAACGCCATCTACATCGTGTATGTAAAGAAAGATTGAACTGAGGAGTTCTCATTCAGATATTGAACTTAATGTTGTTTCTTTATGAGATGATCTTGTTATGCCTCCCACAATAAGGAGAAAGGTGTATCAGAACATACCGGAATTGGACAATAACTTACCTCGATGTGAACGGTATTCCTCTCTTACCCATTAACACCATCTCGTCATGGGCTTCCAAGAGATCCTGATGCGCAGCCGCTCACCAGCCACTGAAATGATGAACTGTAGTATTAAAAACAATGTGTGACGAGGGCCTCCCGTCGGGTAGACCGCTCGCCTGGTGCAAGTCTTTCGATGTGAGGCCACTTCGGCGACTTACGCGTCGATGGGGATGAAACGATGATGATTAGGACAACACAACACCCAGTCCCTGAGCGGAGAAAATCTCCGACTCAGCCGGGAATCGAACCCGGGCCCTTACTGTGGTATTAATCAGCATGGAATGTCGTTCTCGTTTCCGTCAACCAGGCTCATTTGGACTGGAAAGCTAGGTTAAATGGTTCAAATGGCTCTGAGCACAGTGGGACTTAACATCTGAGGTCATCAGTCGCCTAGAACTTAGAACTACTTAAACCTAACTAACCTAATGACATCATACACATCCATGTCCGAGGCAGGATTCGAACCTGCGACCGTAGCAGTCGGACTGAACCACCTAGAAAGCCAGGTTACAGCCATTGTTGCTGTGGCAGGGGGCATCTACATTGACCAGTTACATTAATGTGACCACCTGTCAAAAGCCTGAATAACTACCTTTTGCAAAGGTATCCGCTGCGAGAGTCAATGAGATTCTGGAGCGCACCGCCAGGGTTATGGAGCCCAGCCGACTCCAGTGCTGTGGCCAGCTGCTCCAGGTTTCTCGGTTGAGAATCCACAGAGCAAACAGCGTGATTGAGGTGATCCCACACAATCTCGATGTGGTTTAAATCCGTGAAGTTTGGTGGCAGTGTAGTACGGTAAACTCATCCCAATGCCCTTTCAACAGCGCAGGTACACAGCGAGCTGCGTGACACGTTGCATTGTCTTGCTGGAAGATGACAACGTACTGAGGAAAAACAAACAGCAAGTAGAGATGGACATGGTCCACAAAGATAGATGCACACTTTTTGATGCATTGCGGCTTCAGATTGGCGAAATCACCTAGGGAATGCTGCGGAAACCTTTTCCAGATCATAACGCTCCCTCCCCCGCCGTGCACCCTTCCGACGATTCTACATCTACATCTGCTGGACACTCTGCAAATGACTGGCAGAGGGTTCACGATTGATGATGAGTGTTTGCTTTCGGACCCTTCACGCTATGCACGCCAACGGCCATATCTCTGACGGGACATAAAACATTATTTCATCTGAATATTCCACCTTTGACCATTCAGTGGAGTCCAGTTGCAGTACTGGCGTGCAAATTCCAGTCTCCATCGTCGATGATCAGCAGTATGAATTCTTGCATAAACCAGACGCCCTCTGCGAAGGCCAATACGCAGCAATGTTCACTGAATGGTCGTTGAGATTGAAACGTCCCCTTAGAAAAATTATACAAGACTGTGCTTAAACTGACACACAATATTTTTAGCGCAACGCAATCTGACTTCCAAAAATCCCTACGAAAGAATGGCCCTGACTATCATTAACCTATACGTTTCACAAATCACTTACCTCACAAAAATCTTCGTTGCTCAAGCTACTGCAATACAGCGAGCGCCACTACTGCCAGCTAAATAAAAGATTCAAACTACTGATAGGTATAGTTAGCAAATGAAAGATTGTAATAGAGAACAAACAATGTATTTACTTTAGTAGTCATAATATATATATATCACTTCATGACACCAATTCTTACAAATTTCAAAACTCCGCCATCTCTCTCCCCACGTCCACCACTGCTGGCGGCTCACCTCCAACTGCGCAACGCTACGTGCTGTTAGCATCCCGCTGCCGCTGCTCAACACTACAATGGCAGACAACAATGCAAACTAAACACAGACTGCGCACAGCATAGCCAGTGATTTTTCATATCGAGCGCTAAGCGGCGTTACCAATGAGAAAACCTAAACAGCCTACTTACATAGCAAACTAAACACAGACTGCGCACAGCACAGCCAGTGATTTTTCATACCGGGCGCTAAGCGGCGTTACCAATAAGAAAACCTAAACAGCCTACTTACAATATGATGTGGTTGGTAGCCCCTTGGTTCATCTGGGTGGTCAGTTATTCAACAGTTGCACGTGTATTGGCCCGTACACATCCTCACAGCTGTCGTTCACCCATGTCACCTATGGCCTGTGATGAACCATAGCTGCCCCAGCACCGGTTGTGCATAGCGGCATACTTTAACCAGAGTGGCAAGTAAACACTTTACAGACTTTGCCGTTTCGGAAATGTTTTCACCCTTATCCAGAACGCCAATGAACGTGCAGTTTTGGACGTCAGATAAATCGCTCCGTTTCCACATTACGACAATGAGTGCAGTGTTTTATCCAAGCCCTCCCCCCCATCCCCGTGGCCACCCTCCACCTACACGCTGCCACTGCCATATGTGAGCCGTTATTGCACCTTGACATCGAGTATAGAAGTTGTTGCATTAATGTGACTGGACAGTGCACGTATTCTAAACTTCACGCCGTGTATGCCACAAAATTACCTTCAAATTTATCTACGTTATCGTTGTTGGGATTGTTTCGGGGAGAAGACCAGACAGCGAGGTCATCGGTCTCATCGGATTAGGGAAGGACGGGGAAGGAAGTCGGCCGTGTCCTTTCAAAGGAACCATCCCGGCATTTGCCTAGAGCGATATTGGGAAATCACGGAAAACCTGAAGCAGGATGTCCGGACGCGGGATTGAACCGTCGTCCTCCCGAATGCGTGTCCAGTGTGCTAGCCACTGCGCCACCTCGCTCGGTCTACGTTATCGGCATCGGTATGATGCCTTTTCTTTACTCTTCTTCTTATTTCTTGTTTATCTCTACTTCTTGAGATGTCTTGTGAAGAGACACGGTACAACACGTTCGATAGTGGCGTGGGACAATCAATGAAGCTACACAACAGTTAGTAATTTAACTTTTGAAACCGCCGGTTTATTAGCATTTCTGGAGATAAAATCACTCTCATGCTCTCATGTGGTCTGCAAATTTCGTGTATCAGTTTGTATGTGAAATGGGACTTATTATGTCGCAAATCGTTCTAATGAATTAATTAATCAGTGTTACAGTGTTGCTCAGCTAAGTGATCAACAAGGTGATATGTGTATTAATCAAAACAGAACCTCGATATTCTGAATAAACTTTCGGTTCATTTTTGTCAAAATCAGCACTTGTCTCAAAATTAATTTCCTACTTCGTGCATTAAGTCCAAGCGCGTTTGGAACTATTGTACGCGATTTACTGGGCAAACTTGATCACGCACTAGCGTTTAACGCATTTCAAATATAGCGCTCAGGTTTCAGTTTTCCCTAATGGGCTAAACGACTCTTTTTGTAATAACGTGATGTGTCTACCGCACTTCAAGTCTAAATGAAACTGGATTTGTCTCCATTCGAGTCAAAGTCACAAAAAATAAAATTGACCCCACAGGTCAGCGAACTGTACACGCGCACTTTTTGCACTCTAAGCGATAACTCGTCTCAGAGTAAAAGCCGCACATAAATTCACACTTTTTCATGCACACTAAGTTCAAAACACCTTTATGTTGAACAGATAAATTATGGCCTGCAATTACTAATTAATATTTCCCATTCTAAATAAACTTCAAGAACTTGTATTTCGTAATAAATAAAATTTTATCGCCTGAAAGAAAGTATTAGTTTGTTAAAATGGAATCAGATTACAGTCAGCTCGTGTCTAGACGATGAAGTCACGAATCGATACTTGCTTGGAATGAACGAAATACCTGTAATGAAAAATATTGTCCGTTGAGTAATTTACTTACTTTCACAACAAATTTGACACCCCTTGCATCGCTACAACGTGTTCTTAGTGTTATACTTAGTAAACATAACATTTCGATATTTCGTCAGTGCCTGATGTGTAAACACATAGCTGCCGAAAATTTCGTATTTCATTATCCCTAATTAGTCAAAATGTTATATCGCAATAGCAGCTGACATGTTGATAAGGATGTTATATTACTTCTGGAAGACAAATCCACACGATTATAAACCTAGTAACGCAGTTGCGCTGATCAGTTCTTGTGGATATCTCTAGCGCTTCTGCTGTAGATGTACCGTACCACAGGATTATGTCTCTGTTTTATGCGCCAGCTTGTGCTGCTTAGAATGTTATAGAGACAAAGTTGATAGCAGATCAAACACTTCAGTGGAAAAAAAGTCCAGTAACAATGACCAAGTTTCACGGAAATTGATGTTTTCTGAACGAATAGGAAACCTTATTAGTATTCAAAGGCTGCAGGTCGCGTTTGTTTTTTACTTCACGCAGCAAGATGCATAGAATGACATAACTGCATTCAGGCTTGCTTATGGTAAACAAACTGTCTCTCCAGTGCTACACCTACAGCCATCATCAGTTTATGCTACATGCTGTTGTTGTCATGTTCATTGGTACTAAAACTGAATTGATGCAACTCTCCACACCAATTTATCTTAACCAAAACTCCTTCGTTTCTGAATGACTGCAACAGCCTACACCCATCTTTCTCTTGTCAAGCTCTGAATTCCCTCTACAAATTTCTGATCCCCTCTCCTCTTCCAACAAGCACACATAATTCTCTCTACTACAAAACTGACTGTTTCTTGATGTATCAGAACGTCTGATATCAACCTCTTTCAGTCAGGTGTTGCCAAAGCTTTTTTTTTCCTGTGATCGATCCTGTGTATCCTCATCAGTTATTCGATCAACCCATCTGATCATCAGCATTTTTTCTGTGGCGCCTGTTCTCCTTCTGAACTGCTAACCGTTCTCGTTTCACTTCCGCGCAAGACTACGCTCTAGAGAAATACCTTTAGAAAAGACTCCCTAGCACATAAATTTACATTCAATGTTAGAAAATTTCTCTTGTCTAGAAATATTATTCCTGGTATCGCCAGTGTGCGTTTCATGTCCTCTCTACCTACATTAATCCGTGTATTAGAACATTTTCAACCGTTAACCGACTTTTGGGTCACCCTATGTTATAAAACATGTAATGTTAGTGAGAGATCAATGCAAAGGAAACATTTTAACTGAAATATTATTTTTAGTCCCTTACGCCCTAATATAATTCTCTCTACGGAGGCTGATTTAATTCGTCAATGTATTATTACTCTCGTATTTCAGTTCAAATGTTTCGTTTGCATTGTCCTCTCACTAACACTACATGTTTTATTATACAGGGTGACCCAAAAGTCTGTTAACGGTTGAAAATGTTCTAATTTACGGATTAATGTAGGTAGAGAGGTAAAACTTGACACGCATGCCTGAAATATCGTGAGCTTTTATTAAAATATAAAACGAGTGCAAGAACCCACCAACAGATGGCGCAGTACAGCAACACGTCAGCGATGCTGCATGGGATTAGCCGAGCGGTCAGGGGCGCTGCAGTCATGGACTGTGCGACTGGTCCCAGCGGAGGTTCGAGTCCTCCCTCGGGCATGGGTGTGTGTGTTTGTCCTTAGGATAATTTAGGTTAAGTAGTGTGTAAGCTTAGGGACTGATGACCTTAGCAGCTAAGTCACATAAGATTTCACACACATTTGAACATTTTTTGATGCTGCATGAGAACACCGACAATGCATAAATTTGGCTAACGGAAATCCTAGAATTGTCGAGGAAATCCAATTGCATGACGAAGAAGTCGCTGTGGGGTATGAATTTAGCACGTCAGTCGTGTTTGAACGCTTCTACTTCGAGTATATGCGGGATGCTGCTTTTCAGACTGTCAGCCCGACGTTTACGAGGTGCGCCGAGATGCCACAGAATCGCATCATCCCTAGCCTTGCTGATAAACACCTGCTGGAAGTAACGACTTTTGTGCAGGATGGCGCTCCATCCCATACTGCTGCAAGTATGCAACATCTCTTGCGCACATCGTTTGGCGAGGATCGCGTGCTGAGCCACCACTGTCGCCATGCTTGGCCTGCCAGGTCAGCAGACCTCAATCTGTGTGATTATTGGTTGTCGGATTACCTGAAATCGCAGGTCTACCACCATCGTCCGACCTCATTTGGGATGCTAAAAGACAACGCCTAAAGCCAGTTTCCCCTCATACCTACTGATATGCTGTTAATGCTGCTCTCAACATCTTCCCTCAACTAGAGCTACTGTTGATAAATGACAACAACCTACTTGTTGAGAATTTGTTATAAAGAAAATGTGTTAACTAAAAATCAATTATTACGCTGATTATTGCTTTTGTATCACATGAAGCGGCAGCTGATCATCATTTTGTGCACTTTTTTAGTTTCAATAAAACTCATTTCAAACATGTGTATCAATTATTACCTGTCTGCCCGCATTATTCCGTGAGTTATAGAATTTTCAAATGTTGACGATTTTCTGGGTCACCCTGTATGTCGCATGAGCTATTCTTTACTTAGTACTACAATTTTATACAGACTACTGTATGCACCTAGCGTAGCTCATTAATGCAGTCAGCACTTCTACGTTCTATTAGTCAGTCAGGGTGTAAGAAGATATTTCATAGTTCCCCAAAAAGAGCTGTGGTCTAACTGAAAATGTTTTATTTATTCACACACATTAGCACTTTCTTAGGGATATATTGTAATAGAAGAGGATGTAGATGAAGACGAAATGGGAGATACGATACTGCGTGAAGAGTTTGACAGAGCACTGAAAGACCTGAGTCGAAACAAGGCCCCCGGAGTAGACAACATTCCATTAGAACTACTGACGGCCTTGGGAGAGCCAGTCATGACAAAACTCTACCAGCTGGTGAGCAAGATGTATCAGACAGGCGAAATACCCTCAGACTTCAAGAAGAATATAATAATTCCAATCCCAAAGAAAGCAGGTGCTGACAGATGTGAAAATTACCGAACTATCAGTTTAATAAGCCACGGCTGCAAAATACTAACGCGAATTCTTTACAGACGAATGGAAAAACTGGTAGATGCAGACCTCGGGGAGGATCAGTTTGGATTCCGTCGAAATGTTGGAACACGTGAGGCAATACTGACCTTACGACTTATCTTAGAAGAAAGATTAAGAAAAGGCAAACCTACGTTTCTAGCATTTGTAGACTTAGAGAAAGCTTTTGACAATGTTGACTGGAATACTCTTTTTCAAATTCTAAAGGTGGCAGGGGTAAAATACAGGGAGCGAAAGGCTATTTATAATTTGTACAGAAACCAGATGGCAGTAATAAGAGTCGAGGGGCATGAAAGGGAAGCAGTGGTTGGGAAAGGAGTGAGACAGGGTTGTAGCCTCTCCCAGATGTTATTCAATCTGTATATTGAGCAAGCAGTAAAGGAAACAAAAGAAAAATTTGGAGTAGGTATTAAAATTCATGGAGACGAAGTAAAAACTTTGAGGTTCGCCGATGACATTGTAATTCTGTCAGAGACGGCAAAGGACTTGGAAGAGCAGTTGAACGGAATGGACAGTGTCTTGAAAGGAGGATATAAGATGAACATTAACAAAAGCAAAACGAGGATAATGGAATGTAGTCAAATTAAATCGGGTGATGCTGAGGAAATTAGATTAGGAAATGAGACACTTAAAGTAGTAAAGGAGTTTTGCTGTTTAGGAAGTAAAATAACTGATGATGGTCGAAGTAGAGAGGATATAAAATGTAGACTGGCAATGGGAAGGAAAGCGTTTCTGAAGAAGAGAAATTTGTTAACATCGAATATAGATTTATGTATCAGGAAGTCGTTTCTGAAAGTATTTGTTTGGAGTGTAGCCATGTATGGAAGTGAAACATGGACGATAACTAGTTTGGACAAGAAGAGAATAGAAGCTTTCGAAATGTGGTGCTACAGAAGAATACTGAAGATAAGGTGGATAGATCACGTATCTAATGAGGAGGTATTGAATAGGATTGGGGAGAAGAGAAGTTTGTGGCACAACTTGACTAGAAGAAGGGATCGGTTGGTAGGACATGTTTTGAGGCATCAAGGGATCACAAATTTAGCATTGGAGGGCAGCGTGGAGGGTAAAAATCGTAGAGGGAGACCGAGAGATGAGTACACTAAGCAGATTCAGAAGGATGTAGGTTGCAGTAGGTACTGGGAGATGAAGCAGCTTGCGCAGGATAGAGTAGCATGGAGAGCTGCATCAAACCAGTCTCAGGACTGAAGACAACAACAACAACATATTGTAATTAACAGCGAAAAATGGCGTGGGTGAACTATATGATAACAGAAGCAAAAGCGCTCTGGTAAAACGTGTCCCCTAGCAAGTTTTTTGCGAGACAATTGTGAACGAGTGTTTACGACACACTGCTGACCGCAGTATGGAATATTGTCCTAGTTAGCACAAATTTATTTGCAATGTAAACTCTTGGGCCTAGTGGCCATGCAGTTGGGTTCAAATTTTACCAACTGTCAATGGCTCATGAATGTGGTACGTTCATGACGGTGCACCTGCGCATTTGCTGCTGATGTGAGATGGTGTCTAACGTGCAAATATCTTCCAAACGCACAAGCCGAGCAGGACCTGTGCCTTGGCTTCCATGATCACTTGTAGTTAATATTCTGAGTAGCTCTGTCCGGAGTGACCTCTGAAGTGGACTGGCACATATGAAGAAACGAAGCAGAGAATGGAATAGTCTTGTCAAGATCTACGAGATAGTCCGGGAGTGTTTTAAGAAATTCGTAACTCATGAAGAGAGTCCAGTATTGTGTACACTTG
Source organism: Schistocerca gregaria (assembly GCF_023897955.1). Taxonomy (NCBI): domain Eukaryota; kingdom Metazoa; phylum Arthropoda; class Insecta; order Orthoptera; family Acrididae; genus Schistocerca; species Schistocerca gregaria. Next base: position 516,946,626 of record NC_064921.1, on the reverse strand, counting down.
AGCAGAAGATACGAGCAACTGCTCCTTCAACAGACAAATTGTATAAGGGGGCAGTCAAATGGAAACTATACAGATGGGAAAGACGTAAGTATACTGTTTATTCTTTTAAAAGTAATCGTCATACCTTTTAATATACTAATCGCACTATCCTAGCTCTGAATACGATTGTTCGATTTGTAGCCATTGTTTCTCATATAATTACAATGAATATAATCATTTCAACTAGTGAGATTGTTCATCCAGTCAATTCCTTCATGAAAAACTGTTTGCAGTTGCAGTTGCGTACGGAACCACGTTTGCACTCAGGCTTCGTCTAAAGCAAATCAACGGTCACAAACGTCTTTCTTCAGAGCTTCAAATACACTCTCCAGTGACCACCTGTCACAAGCCTGAATAACCACCTTTTGCAGCGTGGAACGCTGCAAGACGGGCAGAAAGAGTTATTGAGGTTTTGGAAGGCACCGTCGGGGATGTGGAGCCTTGTCGACTCCAGTTGCAAGTAGGCTGTATAGGTTTTTATGTTGGTAACGCCACGTAGCGCTCTGTATGAAAATCACTGGATGTGCTGTGTGCAGTCTGCGGCTGGTTGGCATTGCTGTAATGTTCGCTATTGTAGTGTTGGGCAGTTGGGTGTGAACAGCGCATAGCGTTGCCCTGTTGGAGGTGAGCCGCCAGCAGTGGTGAATGTGGGGAGAGAGACGGCGGAGTTTTGAGAGCGGATGATGTGGACGTGTGTCGATCAGAGAGAGTGAATTTGTAAGACTGGATGTCATGGACTGACTTTTGAACACTATTAAGGTAAATACAGTGTTTGTTCTCTATCAAAATCTTTCATTTGCTAACTATGCCTATCAGTAGTTAGTGCCTTCAGAAGTTAGAATCTTTTATTTAGCTGACAGTATTGGCGCTCGCTGTATTGCAGTAGTTCGAGTAACGAAGATTTTTGTGAGGTAAGTGATTCATGAAAGGTATAGGTTATTGTTGGTCAGGGCCATTCTTTTGTAGGAATTACTGAAAGTCAGATTGCGTTGTGCTAAAAATAGTGTGTGTCAGTTTAGTGATGATCAGAATAAGCAAAGAGCGAAATGTCTGAGTACGTTTAGTTCTGCTCAGCTGTTTGAAAAGCAAATAATATAAGATGTTTATCAGCAGAGTCATTCATTAATTTTTATAATATGTGTGTCCACAGTCTCGGTATAATGTCATCGGCCACTGTACGCCGTCAGTTCTTTTTTTATATGAACTTTATTGCATGGTGTATTAAATTAATGCCAGTTTTGGTCTGTGGCCATTTTCAAATATAGATGCGTCAGTCACCGACGCAAATATATCTGCTATTTTCTGCATCACTCCGTACGTTTCATATAACTCCCATTGCTAGTGCTACCAGCTGCCGTCTGTGAGTGATTATTGCACGTTGACGTCGGAAATAGGCGGCGGTCAAATTAATATGACTGTGCTGTGTATATGGAAATGACGCAGGGAGAGATAGGGAATGTAAAGGCTTTTCAGCAAAACTCCTGCAACGTAACAGAAACTATCTTGGCAACGTTCTAGTCTACCCACATCCTCTGTAGAGTCCTGATCTCTTCCCATGCGATTTCCACATTTTTAGATCCGTGAACAAAGAAATTTGTGACCGTCGATTTGCTTCAGACGAAGAGACGTCCGCCTGGGTACAAACATGGTTCGACAAGCAACCACAAACACTTTTTCCATGAAGGCACTAACCACATGGTCGCACAGTGGGATAAATGTTCGACTATTACAAGTTATAGCGACTACGTTTGGAACGGTAAACAGTTTACTAACTTTTTTCTGTATGTCTCGTTGTCATTTGAGTCCGCCTTACAAATGTAACGTGCTGAAGTACATATCGTATTTCTTCTTTAGTTAGGAATTTAACCGAAAAGTTTATATTTCTACTATCTAGGATAATATTTTGTACTGAAGTCAGTGGCGGCTTGCAAACACACATTCGCAGTTACCTCGCAAACGGCTCGTTTGCGGACGCATGTTTACTGGAACGTTTTCGCCTTCTTTATCGTATACTTTGATTCCGCCAGTTTTCGACATTAGAAATGATGCAACCTGTATGTTTTTACGTAACTGTGTTTATTTAGTATGAATGACTGAAGAGTGCGTGTACAGTGGTGCATTTATTAGCGTTGCTGGAGTGGTGACTGAGTGAAATCTAATACGGCAGTGCGGCCACTCTCTTCAAATAACACCAAGGGGCCACCCGATTTTACATCTCCGTACGACGACCCATGAACAGTTTCGGGGTTTATTGAATGACCTATTTAAATACGGAGGCAAAGTACAGAGGTCCTAGTGCCCTGCTGCCCACGCTGAAACTAAGTTTATTGTGCGGTGTCCCCCCTGACATTCTAGGAAAGCCAACAGTAGCAGGAGTCACTTACTATATTTCTGTTAGTCACAATTTCTTCACGAATTATTGACCAAAATATCTTCCGTTTTTTGACCCCCAGGGCTTCGCATTTAAAGATTAAATGCGGTGCGGTTTCATCCATCCCCTCCACCCCGTAACACATAGTGTGCTCTTGAGGGCTACTTTCCTTACACCTGTTTCTTGCAGGGGTTTCCTGAAGTTATGGCCAGTCATAAGACCTACAATGGATAAAATCCGCCGCCTGTTGAAGCCCAGGATTGCAGAAATTGTTTTGGGTCATGGTTTAGAAATCCTTAGCTTGTTATGTTTCTATTTTATTCGTACTTTACTCCAATATTCTACGTGCTGCATCCTCATTCAGCTACGCAGTTTTAATTTTACTATCGCCTTAGTGATGGCTAAGACAGGTTCCCGTCTAAAAAATGGAGTCGTCGCTCCTGTTCTGGCCAACCTGTCAACTGGTTCTTTGCCATTCATTCCTGTGTGACAAGGGACCCACGGTGGGTTTACCACATTGCTTTTTCTTAGCCTCACAACTGCTTCATGGCATTCCACAAACAATTTTGATCTCATTCCAGTGGCTAATAGATACTTCAGAGATGCTTGACTGTCTGAATTAATGCATGTACTACGACTCTTGCAACAACTACGTAGATTCTCCTCTGCACATACTCTGACAGCCAATATCTCCACCTGGAACGCCGCCAGCTTGCTTAGAGAGACTGCGTTCTCCAGTCGACTCTGCGTCCCGAATGGCCCTGCTCCAGCACTTCGTCTATATCCCAACCCCCAGTAAAGGAGACTGTGCCACCTGAACGATAGAGTGGTAGAATGATTCTTTCTTCCACTGCTTCCTACTTCCTATGCCGTACTAATTGGGTCAAGCTCATATTTGACAAGGAATTGAAGATGGTTAGCTATAACCAAGTTTATCCGCCAAACTGTTGGACTCTACGTGGACTATTGTTATCTTGATTATGAACAACAATTGTAGGTCACCGCCAGTTCAATTGAGTGCATCTGTGTTTAGCGACAGCGTATGTTATTTCTGTGTTCTTGACAGGAAAATTTTGTGTTTGTGTTAAAATGGACATTTAACCTAATAAGCAGACAAAAATAGTTGTTCTTCATCAACACATATCTACTACTATAGGAGACACTGCCTCTGTTGATGGTGTGGGAAAATCTAGAGTTTCAAGACTTACTAAGGCATATAGAGAAGGGGCAGATGTGGACGAAAATCAGGAACCACACTTCCAACTCAAAAAATTCTGTTTAGAAATCGTAGAATCCACACTTATAAGACAAATAAGAGATTTATTGGCTACTGGGGTTAAAACTGACACTTCAGCGGTGAAATTTTGGGGTTTCTTCACTGCAAGTAGCTGCTCTGGGGCACTACTTCCAGTTGATGGCATGTTGAATTCAAAAAAGCACATGGAAATCCTTTCGCGCAGAGCTGCGTCATTGCTGAAGACCTTTGCAGATGATGAAGGAGCATCTGAACGTGATATGTCACTGTGTCACACTTCTTAAACAGTCAAGACGTTCACGAAAAAAAAAACAGCATTAATGTGCTTCAGTGGTCTGGTAATTCAACAGACTTAAATCTCAATTTGTAGAGCATTGTGAAAAGGTTTGTTGTTAAAATGGACAGTTCAACAAAAGAATACATGTTAGTAATTGTAGTACAAGTGTGGTTTCATGACGACGTACTGCGAAACATTTGCACTAAACTCGTCGAATCTGTGTAACAGCGTTTTCAGAAGCTCGTCAAAGCAAAAGGGGAACACATTACTTACTAATATTCAGTTGGCTACTAACGGCATTATAAATACAGTAATAAATGAACACAGTTAATTTAAACGTCTTGTCCCAATTATTTTGCGCACTACCGTACGTAGAAAGGTTTACTTAGCCACTTGAAAGTTGCCTGTTCAGCTGGCGCTTCCCCGTACATTCCTATGTTTCCCACATATTAGTGTGGGATTCTGGAACTCCAAAAGATTTCCAGATACTTTGCAGTTTTTGACCTGTATGACCCTGTTGCAGTCTCCGTTGTAACCCAAAGATCTAATGGGGGCATGTTCAGCATGTCCAACCCAGCGGTAGACTGTTGATAATCCCACTCGCTACGTCTAGATGGGCCAGTCTCTCCTCCTTCTCGAGCTCTTAAACAGCCGCCTTCTGTTCTACGACACTCCACCATATCTAGCCCCTTAAATTATCATTGGTCTTACTATAGAGGCATAAATACACTGCATGCTCTTAGGATTAAGGCTTCATTTTTCCACAGGCTAATCAGGAACAGTACATATTGTCCTCAGATTTCTTGGCCGCGTCCTGGTGATAAAATTTCTCACATTAGGCCTGCCATGTTAGAAACAGACTACCTGTGGGTCGAGTGCCACCGCACAGCCGTGCTCTACAGGGTGTTACAAAAAGGTACGGCAAACTTTCAGCAAACATTCCTCACACACAAAGAAAGAAAATATGTTATATGGACATGTGTCCGGAAACGCTTATTTTCCGTGGTAGAGCTCATTTTATTACTTCTCTTCAAATGACATTAATCATGTAGTGGAAACACACAGCAACAGAACGTACCAGCGTGACTTCAAACACTTTGTTACAGGGAATGTTCAAAATGTCCGTTAGCGAGGATACATGCATCCACCCTCCGTCGTATGGAATCCCTGATACGCTGATGCAGCCCTTGAGAATGGTGTATTGTATCACAGCCGTTCACAATACGAGCACGAAGAGTCTCTACATTTGGTACCGGGGTTGCGTAGACAAGGGCTTTCAAATGCCCCCATAAATGAAAGTCAAGAGGGTTGAGGTCAGGAGAGCGTGGAGGCCATGGAATTGGTCCGCCTCTACCAATCCATCGGTCACCGAATCTGTTCTTGAGAAGCGTACAAACACTTCGACTGAAATGTGCAGGAGCTCCATCGTTAATGAACCACATGTTGTGTCGTACTTGTAAAGGCACATTTTCTAGCAGCACAGGTAGAGCATCCCGTATGAAATCATGATAACGTTCTCCATTGAGCGTAGGTGGAAGAACATGGGGCCCAATCAAGACATCACCAACAATGCCTGCCCAAACGTTCACAGAAAATCTGTGTTGATGACGTGATTGCACAATTGCGTGCGGAATCTCGCCTGCCCACAAATGTTGATTGCTAAAAATTTACAATTTGGTCACGCTGGAATGAAGCCTCATCCGTAAAGAGAACATTTGTACTGAAATGAGGATTGACACATTTTTGGATGAACCATTCGCAGAAGTGTACCCATGGAGGCCAATCAGCTGCTGATAGTGCCTGCACATACTGTACATTGTACGGAAACAACTGGTTCTCCCGTAGCACTCTCCATACAGTGACGTGGTCAATGGTACCTTGTACAGCAGCAACTTCTCTGACGCTGACATTAGGGTTGTCGTCAACTGCACGAAGAATTGCCTCGTCTATTGCAGGTGTTCTCGGTGTTCTAGGTCTTCCCCAGTCGCGAGTCATAGGCTGAAATGTTCCGTGCTCCCTAAGACGCCGATCGATTGCTTCTAACGTCTTCCTGTCGGGACACCTTCGTTCTGGAAATCTGTCTCGATACAAACGTACCGCGCCACGGCTATTGCCCGGTGCTAATCCATACATCCAATGGGCCTCTGCCAACTCCGCATTTGTAAACATTGCATTGACTGCAAAACCACGTTCGTAATGGACACTAAACTGTTGATGCTACGTTCTGATGTGCTAGATGCTAGTGCTGTAGAGCAATGAATCGCATGTCAACACAAGGACCGAAGTCAGCATTGCCTTCCTTCAATTGGGCCAACTGGCGGTGAATCGAGGAAGTGCAGTAGATACTGACGAAAATAAAATGAGCTCTAACATGTAAATTAAGCGTTTCCGGACACATGTCCACATAACATCTTTTCTTTATTTGTGTGAGAGGAATGTTTCCTGAAAGTTTGGCCGCATCTTTTTGTAACTCCCTGTAGAGACCGCGGCCGTGGAGCTAAGCAGGCTGTAATTTCCGGAGCGCCACAGCTACGTGAGAGAGAGGAAGGGACGGGGCCTGCCCGCGACGCGGAAGCGCTGACCTGGCTGGGAGGCAGGTGGCGGAGTCGGCGGGGTCAAGCCCAGTGAACCGCGCTCCATGCACTGCCCTTTCGCCTACGCCAGTTCCCGTAGCACTAGTGGCTCCGTACGTGACACGTCGCTGAGCAGCGAAAGGCTACCCACTGGCTAGGAGCTGCCCGGCTCGTCACTCCACTCATGTTGAACGTAGGTACCTACTCTGCTTCCTCAAAATGTTCACAGTCTCGCATTCATCACTAATGAATAAGGAATTCATATTAGCACGAACGTTCATTGCAATAGTACAGAAGTCGCACTGCCAATACAAGATGCGCATCTACACAGAGTAGACAAAAGTCATGGTACGCCTCCTAATATCGTGTCGGATCTCCTTCTGCCCGGCGTAGTGCAGTAACTCGATGTTGCATGGGCTCAACAAGTAGTTGGAAGCCCCTGCAGGAATATTGGACCATGCTGCCTCTCAAGCCGCCTATAAGAGCGAAAATGTTGCCAGTGTAGCATTTTGTACTTGAACTGATTTCTCAATTACGTCCAATAATTGTTCGATGGGATTCATGTTGGGAGATGCGGGTGGCCAAATCATTCGCTCGGATTGTCCAGAACCAATTGCGAACAGTGGGTCTGGTAAGATTCCGCACTGTTATCCATCGTTGTTTGGGAACATGATGTCCATGGATGTCAGCAGATGGTCTCCAAGTAGCCTAACATAAGCATTTCCAGTCAATGATCGGTTCAGTTGGACCAGAAGAGCCAGTCAATTCCATGTAAACACACCCCACACCATTATGGAGCCATCACCATCTTGCACAGTGCCTTGTTGACAACTTGGCTCCAAGGCGTCTTGCGGTCTGCGCCACACTCGAAACCTGCCATCACGTCTTACCAACTGAAATCGGGACTCATCTGACGAGGCCATGGCTTTCCTGCCGTCTAGGGTAGAACCGATATGGTCAAGAGCCCAGGAGAGGCGTTGCAGGCGATGTCGTGCTGTTAGCAAAGGCACTCGCGTCGGTCTTCTGCTGCCATTTCCCATTACGGGCAAAGTACACCTCACTGTCCCAACGGTTACGTTCCTCGAAAGTCTCACGCTGTGTTGCTCCCCTGTTAGCACTGACCTTGCAAACGCCTCTGCTCTCGCTCGTTAAGTGGAAGCTGGATCTCGGAATACTGAATTCCCTAATGACTTCTGAGTTTCCTTGCGTCTAGCTGCAAATACCATTCCGCGTTGAAAGTTTATTAATTCCCGTCGCGAAACCACAAACACTTCGGAAACCTTGCCACATGAAGCACCAGAGTACAGCTCCGCCAACGTGCTGCCATTTTATACCTTGTGTACGCGATACTGTGGACATCTGTATATGTGCATATAGCTGTCTCATGACTTTTGTTACTTCAATGTGTAGCTGTCGCCGGTTTCGAATATTCAAGCTGTATTCAGCAGTTCGCATGACGTATAACGATTCAGGAAAACGATCAAATCAATATTCAGCTGTCGGGAGACTAACTCACATATGTTTAGGACTGGAGTGTTGACATTTTGGAGATATAACGGAGAAAAATGCTTTATTTGAAATGGGACCATCTGAAGATAATTACACCGCACTTAATAACTGAAGGATCACTTTTTTTATGCCCCATCATTCCCCCACCACTCACCATTGCGACACAGATAAGTCTGAAAAATCTCTCTCCAACGATCAAGCCACAGGAGGGCGCGAACGTTCTCGCTTCCCGCACCCCGGTTCGATTCCCGGCGGGATCAGGGATTTTCTCTGTCTCGTGATGACTGGGTGTTGTGTGCTGTCCTTAGGTTAGTTAGGTTTCAGTAGTTCTAAGTCTACGGGACTGATGACCATAGATGTTAAGTCCCATAGTGCTCAGAGCCATTTGAACCATTTTTGAGGGCACGAAAAAGAAGGGCTGGAAAATAGTAAACACCCTTAGCTGTTTCAGGTCACATTTAAATTTGGTAGAATGGTTTAAAAGGGTCCCTAGTGGTCCCACCATGTATATAAGAGCAAAAATTGCGGCCGCGGTACAGTCCAAAGGTGTCAAACCACGTTCAGTGGGACTGCAGACCAAGGATGTTCATAGGGAAGGGCTGAATCTCGGGAGGGTGTCAGCAATGTCAAATGTTGTCAACAGCGTCGTTCTGTTGCACATCGCACTGCAAACTGCCAATTTTGGCTGCGGAGTGTGTGAAAATGAACGCTCTAAAGGAAAGCGTGGTTCCATTGGCGCATTTTCTGTCACCGCCGGAGGCCTTTTCGTGCCCATTCCGAGCGGCAATGTGTGAAATATTCTCTTCGTCCCCCCTTAAAAAAACCTCCGATTTCTACCCTGGACGTCATGGTTCTCACCTCCATAGCAAAGACGTCAGAAGAATTGGTAAAATATGGATAAGAAGGTATGTGACACGTTCACTGCGGAGTTGGGTAAAGTTTTGGTGAAATTTGGTGACCGTGCAGCACTATTATCCCACCTTACAACTCCCATGAACTTGTGAGCTATGGCTTTTTTTTCCCACATGTGTCGACACCTTGTAACCTCTCCACAAAATAATTTCCGTAACCTCCCAACAGTAAGAAATATAATTATTTATTGCATTCAGCGTAACCTCCCACAGATAAATTCCGTAACCTACCAATAATACAATGCGACTAATCTCTCAATAAAATTGCGACTCACTTATAACCTTTCAATAATTAACTGTGAATTTAACCTGGTAAATTTTGGACGTCAGCAGTGCTGCGTCATGACCCTGATACATCATTATGAATAAACTGAAAAATCTTACCTTAATAAGGTCGCCGGATAACGCGTATATATCTGCTCCTATAAGAATTTTTTCTGGCGCACCTAAGTGCAATGCTGGCCGATAGATTTGTCTTATATAAAAGGAAAGAACTGATTTTTATTTTCAATAATCGGGATGACCAAGGATCGGAGAAATTAGTAAATTCTTTAAATTGAAATGAGTGATTGTCAAAAGTTACTTTTTATGAGAAAGAGTCTTATTAAGCGATTTCTTTTAAAAACATTTGCATGGGACTTGATATAACAATACTACATATGCGCGAGGCTGCTTTTACCTTATACTACAACGCTCAGGCTCCGCCATCGCTGCACACGACCGGCCCAGCCAACACGATACACCAGACTGCTCGCTAGCAACTACTTACTGCTACTGCTACACAGTTCCTACTGCTGTCAATACTCCTCTTTGGTCTGAGATTCTCTTCTAGCTTACATATCGCAGGCAGCGCGTGAGCAATCCATCGAAATTACATCTGCTCAACTGCACTAGCAACAAATTCTTTAATCATGGACCTCTCATGCTGGAGGCAGCGCATGAGCAATACATCGAAATTACATCAGCTCTAGTGCGCTAACAACAAATTCCTTAATCATGGACCTCTTACAACCTTGCTCTTTGAAGCGTAGCCGAACCCGAGTGGTGACGTCGCAAGGCGCCGCTCTTTCGCACCTTCACAGAGAAAGATTGTAGGCTCCTTTGAGCTAAATTTCAAACGTCTGCTTCGCACCGAGGGAAAATGACGGGGTTTAGAAAAATTACCCTTAAATTCTTTTGTGCTGTGTAGTTTAGTCGAATCCTGTAATTTCTATCTAAGAGCGTAAAGAATTGCGGGTGAGTATTTTACCGAGGGTAGGACTTCATTTCGTGAGTCCAAACATGGGTTCTTAATTGAGCCACGATCAGTTTCTTTCAGCATCTTCTTCCACCTGAGCGAGTTCTTCGCATCTAATTACCCAGAGGTTTGTCAGGCCTGAATCCTAACCTTTCTCCAATGCATTTGGTTTTGGGTGTCCATTTATTGCTTCCACAGTTACCAAGTATAATAAAACTCTTTAATATGGGTCGGAAAACCAGTGACACTATTTCTCTGCGTTAACCGACTCCACGTCTCTCTTTTCACAGAGAAAAGAAACGTGACACTTCCGCGGATGGAACCCAGTGTAATCAAAACTGTTATCTTTCAGATAACGAGCTAAACTTCAAAACATACTGCGTCAAATAAAATATGAAACTATATTACACTCAGCATAAATTTATGAATGGAGCTCTTCGGAAGAGCGAACAATTTTCTCTGACGCTGTTGTACGATTGTGTGCTAACTTTGCCGTCCACTGCCACGTGTCCAGCAGAGTAACGAAATATGCAGGAAGAAACAATGTATTCGCTCAACATATTTATTCCTACTGTTGTAAGACTTGCACACCAAAGAAGTAATGGAGGAAGTGAATGGAAATTTCGCAAAAGGTGCAAAAAAGGAAGAGGAAACGAACTAATACTTAGGATTAGAGTGAAACAGCCCCTCATATAGAATGTGAGAAAGAGTTTCAAGGTATACTGAAACGGATGGAAACTACACATAGCATACATTGTCTGGTCAAAGGTATCAGAATACTCGTACGTAATGTGATATTGATTGCTGGAAGTCACGAGGGGAGGAGCCGTCAGTGTAGCAGTGGGTGTTGTGGAGTACTGATATTTCGTACTGGGGAGAGAAGCAGTAACAACAACATGAGTCGGCCAGAACAGCTCAGTCACTTCGAACGTGAACTGGCCACTGGATGTCACCTGAGAAGTACATCCACCAGGGACATTTCACTCCTTCTAAAGCCGCCCAAATCTACTGCTGGTGATTCAACTGTGAAGTAGAAATGCGATGGAACAACCACGTCTAAACCAAGACCAGCCAAAACTCATGTACAGACGGACAGTAGTCATCGATCATTGGCGAGGGTGGTTGTCAAAATTCGCATGAAATCAGCGTTAGGGAATCATCCGTGAGTTCCAAAGTACTACCAACAGTCCAGGTAGGGCAACGACTGTGCATCTGGAATGAAGAAACAATGGTGTACAATGGCTAAGTAGCTCTTCGTAAGCCGCACATTCCTGCAGTCACTGTTAAGCAACGCTGGAGGTGGTGAAAGAAGGACGGCACTGGACACTGGATGACTGTAAACGCATGATTTGGGTGATGAAATCCGACGGAAGGATTTTGGGTTTGGCGAATGCCTGAAGAACGTTAGCCTGTCATCATGTATGGTGCTAACAGTGATGTACGAAAAAGAAAAAAAAATGGTTCTGAGGACTATGGGACTTAACATTTGAGGTTATCAGTCCCCTTGAACCTAGAACTGACTAACCTAAGGACATCACACACATCCATGCCCGAGGCAGGATTCGAACCTGCCATCGTAGCAGTCGCGCGGCTCCGGACTGAAGCGCCTAGAACCGCTAGGCCACAGCGGCCGGCACATTGGTGTACAGAGGAGGTGATGTTAATGTATGGCGACGATTATCGTGGTTACATTGTGGCCCCCTTATTGCTCGTAAGAAAACGCTAAATGCTGAAGGACGTGAACATATTTTATAGCATCGTGTACAGTGTGCAGTGGAGGAACTCTTCGGAGACGGTGAGTGTAACAACATGACTGTGTCATAAGGTATCGTCTGTGGGTCAAACAGATATTACGACAAAATTTTCTGTCTTTCACTTTTTAAACTTTAGATATGAAGTTGGTTCAAATGAGTCTGAGCACTATGGGACTTAACTGCTGTGGTCATGAGTCCCCTAGAACTTAGAACTACTTAAACCTAACTAACCTAAGGACACCACACACACCCATGCCCGAGGCAGGATACGAACCTGCGACCGCAGGGGTCGCGCGGTTCCAGACTGTAGCGCCTAGAACTGCTCGGCCACTCTAGCCGGCTGATATGAAGTGATTCTATCTCTAGGTGACGCAAGATTCATTCTAGTTATGTTTCTACGCGAATAATGGAAATTAGAGCCCCATGCGCAATATCTTACCTGAAAGTATGTAACCACAGTAGCATCCGTGGATACCAAAAATTTTGAAACCGGCTCGGTACGCCTGCGCTTTGGTGGTATGATTGGAACTGGCCAGAATTTCATTTACGGAAATCATACCTTGGGTTTTTGTTCTCCATTGACGAAGAACTTACAGGTCGACCACGGCCACATTTCAATAAAATGTAGTCCGTCGTATTCCTGATACGTTCCATAAGTTACTACTTTGTTGTAATTAATGAAACGGGTTTTGTGAAATTTTATGCGGGAAAGTTCTGCGATACTAAGGCGGCAAAATGAAGTCCAGCTGAAAGTTGTCGTCACATACACTGATGAGCCAAAACACACGTGCTTAACAGCTTGTTTGTCCGTGTTTGGAACGAAATACATCATTGATTCTCCATCTCAGTGATCCAATAGTTTGGTGGTAGGTTTGTGGATGTATGTGGCATTAGATGTCGACCCACAGGTCATGTAATTCGCACAAATAGCGGACCGTTGATTTGCTTACGCGGCGATGGCACCAGAAAGCGACCCAGATTATCATCAGGCGAATTTGGTCGCTGAGACGTCAACGTGAGTTCACTATAATGCTTCTCAAACTACTGTAGCACGGTTCCGGCTCCGAGACACGGACAGTTATTCTGCTGAAAGATGACCCCGCCGTCGGGGAAGACTTCAAGCATGAAGCAATGCAGGTGGTCCGCTGCTGTGAGCGCGTCTGCGATTACTACCGCAGATCCCGTGCATGCGCAGGAGAATGTCTCCCATAGAATAATACTGCTCGCACCAGCTTTCGCCAGCTCGCACTGCACGTTTCGAGTCGCCGTTCACCTCATGACGGCGTTTGTGGAGACAACCAGCGCCCTAGTGCAGCAAAAATGTGATTTACCCAAAGAGCCGACACGTTTCCATTCATCGACTGTCGAATCCCTGTGGTCCCGTGCCCACTGCAGTCGTAAATGGCAATGTCGTTGGCTCAACATGCGAACGAGTAGGTGTGGTCTCCTGCGGAACGCTGTCTTCAGTAACATACGATAAACGGTGTGCACCGAAACACTTGTGCGTGCAACAGCATTGTGCTCTTTCGGCAGAGATTCCTCAAATCGCCATCTATTGTCTTGTACATACCAGACAAGCCTTCGAAGTCCACGTTCTGTGAAGAGTCGTGGAAGTCGGACCATTTAGCGGCTAGTGGTACTTTCACTATACTTTTACCTCTTTCCGTAGATGCTCACGACAGTAACACCTTAACATGCAGCTTGCTTCGCCGTTTTAGAGACACTCGTTCGCAGGCTCTGCGTAACAATAATCTACCCTCTGACAAAGTCGCTTATCCCAATTGTGTCCCGTATCTCCGCAAGAGTGATCCCCAGTCCGTGTCTGCTCCGCTTACATGCTTTTGTTGCCGAGTCAGATTTCCTCAACGCGACCAGGCTGTATCCAACGTCGCGGTGGGGAGTAACCGTAATGTTTTGGTTTATCAGTATATTGCACCCTGTTTATAGTTAGTCATACAATTCACGTATCAAATGTACGTAATTTAACGTTTATGAACTCATGTAACGTGCAGTGATTACTAGCAAATTTACAGGTGATTTTGCTAAATGGGGACAAATTGCAGGAAATGATTTCTGAGCGGACAAGGAGCAAACAAAATGATATTGACATATGACACGAAACGCGTTCCAAGGAAGGTTAAGCCACCTGAATGTGGAGATAAAATATCTTTGAGAGTGTAGGTTTAATTATTGAAAGCACACATGAGGACACATCAGGTAAGAGACAATGTTCTGTCTGCACTAGTATTCTAGCTCCACAGACAACAAGAAGGTTGTCCGTGATGGTGGTGCATCGGCACTAGCGGTCATTCTTTTCCCTGCTGGTAACGACGCACTCTGGCGTGGGCTTGAATCGTATAGGCCAGCGCCAAGAGCCAATGGGCAGGTGTAGCAGCCAGGAACAGACCGACGCTGTGCCTGAAAAGTGTCCCCGTTGACAGGAACCAACCCATAAATTGTTTGTAACAACCTGTCGTCGTCAGCGTCAGACAGGCTCGTTTAAGGGAATGGATAACTGTTAAAGGGGGGTGCACGCACTACACACAGAGGCTCTGGAGGAACAGGTGTTGTACACTTTAGAGTATGATCCCAGTATCAACACCAGACAGGTGGACATCCAGCATGGCGTAAGCCGGACGAGCGTGTGGAAAATTCTCGACAAGAACTTCCACCACACCTAACAATCACGAGTGCAGGCCTTACCACCTACGGACTTGGCTCGGCGGCGACGGTTGTGTTGGCGATTCGTCACACAGCCACCACGGTGCTGGGATTTCTGTCATCCACCTTGTTCACTGATGATGCTACATTTATGGGAGATGGTGTCGTCAACCTCCACAAGACTCACCTGTGGCTTATGGAGAATTCCCATGGTATGGTGGCAGTGAACCGTCAGCACGGTTTCGGCTTGTATGTATGGGTGCAGACTACTGGCGACCGTCTCGTGACAACAGTCATATTTTCATAACGCGTCACAGGCGGGACATATCTGCACTAACTACGGCTGGCTCTGCCTCGCCTGCTGGAAGATGTGCCTATGACTGTACGAAGGGTAATGTGGCTACTACATGATGGTGCTCCAGCTCACTTCCGTATTTGCGTGCGGTGGCATCTCGACGATTTCTACCCCATCCGTTGGATCGGAAGAGGTGGTCCATTTGCCTCGTCCTATCAGTTACCGGACCTCAACTGTTCAAATTTTTACCCATGGGAGCACCTGAAAGAAGTCGCAATTGCAGAGACAATCCCGGATGAGCAGATCCTGAAACAACGCATTCATGCTGAGTGCGACACCATCCGTCGAGGGTTGTCACATTTAACCGTGCGCTTTGGTCGCTGCTCCGTTTTCTTCGCCCTTGCTTGGAGGCCAAAGAGGAGGGAGGCGGGGGCGTGGGGGGGTGGGGGGGTTTGCTTTAGCCAGACATGTTCAGTTTTTCACGGTCGTGTTGGCCCAAATACACAGACGGAAAAAATCGCATAACTGAAAAATTACTAATGTAGCGTAATGAAATTTCGGGAATATATTTGTCTACGTAACACATCTAAGTGATTAACGTTGCATGATCACAGGTTAATGTAAGGCATTGCAAATGTGAAATGGTGGTACATTAATAATAACTGGTGAAATCGCCAGAATGTTGAATGGAAGCCTACAGACGTGCATGTGCAGTGTTTTTACAGATGCCAGATGTCAGTGTGCGGCATGATATTCTATGCCTATTGCTCTTGGTCGGTATTACAAAAACGGGAAATTTTTGTTAGGGATAACGATGGAGTTGTCGTCTGATGATATCACATAGGTTCTCGTTTGGAGACAGGTCTGGTGATAGAGCAGGCCTATGGACATGTTGACACTCTATAGAACATGTTGGGTTACAGCAGTGGTAGAAGGGCGAGCGTTATCCTATTGGAAGACATCCCCTGGGATGCTGTTCATGTATGCAGCACGACAGGTCGAATCACCAGACTAACGTAAAAATTTGCAGTCTGGGTGCGTGGGATAACCAATAGAGTGCTCCTGCTGTTATACGAAATCGCACCCCAGATCATAACTCCAGCTGTAGATCCCGTGCGCTTAGCACGCAGACAGGTTGGCTGCAGGCCCCCAACTGGCCTCCTCTGAACCAACACACGACCATCACTGCCGCCGAGGCGGATCTAGTTTTCATTGGAAACACAACAAATCTCCACCTTGCCCTTTAGTGAGCTGTCATGATTTGGAAATGAAACGCACGATACGAGGCGCCTGGCTCGGAGCTGTCCTCGAAGTAACCAATTTGTAACAGTTCGTTGTGTCACTGTGGTACGAGCAACTATTCATACTGCAGCTGCAGATGCAGTACAATGTGTCAGAGCCATACGGCGCCTCGTAGCGTGCGTTTCATTTCCAAATCATGACAGGTCACTGAAGGGCAAGGTGGAGATTTGTTGTGTTTTCAATGAAAACTAGATCCGCCTCGGCGGCAGTGATGGTCGTGTGTTGGTTCAGAGGAGGCCAGTTGGGGGCCTGCAGCCAACCTGTCTGCGTGCTAAGCGCACGGGATCTACAGCTGGAGTTATGATCTGGGGTGCGATTTCGTATAACAGCAGGAGCACTCTATTGGTTATCCCACGCACCCAGACTGCAAATTTGTACGTTAGTCTGGTGATTCGACCTGTCGTGCTGCATACACGAACAGCATCGCAGGGGATGTTTTCCAATCGGTAGTGCCGCGTAGCTGTCCGGGGCCTGGCCTTCTTGCGACCCTGTACACTCTCGTGACCACCGCTGCCAGAAATCAAGTACAGTGGCTACATTCCTGTCAAGTCTTTCTGCAGTATCGCAGAAGGATCATCCAGCTTCTCCGTAGCCATATTACACGACCTCGTTCGAACTGATGTTGACTACGGCGTCCTTATCTCCTGAAACGCATTCTTGACTAACTTCAACGCCCAGTCTCAGGTGTAACTAACACTCACGACCGTTACGGCGTGTATTTAATGCAAACCTGGTTTATATCCTCACAGTGGTGCTGCTAGCGCCATTCTTATGCGACAAGCGAGATATTTGACTGGACATCATTTTTCGGATGTAAAAACACGCCAACCAACTTTCGTTTGTGTCCCACAACCTCTTCATGGTGTTACGATTTTTTTTGCCTTCAGCGTATATTAAAAACGACGCGCCATGACAAGCAGGAGTGATGGTCTGAGACGCCATTTCTGTTCATGGCATGGTCCTGTTGGTTGTCTTCTGTGGCACTCTTGTAACACAGTGGTACATCCACGATATTCTACGCTCCGTTTTGTTGCCCTTCATGGCAAGCCATCCTAGGCTTATGTTTCAGCAGGATAAATCCCTCCCGCTCATCGAAGAGTTTCTACTCCCATGCCATTGTGTTTAGGCAACGGCCTTGCCGCAGTGGCTACACCGGTTCCCGTGAGATTACCGAAGTTAAGCGCTGTCGGGCGTGGTCGGCACTTGGATAGGTGACCATCCAGGCTGCCATGCGCTGTTGCCATTTTTCGGGGTGCACTCAGCCTCGTGATGTCACTTGAGGAGCTACTCGACCGAATAGTAGCGGCTTCGGTCAAGAATACCATCTTACGACGGGGAGAACGGTGTGCTGACCCCATGCCTCTCCTATCCGCATCCTCTACCGAGGATGCCTCGGCGGTCGGATGGTCCCGGTAGGACACTCGTGGCCTGACGACGGAGTGCTTTTTACTTTGCCGTTGTGTTTGCCAAGCCCTACCATGGCCTCCACGTTTCCGGATCTCTCCCGAGTTGAGTACTTTTGGAGCACTATGCGCAGGGCCCTACAGCCATCTTAGCATCTTGACGATCTACGGGTCAATTGGACAGACTCTGGCACGATATTCCTCAGGAGGTCATCCAAAAACTCAATCGATAAATTCCAAGCCGAATGGCTGCTTGCATAAGCGCCAGATGTGGATCAATGCGTCACTTACTTATTCAATTTGTGAGCATCTATTGAATAAATAATCCAATTTTTCTGAAATTGTATTTATTTGTTTGTCTGCATATGTACATCACATCTACGTATTTCCACCCCATTCGGATAATGCCTTCGTGGTGCGCTGTTTTCTTTCGTCTTAGAGTGTATATAGAAGTCTGACATGTGCGACTTTCGTTCGGTTTTTTAGTGATTAATCAGAAAACACAAATACGCCCGTATCCAACCTGATGACGTAAGCTTTCGGAATAAGTGTAAGGAGAAATAAAGCGATAGTCTAACTGTAATGACCAAAGTTACTGAATACATTTTCATTTTCCGTCCAAAAGGAGTAGACAGTTGTTTATTTTGTTTAATGAAGGAAGAAGACAGCTATCATAATTGCCAAATCATGCATTTTTAGCCATATGTTCACATAACCTTTTTGGCTCTTTATCCTGTCAGGAATCCTACAGCTTGTCCCCATTTTGCAAAACCACCCTGTATTTAAGAGGAACGTTAATAGATTCTCTGTTTTTTTATTGAACGCTGTTTGTACCGTATGCTGAAACTGCAGTTGGATCGTGAAGCAAAAATTGTAATGGCTTCTGAATTACAGAAGAGCCTTCAGGCAGTGCGTAAGTGACCTTTGTTGGAGCAAATAAAACAGGTATTAATCATAGCTGTCAGCAAGACGGAAGCAGGACGTACACGTAACTATGTGGAAAAACAAGAAGAAGTGTATGTAGCCATCTTGAGCGCTTGCAGATAGCAACAACATATCTACCCTTTCCAGAACAATGCACATTGGAGCCTATATATAGTTGCACTCGGCTCCAAATGGGTAATAATAGCGTCTTAAAAAATAACTATTATGGGTCGCATAGAATGCAAATAAACAGAATTCGTAACACTATGTTGATTGGTTTTACGTGAAATTAGAGTAATGAAGAATCTGTAAACATTTAGGCGTGTAAATCAAGTAATCAAGCGAATCTGAAAAGTAATTAATGTTTACAATAAACAAGATTTACTTCCACATATCGCAGTAGAAGTTCTTAGTGTTAACCGGCGTAAGTTACATCGCTGAAGACGGAAACGAGATTTTACTACCACTTTAAAGTCAAATTTAGAGTAATTAGAAAATTGAGTCTGGATGATATCTGTGCAAGTTCATCAAGTAAGTATTTGTAGTGGTGCAGAATTAATTTCTACTTGGAATAGCCTTAATCAGAGAGACCCTTTTTATGAAGTGAATACTTCCCAATGAAAATTATTTTATTACCCAGTCTATCTGTCCCCAGGTAGCCTGTAATTCATCACAGGTACGGTACATGTAATTGGCACAGCTCATACTCTCTGACATCTCCAAAGATTTACCACTGATGACTAGTTAACTTTTGAGTACTGAACCTAAACTTGGATCCCGTAGCTAACCACTAGATTTCATATAATCAGCAGGATACATGCCAAATCGCAAAACCAGTCACGAATTTTCACGGAGGAAACTGAAGTAATGAGATAGCGATTTGCACATATACAGATGGCGGTAGTATCGCGTACACAAGGCATAAAAGGGAAGTGCATTAGTGGAGCTGTCATTTGTACTCAAGTGATTCACGTGAAAAGGTTTCCGACTTGGCTATGGCGGTGTGACGGAATTAAATGACTTTGAACGCGGAATGATAGTTGCAGCTAGTTAAATGGGACATTCTGATTCGGAAATATTTAGAGAACTCAATATTTCGGGATCAATAGCGACAAGAGTGTGCCAAAATACCAAATTCCAGGCATTACCTCTCACCACGAGAAACGTAGTGACCGACGACCTTCATTTAACGGCCGAGAGTAGCACCGTTTGCATAGAGTTGTCAGTGCTAACAGACAAGCAACACTGCGCGAAACAGCCACAGAAATCAATGTGGGACGACGATCATATCCATTAGGACAACGCTGCGGAACTCGGCGTTAATGGGCTATGGCAGCAGGCAGCCGACAGAAGTGCCTTTGTTAGCAGCACAACATGGCCTGCAGCGCCTCTGCTGGGCTTGTGACCATATTGGTTGGACCCTAGACGACCCGAGAAGCGCGGCTTGATCAGATGAGTCCCGATTTCAGTTGATAAGAGCTGATGGTAGGTTTCGAGTGTGGCGCGGACCCCACAAAGCGATGGACCCAAGCTGTGAGCAAGATACTGTTCAGGATGGTTGTGGCTTTATAATGGTGTGGGCTGTGTTTACATGTATCATTGACTGGAAAAGCTTATGTTCGGCCACTTGGAGACCATTTGCAGCCTTTCATGGACTTCATCTTCCCAAACAACGATAGGTGGATAACAATGCGCCATATCATCAGGCCGCATTTGTTCACGATGAATTGAAGGACTTTGGCCACTCAGATCACGCGACATGAGTAGCATCGAATATTTGTGGGACATAATCAAGAGGTCAATTCGTACACAATATCATGTACCGCCAACATTTTCGCAATTCTGGACAGCTAGAGAGGCAGCATGGCTCAGGATTTCTGGAGGGGACTTCCGTCTTGTTGAGTCCATGCCACAGGGCGGAAGGAGGCCCGATACTATATTAGCGAGTATCCCATGACTTTTGTCATCTCAGTGTATGTTTTCTCATGTGTCGTTTGCAGCAGACGAAATTTGTATGATCTTCGTCTGAAATGTGAAACTTATTCGAGATATCACTGCTCCTCTAATGGAACACTTTTGAAAAAAAAAAAAAAAAAGTTTCAAGTGGCTCTAAGCACTATGGGACTTAACATCTGAGGTCATCAGTGCTCTAGACTTAGAACTACTTAAACCTAACTAGCCTAAGGACATTACACACATCCATGCCCGAGGCAGGTTTCGAACCTGCGGCAGTAGGAGCAGCCACGTGATTCCGGACTGAAGCGCGTAGAACTGCTCGACCACAGCGGCCGGCGAAAACCTTTGCAGCTGTACACTTTGAATCAATTATTTGTCGTCTTACACCATCCATTTCTCACAAAACACAGCTTTGTTAAAGGCCATCTGATCCCCACAATCGGTTATTGTGGCTTTTCAATGCTGCTTTTTAGCAGCAAGTTCGTGTACTCGTTTTCTGTACTAACAATAAGCCACGGCTAGTGCTACGATGCTGCATGCTTCAGTGAAAGAGAACGAGTCGACGATTAGGAAGCGAACGCGGCGCCACAGTTTTCAGACTCGTCATAATCGCTGAAATACAGCAGGGATTAAGGGAGCCCTTTAGCACTTATATAACAGCGGCGCCTTGGTTTGGGAAGTGCCGGTATGCAGTTTGCAACATTAGTGTCGTACTCGCTCCGATTCTGATCTTTATCCCGGATACTTTTGACCCAGGAAAGATTCCCGGTACTCACTTGATAGAAGAGTGAGTGGACCTGGAGCAGTCCTGGAGGGACTGGAACGAAGAAAAATCCTGCCCTCAATACAGGATTGAACTCAGGACCTTCAAAGACAAAGTCTAGCGCTCTACCTACCAGACTACAACGGCTACCTAAACTGTATTACCACACTTGATTTGTTGCCTATTGTTTGTCAGCATGTGGTCATTCGCATCCACACGGATTTCCAATTCCAGTGTAGCTGCGTCGTTGCAGTGTGCTGTGTGTAACACATTGTGTTACGAACTCTCGCAAGAGCGCTACTTGCAGTGACCAGCACAAGGGCGGCCGCGCAAGGCCGTAAACAAGAGAGGTGTGAGAGTAATTAATGAATATGAGACCAGGCGCCAGATTTGGGACCTTTTGGCAAACCCCTGCTCTATCTATAATTTGCATGTCACTTTTATTTCGGCGCATCTAAACATTCAAATGTCAATTAAAGCATCTAAGAAACTACAGAAACGGAAAAATGCTTGTAATGATAATTCCCTGCATACGGAAGACTCAAAACCTGTGAACATATTTCGGCTGCCGTCATTTTTAGACGAATGAATAAATTGTTCAAAATGGCGGCGGCCCTTAAAAAGATTCAAGTTAAAACGAACCGTCTTCTTGATCTTAAGGCGCGCACGAATACAGAACATCCGACCATCCCAACAGTGGTGGCTGTGCCAGGTTAGGAAACTTCTGGGGCAAGAAGGAAGCGGCCAAGTCTATGATCCAGAAGGCGCCAGCTAGCCGCTGGGCCATCCAGCAAGTTGGCACCAGAACTACTTTTTTCAGCTGTAGACACAATAGTGTGATGCACCAATCAGCTAAGAAAAGCCCTGAGCTTTGCCACTGCGGGGAATTCTGGAACGGCTTCTTGGAAGGTCCACTAACTGCCATCTCACCCGCGACCGCCTATTGTCCATAGGAGACGATCCACCGTGCGACGATAAATATTAACGGTTCGTGACTTTTGGCACAGTCTAATAATGACACCCGGATTCGATAACCGTTTCGGTATTTCGCAATACTACGGGAGAGCAGCAGCATGCGGTGATGTTCTCTTCCCCTTCTCCTTTTGTTGTCGAAGGCCTGTTTCTCATGGTTCAGGATTCTGACTCCAAGTATTCCCAGTTCAATTTATGTGGCTCTAGGTGAATGCTGCTCTATATGACATTTTGTGAATGTACTTATGTCAGTGGTACGTTGTTGTGTGCTAATTTCAGAGTGTATCTCTTTGTGATAGTTGGCTCTGAGCACTATGGGACTTAACATCTGTGGTCATCAGTCCCCTAGAACTTAGAACTACTTAAACCTAACTAACCTAAGGACATCGCACACAGCCATGCCCGAGGCAGGCTTCGAACCTGCGACCGGAACGGCCACGCGGTTCCAGACTGAAGCGCCTAGAACCACAAGGCCACACCGGCCGGCTTTGTGCTAGTTCCTAAATCTTTTATTGTGCTGCGATTTCTACCACTTGCCCCCCGTATCCATTCAAATCAGTGGCTCCCTGCAAATACCGTCATAGTCTGTGCTTCCCAAGGTCTGATATTGGCTGGAACACTAGCATGAGACCTTGATATAGGGTTGCCAAACGTCCCTACTTTCCTAGACAGTCCCGGTTTCGCCGCTCGCCGCTCTTTGGATAGCGCCTGACTATCTCTAGGTTAAGCAAGTTAAGTGCTTTGCACTATTCCTGCGTTTCCTAATATGTATTTTGAGTGGGCCTATCTTGTGTGTTGGTCCTATTTTGTGATGAGCATTTTATGTTAGTTAATAATCGTTACTGTAGTGGTTTTTACTGCCGTAGCAGGTCGGGCCATCTTGTGGTGCCCCTTCTATGTATTTGGTTCCCGAGGTTCGAGACCTGTCTGTTCTCTGACAGCTGTGATTTCTCATAGAAAAATTGAGCGGTCTGTCTTATTCTTTCCTTTATTGGCTGCACTCCAGTGATGGTATGCAAGTCCCTAGTGGGAAAATCACGCGGCAGTTTCATGACCATCCTAAGTACTCTACCCTGGAGGCCCTGTAATCTCCAGATGTGGCAGTCTGCCGCGTTGCCCCACACTACTGCAGCATACTCCATCACCGGCCTTGTAAGGGCGAGAAACAGCGTAATGCGGCAGAATGTGGGTAGGGTTGTCTTCGGGTTCAGGATTGGGTATAGCGCTCTCAATCTGCCATAGGCTTTACCCACAATGTCCCTTGTGTGTGGTCCCCACGTGAGGCGCCTGTCCAGGGTCACCCCAAGGTATTCCACAGTGCGAGTCCATGTGATGGGGCCTCCCATGATCCGCACCGGCTGTAGGTCGATGGGGATTGTTTTCCTAGTAATGATGATTGCCTGGCTTTTGCTGGCATTGTATTTCAGGCGCCACTTTGTGGCCCATGTACCTAGAGCTTCACATGCCGTCTGCAGGCGGCGGCGCATGAGGTTCACGTTCGAGCTTCTGGTATACAACGCGGTGTTGACGGCGTACAGTGCGATCGAGACTCTGTCGGATTAAAAAAATGAGCGTTCCGAAAATTACTTTCGGGACTCTAGTTTAGTCCCGGTTTTGTGATGACAAAGAAATGCTCTCATACTGTCTATTTCTTCCCAGATGCTGGCGTGGATTTGTTTTCTAACTGTCACTGTTAAGCAGAATAATGATTTTTGTTTCATTGTTGTACCCGCAAGCGACTATCAAGGGCCTTTATTGCGCGTAACGCTTCTTTCCATTATTAACCCATGTGTTGGGATTCAGTTCAGTCAAGATGTTGGAGCTACGTGGTTCTCTGTCCGTGGCTTATTGTGCTTAGTTCATATTTGCTTGTGTGTAAAGTGAGCTCCAAATGACAAAGCGAAAGTGTTTCTTTCAAGGCAAAAACATACAAGAATGTACTTTCATCAAACGAGGAAGGGGAAACTTTATAGACACATTCCTGGGGTCAGATACATCACATGATCACACTGACAGAACCACAGGCACATAGACACAGGCAACAGAGCATGCACAATCTCGGCACTAGTACAGTGTATGTCCACCTTTCGCAGCAATGCAGGCTGCTATTCTCCCATGGAGACGATCGTAGAGATGCTGGATGTAGTCCTGTGGAACGGCTTGCCATGCCAGTTCCACCTGGCGCCTCAGTTGGACCAGCGTTCGTGCTGGACGTACAGACCGCGTGAGACGACGCTTCATCCAGTCCCAAACATGCTCAATAGGGGACAGATCCGGAGATCTTGCTGGCCAGGGTAGTTGACTTACACCTTCTAGAGCACGTTGGGTGGCACGGGATACATGCGGACGGACGTGCATTGTCCTGTTGGAACAGCAAGTTCCCTTGCCGGTCAAGGAATGGTAGAACGATGGGTTCGATGACGGTTTGGATGTACCGTGCACTATTCAGTGTCCCCTCGACGATCACCAGAGGTGTACGGCCAGTGTAGGAGATCGCTCCCCACACCATGATGCCGGGTGTTGGCCCTGTGTGCCTCGGTCGTATGCAGTCCTGATTGTGGCGCTCACCTGCACGGCGCCAAACACGCATACGACCATCATTGGCACCAAGGCAGAAGCGACTCTCATCGCTGAAGACGACACGTCTCCATTCGTCCCTCCATTCACGCCTGTCGCGACACCACTGGAGGCGGGCTGCACGATGTTGGGGCGTGAGCGGAAGACGGCCTAACGGTGTGCGGGACCGTAGCCCAGCTTCATGGAGACGGTTGCGAATGGTCCTCGCCGATACCCCAGGAGCAACAGTGTCCCTAATTTGCTGGGAAGTGGCGGTGCGGTCCCCCACGGCACTGCGTAGGATCCTACGGTCTTGGCGTGCATCCGTGCGTCGCTGCGGTCCGGTCCCAGGTCGACGGGCACGTGCACCTTCCGCCGACCACTGGCGACAACATCGATGTACTGTGGAGACCTCACGCCCCACGTGTTGAGCAATTCGGCGGTACGTCCACCCGGCCTCCTGCATGCCCACTATACGCCCTCGCTCAAAGTCCGTCAACTGCACATACGGTTCACGTCCACGCTGTCGCGGCATGCTACGGGTGTTAAAGACTGCGATGGAGCTCCGTATGCCACAGAAAACTGGCTGACACTGACGGCGGCGGTGCACAAATGCTGCGCAGCTAGCGCCATTCGACGGCCAACACCGCGGTTCCTGGTGTGTCCGCTGTGCCGTGCCTGTGATCATTGCTTGTACAGCCCTCTCGCAGTGTCCGGAGCAAGTATGGTGCGTCTGACACACCGGTGTCAATGTGTTCTTTTTTCCATTTCCAGGAGTGTACTTAAACTTTAGAAAGTAGGCAGAAGTGTTATGGAAGTAGCTCCGATTTTGGAAAATACTATCGTAGAATGACGTAAAGAAGAAAGTTTTATTCCACTCAAAGTGTCATCTCTCTTGCAGAAACGTGAAGTTGCATTAACTATAGTGGCTGGCACAAAAATAGGGCTTCAATGTCATCTCGTCATCTTACAGCATTGCCAGTTTTTTTTATAGTGATAACCTGAAATGTTCGTAAAAATTTAAAGAAAGTATTGGGCAACTGTTTTTAGTATAGAATATGATGGAGTACTTTCCAAAAAAAATTATCACTAGTTGCCAGGAAAACAGAATGAAAACTAACATTAAAAGAAATTTTGGAGGGAAACAAATTTTTCTTCAACCTGTTGGAGTAACAGAATCACTAATGTAATTGGACTGAAAAAATATGAACTTCCTCAAAGCTTAAGGTTCATATGATGCGTCTTTTATTTCGGAAACGTAATAGTATTCTGAGATAAAAAGTAAAATATTATAAGATGTGTGAAACTGTGCCGACTGTGTAGCGAAAAATGTAATCGCAGATGAATTTTCGTTCTCTAGGACTATGAAGAAACTTCCCGCGAGAAAGTAGTTAAGACAACTACAAAATTATATTTGGTAACATTATTGTATCGTATTACGTACAGAGGCAAATTACTTCCGCGATATTCCGTGCGCAGTAGCGTGCGGGTCGTTGTGGGCCGTCGCCAAGAATTTTGTTCGGACGGCTTGCTTTGATATGACCGAGAATATTCCCTACTTCCCTAAAATATTTTTCAGGCTGCTAATATATATTGTTCTTCATTGCATCCATCACTCAAAACGCCAATATACGCTACGCAGAAGTAATTGTAGTTATTTTGAAGCCAATATTTTCATTGAAGTCGAGCAAAATATTTATTCGAAAGATTTTCTGAAACCCAAGTTTTATCAAAATTTGCTGCAAGCCTATTATTCTCAGTACTACACGTGCTTGGTACACATAAACCTCGTTCTTGCTACTGCAATGTCCCTGTCTTGTGTTACAAACTTCGACCATCATTACACTTCAAAAATGGTTCAAATGGCTCTGAGCACTGTGGGACTGAACATCTTTGGTCATCAGTGTCCTAGAACGTAGAACTACTTAAACCTAACCAACCTAAGGAGATCACACACATCCGTGTCCGAGGCAGGATTCGAACCTGCGACTGTAGCGGTCGCGCGGTTCCGGACTGAAGCGCCTAGAACCACTCGGCCAAAAGAGTCGGCATCATCATTACAGTTCCTGAATTAAAAACCAAGTGGGAGGAGAAGACAGTGCACTGAAACGACTGGCCACATATCACGGACATTACCCTACATTTTTCTAGCCATCGGATACTATGCTCTGTCATACCAAAATAATACAACTTAAGTTCTAGCTTTTTATAAAAAAGTCGCTAAATATCACAGATTTCTTTGCTCTTCTCGGAGAATCAGAATAGGTGCTGGGACTGTTCTGATGTTACTGCCCTGTTTATATACACAATCGATACAGAAGCACCACACTGTTTTGTCCTTTCATGAACTGCACTACCCTTACTACGAAATCCTTCTATGAAAAAAAGGAGTTAAATTTCGAACGTACAAGTAAACCGAATTCAGTAAGATTATATCCCAATGTAAAGACATTCTATACAGGTTTTTACGAAAAACTGTGGGATCTTGTGGCTCCGTGTCTTCAGATTCACTAGCTGTGTATCATCACAAATTCCACTATGGTGTCTCTTAAACCCAGGTTCAAGGAATCAATTTCTTGCAATGCTGCTGCGTGTTTTACGCTCCTCTCCCAGTCCTGATGAGTAACATTGTCAACATAGCTTCGTGTGTTATCTTCTCGGCATCAGCAAGTTTGAAAGTAGTATTTCTTTTCGCTACTTCTCGCTTTACTTGGAGCCATATCAGTTCAGTGGGATTATACTGGCAGTGATACGGTGGTAGACGTACCACTTGGTTTCCCATTTCGTTTGCCAGTTGATCTAATTCGTAAGTCTTTTTGGCACCTACGGTTTCTTCCTTAGACAGGAATTCAGCCTTAGTTTCATCGACTGAAAACGAAATATTCTTTCTCTTTAACCACTCCATAACATCTCCCTTGTGCCAATTTGAATGTGGCAGCTTATCAGTCTCAATGGAGTGGTAGCTGGCGTGATCCATCATGGCAATTGATCCTTCTTCCAGCGCAGACAACAGTCGAATGAACCTATTCTTAAAAACTCTCCATTCACTTCTGAATGGTAATCGGATTGGTAAGAACTTTTCACACCATGAAAAACAAGTTTGGCTTCTGGTATGAAGCATGTGGTTAATGAACCAGCGTGGGCGATGATTAATCGGGCACCTGTACCAGTAGGCACTTTCAAACCGCCGTTTCCTTTGGAGTCGTGCCATATATACTTATTGGTGTGGTTCTGTGAAACCCAGCCTGCCGCTGTGGCCGAGCGGTTTTAGGAGCTTCAGTCGGGAACCGCGCTGCTGCTAGGTTGCAGGCTCGTATCCTGCCTCGGGCATGGATGTGTGTGAAGTACTTAGGTTCGTTGGATTTAAGTAGTTCTAAGTCTAGGGGACTGATGACCTCATATGTTATGTCCCATAGTGCTTAGAGCCATTTGAACCATTTGAAACACAAGTTTCATCCAAGTACACTACAGGCGTCTTCAGCACGCAAGAAATGCATTGTACGCAAAAACTTCGCTCTTGCTGCTGCAATGTCTCTGCGTTCCATTAAGAATTCCCGTCCGTCATTACACTTCTTGAATCGGAAACCAAGGGAGCGGAGTAGACGAAGAACCGAGGTCTCTGAGCCCGAGTAATTAATTTTTTCACGGAAGTCAGCTTGTATTTCTTTAGACGTTGGATACTCTCCTCTGCTGTAATATCCAAGCACAGTTCTACGCACGAGCTCTTTGTAAAAATCGTCAAAGTCGGTTCATTTCCGTTCACGTTCGTATCCCATTCTTGGAGAATTTGAACACTCATTCATGTCTACAGATTCTGCCAACGACACAGATGTGCTAATACGGCCTACCGTTGACTTGGAGACACCACTTGCTTTAGCAGTTAGTTTATGAGTTTGCGGAAAATTTAAGTTATTCCTCGCTTCTTCACTATCGGCCATGTCAGTAAAAAAATTTGAGTATATTGGATATGATAATTTTCGATTGCTTGTGAACGTCTTTCCGCCCTTTACACACACCGACCGAAGGAGTACTACAAGTAGACCATTGCTCCTACATTGTTGTTCACCATCGAACACACGTCAAAGCACTTATCTAAAGAAAGTAAGACACTGAGATCAGATGTGAACACTCGATCTAGTATGGTAACACTGAGATTTAAGCTGCTCTGACCTACCACACCGCTAACGGTACCTATATGGCAACAAATGCGAGAGGTGGGTGAATCGCAGCTGGCAGCCCCTGCTGGCGGCAGCCAGTGGCCGTTACCTTATGGACTCTACTTTCGTGCCGGCCACTATAATGAAATTCAAAAATTTCGTGTCGATGTAGAACAGTCGTGTAAAACCAGTACAGCTTATTTAAAAAATAGTCCCCGAATTTCAATGAGTTTCCCATTTTTAAATGGATGTTGCTGGACACAGAACGTGAGTGGAGCAATGTGACAAGGATGATAACATTTGTACAAGGAAGAGGATTGTCCGTAGATGCCAGTTTATTGTCTGACCAGTTTGCTTTCGTCAAGTAGTTCACTGAATCAGAAATCAATAAAAATGGCCATAACTGGGTTAGTAAATCATGCCAGGAGAAATGAACCTATTTCTCTCGGCAGACTGGATGCGAGGAACAGTATTCTCAGTTGCTGGATCTGTGCGAATTCGTCTTCAGCATTCCAGGGCATAATGAAAACGAGGAATGAGTATTTTCTCTCATGAATGTGCAGTGGGTTAAGAAACGAAACAGATTACAAGTACCAACTGCCGAAGAAATAATTAAATGTGTTTTTAATTATCAAAGGAGTTGCTCTAAGTTTTATGAATGCACCCTACAGCGGAAAGATCTTCTCTCCAAAGGTCGGAATTCAGATAAATATGAGGAATAGGATAGTAAATTATGTGTTCTTTGCACTTCAACCTACCGTGTTTCAGTAGACAATTTTATATCTCATATTAATGTTTCAAAATAAAATATTACCAGTGCTAAAATTGTAAAATATTATTACCATTTGAAGGTCCTCCCTTGGATTTTGTTAAATTAATTACAGTATAAAGTGTTCCTTTATTTATTCATTTTACTAAATCAGTTAATACAGCAATAATTTACACAAACATTTCACTTTTTAACGTTAAGAAAAGTGTCCCGAGACGTCCCGGTTTACGATTCACAAATTATGGTGGTTTTTAGTTAATTTTAGAGAAACGTCCCGGTTTGCTCGCAACAAATTCTGGCAATCCTACAACAATGGTATATCAGAATTTATCTCAACCGCTAATTGGGGCAAGCTCTTTCTATTCAGGACTGCTCGGGAAACGAAAATTGTGGCTGTCATGTAACATTTGTGGCTTTGCGGCCATCACATTCAGGTACAAGAAACTCCTCTTAGAGCAGTTGAGAAGGCAGGAGTGACAAGATGACGTAATGTGGTGTGAGGTACCGATGACAGATAGTTTGTTCTGTATCTTGAGGTAGAGCGCCTAAATTGTGGTCCTTCTCCGCGACTGGCTGCTGTGTTCGGAAGTTGCACGCCAAAATTATAACTTTCTGTTATTCATAGTAGACAAACAGTGTATTTACTTGCCTTTCAAATTAGGGCATCTGTCAATAGCATGCTAACATTCCATTATTTGACAAATATTAACAATCAGCAGAATAATTAGCGACTGCTAAACGAAAAGGCAGACAACGCACTTCGGTGATCTTCGGATCGCGCCGAACTTGGATGGCAGACGAGGTGGTTCGCCTGTAAGGTCAGAGCTCTTTTGGCATTGTCGGAGGCCACACATATTGCCTACCGCTATCAATGTCAGTTAAGATTTCATTTGTAATCAATGGTTTCTAAAAAGAGAGCTGGGTGGGAACACTCGGAGAACACACATGTTGTCCGCCGCGGTCGGTGTCAGATTAAGGCTTTATTAGCAAGTATGGTTATATGGACGTGTAGTTGAGAGCAGTGTGATTGTAACTGCAGAAATACGCAGTTCATTCGCTTTTTGGAGAATATAAATACACTACTGGCCAATAAAATTGTTACACCACGAAGATGACTTGCTACAGACACGAAATTTAACCGACAGGAAGAAGATGCTGTGATCTGCAAATGATTAGCTTTTCAGAGCCTTCATACAAGGTTGCCGCCGGTGGCGACACCTACAACGTGCTGACATGAGGAAAGTTTCCAACAGATTTCTCATACACAAACAGCAGTTGATCGGCATTGCCTGGTGAAACGTTGTTGTGATGCCTCGTGTAAGGAGGAGAAATGCGTACCATCACGTTTCCGACTTTGATAAAGGTCGGATTGTAGCCTATAGCGATTGCGGTATATCGTATCGCGACATTGCTACTCGCATTGGTCGAGCTCCAATGGGTGTTAGCAGAATATGGAATCGGTGGGTTCAGGAGGGTAATACGGAACGGCGTGCTGGGTCCCAACGGCCTCGTATCACTAGCAGTCGAGATGAGAGGCATCTTATCCGCATGCCTGTAACGGATTATGCAGTCAAGTCTCGATCACTGAGTCGACAGATGGGGACGTTTGCAAGACAAGAACCACCTTCACGAACAGTTCGACGACGTTTGCAGCAGTATGGACTATCAGTTCGGAGACCATGGCTGCGGTTACCCTTGACGCTGCATCACAGATAGGAGCGCCGGCTGTGGTGTACTCAACGACGAACCTGGGTGCACGAATGGAAAACGTCATTTTTTCGCATGAATGCAGGTTCTGTTTACAGCATCATGATGATCGCATTCGTGTTTGGCAACATCGTGGTGAACGCACATTGGAAGCGTTTATTCGTCATCACCATACTGGCGTATCATCCGGAGTGATGTAATGGGGTGCCATTGGTTACACGTCTCGGTGACCTCTTGTTCGCAATGACGGCACTTTGAACAGTGGACGTTACATTTCAGATGTGTTACGACCCGTGGCTCTACCCTTCGTTCGATCCCTGCGAAACTCTACATTTCAGCAGGATAATGCACGACCGCGTGTTGCAGGTGCTGTACGGGCCTTTCTGTATACAGAAAATGTTCGACTGCTGCCGTGGCCAGCACATTCTCCAGATTTGTCACCAATTGAAAACGTCTGGTCAACGGTGGCCGAGGAACTGGCTCGTCACAATACGCCAGTCACTAGTCATGATGAGCTGTGGTATCGTGTTGAAGCTGTACACCCTGTCCTTGACTCAATATCCAGGCGTATCAAGGCCGTTATTACGGCCAGAGGTCGTTGTTTTGGGTACTGATTTCTCAGGACTTCTGCACCCAATCATCATCATCATCATCATTTAAGACTGATTATCCCTTTCAGCGTTCATTCTGGAGCATAGCCCCCCTTATAAATTTCCTCCATGATCCCCTATTGGTGCCTCTTCTGATGTTAAACCTATTACTTCAAAATCATTCTTAACCGAATACAGGTACCTTATCCTTGGTCTGCCCCGACTCCTCCTACCCTCTACTGCTGAACCCATGAGTCTCGTGGGTAACCTTGCTTCTCCCATGTGTGTAACATGACCCCACCATCTAAGCCTGTTCGCCCTGACTGCTACATCTGTAGAGTTCATTCCCAGTTTTTCTTTGATTTCCTCATTTTGGACACCCTCCTGCCATTGTTCCCATCTACTAGTACCTGCAATCATCCTAGCTACTTTCGTATCTGTAACCTCAACCTTGTTGATAAGGTAACCTGAATCCACCCAGCTTTCGCTCCCATACAACAAAGTTGGTCGAAAGATTGAACGGTGCGCAGATAACTTAGTCTTGGTACTGACTTCCTTCTTGCAGAAGAGAGTAGATCGTAGCTGAGCGCTCACTGCATTAGCTTTGCTACACCTCGCTTCCAGTTCTTTCACTATGTTGCCATCCTGTGAGAATATGCATCCTAAGTACTTGAAACCGTCCACCTGTTATAACTTTGTTCCTCCTATTTGGCACTCAATCTGTTTATATCTCTTTCCCACTGACATTACTTTCGTTTTGGAGATGCTAATCCTCATACTGTAGTCCTTAAATTTCTGATATAGCTCTGAAATATTGCTTTGCAAACTTTCAATCGAATCTGCCATCACAACTAAATCATCCGCATATGCAAGAGTGCTTATTTTGTGTTCACATATTTTAATCTCACCCAGCCAGTGTATTGGACCCAAATTGCGTGAAAATGAATCACCTATCAGTTCTAGTATAACGTATTTGTCCAATGAATACCAGTTCATCATCTGCATTTCTTCTTGGTGTAACAATTTTAATGCCCAGTAGTGTATTTGTGAATTTAAAGTGCGATGTAATTGTGCAGTGTCTCATGTTCTGCTAATAGAAAGCTAGTGGCATGCCGTATAAACTGATTGGAAATTTAATCATTTCTAAAATAACAGTTCCTCGCTAAGAGTTTCTTACAGCCTTACAGGACATACGTGCTGTTTTTTTGCGGAGGGGACAACAACTATAGAAGAATGCAGGTTGGTGAACATTTATTGGAACTTGCGCATTCCATTGAGGGAGGTGCAAACAAATAGGCACCTCGGGTGTACTGCAGTCTTAGTACAAATGAGACCAGTGACGCGTCATCTGTGGTAACACAGAGGAGGTATGAAGAAGAGATATTTTTGAGGGAAGTAATGGCCGCTATCGACAGGGGATCTCAAGTTGATTCCGTATTTCTAAATTTCCGGAAAGCTTTTGACACCGTTCCTCACAAGCGACTTCTAATCAAGCTGCGGAGCTATGGGGTATCGTCTCAGTTGTGCGACTGGATTCGTGATTTCCTGTCACGAAGGTCGCAGTTCGTAGTAATGGACGGCAAATCATCGAGTAAAACTGAAGTGATACCAGGTGTTCCCCAGGGAAGTGTCCTGGGACCTCTGCTGTTCCTGATCTATATAAATGACCTGGGTGACAATCTGAGCAGTTCTCTTACATTTACCGTCTAGTAAGGTCATCCGAAGACCAGTATCAGTTGCAAAGCGATTTAGAAAAGATTGCTGTATGGTGTGTCAGGTGGCAGTTGACACTAAATAACGAAAAGTGCGAGATGATCCACATGAGTTCCAAAAGAAATCCGTTGGAATTCGATTACTCGATAAATAGTACAATTCTCAAGGCTGTCAATTCAACTAAGTACCTGGGTGTTAAAATTACGAACAACTTCAGTTGGAAGGACCACATAGATAATGTTGTCGGGAAGGCGAGCCAAAGGTTGCGTTTCATTGGCAGGACACTTAGAAGATGCAACAAGTCCACTAAAGAGACAGCTTACACTACACTCGTTCGTCCTGTGTTAGAATATTGCTGCGCGGTGTGGGATCCTTACCAGGTGGGATTAACGGAGGACATCGAAAGGGTGCAAAAAAGGGCAGCTCGTTTTGTATTATCACGTTATAGGGGAGAGAGTGTCGCAGATATGATACACGAGTTGGGATGGAAGTCATTACAGCATACACGTTTTTCGTCGAGGCGAGACCTTTTTACGAAATTTCAGTCACCAACTTTCTCTTTCGAATGCGAAAATATTTTGTTGAGCCCAACCAACATAGGTAGGAATGATCATCAAAATAAAATAAGAGAAATCAGAGCTCGAACAGAAAGGTTTAGGTGTTCGTTTTTCCCGCTCGCTGTTCGGGAGTGGAATAGTAGAGAGGTAGTATGATTGTGGTTCGATGAACCCTCTGCCAAGCACTTAAATGTGAATTACAGAGTAGTCATGTAGATGTAGATGTACATGAGGGAAAGGGTTCGTCATACACATGTATATATCATCCTCTCCCTCTCTCTTTTTCAGCTTGCCGTAGTGAGCTTACATGTGGTGGTGCACACTGTATTCCGGCTGGCCCCGCCAGAGCGGACGGAAGACGGGCGAGAAGCTGGGGACGGGCGCTGGCGCGTAATTCGCGGCTACCTCTTCATTTGCGCGGCGGCCGGAGTGGGCCGCCGGCCGCTTCCAGCCGGTGGCTCCGGGCGCCGCCGTGTCGCGCCGCCTGCATTTTTCATTGTCGCGCCGTGGGTGTTCTGGCCAGGGCGCGAGCCGGGCGCCGCCGATATGCATTATGTATACCGTGGAGCAAGGAAAGGTTCCACTACTGTTCCTGTTTTCCTGCTCCCCCTTTATTATTCCCGTGGTGCGCGGCGTTCATCGCTGCCGTACCTGCCGTTGTGGCGCTGACAGGCACGCCACCGCTGTACGTAACCCGGCCACGAAGACGCGACACAATAGCGGCCGCGACGAGCTGCAGCAGGCAGTGGCGCGCTGCCGCGTGCGTTGGCCCAGTTTGTTGCCGAAATCGAGCTTTGTACCGCCCCCGCTTCTAGACAGAAACTTTCTGTGCGGGGCGTGACGGGAAACATACTCCCTGCTCCTGCAGCGCCACGAGCTCCAACAGATTGCGATCTACGTACATTTCCGCCTCAACTGCATCGATAAAACTTATACTCCATTGAGTCTTCTCACTAGGCGTGCAGTATCGGCAGTTCTCGTAATGAATCACTCTCACTCGACTGAATTACCAGAGATGATAATAAGCCATAAAGTCTGAAAACATCAGCGCCCAACAAGGTTCACTTTTCATTTTGCGAATAAGGAAAATTTTCTAAAATTTGTAAGTAAGTTAAATTTTACCCGCCAGGTTGGCCGTGCGGTCTAACGCACGGCTTTCCGGGCGGGAAGGAGCGCCTAGTCCCCAGTACGAATCCGCCCGACGATTTGTGTCGAGGTCCGGTGAACCGGCCAGTCTGTAGATGGTTTTTAGGCGGTTTTCCATCTGCCTCGGCGAATACGTGCTGGTTCCCCTTATTCCGCCTCAGCTACACTAAGTCGGCGATAGCTGCGCAAACAAGTTCTCCACGTACGCGTACACCATCATTCCTCTACCACGCAAACATAGGGGTTACACTCGGCTGGTGTGAGACGTTCCCTCGGGGGTCCACCGGGGGCCGAACCGCACAATAACCCTGGGTTCGGTTTGGGGCGGCGGAGGGGTGAAGTGGACTGCCGTAGTCGTCGTGGGGTTGTGGACCACTGCGGCTGCGGCGGAGACGGAACCTCTCCGTCGTTTCTAGGTCCCCGGTTAATATACAATACAATACATACAAGTTAAATTTTAATAAAAAAGCAACGTAAGCCTTCATTAAATTTTAATTTTATATTACATTGTGGGAGAACGGCGATGTTACTGTGATGAAATTATTTATAAGCAGTCTAAATAGCAGCCGATGTTAACTTCTGAGCGGTTCACAAAAGTAACAGCGCTGTATTACATAGAGAGGTCAATGTTGCGAAAGTATACTCTAAAACGATGTATCATTACCCATCTAGATGACGGCGATGGCGCCTGACCCGCTGTGGACATTACACAATTGGCTTGACTGTGTAATATAGCACTGTCACTTTTGTTATTACAGTGCAAAGTCTGATGACGGGCCGTAATTAAAAGGCAGAAGCCGGTCAGTAGTTAACATCGGCTGCGATATAGACTGCTTTTAAATAATTCAATTTTACTTTTTATTATTTGTGACGTGTTTCGGAGGCTTTGCTCCATGATGAGGTGACAAATCCGGTGTTCGGGTGAAGAACATAGCTCTTTAGAACCCAACGTTGTCCAAAAGTCTAGAATGTTTTATATTTGTCCCTTCGATTGCAAAATGTTTAGGAGGAATAGTAAGACGAAATACGAGGAGTAACGGGTGGAAGTGTAGATATTTCTGTTGGAAATGGAAATGCCGCGTGGCTAAGGTCTCCCGTCCGGTAGACCGCTCGCATGGTGCAAGGCTTTCAAGTTGACGCCGCTTCGGCGACTTGCGTGTCAATGAGGATGAAATGATAATGATAAGGACAACACGACACCCAGCCGGGAATCGAACCCGGGCCGTTAGGTATGACAGTCCGTCACGGTGACCACTCAGCTACCAAGCGCAGACGATATTTCTGTTAATGACTGAGGACGATGTACTGAACAATATTACATTTCTGTCATTTGCAGACTAATAATTACAGCTACCAGGAGCAGTGTGTTTTTAGATTGCTTAATACCTCCTAGTACATTTAGCAAAGAGCAGGCCATTAATGTTTACTTCTCCCTGGGCCCCAGGCGTTGCAGTTTGATGCGTACATACTGACAGGTGTCGTTCACTTAGTGGTGCAGCTACGACCGTGCACAAAACATCAGGCAGTAAACTATGTGACGTGTTTGTGGTGAGACTGTTTGACAGAGACGAAAAATAGCCAACCCACTGGTTTACGTAAACATTAAGGTACCACATATTAAACTATCTGCATTTATACTTTTTACACACTGTATTTTCCAAAAGCATTCTGCAGCCAGTGCGACAAATTTAACCATTTTAGATATTTCGACATCATTGCTTTTCAAGAGCAATGGACCTGAGCTAAACACTGAAACTGTCAGCTTGTGATCAGCAAAACCTCCTAAACGAATCATATATTAAGAAAGCTTAAAATTTAGTCACTGGTTTCGGTGCACTTTCATTCGTATTAAAAATAACAGTCACGGAAACAGTGTACTTAACATGTCTATGTGCAGCATTGCTATTTTTTGTGTAGAGGTGAAAGTTAGCAGTGACTGTCGTGTTAGCTGGTTCGGCGAAAAGACTCCAAGTGCGAAACTCAAGTTGTCAAATATTATGCTTCATCTACCAATGCTAGAAAGACAAAACGATATGATTCTAGGCAAGGAGGATAGAATTCAGGGCGAACTACTACCAAAATGTGCGGAAGCTGAATTGACAGAAAGACATATCTGAACGTCACAATTAATTAAGGCTTTCCAGTTCAACTGAAATCAAGCACCACATGCAGTCTTAATAAAACTCTGTTCCGTGCTTAGCACGCACACACTGAGTGTTCAGTCGTAATTTAAGCGCACTTAAATGGCATACCTTTGATACTCAGAAGCATGAGCACAAAACAGCATCACAACGCTAAAACTGAATTCGTCTGCCATGTTAATCTACTCTCTCTCTCTCTCTCTCTCTCTCTCTCTCTCTCTCTCTCTCCCTCTCTCTGTTTGCTTCACTCCCGTTCTGACGACGTTCGAAACTGTAAAATACTGAAGACTGAATTCCCATGCGTCATTACTCGAACAAACCACTATCTCTTCAGGGATGGGGACTAAAGTTATTGGAAAAAGAAAGCCGAAATTCTACAAAAGGTGTGAGCGTTATCCACAATATGACGCTTTACCCATAAATGTCCTGAGAACAATTCTTTCTTATTTCATTTAATTTACGATTACACATTTCTTTCTGGCATTTAAACGTGTCCTGTAAAAACATAGATTTTTCTATAGTACATACATACAGGTGAATAACCTATAACCTGCACTGCAAATATTGCGGAAGTGGGAATTGTGTATGCGTGAATTCCTAAGGGACCAAACTGCTAAGGTCATCGGTCCCTAGACTTACAGACTACTTAAGCTAACTTATGCTAAGAACAACACACACATACCAATGCCCTAGAGAGGACTCGAACGTCAGCGGGAGGGGCCGCGAAATCCGTGCACGGCGCCTCAAACGGCGAAGCCACTCCGCCCGGCAATGGAAAGTGCTATTGATGTGTGGTTTTCACACAATGTATTGGTAGTCTAGGACTTGTACTGTTAGCTAATTAACAGATCGTAATAATACTTAAAAAGTGTATGTTTTGTGCAAACACACACTGTTTTAAATGGAACAATGCCTATCGACATTAACAAACTACAAGTAAGGTAAATTAGAATGCCAAAGGTGTTTGTTGTAGGATTCAAGTGCGAGTCGTTTGTAAGATATCGTATTTTGAAAACTTCTCACGCCGACACATGTACGATGTATTTGGTAGCCCACACTGAAGAACAATGCAACTGCGTACACTGGTTATGTAGGTTGTCACCAGTAACGAGACAATTGACCGTCAGAGGCTGTGTTCCAAATGACCACCAGCAGCAGCCATAAAAACGTCCACTCTAATATGGAACGACTTATGCACACTTGCTAGAATTTCAGCGGAAATATTCGAGCACACTGAAATAATACGTCACTACATATCATCGGTTGTAATTGGTATGTCCTTGTAGACAGCGTCTTTCAGTTTTTCCCACAGAGAAAGACTACAGGCGCTAAATCTGGGCAACGGGCCGACCAAGATACAGGTCCTCTGCGACCAATCGAACGATTTGAAAAGAATTGGTGAAGACATACTGCAGTACTTCGTACACTATGGTCTCGACAGCTATTATGTTGGTACCACAAGCACCTCCTAGTCTGCATAGGAACGTCTTCTAGCATCCGTGGAAGATGGTCTGTTAGAAGGGTGCGATACTTCTGAATGTTAACTGTTCAGTATATGAAATGCGGGACTATGAGATTATGGTTCGCTTTCCCACACCACACGTTTACATTTCATGGACGCTGACATTCCGCTTGACAACACCAACGGGGACTGTTAACAGACTACTAGTGCACGTTTTGGTGGTTTAAACGGTCATGATTGGTAAATGTAGATTCATCACTAAACATGATACAGGTGACGTCTCCTTTCGTAATTCTCAGGTACATAAGTTAACTCGATTCTCATAATCGTTTCCATGCACCTCTTAATGAAGAGAGATCTGCTAGAGATGGAGCCTATGCTGAGTTCCTGCAGAATTATTGAGCCATTCTGCCGTTATTGCTGTCCATAATTGCGCATGTGTTGCCAGTGCAGGATTTTGTTCACGGAATTACCTCTCGATTACGTCCGATGAGTTGGACAACCTGAGTGACCAAACGATTCGATCAAACTGTCCGGAATCTTCTTGAAACTAATGAACAATTCTGGTCTGGTATTGTTTGGGAACATGAAATGCATGAGTGACTCCAGATGGTCTCAAAGTAACCGAACATAACCATTTCCGATCAGTGATCGTATCAGTTGGACGGCAAGACCCAATCCATTCCGTGTATATACAGCACACACCATTATGGACCTATTTCCAGCTTGCACAGTGCATTGGTCACAATTTGGCTCCGTGGCTTCATGGGTCTGTGCCACATTCAGACCCTACCATCAGCTCTTAGCAACTGAAATCGGGACTCATGTGACCAGGCCACGGTTTTCCAGTCTAGGGTCAAAACGATATGGTCACGAATACAGGAGAGGCGCTGCAAGTGATGCCGTGCCGGTACCAAAGGGACTAGCGTCGTTCGTATGCTGCCATAGCCCATTCAGCACGGAGTTTCGCCGTATCGCCCTAACGGATACGTTCGCTGTGCGCCCCACATTGATTTCCGCCATTGTTTCTCGCAGTGTGGCTTATCTGTAGCACTGACAACTCTACGAAAACGCCGTTGCTTTCGGTGCCATCGGCCACTGCGTTGTCCGTGGTGAGAGGTAATTCCTGAAATTTTGCTTTCTCGGTGCACTCTTGATGCTGTGGATCGCAGAATACAAAATTCCCTAACGATTTCCGATATCGAATGTCCCATGCGTCTAGCTCCAGCTACCAGGCCTGAACATAAATGACAGCTCTGCCAATTCTCTGCCCTTTATAGCTTGTGTACGTGAGACTACAGACATCTGTGTACGTGCATATCGCTGATCCATGATTTTGGTCACTTCTGTGAATGTGCTGTAGCTATGTTACAGTTATGTGCTGTGTGTTGTCGGTTGTCTTCTACACTCCTGGAAATTGAAATAAGAACACCGTGAACTCATTGTCCCAGGAAGGGGAAACTTTATTGACACATTCCTGGGGTCCGATACATCACATGATCACACTGACAGAACCACAGGCACATAGACACAGGCAACAGAGCATGCACAATGTCGGCACTAGTACAGTGTATATCCACCTTTCGCAGCAATGCAGGCTGCTATTCTCCTATGGAGACGATCGTAGAGATGCTGGATGTAGACCTGTGGAACGGCTTGCCATGCCATTTCCACCTGGCGCCTCAGTTGGACCAGCGTTCGTGCTGGACGTACAGACCGCGTGAGACGACGCTTCATCCTGTCCCAAACATGCTCAATGGGGGACAGATCCGGAGATCTTGCTGGCCAGGGTAGTTGACTTACACCTTCTAGAGCACGTTGGGTGGCACGGGATACATGCAGACGTGCATTGTCTTGTTGGAACAGCAAGTTCCCTTGCCGATCTAGGAATGGTAGAACGATGGGTTCGATGACGGTTTGGATGTACCGTGCACTATTCAGTGACCCTCGACGATCACCAGAGGTGTACGGCCAGTGTAGGAGATCGCTCCCCACACCATGATGCCGGGTGTTGGCCCTGTGTGCCTCGGTCGTATGCAGTCCTGATTGTGGCGCTCACCTGCACGGCGCCAAACACGCATACGACCATCATTGGCACCAAGGCAGAAGCGACTCTCATCGCTGACGACGACATGTCTCTATTCATCCCTCCATTCACGCCTGTCGCGACACCACTGGAAGCGGGCTGCACGATGTTGGGGCGTGAGCGGAAGACGGCCTAACGGTGTGTGGGACCGTAGTCCAGCTTCATGGAGACGGTTGCGAATGGTCCTGGCCGATGCCCCAGGAGCAACAGTGTCCCTAATTTGCTGGGAAGTGGCGGTGCGGTCCCCTACGGCACTGCGTAGGATCCTACGGTCTTGGCGTGCATCCGTGCGTCAACTGCACATACGGTTCACGTCCACGCTGTCGCGGCATGCTACCAGTGTTAAAGACTGCGATGGAGCTCCGTATGCCACGGCAAACTGGCTGACACTGACGGCGGCGGTGCACAAA
This sequence comes from Schistocerca gregaria, assembly GCF_023897955.1. Classification (NCBI taxonomy): domain Eukaryota; kingdom Metazoa; phylum Arthropoda; class Insecta; order Orthoptera; family Acrididae; genus Schistocerca; species Schistocerca gregaria. The sequence continues at coordinate 516,905,130 of NC_064921.1, read as the reverse complement.
TGCTGCGCAGCTAGCGCCATTCGACGGCCAACACCGCGGTTCCTGGTGTGTCCGCTGTGCCGTGCGTGTGATCATTGCTTGTACAGCCCTCTCGCAGTGTCCGGAGCAAGTATGGTGGGTCTGACACACCGGTGTCAATGTGTTCTTTTTTCCATTTCCAGGAGTGTATTTGTCCTCCTTCTATGTTCTTATTAGTCTTTAAGCATAACTGTACGGTTAATTACTACTCGTGACCTAATTTATTGTTTACTCATTAATTACAGAGGAATAATCCTGCTCTAACATTGGCTGAAACATCTAGAGAAGATCCTAGAGAGAATTGAGAACGATCATACAGCTGCAACTGGAAGAGAAGCATCATCATTTCAGAAACAACATATCAACGATGGATCTAATTTTCAGTGGACACATTCTGTTGGAAAAGTACTGCGAGTAAGGCAAGAATATATTAATTGTGTTCCTAGATGATAAAAAGGGTGTATGATAGTGTTGCAAGATAGTTCTGGGAGTGCTTGAAGTAAAGTAATGTTATCAAAAACTGTTAAGGCAAATCCAGATGCTGTAGAAGTTTTGTATTTGGTCTGTACAAGTTGCAGGAGCCAATCTTCATGGTTTCAGACCAAGAGTGCAGTTCAGCAAGGCAGAGTGCTTTCCTCGTTATTGTTTATCACTGTTATGGATTTTATAGTAAAGACCATCAACAAACGTTTTAGTGAACTTAATGCAGTTGCCTTGGCTGATGATGATATGGTCTGGGGTGAAAGAGAAGAAGAAGTTCATACCAGACACGTCGCGTGGAATATCCAATAGCAAGAATACGTACAACCTGCGTATCAGCGAGATCAAGACGGTGGTGATGGCCGTCAACACTGATAGGCATCCTGCAACTGTGAAACTTGGAGATCATCAGCTAAAGAGTGTAGACAGGTCCCCAGGGATAGTTTGGTTAGGCGAAAAATTATCAACAGAGTGCAAAAGTGTAGAACCCTTTTATGATGCGACATGATTCCACAAAAAGCAAAATCAATGACGCTCAATATATTCTTCATTTCAGTATTGACCTGTAGTATCGAGGTGTGCACCATCATAAAGAGTCATCGAGATTTCAATCATCAGAAATCGAATGCCTTAGATTCAGTACGTAGGAGACCAGGATGGGTAAGATAAGGTATGAGGAGGGAAGGAACAAAGCCAGAGACATTACATTCCTTTTCGACTCACTCAGCACATCCATTTAACAGTTGTACGCTGTGTAATGATGGAGTCTACAAGTACAGCCCGAATAAAGTTGGAAAGAGAGATGGAAGCAAAACGTCCTGCTGGAAGAAACAGAACTCTTTGGATGGCCTTCGTCAAGGACGATCTCGCTGCCAGGGGAAGGACAATGGATGATGTTCTGCTTGACAGGTTACGTATGGACAGTGGGAAGCAGGAGACGCTCATTAAAAGCATCCGGAAAACTGAAACTGTGCGATGATGATGATAACTCTTTTAATACGATCAAACAGCAATAGCTAGCCAGTCACTATTTGTGGTGATTAAGTGCGTGTGTCTGAGTGTTTGAAACCTCGTGTTTCGATACATTTACATGATGTAGTCCATGTCACTGTCTGAGTTGGAATCATTATTGTTTTCTCATCCCTGTTGTTCTGAACGTGCGTGTCTGTCTCTACTTTGTATAATGCGGTCTACAATTTGTCTTCAAGTGCAATGAGGTCAGTCCATATTTTCTGTCTTTCTACACTGATGAAATACGTCCTATGTCATGTAATTGTGTCTAAGATGCTGCTATCGCCTACAACACAGAAGAATGTGCTCAGGCTATCTTTACGTTAATTTAGTCTTCTGACTGATATTCATGCATTTTAGATGCGTGGGAGGTAGGCCATGCCCAGTTACGAAAAGTATCATGCTTCGTCTTGGATTAAAGTATCTTAGTCTAAACCGCTCTGAGGGTGCTCATACTTTCACCAGTTCACATGGAAATCTGCATCTTCTTACATTTCTGAAACACGCAATTACCGTCTTTTCACGTTTGATACCTGCTGTACGAGTCTGCATTACCCAATTACGCACCGCGTATTACACTGATTGACAACGGCTAAGGAACAACTGACACTTGCTATGGCACAAGTGCCAATTGCTACGGGAAAACCGACACAGCTACGAATCACCCGACCAATGATAGTAAAAGAAAAGATAGAAGGCGGGACGTGTTAACTGCAGCGAAGCCTCGGCACGAATGCTCTGTATGCATTAGACGGTTCATGCAGTACGGTGTTTGAAGAAGGTTGTTGTGGAACCGATTAGTGCGATATTACGTGTGGTATGACAACATGTCTGTAAGACATCGTTTGAGTCGTAACGACCATGGACCTGCAGATGGACGGCTCGAAGCCAGTCAAAGTGTCACTACTTTGGTCCAGTAATTTCTGTGTCCAGAAGTGTCATCTCATGATTGAAAAAGTTCAACCAAATATGTAATTCTACGCGAAAGCAAGCCGGTGGTCGTAGATGGACCGCGACACCGCGAGAGGACTGATATGTAGCCATAGTGGCGAAAAAGATCAGACAGCTCACTCTTTGGCAGACCTTGCAACCACTACAGTTACACACGTGCCTGCCAGAACCATTCCGCAGCGATTAAATCAGGCTGGTTTTTTTATGCTCGGAGGCCTGTTAAATGCATCCCACATCAACCAAATCACCGTCGAGAAACTGTTCGTTGGTGTACGGAGCATGTTGGTTGGGGACAGCAACAGTGGTCCAGAGTGATGTTCTCCGACGAATCCCGCTTCACTGTGGTGAATGATTCAGGCCATCGGTTAGTGGGGAGAATAAACATTACACACCACAACGTGTTCATGAACGTCACTGGTACGGCCTAATCGTTATGGTGTGGGCAGGCATTATGCACAATGTCCGTACACCGCTGAATATCTTCGCATGAGATACTTTTACAGTACAGTGGTACTGCAGGGAGACTATTCTGGATCACTTCCGTCTGTTTAGGGGTGCGGTAGGTCCCAAATTTTAGGCCGCTCAGGAGCCGAACACAATGGAAAGTGAAGATATTGAACGTAAGAAATGACAGGTGCAGTTCCCGCATCCAAACCTATAGAGCGTGCCATTGATGCTCTTGACAGACGTGTACTCAACGAACAACCTGTAAGAGGCCCATTACTAAGGAATTTGTTGCTAGCGCACTCGAGCAGATGTAATTTCGATGGATTGCTCACTCGCTGCCTGCGATATGTAAGCTATAAAAGAATCTCAGACCAGAGAGCAGTGTTGGCTGCAGTAAGAGCAGTGGCAGTAGTGGTATTAGCTAGCAGTCAGGTGTATGGAGTTGGCGGGGCCAGTCGTGGGGAGCGATGGCGGTGCCTGAGGGATGTAATATCAGGTAAAAGCAGACGTGCGCATATGTAATTTGTTAGAACAAAATTTGTGCTATTGTTATGTCAAGTCCCATGTAAATGTTTAAAAAATCATTTAACAATATTTTTTATGAAATTAACTCTTTGACAATCGTTCGTCTGAATTTAAAAAATTTACTAATTTCTGCAATCCATGGTCATCCCGATTATTGTAAAGAAAAATCAGCTGTTTCTTTTTATACATGACAAATCTATCGGCCAGCATTGCACTGGGCTGTGCCAGAAAGAGTTATTATAAGAGCAGATATGTACGCGTTATCTGGCGAATTTTCAACTTATTCAGAATGATCTCTCAGGGCCATGACGCAGCACTGCTGACGTCCAAATTTCCAGTTTAGATTGACAGTTAGTTAATTATTGAAAGGTTATATGTGAGCCACAATTTTATTGAGAGGTTAGTCATGTTATTATTGCGAGGTTACGGAATAATAAACTATTGCTAGGTTACGGAATGTTATACATATTTTTTCTGTTGCTAGGTTACACTGAATGTGAATGATATATAATTATTTTTACTGTTGGGAGGTTAAAAAAACCCTCCCTAAACGGTGCTTCAACTGAAACGAGCCTTGCGAAAGGAGTAGGAAAATGTGTCCCAAGGACTCCTCAACAGTATATTAGCCAGCATGAATAACAGGTGCAAAATGTGCATTACTGCCCGAGGAGCGCGTATTGCTTACTGAGAGTCCGATATGGACCTTTATGTTCGAAGTCTGACCTGTGTCAAACACGAACGTAATTTACGCTTGTTATCCTGTACCATTTTCCGTTATAAACATACTACTCCGTCTCTATTACGTATGTACCGTATGCCGTGTCGTCCATCACTGCAAGCGATTACTCTGTCTAATAATGTCTCTGTAAAGGCAAAGGTGCCGAGTTCGAGTCTCGGTCCGGCACACAGTTTTAATCTGCCAGGAAGTTTCATATCAGCGCACACTCCACTGAAGAGTGAAAATCTCATTCTGGAAACATCCCCCAGGCTGTGGCTAAGCCATGTCTACGCAATATCCTTTCTTTCAGAAGTGCTAGTTCTGCAAGATTCGCAGGAGAGCTTCTGTAAAGTTTGGAAGGTAGGAGAAAAGTTACTGGCAGAAGTAAAGCTGTGAGGACGGGTCGTGAGTCGTGCTTGGGTAGCTCAGTTGGTAGAGCACTTGCCCGCGATAAGCAAAGATCCCGAGTTCGAGTCTCGGTTCGGCACACAGTTTTAATCTGCGTGGAAGTTTCATATCAGCGCACATTCCGATGCAGAGTGAAAATCTCATTCTGGAAACATCCCCCAGGCTGTGGCTAAGCCATGTCTGCGCAGTATCCTTTCTTTCAGGAGTACTAGTTCCGCAAGATTCGCAGGAGAGCTTCTGTAAAGTTTGGAAGGCAGGAGAAACGTTACTGGCAGAAGTAAAGCTGTGAGGACGGGTCGTGAGTCGTGCTTGGGTAGCTCAGTTGGTAGAGCACTTGCCCGCGATAAGCAAAGATCCCGAGTTGGAGTCTCGGTTCGGCACACAGTTTTAATTTGCCAGGAAGTTTCATATCAGCGCACACTCCGCTGCAGAGTGAAAACCTCGTTCTGGAATGTCTCTGTACCTTAGCGATTTTCAAGCAATGTATATTCCGACCCGCGAACACACACACATACACACACACATACACTCGCGCGCAATGTATTTTCTCGTAGCCTAACGGTGTTCTCCAGTGGCTGGACGCAGCCCCTCAATGGGAGAGCGGCACAGTGGTGCGTGCTCGGTGCGCCGTGCCGCCACCGGTATTACGGGACACCCGACGCCGACAGCCGCGGCTGCCACCGCAGCACGCCGGGCTGAACACGAGACACGCTGTCCTGCCCTGCGGCCTGCGTGCTGGTTATCCGGGCTGCAAGCGGACCCGCTGCAGCGTAGACTAAGCCGCTGCGCACGGTCACCTTGGAGGTTAGCTCACTGCTTTGTGTTCGTACTTGCTTAATAGCGTGGGAATATGAGATCATAGTCTTGAGATAGACGAGAATCTTTTCATTCTTTTTCTTTCACCCAGGCATCCTAAGACACTGACGTACTGCTGTTAGTGGGTACTCCTACTTCTGTAAAATGTTTGTTATGCAAAGCACTACAACGAGATTAAAATTTACACCTCAAATACTTAGCAAACGGGAGATGTTATTGGTGTGCTCTTTTAGAGGCACCAGAGAGGCAATTGTGACGTTGCTATTGATATACACTACAAGCCATTAAAATTGCTACACCAAGAAGAAATGCAGATGATAAACGGGTATTCACTGGACAAATATATTATACTAGAAATGACATGTGATTACATTCTCACGCAATTTGGGTGAATAGATCCTGAGGAATCAGTACCCGGAACAACCACCTCTGGCCGTAATAACGGCCTTTGATACACCTGGTCATTGAGTCAAACACAGCTTGTATGGCGTGTACAGGTACAGCTGCCAAGGCAGCTTCAACACGATACCACAGTTCATCAAGAGTAGTGACTGGCGTATTGTGACGAGCCAGTTGCTCGGCCACTATTGACCAGGCGTTTTCAGTTGGTGAGAGATCTGGAGAATGTGCTCGTCAGGGCAACAGTCGAGCATTTCCTGTATCCAGAAAGTCCCGTATAGTACCTGCAACATGCGGTCGTGCATTATCCTGCTGAAAAGTAGGGTTTCGCAGGGATCGAATGAAAGATAGAGCCACGGGTCGTAACACATCTGAAATGTAACGTCCACAGTTCAAAGTGCCGTCAACGCGAACAAGAGGTGACCGAGACGTGTAACCATTGGCACTCCATACCATCACACCGGGTGATATGCCAGTATAGCGATGACGAATACACCCTTCCAATATGCGTACACCGCGATGGCGCCAAACACGAATGCGACCATCATGATGCTGTAAACAAAACTTGATTAATCCGAAGAAATGACGTTTCCCCATTTGTGCACCCAGATTCGTAGTTGAGTATACCATCGCAGGTGCTCCTGTCTGTGATGCAGCGTCAAGGGTAGCCGTAGCCATGGTCTCCTAGCTGATGGTCCATGCTGCTGCAAACGTCGTCGACTCAGGGATCGAGACGTGGATGCACGATCCGTTACAGCTATGCGGATAAGATGCCTTTCATCTCGACTGCTAGTGATACGAGGCCGTTGGGGGTCCAGCGCGGAGTTCCGTATTACCCTCCTGAATCCACTGATTTCATATTCTGCTAACATTCATTGGATCTCGACCAACGCGAGCAGCAATGTCGCGATACGATAAACCGCAATCGCGAGAGGCTACAATCCGACCTTTATCAAAGTCGGAAAAGCAATGGTACGCATTTCTCCTCCTTACACGAGGTATCACAACAACGTTTCACCAGGCAACGCCGGTCAACTGCTGTTTGTGTATGAGAAATCGGTTGGAAACTTTCCTCATGTCAGCACGTTGTAGGTGTTGCCACTGGCGCCAACCTTGTGTGAATGCTCTGAAAAACTAATCATTTGCGTATCACAGCTTCTTCTCCCTGTCGGTTAAATTTCGGTCCGTAGCACGTTATCTTCGTGGTGTAGCAATTTTAACGGCCAGTAGTGTAGAAAGCTGGGCTAAACAGAAATCAAGACACGTTCACAGGATTTGTCGACTTGGTAAAAGCGTTTTACAATGTAAAATGGTCGACATTCTGAGAAAAATAGAGATAAGTTGTAGGGAAAGACGGGTGATATACAGGGTGTTACAAAAAGGTACGGCCAAACTTTCAGGAAACATTCCTCTTACACAAAGAAAGAAAATATGTTATGTGGACATGTGCCCGGAAACGCTTATTTTCCATGTTAGAGCTCATTTTATTACTTCTCTTCAAATCACGTTAATCATGGAATAGAAACACACAGCAACAGAACGTACCAGCGTGACTTCAAACACTTTGTTACAGGAAATGTTCAAAATGTCCTCCGTTAGCGAGGATACACGCATCCACCCTCCGTCGCATGGAATCCCTGATGCGCTGATGCAGCCCTGGAGAAAGGCGTATTGTATGACAGCCGTCCACAATACGAGCACGAAGAGTCTCTAAATTTGGTACCGGGGCTGCGTAGACAAGAGCTTTCAAATGCCCCCATAAATGAAAGTCAGGAGGGTTGAGGTCAGGAGAGCGTGGAGGCCATGGAATTGGTCCGCCTCTACCAATCCATCGGTCACCGAATCTGTTCTTGGGAAGCGTACGAACACTTCGACTGAAATGTGCAGGAACTCTACCGTGCATGAACCACATGTTGTGTCGTACTTGTAAAGGCACATGTTCTAGCAGCACAGTTAGAGCATCCCGTATGAAATCATGATAACGTGCTCCATTGAACGTAGGTGGAAGAACATACTGACGAAACTAAAATGAGCTCTAACATGGAAATTAAGCGTTTCCGGACACATATCCACATAACATCTTTTCTTTATTTGTGTGTGAGGAATGTTTCCTGAATATTCGGCAGTACCTTTTTGTAACACCCTGTAGAATATGTACAAGTACCACGAGGAAGAGGATTACCAAGAACGAGGTGATCGGGTTAAAAAGCGTGTAAGAGACGGATGCAGTCTTTCATTCCTACTATTCAGTCTACACATCGAAGAAGCAAAGATGGAAATAAATGAAAAGCTCAGGAGTGATAAGATTCACTGATGACATTGCCGTCCTCAGCGAAAGTGAAGAGGAATTACAGGATCTGTTCAATGGAATGAAGAGTTTCATGAGTACAGAATAAGGATTAAGATTAAACTGAAGAAAGACGAAAACAATGAGCAGTAGCGTAACGAGAACAGCGAAGAATTTAACGCCAGAATTGGTGATAACGAAGTAAATAAAGCTATCCATGACTGATGGAGCGAAGAGGGCATAAAAAGCATACCAGCGCCGAAAAATGGTAATTCTTGGCCACGAGAAATCAGCTAGTGTTGCACATATGCAATAATATGATGATATTACTGTACGTTTGGAGCATAGCACTGTACGGTAATGAGACATGGACTTTGGGAGGAACGGAAGAGAAGAGTATCGAAGCATTTGGGATGTTATGCTGGAGAAGAATCGACGAGTAAAGGAATATATGGAAAACACTGACAAGAGGAAGGGGCATGATGATAGGACTTCCGATACGACATCAACGAATAACTTCCTTGGTGCTAGAGGGAGCTATAAAGGGTAAAAGCTGTAGAGGAAGACAAAGAGTGGAATATATCTAGCAAATAACTGAGGACGTAACTTGCAAGAGTTACTCTGAAATGAAAACTTGGCACAGGAGAGGAATTCGTGGTGATACACAACAAACCAGTCTGAAGACCGATGACTGAAAAGAAAGGGGGGTGGCAACAAATCGTGGCACAAACTGCACACCAACATTATGAAAGCGGCACATACTGTCCCCTTTCTGGGAGTCATTAAGCTTTCCAAGATCAAGACAAATAACCCAAGTTTAAATGCAGACACTTGCCAACTTCATGTCAATTCTACGAAATCAGTGCAGCATTCAATTTGTGTCGTTGGGAACTGCTGTTCTCGATCTCAAAACGTACTGAGCCTACTTTCACCAACACCCAAAATGTCCCGAGCGAGGTGGCGCAGTGGTTACACACTGGACTCGCATTCGGGAGGACGACGGCTCAATCCCGCGTCCGGCCATCCTGATTTAGGTTTTCCGTGATTTCCCTAAATCACTCCAGGCAAATGCCGGGATGGTTCCTCTGAAAGGGCACGGGCGACTTCCTTCCCCATCCTTCCCTACTCCGTTGAGACCGTGACCACGCTGTCTGGTCTCCTTCCCGAAACAACCAACCAACCAACCAACCAACCCAAAATGTATCGATAATTTATGATTTCACGAAAATGTGTTAGTCATCCTTTTGCATGTCTCTTTCCACTCTTCGTGGAAATTCGTAATCGTGATCTTTAACACGTCTAGATTAATTTGTGGTGAAAGTCACATAGCACCGCTTTGAGAATTTTCACATGTTTTGCAGCAGCACTGTGCATTGTTTCTAATGAAGTTTTATAATCTTTATCTCAGAAGAAACTTAAGTAAACCAGCATTTTAATAACAGGTAATGCTTTCTTTTGTATTAATCACCTCAAATATTAAACTCTAAAAAACAAATAAAATTTCGTAGACTGTGTAATAAAAAGTTATTTCTAATTACTTAATGCGGAAACACAAAAGTTCGCCGTGTGCAATTTGCTCGCCGTCTTAACTTTTAAATTACAGTACAGGTCATGCTCCTTTTTCTGACATTTGTTGAGTTTATTGCGCGGAGCAAGGGCAGCGCGAAACGGGCTGATAAGTTGCCTCTGCTAATGGAGCCAGAGCAGTCTGTCTGTCTGTGGTCGCCTTAACCCGGCTCCGAGCTCTCGACGCTGGGTTTGCGCATGAGTAAGTTTATGACGCTGGGGCTGTCTTGTTCTTGTAATCGTGACGAAGCGAGATGAGTAAGCCACTGTTTCACGCCTTACTGAGTAGCAAGTAAGAAGCAATTCTGACAGTATTCCACAATTTACTGTTTTACTGTCCACGATGCAGTAGTTGCAAAGCGAAATCCACTTCGCTCGGAATAGCCACAGAGCAGTTAAGTGGATGGAAATTGTAAGGCAGTTCAGAATTACCCGAACAAAAAATGGGAGAGTGATTAGTCAGAACAAAACGCATTATCGGTGCGTTTGCACGGCGTTTTCTCCTCCTGCTCCTGCTGCATTTCACAGGTTAGTACTATCGACGAGTTCTGGCCTCAATTCCGTATTTTAAATCTCCATATTTTGTGTTTGTATTACAATGCCCTCTTAGGAATCCTTGTTTCTTCCATTCGTTCCAGATGCTCCTCCAGTTTTGTTTAAGTTCTTTTTTGTAATTTACTGCAGAAGTACTCAGTTCTCGTCTAATGTTTTCATTAGAAATCCTGTCCATCCTAGTGCGACTTTTGACAATCGAAAAATTTTCATTCCAGTCGCCTGAACATGTTTACAATATTTTCTCTTCATAGTCTATATTTCACTGCCGTTCCGTGCAGCATATACAGCTGTCACCTCAGAAAATAACGTTTTCGTGACTCCTCGTGTATTTTTAAATGTTCTGTTTATAGCGCCAGAGAAACTCTGATAACTCTGTAATTTAGTGTCTACATACTTATCTTCGTTAAAAGTTGTACAGCAAAATCTGATCTTCGATTGCAGTTTTGCTTCGTGCTGGGTATTTCCAGTGGTATGCCATTGTCTTAGTACTAGTTCACTGGTGACTACTTTGAAGGACAGTAACAGGTGCAAACATGAAACTCTTTTGTTTCGGTTGTGAATAAATAGTTGCCACTGTTTAAGTTCCAACCTTCGTAGTTGCCTTTCTTGTAATTACCTTCTCTTTCCTACTTCTGAGATTTCCGTTTCTTCGTGATATTCATTTCTCTTCAACTGAACTGCCTGCTGGTCCATTCCCTACCGCAGTATCTACAGCCTCAGAGAATTTCAAGTGTATCTCTTCATAACCCACTTCATAGCGCGTTGATTCTTCCGAACTAGTCTCTTAAACTTCAGCCCAGTTCTTCACCATTAGTAAATTAGATCTGAGCCAATATCTGCTCCTGGGTTTGACTTACAATCCAATATCTGATTTCGAAACCTCTGCCGGGCCGTGATATAATCTAACTGGAATCTTGTCGTAATTCCGAGTCTTTTCCAAGCATACCTCCTCCTCTTGTGATATTCGCTATTACTAGATGAAATTTATTGCAGAATTCAATTACTCTTTCTCCTCTCCCATTCTACGCTAACCTTTTCTCCTGCTGCTTCCACTACAACCGCATTCCAAATCTCTATGAATATTAGATTTTAATCTCCTTGTTGTCGGTGTTGGTCTGCAGTCGATTCTGATGAGAACAATCCTTTCACTGAACTTTTTACAGTAACTCACTCTCTGCCATATCTCCCTGTTCATAACGAATGATATTCGTGTTGTGCCATATTCTGTTGTCATTTTCACTTGACCATTATCCTTCTTTCCATTTCACTTCTCTGATCACCACTGTATCCAGACCGAGCCTTAACACTTCCCTTTTCAGATTTTATAGCTTCACTACCAAGTTCAAACTCCTGGCATTCCACGCTCAGACTCGTAGAAAGTTGTCCTTTAATTTGTTATTCATCCTTTTTTTCATGGTCACCCCCCCTTGGCAGTCCCTTCCCGGAGATCCCAATAGAGAACTATTCCAGAATGTTTTGAGAATGGAGAGATCATCATGACACTCTTTCAATTACAGGCCACGTGCCTTGTTGATACATGAGCCTTTGATGCATTTTTTTCCCTTACCTTCTGCAACCTCATGCCGTCGATCAATGCAGATTCTTCCGCCTTTTAGGGGCAATTTCCCACACGAAAGCCAAGAGAGTGCCCTGTACCTCAGAGTGTTGGAACAGTTGAACGAACTGACATTTGCAGGAAGTGACACTTGCACAGAGCGTGGGGCTCTTGCCGGGCTAAGCGGCTTTTCACAGGTACAGACACACCAAAAGGCCTAGCAGTTCAGAATAGTTGCACTGCGAGCTAGCTCGCGCTCGCTCCATGGCATTGAGCAACCACGTATCGCTTCAGGACGGATTACTGACACTTTCTTGGCAAATTTATTTCATGGCTATTGTATTAATGAGAACTGACAAAGAAATACAACATGATGAGAACTGACAATGCAATTCAGTGTCTCTTTTTAATACTTTGACGACGCAATGAACAGGGGACAGCTAAGTAAGGAACGTAATATTTCTTGCGACTGTTGCAGCCTTATAATGACCACCGTTTTAGGATGGAATTTAAATTGATAGATTTATATTTCGTTCTTAAAAAAAGGACCACTCGAAAGTTGACAATAACATTTGATCGTTGACAATAACATCCGACAGTCGGCAACACAAACCAAAACATAATATCAAAACAATTGTTTATGATGATGACCATGTTTACGAGTGTGGCTGTAGTGCACTGTTGTGGTTTGGTCTAGCTGTCGCAGTGTCCGCGTGTAGCGCTTGCTGCTATTGTTATTCTGCATTCGTCTCCGCACGCATACCAACTGTAGTACACCGTGTTAGCAGACGTCTGTGATAGTGTAGTGTTGTAGGAACTGTGACCATGGTGTATTCGAACTCTGAAAAGGCGGAGATGATATCTATGGCAAGTGTATACGAAATGCAGTTAAAGTCTGCAGGGTGTATGCAGAATGGTACCCTGACAGAGAGCACCCAACGTCCCGCACATTGCAAAACATCTACAGCCAACTGTATGCAACAGGTATGGTCGTAGCACGCAAACGGGTCCGTAACAGGCCCGTCACAGGAGAAGCGGGTGCTGCTGGTGTGTTAGCTGCTGTTGCCATGAACCCACACATGAGTACACGGGACACTGCGAGAGCCGGTGGACTGAGTCAAAGTAGTGTCATTCGCATACTGCATCGTCATCGCTTTCACCCGTTTCATGTGTCGCTACATCAGCAATTACGTGGTGATTACTTAAATCATCGAGTGCAATTCTGTCAATGGGCACAAACCAGGGGGCAGTGAATCTACGGAACATGCATTACTGGTCCATGGAGAATCCTCGCTGGCTCAGACAGGTAGAGCGACAGCGACCGTGGACTGTAAATGTATGGTGCGGAATCATTGGCGACCGCCTCATGGGTCCTCACTTCATTGCATGGGTCCAAACAGCTGCAACATACATCGCGTTTCTACAGAATGATCTGCCAACGTTGCTCGAAAATGTCCCACTGGAAACGCGTCGACGTATGTGGTATCAGCATGATGGCGCACCTGCACATTCCGCAATTAACACTAGGCTGACCCTTGACAGAATGTTCGACGGGCGTTTCATAGGACGTGGAGGACGCATAAATTGTCAGCCCGTTCTCCTGATCTTACACCTCTGGACTTCTGTGGGGTACGTTAAAGGAGAATGTGTACCGTGATGTGCCTACAACTCCAGAGGATATGAAACAACGTATTGTGGCAGCCTGCGGGGACATTACACCAGATGTACTGCGGCGTGTACGACATTCATTACGCCAGATATTGCAATTGTGTGCACCAAATGATGGCCAGCACATTGAGCATCTATTGGCCTGACATGTCGGGACACACTCTATTCCACTCCGTAATTGAAAACGGAAACCACGTGTGTACGTGTACCTCAGCCCTCATGGTAATGTACATGTGCGTCAGTGATAAAGACCAATAAAAAGGTGTTAGCATGTGGACGTAATGTGCTGTTCCAGTCTCTTCTGTACCTAAGGTGCATCACCGTTCCCTACGTAATTCGGTGCTCTCCGATACACACGATCGAACAGCGGAGGAGTGGTACTCAAGCGTCAACTTTAGGTTACAATATCTCCGGGTGTAATTAAATTTTACAATGCAACAAACGGCACTGATTACGTATTTGTTTATATGTTCAGATGTGCTAACAAAAATAACGGGGTTCCATTTAAAAAAACGTAGGTTTGTGTTATAAAACATACTTCCGTGAATTTTTTTATGGTTTCTATTAACCAATTACACTAGCCCCTCTCCTCACGTTCAGTCTGTGGAATCGATTCGTCAGTATTTGATGTGGTTTACGAAATATATCCAGCGGTAATGTTAGGTGACTAACCCAGTGGGTTTGAACGGGGTGTTATAGTCGTCACACAAGCTACGGGACACAGCATCTACGAGGTAGCGATGCAGCCGGGATTTTCTCGTACCATCATTTCACGAGTGCACCGTGAATATCAGGAACCCGATAAAACATCAATACTCCGATATCACTGCGGCCGGAAAAAGATTCTACAATAACGGGACCAGCGACGACTGAAGAGAACCGTTCAACGTGACAGAAGTGCAACCCTTCCACACATTGCTGCAGATTTCAGTGCTGGCCTATCAACAAGTGTCAGCGTGCGAACTACTCAACGGAACATCCTCGATATGGACTTTCAGAACAGAAGGCTCACTCTTGTAGCATTGATGTTTGCACGACAGAAAAATTTATGCCTCGGCTGGGCCTGTCAACACCGACACCGGTCTGTTGATGAGTGGAAACATGTCGTCTTGTCGGACGAGTCTCATTTCAAATTGTATCGAGCGGATGGACGTGTACGAGTATGGAGACAATCTCAAGAATTCATGGACCCTGCATGTCAGCAGAGGACTGTTGAAGTTGGTGCAAGCTCTCTGATGGTGTGGGGCGTGTGCAGTTGGAGTGATATGGGACCCCTCATACGTCTAGAAGCTCTTCTGTCAGGTGACACGTACGTAAGCATCCTGTCTGACGCCTGCATCCATTCCTGTCCCTCGTGCATTCAGACGGACTCGGGCAATTCCAGCAGGACAATGCGACACCAAGCACTTCCAGAATTCTTACAGAGCGTCTTCAGGAACACTCTCCTAAGTTTAAACACTTCCGTTGGCCACCAAACTCCCCAGACATGAACGTTATACTTGGGATGCCTTGCTACGTGCTGTTCAGAAGAGATCCCCAACCCCGCATTTTCTTAAGGATTTATGGACAACACTACTTCAGACATTAGTTGAGTCCATGCCACGTCGTGTTGCGGCACTTCTGCGTGCTCGCGGGGTCCCTACACGATATCACGCAGATGTACTAGTTTCTTTGACTCTTCAGTGTACAACGTGGTATTCCCTACGGCAGTAACGGGGAGAAAAACAGAGTTTGGAAGTCATTATCTTAGCGCTTGCTACTTGTGTTCCAGGTAAACATGCACATATCTAAGTTGTAACACGAGCACTCGGGTAAACGTTATCGGAGTAAACGAGTATCAAAAGTAACGTAGCAATCATTCAGTGTTACTTTAATGAAAATGAAGAATCACCTAACAGAGAGGAATCGTAGGTAAAAGAAGCACAATTCTTAAACAAAAAAAAAAAAACAGGAAGAAGACATTTCCTACAGTATAAATACTAACGCGAGCAAAACTGTGAAATATGACGATAGGGTAGTGCGAGCGTACGGGCTCTCTACGTGAGCCGTATAAATAAATATAAGCGTAGCGCTCTTGAGAAGCAACATCGTTTGTTAGTCGTCGTCACTGGGCTGTCGCTTGTGTGACTCACGATCCTCAGTTAACATCAAAGAGCGTGACGCAAGCAGACGGCACTGTTCCAAGGAGGCGAGTGACAAGCCGGCACCAGTGACGACGGCCCGAAACGTGACTGGGGCGCTGACGCTGCCGATCGTCGCTGCTCCCACTCTTCCCGCATCTAGTTTTCTTACTGATAGACTTTCTGAAAAAAACTGGAGGTGTATAAAATATCTGATACTGTGTACGGACATAGGAAAAAGACAGGAAAGACGATAATGAGAACCATTAACTGCAGACACGTGTACTTTATTTTAAAATGATTTTTTTTTTTTTTTTTTTTTTTTTTTTTTACTCCTGAGGTATCTGTATTGAGAAACGCGTCATGCACGTTCACCCAAACAATGAATTTTAATGAAAATACTACCACACAAAACGAACTATCAACATTCCTTGATGAGGCTATATCTACATCTGTACTCGGCGGTATGCCTCACGGTCTGTGGTGGGAGGTACAAACTTGTACAGCGTACCAGAAAACACATGCTCCCTTCCTGTTCCATTCTCGGGCGGTACACGGGAAGGAATACCCTCGACACACCGACTGTACGCAGTAAACATTGCTGTAGATATGGTCATACCCTTCCGCATGAGCGAAAGACGGGCCCAGTGGTTCGCACGCTGGACTCGCATTAGGGAGGAGTGCCGTTCAAACCCACGTCGGCCATCCTGATTTACATTTTCCGTAATTCCTCTAAATCGGTTCTGGCAAATGTCGCGATGGTACCTTCGAAACGACACGGCCGACTTCCTTCCCCATGCGATGGGACCGATGATCTTGCTGTTTGGTCCCCTCCCCCAAATCAACCAACCAAACGGCAACCACACACCCCACGCACGAAAAGCACCCTCATATCGATAACACTACCTCCTCCACACTTCACTGTGGGCTCTATACGTGATGGCAGTTAACTTTCATTCTCCAAACACAAACTCATCCATCGGATTGCCACAGAGGATAACGTGGTTCATCACTTCAGATCATTAGTTTCCAGTAATCGACCGTCAGGTGGCGTCGTTCTTTACATCACCTCAAGCGTTGCTTAGCATTTTACTGCAGAAATGTGTGTCCTTTGAGGAGATGCTCGGCTGCTCGGCCATTGTACCACTTTTAACTCGCCACGCACAGCCATTGTGTCAGCTGGACTACTCGTAGCGCTTCGGTACTCACGACTGATCGCTTCCGCTAATTTCATGTGATTTTTTTGCTGCCGTTTACATCCACACTATTACTCTCTACTTCCCAGTGAAGTCCTTTTCAGAGGCTTCATCAAAACACCCTCAAGTTATTTATCTACCTAACAGCACGCGGGAAAACAAACACTTAAATTTTTCCGAGACAGCTCTGATTTCTCTTATTTTAATTTGATAACCATTCCTCCCTGTGGAAGTGGACGCATTCGGAGAACACTGTTGGTCACTGAAATCTCTTGAGAAGATTCTGCCACACCGAAAGACGTCTTTGTCACTCTCCCCCCCTGTTTCGAGATTATACAAAACGAGCTGCGCTGCTTTGAACTTTTTCGGTGTCCACCGTCAGTCCTAGCTGATGCGGATTCCATATTGCGCATTGCTGTTCCAGGAGAGGGCGGATAAGCGTAGTGCAGGAAGTTTCAATGGTATACCTGTTTCGCTTTCTAAGTGTTCTCCGAGTAAGTCGCGGTCTTTGGTATGAGCTCCCAACAACATTATCTGTGTGGTCATCCCAATTTAAGTTACTCGCAATTGTAATACCTAAGTATTAAGTTCAGTTTACAGCATTTAGATTTGTCTGATTTATCGTGTAACCAAATCTTAGCGAATTCCTTTTTTGTGCTCATCTGGATGACTTCACACTTTTCTTTATTTGGTCAGTTGCTACTTCGTGCATTGCACCAAACATATATCTTGTTTAAATAATCCTGCAGTTGGTTTTGGCCACCTAACGACTTTACCAGACGGTAAATGACATTATCTGCAAACAATCTAAGACGGCTGTTCACATTGTCTTCTAAATCGTTTACATCCGGAACAGCAGAGGGTGTATAACACTTCCTCGTGAACACCAGATATTATTTCTGTTTCACTCGACGACTTTCCGTCAGTTACTACAGACTCTGACCTTTCTCACAGGAAATGACCAAACCAGCCGCACGACTAAGACAACACCTTCTGTGTCCGTGTTGGCTATTTGTCAATATATCATTTTCTCCGAGGTACTTCATCAAGTTCACACAATATATGTCCCAAAATCCTAAGGCAAATCGACGTTAGTCATATGGCTCTATAATTCAGTGGATTACTCCTATTTCCTTTCTTGAGTATTGGTGTGACCTGTGCAACTTTCCATTCTTTAGGTACTGATCTTTGGATGAGTGAGCCGTTGGGAACATGATTGCAAAGTATGGAGCTATTGTATCAGCATACTCCGAAAGCAACCTAATTGGAATACAATCTGCACCAGAAGAATTGATTTTATTACGTGATTTAAGTCGCTTCGCTACTCCGGGGATATCTACGTCTAAGCTACTCATGTTGGTAGTCGTCCTTGATTCGAATTCTGGAATATTTATTTCGTCCTCTTCTGTGAAGCTATTTCGGAAACAGTGTTTAGTAACCCTGCTTCAGTGGTGCTGTCATCAGTAACATTTCCATCACTATCGCGCAATGAATGTATTGTTTGCGTTTTGCCGCTGGCATACTTTACATACTACGAGGCTCTCCTTGGGTTTTCTGCCGCATGTTGAGGCAGTTTCGTCGTGAAAACTATTATAAGCATCTTGCACTGATGATCACACTAAATTTCGAGCTTCCGTAAGACTTCATCAGTCTTGACGAGTTTACTTTCTTTCAAATTTGGCATGATTTTTTCGCTTCTGCAACCACCCTATGAAATGATCGACTCTTCCTGACCATCCGTTCATGAAATCTGCGTGGCTTTGGTTTAGCTGTGATTCTTCGTTCGCGTTTCCAGTTCACAACCACATCACTAACAGTAGATCTGGGCAGGTTTCGGAGGGCTGAAGTATCCGTGATGGATTTTTTACTCAGATGAATCCAATGACTGGTCCACGATCAAAATCGCTGAGGAGGTCTCCTGAAATGCCCGTTTTGTTCTTACCATTTCTCTACTGGCAAAACAATACTCTCTGCCTCCTTTTATAAGATGTGACCACCTCTCGTGATATCAGTAGGCCATTAACGCATTACATTGTAATATCCGGATACTTTTGATCAGAGAATGTATGACTCTTACGATTAACAAAACGCCTTCCTACTGCAGTTTTTTTAGCATTTCTCCTGAAGCCCTCAAGCTGACTGAATCAACATGCGACGAAGCGGGCGAGTCTTCTATTCTATCTGAAACTTCCTGGCAGATTAAAACTGTGTGCTGGACCGAGACTCGAACTCGGGACCTTTGCCTTTCGCGAGCAAGTGCTCCACCAACTGAGCTACCCAAACACGACTCATGCCCCGTCCTCACAGCTTTAGTTCCGCCAGTATCTCTTCTCCTACCTTCCAAACTTTACAGAAGCTATATCCTTTCTTTCAGGAGTGCTACTCCTGCAACGTTCGCAGGAGAGCTTCTGTGAAGTTTGGAAGGTAGGAGAGGAGGTACTGGCGGAACTAAAGCTGTGAGGACGGGGCGTGAGTCATGCTTGTGTAGCTCAGTTGGTAGAGCACTTGCTCGCGAAAGGCGAAGGTCCCGAGTTCGAGTCTCGGTCCGGCACACAGTTTTAATTTTCCAGAATGTTTCGTATCAGCTCACTTATTCCGCTGCTGAGTGAAAATCTCATTGTTCTTTTCTATCTGTTTATTCAGTTACTCCTTGTTTGTAAAGGACCATACTGCCATATGGCACTCAACAATTGGTGGAAACAGTGTTCTTTAAGAGAGCTCTTATTTGTGGTACTTCTAACAAATACGTCTGACATATTTCTTCCATTGGTTAGATTTTTATCGTCGTTGGACCGTAAGTCACTTCGGACAGTTACTTGTCGCCTGCCATTGGCTCCGTGGCTGCTAGCGTATCACGTAGGTACTTGATAATGTATCTTTTCATTTTCTTACCTTACCTTTCTTTACGAGTAGGGTCGGCTAGCGGTGCAGGTACTCATCATTTGCAAGTGACACTGCATTTCCTAACGGCTTCCTAATGATTATTGTTATACATGATGAAGACACACAAATTTCTTTCCGTGTTGCTGCATTTCTACTCTGTATGCCAAAATACACTGTCCTGTCAGATCAATGTGACTGCACGTCAAAAGGCTGAATAACGACCTTTTGCAGCGCAGACTGCTGCGAGAGGTTCAGGAAGAGAGTCAATGAAATTCTGGAACGTATTGACAGAGATGTGGAGCCAAGCCGATTCCAGTGCAGTAGCCAGCTGCCCTACATTTCTCGGATGATGATCCATGGCACGAACAGCTCGATCTGTGTCACAGATTCGCCACTGGGATCGGTGTGTTTTGTTGCCAGGGGAGTACGGCAAACTCATCCTGGTGTTCTTTGAACCATGCAGGGCACTGCGACCTGTGTTACACGGTAAATCGTCCTGCTGACGGGTATGGGGGTGGATAAGGTCCCCAAGCATAGACGTGTGTTGATCCGCTGTATCTTGCAGAATAATGAGATCACCAAGCAAATGCCGTAAAAACAGTCCACAGACCGTAATTCTCCCTCCTCCGATCTGGTCCCTTCCGACGATTGTAGCAGGGTGTAGGGTGCAGGGTGCAGAGTGCTTTCAGTCCGATAAAGCATAAATCGTGATTCATCTGAAAAGCCACCTGTCGCCACTCAATGGACGTCCAACTGCACTACTAGCGTGCAAGTTGCAGCCTTTGTCGCCGATGAACAGCAGTCAGTATGGTTGCGTGAATCAGGCTCCTGCTACGGAGGTCCATACACAACAATGGTCGGTCGTTGACGAGGCACTCATGATAGCC
Organism: Schistocerca gregaria; assembly: GCF_023897955.1. NCBI lineage: Eukaryota > Metazoa > Arthropoda > Insecta > Orthoptera > Acrididae > Schistocerca > Schistocerca gregaria. The sequence continues at coordinate 516,884,640 of NC_064921.1, read as the reverse complement.
CCTTGGTTCGTCTGGCCGTTCAGTTGCTCTACAGTTGCACGTCTATTCGCGTATACAGACCTCCACAACCGTCGTTCACCGTTGTCACCCTTGGCCCGTAGTGCACTCCAACTGCCTCAGACTGGTTTTGCATGGCGTCATTTTTACATGCCCGGTATACTGTAACCACGACGACACGCGAACAAATAACATGCGAAAAATTAGTCGCTTCGTCTTTGTAATGCGACAACGGCAGCGTTGTTTCCCGCGCCCCCTCGATGGGCTTTATATACCCTCTAGTACTAGTGCTATCACCTGCCGTCTGTTTGTGACCAGTTACTGCACCATGACTTCGAACGTAACTGGTGGTCACATTAATGTGACTGGTTCGTTTGTACCTCTGTTTAGAAAACAACATGTTTGTATCATTGTACCAAGAGCCAAGAATGAATAAATGCTATTAGGCCTTTGTTGTTTTACACATGGAAGAATACTGGAGATACTAGAAGGTATCAGGTAGATTATATAATGGTAAGACAGAGATTTAGGAACCAGGTTTTAAATTGTAAGACATTTCCAGGGGCAGATGTGGACTCTGACCACAATCTATTGGTTATGAACTGCAGAAACTGCAAAAAGGTGGGAATTTAAGGAGATGGGACCTGGAGAAACTGACTAAACCAGAGGTCGTACAGAGTTTCAGGGAGAGCATAAGGGAACAATTGGCAGGAATGGGGGAAAGAAGTACAGTAGAAGAAGAATGGGTAGCTCTGAGGGGTGAAGTAGTGAAGGCAGCAGAGGATCAAGTAGGTAAAAAGACAAGGGCTAGTAGAAATCCTTGGGTAACAGAAGAAATATTGAATTTAATTGATGAAAGGAGAAAATATAAAAATGCAGTAAATGAAGCAGGCAAAAAAGAAATACTAGCGTCTCAAAAATGAGATCGACAGGAAGTGCCAAATGGCTAAGCGGGGATGGCTAGAGGACAAATGTAAGATAGATACTGCCTACAGGAAAATTAAAGAGACCTTTGGAGAAAAGAGAGCCACTTGTATAAATATCAAGAGCTCAGATGGAAACCCAGTTCTAAGCAAAGAAGGGAAAGCAGAAAGGTAGAAGGAACATATAGAGGATCTATACAAGGGCGATGTACTTGAGGCCAATATTATGGAAATGGAAGAGGATGTAGATGAAGATGAAATGGGAGATACGATACTGCGTGAAGAGTTTCAAAGAGCACTAAAAGGCGGAAAGGTGGAAGGAGTATGTAGAAGGTTTATGCAAGGGCGATGTACTGGAAATGGAAGAGGATGCAGATGAAGATGAAATGGGAGATACGATACTGCGGGAAGAGTTTGACAGAGCACTGAAAGACCTGAGTCGAACCAAGACCCCGGTAGTAGACAACATTCCATTAGAACTACTGACGGCGTTGGGAGAGCCAGTCCTGAGAAAACACTACGATCTGGTGAGCAAGATGTATGAGACAGGCGAAATACCCTCAGACTTCAAGAAGAATATAATAATTCCAATCCCAAAGAAAGCAGGTGTTGACAGATGTGAAAATTATTGAACTATCAGTTTAATAAGTCACAGCTGCAAAATACTAACGCGAATTCTTTACAGACGAATGGAAAAACTGGCAGAAGTCGACCTAGGGGAAGATCAGTTTGGATTCCGTAGAAATGTTGGAACACGTGACGCAATACTGACCTTACGCCTTATCTTAGAGGAAAGCTGAAGGAAAGGCAAACCTACGTTTCTAGCGTTTATAGACTTAGAGACAGCTTTTGACAATGTTAACTGGAATACTCTCTTTCAAATTCTAAAATTGGCAGGGGTAAAATACAGGGAGCGAAAGGCTATTTACAATTTGTACAGAAACCAGATGGCAGTTGTAATAGTCGAGGGGCATGAAAGGGAAGCAGTGGTTGGGAAGGGAGTGAGACAGGGTTGCAGCCTCTCCCAGATGTTATTCAATCTGTATATTGTGCAAGCAGTAAAGGAAACAAAAGAAAAATTCGGAGTAGGTATTAAAATCCATGGAGAAGAAATAAAAACTCTGAGGTTCCCCGATGACATAGTAATTCTATCAGAGACAGCAAAGGTCTTGGAAGAGCAATTCAACGGAATGGATAGTGTCTTGAAAGGAGGATATAAGATGAATATCAACAAAAGAAAAACGAGGGTAATGGAATGTAGTCGAATTAAGTTGGGCGATGCTGAGGGAATTAGATTAGGAAATGAGGCATTTAAAGTAGTGAAGGGGTTTTGTTATTTGGGGAGCAAAATACCTGATGACGGTCAAAGGAGAGAAGATATAAAATGTAGACTGGCAATGGATAGGAAAGCGCTTCTGAAGAAGAGAAATTTATTAACATAGAGTATAGATTTAAGAGTCAGGAAATCGTTTCTGAAAGTATTTGTATGGAGTGTAGACATGCATGGAAGTGAAACATGGACGATAAATAGTTTAGAAAAGAAAACAATAAAAGCTTTTGAAATGTGGTGCTACAGTAGAATGCTGAAGATTAGATGGGTAGATCACATAACTAATGATGAAGTATTGAACAGAATTGGGGAGAAGAGGAGTATGTGGCACAACTTTACAAAAAGAAGGGACCAGTTAGTAGGACATGTTCTGAGGCATCAAGGGATCACAAATTTAGCATTGGAGGGCAGCGTGGAGGGTAAAAATCGTAGAGGAAGACCAAGAGATGAATACACTAAGCAGATTCAGAAGGCTGTAGGTTGCAGTAAGTGCTGGGAGATGAAGAAGTTTGCACAGGATAGGGTAGCATGGAGAGCTGCATCGAACCAGTCTCAGGACTGAAGACCACAACAGCAACAACAGTCCTTTATTTATCTGATCGTTTCAGCTGCTTATGGACGTCAATTATCAAATGCTATCGATCATTCGATTATCTTATGGCGTGTTCTACATTCTAGAGGATCTCCTCGCTATGGGTGTAAACAACAAAAAAATACAACTGAAATATTAAGTTTTTTTCCTTTCTATTAGTACTCCTTCCTTCTGTGACTCATTTTTGTTCCTGCTCTTTCTGTGCTATTTGCTTTCACATCTTGTATCGTCTATGTCGTTAATTTTGCTCTAAAGTTCTGTGTTTCCTGTAAGTTCTTTAATGGACGCGCTCTCCCGTAGATCGCAATTTACTTTCTTCATCCATGAGACCTGTGTCTTTCTATTTTCCTGATCAGTCATATCGCATTTACAATCCTTTCTGGTTTAATTCTTATAATGAATCTTACTCCTGTTTGACATCAAATGTATTTTTTCAACTATTTTTATTTTTGTTCACGCAATACAACCAGCATATATGTACATAAAATATACTGGTATTGACAGATCATTAGTGTTAATATATTTGTTTATTTGTTCGTGCACACACACACACACACACACACACACACACACACACACACACACACACACACACACACACACACACACGCACACAGTTTGTAGTGATGATGATGTTTGGTTTGAAAGGCGCTCAACTGCGCGGTCATCAGCGCCCGTACAAAGTCCCAGTTTTTTCATGGTCCAGTTTTTACAGAGTTCAAATCAGCTACGGTCACCAATGATGATGATGATGAAATGGTGAGGACAACACAAACACCCAGTCCCCGGGGAGAGAAAAATCCCCAGTCCGGCCAGGAATCGAAATTGCGACCCCGTGATCCAGAGACAGCAGCGCTAGTCACTAGACCATGTGAAGCGAACGCTCATACGTTGTAGCGAGAGCATATACAGGGTGAGTCACCTACCATTACCGCTGGATATATTTCGTAAACCACATCAAATACTGACGAATCTATTCCACAGACAGAACATGAGGAGAGGGGCTAGTGTAATTGGTTAATACAAACCAAACAAAAATGCGTGGAAGTATGGTTTTTAATGCAAACCTATGTTTTTAAATGGAACCCTGTTAGTTTTATTAGCACATCTGCACATATAAACAAATACGTAATCAGTGCCGTTTGTTGCATTGTAAAATGTTAATTACATCCGGAGATATTGTAACCTAAAGTTGACGCTTGAGTACCACTCCTCCGCTGTTCGATCGTGTGTATCAGAGACCACCGAATTACGTAGGGATCCAAAGGGAACGGTGATGGACCTTAGGTACAGAAGAGACTGGAACAGCACACTACGTCCACATGCTAACACCTTTTTATTGGTCTTTTTCACTGACGCACATGTACATTGCCATGAGGGGTGAGGTACACGTACACACGTGGTTTCCGTTTTCAATTACGGAGTGGAATAGAGTGTGTCCCGACATGTCAGGCCAATAGATGTTCAATGTGGTGGCCATCATTTGCTGCACACAATTGCAATCTCTGGCGTAATGAATGTCGTACACGCCGCAGTACATCTGGTGTAATGTCGCCGCAGGCTGCCACAATATGTTGTTTCATATCCTCTGGGGGTTGTAGGCACATTACGGTACACATTCTCCTTTAACGTACCACACAGAAAGAAGTCCAGAGGTGTAAGATCAGGAGAACGGGCTGGCCAATTTATGCGTCCTCCACGTCCTATGAAACACCTGTCGAATAGCCTGTCAAGTGCCAGCCTAGTGTTAATTGCGGAATGTGCAGGTGCACCATCATGCTGATACCACATACGTCGACGCGTTTCCAGTGGAACATTTTCGAGCAACGTTGGCAGATCATTCTGTAGAAAAGCAATGTATGTTGCAGCTGTTTGGGCCCCTGCAATGAAGTGAGGACCGATGAGGCAGTCGCCAATGATTCCGCACCATACATTTACAGTCCACGGTCGCTGTCGCTCTACCTGTCTGAGCCAGCGAGGCTTGTCCACGGACCAGTAATGCATGTTCCGTAGATTCATTGCCGCGTGGTTTGTGAAACCCGCATCATCGGTAAACAGGTAGAACTGCAACGCATTCTCTGTTAATGCCCATTGACAAAATTCAACTCGATGATTAAAGTCATCACCATGTAATTGCTGAGTTAGCGACACATGAAACGGGTGAAAGCGGTGACGATGCAGTATGCGCATGACACTACTTTGACTCAGTCCACCGGCTCTCGCAATGTCCCGTGTACTCATGTGTTGATTCATGGCAACAGAAGCTAACACACCAACTGCACCCGCTTCTCCTGTGACGGGCCTGTTACGGACCCGTTTGCGTGCTACGACCATACCTGTTGCATACAGTTGGCGGTAGATGTTTTGAAATGTGCAGCACGTTGGATGCTCTCTGTCCGGGTACCGTCCTGCATACACTCTGCATTTCGTCGACACTTGCATAGATGAGTATCATCTCCGCCTTTTCAGAGTTCGAATACACCATGGTCACAGTTCCTACAACACTACACTGTCACAGACGTCTGGTAACACGATGTACTACAGTTGGTCTGCGTGAGGAGACGAATGCAGAATAACAATAGCAGCAAGCGCTACATGCGGACACTGAGACAGCTAGACCAAACCGCAACAGTGCACTACAGCCACACTCGTAAACACGGTCGTCATCGAAACATGTCACTGCAGATGCTGCTCGCCGACCGTGGCCCGTGTTTGTTACAACACGCAACTGAACGTCGGAGGTTTCAAGCGTCAACTTTAGGTTACAATATCTCCGGACGTAATTAACATTTTACAATGCAACGAACGGCACTGATTACGTATTTGTTTATATGTTCAGTTGTGCTAACAAACCTACTTGGTTCCATTTTAAAAAACGTAGATTTGTGTTAAAAAACATACTTCCGTGCATTTTTGTATGGTTTGTGTTAAACAATTACACTAGCCCCTCTCCTCACGCTCGCTCTGTGGAATCGGTTCGTCAGTATTTGATGTGATTTACGAAATATATCCAGCGGTAACGTTAGGTAACTCACCCTGTATAGTTCTAGGTGGCGAATGAATTACAGTCATTTGCTGATTTAATTGTTATAGGACTCTCTTGTACAGTTCATCACGTTTGATGTGCTAGTCTAAGCTATGGATACCTGCAGCAACAGCGGATCTGTACATCGTGCTGGAAAATCTGTTCTGCTAATAAATCTGTCTATCAAATTGGCAACGGCTGGTCAAATTTCACAAAACATCTACAAGTTGTGGTGTTTGTAGTCTGGTGAATTAAAAGGAAAGGTGATCTGTGTCCTCTTCATCTACACAAGAGTAGGAAAGTGTCTGTGAGGCGTCGTCTGTGAAAATGTTAATGGAAAGATCTGTAGTTAAATCTGTGTCTGACTATTAGAGAAACGATGTGCCTGGACATCGAATATGTACGGGATATCGTGGAATAGTGGATCTACAGGTGAATTATTATTGCGTACTTCTTCTCTTTGTGTCTTTTTGCACCTTTTCTTACTTCAGAGACATTTTTACTTCAGTGAGGGGTCCTGGAAATTTGAATGTGGATCCAATAGCTGTATGGGAGTTGATGAAGAGTTCTAGGTTGAGTTGGTTTTTGGTTTAGAGATTATTTGGAGGAGACAGCGAAAAAGTGAGGGAAAGGGGTTTTGTGGGATTCTGACGATAATCTGTCGGGATCTTACACTACTATTTTATCTATCAAAGCTAGTATTGAGTTGTTTATCACGTACACTTGGTCATTCAAAAGGGTTTCTTCTTCCGCTTTGATTTTTTGTACACGATAATATTCTTGCAAGCTTAGATGGTCTTTTTTTATTTTTTATCCTGATTTCAAGTCTTCTGTAGAAGATGGCTTTCGATTATGTTCTCTGCGAAGCTCTGCAAATGTAGAGCGATTTGTCCCATTGTTCCACGCTCGTGCATTCTTTGTATCGAACATCGAACGTTCTGCCTGTTAGCCCCACATACCTCCCATCATGTGCGTTAATTTGTAACTGATGTATAGCTACTTTCTGGAGGAAGCGTTGCCTCATGTCACTTTTGGAATGTACAGGTTTAGACAAAAATCTGGAAAGACCGCGAGAAGCACAGACGCAGATAGTAGCCAAGGCTGCAGGTTGTGATGTATTTGACCACAAGCGGCACCTGTGCAGTATCCTGAATAAGATGCAAATGTGAGTCGCGGTGAGAAGAGTGTTCCGTGTAAATGTATGCGTTGTGTCAGAACCAAGTGAATTTGAACGACGGGCGAATTGTTCTTGCTCTTATGATGGGGAGTTGCGTAATCAAGGTATTCAAAATATTTGTGATTCAGTTGGACTACCTATCGAAGATTTATACAGCCTACTGGGAAAGTGGAAAAAGATTATGTGCTCGAATTACAAATCAATAACCAGAGGAACAAATGTCTATAACAGAAAAACGTGGTATCGAAGCCATAATACCGGTACTACGGAGCTAATGGGAGAATGTGCCTTGTTTTAGAGTGTTTCCAATTTCCTTAAGATTGAAGCCTAGTGCGGGTTGGGTGACGATTGGGGGAACCATATAGTGGACCCCACAGTTACTCTGAAAAGTCGGATTACTGCCAAGGTTTATGTGACAATTTTGGCTGAGCAGATCCATCGCATGGTACCATGCTTGTTCCCCAGTGGTGGTGCTGTCTTTCAAGACGACAAGGCCCCTTTTCACAGATCGCATCGTCCAGCACATGTTTTATAACACGAGGATGAATTTTCGCAACTCGTCTGAGCACAACAGTCACCAGATCTCTATTACTGAGCCTTTGAAGCCTACTTTGAAACGACGGGTGCGTGCTCGCTATGCACTTCCATCACCCTTACCTGAACTTGCTGCTGTTTTGCAAATAGAACGGTACGAGGTGCATTCAAGTTCTAAGGCGTCCAATATTTTTTTCTCCGGACTGGAAAGAGATAGAAACATGCGCATTGTTTTAAAATGAGGTCGCGTTCATTGTCAATACATCGCAGAGATGGCAGCACTGTACGGCAGATGGAATTTTACCGCCAGCGGAGAGAATGAGAACTGTTTTAAATACTTAAAATGGCGACGTTTTCCTTACTTTAACAGCGTACAATCATTCGTTTTCTGAATTTTCGTGGTGTCAAACCAATTGAAATTCATCGACAGTCGAAGGAGACATGTGGTGATGGAGTTATGGATGTGTCGAAAGTGCATTCGTGGGTGCGACAGTTTAATGAAGGCAGAACATCGTGTGACAACAAACCGAAACAACCTCGGGCTCGCACAAACTGGTCTGACGACATGATCGAGAAAGTGGAGAGAACTGTTTTGGGGGATCGCCGAATGATTGTTGAACAGATCGCCTCCAGAGTTGGCATTTCTGTGGGTTCTGTGCACACAATTCTGCTTGACGACCTGAAAATGCGAAAAGTGTCATCCAGGTGGGTGCCACGAATGCTGACGGATGACCACATGGTTGCCCATGTGGCATGTTTGCCAAGCAATGTTGATGCACAACGACAGCATGAATGGGACTTTCTTTTCGTCAGTTGTGACAATGGATGAGACGTGGATGCCATTTTTCAATCCAGAAACAAAGCGCCAGTCAGCTCAATGGAAGCACACAGATTCACGGCCACCAAAAAAATTTCGGGTAACCGCCAGTGCTGAAAAAATGATGGTGTCCATGTTCTGGGAAAGCGAGGGCGTAATCCTTACCCATTGCGTTCCAAAGGGCACTACGATAACAGGTGCATCCTACGAAAATGTTTTGAAGAACAAATTCCTTCCTGCACTGCAACAAAAACGCCCGGGAAGGGCTGCGCATGTGCTGTTTCACCAAGACAACGCACCCGCACATCGAGCTAACGTTACGCAACAGTTTCTGCGTGATAACAACTTTGAAGTGATTCCTCATGCTCCCTACTCACCTGACCTGGCTCCTACTGACTTTTGGCTTTTTCCAACAATGAAAGACACTCTCCGTGGCCGCACATTCACCAGCCATGCTGCTATTGCCTCAGCGATTTTCCAGTGGTCAAAACAGACTCCTAAAGAAGCCTTCGCCGCTGCCATGCAATCATGGCATCAGCGTTGTGAAAAATGTGTACGTCTGCAGGGCGATTAAGTCGAGAAGTAACGCCAGTTTCATCGATTCCGGGTGAGTAGTTAGAAAAAAAAATCGGAGGCCTTAGAACTTGAATGCACCTCGTATAAGATATCCTTGGAAACCATAGGGGACCGGTATACAATCATTCCGAGACAATTGGAAACTGATTTGAATATTATTGGATTTCCTGCACCGTATTATTCATGGAAATGTGTTTTCGGTGTTTCCATATTTTTGCCCATTCCCTGTATTACTGGCCTATTGTATCTGCAGTGTTCATGACTTTATCTTTTCAAAACAGGTGAAATTCTTTGATTGAGTTCCTGTTTCTACGTCACTTCGTACCATCTTGTGTCTTCCATCGTACACTACTGGCTATTAAAATTGCTACACCACGAGGATCACGTGCTACAGACGCGAATCTTAACCGACAGGAGGAAGATGCATTGATATACAAATGATTAGCTTTTCAGAGCAAGGTTGGCGCCGGTGGCGACATCTACAATGTGCTGACATGAGGAAAGTTTCCAACCGATTTCTCATACACAAACAGCAGTTGACCGGCGTTGCCTGGGGGAACGTTGTTGTGATGCCTCATGTAAGGAGGTGAAATGCGTACCATCACGTTTCCGACTTTGGTAAAGGTCGGATTGCAGCCTATCGCGATTGCGGATTATCGTATCGTGACATTGCTGCTCGCGTTGGTCTAGATCCAATGACTGTTAGCAGAATATGGAATCAGTGCGTTCAAGTGGGTAATACGGAACGTCATGCTGGATCCCAACGGCCTCGTATCACTAGCAGTCGAGATCACAGGCATCTTATCCGCATGGCAGTACGGATCGCGCAGCCACGTCTCGATCCCTGAGTCAAAAGATGGGGACGTTTGCAAAACAACAGCCATTTGCACGAACAGTTCGACGACGTTAGCAGCAGCATGAACTATCAGCTCGGAGATCGTGGCTGCGGTTACCGTTGACGCTGCATCACAGACAGGAGCGCCTTTGATCGTGTACTCTATGACGAACCTGGGTGCACGAATGGCAAAGCGTCATTTTCTCGGATGAATCCAGGTTCTGTTTACAGCATCATTATGTCCGTATCCGTGTTTGGCGACATCGCGGTGAACGCACATTGGAAGCGTGCATTCGTCATCGCCATACTGGTGTATCAGCCGGCGTCATAGAATGGGGTGCCATTGCTTACACGTATCGGTCACCTCTTGTTTGCATTGACGGCGCTTTGAACATTGGACGTTACATCTCAGATGTGTTACGACCCGTGGTCCTACCCTTCACTCTATCCCTGCCCAACCCTTCATTTCAGCAGGATAATGCACGACCACATGTTGAAGGTCCTGTACGGGCCTTTCTGAATACAGAATATGTTCCACTGCTGCCCTGTCCAACACATTCTCCAGATCTCTCACCAACTGAAAACGTCTGTTCAATGGTGGCCGAGCGACTAGTTCGTCACAATACGCCAGTCACTACCCTTGGTGAACTGTGGTATCGTGTTGAGGCTGCATGGGCAGCTGTACCTGTACAAGCCATCCAAACTCTGTTTGACTCAATGCCCAGGCGTGTCAAGGCCGTTATTACGGGCAGAGGTAGTTGTTTTGGGTACTGGTTTGTCAGGATCTATGCACCCAAACTCCGTGAAAATGTAATCACGTGTCGGTTCTGGTATAATATATTTGTCCAATGAATACCCGTTTATCATCTGCGTTTCCTCTAGGTGTAGCAATTTTAATGGCAAGTAGTGTATTTTCGCGATTGCTAGGTGTTGTGGTAATGGTCATGAGAGGGTGTCTTTTTGTTGCGTAAATATGTGTTGTTGTTTGCGGCTCTTGTTTATTGTTTTTTCCTATTAATTTTGTTGTTTGGTTTTATAATTATGCTACTATTGTACAAATTCGAAGCAAGCATTGTGATAAATAAAAAGTGATTATTGTTATGAAGACTGTCTGCGTATTTGATATACAGAGACAGTTAGCTACGTGTCTCACAGATCATTTAATGATTCTTTTACCGAAATGATGTGGAACCAGTCAGTTATGAATATATACACATAATTAGTGTTAAAGTTTTCTTTTTATTTTTGATACCAGTTTGAAGTAAAAATTCGTGAATGGAATAGAAGGAGCTTTTCAGCAGAAAGGACTTGAACTTAGATTTATAACCTGTTTCGTTAGCTGTCAGTAATTTTGTGTTACTGGGAAAATGATAAATAATTATTTTGCTGAATATTGAAGTCCTTCCTGATCCATTGACACCGCTTTAATAATGGGTAATGAAGACCAGTTTTCCCTGTAATGTTGTACGTAGAGACATCACTGTTTTTCTCAGATTTTGATGGATTATTTATGAAGAATTTCATCTGCGAATATATATATATATTGTGTAGGCGCAGTTAAAATGCCTTGCTCATTGAAGACGTACCTACACGACGTCCGTTGGCAAACACCACATATTATTCTTACTGCTGGTTTTCTTGTGATCAATACGTTCTTTCCAAGTGATGAGTTAGCCCAGAAAGCTTTACCGTAAGATATTGTTGTCGTGGTCTTCAGTCCGAAGGCTGGTTTGATTCAACTCTCCACGCTACTCCGTCCCACGCGAGCCTGTTCATCTCCGAACATCTACTGCAACATACATCCTTCCGAATCTGCTTACTGTATTGATCTCTTGATCTCCCTATATTCTATTTAGCACCTCCTCATTAGTTAGATAACGTTCGCTTTTAATCTTGAAAGGTGTTTTGTACCACCACAATTCAGAAGCTGTTTTCTCTTTGTGTGTAAGCTATTCATAATCCATGTTTCACTGTCATACACGGCTACACTCGTGACAAATACTTTCAGAAAAGACTTCGTAACACTTAAATCTATATTCGATGTTAACAAATTTCTGTTCTTCATAAATGCTTTTCTTGCCATTGCCAGTCTACGTTTTTATATCCTCTCTACTTCGTTCATGATCAGTTATTTTGCTGCCACATTAGCAAAATTCATCTACTACTTTAAGTTTGTCGTTTCCTAATGTGTTTCCCCCAACATCACCTGATTTAATTCTGTTACATTCCATTATTCTTGTTTTGCTTTTGTTGATGTTCATCTTATATCCTCCTTTCCAGACAATGTCCTTTCCGTTCAACTATTCTTCCAAGTCCTTTGTTGTCTCTAACAGACATTACTGAGTGGACGTTATTGACATAGAAGACATAATTGAGTGGAAATACGGGGAAACAGATTTAACGTAGGCTTTGGAGTGTGTAATACTGTCAGGTATGATACGTTCAAAACAAGCAGATGTTACAACTCACAGGAAACCTGTCTTACACTGCCACGCCAGAGCCAGGTGCGTTAGCCCTCACGCACTCGCGCTATGCCTCCACGTTTCGACCCCTGCTGCTGGCGTTACGGTGATATCGCGTGACACGTAATAATCAGGGTAGCCGCACAGTGGGGACGGCTGCTTTAATCCCAGGATACGGCAGCGCAAAGCCTCGGCTTCCGGCGATAGCGGACGCGGCGTTCTGCCCGCGCCCAAAGTGCGGCGCAGTGTAGCGCGTCATGAGGACACCCGGGCTTTCTGTTGACGGCGCCGCCGTCGGTCCAGAGCGATGTCATGGCAGAGGAAGCACCTGACCGCACTGCACGACGCGTGAGTAACGGCACACCAGTCCCTTTGTTTAATGGAGCCCTGAATACAATTGGAGGTCACCTACCTCCTCCACGGTTTCACGCTGAATGCCTTACTCTCACACCATTTCAAAGCAGGTAACTACATTAGTAATATGACCGCTGAAATTGGTACGGTGCCCCACTGCAGACTGTTAACGACGGCACGAAAAAAAAAAAATGGTTCAAATGGTTCTGAGCACTATGGGACTCAACTGCTGTGGTCATCAGTCCCCTAGAACTTAGAACTACTTAAACCTAACTGACCTAAGGACATCACACACATCCATGCCCGAGGCAGGATTCGAACCTGCGACCGTAGCAGTCTCACGGTTCCGCACTGCGCGCCTAGAACCGCGAGACCACCGCGGCCGGCTAACGACGGTACGAGCATACCGAATAACTTATACTTTGTGGTCTGCCTTTCTACAGGTCTTGGCATGGGGGAAGCTTCGTCAGAGAAGTCCACCGCATGGTCGTCTAGGGAAGTGATTCCAGGGGTGGTTTCCCGTTGCCTTCCACTGATCATGATGAAATCATAATAAGGACAACACAACACCCAGTCCCTGAGTGGAGAAAATCTCCGATCCATCCGGGAATCGAACGCCGGACTCTTGGCGTGACATTCCTCCGAGCTGACCACTCAGCTGTCAGGGCCGACATACGGAATAGGTACCCAGATATTTTAGTAGCTCGAAGGGTTGTGAAGTAATAGAAGGCAGGACGTCGTTCTCGACGCAGGAGTGCCTCAGGGAACTGTGCTAGGACCGCTCAAATTATCTTTGTACGTACATGATCTGACAGACAGGATGAGCAACAAGCTGCCGCTGTTTGTTGATGACGCTGACGTGTACGGACAGGTGTCGTCGTTGAGTGACTGTACAAGGATACAACAAGATTTAGATAAAATTTCCAGCTGGTGTGATGAATGGCAGCTTGCTCTCAATGTAGAGAAACGTCAGTTGAATTCAAGTGGGTAGAAGGAACATTCCCGTAATATTCTAATACGGCAATAGTACTCTATTACTTGACACGGCCAAGTCGATTAAATATCTAGGCGTAACATTGCGATATGAAATGAAACGACATGTAAGGCTGCTAGTAGGGAAGGCGAATTGCCGACTTAGGTTTACTCGGCGAATTTTACGAAAGTGTGATTCCGTTGTACCGGTCACGAAAACTGACAACGGCTGGGGGAGCGGTGTGCTGAGCACATGCCTATCCGTATCCGGTGACGACTAAGGGGTGAGGATGACACGGCAACCGGTCGGTACCGTTGACCCTTGGCCCTTCAACACTTGTTCAAATAGCGGTTTTATTTTTGTCATTTGTAAAGGAGACTGCGTGTAGAACACTAGTGTGACTCATTCTCGAGTACCGTTCGAGTGTTTGGGATCTTCAGCAGGTTTGATTAAAGGAAGACTGTTAAGTAGGCTGTTTAGGTTTTTATATTGGTAACGTCACGTAGCGCTCTGTATGAAAGCCACTGGCTCTCCTGTGTGTAGTCTGTGGCTGGTTGGCATTGTTGGAATATTCGCTATTGTAGTGTTGGGCAATTAGATGTGAACAGCTCGTAGCGTTGCGGAGTTGGAGGTGAGCCGCCAGCAGTGGTGGATGTGGGGAGTGAGATGGCGGAGTTTTGAGACCGGATGATTTCGACATGTGTCCATCAGAAAGAGTAAATTTGTAAGACTGGATGTCAAGAACTGACATATATATTATGATTTTGAAAACTATTAAGGTAAAACATTGTTTGTTCTCTACCAAAATCTTTAATTTACTAACTATACCTTTCAGTAGTTAGTGCCTTCAGTAGTTAGAATCTTTTATTTAGCTGGCAGTATTGGCGCACGCTGTATTGCAGTAGTTTCACGAAGATTTTTGTGAGGTAAGTGATTCATGTAAGGTATAGGTTATTGTTAGTCAGGGCCATTCTTTTGTAGGAATTATTGATAGTCAGATTGCGTCACGCTAAAAAATATTGTGTGTCAGTTTAGTGATGATCAGAATAAGTAAAGAGAGAAATGTCTGAGTACGTTCACTTTTGCTCAGCTTTTTGAAAATCAAATAACCTAAGAGGTTTCAGTAATTCATAAATTTTTCTAAGGGGATGTTTCAAGATTCTGAAGCATTTCAGTGACAAGCTGCTAGATTTGTTTACCAGTACGTTCAGTCAACTGGTTAATATTACGAAGTTGTTCCATAAACGCAACTGGGAATTCATGGAGAGAAGACGACATACTTTTCACGGAGCACTACTGAGAAAATTTAGAGAACCGGCATTTGAAGCTGACCACAGAAATATTCTACTGCCACTAACTACATTTCACTTAACTACCTGAAGATAAGATAAAAAACTTGTGGTCGTATGGAGGCATATGACAGTCTTTTTTTCCCCTCACTGTGTTTGGAAATGGAAAAGAAATGACTAGCAGTGGTGCAAGGTACCCTCCACCATGCTCCTCACGTGGCTTGCGAGATATGTATGTAGATATAGATCCACACTGTGACTAGCAACTGGTGATCCTTGACTTCGGTACCATGCCAAAACAAACTGAAATCAATATTCTGTAGACGGAGAGGATGTCTCACACGGGGCCGGCAGTAGCGTTCTTAAAGACATTAAATTAGCCCTAGTCTCAAGAGTCTCAAGAAGAATTTGGGAGAGTGTGTGACGCCCTCGTCATAAACATAGAGGGGTTTAGTTAGTTATATGGTCCGAGAATCATATTCTCCGCAACTCACTATAACATGAAATGTGTCAAATATTTTCTCAGTGAATCTATGCATACACGCTATCAATTTTAATAATTGTGTTTTTACTTCAATCTTAATCTAACATACAATTTAATGAATATATTCCACCTACACAGCCGGCTGCTGTGACCGAGCGGTCCTAGGCTCTTCAGTCCGGAACCGCGCTGCTGCTACGGTCGCAGGCTCGAATCCTGCCTCGGGCATGGATGTGTGTGATTTCCTTAGGTTACTTAGGTTTAAGTAGTTCTAGGTTCAAGTGAAAAAGACCAATAAAAAGGTGTTAGCATGTGGGTGTAATGTGCTGTTCCAGTCTCTTCTGTACCTAAGATCTATCACCGTTCCCTTTGGATCCCTACGTAATTCGGTGCTCTCCGATACACACGATCGAACAGCGGAGGAGTGGTACTCAAGCGTCAACTTTAGGTTACAATATCTCCGGATGTAATTAACATTTTACAATGCAACAAACGGCACTGATTACGTATTTGTTTATATGTGCAGATGTGCTAATAAAACTAACAGGGTTCCATTTAAAAAACATAGGTTCGCATTAAAAATCATACTTCCACGCATTTTTGTTTGGTTTGTATTAACCAATTACACTAGCCCCTCTCCTCATGTTCTGTCTGTGGAATAGATGCGTAGGGGAATGAAATGTTTTCCAGCTCAGTTTTATTTTGACAGGCCTGTACTACAAGCTGTGCACCTAAAACTGAGAAGTGGGTAACTTTTTGTGCCCTCCGACTTTCAGAAACGTCACATTATTGGGCACCTCATTGTTATAGTTGCTGTCTTCAGTCCTAAGACTGGTCTGATCCTGGGCTCCATGTCAGTTTATCCTATAAAAGCCTGTTTATCTTCGCGTAATCGCAGAAACCTACATATGTTTGAACCTGCGTGTTAAAGTAAAACCTTGCTGTGGTACTACATTTCCCTCACCCCCGCCCTCTCCGTCCACCCTTATAATATTTCCCTCCATTGCCTGACAACGATGCGTCCTATAAAATGTCCTTCTTTTAGTCAAGCAGTGCCGTCAGTTTCTTTTCTACCTAATCGCTTCCATACATTTTTATCAGTTATTCATTCTAATCATCTAATCTTCAGTAATCTTCGGTAACATCATATCTGAAAAGCTTCTATTCTCTTTTTGTTTCAGCCTTACCAACAATGTTTGTAACAAAGACACAGGATCGACCAAAGCCAAGCTCAAACACTGCAAACCATTCCGCCAGAGCACCGATGCGTAGCAGACGCTCCTTGTTGAACAGGAAAACCATTACAGGCCAGATATAGAAAGAGTATGAGAGAGAGCTTGGACCTGGCTACAGAAAATTAACATTCCAGAACAAAGCCCTGTCATGAGGTAGATTCACGTCTGCAGATATTTTCAGATTCCTTCGGAAAATGAGGATTTCCTTCTACGTTAGCCTGACATTTTGATATCCGAAAGACTGTATAGTCCAATATGTTTTTATTTTTTGTTTTTTACTTCTAGAAAAACCAAAGGGGAAAGGGGAAAGAGATTCTGGCAGACCATAAAGAACACAAGAACCGTTACATTTGGTCGAAGTGTAGAAGAAGACAAAGATCCTCCATAAGACGAAGCTAATCCCAAAAGAAGGTCTCCTACTTTTGTATAAGTACGTAGACCTGTTTGTTTCGTCAGTGGTTTATTTCAGTTTACGACTTGAACATCAGCTGTTTTTCAACATAATCACCATTTCGGTCGATGCATTTTTGTAGCCACTGTGGCACTTTTTGTGTGGTCGTGTCGTACCAGCTCGCCGCCATGCTTTTCAGTAAGTTATGAACCTCTTCTTTCACCTCGTCGTCGGAGCTGAATCGTTTTCCGGCCAAATGTTGTTTTAACCTAGTGAACAGGTGATAGTCAGGACTGTAGGTTGTGTGGGTGATTATGTTCCACTGAAACTGTGCCAGGAGAGCGACGGTTTGCAGAGCGATGTGTGGTCAAGCGTTGTCATGGAGAATGTGTACGCCCTTGGTCAACATTCCTCTTCCCCGGTACTGAATTGCCCGTTTGAGTTTTTTCAGAGTCTTACAGTACCTGTCAGCGTTAATTGTGGTCCCAGCGATTCAGCTCCGACAACGAGGTGAAAGAAGAGGGTCATAAATTTCTGAACAGCGTGGCGGGGAGCTGGTACGACATGGGCATACAAAAACTGTCACAGCGTCTACAAAAACGCATCGACAGGAATGTTGATTAAGTCGAAAAATAGCTTAAAGTTCAAGCTGTAAATTGATGTAAAGCATTGTAGAAATAAACAGGTCCACGTACTTGTAAAAAAATAGGATACCTTACTTTTGGGGTTACCCTCGTATTTGCTTTAAGTGTATTCGCAGTTGCGAATATGGACAACTATAAGTTGTAGAATGAAATGATGACAATGAAAATTTGTGACTGGCCAGGATTCTATCCCGGATATCGCGCTTATTTGGCTATCCGTGGACGAGTCACGGGCAGACACAAACTTCCACGTGTCGTCAACCATGCGTCTACAGCCCTCTATGTATATTCTCGTACAGGTCAGACGTTGTACTCGAAAGTCGCTTGCCCGGTTCCAGCAGATAAATACGATACTGCAGTGCCTGTGTTATTCTGAATTACTACGCAAAGTTCCTTCGGACAAGCATAAATGTCAAAAGGAACTTTGCATTGTAAATCAGAATAATACAGGCAGTGCCACATTGTATCCATAATATTTTGTTTCTATGCTACCCTTGCTTTGCCATTTCGCCGGCTAATTCACAGAATTGGCGATAATCCTGGAACACTCTTCAGTCACACAACGTGTCTTGAAAGACGACGTTCTGTGCACGGTGTTTCCTGGGTAACGACGTTACAAGCCAACCCTAAGAAAAAAGACAGTCTAGATGTTGTTTGAAGACCTGAATGGAGCTTATCGAAGAAGACTACAGGGATACTGAGAGAAAGTAAAAATTCAAGGGATGAAATTGTTGATATAATGTGGTTCACCATTGAACGTAAACTTGACATAGAAAAAAATCATCTGTAGGGATATTCATCAAAAATGGTTCAAATGGCTCTGAGCACTACGGGACTTAACATCTGAGGTCATCAGTCCCCTAAAACTTAGAACTACTATCAGCTAACTAACCTAAGGACATCACAGACATCCATGCCCGAGGCAGGATTCGAACCTGCGACCTTAGCAGTCGTGCGGTTCCGGACTGAAGCGCCTAGAACCGCTCGACCACCGCGGCCGGCGGATATTTATCAATAGTTAGTTAACCACACATACGGATACATGTACATAAGACAATAACCCCTCTCTCCCCTCCCCCCCCCCCTCTCTCTCTCTCTCTCTCTCTCTCTCTCTCTCTCTCTCACACACACACACACACACACACACACACACACACACACACATACATGGCACAGCAAATGCTTTGAAGGCAGTGTCTGCCGGCAGAGTCCCCGCGCTTCTCCCTATCGTAATTTTGCGGCTGCTGTAGTGAACCGTTTTCCAGGGATGGAGGGAAGCGGGGATTTAATTGGCTACTGTGGCGCCGGAATGCGCTGCCTTCGCAGATACCGGGTTCGCGGGTTGGCTTGGGGGTAGGGCCGGCGGGCTACGCGGCGTCTCCATCTCGCGGCCGCTTTGCTGCCGGGTCTAATCTCTGCCTCGCCGCAACCACAGCCGCGATTCAGATACAGCGATGCTCCACGATTCCAGCTCCTGTGTGCTCTCGGCGGGATACATTCTGCGAGTGAAACCAGAGCGAGGTTTATCGCAGGTTAGAGAGAAGGCCGGAAATGTTCTCTCTGCTATTTGCTGTTCTCAGTGGCTGAATGGTAGTTTCTTCTTGGAGAAAAGTTATACTATTTTTATAACGTGTCGTTCTGTCAAACGTAATGAGAACGGCAATAACAAGTTCGAGGTTCACTAAACGAAAATGTGTTTACCTTTCATATTTGTGTCGGATTTAGAAAAATTCTGGTAAGTGCTCGTAGGACTCGCGCACCGATGTTTCCGCATAAACTTAATTGTATATGCAGATAATTCATCCACCCGTGTAATCGAGAATCTCAACGATTTTTGACTGTTATCGATATTGATACTGGTAAGATATCAAAGTATATGACATAAATGGCCGTACTTTTTGACTCGATTGACTTAGAGGCTTAAGAGTTCTTACAGCGCCAAGGTACTGTACATCTTAGTATGTGACAAAAGTTTAACTTTATACGTGAATTCGTTCCTGAGAAAAAGGAGTCTTGACAGACGTACGCATTGAAAACCGGATAACAAATGAGAAAATGAAAATACGTTTTCCAAAATGTTCAAATGTGTGTGAATTCCTAATGGACCAAACTGCTGAGGTCATCGGTCACTAGATTTACACACCATTTAACTTAAAATAACTCATGCTAAGAGCAACACACACACACACACACACACACACACACACACACACACACACACACACACACACACGCCCGCTCCGAGGGAGGACTCGAACCTCGGGCGGGAGGGCCCGCGCAATCCGTGTCATGGCGCCTCAAACCATGCGGCCATTCCGTGCGGCATACTTTTTCCGTCTGACATAATTACGAATAAAAGCTTATCGGATCTTTTTCCCATACTTGGACTGTGAAACCTTGCTTCTTGCCAAATTTCGTGATTCTAGGTCAATCCTGCAGGTTTTGATGAGTTTATGAGAATCAAAATATGTGACATAAATGCCTATACCTTTTGATTGCACTGACTTAGAAGCTTAAATTTTTACGACACTAAGGGACTGTAGACCTTACTGTGTGATATAAATTTGACCTTAATATAACCAGCTGTTCCTGTCAAAAATAATTCTTAACAATTGGACAGACAAACAGACCGACAGACAACAAAGTGATCACACAAGTAACAAATTTTTTATGTATGGCACCAGATACAACTACTTCGTCGCACAGTGTTTCTCACAACGTAAATATTGCGACTCCATTACTTGATCTATTTGTTGCCAACCTAACTATTACTTTATCTGTTAGTGTAAATGATGAATTGCTTGGAATGTGTACTTGGTTGTTCAACAGGATTTTCCACTCTGTTTTGGTTTTCTTTGTGTAGTAGTTTTCTTGCATGGTTGGGAGGTGTCTCTAGTGTTTGGTTTGTGGTCATTTTCTCTTAGATGTTCTGCAAATGTGGAGTGGTTTGCCCCATATTTCCAGGCTCTCATGTGTTCTTTGTATCTCACACAGATGTTCACCATGTTTGCCCTATGTATGTGCCTTCACAAGTGTTATACTGTAGCTGATATATACCTGCGTTCTGGCACATGTCTCTGTTCTTTGTCAGTTTTGGGGTGTATTTTTGTATATAATTGACTGTTGTGTATCCTATGTTTATTCCATGTCTTTTGAAAATGTTGCTGATTTTATGTTTGAGTTTGTGTTTGTGTGTCATTGTATACCATCTTGTGTTTTCTTTCATCTTTTCTGATTATCCTGCGTAGTTGTTATGGGACTTCGTGTTTGTGTTTGGTTCTGCAGTTTTGTTGTCTGTAGTTTGAAGCTTTCTGCTTTTATTCTGCTTTTAATTTTGTTGTTTAGCTTTGTGAACGTGTTTTTATTGTAACCATTATTTTGTGCTATCTGATTTATTATGTCCAGTTCGTTTTGGTAGCTTTCTTTGGTGAGTGGTACTGTGTTGAGTCTATGGAACATGTGCTGAAGTGCTGCTTGCTTTTGTGCTTGTGGTTGGTTCGAAGATTGAGGAATGATAATGTCTGTTGCTGTGGGTTTACGGTAAATTTCAAACATATGCTTCTTGTTTTTTTTAATTGTTATATCCAGAAAGTTAATTTGGTTGTTCTGTTCTCTTTCAATTGTGAATTTTATATTTTTATTTTTCTTGTTGATGTCAGTATGTAGTTTTTCAATTTTTGTTTCTGGTTCATCTATTAAGCAAAGGATGTCATCAATATACCTCAACCAATATAAATATGTTGTGTTTTTTGCTACTATTTTTGTGAAAATTACCTCTTCAATGTGGTCTACAAAAATATTTGCTAAGGCTCGTGAAACTGGGGACTCCATTGGTAATCCATCTTCTTGTAAATAAAATTCATTGTTGAATTGGAAGTAATTTTGTTCTGTTATGAGCTTTATTAGTGTGAATATTTCCTTAATCTGTACATCAGGGAGTTGACTATAAGTTTCCAGGTTGTTATCTATCATTTGTATTGTTTCTAGTGACAAAAGAACAATAGCACATTACAAAAAGGAGGAGTGAGAAACATGGTGAATAGCGTGTGGAGTGCGAGAACATTAAGATGTGATTATATGCCAGTTATTAAAGTGGTAGTGCGACCTCCAGACCAGATGTGAGGAAACGCCGATCAGCAAATCGTAAGTAATTACTTTTTTACAAAAAAAAAAAAAAAAAAAAACAAAACAAAACAAAAACTTAAAAATCGCGAAGTGCACTGTTAATAACCGAAAACTAACAAAACTGTATCGTTATAGATCCCACTGATGTTGCCTTAGAACAGGAGAAGGCGAAACGGGTGTGGGATAAATAAAGTAATTAGCAGCAGAAAAAGGCAGTTTTATTTACAAAACAGGTGATCATACAAGTTTTTCGCTTTTACCGATTGAGGTACGGGGCTCTAGAATTAAAAAATCTCAAATACTGGGCTGCAGATGTCTTGCAGCACTTGTCTGATGATGTGACAGTAGAGGAAACAGCAATCGATAGGGAAAAAATACGGGAACCAGTATTAGAAACAGATTTTAAAAGAGCTTTGGAAGACTTAAAATCAAATAAGGGATAAGGGATAGATAACACCCCATCGGAATGTATGAAATCATTGAGGGAAGTGACAGCAAAACGACTATTGGCGTTGGTGTGTAGAAAGTATGAGACTGTTTATGTACCATCAGACTTTCGGTAAAACGTCATCTGCACAGTTCCGAAGACTGCAAGAGCCGACAAGTGCGAGAATTATCGCACAGATTCACATTTCATGCATCCAGGTTGCTGTCAAGAGTAATATACAGAGGAATGGAAAAGTAAATTGAGCATCTGTTGGATGACGACCAGTTTGGCTTGAGGAAAGGTAGCGGCAACAGAGAGGAGTTCTGACGTTGCCGTTGGTAATGGAAGCAAGACAGAATAAGAATCGAAACGTTCATAGGATTTGTAGACCTGTAAAAGGCGAACTACAATATAAAATGGGGCAACCTGTTTGGAATTCTGAGAAAAATAGGGTTAGCTATAGGAAACAATAAGAGTGGAAGACCAAGAATTAAGTGCACGGATTGAAAAGGGGGTAAGACAGGGATGTAGTGCTTCTCCCCTACTGTTCAATCTGTATATCGAAGAAGCAATGACGGGAAGTTTCAAGAACGTGATTAAAATATGAAGTGAAAGGACATAAATAACAAGACTCGCCGGTGACAGTGAAACTGAAGAAGAATTTCGGGAAATGTAGTATCGAATCAATAGTCTAATGAGTACAGAATATGGATCGAGAGTACTTTGAAGAAAGACGAAAGTACTGAGAAGTAGTAGGAATGACAATAGTGAGAAGCTTAACATCAACACTTATGGCCACAAAGTAGACGAAGTTAAGGAATTCTGCTGCCTTAGAAGCAAAATAGCCCATGATGGATATAAAAAGCATACTAGCACAGGGAAAGAGGACATTGCTGGCCAAGAAAAATCTAGTTGTATGTTACATAAGTTCTAATTTGAGGAAGGAATTTCTGAGAATGTACGTCGGAGCACACTATTGTATGGTAGTGAGACAACGACTGTGATACAACTAGAACAGAAGAGAATCGAAGGATTTGAGGTGTGGTGCTACAAAAGAGAGTTGAAAATTAGGTGGCCTAACAAGAGAGCAGATTCTTCGCAGAAACGGCAAGGACAGAAATATGTGGGAACGCTGACAAGAAAAAGGGACAGGATGACAGGAAATGTGTTAAGACGAGAAACTAACCTCCTTGGTACTAGAGGGAGTTGTGGAGGGTAAAAACTATAGAGGGTGACAGAGATGAGTAGGCTCATTGAAAATGTTTTCAAATTAAGACATGTTGCTGCTCAATAATACATCACCTGACGTGACAGTCTTCGCCATTCCACTTTCGCAACAACTTCGTTAGAAGGAAGCCTGCTGCCTCATTTTTGCACTGGCGTTTGTTCTCATCATGGCAACTAGTTCGCCTATCGACTTTACAACGACTTCAGTGGAAAGAAGCCTGCTGCCTCATCGTTGGAACGACGTCCAACTTCACCATGGCAACCAGTGGTTCCAAATGATTCACTAACAGGCCTTGAAAGGGCAACCCATGTACTGCCAAACAGAAGTTCATTTATCCTACATATTTAAATATTTTAACGCTTTTTAATTGACAATAGCTGTTTAATAAGCTAAGTTTAGTGTGTGTTTATTTTTACTTCAAGACAATGTTCTTTTAACTAAGAAATTTACAATGTTGTTCGACTTATAACTCATTGGTTAGTAATGACATCATACCGTCAGAAGTGGGCGGAGCCTCCATAACATACAGTAAGACGTGCGCTGGTTTCTCAGTAGTGATTCTCCAGCAGAAAGAGGTTCCCGCTCCATAGTAATTCATCGTTTTATAGCTTTATAACTTTATGTATTTTCTTTAATGTATGTAGGACTGAGACTTGTAGGTCTGAAGATGACCACAGTAGTGGTCGAAACCGGGCACCTTAATAAATAAATCGTGATCAAGATTGTTTTTAATAGAATATATTTGTAACTCATTGATCACTGCTACTCGAGCCTATAGACGAAAAAGAAGGAAGGCAGCAACACGTACGAGACTTCCAGTTAGGGTGATAATGTATTTCATATAATGCCAAGAAGTTTCACAGCCTTTTACACTAATGAAACAAAACGTTATGGTCACTGCACACCCTGAGATCGGATGCTGGCTTTTGACGTTGCGGGCTCGTGACGCTGCAAGTAAACTATGAAAGTGTGTAAGTAGGCTGTTTACGTTTTCTTATTGGTAACGCCACGTAGCGCTCTGTATGAAAAATCACTGGCTGTGCCGTGTGCAGTCTGTGGCTGGTTTGCATTGTTGTCTGCCATTGTAGTGTTGGGCAGCGGCAGCTGGATGCTAACAGCGCGTAGCGTTGCGCAGTTGGAGGTGAGCCGCCAACAGTGGTGGACGTGGGGAGAGAGATGGCGGAGTTTCGAAATTTGTAAGAATTGGTGTCATGAAGTGATATATATATTATGACTACTAAGGTAAATACATTGTTTGTCCTCTATTAAAATCTTTCATTTGCTAACTATACCTATCAGTAGTTAGTGCCTTCCGTAGTTTGAATCTTTTATTTAGCTGGCAGTAGTGGCGCTCGCGGTATTGCAGTAGCTTGAGTAACGAAGATTTTTGTGAGGTAAGTGATTTGTGAAACGTATAGGTTAATATTAGTCAGGGCCATTCTTTTGTAGGGATTTTTGAAAGTCAGATTGCGTTGCGCTAAAAATATTGTGTGTCAGTTTAAGAACAGTCGTGTACAATTTTTCTAAGAGGACGTTTCAAGTGGAGCAGAGACAAATGGAGAATCCTTCTAGTGACGAAACAGACCGCTGCTGGAGAAACGCACTGATAGACATTGACAAAGGGCAGGTACTTATGGCGTGACATCAGTAGCCAGCATCTCGGAAATGGCGAAGCTGGTAGCTCTTCACTTGCAGCCATCATGAACAGCTATGCTAAGTAGTTGAAGGGCGCTGCAAGAACGAGTGAGTGAGTAAGGGACAAGGTGTTGGACTGTCACGTCTCATCACTGAACGTCAACCAGGTCGATGGTTGCGTCGAGATACGCTGTCATCCAGACGAACATCGCACCACGTCTCGCACTCAGGATGGTAAGAGAAGCGTGATGCTTTGAGGGGAAGGGAGGGAGAGGAACGAACATTTCATTCCCCTAGGCTTCCATCAGATATGTGGTAGCTGTCAAAGGCTCTATGACAGCTGTAGACTACGCGAACATTGTTGCGGACTACCTGCGTCCATCACTGTAGTCTTCTCCGACGACCGTCGTCTCTTCCAGCAGGATAACTGTCCTTGTTATAAGGACAAAATCGTGCTACACTGACCTTGGGAATATAATAGTGAGCTCACATTGATGACCAAAAGATTTTTCTGGTTTGACCCGGATGGGGCACTTCCGAGATGCTATCGGTTGTTAGCTCCACACGTACAAACCACCAGCACTAGTTTACAGTAACTGGATAGCGTGTGTGCAGACTCCTGGTGCCACGTAACGCCGAAAACCTGCCAAGGACTTTTCGAATACATACGAAGTAGAAAAGCTGCTGTGTTGCGTACCAAATGTGTACCAGCACGCTATTAAATAGGTGGTCGTAACATATTGCCTTATTGGTGTACATGGAGTGAGATGTATCATCAATGGTACATCAACACTTCAGTACTTTTGGGAGCACGCTGGCTGGACTTCAAAATGGTCAATGTTATGCCTTCCCTGCATAAATACAATCGTCTACCATGGGTTCCCGAACGAAGTGGACACTGGGCTAACATTAGGGAGCAAGCCAATTCATACCCTCATCCAGCTGCGTCTATACTTTGCCTAAACAGCTTGAAACTATTTGTCATTTCCTGTTTCTGTCGCGAATTGAAAAACGGCTGTCTGTATGCCTTCGTATAAACCCTAATTTCTCGTATCTTATCTTCATGGTCGTTAGATGCAATGTCTGTTGGTGGCAGTAGAGTCGTTCGGCAGTCAGCTTCAAATGCCGGTTCTCTAAAGTTTCTCAATAGTGTTTCTCCCAAAGAACGTCGCCTTCCAAAAATGGTTTAAAAATGGTTCAAATGGCTCTGAGCACTATGGGACTCAACAACTGAGGTCATAAGTCCCCTAGAACTTAGAACTACTTAAACCTAACTAACCTAACGACATCACACCCATCCATGCCCGAGGCAGGATTCGAACTTGCGACCGTAGCGATCGCGCGGTTCCAGACTGTAGCGTCTAGAATCGCTCGGCCACTCTTTCCGGCCAACATCGCCTTCCCTCCAAGGCATTCCCATGTGAGTTGTTCGAACCTAGCGGTAACAGCAGCACGCCTCTGAATTGTCTTGATGTCTTCCTTAAATCCAACCTGGCACGGATCCCGAACACTCGAGCAGCACTTAAGAATAGGTGCGTCCTATATGTGGTCTCATTTACAGGTGAGCCACTTTTTTCTAAAATTCACCCAATAAAGACTTCCGGCATAAGAAGTCAGCCTCATTCTGCCAACGGCCTTGTCAAAGAGGGCGGAGGAGCGGATAGGAGGTTCAGGGCACTCTCTTGTCCTAGGGGTGGGAAATTGCCCCTAAAGGTGGAAGAATCAGCAATGATCAACCACATGAGGATGCAGATGGCAATGGAAACCACTGCATTAAAGACACGTAACGTGTATCCACAGGACATGTGGCCTGCAGTTGAAGAAGTGTCATGATGATCTCTCCATTGGCAAAAGATTTCAGAATAGTCACCCATTCGGATCTCCGGGAGGGGGCTGCCAAGGGGGAGGTCAGCATGAGAAAAAGATTGAATAATCAACGAAAGGATAATGTTCTACAAGTCGGGGCGTGGAATGTCAGAAGCTTGAACGTGGTAGGGAAACTAGAAAATCTGAAAAGGGAAATACAAAGGCTCAATCTAGATAAAGTAGGGATCAGTGAAGTGAAGTGGAAGGATTTCTGGTGAGATGAGTATCGGGTAATATCAACATCAGCAGAAAATGGTATAACAGGTGTAGGATTCGTTATGAATAGGAAGGTAGGGCAGAGGGTGTGTTACTGTGAACAGTTCAGTCACCGGGTTGTTCTAATCAGAATCGACAGCAGACCAACACCAACAACAATAGTTCAGGTATCCATGCCGACATAGCAAGCTGAAGATGAACAGATAGAGAAAGTGTATGAGGATATTGAAAGGGTAATGCAGTATGTAAAGGGGGACGAAAATCTAATAGTCATGGGCGACTGGAATGCAGTTGTAGGGGAAGGAGTAGAAGAAAAGGTTACAGGTGAATATCGGCTTGGGACAAGGAATGAAAGAGGAGAAAGACTAATTGAGTTCTGTAACAAGTTTCAGCTAGTAATAGCGAATACCCTGTTCGAGAATCACAGGAGGAGGAGGTATACTTGGAAAAGGCCGAGAGATACGGGAAGATTTCAATTAGATTACATCATGGTCAGACAGAGATTCCGAAATAAGATACTAGATTGTAAGGCGTACCCAGGAGCAGATATAGACTCAGATCACAATATAGTAGTGATGAAGAGTAGGTTGAAATTCAAGACACTAGTCAGGAAGAACCAATACGCTAAGAAGTGGGATACGGAAGTTCTAAGGAATGACGAGATACGTTTGAAGTTCTCTAACGCTATAGATACAGCAATAAGGAATAGTGCACTAGGCAACACAGTTGAAGAGCAATCGACGTCTCTCAAAAGGGCCATCACAGAAGTTGGGAAGGAAAACATACGTACAATGAAGGTAGCTGCGAAGAAACCATGGGTAACAGAGGAAATACTTCAGTTGACTGATGAAAGGAGGAAGTACAAACATGTTCCGGGAAAATCAGGAATACAGGAATACAGATATACAAGTCGCTGAGGAATGAAATAAATAGGAAGTGCAGGGAAGCTAAGACGAAATGGCTGCAGGGAAAATGTGAAGACATCGAAAAAGATATGATTGTCGGAAGGACAGACTCAGGATACAGGAAAGTCAAAACAACCTTCGGTGACATTAAAAGCAACGGTGGTAACATTAAGAGTGCAACGGGAATTCCACTGTTAAATGCAGAGGAGAGAGCAGATACGTGGAAAGAATACATTGAAAGCCTCTATGAGGGTGAAGATTTGTCTGATGTGATAGAAGAAGAAACAGGAGTCGATTTAGAAGAGATAGGGGATCCAGTATTAGAATCGGAATTTAAAAGAGCTTTGGAGGACTTACGGTCAAATTTCTGGCCAAGAGAAGTCTACTAATATCAAATACCGGCCTTAATTTGAGGAAGAAATTTCTGAGGATGTACGTCTGGCGTACAGCATTGTATGGTAGTAAAACATGGACTGTGGGAAAACCGGAAAAGAAGAGAATCGAAGCATTTGAGATGTGGTGCTATACAGGAATGTTGAAAATTAGGTGGACTGATAAGGTAAGGAAGGAGGAGGTTCTACGCAGAATCGGAGAGGAAAGGAATACGTGGAAAACACTAATAAGGAGAAGGGACAGGGTGATAGGACATCTGCTAAGACATGAGGGAATGACTTCCATGGTACTAGAGGGAGCTATAGAGGGCAAAAACTGTAGGGGAAGACAGAGATTGGAATACGTCAAGCAAATAATTGTGGTTGTAGGTTGCAAGTGCTACTCTGAGATGAAGAGGTTAGCACAGGAAAGGAATTCGTGGCGGTCCGCATCAAATCAGTCAGTAGACTGATGACCCAAAAAAAAAAAAAAAAAAAAAAAAAAATCGATCATTCACCTTCCCTACCACACTTCTCACATATTCGTTCCATCTCATATACTTTTGGAATGTTACGCCCTGATATTTAAACGACTTGACTGTGTCACTCAGGACACTAACTAGCACTACTTTATCCTAACATTACAGGTTTGATCTTCCAACGTATCCGCATTAACTTACATTTTTCCACACCTGGGTTTATCTGCCATTCATTAATCATGAATCACGGATCCAGTTATACGGCTCCTTCCGTGTGGAGCGATTTTACGACTATGACGAGTGGGGCCTCAAGATGGCATCAGTGTAATGCCGAAACTTGTAGCACATAGAAGTTCATAAAATAAAATAAAATTCTACAACGCATACGGCTGTTGGTAAATTATTGCATCAAGAAATTCAACATCTCTGTCATTCAGGACCAACGTGAGTAGATGCTCTCATAAGGGCAGGAGATGGACCTACACGTTGTTGACTTGCTCAATTTGTAAAGCTCTTACTCTTGCGTAAATCATCAAATTTTTCTGAAAGTGTGATCGTTTGTTTGTCTACACATGTGCATTACATCTACCGATTGCCGTCCCATTCGGATAATTCGTTCATGGTGCATCGCTTTTTTCTTTTCCTTTGTCCTAGAGTGTATGCAATTTCATTTTGAATTGCACACTCTAACATATTTACCAAGCTCGAAAGAATATGTCTAGGAGTCAACTACGAATCTGCTGGGTACCTATACAAATCATCTATCTGTGGCCATTGAAACATTGTAATATGATTCAGTCATACGTTCATAATAATTTTATGACGGCAGCACTTTTATGCACACACTGTCGTACGAGAATATCGTTCGAGTAGTAATAAAATACACTACTGTTTGGAAAAAAGTGTAACACCAAGACGGAGACAATGAAATTTATTCTACCGATTAGGGACATGGTACTACACAAATAATTAGTATTGTGAATGTGGAAATTCAGTACGGTGTAGTGCCATCACGTGCCGCTATCAAAGCTGATAGACGTCGCGGCATTCAAGCAAAGAGTCCCTGAATACGCCGCAGGCGAATACACAGCCACGGGATTTTTAGGCGCGTCCCAACTGTGGCTGCAGGAGGACCTGAACGAACGAGTAGCTGACCGATCACATCCCAGATGTCTTCGATAGGCGACGTGACGGGCGGGACAGGGTAGTGCCCGTTCTTCTTCGAAGAAGGTTTGCACACTCCTCGCAGCTTGCAGTGCCGGGTATTTACCTGCTGAAATGTGGTATGGGAAAGCACGTGTGTTACACTGTTAGTCAGAAATCGTTTGCCCTACATCCGGGAGCTAACTGAGCTAGCTAAATGTTTCTTTACCACAACTATTAATCTGCCGCCATTCAGAAATTATTTCCTCAACAGCCGAGTAACAAAAATCTTGTATCTGTGCTAAAAACTCTGATGAATAATCGTGTATCCACGACTCCAATCAGCAAACTTCGGACACCATAACCTTATTCATTTCTTTCACGTTTTTGATATAAAACGTTATAAACAAATGAATAAGTAACGGACCCGATATACGGAAGCTTTCCCATACGTTTTCATTAGCGCCAGTCTCCATTTCATACTAAACTTCAGCAGACGTTGACTGTGGCTATTGTACCATCGACACAATCCCTTTGACTGTTCAGAGATGTCACTAAACCCAGCCAGAGATGTAAACAACCATGCATGAGCAGCGCCTATTAGTAGCAGGGGGTCCCACATCCGATGAGTTCGTCATTCTATCAGGAAGGAGGTACACGGCTCGTGTTATCTGTAGTTCAACTATGCCTAGATGGTCAATACCGCAGTTGGATCGCGTCCGCATTGTTACTTTGTGCTAGGATGGGCTCTCAAAAAGGGAAGTGTCCAGGGGTCTCGGAGTGAACCACAGGAGTAGATACAGAGAAACAGGAACTGCCTCACTCAGGACTCCCAATGGCTACTACTGCAGTGGATGTCCGCTACCTATGGATTATAGTTCGGAGGAACCCTGACAGCAACGCCACCATGTTGAATAATGCTTTTCGTGCAGTAACAGGGCGTCGTGTTACGACTCAAACTGTGCGCAATAGGCTGAATGATGCCCAACTTGACTCCCGACGTCCATGGCGACGTCCATCTTAGCAACCACGATACATGCAGGGCGGTAAAGATAGGCCCAACAACATGCCGAATGGAACGCTCAGGATTGGCATCACGTTCTCTTCACCAATGAGTGTCGCATATGCCTTCAACCAGACAATAGTTGTAGACTTGTTTAGAGGTAACCCAGTCAGGCTGAACGCCTTAGGCGCACTGTCCAGCGAGTGCAGCGAGGTTTTGCTGTTTTGGGGTGGCATTATGTGAGGCCGACGTAAGCCGCTGGTAGTCATGGAAGGTGTTGTAAAGCCTTTATGATGCGTCAGTGCTATCCTACTACCGATAGTGCAACCATATCGGCAAGATACTTGCGAGGCGTTCGTGTTCATGGACGACTATTCGCGCCCCATCGTGCACGTCTTATGAATGACTTCCTTCAGGATAACGACTCTCCAGACATGATCCCTATAGAACATGCCTGAGATAGATTGAAAAGGGTTGTTTATGGACGACGTGACCCACCAACCACTGTGAGGGATCTACACCGAATCGCCGTTGAGGAGTGGGATAATCTGGACCAACAGTGCATTGATGAACTTTTGGATAGTATGCCACGACGAATACAGGCATGGATCGACGGAAGAGGACGTGCTACTGGGTATTAGAGGTACCGGTGTATACATCAGTCTGGACCACCACCTCCGAAGATCTCACTGTATTATGGTACAACATGCAATGCGTGGTTTTCATGAGGAATACAAAGGTCAGAAATGATGTTTATGTTGATCTCTATTCCAATTTCCTGCTCAGGTTCCGGAACTCTCGAAACCGAGGAGGTGCAAAATTTTTTTTGATGTGTGTATTCACCGTATAGGAATTGTGTTGAGACTGTGCGGTGAATGATTTGGATTGACACAAGCAGCAGCGTGCATTATAGTTGCAGACATTCAAATGGGTGTGGACAAGGTAAGCAGGGCTGTACTCGTAAAGCTGTTTTATGGAAACAACTGCGATAATACTGTTGCTCTTCCCAATTATCGACTCATCAAACGGATACGAATAGATTCTCTTTCCTCAACTTGCTTGAAGATTATGATTCGGAAGTTCGAATTAACAAGCGATTCGGGAATTGCTCCTGGGTGAGGGTGACGGCCAGTTTGCGGCACGAATTGTTGAAGCCACTGCTGCCACGGGAGAGAACGTCGGACTCTATGTGCGTTCTACAAACGCTGCTCAAGCTGTGTCACGACTGCTGAACATTCCATGTTCTACTTTTGTCTTTCGGACAGCAGTAGAGCAATCTATAGTGCGGTTCCAGGCTGCCGTGGATGCAGATGGTCGTCACACCGTTTGTAACCTGGAATGTAAACGCGGTACACAATTAACAAGTGTTACCTCCTCGTGTGGAAATTAAAATGTGTTTCTTTCCATGGTTTATTCGTTATCTGTCTTCCGCCTGTCGTTACAGATATTACCGCAAAGCTGCACTGGTCTACGATCACCTGTTTGTCATGGGAGGTCTTTCAAATTGCAAAATTTAATTATAACCACTCTCTAAGCTGATACACATGTCGCGGATTGGGAAGCCGTCTGATACGATGCAAGAATTCTGCGAGGAAATACACACAGTCAGCGATAACGTGGCCAGGCGGCAGCTTCAGACTCCACAGCTCGCACATGTGTTTGTTGACTCGCTGAGAGTGAGGAAGTGACGGCACATCCGACGTGACTGGGGATTGGTTAGCGGAGCTGGCAAGCGGCCCATGTACGGCAGCCACAACCTGTGGGCCCTGCCACACAAAAGGCCGTCTTCATCAACAAATGAGACCGTTTCTGTTCTTGATCGTATGGTATAAAACAGTCTACGGAATTATGTGTTTCCCAGTCTATTTGATATTACGTAATTCTGGCACTGGCGCCAATTTGGTGGTCAGGAAATGTACATGGTCACCTCTTCTACAACTACAGGTTAAATTTTAGTGATGAAAACGTTTTATACCCTCTAACATTAAACTGACTACTTTTACTGCATTAACGACTCGACTGCTAGGTACTATCCAGCCAGCCAGCCTGATAGAATTTTTAGTACCTTTATTTTCAGCCCGCATTATTAGTGTTTTGAAGTAACATTTAATATAAAGTGGAAATGAGATAGACAGTCAGTTATTAATATCGCTTCCAACGCAATGGAAAATATAGAATGAGTGTATAATAATGCAATGGAATGTTCGGTTGCAGTACTAAATTTAATGTGATTTTGCTACTCAATGAGACAAGTCGTGGTGGAGGTACAGCGAAAGACAAGCGCTAATGCGAAGAATTTGGAAAAAGAACATCATGAAACTTCGTAAAATATAAGCCATTAATAACCATTCATGATTATGATGATCAAGGTGGCCGGAAAGGTTGTCTCAGTAGAAGTAATACTCATTTTTTTTTTTATTTTACGACGAGCAGAAACTGGTTACAGATGTGCGTACTAAAATGGTTCAAATGGCTCTGAATACTATGGAACTTCTAAGGTCATCAGTCCCCTAGAACTTAGAACTAATTAAACCTAACTAACCTAAAGACATCACACACATCCATGCCCGAGGCAGAATTCGAACCTGCGACCATAGCGGTCGCGCGGTTCCAGACTGTAGCACCTAGAACCGCTCGGCCACTTCGGTCGGCTGTGCGTACTAATAAACTATAAATGACATAATATAGAGAAAACAAAATAAGTTGTTTAAAATAGGAATAGAGAGTCTGAGAAGCGATGTTTCTTTTTTGTTTGTTTGTTTGAAAACGAATGACTGAGTGCTGTTTAATCACCCTAGGGCAATCTGTGATTATGGTGGAGCTTATACGAGACAAGCGAACTAATTATCGCCAGGGCTACACAGAAAGCAGCACATCTGGATCGACGATCTATCAGGATTCTGAAAGCGGAAGATTGAAACAGAAAGCAAAATTTATACACGTGTTTCTAAATGTCATGAGCGCAGATAATAATACATCTAAGACTAATAATTGGTCTATTACAGAAATTGAAATTTTAATCACTTCTCTTCACCAAAGCGCGTAGAACGGTGTAGGTGTACGGTGAGATGAATTTTTGCCAAAAGAAGGAAAAAACATTTCGTAATTTCGTGAAATATAAACCACATAGTAATCATTTGTAACGATGGCGATCATAGCATCAGGATATTTTTGTGACATGGTGCAGGATCTTTGTCTCGGCAAGAGGAATAATGTTTTATTGTATTTTGCAATATCTAATATTAAGGATTCAGGAAGTCAACCGCGTTTTTTGCCTATGAAGTAACAATTTTCTATTTTTGTGTAACTACGAGTACTTTTTTACATAACTAAGAACAATTTGTTGCCTTACGTCGTGTTCTTTATGTTATAGAAATCAGTATCTTCGTCACATATTAGTTTATTAATTTTCATCACGACTTTCAATGAACTAATATACAACCAAGCCACTGATTTCCATGATGTACTACGTTAAAGAACACGTGTCTGTTCTGCAGTCCCAAGCACCTTCATGCAGCGAACTTATGTATTTTAATGAATATGTAATAACAATTGTATTTCTTTGACAATAGAACAAAATATTGAGTTTTGTTGTTTGAAGAAAGAATTGTAACCACACTGAAAATTTTTATGTATATTTATGAGTATTAATGTGATATCAGAAATACAATGAAAATTGAAGTCACATGGGGGAAGGAAGCAAATGACGTTCAGAAACAGTTCATATCCGACATTAGTTTTTTCTGACGGATTAAATCGACGTAGTACAGTTGGCTGTGAGGTACACATTGTACACTGGTAATCGGACATACGCTGAATTCTAGATTGCCTGAATTTCTTGTATCACTGTGAAAAGTAGAGGCCGACTTTAGTGGCCGTGCGGTTCTAGGCGCTACAGCCTGGAGCCGAGCAACCACTACGGTCGCAGGTTCGAATCCTGCCTCGGGCAAGGATGTGTGTGATGTCCTTAGGTTAGTTAGGTTTAATTAGTTCTAAGTTCTAGGCGACTGGTGACCTCAGAAGTTAAGTCGCATAGTGCTCAGAGCCATTTGAAACATTTTTTGAAAAGTAGATACACGTTTCAGTACTGGAGCTATGCACTGAGCTGCTGTAATTACAGCAGTAAGTTATATGGACTGCTGTGAATTAAATGCTGTGGTGATCAGCCAACAGCCCTACCACAAAATCACTGGTCGGAGACATTATTTCATTTCGCCCACTGCTGTTGGAGTTCTCAGTTTCAGCTGTAAATGTATGTCACAGGCAGCTTCAGAGGAATTTTGTTTTCTCTGTTTGGCGATGAGAGAGGTCACAAGGTCTGAATATCTCTACAAGTCAATTGTCATGATCAATTAACGCTTTTGAAAATATATTAAAGTTTTCCGACTGAAATCAGTGTAGAACAAGTTACCATTTGGCGAAGAGCATGGAATCAATCTTTTTGTGAAGCAGTGAATAAAAGACAAGGTAAATGAAATTACTAAGATAAAACAGCATTGTTTTGTATCTGAACATCGACAACGCATAAACGGATAAGCCAAATATTTTGCAGATATTTATAATACTTCAAAACCTCCTCACATTCCTCGTTTGTTTCATCGTTAGCTAAAGTGGAGGAAACTGTTTCAATAAAATTCACCTTTACTCTCTTGCCAGAATTTCAGGGTCTGCGTTAAAATGTAACGTATTGCATAAATAAGTGGTCTTCGAAGTGATGAATTCCTTCCCTCGAGTAAACAGACACGGGTCGCAGTAGTATGCCGAAATCGGAAACGAAGTAAATGACACGTCCTGTCGCTTCACTGTGTAGACGGAACTACGCCAAGCTTGACATGAAGTTTTCACATACTGCAGATTATTGTTCATCACATCCAGCCACTCTCTTTCCCATCAACACAAGAGTGGATGTCACTCCCGCTTACAAGAAGGGTGAAAGATCAGACGACGAGAATTACCGAATACTGACATCATTCTGTAGCAAGATCCTTGAGCAATAGGTGCATGGATATCAAAAAGTCCAATGGCAGTTCAAGACTGTTCAAAAACGGGAAACCGGAAATGTGGCATCGATATAAGGATGAGTCGTACAAGGGAAATGAAGACAATATTTCAGATAGAGACAAGAAATAGGGGATGATGAGACGGAGGTATGATATTACGGGAAGAATCCGACAGAACACTAAAACACCTACTTGAAAGCAAGACACCTAGAATAGTAGATAATCGTTCAGTTTTATGAAGATCTCTGGGAGAGCGAGCCATGTCAGAACTATTTTACTTGACATGCAAGATACACGAGACAGCCGAAATACCCTCCGACCTTAAGAAGAATCTAATAATTCAAATTCCAAAGATGACGGGTGTTAACAAGTGCCACTATTACAAAAATACCAGTTTAATAACGCAATCCAGCAACATACTGACACGAATTATTTACAGAATAATGGAAAAGTCAGATACAAGCCGATCACGGGGAAGATCAGTTTGAGTTGCGGAGAAACTGAGGAATATGCGAGGCAAAACTGAGCCTACGATTTATCTCAAAAGATACATTAAAGAAAGGCAAACCAACGTTTGTAGTATTTGTAGCTTTAGAGAAGTTTTTTGACTGGAGTACGCTCTGACCATAACAGGGAAAAATACAAGGAGCGAAAGATTATCTACAACTTGTACGTAAGCCAGAATGCAGAAAGGATATGTAAGGTAACCAGTAGCTGACAAGGAAGCGAGACAGGTTTGTAGCCCACCCCCGATGTAATTCAGTCAGTGCAATGAGCAAGCTGTAAAGGATACGAAGAAGAAATTTAAAAAGGGAATTAAAGTTCACGGAGAAGAAATAAAAACTTTGACGTCTGCCAAAGACACTGTAATTCTGCCAGAGATAGCAAACGGCTTGGAAATTCAGTGTAGTGGAATACATAATGTCTTGAAAGGGGTTGTAAGATCAACATGAACAAAATTTTAAAAAAAGGAGGAACAGCAGAATACAGTCTAAACAAAGAAAGAGATGCCGAGGGAATTGAACTGGGAAATGAGACACTAAAAGTGGAAGATAATTTTCCTGTTGAGTCAGCAAAATAAATACTATTGTATACTTTCTGTCTCTATTGTTAGCACCCGTGAGGATGGTTCACAGAGCTCGCCATCCTCCTTGCTTGTCCGCCTTCCGTTCCAGCTCGTAGAATCAGGAACAATTCGTAAACTGCAGTATTTGTTTAATGTACTCCAGTCTGGGCCTTCCTCTGTAATTTCTGATGCTTACTGCTCCTTGCGTTATCCTTTTCAATTGACCATCGTGTCGGAGTTTATGGCCTGTCAGCTGAGCTCTTCCTCTTTTTAGGTGCTTCGTGAAGCATCTTTTCTCTCTTGCTCTAATGAAAACTCCCTCATTAGTGATCATTTCTCTCCAGCTGATTTTCGTAATTCTTCTGCAGCACCATGTTTCGAACGCAGAGAGTCTTCTCTCCTCTCTCACTCCCAAGTTTCGCTGCTGTATGTTTCAATGCTCCACACGTAGGTCTTCAATATTTATTTCTTCACGTCAGGGCTTAAGTTCTTTAAAGTGGATATGTTTGAAATCCTTGGGCTAGCAGGACAGAGCGGATGCGGTTATGTTTGTGGAAAGGGGACAAAATAAGTTACTGTCAGTTGCACTCAACATATAAATTTAATTTCTTAAAACTCACAATCACACAAGCAAGAATCAAAACTCTCAAGGTTTTAACGAACGACCTCCTTTGATTTAATTTAGATCGGCTGAAGGCCACATCGAAAATCCAAGGCACAAGACCTAAGCACGGAATTGAGGTACAGGAGCTCTTCTGGAGGTTTCAATTCTTAAGAAAAAAAATTTTATCTTCAGTATAAATAGGCTCAAAGCCTTAGCTTAAATTTTTCCCATATAATTCGGGTGAAGGCCTCAAATTAATCAAGAAGAGTGTTGCAGCTTAAGGCCGATACAAAGACTTTCAAGGTTTAATCTAAATAGGCTGAAAACTCGGTTAAAGGCCGCATATCAACAAAACAATTTAAGGGCTTAAGGCCTAGGAACAAGAACTTTCAATTTGGAAAGGCTGAAGGTGTTATCTTAAGGTATTTCGTGTAAAGCTCGGCCGAAAGCCTCATATTAATGAATAACAATCTTATAACTTAAGGGCAAGACAAAGATTTTTAATTTTTAATTTAAGAGAGATTAAAACTCGGCTGAAGGCCACACACCACGCAGAAAACAATTTTACGGCTTAAGGCCGAGAGGGAAGTGCTTCTAAATTTCAAATAAAGTAGGCTAAAGGCTTTATCCTAAAATGCTTCACATAACTCTTGGCTGAAGGCTACGTACGAAACCCAGACAATCTCATGGCTTAAAGCCCAGACAAAGAAATTTCCAATTTTTAATTGAAGCTGGAAAATCGGCTGAAGGACACATAAAAACTAGAAAATATTTCTTACAGCTTAAGGCCTAGACAAAATTTTTCAACTTTTGATTTGAAAATTCTGAAAATTCGGCTGAAGGCCACATACTAATTTGAAACCAATTTACAGCTTAAGGCCTAGGCACAAGGAATTTTCAATTTCAATTTTGAAAGGCTGAAATTCGGCTGAAGGCCACATACCAAACAAGAAACAAGAAGATAGCACTAACGCACGTTTAGGTGAGACAGGCAGCCAGACCGACAACCTATTAATTGGAAGGCAAAGAACCAACCAATAAGATCAGTTTTTCTTCACCCAACCAGCAAAACGACAACAACATGTCAATAGCACAACGTTCTGGATACTGGTGGCCAACCCAGCCAAGTCAGAATAAACGTCCAAAACTACCAACAACACCTCAGCTGTCGAAATACACGCCGTGCTGGACAGAATCAACATGATGAGGAAAATACAATACCACAAACTACGTCAACGACCACGGCAGGTCACCGGAACGTGAACGGCCACAAGGCAGAAGATACCGCTGGTACACTTCATTAATGAAGGAATGAATTAAATTAAGTTAAACACCAAACAGGAAGACGGCTGCAATTCTAGCTGATTTCAATCCACACACGTTGTTGCTCGCAGGACTCTCCCAAAAAGCGACAACCAGGATGAAAAGAAGAGATGTGATAGCAGTTGAGGCTTGATAGTAGGTTAAGTGAGCACTCAACTTTAATGTCCAGGATCGGTGGGCGACGAACTTCGTAACCCTTGCAAGAAGTGTCTCGCAACTCCAAGCGCGCGTGCACGCCGCCAGCGGCTCCATCCTGACTCTTCGCTGCTCTGCCCCAACCGACCTACTGCCACACACAGCACACCCGGAAAGTACATCTGCCACACCAAAGATAGTACAGCAGTACTAGTATCAATACACGCTGCTGCTGGCACTCAGAGAGAGAAGACAGTAACATTATGGCGGTAACCGAAGAACACCACTGGACTGCAACGAATGATAAAAAAAAAAAAAATAAAAAAACAAGGCATGGCGCGAGTTAGCCATGGCTCAATGTTTTTCTTCTTACTGAAAGAATTTCTTACCCGGGCGATACTGCGTACTATCTCCTTGTAACTTCTTTTATCACTGGTTATTTTTAATTTCCCAGGTAATTATACTCGTTTACTTCCTCAGTTGTTTCATTTTTCAGCTTTACTGCTACCTTACTCTCTTTGTTTCTAGTGCAGACTAGAAATTTTGTTTTATGTGTTTATTGTTGTATGAAATTAATCCTCCATTATTCTCTCAGTTGTGTTCAGGATTGTTTGCAGGCCTCGTTCGCTTTCTGCAAATATGCTATATTGTCGGCAAATCTCAAAATGTCTGCCTTATCTCCGTGAATTGTTACTCATATGTTTACTTCCTCTCTCACCCTGACTATTGCCTTCTGTATGTGCAGATTAAGTAAGGTTGGGGAGAGGGAGCAACTTTGTCAAAGCCCTTTTGAGTACTAACAGATTCTTCTTTATAGCCACAGTGCATTACTCTGATTTGAAATATGTAGGCATTTTATATGTCTCCACTCTCTACAGCTGATTCCTGATTGGCGAAGGATACAGAATAATACATTTCAGTGGACAGTGTCAAATGTTTTCTCTTAGATCTATGAATGATATGAATGTACTCTCATCCTTCTTCAATTGTTTCTCTATCACTTGTCTCAATGCTAATATTGCTTCTGTTGTTCCCATTGCTCCCATACATTTTCTAAAACCATACTGATCTATAGATATCTGTCGTTCCGTTTGTTTTTTCATTCCTCTGAGAATAGTTTTAGTGACTATTTTCGAAGCATGGCACACCAGACTCAACTTCCGGTGTTGTTCATACTCCTTGCATCTGTTTTTTAGGTAATGATATTATTACGCATTTAGCATAGTCTTCTGGGAACTCCCCAGGCCTGTAAATATCACATACTAAGTCACAGAGTGCCATATTCGCTTTGTTACCCAACTTTTCTTCTTGTGTGTCATAAATTCCCGGAGCTTTCCTATCTCTAAGGTCCTGTGGTGCTTTCTCATCGCTTTTCTATTGATAGGAGCCCTTACGTCATGCAGCTATACTTCTCATTCCTTTTCGATAAATAGATTTCTGTTGTCTCCTTTGTATAACAGTTGGAGGTATTCCTTCCATCGTTTCACTATAATTCTTTCATCACATACCGTCTTTGTCCTTAATGCTTCTTTTTTTGCCATTCTCGTTTCGAAGAATTTCTTTACATCTCTGTATGCCATGTCAATCTGTGCATGCCATGTCATGTTTGTACAGTGCATATAAAATGCGGGCTGACAATAGCACGAAAAGCAGTACTGAAAAAGAGAAACTTGTTAACACAGAATATAATGTTACGTGTTATGAAGTCTTTTCTGGAGGTATTCGTCTGGAGTTTAGCCCTGTACGGAAGTTAAACCTGAACGTAAGCACCTCAGAAAAGAACAGAACAGGAACTTTTGGAATGTTGTGCTACAAGACAATATTGAAGATCAGAGTGGTATATTAAATAACTAAAGAGAGTGTACTCAATCGCTATAGAGGAAAAAGAAATTTATCACAGAACTTGAGAAAAGAAGAAACTGGTTGATATTATACCTGAGGCAATAAACAACCGTCATTTTGGTGTGGAGGTTAAAAATCGTAGATTGAGACCAAGTCATTATACACTATGAAAATTCAAATGGATGTAGCTTGAAGTATTTAGTAAAGTGCTGTCCAAGAGGGCGAGTGTCATGAGCTGGTATGTGAGAAACTGCGAGTGGTCGTAAGGATCTAGCGGTCGACAGAGAATCGGTACAGAAATCAGAAAGGACAAAACGACAGTAATCTCGGACGTGAAAGCAAAGAATCGTCAACAGCGTAAAAACAAGGCCAGAAAGCAAATAGAGAGGAAAAAAACCAAGAGCAAACGAGTAATTACGCACGAAACGCAATGTGCGTATAGGGTTTGTGGTCGGGATTCTCCCTTCTGGGAATTCGGCAGCCTGGTGCATGTCATGGTTGACGCGCCACTCGGCGACTTCCGCGTCGATGGTGATGAGAACAACAACAAAATTTTCAAATGTGTGTGAATTTCTAAGGGACCAAACTGTTGAGGTCACTGGTCCTTAGACTTACACACTACTTAAAGTAAATAATGCTAAGAGCAACACACACACCCATGCTCGAGGCTGGACGCGAACCTCCAACGGGAGCGGCCGCGCAGTCCGTGACATGGCACCTCAGACCACGCGGACACTCCGCGTGGCAAGGACACACAACACATAGCCCCGTCCCGAGTGAAGAAGGTCCCCAGTCCAACTGGGAGTCAAACCCGGGTTCCCGAATTCGAGAGGTAGCAACGCTAACAACCACAAACTGCCGACCCTGTGTACCAAAATAACATCGGTACTCAGAGAGCTTGAGAAACATGAACGCAACTGGAGGAGGAAAGCGCGCACACTTTCCTCGTAGCTTACGCCGTCGAGGGTTTCTGCCAACTGAAGCAAAGTCCAGGCTGCCCACACTGCGGGC
Source organism: Schistocerca gregaria (assembly GCF_023897955.1). Lineage (NCBI taxonomy): Eukaryota > Metazoa > Arthropoda > Insecta > Orthoptera > Acrididae > Schistocerca > Schistocerca gregaria. Next base: position 516,842,626 of record NC_064921.1, on the reverse strand, counting down.
GCTAAACCAAACATTCTACGAGTATACAGCGAACGCTAATCCCCTCCACTCCATCTCGATGCCAGAGTCCGTTTACGACTGTAAACATCAGCTATATAGAAATGAATAAAGTAGAATAGATGTAGTAGTGTGGATGCTGTTGTGGACGAGAAACTATCGGCGTTGGAGAACTGCAAGGGAAAACTTGCAGCAAATTTCCACTTGGTACAATGAATTGCACCTGTCTTTGAACTTGGATAAATACAATGAGGTCACAAAAATCACAGGATTCATCTTAATATCATGTCGTTTCTCCTTTGGCCAGCGTAGTGCAGCGCTTGACGTGGCATGGATTCAACAATTCGCTGGAATTCCACTGCAGGAACATTAAACCACTTTGCATGTATAGCCGTCTACAATTTCGAATGTGTTACTGACGCAGGTTTACGTGCACGAACTCATCTCTAGATTACATCCGATAAATATTCAATGGGGTTCATGTCGGGAGATCTGGGTGGCCAAATTATTCTCTCGAATTGTCCACAACGTTCTTCAAACCAATCACGAACAATTGTGTCCGGTGACAATTCTATCGTTGTTTGGGTATATGAAATTATGAATGGCTGAAAATGGTCTTCAAGTAACCGAGCATTTCCGGTCAGTAATCGGTGTAGTTAGACCGGAGAACTCGGTCCATTCCACGTAAACAAAGCCCATACCATCATGGGGGCATCAGTCTCCTGCACGGCGCTTTGTTTACAACCTCGGTCTATGATTTCGTGGATTCTGTGCCACACTCGAATCTACTCTTACTGAATTTCGGGGTCATCTGACCAGGCCTTGCTCTGTCAGTCGCCTAGGGTCCATCCGATACTGTCAGGAGCCATATCGTGCTGTTAGAAAAGGTTCAAAAATGGTTCAAATGGCTCTGAGCACTATGGAACTTAACATCTGAGGTCATCAGTCTCCTAGAACTTAGAACTGCTTAAACCTAACTAACCTAAGGACATCACACACATCCATGCCCGAGGCAGAATTCGAACCTGCGACCGTAGCGGTTGCGCGGTTCCAGACTGAAGCACCTAGAACCGCTCGGTCACATCGGCCGGCTGTTAGAAAAGGCACTCGCTACGGTCGTCTGCTGCGATAGCCCATTAACGCAACATTTCGCTGCACTGTCCTAACGGCTACGTCCGTAGCACGTCCAACAATGTTTTGTGACGTTATTACACACAGTGTAGCTTGTCTGATAGCACTGGCAACTCTACGCAAACGATGCTGCTCTCGGTAGTATAGTGGTGGGCGTGGTATTCTTGACGCTGTGGATCTCCGAATATTCAGTTACGATTTCCGATAAGCAATGTCCCACGCTTCTAGCTCAAGTACCATTCCGGGTTAAAAGACTGTTAATTCCCGTCGTGCAGCCATAATCACGTCGGAAACGTTTACTATGAATCACCTGAGCATAAGTGAGAGCTTCACTAATGGACCGCCCTTGTAAACCCTGAGCACGCGATATAGTTCAAATGGCTCTGACCACTATGGAACTTAACATCTGAGGTCATCAGTCCCCTAGAACTTAGAACTACTTAAACCTAACTAACCTAAGGACATCACACACAGCCATGCCCGAGGCAGGATTCGAACCTGCGACCGTAGACAGTAGAGCATAGAACCGCTCGGCCACCTCGGCCTGCGAGCACGCGGTATTATCGCCATCTGTGCACGTGCATATTGCTATCCCACGACTTTACACTTCAGTGAATGCAATGTCTGTAATAAAGAGAAAGCATCCGTTAGCATCCTGAGCACTTCAAATTGTGTAATTACTTAGTGCTAAGACTAACGAACGACATGACATGGAACGATTTCCTAAAATCAGAATCAGGAAAGGCGATGCAATGCATTTGCAAACGAAATCGCGCGCAAAACGCTACTATAATCGATTGCAGAGTATTCTTCTAGCGTTTGGTGTTTTGAAGCTACACGCCGCTACGATAGTAACAGGTTGGTATGAGCCATACCAAAGTTTAATGGAAATACTCGCGAAACTGAAAAGAGAATGCTTGGAAGCATTAGTGAAAACCTATTGAGTGAATTTAGAGTAATTGTATTTCTGGAAGACTGTGCTACCATTACACCACCGCCATCGTATATTTGCGTAGGGATTATAATAATAAGATTAGAGAGATTAAAATGTGTGCAGAGAAATATAGACTGTCATTTTTCCCTGGCTCAGTGCGTGGACGGAATGCAATGTATTTGAAAGATATTTCCGTCATTTAACTGTACAAACTTCTTTATTTTATATTACTATCATGATTTCGGCCTTAAGCAATTATCCAGTACATCACTGAAAGAAATTTTTTGTGCAAATGCATAGAAAGTGTGTAGCACCAAAATTTTACATCATTATGCTATTCTAGTGTCACATTAAAAATTATCAGAATAGTACTACTTACGTGTTGGGTACAAATAGACTTTTTTTTAAGTGAAGTCATCGTCAAGATCTATTGAACTTGGTGTCCTAGTGTCTAGATAAGTACAAAATCAAGAAAATGTATGACAGACACGTAGTAAACTTGTTTTCCGACGATGTAACAACTGCACCAGAAGTACATGTGCAGTGAACATGATTTGAAGATATATTACCTTAATGCGTAGCGTGTTTGCTTTACATGTTGCTATTCTGGATGCAATGGGTTTGTTTATCGATTGTAATATATTTTTTGCCGTTCACTGTTGTGATTTTGTCGTTTGGAGATAGTGAGTGGAGTTGAGGACGTTAACAAATGGAGTGCCAACTGGAGCACAGCAAGAAAATCGTTTTCTCGTTTTAAGGAGGATCATTTTGACATTAGTGACATTAGTGACTCTCTACGTTCAGGAAGACTTCCGGAGTTTGCTGAAGATCGTTTAAACGCATTGATCCACAATGATCTACGTCAGTGTACTCGAGAACTGGCAAATGTGATGAACTGTGATCATTCCACCATCGTCCGACATCTGCTTGCGATGGAGAAGATTCAAAAATTGTGTGTGTGGTTACTGCATACTCTAAGCCAAACTCACAAAAAGAAACAGTGGGTGCCCAAATGTCCATCTCTGCTTGCCCATCATCAATCTGCTCGTGAACGACACTGACCATTCCTATTCTTTATCGCTATTGGTGACGAGAAACGGTGCCTTATGCTGGCATAAGGAAAAGAAAGAAATGTTTGAGGCCATGCAATTCCCCATAGAAAGATCCTGCTGCCATCCACAAAAGATAACGTTATGCATCTGGTGGAATAACAACGGTGTCGTGTGTTACGAATTGTTTCGCCGAGGTGTAACCATCACTGCTGAAATTTATTGTGAACAACTGAAACATCCTGCAACACGGTCTAAGAACAACGGCCAGGAAGACTGCCTCAAGTGATGCTACTCCACGATAACGGCGGCCCGCATTCTAATAGAGTTACAAAAGGAACTATACAGGAGAGTGGGTTTGGAAAGTAATTCCACACTAGCCTTTTCACCTGATCTAGCGCTCTCAGATTTTCACCTTTACCACATTCTCTCCAACAACCATCAAGGAGCTTCTTTTCCAGATGAAAATGCGCTCCGGACATGGCTCGACGGGTTATTTGCTTCAAACAACGTGATTGCTACAGTTGCGGAATCGAAAATTTAGCCCATTGTTGGCCGAATGTTGTGAATAGTGAAATAAAATACATTATTGATGACTAAAGTCTCTGTTATGACTGTGCTTTGTGTTTACTGTACTTATGGATAAAGTTACGAAGTTACACACGAATCTAACATTATGGAAGTTACTAATTGACTGGGTGGTCGACGGTGAACAGCGTAGGTTGTTAAGTCTCCTTTGCATATTCCATAATTACGTAGAGATCATAGGGACATTAAACTGAAACATATTCATACTTCTGTGGTAGAACAGTGTTATCTGTGAATAAACCCGTAAACACATCTTTGGCACAACAGTGTTATCTATGAATACAAGGCCCAAAGGATATGCTTACATCACGAAAGTATGACATCATTCAGGAAAGAGTACCCTGCTTCATATAATGGTTTAAATGAATTGGATATACTCTCACCTATGCACTGTAGTGTGGTGTGCGGAGTATGTTATGTAGACGTACTTGACCTTTTTCTGGTATTACCTGAATCACAACCAGGAAGGGCAGAAATGGTTCAAATGGCTCTGATCACTAAGGGACTTAACATCTGAGGTCATCAGTCTCCGAGACTTAGAACTACTCAAACCTAACTAACCTAAGGACATCACACATATCCATGCCCGAGGCAGGATTCGAACCTGCGACAGTAGCGGCAGCGTGATTCCGGACTGAATCCCCTAGAACCGCTCGGCCACAGCGGCCGGCCACGAAGGGCAAATTAATTATTCAGCACCATATGCCCAGCACCTCTCCCTTTCTTTTTGTTTTTCGAGATTTCGATACGACACGGCGCCAGAAGGAAAATCATTGGTGACGAATTTTGACTCTGAAACTGGATGTGAAGTCACATCTTCATGAGACATTTTATTAGAATTACCCCATCAACAATGTTTCATAAATAACTAATGGCAAACAAAGGGAACGGATCTGTGTGTAAGCTTTTTAAGTTTTTTTATTTTTTTCACTGCCATTTACATATGACATGCTACCAATATTTACATCAATACTCCGCAGGCGACCTGATGGTATGTGCCGGAGGGTTCTTCTGGTTCCAATAACTGAACCCCACATCCCTACTGCATTCACGAATGGAGTGTGGTTAGAATGATTGTCGGTAAACCTCTGTAATAGCTTCAGTTTCCCAAATTTTCTGTTTGCTCGCCGTAGTCAATTCGCGAGGTGGGGAGATCGAACAAGTTTGAGCGACCTTGTTGCTATGATGACAGACTCCTCGTCCAACGAGTCACCGTGCTTTTGTTAACTGTCATGTTCCGTAGACACTCAGTAAGTGCCTATGGATATTCTCTGGTTTTCCGCCAGAGGAAACACTATGACAGCTATTTGGTAACGTGTTGTCCGACTATTCCAGGAAAGTACCGGTGAAAATGTCAATAGTAAACCGCTCCATGCTGCACAACCCCTCTCATGTAGCGTCCGCCAATTCAATTTTCTACGCACGTCTGAAACGCTCTCATGCGGACTAAACGACTCCGTCACGAAATGCTCCCCTCTTCGTTCGATCTTCCCTATCTCTTCGATCATTCCTAGCTGGCAAGGTCCCAGAATACTCGAGAATGGAATAAGCGCCTTGAAAGACACTTCTTTAGTGAACGAATTACATTTATTTTAAGTTCTTCCTAAATTTAAATTTGCTCTTTCTACTAAGTCTTTTATGTGATCATTCCACTTAAGATCACTCTGGATAGATACTACTAGACTTTTTACATTAGTTACTCTTTCCAGCAACTCGTCATTCATAGTGTAGTTGCACAGTAGTGGATTTATTTTTCTATGCATGCGCAGTATCTTACATTTATTTACGTTCAAGGTCAATTTAACAATTAATCAGCCCTCTGCAGGTCATTCTGCGAATCGTTATTCTCCCCTGGCGTTGCTCTCTTCTTACAGACAACCATATAATCTGCGAACTGCTTTAAAAACCTTCCGACGCACTCTGCTAGATCATATATATGCAATGTAAACAGTTACGGTCCTGTCACAATTCTTTTGGGTATTTCCGCAACTACCTGCACATCTGAGTCATGTTTGCAGTCGTAAATCTTGTCTGATATTCGAGGTAAGCTTGTATTTTTTTCTCTAATCGACAGCGCGGAAGAGTGTCAAAAGCCTTCTTAAGTCCAGGAACACGGCATCAGCCTGAGCCTGGTGACTAATAGAAAATTTTCACTAGAAGTTAGTTGATATATACGCATTTATTTGAAATAGTATTAGGCTGGTAGCAGGGTCCATTGTAATTAACAACATTGTAGTGAAATACACATCTGTGGAAGCTTTATATAACTAAGTCTGAACTCAGAAGTGTCAACACACGAGATAATAGAAGAGATGAGAGCAAATGATGAAGTAAATAATGAGGCTACATGCTCTACCTGTACGTAATGCAAATAATGAATTAGCCTAAAAGTACTGCTAAGAAATGGCACACGCGTAGATGCAAAGGAATACTCTTAAGCAAATAATTATTATAACAATCGTTTCTTTTACGGCGAACTGAGGATGCCTAAAACACTTAGGAGAAACATCAGTGTTGAAATTCAGCTCCGAAGGACGAGTAATAGCTATTCTCACCTGCAAGATAAACAAGATATTAATCACACGTCTGTTCTGCAATCTGAAGTAACAATTTACGTCATTTATTACACCCAACACTAATCTGAAATAACACTTCGTAACTTAAGGTTTACATTCGTTGATGTCCTTACTTGGATCGTAGCTCGTATTTATTTTAAAACTAGCAACCCACCCTGGCTTTACAAGTGTCGCACTGAACATCTACAGCGGAGCAACGTGTCTGGCATAGCTGTAAAAAAGTTATACACACAAAGCTTCCTCGTGAATCAATCTGTTAGTGAACATCGTATAAAAGTCCCTACAGTAGTTGCTGAGATTAGCTTTCAGATACAGACAGAAAAACGCGGGGGGAAACTTCAGTTTATAACATAGTACAGAACAAAAAGTTAGAAGTTTGATAGGAAAGAAAGGTAAAATAGGAAAGGAAGTGGTGTTATTGGCGCTGCATCATAAGCGCTGTCCGGTATATACCAGTACTTCTATTTTTGCTCTGGCAATAAGTTATTCTTGACGTAATGCGTTCTAACCCGCAACCAAATGGTCTCAGGGTCATAACTTGGCATCTGAAACATTTGAGTGTACTCATACTCAGTTAAGAACACAAATGAAGTGGCAACTAAAATTAAGGACATAAATATTCCAGCAGGTGCCAGGTTTGCCTCTTTTGATGTAACTAACCTATTTACAAATGTACCAACTGAAGAAACAATAGACATAATCTTTGAAAACTTAACAGAACATAAAAAGTTATCAATTGCAGAAATATCAGAAGTCAAGGACATGTTACAGCTAATATTGTCTTACCATTACTTTACATTTAATGGGACAGTTTATCAACAGATTGAGGGTCTTGCCTTGGGCAGCAGCATTTCAAGTTTTCTGGCAGACATATTACTCAATCACCTGAAAAGTAATTTCTTATTGAAGACAATAGACTCAAAAGTAAAATAATATATTACTGGAGATATGTTGATGGCACCTTGCTGCTATTTGATGGAACAAAAAACGAGCTCGAAGAATTACTAGCAGTATCCAGTTCTTTCCACAAAAACATAAAATTCACAATAGAACATGAACAAAATCATCAACTTCCTGGATCTTAAAATCACCAACCACCAACAAAAACACAAGTTCAGCATACACAGAAAACACACATACACAAACATAACACTGGGCAACTCATCACGCCATCCCACCACACAGGAACATGCGGCATTCAGATCCATGCTATACAGAGTACACTCCCTTGATTTAGAAGGAAACGCCGTCAAGAATGAGATAGATACATTAAAGAGCATTGCCATACGAAATGGCTGCACAGCCAAAACAATTGACAATTTAAGCAGAGAAATACACAAAAGCAAGGCAACGAAAGGACACACTGTGGAAGAAGAGAAAATATTAACCAGTATCCCATACCTGGGCCCCATATCACAAAAAATCGCCAACTTTTTCAGAAAAACAAATGCCACAGTTGCATTCTCAACCAATAATAAGGAAACTTACTCATCCATAACGTAAAATCTGATACACAAACATACAACAACAGCGGATTGTACAAATTATCATGCCCCAGTTGTCCTGCCTACTATGTAGGGACAACAGGCAGAAACTTCAAGACCCGTTTTCAAGAACATGTAAATGATTTCAGGCTTAAAAATTTCGAAGAATCAGTCATTGCACAACATATGTTAGAAACGAAACATGTCATCAACAGTCTGGAAAACAATTTCGTAATACTACATAACGAAGAAAATGATAAGACCCTAACTCTGTTAGAACAACTGGAGATATACCTCCACGAAATCAGAAAACCAGAATCTATGTTAAATAAACAAACAGATTTCGCAAGCCATGGTTATTTCAGTAATTTTACAGACTTATTCTAAAGTTATTTCTTGGATATGTCAATTGTTTAATAGTTATATCTTTAGCACTGCGAATAAGTTCATCTTTGACAACACCAGGTACAAAAACATCTGTGACGTGTTTATAAACCTGTGTGTACAAATGTGCCTCTTAGGTGAAGTGACATGTACTAAAACGACGAAGAAAAGAATGTTTGCCGGTGCTAAAATTTTAAAAATGCATTCCTTGAATTATGTGGTAAATTTACAATGTTCATTTTCCACTATTTTGCACATATTTTACGAAATTAAGAACCTAACATTAAACATTTTCGTGACAGGAATATGCATTTCACCTCATTCAAGAGAAGAAATAAAACATGTATTAAGACAAATTACACCTTATGATGTACCCACAGGGTCCGAAATGCATCGTGTACTTAATAAAACACGAAAAAAGTGTGACTGAGGGCGTTGTTTAATTCATACTTCCAATGTTTTGAATACAGTCACGTTTTAAGCTGCAAAATATGGATAAAATTAAATTGGTAAGGATATACTCACGGAGTTCAAGAGGAACAACCCTGTAGCGACGATAAGTGGAATAGTTACCTTCCGCTTCCCGTTCTCTTACCTTCCTGGACTAAAGCTCATGGAATAAAGTGTAACGAAGAGAAATCGGTTAACCAAAGTCCAAGGATTATTTCGAGAAAGAAGCTTTCACTCAGCAGATGAGTGGATGGGAAATCCGGAACAGATGAGAATCGAAACATTTGAAATGTGGTGCTACAGACGAATGTTGAAAATCAGTTGGACTGATAAAGTAAGGAATGAGGTGGTTCTCCGCAGAATCAGCAAGGAAAGAATACGTGAGAAACACTGATAACTAGAAGGGACAGGATGACAGAATGTCTGTTAAGACATCGGGAAAAACTCCCGTGGTACCTGAGAGAGCTTTAGAGAGTAAAAAACAGTAAAGGAAGACGGAGATTGGAATGCATCCAGCAAATAATTGGATGCGTAAGTTGCAAGTACCTCTCCGATATGAGAAGATTGGCACAGGAAAAGAATTCGTGGCAGGTCAGAAGACTAATGGCGAAAAGAAATAAAAAAAAGAAAATAATAAACGAAGCGAAGCCGAGAGGAGAAGTGGAATCGTGAGTAGATTAAGGATGCGTCAGTCAAAAGAATATTGCCCACGAAAATGAAGAAACCGGGATCGAATCCTAGTCAGGAACACACCTAACAAGAAGCTTCTAAACAGCGCACACTCCGCTGCAAAATGAAATACTGATTGTAGAGTGGAGTAGCTTGTCACGTAAGCGATATATCGACTGGTCGTCGGTGGGGTTAAGAGCGTGGTAACCGTGTGGTGGATGGACTAGTCGCTCAAAATCAGTGCATTTTAATCATCATCATCATTATCTTCAACGTATTCAAGGACTAGGCCTTTCGCCCTGTTTCGCCTCAGAACTATCGACTCCATCTCATTAACGGATGTTGAGTTAGATAATATTGAATCTTTACTTATCCTACTATTAGACGTTGGCCTACATCAAACGTGTTATTTCCAGATCACTCTGTATTTTACAGTTATAGTTGTAATTTGCTATAGATATAGTACTTATCTAACGTAAGTGTTTGCCGCGCGGGATTAGCCGAGCGGTCCAAGGCACTGCAGTCATGGACTGTGCGGCTGACCCTGGCGGAGGTTCGATTCCTCCCTCTGGCATGGGTGTGTGTGTTTGTCCTTAGGATGATTTAGGTTAAGTAGTGTGTTACCTTAGCAGTTAAGTCCCATAAGATTACACGCACATTTGAACATTTTTTGAATGTCAGTGTTTCTTTTATGGTCTAGTAAAGAACAGTAACCTACAAAGCGGAGGAAATTCGTTTCTGATAATTCGATTTCATATAATTGATCTCATGATAGCGCCCAACATTTGCCACATACAACAGTAAAGATAAGGCTATTTCTCTGTAAAGCTTAATAAATATTTTTCCCTAGGTTCTGTTTTAATGTATGTTGCATGACTCGTCAGAAAATTATAAGTCTCTCCAATTTTAGCTTTCATTCCGCTGACTCGGGAAATTTAAAACTGCACTCCAGATATTTAAACTCTCTTACTTAATCAGTTTTTTTGTCCCCTTATGACAATTTTTGCTCTTGTTGTTATTGCTGTTGTTGTTCAGTCCTGAGACTGGTATGATGCAGCTCTCCATGCTACTCTATACTGTGCAAGCTTCTTCATCTCCCAGTACCTACTGCAACCTACATCCTTCTGAATCTGCTTAGTGTATTCATCTCTTGGTCTCCCTCTACGATTTTTACCCTCCACACTGCAATTCAATACTAAATTGGTGATCCCTTGATGCCTCAGAACATGTCCTACCAACCGATCCCTTCTTCTGGTCAAGTTGTGCCATAAACATTTCTTCTCCCCAATCCTATTCAATACTTCCTCATTAGTTATGTGATCTACCCATCTAATCTTGAGCATTATTCTGTAGCACCACATTTCGAAAGCTTCTATTCTCTTCTGGTCCAAACTATTTATCGTCCATGTTTCACTTCCATACATGGCTACAATCCATACAAATACTTTCAGAAATGACTTCAAAAAATGGTTCAAATGGCTCTGAGCACTATGGGACTCAACTGCTGTGGTCATTAGTCCCCTAGAACTTAGAACTACTTAAACCTAACTAACCTAAGGACATCACACACATCCATGCTCGAGGCAGGATTCGAACCTGCGACCGTAGCAGTCACACGGTTCCGGACTGCGCGCCTAGAACCGCGAGACCACCGCGGCCGGCAGAAATGACTTCCTGACACTTAAATCTATACTCGATGCTAACAAATTTCTCTTCTGCAGAAACGCTTTCCTTGCCATTGCCAGTCTACATTTTATATCCTCTATACTTCGACCATCATCAGTTATTTTGCTCCCCAAATAGCAAAACCCCTTTACTACTTTAAGTGTCTCATTTCCTAATCTAATTCCCTCAGCATCACCCGACTTAATTCGACAACATTCCATTATTCTCGTTTTGCTTTTGTTAATGTTCATCTTATATCCTCCTTTCAAGACACTGTCCATTCCGTTCAACTGCTCTTCCAAGCCCTTTGCTGTCTCTGACAGAATTACAATGTCATCGGCGAACCTCAAAGTTTTTATTTCTTCTCCATGGATTTTAATACCTACTCCGAATATTTCTTTTGTTTCCTTTACTGCTTGCTCAATATACAGATTGAATAACATCGGGGAGAGGCTGCAACCCTGTCTTATTCCCTTCCCAACCACTGCTTCCCTTTCATGTCCCTCGACTCTTACAACTGCCATCTGGTTTCTGTACAAATTATAAATAGCCTTTCGCTCCCTGTATTTTACCCCTACCACCTTTAGAATTTGAAAGAGAGTATTCCAATCAACATTGTCAAAAGCTTTCTCCAAGTCTACAAATGCTAGAAACGTAGGTTTGCCTTTCCTTAGTCGTAAGGTCAGTTTTGCCTCGCGTGTTCCAGTATTTCTACGGAATCCAAACTGATCTTCCCCGAGGTCGGCTTCTACTAGTTTTTCCATTCGTCTGTAAAGAATTCGCGTTAGTATTTTGCAGCTGTGGCTTACTAAACTGATTGTTCGGTAATTTTCACATCTGTCAACACATGCTTTCTATGGGATTGGAATTATTATACTTTTCTTGAAGTCTGAGGGTATTTCGCCTGTTTCATACATCTTGCTCACCAGATGGTACAGTTTTGTCAGGACTGGCTCTCCCAAGGCCGTCAGTAGTTCTAATGGAATGTTGTCTACTCCGGGGGCCTTGTTTCGACTCAGGTCTTTCAGTGCTCTGTCAAACTCTTCACGCAGTATCGTATGTCCCATTTCATCTTCATTTACATCCTCTTCTATTTCCATAATATTGTCCTAAAATACATCGCCCTTGTATAGAACCTCTATATACTCCTTCCACCTTTCTGCTTTCAGTTCTTTGCTTAGAACTGGGTTTCCATCTAAGCTCTTGATATTCATACAAGTGGTTCTCTTTTCTCCGAAGGTCTCTTTAATTTTCCTGTAGGCAGTATCTATCTTACCCCTAGTGCGATAAGTCTCTACATCCTTACATTTGTCCTCTAGCCATCCCTGCGTAGCCATTTTGCACTTCCTGTCGATCTCATTTATGAGACGTTTGTATTCCTTTTTGCCTGCTTCATTTACTACATTTTTATATTTTCTCCTTTCATCAATTAAATTCAATATTTCTTCTGTTACCCAAGATTTTCTACTAGCCATCGTCTTTTTACCTGCTTGATCCTCTGCTGCCTTCACTACTTCATCCCTCAAAGCTACCCATTCTTCTTCTACTGTATTTCTTTTCCCCATTTCTGTCAATAGTTTCCTTATGCTCTCTTTGAAACTCTGTACAACCTCTGGTTCTTTCAGTTTATCCAGATCCCATCTCCTTAAATTCCCACCTTTTTGCAGTTTCTTCAGTTTTAATCTGCAGTTCATAACCAAAAGATCTGCCCCTGGAAATGTCTTACAATTTAAAACTTGGTTTCTAAATCTCTGTCTTACCATTATATAATCTATCTGATACCTTTTAGTATCTCCAGGGTCCTTCCATGTATACAACCTCCTTTCATGAGTCTGAAACCGAGTGTTAGCTATGATTAAGTTGTGCTCTGTGCAAAATTCTACCAGGCGGCTTCCTCTTTCATTTCTTAGCCCCAATCCATATTCACCTACTACGTTTCCTTCTATCCCTTTTCCTACACTCGAATTCCAGTCACCCATGACTATTAAATTTTCGTCTCCCTTCACTATCTGAATAATTTCTTTTATTTCATCATACATTTCTTCAATTTCTTCGTCATCTGCAGAGCTAGTTGGCATATAAACTTGTGCTACTGTAGTAGGTGTGGGCTTCGTATCTATCTTGGCCACAATAATGCGTTCGCTATGCTCTTTGTAGTAGCTTACCCGCATTCCTATTTTCCTGTTCGTTATTAAAGCTACTCCTGCATTACCCCTATTTGATTTTGTGTTTATAACTCTGTAGTCACCTGTCCAGAAGTCTTGTTCCTCCTGACACCGAACTTCACTAATTCCCACTATATCTAACTTTAACCTATCCATTTCCCTTTTTAAATTTTCTAACCTACCTTCCCGATTAAGGGATCTGACATTCCACGCTCCGATCCGTAGAACGCCAGTTTTCTTTCTCCTGATAACGGCATCCTTTTGAATAGTCCCCGCCCGGAAATCCGAATGGGGGACTATTTTACCTCCTGAATATTTTACCCAAGAGGACGCCATCATCATTTAATCATACAGTAAAGCTGCATGCCCTCGGGAAAAATTACGGCCGTAGTTTCCCCTTGCTTTCAGCCGTTCGCAGTACCAGCACAGCAAGGCCGTTTTGGTTATTGTTACAAGGCCAGATCAGTCAATCATCCAGACTGTTGCCCTTGAAACTACTGAAAAGGCTGCTGCCCCTCTTCAGGAACCACACGTTTGTCTGGCCTCTCAACAGATACCCCTCCGTTGCGGTTGTACCTACGGTACGGCTATCTGTATCGCTGAGGCACGCAAGCCTCCCCACCAACGACAAGGTCCATGGTTCGTTCCAAATTTGCATGCCATCATCTTTGTTTTATCTGTCGATATTCTCATTTCGTATCTAGCTTCAGTTTGACTAAACTTGTGTGCTGAAATTTGAAACTTTTCTTCAGATTCTCCTATTACAAGCTGATGGTCAACAATAGCAGCGACGTGAAATTAAAATCGTTACTTCTTACGGTGTTGTTTAACACAACCAACAATTTATGAATGATGTCCTCAATATATATATTAAAAAGAGCTGTGGACAGTGGGAAGCCTTATCTAGCTCCTTGATTAAAGTCAGAAAATTCTGTCCCAATCATTAGAGTGAAAGACGGCGGTACTTTCCGGGCAGGCCACTGCCATGGTAATACCCGTCAAGCTCCTCTCCTTTCATTTTGTTTCGGTGATTATCATACAGTTTCATTCGCCTTTGGTGTATCAAAATTTTCCCTGGCTGATAGTAATCTAATCGACTATTAGGGTTAGGGTAAACCACTGATTGATCTCACAGTACTTGCATGACAAGAGTGGCTGTAGTACAATTAAACTTGGCTATACAGACAGATTTTAGAACGCTGGAGGTGACCATTGCATTCGGGGCAGCTTTAGAACTTTCCCTGAGCAGTAAGCAAGTTTGAGGATTCCTTTGTAGTCACGCCAGGGTAGTGGTTTATGGGCCGCCATTCTGGCGGTCAGCCTTGTTTCACTGTCGACCGTGCAAGAGGGTGGGAACCCCATGGCTGAATGCGAAATGACATTTCTTTAGAAACTGGCGGCGCCAGACGTAAAGTGGCGTCGGGTTGGCAGTTGGTTAATGTGTTTATTACAAGAACAGCGTACCCTGTTAGATAGGACAACGAATTTCTCTGAATGTCGCGCTTCGTGGTTGGCGCCATGCCCCGCCAAAACGGCGTCCACTAAATCGTTTTATGGACAAGGCGGAGCTTGTTTTCACTAGGGAACTGCCTTCATGTTGTGAAATGCGTCGGGGGTTTGGCTGCAGGAATTCCAGGCATTGCATGCTGTTTTTCTGGAGAAAAGAAAGTGCACTGCTCTGCAGTGATTGGTTGAGGAAGATCAGATCTCCTTCCTAGAAAATATGATTGGCACAGTAACCACTGCAGGGGCATGATAGGTTTATTCAAGAACATCTGGTAGTTTTTGGAAGGTTTTGAGGAACAGGAGACATGTCTCGGAGTACAGTCACTAGAGCTCTTCTATTTTCATGGAGAGAGCAGTTAGTTGTAGAGACTTCTGGACACATGGGTGAAACTTTTTATTTTCGTGGACATGAGAAAATCTCCGGCGGACGTGGTGTCATCTACCACAGTACTACGCTTCGGCAGTGTCTGCAAGCAGACGACGGCATCTTGCCTTTCACCAGCTATATCGGTAACATTTTGCAACTTTGGCAATTTCAGAAGCCCATTAATCCGTTTTAAGACCATCTCTTTTGATCGCAGCCTTATATTAGCGGTAGTCACACCCAGTCTCCACAGCATGGTTAATTTTATCTTCACACGAGAAATTAATCAGTGGAATCATACAGCAGAGTGTGCTTGCACAGATTGGCAGCCTTCTACTCACAGTAGTCAGTCTCATTTACACGTAAATTCCTGTTAGGTTCCGTAAGTCTGTTGCCAACCACCCTGAGTTCTTGTTAATGAAATGTTACACATTCAAGTTTCTGTTTGTATGTTTATTCTCTCTTGACCTTGATATTAGTTAATGTATCTCTTTGTGATACCATAGGTCCTTCTTACTGATTTTTCAATGACATCCATTCTCATTCACTAGAATGTCATTTATTTTGTTGTGGGTTTTAAGTATAATTAAATCAGTTTTATGTCTTGTTAGCCAACTCAGGGGTGATCCACATAGGGTCCACTGTTTAATGTCAGATTTCCTTGGGTTGTTGATAAATGTGACATCTCTTGGGTTTGGTGGTTACGACTTTTTAGTCATTTGGCGGATGGAGAACTGCCACCACCATAGGCTAGCTTGCATATTGGCGACCTTCCAGTGACCGAATGTTCCCCTCAGTTTCCTCTGATAACAATAATCAGTTAGTAGTTACATTCATATTTTTCTATTGTGTTTCAATTCTTTCTTTTTTTGTTCTGGAGTAGTACTTAAAGCTGAAAATAAAAAATTTCTCTCTTACCATGTAACATATTTATTTGTGTTCATGTTTTGGGGGTTCTGTACCACATCCACGAATTTGACAGTTCAGCATTGCTACCTGCGTTGCAAAAAAACTCCTTTCTGGTGTGGTAATTGTGCGTTTTTGTTTTGTATATCTGAAAGTTAGATATTAGGTGTTCTTACCTATGTATAGGTTTTCCTTTGTGTTCCGTATCTTTTTGTTCTCTTTTCGGGTCATGCAAAATAATTTCTTTTCTTTATCCCCCCTTGTTGTGAATGTTGATGAGGAGTAAAGCGAATTTACTTCATGACCTAAGTCTAGTAGACTCGACAAATACGATGGAACACTCTAATAACGGTGTCGTCAACCCTTGTGGTGACGTGTTGGACGGGTTTGCCATGGAGCTCTCAGGCCCAAACATGTATGACAGGCGTTCGATACCGATAGATGATGCGGGATTGGAACAGGGAATTAGCAGTGGTGATGAGTCTGATGATGGAGACGACCGTGGTCATTTAGACGTATTTGTCATGAATAGAAATTTGGAAAGGGATATAGAAGGCAGACACACAGTGCGACGCCAATGCACCAGCACTCGGGAATCTTCGCCAGTGGCAGGCTCGCCTATGAACCGGAACCTGATACAATCATCACGCTCCAGTTCAACTTAAGAAGAAGGTGGATGAATTAGAAAGAAAACGAAGGGAGGAGGCAGAAGAATTGAAAGAAAACGAAGTGAGGAGGCCGAAGAATTGGAACGAAAAGGACAGCGTGAGGAGATCGCATTGTAACTGTAGATTAGCGAACGCATGAATGAGTTTGGGGCAAAACTCTGTGAGGGACGCAAACTCCGGACGCCTTTGCCTGAATAGAGGTAGCAGGTGCGAAGAAGATCGTTCTTGCTGCTCACACCCAAGCAAAACTAGCGAGTTACATGGCAAACAAAAGTGATCGTCTACACGCAGAATACTGCCAAAGTAAACGATCTACTAGCTCAAGTTGAGGAAAAGTTGCAGACAAACACTTCGAGACCTTGCACGACGGAACAATTACGGTGCTGTGAAACTTCAATGGCACGAGTGATGGCATCGCGTGGTTCACAGAGCAAGCCACGTCTTCTGCTGAGTGTTGTGCGCACTCACGCCACACCTCTGAGCCCATGGGTAAGAATACGCTGGACACGTTCCCAGGGAATTTTGGTAGGCGTGACGACCACAGAGGACATGAGGTGTCACATCATCTGGACCAAATCCCAGTGAAGGAATATGACGGGTTCTCAAGTGCGAAGGTCGAAGCTACGTTCGACCAGAAGCATTTTCTCTCCGTGCTAAAATTTCAAAATGTTGGGGATAATGGCTGCTGCTTACCTCCTACAACATGGATTGGTCAATTCGCCCTGTCGTTACCATCTTCATGGCCCCTCAGTACGAAGCTGAAATTTATCTGTGCCTATATTGAGGGAACGGCCGCCGAAAAAATTCTTGATGTCGCGGTAAAGTCCTGCACATTCGAATAGTTAAGGAATCTACGTATTGGTCACGAGAAATGCAGGATTGAGCGAAACAGGAGATTATGATGCGGCCTGAATTCAAATCTTCGGGATATAAAGGACCGGTAAAATGTTCGAGGCGTTATTAAAGAAGAACCAGTTCTTCGACGCATCCTGCAGCCTGTCGGAAATTATTCGTTTCTGTTTGTCAAAGCTCCCCATGCAGTATCAACAGGCACCCGACGGTAGGTGCGTGGACAACAATGAAGCTTTCAAAAATCTACTCAACGAGCTGGAATGGATATATGAGAGACAGAATGTAAGGGATAAGGGCAGAAACAATAACAGCAACAACCAGTAACTGCATAAGAAACAAGGATTGGCACAGTGAGTGACACGGTCCACAGGGAAGGACAGAGGAAAGAGCATTCCAACCCGAACGCAGAAATTATGGGTACCAGAGGCGAGGAGGCGATAATGTGCAGCATTAAGATTGTAACTGGCGGGAGCAGGAATAGAACCAGCATGCTTCTGGAGGTTGGCGCGGTCCAGACAGGAATCAGCAGGTAGGAGAGGCGGGTGAGATTCGTCCACTCTATCTCACTCACAACACACAAAACCGTAGCCTTCCACGAAACTGACGCCAGGGGGGTGCGAAAGAGGTTCGCAATCTCCGAGGTCGCAGAATCGATCACGAGAACTCCCTGGAATTTGAATCATTGAAGTCTAAAAGGTCGGTTGTCCTTCACCACGTTTGTCACGTGAAGCACTTCGTAGAACAGGGTCTACATAATGTGTAAGTAGGCTGTTTAGGTTTTTATGTTGGTAAAGCCACGTAGCGCTCTATATGAGAATTATTGGCTGTGCTGTGTGAAGGCTGTGGTTGGTTTGCATTGTTGGAATATATGCTATTGTAGTGTTGGGCAGTTGGCTGTTAACAGCGCCTAGCGTTGCGCAGTTGGAGGTGAGACGCCAGCAGTGGTAGATGTGGGGGGAGAGATGGCGGAGTTTTGAGAGCGGATGATATGGACGTGTGTCCATCAGACACAGTAAATCTGTAAGACTGGATGTCATGCACTGATATATACATATTATGGCTTCTGAACACTATTAAGTTAAATACATTGTTTGTTCTCTATCAAAATCTTTCATTTACTAACTTGCCTATCAGTAGTTAGTGTCTTCAGTAGTTTGAATCTTTTATTTAGCTGGCAGTGTTGGCGCTCGCTGTAGTGCAGTAGTTCGAGTAACGAAGATTTTTGTGAGGTAAGTGATTGATGAAATGTGTAGATTATTGTTAGTCAGGGCCATTCTTTTGTAGAGATTTCTGAAAGTCAGATTGCGTTGCGCTAAAATATTGTGTGTCAGTTTAGTGTTGATCAGAATAGGTAAAGAGCGAAATGTCTGAGTACGTTCAGTTCTGCTCAGCTGTTTGAAAATCAAATAATGTAAGAGGTTTATCAGTACAGTAATTCCTTAATTTTTCCAAGGGGACGTTTCAAATGTATCACACATCTGTTTGGTATTAGAAGTTTTATATACTGATTTACTATGTTTTGTAAATGTAATTTTGTAAACATTAGGTATTATATAGGGTTTATTTTTGGGTATCTGGATTGAGTGAAAAGTAGGTTGTAATGGACATTTATGTCTGACTACAGCATTTTATCTTTGTCGTTTTCCAGCGCCACATCCATCTTAAAGTTGTGTTTTTTGGTTGTTTTTTTTCCGTGGCTGTTTCTCTCAAGGAACACTGATCTGGAATGTGAACGCCATAATTATAAGCGGTACTTACCGGTGTTTGAGTGAATGCATTCTCTTTCTGGGGTCATGACTCACATTTGGGTGACTTCGGGCTTTTCGACCTTGATGGGGGAATCGTCATCTGATATGTGTGAAACCTGCGCCGGTCTTCTGTCTTTGGTTGTGTTGCGAGGTGCTTACTACTCTTACAAATGCTTATGACAGTGAGTGGGGCACGTACCCGTTGTGTTGCACCTTTCTCCTGATAGGTTTCGAGTGCGTATTGGAACGTCCTTGAGCGTTGCGACAGTTTTTGTAGTGCTTTTTTTTCCTCGTGTGTGCGTAGCCACGCCTGAGTCGCGTGTGCTGAATTCGGATTCGAGAAATGCTAAGGAGGACGTCGAGCCCACGCACGCCGCTGTGCGATGGCTCATACTTTGGTTTGGCTCATCTCCAGGTTTAAATACTTGTTTGTGTGCAACATCGTCATGGAGGAAAGACAGTGGGGAAGCCCAACAACAAAACCGTGACACAGAACTGGACTGCGTATTTCTCATACATATATCAGTACGCCTCATTGTAGCAGTAGTTCATTTTTATCGCTTGTGTTACTTGGATCTTGGTATAAAAGCACATGTCTGGACGCTTGTCTGGCTTTCCTTGTGGAGTTTCACAGTCTGCTACGCAATTCGTGTTCGAGGTTATAGGAATACGTAATCACAAACATAGAAACCTGGGGATTCGGAGAAGAACTGGTGTTCAAACATCAATATCTCGGCGAGACAGGGAAGACGGCATTTCGCGACTCTGTTGTCGCACGTCAGGCCAGTTGGACACATAAGTATCGAAATTTTATTTCCCCTCATATAGGTTGTACTGCCAGTATTCACTGTATTTTTTTGTGTTGTCTTTTTGTTTTGGACCCCTGTGCTTGTCTTTAAAATGTTCGCAGATCTCCCAGACGCCGCAACCACGTAGGAAGACTACGTTTTTAGACTTACTGTTGCCTGTTGGGCTTAATCATTTAGTTTTGCATGTTAGATTTGGTCTCCATTTGTGTTTACCACTGGGAATGCCTGTATGTGTAGAATATAAAAGATGTTGGAGGGTAGTTTCAAAGTAAAATTAGAGTCTAAGGCAGGCGAATTAGTAAGGTAATTAGTCTGAGAGAGCCCTGTCTACTGTTAGTTTTTTGTGAGTTTTGATGTCTACTGCTCAGTGCCACATTTTTGTATTTTGTTTTATCTATACTCAGTAGTAATCTTTTTGTAAATATTTTAGTTTTTTTTGTGAGTCAGAATCCGACACGCTACTGTGACCATGTACAAGATTTTGTAAGGTGTGGATAGTGTACCAATTGGTTCTCGGTGAGGACTGTACAGGCACTGTTCATGAAGTTACATGGAGGCACGAGGTGGTCGGACGAGTAACCAGCTGCCACGGGATGAGGCTAAGGAAACTGAAGAGAAGCAGTTAGTGTAACCTGTCAGGCAGCTGGCACAGTAGACAACACTGCGACAGGCAGATGACCAGGGTTACCCCTACAGGGAACAAGCGAACAATGGCCGCCACGCACCATGTTCACTTTCGCCGACAGCTGATGAGAGAGAAGCGACCTTGGGGGATCCCTGAGCACGGCCTGCTGTCTGCAGGCATGGACTTTCACTGTCTAGGGGATGAGCCGACGCCATCCAGTGCTCCGGTCAGACCTAGTGTGTGAGCTGGAAGTAGGGACGCCTGGAGCGCACTGCTGTCAACACGGCTACCCCTAAACAACGCCCAAGGAGGAGTGTCTCCATCGGGTGCGGAACGTCCTGGAGTGCCTCATACATTACGTGCTGCCAGATAGTTTGTCCACACGTGGGTGTGGTCTGCTTGACCGCCTACAGTCTGTTACTGTCACCGGCACCTCGCAGCTCTACAAGATGTGCCACCTGGTCCTTCCGTCGGAGAGCCAGTCGGAAGAAGACGTCAGGTGTAACACACTGCGACAAGTGGTGGCTGCCATGTGACCAGTTGATCCTCATATGTATGTGGTCTGTGTGACCGTCCGTACCCCGCAGTAGCCAGCGGCATTGCTGGGGTGTGACATGCATTTAGCGTCTAGTGTCTAGCGTCTTATGTCTTGTGTCTCGGCCACCAACTCCCACATCCGTCAACTCACACGTGGCCCTGGTCTGTAAGACCGCCTGCAACTCTCACCAAGACTGCTGTGCTGTCAGCCTGTGTTATGTAGTGCCTTATGTAAAACAATTCTGTCAACATCTACACCAGATGGGTCGACCCCAAGAACGCTACCTTACACAACTTATTTCATAGACCGAAGAAAAAGTGTATTTCATTGTTGTTGTATGCACAAATGTTCAGTGAAACTTCGTTTCTTGTCATCATCTGTTTCAATGACGAACATTACACACTATAATTGTCTGTTTGCTTCCTTGCCATAGATTTAAGAGGTCTCATTTTTGTTTTGGTAACCACTAAACCACAAATGGACACTGCCGGTCAGTCCCTGCTATAAACATTCCTACTTTTGTGTTTTCATGTATCGTTGCTATCATATTACATTTTTTTTCCTTTTGTGTACACTGGATAATTTATTTTCGTATGTATCCTCACCAGTTTTTCACTTACAGTTAGTCTTGTAATACAACATATTTTTCCATGTATACTTTGTGACACACGTTTTGTAAATCCAGCAACACGCGTGTGTCCTCCATGTATTAATTAATGAAAGGTGAATGCAAGTTGGTTAATAGTCATGTTTCATGAATTAATCACACGAAAGGACATTAGGTCATATCATTATGGCTGTCTCTTTTCTTTTCTCAGAGATAATGAATGTACACTCCTGGAAATTGAAATAAGAACACCGTGAATTCATTGTCCCAGGAAGCAGAAACTTTATTGACACATTCCTGGGGTCAGATACATCACATGATCACACTGACAGAACCACAGGCACATAGACACAGGCGACAGAGCATGCACAATGTCGGCACTAGTACAGTGTATATCCACCTTTCGCAGCAATGCACGCTGCTATTCTCCCATGGAGACGATCGTAGAGATGCTGGATGTAGTCCTGTGGAACGGCTTGCCATGCCATTTCCACCTGGCGCCTCAGTTGGACCAGCGTTCGTGCTGGACGTGCAGACCGCGTGAGACGACGCTTCATCCAGTCCCAAACATGCTCAACGGGGGACAGATCCGGAGATCTTGCTGGCCAGGGTAGTTGACTTACACCTTCTAGAGCACGTTGGGTGGCACGGGATACATGCGGACGTGCATTGTCCTGTTGGAACAGCAAGTTCCCTTGCCGGTCTAGGAATGGTAGAACGATAGGTTCGATGACGGTTTGGATGTACTGTGCACTATTCAGTGTCCCCTCGACGATCACCAGAGGTGTACGGCCGGTGTAGGAGATCGCTCCCCACACCATGATGCCGGGTGTTGGCCCTGTGTGCCTCGGTCGTATGCAGTCCTGATTGTGGCACTCACCTGCACGGCGCCAAACACGCATACGACCCTCATTGGCACAGAGGCAGAAGCGACTCTCATCGCTTAAGACGACACGTCTCCATTCGTCCCTCCATTCACGCCTGTCGCGACACCACTGAAGGCGGGCTGCACGATGTTGGGGCGTGACCGGAAGACGGCCTAACGGTGTGTGTGACCGTAGCCCAGCTTCATGGAGACGGTTGCGAATGGTCCTTGCCGATACCCCAGGAGCAACAGTGTCCCTAATTTGCTGGGAAGTGGCGGTGCGGTCCCCTACGGCACTGCGTAGGATCCTACGGTCTTGGCGTTCATCCGTGCGTCGCTGCGGTCCGGTCCCAGGTCGACGGGCACGTGCACCTTCCTCCGACCGCTGGCGACAACATCGATGTACTGTGGAGACCTCACGCCCCACGTGTTGAGCAACTAGGCGGTACGTCCACCCGGCCTCCCGCATGCCCACTATACGCCCTCGCTCAAAGTCCGTCAACTGCACATACGGTTCGCGTCCATGCTGTCGCGGCATGCTACCAGTGTTAAAGACTGCGATGGAGCTCCGTATGCCACGGCAAACTGGCTGACACTGACGGCGGCGGTGCACAAATGCTGCGCAGCTAGCGCCATTCGACGGCCAACACCGCGGTTCCTGGTGTGTCCGCTGTGCCGTGCGTGTGATCATTGCTTGTACAGCCCTCTCGCAGTGTCCGGAGCAAGTATGGTGGGTCTAACACACCGGTGTCAATGTGTTCTTTTTTCCATTTCCAGGAGTGCATGTTGTCAGTTTTCACATTGCGAGGGATATCCTTTGTAAGGATCTCCCCTTTCCGTCTTCTAGTGAATGGGTGTGTTAGCGCTGGGTACTATTAAACTATGGATTGTTAACAAATTAAATCTGGATGTTTTCCAGACGATGTGGTATATGGAACTCACAATGGCAACAACCAGCAGTCCTCAAATTTCTTCCAACTGGAAGAGAGGATGTGTGTGCACGTGGGTATCCCTATGAATGAATGAGCATCACTTGAGGTATGAGAGTAAAATTGGCTGTGAGGTTGGCAATATTCGCCTGCACGATCTCTGCCCTTTCTTGCTTCACAACGACTAGTGGCTGTTATGTTTTAATTGAGAAATTTTCTTTGTGTTGTGTCACACTACCCCTTGCCGTAAGTGAGCCACAAATGGCGAAAAATCATCTACTGTAATGAAAGATGGCGGTGCCTTCTGGGCAGGCCACTGCTGTGGTAATACTCATCAGGCAACTCCCATTTCATTTCGTTTCGGTGATTATCATGCAATTTCATTCACCTTTGGTGTATCTAAATTTCCCCTGATTGATATTTATGTGATGGACTATAGGGGTTAGGGTGAACCACTGATTGATCTGACAGTACTTCCATGACTTGAGTAGCAGTATTAGAATTAACCTCGGCTACGGAGACAGATTTTTGGACACACTGGAGGTGACCATTGCATTAGGGACAGCTGTGGAGCTTTCCCTGAGCAGCAAGCGTGTTTGAGGATTCCTTTGTAGTCACCGAAGTGAGCCATGGGCACGGCCGTGTAAGAGGGTGCGAACGCCGTGGATGAATGTGAAATGACATTTCTTTAGAAACTGGTGGCGTCGGGCACCCTGGCGCCGGCTTAACCTCTTTATCAGCAAGTGGATGTGGTGTGGAAGTCTGGTCTCCTTATGCCGTGTGTGAGTCCAGATAAAGCGGCGTCAGGCTAGCTTGCAAGAGTACGAATCCTTTTATTTCTGAATAATAGCTGAACTGACTTAATGAGATTTGCCTCAGTCCCATTTCGTTTAGTGATTCCAATAGCATTTACCGTCCAGTATTGTCCTATTATTTATAATTCTGACGCACAATTCGTAAGAATTTAGCAGACAGATCAGTGCATTTTGTGACTGCTGAAACCATTTTAAACGCCAACTGTGGCTTATCATTTTCTGCAGAAATAGTTCATTACATCGTGTATTACACTGCAAGGTACTTTTTATTTATAACCATCTTAAGATATGTTTGTGTCGGTAACTGACGCATCTATATTTGAAAATGACCTTCGACCGAAACTGGCCATTAATTTAATACACAATGCAATAAGGTTCATATGAAAAAAAACTGACGGTGTTGTTGGTCGATGACATTACACTGAGGCTATGCACACATATATGAAGAAACTAATGAGAGCAATTGTCACCATAAGATCGCGAGTGCGGAACCAGTCTATGAAATCGTGCAGGCACTAAGTTCTTCATGTGGCAGCGTTCTGAAGGTGTATTGTAACTCGATTGGAGGGAAACAGCCTTGAGCAACAAAGTGTTGATGACATATGACACCGTGGATTACCGCAGATTGTGACAACAGATACATCGATCCAAACGCAGCAAATCATTCGACAGCTTAGAGCAACACCAACCGCTGAGTAGCAGCACTGCCCAGAACCTTCGCCTTGCTATAGGCAACCGGCTACCGATCCACTAGTATACTTCTACTCACCGGAAGTTACACGGCACGAGTAGATTACTGTAGCTGCAGGGGGACAGCTACTGCGCGCTAGTAGCTGAAATCGGCCTTATGGACTGACAAGCCGCGGTACACGTTTACTGTACGCTGAAGACAGGTTACTTGTACGTCTCAAATCACGCGAGAGGATGCAGTGCGCGTGTCAACACGCAGGTGGTGGAAGCATTCTCGTTTAGAGTATGTTTCCGGATGGGCTCTACTAAGTATGACAAAGTCTTAAAGGAGAAACCGACTGCCAGATCTTACGTATCCGTTAGTGTCCCGACAGCACCCGGCAGGCGACCTGTAATTACAGCAAGAAATTGCGCTAGCCTCTTTCACGACTGCATTCTTTCCTTTCTTCACATGACACTTCTTCATCACCCTTATCCTCGCGGCCCACTACACTGTTCATCATGTCGTGCATTTGGAGCACTGAGAATGGTGCGCGGAGAGACAATTACTTAGCCACAATTCCGCCAGCCTACCCCACTATCGCCATCTTGCCCAAGATTTTAGCATACTTACGTGTTTCGGCATTCCCCTCCTATATTTCCAGCTGAATTTAACAGCTCAGTTGCTGAACAGAAAGTGATACCCCCAACATCTTTGTAAGTGACACATCGTTTCCATATAAACTACGTCATCTGTGGGTGTCTACAAATCGTTTAAATCTGTTTTTCGTTAAAATGTTGCTTGGGAGGCAGTCCAGTAGCAATGAAATTGTGTCAAAGCCGTACGTTAACTGCCTCGATACGAGGGGAAAGCCTCTTACGGACAGTTACAGAACATGATGTGCGACAGAAATGCCAACCGCCAACCTTCACTGCAGCTTTCGCTGTTCTGCAGTATACTGATCCATAGTTTTGACTTTCTCCATTTCCTTAACAGGTTACTGGATAGAGCGATAGAGTCTCACAACTAGGAGCGAAGGTCAGTTATTTGAAGGAGGAAATGTTTGTATACAGCAAGTGCAAGAACCAAGAGTGACCAATAAGAATGGGAGACCAAGTGGAGAACGCCTGGATTCAAAAGGGTGCTATAGTAGAAGAAAACAAAGAATTAGAAGAATGATTCGTTGATGATATTGCTATCCACTGTGAACATGAGTAAGAATTACCGTACTTGGTAAGTAGAGTGAACAGTCTATTGAAGACAGAATGTGTATTGAAAGTACATCAAAGAAATATGAAGGCATTAAAAATTGAAACGACTGAGACTTGCAACAAACTTGACGTCGAAACAGGGGACTACTCAATAGACAAAGAGAAGAAATTCCGCTAACTTGGTAGTAAAATAACATATGACGCACGAAGTAACGTGGACAATAAGCAAACTTGTGCAGAAAAAGGGAGCGTTTACCTCCAAAATCACAGGCCTTAATTGGAGACAGAAATTTCTGAGAATAAAAGGATTTGCACTTCATGGCGTGTACTACAGCAACCAGATGAAGAATGTGGTGGAAACAACAATCTTGACTGCGGAACTGAGTCTACAACTTTATTTATTTATGAAGTCTGTTTTGCGTAATACAAGGCATCATCAGACTGAGCTACATTAATTACAATTAGAAAGGCTTGATCATAACTTTCAACTGGAAATACGACAAATTTAAAAATAGTTTGAAAATTGCCAGTATACCGTTGGTAAGTGGGTTTTGAGTGCCACGATTATGAAATGGCAAAGACAGATTGCTCTCGCCATATACAGGATGAATCACCTTAAACTTGCACCGCATATACTGCTGAAGTGGGAAGTGCTATTGATGCGTGTCTCGTAGTCAGGGACTCGTGTTGTTAGCCCATTAACAGATTGTAATAATACTTAAAAAGCTTATTTTTGTGCAAATATACACTTTTTTAATCGAACATTGCATATTGACATCGACAAACTAAAAGTTGGGTAAATTAGATTGTCAGTGGGTTTGTTGCAGGGTCGTTTACGAGATGCCATATTTTGAAAAGTTCCCACTCCGACAATTGTGCAATACCTGTGATAGCACATACTAAAAAAAACTAAGTGCATAAACTAGTTATGTGGATTCTACCCAATAACGAGACAGCTGACCATACAGGTAGTGTTCAATGTGACCACCGGCAGCGGCAATATACCTGTACGCTTCCCGACTGGTGTGGAACGACTGCTGCACACGTGCTAGTATGTCAGCGGAGATGCTCGAGCAGGATATATCGTTGCATATCATCGGGTGAAGTTGATATGTCTTTGTCGACAGCGGCTGTCGGCTTTCCCTGTAGAAAGAAGGGCTGCAGGCGTCAAATGAGGGGTGCGGGCCGGCCTAGGTACAGGTCCTCTGCATCCAATCCAACGATTTGGAAACAATTGCTGAAGACCTGCTCTAACGTTCAAGTCTTCTGGATGCTCATTCCTGAGAATCCGCGATGTATGTTGAGTGCACGAATTTGGGACAATGCGGCCCAGCGCTTTTCTGCGGACGTGGCTGTACAGTTCATCACTACGTTTTGGCTGACGGCCCGAACAAGATAATGACTAAACTATCAAGAATCTTATTTCACATTATTGCAATGAAATTATGAAACATGTAATGCGAATCAGAATTCTGGAATATTACGTTCTTGTTGTGTCTGGAGATAGTAAACGCGATCCGATTCCCTACATTGATATTATTGTAATCTAAAGCAACAAAACCCGTGTGAGTGAAGAAGAAGAACTACAGATTAAATTGAAAGGAATATATGTTTTATCCACGATCCCTTTTTCAGATAATAAATATGAAATGTCAATTACCGTTGAATACTCCAAGAATGATAGACTATTATTAAAAATGCATCGGTACCTCTTCAAGAAAATATAAAAGAGAACGTAGGATATTAGGATTCAGCTTGACGACGTCTTGTCTATGGAGTCTGAAATACTTTCTCTTAGGTTGATTACGCGGCGATTTAGTTTTTAAGCATTAATGGTTGGAAGAAACTACATTACGAAGATTCTCCCTGCTCCCATCTTAATGGAATAGAAGAACCAGCAACAAAATAAAAGTAAACCCAAACCTTAATATTTAAATTAACTGTTTGAGAGTTGAAATACGAGAATGTATCCCGTTTTGGTGGTGTTGCCATTCGTTCGAAGCCTCCACTACAGCAGGACAAGAGGAAACTCGAGCCAACTTTATATGGGAACAATTCAAACAGCACGATGAAAATTGTTGAGCAACACCGAGATTAAATTAAGTAAAATAATTGAGGAGAAGGCTCTAGTTTGGGATGAAGAGATTTTTACGGGATAGAAAATCGTGATGAGCTCCCTACAACCAGCCTCAAAATATATTACCTAAAAAAATGTACATGGATTGTTGTTAGCGGTGCACATAATGAATTGAAAAACACGCGTTATAGAGACCCAGCTGTTTCTCTCCGAAAAGCCCCTCGGTGATATGAGCTACTACTGAAGTACGTGGATTGGTGGAAAAAAGAAGGAAGATAACATACTGCGTTTGCATACCTTCCCAGATGTGAGGGCAAATAGAACGCTCTAGACGCCTGTTGTCCAAACTGCGCTACTGTGTGAGCGTCCTCCTGCACTGCGCCTTCGCCTTTAAGATCAGGCGCCGGTTGCTTGGTGGCGCGTCGCGCCGCGACACTGGATTACAGGGAGACCGGGATAAACCCGCGCCGCCCGCATGCTGGAGAGCAGGCCGATTACCCCCGGGGCGCAACCCTCGCCCTAACCGCAGTCCCCGATAGCGCCACCCGTCGCCTATTGGGCCCTGCGCACCGGCTCTGCTCTACATTATTAGACAAGACAATGCACCGCCGTGCTGTGCCAGCTTACCGGCGTGCCATTAAATTAGCACAGGCGCTACGCACGGTGAGGGAAGCGGCGGCTCTGAGTTAAGGTGCCACTACCGGACACCCGCCACATTACGGCAGAAGTGTCTTTTTTAAACCTGACCATGCAAACGAGAAAAAGGTTATTCTAACGTACACAGAGATAAAAACAGACACTTGGAAAGAATCGCTTGCAGACATGAATCATAAGGCCAGAAGTACCAACCAGAAATATTCGTTTCTCCTCGCCTTAGAGCACACAATTTCGCGAGAGAACGTTTGTGCCACGGTCCATTCACTACATGTCTTTGTGACTCGCGCAGTACCAGCAAGATGTACTATACTTAAAACGCGCCCATTGTTTACTGACTAACTAAAACTCTTAAATATTTTTAATTGGTTGTTCGGTGGAACGCCTTTTCGCTATAGAACGCTAACTCTTCGCAGCGGCGAGCTTCCTGTTGAACAAAGCGGTGCTTAGCGTCCTCTAGCTTCTCTTAAATGACAAGTCGTCTAAAGGCCCAGACATATTAACAGAGTTTAGCCCTAGTTTCTATCACAAAGAAAACGTGTAAGGGAAATCTAACTTCTGGAATTAGGTCGACCGAGCAGGGTTTGAAGTTTAGTAAATGCTTCCTAGTAACTTTCTCTAACAGAGTACACGAATAATTTTGTGATAACGGAACATGGAAAGCTTGCTGCTATGCACAATGGGGTAAAGTTTAACGAGCTAAACTGATTTTTAAAGGGCATTTACTCACAAAGTCGAATGCTCTCATTAGACATGGGACATATATTAAACCTATGCTCCCGTAAGGGTAACAGTATTGTTGATGTTGTGGTCTTCACTCCTGAGACTGGTTTGATGCAGCCCTCCATGCTACTCTATCCTGTGCAAGCATCTTCATCTTTCAGTGCTCTGTCAAACTCTTCACGCAGTATCGTATGTCCCATTTCATCTTCATCTACATCCTCTTCCATTTCCATATTGTTGTCCTCAAGTGCATCGCCCTTGTATAGACCCTCTATATACTCCTTCCACGTTTCTGCTTTCCCTTCTTTGCTTAGAACTGGGTTTCTATCTGAGCTCTTGATATTAATGCAAGTGCCTCTCTTTTCTCCAAAGGTCTCTTTAATTTTCCTGTAGGCAGTATCTACCTTACCCCTAGTGAGATAAGCCTCTACATCCTTACATTTGTCCTCTAGCCATCCCTGCTTAGCCATTTTGCACTTCCTGTCGATCTCATTTTTGAGACGTTTGTATTCCTTTTTGCCTGCTTCATTTACTGCATTTTTATATTTTCTCCTTTCACCAATTAAATTCAATATCGCTTCTGTTACCAAAGGATTTCTACTAGCCCTCGTCTTTTTACCTATTTGATCCTCTGCTGCCTTCACTATTTCATCCCTCAGATCTACCCATTCTTCTTCTACTGTACTTATTTCCTCCATTCCTGTCAATTGCTCCCTTATGCTCTCCTTGAAACTCTGTACAACCTCTGGTTCTTTTAGTTTATCCAGGTCCCATCTCCTTAAATTCCCACCTTCTTGCAGTTTCTTCAGTTTTAAGCTACAGTTCATAACCAATAGATTGTCCACATCTGCACCTGGAAATGTCTTACAATTTAAAACCTGGTTCCTAAATCTCTGTCTTACCATTACATAATCTATATGATACCTTCTAGTAACTCCAGGATTCTTCCATGTATACTACCTTCTTTCATGATTCTTGAACCAAGTGTTAGCTATGATTAAGTTATGCTCTGTGCAAAACTGTACCAGGCGGCTTCCTCTTTCATTTCTTAGGCTCAATCCATATTCACGTACTACGTTTCCTTCTCTCCTTTTTCCTACACTCGAATTCCAGTCACCCATGACAATTAAATTTTCGTCTCCCTTCACTACTTGAATGATTTCTTTTATTTCATCATACATTTCATCAATTTCTTCATCATCTGCAGAGCTAGTTGGCATATAAACTTGTACTACTGTAGTAGGAGTGGGCTTCATGTCTACCTTGGCCACAATGATGCGCTCACTATGCTGATTGTAGTAGCTTACCCGCACTCCTATTTTTTTTATTCATTATTAAACCTACTCCTGCATTACCCCTATTTGATTTTGTGTTTATAACTCTGTATTCACCTGACCAAAAGTCTTGTTCCTCCTGCCACCGAACTGCATTAATTCCCACTATATCTAACTTTAACCTATCCGTTTCCCTTTTTAAATTGGTTACACTTAAGTTTATACATTTTTGTTTCCTGTAAAATTTGCAAAAAAAATTGTTCATATTTGACGAAGTGATGACCTTTCTTGCACTTGTTTCGTTTACTTTCCATTAACCTGTTGTATATCTTCGATGCTTCATATAATTTCACATTGTAAAAACTTGTTCTGAAACAATGAATGAACAGGATGAGTAAAAAATAATGACGGTACACAGTAAGCATGTGACTTCTTCTCTCCCTACGTAAAAGGTGCTGTCTGTAAAACACAGTAGTGCATGAAATGGTTTTAAGTTACATGACAATGAATAAATACATAGTGTATAGCGAAAATGAAAGTGCTATTACTAGAGAAAAATGCAAAAGGAATTATTATGTCACACTGTGACAGCGTAGTATCAAATATCGTCTCAACCAGGAAAAAATGTTTTCATTCAATAAGATGTTTTACTGATATGATGGTTCCCTCTTGACTTTTTCGTACGCATACTTTCTACGTGAACAACATTTGGCTGTGGAGTATGTCTTATTCTGTACAGACTACTCCACAGCAACTCGAACGTGTTGCATCTATTTTTGGCTTTGTTGGAAAGATGATGAGTATGTACTAATACTTTTTGACCAATTTTAAATTCTCGCAGATGACTTACCTGTTTCTGTTGTATTTTTCTTCGTTCAGTTGCGTGCTTACCATTGTTGATTGCAATGTCGATGCATTCATGGTGACGTAGTCTTCGTCAAACAGGAAATGCTACTAATTCCTTAATTTAGTGCGGTGGTTTAACATTCTTTAATACCATATACAGACACAACAAGATAGAATCATTTGGGATGGAGTTAATAATTTCTTGAAATGTGTAGATATATTAAACCCAATCAGTGTGCTTCTTAAGACAGTACAGACGACAAAGCTTCACAATTTCTTTCATAATGCTTTGAGATGGGTCTGATGAAGCATGGTAACTGGATATGGATATAGGTGTAATCTTCCTAGCTTTCAGAGTAAGCGTCCATGTAATTGGTATAACATGTAATTGGTATGATGTGATATAATGGCGCGAGATAAGAAGCCGTCGATGATCTCGCTTGCTGATAAAAGTTTGCATCTTGGTAGTACACGTCGCATACGTTTTTCCATATTTGCGAAGTAACAGTTCTGTGTGAGAATGAGCAAACACTTTCGTGAACCAAAATGGGCATAACTTAAGTGCGTGTACCAAATTAATTTGTTGACTATATCTTCAGACATACATAAGACGCAATTGTCGCTATGTGGATGTGTACATCGAACGGGATTATTACTGTGTACGAAGTAGTGAAGCCTTATTGTTGAACAGGTCTTGTCAAGCCAAAGCTGCTTAATGTTTTTCCAGATACTATCCTTATCCCTTTCTTGGCCAATGTCTTAAAGAGATGATGAAATACAATTTTAAAACGCTACTTGCTGTACGTACAAAATAATGTGATTAGTTTGACAAAAATGTGTGGCAGTGTTTTGTTGACTGGTACAAACAGAACGATATAAAGAATCAACTATTACGTTCTGAGAACCGGGAATATGGATTACAGCAAAGTCAAATTCTTGGAAATATAACTTCCATCTTCCAGGCGGTCGTGAGAAACTTTTGCGGAGAGCAGAAATTGCATACCACGGCGGTCAGTATAAACAATGGTATGTCTTCCATACAAAAAGTGTCTCAATTTAGCCAAGGCCCAAACGACAGATAAGGATTTCAACTCTATAATCGAATAGTTGCTTTCTGAAGCAAACGGAATGTGGCTCGCAGATGCAATGATTTTATTAAAAATGATTTTATCTTCTTCTGCCTCATGGAAAAAGTATACACCGAGGGCTGTTTTGGAACTGTCAGTGGCGATCGAAAACTTCTTAGTGGGATCAGGGTGTGACAGTATCAGTTCATTTAAGAGCGCATATTTAAGGACTGACAATTCGGAAAGAGCTTGTTCATCCCATGTGCAGATAGTACTTTTGGCTGTTAATTGACATAATCTCGGGGTATACAATTCAGAATAATGAAAATAAAAGTAAATGACGTAAGTTAGTTTTGAACCCGGCTCACCTGCTTTGCAGGTCAACATCTTGAACACTTTTTTTTTTTACTTCTGTTCATTTTGTTCGGTATTATTCGTTGCGTTTAGTCTTGGTGGACATCACAGGACATCCGTTCAAGTTCGTCGTTGATTCCTTTACTCAGTTTTTATTTATTTATTTATTTATTTACGGATGCAGCCGAACACGTTGAGCTACTGTGCCGGCTAGACCACTTAACCATGATGTCTTTCTTCGTTTTATCCACTCGATGTTGAACTTGTTAAGCTTAGACCATTCATTGTTTCTAGTTTGCTTTCTTTTTCGTAGTTCAGTACACCTTCTTCCTATTTTCAGGTTCCATCTATGTTCAGTTTTTGCCGGACTATCCACTGGGCCATCTTCCTACTAAATCTGAGGGGCATGCGATGGGGAGTTTCCTTTGTAAATATAAGAACTCTCTCCAGCAGCGACTGAATGTCCAAATGTTCAAATGTATGTGAATTCCTAAGGGACCAAACTGCTAAGGTCATCGGTCCCTAGACTTACACACTACTTAAACTAACTTAAACTAAACATGCCCGAGGGAGGACTCGAACCTCCGGCGGGGAGGGCCGCGCAGTTCGTGGCATGGCGCCTCTAACGCGGCGCGACTGAATGTGTGTTCAAAAATGTGTGTGGAATCTTATGGGACTTAACTGCTAAGGCCATCAGTCCCTAAGCTTACACACTACTTATTGTTGTGGTCTTCAGTCCTGAGACTGGTTTGCTGCAGCTCTCCATGCTTCTCTATCCTGTGCAAGCTTCTCCATCTCCCAGTAACCACTGCAACCTACAGCCTTCTGAATCTGCTTAGTGGATTCATCTCTTGGTCTCCCTCTACGATTTTTACCCTCCACGCTGCCCTCCAATGCTAAATTTGTGATCCCTTGATGCCTCAGAACATGTCCTACCAACCGATCCCTTGTTCTAGTCAAGTTGTGCCACAAACTTCTCTTCTCCCCAATTCTATTCAATACCTCCTCATTAGCTATGTGATCTACCCATCTAATCTTCAGCATTCTTCTGTAGCACCACATTTCAAAAGCTTCTATTCTCTTCTTGTCCAAACTATTTATCGTCCATGTTTCACTTCCATACAAGGCTATACTCCACACAAATACTTTCAGAAATGACTTCCTGACACTTAAATCTATACTCGATGTTAACAAATTTCTCTTCTTCAGAAACGCCTTTCTTGCCATTGCCAGTATACATTTTATATCCTCTCTACTTCGACCATCATCAGTTATTTTGCTCCCCAAATAGGAAAACTCCTTTACTACTTTAAGTGTCTAATTTCCTAATCTAGCTCCCTTAGCATCACCCTACTTAATTAGACTACATTCCATTATCCTCGTTTTGCTTTTGTTGATATTCATTTTATATCCTCATTTCAAGACAGTACACACTACTTAGCCTAAATCATTCTAAGGAAAAACACACACACCCATGCCCGAGGGAGGGCTCGAACCTCGGGACCTGCCGCACAGTCCACGACTTGATTGTGTGTGTTGTGCTTAGACATGTGAATACTGGGCGACAAATTTAGAATGCGAAACAAAACGATTTACTTTGACACTGGATGTTGCATGAAATAATCGTTGAGCACTGTTTGGGTGGCTGACTCCACTTGGAAGACCACCAGTACAAAATTTCAAACTCTTTCCCGTAAAACGAGAGAAAATACACGCGACGACTTTTAGAGATGAAATCCGGTTTCGGCTTTTGACGACCTAGTATTCGCGTTAATATAAAAGAATCACGCGCAACTGAATTCGCGATTGATTTCCACCGGTCACTAAGCGGTTTACATTTTAATTCGGTATCACGTGTCTGAGCTCCGTTGGCAAGAGGTGGAGCACTGCAGTGCGCCACTAAGCTTGCCTGCGATGAGGCTGATACGTAATCCGCGTATCCTCTTCAAACAGTACTGCGCCACACACTTCGCGGAAAGTCAGGCACACGTCACTGCCATTTGCCGTGGGCGCCCCCGTTATACCGAGGTGAAACAACGGTGTGGCCGTTTTATTTCATCCGAGACCGAGGGAACTAGACGTAAGCGCAGCAACACCGGTTCAAAAACTGGATTATTGCTCTAGTAGTGAAGTACTCTTTAACGATACTAAATAAATTAACAAACGACGGAGCTGATCCTCCTTGGTACACAAATCGGGTCAGAACCCTGTTGCAGAAAAAACAAAACAAACATGCCGAATTTTAACAGACGCAAAATCCCCAAGATTGGCGATCTTTTACAGAAGCTTGAAATTTAGAGCGGACTTCAATGCGAGGTGCTTATAATAGTTTTCACAACGAAACTTTGTCTCCAAACTTGGCAGAAAATCCAAAGAGATTCTGGTCGTATGTGAAGTACGCTAGCGACAAGACAATCATGGCTTCTATGCGCGATATCAATGTAGATACTATCGATCACATTGCTGCCAAAGCTGAGTTACTAAATACAGCCTTCCGAAAAGCCTTCACAAAAGAATACGAAGTAAACATTCTAGAATTCGAATCAAAAACAGCTGACAACATAACGTAGAAGTAAATATCCTCGGAGTAGTAAATCAACTTATATCACTTAATAAAAGCAAGTCTTCTGGACCAGACTGTATACCAACTAGGTTCCTTTCGGAGTATGCTGATATAATAGCTCCATACTTAACAATCATATAGAATCGTTCACTCGACGAAAGATCCGTACGCAAAGACTGGAAAGTTGCACAGGTCACACCAATATTCAAGAAAGGTAGTAGCAGTAACCCAGTAAATTACAGTTCCACTTCATAAACATCGATATGCAGCAGGATTTTGGAACATATATTGTGTTCGAACATTATGAATTCCTTCGAAGAATACGGTCTATTGACACACAGTCAACATGTATTTAGAAAACACCGTTCTTGTGAAACACAACTAGCGCTTTACTCGTCTGAAGTGTTGAGTGCTATTGGAAAGGGACTTCAGATTGATTGCGTATTTCTGGATTTCCGGAAGGCTTTTGACGCTGTACTACACAAGCGGCTTGTAGTGAAATTGCGTCCTTATAGAATATCGTCTCATTTATGTGATTGGATTTGTGATTTCCTGTCAGAGGTCACACTTCGTAGTGATTGACGTAAAGTCATCGAGTAAAAAGGAAGTGATTTCTGGCGTTCCCAAAGGTAGTGTTATAGGCCTTTTGCTGTTCCTTATCTACATAAACGATTTGGGAGACAATCTGAGCAGCCGTCTCAGGTTTTTTGCAGATGAGGCTGTCGTTTATCGACTAATAATGTCATCAGAAGATCAAAACAAATTGCAAAACAATTTAGAAAAGGTGTATGAAAATTAGAAATTGACCCCAAATGATGAAAAGAGTGAGGTCATCGACATGTATGCTAAAAGGAATGCGTTCAACTTCGGTTACACGATAAATCAGTCTAATCTAAAGGCCGTAAATTCTACTAAATGCTTAGGAATTACAATTACGAACAACTTAAGCTGGAAGAAACACACAGAAAATGTTACGCGAAAGGCTAACCAAAGACTGTGTTTTATTGGCAGGACACTTAGAAAACGTAACACATCTACTGAGGAGACTGCCTACACTACGCTTGTCCATCCTCTTTAGAATACTGCTGCGCGGTGTGGGATCCGTACCAGATAGGACTGACGAAGTACATCGAAAAAGTTCAAAGAAAGGCAGCACGTTTTGTATTATTGTGAAATATGGGAGAGAGTGTCACAGAAATGATACAGGATTTAAAAGAAAGGCGTTTTTCGTTGGGGCGGAATCTTCTCACGAAATTCCAATCACTAACTTTGTCCTCCGAATGCGAAAATATTTTGTTGACATCTACCTACATAGGGAGGAACGATCACCACAATAAAATAAGGGAAATGAGAGCCCACACGGAAAGATATAAGTGTTCGTTCTTTCCGCGCGCTGTACGAGATTGGAATAATAGAGAATTGTGAAGCTGGTTCGATGAACCCTTTGTCAGGCATTTAAATGTGATTAGCAAATTATCCATGTAGATGTAAATGTAGATATTTGGAAACCTCCTCAGATCATAAATGCTAGCAGTGCAGTTGCGTTTCAGACAAATGGTCTGGCATTCTTTTCTACAGTAAAATATTTTAGGAAAGCTACATTTTAAGCTGATCTAAAATCACGAAATTGACAAATACGTTTGTCTGAAATACCTTTTATGAGCCGTCCCTGCTTTCTCCATTTTTCAAATGAAACTTACGTTTACACTACGTATATTTATACGCACTTTGTTACGAGGAAAATGGTCACTGATTTGAATCCTACAGGAAAGCACTTAGGTCACTTACAAAACCAAAACTAATTCTAGAGTACTGGTGTTTCATTCTGAGACTTGGATTAAAGGAATAGATACTAAAAATTCAAAAGAGGAGCTAGAAGATCTGCATTCATCGCCATAGTATTGTTCACTTCTCGCGGAGCGTCACAGATACCTTCACCTTCTGTACACGTTTGTTTGGTTTCTACGTTCCAGTGTGCAAGTATTTCGTTTATACAGAATTAAACAACCACAGAACAAATTACACTTCACAGAAATCTGAATGAAGTTGATCACCAATCTGTAGTGCTATCCAGTAGAGCTCAGCCATGTTTCAATACACGATGATGTCAACACTCTTCACTCTGCGAAAGATGTGTAAGTGAACGATGACGTGAGCTTCAGTACTGGAAACTCTTAACTTTAGTGTTTAGAACTTCTAACTCCGACCGA
Organism: Schistocerca gregaria; assembly: GCF_023897955.1. NCBI lineage: Eukaryota > Metazoa > Arthropoda > Insecta > Orthoptera > Acrididae > Schistocerca > Schistocerca gregaria. The sequence goes on along the minus strand of NC_064921.1, from coordinate 516,804,653 downwards.
ACGGGCATCGCAAAGCCCAACGGTACAGACCGACCGCCGTGTCATCCTCCGCCCTTAGGCGTCATGGGATGCGGATATGGAGGGGCATGTAGTCTACATACCGCTCTCTCAGCTGTTGTCAGTTTTCACAACGAAAGCTGCTACTTTACAATCAGTAGCTCCCCAATTGGCCTCACTACAACTGAGTGCAGCCCATTTCCCAAAAGTGCTCGACAGAGCGGGACGGTGATCCATCGAAGTGCTAGACAAGGCCAACAGCGTTTTAACAGCGGCAAGGCTGTTAGCTCGGGGTTTCAGATTAAGCTTTTCGTGGTTTTACGTCTTTTACTTATGTATGGCAGTCATTAATTGCGGCAAATATTGCGGTTTTTTATATACACTCCTGGAAATTGAAATAAGAACACCGTGAATTCATTGTCCCAGGAAGGGGAAACTTTATTGGCACATTCTGGGGTCAGATACATCACATGATCACACTGACAGAACCACAGGCACATAGACACAGGCAACAGAGCATGCACAATGTCGGCACTAGTACAGTGTATATCCACCTTTCGCAGCAATGCACGCTGCTATTCTCCCATGGAGACGATCATAGAGATGCTGGATGTAGTCCTGTGGAACGGCTTGCCATGCCATTTCCACCTGGCGCCTCAGTTGGACCAGCGTTCGTGCTGGACGTGCAGACCGCGTGAGACGACGCTTCATCCAGTCCCAAACATGCTCAATGGGGGACAGATCCGGAGATCTTGCTGGCCAGGGTAGTTGACTTACACCTTCTAGAGCACGTTGGGTGGCACGGTATACATGCGGACGTGCATTGTCCTGTTGGAACAGCAAGTTCCCTTGCCGGTCTAGGAATGGTAGAACGATGGGTTCGATGACGGTTTGGATGTACCGTACACTATTCAGTGTCCCCTCGACGATCACCAGAGGTGTACGGCCAGTGTAGGAGATCGCTCCCCACACCATGATGCCGGGTGTTGGCCCTGTGTGCCTCGGTCGTATGCAGTCCTGATTGTGGCGCTCACCTGCACGGCGCCAAACACGCATACGACCATCATTGGCACCAAGGCAGAAGCGACTCTCATCGCTGAAGACGACACGTCTCCATTCGGACCTCCATTCACGCCTGCCGCGACACCACTGGAGGCGGGCTGCACGATGTTGGGGCGTGAGCGGAAGACGGCCTAACGGTGTGTGTGACCGTAGCCCAGCTTCATGGAGACGGTTGCGAATGGTCCTCGCCGATACCCCAGGAGCAACAGTGTCCCTAATTTGCTGGGAAGTGGCGGTGCGGTCCCCTACGGCACTGCGTAGGATCCTACGGTCTTGGCGTGCATCCGTGAGTCGCTGCGGTCCGGTCCCAGGTCGACGGGCACGTGCACCTTCCGCCGACCACTGGCGACAACATCGATGTACTGTGGAGACCTCACGCCCCACGTGTTGCGCAATTCGGCGGTACGTCCACCCGGCCTCCCGCATGCCCACTATACGCCCTCGCTCAAAGTCCGTCAACTGCACATACGGTTCACGTCCACGCTGTCGCGGCATGCTACCAGTGTTAAAGACTGCGATGGAGCTCCGTATGCCACGGCAAACTGGCTGACACTGACGGCGGCGGTGCACAAATGCTGCGCAGCTAGCGCCATTCGACGGCCAACACCGTGGTTCCTGGTGTGTCCGCTGTGCCGTGCGTGTGATCATTGCTTGTACAGCCCTCTCGCAGTGTCCGGAGCAAGTATGGTGGGTCTGACACACCGGTGTCAATGTGTTCTTTTTTCCATTTCCAGGAGTGTATTTATTGTATTATTTATTTTTATTATGAGACAATATTAGCCCATAAGGTGGTGTAGACATTGTAGAGTGAGCCGATATCTACCGTTGTTGCTCAGATTTCTGATGCGTATATGTGCAGAGAGAGCAGTCTGTTGTAGTTACTCGATACAATTATTCCAATCGCGACGCATCAACCAGTAGATGCCGTTCTCACGACTGCTGTGTCAATGCAGCCTCTGGCCGCTACTTTTAGGCATTTTGGCCCCTTTGTGGCTGGACCAGGTGACACACCGTGAGCGCCAACTATCCTGAGTTGCCAGGTCCCACTTTGACTCGGTAACATCAATATGTTCCGTGGTGAGAACATGATCAACGAACTCCGATGGAAGACGTTGTAAGAAAAGACTTCTGTACCGCTTAGAGACTTGATCAAAAAACTTCGAGGATTCACGTCAAAAACATGTGAAAACAACACGTTATAGACTGGTACCGATAACGTGCATTGTCGGCAACTAATGGGAATAGAAAAACAATGTACCCCTCGCCAAACGGCTGGGCTCCAACAAGTGCTCACGGCAAAATAAAGACAAAACTGCGAACCATATCGGGAAAAAATCGTTTCTCTTTTCAGAAGAGTTTTGTTGCATTTACTCAAAAGGCTACAAGCAAAGCATGAAGAACTCAGTCCGAGGGCCATTAATCACAAAGCTAACGTTTCTGTTCTCCGCAGACGAAATGCGGAATGCTTAACTTATGAGGCAAAAGAGCTCCTATAATGTCTTGAGAGGTTTTCCGCGAAGGACAGTAAACGTCTGAGTAGTGATCATGTACTCGTGCTTCAGTGTCATAGTAGCAGCTCTTCGTTCAAACTATACAAGGGTCGCTGTTACACGTTAAATGTGCTTCTGATTATATGTGTTACTTGTATTATTGATACGTAAGTTATGTTTGCAATTACACATTATTGTTTTTCTCAGTTTCTGAAACAACGTTTTTAACCTCAATTTATTTTGATTTCATTTGCTTTTGCTATGTAAGTGAGTACATTTGTTGACATTAATGGGAAAGAGAATGACTGCGGAGATGAAGTTTGATCACCAGTCGATGGCAAAGTCGGTAGATACGAAACGATGTTCAATTGGAGAAATACGGGGACAGGAAACAGCCGTGACCTACTTAACGAGCTGTCACGGTAAGTGACAGAAGGAAACAACAGAAAACAGCTAGCCAGTGTCACAACCACTAAGTGACCTTTTGCGGTAAAAGAAAGCTGATTCTCCTGTCTCTGTGTTGTTGCTCTTATGTTTCAGCAACTCTTGTTTTACTATGCTCTTTATTTCAGGTCTTTATTAATTTCTTTGCTAGCTCTATGTTTATTTCACTATTGTTTTGTTGTTTTTCATAGGTAACGATGTGTTATATAATTGGTCATTCAGAAAACCACGTATTTGCAAATATAGCAAGTGACGAAAGATTTAAAACCCTGTATTGGGACGGATATGTGAATGACATTGTTTGTCTGGTAGATAAACCAACAGGCAAAATAGATTAACTACACTCAGAAATTATATAGTAATACAATAAGGTTCACACACAATGAATTTTCCTGGTATAAGAACAATAAAAGACAATGGCAAACATTTTTAGCATATACAGAAACCAAACAACCATAGGCACTATAATACATTCCGTATTCATCAATCCCGACGACCAGAAGCTAGTTGCACTAGGCACATTTTATATGGAATTAACAGAATACCACTCAATAAGAAAAATTAAAACTCTCTCTCTCTCTCTCTCTCTCTCTCTCTCTCTCTCACACACACACACACACACACACACACATGCGCAGTCAAAAAACTGAAACCCACATAGTAGCAAAACACATACAATATAGCAACAACAGGAAAACTCACAAGCCTCAAAACCCACGAATACAGACAATACGCATACACAATGGCAACGTCACACAGAAGAGAAGCACGTGAGACTACTATGACTTACAGGAGTGAATTAACACACAAAGTGGCAAACATAGTAAAGAAATAGGCATCCGTGTTACATTACAACTGTGCAAACTCCTCAAACTTTCTGCCATCCAACTTTCAAGAGGGACAAATTCCAAGCAACACGAATGTACAAATATAAAAGCCAAAGTTGTGATGCAGTATCCATAGGTATGACATGCAGAAATTGTAAAACACATTAAAATCAACAAATCAGGTGTTGGAAGTATGAAACGAAACTTTCCATGTTTCCAGATTACTTAAAACACCAAAACCCTCATCCTGATAACTTATGACAACCTATGAAAATCGGTAGAATACAATATTAATAACTACAACGAATGCTTTATACCAATGCAGGAAAACTGCATATAAACGAAAACTCTGTTAAACATACTAATATAAATAACGAGGTAAAAATGTATCGGTTCATACACTTAACCAAAACAAAACACACACACACACACACACACACACACACACACACACACACACACACACGAACGCACGTACGCAAATAGATCACTGATATATTCGATGCTGTACCAACGACATTTCGTATGGCAATAAGCAGAACAGATGTAAAACAAAACAAAAACAAAAAAAACTCTGTTAAAATAGCATCTAAGTAACTTGTGAGTAGAAATTTAAACTACTGTTAGGTCATAGAAAAGCAGAAAGTCCCAGAACCGTTCATAAACTTAATGTATAATTTCAATATGAAAAATAAAGTTGTACTGACAGAAATATATACTGTATATTTAAAGCCGCTGCAGATACCTTGCAAATGATGAAGGCGAAACTCGTATAGCACGAAAAATTTGTTTTGTTGAGTTTTCATGAGACAGCTCCAAATTAATAATCATCAACATAATTTAAAGTAGCTGACATATAACATTTAAGCTCCGAAGTTAAGATTTTGTTGTGGTAAGTTCTGTCTGCAAGAAGCTGTCACAGCGCTTCACTCTGTGTGCTGAAAGAACATTGTGTCAAAATCTCTGCCTCCTGTAGAAACCACATAAAAAAATCTAAAATTTTCGTATAGCCTAGATCTCTACAGTGACTCTAAGCATGTCAATCACTGTTCTTAATTTTAGTTAGCGATGGAGTTAATCAGTTATTTTGAAATGCATGATATTCTGCGTCCTCAAACTGGTTTCAGACTTATTGTATATCGAAATGGATTGATCTCATGATTGTTTATTCATCATTGCCAAATTTCGTATCGTACTGCAGTCGCCATATATAAGCTTTGGGTAACTATTTTATCGTAATGCTGCCAATCTCTGATTCGTAACAAGAATAAAGTATATAAGTGTCATATGGTTTGACATAGCTCAATCGTTAGGAGCGATCTGAAAGTTATATTATTCTTGAAGAATCAAGTTTGCCAAGATCGCTAACAATTCCATAATATTTTTCAATAACTCACTATGCTGTTATAGTGACACGTTGACCCATAATTCATAATGAATGCGTTGTACTTAGACCGCTAGCACCGCATCACTGGCGCATATGAGCTAGTGTAGTTCATTTTATATGGCGCGAAGAACACAATTATACGAACCTGATAGTAGATCATAGAGTGGTTTTGTATGGTACATGCCTATGGCTTATGTTTGTCTTGCATGCAGTTACATTGATGACCTTTTTGTGTCAGGATTTTTAATATGGGTCTGTGTTGATAAATAAAGTGAACTACGTTAATTGTACCATTATTTTTTAAGAAATAACAGTTTAGTATAAGTTTACATGTAATTGAGGACAATGTATATTTCATTGAAAATTTTGATATAAAAATTTGCACTGCACATTTTCAAAATGTAGTGTTCTTTTAAATCTGCCATTTAAAATGTTAATTGTTTTAAAATATTTTAATGAGATTGAAGAGAAGACACAGCTGCATTGTGGCGCATGTTTCAAAATTTATCGATTATCGGACGCCACTACGTAAACAACTGTATTCTTACTTGCTGTGGAAATATTATACTAGCTACGTCACCTTTGTGGTGTCAGGGATATAATTATATGCTGGGACACCATCATTACATGTTGTTTGTAACAGGTTGATGTTGCCTGCCACTTTTTATTACAGTTTAATGCAACCTCAACATGTGACTTTCAATGTTGTACCAAGCACGTACATCTAATGATGCTACAAGGTACGATACGATATTGAAGTAGTGTACACAGTGATCATGTGAAATCGTATATGTCTGAGAAATGTTCAGTTGGGATTTCACAAAGGATGATGCCGTGGTTATAGTGGGTGGTTCGGGAAATAGCATTGACAGAGACTCTGAAATTTAGGAAATTAATAGGAAAGGGAAGGGAAAACTGTCTGGATTGACTGCAGAAAACTTAAGGGGGGACACTGTCACAAGTGGTAAAATACCAGTGGTCACAGGTGTCAGAGGGATGCTTTTTTATGATAGGGAAGGGGGAAAGAAAACGAGTTTTAAGAGAGATTGGCAGACACACTCAGTTTGAGAAAACAGATGAACAGGAGTCAGATTTTAACATACAGCCTCCATTTAAACAATGTTTGACAGAAAGTAATCAGAAACTGCCAGTTCATCTTCGTCAAAGCAGTTATAATCCCAATAGTATGCAGTATCAGTTATCTTTATTACACCAGAACATTCCGGGACTCAGAAATGAAGTTGATGAACTACTCATTTGTATCGATGAAATGAATTCATCTAACCAAATTGACATAATCTGCCTCTCTGAACATCAGGTGACCACTGGTATAGATATGTTAGACATTTCAGGATTTAAGTTAGCTTCCTACTTCTGCAGAGTAGATATGGATGGAGGAGGAGTTGTCACATTTATTAAAAACTGCTATAAATTCAAGAACATTGACATTAATAAATACTGTTTGGAGCAGTATCTAGAAGCATGTACAACAGAAATAGAGTTCCATAACAGATCCTATATAATAGTAACTATTTACTTAGCACCTGCAGGAAGTTATAATCTATTCATAAACCATCTAGAAGCTCTTTTGGGTTATTTAACAGGAAGAAACAAACAAATTTTGATTGCTGGTGACTTTAACACAGATTTTCTAATGCACTCTTCCAGCAAACATTCACTGCAGTTAGTAACGTTGTCTTTCAATCTAACTCACAGTGTAAACTTTCCAACTAGGATCACTAAATCCTCAAAGACAGCCATTGATAACATTTTTATAGACAAAGCAAGGAAACAAAACCATATTATAAAACCTGTTATAAAAGGACTATCAGATCATGACATGCAGCTCCTTGTTTTAAATGTAAATTCTAAGCAGATTATCAAGACTGCTAAATCTGAGTACAGGAGGGTAGTCAAACAACCAAAAATTGCTCAAGGATATGAACTGGAAAGATGTTTATAGTGCTCATGACACGAATGAAAATTATAACACATTCATGAACATTGTCAGTACCATGTTTGAAAACTGTTTTCCTCTAAAAGCTGCTCAAATTAAACAGAAGTATATAACAAAACCATGGATTACACATGGAATAAAGATTTCCTGTAAGAAAAAAAGGAATATGTATCTGTCGACCAAGAATAGCTCCAATGCTGATGATTTAGCTAAATACAAGGAATATTGTAAAATACTAAAAAAAAGTAGTTCAGACATCTAAACAAATGTACTACGAAAAGAAGATATCAATGTCAGGGAACAAAATAAAAACAATATGGGATATAGTGGAAGAGGAGACTGGTAGAACCAGAAAGGAACAGAAGCAAATAGCACTATGGATATATGACACTTTAATAACCGATTGGCATAGTGTGGCAAATCTATGTAACAAGTACTGATAGAATGGGATTGTCAGGATCAGTAAATAATGCCATTGAATATCTGAAACTAGCCTAATAAATAGCTTCAGGTACATGAATATGTCCCTCACTTCACCAAAAGAAATGACATCCATAATAAAATCTTTAAAACAAAGCATTCTAGTGGTTACAATGAAATATCAACAAAATTAATTAAGGCATGTTCTTGTGAGTTTAGTACAATTCTAAGTTACTTGTGTAACCAGTCAATTATAACTGGGACATTTCCTGACTGGCTAAAGATGCAGATGTTAAGCCTCTATTCAAGAAAGGGGACAAAGAAATACCATCAGACTACAGACCGATTTCACTTTTGCCAGCATTCTCAAAAATTTTAGAAAAAGTAATGTACAGCCAGCTGCTCAACCATCTGACCACAGATAACATATTATCAAGAACACAGTTTGGATTTCTGAAGGGTTCTGATATCAAGAAGGTATTTACACCTACAGTGAAAATGTACTTAATTCATTAAATAACAAGTTACAAGCAGCAGGTATTTTCTATGATTTGTCAAAGGCATTCGATTGTGTGAACCACAACATCCTTTTACATAAATTAGAATTCTATGGTGTCATAGGCAGTGCTGCAAAATGGTTCAAGTCATACCTCGCTAACAGGAAACAAAGGGTGACAGTGCAAGGGACTACTGAATTAAGTCGTGAGTCATCATCAGAATGGGAAGAAATTACATATGGTGTCCCACAAGAATCCATCTTAGGGCCATTGCTTTTTCTTGTGTACATTAATGATCTCTCATCAGTCACACTGCCAGAGGCAGAGATCGTTTTGTTTTGCAGATGACACAAGTATTGCAATAAATAGTATGTCGATTGTAGTTCTAGAAATATCTGCTAATGATATTTTCATGGAAATTTATAAATGGTTTAAAGCCAACTCACTGACATTAATCTTCGAAAAGACTCACTATATGCAATTCAGGACCTGTATGAGGTTTCCACCCAGCATATGCATAAAGTATGAAGAAGAGCAGATAGAAGAGGTTGACAGGCTTACATTCCTGGGATTACAACTTGATAATAAATTCAGTTGGGATGAGCACACCACAGAACTGCAGAAACGCCTTAACAAATCTGTATTTGCAGTTCGAGTGTTAGCAGAAATAGGCGACATAAAAATGAAAAAGCTTGCATACTTTGCCTACTTTCATTCCATAGTGTCATATGGTATAATATTTTGGGGTAACTCTTCAAGTCAAACAAAAGTTTTCAGAGTCCAAAAGCGTGTAATATGTATTATTTCTGGAGTAAATTCACGGACGTCCTGTATAAACCTCTTCAAAGAACTGGGTATACTAACTACTGCCTCTCAGTATATTTACTACTTAATGAAATTTGTCCTAAGTAATATATCTCTTTTTCCAACAAACAGCTCAGTTCATACATACAATACCAGGAACATAAATGATCTGCACAAGGACTTAAAAGCACTTACTTTAATTCAAAAAGGGGTCCACTACTAAGGAACACTCATCTTCAATAATTTGCCAGAAAAAACAAAAAATTTAGTTTCAAATAAAGATCAGTTTAAAAGGTGCCCGAAAGACTTACTAGTGGCCAACTCCTTCTACTCGATGGACGAATTTTTTAATAGAAACAAATGATGTATTGTATATAGTCATACTATTAGTATTGTTATTTCAGATTTTAAAAAAAAGACATGTTACACATCCACGAGGATCTCCTCAGCACGGATCTATGGAATGAAAAACTAATCTAATCTAATCTAATCTTGTTTTTGTAACTTTCAGATCCTACGTTGACAGCTTAGATCTGTCTAAATCGGTTATAGTAATAAAAACAGTTGTTAGCAGTATTGGCAAACTGGATTCTTCAAGACTATTATGAAGTGTCTCCAAAAATGACGTAAAAATTCTGAAATTCACATATGCTACACGTCTTCATAGCGTCTTTAACCTTGTTAACAATTAGTTCTTAATTTTAAGTATGACTAGAGCTACGTTTCCTTTTATTGAAAGCGGCGAAATTTTTGTTTCTATATAGGTTTCTTAATTGAGAACTGGTAAGCACAATGTTTTGCCGAGTGGAAGTGGCAAATTAGTGGGTGTCGACGCTGCCAAGCTAACACTGGTGTATTGCTGACAGTGGGAGTCCAACCATGTCGCTGTAAATGCTAAGTGATTTAAATAGGGCTATAGGCAAGTCTCCGAGCTCTCTGTGTAAGTAGGCTGTTTAGGTTTTTTTATTGGTAACACCGCCGCCACGTAGCGCTCTGTATAAAAATCACTGGCTTTGCCGTGTGCAGTCTGTGGCTAGTTTGCATTGTTGTCTGCCATTGTAGTGTCGGGCAGCGGCAGCTGGATGCTAACAGCGCGTAGCGTTGCGCAGTTGGAGGTGAGCCGCCAGCAGTGGTGGACGTGGGTAGAGAGATGGCGGAGTTTCGAAATTTGTAAGATTGTGTCCTGTCATTTCGGAATCCTGAAGCGAGCTGTTGCCAACCGATCGATCGATAATGCTTCCCTGTTCACTAATTGTTTCACTGCCTACGCCATTATTTGCAGCCCGCTCCATTTCCCTATGCACAATTACCAAATTACTACTTTGAACAATAGTTAATTCATTACATGGTGGCGCCAACACATTGCTTTCGTTTTCACTGTCATTTCTCAGTTTACTTTGTAGCCTAGTATTACGTTTTTCACACGCCATTATTGTCACAATATTTCACACGATAACACAGAAAAGCACAATTTGAAGAGCAAAAATAAGAGAACACATTAACATAGCACTGAAAATAATATCTAGTTAATTGCAAGCGAAGCAATGTGTGCCACAACTATATTACTGTACAACAATGAAAGACTGCAACTACAAAGGAAATTCTCTCTATGATTACGCGCTAGCAATAAACAAAAGCTACACTAATTACACAAACTACAAGGAAAAAAATCTGAAGATTCCAGTGAGGTATCCTTGGCTAAGGGTCGACATATGAAACGTCCCCTTTAAAAAATTTATACACGACTGTGCTTAAACTGACACACAATATTTTTAGCGCAACGCAATCTGACTTCCAAAAATCCCTACGAAAGAATGGCCCTGACTAGGATTAGCCTATACGTTTCACAAATCACTTACCTCACAAAAATCTTCGTTACTCAAGCTACTGCAATACAGCGAGCACCACTACTGCCAGCTAAATAAAATATTCAAACTACGGAAGGCACTAACTACTGAGGCACAGTTAGCAAATGAAAGGTTTTAATAGAGAACAAACAATGTATTTACCTTAGTAGTCATAATATATATATCACTCCATGACACCAATTCTTACAAATTTCGAAACTCCGTCATCTCTCTACCCACGTCCACCACTGCTGGCGGCTCACCTCCAACTGCGCAACGCTACGCGCTGTTAGCATCCAGCTGCCGCTGCCCGACACTACAATGGCAGACAACAATGCAAACTAGCCACAGACTGCACACGGCACAGCCAGTGATTTTTATACAGAGCGCTAAGTGGCGGCGGTGTTACCAATAAAAAAACCTAAACAGCCTACTTACATCTGTTCTACCTGTATCTAGAACAATGGCCTTGCAGCAGGCTACTTACCCAGCGTGTTTACCAAGTCCTAACATCCGTATCGTTCGTCATTTTGCAATGGGAAAAAATTTCATTTAGTCTGTACGTGAATAAGGATTATTAACTTATTTGTGGTTATGAACTTCACATCGTTAATCGTAACATTGTCGGAAACAGTGAACCATCGTACCGTCATAAGTTTGCAATAAGCAATTAGAAGATAACCACGTAACAAGAAAAATGCCTTATTTCAAATAAGCTACGAATTACCCACTTTTATGATTTCGTTTATGGAAATGCTAACAGAAAATTTTGTGCCTCATAAATATTCTATTGGTTTTCTGTATTTACCGAGTATATTTGCAAGTATTTACGACTCATTTCTCGAAATCCAGCATCTGTCATCTTGTAAACCTATCCCTGTCAGCCGGGCCTGTGACCGAGTGGTTCTACTCGCTTCAGTCCGTAACCTCGCTGCTGCTACGCTCGCAGGTTCGAATCCTGCCTCGGGCATGGATGTGTGTGACGTCCTTAGGTTAGTTAGGTTTAAGTAGTTCTGTCCTAGGGGACTGATGACCTCAGATGTTAAGTCCCATAGTGCTTGGAGCCATTTGAACCTTATATCCCTGTCAGCAGAGATCCCATATAGTACACAGTAGTGCAAACAATCTTCCAGGTAGTCATCAATGTCCCAATGACTGATATATTTTGTCCCATTTGCAATATGTCTCTCCATGTAATAGAGTCTATGTCCCTTGGTAGCACCAAAAATGCTGGTAGGCAATGCATTACATGAGGTACTGGTACCAAGAACGTAGAAATGCATTTGCTTTCAGTTGCAGAATTAATATGACTTTATACTTAATGCGTATTTGTATCATTCGTTATTCCTAACATTAATAGTGATATGTCGGAGCAAACGATGTCAGCTTTGTTCAACATGTATGTGCTATGTGTACGACTTCACTTTAAGGAACTGCGTGCACGTCAAGTTGTGGCCTGAATACTACCAAATTTACAGACTTCTACGGCATCTCAAAGCATTTTTTTGCAGAACACCGGAACGTATGCGTAAATCATTAGTGAAATAAAGTACCGCGCTACCACTACGGTCTCAGGTTCGAATCCTGCCTCGGGCATGGAATTGTGTCATGTCCTTAGGTTAGTTAGGTTTAAGTAGTTCTAAGTTCTATGAGACTGATGACCTCAGCAGTTAAGTCCCATAGTGCTCAGAGCCATTTGAACCATTTTTGAAATAAAGTAGCATCAATATACAACAAAACTGTGTTTGAAACAGTTCATTTTATTCTTCTCTAGAAATCAGGAACTCAGATGTAACAGGCACACGTGTGTGCAGTATTTTTTATTATTTCTTAATGCTGTAGTAAGGCTTCATTACCGCCATATTCCATTCAGATAAGAAAGCAAGGAGGATCTTTGGCGGAACCAATAAAACAGCTACAGTTTCAGATACAGTTTAAGTGGAGATCAGTGGTCCTCGCTCACTGGAGACTGTCAGTTTTTAACGCCGTCAAATCAAGATAGCTATTTATGATAAACACCGAGAATATTACGGAAATTAGTGAATTAAGATGATCTTACTCGCAGGCGTACAACACCGTATTCCGTTCAAATAATGCAGATGCATCTGTTCAATATATGAGAGCATTTAAGTTCATGAACGTGGTATTTAACATCCAAGAGTAACGTGTAAGCACTACAGGAATGGGCATTAGCTTCGGTAAATCGCTTTATTTACTTTTTTCGGTGCACTGAAATTTACAAATAACCCTTGAACAGTACTACCGGAAATTATAGATGGTAAAATAAAGCACGGCTATCAGAGGAGGATTTAGCTTACAGCAGTGAACTGTGTTTAATTTTAAATTGCAATATAGAACATTGTCTTACTTTTGAAGAGGAATAATGTTTACAGTTTAATATAGAGTCGACAACGATTTCATTGGAAGCGGAGCACAAGCTTGGACGGAGAGAATGATGTACGTCCAAATATTGAATTGACTTTGACGGTCTATGAGGTGCTAAAGGGAACCTGAAAATTACTGCTGAAGAAGTGCTACTGTGATAATGATGTACATGACTAGTAATCGTACTTCATGGAAAACCTCTCGAAACACTGCATTTCAGAAAAATTCAATGACTGATTTAAGAGAAAGAGCACCACAAATTGAACATGCCAATAACGCGTTGGTCCACCTTTAGTCCTTATGCAAAAAATTGGTTCAAATGGCTCTAAGCGCTATGGGACTTAGCATCTGAGGTCATCAGTCCCCTAGACTTAGAACTACTTACGCCAACTAACCTAAGGACATCACACACATCCATGCCCGAGGCAGCAACCGTAGCAGCAGCACGGTTCCGGACTGAAGCGCCTGGAACCGCTCGGCAATGCGGGCGGCTTGCAAACAATTATTTGGCTTGGCACTCCTTTATATAATTTTTGGATGTCCTGTCCCCAGACAGCGGTGGAATGTCAGCCTGCCTCTCGACCAATATACGTCAGGACAACCAGGAGTGATGGTCTGGAGAGTCATTTCTTTTCGTAGCAGGACCCCTCTGGTTGTCATCTGCGGTACACTTACGGCACAGTTGTACGTCGATAATATTGTGCGCAATGTTTTATTGTCCTTTCTGGCAAGCCACCTTGGGCTTACATTTCAGGAAAATAATGCTCTCCGTCACACTTGCGTTGGTTTCTACAGCTTGTCTTTGTGCTTGCGAAACCCTACTTTGGCCAGTAAGGTCGCCTAACTCTCCCCAACTGTGAAACTTAGGAGCATTATGGGAAGAGCTCCCCAACCAGCTCGGGATTTTGACGATCTAAGGCCCCAATTGGACAGAATTTGTTACGGTATCCCTAAGGAGGACATCCAACAACTGTGTCATTCAATGTCGTGCAGAGTAACTTGCATAAGGGTCAGAGGTGGACGAAACGCATTACTGACTTGTTCCATTTCTGAAGCTCTTTCTCTTGAATAAATCATCCAGTTCTTCTGAAATTGTAATTATTTGATTGTACATGTACTGTACATCAAATCTAACGATTGCCGTGACATTCTGTTAATTTCTTTGTGGTGCGTCGTGTCCTTTGTCTTAGAATGTATATGTATGCCTTGCGTAATCGGGCACTCAGTATTCCTTCCCCTCGTTTGGTAGCCGTGCATTTACCAACATTTAAATGTGGGTAAATAGAGTGGAAACTTTGTGCTGCCCAACAACCATACTTTGCTGTCGGCAACAGCGACGTCAGCGAATAATCTCTGAGTGTTGCTGACACTGCACGATAATTCGTTTATGTAAATTGATAACATTAGACATACTATCATCAACAATGGTGGCTCCGCACTTGCGGTAGAGAAATCACGCCGGCCGCGGTGGTCTCGCGGTTCTAGGCACGCAGTCCGGAACCATGCGACTGCTTCGGTCGCAGGTTCGAATCCTGTCTCGGGCATGGATGTGTGTGATGTCCGTAGGTTAGTTAGGTTTCAGTAGTTCTAAGTTCTAGGGGACTGATGACCACAGCAGTTGAGTCCCATAGTGCTCAGAGCCATTTGAACCATTTTTTTTAGAGAAATCACTCACATTCTTTGGTTCCAATGGCCCTGAGCACTATGGGACGTAGCTTCTAAGGTCATCAGTCCCCTTGAACTAACCTAAGGACATCACACACATCCATGCCCGAGGCAGGATTCGAACCTGAGAACCGTATCGGTCGCACGGTTCCAGACTGTAGCGCCTAGAACCACCCCGGCCGGCCCCACATTCTTTGATTGGCTTTACTTAAAGAAGACAGAGAAATGGACATAGGTCACAACACATTCTGGATATTTCGTTTCAGCTGTAGGGGAGCTTTCCTACGGCAAAAATGTGTATGCTTGGACGGCTGCTGCACTGACAGCTGTGGCAGCACATCTCTGGTATTCGATATCCGAGAGGCTTGCGACAAGTGCACTGTTGAGTTTGTTACCTCTGGCCAAGGCAGAAATGGAGTGTTGCTGACGCGTGCTCTTACTCACCAGCCTGCCTGAGAAAGAGGAAGGGAACACGTGATCCGCTGGAGTGCCTCGTGTAGCAGGCAACCTGTGTTTCGGAGTTGTGGCCGTGACCGCTGCACACAGAGGCCAGCCCTAAGCTGTGCGCGTATGGCGCAGGCCGTTTGTTTGTGAGCCAGTTCTCTGTGTAGTGCCTGAAGGACGGCGCCTGCGTGGGTGTTGTAGAGTAACGGGTACTGGGTGAAGGCGGTCGGCCTGTAAGTGCCTCGGTGCCGTGTGCCAATACGGCGCCCGGATGGACACTGTGGAGTTACCGGCAAAGAGTCCAAGCGGTCAGTTTGCGATTTTCCTGCTGCTGTGTGTGAAATGTCGTGCCGATATGCATTAGCATGGTGTTCAGCTGAGGCTACAAGGGGTCGATCATTTGTACGCTATGCCGGTTATTGTGACCCGTACAGCGATGTATTTTCTGTTTTTGCTGTCTCTTATGTCATGTTGATGTCGTGAGCTAGTGACTTTGTCAAACTGTGTATGTGTTCTTTATTATAAGTGAGGGGACCTTTTGTACCATGTCAGGCTTCGTTCCAGTTCCTTCCAGTTCATTAAGATTAGTGTAAAGTTTGGGTTGTCGTTTGTTTACCTATGTAACCATACATTTTAAGGGGAGGTTTACTACCTTCGGCCCGAAAACAGCATGTACATTGAGAACTTTTTTCTCTGGATGTGTTATAGATGGCACTGTCAAATTTAATCAAACTGTGTATTGGTATTTCCTCTACAAACCGGTATTTCTTCGAGCGGAAATGTCGAAGAGCAAAGGCGGAAGTGCCGTCGGAACGAAACGAAATTTCGATGTAGACTTCCGCGCGCGGTATGTCACAGGTGAGCCGGCTCGTCTGAAATCAAAATTGAATTGGCGTTAGAGAAGTGTATAAGATTCTTTGGGAGTTGTACCTCGCTTAAGTTATTTGGACCATAGGAAACAAAATGGCGGCCATTTGAAAACAATAGGGTTTTTTCATCGATTTTTCGACTTCGTCGGCCTAGTAAAAATATTTATAGTTGATAGAACGGAGTAAAAGTGGTACAGATCCTAGACAATTTAGTTAGCTTCGTCGGAAACAAAGAATCATGCCAATCGGTTTAGTAGATTTGAAGTTACCATACCGCGTGATAAAAAAAAAGTCGTTTAGAGAAAAACGCGTTTGAAGTTTTGACTACATATAAATGTAATATTATGCAACTTACGTTCAATCTGCTATTCCGGGTCCATAAACTAGTCCTTCCTCTTGCTCACAGAGGGAGTTCTGCTCGATCTGGGCCATCCTGCGCTGCTCCAGAGCCGCTCGACCGGCCGCTGACAGGCGGCTTTCGGCCGCTTGAATCCGGTGGTCGTCCGAACGCTTGGCGAACTGCGTCGAATAGAGTCCCAGGGTGACGTCCATCGTTGTCATGGTCTTCAGAATTGCTGAATACCCTTCGTTGAAGCTGCTCACTGCCAGGAAAGTCGCAATCTCCGCAGTCTTCGCACCAGAATGCAAATGCTTGGTGGCTAACTTCCAAACACACACGTTCAAACTTTCAATTGAATGTTGTGGGTTTCCTCCCAAGAACAGGTACAATAACTCGTCCTCGGAAAGAAAAAAAAAACTGGTGCGTGAAATAGGCCGATTTCAGGCAGGTGCATTTGTTTGTTCAACCACGAATAACAAACATTTCCGTTTCGTATTCGGAAAAACCGTGTCAGGGGTGGATTCTAAACACTTTTATGGATCCAAAAATGCAATTGAAAAAAATCATCGATTTTCTGAACCATTGTTGTTGTTGTTGTGATCTTAAGTCTTGAGACTGGTTTTATGCAGCTCTCCATGCTACTTTATCCTGCGCAAGCCCCCTCATTTCCCAGTACCTACCGCAACCTACATCTTTCTGAATCTGCTTAGTGTATTCATCTCTTGGTCTCCCTCTACGATTTTTACCCTCCACGCTGCCCTCCAATAATAAATTGGTGATCCCTAAATGCCTCAGAACATACTTTCAGAACTGACTTCCTGACACTTAAATCTATACTCGATGTTGATAAACTTATCTTCTTCGGAAACGCTTTCCCTGCCATTGCCAGTCTACGTTTTATATCCTCTCTACTTCGACCATCATCAGTTATTTTGCTCCCCAAATAGCAAAACTCCTTTACTACTTTTAAGTGTCTCATTTCCTAATCTAATTCCCTCAGCATCACCCGATTTAATTCGACTACATTCCACTATCCTCGTTTTGCTTTTGTTGATATTCTTCTTATATCCTCCTTTCAAGACACTATCCATTCCGTTCAACTGCTCTTCCATGTCCTTTGCTGTCTCTGACAGAATTACAATGTCATCGGCGAACCTCAAAGTTTTTATTTCTTCTCCATGGATTTTATACCTTCTCCGAATTTTTCTTTTGTTTCCTTCACTGCTTGCTGCATATACAGATTTAATAACATTGGGGAGAGGCTAGAGCCCTGTCTCACTCCCTTCCCAACCACTGCTTCCATTTCATGCCCCTCGATTCTTATAACTGCCATCTGGTTTCTGTACAAATTGTAAATAGCCTTTCGCTCCCTGTATTTTACCCCTGCCATCATCAGAATTTGAAAGAGAGTATTCCAAACAACATTGTCAAAAGCTTTCTCCAAGTCTACAAATGCTAGAAACGTAGGTTTGCGCTTCCTTAATCTAGCTTCTAAGATAAGTCGTAAGGTCAGTATTGCCTCAAGTGTCCCAACATTTCTACGGAATCCAAACTGGTCTTCTCCGAGGTCGGCTTCTACTAGTTTTTCCATTCTTCTGTAAAGAATTCGCGTTAGTCTTTAGCAGGTGTGGCTTATTAAACTAATAGTTCGGTAATTTTCACATCTGTCACCACATGCTTTCATTGGGATTGGAATTATTATACTCTTCTTGAAGTCTGTGCGTATTTCGCCTGTTTCATACATCTTGCTCACCAGATGGTAGAGTTTTGTCAGAACTGGCTCTCCCAAGGCCGTCAGTAGTTCAGATGGAATGATGTCTATTCCCGGGGCCTTGCTTCGACTCAGGTCTTTCAGTGATTTGTCAAACTCTTCACGCAGTATCGTATGTCCCATTTCATCTTCATCTACATCCTCTTCCATTTCAATAATATTGTCCTCAAGTACATCGCCCTTGTATAGACCCTCTATATACTCCTTCCACCTTTCTGCTTTTCCTTCTTTGCTTAGAACTGGGTTTCCATCTCAGCTCTTGATGTTCATGCAAGTGGTTCTCTTATCTCCATAGTTCTCTTTAATTTTCCTATAGGCAGTATCTATCTTACCCCTAGTGAGATAAGCCACTACATCCTTACATTTGTTCTCTAGCCATTCCCGCTTAGCCATTTGGCACTTCCTCACGATCTCATTTTTGAG
Organism: Schistocerca gregaria; assembly: GCF_023897955.1. NCBI lineage: Eukaryota > Metazoa > Arthropoda > Insecta > Orthoptera > Acrididae > Schistocerca > Schistocerca gregaria. The sequence goes on along the minus strand of NC_064921.1, from coordinate 516,786,024 downwards.
ACGCTTGTATTTCTTTTTGCCTGCTTCATTTACTGCATTTTTATATTTTCTCCTTTCATCAATTACATTCAATATAGCTTCTGTTACCCAAGATTTTCTACTAGCCCTCGTCTTTTTACCTACTTGATCCTCTTCTGCCTTCACTACTTCCTCCCTCGAAGCTACCCATTCTTCTTCTACTGTACTTCTTTTCCGCCATTCCTGTCAATTGTTCCCTTACGCTCTCCCTGAAACTCTGTACAACCTCTGATTCTTTCAGTTTATCCAGGTCCCATTTCTTTAAATTCCCACCTTTTTGCAATTTCTTCAGTTTTAATCTACAAGTCATAACCAATGGCTTGTGGTCAGAGACCACATCTTCCCCTGGAAATGTCTTACAATTTAAAACCTGGTTCCTAAATCTCTGTCTTAATATTAGATAATCTATCTGAAACCTGTAAGTATCTCCAGGCTTCTTCCATGTATACAGCCTTCTTCTATGATTGTTGAACCAAGTGTTAGCTATGATTAAGTTGTGCTCTGTGCATTATTCTACCAGGCGGCTTCCTCTTTCATTTCTTAGCCCCAATCCATATTCACCTACTACGTTTCCTTGTCTCCCTTTTCCTACTACCGAATTCCAGTCATCCATGAGTATTAAATTTTCGTCACCCTTCACTGTGTGAATAATTTCTTTTGTTTCATATTTGAACCATAAGATAGTAAACCTCCCCTTAAGTGGTGCAAATCACTGCCATGTTTTATTAAGATGTCAATTGTGGCCGGCCGCTGTGGCGCTCCACAGTTGCAGAACGTTCACAGGTTCGAATGCTGCTTCGGGAATGGATGTGTGTGATGGCCTTATGTTAGTTAGGTTTAATTAATTCTCAGTCTAGGGGACTGATGACCTCAGATGTTAAGTCTCATAGTGCTTAGAGCCATTTGAACCATTTGTCAAGTTGTGAAGCTCTTCACTGTTCCAGCACCTTTAAACATTTATTGCTCTGGTGCTGCTGAGATTGTCTGTCTGGTGGTTTGGCGTACACTGTTAATCTGAGGGTGCTACCACTACATTCTGTAAAGTTTAGTGTGCTAGTTCCGCCAACGTAACGTAAGAACTTCGATGTGTGGCAAGTTAATTGATGTACATGCCGTGTGTGAGTATCTTGTATAGAGTTGGTTTTTATGTGAAGATTTATTTTTTTGAGAATTTGCTGATTGCTTTAAAAAAAAAAGATGCTAATGGTTGCGGTGTTCCTTTTATTCTAAATGTAAATGTTCGTGATGATATTTTTTTTCAGTATTAGTCAGTAGTGTTCAGTTTATCACCTCTAGGGAATCATTGTATGCTAATATTACATTTATGACCGAGTTTTTTAAAATTTTTATGCATATATGTAATGTGCATGAGAAATTACAGCAACATACTTTCCTACGAGTTAAAGATTAAAAAAAAATTGTTGTCTTACAGCCAAATAAAATCAATTATACTTCGAGACCAAACTTTCGTTATCAGCCAGGGTGAAATCGCTCTTACAATGATGCGTTAAGATCAGATTTGGTTTCTATTAATAAATGATGGATTGGGATTTTGCCAGTGAAACCACGAGCACATTCCAGGTTTCCTCTCCCATGCTGGCTGCCGTTTCAGATACCAGACTCAGAGGTCAACCGTTACAAAACTCCGTTGTGACAAAACACTGTTACGGTATTCTACCGAAAGTCTTCGATGAATTTCGGCACCTGATACGCCTTCCGATCTCAAAAAAAGGATTACTGAACGTTGCTCTTCTTTGGTGCAAATAGACAGCGGAGCAGCCACGATTAACAGCACGGGAGCGATAACGGAACTAACGTAGCAGCTTGAAAATTGCAAGGATATAACAACAAATAAACAAAGCATGCGTCATCAACGTAAAACGACAGTACTAACAAAATTAACAAAAATATAACTAAATTGAGGATAATAATTGACTTATCCTCATATTTACTTCCCCGACATGTGAGGAATGTTTCCTGGAAGTTGGTCCATACCTTGGTGTTACAACTTGCATAAGCGGCGCCAACTGAGACACTTAGTAGTAATCGCTGTGAAGCACACGAATATTCCATGTAATAGAAAAATGAGACACCGTTATCAGTAGACAGCAAAATTTGGAATTGATCTCATTGTGAATGTCAGTTAGGCCACGTAGTTGAAGCGTACAACTTGCGGGTTTGTGGGGCATTCTAATGTGGCTTGATGATAGTCTGCGTGGGGATGAGAAGGCAGGCATGCTTTTTGTCGTCGTTCCAGTCGGAGCATACGGGGAAGTAGGGGGAAGCAATATATTCGATACCTCATCCAGAAACGCACCCTCTCGAAACCTGGCGAGCAAGCTACACCACGATGCAGAGTGCCTCTCTTGCAGAGTCTGCCACTTGAGTTTGTTCAACATCTCCGTAACGCTATCACGGTTACCAAATAACCCTGTGACGAAACGCGCCGCTCTTCTTTGGATCTTCTCTACCTCCTCTGTCAACCTGATCTGGTACGGATCCCACACTGATGAGCAATACTCAAGCATAGGTCGAACGAGTGTTTTGTAAGCCACCTCCTTCGTTGAACGACTACATTTTCTAAGGACTCTCCCAATGAATCTCAACCTGGTACCCGCCTTACCAACAATTAATTTTATGTGATCATTTCATTTCAAATCGTTCCGCACGCATACTCCCAGATATTTAACAGAAGTAACTGCTACCAGTGTTTGTTCCGCTATCATATAATCATACAATAAAGGATCCTTCTTTCTATGTATTCGCAATACATTACATTTGTCTATGTTAAGGGTCGGTTGCCACTCCCTGCACCAAGTGCCTATCCGCTGCAGATCTTCCTGCATTTCGCTACAATTTTCTAATGCTGAAACTTCTCTGTATACTACAGCATCATCCGTGAAAAGCCGCATGTAACTTCCGACAATATCTACTAGGTCATTTATACATATTGTGAAAAGCAATGGTCCCATAACACTCCCCTGTGGCACGCCAGAGGTTACTTTAACGTCTGAAGACGTCTCTCCATTGATAACAACATGCTGTGTTCTGTTTGCTAAAAACTCTTCAATCCAGCCACACAGCTGGTCTGATATTCCGTAGGCTCTTGCTTCGTTTATCAGGCGACAGTGCGGAACTGTATCGAACGCCTTCCGGAAGTCAAGAAAAATAGCATCTACCTGGGAGCCTGTGTCTAATATTTTCTGGGACTCATGAACAAATAACGCGAGTTGGGTCTCACACGATCGCTGTTTCCGGAATCCATTCTGATTCCTACAGAGTAGATTCCGGGTTTCCAAAAACGACATGATACTCTAGCAAAAAAACATGTTCTAAAATTCTACAACAGATCGACGTCAGAGATATAGGTCTATAGTTTTGCGCATCTGCTCGACGACCCTTCTTGAAGACTGGGACTACCTTTGCTCTTTTCCAATCATTTGGAACCTTTCGTTCCTCTAGAGACTTGCGGTACACGGCTGTTAGTAGGGGGGCAAGTTCTTTCGCGTACTCTGTGTAGAATCGAATTGGTATCCCGTCAGGTCCAGTGGACTTTCCTCTGTTGAGTGATTCCAGTTGCTTTTCTATTCCTTAGACACTTATTTCGATGTCAGCCATTTTTTCGTTCGTGTGAGGATTTAGAGAAGGAACTGCAGTGCGGTCTTCCACCGTGAAACAGCTTTGGAAAAAGGTGTTTAGTATTTCAGCTTTACGTGTGTCATCCTCTGTTTCAATGCCATCATCATGCCGGAGTGTCTGGATATGCTATTTCGAGCCACTTACTGATTTAACGTAAGACCAGAACTTCCTTGGATTTCCTGTCAAGTCGGTACATAGAATTTTACTTTCGAATCCACTGAACGCTTCACGCATAGCCCTCCTTACGCTAACTTTGACATCGTTTAGCTTCTGTTTGTCTGAGAGGTTTTGGCTGCGTTTAAACTTGGAGTGAAGCTCTCTTTGCTTTCGCAGTAGTTTCCTAACTTTGTTGTTGTACCACGGTGGGTTTTTCCCGTCTCTCACAGTTTTACTCGGCACGTACCTGTCTAAAACGCATTTTACGATTGCCTTGGACTTTTTCCATAAACACTCAACATTGTCTGCCTTCTATTACTCTTGCTAAACAGATAAACCTTCCTCCCTTTTTTATATTCCTATTAATTTCCATATTCAGGGATGCTGCAACAGCCTTATGATCACTGATTCCCTGTTCTGCACATACAGAGTCGAAAAGTTCGGGTCTGTTTGTTATCAGTAGGTCCAAGATGTTATCTCCACGAGTCGGTTCTCTGTTTAATTGCTCGAGGTAATGTTCGGATAGTGCACTCAGTACAATGTCACTCGATGCTCTGTCCCTACCACCCGTCCTAAACATCTGAGTATCGCAGTCTATATCTGATAAATTGAAATCTCCACCTAAGACTATAACATGCTGAGAAAATTATAAATTTATGTGAAATGTATTCCAAATTTTCTCTCAGTTGTTCTGCCACTAATGCTGCTGAGTCGGGAGGTCGGTAAAAGGAGCCAATTATTAACCTAGCTCGGTTGTTGAGTGTAACCTCCACCCATAATAATTCACAGGAATATCCACTTCTACTTCACTACAGGATAAACTACTACTAACAGCGACGAACACTCCACCACCGGTTGCATGGAATCTATCCTTTCTAAACACCGTCTGTACCTTTGTAAAAATTTCGGCAGAATTTATCTCTGGCTTCAGCCGGCTTTCTGTACTTATAACGATTTCAGCCTTGGTGCTTTCTATCAGCGCTTGAAGTTCCGGTACTTTACCAACGCAGCTTTGACAGTTTACAATTACATTACCGATTGCTGCTTGGTCCCCGCATGTCCTGACTTTGCCCCGCACCCGTTGAGGCTGTTGCCCTTTCTGTACTTGCACAAGGCCATCTAATCTAAAAAAACCGCCCAGCCCACGCCACACAACCCCTGCTACCCGTGTAGCCGCTTCCTTCGTGTAGTGGACTCCTGACCTATCCAGCGGAACCCGAAACCCCACTACCCTGCGGCGCAAGTCGAGGAATCTGCAGCCCACACGGTCGCAGAACCGTCTCAGCCTCTGATTCAGACCCTCCACTCGGCTCTGCACCAAAGGTCCGCAGTCAGTCCTGTCGACGATGCTGCAGATGATGAGCTCTGCTTTCATCCCGCTAGCGAGACTGGCAGTCTTCACCAAATCAGATAACCGCCGGAAGTCAGAGAGGATTTCCTCCGATCCATAGCGACACACATCATTGGTTCCGACATGAGCGACCACCCGCAGATGAGTGCACCCTGTACCCTTCATGGCATCCGGAAGGACCCTTTCGACATCTGGAATGATTCCCCCCGATCTGCACACGGAGTGCACATTGGTTTTCTTCCCCTCTCTTGCTGCCATATCCCTAAGGGGCCCCATTACGCGCCTGACGTCGGAGCTCCCAACTACTAGAAAGCCCACCCTCTGCGACCGCCCAGATCTTGCAGACTGAGGGGCAACCTCTGGAACAGGACAAGCAGCCATGTCAGGGCGAAGATCAGTATCAGCCTGAGACAGAGCCTGAAACTCGTGCGTCAGACAAATTGGAGAGGCCTTCCATTCAGCCCTCTGGAATGTCTTTCGCCCCCTGCCACACCTTGGGACGACCTCCCACTCTACCACAGGTCAGGGATCAGCCTCAATGCGGGCAGTATCCCGGGCAACCACAGTCGTAGTCCGATCGGGGGATGCTTGGGACGAGCTGGCCGTCCCCGACAAACCCCCATCCGGACCCCCACAGTGATGCCCATTGGCAACAGCCTCAAGCTGTGTGACCGAAGCCAACACTGCCTCAAGCTGGGAGTGAAGGGATGCCAACTCAGCCTGCATCTGAACACAGTAGTTGCAGTCCCTATCCAATGCTAAAAACTGTTGTGCAAAGAACGTCTGAACTAATCTACAGAGAGCGCAAACAAATCGACACAAAATTTAAACGGTTATTAAAATACAAGATTGCCTAGTAAATACAGTAATGCTGCTACTTGCGCACTGCTGACACACTGCTCGGCGGCGGAAGGAGACTACGCGATTTTACGCTATTCAGGTACAAAAACGCGATGCTACAACTCTCAAGTACTATAATACGCCAGAAATTTATGAATTAACAAATGCAAGTACCAAAAACACGCCAAGAAATTAAGAATTAAACTATGTAACAAATGAGTGAGCTAGGAGTATACGACTTGCTGCTGCAGCTGCTTATCCAACGGCGGCAGGGAGCACACTCAACAGGACATCGCATGTTCACACATGGTACGTGTCTCTAGGAATTATCTGTGAGATATTGTAGTACTCCCGTGGCTGGAAACATCCACAAACCTATCCCCGACAGAAAATATGTGGAAGCAGCTCGCACGTCAGTTCTGTACCAGTGCCAGTATCAACGACATCAAAGAGCAGTTACTTCAGTTGTGGGCCAGTTTACATTTGGAGAGGATAAATCGGCCATACAACACCTTCTACAACCGAATAAATGTATGCGTCCAGGTCAGAGGATGTGAAACATCATACTTAGAAGTGTAAAACTACTTTAGCCTACCACAGACAGTCACTAGTAAGCTTGGACTACTGTAGTTTTGAATGTTCTCATTTTGAGAGTACGAAGGGGGATTTGTTGTAATTGCTAAAAACCATTCAATGGTCTAGATCACACCAACCGTTTCTTTATTTGAGACAGCAGGTTTCAAGAGACTTTTCTATCATATCTCGACTTGAAGTTCAGTTTAAAATGAAAACTTTTACAGCAAAAGGATTTTTATGGCCTGAAGATGACAGCAAAGTCTGTTGAGACCGGTTGTCTTAAATGAAGAAGTAGTTCTCGCGATTTTAGCTGTTGAATTGTTTTCAGTAGTTACTGTAGTTTTCGTAGTGGCTTGGGTCAGTTAAAGTCGCAACCGCGTTACCTGTACATAGGTGTGTAACATTCGTATCGGGCATTACCTCATAATGTTCGTTTTCTTTACGTATGGGATAATGTCTTACTAGATTAGCCTGAAATTCTGGAAGCGGTGCACCCGTCTAGAAACTAAGTGAGTTATCTCCCGTCTGTTACTTAAAAGCAAACGACATTTACTGCAAAATGGAACCTGTCTATGTTTAATTCAAATTTTATACGAAAGTTGTTGATCTGTAGCGTGAAACAGAGGGATGTGGTAGTAAAAATGAAGAAAACAATACAGATGTGTCATGTAGCGTTACAAAACGCAATTTCCTCAACAGAAAGGTAAAATAAAGGAAAAAAGAGGAATAACGAAACAATAAACAAACAGTTACAGAAAAGAAATTTAATTTCTTTACATGTTTCGGGCACTTAATGCCCTTCTTCAGAATGGTTGGTTCATAGTGTCTGTGCAAAATTATTGATAGACACCATGAGCCACATGATCATGGCATTTTGCTGTATCCATCTTATTGTTGATACCCGCAAATATTGCGATACGTATAATGTTCTGAAGAAGGGCACTAAGTGCCCAAAACCGGTAAAGAAAGTGAATTCCTTTATGGAGCTGGGTGCTTATTATTTTGTTATACACGATTACAGTTACTGAGTATGCATGAAATACCAAAAATAACGCAACAGATTGTCGTATTTATATAAAACTTGTTCCTGTTATTCATAAACAGCTTTTGCATTTACCAGTAATAACAGGAAACTCGTGCGTTTGATCATGATCGAGAACGTTCTATTAAGTACAAAATAACAACATTATATGTATATTATGTTTGTGCATGTAAACTGTGCTTGCGTAAAAAATAATTGCTTTTTTTTTACACAAAAGCGCAGAAGTAACGCGATCTACTAATTTTTATTACTTATAAAACGCCATTTACATTGTGTAAGGATATAGAATACACGATGGTCTAACACAGAATGATGTGGTGTTTTAATTACGTGCAAAAGGACAACTAAACAAACAAAAAACAAAGAGAAATTTCTCTATTACAGATTCATTTATGTCTCTTTCCCTGGTAATACTACGAGGGCCACAGCGCACATTTTTTCTCATCCGAAAACAATGCTACGAGTGCGAAACGTTACGTATGTATTACTTGAAGTCTCCTGAGTGAGCGTGCCAAGTTTCCGTCTGTTCCGACAGATAGCGTAGCTGCAGGACAGTTTCAAAATGGCGTCTGCAGGTGATGTACGTTACAAGCAACGTGCCGTCAACGAATTTCTCACTGCAGACAAAGAAACTGTGGGGAATATCCACAAACGCCTGTGCAAAAGTCTATGGAGATCTGCTAATCGACAGAAATCCAGATAATCGCTGGGTTCGGAGGATGAGGTCATCAGAAGGCGGTTTGGCGGAGCTCCACTATTGGCAGCAGTCGGGAAGACCATCCACGGCTGTCACACCTGACCTGGCCAACTCGGACTTCCACTTTTTTGGGCCATAAAAAATACTATTTGTGGAATATATTTTGAGGACGATAAGGAGGCGATTCGCACAGCGAAGCACCTGCTCCACCACCAGGACGAAGACTGGTACCGACAGGGCATACGCCACCTGTTTCGCACTGGGGGAAAGCCACAGAACGGGATGGAGATTACGTGGGGAAATAGGATGTGAAGCTAAAACACCGTCCTTCGTGTGTGCACTCCCCATTATCTTCAATAAAGAGTTGTCGAAGGAAAAAATAATGTGGTCCATTACTTTCTGGGCAACCTTCGTACCAATACTATTGGCAATCCAACTATTTACTAAGTCATTTATGTATTGTACCAAAGCTAAGTAGGCATAATTTTTGGTAGAGCGCAGCTCTAGTCATACTGTTAGGTAGATTCGATTGGTAATGACTGAAATAACGTCATGAATGCTGTCAGCCAGTTTCCTCATCCTCTTCTGGGTGGTTCTTATTTCTTTTCAGGAGGTATATTTCGTAGTTTACGCATCTCTTTCCACTCAATGAAGATGAAAAGTGCTGATTTTAAATCAAATAATGGAAAAGAGTAACTTCCACGTCAGTCGAGAAGTCGTTCTTTTTCTTCGGTCTATGGAAAATCAAATTGTCAAATTAATAACATTTTCTAAAAGCGTGTAGCAACTTCACAACTTGATCACCTGTCAATTCAATAGAGCGTTTACGCGGAGCAAAAATTGATTGTGGCGACTATAATCTGCATTTCCAGAATCAGTAACGGGCTGTTTCCACGTCCAGCCAGAAGCAGTATTACGAAATTGATCTATAGGAAACCGGTTTCTGGACCCCGCATATGCATAGTGAGTGAGAGAGACGAAGGAAAGGGCGGAGATGGTAGCACGGTGTGTGCCGTGAACCGGCGGCCTGTTAGCGCATCCGAACAGTCCGACTGCTGGGGGCCGTTCTCACCACGGACTGGCGGCCGGAAGCGGGATGCAGAAGCGGGCCGCAGCCCCAGACTTCCTACTGCAGCCCGGAGCCTGCCTAGCTGCCCGCGGGCACCGTTGCCCAATTAGTCTCAGACGGCTGGGCGCCGCGGGAAAGCCGAGCAAACTGTCGAAGCGCTGCTTCGCTGCCTGCGATGACGCTGCCCTGCCACTCCACGTGTTATACGCCGTGACCCCAAATTTCCCACAGAAGCGTCTCGGCCTATAATTGGGCGGTGTAAACAGCCTTCTGAATACCAGACACTTGTCGCAGCGCAGCAGAGAGCCCAGAGACGTTAACAAATACAATTAGCAAACGAAAGGCTGGTCCTTAGATCTGGACCTAGCACCTCGAAATGAGAACAGAGCTCCATTCAACTTTTACAGGGTAAGAGACGCCTCTCCCCTCCCCGCCCCCCCCCCCCCCCCCGCCCCTTCGTCCCCCCGTCACTTTAGATACATGTCGTTTCAGCCTTACCTTCTCAATGTCCCAAATACGACTGCCATACACAAGCACTCTCAACTTGCGACAAAAACAGCAAAAAGCAGAAAGTATCTCTCTTTGCAACGTAAAGGGTGCATTGTAAAAAAAAAACTCTTCTGCCTTACGGCAGGTCTTGTCATGGGGCACGCCTCTTCAGAGAGGTCCACTGCATGAGCGCCTAGGGAAGTGAAGAAAATCTCCGAACCCAGCCGGGAATCGAACCCGGGCCTCTTGGCGTGACAGACCGCCGCCCTGACCAATCAGCTATCTCTTTTTTTTTTCTTTCATTTTGTTCGTTGATTATCGTTGTGTTTGATCGTTACGGACGTCACATGACATCCGGTCAACCGGTCAAGTTCGTTTGTTGATCCTTCCACTCAGTTTTTTATTATAGAAGCCAAACATCTCTCTGACCGAACACGCTGAGCTACCGTGCCGGCTAGCTATAGGGGCGGACGATGCATGGTGCAATCTATAATTAATTTAATGCGTTTATTACAATATTACTTTTGTTTTATGCAAACTATCAAGTGTTTTCTGCATTTATATTTGTTTCATGTGTAAGGCGTAATGAAAACGAGACAGATGGAAAAATAAATAAGTAAACTGTTTGTTGTTTCAGAAGTAATCGCCATAACTGTTAATACATTTATCTCTCTTCGAGGAAAGACGGTTAGTGCCGTCATGGAAAAATGTTCACTGTTGCCTACAGAACCATGATGTACCCAAACGAACGCCTCTTCGTCCAAAGCAAACCGACGGCCACGAATGTCTTTCATCAGGCCTCCAAAGTATGAACATAGCATGAGGGGAAGTCGGGACTCTGCTGAGGATGTGTAGTTGCTTAACGGCGAAATTTCTACTGCGTAGTCGAAACAGTCTTAGCATCATGCGAGCGGGTGTTGCCCTGCAACGCAATGATGCCTTCCGTTGACATTTCTGGATGTCTGAACTTGATGACACGCTTTATGTTTTTACGAATTGTCCACTTACCGCTGTGTTTTAATTGTAGCGCTGTGTTGCACAAAGTCAAAGAGCAGCGAGCCCGTTCGATCCTCATGAGTTTCCCTTAGCTGGCGTGCACGGCTTTGGACTTTTTCAGTGTGGGTGAATTCGTGTGCTTCCACTGTTGACTCTGACGCTTGCTCTCCGACTCAAAATGGTGACAAACATTTCATCTACCGCGACAGTACCGTTCCAGATAATGCAGTGATGTTGACATTCCGTTCAGCTTCTGCTCCTCTGTCAGGCTGTGGGGAACGCACTGCGCACAGATTATCCGGAACTTCAGATGGTCTGACATGATAGCGTGAGCGGTGCCGTCAGTGATGCCCGATGTGAGCCGAACGTCTTCCGGTTGGCCGCCATGGCCGAGCGGTTCTAGGCGCTTCAGTCTGGAACCACGATGTTGCTGCGGTCGCAGGTTCGAATCCTGCCTCGGCGATGGATGTGTGTGATGTCCTTAGGTTAGTTAGGTTTAAGTAGTTCTAAGTTCTATGGGACTGTTGCCTCAACAGTTAAGTCCCATAGCGCTCAGAGCCATTTGAACGTCTTTCACCATCGGCTGTCGGTCACTTCTGGTGACACCATCCACGGCAGCAATGACGGAACGGGTAACGACTCGATGAGCCTGATATGGACGACTGCTGTCTTTCAGTAATACCAACCATTCCAGTACTTTATTCCAAGAAAATATACGCACACGTGGCATACTGTGTTCCCCATACACAGCAGATATACGGGCATCAGTTTAACTTTCTCACACTTTTTCCGTAGTCACGTAGGGGTTAAAAATTAAACTCGCTAAGTTACTCTGTATTTGTACAGGTATTGTCCCAAAATAGTGCTCAGAAAATAACTGTAGTTCTTTTACGTGCACTTTCCCACCCTTGCTTGGTGTGGTGTAAATATTTCCTACTACCGTTGCAAGACCAAACACACGAGAAAGAGTCGTAAGGGGAAGAGCATCTTCAACTTTTCGCAGCACAATAAATAACTTTCCATCCAGCTTAGCAGTTGGCATAATTGTATACGAATCTGTTAAGGCATTGATGTTAGTTGATCTTGATGGAGCTCTCTTGGTACCCTTAATTTGCAGGTTTCCTGTTGTATGCATTTCCTCCTCAAATCCCGGTTGGTCGGAGTTGAAAACATTTCCTACTGAATGATGGGATAAATGGTTCAAATGGCTGTGAGCACTATGAGACTTAGCATCTGAGGTCATCAGTCCCGTAGAACGTAGAACTACTTAAACCTAACCAACCTAAGGACATCACACACATCCATGCCCGGAGCAAGATTCGAACCTGCGACCGTAGCGGTAGCGCGGTTCCAGAATGAAGCGCCTAGAACCGCTCGGCCACACCGGCCGGCTGATGGGATAAGTTCGTTTAAATAGTCTACAAATTTTCTGGCCGAATCTGCAGTTTGCTGTGCATCGTCGAGTTGAAATTTTGTTTGAAATTTCGTTTTTTAACGTCTTCCAATTCTGTAGCACTGTTTGAAGTTATGCAACCTTTCACTGCTTCTCTTGAAATTACTATAATCTATGTCGCGCGAAATGTGATGTGCATAACGCAGTACGTCACTATCAGGCACATCCTGTAAATTGTATAGAACCTTTTTGAAACGCATGAACACCAGTCTGTAACAAATGCGCCCTGTCCTCCTTTGAATATCCGTAGTTTTTCTTGTGTACTGCACGGTGATATTGCTGCAGACTTACTCGAAATCTGTCCATAACTGATTCTTTACCGCTCTGCGGAGGACCTTCCATGTTCGTAATTGTGTTTAGTACCCGCTCCTTGGACAACGATTGTCCTTTAACACGTTTCACTGGAGACCAGATTTGCGGCCCCTTGCCCGACGACGATGAAGTACATGGCTCGACACCTGTTTCAGTATCACTTTCACTTGTTAAACACGTATAGTCATCCTTTTACTGGTCACGTATGTTGTCCGCACAGTTGAGAGTATACGACACAGCACATTCCTCTCACTCATGTTGCGGAAACGCTACAACTTCATTTGCCACTTCTTTCTCACTGCAAAATTTCTCGGGTTCCTTTCTGTCGAAATGTTAACTTCGGCGACTGTTATTGCAGATATAATGTGATGTTTGTTTTGTTCATCGTTGCCATTGCTCCGCCTTGTATCAACACTGCAGCACTGTAGCACTGCTGTGAGTTACTCGTCGACTGAGCAGTTCAACTGCTCTCTGTAGCCTCATGCTGCGCTCACCCTTGGATACCTTCGGTCCCACCTCCTCTTGTCATAAGCACCCAATTTTGTGCTTGCATGGTGGACAATGTGTGGGGCGTCGAATGCGACCTATCACTCAAGGGGGATATTTGAACGCAGATGGGGCTGTCCAGTCTCTCACAACCTTCGTTGGTACATATTAATCTAAGGGGTATAGAACACTGCTGTTCAGTTTTTTTCACTTGCGCTCCATATCTGGGCTGAACATTTGCAGCTGAATACTCAGATACACAACAATTTACATCCTGTCACTTTTGCTGAGGACATCATTTTCCTAGCTTCTTAACATTCTTTGTAAGACCCGTTGCGACTGATGCTATTTCGGGCAGTACACTGACGTCCTTCTCTACGTAAAATGATTCGAAAAGTTCAGGTTTTTTCGTTGCTAGGATGACTATGGCGTTGACCTGAGGAGTCGACTGTGTATGTAAAAGAATTTTCGGACATGACATTCAGAGCAATCCCACACTAATCCCTGTCTCTAGCACCAATTATAATCGCACGGCTGTCCCGTTCTAGCTGGCAAATGGGCCTCCCGCTATTATAAAGACTTGAGAAGGAAACATATTAGCAATACTTGCAAGTTGTCTCCGAAGTGCTATGCCACTGCAGCTCCAGACAGAGGTGGTCTATAAAATCATCTGTTTACCATGTTTGATTCACCTTTGACGCTCAACTTCACTCAATTTATTTCACATTCTAAATGCGTAACAAACTCACTGTATATACTACCACCATTGGCATATAATATATCTTAGGGATATATATTCCAATGTGGATCTAACATTTCGAAGCTATTACTTCCACTTTCGGTGAAATTTCTGTTTCTAACACTATTTGGGCATTACTGCCGTTAATAAGCGATGCTAATTCTGGCGCCTTACCTTGAGTGTTCCTGCAGTTTACTAATATTACATCAATATTTTGATTATCCGATATACACGATGGAGGTTCTCTGACAATAACTTGGCTGATCCGTTATCAATATCAGCCGACAGTTATCACTGACCCCAAGGAGCGGTTCATCTAACCTAATAAAATTCATATACATGTCACATGCTCTGTGCAGCTCGAGTAGCCTCTTTACTTTGTGCAGGGCACGCCTGACTTATTGAGCAAGCACAAGCAAAGCTCCGCGTTTTGTCCATAAAGGGCCAATAGGTATCGACCGACCGTCATGTCGCCCTACCAATGACGGCATTGGATGCGCTGTTGAGGAACGTGGGGTCAGGACACCGCTCTCGCCCATTGTCGGCATTCTTGACGTTGGAACCGATACTTCTCGCTCAAGTAGTTCCTCAGTTGGCATAAAGAGTTGCATCCTGTTCCAGACCTCCTATCAAGGAAAAACCGGGTCCACTGTGTGACAGCCAGACATACCGACCACTGAGCTGCGGAGGTGGACTGACCTACAGACTATTGAAGGGACTCTAAAATTCTCCAAATAACAGCGGAGGACGAGAAATTTGGATTCGAAATTATTGCAGAATCGTCAGAGCCTCCGGTTAGACCTTCAACTCTGTTCTAAATCAGAGCATCGCCGATTATCTCAGTACCTGCGTGTATACGATTACAGTGAAATGTATTACTTGTTTTACCGATAGAGGCTGTATCACTGATTGGGTCGGAAGCTGAGAGGAATAACCAGTCGCTATTCAGTACACTGCTATACCATTTTTCTCTGTCGTGCCTTTTCTTTAGTCATGTTGTATACTGAGCATGCATGTGATACAGCGATTACACGACCAGGTCTTCATTATTCTGTAACAGCGACTGCATGTGGAATGTGGGATTGTACATTACAAGCGCGTCAAGTAGTACCGTATCGGAAGTTAAACAGTCTCTTTCTTGTCTCCATCTATAGAGGACCAAATTATATTGATGACGTCTTTTTTCAGATTTTATGGCAGGAAGAGACAGAGGAAGACATTAAGCCGGTGGTAATACTGATGAGTGGAAGGGCAGTGACGTTGGTTACCGATACTATAAAACTGCATCTAGCTGAAGCGGCGAAGGCAACTGAAGATAGTACAAGAGGTACAATTAACAATTTTAAAGTTTGGTGTCGATACTGCCCTTTTGTCTTGGAAAGTGGGATGGCATTACAAGGGACTTTAAATGGAATGCACATCCAACTAAAACGGAATTTATTTCGATGATAAACAAAGCCGAGAGGAAACTAACAAAAGAATAGCACAAAGAAGAACAGCAACTAACAAACCCTCGATATTTCGGAAGAGAGCCCAAGAACTGAATGAATTTAGTTGTCTATAAACAAAATTAAACGTAATGACCAAAGAATGGAAAACCTTAGATGCAGTTTAATAAGGGGAAAGAAGCGTTTTATAGTAGCAAATATTGTTCTCAAATTAAGAAACTGTGGGTATGTTACATCTGGCACACGTAATGTATGAAGTGAAACATGGACCTTGCAAAAGCGTCTGAACTATGATATTCTATCAATATGTTAAATTTAAACGAATAGCGTGAGTTTATATTAGGCTTCCAACAACAATATCAGGAAAGCAATGCTGGGGAAACCTTTATCATAAGAAGGAATAGATTAGCCCAAAATTTGTAGTATAGGAGTAGTAGTTAATTTGGAGTTGGAATGTACAGCAGGAGGGGGCATTTGCAAGAGTAGGCAAAGACAATGCTTTTAAAATAGATCTTCAAGGATGAGGTGGGGAGATAACAAGAGTATTCCCATGTGGCTGTGTTAGAATGACATTTTTTCGTTACGTTTCTAATTGTTAAATATTGTCTAGAATCAGTTGCTTCTGTGACACATTAAATTTTCTTCTGCCTAACCTAAGGCTACTTAATTCTCTGTAAACAGTACAAACGTTGAGAATTTTCCGTGTGTCAAGGCCGACATTAAGCAGACATCGACTTTCAGCCTCATTGGACTTGTGTTGCTCATAATAAGGTACGCTCACCAATAACGATCACATATATTCTGTAATGACACTGCAAAAAGTTCCATTTCCTCTATTCAAACACTTGTATGAAGAAATCATATGCCTAAAATTTATTTCATTAATCAGTTACTGATTTTGCTAACGATGTACTTTCTGTCAGGAGCTTAGAAAACTCGCACAGCGCTGGAAAATGACGGCCAAACTTTCTGCGAATCCGCTTGCTCTCATATCAAATGAGTTCCACCTCAAATATGGTGGTCGGCTACTATGGTCGTGGGTTGTCCCCTGGAAGAGATCGCGTGACTTTGGAGCGACCTCACCGCAGGAAACGACCTAGTTTCTCCGGAGCTGTTTCATTACTGTGAAATCGTCGTGAATTTACGACTGTTTTAAACTAGCAATCAGATGACTGATAGCCAAACTGCATGCATGGCCGCATATGAAGTGAGCATTAAATGTCACAGCGCCAAATGCTGAACTTTGAGCCCATGCAGAGCGCCATCAAAGAAACTCTGCGGCTGTCGGGTGACTACTAGTAGCTCCGTAGTGAAGAATATCTCTGAATGATTAATCTATAGAATTTGATGAATGCAATAAAGCTGCAAATTATAGGAAACAGAAGATTGGAGCGGAAAATATAAAGCGATATATACAGTGTTACGCATCCGAGAAATGAGATAATTCTGGCTGATACTCCGCATGTTTCCTAGACTTCCTAACACTTAAATTGATATTTGATATTAACAAACACCTATTTTTCAGAAATGTTTTGGTGTTATTGCAAGTCTGATTTTATAGCCTTTCTATTTCCGCCATCGTCAGTTACTATGCTGCCCAAACAGCAAAACTCATTTGCTACTTCTGGTGTCTCATTCCCTAATCTAATTCCTCCAGCATCACCTGATTTAATTTAGCTAAGTTCCATTGGCTTTGTTTTACTTTTATTTATTTATTTATTTATGCATTTATTTTACCTGGCAAGATTAGGGCCTTCAGGCCCTCTCTTACACCTAACCAGGCATACTCAGATTGAACGAGTTATAGTTTCTACTTAACATTAAGGACATATAGCCTATTATGCAGTATTGATGTTAAAGAAAAAAATAGATATTATAACAGTAGTACAATGATAATTATAACAATAAAAAATAATTATAACAATCAATAATAATAATAATAATAATAATAGTAATAATAATAATAATAATAGTAATAATAATAATGACTATGTATATGAAAGTAAACATACTTTTCTTTTCTGAATGTCAGTCCCATTGTTAGTTGGGAATTTTCTCGTTATGTTCTTGCAGCTTGTGAGTTATTCTCATCGAGCACAGACATAAGACGATAGAATGGGGTGAAAGAGATATATAAGAGGTAGATAGGTTAGAGGAAGAGAAATAGAACGGTAAAATTCGAAGCTGTAATGGAGAGGAGAAAGAAAGAGATGGGAGGGGCACAAGAATGGTGGCTATACCGTCCCTAATATGTAAGTTTGTTAGTATTCATCTGATAACTTCTTTTCAAGACATAATCCATTAACTCCTCATCTGAATCATGTACTGTCTCTGACAGAATAACAGTATTATTGGCGACCCTCAAACTTTTTATTTCTTCTCCCTGAACTTAAGCTCCCTTCCCAGATTTCTCTTTGGTACCTTTGCTGCCTGCTCAACGAAAAGATTCAATAATGTTGCCGAAAGATTACAACTTTATCTCTCAACCACTGCTCCCCTTTCATATCCTTCGACTCTTATTACTCTAATCTTCTTTCCTATACAAGTTGTAAATAACCCCCTCCCATCCTGTATTTTATCCCTTTTACAGTCAAAATTTAAAAGAGTATATTCCAGTCAATATCATCAAAAACTATTTATGGCTCTAGAAATGCTATAAACGTAGCATATCTTGAAATGGGAGTCGTAGGGTCCATATTACCTCGCATGTTCCTTCATTTCTTAGCAACCAAAACTAACGTTCCTCGAGGTCGACTCTCCTCTCCTTTCCTGTCCTTTCGTCTTCTTTCCAAGAATGGCACCGTTTGTTGTACTTTGTCATTCATCATACGTCCGACCTGTGTGTTTATGCAGAAAAGGCAAAATAGTATTTATCACCAGACAACGAAGCGCCAAGTTATAGGAAACAGAATATTGACGAAGCAGCACTATTAACAAAATATATGTAAAAACTGTGTTCAACCTTGTCAGTAAAAGGAAGTAAGACTGAACAAGTAACCTCCCAGAAATACTTGGTCAGTGTGATGGATGAGCAGTGTGACTGCAAGAAAGAGATCAGATCTAGAACAGAACAGACCAGGAGACAAGTTATTAGCATGAAAATGTTTTTCATAGGATAGAATCTTTATCTACAACTGAGAATGCGAATGACTCGCTGCTACATGTTCTCCATTTTTCTGTATGGATGCGAAATCTGGGCACCTGACCAATATCTAAAGTAAAGAATCGATGCTTTTGAAATGAATCGTATTGTCGTCTCTGACGCATACATTGGGGGCTGAAAATTCCAATCCTTCATCGGATTAAAAAACAAAAACAACTACTGCACACTATGAAGTAAAGGAGAACTCAGTATGCAGGACACGTTATGTGAGGCAAAACATAGCAGTTATTTATTGCAACTCATCATGAAGAGAAAATACAAGGGAAGAGGAGACGAAGGAACTCGTGCTGAATGATATTCAGAGGACGTTAAACTGCACGTCGGAAGATCTCTTCAATCCATCAACATAGATCTCCAACCTCCACCAGAAGTAGGCGTCTTGTCGTCAACCACATAATATGTCAATGTATTAACATGTGGCTGCGAGACAACATTACGGTTAAGAATGGAAGTGCTAACGCAATCAACTGTAAGCGCAAAATTGCTTTCACATAGTTCGACGGATGGTACGTTCATGAAAAGACTACATATGAGAATGTAGGAGATCGAAATTCCTAGTTTTCTCTAAAGGCGTAAAAATAAAACTGACATATGACTGTGAAATGACTTAAACCGTTATAACTTGCGTCTTTTCTTTCCTAGCACATTGTTACAGTGGTAACGGCTCGGTACTTTCCGCGTTGTTGCGAAGAGTGTAGGCACCGTTCCAGGCATTTGGTTGACAACATAAAAAGACGTTTAAATGCGAGCTGTTCTATCTTCTCACAGCTTCACAAGTACAGAGTTCATCAGGGCCTTCGCATAGGTCCACAATAACGCAAAATTAGGGAGCCTGGTTAACAGCCAACAAGTTGTCGTTTCCTGATCCACGTATCACCACGTTGCGAGTGATATTACTACAGTGAGTTGGAGCTCTATCAAGCTAGATTCACCAGAATTTGCCACTCCTCAGGGACCCAAATGCAATTACGCCTATCTAATCTTTCACGCGATACGAGTTTCCAAGGACAAAGAAACCAGAAAATCGACAACGCGTTGTTGAAAAACTTCCTAGTTTTCACCCGGGAGTTATTGTTGAAATACCCTGATGGAAACTGGAGGTCTTTTCATGAGCAGTATACGCCGTGAAAGCATACACTCACACATACAACTTTGCATTTCCTCTGCATACTTCCTAATCTAAAGTTCTGATGACTTATTACATCTTTGTCGAAAGTCATGTTGCACTACGTCAGCTGCAATGAAAATGTTTATTATTTCTTCCGGTTATGTTGTTACGATACATCATCAGGTACGGTAACTTTTCAGTTAGCGTATCTGTGTGGATACATAGTGGGTGGTTATAATTAAAGTGCAGCTACTCAAGGAGGTCCAGTGAGGGCTGTAATTATAGCGTGGCAGCGAAACTTGGTGTATATGCCAATGCGTTAATGCGTAACCGACTACAATGGAAAAAAATTAGTTCCAATTTTAACCTTATGCAAATCTAGGGCTGTGAATGCAGGGAAGATGTACAGAAAGGTTTCCATATGTGGCGAATTAGGAACGGGACGTGGGTAAAGAAGATCAAATAAATGAAAAAGGCATAACGTTGATTTCATTATAAACTGCCACTTAACAATATGTTCAGAAAGTTTTCTAAGGTTCTGACCCACAGTCACAGTATATTATGAAAAAATACACTGGCATCTGACAGTATATTTCTATATATTTCTCGTATATCTTTTTATTTTTTATTATTTTTACTTTTAAAAATCTTTTTATTATTTTAATTTAATTTTATATATTTTATATTTTTATTTTTATTATGTCACAAAGGGTGGTAGACCCTAAGTAAGAAAAACTACCTGATGAAAAATAATTTTGGTTGAACTCCTTATGTATGCATCAGTGAACATGTTTATCATATCTTATTAACAACAGATGCAATCAAGAATACTTCAAAAAGATTTTGCAGACTTAGAGAATGTACAGTTTCCTCTAGTAAGTACAATAAACTTTAATGTGACACAGAAACAGCTGCTGTAAAAACTGTTAGATGTTTCGACTGTATATAATTCCAGGAATTTTTCAGCTCGTTGAACAAGGGAAATTCAATTTATGATATTGCCAAAAAGACATCAGCGGAAAATTGTGTTATCAACTACAATATAGCGCTTATAGACTGCTCATTTACGGGAGTATTAACCAGATATATTAATGTATAAAAACTTACACACACGTATTTGAGTTAAGATTCTATGTACAGTATAAAATATGCTTGGAACTGCAGAATGATAATGTATAAGTATGAATATTACAAGTTTTTCTTTTGCATGTGACATTTAATTAACTGGCTGTGGGCACCCACAAGGTTGATGCAAATCAGTTGTATACCAGTTCTGTACAAGAAGGATAGAGGTGCAATATTACGGTAACAATTATGTGATGAGAAACAATGCAAGATAGGAAACATGGTAAGGACAGCGGAACAAAACAAATCTTTTCTCCTATCTAGAATAAAAAGAGAAAATGAACCTGCACTAAGCTATATATTAAAACTTATGATCAATGAAAAACTCCGAAGTTAGATGAAATATTTCTGTACATAAATACTACAGACCCTATAACAAGGATGTGTAGTTTCCAAAGAACCTCCTGTTTCTAAGATCTTGTTGGTCATTCAGAACCATATCAGGTTCTTTAGACAAAACTTTATGTTTTTGTATTTCTTCTAAGACATTCATTTCTTTTAGCTAACACATGTGGTTTTCCCATAGATTGTTCAGTACTTAAGGTGTTATGATCACAATCCCGAAAATGTTTACTGAATTTGGATTTGTTGCTTTCAGTCTTCCTAGAGTGCTCCTTGTATCTGACTGGAAAATATCTGCCAGTCTGTTTATATGAGTACCAGACACGCCCACGGGATGGTGCATTTGTAAAACGACGCGCCGTTACTTGTTGGGATGAGCTGGAACACTGAATGCGCTCGTGCCAAAGTGCCTGGTTCCCGAGCCGCAGTCATTTCCTTTCTCGTGCAGAGGCTTACGTAAGCTCATTGGTAAGTCCGGCACACTCCTCCGCCAAGTTACACACAGATGCGCTCTTCTAAGAAGAACGCCATTAACTCCTTCGGTATGTCCACCGCGGTTGCAAGACGTCTTCGTGGGAAGGCAGGTACGCAGACGTAACACAAACTAAGAGCCACAGCAAAGTTAGATGTAGAAACTCACGACACTGCTTTTAATGTGCTAGTCCCTGATGAATAATGTAAAGAAAGAATCCTGACTGCTTGTACTATGGCGTTTTTTTTATTAATATAAATCCTCTTCTCTGGTGTATCGTCAGAGCGTATTCGTTTTATGTAATATCTTTCGTTTTTGTCATCTGGAAAATATTCAACTTTTTTTTTCATATGTAGGAAGAACCCCGTAACCATACGCTGCCATTACTATTTCTACTGGTCAGCCAGCACTCGTTTCATCAGGTGACTCATGTTATTGCTCTCGGCCACGTCAGTCCGTCAGTCCACATATCTAGCGTACTGTTTGATGATAAATATTATTCTGCGAATCAGGTTGTGACTAGTAAAATAATCAACGACAATGAGAAATTTGTATTCTTTGAATCTTCAATATTTTAAACAGTAATACTGAACAGTAATGACGAACATATACTGCGAATCAAGCTTAGTCTTAGGATTCTACTATCACCGCTACTGCTGAGTTGGTTTTGAAAAGTGCTAACAGATATTTCTTACATTGCAGCCTGATGGGGAACTTCATGTTATCTGTTTCGCAGCGAGTAGTGGTTTTTAGTTCCGCCCAAATGCTTAGCGAATGCCCTTGACTTTCACATTAGAAATGCGAAGTCACGCTGGGCTCTTACCTTTGCATAGAAATTTATTTATTTCTTTATAGCCGGTTTACATAGATCTGCTGTCCAGAAGTTAGAGAAGTGTAGTAAATAGTATTCTATAATTTCATCTGGTGACTATGTGAAAGAGTTAAAAATTTCCACCTACTACATTCATCATTAAGATAACACCACCTACCAACTTAAAATTTATTTACATACTGAGAACTTACTTCGTACTAGACAAGATCTTGGACCCTTCGTAATGGCTCTTTCTTCAAAAACAGATACTGCCAGGTATATAGCGTGCAGTAGTAGCATATTTTCTGGAATCCAAAAGACCATGACCAGCCTGAAAAGTTCAAATTCAGTAACTCCTACAATTGTTTAAAAGTTTGCTGTGACACGTGACCATTTTTTGCTGGTGTCAGCAGGACTCTGAAGTGGCCTTCACGTTTCCAGTAAGGATGTAAGCTGCAAAAAAAGGCTTTCCTTTGATCACTGTGCAGCAATAAGTAACGGACGACTGCCCTGGGACCCACGTAAGTAACACCACAAGGCTCTTCATCCCGCCACATGCAGCCCAAAAACACATACTAGGTCGCAGTACTCAAATTTATTTCTTTATGGCGACTCGGTGCTATTCCTGTCTTGTCTCTGAAGATAAACCTCCATATCTCTACTGGGCGCCTTCAAGGCTACTTCGTTTAACTTACGCCTTTTATTCGTTCAGTATGAGTCGTATACTGTATCAATCACTGTTTCAGTTCATTCCAATTGACCGATTCCCCTGAAATGAATACAGTGACAAATCATATGGTTCGGCGTTTCAGTCCGTCCACAGTCAAAGTAAAGTCATCATCTTGTTTTGTTGAGATATAAGCGGTAAGATCCATATCTTGTAAGTAAATGGGTCATACAAGCGTCCCCCTCTCCCCAGCCTGGATAGTGGGGTGTACTCCATTTCAACTCTTACCCGTGCATTGTGAATGAGCTAAAAGACGCTTCGTCTTGTTGTTCCTGCATCCTAGACTTCCTTCTTGCCATTTTAGGATTATGCATAAACCTTTTCCTCCTTGGAGTTCGTACATTGTCCTAATAAACTGAGGAGCCAAAGAAACTGGTACGCCTGCCTAATATCATGTATGGCCCCCGCAAGCACGCAGAAGTGCGGCAACACAACTTGGCATGAACTCTACTAATGTCTGAAGCAGTTCTGCAGGGAATTAACACCATGAATCCTTTAGGGTTGTCCATAAATCTGTAAGAGTACGATGGGGTGGAGATTTCTTCTGAACAATACGTGACAAGGCATCCCAGCTATGCTCAATAATCTTCATGTCTGTGGAGCTTCGTGGCCAGCGGAAGTATTTAAACTCAGAAGAGTGTTCCTGGAGTCACTCTGTAGCAATATAGGACGTGTCGGGTGTCGCATTGTCCTGCTGGAATTGCCCAGGTCAGTCGGAATGCACAATGGACATGAATGGATGCAGGTGATCAGACAGGATGTTTACGCACGTGTCATCTGTCAGAGCCGTATCTAGACGTATCACTCCAACGGCATACGCACTACACTACTACAGAGCCTCCAGCAGCTTGAACAGTCCCCTGCTGACATGCAGGGTCCATGGATTCGTGTGGTTGTTTGCATACCCGCGCACGTCCATCCGCTCGATACAATTTGAAATGAGACTCGTCCGACCAGGCAACATATTATCTGATGTCGGTGTTGAAAGGCCCAGGTGAGGGGTAAAGCTTTGTGTTGTGCAGTCATCAAAGGTATATGAGTACCAATATCTATGATGTTTCGTTGAATGGTTCACACGCTTGTACGTGTTAATGGTCCAGCACTAAAATCTGCAGAAATTTGCGGAAGGGCTGCACTTCTGCCACGTTGAACGATTCTCTTCAGTTGTCGTTGGTCCCATTGTTACAGTATCTTTTTTCGGCCGTTGTGATGTCTAAGATCTGATGTTTTACCGGATTCGTGATAATCACGGTACACGCGTGAAATCCCCACTTCATCGCTACCACGGAGATGCTGATTATAATCGCTCGCGACCCTACTATAACACCACGTTCAAACTCAGTAAAATCTTGATAACCTCCCATTGTACCAGAAGTAACCGATTTAACAATTGCGCCAGATACTTGTTGTGTCATACAGGCGTTGCCCACTGCAGTGTCGTATTCTGCCGGTTTACATATCCCTGTATTTTAATATATATGCCTATACCAGTTTCTTTGGCGCTTCTGTATATATCTGTCACTTTTTCTACACAGCGACTTAACCAGTATTGTGTGTCTATCTCTCTGATTGCTAGGTCTAGGTGACATATTCCTAATAATATGGGAAGAGCTACCAAAGGTATGATCCTGTTTGAACCTGCAACTTTCTCATTTAGTAATTTGGCCTACGGTTCCTGATCAGTTATTAATTCCCATCTTTTTTCCATCTAAGTGGAGAAGACACTTGGCAACAAAACTGCGTTTGCTACAAATTGCAGGTCATTCCCCAGGCATCTAGCTGGAATTAATCATTAACATAAGCTTCTCAGTGCCCCAGCCTCAAGTTCTTAAAATGTATTTGTGTTGTTGTTGAACACTTCTGTAATTTTCTAGCCTTATCGTTCGCTCTTCTCTTCCAAGTTTGATGTCATCTCTTAGCTTATCTTGTTCTCTGTCAGACTAAGATTTCGTAGGGTTCTGCTACATTATGTTGAAATTTTCATTCCGCTTTTAAGTGTTACAGGAATTGCTTTGCAGTTGCCGTTTCAATGACGTCAAATCCCAGTCCGTCTGTTGCATGGGCTTTGAATTCACTCCGTAGAAAACCCCATTGTCTTATCGTAGATTGCAGGTATGCCTTATTGCAACATAATTTTCCTTCACTGGTCCCCGATCGACTACCATTACGATGCTGTGAGCATCCGTTGTTAGCCGTCAGCTTGCCACGGTGTTACTTCAAAAAAGGCTTTATTATTGGTAAGCGTAACATCAGTACTTGTTGGAGCAACTCCTTGGCTGCGATATTTAGATGGATCGAATTGTTTGTTAATGACATATATGCCTAGTTCTTTTATTGCATCTTGAAAGTCCAATCCCCTTTCACCCGTTCTCCCTCTACGCCAAAGCCTGGACGGCATCAGCATCCCTCAACGTCCAAGTATTGACCCTTGCTTTAGATGCTCAACGTACGGATATAAGTAAAGACTGTACTGAAAGTGTAAATTAGCAATACCTACCGATTTCGTCAAAAATTTCTACATTAGTGTCTTCACGAAGTTGATCAGTTTTTGCCGCTGCGATCCTCTCATCTAAAACGATGTTACCCATGCTCTATTATTACGAGGGCTGTGATTGTTATGAAAGGCAATTTAGTTGTTTTACTATATGGTTCGTGAATGCATATTATCTGGAGATCCATTGCTTCAACAGGTTTTATCAGTCCTTGCACCACAGTATCACACCGCATAGCATTTTTATGACTTGTTCTAATACATTGTACTTTGTATATTGACACACTGAAGGAGTAAATTTAAAGCCATTTGGCCGTATTCACCACGGGAGCCTTGTGTGGAGGTAGCGCTGTAGCCACGGGAGCCTGGGATCAAATGCTATGCGGCCATACGCCATCAGCTGCTGTCCATACTGGGCATCAAGAACGTAGTTTCCTCTCTTCTTTTGGATACTTTGTCAAGCAAGATTCGCAGTTGAGTTTTGTCAGTTGGCAGATTATTCGCCGTCAACTGAATACTGTCCAGAACATTTGGAGCCGGAAGCTTAATTTGATCTCCTTTTGAATTTGCGTTTCATGTCAGTTGTCACATTACCACAGTCAGTAACTGCATTTCCTCTAGAAACAAGAAGCCCCATAGCTCGCGCTTGTGTGTAGTGAGTGAAGTGCTATGAAAGAATGTGCGTATAGTGTGTGCAGTGACTGATAGTTAGGTATGAGTAAACAGTGTGACATTACATTATTTAATAATTTAGCTGGATAAAAAGTACTGTATACCAAGAGTAAGTCTACCACGCGACCGCTACGGTCGCAGGTTCGAATCCTGCCTCGGGCATGGATGTATGTGATGTCCTTAGGTTACTTAGGTTTAAGTGGTTTAAGTTATAGGGGACTGATGACCTCAGGAGTTAAGTCCCATAGTGCTCAGAGCCTATTACTGTGCAACATTGGCGTAAAACTGAAAAGGCCTACGCCGCTGTCACTGTGTCAACATTCTGACCGAACTAGCGGTATCGACGACCAGGAAACTTGTGCTTTGGCCCCTTAGTCATTATAAGTTGCAAGATATGTATTGTGTCACAGTGCGTTGATTAGAAATATAACCTGATTTTCCGCTAACAGGAAGACCTTTTCCATTTCTAACACTACGTTATTCCAGAAGGTACAGCTAAACCGTTGAGCGATTGCCGAGCTGACTCATCTCTGCCTCAGGCATGCATCACACATCCAACGAAGAAGCAAAAACAAACACAAGGAAACCAACTCATTCTGAGCGTCCGACCATAGCAATAAGATCATGCAAAACCCAAGATGAGCGAAGCCCCACTACCAAGAAAAGTATAGTAACGCTGAAACGGCAGCATCAGCTTTCTAGTTGAATTCTTTTGCGCTCGGCAGACCACGCTGCTCCGATATTCTCAAGTTTTACACCCAGACCAACAGTCTGTTGGCGAATTTTCTAGCTGAAATGTTTTGTGTGTGGTATACCAAATGGTGTTATACGATTTCCTTCAGCCCTTCTTTTAATGTACAGTTTCATTTTATTATTTCCGCTTCAGCTTTCACGCGTCAATCCCGAAATTTCACAGGGTGCATAGTTAATCTGGTTGATTCCCCGCTTTTAATAAGGTCATAGCATATTAGCAGCCCTTTTTTCATATCTGACTAAATATTGGCATACTTTCCGTTTCTTTATTGGCCCTAAATCTGTATATTCCTTCTTACATATAATTAGCGCCTAACTTTACCGTGATTATTTTCCATTTTCTCTTTCGGATTTTTCCCACTTTTCTTTACTGTTTCAAGTGAGTGTTTCAGTCCCATAAAGACACTTTGGTTCTATAATTGTTCCGTGATGTCTCAGTTTCCTATGTTTTCATATGCCTTTTTTGTTATGGATGTCTTTTGCATGTCTGAAGGCTGTTTACATTTAGTGCCAGTAACCAGGCTTTTCCAGGCCAGTCTCCTGAACGGTTTCACCTCTCTCGATTTTTTCATTTATAGTTTTTCAGAAATTTGGATGCCAGCTTATTCCTAGACACGAGTTTCTTTTACCGGTTCCTTTTGGAGACATGATCTTTCTGCGATTTGTTCAATTTGTTCATGAATTTTTGTGTTTTCACTATATATATGACACAGAGTCGACAGGTGATCCCATAAAAGGTAAGCAGTCTGTTTTAGTATTAGCTCTTCCTAATTTGATTGGTTCGTCAATTTTAAGCTCTGATTTTAGTTCTCGCTATTATTTTTCCTAAGACAAACCTGAAAATTAATGGACCGAGTCCACCACCTTGTCCCACTCCGATTTTAATTTCAAAAAGTTTTGAAATTTTCCTCTGAATTTTATCTCAAATTTTGCGCCATTTCATGTTTTACTAATAATTACTGTGACTTTGAGGGCCAGATCTTTTTCTTTCAAAATCTGGAGGAGAAAAGCTCGGTCCAGTGATGCGTACGCATTTCTTAAGATGACAAAGCTACAAACAATTCTGATATTATTCTTAAAATCCATCGTTCTCTATTTTGTGCAGTGTCTTCTTAGTCTTCTATCCTTCTCGACACAACTTCTTCTGTTTCCTGGCCTTTATCCCGTTTCTTCACGGGTCGTGAAGTGATTTACTGGATTTGACAATGTTAAAAGCAGGGGGTGGTGGCCGGCTGCCCTTCCTGTCACAAATCCTATCACTGTCTCGGCGCAGTAGAATCACAGTCTAATACATACAGTCACGACTCTCGTTGGTGAAAAAGTTGTTATCGTATGACAGCTAGAGCGACACTAGCGCTCCAAGCGGTGGGAAAGCAGATACTAAGATGAGTTGAAGGGATTATGTTTGTTTTTAATCATTTTCTACGTAATTAACGAAATAGTTATGGCTTTGTGTTCCATGCATTATTCAATTACAGAGACATGAATTATCGTGAAACACATGTAAAACAGTTGCATTACAGTGATTCAACGACATAAGCTCCAACTTATTCATAAAGAAATACTTTGGAATATGTGTTTATTTGTAGCTTATTCCACGAAAAGCGAGAGAATGGAAACACATTTCATGCAAGAGAAACATATATTCCTGTTGTGCGTTGTTATTATCATACGCACCTCCCTCGACACTTGAATTTTTTTATGGATTTTAACGATTCCCCCATTCTTACGCTTCACTCGACATTTTAATACATGAATGTTTTTGTAAATGTAATTACGTTTACTTCAAAAGCGAATGCATTAAACAGTCTTGCCGTTTGTGGCAAGAATTGTGGAACTGGTTTCTTCTATGTTGGGAAACAGTTTTATTGCTTTTGACGCGTGATCATCACGTCTGTATGCTTTTCCATTAAGCTGCAGTTGTGGTAGTTTATTTGTTACGTTAAATAATGCAGATATTACTTTCCATACACGTTTCCTACGTTCCACATTCACAGATGTGGCAGAAAGTGTAGCCAACAGAACTTTGCTTTGTTACGTGGATATACGATGTCTTTAAAAAGGTCGGGTCTTCTAGTGTTTACCGGAAATTTTTTGTTATTAAAGAAAACGACATTATTCATTAAATGTCTGTATATTAAAAGAGAATCGTAAATAAACTGTGCTGTAATGTAGCGTCTCGTACTTCAGAAGGTCCTTAGTAAACTAACTAACGGCAAATTTGACGTCATTTTTTGTTATTGTCTTTTTCATGGCTCTACACGCACTCCCTACTCTAAAAACTAAATTGCAGATGAATATAAATGTTAGCATTCGCACTCATCTGATATGGTGTTCAGAAGTGTCGCCTGGTGGCCACTTGGGGGGCTGTTATCGCTGTGTTAACAAAAACGAGACGGAGTGTAGCGACTGTGTTAGAATTCTGTATTATAATATCTTGGCGTGACACATTTCTCTTTGTTGAAAATAAAAACTCTTGCTGTTGTAAAAGCAAGCTTCACGCCCCATTTATTTTACTTGAAGCTACACAGCATATTTTGGTGACGAAATCCGGGAAACGATAGCTGCAGCCGACACGTGGAACAATTTCTGCGAGCACCACTTCCACCTCTGTTAATAAGGAGGAGCAGCGAAACAATCATATGAAGGTATGACGCGCAGCGCTACATTTATGCTCGCCTAATGGTCTACTTGACCCTTGTTATAGAATTCGCCTTGATCTATTTTTAGAGTAAAAGTTACCATCCCATTACCGCTGTTAATACTGTTGTGGGGCATTTACTGCAGATATTTGTGTGTTGAAGATCAGCGTAGCTTGTTATTATCTCTGGTTGATTTCCGCACTGCTCTTGTCAGCAGCAGCTGTCACCTCTTGTTTACTCGCTGCTGCCAGAATTTTGGTTCCTACACGACAACTACTGCCTTATGAGAAGATTATTAAGTTACGACAGTACTCCAAGCATGTCGACAGAAAAATCACATATTCTGAAAAGAAAGCAAACACATCAGAGATCGGATGTTACTCAGTTCGTCACAGCGATCGGAGATTTGTCAGGTGAGACACCGCTTTCCGAATTTAGATACTATATAGCCTCGTTCGGAGGACACGCTGTGAACTTGTGTACTGCTAGACTACCAAACACAGGACCTTTTGTCAGAGGAGGATTACAATACTGATATAATTGCTAATTGTATGTGGTGATTATATTGATAAAGCGAAGCGCGCCGTTATCATCGTGTCTTACGTTATCGAAAGGAAACTCTCTAAATCCACGTCATCTTGAAGCACGAATAATATGGTTCCTCCAGTCAATGCAATAAGAGTGTACCGCAAGCAAGTCTTTCTACTTAGACCTGAAAACCGGGAAAGAGGTAAACGTCATGAATTACCACAGGAAGCAGTATTGTCGGTAATCAAATTAAACGTCACGTGTGATAATTCATGAACTTTTGTTCTAAGAATTTGACCAGTATCTGTACAGACACTGATGAAAAAGAATAACTGCCTCTCTGACAGAACGACACAGCTGGACAATCCACACCAGGTCTGCTTAGCAGACACTGATGTGCTGTTTCTGTATGGCCGTGACCTCGCGATAGATCTCATTCGACCTGCTGTTATTGGGCAACTTTTGCTCAATTAGCGACTCGACATACCTTATCCTGCTCTAGTCTTAATAGCAACAAATCTTACTGTGTGTGCGTGTACGTGTGTGCGTGTGTGTGTGTGTGTGTGTGTGTGTGTGTTGTTTCCAAGTGAGCAATAAGGAAATTTAATTTCACTAAATATGAGAAATTGTATTACAGCTTGTTTTCAGAGGAGCCGAAATGATTATAGTCACAGTGATCTTGTTAGTTTATAGACAAGCTTGTGGGCGAGCTTTGGAGAGGAAAATCGCTTGACTCATCATAACCCTCCCCCAAATGCCATGAAAATGCATCTGATAGCAAATGATCTTCTAAGCGTCGAAACAAGTGAAAGTCTCGTGGTAGTAAGTCCTGTGTGTTTGACTGAAGTTTCTCTTAATTTTCAGGTCTCATAATGTATCCTCAGTACAGTCAAATGTATGAGGACATTCATTTTCTGGAGAGATATTACTTTATGTGTGGCATGGTGGAGGGATAAATATGGTTGTCCTGTGACATTATTTTAGTGCTCCTTATGAGAGAAGTCGCCAGAGTTTTGATGCTAAGATGTCACTTTAACCTTTTCATACATGACCGCACAGGCATTATACCATTTCTATAACATCCATTTGCCTTTGCAACCAATAGATTGTATCAAGTTTTAAATTGTGTTCTGAACTAGTATGTGCCTAGTAAGTGGATTAAGGACGGAAAAGTCAACAGTACTTCAACAATGAATTAGGGAAAATGCTGAGGAAGCAGAAGCTGTCGTACCCTCGGTTCAAAAGAAAATGCACGAATGACAACAGGGGAAGGTTAGCTGAGATTCGTGCGTCTGTGGAAAGATCTATGCGCGAAGCATACAATTACAATAGTCATACCCTGGCGAAAGATCTGGCCGAGAGCCCGAAAAAATTCCGATCGTCTGCAAAATCGATAAGTTGTTGTAAGATTTCCATCTACTCACTAATTAGCCAGTCTGGTGTAGCAGCTGAAGATCGAGAAACGAAAGCCGAAGTATTAAATTCCGTGTTTAAGAAATCGTTCACGCAGGAGAATCGTACAAACATACCGTCGTTTGACCATCGGATAGAGTCCCGTGTAGACGGCGTAGTAATAAGCATACCTGGGTAGAGAAACAACTGACAGAGTTGGAAACAAATAAGTCGTATTTATCGGCAATCTCTCGCCCAGTGAAATGTCCCTAGTGACTGGAAAAAGGATAAAAAGAAGGATAAAAGAAAGGACTCGCCAAATTAGAGACTACTATCCTTATCAATGGTTTTCTGCACAATTCTAGAAGGTATTCTGAGTTCGAACATACACTCCTGGAAATTGAAATAAGAACACCGTGAATTCATTGTCCCAGGAAGAGGAAACTTTATTGACACATTCCTGGGGTCAGATACATGACATGATCACACTGACAGAACCACAGGCACATAGACACAGGCAACAGAGCATGCACAATGTCGGCACTAGTACAGTGTATATCCACCTTTCGCAGCAATGCAGGCTGCTATTCTCCCATGGAGACGATCGTAGAGATGCTGGATGTAGTCCTGTGGAACGGTTTGCCATGCCATTTCCACCTGGCGCTTCAGTTGGACCAGCGTTCGTGCTGGACGTGTAGACCGCGTGAGACGACACTTCATCCAGTCCCAAACATGCTCAATGGGGGACAGATCCGGAGATCTTGCTGGCCAGGGTAGTTGGCTTACACCTTCTAGAGCACGTTGGGTGGCACGGGATACATGCGGACGTGCATTGTCCTGTTGGAACAGCAAGTTCCCTTGCCGGTCTAGGAATGGTAGAACGATGGGTTCGATGACGGTTTGGATGTACCGTGCACTATTCAGTGTCCCCTCGACGATCACCAGAGGTGTACGGCCAGTGTAGGAGATCGCTCCCCACACCATAATGCCGGGTGTTGGCCCTGTGTGCCTCGGTCGTATGCAGTCCTGATTGTGGCGCTCACCTGCACGGCGCCAAACACGCATACGATCATCATTGGCACCAAGGCAGAAGCGACTCTCATCGCTGAAGACGACACGTCTACTTTCGTCCCTCCATTCACGCCTGTCGCGACACTACTGGAGGCGGGCTGCACGATGTTGGGGCGTGGGCGGAAGACGGCCTAACGGTGTGCGGGACCGTAGCCTAGCTTCATGGAGACGGTTGCGAATGGTCCTCGCCGATACCCCAGGAGCAACAGTGTCCCTAATTTGCTGGGAAGTGGCGGTGCGGTCCCCTACGGCACTGCGTAGGATCCTACGGTCTTGGCGTGCACCCGTGCGTCGCTGCGGTACGGTCCCAGGTCGACGGGCACGTGCACCTTCCGCCGACCACTGGCGACGACATCGATGTACTGTGGAGACCTCACGCCCCACGTGTTGAGCAATTCGGCGGTACGTCCACCCGGCCTCCCGCATGCCTACTATACGCCCTCGCTCAAAGTCCGTCAACTGCACATACGGTTCACGTCCACGCTGTCGCGGAATGCTACCAGTGTTAAAGACTGCGATGGAGCTCCGTATTCCACGGCAAACTGGCTGACACTGACGGCGGCGGTGGGCAAATGCTGCGCAGCTAGCGCCATTCGACGGCCAACACCGCGGTTCCTGGTGTGTCCGCTGTGCCGTGCGTGTGATCATTGCTTGTACAGCCCTCTCGCAGTGTCCGGAGCAAGTATGGTGGGTCTAACACACCGGTGTCAATGTGTTCTTTTTTCCATTTCTAGGAGTGTAGTATATTACGTAGAGACCGAAAAGTTTATGACCACGAATCAGAACGGTTTCAAAAAAAGCGACGCTCGTGTGAAATTTAGCTTATCGTTTTCTTACGTGATATAGTGCGAACTATGGTTGTAGGCCAAAAGGAGATTCCTTATTCCTATATTTGAGAAAAGCATTTGGCAGGTACCCCACGGCAGTCTGTTAACGAAGGTACGAGAATGGTTGGGCCGACTGCCTGTCTCACCTACGCGAGCGTTAGTGTTTGAATTGCAGGCCGACCCTCGGAAACTTCCGAGAGCCGTTGGGTGTGCTGCCTTTTCTTATTTGTTCTTGTTGTTTGTATTTGTATGGCTTCTAGCCGATTTTTAAATTAAGGTTGTTTTGATCTTAAGGCTTAAGATTGTTTGGAGCTTCAGCCTAATTTAGAGAACTGTTTTAAGGTAAGGCCTTTAGCTTTTAAAAAAAATATTTTTCTTTGAGTCTTAAGAGATGGACCTTCAGCCGATTTTAAAATTAAAGTTGTTTTGCTCTTAAAGTGTGAGATGGGGTCTTCCGCCTAACTGAAAGAACTAATTCAAGATAAGGTCTTCTGCCTTTTTAAGTTCTGATTTTGGTTTGAGTCTTAAGTTATAGGCTTTCAGCCGATTTTAAATTAAAGTGGTCTTGCCCTTAAGGCATGAGATTGTATGACTCATTCAGCCGTTAATTAAATTCAAAAAATTAATGCTGTTTTTTTAGTTTTCTTGGCTCTTGTAATGTTCGGTCAAATAAATAAAGTTGTATGTGCGAGTGTAACTGACAGCCGCTTATCTTGGCCCTTTCCATAATTTGAACTACCCGTCCTGTCATGCGGGTTTAGCAGGGCGTCCCACCCCTGTCTTCACTACTCGTGTCTGTGATTATTGTTACCTTGATACGTACCCATTTCAGTGTGTAAGCTGCTGTTTTTGCTCTGCATGTAACAGTCTTTCCACAAACGCTCCACTTGATTTACTACCTGACGTTTAATGCACAGTCGCAACTGCATCGCAAAGTGGGCTACAGATGCCAGTATAAACTATCCTTTTACCTCCATGCAACTGACCAACTGCGCTGTAGAAAATAAACTTTAATAGCTTACTTGTGCTACGTACTAACACACCTAAAAAGCTTGCTACTCGTAATAGCCATAATTATAAGTCTGCAAATGAAGTAAATACTGATGTAATGTTGTCACACACTGCCGTCAGTCATCAGGAGAAATATATGCACTTTCGTCCTCAACAGCTGATTCAGGTGCTCCTACCGATTCGTTTCATGCAATTCGCTCTATGTCTGTAACAGCAACAGTATTCGGACAGGCGACAGTCACGTAATCGATGCAAGAGGGATCTTAGAGCTTTCGGCGTCTGTTAGCAAATGGAATCACACAGTAAAAAATACAAGTGATGGTTGGCCAAGGGTTACAAGGTATTTTTGGTCCAAGAGTTACCCTAATTCTGCCATACTTATTCGAGTGTTTCCAGCATTAGCGGTGTAGTCTTACAGGTTTTGAATGTCTCTGTAAGTTTATTCTGTTTAGAGAACTTAATCTTTCGTAAGTGCTTCACGAGTTACATATGGGAAAGCTGTTTCTTCCAGACTTCCCATTTTGATACCTCCCGTTAATTTCTTTGTTTCTGGTGGAGGAAACATACTTTATAAGGCATCATTTCCTGACGGTTTACGGTAGGTTAAGAACTATAATCGTAATAAACTTATAGAGACATCCGAAACCTGTATGACTACATTGATGACGCAAAGCAATATTGGAGATTCTGCGATAAGTATTGCAGAAGGAAAGTATTATCTTGGTCCACAATTACCGTGTAAGTCATACCAAATCCCACCTGTATTTTTTGCAGTATGATTTTGCTTGCTAACAATCGCCCAACGTCCTGAAAAGGAACTTCATTACGTGGCTATCGCCTACCGGGATATCGTTTCGGATACAGAAGTAGTGTAGGTCGCATAAAACTATTTGGAAGGCGCAGTTGAATCATCCTGTGTATACAGAGTTGTCCATTGATCGTGACCGGGCCAAATATCTCACGAAATAAGCATCAAACGAAAAAACTGCTAAGAACGAAACTTGTCTAGCTTGAAGGGGGAAACCAGATGGCGCCATGGTTGGCCCGCTAGATGTCGCTACCATAGGTCAAACGGATATCAACTGCGTTCTTTTTTAAAATAAGAACCCCCATTTTTTATTACATATTCGTGTAGTACGTAAAGAAATACGAATGTTTTAGTTGGACCACTTTTTTCGCTTTGTGATAGATGGCGTTGTAATAGACACAAACGTATAAGTACGTGGTATCACGTAACATTCCGCCAGTGCGGACGGTATTTGCTTCGTGATACATTACCCGTGTTAAAATGGACCGTTTACCAATGGCTATTGCGATCAAAATGCCCTATGGGCGTGTGCTACGTATGCTGCTCGGTATCCTGGACGACTTCATCCAAGTGTCCGGACCGTTCGCCGGATAGTTACCTTATTTAAGGAAACAGGAAGTGTTCAGCCACATGTGAAACGTCAACCACGACCTGCAACAAATGATGATGCCCAAGTAGGTGTTTCAGCTGCTGTCGCGGCTAATCCGCCCATCAGTAGCAGACAAATTGCGTGTGAATCAGAACTCTCAAAAACGTAGGTGTTGAGAATGCTACATCAACATCGAGTGCACCTGTACCATATTTCTATGCACCAGGAATATCATAGCGACGACTTTGAACGTCGTGTACAGTTCTGCCACTGGGCACAAGAGAAATTACGGGAAGATGACAGATTTTTTGCACTCGTTCTATTTAGCGACGAAGCGTCATTCTTCAACAGCGCTAACGTAAACTGGCATAATATGCACTAGTGGGCAACGGAAAATCCACGATGGCTGCGACAAGTGGAACAGCAGCGACCTTGGCGGGTTAATGTATGGTACGACATTATGGGAGGAAGGATAATTTGCCCCCATTTTACCGATGGCAATCTAAATGGCGTAGTGTATGCTGATTTCCTACAAAATTTTCTACCTATGTTACTACAAGATGTTTCACTGCATGACAGAATGGCGATGTACTTCCAACATGATGGATGTCGGCACATAGCTCGCGTGCGGTTGAAGCGGTATTGAATAGCATATTTCATGACAGGTGGATTGGTCGTCGAAGCACCATACCATGGCCCACACGTTCACCGGATTTGACGTCCCCGGATTTCTTTCTGTGGGGAAAGTTGAAGGATATTTGCTATCGTGACCCACCGACAAAGCCTGACAACATGCGTCAGCGCATTGTCAATGCACGTGCGAACATTACGGAAGGCGAACTGCTCGCTGTTGAGAGGAATGTCGTTACACGTATTGCCAAATACGTTGAGGTTGACGGACATCACTTTGAACATTTATTGCATTAATGTGGTATTTACAGGTAATCACGCTGTAACAGCATGCGTTCTCAGAAGTGATAAGTTCAAAAAGGTACATGTGTCAGATTGGAACAACTGAAATTAAATGTTCAAACGTACCTACGTTCTGTATTTTAATTTAAAAAACCTACCTCTTACCAACTGTTCGTCTAAAATTGTGAGCCATATATTTATCACTATTACAGCGCCATCTATCACAAAGCGAAAAAAGTGGTCCAACTAAAACATTCATATTTCTTTGCATACTACACGAATATGCAATAAAAATGGGAGTTCCTATTTAAAAGAACGCAGTTGATATCCGATTGACCTATGGCAGCGCCATCTAGAGGGCCAACCATAGCCCCATCTTGTTTCCCCTTCAAGCTAGGCAAGTTTCGTTCTTTGTAGTTTTTTCGTTTGACCCTTATTTCGTGAGATATTTGACCCGGTCACAATCAATGGACCACCCTGTAGATACATGTTTCAACGTCTTTGAATCAAACGTCTACTGGTGATAGATAACAGCTTGGGGAACAACTTTCGTTAGAGGCAAGATGTTCACTGATACTTTCCAGTAAGCTAAGTGGGTGTTAGTCTTATTATTGGTTATACCCCTGAGAGGCGGCAGAACATAAGCACTCTGTCACATTGGTATCCAATGTGTGTTGCCTATCATGCAGTCATGTGCTTCGCAGGAAGGGGAGTATGACAACAAATTATCGGGAGTCTCCCTGTGTCATGTTAAAAATGCCGTGCAAGGCAGTGAAAACTGAACCGTAACTGACTTTCGGAGCAGTGGGGATTCCACCTCTCTTGCGACTGTCACTTCACAAAAATATGGTCTGCCATTTAGCTCTTCGTCATTCAGATTTGTATGACAACTCTGAATATGTCTGCGTCATCTAACCACTGTTTACAACATTATGGGAATTGTGAATCTGCCTTGATCCAAAACACTTTTTCTTATTTATTTACTTATTTATTCCCCAAACTAGTTTTAACGGCAAATATCGCCATTATCAGTGAGTTCTTTAAATCTAAAACATTTAGGAAATAGCATAGTTTTTCAATCACTGTAAAACATTATTATATTTTTACTGTTTGTTTTTGAACATAGTTTTCTGTGGATACTTTCATCTACCTTATTCATTGTACGTTGTAGCTTGTTTGCGGCATATTTTCTGTGCTTTTCCTGTGGCCGTTTTTCTCGGCATATATCACGATATCTGCAACTGCGTGAGTGGCTGTTGGTAAACAAATACTAAAAGATGAACTTCGTGTGTCAGCGCTATACACTTGGGATTGCGCTAGTGTTGTGGATACAGTTTTGGTGCGTACTAGACTGATACTTAGTTTGTCGCGTATGATACGTGGTATTTAGTGGAATTAAGGAAAACGTGGAAGGAAGGACCCAACAATATAACTTTCTTTTCACACAACCTGTTTATTTAACACTATATAAACTGTGTTTTACAGATAATCGAATCATTTAACCATAAAATTTTCTTTAACAAACTGAACACGTTTGCAAAACGATTTTGACCTTAAACGTTAAGTTGGATAAGCTTTTAATCTTTGCAAAAGAAATATGAAGTGCTGTATTGCAAAACAGCAAACAATATGACGATGATTACAAGACGGGCTGACCTGCAGCCCGCCTGTTATCGGGTGAAACAGCATTGTTTACTACCGCGCTGGATACAGTCTGTATCATTAAATGCCCTTCTGCAACACATGAAAACTATATAAGCACCACTGATGACAAGAGTGATTCAGTTACTCAAAAGAGATGACTTAACTTTTAAA
Organism: Schistocerca gregaria; assembly: GCF_023897955.1. Lineage (NCBI taxonomy): Eukaryota > Metazoa > Arthropoda > Insecta > Orthoptera > Acrididae > Schistocerca > Schistocerca gregaria. The sequence continues at coordinate 516,747,454 of NC_064921.1, read as the reverse complement.
TTGAAAGCTGTATGTCAAAATGTTCGGGGTTAAGATGCGCACTTGTGCTTCAGGGTTATACAGATTAGTAAACAATATGATAATGATAAGGGTTATTTCAAAGCAACCAACCTCTTTATTTAAATCGGCACCCAAGGTGCGACTGGATCGCAACCCGCCCCTTCTCACAATTTTGTTTTGACTAAAGTCCTGACGACAGTTGGCTGTTAGAATTTTCAACGTTAAACTGATTGTCAGTTATTAAGACCGCTTAGAAGGAACGTCTTAAAACATTACTTGTGAGCACTTATTACAAGAGAACTCACTCGGCGGAACCACAAGATCCATCTAAAATACCCCAATAATGAACCAGTCTTTCAAACACATGATTGAACAGCTTATTACAACAGGTTGTTCAGATTATAACTAATGACGAGAAACGCAATTACAATCAAATAACTGAACCGGTTAACAACTAAATTTAACCACAAGGTCCATCTTCTGTTCAATGGCAACCTGTGCCTTAGTACAATCGTTCCGGCTGTATTTACAACCAAAAGCTGATTAATTAGAACATTAATGATCCAGAAAGGAAAGAACATATAATAGCGGGACAAATTTTCAAACGACAACTAGTGTATGAGTACAACACTATTGTCTATATCTACGACCAAGGAGCCGACCAGGTAAAACTCTGAGGGTCGGGTACAAACCAGAAAATAATATGGAGGGCAGGTAGAAAATGAAACAAAGCACCACAAGGATTACAGAGTGTTACTCCGCTTTATCAGCAAGCAATTTCATGGATCCACTGTGCGCTCCACAGGTTACTGAGTGGTGCCGATGAAAGCCAGGCAGAAGAGGGCAGCCAGGCCCCTAGCGGTCGTCCGACACGAATGTTGCCAGCCAACCGATGGGATGTCGAAGTTGTCCCCGGTGAAGAACTCCGGCATTATCGCTCTGCGCAGGCCCTCCTTGCGCAGCTAATGGCTTCGGTCGTCCGGACCCCGAGACCACCTTTTGTTGCGACGCTACCGCCAAGCCGCAAACTTCGTGCCTCCCTCTTGGGCCAGCGAATCCCGCACATATATCGGCAAGCAAAGACCTTCTAAGGACACAACCCACAGGTACAACTCTTCCTCATAGACACTGGCAATGGGAACGATAGACGGGTAGTCGATACTACACCTGAGCCAGTGGCACCAGACAGATCAATCTGCTGATTTAATCGCGCCACGGATCAGTGTACTCACGTTCGATGGACGGCATGCAGTTAATTTTATACACTGAAAAGCAAAACTGTCACACTTTGTTTTTGATCTAAAACATTACGCTATCTTGCTGTTTGCGTGTGCTGCGAGAAATGTATCGCATGTTGCGGGAAGGCTATGAAAACTGTAGTTGAAGTTCTGACGACTTCTGTTCCTTATTTACCTCTGTGTGTGTGTGTGTGTGTTTGTGTGTGTGTGTGTGTGTGTGTGTGTGTGTGTGATGGGAAAGTGCTTGTTTTACATGTGTCTGCTTTCTGCTCTGTGTCCTGTATCAGTTCTCTCAGAGCAGTAAAAAATGGATTGTTGCAAACTGTTGTGTTTTCGTTTATTACGCTTTTCCCTTCCACTACAGCCTTTTGTATGTGATAATTCTCTTCTATTGTTAGTTGTCGGTATAGACAGCTGCTGTGTTTGAGGATATGTAGATCGCTTTCGATATTAGTGGGGTCATGGTTTTACTACATTAGGTGTTCTGCGAAAGTTGAACGTGTGCTGTCACTCTTTAGAGCGCTCATGTGCTCTGTGTATCTCGTTCGGATATTTCTGCTTGTTTGTCCTATGTATTGGGCCTGACAGAAGTTGCGTGTGAGTTGATATATTCCAGAGTTTCTGTACTTGTCTGAAGTTCTTTTGTCTGCCCTTAGTCTTTTTTGAACTGTGTTGTTTGTTCTGTATTTTATTGAGCTCTCTTGCTTTTTCAAGATGTCTCCAATTCTATATGGTATTTTGTTGTTGTTTGTTAGTGTGTACGATCTGTCTCGTTTTGCTGATGTGGTGTGGTCTGCTGTGCTATCTGTGTGTTCTGCCTCTGGGTTTTCACTTCCTTTGGTTTGCTGTAGAGTGGGCCTGTATTTATATGTTTCATTTTCACCTTGTTGTTGAGTTTCTTTATAAAACTAATTTGGATAATAAATGAGTAAACAAACAACAAAAGGTGTTTTGCTTCAAGGCGGACTCACTGTTTCCATGTTGTTGTGTTTCTATGCAAACACGGACAAAATAGAAGAGTTCCAAGGTAAAGTTATTGTAACTAATGTTTCGTATAATGATGCAATGTGGCTACACATTTCCATGCTTTGAGCACGAGCTACTTCAAGAGTTACTAAATCCAATTGAATATGACTCTAAAATCACTTTTAAAATTATCGCTGGACAGTAGTTTACCTTAATTTTGCGATGTATACCACCACTGACTCTAAAAAAGGATTGCGGCAGACTTGTGAAGCCTGACAGTTTTCCTCCACTACTGTGGAATATTTGTGTGCATAAACAAATTAGATAAAAGGTTTAACGCAAAAGTTGCTACACGAAATTCAAATCGAAGTCAGTAATATATTGATATATATTATTTATTTAATCTGTTTGTGGGAGATGGGGTTCCCGCACTTGGGTAGACATCATGACTGCATCACCCATCCATGCTCACCATGACATAATAATAGTAATCACCAGAGAATGGAATGAAGTGCGTTATAGTGTCCTAATTACAGATGATGTTACTAAATACCACTGACCACAGACCGGATATCCGTCTCCTTTGATCTCGCGGCCCCTAAACAAAGCACCAAGTGGCAGCATTCTGTTGATCGGCAAATTTCAGATCGCTTCCGATCTGTGTCGCTCTCAAGAGGCCATTCCCTGGTTGTCTGCGTGAACCAACGTCTCCAAACACGAAGATGGAGGTTTTCTTCTCTCCTCAGGATACTGTATTCCTACTGGCTAATGCCGAAGACAAGGGGAAAGCTGACGCAGTTTCAATATAAAAAATAAAGTGAAATATTCCATTTGCACTACCTTGTCAGATTAATTGTTTAGCAGTTTACTAGAGTCACATAGATTGCTTAACATACTCACTTCCACCTTACGATGATCCTTCTTCGCAATAAAATATATTTTCAACGCCAGTGTATCACACGCAAACCTTATGCAAATCAAGTAACGAAATTTCCACCACAAATAAATCGTAGCCCTAAATATATCTGAGGTCTTGTACGCAGCCTCCTCCACGACAACGTCTCCACTGAACATATATCTGGTGAAAAAGAAAAAAATCCTGACGGTCACACAAACAAGCGATCATGAGACCTGCCCGTCTATCGACTACGGGGTTGCCCCCGGCAATGACCGTCCACACCGAACGCATGTGTGCACACAATAAAACTTTCGGGAACAATAAATTAATCAGTCAGGAATTTGACGTCGCGATTGGGTTTTTCATGCGCTATAGAATTCCTAAATTGGTTCTATCCACAACATTCAGAAGGAGCAAGGCCTACTGCATGATAGGTTAGATGCTGCAGCAAATACCACTGCAAGACAGAGTCGCCTGCAGTGTACTGAGAAGCATTAAACACGACAGACTTAAGCCGCAATCCAGTCCGTAGCACTAGTTGTCACGACTAGATGTCAGAGGTAGCTGAAAACACTTGCTTACCCCACGAGCTCCTGTCCCGAGGTCCACACGCATCGCACCCGTCCCCATCTACACTGCCGGAGCCGACGTAAAGAGGTCAGTGAAAATCACTCTGCAGCCATAGCCGCAGTCGCGGAGGCGTGTGTATGCCAGACTGTATCACCTCAGGCCATGTAGAGCATCCGAGGATGATTGGAGTGGTAGGAATTCGGACGTTATCAATACATTCAGCGCAAACGTACATCATTTTGAATCTTCTCTCACGCAACACAAACACGTCCGCTTCTGTCGAGCTCATCTAGCACACTGGTCACCTCAGCAGCGTTCGCTGCTGCGGCCAAGATGAGACAGGTAGGCGCGTTCTTTGTTCACGTCAAAGGCTGAGATGACCCGTTACTTCCAGTTGCCCACTCCTAGTGATTGCCCTTGCATACAGCCGCTGTGCACTGCAGAACAAGCAGCTGCAGCTTGGACATACACAGTAATTCTAAACAATTCCACCCCGACAATAGACCCAACAATTTCAAAAGTCTTCTTTACCCAATCCAAGGCAGCCTTGTTGTTGACGGTAAATCTCCAATTTCTCACATGAAACGTAGATTCCTCCCTTTACGCGAGCTATTTTCGAAAAAAGAAGAAATCGGCTATTTTCGAAAAAAGAAGAAATCGGATGATAAACACGTTTTCACATCGCTAAAGTATCGTTACTTGTGAAAACTCTGTACAGAACTAAGGCATAGGTCATATTCCATTTAAGTGTTTTTTCATCAGGTAGAAAAATATCTTTTCTTCTCTGTCCTGTCACGCGTCACAGCACTTGAATATTAAACTGATTTTGGTTCATGACGGAGTGCTAAGATCTATCACTGTCACAGGACACCTCCTCACTTTCGAACTCTCTCTTAAGGTAACCAAATGTCTCGCCACCTACTAGGTCTCTTAAGATAAAAGCACAGAGAAGTTGTAAATATAAGTTTTATGCTACATCACTTTATAAATTAGGCAACAAATCTGATTCTATTACGATGGTTGTCTCTCCCTGTGTATGTGGACGATTGAAATATCGATAAAAGATAATGCCACAGTGGAAAAAACGCAAGTGAAGAATCATTTACGAGCCGCCATAGCCATCGTCTACACCCGCTAGGCGGCGTGTCACTATACATCAAATTGATAGGCTAATTAGATTTCCAGAAGGTTTTCGACACCGTTCCGCACAAGCGTCTTATAACCAAACTTCGTGCCTACGGATCAACGCATCAGTTGTGCGACTGTATTCGTGATTTCCTGCCAGAAAGGTCACAGTTCGTAGCAATAGATGGAAAGTCATCGAGTAAAACATAAGTAATATCCGTAGTTCCCCAAGGAAGTGTTATAGACCCTCTATTGTTCCTGATCTACACTCCTGGAAATGGAAAAAAGAACACATTGACACCGGTGTGTCAGGCCCACCATACTTGCTCCGGACACTGCGAGAGGGCTGTACAAGCAATGATCACACGCACGGCACAGCGGACACACCAGGAACCAGGGAGTTGGCCGTCGAATGGCGCTAGCTGCGCAGCATTTGTGCACCGCCGCCGTCAGTGTCAGCCAGTTTGCCGTGGCATACGGAGCTCCATCGCAGTCTTTAACACTGGTAGCATGCCGCGACAGCGTGGACGTGAACCGTATGTGCAGTTGACGGACTTTGAGCGAGGGCGTATAGTGGGCAATGCTGGAGGCCGGGTGGACGTACCGCCGAATTGCTCAACACGTGGGGCGTGAGGTCTCCACAGTACATCGATGTTGTCTCCAGTGGTCGGCGGAAGGTGCACGTGCCCGTCGACCTGGGACCGGACCGCAGCGACGCACGGCTGCACGCCAAGACCGTAGGATCCTACGCAGTGCCGTAGGGGACCGCACCGCCACTTCCCAGCAAATTAGGGACACTGTTGCTCCTGGGGTATCGGCGAGGACCATTCGCGGCCGTCTCCATGAAGCTGGGCTACGGTCCCGCACACCGTTAGGCCGTCTTCCGCTCACGCCCCAACATCTTGCAGCCCGCCTCCAGTGGTATCGCGAGAGGCGTGAATGGAGGGACGAACAGCGATGAGAGTCGTTTCTGCCTTGGTGCCAATGATGGTCGTATGCGTGTTTGGCGCCGTGCAGGTGAGCGCCACAATCAGGACTGCATACGACCGAGGCACACAGGGCCAACACCCGGCATCATGGTGTGGGGAGCGATCTCCTACGCTTGCCGTACACCTCTGGTGATCGTCGAGGGGACACTGAATAGTGCACGGTACATCCAAACCGCCATCGAACCCATCGTTCTACCATTCCTAGACCGGCAAGGGAACTTGCTGTTCCAACAGGACAATGTACGTCCGCATGTATCCCGTGCCACCCAACGTGCTCTAGAAGGTGTAAGTTAACTACCCTGGCCAGCAAGATCTCCGGATCTGTCTCCCATTGAGCAAGTTTGGGACTGGATGAAGCGTCGTCTCACGCGGTCTGCACGTCCAGCACGAACGCTGGTCCAACTGAGGCGCCAGGTGGAATTGGCATGGCAAGCCGTTCCACAGGACTACATCCAGCATCTCTACGATCGTCTCCATGGGAGAATAGCAGCCTGCATTGCTGCGAAAGGTGGATATACACTGTACTAGTGCCGACATTGTGCATGCTCTGTTGCCTGTGTCTATGTGCCTGTGGTTCTGTCAGTGTGATCATGTGATGTATCTGACCCCAGGAATGTGTCAATAAAGTTTCCCCTTCCTGGGACAATGAATTCATGGTGTTCTTATTTCAATTTCCAGGAGTGTATATTAAGGGCATAGGAGACAATCGGAGTAGCCGTCTTACATTGTTTGCAGCTGATGCTGTCATTTACCGTCTTGTAAAGTCATCCCATGATCAAAACGACTTGCAAAATGATTTAGATAAGATATCTGTATGGTGCGATAAGTGGCAATTGACCAAGAATAAAGAAAAGAGTGAAGTTATTCACTTGAGTACTAAAATCAAACGGCTAAATTTCGAATACGCGATAACTCACACAAATCTGAAGGCTGTAAATTCAGCTAAGTACTTAGGGATTAAAATTACAAATAAACTAAACTGGAACGATCACGTAGATAATATTGTGGGTAGAGCAAATCAAAGACTGCGATTCACTAGCAGAACACTTAGAATGTGCAACAGGTCTACTAAAGAGACTGCTTACATCAAGCTTGTCCGCCCTATACTGGAGTACTGCTGCGCGGTGTGGGATCCGCATCAGGTGAGACTTATGGATGACATCGAGAAAGTAGAAAGAAGGGCAGCTCGTTTTATATTATCGCGAAATATGGGAGATAGTCACATACATGATACGTGAATTGGAGTGGCAATCATTAAAACAAAGGCGTTTTTCGTTGCGGCGGGATCTTCTCATGAAATTTCAATCATCAGTTTTTTCCTCCGATTGCGAAAACATTGTGCTGGCACCCACCTACATAGGGAGAAATGATCATCACGATAAAATAAGAGAAATCAGGGCTCGCCCAGAAAAGTTTAAGTGCTCGCTTTCATGCGTGCCGTTCGAGAGTGGAACGGTAGAGAAACAGCTTGAAGGTGGTTCATTGAACCCTCTGCCAGGCACTTTATTGTGAATAGCAGAGTAATCACGTAGATGGAGATGTAGATGTAATTAATTAAATTGATCATAAGAATCACTTTGCGTGGCGAGTGATTTTTCTTTTTCAGCAGTCGGATTACACTCACTAGATAGTTCAAATTGGAATCCCTGCAGAGAAGACGATATTCTTTTGAGGAACACCATTGAGGAACGATATTTGAAGCTGACAACAGAAAGATTCTGCCACCGGGAACGTACATTCCGTGTAAGGACCACGCTACTAAAAGCACAATCACAACGACTGTATTACCGTCTCCCTGTAGAAAAGGCGGCCTTGATTTTGCAGGCACACAAAAGAGTCACTGATAGCCAACCAAACTGATAGAGTGGGCGGGAGCTACTCAAGTAACTCAGGCCTGAAAGTGCGCCTGTATCAGCGCGAGGGAGGTTGATGTTTGGAGGTTTAACCAATTTCTTGAAATAAATATTACACCATCCCGCAAGTTTCACTTGCCCTGCTCAGGTAAGGAAAAACTGACATATCTCATTTCAAAGAATGTGAGTTCAGTGCCATCCAAAATCAGTGACAACTGGTGGTCAAAAAGGAGCCTGAGCCTTTTCAGTAGGGAGATTACAGCTGGGCATTGAAAGAAATAGTTCAGCCATGTAGTAATACTAATGAAATTAATCCATCTCTGCATCATGTGACGGTTCACAGCCAGGATCAAGTCTTTTTTATGTAACTACATTTAGGCTATTTGCGCATCAGTGATGATGAAATAGTGATAGGGACACCACAACACCCACGGCTCTGGCAGAGAAAAATCTGCAACTGGACTGAGAATGGAATGAAGGCCCTTTTGACTGCCATCAAGTCACGCTGACCCCGCAGCTACAGAGCTGAACTATGAAATTAATGAAAACAAAAATTTTATTTAGGAGTTTATACACAAGTGCCAAAAGTCAGGGCAAATAAATATGCAGTAATAAATGTTCTGTGACACCATCGCTAATTTTCGGGATAACTGGGTTGGAAGAAGATGCATTGCAGCCGTATGTGAGGCAAGCAGAAAGGAGCGCAGATGCTGATATGTAATTACATAATGAAACGTCTTTTTACCCCACATGGCAGCCAGGCCAAGCTGTGCAATTGCGGTGACGTTTCAGAAAGACATGCAACTACGAACTGAATATAGGTTGGCTCTTACACAAGAGATTATTGCAACCAGCCACTTATTACAATGCTGTTCATTTTTTTAAACAGCGCCTTACCGATGAGCTGATTGGGCTACTCACCTTGGTACTGTCATAGAATTACTTCAGTTTTAAAAACAAAATATAAAAATTGAAAGATGGGTTGCCAATGGGTGGCAGCCTATCTGGGATGTTAGCAGATATTCACATAAATCACCTAGAGCAGACATTTTTTGAAGCTAATAGTCACATCAACAGCAAAATAATCTACTAGAAAAGGTATGTTGATGATACAATTATACTTTTTGATGGCACTAATGAGAAAATAGACACATTGGCAGTAAAACTGAGTAACATCCACAAAACATGAAATTCACCGTTTAACATGAGACTAAGAACAGCATCAATTTCCTAGATGTAAAAATCACAAACAAAAACCATAAACATTACTTCGAAATTTATAGAAAACGAATATACAGTGATATATGTATCAACAGCTCATCTTGTCATCCAAACCAACATAAGACGGCATATTTTAGACCCACACTGAACCGCTTACACAAAATTCCTCTTGAACCCGATAAAAAAAAAGGAAATCAGTATCATTAAAACCATAGCCTCAAACAATGGATACAGCCCTCTCATGATAGACAAACTATCATAAAAAATCCACAAATCATCAGCCAACAAAACTGTACACCAGACAACCATGCTGCTTACACACAGCAGAAAAGAGCAGAAAATATGTTGCACTACGTTTCTTATGGAGCATATCCTCTAAAACAAGAATTTTTTTTAAAATACAAACATTAAAACAAGCTTCTATACAAACAACAATCTCCAGCAGTTAGCAGTTGACAACAGAAAAAATAACAACCCACCAGACATAAAAGTCTGGCATATACAAACTGAACTGTCAAAATTGTCCATCTTACTATATAGGACAAACTGGAAGAAGCATTGAGACACGGTTCAAAGAGCACATAGATGACATACGTTTGAACTACATTTCAAAATCCACATTTGCCATGCACACAACTACCACCAGTCATGGAATAAAGAACATTGAAGGTTATGTACAAGTACTGCACCATGCTGAGAAAGTTAGCCTTATGAATTTGCTTGAGGAGATTGAAATATGTCTACATAAAAAAAAATCACCACAAAATTTCCTCTATGAACAAGCTGAGCTAGCCAATGCAGCCTTCCTTCAAATTTCATTCACCTGCTTTCCAATTTAAAGTAAAAAATAAAAAATAAAAAGTCCACATTCGTAATATTTGTAATATTTACATATGCACATCCATCTCAATCCATTTACTGTGCTTTCAACGTATGCCATAATACGTCCATAGTCGTAACATTTATTCCTCTACGTCTGGCCCGTATCATTAACTGTTGTTCCAGCCTATACCATAATATTTACGTAATATCACCTCAGTAGCATTTTATAACTGCCTGCTTTATTTGTTTATCATAATTTTAATCATTTCTCTTTCAGTGTAAAGGGTAAGTAACGTAACATTAGCAGTTTGTAAATTTCTATTGTCCCAGACATGTAAATAATAAAATATCTCTGAGATTGGAGATCTTTGGCAATGTTATGGTTGTAATATCGCCATCTTTGTATGCATACCTCCATGTGACTGAACTTCTAAATGTGTGAGTGTTGTGTTACATTATGTGCATATATACAAACAAAAAAGTTTGTTATACAGTTTTGGATGTTGCAAGATGATAAGCAACTTACACTGAAACGTAATGGCTCGGATTCTTCTTTTTAAGTAACCGAAACACCTTCCATTTAATAATAATAATTTGCTTACATCTCTTAAAATCGTCGTGAGGCACAATTACAATTAAAAACACTTTGTCTCACATCTTGTTTTGATTGTAGGGCATCGCCATCCAGAGGAAGTTTCGTCAAGTGGGGAAAAAAACACGAAATGTAATTTAAAACGTGAACTAGCCGTCTGAATTTGAACCTATCGGTTAGAAACCGGCAACGGCGCTGTTTAAATAAACAAATAGCATTGTAAAACGTGGCTGGTTGCTGTAATCTTCTGTGTAAGATTCAAACTATATTTTGTACACAGCCACGGGCTCAATATGTCAGTTTTTGACAAAATAGCAACTACGAACTGATCTGTGGAGTGTTTCACACCAATTGTCACATGAAGGTGTTGGTCTGAATGTTCCCGGAAGCTTTGTAGAGGCCCAACAAGCGTGTTATTAATCACTATAAATCCCCTCTGATTACAGAACAGTCATGAACAGTCTGTCAGCACCCTCCACGACATCGAGTCCACGCAAGTCTCCGTCACATTATGGACCTGTCAGCAACCGACGCCAGTCTGAAGACGACTCCTCACCAGACCTGTTCACAGTTCTAAATCCGCACCTGTGGACTGAGAACGATAAGATGGATGAGCCTTTCCCAGCACTCATGGTAGCAGGCGAAGTCCTGACTCTGAGGGCAACATTTGGCAGCCAAGGTGGTACTGCCGACATCCATCCAGACGAGGGTGAGATTCTTACCCTATAGCGAATTACATATGCGAGAATTCAGTGGCCGTTAGCGTAGATGGCACTAACACTAATTCATGCAAGCATTGCCGAGTTGGGTAAACAGTGTCATCAAAGCTGGATACGGACGTCAAATGGACATCCTGCCGACCCGATCCTCCCATATCAACTGCACTGCGAGTACAACGTGCGCCTGCAGGGAGCATATCTGGAAGTGTCGCAACACTTCAACATTGTAGCTAAGGGCTAAATAAATTATATTACATATACCTTGCAATGGACTTTTTCTAGCCACACCTGGCCAGCACCACCGTCTCCACAACCCACTACTCCACTCGTATACCATATTGGCCCCACTCACTCTGTGTCGCTATAGTTCAGTCATATGGCAATGCCTGCTACATGGCGTCAGGTTTGTAGCCCATAAGTAAGCATGCTTTCCCTGCAAGGCTGAAACAAGTTCAAATGTTCGAAAAACGAAACGACGACGTCTATGTAACCGTCTATGACATGAAATATGCAGGTTATGAATGGATAACTGTGGAAGGCAAGAGAGATGAGAAAGAACTGTGAATCTTACCGCTGCGTATTACATATCACTGTCGCGAGAAACAGGTACGGGTAACTCAGTTGATGCTGCAAATTGGTAACCATTTCTATCGCTTTAAATCAGCAGAAAGTAGCATTACTGATCATTCACATTCATTTTAGTATGTGAACGCTGCCTGTGCTATTTCCATTCCTAGGAAGAATTAGTCACTCTGAATTGACTGTGCACCGTTCATACCAGCCAGCAGTAAATTATATGACAGCAAAAGCGAGTTTGTGAACCCTATACACGTTCACCAACTAACTGAAAGTGCCTTTTGTAATTTCTGCTGAAACGCAATGTATGTTGGAACCAGTTGTTGGTTGTAGTCAGGGCATTATCTGATCAGACACATTTGCATAAACCATTTACTATAGCCTACAACATGTGCTGCAACTCTGGCCAGGAATATTCCGAGTTTAAATTGCACACAGGCAGCGGGTGTATGGAATAATTCACTGAATAGCTCACGCAATCGCTAAGAGTGTGAATGACTGTTCATTGCAAAATAAAAGACAGAAATAAGTCACGAAGAATATCTAGCATTTCACTCACAGAAGTCTTCCATGTTGGCAGAAACCATTGGGGGACAGCTACGTAAAACACAGAGATCACTGCCATTTCATGGGTGCAGGTCGACGTGCAGGACATTCCAGTTCTAACCTCAGCAAGAGGCCTTACTACACTCCTGGAAATGGAAAAAAGAACACATTGACACCGGTGTGTCAGACCCACCATACTTGCTCCGGACACTGCGAGAGGGCTGTACAAGCAATGATCACACGCAAGGCACAGCGGACACACCAGGAACCGCGGTGTTGGCCGTCGAATGGCGCTAGCTGCGCAGCATTTGTGCACCGCCGCCGTCAGTGTCAGCCAGTTTGCCGTGGCATACGGAGCTCCATCGCAGTCTTTAACACTGGTAGCAAGCCGCGACAGCGTGGACGTGAACCGTATGTGCAGTTGACGGACTTTGAGCGAGGGCGTATAGTGGGCATGCGGGAGGCCGGGTGGACGTACCGCCGAATTGCTCAACACGTGGGGCGTGAGGTCTCCACAGTACATCGATGTTATCGCCAGTGGTTGGCGGAATGTGCACGTGCCCGTCGACCTGGGACCGGACCGCAGCGACGCAAGGATGCACGCCAAGACCGTAGGATCCTACGCAGTGCCGTAGGGGACCGCACCGCCACTTCCCAGCAAATTAGGGACACTGTTGCTCCTGGGGTATCGGCGAGGACCATTCGCGGCCGTCTCCATGAAGCTGGGCTACGGTCCCACACACCGTTAGGCCGTCTTCCGCTCACGCCCCAACATCGTGCAGCCCGCCTCCAGTGGTGTCGTGACAGGCGTGAATGGAGGGACGAATGGAGACGTGTCGTCTTCAGCGATGAGAGTCGCTTCTGCCTTGGTGCCAATGATGGTCGTATGCGTGTTTGGCGCCGTGCAGGTGAGCGCCACAATCAGGACTGCATACGACCGAGGCACACAGGGCCAACACCCGGCATCATGGTGTAGGGAGCGATCTCCTACACTGGCCGTACACCTCTGGTGATCGTCGAGGGGACATTGAATAGTGCACAGTACATCCAAACCGTCATCGAACCCATCGTTCTACCATTCCTAGACCGGCAAGGGAACTTGCTGTTCCAACAGGACAATGTACGTCCGAATGTATCCCGTGCCACCCAACGTGCTCTAGAAGGTGTAAGTTAACTACCCTGGCCAGCAAGATCTCCGGATCTGTCCCCCATTGAGCATGTTTGGGGCTGGATGAAGCGTCGTCTCAGGCGGTCTGCACGTCCAGCACGAACGCTGGTCCAACTGAGGCGCCAGGTGGAAATGGCATGGCAAGCCGTTCCACAGGACTACATCCAGCATCTCTACGATCGTCTCCATGGGAGAATAGCAGCCTGCATTGCTGCGAAAGGTGGATATACACTGTACTAGTGCCGACATTGTGCATGCTCTGTTGCCTGTGTCTATGTGCCTGTGGTTCTGTCAGTGTGATCATGTGATGTATCTGACCCCAGGAATGTGTCAATAAAGTTTCCCCTTCCTGTGACAATGAATTCACGGTGTTCGTATTTCAATTTCCAGGAGTGTAGATGTAGCAGTCAGGATGAACAGGCTTAGATGGTGGGTTCATGTTACACGCATGGGAGAAGCAAGGTTACCCAAGAGACTCATTGGTTCAGCAGTATAGGGTCGGAGCAGACCAAGGAGAAGGTACCTGGATTCGGTTAAGAATGATTTTGAAGTAATAGGTTTAACATCAGAAGAGGCACCAATGTTAGCACTGAATAGGGGATCGTGGAGGAATTTTATAAGGGGGCTATGCTCCAGACTGAATGCTGAAAGGCATAATCAGTCTCAAATGATGATGATGATGATGATGGTGTGCATTGGCTTGGAGACAGGGTGGGAGTGCTCTAACCAATCACAGTGAATGTTCCAAAAAGGACACGTGGACGGGAGTTCTGGACAGTACAGGAGAGGGCAGGAGAAAGTCCAGGACAGTACAGCGCGACGGACACACGGTCGCGGGAAAGGCTGGACATAGAGCAGCGACGTATAGTGACTGGAAAGACAGACAGTGGAGCAGTCTGAGCGTGGTTGCGGGAGATAGAAATGTTTCGTAGTACCGACTTGTGCACTTGTGAGACTTCCGTGGCTTTTGCAGTGAAGACGTAGAATGCTTTTAGAATTGAATATCTCGCGAACTATGCTGTTGTTCATAACTAATTACGTGAAGTAGGAATCTATTATTTCCCTGCCATTCAACTTATAGTTTATTTAATTGCCGGACCATCGACACCAACAAGTGTTTTACAGTAATATAGGCCATTCTTAAAGGTACTTTTGCTATCGTACTCATCATTTAAATTCGTTAAAATAGGACTTGCAGAATTTATTTAATAGCAGTCTTTCATGTATAAATGTCTATGTTACGTTCAAAATTCGAAATTGCCGAGTGATACGAACCTTTGACCATACGATTCATATGTGAATTCATATTGTATACTGTAAACCCAGCAGTATTTGGCTTGTAACGCGGCAACTACGTATCCCAGCCCCTAGACAACGAAACAAGCCAAAACCTATTAGCATTTCAACTCTGAGTCGGAGGGTAAGTAGTTGAGGCTCACCATCATTTCATTTTTATTTGAAAGCCCGCATGGTGCAGTATCAAGTGCAACGCTATAATCTTCGTTGCCAAGTAATAATGTCAAAGATATGATGGAAAGTAGGCCTCTGTTGATACTATGAGATATACGGCTCACATTTTCCCACATTTAGATCAAGCTGCCATTTATTGCACCAAACAGAAATTATATCCATGTGTTCCTGTGTCCTCCTAGAATCACTCAAAGATGACTCTTTCGCTCATGCTACAGTGTCTCCAGCAAACAGTTGCAGATTGCTGTTTGTCATAACAGTCAGATCGTTTATGTACATAAAGCACTAGGGCGGACCTGTCACACATTCTTGGGACACTTCTGATGATGCCCTTGTCTTAGATTAACAACCACGGTCCGGAGCAACGTATTGGATTCTATTATATTAAAAATCTTGGAGCAGATTTCTAAATGAAACTCTATTCCATGTGCTCGGACCTTTGTTATCAGTTTGCAGTCTGGCACTGTATCAAAAGAATTTCGAAAATGTAAGAATAGGGAATCTTCCCGTAGCCCTTCATCCGTGGTTCGAAGTATATCGTGCAAGAAATGGGCAAGCCGACTTTCTTACGAGCGATACTTGCTGAATTTGTGTCACTTTGAGGATGTAAGCCTTCCTCTCTCAAGGAAATTGACTGTTTTCGAATTTGATATATGCTCAAGAATTGTTATTGTTGTGTTTGTTGCTTATGTGACGCAGGGCCAAGTTTAGTAAGTGCTGTCCATGTGTGCTGCTATAAAACATAGAACGATGCCCATGCAAGTAGTTTTCAGTAAATTTAATTGCTCTCACATGCCACAATGTGTCAACTTTAAAACTAATACCACAAATAGACGACGAAGTCGTAGCAGAGAAATAGACACCATTGTATAAAACCAATAACGGCGACAAAACAAGATCCCAGAAAGCAAGCGAGACGATTTGTAATAAATCCGGAACCGGCAACTGTTTGTTTCAAATAAGCTTCCTAAATCACACTGGTAGTTGGTTGTTATTTTAAATTATTAAATTTCTGCAGTAAACTGACGTTAAGGTTGTCGGTCTGTGATTTTGCCGATCCATTCTTTTACTCTTCTTCGACAAGGATATCACCTGCGATTTTTTCCAGTCGCTTAAAACACTGCGTCTGGGGAGAGATTAGCAATAAATGCGACCTAAGTGAGGGGCAAAAGTCGGAGAGGTAAAATCGATTTTTCGGCCTACACAACTGGCCATAAAAATTGCTACACCACGAAGATGAAGTGCTACAGTGGCGAAATTTAACCGACAGAAAGAAGATGCTGTGATATGCAAATGATTAGCTTTTCAGATCATTCACACAAGGTTTGCGCCTGTGGCGACACCTACAACGTGCTGAGATGAGGAAAGTTTCCAACCGATTTCTAATACACGAACAGCAGTTGATCGGCGTTGCCTGGTGAAACGTTGTTGTGATGCCCCGTGTAAGGAGGAGAAATTCGTACCATTAGGTTTCCGACTTTGATAAAGGTCCGATTGTAGTCTATCGCGATTGCGGTTTATCGTATCGTGACATTGCTGCGCGCGTTGGTGGAGATCCAATGACTGTTCGCAGAATATGGAATCGGTGGATTCAGGAGGGTAAAACGGAACACCGTGGTGGATCCCAACGGCCTCGTATCACTAGCAGACGACATGACAGGCATCTTATCAGCATGGCTTTAACGGATCGTGCAGCCACGTCTCGATTCCTGAGACAATAGATGGGGACATTTGCAAGACGACAACCATCTGCACGAACAGTTCGACGACGTTTGCAGCAGCATGGACTATCAGCTCGGAGACCATGGCTGTGGTTACCCTCGACGCTGCATCACTGAAAGGAGCGCCGGCGGTGGTGTATTCAACGACGAACTTGGCTGCAAGAATGGCAAAACAACATTTTTTCGGATGAATCCAGGTTCTGTTTACAGCATCATGATGGTCGCATCCGTGTTTGGCGACATCGCGGTGAACGTACATTGGAAGCGTCGTTTCGTCATTGCCATACTGGCGTATCACCCGGCGTGATGGTATGGGGTGCCATTGGTTACACCTCTTGTTCGCACTGACGGCACTTTGAACATTGAACTTTACATCTCAGATATGTTACGACCCGTGGCTCTACCATTCATTCGATCCCTGCGAATCCTAACTTTTCAGAAGGATAATGCACGACCGCATGTTGCAGGTCCTGTACAGGCCTTTCTGGATACAGAAAATGTTTGAAAGCTGCCCTGGCCAGCACATTCTCCAGATCTCTCACCAACTGAAAACGTCTGGTTTATGGTGGCCGAGCAACTGGCTCGTCACAATACGCCAGTCACTACTCTTGACGAACTGTGGCATCGGGTTGAAGCTGCATGGGCAGTTGTACCTTTTCATGCCATCCAAGCTCTGTTTTATACAATGCCCAGGTGTATCAAGGCTGTTATTAGGGCCAGAGCTGGTTGTTCTGGGTACTGATTTCTCAGGATCTATGCACGCAAATTGCGTGAAAATATAATCACATGTCAGTTCTAGTATAATATATTTGTCCAATGAATACCCGTTTTCATGTGCATTTCTTCTTGGTGTAGCAATTTTCATGGCCAGTAGTGTAGTAGCAGAACCCCAAAACTGGAAAGGAATGGTGAAAGCTGGCGCTAACCGTTCTGTAGCACCGACCCCAGAGGCGGCGGCAGTTTTGGCGTACGCCCGCGAGCCGGCGCTCCGGAACACGGTGCTGGGTCGCTCACGCCTTCCTCACAGCCGTGGCCAGAGGCGCCGCCGGCGGATTAGAAAGCGCTTCTGCACGCCGTCGCCGCCGCCGGATCTGCTGCTGGCTGTGCTAGCGCGGCGCCTCGATCGATTTCGCACGCCGGGAAACCGCGCCGGAACAGGCAATCTCCGGCCAATGTGCCTGGCTGCGGCCGGCCCTCTCCACCTCCCGTTGTAGCTGCAGTTGTAGCAACTACTGTGGCTCTGGCCCGGCACTCGCGAAGCGCGGCGCGGCGCGGCACCGGTCACGCCTCCGTATCGGCGCCACTTGCTCCGCTGAACGCTCTCCAGTCGTACTGTATGCTAGAATAATGGACGGGAGTCTGGCAGTGAAGGTGACTTTCACTACTGGCCATTAAAATTGTTGCACCAAGAAGAAATGCAGATGATAAACGGGTAATCATTGGAACTGACGTGTGATTAGATTTTCACGCAGTTTGGGTGTGTAGATCCTGAGAAATCAGTACCCAGAACAACCACCTCTGGCCGTAATAACGGCCTTCATATGCCTGGGCATTGCATAAAACAGAGCTTGGAAGGCGTGTACAGGTCAAACAGAGCTTGGATGGCCCATGCAGCTTCAACACGATCCCACAGTTCATCAACAGTAGCTACTGACGTACTGTGACGAGCCAGTTCCTCGGCCACCATTAACCAGACGTTTTCAGTTGGTGAGAGATCTGGAGAATGTGCTGGCCAGGGCAGCTTTCAAACATTTTCTGTATCCAGAAAGGCCTGTACAGGACCTGCAACATGCGGTCGTGCATTATCCTGCTGAAATGTTAGGTTTCGCAGGAATCGAATGAAGGGTAGAGCCACGGGTCGTAACATATCTGAGATGTAACGTTCAATGTTCAAAGTGCCGTCAGTGCGAACAAGAGGTGTAACCAATGGCACCCCATACCATCACGCCGGGTGATACGCCAGTATGGCAATGACGAATACACGCTTCCAATGTGCGTTCACCGCGATGTCGCCAAACACGGATGCGACCATCATGACGCTGTAAACAGAATCTGGATTCATCCGAAAAAATGTTGTTTTGCCATTCTTGCACCCAAGTTCGTCGTTGAGTACACCACCGCAGGCGCTCCTGTCTGTGATGCAGCGTCGAGGGTAACCACAGCCATGGTCTCCGAGCTGATAGTCCATGTTGCTGGGAACGTCGTCGAACTGTTCGTGCAGATGGTTGTCGTCTTGCAAAGGTCCCCATCTATTGTCTCAGGGATCGAGACGTGGCTGCACGGTCCGTTACAGCCATGCTGATAAGATGCCTGTCATGTCGACTGCTAGTGATACGAGGCCGTTGGGATCCATCACGGCGTTCCGTATTACCCTCCTCAAACCACCGATTCCATGTTCTGCTAACAGTCCGACCTTTATACAAGTCGGAAACGTGATCGTATGCACTTCTCCTCCTTACACGAGGCATCGGAACAACGTTTCATCAGGTAACGCCTGTCAACTCCTGTTTGTGTATGAGAAATCGGTTGGAAACATTCCTCGTGTCAGCACGTTGTAGGTGTCGCCACCGGCGCCAACCTTTTGTGAATGATCTGAGAAGCTAATCATTTGCATATCACAGCATCTTCTTCCTGTCGGTTAAATTTCGCCTCTGTAGCACGTCATCTTCGTGGCGTAACACTTTTAAAAGTTCGAAGTGTACAATGGTATGTACAGTTTACCCACCGCTCGTTCTCCTGTTTCTTGATTAGTATATGAAACAGAGGAATGGGAAGGAAAGGGAAAGGGTGGGTGGGAAACTAGAGACTTCCAGCTGCACAAGCCATCGTGGAAATGCAGTAGCGGAAGTTGGAAATTTGTGTCGGACCGTGGCTCGAACCCGGATTTACGCTGCTCAGGTGCGATGGCCTTAACCGCTTCGTCCATCCGGACACGGTCTCTGGCCATCCCAAATTTTCAACTTATCGCACGCTAAACTGCAGCGTCCCTCGTTCCGTACTAGTTCAGACGAAATTAACATATGCAATTAAGCAAATGTCACGGTGTCGTGAAGCTGTCGTAGATATATATATGATTCTTGAGTACTGGTCGTCAGTGTGGGACTTTTACCAGACAGGGCCGATAGAGGAAATAGAGCAGATACAAATAAAAACTGTAAATTTCATGACAGGTTCATTTAGAAGGTGCGAGAGCATAGTTCAGTTTTCTAATGTTTTACCAGTCCCATTACCGATTGAAGTGGCGCAGTGGTTAGTCACTGAACTCGCAATCTGGAGAACGACGGTTCAAATCAGCGCCTGGCCATCCCTATTTAGGTTTTCTGTGATTTCTCTAAATCGCTTCAAGCAAATGCTGGGATAGTTCCTCTTAAAGGTCACGGCCGATTTCCTTCCTCAACCTTTCCTAATCCAGTGGGACTGATGACCTCCCTGTTTGGTCCCTTGCAAGCTTGCTACTTTCTTTCGCAATGAAGACTTTAATAAATATGGCAAAGGTAATGTAAAATGGAACACAGGGAGGAGTTGTGATCTAAATAACAATAGCTTTATCCATTCTTGACATCACAAGACAAAAGAATTTGCCTAAAGAAACGTCACACAAACATTTTCATTTGACAAATGCTTTCACTAATATGGGCTCTATGGTGCACCAGGTGATCAGCTAGGGATCGACACACAACACTAACCAGAACACTAATTGCTTTATCTGACTTCATTCACGTGAATTCGGGGTGTGGAATAAAAACTATGCCACCATCAAGCATCTATACTCTACTATTCCAAAAAGAAAAATATGGTTCGAAAGAACAGGGTGCCGGGAAACACATATTGGAGCCCTACGCTGTCGCAGCGAATACTTTACTCTCCTGCTGGTCAGGGCGGCACACCAAGATACGTTCGGCGACTGAAGTCATGGACGGCAGCCATCTGTTATTAACGGCGCGCGCCCGAAAAATGCAAGAACGTGGTCTCGCATTTGGCTAATTCGGAATGCAGGTACTTCCCTATGAGCCTCGGTGGATTCCAGTGTACAGGTGGTTCGTTTTGCTAGTCTGCCAAACCAATTTGACTCCGTCCCACGACTGTGAGTGATGGAATATGTACACCCACACATCACTTGTCGTGTGCATGATGCTAGAAGCAGAAGGTGACTGCCACAGGCGCTAATTGGCACACTAGCAAAGGACATAAGTCTCACCATTTAGTTAGAGACCTTCAGTTCTTTACTAGCGAAGCGCCAGTACAAGAGTGACCACTTCTCTTTCTCGCCAGCTCGTTAGCAAAGCACATTTACATCTTACTACTACTCCCACTTTAGCACAAGTCAATGCAGAGCTGGAGCGCCGCATTCAAAGATGGGTGATTGTCACTTGCTCTGCGTACATGGATTTGACCAATCGGAGACTTTAAAGCTGAATATGAGAAAAGGAAAAAAAAAGACTCAGCTTCATGGTCTCTTTCCCATGCGTTTACGCCATGTCTTTTGCTAACAGAATGACCAGGATGGAACCACTGCCCTCCATAAAAAGATCGTTATCTTCCCTGTTGCATCCATTTCCAAGTTTCCAAAGAACGGCCATAAACTTGTTAAAAGCTTCGTGCCTTCACAAATATGTTTCATAACAGAGTCTGAACGTCTGTGCGCCAGTGACCCGCCCCACGGAAATTCGTAGAAAGCTCACAGTTGTCTCGTCGGCTTCCTACGTAACGAGGGTCCTTCCTTTGCTTTATTGCTGGTCTTCAATACGCTGCCCATTGCAGCTGGCAGTTCTCGATATTAGCCTACCTGGGTGTGGCGCCCGATCGACCAGCGGCATGCAACATGTCTGCACCATGAGACTGCAGAACTCAGCTGTCCTCAAATGTTTTCACCAAGGTTCTGCACAAAAAACGCTCCCCTCAGCCCTCAGTCG
Organism: Schistocerca gregaria; assembly: GCF_023897955.1. Classification (NCBI taxonomy): domain Eukaryota; kingdom Metazoa; phylum Arthropoda; class Insecta; order Orthoptera; family Acrididae; genus Schistocerca; species Schistocerca gregaria. Next base: position 516,726,067 of record NC_064921.1, on the reverse strand, counting down.
CCGTACAACTTTACTGCAGTCGTTTTAATCGGCATCCTATTGCTTTGAACGCAGGTAAAGGTTACGGCTGTTCCTACACTAGAGCACACAAGCAAGACTGTTAAATACTGTCCACCATTTGATCATAATGTATGAAGTCAGATCGTAATAAATATCATCTTCCCTGAGAACATAAAGCGGCATGACACCGAAACAAAAGTGAGAGTGCCCTGCAATCTCTCACTCTTCCCCAAAATCAACCAACCAACTATTCCCGTTTATTTTTGGACAAATCTCTTAATGATGGTTCAAATGGCTCTGAGCACTATGGGACTCAACTTCTAACGTCATTAGTCCCCTATAACTTAGAACTAGTTAAACCTAACTAACCTAAGGATATCACACACATCCATGCCCGAGGCTGGATTCGAACCTGCGACCGTAGCGGTCTCGCGGTTCCAGACTGGAGCGCCTAGAACCGCACGGCCACTTCGGCCGGCTCTTAATGATGAATTTCTGGGATGTTTCCTGCTTTCTTCCCATCTGCGTGATCTGATGCAGAAGAAACTAAATAAAAGGATTTTACGTATTTTCTACATTACATGTAACTTTTTCACATTTTTAAATTGACATAGGGGAATTCAGACGAATACCACATACAACATTACTAATCCAAGTAAAGCACTGAGCTCTCCAAACCAATCTTCGGATTAATGACAGCTTTACATCCATTCATCAATCTCTTATGAGGTCTACCTAGTTCTCTCTATCCAGTCAACTGATAATTCATTGTCTTTGTTAATCTATCTTGTGTCATTCTGTCAACATGATCTAGTTCATTATATTCTGTTTCATCTTGTCATTAACTGAACAGATTTTTAAATCTGATCTAATCGTTTCACTTCTTAGTTTATCAATTTTATTTCGGAACCTTACATATGTCATGAACTTCATCTCTTCTGCCTGTAGACGTTTTACTAATTTTTGTTACTGTTCAAGACTGGGAACCATATACAACAGTAGGTGCAGCCATAACTTTATAGAATTTCATTTTTGTGTTTCCTTTCTTATTTCTCTTCAAAGAAGTTGTTCCAGTTGTTCGCAGCTAGCTCGACATTTATGAACACTCAAAATCTAAATAAAAGTGAAATTTCTGAGGAAGAATTGCACCAGTCTCCAGTCCCAGAAACGAATAATTTTAGTGATTATTATATTTTCATCCGGCCAGATAGCGACGCGGATTGGCTCCAAGATACGGAGAAGCTTACCAGGCCTGGGACGGATCCGCCCGGTGGCTTAACGACGGGAGTCGGTGTCAGACCTAAAGATGAGCAGATTGAAACTTTTTTCCGTTTTTTTTTTCAGTCTTCTGACTGGATTGATTTTGACTGGAGCCACCGCTAATTCCTCTCCTGCACAGACCTCTTCATTTGAGAATAGATCTATTCCAATCTCTGTCTTCCCCTACGGCTCCCTCTAGTACCATCGGGCTATTCCCTTATGTCTTAACACATCCTCTGTCGTCTTGTGCCTTCTTCCTGTCAGTATTTCCAAATTGTTCGTTCCTTCGCCGATTCTGTGGAGAACCTGCTTATTGTTTATCTTATGGGTCGACCTAATTTTCAAAATTATTTTGTAGCACGACATCTCAAACACTTCGATTTTCTTCTGTTGCGGTTTTCCCGTTGTTCATGATTCACTGTCACACAATGCTGTGCCCCAAACGTAGATTCTCAGAAATTTTTTCCTCTAATTAAGGCCTATATTTGGTGCCAATAGACTTCTCTTGGCCCAGAGTGCCACCTTTGCCTGTGCTAGTTTCCTTTTTGTGTCATCCTTGCTTTGACTGTGGTGGGTCACTTTGTTTCCAAGGTAGCAGAATTCCTTAACTTCGTCTACATCGTAATCACCAGTTCTCATGTTAAGTAGCTCGCTATTCCCGTTTCCGCTTGTTCCCAAGAAATAAGTGGGATTCTTAGCCACATATGTAATAGCTCTCTGAAGCAGGGTATTTTCCCAGATAGACTGAAGTATGCCATTGTTAAAGCACTGCATAGAAAAGGAGATACGTCTGATGTCAAAAACTACGGCCCAATGTTTCTTCCGACTGCCTTATCAAAAATTCTTGAAAAAGTAATGTATTGTAGAGTAACTTCACACCTTTGCAAAAATAAAATTATAACAAAATGTCAGTTTGGTTTCCAGAAGGATTTTTCAATAGAAAATGATATATATTTTTTCACTAATGAAATATTAAATGCTCTAAGTAGCCGGAAGTCACCCAGTGGGATTTTTGTGAACTATCAAAGGCTTTTGATTGTATAAATCATTGAATACTTCTAGATAAGCTCATGTACTGTGGCATGAATGGCACAGTGCTCAAATGGTTTAAATCACACCTAACTGGAAGAATGCAGAAAATTGAAATAAACAGTTCACATAATATGCAAAAAACTGGTGATTTCTCAAACTAGGGAACAATCAAGAATGGGGTGCCGCAAAGTTCGGTCTTAGGTCCTCTGCTGTTCTTAATATATATTGATGACTTGCCATTCTACATTCACGAAGATGCAAAGCTGGTACTTTTTGCCAATGATGCAAGTATAGCTATCACAACCAACAGACAAGAATTAACTGATGAAATTGTAAACGATGTTTTTCAGAAAATCATTAAGTGGTTCTCTGCAAATGGGCTCTTATTAAACTTTGACAAAACACAGTTTATACAGTTCCACACAGTAAATGGAATGATACAATTAATAAACACAGATTTCGATCAGAAATCGGTAGCTAAGGTAGAATAATCAAAATTTCTAGGTTTATGCATTGATGAGGGGTTGAACTGGAAAAAAAACACACTGAGGATCTGCTGAAACGTTTGAGTTCAGCTACTTATGCTATTTGGGTCATTGCAAATTTTGGCGATATACAGCTGAGTAAATTAGCTTACCACGCCTATTTTCATTCTCTGCTTTCTTATGGCTTCATATTCTGGGGGTAACTCATCATGGAGTAAAAGAGGGTTCATTGTACAAACACGTGTAAACAGAATAATTACTGGATGCTCATCCAAGATCATCCTGCAGACACTTATTTAAAGAGCTAGAGATGTTCACTGTAGCCTCACAATATATATATTCACTTATGAAATTTGTTATTAACAATCCGGTCGAATTCAAAAGTACTAGCAGTGTACATGGCTACAACACTAGGAGAAAGGAGGATCTTCACTACTCAAAGTTAAATCTAACTTTGGCTCATAAGGGGGAAAATTATGCTGCCACAAAAGTCTTTGGTCACTTACCTAATAGCATCAAAAGTCTGACAGATAGCCATATAGCATTGAAAAGGAAATTAAAAGAATTTCTTAATGGCAACTCCTTTTACTCAGTAGATGAATTTCTGGATATAGTAAGTGGGTATTTTCCCCAACCACCACCACAAAAGAAAGTAAAATAAAAATATCAAGCGTCATGTAATATTTTTGGTAATCAATATCTTGTATAGACACGTTTCATTAACCTGACACGTTCCACATCATTATGAAGTGTCGTATTCATGATCTGTGGAACAAGTACTAATCTAATCTAATCTTTCTTTGTCTTTTTCCGGCTTACATTGAGACCATATTATGTAATCATTACAGTGTTCATTCCATCCAAAAGATCCTGTAGTTCTTCTTCACTTTCACTGAGGATAGCAGTATCCTTTCACCCTGAACTTTAGACTGAACAGTAGGGACGAAAGACTACATCCCAGTCCTACATCCCTAATCCGAGCACTTCGTTCCTGGTCTTACACTCTTATTGTTCTCTCTTGGTTTTTATACCTACTGTATATAATTCATCTTCCCCTAAGGCTAACTCCTATTTTTCTCGGCATCTCGAACATTACCCACAATTTCACAACGTAGAACTCTTTTTCTAGGCCGACAAATCCTATGTTTGTGTCTTGATTTTTCCTAAGCCTGACTTCCATTATCAGCCGCAAGGTCCGAATTGCCTTTCTGGTGCCTTTACCTTTCCTAAAGCCAAACTGATACATCTAAATGATTTTTGTTTGCTTTTCCATTCTTTTATACATTATTCTTGTCCCCAGCTTGGACGCACGAATTGTTAAGCTGATTGTGCGATAGTTTTCGCGCTTGTCTGGCGTTGCTATCTTCGAAATTGTATGGATCACTCTTTACTGAAAATCAGATTTGTCGCCAGTCTCTACATACCGCTTGAATTGTGTTTGGTTGCCATTTCAGTCACTGGCTTAAGAAATTGCGAGGTAATGTTATTACTCCCTTCGGCCTTCTTTGATCTGAGGTTTTCTTGAGCCCTGTACTTCCTGAAACCGGTAGTCGGTAGTAAAAAGTTGTGCTCCAGACAGTGTTTCTTTATTTACTTATCACATCCGTTGTGAGTTGCTTGGTGGCATTGCATCGAAAAACAGTGGACCTAGAACTGAGTTATGCTTCACCTCCTCGTTTTCCCCACTCATTATGGTTCAAGGTCTTCCGGTCTTTGACACTGTTAAACGACTCCCTGTATTTCTCCTGAGTGCTGAAGGAACGAAGTCAATATTTGTAATCCCGTGTCAGCTTCGCTGCTTCATGATGCAAAGCCCCAGATTCGAGCCCTGATTCCGTTATGAATCTCGCTATTGGACGTTTCGCAACTGTGTGTGATAAACTGTGTCACTTTGTTGTTCTGTTTTATTCATTTACAAGGAATGAGTCTTTTTCCCTCATATAGGTACTGACTATAGCTCAGTCGCACAAACGCCCGACAGTACCATTTTTCCCAGGCCAGTTTTCGGACTGTTGCTCCGCAATAACGGTGCGCTGATGCAGAGCGTCTGTGTAACATTTGCCGCCTGTTATTATTGCGGTTCTATCGATCCCACCCTGTTTCTCAGTTGCCTGCTGCCCGGCCCCTATAACGTAGGCATTACTGCTGCAACAATTTCTTCATCTGCCATGGTACCATGGCAACAGACTTGCCGCAGTGGCTACACCGGTTCCCGTGAAATCACCGAAGTTAAACGCTGTCAGGCGTGGTCGGCACTTGGATGGGTTACTACCCAGGCTGCCATGCGCTGTTGCCTTTTTTCCGGGTGCACTCAGCCTCGTGATGCCAATTGAGGAGCTACTCAACCGAGTAGTAACGGCTTCGGTCTAGAATACTTTCATAAGGACCGGGAGAGCGGTGTGCTGACCCCACGCCCCTCTTATCTGCTTCCTCCTCTAAGGATGACACGGCGGTCGCATGGTCCCGGTAGGCAACTCGTGGCCTGAACACGGAGTCTTTTTTTTTTTTTAGTTCCATGGTACCATAATCTCAATCGTTCGTCACAGAGTAACATCTGCGTTGCCAACACACAACACATGTAAGCACATAAATCAATTGGATGAACACGTCTGTGTGTGTGTGTGTGTGTGTGTGTGTGTGTGTGTGTGTGTGTGTGTGTGTTGGTGGGTGGGTGTGAGAGAGAGAGGAGGAGAGATAGAAATTGAGGGACAGCGTTCCTACAAGCAACTGTTCTTACCATAGTGCCATTGAAATTAATACACTCCTGGAAATTGAAATAAGAACACCGTGAATTCATTGTCCCAGGAAGGGGAAACTTTATTGACACACTCCTGGGGTCAGATACATCACATGATCACACTGACAGAACCACAGGCACATAGACACAGGCAACAGAGCATGCACAATGTCGGCACTAGTACAGTGTATATCCACCTTTCGCAGCAATGCAGGCTGCTATTCTCCCATGGAGATGATCGTAGAGATGCTGGATGTAGTCCTGTGGAACGGCTTGCCATGCCATCTCCACCTGGCGACTCAGTTGGACCAGCGTTCGTGCTGGACGTGCAGACCGCGTGAGACGACGCTTCATCCAGTCCCAAACATGCTCAATGGGGGACAGATCCGGAGATCTTGCTGGCCAGGGTAGTTGACTTACACCTTCTAGAGCACGTTGGGTGGCACGGGATACATGCGGAAGTGCATTGTCCTGTTGGAACAGCAAGTTCCCTTGCCGGTCTAGGAATGGTAGAACGATGGGTTCGATGACGGTTTGGATGTACCGTACACTATTCAGTGTCCCCTCGACAATCACCAGAGGTGTACGGCCAGTGTAGGAGATCGTTCCCCACACCATGATGCCGGGCGTTGGCCCTGTGTGCCTCGGTCGTATGCAGTCCTGATTGTGGCGCTCACCTGCACGGCGCCAAACACGCATACGACCATCATTGGCACCAAGGTAGAAGCGACTCTCATCGCTGAAGACGACACGTCTCCATTCGTCCCTCCATTCACGCCTGTCGCGACACCACTGGAGGCGGGCTGCACGATGCTGGGGCGTGAGTGGAAGACGGCCTAACGGTGTGCGGGACCGTGGGCCAGCTTCATGGAGACGGTTGCGATTGGTCCTCGCCGATACCCCAGGAGCAACAGTGTCCCTAATTTGCTGGGAAGTGGCGGTGCGGTCCCCTACGGCACTGCGTAGGATCCTACGGTCTTGGCGTGCATCCGTGCGTCGTTGCGGTCCGATCCCAGGTCGACGGGCACGTGCACCTTCCACCGACCACTGGTGACAACATCGATGTACTGTGGAGACCTCACGCCCCACGTGTTGAGCAATTCGGCGGTACGTCCACCCGGCCTCCCGCATGCCCACTATACGCCCTCGCTCAAAGTCCGTCAACTGCACATACGGTTCACGTCCACGCTGTCGCGGCATGCTACCAGTGTTAAAGACTGCGATGGAGCTCCGTATGCCACGGCAAACTGGCTGACACTGACGGCGGCGGTGCACAAATGCTGCGCAGCTAGCGCCATTCGACGGCCAACACCGCGGTTCCTGGTGTGTCCGCTGTGCCGTGCGTGTGATCATTGCTTGTACAGCCCTCTCGCAGTGTCCGGAGCAAGTATGGTGGGTCTGACACACCGTTGTCAATGTGTGCTTTTTTCCATTTCCAGGAGTGTACATCGATATGTAGCAAATCTCCTTGCAAAGGAAGAGGCTTAGTTGCTAGAAAGGCGAAAATACAAATAAAAAGGGAAAAAATAATGAAGAGCCTTTGCAGCATATTCCAGAATTCCTTGCATAAGTGATCGAGATATATTTTACAGCTAGTATTGCCCGAGTAACCAAGAAACTGTTGTAAGACAAATGCACAAACAAGATATTTCAGTAGAAGTATGATAAAATTCGAATACGGTCTTGATGGTGTATGTTACGAAATACGTAACAAACACATTTTCTGCATCCTGGCACCATTGTGCTATTTGGAACTCACAACTAGATGTCACTACAGGAGGACCACCAGTTTTAAGGGAGGCACGGAATATCGTTATGTCAGTAGAGCAGCAGTAACATCAGAACAGCCGAGAGCGGTAACGCGGTTTTTCTCGGTATCGGGTAGGCGCGCTGGCCCCAGATCGAATCCGCCCGGCGGATTAACAGCGACGGCCGATGTGACAGCCAGCCTGGATGTTGTTTTTAGGCGGTTTTCCACATCCTACTAGGTGAATACCGTGCTGGTCCCCACGTCACGCCTCAGTTACATAACTTAGAGACATCTGAAACACATTCACGCTATTTCACGATCTACATTCGACGCAGACAGCTGGCGTACACTAATTCCGTCCTTGGGGGGGTACAGAGTGGCGGCAGGAAGGGCATCCGGTCACGCTTTAAAATTAATACGCCAATTCCGCTTAACCATGGCCGACCCTGCGTAACCGCGGGACAAGGTGCAAGCGATAGATAGATAGATAGATAGACAGTAGAGAAGTAGTAAGAGCAGAATGAGTCGGCCAACAGAGTGACTTCCAAAGAGGACTTGTCTCAGGGTGTCACATGAGTAACAAATCCATCATGGACATTTCAACCCTTGTACAGTGGCCTCAGTCTACTGTTCTTGATGTCACTGTGAAGTGAAGACGCGATGGGAAAACCACAGATAAACCAAAGCCAGACAGACCTCATGTACTCTCGAGAAGAGCCAGTGGAGCATTGCGGAGGATGGTTGTCAGAAATCACTTAACATCAGCGGAAAGAATCACTCGTGTTACCAGCAGTCCAGTTTGCGCAATCACCGTCAGTAGGGAATTAAAAAGAACGAGGTACGATGGTCGAGCAGCTCCTCATACGCCACACATTTCTGTTGTCAGTGGTAAACGAAGTTTGAGGTGACGTAAAGAGCGACGTCGCTGGACAAATAAATGACTGGAAACGAGTGATTTGGAACGATAAATTATGCTATAGACTGTGGCAATCCGATGGAAGAGCTTGTGTGTCAAATGTCTGAAGGACGTTACGAGCCATCATGTGCTGTGACAACACTGCAGTACGGAGGATATTATGGTATCTGGGTGCTTTTTGCGGTCAGGGTGTGGTCGTCTTATTGCGCTTGAGAAAACGCCAAATGCGGAAGGATATGAATACAATTTACAGCACTGTGTACCTCGTACAGTAGAGGAACAGCTCGGAGACGATGATTGTATCAAGAACACGATTCATCCTTTTATAAAACAGCATCTTTTAGTCAATGGCTTGTGGACAATAACATTACTGAAATGTACTGTTCTGCACGGAGCCCCGACCTGAGTATAATGGATGAATCAGAACTCCGACTTCGCTAAAGACTCCGGTTTCTAACATCACTGCATCCTCCGATTGTAGCTCTTGAGGAGGAACGAGGTGACATTGCTACAAAGACATTCAGACACCTCGTTGAAAGTGCCCTCAGCAGAATTCAAGTCGTCAAAAAAGTGAACTGTGGACATTACTCACATTAATGTCTACTAACAGATGCGCAGCCGTTTTTGATCAGATAGTGTAGTCACAACAAGTCACCGACATAATTACTGGTTTAGCGTGTTGCAACCCTAGTTGTGAACTAGAGAAGTCAACTGCCGTTTTCACTCCATCGGACGTACGCTATGTGATCAAAAGTATTCGGGCATCCCCAAAGAGATAGGTTGTGCTGCCATCTACTGCCAGGTACTCCATATCAGCGACCTCAGTAGTCATTAGGCATCGTGAGAGAGCAGACTGGAACGCTCCGTGGAAATCACGGACTTCGAACGGGGTCAGTACTCGAGATTTCCAAACTCCTAAAAATCCCTAAGGAAGGTCCACTGTTTCCGATGTGATAGTGAAACGTGAAGGGACACGTATAGCACAAAAGGGTACAGGCCGACTTCGTCTGTTGACTGACAGAGACCGCTGACAGTTGAAGAGGGTCGTAATGTGTAATAGGCAGACATCTACCCAGACCATCATACAGGAATTACAAAGTGCATCAGGAGCCACTGCAAGTACTATGACAGTTAGGTTGGAGGTGAGAAAATTTGGATTTCATGGTTGAGCCGTTGCTCATAGGCCACACATCACGAGGGTAAATGCCAAACGACGCATCGCTTAGTGTAAGGAGGGAAACCATTGGACGATTGAACAGTGGAAAAACGTTGTGAGGAGTGACAAATCACGGTACACAATGTGGTGATCGGATGAAAGCGTGAGGTTATGATGAATGACTGAACGTCATCTGCCAGTGTATGTAGCGCCAACAGTAAAATTCAGAACCGGTGGTGTTGGGTGTGGTCATATTTTTCATGAAGGTGGCAGGCACGTCTTGTTGTTTTGCGTGGCACTATCACAGCACAGGTCTACATTGATGTTTTTAGCACCTTCTTGCTTCCCACTGTTGAAGATAAATTCGGTGATGGCGATTGCATCTTTCAACTCGATTGAGCACCTGTTCGTAATTAACGACCTCGGGCGGGGTGATTACACGACAATAGCATCCCCGTAATGGGCTGGCCTGCGCAGAGCCCTGACCTGAATCCTGCAGAACACCTTTGGAATGTTTTGGAACTCCGACGTGGTGCCAGGCCTCACCGACAGACATCGAAATCTCTCCTCAGTGCAGCACTCCGTAAAGAATGGGTTGCCATTCCCCAAGAAACCTTCCAGCACCTGACTGAACGTATGCCTGCGAGAGTGGGAGCTGTGATCAGGCTAAGGGTGGGCCAATGCCATAGTGAATTCCAGCATTACAGACGGAGGGCGCCACGAACATAGATGTTATTTTCAGACAGTTGTCCGGATACTTTTGATCACATAGTGTAGCTCGGGAATCGCTTCCATTTGTTCCCGCATTCCACTTGCTGCGTATGCTTGTCGGACTGCTCAGCGTGGAGAGTGGGATGAGGGACAGCAGACGCTACGCCTCTGTGACTGGTTGTGTGCAGCAGCAGCAGCAGCGGCGGCAGCGTTATCGAGTTTCAGGCAACTCTACACCCAGCCGCGCCCCGTGCCAAAAGTTGTGCTGCGGCCTTGTTCCTCGTGCCGGGCCCGGCCCCAGTTTGCCGCAGGTGATCTGGTTTGAGTCCTGGTATACCTGCCGGGCACTCGGTTTCACTGCCCTGACAAAGGTATCGTGTGGCGGACCGCTGCGAAAAAACATCGGTTCGCAACCGGCCGGCTCGAGGCTATACAGAGTGTTTTGTTCCTGGACGATTTTTCCGCAGTACCTGCTGAAGTTTTCATGAACTCTTACGGTACAAATAGGGAAAGCCGTAAGAAACGTACGCCCTAGAGTAATAATTTAGTTTTTGTAGTCTTCAGTCCGAACACTGTAACTCTCCACGTTAGTTTGTCCTCTCCATGTTTGATAACCACTGAAAGAAGACAACGATATACGATCTTTCAGTAGACCATTCATAGTAATGCATTGTCTGTTAGACTCGGATAGATGACAGCTTTACATCTTTATAATTACCGTATTCTTTTCAAAACTTTTCGAGTAATGAATTCTAATGCTGAAACTGAAAAACTTAACACACTTTTTCACGACGCAGAATTGTTTTGAAACAAACTTCAAGGTACGTCAGCACAGCATAATGAAGCGAACGTAAGAACAACAGAGAGACACATCGGGTATACCTCAAGAATCAATGTAAGGGCCGTTGTTATTGTCCCTATACCGCGTGAATCATAAATAAGGAAAATAATGGGACTCCATACAGTTACGAATAAAAAATCAAGAGCTGTTGTAACTTTTTCTCCTCCACTGATTTTTTTTAATTAGAAAAAGTTTTGCTAGTGTACGAGATAATGAAGAATTTTGAATATGACCACATTATTTTCAGTTGATACACTACATGAGCAACCAAAGTTCCGATTTGTGTCAGCCAGTGATTAGTAAAGTATCAGAAGAAACTCATCACATCATGGAGTACAAGCAATATTTTAAGAACTTGTGAACCACAGGTAGCCGACCGTGGCGGAATGCCTAGTCTCGAGTCACCTGAAATTTGAGCTGTAAACTGAAAAAGCGGTCTTTGGATAAAGGAAGAAGGCAGTTTACAACAGTATACGTCACGGGCAGGTTGTAAGGTCTTGCCGCTCTTTCCTATCGGTTTATACAGGCCGACCGGAAAGTTTCCTTCACATTCCTCGGTTTTAATTAAATTCAGTGGCATTGTAGAACTATGCACGAAGCTTTTTTTCTTATTTATTAATCATCTTGTACATTAATGACACATTCATAGCCTCAGTCTGAAACTCTCACTGCAATTTACAGTTATCTTTGAACGCTAGGTCAAATTGTGTAGTGACAGCTATTAGGGTCATTATAGAAAACCGTACGTGTTGTTTGTGACTGGGCCAGTGAAAAGGAATTAAGCTGAAGCGAGAATGAGTCTTTCATTCTGCAGGAGACTGAGTGTAGTTTTGAAACTTTCTGATTAATAGTGTGTGTCGGACCATAACTGGATCTCACAATTTTTCTCTTCATGGACATTAATATATTTCACTGAACATACGCAGGTACGACTCGCGATATATCTACACGGTTTCAGTTTTGAAACTAAATAAAAATGCATTGTACTAATATCAAGACGTAGTTACTATAACATCTCAAGAAGTAAATGAGCTTGAAACGTATACTATAAGACGAGTATCGTATACTGGGATTTGTAATTTCTGAAAAATAAGAATCGTAATATTTGATTCACATCGTGTATTCTCTCTATGTACACTTTCTAGCCAGACAGTACACAACGTCAGATGTGCCTATATCACGAAAGGAGACCGCTTTCATACTGAGTGGTCTGTGCAGCTGACTGCTCCACGGAGGACCCATGGATTTTTCCTTGTTAGAATGAATGAAACGGGAAGCACTCAACGTTGTGACGGCAATTATTGAGCTATTTCCCCGAGCAGTAGCGGCTGAAGGTCGCGAAAACTGACAACAACCGGGAGAGCTGTGTGCTGATCCAGCTCTCTTCCATACCGCACGCAGTGTCAGAGGAAGTCAAGGCGGTCGGCCGGTACCGATAGGGGTTGGTGGACGGGATTTACGTTACAGCAATAAAAGAACACAGGGGACCTTTTCTTTAATACCTTTATTATCCCTGGAACACTAACAATCTTTTCATATTCCAGTAGTCAGAAAAGAAAGAATTCATTTGAGGACTTCTACTCCCTAACCACATACTGTGCATATTCCGGAAATTTAATAATAGAGAAACTGTTATAACTCACTTTCCTCTATATGTAAACCACATTGTAGCAGAGATCGATAACGCACGCCTGTGCGGTGGCGCCCGATTTGGAGGCAAGCCGGTTCTAGTACTTGTGGTGGATGAAATGTTCAGTACCAGTACTTGCCCGGGAAAGGGATGAGAGGTGGTGGTATGTTGTTTCTGAGCACCAGACTTTGCGCCAGTGTCGTGGATCAACTTCCAAGTGTCACCGCAGTGTCTCGGGAAGCGAGGGCATAGAATGCTGATGATGGGACGTTAAGCTCGGCGGTACAGCTTGGTACTGTTTGAGAGGAGTAGGTTACGTGTCGGCACCGGCTTTCACCCTCTCCCTTCGCTCATCACCACCACACAACACAAAGATAAAATGACACTATACAAGAATCTCTTGCACGCAACAAATACACATCCGACACATCTCTCACGTATCCGCAACGAAAGGTTGCAGTGTGAGCGTGGGATACCGCAGACCTTTTCTTTGAACTTAAATCCCGTCTTTGAATTATATGATCTCAGTTTCGTTGCTGAATTCTCCCATTTTCCTTCTTCACTCTGGGAGGTATGCAGCTAGGTTACACATAATGAATTATAGTTTTCTTTGTCTAGATGACCGTAAAGTAGTGACTAGGATACTCTTAAGAACCTCTCATTGTAAAGTCATATAAAGAGTACAGTACAAGCATGGAAGTCCTAGAATAACAACGACGCGCAAACTGATATCTTTCAAGTATTTCTTATGTCGGTCAAGTACAAAGAACGCAAAGGAATATCCACTGAAGAGCCAAAGCAACGGGTACACCTGCTTTATATCGTGTAGGGCCCCTGCAAGCACGCAGAAGTGCCGCAACATGACGGCGCATGGACTCAACTAATGTCCGAAGTACTCCTGGAGGGAACTGATATCATGAATCCTGCAATGCTTTCCATAAATCCGTAAGAATACGATAGGGTGGAGATCTCTTCTGAAGAGCACGTTGCAAGGCATTCCAGATATGGTCAATAATATTCATGGCTGGGGCGTTTGGTGGCCAGCGAAAGTGTCTAAACTCAGAAGAGGCTTCCTAGAGCCACTCTGCAGCAATTACGGACGTGTGGGGTATCACATAGTCTTGCTGAAATTTTCCAAGTCCGTTGGGATGAACAATGGACATGAATGGATGCAGGTCATCAGACGTACGTGTCACCTGTCAGAGTCGTACCTAGACGTATCAGGGGTCTCATATCACTCCAACTGCGTACGCCGCACACCATTACAGAGCCTCCATCAGCTTGACCAGTTCCCTGCTGACGTGCAGAGTCCTTGGATTCGTGAGGTTGTCACCACGTACACGTCCATCCTCTCGATACCATTTCAAACCAGACTCGTCCGACCAAACAATATGTTTCTACTCATCAGCTGTCCAATGTCAGTGATGACGGGCCCAACTAGGCGTAAATGTTTGTGTCCTGCAGTCATCAAGGGACAACGAGTGGGCCTTCAACTCCGAAAGCCCTTATCGATGATGTTTCGTTGAATAGTTCGCACGCTGACACTTGTTTATGTCCCAGGATTGAAATTTGGAGCAATATGAGGAAGTGTTGCACTTCTGACGCGCTGAACGATTCCCTTCAATCGTCTTTCGTCCTGTTCTTGTAAGATCTATTTTCAGCCGTGGCTACGCTGGACATTGTTTTACCGGATACCTTATATTGACGGTACACTCATGAGATAGTCGTACGGGAAAGTCCCAACTTCATTGCTACATGTTGTGTCCCATAGGTCGTGCGCCGACTGTAACATCACGTTCAAACTTACTTAAATCTTGATAACCTGTCATTGTAGCAGCAGTAACAAATATTCAAATGTGTGTGAATTCCTAAGGGACCAAACGGCTGAGGTTATCGGTCCCTAGACTTACACACTACTTAAACCAACTTATGCTAAGAAGAACACACACACACACGCACACACACACACACACACACAAACACACACACACACACACACACACATATGCCCGAGGTAGGACTCGAACCTTGGGCTGCAGGGGCCGCGCAATCAGTGACATTGTGCCTCAAACCACGCTGCCACTCCGCGCGGCTCAGCAGTAACCAATCTAACAACTGCACCATATATGTGTTATCTTATTTGGGCGTTACCGACCACATCGCTGTATTCTGTCTGCTTACATATCTGTGTATTTGAATACGCGTGCCTATAGCAGTGTCTCTGGCGCTTCAGTGTACAACGAATGAAATGTCTTGAGCGATGTTAATCATTTTTATGAGACAGGTTTGAAAACTTGACCCTTAGGAGCCGGACAGGGTGGCCGAGCGGTTCTAGGCGCTTCAGTCTGGAACCGCGCAACCGCTACGGTCGCAGGTTCGAATCCTGCCTCGGGCATGGATGTGTGTGATGTTCTTAGGTTAGTTAGGTTTAAATAGTTCTGAGTTCTAGGGGACCGATGACCTCAGCAGTTAAGTTCCATAGTGCTCAGAGTCATTTGAACCATTTTTTTTTACCCTTAGGATTCTGAGTAAAGGCACTTTTTCTGTGTTATTCGACAGAATGACCTTGCGTTTGTAAAGGAGCCAAGTACATATCGATCGATACGAGGCAGATGGCAACGATCTTGTATCATTTTGTAGCGGTCCAGTCGGCCTTGGGCGAAAGGGGGTATCACATTTTTCTTTAACGGAGCCTTTGTGATATTGCATTAGGAATCGGAAAATTGGCAATGGCGCTCCTGTAACAGGGCTCCGGACCTCCGTCTGTTACAGTGACGCACAGATTGGACGCGGCGCTGCGCGAGAGAAACGGGGGCGGATTTTTTTTTAATAATATCGTCCTTTGAAAACGGGCCGTGTTCCCTTGTTCTAGAAGTATTTAATGAAACGAGCACAAAATTCTGCCTTTGATGTCATGACGGTGTATTGAGTCGGCATTATTAGATTCTGATTAAAGAGGGCGACTCGAAAGAAGCTTCCTCGGCTGCTAGCGACTGCGACCACCCGTGCCTCTCTCCGACTAGCGCCTGCGCCGTATGCAACCTGCTGTGCGACTTGCACCTGACGATAGCATTAACGTGCTTCACGTGAGTCGAACTCGATAGGGAATGGGACCACGTGAAAAATTGGCAGACGTCAACTTATTGCAGTCAGGGGCCGAACACTCTCTCTTCGCTCACATACGAGGAGAAGTCTACCGTGTCTGGTGTGATTGATGACTTCCGTTCAGTTTTATTAGTATTATTGTCGTTATTATTAAGACACAAAGGAATTGCAGACACTGGCCGCGACTGGAGAAAGTTGAAAACTCCTGGCCGATCAGGATTCGAGCCCGGGTCTTCTGCTTACTAGTCAGATTCTCTGACCGCTAATCCAACCGCAAATAGTCGTCAGCGTACCTGCACGGACTGCCCTAGAACGCCTTGTAACGTAGCAAATTATTACGAGTTATCATCCTGCTTTGAAAGCGTAGGTTGCCATGGACTTGCATAACACTGCGTGCAATACGCTCTATGAATATGAAGAAGTAATATTAAATATTAATCGATCTTTTTCATACTTAGTATAGCAAACTCTATGGATAACGCAACCATACTGTTAAAATTCGAAATCAATAACTGAAATACTTTAGTAGGCATAAATTCTTACCTAAAGCACATAATAACTATGCTGGCATTGTCAAACTGAGTTAGGGACTGTAATGCATTCATTTACAGCATCAATTGACATTACAGCCAAGAGGATAGGCTCTTATCATGTAATTATCTGGAATTTTCTTTAGTTTCATTACCACAGATTTCTGACGTAATTAAAAGTGTTTTGGAAAATTATCATTTCATCGTGTTTCGCTTGTGTGAGCGTTTTGGAGAGACTGAAAGAGTGAGTGGAGTACATAAGTAAAGCGAGAATGTGATATTTTGTTAAAATAATGTTAATGAATGCGTGAGGAACTTTTGCAAATTGGGGAATTTGTGACGTACGCTATGTGATCAAACGTATCCCATCACCCCCAAAAACGTACGTTTTCGATATTACGTGCATTGTGCTGCCACCTGCTGCCATGTACTCCGTATCAGCGACATCAGTAGTCATTAGACATCGTGAGAGAGCAGAATGGGGCACTCCGCGGAACTCACGGACATGGAACGTGGTCAGGTGATTGGGTGTCACTTGTGTCATACGTCTGTACGCGAAATTTCCACAGCTCCTAAATATCCCTAGATCCACTGTTTCCTATCTGATAGTGAAGTGCAAACGTGAAGGAACATACAGCACAAAAGCGTGCAGGCCGACCTCGTCTGTTGACTGACAGTTAAAGAGGGTCGTAATGTGTAATTGGCAGGCATCTATCAAGACCATCACACAGGAATTCCAAACTGCGTCAGTATCCACTACAAGTACTATGAAAGTTAGGTGGGAGGTGACAAAACTTGGATTTCGTGGTACAGCGGCTGATCATTAGCCAAACATCACGACTGTAAATGCCAAACGACGTCTCGCTTGGAGTGAGGAGCAGAAACACTGGAAGACTGAACAATGGAAAAAACGTTGTGTGGAGTGAAGGATCACGGTACACAATGTGGCGATCCGGTGAGAGGGTGTGGGTATGGCGAATGGACGGCGAACGTCGTCTGCCAGTGTGTGTAGTGCCAACAGCAAAATTCGGAGGTGCTGGTGCTATGGTGAGGTCGTGTTTTGTCGTTTCGCGTGGCACTATCACAGCATAGGCTATATTGATGTTTTAAGCATATTCTTGCTTCCCACTGTTGAAGAGCAATTCGGGGATGGCGATCGCACCTTTCAGCACGATCGAGCACCTGCTCATAAAGCACTGCCTGTGGTGGAGTGGTTACACGACAAAAACATCCCTTTAATGGACTGGCCTGCACAGAGTCCTTAAATAAATCCTAGGGAACACTTTTGGGATGTTTTGGAACGCCGACTTGGTGCCATGCCTCACCGGCCGACATCGATACCTCTCCTCAGTGCAGCACTCCGTGAAGAATGGGCTGCCGACCGATGTGGCCGAGCGGTTCTAGGCGCTTCAGTCGCGAACTGCGCAACTGCTACGGTCGCAGGTTCGAATTTTGCCTCGGGCATGGATGTGTAGTTAGTTAGGTTTAAGTAGTTCGAAGTTCTAGGGGCTGATCACCTCAGATGTTAAGTCCCGTATTCTGAGTCATTTGAACCATTTTTGAAGAATGGGCTACCATTCCCCAAGAAGCCTTCCAGCACCTGATTGCTCGCGAGAGTGGAAGCTGTCATGAAGCCTAAGGGTGGGCCAACACCTTATTGAATTCCAGCATTAGCGGTGGAGTGCGCCACGAACTTGTAAGTAATTTTCAGCCAGTTGTCCAGATACTTTTGATTACATAGTTTATGTCCGAGTGACCTCCATTTTGCAAAAGTCAGCCGGAAGGGGCGTTGAGTATCAAACGTATTAGCCATTTTTTTGTGGAAAGGAGCTGTATGTTGTTTTCATTAAATTTTATTTAGTTTTGGAATTACGAGATGTCTGGTTTAAATTACTTGCGGTAGCCTGATCGGCTGGCAATACAAACACCGCGAGTATAGAAGTCATAGTCGCTCGGGAGCCGTTTTCTGGTAAACAACTATATCAAACCGCGCTGATCGAATTGTGCAAAAAGGAAGAAATTCGCGCATTTAATCGGTTGTCGTGTCATTGACAAAAATATACAATACTGAGTATTTTGTGGAAGTTTGAGCTTTGTGAGTGGTTTATTTTAGGAGATATTCGCGTGTGAACATTTCATTTCGTACATAAACTCCGGGTGGCGTGTTTCATGCAGATTACGATACATTATGGTGAGCACTTCTTTATAAGGAGCCTACTGAACAACTGGGAGTGTTAACTCGTAAATAGTCGTGGGTCAGTGGCTGTTTAGGACGTTCAAAATATAGGGTATCTTCTAGCTGCTTTCAGGTGTGGACTTGTAAGAGAGAAAGTCAGTAACATTGTATAGTTGATGTTGGGATATTAAATACGGGCCTGATAACCATTTTCCGTATTTTAAAGACAATAATTCAAGTAAAAGGAAATTTTAGCTATATTTTCATACGAGTCATGCAAGAATCCCGAAAGCTCGAAAGTTTAACTAACCTTCAGCTATTACCCATGGACTGGAGCTATGTGGCCTTTGCGTAGTAAGTATTAAGTCGGATATTCGTTAACGATGCTTTTGTCGACTAAACCAGTATCTACCATCGCAGAGAGACGGGCACACTACCCAAAACCTATCCAGGTGGGGGGACTGGTTTTTGTAAAGGATAGTCAGAGGTCAACTCGCCCTGGCGCAGCCGCCCGTCAGACTCCAATTCTCAACTTATCCACACACTACGAACTTAGTGCCTCTCGTCCATTATCCTCATTAATCGCGGCATTTCGCAGATTCCCGTAAGAGTCCGAGCCTGATGTGCATCCGCACTGAAGACGACGAGGGACAGTGATCTCTTCACTGTGGATGCACACCAGGCTCGGACTCTTACGGGAAACGGCAAAATGCCGCGAGTAATGAGGATAACGGGTGAGGGGCACTAAGTTAGTAGTGTGTGGATAAGTTGAGAATCTGAATCTCACGAGAGGCGTGCAAGGGTACTCCGTGCAGTGACGCCGACAACTGTGTCTGGATGGTTTAGTGGGGAGAGCATCAGCCTGAAAGCAGGAGAACAGGGCTCCAATACCGGTCCGACCGAATTTTCAATTTTCCTCATTGTTTTAAAAGTATGCTCCCTCGCGTTTGATGTCCGAGTTTCCTTTGTGTCTCAATTCATAGTGGCTGCTGGATCAAGAACGGTGTCGGCTCTTTTGCCCGTGTGCGAAAGAACACACACCACATATTACACTATTATTATTGTCATTATTGGCATTTGGCCTTCACCATACAGACATGCATCACATTTTCAAAGTACCTTTCTTAATGGTTATTCCAATTTACAATTCGTGAATTGCTATTTACAAAAATAAAAATCCACACATAACGTATATATTGTGTGTAGATACATTACGGGCCTAATTGTGGTATAATCAATTAATCAGTAGTTTATAGTGGTATCATTTATCAGTCATATATTCATACTGTAATTATTTTTGTAAATAGCATTTTCGCGAATTGTAAATTGGAATAACCATTAAGAAAGGTACTTTGAAAATTGCTACAAAAAGAAGAAATGCAGATGATAAACGGGTATTCATTGGACAAATATATTATACTAGAAATGACATGTGATTACATTTTCACGCAATTTGGATGCTTAGATCCTGACAAATCAGTACCCAGAACAACCACCTCTGGCCGTAGTAACGGCCTTTATACGCCTGGGCATTGAGTCAAAGAGAGCTTGGATGGCGCGTGCAGGTACAGCTGCCCATGCAGCTTCAACACGATACCACAGTTCATCAAGAGTAGTGACTGGCGTATTGTGACGAGCCAGTAGCTCGGCCACCATTGACCAGACGTTTTCAATTGGTGAGACATCAGGAGAATGTGCTGCCCAAGCAGCAGTCCAACATTTTCTGTATCCAGAATGGCCCGTACAGGAACTGCAACATGCGGTCGTCCATTATCCTGCTGAAATGTAGGGTTTCGCTGGGATCGACCACTGGTCAAAGTGCCGACAATGAGAACAAGAGGTGGCCGAGACGTGTAACCAATGGCACCGCATACCATCACGCCAGGTGATACGCTAGTATGGCGACGACGAATACACGCTTCCAATGTGCGTTCACCGCGACGTCGTCAAACACGGATGCAACCATCATGATGCTGTAAAGAGAACCTGGATTCACCCGAAAAAATGACGTTCTGCCATTCGTGCACCAAGATTCGTCGTTGAGTACACCAATCGCATTCGCTCCTGTCTTTGATACAGCGCCAAGGGTAACCGCAGCCATGGTCTCCGAGCTGATACTCCATGTTGCTGCAAACGTCGTCGAACTGTTCGTGCAGATGGTTGTTGTCTTGCAAACGTCCCCATCTGTTGACTCAGGGATCGAGACGTGGCTGCACGACCCGTTACAACCATGCGGATAAGATGCCTGCCATCTTGACTGCTAGTGTTACGAGGCCGTTGGGATCCCACACGGCGTTCCGTATTACCCCCCTGAACCCACCGATTCCATATTCTGCTAACAGTCATTGAATCTTGACCAACGCGAGCGGCAATGTCGCGATACGATAAACCGCAATCGCGATAGGCTACAATCCGACCTTTATCAAAGTCGGAAACCTCCTTACACGAGGCATCACAACAACGTTTCACCAGGCAAAGCCGGTCAACTGCTGTTTGCGTATCAGAAATCGGTTGGAAACTTTCCTCGTGTCAGCACGTTGTTGATGTCGCCACCGACGCCAATCTTGTGTGAATACTCTGGAAAGCGAAATCATTTGCGTATCATAGCATCTTCTTCCTGTCGGTTAGATTTCGCGTCTGTAGCACGTCATCTTCGTGGTGTAGCAATTTTAATGGCCAGTAGTGTAGTTAGAGCAGACATATTGAAGAGTCTGAACATCACATTTAAAACTGCTACACGCGTTTGGGTTGGCAACAACACTGAAGCCGACGCTGGAGGAGCAATGTGCGTTAAGCAGTGTGCTGATCTTGGGCTTTTATTGTGACTTACATGTCATACACGAAAACAGTAGATAACTCACGTCTTCTTCTTCATTACGCAAATGACGCAATGGAGGTTCATTTAGTCCTATTCGGATGGGAGTTTGCCATGATTAAAGCGTAGGCACGTGATGTTATGAAACCCCTGCTGCTATTCCAATCAGTAAATAAAGGCGATAAGGCTATTTTACGCTGCAGCTAGCCATATTTCACCCCTTTCCACATCTCGGTCGAATTTCATTGGGTCTGCGAGACGTTTCTCGGTTTTGATTAAGCCCAGAATTTCTTCATAATGAAGTCTATCACTTAGAATTTATCCTAAGTTAGTTGCTCGCTTTACTAAGCTGTCTACTGTTTCATTCTGAAATATACCACTGTGCCCTGTAGTTCACAAGAAATTTGTTACTATTCCTGCTTTCTTATTTGTAAGAAAATCTTTACTAAGTCTATAATTATAGGTCACACACTTTTGTTCCATTTTGATTTTTTGAGGCTCTTAAGTACACTTAGGGAATCTGTTAATATCACCATAAGGCTTCGTCTGCAAGATCTGCCGTATTTTACTGCTTCTTTAACTGCGGTGGCTTCCGCGTAATAGACTCTTGCCTCCTTCGATAGAGAGTAGCCGGCCGGTGTGGCCGTGCGTTTCTAACCGCTTCAGTTTGGAACTGCGTGACCGCTACGGTCGCAGGTTCGAATCCTGCCTCGGGCATGGATGTGTGTGATGTCCTTAGGTTAGTTAGGTTTAAGTAGTTCTAAGTTATAGGGGACTGATGACCTCAGATGTTAAGTCCCATAGTTCTCAGAGCCATCTGAACCATTTTTGATAGAGACTAAAGGGCTTCATAATTATCCGCAGGGTCGTATGTTGCACATCTTACTTTATTGCTGTCGATGATCTTGGATTCATCGCATAAATCTTCGTCGAATACAGGAAAGTACTACTGAGCAAGATGGTGATTTCAGTCTACAAATTTAGAGAACTGTACGATGTTATTAATGATTATTACATTTTCTTCTCCGTAGGTGAACGGGGATAGGAGTGCTGGTAAACATCGTATGTCTGTATTTTATTTTCATAGGAGGTCCACCATTCAAGAGATTTCATAATCAATGGCTTTAATCTACACTCCTGGAAATGGAAAAAAGAACACATTGACACCGGTGTGTCAGACCCACCATACTTGCTCCGGACACTGCGAGAGGGCTGTACAAGCAATTATCACACGCACGGCACAGCGGACACACCAGGAACCGCGGTGTTGGCCGTCGAATGGAGCTAGCTGCGCAGCATTTGTGCACCGCCACCGTCAGTGTCAGCCAGTTTGCCGTGGCATACGGAGCTCCACCGCAGTCTTTAACACTGGTAGCATGCCGCGACAGCGTGGACGTGAACCGTATGTGCAGTTGACGGACTTTGAGCGAGGGCGTATAGTGGGCATGCGGGAGGCCGGGCGGACGTACCGCCGAATTGCTCAACACGTGGGGCGTGAGGTCTCCACAGTACATCGATGTTGTCGCCAGTGGTCGGCGGAAGGTGCATGTGCCCGTCGACCTGCGACCGGACCGCAGCGACGCACGGATGCACGCCAAGACCGTAGGATCCTACGCAGTGCCGTAGGGATCCGCACCGCCACTTCCCAGCAAATTAGGGACACTGTTGCTCCTGGGGTATCGGCGAGGACCATTCGCAACCGTCTCCATGAAGCTGGGCTACGGTCCCGCACACCGTTAGGCCGTCTTCCGCTCACGCCCCAACATCGTGCAGCCCGCCTCCAGTGGTGTCGCGACAGGCGTGAATGGAGGGACGAATGGAGACGTGTCGTCTTCAGCGATGAGAGTCGCTTCTGCCTTGGTGCCAATGATGGTCGTATGCGTGTTTGGCGCCGTGCAGGTGAGCGCCACAATCAGGACTGCATACGACCGAGGCACACAGGGCCAACACCCGGCATCATGGTGTGGGGAGCGATCTTCTACACTGGCCGTACACCTCTGGTGATCGTCGAGGGGATACTGAATAGTGCACGGTACATCCAAACCGTCATCGAACCCATCGTTTTACCATTACTAGACCGGCAAGGGAACTTGCTGTTCCAACAGGACAATGCACGTCCGCATGTATCCCGTGCCACCCAACGTGCTCTAGAAGGTGTAAATCAACTACCCTGGCCAGCAAGATCTCCGGATCTGTCCCCCATTGAGCATGTTTGGGACTGGATGAAGCGTCGTCTCACGCGGTCTGCACGTCCAGCACGAACGCTGGTCCAATTGAGGCGCCAGGTGGAAATGGCATGGGAAGCCGTTCCACAGGACAACATCCAGCATCTCTACGATCGTCTCCATGGGAGAATAGCAGCCTGAATTGGTGCGAAAGGTGGATATACACTGTACTAGTGCTGACATTGTGCATGCTCTGTTGCCTGTGTCTATGTGCCTGTGGTTCTGTCAGTGTGATCATGTGATATATCTGACCGCAGGAGTGTGTCAATAAAGTTTCCCCTTCCTGGGACAATGAATTCGCGGTGTTCTTATTTCAATTTCCAGGAGTGTATTTCCAGAGAAATAGTTAAATTTTTCGGTGTCTGACCAACATGGCTCCAGTGCACACTCGAATGCATCGATACCGAAGTTTGTCTCGCTTCGATATACAGTTCCTGCCCATCACGAAAAAATGTGCATCCATAATCTACGACTGATCTTACGAGATCCCTATACAAGTTGAGCAGAATTTTCAGGTGTGATCCCCACCATTTGTTGGCCTTAAATTTCAGTGCAATCATTCTTGTTTCCGTCTCAGAAGAAATATCATTCATATGAGGTCTCATGATTGGTGTCGAGTCAATTTTCATTCCCATAAAGTTATCTTTACTTCTGAATGGGATATTTATTCCATCAAACTTCGTACTATCCTGGCAATCTGGAACTCTTCTTCGATGACTTTTTCCTGTGTTATCTCCAGGCCATTCTCTTTCAACCAAATCCTAAGCTTTGATACGGTATGATCCGTAATTTCCTTTGATGTTCTTGCGGAATGTTGTTGTTGTTGTGGTCTTCAGTCCTGATACTGGTTTGATGGAGCTCTCCCTGCTACTCTATCCTGTGCAAGCTTCTTCATCTCCCAGTAACTACTGCACCCTACATCCTTCTGAATCTGCTTAGTGTATTCATCTCTTGGTTTCCCTCTACGATTTTTACCCTCCACGCTGCCCTCCAATACTAAATTGGTGATCCCTTGATGCCTCAGAAAATGTCTTACCAACCGATGCCCTCTTTTAGTTGTGCCATAAATTTCTCTTCTCCCCAATACTATTCAATACCTCCTCATTAGTTATGTGATCTACCCATCTAACCTTCATCATTCTTCTGTAGCATCTTACGGACTAAGTGGTGGAATACAGTCAAAGATCATGAGCGAATTGTGAGGTAGATACTCTTTGCGAGAAACATTTTCCAAGGTCTCGCTTATGCACCATGTATTGCCAAGGACTCTCTATAGCTCCCTGAGGAAGACCGTTGTCAACTCTCCGAGGCCCGATGGCTTTTCTATTGTACTTAAAATAGATTCTTCTTTCTGAGAGCAAAAATTTAATTCTACAGATTATTTTAGTGTCAAACCTGTTGAAACAAGTTTTCTTTTCAAGTACTTCGATTTTCCCATTCTCATAAGCTATATCATAGAATACCGAAAACACGAAACATTTGTCCACAAAAGTCCACTGAATGTCAGCTGTCTCAATCCCTATATTGACAAGAGCACTATTTTTGTTTCAGAAATCCAAACTGGGTCCTGAAAATAACATTATTCCACACCATCCACCTGAGGCATGCTGCAAGACCCTTAACTCGCGCCAGATTTGCCGGTATGTGCTGCGATGTGTGGTTGTTTTAGGTTTGCTGAGACAGAGCAGGCTGGGGCACGGGGAAGGGGGATTTTTCTGGTGGTTGCCACTGCAAGATGGCGCTTGGAGTCTGGTTCGGCTGCGAGGCGATCGGTACGAAAGCACTTTGTTTGGAGCTCTGTGGGCGGGTAAGAAGAAACAGCGTAAACACGCCAAGGAGGACGTTTCTGCGCCGTGGACGCATGCGACCAGAAAACCTGTGGCCAGTGGCTACTTCTGTTTTCAGATCTCGCTGTTGGTGCTGGTTTATACGGAGGACATAGCCTTGCTGCTCCTGGATTTATTAAGGTCAGGTGAGCCATATACGTCTCCTAGTGCGTTCGTGGTTTTCCGTAGATCTGGGCAGTGGAGTGTGTAGCACAGTTCTTAGAATATTATTCGGCAGCTTATCCGTTTTTCCTGTTATGATGAATCATGTTGTTCATTATTTCGACACGTAACCATATTGCTTATTCAGTGCTCCTTTTGTGTGTTCATGGCGATCTAGTATCGCTATGCTAAGTCTCCCTTTGGATGTAACTTGTTTTCGTTTTTGGCATCTATTGCCAAGCGTTTCTGTTTCATAGCGATCACCTGTTGAGAGTTTACTATTGTATGTGTGTTTATTTTTTTAACTAAAAAATCTTATGTTTGGTATTTTTATCTTTTACCGTTTATATTGGGCTTTATATGTTATCATAATCAGGGCAGTGTATCCGCTGGAAATTTGTCTGAAGAATTTTTGGCTATTTGAGTCACTTTTTGGTATCTCATATTTGAATTTGATAAAAGTTGCAACCTCTCTCGAGGCACCCCTCTTTATTAATTACGTTAATATGGGGGACAGTAATACGCATTTCCTGGCTGGCCTTAAAGAGTTGTGGTGTATTACAGAAGTCAGTTATTATTTGGTCCCTCACGTCAGTCGTGGCGTCTGCCTACACGACCTGGGGGTACCCTATGCGTGCTTATTTTGGTAGAAGTCTTAGGACAGGCTGTTGGTGATCATGCCTTGCAGGCGCCATTTATGTCTGTATTCTTTCCGTTATGTTTGGTATTTTTATCTTTTATCGTTTGTAAAAGTTACTAGTGCGTGTGTGTGCTTATTTATTTTTTAAATAAAGAATCTTATACCTGTTAATTGGGACATTTGGATAAAACTTAAACGAATCTTGAAAGAGCATCCAAATCTGTCACGTATCTTGTAAGTTTTAATTCTATTTCATGTTATTTCTAATGAAATAATGATTCCTTTCTTGAAATCACTAGAATTCATAATAATAATCTGCTGCCCAGTTTGCGTTTGTAATACTAACTATTGCGTAGGCCAATAAACTTCAAAATGTTGTAAACAAAAATGCTTAATTCCCCCCCCCCCCCTCCATGTCCACGCCATTCCTAGTTCAGTCGAGAACACACAGTGGAACCGCTGTGCCACGCACCACCACCATTCTAATCTCTCTTCAACCATTATTTGAAATGTCTTTGACAATGCTATAGTCCTATAAGGCGACGGGTTTATACTTTCTTTGTTTGGTTTACGAGTAGGCATTAAAATTGTGTTGGCCATTCCTCAGGTTCTGGACCACACATCCACATTTCACCACACAATCTTTGTAGTATGGAAAGCCCTCAGATGGCAAGTTTCGGATAATTCTATAATGTATTTCGTCGGTATCTGGTGGTGTATTGATGAATTTTGTAAAGCATTAATCAGTTATTGTTCCGTAAAGGGGGACACAATTCATGACCTGTTTTATCGTCATGAAAGCAAACATTTTCGCTGAAGGTTAAAGCTGGTGCAGATCTGTCCAAGAATGGCAAGAACCAAAGCATTTGTTACTCGATGAATTTTGTGTTCGATTTCCCATATCTAAAATATCTGATCTTATGCCACACCTCTGATGATCTGGTATGTTTTTGTATTGATTCACAGTACTGGATCCAACTTTCCCTCTTGAGCTCGATCAGAACCTTGTTTTGTTGTTTCTGTTCGCTTGTCATGTAAAAAACGTTCTGAAATTGGTGTGTTCCCATATAGATTGCTCAGAAAATACTGTACCGCATTTTTTTTTCTCAGTCGAAAACAATGCTTCGAATGCAAAACGTTACGTATGTATTACTTGAAGTCTCCTGAGTGAGCGCGCCAAGTTTCCGTCACTTCCGACAGATAGCGGAGCTGCAGGATAGTTTCAAAATGGCGTCTGCAGGTGATGTACGTTACAAGCAACGAGCCGTCATTGAATTTCTCACTGCAGACAAAAAGAAACTGTGGTGAATATTCACGAACGCTTGTGCAAAGTCTATGGAGCGTCTGCTGTCGACAGAAATACAGTTAGCCGATGGGCACGGAGTGTGAGGTCATCAGAAGGCTGTTCGGCGAAGCTCCATGATTTGCAGCGGCCGGGGAGACCATCCACGGCTGACATGTTGCAGCGAGCTGATGTAGTCATTCGCAAGGACAAACATACGTGGAAGTCATTTTGAGGACAATGAGGAGGTAATTTACACACTGAAGCACTGGCTCCGCCACCAGGACAAGTATTGGTGCCAACAGGGCATACGCACCCTTGGTTCGTGCTACAGGAAGG
Source organism: Schistocerca gregaria (assembly GCF_023897955.1). NCBI lineage: Eukaryota > Metazoa > Arthropoda > Insecta > Orthoptera > Acrididae > Schistocerca > Schistocerca gregaria. Next base: position 516,698,449 of record NC_064921.1, on the reverse strand, counting down.
CCATAGAGTGGGAAGGAGATTACGTGGAAGAATAGGGCGTGTAGATAAAAGACCATTCTTTCGTGTTCTCATTATGTTCAATAAAGAATTGTTGAATAAAAAAATGCGGTGCGTTACTTTCTGGGCAACCCACGTATATTACAACAAGGCTTGGTCGTGCGGTAGCGTTCTCGCTTCCCACGCCCAGGTTCCCGGGTACTATTCCCGGCGGGGTCAGGGATTTTCTCTGCCTCGTGATGGCTGGGTGTTGTGTGATGTCCTTAGGTTAGTTAGGTTTAAGTAGTTCTAAGTTCTAGGGGACTGATGACCACAGATGTTAAGTCTCATAGTGCTCAGAGCCATTTGAGACATTTTTCTTTAACAACAGGGCTAATGTTCTCCTTGCTAAGGCCCTGCAGCAGTTTATGTTCCACCAGACACCTGCCGATCGTTTGTCTTTGTTGCTGCTTCTTAGGGAAGAATTTCTTGATATCGTTTCCAGTTTACTTCTCTAACGTTCCATATACTAATACCCGATCTTTACAAGAGTAAGATTGTGATCCGATCGTAGAGAATCCTGCAATATTTGCGACATAGACATTATTGCAATTCAAGTGGAGTACTGTGTTAGGTCTAACGCTGCTCGTTCGATTAGATAGACAACTTTCAATACCCACCAATACTCTAGGGAATAGTGAAACTATCTTCTATTTCTTGCATTACAGTTTCTTGATATCGTTTCCAGTTTGCTTTTCTAACGTTCTATATAGCAGTGGGGTTTGTATTTGATAGCGACTATGCTCGCACCCGATCTTTATAAGAATGAGATTATGATCCGATCCTAGAGAATCCTGGAATAGTTGCGACGTAGACATTAATGCAATTCAAAATGGCATACGCTGTTAGGTATAAAGCTGATTTTATTCTCTAGAGGGCCATAACAATTGCTGGAAAATAGTCATTCACAACAGTCAGCTATTCATTATCCAACAATGCGAGAATGGATTCGTCTATTCTGTCATTATACTTCGTGCCCCTACTGACATTTTAAGCATTATAGTCACTGCAGGTTTTAAATTTTCAGACATTTCCAGGGGCAGATGTGGACTCTGACCACAATCTATTGGTTATGACATGTAGATTAAAACTGAAGAAACTGCAAAAAGGTGGGAATTTAAGGGGATGGGACCTGGATGAACTGAAAGAGCCAGAGGTTGTACAGAGTTTCAGAGAGAGCATAAGGGAACAATTGACAGGAATGGAGGAAACAAATACAGTAGAAGAAGAATGGATAGCTTTGTGGGATGAAGTAGTGAAGGCAGCAGAGGATCAAGTAGGTAAAAAGTCGAGGACTGGTAGAAATCCTTGGGTAACAGAAGAAATATTGAATTTAATTGATGAAAGGAGAAAATATAAAAATGCAGTATATGAAGCAGGCAAAAAGGAATACAAACGTCTCAAAAATGAGATCGACAGGAAGTGCAAAATGGCTAAACAGGGATGGCTAGAGGACAAATGTAAGGATGTAGAGGCTTATCTCACTAAGGCTACGATAGATACTGCCTACAGGAAAATTAAAGAGACCTTTGGAGATAAGAGAACCACTTGCATGAACATCAAGAGCTCAGATGGAAACCCAGTTCTAAGCAAAGAAGGGAAAGCAGAAAGGTGGAAGGAGTATATAGAGGGTCTATACAAGGGCGATGAACTTAAGGACAATATTATGGAAATGGAAGAGGATGTAGATGAAGATGAAATGGGAGAAACGATACTGCGTGAAGAGTTTGACAGAGCACTGAAAGACCTGAGTCGAAACAAGGCCCTCGGAGTAGACAACATTCCATTGGAACTACTGACGGCCTTGGCAGAGCCAGGCCTGACAAAACTCTACCATCTGGTGAGCAAGATGTATGAGACAGGCGAAATGCCCTCAGACTTCAAGAAGAATATAATAATTCCAATCCCAAAGAAAGCAGGTTTTGACAGATGTGAAAATGACCGAACAATCAGCTTAATAAGCCACAGCTGCTAAATATTAACACGAATTCTTTACAGACGAATGTAAAAACTAGTAGAAGCCGACCTGGGGGAAGATCAGTTTGGATTCCGTAGAAATGTTGGAACACGTGAGGCAATACTGACCTTACGACTTATCTTAGAAGAAAGATTAAGGAAAGGCAAACCTACGTTTCTACCATATGTAGACTTAGAGAAAGATTTTGACAATGTTGACTGGAATACTCTCTTTCAAATTCTAAAGGTGGCAGGGGTAAAATACAGGGAGCGAAAGGCTATTTACAATTTGTACAGAAACCAGATGGCAGTTATAAGAGTCGAGGGACATGAAAGGGAAGCAGTGGTTGGGAAGGGAGTGAGACAGGGTTGTAGCCTCTCCCCGATGTTATTCAGTCTGTATATTGAGCAAGCAGTGAAGGAAACAAAAGAAAAATTCGGAGTAGGTATTAAAATCCATGGAGAAGAAATAAAAACTTTGAAGTTCGCCGATGACATTGTAATTCGGTCAGAGACAGCAAAGGACTTGAAAGAGCAGTTGAACGGAATGGATAGTCTCTTGAAAGGAGGATATAAGAAGAACATCAACAAAAGCAAAACGAGGATAGTGGAATGTAGTCGAATTAAATCGGGTGATGCTGAGGGAATTAGATTAGGAAATGAGACACTTAAAGCAGTAAAGGAGTTTTGCTATTTGGGGAGCAAAATAACTGATGATGGTCGAAGTAGAGACGATATAAAATGTAGAGTGGCAAAGGCAAGGAAAGCGTTTCTGAAGAAGAGAAATTTGTTAACATCGAGTATAGATTTAAGTGTCAGGAAGTCGTTTCTGAAAGTATTTGTCTGGAGTGTAGCCATATATGGAAGTGAAACGTGGACGATAAATAGTTTAAACAAGAAGAGAATAGAAGCTTTCGAAATGTGGTGCTACAGAAGAATGCTGAAGATTAGATGGGTAGATCACATAACTAATGAGGAAGTACTGAATAGGATTGGGGAGAAGAGAAGTTTGTGGCACAATTTGACCAGAAGAAGGGATCGGTTGGTAGGACAAGATCTGAGGCATCGAGGGATCACCAATTTAGTATTGGAGGGCAGCGTGGAGGGCAAAAATTGTAGAGGGAGACAAAGAGATGAATACACTAAGCAGATTCAGAAGGATGTAGGTTGCAGCAGGTACTGGGAGATGAAGAAGCTTGCACAGGATAGATTAGCATGGAAAGCTGAATCAAACAAGCCTCAGGACTGAAGACCACAACAACAACATAGTCACTGCATGCCATATGCGTTGGTTCTATTTGTTGAAACAAGGCCTGCCACTGATGTTCGTTTACCAGAGTTTTTAGTGAAATGTGCAACGATACAAAAGATATTAGCATATTGCCTAGTTCAATCCTAGAAGCCCCACAGCTTGGAATGGCAAATTACACAATTAGGCTATTGGTTGGAAGATTACATTTTCTTTGAACAGAATTACTACTACTCCTCTTCCGTAATCTCGGCCAGCTCTATATAGAGTATAGCCTTTGACTACAAATTGTTTATTCAGCTGGAGCGATGTTTCAGATATCGTAGCTCTGCTGTAATTGTTTGACTAAACTTCCTTTTTCTGAAACAACGGAGCGACTGTTCGACTGTAAAATGTTAAAACTCACTACTCAATACTAATAGGTTATCAATTGACGACGTATGGCCAGCAGGAGTGGCCGTGCGGTTCTAAGCGCTGTAGTCTGGAGCCGAGCGACTGCTACGGTCGCAGGTTCGAATCCTGCCTCGGGCATGGATGTGTGTGATGTCCGTAGGTTAGTTAGGTTTAATTAGTTCTAAGTTCTAGGCGACTGGTGACCTAAGCAGTTAAGTCGCATAGTGCTCAGAACCATTTGAAGCATTTTGACGACGTATGTTTCCTTCCCTTCGTATTTATACTATCCAGTTAAGTACTAAGTTGCTAAGTTTTTTCAGCCAGAACATCATTGAAACCCCGTGTAGGTTCAGTCTGTGGTTCTTATGTCGGAGAGTGTGTATTGCCTTGGATCGCTTTTCCACAACTTCTTGAATCTACTAACAAGTGGTGTGCATAATTATAGCTTCCGTGATTACTTGGTTTGCTGCTCTTCATGGAGGAAGTGGCAGGGAGGATATACAATTCCTTTGTAATTTTTGTAAGTCCGTTTCGCTGAGTTCGAGGTACAGTCTAAAGACACATGTAAAGCCCGAACAGCCTGAGAATATGTTACAGTGTGTAGATAACTTTCAGCCTTTTTTAAGCTCCAGTTGTTTTGAGGTGCTATTTGATTAAGTCGTTTCCTAAATAGGAACTCTTTAGATTTTTTGCCCTTAGCTTCATGCCAGTCTCCGCAACGTACACACGATACACTTGCGTTGTGGCATTGTTCTCTAGTATGTTGATCGCCACAACGCATTAATTTTATGAGACGAACATTCGAAGTTATTGATCCCACAATTTCTGCTTTAGAAAGTTCTGTGTAAACACCTCAAATTACTCCTTGTATAACCGTATGGTCAGAAATATATGAGTCAAAATGTAGCTCAGATATTGTCTCTGGCTGTATCAAGTAATCTGCACTTGCTGGAGATTTGGCTTTAATGTTTAATATATTTCTGCCCGCCTGTGACATATTGAGAATATGGCCACGGATCCTTAGCATACGACCGTGAATAATTTTTATCTAATGCCATAGGATGTATCCTTATTGCATCAGCGTTTTTGCTTTCTAAATACACTGTGTATCCACCGTTATCTGTAGGTTTATATGAGTTCCGTGGAAGTTGGAAGTTTTCTTGTGGTGGTATTGATACATTTGAATCTGTTGGAAATCGTTCCATATCAGAGATGTAGCATTTGTTGAGAACATTGGGATAACATTGTACGTATTTCGTATAGACACATAATTTAATCATTAATCTCTTTCGTACAGTGGCCACAAAGAGTAGTACACGGAGTAGACAAAAATCACGGGATACCTCCAAATGTGTCTGTGCCCCTTTTGCCCGGAGTATTACAGCTCGACTTGCATGGACTCAAGAAGTGACTGAAAGCCTCCTGCAGAAATATTGTCCCGTGCTGCCTCTATAGGTGTCCATATTTGCTAAAGTGTTGCACGTGCAGGGTATTGTGTGCGAACCACTCTCTCGATTGTGGCCCATAAATTTTCTATGGGGTTCATGTCGAGCGATATGGGTCGCCAAGTCATCCGCTCAAATAGTCCAGAATGTTCTTCAAACCAATCGCGAACAACTGTGGACCATTGACATTTGCACTGTCATCCATAAAAATTCCATTGTTGTCCATGAACAGCTTCAAATGGTCTTTGAGTAGCCAGCCAGTTATTGATTTAATTGGATCAGAAGACCCATTCCGTTCCATGTAAACACATCCCACGCAATTATAGAGGTACTGCCAGCTTGTACAGTGCCTTATTGACAACCTGTGTCGATGGCTTCGTGGGGTCTGCAATACACTCGAACCCTGCCATCTGCCCCTGCCAACTGAAATCGGAACTCATCTAACCAGGGAACGATTTTCCAGGCGTACAGTGTCCAACCGATTTACCGATATGGTCACGAGCCCAAAAGAGGCGCTGCAGGCGATGTCTAGCAGTTAGCAAAGGCACTCACGTCGGTCGTCTTTTGCCACAGCCTATTAACGCCAAATGTCGCTGCACTGTCCTAACGGATACGTCAGACGTACGCTGCGCATTGATTTCTGCGGCATTTTCATGCAGTGTTGCTTGTCTGTTACCAGTGGCATTTCTACACAGACATCGTTAAGTAAAGGCCGTCGGTCACTGCGTTATCCGTGGTGAGAGGTAATGCAGGAAATTTGGCATTCTTGGCACACTCTTGACACTGTGGATCGTGGAATACTGAATTCCCTAACAATCTCCCAAATGGAATGTCCTTGCGTCTAGCTCCAACTGTCATTTCGCATTTAAAATCTGTTGTTAGGTCCTGTTGTTCGGCCATAATCACGTTGAAAACCTTTTCACATGAATCACCTGAATACAAATGACAGCTCCCTTTTGTACCTTGTGAATGCTATACTACCGTCACCTGCATATGTGCATATCGCTATCCCACGAACTCGGTATATAATGGTAACCCCGATATTTTCACGAAAAATTTACGGTGTGGCCCAGAACTGCGCATAATTAATTTTTTTGCGCTTCCGTTAGGACTCTACAGTAGCTCTCGCATTCGCTCAGCACTGGAATTTTTAGGCTTTTTGGATTCCTTTTGACGCGAGCATTCCTCTCACTTGCGTTTCTATAATCCCGACAGTATTTACGAGTGATATGAGACGACATCTTTTATTTTTTTATAATTCTCAACCCAATACCTATTTCTATTCCAGCGAATGTGGTTACTGTACCACTTTGAGTTCTATTAGTGTTCTGCAAGCTCTTCTCTTTGATGCTCGACTCAATGTCCTAGGCAAACTAAGTGTCGAAAACAAAGTGGAAACATTCATCTTGCTGTCCTGGGCACTTTTCACTGGACTTTCAGAGCCTCAGTAACTAGTATGCCCTCCGTGAGCGTTTATCACTGCCTGACACCTATGTGGCATGCTGCATTTACGTTAGTCCATTGTGGTCATCCTGCAGTATCCGTTGCCATTTTCCAGTGAGCGCCCTTGAGAGTTCTGTGCTGGGACAGGACGACCACGAACACTTCTGTCAAGCAAGTTCCAAACATGCTCGATGGGACTTACGTCCAGTTTCGCTGCTGGCCGTTCCATTATTTCAATGTCCAGGCTTTGCAAGAAATCCCTGGTGACGCCTTCCATATCAGCTCTGACATTATAGTACATGAGAAGGAATACAGGATCAGCAGCCCCAACACGATCCAATAGGATCTATTCGATGTACTTCTAACATTCTGTGTGGTGTGTGTCTGTTCTAAGTCACGATTTATTCAGAGCTATGTTACATACTACTGGATTTGCTTAGCACGTCAGGGTTTTCATGGAAGGTGTTGGATTTGCATGACACCTTACATACTGTATGGAGATAAGAGGACCATGGACAACGGTAAGATACATATGGCTCTTGATACTAATGTCTTTCCACACCATGACACAACCTTTCTGTAGATTGGGTGGACAACACTTGGCAGGTACCACTCACCACGGCGTCTGCACACACGAACACGGTGTGACATTATATCCCATGAAATCTGGACTCGACTGTGACTAACAAGTTTCGCTAGTGACAAAGTTGCCAGTTGACGCCGAACGGTAGAACTGGAGGCCAGCTGCGAGATGTTATCGTGTCAAGTGATATACCCGAACAGTACGTCTGGGTCATACGGCCTTTCTTCGTAACCTGTCTGTTACAGTCTGAACGGACACAGTGGCTCCGGTGGCCCTTCTAAGACTTTCTTGGAGTGCTGTGGTGGTAGCCGTACGAGGCCACAATACGGAGTTTTCCAGGTATCGGTCTTCACGTAGGTTTGTAACGAGTCAACGACCTTTACCAACTCTCGTTGTGTACTGAACTATCTCCCTGCAGCGTGTTCACAACCTATGGATGACAAATAAGGAGACATTGCCATTTCCAACAACACGATGGATAGTCCATCCTTCCTGGGTGAAACAGACCGGTTTAGAACTTGCACCGTATTAAGATGTCTCTTTGCATGTGATGGGTTGAATACAGCGTCCACAAATGACAACTGTCGTCTATGCACGTCGGTAGAAATTTCTGGGATGCTGGTACTCACATCCCTCTGGGAGGTCGCCTGACACTGTAATGCATGACACAGCCATCTGATGGTGAGTAATTTTTATTGTTGCCTACACTGAAAGGGAAGATCTCAGGCTAAGCAATGGGACCACAGATACTGCCTCCACCACAGTACACTGCCTGAAATAAAATATTTGTGCACGATTTTAGAGCTTTCCAATTCACTCAAGAGTTTTTGAACAATGCATATGTAGTATGTGAAATGACAACATTAACATATCAATGACACAAGCGGTTCGGAGGTACTAAATATCGATCGATGCTGAAACACCGGAATTAGTATGTCGTGTAGCCTCTACAGGCAGTAATTCAGGCTATGACTCTGCCATCTGGTCGATCATACAGATGGCGAATATTGTCCTGGGATAAGCTGTGCCACGCCTGCTCGACCTGTTCACGTAGTTCTGTAAGAGTTGTTGGTTGATGAGTCGCTCGAGTCACTTCTCGCCCCATCGTAACCTGCACATGGTCCACTGGAGACAAGTCCGGAAATTGTGCTCGCCAGAGAAGTTACTGCACGTCTTGCACACCAAATTGAGTTTCACTGATAGCGTGTGGACGAGCATTTGGGGAAAATTACAGTCGCCACTACTATAATAACTGAGAAAAAAAGGTTATTGCACATATAATTAGCACTAAAAGCGTGGCAACTGAAGGTTGACACGTGTTGTGTGAAAACTGAATTTTTGTCAGAAGTAATAAATTTCGCTACACTCTGACTTAATTTAGCAAAAGAATTAATAAAACTGGAAAATTGAAAGTTAATTTAGTGACTGAAATTGATAGTGAACTTTCTTAGTGAAGCACTACGAAATTCAATAAAATAAGGTTAGTCTTGGGCTACCTCAACAATCATTTCAAAAGCTACTTGAATCTACGCAATTTAGAAATAGGAAATTTAACTTTGAACTTGAATTAAATTCTTCTGAACAATTAACAATAGTAAAATTTAGTACATAGCAAACTGAGCTGTAGTCACAGGTAAGCTAAAATATGGCAACAAAACTCGCACTCTTAATTTGTGCTTGTCTAATCTAAATATTGTAGCCAGCTATGAAATTAAAGCAGTGAACCGAATGATATTACTTTAATGCTGGCGTTTGAATTTCAACGACACTCGAGTTCATTTCGGAAAAGGAAGGGACTCTGCTTGGCAATGCAATTGGGACAATGAGCAACAAAGGTTCATGCTAAGTTTCCGTATTTTAGTTATGCTAATGGGTTTGAAAAGCTGAGGTCTGCCATGCAGTTCTAAAACTTTACGTGCTTTCAGTCTTCCTTGCTGGTTGATTGAAGGTTTGAAGTCCTCGATCGAGGAGGTGGCGACAATCACTTACGTCGGCGGAGCAGTTGCTGAAGCTCGATGTTGGCGCGCCTTCTTCTCGACACGGTTACCAGACGATACGGGCTCTTGATGTGTGCCAGCTAATGTTTAACGCCAGCGACACCGTGCTAGAAACTATCATAGCAAGATGAGTGCAATTACATGCTGCCGAACCCCGGAAGCGCGGCAACTCGCGGGAGCGCCACTGAACACACCCGCTCCACCGCCCTACTCCAGACAGACCCCGCTGTGCCCGCGCTCCAAGCGGCAGAGTTAACACTACCAAGGACCCTAACACACAAATGTCATACCTTCAGGTGAAAATAAGGAAAAACTTTATAGTAAAAAAGATGGAAATAGGAGGCTATGCATTTCCGGCGTTACATGGTATCCCCCAGGTAGCACATGTCGCCATCAGATCAAAATCGTCGTCGTCTTTTCTGGTGTAACAATTTTTAGGCAGTTTATATTTTTTATACCGGATGTTGATACACGTGTTCCCCTAATTGAGTGGCATATTTTAGAACAAATTTCAACATATCACAACAAGGCGTTTAAATTTTTTTTATTTTTTTTTACGTGTCATCGTTTACGTGTACAAAGTTGCTGACATCTGTAACGCTGACTACCCTAATGGAAATAAAATCCGCTAACGATCTCCCAGAGTTTTCGTTTTAACACAGTTAAAGAGCGTTGGGAAACACAGAAATCCGGTTTAGGACAACCAGAAGTGTAGCGTCGGTTATGCGTAATTTGCAGATTATTTATGACGCTAACGAATCAGTGACCCGGAGTCGGACGTTCCCTGATCGAGACTGTAGCCGCCTCGGCGCGCCGGTGCATTATCCCATCTCATCGCTTCGCATCGCACACGGGCCCCGCTGCAGCTGTGGCGGGAATTGTTTGCAACATCACTCGCACCAGCTGCAAGTCAAATATTTACGCGGCGGGCGCCGCGGCACGCTACACAGAGCGGCGTGCCCGCGCAGTGACGACCGCACCACAGCCGCCGCCGACGCCGCCGCCGACGCCGACGCCGCCAGCGCGCCTCTGTGAAGTCGTTCACCCGCCGCGTAAATATTTGATGCGGCCCTTCGATCAGCATTGATGCCTCTCTGTGAACGATAACCTGCGTGCTTCAATCGCTTTCGCGCGGAATTCGTTTCTGCCGGCGCACATGTATTTACTAGGAACTCGTGCGGCGGAATTCCCTCACCACACGGGCCCGATACACATACAAAATCACCTCTGATGCTGTAAACACTGTCTGTCGTGTTTCTCTCTGTAATACGTGACGTAGGTCTGGAGAAATTCCGTGACGAAATTATTGTCTTTTCCTATATATACACTCCTGGAAATTGAAATAAGAACACCGTGAATTCATTGTCCCAGGAAGGGGAAACTTTATTGACACATTCCTGGGGTCAGATACATCACATGACCACACTGACAGAACCACAGGCACATAGACACAGGCAACAGAGCATGCACAATGTCGGTACTAGTACAGTGTATATCCACCTTTCACAGCAATGCAGGCTGCTTTTCTCCCATGGAGACGATCGTAGAGATGCTGGATGTAATCCTGTGGAACGGCTTGCCATGCCAATTCCACCTGGCGCCTCAGTTGGACCAGCGTTCGTGCCGGACGTGCAGACCGCGTGAGACGACGCTTCATCCAGTCCCAAACATGCTCAATGCGGGACAGATCCGGAGATCTTGCTGGCCAGGGTAGTTGACTTACACCTTCTATAGCACGTTGGGTGGCACGGGATACATGGGGACGTGCATTGTCCTGTTGGAACAGCAAGTTCCCTTGCCGGTCTAGGAATGGTAGAACGATGGGTTCGATGACGGTTTGGATGTACCGTGCACTATTCAGTGTCCCCTCGACGATCACCAGAGGTGTACGGCCAGTGTAGGAGATCACACCCCACACCATGATGCCGGGTGTTGGCCCTGTGCGCCTCGGTCGTATGCAGTCCTGATTTTGGCGCTCACCTGCACGGCGCCAAACACGCATACGACCATCATTGGCACCAAGGCAGAAGGCGGTCCGGTCCCAGGTCGACGGGCACGTGCACCTTCCGCCGACCACTGGCGACAACATCGATGTACTGTGGAGACTTCACGCCCCACGTGTTGAGCAATTCGGCGGTACGTGCACCCGGCCTCGCGCATGACCACTACACGCCCTCGCTCAAAGTCCGTCAACTGCACATTCGGTTCACGTCCACGCTGTCGCTGCATGCTACCAGTGTTAAAGACTGCGATGGAGCTCCGTATGCCACGGCAAACTGGCTGACACTGACGGCGGCAGTGCACAAATGCTGCGCAGCTAGCGCCATTCGACGGCCAACACCGCGGTTCCTGGTGTGTCCGCTGTGCCGTGCGTGTGATCATTGCTTGTACAGCCCTCTCGCAGTGTCCGGAGCAAGTATGGTGGGTCTGACACACCGGTGTCAATGTGTTCTTTTTTCCATTTCCAGGAGTGTACGGTATTCCAGTGCCTGTTATACTGATTACGATGCAAAGTTCCCAGATTACGATGCAAAGTTCCTTTGGGAACTCTTAACCGTAATCGGAACAACTCTGGCACTGCAACATCGTATTGATTTTGGCGGTACTGGTCAAGCGACTGTCAAGTGCAACGTCTGAGCTCTACGGAAATGTAAATAATGGATGTAAGAGTACAGTTCGTAGACGCTTGGCTGACGACGTATGAAAGTTTTGGTGTGCACGCCAGTCGTGCACGGATAGCCAAATGGTTCCCGGCACGATAGCCCAGGGTGTTCGGTCGGAGGGTTAGCAACCCTGTGTAATAAAATAAACCGAGTGAAGGGTCAACGATGAACTTGAACGGATGTCATGGAACGTCCGCCGCGAACAAATGCAACGAAAGAAACGAAAATTATGAGGTTCTTAAAAAAAATGATTAGGCCACCGCTCGCAGTTAGCGGCAAGGCTGGGTTCGAGTCCCGGTCTGGGACAAATTTTCATTTTCGTCATTCCACTCTACAGCTAATGGTAGTCGTTCGCAGTTGTCAATTCATTTGACGTTATTTTGTTTTTCTATCACAGCGCGACGTTTCACTTTAAATTGCAAACGCGGAACGTGCTTACTTTTAAATGATTAAATTAATAGATCACACGGTAGTTGAAACAATACCGGCTGTTGGAAAAAGTGATGACACATACAGGGTGGTCCATTGATAGTGACTGGGCCAAATATCTCACGAAATAAGCATCAAACGAAATAACCATAGTTGGCCCGCTAGATGGCGCTGCCATAGGTTAAACGGATACCAACTGCGGTTTTTTTAAATGGGAACCCCCATTTTTATTACATATTCGTGTAGTACGTACAGAAATATAAATGCTGTAGTTGGACCGCTTTTTTTAGCTTTGTGATAGATGGCGCTGTAATAGTCACAAACGTATAAGTACGTGGTATCACGTAACATTCCGCCAGTGCGGACGGTATTTGTTTCGTGATTCATTATCCGTGTTAAAATGGCCCGTTTACCAATTGCGGAAAAGGTCGGTATCGTGTTGATGTATGGCTATTGTGATCAAAATGCCCAACGGGCGTGTGCTATGTATGCTGCTCGGTATCCTGGACGACATCATCCAAGTGTCCGGACCGTTCGCCGGATACTTACGTTATGTAAGGAAACAGCAAGCGTTCAGCCACATGTGAAACGTCAACCACGACCTGCAACAAATGATGATGCCCAAGTAGGTGTTTTAGCTGCTGTCGCGGCTAATCCGCACATCAGTAGCAGACAAATGGCGCCAGAATTGGGAATCTCAAAAACGTCGGTGTTGAGAATGCTACGTCAACATCGAATGTACCCGTACCATTTTTCTATGCACCAGGAATTGCATGGCGACGACTTTGAACGTCGTGTACAGTTCTGCCACTGGGCACAAGAAAAATTACGGGACGATGACAGATTTTTTTGTACGCGTTCTATTTAGCGACGAGGCGTCATTCACCAACAGCGCTAACGTAAACCGGCATAATATGCATTATTGGGCAACAGAAAATCCACCATGGCTGCGACAAGTGGAACATCAGCGACCTTGGCGGGTTAATCCGTGGTGCGGCATTATGGGAGGAAGGATAATTGGCCCCATTTTATCGATGGCAATCTAAATGGTGCAATGTATGCTGATTTCCTACGTAATGTTCTACCGATGTTACCACAAGATGTTTCACTGCATGACAGAATGGCGATGTACTTCCAACATGATGGATGTCCGGCACATAGACGGCGTTCGGTTGAAGCCGTATTGAATAGCATATTTCATGACAGGTGGATTGGTCGTCGAACCACCATATCATGGCCCCCATGTTCACCAGACCTGACGTCCCCGGATTTCTTTCAGTGGGAAAAGTTGAAGGATATTTGTTATCGTAATCCACCCACAATACCAGACAACATGCGTCAGCGCATTGTCAATGGATGTGCTAACATTACGGATGACGAACTACTCGTTATTGAGAGGAATGTCGTTACACTTATTGCCAAATGCATTGAGGTTGACGGACATCATTTTGAGTACTTCTGCATTAATGTGGTATTTACAGGTAATCAGACTGTAACAGCATGCGTTCTCAGAAATGATAGGTTCACAGAGGTACATGTATCACATTGGAACAACCGAAATAAAATGTTCAAACATACCTACGGTCTGTATTTTAATTTAAAAAACCTGCCTGTTACCAACTGTTCGTCTGAAATTGTTAGCCATATGTTTCCATTTCGCCACCGATCGGACCTTACTTTCCGAATAGGTCTAGTATTTGTGCTATGCACGCCATTGGTTTATAGACGTGTAGCTTGTGGCGGTGCTCCAGCTGTAGGAATACTGGGGTGCACGCTGTTATTTCTCCCTCTCCCCAAACCATCCCTGCCCTCTCACGCCGTTTATCGTGTGCAAACACGACAATGACGATACTGCTACTGTGCCCAGGTTTTGAATTTGTTTTGCAGGCAATGCGATTAGTTACACTGTTTCCTATTTTCTTCTATCTTTATCTTCTTCTGTCTCCTGTATTCTCTTATCTGTGTTCTGTTTCTGTCAATACATATACAAATTAAATTCCGCTACTGCACGTCTATCTGTATGTTCGGATTAATCTCAGGAAGTTCCAGGCGCGCAGTCCGGAACCGTGCGACTGCTACGGTCGCAGGTTCGAATCCTGCCTCGGGCATGAATGTGTGTGATGTCCTTAGGTTAGTTAGGTTTAAGTAGTTCGAAGTTCTAGGGGACTGATGACCACAGCAGTTGAGTCCCATAGTGCTCAGAGCCATTTGAACCATTTAATCTCAGGAACCGCGGTAGGGATTCTGATCACATAGAGTGATTAACAAGGAAAGTTTGTCTACATTATCCATAAATATTTCTTGCAAACTCGCAGAAGTATGAGGTATTAAAGTTCCCCGCCACTGTGAAAACGATACCATTTAGCAGCGAATCGCAGAATTTCTTGGAATCAACCATAAATATTATAAACTCCCTCAATGCGTTTCTCTGTCTGTATGAGAAGGTTCGGAAACTACTGTAGGGATTTTAAAACGGTTTTCATGTGGAACGTTTGTGAGCGCAATGAATACACAAGGTTCAGTGCAGTGCCATGCCAGCGCGAGCTCCTGCTACTGGGAGGCCGTCAAGAGCTAGTGCTAAAACGTTCCTAAACGATCTGTGATGCAGCACAATGCAGATATTAATCTGATAAGAACAGATTTTTTATACAGAGTTAACGTTTAGGGTTGTGAAGGGAAATGCAGGAAAAGGCCATACAGAAACTAAACCCACGCCTCGACTGGTAAGTGGCCATATGAAAGCCAAACTGGCGCTGCAGTCAGGCAGCCGGCCGCGATGGCCGAGCGTTTCTAGGCGCTTCAATCTGGAACCACGCTACCGCCAAGGTCACAGGTTCGAATCCTTCCTCGGGCATGGATTGTGTGCTGTCTTTAGGTTAGTTAGGTTTACGTAGTTCTAAGTTCTAGGTGACTGTTGACCTCAGAAGTTAAGTTCCATAGCGCTCAGAGCCATTTGAACCATTTTTGAGCAGTCAGGGAACCCGTTCGGTGTGGTGGCTCGCAACTCCTGTCAGTGCCAAGAGATCTCACTCCAAACGCTAATTAAAGAAGGTACAGATAACATTCCTTCCTCCTCAGAACTTACCGGGGATGCACTGCTTAAATCATGTTGTTTATGTGAACACGATAATATCCATTTTCGTAGCAGTGTTCGTTGAATTTTAATCACAACTCTACGCAGTTGCCTGTGATCAAAGTTACCACTTAGCGACGCAAACCATCCAGCTGTAGATACTTTGTGCTGTCTGTGAGAAGGATTCGAGGGTTGGATCCTCTGAGTTCGAAGTCGAAGAATGACGCTGCGTGGGCTAGACTCAGGGTGTAATGGTCGCTTTGGAAGAGCCCCTGCCGTTGACGTTGCCGTCTGTCGGTCTGCCGACAGCCGCCGTCCTTCCGTTCGTCCTCTCGCCGTCGCCGCCTCCCCGCCGCCCGGCACTCGCTGTCGCCGCCGTCGCCGTCGCCTCCCGGTGCTCGCTGCCGTCGGCTCCCTTTTTAGTTCCTTTCCCACTTCGGCGACTCCTGTCGCCAATGGGCACCGCCTTCAATCATGGACATCCCCACTACCACCATCATCTACATCTCCCCTTCCCCTGCACCCACTTTAACATCGTGGAGAGCTTCCTCTGGGCTTAAACCATTTACTCCACCTCCCCTACTCACAGTCTCCTCCCCTTCCACCTCCTCCTCACCCTTGTATCCCCACCTCTATATTGCTCCTTCCTCTGCTCCTTCCCCTGCTCCTGCTCCTGCTTCTCCCCCTGCTACTGCCGCTCCTGCCACTGCTATCGCCCACCGAGACGCCGTTCCCACCCTCCCCACCCACTCCACCCGATTCACTGCACCCGCACCACAGTCGCCACCACAGAGAGCCCCGACTCCAATTCCAGTGACACTGCCTCACAAGAGGTGCCTGCCTCCCACCACCTTCACAACCATGCAGTCCCTCACCCCTCCTCCCAACCCACACCCACCAAAGAACCTCCCAAGTGTCCAAGTGGTGACCTCACCCCCCCCCCCCCCCCCGCTCCTCCAAAAAACCATCAACTGGCCTACTTCCCTCTGATCCCACCATGAATGCTACCCCTCCTCCCACCTCCCCAGCCCCTATCCTGTATACCTTCATCCTTGCCAACTCTGATCCGAAATTGATAGGTGTCCCCATTACCCAACTTATCACTTGCAGAGACTCTGTTCTCATCAAATCCTCTGGCACCTTCCACATATCACCTATGCCCCTCTCCCCTTTTCTTACATGCTCCTCTCCTTGCCAGCCCCAACCCCCCTCATCGTCTCCCAACCCTGACCACCATGATCACAAAACTGAGCCCTGTGATCATGAAGGCGGAGGTGTTGGCGGAACTGAATGCTCACCCAGCCCTGGAAATTCACTCAGCCAGCTGTATTCACAACTCCTCTGGCCCTTCCTTCCTCACGCATATATTTACTGAGTCCGCCTCCTCCATCGATCACCTCCTCACACAGGGAGCCTGATTCTCAACCACTGCCACCCTGTTGACCTGTCCAATTCCCGTCCTCAATCTTACTGCAGCCAGTGCTCTCTCCTGTAAACAACCACCTCACCCAAAACTGCAAGAACTCTACAACCTGCCAGCTTTGTGAAGCCTCCCAATTCCTTAAACAGTGGCCTAACTTCCCCTTCTTGCAAAACCTCTAATGAACACCACCCCACCTACTCCTCCAAATGCAAAGCCAAATCCCCTCCCACCAACCCTGAGCTCACTGCCCCCGTTCACCCCATCGACCAGCCCATCCACCCCAACAATTCCCTCTGCCCTCACCCTAATCTTTGGTACTAATTGGAACAGACGTGCCTCGCGGGATTAGCCGAGCGGTCTGAGGCGCTGCAGTCATGGACTGTGCGGCTGATCCCAGTGGAGGTTCGAGTCCTCCCTCGGGCATGGGTGTGTGTGTTTGTCATTGGGATAATTTAGGTTAAGTAGTGTGTAAGCTTAAGGACTCATGACCTTAGCAGTGAAGTTCCATAAGATCTCACACACATTTGAACATTTTTTTGGAACAGACGTAGATGAACTCTTCAGATCTGTAGCTCAAGAATACCCAATCTTTTTTATCGTAGTAGATATCTGAAGTGAGTCTGTGACACACATGGGTATTTCTTCTTAATGACGTCTTTCTTTTATTGAGACAATAATGAAAATGTGAATAAATCCTGACGTCTTTCTTTTATTGAGACAATAATGAAAATATGAATAAATCCTATCTCAGGAAGTTATTTTTAAAATCAGTATAAATGTTTAAATTGCTTAAGTAACAATTCTTTTTAATTCATTGAATGACAAACCCTGGAAAGAAAGATCGAACCCTGGAAAGAAAGATCCCTCATATCTGTTATTAATTTTTGTGCAGTATTGACAGACTTTACTAATGAAAAATTCGTATGGAAACCTTATTGCGCTAGTTCTAACCGCACCTGGCCACTTGTTTTGTAATTATAACATTACAGTACGACCGCGAGAGAAATCCAGTTCTGTGGCATGTTCATCCTGGCTTTCCTGTGGAAAAAATTCTAAAGGTACAAATTTTAAATTCTGTCGAACTGTTCCTACAAGTATCAACCTATGTTGTAGCAGGAAATCTGGCAGATCCAAGGATATGAATAAATTATCCTTTGTGAAATTTTGGCATCTACAGAAGCAGTCTGTTGCAACATGAGTGACAACACTGAACCAACATTTTTACCATTTTCGTTTCCTTCTTTTGCGAGATATGGTAGCCCTTTTAGAGGATACAAATTGTTAATCAAATATTCAGAAATTTTTTATCCATACTTAGCAGGTTTGGAACTCTTATGTTTTCCAAAATTACGATTTATGTACTTCTAATGTCTCTGAATGCAGCAAATGTATCTTCTTCTCTTCGAACACTTCTTGTAGCTTGATCATTGAACTGCAGAAACAATAAAAGGCTTCAAATCTCTGACGACCCATTGTGGCTCTGAATATTGGTAGACCATACTTGTTGCACCATAGTACTCTTACATACGATAAATTATTTTTTGAATGACGAAGTGTTATCAATAGACCAATCAGTGTTTCTGTTTCTACACTATCACATCTTCTCCAACTGTTGTCAAAATTCTGTACAATTTTCTCTATAACGCTTGAAGAAGTGTATAGTTCAAATGCATCTGTCGATATTACAATAGTTTTCGAAGGAAGGAGCTTGACTGCATCGATTTGAGATTTCGTTGTACTATGCTTCCTCACTTGTTATCTCAAGTGGAATTTTGATCCGTGCAAATCCATTCCCCCCGAGCAATACACCTTCAGTACTTTCAGTGTTATTGGTATCATCTTCATCTTGTAGAACATAAATATCTGCTAATTCATGGACATCGCTTAATTCACTTATTTGATACTTTTCCCATCTTTAACTTCATAATGTAGTCCGAACCTTTCAGCACTCAATGAACTTCCTCGTCTGTCAATTTTCTCTTAGACCTGTTGTAAGGCTGACATTCTAGAAGGGTGATGTGCAAGCAGACACGTAGGAGTAGGACTCACCTGCACTATTGGAGACAGAGCGGTACGAGCAAAGAGCAGATGCAGCTGTCTGCGTGACGATCGACAGCCTGAGGTTGGACTCAGTGTATTTCACTAACCTTGGCCAAAGTAGGACGTGTATAGGACTCAGAGAATTCGAGTTAGTTCATCACAGTTGGAAACTGGTAGTTAAGGAAGTGGACCAGGGGTATTTCCAAGCAGTGAACTCATATCGATGGTTATACATTTCTATCCTGTTTCCTGAGTAACCCTACCGAGTTTCTGAACTCTGAACCACTCAAAGCTTGCTTTTTAGCCGAGGTCGGGGAATCAGCAGGTGGCCCATCATCAGGTGACGTCATCAAAGTTCATAGTTCTAGTTAAGGTCTTCCGTCTCTCATCCAGCTGTCCTTGTCACTTCCTCTCATGACATGACAAATTATGTAATGATAAAAAAAAATATTTAAAAGGTTGGTTGAAATTCAGTATTTTGGTACCTGTTACCCGATTGAAAGAGGGCGGTTAGTTTCACAGAAAAAACATTGTTGAAAGAGAAATAAAAGAAATATGATGTAAATCTAAATAGGCATTTTACCAACATAATTAATTTAGCGTAATTGTACCATAGCCCAGTTGTATTATTTTGCTGTCCATTGATGAGAGATTAAGTTGTTTCTTTCATAAACTATTTATTTCAAAAATATTATTTGCAAAACGAGGTTTATATTTCTAGAAATTCCACTATAGATTTGAAAATAATTAAGTAACAATATTAATTTCTACAATATTAAACTAGTAGTTTTTAAAAAAATATGCTTTTTAAAATTTCATGCTCTAATTAGAAAACCGAAGTGATTAAAAATACTTTATCTTTTGAAAAAGTTCGCACGCGAACAGTTAAGTTATAAATATAATCAAAGGGCGCCAACTGCATTCTTATGTCCAGAGATTCTTTTCTTCAAGTCTTATATTTTGTTAAATCGATCTATGATTTTCACTATGTCATGACCTCATGCTCATTCAATCTAATGCTTTGCTGACGTGTAATTACACTATACAGTGCAAGGAACGTTGTTTGAACAAAAATAAATTTCAAGAAATAAATGGCGAACAAGTGTTTCAGTCGTTTATCATATCGAACCTGCCCTCGGGACAAACGTGCTGCAGACGAGCTGGAAGCATACGGAAAATAAGGCCTGTGTTCCCAGAATGAAATTTTCTCTCTGCATCGGAGTGTGCGCTGATGTGAAACGTCTTGGCAGATTAACACTGTGTGCCGGACCGAACTTTTCAAAGCTTCTGTTATTTGTAATTGTCTCTTCCTCGTTATAATTACCAGTATGCAGCAGAACACTGGTAATATAGTTAACCGAAGATCCTCTTACATTGACATATGTTCAACTTTATGGTAATAGCTATTTGGAAAGAAATATAGCCCGCAGCTCGTGGTTGTGCGGTAGCGTTCTCGCTTCCCACGCCCGGGTTCCCGAGTTCGATTCCCGGCGGGGTCAGGGATTTTCTCTGCCTCGTGATGACTGGGTGTTGTGTGATGTCCTTAGGTTAGTTAGGTTTAAGTAGTTCTAACTTCTAGGGGGCTGATGACCATAGATGTTAAGTCCCATAGTGCTCAGAACCATATGAACCAAAAGAAATATATTACGAATGTGGTCCTCGTGTAGGATGAAATATTTCATGCGTGTAGCTTGTCTGGGAAGGAATACTACAATTCTCACTGGGGAAGTATAAGACCGGCTACGGTCATCGATAGTAACATGCGAACCTGTATATGTACAGGGAGTACCACACACAACTGCACCGTACTTTCCATTGGTAGAGTGTACATTCCATGAAGCCAGTTGAATTTTCGCTATTTTTGCTTTCGTGCTTTAAGCCTCGCAGGACTCAAAGCACACAGTTTATTGAAATACAGGCACTAATAAGTAAGATCAATATATTCAAGTAAAAATGTAGACTTACTAGTGCAAACGCATGGACTGTTAATGTGTCACTATTAGGAGAAGTTATCAGCAAAGTTTCCTCTTACAGAGTCCAGTGACTAGTAGAAATAGTCACCCACGTTATTTCCCAGATTGTTGAACAGAATGTAGGAACTGGAGAATATGCGTCGATGAGCTGTAACGTGAGAGACCGTCAGTTCGTCTCACACGCGAAGTCACAGCGCACGGAAAAGGTAGGATGCACTTCACGTACGTCGCCAACTCCTTCTGAAGTGAAATGATGTTTGGTTTTTTGATCTCTTGTGTCAGAGCAATCTGCTTATCACTGTTAGGTCACGTAACTTACCTTAACTGAAGACATAATCACTGAGTAAGAGTCCACGATCAAATGTTCAAAAAATGCTCAAATGTGTGTGAATTCCTAAGGGACCAAACTACATAGGTCATTGCTCTCTAGACTTACACAATACTTAAACTAAGTTAAACTAACTTATGCTAAGAACAACATACACACGCGTGCCCGAGGGAGGACTCGACCCTCCACGATCACTTCTTGTGCTTCTTTCTGCAACCTTCCATTAAGACCATAACTGTAATCAGAAAACTAGTTATTAATGCAATTGAAATTGCGATCTTAGCATAATGTTGAAACAAAACATTATAAAATATGCTTGTTTTCACCAGCATCTAGTCTCGTATATACAGAGTGACAATTATTGAACTAAATTGCAATGAAATCCATACCATTAGCTACTTATAGGAGTTGATATATATCAACGGGGACAGTTGAAAATATGTGCCACGACCGGGACTCGAACCTGTGATCTTCTGCTTACATGACAGACGCTCTATCCGACATTTTTCTTTGTGCTGATCTCATTTTGTTCGTTACTGTGCGTTGCATTTCTTCGGAGCGGACGTCCCATGATACCTGTTCAAGTTTATCGTTGATACGTTCACTCAGTTTTTTATTACAGAGAGCAGCTAACCCTCTAACCGAACACGCTGAGCTACCATGCCGGCGTCCGACTGAGTCAACGAGGACACAGAATATAGTGCGACTGCAGGGACTTATCTCTGGCACGCTCCCCGTGAGACCCACACTTCCAACTTACTGCAACTTACTGTCCACACACTACATTTGTAGTGCCCCTGCTCACTATAGTCATAACTTCTGAACGGTTTGTGTTAGGACGTTCAAACTGCACGACTGGCCGCGGGGCATGATGGGAGTTACTGTGCGTGTTACTGTTTGGTTTAGCGAGTAAGCCCACTATATTTGGATGGCTCCCTCAATAAAAGAAACAAAATTGAGAATTTCTCATTCTGAACGGGTGACTGGTGTGCAATGTCCAGTCACGGAATAATCGGTGCGATATTCCTTGATGGCTCGGTGACTACCGAAAGGTACGTGAAGGTTTTGGGAGATGACTTCATTCCACTGTCCAAACTGACCCTGATTTCGAAAAGATGTGGTTCATGCAAGACGTAGCTCGACCTCATCGAAGCAGCCGTCCGCCAGGATAGCTGAGTGGTTGAGTCCGTTCCACGACCCTCCACGTAGCAGGAACATCACGGGCAAGAGAAGCTAAAATTACAGTACGATAATAGAACACTACACGATACAACGTGGGATCTACTTTCATCATTACGAAAAGTCGTACCTGGATGATACAGCAGATGGAGAGTTTCGTTGTGAACCCTCACACTCTGTAGCAGTATTTGTCCCATTTCCTCTTTTTGTCCCCGGCACGAAAAGGTCTTCGCAGTTTTAGTTTTCCCATCCGGTGCAAGATGTAGAACTGGTTAATGGTGGTATGGATTCCACCCTTCAGTTTTGTTTCATGGTTTCCTTCACCCCTCACTTTGCTCTCTTTCTTTATGCCTTTTTCTACAACTATTAGCATGGTTTTAGTTACGTGCGTCCCCAACTCGACGCAACAAGTGCACTTACTAGTTTTCAGTTCCTTACTGTTAAAGAAAAAACAATAAAAAAATTAAAAAAATACAGTGGTCAGCGTGACGGAATGCCGTCTTACGGGCCCGGGTTCGACTCCCGGCTGGGTTGGAGATTTTTCTCTGCTCAGGGACTGGGTGTTCTGTTGTCCTAATCATCATTTCATCCTCGCCCAATGTGACGTCGAATGTCGTAAGACCTGCACCAAGGCTGCCGGATATGCCCCGTTGGGGCCTCCCGGCCAATGACGCCAAACGCTCTTTTCCGTTTCCATCGAAGCAGCAGAGTGTTTTATGTGCTGGGGAAGGACTCTGGCGACCGCATTCTGGCTCTGGAGGGCTCTGGAGTACCCAGAGGCCATTGGCATGGCCTCGATTGACCGTCATATTCTTCGGATCTGAACTCATGCGATTCCATTTTGTGTGGCTATATTAAAGACAAGATCTACAGTAATAAACCCAAAACCATTGCTGAGCTGAAAACAGCCCTTCAGGAGGTCGCTGACAGCATCGATGTTCCGACACTTCAGCGGGTTATGCAAAATGTCGCTATTCGTCTGCGCCATATCATCGCCAATGATGGCAGACATATCAAACATGCCATAACCTAAATCCGAAAATCTGTAGTGATGTTTACATGTTGAATAAAGTGTGTGCACGCAATAGTTTGTAACTAATTTAAGTTTTTTTATAAAGCTCAATAACTGTTACCCTGTACTTCACATGTGCATCGTATTAACTCAGTATTAACTTTTAACCACAAGGTTATTCAACTAAATGTTTCTTCGGAATTCCGGTAGCGAAAACTTAGCACAACTGGCGAATTCACGGTAAACGACGTATCACAAGAGGGAAAAACCCGAACGCCGATACCTTTTGCTACACCGTAGAAAAGATCAAATAAACATCGTTCACATTACTGTCCTCTACGTCTTATAAGTAGTAATATCGAGAACGACAACACTAATCAATAGTCGCTGCTGATATCCTGTGTCGCTACATTGTTTTATACAGAATTAATGAACTCTGCCAAGTGACAATGTTTATTTGACCCAGTGCATAGCCGCCTGTTCACAGAAGCAGTTTTCAGATTAAGAGAGAACAGGAAGCGATGGACGGGTCAGTGAACACGCTCCAACAAGAAGAGTTAGGAGCGTATCTCGGGGTGATTCAGCGCGGCCGCGCAGGAAATATGTGGGTCCCTGAGTCACCGACGCACCGAGCGTAACCCATCATCCTAGTAGAGCATTTATCCACTCAACTCTCGACACATAATGCTTTTTTCTTCTTTCTCAATTCTATGTTGCTTACCTACGTATTAGCTGCGTGACGAAACCTGAAAGTTTAGCGAGTTTCAATCAGAAATGAACGTAAATTCGAAGTTCAGGGAAGATAAAACATCTCATGATTTACAATAACAAAAATTTGAAATCCTCTGGAAGGTAAACCACTTTTCTCCTTTTTCTTTCGTCAGTCTTCTGATTGGTTTGATGCTTCTCGCCACGACCACATCTACTGCGTGTACCTTTCGTCTTAAAGTAGCACACCTGACATTCTGGTTTACTTGTTCGACATGTTCCATTCTCTGCCTTTCTCTTTTTTAGCACATTCTAGGCAGGTTTTTCTTCATCAATCTATGCCCACCGCTGCTGCGGAGAACCTCTTTACTTCTCTATTTGTTAGCCTACCTTTCTTCAGAACGCTTCAATATATCTCAGACGCTTCTATTCTCTTCTTTTCCGGTCTTCCCACAGTCCCTGACTTGCATACCATTCTGCACTCCCGGTGTAAATTCTCACGAAAATATTTCTCAAATTAAAACATATAATTGACAATAATTACAGAGGAATCTCCTCTTTGGGTTACATCGCCCTTGCTTGGTCCGTCATGCGTTATTTTGCTTCCATGGTAGCAGAATTCTTTCATTTGTTCACTACTTGGTTTTTAGTTTTGATGTTTATCTCTGAAATTATCACTGATACTCTTCATTGCTTTCGTTATTATTTGATGCACTTTCGGTCCATTTTCTGTGTTCCTTAGAACTTTACATTCAACAGGTCTTACAATTCTTCCTGAGTTTCTCTGCTCATAGCAGTACCATCAGCGAATCTTGTCATTGGTATTAATTGATTCTGGACTTTAATCCCACACTTAACATTTAAATGATTTGGCGGGACTGCTTCTTCGATGTAGAGTTTGATGTAGGGGTGAGAATTGCTTCCTTGCCATTTCCTCTTTTTAATCTGAGCATTTATCGCTCAGTCTTTTGTTCTCACTCTTCCCTCTTAGTCGTTGTCGACGTTATACTGACTGCTTGACTATTTTAGGGAGAATAGAGGACAGTGAAACAAGAAAGTAATCCTAATAAAGGTCAGCTAAGCATTGATTTGCTGATACGATGTATGCACAGGTGCAATCATGCCAATATTACGCCACTGTTAATGTCTAACACTACGTTTATGCTGCAGCTACGTTGCTGATAGATCTCTGTTGGTCAGTTTAATGTGTTTCTTTCATTAGTGTGAAGCGAAGGGTGACATTGAAGGAGCCAACCACAGCTCAAGTTTCGTGTTATGTCTGCAGCACATACGCGATCTTATGTTTCAGGTACCATTTCCCACATTGATGAGTAAAGGCATTGCGCACATGTAACATACGAAGTCATCCCCACACATTTTGAAATGAAGGAATGGCTGCCATTCACTTCATGCAAGGGCGTGCTCATGGAAATGGGCAGGAGGCAGCACGATTGTATCACGAAGCGTATCCACGGAGAAGACAGTCAGACACAGAGAGGAGAGGTCACTAGGTCTCATCAACGCCTGCAAGAGACCGGTGCATTTCAAGTCAACATGCAGCATGCTACCGTAAGGATTGCAGCTTCAGAAAGCGTTTTGCCCTCTGCCATTTAGTAGATATTACAGAGGGACAGTTGTACGCATATTACGAACAAAGTGTGCAATGCCTGGCCACACGTGGCTATCGAGCCCTGGTAGCTTTCTGCAAATGGATCCTCACCCCACGTGGAAATGTTCCATTGTTCCTCTGGAGGTGTTATTTACGGACGAAGCTTGCTTTATCTGCGTCGTTGTTACCAACATACATGACATACACATTTGGACTTACAAGAACCCACATTGTACAATTCACACGGTACATCAGCAGAATTTTCCGCTAACGTTTGGGCAGATACGTTAGTGATCTGCCTGGCCGACTTGCAGATTGAGCTAAGTGGTGCAGTGGTTAGCACACTAGCCTCGCTTTTGGGAGGACGACGGCTCAAGCTCGCGTCCAGCCATCCTGATTTAGGTTTTCCGTGTTTTCTCTAAATCCCTTCAGGCAAATGCCGGGATGGTTACTTTAAAGCTCGCTGTTTTTTCCCCTCCTTTACGGTTTAGGTACCAACGTAAACTACCTTAAAATACTAATCAGGTAACTAGCAATCTTTTGAGATGCTATAACGTGTTCAAATTCACCAAATCAGTTATATCAAAAGCCAAGTTTTGAGACTTGCCTCCTCTTGGAAAAATTTGTGCGGACCACTATGAGCCCAAAAATGCAGCATGTCTCTCTGTGTCCTATGCAATACGTGTGGCTTCTTGTCGTAGAGTGGAAACTACCGCTCGGACAGCTTCCCGCGATGCTTAGCCTTACCCGTCCTCCCGTATTCTCCTTCCGGAGATGTCGGTAGGATGTTCCTCCGTCAGTTTGACCCCGACGAGCATAACCTGTGAGCATCGCCACAGCCGTCCCAAAACACTCAGCAAAGTATGGCTCGATGTGGTGCTGAATCATGTTTGGACTAATTTCCAGCTTCGCGTTATGGTCACAGTGAAAGCCCCATCACTCGTCCATGGTGCTCAGGCGAGGTAGGTCATCTGGACTGGCATGCTACAGCTGAAACATTTCCCCTGTGGCCTCTTCTCGGCAGAATTTCTTACTGGATCTGTGTCGCAGGGGAACCAAATTGGCGGCGACCTTTGCCATGTTAAAAATGTTGTGTAGTGTGTTGTAAGTGAACCACAACCGATTTTCGAGTTTCAGACTGTCGCCTTTATAGTGGTACGCCGGTCTTCAACCACCACGGCGTGCACTTACCCTGCGATTCCCGGCTATTCACAGTCGGTCTGCTACTTCGTTCTTCAACACGTAGACTTGTTTGTTTGAGCACACTGGAAGCCCCCCCCCCCCCCCCCCCGGTAGCTGAGTGTTCAGTGCAACAGACTGTCAGTTCTAAGGGCCCGGGTTCGATTCCCGGCTGGGTCGGAGATTTTCTCCGCTCAGGGACTGGGTGTTGTGTTGTTCTAATCATTATCATTTCATCCCCATCGACGCGCAAGTCGCCGAAGTGGCGTCAAATCGAAAGACTTGCACCAGGCGAGCAGTCTACCCGACGGGAGGCCCTCGTCACACGTCATTGTTATTATTATTACCACACTGGAAGAATCCGCGTCACGTAACGCCTGTGTCACATGGGAGTGCTGGACACTTGCAACTGTTGAGAGTGGACTGTTGCAGCGTACTTCCCCTAAAAATGAAGAAAACGAATTACCACATGATACTCCGCTGTATAAATGGGCTGTGATTTTATTTTGGCTACGGTAATGTTACGACAGATGAATATAAAATAATTAAAAGGTAAATGCACTTGACCGGCTATTGGCCTGACTGCAGGTGAGTAAGGCGTTTCTTTGTCGTGGAAGTATGAGGGATACGGTATTGGGGTGCATGCATCGCCGAAGGAACAGTCACCGCGGTGGCTACAGCTGTTCTGAAACAAATCAAATATATTAGCAATAGTGAATGTGGACAACCTTCAGCTATACAACAGGATGACGAAACTGAAAATTTGTGCTGGATCGGGACACATTGAGTCGCAGAGCCTTACATCGTGCCTATTGAGATTGGACGTTAAATAGTCGGGAACGGGCGTGAAGTATGAGTCACACGCAGTACAGTTGGCATCAGATGCCGGAGTGTACGTCGTTACTATGCGATCTGGTAGAGGTCACTAGCTGGCGGACAGTCTTTGAGCTGTACTCAAAATACTGCCATTTCTATTAACAGCTCTGTTTGTTTTTCTGATTGCTAATTAATTACTATTATAATTGCGTTTAGTTATGAGAGTGAATTAAGATGTGAATGTGAAATAATGTTTCAAGCAAAGGTTTTACACTACACATTGAAGTAACTGGTCTCGTGGGGAATGTCCGAGAATGATGTGTGTGTTAATAATTTGTACCAGGAAATTGGTTGTAAACTATTTCGTCAGTTTGTGGTACTGGGGAGGTGAGATTATCGTTTCGGTGAAGCAGTTTTGTTAAGAGGGAGCTAATTTCATATTGGTTGGTTTTTTTAATTTCTTTCTGTTAATTTACTGTTTTGATTCAGTGACAAATTTTGATTGGTTCCGTACACATGCGCGGGACTGAGCAGATTCGCTGCTGCTTTCTGATTGGCTGTGATGTTTCTCTGCTAATCAGAAATTAGCACATTCGCGCATATTTTGAGCACTAGATACTTCTGTTTGTACAGAAATGAGAAGAGTTGGACCTTGGATCTCATAGTGATAAGAGCTATTGATCGATTCTCTGACGAAAATTATTACTATTGTGATATTTCACTAGTAAATGTTTGTGAAGTGCCTTAAAGTGTGGACGATGGTTAAATTTAACGCACGACGCGAAATTCGGAACTTCCGGTGACATTTTAAACAACTAAATTCCTTGTGACGTGTTGCTTACTCGCGAACATTAACATTTTGTTAAGTGAGACTGATTATATCAGCATTCTGAAAGCAGAATTTCTGTGAAGGACAACTAATTACTTTAAACTGGCTATGGTAGTGAATGATGTGTGCGTGTGGACTTTTCAGAGTTTGTAGAGCTTAGAGTAAGACTTGGTAGTAATTGGTGCATGCAAGTTTACCGTAACAGAGTGAAATTTTACGCGCATAAATACTTTCATTTAACTATTATTAACCTTCCAATGGCAAAACAGTTTTTAGTGTGACTTATGGTTACTAGGTTTACAGCTGTTTTTTCTATAGATTTTTCTGTCTGGGAACTACATTTCGGTAACTTCATGGGAGACGCATGTGTGAGAAGAGGTTCACCAGAAGGTGAGTGGAACTTCATACGCAGCAGAATAGCACCGCGCCGCGGCAAATGGTGCATCAGGGCTCGGGAAGTATAAAAAGCTGTAGAGATGAGATATTCTGTCGAGAATAAATGTGAAAATGAGCACTATCAAACAGTGATCAAAAGACGGGATAGAACAGTGTGTGTCAACGTGGAAAAGCAAACACTGCAACTAGACATGTGATTCTGTTTTGGAAAGAAGAATGAGGACATCGTAAGTACGACAGAAGAAGCGGCGTGGAGTTGGCAGACGGAACGACGGATGCAGCGGCAGGTGCCATCTCAACAACTGTGCAGCGGCAGATGCCATCTCAACAACTGTGCAGCGGCAGATGACATCTCAACAACTGCCCTGACGGTGTTGGCAGTAGATGGAATCCACAAACTGGTATAGCTGGAGGCGGAGCACAGACTAGCAGTTTCAACGTGCCAAGGCTACAGTCGACAAATAGAGATAAGTTAAATTTACTTCATCCGTTGTTTGCATGTATCAAAAGACTTTTTAAAATGGAAAGGAATGATAATTCTGTAAACGTGAAGGGAGAGGATGTGATTCTCAGACAAACACTACAGGGCAGAGAAATGTGGGTGATTTAGAAATTAATGACATTTCAGTTCCAAATTTACAACAGTTATCTACAATAGAGAGAGAGAAACAGGGACAAAATGTTTTAACAGGCGTAATTAGGGGAGAAGGTATTATCTCTTTTAATAATAGAGTGATTTTAGTGTTTCTGATTTATTTGATATGAGCCGTGCTGACGTAAGTGAACAGAAGACCAGAGAGGCAGATGCCAAGCTTGATATGTTGCAAGTAAAGCAAACTGCAGGAAAGTGTAAGGGAGATGTTAATGCATAGCATCAATGAAGCAAATACAAAATTTGCTAGGGATCTTAAGCAAAACATTAGTAGCAAAATTGATCAGCATCCAATACTATAAATGGTTTAGCTAGTGAGCTTAATAAGCAGTCTGGTGCTATTAATGATGTTGCTGATGAGCCCAAACAGTTCCAAGTTGAAACTGATCCTAACGTAAAAAACCAGGCTTCTGATGTAAACAAATGTGGCAGAAAGAAGTGAAGGCATATGATGAAAAGATAAAGTTTCTCAAGTTGAGGAAAGTTGTAACAGATCGTCAGACAGTGTCAGAAAAGAGTTACAGAGACTATACAAAGCGTAGCTAGCGAAAGCAAGCAAAAAATGTGTCAGACCCAAGAAAATGTTCAGAAAGCAGAGTATAAAATAGCTACAGTTCTAGATGTATGTGAAAGTGTTCATACAATTTTGATTAATAAAATCAATTAGCAAAGTGAAACCTATTTAAAAGTGTGACCATGAGGAAGAAGCAGAAAGTAACGTGGATCATTTGACTAATAAATGAATTGCACAACCACAACAGCAGACTAACTAAAATAGAACATAATATGCAAGTTGCTACTAACAGTGTGAGTGGTGGTCTGATAACAGAGTCGGCTAAAGTAGCTTACATTACTAAAAGACAATTCTTACGTTTCATTTTCGCTAGACATGTACATCCAAAGGAATTTTGGAATGATTTTGAAAGTACGTTACCAAGATCAGTTTCATTTGGGCAAAATGTTTGGGGGAAGCCAGGATCTGGAGTGTGAATGCTACTGAACGACACAGCACTTTGAAAAAAAATTTAAAGATGCTTTTTTCAAAGTGTGTTGGGGTAAACAAAAACAGATGGAACTGCGAAACAATTTCTGGGCTGGGTAAAAGTTTAATCTGAGAATGTGAAAAGATTTGTTTCAAACTGGGTTGCTAATTTATCGCATTCTACTAACAAATTAGAGCCAGAGCTAATTGTAATGGGTTTAGATGGGAAGCTGCCTCTGAACTGGCGTAACAAAATAATTGCTGCTCCCGAGGACGATATTTATAAATTTATTAATTATCTGGAAAGAGTAGAGAGACTAATGCAGGCCTCCAAATAATGCAGAACCCCGACAGAATACAAATGTAAACAGAATAGGTGTGTCACAAGGTAATGTACGGCAAGTGGCGAAGGAGACTGCTGCCGTGCTACTACAGCTAGGCAAACTAACTTCGATCAAGGACGTGCTAAGAGATCGCTATATATATAGTATATGACGATAGTGATGTCCAAAACAGACAACAGAGAGGAGTGCGAGAGGACGAGAGAGCAGAATCAAGGAGTTCGGGAAATTAGATTCCGTCCGTGAAGATGCTGGCGTTTGCAGAACAGGAAATAGTGGTTTAAAGTCGCTAGCAACTCCTTTTGTGATGTATGACGAAGAAGTGACTGAATTAGGAATGAGGCAAATGAATCAAGTAACATCAAAATATGTGCGTGACTTTTTGTTTAGGAACAGGCGAAGGGATTTAATATACGTGTGTACAGATGATGAGAGGTTCAGATCAACAGGGAAATGTGTGCAATGTAACAGACGAGGAATCTTTTCACGAAGAAGGGGAGAGCACATATTGGAAAGAACTGTAGGATTTAGACGAGAGAAATATTGTGGAGCTGATCAATGATAACTTGTTTGTAGTAAGGTCAGAGTTGCATGCTGAGGATGGTCACAGTGAGGGTCATTTAAGTAATGGGTTAGAAGAAGTTCAGGAAGAAAAAAGTGACGTGTCAAGGAGTCTTGATTTGTCATTAATGGACAAACTGACTGCTACTAAGAAGATAAATATTGAAAATAATCCTACAAATATCTGTGTAATCTCTAGTAATGGGGAACGTTTTGAGAGACGGGAAGCTGTATCCGATTTGCTTGATTAGTCTGAAGTCATTAATTGTAAGGAGAAGACAGGACAATGTGTAGTTAAATTAATGGTACAAGGAGAAGAAGTTCAGTGTTTAGTTGACAGCGGCAGTGATCTTTCTGGTGTTAGTCAAAGCCGTTCGATGCTTTGCCAAACAAGGAAGAATTAATAATATAGCCTGTTATGGGGATTCAAATAATTGTAGCGACAGGAAAGGTTAAGAACCTGTTAAATGTCAGCTGCTGCTGCCTCTTAAAATAAATGATATGCAGTTGTATCATAACTTGCTGGTACTTCAAGGATTAAGTGTGAACATGTTGTCAGAGGTGGACTTCTTCAATAAATACAAAGGGTACCTAGATTTAAATATGGATTCTATGAGATTTGAAATAGAGATAAGAAACGTAATTATACTATTTTCTGCGGAAAAGGAGAGTGAGAATTTTCCCATTAGGTACTGCAGAAAAATGGAATATATGGAAAGATATAATTAATATGGCACTGAGAAAATAGGGCTTGATCCACAAGAGTTGCTGGTTGCACAGGACGAGACAGAAGGGAAAACAGAAGAAATACGTGAATTAAATGAAAGTCAGAAAGAAGAATTAAAAAAGGTCTTGTTTAGGCTTAAAAATGTTTTCTCGGATCTACCAAGGTTAGTAAAGGACTATGAATGTTATTTTGATTGTGAAAGAAGATGCACAGTTTTTTTAAAAAAAACTGTACCGATTGCGGAAAAGCGTAGGGAAGCATTAAGGTACTTAATCCAAAAAATGCTTAAGTGGAAGATTACTGAGAAAGCTGTAACTGTACAACAATCCATTAATAGTGGTTATTAAGCGAGATGGATCTGGACGGTAGGGCTATGGATAAAATATTTATACCAGAAAGTGATAGGGCTGAAAACATCGATGAACTGTTACAGAAATTTAAAGGGGTTAAATTCTCGACTTCCATAGGCATGACGTGTGACTGTTGGAATTTGCCACTGCCAAAGAAATCCAGTAAGTATACATTATTCTTATTTGAAGGTAAGTGTTATCAATATAAAGTTGTACTATTTCGACAAAATATAAGGGTTTGTGCTTTTGTAACAGCTATGTCAAAAGTTTTAAGGGACGAACGACTGAGAAAAATGACGATTTATGTTGACAATGTTTTGATTTCGACTGTAACCTGGGAGGAACATTGCATGTTATTAGACGAAGCTTTGGAGGCCATTGAGCAAGAGGGTATGAAATTAAAGTTCGATAAGAGGCAATTTGTAAGAAGAGAAGTGAAATTTTTGGGACATATCATTAGTGGGAAAGACATTCTTCCAGATCAGGAGAAATTGAGGCTATAAGAAAATTCGTAACGCCCACCAACAGAAAAGAATTGAGGGGTACGTATGGTATTTTTGGATTTTATCCTCATTTAGTATCAGAATAGTTGTTTAATGCTCCAGGTTTGAGAAATCTGTTAAGGAACGATGTACCTTACAAGTAGACAGTGGAGTGTTAAACAGTATTCTAGGACTGAGAGAAGATTTATGTAACAGTGAAATACTTTGGTTCAAATGGCTCTGAGTACTATGCGACTTAACTTCTGAGGTCATCAGTCGCCTAGAACTTAGAACTAATTAAACCTAACTAAGCTAAGGACATCACACACATCCATGCCCTAGGCAGGCTTCGAACCTGCGATCGTAGCGATCGTAGAGGCCGCTCGGTTACAGACTGTAGCGCCTAGAACCGCAGGGCCACTCCGGCCGGCTGAAATATTTTACCATCCATATTTCACAAAGCCTTTTTGTTTAATGACACACGCATGTGGGTATGGAACACTGTAGAAATGTTTCAAATGGATAAGGAACGAGAGGAAGAGGTTCACAAAAGCATAGCTTTCGCTAGCAGATCTTTACATCAATCAGAAAGGAATTATTGTATTCCAGAACAGGAGGGACTGGCTGTTAAATTTGATTTGCAAAAGTTTCATCAGTATTTGCTGGGTCACAAAATCACTGTGTATAATAGTTGACATTTTTACAAATGTAATCTTAAGCATCCACGATTAACTTGGCGGGCTTAATACACTCCTGGAAATTGAAATAAGAACACCGTGAATTCAATGTCCCAGGAAGGGGAAACTTTATTGACACATTCCTGGGGTCAGATACATCACATGATCACACTGACAAAACCACAGGCACATAGACACAGGCAACAGAGCATGCACAATGTCGGCACTAGTACAGTGTATATCCACCTTTCGCAGCAATGCAGGCTGCTATTCTCCCATGGAGACGACCGTAGAGATGCTGGATGTAGTCCTGTGGAACGGCTTGCCATGCCATTTCCACCTGGCGCCTCAGTTGGACCAGCGTTCGTGCTGGACGTGCAGACCGCGTGAGACGACGCTTCATCCAATCCCAAACATGCTCAATGGGGGACAGATCCGGAGATCTTGCTGGCCAGGGTAGTTGACTTACACCTTCTAGAGCACGTTGGGTGGCACGGGATACATGCGGACGTGCATTGTCCTGTTGGAACAGCAAGTTCCCTTGCCGGTCTAGGAATGGTAGAACGATGGGTTCGATGACGGTTTGGATGTACCGTGCACTATTCAGTGTCCCCTCGACGATCACCAGAGGTGTACGGCCACTGTAGGAGATCGCTCCCCACACCATGATGCCGGGTGTTGGCTCTGTGTGCCTCGGTCGTATGCAGTCCTGATTGTGGCGCTCACCTGCACGGCTCCAAACACGCATACGACCATCATTGGCACCAAGGCAGAAGCGACTCTCATCGCTGAAGACGACACGTCTCCATTCGTCCCTCCATTCACGCCTGTCGCAACACCACTGGATGCGGGCTGCACGATGTTGGGGAGTGAGCGGAAGACGGCCTAACGGTGTGCGGGACCGTGGCCCAGCTTCATGGAGACGGTTGCGAATGGTCCTCGCCGATACCCCAGGAGCAACAGTGTCCCTAATTTGCTGGGAAGTGGCGGTGCGGTCCCCTACGGCACTGCGTAGGATCCTACGGTCTTGGTGTGCATCATGCGTCGCTGCGGTCCGGTCCCAGGTCGACGGGCACGTGCACCTTCCGCCGACCACTGGCGACAACATCGATGTACTGTAGAGACCTCACGCCCCACGTGTTGAGCAATTCGTCGGTACGTCCGCCCGGCCTCCCGCATGCCCACTATACGCCCTCGCTGAAAGTCCGTCAACTGCACATTCGGTTCACGTCCACGCTGTCGCTGCATGCTACCAGTGTTAAA
The DNA here is from genome assembly GCF_023897955.1 of Schistocerca gregaria. NCBI lineage: Eukaryota > Metazoa > Arthropoda > Insecta > Orthoptera > Acrididae > Schistocerca > Schistocerca gregaria. The sequence continues at coordinate 516,663,655 of NC_064921.1, read as the reverse complement.
GACTGCGATGGAGCTCCGTATGCCACGGCAAACTGGCTGACACTGACGGCGGCGGTGCACGAATGCTGCGCAGCTAGCGCCATTCGACGGCCAACACCGCGGTTCCTGGTGTGTCCGCTGTGCCGTGCGTGTGATCATTGCTTGTACAGACCTCTCGCAGTGTCCGGAGCAAGTATGGTGGGTCTGACACACCGGTGTCAATGTGTTCTTTTTTCCATTTCCAGGAGTGTATATTCAGCGGTACGGTACTGAAATTAAGTACATTACAGGATATGAAAATGCAGTTGCTGATACATTATCTAGAAGTGCAGAAGAGAGGCGTGAGAATGAGAATCCATTGTTGGACCAAGATTGTGTGTAGAATTTTGGTACAATGATTAAAGTAGATGAGAAAGGTCAATTGAAGAGGGACTGTAAATAACTAAGGCGAGGATAATAACCTGAAGTTCATTAAAAGCTATTTGGGAAACCTGGAATATCCCAAGGTAGCAGAATGTCATAAATCGCATAAAGGCATCTTTTTTATGAGGAGAGAAAACACTGAAACCTAATGGAAAATTTGTTTTCCCGAGCAACATGTGAATTTGTTAACTGACTATATACATAAAAAGTTTTGTCACTATGGCGCAAAGAAATGTTCCACCACGTTAAGTGAGACTGTTTTAACAACATGTGGAGATATGTCCAGAAAATAGTAGAGATGTGTAACAGATGTCAGAAAATAATAGGATAATACAAGGTCAAATCTATGGTGTGGAACTACAAAAAGAACTTGATCTTATGGCTAGACTTGTTCGGTCTTTTTCCTGTATCAGGAGGAGGATGTGAATACGTTCTTGTGCTAGTTGGTGAGTTTACCAAATTTCTAAAATTATACCCTATTAGGAAAGCAAATACAGAGTACTAGTAAGTAAACCGCAAAAGGATTATTTCATTACAGTGGGAGTACCTAAAGCAATATTATCAGGTAATGGTCCACAGGTATTTTCAGAAAGGTCCAAGAAGTGTCTAGAAAGTAAAAATATTGAACTTATTAAAATTTCAATGTATTTTCCACGAGGTAATGTGTGTGAGAGTATAATAGGTTTTGTAGAACATGTCGCTGCAGAAAGCACACTTCATCACCGCAATATTTAGAGTGTTCTGAGGAGGTAATCAATCGTTTGAAGCATGAAGCAATTGGTTTTGCCGCAAGTGATTTGATGTGTGGGATAAGACCCGAAAATTTGCAGTTTGAAATAGTGAAATTACCAAAGATCGCTGATGTGGCATTGGGAGAAAAAGAAAGTAGTTCTAATGTGTATGAATTCCTAAGGGACCAAACTGCTGAGGTCATCGGCCCCTAGACTTACACACTACTTTAAATAACTTATGCTAAGAACAACACACACACACACACACATGCCCGAGGGAGGACTCGAACCTACGACGGGAGAGGCCACGCAGTCCGTGACGAAAAGGAAAAAATGGTAGCGAAAATATTAGGAAAATGCGCTTGAGAGAAAGAGGTGACATGATGCCAGATAACCTCCCACTACTCTTCCCATAGGTGATTTGATGTTAGTTGAAACTAAGGACAAGTCGAAGAAGATCACGTCAGAAACAAAGAAGTTTACAGATGAGTACATGGGTCCTTTTAGGATAGTAGAAAAGCTTCATGCAAATGCTTACAGACTGGAGTACTAGATGTTTGGGAAACCTTTGGGATTAAGAAACATTGTTGACCTGAAGAGATATTTACAGTAACATTAGGAGTAAAATGAGGTTGGTGGTCCGCTGACTGTAGGCACATCACTTGGCGAGTGGTGACTTCCCTAGCTGGGTGCGTCAGTTCTTATTTTCTAGTCCACTCTATCCTACCCTTTCCTGTTTTGTTTCTGTTCCCACAGTGCTCCTCGTTTTTTTACTCTTTTTTTACCTGGGATCTCGTATTTGATACGTCCACAGCTTCTATGTACTAGGAAAGGAATCTTTGGTACAGTTAGATGCTTGTAACATTTGCCACCTCTTGCATGCAAATTCTTCGAAACTAGGACCAGAAATTTTTTTGTAGCATAATTTTATAAGCTTACGCTTCAATATTCTGTATGGAAGTTAAATTAGGAAATAGTAAGGTTCTGGTATCCATTTCGAATGATAAATTAGATTCAGCTGTGGAGTTTGGTAAAATGAATGTGTAGTGTGGTTATATGAGATTAATTATGGGCAACAGTAACAATACTGAAGGAAGTAAAGAGAAGTCTGCTTCAGTGAAAGTCAGTAGTTATTGACCGCAAACATTAGGCCCTGAAGCTTTTGTAGGTAGCAATGCAGAAAAAGGGATGCTTACTACAATGAAGAGGTGGAACTAAAGAATGGACAGGCAATGGCTCCTGTGTCATATGTCGTGGTTAATATGGCGATCCACAAAAGGGTGCTTACTTAAAGGTTGTAAGAGATTTTTATCTACAGGGAAAAGTTGATGATGTTGTTGTGATAACTGAAGCTGTAAGTGATGAAACGTAGCTTAATAAGGGGTTCCCCTGTCATACGTTGTTGTTAATGTCGTAGTGCACAAAAGAGTGGTTATTTGAAGGTAGTGAGAGATTTTTATGTGGAGGAACAAGGTGTTGTTGTTGTTATAGCTGAAGCTGTAAGTAATGAAATGTAGCTTAATGAGATAAATTCTGTTGGTTGTGGTATGAATGTAAGAGGTGAATAGGCACATTTATTTCGGAAATCATGTGAAAGTAAGATGCATAAAGAATTGGATTCCAGTAATTGGATATCCAGGGAAAAATAGATTTATAAATGGGCCCTGGAAAGTTATGAGTTTAGTGGTGCTGAAGGTCTCACACAAAGAAGAAAGGGAGCAGGGTCAAATACTTCAAAGTACATTGAACACTTTGCAATGTTAGGTAATTGACGACTATCAGGTACTCGAGTTATTGACAGTATTATTTCAATTTCTTTTCCTGTTGTCAGTTTTCCACTTCTGTCATTCGGAACTTCGGTCTTTCATCTTTAACGTTTTCCACTTCTGTTATAAAGTAGAGGTAGCAGGGGATATTGCCATGCTGAAAGTTATAAATAGAGAGAAATGTTAAATTGTGTAAGTGAGGGTTAATGTAACTTGAAGTGATTTGAGGGTGTGGTTGTGAAAATAATGACTGATGATGGGTTGAGGTAACTTGGGATACTGACAGGTGTGCTAATGAAAAATGTGTAGTGGATTTTGAATTGATTATGTTGACTGAAGGTGACATGTCAAGGAACATATTAGTAAATGGAGACTAATCAGGAATAAAATGTGTAGTTGCAGCCAGAGGTGCGTATGATGAAAAACGGATAATGATGGAGTAAGACGACTTGTTAAAAGGAGACGGCGTGTTGCTTTCATGGAAAAAGTTTAACTGAGTTTTCTAGCATGGAAAAATACTGTAGTTGAAAGTCAGTAGTTGTGGAGCCACATATTTGGGTGCTCTACGTGTGAGAGAAACGAGTGTAAAAAAAGCCGGCCATAGCGCAAAAGGAAAATATTGTAAAATTTACAGGAAATAAGAAGTTTCATTGTTGTATGAAAAATCTAATTTTGTATGAGAAACTAATTTGATGTATTTGGAAGCAACATAATATTGTCACATCATAAGCTATGTTTGTTTTACAGCTGCCACGCCTCAAGTAAGGGAAACGTAATTTGCTATATTATGGTTTTGGAACTGACCCGATGTTCGAGTTAAATTATTCAAAATTTTTATTTACAAGAAATTTATTTTGGCAACTACAGTAGGTGTGAAGCGTAGCGCCTTACATCGTGCCTATTGAGATTGAAATGCAGTTAAGTCACACGCAGTACAGGTGTCATCAGATGCCCAAGCGTAGGTACGTAGTTACTATGTGATCTGGTAGAGGTCACTAGCTGGCGGTCTCTGTGTGAACTGCAGTCAAATTCCTGTCATTTTTATTTGCAGTTCTGTTTGATTCGCGCGTATTTTGGGAACTACACTCTGCTGTTGTGTAGAGAGATTAGTAGAATTGGGACTTGGATGTCATAGTGATAAGACATACTGATAGGCCCTCCAATAAAAATTATTACTATTTTGATATTTCACTACCAAAGTGTTGGAGAAGTGGCTTAAAGGTGGAAGAGAATTAGATTTGACGCACGGTGTAAAATTTAGAACTTTTGGTGACATTTTAAATAGCTAAATTCCGCGTGACATGTTGCTTACTCGCGAACATGAACATTTTGTTACGCGAGATTGATTATAGCAGCATTTGAGCGAGGTATTCTGAAAGAAGCAATTTCTGTGAAGGATAACTAATTACCATAAACTGGCTGCGGTTGTGAATAACATGTGCGTGTGGACGTTTCAGATTTTGTACAGCTTAGAGTAAAGCTTGGCAGTGACTGGCGTATGCGAGCTAGCAAAAAGCGGGAGCCTGGTTTCGAGTGAAAGTCTAGCACAAATTTTCAGTGTCATCATTCTAATATATAGCTGAAGGTAGTCCATATTCGTAACGGTGAATACATTTCATGCAATAGGAGTAGATGGGTGCCGGGCACATCGCCCCTCCCGCCTTTTACGCTCAGGAAACGTCCCCGGTACTCATTTAATATCACACTGAATGGACCTGAGGTCGTACCCTATCCGGGATTGTAACCGGGACCTCCATAGCCGGAGTCGCGAACTGTATCCACAAGACCACCATGACCACTAAGTTAAAATGTACCTTTCTTTTCGATGTGGTAGTTAAAACTTATATATGATGGAATTTCTGGGAGGGAAATTCAATGAGTAATGCAACAGAATTCTTTTCCTCGGCCAATTTCGTTTGAAAAAATGCAGAATTTGTTTCGAGACATCGTGGAATATTCCCGTTTCAGCACTTATAGTTTCATGAAGTAGCGTTTGGAGGCGGTGCTTCACATAGCCTTCAAAACGGAGACTGTAACGGAGGGGGTCTAGGGCGCTGCAGTCGTGGACTGTGCGGCTGGTCCCGGCGGAGGTTCGAGTCCTCCCTCGGGTATGGGTGTGTGTGTTTGTCCTCAGGATAATTTAGGTTAAGTAGTGCGCAAGCTTTGGGACTGATGACCTTAGCAGTTAAGTCCCATCAGATTTCACACACAACCAACTGCAACGGAGGTGCATTCCAAGCTGAGAGCTATCATTGAGTTTCTTTTGTTGAAGAATCAGAGTATCGCAGATATTCGCACGCACATGCAGAATGTCGACAGAGACCTGGCTATTAGCGAAAGAAAGGTGCGTCGTAACAAGGTCGCGCGAACCTGTCCGATCTCCCGTGTGCCGGCTGGTGGCACACAGCTGTGACCCCTACAATGATGCAAGGTGCTGACACTCTCATTCGAGGTGATCAGACGATCAAAATGAGCACCTCGCTGCACAACTGGAAGTCTCTGTTGGTAGTGCTGGCCCACTCGTCGACCAGATGTGCCACTCAAAGGTGTGGGCCCGCTGGGTTACTCGCCGCTAAACGGAATAACGTTGGTTCCGATATCGACCAATAGAGTGGTGACATGCGGACAAAGAAGCTCTCTCGGTTAAGGTGGTGTAAGGGCGTCGCAGTGAACAGAGATTATGTTAAAAACAGGGTTTTGTAGCGAAAGAAGTGGGGATAATATGGTGTACTGGTTGTTGTTGTAGTCTTCAGTCATGAGACTGGTTTGATGCAGCTCTCCGTGCTACTCTATCCTGTGCAAGTTTCTTCATCTCCCAGTGCCTACCACAATCTGCTTACAGTATTCATCTCTTGGTATCCCTCTACGGTTTTGACCCTCCACGCTGCCCTCCAATACTAAATTGGTGATCCCTTGATGCCTCAGAACATGTCCTACCAAGCGATCCCTTCTTCTACTCAAGTTGTGCCACGAACTCCTCTTCTCCCCAATCCTATTCAATACCTCCTCATTAGTTATGTGATCTACCCAACTAATCTTCAGCATTCTTCTGTAGCATCACATTTCGAAAGTTTCTATTCTCTTCTTGTTTAAACTATTTATCGTCCACGTTTCACTTCCATATATGGCTACACTCCATACAAATACTTTCAGAAACGAGTTCCTGACACTTAAATCTATACTCGATGTTAACAAATTTTTCTTCTTCAGAAACGCTTTCGTTGCCATTGCCATTCTACATTTTATATCCTCTCTACTTCGACCTTCATTAGTTATTTTGCTCCCCAAATAGCAAAACTCCTTTACTACTTTAAGTGTCTCATTTCCTAATCCAATTCCCTCAGTATCACCCGATTTAATTAGACTACATTCAATTATCCTCGTTTTGCTTTTGTTGATGTTCATCTTATATCCTCATTTCCAGACGCTGTCCATTCCGTTCAACTGCTCTTCCAAGTCCTTTGCTGTCTCTGACAGAATTACAATGTCATCGGTGAAACTGAAATTTTTTATTTCTTCTCCATGGATTTTAATTCCTGCTCCGAATTTTTCATTTGTTTCCTTTACTGCTTGCTCAATATACAGATTGAATATCGGGGAGATGCTACAACCCTGCCTCACACCTGTCCCAACCACTGCTTCCCTTTCGTACCCCTAGACTCTTGTAACTACCATCTGGTTTGTGTACAAATTGTAAATAGCCTTTCGCGCCCTGCGTTTTACCCCTGCCACCTTTAGAATTTGAAAGAGAGTATTCCAGTCAACATTGTCACAAGCTTCCTCTAAGTCTGCAAATGATAGGAATGTCGGTATGCCTTTCGTTAATCTTTCTTCTAAAGTGAGTCGTAGGGTCAGTATTGCCTCACGTGTTCCAACATTTCTGCGGAATCCAAACTGATGTTCCTCGAGGTCGGCTTCTATCAGTTTCACCATTCGTCTGTAAAGAATTCGTGTTAGTATTTTGCAGCTGTAACTTATTAAACTGATAGTTCGGTAATTTTCACATCTGTCAACACCTGCTTTCTTTGGTATTGGAATTATTATATTCTTCTTGAAGTATTAGGGTATTTCGCCTGTCTCATACATCTTGCTCACCAGATGGTAGAGTTTTGTCAGGACTGGCTCTCCCAAGGCTCTCAGTAGTTCTGATGGAATGTTGTATACTCCCGGGGCCTTGTTTCGACTCAGGTCTTTCAGTGCTCTGTCAGACACTGCACAAAGCTGCTTTTAAAGACGCGTGTTGCATTACTTGTTGACTGTCCCTCGTACAAGCCTTAGTAACTGCAGTAGTGATGAATCTCAAGAAGAAAACTGTGGCCAGCTGTAGCGTCATCGGAAACTGCTGCCGCCTTTGGCTGCGGCGCTGAGTGTGTCACCGGCGCACTGCAGCGTCTTCCCGGCGCAGCGCGTCCCCGCGGGCTCTTTGGGATGCGGGCAGCAGGCGCTGCCATGAAAAATTACATCCGGCACGCGACGTCCACTTAATCCCAGCCGCAGCCAGGGCCAGAGCCAGAGCCAGAGCGCGCCTGGGGCAGGCCAAGTGACGGCCCACGTGGTGGGCCACCGCGCTGGAATACGCAGTGCGAACTCGGGGCGCGGTCAGCGCTTCGCAGCTGCACTGGTCTGCCCTGGGAAGAGCACAGGAGGAAAAGAGTCTCAAAATTAACAACCATTAAGCCTTACGTCGTATATTCTACAGTTCTAGTACGAAAAGTAATGATAAAGCTACAATCCACCAACGTATTTTTCCTCCACGTAGCAAACTACAGTGTTAATAATGACAAGTCACGATTACAGACTCAAAATGATCTAATCGATCTCCTCAAAGCAATATTCTTATAGATATTCCGAAATATTTTAATAAAATATTCAAACCACTATTATGCTCTACATACTACCTCTCTAACTTTACTTGTGATTATTTTAAGCAAAGTCTGTGATGGTATGCTAAGACACTATATTAAAGAATTAACGGTTGTCATTCACAGTAGTCTTAAAACTAGGAAGATTGTTACTCAGATGGCGGGATCCATGTAGTGCTATGCGGGCCACGTATCTGAGGTTTTGCTCATCGCAGGGGCTAGAATCACGCATAGACCATCTACAGCAAAATTGATCGTGGTTTTCAAGCTCCCTACCACTCCTCCCCGATGTACATTGGGTCAGAATCCCGCGAACGTTTTGAAAATTAAAAAGAAATGTCCGGAGTTAAAACGTTTCGTTGAAAGGGGTGGCTATAATAATCCTGAGACTGCTGGGTCCTGGTCTTTAGAAATGGACAGCTGTTTCTTCCAAAGGTTTAATTTCGCTACAGTAAGATATTTTTGTTCAGCGAAATTAGACCGAAAATTGTTTAAATGGACGCTAACAGAAAACGTATGTACTTCATTACGAACACTTATTCCATTAATTAACAATTGGCTTTTTTTAAATTAACTTTTTACATTCACGCAAGCAAACAATTCTAAAACGGAGGGTAAGTTTCAGACTCCATATCATTTCGCCACCTTTGCATCCCGTCTTTTAGTAAGCGCTATTATCTTTCCAAATCAGTCTTAAAACCCAGCTAATAACTGCAACTCTGACTTTGAGCTATTTTTTCAAGCGGTCGTTGCAGAATGCCGTTATTTATATGGAGAAAATACAATTGATTATTTTACTAAAATACGAACAAAACATGTATATCCACATATAATCATACAATTATGAAAAACCAGATCACTACTCACCAAACACAGGAGACAGGAGACCGGCACAACAAAAAGCAGTCTGCGATTCATTATTTCCTTTATATGGAGAGTAGTAATCTATACTTTTTCTTAATATCGTCATTATTCCATTCTGGATTTTCCGAAGTTTCATAATCATATAATTGTTATTTATATAACTTTCCTAATAAGCTATTACAAAATAAAAATGTAATTACTAAATATAAAAATGTATTCCAAATATTTTAAAAATATGAATACTACTATTTATTAAATAATTATATTATATCTTATCGATAAGCTTTCCCTTGATAAATTTAAGTTTGTTAAATTATATTTCAAGAATACACATTTCTTTTTTGTGGGGACCATCTTCAAGGAAGATGAACACTTCGTCGTTGAAAACTATTGGCCTCTGGGAAAATGCTGTAGAGGATTACAAGAAATCCAATCCTAAGGATGACGAAGAGGATACGAATGTCGGTGAGGAAGAAGATGGAGAATGAAATGAAGAACAAAAACCACGAGAGGAAGAAAATTAAGAGCACTTATAGAACTTTCAGTTTTTGTTACATTTTCTCTAACAAAGACAATTATAGAGGCAGTTTTCTAATAAAGTTTGCCATTAACATTATAAAAGTTCACAGAAAACATTTTCTTACCTTTCAATAGTTTTTTTTTCAGTTTTGATGTAAAAATAATTATCAGAAGGGTCAGGAACTCCATTTATACCCATTTTTTGCGATACTGCAACAGATTTTGCAATTGTGACCATCTCTTCAGGATTCTTGTCCACTGCACAATGTACTGCCATCTATTATAGAAAATTAATGGAATAAAAAAGTCCGAGAAATCAAGTTGCTTCACCGTAAGTTTCTTAGCTACGGCTTTCATTCTAGTCTTCTCAATATTCCAAGTATTGCTTGTTACAGTGGTTAATGAAGACAGATAATGATTCCTCTCGCTAACAAACAACTCATTAATTATCTATCTGTACTAGAGACTCGACTAGATCGCATCTTTACTCTATACAAAACACAATTGGCGTGATAAAATAAACAAGGAATAACAGTTTAGCTCATGGAGCACATATCAAGCTAAATCGTAGTCACATACTATAGTCTTTGATCTACATAGTAGAGAGATTAAAAATGCATTTGATTCTAGTTGTAGTCGCTTTTCACTCTTAATGCCAATGTATAACAGTTGACAAATGTTAAACTAAAACTCCGAAAAATGATCACAATTAATAATAATAACAAGATAAGGTCTGTGGAGCACAGGACTGACATGGCTTCTGGCGTAGTTGCGGCGAGACAACAGCCTTCTTCGCCGCGGCCGGAGGAGGGCAGAAGGGCAGGTCCTTGGCCCTTGCCGATTTCTACCCTGGAAGGGCCGTGCTGGTGGGAATGGAACGAGAAAAAGTCCCTGCGCCTATGCGGAACTGAACCCGACATCTCCAGGGCCGGAGTATAGTCCTTTACCTTCTAGCCCATCACAGCCATAGTTAATAATAATATATTACTGTATTAAACACAATACAAGCAGCAAAACATACAGTGTAAAATTGTTTTATCTGTTGCCACGTCTACCACAAAGAAGACGTTACTTTGTTTCGAATTAATACTGTATTTTTTGATAAGATGTATAATTTGTGCATGGACTACGAATAAGCCTTACCAAAGACAGCTTTGTAGCATGCTTGTTGAGACGTAAATTATCTGATAGTAATAATTCACTAGAAATCTATACGCTTATTAAATGTACGAAATCTAATTCATTTCAGATTTAATGTTTCATGTAAGTTTCTCGTCTCATGTTTGAATATAATGTTTCAACTCCCAAATACTATGATACCCTGAGTCAAAGACAAAAAAAAAGGACCTATCACGAATGAACTATTCAAATGGTACAGAAGTCGGTAGATTCGATGTAAATGTAAAGACAAATGATTGCAGTTTCAGAACAATTGGATGATTTATTCAAGAGAAATAAGGTCATAAACTGAGCAAGGCGCCGGTCCACCTCTGACCTTTATGCAAGTAGTTATTCGGCTTAGCACAGATTCAGAGAGTTGTTGGACGTACGTCTGACGGACACCGTGCAAAATTCTGTCCAACTGACGCCTTAGATCGTTAAACTCTGAGCTGGTTGGAGGGCCTCGCTTATAATGCTCCAAACGTTCTCAACTGGGGAGAGATTTGGCAACCTTGCTGGCCAAGGTAGGGTTCTGCGAGCACCAAGACAAGCAGTAGAAACTCTCGCCGTGTGCACGCGGGCGTTATCTCACTTAAATGTAAGCCCAGGATGGCTTACCAAGAAAGGCAACGAAACGGAGCGCAGAATATCGTCAACGTATCGTAGTGCTGTAAAGTGCCACATATGTCAACCAGCGGGATCCTGCTAGGCGCCCTAAACCATTGCTCCTGTTTGTCGGGCCTTATGGCGGACGATTGCCAGGTTGATATCTCGCCATAGTCCGGGGCGTCTGCAGATACTTCTTCCCTAGTCACCTGGGCTCAGTTCGGAGCACGACCCATCGCTGAAGACAATTGTACTGCAGTCAATGAGGTTCCTAGCTGAATGTACCCGATACCACTGCAAATGGGCTTGCTCGAGTACGGAGGTCAATGGTAGTCGGCGCAAGGAGTGCCGTGAACTCAGCCCCCTTTCTGTTAGCCGCCTGTTAATCCTCCTTCCGGTCACCGCAGCACCAGTTGCTCATCGGATCGATGATAATTTTAACTCTGGGGCTTTGAGTGTCTCTCTGACGATTTCTCGGTCCCCACGTTCTGTCGTCTCTTTAAGTTGACCGCTTCCGCTCCTGTTCCAATGTCGAGCAACTCGCCGATTACTCTATCCGTTTTTTTTTTTTTTTTTTTTTTTTTTTTTTTTGAGCCCAACTACACATTCTCTCTCAAATTCTGACACCCTGAGTGCCTGTCTGCGAGGCATAATTAGTCCAACTGAGCACACGGAATGAAATCTTCAAAGACATAATACGCTAGTGTCGACATGTCCCCAGATTACTATCTTTCCCAGCTTAGCAGTGACACTACGCTTCAAGCGTCACACTTTTATACATCGGCAACAAATGTTTACAATTTAGCAATTGTGTCGATATCTGTACGAATATCAGCTTCGCGATGCGTCGCTTTCTTGGGAGGATGGTTGGGGGCCTTACAGTGTATATCGTCTGGAGACACATAATTTCTATCATCCAAGGTATTAAGCTAAATGTTACAGCGAAGGCACGGCGACAGACTAAAACTCGCTTAAACGCTTGTTGAAGAAATTATCTAGTCGCAAGTATATCTGCGGATGTATTATCTGTGATGTGCTTAATCAGTAACGGTTGGAAATATTACGCGCAGCAACAATCAGTGTAATCAATGTAATGATAGTATGTAGCTGAATGTGCGAAGCTAAAAACTGAACATATCCATCATCGGATTTCAGTAGCAGTAGTTTACCACAGCAATACGAGAACACGTTACATATTCAAGACTACTTCCTTAACAGTCGTAGACCCGTGCTTTGGTTCCAGCTGGGGATCCCTCCACTGTTTGTCTTGCCACTGCAGCTCTTAAAGCAGACGGTTTTTCGTATTTATTGTATAAATAGTACACATCAGTATTCAATATAAGTGGGCAAGTAAAAATACTGGTTGTTTACGACTTTTAATTTGCCATTCACATACACAGCGGTTCCAAATTTCTGTCATATCAGAAGTACCTTGTGTTTACCATTTACATAACTGGATAGGCACATAAGTTAAAACACGCATTAGCAAAATAAAAGAACGTTAGTAGCAACACGTAATGCCCAGCAATACAGTAGAAAGCAATATTCAAATGGTATTATACGTATGCAGAGTGGGCATTAAGCCGAATGATTCTTCCAGTCTGCACTGTTTTGAAACTTTCAGTGAAACAAAAACTGTGTGCTGGACCGGGACTTGAACACAGAACCTTGTCTTTGGTTACAGAGTGTTATTAATCCTGAAGTGTTTGCTCTCTAAAGAGAAACTAAGTGGTCGCATGGATTATATGTGAATGTCATTGTCTCCACACAAAAATGTGGAGATTGAAGTCTGAAAATTTTTTATTAAGTGTTTTATTTGTTGCCCTGAGCAGAGTTTATTAAAAATGATCAACAAAAAGTAACCCATATTTGACAAAAATTTGATAGTACATCACAATTTTAACTAAAATGGCATCATTTGCTTTGATTGAGTTTAAGAAATTACTAATTGTGAAAAATACTAATCTAATCGTGGTTTTCAAAACAATGCATACAGACTATATTGGAATGATCAGGGAAGAAGAGTTTATTACACGCATTGTACACTTATACACCGAATATTTACATTTTGTATTCTTCTGCAGTCATAACAGCTTCCCATAGAATTCTTCTGTGCCATTCCCGATGTTGATGACTGACTTTCCATCCGAGGAACGCCAGGAAAGCCTTTATTTTGAAAGACAGACTCTTGGTAACAGTTTTTGAACCTTCTGTGAGTCAGAGATTACATCCACGTCAGCGACAGGTCAATAAGGAAAACTCGACATCGAACAGCAATGTACTTCTGGTTCGCTGTATAAATGCAAACACCATTGAGGTTCAGTAGATCGTAAAATACAGTAAGAGACCATCTTGTTGAATTTCAGGACATATATTTAGGCGCCGTCGAGGGGGAGGGGTAAGGGACAAGAGAGAATGCGTCCCACCACCCATTGTAATCTCGAATACACGATTTTTGTTTATACGTTAGTGGGTAACCGCCAGTTCTCTGAAATATAATAAGTTTTTTTTGTGTCATGTATAAAAGTTAATCAGCTACGTCACGTCCCGAAACTAACCAACTATTTAATATAGAAATGGTAATTTTAGTACCTTGACCCCCTGGATAAATTTTAGCGGACGCTCATGGTCATACAGCGAACGCATATTATCAACTGGATCCACTCCAATCTTCGTAAGGTAGTCGAATGTTTCCGGTTTTTGTTGAGCTTCTGCTTCGGTATCAGTTTTTGTATCGTTGTTGAACATCAAAATAACCACTTTATTAGGCTATACGTTTAGCATCTCTGTCTCTAGAGCCGCCCCGTCGGAGGTTCGAGTCTTCTCTCGGGCATGGGTGTGTGTGTTGCCCTGAGAGTAAACTGGTTTAAGTTAGTTTACGTAGTGTGTAAGTCTAGGTCCCATAGGAACTTACCAAAAATTTCCAAATTTCCTGTCTCTAGAATATATGTTCTTGATGTGGTCTAATTTAATTTTAGTATATTTAATTACGAGATGACCGCAATTTTCAGTAGTAGTTTTCTGTAGTGTAGTTCTTTTAGGACCAAGAGGTACATATGCAGTGTTATGACTTCTAGTCATTCATATTTTCAGATGGTTCAAATGGCTCTGAGCACTATGGGACTTAACATCTGAGGTCATCAGTCCCCTAGAACTTAGAACTACTTAAACCTAACTAACCTAAAGACATCACACACATCTATGCCCGAGGCAGGATTCGAACCTGCGACCGTAGCAGTCCCGCGGTTCCGGACTGCAGTGCTAGAACCGCACGACCACCGCGGCCGGCCCTATTTTCAGAACAGAAGTCTTTGACCAGATAGTATTTATGCCAGTATAAAAATTAACCTTACTTCCTTCTTTAGATTGTTCATCACATGTATATTCAGAACAGTTTTAATGAGCCAGGAAATTTCATGTCAGCGCACACCCCGCTGCAGTATGCAAATGTCATTCTGGATATTCAGGACTGTTTTTAGTTGCTTCACTTGGAACTTCTTCCTCTTGCTCAGACTCAGACTAGTAGCCGTGGTCTTCCAGAACATCATCTTCATACTTAGAATTCGGATCAGTAGTATCTTCCTCGTTCTCACTTTATTTCAGCCACGCCAGAATTCAAGTTTCTTGCCCCTAATCGAAGTGGTTTCCAAAATTTAATGGAATTGCACGATTGTTTCACATGTTTATACATTCTAGAACAATAATTAGTCAATATAGTTAACGTAATCCGACAATAAAAGAAAATTGCGCTTAAGAAATATTAGCGTAATTCGTCGCTCGAATTTCAGTGGTAGAACACTGACTTTGAAAAGTTCCTGTGACGAAACGACATGAGACCGGTGCTAGCACAAAACAGAGAGCATACACCATCAGTCCATCTTAAAGTTCTCAGAGGCTCGAAACATGGTTGTTACTGAGTTTCTGCTTTTTTTTTTAATTTACGCAAGTTTATTACATACGTAATCCATGGAACCACTGCAGGGTTAATCTTGTGGTTTCACCCTACACCGTCCTGAAAATGCATAACTCATAATCAGCCCTGACAAGTCATTTCACTCATGTCGTTAGATGTGCATTATGGAATGGAGATGCAACGTTTCTTTGAAATCATAATTTGTGAAATGGCCACTTTTGGAGCAACCCTTCACTGTATATATGAGCCTCAATTATGCTGGTTGTAAGTGGGCTTCTTCTCTGTGTTCAGTTATTCCATGTCTGACTCCCTTCGAATAGCGCCGAAATAGCCATCATTGTGTAAATACCTACGTTTCGTGTATACAGTTTCTTCCCAGTATCCTAGGTATCTCGGGCGATGGACAACTGCTTGCAGACACCTCGCCACGTAATTGCCAAGCCGCAGCAGCCTACTCTGCCTTTAAGAGCGGAAATTTAGAATCTGCAGGGAATTCAGATATAACTCAATCTTAGCCATGCAAGACAACCATCATCATTCCTACACACAGGGGATCCCAATTAATTGGGAAGGTGGATAGAGGATTTAACACTAAAAATTAAGATTAAAGTTTAACAAAGAGATATATCTTACCATAACTGATAAACATTTGGCCGAAAGCAACGTTGACGGACATTTTAATACTAGCTACATACAGGGATAGCAATCAGTGAATGAAGAAACATTGCTGTCTTCTGTTCAGGATAATGAACAAGCAAACTTTAATCTCAATGAAGGTGGCAAGCGCCAAGAGCATCGCTGATTCACATCGATTCGTCTTGCTTCTACCGTTTGTATGAAGAGAAGCTGGCAAAAAGCCAACATGGAACGTCTGCGCTCATAGTTTTTATGATCTGGGAATGTCCACCCTCCTGTCACCTTTTGACCCTACAAATCTTGTACCAATTATTAAAGCCTCTCAGACCGAATGTATAAGAAATACTGTTCCTCAGTACGTCGGGGATTTGTCTATTACAGTTTTCAGAATTTGCCTTTAATGTTTAGTGAACCTCAAAATAAAATTAATAATCCGATAGTAAGTTCACCTGCAAGTCGGTCATTAAGAACTGCTCCAGAATGTGCAATGATGTGTACTGATTATTAATTAATTGACGTTTCTTGCGAATGTACATCTAAACGTCCCGAAAGGTGGTGGGTCTCGCTAGCGTTGCTATGTTACAAAAGTGTTTAGTTACGTTTGTATGGAAGATCACAGCCAAAACATTTAAATATATAACGTATTCCAGTATCTCCCTGTCACTACAGTTTCAATCGTAGCAAGAAACCTTATTCTGCATATTTATCTTCTTTTTTTAATTTTGTTTCCTGAGGGACACAACGTCTGTAATTTTTTAATCTTTACCCAAACATTTTTCGACACGTATGTGAGATCTTCAGTGTTTCTCATTTTATTTCTGGAAAGTATTGTTAAAAATGTTGTTGGTTTCCAGTTTTAGAGCTAAGGCTTGCAACAGAAACTTCCAACCTTAAAAGCATGATTGTCTGTGGTGTCCATTGTTGCTTGGTCGCCAATAAATAGAAAAATATTTTCTGTCATCTAGTGTCAATGATACGATTCGCTGATGACGTTGCTATCCTGAATGAAAGTGAAGAAGAATTAAATGATCTGCTGAACGGAATGAACAGTCTAATGAGTACACAGTATGGTTTGAGAGTAAATCGGAGAAAGACGAAGGTAATGAGAAGTAGTAGAAATGAGAACAGCGAGAAACTTAACATCAGGATTGATGGTCAGGAAGTCAATGAAGTTAACGAATTCTGCTACCTAGGCAGTAAAATAACCAATGACGGACGGAGCAAGGAGGACATCAAAAGCAGACTCGCTATGGCAAAAAAGGCATTTCTGGCCAAGAGAAGTCTACGAATATCAAATACCGGCTTTAATTTGAGGAAGAAATTTCTGAGGATGTACGTCTGGAGTACAGCATTGTATGGTAGTGAAACATGGACTGTGGGAAAACCGGAACAGAAGAGAATCGAAGCATTTGAGATGTGGTGCTATAGGCGAATGTTGAAAATTAGGTGGACTGATAAGGTAAGGAATGAGGAGGTTTTACGCAGAATCGGAGAGGAAAGGAATATGTGGAAAATACTGATAAGGAGAAGGGAAAGGATGATACGATATCTGCTAAGACATGAGGGAATGATTTCCATGGCACTAGAGGGAGCTGTAGAGGGCAAAAACTGTAGAGGAAGACAGAGATTGGAATAAGTCAAGCAAATAATTGAGGGCGTAGGTTGCATGTGCTACTCTGAGATGAAGAGGTTAGCACAGGAAAGGAATTCGTGGCGGGCCGCATCAAACCAGTCAGTAGACTGACGACGAAAAAAAAAAGTGTCACTTACAGGTTGATTATAATTAAAGTTATACTTTCAAAACGCTGTAGAAATAACGCCACAGGTCAGAATGACGTCAAATTGCAATGGAATATTATCGGAGAAGAGGGTAAAGTATAACAGAAGAAAAAAATAGTGAGAGAACTGATCAATAGATGGCGCTGTATGTGTCGGAATACGTAAATTAAAACACTTATAATGCGCACGATGCATTGCAGTTGTTATAAACACACCGGGTACACGGCTTTTACTCCTTCCGCGTCTGCGACGTTAGCCATGACTGACTCAACGTAGGATCGCGCTCTGCCTGTAAAGCCGTATTACAAGAGTGGCGACTGTGCACACGTCGCCCTGCAGAAGTACCGGACACTGAAGGTTTTTAAAAAGGCGTTGGTCCGATGACTGCTGTTGGTCTGGAGAAATGATTCGAAAATTCGAAAAGACTTGTTCTTTTGATGTGCAACCTGGTAGAGGGAGGAAACGAATTGATTCGACGTCAGTGGAAGCAGTGGCCACAACAATGCAGGAGGAGACAAGAGGTATTGTGTGAACGGGTACTGCACGGAGAATTGCCCGAACATTGGACATACCGGTGAACACAGCATTCTTTGCTATCCATTAAGAATTACCTATGTGCACGAGTTGCTTCCTGTTCGCCTGCCAGCTAGAGAAACCTTTGCTTTAGAATTTCTTGCTCGCGTGGAAGTGGACAATCATTGGCAGCGGAAGATTTTGTGGACAGACGAAGCCCACTTCCATCTGACGGGATATGTCAATAAACAGAATTGTCGAAAATGGGCAAAGGAAAATCCACACGCAAATCAACCAGCACCACTTCATCCTGAAAGGATCACTGTGTGGTGCGGGTTTCTGGCATCACTTATCATAGGGCCATATTTTTTCGAAGGTGCTTCCGGTCCTGTTACCTGTACCTTCACTGGCAAGTGCTATGAGTGTCTTCTGCGCAAACACATCATTCCAGCTCCCCAACAGCGTGGATGTGTGTATGGCATCATTTTCATACAAGATGGCGCACCTCCGCACATTGCAGATCCAGTTAAGCAACTGATGAAGCGTCATGTCGGAAATGCTAGAATTATCAGCACCTGATCTCAATCCGTGTGATCTCTGGATGTGGGGCCCCGGAAAAACTTCGATCAGTTGTGGAATATGCTGTTTCTCGAATTCAGCTTGTTGCAGAAAACGATGGACAGCATATTGAAAACGTTTTGCGTCAGTCACACAGAAATTAATAATCCAGTTTGATTTTGATTGACGCTTTTTGTGCGGTTTCTGGCCTCACGACAATTGAAAACCGATGTGTGCGATGCTTTTTATGCGGTTTTTAGGCTTATGACAATTAAAAACCTATTTTCCCCATCCCATGTGATGTGACATTGTCGTGGTGGAGGGGATTAAGTAACTAACAGTATCACACCTGTACACCCATGCACACTGACTAGTACAGTTTGTTTAAAGTCAAATATACACCTTAACCATTGTTGTATGATGCATTTGTCATTTGTAGTCGACCACTATAAAATTATGATGCTTACAGCGCCATCTATTGCTACATTTTGTTACTAATTATTTTTCTTCTGCCATACGTTTTCCCCCTTCTCCGACAATATTCCGATGCAATTTGACGTCATTCTGACCAGTGGTATTATTGCTACAGTTTAACTTCAATTATGATCACCCTGTGCTTAAGATACACAGTAAACAAGATTGGCAAAAATCTTAAATCTTTTTTCCGCCAGTCGTTTACACCTTTAGGTTATTAACCTCATTAAGACTGATCCTGTTAATAGTGTAATTTGCAACGAAAAATATTTAGGGGAAGCGGTGCGCAGGGGCGTGTTCAACCAGTGGTTTGCACTGCCATTCTTACAGGATTTCTTGCTCTGCGAGGGCAGCTCTGAAGGCGCGCAGATGGCAGTGCCACAGAGTCGGTGGCACCTGCCACGTGTGGGGCACACGTGCTGGGATGGGGATGCGTGCAGGCGCGCAGCGGCCGGGCCACACTGCCGTCTTTGTGGCCAGCTGTGACGTCACTTCCAGCAGGTGGCCCTTTGAGTAAGCCTGGCGCGTGGCTCGAGCACGCGGCTCTTCAGCTGAAACCACAGGTGACGTAGACCGAACATGACGTCATTGTATTGGAACCGTTATCTCGATCAGCGATTGGAGATGACATCCAATTGCAGGCGAGTTCTGGAGTAGTGTTCAATTTAACGTAATGGTGCTCGTAGTGTTTTTAGTAAGGGTTTCTTCGTTAAAAGTGCAATTCTTGTGCAGCGTTTGGTTGCACCGAAATATATGTGAACGGGAGTAATATTTCGTTCCAGCGCATTTTCTTTCTTTTTTTTTTTTTTTTTTTTCTAGGTGCGAAAAGATTCGTGGACACGTTTCGCGACATGAGTCAGTGAATTTACACGCTGAAGCAAGGAAGTGATAAAATGTAAAACTCTATGATTGACGAAGTTTTTGTGATACATAATGGTAATATCTAAATCACTACCAGAATTTTTTTTCTAAAAATCTACATTTTCTAATTTATTATACTTCCTATCGTGACGTGGCTTCTGTATCTGTTATAGACTAAGCAAAAATCATAAAACAGAAACGCTTCTTTTGTGTAAAAATCGGCCATTATGACTGTATCTTACCAATAATTCGATAACACACTGACATTTCTGTTAAATAAACTACCTGTATGGCAACGTAGTTCTCTGCTCCCTACGGAGGTGATTGTGGTGAGTCCCCAGGCCATCGGAATGCCGCCCTCGGACCTCGACATCAGGGTGGCTGATATTTTTTGTGTTTCTATCCAACCGCCGTAACTCTTGCGTTGGTCACTATGCTGCTACCCGCGAAATACCGACTGCAACCATTGTTATAGGGTATAAAGTTCGTGAAGTATAGTGACAGGGGCACCTGCCGTGGACACTCACAGAAATTTTTGGCTTAGAATTCGAATATGCAATAAATATGCGGGGAAGTTCCCACTTGAAAATACAAAAGTTGATCCCGCCCACACAGGAGAGTAAGGTAGGACGATGCCAGTTGTAACACAGACGGATGTTCCTTTTACTAATATTAACTCTTCACATTTAAGATAATTGTCGTATGATGCATCGTTTTCGAGATATTCAGCTGTCTCAAGTTGAAACAAAGACTCTTAACGTGTGTGGTCAGAACTCTACAGCTACAGGAGCTAACTGCAGATTATTGATGCCTCATATTTTTGCTTACATACTTGCAGTTGCTCGACGAACGCTCCTGGTCTATTCTATTCCTCCTTTTTCTCTTGTATTCATTTTATTGTTATTCTCTATGTACTCCCCGTGTTCTTTTATTGTCTAATATTTAGGTGTTTCTTACAGTAAAACAAACTCTTCACACCACTGAAACATAATTTAGCTTATGATTTTCCTGTTACAGTTGTCAGTTCTACCTTTCACTCTGTTTCTGCATAGCTTTCCCTATACAATACCTCTTCAAGATTTTTTGAGTGCTCTTCTTTTCTATTACTATTATCTGATTGTGATTGTTAGATTGATTGTTATATAGACTGTTAATTTCTTTTATATATCCTCTCTTCTACTGAGTGTAATTCTTTTCTAGTGTTGTCCTCCTCCGTTCCATCTCAATTTTGTGTGTGCGCACACACACACACACACACATACACACACACACACACACACACACACAGTTCTGTCGAGATTTAGTGCTGGCGTTTTTGTGGTTTGTTCCCTCTACATTTATTTACTATTTAACATTTTCAATTACGTTGCTACTCCAGTTTCAAAATAGTCATTCACTCTGTGGCTGTACCTCACTGCCGTTGTTTAACTCCTTTTTCAGCAGTGAACCCCCGTCGATGACAATAGTCATTTAAAGTCTGACGATGACACTGAGAGCCGAAAATCGGTTAACGAAATGAAATCATTCTGTAGTGCACCCACAAGATTCTGATTTTCATCTATAACCTTCCCTTATTTTGTGTTTTTTTTTCCCTCTAACGATTACAGTTCCATTCCTACTACCTACTTGAAACTTTCGTAATTGGACTCAGTGCCTACATGAACATTCCTAACGGACTAAGACTTTATGATGGACCAGGACTGTAAAAGACATCCTGACATGTCAACGATGACACAAAGTGAATTTCGAAGAAGCAAGAGACAGTTGCTGGATGGCAGAAATTTGATGACACTCAACATGTACATCAGCATTTACACCTCTACTCGGCAAGCCATTTTAAGAAGTGAGGCGGAGGTTACTTTGTGTACTGCTGTGACTTACCCTGTTCCTTCTAGCAGTCACGAGTGATGCGTGGGAAGTACCATTACCGTTAAGCCTCTGCGTGAATTCGAATCTCTTTGTACTTACCTTCGTGGGCCTTTAATGTGATATGCGTAAGAGGAACATCTGTACTAATTGCTTCGTCTAGGAACTTAAGATTTTGGAATTGTAACAGTAAACCGTACAGTGATGTACAAACGCCTTTCCTGTAGCGTCTGCCTATAGAGACGGGCAGGGAGAGTGAAATTTTCTACGTTGGACAACTGGCGTTATTAATCACACGAAAGTATCGACAGCCGCCGGTAGAGGAGGCCGAGCGGTTCTAGGCGCTTCAGTCAGGAACCGCGCGATTGTTACGGTCTCAGGTTCGAATCCTGCCTCGGGCATGGATGTGTGTGATGTCCTTAGATTAGTTAGGTTTAAGTAGATCTAAGTTCTCGGGGACTGATGACCTCAGATGTTAAGTCCCATAGTGCACAGAGACATTTTTTTATTTTTTTTATTGACATCGTTTACTCGATGATGAAGACAGCGATCTCCACACTCTTAAGAGACACTGCGAGTTAGAATATGTTCCCATAACAGGACATAAGAGATAAGACACTAGCTAGGGCGCAAGAACGTCTACCAGGAGTTTGTCTGAGCGGTAAAGAACGTGTACGTGTAAGAAAATCGTTAAGCGAATGTAGCGGAACTGAGGACCGCTGACGACTAGGCACGAGAAGAATTAATTCGGCCATTATCACCACGTCAGCGACATAAACAGTTTATCCTCACTAGTTTTTGGCACTCGATCAGTGAGATCGGCGGCATTCATGTCGTTCGCACTCCATTCTCTGGTTACAGTAGGGTAACGTCTTGTATATGGATTGTCTTAGTGTAGATCTTACTCTTACTACCTTACCACAAGATCAGCGATTCGTAGCCTCAGGTAATGAAGTCCAGCATCCAGTAATGAAGTCAGTACCGCAGCCAGCACCGACGGGTATTCCGTGGGTCCACCAACACGGCTTTGACGGCGTACCGCAACGCTGCCCCAGGTTCAGCGTTCAGCGTGGCATCACGGCATTCGAAATCGCGGCCACATGATGTAGTCAGTAGTCAGTCGTAATCCCATTAGTTTTTATTGTGATGGCAACTCTAGATTCGGCTATAAACAGCCATCTTCAGTGCATTTTCCATACTGTTCAACAGATGTCACCACATGAATGTTCTGAAGATGGCTATACAGAGGGGGTCAAAAAAATTGTTTCCACTGTTTAAAAGTCCATAACTTGCAAACTAATTGAAGGAGTTGTCTCAGTTTTGATGACAGTGTAGCTTATAGTCCAACTTAAAGATATTACTGTAGTTGTGATTCTTGAGTTTCTCCCGGCGTATTTGATAATCAAAATATCCACGGGTGTACTGCCGGTCTACAGTGTCCAACGGGCACAATATTTCGGGGATCATAGTGAAGGGTGACGGAAATTTAATAGTCATGTGTGACTGGAATTCGGTAGTAGGAAAAGGGAGAGAAGGAAACGTAGTAGGTGAATATGGACTGGGGCAAAGAAATGAAAGAGGAAGCAGCCTGGTAGAATTTTGCACAGAGCACAACTTAATCATAGGTAATACTTGGTTCAAGAAGCATAAAAGAAGGCTGTATACATGGAAGAAGCCTGGAGATACTGACAGGTTTCAGATAGATTATATAATGGTAAGACAGAGATTTAGGAACCAGATTTTAAATTGTAAGACATTTCCAGGGGCAGATGGGGACTCTGACCACAATCTATTGGTTATGAACTGTAGATTAAAGCTTAAGAAAGTACAAAAAGGTGGTAATTTAAGGAAATGAGACCTGGATAAACTGAAAGAACCAGAAGTTGTACAGAGTTTCAGGGAGAGCACAAGGGAACAATTAACAGGAATGGGGGAAATAAATACAGTAGAAGAATAATGAGTAGCTTTGAGGGATGAAGTAGTGAAGGCACGAGAGGGTCAAGTAGGTAAAAAGACGAGGGCTAGTAGAAATCCTTGGGTAACAGAAGAAATATTGAATTTAATTGATGAAAGGAGAAAATATAAAAATGCAGTAAATGAAGCATGCAAAAAGGAATACAAACGTCTCAAAAATGAGATCGACAGGAAGTGCAAAATGGCTAATCAGGGATGGCTACAGGACAAATGTAAGGATGTAGAGGCTTATCTCACTAGGGGTAAGATAGACACTGCCTACAGGAAAATTAAAGAAACCTTTGGAGAAAAGAGAGCCACTTGTATGAATATCAAGAGCTCAGATGGAAACCCAGTTCTAAGCAAAGAAGGGAAAGCAGAAAGGTGGAAGAAGTATATAGAGGGTCGAGGGCGATGTATTTGCGGACAATATTATAGAAATGGAAGAGGATGTCGAGGAAGATGAAATGGGAGATACGATACTGCGTGAAGAGGTTGACAGAGCACTGAAAGACCTGAGTCAAAACAAGGCCCCCGGAGTAGAAAACATTCCATTGGAACTACTGACGGCCTTGGGAGAGCTAGTCCTGACAAAACTCTACCATCTGGTGAACAAGATGTATGAGACAGGCGAAATTCCCGCAGATTTCAAGAAGAATATAATAATTTCAATCCCAAAGAAAGCAGGTGTTGACAGCTGTGAAAATTACCGAACCACCAGTTTAATAAGTCACAGCTGCAAAATACTAACGCGAATTCTTTACAGACGAATGGAAAAACTAGTAGAAGCCGACCTCGGGGAAGATCAGTTTGGATTCCGTAGAAATGGTGGAACACGTGATGCAATACTGTCCCTACGACTTATCTTAGAAGCTAGATTAAGGAAGGGCAAACCTACGTTTCTAACATTTGTAGACTTAGAGAAAGCTTTTGACAATGTTGATAGCTGAAGGTGGCAGGGGTAAAATACAGGGAGCGAAAGGCTATTTACAATTTGTACAGAAACCAGATGGCAGTTATAAGAGACGAGGGACATGAAAGGGAAGCAGTGGTTGGGAAGGGAGTGAGACAGGGTTGTAGTCTCTCCCCGATGTTATTTAATCTGTATATTGAGCAAGCAGTGGAGGAAACAAAAGAAAAATTAGAAGTAGGTATTACAATCCATGGAGAAGAAATAAAAACTTTGACGTTCGCCGATGGCATTGTAATTCTGTCAGAGACAGCAAAGTACTAAGAGATGCTGAGGGTATTAGATTAGGAAATGAGACACTTAAAGTAGTAAAGGAGCAAAATAACTGATGATGGTCGAAGTAAAGACGATATAAAATGTAGAGTGCCAAAGGCAAGGAAAGCGTTTCTGAAGAAGAGAAATTTGTTAACATCGAATATTGATTTAAGTGTCAGGAAGTTATTTCTGAAAGTATTTGTATGGAGTGTAGCCATGTATGGAAGTGAAACACGGACGATAAATAGTTTGGACAAGAAGAGAATAGAAGCTTCCGAAATGTGGTGCTACAGAAGAATGCTGAAGATTAGATGGGTAGATTACATAACTAATGAGGAGGTATTGAATAGGATTGGGGAGAAGGGAAGTTTGTGGCACAACTTGACCAGAAGAAGGGATCGGTTGGTAGGACATGTTCTGAGGCATCAAGGGATCACCAATGTAGTATTGGAGAGCAGCACGGAGGGTAAAAATCGTAGAGGGAGACCAAGAGACGAATACACTAAACATATTCAGAGGATGTAGGTTGGAGTAGGTACTGGGAGATGAAGAAGCTTGCACAGGATAGAGTAGCATGGAGAACTGCATCAAACCAGTCTCAGGACTGAAGACCACAACAACAACAACATGTCGCCATCATCAGGTGAACTGACGGACTGAGCTCCTGTGAACGTGCCGGTACGGAGATCCGTACACTATGGCTGCTCACGGGGAACTGGCTTCGGTCGCGGCGGCGGCCGATTTAAATACCCTCCGCCCGCGGCGCACTCCCTCCGCCGTCCGCGCCCGCGTCAGTTCACCTGATGACGACATGTACGATCGCCGAAATATTGTGCCCGTTGGACACTGTAGATCGGCAGTACACCTTAGGATATCTTGATTACTGTAGTTGTTCGAAATGGTCACCATTAACATCCACACACAAACGATGCCCCCGAACGCAGCACGAACTACTGGCTGCAACGTGTTCAGTTGGATATTTGCACGTGATTGTACGATCGATTCTCGAAGTTCATCCAATGTGCGTGGCTTTTGTCGATAAACGACGTCCTTTAGTGTTCCCCGCAGGTAAAAGTCCAGAGGAGTTAGGTGTGGGGAACGTGGTGGATACTCTACAGCACCTCTACGGCCTGTCCATCTTCCTGGTAGATTTTAGACGAGATACGCTTTGGTAGTGGGATGGGGCACCATCTTGTTGAAAGTAAACTCTTCCGTCTCCATACAAGTCTCGGATGGCCGGTAAAATGGATGTCTGAAGGATGTACACCTCACCGGTAACTGCGCCGTCAAAGAAGAATGGCCTAATCAAGCCCCGGTAAGAAAACCTACACCACACATTTACTTCTGGCAATGTCACGGCTTTGTCTAGATGGACGTTCGGATTTTCGGCGGCCCAGTAGATGCAATTGTGGCGATTTACTGTACAATTGAGTTTGAACTGTGCCTCATAAGACCACACAATCATCTTTGCAAACTCTTCATCGTTGCGCACCATGTTAGTAAACCACTCGCAGTTCTCCAGTCTATGATATGGGTCGTCCTCGTTCGTTGCGTGTAGCAATCGTGCGATGTAGCACTTCCACTTTGATGTCTTCAAAATTCGCCGAACACTTGAGCGACTCACTCCAGTTTCACGGGCACACTGTCTCACTGACAGAAGTGGTGAACAAGTGGATTGTTGTGACACATGACGAGAGTTGGCAGGACTTATTACTGTTATAGTTCGTCCAGATCATTTTTTGTGTACGTAGGCTTCAAATTTGTTTCGAATGCGATGAATCGTTAAACGTGTCGGTGGCTCTGTTTGATACTCATTTCGCCATTGCCGTTGAACCTCATTAATGTTTTCGTACTTAAAATACAGCTTCAAAATTGACTTCCTTTCGTCGAATGTAAGCCTTCCGCCAGCCACATTTACTCTAGTAGCTAGGTGCAACTAAGAACAGAACACTGATTATCTGGCGACTGTCATCTGACAAAACAAAACAACGCAATACAACGCTTGTGTGGCGATTGCCGGAACTACAAACTATTACACTACCAAAGATGAGACAACTCCGTCAGTTAGTTTGCCAGTTATGGACTTTTAAGCAGTGGATACATTTTTTCTTGGACCCCTCTATATATAACCGAAATATATATTGACAAGCATAATAAAAACTAATGGGATTGCGACTGACTGCTGTGTGCTTCTCCTTTCTTACAATATACGGTCGCTGTGCACAACGGTTCCTGATGGAATCAAAAGGGACCTGATGGCAAAACACGGGCCGTGATCTGGGACGGATTGAGTACTCCCCGAAACAGTGTGAATGAAACGCACACTACGCAATCACCGTCATCTCCTAGCAGGGCTATCGACAGGGTGTGCCTACCTGGCAAGCGGAAGGCGAACCGCGACACCATCAACTTTGACTCCGAGCTGATGCAGTGTCCTCGACAGACTTGAGTCCAATGGTGGATTGAGCGGATTCCTCTTCGGATTACGCAGCCACCGTCCGTCGCTAAAGATACGCGACGACTTGCATTCGGAGTAATAAATGGAATAATCTTGAGTACTGTTTTATTATGCCGAAAGACGCTACTCGTGTCCTCGGTTTGCATCCGGGAAACACAGCAGGGATTTCCAGCCTGGTACTGGGTGACACTACAGCGCTTACTGTACGATCCTGCCACGAAAAACTCTGCTGTTCTTAAGATATTCTCCATTTCCGCTATCAGTCCTACATATTAAGGATCCCACACTGTCGGGAACCACTCGAATATCGGTCGAACGAGGGTTTCACAAGCTACCTCCTTTGTATGTGCACTACACTTCTTCAGAACTCTTCAAGTTAATCTCATTTCGGTATCTGCCTTTCCTAAGAATAATTTAATATGGTAGACTCACTTTAAAACGTCCCCTACGCATACTCACAGGTATTTAATGGATGTGACTTCTTTTATCAAACTTCTACAATTGTCAAATCGTACAGTAATGGGCCTTTCATCCTATTTGTGCGCACTGTGTTACATTTGCTTATATCGAGGGTCAACAGCCAGACCCCGCACCAAGCGTCGATCCTCAGCAAGTCTTCCTTCATTTCGCTACATTTCTGTAATTCTGTAGCGTTGCGACTTCTCTGTATACTGCAGCATTCACAGCGGACATCCTCACGAAGTTTCTGTCGTTATTGTCATTGTGTACTCTGCGGCTTAAATGTGTACCGTGTTAGCAAAGACGCGACTCAAGGGTAGAATCCTGGTCGAGCACACTGTTTTAATCTATTGAAAACTTCCTTCTTTCATTAGTTCAAGTATTTTGATGTTAAATGACTATTAGTATCGAAACTTCGTCTCACGCGAGAGACAAATAATTTATTTTCCCTTCATGCATAGGTGTTTCAGTACAACATGTGCCATCGTCAGCATGTGGCGCCACGGGGCATTTACGTCATTTCTGTGCTTACCTAAGGTTCTGATACAACGAGAAGTTGAGAAAAGATGCTAGCTTCAGAGAGGTGAAAAGATGTCAGCAATCGTTAATACTAATATGATTAATACAGCAGCACTCTCATGTTTTCCTCTACATATGCTGAAGAGCCAAAGAAACTGGCACACCTGCCTAATATCGTGTATGGACCCGCAAGCACGCAGAAGTGCCGCAACACGACGTGGCATGGACTCAACAAACGTCTGAAGTAGTGCTGGAGGAAATTGATACCATAAATCCTGCAGAGCTGTCCCTAAATCCATAATAGTCCGAGGGGGATGAGATATCTTCTGAACAGCACGTTGCAAGGCGTTCCAGATATGCTCAATAATTTTCATGTCTTGGGAGTTTGGTGGTCAGTGCAAGATTTTCAGCTCAGAAGAGGGTTCCTGGAACCGCTCTGTAGCAATTCTGGACGTGTTGGGTGCCGCATTGTCCTGCTAGAATGGCCCACGTCCGTCGAAATGCACAATGGACTTCAGTGGATGCAGGTGATCACACAGGATGCTTACGCACGTGTCACCAATCAGAGTCGTATCTAGACGCATCAGGAGTCCCATATCACTCCAACAGCACACGCCCCACACCGTTATAGAGCCTCCATCGAGTTGAACAATCCCCTGATGACATGCAGGATCCATGGATTCATGTGGTTGACTACATACTCTTACACGTCCAATACACTCGATACAATTTGAAACGAGACTCGTCCGACCAGGCAACATTTTTCCAGTCACCAGCAGTCCAATGTCGGTGTTGACTGGCCCAGGCAAGGCGTAAAGCTTTGTGTTGTGCAGTCGTCAAGGGTACATGAGTGGACCTTCCGAAAGCCAATATCGATGAAGTTTCGTTGAATGCTTCGTATGCTGACACTTTTTTATAGCTCAGCACTGAAATGCGCAGCGATCTGCGGAAAGCATGCACTTTCCTAGTTCGCACACGGATCAGATCGTTTTGTACACCATCTGGTACGGAGAGGACGGGAAACACCTTACCACTCCAAAAACACGCTGGAACTTGTTAAGTACGTTTTAGGTGTAGTCATAAGCTGAGCGAGCATCATGATCAATGGAAAAATATGAGTGTATGATCTCGCAGTAGGTTCGAATACTGGAAAAGGTATTGCACGTAGACTGTGCTGTGTGTATATTTGACTTTTTCGTAGTTTGTGATTCGGTCTCCTTGGCCGAAACTGTGCTTCACAGCTGTTCAGACAGCGTTTTTGGGGCAGCGAAACTTTAGGACATGATGTGAACAGGGTGACTCGCAAGTCGCCACTCATGAACTCCATAGAACATGCGTGGGACCCACTCTTAGGAAACTGTGCGGGTTATCTATGACTCTTCGAAGGCTTCAAACACCCCCCACCCCCATCTCTCGAGGAAACATTGGTATAACATGTTCACGTATGGAAACAGTATCATGGAGAATGCCCAGCAACAATGGAGGTCGAGTAATGTTATCTGCGTTATGCCCATTCATGTATCGATCTATACACAGTGTAATAAAACGGTTATGGTGAGATAAAACGCACTAACCGATCTTGAATAGTATGAAATGACTTATTTCCTAGATAAAGACTCAAAACCAAGAAATCCACAATCAAATAGCTGTACGAAAATATATAAACTTCGATATACAGGGTGACCACCCAAAATATCTCTGGAATAATAACAGCTATTGGAAAACGACTTTCACCGGTATCAATGTAGGGCTGGGGCCCATGAATGTACATACTTGCAAACATTCTAAAACGAAAGTATATGTGTTTTTTAACACAAACTTATGTTTTTTTAATGGACCTCCTATATTTTTTCTTCAGCAATCCATAGCATGACAAAGCACATACACAATGGCGTTGATTGCATCGCAATATTCAAATTACATCCCGAGATATTAAGACGCGAAGTTGACGCTTGAAACACCCGACATGCGCTGCTAGCGCACGTCCTGAGGCTCAGGCGTGAACCCCATGCTGCCCGTAATCGCGATGTGATTGACATGCGTAATCACACTTCCATACTTATCAAGAGGTCTGAAACGAATAACACGGTCTGCTGCCATCCTGCATTAACGTCGTACGTTCCAGCAGGTATTTATCCCATAGGCTAGGGGTGATGCGGTTCTGCAACATATCTGTGTACAGCAACGTTAGTCACAAAGTTAACTTCGCTTATTGTTAATCCGTCACTAAAAAGGTAATGCCGTTCAACGTTAAAACTTTACTTTACTGTAGATCTAGCGCAAGTAACAGTTAATCATTTACTTGTAATAGTGAAATTCATGTTGATGGTTTTAGTGAATCGAGCAAGTGGACTAAAAGTTTTACCGTTGTTTAGGTAAAAATGTTTTGATTTGGGAAGTTCAGGTAGGACATAGAAGATGAATGTAAACGTGTTTAACCAATTAGTTTTATTATCACATAATTATCAATGTTATGTTTACCTAATGCGTTAAATAACAAATTGTTGGAAACAAATGTTTCTTAACATCACCGCGTAAAATGGCCCTTTGTAGAAACTTCCACTGTGATATCAGCACTACATAATAAACATAGCGTTCACATCTCATGCTCAAAGTGATGCCCATTGGCTTGCACACATAGGGTCACTCTGCGGATGAAGGATGCCCTAATTCATGCTACTGCTTCCTCTTTGATGGCTGTACAAGCATCAATAATGCGTTGCTTCATGTCCTCTGGTGCTGTTGGTTCACGTTGGTAAACAGCATCCTTCACTGCTCCCCAAAGAAAATAACCCAGCGGTGTAAGGTCCGGAGATCAGGCAGGCCACCTATCTGGGCCACCTCGTCCAATCCACCTACCAGGGAACTTAGGGTTCAGAAGTCGTCGTGCTCGTAAGGCGTTATGTGCAGGGCATCCGTCATGCTGATACCACATGACCATTCTCCGGTTCAGAGGTACGGTGTCCAAGAG
Source organism: Schistocerca gregaria (assembly GCF_023897955.1). NCBI lineage: Eukaryota > Metazoa > Arthropoda > Insecta > Orthoptera > Acrididae > Schistocerca > Schistocerca gregaria. Next base: position 516,632,559 of record NC_064921.1, on the reverse strand, counting down.
AACAGGAAGATTGTGTCGTATAAATCTAGAGTATTGTCTGCCATTTCGGATGCCATTTATAAAGAAAGGTCCGATAATGGTATCTCCAATAATCCCACGCCAAACATTAACTTTCCACGGACGTTGATGCTCTACCTGACGGAGCCATTTTGGATAGTCTGCGGACCAATAATGCATATTCCTATTATTGAAAATTCCTTTGTTGGAGAATGATGCCTCGTCAGTAAAGAGAACACCTGCAAAAAAAATTGGATTAGTCAGAAGTTTTTGCTCAGCCCACCGACAAAATGTTATCCTATTGCGAAAGCAATTTCCATGAAGACCCTGGTGTAAATGAACATGGTAAGGATGAAATTTATGACGTTTAAGAATACGCTGTTCACTTGATTTCGACTCACCAACTTCACGTTCAATTTGACGTGTGCTGATTTGAGGATTCACAGCTATGGTAGCGAGCACAACAACTTCAGCACGTTCATCTGTGCGTGTTCTAGGATGATGTCGAGTTCTTGGATTTAAGCTTCCCGTTTCACGTAGACGAGATGTGAGACGACCAAACATCCGGCGCGAAGGCGATGGCTTGTCAGGGAATCGTCTTCTGTACAGTCGTTCTGCCTGAACAGCATTTCGTCCACCTACAACAGGGTACAGTACAGGTATGTAGAGTAGGGTAGAAAACACATATTAACTTAATAATCATAATGTTCGCTAACAGTACTATCGACAAACAAGCAATCTCACAACTTACATTCTCCATAGATCAGCAGCATTTCTACCATATCTTCATGTGTGTACATTATACTGTACAGTGTAAGTTCCACAACACAACGTTTATTCACAATGTGTACTACCTCCGTGCCGTCACTAGATTAATCTGATGCACGACTACACTGGCAAGCGGTGTACTGCACCCCAAAGCAACAACATATGGGATGCTCGGAGGGTGGTGGAGTACAGAAGTTTGCATGGGTCGCAAATCATAAACAAGGCAAAGTGGTAACTGTGGCAGTAGTGGGAACTACGTTGGACACTTGACTAGGTAGAGCCTGGCCCTGCGCGACAGACACAATGGGTCATATAACGCATTAGATAAACCTTATTTTGGGTGTGCAGGATAAATAAGACAACCTGACGGGTGTACACCGATCGGTACTGGTTCATATTGTGTACGTAGATACGTAAAACTTGCAAGAGGGAAACCATTATATGCTTATGGGAGTTGATGGCAGCAGACCGTATTATTCGTTTCGGACCTCTTGATAAGTATGGAGGTGTGATTACGCATGTCAATCACATCGCGATTACGGGCATCATGGGGTTCACGCCTGAGCCTCAGGACGTGCGCTAGCAGCGCATGTCGGGTGTTTCAAGCGTCAACTCCGCGTCTCAATATCTCGGGATGTAATGGGAATATTACGATGCAATCAACGCCGTTGTGTATGTGCTTTGTCGTGCTATGGATTGCTAAAGAAAAAAATATAAGAGGTCCATTTAAAAAAACGTAAGTTTGTGTTAAAAAACACATATGCTTTCGATTTAGAAGGTTTCCAAATATGTACATTCATTGGCTCCACCCCTACATTGATAACGGTGAAAGTCGTTTTCCAATAGCTGTTATTGTTCCAGAGATACACTTCTGGAAATTGAAATAAGAACACCGTGAATTCATTGTCCCAGGAAGGGGAAACTTTATTGACACATTCCTGGGGTCAGATACATCACATGATCACACTGGCAGAACCACAGGCACATAGACACAGGCAACAGAGCATGCACAATGTCGGCACTAGTAAAGTGTATATCCACCTTTCGCAGCAATGCAGGCTGCTATTCTCCCATGGAGACGATCGTAGAGATGCTGGATGTAGTCCTGTGGAACGGCTTGCCATGCCATTTCCACCTGGCGCCTCAGTTGGACCAGCGTTCGTGCTGGACGTGCAGACCGCGTGAGACGACGCTTCATCCAGTCCCAAACATGCTCAATGGGGGACAGATCCGGAGATCTTGCTGGCCAGGGTAGTTGATTTACACCTTCTAGAGCACGTTGGGTGGCACGGGATACATGCGGACGTGCATTGTCCTGTTGGAACAGCAAGTTCCCTTGCCGGTCCAGGAATGGTAGAATGATGGGTTCGATGACGGTTTGGATGTACCGTGCACTATTCAGTGTCCCCTCGACGATCACCAGAGGTGTACGGCCAGTGTAGGAGATCGCTCCCCAAACCATGATGCCGGGTGTTGGCCCTGTGTGCCTCGGTCGTATGCAGTCCTGATTGTGGCGCTCACCTGCACGGCGCCAAACACGCATACGACCATCATTGGCACCAAGGCAGAAGCGACTCTCATCGCTGAAGACGACACGTCTCCATTCGTCCCTCCATTCACACCTGTCGCGACACCACTGGAGGCGGACTGCACGATGTTGGGGCGTGAGCGGAAGACGGCCTAACGGTGTGCGGGACCGTAGCCCAGCTTCATGGAGACGGTTGCGAATGGTCCTCGCCGATACCCCAGGAACAACAGTGTCCCTAATTTGCTGGGAAGTGGCGGTGCTGTCCCCTACGGCACTGCGTAGGATCCTACGGTCTTGGCGTGCATCCGTGCGTCGCTGCGGTCCGGTCCCAGGTCGACGGGCATGTGCACCTTCCGCCGACCACTGGCGACAACATCGATGTACTGTGGAGACCTCACGCCCCACGTGTTGATCAATTCGGCGGTACGTCCACCCGGCCTCCCGCATGCCTACTATACGCCCTCGTCAACTGCACATAGGGTTCACGTCCACGCTGTCGCGGCATGCTACCAATGTTAAAGACTGCGATGGAGCTCCGTATGCCACGGCAAACTGGCTGACACTGACGGCGGCGGTGCACAAATGATGCGCAGCTAGCGCCATTCGACGGCCAACACCGCGGTTCCTGGTGTGTCCACTGTGCCGTGCGTATGATCATTGCTTGTACAGCCCTCTCGCAGTGTCCGGAGCAAGTATGGTGGGTCTGACACACCGGTGTCAATGTGTTCTTTTTTCCATTTCCAGGAGTGTATTTTGGGTGGACAAGATAGCTGGGACACCCTGTATATTGACAATTTATCTAATTCCTTTGATTATTATCGACTTCTTAAAAAATAGGCAAAGATAAATAATTATTTGTACTTTTTTTCGTAAAGTAAGTTTCAAAAATGATTTGGCACGAATAGATCGATATATGATAATATTTTCTTTGCTATGTGTTGTTACTGGTAAATCTTTGTACGAGTATGGAGTATGGAGTACGAGTTAGCATGGAGGTTGAAATTAACTGTATTGTAAAGTGAAATAACGAAAAAATATAGCCATTCGACAACAGAAACTCAACTTGTGTTCATGTAATTTAAGAAAATGAAGCCAAGCATCTCCTAGACCAGTATGTGAAGTTGCATTTCAGAATCTAGCATGAACATGGATTACGGACAACAATGAAGAACAGTAACAGATGAGCACTATGAAAAGTGTTTATTTAAATTCTACCATCGATACTTCTCTCTGCAGTATGTCACTATTTCAGCAAGCCAAGTGCTGCGAAACAGTGCCTAGCCGCCCAAATTTAAACTTACTTCAAAATTAATAAATGGACTTTTGGTTATAAGAAGGTGGTGACGGTTAGAACGGGTACACTGCAGTGATAACTTCAGTGAAATAGTTCATTTCAGTCACTGATGGACAGTTGCAATTAATGGCCTTTAATTGCTGTCTGTAATGATCATATCTGGGATGTGACACCATTCGGATAAAATCCGAAGTCATCACTGCAGAGGTTAATGACCAACCGACTTTGAGAAGGTTCTTTATTCTGGTAACGGAACGCCCACCACAGTTACGACATCGTATTTAATAAAAAGGGTATCATGCCTGGCACACAGAGAGATCTGAAGTTGGTTACCTTACATATTAATAATTTAAAGTTCCATTTTCCACTCAGTATGTGTCGTTGGAGTAACAACCTCTGTCCGGACTTCACAACCCGAGAAGAAGCGGGCCGGCGAACTGCCCACAGAATTCTTGTGCTGGGTGCCAGTGTCTCACTGGCGCAGCAGTCTGCAGGATCCCAGTCCTCCCCAGTAGTAGACTGAATATCAACATTGTATGGCACAGCACCGCGCTGCTGTGGTCACTTATGTGACCTGGTGTGGGGCCCAGTCATAACATATCTGGGCAGATCGATTATAAAAGCTCTCTGCGCAGCCCCTAGCAGAGGCTCGACTACAGCCGAGGCCGTGCAATTTTCCATGCCGGCCATCGGTCCCTTGCAGTCAAGCACTTTTAAATTCGTCTAGCAGCGTCAACAGCTAGCCGCTGCTAGACCTGCTAGTTCCTTGTTTGGAGCCAGTGCCACCAAAAGAAGACCTCCGATAGGGGTCTCCATCGGGCACTCTGGGCGCCTCCAAGGGAACCTGGGTTCGGCGCCTGTACAAGCACGCCCCTGGAAGCTGGACACGGCAGACGCCTGCTTCGAAATTCTGTGTCGACAAAACTCGTAATGCGGTTTTGTATCGTTTTGTACTGGGATGATAGTCCAGCCTTCCTTCAACAATTACCAGCTCAGTCCTGTTGTCATGTACATACAACAGCTTCCCACATCATGGTTCCAGGAGCTGGGCAGCTATAGATCTCGATAACTCCCGTGTGTTGTGATCTTTAACTAGTTTACTTGATGAGTGGAGCCGCCACAGCTGAAGAAATCTGTTTGAATAAATAAATAACACAACAGTTGCCGTGAGAAGATTATTGATGTCCTACTGGTTCACAAATAATTTCGTGAATACGGAGTCATATCATCGGTTGCCAAGCAACTAACCTAAAGAAGATGCACAAAAAAAAAATCTTTTGTTTACACACGTAATATAACTGCATCACAGCAGCTGAGAAGAGTGCTCCAGCTACCATCTTCGAAGGATGCCATGGGTCTGATGATGGTCATGACATATGACCGAAACCGGTCACCTATGTTCTTGTAACATGCGTTGTGTGGTTAATACTGAATTTAAAAACAAAAAATTTTAGATAAATCATGGCACCAGCGGAAAATTTAAAACCCATTCGAAGAACACTCAACAATAAATAGTGCTATACAAGCAGAGGTTAGAGGACATATGGGGAGCGTCACGGTTGTGTACGGACAATTCAGGAGTAATACACTGACATACGGTCCTGTCACCCATGCGATAGTCACAAGACGCGGTACAGTATCAATTTAATCCACATTAAAATACCTCCCGGCAAAGAAGACAGGGGGACATATGTACAATGAAACGTTGATATAGAGAAGATATTAATAAAAAACATATAAAGTCCTCTAAAACTATTGATATACTGTGTACACAAACCAATATTTACTGTTACACATCTCTAGAAGGAAAGATAAATATTAGGGGGAAAGACAAAATTCCAATCGAATTAGCCATCGAGTATCATAGGTATATCGGTACCAACCATATACTGTTTTAAACAGATCTGTCACATATAAAAGACCAGTGAGAATAAAAAGAATAAAAGTCACGAGACTTGCGAAAACCCCTAATTAACAACAGCTAGGCAAATACAAAAGCAGTGAATATTGTAAATTCCATTATTTTTGTGTAACCTGTGAGCGCTACCAACAACATCGGCATAAGCCATGATCAACATGCGATAAAAAGGTGCAAATACCTGACCAAACATATCAACTGTATTTAGAAGAAAACAAAATCAAGTGGAACGAATATATCAAGTGTATATTTTAAGAATTATCAAACGAGACCTAACTGAATGACAGTGGTACAAGAAAGAACAGATGACCTTCTCCATGTAATGATGACGTCTCATTCTCGTATGTCCTTTGTAGATAATCGAAATTAGCCGACAGAGGATGGTAGCATAAGCCTAATTGCCCATAAGGGTGAATTTCGTATTTGTTTTTAATGATTTATACATCATCCAAAATATTAAGTTTAAAATGGTTCAAATGGCTCTGAGCACTATGGGACTTAATATCTGAGGTTATCAGTCCCCGAGAACTTATAACTACTTAAACCTAACTAACCTAAGGACATCACACACACCAATGCCCGAGGCAGGGTTCGAACCCGCGACCGTAGCGAAATATTAAGTAAATGGTTCTTAGGTTCCCTAAGCGAGTATTCAAATGTTTGTAAATGTCGGTGATGAAATGTGCTTCTGTTCGGAAATGTCCACCTGGTGCTGTTATAGGGTTTGACTTTCAGGTGTATTCTTTACATTGGGCCTTAAAGACTCTCCACGTCTGCCCGGTTAATGTTACTATATATAGCTGTGCTCTCAAAAGAACTGGTTTCCACCATCCCTTTACGCCTCCTAGAACCAACAGCGTTACGAGATATGAAGCAAATGAGGAATATAATATCCGCCTTTTTCGTGTCTCGTAATTTTGGTGCTTCTATTGGGCATAAAAAGACAGTGGAAACCGCTCCTTTTGAGGGTAGAGGGGTATATATAATGGGCTATCAAAAGGTTTCCGTTCAAAGGCCATACGGTCCAGAATCGCTATGTCAATCAGGTAAGATCGCCGCCAACATTGAGGTAATCATCCCACCGACGCACCAGGCTGAAGGCACCGTTTGGTAAAACACTGTCTCCTGCTTCGTGAAGAAGTCCGGAAATGCCCGTTGCACAGCCTAGTCCGACGGAATCCTCAATCATTGAAGGCCATTTTTATAGTGTTGAAGGCGTGATGGAGAGAGATCAGGACTATAGGGCGCGAGCTCGAGCGTCTGTCACTTGAGTGGAGGCAACTTCTGCGTTACGATATTTGCGATATGAGGACGTGCTTTATCATGAAGCAACAGCAACCCTTGGGAACTTGGTGCACCACTCTACAAAGTTCGTTTTCGACAGACATGCTGTCCCATAGGCGTTCTTCATTCTCCGATGGATGTCTATCGGGGTTTGTCCTTCATCAGTGAAGAAAAGAGTAACAGCACGTTGGTCCTGTTTGGACGCATTTGGAAATAACGTGCCCATAGGTCATGTTTTCGCATTTACCGCAAGCACGTCTGAAAGATGTGAATGCTACTCCGATCCCATGCTTACTTGTCGTTGCTTGTATATCTGCATCGTAGTTGTGCTACGCTGCACCAACGCATACGAACAGAAACTTGTTGGTAGCCATTTATAGCTTACGTTACAATTAGTGCCCAATAACATTCAATGGGCAGACTAGGAGAAGATTTAAAGTCGTCTTTACAGAGTACACGGAAACGACAAACACTAGAACAGCACTGGGTACACATCTCCATACTGAAGTACGTTCCATCACCAACATTTCTGAAAAATTGAGAATCTTGCATTCTGAACCTAAGGGCCATTTATTCATTATCCTGGAAGTGGTGGAAAAAATAAAATCGTTGAAAACAAATTCGGAATCAACCTTCAATGGGCAATTGTAATTGCGTCAACATGCTCTCCAAAAATAGCTCTAAGCAGTAAGGGACTTAACATATGAGGTCATCAGTCCCCTAGACTTAGAACTACTTAAACCTAACTAACCTAAGGACATCACAGACATCCATGTGCGAGGCAGGATTCGAACCTGCGACCGTAGCAGTAGCTTGGTTCCGGATTGAAGCGCCTAGAACCGCTCGGCCACTCGACCACAGCTGCCGGCTCAACATGCTCTGTTGGATAATTTTGATCATCTGCAAGGAAGACGTGCAGATGAAATCTAACCGTTGTATGGAGGTCACCTATTCTTTTTAGTACATCTGTCAATCACTTTGGTGCCGTTTCATGATTATTCGGCTAGGCACTAAATTTTTTCATTCCACCTGCTTCTTTTTGTCTCTAAAGGCAATTGGCGTGTGTGGCCATTTATCTTTACCTTGGTTTCCCAACTTGGTCATGGCTTCCCATGATGTTGTTGGTACCTCTCATGTTACATAAAATTTCTTCTTTGAATTTATCATCTTTACTGATTTTGTATTTGCCTACCTGTTGTTAACTAGGTATTTTTGTTAGCATTATTATTTTTATTATTTTATTTCAACTGCTCTTTCATAAGTGATAGCCCTATATTCAGGTGTAGTGGGATAATGGCAGTATCACCCCAATTTGCATTGTTGCCAAATTTATTCAATATGGTGGCCACAGATGTGGCAATGCCACAGTGTTGTCATGGTACAAAGTTCAAATGTTGTTGGGAAAATAGGTCAACTGGACAACCTCAACTCACCTAACACCACCCTTCCTACCTTCCCCCCTCTACCCCTCCCCACCCCTCAACTCCTCTAAATGGAAATTGGCAAGAAAAGGCCTCAATCTGCGCTGGACTGCTTGACAGGGTGGATGTAAGTATTTTGTATGCATAGTGGTATATTGTTAAAGCAATTTGAGTTCTCATAGACAGTAGCTCCATCCAGTGTGTTCACCTCGAGGTCTGTAGTCCAACTGAATTAATTCACATTACCATCACCAGAGGGTGCTGTTGGTCCTGCCCCTCCCCTCCCCCCTACCACCTGTGACGTAATCCAACATGGTGGCCTGGGAAAAATGGCGGGAAATTCTCTCAGTTTGTGTCTACTTGGTGGACTGGGAGGGCGGATGTAAATGTTTACTTTGTGCACCATGTGTTCAATAGATGATATATCTGTGCTGGAGAAGGAGGAGTTTAATTGGTACATTACCTGTATACATGCAGCTGATGTCTTTGTCCATAGCCACCTGCATGGTGTTTGGAAAGCAGTAATTTTTTGGCGAATGTATGAAGAAGACAAATACGCTTCATCAAATAATGAAGATGCAGCAGGATGGGGCTAAGTTACACGTTGTAACTCATGCTGATAAATGCATGTGTTGTAACTGTAAATCATTCGCTAAAGGTCCATTCAGTCTTCTGAAGCACAAGAGGCAAGATGTTAACCCTCTCTGTTGTAGTCATCCATGTGTACAATCGAGGAAGCGCTGGTGGTGAGCAGGGATGAATTTAATAATTGTACTCCATGCAAGTACACAGCTGAGGACTGTAGCCATAGCTTCCTACACAATAAGTGGAAAGAAAATAAATGAGCATGTGCTGAATACCTTTCGACAAATAATGGCAATGCAGAGGGAAGGCATGAAACTGCATTTCAGAACTCATGCAGATAGATGTTTGTGCCTGAACTACCTACTTTTTCTGAAATTGTTACCACCCCACATCAACTTTGCCCTATCCCACAATGAACCACAGGTGTTCACCTTGAGGTTTGGAGACCAACTGGTCTACTTCACAACACTGCCGCCAGAGGTCACTGTTGGCCCTTCTCCACTCATCTCCTGTGGCATAATCTAAGACAACAGTCCAGAAAAAAATGGCAGGAACGAATAGGAACATTGAATCCTGTCATGAGATTTCAGCCGACAGGATGGCAGTGCCTGGTGATTTCATCAGATGGGGTACAGGGCAGGCTAAGCAGCTCTGTGGGCTTAGTCTCACTCAGTCAGCCAGCAAAAGCAGCAGCAGAACCATGAAGTATCACAGCAGTGGTCACGAGCCAGCATAGCCCTGCAGAACATGAAGAAATGGAAAAGTAAGTATCCCATATCACATCTATGTCTGTAGTTAGCATTATTATTATTGTCTTGGTCTGTATGTAACACTTCTTCCTCCTTGTTCAACAATAGCCTTCGACATTCCTAGGCATGCAGGAGTTACCACCAGCATGTCCACCTCTACTGCATCTGGAGTCACAGAAACATCAGCCACCATCTTGTCAAAACCTGCACTGACCTGTGCACCTGCAGCAGCAACAAGCTCCAGCATATCTGAACCTGTAGCGACCACGTGGATCCTGTTGCACATAGCTCAGTTGCTGGAGAAGGACAAGAAGCTGTTATTGTCTGACCCATTAATCGATTTTTGTGATGAGGATGTGTAGTCTGCTCCCAACGCCTCTAATTCTGCTGGTGGTCCTCAACAACAGTGCTGGTCACCGAGATATGACTCATCCAAGCGGAACATTACAATGCTAGCTCAGGAACAGACTGCAGATGCTGTGGATAAGAAGGTATGAAGTGTGCCCATGCTTCTCACTTCTACATACAATTTAACTCCTAGTGGCAGGATATGTGTAATTGTGGGACTTGCATGTGAGGATAGGAAATGAAAATGCATCCAAGGGTATTAAAGTGTCTGAGTTCGACTGAGACGAAATAATGTTTTGCAGAAAGATACATCAGTCAACTGATAAACATAGAGTACCATCCAGCTACTCGCATCTCCTCCCCTCCCTGGTCAATTGCCTTGCTGGTGTGACTCTACCTCTTACAACAGTGCATGAAATGTGTGAAATTGGATGACAAATGTATGAGGTACATTCAAGTTCTAAGGCCTCCGATTCTTTTTTCTAATTAACTACTCACCCGAAATCGATGAAACTGGCGTTACTTCTCGACGTAATCGCCCTGCAGACGTACACACCTTTCACAACGCTGATGCCATGATTCCATGGCAGCGGCGAAGGCTTCTTTAGGAGTCTGTTTTGACCACTGGAAAATCGCTGAGGCAATAGCAGCACGGCTGGTGAATGTGTGGCCTCGGAGAGTGTCTTTCATTGTTGGAAAAAGCCAAAAGACAGTAGAAGCCAGGTCAGGTGAGTAGGGAGCATGAGAAATCACTTCAAAGTTGTTATCACGAAGAAACTGTTGCGTAACGTTAACTCGATGTGCGGGTATGTTGTCTTGGTGAAACAACACACGCGCAGCCCTTCCCGGGTGTTTTTGTTGCAGTGCAGGAAGGAATTTGTTCTTCAAAACATTTTCGTAGGATGCACCTGTTATCGTAGTGCCCTTTGGAACGCAATGGGTAAGGATTACGCCCTCGCTGTCCCAGAACATGGACACCATCATTTTTTCAGCACTGGCGGTTACCCGAAATTTTTTTGGTGGCGGTGAATCTGTGTGCTTCCATTGAGCTGACTGGCGCTTTGTTTCTGGATTGAAAAACGGCATCCACGTCTCATCCATTGTCACAACCGACGAAAAGAAAGTCCCATTCATGCTGTCGTTGTGCGTCAACATTGCTTGGCGACTTGCCACACTGGCAGCCATGTGGTCATCCATCAGCATTCGTGGCACTCACCTGGATGACACTTTTCGCATTTTCAGGTCGTCATGCAGGATTGTGTGCACAGAAACCACAGAAATGCCAACTCTGGAGGCGATCTGTTCAACAGTCATTCGGCGATCCCCCAAAACAGTTCTCTCCACTTTCTCGATCATGTCGTCAGACCAGCTTTTGCGAGCCCGAGGTTGTTTCGGTTTGTTGTCACACAATGTCCTGCCTTCATTAAACTGTCGCACCCACGAACGCACTTTCAACACATCCATAACTTCATCACCACATGTTTCCTTCAACTGTCGATGAATTTCAATTGGTTTCACACCACTCAAATTCAGAAAACGAATGATTGCACGCTGTTCAAGTAAGGAAAACGTTGCCATTTTAAGTATTTAAAACAGTTCTCATTCTCGCCGGTGGCGGTAAAATTCCATCTGCTGTATGGTGGTGCCATCTCTGGGACGTATTGACAATGAACGCCGCCTCATTTTAAAACAATGCGCATGTTTCTATCTCTTTCCAGTCCGGAGAAAAAAATATCGGAGGCCTTAAAACTTGAATGCACCTCGTATTACCTACGGCACACCTCAGTTATACAATGTCGACACTACGCTATGCTTTGCATTGGAGAGACTGAGTCATTGGTTGCCAACAATAGATTCCGCATACATGACACTGTAAAGATTCTATGTCTGTATATCCTACATTTTGACGATTTGGAACCGTAATTTTTTTCATATATCAATACAGAGCCGAAAGAGAAAAAGGTAAATGTGTATGTGAAAAACTAGAGTATTGTGATGTACCCACTGGTTTGAAGGAGGTATGTGCGGAATTTATTGTGGAAAATACTGTACAGAAGAAAAGAAGGTAAAGAAAGTGTCTGATGATTTTTTTGAAATACTGCTTCCGATTTACAGTATTTAAATAAATAATGTGTGTATGTAATCTCAAACTGTGTTTGTGTTTTATTTCATACCTCTCTCATTATAGTCCAAGCATTACACGTATTAATACCATTATTTTCAATGCTGCTCCTATAATCATGGAGCAGCAGACAATGGTCTCAAACACCTCATCTCTGGTCATTGCCAAAATGAATAATGAAGAGAGAGAGAGAGAGAGAGAGAGAGAGCTGAATTCTCTGTGTAGCCAATACAACTCATTTGGTTAAGTGAAGGAGCTATAGCGACTACATATGCTATTATTACCATTCTTAGAAGTGGGTCTTTCTATATATGCCCACTATTTATCTGTACCTGACGTAGTGCGTATATTAGCAGTGTGCGTGAAACATCTTCGTCACAAGGACTTTGTGCTAATGCCTGGTCGTGTGAAGATGCAAAAGAAGAAGAGGAAGAATGGAATACTCCTTCCTGATAATATAAGAGCAATTATTGTAGGTCAATCCAATTTTGCCAAGACTAATGTTCTAATGACGCAGCTAACGCAAGTACATGGAGTAGGATTTGAACATGTCTGTGTATTTTCAAAAACACTATTTCAGCCCTAATATCGGTTGTTACAGGAGATACGGCGCGATGTAAAAGGTGTTACACGCACAACATTCAGTAAAAATGGCGATATCTATCTGCCAACCTAAAAAGGAAAGCCAAACACTGTCTTCATATTTGACGATGTTGCTGCGGAAAACCAAAGTAGATTCGAAAATACTTCTGTTTCGGTCGTCATATGGGTGCTGATGTATTTTATCCAAGCCAAACATTTTCCAGGATCCCTAATCAGTTGGTTAGGGTTAATGCATACCACATTATAGCCTTCAAAAAAGGCAATCTGAAATTAAAAAGGTATTTACCAAACACATGTAGGAAATGACATGTGGTTCAATGATTTTGTAAGGATACGCGCCGATTGCTGCAATTTTTCACAGTTTTGGTTTCTCGTTATTCATAAAACAAGAAAACTGAATATGGCAGGTAAAGGCGAAACTTCCAAGAGTTTCTCTGTATATAGCCCGGTAGAAGACGTGAGTACATCAGTATACGCTGTACCATGGACAAATTCGCGCGCATGTTTAGCTCTCAACCCGAGAAAGTGGGTATAGATAGAATATTCGCTTCTACATGGATGCGAAAATTCATAAAAACGGCTCTGAGCACTATGGAACTTAACTTCTGAGGTTATCAGTCGCCTAGAACTTAGAACTACTTAAACCTAACTAACCTAAGGACATCACACACAACCATGCCCGAGGCAGGATTCGAACCTGCGACACTAGCGGTCGCGCGATTCCAGACTGTAGCGCTTAGAACCGTTCGGCCACCACGGCCGGTCGAAAATTCATACTATCGTGCTTTAGTTCGAAGTACGTGCAGGGAGATACATATTACGATTACCGAAGTCTTCTCAGAATGATCAACGTATTTAATGAGTTAGATAAAGACATCGGTAAGAAAGTAAGAGTCTTAATTGAAAAGGTTGAAGCTCTTGAGGGGGAAGTAGCTGCAGAGGCCCTTGTTACTGAGTAGAGGGAGCAGGCACATAATAAGAGGAAGAAGAGCGGACATATAAAGCCTCACGCTGTAGAGAAGTGTGATTAGTGTACATCGAGATGTCAACGAAACAGGAAGTCATACAGACGCGGAAATCCTTTCGAGAGAAACTACGGTTGCATATGGATTGACAGCAAATATTAGGAGACACCTTTAAGCCGTTACAGAATCTCTCCAGCAGCTGTCAGAAAAAACAAAATCTCTTGATAAAAATGATGTTGCCATTGACGAATTCATTATCCGTCACGCCCCTGGCGAGACAGATACGGCGTCAGCAGGGGACCGTAAATGCTGGGTACGCAGCCTATAAACGTAACTGATGACAATACAGATTGGTGATAGGCATTTTGAGAGAACGCCTGGCTTAATGAATGTTATTTTCTAAGACCCACGAAAAAACCCATGGATTATTCAGTTAATGATAAGGAAATGTACAGCGAAATACTGCATTTGACATGTACGTAAGGTCGCAAAAAGCCTGAGTAACAGGGAATATAAAACCATTATAAAACTAATACCTGATGGTAAAAACAACAACAGTAGCAGCTGTGATGGTGCTGACATTGAGCATACTGCAGCGAACAATAGAATACCGCAGTGTATGTATTATGACGACTCCAACGAGTTAAAAGAATCTACTACGTGTGCTCATGGCATTAGCTACTGTAGATAATACAGCTCATTCGAATGAGGCTGTTTCAGTAATCTCTGAACTTAGAGTTATAATGGAGTAAATATGGAGACAGTGGTTCGAGAGCAGCACAAACCATCACACAAAACATACTCTCGTAAGAACGTTATGATTAAAAGTTTAAATGACTTATGGCAGCCTCATCTTGTAGATATGAGAGAATATTCACATGAGAATAATGGATTCAAATGTATTTTAATGGTTATTGATACATACTCCAAATTTGCTTGGGGATTACCTGTTGAAAACGGGGAGAAATGTTGCAGCTGTGTTTGAGCGTTTGCTGCTGACAGGAACGAATCGATGCCCAGACAATCTCAGAACCGATCACGGTGGAGAGTTTTACAATAGGTATTTCAAGACCGTGATGCAGCGGTATGGAATACATCACTACTCAACATTCACCAACCTGAAGGCGAGTATCGTGAAACGTCCGAACAAAACAATAAAAGGTCTAATATGAATGCATTTTAATCTTCGCGGCTAATACAAATGGACACATATTCTCCCAGAAATAACTGCTCAGTATAACAGTGCCAAACAAAGCACAATAAAAATGAGACCAATCGATGTTCGTGATAATGGACTCATGGATACGGTGTACTGTCGCATTAAAATGCTGGAGCCACAAAAAAGAAATTTAATGTAAGTGATTTGGTAAGACACAAGACAGCGTTTGAGAAATCGTAGCTACTAAAGTAGTCAACGTAGGTATTTGCAGTTTCAAACGTGGAAAGAACGAATCATAGAACTTCTACCTTGAGGGATAGTGAAGGTGAAGAAACTGCAGGTTGCTTCTAGACTGAGGGGCTGCAGATAAGCTCAGAACCGGACGTGTTTCTCGTGAAGAGTGTCATAAGACGACGGGGAAAAAAAGCACTAGTTACTACTGCAGCACAAAACAGTTGAATTAATGTTAACGATTTGCTCTATAATGGGGTGTGCAGTCCACAGCCACTGCAGTGGCATAACATGCATGCTAGCAGACGCATTACAGGAGGTGGTGGTATTCTTGACAAACTGACAGAGAAATAACATATTCCGGGCTATAGCTACTGTGGACCTGGAACAAAACTTCAAACACGCTTGGCACGAGGTGATAAGGGGATTAACCTGCTAGACGAAGCGCGTATGGAACACGACATTACATACGCTGCAATTGGAGATCTCCCAAGTCGCCACACTGCAGACAAGATTTTAGCTGATAAGGCTAAAGCGATAGGCAGGAGAAAGGGTATTGTTAAAGGTCAATGCAATGCAACATTTCCAAATGGTAGAAGTATGCTTGGAAAAATGAAGTTGGGTTTAGGAGTGATAACTGCTGACGTTGTGCACTAAAGAAGAACAACAAGGGTAAGAAGCTACGGTGTTTGAAGAACTGTATCGAGACAGCAATGTATGCATCTAAAATCGCTCTGAAGAAGATGGGTGCGAAAGATGAAGAGGATCGGTTAAAGCACCTCTAGTTCTACCTACACCAAGACGTCTGGTGATTTTCTTCCATTTCTCATCCCAGCCCTCTCCAGTCTGTAGGCGGTAGGGTCCGTCGCTGGTGGTGCTGTTGCTAGAACATTCAAGAACGCACAGAATTCCAAATCTCAGTTAGAAGAAGCAAGAAGACATAACCGTGTGACTGAAGCTGACTACACTTAATACAGGAAAGGGCTTCCTCTACTCATAAATAAGAGAAGCACATTGGCAGTCCTACCAGTTCGGCCACTCACAAATACTGATCCTTCCAAGTTTGTTTACAAAAAATTCAACATTCCAAGATTCTGTGGTGTGTTTATGTGGAATACTTTACCGAAAAGCATGTGAAATACTGGTGAATGTGGTACTGTGCATTTAGATGTTGCTAGAGGTCCCGGCATGGCGGCATGATGTCAAAAATGCAAATATCGTCCACTATTTTATGACGTGAGAGGGAACTGCCACTAGCCACAGGATCATTTCTAATACTGCTACTACTACAGGGTGATGAAATGCATCCTGAAACTTCCTGGCATATTAAGACTGTGTGCCGGGCCGAGACTCGAAACCGGGACCTTTGCTTTTCGCGGGCAAGTGCTCTGGGGAGTGTCTCAGGGATAGTTTCACAAGTGTGTGGGAATCATTGCTTTTAGAGTCCATGTTCAAGTGTGATGGTGGTATTTCACAAAATAAAA
This sequence comes from Schistocerca gregaria, assembly GCF_023897955.1. Lineage (NCBI taxonomy): Eukaryota > Metazoa > Arthropoda > Insecta > Orthoptera > Acrididae > Schistocerca > Schistocerca gregaria. The sequence continues at coordinate 516,616,103 of NC_064921.1, read as the reverse complement.
CTTTTATTTATATTGCAAATTGTTTAAATATTATTGCATCATCTACAAAGTTCTTCCTCTTCTTACACTCTTTGTGCAGTGGTACGCTTAGTTCCTGTAACATCTTCATAACATGTTGTTGTTGTTGTTGTTGTGGTCTTCAGTCCTGAGACTGGTTTGATGCGGCTCTAAATGCTACTCTATCCTGTGCAAGCTTCTTCATCTCCCAGTACCTACTGCAACCTACATCCTTCTGAATCTGCTTAGTGTATTCATCTCTTGGTCTCCCTCTACGATTTTTACCTTCCACGCTGCGCTCCAATACTAAATTGGTGATCCCTTGATGCCTCAGAACATGTCCTACCAACCGATCCCTTCTTCTGGTCACGTTGTGGCACAAAATTCTCTTCTCCCCAATCCTATTCAATACTTCCTCATTTGTTATGTGATCTACCCATTTAATCTTCAGCATTCTTCTGTAGCACCACATTTCGAAAGCTTCTATTCTCTTCTTGTCCAAACTATTTATCGTCCATGTTTCACTTCCATACATGGCTACACTCCATACAAATACTTTCAGAAACGACTTCCTGACACTTAAATCTATAACCGATGTTAACAAATTTCTCTTCTTCAGAAACGCTTTCGTTGCCATTGCCAGTCTACGTTTTATATCCTCTCTACTTCGATCATCATCAGTTATTTTGCTCATTTACTACTTTAAGTGTCTCATTTCCTAATCTAATTCTTTCAGCATCACCCGACTTAATTCGACTACATTCCATTACCCTCGTTTTGCTTTTGTTGATGTTCATCTTATATCCTCCTTTCCAGACACTATCCATTCCGTTCAACTGCTCTTCCAAGTCCTTTGCTGTCTCTGACAGAATTACGATGTCATCGGCGAACCTCAAAGTTTTTATTTCTTCTCCATGGATTTTAATACCTACTCCGAATTTTTCTTTTGTTTCCTTTAGTGCTTGCTCAATATACAGATTGAATAACATCGGGGAGAGACAGCAACCCTGTCTCACTCCCTTCCCAACCGCTGCTTCCCTTTAATGTCCCTCGACTCTTATAACTGCCATCTGGTTTATGTACAAATTGTAAATAGCCTTTCGCTTCTTGTATTTTACCCCTGCCACCTTCAGATTTTGAAAGAGAGTATTCCAGTCAACATAGTCAATAGCTTTCTCTAAGTCTACAAATGCTAGAAACGTAGGTTTGCCCTTCCTTAGTCTAGCTTCTAATATAAGTCGTAGGGTCAGTATAGCCTCATGTGTTCCAACATTTCTACGGGAGCCAAACTGATCTTCCCCAAGGTCGGCTTCTACTAGTTTTTCCATTCGTCTATAAAGAATTCGTGTTAGTATTTTGCAGCTGTGACTTATTAAACTGATGGTTCGGTAATTTTCACAGCTGTCAACACCTGCTTTCTTTGGGATTGGAATTATTATATTCTTCTTGAAATCTGAGGGTATTTCGCCTGTCTCATACATCTTGCTCACCAGATGGCAGAGTTTTGTCAGGACTGGCTCTCCCGAGGCCGTCAGTAGTTCCAATGGAATGTTGTCTACTCCGGGGGCCTTGTTTCGACTCAGGTCTTTCAGTGCTCTGTCAAACTCTACACGCAGTATCGTATCTCCCATTTCATCTTAATCTACATACTCTTCCAATTCCATAATATTGTCCTCAAGTACATCGCCCTTGTATAGACCCTCTATATACTCCTCCCACCTTCCTGCTTTCTCTTCTTTGCTTAGAACTGGGTTTCCATCTGGGCTCTTGATGTTCATACAAGTCGTTCTCTTATCTCCAAAGGTCTCTTTAATTTTCCTGTAGGCAGTATCTATCTTACCCCTAGTGAGATAAGCCTCTACATCCTTACATTTGTCCTCTAGCCATCCCTGTTTAGCCATTTTGCACTTCCTGTCAATCTCATTTTTGAGACGTTTGTATTCCTTTTTGCCTGCTTCATTTACTACATTTTTATATTTTCTCCTTTCATCAATTAAATTCAATATTTCTTCTGTTACCCAAGGATTTCTAGCAGCCCTCGTCTTTTTACCTACTTGATCCTCTGCTGCTTTCACTACTTCATCCCACAAAGCTACCCATTATTCTTCTACTGTATTTCTTTCCCCCATTCCTGCCAATTGTTCCCTTATGCTCTCCCTGAAACTCTGTTCAACCTCTGGTTCTTTCAGTTCATCCAGGTCTCATCTCCTTCAATTTCCACCTTTTTGCAGTTTCTTCAGTTTCAATCTACAGGTGATAACCAATAGATTGTGGTCAGAGTCCACATCTGCCCCTGGAAATGTCTTACAATTTAAAATCTGGTTCCTAAATCTCTGTCTTACCGTTATATAATCTCATACCTTTTAGTATCTCCAGGCTTCTTCCATGTATACAGCCTTCTTTTATGATTCTTGAACCAAGTATTACCTATGATTAAGTTGTGCTCTGTGCAAAATTCTACCAGGCGGCTTCGTCTTTCATTTCTTTGCTCCAGTCCATATTCACCTACTACGTTTCCTTCTCTCCCTTTTTCTACTACCGAATTCCAACTAGCTCTGCAGATGACGAAGAAATTGAAGAAATGTATGATCAAATAAAAGAAATTATTCAAGACATGTATGTGACAATATTCCGCACATTAAACACCAGATGTAATAACTTCTGAAGCGGTTCGTATTCAATGAAATGGGTCATTTGTGCGCCAGGGGTGAGGTGCGGGGCTGTATTTCCAACGCGACAGGAAGTACTTCGCACGCGGCCGCCCCTGCGACTACCGCGTAATGTTACCATGAACCGGCGCATGGTTTTTGGGGCAGGGAGTGCTTGTATCGGAGTGGGTGAACATCTTGCCCCTCGTGCTTCTGAAGGCTGAATGGACTTTTATCGAATGATCTCCAGTTACAGCACATGTATTTATCAGCATGGCCGGCAGCGGTAGCCGTGCGGTTCTAGGCGCTGCAGTCCCGAACCGCGGGACTGCTACGGTTGCAGGTTCGAATCCTGCCTCGGGCATGGATCTGTTGGATGTCCTTAGGTTAGTTAGGTTTAAGTAGGTATAAGTTCTAGGGGACTGATGATCCTAGCTGTTAAGTCCCATAGTGCTCAGCGCCATTTGAACCATTTTTATCAGCATGGGTCACGACGTATAACATAGCCTCATCCTGCTTTATCTTCATTATTTATAAAGCATATCCATCTTTTTCATACATTCATCAAATACCATCGCTTTTCAAACATCATGTAGATGACTATGGACACAGTCATCAACTGTCTGATTAAGCGGATATACCCATTAAACTTCTCTTTCTCCACCACAGACACATCATCCAGATAACACACAGTACACACGGTAAACATTTACGTCTGCCCTCCTAGTCCAGCAACTAGATACAAACTGAGCGAATTTCCCGCCATTTTTTCCCCGGCCGTCATCTTGGATTATGCCACAGGAGGGGAGGGGGAGGAGAAGACTAACAGCGCCTTCTGGTCGTGGTGTTGTGAACTAGATCAGTTGGACTCTGGACCTGGATGAAGCTACTGTCTGTCATAAATCAAACTGTTTAAATAGACAATCTACTGCATTGCATAAATAAGACTTTCGTCTACCATATCCAACACTTCAGCATAGACTGAGTCCTTTTCCCGCATATATCCGGAGGGGAGAGGAAAGTGCTGGATTTAGGTTAGTGGAGGTAGCCCAGTTGACCTTTTTCCTCACAAAATTTCAGTTTCCTGCCATGTCGCCACTGTGATATTGTCACGTCTGTGCTTGCCATCTTAGAACTGTCATACTGAATAAATTTGGCAACAATGTAAATTAGGGTGCTGCAGTGATGCTTGTACATATTCACTGATAATATGTATATGTTCCCCTGCAATCTACCACTCCTCCTAATGGTTCACCACTGCACATATTTGCTTGTCTACTCAGTATACCGTTAGTGTTAGGGGAATTTACATTTTTTATTCATATCTTCTATGTGTCAATGTTTCGCGTACACGTGTTCCTCTACATTCCTTACCGGCAAGTATTTTAATTCTGATTAAATTGGTACTGTATCGCGTCTTGTGACTATCGAAGCTACGGCTTAGCTAGGCCTATCTTTTTGCGCGTGCGTGACAAGGCGGTATCCTCGTGAATTATTCCCGAGTTGTTATTACATGCTTTGCTGTGGACGAGGTCGCTCACGCACGTTCTCCCACCGCTGCTTGTGTGAGAGCTGTTTATTGTTGGGGGTTCTTCGTATGGGTTTTCAGTTTGTCGTGGGTATGACTATTTATCATGCAAATTCTTTAGCAATTTGATCGGTTTCTTACGATCCCTGTTTGTTCTGTGTTACATCTCGCATGTAGCCTAATGTCAAATTTTTTGATGGTTGCATTTTTACGTTGTAACAAGAATAATTACAGGGAATTTCTGCGTTTTGTTGAGGGACAGCTTCCTGTTCTTCATAATGTAATAAAATATTTTGTGGCATAGTTTACCTTATGTAGGCTAATACAAGACTCGTTTAGGTCAATAGTTTGGTACCTGAGGATGTGACTTTATAGTCACGAAACTAGTTATGAACCAATAGGAGATTTACTACGTATAAATATTTTCGCGGCATCTGTTGCGGTTGCTTATTATTTATTCATATTCTACCAGATCGTTTATTGATACGTGGGCGCCGGTATCACCATCAGAATCAGAGGCGGGACTAATCGCTGGACGCTACAGAATGCCACTAAATGGGCTTCTTGAATCTGGTTCTACACCGTGCAAGTCTCTGCGGCGTTGGTTCGAGGCATTCGTTGTGTAACTCTCCCCGGTTCCGCAACCACAGGTGAATCAGTGTGATTGTGTAAGCACAAATTCCTGGTAAAGACACATATTTCTGCCATAATTTTAATAGTTTCCCATGTCCTCCAAAGTAGAAATTCAGTAACTTTATAATTAGTAACAGCAATGTACTCCTCGGAACAGTGCTCATGTGTTAAAATACGGCACTGTCGTCTTCATGTGGAACTAAGACCCTGGAACTGTTTATCGAACATTTTGGTTACTCCACCAGTGTAATATAGTATCGTGTCTACAGTTCTTACAAACGTTATTGCAAAATACATTAAATGCGGTTAACGTTAACTGTCATTGTTGTTGTTGTTGTGGTCTTCAGTAATGAGACTGGTTTCTGAGACTGGTTTGATGCAGCTCTCCATGCTACTCTACCCTGTGAAAGCTTCTTCATCTCCCAGTACTTACTTCAACCTACATCCTTCTGAATCTGCTTAGTGTATTCATCTCTTGGTCTCCCTCTACGATTTTTACCCACCACGCTGCCCTCCAATGCTAAATTTGTGATCCCTTGATGCCTCAGAACATGTCCTACCAACCGGTCCCATCTTCTAATCAAGTTGTGCCATAAACTCCTCTTCTCCCCAATTCTATTCAATACCTCCGCCTTAGTTACGTGATTTACCCACCTAATATTCAGCATTCTTCTGTAGCACCACATTTCGAAAGCTTCTATTCTCTCCTTGTCCGAACTATTTATCGTCCATGTTTCACTTCCATACATGGCTACACTCCATACAAATACTTTCAAAAATGACTTCCTGACACTTAAATCTATACGCGATGTTAACAAATTTCTCTTCTTCAGAAACGCTTTCGTTGCCATTGCCAGTCTACATTTTATATCCTCTCTACTTCGACCATCATCACTTCTTTTGCTCCCCAAATAGCAATACTCCTTTACTACTGTAAGTGTCTCATTTCCTAATCTAATTATTTAAGCATCATCCGATTAATGCGACTACATTCTATTATCCTCGTTTTGCTTTTGTTGATGTTCATCTTATATCCTCCTTTCAAGACACTGTCATTTTTGTGGCTAAAACATAAAGATTTGGAAAGCAACATTTTCTTCTCAAAGTGAAGGAGACTGTAATCATTTTCATTCACATCTAGTAAGGCTAGACTTACAGCTATTTCATGTCCCTTATCCTACATGGGAACAGATACTGGAAAGGCTGTCAGTGTCAGCAGTAAGTTACGCAAGGTGCCCGGGGTCAAATCGCCGCTCTGGGTAATTAGGAGGCTATTTATTGGTGGCGGCCGTGACATGTGGTACGCCTTATCGCATGCGGGACAGACGCCGCCACGAGCCACGAGCGGAGGCGGCTTGGTGTCACGTGCCGTGCTAACAACAGCCATTGTCTAGGCAAGGCCACAACATATTCTGTTTCCACCGCGTCATCCACCCTCACCACCGGCGCTTGATGAACGCTACAAATTACAGGCGGGATCGCAACCCCTGCTAAAAATCCCGTGTCTACAATGGCAGGACATTAGGTTGCTTTGCTACCGTCGTGCTTACAAACAGGTAGCTGGAAATACTACGCAGGCGCCCATGTTTGTGAATACAGCGTCTTTTGTCCGTGCTCACCCGTCTCTGGCACTATTTTGATTTAATCGTTCCGCTGTTTAACACATTATCGTTTTGTTCATCTCAACTGCCTCCAGTATTTTGTATATAACACTGGCCAATGATTGAGAGATTTTAATCATCAAACCATTAACACTACTGCCCATTAAAATTGCTACAGCAAGAAGAAATGCATATGAAGAACGGGTATTCATTGGACAAATATATTATACTAGAACTGACATGTGACGACATTTTCACGCAGTCTGGGTGCATAGATCCTGAGAAATCAGTACCCAGAACAACCACCTCTGGCCGTAGTAACGGCCTTGATTCGCCTGGGCTTTGAGTCAAACAGAGCTTGGATGGCCCATGCAGCTTCAACACGATACCACAGTTCATCAAGAGTAGTGACAGGCGTATTGTGACAAGCCAGTTGCTCGGTCACCATTGACCAGACGTTTTCAATTGGTGAGACATCTGGGGAATGTGCTGGCCACGGCAGCAGTCAAACATTTTCTGTATCTGTGGTCGTACATTATTCTGCTGAAATGTAGGGTTTCTCAGGGATCGAATGAAGGGTAGAGCCAAAGGTAGTAACACATCTGAAATGTAACGTCCACTGTTCAAAGTGCCGTCATTGCGAACAAGAGGTGACCGAGACGTGTAACCAATAGCACCCCATACGATCCCGCCGCGTGATACGCCAGTATGCCGATGACGAATACACGCTTACAATGTGCGTTCACCGCGATGTCGCCAAACACTGTAAGACGCTGCAGTCTCTTGACCTTCATTGCTTACATATTCCGCCCTCACAATAATATTACGCACATCAAGACGCTTCATTCGAACCCAAACTCGATAAGACAAAGTCAATGTTGTATGAATTCGTGTAAACGATATGCAATTGACAAGTGAGCGCATTGTGGTTGAAATACTCGAGGCTGGCGTGCACACATACATTCCAGACATGATGGTCACAGAGGATTTTAGTTCTGGAGAGAGGCCGCACAACGGGATGCCAGGCCCTTCAGAGGACGACCCAGACGTGTAAACAATGGCATCCCGTACTATCATGCCGGGTGACGAATACAGGCTTCCAATGTGCGTTCACCGCGATGTCGCCAAACACAGATGCGACCATAATGATGCTGTAAACAGAACCGGGATTCGTCCGAAAAAATGACGTTTTGCCATTCGTGGACCCAGGTTCGTCGTTGAGTACACAATCACAGGCGCTCCTGTTTGTGATGCAGCGTCCAGGGTAACTGCAGCCATGGTCTCCGAGCTGATGGTCCATGCTGCTGAAAACGTCGTCGAACTGTTCATGCAGATGGTTGTTGTCTAACAAACGTCTCCATCTGTTGACTCAGGGATCCATGAGGATAAGATGCCTGTCATTTCGACTGCTAGTGATACGAGGGCGTTGGGATCCAGCACGGCGTTCCTTATTACATCCTGAACCCACCGATTCCATATTCTGCTAACCGACCAACGCGAGCGGCAATGTCGCGATACGATAAACTGCAATCACGATAGGCTACAATCCGACCTTTATCAAAGTCGAAAACGTGATGGTACGCATTTTTTCTCCTTACACGAGGCATCACAACAACGTACAACGCCGGTGAACTGCTGTTTGTGTGTGAGAAATCGGTTGGAAACTTTCATCATGTCAGCACGTTGTAGGTGTCGCCACCGGCGCCAAACTTGTGTGAATGCTCTGAAAAGCTAATCATTTGCATATCACAGCATCTTCTTCCCGTCGGTTAAATTTCGCGTCTGTAGCACGTCATCTTCGTGGTGTAGCAATATTAATGGCCAGTAGTGTAATAATACACTCGCTCCCCTACGTGCCCTCTCCATCTTCATTCTTTTGAACTCATTACTAGTAAGAGCATTACGTTCAACAGCCGCAGTAGCTGATGAGTATGCACTGGTGTTCAGTTACGTTCAGTAAATAGTTTTCTCCCTGTCGTTCTCAGGTATGGTTCTACATCTTTGATTTTTCAACTAGGAGTCCGCGGAAGCCTAATGAAATTTATCATGCGCTTTTCTACTTTATTCTTTTCCGATTTACATTCTCCAACAAAATTCATCCCCATTCTGATATATTCTTTATAGTGTGTGACGTAGTAAATCACCATCACTTAACTCTCTAATCAATACGATAGCAAAGCCTGTTACAGGCCTAGCTGAGGGTACCAACGTTATGCTATAATATCGTGGCTAAAAGACTTCCCTTCGTTTCAATGCACTTAGCCAAGCACTTCAGATAAGTGCTATTTAGCGGGGGTGTGTAACGATTAAGAAAAAAAATCGCATTCGGGAAGAGAGGAGACCGAGTCCTTGTCATGTAGTCCTGATTTAGGATTCCCATCGTTCTCCAAATTTCCTTGAGGTGATTTCTGAGGTCACCATGGAATCACAATTCTGTGTTACGCTCACAGAACCAGCATTTGGCGAACAAGAACTCTGTAGCTCGTGCAATATTCATTTTTATTGAAGCACTTAGGCTAAGGAATTGTGCAGAACCTCGGTAGAATTTTCAGAGCGAAGTAAATTTTTTGTGCCTAAGTTGCTTTAGTGGGCAGAACAGGAAACAAATTTGCAAACGGTTCTAGCGGGCGAATACAGTCACGCACAGAATACCTGTGTGGAACCATAGCACAGCTCGATCACGATATCTGTACGAAGATGCGTAATTTATTTAATTTAAAAATAAACCATTTTTTTCGGAAGGCATCATGTCCTTACCAATTCTTAATAGTATTATGCCACTGGCACAGCCAGAAAAAAGGCAGTGGCAAACAAGGATTCTCACACATATTGGACTCACCACTATACAGAGTGATAGCGTGATGATGTGACAAGCTTTCAGGGATGGTTGAGCATAACAAGAAAATTATAGTAAATATGGGTTCTAAAATACATACTGTGAGACCTACAAGCACTTGTTTATCGTCGATCCTGCAAAACACATCTCTTCTGCTGCAATCTCTTCGGTTTCTTTATTTTTAAAAGAGGTATTGTCGACCAAAAGCCAACAGCCTTGCCGCATCCTTTTCGTTAGATCGCCGAAATTAAGTGCTGTCGCGCTTGGCTAGAATTTGGATGGGTGACTGTCCGGGTCTGTTGAGTGCTGTTGGCAAACGGTGTTCACTAAACCCTCGTACGGCCAATTGAGGAACTATATGACTGAGAAGTAGTAGCTCCGGTCACGAAAACTGACAACGGCAGGGAGAGCTTTTGCTGACCATATACCCCTCCATATCAACATCCAGTGACGCCCGTCGGCTGAGGATGAAGCAGATGTTGGTCTTTACCGTTGGACCCTCCGAGAACTGTTCGGGCGGGGAAAAAAATATGTTCCAAAAAAAGAATAAATGTACTGTAGTGGTGGTCTCGCGGTTAAGGCGCTCAGTCCGGAACCGCGCGACTGCTACGGTCGCAGGTTAGAATCCTGCCTCGGGCATGGATGTGTGTGATGTCCTTTGGTTAGTTAGGTTTAAGTAGTTCTAAGTTCTAGGGGACTGATGACCACAGATGTTAAGTCCCATAGTGCTCAGAGCCATTTGAACCATTTTGAAATGTACTGTAAACATGGGTTCCAAAATACGTACCTTAAGAAATATGGCTGCTTGTTCAGTAGATGACCTGTGCTTCACAGTATCGAAGATGAATAAGTGCTCATAGATCTTGATGTATGCGTTTTAGAGCCCATGGTTCCTGCCCTTTCTGCCTTGTTTCCGTCCATGCTGTCACCGAAAATTGCCTACACGACAACCCAAGCAACTACAGAGGTATCAGAACAATTTTCGCTTATAACTTTCAATTTGGTCTCTTACGGACCAAGGTCCCTTACCTCTAATTAATACATTTACCCTTCTCTATCATCCACGAAAGTTTAAAACATCAGCGTGGAATCACCCAGCATGTATACAATGTATCGTTATATATGCAACTGAGAGGAAACCGCCCCTAAAATGTTTTAATAACACGGTCATTTCAGTGGAACATTAAGTCACTTAAAACGTGATTTCAGTGTTCATGGGATGTTATTAAATTAAATGTATTGTCGGATCTTTTGATTTCGTCTATTGCAGAAACATAAGTAAAACTGTAATGTTTATGTAGTCATATCTCAAACGGATATAACACGAGTTCGCATGTGTGCACTTACGTTCCGTGCTGTTGACGCTAAAGGACAGTATTTAATTTAATTGTTAATGCATCACTGGAGTGCAAATTTTGAAGAAGCATCTTCATTGTTTTCACTCATCATCGTCGTCGTCATCGTCATGATCTTCGCTATCGTCAACGTCATCATCAGCATCAGCACCATAATCATCATTGACAACGTCATCATTATCGTCGTCCTCAACGTAATCGTCATCGTTGTCGTTATCATCATCATCATCTCTGTTCTCATCATAATTATCATTAGTAGCCATATAATGTCCACTTCTTAATAAATATTTCTCTAGGCACTACGCTATTTAACAGTAGACGTACAAATTGGCCATGCATGTTTCCAAATGTAAAGTATGAACCTTCGATTAATTATCTTGTTCTTTTCTTATTTCTTGGGCTGCAGCGAAGAACTTCTTCCGTTGATCTTGTAATGTTGTCGCTTTAATTAGTTACGTGAAAGCGGTGCTGATAGACAATAAAAGAGGGTTAAAAGCTGTGAGCTATCTGAGGAAGTTAACGTTGCATTACTGAGCAACTGTTTCACCAGGTATTCAGTCTAGCTTACCATATTTCCAACCAGACTAACATTATTTATAATCTTTTAATAGTCATACGTAAACCGGTGATACATATATAAAAAAAGAATTTAAATAAAAATAAATAAATCAGTTTATATTTGGAAATTTATTTTAACATTGATCATTGAAATTTCAGCATATTAAACTTGAGTCATAACTAAGCTGGTGCCTTATTTAGGATTGTGAAAATGTGAGTTTGTAATCTTACGGAACACATTAAATAGGGAGCCAAGATTGGGAGACTGCATACAACACTACATTCATAAAATAACACACGAAGAACATTGAAAAATATGTAAGAGGAAATTAACCACAACCAACCAATTTTCACCCAAAGAAGTAACGTTCGTAGCGCAATCCTGTCCGTCATGTAATTACCACACACTGGTATACGAAATTCATACTAACTCTCTGTGAAATCTTCCCGAAAAGAAAAGCTGAGAGCTACTTTGATGATTACACCACATGCTTCACGTGGTTAACTTGGTTTACACAAAGAGTGTAACTCCACAATAATTTTGATAATTAAAATAAATTAGATCGAAAAGCAATTTACAAAAGAAAAACCTCGAACTGGTTACTATCGTCTTACTATTAACCTGATGGGTCAAACAATTGTATAAGCACGTGGTACTGGTCTCACGAAGTACACCCCACGTGGGTTGAACATAAAGAAAAGTTGCTATATTGAAAGATATTGTTAAGGCGAGACGTTATAATCTCACGCACATTCGCATTTAAGATTGATGATCTTAGTTAGAGTTACTGATCAACACGTGGTTCCACTTTACTCACAAAGTAGTGACAAAGCAACTACTGGAAAATATTCTGAAGTTCACACTGGAAATACCCTCCATTGCAATTTAAGATAACATTAGATATTTTAGAGCTAAACCTGAAATAAAGTTGATTAAATTTTCAGTTAGGCTGAACTTAAGAAATCCATTGTCCTGCGGACTTAGCAGACACGCGCTTAGCCGGAGATCTTACCACTTCAGACGCTCGCCGCGGACAGACTGACCTGCGCTCCTACCAAGGGTGCTTCCCGATACAAAACGGAAGTGGCCAGAGGGGCAGCTTCCTATACCAACATGACAAGGGACGGACAGAACCATACTAAGGATAGAAACCTCTTTGCTTTTAGAAAGCATAGCTACCTGTTCCGACGTTGGTCCTACTGTTCTCTAGCAGACAGGCTTGTGTGCTACCCTCAAGCATGCAACTAGAAATACATTTGCTCATTCATCCTCTCACACAGAAGGGAAGGGGGATGACAGTATCTTATCATATACAGTACATAAAAGAAAGTGGATGTAGGTTCCGTATGAGACTGTGTGACATGAATTGCATATAAACTGTGTTTTAAAGTGTAGTAGTGTGACAGATCGTTCTTGTTTATGTGGAAAAGTAACACTGCTCAGTCTCCTCCCAGATAGTCAGAAACACCACAGTGAATTTAGAAGAGGAATTTGTGCCGTAAATGGCAACAGATTTAAGAAATTAACATGAAAGGAATCCAACAGAGACCTTTCATAATCCCAACGCTCCGGGAAAGACTGTGCAGGGAATTTTCTGGCCATGCTAGGACATTCCCAAGCAGGCTTCTCACACCCAACTTAAACCAAAAATTTAAAGAAAAGGCAAAAGGTCACCAGCTACTTGCTAAAATACCACAATTTCAACACATCATTACAATCTACTAATTTCAAAGAGAATATAACAATCTGTGACACCTATTTAAAAGATAGTGTAGACATAATTCGGTCAGCAAGTAAAAACATTGGTGCCTGTGTCATTAATATGAAAACAATTTTTGGTTGTTACCCTTATGGAGTTCACCAGTATTTGCTCATTGCAAGAGCCAACTGATCACAGGAAATTTTATGACTGTTTATTAACAAGTAAAATTTATGAAAATAGCAAAGGTGCCACAGCAATTAAAAAACAACATGAAAATAACATCAGTATTATAAAGTAGAACATTACAATGCACAATCCGCAAAAGCAAAAAAAAAAGATAAGAGGAAAAACATGTTTTACAAAGTGGTTATCGCAAAAAAATTGTATATCTTACAAAACTAATAATTTGTAGAATTAAAATAACTTTGTGGCACTAATTTAATCACTCTACTATATTTCAGTTAGTTATTAAACAGTGATCACTATGTGATTATACTGAAACTACAATTAATTATGTGATTGTTACCCTTAAGGGGTTCCTCACTGTAAATATGCCCCATGCAAAGGCTAATCGATCACTGTCCAATGAGCCTGAATAGCTGTCTGATAAACGAACCAATGCCACAGGAATGAATTTCGAAACAAAATATCACAAATCTAATACAACACACAAAACAAACATTGAGAAATAAAACAGCTCTGAAAGTACAGTAGTTAACGATAAAAAAATACCAATAAATAAAACACCTGCAAAATACAAGAGTCAAAGTCTAAAAAAATAGAACACCTGCAAAATACAAGAGTCAAAGTCTAAAAAAATAGAACACCTGCAAAATACAAGAGTCAAAGTCTAAAAAATAGAACACTTGCAAAATACAAGAGTGAAAGTCTAAAAAAAAAATAGAACACATGCAAAACACAAGAGTCAGTCTCATAAATCGAACCCCTGCAAAACACACGAGTCAAAGTTTCTCTGACAGAACACACGTATATGCATTGGACTAAGAACCGTATCATCACTGTTCACTGACACACTCAGTAGTTCCACTGTTCCGAGGCACAATATAAGGGGAGGGGGGGTTCGTCGCCGCAGCTGTCAGTAGGGATTTTTGTCCTTCTGTTGCGTGCAATCCCGCCTTCTCTGCCCTCTCATGAAGTTTCTCTTGGTGGCCCGTGTCACCTACATCTCGATTTGGTTTCATGTTTGTGTTGTCAAATTCGTGCGGTATCCTCCTTTGACACGCCAGGTTGATATTCCTGGGCAAGGATGACACTTTATAGCTCTTCTTTGTGCCACCCTTAGCGACCAGAGAACATCGAACCATGATTTACTGTTGCTTGACAGTGGGCATCCGTCAGGAAATGTTGATAGGCGTCGTTGAAGTCTGCCATTCTCTCTGGACAGTACCTGTCAAAAGGCTCCACGCCCCTTTATCCCCTGTCTTCTGTCGTTTCACCGCGCCCGTCTCGCCACGGTCGCGTGCGTTTGGTGCGTTGCCAGCAGATGGATTTCCGCGCGGTGGACCGCTCGCCCATCTCAGGTCATCGCCTCCACGAAGCGTCGCACTGGTGCGGCCGCCCATTAGCTCCAGGTGCAAGGGAAAGCGTTTGCCGCGCACCCTTCTTTTGTTGTCGACCGCGTTCCCGAAGTGGCCCGGTTGACAGTGTGTTCTGCTGGGAAACCCACCAGTTTACAACTAGTCCTCCTCCTCGCTGCTTCCGCTCTCTCGTAAGAGTTTAGCCGGTTCGCTTTCGGGTTCTCAACTGCATTCATAGAAATTGTTCATCATAGTTATGTGACTACAAAATGTCATACATAATACCACTTAGTATTGTCTTCCACAATTTTTTTTAAAACAAAAGTGAGACTTTATTTTTTTTAAATAAAAAAAATTTAGATGAATTGACAATATAAAAATAAAAGTTAAATGACTTGACAATATAAAAAAATAAAAGTGAAATGACTTACAGTATAAAAATAAAAATTAAATGAACTGACAATATAAAATCTAAATCCACATCACTAATGTGGTTCACTTACGTTTTAATAAATCAAATGCTACTTATTAATTCACTAAAATGAATAGGATTATGCCTTGTGCAAGTATAGGTCAGGACAGCATAGGGTTCACATGTTATTTACACACACACATGCACACATGTTGTCTATTCTACAAACTAACTACCCATAAACATGCATTACTCAAAATTTTACTTCAATCCACTACTAGTTAATCCAACAAGCTACTTCAACACCGTGTTTATACCACTACAACATTGTTCTAATTCGTCCTCTTCCTGACGCTCGTGGCATATGTCTTGTCACATGATAAATATAGAGAAACTTTCCTTAAACATACACAGTAAAAAAAAAAACAATGGTTATTTACACGCCCAAACATTTATACCAGTTGACACACCTGATAAGAGACTCGGAATTATACATTTATCATACTCATATGTTCATACATAAAACAGTAAGACAATTTCATCTAAAATTACGTTATCACAAGAATTAATAACACAGATGACTCTGAAAAGGGTAAAGATATTTTCATTATACAGGTTATACTACATTTTCTTACCCATTTTGCTCCCATTTCGTTCATTCTTTCAGTTACCTTTCGCTTCCAAATCAGTTATTTCGCCTGTGGTGGTTATTCTGGATTCATTTCTCATGAATGGCAAAATTGTGGTCACCTCTATTCTGTAAAACAGTTTCATCTTAACATATTGAACTTACAACAGACACAAAAGATCCGAATCCTCCTGTAGTTTAAATGACAAATGTTTTGCTTCCTCCTTATTACATTAAAACAAGCTTTCCTTCGGTCCCATAATCAAAATTATTTAATCTTCCTCTACCTTCAAGAGGGAAATTTAATCAGTACAAATCATATAGGCTGCAGTGCATCCCGCACCAGCGAAAACAGTAAGCTGTAATGCTCACAGCATCAGCAAAACACATAAACGTCACTTTTCTAGGACAAGTAGTAACGCAGAATAATTTTTCCGGTTCTGGCTCAACATCAACACTACAAAAAGGATCCATATTTTTGTTCCATTCTACATTTGCTGAAAAACTGTTCGTATTTGACTACCACAATAATATTTCAGGGCCACGTAAATTACACAAACCACAATTCTTCTTTCACCTTGAAGGGAATCAATATACTTAGGAAATCCACAGACAGCGCTTTACATACTCAGCTATAAAGAACAAAAAAAGACATTTACCATCAATATTAACATATTAGCGTATATTGGGAAGCCATTGATTAAACAATGGTATTATCGCATCCTGTTTTCAACATTCCAAACTTACTCATTCCTTTCTCAGAGTTCTCCTATCTTAAAATATTCATACAGCATGCATACTGTAGTAAGAGATCCTCATTTATTCTGACAGATATAGAATAGTAATTGACAGATAGTAGCACTGAAAGCAGAAAATCGGAAACAAGGCTACTAACAGCTGGGGACCTGGGTTTGCTAGACCCATAATACCCACAGAACGGATATTCCCCTGAGTTTTGCATTAATTCAACACAGATCTTCCTTCTCTCAGGAGCGACTCTTCTCAATTTACACCAAAAAACCATAAACAGCATTTCACCCGTTCACGAAGAGACCTTTTATCTTCACCTTTGGACCAACCTAAATCCTAATTGCACAAGGAAAAAAAAAACTAAAAACATCACTTCAATCAATCACATAGAAACATCTTTATTATTATTTTTACCAACATATTATTCAAAATGCATTTATCACGAATGTAAACTAATCAATTGTTTCTCTTCACCGTCCTCTCTACTCCTCACTGTCCTTTCTACTCAATGTATGGTTTTACGTTTGACACATGGTGTAGCCCTTTTGATTTCTTCGATCGAAGAGTTTCAACTTCTGTGGCGTTTTCATGGGGAATCTTCCTTATCCGATACGGGCCGTTAAAGAGATTAAAAAATTTCTTGCAGACAACTGACCGTTTGTTAGACAGCTTATGTGATCTGATAAGAACTTTTTGTCCTACATGAAACACTGTTTTTCTCACGTTTTTCTTATACGCCTTGACTCTGGCTTCTGCTGCACGCTTGATGTTGCATAAAGCTAAGTCAACAATTGCGTTCCGGCGTAGTCTTGGCTCTAGTGGCCAAGGCAAAACCTCTTTGATTTTGCTCGGGGGCTCTTGTTTTTTAGCACAGTGATTGGCGGAAGCTTTGTTGACGTATTAGGCAACTCATTAATTATGTTCTGAAATCCTTTTAGGTGTATGTCCCACGATCGGTGATCACGACTGCAGTATAACCTACATTGTTGTTGTTGTTGTCTTCAGTCCTGAGACTGGTTTGATGCAGCTCTCCATGCTACTCTATCCTGTGCAAGCTGCTTCATCTCCCAGTACCTACTACAACCTACATCCTTCTGAATCTGCTTAGTGTACTCATCTCTCGGTCTCCCTCTGCGATTTTTACCCTCCACACTGCCCTCCAATGCTAAATTTGTGATCCCTTGATGCCTCAAAACATGTCCTACCAACCGATCCCTTCTTCTAGTCAAGTTGTGCCACAAACTTCTCTTCTCCCCAATCCTATTCAATACCTCATCATTAGTTACGTGCTCTATCCACCTTATCTTCAGTATTCTTCTGTAGCAACACATTTCGAAAGCTTCTATTCTCTTCTTGTCCAAACTAGTTATCGTCCATGTTTCACTTCCATACATGGCTACACTCCAAACAAATATTTTCAGAAATGACTCCCTGACACTTAAATCTATATTCGATGTTAACAAATTTCTCTTCTTCAGAAACGCTTTCCTTGCCATTGCCAGTCTACATTTTATATCCTCTCTACTTCGACCATCATCAGTTATTTTACTTCCTAAATAGCAAAACTCCTTTACTACTTTAAGTGTCTCATTTCCTAATCTAATTCCCTCAGCATCACCCTATTTAATTTGACTACATTCCATTATCCTCGTTTTGCTTTTGTTGATGTTCATCTTATATCCTCCTTTCAAGACACTGTCCATGCCGTTCAACTGCTCTTCCAAGTCCTTTGCCGTCTCTGACAGAATTACAATGTCATCGGCGAACCTCAAAGTTTTTACTTCGTCTCCATGAATTTTAATACCTACTCCAAATTTTTCTTTTGTTTCCTTTACTGCTTGCTCAATATACAGATTGAATAACATCGGGGAGAGGCTACAACCCTGTCTCACTCCTTTCCCAACCACTGCTTCCCTTTCATGCCCCTCGACTCTTATGACTGCCATCTGGTTTCTGTACAAATTGTAAATAGCCTTTCGCTCCCTGTAATTTACCCCTGCCACCTTTAGAATTTGAAAAAGAGTATTCCAGTCAACATTGTCAAAAGCTTTCTCTAAGTCTACAAATGCTAGAAACGTAGGTTTGCCTTTTCTTAATCTTTCTTCTAAGATAAGTCGTAAGGTCAGTATTGCCTCACGTGTTCCAACATTTCGACGGAATCCGAACTGATCCTCCCCGAGGTCCGCATCTACCAGTTTTTCCATTCGTCTGTAAAGAATTCGTGTTAGTATTTTGCAGCTGTGACTTATTAAACTGATAGTTCGGTAATTTTCACATCTGTCAGCACCTGCTTTCTTTGGGATTGGAATTATTATATTCTTCTTGAAGTCTGAGGGTATTTCGCCTGTCTCATACATCTTGCTCACCAGCTGGTAGAGTTTTGTCATGACTGGCTCTCCCAAGGCCGTCAGTAGTTCTAATGGAATGTTGTCTACTCCGGGGGCCTTGTTTCGACTCAGGTCTTTCAGTGCTCTGTCAAACTCTTCACGCAGTATCGTATCTCCCATTTCGTCTTCATCTACATCCTCTTCCATTTCCATAATATTGTCCTCAAGTACATCGCCCTTGTATAAGACTTCTATATACTCCTTCCACCTTTCTGCCTTCCCTTCTTTGCTTAGAACTGGGTTGCCATCTGAGCTCTTGATATTCATACACGTGGTTCTCTTCTCTCCAAAGGTCTCTTTAATTTTCCTGTAGGCAGTATCTATCTTACCCCTAGTGAGATAAGCTTCTACATCCTTACATTTGTCCTCTAGCCATCCCTGTTTAGCCATTTTGCACTTCCTGTCAATCTCATTTTTGAGACGTTTGTATTCCTTTTTGCCTGCTTCATTTACTACATTTTTATATTTTCTCCTTTCATCAATTAAATTCAATATTTCTTCTGTTACCCAAGGATTTCTAGCAGCCCTCGTCTTTTTACCTACTTTATCCTCTGCTGCCTTCACTACTTCATCCCTCAGAGCTACCCATTCTTCTTCTACTGTATTTCTTTCCCCTATTCCTGTCAATTGTTCCCTTATGCTCTCACTGAAACTCTGTACAACCTCTGGTTCTTTCAGTTTATCCAGGTCCCATCTCCTTAATATCCCACATTTTTGCAGTTTCTTCAGTTTTAATCTACAGGTCATAACCAATAGATTGTGGTCTTAGTCCACATCTGCCCCTGGAAATGTCTTACAACTTAAAACCTGGTTCCTAAATCTCTGTCTTACCATTATATAATCTATCTGATACCTTTTAGTATCTCCAGGGTTCTTCCACGTATACAACCTTCTTTCATGATTCTTAAACCAAGTGTTACCTATGATTAAGTTGTGCTCTGTACAAAATTCTACTAGGCGGCTTCCTCTTTCATTTCTTAGCCCCAATCCATATTCCCCTACTATGTTTTCTTCTCTCCCTTTTCCTACACTCGAATTCCAGTCACCCATTACTATTAAATTTTCGTCTCCCTTCACTATCTGAATAATTTCTTTTAGTTCATCATACATTTCTTCAATTTCTTCGTCATCTGCAGAGCTAGTTGGCATATAAACTTGTACTACTGTAGTACGTGTGGGCTTCGTATCTATCTTGGCCACAATAATGCGTTCACTATGCTGTTTGTAGTAGCTTACCCGCATTCCTATTTTCCTATTCATTATTAAACATACTCCTGCGTTACCCCTATTTGATTTTGTGTTTATAACCCTGTAGTCACCTGACCAGAAGTCTTGTTCCTCCTGCCACCGAACTTCACTAATTCCCACTATATCTAACTTTAACCTATCCATTTCCCTTTTTAAATTTTCTAACCTACCTGCCCGATTAAGGGATCTGACATTCCACGCTCCGATCCGTAGAACGCCAGTTTTCTTTCTCCTGATAACGACATCCTCCTGAGTAGTCCCCGCCCGGAGATCCGAATGGGGGACTATTTTACCTCCGGAATATTTTACCCAAGAGGATGCCATCATCATTTAATCATACAGTAAAGCTGCATGTCCTCGGGAAAAATTACGGCTGTAGTTTCCCCTTGCTTTCAGCCGTTCGCAGTACCAGCACAGAAAGGCCGTTTTGGTTAATGTTGCAAGGCCAGATCAGTCAATCATCCAGACTGTTGCCCCTGCAACTACTGAAAAGGCTGCTGCCCCTCTTCAGGAACCACACGTTTGTCTGGCCTCTCAACAGATACCCCTCCGTTGTGGTTGCACCTACGGTACGGCCATCTATATCGCTGAGGCACGCAAGCCTCCCCACCAACGGCAAGGTCCATGGTTCATGGGGGGGGGGGGATAACCTACATAGTTTTCCTAATTCACGCATAATACGCTCACTGGGGTTCGAGCTGGGGTGAAATAGAGATATATATATAGGTTTAATTCTTCTCCTTCGAAGCATCCGCTGCCAGTATTGCGATCTAAATTGTGGTCCATTATCCGAGATAACTCTTTTCACATGCCTAACTTCATGCAGAAACTGCTTTGCAAATGCAGCTGCCACTGCCCTACCTTTGGCCCGCCTCAACGGAGTCAGACACACAAACTTGGAGGTTAGCTCCACCGCTACGAAAACATATGCAAAACCTGCTTTGGATCGTATTAGTGGCCCAAATAGATCCACGGCCGCGAGGTCACAAAGTTTGCTTGGTATTACCGGGTGCAATGGTGCAGCATGCGTCACTGTGGCCGCCTTCGCTCGCTGACAAGGTCCGCACACTCCAAGTACACAACGAATACGCCGTAGCATGTTATTAAAATAGCATGTCTCCTTCAGTTTTTCACAACATTTCTGTGCTCCGAAGTGACCATAACTCAAATGTATGTACCATGTAATTTTGTTTACGAGTTCCTCCGGAATCACCAACACCCATCTGGAGTCGTCCGGGGCTTGTTTCTTGAATAGTATTCTATTGCGCACTAAGTAGTACTGGCGTATTCCTACATTCTCCTTGTCCTCCCACTTCTTTTTTATATCTTTCAATACTGCGTCCTTATCCTGTTCGTCCGCTATACTCCCTAAAGAGGTGGTAACAAAGTTCTCAAAGGCTACATTCTGTAAGTATAGGATACTAAAATTGTTTTCACCGAGTTCCCCTTCTTCTGTGTAAACCAAACCTATAGGAATGCGCGATAAAGCGTCAGCAATTACATTTTTCTGTCCCGGAATGTATTCTACAGTGAAATTATATTCCTGTAGGTATAGTGCCCAGCGTCCTAGTCTCCCATGCGTGATTTTTGTGCTCATAAGAAACTGGAGTGCACGATGGTCAGTGTATACCCTGGTGGTCCTCCCAAATAAGAAATACCTAAATTTTGAGAATGCCCAAACTATCGCGAGTGCTTCGAGTTCTGTCACTGAATAATTTTTTTCACATCGAGAGAGCACCCTGCTCCCAAACGAGATTGTTTTCCAAGTTGTAATATCATCATTTCCTTCCGTTTGAAACAGTACCGCACCTAATCCTGACAAGGAACTGTCCGTCATTAAACAGAATTCTTGTGTCAGGTCGGGATGCACGAGGATGGGAGCCTCTACCAAAGCCTTTTTCAGTTTATAAAATTCATCCTGTGCCTCTTGATCCCAGACCCACAAAGCGTTCTTCCCTGTTAGTCCACATAGACGGGGTGTACCAAGTACACTAAAATTTATAAAACGCTTATAAAAATTGCACAGGCCTAAGAATGCTCGCAACTGTTTTTTATTTGTCGGCATTGCACACTCCGCTATCGCCGCAATTTTCTCCGGGTCAGGTTGTATTCCATTTGCTGAGACAATATGGCCTAAGAATTTTATGTTCTCTCGTCCGAACTGTGACTTATCTAAGTTGACTGTTACACCTGCCTTCTCAAAAAATCCAGTAGTCTGTTCAGAACGTCATTATGATCCTCCCACGACTTTCCGCAATTAATATGTCATCCACGTAAATTGTCACTCGCTGTTTCAAATCATCAGGCAAAATGCTATTTAATCCCCTTATAAAAGCAGCTGATGAGACGTTTCGTCCGAACGGGAGACGCCGGAATTGGAAACAATTTCCATAACACAGGAACGCTGTATATAATCTGCAAGATGGGTGTAGCACGATTTGCCAAAAACTCGAACGGAGGTCGACAGATGATAGTACCTCTACACCGTGGAAACGTTGTAAGAGTTCCTCAAGGCTCTCAGGCCTGTCCGTTTCCGACATAATAATTGTGTTTATCTGTCTCGAGTCTAGTACCAAACGAAAAGAGTTGTCGCGTTTTGGTACGACAAGCAAGGGTGAGTTGTACGAGCTTATTGCCCGCTCAATTATTCCTTGTTCTAACATCTTGTTTATTTCCTTCTCCACCTGGGCTTTATACGCCACGGGAATAGGGTATGGTCTAACAGAAAACTTCTGATGGTCACGTACTCTGAATTGGTAAGTAAAACCCTTAATCGCCCCCGGAGTCTCAGAAAATACTCGTTCATGATTCCTAAGTAGGCAATACAATTTCTCCTTTTCCCTGTCCGTGGTTCTGACACCGGCGATGCTCTTTCTGAGTGCATCAGCAAAAACAACATCTTTCCCCTGCTCACCAGACGTAGAGCACGACTCACTTACATAGTTCACGAATAGCTCCAGTCTCGGTTGCGATTTGGTTTGAGCTTGAAATTTTAGGCAACTAATTTCTGACTCGGCACGTAATATGCATTCATCAAATACTAAATTAATTGGCTGATCCCCAACTTGAACTGTCATTACTCCTCCACCCATGTCAATTACTGCATGGTGGGCATTCATGAAGTCATTTCCTAAAATCATTGCCACATTCAGCATTGGGAGCACAAAGAAGTTGTACTCAAACTCTCTACCCTGGCAGGTAAAATTAAGCCGAGTCTGCCTTCGGATTTCTACGCTCTTACAGTAGATTGCACCCTTCACCTTTATCCCTCGGACTTGAAAAACGGGCCAAGTCCCAGTCCCTTCGCATTTTTGAAATGCTGCCTCGCTCACTATGGAGAAAGGGCTTCCAGTGTCAATGACACACTTAAAACATATTTTGTTTACTGCAACTGTCACGACTGGATTTATTCCCGAAATTTTAGCACTCGTAGTTTCTTGCAACAAATCCTCTCTAATATCTTCCCTCTCTATATACCGTATGCAGTCATTCGCCATGTCGCTAATTTGTTCCGATTGGGCGCCTTCTGCGCTGATCGTTTGTCATTGCCGGTTTTGTTCATTACCATTTCCTGGATTATGTCTAGGGTTAGCCGGCCGAATTTCAACATCATGAGGTGCTCCGCCTACAGTCCTATTCCCACCGTGTTCACCGTAGTATCTATTCTGGTTGCCGTAACTGTTGCGTTCACGATCTTGTCCACGTCTTCGATCATTTCCGTTGTTCCACCTGTGTTCGCGACTGTTACCCCAGTTTCTATACGGCCGGTACCGATTATTGTTCCGTTCGCGTCGCGACGACCAATCACGCCGTTGATTATTACTACGGCCAAGACTGCGGTCGCGCTGCTGTGCCCCGTAATAACTTTGTGTCTGATTAGGCGGGAATTCTCCTGTATTATATTCCAACTCTTGGAGAAGGGTCTTAAGCATTTCCACGTCCTCTTTGCATCGTCCCGCAAGAATGACGTGGCGCAAGTGCATCGGCAATTTGGTGATGCATATCCTAATTAGTTCCACAGGCCCGTATGGGTCGTATAGAAATTGATTTGCCTGCAGCATATGGTCGAATAGGCGTGCTGGGCTGCCGAAACCAGACTGGTTCAAATTTGGCAGCATAATTATGCCATGCTTGACCCTATCTTGTGCCGCTTCCGACCAATAGGCGGACAGAAAGGCTTGTCGAAACTCCCGAGTGGAGTTGCAGTGACGAGCTGCCGACCTCATGCGAATCGCCGGTTCGCCTTCCAAATAGCCACACATATATTCTATCTTATGTGAACTTGCCCAGTCAGGGGGAAGACAGAATTCAAATTGCTCGAGCCATGCTCGTGGATGTATTCCTTTTTGAGAATTTCGAAATATCTCAAACTTTCTCACCGTAAGGAAATGTTTGAAATCAAATCCCCGCATTTCCTCCCGGCGAGACCCTTGAATGTTTCTATTTTTCTCATGTCTGCCCCTCAAAATACATTCTTCCCTGTCGTTAAATCTCCCTCGTGGCCGGAGTCCCTCTCTGCACTGTGCGTACGGCTATTGTTAGTGCTATTGGCGAGTTCGGAATCACAGCCCATGCGGCTTTCCAGATGCGCCACGCGTTCTTGTAATTCGCCTGTTACAGCTTTGTGCCGCCTGTTCACTTCGAACTGTCCCTTCTGAAATCTAAGAAGCGAACGCACTTCTTCAGTCTCTGCGACCGCTACCGTTGTAGTATTGTTATCGCTCTCCGTCACCTTCATCAAGCCTACGATGTCCGCTAATGCCGCAATCTTATCATGTATTTGTCTGTTGTCCTCCGCCCCTGTCTGCTTCAATTGTTCTACTTGCTGTTCGAGTGCGTGAATCGATTGACTGTTGTCCGCTACTGTGTTGCTAATCGACGCGGGACAATGCGTTTCCGCCTCCTGGACCCTCGAGAGTACCTGCTGGTGTTCTCTTTGGCATTGTTCTCTCAGCGCTTGGAAATTCCTAAGCAGCTGTTCTTCGCTCTCTTTCGATTCCGCATCGCGACTCCGCTTGCCCTGTTCTAAGGCTTGCAGACGGTCATCGATTTGTTCAAATGTACGGCCTAATTCTTTCATGATATCACTTTTTATTTCACTTGCCAGATTGTTTATTCTTTGTGAGATATCCTCGGACACTCTCTGCATCGACTTGTCAACTTTATTTGTCTGCTGGATTAGTTTTTCGTCTATTTTCTCGCCTAGCTCCCGGATCGATTTTTCAGATTTTTGAGTCATTTGTTCGCCAAGCTCACGGATCGATTTTTCAGATTTCTCTGTCATTTGTTCGCCTAGCTCACGGATCGATTTTTCAGATTTCTCTGTAATTTGTTCGCCTATCTCACGGATCGATTTTTTAGATTTCTCTGTCATTTGTTGGCCTAGCTCACGGATCGATTTTTCAGATTTCTCTTTCATTTGTTCGCCTAGCTCACGGATCGATTTTTCAGATTTCTCTGTCATTTGTTCGCCTAGCTCACGGATCGATTTTTCTGATTTTTGAGTCATTTGTTCGCCTAGCTCACGGATCGATTTTTCTGATTTTTGAGTCATTTGTTCGACTAGCTCACGGATCGATTTTTCAGATTTCTCTGTCATTTGTTCGCCTAGCTCACGAATCGATTTTTCAGATGATTCTTTCTGTTCTCGAAACGAGTTTTCAGATTTCTCTGCGTTTTCTTTAGTTTGTAGCAATAAGGCTTTCATGAGTTCTGCCAAATCAATTTGGTTAGTTGGAGGCAAATTAATTTCTGGCTCTGATGTGAGCCCGTTCGTCCTGTTTTGCATTTCCTCTGAAGTATTTCCCATTGCATTTTCGGAACCGTCCGATGCGTTAATATTCGAAATCAGATTATCCCCTTGGTCCATGTTGCTTAAGTTGTTGGACTGCCTACTTTTAGCTTGGCTACGTCTCAGCATTAGTTCAATTTATTATACCCGGTACGCAACACACTAATCAGAATAAATGTATCCCCCAAAAATCACGACAGTCACACGAAAGGTACCCAACCTAGTACGCACTTTTTCACACTCAAAACAAATTTATATCTTTGATCGAAACAGAACAATTTACAAGACAGAAAAAAAACACACACACATATAAAGCACACAAATATAGAAAACAAAACAAGACAAACAACACAACGGCGCTGAACAACGCCGTGAATCTATTGAAAGTATGCTCCAAAACAACGCAGAAGTTGTTTGAGCGCTACAGGGGAAAAAAATTAAGATTATACAACGCTCGCAATCTAACGTTTCAGAGATTCCAGAGTCTAGCGGAATCACAGAACAGGGTCGCCATGTGTAATGTTGTCGCTTTAATTTGTTATGTGAAAGCGGTGCTGATAGACAATAAAAGAGGGTTAAAAGCTGTGAGCTATCTGAGGAAGTTGACGTTGCATTACTGAGCAACTGTTTCACCAGGTATTCAGTCTAGCTTACCATATTTCCAACCAGACTAACATTATTTATAATCTTTTAATAGTCATACGTAAACCGGTGATACATATATAAAAAAAGAATTTAAATAAAAATAAATAAATCAGTTTATATTTGGAAATTTATTTTAACATTGATCATTGAAATTTCAGCATATTAAACTTGAGTCATAACTAAGCTGGTGCCTTATTTAGGATTGTGAAAATGTGAGTTTGTAATCTTACGGAACACATTAAATAGGGAGCCAAGATTGGGAGACTGCATACAACACTACATTCATAAAATAACACACGAAGAACATTGAAAAATATGTAAGAGGAAATTAACCACAACCAACCAATTTTCACCCAAAGAAGTAACGTTCGTAGCGCAATCCTGTCCGTCATGTAATTACCACACACTGGTATACGAAATTCATACTAACTCTCTGTGAAATCTTCCCGAAAAGAAAAGCTGAGAGCTACTTTGATGATTACACCACATGCTTCACGTGGTTAACTTGGTTTACACAAAGAGTGTAACTCCACAATAATTTTGATAATTAAAATAAATTAGATCGAAAAGCAATTTACAAAAGAAAAACCTCGAACTGGTTACTATCGTCTTACTATTAACCTGATGGGTCAAACAATTGTATAAGCACGTGGTACTGGTCTCACGAAGTACACCCCACGTGGGTTGAACATAAAGAAAAGTTGCTATATTGAAAGATATTGTTAAGGCGAGACGTTATAATCTCACGCACATTCGCATTTAAGATTGATGATCTTAGTTAGAGTTACTGATCAACACGTGGTTCCACTTTACTCACAAAGTAGTGACAAAGCAACTACTGGGAAATATTCTGAAGTTCACACTGGAAATACCCTCCATTGCAATTTAAGATAACATTCGATATCTTAGAGCTAAACCTGAAATAAAGTTGATTAAATTTTCAGTTAGGTTGAACTTAAGAAATCCATTGTCCTGCGGACTTAGCAGACACGCGCTTAGCCGGAGATCTTACCACTTCAGACGCTCGCCGCGGACAGACTGACCTGCGCTCCTACCAAGGGTGCTTCCGTATACAAAACGGAAGTGACCAGAGGGGCAGCTTCCTATACCAACATGACAAGGGACGGACAGAACCATACTAAGGATAGAAACCTCTTTGCTTTTAGAAAGCATAGCTACCTGTTCCGACGTTGGTCCTACTGTTCTCTAGCAGACAGGCTTGTGTGCTACCCTCAAGCATGCAACTAGAAATAAATTTGCTCATTCATCCTCTCACACAGAAGGGAAGGGGGATGACAGTATCTTATCATATACAGTACATAAAAGAAAGTGGATGTAGGTTCCGTATGAGACTGTGTGACATGAATTGCATATAAACTGTGTTTTAAAGTGTAGTAGTGTGACAGATCGTTCTTGTTTATGTGGAAAAGTAACACTGCTCAGTCTCCTCCCAGATAGTCAGAAACACCACAGTGAATTTAGAAGAGTAATTTGTGCCGTAAATGGCAACAGATTTAAGAAATTAACATGAAAGGAATCCAACAGAAACCTTTCAATCTTGTATAAATTCGCGTCGCTTCATGTCCCGCCGACCTCCACTTCACATTCATTGCTATCAATACATTTCTATTAGCGTTTGTTGCCTGATCCAGTTGTGTGCCTTAAACTTTCAGTTTCAGAGAGGTAAGAAGTGTCGTTTTGAAAATTCTATTTAATCAACCGGAAATACTCCGGGTCGTCTTTACCCTCCTGTTTAGCCAACTGCTGTCCATCCAGTCTTCAGTTGCTAAACTATAAGCTTAAAACATGAATCTGTGTTTGGGAACCACCCGACCACGAGGAATATTTTATACAGAGTGGTCAGAAACAATCTGAGAGGTGTTGCAGTGTTGATCGTGCTGCGAAAGGACTCTTGGGAAAAAAGTTCGATACGGTGTACGTTTATCATAAATTAGCGTTGAAGTTAGCCAATCGCGCCAGTGGGCACGGAGCTTCAAGCTGCCTACCACATACAATTAGTGTCATTTGTTTTCATTGCGTAGATGATAGCGCACGAGACTGCTCAGCCTTTGGCACTGGTTCGATCCTTACCACCGTCTCATGTCCAATTTTTGGATCGCTCTCTTGTTCGGTTTTAGGAAATAAAAATGAAGAACACATTAGAACACATTAGACCATCCTTGGCGAGCCACTTAAATTGCGCACGCAACGGCCTGATTGTTTAGCTGCTAATTAATTCGTAAACGACGCAAAGTATCGAATTTTTTTTTCTTAATAATTATTTCTCAGCACAGCCTATCCTTACAAGACTTTCAGACTGTTCCTGAATACCCTGTATACAGGTCAAGCGTTTCTTAAAAAACATGTTATTTATGATTAATATGGAAGATATGGACCATCGTGTATGTCAAACGCTCAGTTTATAGACTACTTCAGTTTTTTTCGTTACTGATTAGAGGATCTCCTTTCTTATTTTCTCTGTTACAATCTTCGACTAGTCGTTGAAGTTTATCTGAACTCTACGGGAATAGAACAACGTCATCAGTGCAACGTATTTGTAGGTGGTTCCAGTACATTTCATTAACGTGTTCCTTCTTGTCTCCCCTAGATACTCTAGGGTAGTTGTTTCCAATCTTTTTTGGATCATTAACCCCCGAGCGCAATTGGATATCAGCTACTGAGCCCTCCCCCCCGCACCATTGCACCCTTCCCCCTCCACCCCCCCCCCCCCGCCCCTCCACCACACCCGGCCACTCCACGCCCCCAGTGCAGCCACCCCAGCTACGCCTGCGTCACCAAGTTTAGCACCAAACTAAACTTTGGAATCAAAACGAATTTTCTTTGGACACTGGTTTTTAAAATGACGGAAAATAAATAATATTTCGTTTTTATAGGTGTTTCATTAAGCCATGAACAAAGGAGACATTTGTACTGCTTATATACACTCCTGGAAATGGAAAAAAGAACACATTGACACCGATGTGTCAGACCCACCATCCTTGCTCCGGACACTGCGAGAGGGCTGTACAAGCAATGATCACACGCACGGCACAGCGGACACACCAGGAACCGCGGTGTTGGCCGTCGAATGGCGCTAGCTGCGCAGCATTTGTGCACCGCCGCCGTCAGTGTCAGCCAGTTTGCCGTGGCATACGGAGCTCCATCGCAGTCTTTAACACTGGTAGCATGCCGCGACACCGTGGATGTGAACCGTATGTGCAGTTGACGGACTTTGAACGAGGGCGTATAGTGGGCATGCGGGAGGCCGGGTGGACGTAACGCCGAATTGCTCAACAAGTGCGGCGTGAGGTCTCCACAGTACATCGATGTTGTCGCCAGTGGTCGGCGGAAGGTGCACGTGCCCGTCGACCTGGGACCGGACCGCAGCGACGCAAGGATGCACGCCAAGACCGTAGGATCCTACGCAGTGCCGTAGGGGACCGCACCGCCACTTCCCAGCAAATTAGGGACACTGTTGCTCCTGGGGTATCGGCGAGGACCATTCGCAACCGTCTCCATGAAGCTGGGCTACGGTCCCGCACATCGTTAGGCCGTCTTCCGCTCACGCCCCAACATCGTGCAGCCCGCCTCCAGTGGTGTCGCGACAGGCGTGAATGAAGGGACGAATGGAGACGTGTCGTCTTCAGCTATGAGAGTCGCTTCTGCCTTGGTGCCAATGATGGTCGTATGCGTGTTTGGCGCCGTGCAGATGAGCGCCACAATCAGGACCGAGGCACACAGGGCCAACACCCGGCATCATGGTGTGGGGAGCGATCTCCTACAGTGGCCGTACACC
Source organism: Schistocerca gregaria (assembly GCF_023897955.1). Classification (NCBI taxonomy): domain Eukaryota; kingdom Metazoa; phylum Arthropoda; class Insecta; order Orthoptera; family Acrididae; genus Schistocerca; species Schistocerca gregaria. The sequence continues at coordinate 516,586,049 of NC_064921.1, read as the reverse complement.
TCTGGTGATCGTCGAGGGGACACTGAATAGTGCACGGTACATCCAAACCGTCATCGAACCCATCGTTCTACCATTCCTAGACCGGCAAGGAAACATGCTGTTCCAACAGGACAATGCACGTCCGCATGTATCCCGTGCCACCCAACGTGCTCTAGAAGGTGTAAATCAACTACCCTGGCCAGCAAGATCTCCGGATCTGTCCCCCATTGAGCATGTTTGGGACTGGATGAAGCGTCGTCTCACGCGGTCTGCACGTCCAGCACGAACGCTGGTGAATGGGACATTTCCTTTCCATGTGTTGTGTTCGGATAATGTGCGTGCGCGCTTCTCTCTCTCTCTCTCTCTCTCTCTCTCTCTCTCTCTCTCTCTCTCTCTCTCTCTCTGTGTGTGTGTGTGTGTGTGTGTGTGTGTGTGTGTGTGTGGAATGAATGATTAAGCGATTACCGATTATCGCGATTGCTGCCTGCAACTCCTTCTCAGGTAAGAAAGCTAACTATCAAAAATGGTTCAAATGGCTCTGAGCACTATGCGACTTAACTTCTGAGGTCATCAGTCGCCTAGAACTTAGAACTACTTAAACCTAACTAACCTAAGGACATCACACACATCCATGCCCGAGGCAGGATTCGAACCTGCGACCGTAGCAGTCCCGCGGTTCCGGACTGAGCGCCTGAACCGCTAGACCACCGCGGCCGGCAGCTAACTATCCACTGTGAGGGAAGACACTTGTCACAAAAATTGGTTCCCTCCGCACTACTTCTCACCCTAGCAGCACATGATTCATCCGCAGCCTGCAGCACCATTTAACATGGACCAGCTTAAAATTTGAGTAATATACTTACTGTTTGTAAATCACTTGAGTGCTGGATTCCTTACTTCTGAACAGACAGAAATTGGAAGACTTCAGGCTGTTAATGCTATATGCCCGACCAGTCTAATAACAGTAATAATAATAACAATACTGTGTACAGCACTTCAGTGTCGTGCTTACAACTAGTTCATTCATCTGTTTCAAACTAAGTAATGAAGCGATTCTGGTCTATTGCAGGAACGATCCAGAATTTGGAGAAGACGTGTTCATGAATATTTAGCGTTTGTTTGCAATATGTTTCACTTTTACCGTCAGATATGTGTGATACAAGCACATGTGTGTTAATGCGTGTACTATGCGAGGATTCTGCAGCCTCCACTCCATAGTGTCTTCCATTAATGCTAGTAATTGGGGGAAAAGTTAGCATTGATAAGTTGTACTGCATAATCAACACCATATCTTACAAAGTTGCGATAATATTAATGCTTATTTGAAAATAATCTAGTTTCATGACTGTAATACAATTATACAACTTTGTTTTTTTTACCCCTCTAAACATTTCATTTCATTTCTCTCCTCAGGGGGACACTGGCACTGTGTGTGAAACCGTTGCTGTAGGGCCACTGAGTATTCGAGAAATTGTGTATAAACTGTTGTTTTGGTTACAGTGGTATTTAAATGTGTTAGCGTTTTTTAAGATAAATATCGGGGTGTGCTCTGGCCTACTTCAGGTCTATGAAGCACGGCGGTGTGCTCAGAAAACGTCTGTATATGAACGGTGAGCTTCCTTAGCCGCTCGTTTGCCGCCGTCTGTGCAGTAACACCGGCTGACGGCATGATGGAGGGTCCTTAGGCCAGCATCAGTCTCTTCATTTAAGAGCGCGTCAGCAGGGCGACGCCGACAGAAGAGAGCATTCGCCGAGAAGCGACGGCAGAGAGCACAATTTCGTACCTGCGCTGGCCTGTCGCCTCCCATAGCCGACCCCATCGCATCCGCCGGAAATCCAGTAATCCGATTAGCAGACACTCGCCGCCCCGCCCGTTCCTCCCCCAGGGAAATGAATATTCCCTGGCGCTCTGCTGCCCCGATACTACCACTCCGCTTATCGGAAACACCGCTGGCCAGGCCCAGTTTAATACCGTGTCCTCCCGCCCTCGCACTCACAGAGTGGGTGGGGAAGAACTAGATTTTCCACTGTGTGGTTTTTCTTTTTCCTCTCAAACTCTGCTTTCTCCCTTCCCCCCTCGCTCTTTGTCTTTCAGTTTGTCTCTTTCTCTCTTCCTCCGTATGCCTATTTGCCCGAGGAAAATATTACGTTATTGGAAGGGATGGCCAATAACGGCTTGTGACACCTGACACAAATCTGTGAATTTGGAAAAAAAATTGTAGGTATTGCTGTAATTGTCGAAATCAATCACTCATCATTTTCATTGATTGTCGTTTAAAATTCCTATCTTCTTTCGCGTGTAAAATCAGTCGTATTGAAATGGAGGGAACATGTATTTTTACACTCCATGACGAAAGAAAAGCCGGCCGCGGTGGACGAGCGGTTCTAGGCGCTTCAATCCGGAATCGCGTGACTGCTACGGTCGCAGGTTCGAATCCTACCTCAGGCGTGGATATGTGTGATGTCCTTAGGTTAGTTAGGTTCAAGTAGTTCTAAGTTCTAGGGGACTGATGACCTCACATGTTAACTCCCACAGTGCACCCAGGAGACGAGGAGCAAATGTAATAGAACTTCACGGTTTGAGAGGGTAGCCTACGTGGTGTTAATGTAATGATTACAAAAGCAATTCAAATTTACAAAGGATTGCCAGTTTCAGCCCACTTATCAGTACAACGACGCACTCCCTCTGGCCCGCATGGATGAAGTGATTTGGTGAGAAGGGGTATTGTATCCTCTCCTAAGGCAAGCTGCCGTAGAACTGAATAATGGCACTGAGACAAACTTCATAATCAAGCAAGTTCCACTCAGGTTCTAAAGGGTACAGATCTGGTGATCCTGCTGGTCAGCGAAGTACCTGAACATAACGCAGACAGGTCAAAGAGATACATGCCATGTGTGGACCAAGACTGACCTGTTAAAACTGGCTGCACATTAGAGCTAACTCGTGAGGTTATAGGATGTCCGTGACGTACTGGTTCAAATGGCTCTAAGCACTATGGGACTTACCTTCTAAGGTCATCAGTCCCATAGACTTAGAACTACTTAAACTAACTTAACCTAAGGACATCACACACACCCATGCCCGAGGCAGGATTCGAACCTGCGACGGTAGCAGCAGTGCTGTTCCGGACTGAAGCGCCTAGAACCGCTCGACCACTCCGTGACGTACTGTTTAGATGTCAGAGTTACAGAAATCATGCCAACTACGTCGTGAAATCATTTTCAATGGTTCCCCACACCATGACACCTGGAGTAAGATCGCTGTGCGTCTCTAAAAGCCATTGGAAGAATGCGACCTCATCTGAGGTCGCCACCATACTTGCCGACGTTGGTCTTCCGGGGTAGTGGAGAACGAAGTGTCCTTCACACTTTGAGCCTCTAGATAGACTGAATAAATATAATACTGTTTCTTTCGCGTCCAAATGCAGTGCACATTATAAATGTCGTCCACTGACACGACATTTTCTGAGCGTGTGTGTGTGTGTGTGTGTGTGTGTGTGTGTTTGAGGTTTACGGGCGCTAAGCCATTAGTTAACTATGTAGGTGAAAAATAAGTAATTTTTCTGTTCCATGGAAATAATGACATCCAAAAATGTGCGGAGAACAAAAATGAGAGAAAGTGAAAAGATTGATACAATAAGAGTATAAGAATTTTGGTTAGTGGCGTGCATTCGCAAGTTTGAAATTCACGTATTCTCATAGCGGCTTGCTAGCTATCAAATACTCGCTTATAATGGCTCTAAGTTCAGCCTAGTTGTTTCAAACAATCCTTAATGTAGATATTGGCTATAATTAGTAATTTTACGTAGTTCGACAGCCATCACTGTTGCAAATCATTGAACGAAGTAATAAATACTGTTATTAATTATTCAGATGGTGAAGAAAGTTGCGTTTCAGGTTATGGTAAAACAGGTAAACAGATAAACATGTATCATAATGAGAAGAACATAACTGATCTGGGCCCTGCTTTCTAAGGAATTATAGATCGGGGAAATTTAACGATCGATCCACTGAATGAACTTTTTCAAAATTTAGAATTCATCTCTTCAGCAGTCACATGAGTGAAATTTCGGTAACCCAGATGGCTGTGTCAACCGAGATTTCACAGAAACAGCAAACTAGCTATCCAGCGCAGAAGTTTCACTTAAATAGGACACTGGAGCATCAGAAACTGCAGAACTTTAAGCAAAGCAGCATGCTTTGGCAAAAGAATTGTCTGCTGGAATTTTAGCACTAAAATCCGCACAGGCAGATTTACCTGAGGCCATGTAGAAGCTAATGGACGATATTGTCGAAATTAAACCAGTACTATCCACACGTTCAGAAACTATTCAGCAGTTCTCAAATAGGTTTAACAACATTGCTGCTGAGCAATTCAAGTTCAAACAGCAGCATTTTGCAGATGACTTAGCTTCTCGGACATCTGAGAAGACCAGACAAATTTCAGAAATATTAGACTTAAAAAAATGGTTCAAATGGCTCTGAGCACTATGGGACTTAACATCTTAGGTCATCAGTCCCCTAGAACTACTTAAACCTAACTAACCTAAGGACAACACACAACACCCAGCCATCACGAGGCAGTGAAAATCCCTGACCCCGCCGGGAATCGAACCCGGGAACCCGGGCGTGGGAAGCGAGAACGCTACCGCACGACCACGAGATGCGGGCTCTGGGACTTAAAGTTCCAAGAAGACATCGACAAGATTTCAAGTGAAGTTATGATGGAACATGATCATTCCAGGAGTCATGCAGAAACTCAGTTGTGAGATGCTACGAAAAATTAGGTCAAGCTTTGCCACTTGGCCTAATGCTGTCAGTGAACAAACAGAAAATGTGAAGAGAGCATTAGCGGATGTGAAAGACGTAGAGCAGAATAATCAGCTCAGTTTCACAACGTTAAGAAGAGCGTTATGCTTCCAAACCAATAGTGAGCTGCCTACAGCCTGATCGCCGTGCAATACGAAGGCTGTGCCACTTTTTAACTCTATGGTAGTTGAGAAGAATCTATTCCGCCACCAATAATTCCAAGTATTTTGCCAGATAAAAAGACTATCCTCTCTACTGTGTTCTTTCGAGCATTACGTGGAGCAATACCAAGAGCATGGTCGGATTTTCAAAAGGTAGGCCTTGAAAATAGCTACATCCTCCTCGATGTAGCTATTTACAAGTTCTATCTTTTGAGAATCCGACCATTATCTTGTTATTTCTTAATGTAATGGTCGACAGATCGCACTAAAGGGCATATTCCTTTTATCTGGTAAAACACTTGGGGGCCACAGAGTCGACAGAAAGTTGTTTCACATATGACAAGCTAGAAAAATCCTCCGTAACTGAGTACTGATCTGTTAGAGTGCAGGTGGCATTATGTATGTAAGTTTTCAACCCAAAGCTGTTCCAAGCCCTCCAAGGTAGTTCGCAAAAATAATTGAGAAGTACCTCAGTAAGACAGGGTATATAACCCAATCTCGCTCCATGATGTGCTGTGGATACTGAAGGCGAAGTTGCTCATACACATCAGGAAGAATCAAATAAATGCATTTGAATCGATTTGTGTGGAGGTCACGTCTGTTTTGGACTCAATAGATGTGATCAATAAAGACACGAAAGCCATGAAAAACAACATAAAGTTCAATAATAATAATAATAATGGTAATAATAATACACTTACAGAAATAAACTATCACACAGATCATACCAGACACCATAATATCTCACGACAGCATTGCAGTGATAAAAATAGTAACCAACTGAAGTACAATAACCACTTCAACCTACCTAAACAGAAACATTATGATAATAGGCACAGCCCAGGCTATACAAAGGTAGTGGCAGGACGAATAGCAAGCCTATCAAACTAATCAAAACTAGTGTAGTCCATTTTCTCACAAGGAAGTGGCAGACGACGTTAATCGAACGTCCATATCTACTCAGGTAAACTAACTATCACCGCATTAAGCCATAAAATAATGGTTGAAGAGTGGGGCAGGGGCAGTGATCAATAAATTAACCAAATAAGATATGACAATGAGCATGAAATTAGGGACGAACTGTGCTCTGATACCACTCACTGTGATAACTGACACATTACTGTGTTACAGACTGCAGTCAATAGATATGTAGAGAATATTCCAACTCCAATAGTGTTGGACACAGGTACTGAAATCAATATAGTCTCTACTGACTTGAGGGTATGGATCTACCAAACTTGGTCATCAGCAATTCTAAGATACTGGGAGCAATAGGCATTAGGTCTCTCAACATTAAATGGCAAGCCTGCATTTCGATTAGGCTAAGAAGTGTAATGACATCATGCATGTTACTGGTACTCGATTCTTCAGCATGGACGGGACTGCATTCTAGGAATGGAGATTCTCTAGAAGATGGATGCAAAACGACCTTTCCATTGGGAGACACAATTTGTTGTTGGCGGGGTTAAGGTGGAAACAGAATTGTTAAAATCGGAGGTGGTTCATGGTAAATATTGCAAAGGCTAGAAATTAAGATAATAAGCAGTAATACCGAATTAATTGATAGGCAGAAATATGAAGTGACCACAGTTATTGAAATTAAGGATAAAGTTGTTAACAAAAGAAAATAGTCTACATATTTGACCAGTGAACAATGCTACGAGTTAATAAGTACTTTATTAAAGTGTTTGAGGAAAGAGCCCATGTAATGCAAGGTTATCAATGTTGCGTAAGTGTCATCTCTCACGAGACCTGCCATATATCCTACACCATTTCAAGGGCTGAAAACACCTGCTGGCACTAGAGAAATGCAAAAGATATTGGAATGTTATGGAAGAGAGTCCTTATCAGAAACAATCCAAAATCCTCACTGCCTACTAAACTGAACAGTAACTGACAAATGATGTATTCACGAGCCCATATGAAACTGTTTGTACACCACATGCTGGTTTATTTGCTGCTACACGCTGGGACAAACAGAATTAAAGAACTGTGTCCACACGAGGACTTAAAAAACTGCTTCTAGCAATGTTTCACACGCGATTGTGTATATAGTTGTCTTATGAAAGTAGTTTATATATTCTGTAAAGTTGATCTATCTACAGGAACATTTCACTTTTAGTGTAAAGAATTAGATGTGTCATTACTTGACATGAAAGACTATACTAGCTCATTCGCGCATTGGACAAATGTGTATGCATTTAAAGTTTTGTACAGACATACGTAGTTTTTAAAAAAATTTACACTGTAGTAGAAATCCAAAATGACCTGTAAGTAAATGGTACTAGTGACAGAGTTATCCTTTGATGGACGATATCTTGCGTACATGTTGGTGAATTACCAAGAAAAAAGAGCAGTTTCGCTCAAGAAGACAATCTGAACTCAGAATGTAGGGTATATACGTACAGATACGAACAGTGTAAGAAAGAACTAAAGGTAGACATTGGTCTGTAGTACTGACACAGAGTTAATTTTTCTCATTTATAACGTTATAATATTTTATGTATACCATGGTTAAGATTTAGCACATGAAATGCTTGTGTACCGATTTGAGGAGGACAAGATTCTTAAGATAATTGTCTTCTGATGATGTAATTAAGTGGAGTCCAAGAAGCAGAATTTGCTGTCTCTCTAATAAGTTGAGAACATGCTAAGAGTTAACTGGATTTTGAGCTCTACTGAGTAGGGTAGTTAACTTAGGTATAGCGTTTCACTCAGAGTTGATTTGTAGTCTAGAATTTTTCTATCAGTTGTACATCTCACTGAGCTTGGTGCAGCTGAGATCAGTATAGAAAAAAACGTGTAATGAAACATACTGCACTTTGTACTGTCTACATCTTTAGCACGAACCATCTGTGCTTATAAGGAACCAAACAACTGTGTACATAGGACAGCAGTAGAATAGAGGGGGCAAGGGACTTATTCGTATTAATAGGCCATGTGATTTGTTTGTATTATTATGTTAATTTCATTTAATCGCAGAATAGCCTGCAGTCGTATGAGACGTGAGATACCATTTTTAAATATTGTACTGTGTGGCTGGGATATGACTATGAGATTTGCACCCACAGACTGACAATACGAACATTTAGCCTTTAGCTAGTTACGTCACTTGTGTGTGAACTGATATTACAGAATGAGTTAAGAATTATAAACTGCGGCTGGGCATACCAAAATACTGAGAATAACACTTACCTTCAACCAGTGAGTCTGCTGTTGAGGGTGCAAACTACTGCTGTGTGTGACGGAAACATTGTCATACATGAACACGAATTACAATAAGTCATGAAGAAAACTCTCAGCAATCCACACATTCACGTGGGTATAGACTTGCCAAACTGAGCAACCAGCGCAGAGGCGGGAATTGGACTTATCTAGTGGTATTGTTAGTGGATGATTGAGTGTACCAGGCACCTTAAAATTGCATGATATATCTCATCAGACTGTAAGCAAGTAGCTGGAAAGACGCTATATAAACGTGCTTTTAGCGGTTACGAACAGTACTCGTAAACTGTGGTGTGAGCCACGAGCTGAAAAAAAAAATGAACTGGTTTACCCAGAAAGCAGATACTATCAAATAACTTTGTTGTTGAATGTTTGTCCCTAATTCCCACAATTATAGTTATTAGGGCAGCATAGTTTGACGAGAAAGCACATCTTTGCTTCCCATTTGACAGTTCTTTCCTTGTTTCCTCCCCAGGAACCTGTGTCACATGAGGTTCAGGGCCTGTTCGCGGTCTTCCCTGGTTTCTCACAGAAGTAGACTGAATAGTGAGTCAAATTAAGAAGTTCATCCCGGGTACAACATAAAATATAACTTCATGATTTAAGATACAACAGTGAAGACGCTGATGTATATTGTTCAAAAACTCAAAGAAACTGTGATTTAATGACGTAATCATACTTTGAACATTATTCTGCAGACTAGCCTTATCATTTCTGTCAAGATGTCGCAATCATACATAAATACACAATGTAATATTTTATGTATGTAACGAAAAATGACTACTGCCTCTATAACTAACGGTAATCATGTCTCTACATTCCTGCGTCAACCAAAGACAGAACCCGAAACTAACCTTAAACAAAATACAAAATATAATTTGGTAATTCAAAGATCAAAAGGAAGAAACTGACACATAAAAGTCCATTTAACAGGTAATTGAATTTTGAATCAGAATAGAGACAGTCTTGTTTTCCTAGAAAATAAAGTCTGCACGCCTAGGGGCGTTGTAACATGGCGTGTTGAGTGCAAGTGAATCTCGATGTTTTTTGTCTGTGTTTGCGATCCCGTGAGCGAATGTTTAAACCATGGAGGTAAGAAAAGGAGGGAAGTGTCATCACGTCGCAGACTTTAAGCCGATGCCCACCATAGGAAGATTTCAAAGTGAGAAGATGGGTAAACTACAGTGAGACTAACACACTGACAATTAAATAAAACAAGACTTATATTCTGCATGGAGTATACCTGTATGCAGTTCTATTTTTTTCACATAACAGTAATCATTCACCTTGTTGACATGCACAAGATACGATAGCATGCCTTGACTCTTTCCTCATAGCGCACATTTATAAGCTAGCAGAGAAAACGTAGGTAAGTTTTTTGCAAACGTGAACAAAAAAATGTTCAAATGTGTGTGAAATGTTATGAGACTTAACTGCTAAGGTCATCAGTCCCTAAGCTTACACACTACTTAATCTAAATTATCCAAAGGATAAACACACACACCCATCACCCATGCCCGAGGAAGGACTCGAACCTCCGCCGGGACCAGCCGAGCAGTCCATGACTGCAGCGCCCCAGACCGATCGGCTAATCACGCGCGACGCAACACTAAAAATGTTGCGAATGAGAGTTGAAAGCTGAAAATGTAACGGAAAAGAAGCAGTACCAATACCAGAAAACAAACAAGCACTGGTTTCGGAGTTCCAGTTTCATTCGTTCTCGATACAAATACATTAAAATTGGAATTAAACCGATTACGAAAGCATGCTACTCACATCACTTCCTTTTGTTTCTGGTTATCCGAAATATAGCAGCAAAAAGCAAGTTACTTAACGAGGCCAAATTATTCGTATTACTAGAGCAAATACGCATTCAAGAACATAAAAAAATTGAAATTGCCTTCCTGACACTACGTCGTTCATGTAAGTTCTGTAATTCTTAGTATGTAAATCAGTTGTCGCGCGCACACAACATAAATAACGAACAAGAAGCAATCGTAAACAGTAGTTTGCTAATGGTCTGGGCTAGCTAAAATGCCGCCAGGCCCCGCCTTATCTGGCTTCAAAATAATGTACAGCATAAGTCTGTAGTGCCACCTCCCTTCTTTTTATGCCTCAGTGGTTTAAACTCTGTCGTCTTTGTGTTAGGCTCACTGTGTATTAGATGTTATAAAAGAACATCACGGCAATTTTCAAGTTAAATTTTCGTCTGTCTTATTCTATTTGGCTGATGATCATCACAAGGTAATATGATATACTTAACTAAATCTGACAGATCGTGGTTCATCATTCAGAATATTGCCTTATTTACTGATATTTATACTGACTATTCAAAACAAACTTTCCACCTTATGAGGAAGAATGTATAAAGTGTTACAGTGAGTAATGCATTTAAGTTTCTGTCTGGCGGGTTTGATAAATGAGACGGTATACGATAACGTTTTTTACGGCGAAAATTCGAACATTCGACTTCGTGTGACACTTCAATGATTACATGTATTTTTGGTTTACTATTAATTTGCCTTATGCCCGGAACCTTTAGAGAGAACGAGGAAATACGAAGCCACTTATTTCGCTTTAAAAATCATTACACGTTATATGTGCTTTCAAGCACTCTGAAACCCACCATACTTCCTGCTCAGCACCTCTGAGCATTAGTGAGTATAGGAATTTTTTTGTGCCGTTTACGTTTGACCTTCCACCCTAGTGGCTCAGACGGTTCTCGTTTCCACACCACTAATTTATCCAAAAACTTGAAATTAATTTGACTTCTTAGTGTTTCAACTAAGTTGCGGCTTAGAAACTCGAAACTAATTAAGAAACGGAAATAATTAAAATTTAAAATTTGTGTATTACATTGAGAGAGAAGTAGGAAAGACTTTCATTTGTAGATTGTCACTGTCGATTATGTCCAGGAGGGGACTAGCTGAGGAAGACAATGAGTCTCTTGTTGCTAGGCAACCACCGCCGGTATAGTAGTACTCGCCATTCGAGGGTGAGCAAGTGAATAATGAAAATCATCTAAATTTAGGCTTTAGAATTAATGAGTTGAAGTAAAACTCTCCCGCTTTGTCAGATATTTCAATTGCTTGAAAATCCGATATCTTTATGAAACTGTCAGCAGATACAGAAGTCGCTGTTGGAGAGCGAAAAAGTTTGGCGACACAAAACCGCGTCTTGTGTTAGACAAAGAATGATTTACACGATAACATTGATAATGATCGGACTTCGTTTACGTTATAAACTGCAGGCCTGAATTAGGTAGGTTGAAATTAGGAAATGATGGCAAGCTTATGCTGGTTCATAATTGCGTCAACAAACCGACCACTTCCAACGAATTAGTAGACTGAAAATATGCAAAAATGTTTGAATCAGTGGAACATGGGGATGATTATAATACTATTAAATAAAATAAGGTGCATGTTAAGCATTTATTAATTACTGTAACAAATAATACAGTATTTTTCCCTATGGAAGCACTAGCAGGAGGCAGAACGAGGGTGTGTTGTAGATCGCTTTTGGGTTTTAAAACAAGTGAAGAGCTAAAATTCCAACTGATGGCTGATTATGGAGGAGAGATAAGTTTTCCATAGTACAATTAAGTCTTCGACGTTGAGTCACAATGATTCCTTATGCTACATCTAGGTTAGGTTCTACCTGTGATCCACTCTAGAGGGCAGCATGTGCTGTCTTCCATTTCTTCTTGTGCCTTACCATATCATATTACTGTCTATGTACTGTTGTTTTCATGACATCCAAAGATAATGAGAAGTCACGTTTAGTTACAATCATGTTTAAAATTTTACTGTTATGGGGTCTTTAGATTTGTAACATGTTTAACATTCATCTTCATGTAACACATGTACTTAATTGTTATTTTATTTAATCTCTTGCAATGAGTCCCATGTGAAGTTTTTACTAATGGACCACATCGCCAATTTCATTGGTGAGGGAATGCTGTAAAATATTTATCTCTCTTTGGTCCTCTGTGAACATGGTTCTGGAACACAGATATCTCTTTCGATTATCAAAACAAAGAGAACAGAACAAAATTAGAGGGCCTCTCGTCTTGTAACTATTTATTTTTATTCGAGCACGGCAGTCTTAGAATGCCCTTTTTATTTACTTCTTCGCAATATTAATTCAAGTAATTACGCCACATCAAATGACAGTTATTCCGCCACATGAATTTTGCATATTTCTTAACGGCAGTACTCGTTAGACAAGCGTCTGTTTGTTTCTGCTGATGAACGCGAATTAAATTCTCCGTCTTTTAATTAAGTGGTCCGTGTCGCTCCACGTCTAGGATATTGGATTCACTAGTGTTGGTAGACAACGGTTCTAGTGAATCACACAGCTTAAGTTGGTACTTCACATTTAATCTTTGCTCTACGTCTGCTTCTCTAGTTATGTCTGGCGTTATTAGTCGCCTGTGCTCGTCGCCACCAGTAATTTCGTCAGTGGAAAAAGCTCCACAGCGTTTGGATGTAAGTGATTTTGCTATACCGTCTGGTGTGTGTGTGTGTGTGTGTGTGTGTGTGTGTGTGTGTGTGTGTGTGCTACTCGACATTCATGCGAATAACCGAGCAGGAGTATGTGTTACTAGGTCTGTCTGACCGAGGATTGCATTCAAGAAATGTATGGAGTGCTACTCTTGACTGGTCAAGAAATGAATCCTGCTCTAGCTGAGATTGATATATTCCATCCTCAACCACATACTGACGTTAAGGAGTGATGTATATACACTATCTGAGCGAAAGTATACGGACTTTAATAAGGCATGGGTCCTCCCTTAGGCTTTATGACGACTTGAACTCTGCTGGGGACACATTCATGAAGTGTTTGAATGTCTGTGGAGGAGTGACAGCCTATTCCTGCTCAACAGCCCATACCAGGGCAGGTAGTGATTAAAAGCTGGGGCCTAGACCGAAGTCGACATTCTAACTAATCTCAAAGGTGCCTCATCGGGTTCAGGCCAGGCCAGTCCATTTCTGCAACATTAATGACCTCAAGAAATTGGTTCACAGATGCAATCGTATGACAGGGGGCAAAGTCATGATGAATCATCGTCCCCAAACTGCTCCTCTACTGTACATAGTACACATACTGCTCATCGTGTTCATACTCTTCCAAATGTAGCGTTTTCTTCAATCCAAATTCGAAACCACACTAGTATACCATAAACTACTTCCCCGTACTTCACTGCAGGCATGGCGCATAATGGCAGGTATCATTCTACAGGCATTCGGCAAACCCAAACCATTCCATCGGATTACCACAGGTTACAGTGTGATTCATCACTCTAAATCTTAAGGTTGCATCCATCTGCATCCAGTGGCGTAGCTCTATACACCTCCTCAAGCATCGCTTAGCACTGACTGTAGATATGTGTGGCTGCTGAGGAGTTGTTCGACTACTGTATCACATTCATTTTAATTCCCTATACAGAGTCGTTGTCCTCGGTTAGTTAGGTAGTTACTTAGTCACCTGTCTTATGGACCATTCTGCATGAAAGATCTTAGTGATGCGGAAAGAGTTACTTTACACTCACATCACAAATTAATTTGTAAACACAGTTACATTCTGATTATTTCTAAGTGTTTTTATACGTACGTAAAGAAAAAAGATATATAGATGTGAGTTAAAATTCCTACCCATCCCTTTTATACATTACAGTAATGGAAATTCTTTTGTGGTATAGAAGGAGTTATCAAGGAGAAACTTCCTCTGTTACCAAATTTTACTTTGCTGCCTGTCAGACATTTGATATTGCGACATGGCAGACCACCCTTTCACTTTAACAGCATTTTCAGTCAGATTAATGTTCATATTTTAGGCCATGTTCTTGGTGTTGCCTAGTACAACATCTGGTGTGCATGGTTTATGACTTTTTATATGAGGAAATTGCAGTCACTATGTTATTGTAACGGCAGACTAGAAATCTACTCTGTAGGAATCAGCATGGGTTTCGAAAAAGACGATAGTGTGAAACCCAGCTCACGCTATTCGTCCACGAGACTCAGAGGGCCATAGACACTGTTTCCCAGGTAGATGCCGTGTTTCTTGACTTCCGCAAGGTTTTTGATACAGTTCCCCACAGTCGTTTAATGAACAAAGTAAGAGCATATGGACTATCAGACCAATTGTGTGATTGGATTGAGAAGTTCCTAGATAACAGAACGCAGCATGTCATTCTCAATGGAGAGAAGTCTTCCGAAGTAAGAGTGATTTCAGGTGTGCCGAAGGGGAGTGTCGTAGGACCGTTGTTATTCACAATATACCATACATAAGTGACCTTGTGGATAACATCGGAAGTTCACTGAGGCTTTTTACGGATGATGCTGTAGTATATCTAGAGGTTGTAACAATGGAAAATTGTACCGAAATGCAGGAGGATGTGCAACGAATTGACGCATGGTGCAGGGATTGGCAATTGAATCTCAATGTAGACAACTTTAATGTGCTGCGAATACACAGAAAGAAAGATCCTTTACCATTTAGCTACAGTATTGCAGGTCAGCAAATGGAAGCAGTTAATTCCATAAATTATCTGGGTGTAGGCATTAGGAGTGATTTAAAATGGAATGACCATATAAAGTTAATCGTCGGTAAAGCAGATGCCATACTGAAATTCATTGGAAGAATCCTAAGGAAATGCAATCCGAAAACAAAGGAAGTAGGTTACAGTACACTTGTTCGTCCACTGCTTGAATACTGCTCACCGATGTGGGATCCGCACCAGAGAGGCTTGATAGAAGAGATAGAGAAGATCACACGGAGAGCAGCGCTCTTCGTTACAGGATCATTTATTAATAGCGAAATCGTTACCGAGATGATAGTCTTCCAGTTTAAGACTCTGCAAGAGATACACTCAGTATCTCGGTACGGGCTGTTGTTGAAGTTTAGAGAACATACCTTCACCGAGGAGTCAAGCAGCATATTGCTCCCTCCTACGTACACTTCGCGAAGAGACCATGAGGATAAAATGAGAGAGATTAGAGCCCACACAGAGGCATACCGACAGTCTTTCTTTTCACGAACAATACGAGACTGGAACAGAAGGGAGGACCGATAGAGGTACTCAAAGTACCCTCCACCACACACCGTCAGTGGCTTGCGGAATATGGATGTAGATGTAGATGCATATGTAACCTGTTGAGAACTTGTACCCAAGAGGATATAGTGGAGGTGATAGAGAAGAGGGAGACAGATAGACTAGAGACCATAAATTCTGAGTGCAGTGACCAGGATGGGCGAGTGATTCTGGGAAGCAGCACTCAGTGGATAAAACCTGCAGAGGGACTTCTGGCTGTAGCACTCTCCTCCTTCCACTTATGGCTGGATAGGAGGGAGCCGATTCGCAAAACATTCTACCTGGACCAGGCAGCAGTCCATCATGAAGGTTGCCAGTTGGCGGAAAGTGGGTGGAGGAAGCGATTTAAGATATACTGGTGTAAAATGAGATTTTGTACAATCGGTGGGAAGTTGATAAAACCCAGTGCACTCTCATGTCAGAAGCTGGGAGGATACAGACAGAGCAGCTGGGAACGTGTTCAGTGGAGGCATGATCGTAACTTCGCTGACACTAGGAACTCGCCAGGTTCTTCTAGTGAGCGGCTCAAATACGTATTTCATGGGCACAGCTGTCTGAGAAGCATAACAGCTGGAGGCTTGCTTCCCCCACTGAGGGGAACCTCAGTGCTACGTCAATGGAACAGTCAAGAGGAGGGATTAAATGGGTAGAGGATAGTATGACTAGTTTGTGCTCTGTAGGGCGGTTCTGATTTTGCTTATTCGGCTACTGTACTGAGGCTTGGTGGAAGGTGGTTGTGATTATTTGCCTTCTTCATCTTCTGGTCCTCCCCGGGTGGAGAACTTCAGGTCTTTCCCTAGTAGGTGAGACTTGCGGTCTGTTTCTTGTTGTATATTAAGAGCCGGTGGCAGTATCGAACTGCACTGACAGTGAAGCTGCAAATCACTTCAGACATCTTGTATGCCATGAAAGTGAACTTATTTGTCCCGAGTTGGCCATCTAACGTTTGACAATTCCAGCATGCACTGTCGTGCCTGTGAGTCAAATTGGTTTGGCCAGACCAGAGAAGGGCTGCACAGCACACTGAAATGTGCTGTGTTTTCAGGGCTCTGGCAGGCCAGTTTCCCATGTTCTGATAATGAGAACGCCATACTGCGTAGTTTGCAAATTTTCGTGGATGTTTCAGAACATTATAGCTACCACAGCGCCCTGCTCCTCGTCCACAGTGAAGGTGAATCATAGTTTGTGGTATTCTTCATTGTAGTTGATCCCATTTGAACAGAGTTGGGCCTCACGGTGGAGTCTCGTAAACTAAGTCGGATTGCACTGTAAAAGGGCTTAATTCAGGGGAGAATTTATATAGCTCCCACTTCAATGTATACTTTGCCAATCAAACACCATTCCTTTTCTGATTCATGTTTATCATTTTTGTGG
Organism: Schistocerca gregaria; assembly: GCF_023897955.1. Classification (NCBI taxonomy): domain Eukaryota; kingdom Metazoa; phylum Arthropoda; class Insecta; order Orthoptera; family Acrididae; genus Schistocerca; species Schistocerca gregaria. The sequence goes on along the minus strand of NC_064921.1, from coordinate 516,569,408 downwards.
AAAGTTTATCAGCTAGTCGTAGTTACAAAACCATCAATAAAACTTTACGTTATTTTGTAAACTTAAGTACGCCATTGTTCCATTCACACTCCCTCTATTACTCGTTGTTTGTATTTTATTGTGGTGGTACATCGGAAAACCAGCAGTTTATGGTTAAATCGTATCAAATTAGGTAATATGATTATTGACTGGAGTTCTAAAAGTGACCATCGGCACAAGCAACAAAAGTGTCATTAGTAAAGTCACTAATTTCATACATAAAAATTACGGCTGTATCTCATGATTTGAAGGTTACTGAGAAGCTAATACTTTTCATTAAGTTAAGATAATAACATTCAGCATCACTCAGGCATATAATTGTGATTAAAGCAAGCAACCGCTTGCAACATCACTGGGTAGCTGGTCAAAAACTTTTTTGCAGCTTTATGCACCCCTTTTTGTCCTAAAGACAACATTAATGTGGAATAATGAATGTTATTCATCCTTCTGGTAATGTAATTATGAATGTCATTGTTTCTTTTGAACCGTAGTGGATTATTTACAAAAAACTTCATGAGGGCGTAAATCAGTTGTTAGAATGCTCAACTCGTTAAACTGATGTCCATACGATGATGATGGATGGGCGCCACATGCTTTCTTTTACTTTTTTGCACACTGAAGAGTTCTATTCCTATAGATGAGTTAACGCAGAACATTATTCCATATGTCATTATTGAATGAAAATATGCAAAATAACTTAGTTTTCTGTCTTTTTTACCTCCCTAAGATATTCAAATATTCTAAGTGAAAATGTGGGCAACTAAGTTGTTGTAGGAGTTCCATTTCTTTTTCATCAACAAGGACCCGAAAGCATTTTAAAGTTTCCACATAATTTATTATTTCCCCACCCTGTGTTACAGTTATCAGTGGTGTAGTACCTCTATATAAGCAGAATTGAAAATGTTGTGTCTTTTTAAAACTGAGGATGCGACCAGAGAAAACCAATCAATGACACTTTTAGGAAATTTGTTTACCATTTATTCTGTTCATGTACGTATGCTTGGATTGATTACAATACCAGTGTCATTTGCAAAAAGAACTAATTCTGTTTGTTGTGTACTAGGCATGTGAGGAAAAGCAGGGGAGCTAAGACTGAATGTTGGGGAACCCCATACGTGATTTGTCCCCAGACAGAATTATGTCCCTGTACTATATCGCTTGTATTGCTCAGTACAACTACCTGTATTGGTCTGAATAGATATAATATTATCCATTGGTTTGCTATATCATCAATCACATAAAAGGTCCATTTGTCTAGGAGAATACTATCATTCACACAGTCAAATGGTTAAAGAGGTCGTAGACATAACCAGCCGCTAATATTTTATGTAATGATTCCAAAGTGTGGTGAGCGAACGCTTAAATAGCATTCTCAGTAGAGAAATCCTTCTGAAACCCAAACTGTGATATGCTAAGGATCCTACTGTTGCTGAGGAGAGACACCTGCGAGAAGACATCACCTTTTCAAAAATTTTGGAGAATGATGTCAGCAACGAAACAGGTAGAAAGCTATTAAAATCTGTCTTATCAGCTTTCTTAAAAAGGGGTTTGAAATCGGAATATTTCCATCTCTCTGAAATGATTCCTTGCCTTTGTGATGCATTACATACTTCAGGTGAGAGTGGGCTTATTACAAGGGAATAAATTTTTAGTACTCTATTGAAAACACGAGTCAAAACAAGATGAGCCTTTATTTTTGAGAGAAAGTGTAGTTTTCTTATTTTCAGGATAAGTTGGTAATACATTAATATGACTGAATTTTGTTTATACACTTTCAACATACTGCTGTGATTTTGCTCTTGAACTTTTGCCATATGATTTCTACTATATTTAAGAAATGATTATCAGATGCATTTGCTACCCGTGTCTCATTACTCTCCTTTCACTGCATTTCATGTAGGCTTCAGTCTGTTGTTGGAAGTACTGATTTCTGACATTATGTGCATGTTTCTTGACTTTTTAATAAGCTTTCTTAGTAATACTGCATAGTTTTCTGTAGAGTGTAACATTTTCCTTTTCCTTTAATTCCTATAGCGATCCATTGTTTTTCACATGGATGTTTAGTTTACACAGAAAGCTATTTTCAGTCTGTCATGGAACAGACTAAATCTAATGTTAACATTGGTTCATTATAAATTACATCTCATGTAATCTTCTATAAATTATTCTCAAATAATTTTTCCTGAGGTCATCCATTATTCGATTTCCTCTGAGAAGAATTCATACTGCAAGACGCTATATTATTTATTCTGACTTAACTGTGCATCACGATCAGAGAGAGTATTTGCTACAGGGTTAACAGTTACTTTCTTGCTCTGAACTGCATCAAAGAAGACGTTACCAATTATGGTACTATTGTTTTTATCCACCTGTGTTGGAAAGTTAATTACTGATACCAAATTGTAGGATCCAAATAAGGTGTCCACATCATTTTTCTTATAAGAATCCTTTAGAAAATCTGCGTTGAAGTCACCGCAGATTATTAACTGCTTGCTGCTGTGTGAAGCTAAGACAGTAAGGAATTCAGATTCTTCATAAATTGGTCAAAATTTCCCCTTGGGGATCTATACACAGTTACAATTAAAAGTGAAATATTTTCAGCATTAATTCACAAGCACATACTTCTGTTTGCTAATCACTACAAAATCAACTTGTGTCGACGTTTTTTAACTCGTCTTCTGTCTTAATATATGTAACATCCTCCTTTTCCCATGTTATTTCTACGTGAGTAAGCTGCAATGGTATAATCTTTTATTTGTAACTTACCTAATCCTGTTGTTGTGTGGTGCTCAGGCAGGCACAGGATGCCTATCTTTTCAGACCTCGCTAAATTTTCCAAATTAATAGGAAGCTCTTCCACCTTATTACTCAATCCTCTAATATTTTGATAAAATGAGTTAATCTTACTTTTCTGTGCATTATTAAGCATTTTATGGGGCTCTTCTGTTATTTTCACTTCTTTCAAAACAGGGTGCCTGAATCCTGATTCTAACCTAGAAAGGTGCCTCTCTGACACCATACAGATCTTGCTATTTGTGATGGGAGCCCCTTCCCCCTCCCCATATGTTATCTGCACGAAGCTCAGCCAACCTATCTTTCACTCTCTTATTCACACACAGGCCACGTCTCGTATGTTCCTATCTCCCAATTATACCAACTGCCACTGCACTCCTATATCAGATTTCCCATCAGCCAGCAAGTGGGATGCTGGTTGTTTTTGGGAACTAAAGAGCGGCTTCTTCGCTCATTTCGTGTGATCTTTATACAACCCTCTCCGCAATACCTGATGGTCCGTGTCTGTCAGTTTATGAGGCCTGACTGGTCTTGGTTTAACTGTGGTTGTTTCTTCGTGTTTTCACTTCACCACCAAATCACCAGCAGTAGACTTGGGGAGCTTTAGAAGGGTTGAAATGTCCCTCACGGATTTGTTACTCAGGTGACACCCAGTAACTAACGCATCAGTCCATCGTCCCTCAAAAACGACTTCTAATTAAATTGCATGCCGAAGGAGTATCGTCTCAGTTGCGTGACTAGATTCGTGATTTCTTGTCAGAGAGGTCACAGTTCGTACCGTATTTTACGGACTATAAGACGCATATTTTTTGGAATAATTGCCTCCAAAATTCATGTTCATCTTATACTCGAAATTAACATAAAAATGTCCAGTGTGTTAGCTAAATTTCCCGTCAGTCTTAGCCGGCTGGTGTGACCGAGCGGCTCTAGCCGCTTCAGTCTGGAACCGCGTGACAGCTACGGTCGCTGGTTCGAATCCTGCCTCGGGCATGGATGTCTGTGATGTTCTTAGGTTAGTTAGGTTTAAGTAGTTCTAAGGTCTAGGGGACTGATGACCTCAGATGTTAAGTCCTGTAATGGTCAGAACCATTTGAGCCAACCCGTCAGTCTTAAAAATGACGCCGGCCGCGGTGGTCTAGCGGTTCTAGGCGCTCAGTCCAGAACCGCGCGACTGTAACGGTCGCAGGTTCGAATCCTGCCTCGGACATGGATGTATGTGATGTCCTTAGGTTAGTTAGGATTAAGTAGTTCTAAGTTCTAGGGGACTGATGACCACAGATGTTAAGTCCCATAGAGCTCAGAACCATTTGAACCATTTAAAAATGACGATATATTTGAAGCCGCTGGAAACCTATATCTATCTGGCAACACTGGATTCAACTAAGAGCAGCAGTGCAACGACGTGACGAACATGAGTTTCGGGGTTGACAAGTTTGCTGATGCTGTCTCCCTCCCACCCCGCAATCACAAACCCAGAACAGTGTCTAACCTATGGTGAATCATTGCAGTCTACGTTGCCAGTTACTTTAACTGAATGTGATTTGTGCTATCGGTAAGGTCGCAGTACTTTTGTTCGTAGCTAATTTCGTAATGAAAAAAAAGGAAGGTATTCATGTGATGCAGGCTATTAATTGAAAGTAATAGCATTTGCAGGAAACTTGGAAACAGAGAAGCTATGGGCATTTCGGCCCTCCACCAACAGAAAAAAAACATTCACGATTGCGTGGCTAGTAAAGAATAACGCCGCCCGGAGTGTCCGCGCGGTTTGAGGCACGATGCGCGGATTGCGCAGCCGCTCCCGTCGGAGGTTCGAGTCCTCTCCCGGGCATGGGTGTGAGTGTTGTTCTTAGCATAAGGGGTGTGAGTGTTGTTCTTAGCATAAGTTAGTTTAAGTAGCGTGTAAGTCTAGGGACCGATGACCTCGGCAGTTTGGTCCCTTAAGAATTGAAACACATTTGAACATTTGAAAGAAGAACGAAAAAAAAAATGAGGAACACTAAATGGGAAAGTAGAAGACTGAAAGCAAAGTGGCCCAAAACTAGCAGATGATGCATTGAAATGGATTCAAGGACACCATGAAAATGGCATTGGAATCAATACAATGATTCAAATATACGCTACAGAGAAATTTAACAGACTTTAACGGTGGAGTTGATTAGTGCTACAGGTTTATGAAGTGAAGTGAACTTAGCATGCGAACCAAAACCAAAATATCTCAGAAAATGCCACAAGAGTGTGAAGAGAAAACACTACCTTTCCGTCGCTTTATTAATCAACATCAAAAGGAAACCGGTACGGAACCAAGACAAATAGCGAATATGGACGACATCCCTCTCACATGTGATGTGCCGAGTAAACAGAACCTTTGCCATCATAGGCTCTACAACTGTCACTATAAAAACAGGTGGACATGAAAAATTCACTACGCTGTTGTCCTTTCATGTTGTGATGACGGTACTAAACTTAACCTATTGATCACTTTCAAGTGCAAAACAATGACAAAGCTTTTGAAATACCACCAAGTATTAATGTTCACGCACATGACAAGGGTTGGATGGACGAGGCTGGTATGAAATTAGGGATCAATAAAATGTGGGAGAAAAGGAAAGGTGCTTTATTGAAGAAGAGTTTAGCAGTCATTTGAAGAACTATATGAAACCTCTTGATGTCTCAATAAATAAACTATTTAATTGTATGTGACTTACGAATGGACCAAATGGATGATGGATGTAACCCAATATGAATTCACGCCGAAGGGAGCTTTCAAGCGACCTACCATCATACTAGTGTGTGTCCTTGGATAAATCAATCGTGGTCTAGAGTGAGAGAAGACATTATTGTTAAATCTTTCAAGAAGCGCGGCATAAGCAATGCTCTTGATGGCAGTGAAGACCATATGTATGAAGAGGACAACGATGAGTACGAAGAGGAAGAAGAACAATAAGAAGAAGAAGAAAGTTCAGACGACGGTTTTCAGGTGTTTTAAAGGTCAGCTAGGTTTTATAAACTAAGAATTTTTTTTAGTCTGGCTTTGTAGTATAAAAATAAAATTTATAAAAATGTTATTTTTTAAAAAAAATGCTTGAAAATTAAAGTGTGTCTTATAGTACGTGGCTCGCGGGGGTAGCAGCGCGGTCTCGGGAGTCTTGCAACGGGTCTCGCGGCTCCCTCTGTCACAGGTTCAAGTCCTCCCTTGGCCCTGGGTGTGTGTGTGTTGTCCTTAGCGTAAGTTAGTTTAAGTTAGAATAGGTATTATGTAGGTATAGGGACCGATGACCTCAGCAGCTTGGTCCCATACAACTTATCACAAATTTCCAGAAAACATAGTCGGTAGCGTCTTATCGTCCGTAAAATACGGTAATAACTGACGAAAAATAATCCAGTAAAACAGAACTGATATCTGGGGTTCCCTAAGGAAGTGTTATAGGCCATGATCTACATAAATTATTTAGGAGACAATCTGAGCAGTCCTCTTAGAATGTTTGCAGATAATGCCTGTCATTTACGGTCATGTAAAACATCCACACGAGCACTAAACAAAATCCACAAAATTTCAGTTACACGATAAATCACACATGTCTAAAGGATATAAGCTCAGATAAATACTCATGGGTTACAATTATGTATAACTTAAACAGGAACGATCACATAGATAATGTTGGGGGATGGGGTGGGGGCGGGAGAGGGGGGGGGGGGGAGCAAACAAAAGGTTGCAGTTTACTTCCAGTACACTTAGAAAGAGTAACGGGTCTACTGAATAGACTACGTACACTACGCTTGTCCGCCCTCTTCAGGAGTACTGCCGTGCGTTGTGGTATGCGCATCAGATAGGATTGATGGAGGGCATCGAAAAATGCTTAAAGAAGGGCATTTCTTTTTTTTATTATGAGGAAGTACTGGACAGAGTGCCACGGACATGCTACAGGGATTGGGTTCAAAATGGTTCAAATGGCTCTGAGCACTATGGGACTTAACTGCTGCAGTCATCAGTCCCCTAGAACTTAGAATTACTTTAACGTAACTAACCTAAGGACATCACACACATCTATACCCGATGCAGGATGCGAACCTGAACCCGTAGCGGTCGTGCGGCTCCAGACTGTAGCACCTAGAACCGCTCGGCCACATCGCCGGCCAGGGATTGGGATGGCAGTCATTAAAACAAAGGTATTTTTTGGCTGCGGCTGAACCTTCTCATGAAATTTCAATCACCAACTTTCTGCTCAGAGTGGGAAAATATTTTGTTGGCGCCACCTACATAGGGAGAACTGACCATCAGAATAAAGTAAGAGAAAGAAGAGTTCACAGGGAAAGATTTAAGTGTTCGTTTTTCCCTCGCTGTTCGAGGGTGGAACGGTGCAACAATAGATTATAGGTGGTTCGATGAACCCTCCGCCAGGCACTAACTGTGAATTACAGAATAATCTTGTAGACGTAGATGTACGTACGAAATCACAGAGGTCTCGTGACCGACTCATTTTTCTGTTACAGCATCTCTGCTGACGACACAGTATGCCCAGTCTGCATTTACACCGACGGTTCCGCCTTTCGTGAGATCTTCTGGTCACTTGGGCATTACATCTGGGTCTGGGTATTTCCAGTAGTCCAACCTTTGGGTGTTTCGTAATTGTCTTGCTGCTCGTAGCATGTCGTAACTGCTTCCTTTAGAGCGAAAGGCAGAATGCGTGCGACTTGGTTTGTAAGTCTGTCAGAAGTAATTTTTGCCGAGTGACCTTGTAGGACGGCGCTGCTCGGCGCAGCGCCACAGGTCGCTGTTGGAGACTTCGCCGTGGGCCTAACGAGACGGCGGCCGTGGCAGCGAGCACTCGGTAGGCGGCGCCTCTCCTCGCGCCGGAAGCCGCGGCTCGGCTTCTCCGGCCGCAAAAAACCAGCGCGCCGTATCGGCTGTCGCCTAACGCACTCTCCCCCGTTCCGTACAGTCTGCGCGCAGCCAAAAAGAAGTCGGGATCCTCGCTGGAACAGTCGCCGGCGTCCCAAGAATGTAACACTTGAGGCAGGCTGCGCGTGCGGAACAGTGCGTTGTCCACCTACCGTCTCTTTCTACTCCACTCTGTCCATTTACATTCAATATCTCCTCATTATAGTTGCACTAACGGAGGGACGTGTCTTCCACTGCAAGTTCAGGGCTGTCCATACGTTGTTGTTTTCCAACATGCTATTACACCGAAGGGCCAAAGAAAATGGAGCATCTGCTTAATATCACCCCCTGCGAGCACGTAGAAATGCCGCACGGACTCGACTAATGCCTGAAGTACTGCTGGAGCGAACTGATGTTTTGATGTTTTACTGGATTCCTGATATTCACGGTACATTCGTGTAATGGTCGCACGGGGAAGTCCACGTTTCATCGCTACCTCGGAGATGCTGCGTCCCATCCCTCGCTCGTCGACTATAATACCACGTTTAAACTCACTTATATGTTGATAGCCTGCAATTACAGGACCTGCCAGGTTAGCCGAGAGCTGCTTCCTGGACTCGGGTAGGCGCGCCAGCCCCGGATCGAATCCGCCCGGCAGCTTAACGACGGAGGCCGGTGTGCCGGCCAGCCTGGATCTGGTTTTTAGAGCGTTTTCCACATCCCACTAGGTGAATACCGAGCTGGTCCCCACGTCCCGCCTCAGTTACACTGCTCGCAGACATCTGAACACATTCCCACTATTCCATGGATTCCACTAGCCACAGACAGTTGGGATACACTAATTCCGTCCTGCTGAGGGGGGGGGGGGGGGGGGGTACGGGGTGGCGGTAGGAAGGGCGTCCGGCCACCCCTTAAATTGACCTTGCCACTTCCGACTAACCATGCCGACCCTGCGTCATTGCGGGAAAAAGGTAAAAAAGTAAGAAAGCTGCAATTACAGCAGCAGTAGTAACAACTATGCCAGACACTTGTTGTCTTACATAGGCGTTGTGGACTGCAACGCCGTATTCTGCCTGTTTACATATCTCTGTATTTGAATACGCATGCCTGTACCAGTTTCTTTGGCACGTCAGTGTAGTTTCGCAAGCTGAAATCAAAACCTAGCTTGTACTCCGCCTCTAATGACCTCGCTGTCGACTGGACATTAAACACTAATCTCCTCTTCCTCCTCCTCCTCTCATGAATAACTGCTTTTATAAGGGCCAGAGATGAGAGGGTTATTGACCTTCTCAATTGGTGATGCTGTTTTGCTAGAATAAATCATCCAATTTTTATGATGTTATAATCCTAAGTTTTTCTGTACATGTACATCACATCTATTGAATTTAGTCCCATTCGGTCCTCTTTTTGTCTGAGAGTGTAATTACCATTCCAAAGAAAGTGGGTACTGACGAGTGTAATATTAGCAAACTATCAATCTGTTAAGTTAAAATACTGATACGAATTATTTACAGTATAGAAGAAAACTTCGTGGAAGATCAGTTTGGGAACACGAGAGGCAATGCTGATCCTGCGGATTACCTTACCAGATAGCTATCAGAAAGGAAGACTTACGTTTACAGTACTTGAACGTTTAAAGACAGCTTTGGAGCATGTTGACAAGAAATTTCGAAAGTACAAGGATAAAATATATGGACCGAAAGATTATGTACAACTTGTGTGAAAAGCGGACTGCAGTAATATGATTAGAAGGACATGAAAGGGGAGCAGGGAAAGGAGCGATACTCATTTTTAGTCTACAGCAGGGAGAAAAGGAAACCAAGACGAAATTTGGAACAGCGGTTGAAGTTGGAGAGAAGGAATAAATTGTTTGAGGTTTGCCGATGACACTGTAATTCTGTCAGAGAACGCAAATAAATAGGAAAAGGAGATAAAAGCAATATATAGTGTCTTGAAAGAAGGTTATAAGATGAAAATGAACAGGGATCAATGAAGGTTGATGGAATGTACGTGAATTAAATCAGGAATTAAATTAGGAAATGAAATATTTAAAGTAGTTGAGAGCGTAAAATACAGTCTGTCAATAACAAGAAAAGGACTTTTGGAAATGAGAAATTTGTTAACATTAAATATAAATATAAGTATCAGAAGTCTTTTCTAAAGGTAATGTTGTGAGTGAAGTCTTGGAAGGAAGTGAAATATGGACGACGAACAGTTCATACAAGAAGAGAATGGAAGCTTTTGAAATGTCGTACAATGGAAGAATGTTGAAGATTAGATGGGTAGATAAGTTGTGGAAGTGATGAATAGAATTGTGAAGGAAAGGAACTTACAATACAAGCTGATCAGCAGAAGAGATCGGTTGATATGACACAAACTGACGCACGAAGGAATTATCAGTTTAGTAATGGAGGTAAGTGTGGAGGGCTGAAATTTGTGAAATGAGACCAGACCTAGAATATGGTAAGCAGGTCCAAACGGATGTAGGACGTGGTAGTCATGGAGAGCCAAAGAGGCTCGAACCAGACAGACTAGAAGAGCTGCATGAAAGCAGTGTTCAAACTGGTGAAGATAGCAACAACGACGAGGACAACATCGACGATGTGAAAGAAGATAGGCTGTTCAGTGCAGTTGTCGACATTTGCGTGTCTACACTGAAATGCAGGCAGTCGCCGCACCTGTCGATACGGCTCAGGCGAGCAAAGTTCCGAGCCCGCAGTCAGGTCGTTAGTAATCGCATCTGCTGCAGATGGTGCAGCCCGGTCGCTGTGCACCGCCATGATAAATGTGGGCGCAGAGCGCGGCCGCTCGTTACAGCCACCCGGTAGATTCCTACCCACCTTGATAGCCAGCGACTCTTTTTGTCTCGCCAGCAAGTGAGCGCAGCTGCCGTCGACGATCGTGAAACGTCCTTAGCGCCGCGGAAAGCTCCCGCGTTATTCCGGCAAAAACAGCAATGCGTGATACATTTCGACAAAAACCAATCCGAACAACGTATCCCGGATTACAGTGAGTTCTTCTGACCAACACCAGCCCCTTTTCTCTGTCCACTCATGATTTCGAAACCGAAAGATGTGACAAACTTCTGCGTAGTCTGTAATTCTGGATATTAATGATGGATAAGTAATGAGTAAAGCGTAGTGTTCGTCTACATCTACATCTACATCCATACTCCGCAAGCCTCCTGACGGTGTGTGGCGGAGGGTACCCTGAGTACCTCTATCGGTTCTCCTTTCTATTCCAGTCTCGTATTGTACGTGGAAAGAAGGATTGTCGGTATGCTTCTGTGTGGGCTCTAATCTCTCTGATTTTATCCTCATGGTCTCTTCGCGAGATATACGTAGGAGGGAGCAATATACTGCTTGACTCTTCGGTGAAGGTATGTTCTCGAAACTTTAACAAAAGCCCGTACCGAGCTACTGAGCGTCTCTCCTGCAGAGTCTTCCACTGGAGTTTATCTATCATCTCCGTAACGCTTTCGCAATTACTAAATGATCCTGTAACGAAGAGCGCTGCTCTCCGTTGGATCTTCTCTATCTCTTCTATCAACCCTACCTGGTGCGGATCCCACACTGCTGAGCAGTATTCAAGCATTGGGCGAACAAGCGTACTGTAACCTACTTCCTTTGTTGTCGGATTGCATTTCCTTAGGATTCTTCCAATGAATCTCAGTCTGGCATCTGCTTTACCGACGATCAACCTTATATGATCATTCCATTCCATTCCATTCCATTCGTCGTGTTAGATATGACCCTGAAAACGAAAGAGAGGGAGAATACCTGTAGCAACACAAAATCCAGTCCTGAACGTCAAGTACTGTGGAATGTAGGGGGGTCGCACACTCTGGACAGCACATGTTATCAGTGAATCGTTTAAGAGATGTACTGATGAGCCAAACGTTATGACCGCGGCTCATCGTGAGATTAAATGTCACCTGGTGGCTTGGCGAGCACGTTTCGCGGTAAAGAAAGTATAAGGGACGAGCAAAAAGTTTGCTTTTGAGGCCGTTACTGAACCTTATATACAACATAACGCGACTTCGATGCGGGTGTATAAGCACCGACGCGTAGGCAAGGGATTAGTGTGGCAGTAGTGTCTTCCCGACATGTATGCAGTAAATGCGGAAACATGAACTACGGCGAAGTTATTACCAAATACGTCCAGACAAGACCCGCGTGCTGCTATTCTTTTCTTGGCTGCTGAAGGACAACAACCATTAGACATCCATGGTAGAATGAAAATTGCGTATGGGGCAGCATGTCTGTCGAAAACCCCCGTTGTGGAATAGTGCGCCAAGTTCCGTGCTGGTCGCAGTTCGACACCAGACGATGGTGGATCTGGGAGGTCACTCTCATCCATCACGGAACAGTGAGGAACTCGAGCACCTGCCCTACAGTCCTGATCTCTCAGCATTCGATCATCACTCCTTCGGTCCCTTCAAAAAGGCCTTGATGGGACAACGATTTCTGTCGTACGAGAATGTGCAACAGGCAGTTAAGGACATTCATACAGCAGGACACGGCATTTTACAAAATGGATATCTTCAACCTGTTACGCCGATGGGATGATATCTTAATATTTTTCTGCGCCGGCCGCGGTGGTCTCGTGGATCTAGGCGTGCAGTCCGGAACCGTGCGACTGCTACGGTCGCAGGTTCGAATCCTGCCTCGGGCATGGATGTGTGTGATGTCCTTAGGTTAGTTAGGTTTAAGTAGTTCTAAGTTCTAGGGGACTAATGACCACAGCAGTTGAGTTCCATAGTGCTCAGAGCCATTTGAACCATTTTTATTTTTCTGCAAGTTTTCCTGATTGGCCTTCGGACGGAAACTTTTTGATCTCCTTATATATATGGAAATGAGCGTTTGGCGTCATTGGCCGTAAGGGGCCTCCCGATAGCTGAACGGTCAGCGTAACGAATTGCCGTCCTAAGGGGCCCGGGTTCGACTCCCGGCTGGTTCGGGGATTTTCTCCGCTCAGGGACTGGGTGTTGTGTTGTCTTTATCATCGTTTCATCCTCACCCGGCGCGCAGGTCGCCCAATGTGGCGTCGAATGTAATAACACCTGCACCAAGGCGGCCTTATACATACAGGGAGCAGAAACAAGAGGTGAATTATACTGTCGATGATACGGGGGACAAATGAGGGAATCCACCGGCATAAGCGACTATGACTAAGAACATGTTGTTATGACATGGTGCCTGGGAAGGTGACCTCATAAACTGAGAAGCAAGTCGGCTTTTAGAGTGCTACTGTCTTCAGCAGCTATGGAAAGTGGCTCAACGACGGTGAAATCACGAGTTGACGGAAAGGTGTTGTATGTCCACGTATCATCACAGATCGTGGAGGTCGGAGGCCATCCCACTCTCTAAGGCAAAGATAAGTCGCGATCTGTGGCAGATCTGACGATAGAGGGCAGGCAAGATTGTTTCGCAGTAAACCATTCAACGCACGTTGTTGAACATGGATCACGACGTCGTCGATTGCATTTATATCAAATAAAGTACGGGAAGGAAATGGTAAGCATAGATGGGAGACTCGTGACTTACTGACGCACAGGGAATTATGGGAACATAATGGAAAAGATGATAATTTACCCCAGACCGGGACTCGAATCTAGATCTACGTCTATCTAGAACCGTCGCCTTGACCGTCTTTTCTTGTTCTTTTCTTGATTTTTAAAAAATTTTCTTTTCCAATTATTTTTTTATTTTATTTTCGGTTTGTTAAGGTCACAGTCAGCTACAGGATGAAGAAGACAAGGTGTGTAGGGGCCACACCTCAAGACCTGGTCACGATGCCTCCCTCCTCCCGCCACTGTGCTGGACCCTCACAGGGCTCATAATAATTCTACTCATTTACTTAATTTTTTTGCACGTATGTACAGTGGGAAAACAAATTGAAACTAGTCCACCTATCCGGAACCCGGAAATCCCGCAAGATGATAAAAGACGGCAGGTGGTCCGAGTACAAAGGATAGGCGCGTTGTGTTTCATTCCGAATAGGGCGGGTATTTGCCACACCCCTGGAACACGCCAACATAGTGGGGGCGTGGTAAAATACGCCCGATAAGGGAACAAAGCGCAACCTCCGTATGCGCTGTCTGCAACTGTAGCCAAAACTCAAGGAACGAGTGGTAAGTATTTCCATATAGATATCCCAAAGACCAACCCTTTATCAAAAATGTTTCAAATGGCTCTGAGCACTATGGGACTTAACATCTGTGGTCATCAGTCCCCTGGAACTTAGAACTACTTAAACCTAAATAACCTAAGGACATCACACACATCCATGCCCGAGGCAGGATTCGAACCTGCGACCGTAGCGATCACGCGGTTCCAGACTGAAGCGCCAAGACCCGCACTGCCACACCGGCCGGCCCAGTCCTTTATCCACCAGAGACTTTTTTGCAGGAAAATATTTCATCACTCGGGAAAGAAAGGACTGCAGGCCAGTAACATGTGGCGGCACTCGTAGAATATACGTAACCGTTTGTCGCCCCAAGAACCAGATATCCGCAACGGTTACACAGTTGAATGGGTGATGACTATCGTCCACGATACGACAGATGGCGCACAGGGTAGAGACTGGCCTTCCTGGAATCGCTAATTAGTTGGATACTTCACACATGCCACATAATACAAAGTCGATCTGATATGCGTCGGAAAGATACTGTGATGATGAGGTGGCCGAATCACAGTCCACGGTACCAATGGGAACTTGCGGTCAATGACGTTACAGGCGAGACCACGCAGGAAAAGGAAGTTTGACGGAAGCATAACTGAGTTCCACAATGAATGCCGCGATGTGGGCAAAGGCGGGTGTGATGGTACGGACCGGAACTGGCGAGGACACGGATGGTGGCACAAGGACGGCAAGTAAATGGTGCGCAATGGAATCCTCGATAATGCGCCATTGTTTGTACATCGTGGCCATGTAAAGTGCCGTCTCACGATAGCGGACGTTCTCTTGCACATAGGAGCGGGTAAGTGTTTAACAACGTACTTTGGAAATGGACCCAGCCGTTAGAAAATATCCGAATGCCGCCTGAATTCAACGTCCTGTCGTAATCGGCATCCGTAGAACCTGCGTCCTGGATGCGACATGGGAAATCAGGGACGCAACACGCTGCAAAGGATCGGGGCGGCGTGGGACGTTGTGACTAATTAGCACACGTGTAACTCTCAAAACTGGACGAAAGTTGACCCTCACTGTGCTACCGTTGTGGACGCAAAGGTGGTACCAAGACAGCGGAGACATTGGACACAGGACAGGGGAGCCAGATCTACTGGCGGTAGTCCGAGACCGATAGACAGCACCGTGGGTTTGTGCGCATTCATCACGCTCCCAACTGCTCTCGCATAAGCCGTAATGATGTCGAGGACCCGTGCGACCTCCTCCGGAGAACGAACCAGCAGCAGGAGGTCATCTGCTAATGCACGACATCGGAAGGTGCAATCGCTTAAGGAGAGTCCAGACAACTGCGTCGCCAGCATGCTTATGAGTGGCTCCAGCGCCACTGCATAGAGATATATGGACAAGGGTAGCCTTTCCAGATCTACCATTGAATCGGTACCGGATCCGCCGGACGACCATTGACCTGGACCACCGTACGCGCACTCCTAAACAGCCGCCGAAGGGTGCTGATGAACAGAACAGGGAAGCTCATCCATTCTGGGACAAAATATCCAAATGCATGGCGCACGCAGTCAAACGCGCTGTCAAAATTCACGGCTACGATCGTCCCAAGCCCCTGCGAGTGGAATCACGTCACAAAAGTCTCCAATTACTGTGCCATCTGGTGTAGTTTGCTCGCTTGAGAGGACACGTAGTGAGTGGTGTTTGCAGCCTGACGCCAATAACAACGTAAAAATCTTGCAAGCATCATTTAATAAGGTGATAGGGGGGTAAATCTACATGACTACTCTGCAATTCACATTTAAGTGCTTGGCAGAGGGTTCATCGAACCACAATCATACTATCTCTCTACTATTCCACTCCATAACAACGCGCGGGAAAAACGAACACCTAAACCTTTCTGTTCGAGGTCTGATTTCTCTTATTTTATTTTGATGATCGTTCCTACCTATGTAGGTTGGGCTCAACAAAATGGAGGCCCGTAGTAACTCCAGGTGTCGATTTCTATCCACAAAGTACATTACGTTTTGGAATTAGAAATAAATGAAGTATTGGATTTCTTTTAATTATATACAAATGAAAGCCACACTTCAATACTACTTTTCTACATAGTTGCCATTTAAATTGAGGCACTTATCGTAGCGATGGACGAGCTTGGAAATTCCTTCGTCGTAAAATTCGGCAGTCTGCGCCTTCAACCTTGTGGTTACCTCTTCTTGAAGCTGTGCGTCGTCATCAAAACGCTGCATAACCAACCACTTCTTCATTGCTGGGAATAAGTATCTGTATATAATTTAAAAAAATTCCAATACTTCATTTATTTTTAATTCCAAAACGTAATGTACTTTGTGGATAGCGCTCGTATGAACTGGAACAATAAAGTCACCGACGAAAGCCTGATGAATCACAGCTGCATATGTGATAAGATCTTTATACATCTCCATCCATCATGTAGACATGATACCACAAAACGTACAATAAAACTCTGTAGGGACCACGCCGATACCTGGAGACTTGCACAGCGCGTCCCTGAAGACAGTGCTAGTACTGATGTTTGGTTTGTGTGGCGCTCAAATACGAGGTAATTTTTTCACAGTCCAATTTTTTTCAGAGTCCAACGTAGCCACTGTCCCGAATGATGAGGATGATGATGAAATGATGAGGACAATAGGCAGGCACAGAGAAAATCCCCAACACGGCCAGGAATCAAAGCTGGGACCCCGTGATACTTGGGGGGTGACCCGCTGCGCACCATGATCTGCGGTGTGTTCGATCTTGCGCAGTATAATGGATGAAGGGATTCTCCCTCCACACCACATCAGCTCTGCAAGCAATGCGACAGCCCCCTGCAGTTTCCAGCGAATAATCGATAGCAGCTCCGCGTTAACCATGCTGTGTTCAGTTTTCACTTCAGGAGAAGAAGGCTGGCGATCAAGGTTGCAGAGGGCGCTAAGGAGAAGTCTGCCGTTGCCTGTGCCAAATGGCAGCCTTCCTGCTCTACGAGATGAGTGTGCACCGGAGCATCTGTTTGGCAAATTCCAGTCACGTGACCATCAACGATGTGCAGGGTTGGAGGCGACTTTCGCACCTTGTCCATGTCTCAGTCACACGTTGGCGACAGTCAGGATCCTGCAGATGCTAAGTGTTGCGGTTCCATGGTGCTCGACTCGTCCAGAACTCCTGGCGGGGAACGAGCCACATACACATGCATGCGCAGTAGTCAGAAAACACCAAAGACCAGCGTTCCACGTCGAGCACCGCATTAAGCAGCCCACAGGAGATATAAGGAAGGTCTAACCGACTTGCCGAATGGCTCATGTGAAACGTGAATCTCGGGTCGTCTGCACACCGCACCTGCCAGGTATTCCATAGGGCTAGATCGAGAACAATGAGACGCGGCTCCTGGCATGGTTTAAAATTTGGGTATTGAACTTTCTGACAGAGTACGCAGTTGTAGACCCCCAGAAAAATATATTCATAGGACTGGGGCTAGACTGGTACAGCCCCAAAGTACCTTTATCCCAAGATGGCGGCGATGACGTCACCGAAGGTGGCGGATGTGATGTCAATCAAGATGGCGGATTTTGACGGGAAAGTGCCACGTGCTCCTCGCCATAGCGGGAATTTCAAATTCCAACATGATAATGCACCACATCCCCGTTATCAATACTAAGCAAAGAAAATGGCGGGAAGACTTGTCTTTACTATTTGACCAATTTCAAGCAGCTGTGTTCTCTACTGGGTCTGGTCTCCAACTGGCTTAGTTCATATTGCTGCCACCAGAGAGCGCCACCGTGACGTCAGATCATGACACAAGTAACATAATTGAAGATGGCTCCATCCGGTGTATCCATCACGAGCTCCAGAGCCCAACTGGCTTAGTTCATATTGGTGACACCAGAAGGTGCTCTCGTGACGTCAGATCATGACGCAAGTACCGGTATTCAATATGACAGCACCCACTGTGTTCACCACGAACTCCAGAGCCCAACTGAATTACCTCATATCGTGACCACCAGAGGGCGCTACCATGAAGTTGCGCGATGACACAAGACACTCTACTCTTTCTAGTGCCGAGTCACCGCCCCACGGGCATCCATCGCTTATGTCACACAGCCTTGGCCGCCACCTCCATACACACGCCGGACATAGTCTTTTGTAAATATGGTAACTAAAGTAACACCCACATTACTGAAGTACTTAATTCTATTTCACATTTAATCATATTCAATAAGTCAATTTACAATTTAAATATTCTATGATCAAATAAGAAGTTCTAAATTTTCTCACCATCAGTGCGGTGTTCATTCTTGACGTAGCACTCTCCACCCCTGGAATGCTGCACTCCTATTGGCTCCTGCATTAGTCACGTGATTCGACTTTATAGAACCTAGGACTTGGAATCAATTTTCACCAATGGCACACTCAACTGGACTTGAAATCAAATTCTCCACCACGATCCTGGACCCAGCACCACGTCCCCTTACCGACTCATGTTGCCAGGCTAATGGGTACTAACGTACACTAACGTGTACTAACGTGCACAGCACATAACGTCATCCGAGATGGTGAGGCGAAACGATGAGAAAACAAACCTGAACACAAATCATTATTTTACAGGCGGTGTCTCCACCACAACATTTACTATCCAACTGACATAGTCCACATTACTGCCATCAGATCGTACTGTCATCCATCCTATGACCTAATCACAGGTTGTGGTCTGTAGGGACGGAAATTATGCTAAAATTATTCTGGCTGCGCTAGGTTGCTGGGGGAGTAAGGGAGGAGTCCACTCTATTTACTTTCTAACATTTTATTAAGAGAGATTAAGGGAAACTGTATATACGCAACTTTCGCCTGCGTTCGGGGGCAGCTCGTGGCCGCGCTCCCACCCGATCATGTCAGCAGGCGCTTCGAGGTGAACTCGTATTTGGATAGGAATTTCTCAGAAATGAAGTACGATTGAGATGTCGCCACTTGCGGGACGCCGGCGGGGGACTGTGCGTGGTTTGACATTTGATGGCTGTGCCATGTTGTTGGGGTTGTCGGTGCGCTCTACTGGATGGTTATTGGCGGAGGGTGCTTGCGGGTGTTGATTGAATTACTTTGCGAGCAGGTAAATGGGCTGTGCTGTGAATTATTTGGACAGTTTACGAGTACTGAGCGTTTCTAGACATAACTGTGCTGAATTATTTAGGAGGAGTCTGATTGTCTGTACTTAAATTATTTACGTATATTAGCAGTTGTTTGCATGTCTGCAGACTGTGTATTGTGAGCGCAAGCATAAGATGGAGAGTGTTTTGCCTCAGTGTGATAAATATATTCTATCTCTAAATAAAATGTTTGAAAGTAAATAGAGTGGACTCCTTCCTTACTCCCCCAGGAGCCTAGCGCAGCCTGAGTAATTTTAGCATAATTCTCGCCCTACAGACCATAATCTGGGGTTATGTCATAGGATCGATGACAGTACGATCTGATGGCAGTAATGTGTAGAATGTCAGTTGGACAGTAAATGTAGTGGTGGAGACACTGCCTGTAAAATAAAGACTTGTGTTCAGATCTGTTTTCCCGTCGTTTCGCCTCAACATCTCGGATGGCATCATGTGCTGTGCACGTTAGTAGACGTTAGTGCACGTTAGTACACATTAGCCTGACAACATGGGTAGATAAGGGGGCGTGGTGCTGGGTAGAGGATCATGGTGGAGAATTTGATTTCAAGTCCAGTTGGGTGTGGCATTGGTGAAATATGATTCCAAGTCCTAGGTTCTATAAAGTCGAATCACGTGACTAATGCAGGAGCCAATAGGAGTGCAGCATTCCAGGGGTGGAGGGTGCTACGTCAAGAATGAACACCGTACTGATAGTGGGAAAATGTGGAACTTCTCATTTGATCTTTGAATATTCAAATTGAAAATTGACTTACTAAATGTGATTAAAATTGAAATGGAATTAAATACTGCAGTAATTGATAGGTTACATGCGTGATATGGGTGTGTTGTGTCATCACACAAGTTCACGGTAGCCCCATCTGGTGGTCATGATATGAACTAAGTCAACTGGGCTCTGGAGTTCGCGGTGAACACAGTGGGTGCTGTCATCTTGAGTACCGGTATTTTCGTCATGATCTGACGTCAGAAGAGCGCCCTCTGGTGGCACCGATATGAACTAAGGCAGTTGGGCTCTGGAGCTTGTGGTGGATACACTGGGTGCAGCCATCTTGAATGATGGTACTTGCGTCATGATCTGACGTCACGGTGGCGCTCTCTGGCGGCAGCGATATGAACTAAGCTGGCAGGAGTCCAGACCCAGTGGAGAATGCACCTGCTTGAAATTGGTTAAATAATGAAGACAAGTCCTTTTTCCCGCCGTTTTCTTTGCTTAGTAGAGATAACACGAGTGTGGTGCATTATCATGTTGGAATTTGAACTTCCCGCTATTTTTTGTGGCGAGGGGAGCGTGGCACTTTCCCGTCAAAATTCAAACTTCCCGCTAAATCCGCCAACTTGATTGACGTCACAGCCACCATCTTGGATGACGTTATCGGCGCCATCTTGGATAACGGTACTATGGGGCCGTAGAAGCCTAACCCCAATATTATTCATGTCGACCGAAGAACAGTGCGTTAGTCTCCTCCACATAAAATCGTGCAGTTTCACGCCGACTTTCGGTGCTAGAAGGTGCATAGAGATTTATGACAAGTGTCAACTGGACCGAAAAAGCCATACCCCTGGCGTATGAGAGATACATGATGTCTATCAGGATGCTTTCGCGTACTTTGACAGCCACTCCACGACCAAGGTAATCGACGTAAGAGGCACAGAAGTGGTTTCCTGCTATCTGTGGTAACGCTGCTAAAAGCACCTCCTATACTGTGCAATGTCTAGTTTCGAAGCCCACATCATTTCTTTCAGAAGACGGATCTTCGCTGTCGCGCGGAGACTATTGACATTCAATGTTGGGTTACGGTATGCGTTGAGCTGTGCCTGACCAGGGTGGGAGGCAGGAGGCCGCTGTTGTGAAGATGCGGGTGGAACCGGAGGTACGCGCTACCGGCGTCCCTCGCATGGCGCAGAAGTTGACGTCAGTAGGTCGCCTCTCCTAACGGTGGAGACTCCTGTACGGGATCTGCTGGTTCTTCACAGTCCTCGCTCCACGCCGTGGTACTCATATGATCAACACCTGCCGACACTGCCAGATCGACTGGTATCGTTCCTTCTTCGGTAGTTCATGGGCTGCAGATCCCGGTCCGTCGAGACGGGAGCCACCTAGGGCCGCCGTTCCACAGACGCACTGACGACATCGTCGTCCATGGTCTCAGACGCTGGAACGTTGACTTGCTCAACAAGTAGTGTATCAACTGAATAGGGAGAGAATTCCCGTTCCAACGTCGTATGGCGCCTCTTTTGGCGTCGTTTAGGGGAGCGTTGTTTACGAAATCGTCCTTCCGCGTCCGAAGACGGGAGGGAGGGCCGCCGTCGGGACAACCAAAGAGTCGACCAAAGTCATATTCGATTTCAGCGTCGGCCAAGGGGGCAGCCAGACCAATCACCGGAACTGAGGGCATGGCTGAGGTCACATCGTCGTCAGCTGGTCCAAATTCACTTCAGGAAGGTTCGGAACACTATCCATTAGCTGTTCACGTGATACAGAGAGCCTCTGGGCGGCCGATGGCGACTTACGAGTCGTCGCTTATATGACCGGAAGTATCGTAGACCACGACGGAATAACCACTCCTCCAGTTTGTAGCTGCGTAATCCGTCGCTGCAGACATTCAGACGTAATGCGTCCCTCTTTTCCACACCCAGAGAAGTACGCGGCTGTCCGTCGTACATGATTACGGCCCGACATCCGCTGATAGACAAGACGGATCATGGCTGCGCAGATCACGTGTGATCTGACGCATCCCGTTGAGAACAGGGTATGTGCTGAAGTGGGCCCAGCGTTCTACCTTATGATAACGAACAGCGCCGTACGGCCGGAAAGCTCATACTCTGCAGGTACCTTGCGTGGCAGTTCGACACGCGAATTGTTCTAAAGCCTTGCGAGACCTGGGCAAGCAGTGTATTTAACACTAAATTCTTCTCGAATCTTCATATGGAATTGATGCTCTAAGCCCCTCTTATGTAACTCCGACTTTTGCTGTTGCATCTGGATTAAGAAGAAACGCGAACTGACTGTAATCGACGCTGCAAGTGGAGTGGAAAAGGGTTTGGCCCCTGCAATAATTTAATTTGATAGAAATTAATTTGATAAAGCAAAGTTTCGTTAACTTAGTGAGAAATGAAAGGGTTGCTCTACCGATCTACAGAATGAAAGTTCTGTCCAAAATAACAATTTGACTTATTATGACTAAACTCAAAATAATAAACAAAACACATTAACGGTTACAATACGTCAATTTGGATACTCAAATAAATGCTGTGAAGGTGAAGTTGTCCATAAACAAGATTGTGACGTTTATGACCAAGTGGTATGTGGAGCCAATTCCTCGCAACTCAAATCTTAAGAGAAACACCCAGCCAGCCCAGCATCAATTGCTGCTACAGTAATGAGCACTCAGTCAATGAACACCCAAGACAGAACCACATTAGAAAAGATGGAACAGGCGCGCTCTGTTAAGCTCTGATTATCACATAGCAAAATTCCCTAAACCACCGGTGCTGTGGACGTACATTACCAAGCTGTCTTCTTAACTGCAAGGACACGATCTGGCGTACCGGAGGCGATGGCTGGTTGCTTCGACGTCCCGTCGTTGTGATGATAATGTCGCGAGCATAGCCCGAAACAAATTATCCTGGTCTGGTTGTTCCAGACTAAAGACTTCCTAACAACACAAATACGCCTCTGAGGGAGACAAAGAAGGCTCGCTACACTATGACGAACGGTACAGTGAGTGATTTTAACAAGTGAAGTCACACAGTAACTCTGATACAGTCAACTTTAGCCAAAACTGCTCAGTACGGACAACATAGGCCGCTTGTACGCAGAAAGCTAAATAGCCAACTGTACCCGGAAAGTTACGTTGATGTCGAAACTTCAGCAACTTCGTCAAACAATTACAACTAAAGATAGTATATTAGGCAGCAAACGAAAGGGAGGTTGTCCTGAGCAGCGAGAGCTCAGTCTTGCAACCTACTCCTACCGAAAGGCGAGACTCGACACTACCAAGAGCTTCTGTACAAACCGAACACAGAACATTACCGGAGCTATCCCCTGATCAAGCCAATTACAGTTATGATTTTGCAGAAAACGTGGGAATTTGTCCGCCAAGACTGCCTGGGAACACAAGTCATTCCCGCACCTCGCTCGTAGCCCGTCAGAGAGCGTTTTCACTATTTTCTGCGAAGTAACGGAATCATTCAGGCTCCTGTGAACGTGTCGTACCCCGCTCTCATGACAATGTCGGCGTCTGGACAGCATCCACTCGGCTCCCTCACACCTGTCAGCACAACCCTTTCAAGATCAGCAGAACCCGCCTGTCACCGGACCACCTGGGTGACGAGAGATGATGCGTTGGAAGTCCGTGTGTGAAGGAATAGCAACTTTTCACCGCAACGAATTAGAGAGGAAACAATTCATATATTCTGAGTTCTCAATACTACCCTTGGAATGACTATACTCGGCTATACTTCCACAAGTCGAATTACTCAGAGTAATATATAAATACGAGAGGGGGTAAGTCACTGTCTGAATCGTAAAGGCATGCCACTTCTGAGCCTAAACCCGCATTTTTTGCTATGACCACGTTGACGTTACCGTCAGCGTTTAAAATGTGCTCGCACGCAGCGTCATTGATCATTTCAAAGTAAACAGTGATGGTGAGAATCGAGAGGTGGATACCCATAAGTTCCGATGGGGATATTCGCCACCTCACAACGTAATGTCGATTTCCTGAACTTATTTTCCATGATCTCAGTGCGCGAAGCCCGCTCGCAAGCTGAGTCGCAGTGTATACAAACACGAACTCTTACACGCTCTGTGTGTGAAAGTGCGGAACGTTCTCTCTGGGCGGCCGCTAAAGTCAGACTATGTCTCGGCCATCTGGAAACGCTTTCCGTCTCATCTTATTGCACACAGCAGCGCCGCGTCCCTTGTTCATTAACCCCCTACTGGCAAATTCCCGTGGAGTTCAAACGATACTAGTAAAATCAAACTGAAACAAACGTCGAGAAACTAGCGCCTTCATACCGAAGTCTTTATATTTGATTGATATCTGTTCTGTCAGAATTTGATTCTGCTGGAGAGCGCTCCGTATAGTCGAGATAGTTAAGGAAACCGTTCCAGATAAGCAACTGGGTTCGAGTCTGGTCACAAAATAAATTTTCAAATTTCACAAGTATCCCGCCCGTCTTTCTCTTTCCTTCCCATCCTTTATTTCATATAAATGTACGCACCAGCCACATAATCACGAGACCTGTCGGACATTTCCGACAGACCATATAATTGTGTATGAGCGCGACAGCTTCGTGGCTTGATGCCTTTCCCGATGTCGATGGCATCTTACAGCTAGCCTGAGAAATGTCTGTGTCACAGGTCGAAATGGTGATACAGTAGTCTGAAGAGAAAGGAAGTAGATTGATTTCGATGTCTTAGCCACCAAATTTGCCTTATCTGAACGAGACAGAACACATCTCTGACGCTATCAGACACCAGCTCCATGCATACAAACTATAGATTTGTAATATACGGAACCTGTGTGTAAACCTCGGTGCCACATACCTCCCGAAAACTGGCAAACATTTTTGAAATCCATCCCGCATGGACTAAATATCTAGAATATACAATGAGCCAATGATTCACATCAAGAAAAACGAACGAGTAGTTAGTGAAAGGCCTCTCCAGTTTCTGATATACACTGAAGTGCCAAAGGAACTGCTAAGCGCAATAGTGTTCAAATGTAGATATATGTAAACACGCAGAACACGACGCTGCGGTCGGCAATGCCTATATAACACAAAAAGTGTCTGGCACAATTGTTAGATCGGTTACTCCTGATAAAATAGAGGTTATCAAGATTTAACTGAGTTTGAACGCGGTGTCACAGCCGGCGCACGAGGGATAGAGCACAGCACCTCCGAGGTAACGATGAAGTGGGAATTTTCTCATACGACAATTTCACGAGTGTACTGTGAATATCAGGAATTCGGTAAAACATAAAATCTCCGATATCGCACCGGCCTGAAGAAGATCCTGCAAGAACGGGAACAACGACGACTGAAGAGAATTGTGACGAAGTGCAGCCATTCCTCAAATTGGTGCAGATTTCAGTGCTGGGCCATCAAAAATTGTCAAGGCGAACTACTCAATTAAAAATCATCGACAAGGGCTTTCGGAGCCGAAGGCCCATTCGTGTACTCTACATGACGGCAAGACACAAAGCTTTATGCATCATCTGGGCCATCAGCACTGACATTGGACTGTTGATGACTGGAAATATGTTGTCTGGTCAGACAAATCTCGTTTCAAATTGTATCGAGCAGATCGACGTCTTCTTGTATGGAGACAACCTCATGAATCCATGGACCCTGCATATCAGCAGGAGACTGTTCAAACTTGTGGAGTCTCTGATGGTGTGGGGCGTGTGCAGTTGAAGTAATTTTGGACCTCTGATACGCCTAGATATGAGTCTGACAGGTAACACGTTCGTCTGATCACCTACATCCATTCATGTCCGTCGTACATTCCGACGGACTTGGGCAATTCCAGCAGGACAATGCGACACCCCACACGTCCAGAATTGCTACAGAGTGGCTCCAGGAACACTCTTCTGACTTAAAGCACTTCCGCTGGCCACCGAATTCCCCCGACATGAACATTATTGAGCATATCTGGGATGCCTTGCAGCATGCTGTTCAGAAGAGATATTAGGATGGTGTATTATTTTCTTTGTCTCTTCAGTGAATATCATGACACGACCAATTTTCTCACTATATTGCTGCGGATCAGTCAGTCTACCCAACTGTTACTTTCTTTATAATCTGACTTTGCTTCACAATGTAAGGCTTTATGGCTTTATGTAACATGTATGCTTCATTTTTCATGTCCTCGCTTATACAATACTTACTTATCCATTATATTATTCACTAATATAGAAGTTATAGCTCCACTTGAAAATAATTTGGATCTGAAGTCCTAAACTAGTTTTTGGATTGAGTAAAGCACATATCACCAACTGGAACGGTTTTCCAATAACTGAATATACAGTTGTGAGGTATTAGCTCTCTCTGGACGTGGAGAAACTAATAAACAAATACATTAAACTTAAAGTATGTGAATAGATTTCACTAATATTGTCAATTAGGTTTCACATCCTAGCAAAGAAATAAATCAACAAAATGTTCGAAAATGATCTTCCAAAATTTATAAATACGGTATGGTGTTGTGAAAAATTTTGAGAGAGAGAGAGAGAGAGAGAGAGAGAGAGAGAGAGAGAGAGAGAGAGAGAGAGAGAGAGGGGGGGGGGGGGGGGGAGACGAGAAATGAAATGAGAAGCGACAGTGGAACGTGGCGGTGTTTTCTACTTGGCCTGTGGGCGGTAACTCTCGGAGTGTAGGAGCAGACCGCGGACCGGCAATTAATTTTCCAATCTCGCGAATTACGAGAGAAATTGAAGTCACGTGAGGAGTGAAACCTCAATATAAGACTCTCGCCAAGGTGGCAATTAGCACTGCAATGGTCACTGGCTACAGGACGCATGAACAAAGTGTTGCTTGCTTAAGAAAACTGAGTCCGCAGCTCGTGGTCGTGCGGTAACGTTCTCGCTTCTCGCGCCCGGGTTCCCGGGTTCGATTCCCGGCGGGGTTAGGGATTTTCTCTGCCTCGTGATGACTGGGTATTGTGTGATATCCTTAGGTTAGTTAGGATTAAGTAGTTCTAAGTTCTAGGAGACTGATGACCATAGCTGTCCCTGCTGGGGACTGTTTATAGATTGGGTCCCATAAATATTTCACCGTTGGTACTGTTTTCTATTGCTGCTGTAAACTAATGCTCATAAGAAAGTAATTCACTTTTACAGGGGAGTTTTGAGAAGAGACTGCCGATCTATTACGGCAACCATTACTTAGCAGGTCGCAAGCGACAACTAATTTCCAATGGTCAGCACCATCTTGGTGAATTTTAATTATTATAAAGATAAATGAGTTACGTAAAAATTAAAAATCATCCAGAAATTCTACCACGACTACCAAATAAAATAATCTTATGCCAAGCACACTCAGAAAATCGAGTTGTAAATTTTTGTTCTTATTAATTAATAACTTATTCGCTAAACAAAAACCACATGTGAATTTAATTTTATCCATATTTTGCAACTGCTAACGTGACTGTACTCGGCACAATAGAAGTATTGGTTAAAAAGCACCTTCACTCACAAATTTTAGTTTTTTATTAAATTACGCGATGCATTTCGGACCCATGGGTCCATCATCAGTTGGAAATCGCCTTAATAAACAATTTATTTTTGCTCTGGAATGAGGTGAAATGCATGTTCCTATCACGGAGAGGGTCGATGTTACGGAGTCAAATGGGGAAAATATATGCAAAACAGTGGTAAAATAAACTTCGTAAATTTACAACACAATCCAAGAAAAGCATTTTTAACTTTTTAACGCCATCATACATTGGTTTCTCCATTCTGCTCATGCATATCACTTCACTAAAGAGGCAAATTTGTATATACATTTTTGTAAACATTTCACAGATGTTGTTCAACATACTCTGTTAAAAGGTAAATTTATTCGTAGTGCCACGGATCTAATTATTAATCAGTCGACATATGCAAGGAATAACATCAGAATAGGTCTTTCCAATTACTACAATAGCTTTGGCTTATGAAGTCTGTCCGTTCGTTGAATATAGGTTTTGATCTTTTTTTATTTTGTGGAGGCATTTCTCCAGTTGAGTCTTACCATTTGCTTCATTGTGCAGTAGTACCAAATAGTTTGTTAGATAGTTGATGATATGCTTCATTTTCATCGTATGTTGCGCAATAACTGATTTTTCAAAGTGACTGAGCCTGAAAGCGTGTAAGTGTATGTGAAAACGGGTTTTGAAGTTTCTGCCCGTTTTCCCTAGTTAGAAGGCAGAACAGCTAGTGCATGATACTTTGTACACTCCATCGCTGTTTAATTTTTGTGTATGTGATTTTGTGTTATGGACGAATAAATTTCCTGACTTATTGTTGGTTGAGAATGCAACTGAAACATTTGTTTTTCTGAAAAGTTAGCGATATTTTGTGACGTGGGACCAAGGTGAGTGATACTGGCAAGTATTTTCTCTTCTTTCACAGTGTCATCATTTGTTGTCTTACTTTTGTGTAGTTCTAAATTGCCAGTTGTTTTGGCTGTGTAGCCATTGTTTATGGCAAGGCTTTACAGTGGATCTTTCTAAAGCAAGAAAACGTGCTCTATGTAGCATGTACCTAAATGCAACATGTTTCTGTGTGGTGGGAGGGCTTTATGAGTTATCCACTGTTATGTCTATGACGTGTTTTTTCTGTATATTTTCAACTTATGTTAGTGATTTTAAGATCCAGGAAATTTATACTTTTGTTGTCCTCATGTTCTATTATGAATTTTATGTTTTTGTGTAAAGAACTGAATAATGCTAGTCGTTTTTCCATCTCCTCTTTTGTTCTGTCAAATAACAGCAAGGTATCGTCATCATATCTCCAGTAATATATTATTTCACTTTTGAGTCTGTTGTTTTCTTTAAAGAACTTACTTTCCAGATGACTGAGAAATATATCTGCCAGCAAACTTAATATGCTCCTGTCCATGGCAAGACTATCTCTCTGTTTGTAACCTTTCACATTAAATGTAATATAATTGTGTGACAGTATTAACTGCAGCATATAAATGTCTTCTGATATTTCTGCACCTGACAACTTTCCATTTTTAGTTAGTTTTCAAAGATTACGTCTGTTGTTTCTTCAGTTGTTAAATAGGTTAGTTACATCAAAAGAGGCAAACCTGCAGGAATTTCTATACCTTTAATTTTAGTTGCTAAATCATTTGTGGTCTTAACTGAATATGACTTATCATAAATAGATTACTGCTTCAGAATTTCATTCAGTAACTGAGAGACTTTGAAGGCAGATGTGAGTTTTGAATTAACGATAGGTCTCAACGGAACATTAGGTTTACGGATCTTAGGTTGAGCTCTCAGCTTTGGACTGTGGGACTTATTTGCTTATTTTTTTGCGTTTTATGGTTGGATCTTGTTTAGGCCCTGTTATGTTGTTTTCAGAAAAGAAATTCATTGTTAAAATGTTAAAAACGCTTTGCTGTGGCCGAGCGGTTCCAGGCGCTTTAGTCCGAAACCGCACCGCTGCTACGATCGCAGGTTCGAATCCTGCCTCGGGCCAGCTGTTGTGGCCGAGCGGTTCTAGGCGCTTCAGTCTGGACCCGCGTGACCGCTACGGTGGCAGGTTCGAATCCTGCTTCGGGCATAGATGTGGGTAATGTCCTTAGGTTAGTTAGGTTTAGGTACTTCTAAGTCTAGGGGATTGATGACCTCAGATGTTAAGTCCTATAGTGCTTAGAGCCATTTGAACCATTATTTTAAAACGCATTTCTTGGATTGTGTGGTAAGTTTACATTGTTTATTTTTCCACAATTTCGCACATATTTTCCACAATTGACTTACGAATTCATAACGTAACATCAGACATTTTCATGACAGAAAAATTCATCTCACTTCATTCAAGAGCAAAAATAAATAATGTATTAATGCAGTCTACACCTGATGATGGGCCCACAGGATCCGAAATGCATCGTGTATTTAATAAAACACGGAAATTTGTGACTGAAAGCGTCTTTTTAATTTATACTTCGAGTACATTTGAATTTAGTGAAGTGTCCTTGCATTCTGGCCAGACATGAGTTCTACAGCCCCACCCCTCTGTGTGTCCCACTACAATTAGAGTAAAACATAGGAGATGGTGATCAGATTAAATTGATACAACTAAGATAACGAAACGTGCCCAAAGAAAGAGGCAAAAGTTGACGAAAACATTGTAGGTGTGCTACATAGACTTTTATCAGATGGTCTATCTTCTAGCGCTGTCAGTTCAGTTCTTTCAGCATCTTCGTAACACTCTCCTGTTGTTCAAACAAATCTGTGACCTTCTTTGTATCTGTTCAATGTCCCCTGTTAGTACTGTATGGTACAGTGGGCGCACACGCACACACACACACACACACACACACACACACACACACACACACACACACACGAGCAATATTCTAGAATGGATCGCATGGGTGTTTTGTATGCAATCCCTCCCTTCTTTGTAGACGGATTAGTATCCTACTAATGAACCAGGCCACTTTCATAGTTACTGATCTCTCCTGACCGGCCCATTCATTTGTTACTGCTTCTATACTGAGTACACTATATTCAACGGCTCCTTTTGTACTGGCGGTTTCACCTACAGTGACGTCTAACGGGCAATACCGCACAACGTATGTGTGTCCGGTTACATTTGATCATAGAGTGTAAATTTAGCTTCCAGCAAGACAAACGCTTTTCCAAAATGAGTAACAACGATTTCAGGAACATTTCTTGGAGTTAAGCCGTTTGTATGGACCCTTCGGTCGTTTTACCTTCACGCTACTAAGATTATTTGGGCTGGCAGCAGGCGAGGTGTGCGCGCCTCTGGCCCAGCTATGGTCTCTCTCCGTTGTATGTCGCAATTGAGGGAGTCACGGATCTTGCTTCCAGCACTTGCCAGCATTTTCGGCGGTTCCTGGAGTTCGTGCCACGATATTTCCAAATATTTTCCAATGCGTTGTTACGCGACACGAGGCAGGTGTATGTAATTCGCTTACTTATAGTAGTACATCACGCTGTAAAATGTTTCGAAGTGGTGAAATCCTTGGCATTTATTACTTCGTCAGATTGTCACATACTATGAAGTTCTGAATTGAACTCAAAGGATGTAGAGAAAGTTAGTTTGTAAATGTACAGAACAAACACGTTTACAAGAACACCGTATCCTGCAACACAACGACTGAAGTAGTTAAAGTATTTCTCACATTTTGTAACGTTTTGAGAAAATTGTGTAATTAAAAATAACATTTCGTGTAAATCTCCTTTATATGAATATCGGACATACCTTAATAGTAAGCTCATAGAATTACACTATTGGGCCTTTAAAATTGCTACACCACGAATATGACGTGCTGCAGACGTGAAATTTAACCGACAGGAAGAAGATGCTGTGATATGCAAATTATTAGCTTTTCAGAGCATTCACATAAGGTTGGCGCCGGTGGTGACACCTACAAGTGCTGACATGAGGAAAGTTTCCAACAGATTTCTCAAGCACAAACAGCAGTTGATCGGCGTTGCCTGGTGAAGCGTTGTTGTGATGCCTCGTGTAAGGAGGAGAATTGCGTACCATCATGTTTCCGACTTTGATAAAGGTCGGATTGTAGCCTATCGTGATTGTGGTTCATCGTATCGCGACATTGCTCCTGGCGTTGGTCGAGATCCAATGACTGTTAGCAGAGTATGGAATCGGTCGGTTCAGGAGGGTAATACGGAACGGTGTGCTGGATCCCAACGGCCTCGTATCACTAGCAGTCGAGATGACACGCATCTTATCCGCATGGCTGTAACGGATCGTGCAGTCGCGTCTCGGTCCCTTAGTGAACAGACGGGGACGTTTGCAAGACAATAACCAACTGCACGAACAGTTCGACGTCGTTTGCAGCAGCATGGACTATCAGCTCGGAGACCATCGCTGTAGTTGCCCTTGACGCTGCATCACAGACAGGAGCGGCTGATATGGCGTACTCAACGTCGAACCTGGGTGCACGAATGGCAAAACGTCATTTTTCCGATGAATCCACGTTCCGTTTACTGCATCATGATGGTCGCATCCGTGTTTGGCGACATCGCGCTGAACGCACATTGCAAGCGTGTATTCGTCATCGCTATATTGGCGTATCACCTATCGTGATGGTACGGAGTGCCATTGGTTACACGTCTCGCTCACTTCTTTTTCTCATTGAGGGTACTTTGAACAGTGGAGATGTGTTACGACCCGTGGCTCTACCCTTCATTCGATCCCTGTGAAACCCTACACTTCAGCAGGATAATGCACAACTGCATGTTGCAGGTCGTGTTCGGGCCTTTCTGGATACAGGAAATGTTCGATTGCTGCCCTGGCCAGCACATTCTCCAGATCTCTAACCAATTGAACGTCTGGTCAATGGTGGCCGAGCAATTGGCTCGTCACAAATCGCCAGTCACTACTCTTGATGAACTGTGGTATCGTGTTGAAGCTGCATGGGCAGCTCTACCTGTACACGCCATCCAAGCTCTGTTTGACTCAATGTCCAGGCGTATTAAGGCCGTTATTACGGCCAGAGGTGGTTATTCTAGGTACTGATTTCTGAGGTTCTATGCGCCGAAATTGCGTGAAAGTGTAATCACATGTCATTTCTAGTATAATATATTTGTCCAATGAATACCCGTATATCATTTCTTCTTGTTGTAACAATTGTAATGGCCAGTACTGTATATTGTCACCTTTAAAGCATAACAAAACAAATGCTCAGCGTTCGTCAGCCACAGGCAAGTCTGCTGTTTAACGTAAAATTCCCGTATTAAATTGTGAGAAAGACGTACAAATGAAAACTTTTATAGTCATTACCTAAGGAGTACAATTCTTATGACAAAAAACATCTTCATTAATTTTCTCAAATTGTGGTTAAATTTAATTATTTACAGTTTTCACTACAGTAATACTCGCATTGTATGCCATAAAATATGTGAATTTTACTGAGAAATTGTATTAATTAATGAAAATTATTACACTCACTTGTATCAGAGCTGTGTGAACTATACAACGTATCAATCTCTTTAGTGTCACCTTTTTAACTTCAAATTTTGCTGACGGAAGGATAAGTCAGTTCTCATTATTACCAGTCAGTGACACGTATTGTCAGTTTTGAGGATGCGGTTGGCGCAACAGTGTGCTATGGTGTGCTTACGTGATCTTTTATAAAAGTTGATTCCAACTGAAGGCCAGATTTGTATGACAACTTCACCACCTGACAACTTCACCACCTTGACGACGACAGCTCAACCAGGTAAGTATGAAAAGCTATTACAATCAAATTAATACAGAAATGAAGGGTATTTTGTCACAGGTTTACGGTAACTCTTACTCTGTGTCTTATTTCTGTACTTTCGTACGATCACATACGTAGGCGATAGAGACTTCCTTGCCATCGTTTCTCTTGCCTCTTGTGGGCAGCGAGCGTAGAGGATAAGGGTTTTTGTGGGCAGCAGTAAAAAGCGAAGAGCCTTCTGCTTGGATGGAAAACAGGCCCTCCAACAGGGCACGCCGCCTTGCAGACTATCGCTTCATTTGCTGCTTTCCTGCCGTGATTTATTGCTTGTTCGTCCACGCAGATACTCGCAGCGAGTTCGAAGTAAATGTACGAGGTGTTTCGCATGATTGTTATACGTGCCCATGGACGCTGGACCAACTGCAGTATCAGTTGAACTGTTTTGGTTCGACGGCTGCTGACTTTATCGGCGCGTGCTTTACCACCTTCTTAACAAATACGAGTTGGTGTTTTCTTCCTTTTCCGAGCATAGAGAAATTTACGATACTGCTGAAACCGTAGTGCACGCCAAACTCCTGTGCGACAAGGAAAGAGTAAATCCAATTGACCTAGCTCGTAGTTTGCTGCTAATTAGATCGTAAGTTGAACAAATAAAGCCCTGTACCCACCATGTTATAATGCAGAACCTGAGAGTCTCGGTAAATGAACTTGGTATTACTAGGGAAAATTTAATAGAATAACTGCTTCGTTAGATCTCATCAATTTAGTAGAAAATTGTAAATGAACACTTTGCATCCTATACGAATGAAATTTTACTGAAACATATGATTGTGCACTGCGTATGATCATAATCATAGGAATATAGTACTAAGCACTGAACGTTTTGAGGAACAATTTGTTACCTTCTGGTACCTGCAGCTCTTCAGTCTTATGGCCGGCTTAGGGGTCATATAGGTGTCTGCATCCGCATCCACACACAGTCCGCACAGTACAGGTGAGAGTATGGCTGGTCGTTTGTACCAGTATTAGCTACGTCGTCCACCATTCGCGAGCCAAATGAAGGAAAAACCTCTGTATACCTCGCTACGTCATTTAATAACTTCTTTCTTTTTCCCATACTCTACACGAAATACGTGATAGATCAGAAGAATTGTATTAATGTCTTCTTCGATATCTGTATCTTCTCATTTCCCTTCCAGGGCTACACTTGAAGAATGCAAGAACTTTCTAACACAGTTTTAAAGTAATAATTGCTAAGCAGGCTGGGGAGGCTGAGCGGTTCTGGCGCTACAGTCCGCAACCGCGCGATCGCTACGGTCGCAGGTTCGAATCCTGCTTCGGGCGTGGATGTGTGTGATGTCCTTAGGTTAGTTGGATGTGAGTAGTTTTAAGTTCGAGGGGACTGATGACCTCAGAAGTTAATTCCCATAGTGCTCAGAGCCCAATAATTGCTATGCGTTTTAATACTTAACTACATGCCGTTATCTGTAAAACAAAAGTTCCAGGTGTAGTGAATATGTCTACTGAAACACACTGACTGCTGTCCTATACAACACATGTGACCCTTATGACCACCAAAAACCGAATAGCGCGCTCGTCACTCTGCCGAGCTCTTCCTGCCCCTACTGCATGACGTCACGTACATCTGCATCACAGGGCGAGTTCAACATATTGCAACGTAAATTACATCTCTGGCCAAATATTTAACTATTTATTACACTTAAATGTGAAGAACGTCACTTTTCTTTCCTGTTTAATTTTTCTTATAATTTTTGTTACACTTTCGTGTGGCCTACGCGGACCTATTACGAAAGTATTGGCGTATCTCTGATTTCCTTCGATGCCGCAGTCAGATGTACTTGTTGGCTGTAGAAAGGTCGCAACGCTAGAAGACTGTAGCGAAAAGCAGAAAAACGTGCACACTTTCACGACTTGGTACACTTTAAAAAAATGGCTCTGAGCACTATGGGACTTAACATCTGAGGTCACCAGTCCCCCAGAAATTAGAACTACTTAAACCTAACGACATCACACACATCCATGCCCGAGGCAGGATTCGAACCTGCGACCGTAGCAGCAGCGCGGTTCCAAACTGAAGCGCCTTGAACCGCTCGGCCACAGCGGCCGCCTGGTACACTTACGTTACAGATATACACTGATAAGCCAAAACATTACGACTGCTGCGCGTCGCGACGTTGGATGCCGTCTGGTGACGGTGCGGGCACGTGACACGGAAACAAAACTATGTTAGTGAAGCAGTCACGGACGGGCGATAACCATAGCGAAGACATGAGCCGCAAAAGGAAAATTCCATTGAGATAAGCGACTTTGACAAAGGACAGATTACTTTTACGCAGAGCCTGACAATGGGTACCTCGGAAACGGCGAAGGTGGTCGAGTATTTACGTGCTACTGTCCTGAGCATCTACTGAAAGAAGTAGGAGGACAGTGAAATTACCACTACGAGCTAAATGGTTGGACGTCCATGACTCTTCAAAGAACGTGGGGTTCGGAGGCTTGTCTGCTCTGTACAATAAGATAGGTATGTAGCATCTATGCCGAAAGAGCATAGTGTTGGTGCAGGCACAAGTGTTTCACAGAACGTCGTTCATCGTACATTATTGAACATGGAGCTCCGCAGTAGACCACCTCTACGTGTGCACATGTTGATCCAACGACATTGTTAATTATGATTGCAGTGGGCAGGAGACCATCGATATTCGACCGTGTATCTACAGAAACGTGTTGGTTCTCCGGGTGAATTACATTTATGCTACGCTAGGACGACAGACGTCTACGCAAACGCCGTCACTGAGGTGAACGGCGGCTCGAAATGTGTGGCAGACCACGGATGAAGTCCAGTCTGATGGGAGCAGTATTGTGCTACGGGAGACACTCTTCTGCGCTTGCATAGGATCTGTACAGTGATCTAAGACACGCTGCGTTCCACGTGCATCCCACCATGCTTGGTGTCTTCCTCTCATATGTGCTCGACTAGAGGCAGAATTCTCAGACAGGGCAAGGCAACATGTCGACACCCTGCAG
The DNA here is from genome assembly GCF_023897955.1 of Schistocerca gregaria. Classification (NCBI taxonomy): domain Eukaryota; kingdom Metazoa; phylum Arthropoda; class Insecta; order Orthoptera; family Acrididae; genus Schistocerca; species Schistocerca gregaria. The sequence goes on along the minus strand of NC_064921.1, from coordinate 516,533,432 downwards.
AGCAAGTTGGGTTACAATAGCAGTATGTGGGCGAGCGTTATCGTGCTGATAAAACATCTGTTCGTGAATGGCCCCCAAACAAATCGAGTCACCAGACTGACGTACACATTTTCAGTCAGGGTGCGTGAGATAATCACAAGAGTGTCCCGCTATCACACGAAATCATATCCCAGACCGCAACTCCAGGTGTAGGTCCAGTGTGTGGCGCACGCAGACATGTTGGTTACAGGTCCTCAACTAGACTCCTTATAACTAACAGCCATCACTGGCACCGAGGCAGAACGAGATTTCACCAGAAAACACGACAGACCGCCACTCTGCTCTCGGAATCAGTGGAATGAGCGCTATAGGAAGTTTAACTCGGAGATGTACACTCCTGGAAATGGAAAAAAGAACACAATGACACCGGTGTGTCAGACCCACCATACTTGCTCCGGACACTGCGAGAGGGCTGTGCAAGCAATGATCACACGCACGGCACAGCGGACACACCAGGAACCGCGGTGTTGGCCGTCGAATGGCGCTAGCTGCGCAGCATTTGTGCACCGCCGCCATCAGTGTCAACCAGTTTGCCGTGGCATACGGAGCTCCATCGTAGTCTTTAACACTGGTAGCATGCCGCGACAGCGTGGACGTGAACCGTAAGTGCAGTTGACGGACTTTGAGCGAGGGCGATAGTGGGCATGTGGGAGGCCGGGTGGACGTACCGCCGAATTGCTCAACACGTGGGGCGTGAGGTCTCCACAGTACATCGATGTTGTCGCCAGTGGTCGGCGGAAGGTGCACGTGCCCGTCGACCTGGGACCGGACCGCAGCGACGCACGGATGCACGCCAAGACCGTAGGATCCTACGCAGTGCCGTAGGGGACCGCACCGCCACTTCCCCACAAATTAGGGACACTGTTGCTCCTGGGGTATCGGCGAGGAACATTCGCAACCGTCTCCATGAAGCTGGGCTATGGTCCCGCACACCGTTAGGCCGTCTTCCGTTCACGCCCCAATATCGTGCAGCCCGCCTCCAGTGGTGTCGCGACAGGAGTGAATGGAGGGACGAATGGAGACGTGTCGTCTTCAGCGATGAGAGTCGCTTCTGCCTTGGTGCCAATGATGGTCGTATGCGTGTTTGGCGCCGTGCAGGTGAGCGCCACAATCAGGACTGCATACGACCGAGGCACACAGGGCCAACACCCGGCATCATGGTGTGGGGAGCGATCTCCTACACTGGCCGTACACCTCTGGTGATCGTGGAGGGGACACTGAATAGTGCACGGTACATCCAAACCGTCATCGAACTCATTGTTCTACCATTCCTAGACCGGCAAGGGAACTTGCTGTTCCAACAGGACAGTGCACGTCCGCATGTATCCCGTGCCACCCAACGTGCTCTAGAAGGTGTAAGTCAACTACCCTGGCCAGCAAGATCTCCGGATCTGTCCCCCATTGAGCATGTTTGGGACTGGATGAAGCGTCGTCTCACGCGGTCTGCACGTCCAGCACGAACGCTGGTCCAACTGAGGCGCCAGGTGGAAATGGCATGGCAAGCCGTTCCACAGGACTACATCCAGCATCTCTACGATCGTCTCCGTGGGAGAATAGCAGCCTGCATTGCTGCGAAAGGTGGATATACACTGTACTAGTGCCGACATTGTTCATGCTCTGTTGCCTGTGTCTATGTGCCTGTGGTTCTGTCAGTGTGATCATGTGATGTATCTGACCCCAGGAATGTGTCAATAAAGTTTCCCCTTCCTGGGACAATGAATTCACGGTGTTCTTATTTCAATTTCCAGGAGTAATATATATATATATATATATATATATATATATATATATATATATATATATATATATATAATGTGTGTGTGTGTGTGTCGTTTTGTCGAATTGCCAGAGGACATTTGAAACATACCGATTCCAATACCATATAAAAAGGAAGTCTAGAAATGCAGTGAGCACGAGACAGCCAGCCTCAATACACATGCAGTCAAAATTTTGTTAGCAGTAATGATTAAAAGAAGTGGAAGGTTACGGAGGAGTATTTGGCTGCGGAATGGTTTGGTTTTAGTAGCAATACACAGAGATGCAGCAATACTGAAGCAAATTTTAGGAGAGAAGTTTACGGAGAAGGGACGAGACCTATACATGTGTTACATTTACCTGGAAAACGCATGTGACTATGTGGTTTTGGATCAGCTTTGTTACCAAAGGGAAAGAGAGCAGACTGGAGAGGTGCGTTATATTCGAGTGATAATGCACTTAATTAAGAAAAGAATTGAGATACGGATGTTGCTTGTCTCCAACCCTTTCCAATCTGTACATGGAGCGTGTGACTGGCCACTGCGCTCTAGATGGGGAGAGATTAAAGATTTGGTCGGCTTCCGGAGTCGATTGGCCTTAAGAACAAATGAAAAAGAGCTGCAGAGCACCGTAGTCGTTAGTAAAGGCAAAGGAAAGGACTGTGGAATGAAAACTAGTACAAACGAAGTAAAAAGAAAAGGACCAGGAGGAAGCAAAAATATAATGAGAAGAGCAGGGACGCAGAGAGAAAGACTGAGTCGAAAAAGTATGGAAAGAATCTCGAGAGAACGTAAACCGATGATGCAAAACATTTTGACCACGGCACACCGCGAGACTGAATACCGTCTGGTGTCGGTGACACTAGGCTCGGTAAGGAAAGCACACTAGCGGAGTACAGATTAATGGGATTTCACTTTGATGATACAGCAGCAAATGGGGCCACTGACATAAGCGTCTTTGACGAAAGGCAGTTTGTTATGGCTTGGTGCGTGGGAGGGAGCAGTTGGGAAACGGAAAAGCTGGTCGGTTGTTCCGGTGATACTGCCGTGCGCATCTGTAGAATGCGGCTGAAGGATGGTGAAATCACGAGTACGCTATATGACCTCAGACGTCCACGCCTAATCATAGAGTGGGAAGATCGGGGGCCTACCCATTCGGTAAAGCAAGATATGCGGCGATCTGTCACAGATTTGACGACAGTGTAAAGTGCTAGTGCAGGCACAGGTGTTTCGGAGCATGCTGTTCGGTTAGCATTGTTGAGCGTGGTGTTCCACAGTTGACGACCACTGTGTGTCCACCTGTTGACCCAACGACACAATCAGTTATAACTGTACTGGGTACGGAATATCGAGACTGGACCATGCCGTGGATGAATGGGAAATCGTCGCCTTGTCAGCTGATTTTTGACTGAGCTACCTGTTGAAACAGGCCCTGTGTTCATGTCCTATTATGCTATCATTCATCTCAACCCCTTGCTTAACGAGCACTGGGAAGAGAACTCTGCAAGTAGAGGTGTGGAATGTGGCACGAAGAGTCACGATTTGGCATCTTTTTAAATGATGTAAGGCTCTGAGCGCACCGACAGTCCCGTGAGGTGTTTAAATTGCAATGTGTAGATAGCGTAGTTCAGGCCGGAGGTAGTACTTTTTTGTGCTATGATTTGGGTTCATACATTCAGGTTACCTTTAGCATGAACCAGGATGGTTATTTCAACATTCCTGATGGTCGTTGCTACACTATCCACACGGTCATGATTTTGCTATGGACACTCACGTCTTATAAGTAGTTAATTTCTCCTGCTCATAGGGCAGCAAGCATTCGTTCCTGGTCTGAAAAGCACTCAGACACGGTATTACGTGTTGACCGGTCCGATAAATGACCCATAGGTAATGTTTGTAACTGTATGTAACAGCAGGTGAAAAGTATCCGACAACATGGGCGCAGTGTAATAGCTTTGCGGGACCGAATCGCCAATGAGTGGCTTCAGCTGGTTAGAGAATAACTGAAGGAACATGCTGAGTCGTCCTAGCCAAACTGAGGCCAGTTATCAAGGTTAGACGAGGTGTTAGAGTCACGTCTTTTGATGTTATTAATTTGTTCAGGTGTGCTTAAACGCCGTAAGGCTTGGAGCTTGATGCGGGCTTTTCAATTTGGACAAGATCGAAGTACTATGAGTCAACATTGCTGTTAAATTATTCTAGCAGTTCCTCGTTTGGTCTTACGCGTTCCTCTCCGGCCAAAAAAGAAAGCCGTTATTGCAGTGTCTGTATTTGCGGTGTCTGTGTAGTTCCATGCAGACACTGCTGACGATATACAGCCGTACTAAATACATAAAGCGTATTCGTAGTTAGTGAATACGGTTATATGTGCATCAGCCACACCATTTACTGGAACACATCATAATTTGTGCCGCACCATGACTCGAATCCGGATTTGCTGCTTGTCGCGAGCGGTAGCTATCCGGGCGCGCCTCCAGGACTAATCCAAACTTCCATATCTTATAGTTTTTCGCCCCATACGTCTCGCACATTATGTACTTGCGCACAGGGTGGGACAATGTTTTGCTGATAAGTTTGCCTTTGCTTTGGCAGGAAATACACATACTGCAGTGTCTTTATTTTACATTGTCTGTGTAGCTCAATGCAGATGTCCTTAAGATAAGAAAGCAAGTCTGAAGGAACAGACACAGCAGACGATCTACGTATGGAAGTTCGGAACCGACCTGCAGGCGAGCTCGGCTAGGCGAAGCTATCACAATACACACTGTGTACCACAGGTACGTACCAGCACTCACAGTACGTCACCGTCTATTTGCTACTAAAAATAGATCATTTTGCACACATACTGCCGTTACCCACCACTATCACGTTAAGGTTACAGTCAGTGCCTCGGGGAGTTGCCGCGCGATTGGGGACACCGTGTCACGGATAGTGGGCACCCTTCCTCTCCCCCCCCCCCCCCCTCCCCACCGTAGGTTCGAGTCCTCCCTAGGGCATATGTATATATATATATGTGTGTGTGTGTGTGTGTGTGTGTGTGTGTGTGTGTGTGTGTTTGCGCTTAGCCTAAGGTAGTTTAAGTAGTGTGTAAGTCTAGGGACCGATGACTTTTGCAGTTTGGTCCGTTATGAGTTCACACAAATGTGAACATTTTGAGCAGTCAGCCTTCGAACATTTAGTGAGTGCTGATCTCCTCTTTAAAATCCGCTACTATAACTTCATTCCGCCACCGAGAAAATGAGGCACCGGACTCGTAAACGTGACGAATAGGGAGCGATCGATAATTCTTAGTACGATGCATTACTTTTGGAGAACCGAGATTGTCAGCTTAATGATCACTGTGATCGACTAAGTGGCCTCTGTTCACTCCATTCACCAGTCAATGTTGGCCGTATTGCGGCACCGCTCGCACATCTTCGGTACTTTTTTGTCAATTGCAGTTACGTTCAGGGAGGTTTGCCGGAGATCAGCCTGACCACAATAAAAGACATTTACCGAAGCTTCGTTCAACAACACCTTCCCAATGTGGTCGAACAAAAATACCTGGCAATACAGCGGCAGAGAATATGGAGAGGGTCCTCCCCTTTCTCCGTATGGTTTGTAGTGGTGAACAACAAATTCCCGAAGTGTCAACGACTGCAATCTATTCACCTGATCGTCTACTCTGACGAGCATCATTTGGTTTACGGCAGGGCAATCAAGTTTCGGCTTCTCAAGAACGGCGCACACGGCAATCAAAGCTGACGACCTACTCTTCCGGGACGAAATATACCTTCCCACCGCCCGGACAGACGCCGTGAACTGGATAAAGGGAATGGTGACGCATTATCTGAATCGCCCGATGACACGGATGTCTTCGACTTCTGGCACGTATTGCAAGAGCGACATATGATGTGGCGACACCCAATATATAGAAAATGTATTGCCAATTCCTTGGATTCGTTATTCACGAACCCTCCGATTAGCTACGGTGTTCCGGATGCAAGAAGTGATGTGAGAGCTCATGGGTCAGAAACTAATGTTCCTGCCTGATGTATTCAGGGGATTATATATCGTTTTTAATTTAGCGAGATGACAATCTGGATACACAGAAACTGGGCCGTTGCGAGGTCCCGCTATTCTTGGTGAATTCCTTAGACGGAACTGGGAGCCGTTTTTACGTTTGGATGTGTTGAATGGGAACTATAGTTCCTTTACCTTTTGTTCACACAAAAAATAAATAAATAATAATGGACGAGACCACAGCGCCAACCTAGTACACACCTCAAAAAAATTATAAAGAGAGAGAGAGAGAGAGAGAGAGAGAGAGAGAGAGAGAGAGAGAGAGAGAGAGAGAGTACTTATAGTAATGCGACCACTCGCGATAAGCGGAGAATTCGGTTTCCAGTACCGGTGTGGCACAAATTTTCATGTGGTTCTAGTATTCTAGTAAATGGTACAGCTGATGCTTAGGCTAATCGTAGTCGCTGTCTAGGTGCTGTACGTTTTCACCCACTGTCATCTTGACCGATCACATACCTTTTACGTTTGCAAATGGAAAGTGGGAACGGAACACGTTCTGGCTGTCATTTTTTCCACAGAACATGTTTTCAGTGTTCTGCTGCATGTCCCTAAACTCGATCCAAGTGTTAACTCATGGGTAAAATAATTCAAAGATTCATTACTAAAAGGTACATGGTTTTCCTGCTAAGTGGCGCTTTCCTCAGTAACTCCTACGTAATTCTAAGGCGAACATCTGATTCTCCGATTTTAAAAATGCTGCTGAAACGTTGCAGGGGTGTAAAAACCTCCAAATGCAGCACAATCAGTGTGCCTCATGCTTGCCCGTCTCAAATAGTTATTAAACATTCTTACTGTGGAATAGAAGAATGAGAAAATGTCGCTGTGTGAAAAAAAGAGAAAAGACCCTGGTGTATGTATGCCATGCCGTAGTACATCGGAAAGACTAGCCGTGTTTTTCAGTTGCAAAACAGAAAGTCCCCTGTTCACCATGTTGCCGTTTCTTCCTGAACAGCATAAGGAATGTTACTTTTCAACATCTGATTCGAAGAACGGTGTGGCATGAGAAGCGTAACTGCATGAGAAGCAATACTGAAGCATTTTTTCCATGAATTTAATTTGGATTTCTTTGACTACAATTCTGCTAGTTAAAATATTACTACTGTATTTCCGTGGTTAGAGTATCGCAAATAAAACTTACAACCTCTTCATTAATGACACTTGCCAACAAAAACTTCTTACTGACGCGTAGAAATTGTCAGCTTCCTAGCACGGCTCTCACAAAGTACTTAATAAATTATTTAACTTCCAATTTGTCTCGTTATTGTTTGCTGTGATGAGGTGGGAACATAATTGCGTGATATCAGAATATCAGGGAGAGAGAAAGAGACAACCTTTTAAATTCTCTTGACATATGTAATATTTAGCGCTAACGATGTTTTCTACTTTCACTCTTCCAGTATTGTTGGAGTGTGGACCTGAGAACGTAGGTGCCCGATATATTTCATGTTTGGTAATAATCATAATAAAACTTCTACAGAAACTATATGGGAGTTATAGGGGTCGAGGGGCATGAAAGGAAAGCAGCAGTTGAGAAGAGAGTGAGACAGGGTTGTAGCCTGTCAGCGATGTTATTCAGTGTGTATATTGAGCAAACGGTAAAGGAAACCAAAGAGAAAATTGGAGAAGAATTAAAAATCAAGGATAAGAAATAAAGACTCTGAGGTTTACCAATGACATAACACTGTTAGAGAGTGTGTAGAACTTGGAAGAGCACTTGAACGGAATGTACAGTCTCTTGAAAGGAGGATACAAGATGAACACCAACAAAAGCAGAACAAGGACAATGGAATGTAGTCGAATTATATCAGGCAATGGTGAGGTAATCGGATTAGGAAACGAGACACTGAAAGTAGTAGATGAGTTCTGAAATTTGATCAGTAAAATGTGGACTGACAGGACCAAGAAAAGCGTTTTTGAAGAAGAGAAATTTATGGACATCAAATGTAGATTAAAGTATTAGGAAGTCTTTTCCGAAGGTATCTGTGTGATGTGTGGCTTTCTGCGGGAATGAAACATCAAGAATGCCGGCCGTCGTGGCCGAGCGCTTCTAGGAGCTACAGTCCGGAACAGTGCTGCTGTTACGGTCGCAGGTTCGAATCCTGCCTCGGCCATGGATGTGTGTGATGTCCTTAGGTTAGTTAGGTTCAAGTAGTTCTAAGTCTAGGGGACTGATGGCCTTAGATGTTAAAGGGGGTAGGACGTCAATAGCAACACATGCAGCCATTAGTAAGTGTAAAAATGATGAAATTTCACACGTAAAAAAAATTATTTTGTTATGTTTTCGAACTACCACTGCAGTTAGTGTGAATCCTGAATCCTTCCTGGTGATTCTGACAAAGGTTTATGAATTTATTTGTAAAAGTATATACACTGGAAATTGAAATGTCCTGTGATGCCTCTCCTCCTCCAAGTCGTCCTACTCCCCCCCCCCCCCCCCCCGCCCCCTTTAGTCCCATAGTGCTTATAGGCATTTGAAACATGGACAGTAAGTAGTTCAGACAGGAAGAAATTAAAAGATTCCGAAATGTGGTGCTACAGAAGAATGTTGAATATGGGATGTGTACTTTATGTAACTGATGATGAGATATAGAATAGAATCGGTGAGAAAATAAATTCGTGGTACATCTGTATTAAAAGAAGGTACCGGTTGACAATTTAGTGCTGGAGGGAAGTGTGGACGGTAAAAATTGTAGAGAGAGACCAAGAGATGAATGAGCAAGTTCAAAAGGATGTAGCTTGCAGTAATTATTCGGAGGCGGAGAGGCTTGCCCGGTACAGAGTAGTATGGAGAGCTGCACCAAACCAGTCCTCGAACTGAAGACCAAACAACAATACAGACAGCCCTTCACACTGCCGTGTTTGACCTGAAACTGCGCTTTTACGGTGGTTTCTGTCGCGTACTGTTTTACGATGCTAGTTATATGGCGGTGTGAACTGTAAAAAGAAGTCATTAGAGTAACGAAACTGGAGCGTTCGTGCTGAGGCGACGGCCGGAATGAAATGGATAAAAAGCCGCAGCAGAAGGTCTCTCCGCTCGTAAGGACAGGGTCGCGCCCCGGCTGTGCAGCGAGGGACAAAAAGCCACGCGGAAAATGAATTGCGGCCGGCGAGGCGGTGATTCAGCCGCCGCCGCTGGTTGTCGCCTCACACTCTAAATTGAGCTCGCGTGTAAAGGAGTGAATAGTGTGGCTGTGGCGGCAGCGATGGAGACGCCACGGCAGCTCCGCGGGCCGTGAATGTGGCCGCGTCGCTGCAGCAGACGCACGGCGTGCAGCAGGAATGCGGGAGGCGGCGCGGCGCGACAGCTGCGGGTGCCGCGCGCCACATGTGCTGCTGGCTGCCGCTGCCGTCGCTGCCCAAACAGGGCGCACCCGCCTGTCTGCCTTCCGCCGGCGAGTCTCGTTACAAAACTAACCTCGCTCGTCTGCTCTCTCCACTTCTAAGATCACCAAAGCTGACACGAGAACTTGTTTCCCTCGTTCTAAGCAGATAAGACTGTGACTGGACTGGAGTATGTGCTGCTGGGTTGGTGGATCAGGCAAGGGTATGATCCCTGTGGCAAGGAATTGGGAGTGGAAGTGACACAGGGATGCACTAGGACAGGGATTCCCAACCTTTTCAGCTGGCGGACCCCTTCAGTCGAAAATCCATGGCGGACGCCTAGTCAGTCAAGAGCGCAGTAATTTTAAATTTCAGAGCGAAACCCATGGGAACTGAAAGCTTCTTAATGCAAGTGCCATGTTCCCAATGCCCCCTGAACACCTCCCCTCCCTCCCGAAGTATCAATTGTCTTTGGTTTAGAGATGAATGAAAACAACTCGAAATTAACGATCAAATTTGATTCCCACTGTATCCAGGCACTTACTAGTGGATTTACTCCCTTTGTTCAACACACTATCGCCTGATTAATATAACTTGGAAATTGAAATTTCACACGATGGAGCTGTCTTCCTCCAAGAGCAATCAATGTCACGTCCAAACTGTTCGCTGTTGACAAGCTGCCGCTTATGGTCTGTTCACTTCGACTATTTGGCTACCGTTGTGTAAGGAGCATGCATATTTCCTAACAGTCGTGTGTGTGTGTGTGTGTGTGTGGTTTTTCGTGTAATCCGAAGAAAAATGTTCAAATGTATGTAAAGTCTTCCTTTGGTCGTCCTCCCTCCTCATTCATTTCAACTGGAAACTTCCCTTATTGTGAAGGCCATGGAGAAACTGCACCTTCTTCAATGATCCTGACTTCAGCCACCGATCCATGTTACAAATAATAAACTGGTCAAAAATCGACTTACGAAATAGGTAGTGCACTGAAAAAAGCAAGTTTAACATTTAATGGGGCAGCATACGTGCCAGTGAGCGCTGTGATTGGTCGACAAAGCTCTCTCCGCGCATGCGTAAAAGGTTTCAGCGCATATATAGCGCCGTGAGCTGGCAGACAAACGACCCCCGTATTGTTGCTAGACAGTCGATCAGAGAAGCCGCATTCTCTGGCACTAAACTATGTATACGTTCTCACTTCGGAACCGCAAAGGCTGCTTGCGCATACGACCTGAAGTCAAAGTACACATTTTTCACACGAAAAAAAAGTGAAGAATTTGATTTTCACATTTTTATTCAATAATTTTACTCATTATTTTAGACGATTTGGTGAAAGGTGGCCGCGGACCCCCTAGAAAGAGCCGGCGGATCCCTAATGGGTCCACGGACCACAGGTTGAGAAGCCCTGCACAAGGACATTGTGGAGATTGGGTGTGTAGAGGAACATCACTTTGGGAGAGGATGGAAGTATATTGGGTAGGATGTCCCTCATTTTGGGCATGATGATGGATAATCAAAGCCCTAACGAAGGATATGGTTCAGTCGTACCAGTCCTGGTTGATATTTGGTGACAAAGGGGTGTTTCTTTCGCAGACCTCTCTGTGGCAGCGAAATCAAACTCTTCTACATCAAGGTCCCAATGTCAGCATCAAGAACTGGATTAAATCGACGACCTTTTTCAGCTGACTGCAGCTGACACAAGTACAGGGCGAGTCAAAAGTCCTTGGACACCTTCGTAAGTTGGAAGATTAAAGGGAAAATTGAAATGTGATGACGGGAGCATAGGTTTGATATGGGGCCGCAGTTTTTGGAGAGAATGTCATTCATAGCCGCTGTTGTGTTGGCTGAAGAGGCAACACCCTTTTACTAGGGGAGACCGAAATGCACGCGTTTTAGCTCACGCAGGCTGGCGTGAGGAGGGAAGGATTATACTGACGTGAGGTCTGGAACATGACAAGGAATTAGAATTCAGAAAGCGGACGTAATTAGTTTGATACTTAACTTTAATCCATTAATGATGAACGTCGCTCTTGACGGTACATGAGTCACAATATTATCTGTTCAGAAGACAAAGTAACTGAATATGGCGCCTTGCTAGGTCGTAACAAATGAGGTAACTGAAGGCTATGCTAAACAGTCGTCTCCGCAAATGAGAGCGTCTGTAGACAGTGAACCATCGCTAGCAAAGTCGGCTGTACAACTGGGGCGAGTGCTAGGAAGTCTCTCTAGACCTGCCGTGTGGCGGCGCTCGATCTGCAATCACTGACAGTGGCGACACGCGGGTCCGACGTATACTACCGGACCGCGGCCGATTTAAAGGCTACCACCTAGCAAGTGTGGTGTCCGGCGGTGACACCACAGCCGCCATCCTCCAGGTGTTTCAACTCACGGATGCTCTCGGCATACATTATCTGCTTAAGATGTCCCCAAAGATAAAAATCAAGGGGCGTTAAGTCAGTGGATCTGGGCAGCCACTCTCCGGGCCCACGGCGACCAATCCACTTACCTGGCAGTTTTTCCTCCAACCATTCACGGACACCAATGCCACAATGTGGAGGAGTTCCATCGTGCTGAAAATGCCGTCAGCGTTCCGTGTGGAAGGAAACTCAAGGTCCTGCAGCAGCATCAGATACTGTGGTGTAGTTAAGATGTAAATGAAAAATGGCCCAATGATGAGGGTGTCCAATATGCCACACCCACCATCACCTTCGCTGGACTATGTTCTCGAATTGGGGCAACGCTGTTCGGATTTGCGTCACTTCAGTATCGACAATTATGTCGATTAACCTCCCCGTTCTAAGTGAAATACGCCTCGTCGCTGAACAGTATGTCCTTGGCAAAAGAAGAATCCGGTTCGTGTTTTTCAGTAGCCCGCAGGCAGAACCCCAACCGGCGATCAGTGTCATCCTCGTTAAATCGATGTTGCATCAGCAGCTTGCAACGATGCCACTTATTGGTGTGCAATATACCGACAACGGAGGTTTGGCTAATTCCACATGCTAGGGCCACACGACGGGGCCGGCCGGAGTAGCCGTGAGGTTCTAGGTACTACAGTCTGGAGCCGAGCGACCGCTAGGGTCGCAGGTTCCAATCCTGCCTCGGGCATGGATGTGTGTGATGTCCTTAGGTTAGTTAGGTTAAATTAGTTCTACGTTCTAGGCGACAGATGACCTCCAAAGTTAAGTCGCATAGTGCTCAGAGCCATTTGAGCCATTTTGAACACGACGGGTACTTCGTTTAGGACTTTTCACAAACGACGCAACAACCGCAGTTGCAGTTTCCTCATCGGTGGCAGTCCTTGATCGCCCACTAGACGCTCTATCGTGAACAGAGCCCGTCTCCCGGAATTTGGTGATCACGTGACCCACCGTGCTGTGCGATACTGGTTCTCTGCCTGGGTGCCGTCTGTTGTAGTCAGCTGCTGTTGTTCGGTAGCTGCGTTCCCCTGATATAAGGATGATTTCGATCTTTTGTTCACATGTAAGACCCATTTTAGATCATCTAGAACGAAAAGAGACAAGAGTCAGTATCGAGATAACTTTGAACATTAATAACTCCTAAACTGTACGAGATACACAAAAACAAATTACACCACTCAATTCCAGAGCTCAAGCGAGTGTTATTTCATGTGTCACACACCTCCTTGCCATTTAAAAAAAATGACTTGAGTCCCAAATGGCGGTTTTCAAGATGGCGGCCGTGAAGATATTCACTCCAAAAGTTGCTGCACCACGTCAAACCTATGTTCCCTTCATCACATTTCAATTTCACCTTTAATCTTCCAACTTATGAAAGTGTCCAAGGACTTTTGACTCGCCCTATATAATGAGAGAATAGCGCTCTGAGGGTTCCGCACAAACTCAACTATGTGTATAGATAACAATAGTAATGCGCTGTGGCTCAACGGTCTAGTGCATGTCTTTCTATTGGACACCACTTCGACTGTTTGGGTGTACCCAGCTCCAACAGGGGAAAGAGGACCTACATTTTCACGTGGAATTCGAACCATGCGAGTCTTCTGGCGACTCCTCGCATCATTGAGAAGTGAGGGCTAGGTCATAATAAAGATTCAAAAATTTGTGGTTTAACCGAAGTTTGATCCTGCGTCCTTGCTGCTTCCATTAATGCGTTTTACCGCTGCCCAAGCACACCAACATGCCTACGTCTTCAGAAATTCCCATTATGAACTTCCAGGAGAGGGGAGAGAATACATAATATTTTGAATTGGAAACCACGTCAGGAAACGTGCTACAGCCATTTGAAAACTAGTTTGATAGGTGGGTTTGCAATAGGATAGTCATGGTAGGGGTAGCTTACGTCAGATTGGCTAATGTCATTTGATGTGTGTCTTACATCCCTGACGTGGCTTGAGACTCATTCGTGGGTCTTAAGAATGTTAGTGGTAGTTTGGATGTAGCTGTTGGTCATCCACAACATACCAGACAACGCTGGGAGCAACATCCATTGCACGCACAGCTGCTTGTCTACTTCCTGACTTGTTCTCTTCAACGTGGTATAGTACTGCCTCTGGCAATTCGGGTGTACGAATTCTCTTTGGAGGACCACAGTCACTCCTGCTGGCGGTGAAGGTACCGCTTTCCCGAATCCCCTGCGTAATTATGGCGAAAAGCTCATGTCGGACATCGTGGATAATAATTAATCGTGATAAAGGCGCTTAGTAGCTTTTCCATTACTGTGAGCAGCCCCATACCGAAGGATCATGTCCGTGTATTCTGCAAACGTGTATTCAACCATGCTCCTGAGGAAACTGAATCTCAATAGTCGGACAGACAAACAAACAAAAGGACCAAAAAAGGTATCCTATAAGGGTACTGTTTTTGCCGACTGAGGTACGGAACCCTAAAAACTGATACAGCGCCAGTTTAGTGGCACCGGTGCACTACGTCATACCCTGATGAACCAAAACATTATGACCGCCAGCTTAATAGTGTATTGGTCTTTGCAAGGCAATACAGTTGTCATTCTCCGTGACATGCCCTGGACAAGTCCTAGTATGTGTCCGGCGATATATGACACCAGATGTTTATGCCCATGTCACAAATTTCCCATAAATTGCCGGCCGATGATTTAAGAAGCGGAGATAGCACCCAGATGTGTTTCATGGCCTCAGATCACGCATTTTACATGGCAGCTTGTCAATACTAAGCATTTTGTGATATCAGATAGTGATTAAGAAGGTCAGAAGTCGTGAGATCTTTACGACTTAAGACTTCTCTCCCATGTGCCGTCGGAATTTATGATTATTTGAAATAGTTTAGAGGTGATTTTATTCTGTTAACTGTGAGAGTTTGAAGCCTTCGTGGCAACTATGTGTCAGTGCAACGAGTTGCCTTATATCATTATATAAAACTAAACTCCGCCCGAACAGGCCTTGAAAGGTCGAACGGTACCGACCGGCCGCCGTGTCATCCTCAGCCCACAGGAGTCACTGGGTGCGGATATGGAGGGGCATGTGGTCAGCACACCGCTCTCCCTGCAGTATGTCAGTTTACGAGACCGCAGCCACTACTTATCAGCCTAGTATCTCGTGAGTTTGCCTCGCAAGGGCTGAGTGCAGCCCTCTTACCAACAGCAGTAGGCAGACCGGTTGGTCGCCCATCCAAGTGCTAGCCTAGCCCGACAGCGCTTAACTTCGGTGATGTGACAGGAACCGTTGTTACCATTGCGGCAAGGCCATTGGTTATGGCATTAAATGCATACCATGTATCGTATACTTTCTGTTAAAACCACACAGTCTACGTGAAAAGTAAACTTCGTGAGTTTGGTTACAGAGGTTTCCTTTGTTCCTGAATGCTTTGTCCTGGAAAAAAAGATGAGAGAGAGGTGATGAACACGTGTACGCATCACTGGTGTTGGTTGCGCGCGCGTAAACTTCTGTACGGAACGTTACGGATCATTAAATGTGCTTCCACAAATGATCGAACTTTATTGTCATTATCTACGATAATCATGTAGGCTGAAGCAATGAGTTACAATTTATACCAACCCTGCAATTCGACACCATATCTCGTGCTTATGTGACAGATGCGCTAACCGTTGCAGTATACTGGCACTGCAGCTGCCACAGCTGCACCGATTACTCTAATACGTTTCGCTCCCCGATACAGATTCTAATTCACGCCTTAGCCCATTGGTATTCCCTTCTAAACTCGCGTCAGCATTGCCGAGGCTCTGCTCTCCAACATTGAAATAGCACAGTAGTAGGTAGTAGTAAGCTGAATGAGGTTAACCCTGCCCGTACCTCAGGTGCACGTAATATATCTCTCTATATGAGAGCCAGTCGCGACAAACTGACTCACCGACTCATCATCGCCCAGTCCAAACCGCTATGTATGGAAATGTGAAATTTGCAGAGTGTGTTGATGTTACACTATTGGCATCGTTTAACAAGGGAATTTTCGTAATTTCGCTCCTATAGGGCTGAAATAGGGGATGAAAGGATTTCTGAGAATATGTCAGTATCAAGCCAATTTTGAATTTAACAGCAACGAAAATCAGTACCTAGTTTTATCGCCGGAATTACAGAAATACGTGTCCCAGCATTTTTTGAAATTTGAGCCCTATGCAGGTGAAATAGTGGGCGAAACTTTTTCTTTTTTTTTTTTCAAGTAAATCATATTAAAGAGCTACTAGATCTACAAAAAATTGGTATTTGACCTCTTGGTTCCAAATACAAAACACGTGATTCAGGGTTTTTTTTTAAGTTCAATCCCCAGGTGGGCGTTTTATGAAATATGTCGTTATGAAAGCGTTTATAAATCTAAATCCATGAATATTTAAATTTCGCGTCTTGGTTAGAAACTAAACTATGGGTTTCACTGATTTTGGAAATTGAACTCTCATGGGCTTGAAAAAGAGGATGAATGTTTTTGTGAAAATATTTTCTTATGTTAGCATTTTGTAATATAAAAGGATGAAAATCTATCTTTGACTTCTCTGTTAGAAATAAAAAATACACATTTAACAGTTTTTGGCTGCTCAACCGCTAAAGGGGCGAGAGAACGGTGTGAAATGTTTCATGAAAATATTTGGTTGTGGCAGCCTTAAAGCTATGCCTACGACAATTGTTTTGGAAATCTAACCCCGTAGGTGGTGGAATGGGGCCAGAGTGATTCACTGACTCGTCATCATCCAGCCCAAGCTGCTAAGGACAGAAATTTGGAATTTCTAGAGGGTGTGGACTTATACTGTAAGCATCGCTTCAGAAGAGATTATTGGAAATTACACTTTCGAGGCGGTGAAATATGGGAAAAAAGACATTTTGAAAATGTGTCATTATTAAGGTAATTTTGAAGCTACAATTACTAAACTTGTTGTTGGGTTTCTCGGTCAGAAATTAAAAAAAATGTTTCAGCATTTTTGAAACTACACTAAGGAGGTAAAATAGAGAATTAAAATTTTCAAGAAAATATTTCCTTACATTAAAAAATTGTTAAAGGTAATTATGTGAAAAGCGGTATTTCACTTTTCGGTCAGATACAAAAGAGACATGTATTAGAGGATGTAGTTCCTCTGGAAATACCACCACAACGCTAAAGGCAGATTAACAAAAATTTTGGATTCCAGCTAGCAGAATCACTTTTTGCTCAGAATCAGAAGTCCATTCGGCAAAGACCGTGCTTCTACGACCTCATTTAGGGTGAAAGTTTGTCATTTGTGAACTATACAGAAAATCGATGAAAGAAAATGAAAAAGAAAAAATCTGTGCATACCACACAGTCTACGTGAGTGAAACAGTTAGCGCTAAGCTAGTTAATCACATGTAGTTGATGTTTCTGAGACATACTGAGTCACACCTTTATGTAGAATAATGTTGTAGGCAGAAGCAATAAATTTAAATTGAAGCGGAATAGCAAAGGGCTGAGACGAAAACTGGAATTTGTGTCAGTGAGGGAGACGTACTAAAGTAATCCGTGGACCAGTGGCAACTGCATTGTAAATGTGGTGCAACACTTAGTGCATCTAAACACAGTTTCGAATCCCGGCGCCAGTAGTGATTTTAATTATTTTCTTCCGTCTGTATCATTATTATTGATAAAGGTGAGACTCATTATTTCTAAATTTACATCTACATCCATACTCCGCAAGCCACCTGACGGTGTGTGGCAGAGTACGTAATTTATCGAAATTTAAAATGTCTCAGGATATCAACTGTATATGATTAACTGTCATTGCTCACTGAGATGGATTGTGATTCATGCTCGTGGTAATTAATCGATTCTTCACTCATTCACCTATATGGTATGCCTATTCAATACATCACATACTAGTTAGTCTAACTGTGTTCAGCATTCGTTAATGTATTCAGAGTTTATCTTTCTTCAGTTTTTATATATCGTGGACTTGTGTACCATGTCATCTGTCACAGGACAAGTGTAATCTTTTGTTTATTCCTGTTTTTGGTTTGGTCTTGGTAACAACACATTCTTAGGAATGCCTGGTGTTATAGATAAATAGAGAAAACGGTCTTTACGAAATTTATTGAAATTTAAAAGTTTTTTTACAAGTATCTTTTAATGAATAGAACGCATTTCATAAGAATATTAAGATAAGGTGACTAATCGATGGAACACTCAACACTGTGAAGTCGACTGTGATCTAGACTTAGTTTTATATATGATCGTTTCTCCCTAAGATGTTATACACTGAATTAACAAAATACATACACAAGATAAAAATATTTGAATATGGTATAAAATATAAAGGTATACACTACGAATCTGGAAAAAATGACAGTGTTTAATATTGTAGTAAAAAACATTACATGTAAGAATGAATCTAGATCACAGTTGAATTGACAGTGTTGCATCGAAAAAAATTTTATGCTTTTAATGTAACCTACCATACATACAGTAAATGCAGGTAGCATGGGTTCGTGTAGAAAGCAACAATTTTTTTTTGAAGCTACCAGTAACAGCAAGAGTGAGCCTTGCTCTACATGAGCTGAAATACACAAAAACAAACAAATATTTCAGTAATATTGTTTTGCCATACTAAGCAATCATAAAATAAGTGCAGGAGAGAACATTACAAGTTTAAGAAAGTATCATTCATGGTAAAATGCAGACTTGTCTTGTGTGGAACAAATAGCCAATGTAACAGTCACTTGAAAACGAGCACAACAAGATTCCAGTGTTAAACCGAAAACATTTAACAACGTCATACTCTTACGAAGCACAGGCTGAACAAACAGACTGTATCAGTAAAAATTACATCATTCATTAACCTGCAATTGTATGAAAGACAAGTTCTGCGGAAAAAACCTTTCAAGCCGAGGCGCAGAAATTGAGAAATGTTCAACACCTGCGGTAAATTAAACAATACATAGTAAATAGGTGAAAATGAGACCTAATGTTAAAGCAGTAATAATAGTGAAAGGAAAAACTTACCCTTGTTGATAAAGTTTTGAGTGGTTGAACAAACTTTTTTTTCGCTGAACTTTCCTTTCACACAATTCCAAGTTAATGACTGATGTTTTTACCGATATAGCCTATTTGTTCAACCTGTGACTCATAAAAGTATGATATGTTGAAAACTTTTCCGATTTTACACTGGAATCTTTTCAAATGATTTAAGGAATTTTATTGCAATAATATTTCTTTGTTTTTGTTGCCGTTAGCTTCTAAATTTTTCTTGCTGATGTAGATTTCTACACGAGTGCAACATGATTACTACACATATATTCATCTGTACTCAAGTCGCATGTAGTATATGCGTGGTGGGTTACATTAAAATCAAAGAATTTTTGAAGATACAACACTCTGAAGTCGTCTGTTATCTAGATTCATTTTTATACATGGTTTTTCCCTACGATGCTGTATACTGTCTTTTTTACCAGAGTAATAGTGTATACCTTTGTATTTTTTACTCTATTCAGACATATTTACCTTGTGTGTTTATTTTCTTAAGCGGTTTTTCTAAGTTTATTTTCTGCATTTTTGCTATATTTGTTCGTTTGCAGATCTGAAGATGGTTCTTACAACAGAAACTAGCTACTTATCAAGGTCTTCTTAAGTAAATGTGGTCTATACACTAAAATATTTTTCCAAAAGAAATTAAATTTTAATAAATCATAGATTCAGCTTAGGTATCCATAATTCATTTTAATTTATGAGTCACTTACGAAATCCGTAGGCAACGGCCTTGCTGCAGTGGATACATCGGTTCCTGTCAGATCACCGAAGTTAAGCGCTGTCGGGCGTGGCCGGCACTTGGATGGATCACCGTCCAGGCCGCCATGCGCTGTTGCCATTTTTCGGGGTGCACTCAGCCTCGTGATGCCAACTGAGGAGCTACTCGACAGAATAGTAGCGGCTCTGGTCAAAGAAAAACATCGTAACAACAAGGAAAGTCGTGTGCTGACCACGCGCCCCGCCTATCCGCATCCTCCGCGAGGATGACACGGCGGTCAGATGGTCCCGATGGGCCACTTGTGGCCTGAAGACGGAGTGCTATGAAATCCATGCTAAAAACATGATTTTTTTTCTTTATTGTAATTTGAATCACCTCAGACAAGGGGGGCTGGCAGCAGCACATTACCCTGCTCTTCAGCCTTGAGTGGTACAATAACATGACAAATAGGTGGCACAGACAATACAATAAAAACGGCGGGCAAAAAATGTTGATACAAAAAACAGTAAACATGAAGCCATTCACGCTGGATGAGATAAGTACACTAACACTTGTTGACACAGCGCACATAACATGGATGACTGCGACGGCACACGTGAACAGTGGTGGCGTGACAGCGAAAGGACACTGAACACAAAACTAAGGCACACACACGAGACACTGATGGCGATGATCTCCGGCGCGTGAATGTTCACTGAGCGTGTGCGAGTCCGGGGACCTGCCAAGGGAGGGGCTGGAGGAAGGGGACAGGGAGAGGGGAGGGCAGATGCCATGGGCAAGGGAGACAGGGGAGGGAAAAAGAAAAAAAAAGAAAAAAAGAAAAAAGGGGGGAGCCTGGGGGAAGAGGGGTGGAGGGGTGGAGGAAGGGGACGGGGGAAAAGGAAAGAGAAGGGGGGGAGGGTGCCAAGTGGAGAGGCCACAGGAAGTGGTAGCGGGTAGGATTAAAGTTAATAGGAGGGGTAGATGGAGGGGAGGAGGACTTCATCAGGGAGGGGGAGCTGCCGGAAGCCACCTCGGGAGAGGGTAAGGAGGGTGGAGAGATGGAGACCGGGTGGGACATGGGAATACAGGCGCGGCAGCGGGCGAGGTTGGGAGAGGATGGGTGAGACAAGGGGGTGAGGAGGGTCGAGTTTGCGGGAGGTGTACAGGATACGTATCCTTTCAAGGAAAAGGAGGAGGTGGGGGAAAGGAATGAGATCGTACAGGATCCGCGTGGGGGAGGGGAGACAGATGCTATAGGCTAGGCGGAGAGCACGGCGTTCAAGGATTTGAAGGGATTTATAAAAGGTAGGGGGGGCAGAGATCCAGGCCAGATGGGCATAGCAGAGGATAGGGCGGATGAGGGATTTATAGGTGTGGAGGATTGTGGAGGGGTCCAGACCCCATGTACGGCCCGAAAGGAGCTTGAGGAGGCGGAGTCGGGAGTGTGCCTTGGCCTGGATTGTCCGGAGATGGGGGGGTCCAGGAGAGGCGACGGTCAAGGGTGACGCCAAGGTACTTGAGGGTGGGAGTGAGGGCGATAGGATGGCCATAGATGGTGAGATAGAAATCAAGGAGACGGAAGGATGGGGTGGTTTTGCCTACATTGATAGCCTGGGTTTTGGAGGGATTGACCTTGAGCAACCACTGCTAAAAACATGACTGTACATGTGCTTTTCTATTCGTTTGCATCTGTACTTAGTTCGAGCACAAAAGTTACTCTGAATTCTGCCTCCACCAAGAACATTAGTCAGTGCGAAGCAACACTGCAACTTGCCAAGGATTTTTCAAAATAGCAACTATCAGAAATCTTTCCAATTCTTTGCGTGCTTTAGAGTGTAGAAAGAAACTGGTGCTGCCTGGACTGCCTGCTGCGGGCCAGATTATGTTTGCAGTGACTATTTATGTGGTTTTTGTGGATAGATTTCTGGCTATCAGACAGACCAAAGAGTAATCATGGCCTTTGGTCTATCTGCATCGAGTTAGGTTATGAAATTTCGAGGAGTAACTGTAATATTAAATTCACTCAAACATTCATTTATGACCTCATTTCTTCGTGTGCACAATATAAGCATCCATTACTCTGGAATAGCTTATGAAACTGTTCTCATATGCCATTATAAATAAACTCTTGGGTCAAAATTTTGTGTAAAGGTAATACAGTATAATTGAAGGCATCTTTCTGAAGACGTGTGTTTTGTATTCAGATCAGATACGACAAAGTGAACAAATGAGTAATACATATACGTTTTAATTGCTGTTTATGGTGTGTTCATCTTTCTTCAGTATTCGGGATTTGTAGTTATCCATTTATCCACTAAGCCTACAATTAGGCTGGCTTTCTTTTAATAAATAACAATAATGAGAACAACACATCGATTATCTACAAAATCTTATAAAAATCATTATTAGCCATGAGGAAACAACAAATCGACACTCAAACCGGTGAATCCCGACGTAGCTTTAGAAAAAAAAGTAGATCATGTTCAGCGCAGATTACCAACTTAAACGCAATAATAATGTTTCTGAAAGGATGATGTAGTTATTTTATAATTACTTTCGTTTACTTCTGGAAAGCCTGTGACTGGGAAGTCACTGTTTGAACGTCAGTTTGAAATGCACAACTAACTGGGCTTAGATAATAAAACCAGAGCTCTGATTTAGCGAACACCAATTCAGTAACGAAATTTAGATATGAAATTTCTAGAAGTTTTGAGATAAAAACTGGAGTGAGACAGGGAGATGGTCTCGCCCCGCTGCTCTTTAGTTGTATCCTAGAAAAAGTCATAAGGGAATGGAGAATGTCATTAGAAGAAAGTGAAATGAGTGAGGGAACTAGATTAGCTTGTAGGAGGGACAAACGACAAATATATTGTGTGATATTTTTGACTTTGGAGGCATAAGTTTCCTTTCCATTATTCACTCCACAGTTTGGCTGAGATTGCAGCAGGTGAGGCATGACGTAAGAGATGGGATGAGTGGAAGACAGCAGATGGTACAGTGAGTACCAGTTCCGAGAGGAATTGTGCCAGATTACTAGGAGGATACTCTGGCTGTCGACACAGGGGCTAGCATGCAAAATTTGTTATATTAATTTACTAATACTTGGTAAAGTTTAACTCAGATTTAATTGCCTATCTTGCTGAATATACTTTCAGTATCAAGCTTTAATCCACTTCTGAACTGACTTTTATAACAATTTTCATTAACATTGGAATAACGACGTTCAGACGAAGCACTCCGTATCTCTTTGGCTCTCGCGGAAATCGCGCTACGAAGCGAAGTGGTTCGGCCTCTGTGGTCAGTCTGGTGTGAGGGTTCGAACGGCACAGTTCGCGTTACCGACAATGCGCTTAAGATCCCTGTTGCGCACCACGTAATACTGTATTCAAATAACGCGATTCTGCGAGCAAAGCAGAGAACAACAGAGTATATAATTTTTGAAACTGTTTGTACAAGACTTAATGTTATAGCATTCTGATTGATTCTATTATGAACTGTGAATCGCGTGACTCTGTAATCGATCATGTGCGAAACGTCTTATTAACACTTTATAGCTTTATCTATTGCTTGTCTTGTCAGTAAAAAACCTATTGGCATCCATAATTTGGCACTTATGATATCATTTAGTAGAATCGAGAGCCTTAGCATCCCCGCCAATTATTTTATAGCCTCACTTCAAGAACAAACTCGCGACGTGAAATCTCCATCTGCACAGGGACGACGACGTGTAACAGTCTCTGAGGTTTATCTTGAAGCGGCAGTACCATTATCTCAGCGTCACGTTGACAGCCGCCATATGACCCTGGGGAATCCGGTCTGATGTTGGGTTTTCAACACGACACGATAGTACGTATCATGTGACATGTATCATGAAAACCCAAGGTCAGACCTGAGTCCCCAGGGTCATTTGGCGGCTGTCAGCGTGGCGCTGAGGTAACGGTCCGTTTAGGACCTTCTCTGGGCAAGTACCCACGACAGTGAAAGGTTGGCACGTGCAAACCTTTCATTTTGGAGCTCATGCAGTGACACGTGTTTCTTGGTTACGTGTATAAATGCAGAATCTACTAAACTTTAGTTAGTCCGCACAATCTCGTGGTTAAATGAGTATTTAAGCACGGGACAACATGGTTCAATACAGTACGAAGGAGGAACTTTGTATCCAGGATCGATGGACAATATTGTAATGGCGGAACAGGGAAACGCTTTTAATGTCAATAGGAGTAATCTTACAAGAACAATGTTTCGAAAAGATGGTGCAGATAAAATTAGGTACACAACTAGGTGCCTCGCATGTCCTGCATTTCAAGTACATATCTGGACAGTTATATGTTATTGGTAGTAACACAGTGGAGGGTAAGCGATGGAAGAATTTATGCGGGGAAGGAGTGTTGATTTGAACAAAAACTAAAAGCGTCACCAGAATGAGATTTTCAATCTGTAACGGAGTGTGCGCTGATATGAAACTTCCTGGCAGATTAAAACTGTGTGCCGGACCGGGAAACGAAGTTTGGAAGGTAGGATACGAGGTACTGGCAGAAGTAAAGCTGTGAGGACGGGGCGTGAGTCGTGCTTGGGTAGCTCAGATGGTAGAGCACTTGCCCGCGATAGGCAAAGGTCCCGAGTTCGAGTCTCGGTCCGGCACACAGTTTGAATCTGCCAGGAAGTTTCATAAAAGCGTCACATTCAATATTTAGCTCAGTTAACATTTCGCTTGATGGGAACTATATAAGACCCCTCATTTACAAATATAGTCCTTTCTCACCCCCTCTCCGTCCCTTCTCCTTTCGTACCACAATAAATGTTTAATGCTTACACGTTATGTAGCTATATTTTTAAATTCAGTGTGAACAGCCACTAGATAAACAGAATTACTTAAAGAACCATCTGAACATACAAGCTTTCACATGGACGAACTCCTAAGTACTTCGCTAGATGTTTAGGAACGAATCCCCCTCAGATATTTCAGGACTCGAAAGGTTGCCAAGAAAAATTCGATAAAAAGATAGGAGCAACTTCTGTAGAACAAAAAATGACAAAAACATTGACAAATGATGACAAATGATGACAAAAATGTAGAAGAAAAGATGGAGACACAGTTGAAATAACTGTAGTCCATACCGGTTCGTACGTAAAAATAAAAATAATAATGCAAAAAATTAACTCATTCTAGTTTACTGAACGTCACGATAGGTGTGTATGTATTACACACTTGTAGATACGTGTTCTAAAAGTGTCATGTGACGCTGCACGTTTTATCTCTAAGTAACTGATTACATGCTCCAGAAGAACTCCCTGCTGTAATGGAAGCAAGTACAGGGCCCTGGGTCGAAAATGGTATTGAAAGAGTCCATACGGGCGGCGGCAGTGCATTTGCGTGAGATTAACCCGAGTTCGAAAGAAAAGTCGACGTAACGTAACGTATCTGCAGATAAAGCTGAAGCTGACGTAAGCACGCAAGAGCCTTCGAAAGAAACGAAATAGCTGCTGGAATATAAACAAGCACAGATTACGAAATTTCGTGTACGTGCCAGACTCTTTTTCCCTTCAGGAATAAACTGTTCCACGTTATTATTACTTGCAGGCTATCGTGGGTGACTCATCGTTTAAAACAGTGAATGAAACTTTCCTGCACAGCAGGAACTCCATAGGTACAGTAATGCTTTCCTAATCGAGATGACTGCCTGCGAGAATAAGTTAAACCGCAGGAAAGCGTACAAAGTAAAAGAAACAAAATTAACTACAGTTAATTTTTTTATACAGCTGCTTACTTGTAAGAGAAGGAGTCTTTACAATGTCTCGTCGTTGGACCACTTTTACGACACTAAGCAGGCACTAGCGTAACGAACATAGTTTGCTGAAGTGGCATGTAGTTACTGCCTGATAAGGTTTATTCTTCGTTTAAGTGACTTTTCACTGGCACTTAAGCGTTTTATATTTAGCCAGGGGGAGTGTAACAACTATGTCTAGGCGACTGGCATTTGCAGTATTATGCTAGGTTTTTTTTAACTACAAATGTAGAAGGAATTTAACCAGTTTTATTTATAGAAATCAAATAATTACAATTTTTTTAAAAAAAAGAGTAACTTAGACTGTTGATGTTAGAAAACTGCTTTTGTAGACGGGATCCTCCAGTAGGCATGCATTTGTCTAATCCGCCTTTGGAGTTGACCGTTTTTTGCTGGAATATCGCAGTTGCAATAGCAATAATTTCGTTAATTACAATGACCTTAAGCTTGCATAATAGAAAAATGAACCATAAATTTTTTAAAAAATGCGATGTTTGGTGAGGCCAGGGGCTGTCATCAAATCTTGATACAGTGTAGTTACCTGTTCAGTCCCCCTCAGCAGTTATTGACATACAACGAAGGTCATAAAGGAGTTTACGGCTCTCACTCTAGCCTGTAAACTTGTCAGACTACTCCAGATCATTAGGCAGTGAGTAAATAACACCAACTCTCAAAGAAATGTTAGTAGGAAAGGCACATGGTTTTGACGACATCCGTTCAGAATTCTTAATCCATTGGCTAGCAGCGTTCTTTGCTGATATCTTCCAAACGGGTAACATACCCCATGATTTGAAAAGAGCAAAAGTCATAGCCATTTTAAAACCAGGTAAAGCAAATAACAAACCGAAAAGCTACCGACTCATTGCTTTACTTATCGTAGTATATAGACTTTTGTAAAAATTTCTGTATAAGAGAATCAGCCACAAAATTTTCCAAGATATGCAGGATTTCGCGCAAACCACAGCTACTGCGAGTAGCTTCTGTCACGGACAACTTTTACTGAAGCAGGATTCCAAAACAAACAAAAGACTTCAACTGTGTCTATTGATGTAAGAGCGGCCTATGACGCTGTGTGTACGCACGGAATTATATTCAAACTTTTGAGAGTCATACCTTGTCTTGAAATTGGAAACCTCAACAATGCTATGTTAAGGAATAGAAGCCTCCAAGTTATGAGCCATCTAATGAAGCTTAATAATGGCCTTCCATAAAGATCAATGCTAGCTCCTCTTCTGCTTTCCTTGCATGTAGCAGGCATGCTAAGGCGACATCAAGGAAATTTGGATATGCTGACGACTGGGCTTTTGCTGCGACCCATGAAGATCTGGGCCTGTTTTGACTGAAGACCTACAAATTGTCGACAAACATTTCCGTAACTGGAGGTTACAACCAAAACGGAAATAACCAGATTCAAGCTTAACAACTAGCTCGCAATCAAGAAAATAAAGGTACATTTTGAAGGGAAACAGAAGTGTCATAACTAAAATCCTCTAGGAGTCACTCTTGACAGGTCTCTCAGCTTCAAAGAGCACTTGCTGAAAACTGTCGCTAATATGAAGTCAAAAAACATCTTGCAGAAACTTTGTGGCAATACATGGGGATCACCAGCTCCAATACTAAAGACATCTGCTGTTGGAGTGGTGTGTCTCGTGGCACAAAATCGCGCTTCAGTCTGGATCAGCAGCCCATACACCAGGGTCGTCGATTCGCAACTCAGCCAAACTACGCGCGTTATCACAGGAAGAATAAGAAATATCCCAACTTTCTGGCTGCCTATTCTCAGCTACATAACTCCCCAATGTCTCTTTCAAATTGGAGTTTACAAAAAATACCTGGTGGTCCTTCTCTCCCTATACATGAGGACATTCTTCGACGCAGTAAAAACAGACTTCACTCCCGTCACCCACCTCTACGAGGTGCAAAATTTCTGGTGGACAGTGGAGTAACAACTGTAGACCGATGGGTAGAAATATGACAGAACAACGCTACCGCAGAACAGCTGAAGATGCCCTGCATCTCGACCAGACCACCAGAATTTGTAGAGCAACTCAACATCTGGGCTGCACTCAGTAGAATAAGGACACGTGCAAATGGGGGTTAACAACAGCGCCCAGTGCGACTGTCGTGTAGAACGACAAACTGTTCAGCACATAATACGTAAGTGCCTAAATCTGTTCTTTCCTGACGTTCGGGAAGAGTACCTGTTAGCAACTAATGCATCAGTTGTGTATGTTCAACAGATGGACATAAGCTTGTGCCCTTCTGTGCTTTGTAAATACTGTAAATTTAACCAACTTATGATCATGACTTCTTATCTATGTGTTAAATATATCTATATTGGTAAAGGAAAAAAATCTTCCCTTGCGTGACTGGATGTTAGCCATTCGCTAAATAAATAATTGACTGCGTTGCTGAATACGATGTCGGAGCATCTTGTAAGTCTAAAACCAGGCGTAGTCTAACTCGGCAGAACTGCACAGATGCAGTAACACGGGGAGAAAGCTAAACATACCGATTTCATTCTGATCTGCTTATGATCTTGGAAAATATAACTCCAGTACCACGCTGTCATCATTCTACTATATAATCGCGTCAGCACTTCGATCATTCACTGAATTAAGTACGTTATCGTTCTAGAGGCAAAGTAGTAATTATTTCTATAGAAGTAATACGAGAGATTAATGTTGGCCTCAGACAGCATACTCGGGATGCCCAAGAATCAGTTGTCCTCGTTTATATTTGTCTTTACTTATTGTAGGAATATTGGCTGCAACCTTGATTATGTTCTTTTAAACGACAGCTTATATAGACAGACATCTGGGAGTAGTTACTGCAAGTTTTACGAACAGAATACCGTGAACACTGGGAAAGGGTGAGGATTTTAACCTATCGCAATTGCTCTGTTGTCCTAACTGTCAACTTTCTCAACCTTTTCAGAGTTACAGATACGCTCTGTACACTACCTAGTCTAAAGCATCCTGCCTTCATGACGGCCTGAACTGTGCTAGGGGCTTTTTCAATGAGGTGGCTTTTGTGACAGCTCCCTAACCCAAGGTCCTCGGCGGTACTTTTGGGGCAGCCACCACAAATTGTATAATGCGTGGGTAGTGACGAGGATGTAGCTATGTCTGTTGGCCGAAAAATAAATAATGACAAGAATTGCGCCAGCTGGAATGAAGAGATATCTTTATTTCTGACGAGAAATCAGCAATACAGGTCCAAGTAATATCCAAGAGTAATCCGTGTACTGAGCCTAGTCGAATACAATAGCAAATATCACACTGCAATGGCTCCGCTATAAACTCCACGAAAGGCTAGCGATAGACAATCGACAATAGACTGTCCGTCTCGGTGCCAGCGCTCCTCCTCATATGCAAAAGGCAGAGGGCGCTGTGGACCCGAGGTCAGCCATGGCGCGACCTCTTCCGTCGGCGGTAACGCCCTGAGACACCGACGGCCGCGACAGGAACTGTGGCCAGCGATGTCACGGTCAGGGCGAGCATGCGCGAGTTGGTTGGTTGGTTGGGTCCGTGGATACAACAGTGTCTAAGTGTGTTGGAGGAACGGTAGTTCATTTTTCCTTAGTACGACTAGGAATCAACATGGGTTCCAAAAGCAACGATCATGTGAAACCCAGCTCGTTGTGTTCGTCCACGAGATCCAGAACACAGTAATTAATGGCCCTCTGGTTGGTGTCGAGTTCCTTGATTTCAAGAAGGCGTTTGGCACAGTTCCGCACTGCCGCCTAATGAAAAAAGTACGAGAGT
Source organism: Schistocerca gregaria (assembly GCF_023897955.1). Lineage (NCBI taxonomy): Eukaryota > Metazoa > Arthropoda > Insecta > Orthoptera > Acrididae > Schistocerca > Schistocerca gregaria. The sequence continues at coordinate 516,504,575 of NC_064921.1, read as the reverse complement.
ATTGTATGTCAGACCTTGTGATTGGATTGGAAAGTTTCTAGCAAACACAGCATGTCATTCTCAATGGACTGTACTCTCCCCCGAGGGAGTTTATAGCACTGTTAATTTTCACAATATATAAGGTGGAACGACCAAATAACACGAATCGGAGGTAAGACAGATGCCAGACGGAGATTCATTGGACGAATCCTCAGGAAACGTCGCACATCAAGAAATCAGGTAGCTTACAAAACTCTCGTAGACCAATACGTGAATATTCAAATGGTTCAAATGGCTCTAAGGACAATGGGACTTAACATCTGAGGTCATCAGTCCCCTAGGGTTAGAACTACGTAAACTTAACTAACATAAGAACATCACGCACATCCATGCCCGAGGTAAGATTCGAACCGGCGACCGTAGCAGCAGCGCGGTTCCAGACTGAAGCGCCTAGAACAGCTCGGCCACTGCGGCCGGCTACTTGAATATTGCTCGTCAGTCTGGGATCCGAACCATATAGGATTGACAGAGGTCGTAGAACATCAAGCAAGAGCTTCGTATTTCGTTACAGGTCGATTTAATAATCACGGATATTCTCAACCAATTGCAGTAGTAGGCGCAGCAACAGATGTGTTCGGTGTTACTGTGTGATTTTGCTGTCGAAGGTCCGATATCGTAAGTTCCTAGTAGAGTCAACAGATATGTTGTATCTTCCTACGTATAAGACCATGAAGATAAAACTGGGGAGATCAGGTCCCACACGGAGGATTACCAGCAATCTTTCTTCCCACCAAACTTTCACATCTGGGACAGGAAGAGGGAGAAGTGACGGAGGAACACAAAGTACGCTCCACCACACACCGTGAAGTGGCTTTCGGAGTATAGATGTAGATGAATAGGAGGTAGCGATGCTGAACACTGGGGCCAGGAGCGAAGTCGGCGTTCTAACTCATCCGAATGGTGTTTCTTTTTGTTCAGGTCGGGACCCTGGACAGGACAGTCCAATTGAGGAATGCAGTCGCCCATCGTCTCCGAAATGTTCCTTTACTGTACGCTGTATACGTTGTTGTAAAATGTGTTCATAAACTTTGGAATTTAGCGTTTGCGGAATGCGGAGATCACGTCCTATCCACGAAATACACCCCATTACCATAACACCACCAGCTCCGTACTGAGCCTTTGGAACTGCACATGATGGCAGCTAACGTTCTCCAGGCCTTCGTCTAACCCTGACCACACGATATAGCACGATTCAGCACTATAAATCATTCGTCTCCAGTTATCCATTGTCCAGTGACGTCTCTATTCCGTCTTCCCAAGCGCCTCTTATCACTCATTACAGGAATGTGTGGCCTGTGTGGAGCCACTAGTACATCGTTTACTTCCTATGCATAGTAACTGTGCTAGCCGGTCTGCTGGTAGCACTACTAGAGCAACTGAAAGTAGTTTGTTGCAGAAATGAATACTTCCCACGAAGCAATAAAGAACGTGCGACTGCCATGTGGTGGTAGCTTTTGCATGACACCGGTTACATGTGACTGAAGAAAACTTTATGGCATCTCTATTAAAGAACACGGCCTATGGGGTCATGATCATCTTGAGCAAGTGTGGCGAAGGCTGTCAATGGGTTAGGTGGATGGAAAGGAAATGTGTGTAATGAGATTCAAACAACAAAACAAAGTGACCCTCAGGTCTAGGTGTTTACACGTTTTACGCAAGTTAGGCCTCCCCAAAAATATCTAAAACGAGTAAATTTACCAAGGTGCTGTTTCCGTTAAGTTATAGCAAACAAAATTCCGAGATTCCTCACGTACTTACGTAAATTTTAAAGTGTAGTCCTGTCGAATGATGATTGATTCTCTTTTTAAATTTAACTATATGCTTCTTTTTACTTTGGAGAGTTGTAAAGAGCCTCGAAGAGGACTGTAACTACGGGAATAGACGACCTACAAACATGAGCCCCACTATACCAAGAGTAAGTAAACGCGTAACTAAGAAACACTTCAGGTGTTTATTATTGAGATTGTCATATCAAGTGCTCAAAATACTGAGTTTCCGAATTAATACATGGTAACAAAGCGATTCCACACAGGCAATTTTTATGTTGAATTTCATCTGAATCTGCGCGATGCAGGTTCCTATTACATGTCATATCACGTATTCGGGAATCCCCAGCACGTCCTTGTATGTAAAAGATCAGAAGCTTAGTCTGGTGAATGTGTACACCATTTAATGTTTCCGTACGATCGATGGAACGATCTCTAAACATTCTTTTGTGATGGTCTGTAATTATCTGTGCGGAACGAATGAGATATCAGTCATGTCGGTACAACATGGATCGCCTTATGCATTCCAGTAACTATAGACGCACATCTGTTAGATGCTCTACATACCTGTGGTCAGTTAGATTCCTGTCAATTAAACAGGCACTAATAGTGCTGCGCTTGAAATGTCCGCACCACACACTGACAAAGCAATGTCGTTGTCTATCAACTTAGCCAGCGTGGATTTTCAACTACTCGGTAGCGCATAATGTGACGAAGATTGCCTCTCCATGGTTTGAAAACGATACTTTATTTCTAATAGAATGTTGCCTAGAAAAGCCACATCATTTTGCAGTTTACGCAGACAACGTTTAGGGAGACGTAACTGTAATCGAAACTGTTAATGGAACGAAATTTGAAAGTGATTAAACGATTTCGGATGTAGTACTGGTGAAGTTATCTTCGGCTGAACCTACTAATTCAAGCTGCGTTGTAGAGATATGTGAATTTTATGTTACTGCTGCTAAGACTTTGACTGCATTTCTCTCATCAGTTGCTGTTCTTATTTGTTGGTGTATTTCGTTCTTCACACTGCCAGTTGCCTGAATTCTTTTTGTAATGTTTGCTACGACATGTCGTCAGGGCACGATCTATATGTGCATACATACCCCGTAAGACATTATATGGTGCATGACGTAGGGTAACTTATATCACACGGTTATACTCAAATCAGGTATCCAGCTACCTGACAACCAAGGAAACTGGACGACTCGACTAGCCGATAACATTCACACAGGCACGACACGAGTCTCCCGTACTGCCAAGTCACTTGAGGTGTGAGTAGAAAATTAAATCAATTTCAGTGGCTATGGGCTAAGAACGCATGTAGCGCGCTATTTCCTATACCGTGGCACCAGTAGTACAATTTCTAGTGATTCTATTAGTGATGATCATATTATAATGCAGTATTACAATTACTACCGGTACAGAAGGAGAAAAGTGAGGAAGTTGTGGGTTCATCACTAAACTGAAAATAATATAAATTATAGGTTACAAGTTGTCTAATTCCTTGGTTGCACTGGACGGGAAACATATCTGTATCGAAAAATTGCCTGGGACGGATTCAGCTAACTTCAATTATAAACAGTACCACTCTATAGTATTGTTGGCATGCGGTGATGCTGACTGTTTATTCATAATCATTGAAACTGACTACGCAGGTAGATTTGCCTACCAATGGGCGTAGCAAGAAAGCAAAATGTTTGACTAAATCATACGTAGGAGCGTCAATATTACCCACTGTAGGCCGTAAAGGAAGATCATCTTTGTGGAACTTGGGAAGACCATCTTTGTGGACCTTACGAAGACCATATGGTCTTGGAGGTACGCTGCCATGTGGTCTTAACTGCTTGATGGTCTTTGGAGGTAACTAGAAAGAATTCAGGAGTGTACACGTCTTCCCATTCACACGTCTTGTAGGCTCGTGATCAGTCTTTCTGTACACGATATCGCTACGTAGCCCATACGTCTTCTACAAATACCAATTACGAGGTAACAAAACAGTTGAGTTACACTACTGGCCATTAAAATTGGTACACCACGAAGATGACGTGCTACAGACGCGAACTTTAACCGACAGGAAGAAGATGCTGTGATATGCAAATGATTAGCTTTTCAGACCATTCACACAAGGTTGGCGACGGTGGTGACACCGACAATGGGCAGACATGAGGAAAGTTTCCAACCGATTTCTCATACACAAACAGCAGTTGACCGGCGTTGCCTGGTGAAACGTTGTTGTGATGCCTCGTGTAAGGAGGAGAAATGCGTACCATCACGTTTCCGACTTTTATAAAGGTCGGGTTGTAGCCTATCGCGATTGCGGTTTATCGTATCGCGACATTGCTGCTCGCGTTGGTCGAGATCCAATTACTGTTAGCATAATATGGAATCGGTGGATTCAGGAGGATAATACGGAACACCGTGCTGGATCCCAACGGCCTCGTATCACTAGCAGTCGAGATAACAGGCATCTTATCCGCATGACTGTTACGGATTGTGCAGCCACGTCTCGATCCCTGAGTCAACAGATGGGGATGTTTGCGAGACAACAATCATCTGCACGAACAGTTGGACGACATTTGCAGCAGCATGGACTATCAGCTGGGAGACAAAGGCTGCGGTTACCATTGAGGCTGCATCACATACAGGAACGCCTGCGATGGTGTACTCAACGACGAACGTGGGTGCACGAATGGCAAAACGTAATTTTTTCGGATAAATCCAGGTTCTGTTTACAGCATAGTTATGGTGGCATCCGTGTTTGGCGACATCGCGGTGAACGCACATTGGAAGCGAGTATTCGTCATCGCCATACTGGCGCATCACCCGGCGTGATGGTATGGGGCTGCCGACCGGTGTGGCCGTGCGGTTCAAGGCGCTACAGTCGGAAACCGAGCGACTGCTACTGTCGCAGGTACGAATCGTGCCTCGGGGATGGATGTGTGCGATGTCCTTACGTTAGTTAGGTTTAATTAGTTCTAAGTTCTAGGCGACTGATGACCTCAGAAGTTAAGTCGCATAGTGCTCAGAGCCATTTGAACCATTTTTTTGATGGTATGGGGTGCCATTGGTTACACATCTCGGTCACCTCTTGTTCGCACTGACGGCACTTTGAACAGTGGACGTTACATTTCAGATGTTTTAGGACCCGTGGCTCTACCCTTCATTGGATCCCTGCGAAACCCTACATTTCAGCAGGATAATGCACGACAGCATGTTGCAGGTCCTATACGGGCCTTTCTGTTCGTCTGCTGCCCTGGCCATCACATTCTCCAGATCTCTTACTAATTGAAAACGTCTGGTCAATGGTGGCCGAGCAACTGGCTCGTCACAGTACGCCAGTCACTATTCTTGATTAACTATGGTATCGTGTTGAAGCTGCATGGGCAGCTGTACCTGTACACGCCATACAAGCTGTGTTTGACTCATCGCCCAGGCGTATCAAGGCCGTTATTACTGCCAGAGATGGTTGTTCTGGGCACTGATTTATCAGGATCTATGGACCCAATTTGAGTGAAAATGTAATCACATTCAGTTCTAGTGTAATATATTTGTCCAACGAATACCCATTTATCAACTGCATTTCTTGTTGGTGTAGCAATTTTATTGGCCAGTATTGTAGTTTATCAATCTTCAGCACCATTATGTCCAAATCCTCTGGCGGTATTGATAGTGCAGCTCTTTCTTCGGAATTTATATTACGTCGTTCAGGAGGAGCTTTCCCTTCGTATTTCTTCGGCAGCATCCATAGGAAGGCGTCGTACAGTTTCTTCAACTCCATTCACACAGCTTATCAGAGGTAGTGCATTAGGTGTAGGTGCAAAACTGAGTCCTTTACCCAGTACAGCAGAGTGACATCTTCCAAATTCTTCTCAGTGAAGTTGACAACGGAACGTCGTGCAGTCATTCCCTGTGGCGACGGCTGATGTGGCATCAAACGATCAAATTTTGACATCTGCGGAGAACTGGCACCCTTATATGCCCAAACTCGGCTAAATTCACTCCATCAATGCAATTCCATGATATAGGAGAGAGAAGTGCTGCAATCTTTAGATGTGGGAGGGACAGTTCTTCTCAAATAGCATTCAACCTTCGTCTCGTGTAACAAATTCTTTCCTTAACAATAACATGACTGATCTTTACCGTGCAGCAGCGGCCTCCTATAATGTACCACTCTGTCAAATTTTGGCATTATAATATGGAGCTGGCATATCATTAAAAAACTTAAAGGACGTAAAAGTTTTGCTCTCTTACTACATGGCGTGCCGAAACTTCTTACATGTTGGCCCATCGCCTCCCCGTAAACGAGTTGATGAGAAACTCGGAGCGGAGAATGTCTTCGTCATTGTTCATTTGCTCACCTGAAGATGACTGGCAGGTGTCCAGTCGAAATATCGTGGATTGAAGTTTGGACTACCAGCTGCAATTCCGAAATATCTTTGAACAATAAACGAAGTTACTATGAGTGCTACCTACCGGGACAGTGTAGCACTCCAATGGATTTCAGCGTTCCAGTAGTAAGAAAAACCTAGTTGGTATGCGATAGAGACGTCCATGAAACAGTGAAGTCAACATCCATCATGCCATGAAGTACAGTCTTGACCAATGATGGGGACGTCATCATAAAGTTACTGGTAGAAGGCTTTTCAACCAGGGAAATTGGTCGATTGGGTACCGAGGTCATTGTGAGGTGCCGGCCGGGGTGGCAGAGCGGTTCTAGGCGCTACAGTCGGGAACCGGGCGACCGCTACGGTCGCAGGTTCGAATCCTGCCTCGGGCAGATCCATTTTTTTTTAAAGTGAGATGTTGCAGATATGGAATCGGTTCCAGTTGGCAGGAAGTGTTGTTGAATAAACTGCATAGACCGTCCATATTATATTGATGCACAGGATTATCGATATCTATGACTTCATAATAATCCGGAACTGAATTCGGCGATCGAAGAGGCTACAGGACGTCATTCAGCGTTGAAACTGTTAGGGGACGATTGCATAATGCGAAACGCCATTCCCGACTACCACGGTGGACACCTCGGCGTATACGACAATGGAATCGGCTACTGATGGGCAAGAAATCATGCAGAATGAAGAACACAGGACAAACGTCGGGTGTTGCTAATAGATGAAACTCTCTTTGTACCCTACTAGACGCAAACAACGTGTTCGGAAACCACCTGGTGATATGGAAAGTCTCCAACACGGTATCCCACATGTATAACAAGGTAGTGACTGAGTGATGTTCTGGACTGCTCACACAACACTTTTCGTAGTTGTTCAGAACAATTTACAACGACCAAGTACTCTGTGAGAGTTGTGCAGAATCGCCATTGAAGTGTGAGACAATTTGGTCCAATGCTGGCTTCATAATCAATTACCTCATTGTGTAGACGCGTAGCACTCTATGTACTTTGCTCTAGCACCAGATTAAAAATATGTTTCCCGTAAACAGAGCTAGATAAATATAAAACGAAGGAGCTCTGACACTGAAAATGTTCCCACGCCCCGGCAGCAATCCGTTGCGTATTAAATGTAATTTTTCTTGATATATGCCTGTAATACGTAGCCGGCCGGAGTGGCCGAGCGTTTCTAGGCGCTACAGGCCGGAGCCGCGCGACCGCTACGGTCGCAGGTTCGAATCCTGCCTCGGGAATAGATGTGTGTGATGTTCTTAGGTTAGTTAGGTTTAAGTTCTAGGGGACTGATGACCTCAGAACTTAAGTCCCATAGTGCACAGAGGCATTTGAACGCATTTTTTTGTAATACGTAATAGTGAACTTTGCAAGATGAATACTGCAACACGCCAAAATAACTTGCGATTTCCTGTTCCATCTCTGTCACGACTGAACACTTGCGATGAAGACACCTGCTGTTTGATTGGAAATGGCGCGCCGTACAGCCGACGAGGCGGGCTGCTCGCGGCCCCCGGCGCTCCACCCGACCTGCAGCCTTGCTTCGGCCTCCACTGTTCCGCTGGCGGCTCCTGGTTTCACTGCTCTCGATACTCATCGACTACGATGCAATTCTCGATCACCTCACAAATGAAGCCGTTTGCGGTTCACCTGCCATCCGAATCCGCGCTTTCTGTCCTGTTCAAGACCGGAAAAATCCTTTCATTCCGCCCGCACAACTACTCCTCAGCAGGAGGTTTTCATGATATACAAAGAAATCTAGGTACTTCCTCAATTTCAGCGCTCTAATTAGATGACGTATGACTAATTCGTTGCAAGTGATATACAGGGTGATTATAATTAAACTTTCAAAACGCTGTAGGAATAACATCACTGATCAGAATGAAATTGCAACGGAATATTGTCGGAGAAGGGGGAAAACGAATGGAAGAAGAAAAAAAAAGTGTGAAAATTGATCAATAGATGGCGCTGTATGTGTCAGAATACGTAAATGAAAACACCTGTCATGTGTAAGACCCATTGGACGCCGAGTAAACGGCATTTACTCCTTTCGCGTCTGCGACGTTCGCCATGACTATCTCATTTCTGGAAAGCGCTCTGCTGGTAAAGCTGTATTACAAGAATGATGACTGTGCACACTTCGCTCTGCAGAAGTTCAGGACACTGAAGGGTTTGAAAAAAGGCGTTGCTTCGATGACTGCCGTGAGCCTGGAGGAAGTGATTCGGAAATTCGTAAAGACGGGTTCTTTTGGTGTGCAACCTGGTAAAAGGCGGAAACAAATTGATTCAACGTCAGTGGAAGCAGTGGCCACAGCAATGCAGGAGGAGACGAGTAGTGGTGTGCAAACATGTAGTGCACGGAGAATTGCCCGAACATTGGACATACCCGTGAGGACGATGTATAAAGTGCTACGAAACATCCTTCTTTGATATCCCTTCGAAATTAGCCTTGTGTATCAGTTGCTTCCTGTTGACCTGCAACCAAGAAAGCCCTTTGCTTTAGAGTTTCTTGTTTGCATGCATGTGGACAATGACTTATCGTGGAAGATTTTGTGGACCACTTCCATCTGACAGGATATGTCAATACACAAATGCCGAATATGGGCAACGGAAAATTCACACGTAAATCAACCAGTACCACTTCATCCTGAAGAGGTCAGTGTGTGGTGCAGGTTTATGGCATCATTTATCATAGGGACATATTTTTTCGAAGAGGCTTGTGCTCCCGATCCTGTTACCTGTATCGTCACTGGTTAGCGCTATGAGTGTCTTTTGCGCAACCACGTCATTCCAGCTCTCCAACAGCGTGGATGTATGGATGGGATCATTTTTATGCAAGACGGTGCACCTCCGCACATTTCAAATCCACTTCAGCAGCCGTTGAAGCGCCCTTTCGGAAATGCTAGAATTATTAGCCGGCATTTCCCTACAGCCTGGCCGTCCCGATCACCTGATCTTAATCCGTGTGACTTTTGGGTGTGGGGCTATCTGAAAGATGCTGTGTTCAGTGTTCCGATTGAAAACTTAGCTGCATTGAAGGCATGCATTGCTCAGCACATTCTGAACGTGACCCCTGAAACACTTTGATCAGTTGTGGAACATACTGTTTCTCGATTTCAACTTATTGCCTAAAACGGTGGACAGCATATTGAACATGTTTTGCGCTAGTAACGCGGAAACTAATAATCCAAGTTGAATTTGATTGATGATTTTTATGTGATTTTTGGCCTCAGTACAACTAAAAACCGATGTGAGTGATGCTTTTTATGTGGTTTTCGGCCTCAGGACAATTAAAAACAGATTTTTCCCATCCGGCGTGGTATGACCTTGCCGTGGTGGATGGGTTTACGCTACTAACAGTATCACACCTGTACACCCATGCACACTGTGTAGTACAGTTTGTTTAACGTCGAACGTACACATTAGGCATTGTTGTATGATTTGTCATCTGTAGTCGACCATTATTTAATTATGATGTTTAGTGCGCCATCTATTGCTACATTTTGTAACTATTTATTTTTCTTCCGCGATACGTTTACCCCCTTCTTCGATAATATTCCTTTGCAATTTGACGTCATTCTGACCAGTGGTGTTAATTCTGCAGCGGTTTGAAAGTTTAATTATGATCACCCAGTATATCAGACGAAATATTAAGAGATCGAATGGATTTTTGGCAAGTTGTAGAAATCGCAAGAGAACAACGGAAGGTATATTATTATTTGCTCACACATAGTATCCTTTCGGCTTGCAAAACCTCTTTTATTTCAGACAGCAGAGGAGCGCGTGCGTCTTAACTTCAGTAATAGCTTTGAAACGACTACTATCAGAAAAGAAATATCGATTTAATACAATAAACACCAAAACAGAAAATTACAGCATATATAAGAACAGTTGGAATTCGTGTAGATTTCCAGATTAAGATAGGGTGGCTTTCTGGCCGTCTCTACACGGGAACTATGAAATGGTTTGTTGTACTCAAGAAGATTAGATATTTACATACTTTTGAGAATAAATATTCACACAGCAGCAGAATGTAGTCTTATTTACAAATTCCTGCCGATTAAAACTGTAGGCCGGTCAGGGCCTCGAGACTAGAAACTTTGACTTTCGTGGGCAAATGGTCTTTCGACTGAGCTATCCAGGTTTTATGTCCGCCAGGACCTCTCTCCCACATTCCAGTCTTCTCAGAAGTTCTCCTCCGTATCTTGCAGGTCTAGTACTCTTGCAAGAAAGGATGATTAGGAGAAATGCCTTAGCTACAGATCGTTTCCAAAACCTGCAAGATACTTAGGACCACTTCTGATAAACTCGTAAGGTAAGAAATAGGTACTGGCGGAAGCAGACGTGTGAGCATTAATTTTGCATTGATTTTTATAGCTCTGTTGGTAGAACATTTGTCCGCAAAAGGCAAAGGTTCTAGATTCAAGTCTCGGCCCAACACATAGTTTTAATCTCCCAGGAAGTTTCATTTTTACATAGGTTTATGAGACTATACATTTACAGCACATATTGCTGATAAAATACGAATAAATTTCACCATAATTCATTCAGAAGGTTATGTTGACTGTACTCTGGGAGATTGGAACTCTTTGATGTGTACTACCGGGCAAATATTTTCGATCACTCATTAAACTACTACTATTACTTTATTTTTTGCACAAGCGAAACAGAATAACAAAATAAATATTTTCTCTCTCTGTCATTAAGTACAATACAACATGGACCAGATTTTTGCCTTTTCAGTCTATCCACACTTTGCCCTCAGAGCAGCTGCACAAACTCCAGACATTATGACAATATGATTTTGTAGTGATATGCAGATATTACAGTTCAACATTTCTGTAAATTATTCCATTCTTCAACACTTTTCTGACTTCCCTGTCAATTTCATTCCATAATAGTTCAACAGGATTTAAGTCAGATGACTAACTTAGCCTAATCATATTCTTTAGTTGCAACACAATTGTCTTTTCTATTGACATACCCTCCGCACAATTTAAGAGCATGTTTGGGATCAATGTCCTACTGCAGAAAAAACCCGCAACTAAGTCTCTTTCCAGATAAAACAGTATTGTTGATCAGTATCCTGTGATATCCTTCCTTTTTTTAACGTTCCATGGATTCTTACAAGATCACCGACTTTATCACCCGCATCATGACCGACCCTCCACCATGCGACGTCGTTTGAGTTACACAGTTACTCGTCATACGATCCTCATGAAGTCAACGAACGAACATTCGACGATAGTTTCCAAGTACTGTAAACTTAGATTCGTCCGTGAATGGCTCCTTGTACCATTGCTGTACACTCCAGTTTTTGTATTTCTGTGCCCACTGCAATCGCTTCGCCTTATTTTATTCGTGTTATAAAGGTTTTCTGCCCGCTATTCACCCTTTAAATCTTGTTCACTGAGACGGCACTGCACTATTGAAACAGAGATTGGAGCTACTCGCACACTGTTTACTTCCTCGCGAATTTCAGGTGCACTACGAGTTCTCTGGCGTTTGCTTTGTACATATATGGACTGATTTGCCTTGTAATGTTACTTGGGATCTTCCAGATGGCGAAACACTTGCATTGGTACCAATTTTCTTGAGCCGCTGCATCGTGTACACAACTGTAGACTGGGCGACGTCAATTTTTATAGCTATTATCTTACTAGAGTGATGCAGAGCTATAATTACAGCACTTTTCCAACTCCAGTCTCCTTCTTTCTTTCCATTAGGAGGAAATGCGGTATGAACCCGATCAGGTATACAAAATCACTGCTTCCTAGATGCACAAAATGTACTGCAAACTAATGGGAAGTGATTCAACAGATCACAATCTATCCTCCTTTACAGAGCAGATAAGTCTCCGAACCGGACCTTCTACGAGTCGTGGACGTCCAGCCATTTAGTACCTAGTGGTAGTTTCGCGATCTACGTCTACATGACCACTCTGCAATTCACATTTAAGTGCTTGGCAGAGGGTTCATCGAACCACAATCATACTATCTCTCTACTATTCCACTCCCGAACAGCGAGCGGGAAAAACGAACACCTAAACCTTTCTGTTCGAGCTCTGATTTCTCTTATTTTATTTTCATGATCATTCCTACCTATGTAGGTTGGGCTCAACAAAATATTTTCGCATTCGGAAGAGAAAGTTGGTGACTGAAATTTCGTAAAAAGGTCTCTCCGCGACGAAAAACGTCTATGCTGTAATGACTTCCATCCCAACTCGTGTAACATATCTGCCACACTCTCTCCCCTATTACGTGATAATACAAAACTCATGTGGATCATCTCACACTTTTCGTTATTTAGCGTCAACTGCCACCTGACACACCATACAGCAATCTTTTCTAAATCGCTTTGCAACTGATACTGGTCTTCGGATGACCTTACTAGACGGTAAATCACAGCATCATCTGCGAACAATCTAAGAGAACTGCTCAGATTGTCACCCAGCTCATTTATATAGATCAGGAACAGCAGAGGTCCCAGGACGCTTCCCTGGGGAACACCTGATATCACTTCAGTTTTACTCGACGATTTGCCGTCTATTACTACGAACTGCGACCTTCCTGACAGGAAATCACGAATCCAGTCGCACAACTGAGACGATACCCCATAGGTCCGCAGCTTGATTAGAAGTCGCTTGTGAGGAACGGTGTCAAAAGCTTTCCGGAAATCTAGAAATACGGAATCAACTTGAGATTGCCTGTCGATAGCGGCCATTACTTCGTGCGAATAAAGAGCTAGCTGCGTTGCACAAGAGCGATGTTTTCTGAAGTCATGCTGATTACGTGTCAATAGATCGTTCCCTTGGAGGTGATTCATAATGTTTGAATACAGTACATGCTCCAAAACCCTACTGCAAACCGACGTCAATGATATAGTCTGTAGTTAAATGGATTACTCCTACTACCCTTCTTAAACACTGGTGCGACCTGCGCAATTTTCCAATCTGTAGGTACAGATCTATCGGTGAGCGAGCGGTTGTATATGAGTGCTAAGTAGGGAGCTATAGTATCAGCGTAATCTGAAAGGAACCTAATCGGTATACAATCTGGACCTGAAGACTTGCCCGTATCAAGCGATTTGAGTTGCTTCGCAACCCCTAAGGTATCTACTTCTAAGAAACTCAGGCTAGCAGATGTTCGTGTTTCAAATTCTGGAATATTCCATTCGTCTTCCTTGGTGAAGGAATTTCGGAAAACTGCGTTCAATAACTCCGCTTTAGCGGCACAGTCGTCGGTAACAGTACCATCGGCACTGCGCAGCGAAGGTATTGACTGCGTCTTGCCGCTTGTGTACTTTACATACGACCAGAATTTCTTCGGATTTTCTACCAAATTTCGAGACAGTGTTTCGTTGTGGAACCTATTAAAGGCATCTCGCATCGAAGTCCGTGCCAAATTTCGCGCGTCTGTAAATTTTAGCCCATCTCCGGGATTTCGCGTTCTTCTGAACTTCGCATGCTTTTTCCGTTGCCTCTGCAACAGCGTTCGGACCTTTTTTGTGTACCACGGGGGATCCGTTCCATCTCTTACCAATTTATGAGATATGAATCTCTCAATTGCTGTTGCTATTATATCTTTGAATTTGAGCCACATCTCGTCTACATTTGCATAGTCAGTTCGGAAGGAATGGAAATTGCCTTTTAGGAAGGCTTCTAGTGACACTTTATCCGCTTTTTTAAGTAAAATTATTTTACGTTTGTTTCTGATGGATTTGGAAGAAACTGTATTGAACCTAGCTACAACGACCTTGTGATCACTAATCCCTGTATCAGTCATGATGCTCTCTATCAGCTCTGGATTGTTTGTGGCTAAGAGGTCAAGTGTGTTTTCGCAACCATTTACAATTCGCGTGGGTTCGTGGACTAACTGCTCGAAATAATTTTCGGAGGAAGCATTTAGGACAATCTCGGAAGATGTTTTCTGCCTACCACCAGTTTTGAACAAGTATTTTTGCCAACATACCGAGGGTAGGTTGAAGTCCCCACGATCCTTCTATCTCTTTCCGTAGATGCTCACGACAGTAACACGTGAACATTCGATCAGCTTCGCCGTTTTCCAGAACTCGTTGATAGGCTCTGCGTAATAGTAATCTGCCCTTTGTCAAAGTCGCTTATCTTATTGGATTTCTCCATTTGCAGCCCACATCTTCGCTAGGGTGATCCCCCGTCCGCGTCTGCTCCGCGTACATATTTTTGTTGCCGCGTCACATACACGCATCGTCAGCAGGCGCCGTCCAACATCGTGGTGGGCAGTTGTCATAATGTTTTGGCTTATCAGTGTACATTTCTTAAGCTCTGTCTTTTTGTGAAGCTTCTCTCTGTTTGTGCCATCTGCCTAGAATAATATTACTAATTTACTGCTTGCTGAACGAAAATTTACTAATTATCTGTCCAATGTAATTACCCCATTCTTAACCCAACTCTGTTGCAGAAGTTATTAATGCACGTCTTTGCGTTGATGCTCGACTTCAAGGCAAGCTGGTTCGAATCCTAGTGGTGGATGAAATGCTCATTAGCACTATATGGCTTGTAAGGAGAATAATGTGGTGGCGTAAAGTTGCTGAGTACCAGAAGTCCAACCTCTCACACGTGTCTCATGAACTGAGGACTTGTGGTACTGTTGATGGTGATCCGTCTGTCGGATTGGGAAGCCAAGCTCAGCAGACCCCTATGTGCTATTCAGGAGGAGTAGGCTATGTGCCGGTACCAGGCTTCACCCTCAACCTTCTGTCAACATCATCATACAACACAAACACCACGACACACCGTACACAGATCCATTACGTTCACTTAGACCCTACAAATACACGGATGACAATTTTAACATATCATCTAGGAAAAGGGGTTGAGCACAGGTTGAACCTCCCCCTGAGAGAGCCCCATACAGCAATGCCACCTGACTTTATGTTTTACCTCTTTGTTAAACAACAGCATGCAGAAGGATACTGATGGAAGTCAATTACGTAGCTGAATGGGTAAGAAAGGTAAGATTCTGGGATCTAACCCCTTTCCGACATACAGGTAGATGCCGAATTATGTAAGTCAACTAGTACAGGCGCAGATGAAGTTCAACGTTAAGATCTTCAGTGCGTTAGGCAATACTCGAAAATGTGCACATTACCTTTACAGAAAGTGGCGTCAGAGATGTCGCTGCTATTAACGTGACCTGCCATAGTATTCCACTTGCTGTGTTATAAATCCAGTAGTGTAGAAACTGGCAATCTGACTCGACAGTGCTGTATTATTAATGGACCTTTGCAAACACTTCCTTCCCTCTTATTTTATTCCTGCAAAGTTCGAGAAGTACGTGTGGCAGTTTTTCATGTTGTCCGCACTAGCCATAGGGAGTTAGTATCCCACGACTGCTGATGTGTGTGTGGAGATCGCGCAAGAGAGAAACGGATGCACTTCGACTTGCGAGGCGCATCCGCGGCACATTAAGGGAAGAGGATCAGTCCCTCTGGATCTTCAGACCGGCCGTGTTGCGGACTGAGGTGCGGAGGGTGGAGGGCCGGTAGATTTACGGCCGCGGATTTTGCCTCCCGCTCCCCTTCCCCCTCACCCACCCCCTTCACCCCCCTGGCCCGGCCTCGGGCAGAAGCCCGTGCGTTGCCAGCTCTAAGCTGCTGCCGCCATTTTTCTTTAGCGAGACCGCCGACTGCCGAACTGTTGCCACTGGACTATGGGTCTCGGGGGAAATTTTGTGTGCAGCGCATGTTGAGGCAGCTAGGTGTTTTACCGTCCCTGCAAACACTCTACAAGGACTGTGGTCACCAGCTGAACAATACTACATGATCTATACTACATAATATTTGCGATTATTCACAAGGGCATAGGTGCGGAGTCCAAACCCTGCCCCCCCCCCCCCCCCCCTCTCCTCAGAACCATGAAGCTTTTTTTTCCGGAGCGGCTTTGAAGTCGATACATTGAAGTATGGCCATTATTTGTTGTAATAAAAGGGAGATTTCTTACTTACAATGACTGATAGATTGCAAAGCCTAGCAGCAGTGAGAAATGGCACGATGGCTATAAGTTGCGATGCTAAAGGTATGTTCACACAATGGCTCTTTCCTTCTATGCAATTCCAGACGCACGGGAATGAAAGGGCACCTATGAACAGTTGTGGAAAAAACGTATGTGCGCATGGGCGTCTCGTGTCCACACATTGCCCCATGGCGCACGTTGTTTCTTGGGAGCTTGTGAACCGTTTATTGTGATAAAAAGTTAACAGTAAAAGAAAACGCAAAAGGTACTGCAGATACTCAAGCATCTAAAAAACGCAGATACGAAAAACACAACGTGACAATAACTTTTTGTCTCCAAATTTCAGAAGGAGGTAATCTGCTTGGAAAACATCAGCTATAAGGCTGGCAGTTTGAACTATTTATTTCGCATTCCGAAAAAAAAGCATTTCGGTGATTATTCCTGAAACTGAGAAATACTTGACCGGTCGGGATGGCCGAGAGGTTCTAGGCGCTACAGTCTGGAACCGTTCAATCGCTACGGTCGCAGGTTCGAATCCTGCCTCGGCATGGATGTGTGTGATGTCCTTAGGTTAGTTAGGTTTAAGTAGTTCTAAGTTCTAGGGGACTGATGACCACCGAAGTTAAGTCCCATAGTGCTCAGAGCCATTTGAACCATTTTCAGCTGAATCAGGACTATGCGTGATCAGCAGCCACGAGAGAAAATGCGTGCCGGAGCGGGACCCTAATGGCCTCGATAGGCCATGAATCCACTATCTTCAGTGCATTCGAGCTCTTTTTGAGAAATACTTGAGGGAGGTTCTTAGTTATGGGAAGGTTAATGAAATTTCAGTGTGTCGTTTGTGTTTTATTTTTATAAATTTGTCCACACAAGCTTAATTATGAAAGACTGTATGCAGCTGAACATCCTCGGACTTGACAGATACGGGAATTTCATAGACGCCAGTATCTCCTATAACGCAGGTTGTGTTTTTCAATTCTGTATTTTTTGCTCCATTGATGTTCTTCGTTTCTATTTCTAGTAATTTGTTGAGGAGCTACACATTCCCCATCGTTTCCTTTCTTCAGATGGCACCCTCCTCTGTTGTACTCTTAAGTAGTCGAGGCATGAATATTTGTCCACAGTATTTTCATATACACTTTCCCTACTTCCAAGCTTATGACATTTTATTCTTTATACTAATATGATAAGAGACTTTTTATCTAATTCAGGGCATCAAATCTGAAAGATTTGTTCAAATAATCTTTATAAGCAGCATTTCAGACGACTTTTCTTCGTCTGTAATCGTCTGTAAATTTAAGCTTGCTTCTTTTGGATTTAGCAGATACTATTGCATACAAACCGTTTCACAGCATAACCTCAACACAATACACAATGAAATACACATAGGCTCCAGCTGCCTGTCGTCTCCTAAGAAGTGCAAAGTTTCCCACCGAGTGTGGGGACATAGTTCACCTTCCTTGTTTCTTCACACCTCACGCTCCACTGAGATCGAAGCTTAACTTAGCATCGATAACTTCAGTCGACTTCTATCGGTATCTACGGAGCGGACTGTGGCATCTGAGATCATTAAACCATTAAATAAAAGAAACATGAGTTAAACAAGATAATGAATACCAAAAGCTTGAACGATTTTAGTGTTTTGGACTTTACAGTGTCACTCCCATGAGTATATCTAAAACATAAGTTGTACGTATTTGCAGTTGCGTTAACACTACCCGATGACTGTGTCCTATGGTCCCTATAACTAATCAGACGAGTGTGTGTGTGTCCTTGTTTACTTAAACGACGAATAGAGTCCGTATCACTTCTAAAAAGTTTCATCACAAGTAGCAAGGAGGGAGTTGCAGTACTTAGTTGACGGAGATTATGTAGTTTGTCCAGTTCACTTGAGGTCATATTTCATGGTAAGATTTTTAATTATGTTTTGTGATAGTGACGTGTTATGAAATAACTGTTTTAATTTAATCACGTTAGTCTTACATGACAATAAATGTAAATTTCGAACATACATTCAGTATTAAAGTTAGGGGATTACCACTTAAATAAACAAGAAACAGTTTTTTTCTAGTGGCCTTCTCAGTGCATTAAAAATGACGGTAGTGCTGCAGAAGTCAGACCCCTTGGGGGAAAAAAAAATATTTTGTTCCTTGGGAAAAAATCCTAAATTGTTAATTTGTAATTATAAGGAGCGTTCAAAAAGAAACGAGCTGGAGGCATAATTACAGTAACCAGTTCCTGTATGTTAGAAGTATTGACCCTGGCTGTTGAGACACTTGTCCCACTCTGACAATAGGCGGTGAATGGCTGTCTCATAAAATTGCCGGGGCTGTGATGTTAAGCAGTTCCGCACGTACACCTGGACGTTGCCGTCCACACGAATGCAGAAAATGTTATGCTAACGTTCTTCTTTGGCCTCCTTCTGATTCAGTTCCCGCAGCACGGAACAACAGTGGATGCCCAGCGCTACTCGCAAACCTTGACCACGCTTCGCCAAGCAATCAAATCAAAACGACCAGGCAATCTCACCCGTGGGGTTATTCGGCTCCACGATAATGCAAGGCTTCATAAAGGCAACATAGTTGCGGCACTCCTGCAGTAATTGAAATGGGAGGTTGTCTGCCACCGTCCATACAGTTCAAACCTCTCCCTCGGCGATTTCGCCATTTTTGGTCCCCTTAAAAAGGCTCTGAGGGGCAAACGAATCACTTCGGGTGACGACTTCCAGCTGTACGTGCGTACCTGGTTAACATCGCAGCCCTGGCAATTTTATGAGAGAGCCATTCACCGCCTTGTGTCGCAGTGGGACAAGTGTCTCAACAGCCAGGGCCAATACTTCTAACATAGAGGAACTGGTTTCTGAAATTAATCCTCTGGCTCGTTTCTTTTTTAACGGCCCTTATAATTTCAAATTAACAATTTTCGGATTTTTTCCCAAGCAACATAATCATTACCGATAGTTCATTATAAAATTGATATATCGCATCCGGTGGTATGCTGTTGTTGTCATAATCAGGTTCTGCATTAGGTGAAGACATTCATATTCAGTGAACACAGATAGTATACCAACTACGAATTTACTTTTGAAGCGAGACACTGTCTCAGACATTAATCTTCGTGATGTGAGATCACTGACAGAGGTCGTCTTGTTTTATACTGCTGCTTTCGTGAAATTTGAAACTGGTATCCTTCATATATCCCTATCGATTGACGAATATTTTGGGAGAGTGAGGATTACAATCTTACCAAAACCATCTTGATTTCGTCAGCTGTAGTTTTTCCAAACAGTTTAAGATGAATGCCAGGAAGATCCCTGTGTCCGTTGTAACAGTACCATATCTTCCGCACTGACACTGTTTTAAATGATTTAAGTGAAATTTTTGTGTCTTGGGAAGGTGTTAAGGTCTCTGAGGTTGAGCGAGGGAAGAATGGAAACATTATAGATGTATTAGACGACGATTAATATGTGTGCGTAGTGTTGAGAAAGGTACTATTGGTTGCCAGATGTAGACGGCGGTTAACAGCTCATTTGTGCATTTAGAAATCACTGAGGAGGCTTCCTTTAAATTGTTCATTGAATAAACAATTTTCACAATACATGATTAGCTTCAAGAAAATTCTCTGGTAAATAGGCTTAGTGTTAATAAAACTGTCGAAGCACTGCAGGCAATTTCGCATACCTTTTTCATTCTACACTGAAAAGCCAAAGAAACTGGTCCACCTGGCTAATATCGTGTAGGGCTAACGCGAGCTTGCAGAAGTGCCGTACCACAATATGGCATGCACTTCACTAAAGCCTGAAGTAGTGCTGGATGGAAGTGACACCATGAATCCTGCAGGGTGGTCGGTAAATTCGTAAGAGCACGAGAGGGTGGAGATCTCTTCTGAACAGAATGTTGCAAGGTATAATCTTTGTGTCTGGGGAGTTTGGTAGAAAGCGGAAATGTTTAAACTCGCAAGAATCTTCCTGGAGCCACTCTCTAGCAATTCTGGACGTGTGGGGTATCTCATTGTCCTCCTGAAATTGTCCAAATATTTCGGAATGCACGGTGGACATGAATGGATGCAAGTCATCCCACAGGATGCCTACGTACGTGTCACCTATGAGAGTCGTATCTAGACGTATCCGATCGATATCATTTGAGAGACTTGTTCGAGCAGGCTACATGTTTCTAGTCTTCAGCAGCCCAATATCGATGTTGACGGGCCCAGGCGAGGCGTAAAGCTTTGTGTCGTCCAGTCATTAAGAGTACACGAGTGGGCCTTCAGTTCCGAAAGCCCACAGCGATGATGTTTCGTTGATTGGTTCACACGCTGACACTTTTTGATCACCTAGCACTGAAATCTGCAGCAATTTGTGGAAGCATTGCACTTCGGAAATGTTGAACGATTCTCTTCAGTCGTCGTTGGTCCCGTTCTTGCAGGATCTTTTCCGGCCGTAGCGATGTCGGAGAGTTGATGTTTTCCGGATTCCTGATATTCCCTGTACATTCGTGCAGTGGTCGTACGGGAAAATTCCCATTTCATCACTATCCCGCTCGTGCACCGACAGTAACACCACGTTCAGACTCACCTAAATCTTGATAACCTGCCATTGCAGCAGCATTAAGTGATCTAGGAGCTACGCCAGACTCTTATTGTCTTATATAGGCGTTGTCGACCGCAGCGCCGTTCCGTATTCTGCCTGTTTACCTATCTCTGTATTTGAATACGCATGCATATACCACTTTCTTTGTCACTTAAGTGTACATGAAGTCGAGTAAGGGAGGAGACAGTGGGGAGGATTACACAGGAAATGTTTATTAGAGTACTCAAATTTCAGGGGCAGGAGATACTGCTCTCTTTCTAGCCTCATTTCTTTTCATTTTTACTTTGTGCTAGAACGGTCTGTTTTGTGGACAACATTTATGAGTGTGGGAAGACAGATTGCTAAAAAAATAAGCGGTGAGTGGAGATTGCAGCCTCAGGTGTCTATGTTTGCGGAAGTTGGGGGGGGGGGGGGGGGAAAGGGGGGGGAGCGCGAATACTGGGTATTTTACAACCTGGGCCGGCCTAGCGGCGGAATCTTGGCCGGATCACCTCACAATCAGCAGGGGAGTGTCACTTTCCTCAGTTCCGAAAGAAGCTTTTGCGGATTATCATCGATTGCTCTCCCAGAGAAACACAGAGTGCTGAGATGATCTTCTCCTTCTCGACAACAACGCCAGAGGTCACACAAATATGTGCACCTGTGAGGAGCTCATAAATTGCCACCAGAATATTCTTGCTCATGCACCCTACAGCCCAGGTCTCACACCTTCCATCTGCTGGGCCCAATGAAGTATGCATCCCGTGGGAAGCAGTACGTGGATGATGGGGATATTATTGATGCAGGCATACGTGTCCTCCCAGGAAGATGGCGTAAGGCTGTTGCATTGAACGAAGAGTATGTTGAATATGGGGTTCTGTAGTCAGAAGAATGGGGGATAATGTGGTATATTGAAATCCCGTACAAAATCATCCTGCTTTCAGAAAAAAAGGTTGCTTTACTCGTTGAGAGCCACTAGTAGTTATCTCGTTGGGTAAGTAACTCTGCAAACAATTCAAAATAGAGCAGGTAAAGTTGTATGCATTGATTTTATGAACCATTCAGCAATCTCGAATGATTTATTCATTTTTGCTACGTTCTATTCAATAAATCATTTTGTTGAATAAATGATTGCTTCCGTCAGACACCTTCCACCCATATTCAAATAAATTTTGTGTAAATCTCCACTTCACGATCTACTGTTAGGACCTTCGAAATCTTGATATCCATCAAAACTGCGCACATTAAAATCGTTGAGTTAGATCTTAATAGCGTCCACAATACGCAATTAGATTTTTGTGACCTGATACCTTTTCGCACGCGGGTTTTGCACTGTTCTTATCTAAATTTAAATAAGCCAAATTAACTTTAGAGATTTATTAAACAAATATCTACTGCTAATAGTAGAGTAAATATAATTGTCAATTGTCACGTTTAATTGGTTTCAGTAGAGGAGTTATTACCTTTGTGTTCTGAACGAAACAAAACAAAACAAAAAATCATAATGTCTAAAGCAACGTTAAGTAATGAACTTCATTTCAGTAAGGTAGTACCGTTAGATAGAAGCTTTAATACAGACATGCGAAATAAGGTCAAAGAACCTAGTGCGAATTAATGCCGGACATGAACTACAGTAAGTATTCATATCGGTATTTTAGCCTTGTGATTGTCCCAGAATCCGATTCCTGCGTGGGAACCCTCCAGCCACCACCTGATGGATTGTACTTCCCAGTTTTAGTTAAGAAAAAAATGTAACTGAACTGGTACAGGATCGAGAAGTGGCCTGTACTGGCCATGTTACACATTTATTGTTGCATATATAATGTACTCGATAGACGTTAGTCCGCCAGGACAGAATGCTTAAAACATTTCGCAGTTACGCACGAGGGGGCTGACGTACAATTCAGGACAGTTTTTTCTGATTCTGTAGACGGATATTCCAACTTATCGCAAGCACATGCGACTGACCAGGATTGGTATCATTCCAAATAGTGTAGCACTCAAATAACTGGAGGTGTTGATTAATGAAAGAGATGGACCTCGGGAGGTGTATCTGAAAACAAATTACATTTATCTCTGTGGATGCTTGAAGTATGGTTTTCGTTTGCTCCTCTACACGCAAGAGCGAATATTCTGTTCACCAGAGAAACTATGCGGTGCCCTACGGGTACCCGCTCTTTCCCAGTATCGTTTCTCACTGAAATAGGAGGACGGAATATTATTGATATACACGATGTGCGCTGCGCCGCAAACACTACGGTGGATTATCGAAAGTAAATGTAGGCAAGCTGACAGCCTAGCAGTCTTAATTTCGCCACTAGTCCAGTTGTGAGAAACGATTCCACGAATCTGAGATCGACGAGCGTTTGATTATCTTCCTAGGTACGGCAGGATTTTGACAGGTGTGTCTTGTCCTACAGTCTGGTGACGAATACATCGATTACGTATAGTGGAGTGATCTGTAATAATAGTCGTTTATGATTGCAGTGCTGTTTAACCTGGAGATCTAAGTCCATACGTTATATGAAGTCACAAGTGTTGCTGGAAGCTGGTAGTGCCATTCGTGTGCTAGGATGATAGATGCGTGTAGCTAACACGTCTACTTTCTCGCGTTCATAATTTAACAACGCAACCACTCTCTCACAACTAGCATATGTTGATCCCTGTTACGTCTTCTCAACCACTTGTTGGCAACAGACACAGTGACTGCGTCCGGGAGGACGACGATTCAATCCCGTCTCCGGCCATCCTGATTTAGGTTTTCCGTGATTTCCCTAAATCGCTTCAGGCTAATGCCGGATGGTTCCTTTGAAAGGGCGCTGCCGATTTCTTTCCCCATCCTTCCCTTACCCGAGCTTGCGCTCCGTCTGTAATGACCTCGTTGTCGACGGGACGTAAAACACTAAGATCCTCCTCCCTCCCTCCAGTGACTGCGCCAAAGACTGAGACGGTGTGGAGATTTACAATTATTTATTGAACTTTCTTTACAATTTCTCCCTCATCGTCGCTGCTCAGCCCTGCGGATCCCTCCGCAGTATAGATTCTCCGACAATCCCCTCACACGCGCCGCTGATCGCACTCGGGAGCCTCAGGCCACCAGTCCTCCACTGAAGCCAGGATGCCCTGTAGTTGAGATGAACTCGTCGCCGCTCGGCTCCCCCGTACGGGCACGCCCAAGGAGCCGCGTCGCCGTGAGGTCAGCTACCGACGCCTGCTGCACCGGCTGCCGGGAAGCCGTCAGTCACGATGTCCGCGAGGTCCCGTTAAGGACGGACCACGCGCCGTGGAGCCGGGTTGCTGTGAAGTCCGGGCGTCAGTCCCCGGTGGCGCTCGGTCTATTGGTAGACTGCGTCAGTCTGTTGGTAGACTGCTGCGGTCAGCAAGGCTATCTGTGCGTGCTTATTTCGCAACGCCTCGATCGCCGGCTACCCTCTGTTTCGCCATTCTCCACTGCGTGAAGTAAACGTTACTACATGTGGCCGCAACATCTCTGAATAGTTACAATTTTGGATAGAGTGGAGAGTGTAAGGACTGTACGTGAAACAGGTTAGTGTCATCAGTTGCTGTAGGACCAGTACTGTACGTCTCATCGTGCTGGTGAACAGCTACCGCCTAGGATTATCCGACTTCGTGTTTTCAATGTGCTGTGACGATCAATGCTGTATGTTGCCAATCGCTGCGTATAACGCGAAAACATGCAACACTCGACTATTGACGATGATTAGACAGCAGCTACGCAAATCTTATTTACGGAGAACAGGTGGACAGCGTATGCCATTGTCCATTTGCACCATACATGCCACAAGCAAAGGCGTCAGTGTCATTGACAAACCACTTACCAAGTTATACCCACTTACAAGGGAAGTAACACAGGTGAAACGGCTGAAACCGAATAAAAGTCATTTTCAACTATGGAGAGCTGTCTATTCTACTACCTGCCAAAACCTGAAACTTAGGTCTGTATAAAGAGATTCTACGAGTATAAGAGCTGCACAAACAAAAGCTTAAGCTGTCATCAATCTGAAAGTTGATTTGAACACTACAGTGCTTCATTAAGCGTGGACATGTTGAGGGTGATGTTCCTTTGCCTTGCTAAGACGATAAACTAAAAATAGGCCTAGCCAACCAAGAATCATACACAGTGAACTACAAACGCCCGGCACTCACTTCTACTGGCAGAAGTAAAGCTGTGAGTACAGGGCGTGAGTCGTGCTTCGGTAGCTCGGTTGGTAGAGCACTTGCCCGCGAAAGGCAAAGGTCCCGAATTCGAGTCTCAGTCGGGCACACAGTTTTAATCTGCCAGGAAGTTTCATATCAGCGCACACTCCGCTGCAGAGTGAAAAGCTCATTCTGGAAACAGTGAACTACTTCGCAAAAATCTAAGCATTTGTCTTTAACAATACGTCACGGCGTGTGGAGTACGCACAGTTACATTTCCCAAAATAGGAATTTCAGTTCTTTCTTGAATCGTTCTGGACGTGCTGATGTGGAGTCCAAACAGAGGAAGGGCCGCTGTACCTCATGGGATTTTACCTACGAGTGCATGCTGAAAAGTAATGCCTTAGAAATTTTAATGTGAAAACTCGTAAAGCTTTTTAAATAAGACAAACTTTATTGATATTTATTTGTAATCCTGGCGACGAGCATGTTTCTGCCAAAGAGAGACCAGTTTCTTGACACCATCAGTGTAGAATGTTTGGCTTTTTTGGCGGATTTGCAGCCTCACTTCTGCTTGCACCGCTTCATCATTGTCAAAGCGTAGTCCTCGAAGTTCTGAAAACCGTTGAAAATCGGATGGGACAAAGTGGTGAATGTATGCCGGATGATCGATGATAGTGAACACAAGCCCCGTATTGTTGGAGATAGCGCGGCGCTCGTATGTGGTCAGCCATCGCTATGCTGTAGAATAATGTGCTCCATGTGTGGACTAACTCTTCGAATTTGTTCTTTCAGGTTTCTGACGGTCTCACAATACACACGGTGTGGTTAGTATCACTGTTTCCTTCATTATGTGCACGAACAATTCAACGTCACACATTAGTGATGTTGATACATAGATAACCGTAGACAACTTTCAATTAAAGGCATGTTTTCTGCGGTTAGAAACTCGATTACAAGCTGTTTCTCACTTGGCGACATAGTCACGTTACACACCACCAAATTACGCTTGCCCTGAAGCGGCAGAGGGCTGAAAATTGCGTCAGCGAAGCGGGATAGTCGGCCGAGTAACATGGATGACATGTAATACTTCAACCGATAATGAGAACAGAATAAAAAGATCGAATGTATTACGTATATTATCCTGAAGATCTTCTTCCTCTTCAAGTAGCAGTGCACTGTAAGTTGCTGGAATAGTGAAACGCTAGTAGTGTTTTGAAAAACGCGCAGTTCACTCCTGTTTCCAAGAAGGGTTAGTCGAAGAGAAGTCTAAAACAATATATACATCTGACGTCGGTCTGTTGCAGAAATTTGGGGTATGTTTTATGATCCCGTATTATGACATTTCTAGCTACCGAAAATCTCCCGTACAGGATTCAGCTTGGGTTTCGAAATCAACGATCCTGTGAAACTCTGCTTGCCTTGTTCCTACAGGAGACATAGAAAGCGGTAGATACGGTGCCGAAGTTGATACCGTTTTCCTCGATTTCCGGAAGGCGTTCGATACTGTTGCACACTGTCGCCTAATGGCAAAATACAAACCTACGGAGCATCAGACCAGCAGTCTGGTGGCCTGAAGAGCGTCTAGGAAACAGAACATAGCATGTCATTCCCAACGGAGAGTTGTGAGTACAACAAGGGAATGTTGTAAGACCGTTTTGTTTCACAATGCGGCAGCACCTCAACTTCCATGCGGCTTCTCATTGGTGATTGCGCTCTATACAGACGAGTCGCAACGCATGCAGGGAGTAGCAATTGGCCTTCAGTATTAACAAATGTAACATGTAAATAGCCAGAAAGAGCCATTATTATAAGATTAAAAAATCTCAGAATAATCGCTGGAAGCAATCACATCCACAAGCTATCGAGGAGTATACGTACTGAACGATTTAAAACAGAACGACCACGCAAACTAATCGCATGTGAGGCAGATACCTCATTAACATTCATAATAAGATTCGTCAGGCAGTGCAAGGCACCCACAAAGGAGGTGGCTTCCAAAATCCATTGTCTAATCAATACTAGCATATTTCTTGTCTGTCTGGAATCCGTAGCACACAAAATTGATAGAGAAAATAGGTAACATCCAAAAAAAGAGCTGCGCTTTTACTTACGAAAGCGCTACGGGCAGCCGCTACAAAAGAGGCATTCTACATCATGGTGGGGTTTACTCGTAAAATTACTAGGGCGTGCGTTCGTAGACGAGTTAACCATCTTGCTTCTTCGTACGTATACCTCACGAAAAGGCCATGAAGATACAATTAGAGAGTTTCAAACTCAGATGGAAGCTTTGTAATACTTTATTCTCTAGAAGCTAGCTAAGAAATTTTGAAAAAGATATATAGGAAGGAGGACGGCGGGTTACGTCCGCCAAATGTTCCCTCCTCCCTGTTAATGCTAGCCTGGGCTAAAGCGCAGCGCAAACAATTCGCGACTGGGACAGAAAAGTGCCCGAGGGGCACAAATTTTTCTCCGCCACCGTAACGTGGCTTCGGAGTGCGGACGTAGCTGACGTAGAGACGAAGTGACTAAAAGATAAAGGAAAGGATCAAACCACAGCGAAAATTTGGATACCACGATCACTGTGGCTTTTGATACTATACTAATGCGGAGCGGACACACAGAAAATGATGCCACTCTAACATTCATGGTGGTGTCTGTTTGTTCTATATCGTGTCTCCCTACCACTTTCGCGCAACGACGCTCTGAGCATGTGTTTTAGAGAATTGAGTAGTTTGAACCTGTGACCTGTTGCTGGTAAGGAGACGCCAGACCACGCATGACATGTAGAATTCACAAGAGCTCATTAAGACTAGCGATGATATAACCAAATACTTAATGATTTCAGCGTCAGCTCCACTGCACTACCTGTAAAAGAATCTTAATACTAACTAAATTTAGTGGAAGGGGTTCAAGGCTTTCCTATTTTTAGTTAGCTGGTAAAATAACGTCGAGAAAGCAGTTAAGTTTACCATTGGAAATTGTATTCTACTCACAAAACATTGTTTATTAATTGCACTATAGATAAAAGGAAATGTTTCAATACAGGATGGTAAAAACCAACTGCGTTCAACAAAAATGTCAACGAATATTCCCTGAGTGTGTTTCCAAGTTCTACAAAAGAAGTTTCACAAAAGAGAAAAACTATCAAAATGGTCTACAGTGACCCTCAATTATCTTTAATTACTTACCTAACTTGTCGTAAATTACAGTGGCTGATGTGGCTTCTCAATAACTATATAACAGAGAAATCATCGCGTTTCAGATATTTACTTCAAGTTGCAAATGTGAACACCATGAGCTTTAATTGACGATCGACACTAGTATTCCGCAAAAAGGGGGTGTAACAGATGAGACTTCTGCAGTTCTGAGTGAAGCCTTATGCGCTCAAAAATGCGGCATCGCGTGCGTTCATTACCTTGTCGGTGTTTAGGCAGCGTCAGGGCGGCGGCGGGCAGCACAGCTCCGCTCACCTCGCCATCTCGGAAGCAACTCTCCTCCTAACTTCTCCTTACTACAATTTACCGAAGTTCGTTTAAAAAAAACTATCTGCCTGTGTTTTCATCTGACCAATCAGGGTCTCAATGTTAACCTTAAGCTCCGCCTACAAAAATTCTGTCCATCCAATGAGAAACGTTATAGTTTTTGTGGTGGGGCAATGTTTTTAAAGTTTGCAACGTAGCAGAGACGCGAAAAGTCTCACACGAAAACCAGCAGCTGGTGTGGTCCTTTTAGCGTTATCGTAAGATCTATACTGTTTTTCTGGAGGGCTGTAGCTTTTAACATGGGCTGGGGGTTGGTCCTTGACGTAACAGAGACGCGAAAAAGTCTCACACTAAACCGTGCAGGTGGTGTGGTCTTAGTGGTAGGCTGGCGACGTGGGTGTCCAGTCCGTCCCTTATCGCAGGGCCTTCTAGCTTAACACGGTTCTGCTCTCGGCTTCTGTTCTCGTTTCTCCCCTCGGAACTGCGTCTGTCTCACGGTGGGAAGGTGTGGCATACATTAAGGCATTCTTGTGTTAGTCTTTGGTATTCCATTTGGACACTCGTTACTCGTATTACTTTGGTTAATTTAATGTCACGATTTATTCGGAGCTATGTGACATACTACTGGATTTGCTTATCACATCAGGGTTTTCATGGAAGGTGTTGGATTTGATGACACCTTACACCACACGTCCCATATTGAGCTTCTTACGTGCACACTGTCCCATTTCGCTATGTTTTAATCACTCCACAAAACCTTCACATTTCCATTTCGATGACGAACAAGGGAAGAACTTAACAAAATACAGAAATATAACTAAGTGCTTTTGTATTAATGTTGTAGTTTCGGGACGTATCTAGCTCTTGCCAGATAATCCCCATTTATGACTATCGCGAAGCTGCTAGCGATAATCCTGCTACCATATACTGTCCAGAAACACTAATGTGTCGCCATCGTGCAATAACTATATACAGACGGCAGGTAACAGCACTAGAGGTGGATAGTATGTAAAGCGGATCACAGAAAAGTGTGCAGTCGTTGTAATGTGAAAACTGAGCGATTTCTTCGACGTCCAAATGGGCATTATCAGAGTTCAAATGATTCAATTGGCTCTGAAAACTATGGGATTTAACTGCTGATGTCATCAGTCCCCCAGAACTTACAACTACTTAAACTTAACTAACCTAAGAACATCACACACATCCATGGCCGAGGCAGGATTCGAACCTGCCACCGTAGCAGTCGCGCGGTTCCAGGCTGAAGCGCCTAGAACCGCTCGGACACTCCGGCCGGCCCTTATCAGTGTCTTTCGGACCACGGGTGGAAGCAATTCCGAAATGGCTAAATCTGTGAACTGTTTACGTGCTGCCGTGGTCAAAGTATACTGTGTATGGCAACATGGCGCTATCCAAACGATGCCGAGGCGGCTCTGGGCATCAAAAGCCATAGATAACAGAGGTGAACGACGGCTGCGGAAATGTGTATGGGCGAACAGACGAACTACTGTTTAGCAACCGACCATTCAGATGAACCAAGAGGTTGCCGGCAGTGTCTAGTCTACGACCTTTCAGAGAAAGATGCTGTATAAGGGTTCTGCAGCCCATGCTGACTGCTGTTCATTGGCGACAAAGGCTGGAATTTGTACGCCATTTCCGCAACTAGATTTCCACTGAGTTGCGACAGGTGGCTTTTTCAGATGATTCACGTTTTATGCACCGTCAAACAGATAGTTTAGGAAGTGTTTTCATGGCATTCCCTGGGTGATCTACTCATTCTGGAAGGCATAATGGCCACCAAACTCCCTCGATCGTGCTGTTCATACCACAGATCCTCAACTGAGAAACATAGTGCAGCCCTCTACGGCACTAGAATCAGCATGGTTCCATATCCCTGTTAGAACATGTCCATTTCAGAACGTTACTGACTGTCTTCCTGCAGGTTGCACAGTGGCCTGCACTTCTGAAGGTACTTAGTCAGGATTTTTACAGGTAGTCACATTAATTTAACTGGACAGAGCATATTCTTAGTGGAACATCCAAAGCTGTTACTTGGATTATTCATGTAATTTAAGATCAAACAATAATCCCATCTTCAGGTGCTTATATGAATATGACTACTGGGTAAATTTGTTAATTTTGCTACTTGGCTAGCACGTTTTGTCATATGCAATTCAGCACTTGAAGATAACAGTAGTGTCCTAAAACCTGGGTAGCATAATGCCTTTCGACAACGCAGTGGCTGAAGCCTTTCATTTAACGAATAAGAGTAGCGGCGTTTTTGCATTATTGTCTGTGCTAACACTCAAGCAACACAACGTAAAATAAGTGCAAAAACCAATGTGTGACATACAACAAATGTAACTGTTACAACAGTGCAGTGAAATTTGGTGTTAATAGGTTATAGTCACAGACAATCGATGTGAGTGCCTTTGCTAAGAGCACAACATGGCCCCCAGCGCCTCTACTGGGCTTGTGACCATACTGGTTAGACCTTAGACGACTGGAGAAGTGTGACCTGGTCAGACGAGTCCCAACTTCAATTGGTAAGAACTGATGGCAGAGTTGGAGTGTGCCGCAAACTGCAGCAGACCATAGACCCAAAAGTAGTAGGATAAAGAAAGAATAAATGAAATTTGTTAGTGTGGGTTACATATATGCATGAATTGAGGGGCAAATCTAAAATATGATAACTGAGTTTATGATCCCCTGGGGATAGTCAGATATTCTGAGAAGTCCCCCACCTCTCCCCACCCTGTTATTTATGACCCTAATGGGGATCTCCCAGAGTGTAAAAAGTGGCACAATAGGTTAAGGGGAAGGATGGGGGATGGGGAGGGGTGAGGGGTTTCTTAGAAGAACTGATTATCCCCAGGGAATGCCGTGCAGAGTGGCTGTGCAGTTAGAGGTGCCATGTCACTGACTGCGCGACCCTCCCGCCGGAGGTTCAAGTTCTCCCTCGGGTATAGGTGTGTGCTTTGTTCTTAGCATAAGTAAGTTTAAGTAGTGTGTAAGTCCAAGGACTGATGACCACCACAGTTTTTGTCCCTTAGGAATTGACGCACATTTGAACATTCCTGAACATCCCCAGGGGGTCATAAATCAAGTGGAGGGGAGGGGTGGGTGGTTTCTTGGAAGGACTGAATATATCCAAGGGGTCATAAATCAATTAGCATAACAACAGGTTTGGCCCTGAATGTATGCATGTGCATAGACCACACTAGCAAATGGCGCTTGTTCTCTCTTTGCCCCACCACTGTCGACCCCATTGCTTCACGGGTTCTGGAACACACTCGAGCCCCACCATCAGTTTTTCCCAACCAAAGTCGGGACTTGTCTGACCAGGTTACGGTTTTCCACTCGTCTAGGGTTCAACCGATAGGGTACGAACCCCAGAGAGGTGCTGCAGACAATGTCATATTGTTAGCAAAGCCACTTGTGTTGATTGTATGTTCCCATAGGACAATGATGCCAGATTTCGCCGCACTGTCCTAACAGATACATTCGTAGTACATCCAAAATTCATTTCTGAGGTTATTTCACACAATGTTGCTTCTGTGTCTACTTTATGCCGACGCCGGTGTTCTCAGTTGTTAAGTGAAAGTCGATGGCTACCGCGTTTTACGTGGTGAGAGTGTAATGTTGTTGCTTTAATTTGTTATGTGAAAGCGGTGCTGATAGACAATAAAAGAGGGTTAAAAGCTGTGAGCTATCTGAGGAAGTTAACGTTGCATTACTGAGCAACTGTTTCACCAGGTATCCAATCTAGCTTACCAAATTTCCAACCAGACTAACATTAATTATAATCTTTTAACAGTCATACGAAAACCGGTGATACATATATAAAAAAGAGAATTTAAATAAAAATAAATAAATCAGTTTATATTTGGAAATTTATTTTAACATTGATCATTGAAATTTCAGCATATTAAACTTGAGTCATAACTAAGCTGGTGCCTTATTTTGGATTGTGAAAATGTGAGTTTGTAATCTTACGGAACACATCAAATAGGGAGCCAAGATTGGGAGACTGCATACAACACTGCATTCATAAAATAACACACGAAGAACATTGAAACATATGTAAGAGGAAATTAACCACAACCAACCGATTCAATTTTCACCCAAAGAAGTAACGTTCATAGCGCAATCCTGTCCGTCATGTAATTACCACACACTGGTATACTAAATTCATACTAACTCTCTGTGAAATCTTCCCGAAAAGAATAGCTGAGAGCTACTTTGATGATTACGCCACATGCTTCACGTGGTTAACTTGGTTTACACAAAGAGTGTAACTCCACAATAATTTTGATAATTAAAATAAATTAGATCGAAAAGCAATTTACAAAAGAAAAACCTCGAACTGGTTACTATCGTCTTACTATTAACCTGATGGGTCAAACAATTGTATAAGCACGTGGTACTGGTCTCACGAAGTACACCCCACGTGGGTTGAACATAAAGAAAAGTTGCTATATTGAAAAATATTGTTAAGGCGAGACGTTATAATCTCACGCACATTCGCATTTAAGATTGATGATCTTAGTTAGAGTTACTGATCAACACGTGGTTCCACTTTACTCACAAAGTAGTGACAAAGCAACTACTGTAAAATATTCTGAAGTTCACACTCGAAATACACTGCGTTGCAATTTAAGATAACATTAGATATTTTAGAGCTAAACCTGAAATAAAGTTGATTAAACTTTCAGTTAGGCTGAACTTAAGAAATCCATTGTCCTGCGGATTTAGCAGACACGCGCTTAGCCGGAGATCTTACCACTTCAGACGCTCGCCGCGGACAGACTGACCTGCGCTCCTACCAAGGGTGCTTCCGTATACAAAACGGAAGTGACCAGAGGGGCAGCTTCCTATATTGTTCTCTAGCAGTCAGCCTGGTCTGCTACCCTCAAGCATGCAACTACAAATACATTTGCTCATTCTTCCTCTCACACAGAAGGGAAGGAGGATGACAGTATCTTATTATATACAGTACATAAAAGAAAGCGGATGTAGGTTCCATATGAGACTGTGTGACATGAATTGCATATAAACTGTGTTTTAAAGTGTAGTAGTGTGACAGATCGTTCTTGTTTATATGTAAAAGTAACACGTTCCACTACTCAGTCTCCTCGCAGATAGTCAGAAACGCCACAGTAAATTTAGAAGAGGAATTTATGCCGTAAATGACAACAGATTTAAGAAATTAACATGAAAGGAATCAAACAGAGACCTTTCAAGAGGTAATACCAGACAGTTGGTATTCTCAACACAGTCTTGACACTATGGATTGGAGAATACTGAATTCCCTAAGGATTTCGGAAATGGAATACCCCATGCACCTACCTTCTACTACCATTCCACCTTCAAAGTCTTAATTCCTATCGTGCAGCCATAATCACATAGGAAACCTTTTCACATGACTCGTTTGAGTACAAATGACACCTCCACCAATGCACTGCCCTTCTACACTTCGTGAACATGATACTCTCGCCATTAATTTTAAGTTAAATTTAAGATCTTAATAATTACAAAGATTCAAACACCCTAAATTAGGTAACGAAAATGGGAAAACTGTGAATGTACAAACATTTCAAGTATATATGTAAAATGCAGAAAAGTATTAAAATATTAATAAAGTGAAAGAAAAACACTGTATAATATAAAAGGCTGAAAAGAGCAAGCAAACCCACCTCCCTCTGCCAGACGATGGGAATGAAAAGTAATAATAATAAGGAAAGAAGTTGCTACTAAACCACCATCAAGTTTACCATTTAACATTTTATTCAAAACGTCTTAATTTAACTGTTACGTATTAGTTAAACACAGTTACTAGATCTCCATGATATGTTACATACAAAATTAAGCATAAAATGTCTTGTTTTACACTCAACTGTATTCGTAAATTTTACGAGGGTTTAGTAATCTAGGATTAAATCGGTTACGTGACACGCCTGCTTTTCGAACAAATGCGTTTCATATGCTGCATTTCTCAAAAATGTAGTGTCACGGAATATACGTTGCGGTGATGTAAGTGAATTACTTTTATTATTTTGCTAATATTTTATTAATTTTATTGTCGTTTTTATTAATCGTCGGCGAGTGTGGCAGATTATATTTTCAGGTGGATAAACACAAACAAACAGCGACTCCACCACTGCCGACAACAGTACCGCGGTCTACAGCCGTTCTAGCCATCCGTTCACCTCTGGTGATGCGCCAGTCAGGCACTGGTAGATGCAGATATTGTGTGAATGGCAGGCAGCCTCTTCGGTGCGCTACGCCCACCTCGGGCGCGAGTACTGCCGCCACCGCGGCTGTCGCAGCTGCTGGGAACGGGCTATTTATCGCGGTCGCAGCGACAGCTTTAGTGGCGGCGCCGGCTGTTGCTTTTATCGGCAGACAAGAGTGATCGACTTATCCCGATCGCCGAGGACGTCGACCGGCGCGGCGCTCAAGTGGGTCGATAGGTTCGAGGGCCGCCTGCTGCCTGCTGCTTG
Organism: Schistocerca gregaria; assembly: GCF_023897955.1. Taxonomy (NCBI): domain Eukaryota; kingdom Metazoa; phylum Arthropoda; class Insecta; order Orthoptera; family Acrididae; genus Schistocerca; species Schistocerca gregaria. Next base: position 516,469,661 of record NC_064921.1, on the reverse strand, counting down.
CTCCTCAGGTGGCCGTCTTCGTCACTTTAAGTGAGGGCTCGGATGCGCCGCCGCCGTCCTCACAAACACAAACACTTGTCTCCAGCAGACGCTGCCATTTCCACAAAGGCTGCAGTCAAGAGTAGTAGCACTTAGACAGTTTGACATTTTCAGTTTCTATTTGATAGCGCAACATCGATCAACTTCTGATAATATAATTTCATCAGAGCTGAAACATTTCCTACAGTTCTCCACTATACAATTCTCCTCGTCTTAGAGTAAACAATGTAAAAATGTTCATGAGAGTAATACGAGCACCAGTTTGTGTTTTGTACAATCTGAAAGCACATCTATGAGATAAAGTCAAAACAGACAAACATCTCAAGATCTTTCGAAGTAGCGATGAATATGATACGGCTACCACTGGTCTACGTAATGCTCTGTTTGTGTTGGCGTGTCATTTTCTGTGGTGTCTCCTCCAGACACCACACTTGCTAGGTGGTAGCCGAGACCCGTTAGTATACGTCGTACACGCGTGTCGCCACAATCAGTGATTGCAAACCGAGCGCCTCCACATGGCAGGTCTAGAGAAACTCCCTAGCACTCGCCCCAGTTGTACAGCTGACTTTGCTAGCGATGGTTCACTGTCTACATACGCTCTCATATCAGGGACGACAGTTTAGCATAGCCTTCATCTACGTCATTTGCCACGACCTAGCAAGGCGCCATATTCCTAAAGAATGTATACTGAAAAGATAATATTGCGAATCATGTACCGTCCAGAGCGACGTTCATCATTAATGGATTAAAGTTATGTATCAAACTAATTCTGTCCGCTTTCTGAATTCTAATTCCTTGTCATGTTCCAGACCTCACGTCAGTATATTTCTTCCCTCCTCACGCAAGCCTGCGTGAGCTAAAACGCGTGCATTTCGGCCTCCACTAGTATACACGTAGTTGGTTCTTCTGCCAACACTACATTTTCCGCCACTTTATTTTAACAAATAGTGATGAAATGATTCGCTTTTTGTTGCTTCTCAATCCTCTAGCGGCATTTTTATCGTCACGTCGAAGCTACAATACAAAAACAACACCCACAGTAGTTTACCATCAGCTCTTTGAAATCAAACATGACATCAAAAAATAGCTTCAACCACGATATCCGATATTGCGAAATGACCGTTTGCAACATGTATGTCTCTAATCCGCGCTTCGTCATTCATTTCTCAGCAATACCAGTGCGCTCATTGCTCATCGGTAACTCCTTGTCCTAGGACCTGTGCAATGACGTTTAGTAATGAAGTGCCAAAAACATACAACACAATATTTAGGGTTCTGTTTCACAGTAGCCGGCCGCTGTGGCCGAGCGGTTCTAGGCGCTTCAGTCTGGAACCGCGAGACTGCTACGGTCGCAGGTTCGGATCCTGCCACGGACATGGATGTGCGTGATGTCCTTAGGTTACTTTGATTTAAGTAGTTCTAAGTTCTAGGGGACTGATGACCTCAGAAGTTAAGTCCCATAGTGCTCAGAGCCATTTGAACCATTTCTTTGACAGTCCTAGTGGTCTGCAGTCAATATTGAGTAAACCGATGACGTCATTTCGCAGACAATCAGGTTGCAGAAGTCGGCGATGTATTCAACGAATGCAGAAAGCATCAGCTGATAGCCATATGGACACCACACTTATTCTTTGAACGGCGATATCCTGCTGCTAGAGACGCCACTATCAGCGATCCCTTTTGATATTCTAGCTGTGCAGCAAACGAGTCACAGCTGCCCTCGAGAACTTCGCTCGCCTTGTCACTCATCCACACAGTGACGTAGCCAGCAGCGAAGTAACATTGTGGTTCACTTTTAACATATATGTAACGTACGTATGTTTTTGGATAGGTTCTACCTTTAGCAAAACACAATTTTGTTTTTTAACCCAAACATGTGTCACTGCAGTTGCAGCATCTTCAGTGGGCTTTTATTTTATGGCTGTTAAAGATAAAGAATGTTCTTTACTATTTGTATACATGTAACTATTAGTTTTTAAATCGTATTAACATATATTTGAAAAAAACACATAAAATTATGAATTCATACCTTTTTACCACATGGTGTAGTTTTTCTGATGTGTTGTGTTTCTATATTGACTGTTTTGTTCCACAGTTTGTCATGTGCAACCACTTACAACTTAAAGTAGATAAACTGTTCAAGCCAAAATTACGATTTGAAAATTGCTATTTCTATGCCTGAAATTAATTCTGTGTGTGTGTGTGTGTGTGTGTGTGTGAGAGAGAGAGAGAGAGAGAGAGAGGAAGAGAGAGAGAGAGAGAGAGAGAGAGAGAGAGAGAGAGAATTAATTAATTTCAGGCATAGAAAAAACAATTTTCAAATCGTAATTTTGGCTTAAACAATTTATCTACTTTAAGGTGTAAGTGGTTGCAGATGACAAACTGCGGAACAAAACAGTCACTGTAGAAACACAATACATCATAAAAACCATACCATGTGTTAAAAAGGTATGAATTCATAATTTCATCTATTTTTCAAATATCTGTACGAACGATTTGAAAACTCATAGTTACACTTGTACCATCAGTAAAGAACATTCTTGATCTTTAAGAGCCATGAAATAAAAGCCCACTGAAGATGCTGCAACTGCAGTGGAACGTGTTTCGGTTAAAAAACAAAATTGTGTTTTGCTAAAGGTGGACCCAATCCAAAAACATACGTATTATTAAAGCAAACACGGAAAAAAGAGATGATATATATATAACGTAGAGATGTCTATTTAGTTCGTTAATAGGATGCTGACACGTATATTTTTGTACACTGTTCCTAGGGCTGTTGATAACAACTGAAAAGTTGAAATTAGTATAGCCAATGAATAAAAACTGTGTAAGCTGTAACTCATGTAAGCTTGATACATTCAGAGCACTAAAACTTCTTCTTCAGTTGCAATAATTGATGTGATAGTAATCTTTTCTTGGGTCAACAAGCGAATGGAATAGGACAGTCAGTAGTTCATGCTGGTAAAAGGTACCCTGAGAAGTATACGTGTAGATGCAGATAAGTGTGAAGAATTGAACTCTCTGTAGCCGACTAGAATGAAGTCGTTACTATCGGACAGCACATGAAAGCTAACGACAAATGAGCATGCACATGTTATTTTGTCTAGTTGTAAATCCATCTTTAAAGCGAACTGCACAATCATAAATTATTTTGTGTGTAACTGGTAAGAAAGAACGGTAAGCTGCTGCATTGTATTTTACTGAAAGAGGTCAATTTAGAGAGAGAGAAAAAACTTTGAGAGTGTAAAAGCTTGATTCTGTTTTCCTAACTGCAGAAACACGTAGAAATAATGTTTACCATAAATGCCGTTTAGACAATAGTAACTACGAGATCGGGCACAGACGAAAACAGTTTTCCGCCCGGCCGATGTATCGCCCTTTGTGTTTAAGTGCCTTTGGAGGTGTTTCTGGTGCGCACACAGCTCTCCCACTCGGGAAGTCCTTATTTTGTATTTTCATGGTCCAGTTCATTGAAATGCAATACCTAGGTGGGCCCTGTGAGCGGGCTATCTGCAAACGAAGCTCAATTTTAGAGCAACATAGGAAGTTGTGAGGGGGCAACAATACAGACGCTGCACTGGCTCTTGCAGAGGTCAGTGTGGTTAGATTTATGATTGCTATCAGGGCACATTGTTTCTCGTTAGTTTACAGTAGCCTTTCAAACTGGGCATCGTATTAGAAAACCCCGTCAGATGTGAAATACGGACTTTTAGTGGTATAAAGTCTCAAAGCTGTCGACATTCTTCTCTAATTTAGTGTTGCATATCCACCAAACGTCACGAATAGAAGTGTCGTATTTGCACGGATGTTGTTTTAAGTGATTAAGGACGAATCTTCATGATTACGACAGAAGTGACGGTCCATCTGTTATCGGTAACGAACTGTTATAGGAAACTCACGACAAAATTTTTGAAAAGCGGCGCTTCATGATATTTCTCAACTGTCGATCCACTTCCCGCATATTCCTCAGATTGTTTCGCGTAAGGTTGGGACTTGTAGTGGGACGTGAAATTGCAGCGTCACCCATCCAACAGTGTCAGCCCAGTTTGCAGGTGAATGTAAGTTTAATTTAGTGTTTTGTTCGGGTATTTTGTAATATTTATAATTGTTGTAAATTATCTAAAGTTTTGCATTTATTTTTATGATTCATGTACTGAGAGGGCGGCGCAACGAACAGAGACAGCATCTTCGCTGCCGGGACCAGAGAGAAAATTGCTGGCCACTATACGTCGCGGGTCGACAGCCAAACACCAACAGAAGATCCTGAAACCGAGTTGTAGCGTCGTGCTTCTAAAAACTGAAAAAATAAGAATTTGTAATGTTTCTACAACAATGACGTCATAGAAAGTTTAATCATGTTGTAAATGTTCAGTCCTATCTTGTCAAGGCTCAGGTTCACGTCTATATGTAGTACATAGGAAGATAATAAACTAGTGTATACTTTTTTGTTTGTTTGGTCATCAGTCTACTGACTGGTTTGATGCGGCCCGCCACGAATTCCTTTCCTGTGCTAACCTCTTCATCTCAGAGTAGCACTTGCAACCTACGTCCTCAATTATTTGCTTGACGTATTCCAATCTCTGTCTTCCTCTACAGTTTTTGCCTTCTACAGCTCCCTCTAGTACCGTGGAAGTCATTCCCTCATGTCTTAGTAGATGTCCTATCATCCTGTCCCTTCTCCTTATCAGTGTTTTCCACATATTTCTTTCTTCTCCGATTCTGCGCAGAATCTCCTCAATCCTTACCTTATCAGTCCACCTAATTTTCAACATTCGTCTATAGCACCACATCTCAAATGCTTCGATTCTCTTCTGTTCCGGTTTTCCCACAGTCCATGTTTCACTACCATACAATGCTGTACTCCAGACGTACATCCTCAGAAATTTCTTCCTCAAATTAAGGCCGATATTTGATATTAGTAGACTTCTCTTGGCCAGAAATGCCTTTTTCCCTAGGTAGTAGAATTCCTTAACTTCATTGACTTCGTGACCATCAATCCTGATGTTAAGTTTCTCGCTGTTCTCATTTCTACTACTTCTCATGACCTTCGTCTTTTTCCGATTTACTCTCAAACCATACTGTGTACTCATTAGACTGTTCATTCCGTTCAGCAGATCATTTAATTCTTCTTCACTTTCACTCAGGATAGCAATGTCATCAGCGAATCGTATCATTGATATCCTTTGACCTTGTATTTTAATTCTACTCCTGAACCTTTCTTTTATTTCCATCATTGCTTTTCGATGCACAGATTGAAGAGTATGGGCGAAAGGCTACAGCCTTGTCTTACACCCTTCTTAATACTAGCACTTCGTTCTTGATCGTCCACTCTTATTATTCCCTCTTGGTTGTTGCACATATTGTATATGACCCGTCTCTCACTATATCTTACCCCTACTTTTTTCAGAATCTCGAACAGCTTGCACCATTTTATCTTGTCGAACGCTTTTTCCAGGTCGACAAATCCTAGGAACGTGTCTTGATTTTTCCTTGGCCTTGCTTCCATTATTAGCCGTAACGTCAGAATTGCCTCTCTCGTGCCTTTACTTTTTCTAAAGCCAAACTGATCGTCACCTAGAGCATTCTCAATTTTCTTTTCCATTCTTCTGTATATTATTCTTGTAAGCAGCTTCTATGCATGAGCTGTTAAGCTGATTGTGCGATAATTCTCGCACTTGTCAGCTCTTGCCGTCTTCGGAATTGTGTGAATGATAATTTTCCGAAAGTCAGATGGTATGTCACCAGACTCATATATTCTACACACCAACGTGAATAGTCGTTTTGTTGCCACTTCCCCTAGTGTATACTACAAAAGTTTAAATACGTGTTCCGAGAATTTATTTATAAAGAATTATTGATTTATTTGACAAGATTATTAATTTTGACAACGTTCATCGCGAGTTTGAGTCTTAAAAGTTTATTCAATGTGGTTTTTATATTTATTAAAGCGGATTCTTGCGTTAATATAATGTCTGAGAAAAAACAAATGACTTCTAAATTGAAAAAAGTTTGTCCAAACCAATTGGACTGAGTTACGTAATTCTGCGCATACGACTCAAATGATGAAGTTTTAATTACAGTTTCGTTCAAGAACCATTCAGCGACCACTTATAAAAAGAGTTTAAATAATTCTGAAGTGTTTTGTAACTGACGCTGGTGACGAAGTCTGCACATGATCATATGTCAAAATAAAATCATTTATACAAAACTTACGTCGTTACACGACAGACTAAATAATTACCGGACCGTAAGTTCTGTGCTCGGTGGATCTAACATAGCCTTTCTGAGAATCATAAAACACAATGGGTGAGTGCTTCTCTGTACTTCGTTTCTCATACGAAGCGGAAGTAGTAGGCCTGCTGAACAGAATAGTGTCCGCTGACGAGACACTGGACTACTGTGCTAACGCAGAAACAAAACAGCGGTCAGTAGGATGAACCAACAAGGCACACCACACTCTGTGACCCCGAAATGCTACAACTACTGTTTGTAAACGGACTACTGTTTTCGTGATTGGACTTCTAATGCAAGCGGTAGCGTTAAACCCTGCTTTAGTGAACCTACTTTTTATAATAAAACTGAGGGCCCAGTAATCAATTTTGTAATGCTTTGCTACTTCGAAAAATGGGGAAACAAAACTAAACAAGTAGATCGCATTTACAGCAAAGCGCGTAGCTAATGAATGGCTAGCACAGCATGGACGACCAAGCGCAAAATAATTCTAATTTCACGAGTAAGATGCTATCACAATTACAAGAGTGTAGTAGTTTTCTAGTTACAGCCACACAATATGCAATGGAGCTCGTGGCGTCTTTGAAATCACAATAGTCAAATTTGAAAGCTGACTAACTGTCGATAATGCTTCTCCAAGTCATTTGTACGATGATGCTGTTCGAAAGAATTGAGGTGAATGAACTACTACGTAATAATGAACACATCAGCGCAATGCTCTGGACAAGTTATCTGGTGGAACATTAATACACAGGATGTAGAAAATTTGCTACAGGAATTTTTAACTCGGCACCAGACGAGACATTTACTTTCGCAGCTGAAGATTTTCATGCAAAGAACGTGGTATTTATTTCTAGAAACAAGGGTAACTATCTGAGGCTGAATTACTTCGTGTCTGCACAGTCTGAAAAAAAAATCGCAACATCAGAAGGTGTTGTGCTATATAAACTGAAGTTGGTAGGCGTGTTTCTACAGTTGAAAGATGACGTCTGCTCCAGTTTCACGTCAATCGCTAAGAGTGGCGCTTGTAGCGCCACTAGAGAACGCAATTGAGGTTTGCTTTAAACTTACGCTGTCGTTATCGTTAGTTACCTTTGAGACTGCACGTGGAGAGCCGATATTAGCGAAGAATGCCTTTAAGACGACAAGTACGCCATTATCAACACCTCACTGAGTTTGAACGAGGCCGTGTAATAGGGCAATGAGAAGCTGGATGTTGCTTCTGCGATAGTGCAGAAAGACTTGGCAGGAATGTAGGCACTGTAAAGGATTGCTGGCAGCAGTGGTCGCCAGAAGACCGGGCTACAGACATTCACGTGGCATTACCGAGCGAGAAGACCCTGGTGTTTGGCGTATGGCTCTGGCGCATCGGCATTTGCCGCAGTAACCTGAGCAGCAGTTTGCACTGTTCAAAATCGCTTGCTTGGAGAACGACTCCGAACCAGACGCCTTGTGGCGTACATTCTACTGACCCGAAACAACCACCATTTGCGACTTCAGTGGTGTCAAGCGAGAGCTTGTTGGAGGGCAGGGTGGAGGGCTCTTGTGTTTTCCCTATGAAAGCTGGTTTTGCCTCGGTACCAGTGATGACCGTGTGTTGGTTACGAGGTGGCCAGTTAAGGGCCTGCAACCACCCTATCACAATGCTAGACACACTCGGCCAACACCAGGAGTTATGGTCTAGAGTGCAGTTTCGGATGACAACAGGAGCACTCTAGTGGTTATTCTAAGCACCCCAATTTGTACGTCAGTCTGGTTATTCGACCTGTTGTGCTGCCATACATGAACAGAAACCCAGGTGGCGATTTCCAACAGGATAATGCTTGTCCATATGCCGCTGTTGTAACCAAACATGTCGTACAATGTTTCGACTTCTTGCCTTGGCCTGCCCGATCATCAGATCTATCTATGGTCGAACACATACGGACATCATTTGACGGTAGCTCCAGCGTCATCCACAACAATATTAATCGCCCCTGCATTGACAGAGCAAAAGCAATGGGCATGATATCCCACAAACCCATATCTGGCAATTATGTAATAACGCATGCATGTTTTCATGCTTGCATTCAACAGTCTGGCGGTTAGACCGGTTATTAATATACCAGCATATCACCTTTGTAATGGCTTTTCTCGCGCTTAAATTAACGTGTGACCTTGCAAAGTTGATCACGTAAATATGTTAACTCGAAAAATGTATTCCCGAAATTTCTGTACTCTACATTAATTTATTGCGCGACTACCAAAGAAGTTGAGGCAAAGCACGCACCAGAGATGTTCAAAGTACTGAACAAATGACTTAGGAAAACGGAAATGAGATACAGAAAGTCGAGTGATGTGGCATCTTGACTACAAATGAAGCAAACAGACGACAGAAGCCAGTTGGAATTCAAGATACACATGCAAGATATGTTGATAATTCCACCAACTACAAAGGTTTAATTATGTGTCCACGACTCTAAGAAAAACGTAGAATGACTTTAGCTGAGGAGAAGAGTGTCGACATTTACTATATAATGTTTCGGGTAGTATCACTAGAAGACGATCTTGTAACCAGTTTCAAGATCACCGGGAGCACAGAGACTCCTAAGTTTGTAATGCCACGCGTGAATCTTCGCATTCATTGCAACTTTAAAGTTCAAATTTAGTGAAAACAAGCCGTGGGTTACGAACAACACGCGAATGAACTGACTGAACAACCTAGCCTATGAGCAAACACTTTGAATAAATGAAACGTTCTCACCAATAACTGCAAACATTCCACATCGCTTCTGGAGTCCGACCGTACACAGCAACACTCCCAGAACAAGTGCGCTTTCGACGTTATCGCTAAGCATGCCTTCTCAATCATCAGCACTGTGATTAGCTGAAAGCGTGCGGAAACGACTAAAGGTGACTATTCTTCCGCCACAACCTCAGAGACAGGGAGAGAACACCAACAATGTACTCTGAAAAATTGGCTGCAGAACATCTTCGCAAAATGTTAGCAAAGATCAATAGGCGAATTATTGAAAGAAAAACTACTGAAAAATTGAATGTGTTGTTTAACAGACAATTTTCACGTTTTTTAGAACGCTGATGGAATATTGGTTGTAGATTTAACTGAAGGCGAGAACACAAGAAATTTTGCGGTCTACTATAAGACATTAACAAAACGGAGAAAAGTAATTCGGAAAAAATAGATGCATATATTGGCTACCAGTGTCGTGTTTTGCACGGCAATGCTCTTCTGCACTCTGTCCGGTAACCACAGGAACTGTAGTGTTTGTTTCCGAACTGGATGTTTCTCAACATACGACCTACAACATGGAATTCGCTCCACGCTTATTTCACCCCTTCGTGGACATGAAAAAGTAGCATGGTTCCATAAACTTTCACTCTGACTCAAAATTTCCAGATGCTATCACGGGCTGGTTATAATCTCAGGCGACACAGTCTTTTCCAACGTAGAGCGAATATTTCAGCCTGTTGAGAGGCAGGATGAAATTCGTGACAGCTGTAGTGGTCATTCTTGGTCATACCAAATAGTGAAATAAAAGGAAAACTAGTGTCTCTGCCGTGTGTGTGTGTGTGAAGTGTTTTTACTTTACCAATGTCCGCTATGTGTTTAGAAGGATCGGGACACCTCCTAGCGGACATTAATACGGTGTGAGTGTCCACTGTTCCCTTTTATGACGGTTTGAACTCCGCTGGAGACTATTTGAAGGAGGTGTCAGAATGTCTGTGGAAGAATGGGAAACGATTTTTCCTCAAGACCGGAAACCAACGAAGATAGTGATGTTGTACTCTGGGGTCTGGCGCGAAGAGAGACTAACTAACTCCAAAGGTGTTCCATTTGGTTGAGGTCGGGACTCTTATTGTGCACAGCCTATTGCCCCACAGATGCTGCTCTATAACAGGGTGCATTGTCATCCTGAAACAGTCATCGTCTCCGAACAGTTCCTCCACTGTACAGAGGCGCAATTCTGTGGAGTGTGTTCATATCCTTCAGCATTCAGAATATTTTTAAGGTCTTTAATAGGAGCACAGCCAAGCATGAAAAATATCCCCATGACGTGGTATCACATCCACTGTTCTTCATTACCAGCACTACATGTAATGTTAGGTAACGTTCCCCAGGCATTTGCCAAACCCAAACCTTTTCATCGGATTATGGCAGGTGTAGGGTTATTTATCAGGCCAAATCACTCGTTTCCAGTCCCCCACTGTTCACGGCGCCTCACTACATCACATCAATCGTCGGTTAGCGTTGAGCACAGAAATGTGTGGCTTGTAAGGAGCTGCTCGATCACTGTAACCCATTCTTTTAACGAGTTACACGGAGCTACTGTGCTATCTGGACTTGTACTCAGGTAGATTAGCTGTGGATTATCCTTCGCAGTTCCACTTGACAACTGCATCACCAACAGTGGACTTTGGTACCTATAGAACGGTTTAAATGTCCCTTGTGGATTTGTTACTCATGTGACATCCAGAGACTAGTCCATGATAAAAGTCGCTGAGCTCTCCGACCGACCCTTTCTTCGATCATTGCCAACACAGTTCTCCCACCTCCTCCTGTACTGGATGCCCTGCCTTTGGTGACACCAGATAGACAATTCCACATTACACTGGGGTGTCTGGATACTTTTGAGCAGCCAGTGCTCTCTTCGAAGTTACAGCTTCATCAATGTGAGAACTGTGTTTGTTGGTATAGCGGTATAGACAACAAGTGGAAATTAGTTCATTGTGATATGCACAAAAGAAATCGGCAACATTCGTAGGTACTCATCTAAGGCTAGTTGACATTGCAAGGAAGCCCCTCACATAACAGCTACCGGACGCTGTGGCCGAGCGCTTCTAAGCACTTCAGTCTGGAACGGCGTTGCTTCTACGGTCGCAGGTTCGAATACTGACTCGCGCATGTATGTGTGTTATGTCCTTAGGTTAGTTAGGTTTAAGTTGTTCTAAGTCAAGGAGACTGCTGACCTCAGAAGATAAGTCCGATAGTGCTTAGAGCTACGTAACAGCTGAGGGCCGGATGATCGATCTGTGACTTCTAAATATTCACTGGCGAAATAAAAACAATATTGTAAATGCATTAGACAGATTTTGCTATCAGGTTTTCCAGGTGCGATGTTTAAATCTGAATCGTGAATATCTGGAGTAGCAACACAAATGTCGAGTTTTAAGGTCGACCTAGTAAATTAGTTTAAACTCTTCCAGTATTAGGTTCGTAGCTTACCTGTCCGGATGGCCACGCGCATTATAGCACCACTGCCGGGGCCAGGAGGTGCGCCGGCTGCGGAGCGAATCCGTCTGACAAGGGTTGGTGTGGTGGCTAGCCTGGACGTGGTTTTTAGGTGGTCTCCGACATCCCACTAGGTGAATACTGCGGTAGTAGCCAATTCCCGCCTCAGCTACACGGCTCACAAGCGTTTTGAAAACTTCCCGTCCCAGGGAGTAATGAGGTGACGACAGGAAGAGCATCGGAGCACCCCTTAAACTAATCATTCCAAAAATCCGTTAATAATAATGCCCTCTGCCGATGTAGGGCAAAGGAACAAGAAAAAGACGACAGAGTATTTTAACTTTTTATACCTGGGAACTTTATAAAAGACAACATATTTATGTCAGTGACTGTAACACTTTCTTTGTTTCAAGATTGCAGTTTCGGCCTTAGGCCATTATCAAGTGAAGATGTTATGGCTATTAGGCCTTGTCAACCTAAAATGAACTGACACATTTATATATCGTTGTCATTACTATTAAATACATTGGTGAAGCTGTTATATAGTGCGAGCATACATATCCACATGTCATACAACAACATAGTCTGTAGACACTCATGTTCGTTGGCCCATCACTAGTCATATATGCACTAAACTGAGGTTTAGTACAATATGATATATGATTAGTGATGGGTCAACGAACATGAATGTCTACAGACTATGTTGTTGTATGACATATGGATATGTGTGCTCGCACTATGTAACAGCGTCACCAATTTATTTATTAGTAATGACAACGACATATAAATGTGTCAGCTCATTTTAGATTGACATGGCCTAATAGACACAACAGCTTCCTTGATAATGGCCTAAGGACGAAACTGCAATCGTGAAGCAAAGGAAGTGTTACAGTCACTGGCGTAAATATGACGTCTTTTATAAGGAGTATTTTATTTATAGCTTGACGAAGGTCAGTTTCGAGACAGCTTCCGCAGATCAGCTGTAGTCCTTATTCAGCTGAGACGATCACCGCGTTGCAACGCCTGTACCGCGCGTTGTCGTTGGTGGTGCTCCAGTCCAGAGACCTTGGCGTCCAGCAGAGGGCAGCGCAGCGCGACCTGGCTGAGTGACTACCGCTCCGAACCGCCAATCAGCAGAGCGGCGCAGCGACCGATCGGGAGCTCAATCGGCCGTGCAGGAGACTGAATCCGGCAGGGGTTGGGAGCAGCGCACCGTGTGCCTCAGTGAGCGAACGGACACCTCTCTCTCGCTCTCTATCCCCGCCCCATCTTCCTCCCCCCTCCCATTCTTTTCCTCCCTCCAGATCCTCCTCTTATTCAACTCACCTCTCTATCCTGACAGCACAGTGGCTTTAACTCACTCCGATAATGAGAACAGTTCCAACATCTATGCAATCTAGACCACGAGGACAGTATTGTCCGTTTCCTAATACGGCCACCACTACGAGAAACTGGAAATTTTAATGAGTACAAGTTACAAATTCGGTACAAGGTGTGATGAAAAGTTATTCCCCCGCATTTTTGTATGGAAATTCCTAAATATTTATAAACAAATAAACTTTATTAACATCCTACGTCTTTAATCTTCATTTCTACATATTTATTTGTAAACATGGCCACCAATGAGAGTCCAGTATGATACTGCTTTCGAAGTGAAGTCCTCAAAGGTGTTTTTTAAGTTCCGGAAACAGACGAAAATCTGATGGAGCAAGGTCGAGATTCTATGGAGGACTATTAATGACAATGAACCCAAGATGCAGGATTGTTGTAGACGTCGCAGCACTCGAGTTGCTCTGGGATTGTCACCCGGTCGGTCAGTACCGTTGGGATTTCAGAGGCCTGTTTGGACGGATTTTAGTTTAGAGTAAACATCAAAGTTTGGCCCACTGCCAGTTTCCAGCGTATCAAGGCATCAAGGACCACTTACAAGAGTTGTAGGCCAGCTTGCCACAGGAGCGGATACAGTGGCTTGGTGAAACGCTTTCCTATCCAATCAATATCTGCATCGAGGCCTGAGGAGTGCAACGCTATACTGATAACTCAGCTCGTACTGATAAGTCTTTCGTATATGGGGTATGCGAAGTAATGGAATGCATTTTTTCTTCTGAAGGGAGATTTGTCTTATTCAGGATTCCAATACAAGATATTCTTCCCCATTGTTTGGCTACAAAAACCTATTTTTCAACATATTTTCCGTTCAATGTGACGGCCTTGCGCCACCTTGCTGGAAGGGTCTGTATGTCCACCTGGTATCGCTCAACTGCTCAACGTCGGGGCCCATATCGTGCTTTATCTGTAACCTCCCCATCATCCACGTAGTGCTTCCCACGGAGTGCAGCATTCGTTCGACCAAACAGGTGGAGGTATGAAGGTGCGAGATCAGGGCTGTATGGTGGACGACGAAGAACAGTCCAGTTAAATTCTATGAGAGCGTCCCGGGTGCCCAGACTTGTCTGAGGCCTTGCGTTGCTGTGGAGAAAGAGAAGTTCGTTTGAATTACTATGGGGACGAATACGCAAAAATGTATATTCAATTGTCTCATGGTATCACAGCTCACTTCAGAGTTGGCATCGTTGCATCATCACGGAGAACATCATGCTTCATAGTACCAGAAGACCGCCACCATGACTTTACCGTCAGAGGGTACAGCTTTGAACTCTTTCTATGGAGAGGAGGTGGTGTGGCGTCACTTGATGAATTACCGTTTTGCTTCCAGTTCGAAGCAATGAGCACATGGTTCGTCGCCTGTGACTATGTTCGACAAGAAAAGTGTCACGAAGAACCTGGTAACCCAGTGGGAGCACACCTTTGCGTACCCCCACTGGTGGACGAGTGTGCCAGCACTACGACCATCCAGTTCTCCAGTGAGGGGTTTGATTACAATACGTGGGCCACCTCGAATGAGAGTGTCCGCACGTTCCAACATTGCAGGAGTCACGGCTGTTTGCGGCCGGCCGCTACGCCGGAGGTCAGACAGGTTTGCGCGACTCTGCTGCGATGATGACACATGCCTCACGCAGCGACTCGCCGTGGTTTTGTTCGCTGCCAGGTCTCCGTAGACATTCTGCAACCACCTATGAATATCTTCGATGATGTCGTTTTCTGTCAAAAGAAAGCCAATAAGTGCACTTTGCATAGAACGCACCTCCATTAGTGACGTAACTTTAAAGGCTACAAATAGAATCGCCAAAAATTGAAATTTCATGAAACTGTATCGGGTGAAGCAGGAATATTCAACGATATCTTTGGAACCGAAATTGATCGGAAAAAAATGTGTTGCATTAATTATTAACCGTTCCTCGTAAATTTGACTCTACTTTGTAATCGGTGGGCCGGCCGCGGTGGTCTCGCGGCTCTAGGCGCGCAGTCAGGAACCGTGGGACTGCTACGGTCGCAGGTTCGAATCCTGCCTCGGGCATGGATGTGTGTCATGTCTTTACGTTAGCTAGGTTTAAGTAGTTCTAAGTTCTAGGGGACTGGTGACCACAGCAGTTGAGTCCCATAGCGCTCAGAGCCATTTGAACCATTTCTTTGTAATCAGTGAAAGGACATCACTTTCGCTGACGACCAGTGAAGCTTTATTTCGTTTCCTCATCCTGTTGCAGGCGCTTCACTTCCTTTGTCAGGCAGTGCAGAGAAAGTGATATTCAGAATGAGGTTTTCACTCTGCAGCGGAGTGTGCGCTGATATGAAAGTTTCTGACAGATTAAAACTGTGTGCCTGACCGAGACTCGAACTCGGTACCTATGCCTTTCGTGGGCAAGTGCTCTACTAACTGAGCTACCCAAGCATGACTCACGTCCCTTCCTCACAGCTTTACTTCCGCCAGTCCCTCGTCTCCTACGTTCCAAACTTTACAGAAGCTTTCAAATAACTTCCGGGAATTTAGCCAGGTAACACTTTCAGCGACCGCCGATATTTCGGCGGGAGAACACCTCGCCATTTTCAAGGCAAACTGCAACGGACAGCCGGCCGCGGTGGGCGTGCGGTTGTAGGCGCTCCAGTCCGGAACCACGCTACTGCTACGGTCGCAGGTTCGAATCCTCCCTCGGGCATGCGTGTGTGTAATGTCCTTAGGTTAGTTAGGTTTAAGTAGTTCAAAGTTCTAGGGGACTGACGATGACAGCAGTTGAGTCCCATAGTGCTCAGAGCCATTTGAACCATTTTTTGCAATGGACAGGCGGTGTACATGCAAATGTAAAACCTCGGTTCTCGGACTGAAGCAGGAAAGATAAGACTCAAACTGAACACTAGAGCCACCAAAGATGACCAAAGTCAGAGCTATCGATATTGAGACTATGAATTCGCAGGTTAGGTACCATTGACTCTGTCGCTCTGTTTTTTGACAAGGGAGAGAGCCGGATTCCAAACAGAGTTTAAAGAGAAACGTTCATCCCTGTTAACAATGTTGCTCACTAATTTAATCTCAACTGCGTTCCTAATAATAATAATAATAATAATATCGGCGGTCGCTGAAAGTGTTACCTGGCTGAATTACCGGAAGTTATTTGAAAGTTGTATATACCAAGAGAAACTCAGGTCTCACATTTACAGAAGCTCTTCTGCGAACCTTGCAGGACTAGCACTCCTGAAAGAAAGGATATTGTGGAGACATGCCTTAGCCAGAGATGGGGGATGTTTCCAGAATGAGATTTTCACTCTGCAGCGGAGTGTGGGCTGATACGAAACTTCCTGGCAGATTAAAACTATGTGCCGGACCGAGACTCGAAGTCGGGACTAAGCCATATCTACACAATATCCTTTCTTTCAGGAGTGCTAGTTCTGCATGGTCCGCAGGAGAGCTTCTGTAAAGTTTGGAAGGTAGGAGACGAGGTACTGGCGGAAGTAAAGGCGTGAGGACGGGGCGTGAGTCGTGCTTGGGTAGCTCTGTTGGTAGAACACTTGCCCGTGAAAGGCAAAAGTCCCGAGGTGATATTCGTTTGCAAATTTCGTGTACATTCTGCTGGCGACAATTCTGTGCCCTTCGAAATACCACTCTACGAAACTCCGGAACGAAAATGGTTCAAATGGCTCTGAGCACTATGGGATTCAACTGCTGTGATCATCAGTCCCCAAGAACTTAGAACTACTTAAACCTAACTAACCCAAGGACATCACAAACATCCATGCCCGAGGCAGGATCCGAACCTGCGACCGTAGCAGTCGCACGGTTCCGGACTGCGCGCCTAGAACCGCGAGACCACCGCGGCCGGCAGCTCCGGAACGGATGAAGCAGTTTAAGTATGGACATAGTAAACAAATTCGACTCAGTGTAGCACTCCAGACGCCCGTAGTGTCAGCCACTGTGGTAAGGAGCGGACTGCGGGAGCGCCGGCAGGTGCCGCGCGGCAGCCCGGCCGCGGTATTTTCGCTAAGCGCCGCCCACGCTCCCGCCGGCTGCCGTCACGCGGCCGCAACGTGTTTATCCCGCGCGAGTGGGCGCAGCGCGGCGCGGCGCTGCACGGCACAGCGCGGCCGGCCGGCCGGCTGGCCCGGATAAATTGCGCGGAAAAGTGGAGGGCCGGCAGGTCGATAGCCCGCCTGATTAATACGCCGCTCCGTGCCTGGCCGGCGCAGCAGCGCACGGCCCGCTGTGCACTGCCGGCTCCACCCCTCCACGTGCCTAGCCTTGTCTAGCCTGCTCCAGTCTAGTCCAGGCCGCCTGTGCGCGGAGACGAGCGCCGGCAAGGCCAGCAGGCGGCCAGCTGCACGCCGCGGGAATCCCGCCAGGCGGCGCATTTGCATTTATATCGCTCCGCAAGTGGCGCGTTTCAGTCCTGAAATGGCTATCCCTCAGCTTCCTGTTGGCCGCGACGGGAAGAGAGGACAAGTAAAAGCTGCAACAGAATCATAAAGTGAATTACTTGTAAACAGAGCCGTTAGAGAAATTTTTCCTACACAAGCCAAGTACCCTTCAGCACTCAGCCCCTAAACCCCCTCTCACATTATTTGCCTTTCCTTGGGCTCCCAGGAGGATCCTCAAAAATAAGTATAATTCGAGTGATGAGGGAAATGAGTTTTTTTTTCATCTAAAATAAATACTACATAGACGTACCTCGCGAGCATGAATGAACTTCTGAATCTTATTCCAATTTTCAATATTAAAGCACAAGGAAGTCATTTCCTTTTAAGGTAATTACTAAGATATTGAAAAACGTAAAAATGAAACAAGAAAGAAGCAATATTGCGTTGTTCTACCTTCAATAAAAATGTGGTACCTATTACACTTGTGTGGTTCATGGTGTGGGTTCCTGTAGTCATGTCCTAGTTCATGAACCACGGGCAACGTATGAGTGGCCAAGTAAGTGGTCCCGACAGTCGGGATACCAGTTACTTATGAATAAGGCTGGGCATCTCGGACATATTCTGAGTCGTGGTCACCTTTGTGCTCATACGGCAAAGACTACCAAATCCACCGGTTAGTCCCTCAACCGTTAGGGGTAAAACTCAATGGGACTCGGGGCAAGTAAGGCAAGCAACCTGCTTCCCCGATACTTTAAATATGATGCTGGCAATAATCAGAGCAAAATGCCTCGGACCTTTGGAGGTGACAGAGTCCCACCTCTAACTGACAAACCAGGGACTCCTAAGATACGACTTGGCAAAATGGTAATGAGATGGGGAGCTACTCTGGGAAGAAGGTAGAGCTGGCAGAGGCTGCAAGTAAGATGGGGCTGGACGTTTTAGCTGTTAGTGACATTCGGGTAAGGGGTGAGAAAGAAGAGGAAGTGGGAGAATACAAGGTCTACCCGTCAGGAGTCAAAGCACGAATAGCACAATGGGGTGTAGGGTTTTACATCAGGAAAGAAATGGAACGCAGCGTAGTTGGAGTAAGGTATGTAAACGAACGACTGATGTGGATAGATTTGACAGTGTCTACCAAGAAAATTAGGATTGTGTCAGTATATTCGCATTGTGAAGGGACAGATCAAGATAAGATGGATAGTTTTTATGAGGCACTCAGTGATGTAGTTGTTAGAGTAAAGGACAAGGACAGTGTTCTCCTCATGGGTGATTTTAATGCCAGGAGTGGAAATCGAACAGAAGGGTATGAAAAGGTTATGAGTAAATTTGGAGAGGATATGGAGGCCAACAGGAACGGGAAACAACTCTTGGATTTCTGTGCCAGTATGGGCTTAGTAATCACAAACTTCTTTTTTAAACATAAGAACATTCACCGGTATACTTGGGAAGGCAGTGGAACCAGATCTGTCATTGACTATATAATAACAGATCAGGAATTCAGGAAGGCTGTCAGTGACACACGTGTATTCAGGGGATTCTTTGATGACACTGATCATTATTTAATCTGCAGTGAAATTGGGATTGTGAGGCCGAAAGTGCAGGAGGTCAGGTCCATATGTAGGATGATAAGAGTGGAAAAACTTCAGGATAAGGAAATCAGGCACAAGTACATAAGAGCGATATCAGAAAGGTACTAGTTAGTTGAATGTAGTCAATTACAGTCATTGGAAAAGGAATGGACAAAGGTACAGGGACACAGTGCTAGAAGTGGCTAAAGAATGTCTTGGAACAGTAGTGTGTAAAAGTAGGATGAAGCAAACAGCTTGGTGGAATGACACAGTCAAGGCAGCCTGTAAAAGGAAAAAGAAGTAGTATCAAAAGTGGCTACATATTGGAACTCAGGTAGACAGAGAAAGTTATGTTGATGAAAGAAACAAAGCCAAACAGATAATTGCAGCATCCAAGAAGAAATCTTGGGAAGACTTTGGAAACAGCTTGGAGACTATGGGTCAAGCTGCTGGAAAACCATTCTGGGGTGTAATTAGCAGTCTTCGAAAGGGAGGTAAGAAGGAAATGACAAGTATTTTGGACAGGTCAGGAAAACTGCTGGTGAATCCTGTGGATGCCTTGGGCAGATGGGGGGAATATTTTGAAGAGTAGTTCAATGTAGGTGAAAATACGATCAGCAATGTGTCAGATTTTGAGGTAGAATGCGATAGGAATGATGATGGAAATAGGATCACATTTGAGGAAGTGGAGAAAATGGTCAATAGATTGCAGTGCAATAAAGCAGCTGGGGTGGATGAAATTAAGTCGGAACTCATCAAATACAGTGGAACGTCAGGTCTTAAATGGTTACACAGGATAATTTAAATGGCCTGGGAGTTGGGACAGGTTCCATCAGACTGGACAAAAGCAGTAATCACACCAATCCTTAAACATGGAAACAGAAAAAATTGTAACAACTACAGATGTATCTCTTTAATCAGCGTTGTGGGTAAAATCTTCTCAGGTATTGCTGAAAGGAAAGTGCGAGTATTAGTTGAGGACCAATTGGATGAAAATCAGTGTGGGTTAAGGCCTCTTAGAGGTTGTCAGGACCAGATCTTTAGCTTACGGCAAATAATGGAGAAGTGTTATGAGTGGAACAGGGAACTGTATCTATGCTTTATAGATCTAGAAAAGGCATGTGACCGGGTTCCTAGGAGGAACTTATTGTCTGTTCTACGAGATTATGGAATAGGAGACAAACTTTTGCAAGGAATTAAAGGTCTTTACATGGATAGTCAGGCAGCAGTTAGAGTTGACGGTAAATTGAGTTCAGAGTAGTTTCAGGGGTAAGACAAGACTGCAACCTGCCTCCACTGTTGTTCATATTATTTATGGATCATTTGTTGAAAACAATAGACTGGGTGGGTGAGATCAAGATATGTGAACACAAAATAAGCAGTCTTGCATATGCGGATGACTTAGTTGTGATGGCAGATATGATTGAAAGTTTGCAAAGTAGTATTTTAGAGCTAGATCAGAAATGTAAGGACTATGGTATGAAGATTAGCATCTCCAAAACGAACGTAATGTCAGTGGGAAAGAAATATAAACGGATTGAGTGCCAAATAGGAGGAACAAAGTTAGAACAGGTGGACAGTTTGAAGTACTTGGGTTGCATATTCTCACAGGATGGCAACATAGTGAAAGAACTGGAAGCGAGGTGTAGCAAAGCTAATGCAGTGAGCGCTCTACTCTCTTCTGCAAGAAGGAAGTCAGTACCAATACTAAGTTATCTGTGTACTGTTCAATCTTTCGACCAACTTTGTTGTATGCCAGCGAAAGCTGGGTGGATTCAGGTTACCTTATCAACAAGGTTGAGGTTACGGATATGAAAGTAGCTAGGATGATTGCAGGTACTAGTAGATGGGAACAATGGCAGGAGGGTGTCCACAATGAGGAAATCAAAGAAAAACTGGGAATGAACTCTATAGATGTAGCAGTCAGGATGAACAGGCTTAGATGGTGGGGTCATGTTGCACGCATGGGAAAGCAAGGTTACCCAAGAGATTCATGGGTTCAGCAGTAGAGGGTAGGAGGAGTCGGGGCAGACCAAGGAGAAGGTACCTGGATTCGGTTAAGAATGATTTTGAAATAATAGGTTTAACATCAGAAGAGGCACCAATGTTAGCACTGAATAGGGGATCATGGAGGAATTTTATAAGGGGGCTATGCTCCAGACTGAACGCTGAAAGGTATAATCAGTCTTAAATGATGATGATGATGATGATGATGATGATGATGATGATGATGATATTACACTTGTAATAGGATGACCGGAGTGGGTGACGTGGTCGGGGTTGTAGGGCGTGGCTGGGTAATCTTCCTCTTTATTGTTGGTTCTTCCAATACATTTTCCGGAAGCTCAGCCCCACCACTCGTGTCGTGGTGGAGACGTGCCGATGCGCACAGCCCGGGGAACGTGACGCTGTGCTCGGTTGCCAGCACGAGGCCTGGCCCAGCGCGCCTCCTGCAGACGCTGCGGCTCGTGACGACGCCGGGAGTCGCCGACGCAGCAGCGGGCAACGCCCTCCACCGGTCGGACCTCGAGGACAGCGTCACTGATGATGACGACGTAACAGCGACCGACGCCCAGTTGGTCGAACCGATGCCGACGCCCACCTCTGATGCCCTTAAATAGTGCAGAACACTGCTGAATCCGCCGGTTAGGCAACGCCATGTTTATTAGAATGTTCTCGATGACTTGGGTAGCGCAACCATGCTACATGCAACCCACGCCTGCGTAATTCTGCTAATGCTGCATAGTGGCTGTTGATGGCTGCCCCACACGTACACACGTACCGACGTTCGTTGCAAAACTGTGTCACCTGCATAACGTGCCGGCCAGCCTCCGTCTGCCATCTGCCGTGAGGGTGGCGCATCGCTCACTGAAAAACACTAACCCACAATTTCGCACCATATTTCCTAAAAATAACCCCTTGTCCTCTACAATTCCTCCTACATACGAAAAGAATTCGTCCCCTAATCCTACCAAAAAGTCAAAACAACTACAGTTCACTTAACAAACACCACAAAATGTTATTGAATCACTATTTAAACTGTGTTCATTCACTTCTTTCCTCTGTCTAATCTTTGTTCATAAACATTACTTAGTGTTCTGCTGCAGTGCATTACAATTGTTCAGTATATTCTTCTGCACCCTTAGGTTAAAGCTTGGAAGGGGCGGGATTTGGGCCAATAGTACACTAATCGTACAACAAAAATAAAAATACAGGTGGCGGTGGTTGATGATCCAATAATTCGTAAGCATTGCTTATGCTCATTATGGGACTCCTGCACTCGTTGAAACAGATGTTCCATAGTTACTAGCATCTGGTCCAAAGAGGCGAGCAAAGTCGGGTCTAATGTGCTATTCAAAAGTGTGAGATATTGTTTTGTGACGAATTGCACCGGTTGGTCAGGTATATAGATCAATGTGCATGTTACGTTCATGATTGTAGCTCCAGTAATCACGGTTGGTAAACGGAAAGTTGGCCCTGAAATGTCACACTGTGTGCCGTTAATTAACAGTTCCTGCCCCTGCAAATCTATTCTTTGCGTACCCCCCTGGTTACTCTGCTCGTAACAAACGCAAATAACGACTGTGTTTTCCATTATTGAAAATACCCCATGTGTACCCACTTGCTCAAATAACTGCACTGTGCCTGCTATAATGTCCTCAGGGAACTCCGTGATTGGTTCCTGAGAGCGGAACAGAGAATACTCACAAGATTTGGGAACAGTGTGTAACAATTTCGTGCGGCAGATGGTAACTGGACCTGTTCGACAACGCAGCAAGTCTTGTGCAGCGAGGAACGGCCATTTTGTAGTAGAGAGGTAAGTGTTTGTCTGTTAATGTCATCAGTAGCTCCAGGGATGTGGGCAATTCCAATTGAAGTTTCTGTAATCCTTTCTGAAGGTAATAGTACCACGGTTAGGTGCCCGCACATTGCATGCAACAAAGCCTCCTGTAGTTCCATGGCTTCTATGCGTGCTCTTGTAATAGTATCAGCAAGGAAACGGAGCAGCTTAGCGATTTTCAGATGTGAATAGATGTTATCCAACCGGTATTTGATTATACCCAAGTCGTGATTGGTTGTGTCGGCTGTGGCCTTAACGTGGGACATCAAGGTTGCGGCCAAAGGTAGCAAAGGTAGCAATTAACTACATCTTTCTCCAAAGACTCTAATTGGGTTGTGTGAAGATCTACCATTGCCTGGTTGCTATTCACATTATCTTATACCTGCCATAGCGTTTCATTAATACTTTTAATATCTTCCGCATCTGCGGTCCCAAAAACAGTTTTTACGATACGGCCACCTGTGTCTAACCATCCTCTTTTCCTACGGACTTGCGGGATTCACTCTGCAGTTTGCCGCAACTGACCTTGTAAGTGTGCAAAAGCTGATAGTAGTAGGTGATATTCCCCCTGTGTGTCATTAAACATTGACTGATTAGCCACCATGGAATGAAGTTCATTAAATGTATCCTTCTATTTACAGACTTTGTCTTCAACCGCCCAAATATTACAGTCCACCCTTAAGGTCCATTGATGTCCGGACATAGTTACATCTGCTTGTCTTGAGAACAAAACACCACTTGATGGAGGACGCACCTTCAAGGCTTCAGCTAAGCTGCAACAGCAAAACTGAATAACTATGATGAGAGATAGTTAAGACCTTCCCTCTTCCCTCTTCAGTGCAACCCATGACGCTGGAACTGCTGGTCTCACCAGAACGTCACGCCTCCTGAGAAACAAAAGAAAAACAGCTCACATTAGCTCTTCCTTTTTACACATGGCCTAAGAGCATAATAGCATGTCTGATCGCTCCCACAATTAATTAGGTTCTCTTGTTTATCTACTGCTTTCTTATTCTTTTTCTTAGATTCATCTTTCTCTCCACTACAAGTTACTGCAGAGAATGAAGGAGGTTTCTCAAAATTCCCATTGAAAGGCCTAATTTGGCTCACAAGCACAATAGTAGGGCAAATTGTAAGCTGTAATTTTACATTCACCGGCGTTGTCATCTCGATCACCTGGAAAGAACCTGGATAACAGGAAACAATTTTTTTCGTTTTGCCTTTTGCCACATACAGATTAGTCATCATCATCCATTGTCTACATGATATTTGAGTAAAGCCGCTTTTCTATTGTGAACTTTGTCCTGTCTCTCTAATGCTTTAGTGTTCATTGTTTTCATCTGCTGCTAGATTGTTTTCAGCTTTGCGGATAAATCGTTAACAGCCGAAATATCGGTTGGTGGTGGGGCCTTGAGCAACACAAACGGAGATGGCATCTTCCAACCAAACAGTACCTCATATGGAGACAATCCTGTACTTTCATGAACTTTTGAGTTATACGCCGTGGTTAGAAACGACAATAGTGTATCCCAATTTTTGTGTTGCCAATTTACATAATAACTTAACGTCTTAGTTATTGTACGATGAACTTTCTTGGTCTGACCATTAGCCTGCAGGTGTAATGCGCTCGTTCTCAATTTCTTTACGTGCAACAACTTGCACAACTGTTTCATCAAACCAGACATAAAGTTTGTCCCTTGATCTGTAATTATAGTTTCAGGTGTTCCGAATTTCAATATCCATTGATGTACCATGGCATGAGCCACTGCTTCGGCTCGCTGGTCTGGAATAGCTGTCACAGGCACATAGTGCAAAAAATGATCTATTATTGTTAAAAAATAGCAATTATTAGTGTTTGCACAAACGGTCCCAAGACGTCTAAGCCAAGTAATTGAAAAGGTCTATCCGCTTCTGGTAGTCGCTGCAACACAATTTTTTGATGACTCAATTCTGTCCGTTGAGCACACGGAATGCAATTCTTTACGTACTGATCCACATATTGCCTATGCGTTGACCACCAATAACTCTGTGCCACCCTCCTTTCTGTTGCTCTTTGACCCAAATGACCAGATTACATTGAATCACGTGCTTGCCTTAAAATTGCGCTTTGCAATTTTTCTGGTACGACTATGCGTGGACTGTTCCTAGCTTTACGGTACAATATCCTGTCTTCCATGACAAACTGTGACTGTGAGGTAAATCGTTGACAATCTGTATCTGTGGTTTGTGCCTCCACCCATTCGTTCTCATTTATTCCTGGGCATTCCATGATGCATACTTTACGACTCAGACCATCAGTGTGTCCGTGCAATTTACCTGGTCAATGAAATACTTCAAAATCGTACTCACTAAGACACAAAGCCCACTTAGTTAATCTACACACTGGGTCTTTAAGCCCTAACAACCACTTAAGTGCTGCATGGTCAGTAATCACCTTGAATCTTCGTCCATACAAATAACACCGGAAATAGTTTATTCCGATAACTAGTGCAAGTAACTCCTTCTCGGTTGTTGAGTAATTTTTTTCTGCATTGTTTAGCTGTCTGGAACCATATGCTATCGGGTGTTCTGGCCCATCTATTTCCTGAGATAATACAATACCCAAAGCAAAAGTGCTAAAGTCACAATATAATATGTTTACTAAAATCTGGAAAAGCCAAAACCAGACAAGATGTTAACTAATTTTTTAACTTTTGAAAATCCTCTTTGGATTCTGCTGACTATTGAAATTGTGCTCCCTTCTTCAACAACTGTGTGAGAGGCCTTGCAATTTCCCCAAATTTTGGAATATACCTACTGTCAAGATTGGCAAGACCTAAATAAGACTGCAACATCTGTAGGTGTCGGAAAATTCATTACCGCCTCTACAAGTTTTGGATCCGTGCGGACATCCTCCTGTCCTATAATATGATATAAATAATGGACTTCTTGCAAGAAAAATGACATTTTTCCATATGAAAAGTTAGCTGCGCTGCTTTCAGATGATCGAAAACTTTGCGCAAACGGCGCCCATGTTCTTGCACGTCCTTTGAGAAAACAAAGTCCAAATATACCATACACTGACTAGGTTTCAGCCCTCATAAAATGCTATCTAGTAACCACTGAAAGGTCGCCGGAGCATTTTTGAGTCCGAAAGGCATTCGCCAATACTGAAAATGACCTGTAGGTGTTGAAAAAGCTGTCTTCGGTCAGTCTTCCAGGGCGACCTCCAGCTGGTGGTACCCACTTCGAAGCTCCAAGGTCGTGAAGTGCCGCCACTGACCCAGATTATCAAGAGTTTCAGTGATATTAGGCATTGGGTATGCACCCGATACAGTTTTTTTGATTCAGGAAACGAGAATCACAACAAAAACGATATGCTTTGCCCCCATCAGGTGATTTTTTTACCCAACATTACGACAGGAGCGGACCAGGGACTACTACTAGCTTCTATTATCCCATCCATAAGCTGTTGATTAACAAATTCTTCCATGACAGGCTGTAAACTTTTGGAACACTATATGGACGTTTATGCAGCGGTGCTTCATTCCCAGTGGGGATGTGATGCCGAACTAATGGTGTGGCGAGCAGTGGATCATGAGAATTAAATAACTCTTTATATTCCGTCAAAAGGTTCTCCAGGACTTCTCTTTCTTGCCCTTCTAAATGTGCTACTTTACTCCTGAGTGTGGACCAGCTGACGGACTCTCCCGACATTGTGTAATCTGCTGCAAAATCCTTATCCAGTTCATCTTCCCCTATTATCTCTAGATTCTCTATTACGGTACCCCGTGCTAACTGCACGTTTTCAAGGCCAAAATTATCAATATTGACAGACACAACCTATATTCCTTCTATATCCCGCACGTAGGACACACTACGGCGCGTAAACGGCTTCATTTTATCCAGCGGCTCATTCTCAGACAAAGGTTCAACGACACATAACGAATTTACCGGCACGCTAGCTTGTCCTCTACACACTTAAAAAAATGAATGAACTTACAAAATTTCCGATTGTATGAATACGTGGTGTCTGTTCTTTAGGACATGTCCGAAAGAACAGACATAATGTGCGATCCACAGCTGTGCTACAGGGGGAATGGGGAGAAAGGAAAGAAAGGGAAGAAACAGCAGCTGCATCAGGGCTTTGTGCAGAATGGGAAATGAATCCACAACTTAAAGTGCGGATACACATTTATATTCGACCATCTGCACTACTCTAAAATTAACAAGCATGGACAAAATGCATAATGACTGCGGATAGGTGCCACTAGGTTGGAATGTGACTTGGCCATAGACCATGCCGAGATATTCCGCAAATTTGCCTACTGAGCAGATCATGGGTTCGAGTCCAGGTCTGACACACATTTTCACTCATCACCACTGATTGTGCACGAAATCTCAGTGCAGTTTATAATTAGTTCCTTCCCTTTCCTTTCCTTTCCTTTCCTTTCCTTTCCTTTCCTTTCCTTTCCTTTCCTTTCCTTTCCTTTCTGTCCCTCTCCCCCTCCCCCTTCAATTTACAAAATTTCTGATATTTTTCACTTAAATAATGGAACTACTGGACATTATAATTTACACTTTACTTCACTTTCCATCGGAAAAACAGTGACAGAAACACAAAACAGAATGATTTCATTTTTTGTTGACGTATTAAACAAAATACACTATTTGTCTGAGTAACTTATATGTTACATGTGAAGCAAAATTTACATTTTAAGAAAATTTGGCATAAAAATAATTGAAAATTGATAAAAATGGTCAAATGCAACTGAAAGCAAAAACTCGAATTCGTGGATGAATATGAAACAGAAACATCCTATTAATAAATCCATCAGTAATTCCTACAATTGTTCAATATATGTACAACCATTGATGCAGTTGATTAACTCGAGTAATGAATTTTACTCTCTTGTAAAGATTTTCCATATGGTGGGAACATGTTTGACATAATTTTAAAGTCACTGCCGATACGAATACAGTGTTTTCACCAAATTCGAGGACAATATGTAGAACACCTCATTTAACAGGTAACTGTAACATGTGACATATTGAAGAAGTAGTATTTAAATTGTGTTAAGGACTTATGGTACTAAACTGCAGAGCTTATCGCTCCCTAAGCTTACGCACTACTTAATCTAACTTCAACTAATTTACACACACACCCATGCCATGCCCCAGGGAGGACTCAAACCTCCGATGGGGAGGGGGGAGGGGGTTGGAAAGCATGCGGACCGTGATAAGGCGCCCAAGACCGCGCGGCTAGTATTTCTTGTTGAGATAGATACGTTCACCCGCGTCTTTTTTTGCTACCAACTGTGCCACACGCTGTATACAAACTTCGCCCCTGGCGCCACTTTCAGCTTGGCGGTCCAAGCGGTCGCTTGTGTTGGTTGGCGTTTGGACTAGCTCTGCCTCTCAAGCAATGTATTTCACGTCTATGAGAATGTGGGGCGATAACGGAAAGATAAGAAGGAAGTCAGATTGCTTGCCACAGCACGCGGGTTCGAACACTGCTGTCGAGATAACAAAAATTTGGCAATATACTCTATGACACTGACAGGCAGTTTGCTTCCATCTGTAGCATGTTATAGCATCCTTGATGTTTGCTGTTTACACGAGTGCAAAATTAAATCATATTTGCAGTATTATTACTCAGTAACTAAATTTAAAACCAAATATAGGTTTATGTCAAGGATTCAAACAATTAAATTTATCGTTTATTCTACTTAGCTTAAATTTGTAATAATTATTCAATTTTTGATTAGAAATGCACGCTAAAAATAAAATGAAACGATTGACTGGGATACTCCTTTGGTATTGTTGTTTATTGTTCAATCACTTGACGCAACACTTTCTATTTGACATCAGTTTGGCAGTTTGCACATCAATCAAGATGAGATGAAAGGGTAACACAAACAAATTTTGTTCATTTGAATCCGCCATAATGATTTAAGAAAGTTTCAATAGTTGATTGATATCAAACAATGTACTTTTCAATGAATGTTTAAAAAAATGGAAATATTTCGACAGGAAAGAAAAATGTATGGTATAACAGACAACAGCTACAAATGCCATTATCAGATACATTATGAACTGCGTCAAAAATAAATTTCAAACAGTTAAGTCAAGAAATAACATCATTACACGAAAAGTACCTATTAAGACAGTCAAAACTATAACTATACTAACTAAACTAAAACTATAAAACGAGTGAAAAATTATATAAGAGACGAAACGTTTTTCTTGCTTCGTGGTTATCAATCTGATTCAAACACACAGTATGCCCTTCACCTGACTTACGATAAAACCTTGCTATAAAATGCTGCTGGCTGCTACATCTGAACAGTGCAAGGTTTTTAACCAAAATTATCGTGAAAAATACATGAGTATCCAATAACTAAATTCCTTGCTAGTAACTATATCCTAGTGTATAGTAAGTAGAAGCAAATGTCA
This sequence comes from Schistocerca gregaria, assembly GCF_023897955.1. Classification (NCBI taxonomy): domain Eukaryota; kingdom Metazoa; phylum Arthropoda; class Insecta; order Orthoptera; family Acrididae; genus Schistocerca; species Schistocerca gregaria. The sequence goes on along the minus strand of NC_064921.1, from coordinate 516,440,572 downwards.
CATCACAAGATGGTTGAATTTGCCAGATGCTTACATTGCAAGATAGTTGATTGCGAAAAATTATTTACAGCTCTTGTGGTCTCTAAGTTTTCAAAATCAGTATATAATATTTGTAACTAAAATTGTCTCCAGAAACATAGAGTTTATTTTTTTACGTAGGTCTAAAGTGCAAAGCAAGACTAAGATTTCTCTCCCTCCTAGACTCAGCTCAATTATATTATTTAATTGGGCGAAGATATGCTCCTATGAGAGGGTGCCCACTTTTATGGCTTCAACTCTAGCAATGGCTAGCGTTTGTCAACCGATGTGTTGTGCTGTTATACATGGAGATAAAGTCATTCACGTATGAGGGCTCCTTTGTGGCTTGGATCTGTCACTGACCTGCACCGTCCCAAAGTGCGTGAGTTAAGCTCTTCTGGAATCCGTTCTGCAACAGCGTCAGATTTAATTAGTAATTTTTCCAACTGTACACAATGTTACAGCTAACACACGATAAATCTGACATGACACCTTCCCCATCAGTGAACATCAGAATGAATGCCAATCTGTGAAACCGTGGAAAACTTTACAAAATAGCTTTAGCTAATGTCGGTCGTTAACAAGCGAATGTTAAGCAAGACATGGTTTCCACAGCACGAAGTTCTCGCTATCATCAAAAATCTTATGTTCAACAACTTTCCAGTGTTCTACCATGATTCTGCCCACGTCATGATCTAAGTGAGATGTGTACTAAGCGCAGCAAGTTCAGAAAGGGTGGCATAATCCAAAGAAGACAGTGTATTCTACCAATACAGGCGAAGGTACGAAGTGACACAGAAGAAAAACAAAATTCTTAACATAAATACCGTCAAGGACGCTCATCACTCTATGTGGAAAAGCTGGTCTCCGACAATACCAGACACATTACATCATTTCTGTATCACAATACTGCTGGATACATCCTTCGAACCTCTAATACAGGTGGCAGTTTGGTTTCCGCAAAGAAAAATTTGCCATATCACCACAAAAAAAGAAAATGTTTCACACAACATAGGGAAGACGCCAAAAGAAAAAAAAAGTGAGGCACCATGGGTAAATACATTTTCAGAAGAGCGATACACCACATTTTGTTACCTTATATATCACTGCCTTGAAGGGAAAAGACATGTTTTGTCTGTATTCAGCTATGATTGTCGAGGGTTCTGGCTGAACTTTACACTATTAAGCAAAACATTTGTGGAGAGTTTATGACAGTCTTCATGAGATTACCACATCAAGCGATGGCGAGACAGAAAAACTTGGCCATGCAGACACTCAAGTCTACAAAAATGATCGTTAATGCAAAATCTAGCTCCAACATCGAACACACAATGCTACTACTGACTTTGTTCCTTTCCGTAAACGATCAGTCACATTAATGCGCTCACCGCCAATGTTTGACACTAACATACAATAAACACTCACAGACGGCAGATGGCAATACTAACGTTTGAGGGACAAGGAAAAACAGAGCAATCGTTTCCATAATGTGGAGATGGCGAGATTTATTTGACCTCCAATAGGGCATGATCATTGGTTTTCTGGACTACCTTAAACGCGCTTCTGAAATGGCTAAGTTTGTAAACAGTTCACCTGCCGCTGTGGTTAAATGCCAAAATGGCGCTATCCAAAACTGGCGCTGAGGGAGTGTGGTGCACTACGGACCATAGGTATCAGGGGTAAATGAGATGCGTGCAGGCAAACAGACGTGCAACTGTTGGACAACTGACTGCCCAGATGGACGAAGAGGCTGCCAATAATGTCTCCTGAACAACAGTCCAGCGAACGTTGTTGTGTAGGGCCTTCGCAGCCGATGTTAGCCGCTGTTCATCGGTGGCAAAGGCTGGAGTTACGACGCCATTTCCGCAACTGGACTCCATTTCGTAGCGACAGGTGGCCTTTCCAGATACAATGGACAAATAGCCTTGGCGTGTAGGGCGTGAAATGTCTGAAAGCAAATGGTCTAGGCAGGAGGTTTGGGGAATGTTCTTGTGAAATTAGCTATGTGATATCGCCATTCTTGAGAGCACGATTGATCAGTCCAAGTATGCACCTGTCTTTATGGACCATGTCCACCTCCAAATGCAGCTTGTTCTTCCTCAACACAATGGTATCTATCAGCTGGACAATGCAAAGTGTCATACAGTTTGCATTGTACGTGCATGGTTTAAAGAGCACGAGGATGTCTTTACTGTGCTCCCCTGGATACCAAGCACCCCAGATTCAAACATAATTGGGACTCTGGAACCACCTCGATCAGGGTGTTTTCGCATGGATCATCAATCGAGAAACCTAGCACAGCTGGGCACAGCACTGGGATTGGTAAGGCTCTACATCACTGTCTGTACCTTCCAGAACCTCAGTGATTCTCTTCCTGCACAACTCATGCTGCAAAAGGTGGTTATTCTAGTTTTTGACAGGTGACTGTGTTAATGTACTGTCTCGGAAACCGACATATGGCCTGGAAAGCTTTCTGCTGACCTCATGCCTCTCCATATCCGCATCCAGTGACGCTTATAGTCTGAGGATGACACGGTGGCCGGTCGGTGCCGTTCGGCCTTCATGGCCTGTTCGGGAGGAGTTTCGGTTTTTAGGTTTATATTAATTTAACTGGACAGTTATTAACGTGCCTGACTATTGACTGCAGAGGTGCCCAACCAACAGCATAATCAACACCCAAAAGGAAGATACATGTACAAACTATTGGAACCATAAGTGTCAAAACTAAAAAAAATGGTTCAAATGGCTCTGAGCACTATGGGACTTAACTTCTGAGGTCATAATTCCCCTAGAACTTAGAACTACTTAAACCTAACTACCCTAAGGACATCACACACACCCATGCCCGAGACAGGGTTCGAACCTATGACCGTTACGGTCGCGCGGTTCCAGACTGTAGCGCCTAGAACCACTCGGCCACTCTGGCCGGCGTCAAAACTGAAATATTATACAATCTTACTGCTAAACAAAAACAAATCATTCTGGGTAAGAAGGACGTAAGTTGTCAAGTACGTAATTAATACAAATTACACAACATAAACTAAATAAGTCCTACTGTGCGATTTCTCTCAGGGAGTGGTGCATTCCAATTAATTTCTCCATCTCCAAGGTTTCTAGAATGACAGCATTTTCGAAAACTAAATGCTTCCTCTATCGTCATAGTGCCGCTTTCCTGATGTTGGCAATTGCCTTTCCAATCACATGGCTTCGCCTAACCAGCTGCTATGGCAGAAATGCAACCACATCTTTGATTCTATCTTACGGTTCCACATTCATAAAAGCATTGCTTAGTGCCATCTTGGTTGAGTCATGAGGGATCTGATTGAATTGCTTCAGTGAAAAGAAGTGCTTGTTATCAAAGTCCTGCCCACTGCCAGACACAGATTCCGAGTCCGTACATGATCCTCTTGCAATGACTGCATCTAGTGTTGATGACATGCCAGTAGGTTGCAGACTTTCGCAACAATGCTGCTCATTATAAGCCCTCAGAATCTCTCTGCTACAACATTAATGGTGCTGTGACTCACGGTCACTCACTCTCTTTCCTTAACTACTCTGCATCTCGCCTGAGTGGGGCAAACTACTCAGTTTCTGAGAACGCAACCGATTCTGCAATCTCACATTTTCCTCTGCCAGAACTGGCGCTGTTTGAGAAAGCGGGGTGACGGTTTCTTCTACTTTCTTCAAATTCAGCCTAGCCTGGAGCAGCCTGGACACCCTGCTTCCTACTGACTTTGTAACCTGTCCGTTTTTTGTCAGCTAATTCCAATCAGGATTCGAATTTTCTGGGGAGCACAGTCATCTCTTCCATGAGTTGTTTCTGTCCTCCTGTGCGTCTTTCCTACCTACGTCGGTCTGTAATCTATCTGCTTTGGCTTACTAAGCTTCCTAAATACGAGCTCCTTTTCACCACAGTCGACTCCATTTCGCAAGCCACGTACGTTTCACTCTACTGGTGTTTGGTGCGGTTTCCTGGGTTATAGTTATTACTGGCGGCTTCTGCTCAGAAAATTCCATCATGACCTCGTCTTAATCCATTGACCCCTTTTGGCTATAACTTGCCTTACCTCTCTAGACTGCACTCGCCTAGTCCTGTGTTCGTACTAAAAGTTTATCACACAACAAACTAGAGCTATCACAAATTTCAAATAACTGAATGACCTAAGCAAAAAAAAGTCTTCACATGTAGGAAAACAAAATCTTCACATATAGTATAAAGTTACCGTAATTAAATCCTGATAATACACACTTAAAAAAGAAAAGAAATTACGAATAACATACATTTCATATGCACGACACTAGCATATGCTGCAGCTGCAGATTAGTGGCCCAGAAAATACAAAAATGATACAGATTAATGACCGCAACAACTTTTTGCATCTGAAGATGTGTCTCACTGCGCCATCCCAACTGCAGGATATCAGAAGAAACCAATGGTAATGTACTGAATAAGGGTCGACATGAAACTGTTTCCCTGCGCTGTGGTTATCAATCTAATTCAGCGTTGTAGTATCTCCTTGACCTGGTTATGCAAGAAAGCTGACTTATGGTGAAGGCTTATTATAAAATAGTAGTCTGTTATTTCTCAACAGTACAAGATCATTAACCGAAATTATCATGAAAAACACGAAACAAGGATTCAGACCTATGGGAGACAGAAATATATCTCACAGCTTAATCAACAAATTTATTGTCATACTGGATGAGGAATACAATGGTCATTATCCTCTCTGAGCATTGAATAACAGATCTTCGTGTGTGGTCACTGTGCACAACAGACAATGCTGTCGCAATGAGGACAACAACCTCAGTATTCATCAGGTTGTATTTGTTAATTGCTGTAGAAGAATTAAGTGAAAACTGACTACAACGAAATTTTATTCGCTCTGCTGAATGAACAGAATTCTTATAAAATGTCAGAGAGGAGAGAGAGAGTTTTCTAAAACCTCAATTCAAATTACTGAAGATTTGGCTAAGACTGTGTGAGGGTACCAAATTATATGAAAGACTGCGTGGAGAACACGTAACAAGATTTCTTCCTCTCGATAGCTTGCTAATTAGAAGGTTACCAGAAAAAAATTACTATCGATTAAGTAACACACATTGCGAGGCAGAACAAGTAAGGTGGGAGCTGCTTAGAATATGGATCACGCTACTACAACTGTGACACATTTTTCCAAAACCAGCCAGTGCGTCTGAATCTTCATACGGCAGCTAGAATAAAATAACCCTTGAAACTCAGTTCACTACCGTCAACTGTCCAGTTTTCTATAAACTCAGGGTGAAGTGAGTGAATCAGTGCTTTTGACAATGTGACGAATGAGAATAATTCGTATTTCATATAAAAACGGCACAACACAACAGGAACTCCCACTTCAGGCATGGAAAACGCACATTCACAGACAAAAAATTGATACTGGCTTGGAGCAGTGTCTCACCGATCTGTCAGCTTCTCTGGGCCAACCATAGTGGTGGGAGCAACTCATTCAACTGGATACACCAAAAATTTTGGAGTGAAAGCAGGTGATTTTCTCACACTAGCTGGGCAGCACTATGGAAGCCTGTCCTTTGATGAACATACATAAAAGATAGTGTATTATGCTCATTTGCTCTCTGAGGACAGCCCTAGTGGCTTCGCAGTCCTTGCCCCAAGTGAGAATTGTTGTTAGATCTCAGTCTCTCTCAAAAATAAATAAATAAATAAATGGCGCATAATGGGCATGCCTCCACTTCTACAAAACTGATCAACTTCCAAGGGATGCTCGCTTCTGCTGTTGAGGCTCAGCGATCACCGTTTCGTTGACAAACTGGAACCTGGAACCTGGGACCACAGCAGAATCACACCTTCCAAATCAGAAATATGGGAAACTTTCCTCCCTATCAAAGATCCCCATTATTCTCAATAAAATAACTATGAAATGGTAGCAGGAAACTAAACAAGATCGTATAGGGATGTGTGACAGTCATGTCACAATACAGAGACGGAAAAAATAATTTAAAAGTAAATATGACATGAAACCACTGGTGAAATTAATTATAATCAATCAATATATAATACTAGAAGCTTCATGTCATCCTGTATTTACGACTGCAGCATTTTATGGTTATGTCTGTTTTAACCAATTCTTCTTAAGTAGTGCCACATCTACATCTACATTAAACTCCGCAAGCCACCTAATGGTGCGTGGCGGAGGGTTCTTTCGGAACCATTGCCTGATCTCTCCAACTTTGTTCCACTCGCGAATAGTACTTGGGAAGAATGATTGTCGGTAAGCCTCTGTATTTTCTCTAACTTCTCGAACTTTCTCCTCGTGGTCAAGACATGAGATGTATGTGGGGAGAAATAATATGTTGTCTGACTCCTCCTGAAAAGTGTTGTCCCGAAATATCAATAGTAAATCTCTCCGTGATGTACAACGCCTCTCTTGTAACGTCTGCTATTGGAATTTGTTTCGCATCGCTGTAGCATACTCTCGCCAGTTAAATGATCCCGTGACGAAATGCGCCCCTCTTCGTTGGGTCTTCTCTATCTCCTCTATTAGTCCTTCCTGATAGGGATCCCACATAGATGAACAATACCCAAGAATCGGACGAACAAGCGCCTTGTAGGCCACTTCTTTCGTGAATGAGTTACATTTCCTGAAGATTCTTCCGATGAATCTGAGTCTGGTGTCTGCTTTTCCCACTATCTGTTTTATGTGGTCATTCCACTTAAGGTCGCTCTGAATGGTTACGCCTAAATATTTTACGGCAGACGCTGCCTCCAGCTGTCTGTCATCAATAGTGTAGCTGTACAGTAGTGGATTTCTTTTTCTGTGTATGCGCAATATGTTTCATTTATTTACGTTCAGGTTCAAGTGCCAGATCCTGCACCATTAATCAATTCTCTGCAGGTTGTTCTGCATATTCTTACTATTTTCTGGCGTTGTTACTTTGGTGTAGACAACTGCATCATTTGTGAATAGCCTTAAAGATCAGCCGACGCTTTCTACTACTTCATTTATACATATTGTAAACAGCAACGGTCCTATCACATTTCCCTGTGGTACTCCAGATATTATCTATACATCTGCCGATTTTGTTCCGGTAAGACCGATGTTGAGTTCTATCTGCAAGAAAGTCTTGAATCTAATCTCATGTCTACTCCGATACTCCGTAAGATCGTATTTTTTTCATTAAACGGCAAGGCGGGACGGTGCAAAATGCCTTACTGAAATAGAGGAACACGGCATCAACCTGACCGCCGTTGTCCACTGCGCCGTAGAACTCACGGAGAAACAGCGCGAGCTGAGCTTCGCAGGACCTCTGTTTGCGAAATCCATGTTGATTTTTATAGAGATGTTCGTTTTCCAAAAACGTCATAATTCTTGAGCATAAAACATGTTCTATAATTCCACAATAGATTCACGACAACGATATAGGTCTATAATTGTGTGGATCTGTCTTACGGTCTTTCTAAAAACGGGAATGATCTGCGCTTTTTTCCAGTTGTTAGGTACCTTTCGTCGCACAAGAGATTTACGACACATTGCTGTGAGAAGGGGAGGAAGTGCTTTCGCATAATCTGTATTGAATCCTATAGGTATCTCATCTGGTCCTGATGCGTTTCCACCACTTAGCGATTGTAGCTGGTTTTCAGTTCCGCGACCGTTTATCTCTATATCCGTCATTTTGACGTTCGTACGACGATTGAAATTAGGGACAGTGTTACGATATTACGAAAGACCGAATTCAATATTTTGGCCATCTCTCTGTTACAATCCGTTTCGGTGCCGGCGTGCTCGCTGAGAGAGTGAGTAGATGATTTGGATCCACTTGCCGGCCGCGATAGCCGAGCTGTTCTAGGCCTTTCAGTCCGGAACCGCGCGACTGCTACGGTCGCTGGTTCGAATCCTGCATCGGTCATGGATGTGTGTGATGTCCTTAGGTTAGTTAGCTTTAAGTAGTTCTAAGTTCTACGAGACTGATGACCTCAGATATTAAGTCCCATAGTGCTCAGAGCCATTCGAGCCATTTTTTGGACCCACTTACTGATTTTACATACGACCAAAAATCTCTTAGTGTTTTTACTCACGGAGGTTAACAATGTCTTACTTTCAAAATCACTGAACGCTTCTCTCATTGCTCTCCTTACGCTCATTTTCGCTTCTTTCAGCTTTTCTAACACGGCTATTAAATCATGGTGGATCTTTCCATTCCTTTAAAACCTTACTCGGAACATACTTGTCTTTGACATATTGACTGATGCCTTTGAATTTTTTTCAATTGTTCTCCACATCTTCATCCTCATCACCGAATATTTGATACTGACTGCTGAGATATTCTGAAATGTGTATCTTGTCACCCTTGCTCAGTAGATATATCTTCCTACCTTTCTTAACAGTCCTTGTAGGACCCGTCCTCATAGATGCTCTCACAGCTTTATAATCACTGATACCTTCCTCTACGTTAACTGATTCGGTAAGTTCAGGTCTGTTTGTTGCAGGAGGTCTAAGACGTTATTCTCGTGATTTGGTTCTCTAAGTATCTGCTCAAGGTGATTTTCGAATATTTATTTAAATCGTTCTTATTTATTTAATCGTATGGCTAGGGTCCCCCGTCGGGCAGATCGTTTACCTGGTGCCGGTCTTTCAATTTGACGCCACTTCGGCGACCTGCAGTCGAATTTTTTTCGAACAAGACATCCGGAAGGATGCCACACGAATCCCTGCCTCTGGCATCACACTCCCAATCTATACAAGTTGAAGTCAGCTCCTATTACAACAGCATGATCAGGAAAATTACTAATGATATTCTGCAAGTTCTGTCTGAAGCGCTCTACAATTACAGATCCTGACCCACGTGGTCTACAAAAGCATCCGATCACCATTTTTGACCTTTCTTTGATGCTCAGTTTCACCCAGATTAATTCACATTCGGAATCCGTGATAGCTTCGCTAGATTTTATCGAACTTTTTACTCCACTAACCACGCCGCCACCAATAGCCACTAGACTATCCATATGATAAACATTCCAATACGAACTTAGGATTTCGTTGTTATTGACATCTGGTTTCAACCAGCTATCCGTTCGCAGTACCATCTGTGCATCATAACCTTCAGTAAGCCATTCTAACTCTTTGACCATTCCCTGGGTGCTCCTGCAGTCTACTAAAATCACATTAATCTTTTCTACCTCTGATCTGTGAGGACCAGGATTCGCTGAGGTCACTGTGGCAGATTTATCTGAAGGGAGGGGTTCTCTAACATAAAAAAGTCCCATGTGCATGCGATAAGTATCCTGCTACCCTTAAATGCTGTATGTGTAGTATACCAAATAAATGGTTATTAATATGTGAATGGTTATGTGGGAAGCTATTTGCAAAGAGAAATTGGGTCAAGTTAGTCGATGTGGACTCTCCAGTCAACTATACAACTATAAGTTTTGTGTTCCACAAAATTTAGCTTGGCCCACACCCAGTTTCTTTAAAACTGGGGAAATTTAATATCAGAACTGAATTAATCACTGAATTGGTAGGTATAACAAATGTGATAATATTAACAAAACGATCCAAGTGAATATATTGAATGAGCATATGGGAGCGTTTGAAATACACATGTTAAATCAAATAATTTAGAGCAAAGAGGAGCTTAACCCTCAACAAATAGTATAAGATAATCAGACAAATATCTACAAATATAAGGTGTTCATTTTGAGCTTTAGAAATGCAAGGTTGATTGTATTAAAAATAATCTTACACGAGGGGAGGGGTTTGTCATAGAAACAGTCATCACAGTTTAAAGTAGTTTATGAAAATAAAACATCATATTAAAAATTCACAAAGTAATTCTATACTATGATCTACCATTGCCTGTTATTTAATTAATTAACTCACTTATATTATTACTATATTGAGTGCTGAAGTACACTGCAGTGATAAATGAAATCTCAAGTGCACATGGAAAAAGTTCATACAAACATACACAATTCAGACACACTAAAATAGAGATAAAAAGAATTTTGCCTGTCACAGTGAGTCAGAGGCTCAGAGCCTCACCCCTCTCCCTACGATTGAATTATTGTGAATGAAAATACTATGGTACACGTTCCAATAAAGAAACTTAGGCGTATCAACTCGCACATCAAACTAAGGTACGCTGCGTGAAACACCCGAAAATGTCGTGAATATTTATCAACAAAGAAAAATTACTAAGACTAGTGAGAACTTGAAAAATACAAATGTAAGCCGTATAACAATAAAATATCACACGGAATTAAGAACAAAGCTTATTCAAAATGGTACTGAAATTACACATGATGAAATCACCAGCACCTTGTATGAAAAAGTTACACAATCTTAAAATTGAAACGAAATCAAAAGTAGAAGAAATAAAACTCATACACATTGAAAAGATAACACATACATTCGAGTTAAAAGAGAAGTTAGACAACTGAATTTTAAACCTGTACTGGAGTTAAGAACTTCCTACACCATAGGACTGAAAAAACATACTAAATGCAGAAAAATATGCAGGTGGTTACACTCTGAAAAATATAAGAATTCGACTACCGAAGTTAAAAATAATCTAGTAAATCAGATGCGTGCATCAGTTAGAACATAATACTTACCATCACACACTGACCCGTTCACAAGAGCCAAGTGGCTCTTAAGAGTACCGTCTTCACTAACCAGAAGTTCAGTCCCTGTAACGAACTTCCCCCAGGTAGCCGGAAGAGACCAGAGGGGTCCTTGCCGACAGCAACTTAACTGCTATCGAATGACTACCGAAAGGGTACAAATCTCTCTTTCCTGACTGGGAAAGCTACGTTGGCTACATTGTTACTACCACAGCAGGCAGCCAAATGCTGTACTGCTACAATATAAAAGAAAAATTCCACATACACATTCATTCACTCATTCATATAGAGGATAAAGAGACAAAGGGAATTTGGAAACACAAAACGTAGGAAATATACAATGTATTAGGTGGTTACTGGAAAAACAGATACTTTAATGTAATTCTGTATCACTGAATAGGGAAGAACACGAAGTACAAAACCAAATTAAAAATAACTATGTATGACAACATGAAATACAAGTTAAATAAAATGGTTCAAATGGCTCTAACCACTATGGGACTTAACATCTGAGGTCATCAGTCCCCTAGACTTAAATCTACTTAAAGCTAACCAACCTAAGGACATCAGACACATCCATGCTCGAGGAAGGATTCGAACCTGCGACCATAGCAGCAGCGCGGTTCCGAACTGAAGCGCCTAGAACCACTCATCCACACAAGTTAAACAGTATGAAGCGAATCTCACAGAGACGCTTTATCATCTCCGAATAACTTGATAACATGTGTACATTGTGTAGGGTGTGCTATTAAGTCTTGTAATTTAGCATCATTATGCTTAATGACAAAATATATTTAGTTCATTTATAACAAAGTAGATTCTTTATAGTGATCAGAATAACAATGTTTACCACTCTCAATCAATATTTGAATAGTATTACTTGTACTTTGCAGTATTGATTACAAAATTTTTTATGGGAAGAGATTTATTTTCTGCATTTAACTTATGACTGCAGCTTGTTATTGGCAAATTAACTATTATTTTATACTACTTCACCTAACGATAGAATCATTTCTGTCTTTCATGTCAAATATAATTCAAATAAATTATAAATCTTATATTTTTATTTTTGATTTGTCTAATGTCGATTTAATTCGACATCTACTGCAACTTGCTTTTGCTATTTTTGTTGCCGTTCACACATCTTTAATATGTTTTAATGTTTGTAGGCAAGAATGTTTTTTAACGAAGTTTATTAATGTGTAGAGACATTTATCGACTTATTGAAAGGCTCTATTATATCCCTGAATGATTTGTACAGTACACTTATAGTCTCACTACATGAAAATAACAGTGTTTTAATACAGGTGATGATTATAATGTTATTGTAGTAGAAGGTCATTCGAATACAGCTTTGTATAAGTGTGCAGTAATCATATATAAAACGTTTTTAAAGAATTAGTGAAATAATATTATTGTGGGTTTCTCATCTGAACTGTGGCATGTCTTTAGTGATTTTGTGTATCATATGCATGCGTATTTAAACTATGTGGCACAGAAACTTCCAAAAAGCTTTCTTCATCTGATGACCTTTTTGGACATAAAATGTCATATCCGTCTCGTATTTCTTTGCTGGTCGCTAGCTTTTGCCGCTTGATAAATGTTTGGGAATATAATGAACCTTTTCAGAAAGAAGTGTTCCTTTGTACTCTTTATGTCTGCATGTTTGGTAAACAAATGTCGAGGCCTGTACTCCTGACTTCATTTTTAATCCAACTAATTGGGAAATCCAGTCTGACGAGGAATCGAGGAAAGGGTTGAAACCACAGACGTGGAACAGGTTAAATGTCGACAAGAGGTTAAAGGACATATAGAAACAGTGCAGCAAAATATCGAACTACTATGAGCGCAACAGATGAAAGCTCAGGCGCAGATAAGGTAGATAAGTCTGCCGAGAGTGTGAAGGCATTAGTGGTTGCGTGTAGAAGCAGCGGTGATACGGTTCGTATTGTGGTGGTCACAGTGCCAAAGTTAACTCCCTGTTAAAATTTGAACATGGGCAATGTAAAATTAGATGTTGGCATCGTGGGTGGATGCGGGCACTTCATAATCACATGGCGTAGGCTGAAAGAAGATTAGGCTACAGCCAAGAAAGACAGGAATGCGTGCTCAATGAGAAGTGTCTGGGGTACATCTCGATGATTCTATACACGAAGAGGAATGGGATTGCGCACCAGAGACATATGAGCCAATACCCGACATGATAAGTAATAGGAATGTCTGAGGGTTTTCGCAATGGCAAGAAATGGAAAGCTTCGATTATAATCATTCCTTTTCTGCACAGAAGTTCGAAGTGTTCTGTAATTCCTCATATGGTATCCAACCCAGTACTTAGTTATGAGAATTCCACTATTCACTGCCTCCCAATTGGCCTAATGCGCGTAGAATCTAGTTCATATGTGGTTATTTAGAGCAAAAACTGACATTCCGAATGGGACCAATTGCGCGAGAATGTCATACCTAACGAGAATTTGGCAAAGGATTCTTATTAATGTACTGATCAGATCGCACGCACTGCACGAATCAACGTAATATTACTAAATTACCACCAGCTGGGATTGAAGAGTCCAGCGAGATTCTTTGAGCGTATGGTTCACAAAAATTGGTTTCGGTACAGTCCGTACAGCCACCTTGATCTAATCAGGATTTGCATTACCAGACTACTAGTACATGATATATCTCAGGAATATTGTTTTAGTTGGGAGATGCAAAGATGACGCTGATGTTTTTGGAAGCCTGCTCCAGGAACTCGATAAGATGCAGGAGTAATCTGATGTGAAATAATCAGCGTTGTGCCAACTATTATAATTAACTGTGGCGTATAGACGACGCGGAAGGTGCCCACGCAACAGGGGTAACAGTGCGTGGACGCAATGAAACTGATAGCTGACACCAACCCTGTCACACTAATGAGTAGAATCGAAAAATAACGAGCATTATGAACGGAGGGATAATCGTCGCTGGGAGAGCGCGAATGGATGTAACTGGAAGAGGCAACTGCATAGAAACGTATAGGACGAAGCATGAAACGATTGCAGAGATGTTGTTTCGACAGGAGTCGGAATCAGTTAGATAGGACCCAAGAATAATGTGCACCCTGGAGGAAGCAACTAAGATTCCAGAAGCTGACTGACAGAAAATGAACAAGGCGTTTCCACAATAAATGGAGAGCTGAGACAAGTGCATGAGGAAGACGATGATAAGGACCACGAAGATGACGATGACGAACCGTTAGGATATATATTTGATGTGAAGATGTCAGTGGAGAAACTTTCACAATAAACGATGGAGAGCCGAGACAAGTGCATGCTGAAGAGAATGATGATGATGGTGAGGACAACGATGGCAAAGACAGGGAAGAAATACAGAGTAATGATTTAAAATGTGAAGAAAATGGTGTTCTGATCTGTAAATTGATTTGTGAAGAAGGGTGCCAAGAATGAAGAGCATCCATGGACAGGGCATTTATGGTACTACGTACGAATAGGTGGAATCCATGGAATATCGTGATTATTCACAGGAAGGAGGAAAGAGAGTATGAGGCTGGCAGCGATGAACTGTAAAGAAATTTACTTGATGAGAAAACTGGACAAAGGACAAGATATAACTGGGGGTAACAAAGCCATGTTGAATGTTAATATCCTTCTTATACGCTGTAAGCTCTATTAAATTTATTTTACTTTGTGTGATTTCCTACAAAAGCATGTTGTGTGATAGACGTACGTTGCAGTTGTTAATGATTTTGAGTTGCCATTGAGCGACATTTTTCTTGAGTACAATTTAATAATTGGTCAGTATGTAAATAAGTTTGTGGCAATTCTGTTCTGCCTATTAGGCAAGTAATTCTACAGGTTGTGATATTATTTGTTCGATCTTAAACATATGTAATCATATTAGGAATAAATACAGGGATTGATTTTTGAATAGTACTTTGTTCGATTAACATATTTCTATTGAATGTTGACATGGTGTACGGAAGCAGCCTACTCACACCGTATAAAATTCACAGCAGTCTTTCGATTGCGTGCCACCAGTCCGCTGTAATTAGTTCTGACATCATAAATGTTTCGCAATACTTTAAAAATCAAGTAAATAACCTGAAACGTTTCTAGCATGTCAGGAGTAATATTAAATTATTATGCGTTGAATATCAGTGCATTAACTTTAACCATTTTCGAAATTTGGAGATTTTTCTGTAAAAATCATTGGCACAACAGCAAAGAGCTAGAAACTTAAACATTTATATTTAGATTCCGTTTGCATAATAATTTAGTAGAAACAGTATTCTGGATCTCATAAATTAAAATTTTAGTTGAAATTCATGATGTTATGGTTTTTGTCTTAAAAATAAGGAAGCTAGATAGATTAAGTAGGTGAATAAATAAAGCTAGGATGTTTACATTTAAGTGGAATGGAGATCCGCTATAATCATAAAGATATGAGAAGTTTCAACTGCATAACTAATAAACTATAGTGATAGCGTATCTTCAAAGGGCAAGTTCAGAGCTCGTCTACTGTGTGTAGTGTAATTAAATTAATTCTCTCGCCCAAAATATTGGACTTAGCCACATCAGACTTTTATTATGATTACTTACCTGTGTGCTGATTGCACATTTAAATTGAGAGTTTCATTGGCCATCAGAACAGGAAGCAATGATTTACTTGATAACTTAAAGTGGTGCATTACTAGCCCAGCGGGTAGTCGGGACAGCGGATTTAATCAGGCGTTCCCTTAGCCGTCTGCATCGCGGCTTTATATATAAGAACGCCGCACGAGAAAGGAAGGCCCCAGTTCTCTCCAGACGCTGATCAGCGGACCATTTGTGCCGGGAGTCGCGTCGCGTCGGTATCATTGCTATAAACAGCCTCGGATGCCGGAATAAGTTACTTGGGATACGCGTACCCAAGAAATCATTTTCGAGTGAAGTGTTAATTCTGGGATGACTTTAATGATCTCTCTTCAGTTTGCGTATGTCGTATTTTCATGTGCCGCTGCAGGACAGACATTCTACCATTATTTAGCGTGGCATATGATGAACATTATCACCAAATTATGGCGAGCATTCACTTAAACATTTAATTTGTACAATTATAGTCGTATCAGTGCATTAGACTCTGAACTGCTCTGGTAGTTGGATTGTGTGGATTCTTTTTGGTCTGTGAGTTTCAGAATATAGTGAACATTCTTGAAAGAATCGTTTTTGATTTTGAATCCCAGACAATCTCCTATTTCCTCAGAGCTACAAGCTGTAGCTATAAGTGTATTTCTCAGATGAAGTGGGCACTAGGAATTCTAATTACAGGCTTCACGTTTTATTAATCACTTTCTGGTTGCCAATATTGTAGTTAGAGAGCCAGTGTTGAGAATGGCAAACAACAGCATTAAATAAATCACAGGAACATTTCAGTAACAATAAATTTCCATACGCCGCCCCGCATATGGTGCATTGTTGGGAAAGACATTCCACATTCATTTATTATTCTACAAAATGGTCTGCCAGAAATAAGAATGAAACGAATTTGTTGCTAAATGCACTTCAGGTTTTCTTATATTTTTTCTGTTCAGGCGAGATTGTTATACTACTTTTGAATTCGTCAAAGAAGGGTCTACATTTGCCAATTTTTTTTTCAGCCTTAATCTATTGTTAGTTGCTCTGGTGGTGTCCGGACAGTTGCCACGCCGGACATTTGCCACGCCGGACATTTACCACGGCTTTGCCTGCTCCGAAGGGTTTAGTCCATTGTCTCCCCCCTCCCTCCTCCTCCTCCTCCTCCTCCTCACCCACCCACCCAGTTTGCCATTGAAGCAGCATTATCAGAGCTAATATTATGTTGTAATTGTAAATAGAGTGTACACTAGTTCAGTGTGCTTACGCTGATTTTACACACGCTAGAATGGTAGATGGTGAGTTATCATTTTCATGGTCCAAAGCATGTGCAAAGTGTGATGCAAATCAGCCTTTAATGTAAAAATTAAAAAGTGTTTCAAGCCTCACAAAAGTATCCCTACTGTTGACACAGTAAGATAACTTTTTTCTAGCTTCCAATATTATGGCCATACTATTAAATAATTGTGAGTTCTAAAATAATTTTCTGAAGCTTCAGAATCGCAACTATCACCTAAAATATCATGGTTTGTTAAACTGATAGTATACACTTTCGTAAAATAAAATGGGAACTGAACGTTTGAATTGCACATAAAATTGACATCCCAAAACTGATCTGATGCTAAGGTTCACAATTTTGAAACCTCAAATACTTTTTGTTTAAGTTTAGCTGCAAACATTTATAGTAGATGTAAATCTACTTAAGTACATTTAGATATAGTCCTTTAAAAGTTAAAATTTCTTACTTAACTGTTGATTATCTTTAAACAGGTCAGTAAAAGCAAGGAGCTTAATATTGAAAATTAATTGTTACTAAAGAACATCAGAAACAAATGTATAAGACCTTCTTTTCTTATACATTAGCGACTTTTTGAAAAGATATTTGATCATTTCCTCCGTCACTGACAGTATAATTTCAGTTGCTTTGCAAAACCAGGGATTTCTACTTCTAAATTATGTTTGCAGCTGTTCTCATTTCGAATTCTGGAATATTTACTTCGTCTTCTTTGTTGGAGCAATTTCGGAAAATGAATTTACTAACTCCACTTTAGTGGCACTATCATCAGTAACATTACCGTCGCTGTCGCGCAGTAAAGGTACTTACTGAGCCTTTCCGCTGGTTTACTTAACGTGGGACCAGTTTCTCTTTGGATTTTCCGCCACATTTCTAGAGCGAGTTTCGTTGTGGAAACTATTAAATGCATCTCGCATTGAAATCCGCACAAAATTTCGGACCCCAGTAAAACTTTACCTATCTTGGAGATTTTGCGTCCGTCTAAATTATACATGCCTTTTGCGGTGCTCCTGAAACAACTTTCTGTCGTGTTTTGTGTACCATGGAGGATCAGTGCTTTCCCTTGTTAATTTATTTGGTATGAATATCTCGAGTGCTGTTGATACTATTTCTTTGAACTTAAGCCACATATAGTCTTCATTTACATAGTTTGGAAGGATTGGAGAGTATCGCTTAGAAAGACGTCACCTGAATTTTTAGCTGCTTTTATAAATAGATATATTTCGCGTTTAGTTTTGGTGAATTTCTTTGTTACGGAATTGAGCCTCGCTATGACTGTGTGTTCACAAATCACTGTATGTTGTGGTGCTCAGGATTATTTGTGTCTAAGAGGTCAAGTGTGTTTTCGTAACAATTTACAGTTTGAATGGCCTCTTGAACTAACTGTTAAAAATAATTTTTTAAAAAAGCATTTAGAACAATTACGAAGTTGTTTTCTATTTACAACAGGGTATGAAAATGTATTTTTGTCGACACGAGGAAGGTAGATTGAAGTTACTGCCAACTATAATTGTATGAGCAGGGTACCTATTTGCGATGAGACTCTTTGAACTGTTCAGCAACTGTTTCATCTGAGATAGGGGGTCGGTAAAAGGAGCCATTTATTAATTTATCCCAGTTGTCGAGTATAGCCTCTGTCCATATTAAGTCACAGGAACTATCTGCTTCAAAGTCGATTGTGAGCTTACATTATTTTTCCTTAAGTTGTCCTTCTTGTTTCTGTTGTAGTGCAGATAATTACAATTACGGCTTTTCCCTCCAGAACCTAAGATGCTTTCTCTGTGACCCCGTTAATATCAGAGCTAAACAATGTAGAACAACAAGAGTAGCATTCTGTATTACTTCATTTCCTTATTTCTAACATTTTAATATTGTAAGTAGATTGCAGATGACATGTCAATCATTGATGTTCTTATCTCTATTTAGGGAACGTGTTTTCATTTATGTTTTGAACATTGTCCCGCTACACTTTATTAACTAATGTTTTTAGAGAGTAAATTAATATGGAGTATGTCGTTCTTCTTTTCAAACATTCACAAACTCATTTATTCTTTCCCTATTGTCTTTTGGGTATACAGTTGTAATAATTAAAGTAGGCACATATGCAGTGATAAAAAAGAAATGATTAGCTTACATTTGTATTCTCGTTTCATCCTTACTTTCTTATTGCTCTCATGCCGAGGGACTGTTTCTATCATAATCAGTAAGCGTGAAAGGAAGCTACCGTACAGACAGAGGAATCTATATTTATAGTTGGCAGAACTGATTACATACTGACTTAATCGTCGGTATTGCTTTCGTTTCCCAAAAGTTATAAATATTTCGATTTCGGAATAGAAGCTCTGTATTTGGCCAAGATGTCGAAGAAGAAGGTCCCTTACTTACTGGTTGCATCGAGTAAGATGTGGAGACGGCGGTTTGAAAGCGGACAGAGGTAGAGCGGGGAAGGGCATCCCTTACCTGGGGGATTGCTACTCAAGCTACCTGGCGAAGGGGCAAGTGTGGCAAATGTCTGGCGTGGCAAATGGGGAAGGGCGTCCCTTACCTGAGGGATCTCTACTCAAGCTACCTGGTGAAGGGGCAAGTGTGGCAAATGTCCGGCGTGGCAAATGTCCAGCGTGGCAAATGTCCGGCATTCGCTCCGGTGCAGAGAGAGGCAGGTGTTTCAATCATGTTCTGATGTGAATGAAACCCTCAAGGCGACTTACGTTGTGAGTTTGGCAAAACGAGGATGCCTAGCTAAAAGAGTGCCTTTTTCATTTTATTTTTCTGTGTTGTTTCATATTCTCATTCCGCCCTGTATCTAGATGTGTGTAGGTTCATTAACGTTTATTTATATGCTTGACGTGAAAGTGTTGTGAGATTAACCATCCATGTATAAAATCCTCAGAGGGCATAGTTTTCTATGTACATCACGAGCTTGGCTGAAAAAAAGGTTATCTCACTGCAACAGAATATATTTAGTATTTTATTTATTGTGCTATTTCATATTCTTATTCTGTTTTATATGTGTGGGTTTTAAGCTTGTACTATATGTATGCTTGATGTGAAAGTAGTGTGAAGTTAGTCATCCTGTAAGTATATATGTGTCCATGTGATTGTTTAGACTATTACAAAAGGTTGAACTTTTCTGACGAATGCGGTTTCTTTTATCTCATTGACACATTTCAGGGATAAATTAGTTTCCAGGCTCATGTTTTGTGGATCTCTAAAATACTGACTCAGTGAAGATTTAGTTAAACAGATCTGATGAGGTAGTCTCTTTCAGTGCACTGCTTTTCTTTTGTGTAACGTGTACTTCTGTGCATACTGTGGTGGTGGTGTAGTAGTGTTTATTGATTGCGTCTTAGTGAGGGTGGCACTGAGAAATTTGGTGCTATTGATTCCCTCTTAGTGATGATGACAGTGTTCTTTTGGTGTCTTACTGATCCACTATTAGTGAGGATGGCGTGGTGATTACGATGGCTATATTGAAGTTACAGTGATTGAGTTTGTTGATTCTTCTTCATCCAGAGGTTTTTGTGTGATGATTTTTCGGTCCATAGTTAATGGCTGTACGAAGTTGGGCAGTAATAAAGAATGGCTACAGGCCTTATGCGTTTTCTAGCTGTTATTGTGAGTTAGCATTTATGACTGTCAGTGCCTGAAATGAGATGACTGTACATAAGTGAAGTTTATGATGAATGACTAGTTTTTCCTGCCAGAAATAAGAGGGACAAGGCATTTATTGAGAATTGTATGGATTTGACGCTGATGCAAGAAGCATTTTTGCTTGAAGGAATGAGGAAAGAAATCGTAGGCCCGAGAAGATGAAGAACCCCACTATTTACGTAGACTTTGATGAGATGTTGACTGTTTAAGCACCTGTATGGCAAGGAATATAATTGAGATTTCAAATAGAGGATACTTTATAATGAGTTTATGGAGGGACTTGAGATGAAATGTGAAGTATACCTCCAACTACTACGTACGCCAATCGTGATGGAGACAGAAATGTGATGAATTGCTGGACTACAGGTATGGGCAGGTACTTATTATCTTCCTAGAGGAAGATTCTACGATAAGAATACAAAATGAGCTTTGGGAAGTGCGAGGAGAGCACCATAATTGAAACTATTTTCTGAGAAAATGTTTTGTGAATGAATACTGTGCTCAGTAGTGCAGTAGATGAGGGAAGTTTATGTGAAAACAAACAATGCAGATGACGTTAAATAATGTGTTTAGAACCATTTTCATCAACAGAAGTAGAATTTAAATAGAAATTCAGGTACCCAGTACGTCAGACCAAGTATGTGTGTGTATGAAGATATTTTACAAAACAGATAGCTTACATGGGTGGAGGAAAATAGTAGAGGAAGATTGAGCCAGAGGAAGGGCCATCGTGGGATATTAAATGTGAATACGTAAGTGAAGGGTAGGTCCTACTTATTTTACTTAGTGAAGTAAGATGTATACATATTTTTCTTGTGGGTAAAATGATGACGTATGAATGAAGTGTGTATTGAGCTGTTTAATTAGTAGATCATGTATAAGTGCTAATGCAATTTGTAAGTTACAGGAAACAGAAGGCAGCGTAGTGGCAAAATGGGGAAAATTAGCAATAAGAGGTGGTACAAAATAAAAAAAAGAGAACATCCACGAAGGAGGAACTGACGGAAAGATGACAGTAAAGGCTACAAATGGATGAAGCGGGAGTAAATTTCCTATGGAAGAGGACACTTCGTATACAGTTGATAATATATTTAACAGCCAAAGAAACTGGTATACCTGCCTAATATGGCGTGGGGCCCCCTCGAGCATACAGAAGTGCCGCAACACTACGAGACATGGACTCGGCAAGTGTCTGAAGTAGTGCTGGAGGGAACTGATACCATGAATCCTGCAAGACTGTCCATAAACCCGTAAGACCACGATGCAAAGCATCCCAAATATGCTCAATAATGTTCATGTCTGGGGTGTCACTCTGTAGAACTTCAGGGCGCGTGGAGTGACGCATTGCCATGCTGGAATTGTCCAAGTCGTTACAATGCACAATGAACAAGAATCGATGCAGGTGATCAGACAGGATGCTTACGTGTCACTTGTCAGAGTAGTATCTAGACATATGCAGTGGTCCCATACCACTCCAAATGTTCACGCTCAACGCCATATCAGAACCTCCACCAACTTGAACAGACCCCTGCTGACATGCAGGGTCCATGGAATCATGAGGTTGTCTCCATTCCTGTACACGTCCATCCGCTCGACACAATAGGGAAATAGATAGGGAAATAGACTCGTCCGACCAGGCAACATGTTTCTAGTCATCAACAGACCAATGTCGGTGTTGAGGGCCCAGGCAAGATGTAAAGCTCTGTATCGTGCAATCATCAAGGGTACACGATTGGGCCTTCAGCCCCGAAAGCCAAGATCGATGATCTTTTGTTCAATGGTTCGCACGCTGAAACTTGTTTATGGCCCAGCCTTGAAATCGTCAGCAATTTGCGGAAGGATTGCAGTTCTGTCACGTTGAACGATTCGCTTCAGTCGTCATTGGTCCCGTTCTGGCAGGATCTATTTCCGGCCGTAGCGATGTCGGAAATTTGATGTTTTACCGGATTCCTGATATTCACGGTACACTCGTGAAACTGCCGTACGATAAAATCCCCACTTCATCACTACCTCGGAGATGCTGCGTCCCATCGCTCTTGCTCCAACTGTAACACCACGTTCAAACTCACTTAAATCTTGATTACCTGCCATTGTAGCTGCAATAACCAACTGCGCCAGACACTTGTCTCATATAGGCGCCGCCGATCACAACGCCGTATTCTGCCTGTTTACATATCTCTGTATTTGAATAAGCATACCTATACCAGTTTCTTTGGCCCCTCAGTATTTTTTTATGATAATACTTTCTATATAGGTCTATCTTGGATGTTTTTGTTTTTCCAGAGATGAGTTCTTAGTAGTAAGAGCAGAGGATGTTTTATTTTCCCACAAGTGAGTTTGAAGTAAGTAAAAGTAATGTCTGGATGTGGCCAAGGGTAATTAACAGAATGTGACTGCACGATTTGAAGATATGGTGTGAAGTTACAGGAATGAGATGACAATACTCTCAGGGTATTGATAACTCATGCATGCTACAGTATACGCGCTGGTGGAATGTCTTGGAGAAAGAACACACATGGAGCATTTTCTAGACGTTTTCAGCGCAGCGCTTCTTCCAAACACCTTGATACTATGCACCTATCACGCTAGTGACTTCTGGAATACAATGAGTACGCGTTACGCCACCGCTGCTCCATAATATGGCCACAATCATTCTTTCTGCACTGGCGCTTAACCGAAATATTTCTGGTAGTGGTGAGTGTGTAATCTTCCATTGAGCTGACTGGCGGTCCGTTTCAGGACTGAAAAATGGCACCCATGTCTCGTCCATTGTCGCAGTTGACGAAAAGAACGTCCCGTTAATGCCACCATCACACGTAAACATTGCCCAGCTAGAAGCCATGCACACTGCCTTATGGTTGTCCTTAAGCATTTATTGCATCATCTGGAGGACAGTTTCAGTTTCTCATGCAGGAGTATGTGCACAGATCCAATGGAAACGTCAAATTTGGAGTCGAAGTGTTCCACACTGATTCAGCAATCCTCCAAAACTCATTTCTCCACTCGCACGATCATGACGTCAGGCCTGCTGTTCGAGGCCGAGATTGTCTTGTTTTTTATTGTCACATGACGTTTTGCTTTCTTTATGAAATGACTGTGAGGTACCCCTTATTTGGAGTTAGGACTGCATTTTGGTTTACTTCCGGTTTTGCTATTTCGCAATGGATTGAATGTATCAGCACCGGAGTACCTTCGGAGTAAATAGCGAGCGTTATGTTCCCACGCCGGCTAGCAGAGGCGGTTGGCAATCTGACGTTTTCAGTGCCATCGCTCGCAACGTTAGCAAACAGATACATAGGGAAAGTACATTTATTCTGTCGCGAATCAGGTAACTATTATTAACAATTACTTCCCAACACAAGTCGCTCTTTGCAGCTCGGGTATTGTGAAGAGTCTAAAGGTCATAAATATTATCTTCCACTAATTTTGCAGTGCCAGAAAACGTTGATACTAATAAATAAATGAATAACTTTGGCATAACCGAAGATGTAAGATCTCATACGAACTATAAATATTGTTCGCTCAAGTTACAGACTGTGAGCCATAGTCGGCAGTCGTCGATAAGATGCCTTTCTATCCAGTCATGTGGTAGACGATGCTCTCGTACTATGAATAGTAAGTAACATTATAATCAGTGTTTCTTAAATAAGCGCGACATAATGGCATCCCGTATATAAATTATTTACACTAAAAGCGTCTTATAGCTTCATTATGTAAAACATACACAGTAGTGTTGCAGTTTCAGAATCTGAAGCCGTTGCCACGGCAATACAAGGGAACATATAACTGCGAGAGCATCTCTACGAAACAGATAGGAAGAATTCCTACGCAGCGGCTCACTAATTCAGTTCAAGGACGGACTGGCTTAACTATCCCAAAACTCGGGAGTACACTGGTTGCCAGTTGTACTGAACGCCCCTACGGGCTCACCGGCTAAGCTGAGACAGTTTCTCGAGCGTTAGTGCAATAGGGGGAGGGGGGGGGGGGGGGAATGGGGGGGGGGATGGGGGGGGGTTTCCCTGCAAGTCGCAAACACGAGCGCTCATTAAGCACGTCCATGTCACCATAACTACGTTTCTCCCTCAAGTGGCGACACATTTCAATCAAGGTAAGACCATGCAAATGGAGAAAACGAGTGATTACAGACCGTTCTTGTAATGAAAACGTTGCCATTTAACACAGTAAAAACAGTCGTCGCTCTCGGCACTAGCGCTGGATTTCTGTGTGGAATACAGTGCTGCCATATCGGTCGCGCATTCACAACGAGAGCACACGTATTTTAAACCAAACGACACATTTCTACCTGTTGCTAACGCCGAGAAAAAAAATCGGAGGTGTTGTAGCGTCTATGTATATCGTACAGTTCCGCGATCGTACTGACCTAGAAGACAGTCAAGAAATATGTTGCTTCCGAATGTTAGAATCTAAGGCAGTATCGGATACCGGTTTCTGGTCTAGGGGTAGTGCGTGGGAGAGGGACATAGCAGAAATACAAAAGAGATAAAATTTTCTAGACTGTTATGTCTGAAAGCGATGTTGCAAACAATCTCTTTATGCCCCTCCTTTATTTTGTGGGTGTATCCCTCCCCTCCGCATTCGCCTCTCAACTCGTGAAAAGACCATGCAGGTAAAATCAGAGAGATTCGAGGTCTACCAGTTGACGTTGTTCCCGCACAAAATTCACGGCTGTATCAGGGAAGAGGGGAAGTGACAGTGGCATACAGCCACACTAACTGCCCTTGCTCCATAAAGCATCTTGCGAAGTATAAACGCAGATGTAGATGTAAACAACAATGCTCAGTAATGCTTATTATCGACGGCTCAGCAAGGAGCGCGAGTAGCTCTCACACAACACAGTGACGGAGATTCGATTTGGCGGCAATATTTCGCGAGCCGGAAGCGCGCCCTAATAGTAGCGCTACTGCAGGCTAGGTTTCCACTCGCAGGGGCACCAACAATACGGCCTGATTTACGAGCGGCCGGCGGCCACCTGTCCGGGGCGGAGCTGCGCGGCGTGGCGCGCTAAATCACGCCAGTCGCCAGCCGCCGCTGAGTTACTCGCTAATCGGCCGCTGAGAGATGGCTCCAGCCGTCATTCCGGGCGCTGCGTCTGCGGGCTCCACCTACAGGGGTTGGACAAAATTACGGAAATATCGCGAGAAATGCACGCTTGAAGGTAAATGTAGATGACAGCCATGCCTTCAGATTGCTCTGTGTTCAAAAATGGCTCTGAGCACTATGGGACTAAACATCTGTGGTCATCAGTCCCCTATAACTTAGAACTACTTAAACTACTTCAACCGTAGCGGTCACGCGGTTCCAGACTGAAGCTCCTAGAACCGCACGGCCACACCGGCCGGCTTGCTCTGTGTATTTGACTACGAACGACACCTGTGCAGTGTCCTCAATGCGTCGCAATTGTCAGTCGTGGAGAGAACTGTGGTCTGTTTAGTCATGAGGACATTACTTCGGAGGTAGCTGAATTGGAACCTGGGCAAACTGTTGGCGCTCTTAAAGTGGTTGCTTCAGGAACCAAGGTAGCCGAAGTGTGTGATATTTCAAGAGACACTTAATGGAAGATGTATACACCACACAAGGAAAGCAGAGAAACATATCCGCCAAGCCACGAGGCGGACGGAAGTGTGTTGAGGGATATTGGCAGACCGTCTCTAATTTGTGGTAAGTTCTTATGGGACCAGAGTGCTAATGTCATCCATCTCTAGGCTGACACACTACTTAATCTAACTTAAACTAACTTACACTAAGAACAACACATACACCCATGCCCGAGGGAGGACTCGGACCTCTCTACAGATTTGATGTCCGTCTTGCCATTTGGTATCGTGTGACACACATCACACCACGCCTCGTCAAGCAACACGATGCTGATATATGATACGCACCTCATGCCAATCAGGTACCGCCATCTTCAGGCATGTCATTTCTTTCGATGATAAACGGTCCAACTGAAAACATTTCATGCAGGAACCCAAGATGCTGAAGGCTGTTCCGAAGACACGATTTATTAACAAATATCTTCACTTCCTTGACACTAAAAAGAAGCTCGTTGTGTAAGTAGGCTGTTTAGGTTTTTATATTGGTAACGTCACATAGCGCTCTGTATGAAAAGCACTGGCTGTGCTGTGTGCAGTCAGTGGCTGGATGGCATTGTTGTAATACTCGCCATTGTAGTGTTGGGCAGTTGGCTGTTAACAGCGCGTAGCATTGTGCAGTTGGAGGTGAGCCGCCAGGAGTGGTGGATGTGGGGAGAGAGATGGCGGAGTTTTGAAATTTGTAAGACTGAATGTCATGAACTGCTATATACAGTATATTATGACTTTTGAACTCTATTAAGGTAAATACATTGTTTGTTCCCTATTAAAATCTTTCATTTGCTAACTATACCTATCACTAGTTAGTGCCTTCCGTAGTTTGAATCTTTTATTTGGCTGGCAGTAGTGGTGCTCTCTGTATTGCAGTAGTTCGAGTAACCAAGATTTTCGTGAGGTAAGTGATTTGTGAAAGGTATAGGTTAATGTTAGTCAGGGCCATTCTTTTGTAGGGATTTTTGAAAGTCAGATTGCGTTGCGCTAAAAATATTGTGTGTCAGTTTAAGAACAGTCATGTATAATTTTTCTAAGGGGACGTTTCATATGTCGACCCTTAGCCGAGGATACCTCACTGGAATCTTCTGATTTTTTCTTGTACTTTCTGTAATTAGTCTAGCTTTTGTTTATTGCTAGCGCATAATCATAGAGAGAATTTCCTTTGTAGTTGCAGTCTTTCATTGTTGTACAGTAAAACAGTTGTGGCATGCATGTAGTTTTGCACAAAGTATTTGCACAAAGTATTTTGCACCTGCGCTTGCAATTAACTAAATATTATTTTCAGTGCTATGTTAATGTGTTTCCTTATTTTGCTCTTCAAAATGTGGTTTTCTGTGTTATCGTGTGAAATATTGTGACAATAATGGCGTGTGAAAAACGTAATACTAGGCCCCAAAGTAAACTGAGAAATGACAGTGAAGACGAAAGCAGTGTGTTAGCGCCACCATGTAATGAATTAACTAATGTTCAAAGTAGTAATTTGGTAATTGTGCATATGGAAATGGAGTGGGTGGGTAATAATGGCGTAGACAGTGAAACAAATAGTGAACAGGGAAGCATTATCGATCGATCGGTCGGCAACAGCTCGCCTCAGGAATCTGAAATGACAGGGCGCAATCTTGCAAATACTGTAGATTCAGGTTTTGTGTCCTCACCGTTTTCTCAAATAAGTCAAGACACATTTTCCGCTTTTCAAAATGCGAATATTGCCGGTTCAAATGCACTGCCGAATAGCACTGAGGAACATGTTTTAGACACCAGTGCATTGTTATTACAGTTAATGCAACAAATGGGACAAAAGCTTCAAAAGTTAGATGCAATGGAACAAAATCTTCAAACGTTAGACGCAATGGACCAAAATCTTCAAAAGTTAGACACAATGGAACAACAACAGAGACAAACACAGCAAAAGCTTCAAAAGTTAGACACAATGGAACAACACCAGAGATAAACACAGCAAAAGCTTCAAAAGTTAGACACAATGGAACAAAGCTTCGGAAGTTAGGCACCACGCTTGAACAAACACGTGAATATTTAAGTAATGAGTTATATAACATTGAATCGAATGTCAAAAAGTCTGTAATGAAATAAAAACACAAATCTGTGAGCATTTGAACCTATTTTTTCGCGGCATGGAAGTGCATTACAGAATCACGAAGCAGCCATAAAAGAACTGAAAACTATTGTTCATGAATATCATGCGACCTTGCAAGCTAAAATTCACTCAGTTACATCTACCGATTCGGTTATGCCCGCATCTCGTGGTCGTGCGGTAGCGTTCTCGATTCCCGCGCCCGGGTTCCCAGGTTCGATTCCCGGCGGGGTCAGGGATTTTCTCTGCCTCGTGATGGCTGGGTGTTGTGTGTTGTCCTTAGGTTAGTTTGGTTTAAGTAGTTCTAAGTTCTAGGGGACTGATGACCATAGATGTTAAGTCCCATAGTGCTCAGAGTCATTTTTTTGATGCCTCCGTCCGCCTCGTGGCTCCGCGGATATGTTTCTCTGCTTTCCTTGTGTGGTGTATACATCTTCCATTAAGTGTCTCTTGAAATATCACATGAACCATGGACCTTGCCGTTGGTGGGGAGGCTTGCGTGCCTCAGCGATACAGATGGTCGTACCGTAGGTGCAACCACAACGGAGGGGTATCTGTTGAGAGGCCAGACAAACATGTGGTTCCTGAAGATGGGCAGCAGCCTTTTCAGTAGTTTCAGGGGCAACAGTCTGGATGATTGACTGATCTGGCCTTGCAACTTTAACCAAAACAGCCTTGCTGTGCTGGTACTGTGAGCGGCTGAAAGCAAGGGGAAACTACAGCCGTAATTTTTCCCGAGACATGCAGCTTTACTGTATGATTAAATGATGATGGCGTCCTCTTGGGTAAAATATTCCAGAGGTAAAATAGTCCCCCATTCGGATTTCCGGGCGAGGACTACTCAAGAGGATGTCATTATCAGGAGAAAGAAAACTGGCGTTCTATGGGTCAGAGTGTGGAATGTCAGATCCCTTAATCGGGCAGGAAGGTCAGAAAATTTAAAAAGGGAAATTGATAGGTTAATGTTAGATATAGTGGGAATTAGTGAAGTTCGGTGGCAGGAGGAACAAGACTTTTGGTCAGGTGAATACAGGGTTATAAATACAAAATCAAATAGAGGTAATGCAGGAGTAGGTTTAATAATGAATAAAAAAATAGGAGTGCGGGTAAGCTACTACAAACAGCATAGTGAACGCATTATTGTGCCCAAGATAGACACAAAGCCCATGCCTACTACAGTAGTACAAGTTTATATGCCAACTAGCTCTGCAGATGATGAAGATATTGATGAAATGTATGATGAGATAAAAGAAATTATTCAGGTAGTGAAGGTAGAAGAAAATTTAATAGTCATGGGTGACTGGAATTCGTCAGTAGGAAAAGGGAGAGAAGGAAACATAGTAGGTGATTATGGATTGGGGCTAAGAAATGAAAGAGGAAGCCGTCTGAATTTTGCACAGAGCATAACTTAATAATAGCAAACACTTGGTTCAAGGATCATAAAAGAAGGTTGTATACACGGAAGAATCCTGGAGATACTATAAGGTATCAGATAGATTATATAATGCTAAGAGAGAGATTTAGGAACCAGGTCTTAAATTTTAAGACATTTCCAGGGGCAGATGTTGACTCTGAACACAATCTATAGGTTATGAACTGTAGATTAAAACTGAAGAAACTACAAAAAGGTGCTAATTTAAGGAGATGGGACCTGGATAAACTGACTAAACCAGAGGTTGTAGAGAGTTTCAGGGAGAGCAGAAGGGAACAATTGACAGGAATAGGGGAAAGAAATGCAGTAGAAGAAGAATGGGTAGCTTTGAGAGATGAAGTAGTGAAGGCAGCAGACGATAAAGTAGGTAAAAAGAGGAGGGCTAATAGAAATCCTTGGGTAACAGAAGAAACATTGAATTTAATTGATGAAAGGAGAAAATGCAAAAATGCAGTAAATGAAGCAGGCAAAAAGGGATACAAACATCTCAAAAATGAGATCGACAGGAAGTGTAAAATGGTTAAGCAAGGATGGCTAGAAGACAAATGTAAGGATGTAGAAGCTTATCTCACTAGGGGTAAGAGAGATACTGCCTACAGGAAAATTAAAGAGACCTTTGGAGAGAAGAGAACCATGTGTATGAACATCAAGAGCTCAGATGGCAACCAAGTTCTAAGCAAAGAAGGGAAGGCAGAAAGGTGGAAGGAGTATATAGATGGTTTATACAAGGGCGATGTACTTGAGGACAAAATTATGGAAATGGAAGAGGATGTAGATGAAGACGAAATGGGAGATAAGATACTGCGTGAAGAGTTTGACAGAGCACTGAAAGACCTTAGTCGAAACAAGGCCCCTGGAGTAGACAACATCCCATTGGAACTACTGACGGCCTTGGGAGAGCCAGTCATGACAAAACTCTACCAGCTGGTGAGCAAGATGTATGAGACAGGCGAAATACCCTCAGACTTCAAGAAGAATATGATAATTCCAATCCCAAAGAAAGCAGGTGCTGACAGAGGTGAAAATTACCGAACTATCAGTTTAATAAGTCACAGCTGCAAAATACTAACGCGAACTCTTTACAGACGAATGGAAAAACTGGTAGATGCGGTCCTCAGGGAGGAGTAGTTTGGATTCCGTAGAAATGTTGGAACACGTGAGGCAATACTGACTGTACGACTTATCTTAGAAGAAAGATTAAGAAAAGGCAAACCTAATTTTCTAGCATTTGTAGACTTAGAGAAAGCTTTTGACAATGTTGACTGGAATACTCTCTTTCAAATTCTTAAGGTGGCAGGGGTAAAATACAGGGAGCGAAGGGCTATTTACAATTTGTACAGAAACCATATGGCAGTCATAAGAGTCGAGGGGCATGAAAGGGAAACACTGGTTGGGAAAGGAGTGAGACAGGGTTGTAGCCTCTCCCCGATGTATTTCAATCTGTATAGTGAGCAAGCAGTAAAGGAAACAAAAGAAAAATTTGGAGTAGGTATTAAAATTCATGGAGAAGAAGTAAAAACTTTGAGGTTCGCCGATGACATTGTAATTCTGTCAGAGACGGCAAAGGACTGGGAAGAGCAGTTGAACGAAATGGAAAATGTCTTGAAAGGAGTATATAAGATGAACATCAACAAAAGCATAACGAGGATAATGGAATGCAGTCAAGATAAATCGAGTGATGCTGAGTGAATTAGATTAGGAAATGAGACACTTAAAGTAGTAAAGGAGTTTTGCTATTTGGGGAGCAAAATAACTGATGATGGTCGAAGTAGAGAGGATATAAAATATAGACTGGCAATGGGAAGGAAAGCGTTTCTGAAGAAGAGAAATTTGTTAACATCGAATATAGATTTATGTATCAGGAAGTCGTTTCAGAAAGTATTTGTTTGGAGTGTAGCCATGTATGGAAGTGAAACATGGACGATAACTAGTTTGGACAAGAAGAGAATAGAAGCTTTTGAAATGTGGTGCTACAGAAGAATGCTGAAGATAAGGTGGATAGATCACGTAACTAATGAAGAGGTATTGAATAGGATTGGGGAGAAGAAAAGTTTGGGGCACAACTTCACTAGAAGAAGGGATCAGTTGGTAGGACATGTTTTGAGGCAACAAGGGATCATAAATTTAGCATTGGACTGTAGCGTGGAGGGTAAAAATCGTAGAGGGAGACCAAGAGATGAATACACTAAGCAGATTCAGAAGGATGTAGGTTGCAGTAGGTACTGGGAGATGAAGAAGCTTGCACAGGATAGAGTAGCATGGAGAGCTGCATCAAACCAGTCTCTGGACAACACACACACACACTTGTAAAAACTCAGGAAAACTTAAAGGACACAGTAGATACGATTTCAACACAAATGGACAGTCTGAATCTTGGTTCAGAGAAACACACTGAGGAAATAAGTACACTATCGGAGAAAGTAGCCGAACTTTCAGATCAGTTCACTAACTTATCTGCAAAGGTAGATGATGATCTGAATGACACAAGACCTGTAGCCATCACTGACACAGAAGAGTATGAACAAAT
This sequence comes from Schistocerca gregaria, assembly GCF_023897955.1. NCBI lineage: Eukaryota > Metazoa > Arthropoda > Insecta > Orthoptera > Acrididae > Schistocerca > Schistocerca gregaria. The sequence goes on along the minus strand of NC_064921.1, from coordinate 516,408,727 downwards.
TAAGAAATTCAAACAAAATCAGAATCAAATTAATACGCAATTCAAAAGAGAAATCCCGGAAGTACAGGATCAGTTGGCACAAGTAATACAAAAATTACATATTTCAGGGGACACTCGCGCTTCAACACGGGAAGAGGGACTTAGAAATACGGAAAAGCCACAAAATAATAACACAGGGCATTTCGGAAATTATGAAAGGAATTGGCAAGGTGCACCGAATTTTGAGATAGAACCGCCGTAACGACGTAACAATGACCGACATGCGACTCGCCGGCATGATGATTTGACTATAAGCTGTTCATTACTACAAGTAAATTCAAAACATTTAAGAATTCTGGCAACGACATTCATCCACAAGCGTGGCTTCATCAATTCTCTCATTGTTTTTCTCCCAACTGGTCATTAGAACACAGATTAGAATTTATGTGTGGCTACTTATAGAATGAACCAGCTGTAAGAATGCGATCGGTCATTCACGATTGCCACAGTGAAGGAGAATTTTACCATGCCTACCTCTCAGCATATTGGTCTCAAGCCACACAAGACCGAGTAAAACATAGCATCATAATGATGAAACATTTCGAACAATCTGAAGTTTCCAGTCTTGTGAAATATTTTGAAGACATGTTGCACAAGAATCAGTACCTGTCAAACCTATACAGCCCGTCAGAACTCATCCGCATTTGCTTAATCAAATTACCTGAACATTTATGACATATTATTTTGGCAGGACGTTGCAAAGACGACATTGAAGCTTTTCAGGGACTCTTACAAGAATTAGAACTTGACTCTGACAATCGCGGAACGCGAAAACAGGAATACAACAATTACAGGTCACATCCGTCGCAATTCCGCGATGAAAGAAGTAATAACTGGTCACAACAAGGCTATTCTCACAACACAAACCGTGACCAAAACAGACACCACCCGTATGACAACCGTTGGCAGAGTAGTAATAACTACAGGGAAAGATCACCTCTCTGCGGTAATGACAATCACAGAGACAATCAGAGAAACAGACAATATGGGAACCAAAATAAATATTATCAGGGGAGAGAGAATAACTTTAGACGCAACAGTCCAGCCCACAGTTACGATTCAGGGAGAAATTCTCTACCAAGTGACCGACAAGAAAGAAACTATGGTATCTACCAACATGACGACAGACGATATGATCGTAAAACGACAGACCTGAATTGCATCAGAACTGACGGGATTCAAACAGAGCAGGGCACTCTCGACAAGTTGAATTTGTAGAAGTTAGGTCTCCTAATCCCAATAACGACGTGCGCCAACAAAGACACAGACAATGACACGCACCGCAAGCACCCGGGTGCGCCAACTGGCTGAGAGAAAAATAACATAGACGCTAAACTTGAGCAAATTTTAGTATTCCTTACCGACGTATACAACATGATAATTGCTTCGAAGTCGAAACTCTGCGCACTAGAAAGGGTAAAAGATTACACCACATTTCACATGTAAAACCGTTTATTGAATGATAATCTGCTTTTTAACTTAGTCTTTGTTATAACATTTTTCACTTCACGTTACTAGTACTCTTTGTCACACTTACAAACTGTTAACATGCAACTATGTTTTGAAGTTAAGTATCAAGTCTAGAACCTAGGGATCATATTTAGACAGTGATTACGAATGCATTGTTATAGTGAACAGACGACTCAATGTTATTCTGTGTGTACATTCTTGCTTGTTAGTTGCACGATCACGTAACGTCTATAAGGCTCACATACTTAGAACACTTACCAGTACTGCTAATGATATTTTAATACAACATTTTGGTTTACTTGAAAATACATTCTGGATTTAAAGTGCTTTCTGTGACATTCCAGATGACACAGTGGTTAGTTTATGTGACAGCTACACGATTTTATCACGACGCTACTAATGAGTGACAATTTACAATGTTGCTTTTGCGGTGTTTCTGTTTTATATCTGCACAGTTTTCTGTATTATTCTGGAAAGTAAAAGATGTTTTAGTAGTAACTATTGTGGTATAGCAACAATGAGACAGCTTTTTCCATAGCACAACAATATGTTACAGCACAGTACATTAATCATCGCGGCAATAAGCGTAATAACTAAGATCTCTATACGCAAAGCATTTGACTTTTGTTTATCATGAGGTAAGTACATTGACTTCTGTAGAACTTAGCTTTCGGAGGACGATAACTACGACACCTCCACAGAATTATCTTACAGGGAGACGCACATTTAACGCTATAGGACACACATTTGAGTGATTGATTTTGTACTTGAACCATTTATTTTTCAAGATCTTTGAATTACAAATAAAGTTTTCCATGATACATTTCATTCCATTGCTGTAATCTGTAACACCTGTGGGTATAATTACATTAATCCTCAGGGGGGTACACGCTTACTTTGTGTACCATGTGTTTGGCAAGCACAAGGAGCCTTAGCTAATATGGTATTTGTTTATACAACTTTACACATCGGTACCATATTTCTTTAACACATAAATTACACAGCTATCTGATCATTTAACTGAGAGATAAACATTTTTTTTTACTACATCAGTGACACATGTTTACACAACTACACAGTTGGATAACTTCACACTTACGAAATTGTATTTTGTCTGTACTTTGTGAACTGTTCATATTTTTTCGGAACCATTGTGATACTATGATGGCTTTGAATGATGTATTTGGTATGAGATCATGATTTTTAAAGTACGTTCGAGGTTAATGACACTATTGAAATGAGCAGAGAATATTTTTTATGGTTTGAAATTATAGCAGAAAGCTATGACGATTTTGAGATTTGGCTGAGGTTTTATGATGTTATGATGACGATGTGTATTACGCTGTTGCGATATGTTTATGATAAATAAGCTGATGCTATATGAGGAATTTGATTATGCTGCGTATTTATTATGATGAAATATTGAAGAAGTGTCTACGAATATGTATATGTGTAATAAAGCAAGGAATAATGAGTAGTGGTTAGGGACTCTGGTTTTTAAAAAAGGATGTTGGAAACCGAGAATCGTACTTTAAGAGTTATCAAATGTGTGTACATTTGTGAATGTATTACAATGCTGCGAAAATTTTTGGACGCTCTTATATTTATAGGATTTTATTTTCTACACATTTGCAACGCAAATTCTCAACCTGTGAAAATATTTTTATATGAGACTGTCACTGTAGCGGAAACTGCTGTCGTAAATATTTCAGTAAGAAAGGTAAGTGACCTTGACGTAATGCGTTTTGGGTGCCGAGCTGAGAGATAGTCGCCTGACAGAAGACAGCCATTAGATGGAGAAAAAAAAGGGCCATTATCCTCGCTATTGACATTTCTTTGTCGAAAGCATTGCAAATATAACACGCCCAAACTTGAAAACATTTGATTACACTGTGGAGCTCTTAATTTATGATATTTACAAAAATGCCTAATGAAATGATGAGAAACATTTTACATCTATTGTCTTTGCAATTTGGAGATTGCTCATTTTGTTTAATATCTAGTTTCTAGCTGCACTGCAACATTGGTTCAAATAAAATTTTATGGATATACTAATATAAATATTTTATGCCTACAGATCCAGTAAATAATAACTTTATTAAAAACCAGGGAGCACAAAAAGACTTTTCCCTTCACAGGAATTGCATACATAATTTTTGTCAGTGTCTTGATAACTTATTTAGTAGTCTAAGTTAAGGTGATGCATCACCCTAGTCTTAAGATGTGACTAGGTGTTAAACATGGCCATTTTTACTGCAATATTTTTTCATCTTGAGCTTTGTCATGTATAGATATAAGTTATTGCATTTGCTGCTGGTGTTTGCCAGGCTTAGTGATACTAAATTTCACTTTGCATTACTCTGTTAAGCCAGTTTTACTACTGATTTATTTTTCTTGTTGCTGCACATTGGCTCATATTAGTTGTAATATTGCAATTGCTCTGTTAATTTAGATTTACTGTTGCTTGCTTTGCCAATTTGTATTTTTTTCATTGATTTTTGTATGAATTGTTTAGTGCTGCTGCATTACCTCGTCTCTTAGTTTAGCATCTGAGCTCAGTAGATTTAAGTTAGCTTAAGATGGGGTAGGCTATATAAGAGAATGAGTTATAAAGAAGAAATGAATTGAGAAGCTATACGAAAATGGTTTGGCCAAAAAAATGTATTTTGAAAGAGGATATGAACAAAAAAGCAGGGTTTAAGGACAACAGGTTTAGGTAGGATTTTCTTGGAACATAAATAATGAGGTAAGAAATATGTGAACATATAAATACAGAAGGAATGCTTGGATAGGATGCTTTTGGTTTAAACAAATGTTGAAATGAATGAAGTTTTGGGTTGGACTGCAGTACCAAATGTTACATTGCAAACAAACCCTGTCCTTTCCTCCTGTGTTATTCTGCTATGTGTTAGTGTACTCTTGTGTATTTTTGTTTTTAATGTCTTTATGTGTTATCTGATAAGTGATATGTTGTAAAATTTTTCTAATACTATGTTATTTACTTTGTAAAGTTGTTTAGACATTATTTATTCTGTTTTGTTTTAATGCTCATGTGTGATGTTGATGTTTCAAAAGTTATTCTGATCTTTTATGTATTATTATGTCATAATTCCTGTAACACTGACGTATATGTTTATTTCTATTCTTTTGTAAAGCGTGTATTACTGCAAATGTTGTCTGTCGTATTATGTTCTTTAATGATTTATTTTGTACATTTGGTGTTGTATTCTTATGTTGTAAATTTATAATTGTATAGACACCAGTTCTTCAAATTAAGTTACATTTCACTGCACACATTTCTGTTGGTCATAGTATATGGACAATATGTGACAAGCAGGGACTGATAGTGTTTGCATGTGTGTTAATAATTCAGCAAGGGACTGGATAACAGTATTGCTGGTTCTAAGGACATTTCAAAAAAAATTTTTGTGAGTGCACAAGTGGTGGTTTATGGAGTTTCGATATTGTCTGCAAGACTCTTCGATGGTGATTGTGCACCAGTACAGTCGCAACAGATGGCTGCTGGCCGTCTCTACAAGGACTACAGTGGGTCTGCATCTTTGATGATCCACTAATACCATTATTTCTTCAAGGGCTGCACTGGGTCTGCACCTCTGGTGGCCCAACAATACCATACTCTCTACCAAGACTATAGTGGGTCTGCTCTGTGATGACCTACCTACCAATATTCTTCAAAACTTCGACTGACTGCTGTGGGTTTGCTCTGTTGTGGCCCATTACCTGTCTGCATGTCAAGAGTCAGCAATGTCTTTCCGTTGGAAGGACAACACTACTTCTCCAAGACTGCATGGAAATCCACTACTTCCATGTGCATTTTCATTTACTGCTCAGACTTTGAGAAAAACACTGCAATTTTACTGTGATGAATGATCAGGACTGTCTTTATGGACTGTGAATTTTTTTTAGCTTTTGACAAACATTGTATTAATAAGTGTGTGCATTTGATACCTTTCTTACTGTAATTATGAAAAATATTTTCAAATCTGTATTGCCACTGCCCAAAACAATTTGTAAAATTTTTTGTGGGGAGCATGGGGGCTATGTAAGTAGGATGTTTAGGTTTGTATATTGGTAACGCCATGTAGCGCTCTGTATGAAAAGCACTGGCTGTGCTGTGTGCAGTCAGTGGCTGGTTGGCATTGTTGTAATACTCGCCATTGTAGTGTTGGGCAGTTGGCTGTTAACAGCGCGTAGCATTGTGCAGTTGAAGGTGAGCCGCCAGGAGTGGTGGATGTGGGGAGAGAGATGGCGGAGTTTTGAAATTTGTAAGACTGAATGTCATGAACTGCTATATACAGTATATTATGACTTTTGAACACTATTAAGGTAAATACATTGTTTGTTGCCTATTAAAATCTTTCATTTGCTAACTATACCTATCAGTAGTTAGTGCCTTCCGTAATTTGAATCTTTTATTTAGCTGGCAGTAGTGGTGCTCTCTGTATTGCAGTAGTTCGAGTAACCAAGATTTTCGTGAGGTAAGTGATTTGTGAAACGTGTAGGTTAATATTAGTCAGGGCCATTCTTTTGTAGGGATGTTTGAAAGTCAGATTGAGTTGCGCTAAAAATATTGTGTGTCAGTTTAAGCACAATCATGTATAATTTTTCTAAGGGGACGTTTCAGTTGTTTAACGTAGGAAATTCACTGCATTGATAATACCCATGCGTATGTCTGTATGTGCATCCTGCTACAATGTGTCCATCTTGGTTATCCACCTCTTGTTACTTCTTTCCTTGCCGGTGTTGCCACGAGAGAACGTTTCGTCATTCTTATCTTCAGTTTCCCTCTCATTTATAGTTCGCTGCACCAAAGGCCTATGAATGCTCAGTCAGAGGTTATTCTGTACTGACACGTTACTCTGTAACTGCAATACATGATCTGAAGATGGGCAGCTAGCCTGAAACCGGTCATTGGAATTAAAAAATAAAAAATAGCGACCAAAGGCTGACATACCATATTTTTATTTAAAGAACGATCACGGAAATCCTATTAAGACAATCATGTCTAGTTTTGGTTATTCAATCTATCACACTCGTAACATCTCTAATTGGTGCCCCATTGCTGTACTCCAGTCAAAAGTACCCGCTCGCAGAGATCGCGCATTCACGACCTTGTCTGCAGATTGAAATTCTCCTTCCAACGTTCGATTCTTTTGAAATTGGCTAATTTATTTATGGTAAAGCACTTCATTAAAAGGATCTCATTGGCATTAATGCAACAATAATACACACATCAAAAAAGCTGTGCTTCACCCCAGTTCCCAGAACTCCTGAAGATAGATCTTGACTGTGGATATTGTATCACAGACAGTCCCTTTGACTGTGCAGAGATGTCACTAAACCCGCCCAAAGACGTAAACAATCATTCATGAGCAGCACCTATTAGACGGACGGGATCCGACAGTCGATCAGTTTCCAACAGTCGATCAGTCCCAGACACTCCACCAGGAATGAGGTACATGGCGCATGTTGTCTGTAGTTCAGCTATGCCTAGACGGTCAATACCGCGGTTCGATCGCGTCCGCATTGTTACTTCGTGCCAGGAAGGGCTCTCAACAAGGGAAGTGTCCAGTAGTCTCGGAGTGAACCAAAGCGATGTTGTTCAGACATGGAGCAGATGCAGGGAGACAGGAACCGTCGATGACATGCTTTGCTCAGGTCGCCCAAGGCCTACTACTGCAGTGGATGACCGCTACCTACAGATATGGCTCGGAGGAACCCTGACAGCAACGCCACCATGTTGAATAACGCTTTTCGTGCTGCCACAGGACGTTGTATTACTAGTCAAATTGTGTACAATAGGCTGAATGATCCGCCACTTCGCTCCTGACGTCCATGGCGAGTTCCATCTTTGCAACCACGACATCATGAATCGCTGTACAGATGGGCCCAACACCATGCCGAATTGACCTCTAAGGATTGGCATCACCTTCTCTTCCCCGATGAGTGTCGCATATGCCTTCAACCAGACAATAGTCGGAGACGTGTTTGAAGGCAACCCGGTCAGGCAGAACGCCATAGACACACTGTCCAGCGAGTGCAGCAAGGTGGGGGTTCCCTGCTGTTTTGGGGTAGTATTATGTGGGGTGGTCGTATGCCGCTGGTGGTCATGGAAGGCGCGGTAACGGCAGTGCGATATGTGAATGCAATCCTCCGACCGATAGTGCAACCATATCGGCAGCATATTGGCGAGGCATTCGTCTTCATGGACGACAGCTCGCGGCCCCATCGTACACATGTTGTGAATGATGCCCTTCAGGATAACGACATCACTCGAATAGAGTGGCCAGCATGTTCTCCAGACATGAACCCTATCGAACACGCCTGGGATAGATTGAAAAGTGCTGCTTATGGACAACGTGACCCACCAAACACTCTGAGGGATTCACGCCGAATCGCCTTAGAGGAGTGGGACAACATGGACCAACAGTACCCTGATGAACTTGTGGATAGTATGCCATGACGTGTACAGGCATGCATCAATGCAAGAGGACGTGCTACTGGGTATTATAGATACCCGTGTGTACAGCAATCTGGACCACCACCATTGGTGGTCTCACTGCATGGTGATACAGCTTACAATGTTTGGTTTTCATGGGCTATAAAAAGGGCGGAAATGATGCTTGTGTTCAACTCTATTCCAGTTTTCTGTACAGATTCCGGAACTCTCGGAACCGAGGTGATGCAAAACTTTTTTTGATGTGTGTACATAACATGGCTTAGCAGCAACTGCCGAGGAGTGCAGAAAATTGGTTCAAATGGTCCAAATGGCTCTGAGCACAATGGGACTTAACATCTTAGGTCATCAGTACCCTAGAACTTAGAACTACTTAAACCTAACTAACCTAAGGACATCACACAACACCCAGCCATCAGGAGGCAGAGAAAATCCCTGACCCCGCCGGGAATCGAACCCGGGAACCCGGGCGTGGGAAGCGAGAACGCTACCGCAGAAAATTTCAGCAAGGAAAAGAAAATAACTACTACACTTCGTATCCAGACCATAGGAACACAGAATCGACAGGTGATGTTTACTGTCAGATGATGTCGCACTGTGATTGTGACGTGGGGAGGGAGGGGGGGGGGGGAGGCGACTAGGCTCTTCATTGGTGTTGCCTGGATAACAACATCATGTCCCCTACACTGGACCGAACTGTCAGAAGTTGGAACTTTTTTTAATCGCACAATGTTATCAAACATGATGTTCACTCCAGGTAGGAATTTCGGAAAACGGCCATCTGGAACACAACGTTAACGGGCAGTGAAAATGGCAAAAGCAACAAGAAGACTACTGGAAAGTTTGAGGTGTGTTGTTGCAGGTAGACGCTGAACAATAAGTAGATAAATCAGAACTGAGGAGATTCTCAGCTGTAATGTCGAGGAAAGAAATTTCTGAATAACACTGACTAGAGAAAGAGTCATACGACGTGCGGTAAGACACAAGCACCTACAAGTAATTTCCATCGTAGTAAACAGAGCACTAGAGATAAAAGAATTGTACGGGAAGACAGACTTTGGAATACAACGGAGGACCGCTATTTTGGAAAATGAAACAAGTTTACTTTTATAAAACATTAAATGATTTTATTGTATTCCTAAATTTTTTGTGTTCGGTGAAACCAGTTCTTTAAGGCAGAGCTGGTCACGGAGTGCCAAACTTCACTCGTGTAGCATGTGCGTGACACGTGAGGGCCAAGCGCCGGACTGTCACACGGCGTTGTTCGATCCTTGGAAGTAATCGGAACAACGCGACAATTAATTTAGCATTGGGATGCTGCATATTTTCGGTCGGCAAAGCTCTGTGGGTTTCGCACATCCAAGATGTCAGCGACTGTTACCCCTCGCTATTTGTTCGAGAGATGAAAGACTTCCACAGGTCCAGTTGATGTCTCCCCAAAACGAGGTAGTCTAGCTAAAATTCAAATGGCTCTAATCAATATCGGACTTAACATCTGAGGTCATCAGTCCCCTAGACTTAGAACTACTTAAACCTAACTAACTTAAGGACATCACACACATCCATGCCCGAGGCAGAATTCGAACCTATGACCGCAGCAGCAGCGCGGTTCTGGACAGAAGCGCCTAGAACCGCTCGACCATAGCGGCCGGCGCAGTCTAGCCATCTGAATGGAAATGACAGAAGAGAGGGACCCAAATTCTCAGTTCCTATAAGGAGATGTAGTGCACATTTCATGTGAAACGACGTTGCAGTATCATTCAGAAAGAATTTAAAGATTTAGTTGGCAATGAACGAGGAAACAAGTCCAACTATCAACAGTCAGGATTCATTGTTCCATACATCAAGAAACACTATGTTGAACTTGCTGGCATGGAGCACATGAAGAATCTGGTAATTTCTTGAGTCGTACTCATTATTCCATTGTCGGTTGCAACAGTCTTCATTGAAACTGAACTCAGAGTGTGGAGACTTCATATATTGCTTTAGTAACATAGTACGCTGGTGAAGTCAAGGGGCATCGCTGTAACATTTTTTTTTTGTTTAAAACTAGCTATTGCTGAATTTATGAACGAAAAAGGAATGCAGGAACCAATATTAGAACATCTGGAATGGATTTCAGAATTCGCATTTTAAGACAGTGCAAGGTAACTTCTTCCTGATTACATGAGGATGCATTTAAAAAGAAAATCGCGTTGCAGATGGGACACATTCTGCCTAAGACGCTCCAGTTCCCTAAGCTCGCTGCCGTGAAAGAAAACACAAACTCCGACGATTTCATTGTGGCCTTGAAAGAATTGTAAGCATAGTTTTATAAACGTTTCGATTACACTGTCAATCTCACGTCTATTTTCGAGCTGTTTTCGAAACCTTTTCAGTTGAGCGCGCTCCTGTACATGTGCAGATGTAACTGATTGACCTTCAGGGTAATTTCAGTTTTAATGATAAATATTTTTATTTTGAAACTGTCCAAGACGTCTACACTGCTTTCCTCAGGTAGAGTTTCCAAATCTCTATAACGAGGTCCCAAAAGTGCTACAATATTTCAATCAATTTATTTATGTGAAAGACCTTTTTCGATTATGAAACCAAATAAGTCACGATTATGTGCAACTTGAATGTGAAACTCTGCGATATTGTCTGCAGCACTTTGTACCAGGTATAAATTGTGTTATGTCGTCAGCGCGCCAAAAATAATTAATTAAATAACACTGAGTGTCTGTTTCGTTTGTGGTCTAAGTTATTGAGAAATGTGAAATATAAAACCGAGTCATACGTTGTTTGACCACACTGCCATTGAAAGGTAGCGCGTTCGCAGTTTTCCCCTCCTCGCACTCAGACAGAGTGGCGTGGCGGTAGGGGAAGTGCGCAGCGAGGCTGAGCACTTGGGCACTCGCGCCTGGGCATGGCCTGCGAGCCGAAATCTTAGCCGCTCCTCTTATAAGGAATGATGCAACTCTCCTGAGTTTATCTTTAATTTTTGGAAACAAACCGAAATCACAAGGCGCTAGGTCATAGTTGTATGGTGGCTAGTTAGTATTCTTGAACTTTAAGACATACAGACACTCAGTTGTTAATTTTGCTGTATGTGACGATGCATTGTCCTGACGTTAAAGTATTCTTCCGTTTGGACGTTTTTCATGAACTACCCTTTTCAATATCATCACAATAAATTCAAATATATGCACCAGAAACGAATTCCAAACCAATTCTGAAGCACCGTTTTCGAATTGAGCCATTTCCTGCGCCAATGAGTGCGTCGTTGTTTTTGATCGGGAATGAGTTTATGTGGACTCCATCGACAACAAACTTTAGACGATTACAGGGTGTACCCTAATTAATGGTGTAAACGCATACAACTGAAAGCACACAATAATAAAAACGAATAAGTTTCGTAAACTGACCGTCGGCCTTATTCAAGCAATACTCGAACAGCGCAATGCTTTCCTCAGTAACAAAAGTGCTTGTGCGTCCTTCACGAAGTTCATCACTAAGGAAAAAGTTGATATTTTTTTAATTCGTTGTAGCATAATTTTTTTCTCAAATGGAACTTCTTTTCCAAATGCATTTCTTCACTTTGCTTAGGTGTCAATGACGATTTAGAAAATTAAAAATCATAGCTCGAAAATGTTCCCTAGTCACATTCGTTTCTGGATGCGTCGAACTAGTCAAAATAGTTTTTTTTATAGGAAACCTAATTCTAAGGAGCGTGGCAGCTAACCAGCTTTAGTGACAAGGTGGCTTATTCTGCGGGATGGTTATAGTTAAACTCGCTTTTTGAGATGGTCTCCATGTGCAGCGAGTGACAGCAGGAGATTAAAACTTTGTGAAAAAATTTTAAGGACATGCGGAAGAGGAATAATGAGTAAGCCACTGAATGAAACGATGAAACGAATTCTGATTTCTACACGAGAAAATAACATCTGTCATTTGCGTATCATGAATACATTCCAGCAGTGCAGTGTGTGTCTGTGTGTGTGTGTGTGTGTGTGTGTGTGTTGTCCTTAGCCTAAGTTATTTTAAGTCAGATTAAGTAATGTGTAAGCTTAGGGAGCGATGACCTCGGCAGTTTGGTCCCATAAGATCTTACCACAAATTTACAAATAATTTGCCGTTTACAAACGTTGCTCAATGTTATGAGATTCTGCATGTGAAGTATTTAGAGATACCATTTCACAACTGTTCGCAGCAGTTTTCGAACGGTAGTCCATAGAATTTTCAGCTGGAGTGACACAGCTTGGGCACCTGTTGATGATCGCACATGGCGTCCAGCATTTACAGCTATGGCAGTAGTAACGTCTTCAACAATTTGTGGCGCAATTGGCGATCGGACTTTCCCAGGAGAAATTCTCAAATCGCCGTTCAATTCGAAATTCCGAATGATGTTTTCACGAAGAGCAGCAGCAGTGCTACTGTTGTTTTGATGTTTAAGAGTTAAGCCCTGCTCACCTTGTCCAGGCCCACGTTGACTGTCTGCACCTGCAGTGCACTCTGGTGGATGTGTTTCAACCCTACGTCACCGTACCAGTACGGCGGCTAACGAAAATTCGTGACAACACTACTAACAGCGCAAATCATGCAGCGCACAATCTGAACAATCCTTTAATTTTGGGTACCAACACAGTAAACAGTTTTCCGTGAGTACAAGCTCAAGTAACGAAAATTTGATTATAACTACCCTGTACTTTTCGCTGAGGAGTTTTCGGGTCGCCAACCGCCAGCTAGCGTATGCGGCGCGCATGCTCGCCGCCCGGCAAGACACGTGGCACCCGCCTGAGGCGGCGGTGAGCGCCCCGACAAGTAGCGGCGCCCCCACCCCCACCCCCACTGCCACCCCCACTCCCGGCCGCCAGCGAGCCACTACAGTGGCGGCGGCGGCGGGTGACGCTCCGCCGAGCCGACCGCGCTTCTGCTACCTGCGGTTCCGCGACCCGGCGATCGATGGCCGTGAATATTTCATGCGCGCTCCGCCCGTCGCCGTAACAGTCGCGACGACTCAACAGGCTGTGCACCGCCGCGCATGCGCAGCAGCCGCCTCCGCCAGCTCCCCGTGTTTGCACTGTCAGCTTCCGCGCTGCTCTCACGTGCAAGTCGAATGCTAAACGGCGGAGCATGCCTCGCGCAGAGCGGATCCCGGTTACCTCGAGGCCTGGGGTGCCGAGACAGGGATCAAGAGCTCGCCGGGGCACGTGCCGAATTCTTTCATGCCCGCGTGCATGTTTAAACCGTCTATCATACGTAAGCTAAGTGTACAGCCTCTGCTGACTAGGATGGCACACTAATCGTGAATCTTATCGAATCTAAAAACTGACCATTGACCTTAAACGTACTTATTTTTCACGAAAACATGGAAGACACAAAATACGAGTATAACGTACAGAAAACTGGAACAAAAAAAGCACTGTGTGCTATGATCATCTGGCCTTGCTAGTCGAGCAACTTCTGAGAAAGCGCGTAAAACAGAAACACGAAGCGAGGTACTGTAACATAATGTTCTCGACAGAAGCTCTTTTCTAAGAAATTATACATCATTTTTCTTGGTGTCTAATTTATGGTGAAAATGGTGTAATTTTAGTGAAAAGTAGTACCATTTGTCATACACATGCAACTAAATTAGCACTCTTCATTGAGAATGTATGTTGAAATAACTATATGCAACTATATGCAACGTACTATTCGGGTTTATAAGCACCAACAGGTAGGCAAGCGATTTGTGAGGAATTCGTCTGTTTCCGACTTGCGGGTGGTAAATGTTCGAACGTGAACTACGGCGACCGTATTATCAACGTGTTGATATTCCTTTCTTGGCTGCTTAAGCATAAGCGCCGGAAACCGTCTATCAGACAGTGAGGAATATGTATGGGGCAACATCTCTGTTGATAGTTACCATTGTGAAATTGTGCACGATAAGGAGTGCTCCTGCTTCATGATATCGCACGTCCCCATATCTTAAATGTCGTAACGCAGAAGTTACATCAAATGAGAGGCACTCAATCACCCACCTCATTACCCTGATCTCTTCCCAAGGGATTATCACGCATTCATTCCCTTAAAAACAGCTTTGAATGGTCGACAATTCCTGTCGGAAGAAGATGTGCAGTAGGTACATACGAACTTCTTCATGCAACAGGACACGATGTTTTACCAAAGTGATATTTTCAACCTGGCGCGTGTGTGCGATGATCGTCTCATTGCTCATCTGATTGGCATATACCGATTTTTGATTGTATAGGCTTATAATGGAAAAATTTTTAAAGCCTCTTATACAACATGTCCCAGAAACGTTACGACGAACCTTGAGGGGTTGTAGAGGGCGTCTCGAACAAATTGAGGACAGGAACACATTTCCGGAATCGTCATCCAACGACGCTACTGAGCGTAGAAGTTCTAGACGCTGGCGCCTGCCGCTAGGCCATCCCATCGGCATCAAACGTGACTTTGTACGTCGACAGGCCGTAGGTGGAACATATCGAAGTGTTATTTGTTGTTGAGTGATTGCGACTGATAGCCATTATCGTCAGTGGAAAATATGAACGAGCCGTTGCGTAGAAAGGCCTTACCTGTTTCGACTGCAATGCCCTTTTGCCTCAGTGGCTAACAGGTTTGGATGTGGATGTCACACAGATTTTTCTCCATGTAAAATCTCTAGTATTTTACGTATACAGGATAAAATTAAACTTAAGTTGTCTGAAACCGTCATCCCCTATGGAGACGAGGCCTGTGTACACAGCAGCTGCCTCCATCTTCTCCACTGGTGATCGTGGCAATCAGTCGCGATCACTGAAGAACAATCAACATCGCGAGACGTTCCGCATGTGGTCCGTCAGAAACTAAGTCACGTTTGCTGCCAGTGGGGTGGCTTCTTGGCAGGTGCTGGCGTCTATAACTTCGACGCCCTGAAGCGTCGTTGGACAATATTACTGGACACAGTATCCTGTCCTGACTTTGTTCATCAAGACATTCTCTAGAGCCCCTCGATGTCTGTCACAACATTTCTGGGATACCTTGTAAAAACAAGCTAAGATGAGAAAAAATAATCGTATATACACAGAGGATAGTGCGACTACAGGGACTTATCTCTGGCACGCCTCCCGTGAGACCCACATTCCCAACTTACTGTTCCGCAATATATTCATAGTGGCCCTGACCATTATACTCATTACTCGCGGCTTTTTGCCGGTTCCCATAAGGGTTCTGGCTCTATTAATCCGTCTGCAGAGAAAAAGATGGTGAAATGGAGCCAGAACCCTTATGGGAACTGGCAAAAAGCCGCGAGTAATGAGTATAATGGTCAGGGCCACTATGAATATAGTGCGGGACGATAAGTTGGAAATGTGATTCTCACGGGAGGCGTGCCAGAGATAAGTCACTGCAGTCGCACTATCCTCTGTCTCTCCTCGGTCGCTCAGATGGACAGATCGTCTGCCATGTAAGCAGGACATCCCAGGTTCGGGTCCCTGTTGGGGCACACATTTTCAACTGTCCTCGTTGGCTTATATCAACGACTGTATGCAACTAGGGGTATTCATTTCATTGTAAAAAACAGTATGACAGATACTTCAGTTTGGTGCAATATTCCTATTCCTTAACAGAAAAAAGAAAAAAATGAAATAGATAGTAAAGATTCACACAAATGTGATTCCATGTGTGGGTACCTACTGTTGTGTTACTAGAAAAACTTTCTCCAGTAAACAGACAAACAAGTAAATAGTCATACATCATCTCATGTATAACCAAAAAAAGCAGTCGTTTTACCATTTGAGTCTGCTGCTAGATTTATCTTACAGAGGTAACGCTACAATTAATATGATATCCCCGAAATTCCCAGCATTCATTCTATAGTTACCGTTTGGAACATTATGTGGATTAAATGCCTATTAAACATAATTTGAAATACGATATATGCACTGCAGCATCCTAACAGATTAAACTGTATGCCGAACTGGGACATGGAACCTTTTCATCTTGTGGAGAGGTGCTGTGCCGTACGAGCTATCCAAGCACGACTCACGACCCGACATCACAGCTTCACACTTTTCTCCAACATTCCCAACTTCACACAAGATCTTCTGCTTACTTTGCGGAACTAGCACTCATGGAAGAAAATATATACTGGAGAAATAGTTTAGCCACATAAATTAGAATTAATTTTTAATACCTTCAGTTGCTGACAGGCGAAACTGTGTGCTCCGACGGAGACACGAACGCAGGATCTTCTGCTTACATGGCGGATGCTCTATCCATCTGAGCCACCGACAGCACGGAGGATAGTGCGTCCGCAGGGACTATCTCGCGCACGTATCCCGCGAGATCCACATTCTCACCTGTAACACCATAACTCTAGTGCTTCACTGATTTAGTTTGCTTTTGTTTTATTTAATGTTACATCATTGAGCTTCTGTAAATGTGTTTGTTTGAATCGATAACATAAAATTGTATACAACTTTCTTTGTTTAAAACTTTCATGTTGTGGCTTGATTCTATGCAAAGTAGTGTATCTGTCATTTAAATTCTTTGTCTCATTTGGATGGAACAAATCTTACTGTATATGATTGTAATTCTGTGTGAGTAATTTTTGGTAGAAACGTCAATGTGTGCAAATGTTCTGTTTTATTTAATGCATTTGGTTGCTGTTATGTAAACTGCTGATCCTCACTTAGGGTTCTTAGTTAGTTTGTATGTAAAAGGTGTTGTGGTTCCCCTCGGGGACGGAACTGTGTAGCGCGCGCAAATTGTGGTTGGCCCATGTAGAAAAGGTGGAACTGAGAGTCAGTCGGGGACGAGCCACCAGTCGGGGACGAGCTACGATCGGCGACGAGCTACCAAACTGTGCACTGCCATGTAAATGTTGCATATTGTGCTGGTCCCGAGAGAGGAATTTTCTGCTCTTTTCCATTGCCTCGGATGGATGGATAAATAGCTGGAACTATTCTGGAATTTGTATCTATCATCGCCACCAAGAAATGACAGAGTCCAGCAATTCTACCTGCAATTCCACCTACCGACATGCAATCGCCACCACATTGCGCAATCACTGTAATGGAGTACTATAATAATGTACAGTGAAGGATCAGCTAAATGGATGTGTTAATGTGCTCAAATATAAGGTAATTTATAACTGCATTTATGTACCTACCTTGATTTTCCTCCTTATCATAACACCTCTCAGGTTCCTCTCCGTTTGAACAAAAGTGATTTCCGAGTGTCCCTACTGAAAGAACATTAACAGTGTTTTTGATAATTAATGCCTCTTGAACATAAAAAAAGAAAGTTAATGAAAGTAATTTTCCTAATAAAACTGCTTATTAATGCATTGTTGCCAACTTCAAATTAAGAGTTCGTAAGACTGAGGCTTATAAAGTTTTGCTTCGTAAATGATCTCATTACTGCCTGTTGTAAATCACAGAAGGTGAGTCAGTATCTTACATATATGTTAATTTTGTGTCTCAATGTAGTAAAAGTGGAAAACTGCAGTGTGGAACGTTATATACTCAAGTTTGCTAAGTGTTTGTCTCTACTGTGTATTAGAAGTGCTTATTAATAATATAACAGGATCCACGGTTTGTCTATTGGGTTAATGCTTGGTAACAAGTAACGGAAAGACCACTAATTAGGAAAACCTTAATTTCCTTAATAAAATGATAGTGAGGAGCAACCTGTAAGTGGATTCAAATTAACTTTCATTTTAAATAGTAACGTACTTAACTGAGAGAGACTTAACCTATATCCAATTAATGATTCTGCAGTTAATAGTAATAACGTTATAAAGACCATTCAGTTTGTGTAAGCCCTGAAAGTAATAGTGTGCTTCAGTATCTGTTATAATTTTGCAAATAGTTTGTGCTGCTTTAACTGTTAGTTTCAATCTTACCGTAAACATATGTATGTGTCAAGAGTTCACTGCACTCGCGTGTGACGAAGTATAGGTTGTGTTTATCCATTCAAGTTACTAATAACTATTTTCTTGAACGAGAATGTTAATTATTAGTTAGGCTGGCGACCGTTTTCTTTACCTGTTAAACAGTGCAGATAGGCAAAATTTTGTTTGTTACTGTTCAAATATTTCCGTAATTCTGACTTTCATTTCCGATAACCACCTCCGTTAGGTACAACACGGTCAACACAACAAAATTCCTCCCAGAGGGTAACACTGCTCTGTTGCGTTATACCATAATTGCTTTAATAATATTGTTTTATTTCACAACCTGCTTTAAGGTTATGGTTCAGCAGTAGCAGACAATACTGTTATACACCTTGTAAGTCCAAACACTACATTCGTGGTGACCCACCCCAACACACTCAATACTCGTGGAAGACATTCTTACCAAGTCCCGTAAGAGTTCGTGGGATATGTGTGCATCCGCTTGGAAGAAGAAGAAGATCATGGCCGGTATTGCCAGACGTATGTACTTATATGGATATGGTGTCTATTCTTTCGGACATGTCCGAAAGAACAGACACCATATCCATATAAGTTAAGCAGAGTGCCGTACTTGGGTAGCACATTCGGCAGAGCAGCCGTGCTCTAAAGGAAAAGATGCCGAAGTCGGATCCTGCTCCAGTACACAGCTTTCATCTTCCAACAAGCTACAACGCAAAGCAGTCTACGCCATAGAGTGACTACTCATTCTAGAAACTTTCCTTAGGCTTCTTCACAAAAGAAAAGTATGTTTACTTTCATATATTTAGTCACTATCATTATCATTATTATTATTATTATTATTATTATTATTATTATTATCATTATTATACTTGATTGTTATAATTATTTTTATTGTTATAATTATCATTGTACTACTCTTATAATCTCAATTTTTTTGTTTAACATCAATACTGCATAATACGTTAAATGTCCTTAATGTTATTTAGAAACTGTAACTCGTTCAATCTGAGTATGCCTGGTTAGGTGTAAGAGAGGGCCTGAAGGCCCTAATCTTGCCAGGTAAAATAAATGCATAAATAAATAAATTATCTTATAATTGGACATAGTGAACAAGGGGTAGTGATGGGAAACTGACAGCAGTAACTTCCTATAAGCCTGCACTCTTTCTCAATATTACAGACATTGCACATGCAGTACCAAATCGTTCCCTAATAGCTGGCGTAAGCTCATTCAAAAAGTTCTCACTTCAGGCCATGTGATTTGTCACCCGAAGAAATTAATACTCACGCAAAGAAAGATATACTGGTATTAAAGTTTCACCGATGACATTGTAATTCTCTCAGAGACAGCAAACGACTTGGAAGAGCATTTGAACTGAATGAACAATGTCTTGAAAGGAGGATTAAGATGAACATCAAACAAAGCACAACGAGGATAATGGAATGTAGTCGAATTAAGGCATGTGATGCTGAGGGAATTAGATCAGGAAATGAGACACTTAAAGTAGCAAAGGAGTTTTGCTATTTGGGGAGCAAAATAACTGATGATGGTCGAAGTAGAGAGAATATAAAATGTAAACTGGCAATGGCAAGGAAAGCGTTTCTGAAGAAGAGAAATTTGGTAACATCGAGTATAGATTTAAGTGTCAGGAAGTCATTTTTGAAAGTATTTGTATGGAGTGTAGCCATGTATGGAAGTGAAACATGGACGATAAATAGTTTGGACAAGAAGAGAATAGAAGCTTTCGAAATGTGGTGCTACAGAAGAATGCTGAAGATTAGATGGGTAGATCACGTAACTAATGAGGAGGTACTGCATAGAATTTGGGAGGAGAGGAGTTTGTGGCACAACTGGACAAGAAGAAGGGACCGGTTGGTAGGACATGTTCTGAGGCATCAGGGGATCACAAATTTCGCATTGGAGAGCAGCGTGGAGAGTAAAAATCGTAGAGGGAGACCACGAGATGACTACACTAAGCAGATTCAGAAGAATGTAGGTTGCAGTAAGTACTGGGAGATGAAGAAGCTTGCACAGGATAGAGTATCATGGAGGGCTGCATCAAACCAGTCTCAGGACTGAAGACCACAACAACAACAACAACAACAAAATGAAGCTTTCGCATTTATTTATACAAAATTATCAGATTCGTGCAGGAAAAGGTTTCAGCCCAGCACAGCTAGATGCTCAATGATATCTCCTTCACACTATGTGGCCTTTGTCATGTGCCCGCATCTCGTAGTCGTGCGGTAGCGTTCTCGCTTCCCATGCCCGGGTTCCCGGGTTCGATTCCCGGCGGGGTCAGGGATTTTCTCTGCCTCGTGACGGCTGGGTGTTGTGTGATGTCCTTAGGTTAGTTAGGTTTAAGTAGTTCTAAGTTCTAGGGGACTGATGACCATAGATGTTAAGTCCCGTAGTGCTCAGAGCCATTTGAACCATTTGAACCTTGTCATGCTCCAGTTATACAGGTTGTACCTCGTTTACGAATAAAAGTGAAATGCTGTCATTACAGTAAATGTGAAAAATAAATAAAGTAACTCTCATTCGCAGGCAATACTTGCAAGTGCCCTGTGCTCTGCAGCTCTGTGCTCTATGCGATTCCCTACCGTCCACCTGTTACACGACAAAGCTAGTAAGGGAACGCGAGAGGAACAATTTTCGGAAATTATGACTTACACAGATACGCGGAAGTGTGGCCAGCCACTAGCCGGAAAGCGTACACATTTCAACAGCGTTACTGGGAAACGACGCCGCTTAGGTCCTAGGTCTGTATCCTGACGAATTAGTAACCCCTACTAATAACTAATTCCAGCCCCGCAGAAGGCGGTTCCTACACAGCTCTTAGCGAACCACGACGTAGGATACTGCAGCTTTACTATTCAGACGCTTCTGATGACGCTCAGAAAAAGATTACTGTTGTTCCCTAAAAATAGTTAGTGCCGTGAAGCAACATAATAGCCGGCCTCTGTGGCCAAGCGGTTCTAGGCGCTTCAGTCCGGAACCGCGCTGCTGCTACGGTCGCAGGCTCGAGTCCTGCCTCGGGCATGGATATGTGTGATGTCCTTAGGTTAGTTAGGTTTAAGTAGTTGTAAGTTCTAGGGGACTGATGACCTCAGAAGTTAAGTCGCATAGTGCTTAGAGCCATCTGCACCAAGCAATCTAATACATATTTACCACGTAGCTTAGCGACGAGGAAACCACTCGTACATCTGTACACGCATACTGCAAAGAGCTAATGAAACGAGTGGAAATCGAAAAGGTTCCTTTTACTCTCTTTTTCAAATGGCCATGCGATTCAAACACAACGAAACGCATGCATTCAACATTTAAAGCCTCGCCTGCGTTAGCATTTTTGTAGTGAGCAGTGTGTAGTTGACTGGTGCGGCATAAAACGCAGTGCTACGTTTGGATTGGGGTGGGTAAGTACCAACAGTCTACGAATTCAGACTTTCATGATTGTTATGACTGTGTGCAGCTCGTGGTCGTACGGTAGCCTTCTCGCTTCCCCCGCCAGGGTTCCCGGGTTCTATTCCCGGCGGGGTCAGGTATTTTCTCTGCCTCGTGGGTGTTGTGTGATGGCCTTAGGATAGTTAGGTTTAAGTAGTTCTAAGTTCTAGGGGACTGATGACCATAGATGTTAAGTCCCATAGTGCTCTGAGCCATTTGAACCATTTTTTAAATTGATATGACTGATACAAAATTTCTTTGATCCACTACAAAACACGAACTGCATCTTATCTTTTCACCTTCGGTAAGCTCTTCTGTCTCCACAGTCTGGTTTACATTTGTTTGTAAATAAACGGTAGTTCCGTACTTGGAAGTCACAATTACTTGCATAATCAAATTATCTCCGTTCTACATCATTTACTGCGTTGAAAATTCTCTTAATATTAATTTTATGCCGTTTTCCTTAGGTCAGTATAGGACATATTACAAAAGTCTGTGTTCCACCATATGCAAAATGGAAGATCTTTTCACTTTGAGACGACGGACTCGGATTTTCAAAGTTCTGGGCGAAGTAAATTAATTTAAAGCGGAACAAATGGTGGCTTCGTATACGAACGCTTAATGGTTTTTTGGTTGGTTTGGGGAAGGAGACCAGACAGCGAGGTCATCGGTCTCATCGGATTAGGGAAGGACGGGGAAGGAAGTCAGCCGTGCCATTTGAAAGGAACCATTTTGCCTGGAGCGATTTAGGGAAATCACGGAAAACCTAAATCAGGATGGCCGGACGCGGGATTGAACCGTCGTCCTCCCGAACGCTTCATGCATAGTGCATCAGAATAGGCACTCTGTTGAATTGCCGTCGCTGCTGATGAAAGAAATTTTTATCAGTCATTACAATCGTGTAATTTAGAATTTCTAGATTGTATGTACCCAGTAAGGCCGTCTCATCACAGAACAGCAACATCATAAGCTATTACTTTCAGTACAAAAAGTAAGGGGACAGAAATTAGAATGAATTCTCTCAAGTAACTGTACCTGAGATGAATAGTACCAAACGTGAAGTGGTTATTTATGAGCTAAACGAAATTGTACGACTGTAAATTCTGAAAGAGACCTTTAACAGAGATGGAAAGTTATCTGGCAATGCCATCGGGAAGAGAATGTCAAGAACCTCCAGGTGTTACACGTTGATAAAACATTGTGGAAATTGTTCTTCTGTCAATTTTACTGAACACATTGCGAACAGTTTTGCTTATATTTTATGTTCAGTTTGAGGGACCTTCAAGTTTTTATACTGATATTGCTAGTTTTGAACTGATGCAGTATACCTAGTTTTTAGAAATGTTCATTTTGTCCAGAGATTATATAAATTCTAAACAAAGTAATTCACGAGACGTCTCTAAAAGTGAGAGCTTTCATTAGATAAAAAAATTCTATGAGTATTTTAAACCCTCCATAAACTTTAACAACAGCTTTTCGAACTATGTAAGGTCACTAACGAATTTTGCAACATAGTTACAAGTTTTTTTTCTCGACCTACGTTTAAAAGGCTGCGTGCGTTGTCTAGCTGCTTGTCCATCAGTAAAACTTTATCCTATGCAAGCAATCGATGCCCAACACCTCCGCTGCATTACTTCAGTTGCTGGCCTAAAGCAGGATCTGAGGTTATGGAATGTGTGCGAGAACGCATTCCTTGGAGCATTCCTTGCCAGAAGCCCAGTGGAATGTGAAGTTATCAATGTTAGCTACAGGGTAACAGTTTAATACCACCTCAGCTCGGCCGAGTGGTTCGAGCAGCCCCGGTGAATATTAAATTCCACTGCCGTTTCACACTCCACCTCGTGGCTGTTCGCTCCATTACACGGAAGAATTCGAATATCTCTGCCCCATGAGAGATGTAGGAATGGCGAAATCGTTTGGCACGAGGAGATACGAGATCGAATATTATAGCTTGAGCGGAAGGAAACATATCAACTTAAACTCTCGACTCTAACTCATATATCACAGGTATGTCGCTGCGATAATTGCTTTTTACAGGCGATCGGAATGGGAGAGGTGCTTTATTTAAACATGAAAATTTCTTTTCGTTGATTGTAAAAATCGTAAAATAAGTTTGCAGTCAGTCATTGTTAAAACAATACCGAGTAGCGGACAGTTATTACCAGTTCATTCGTAAGAATCATAAATGAGTTATTTTCTAGCGAAAAGTTAAATATTTACTTGATTCAGTATAATCGTCTGTTAATCTCTACATCGAAGCGGAAATGGCCGGCCGGGTTGGCCGAGCGGTTCTAGACACTACAGTCTGGAGCCGCGCGACCGCTACGGTCGCAGGTTCGAATTCTGCCTGGGGCATAGATGTGTGTGATGTCCTTAGGTTAGTTAGGTTTAAGTAGTTCTAAGTTCTAGGGTACTTATGACCTCAGATATTAAGTCCCATAGTGCTTAGAGCCGCATATAAATATTTTAAATTAATTTTTTGTGGTTAGAGCTGGGGTACTTAACTTGCTAGCAGTATATCCCAATTATCTTCATATGGCGCTGCGATATTATTCAACTGAATGTGGATCTCTTTCCCTGTGGGTTGAAATGCCAAGCCATTTCGCGCTGTGCTTTTGGGTGGATAATGATCTTTCCAATGAATTTGTTGTATGAGATATATTATAAACATTAACGTCTTTAAACGAACTTCATGCAGAGTTATAACTTAATTTCTATTAACAAATGATCACAAAGATTCATACAGATCAAATGCAGTGAGCACCATTAATAACCAGAGTAAAACTGAATGAGATATTTCTGCTAGCTTTTCAAATGCGAGGATGCTCGAAGAGGGAACAAATACAGATGCAAAGTGCAAATGACCTAAGGTTTAAATCAACCGTCTATTCTTAAATGTGTACTATCAAGTACTTCGCCATATAGAGCTCTCCTGAACAATACGTTTTAGCTTAGCCTTAGAACTGTCTCCAGAATCATGAAATGCTTGAATTACACTTCTGAAATTTAAACTTGTACCATGAACATGGCATGCAGCAATCGCGAAACTGGAATGAAGTGTCTGTACTACATTATTTGATACGCAAATGATTAGCACTTCGGGGCTTATTCACTTAGCGGTGCACTATCGGACAGCTTCATCGCTTACCTTGAATTAGGAACCCGACTTTTTTTGCAATCAAAAAAGCACCCATAGGGTCAGTGCACGGCGTCTAAGGCATCACAGAGTGTCAGCATGGCGAACACACAGTGTGGTGGCGGGCCACATCAAACCAGTAATGAGACTGATGACTCAGAAGAAATTTATAAGGGCAGATATTGTGATCATTGGTACCTTATCTTGCACCCCTTTCGGTGTGTTAGCTGTAATTTTTTTTCTGTGTCTAACGGTCTCCCCAACAACGCATCACATAACTTACCACCTGATGTTTTCTTCAAAGTCGTAACTGCATCACAAAGTAGACTATAGCTGTCGGTATAACAACCGTCTCTCGTCCACACTTCCGATACATGACTGCTGTCCAAGGGAAAATAAGCTTTAATGCCTTGCTCCTGCTTCGTGTACTTGGATGTACTAACCAACCTAAAAACGTACTACTCCTAATAGCCATAATTATTCGTCTGCAAATGAAGTAAATGTTCAGTACACTGTCCTTAGTGGCCAATACAAATTTCTGCACTTATACTCTAACACCCTGCATAGCTGCAGCTGCCCGTAACTCAGTGGCAGGGTGGCAGGGGGGGGGGGGGGGGGGGGAGCATCGACTGTGGTATCCCCTGTGGCAACAAGTGGTTCAAATGGCTCTGAGCACTGTGGGACGTAAGAACTGAGGTCATCAGTCCCCTACACTTAGAACTACTTAAACCTAAATAACCTAAGGACATCACACACCTCCATGCCCGAGGCAGGGTTCGAACCTGCGACCGTAACAGCGGCGTGGTTCAAGGCTGAAGCGCCTAGAACCGTTGGGCCACAGTGGCCGGTGCTGTGGCAACACATGGGACAGGAGCGGCACTACTTCGTCTCTTCAGACGAGTCCTAATTTTACGTCCTGCAATGGACGGTATGTATGTGGAAGCTCCGCGCAGAATGAACGTTGCTAGATTGCATTTATCATCTTCACCTGCGCCCTGTACGTGGAGTGATGGTATGGCGTGGCATTCGACGCATAGTACTGCCACCTATGATTCGTACTGTAGGTCGTTTGGACAGCAGCCGTTGCAGTTTAGATGTGTTATCCTCTGCGCGGCCCACGTCTGGTATACGGCGCACGGAACTCGTACGGAACCGATGTAACGCCAAAGATACTACATGCCATTAATTTGACCACCTAGCGCGAAGTATCACGACCTATCACAGCCAATTAAAGGGCTCTAAGTTACGGAAATTAGCTATTGTTTAGCTTGCGTCCGCAGTAGAAGAGCAGCAAAACGACGTCGAGATTCTGTAAGCGTGTGTTTTTATTCATTTCCTGACGTCCTAGCTACCTTGAGCCGGCGATACTTTATTGTGAACAGAATTTTAATGGACCCTTAGCTCATTGTAGCACTTAGACAGCATTTTCCAATATTTTGTCGGATGGGTTTCACGTGCGTTTTGCATATGATACAGTGGATTTGTACCTCATAAAAACGTTAATTCATGTGTAAATATTCAGCAGAAATTTGTTATCAGTTCTGGCATTTTTCGCTATTGATGAATGTTAATACGTTGACGGAAAAAAATTCAAACACCAAGACGAAGTTTTGCGAGATGATTGGTAGGCGTGTTTCCACATCTGAAAGATGACGTCTGTTCAGATTTAGCGCTAGTCGCCTAGAGTGGCTTTAGTAGCGGCACTGTGAGAAAGCAAATTAGGTTTACTTTTAAATAGGCGGTGTAACGGTCGGGAGCGTTAATTAACTTTGAAATTGGACGTATTGAGTTAGACGAGAGAAGGTGGAGGTTCGTTCTGCGATGCTGCAGCATGACTTGACAGGAATGTATGCACTGCACGTACATGACTGCTCGCAGAGGTGGTCACGAGAAGGTACGGTCCCAAGAAGACCGAGCGTCGGACAGCAAAGTGCCACTACCCGGAAGGAAGACCGTCACCTTTAGTGTATGTCTCTAGTGCATCGTACTGCATCTGCAATTGCAGCTCGAGCAGCACTTGGCACCGCAGTGACACACCGGACTTTTTCAATTCGGTTATTTTCAGGAGAACTCCGAGCCAGAAGCCCTGAAGAGTGCATTCCAGTGACCCAAAACCACCGCCGTTTGCAACATCAGTGTTGTCAAACTAGAGTCCATCGGAGGGCGGAGTGTACATCTACATCGACATGATTACTCTGCAATTCACGTTTAAGTGCTTGGCAGAGGGTTCATCGAACCACAATCATACCATCTCTCTACCATTCCACTCCCTAGCAGCGCGCGCGAAAAACGAACACCTAAACCATTCTGTTCGAGCTCCGATTTCTCTTATTTTATTTTGATGATCATTCCTACCTATGTAGGTTGGGCTCAAAAAAATATTTTCGCATTCTGAAGAGAAAGTTGGTGACTGAAATTTCGTAAATAGATCTCGCCGCGACGAAAAACGTATTTGCTTTAATGACTTCCATTCCAACTCGCGTATCATATCTGCCACACTCTTTCCCCTATTACATGATAATACAAAACGAGCTGACCTTTTTTGCACCCTTTCGATGTCCTCCGTCAGTCCCACCTGCTAAGGATCCCACACCGCGCAGCAATATTCTAACAGAGGACGAACGAGTGTAGTGTAAGCTGTCTCTTTAGTGGACTTGTTGCATCTTCTAAGTATCCTGCCAATGAAACGCAACCTTTGGCTCGCCTTCGCCACAATATGATCTATGTGGTCTTTCCAACTGAAGTTGTTCGTAATTTTAACACCCAGGTACTTAGTTGAATTGACAGCCTTTAGAATTGTACTATTTATAGAGTAATCGAATTCTAACGGATTTCTTTTGGAACTCATGTGGATCACCTCACACTTTTCGTTATTTAGCGTCAACTGCCACCTGCCACACCATACAGCAATCTTTTCTAAATCGCTTTGCAACTGATACTGGTGTCCGGATGACCTTACTAGACGGTAAATTACAGCACAATTTGCGAACAACCTAAGAGAACTGCTCAGATTGTCACCCAGGTCATTCATATAGATCAGGAACAGCAGAGGTACCAGGACGCTTCCCTGGGGAACACCTGATGTCACTTCAGTTTTACTTGATGATTTGCCGTCTATTACTACGAACTGCGAACCTCCTGTAGGTCTGTGGTGTTTTCTGATGAACGCCGGTTCTGCCTCGTTGCCTGTGATGGCCGTGTGTTGGTTAGAAAGAGGCCAGTTGAGGACTTGCAACCAACCTGTCTACATCCTGGACGCGTTGGACGTACGCGTGGAGTTACAGTCTGAGGTGTGATTTCGTACGACAGCAGGAGCATTCGCGTAGTTATCTCATGCAGCCTGACTGCAAATCTGTACCTCAGTCTAGAGATTCGACTTGTTGTGCTACCATTCATTAACAGCATTCCGGGGAGTGTTTTTCAACAGGATAAGGCTCGCCTACATACCGTTGTTGTCACACAACATGCTCTACGGAGTACCAACGCGTTGCCCTGACCTGCTCTATCACCAGATCTGTCTTGAATCAATCATATATGGACCATCACCTGACGACAATTCCAGCGTCACCCACAACCACCATCAACCGTCCCTGTACTGACCGACCAAGCGCAACAGGCATGGGACTCCAATCCAATGAACTAGCACTTGGCACCTGTACAAGACAATGCATGCACGTTTGTTTGTTTGCAATCAACATTCTGGTAATTACATCGGTTATAATGTACAGCATTTCACATTTGCAGTGGTTTTTCTCGCGCTTGTGTTAACCTCTAAACTTCCAACTTTATCACTGAAAAATGTTACCTGGACGAATGTATTCCCGAAATTACTTGATTCCAATTACGTTTTTTTTGCTGGGATTTTTTCCGTGAGTGTAAGTGAAGTAGTTATAATAATAATAAAGGCAATATATAAAGTGAGACGGAAGAATTCATGATTGCAAAGCAGGATCAAACAATAAACACCAGATATTACAGCAAGCATATTATTAAAAAGATCCCAATACCACAACAGATAAATGCAAACTTTGCAAACAACAAATAGAAACAGTAGATCACATCACAACCGGAAGTACAATACTAGCAAATACAGAATACACCAGAAGATATGACAACGTAGCAAAAACAATACATCAACAATTTGCCACACAACATAAACAAAATAAAACAACACGTTCCCACATACTAGTATGCACCATAAAATATACTGGAGAATGATGGATACAAATTATACTGGAACAGAACCATTATAACAGATAAAACAACACCATATAACAAACCTGACATCATACTCACCAATAAAAAGAAGTTATCACAACTAATCGAAATAGCCATACCCAATACCGCAAATATACAGAAGAAAACGGGAGCAAAAATTGAAAAATACATCCAACTGGCTGAGGAAGTCAAGGACATGTGACATCAGGATAAAGTTGACATTATACCAATTATATTATCAACTACAGGAGTCATATCACACAATATCCATCACAACATCAACGCAATAGAGCTACATCCAAACATATACATACAACTACAGAAATCTGTAATTATTGATACATGTTCAATTACCCGAAAGTTCCTAAATGCAATGTAACATATACCGTAAAGTTAAAACGAAGTCACGCTTGATCAAGGTCCGCGTCACTCTCCATTTTTAACCAGACATAACATCTGAGAAAGGAAAGAAATAACAACAATAACAGTATTAATAAAAGAATAATGACTTGATTGAAGGTAAAATAAGTAAAAACTTTTTCTTAGTGTCACAAAATGAGATGCTTCATGAGCAGGAGAAGCCTTTCAACTTTGATGGAAAACAATTGGACTTGATGAAATGTCAGGTGATAATAGCGGTCATGAGACATTTGTCCCACCTACCGACGTAGGGTCCGTAGTTTTGTCGTCGTCTGAGGACGATTCGAACGAGACGGATCCAGAATTACGCTTGTACTCCTTATCACCATGCATTTGTGTTTGTGTTCCAGCGTTTGAAGAAGTAGTTTGGGACGGAAAAGTTGCTTAAAACAATACATCGTAGTAGGGAATCTTGAACTGATGTCCACATGTGTCATTCATATGCACTGGAAAGTCACTAAACGGAGCAGCAGAGAAGCAATAAAGGTATTTTTTGGAATATTTATTATAATGTCATATCTTGGTCATCCTAGAGGTCACACAACATCCTCTGTATGGAAGTACAACAATTTTTACATGTTCCGTGATGTAATTAAATGATTCTTATCGTTACAAGTTTACAAAATATAAACTAAATGTATTACTGAATTCCATTTTTATAATTTGCTCGGCCTGAATGCCAAAGTGACGTATGCGACTGGTCGTTTTTGGAATATCTAGCAATAATTTTTGAA
The DNA here is from genome assembly GCF_023897955.1 of Schistocerca gregaria. Classification (NCBI taxonomy): domain Eukaryota; kingdom Metazoa; phylum Arthropoda; class Insecta; order Orthoptera; family Acrididae; genus Schistocerca; species Schistocerca gregaria. The sequence continues at coordinate 516,378,905 of NC_064921.1, read as the reverse complement.
AACAATTATTTCTCTTAAAATTTTTCTTTGGTCAAGTGATTAAATATAATAGAAATATTAAATGGATAAACGAATTAGTCTGTTAGTTGATATGAAGAGGTTAAGGCGTGTGGTTACTTTGTTCTGTTTACAAGGATTATATTACGTAATCTTTCAGGAAGACAACGCAAGGCTTGGAATATCTAGCAATAATTTTTGAAAACAATTATTTCTCTAAAAATTTTTCTTTGGTCAAGTGATTAAATATAATAGAAATATTAAATGGATAAACGAATTAGTCTGTTAGTTGATATGAAGAGGTTAAGGCGTGTGGTTACTTTGTTCTGTTTACAAGGATTATATTACGTAATCTTTCAGGAAGACAACGCAAGGCTTGGAATATCTAGCAATAATTTTTGAAAACAATTATTTCTCTAAAAAATTTTCTTTGGTCAAGTGATTAAATATAATAGAAATATTAAATGGATAAACGAATTAGTCTGTTAGTTGATATGAAGAGGTTAAGGTGTGTGGTTACTTTGTTCTGTTTACAAGGATTATATTACGTAATCTTTCAGGAAGACAACGCAAGGCTTCGGGTTGCCCATGCTGTGCTGACTTACCTCGAACATATAGTTCAACTGGTGGCCTAGCCAACACGTCCTCTTCATCTATCACCCAGTGCAAACATCTGCTAATGGGTTGCCAATAGACTGGCATGCCACCCTTCGTGAGTCAATACAGTTGATCAACTCTCGCATAGACATGAAGCACAGCCAAGAAGACTGTCAGCCAAGCTCATCTCGACCCAATCGCCAGAGCAGTAAAAGCAACTTTTATACGCAGCAACTCCGTGTGCTGCAAAGGCGTGCTGAAAAGCAATGCATCTGAATTTTTTGTTCTGTTCCCAATAACAGTAAAGGTATCAGATCTCAGGCGCATTACTTTGTCAACGTTCTTGCTTCGCTGAAGCAAATTGCAACCAAAAGGTTCAAATGGCTCTAAGCACTATGGGACTTAACATCTGAGGTCATCAGTCCCCTAGAACTACTTTAACTTAACTAACCTAAGGACATCACACACAGCCATGCCCGAGGCCACATTCGAACCTGCGACCGTAGCAGCAGCACGGTTCCAGACTGAAGCACCTAGAACCGCTCGGCCACAGCGGCCGACGTAAGTTGCAACCCTCTGCCTCTAGAGTGCTTCGAATTGTAATTTGGAAATGTGTAACATAGTTATGTCAGTGTGTGGGGAACAGCTGCTGTAATGGATTTTCTAAACGCAGAAAACCTAATTCACACATGGAGCACGCAAGGCTGTAGTTCAGTACGACAACGTCAGACCACGCCCAAGCGCTGCGACATCTGCCGTAATCCGACACCTTGGGTCAAAGTTAGCGATCATCCTCCATCAAGTCCCGACTTGGCCCCATCCGATTTTCATCTCTTTTCTAAATTTAAAGCAAACCTTCGAGGACTTCGTTCTGATTGTGACGAAGTGGTGCCAGCAGAGATGAGTCTCTCGTTCGGAGAAATGTGTTCCTCGCCAGGATCAGTATGGTGAGAAGTAAATATTTATAAAAGAAAAATGAAGATATAGAATCTTAATAAAGTTTGTTTTACTTTAAAATTCGGAAGCGTTATTGTTCAGCACATCCTCGTAAATTTCTCTACATGTAAACTAGTAATCAAAAGGGTCCCGATTACGATTTGAGCTTCTAACTAAATTTTCAGAAAAATACATCTCCAAAAGCGGCCGAAGACTTAAGACATTAGGATTCCCCTCGCGGATATAGTTTTGCAGCACCTTTTTGCTTCTGGCATTGAAAACAGCTCCTACAAATGAAAGAACAGGCACTGTTCAACAGCATTGAATGCAGAAGGCAATGGAAACCACCGAATTAGAGACACATAATGCATATCCATAATACGTGTGGTTTGCAACTCAAAAGTATCATGACGAGTCTCTGTTGGTCAAATTTTCTGGAATGGTCCTACATTCGGATCTCTGGAAGTGGGTTACGAAGTTAGAGGTGACCATGAGAGAAAGATTGAGTAACCAATGAAAGAGTAACGTAATACGAATGTCAAAAGTCTGAATGTGGTATGTAAACTATAAAAGATAATGTGACCGCTAAGGTTCATTCTTGATATAATGGGGCTGACTGAAGTGAAATCGGAGTGAAATAATTATTTCTGGTCGGATGTATATACGACAATATTGACGCCAGCGGAAAATGGTGTAACTGGGTTACGATTCGCCGTAAATCGTAACAGTTCGTTGATATAACTATTCTCATCAGACTCGACAATAAACTAACAACAACAAAAATAATTGAGGTACATATGCCTATGTCACAGTCAGTAGGTGAAAAGATGGAGGAGATCGAACGCCTAGTTCAGAATCTAAAGGGAGATGACAGCCAGATAGTAAACGGGAACTGCAACGCTTTATCAGAGGAAAGAATAGATGACAGAGTTAGAGAGAAAATGGGCTCGGTAGTAGCAATCAGAGCGGAAGAGGACTAATTGAGTTTTGCAGTAAGTATGATCTAGTAATAGCGAATACTCTGTTGAAACATCAGGAGGGCGTAGTACTGCAAAGGACCTGAATATAGCGAAATAAGTAGAAGGGTTGCATCATTGTCAGACAGACAATCCGAAATCAGATACTCATCTGTAAGCATACCGCTGAGTAGATACAGACTCATATCAAAATTAGTAAGGATCAAGAGCAAAGTTTAACAAAACACCCAGAAAAATCAGTATGGAAAGTAATGGGATACTGGTATACTGAGAAATGTAGAGACCTATTTGTAATTCCCTAAGACTAGATACTACGATAGTGAACACCCAGTCGAGAGTTCTGTTGAATAGAAGGGCAATTCTAAATAGGATAATCACAGATGTTGGAGACGGAGTTATGCACAAATATAGGGCAAGAGAGATAATTGTGAAGACACCTTGGGTAACAGAAGAAATACTTCAGTCGATCTGGTAGATAGTGGAAGACAAATATGTTCAAGAAAAGCAGGAATACAACAATACGGTGCAAGTCACCTACTAATGAAAGATATAGGAAGGGCAAGGAAGCCAGGCGAAATGGCTGCAGGATATATGTGAGCATTTCGAGAAAGAAATGACTGTGTGAAGGACTAATTCAGCACATAGAAAAATCAAAAGAATCTTCTGTGAAATTAAAAGCAAATGTGTCAACAGTCAGAGTACAAGAGGAATTCAGTAGTTGATAGCAGACAAGAGACTGCACTGAAGAATTCTATGAGAGGGGGAAACTACTTGATGATTTGGTAAAAGAGGAAATGGGAAAGAGTTTCGAAAACATGGTCGATTCATATTAGGCTCACAAATTAACAGAGTTGTCTTAAGACCTGCGATCAAGTAAGGCGCAAGTGATACATAACATTTTTTTCAGAATATTTAAAACCACTGGGAGAAGTGGCAATCAAACGACAATTCTAGTCGGTTTGTAGGAGCTATTAGTCTGGAGACATACCAACAGACTATTTCAAAAATATCATCTACACAATCTAGAAATTACTGAAGCCAGCTAAGTTTGGGAACTATCGACCGAACACATTACTATGTCATGCATCCAAGTTGCTGGCAAGAATCATATTCCAAAGAAAGGAGAAGAAAACCGAGGATCTCTTAGGTGAAGATCAGCTTGACTTTAGGAAAGGTAAAGTTATCAGAGAGGCAGTTCCGATGTTGCGTTTGATAATGGAAGCAAGACTGAAGGAAACTGAAGGAACGTAAAAAAGTTTTATCGAACAAGAAAAGGTGTCTGACGATGAGAAATGCATAAGGTTTTGCGAATTCTCAGGAAAATAGTTGTAAGCTACAGGGAAGTATGAGTAATAAAGTATATATAAAAGAATCTAGGGAGGAAAAATAAGAATGGAGGACCAAGAACAAAATGCTTGTATTAAGAAGGGTAGCATCAAAGCAAAATGACGGAAATTAAAGTAAGATTCAAAAATGGTAAAAAAACTGGCCAGATGCGAGTAGGACTCTCGCATTGCACCTTCCGAACATACTTAAGTATGTATATAGACATTTCGGGAATTGAGGAATTCGACGACTTTTCCCTGTTGTCAACATTGATACTGGAAAGACGTCCGTCACAGGGATTGCAAGACTTCCATCATCATGATCATTAGGTTGCCTGCCTAGCGGCAGGTTTTGACTGCATAGCCCTCCATGCTTCTCTGTCTTCTGTGTTCCTCTTCAATCTTTGGTACCATCCTTGTGGCCTGCTGACATCACCCAGCACCTGGAACCTTCTTGCTCCCTTCCCTCTCTTTCCCGGAACTGAACCTTCAATTGCCTCTACCAGAAGTCAATCTCTTCTTAGATTGTGGGCTATCCAGTTTAGTTTCCTGTTCTTCACCGTCTCCGTTCTTCTCCAACTCTCCTCAACACTTCTTCATTTCTGACTTTATTTGTCCAGCTGATCTTCTCCGTTCTCGCCATATCCACATTTCACAAGCTTCAATTCTCTTCTCATCCTGCTTTCTCAAAGTCCACGTATCTGCTCCATACAAGGCCACACACCATATTAAGCACTTAACTAGTCACTTCCTTAATTCTGTTTAAACAGCTAGTTAGGAGTCTTCTCTGCTTCTGAAATACCTCCTTCGCCAGAGCCATTCTCACTTTGATATCTTGTTGGCAATCCATGTCTTCTTCGCAAATACTTGAATGCTTTTACCTGTTCTGTGATTTCTGCTCCCAAATTAATATTCACTTTTCTTTTCATTAGGTCTATGATCACACTTTTGGTTTTTCTTTTTATTAATTTTCATACCATATGCTGCACAGGCTTCATTAAGGTCATTTAGCTTTTGAGTCAGCGTCTCTTGATCGTGATCTGCGTGGATTGCCATGTCATCTGCAAATCTTATACATTCAGTTTTCTGCCCACCTATCCTAACTCCTCTGCGGTGGTCTTGCGGTTCTAGGCGCGCAGTCCGGAACCGTGCGACTGCTACGGTCGCAGGTTTGAATCCTGCCTCGGGCATGGATGTGTGTGATGTCCTTAGGTTAGTTAGGTTTAAGTAGTTCTAAGTTCTAGGGGACTAATGACCACAGCAGTTGAGTCCCATAGTGCTCAGAGCCATTTGAGAGCCTAACTCCTCTTGTCCCATCCAAACAGATTTCCAGTACTTCCTTCAGACAGAAGTTAAATAGGATGGGCGGGAGGCAACAGCCCTGCCTAACCCCTCTCCCAATCTTGCTGTCTTCAGAGATCGCATTACCTATTCGTACCCGAGCTTTCTGATTCAGGTACAGGTCTTCTCTCCTTCGACTTTACTCCCTTCTTCTTCAAGATATCTAACACCTTATCCCATTGCACTCTATCAAACGCCTTTTCGACGTCTATGAAGATAGCATACAATTCTTTGGCCTTTTCTATATATTTTTCGCCAATGGTTCTTAGAAGTCCAATGGTATTTCGTGTTCCCTTTCCCCTTATGAAACCGTATTGTTCTTCGAGCGTTCCATAGAGCCTCCTCTTCAGAATTCGAAGAACTACTTTTGCTGCCTGCGACTTCCGAGAATGTTTTGATTTCGAGTTAGAAGTTGGATAACAAATGGCAAGATAAAATTTTTTTCGTGTGATATAATTACAAATCGGCAATGTATTTGGACTGTGAAACATTTATTCTTGCCATATTTCAAGCGTCTACGTCAAGGGAAAGGTTTTAATGACTGAGTTTGCGAGTAACAAACTGTGTGAAATAAATGGCTTTATCTTTTTATTGCACTAACTTAGAGGCTTCACGTTTTTACATGTAACACTAATTTCAGTTTGGTTCGTCTACAAAGGGTTTTTAACAGTCGGGCAGACAGACAGACAAATAGACAACAAAGTGACCCTATAAGGTTTTCGTTTTTACCGACTGAGGTACGGAACACTAAAAAGAGTATAAGAGTATCAATGATAAGATACGCTGAGGAAGAGGAGTAGTTGCAGGACTTGTGGAATATGTTGAACAGTTTAATTAGTGCACACTATGGATCTAGAATAAACCGAAGAAAGACCACAGTAATGAAGAGTAGCAGAAATTAGAGCGGTGATAAGATTAACTTTGAAACTGAGGACCATGCGGTAGATTAAGTGAAGGAATTCTGCTATCTTGCAAGCAAACCAATCCATGACGGGTGAAGCAAGGACGACATAAAAAGCAGACTAGCACAGTTAAAGAGGGCATTCCTGGCCAAAGGAAGTCTACTAACATCAACCATCTGCCGTGATTCCAATAGTAAATTAGTGAGAATATACGTTTTGAGCACCGATGTATGCATGGAAGTGAATCACGGAGTGCCGAAAAACTGGAAAACAACAGAAACGAAGCATTTTAGATGTGGTGCTACAGAAAGGTAATGAAAATTATGTTGAGTAATAACTAAAAAATAAGGAGGTTTTCCACAGAGTCGGCGAGCGGAGGAAAATATAGAGGGCATTGACAAGAAGAAGGGACTGGATGATATGACACGTGAACATGAAAGGAATGCTGCTTGAGGGAGCAGTAGAATTTAAGAGCTGTGTGGGAAGACAGAGATTGGAGTATATCCAACCAAGGGCGCACATAGCCAGCGGAACGGGATTCGCGTCATTCCCTCCTAACTCTCAGGCAAAGGAAAAAAGCACAGTGTCGTCAGGTGTTTTTATTTCTAGAAAAGATTTAAAAATCGATATTAGGCAGGTTTTTAATAGGGTTGGAATGAGAACGTTTTTATATCTGCTTGCAAGTCGTCATTTACTTTTCAAGTCATCATTTATCTTCCAAATTATTACAAATACTCCTTACCCTCAGGATTGCCGCCTCCTCCCTACAAATTATCGTATGTGCGCTATTGTATCTAACTAATAATTAAGGGCAGTGGCTGCAAAGGCTATCCTGACCTGAAGAGGTTGGCATAAGAGGGGAATTCATGGCAGACCACATCAAATCATTCAGAAGACTGATGATATAAAAAATACCCCCAGCCTCATCCCAATCGCCTACATATTACTCAAATTATCTTCTGGCTATACCGTGTAGGCTCAATATGTAAAATTTCTTTATTTGTTATCCTTCCAATTTTAATAGCAAGCGATGTAAATCTTACAGTCCTCCCAGCTCTTTACTTATGAACAATTTAAAAAATAGCAATGTACAATATATGTACATGCGGCGGTGAGTAGATAGTGGTGGCCCACCTTCTGTCTGTCTTCACTATACTCACAAAATTTATGCTAATGTGCTAAACGCAAGCATACTTAGTGTGAAGGACGAGTTTCCGCTTCTTCCAGTGATTTTAAATATTCCAAAGAAATGTTATCTATGACTTGCGCTTTATTTGATAGCAGATTGAGCAGTGCGAGGCTCTTGTTCCTGCCATCATGTATTTTACACCCTGTTTTTAACGTACTTCCATCTCACTATGTTAATTTAAATTACTACTGTCACTGAGTTGATGCTTTGCCTGACCGTGACCGGCGGTAGCAGCGCGTACCGATATATCCCCTCTGGTAGTATCTTTGCTCTGTAAGGTGTCAGGCAAATCCAACACCTTCCATGAAAACCCTGACATGATGAGCAAATCCAGTAGTATGTCACATAGCTCCGAATAAATCGTGACATTAAATTAACCAAAGTAAAGCGAGTTACGTGTGAGTCAATGGAATACCACAGACTAACACAATAATGCCTAAATGCATTTCATACCTTCCCACTGTGAGACAGACGCAGTTCCAAGGGTAGAAATGAGAACAGAAGCCGAGAGCAGAGCCGTGTTAAGCTAGAAGGCCCTACGATAAGGGACGGACACCCACGTGGCCAGCTAACCGCTAGGACCACACAACCCGCGAGTTTTAGTGTGAGAATTTTTCGCGTCTCTGTTACATTAGGACCACGCCCCAGCCCATGTTAAAAGATAGAGCCCTCCAGAAGAACAGTATAGATCTTACGATAACGCTAAAAGGGCCACACCAGCTGCAAGTTTTAGCGTGAGACTTTTTCGCGTCTCTGGTATGTTGCAAACTTTAAAAACATTGCCCCACGACGAAAAGTATGACGTTTCTCATTGGATACACAGATTTTTTTGCAGGCGGAGCTTAAGGTTAACATTGAGACCCTGATTGGTCAGATGAAAACACAGCCAGATAGTTTTTTTAAAACCAATTTCGGTAAATGGTAGTAAGGAGAAGTTAGGAGAAGAGTTGGTTCGGAGACGGCGAGGTGAGCGGAGCTGTGCTGCGGGCCGCCCTCTGACGAACACCAACAAGGTAATGAAAGCACGCGATGCCGCATAACAGCGCATAAAGCTTCACTCAGAACTGCAGAAGTCTCATGTGTTAACCCCCTTTTTTGCGTAATACTAATGTCGATGGTAAATTAAAGCTCATGGTGTTCACATTTGCCACTAGAAGTAAAAATCTGAAACGCGATCATTTTTCTGTTATATAGTTATTGAGAAGCCCCATCAGCCAGTGCAATTTACGACAAGTTAGATAAGTAATCAAAGATAATTGAGGGTCACTGTAGACCATTTTGATAGTTTTTCTCTTATGTGAAACTTAATTTAAACTTAGATTATAGATGTGATATGGCATAGGTCATCCTTCGATCCATTGTAGAACTTGGAAACCCACTCAGGGAATATTCGTTCACATTTTTGTTGAACGCAGTTGGTTTTTAGCATCCTGTATTGAAACATTTCCTTTTATCAATAGTGCAATTTATAAACGATGTTTTGTGAGTAGAATAAAATTTCCAATGGTAAACTTAACTGCTTTTTCGACGTTATTTTACCAGCTAACTTAAAATAGGAAAGCCTTGAACCCTTTCCACTATATTTAGTTAGAATTAAGATTCTTTTACAGGGAGTGCAGTGGAGCTGACGCTGAGATCATTTAGTAATTGGTTATATCATCGCTAGTCTCACTGAACTCTTCTGAATTCTACATGTCATGTGTGGTCTGGCGTCTCCTTACCAGCAACAGGTCCCAGGTTCAAACTAGTCAATTCCCTAAAAAAACACGCTCAGAGCGTCGTTGCGCGAAAGTGGTAGGGAGACACGATATAGAACAAACAGACACCACCATGAATGTTGGAGCTCGACTGCTGTTACTATTCCAGTCGCTGTCTGTCGTGAGGCAGTTGAGTTCGGGTTGCGAGTTCGCATCTTCCAGTGTGTTGGAAGGCGTCTGGAGTGCAGCCAGGACCTTCCAGTCGGGGAGTTGCAATGTGGCACTAGTGCAGTCGGGTTGGAGCAGCAGTGAGGTCACCGTCGACATGGCTCGCCCGGCCATTTCCGCCACGCATCACGTGAGCCCGGCAGCGGCCTTGGTGGATCGTCGGTCGCTCGTCCTATTCGACGACGTGTTTGGGCTCCCCGATCGTTCGTGAGTTGGCTGTGTGTGTGTGTGTGCACCGACTCCCGATAGTCTTCGTGTGTGCTTAGTTACTGTTGGGTACCGTTCAGCTCTTCGCACAAGTGTTTCTCAGGTTGTGTTTGTAGTTGCCGTTGTTTCTACCAACGACGATTTTAGATGTAGTCGGCATTCTGCGGCGAGTCGAACGGTTGTTGCGGACGAGGGAAGATATCTTCGCGCGGTGCAGTCGGCTGGGTCCGCTGGCAGCCCCTGCTCAGTGTCGGAGCGTGTGTGGAGCTGTCCATTCGCTACGAGCCTCGTTGTTCACCGAACCAGGACGTCAAAACTGACTAGTGGTTTAAACTGCCCAAGCCACGTCCATTCATGTTGTGGTGGTTCGTTTCGGTGGCTTGCTGTCGGGGACGTTTCCCTGTGAGCAACACCGAGATCTTCTACTGCTGAAATTTAGCTGTCATGCGGTGCAATTATTTTGCTTCACTACAATTCGAGTGCACCAGTTGAATTTTCTGCCTTGTGGCCGTTAGTATTCCTTTTACTTGTCCTGGCCACTAACGTAATTTCAGGCAGCGTCCTTTCGTAACCTATTGTCGTTGTCCAACATGGTGTGTAATTTCGACAGCTAATACATGCTCCATTGTGGGTTACCACGTTTGTAACCTTTTCGTGTTTGATTTCTCATGTACTGATTGATGGGAAGCAAGTTGTTGTGTCGGTCGGTCCGTGGCTGTCCCCTGGTTGGGTTCCGACGGATCAAGTGTAACTGTGCTCACCACTTGTCTCGCCGAAGTGAACGAGGGCAGACCGATCCCCCTGATCCCCCTGGAGGCTTCTGAGTGCCACCGATGTTTAATTACCTGTTTTCAACTGCCTAAAATTTAAGCCTTATGTTTATTTTCCTTTATTCTTAAAAATTTAGCAATATTAATTCTTTAATTTATCTTTGAAGCTTAAACATTGCTGCCTTCTGCCTTTAAAAGAGTATGATAATATATTTTAAAATTATGAAACTTAATTGTGGCCTTCGGCCATTGATACTACAAATTGCATATGGATGTTCTATCTGCTTAGTCGTGATATGTTTTTCATTTATTTGATTTGCCTCTTTAATTGTTTTCTAATGTTTCCAGATTGAGATTTTCACTCTTCAGCGGAGTGTGCGCCGATATGAAACTTCCTGACAGATTAAAACTATGTGCTGGACCGAGACTCGAACTCGGGACCTTTGCCTTTTACGGGCAAGTACTCTACTTTCTTTTTTTTTTTTTTTTTTTTTCTTTCTTTTTTTTTTTTATTATCAGATTGACTTGGTATATTTCACGAGAATTCAGACAACCATAGTCAAATCATCATTTAATATTAGCTGCAAAAAGAAAATCAACAAATTAGGTGAAACACAAATAAAACATTTCTTCTGAAGGGGAAGACCAACCCGTTACCCCACCCGTATGAATTTTGGGTGTATATATATACATGCAAAAGAGAGAGAGAAAAAAAAAAATACGAAAAAATACAACAAGGGAGGGGACTCGAGCTCAGGGAAGAAACAGGAATCACAGGGGAACTTAACCAACACCTTGACGGTTAAACACAAGAAAAAGCATATTCGCAAAAAGCGTTCGGTATTGTGGTAACCGCTGCCATTTCCAATGCGCAGTTGACAAATAATGGTGAAAAACGCGGGGATCTGGGTCATTACCGCCTTCAATGACGTAATGGACATAGTAACCCAAGAGCCAGACAATCGTGTTCGTTTTCGTCTGAGGAAAATAAGAGATGTCCGGATGTAAGAAGATGTCGTCTGGGAATGCGCTTTCAGGCCCTCTAGTAAGAAAAGCTAATTGACGGCGGACCCAGAGCCAATGATCCCGTCCGCAAGCAACTAGCCTGTGAAGTAAGGTGTCAGTTTGATGACATTCCTCACACTGATCAGTCGGACGAAGGCCAATACGAAAAAGACGATCACCAGTAGGTATCAGACGGTAAATGACCTTATACCACGTTGAAACAATCTCCATCGGCAAAATGGGAAGACTAAGATGAGACCAGACCGTTTTCCATGACGTTGACGGGGAAGCAAGTTCAACAGAAGAAGGGAAACATGCTGTACCCCAACGGATTTGTAGCATGTTGGTAGTAATATGCGTCATAGAAAGTATATCAGCACCCAGAATACCGACAAGTACAAAGTATTCACGAATGTGCCGCAATTTAGGATTAATCCGTCCAACATCAACAGGAGGGGTCAGACTGGCCGGCCGGAGGCGGGAAAGTAAACGAGAGGTGACTGAATGCGGAGCCCGCGTACTGGTTAAAACATTGCGGCGGGCAAATAAGATGGACGTCTTCACTTTGATATCTGAAAGACCCAATCCTCCAAGCTTCCGAGGCCTGGCCACAACTTCGTACCGGACACGGAAGACATGGCGGCGCCACAGAAATCGACTAGACAGCTGTTTCAGCCTGCGGGCCATCATCGCGGGAAGCGGGAAGACCTGCGCAACGTAGTATATTTTACTGAAGACATAGGTCTCTAAAACCCGTGCCTTGTGAAGGAGGCTAAGGGAACGGCGGTCATGTTCAAGGATCGCCCCGTGAACACGACTCGTAACCTCACGCCAATTTAGTGCCGCCATTTTGATCGGATTACGATCCACTATGATCCCCAAGGTCTTATGGCGATCGACAACCGTCGCCCAAGGAATGACGACATGATCAAAGCCTCTCAACGGCAGGAACGTGCATTTGCGATCATTAATGCGAGCACCAGCAAGACCACAAAATGAATCCAAGGTATCCTTAAGCCGCGGTATATCCTCGGCATGTCGTACTAAAACCATGACGTCATCGGCGTATGCACGGACTGCAAAAATTTCCCCCAATATATTCCAGCCACGTAAGTGCATGGTGAGATGGCGAAGTAAGGGCTCTAAGGATAGAACAAAAAGTGACATGGATAAGGGGCTTCCCTGGGGTAACCCCCGTCTGATCGATATCCGGGGGGTAGGGTGACCGTTCACAATCACCGAGACACTGATACCGGTAAAAAGATTAGTTAAGACTTGTCGAACATCATTATTAAAGCCGACAGCGGTGAGCACTCTCGATAAAAAATCATGGCTGACGCGATCGAACGCTTTTTGGAAATCAAGAAAAAGCAAAGCCCCTGGGATATTAGCGGCAGCCGCCACCGAGATTACATCGCGACATTCGAGAACGGAAGTCAGTATCGTGCGTCCAGGCACACAGCTTTGGTGGGCGGCAATAATGGTATCGAGCAGCTTAGAGAGACGGATATTAATTGCTCGAGCGACAAGTTTATAATCAAAGTTAAGGAGAGTAATAGGACGGAGGGAATCAATTGCAGGTCGATCTGTGGATTTCGGGAGGAGGACCATTCTGCCTTCCTGAAAAGGAGCAGGAAGTGAGACTCCCCGCATCACTTCATTTACCATTGACGTTAAGGTGTCACCAATGAGCGGCCAAAATTGAACATAGAACTCCTTAGGAATACCATCTAATCCAGGCGACTTGCGGGACTGCGATCCTGCAACAACATCATATATGTCATCCTTCTGAAAGGGACGAAGAAAGGCGTCGTTTAATTGAGGAGTGACGACGCGAGGCAGCAAGGAGGTAAAGTCGTCAAGAGAGGTTTCCGCCGGGACATGAGTATCGTACAGATCAGTAAAATAGGTGTAAACGAAGTCAGAAATGTCACGGTGAGAGGTGAACACGCGGCCGTCAGCGGTTGTGAGGGAGGCAAGGCACCCACGTTTCCGGCGCGACCGTAAACGGACTAGATGGTAGAGTGACGTCAGTTCCTCTTGTAGAAGGGAACGTGGTTGAGACCTCGTCCGCAGGCCCTCCATTTGAATGCGTTTGAGCTGCAGCAATTTGGCTTTGATGCGCTGTATATCAGTAACCCGGAGGGGAGCATGCGTAGCACTATCGTACAGTTGACGTAAGACAGAATAGTAAAATTCTTGCGTTCGTCGATCTTCTGCCACCTTCGCAGCCCCAAAACGCATGAGAGCCCTACGGATGTGTGGTTTTGCATACAGTGTCCACCATGCCACGATAGACGGGTACCGGCCCATAGTACGAGAACAACGAGTCCAAATGTCCTCCAGGACGATACCAAGGGAGGTATCTTGCAAATACGCGATATTGAGCATCCAAGGAGGACGAAACAATTTTACCGGTTGTCGCTCGTAATTAAACGTAACGGCTACAGCGCAATGATCAGTAAAACAGGCTGGTATCACATCAACAGCCAGAAGTTGCCCACACAAGGAATCGGAAAGGTAAAAGCGATCGAGGCGACTGCTACACGTGGGAGTAAAGTAGGTATGTCGCACAAGTGTAGGATAGCGAGAAACCCACACGTCACGCAGGTGCAAGGAGCGCACAAGGTCGTCGAGTTCTTTACTGAAATTAAAATTAGGAGACTGATCTACCGGCCGTAGAACACAATTGAAGTCCCCACCTAAAATTATCTTTGTCGGGGATTTACGAAGCAGGTAAATGACTTCTTCTTTATAGAAACTCGAGCGTGCGGTAGTACAACCCGAACCAGAAGGGGCATAAAGAAGGAGTAAACTGAGATCATAAAACGTGCACCCGATCCCCCTTCCACTGTCGAGTACTTCGAAATTCATCAACGGAATGCCTTCTCTGTAAAACAAGGCAGTGCCCGTAGAAAGTTCGGAAGCGACATTAAAAAACGTCGAGAACCCAGGAATGGAAAACTGGTCGAATAGGACTTCCTGTAAAAAAACAACATCTGCCCCAGACTGATAGATAAACTGTCGCAAAGCGGCGAGCCGAAGCTCAGAACATATTCTGTTAATATTCAGAGTAAGAAATGTATATGCTTGCATGGAACTTCAACCTAGAAAGAAAAACAAAGATCGGTAGAGAGCCGTCAGCTGACGGAGCAGCATACAAGTAATCATACCAGAAACAAGCGCTGAACCACAGAGAGAAAAACTACGAAACAGAACCCTCATCTTCCCACTGCTTTTTCTTCGGCCGTGACGCGGCTCTCCGTGGCTGTTTACGGATTCGACTGCGGCTCCGCGGTGCCGACGCTGCAGCGTTCGGCTGCGTAGGAGCATCATGTAGACATTCCGTGTCAGGTTGCGATAGAGAGGCCTCTACATCCCACTCGTCCGCAGACATGGGTTCACGGTGGGACAGTTGGTGAATAACAACGGGATCCACTGGCTCTGGAGAATCAATCAGTTGTTTGATGGGAGGAGGCTGTGACCCAGAGGGGGCGACAGAAATTCCAGAAGGGGGATGCGAAACAGAGTCAATAGGAGAAGTGTCAGAGAGCACCGGAGAAGACACGTGGCAACCAGAAGCAGGTTCCGTCACGGGCGTCTCCGAAGAGGCTGCCGCGGTAGCAGGAACAACGTCAGATAAGGTGTCAGGGAGCTTCTGCAAAGGCGTGATAGCACCTGTGGCTTCCTCATCCACGATTTCCGACTGAGAAAGAGAGTCCTTTACCGGAGGCCCATCGGAAGGGCGAGCCAATGAGGAAGATTCATCAGCCGCATCATCCTGTGTTCGCCGACGCTTGTTGTGAGAAATCAGCGCGGGAACATCGGAATTAAGGGCAGCAACATCCCTACTCAAGGACAACGGGGGAAAATCACGGCCGTTGTCGGGCAACGGATCACTGCGTCCCTCAGTAACAGTGAGCGATTCAGTCCGAGATCCTTGCGGGAGAAGATCAGCTAAAGTCAATTTTTTACGCTGTTCGTATGTAGGTTTTAATACCACCACACGCCGCGGACAATTAGTACGGAAATGACCAGTTTCATTACAATAATAACATGTTCCTTCCTGGCCACTGTACGTGATATGGACCCTATAACCACATACCTGTAGGTGAGAAGGAATAGGTTTTTTGACCACCATTTCCACCGACCGAATACCACTATATACCTGTAAGCGGTGCTGAGCAGACCAGCGTTCCTTTCGAATATGGCGTACGTCCCCATAAGGAAGCAAAACGGACTTCAGAAAAGAGTCGTCAACCTCGGGCGGAAGGTTAAATACCCGAACATTCGTATATATCACTTCTGCATTTGCCAAGAGAACCATACTAGTGGAACCATCACGGTGCGTAAAGGGTACCTGAGAACCATGGCGAGAAAGTAGCCTATCAACCTGGAGCGGGTCAAGAAACTTAACAAAAAACACATATAATTCGCTGTCGAAATATGCGGTATGCACCTGATCAGTAGTGACCTTAACTGTATCGACTAACCAGTCATGTATCTCCAAAGAACCGGGCTGGACGTGACGCGTGGATTTGTCAAAGGTAAAACTGACTGTACCTGTACGCGGAACTTTCGTGGGAACCATGGTGGACATCACGGCGAGAGACGACGCCGCGACAGGAAGGGCCGCACGAACACCAAACACCAGCCGACAACCAGCGATGCGACGCGCACGGAGACCAACACGGCACTAAACTGACGAGGAAAACACGCTGCGCTGCGGTAGAGGCGGAACTACTTTCTGAGCTACCCAAGCACGACTCACAGTGCGTCCTCATAGCTTCACTTCTGCCAGTATCTCGTCTCCTACCGTCCAAACTTTACAGAAGCTCTCCTGCGAAACTTTCAGAACTAGCACTCCATGAAGAAAGGATATTGTAGAGACATGTCTTAGCCACAGCCTGAGGGGTGTTTCCAGCATGAGAGTTTCACTCTGAAGCTGAGTGTGCGCTGATATGAAACTTCCTGACAGATTAAAACTGTGTGCCCGAGTTCGAGTCTCGGTTCAGCACACAGTTTTAATCTGCCAGGAAGTTTCATTTTAATGTTGTTGACTTTTAAGATTTCTTGCTTTTAAACATTCTGGCCTTCTGCCTTTAAAAGTCTGGCAATATATTCTAAAATTTTTAAATTTAATATTTTCCTTCAGCCATTTGTATTGCACCTTGCATATGTCTGTTCTATCTACCTTTCTGTGTTTTTTTCCTTTAAATTATTTTATTGCCATTTTAATTGGGTTTTATCTTGTTGGATTTTATCTTGTTTGGAGGCCTTCAGCTGTGAAAGAGTTGCATTCGGTAAAGGTCCGGCTATGTGCCGCTTTGGTTGTAAAAGTTATTAAATTACAATAAATTACAATTAGAAGGCGAAACTGACTTCAACCTATTTGGCCCTTTCCACAATCCTAATTACCTGTTCTGCCCAGCGGGTTTCGCGGGCATATCACAGAGCTCTGTTAATCTGTGACCCTAACATTGCCCCCCCCCCCCCCTCCATGCCTTCCATCACGATTCCCATTTCCTCTTCTAGCACATCATCAGACAGTTCCCCCCTCTCATAGAAGTCTTCAGAGTTCTCTCTCCTCTGTACTCAACAGTCGAATTTCTTTAGCACTCTGAATGTTGACGAGTTTGCATTTAATTACACCAAAGGTTGTTCTGATTTTTCTAAGTACTGAAATAGTTCTCCGGACGACCATTTTTTTCTCGCTTACTTCACATATTTCCTTCAACCATTTCATCTTATTTCCTTGCTCTTTCTTTTTTCTTTCATTCTTGAGTGACGTGTACCTTATTGCTGAATTCCTATGTTTTCTTGAACATTTTTGTATTTCATCCTCTCTTCGAACGATTGAAGCCTTTCTGCTGTTACCCGAAGTGTCGTCGCAGTTATCTTTCTTGCCCTATGTTTGCTTATATTTATGTCTCCAACTTCTGTGATTGTCCGTTTTAGAGCTGCCCTGCTCTTCAACTTAACTTTCAATTGGAGTATTCACTATTGCAGTATCTACATCCTTCGAGAATCGCAAACGCACCTCTTTACTCCGCATCTTGCTCAGATATGTCTTAGCCTACATGCCATGGACGCCTTGCATATTCAGCGGAAGCGCTTACAACAAAGCTTCAATAATTCTCGTTGTAGAAGGAAGGCTTCGAAAGAAACGGAATAAAGAAAAAGGCGGGAAATAGCTGTGACATTTCATTTCTTTACACAACTCCCACCTGTAATAGGCATTTAAATTAACAGTACTGATACTTTTTTTTTTAATTTCCAGTTCGGTACATCGCAGAAATGACAAAAAAGTGCGGTTTACACGAATCTTATGGGCAATCATAGATACTGTGCACATGTTGTGAACAGATTGTCAGGGAATACAGACAGTATCAAAAACGACAATTGTGAGCAACGAACAGGCCTAAATAGACCCGTGACGTGCAACAACACAAAGAAAGTGACGGGCAACCTAACCCACGTTAGTTGAACTGCGTTTTCCTTCCAGGATCAAAGACGCACTCAGTAATAGCGTATCTGCCCCGACTGGCAAGTGAATAATATCGGTCTACAACCGAAAGTACAATTGCAGACCAATTCGCAACACGAAGTTCTAAATAAAGCAGTTCAACGAACGTGTCCAGACGCGAACCACGGACACGTGTAAAATTGCTTCTGAACAACGCGAGCCCCGTTATCTCTTATCGACGTGTGCCTTAACGCGAATAATACACTCGCCCCAGCATGGCCCGAAGGGGGATTAAGGTTTACGTGGCGGCCCGATACGACATGCGCAGCGCCACTTAGCTGCGGATTACAGAACTGCCCTACAGGCTGCTGGTCCGATGGAGCTGTATGACGAACTTCACCTAAAGCCAAAGGGAACCAAAGAGGAAAAACATCGTGTATGGCATTTACTGTTGTACACTGACCATCTCCAGGGATTTATATCGCACTCAGTTTTCGCAAATATCTGCACTGAAAAAATTGTTGAAAAAGAAGAACCTCCAATTATTTGATTCATCATAGATTAGAAATGATAGAAATGAAATTCCAGTCGACGTAACTACGATCAACAGGCAGCGCCTTTTCAACGTAAATGACGTTAACTGTTATATATTACGATCAGCCCAAACATTATCGTTGCTTTCGTTTGGCTGTTAAGTGGGCTCTTCATCATCGGTCACTTCCATTTGATACATGACACCCAAGGACTTGTATTATAGTAAAAGGTATCGAATATATTATGGATAGGTAATGCTGCATTCAGATATTACGACCACAAGATTTCATCGCAACTGTATGATAATTGGTGCATAAGTTAGCAGAGTTTTTGCTTTGCATCTTGGTGTTCCGGTTACTGTGGATTTTATTTACCGACGGCCATTTTTTTATTTGTAGATCACTGTTGCTGTTGGAGTTGACAGACCGTCATTTTTCATTTGCAGATACTGGGTGGAGTGGCGGACGCTAAAAAATGGGATGCCAACTGGAGAAATCGGAACATTTCCGACACGTTCTTCCGCTTGATTTCAGCGGAGGCAGCCAGAAATATTTGCATTTGCGCCTTGTATGGGGATAAAGCCACTGGTCAGAGCACGGCAAGAAAATTGTTTTCTCGTTTTAAGGAGGATCGTTTTGACATTAGTGACTCTTCAGCTTCAGGAAGATCTTCAGGGTTTGATGACTATCGTTTAAACTCATGAACCCACAACTGTCTACGTCAGTGTACTCGAGAACTGGCAAATGTGCTGAACCGTGATCACTGCAACATCGTGAAAGTTCTGCAAGCAATGGTGAGGATTCCCCTGGTCAATTTTTCTCTTGCTATCAGAAGTTTCAATAGAGAGTAAGGATGATATCTGTTTTGCAGATGCTAGACAACTACCGTCCGATCTACTGTGGAATACACCTTTAGCAAAATTATGGAAACATCAAAAACACTACGACACATTGCCATACCTAATACGATGTAAGAACCTCACTGACATTCAAAACAGTTTCCAGTCGTCTCGGAATGGATAAATACAGGATCTGTATGATTTTCAAGAAATGTTATACGAGATGCATTTAAGTTGTAACGCCTCCGATTTTTTTTCTCCGGACTGGAAAGAGAGAGAAACATGCGCATTGTTTTAAAATGAGGCCGCGTTCATTGTCAATACGTCCCAGAGATGGCAGCACCGTACAGCAGATGGAATTTTACCGCCAGCGGCGAGAACGAGAACTGTTTTAAATACTTAAAATGGCGACGTTTTGCTTACTTGAACAGCATGTAATCATTCGTTTTCTGAATTTGCGTGGTGTAAAACCAATTGAAATTCATCGACAGGTGAAGGAGACATGTAGTGATGGAATTATGGATGTGTCGAAAGTGCGTTCGTGGGTTCGACAGTTTAATGAAGGCACAACATCATGTGACAACAAACCGAAACAACCTCGGGCTCGCACAAGCCTGTCTGACGACATGGTCGAGAAAGTGGATAGAATTGTTTTGGTGGATCGCCGAATGACTGTTGAACAGATCGCCTCCAGAGTTGGCATTTCTGTGGGTTCTGTGCACACAATCCTGCATGACGACCTGAAAATGCGAAAAGTGTCAGCCAAGTGGGTGCCACAAATGCTGACGGATGACCACATAGCTGCCGGTGTGGCATGTCCCAAGCAATGTTGACGCACAACAACAGCATGAATGGGACTTTCTTTTCGTCGGTTGAGACAATGGATGAGACGTGGATGCCATTTTTCAATCCAGAAACAAAGCGCCAGTCAGCTCAATGGAAGCACACAGATTCACTGCCACCAAAAAACTTTCGGGTAACTGCCAGTGCTGAAAAAATGATGGTGTCCATGTTCTAGGACAGCGAGGGCGTAATCCTTATCCATTGCGTTCCAAAGGGCACTACGGTAACAGGTGCATCCTACGAAAATGTTTTGAAGAACAAATTCCTTCCTGCACTGCAACAAAAACATCCGGGAAAGGCTACGTGTCTGCTGTTTCGCCAAGACAACGCACCCGCACATCGAGCTAACGTTACGCAACAGTTTCTTCGTGGTAACAACTTTGAAGTGATTCTACATGCTCCCTACTCACCTGACCTGGCTCTTAGTGACTTTTGGCTTTTTCCAACAATGAAAGACTCTCCGTGGCTGCACATTAACCAGCCGTGCTGTTATTGCCTCAGCGATTTTCCAGTGGTCAGCAACAGACTCCTAAAGAAGCCTTCGCCGCTGTCATGGAATCATGGCGTCAGCGTTGTGAAAAATGTGTACGTCTTCAGGGCGATTACTTCGAGAAGTAACGCCACTTTCATCGATTTCGTGTCAGTAGTTAATTAGAAAAAAAATCGGAGGCCTTAGAACTTGAATGCACCTCGTACCATTATTCCTGCAAAATAATCGCAAGTCCAGGTAACTGTGATAGAGACGGGAGCGATAACGCTCCCTTCTCTGCAAACCAGACGACAAAGGCGTAATAATTTTGAAATCTGGTGACTGTCTTGTCAGGGAAGGTATTCATCTTCTTGCTCACAAAATCAGTCCCGGACAATGCAAGATTTGTGACTGGGGGGCGTGTTGTCTCGGAACACAGTATCACCGTTGGGGAATTAGTATTGTACTTTGGGATGGACATCGTCAACCAAAGTAGTCATACAATCCTTGGCAGTACAAGCGAGTGATCATGAAGCCCCTGGAAAACTACGACATGGCTGCCAGACTCATGCTTCACTCTGCCAGAAGTTAGAAACTGTGTGAAACAAGACTCTTTCGACCAAATGACTTTCTTGAACTGCTCCACAGTCCAGATTTTACCGCTTCGACGCCACATGTTCCTATTAAGGCCGTTTGCATCACTGTTGAGTGGTTTCGCAGATCGACCTGCAATTCCCTGCTTTTATATAATTAATATTGTTTTGGTGCTGACAAAGTTCGCGAATACGATATTCAATTCTACAGTGAGTTTTGCAGCTGTCGTCGTCTTACTTTTCGTCACAATCCTCTTCAATGGCCACTTCAGTAATATACATTTTCGTCGTTGTTGTGATTTAGCGGAAGATTTTTTTGTGCTTTCCCTGTATACGGTGTAAGTTTTCCATGCGATGCCTCTCATAACACCAAACACTTCGGGACTGGTTTCGGTTGCACTCACTTTGCGTTTCATTCTTCAAGACAATTTTCAGCCGCATTGTGCAGAGGCAATCAAGACGCTCCTGCAGCGTTTTCGATGGGAAATTGTTGATCAATCACTATACAGCTCTTAACTGGCTCCCTCCGTTGTTCATCTCTGCTCACATAAACCCCTGGCTACGAAGACAACATTTTGGCACAAAGAATGAGAGGCAGACGAGCGTAGAGAATTGGCGGAAAGTACAGGCGTCTGCTTTCCGTGACGAGGGTACTGGAAAGTTTGTACAACGCCACGACAAGTGTCTAAGTGGGAGTGGTGACTACTTACAGGGGTAGCTCGAAGGTGTGGCTAACCGTTACGAATAAAAAATTTTTGATTTTCACTGTGGTTTTCATTTCGCTATTGATCGGACCTTACATTCCGAAGAGCCCTCGTATAATCTACGTAGTGGTGAAACGTAACATGTTTCAGAATTATGGATATGTGTTATACACCATCTGAAAATTGTCAAGTCTGCTAGGTGATGTGACATTGGCCGAAACTAGAGGCAGCGCAATAAAGATTTCAGAAGCACATAAAAATTTTTCATATAAAAGCTGTGGATCATAATCTAAAGAATACTTCATGTTACCGTATCCTTCCTGGACGTAGGAAGTTCGACCGCAGTCTCGATTGCAGTGAAACGTAAGCGTTGAATACATTACAAGCTCCCCGCCTCTTAACCGCTCTAGAAAAGCGCCATTCTTTGCAGTGGTGAATCATTAACTCTGAAGTTAAAGGGTTTTTACGTTTTGACGTACTGATAACAAAAAGCTCTCCAGAAACTTTCCGTTTCGTCGTGAGTAATTACTCCAGGAATCTGAATCTGAGTTTCGTGTTAAGAGTGTCACGCACGGCACGATCTCGAATATTATCCCCCAGTTATTAAGCTACCGTCTCTCCAACGCTGTTCGCAGTCAAAATCCTGGCGGACCACACAACGCACCAGCGGGGCAGTGCGGCTAATTTATTCTTGGCAGGAGACATTTTTCTCCCCCCGTGATTATCGTATTTAGTTAATATCGACTGGACTGAGCAGTGGGCAAGAGGGCAGTTGTTAGGCCAGCAGCTGGCCGCCGGCAGCTAATAGCAGCCGCAGCACAAAAGGTCGGCGCCACCAGCTGACTCACGCGACGCAGCGCAGCGCCCTGCGTAAAAACGCTGGGTGCGGTCGCGGCGGGAAGGCCACGTCTGCGCGAATCCACACACACACGCTGCGGACGACGGCAGAAAGACAAACCACTTTTTAACGATGATAACTGCCTTTCTCAGAATATAAACACCACAGAATTACGAGAGGAATTCAATACCTTTTTGTCTTGTCCAATTTCGGTTGAAGAAATGCGGAATTCGTTGTGGGGCATGGTGGAATATTCCCCCGCTATGGTTTCATGAAGTTCCGATAGGTGGTGGCGCTGTACATAGCCTTCGAAATGGCGTCTCTAACGAAGGTGCAATCCAAGCAGAGAGGGGTCACTGAGTTTCTTTTGGCGGAAAACCAGACCATCGCAGATTCACTACTCTCTTGCAGAATGTCTACAGAGACCTGACACTGGGCAAAACCACGGTGAGTCGTTGGCCAAGGCGTCTGTCATCATCGCAACAACGTCGCGCAAAAAGGTCTCCGATTTCCCGCGTGCCGGCTGCAACATTAGAGGTGATGGACAGATCATAATCAGATACCTCGCTGATCAATTGGACGCCTTTGTTGGTAGTCTTGACATACTCGACCACCAGTTGGGCTACTCAAAGTTGCGTGTCCACTCAGTTCCTTGCCGCCTGGACGGCCGCGATGGACGAGCGGTTCCAGGCGCTTCAGTCCGGAACCGCGCTGCTCCTACGGTTGCAGGTTCGAATCCTGCCTCGAGCATGCATCTGTGTGACGTCCTTAGGTGAGTTGGGCTTAAGCAGTTCTAACTCTAGGGGACTGATGACCTCAGATGTTAGGTCTCGTAGTGCTTTGAGCCATTTCAACCATTTTTGAACCTCGCCGTCTGGCAGGTGAGCATAAAGAGAAAGGAAGAACTATCTGTGCAGAACTGCTTGCGCGTTACAAGGCTGATTGTGCCAAATTTTTGTCAAACAGTTTCACAGGCGATGAAACATAGGTTGTCACAGGAAACAAAACGGCGATGTAATATATGCGAAACTATCAGCCTCGATTGTGGTAGTGAAACCAACCTTTACCTAGGTTTCAGCCCAAATAATTAAGCCTTTTTCAGAAGATATACCTGAGTCTATAATTAGTCTAAGAGGGCAGGGTCTAGAAATAAAACTAAAACAGCCTGAATACGCGTAGTCACATTTAAAAATGCGGTACACAATAACTATTTCTAGACCATGCCCTCTTAGACAAATTATAGATACAGGTTTATCTTCTGAAGAAGGCTGAATTATTTGGGCTGAAACCTAGGTAAAGGTTGGTTTCATTATCGCAATCGAGGCCGGTAGTTTCGTATTATTAGATTATCACGATTGCTGACTGTGCTGCAATGTTGAAAGTACAAACACGGCAATCCATTGAGTGGCGCCAATTGTACCTCTGCTCCAAACAAAAGGTTCAAAGCCGCACACTGAGTCGGTAAAGTCATAGCTACGATCGTCTGGGAATCGGAAGGGGTTACTGTGTTTTACGTTCTCCTTCATGGTGCAACTCTGAAGTGGACTGTGCTGCCCTCAGGAAATAGAAGACATGACTTTAGTGAGATAGTCGCCACAAAAATTCAAAAAAGCCTCCCCTTCTCCATACAACGCAAGGGCTCACACAAGTGTCCGCACCCGAGAGAGTTCACGAAACTTCATTGGACTGTTCTTGGTCATTCACCCTACAGCTCAGATCTCGCACCTTCCCACTTCTGGTTGCCTCAATGAACATTGCACTCTGCGGATAGGAGCACGTATATTATGCGAAAGTTGCGGATGCACCAAGACGTTGACTCCGACGTAGACCAGTAAAGTGGTACCAAACAGGAATACAGGCCCAGCCAGTGAGGTGACGTAAGGCCGTAGCACTGAACGAAGATTATATTGGAAATAGGGTTGTGCAGCCAGAAGAGTGGGAAATAATACAGTGCATTTTTTTACTTATTAAGAGAGAACCTTGAAGGGCGCGGTAAGGGAGTAGTTTTCTTTAAATCATTTTATATTATTATTTTTGCTATTATTCGTAAGTCTCTAACAGCAAGAATTGTTTTAGCAGTCAGTTGGAGGAAATTCCTATGTGAGATGTGTGTAATTCATAGTGTGGTTTCTGGCATTATAAAATGAAACCCAGCATTAAGACTGAAAATCATAGGAAACAAAGAAACAGCGAGGTTCAATCACAGTCTTTTTTTGCAGTGTCAAAGCTCAACAGATCTAATGTAACTTTTTACCGATTCCGAAATATTTTCCACTATGCTCACTTCTACGCTGAATGGATTTTTGCTTTTCATTCCCTCGCTCAACGGCACGGAAATTCTTCTAACAATCCTTTTTAGATGTTATTAATAAGCATTGCTTATTATATTGGAAGAAATCAGAAATATTTCACACAGATATATGTTTACTTATCGCTGGGTTACAGTAGCGCTACTAACAAGGAAGGTAATAGAATTTTCCCTTTGACTTCTCGGATTATTCAGACGGCCAGTTGAGAAGTTCCTCCAAAAAGGTAGCGGCAGAAAATCCTTACCGCTCCTTTTACTTCAGGCTGTATATTTCCTCGAGTCTTTGCGGTAAACCTGCTTTCGGTGACCCCTCTGATTTTCCATTACTCATGATTCGTTTATTGCAGTTACTGTTTCAGCGTAATGGAGGATTGGGTCGTAATCGGATGCTGCGTTGTGTAAGAAACAGATTAACGCAACTTTGATGTAGTCGCCATGTGGTTAGGCGGCTCAGACGTTGCAGTTCTGAGTTCGTGGTTTCCTAAACCAATTCCCAGGAGGACCATTGTGCAAAACCTGTGTGGTGTCTATTTTCCTTTTTGAAGTGTAACACACATTTATCTCTAATGACATCCATATTGACGAGACGCTGCATTTTAAGCTACGTGGGAAACAAAGCAGAATGTTCAAACAGTTTAAAATGGGATTTTTTATGAATACGATGTTCACTTGTTACGAAATAAGATATTTTTCTTTCTAAGCGAGAAGTATAAGGAACAAACTTGCATCTTGTCGTAGATTTGAGTATTTTATTCGATTACGCAATTAATTTCTCATCCTGAGTCCCATCTTGAGAATTAAATTTTTTACCTAACTTTATTGGCGTGTGTGGACTAAATCTTGAAGAAAAAAAACGAATACAAACGAAATACACAGTTATTTGTAGCTAATGATTTTATTCGCGATAAGACGGCATGTTCCTCAAGATATTATGTGCACTAGATGGACGCATGCACTCCACTGTTCCGGTTTTACAGCCAACAGTCGTTTATTTGTGTTTGCCATAGACGGATTGAGTTTAAAATGATGCATCATACACTTCGATTACATGTGAAAAAGTGTATAACCCGTATTACTGCTTTACAATTGCCACAGGCTGGCGGTTGTTTTCTAGTAACAGGTATTTGTGTCGTTCTGTTGTTATTCGTAACACTCTCGGTTAGTTCACAGATGAAACGTTCACATTCAAACATGAGTGACAAAGCACTAAATAAAAGAAAACTAAAATATCAGAAACCGTCCAAAAGAAATGCAAACAAAGAAAATCTTTAGAAAGAATTTTCACTTTGCAGCGCTGTGTGCACTAATATGAAATACAGTTTCAAATTAAAATTGGTCTTAGAACTGGGAGTCTAAACCGAAAACCTTGCTTTTGCGGGCAAATGCTCTACTGATCGAGGTATTTAGGTAGGAGCCTGCAGAAATAAATTCGTGAGAGGGGTTCGTAAGTCATGCTATCCGGAAACGACTCTGGCAAATTGCGAGAGCGTATCGTATTTCGTGCCTGTATGGCTCAGTCTTTAGACTGTAATTTGCCTGCGGAAGGTAAAGGCTCCGAGCTCGAGACTTGGTCCGACGGAGTTGTAATACCCCAGGAGGTTTCAGATGAGCGAATACCATGCTGCATATTGAAAATTCATCCAGGAAACAACCCGCTAAGCTGTAGCTAAGCCTTTTCTCCGAGATATTTTGTTATAGGAGTGCTAGTCTCTTTAGGTGTGCAGGAGAACTCTTGAAAAGTTCGGCAGGTGAAAGAGAAACACTGGCGGTAATGAAGCTGTGGGGCAGATAGTGAGTCGTGCCGCAAAAATGAGAATGTTCCATGCCCACAATCCGTCATACAGTTTTGTTCCACAACAAAATTTCAGAATAGATCTGTTCGTTCAGTTAGAATTCGCAGAGTACTTCAGGTCGTGTTCTATCAGAGGCGCCATAAGGGACTCGAAGAAGACGCTCGTCGATACGGTGGTTAAGGTCTTCCACCCTCTGCAAACGACTGGCGATTCGCTGGAACTTAAGATAATGGAAAAAAATGACATTCGATTCACAGAAGAGACTCTAGACGAAATGGACCTTGTTGGTGTTTTCATGATTTATGATGGATTATGTATCTTAAACTTAACACTTGGGAGTATTTCGACCTAATAACTGCACGTCATTACAAAAATACTAAGTGTCGGTATCAGTGGCCAACATCATCAGCCGAAGATGGTGAGAAGAAAATTCGTCAAAACACTACACAACTTTATCTAACGTGTGAGATGAATGACAGTAACGAACTGCAATCTTATAAAATGAAACGATACGGTTCCAGAGATCTTTTCAAGTTTCAAACATCTATGGTGCAAGTATTCAGACTGAAGCGACCTATGAAGATTTGTACCTAGGTAGGGATTCGAACCCATATCTCCTACTCACTTGGTAGACGTGCTAACCACTACGCCACCCTTCCGTAGTAAGAGTGATTCAGGTGTGCCGCAGGGGAGTGTCGTAGGACCGTTGCTATTCACTATATACATGAATGACCTTGTGGATAACATCGGAAGTTCACTGAGACATTTTGCGGATGATGCTGTAGTATATCGAGAGGTTGTAACAATGGAAAACTGTGCTGAAATGCAGGAGGATCTGCAACGAATTGACGCATGCTGCTGGGAATGGCAATTGAATCTCAATGTAGACAAGTGTAATGTACTGTGAATAGACAGAAAGAAAGTCCCCTTATCATTTAGGTACAATATAGCAGGTCAGTAACTGGAAGCAGTTAACTGCATAATGTATCTGGGAGTAGGCATTAGGAGTGATTTAAAATGGAATGATCATATAAAATTAATCGTCGGTAAAGCAGATGCCAGACCGAGATTCATTGGAAGAATCCTAGGGAAATGCAGTCCGAAAACAGAGGAAGTAGGTTACAGTACACTTATTCGCCCACTGCTTGAATATTGCTCACCAGTGTGGGATCCGTACCAGATAGGGTTGACAGAAGAGATAGAGAAGATCCAACGGAGAGCAGCGCGCTTCGTTACAGGATCATTTAGTAATCGCGAAAGCGTTACTGAGATGATAAATTCCAGTGGAAGACCCTGCAGGAGAGACTCTCAGTAGCTCGGTACGGGCTTTTGTTGAAGTTTCGAGAACAGACATTCACCGAGGAGTCAAGCAGTATATTGCTACCTCCTACGCTACATCTCGCGAAGAGACCATGAGGATAAAATCAGAAAGATTAGACCCCACACAGACATACCGACAATCCTTCTTTCCTCGAACAATACGAGACTGGAATAGAAGGGAGAACCGATAGAGGTACTCAAGGTACCCTCCGCCACACACCGTCAAGTGGCTTGAAGAGTATGGATGTAGATGTAGATGTAGATGTAGACCCTGGCGCAGTGGATTTTCTCAACTGCACGGACTAATCTCGCACGCCTCCCTCCTCAGTCCATTACCGTTCACGCTTCAGCCCCCTTGGTATTGCCCCTAAACTCGAACAGAGGCTCTCCAACTGTATTTGAATAGCACCTCCACATCGAAAGAAACGGTATGGTGAGATGCTATTCCAATACAGTTGGATAGGCTCTGAAGTGATGTTGGCGTTTAGGGGGAATACCATGTGGGCTGAGATGTGCGTGGTAATTAGCACTGAGGAGAGAGGCGTGCTAGGGTAGTCCGTGCAGTAGAACGAGCCACTGCGCCAGGATCGCTTAGTGGTTAGCATATCCACCTAGTGAGCTAGAGACCCTGGTTCGAATCCTGGCATAGGTAAAAATTTTCGTTCGTCGCTTCAGTATGCATATATACACACTACAGTCTCTTTAAAAGAGTATCATCTGCTGAGATTAGGCTCGATATTCACCCGAAAATGCTTCAGCTCAGAAAAGAAAACTGAAATGAAGCTCTGAATAAGCTGCCGGAATCGTTCCACCATGGTAATGCCGATGGAAAGAAGCGTAATTCATAAAGAAAGACTTATAGTACTAGGCACTGATCCTTCTCATCGGGCGTCTGGTGAGGAATAAGCATTCGGCCGTCGTGAAGATCACTTGACCGTGTTCATGTGGGTATTGGCCGAAGTAAAAGAGCCGTATTAAAATTAAGACTACGTGATAACCAAAGTGTGTCCCCATTTACAGCATCTCCTCAGGGAACGTGAGGTAATAAGGTCTGGCCTCAGGAAGCGCAATAGAAGTGGACCTTGCTGAGGTGCTACACTTTATCAAAATGCCATTATATCAGGTGGCCATCTCCTTTCTTAATTTTACAGTTAGAAAACATATAAACAGTAATTGATTTTACTGTTTGTACAAGACGAGTCGGTGTCAGGACTTCGCTGTATGACACTCTTGCTATTAACGATGATTTGTGAAAACATCTGTTTTATACTAAAAGTAAATCTACAAAATTTTCGTGTCTGTCTGTTCGTCTGTTTGAACACGTTCTTCTAGACAAATTTTCTTGGGGTAACGTCAGCATAGCGTAGGACACCTTATAGGACTTATTTCGTCAAAATCGAATAATGAAAAATGAAAGATATAGTAATTAAAAGTTTTATCCACACTAACACTATAAAGGCGAAAGTAATTCTGTTATGTCTTCATGACCTGTCCACTGAACCAATTGGCCGGCCGCGATGGCCGAACGGTTCTAGGTGCTTCAGTCCGGGACCGTGCGACCGCTACGGTCGCAGGTTCGAACCCTGCTCGGGCACGGATGTGTGTGATGTCCTTAGGTTAGTTAGGTTTAAGTAGTTCTAAGTTCTAGGGGACTGATGACGCCAGATGTTAAGTCCCATAGTGCTCAGAGCCATTTTTGAAATAATTTAGTTGTTGACTACTAAATTTTGTGACTGGTAGCGGTATTTGAAATAATTTTTAAAAAATAAATAAATAAAAAATATTAATAGCTCGTATTTTTGGTGTGGAAGGATGACACCCATAATAGTTATCCATAGAAACGTTACTTCAAAAATAAATCGTATTGATCTGATTGAATATTTTGCAGGCGAAAATGATAAACTGAACTTACCGATATCGCGCCGCAACATCATATAAAGAGACCGATACCTGTTGCAACAAACTCCCGCATCTTAAATACATTATAGTTGAAACGTCCCCTTAGAACAATTTATACAAGACTGTGCTTAAACTGACACACAATAGTTTTTAGCGCAACGCAATCTGACTTTCAATAATCCCTACAAAAGAATGGCCCTGACTAACATTAACCTATACCTTTCACAAATCACTTACCTCACAAAAAAATCTTCGTTACTCGAACTACTGCAATACAGCGAGCACCACTACTGCCAGCTAAATAAAAGATTCTAACTACGGAAGGCACTAACTACTGATAGGTATAGTTAGCAAATGAAAGATTTTAATAGAGAACAAACAGTGTATTTACCTTAATAGTCAAAATATATATGAAAGTTCATGACATCCAGTCTTACAAATTACAAAAGTCCGCCATCTCTCTCCCCACGTCCACCACTGCTGGCGGCTCACCTCCAACTGCGCAACGCTACGCGCTGTTAGCATCCAGCTGCCGCTGCCCGACACTACAATGGCAGACAACAATGCAAACTAGCCACAGACTGCGCACAGCACAGCCAGTGATTTTTCACACAGAGCGCTATGTGGCGTTACCAATAAGAAAACCTAAACAGCCTACTTACATAGTGTGCGCACCACCTGCACCGCTCTGACAAAACCCACCTGTGACACAGCGAGTTCTCCCCGGCGTCAGTTAACTGTCACCCTTCGACCGACTCTTTCTCGGTGCGTAGCGAGACTGCGCTTTGACCACTCCCTACCATTATGACATAGCGGAAAGCGGGCGTCCCGCATTTCTATTGCTACCCGGACGCCGGGGGCGGACGATCCTCAAAGGAGTCTGGCCACCGCACCTGCCGGCAGCTGCGCGCTATCGGTGAATGGGCAGCCGGGATCAGCAGCTGTGTCCTGGTTGCCGATGTGTGCCGCTGCCCCAGCTGGGTGCGCAGCCTCACATCTGTAGAGCCTGGCACGTCGCAGTGACATGCCATCAGCTGGTAAGGGCCGGCAACTGCGGCTCAGCCTTCCACGTCATTTACGTTCCCTCTACGGAGTCGTAGTATTGTTTACTGCTCGGTAATATCCCTCGCTGGGCATTAATGTTGCAACACCATGTAAGATGCCTGCAACAAGCGTCAAATTGGCATGTGTACTGTATATTTGATTATTTATGTAATAAACATCTCAGGGGAACGGCGCAAAAGAGGTACGAGTAGCGCCAAAATGTATGTATGAAAATATTACGCAGCGAATTTCTCATTCAGAAATCGATTTTCAGTGTTGACTGTTTGTGAGAAGATCGTGTTATGCCTCACGTAAAAAGAATAAACATCTTACAACATGTATCAGCGGAATTTGGCAGTTGCAGGCTCGTGGCCTATCAATAATGCAGTTTACTGTCTACGGAAAGGCTGCTCGTACTGGTAATGATCCTACGACTGGAATCGATGAGTTCAGGAAGGCCACAACGCTGTTCAGGGTCTCAACGGCCCCATGCAGCTTCCATCCGAGAGGACAGAATTATTGTTCACTTGACCAATGCAGGTTCGTGTAGCCACGTGTCTTGAGTAAGGGAAAGTTTTTTTTTTTTTTTTTTTTTTTTGTTTAGTGAGGAAACTATCCGCATGAATTTTAGGACCAGATCTAGAGCATCAAGGACAGCCCGGCGACCATTGTTGGTCTTTCCTTGAGAGGGCACGAGAGATACGTGGGCAGACTACGGTCCACCCAACGACCACGCTGGACACAGTGGACACACGGAATCACTTCAGCATACAGCATCGCGATGGACGTTTCGTTATGTGAAGGCTCCCAGGGCAAGTGTGCCTGACTGCGTTCGTCATCGTTATAGCATGGGCTGCGATTGGGTAAAGAATAACCTCTGAATCGCACATGCTGTAATTATGACAGCACGTGAACATTTCTGACGTGTTAAGTCCAGTGGTAGTACCTTATCTTCGAACACTCCGAGATGTTATCTTCCAACAAGATAACGCATTATTGCGTATTACATGTGCCGTCGTGACTACCTTGGTCGGAGTGTGCTCGACTGCTGTCCTGGCCATCACGTTTTCCAGATCTCTCACCCTCTGAAAATATTTGGTCACAGGTTCTAGGTAGACCCTCATATGATAATTCACCAGCCACAACGACTAATGAACTGTATTCTAGAGCTGAAGCAGCATTGAATGACGCATCCATGTCTGTCATCCCGACTCAGTTAAGCTCAAAGTCCAATCGCTTTATGGTCATCCTTGCTACCAGAGATGGCAGCTCCGTGTACTAAATTTGACACACTCTTTGCCCCAAAATCACCTAAAAATTTTATCATGTGTTGTACCTGCTATAATTTATAACCACAATAAACGAAAATTCGTTACTTTCTGTCCTTCCTCGTAGTCAGCTGTGTAGAACCGACAAAAGGTTTCCATACAGACTTTCTAAAATTTTGCATGATTACACTCGTTCTTGTCAAGGTTTATCAAGCAGCATGAGTGATTTATGAAATTTTTTGCCGTAGAAAATATGCATTCGACTTTCCCTCTTATACCATTGGAATTTATTTTAGTCTTACGTTTATTTACCTTTTATTCAACCTGTGGGAAACTGATTCTGAAAACCATTCACACAAGGTAACGATGGTTTAATTGACAGCAACTGTTGGGCTACAACCGGTGCAAAAGATTGCAATAGTGGTGATTTACATGTTGGCCACAAATATAACACTAATGATAATCTCGTTGATGGAGAAGACAATGAAGGTAATAGCGACAACCTAAGGATAATACTTACCTGTGTATTACTACAAAATAAGTCATTCCTTTTAGGGCATAATATAATGAAATGTGTTCAACCAGCATTGCTTATTAGTTATTACAAGAATAGATTTATTAAAAAGTAAAGAGGTGAGTGATAGCAAATGCTGCGATCACTGACGCGTATTTTTGTCCCAAAACTTACAAGTATTCACAAACAGGCAGAGGTGTCTGCTGGGAAACTTTAGCTTTATTCAACTATGCGTTTCGGTAGTATTACAGCAAATGTTTACAAGCTTTCTTGGTTCACGGCACTTGATGACTATGTCTCCCTTAGCAACCAGATGACAACGCTGTTACACTAGTCTTTTAATAAAATAAAGTCACATTGCAGCTTTCCGGCGTTCATGTCTTTTGTTTGCAGATAACTGTTGTTCTTGAATGGTTGTTAGAGGAGTATTGTCAATAGGTGTCCACAGCATGTCACAGTAGAAAGAAGGAAAAGCTTGGTGGGAACTCCATTGTGATTGGCGTGATTCTGTTGGGCGTGGCATGCCTGTCACCTAACGACCGTCTGACCTAGTCATTTGTGAAGAGTGCTATAGTCTAACAATATGAGCTATGGAACAACAAGAACTTTAAGATTGTAGCTGATGCCGTATATCATTTAAAAAATCATAGGATCAAATCACATAGAAGTACAATTTCGTACACTAACGTAAATTAATGAGTTAACGTCTCTGCACAAATCCCTTATGTGGTCCTAAAATCTTGTTTCTCAGCGTAAATGTTATCTTCACTTTTGTGATAAACCTTTTTACTTAAGAAAGAAATTTTTTGTTCACGTTGGTCTTTCAATAAGCTCCTTACAATAGCCTTACCTAGGCAATTTACAGGCCGAAGAAAAACTAGCACTGATGACCTTCAATGACACGATACATTTGGAAGCACAAACCAAAGTAATGTTTCGTAACTATTTTGCAGTTTGTTTACTATCCGTGCACAAAACGTAGTTGCAGTGTAACAGTACAGGGTATTTTTAATTTAATCTTCTTTCAGCTGGTAGTGTCGTTACGTTTACATCACTATCACTCCTCTTCTTTGAAGGTTACTTTTTATTTATGCTGTCTCCATTTTGTAAGCCTTATGTACCATTTCCTTTGAACGCTATCACAGGCAACGTATTATCGATTTCACAAGAACTGGCAACTGGCATTTACCAGTAATTTGTAATACCTCACAGGAGTGTCCCTGTACTCACTTGTGTGATGGCAGCACCTGCCGACTTATGGGATATTAGTATTAAATGTACTAGAAATAACCATTTCTTATTCTGAATGTGTGAAGATGACAAGAAACTCTATCAACTACGCTGAAAAACAGTAAGGCTAAAAAAATAAAATCAATGAACTTATTATCTCTTTCGATGAAATGCAGCCGACAAATCACGTAGCAGTAATTCGTGCTTGTAAAATCATTTGACCACGGAAATATTTATGCTGAATATGGTTTAAAATCCGGCTACTGCAAGTGAGAAGTGGAGAAAACGGGAGCTTCCACATACATCAGAATGGGCGTCCCAATATGAAGACATGCACAGAAGTCATGACTTAGAATTTTGTATGTGGAAACTCTTAAAGCTTTGTAAATAAAACAAACATTATTAACAATCCATGTCTTTATTCTTCACGTATACATAGCCGCAACCCTTTGGCCACTAAAGGGCTACGAGGTGTAGCGTGTAACATGACGGTGTGTGGTGGTGGTAAGATATTATGGGACCAAACTGCTGAGGTCATCGGTTCCTAAGCTTACACACCACTTAATGCAGCTTAAACTAACTTACAGTGAGGACTCGAACCTCCGACGGGGCGAGCCGCGCGGTCTGAGATAAGACGCCTGAGACCGCGCGGCTGCCACAAGCGGCTAGTGGCGGTGTGCAACGTAGCTATATCGGTGCGTGAGAAACAGCTTGCGGTAATCGAGTTTTGAATTCGAAGAGTTCGTCCGCACATGGAGCACCCTCTCCTTCAGCATGACAGTGCCAGAGCACACACGAGCACTGAGACATCTGCAGCAGTCCGACATCTTCGGTTCACTGTCATCGATCACCTTACATACAGTCCCGACTTGGCCCCTTCCGATTTTCAGCTCTTTCCAAAACTAAAGAGCACCTTCGAGGACTTCACTTTGATAGTGATGAAGCGGTACAAGCAGAGGTGAGGTTATGACTCAGTAAACAAAGTCAATTATGTTACAGTGACGGTATCAACAAACTGGTGCCTCGTTGGGAGAAACGTGTTCGTGGCCAGGATGAATATGTTGAGAAATACGTGTGTAGACATGAGAATGAAACTGTCGAACGTTAACAACGTTTGTTTTATTTAAAAAGCTTTAAGAGCTTTCACATTAAAAAATCGGAGGCATAACTTTTTAGCACCTTATCGTATAAAAACATTTGCACCTTTAAATTTTGCATTGATTTGCTATTTCACTTCTTCAAGTACCCTCATCCCCTATTTCTTTCCATGAGGTTCGCCTGTTGGGGCTAAAGTTTTCGGGTAGCAGTCCTCCAAGTACCTTAACGAACCATGTAGATCTAGAATGACATTTTCACTCTGCAGCGGAGTGTGGGCTGATATGAAACTTCCTGGCAGATTAAAACTGTGTGCCCGACCGAGACTCGGTCGGGCACACAGTTTTAATCTGCCAGGAAGTTTCATGTAGATCTAGTTTTGTTTCGTGATGCACGATGTGTGCTGTGAGAATGAAGGAATTTTTCTGTTAATAAATTTTCATTTTATAGAACGCGACTCATTTCTCACTCACGGTGCATCGTATACATTTTCCAACATTATTGCTAATAGGAAGAGAACTTCTCTTAGAAACCTTATGGCAAATATATAATGAAACAGTTTCCCTGTTTCGTAATATCGAACTCTCCACATTAATTTTGTGCACATTTGTTTAAGAAACACAGAAATAAAATAAATTTGAGCGAGACTTCGTATAACATTGCACACAGCAGAACTGAACTATAGTAGTGACACTTCCCTCAAATTTGCAAGTGTGTTAAAAATTTTGAGAAGTCCATGATATATGGGGAATGTAGTGTATCTGAATATCAGTAAGTGTATAGGCCACTTTTACATGCTTTACATACAAGGCTGCAAACCGAGTATCGTCAGAAAAGACTGCCTAACACTTAAACTTATATTCGATATCAGTAAATTTCTCTTTTTTGAAAATGACATGCTTCTTATTTCCAGTTAATTTTATATCATCCCTACTTCAGCCATCGCCAGTTATTTATCTCCTGAAATAACAGAAGTCTCCTTCTGCTTGCAATGTTTCATTACCTAATATAATTTTCTCAGTAGCTCTTGGTTTAAATAGTGTACACTGATACTGCAACCGAATATACGCAAACTGCGAAACCACAATTTAAAAAGTGTGATTCAGAACTGCTTGTAGCACTCATTTCAATCATTGTCAGGAACTAACGCGTTTGTTGTTCCTACTTAGAAGCATTGCTCTAATATTTCAACTGTGTGAATGAAGTTTTCAGAGTGACCGTACAATCCGGCCTCCCTGAGCGGTGGTGTGGTCACTTATGTGTGTCAGAAAACACTAGCGCCCTTGCTAGCCATCGGTAAAGTTATGCAGTCCTGTACGTCAGGAAGTGTTTGGGTGCGAGACACGACCTCACCTTTAAGCAACTCCAGATAGCAGGTTTACGAAAGACACACCTCAGCAAGTGTGGCTCGGAACGAGTAAACGTTGTATGAAGAACGGAAAGTAGCATTTTTTTTCCTTGTCTGCATGTTTTGCATGTAGTACGTTTAAAATTGGTAGCGGCTTTTGACGTTTGGCTCACCATAGGAAACATGACGCCGTTTTCCAGGTAACACTAATGGCGAGACGGCTTTCCTTACACGCCGCCAGCATTTCGGTTGGTGAACCGCCCCGTTGCCGCGCCGCGGTTGCACAATACCACATGGTGTCGGGCGTTAGATGCACCTACTTTCATTTGATTTCATTGTGAAGGGATATTTTCTGGAATTGAAGTGTTCTGCAGTAATCACGTATTGTGAACAAGTGTTTTGTGCTGACGTCGCATTAATAATAACAGTCCAGCACGCCGGAACACGAGATTCGCATTAAAAGTGGTCGTCTAAAAACAGGTTCGCAGATTTTGAAGTTACTGTTGTGCTGCACAATACTCCTCCAAATTCGACGATAGTAATGGACAATGCGCCATAACGCTTCATTGTAATGGATAAAACTCTAAGAATGCATGGTGGAAAGTGGATATTTTGTTGTGGGTACAAACAAATGTTCCATTGGATAAGGGTGAGCCTAGATTATGTAATACGGAGTTAATGGTACTTTTGTACAAGCCAACAATTCGACCATGCCAGGTCTAACTGACTAACGCTAAACGACATAGTATAATCAGGTTTCCTCCGTATCATGCTCATTTAAATCTGATTGAAAATATATGAGCATAGGTGAAAAGACGTGCGGCAAAAAACAACAAGAAATTCACGCTAAGTGAGGTTGAGACGCTGGAAAAAGAAGAGACTGCAAATGTTACACCGCAGCCATACCAAGAAGGTAATTGAGGAGACATGTACTCATGAAGGATTTTAACGAGTTTTGAGTAATACGTAACTTCTCTTGTGCCATGCCTAAACACAAGAGAGTTCCAAAATATTCACTTCAATAATATTTTAATGCAGTTCAAATTGTGACAGAGTCTCAAAGCAGTATGCTAGTATACTAACTACTGAGGGCGAGACAGGTCAGTAGTTATGAGAAAGTCCATTCATACTTTAAAAATAAATGTGTAACTTCTCCACACACGTCTTTGCAAAACAAATCTCGTTTCATCATCTATTGATAGTCCGTAAACCTTACATTATTTCATCTAAAAAACTGTAGTTGCTCGAATATTCCCGTACATACGGAAGTTTCGCGTATCCCTCATATGGCAAAATACTCTCCTCTTTGCGTGCCATCATTTGCCAAAGTCTTGTTTCAGGCTGTTTATGAGATAAGAGGGATTCATGAATATTTTATTCTGGCTTTTTCACTGGCGCTTGCGTTTGTGACGGAGCCCTTTACATACTTTCCATTTTATCGATATTGTAGACAAATAGAGATATCTTTCCAAGTTTAAAGGATAATTCAATACGTTACTTAAATTCCATACGCAGCTACGTATGACCTAACACGTACAAAACCCAAAGCCGGCCTCTGTGGCAGAGCGGCTCTAGGCGCGACTGCTATGGTTGCAGGTTCGAATCCTGCCTTGGAAATGGATGTGTGTAATGTCCTTAGGTTAGTTAGATTTAAGTAGTTCTACGTTCTAGGGGACTGATGACTTCAGATGTTAAGTGCCATAGTGCTCAGAGCCATTTGAACGATTTGAAAAAACTCAGATTCATAGCGACCCATGTTTTTCACAACAAATTCTAAGAATTTCGTGGGGTAGTTTCCCTAATACCGAAATATCACAGTAATTGTGACCATTAATGAAATGATAGTTCATCATGAAGCTGATGAATGAAGCTACAAGACGTGCAGGAATTTGAGTTTGTTATCGAATAGTTTTCTTCAAGTCGTTTGAGAAAGACTGCAGATCGGCCAGCTTGCATGGCTTGCTTTTCACACAGTCAAGTGAGCTCATTTTCTACATACTAAACTGTCAAAAGCCGCAATTAATTTCAAACGCACTATAGAACAGCTGCTGGTTGCACTTGCAAGAGTTCTGCCACATGAAAAATAACATTACTTCATTCAGATTGTGTTATCAAGAGCCCAGATGTAATAACTTCGGCGTATATTTCACGACAAACAGCGTTCACTTGCTGAGACTCAAATCGAGAAAGAGCTTTTTACAATCAGCCAAAAGAAACTCATTATCTACTAAAGTCAAAGTGTGGCAGAACTCGTCTTCGATAGGCCCATGAAACAATAAGGGTATTTGCTCTTGAACGACTTGGAAAGTCCTGGATCACCTAATGACGGGCGTGTCCAAGTGTAAAGAAAGTCTGAAGCGATGAGGCTATTTTAGTTCTGATGATCACTAAGAATGATTTGGCTATCTGCAAAGGCCACCTTGGAACTTCTATCATTTTCCCGACGTATTTCTTCTTCTAATAATTTTCGGATGTGCAGCCGGAACCCGCCGACATTCTGCCACGATATTTCGGCCCAGAGACGTAGGGCCATCTTCAGGTAGGTAGACAACTTCTAGCAGTTGTCTAGTAACCTGAAGATGGCCGGACGTCTCTGGGCCGAAATATCGTGGCAGAATGTCGACGAGATCCGGCTGCCCACCAGGGGAGACAGTAGATCCTAATACATGACATAAATTTCAACTTCATACGTCTATTCTGCCCTGAGAAGAACCGTTGTGAATAGTCTAATTGACAGTCTGCAAAAAGTTGGATGAACCATGCATCTTAGAAGATCTCCTTACAGTAAATAACAGGGCTGTCACTTTCTGCAGTAATTTTGTAATTTGAACACTTGGAGCTTTGGTCAACACCATTCTCATTAACACATAACATGTAATAGGAGTGTAA
The DNA here is from genome assembly GCF_023897955.1 of Schistocerca gregaria. Classification (NCBI taxonomy): domain Eukaryota; kingdom Metazoa; phylum Arthropoda; class Insecta; order Orthoptera; family Acrididae; genus Schistocerca; species Schistocerca gregaria. The sequence goes on along the minus strand of NC_064921.1, from coordinate 516,339,741 downwards.
AATACAACTTTACTTAATAATTTTATTGTTCATGTAGTACGATGTCTTCAACAAGAACAAATAAATGGTAAATGTGAAGCCCCGTCTTCGGGTGGAAACAATAAAGGAACGCTAATATAAAAAAAATGACGAGATGTGAGTAGGAATCGCTCACTGAGGGATCCGTATAGCCGGCCGCGGTGGTCTAAGCGGTTCAGGCTCTTAGTCCGGAACCGCGCGACTGCTATGGTCGCAGGTTCGAATCCTGCCTCGGGCATGGATGTGTGTGATGTCCTTAGGTTAGTTAGGTTGAAGTAGTTCTACGTTCTAGGGGACTGATCACAACAGATGTTAAGTTCCATAGTGCTCAGAGCCATTTGAACCATTTTTGTGGATCCGTATAAACTTAATTACGTATACAGACAGTTCATTCAATCCGGGAACCGTGAATCTCCACTATTTCTCTCTGTTATCGACACTGATATTGGCAAGATATCGTGCATAGACTTTCAAGAACGTCTTAATTTCATCTGTACAATCGGATAACCAATAAAAAAGTAATGTTTTTTCGTGTGATATAATTACAAATTAATATTTTTCTGATTTTTTTTACTATTGTACTATGAAACCTTTCTTCTTGTCAAATTTCATCATTCTCCTTCATTGGGAAGTACCTTATTAGTTTTATTGAGTTAGCTAGCGATTATTAAAATATGCGACGTAAATGGCCGTATATGTAATTGCATTGACTTAGAAGGTTAACATTGTCACACCACCGAAACACTCTACGCCTCAGTACGTGACATAAATTTCCACATGGAACGTCTGCACGTTTCTGACAAAAAGGGGTCTTAACAGGCGGAGGGACAGGCGGACAGTCGGGTAACTAACGAAAAAAAGAAGGTTTTGTGTGACAAAGTTAAAAGTTAACAGATTCGTATTTTTCCCTCTACTTGCACTGTTAAACCTCTTTCTTCCCAAATTTCATGATTCTAGACCAATAGGAAGATCAAAATATGTGACATAGAGTGCCGTGTCTTTCGAGTGCTTCGACTTAGAAGCTTACAATTGTTTCAACGCCAAGTGACTGTAGACTATAGACATGTGGCATGAATTTCAACTAGATACCTGTATTCGTCCCTAAAAAGAAAGGGGACACAGACAGAAGGACAGACAGATAATCTGATAACAAATGACAAAATTTTGTTTCGTGTGATATAAGTACGAATTAACCATTTTCTGACTTTTTTCTTTGTATACAGTATGGAAACTCGCTTCTTGATAAACTTTCATGTTTCTAAGTCAACAGGAAATACCATGATGACTGAGTTTGCGAGTATCGTAATACGTGGCATAAATGGCCGTTTCTTTTGATTGCTTTGACATAGAAGTTCACTTTTTAACATCGCCAAGTGACAGAGACCTGAATTATTTCAGAAAACGTTCAAACGTGTGTGAATCTTATGGGACGTAACTGCTAAGGTCATCAGTCCCTAAGCTTACACACTACTTAACCTAAATTATCCTAAGGACAAACACACACACACCCATGACCGAGGGAGGACTCGAACCTCTTCCGGGACCAGCCGCACAGTCCATGACTGCAGCGCGTTAGACCGCTCGGCTAATCGCGCGCGGCTGTAAATTTCAACTTGATACGTGTATCCTTTCCTGAGAAGAAGAATTCTGAACAGCGGAATTGACGGACAGATAGCAAAGTGATCCATAAGTGTTCCATTTTTAGTGATTGAGATACCGAACCTTGTTGTTGTTGTTGTTGTTGTTGTCTTCAGTCCTAAGACTGGTTTGATGCAGCTCTCCATGCTACTCTATCCTGTGCAAGCTGCTTCATCTCCCAGTACCTACTGCAACCTACATCCTTCTGAATCTGCTTATTGTACTCATCTCTCGGTATCCCTCTACGATTTTTACCCTCCATGCTGCCCTCCAATGCTAAATTTGTGATCCCTTGATGCCTCAAAACATGTCCTACCAACCGATCCCTTCTTCTAGTCAAGTTGTGCCACAAACTTCTCTTCTCCCCAATCCTATTCAATACCTCCTCATTAGTTACGTGATCTATCCACCTTACCTTCAGTATTCTTCTGTAGCACCACATTTCGAAAGCTTCTATTCTCTTCTTGTCCAAACTAGTTATCGTCCATGTTTAACTTCCATACATGGCTACACTCCAAACAAATACTTTCAGAAACGACTTCCTCATACATAAATCTATATTCGATGTTAACAAATTTCTCTTCTTCAGAAACGCTTTCCTTGCCATTGCCAGTCTACATTTTATATCCTCTCTACTTCGACCATCATCAGTTATTTTACTTCCTAAATAGCAAAACTCCTTCACTACTTTAAGTGTCTCATTTCCTAATCTAATTCCCTCAGCATCACCCGATTTAATTTGACTACATTCCATTATCCTCGTTTTGCTTTTGTTGATGTTCATCTTATATCCTCCTTTCAAGACACCGTCCATTCCGTTCAACTGCTCTTCCAAGTCCTTTGCCGTCTCTGACAGAATTACAATGTCATCGGTGAACCTCAAAGTTTTTACTTCGTCTCCATGAATTTTAATACCTACTCCAAATTTTTCTTTTGTTTCCTTTACTGCTTGCTCAATATACAGATTGAATAACATCGGGGAGAGGCTACAACCCTGTCTCACTCCTTTCCCAACCACTGCTTCCCTTTCATGCCCCTCGACTTTTATGACTGCCATCTGGTTTCTGTACAAATTGTAAATAGCCTTTCGGTCCCTGTATTTTACCCCTGCCACCTTTAGAATTTGAAAGAGAGTCAACATTTTCAAAAGCTTTCTCTAAGTCTACAAATGCTAGAAACGTAGGTTTGCCTTTTCTTAATCTTTCTTCTAAGATAAGTCGTAAGGTCAGTATTGCCTCACGTGTTCCAACATTTCGACGGAATCCAAACTGATCCTCCCCGAGGTCCGCATCTACCAGTTTTTCCATTCGTCTGTAAAGAATTCGCGTTAGTATTTTGCAGCTGTGACTTATTAAACTGATAGTTCGGTAATTTTCACATCTGTCAGCACCTGCTTTCTTTGGGATTGGAATTACTATATTCTTCTTGAAGTCTGAGGGTATTTCGCCTGTCTCATACATCTTGTTCACCAGCTGGTAGAGTTTTGTCATGACTGGCTCTCCCAAGGCCGTCAGTAGTTCTAATGGAATGTTGTCTACTCCGGGGGCCTTGTTTCGACACAGGTCTTTCAGTGCTCTGTCAAACTCTTCACGCAGTATCGTATCTCCCATTTCGTCTTCATCTACATCCTCTTCTATTTCCATAATATTGTCCTCAAGTACATGAGCCGGCCGCGGTGGTCTCGCGGTTCTAGGCGCGCAGTCCGGAACCGTGGGACTACTACGGTTGCAGGTTCGAATCCTGCCTCGGGCATGGATGTGTGTGATGTCCTTAGGTTAGTTAGGTTTAAGTAGTTCTAAGTTCTAGGGGACTAATGACCACAGCAGTTGAGTCCCATAGTGCTCAGAGCCATTTGAACCATTTGAACCAAGTACATGACCCTTGTATAAACCTTCTATATACTCCTTCCACCTTTCTGCCTTTCCTTCTTTGCTTAGAACTGGGCTGCCATCTGAGCTCTTGATATTCATACACGTGGTTCTCTTCTCTCCAAAGGTCTCTTTAATTTTCCTGTAGGCAGTATCTATCTTACCCCTAGTGAGATAAGCTTCTACATCCTTACATTTGTCCTCTAGCCATCCCTGTTTAGCCATTTTGCACTTCCTGTCGATCTCATTTTTGAGACCGAACCTCAAACAGCTAAAATATAAAAATGTGTCTGTCAAGGTATCATATATAATATTAAATGTCCAATATTTAGCACGGTAGCACCCTTAATATAAGAAATGACACCTTTTTTTTAGCTATGGCTTTGGAGGAAACGGATGTTTTCCAGTGACGGATACCCTGGTGGGCTTTGGATGAGATACGAAGGCGCCGTCGTCAACCACACTGTAAAAGGGCTCAGTATGAAATTTCATATGAGTCACATCTCTCCTCAGAGCATGATCTGATATGCATTAACCGACCTTCATTTAGCATAGGCTTATTAACGAACGAATGAGAACCACTCACAGATCAAACAGTGTTACGTGAATATTTGTAGTGATTCACAATTTCGCACGGCTGAATTAGGCATCAACATTGGGGAAACACTGAAATAATATGCAAAAGTGCTCTACCTCACGCGTTGCGAACGTCACTAGTCTGAGTGTTAGGGACGAGAATAGCATAATCAGCTGCTCGTGATGCGTTCCTGGAAGCGCGGCTAATGGCCGCGCCTCGGGCCACGCCGGTCAGCGCATTGCGTGTCCCGCCTTCGCAGAAGGCGCTCCGCAGTGTGTAATCGCTGCAAGGCCAGACGGTCAGGGGCGGCTGCGGAAGGCGGTTTAAGAGAGCTGCCGATAACGAGACCACGTCCTGGGGGACGGCTATCTCTGGCCACTCGTTTGGCTTTGCCGCGTCAAAAAATTGCAGTCAATACTGCCGATTTAAAGCTTTTCAACAGAAAATAAATGCCGGGATGGTTCCTCTGAAAGGGCACGGCCGACTTCCTTCCCCATCCTTCCCTAATCCGATGAGAGCGATGACCGCGCTGTCTGGTCTCCTTCCCCAAACAACCAACCAAATCAGCGTCCCTAGGGATCTCGGTCGATCACGATACACTTGCGACTTCAGGTAACCCCAAAGGCAATAATCGCACGGATTGAGGTCTGGGGACCTGGGAGGCCAAGCAGGACGAAAGTGGCGGCTGAGCACACAATCATCACCAAACGACGCGCGCAAGAGCATGGAGCAGAGGCTAAGCCACTAGACTTGCATACATAACGAAAGGATCAGAAATTGCCGTTCAGACACTCAGTTTTCATTTTCTGCGCCCTCATTCAGTCATTTCTTAACAGGAAGGCCTGGCCGGATCGTTTAAATCGCCTCGCCTGATTTTCTACAACACTTATGTAATGCGAGGCTGAGGCTAATCTCTAATGATATCGACAGCGTCGGGACGTTTAAAGCCAGTCTTCTTCTTTCGTGTCTATATACCGGGTGATAAAAAAGTCCGTATAATTTGAAAACTTTATAAACCACGGAATAATGTAGATAGAGAGGTAAAAATTGACACACATGCCTGGAATGACATGGAGTTTTATTAGAACCACTCCATATTGCAAGACGCGTGAAAGATCTCTTGCGCGCGTCGTTTGGTGATGATCGTGTGCTCAGCCGCCACTTTCGTCATGCTTGGCCTCCCAGGTCCCCAGACCTCAATCCGTGCGATTATTGCCTTTGGGGTTACCTGAAGTCGCAAGTGTATCGTGATCGACCGAGATCCCTAGGGACGCTGATTTGGTTGGTTGTTTTGGGGAAGGAGACCAGACAGCGCGGTCATCGCTCTCATCGGATTAGGGAAGGATGGGGAAGGAAGTCGGCCGTGCCCTTTCAGAGGAACCATCCCTGCATTTGCCTGGAGTGATTTAGGGAAATCACGGAAAACCTAAATCAGGATGGCCGGACGCGGGATTGAACCGTCGTCCTCCCGAATGCGAGTCCAGTGTGTAACCACTGCGCCACCTCGCTCGGTAGGGACGCTGAAAGACAGCATCCGACGCCAATGCCTCACCATAACTCCGGACATCCTTTACAGTGCTGTTCACAACATTATTCCTCGACTACAGCTATTGTTCTGTAAAGAACATCATATTTGCTTCGTCTTACTTTGTTATGCTAATTATTGCTATTCTGATCAGATGAAGGGACATCTGTCGGACATTTTTTGAACTTTCGTATTTTTTTTGGTTCTTATAAAACCCCACCTCATTTCAAGCATGTGTGTCAATTTGTACCTCTCTATCTACATTATTCCGTGATTTATTCAGTTTTCAAATTTATACTGACTTTTTGATCACCCGATACACACACACACACACACACACACACACACACACACACACACACACACACACACACACACACACACGCACGCACACATACACACACACACACGCGGAGGCACACACACACACAGCGTCAGTTACAAGGCAATATATTCATAATTAATAAAAGTGTAAACTGTAGGAACATTACACTCTAAAACAAAAGATACGACGCACCATGAAGGAATTATCCGAATGGGACGGAAATCAGGAGATGCGATGTCACAAACAAACAAAAAACTGATTACAGTTTCAGAAAAATTTGATGATTTACTCAGGAGAAAGAACCTCAATAATTGAGCAAGTCAGTAAGGTGTTGATCCATCTCTGACCCCTATCAAAGCAGTTACTCTGCTTGGCATTACTGATAGAATTATTGGATGTCCTCCTGAGCGAAACGTACCAAATTCTGTGAAACTGTCGCCTTACATCGTTATAATCCCGAGCTGGTTGGAAGGCCCTGCCCATAATACTCCAAACGTTCTCAACTGGGGAGAGATGTGTTGACCTTGCTGCCAAAGAGAGGACCTGGCGAGCACGAAGACAAGCAGTAGGCACTTAGACTGTGTCCGGGAGGGCATTGTCTTGCTGAATTGTAAGCCCGGAGTGATTTGCCATGAAGGGCAACAAAGCGGAGCATAGAACATCGTCGATGTTCCGCTGCGCTGTAAAGGACTGCGCGTGACAACCATAGAGGCCTTGCTGTGAACTGAAAGGTCGCACCAGACCATCACTCCTGATTGTCGCTCCGTATGACCGGCAACCGTCAGGCTGATATCCCACCGCTGTTCGGGCGTCTCTAGACACGTCTTGTGTAGTGATTGGGGATCAGATCGAATCGGGACTCATCACTGAAGACAGTTCTATTCCTGTCAATGAGATTCCAGGCCGAATACCTGTCTGGAGACATCACAGACAGCTATCGGATACCAGCCTGTCTGTCGCCCGTCATCCAGCCAGAAGTGTTGGTTTAGGATGCCAATTATTTTCATAGCGGGAACTCTTTGGTTGTGATGCGCGGTACCCTTTCAGCACAGCAGTACGTCAACGATACTCCACCCCCCCCCCCCCTCCCTATTTTTGTTGCTCTTCATGACAAGCCTTCGTGGGTGTACTTTTCAACAACGTGGCGTAAGGTTCTTGTGATTGTCTTCGTGTTTGCCAAACCCTGCCTTGGCCAGCAAGGTCACCGAATCTCTACCCAGTTGAGGAAGTTTGGAGCGTTATGGGCAAGATCCGTAATCAGATCTGGCTTTTGGTGATCTAACATGCCAGTTGGACGCAATCTTTCAGGAGGACATCCAACACCTCTATTAATCAATGATAAGTTCAATAGCTCTTAGCATAAGGGCCAGAGATGGATAACGCGTCACTGACTTTGCTCAATTAGTGAATCTCTTCCTCTTGTGTGAATTGTGTGTCTGTAAGTATGTATAGCATCTACCGATTTCTATCCCATTCGGATAATTACTTCGCGGTGCGCAGTTTCTTAATACTTTATTTATTAATTTGTAGTGTATTTACGTGACTGGACGTTTCTGGGGTGCGTTACAATAAACTAATTTCAAGTCGGTGACCGCATCGTGATATAAACTAACCGACCACCAAATCAACCACTGTTTCAGGCCGCCTCCATCATGATGACAAGTTGGAGTGGTAATCCGAGATGTCCTCTTTCGTCCGCGCAAGTTGCCGTATGGCAGGAGCGGCTTAGCGTCTTGCTGCCCCGCTGCACCTACTTCAGTATATAACGATAAGCCAAAATATTATGACACTTGCTTAACAGTGTGTTGCCTCACCTTGGAAACGAAGCATAACATCGATTCTGCAAGTCCTTGGTAGGTTACAGGACGGATGTGGCGTCACAGGTCACGTAATTGCCGTACATTACATTTCGGTAGTTTATGGACAAGGACCTGGCGCTCGATAGAATCCCAGCTGTACTCCATCGGGCTGTGATCGGACAAATTCAGTCATCAAGACGTCTACGTGATTTCGCTATCGAGCTCTTCAGTTTACTGTGGCATGAGTCAGAACTAATTACATAGATAGTTGTTTTGCTGGAAGATACCATCACCGTTGGGGAAGACATCGGGCATGAAGATACACAGACTGTCGTGATAATGTTCACGTACTCCAAAGTTGCCGTTGTGCCTTCGACGTTTAACCCAGGCCGCATTGAAATTCAGGCAAATGTCTAACTCAAGCGCCTTGCGTCTGTGGTGTACAGCGTTTTTCGAGTAGCCGTCAGAGTGAATGTTGGCGTATCCGGAGACGACCATCAACTCGGTGTCGTAAGAAACAGGATTCATTCAACCACACGGCACAGTTAAACTGAACCACAGTCCAGTGTCAACAACCCTGCGCTCACTGCAGGCTTAAAGAAAATGCCGTGGAGTCAACATAGGAACACGTAGGTTCGTCTGCTACAGAGTCTCTTCTTCAACAACATGCAATGAACGGTGTTCTCCGAAGCACTTTTGCCAGCATGAGCATTGTACTCTCACCAGATCTGCCTGCTTTACAGAGAGGACAAATCTGCGAACCTACGTCTTGTGAGTATGGACGTCCAACACCTTGTCGCACACTGGTGGTTTCACCGTCCTTCAACCACTTTCCAAAGATGGCCACTACAACAGCACGTAAACAGGTGACCAGCTTCGATATTTGCGAAACGCTCATTAAGAACTGCAGGGCCACAACACTGAGCCCTTTGTCGAACTCCCTTACGTCAATGGATTTCCCCATTTGTAGTCCGTGTCGTAGATATAATGATTGCTCGTCCGTCTCTGCTTCGCTCACATACTTTCCTCACGCCGTCACGTGGCCGAAATGCCACCAGATGGCACTGAGTCACGTGGTCGTTAGTGGTCGTAATATTTTGGGTCACCAGAGCGTGAAGATCGAGTATAGCGGCATCAGTTACTTCCAAGAACTTAATCATGTTCAAGGTTAGAACAAGCTCTCGATTTCTGTAACAGACGAACGTTAGTCCCGTTTTTCCGTAGTTTTGTGCATCTTTTCCCTCGCCCTTCTTTAAAAAGTAATAATCTGTGTTCTTTTCTAGTCACGCGTAACTGTGCGCTGTATGGGCCTAATTCAGCAGTGTATTCAGTATAAAATCAAACAGAAATTATATCACGGACTGCTGTCTCGTTAAGGCGACTAGTCTTGACGGTGTTCAATGCTTTTAGCTCGTTTCAGTACCTCATACCTTTAAGTTCGTGCAGTGGATAGACGGTGACATAATAGTGGAACGTTCAGTACCTCATATTTTTAAGTTTGTGCAATGGTAAGAAGCTGGCATAACAGTAGAACGTTACACGATAACTATTATTTTAAATGCAGAATTATTACTTGCTCTCAGGTCGCGTGTTAAAAAATTGCCATATTGTGTAAAAGCCAAACCGTGTAATTTTTTAAAACTGTAGTATCTCGCCTAAACAATCGAAGAGATAAATGGCTTAAGGTCTGGCGAAGAAAGTGTTCCATAAACTACTTAGTTATCATAATAAGGCGGTAAAAGGAAAACATAGCATCTTCATTACTGTTCTAAAAATGTAATGCTTTTTTGAAGACAGAAACCAATCGTTTTAACTCTATTTTGCTGTTGGCAGGCTCTCATTTCGCGATTAAATTGTAAGTCGCATATTAAGTATTGCAAGATGGACATTAATGTTGTAGTTGAGGGGCAAAATAATGATATTTGAACCAATTAAGCATTGGAGCTTATTTTTACATAGAGTACGAAGGCTATATAATGGAGATTAATTGTGCCGAAGTGTAATAAAAGAAGAGGAAGAAGTTGATGTGACAGAAATAGACAATCCAGAAATGTGTCGAAAGTTAGGTAGAGCACAAAACGATCTGAGCTTAAAACAAGTGAGGAGGGAGCACTTGACATCAGTGGGTTTTTAGGAGCTAGGAGGATTAGTTGAGGTGGTGTAGAAAATCTATGAAATAGGTCACTTATCAGATTTCCAGAGAAGCAATCTCATTACATTACCAATGAAGACACGAGCAGGCAAAATTGAAATCTGTTGAATGATAATCTGAGAAGTCTCGCTTGTTTTAAAAAATACCGATGAATGATGAAGTAATGTACAACGATCACTTTGGTTTCAGGACAGGAAAAGGTACCAGAGAAATAGTTTCCATATTGTGCTCGGTCATGGAAACAAGACTGAAGGATAATTACGTTACCTTTCTGACGTATGTGGACTTAGTGAACGTTTTCGAGAATGTAATGTGGAGTACGATGTTCATAATCCTTGGACTATAAGGGTGAAGTAATCCACAACGACTAGAAAACCCAACAGGGATGATAAAAGTTCAAGAAATACATGATCGTGTTAAAGAGGGGCTTTATATTATCTCTATTGTTTACCAAGTATTCCGAAGCAGCAGTGAAGGAGCTGAAAGTTTATTGCGGAAGAGCCACTGGGGATGCCAGTGGTCACGTTCACAGTCACGTAGTTATTTTGACAATATTTTAGAAAGGCTTAGAGATCGCGAGATAAATGGAAACCACACCCAGCACAGATACAAAAAAAAATTAAGAAGAGAAGACGACTAGCAAAGCATAATCGAAGTGAAGAACAGCAGTAGAAAGGAGAATTCCGCCTCGTTTAACATCAAAACTAGAAGCGATCCAGTAGTAAGTATTCTCTTGTCTAGAGAGCGATATTGCACAGGATGGCCTAGGCAAGTCAGGTAAGCAGACTGAAGCAGGCGTAGAAAGCCTTCTTCACTAAAACAGCTCTACTGAGATACTGATATGAAATGTGCAACAAGTTCATGAAAACGCATGTCTGCAACACACCATTGTATGGAAGTGAAACGTGGATTATACATAATCTGAAGAAGAAGACACTGGAAACATTTGAAATGTTCGGTTACCGTTCGGAATGTTTCAGAGATGAGGGAAAATGTCGGCCCCGCCATTTTCAAAGAAACCATCCAGGAATTGGCCTGGGGTGGTTTAGGGAAGTCACGGGTAACGCAAACCTGGATTGTCGGACGCAGATCTAAACCGTCTTCCTCCAGAATGTGAGTCCAGTGTGCTGATCCCTGCGACACCTCGCCTGGTAATTAGCAAATTAAGCATGAAATATGGAGTACTGACAAGTACAATTAAGTAAAGAAGGTTGTCGAATGATGTCCTTACGAGAATAAGTGGTAGAAAAACATATAGTACACCGTCCAAGAAGTGTTAACTTGTTGCTGGAGGGAGCAGTAAGAGCCAAAGAGTTGTAGGGGCAAAACAGATTGTAGAGGACGTTGACTGTAGGGGTCTCATAGCGATGAACAAATTAGTGCAAGTTATGGAAAGATGGAGTGCAACAAACAAATAGACGAAAGACTGATGCCCTAAATATGAAACCTGAAAGCGAGATACATGAAAATTGTGTGCAAGTGCCAACACTTGTTGGGTAACAAAAAGAAGCTCAGAAGTCGCAGAATTTAGACATATCCCGCACGTTGTTGCTACCAGAGAGGACTCTTTTTTTTTTCAATTCTAACACAGTTGCTGTCTGCTTATGCACAGTAAAACAATAAGACCTCTGACAATCAAGAGACTGAATACTAACTGTTGTCATTGCCGGCACATGACGAGGTAAGGAAACTATTCAGACTGTTAGGGGCATATGTGCAGATATTCAGATCGGTGATACTTTGGTTTTATCCTACTTGAAAGCCTCAGTTGTTTTTTCTCTTTGTGTGACAATCTTCTTGCAAACACATTGCATAATTCACTGCCTAACATTTTCTGCGCAGTTGTAACTGCACCACTAAGTGGACTACGCCTGTCTGTATAGACTAACCGTTCGGCACTGACTTGCCCACACATTATCACCTGACCTACAACCCAGAGAAAAAAAGCATTAATGACGTGATCTTGCCATATGTACTAGGAGATACTAACCAACCTAAAAACATACTATTCCTAATAGCGGTAATATTATTAGTCTGCAAATGAAGTAAACACTGCTGTAACGATGTTCAGTACACCGTCCTCAGTCAGTGATACAAATACTTACTCCGCTAACACTCTGTATAATCGGAGCATACACGAATCAAGACTCATTTTAGTGACAATGGACTGTTAAGTGACAGTTGGGTAATTCACTAACATGAGCGATTTTGAAAGGGCAGATGTCGTGGCCCGGCGCCTAGGAATGAGAATCTCGGAAATGACGGATTTGATCGGCTGTTGGTGTGCTACTGTTGTGAATATGTACTGAAAGTGGCTGGAGGACAGTGTAGCAACGACCAGATGATAAGGCGTTGGTCGGCAACGGATGACAAAAGATGTGTGACAGAGGCTCGACCACTCTAAAGCAGGACAGGCGGACATCTGCGGCAGACATGACGACAGCGCACACTATTTGTGTAGGCACAAGTATTTTGGAGCACACTGTTCAGCATTCTTGTTGAACATGGGGCTGCACGGCAGACGACCTCTACATGTTTCCATGTTGGCCCAACGACATCTATTATTATTGCAGAGGGCGTGGAATCATCGAGATTGTTCGGTGGATCAATGAAAACGTTTCATTGGGTCCAATGGAACAAATTTTTTCTAAAAAGATTATTTGTAGTGTCCAGATACGCCACCATCTAGGCGGGTGACTGCTCGAAACATGACCCATGCTACGGACACTGGCCGATTACACCAGTATTACGCTACAGGGGACATTCACCTTAGCTTACATAGGATCTGCACTATGGCAGCTGTGGTCTATTTGAACATGCAGACCACCTGTATCCCTTCATGCCTGATGTCTTCTCCGTTGGCAGATGGCATCTTCCATCAGGGTAATTGTCCGTGTTACGAGGACACACTTTGCTGCATATGTCTGTGAAATCACGTCAATGTCTTGACTATCAAATTCGTCCGATCAGAACACGATGATTCACTTCTTGAATACTTTCGGGTGCCCGTTCTTCATCCGACAATAATAGACCTGCAATTTATGACATTTATGTGACCTGGGCATAGGCGTATGACCCCACATAGTTCCGGTAACTTATAAAGGACCTGCTAGTCCATGCAGCTGAGAATCGCTCCTGTATTACGTTGCAAAGGTGGACCAGCATGCTAGTAAGCAAGTGGTCGTATTATTTTGCTTCATCTGCGTACGACCTTTACGGTACGTTGTTTTATATCTCATACATCTACATGATTACTCTGCAATTCACATTTAAGTGCTTGGCAGAGGGTTCATCGAACCACAATCATACTATCTCCCTACCATTCCACTCCCGAACAGAGCGCGGGAAAAACGAACAAAAATGGTTCAAATGGGTCTGAGCACTGTGAAACTCAACTGCTGTGGTCATCAGTCCCCTAGAACTTAGAACTACTTAAACCTAACTAACCTAAGGACATCACACACATCCATGCCCGAGGCGGGATTCGAACGTGCGACCGTAGCAGTCGCACGGTTACGGACTGCGCGCCTAGAACCGCGAGACCACCGCGGCCGGCGAAAAACGAACACCTCAATCTTTCTGCTCGAGCTCTGATTTCTCTTATTTTATTTTGATGTTCATTCCTACCTATGTAGGTTGGGCTCAACAAAATATTTTCGCATTCGGAAGAGAAAGTTGGTGACTGAAATTTCTTAAATAGATATCGCAGCGACCAAAAACGTATTTACTTTAATGACTTCCATCCCAACTCGCGTATCATATCTGCCACACTCTCTCCCCTATTACGTGATAATACTAAACGAGCTGCCCTTTTTTTGCACCCTTTCGATGTCCTCTGTCAATCCCACGCGGTAAGGATCCCACACCGCGCAGCAATATTCTAACAGAGGACGAACGAGTGTAGTGTAAGCTGTCCCTTTAGTGGACTTGTTGCATCTTCTAAGTGTCCTGCCAATGAAACGGAACCTTTGGCTCGCCTTCCCCACAATATTATCTATGTGGTCTTTCCATCTGAAGTTGTTCGTAATTTTTACACCCAGGTACTTAGTTGAATTGACAGCCATGAGAATTGTACTATTTATCGAGTAATCGAATTCCAACGCATTTCTTTTGGAACTCATGTGGATCATCTCACACTTTTCGTTATTTTGCGTCAACTGCCACCAGACACACCATACAGCAATCTTTTCTAAATCGCTTTGCAACTGATACTGGTCTTCGGATGACCTTACTAGACGGTAAATTACAGCATCATCTGCGAACAACCTAATAGAACTGCCCAGATTGTCACCCAGGTCTTTTACATAGATCAGGAACAGCAGAGGTCCCAGGACGCATCCCTGGATAACACCTGATATCACTTCAGTTTTACTCGACGATTTGCCGTCTATTACTACGAACTGCGACCTTCCTGACAGGAAATCACGAATGCAGTTGCACAACTGAGAAGATACCCCATAGGCCCGCAGCTTGATTAGAAGTCGCTTGTGAGGAACGGTGTCAAAAGCTTTCTGGAAATCTAGAAATACGGAATCAACTTGAGATCCGCTGTCGATAGCGGCCATTACTTCGTGCGAATAAAGAGCTAGCTGCGTTGCACAAGAGCGATGTTTTCTGAAACCATGCTGATTACGTATCAATAGATCGTTCCCTTTGAGGTGATTCATAATGTTTGAATACAGTATATGCTCCAAAACCCTACTGCAAACCGACGTCAATGATATAGGTCTGTAGTTAAATGGATTACTCCTACTACCCTTCTTGAACACTGGTGCGACCTGCGCAATTTTCCAATCTGCAGGTACAAATGTATCGGTGAGCGAGCGGTTATATATGATTGCTAAGTAGGGAGCTATTGTATCAGCATAATCTGAAAGGAACCTAATCGGTGTACAATCTGAACCTGAAGACTTGTCTGTATCAAGTGATTTGAGTTGCTTCGCAATCCCTAAGGTATCTACTTCTTAGAAACTCATGCTAGCAGCTGTTCGTGTTTCAAATTCTGGAATATTCCATTCGTCTTCCCTGGTGAAGGAATTTCGGAAAACTGCGTTCAATAATTCCGCTTTAGCGGCACAGTCGTCGGTAAAAGTACCATCGGCACTGCGCAGCGAAGGTATTGACTGCGTCTTGCCGCTTGTGTACTTTAAATACGACCAGAATTTCTTCAGATTTTCTACCAAATTTCGAGACAATGTTTCGCTGTGGAGCCTATTAAAGGCATCTCGCATTGAAGTCCGTGCCAAATTTTGCGCGTCTGTAAATTTTAGCCAATCTTCGGGATTTCGCGTTCTTCTGAACTTCGCATGCTTTTTCCTTTGCCTCTGCAACAGCTTTCGGACCTGTTTTGTGTACCATGGGGGATCAGTTCCATCTCTTACCAATTTATGAGGTATGATTCTCTCAATTGCTGTTGCTATTATATCTTTGAATTTGAGCCACATCTCGCCTATATTTGGATAGTCAGTTCGGAAGGAATGGAGATTGTCTTTTTGGCTTTATAAATAACAAGACGTGAAGAAGGTAATTTGCACGCAAGTGCAGATGAATAAGCCAGCCGTACTGTAAAAGCTACAGCCAGGCCTCCAAAAGGAATATGAAGAATTGGATAAGGGCGAACAGGACTAGCGTACTGAGGGTTCCGTACAAACTTAATTATTTTATACGTATAGTTCATCCACCCTTGGAATTGAGAATCTCAACGATTTTTCTCTGTTATCGATATCGATACTGGCGGGAATAGCAAGGCTGTGCAGTAATTCCTCAGATCAGCCAGTAAATACAAAAAGAAGCGAGAAGGGAACTTCACTAGAGATAAGAAATAAGATTTATTAAAATACTTTTTTTTTTACTTACTGAAACATGACTGCAACTCACATTTTATGTTTACATGCAGTGTTATTCGTCTGTTAGCCTTTTGGCGGATGATGAATGCAATTTATGTTCAAATGGCAGAAAGATATTTTTTATGTGAAAAACTACAGTTTAACAAGTTTCAGAGTTTTTTACTTTACATGTACTGTGTAACCTTGCTTCTTGCCGGATTTCATGATTCTAAGTCAACTGAAGGTAGCCTACATTTTCCTGCTCGGCTAGCCGCGCGGTCTAATGCGCTGCTTCCGGAGCGGGAGCCGAACTGCACAGTAACCCTGTGTTCTGGGTTCGGTGTGGGGCGGCGGTCGGGTGGGTGGACTGCTGTGGCCTGTTGTGGGGTTGTGAACCACTGAGGGCTATGGTGGGACGAACACTCTCCATCGTTTCTAGGTCCCCAATTTAAATACACAATACAATACCACAAATTTTTTTTATCAGTGAATTTGCGGGTGCCAAAATCTTTGATACAATTGACCGAATCTCTTGATTGCATTGTGCTAGTAGCTTATATTTTTTACACAGCCAAGGGACCATAGACTTCACTATGTGAGAAATTTGGACCTGATAAGGCAACCTGTTCCAGAGGAAGAGGTCTTAATAGACGGACAGAGAGACAAATAAAAATCACAAAAAATATTTTTTTTTGCGGTGTAATTATAAATTAAGAATTTTCGGTTTTTTTCTTTATTTGGACCGTGAAACCTTGTTTTCTACCAACTTTCATCATTTTTGTTCAACGGGAAGTTCTGATGAGTGAGTTTTCGAGTATCAAAATATGTCAGTAAATGGCCGATAGTCTTTCTTTCATTGACCTAGAAGCTTAAAATTCTTACTCCTCCAAAGGACGTAGACCCTTATCTGTGACATAGATCTGACCATGTTACGTCCACCCGTTACCGAGAAAAACTGTTGTTAACTGTCACACGGAGAGTGATCCTACAAAGGTTCCGTTTTTACAGATTGAGGCATGGGACACTAAAAAGAGTGAGTGAGTGAGTGTGTGTGTGTGTGTGTGTGTGTGTGAGAGAGAGAGAGAGAGAGAGAGAGAGAGAGAGGGGAGAGAGAGAGAGAGAGAATGGCTCTGAGCACTATGGGACTTAACGTCTGAGGTCATCAGTCCCCTAGAACTACTTAAACCTAACTAACTTAAGGACATCACACACATCCATGTCCGAGGCATGATTCGAACCTGCGACCGTAGCAGTCGCAAGGTTCCAGACTGTAGCGCCTAGAACCGCTCGGCCACTCTGGCCGGCCTGTGTGTGTGTGTGGGTGTGTGTGTGTGTGTGAGAGAGAGAGAGAGAGAGAGAGAGAGAGAGAGAGAGAGAGAGAGAGAGAGAGGGTGGGAGAGAGACAGGGCAGAAGTCCGAGGTGTTGAATGCGTGTGGAAGGAGCGGTCGGCCTCCAGAGCACCTGCGCCCGCGCGTCCGTCTCGTAACCGTACACTTCAAGGTAGGCCGAGGTCGCCGTTGCGTTCTTTGTTGAGCAGATGGCAGGCCCAGTCATCCAGAACGTTCCGGAGCGTGAGACGGGCTGCGGACGCGGAAGCGACGTCAGCGATCGCGTCCGAAGGCCGTCAGGACACCGCGACCGACAGTGATTCACAGCCCTTTCTGCAAACTGCAGCCGCGATAGCTGCGACTTCGCCTGCGGCAGACGCTCAGCGCTGACACACGCCGTGCACGCTCTGATTTCACCCAGACATGCGAGAGCGTCGAAAATCCCTTCTGACTCCATAGAAATGTCCGAACACGCTCGCGACAACCTCAGTACATATCGTTATTCTTCCAAAATTGTTAATTTTCAGCCATTTTCGCCGTGTTAGTTGGCGCCACTGGACTGTATACGACAGTTATTTCTTCCCTTTGTGACACTAATAGAAAAGGCGCATCTACACGGATCTGATTTGCACCGAGCGAAGTGACGCACTGGTTAGCACACTGGACTCGCGTTCGGAAGGACGACGCTTCAAACCCGCATGCGGCCATCCTGATTTAGGTTTTCCGTGATTTCCTTAAACCGCTTCAGGAAAATGCCAGGATGGTTCCCTTGAAAGGGCATGGAAAATTTCCTTCTCCATCCTTGCCAAAACCGATGGGACCGATGCGATCGCTGTTTGGTCCCCTCCCCACAAATCAACCAACCAGGTTTGCGACTGGATTCAAGACTTCTTTGTAGACAGATCTCAACACTTTTGTCTTAACGGAACAAAATCGACAGGTGTAAGGTAATTTCAGGAGCGTCCCAAGGAAGTGTGATAGGAGGGTTACTGTTTACCATGTGTATCAATGATCTAGTGGGATGCTCGGAAGCTCTTTATGACTGTTCGCAGATAATACAGTTGCCTATAACAAAATAAAAACTCCAGAAGACAATATCGATTTGCAGAATGACCTGCAGAGGCTCTGACAGTTGACCCAAACGTAAATGAATGTAGCATATTTGGAATACATTGGAAAAGAAATCCGCTACTGTACAATTGCACTACTAATGACAAATCGCTGGAAACAGTATCAACCGCAAAATATCAGTGAGTAAATATCCAGAATGATCTTGTGGTGTGACCCTGTAAAACAAACAGTACGGAAAGCAGGTACCAGAGTGAGATTCTTAGGAAGAATCTTAAGGAAGCTTAACTCATCCACGAATGAAGTGGTTTTTAAGGCGCTTGTTTGCTCGCTTCTTGACTGCTGTTCGTCTATCTGGAATCCTTAACAGGTAGGACTGACAAAAGAATTAGATAAGCTCCAACGAGGAGCGGCTCATTTCTTCACGGGATCTTTTAGTCGGCGCGACAGCGTTACAGAGATGTTCAACAAACTCCAGTGACAGATACTAGAAGAGAGGTGTTGGGCATCAAGGAGAGGTTTACTATTGAAATTTCGGGAGAATGCTTCTCGGAAAGAGACGGAATACATATTACTCCCTGCCACATACATCTAGTGAAATGATCACGATGAAGAAATTCGAGAAAATACGCGTGCTTACCGACAACCATTCTTTCCACTCGCGATTCGTGAGTGGAACAGGGAAGAGGGGAGCAGTCAGTAGCAGCAGAAGTACTCCGCCACACACCGTCAGGTGGCTTGTGGAGTATGATGTATATGTAGATTTAGATATAGAAAATTTAAAAAAAAATTAATGAGAACGCCGCCAGTGTTTTAATGCCTGTTGTATTTGTTGATAAAAACGACAACCTTGTGCGATCTTATTTTCGGTAGATGAAAACTTCACTCCAACATATGACGAGCGGTGTGAGTGGCTGTTGGTTGTGTCTACCGTAACTGGAAATTTTCAGATGCGGATCGGAAGACACCATGCCTAGACGACGTACAGGTACAGCTTATCGCCATCTTTCGGACTGTGAGCAAGGTCGTACCAGTCATATGAGGAACATGCTGTCATCATACTGACAGAAAACGCGCACAGTTGGCTGTAGTGCAGTGACTGCAGAACGACCAGTGACCAGATGGACTCGAGACAACGGTCTTGCTAAAGGAATAGACGTAAGTCCTTCAGGAAGGTTTACCCCACGTGATGATAATAGGATTGTTTATCTGGGTCTGATGAGTGTACTCATAGCGTCAGCTGAAATTCAGGTAGAGGTTACAGCCACGAACCGTCGAGAACACATCACTGGAAGCTAGTTTGAATTCTTGGGTTTTCATGCGTCGTTTACCGCTGATGGCATGCCATAGACTACAGGGACTTGCGCCATGTAGAGCAAGAGTCAACTGTGACATTAGGTGGTATTCTGTCGTGGTCAACTAGGAGTTTTGCTCGTATCTTCGGCGATCAGATCGACATCAGTGTGTCTGACAACGTCATGGTGGAAGGTGACAGAGACACATACATCTCCAGCTCCTAGACTCATGGCATGAGGAGCTATTGGAAATGACAACAGAAATGCCTTCGTAATTTTTGAAGGGAAGCTCAGTGCTCGTCAGTATGTTGTCGTACCCTTCATGACCAGCAACATAATAGAGGAGGAGACCAGTGTTTAACGTCCCGTCGACAACGAGGTCATTAGAGACGGAGCACAAGCTCCGATTGGGGATTAGATTAGATTAGATTAGATTAATACTTGTTCCATAGATCATGAATACGACACTTCGTAATGATGTGGAACGTGTCAGGTTAATAAAAGATGTCTGTACAAGAAATTACATTACCCAAAATATTGCATGACACTAATGATTAAGTGTTTTTTTTTTTTTTTTTTTTTTTTACTTACTTTATATCTAAAAATTCAGCCAATGAGTAGAAGGAGTTGTCATCTAGAAATTCTTTTAATTTATTTTTAAATGTTAGTTGGCTATCTGTCAGGCTTTTGATGCTGTTTGGTAGGTGCCCAAAGACTTTTGTGGCAGCATAATTTACCCCTTTCTGTGCCAAAGTCAGATTTAACCCTGCATAGTGAAGATCATCCTTTCTCCTGGTGTTATAGGTATGCACACTGCTATTACTTTTGAATTGGGTTGGATTATTATCAACAAATTTCATAAGGGAATATATATACTGTGAGGTTACTGTGAGGATCCCTAGATCCTTAAATAGATGTCTGCAGGATGACCGTGGGTGGGCTCCAGCAATTATTCTGATTACACGTTTTTGTGCAATGAATACTTTTCTACTCAACGATGAATTACCCCAGAATATGATGCCATACGAAAGCAGTGAATGAAAGTAGGCATAGTAAGCTAATTTACTGAGATTCTTATCACCAAAATTTGCAATAACCCTAATAGCATACGTAGCTGAACTCAGACGTTTCAGCAGACCATCAATGTGTTGCTTCCAGTTTAACCTCTCATCAATGGACACACCTAAAAATTTTGAAAATTCTACCTTAGCTACAGACTTCTGTTCAAATTCTATATTTATTACTGGAGTTTTGCCATTTACTGTACGGAACTGTATATACTGTGTTTTATCAAAATTTAAAGAGAGTCCGTTTGCTGAGAACCACTTAATAATTTTGTGAAAAACATCATTTACAATTACATCACTTAGTTCTTGGTTTTTGGATGTTATTACTATACTTGTATCATCAGCAAAAAGAACTAACTTTGCATCTTCATCAATGTGGAATGGTAAGTCATTAATGTATATCAAGAACAGTAAAGGACCTAAGACCGAACCCTGTGGGACCCCGTGCTTGATAGCACCCCAGTTTGAGGAATCAGCTGTTTTAACATTACACGAACCACTTATTTCAACTTTCTGCATTCTTCCAGTTAAGTATGAATTAAACCATTTGTGCACTGCCCCACTCAAACCATAATGATTTAGCTTATCTAAAAGAATTCCATGATTTACACAATCAAAGGCCTTTGAGAGATCACAAAAAATACCAATGGGTGATGTCCGGTTATTCAGAGCATTTAATATTTGATCAGTGAAAGCATATATAGCATTTTCTGTTGAAAAGCCTTTCTGAAAACCAAACTGACATTTTGTTAGTACTTTATTTTTACAAATATGGGAGGCTACTCTTGAATACATTACTTTCTCAAAAATTTTTGATAGAGCTGTCAGAAGAGAGATTGGGCGGTAGTTGTTGACATCCGACATATCCCCCTTTTTATGCAATGGTTTTACAATGGCATATTTCAGTCTATCAGGGAAAACACCCTGCTCCAAAGAGCTATTACATACGTGGCTGAGAATTCTACTTATCTGTGGGGAACAAGCTTTAAGTACTTTGCTGGAAATGCCATCAATTCCGTAAGAGCTTTTACTTTTCAGTGAGTTTATTATTTTACTGATTTCAGAGGGAGAGGTTGGTGGAATTACAGCTGTTTCAAACTGTGCAGGTATGGCCTCTTCTATTAATAGCCTTGCCTCTTCTAGTGAAGATCTAGATCCTATTTTCTCCACAACATTTAAAAAATGATTATTCAAAATATTTTCAATTTCTGATTGTTTGTTAGTGCACTTGTCATTCAATTTTATTGCACTAAAGTCTACCTGTGCTCTTGGTTGCCCTGTTTCCCTTTCAATAATATTCCAAATTGCTTTAATTTTATTATCAGAGTTACTGATCTCAGACATGATACACATGCTTCTGGACTTTTTAATAACTTTTCTTAGTACCGCACAATAGTTTTTATAATATTGAACAATTTCGGGGTCAGTACTCCATCTTGCTGTTAGATACAGTTCTCTTTTGCGGTTGCGGAAGCACTGGGAATGAAATCGGCAGCGCCCTTTCTAAGGAACCATCCCGGCATTTGCCTGAAACCTAAATCAGGATGGCCGGAGACGGGTTTGAACCGTTGTCCTTCCGAATGCGAGTGCAGTGTGCTAACCACTGCGCCACTCTGCTCGGTCAACATAATGCATCACCCCTCAGTGCAATTCACATCATAAACGCCTTAAGGAATTTGAATTTATGGATGCTGACCGGTCCCCCGATTTTCCACCTGCAGAGCATTTCGGAGTACAATAGAAAGATGTAATACTTCCATGCCTGCATGTGTTTCGTTGAAAAATTGCTCAAGATGAGTTGTAGAGGCTGTTTGCTTCCATGTCACAGCGAACACAAGGTTGTATTCGCGCCCATGGGGGGTCACACATACTAATTCTGAAAGAAACGAAAGTTTTGTTTTGTAATTCTTATTGTTTAGTGAACATCTGCACAAAGTTTGATAAATATAGGGCTGATGCTTCGTTGTATAGCACGTTTTAATTCCATCATTTTATCTTAAAATAATAAATTTATTGTCTTTATACTTACTGCACAAATTAAATTTGATCTTCTAGGGAGTTTCTAAATAACGCACACTATAGAGCGAAAGATTCATTTTGAAGTTGGTGACTGTGCTGTAACTAAACGTTTCCATGCACAAGCTAGTCCTGCATGGTAGGCAGAAGAACTTCTGTGAATTTTTGAAAGTAGGAGTTGAGGTACTGGCAGAAACGAAGATGTGTATGTGACAGGTGTGTCGTAGCTGGTTAGCTCAGTCTGTAAGACTATCGTCCTAGAAAGACGAGGCCCTGGGATCGAGTTTCTGTCTGACACACAGTTTCATCAAACTGCCGATACAGTCGGTTTTAATTATGTGGCAGTAACACAGCACAGTCCTTAAGGAAAAGTATTACGGAAGTCATATTTTCGAAGTACCAAATTCAGTATTGATTGTCGACTGATTTGTTTCCCCTCATATCACTTCACGTGAATTCTAGAGAATTTTCTTCAAGGCCAAGAGCTTTTATTGCAGTTGAGCCCGTGTTCTATCTCTGGTGGCCTCGATGCGGACGGACTGGAATGCTTATCTGCTATCCGGAATTCCGCTAGCCAACTTTTGAACTTTGTATAACTCCATCGTCTCTAAGAAATTAAGTGTTCGGTATGTAATTATTTTTGTATTTAATGTATTGATCGAATATCGTTAACATTTGTTCACCATACTTTTAACCATCATTTCACTCATTGCATGAATTTATATGTTGTTTTTTATGTATTTTCTGCTCTTTGAAACTACCACGAGCAGTAAACTCGTCATGTGCTTCCTATTAAGACAATAAGAATAAGAGTGGGGCTCTAATGTAAAAAATATTATATATTGATTTTGAAAAATATCTTTCTAATAGTGCCTTCACCTGAAAAACGTTATTGCGTGACACATATACACGAGGGCTATCTGAAAAGTAATGCCATCGAATGTTTTATGGAAAAACTCTTCAAGCTTTCAAAATAAAACGGAAGTTTTTTAACTTTTTACATCTTCACTTTCTACGTCTACATAATTGTAGTCCTCTGACGCTAGAGGTCTCCGAGTTGCAGCGTGTATCACGGCGGCGAGTAACGTAACTATGTGGATGAGTCTCAAAATAACGTGCTGTAGTCGAGTTTCGAATTCGAAGAGTTCGTCGACTCATAGGGCAGCCTCTCCTTCAACGTGATAATGCCAAACCACACATGAGCGTTGCGACATCTGCAACAATCCGACGCCTACGGTTCAACCTCCACACAGTCCAGCGAAGAAAAGTTTACTTATGACTTTAGATAAAGATCTTTGTTTTGTACTAGCAGTAGCGACAGAGTGACTGTTTTAGTGTGTGAGGAAGATCAGAGGAAGGGTGGAAAATAAAAAATAAAAATACGACATCATAATTTGTGAACAATTTTGTTTTGAATCTGATTATGACAAAGTAGAAAGGTCAGTGACTGAGATTCTATTTTAATTTACTTGCCTTACCGTAGCAGGCGAATGCCAGTGGCACCTTCATTTTTATTGAAAATGTATAAAATTGCTAATTATAAACATAGGCTTCTGTAGTCATCGTCACGCTCAACAAAATTTTTCAGTGTTTGTGACCCCATTGTCAATATATATAACTTCCGACGTTTCGTACCCTGTTCCAAATGACCTTCCACAGGGCGTTTTTGTTTACTGTTTATTTCAGTAAACAGAAACACCCTGAAAAAGGTCACTTGCAACAGGGACCGTAAAGTCGGGTAGTTGTGTAAATTGACAAAGCGGTCACAAACCCATAGTAATTTTATTGAATATAAAATTAGTCTTGAGTTAATGCTGGTTCTAGCTTCAAGCTAGTAGGGAAGTGCTATACATCTGGTTGCTAGTCATTAATTTCTGCCGACAGAAGAGGCAGTGCAGCTACTGGCTACGAGTACCAGTGGCCAGGTACGTGATGGAGAAAGCGTACGTTCTCATTACTCGGTAAGCGCGTCACTAACAAGGTGAAACTGCAGCTTGTCACTAGGAAACAGCACCGGAAGTGACGGTACTGGCGGTGGAGTCACCTGTGGTGCGTCGTTATCGCGATGAGCTGAACTCCAGCAGCGGTTTCCGCTAGCGGCGCCGCAGAGTTCCGCAAGGTTGCCTGACTGGTCAGCCTTTACACAGAAGGAGAAATCGCAGGGAGGTGACGCGGCGCAGGTGAGTCGGCGCCGGAGCTATCAGCTGTGCCTCCTGTCAGCCCTGATAAGCGGAGCGGGCCGTGGCACACTACTTCAGGGAGAAAGCAGGTAGCGTAAAGCAGTCACCAGGCAAACCGGGACTCAGCGCGCGCCACAAAGAAGAATCTAATAAAGCTGCTACCGAATAAAACAGATCAAATAGATGTGACCGAAGAAGGGTCTTTAATTGTACAGCTAAGTTTCGTATATATTCGACAAGGTGTTACCTAATTGTCTACTGGGAAAAAAAAGTAGTCTCTCGGCAGAATTTTAATGAGTGCTAATAATTAAAGAGTGTGTTAGAAAACTGCAGTATAGCACTGAACGTGGATGTTATATGACACCCCTGAGTAAGTTAACTACAGTGTGTTATTTGATATTTTACAAAAGGCGTGACACACAATTGCTGACTTAATTAACATTTCATTGCAATAGGTTTCAGTCAGAAACCTTGATCATGGTCCTGTGAGCAATAAAAAATATAAGCGTTATCAAAATGGGAAAAAGAAATGACCTAAAAGGTCACAAAATTATTTCGAACAGAAAAATTACGTAGAAAAATTAATCTGAGCGAACATTGCACATCAAAACCAAAAGCATCGTTCATTTCGTATGTTACAAGTATATCTGGACAAAGACCAGCTAACTGAAAAGAAACAACTCGAGACGTACGCTGGCATTACAGGTCTAGAACTCATAATAAACAATTCTAAGACCAAGGTACGAAAATATTACATTCAATGCCAGGATGAATCACATATCTCGTAACAGAATTGTATTCCAACCAAACTTTTTGAAAGAGACAAACTAACAAAAATCGAAAATTACATTCCACGAGTTTTTTTTTACATAATTACTTTATCATAACAACAGCCTTTGTCGTCATAAAAATTAAGGAGTAACATCTTTACAATAAGAAAGTTATTAAATACGGTAAATACCATACTGCAAATATATATTTTATGCCAACATACATAGCTAAAAGATATTAATCCAGCTCATAGATTTTTTTTAGGATAATGTACCTCCTACTAACGCAACAACTATTAAACACAATATCTGAAACATCTTCAGGAAATCTAATCAGCAATTATCATATTCACAATCATACAAACCGATAATAACAGGTATGACCCCTTAGGAGGTAACACCATGGCATAATAAGGATGATAATCCTTCAGAAGTGTCATATTAATAACATATCAAATTATCAAAGAGCAGAAATTTACACAATCATCAGTTAAAACACTGAAGAGAACAACCAACTGAAGAGAACATGTTTATATCAAGAGAGCCTGAGTAACAATGCCATTTGTCAACAAAAATGTACAAAAACGAAGCACAAATGCAATTTACTAAGTGAAATATAAAAACATGACAATAACGAGCTTAGGACAGTCATATAGTGTAACTGATCAATTCAAGTTTACACACAAAGCCTGTAAGTAGAAACCTATTCATAAATCAATAAAAGTTGTAAATAAACTCAGTGGCCGTATTTGTCACCTAACCAAAAGGTCAACACACCTTCATCTAAGGCAATCAGACGGTATCACATTTATTAACCGTATGAGGATAAAGAACAAGGTAGGACAATCTAGGAGGTGAACCAAGTGAGAACCATCATGATATGCATGTTAACTGTGATGTACATTCATGCTCAAAAGTATACGAACGACCTGAATTGCATTTCGCTCATTCGCATACAACCCACGTAACGCAGCTGTTCTAGCAGGTCCTCTAATCGCTCCTTGGTACAGTCTTTTGACTATTGAAAATGGTTCCAACAAGTCACCACTAGAAAACACTGATCTGTATCGAAATAACACAAGATGTACACTAATACCACGATTCTACAAATACCAGGGAAAATCTTATCACAGATAAGACTGCCCTTAAAGCTTATAAGCTCACATTTATTGCAATAAATGACATACCTGACATGTTACCACTCTCATTATTACGTCAGATAGGTAATGCACGTAGTAAGTTCGTCGTATTCATGATTTACTCTTCAAAATAACATACCGTGCTTGTTATTTACGACAAAATGACATTAAAAATTTACGTTATTCACTAGCAGCTTGTTGAGAACATGTATGAACCTCAAATGACACGACGAACCGTCTCGTTCTGCATATGGATTGAAACCCAGGTCATGCAGACTAAGATTTCATGACTGACGGAAACTAACAGTCATTCCTGACTAAGCATACAGATAGTGATATACCTCGATTATAGACGGTATCAGTTGACAAATATCAACTTTAAATTACATAACGTAAACATTTTGAACGGACGCGAATTCCTACCCAGCATCTATTGTCCCTTTAACAAATTATGAGAGATATTAAATATTGCTTCTTCACTAGTAACTTACTTGAAATACCGTGAGGTAAAGCTTTGTGTTGGACAGGGATTCTAAAGTATTATCTACCAGCAGATAGGTGTTCTCATGCTAGAGCTTGACAATACATAATGAAAACCCTAGTGCCGGGCCAGGATTCGAACCCATTCACGAGCAATATGTGGAGATGTCGAGGAATCTGCAGTTTTGAACAAACAACAAATTTTAGTTGAGCTGTATTGTCACGAAGGGATCAAATTCCGCTTTAAGGGCGGTCTGAGTAGCATTCCCAGTTCAGAACCAATTTTATCGACATACAGAAGCTCAAATAAAAAATGGAATAAGTGTCCTGTGACCCTACCTAGCTTTTGTTTCGTCACTAGAAATAAATAACTAGTATAAGAAAGGTTATTGGTGATAGAGTTCCCACATTTCGCCACTGCTGACTTTATTGTGGTTCAACCTAACGTATACTTGGTAGAGAAGGAATATCATGTTTAATGTGAATTTCAGACCACACTGCCATTATACCTTATTCAATTGGCGTAGCCAGAAGAGAACAGAATCTGTCTCTCCCTATTACAGATCATTAGCGGAAGTTGGACTCGAACTCAGACCATCATCATAGGAACCTATCATCAATCCAACGTACCACCAATTGCTTATCTCTGAGCCTCAATTTTCTATCATAACGCCGCTGCGGTACACTCGATGAGAATTCTGACACACAGGCTCCCTATAGTGGCTTGCAGCGTGTTCAGTACATTTATTTACTTGGTTGACCAAGTCGCCATGAACCAGTTGCCTCGGCTACCCAGTGCATACATTCGACTCTATTTTGTAATCACCGAAATAAAATCGGGTAACTGCCACCTATACAGAACTTCCAACAGTGTAGGATGCAGAAATTTAAATAGGAAGTGTTCCGTTCTATTTGAGCTATTCTATTGCGCTATGTGTTTGTTGAAAACGTCGTGCGGTGCAACAGAAAAGCTGTAACTGTGTGCCTCTCAGAAGACTATATCCGGCCATATGCATTATCTCACAGCACTGTGGAATGTACTCAAAACTAAGAAACTCATTTACAGACGTTATCGTGACTCGCCGATAGTGTGTGTGTGTGTGTGTGTGTGTGTGTGTTAATCTCTAATCTAATCTAATCATATCATATTGCTCATTACCCCTGAAGAGTCATGAGTTACCGAAATTTTTGCCAATACCAGTAACGGAATCTAAACTTGAAAATAAAAGACGACCGGTTCTGTAATAAATCGGGACTCCTATCTAGACCCTTTCATCCCTGTTAACTAACCACGAAAGATGTCTGATATACCTCCATTCGGAAGTAACAAAGTGTGTATGCATTTAAAGACGAAGCGCATGATGTGAAGTTCTGTGATGGAGGTACGAACACAAATCGTAATCGGATTGTTAACTAAGTAAAATCAAGTGTTATGTATCGGTTTTTCTTACCTGCTGCTGGGTGTTTGAATCTAAAATAAGGATACAAATTTTTGTGCCTGAGCGACAATCGAACCGCACTCCTATCGTTCTTCTTTATCTTCCACGAATATAGCTGAAGTATCAATTGATTACTCACCAACAGTAAGATGTGTGCGTTTTTGACCAGACATAGTTGGCTACACATGAACAAACATTAAAAATGCACGTAAATTTTCACAACCAGGCCAGTGTGCACGTGACAGGGTTTGAAATGAATCAATAATCGTACCATCATACTTACCTTTGAAGGAGACCTAGAGCAGATTGCAGCCTTGTAAAAAGGAACGAAATGCTTGAACTATACTGTCCCGAGAGATTCATATCCTCGAAAGAGGAGATAAGATTTCGAATCACAGTCCAGCACCAAATTTTTCAATGTCTCTAGTCCAATCAAGTACAAGTAAAACAAGAGCCCCGTTCCTTTAAATGGCTATCGCTTCATCAAGTTTTCTGATGTAAGTAAATTTACTGACGACAATTTACCATGACCTCCGCCTATGTCATTTCCCAACGTAAACCGGCTCTGTCCACTTTGGAATGCAGGATCCTGATGTTTAATGCGGATTCTGGATTATAATGTCTTCCTCTTGATGTTATCAGGGGTGAAGTAAACCTGCTTGTGCCTCTTAAAAGTAAACGCCTGAACCCACGCAGTGCACCTGTGATAGTTCGTTCCACCAGACCATTGTGGCCACAGTGCCAGCCCCAGGAGTGTGCTGTAACGGATGATGTGCTTACCTTACAAAATTAGTCACGGTGGAAAAAATGCGAGTCTACTAAATGGTCAAGCAGAAGCAAGCTTCTGACGTGGAGATTATGCTATTTTCACAGCAGGATGTAAAGACTCTTCTAGGCATCATAGCCTCGATGTGAAGCCATTTTCAAATTTTCACTAATTCAGGAAATTTCTTAGTTCGAGGAAATTCACTGTGAAATGTGAAGTTACCGGATCATTCGGATATAACCGTCATTATTACTATCATTTTCTTCATACCGCTGCTGGAACACATGTACTTGAAGATCATTTAAGGCCTATTGGTCATTACAGAAGTAGTTGCCCAAGAACAGGTTCTTTCGCTGTCTACAGAATCCTTTTTGTGTTAATATCAAACATCAGCAACTACTCGTAGATTACATTAAAACTAAAGTAATTGATGAAGACGTTACTTGATAGCCAAAACGCGTTTCACTTGCGCATAGAAATGGCTGTCGAATACTGCCAAACCAAAAGCCAAGAGATCTTACTGCCTTGCGATATACGTCGCTGTCAGTTCTACCATATGATTTGGTCGACGTGATATGTTTCAAGTTGTGTATGACAGAGAGTGCTTTAGAAAATCAATTGATTTCCTTTGTAGTAAACAGATGGATTTTCATTCTAAGCTATCCAAGTTAAAAAATTTCGCAATATTAGTTCATTTTTAATATTCGCTTCTATATTGTAGGAAAGTATTTCACAGTTACAAAACCCGCATCCGACTCTTTGTCCTTACACTTAGTCACTGACCATAAATTCTAGCTCAGAGTGACACCAGTTTAAGTAACCTAATGTAGCGAAGACTGTTTAACAGTGCTCTTTCTCATTGGAAAATATGCAATTCACTCATTGGGCTCCATAAGTACGTTGTAACAGTAATTTCTGTGTCTATGCAATGCATACGGACTGTAGAATTTGGTGGTGCTCTCTCTTCCACTTCTGCATACAATATGCCTGACCTAAACGGGACCTTTATCATTACAGGCCCTGGGCGGTGCAACATCATACAGTAAACGTAAGTAACCGGCAGAGCCCTGGCACCGTTCGACTTGTCAGGGTCTCCTCCAGTGATAAGTATTTGGGTCCGAATACTGATCCAGTTCAAAAATATTCATAATTTCATTTCAAGCCCTATCACGTGCACACCGACTTGCTAGTGAAAATTAACGTGCATTTTTAATGTCTGTTCATTTGTTGTCGACAATTTCTGGTCAAAAACGCACACATCATACTGTTGGTGAGTAAGCAATTGATACTTAAGCTATATTCGTGGGAGATAAAGAAGAACGATAGAAGTGCGGTTCGATTGTCGCTCAGGCACAAAAATTTGTATCCTTATTTTAGATTCAAACACCTAGCAGCATGTAAGAAAAATCGATACATAACACTTGATTTTATTTAGTTAACAATCCGATTACGACTTGGGTTCGTACCTCCATCACAGAACTTCACATCATGCGCTTCATCTTTAAATGCATACACACTTTGTTACTTCCGAATGGAGGTATATCAGACATCTTTCGTGGTTAGTTAACAGGGATGAAAAGGTCTAGATAGGAGTCCCGATTTATTACAGACCCGGTCGTCTTTTATTTTCAAGTTTAGATTTCGTTACCGATATTGGCAAAAATTTCGGTAACTCATGACTCTTCAGGGGTAGTGAGCAATATGATATGATTAGATTAGATTAATACTTGTTCCATAGATCATGAATTAAACATTTCGTAATAACGTGGAACGTGTCATTTTAATGAAAGATTTCTTTACATACCGGTATTCAATTTTTTACAACAATTGTTTACCCTCCCTCTTTTTCTTTTTTATGTCTCTGTCTCTCTCTCTCTCTCTCTCTCTCTCTCTCTCTCTCTCTCACACACACACACACACACACACACATTCTTTTTTATTTTTATTTGTTAGGGGTACTTGACTATCGGCGAGTCACGAAAACGTCCGAGAATGAGATTCTTAGTTTTGAGTACAGTTCGAATGAGTTTATTAGTTTTGAGTACAGTTACAAAATAAATATAAAAACAACTATGAGAGTTACTGATTTATGATGCTTAGTTTGCAGTCAGTTCTGAGTATTATTAGTAACTACGCTCCAGTCCTTAAAACTGGTTACAGAAATGCGAACCAGACGCTTTACGTATTCCAGGACGTAGCAGCCACGTCTTTGAGACACCAGCTATGGTCACTTCCCAGCCGTCACATCTGTTCGTCTTCTTCCTGTTGGTACCGTAACTGAGATTTGGCAACAAGGCAAGGTACGTTTGGCACCTCTATTATCGACAGGTTACTTCTTGATGTGCACGGAATTAAGCCTCAAAGTTCACTTGATTTTTCATTTCATTTCCATTGAATAATCTCAGTTATTATCGCTTGAGGAGTAACAAAAGATTATAAATTTACGGTTTTCAGCCGAGGAAAGTCGTGACACGTGGAAATCGCAACTATACTCGTCATTTAAATAGCGATTCACGAGTTCTAGCTACTATTGCACCGGTAAGAGGACGACAGAACACCTATCTCTTCAGTAGCTGTGTGGGGACGTGCTGAGCTGTAAAAAAAGCATCTGTTATGGTTCATGGTTCCAGTTTCGCTGACTTTAACGTTTTTATCCCTCCTGTGAAGAGCTACAAGCAGTTAGATCAAACATCGATAAGGAAATCGCAAGAAAATTCTTTCAGTTCATAGTGCAATGGTGAAAAACTAACAATGCCGCAGAACAGGTAGCGCCTCTTTCTGCTGCTGACAAGCAAATTATGGGTTTCTAGGAATGCATAACCTTATTTATGAAATGCCACATTTGCATACATGTTGAGTATGACACAGCACACCATTTCAACAAATACCCAGTCAAAATCTAAGTGAGTAGATTTTTTCGAATTCGTGCCGATATAGGCACGCTTGTGTACAGATACTCAGTTTTATTAAAACAAACTTCCGTCGTGAGGTTATTGTGGGTAGTTTTATTTAATTTCTTATAATACAGTGCACAATTTTCGTAGGGTTTCCGTTAGTGTTGTTAAAAGAATACTAAACAAGAGATAGAAGTTAATCATCAACGATTTATGCGAATTATCTGATGTTATCTATAGCAGTCTGATAATGCACATGCAGTTTATTCTTATAGTAGTTATTTATTTCTAGTGACGAAACAAAAGCTAGGTAGGGTCACAGGGCACTTATTCCATTTTTTATTTGAGCTTCTGTATGTCGATAAAATAGGTTCTGAACTGGGAATGCAACCCAGACAGCCCTTAACGCGGAATTTGATCCCTTCGTGACAATACAGCTCAACTAAAATTTGTTGTTTGTTCAAAACTGCAGATTCCTCAACATCTCCACATATTGCTCGTGAATGGGTTCGAATCCTGGCCCGGCACTAGGGTTTTCATTGTGTATTATCAAGCTCTAGCATGAGAACACCTAACTGCTGGTGGATTATAATTTTGATTTTTAATGCATTTTCATTCGTTGTCAACACTAATGATATCTGACATTTTTAACTCCCAGTGAGACACAGAACTATTTGAGAGTTCACTGTAAGTTCAAGGCCGGCATCTCGTGGTCGTGCGGTAGCGTTCTCGCTTCCCACGCCCGGGTTCCCGGGTTCGATTCCCGGCGGGGTCAGGGATTTTCTCTGCCTCGTGATGGCTGGGTGTTGTGGGATCTCCTTAGGTTAGTTAGGTTTAAGTAGTTCTAAGTTTTAGGGGACTGATGACCATAGATGTTAAGTCCCATAGTGCTCAGAGCCATTTGAACCATTTTTGTAAGTTCAAGGATGTTATTCCGAGCTGCTGGTGGAGAAAAATTCGGTAGCTGATGTCTCTTTGTGTATAGTCAACAACGATATGTGTGGGGTTCGATTCCCAGTCAGCACTGAACACTTCGTCATATTACTTCTAGTTCAGAAATGCTCACATGTCGCTGCTGGTATAACAAACCCATATTTAACGTTCGGTTTCTCTAGAATATGACAGCGATAGGTGGCAGATTGGAGTCTGGGAAGGAAAAAGCAATGTTTAGTCTCGTCATTTCAGTTATAACATCTAGCGACTGCCGAGAAAATGTGATATGTCACAGTTGATTGTGCTTCGATAAAAATCCGATTAGGTTCTGGGTTCGTATCACCGTCCAACACAAAGCTTTACCTCACAGCATTTCAAGTAAGTTACTTGTGAGGAAGCAATATTTAACATC
The DNA here is from genome assembly GCF_023897955.1 of Schistocerca gregaria. NCBI lineage: Eukaryota > Metazoa > Arthropoda > Insecta > Orthoptera > Acrididae > Schistocerca > Schistocerca gregaria. The sequence continues at coordinate 516,306,226 of NC_064921.1, read as the reverse complement.
GTTAGTGGTTTGTTAACAGGGACAATTGATGCTGGGTAGTAACTCGCGTCCGTTAAAAATGTTTACGTTAAGTAATTTAAAGTTGATATTTGTCTAAAATCGAGGTGTATCACTCTCTGTATGCCTAGTCCGGAATGATTGTTAGTTTCCGTCAGTCACGAAGTCTTTGCTTCGGCTGCATGACCTGGGTTTGAATCCAAATGGAGACCGAGACGGTTCGTCGTGTCATTTGAGGTTCATACATGTTCTCAACAAGCTGCTAGTGAATAACGTAAATTTGAAATGTCATTTTGTGTTAAATAACAAGCACGGTATGTTATTTTGAAGAGGAAATCATGAATACGACGAAATTACTACGTGCATTACCTATCGGACGTAATAATCAGAGTGGTAACATTTCAGGTATGTCATTTATTGCAATAAATGTGAGCTTATAAGCTTCAAGGGCAGTCTTATCTGTGATAAGGCGTTCCCTGATATTTGTTGTATCGTGGTATTAGTGTACATCTTGTGTTATTTCGATACAGATCAGTGTTTTCTAGTGGTGACTTGTTGGAACCATTTTCAATAGTCAAACGACTGTACTAAGGAGCGATTAGAGGATCTGCTAGACAGCTGCGTTATGTGGGTTGTATGCGAATCAGGCGAAATGCAATTCAGGTCGTTCGTATACTTTTGAGCATGAATGTACATCACAGTTAACATGCCTGTCATGATGGTTCTCACTTGGTTCACCTTGTTGTTTATCCTCATACGATTAATAAATGTGATACCGTCTGATTGCCTTAGATGAAGGTATGTTGACCTTTTGGTTAGGTGACAAATAGGGCCACTGAGTTTATTTAAAACTTTTATTGATTTATGAGTAGGTTTCTACTTACTGGCTTTGTGTGTAAGCTTGAATTGATCATTTACACTATATGACTGTGTTTCCAGTGAACTCGACATCGACGGAGCGGTGAATACTAATCTTTTTAGTAGACACATACATTCAACAAGTATAAAATTTTATAAGCTATCCATGTTGTCGATGAAGGTTTTCGATAAGTAATTCGCTGTAAAACGTGTTTTTAAGATCGAAACTCATTTAACGTACCAAAATTTCTTTTCCCTATAGGTGTGCAAAAGCTTTTGAAAAGACAAATACAGTGTGTTAACAGTTTCTTAGTGACTGCAACGGTACTTACCGCAGAAATTGTCATGAAAAGTAGACCAACCGTGATACACCTACATTTAGACAGCGGTAATGGCTTCGAATATCTAGCATTTTTATGGGAAATTATACGTAAAATATTATCATTCGCTGTAAGATCAGCTATCCACATTTCAAAAATATTTTTAGTTCTTTTACGAAATTATATAGTTGAATCTAAAATGTTTCGGGTATGAGCTATAGGACAAAGTATCCTCCCCTTTGCGTTTAATAATTTGTGTAAAATCTTATTTCTATGCAGTGGAGACTTCTTGGAATAGTACAAGGGAATCTTGTGTATTGACACAGCATGATAATCATCTTAATCGTCCGCCTTGTTTCTTTTTGTATCGGTGTCGTGTGTTGTTGATACAGACAATGAATATTAGCTCACCACATACCCTCTGTTCATGACACAATGATTGGACAGAAACCTTGATATGTGTGACGTATTACGAAGAAACGTATTTCAGCAATGGATGTAATTACTATATTTTCAGATTTTCAGTAAAGTGTTCTTTGTCTTGAGTACTCTTGTTAGATTAAAATTTTGTGGCAGATAGGGACTTGAACATGAGAATCTTTGTTGGAATCTTGTAAATGTTCAACGGAAAGTTCGGAAGATGCAGACCTATTATACAAGCTGAGGAGAGGTCAGCTGCTTTGCGACGTATCCCATATCATAGAAATGCTACAGGCCTCAGACATGCTCTGTTGGCAGGAGAACCTCTCAGTAGAGTACGGAATGTAATTATACGGACAATCGACGGCGAGTCGGAGAATAAACGTAGTTTGGGAAAAAGTCTGGCGCACAGTTTGAAATTGTCGTAAGTCATTTTTGTTATGACGTCATCCGTTCTGAAGAGATGAATTCTGTCAGACACCAACTGAAGTGTCACAACTGTGCTGAAATACGTTTGGGACAGAAACAATAAGACACAGGGTTTTCTTGCAAAACGGAGGGGCACCTCCATTCGTTAGTCATGCAAGAAGAAAGCGAGATACATCTCCATGAGAGAAGGTCTCCGAAAAAATGGCCAGAGCCGTGCACGCCGATGTGTTGTTACTACGTGTGGTTACTGCAGATGATGACTTCCAAACTGTCCAGTTTGTCATTGTTAAAAACCACTACACTTTGAGTAAACGGATGAGGTTTGGGAAAACGTAAACGGTGGCGATTTGGTTGTAGAATCCAACTCCCGCAGTATTATGTGCGCACAAGAAATTTCTTACTATGATAATTAAGATCACTAATGTTCAAATGTTCCGTTTTGTTCCCTCATTTACAACCATTTCTCATTTTTCGTCCCGCACTCTACCATCCAGACATCGACAACAGCAGAACGAGTTTTGCATATCTAGTACACTAGTAACATTTTCTAAAACGAGGCCAATCATTCGATGTGGAAACAAAACAGTCATTTTGCCCAGCTCTCATACTAAGGGTCCTATCAGCATACTGCTATTAAGGAAAGTACGCAGCAATTTGTGTCTCTTTTCCGTTGTTTCTGGTTTTATATTTTCTACAGCACACTGCACGGCTGATACCTATTTCTGGATCACAGTGCAAGATATCCTTGACCGAGCCGGTTTCTTGGTTAGAAATGAAGAAGAGGAGAACGGTGTAATCGTCTACGGTCATTATGTTAATTCTTGCCGTGCTGTCACCCTGGGCTTCGTTCGCTACACGCAGGATTTGTCAGCCTCTCCTGACCACTCTGTAATCTGCAACGCTTCTTCTTGTTGCTGGTAAACCTTCAGGGGCATATGATCGTGATGCACGAAACTCTTCTGCTCCCAACGTTTCATCCATAACTGCACTGGACATCTTCAGAGGCATGCTCCTCCGTTGAGTCTCTCCGACTGACGGATAAGACGTCTGAGAACGAAATTTATGCAATAGAAAAAGAGGGCGTGGCAGGAGTTACATGTGATAAGCAGAGACAATCCTTGTCAAGAATAGAACTGAACTACGAGTGTCGTCTTGTCAAAGATAAAAAACTGTTTAGAGATTCTGCAGAGCTAGTGTCCATATGCCGCTAAGTTTCGTGGTCCTTTCTTCCCTCTTAAAATTATCCCTAAATTAACATATTGCCATGGCTTCTCTACATAGTCGTGCACAATAGTTCGTAGTCATAGACAAAATTTTTGTAACTTGACTTCGTGAGTTCCTGGCTAAAGAGCATGCCCTGCTACAGCCCATTTAGCTATTTACCCTAGTCGGCAAGAACTTTTGTGTTCCGTTAGCCATGTATTCACGCTTCTCTTGGTTGTTCCAATATAAATTTTACCACACGTACACGGAATTTTATATTCACCACATGACAGAAGAGGGTGTTCATCCTTTACAGATCAGAGTGCTTGACCTATTTTCTTTGTTGGTCTAAAAACCGATCTAATGTTACGTTTCTGTAAAATTTTTCGGATCTAATCGGTTACTTATTTTAATAACAGGGAGAGAAACTGTATTCTTCCATAGTTGTTTTCCATGTTCTTCTATCAACTTTCCGTTATTTGGTCGTAGAATTCTGTTTAATTCTTTTCCCTAATAGCCATTTTTCTCGAAAGCCTGCTTTTCGTTCAACGTCCATGTATTCCGGCGTACAAATCCTTTTGGCTCTATCTGCAAGACTTTTAATGACATCTCTCTTTAGTTGTGGATAGTCATTAGTTATGAGACAGTCCGAATGAGGCTTGGAACATAAGGTTTTTCGAAAAATAATGCCACACGGACAGATATTTGCTTAAGAACTCTAAATGTAACCACTGACTGAGGCAATAAATTTTATTAGATACAATAAATAAGTATTGCCTCAACCAATGGCTACAATCCAGTACTGATGGACCACCAAGCATCTGTATGCTCCATCTGCTGTCCCTTCCAATATCGGCAAGAAAAGGTGTACATTACCATATTTAGGAGACATATCACAGACTGTAACGAGACACTGACATCCTTCAAGTATAGGATTCCTCACTATGTTAAGAACAGTACAGACAGTGTCTTTTCAATATCAAAGATAAGGCCCGGGTGCTACCCAGCAATGGGGTATATGAAATTACCTGTTCTAATTGTGACAAGTTTTACTTTGTACAGTCAGGCAGTGACATAGCAACTAAGGTGGCTGAACCTGAACTCAGCTGGAGATTGCAGAATCTGACTCCACATTTGCTGAGTGTGTACTGAGTGAGGGTGGCAAGTACCAGCCAGAGTTTTACTGAAATTGCCTATGTAATCCATATAGTCTCTAGTTAAAATTGTTAAGTATTTCTGTTAATTGGTACTTGTATTGCTTTCCAAGTTTAATAACTCTTGAAGTTGCTTTGCCAAGTACTATTTTTATTTTGTTTGATTCGCTTATTTAATTTCAAACGTTTTATAGGCTCAGTTTTTGAGTATAGTCTTAATGTTTTTATTATTTGGACCTTTATTTTGGTATATTGTTCAACTTTTTACTTTTAAAATGTAGCAGCACCACACGTTCAAAGATGACATTTTCGGTATCTTCTCTCACATTCCTCCTTTTTCCTACATTTATTCATTTCCGTTTATGTTATTGGTATTGCTTAAGTCCTTCATATATTCTGTAGTTACAATTGATAGTTCTTTCTTTTAATTGGTCTGCCTAGTACTCTCCATGTCTTATATCTCTTGAGGTAGTCTTGTCAAGTGCTAGTCTTATTTTATTTTATTGTTTTTTTTGTTAATATAAAGTTCTATGTAGACATGCTTTTCCAGTTTTACATAAATATTTTTTCCAGTTTACTCCCTCTATATTTATTTATTGTTCAACTTTTTACTTTTTACATAGGACTACCATCACACTGTCAAAGATGTCATTTACTGTGTATATGTGCTTCAATCTAAATATGTAACCTCTTTTTCAATGTAGTTTATAAACATTGTAATTACTTTGGCGACAATAGTCAGTAAATGTCTGATGGTGGTCTCGTAAGCCGAAAAACCCATTAACATAATAAATTAATACTGTAGAACTAGAGAAAACTAGTGCATTTCATTAATTATGATGTTGTTCGAATAAATGCATGCGCAGTTGAATACAAGGTATGTCATAATTCATAACCTGAACAGACACAGTTGAAAATATGTGATAGTAAAAGCAAAAACAATATACACGGGTCGTCAAATGAGCCGTTTGCGAGGCAACTGCTAGTGTGTGGTTATTGGCCACCACTGACTTCCATTCCAATCTAATTGGGTTCAAATTTTACCCACTGTAGACCATAACAATAAGTACAATACTGCTTCAGCACGTTTCACGTTGCAGTTTGCTTTACACTCAAATCTGCTTATATCTGCTTATGAAGGTTGTCCAGGTGTTGTCTACACTTCTGGCTGCAATACTATACTCTTCTTTGTGATCAAAGGGAGTGCTGTTTCCCTGACATTTGAAATGACTTTAGACAGAAACATCCAGAGAACTGAGACCAGCTGATCTTGAAAACAATAATTTGGATATCTGGAGATTATATATAAATAAATATGTTTCGATCTCTGGTTGGTTTTTACAATTATTTCTTGTGGTATTGCATTAGGTAGCTGTTAAACACATCGAGATTTTTATTCTTCTTACTATATCCTTATGCATAAACGGTATACACAGGACACAATTTAACATTTATTGTGTCACTATTGGTAAATGCAAGCGCTCCCGTGCCGTCTGTTGTTCTTATTGGCTATTTCGGTCAGCCAGTAGATCCTTTGCAAATTCAGTTAGTTTTGACGTGTCGTATCAATCTGGTAGGGCTTCTGTCATTTCACTTTTATTCCTCAACTTGATCAAATTTTGTAAATATGACTACACTCCTGGAAATGGAAAAAAGAACACATTGACACCGGTGTGTCAGACCCACCATACTTGCTCCGGACACTGCGAGAGGGCTGTACAAGCAATGATCACACGCACGGCACAGCGGACACACCAGGAACCGCGGTGTTGGCCGTCGAATGGCGCTAGCTGCGCAGCATTTGTGCACCGCCGCCGTCAGTGTCAGCCAGTTTGCCGTGGCATACGGAGCTCCATCGCAGTCTTTAACACTGGTAGCAAGCCGCGACAGTGTGGACGTGAACCGTATGTGCAGTTGACGGACTTTGAGCGAGGGCGTATAGTGGGCATGCGGGAGGCCTGGTGTACGTACCGCCGAATTGCTCAACACGTGGGGCGTGAGGTCTCCACAGTACATCGATGTTGTCGCCAGTGGTCGGCGGAAGGTGCACGTGCCCGTCGACCTGGGACCGGACCGCAGCGACGCGCGGATGCACGCCAAGACCGTAGGATCCTACGCAGTGCCGTAGGGGACCGCACCGCCACTTCCCAGCAAATTAGGGACACCGTTGCTCCTGGGGTATCGGCGAGGACCATTCGCAACCGTCTCCATGAAGCTGGGCTACGGTCCCCCACACCGTTAGGCCGTCTTCCGCTCACGCCCCAACATCGTGCAGCCCGCCTCCAGTGGTGTCGCGACAGGCGTGAATGGAGGGACGAATGGAGACGTGTCGTCTTCAGCGATGAGAGTCGCTTCTGCCTTGGTGCCAATGATGGTCGTATGCGTGTTTGGCGCCGTGCAGGTGAGCGCCACCATCAGGACTGCATACGACCGAGGCACACAGGGCCAACACCCGGCATCATGGTGTGGGGAGCGATCTCCTACACTGGCCGTACACCTCTGGTGATCGTCGAGGGGACACTGAATAGTGCACGGTACATCCAAACCGTCATCGAACCCATCGTTCTACCATTCCTAGACCGGCAAGGGAACTTGCTGTTCCAACAGGACAATGCACGTCCGCATGTATCCCGTTCCACCCAACGTGCTCTAGAAGGTTTAAGTCAACTACCCTGGCCAGCGAGATCTCCGGATCTGTCCCCCATTGAGCATGTTTGGGACTGGATGAAGCGTCATCTCGCGCGGTCTGCACGTCCAGCTCGAACGCTGGTCCAACTGAGGCGCCAGGTGGAAATGGCATGGCAAGCCGTTCCACAGGACTACATCCAGCATCTCTACGATCGTCTCCATGGGAGAATAGCAGCCTGCAATGCTGCGAAAGGTGGATATACACTGTACTAGTGCCGACATTGTGCATGCTCTGTTGCCTGTGTCTATGTGCCTGTGGTTCTGTCAGTGTGATCATGTGATGTATCTGACTCCAGGAATGTGTCAATAAAGTTTCCCCTTCCTGGGACAATGAATTCACGGTGTTCTTATTTCAATTTCCAGGAGTGTATTTTATGCGTCAGGCTGGGTCACTCCTGTGTAAGCCAGGGTGTTGTATTTCTCCCTCAGTTTATGAGCGCTGTCATATAGCTGTATTTATATCATTATTACGTACTGTCTGATCTGTATGTTTGCAGTCATGACAACTCAACCGTTGCATATACAGTCCTCACTATAAAACCTACTGTACAAATGGAAATAATGGAATTTTGGTGCAATTTTTACTAATTCAACCCTCCACTCGCCTTCTTTATAGCCGTCATCTTGCGATCTATGATATGGTATTCATAATTTTAGCGCTGCCCTTCATTTTGATATTTTTTTTTTCATTTGAGTGTCACGTAGGATTTGCCAGTTAACCATATAAGTCAGCTTCACTGCTTTGTAATTTCAACTTAATTTCTTTGTTATTTATCGTGGTTTTTTAAAATTAATTGGATCTAGGAAACACCTTTCTGGATGTTTTACTTGAATTGTTGACAGTTACATGCGATCTGTCTCTTACGTGTGACATGTTACCAGTAAACTATATTATAGAGTTTCTTTGCCTTGTAGTTTTAGTCATCCACTTGTTATTTTTATAATTTAAGATTTACTTGTATTTAGATATGTGTTTTTTAAAAGTTTTTTCTCATAAACTGTTTCAGCATGGTTACAATCTGACTCGCTACGGCGAAGTACGTAACTACATAATGTCATAGTCTTGTTGGCCAACAATACGAATGCGTATAATTGCGTGACTACAGCTAATGATAGTTTGTAACGCATATTCACCGATTTTTTACCGTTTTAACGGCAAGGCATCTTAAAAACATAAATACATTACTCATTCAGTACTGCTACGTGGATTTGTTACTTGTTCATTTTCTCTATTGAAATTGGCCCTCCTTATAAATTTTTTCTGCTGTTATATGTTGTTTTACACCCTGCTTTACTCCACAAAATTTCCTTAGGCTACTTTTCCTCTATTTGTTTACAGATCTGCAGTTGGTTGAGGAATGATGCCGAAATTAGTCACTGTGCTGTAACTGTACACAGAAAATAATTTCGGTCTACGAAGTAACACTTCTTTAAATATTTTTATTTTATTTTTTTATTTCGTATTTCGCATTAAGACCGCCGTCTCCGCCCATACAATGTCAGGCTTCACTGACTAAATAAGTGTGTGCATAAAATGGTGGGTGGTGGGGCGGTGCCTCGTAGCAGGGGTCGGTATACAAAGTGGCGCGACAGCCAGGAGCATCGCTCTCTGTATTCAGCACGTGCTTCGGCGTACGCGTAGTTCGTTTAGCTATGCCGAAGGTACTCAGCCAGTGTAGTGGTCATTAGGGGCGACATAAGACAGACATAACAATTAGCACGTTAAGAAGGGACAACGATAGCTTTCCGAATATTCTCCATCTCTACAGCGTAAATTAATCACGCATTCGCCTTCTTATTTCACAACATGATTGGTACAGATCATTTAATGACTCTGTATTAGTTCAATTACATTTATTTCTTAAGTGAAAGTAAGCATTCGAAATTTTTTGGATAAGATTGAAGAGTCGCTCATATGGTAGTGAATTCCGGAACAATCCGTGTTTACTGTCTAGTTATGGCAGAAAACTATAGCTCAACACATGCGTTGCAGACTTTTGGGAAGCTCCCAAGCGACAAGTCAGAGCGGTCAGGTTGCTGAATTCTGACACAGCTATTTCGTGGCACAAATCCCTATGCATGGCTGTAGGAGTGCCTAAGATCTGAAGTACTCACCTGACCTATGACAAGTACCTATACAGCGAGGATGTCAACGACAACACAAGCGTTTCCTTTCTTATGCAACGTGAGAAAATTCATGGCACCATCATAAAATTTCTGCCTGTCCAATCTAGTGTACTTTCCATCCTATTACACATAGTCTGTGTTTTGCCCAGAAACAGAAAAGGACCGTTCATACAAAGTACCAATCTCATAATTTGATATATACTTATTTTTATGTCGTAAGAGAGAAATTTTAGCAATGCTCCTCTCAGTTCAAGGCACATTCAGTTCATACATTGGCAAAAAGTGTGCCGTCACTTTATCAACGGAGCTTGGGGCTGTCTGTTCACCAGAGAAGGAAGTACAGAGAATTTTGAGGCATTCACCTCCAGTCTTGGACTGTAGAGTTTTAAGACGTAGGTGTCACTCCCAGCAACACATCAAGTGTTAGTTATATTTCAAAATCCGTATTCTGGTCAGCTCGCGCTTAACTCGTCCCATAGTGCATCTAGAATGCAAAGTTCATTGCAACCACTTCTCTAGTTAATTTGAAAATGTAGTTTGGAAAGATGAGGAACTCTCATTTTTTCTTCTTCCAGTCTTCCTACTGATTTTAAAGTCGCACATAATTATCTTCAGTTTTTAGTGTTAATTTTCTGTGTTTTTATTTTTAAGAGTAACATCGCAGTAAGATTACCTGTTTTCTTTTTTTAATTGTAGAAGTTTCGTAATTGTGAAATCGACTTTTATTTGTCAATCCTTTTTCCTACAACTCCTGTTATATTTAGGCGACCATTATCAAACAAAAATAAAAAGGTGTACTTCAAGCTGATCTTTGTAACATGACAGGGTTTTCTTAATGTGCAATTCCCAAAATGTTCAAATGTGTGTCAAATCTTATGGGACGTAACTGCTAAGGTCATCAGTCCCTAAGCTTACACACTATTTAACCTAAATTATCCTAAAGAGAAACACACACACCCATGCCCTAGGGAGGACTAGAACCTCCGCCGGGATCAGCCACACAGTCCATGACTGCAGCGGCTTAGACCGCTCGGCTAATCCCGCGCGGCCGTGCATTTCCCATATAACCAAAGTAATGATACATAATAAGCAAATCTGGAACAATGTAATGCCAAGTCGCTAGCCGTCACATGTTTTAAACAGAGCCCTAAATCTGTTACAAATACAAATTACTATCAACTTGCACTGCATTTTAATCAGTGTGATTCCTTAAGGACAGAAAAATTTGAGTAACTGGAAGTATGTAGTTGTGTTTGGTTAGTAGTTTTGTGTTACATGAGTTTTTGCCCTCAAAGGATGCACTTGTACGAGGTGTGTGAGAAAAGTAATGAGACTTACTTTTCATTTACCAAACTTTTTATTTATTATTATTTTTTTTCAAATTACAATATCGTCCTCTTCAAAGTAACAATTTGTCCATTTTATTTGGACTCTTGATCTCCGTGGCGTGGATAATGATATTTTACTATAATAATACAGCGACCAGCCACATTTTAATGCGTTTTATTTATGCCCATATGCATTTCGGGTTTGCACCCATCTTCAGCTGGCAAATTACTAATATCTTCATTTTCTAGAGTGGTACAATCTCGACAGCAGTTTGGATGCTGCAGCTGGCCTGTGCAAAAGCTACGATTCCAATCATTCACTTCAATTTGGCGAGTTTAAAGTTACACACTATCAGTTGTTCATTTTACTTAGATTCTCTTCTCCTTGTTTTTTTCTTGGCTTTTCTTCTTTTTTGTAACAACACAACACTTTTTGCCACGTATTTTGCACAGGTGCACTGCGTTATCCGCCATGTTGTCGACTGACAGTTTTTGCTCACATTCAAGCAGTTTATCTATGGACAGAGTTATATTTTACGAAAGTTTTGAGGTTCTAGATAAGCTACAGCTTACTAAAAATTGACGAGGGTGACAAGTAGTCTAAGTACGATGTATAAAATTTCGTTTTTTTTCGTTAGTTAGGCAGTATTGAAGATAATAAACTAACATAACATATTTATACAAAACAGTAATTCATACATTTACAATATAACAAAGATAGAATTAAGATTTTTATGTTGTATATTATTACATGCATTTGTTGGGTTTATATTAGATATGTTATTTCTTGATTGTGCTTAGTAAGTGGTTTGGTAAGTAGAGTGTGGAAGTTTTTCAGAAATATTCGGTTTGGTAACTCTGTTTGGTCGTTAAGTATGTCAGAAGGGGATGCATGTTTATGTGAATAAATTTCGATTTCTTCTAGGAGCTTCATTCTTTTTCTTTTGTTGGCTAGGTGGAGAACTTGTAGGTTATGGGATATATCTGTTACTCGATGTTCTTCTTCTGCTACATGTTTGGCAAATGTGGATTTATTTAAGTTTTTTAAACGAAAAGCATCCATGTGTTCTCGAAACCGTATATTGAAGTTTTTCCCTGTTGGCCTATGTATGTTTTTGGACATGAGTTACAGTTAAGTTTGTATATTCCTGGTTGACTGTACGGTTTGGTATCATTTTTGATGTTATGGATAGCTTTGTCCATTATTTTGTTATTTGTATAGTAGCTGATTCTGATATCTGTTCCTCGGAACAGGTTTGCTATTTTGTATGACAGTTTTCCTACAAATGGCCAGCTTACATATTTTTCTTTTGGTTTTGTTGTGGTATTCTTTAATGCTGTTTTGTTATTGTATTTGGTAATGTGGGGATTTATCTTAGAGTTTAGTTCATCTATTAATTTCGGATTGTGCCCATTATTGTAAGCAATTGCTTCGATGGTGTTTAGTTCTTCTATTTGGTCAGCTGATTCTAGTGGTATTTTGTGCATTCTGTTTAGCATTGCTCTGTATGAAGCTATCTTATGTTCATCTGGGTGGCAGGATGATTTATTAGTTGTGTTATCTGTATATGTTGGTTTCCTGTATACTTTAGATTTGTGTTTGTTATTGGAGCTACTTATGCAGGGATCTAGAAAATTTAAACCTACTTATGTTTGGTGTTCAACAGTGAAGATGATGTTCTGATGCATTTTATTCATTTCTTTTGCAAGGTTATCAATTTCTTCTGCTGTGCCATCAAATAAGATTATTATATCATCAACATACCTTTTGTAATAACTTAACTTGTTTACTATCTGGGAGTTTTCTTTAAAAAATTTATATTCTAAGTTATTGATGAAAATATCAGCAAGCAAACTGGCAAGCCAGCTACCCATAGCCAGGCCCTCTTTCCGGTGCTACATTTTGATATTAAAAGAAAAATAGTTGTGTGATAATACTAGTGTTAATACATCAATGAATTCATATATTTCTGGTAGCGCCAAATTTTTATGTTTAAGTAAATTTTTTAAAATTATTCCTATTGTTTCTTTGACCGGTATGTTTGTGTAGAGGTTTGTGATGTCAAGTGAGGCAAACCAAGCAGTATCAGGAATCTGACAATTAATAAGTTCATAACTGTTCTTTACTGAGTATGTCTCTTCGAATTTGAATGTGTTGCTAAGAATCTCATTCCGTTTCTTGCTGATTTTATAAGTTGGGCTGCTCCCAAATTGACAATTGGTTCTTAGGTTGTGCTCGTAGACGTGGTGCATAAGGGTTCATAACAGAGCATTCTGTCCATAGATAAACTGCTTGTATGTGAACAAAAACTGTCAGTCGACAACATGGCGGATAACGCAGTGCACCTGTGCGAAATACGTGACAAAAAGTGTTGTGTTGTTACAAAAAAGAAAAAAAAACAAGAAAAAACAAGGAGAAGAGATTGTAAGTAAAATGAACAACTGATAGTGTGTAACTTTAAACTCGCGAAATTGAAGTAAATGATTGGAATCGTTGCTTTTGCACAGGCCAGCTGCAGCATCCAAACTGCTGTCGATACCACCGTAGATACTGAAGATACATGTAATTTGCCAGCTGAAGATGAGTGAAAACCCGAAATGTATATTGGCATAAATAAAACGCATTACAAAAGGGGCTCGTCGCTGCATTTTTATAGTAAAAAAAAGTACTTTCAGCATTGCAGCGCGTCAGCAATCGTATTTATCTAAATAAATTATGAATAATCCGCCTCGATTGCGAAAATTCCCGGTGTTTACCCAGGTTTCAACGTGGATAACCACGCCTTCTTCAGAACAAAATAAAAAACAGCTTGCCTAAATGGGCACAGTCAATTTCTAAAATGAACACCTACAACGGCAGGTACCCATAAAATTTATTAACATTACACGGTACATCCGTACCAAGTCAATAACACTACTTAACTGTGTGTGCTGCCTCGCCCCAGCCACGTGCGATGGGTCACAGGCTCTCCACTGCACTAAGGCCTCGCCGGCTGTCCCCCTGAGCGACTGACGACAATCTCTGCGCATGCGCACGGCTAAGAAACGCTCTTCTTATGCATAGAAACGGGATACAACAGTTAACATGAATCGGGGCCTAAGTAACTACAAAAAGTTGTCGCCCAAATAGTAAGTGATACAGGCGTTGATGCGGAAATTACAACATACTAATTCTCGACCAACATTGTGCACAGGTCGTGCATCAGCCACTAACTAATATGGAGGCACTAAAATTAGGTAAAAATTACAACTAACATACAAAAATGGCTATGCATGAGGACATAGTAAAGTGCAATCGGTTCCAAACCATACTACATGAGGGAACCATTAAGTTGTAACTCACAGAGCAAACGGTCTGCAAAACTTGACACCTTAACGGATAATGGTGTGGGGGCGGGGAGGGGGGGGGCCGGTGGAAAGAAAATCTCAAAATGTTGTTAACGGATAAAACCACACAATTTCTGCTAACAGAAACCATCACTGTCGCTACATCGCCAAAATGCTAAGTGGCTGAGCAGGCCGTAATCAAAAAACATAAAAGATTTAGGACATATCTTGGCTCCACGATCTTATAAATAAAGAAGCCAACGAAGATACAATACGTCTTAAAAGCGCGCAGCGATATGAACTTACGATGACCGAAAGGCGTTCATCTTGGCTAACCAAACCTTCAACTCACAGAAAGGGAAAGGTGCCAAAAAAGAGAGGGGGAGGGGCATCGTTATCATCCGTTAACAATCAACAACCTGTGCGTGCATCAGCCAACTTCCACGTCATGTGGTTTAATGAAAAGAATTAAGTAAGGGACCGAAACCTTCAAAGAAATTCCTGTTTTTTAATTGTAGCTGATCGTTGAGGACATCGTCTTTGGCATACTGCAGGTGTTTAAAAATCTGCATTTCCTCTAAGATGTCCAATTTTAAGCCCTTAACTTCAGCATGAAGCAACTCTATATTAGACAGAGGACTTGGCGCATGAGCCATTTGTATAAGGTGTTCTGCGTAAGTGGAACCCCTCGTGCCATCACCGCTTCTGGTGGGGATGTGCTCTTTATATCTAGTCATGAGAGCTCGGCCTGTTTGACCGATATAAAATTTCGGACAGTCACCGCAAGTAACTTTATACACACCAGATTGAGAAAGTTTGTCACTTGTGATCTGCAACGAGTGGATTAAATTCTTGTGCAGATTGTTGTTGGTAGAAAAGGCTACCCTAAAGTTATAGGCTCTAAGCAAACGCCCAAATTTGTAACTTACATTACCTACAAAAGGGATAGATACTACTGCCATCGGTTTGTCATTTACTAAATCCCCTAATGTGGAAGCCGTACCATTATTTTTATTTATTTTCTTGTTGTACAAACGTCTTACCAATTGTCAACTATAACCATTATTTCTAGCGATAACTTCCAGTGTGACCAATTCGGTCTCTAACGTCTCCGGTGACAGAGGGATAGCTGTAGCTCGATGTATATTCGAATGGAAGAAGGCCATCTTATGGGCATGTGGATGCGCCGAATCTGCAGAAATGATGTTATCAGAGTATGTGTCTTTCCGGTATATATTAAACTCAATATGGCTATCCACCCCCGTCATATTCAATAGCCCAGGACGAATCTACCGACACATCTGGTACTGCACAATTCTTGTTGTTTTTCCGAGTTATTAATCCAGACTTCGAACTTACAGAAGAATTAGCACATCTGATTTCCTCGCATGGTACAGCACTAGAAAAATTTCTTTCAGGGGGTACAGCCAACTTTAGTTGAAAAGTGGTCTTTCTCGGTTGAAATGAGTTACAACACACGAAGAGAAAATGTGTATGGCAAATATTCACGCTTCGTTGGAAGATTAAACTCACAATCTGAAACCAGTGTTGTTACCAAACACGTGACATTTCACTGATTTCTTCATCAGGAAGCACTCTGTGGAAAGTCTGTATGGCGAAGTTTGTAATTTCTGTTTTAAGTTTTTTCGATGTCGCTGATACAAACGGCGTCAGTTCATTTTTTTTTTTCTAGAAGACGTAGAATCTTTGTCAAGTTATCTCCCATATAAAACGACAATAAGGTGGATAACCTGTGGTAAAACTTTGTCAACGTTATTTCCTTTGAGAAGAGAGACTGAAATACCACTGAATGAGAAAAACATTCCTTTGGGGGCCAAGTCTGACAAAGAATAGCTACGTAAATTAGATTTTTCGATTGAAGTTGTTCTCTATTCGAATGAACTGAATGAAAAACTTCAACTGGAGGGCAAATTTATTTGTGACTTTAACACAGACGTTAAAGCTTTCATGCTGAAACCGCGACTTACCGAATACAACGTCAGACAGAAAATTTTGTCACAGTTGCCAATCAGTGAAGTTTGTAAATGGTATAAGATTTCCACTCTTGCTTGCAATGGACTTTCTTGGTGATCTGACGAAAAAGTTCTCTTCCAGGTTGATCCCTATTTGAAAGATATCAAAATTTTTCAAAACACCTCTTCTTGTGAAATAAAAGTCCATATGGAAACCACTGATCTGCAGTGGGATGAAATCATAACGTCAAATTTAAGGAAGAAAGCCTTTTTCAGTTTTATAAGTTTGTTTCAGAAAAAGCTGCCACAATATCAAAGACTTTGCACAAAGTTTGTTACCTCTGTTTGAAACTACCTAGAAGTGTGATCAACCATTTTCTTTGCTGAAATTTATAAAATCTAAATACGGAAGTAGCCTAAGTAACGAACGTTCATGCGAAATTTTACCCATACAAAAGACTAAGTCAGAGCCACAGTTTGAGAAAATTTCATACCTCTCACTTTGTGTACTGAAGAGTAACAAAGAGGATCTGTGCGTTCCACTGAATACTGTTATTATGTTAAGTAAATTTCGTTATCACCTCTTTATTTAATGTTTGAGAAAATGTGTTACCTGGCCCACACCGAGATACAAAACTTGTCATATGAGCTTTATAATGCGGTAATATGGTAACCCCTGACTTCTGGTCACGGCTCGTACTTTAAGGACGGCCTGCGTTCTCATATGTTGCCTCTCATACGACAGTATTGTGGTACAATTTTTCAGCACGACAATGCTTGTTCACCCAAGACAAACGTCTCCGTGAACCATGTGCGAGATGTCGCGGTACTCTCGTGGCCAACAAGATCTCTCCTCGATAGAACATGTGTGAGGCAGTTCCGTTGTCAACTCTGCCCCAGTGTAAGTGTCCTTGATATCAATGACCGTTTACAACAGTTGCGGAGCGGCCTGCCTCAAGAGGATACAATGACTTCATGACAGCCCTACCAAAGGAATCAGTGCATACATCCAGGCCAGATGTGGCGCTACGTCTTACTGATAACTGGACTCATACTGTCAAGGTTAAAGAAAAATGGCTCTGAGCACTATGGTACTTAACATCTGAGGTCATCAGTCCCATAGAACTTAGAACAACTTAAACCTAACTAACCTAAGGACATCACTCACATCCATGCCCGAGGCAGGATTCGAACCTGCGACCGTAGCGGTCGCGCGGTTCCAGACTGAAGCGTCTAGAACCGCTCGGCCACCCCAGCCGCCCGGCCGGCTACTGTCAAGGACTTTGTAAATGTGATTCAATTCCCTTTTTTTTTTTTTTTTTTTTTTTTTTTTTTTTTTTTTTTTTTTCGGAGGCCTCACATCAGATTGCGGAGCCGATTGTTAGCTGGTCGGTGGCGTTTCGTGAACGAGGCGAACTTGATGAGGTTTAAGTGACGTTAATAAACTCCATTTATTTTCGCAGAAGCTTGAAGTGTGATGTTTTCGTGTGACTCTTTACCCTACGAACGTCTTTTTTGTGGAGTAAAGGAAAGTTTCACAGCACTGTGTTAGCCACGTGCAACTGCAGTGAATAGTTTTTGGTAGGAAGATAGAAATCTTAATTATAGCACAATCGTCTAGAATGTGTTCTGAGAAAATTATTTTGAACAATTAGCTGAGGAGCCTACTCGATGTGTAGATAATTGCGAGAACATTTTGACCTCTTAACAACAAGTAATCCAACAAATAATGCTGAGCTAATAGGGAGCAAGATGACGGGTACAGGGATGAGTGAGCAAAACGTTGTTGTAACGAGACTCAACACTTTAACATCCAAAGCCACCAAAAACAAACCCAAAGTACATCGATTTAAAAAACAGATAAAAATTCTCTTAACGCCCTGATAAAAGACAGTCCCCACTCATTCTAATTTGACTATGTATGAGTAGACCAGATGTAATTTAAATTCAAAGAAACAATATCGACGGCATTTGAGAGATATATACCAAATAAATTAATAAGAGATGATACTGTTTCTCCATGGTGTACAAAACAGGTCAGAACACTGCTGCAGAAGCCACGACAATTTAAAAGAACGTAAAATCTCCAAGATTAACGAAGTCTTACAGAAGATCGAAATTGTACCGGAACTTCAAAGCAACATGCTTTTAACAGTTGCAACAACGACACTGTCGCAAAGTCTGGCAGAAAATCCAAAGAAATTCTGGTCGTATGTAAAGTACAGCAGCGGCAGGACACTGTCAATACCTTCACTGCGCTATAGCAATGGTGATGTTTCTGACTGCAGCGCCTCTAAAGCAGAGTTACTAATTGTGGTTTTCCGGAACTACTTCACCAAAGAAGTCGAAGTAAATACTCCAGAATTCGAATCAAGAACAACTGCCAAGAAGTGTATATTCGGTGAAGTAAATCAACTTAAATCAATAAAGGTAAGGCCTGCAGTACACATTGTATTCCAGTCCGATTCGTTTCAGAATTTGCTGATACAATAGCTCAACATTCAGCAATAGTATACAACCACCCGCTCGTCTGAAAATCCGCACCCAAAGACTGGAAAGTTGCACAAGTCACACCAATACCTAAGAAAGGAAATAAGAATAATCTGCTGAATTACAGACCGATATCACTAATGTCGATTTGCAGTAGGATTTGAAACATTTAGAGTGTTCGAACATCATCTCCATGGAAACAATTCATTGACAAACAGCCAACAGGGACTCAGAAAATATCATTGTTGTGAAGCACAACGAGCTCTCTATTTTCACGAGGTAATGAATGCTATTGAGAAGGCATCTCAAACTAATTTCATATTTATAGATTTCCATAATGCTTTTGACACCGTCCTACATAAGCGACTCCTAATCAAACTGTGCGCCTGTGGAGTATCGTTTCAGTTGTGGGGCTGGATTCGTGATTTCCTGTCATAAAGGTCTCAGTTCGTAGTAACTGACGGAAAGTCATCGAGGAAAAGAGAAGTAATATGCGGCGTTCCGCAAGAAAGTGTTACAGGCGCTCTGCCGTTCCTGATCTGTGTAGACGATTGAGGAGAATCTGAACAGACCTATTAAATTGTTTGCTGATGATGCTATCATTTACGGTCTTACAAAGTCATGACATGATCAGAACAATTTGCAAAACAAATTAGAGAAGATATCTCTATGGTGCGAATGGTTACAGTTTACCCTAAACAACGAAAAGAACGAAGTCATCCACACGAGTATTAAAAGAAATCTGCTAAATTTTGGTTACGCGATAAATCACACAAATCTAAAGGCAGTAAATTCAGTTCAATACGTAGGGATTGCAATTACGAGTAACTTGAATTGGATCCATCACATAGATAGTTCTGTGGTAAAGCAAACCATAGAGAGCGGTTATAATGATACGGGTAAGGCAAACAAAAATAGTTTTTTCGCAAAACACATAGAAAATGCAACAGCGCCACTGAAGAGACTGCTCACACTACGCTTATCCGCCCTCTTTTGTGGTATTGTTGTGTGGAGTATGATCCACGTTAGATAAGATCGACGGAGTACATCGAAAGGGTTCAAAGAAGGGCAGCTTGTTTTTGAACTATCGCGGAATATGGGAGAGAATGCTATGGACATGATAAGCGAAATAGGGTTGCAGTCATTAAAACAAAAGTATTTTTCGTTGCGACGTGGCCTTCCCATAAAATTTCAGTCGGTAACTTTGTCCTCAGAGTTTGAAAATATTTTGTTAGCGTCCACCTAGGGAGCGAATGATCATCATATAAAAATAAGAGAAATCGGAGCTCGTCCAGAAAGACTTGTATGTTCGTTTTCGAGTGTGGAACAGTAGGAAAATAGCTTGGAGGAGGTTCGATGAACCCTCTGGCACGTACTTGATTGTGTCCTGCAGAGTAATGATGTAGATGTGCGTGTAGTAACGCTCTTCTCCAGATTTGTGAATAACATGCCTCTAAAAGTAGGAGGAAGTGTAGATTAGTAGCATACACTTATTGCGATTAAAAAAAAAAGCACATACTCGAGCCCAAGTTTGGAACAATATTTTCTCTGAAGTCTGCAATCGGAAAAGAGCTGAAAAAAAGAGATACCAGTGTGGTAACGGTAGGAAGCGAGGGGGGAGGAAGAGGAGAGATTATAGAGCGGGACCTAAGCCTGACTGCAGTAAGATCAAATGGGTGTAAGTTACTGCAGCTATGCAGAAATGAAGGTTTCCACTGGCGAGGAACATCAAACCTCTCTTAGGACTGGAGAACACAACAGCGACAAAACTTTGACAGTGCCTGTAGGCCACAGAATATTCTCATCCTCCCGTGTGACGACTAACATCACATAAGTCCATTCTGTGTTTAGGAGAGATACGTTGCGCCTTAGCAACAGTTTGGCCAAGACACCGCGCCAGCACGTTTCTGACTGGCGCGTCGGCTCGTCTCTTCTGCCTTGCCAGACGGCCGTCGCATCTGCATGCGGCCTATTGTCTCAGTTGCAGGAATCTCGAGACGCATGGACGATCCCGGCCATTGCCATTCCGAGACTGTGTCCGACTTCGCTTCACAGCAGCGCCGACAATCCCCGCTTCGTCCGATGCCGCATCTCAATAGGTCATTGTCTTGTGATTCAGCTGCTGCTGACACTGTTGTTTTTGGCAGGCCTACCTACTTCATTACTCCTTTGGACACATGTGACATGGAAGTGTTTAAACTCATCAGATCTATTTTGTAACTTTTAGGGCGTATTCTCATACGAAAAGCCATATGTTCATCATTAACTGCTCGTTATCCAACAGAAGTTCACATGTTAGGTTTTCAAATTTCAAACAGAAACTTATAAATAAAGAAAAAACGTACTTCGGAATGGAGAACCTTTGTTCCTCTTCGGTCTAGTATTTCTGTGCATCAGTTATATTCGACGCTTAGAGATTTTGAAAAAATGTCGGTGATTGTGCACAGATGTTTTCAGTTTCGAAAAAAGTTCCAGGAAGCTCCTTTTAGAAGTCATATTTGTGAGTGACTGGATTTTGAAATCATGTTTCCGTTGGCGTAGAACAGAGTTCAGAAATAAGATGAAAGCTTTACAGATGGCTGCCGCGTCACATTTCTCCATGTCATGTAATTTAAAGCTCTGCTACCGATTACTAGCTGGCAAACCTGGCGTTGCTTGGGTATTCAGTTTGGTAGTTTCCTATTAGAGAGGGAAACAAAAAATGAACTGTGTTTGTAGAGAAGTATAGAAAAAATTTCATTTCCATACATTCGTGAAAAGACCTTTCAAATCATGGAACAGTTCTTTAAAGAAATATGCGTAATGTACAAATGTGTAAGTACAGTAACCAAATTAAGAAACATGAGCACGGACAGTTTGTATACCTTAGACGTAGCTGCTTTTCGTGTCTACAACGCGTCTTTTTAAGCGCCTCTATGGCAACGCCTCTTCATAGCCACGGCTATCGCTCTTGCCTACTGCCATTTGAGCTTCGCAGTTGAAAGCTGTCAAAGCCGTTACCAAATGTCAGGCAGCATTAAAGCATTAAATAATAATATATGTATTAAAACTTCATGCATGATGCGGCATTTTTTCATGTATCTCGCAATTTGTGATGTCAAGTTTCCTGAGCTACCTATCGTACAATAATGTGTTTGTGTACAGACATTCAGCGGTATATGTGGATACTGGCAGCGAAACATGTTGCGAATAGTGTTAGTAGCAAAGAGGTAATAAAAAAATGGCTCTGAGCACTATGGGACTTAACATCTGTGGTCATCAGTCCCCTAGAACTTAGAACTACTTAAACCTAACTAACCTAAGGACACCACGCACATCCATGCCCGAATCAGGATTCGAACCTGCGACCGTAGCAGTCGCGCGGTTCCGGACTGCGCGCCTAGAATTGCGAGATCACCGCGGCCGGCAAAAGAGGTAATAACTTTAAACGTCATTCATTGTGCGCCTATTTTCACGCATCTCAGTATTTATGAGATCATATTTCCTGATGTATGTGTCGTGCAATGATATAGTTCGGTAGGTACATTCAGCTACACTTGTGTATACTTGCTGAAAAATGTACTGCGAATAGAGTTAGTAGAAAATAAGTAATAAATTTCAACGTCATACACAACGCGGCAGTTTTTTGCGCTTCTCAGTGTATATCTCCTCAACAATGTGTGGTACCGTGATATACTACGACCTGCGAAATTTATTGAGAATGCTGTAAGTAGCACAGAAGTAATACACTTAAACGTCATGCGTTCTGCTGGAGTTTTTCACGCATGTAATTCTTCATGACGTCATACGTCCTGAACTATGATCAATAGGTGGTTCTTACCCCGTACTGATTGTTGAATGAGAGTAACGGGTACGTGTTCCTCGTTTTAATTTAGATCTTTTAATCTTTTGACACAAAACTGAAGCTTACTTTGTACTGTGCTATGGAAACACTCTCTGTACGTGTTAACAGTCTTTTTACTAACGATTGTTTCGTATTTCATGCTAGCGAAATGAGTGATGTCACAAGCACCACTCTTAAGAGTTATTCAGGCATTAATTACTATTTTTCTTTGTTTTGAAGTGTTTTTAATACTGTACAACTTAAAACTGATGTTATTGCACCGAAAAACAGATGAACAAGATTCAGGAACACGGTTAGTGTCTTTTAGTCACGTAATATGCGACATGACTGAAAATATAAAAAATCTGTAATACACTTTTTCTTTTCGTTCGTAGGTAAGCGTGCCTAACACAAATCGAGGAAATTCTGTTCTGTTAGTTTTTTACCAGCAGCAGCTTAAATACATCCATTTTTCCTCAAAATAAGATATTCGTTTGAACTGAGATGAATAATCACATTCATATGCAGCATGATATACTGATAATCCAGAAAATTGTGACCATTGTCCACCACCAGACTGATTGGTGGAGCTGCGGACTCATGACACAAAAAGAAAAATATACGAGCGGGCCAGAGACGAACGGGGAATCGTTCCAGAGACAATAGGGGCACAAAATGGAGAAATACACAGTGACACTAGACTTTGAAAAAGAGTAGATTATTATGTCCCGGTGTGGAAACGAGTATTTCGTAAACGACGAAGATGGTCGTGCTACTGTCATGAGCATTGGTGGAAAGCGGTTCAAATTCTTCAAATGGCTCTGGGCACTATTAGACTTAACTTCTGAGGTCACCAGTCCCCTAGAACTTAGAACTACTTAAACCTAACTAACCTAAGGACATCACACACATCCATGCCCGAGGCAGGATTCGAACCTGCGACCGTAGCGGTCGCGCGGTTCCGGATTCAAGCGCCTAGAACTGCTCGGCCACCCCGGCCGGAATGGAAAGTCGTTGACGGATCGTGGAACCACGAGTAGGTGACATGAGTTTGAACGTCAGAGGCTCGCTCGCTCTGTAAAGCAGAGAAAGTTGGCAATCTGTGGAAGGTCTGACGACAGAGCTCAGTGCCAGTGCAGCCAAAAGTGTTCCTGAACACACCGCCCAATACACATTGTTGAATGAGCGACTCCGTAGCATATGATACACACGTATTCCCATGTTGACACGACAATCATCAAGATGGGATCATGGATAAATCACTGATTGTTACTTCAGATTGATGGTCGTGTTTTTATAGCTGTCAGTGTCATAAGGCAATAATCGTGCTACAGCGGTCTTAAGAGTATGACAGGGAACTAAAGCTGATGTCTTGGTCATCAAATTCGCCTGATACGGACCCAATGGAGCATATCGGGACGCAACAGGTGGCCTGGTTCGCACCCACAAACGACTGGTCTATAACTACGTTAGCTGCACATAGATATCTGGTGCCACATATGTCTGAAAACCCACCAAGGACTTGCCGGCTCGATGAAACGTAGAACTGTCACTATATTACGCTTCCAGTGTGGACCAACACAGTATGAAGCACGAGTTCTTCAAGATAGGCTGGAATTTAAAAGGCAAGCCACTCTCGGCTAGTTCAGTGGCATTAAACGAGCTCCCAGCTAGGCCGTGAGAGGTCAAGTGCTGCCTACCGGCCACAATGTCATCCTATGCCTTGCAGGCGTCATCCGGATGCTCTATGGAGGGGCGAGCGACCAGCACACCTCTCGCCCGCCCGTTTTGCACACTTCCCAGACCGCGGAGCCGCTACTCCTTTGTCAAGTAGCGCCTCAGTTGCCATCACAAGGCTGAAAGCACCCCCTACCATTCTTCCCACCAAGAAAAACTTCTTAGGAGTATCAGAAATCGAACACGGGTCCTCTGCATGGCAGCCATCAACGCTGTGCACTCAGCCATGGAGGCGGGTTGAGCGGTTCTAGGGGCTTCAGTCCGGAACCGCGCAGCTGCTACGGTTGTAAGTTCGATTCCTGCCTCGGGCATGGATGCGTGTGATGTCCTTAGGTAAGTTGGGTTTAAGTAGTTGTACGTCTAGGGGACTGATGACCTCAGATGTTAAGTCCCATTGTGGTCAGAGCCATCTGAACCATTTTACTATGTGCCACATCATCAGTGAGACACACTAACTTATTGGAGACAATCATTAGAACCTAGATCTTTTCTTTTCTACTTCTGTAATTATTACCAATTAAATTAGAGTCTAGTTTGGCACATAACTGACTGTAAGGAACATTTTCGTAATCTGCCTAGGACTTCACCTTAGGTACGGAGTTATTTACATTAACACGACTGTCTCCAAAAGTAGAGAATTATTTCATGAGACCGAAGTATTCTTTTTTCTGCCAAAGCATAAAGCAACAAGTTTGCAGTAAAAAAAGTAATAATCTTAGTTAGAACTGGATTTGGAAATGTGTTATAACTTTCGATGATATATCTGTTCAAATCCTCGATAAACCGGTTACTTACAAAAGTTACTTCTGCTGACGTAATACTTCCCGTGATGGGTTTCAGCTTATAGGGGACAGGGAAACAGCTTGTACACCACGAGATCGATATCACACTGAAAAGTGCGGTCTCAGGAAGAAGAATAAAACGCCTCTGAAGTAGCTCGACTAGATGTTATGATTTTGCTAGCAACATGGGAGCCAAAAATTCTGCAGTATAGAAAAAACATCACCTAACCACAGGCAGATAGTATTTCCGAATCTCTGCGTATTGTGACAGGATATTAAGGCTATTTTGTAATGTACTCGTTGTTGAGGTGCTAACAAACCGTTTACTATACGATGGACTCGATTTGCCATATATCATGACAGTGACAAAAAAGTCAATACAGATGAAATGTGTGCTGAATGAAACGATGTTGTTTTAATTGAACTGTTAAACGAAATATGTTGAATTAAAGATATTCTAAAGGTGAGAAGGCTTTCCTGAGAAGTGGACATAATTCTTATCTAGAATATTTCAAGAAGCTATCTGGATGTTTTACTATGATTATAACAAGAGCATGTTTGATGTGCGTTTGGGATTTCGAGTATACAGTGTTATTCATAATTAGCTCTGGAGTTCCAGAAGATGACTGCGCGAACTCTACATGCCATAGAGGAAAACAACACTTACCGGTGGATAGAGCGTCTCTCCAGTTTTCCATTCGCAAAACGTGTCGTGGTGTAGTTCCAGAGCACACCACTAGAGGGCAGGTGTGTCAGAACGTACAATCATCTTCAACCGTATTGTACCGCCGAATTAGTTCATGTCTGCATATTGACAACCCAATGAACGGATCCCTAAAGTGGGATGCTGGAATTGCACCTTCCATGGCTGCCAATCAGCGACTTCGGGGAACTGCACACTCTTATTGACATTTATCGCATTGTTAACGGTGCGCTTACAATGTGAATTAAAAACCTCGAGAGAATCTATGTCCGCTGATACGTGTCTATTTTCTGTACGTGTTGATGTTTCCGCGCAATCATGCTCTGAACTTCAAGATGTTTTTGAATAACCCTGTATATTATTTACGTTTGTGACATTGAGACACTCACATTGCAGAAAATAGCAATTTTAGACAACCATAAACGGCCATTGCCGTGTCTAACGAATATAAAGTCGTCGAGACACGTCTCTCAGCACAGATCTCAAACTCAAGTTACTCTCTGTTTCTATGATGACCAACAACTAAAGGTAAATCTCGAGGGTGTACTTACAGATCCTCGGTGATGTACCATCAAAACATGTGTAAAAACGACGTATTTTTCATGAAACACACACACATAATGACAAAAAAGAGAAATTGTAAATGTGGAGTGTGCTTGCTAATGCCACTTGACCATGAGGAGGAAATTAAATCGTCCTCTTATCTCCTATACTGCTACAACTGCTTATAGCATTCTCAGTATTGTCTCCTAGTTATGTATTTTCTGAGAAAGGACAGCTTTCACTCTCTGTGTCTTACGTGAAGGGACACTGAACACCTTATTTTTCTAGTCCCATGTGTAAATCCAAGTCACACTGTGGTCTGTGCACATAATCGCACTACGAATATTTATGTTATCCACTCATTTACAACGAGATACCCAGCTGCGCTGAGCAATAACTTTTTTCGGAAATTTATGTGTTATCACCAATGTTGTTGCAATGAGCGAACGCCACAGTCCGGAACCGTGTGACCTCTACGGTCGCAGGTTCGAATCCTCCCTCGGGCATGGATGTGAGTGATGTCCTTAAGTTACTTAGGTTTAAGTAGTTCTAAGTTCTAGGGGACTGAAGACCTCAGAAGTTAAGTCCCATAGTGCTCAGAGCCATTTCTGAACGCCACAATTACGCCTGCTTATATATTACACTGGCTGTTCAGTATTGAGGAGAAACAATACAAATACTGAAACTACCTGGCAGATTAAAACTGTGTGCCCGACCGAGACTCGAACTCGGGACCTTTGCCTTTCGCGGGTAAGTGCTCTACCAACTGAGCTACCGAAGCACGACTCACGCCCGGTACTCACAGCTTTACTTCTGCCAGAACCTCGTCTCCTACCTTCCAAACTTTACAGAAGCTCTCCTGCGAGACATGCAGAACTAGCACTCCTGAAAGAAAGGATATTGCGGAGACGAGGTACTGGCAGAAGTAAAGCTGTGAGTACCGGGCGTGAGTCGTGCTTCGGTAGCTCAGTTGGTAGAGCACTTGCCCGCGAAAGGCAAAGGTCCCGAGTTCGAGTCTCGGTCGGGCACACAGTTTTAATCTGCCAGGAAGTTTCATATCAGCGCACACTCCGCTGCAGAGTGAAAATCTCATTCTGGAAACATCCCCCAGGCTGTGGCTAAGCCATGTCTCCGCAATATCCTTTCTTTCAGGAGTGCTAGTTCTGCATGTCTCGCAGGAGAGCTTCTGTAAAGTTTGGAAGGTAGGAGACGAGGTACTGGCAGAAGTAAAGCTGTGAGTACCGGGCGTGAGTCGTGCTTCGGTAGCTCAGTTGGTGAGTCGGCTTTCGGCCGTGGTCGCGTGCGGACCGGCTCCGCGCGCCGGACAGCGCACCGTAGTTTGTTTACTTCCGCGTCGCGGTATTTCGTGTTGTGTAGCGTCCATTTCTATTGCACCTCATGGCGCACTGTTACCGCCGAGCGACAGTTAAAGTAACATTCCAAGCCGAACATGCTAGACCACGCGCTTTTGAAATTGAGCAATTCATTCGCGAAGAGCTACGTCTGGACCCTCAGGAAGTGATAGGTATTCATTTCTCTATCACTAGCAGCATCGTCTATATTAAGATGACGACGGAGGAAGCGTGTGCTAACGTAGTTCGACAACACGCACGCGGACTCAAGTTCAAACATTCTGACGGGCATATTGGAGAGGTGACGGTCGATCACGCTGGTTTCGGACTTCGAACAATCCGGGTTTTTGAGCTCCCTTTCGAAGTGCCGCAAGATGTGGTCGTCGAAGCTTTCCGACCCTATGGCAATGTTGTGGGGCACATCGCGGAGAAATGGCAGACATTCACGACATACAACGTGTTGAATGGTGTCCGCCAAATCAAAATCGAACTCTCCAAACATGTACCATCCTATCTGCTGATAGGTGGCGTGCGAGCCATCGTTATGTATGATGGCCAGCCGCGGACGTGTGCCGGTTGCGGACAGGAGGGCCATGTTCGGTCAGAATGTCTCCGCCGACGTTTGCTCCAGGTCCCGACCAGTGACTCAGCTCCCAAAGTGACGGCCGTTTCTTTACCAGATAGCTACGCCACAGCCGTACGCAGCCCCGATGCGTCACTTCAGGAAGCACCTCTTCTCCACCCGGCACTCCCCACTGGAAATGACGGTGCTGCCATGGCCTCACCGGCACCATTTCCTCTGACGGCTACGACACCACCAACTCTCCAGAGCTCGATGGACATCGACGCGAATGCGGTGCCTACCTCTGCCTTTCTTCAGACTGGCGCGACCTCGGACATCGAACATCCACATTCTGATTCAGAACAGCACCTCCGAAAGCAACGGTCGCCCAGAAAACGGAAGAAGAGGAGTCAAACGCCATCTGACGACACACTTCTTCATGTGGCATCACAGGCAGTGGAGCTGATACACGACAGTGATCTCCCTTCGAGCGTTCTGACGACAGGAGAGGCTGCTCCTGATGTCCCATCTGAAGAACGATCTCACACGAATATGACGGATTCCAAGGAGGGTGCCTCCCTGGACCCCACTACAGCAGCGTCGCTACAACTCGCCCCCGAGGAGTGTGACAGTCGCTCACCGTCTGTTCCAGTCTCCTGGGCTGATGATATCGACGAAGGAGCAGTTCGAGATGGTGGTCCTCCCATCAGGCAGTGCCCCATGGAGGTGCCTGACCCACCTTCCAGCCAGTGATTACGACAACGGTGACTACGTCAGATGTTACACGCCAGCCAGACATCTCTGCCGGAACATCTGTGCCAATGGTGGGAGCACGCCCCCAACATTACCGCATAGCGACGATGAATCTGGCCACCATTCGGGCCCCCCATAAACTGGCAATGTTCCGTGAGACCATTTATGCTGCTGATGTCGACATTGCCCTCCTCCAAGAAGTGTTTGTCGCCGATTTCCATGCCCCCACTGGCTACGTGGCACACATCTCCCATGCTTCTGACAACGGTAGTGGAGTTGCCATCCTCCTCCGTTCTGGACTCCCTGCTGAAGATGTAGTGTACCTTGCTAATGCTAGGGGTATGGCTCTCACGCTGTTCGGCGTCCGTATCCTCAATGTATATGCGCCGTCCGGCTCCAGTCGACGTCGTGATCGACACACTTTCTTTGCTGACGAGGTAACGCCGCTGTTTGAGGGTCCCCTAGATGATATGGTCCTCGGTGGCGATTTCAACTCCACGCAAAGGCCTGAAGATCAATTACCGCATCATTCCCCTTGTGCGGCCCTCTCCGTCATCATCGACAGACTCCAGCTTGTTGACACATGGACAAAGGTGCATGGCACCCGTGCAGGTTTCACATATTATACGGCGCATTCATCTAGTCGTCTCGATCGTATATACCTCACACGTTCCCTTGCTGCCGACACTCGACATGCCGAAGTATGGCCTCTGGCTTTCTCTGACCATGACGCCTACATCTGCGATGTCGTCCTCGCCCGCCAACAAGTGTGGCACAGCCGCGGCTTGTGGAAATTCAACGTTTCCCACCTGACTGTCCCTGACTGCCGACGAATCGTTGAGGATGCGTGGGCCCTCTGTCATCGTCGTCGCCCCGCCTACGCATCCACCTTATCGTGGTGGGTATCATGCGCGAAACCAGCTCTGCGCAGGGCGCTGATAGGATATGGCAAAGACTTCAAAGCCTGGCAAGCGAGCACCATGGACTTTTATTATGCAGTCCTTCGTGACTGCACTTCGATGGCCTTCTCTCCTGATCGTCAGATGATGGTGCATCGTGCTAAAGCGCAGATCACTTCCCTCACGCGACGGCGCTTAGAAGGGACTCTTGTCAGATCCTGCACCCGTGACCATATGCCTCATGAAACGCCATCGATGTACCACCTTCTCAGGGAACGCCGACGTCGTCGTCGAACCCTCATCCACGATCTCACAGATGCGGAAGGACGACGACACACTACGCAATGCGACATTGGTCACGCTTTCTATTCTCATTTCCGTCAACTGTTCGCTGCCGTCCCTCATCCCCCGACCTTAATTGAGGAGGTGGCAGCAATGACTGTCAACACCATGCCAGAGGATGTGGCTCAAGAACTTCAGGAACAAGTGACCTCTGATGAAGTCCTAGATGCAATCAAGGTGGGGGCTGCCAACAAGTCCCCTGGACCTGACGGCCTCCCCCTCGACTTTTACAAGTATTTTAGCTACCTTTTGTTACCTGCTTGGACGTCCATCTGTCGTGAATTGATGTCACCCACAACGATGATCCCAGCCACCTTCCTTGATGGGGTCATCATCCTGGTCCCTAAGCCACATGGGCGATCACGGATCTGTGATTACCGGCCCATCACTCTACTCAACAGTGACATGAAAATTTTCACCCGTTTGTTGGCCTCACGCCTCAAGAAGGCAGCAAGATCCGTCACCTCCCTTGATCAGACTTCGTTGGGCGGTGACAACAACATCCATACGGCCCTTTGCCGTTATAGGGACATGATTGCGCTCGCGCGCTCGCGACATTTACCTGGCGCATTGGCATCGCTTGACTTCCGTCAAGCTTTCGACCGTGTCGACCATACTTTTCTGAAATCGGTCCTCCAACACATGGGTTTTCCGGTTCGTACAATCACCGTGGTAATGCGGCTCTTGAGCGGCGCAACTTCAAGAATACTCTGTAATGGTCGCCTCACCGCACCTCTAGCGATCGAGCGCTCTGTCCGACAGGGATGCCCACTGTCCACGATACTGTATGCTTTGGCATTAGAGCCCCTCCTACAGGGGCTTCGCCAACGCCTGGTGGGCCTGACATTGCATGGGCACCGCTTCTGTTGTACAGCCTATGCTGACGATCTAGTCCTCTACCTCCGCAATGAAGACGATGTTCGCGCTGCTCTGACTTGGGTGACGACTTATGGGGAGGCATCGGGCAGTTCTCTTAACATTTCCAAATCGAAGGTTCTGCTCATTGGTGAGGGTCTACCAGAAAGATCTGTCGCTCCTCTAAGTGTGGCCACCAGTGTCCGCTGTTTAGGCATTGATTTTATGAATGACCTCCGTCGCTCAGCGGCAACCAACGGTCGACGTCTCCTACAAATGATCAGGGCTGGCCTTGTGGATCACCGGCTTCGATCCCTCGACATTATACAGCGCGCGCAATACGTGAATGTTTATCACGCCTCACGCATCCCCCATGTGGCACAAGTGTTCCCGGTTCCGATTACCCTCGCACGTCGTATGTTGATGGCGATGGGATCCTTTGTCTGTGCCGGGATGTTATTTAAAGTTCAATATTCCTCCCTTGCCCTCCCGCGGGAGCGTGGTGGAGTGGGCTTATTCCATGTGCCAGACAGAGTTACCGCACTTTTTGTTAGCTCCCAACTGAAAGTCTGGCGTCGCTGCCCGACGAGCCTGACCGGACTGCTTTTGCGTGAATACGCACCAGTCTCCATGTCAGCCCCGGTCATGTTATCCGACATTCCACCCCCCTTTTATCATTTTCGGTACTTCTTCTTTGAAATCAGTTACATTCTGCACTCCTTACCCCTTCTCCGTATACTCCAGACAAAGACTGTATACGACACCTTACAAATGTGTCAAACCCCCAACCCCATTGAACACAAGTTTCCCCAGATCATATGGCGCCGTGTGTGGAAAGCAGTGCATGCTGGTTACCTCGACACCAGCGTTCAGTCCACCTGGTATATCACCGTCAATGGCAAACAGGTCAACCAGTCTCGTTTGCACCGCATCCGCCTTGCTGACACACCACTCTGTGTTCACTGTGGTGTAGAGGACACGGACGCTCATCGGTTCTCATGTGGTCCGTCTGCTGACGTCTGGAGGCTCGCGCAGCGTATCCTGGCTTTTCTCACCCGACAGCCGCCTGCTCAGATTATTTTCCTGACGCTTCTATTCCCGGATGTGATTCATTACCCCACAACAAAAACTAATGCCGTGAATTGGATACGCGGTCATACAGTCCGCTACCTTTTTGGGCCCGATGAGAAATCAGAACTAGGTTATTGGACGTACCTTAACGATCGACATTGTGCACTTGTTCGCAACCCCAGATACAAGCAGTTCTTTTCCAATTTTCTACGGAGCGCCTTTCATGACCCGCCTTCCAGCTGGAACGTCCAAGCCATGAGATGCTGATGCTTTTTTGCCGATATGATGTTCTGAACGTACTACACACGGAATCCCCACTAAAATTTCGAGAAGACACGTTTGGATGTTCCGCCAATCAGATGGCGCAAGCGACTCCTAGAATTCTGGTGCAACGACTGCCATAATACAAAAAAAAATGAATAAATAAAAACATACATACAAAAAAAAACCAAAGAAAAATAAAGAAAACAAAAATGCAATACAATAAACTAAAAAAAAAACAAAAAAGTTCCTGTTCACAACAAATTTCATTTTTTTTATCGCTACTCTCTATGTTTCTTCCCCCCTACTTTCTTCCTTTCCTACACCTTTGCAGTAATAGGTTAGTTGTTTTGGAATAGGTGTAGATAGGTGCCAACGCCTGAAGAGGTACATTTAATTTTATTTTTTTGTTAGAATACAAGTGGCGGTGGCAAATAGACATTTTTTTTGTAGTTTTTCCTTTCCTGTCCAGATAAAAAAAAAAGGGGTAGCGTCTTATAAGAAATTAAAAAAAAAAAAAAAGTTGGTAGAGCACTTGCCCGCGAAAGGCAAAGGTCCTGAGTTCGAGTCTCGGTCAGGCACACAGTTTTAATCTGCCAGGAAGTTTCATATCAGCGCACACTCCGCTGCAGAGTGAAAATCTCATTCTGGAAACATCCCCCAGGCTGTGGCTAATTGTCTCCACAATAACCTTTCTTTCAGGAGTGCTAGTTCTGCATGTCTCGCAGGAGAGCTTCTGTAAAGTTTGGAAGGTAGGAGACGAGGTACTGGCAGAAGTAAAGCTGTGAGTACCGGGCGTGAGTCGTGCTTCGGTAGCTCAGTTGGTAGAGCACTTGCCCGCGAAAGGCAAAGGTCCCGAGTTCGAGTCTCGGTCGGGCACACAGTTTTAATCTGCCAGGAAGTTTCATATCAGCGCACACTCCGCGGCAGAGTGAAAATCTCATTCTGAATACAAATACTACTTGCAGAACGCAACTACTGACCATGGACGGTTTGGCATCTTTCTTCCCCAGTAACGTCACAGAATGTGAGCCTGGATGAGAGGCTAACGTTCGGTAAGCCGTAATATGGTCCCCCGATGTTGTCAAAATGTTTGGGCCAGTCACCGTAACTATAGTGACTAGTTTTGTTATATTATATCAAGAAATCCTATGAGCTTCCTCTGAGTTCATCACAAAATTTTAATAAAGACTGCTAAATTATAATATGAGAACGACCTCGTAGAATTAAGAGGTCAATAATGTGCCTTATTTTCGCTAAGTAAAGCCTAAGTTCACTATATTACGAAGAATAGCGAAATGAATGTTGACCAAACTATCACGAACCTTGTAGGTAGATTTAGGAAGCATACTTGCGATCAGGACAAGGGCGCCATAGGTAATCATCTGAAATCGATAAACCAAAGACAGGCCATATGCAAGATAAGTTAAAAGTTTTACACAAGGCATCTAAAAGTTACTCCCTGAACGTATTAATACACTCCTGGAAATTGAAATAAGAACACCGTGAATTCATTGTCCCAAGAAGGGGAAACTTTATAGACACATTCCTGGGGTCAGATAACATCACATGATCACATTGACAGAACCACAGGCACATAGACACAGGCAACGGAGCATGCACAATGTCGGCACTAGTACAGTGTATATCCACCTTCCGCAGCAATGCAGGCTGCTATTCTCCCGTGGAGACGATCGTAGAGATGCTGGATGTAGTCCTGTGGAACGGCTTGCCATGCCATTTCCACCTGGCGCCTCAGTTGGACCAGCGTTCGTGCTGGACGTGCAGACCGCGTGAGATGACGCTTCATCCAGTCCCAAACATGCTCAATGGGGGACAGATCCGGAGATCTTGCTGGCCAGGGTAGTTGACTTACACCTTCTAGAGCACGTTGGGTTGCACGGGATACATGCGGACGTGCATTGTCCTGTTGGAACAGCAAGTTCCCTTGCCGGTCTAGGAATGGTAGAACGATGGGTTCGATGACGGTTTGGATGTACCTTGCACTATTCAGTGTCCCCTCGACGATCACCAGAGGTGTACGCCCAGTGTAGGAGATCGCTCCCCACACCATGATGCCGGGTGTTGGCCCTGTGTGGCTCGGTCGTATGCAGTCCTGATTGTGGCGCTCACCTGCACGGCGCCAAACACGCATACGACCATCATTGGCACCAAGGCAGAAGCGACTCTCATCGCTGAAGACGACACGTCTCCATTCGTCCCTCCACTCACGCGTGTCGCGACACCACTGGAGGCGGGCTGCACGATGTTGGGGCGTGAGCGGAAGACGGCCTAACGGTGTGCGGGACCGTAGCCCAGCTTCATGGAGACGGTTGCGAATGGTCCTCGCCGATACCTCAGCAGCAACAGTGACCCTAATTTGCTGGGAAGTGGCGGTGCGGTCCCCTACGGCACTGCGTAGGATCCTACGGTCTTGGCGTGCATCCGTGCGTCGCTGCGGTCCGGTCCCAGGTCGACGGGCACGTGCACCTTCCGCCGACCACTGGCGACAACATCGATGTACTGTGGAGACCTCACGCCCCACGTGTTGAGCAATTCGGCGGTACGTCCACCCAGCCTCTCGCATGCTCACTATACGCCCTCGCTCAAAGTCCATCAACTGCACATACGGTTCACGTCCACGCTGTCGCGGCATGCTACCAGTGTTAAAGACTGCGATGGAGCTCCGTATGCCACAGCAAACTGGCTGACACTGACGGCGGCGGTGCACAAATGCTGCGCAGCTAGCGCCATTCGACGGCCAACCCCGCGGTTCCTGGTGTGTCCGCTGTGCCGTGCGTGTGATCATTGCTTGTACAGCCCTCTCGCAGTGTCCGGAGCAAGTATGGTGGGTCTGACACACCGGTGTCAATGTGTTCTTTTTTCCATTTCCAGGAGTGTAGAAATGAAAATCATTATTCACGGCAAAAGAGAACCACAGCGCTTGCTTAACAAACAAAACGACTTCAGACGGTGCTTTGACATCTTCCAAGACTTACTAGCGTAGCGGTGCGGCAATTGGAGCGGACTAGGCCGAGGATGGTGTTTGCCTGCAGTGCACTGTGTGTACATCCTTCGCGGGCTACGGCAGCCATGTCTAAACATCAAGCAAACACAACAGCCGCCAGACGACGACGGTACCAAAGTCGACAGCTCTTCCTCCATCAACATATCAATGCCATTGCTAAATATTTTAGTAAATTCGTTGTGTTTTATAGCTTCAAATTAAGAAAGGAAGAAAACGTTGCAGTGCAGCTTTACATAACTTGCAGTAGAGAAGAACTTAACAGTCGCGCGGGATTAGCCGAGCGGTCTCAGGTGCCGCAGTCGTGGACTGTGCGGCTGGTCCCGGAGGAGGTTCGAGTCCTCCCTTGGACATGGGTGTGTGTGTTTGTCCTTAGGATAATTTAGTCTAAGTAGTGGGTAAGCTTAGGGACTGATGACCTTAGCAGTTAAGTCCCATTAGATTTCAGACACACACGTTTCACACACAAGAACTTACACAAAGGTCTGACTCGTATAATTTTAAAGTCATACGTTAAATATATTTTAACAGCACAATTGCCCATTTTATTTTTTATTTTGTAATTTTTTTATGGAATAACTGTATGCTGTTTTTTATGAGTTGACTGAATGCTAAAATTCTATATGTTAACTTGAATATTAGCGTGATCTTTCCTATTCATTATTTTTATTGTTTACTTTTTGAAATGACTGTATGTTTAATTTTTACATATTAATTTGAATTTTAGTTGTCAAGTCAATTTCCATTTACGCCACCTATCGGCCACATATTGTTATTTAGGACAGGCTGCTTCCCGGTACAGCGCTAGTCACGGTAACTACAGTATATCGACTTTTTAAACGTGGAATGTCTTCATTTTCTTCTGTATAATATATAATTGCATTTCTCGTAGAAATACGAGGGTCACTCCATAAGAAATGCACAATTTTTTTTTAAATCCATCTTTTATTCTACATGTTTGAAAGTTTTACATTGTGTAGACACATCCTTTAGGAACAATATTTTTCATTTCTCCTCATAATTTCCATCCCTCTCAACTGCCTTACGCCATCTTGGAACCAGCGCCTGTATACCCGCACGGTAAAATTCTGAACCAACCTGTTGGAGCCACTGTTTTTTCTTCTTCCAAATAGGTGATAGTCACATAGAGCCAGGTCAGGACTGTAAGGCGGGTGTTTCAGTGTTGTCTATCTGAGTTTTTGTGATCGCTTCCATGGTTTTTTGACTGAAATGTGGCCGTGCATTGTCGTGCAACAGCAAAACATCCTGCTTTTGGCGATGTGGTTGAGCACGACTCAGTCGAGCTTGAAGTTTCTTCAGTGTCGTCACATATGCATCAGAATTTATGGTGGTCCCACTTGGCATGATGTCCATACGCAAGAGTCCTTCGGAATCGAAAAACACCGTAGCCATAACTTTTCCAGCAGAAGGTGTGGTTTTGAATTTTTTTTAGGTGAATTTGGATGATGCCACTTCATTGATTGCCTCTTCGTCTCTGGTGAAAAATGATGGAGCAATGTTTCGTCTCTTGTCACAATTCTTCCAAGAATTTCATCTCCACCATTCTCGTTCTGTTCCAAAAGTTCGCTATATATCGTTTTTCTTGTTTCTTTGTGAGCCACTGTCAACTTACTGGGAACCCACCTGGCACATACCTTTTTTAACGCCAACACTTTCAGTATTCTGCAAACACTTCCTTCCCCTATCCCAACGTAGCGTGACAATTCGTTCACTGTGATGCGTCTGTCAGCAGTCACCAATTCGTTAACTCTCTGCACATTGTCTGGAGTGTGTGCAGTACGAGGACTGTATTGCCTCAGTATTGCCGTGCCCGCTTTCATCACGTAACTTGCTTGCCCACCGACTAACTGTACTGCGATCGACAGCAGCATCTCCATACACCTTTTTCAACCTCTTGTCGATGTTTCCCACTGTCTCGTTTTCACAGCACAGGACTTCTATGACAGCACGTTGCTTCTGACGAACGTCAAGTGTAGCAGCCATCTTGAAGATATGCTGTGACTGCGCTATTCACGGGAACAGGTTGAACTAAGTTTGAAAACAAGCGGGAAGGATGTATCAACACACTGTAAAACTTTCACACATGCAGAATGAAAACTGTATTTTTACGAAAATAGTGTGAATTTCTTTTGGAGTGACCCTCATATTACTTCGCAGCTGTTTCGCTTTTCTGGCACATTCTGATAATGGCTGTGAGCGAAGTGCTTTATGCTGTAAGTACACGCTGGCGGAAACAATCGCAATACCAAAAAAGTTAATGTAGAGTCATGAAATTTCGTGAACTTTTTTTTTCAGGGAGCATTGCAAGATCAGAGGTTAATGTAAGGACGAGACAAGCCATCGCAAATGTGAAATTACATTACTGACTGATCTAACCACCAGAACGTTGAATGCAAGCATGCAAACGCGAGTGAATTGTTTTATACAGGGCTGGATGTCAGTTTTTGGGATAGAGTTCCATGCCTGTTGCACTTGGTCGGTCAATACAGGGATGGTTAATGCTGTCTATGGATGACCCTGGAGTCTCCTCCGATTTATGCTGTAAGTACATGCTGTCCTCGATTGGACAGAGATCGGTTGATCGAGGAGGCTAAGGCAACACGTCTGAGTCTGTAAAGCATTTGGATTACAACAGTGACACGTGGGCGAACGTTATCCTGTTGGAAAGCACCCTCAAATTGTGTTCGTGAATGGCTGCACAACAGGTTCCATCACTAGAATGACGTACAAATTTGCAATCAGGATGCGTGGGATAACCACAAGAGTGCTCTTGCTGTCACACTTAATCGCACGCCAGACCATAAATCCAGGTGTAGGACCAATGTGTGTATCACGCAGATATGCTGGTTGCAGGCCTTCAGCGGATCTCCTCCTATCCAACTCACGGCCATCACTGGCACCGAGGTAGAACCAGCTATTGTCAGAAACGCAACAGAGCTTCAACCCGCCCTCCAATGAGCACTCGCTTGACGCCACTGAAGAAGGCAGTGGTAGGTCAGTGGAATGCACGCTACAGGGCGTCTGGCTCGGAGCTGTCCTTGAAGTAACCGATTTTTAACAGTTCGTTGTGTCACTGTGGTGCCAACTGCTGCTCAAATTGCTGATGCAGTTGCATTACGATGCGCCTGAGCCACACGCCGAACACGATAGTCTTTGCTCTCGGTGGTGCCGCGTGGCCGTCCGGAGCGCAATTTTCTTGCGACCGCTGATAGCAATCATGTACAGTGGCTAAATTTGTGCCAAGTCTTTCTGCAGTATCACAGAATGAACATACAACTTCTCGTAGCCCTATTACACGACTCCATTCAAACTCAGTGAGGTACTGATAATGGCGTCTTTGTCGCCTTAAAGGCATTCTTGGCCAACCAACCCACGACGTCCCAACTCAAACGCATCTAACGCTCACGTACGTTGCAGTCTTACGTGACTGGAGCGACATTTGAACAGTCATCGTCTCCCATATGTAAAATACTCCTACCAACATTCGTTCATGTCCCACAACTCCTTCTTGGTGTTGCGATTATTTCCATCGATCAAGACTAGTGATAATGATGGCGGACTCATACAATAGTTTTATGCCATTTATAGAAAAAAAACAGCATCACTTCTTTCCCTGATTTCGGCTCTTGTGGATGGGCTGTCATTGCTCCTCAGACACTCATACACTTCACTTATAGTGTCCGCAGCAGTGTAAAAGCCCTCATAAAAGCGAAGGGTGACACACCTCATATTAATGTCTACTGATAGTGAGGATACTTTTGACCGTATGGTGTATTTAGTGACTGTTAGCGACTTAAGTCACTGTACAAGTGCATTGTACTTCACTTGTCACGCGGTATTTTGTCTTGTAGTTTGAGAAAAGTTCTTTTCTTACCTCTTGATTTAGCGCTTGTTGTATTATTAAAGAAGCATTATATTCTACAAAATTACAAGAGAGTTGAGTTCATGACGGTGAAATTGTGTTGGTGCGCTGTTCCTCCAGGAAGCAGTGAGGTTCGGCTTACGAAACAATCGTCCTTGGGTCGGCAGAAGGGGCTCTGCGGTTCTCGTTCCGCACTCGCCATCCTTCCCTAGCAACCGCTCATCATTTTTTTCACGAGACGTCACGTCTGCACTCTGTGTGCAGCTGGTGCACTGCCAACGTCAACTACGTGTCGTGGTTGCGGCACCGCTGCTTCCAAGGAGTCACAGAGACCTTGGCATCAGTACATCCAAATCTCTCGCTGTTTTCAAATACGTGCAACACTTACTCATTCTGCCAAATAACAAAGATTTTTCAATACGATGTTGAGTATTCTGGATCGTCATCCAAATATTTTCTAGCGAACAGATTTTGTGAACACTGCAGGAGCTATGAAACTTCCCGTAAAGTCTTCGGCGATTCTAAGACATAAAGACAAAATGTTGCTCTCGTTCTTTCGGTCGTATGTTGACGTTTTGGAGAGTCTTTTTTCCTATGCTCGCTCGTCTACGTAGAAATGAGTTGAGTAGTTGAACATAGTTACCAGTAATGCACACACATGGCTGTTAATTCGCTCAAATGGCGTAATGTTCCTGTTAAGACACGTTTCACGTAGGTCTCTCGCAAGACATTTCTAGAGTGGGGTTGGCTGCTGTAAGGGAGTGGCAGATGTCTTCTAGGAATTTACCAACAACTACACGTAACTGTATACGATGATTTCTCATCGTTTTAATATGAGATTACATTACATTAACAAGTTCTTTTTCGTTCCTCAGATCCGCAATGAGAAGATGCACAAGGATGTGGAACACATCCGAACATAATATTACACAATACATGTTTACAAAGAAAGAAGGATACGTCAATGGACCTACTAAGGATCCCAAGTGCAGTCCAGTAACAAACTTGTGTCGAGACATCTAAATGTACAATACACTGAGCTGCATATGATAATTCTTAGGCTATTGAAGTCACGCA
Source organism: Schistocerca gregaria (assembly GCF_023897955.1). Classification (NCBI taxonomy): domain Eukaryota; kingdom Metazoa; phylum Arthropoda; class Insecta; order Orthoptera; family Acrididae; genus Schistocerca; species Schistocerca gregaria. The sequence continues at coordinate 516,266,244 of NC_064921.1, read as the reverse complement.
TCACGAAGGAGAAATGTAAGTCTACAGCATTTATTCAAGTTGATCACTTTTCTTTCGTCATTGGAGTGGAAGAGATTCGCCATCAACAAATTTGTTACGTTCCGCTTAACAGGGCGTTACGGAGATGCTCAACAAATTCCACTGGCAGACGTTAAAAGAGAGGTGCTGTGTATCACGGAGAGATTTACTACTCAAATTTCGAGAGAGCACTTTTCGGCAAGAGTCGGACAACAAATTTCCACCCACATATGTCTCGCGTAATGATCATGTGAACGAAGTTCGAGGAATTAGAGCCAATACAGTCATTCCTCCTACGAGCTATTCGCGAGTGGAACAGGGTTGGAAGGCTCCTTAGTGGTACATAAGTACCCTCCAACACATACCATTAAGAAGCTGGCTTTCGGACTGTGATGTAGATGTGGATTATTTGTGACAAATTTCATTAAGGAATAACAATATTTGCGAATCAGTAGTTAGTGTCCTCAGTTCCAACGGGCCTCTGCATGATGTTCTTGAGTTCACAGGACAAGTCATTCGTTTTACACGCATGTGGACTCAGAAAACTTCAGTGTGGCTCGTTGAGTTGCCAAAGAAAGGTCTGTGTGTGATTATGGAAAGAATGTAAGAGCATTTAGCTATCTCTTTTAACTTAAAATCACCTACATCTTACAGCATGCGCCTTGCAAATAAATATTTGTTTAGACACTTTAACAGTTCTATGGAATATTTCTCCAAGTTGAATGTACTATCAAGCTGTAATTCCTAGATTTTGACACTGATTTTCTTTCACTTGTTTGTCGTCATATTTAGACATATACTGGCAAGTGACCTCTTTGAAGTTCTCAACTACATACAGTGAGTTATTTTCTTTTTAAATTTCGTGACAAAGAATACGCTAGGAGCCAATTACTGATGTTCATGAAAATTTTACGGACTGATCTTTCTAAAACTATACCTGATTTGCTATTTATTGCGATATTTCTGTCATCTGCAAACAAAACAAGCTAGGCATCTGATAACGTTAGTGATGATAGGTCAGTGATATGCATTATAAAAAAGTAAGGCTGTAAGATGTAATATTTCCAGTTGAATTATGCCTGATAGGTTAATACGAGGCTCTCGCCTTTTGACACCCTTTGTTTCCAGTCAGAGAGGTTTGGCATGAACCGTTTCACAGTATTTTATGATACGCCGTAATAATGTAATTAATTAAAAAGGTTACAGTGATTTACACAGTCATTTTCATTTGACATATCGCAAAATATTCAGGAAAATGTAATTTAATATTTAATTCTTTAAGTACATTCTTGCTGTACGAGTAAATGGCCCTCTCCATATCGGATTCCTTTAGAAATCGGATCTGTGACTTTGACAGTAAATTGTCAGATGGATAAGAAACTGACTGTACACCTTTCCAAAGAGGTTAGAGAATGCTGGCAAAAGTGGAATTGGAGAAAATTCCTTTAGAACCCTTCTTATACAAAGGCTTAACTTCAGTAATTGAAACATTTCACTGAGAAATAGCTGATAACTGTATATGTAACTGTATATGTTACTAAACTCATAAGAAAACTCCTTAATTAACTTACTTCCTATTTTAAGTTAGCCACAATATATATATATATATATATATATATATATATATATATATATATATATATATATATATATATATTGCTTTTAAAGGTATAATGGTATGTAAATTACTTCTACTGGTGTTATGAGTCATATTCATACATTCCCACTACGAAGGAATTATTTGAACAGGACGGAAATCAGTAGATCTTATGTGAAAGTACAATCAAACAGTGACTACAATTTCAGAAATATTGGACGATTTATTCAGGAGAAAGAGCTTCATAAATTGCGGAAGCCAATAATACGTTCGTCCACCTCTCGACCTCATGGAGGCAGTTATTAGGCTTGGCATTGATTGGCAAAGCTGTTGGCTGTCCTACTGAGGGATATCGTGCCAAATTCTTTCCAATAGGCGCGTTAGATTGTCACAGTTCCGAGTTAGTTGGAAGACCCTGCCCACAGCACCCCAAACGTTCTCAACTGCGGAGAGATCCGGCAATCTTACTGACCAAGGTGGGTTTTGGGAAGCACAAAGACGACCAGTCAGAAACTCTCGCCGTGTGCGGGCGGGCATTATCTTGCTGGAATGTAAGCCCTCTATGGCTTGTCATGAAGGACAGAAAAACGGGAGGTAGAATATTGTCGACGTACCACTGTACTGTAAAGGTGCCGCGGATGGTAACCGAAGTATGAAAAAGAGATGGCGCCCCTGGTTATCAGGCCGTTTGAGAGCGACAGTCGTGTTGGTATCCCACGGCTACCCGGGGCCTCTCCAGACATGTTTTCGGCCTAAAATCTTATTGACTGGAGTAGAACTGTCTTGAGCGATGGGTCTCCCTTCGCAATGAGCCTCGATGACCAGCGAAGACGGGTGTCCAGACGCCCAGGACAGCTGTGAAATACCAGCCTGACTGCCGCTTGCCATGTGGCCCGACAACCACGACTGATGGTATTGGGAGTCATTTCTCTTCGTAGCAGGCTCAGTTTGGTTATCATCCGCAACACCCTTACAGCACAGCGTTACGTCGGCGATATTCTACGCCATAATTTGTTGCTTTTGATGGCAAGCCATCTTGGGATTACATTTCAGCAAGATAATGTCCGCTTGCACACGACGAGAATTTCTTTAGCTTGTCTTCGTGCTACCCGAACCCCACCTTGACCAGCGTGGTTGTCGAATGTCTCCCGAATTGAGAGCACTTTGAGTGTTAAGGGGAGGAGCCCTCCAACCAGCTCGGGATTTTGACGTTTTAATACGCCAATCTGAAAATAACTTTAGGACGATATCCCTTAGGGGGACGTCTAATATCTCCGTCAAGCAATTCCAAGCCGAATAACTGGTTGTATGAGAGTCAAAGGTGAACCAACCTGTCGTTCTGTTGCCGAATTCGTGAAGCTGTTTCTGTTTTTCTGAGATTCTAACTATTTTTCCCAAATTCTAATTATTTTTTTACCTGTGCATTTACATCTCATCTACGGATTTTCTTTCCATTCGGATAATTCATTCGTGGTGCGTCGTTTTATCTGTCTTAGAGTGTATTACTAATGTTAACTGTAATGACTCGGTTGAAGTATTTCACAGGAGCAGCTATTGAACCCGAGAAATTCATCTCTTCAGTAACAGTTACGAAAGGATTGTTAAAAAGTTTTGCAAGACTGCACACGTCTAATGTATCATTTATACTTAATGCTACCTGCTCCTTTCCATTTCTGGTTCTAAGTGTCTGCTCCTTCACAGCAGCCAAAATTGACTACATTTAGTTACCTGATGAAAGTATTCGATTTGATGCCTGTGTTACTGTCTTCAATATTTTGCGGTATGTAGAGCATCAACATCAGAACTGTTTCTGACACACAGATAGAGTTTCCTTTTTGTCTTACAAGATATCTGTACTCTTCGAGTAATCCATGACTTTTATGAAGACTGTGGTCTTATTTGTGTTACTTTTGGAGGAAAACAGCTCTGAAGTAAAAGTAAGAACTCTTATTAACAAAGTTTTCATTCATGCCATGATGCATCACACAGTTAAGTGTCTTTGAAGAGTTGTCTAAGGTAATTTTGGTGCTGACAGGGATCGCAAGTGCAATATAAAGTTCTGCAATGATTTTTGCAGTTGTATTCTACTTATTTTTCTTCAAACTTCTCTTCAATACGTCGTCATACGTCACGATCACTCAACACACACTTACGTATGCGTTGTGATTTAGCGGCGAATGTTTCTCAGATTTCCCTGTAAGCATATCTTCCATGTGGTGCCTCTTGAAACACCAAACACTTCGGCTGTCTTGGGTGCAAAAGCACAGACGATACGAGCACCAACAATCTGCCCACGTTTGACGTCACTGAGCCGCGACGTCACGCACTACTGCTGACACTGCGAACATCGTACCGGTGCCGCCTGTGGTCAAATACAGCAGTGCAAATTGTTCAAATGGCTCTGAGCACTATCGGACTTAACAACTGAGGTCATCAGTCCCCTACAACTTAGAACTGATTAAACCTAACTAACCTAAGGACATCACACACAGCCATGCCCGAGGCAGGATTCGAACCTGCGACCGCAGCAGGAGCGACGTTCCGGACTGAAACGCGTAGAACCACTCGGCCACAGCGGCCGGCACAACACTGCAACCTGCAGGCTTTGCCTATACAGTAATTCCTACAAAGGTAACAGTTATTACAATTTAAATAACTTATCTTTACGAGGTAGCAAAACTCATGAGCCTCACCTGGCGCAGGACTCCCAAAGGGAGACAACAGGAGACAGTTAACTGCTAAACTCCTCCGGTTCATATGCTGTTTCACAACCTGTGTAATCTACATAAGGATTTTAGATATCTAAACAGCATTTTCCAGTATATAAAGATCAGCTACTTCCAAGCAATTGGCTATTTAGGGCACATTTCTCAATTATTCCATTCCTCTGTTGGATAACGTTATAGCTACACGATCGTAACTATTATCGTACGATGCCATTAGTTTACCTGTTGATGAGTGAACAAGCAAACAGTGTTTTGATTTGCACTTGTCTGAATTAATGCATACAGAAATAAACGATATGACCACTGCTATTCGAATATTTGTAAAAAATGCATTTTGTACAGGTCCGGTACATAGTTTTGCAGATAGTGAAGTCTTCTACTCCTCGATCCCTGTCCCATTCTCCACCCAAAATTTTGAACACTAATTTTTAATAAATACCCCTCCACCCCAGTTGCAAATTTAGGTACTATAATAATTTTGCTATGTTTGTTGACTGCTACATCTCGACAAAAATATATAATAAAATTATATGCGCTATTGAGCTGGGTAGCTCTTGTTATTAAAGAAGTTAGCGCACAAAAACATACATTCCGCGTTTAAAGAAAAACAGAAGCTACTCTAAGCTATCAGCATCAACTACTCACATGCGTTTAGCTGTTCACCACATAGGACATTGCCTCGTGTACGTTTCATTCTTTGATTCAGCTTCTCAAATAGATTTACAGTTTTTATTTTAACCATAATGGATGTTGTTGAACTGTTCCTTTCAAAAATACATTGTTTGCCACTGACTGTGTACTATATTACAGTATAACGGTAACTGTTTCATGTATTATAATATGACTGTGTGATTCCACATTCATAAGAAAATTGGGTCTAGTGAAGCAGGGGATACAACCCGTCGGCTTTGACCAATGACGTCATACATTAGTCATAGATAGTAATGTCTTCACTTCGAGGCAAAGATAATAAAACTGTTGTGTGTTGCGGAATAAGCGCTATCATTGTACATTAAAATTAGTTGCAATGATATTGAGGTAATTTGGAGTGTTAGTTTGTAATTGTAGCATAATTTATACTGTCTTATTTTCATTTATAGGAATGGATTTTTCGGTTTGTGGGTATGTAGTTTTCGTTACTGTCTGTCTAGGCCAGCTTCGGTTATTCCTCGATATTCCGGTGTGGTAAGTTCACTTTCCCATTTGCTCCTTTCACTGTATTGCACTATTTTGACACATTTCACTGTCTTAGTCGACCAATATGTATATTTTCGTGTTTTGAAGTATTTAATAGAAATTTCTCCGCTGTCGATCTTATTTCTTTTCCCAGCACTAGTATCAGTACGACATTTTCGAATGTGTACTTGCTATATCACAGGCGAAACCCCTGACACAACTAAAATTTGTATTCCGTCCTTCACTTCGCCTTTAGACTGACGACACAGCTAAAATTTGTATCCCGTCCTTCACTTCGCCTTTACACCGACACTATATATGTCGACTGACGAGCAAGATACAAATGTTGCGTATACCTATATAGCTCAAGTAACGAATGGGATACTAGTATCGTCCGAGGCAACAAGAAACTGTACCCCATAGTGAAGTAGGGGATACAAATTCTACATGTGTCGTCTTCTCGTCTTCGAGTAGTTCAGTTTTGGTACATGTTACAAATGTAACTTACGCCTATTTCCACTTTTTCGTGACCAGTGTACACATATAGAGGACAACGGAAGTCTGGTATACATATATTACATACGCGGGTCCTTCTGTTGTCATCGGTAGTACCGGTATGTACGTAAGAAAAGACTGTTAGTAATAGCGAAGACGAAATATACAACACATCTACAATTTGCATCCCGTGTTACACTTACAGTTTACTGAAGCGGAGGATACATCGTCCAAGTGAAGGACAGGACAGTAATGCTAGTGAAAACGAAGTAGTCGACTTACGACAAACTCGTATTCCGTACTGTACTTAAGCAACACACTTCGGGTGAGCTTTTAATTCGTATCGGGTGTTTCATTTACGGTTTAGTGAAGCAACAACAGGACAGCAATGCTAGTTGAAACTCAGAAATCGACGTACGCTGAACTTGTATCCCGTACTGCACTTACGCAATACAGTTCTAAAGAGTTTCGAGGTACAACTCACATACCTGTAACGCGACATATTCTTTGCTATTAATATATTTCATTCATTTCTTTCCGTTGTATTTTGCGGAGAAACACTAAGATACAAACACGCGATCTCGTTAACGTGAAAATACTTCTGGCCCTTATATATGTGAAGTACAGTTTTTCTCTCTTGCATTCCTTTGTTTCTGAACATTCTTCTCACCTCTTTCATCTTTGTAATACATGGTCTCTGGCCAATTCAATTCTGACGTCATTGGTCAAAGCTGATGAGTTGTATCCCCTGCTAAACTAGACCCCGAAAATTAGCGGGAATTACAATATCTTCTGTGCTTCTATATATGTAACATCTCTGTACCTCTCAGCTTTTATCTCTTTGACCATAATGAACGTGCGATCGGAAATCGTTCATGCGACCCCGGTGGCAGGCGTTGTGATCAATTATTTGTGATCGTCATTTTTATCTGTTTTCCGTCGTTCCCTGCCTTGTTCTAAATTACATACCTCCGCAAATTACATGTGTGAGTTGCTAGGGAAACCCAGACGATTTATGTCATTAGTGAGTGGGATGTCTGGTGTTATTGACGTTTCTTCTGCGGATTCTTTCATATGGAAGAATCTAATTCCATGTTTAAGCAGCGTAGGAAATTGTTCGACTTTTTGTAGCAAATATGGAGCACTGCCGGGCGAGGAAAGAAGGGACTGTGTAGACTATGGTGGTGCGAAGTGTGTAAAACTTCGTAAGAACAGTTTCGATGCTGAAATACCGCTACAATTTCATTGCGAACAGTACGAAAAACTAACGAGTATCAGGAACAATAAATGGTTCTACTCTTCCAAACTATCCATCCAGACCATCATAATGGACTTTCACATGATGACAACACCACGACGAGTAAGGTAAGTCGTCTCCTTTGTAATTACAAGTAATTTTGTAAAGTTCTTCTTTTGTCGTTTCTGTAGTGACCAACGTAAACACACTCATAACGCCCGCCAGAATCGCATGATCGATTTCCGATCGCACTTTCGATATGTATCGTTTGGATCCAGTGATTTCGATAGGCAGTCATTCTTGGAAATTACCATAAGTCCTGTATTCGAATTCAACCACGTTGGAAACTGTGAGCTCACATCTCATATACAACGTGGCAAGTGGCATTAGCGTTTGAACACAGGAATATAGTGGTTTAGGTGATTACTTTGGTAACAAATCTGGAACTACCATTCCGATTCTCTGTCTGTTTGTACGTACACGCAACTGTAGTCACTTAGCCACTTCCAATGCTTTAACTTCTATTTCCCGTAGCGGTCGCGCGGTTCCAGACTTAGCGCCTACAACCGCTCGGCCACCCTGGCCGGCTGGTCCATATCATGTAATTTCCTGTTTACGTTAAAACAGTGAACGCCAACCTTGAATGTGGAAACATGAACTGAGTGTGTGGTCACCTTAAAACGAGCATATGCCCGCAACCCGCCATGATGTAAATCAACCGCCTTCAGATCTGAGAGACAGCGAATTTTTTTTAAGGTTTACGGACGGTAAAAGACATCGCCCACACTAAAGGCCTTAGGTACGACATGACTTTCAACATTTTACACTATAGTCTAGAGTTGACGAATTATACTCCTTCCATACTGCTGGCCAACACAAAACAGTCAATGGCGACAAAAGCTAGTGTACTATCCCGTTTGTCGACAACAAGTGTTTCTGGCTCTTGCTAAAATATTAAAATCCCGCTTTAAGAAACCTACATTTTATAATGACAGTAAATTTGCTAGAACATTATTATTGAACATTGGGTTGGAAATGGCTTACACAAGATCATCTACGAACACCGTGCACACCTGTGGCAGTTAGATTGAACATAAGGGAAAATAAGATTGCAAACGACAGATCTAACGTTTTGCCAATCATTTCATAAAGAAATATTGTCGGTTAAATATTTATTTTGACGTTCTTAAGAAGCTAAGAAAAGTAGAGAAGACGACACCACCGACAGCACTACAAGTCAGTAAACCATATGGCATAGAATACAAGCTTCATTTCTAACTGACAAACACAGTTTTTTTCTGTTGTTATTTTTTATTTCATTTGTGAATACATAACTTAGAACAGTAACATCAGTTTTGAAATTTAACAGTTTATTTTTGTGTGACACGCAATTAAATTTTCAGTTTGTGCTCTTACGTGCAATCCAGCTTCCGAAAGACGAAACCAAAACTCTAGGACGATTTTTGCTGTCGATTTTACACGTTAAGGCTTGCAACGATTTAGTTAAGCCCGTCATACACGGAGTATCCAACCGTCATTTGTTGAAACGAAACGGCATCTGGAAATCAGCTGTTCTGGATTCCTGTTTACGTAGCGCGATAATTGCTTTTCTTTATTGAAATACAAATGGTAGATAACTCCTCGCTCAGTCTAATATTTCTTCTTTTTCTCTGCTACACAAAATGTCACTCTGTCCACATTATCCGATATTTTTGAAAAGCTGTAGTTGTCTGAAAGAAGAATTAAATCTCAAAAGCGATGAGCGTTTAGATGGAAGTGATTATCGGATGTGAAAGAGGAAATATGGGATTTGGAACCGTACGTCTAGAATCTACGTTAGAGTCATTACATGAAGTATCAGAAACGGTATTTTGAAACCGTTCTATGAGAAACGAATGTTAACCTAGTGAATTATAAACTTTGTAATCCTGTGACATTTAGTATCTTTGCTCAGTCCTTATTTTTTCTGCATTGGCGACAGATAGAAGCTGAAATCAGTTTGTGAATAAAATTGTAGCAGACCATGAAGAAAATTTTTCTTACTTTGTTATCATTTACATTCCATTCGATCTCTGTGTCAAGGACACAAGGTCACGGACTAGGTCATAGCATATTACGAAGTTTTTGAAAAAAAAATTGAAATATATAATGATTAGACTACGAATTGTCACCTTCAGAATAATTATCGGTAACAACAATAATAAACGCCTTAAGAACTTATGTCGTTTTACAGACTGTCACAGTAGTGGACGAATGGAAAAAGTGTTAGCCATGCCAACATCTACGAATCCTCTCGGAATTCGCTACATGTGATTCGGAAATGCAATGAAGAGTCCCTATCTAAGTAGCTGGATGAGATAAGGAATCCTGAAACGTCTATATAAGAGCATAGTTTCGTAACTTTATGTATCTTTTACTTAATTACAATTATCAATACCCAATAAACGAACCGAAAGCATTCTTGCAGGAAACAGAAATCGTTTCGCAATAAGAAACTCGTATATTTGGTTCAAAATTTGGACTTCTTCAATAACATTCTTCGGCTGTTTTGGAAATGTATCTTGTAAAGTCCTGCAGTCTTTCTTGAATGGCATTTGATTATTTACCTGAAACATTGTTCTTCTGACTTGAGTTCACTGCGGGGCTACTACTGTTCCTTTTAAGGAATTCTCAGCCTCAAAACTGGTAATCGAGTTTTGCACTGCAGTACTGAGATTTCCGTCAGGTAATAGAATTCGCGAAGAGCGTGTATTAACATCACATTTGTTAACTACTATGGTAAAAATTTTCTGGCTCCCCAGACTGAGTTATCCATAGAACTAACACATATGTTATCAACTAACGTGAAATGTAAAAAAGAAGAATTGTGCACCATGGTGCCTACTGCCGAAGTAGTATAGCCATGAAAGTAGGTACATTCAGGATATAGACAACGTCATGAAAATGTGTCTTCCACGACGACTTCTTCGTTATCTTCAGTATCAGAAATTTACTTCTTCTGCTGTGCTATTCGTGTAATCGTTGAAGGAGAGCTGACTATCAGCATATACACAAATGTATGCAAATACGTTATGTACGTTTTATTTGCGATTAGGTATCATCCTGTTACCTGTGTACTAACAGATATTTCTTTCAGATAACTATCTGCTATGTTTTTTGGATGCTGATGTGAATGTATAACATATTCACGTCATCTTCTAATGCATTATATTAATTGTATTTGAATGAAGTTAATTTTGCATTTACATAAGTTTTGAGACTTCTAATCTTTTAACAGTTTATATGATTGTATTCCGGAGTCGGTTCTCATCGTCGATGTTTCTCGCTTTCCTTCTATTAGGTCGCTTCTGCGTAAAAGTATCATGATGACTTAAGAATTTATTTTCAGTTTTTATAAAGTCAGTCGGATATATTTTGATTCGGTTTCATGTCATTTTCTTTCAACAATTTGAGCCTTTTGATCTAAGCATTCTTTTTCATTGAAGGGTGGACAATAGCAACAGTGTGATGCGTGTAGCAACAGGAATCCTGTGGCATGCTGAAAAAAAAAATCAGAGAAAAAATAAACATTCGAAGAAATATTTCTTTTGACGTAAAAAATATCGTTAATACTGTAGCTCCTACCTGAAGTGCTATCATATATTAGCAGTGAACATTTACATTGGCGAATATAACAGTATTTGTTCAGCCGAATAGTGAATACTTACTATTGCTATCTAATCACATTTATTTATATCGTGCTTTCGTATAAATCTCGCTGAAAAAAAAAATTATTCGTGTACCACAACAAAACTTCACTCAAAAGTATGACAGTGTGCTGTAAGGCTGACGTGCTACATCATTCAAGCTCAGATTTATGGACATATTCCCTTTACCTGTTACTACTCCGAGCTAGCTGTGTGTATTAAGAAACTGACAGCGTACTGTTACGGAAGTTTACGTGGCACCTACTGAAGGGCAAGAGTGTTGTTCTCATGCATCGGGATGGGGCACTGAAAGCGTTTTGCTGCTCGATAAAGACTGTTATACAGTTAAATTTTTGTAAGTACGCACAGGGCAGTAGATAGCGTCAACAAATCAAGAATTTTTTTAAGCGTCTACGGTTTGCATGTGTTGAGGTCATCTTAATGGCGTGACTGTTGATAGCAATAAAATCAGTTGATTTTTCTGAGTAGCCATTGTTCATTCCAATTGCTCTTACAGAGATAACTTCTCGTGTTTGTTATTCTCGTTGGAAAATTGTAATGTTTGCATTACTTGTATGGACCTGCATATACCATGATTTGTACTTTCACCACCTTATATAAAATTTAGCTAAAGGAAAGAAACTGTCATTTACTGAGAGAGATAAAAGTAATGTATTACACAAGTTAGTATCCACTTTATATAGCCCACATCTTAAGTCATCTAGCAGCTATGACAGCAACTGGGGCATCTAATTACTCATAGTATTTATACAGTAACTTCCTTCCAGCGATTTCGGCAGTGGAGCTGCTGTGTGCCGTGCTCTACAGATTAGGAAAGTGGGTGCTTGTCACCTGACATGAATATGCCCATGCCGTTATCAGATTAATGGAATGAGCTGTTTCCTGTACCCTGACCCATTTTCGTGATGATAGTAATAATCGTTCGTTCGATGTGAGTGTCGTTTGTTACTACTGTGAAAGAATTTACTTTGAAGAAAACGGGGCTACACATAAGGTATTCATCCACGCTGCTGGGAAAACTTACTGGCAGCTATTCTAACTTAGCACCGAATTAAGTTTCATTTTATGTGATAGTGCATGTGACCTCTTGAACACTGAAATTGCTGAGTGACAAATACCGCTTACATTATAACAAAAAACTTCTAGCATAGCCTCTAACTGTACGCAATACTTTTACGAACTTCCGACTTTAGGCTCTGTTCGCTAAACAATTGCTAAATGAATAAAGACGTACAATAGCTGAACTCTTAGAAGCAAGAAGCAGTAATATACGATCAATGAAGAGAAAAGATACGAGTGGAACGTAATACGATCACGTAGCTGACTGCAGTGGCAAACACAAATTACCAATATATCAGCCAAACATTTTAGACACAGGAAACTCACAATATGACAGAGGCTGACAGAATCACAAATAAACAGCAAGACGTGCGCTTTGACATTTATGACAAACACAGTTACATAAATGTGTTAATATGCACCTGACTACCTAATTCTGACACACACAAACATGCTATATGCAGGTCCACACTACACATAATATACATATTACAATTCCAGGTAGAGACACTGGAATTTACCACTGTAAGAGCAATTGCAATGAGCAATGGGTATTCAGGAAAATCAACTGATTATATTGCAGAATGCAGCCATACCATAAGAGCTGCAGGACCTCAACACATGCACACCGCACACAGTTAAAACATTCTTAAACTGCTCAAAAATAATTCCGTAAGGCTAGCTCCCTCTATAAACACAAACAACAAAACGACTTATCACTTCTCTCTTGGCCGGCCAGAGTGGCCGTCCGGTTCTAGGCGCTACAGTCTGGATCCGAGCGACCGCTCCGGTCGCAAGTTCGAATCCTGCCTCGGGCATGGATGTGTGTGATGTCCTTAAGTTAGTTAGGTTTGATTAGTTCTAAGTTCTAGGCGACTGATGACCTCAGAAGTTAAGTCGCATAGTGCTCAGAGCCATTTGAACAATCTGAACTTCTCTCTTACAGTAAAAACACCCCCAATCTATATCAGAATTTCGTGACTGTACAAAGTACAGAACATTGTGCGGCTTCTCAATGGAAAAAAATAGGAAGATCAGAGTTCAATAACTGTCAAAGAACTTCCAGTAAATTTAAAAAGTTATTTCTTCCTAAAAAGATTAAAATTTAACCATAATAGCTTCGTGTACATCGTACATGTTACAATACTGGACAGGAGGAAAGTGATACGCTTTTAGACTCTGTGGTAAACCACATGGTCAGAACAGTATCTACGGCAGATCCTGTAATTCATAGAGAAACTGAATATTAGTCACGTGATAGCAGCGTCAATAGTGTTGCACAACACAGGAGCGGAATGAGGAGGCGGAATCATGACTGCCTAAAAAGCGTTTTCGTAGAAGCGTTTACATTATCACATACAACAATGTGAAAGACTGAATAACCAACTGTTGATGGAAATAACTGAAAGAAACAGCATTTCCTTCAATTATGAGTTCACATAGCCATTGTCTTCAGACCTTTGCTGACAGTCGTAGTGCTAGGTGAAATTCTGGTGAATGTACGCTTCGATTTTATGTACATGAAGTTTCTTACTACTGCAGTTCTTGAATGGGGTTCTCGTGGTTGTCTTCCTCTTTTTATTCAGTCTTTCCCCTCGCCACGATATTTTAGATACCGAATTGGTGACGTCCTGTCTGATCGCTTTGAGTAGGAGAACGGTGTCCCTCAGGAAAGCGTTTTAGGTGTGACTGTCTTTGCCATCGCTATTAACAGCATTACCTACATAGTGAAAAGTCCTGTCCAGTCTTCCTTGTTTGTGGATGATTTCTCTTTGTTTTGCTCTTCTTCAATCCTTGCAACGACAACGTGTCAGTTGCAACTTACTCTTAGACATTTGGATGATTGGGCGCAGAAAGGTGGTTTTAAGTTTTCCACCGAGAAGTTCGCATGTGTTCTTTTTCATCGTTCTCGTTCGATTTCAAACTTTCCTGAGTTGAGGATGAAGGACACTGTCCTTACTTTTAAAGACACAGTGAGATTTCTGGGGCTCATTTTTGACTTGAAGCTTACGTGGTTACTTCATCTTAAAGACCTGAAACGACAGTCACTTAAGGCTTTAAGTGTTTTAAACTGTCTTAGCCACAGCACATGGGGAGTCGGCAGGACTTGTCTGCTCCAGTTTTACAGGGCTCCATTATGGGTGCTCGGTGTATGGGTCTGCGAAGCCTTCTTACTTCAAGATGTTGGACGTTGTGCACCATGAAGGGCTTCGGTTGGCCATTGGGGCATCCAGAACTAGCCCTATACCAAGCCTCTGTGCAGAGGCTGGTGAACCGCCACTTCATATGCGGCGACGGCTACTTACGGTGCGCCAGGCGTATAAAACTTCGTCCACACTACACACACCTGCATACCATACCGTTGCTCAGCTTCCTCTGGCAAGGCTATTTCATAACCGGCAACGAGCAACCCGCTCCATGGGATTTGCGCACAGGATTGCCTCTCTGCGATGGATATGGCTGGTCTTTGTGTTTTCCGTCGCGGTTGGAGCAGATTTCCACCTTGGCTCCTTCGGAAACCCAGTCTTATTTTAGATTTGACTAATTTTAAGAAATATAGTACACCAGATTCTACATTCCAATGTCTGTTTTTGAAATTTTAGATGTGCATTACGGTTTTACACTGATGGCTCCAAACAGGAGAATTTCATTCGCTATTCTGTAGTGTTACCAGATCATGTTACCCGGATTCGCTTCCCCGATGAATATACCGTTTCCGCAGCGGAGCTCCACGCGACCCTGAAGGCACTGAAGCAGATGAATCGTGTTCGAGGCAATCGATTTCTCCTCCGCTCCGATTCTCTCAATGCCTTACAATCATTGCAGAATCTGTACCCAACTGAGGAGATGGTCCAGCTGATATACGACCAACTGTACTTGCTCCAACGGCGGGATAAGGAGGTGTCCTTCTGCTGGGTGCCTGGTCATGTAGGAATATGGGGCAAGGAACAGGCCTGTCGGGCTGCCAAGTAGGCCTGCAGAGAGCAGGATGTGGTTCAGTGTCCTATTCCCTTGCAGTCTGTCATTTGTGCACCCCACAAGTAGTGCATGGAGTTGTGGGAGGAAGAATGGCTGGCGGTGACGGCCAAGAAACTGCGGGTGGTGATGTCAACAACTCGGCCGTGGCGTTCCTCCTGCCGGTAGCTCAGACGGGAGGAAGTGACCCTCACGCATCTTCGGATTGGGCACTGTCCTCTCACACATAGCTGTCTACTACGGCGGGAGGATCCCCCGTTTTGTGATGCTTGTAGTGTGCACATCTCTGTCCACCGCGTTTTAACAGACTGCATTTTACACCATGATCCAAGGGCAAAAGCACAAGTTCATGGAGATCTGCCCTGTGTTTTAGTTAATGATGATACGTGTGTGTCTAGGGTTTTAAAGTTTTGTGATGTGTCTGGACTGCGGTCTAAACTTTTAGGCTGGAGGTTTTAGTGTATTGTAAAGTGGCTGGCTCCTCCCTTTTTTCCTTGCGGTCAGCCAGCCACTTCCATCTGCTATATTGTTTTAGCTCCCTCTCCCACTTTCTTCCTGTGTTGTCCATGTTTTACTGCTGGCAGCATGCTTCGTCCCACGCTTCGTTGTGGGTAGGCACATATTTTTCCAAGCTTGTTACCTGTGTTTTCCGTTCTGTTTTATATTACTGTTCTGAGTCTTTTCTTGACATCCGTCTCAATCTCTTACTGAGCTGGCGCGTAAGACCTTGCCGTCGTGCGCCCACACAACCCTCTCCATCCATCCATCTTAACATTCGTGAAACATGTTTTTCTCAAAATTTCAGGCGAATGCGTTCCAAATGCTATATACCTTTGAACTTCAACTTCTTGGATGTTGTGCTAAGGCCACGTAGTAATGCACTCATGTAAATGAATTATTATGTATATTTTATTGTAATTATTAAGATCTAAGGCATATGTAGCACGTTAAAAGTGTGAATGACGAGATATAATATATGTGAGAGGGAGTACGTTATTTCTTCGTACCTAAAAAGACCTAAATTTAACCATTATAGGCACGTGTACGTCGAACAGGTTACAATATTAACGGGGAAAAATGATACATTCCAATATAATTATCCTTTTCTACGGATTTGTTTCAGTATAATTATCCTTTTCTACGGATATGTTTTTGTGTCGTTAATGTATACTAATTACTTAAGAATTTTAGGAAAGGCTTGTACTAAACGGTAGCTCCTTAACAGAATACAAATAGTCCATCACTACCATGAACAGTAAATCCATTAGTCACAATGATTCGATAAACCAAGTATCCAGCATGTGTATACAGGGTGTTACCAGAAGGTACGGCCAAACTTAAAGGAAACATTCCTCACATACAAAGAAAGAAAATGTGTTATGTGGACATGTGTCCGGAAACGCTTACTTTCCATGTTAGAGCTCATTTTATTACTTCTCTTCCAATCACGTTAATCATGGAATGGAAACACACAGCAACAGAACGTACTATCGTGACTTCAAACACTTTGTTACAGGAAATGTTCAAAATGTCCTCTGTTAGCGAGGATACATGCATCCACCCTCCGTCGCATGGAATCCCTGATGCGTTGATGCAGCTCTGGAGAATGGTGTATTGTAGCACAGCCGTCCACAATACGAGCACGAAGGGTCTCTACAGTTGGTACCGGGAGTGCGTAGGTGGAAGGACATACTGACGAAACTAAAATGAGCTCCAACATGGAAATGGAAATTAAGCGTTTCCGGACACATGTCCACATATCACCTTTTCTTTATTCGTGTGTGAGAAATGTTTCCTGAAAGTTTGGCCGTACCTCTTTGTACTACACTGTACAATCACCGACAAAACTTGCTATGTCAACAGGAAGACGAAATATCAATTTACGATGAAACTCTCAAATACTGAAACTACTATAGCATCACTTCATAGCCTGAGTTATCGCTTTCGACTGCGAGAGCGCAGCATTGTGAATAACATCGTTGACTTGTTAGCGCTCCGTGATTTTTAACACACTTTATTCCGTGACTTTACTAACGATTTTTTTTACTGCAGACTTGACTACGGAATGACGTATTTTCAGAGGAGGTGTACTTCTATTGTTGAAAAAGAAACCTCAGCCGCCATTGCTGCTAGATCTAAGAAAATATTAATTTTTGTTAGCATACGCTCTTGTAAGAAACTGAATATATACAGTAATAGTTGAGAAGAACGTTTTTACGAAATAATAACTGTTATTTTAAAAGGTAAAATTTTTCTCATTTCTGAAGCGAATATAATCTTTCCTCTCCTAGTAATTATTATACAAAGTGCAAGCAAGCAGGAGATTCGGGATTTGAATGCTAGGTAGTACCGTGCGATCCCTGTCTAATAAAACGGTCTTTTCGAATGAACAGTTCTCTTTTGTGGAAAGCGAAATTTTGTGGAACTTTTCCTATCGAAACAGGAAATCACAGTTGTTTAGAATCGTATCCGTCTGACTTGCTCTTCAATAACAGCGTCAAGAATTTTTCAGAGCTACATTACGACGCAGATTTTGAAAAACTGTTTCTTACGCTGGCTGCTAAGATGAACTATAAGTGAATGCTCTCGATTGCACGTCAGAGACGCCACACATTACTGAAAAATTAATAATTTACACTTTTTCAGCCAAGAAAACAGTAATTAAAATCCAAAGCACTAAATAGTTTATTTTTGATGAAAAGTTTCAGTTTTCAGATTAAAAAGTAACACCAAAGGACAGATTTATTTAAATCATTTAATACTAGGAAGGAAGGAGGACCTGGTAAGAGTAGGGAACAGTAGTTACAATTAATTTTGCAGCGGGGAGTTCCGAGGCTACCTGTTTGTTCCTTTTGCTCTCATCAGGAATACTTAATAATTTTTATAGTGGCCGAGAGGGAGTGTCATTAGACTAATTATTGCTCTATTACTGCTAAATAGAATGATTATGTTAAAATAAGCGTTATACAGGGTGTTACAAAAAGGTACGGCCAAACTTTCAGGGGCCGGCCGGGGTGGCCAAGCGGTTAAAGGCGCTACAGTCTGGAACCGTGTGACCGCTACGGTCGCAGGTTCGAATCCTGCCTCGGGCATGGATGTGGGTGATGTCCTTAGGTTTAAGTAGTTCTAAGTTCTAGGGGACTGATGACCTTAGAAGTTAATTCCCATAGTGATAAGAGCCATTTGAACCAAACTTTCAGGAAACATTCCTCACACACAAAGAAAGAAAATATGTTATGTGGACATGTGTGCGGAAACGCTTATTTTCCACGTCAGAGCTCATTTTATTACTTCTCTTCAAATCACATTAAACATGGAATGGAAACACACAGCAACAGAACGTACTATCGTGACTTCAAACACTTTGTTACAGGAAATGTTCAAAATGTCCTCTGTTAGCGAGGATACATGAATCCACCCTCCTTCGTATGGAATCCCTGGTGCGCTGATGCAGCCCTGGAGAATGGCGTATTGTATCACAGCCGTCCACAATACGAGCACGAAGAGTCTCTACATTTGGTACCGGGCTTGCGTAGACAAGAGCTTTCAAATGCCCCATAAATGAAAGTCCAGAGGGTTGAGATCAGGAGAGCGTGGAGGCCATGGAATTGGTCCACCTCTACCAATCCATCGGTCACCGAATCTGTTGTTGAGAAGCGTACTAACACTTCGACTGAAATGTGTAGGAGCTCCATCGTTCATGAACCACATGTTGTGTCGTACTTGTGAAGGCACATGTTCTAGCAGCACAGGTAGAGTATCCCGTATGAAATCATGATAACGTGCTCCATTGAGCGTAGGTGGAAGAACATGGGGCCCAATCAAGACGTCACCAACAATGCCTGCCCAAACGTTCACAGGAAATCTGTGTTGATGACGTGACTGCACAATTGCATGCGGATTCTCGTCACCCCACACATGTTGATTGTGAAAATTTACAATTTGATCACGTTGAAATGAAGCCTCATCCGTAAAGAGAACATTTCCACTGAAATGAGGATTGACACGTTGTTGGATGAACCATTCGCAGAAGTGTACCCGTGGAGGCCAATCAGCTGCTGATAGTGCCTGCAGACGCAGCACATGGTACAGAAAGAACTGGTTCTCCCGTAGCACTCTCCATACAGTGACGTGGTCAACGTTACCTTGTACACCAGCAACTTCTCTGACGCTGACATTAGGGTTATCGTCAACGGCACGAAGAATTGCCTCGTCCATTGCAGGTGTCCTCGTCGTTCTAGGTCTTCCCCAGTCGCGAGTCATAGGCTGGAATGTTCCATGCTCCCTAAGACGCCGATCAATTGCTTCGAACGTCTTCCCGTCGCGACACCTTCGTTCTAGAAATCTGTCTCGATACAAACGTGCCGCACCACGGCTATTGCACCGTGCTAATCCATACATCAAATGGGCATCTGCCAGCTCCGCATTTGTAAACATTGCACTGACTGCAAAACCACGTTCGTGATGAACACTAACCTGTTGATGCTACGTACTGATGTGCTTGATGATAGCACTGTAGAGCAATGAGTTGCATGTCAACACAAGTACCGGAGTCACCATTACCTTCCTTCAATTGGGCAAACTGGCGGTGAATCGAGGAAGTACAGTACATACTGACGAAACTAAAATTAACTCTAACATGGAAATTAAGCGTTTCCGGACACATGGCCACATAACATCTTTTCTTTACTTGTGTGTGAGGAATGTTTCCTGAAAGTCTGGCCGTAGCTTTTTGTAACACCCTGTATATGTATACACAAGATGTCACCCGAAAGTAATGGATTACATATATTTGCTGCGCTTCGACAGATCGCTGCACGTTTAGGACATTCGAGATACGTAGCGGGGTCCCTTGTCTTTGCTACGCAAGCTCCGAGCTTCGGTGGCGTCAGGACCACTGGTTTAGTACACCCCTGTTTTTGGATCACATAATGGCGGACAGTTTTGAACAACGTTGTATAATCAAGCTGTGAACAAAACACGACAAAAAAGAGGCAGAAACACAGGAACTGCTTAAATAAGCCTACAGGGAATCTAGTCTTTCGTTTGTGCACGTTACGAAACGAATGAAGAAGTTTAAGATGGGCGAGGAAAGGATAGACGTTGATCCGCACTCTGGACGACCATAAATAAACAAAACTGATGAAAATGGAACTAGTGCACGCGGGTTGTTGACGTCTGACCCTCGAATGAGCGTTTGACTGTTACCTGACAATCTGAACATTATGAAAACCGTTGTGTACGCCATCGTTACCTAAGAACTGAACATGCAAAGCTAGTCCCCAAACAGTTAACCGACTAGCAAAAGGCCAATTAAGTGTTGATCGCGAGTGAAATAAAGGAATGTGTGGAAACTGAACTATATTATTTGAACAACGTTGTTACTGGTGATGAAATGTGGACATTTTAGTACGACAGAGGGACAAAGCACCAGTCTGCTGAATGGCACAAACGAGCGTCCCCCACACACATGAATGCGAAGATGGGCAAGTCCAAACTGCAGAGACCTTCGACTGTCTTTTTCGATGCGTGGTTCACAAACTGTCTGTGTCTCTAGGACATACATTTAACGGTGCCTATTGCTTTTGGATTCTGGGAAAATTGCAGAAAAGATACCACCACCAAATCAGCCACATGTCCCAGCATCCGTAAATTCCATTCTACTGTCCGGATTTCGCTCCGGCCGCTTTCATTTTCTCTCTCCAGGTTAAGAACATACACTCCTGGAAATTGAAATAAAAACACCGTGAATTCATTGTCCCAGGAAGGGGAAACTTTATTGACACATTCCTGGGGTCAGATACATCACATGATCACACTGACAGAACCACAGGCACATAGATACAGGCAACAGAGCATGCACAATGTCGGCACTAGTACAGTGTATATCCACCTTTCGCAGCAATGCAGGCTGCTATTCTCCCATGGAGACGATCGTAGAGATGCTGGATGTAGTCCTGTGGAACGGCTTGCCATGCCATTTCCACCTGGCGCCTCAGTTGGACCAGCGTTCATGCTGGACGTGCAGACCGCGTGAGACGACGCTTCATCCAGTCCCAAACATGCTCAATGGGGGACAGATCCGGAGATCTTGCTGGCCAGGGTAGTTGACTTACACCTTCTAGAGCACGTTGGGTGGCACGGGATACATGCGGACGAGCATTGTCCTGTTGGAACAGCAAGTTCCCTTGCCGGTCTAGGAATGGTAGAACGATGGGTTCGATGACGGTTTGGATGCACCGTGCACTATTCAGTGTCCCCTCGACGATCACCAGAGGTGTACGGCCAGTGTAGGAGATCGCTCCCCACACCATGATGCCGGGTGTTGGCCCTGTGTGCCTCGGTCGTATGCAGTCCTGATTGTGGCGCTCACCTGCACGGCGCCAAACACGCATACGACCATCATTGGCACCAAGGCAGAAGCGACTCTCATCGCTGAAGACGACACGTCTCCATTCGTCCCTCCATTCACGCCTGTCGCGACACCACTGGAGGCGGGTTGCACGATGTTGGGGCGTGAGCGGAAGACGGCCTAACGGTGTGCGGGACCGTAGTCCAGCTTCATGGAGACGGTTGCGAATGTTCCTCGCCGATACCCCAGGAGCAACAGTGTCCCTAATTTGCTGGGAAGTGGCGGTGCGGTCCCCTACGGTACTGCGTAGGATCCTACGGTCTTGGCGTGCATCCGTGCGTCGCTGTGGTCCGGTGCCAGGTCGACGGGCACGTGCATCTTCCGCCGACCACTGGCGACAACATCGATGTACTGCGGAGACCTCACGCCCCACGTGTTGAGCAATTCGGCGGTACGTCCACCCGGCCTCCCGCATGCCCACTATACGCCCTCGCTCAAAGTCCGTCAACTGCACATACGGTTCACGTCCACGCTGTCGCGGCATGCTACCAGTGTTAAAGACTGCGATGGAGCTCCGTATGCCACGGCAAACTGGCTGACACTGACGGCGGCGGTGCACAAATGCTGCGCAGCTAGCGCCATTCGACGGCCAACACCGTGGTTCCTGGTGTGTCCGATGTGCCGTGCGTGTGATCATTGCTTGTACAGCCCTCTCGCAGTGTCCGGAGCAAGTATGGTGGGTCTGACACACCGGTGTCAATGTGTTCTTTTTTCCATTTCCAGGAGTGTAGTTAAACGACGCCGTTCTGATAGTGATGGTGCCGTCCAAGCGGCAGTGGCCACTGTATTAAGGGGGCTCGCAATGAGGCCTTCGAGAAGGTTTACGGGGCATGGGAGAATCTGAGGAAAAAAGTATAAATGCTCGTGGGAAGTATGAAGTCTATTAATTATTTGTAGAAATATTTGTAATAAATCTTTTTTTTAAACATTCATTTTCTGACTTCTTGGAATTCCCAGGTCATCCAGAGCTGATCGACTGTTGGTCCTCAGTAAGTTTACTACAAGGAAGGTTGTTGTCTGAAAGCTTAGCGACAATCCCAAAATTTTTAAGTGGCTGTCGACCATTCAGTTTATCAGTTATGTGGCGAAAGATTGCCTTAACTCTTTCCATTATATTTGGTCGAAGTAAAGTTTTTCTGAATATTTCGTTGTCGATGTGAGTTTAAAGCCAAGTGGAAGAAAGAAACACGTTCACACAGGTTGCTTCAACTACCATACGTTAATACTAAACGCGTATTAGTGACACTAAAATACAGAAGTTTAATGAGTAATCGTGAAGTGCTTACTTCTGCCTTTATTACTACTGTTTCAAAGGGTATACGCCCCTTAATTCTCTGGTTTCTAATCCTGTAAATCGTATCTAGTGTGTTGTAAGTACTTCGTTTTGTATTTAATTGAATGAGTAATGTTGAGTTCCATTTTGATGCTTTTATAATTTCCAGCGACTCCTACATAAAGAGCCTATCAATTAAAATTTTCTTTTCTTTTATAGGGCCAGATAACGACTCTTTATAATTTTGCGCCTCTGTCCTATCCTGTTTACTGAGCTCCAAGATGGGGTGGCTTGCGTGCTTTAACGATGCAGATAACCATTCCGTAGGTGCAACTATGTCGGGAGTATCTCTGTGTAGAGACCCGACAAATGTGTAGTTTCTGAAGGGGGACAGAAGCTTTTTCAGCAGTTGCTGGGGCAAGAGTCATGATGATTGAAAATAAGGGAAAATTACAGCTCTTAGTTTTTCCGAAGGCATGCAGCTCTACTGGATGGTTAAATATTCCAAATATAGTACAGTCTCCAACTTAAAAATCTGGGCGGCAGTTGCTCAGTAGGATGTCGTCACCAGAAAACACAAATCTGGGACGGAGCATAGAACGCCGGCCACTGTAACGGAGCGGTTCTAGGCGCTTCGGTCCGGAACCGTGCTGCTGCTACGGTCGCAAATTCGAATCCTGCCTCGGGCATGGATGTGTGTAACGTCCTTAGGTTAGTTAGGCTGAGTAGTTCTAAGTCTATGGGACTGGTGACCTCAGATGTTAAGTCCCATAGTGCTTAGAGCCATTTGAATCATTTCGGAGCATAGAATGTTAGATCCGGTTAATCAAGTAGGTAGGTTAGAGAATTTGAAAAAGGGAAATGGCTAGGATGAAGTTAGATATGGTGGGAACTAGTGAAGTTCGGTGGCAGGATGAGTAGGACATCTGATCAAGTAAGTACAGGGCTGTTAATACAATAGGGGTAATGCAGTAGTAGGAGTAATAACGAATAAGAAAATACGAATGTGGGTGAGCTACTAGAACAGCATAGTGAACGCATCATTGTAGCCAAGATAGTCACGGAGACACCACTCAACACATTAGTATCAGTTTATGAGCCAAATAGCTCTGCAGATGACAAAAAGATTGAAAGAATCTTCAATGAGACGAAAGAAATTATTTAGATGCTTTAGGAATGGTAAAATTTAATTGTGATGTAGAAAAAGGAAGAGAAGGGAAAATAGTAGGCGACTATGGACTGGGCTACAACCATGGAGGAGAAGCCTGCCTGGTAGCTTTGCGCACAGAGCATAATTTAACCATCGCTGGAACTTGGTTTAAGAATCATGAAAGAAGGTTGTACTTGTGGAAGAGACTTGGAAGCCTTGGAAGGTTTCAGATTGGTTACATAATCGTAAGATAGAGATTTGGGAACCAGATTTGGAACTATAAGCTTTTTCCGGGGGCAAATGGACCAGATTAAGACTGAAGAAAATAGCAAAAAGTTTGTAAATTTGGCCTGTGTTAGTTGAAAGGACCAGAAGTTGTAGAGAGTTTTGAAGAAAGCATTAGGCAGCGAGTGACTGAAATAGAGAAAGGAATACAGCAGAGGACGAATATGTAGCTCTGATAGATGAAATAGTGAAGACAGCAGAAAATCAATAGATGAAAAGACAAGGCTGTGTAGAAATTCCTCGATGTCAAAGAAGATATGAAATGCAGCAAATGAATTAGGCGAAAGGGAATTCAGACATCTATAAATGAGACTGATAGAAAGTTCAAAATGGCTAAACAAGAACATCTAGATGATAAATTCAAGGCTACAGAAACTCATATAACCATAGATACCACCTATAGTAAATTAAAGAGACCTTTGGAGAAAAGAGAAGTGACGGCATGGATATCAAGAGCTCAGATGGAAAACCAGTACTCAGTGTAGAAGGGAAAGTTGAAAGGTGAAAGGAATATGTAGAAAGTCTATACAAGGGCAATGTAACTGAATATTGTGGAAAGAGAAGAGGAAGTAGGTGAAGGTGACAGGGGGATATGATAGTGTTGGAAAATCTGACTGAGCACTGAAGGATCTAAGTCGATACAAGGTAACTGGAGCAGACATTCCCTCGGACTTATAGACATCCCTGGGAAATTCAGTTACGATAAAACTATTACAACTGATGTGCAAGAAGTAGAGCCAGGCGAAATATCCTCAGATTCAATAAGATTGGTTGAAATGGCTCTGAGCACTATGCGACTTAACTTCTGGGGTCGCCTAGAACTTAGAACTAATTAAACCTAACTAACCGAAGGACATCACCCACATCCATGCCCGAGGCAACATTCGAACCTGCGACCGTAGCGGTCGCTCGGCTCCAGACTGTAGCGCCTAGAACCGCACGGACACTCCGGCCGGTTTCAATAAGAATGTAATGATTAAAAAAACTGGTATTGACACTTGTGAATATAACCGAATTATCCGTTTAAAAAGTAATGGTTGTAACATACTGAAATGTACTACTTACAGAAGAATGGATGAATTGGTAGAAGTCGATCTCTGGGGAGGTCAATTTGAGTTCTGGACAAATGCAGGACCACAAGAGGCTAAGCTACGTCATATCTTAGAACAGTAGTTCCCAACCTGAGGATAATTACCCGGAGGGATAAAACGAAATTTTTTGAGGGGCACATAATCATAAGGTTCGATTGTTTAAAAAAATTATTGCTAATATCACTATTTCATAAAACTGTAATGTCAATTACATTAGTTACCAATAACACCGTTCTTCAAATACTAGCGTTAATGCATGACGAAATGTGCTGGAGGCTACAGCGTGTTAAACAAATGTAAGAACATATCCCTCACATTTTCTACCCGTATTTTGTACTTTGTCGCATGGATCTACGACAGTGAGACATATATGTCACATACACTTAATTATCTGATGAAAATAAAAACTGAGGTGACAAAAGTCATGGGATGGCGATATGCACACATACAGATGTCAGTAGCATCGCGTATGCAAAGTATAAAAGTGCAGTGCATTGGCGTAACTATCATATGCATTCACCTGACTCATGTGAAGAGGTTTCCGACGTGATTAAGGTCGCACGACGGGAATTAACAGATTTTGAAGTGGAAACGTAGTTGGAGCTAGACTCATGGGACATTCGATTTCGGAAATCGTTAGAGAATTCAATATTCCGAGATCCTCAGTGTTAAGAGTGTGCCAAAAACACAAAATTTCAGGCATTACCTTTCACCACGGACAACGCAATCGCCGACGGCATTCTCTTGACGACCTAGAGCAGCGGCGTTTGCGTAGATTTGTCTGTGTTGCCATGCAAGCAACGCTGAGTGAAATAACCGCAGAAGTCAATTTGGGACGTGCGACAAATGTATCCATTAGGATAGTGCTGCGAAATTTGGCGTTAGTGGGGCACAGCAACACACGACCGACGTCAGTACCCTTGCTAACCCCACGACATCGTCTGCCGCGCCTCTCCTAGGCTCGTAACCACGTCGGGGGACACCAGACGACTGGAAAACAGTAGCCTGGTCAGATGAGTCCCGATTTCAGTCGGTAAGAGCTGATGGTGGGGCTCGAGCGCAGCGCAGATTCCAAGAAGCCATGGCCTATCTTGTCCACAAGGCACTGTGCAAGCTGGTAGAATCTCCATGTGTCGGCTGGGTGTACATGAAATTAACTGAGTCCTCTGGTCCAACTTAAGCCGATCGTTGACTGGAAATGGTTATGTCAGCTACTTGGAGACTGTATGCAGCTATTCACTGACTTCATGGTCTGAAGCAACGATAGAATTTTCATGGATGACAATGCACCATGTCACCGGGCCACAATGCCACAACTGTTAGCGACTGGTTTGAAGAACATTTGGACAATTCGAGTGAATGATTTGGCCACCTAGATCGCCTGAAAGGAATCCCATCGAACATTTATGTGACATAAGCGAGAGGGTCACATCGTACACAAAATCCTCCACCGGCAACACTTCCGCAGGTATGGAGGGCTATACTATAGAGACAGCATCGCTGAATATTTTTGCAGGGGACTTCCAAAGACTTGTTGAGTCTATGGCACGTCGTATTGCTGAACTACGCCAGGCAAAACGAGGTCCAACACGGTATCATGAGGCATCCCATGACTTTTGTCAGCTCAGAATAGGCAGTTCCTACAGTGGATCTGGATTTGCTTCATTACTCATTCTGCAAAAATAAATGAACTAACTGACAACGCTAACTATGTAATCGCTACTGCACTTCTGTAGGGCCTACATAGTATTCTCAGTATTATAAATGTTATCTCATCAGCCCTTCTGCCAGAAGAAGAAGCTATTGGCTCCGGAACCTTGCACATTTTCACATATTTTAGACGTGATTTTTTCCTGCCGCCACTTGGTGAGAAAATTTTCTTAAAGTAGGATATTACATTTTCAAACAGCCAGTAGTTTCGTTGATATATACATATTGTTTGCAACAGTAAACACAGTAAATCAGTTCACTATTCTGTATTTCTTGTTTTATCACTAGTCAGAAACTTCGCAAGTGCTTACGACTGCGTGTATCGGTGGATAATTCGTGCAGATTATATTCAAGTTGTTTTTTATAGTTGGCAGATTGATATTTTATCAGTGCCAATGGTTTTCAAATGCACACTAACATCTTTCGGCACTGCTCCCAGTATTATTATTATTATTATTATTATTATTATTATTATTATTATTATTATTACATCCATTATTATTAGTGGTAGTGGTCAGATGCAAAGTAATGGCAGTGGTCAGACACGAAGCATTGGCAGTCTGAAACCTTCCATCTTCTGCCGTTACAGAAGTAAGGAATTCAGCAATCAAGTGATTTACAGACACTGAGTATAGTGTACACATTTTAAATTGGTTTATTTTAAGCGGAAGTGCAAGCTGTGGTTGTAGCAAGTACCGCTAGTCAGAGGAGTGGTACAGAGGAAGTATATTTTGCAACATGTATCTACCCTTAACGTGGATAGTTAGGTTTCTTTCATGAGACGAAGGTAAGGTAGAACTCACGATGCACTGAGAATTGCTTTATCATCCTATAAAAAAAAGTTGTTAGAAATAAGCAGTAGCAATTGTTTTATTGAATCATTTGTTCGTGAATTGATAAAATACCTCCAAAGCAAAACATAGTTTATCTTTCCACATCGTAAAACAAGTGTTCGAAGAAAATTCTGTTTCGTGCTAAACTTTAGTCAGACACCACCTAATATTTGATTACACTCAGGGGCAATGGTCTCAGAAAGGTTGGGAACAACTGTCTTGGAAGACAAGTTAAAGAAAGGTAAACCAACGTTCATAGCACTATAGACTTAGAGAAATATTTTGAAAATGCTGACTGGAATATGCACCTGAAGGGAGCAGGATATACTGCAGACAGCGAAAGATTAGTTATAACTCATACGGAAACCTCACGGCGGAGTTAAAAACTATGAAAGAAAAGCAGTGACTGAGAAAATAATGAGACAAGAATGTAGCCTATCACCTATGTTGTACTGAACGAAATAACACTTCTTGGCACGGAGATGGATTCTTAAATTGCTTCTGGAGGAGGCCAAGCTGATACTATAACACATAAAATCTGTTACATTACTTTATAATAAACTTGAACAAGATGAAGTACCTAATTTTTTAACAATCCATGTTCACATGCATGTCATGCGTAGTTATTACTCTCACTGAACACTAATGTATCACTTGGTAGAGTAGATGTTAATAGTCCCTTTTCACAAAGTACAACGGACTATAAAGTTTGTTACAAAGGTCTATCTGATACAACTATCACCCTGCTAGCTGTAGTGGAACTTTGCTGTCGTCTTCGATGACTGCAGTCTGGGCTGGGGGGCCCTCCGCTCTGACGTTAACTATGCAGCAGCGGTAGCGCATGAAACTCTTGATGCGGTTTCTACGCCGACATCCCTCATCCGTCGTTGCGTCTGGCAGCGACTGTGCTTACTTGTGGCTCCGTTGCGAGTTACCAACTTTGCCTCCGCAACTCGTTCTTCAGATGACAGCACACCTGATGTCATTCAGTCTCTACATTGAACAAGCAGTAAGGGAATCCAAAGAAAATTTTGAAGATGGAATTATTAAAGATGGAATTAATGTTCAGGATAAGAAAGAAAAACTTTGAAGCTTGCCGATGACGTTGTAATTCTGTCAGAGACAGCAAAGGACATGGAATGGACATATCTTGAAAGGAGAATATAAGATGAACATTATCATAAGGACAGCAATGTTAGCAGAATATTGTCGAATTAAATCAGGTGATCCTGGAAGAATTACATGAGGAAATGACATAAATGAACCACTTATTGGGCAAACTAACATTAATGAGCCACAGCGTAAGTACCAGGTATCATTATTATTGACAGATGCATATGTCTGCTGTGTGTGTGTTTGTGTGTGTGTGTGTGTGTGTGTGTGTGTGTGTTTGTGTGTGTGACACGAATCTCGCTTCTTCGTTTGCAGGAGAACTACAGCTTCCTAGAGGTGGGTATACAGCACCAGACCAGACCCATCTATAATGCATTCACTGACACCCTGCGCAGGTTCTTCGATACCATGAGTGGGTCCATCCACAAATATGATGCATCCACCCTGGCATGGTCCATCACACTGACATCGACAACGTCCTGGGCATAGCTCCAGTAGCAGCCCTACACCCCCCCCCCCCCCCCTTACTCCAGTGTTATGGATCATCAGTTAAACCACATAACTGCACTAAACTACTTTTTGGTAGCGTGTGCTTTCAAGTACAGGATCTTGCAGGCTCACATTGACAATCTTAACACAAGCTAACAAGATCCTTCTACTTTCCTCAGTGTTGTTTTCAAATTGTTTTGGCAGGGAGTACTCTGAAATCGTGAGTGACCCATTGTATCCCTTCATTAGGCACTAGACAGTTGTGTACTGTCTGTGAGCTGACGCTCCCCCCCCCCCCCCCCACCCCCCCCCCCCCTCGAAAAAACAGCACACTGATGCCGTGAATCAAAGTATTTTTAAAATGTGAGCCTAACGTAAGACAATAAAGAGCAACGAAGGACCATCTGTGTGGAATTGATTGCGTATTATGAGGCTGACTGTGGAGGTTATTGATCCACTAAAGCTGTCATACTGAACTTTGATCAAGTTGAAAAATAAGGTTTTGAAGCCAAGTGAGTGGGGAATAATATGATGTGTTGGAATCCTGAATAAAACCTACATGCTTTCATACAAAACAATGTTGCATTACTTATTGAGTACCTATCACACATCTGTTGCTACTGGGTAATCTGAATAAGCTGTCATACGTTCTTCCATTATCATGTCCTTCCATTCTCGATGTAGAACACTGTAAGTACATTTCTCTGATAGAGTCTTCTTTGTTCGCCTCGAGTGCCTTGTCAATTGACCTCATGACGTCCAGGAATCTGGCACTAAGAAGAATAATCCTACAGATATACGGACTTTGAATGAGGAGCACGCGGATCTTCATAATAAAATTATTCCTTCTTGCCATAGAGCATCATAATCCGATTGGCCGACCTCCCATGCCGATCACGATCCCGTCTTCGCCCACTGCCTTAGCCCCTTCCTGTCTCCACTCCCCAGTGTGGCCTTCAATATAAAATGCACGATTTCATCAGACCTAATGTGACGCCGCAAGAAAGTGTTGCGGGATGCTGAGTCAGTGATTTGCGACAAAACATAAACTGCCCTTCTGCTTACAATATTTAGGTTCAAATGAATACACGGGTATATTGCAGTAGTGCTTCGGTTATACAGAGGCTTGTACAAGGTAGACTAGCATGAAATCTGCATCAAACTAGTCTTCGGAATGAAGACCACAACATAAACAACAACCTGTAAATTCGTCCAATATTCCATTTCATAGGAGCTATCAGTTTTTTTAAAGTAGACTTGAGAATATTCGTGTGTGAAGAATTGCCTTTAACGATGACTTGCGTAGTGTTTCTATGTCATATTTAATTCATTCTTGAAGCTAAGTAATGTGTACTACAACATCTTCCGATACTGACCAATTGAGATTGATTCTGCGTACAGGGTTTCAAATGTTTACACTTTCGATGTGTATTTCCCATAAATATTTTTGTGAAATAATCTCTTCATTCCCCAGGTGACTGAAAATCATTCTTGTAGCACTGTGAAGAAAACATGAATAAGATGGTATATTTACATTTTTCGCGGGTGTCCGTGCTATGACCCGCCCCCTTAGTCGAACAGATTAAAAAGAAAACAGGAAGAAAATAAACTGGTGTTCAACGACCCACCGAAGCGGCTGTTAAATGCCGAGCATTCAAGACAGAGGCCGGATAAACTTTGTACTGGCACGCCACACGATTAATGTGCTTTCGCACCACTAGCAAAAAATTACTCAAGAACTTCGTGAAAAATGTAATTGGTTTACTGAAAAGCAAAACAATTCAAGGAACTAAGGCAAGACATACTCATAAACTAACGTAACTCTTTGCAATTAGCAACTTAAGCGTGGAAATCTGACAATATAAAAGCAACACCTGTTGATATACAAAAGTGATGTTTCACTCTAAGCGGGAATCTGCAATTAAACATAAGGTTGTTTAGTTATAGATTAAGCTGTGTCAGTATTAGCAGTAGAACCATAATCGTTATCTTTTCTCTCGTTGTTGTGCTTTAAACTTCACACCTGCAAGAGTCAAGTCTGTGCTGTTGTCAAGGAGATCTTTTGTTTTATAGTTATGAGTAAACGTCATTAGAACAACAAAGAGTAGTACTTCAGTGTAATGAAGAATATACGTTTATTCCTTATCCGTACATTCAAGAGTTTTCCCTCTATATTTGCAATATGTGTTGGACGTGCGTAAGTTAGGAGAAAGGGAGTTTTTCGTGGGTGGTTTACTGATTTGACAGCGTACGGATAGAGCTTAAAAATGCAAACTAATATAAAAAATGGAACTATTTGTAGCATACACCCTGATAAACAGATTCTATTAAGTCGAAAATCTTAAAAGTCATCTTATACTTGTTGCGCGACACGCATTCTCGATGGAATCTTTCGTGACAACCTAAGGAGCTCTGGTTTGGAGCAAAGCCATGATCTAAGGTATCCGAAGGTATCCAGCAGAAGGCCTTGTAAAAAGAAACTGTGGGGTGTACATAGAGATTCACAGCACAATAGGCAAGTCACTGAGTTTCTTCATCATTCTACAAATAGGAGCGTGTCCTCTAAGAAGAAAGAATGTATGAAACTGATAGTGAGATGAAAATACCGTACTTCAATGCAGTAGGAATTCGTGACATTGGAAAGGGGAGGATATTTATCGTCAGATGATAACAGCATCAGATAAGGAAACAACAGGTGCTGAAATCTTTATGACTAGAAAGAGACGTAGCATACTGTGTTACTATGAGCAGTACAGTGATTCTTCTGAATGTTGAAAACAAGACCAGGTCAATCACCAATGTATTGGTTTCCAAACCAATTTCACCAGGTGACCAAGAGTAATTTTAGAAAATATATTGGATAATTGATTAAATACGTGAAACTCTCACAATGTTAATCACTGAAACATTACAGCAGTGAAGAGAAAGGGTAGAAACACGTCAAAGAGGTTTCTAGAGTTTTTATATATGGCTCAAATGTTTGTATTGAGTTTCCTATACCAAAATCGAAAAAGAAGAATGTTTCCTTGTGAAAAATCAGGAGACATGTTAGTAAAATGGTACTTGCTTGACACACTGATGGTTTTCCCTTAATTGTTAACATCAGTGTGTAGTTAGATATTATACATATCCCACTTTTCGGAATTTTTTCCCATTGCGTGATTCCGTTTAATGTACTTTCGAGATCCACACGTGTAATTTCTTCGTCTGTTACACCCAAA
This sequence comes from Schistocerca gregaria, assembly GCF_023897955.1. Classification (NCBI taxonomy): domain Eukaryota; kingdom Metazoa; phylum Arthropoda; class Insecta; order Orthoptera; family Acrididae; genus Schistocerca; species Schistocerca gregaria. The sequence continues at coordinate 516,233,676 of NC_064921.1, read as the reverse complement.
TTTCAGTCAGTTCTTCTCTTCAGCCAATTCCTCTGTAAAATAGAATTTTCCATTTAATTGAAAGTTGGGATGAAGACTACTTTATACTATACTGGTATGAGTTTGGTTCATCTTTCTCTTCTTCCAACGTGACAACCTATTCTATCCATAAGGGACCTACAATTCAACTCAGTAATTTTGAAAGCAACAATAACACCTTAGATAACAATGTAGAAAGAAAACCTGGAGTCGTCATACGAGCAAAGCAAAAGTTGCAGCTTACTACAGCTTGATTGTTACCAACGCTTTTGATGCTCTCCACATCACTGTAGTTCCTGTTTTGTTTGTAACTAAGACAAACTTGGCGTTTGGCAACATTACCCACGTATACGAATGTTTTTGCCAGTCTTCCTTACTTTTTACTACGGAAGCAATAGCAACGTAAAGTCTTGACGCTGACATGCGTTTACGTTACATTTTTCCCCATTCTGTTTTAGCTTTCCTTGATGAACTCTTCGAAGGAAGAATGCAGCACTAAGATTTAGATTTTTCTCCTGACTAGTTTGCGTTTTTTTGGGGACAGTAAAAATGGGATGGATCTCTCATAAAAACTGAAGAGTTTATACAATCTTATTACAATTTTCGATAATGTGAGAATTTATTATAAACAGTTGAAACTAATTACGGATATGGGTTGAACATTTTGAGAAATGTTTGACACGAAATAAAGAGCATTATTTAATAAACGAATACGTTGAAATTGCTTAAAACATAAAAAACCGGAAAATGAAACAAGCTTTTGTGGCTTTACTAGTAGTATAGAAACATAGGAGAATGTGTTCTTTACCCATATCTGAGAAAGAATCGATGACAGGTTCAGTATACCAGTTGTTAACATTCATCGTTTTCTATTTATTTCTTAATTTATTCAAATCACTATTACTGAGAAAAGGTTAAGGCCACCCTCCGTCTCTTCCTGTCATGAGTGGCCTCTTCGTTGTTTCATATTAAATAATTAACCCATTAAGCATTCCTTAGTCTCTCTGTTGCAAAGTTTAGTCTTTACCCCCCCCCCCCCCCCCCCCCCAACTTTCCTACTTTAATTTCAGCGCAAAGCTATTAATTGCTATATATCGCACGAAGTGTCGATTTGTGTCTTCTTCTTCTTATGGTTCTCTTCTCATTACACCTTCAGGTACTTGTTCATTTAGTATTTTACGTATCTGCTTCATTTTTACACATCCTTCTGTAACGAATGTCGAAGTTTCTAATACAAATTTCCCATGTTCATTTGAACCGGATGTAGATATTAAAAAAAAATTATTCTGTCCTACAACATTATTTTAAACAGTGGATCTTTTTCCTTGTAGGACCCTCTCTTACCCCTGCCAGACTATTTAGGGCATCTTGTGATGATATGAAATCTCGCTTCCTGGGGAGGAAATCATTTCCGATCTTAAACTTTTCCGTAAACAATTAAGATTTTTAACAGAAAGGAATTCTACTTTCTGCCTCAATTTATTGCACCTTTCTTGCCTTTATTTATCCTTGAACCATATCTGGTTCTTAGGAAGATCAACCACGTTACTGTCGGAGAACCACTTTCGGCCTAGCAAGTAAGAAAGAGATGGTGTTAATGTTTTAATTGTAAACAACAAGAGTACCCATGTTAAGTTCTTTTAGTTACTCTTTCTTGTTAAAGGTAACAGTGCCGACATCGTAATAAAAACAAAAAGCCGACTGAAACCGAAAAGGAATAGCAATGAAATTCTAAACGCAGTTTGGAACATACCCAGTGATGACTCATACCATTATGACCACTGCGAATTGAATGCTGCCTGGTGGCGTCAGGGCACGTGACGCTGCAAGGAAAGTACACGTAAGTATATAAACGGAACGGGGATGAGGGGGAAACATTCTAGCGAAGATAGGACCGCAGAGATAAGCTAGTTTGGCAAAGGACAGACTGTTATAGTCCGGCACATCCAAATAAACATCTTAGATATATCCAAGATCATCAGCTATTCGTATGTTACTGCCGTAAGCTTCTATGAAAAGTAGTTGAAGTACAGTGAAACCACGAGTAGACTACAAGGTGTTGGGCATGCACGTCTCGTCACAGAACATGGAAGTCGGGGCTTGACAACTCTGTAAAGCGGGATAGCGGTGATACGCTGGTGCAGACACAAGTGTTTCTGAGCGCAGCATTCAGCGCACATTTTTTAACATGGGCCCTGCAGCCCTGCTCCACTGTTGACCCAAGCACATTGTTGTTTGGTTTGTGTATGCCCATCCTTTTGACTGGAGGTCTTGGGGACCACGGCCGTTCACTATTGTAAAACAATGAACGTCTATAGCCGTAGTTGTGCTCTTGTTTACTGTGTAGCTACCAGTGCGCCATCTTCAGGCCTTAGCTGATGCTGAATGGGTTATCACGATCCATATGCCCGTTGCATCAGTGGCCAACACAACTGGTTTACGCAGACTATCAGTAACTGTGATGTCAGCACTCCACCAATAACTCCTTGAGCTTGAACTAAGGCCTGAAGACGGCACATTGAAACACGGGAACTGGTAGTATACAATAAATAAAATCATAAGGTCGGCTGTAGATATTTCATTTTCTTACAACATTGTTATTTACGACTGCAAAGGGGACAGGTTAATTGAGATTGGACAACGGATCAACGGAAACACGTCGCTTGGACGGGTGAATCAAGTTTCTTGTTACAGTGGATGGATGGTCGTTCCCAGTTACTCTCTCATCCAGGCTGAAGGCTGCTCAGAAAATGGACCTCACCACGGACAAAGGCCAATGGAGGCAGTAATATGTTATGGTCGACATTCACCTGGCCTTTCATGGGACTGGTGGCAGCAATAGAAGTACCATGACAGTTGTGGACTAACTGAACATTATTGCGTATTATCTGTATCACTCCATGTTTGATGTCTTTCCTGACGAAGATAGCACCCCTCAGCAGGATAACAGGTTGTGTTTCAAGGCTACAGCAGTTTCAGGTGCATGACAACGAACTCACCAAACTCCCCTCCTGACCTGAACTCAATGAAACATTACACAGGGTGGTCACAAATAGTCTGAGAAACTTGTAAGGGTGTTGTAGAATTGGTTGTGCTGAGAAACAATTGTTAAGAAAAAAATTCGATACATTGCATCATCCACCTCAGAGTTAATTAGCTATCAGGGTGTTGCGCGGGCAAAATGAAGCTGCCAGCTAGATACATTTAGTGTCAGTTGTTCTCATAGCGTAGATGATAGCGCGAGTGAACGCTCAACCTTTGGCTCGAGCTCGCTCGTTACTGCCGTCTCAAGTCCTATTTTTGTCTCGCTTCCTTCCTTTCTTTGTTCGGTTTTAGGAAATCGAATGAACACAACGGCCGTTTGAATCTGCGCGCGAATAGCCCTGATCGATAAACTTCAATGCTAATTAACTCGGAAACTGCACAACGTAAAGAATTTTTTTCTTGATATTTATTCCTCCGCATAACTGACCCTGCAACATCCGTGCGACATCGTGCGTTACCCCGGTCCTCACTATCCACCGTCCCCTAATTTACGGGAATTGCGTGAAATGTTTGAAGACATTTGGTGTCGAAGGTGAAGAAACATGCTGTCAAGCTGTTGATCACAGAGTTTCGGCTCGTCATTTTATATCGAAAGGATAAAGTAGACGCCAGTTGTGGCTGCGTACTTACTGCCGCAAAGAAATGAATAGTATCCAGTGCCGTTATTACAAACAATCAAGGTGAAGGTAAGCATCAATAGTGTATCAGACAGGTTAATTGGATGCTTTTATGGACACCTGCCTCAGGAACTTGGTAACAGAGCGCTTCAGACACAAATCGGGGAACATTGAGAGTATTTCTCCTGATCATGCTATTGTAATAGATGTGTCAATTTGCAGCTGCAGAATTGGAGAGTCATGCGGTTAAAACTAACGTCACAGATACGGATTTCTGTGAGATTATTCTGAATGAAATTCCTCGGACAGTTAGTGAACGGGCTCGTCAGAACGAAGTCTTAGACCTGCTGGTAGATAGCAGACCTGAACGTTTCGAATCAGTTAATGTAGAGGTGGAAGCCAGTGAACTATATGGGTGCCGTAGCGCCAGTGAGTACAGCTGTTACAGGTAATGTGAAGAAAGGTTGGAAAACATTTAAGTAGCAAGAATGAGAGGAAGCAAACCGCGTAATATCTTAGCAGTGCACTTAAAATATTGCGGTTTGAGGACGAGTTTCATAGAATCTTTGTTCCAGGATGCCACATTATTGAGAAGATCTTTGTTCTCCAAAAGGGTATAGTGCTTGGCCATAAAACATGCTTCGTAATTCTGCAATTGACTGTCGGCAACAATTTGTCTATAGTTACGTGCATCTATCCCACGACCATCTTTGAAAACGACGATTTACACTACTCAGATAACCCGTTAGCAATCATTACTTCCTCGACCTACGATAAACTGCTGATACAAGGAGAGAAAGGTCTCTCGAGTAATTTCTGTAGTCCCTCACAGGTTCCTCATCATCAGATCCAGAGAGATATCTTTCCACTGTCGTGCACGTTTGGCTGATTTTATGTTTGTTGGTCACTTATCTCAGAATCTGCCATTTCGGCCTTCGTGTGGTGATTGAAAGAAGCAACTGTATTACGGTCACACGCTATTCAACGATTTAGACAGACTGACGTCAGCATTTCATGTAGTTTTGGTGTCAGTAAAGTCACTGAGCGAGTTAATAGATGTTTTCTACCCGTTAGTGACCTAAGACCCAATATTCTTATGGATTTTGTCGAATCGATTGGTAAAATTTTACTTTCGAATTCAGTGTACTACTCCCCCATTACATCGGAAACTTCGTTTGCGGACTCGTCACCAGAACTTTTTTGCTTCTTTTATCGGACAGTTTCACGCATTTCAGTTTTTGCTGTTAATCATGAGACACCCCAAATTTTCAGTAACATACGCTGTGTGGATGAAAGTCTTATGACTGCCACCCCTAGTTAATACAAGGACGCCGGCGAAAAAGCGGTTTGGACTACCTGTGGCTGATATCACAGTGTTAAATCTTTGACGAAATAATTCTGCTGCCGTTGAGGCAGTGTCTTCGTAATCGCATAAACATGATTAGCTGTTGTCCACTTTTAAGGCAAAGGGGTCATTCATCAAGTGCTCTGCTTCGTACCAAAAATGTTGAAGACGGATCTGCTCGCAAACCCACCAGATTTTCATCGAATGATAATGGAGCTGTCCTCCTTTTGTGAAAACAAGCATAATCATACTGAAACAGAAAGGACGAGATTCCACATTTGAATTGCACTGCACGAAAGGGCTCGCATGCTTTGTCTGAAATATTTTCACGAATATCTGCACTCATTTCCTAATTAACAATCACATTACATTACACAAAGAGCATTCTGTAGTGTACCGGTTGATGCTGGATCACTTAGTCTATTCTGTTTCGACTCCCTGACACCCAAATTTTTCCCTTTCGACAGAAAAAATACTTGAAAACTCATACGAAGATTCTGGCACTTTAACGTACGAAATTCCAACGCAAACATCACTACATCCTTTCCTTATGGGCTATTACAGGTACAGGCGTAGGGTTAGGTATTTCACTAGAGAGGTAAGACTCAAAATTTGTGAATAGTGGGAAGGATAAAGGAATTCGGTCACGCAAAATTCACTGACGTCAATGGGAAGTGTTGCACCATGAGTACCTTGACCGAACGCTACCAAACTCATACACCAGTATTTCCATGCCTGCAGGACAAATTAATTAAGATTTCATACTTACATCACCTTATTTTCAGCATTTTCGGTACACAAAAATCCATTTCTACAAATGAAGAATAGTGTAAGTAAAAATGATGGATCTCGGGTGTGGCTTAAGTTGCTGCAAGTATTCGGATGGAGATTGCAACGCAGGACGCCCAGAGGAAGTGCAAGAGGAGGCTATCACCATCTTTTGGACATTGAGAAAAGTTTAGTCATTGCCATCAGTGACATGGGAGCATCATACCGACAGATCGCACAGACAGCTGACATTAGAGCGGTGAGTGCACAAAGAGTAGCGACGAGATGGGCTCAGGATAAGAATGTGGAGAGCAGAGTAGGCGCGGGTCTTTCCAGAAGGACTATACCACGAGCAGGTTTTAGGATTATTCTACTCTCTCTCTGAGGAATAGACAAATGACATTACCAGAGTATTAGCATAGACAGCTGGAAATATATTATTACTAGGAGTTGGCTTGATATTTCGAGTTACCTCGAGTTTTTTTTTTTTTTTTTTTAGTTATGAGTCTCGCTGCTTCTGCTCGTAGCGGTCAGTACGATGCTAACGTATTCGTAGACGAGTTGGAGTAAGGTCACAGACTGCAGCTACTCTCTAGGCCCACATTTACCCAATTGCCGGAATGAAAGTGTGGAGAGCTTTGTTTGTTGTTGTTGTGGTCTTCAGTACTGAGACTGGTTTGATGCAGCTCTCCATGCTACTCTATCCTGTGCAAGCTTCTTCATCTCCCAGTACTTACTGCAACCTACATCCTTCTGAATCTACTTACTGTATTCATTTCTTGGTCTCCCTCTACGATTTTTACCCTCCACGCTGCCCTCGAATGCTAAATTTGTGATCCCGTGATGCCTCAGAACATGTCCTACCAACCGGTCTCTTCTTCTTGTCAAGTTGTGCCACAAACTTCTCTTCTCCCCAAGTCTATTCAGTACCTCCTCATTAGTTATGTGATCTACCCATCTAATCTTTAGCATTCATCTGTAGCATCACATTTCGAAAGCTTCTATTCTCTTCTTGTCCAAACTATTTATCGTCCGTGTTTCACTTCCATACATGGCTACACTCCAGACAAATACTTTCAGAAACGATTTCCTGACAAATCTAGCTTTAGGAGATCACAATAGGAGTGTTGAAGGGTGGCTGAATGCTGTTACTATGTAGCATAGACAATAAATCCTTTTGTTATACACACACAGTTCAAATATAATATATCACTTTACCACTGTACCAGCTGACAAGACTTACGTGCTTTAGACACTTCTCGAAAGGAGCTTTGTTGGTAGATACACTATAAACGGTGACAACAACCGATACGGAATGACTGTAATGGTGGAGTCGTACCACATTTGCCGACATCTCCAAGTTGACTGCTAGGTGAAGGTGGTGACCCCCACCGAGCATCATTTCTGTGTTGTCGGCAAGGAAATAAATCATGTGATGGCAGTGTCGAGTGGCACCACTGGGCCATACAGAGGGCGCCGCGCCGCTGTCCCTGCACTGCCTGTGCTTTCCCTAAATCACTCCAGGCAAATGCCGGGATGGTTCCTCTGAAAGGGCACGGCCGACTTCCTTCCCCATCCTTCCCTAATCCGATGAGACCGACGACCACGCTGTCTGGTCTCCTTCCCCAAACCAATCAACCAACCAACCAACCTGTACTGCCTGAGGCGGAAGAACGAGCGCTGCAGTCGGAGTCTTCGGTCCGAGTCGGACGGCACAAATTAGGATTTCGGGTTCGACTCATGGTCTGCAATAATCTGTAACTGTCGCCACATATTCAGTATACTGCAGATTCAGCATATCTAAACAGTTTATACTGATATAATGGTCATTGCATCTGAATTGGTTTTATCCCCATCAGTCCATTCAATTTCTTTCAGTGCATTTCTGTCTCTCGATTGTTCATGCAACAGTCCTGATGATAAGTGGGCGTGCTGCATATTTCGCCAAAGCCGTCTCCACTTCTGAAAAAGCGGGAAAGACAGTGGAGTGTAAAACTTAAGGACGAAAGCAACTTTCGCATGATTTGTCATTGCCATGTAACATAGCTCGATGAAAATTGTACCACACATTGAAAGAACTGTTTAGTACAGCACAGTACAGTACAGAAGGTAACTGCAAGTAGCATGCACTCAGAAAACAGAAATGTCAGTGTTGTTAGAAGACAATAATTATACTCTAGTCACCGTGATTTATGATGGTCCATGAGACATTATAAAAGGTGGGACACGATTGTTAATAGGGTATGTGAACACAAAGGATAACAATGCGTGCTCTGCAATGTGCTTCCTTGATGGCCATAATGTTGATAAGGACCTCTTTTTGTAGGACGTTCCAATCCTCGAAATGTTCAAATGTGTGTAAATTGCTATGGGACCAAACAGCTGAGGTCATCGGTCCCTAGATTTTCCCACTACTTAAACTGACTTACGTTAAGAACAACACACACACTCATGCCCAAGGGAGGACTCGAACTTCCGGCGAGAGGGGCGCCGTGACATGGCGCCTCAAACCACGGGGCCACTCTGCGCGACTACCAGTCCCCAGCCACAGCTGCTGACAACTGGTCGATGTTCCTCGGTGCATAAGGCCCTGCCGTAGTGGATCTCCAAACGCATCCGAAACGTGCTCGATGGGATTTAAGTCCGAGGTAGGCCAGTCCATTAGCCGAATATCCTGTCGTTCCAATAGCTACTTCACCGTTGCAGTTCGAAGCGGTAACGCACTGTGACCCAAAAAACCCGAAGTCAGAGCTAAAAGCACCTCTGAAGAGTTGCAGCATGGGAGAGGAGTATAGCGTTAGTGTGTGCATTACGTTCACTCATCAGGTGACAGATGGGAACGCTTAATGCACCCAGGAACACTGCCGAAAATATTTTTTTTTTTTGTGGTCCAGTTGTCATGGTGCGGAAAGGCACAATGTTGGATGGGCGTACAGATCTCCAAATCCTTGAACACCGTGCTCTCACAGTTATTGTGAGATCGTACTCCTTCTGCATGTGGATCTCCTCAGTGGTTCATTCGGCCCTGGCTTCAACTTTATGGATGGGGGTGCGCTGCCGCATCCAACTCCGCATATGGAGGAGCTATTGGAACGAGAAGATTTTAGAGAAATACACAGGTCTGCTCGTTCGCTCCACTTGGAACCCATGGAGCACACATAGGATGCATTGGGGAAACGTACTGCAGCATGTCCTCATATGGGAAAGACCATCGAGCAGTTGTCAGTCGAGCTGATGGAGGGTGTAACTCCCTAGCCCAAGAACTCTTATCAGTGTTGTGGGCCGTATGGGAGCACGTTGTAGATAGAGCACGCATTGTTGTCGACTACAGTCGAACACCATATTCAAGAACCTCGTCCCACTTTAGTAACGCCCAGAGAACCATCATAAATCGCAGTTATCACATTATCTTTGAATAAAAGTGTTATTTACATTCCTCTCTTCACGTATTTCTTTCAGTTACGGTCTGTAGTATACTGCTGCAGTTCTTTGAAGCTTCATCGAGCTCTGTTACTAGATAGTGACATCTTGCTAAAGTTACTTTGGACCGTACGTTTTGCACACCAGTGCACCTGCCGGAGTTCGCTGCAGAGCGGTGGCAGAGTCCGGGCAGTCACAGACAGAGCGCGGTGCCTCGCCCGCCGCGGCCGCCCTCGATACGCCCACGCGCTTGTGCGTAGGCGTGGGTGTGTCGTGCGCGGTGCGTGGCGCACGCATGATGCAGGTCTACGCACCGGCTGCGGGCAGCCGCGATCCGCCGCGCACACCACCCTGCCTGCCCCACATCCGCGCCCCAGCCGCCCGAATCCATTAGCGTTATCGTGTTGGCGCGCTAATCAGGGCGACACTATTATTTTCGTCCTTTTTTTCCGCAGCGCTCCCATTCTGCCGTTAATTAAACAGTTGCCCGCGCTACGCCTAACTGTTCAGCGGTCGGCGCCCAAGAGGCGTTACGCTCGGCCTGCGAACTCTAAATGGATTTCCAGCGGCGTGCGGGAGTCTGTTACGTGAGCGAGGCGGGGCTCGTCCACCGGTCTGTCAGCTCAGAAGTAGTTATCGCGGGAAATCGCCTACAAAATCCATCCGAAAATTCGGCCGGATTTGTGCCCACTAACCTTACACTTCTCACTGGTTCTAGCTTCCCAGTTTGACACTGAAGGTATTTTACAGGTCCGAAGGGAACTTGGAGAAATTTTTCGACTAACAGTGTTATCATCAGATGTGTTCTCCAAACAATAATTAAACTACACCATGGGCATAAAATTTGTTCACTGACAATAGATCTGAAATCAGCTGGACTTTGATGACATCTAGCCTCGTTATCAAGATCGCTAGCCCCCCACTTTTGTCTCGGTATATGTTCCTCGCTTTCGCACTTTCAAGAATTACGTATTCCACATCGGAAAGGAACCATGTCGTCAGCTTCGAGAACAGGCTCCAGTCACAGTCAGGTAAATTAGCGCTAGTAAGTTATCCATTTTTATATTTGATCATAAACTTTCACGCAAGTAAAACAGGAAAACTGCACCGTGTGCCATTAATGCAATGACCTTTCCTATTTCATTTCCTTTTAACACTGGCACGTTAGACGACCACATGAGCACGATGTGTCTTACCGACGCGCAAGCGGAACAGTGGGTACCCTCCCTGCATAATCTAAATAACGTGTCTTACCGCCGCTACAGCACTGTGCATTATTGCGTAACAAACAGCACGAGAGTCAAATTTCTGACAGTCACCAAGTGAACTGACAGCGAATATTGACTGCATTTTTACGAAAGGCACTAATAACTTAAGAAAAATTTAGTCTTTCTGTGCATAATCACAGTCCAATGTGGTAGAACGATGGATGACTTGGTGGAGGCTCTCGTTGTACAAGTCTGCAATTTGGCTGTTTGGCTAACGTTCCCACCTCAAAATAAACTTGTCCGTTCTGGAAGTAACTGCTGCGCATCTGTTTCTTCATCCTAGGAAATAGGAAGAAATCACTGGGTCTCATGTCAGTAGAAAACGAGGGATGAGGTGAAATTTGGTAGTCCAGGGGAGCAGTATGTGCGATTGCGTCTTGTGTAGAATGAGATGGAGATCGTTATATGCTGGTGATAAAATTGTTTCTCTTAAAAGAAAGTGTTGAAGTCAGAAAATGGCTAAGTAAAGAATATTTGTACTTACAAGGGAAGTAGAGTGAAAGGATGCTACATACTGATACTTGGTGTCTGTGCTGTAGACTGTATGTTATGTTTATGCTGTTACTTCAGACATGTCGTACGTATCATGCATATGTTTTCTTGAACTGATTAGAAAGATAATTGATAGGTGCAATTGTTGGAGCTTCGCTATTTGTTTAAATTATTATATTATTGGTTATCTATACATAAAGGCGTCTTTGTTTTAAATTAAATTTTTTGTATGGGTTTCAATAGAATACGGAGCAGAGGATAACCAGGAAAGAAACTTATCAATGCTAAGAGCAAATTTAATTTAATTTAGTTGATTATGTCTGAATATTTCCCTAAGTACAAAAGTATTCTGGATTTAAAGAACCCAAAAGCCAAACAGCTAACAATTTTATGTTGCAGGATCAAGATTTTGTTGTTTAAATTATTGTGTTAACAACATTTTCATTGTCTATTACTTTTTATATTTCATAAGTTGATCCTTTTGTTAACAAGGATCGATTAAAGCAGATCAAACGAATATACTGAATTTGGATTAAAACAGATTGAAACGGAATATAGATACATACTGTCGGTGGAATTTATTCGGATATGAATGGAAGAGGTTGTGTATGCACTGTTACAACAATATAACCAATAAAAATCTGGCAAATGTTGTATTAAATTATCATTTTTTTACCTTTTGTGTTCTTTCAATGCGTAATACATTAATAATTAGCAATAAGTCTAACTTTAGCAAAAATTCAATATATTAAATTAATTATGCACTTATTATCTATAACTTTTTCTCTTGCTCATGCACAAGTCCTTATTCTGTTGCATTCTATCAACAAAATTAAAATTAAAGGGAAATATGTTTATTTACATATAATCATTTAACATAATAATTTGTAACAAATACCCAAGCTCCGGAAATTGCACTTTCCAGTTACCTTTGTACTCAATGTCAGCAAGTAAATCTCTAAAATGTGTAAAATCCTTGAAGTGAAAGCGTAAACATAATGTACCGCCAAGAGCACATGCAAGAAGTAGCAGTATGCAGCATCCTTTCGATTCTACTTCTCTCGTACGAACACTTTACTTTTATGATTTGAGATTTTCAACTTTAACAGTGCCTTATATGAAAAAATAGTCATTTGCTAGCAATAAAATTCGTTTTTCAGATAAGGCACTGTTAAGTGTGCATTTGGAGGGTCTCGTTGGTTACTTTTGGCGAACGGCTCATTTGGTGAAGGCAACTGGTATCACATGCTGGTTAAAGGCTGAGCTCACCATTTGTAGTACCATACTCAGAGTCGACTGCAATCCTCTGTTTCGGATGACAGTGGCAGGTCTAAACCAGAGTCTTGGACGACTCTGACGGTATTGGATGCGAAACTGTCGACTTCCGCTAGAGAACAGAGAATTGTAGGTTTCCTCTGAGTCGGTCAGGAGTGCACTACACGCAGGAAGCGACCACTGGGGTAGCGGAGTATGTGTGACGTGCATATGGGAGATTCGTAGGTTAGAGAAACCCCGCCCCCCCCTCCACCCTGTTGGAATTTAACACTAATTGCCTGCCAAAATCAGTCAAAATGTTCTCTGAGAGTGCTCTTCCTCGCAGACTGTATATAAAAAAGGCTGATATGATATTAATAAGCTTCAGAAGCGTCCAACAAAGGGCTCAGAATTCGTATCGCTCATTACTGTGCGCAGATATTATTAGGAATAGAAGGTTGGTTGAAACCGGAAGTGAATCGCAACGAAATTCTAAGTTCAGACTGGAATATTTATCGTATGACTAGGTCAGTCGCGTATGGTGCCGGCGTATGAACTTGAAAATCCTGTGTGTTTGTCACCGATTCCAAATGTGAATTAATCTGTATAAGTTAAACATCAAAGGTCGGTCAAAAAAGGCAATCGAATGCTTTTACAGACCTCCTAGGTCAGGAGATGTAGTGGCAGAGCGACCCAGACAGAACTTGGAGAATATCGTTAGAAATATTCCTGATCATGACGTTGTTCAAATGGTTCAAATGGCTCTGAGCACTATGGGACTTAAATTCTGAGGTCATCAGTCCCCTAGAACTTTGAACTACTTAAACCTAACTAACCTAAGGAGATCACACACATCCAGGATTCGAACCTGCGACCGGAGCGGTCGCTCGGTTCCAGACTGTAGCGTCTAAAACCGCTCGGCCACTTCGGCCGGCATGACGTCGTAAATAAGGATGACTTCATGTGACATCGTAGGCTTTCCCGGCGTAATAGGTCTTGAAAGTCTCTTCGGGTTTGCCATCGGATCCTAAAATCAACTCGGCTCGATATTTCGGCGATCCAACTGGATGTCATCTTCAGGAGGTTGCTGCTTCTGCTGATGAGTCCCGCTGAGAAATGACAGCAGGCTGCCAATCGACGTCCTACATAGGCCACCGTACCGTACACGACACATGCGCCGCCCATCACAGTTGCTGCCCTCCAAGACTGGGCAGGTGGCGCCGATTTAGTAGAACGCTGGCGTCAACGATATATTGCACTCAGGGACGATATTGGAATAGTCGGTCTGTCCAAACCGAAGAACGTTCTGTTTTGATGCGGGGTAATACAGGATTCAACGTCCTGCTAAGAGGAAACCCATAGTCTCTCTTAACTGAATTATCCGCCAACCTAATTTCAATTGCTTCTTTGTAGACACTGTTCCAAAAACCGGAAATGTTGGCAACTATCACAATTTTGTCAAATTTCACACCGTGTCCGTCATTTAAGCAGCGTTATGCTACTGCCGATTTTTCCGGCTATTGTAGCCTCGTATGACAGCGATGTTCCACACACCTTTCATGAAGTGTGCGAATCGAACGGTTGATGTAAGCCTTCCTACATTGGCACGGAATTATGTGTACACCGGGTTTCCTAAGCCCCAAATCATCTTTCACAGAGCCGAGTAGTGCCCTAATCATTGAAGGTGGACGGAACACACTCTTAAAATTCCTTAAAAGTCTTCCTATCTTAAGCAATATGCCCCCAGCATAAGGAATAAAGGCCACCAATCTATTTTCCTCTTCATGAATCACCAGTGATGGTCCAAACTCCATAGCCTGGCGAATCTGCTTCTCAGGGTAACCAGTTTCTTTAACACAAGAACTTGTGCATTTGAAGGCTGTTTTTAAGGAAAATGGTAAACTATGCCAAGATACTGCCTACAATGTTTCAAGAACGGGCTTTAGATGGTGACACGAGGTGTGCTCATATAGAGATCGTGAGGACGAGATTAGATTAATTACAGGACACACAGAGACATTTAAACAACCATTCCTCCGACGGTTCATATGTGAATGAAACGGGAAGAAACCATAACAACCACTGGAATTGGATGTACGCTCTGCCATGCGCTTCACAGTGGTTTGCAGAGTACAGATGTAGATGTAATTTCCGGAGTGCTCCGAGGAAATGTGAAACATCTGTTACTGCTTACATTGTATGTAAATGACCTAGTAGAAAGCGACGAAAGCTCTTTGAGACTGTTCGCAGATGATGTGGTTGTCTAAGAAAGTAGCAAATGGGAAATTTGTGGTAAGTTTTATACGACCAAAGTGATGATGTCGTCGGTCTCTAGTCTTGCACACTACTAAATTTAGCTTAAACTAATTTGTGTTAAGAACAACACTCACCACCATGCCCGACGGAGGACTCGAACCTCCGACGGGGGGAGCCGCGCGAACCATGGCAAGGCGCCCTAGACCGCACGGCTACTCCAGTAGACAGTACAGATTTGCAGAATGACCTGCAGAAGGTTGATGAATTGTGCAAGCTATGGCAGTTGACCCCGAGAGTAAATAAATGTAACATATTGCACATATACAGTAAAAGAAATCCACTACTGCCCACCTACGCTATGGCGACAAATTGCTAGAAACAGAATCTACCGTAAATTATCTAGGAGCAATTATCCACAACCTTAAGTGGAAAGATCATATAAAACAAACTGTAGGGAAGCAGACGTCGGACTGAGATTCAGAGGAAGAAACTTACGGTAATGTAACTCACTCACGAAGGAAGTCCGCTTATTCAAACGATTTTTCAGTACTGTTCATCAATCAGGGACACTTACCACATAGTACTGGTAGAAGAGTTAGAGAATATCCAACGAAGAACTGCACATTTCGTCACGGACTCGTTTAGCCAGCGAGAGAGCGTTACAGAAATGTTTTTTCTTAAAAAAAAAAAGCTCCATTCGCACACGTTACAAGAGTGAGCACTTTCCGGGAAACATTGGACAATGTATTACTTCCCTCCACATATACCCTAAGAAAATGCAGAGGCTTACCGGCAGTCATTCTCCTACGATCCATTCGCGAATGGAACAGGAAGGGCTTAAGATCAGTTAGTCGTACCAAAGTACCCTCCACCACACACAGTTAGATGGTATGTGCAGTATGATGGACGCTTAGATGGGTAACAAAATAACTTGGGTGGTGGTTGAGCACGGTCGTCGACAAACCACTAAATTCTGACTGGACTGAATAGTGTATTAGCCCACGATGCGCTGAAAGATTGTGACACGTACGTGCCTGGGGCGTCTAACACCACAAAGGAATATGATGTGTCCTACTGTCGTGGAAAGGCGATAGTAGACGTTATGGTGCAATGTTTTCGACGTAGCTCACAGGGGGATACCATAGTAAGTCAGAGTGACACACTTTGCAACTGTTGCACCAAGGTAGCCCAAGGAGCTACTTTCAGTATTGCTGGTGGGTAATAAGCCAAAATTATAGTCTACGCTAGCTTAGTAGCCCTGTGACGCATCGTACACTATTTTCTTCAATGTAACGTTGAGAAATGAGCGCAGCAGTACATAGTTTGCGTCAAGAGAACAACCAAGTATAAGACGCTTCCGTAGTCGCTTCATTGCATCTAGTTCACTTCTGATGCCTGGACGCTACCTTCTTCTTAGTCTCTGCAAATTGTCACGTGTGACACACTCTGTGTGATTAAATTCATTTCCACAGTTAATCAGCTTATTGCGAACGACTGGAGGCATTCTCGTTTCGCTGCACAGCTTTTATGAGGCGCAGCAACGTCAATTCCACAATCTGTCAAGGAAGGTGACGTAAAGCTGTCTTCAACGAGAAAAGTTGTTAGGATATTGCAGTATTCCAATAGACGTGTTGCTAATGACATACCCTATACTTCCTGCAACTGGTGAACTGACGTGTGCAAACCATGAGAAGTTACGACCCTGATAGAGATTTTTTTGTTTTATCAGTTGTGTTCAGTACTCAGTTCAGCTAGGTTTACGTTTCACATAACGTTATTAGTTTGTGATCGAGCAGTTAGAGCCATCACAGTTAAGTATCCTTGAGTGAAGCGCTTAGCAGCCTTTACCTTGAGTAGTGCAGTAAACGTAAACGATGAGCCATTACATTCTGTCCACCTATTAATAGCCTGTTGATCCACCTTCGGGACGCAATACAGAGGAGATTCTGCTTGCCATGGATTCTAACAAATCCTTAGTAAAAGGTCTCTGTCATCAGATGTCTACTCACCGGTCATGTAATTTTCGTAAATTACGGGCCGTTTGTGGACGCGGACCTGCCGTCCGATAGCGTGTCCGACGTTTTCTATCGTTTCTACAAGGTGTACAACTTTGCTTCTGCCGCTTTTGCAGAACATTTCAAGCTTTAATGAAACAAACTGGTTTCACACTGTATCATTCAAAGTATTTTTCATCGCTGGCCACTACTTACTCCCATCTTTCGGGCAGTGTACGAATCCCGCCTCGAAAAAATTATTCATCTTTTGAAGTTATCCACGAATCGATCCAATTTGTGACTTATTCATGAGATGAGAAGTGTTGGTCAGCCAGGCCATGCACCATTGATCTAAACAGGTGATAGAGGGAGAATGTCTGCAGAATACGGCGGGTGGAGTAGGACTTTCCATTTTAACGTTTCCAAGAACGTTTTGACATCTTTTGCAACGTGGGGTCGAGCATTGTTGTGCTGGAAAATCACTTTATCGTGCATCTCGCTCTATTGCGGCCGTTTGTCTTTTAATGCTCTGCTTAAACGCATTAATTGCGTTCGATAACGAGCACCTGTGATTGTTTCACTTCGTTTTAACACCTCATAGTACACGACGCCGAGTTGGTCCCACCAAACGCTGAGCATGATCTTGGAGACGTGAATATTCGGTTTGGCCGTCGATGTGGAAGCATGGCCGGGATATCCCCATGATTTTTTGCGTTTAGGGTTTTCGTAATGAACCCATTTTTCGTCCCCGGTCACAATGCGGTGCAGAAGTGCCTCCCGTCTTTGCCTCTGAAGCAACTGTTCACAAGCACACAAACACCGTTCAACTTCTCTTGGTTTCAGATCACTCGGGACCCAAGTTCCTTGTTTCTGAATTATGCCCATAACCTTGAGACGTTTTTAAATGGCTTGCTGTATCACTCCCACTAATCGTGCCAGTTCTTCTAGAGTCTGACGCATGTCTCCAATTCTCCATCTTCGAAAACATTCTCGCTTCCACCACTATGCCGGTCTACGACGTTAAAGACACCGTTCGTGAAGCGCCGAAACCACTCGCGACACGTTCTTTCACTACTAACGTCCTTACCATACATACTTGAAAGCATTCGATGAGACTCAGCCGCTGTTTTCTACATGTTGAAACAAAACAGTAACACCTCTCTCAAATGACGATAATGAAGCTCGTAAACTGACATTTTCAATCAAGAACAGGTTTATAGTTCAAATGGCTCTCAGCACGATGACATCTGAGGTCATCAGTCTCCTAGGCTTAGAACTACTTAAAAATAACTAACCTAAGCACATCACACACACACACACATCCATGCCCGAGGCAGGATTCGTACCTGCGACCGTAGCAGCAGCGCGGTTCCGGACTAAAGCGCCTAGAACCGTTCGACCACAGCTGCCGGCTAACAACTTTATGACGCAGACACAAATAGACTAATGTTTGAATGAGTTTATGTTGACCGAGGTCCAAGCTATCTGCCTGATGTCTGCGATCAGTTTCTTTCGACCACTACTTACCGTTGTCTCCACCTATCGGCAAACGTCGGAAGCAGAGCTGTAGTACACCTTGTAGGTGAATATGGTGAACAAGACATCGACGATATTTCTTTAATATGCTCCTCAAAGTATTGTATCAAGATTCAGTCCACGTGACTTGCAATAGTCCTGTTGGGAGCCGCCATCACAGCCGGGGAAGATTTCTAGCGAAGGTGATTCGCAATAGTGATCATGTAGTCCACATCTGCCATGGTGCTTTCAATAGCTGCCACTGGAGCTGTGGAAGCGTAAGTGAATTTAGCCCCTAGGCGTATTGCTGCCCCAACCGACCTGTGCCAGTGGCGTGGTGCTTGTTTCGAGCAGCCGTTCGCCTGGATAACGGTGTATCTGGACGTGATAATTGCGTCGTGTAACAGGAAATGTTGTTCGTCCGACAAGGAGACAGGTTCCATTGATGCACGACCCACTCTCTATGATCCCGTGCCCACTGCATCGGAAATCGGAACTGACGATGTCGTTGAGTATACACGGGCAATCTGCTGTGGAGCACGATGTACTGCGCTGAGCAGTGTTCTCTGTAACACATGTGCATGCGACAGCACTCTTCTCTGTCTCCACATCTGCCACGGTTGGCCGCCTGTCCTGGTTTACAGAGCAGGACAACCCTCAGAATTCCATGTTCTGCCATGAGGCGTGGACGTCCAACACCTTATTGCATACTCGTCGTTTCGCCATCCTTCAGCCTCTTTCCGTAGAGCCTCACGACAGTAGCGAGCAAACAGTCGACTGGTTTCACCGTTTCCAAGATGTTGTTTCCCAGTCCCTTGTCAAAGTTTAACTCTGTGTTACCATACATCGACACCACTCCCACAGGCGTCTCACTGGTGTAAACAGAAAAGCGTGTTTCCGAAAGACCCCGATAGCGTTCGCGCGGAACCCGATGGATCTAGTGTTGCGCGCCCGCTGAGCCACGCCTTCAGCGACTCCGAGTATGAGCGCCCTCTGCCACCGCGATACAGGATGGCCGGCGGCAATTGCACGGCCCAGTCTCAGTCAGAGCTCCCACAGTCTTCAGCCGTAGTCAGCCTTCGACAGTTAAGTCATGCATTATTAGTGAGCTCTTCACACTGCGTGACGCTTTTTAATTTCCTTCTTGCAATAGCTGGACTTACTTGCTATTTGCACTTACGTAAAGTTTCTTCAAACGCGCAGAGGAAGCTAGAAGTTAAGTAAAATTTCTGTTTACTGTAATTACGTGTTCGTTAATCATTTCCTGTCGTGTCTAACTTCCCTATGAAGACAGCTACTGCACCCACCTCCCCTTACCATTGTGTGCGAAGTATTACACAACACATTAGTCAGTGGACGTTCCATTTAGGACCCGTATCGTCGCTAGAAGCATTCCGCTTTTGTCTAATCCTCGCTTACAAACCTTCATTACGGCGTCATGTGGCCGCTACAACACAAGGTGGCATTTAATTTTCCGATAATGTTTTGGCACTTCAGTGCTAGCAAATGGTTCAAATCGCTCTGAGCGCTATGGGGCTTAACTTCTAAGGTCATCAGTCCCCTAGCACTTAGAACTACTTAAACCTAACTAATCTAAGTACATCACACACGTCCATGCCCGAAGCAGGATTCGAACCTGCGGCCGTAGAGGTCACGCAGTTCCAGACTCTAGCGCCTAGAACCACTCGGCCACCCCGGCCGGCTGAAACAAGGTTTCTTACAGATTGCTACGGATGTTAACTGGGATGCAAGGATGTGAACGGAACAGGGATGTCACCCTTCGTTGTAAAACATTTAAGACTTGCCATACGCATGAACTCCAAAGAGGAAGCTCATTCTAACGACCGTTTCTGGGAAAGACCAGAAATAAAAGTACAATTGTGCTACAAATAAAAACTTATGTCAGCATACTCACAAATAACAGTTGAATAAAGACTAGTTAGATGTGAGCCGACATTGGTACTTTGACTTCATTCGAAGTCAATAATCCAGGTCCTCTTTGTACGCTGTGAGTTAGTCGCGAGATAGCAAAACAGTCTCCGTGGGTCAGCATCATTTGTGCACGAGAAGCGTTAAGTTTCCTACCGGATTTATGTTTCAACTTGAAGCTTTTTCTGTCGCAATAAACACTCATATCTTTAAAGACTTTCATTCCAAAACAGTGAGCTGCTAATTGAAATCTCCTAAGGCCAGCATCTTCCTAATGCTGATGTACGGCTAAAAGAAAATGTGGTGTCGCTAAACGGTATCCGAATTGGAACGGTTGACCGTATGTGAAACTCTAGCAGGTCGTATAAAAGAATATTCCCAACTGGCAACAATTTGCCTCACTACCTTCTCACTGGAATTTAGGTCAAAGTTAGCGAACTATAGAATGGGCGGGATCACAAACACCTGACACAGCTATTTGGTCAAGGAATGAAAAGCTAAAAACAGGATTTATCGGTCAATTACAGTGACGAAATCTTCTCCGTCTACCTCTCGGCTCGAAAAACCATTTCATAAGCTTCTACTCATCATCTTAAGGTAACATTGACTTGAGAATAAGGTGGCGAATGGGACAAACGAAATGTTGTTACGAGACAATGGTGTCAGTTGTACGTAAACGCTTGAATGTTCTATGTCTTCGTACAGAGTGAATGTACAGTTAACGTTGTTGTCGAAGCACAAGGTGGCAGATTTGACACGATATGCGAGGAGTGTTACTGTTTAGAAGCATTTAGCATCGTCAGCCACATGATGATTTCCTGTGTGTGCATTCTAAAGTAAACCAATGAGATTCAAGATCGATCCCCATGACGCATGCAGGTTCCTTAGCCTTTTAGTACAGAGTAACCTGGATGGCACGTGAACGAAGAAACAAAGAAAGAAAGAAAGAAAGAAAGAAGGAGAGCTAGTATTTGGGAAAGATGGGAAAGGAAACGGACCGTGTTCGTGCTGCCTCGCGGAATTCTGGAAATTCAGTTAAGCAATTGAGGGAAACTACAGAACACGTGACTCTGTCCGGCCGAACGAAATCCCCCCGAAGGAGAGTCCAGCGTCTTACCACTGCACCATATTGCTCGCTTACTAAGAAAAAGAATGTTTGCCTTCACGGACATCGTATTAGAGGAGGAGGATTGCCTGCACAATTCAGCTAATTACGAGCACGCGGACGAACTCTTTTTTTTCTTTCTTTCTCCTTGAGTTTAAAGTGTGCTGTCACAACTATGCAGTACTAAGGAGTGTTCCGAGCTCCTTTCAATTTAATTATGTGATTGCCACTTTTTTTGGGCTACCTCAACCTATCTTCTACAGCTGCTAATGAAGTCTGAGCCTCGATGAATTTTGACATCATATATATAAATAATAGCCAAAGATGTCACTCTTCAGTTTTTACCCTCTACTGTCAAGGAAGTTATTGCCTGATGTCCTAACACATCTTCCATGATTCTGACCCTTCTTCTTGTCAATGTTTTCCATATATTCCTTTTTTCGCCGATTCTGCTGAGAACCTCCTCATTCCTCGTAGTTTTCAACATTTTTTTGTAGCACCACATCTCAAATGTGTCCGTTCTCTTCCGTTCTGTTTTCTCCACAGTCCATGTTTCACTACTATACAATGCTGTGCTCCAAACGTATATTTTCATAAAATTTTTCCTCAAGTTAAGGCCTATATTTGACACTACCGGACTTCTCTTAGCCAGTAATGTCCATTTTTTCAATGCTAGTCAGATTCTGATATCCTCCTTGCTCCGTACATCAAGGGTTATTTTGCTCCATAGGTAACAGAATCCCTAAACTTCGTGTATATAGTGATCCATAATTCTTAAGTTAAGTTGCTCGCTGTTCTCATTTATGCTACTTCTCACTACTTTCGTCTTTCTTCGATTTACTCTCAATCCATATTCTGTACTCATTAGACTGTTCATTCCATTCAACATATCATGTTACTCTTCTGCACTTGTACTAAGGACAGCAATGTCAACAGCGAACCTTATCATTGATATTCTTTCACTATGAATTTTAAACCCACTCTTGAATGTTCCTTTTTATTTCCGCCACTGATTCTGTGATGTGTAGATCGACAGTAGGGGCGAAAGAGCACATCACGGACTTACACCCTTCTTAAGCAGACCACTATGTTCTTGGTCTTCCACTCCTATTGTTCTCTCTTGGTTCTTGCACACATTGTATATTACCGATCTCACCCTATAGCTTACACTGAGCTACCACGCAACAAATTTCTAACGTATAACGCCGTACGTATACTGGTTTCCACAAAGCAGCCAAAACGTGTCAGCAGATTGGAGTCAACACCCGCGAAACCCATGAAATAGTCATTAACGTTTCTGATCGGCTCTAGGCGGTGATTATGAAAAGAAAATACAACATGAAGCGTTATTCTAGAAGAAAGTAATAAGAAAAACAAGTAAGAGATATATGGACAGGGAGGAAAAACATGTATTGAGATGTAAGGTACTAATTCACTAAAAACTCCGTCCAAACAGTCCTCGGAAGGCCCAACGTTACCAACCGACCGCCGTGTTATCCTCAGCCGACAGGCGTCAGTAGATGCTGGTATGAAGGTGCATGTTGTCAGTACTTCGCTCACCTGGCCGTTATCAGTTTGCGTGACCGGAGCCGCTACTTCTCAACCAAGAAGATCCTCAATTAGTCTCACAAGGACTGAGTGCATCCCGTTTGCCAACAGCTCTTGGCAAACCCAGACGGTCACCCATCAAAGTGATAGTCAAGCCCGACACCGCATAACTCTGGCGATCTGACGGGTGATAGTGTTACCACTGTGGCAAGGCCTTTGGAAATAAGCAACTTACTTAACGTAAAAAAATGAAAATACATTAACTATTTTTTAAAAGTTGAAATGCATATCATAATTACTAAGTGTAAACGTTTACTAGACTGTGATGACGTTGAGCCATTGCCAATACCTGTGGGTAGGATTGGAGGATAGAATCAAAGAATTACTAATTTGTACACTGACGAGCCAAAGAGGCTGGCACACCTGCCTAATACTGTGTAGGGTCCCCGCGAGCACTCAGAAGTGCCGCATCACGAAGTGGCATGGAGTAGTGCTGGAGGGAACTGACAACAAGAATCCTGCAGGGCAGTCCATAGATCCGTAAGAGGGGGTGGAGATCTCCTCTGAACAGCCCGCTGCAAGGCATCCGAGCTTTGCTCAATAATGTTTATGTCTGGGGAGTTTGGTGGATAGCGGAAGTGTTTAAACTTGGAAGAGTGTTCCTGGAGCCACTCTGTAGAGATTTTGGACCTGTGAGCTGTCGCATTGTCCTGCTGGAATTGCCCAAGTCCGTCGGAATGCACAGTGGACATGAACGAATGCAGGTGATCAGATGTGTCACCGGTCAGAGTCGTATCACTCCAACTGCGCACGCCCCACATCATTACAGAGCCTCCACCAGCTGGAACAGCCCCCTGCTGACATGCACGGTCCGTGGATTCATGAGCTTACCTCCATATCCGTACATGCCCATCCGCTCAATACAATCTGAAACGAGACCCGTCTGACCAGGCAACATGTTTCCAGTCACCAACAGTCCAATGTCTGTGTGGACTGGCCCAGGAGAGACGTAAAGATTGTGTCGCGCTGTCATCAGGTGTACACGAGTGGGCCTTCGGTTCAGAAAACCCATATCGACGATGTTTCGTTAAGTGGTTCGCAGGCTGACACCTGTTAATGGCCAAGCGTGATAATCTGCAGCAATTTACGGAAGGATTGCACTTCTGTCACGTTCAACGGTTCTCTTCAGTCGTCGTTGGTCACATTCTTGCATGATTTTCTTCCGGTCGCAGCAATGTCGGAGATTTGATCTTTAGCCGAATTCCTTATGTTCACCGTACACTCGTGAAATGATACTACGGGAAAATCCCCACTTCGTTGCCACCTCGAAGATGCTGAGTCCCATCGATGGTGCGCCGACTATAACACAACGTTCTAACTCACTTAAATCTTGATAACCTGCCATTGTAGCAACAGTAACCGATCTAACAACTGCGCCAGACAATTGTTGTCGACCGGACCGCCGTTTTCTGCCTGTGTACGCAACTCTGTGTTCGAATACGCAAGCATATACGAGTTTCTTTGGCGCTTCAATGTATAAGCTTTGTGGTGTTCCCAGGCGACCTAGATGACACACGTAGTTTCAGTGATCATAGTGTTTCTGCATTTTTTTCTGCCTCTTTGTTAACAGATTACAAAAGAAACTATGTACACGTAGAGATAGCATGGAACCTTGAATCGTTAGTTCAAAAATGCCGTGATACAACATCACTATTCTATTCTCGTGGTGCGCAGAAGGAATCGGATATGTCAAGAACAAAAGGAAAGAAACAATATTTTGACATTTACCTTGAAACATTATTTCACCCATTTCACCATCCAAGTGCCATTAAGCTACGAACGTTCTCCTAATCCAAAATGTCGAAAAACTACATAAGCAGACGTTGAGGAATTCGTGAACATCAACATTTTCAGAGTCGTCTAGCAGTAAGGAAATTTCTCGGAGAAAGGATCACGGTCCAGTATACAGCGCTGAAAGCTACCGATATAATTAATGTCGGTCAGGAAAGTATGTTTCTTACTTTAAAACACAAAACAGTTATCTTGTAACCTTTAGGAACTTCTAAACGATTCAGAGCACGTGCCTGACGACGGAACAAGTGACAAGAATACATTCGTAGGCAGCGTTTCGAGGGAGGGAAGCGACAGTTTGGACAACAAAGTTTGTTCTGCAAGTTATTACAACTCGAGCAACGTACACTGAAACTTCAAGAAACAGCAGCTACCACGTTACTCTCACATCGCGTGTTTTATGGGTGAACCGAAGTATAGTGGTTGTACAGCACTAGCACTTGAAAGACGCCAAGCGAGGGGGAATTAATCTTACAAGGAAGTCTGACGACGAATGACCCTGACAGGCGCTTGAGACAATCATGGATTTTGGAGAGTGGGGGTATTGATGGAACTGTTTCTCTGCGACGATTCCAATACTGCATATCCTTTCACAAGTATGAATGTGAATGTTATGATAACTGTATGATGCTGTATTTCGTTTAACCAAACGTAGGGTGGAAAACATTCACGATTCCGCTATTATCTATAACAACCGTGAGTCACGCCTTTGGACTGACGACAGGAGATAACACACTCACATTAAGCGCAACGAAAAATGGAAACGTTACCCTAAAATAAAGTAATATGATATTGTACATGAAACTGTTAACCACATGCCAGACAGTTCCTAAGCGTAGTAAATCGCACCCTGCAGGACATAAATGAGCAAAAGCAAATCTTTTTATAGCCTGTTACATAGTTTGCCTAATAACCTGTGGACATTGTGAATTGTGAAAGCTATGATCTGTAATTACGCAGTCTGAGCTGCAGAAAATCACGGAACAGCTGTACCAGCGGCAGCTTACCTTGTTTGCTGCAAATCTTGTACAGAACAAGAAATTCTAATAGTGGACACATGTGCAATTAACCCTGAATCAATTGCTGCACAATTGAAAGAAGTAAAAGGCCCCATGAAAGTACATAAGAATTCTAACGTGGATGCAAGTAGACGTGGATGAAATTGGTAATACCAGGCAAAGTTGTAAATTAATGAACTCAAAAATCTTAATGCAGTGGATAAACAGTGTAATTCAACAGTAGATTTGTTATTCAACTTCATCATGGTGGCGATGAGTAAACGTGAAATCGGAGCATGTCACACGTTTACCAAACACGTATTAGAATCACAAAATAAGGATTACATACTCCTTGATAACTTTGTCGTGAGTAGAAAAATCTGCTTGTAAGTCGGCTGAATTTACAGATGAGGGATGCAGATCATGACATATTCTCAAACGAAAGAAAATGTGACCAACGACCCGACCTTCTGCATGAGAAATCTGCACATCCAAAAAAAGATGACTTTACCTAATGCATCTTATATCATGGCTCCCAATTAGGTGAAACACATTGCAATGCTTATGGATTGCTACGGACTCATTCCCATACCGACGTTTGCTGGTCGAATACGTTCGTATTCACACTGGACAAATATCTGCAAAACCGCTTGCTGTAGCCTGCAGCCCCGAGCGACGGTCAAGAAAGAAGGATTTTTTTATCCCGCTGAGTGTGGCGGAACAGAACCTATTTGTGCAACTTAGCGTTCTCATTGTCTGAAGCGGTCAAAGCTCGCCATTCACCGTAAGAGAGGCTTGCAGTTTCTCTTTTTCGCTAGGCTACATCGCTCTAGCAAAAGAAGCATGGAGGTATACATACCTCCACAATGAAGAGACAGTCACCTTTATACCGTCTGGATGACGAACTCCAGTTGTTGGAAGGCGTTGGCCAGAGATGCTCGTACTTAGTTTCTTGCCTAACTACAATATCTCTGCCACATGAGAACGCAAATAATACTTTTTGATTCTGCTCCCACATCAGCCTGTTCATGGAATGTTGATATTCAGTTCAAAGCCAAAAATAAGTAAAGAGTCATTTATCATGTACGGACCAGTGGAAGCCTTTTTGCTTAACTACCTCCAAAACCTTCAGTAAACTAAATAATGACAATTTGGCTGTCATACTTTTAGTTACTGACGAATATACGTACGCTCCCTATTGTACAAATTATGTTACAGATAAATATAAACGATAATATTAAAACGTTATAGAACGTAATTTCGGTTCCAGATAGTATATTATGATGTCTGTAGGAAAGCAGATGATGTGTTAAGGTTGATCTTGTTCTCTCACATTCTGGTATCTTCAATGTTTTAGCATGCAACAGAGCTTATCCAAATGGCAGTACGTCCGTTCACTGTTTCATAACTATTTAAGTGAAGAAATAGGTGTACAAAATTATTGTCATATGGTACTTTTTATTATAGAGAAGGCGAAGAAGTTTAGCCATTCTTCGAGGCTGTAAGAGGAGATAATTGAGACAGTATTAATTCTGACCGGCGTGGACTCTGTCAAAATGACTGCTCGCGAGGTACGTAAAAACTAAGAGGGTAATTCTGATCCTTTTCAAGAGCCTGCAGTCTTTAATTTTCCGATTCCTAGGTCAAAACATAAAACGAATAATAGTTTTATCGAGATCAACTCATCGGAGAAACCCTCTGCCTCCTGCACACGATCAAAAGCGAGACAGTTTTTTTTATGTAGTAAAACTAACCATATAACCATGAAATATGACACTAGGAAATAACCTGTTCGTGTCTCTCTTGGTAATGTGAATCTCTTTTGTGACTGCGACTAACGATTCCACCGAGAATCGTTCTCAAACTTCGGGCATATATGATTTTCAAAATTATTAAATTATTTTTCTCTCACTAACTAGTCGACAATTTTTCTATCCCCGTGAGAAAACACAAGTCATACAGAAGAAAATTTTACACTGGTCACTGTTGACACGACATAAATATATACATATTTATCGCCGGCCGGAGTGGCCGTGCGGTTCTAGGCGCTACAGTCTGGAGCCAATCGACCGCTACGGTCGCAGGTTCGAATACTGCCTCGGGCATCGATGTGTGTGATGTCCTTAGGTTAATTAGGTTTAATTAGTTCTAAGTTCTAGGCGACTGATGGCCTCAGAAGTTAAGTCGCATAGTGCTCAGAGGCATTATACATATTTGTCATATTTATTATATATATATTTCAAAGCAAAATACTATTGTTGTTTGTTTGTTCCATCCTATATGCAACTAAGGGCATGACACCGAGCAGACTACAGTAATAAGGAAATATTTTCCAATATTCTGAGACACTGAAACCAGACCAGAATAATCTGGAAGAAAGACAATTCTGAAATATCTTCCCGATGGCAGCAAAACAGCGAGTCAGGTAAAGGACATCAATACTCATTCGTAGCGCTTGTTAAAGTTAAATGTGGGAGTAGAATTAATTTTTTACCAGACTCACTGTGCGCTGCGAGTAGAATTTCATTTCTTTTCTAGTAGTTTCAGAATTTATTATTTTTGTAGTAATGTTTCATTAGGTAAATGTTTCACAAGATGGCGGAAACAGTCTTACGGTAGCGCGCAAACACGCTTAGCGTGACGCAATTGTTTCGCCAAGAAATATTTTTCAATAGGTGAGATAAATAACAGCTGAGCGTCATCTGTGAACAGTTCACTTAGTGAACGTAAGACGAACAAGAGGGGGAAGGTTATGGTGAAAACTAAGTTTTAAATAACAACCATGGAAAGTTCAGAGGAAGAGATCACTTGAGATATACCTGTGATTAATGTTGAAAATGTTCATAGTAATGTTGTCGCGCCACCATGTGACGCAGCGTCAAAGCCGGTGAGCAATACTGGTTTCGAAGTAGCAGACTTTACACGTGACCCTTTTGTACAACCGTATCGAAGTATAAAAGCTTTCCTCAGTCAAGAACTTGTTGAAAACAATCCAAAACTTGATAAAAGATTTGACAATAACAATCAAAGACCTCACACAAAACATTTCAGCAATATTAGAGGCTTTGAGTAATGATGTTAGTAATCTTACTCAGATGCAGAACACTTTGAAAACAGACGTTACGCACGTCACTGAAGTGATACGAGGCGACTTATAAGAAATAACTAATGACATTTCAGTACTGAAAACTACAGTCAAAGACATGCCAGAACAAATTAAAAATTTAAGATAGGAGGCCAAAAATATATTCATTTTGTAGCGCACGTCTTTCTGAAGAGTTTTTTTGATATACATAACATGTATGTTCGAGGACATGTAAGGCATGATATTAAATCTTAAGTCTACCAAAGTGCAGTGCCACGCCTCTTCTCACAGCATTCTCCATCGCACATCACCGTATTTCGCTTTGTGGAATTCAAGTGTGTATACTATTCAGAGCAGTGGAAATTAAAATGTCCTGTGGTGCCTCGCCTGCTCCCAGTCAGCCGGTTTGACATCCTAGCCCCCCCCCCCCCCCCCTCTTTTTAAATGAGAAATCTCACATTTAATACTGGGTGGGCTAATTGTAACCAGGAGAATAAGAACTCTTCAGAACATTTGCACTCTTTATTATCTATAAGCTAATAACTTACTTTTTTTGCATGACTTAAATTAAATATAGGGAACATAAAAGTAGTAATGACAAGAAACAAGCAAGACGACACACATTT
Source organism: Schistocerca gregaria (assembly GCF_023897955.1). Taxonomy (NCBI): domain Eukaryota; kingdom Metazoa; phylum Arthropoda; class Insecta; order Orthoptera; family Acrididae; genus Schistocerca; species Schistocerca gregaria. The sequence goes on along the minus strand of NC_064921.1, from coordinate 516,204,542 downwards.
CTTCAGTCCTTAGAACCCAGCATTTTTCTCTCTCTGATCTTACTACAGCTTTAAACGGCATGCTCCCCTTTCTGCGAAAGCATCTGTGAACTCATCAGAGTTCCTACATCAATAATCAAAATGTCATTGTCTAATACTGAAAATCTGTTAATACGAATAATATGTAAGACATGTGGTTTCTCGATTTGATTATGTCTACTGTATCACTCTCTACTAGATGAAACAAAATAGGCCTTTCTAATATTGCAGCAGTTATAACACACGCCAAATAAGCGAGACTGGTTTTTGGCACAAGTGGTCATTTGTATGTACAATTTTTCATAAATAACACGACAAATAATAATTCACGAAGTACCAATATGAAATGCCTATTAGGCCTCTACATGAAAAAAGTTTTATGTTAGGAAATAGTTTCAAATTTCATTCATATGCCCAAACAGTTTCTCAAGCATGAAATCTAAAAGTAGTAGTAGCAGTACGAAACTTTTACATAAATTTAAATCGTCATATTCTTCTATATAATATGTGTGATTTCCCCGTTTCTTATCGCTTCTCATTCTAACAACCGAACTTGTCATCACTTCCTGACATCAACACTTAGTCCCCAGTTAAACTCACTAACTCTCTCAGAATCACTGGTTTAGTTATACCGCGTTTATTCTGTGATTAGGCATTATTACATGTTCGTACAACGCATTTTCCACTCTATCGAGAATAGAATTAAACGGCTGCTAACAGAAGACAGTATAACTGGGTTTTAGTAGTGTAGTGGTCCAACAAAACTTTTCTGTCAAAATTTCATTTTATTGGATGTACCGAGAAGATAATATGTAATCTTCGTTACCTTTTATTCCCGTTAGTCGTTTATTCCCACTCTGGTTGTCGATTTTGTTACAACCTTATGCATCTTGAGCAAGACTCTAGAAAGTTAATGGCCTGAGCAGACGTTGATGGAGCCTCGTAAGGCGCTAAAAGCATGGGGTATTTTTGTGGTTCTTAGTTCGTAGAACGGCATGTTGGGAGTTGAAAGCAACTGACGGCGAGCCCATCCCTTAGTAAATCTTGCCAGACAGGTCCACAGCCATAGAGGGCAGAGAAGGCAGCCCCCAGTCAAGACAGGTCTCTAGCAGAACAATGCTGAGATACTTGCTGCAGCGCCAGTGGAAGGATGGGCTAGAGGCAAGAGACTGAGTGGTTACATCTACACAGTGGAGTTGTAAACCAGGCATTGTGTGCAGAGACACGCTTAATAAAAATTCACAAGTTTTCGTGTTCGCTGATACTGCAAATAGGCCTGTGACCCACTTCCATTGGCTGCCTCAGTTGTATAAGAAACTCTGGCATCTGAAAAACGTTTAGAGATAGAATCTTTATTACACCTCATAGCTAGGACTAGCAAGCTCCAAGGCATAGGTGATTTAGAAACAGACCTTTAAGATTGTATCTGTTCGCTTGTTGTTGCGGGAAGTGACATGACTTCGGAGAAAATTACCTTCCCTCTCCATGAAAACTTTAAAAAGCCAGTAACTGGCAGTTTCTTTTTTTTCAGAGGCACAGGTTTCTTAAGTCTTGTTCTGGTTCAACATGAGCTTGTGCTACCATCTAGGAGGGGAGATTTAGCGCCTCTAAAAACCTGTGATCGGCTGAAGATGGAGTGATGGTGGTGTCATTCGTGCACTGTACGGGAAAACGGAAATTTCTTATCTGCAGAGGAGCGAAGCACTGGGGTTCTGGGCGGTGGTCTGGAAGCATCTTTTGGTCCAAGCTCTGACATGTGTGGTTGGTGCTTGGGACCTCTCTTGAGACTGACTTCACTTGCAAGTAGTTAGACTGGAGAACCTTACTGTACCGACAGTCTGACTTCAAATGTCCCGGATTACTCATTTGGCGAGGGCACACTTATTCGTTTTTGGTTTACCAGTCTCATCATTTGGTGCCCTTGTGCGCTCTATCGTATAAGTGAGCCAAATTGGTCCTTGGTATGACCAGCAAATGGGTGTGTCACACATTGAAATCTACTGTGATTTCAGGGCTCTGGTGGAGAGTGAATTGCGATCCGTCTGCCTCATCACTATACCGTGAGATTTTTGCATTTCTTTCCAGGCCGCGGTAGATTCACTGGTGCCGCCTCCACGTCTCGCCACCGCTGCGCACTTCTCGTCTTCTCGTCAGCTGCAATTTACATCGCCACACGAAGCAAACAGGATAACGTACTGCTGCTCCGGCCTTGTCAGGTAGTACAGATCTCAATCGCCACTTGCTCTCAGCTGCACCTATATTGAGAAACTTCTGTAGATTATCGATCAAAGTCTGCTCAGCCTCAAATCATTTCAGATTGCGTTATCCACATTTTTAGGGCCAGAGTTCTTGATTCACTTCTGCCACCCAGGATCCTTGTCCATGGTGGTCTTAAACCACCTGTTTGTTGTTTACGGTATTCAATCATAACTTGTTGAGAATAATTTATGTCTGTCTTTGTTTTGGGAAAATAAATGTTGTTAGTAAACTAAATTTTGCATACATTCTCAAACTTTTAGAAAGTCACCACACGGGTTAACTTTCATTGTGGCGTACCATGTCAAATAACTATCAGTACCTTTCAAAATCATGTGAACAATCGATAGGCCAACGTGCGCTGGATGCTAGCCGCTTCGTGAAGCAAGGTTTTTTTTCGTAAAGAATATGAATTTGAAGCCCGCTGAAATTGCCGCCCGGAACACATATCCAGGTTGCCCCCTCCCTAGATCCGAGTCGGCTGTACCGTAAAACTGAACACCGCAATGTGTCTTAAATCCAAAGTCGCCGCAAAGCAAGTCTACAGCCAGGACCAAAGCTACAGCGATTGATAAAAACATTCTCGCATCACACCCCGTGTCCTAATGCATGAAACAATTGAAAGAAGTTTCATTTTACGGTTTAGGTACCGACGCATCGAACGGCAAGGCTGCAAAGCTGTTTCCTTTTGTTGTTTAATGCATTACTGAAACTGTCAAAACCCAACAGAAGCTGTTAAAGTCTGATTCGCTGAATAAAGAATTATAGGAGACAACTGCAAAGTTTTGTCTAGATACAGATACTTAAAGACAATTGCAAATTCCATAAATAAATTAATTGCTTTTAGTGCAGACCGTGCCAATACCAACTACGGAGGGCATCATTGATGCGGCCAGTGGAGTGTGTTTCACCAGTTTAAAGAGAAATAGGAAGAAATGCAGAAGGAACTAGATGCCCTGCTCAAATTCTCCACGAATGTATGAACCACTGCTGGAGTTATAACTATGGACACTGACATAATCGTCATGAAAATATTTTATTATTTTTCAATATTCACGGTAACGACACAGATGCTAAAGAGTTCTGCTTATACCTTGCTGTCAATCATCACACTCTTCTATCTCACTCAAAAACAAGACGCCTGTCGTTAATGTTCGCAGTTGAGAGGATTCTTAAGCTTTGGATCCCATGAAACAATTTTTGACACCGAAGAGAGGCCTCCTAAAATAATTTCAGATTTTGTCAGGAATCCGATCTGTGAAATTTACTTCATGTTTGTTCTATCAAACTTGGCTTTGTTTGAGAAAAATATAACAAGCAGGGTTCAGAATAAAGTATCGCTAATTGAAACAAGAAATATATTAATCGACACTCAAAGATGTCTGACTGAAAGGAAGACTGCCAGTTTTATTGGTGTGCAAATCGAAATGAATCTGTACAAATTAAAGAATGAAAACCCTAACCAAGAAATCAATAATTTGATTTCCAAATCTGAGGATGAGACAATGGCTTTTTGTATAATAGCATTTGATTACTTAAAGAAATGGACTATTTATTTTAATGAATATAAAGTATTTTATTGGATGACGCTGACTGAAATCCCAGATTAGGTGATGATTGGAAGCGCTGCTATATACCTGACTAAAATTGGTGTGGAGATTACAGGCGACATTTGTTTTCAGGAATACATGTATCTGAAGATCTTTTTAGAAGCTAAGCGTGACTCATAAGAAAGGAAGTCTAAACACTCCGTGGAAGGAAGGTGGATTTACATTCGTAAGCGAACCGAAAATCCTGAACGCAAGTGACAACTGCAAAAATTATGCTAGTACTTATTTTCTATTCCCACACACAACACCACTGTGGAAAGAGTATTTTCGCCGGTATCTGCCAGTGGACTGATGAAATAATCGACTTCCGCCAGGGACTTGTCTGTTTAACTACAAGCTGGCTTGCATGGAGTTTTACTGATGAAATAATCGACTTCCGCCAGGGACTTGTCTGTTTAACTACAAGCTGGCTTGCATGGAGTTTTATAAACATCTAAAAGAGGAAAAAGACTTGCTGGAAAAGGTGAACTCTTCCGAAAAATATGGTGTACCAACTAAATCTACCGCAACAAGTTGCATGTAATTGTGTTCTGAATAAAAAGTAATTATGTTAAATAAATTTTTAGTTCATTTCTGCACCCCCATCTCAGTGTTCCGACTATGTGTCAGTTTGACACGGAAACCCTATACAGAAGGCGTACCTTCCGGACAATCTGCGTGTACATACGATTCGCGTTTCGGTATGCTGGAAGCACGAGTCAGTCTCATGCAATCCGTTTTGCTTACGGCCTGAACAGTAGTGAGAAGGAGCAACATCTCAAACAATTGTACTGTGTATAAAAAATTGTAATTTTTTTAAAATAAATGTGTATGCGGCTGGTGTGATTATCTTAAACAAGTAAAGATTCAAATGGCTCTGAGCACTATGGGACTTAACATCGCAGGTCAGCAGTCCCCTAGAACTTAGAACTACTTAAACCTAACTAACCTAAGGACATCACACACATCCATGCCCGAGGCAGGATTCGAACCTGCGACCGTAGTAGTCGTGCGATTTCGGAGTGAAATGCCTAGAACCGCTCGGCCATCACGGCAGGCTTAAACAAGTAAGGATAGTGCGCAAGATCGAGGGCAGTGTAAAGGGAGATCGTTATAAAGCTAAAATAAAAAGTGTCTATACACTGACTACATTCGAGTAGTGCAAGTACATTGAAGAGGAATCTGTGATTGATAAAGTTTTGTTACCGTTGTGGAGAAAATGCTGATCTGCATTCCTACAGTGGACAGTAAAAGTATCTAAAGGCAGCATGGCGCATGCAGAGAAACATTAATCTCTATTTCTTACCGGGATCTAGTTGTTAGGAAAGGACTCTCGAATTCTTGAAGAACTTTGCTTCTCTTCTCTGGGTGTAGTGGAGCCGGAGCACGTAAAAGAAATCAGTTGTCAACCCGCACTCGTAGGGCACGTACTGTAGTAGTAATAAAGTATCCCGCACCGCTTAACTGTGGTGGATAAGAAAAGTTGGAGGGCTGTGGTGCCGCGCTGATAGTTGTGCGTATGCACTCATGCACGCGCCATCATTCTTTCCGCCCAACGGACGTAGGGACAGCGTGAATTTAAAAATAGGATGCGAACTTCACAAAGACGCTTATGCAAGTGCACAGTGAGGGAATTTGTATGTTGTTGTTGTCTTCAGTCCTGAGACTGGTTTGATGCAGCTCTCCATGCTACTCTATCCTGTGCAAGCTGCTTCATCTCCCAGTACCTACTGCAACCTACATCCTTCTGAATCTGCTTAGTGTACTGATCTCTCGGTCTCCCTCTACGATTTTTACCCTCCACGGTGCCCTCCAATGCTAAATTTGTGATCCCTTGATGCCTCAGAACATGTCCTACCAACCGATCCCTTCTTCTAGCCAAGTTGTGCCACAAACTTCTCTTCTCCCCAATCCTATTCAATACCTCCTCATTAGTTACGTGATCTATCCACCTTATCTTCAGTATTCTTCTGTAGCACCACATTTCGAAAGCTTCTATTCTCTTCTTGTCCAAACTAGTTATCGTCCATGTTTCACTTCCATACATGGCTACACTCCAAACAAATACTTTCAGAAACGACTTCCTGATACATAAATCTATATTCGATGTTAACAAATTTCTCTTCTTCAGAAACGCTTTCCTTGCCATTGCCAGTCTACATTTTATATCCTCTCTACTTCGACCATCATCAGTTATTTTACTCCCCAAATAGCAAAACTCCTTTACTACTTTAAGTGTCTCATTTCCTAATCTAATTCCCTCAGCATCACCCGATTTAATTTGACTACATTCCATTATCCTCGTTTTGCTTTTGTTAATGTTCATCTTATATCCTCCTTTCAAGACACTGTCCATTCCGTTCAACTGCTCTTCCAAGTCCTTTGCCGTCTCTGACAGAATTACAATGTCATCGGCGAACCTCAAAGTTTTTACTTTGTCTCCATGAATTTTAATACCTACTCCAAATTTTTCTTTTGTTTCCTTTACTGCTTGCTCAATATACAGATTGAATAACATCGGGGAGAGGCTACAACCCTGTCTCACTCCTTTCCCAACCACTACTTCCCTTTCATGCCCCTCGACTCTTATTACTGCCATCTGGTTTCTGTACAAATTATAAATAGCCTTTCGCTCCCTGTATTTTACCCCTGCCACCTTTAGAATTTGAAAAAGAGTATTCCAGTCAACATTGTCAAAAGCTTTCTCTAAGTCTACAAATGCTAGAAACGTAGGTTTGCCTTTTCTTAATCTTTCTTCTAAGATAAGTCGTAAGGTCAGTATTGCCTCACGTGTTCCAACATTTCGACGGAATCCAAACTGATCCTCCCCGAGGTCTGCATCTACCAGTTTTTCCATTCGTCTGTAAAGAATTCGCGTTAGTATTTTGCAGCCGTGGCTTATTAAACTGATAGTTCGGTAATTTTCACATCTGTCAGCACCTGCTTTCTTTGGGATTGGAATTATTATATTCTTCTTGAAGTCTGAGGGTATTTCGCCTGTCTCATACATCTTGCTCACCAGCTGGTAGAGTTTTGTCAGGACTGGTTCTCCCAAGGCCGTCAGTAGTTCTAATGGAATGTTGTCTACTCCGGGGGCCTTGTTTCGACTCAGGTCTTTCAGTGCTCTGTCAAACTCTTCACGCAGTATCGTATCTCCCATTTCGTCTTCATCTACATCCTCTTCCATTTCCATAATATTGTCCTCAAGTACATCGCCCTTGTATAAACCTTCTATATACTCCTTCCACCTTTCTGCCTTCCCTTCTTTGCTTAGAACTGGGTTGCCATCTGAGCTCTTGATATTCATACACATGGTTCTCTTCTCTCCAAAGGTCTCTTTAATTTTCCTGTAGGCAGTATCTATCTTACCCCTAGTGAGATAAGCTTCTACATCCTTACATTTGTCCTCTAGCCATCCCTGTTTAGCCATTTTGCACTTCCTGTCGATCTCATTTTTGAGACGTTTGTATTCCTTTTTGCCTGCTTCATTTACTGCATTTTTATATTTTCTCCTTTCATCAATTAAATTCAATATTTCTTCTGTTACCCAAGGATTTCTAGCAGCCCTCGTCTTTGTACCTACTTTATCCTCTGCTGCCTTCACTACTTCATCCCTCAGAGCTACCCATTCTTCTTCTACTGTATTTCTTTCCCCTATTCCTGTCAATTGTTCCCTTATCCTCTCCCTGAAACTCTGTACAACCTCTGGTTCTTTCAGTTTATCCAGGTCCCATCTCCTTAATTTCCCACATTTTTGCAGTTTCTTCAGTTTTAATCTACAGGTCATAACCAATAGATTGTGGTCAGAGTCCACATCTGCCCCTGGAAATGTCTTACAACTTAAAACCTGGTTCCTAAATCTCTGTCTTACCATTATATAATCTATCTGATACCTTTTAGTATAGAAAGGAATAAATTTATCCTCACTATCACCCCAGACCTCAGATTACCGAGACTGAAATGAAGATGTAATAAAGGAGAGCATAGTGTTTTTCTGTATATCTGTACGTAGTATAAGGTTTTATCTAATTTCTGTTAAAATATTTCTCATTTGAGAAAGAGGTGGCGATTCCTCAAAAGCTTGGGGCACCATGGGCAAAAAAAAAAAAAAAAAAAAAAAAAAAAAAAAAAAAAAAAAAAAAAAAAAAAAACCTACGCTTCGAAGGCCTTTCACGGCTGGATCAAAGGGCAGTCCAATTAGCAACGCATTCCTAATTCGTCCTACGAGCTTAACATCCAATAAGTCACCGGAAGAATATATATACAGGGCGACGATTATTGAACTGTATGAAATAAAATCTCATAACTTTTGAACGGTTTGTGTTAGAACGTTCAAACTGCACGGTTTCCCGCAGGGCATGATGGGAATTTTGAAGTGTATATGGTTTGGTTTAGTGACGAAGCCCACTTTCATTTATATAGGTTCGTTAATAGGCAAAACTGGCGCATCTGGGGGACTGAGAACCCACATTTTGCGATACAGAGGTCTCTTGACCCTCAACAGATGACTGTGTGGTGCGCTGTGTCCAGCACAATATCGATGTGGTATTCCTTGATGGTACGCCGACTACCCAGTGGTACGTGAAGGTTTTGAAGGACGATTTCAGCGCCATTGTCCCAAGTGACCCTGATTTAGACATAATGTTGCTCATGAAAGGCGGAGCTCGACCCCATCGAAGCAGGAGAATGATTGATGTCCCGGATGAGGACTTTGGGGACCGCATTTTGGCTCTGGGGGACACAGAGTCCACTGGCAGGGGCTTCGATTGGGCGCCACATTCTCCAGATAAGAAGACATGCGACTCCTTTTTGTGGTTCTGTATTAAAGACAATGTATGCAGCAACAGTTCCAGAACCATTTCTGAGCTGAAAACAGCTATTGAGGAGGTCACCGACAGCACAGTTGTCACGACACTTCAGCGTGTTACGCAGACTTTCGCTGTTCGTCTGCGCCGCAGCATCACTAATGATGGTAGGCTTATCGAACATGTCATAACCTAATTCCGAATATCTGTAGTGACGTTTACATGTTGAATAAACTGTGTGCACGCTGTAGTTTGTAACTAATTCACGTTTTTTTTAATTTCATGTAGTCCAACAACTGTCACCCTGTACCTATGTAAAAATCCTGAATTTATTTCTTGTTTCTTTATCAAATAAGAGAAAACGTAACTCTTTCACTGAAAAAAGTTTGTTTTATTGCATTATTAGAATATCAATACACAAAATATGTACAAAGAGAGAAATCACCTTGTATGGAGCTAATGTGATAAGAGATACACTATGTGATCAAAAGTATCCGGACAAACCTAAAACATACGGTTTTAATAATGGATGCATTGTGCTGTCACCTACTGCCAGATACCTCGGTAGTCATCAGACATCGTGAGAGAGCAGACTGGGGCGCCCCACGGAACTCACGGACTTCGAATGCGATCATGTATCTGAGTGTCACTTGGGTCACACGTCTGTAAGCGAGATTTTCAAGCTACTAAACATCCCTAGGTACACTGTTTCCAATGTGATAGTGAAGTGGAAACATGAAGGAACACTTACAGCACAAAAACGTACGGGCCAACCTCGTCTGTGGACTTACAGACACCGCCGACAGTTGAATAGAGTCGTAATGCGTAATAGGCAGACATCTAGTCAGACCATCACACAGAAATTCCAAACTGCATCAGGATCCAGTGCAAGTATTATGACAGTTAGGCGGCAGGTGCGAAAACTTGGATTTCATGGTCGAGCGGCCGCTCATAAACCCCACATTACGCCGTTAAATGACAAATGACGCCTCGCTTGATGTAAGGAGCGTAAACATTGGACGATTGAACAGTGGGAAAACGTTGTGTTGAGTGACGAATCACAGTACACAATGTGGCGATCTGATGGCAGGGAATGGCTATGGCGAATGTCCGGTGAACGTTATCTGCCAGCGTGTGTAATGCCATCAGTAAAATTCGGATGCAGCAGTGTAATGGCGTGGTCGTGTTTTTTAAAAAAAAGGTTCAAATGGCTCTGAGCACTATGGGACTCAACTGCTGTGGTCATCAGTCCCCTAGAACTTAGAACTACTTAAACCTAACTACCCTAAGGACATCACACACATCCATGCCCGAGGCAGGATTCGAACCTGCGACCGTAGCAGTCGCACGGTTCCGGACTGCGCGCCTAGAACCGCGAGACCACCGCCACCGACCGTGTTTTTCATAGTGGTGGCTTGCACGCCGTGTTGTTTTGGGTGGCACTATCACAGAACAGGCCTACATTGATGTTTTAAGAACCTTCTTGCTTCCCACTGTTGAAGAGCAATTCGGGGATGTCGATTCCATCTTTCAACACGATCGAGCACCTGTTCATAATGCACGGCTTGTGGCGGAGCGGTTACACGACAAATACAGCCCTGTAATGGACTGGCCTGCACTGATTCCTGACCTGATTCCTATAGAACACCTTTTAGATGTTTTTGAAAGACGACCTTTTTCCTGCCAGGCCTCACCGACCGACATCGATACGTCTCCTCAGTGCAGCACTCCGTGAAGAATGGACTGCCATTCCACAAGAAACCTTCCAGCACCTGGTTGAACGTATGCGTGCGAGAGTGGAAGCTGCCATCAAAGCTAAGGGTGGGCCAACACTATGCAAATTTCCACTCCATTCCAGCATTGGAGGACACCACGAAGATTTAAGTCATTTTCAGCCAGGTGTCCGGATACTTTTGATCGCATAACGTAGGTTATGCGATGTAATTAGATAAGTTAGAATGATTTTTTGTATGCAAAGACGATATTGTGTGTGTCACTATAGCTGAAAGAGATAAAAGAAAGACCATTTCATAATACTGTAAGAACTGATATGTTAAAGAGCCACGTACGAGGTCATCGAACATCAAAGCAGCATGGAGAATACCGTTACGAATACTAAGATTTTAAAATACCTGAGAGCACTCTCGCACAAGTGAAAGACAGTATGTAACAAGCATTTTGTGAAGTGAACCATTGGGTACAATCGTCTGAGTGTGAAGTGCACAGACTTCGCTCAAGTGGGCGGTAAAACGTTACAATAAATAATTTCGGTGCCATATACAATATTATGATTTCTGTAGAAAAACAGTGGATATGTGAAGTTTTATCTTGTTGTGTCACATTCTGATATCTTTAATTTTTTGGTGTTCAATAGAGTTTGTGCAGATGGGAGTGTCCCCGTTCATTAATTGATAAAAACTATTCAAGTGAAGAAATCAATGTACAAAATTATTATTGTCCTATGGTACATTTTATTGCGCAGAAGGTGAAGGAGTTTAGCCGTTCTTAGAGGCTGTAAAAGGAGATAACTGAAAACGAATTAATTCGTGACCGGCTTGGATTTTGTTGAAATGTTTGCTTGCGCGCTATGTAAAAATTAAGACTGTAAAAATTGTCATCCTTTTCAAAAACCGGCAGTCTTTAAGTTTCCAATTTCAAGGTCAAAATATGAAAGATATAATAGTTTTCTCCAGGTCAGCTAACCAGAGAAGCCCTCTGCCGCCTGGACATCGATCTAAAGCAGGACAGTTTTTTCCTGGATAGTAAAACTAACTATAATAATGAAATATAGGAAATAACCTGTTCGTACCTCTCTTGCAAATGTAAATCCCTTTTGTGTCCTACGACTAACGATTCCATCGAGAATCATACCCATATTGCAGGCATATCTGATTTTCGAAATTATTACATTATTTTCCTCTCACTAGGCAGTCAACATTTTCTATCCCCACTGATAAACGCAAGTCACGGAGAAGGAGATTTTACAATATTCGCACGCTGCGATACCACCTTCAAGAGTGTCGTTGGCTAGCCTCTTGGAGCGCTGCTGTCGCAGTGGTAGTAGAGAGCCGGTATACAGAGAGAGTGGCCATAGGGGAAGTCGCCCGTGATTGGTCGATTAGCTTTGGCGCCATTTTTCTGCCAAACGTCTCTCGCGCTTCCTATGTTCGCCGTGCTTTTGAGTTGAATTGAGGTTCAGAGGACTTTTGGAAACTATTAAAAGGTATTTGAATTACTGAGAGACTTGTTATGCGTTATGCACCCATGTTCGATTTAGTTGTATATAGTTGTATTTAGTTGTATATAGTTTTTAGTACATAATCAGCGTTTGCGATCTTAAATAATGAAGCGAATTGTGATGAAGTCGGTAGGCCTACATGTTTGAAGTAAACACGTTAGTAATTGTACAGTATTGTTCTGCTGCATTTGGTTGTTCCAACAGAGGAGAAGGTGGATTTCGCATGTTAGCATTTCCACGCAATGAAGAAAGACGAAAGCAATGGGCAGTCGCAGTCACCAGGGTTGACATAAATCCGATACAAAACAAATGCTATACACTATTTTTTTTTTAATTTACGTTACTTTCATTGCAATATGTCTAGTAAACGAGTTTTAAAGGAGAAAAATGCAAGTAACGAATAATTTTTACAGCCACTGTATCAAATTTTCCTGTGCTGTGTGTAGTAGGCTACTATGAGTATATTATAGCTGTAAAGAAAGGCATTTAACGAATGATTTCACCATATTGTCTCGTGCTTTTGATTCGGTGAGTGAGTATTCCACTAGTCCACTACTGGCCACTCAAAAGTCCCGCCCGCAGTTTGGCAGTAAAATGGCCGCCGTATCGTCCGTTTGGCCACTCTCTCCCTATACAGGCTTTCTAAGTGGTAGGATCGAGATCACTGGGAAGAGGTAACGCGTGACTGAGTGTCTGTGATCAAACAAATGATTTACGCCGGTCGCGGGGCACTTCAGCGATACATGAAAGGCACCCGTTCCAAAATGATCGTCTTCCATATGATTAATCACCGGTCACACACACAACCTGTACCTACCAACACTGAAATCATTTCTTCGTAAGAAAAACCAACGCGCTACAAATTCAGAACTCCTTTCTTTAGGAATATGATGTTCTGGGAGAGAAACATTCAGAAGCGGCGACCAGAATACAATGAAATTACCAAATAGTAACAAATCCAAATATAAGGATCATAACGCCTTGCGTGTGAAAGCGAGATTTGGTATACAAGTGTCTTCAAATAGCCTATTCATTCAGCGTGAGTTCATTTGACGATCAGCCAAGCGACCTGTAAAGGAAGCGCTGGCAACGCGGACGAGAGGAGATTATGGTAATGAAGGAGAATTCACATTAAGCTAACGCCGGTGAACGATCGGGGCAGACCTGAGTGTCTGTCAATACCTGCGCTGATCGCTTCTGCCGGAAGCGGCGTTCGCAGGCGCCGCCTGTTGCTCGGGCTGTCACTTTTTATTAATCGCTGGGCTGGCCCACTTCAGGGCCCTCATCCACTTAGGCGATCAATACCTGCTTAGCGACCGGCGTATTCTCCAGCCACTATCCGTCCCATCTAAGCCCACAGTCTTTAAACGATAAAAGTGGAAATTTTCTTTCTCCTCTTTTATAAATATTAATGACTCAATGCAAACATAACTTAAAGACATCGATCGATCCACAAGAGGAGAACAATAATCTGTAAATGTGTATGTAGTGTCTGATAAAGGGTCAACTAGTGGTATTCCTATGTCTTGTCGTGCTTATAACATACACGTAATGTTAGGAAACACTCGCATTTCTGTTGAAAGCAGAGAACGTATGAAGGTTCATACGTGAAGGCAAATGCAGGTTGTAAAATGCGTCCCATACCACGTAAGTAGTCCAACATTTAAATATCAGTTCATCAGTGGCAAGGTGTTGTGACAAAATCATAGAAACTTCAGTTCAGTTGGTAATTATTTCGACTGAAACCATAATCATTGATAAGGGAAAGAAACCAATTGTGAGTACATGGAACAAGTGGTGTACTGGGCCACCAAGTAAGAAATAAATAAACACCAAAAGGTTCACGTTTCATTAGAAAATTCTGGAAACATATGTACAGGATGATTCAGCTTCCCCTACTGGTGGGTTTCATGCAACCTGCAAAGCCTTCAAAAACAAGGTGCATGATTTTCATATTCTCTCACTCACTAAGTGCAAACTACTAGTCCTACAGAAAAAAGGAACAGGACTTTTTGTGAAATTTAATGGAGTTAAATTTACTACTGGGATATGTTTTCGTTGGAGGCCACAATTTGCGAATTATTGAAGAAAAACACATTTGAAGGTAACTCCTGTACATTTTTTGAATAATTAAAAAACTACAGCCTCTAGCGAAAATGTATCCCAGTACAAAATTTAACTACAGGAGACTTCCTACAAAAAGGTGCTGTTAATTTTATTCTGCAGCGCTAATAGTTTGCTCATAGTGAATGAGAGAGTATGAAAATCTTCCACGCGATATTTGAATGTGTTGCAGTTGCATAAAACCCATCGGTAGGGGCAACTGAATCACCCTCTGTAAACGATAGTGTGATGTATTCAACAAACTTACTATTCGGATAGCTTAATGAAAACCTGATTCTGTACCTTCTGCATCGATAGCTAATCGCCTCTTTAACAACGAACGTTAAGTTTGAAAAAAAGTAAAGACGCAATAAGATCTGAAAATACTGAAGCAATGTTACGCGAAACTGCATGATATAGGCTGTAGCGTCACTACATATTTCGAAGTCGTTGCACGAGAACGGTCATCGGAAAGAAGTTTCGAATGAGCTTACTTCAACAGTCGTCCATAGCAAAACAATGTGGAAGCGATCTCCAGAACCGATAGCAGCTGAAGACCGCCCTCAAACGCAGACTAGAACAAACAATTTCTTAAGTTCTCCCGCCGGATCGAACATTCCACTTGTAAGTAGGATGTTTAGGTTTTTTTGGTAACGTAGCACTCTGTATGAAAATCACTGGCTGTGCTGTGTGCAGTCTGTGGCTGGTTTGCACTGTTGTCTGCCACTGTAGTGTTGGCTAGCGGCAGCTGGATGCTAACAGCGCGTAGCGTTGCGCAGTTGGAGGTGAGCCGCCAGCAGTGGTGGACGTGGGGAGAGAGATGGCGGAGTTTTGAAATTTGTAAGACTGGATGTCATGAACTGCTATATATATTATGACTATTCAGATAAATACATTGTTTGTTCTCTATCAAAATCTTTCATTTGCTAACTATGCCTATCAGTAGTTAGTGCCTTCAGTAGTTTGAATCTTTTATTTAGCTGCCAGTAGTGGCGCTCGCTGTATTGCAGTAGTTCGAGTAACATAGATTTTTGGTGAGGTAAGTGATATGTGAAAGGCATAGGT
Organism: Schistocerca gregaria; assembly: GCF_023897955.1. Taxonomy (NCBI): domain Eukaryota; kingdom Metazoa; phylum Arthropoda; class Insecta; order Orthoptera; family Acrididae; genus Schistocerca; species Schistocerca gregaria. The sequence continues at coordinate 516,189,468 of NC_064921.1, read as the reverse complement.
TAATGTTAGTCAGGGCCATTCTTTTGTAGGGATTATTGAAAGTTAGACTGCGTTGCGCTAAAAAATATTGTGTGTCAATTTAAGCACGGTCCTGTATAATTGTTCAAAGGGGACGTTTCATATGGCGACCCTTAGCCGAGGATACCTCACTGGAATCTTCTGAATTTTTTTTTGTAGTTTGTGTAGTTAGTGTAGCCTTTGTTTATTGCTAGTTCGTAATTGTAGAGAGAATTTCCTCTGTAGTTGTAGTTTTTCATTGTTGTACAGTAAAACAGTTGTGGCATGCATGTAGGTTTGCACCAAGTATTTCGCAGCTGCGCTTGCAATTAACTAGATATTTTTTTAGTGCTACGTTAATGTGTTCTCTTATTTTTGCTCATCAAATTGTGCTTTTCTGTGTTATCGTGTGAAATATTGTGAATATAATGGCGTGTGAAAAACGTAATACTAGGCTCCAAAGTAACCTGACAAATGACAGTGAAGACGAAAGCAGTGTGTTAGCGCCACCATGTAATGAATTAACTAATGTTCAAAGTAGTCATTTGGTAATTGTGCATAGGGAAATGGAGCGGGCTGCAAATAATGGTGTAGGCAGTGAAACAATTAGTGAACAGGGAAGCGTTATCGATCGATCGGTCGGCAACAGCTCGCCTCAGGATTCCGAAATGACAGGACACAATCTTGCAAATACTGTAGATTCAGGTTTTGCGTCCTCACCGTTTTCTCAAATAAGTCAAGACACATTTTCTATTTTTCAAACTGCGATTTTTGCCGGTTCAAATGCATTGCCGAATAGCACTCAGGAATATGTTTCAGACACCAGTGCATTGTTATTACAATTAATGCAACAAATGGGTCAAAAGCTTCATAGGTTAGACACAATGGAACAAAATCTTCAAAAGTTAGACACAATGCTTGAACAAAATCAGAAACAAATGGGGCAAAATCTTCCAAAGTCAGACACAATGGAACAAAATCTTCGGAAGTTAGACACCACGCTTGAACAAACACGTAAAGATTTAACTACTGAGCTACATAACATTGAATCGAAATGTCAAAAAGTCTGTAATGACGTAAAAACACAAATTTGTGAGCATTTTCAACCTATTTTTTCGCGGCATGAAAATGCATTACAGAATCACGAAGCAGCCATAAAAAAACTGCAAACTATTGCTCATGAAAATCATGAGACCTTGCAAGCTAAAATTGACTCACTTGCATCTACCGATTCGGTTACGCAACTTGCAAAAACTCAGGAAAACTTAAAGGACACAGTAGATACGATTTCAACACAAATGGACACTCTGAAACTTGGTTCAGAAAAACACACAGAGGAAATAATTTCACTATCGGATAAAATAGCCGAACTTTCAGATCAGTTCACTAACTTGTCTACAAAGGTAGATGATGATCTGAATGACACAAAACCTGTAGCCTTCACTGACACTAAAGAGTATGAACAAATTAGAAAATTCAAACGGAATGAAAATCAAATCAACACACAGTACAAAAGAGAAATGCGGGAAGTACAAGATCAGTTGGCTCAAGTAATACAAGAATTACATATTTCAGAGAGCACTCGCGCTCCAATATGGGAAGAGGGACATAGAAATACAGAACAACCACAAAATAATAACACAGGACACTTCGGACATTATGAAAGAAATTGGCAAGGAGCATTGAATTTTGAGATGGAACCGCCGAAACGATGTAACAATGACTGATATGCGACTCGCCGACACGATGATTTTGACTATAAGCTGTTCATTATTACACGTAAATTCAAAACATTTAAGAATTCTGGCAATGACATTCATCCACAAACATGGCTTCATCAATTCTCTCATTGTTTTCCTCCCAACTGGTCACTGCAGCACAGATTAAAATTTATGTGTGGCTACTGGGAGAATGAACCAGCTGTAAGAATGCGATCGGTCATTCACGATTGCCACAGTGAAGGAGAATTTCACCATGCCTTCCTCTCAGCATATTGGTCTCAAGCTACACAACACCGAGTAAAACATAGCATCATGATGATGAAACATTTCGAACAATCTGAATTTTCCAGTCTTGTGAAATATTTTGAAGACATGTTGCACAAGAATCAATATCTGTCAAACCCATACAGCCCTTCAGAACTCATCCGCATTTACTTAATAAAATTGCCAGAACATTTAAGGAATATTATTTTGGCAGGGCGTTTCAAAGATGACATTGAAGCTTTTCAGGGATTCTTACAAGAATTAGAAATTGACAGAGACAGTCGCGGGATGCGAAAACAGGCAAACAATCACTACAGGTCACATCCGTCGCAGTTCCGCGATGAAAGAACCAATAACTGGACACGACAAGGCTATTCTCACAACACAAATCGTGACCAAAACAGACAACACCCATATGACAACCACTGGCAGAGTAATAGTTACAGAGAAAGATCGCATTTCCGTAGTAATGAATATTACACTAACAATCATAGAAACAGACAATATGGCAACCAGAACTATTATTATCACGGGAGACAGAATAATTTCAGACGCAACAGTTCAGCGCGCAGTTACGATTCACGAAGAAATTCCCCACCACGTGACCGACAAGAAAGAAACTACAGGAACTACCGACATGACGACAGACGATATAATCATAACGACAGACCAGAATTTCATCAGAACTGGCGGGATTCAAACAGAGCTGGGCCCTCTCGGCAAGGTGAATTTGTAGAAGTTAGGTCTCCTAATCCCAATAACGGCGCGCGCCAACAAAGAGACGGACAATGACTCTCACCGCAGGCAGCCGCGTGCGTCGGCAGGCTCAGAGAAAAATATCATAGACGCTAACCTTGAGAAAAATGCCAGTATTATTTACCGACGTATACCACATGATAATTGCGTTGAAGTTGAAACTCTGCGTACTAGGAAGAGTAAAGTTTTACACCACATCTCACATGTAAAACCGTTTATTGGAAGATAATCTGCTTTTTAACTTTGTCTTTGCCATATAACTTTTCACTTTACATTACTAGTATGCTTTGTGAGACTTAAGAACTTGTTAACATGCAACAATGTTTGAAGTTAAATATCCAGTCTAGAACCTAGGGAACATTTTTAATCAGAAATTGTTTTGACAACTTCCATTTTTTTATTGCTTTATATTAGTTTTAATATTGCTGCTTGCTTTGACAACTTCCATTTTTTTTTCATTGCTGTTTGTATTAATTGTTTTGTGCTGCTGCATCGCCTCGTCCCTTAGTTTAGCATCTGACCGCAGTAGATATAAGTTAGCTTAAGATGGGGTAGGCTATAAAAGAGAACGAGTTGTGATGAATTGGAAGAAATGCGTTGAGAAGCTATAAGAAAATGATTTGGCCAAAAAAGTAGTGTGCAGTGGAGGAAAGCTATTTTTTAAAGAGGATGTGAACAAAATACAGAAAGCATGCTTGGATAGGATATTTTTGGTGGACACAAATGTTGACATAAGACAAAAGATCTACAGAATGACGTTTTGGGTTGGACTGCAGTACCAAATGTCACACTGAAAGCAAACCCTGTCCTGTATTTTGAGTTATTACGCTATGTGAATCTGTGTTTGTCCTGTCTTTATGCGCTTAGGTAATAAGATTTCTGTTGTAGAATTTTTCTGATAATATGTTATTTTCTTTGTAAAGATGTTTAGACATTATTTATTCTGTTCTGTTTTAATGCTCATGTGTGAAGTTGATGTTTCAATAATTATTCTGATCTTTTATGTCTTTACTTATGTCATAATTCCTGTAACACTGATGTATATGTTTATTTCTATTCTTTTGTAAAGCCCATTTTACTACAAATGTTATCTGTATTGTTATGTTCTTTAATGATGTATTTTGGCCCTTTGTAATTGTTTTCTTATGTTGTAAATTTATAATTGTATAGACACCAGTGTCATTTCACTGCACACGTTTCTGTTGGTCATAGTATATGGACAATATGTGAGAAGTAGGGAATGTTAGTGTTTGCACATGTGTTGATAATTCAGAAAGGGACTGGTTAACAGCACTGCTGGTTCTAATGTCAATTCCAAAAACTTTGTGCGTGCACAAGTGGTGGTTGATGGACTTGCTATATTCTCCACAAGACTCTTCGATGGTGATTCTGCACCTGCGCAGTCGCAACAGATGGCTGCTGGCTATCTCTACAAGGACTGAAGTGGGTCTACACCTTTGATGACTCACCAATACCATTATTTCTACAAGGACTGCAGTGGGTCTGCACCTCTGGTGGCCCACCGACACCGTAATCTCTACCAGGACTACAATGGATCTACTCTGTGTTGACCTACCTACCAATATTCTTCAAAACTTCGACTGACTCTACCTGTGGGTTTTCTCTGTTGTGGCCCATTACCTGTCTGCATGTCAAGAGTCAGCACTGTCTTTCCGTTGGAAGGACAACACTAATTCTTCAAGACTGCATGGAAGTCCACTACTTCCGTGTGCATTTTCTTTTACTACTCAGACTTAGAGAAAAACACTGCAATTTTACTTTGATGAACGATCAGAACTGTCTTTATGGACTGTGAGAAAATTTTAGCTTTTGACCAACATTGTACCGATAAGTGTGTGCATTTCATTTCTTTGTTATTGTAATTATGAAAAAAAATTACAAATTTGTACTGGCCAGTGCCCAAAACAATTTGTAATTTTTTTGTGGGGAGCATGGGGGCTATGTAAGTAGGCTGTTTAAGTTTTTTATTGGTAACGCCGCCGCCACGTAGCGCTCTGTATGAAAATCACTGGCTGTGCCGTGTGCAGTCTGTGGCTGGTTTGCACTGTTGTCTGCTATTGTAGTTTTGGGCAGCGGCAGCTGGATGCTAACAGCGCGTAGCGTTGCGCAGTTGGGGGTGAGCCGCCAGCAGTGGTGGACGTGGGGAGAGAGATGGCGGAGTTTTGAAATTTGTAAGACTGGATGTCATGAACTGCTATATATATTATGACTATTCAGATAAATACATTGTTTGTTCTCTATCAAAATCTTTCATTTGCTAACTATGCCTATCAGTAGTTAGTGCCTTCAGTAGTTTGAATCTTTTATTTAGCTGGCAGTATTGGAGATTCGCTGACTGTGCTCTAGCTTTATCTTACCATTTGAGGCTTAAGGTTTCATGTCTGATGCATGAGCGTTTACTCCTCAGAGTAAATCGTTTTGAAACTCTTGTAACCCACTCACCTCGAAAATGGCTGAAACGTCGTCACCCACGATATCGGCACAAGAGTTAATAATATCCCACTCCCGAGAAATGGTGGAATAAGGTACATATACACTCCTGGAAATTGAAATAAGAACACCGTGAATTCATTGTCCCAGGAAGGGGAAACTTTATTAACACATTCCTGGGGTCAGGTACATCACATGATCACACTGACAGAACCACAGGCACATAGACACAGGCAACAGAGCATGCACAATGTCGGCACTAGTACAGTGTATATCCACTTTTCGCAGCAATGCAGGCTGCTATTCTCCCATGGAGACGATCGTAGAGATGCTGGATGTAGTCCTGTGGAACGGCTTGCCATGCCTTTCCACCTGGCGCCTCAGTTGGACCAGCGTTCGTGCTGGACGTGCAGACCGCGTGAGACGACGCTTCATCCAGTCCCAAACATGCTCAATGGGGGACAGATCCGGAGATCTTGCTGGCCAGGGTAGTTGACTTACACCTTCTAGAGCACGTTGGGTGGCACAGGATACATGCGGACGTGCATTGTCCTGTTGGAACAGCAAGTTCCCTTGCCGGTCTAGGAATGGTAGAACGATGGGTTCGATGACGGTTTGGATGTACCGTGCACTATTCAGTGTCCCCTCGACGATCACCAGAGGTGTACGGCCAGTGTAGGAGATCGCTCCCCGCACCATGATGCCAAGTGTTGGCCCTGTGTGCCTCGGTCGTATGCAGTCCTGATTGTGGCGCTCACCTGCACGGCGCCAAACACGCATACGACCATCATTGGCACCAAGGCAGAAGCGACTCTCATCGCTGAAGACGACACGTCTCCATTCGTCCCTCCATTCACGCCTGTCGCGACACCACTGGAGGCGGGCTGCACAATGTTGGGGCGTGAGCGGAAGACGGCCTAACGGTGTGCGGGACCGTAGCCCAGCTTCATGGAGACGGTTGCGAATGGTCCTCGCCGATACCCCAGGAGCAACAGTGTCCCTAATTTGCTGGGAAGTGGCGGTGCGGTCCCCTACGGCACTGCGTAGGATCCTACGGTCTTGAGGTGCATCCGTGGGTCGCTGCGGTCCGGTCCCAGGTCGACAGGCACGTGCACCTTCCTCCGACCACTGGCGCCAACATCGATGTACTGTGGAGACCTCACGCCCCACGTGTTGAGCAATTCGGCGGTACGTCCACCCGGCCTCCCGCATGCCCACTATACGCCCTCGCTCAAATCCGTCAATTGCACATACGGTTCACGTCCACGCTGTCGCGGCATGCTACCAGTGTTAAAGACTGCGATGGAGCTCCGTATGCCACGGCAAACTGGCTGACACTGACGGCGGCGGTGCACAAATGCTGCGCAGCTATCGCCATTCGACGGCCAACACCGCGGTTCCTGGTGTGTCCGCTGTGCCGTGCGTGTGATCATTGCTTGTACAGCCCTCTCGCAGTGTCCGGAGCAAATATGGTGGGTCTGACACACCGGTGTCAATGTGGTCTTTTTTCCATTTCCAGGAGTGTACTTCACTAATCAGTTCATCACTACCACTGCTTATTACGTGATAAAGATAACTACAAAATTCATGTTCCAGGATTCACCATAAGGTACACATAGACTGATAAAGCTTTGTGTGGTTCTAGCCGTCACATCCTCCTAGAGCGCGCAGTCTAGCCTTTACTCACCAGATGTCCCTTCTCAGCTAATACAAGGTTGTGAATGTTGAGTAATCGATAACTTGGTAGAGAACACCTTTCTAATATCCTTGCGATTCAGAAGAGGGACTATGCGGAAGAATGAATATTTTTAAAGCTGATATTGTGACAAGCAACTTTCACTTTATTGGAATGCTGAGTACAGACATTAATTTCAAAGACAGATTACCGTTGCGTCAAGAGTCAAAATGATTCCGCCAATGTTGTCCTGTTGTGGTGTCCGAAAGCTGTCAATTTTTTATCTGTGAACTTAAGTGGTTGGTTTCGAATCTGTTATAACATGAGTTTGCTTACACATTTACACATCTTTCGAAATATTGCTGTTCAGAACCCCGGCCGGCCACTTCGTTAAGACTTCTGTTCTCGAAATCAATTTAGTGGTGAGATGATCCTTTGAAAAAAATCGTGAATTATTGTCTTTTGAGCTAATGCTCCGTGTCTACAGTCTGTGGTTAGTAATAACGGTATGAAGTGTGGCGGAGGCTATATAGAATTTCACTTTCACTTTTTCTCCACCCTGCTCCACTCACAGGTGGTGCGCCGAACAACATTCAGTGATCCTTCCTTCACTCATGTACCATTGTGCACCACTGAAATTCTGTAAACTGCCAAATATGTGACAAATACTGCAGCTCTTTCCGTAACCCTCTGTATCTGTTCCATAAATCGTATAACTGCTAAGCATTTCGGGCTGCCGGACCCCGTGTAACTCTTCATCTTCTGCTTTTCTTGTCAGCACATATACCTTAACTGTTGTTACTCGTGTTGTTGTGTTGTTAGTGGTCTTATCCTCCCAAGTTCTCAGAAATTTTGACTAGATAATTTAATCACTAAAATAACATAACATACCCTTTCAACCCGTGTTATTAATCCCACTTCCCTTCCCTTTTTGGGCACTTCCTCTTTTGTGTCAGGCAATGTACATATCTACACACGTACTCCTCAAGCGGAGAGCAACTTGTGTCACTACAAGGCATTCCCGTCCCTATTCCACTCCCAAACGGACCGAAGTAAAACGACTATCTACATGCTTCCATACGAGCCCTAATTCCTCTTCATTGTCTTCGCATACCTTAAGTGAAATGTACATTGGCTTCGGAAGAATCGTTCTGCTGTAAGACGCAAATGTCGGGTCGCGCATAAAACGTCATTTTACATTCAGGGATTCCCATTTCAGTTCACGAAACATTTCCGGAATTCTCACGTGTTCATCGGGCCTATGGTAACAAATCTAACAGCCCGCCTCGGCATAGCTTCAACATTTTCCCTTAATCCCACCTGGTGGGAATTGCAAAGACTCAGGTAGCACTGAAGAGTAGTTCGCATTACTGCTCTATACGTCTCCTTAATAGATGAGCTACACTTCCCTACAATTGTTCCAATAAACGTAAATCAACAAAATGCCTGTCTTACTACCGACCTGATGTGTTCTGTCCATTTCATTTCCCTTAGCAACTAGCACCTGTTTATATTACATCTATATCTATATCCATACTCCGCAAGTCAACTGACGGCCTGTGACGGAGGGTACCTTGAGTACCTCTATTCCAGTCTAGTATCGTTCGTGGAAAGAAAGATTGTCGACATGCCTCTGTGTGGGTCCTAATCTCTCTGAATTTTATACTCATGGTGTCTTCGCGAGATATACGTAGAAGGGAGCAATATACTGCTTGACTCCTCGGTGAAGGTATGTTTTCGAAACTTGAACAAAAGCCTGTACCGAGCTACTGAGCCTCTCTCTTGCAGAGTCTTCCACTGGAGTTTATCTATCATCTCCGTGACGCTTTCACAATTACAAAATGATCCTGCAACGAAGCGCGCTGCTCTCCGTTGGATCTTGTCTATCTCTTCTATCAACCCTATCTGGTACGGATCCCACACCGGTGAGCAATATCCAAGCAGTGGGCGAATAAGTGTACTGTAACCTACTTCCTTTGTTTTCGGACTGCGTTTCCTTAGGGTTCTTCCAATGAATCTGTCTGGCATCTTCTTTACCGACGATTAATTTTATATGGTCATTCCATTTTAAATCACTCCTAATGCTTACTCCCAGATAATTTATGGAATTAACTGCTTCCAGTTGCTGACCTGCTATATTGTACTATATGAAAAAGGATCTTTCTTTCTGTGTATTCGCAGCACATTACACTTGTCTACATTGAAATTCAGTTGCCATTCCCTGCACCATGCGTCAATTCATTGCAGATCCTCCTGCATTTCAGTACAATTTTTCATTGTTACAAACTCCCGATATACTACAGCATCATTCGCAAAAAGCCTCAGTGAACTTCCGATGTTATCGACAACATCATTTATATATATAGTGAATAACAACGGTCGTACGACACTCCCCTGCGGCACACCTGAAATCACTCTTACTTTGGATGACATCTTCCCAGTCAGAATGACATAATGACATGCTGCGTTCTGTTATCTAGGAACTATTCAATCCAATTTGACAATTGGTCTGATAGTCCATATGCTCTTACTTTGTTCATTAAACGACTGTGGGGAACTGTATCAAACGCCTTGCGGAAGTCAAAAACACGTGTCTATGGCCTTCTGAGTCCTGTGGACGAATAGTAGGAACTGAGATTCACACGATCGCCTTTTTCGAAACTCATTCTGATTCCTACAGAGTAGATTCCTAGTCTCCATAAAAGTCATTATACTCGAACTTAATACGTGTTCCTAAATTCTACAACTGATAGACATTAGGGATACAGGTCTACAGTTCTGCACATCTGTTCGACGATCCTTCTTGAAAACGGGGATGATCTGTGCCTTTTTCCAATCTTTTGGAACGCTACACTCTTCTAGAGACAAACGGTACACCGCTGCAAGAAGGGAGGGAAGTTCCTTCGCCTACTCTGTGTAAAATCGAACTAGTATCCCATCAGCTCCAGCGACCTTTCCTTTTTTGAGCGATTTTAATTGTTTCTCTATCCCTCTGTCATCTATTTTGATATCTACCATTTTCTAATCTGTGCGACAGTCTAGAGAACGAACTACAGTGCAGTCTTCCTCTGTGAAACAGCTTTGGAAAAATACACTTAGTATTTCGGCCTTTAGTCTGTCATCCTCTGTTTCAGTACCATTTTGGTCATAGAGTGTGTGGATATTTTGTTTTGATCCACCTACCGATTTGACATAAGGCCAAAATTTCTTAGGATTTTCTGCCAGTCATGGACGTGGCTGTCTCAAGCAGCATCCTGTTAATGCTGTCTTTTATCGTTAGATTTTTTTATATTTACAGCAGGGTGCCACTAATAACACCAACCAGAACCATAAGTTTTGTTTAAGCCATCTTGTATCTGCCTACAGTCGCTCAAGGTGATACCTTTCCGTATACCACAGCGCCACCAGCTAACAGTCGTTGTTTCCTGCTCACACTGTCCGTCAGGTCGTCTATGTTTATAGAGAACAAGAGCGCCCTGTCTCATTTCCCTGGGGCCCCCCTGACGGTGCCCTTGTCTCTGGTGAGCACTCGTCGTCGAGGACAATGTGCCGGGTTCCACTGGTCAAAAAGTCTGCGCGCTCTCAGATTTTTGAGAACCTGTTCGGTACACACACGCATTCGTTTACAATCTAGAGAGGGGCACTGTGTCAAACGTTTCCTTGTAATCTAGGAACGTGGACTCTGTCTGTGGCCCTTCATCTTTGTTTCGCAGGATATCGTTTGAGAAAAGGGCAAACTGCCTTCCGCACGAGAGATGCTTTCAAAATCCGGAGTGATCTCTGGACAAAAGATTTTCTATTTCCAGGAAATTTATAATGTTCGCACTTAGAATATTCTCAAAAAATCTGCAGCACATGAATGTTAAGGATTTGATCTGTCATTTTTCGGCCTGTTCTTTTACGTTCTTAAATCCTTGAGTCACTTCTGCTTTTTTCTAGTCATCTAAGACTTTTTGCTGGGCTAGAGACTCGCAATAAATTCAAACTTAGTGCGCGGTCAACACCAGAAAGTACTCTCTGTAGAACCGAATTGGGATCACATCCGGACCTGGCGCCAGCTGGCCGTGGTGGCCGAGCGGTTCTAGGCGCTACAGTCTGGAACCGGGAGACTACTACGGTCGCAGGTTCGAATCCTGCCTCGGGCATGGATGAGTTTGATGTCTTTAGGTTAGTTAGCTTTAAGTAGTTTAAAGTTCTAGGGGACTGATGATCTCAGAAGTTAAGTCCCATAGTGGAAGCAGTCGCGCGGTTCCGGACTGAAGCGCCTCGAACCGCTCGGTCATCGCCGCGGGCTGCCATCTACACGAAGAGGACATAAGCGCTGTATCGCCTGGCTGCGGCCCAGTTGCAGACGAGCCCTTTTACGAACGTCACAGCAGTGACTTATTTAATGCATTGTTTCACTGTCTTGGAATTATATATGCTGAAGAGACTTCTTATTTGCCTGTTGCCCATTGCTTGCGACACTTCTGTGTTTCACAAAGTTAGGTATTGTCAGTTATCACACTCAACCGTGAATTTACTTTCAAAACTTTTTCTTAAGAATTTACTTTATTTAAAAGCGATTCGCCAAGAACATTAACACATTTAATCACACTACGTGAGCGTGGAAGTAGTTGCCAATGGGTAACTGATGAAAACCAATCAAATTTCTTTCAACAAAGGGAAATTTTATTCCTAAAAAAACTTTTTTCTTTCTTTTTAGAAACAGATTTAAAAATATAATCAGAAAGCACCCTCTAAATATCAAGTTAAAATTTATTCAGAGGCAGAAAGAACAAATTTTTGACAGTGTGAGCTTTTGGGCTGAGAACCTTGCCGCTCCCTTTTGACACAGCAGTAGTCACGACCGCTCACAACAACCTCTGAAAGAGTACACTGGTGCAAATCTGCAACACACCAGATTACTTTAAACTAAAAATTTTAACAACTCACGCAAGTACATAACTATGCACCCTGTAGGAGGGATGGAAAAGGTACAGAACACTAACATTAAAAGATTAACTTGCCACCAAAGGTGCAAGTTGATGTAAAAAAAACAAAACAAAAAAAAAACAAAAAAACGGGTTGCAACTTTATATACTAAAATAATCATTTAAATAAAAACCCATGAAATGCAGTCTTACATAAAACATACAAGGTTAGTCAAACATGCTCTACATTACACATATACCTCCTCTCAAGATGATAGGCAAGATAAAAATATATTACAGGAATTCGGCCGTTACACTTCAAGCAATAAATTGGTTAACACCGAATCCGACAAACATGACAGAGGCAGCTATTAACGTATGGAAGATTGACAGGGAGATTACTGAACAACCCCTACTCCACAAGGGAAAAACGGACCATCCAATTCATAAATAACCACCTTCCCATGGGTGGACAAACGGAGAAGAATGGTGGGACGACACAAAAACAAAGCAGCTGGTGACCTCACCGAGAAAACAAGTAGAATTTAACAAGTAAATGAAACAACATATCTCCAATCCCTTAACTTCTAATAAACTGCGATTTCTGACGAAGACCTGGCGCAGCACCCCCAACGCTCTCCCGAACCGTCCGCTGCCAGCCGCTTCAACGGAAGTAGTATCTCCCGTCTAACGGCGTCGCAGCTCGCACTGGCCAGACCGATGTCGTGGGTTGACTCCTGTTGCTCTCGTGTCGGCCGCGAAGCAACTATCCCTCGCTATACGGCGCGGCCCATTGGACTCACGTGGCGATCTCACATGCGCCGACGCTCAAGGCGGGCAAATCATCTTGTGTCTCAGTGAGCGGCTGACCAACCGACCGATCCAACGGCCAATGACCGTTGCCCGAGCAACTCGAGCAGACTGGCGCAGACTCAGATGCAGGAACTCAGCCCCGATCGGACGACCGCTAGCTGAGTTCTGTTACTGGCGGAGTGGCAAGACTCTCATTTTGCCGGCTTTAAAGTTTGATCCAAACGACAATTATACCAGCACTCCGAACGACAGGCAGACCCTAACTGCCTCATAAATGCGAACGAGAGACAGGCCAGCAACTGGTGACGAGTGACTGACCCAGACTCACTCCGACTGACCAACTGCCACTGGCGAGCTTATAGCGCCCCTTAAATGCACGTAAACAGGCAACCTTTCCCCTTTTCCAACAGACTGAGACACCAAAGCCGCGACTGCCACAGCGGCACCACCGCCAGAAACGGAGGGCGACCGCTTCACACAACGCGCTGCGGCGCGTTCTTCAAAACAGCAATTTTTTCCTCGGCTCACATACTGTAATAAAACATCATTAATACTATTTCCTTGAATTGATGTCTACCGACCCGAAAAAGTAGGTTTTGTAGGCACCCCATATTAGACGAATTGGCAGAACACCTCTCTCTCTGTACATCATCTCCACCTACTCACTCTGTAATCTCTTCCTCATACTATTACAAAAGTATATAGCCTACGTCCATCCGAATGTTCATTACAGTGATGTCTAGAAATTTAAAGTAACCCAGTCAATAGATTTTTGAGATGTATGATTTCAACGTTTCCACTTACATATACATGTGTGTGTGTGTGTGTGTGTGTGTGTGCACGTGTAGCGGTATATACAGGGTGATTCAAAAAGAATACCACAACTTTAGGAATTTAAAACTCTGCAACGACAAAAGGCAGAGCTAAGCAGTATCTGTCGCCGAATTAAGGGAGCTATAAAGTTTCATTTAGTTGTACATTTGTTCGCTTGAGGCGCTGTTGACTAGGCGTCAGCGTCAGTTGATGCTATGATGGCGACCGCTCAACAGAAAGCTTTTTGTGTTATTGAGTACGGCAGAAGTGAATGGACCGAGGACATTGCCTACGCTTCGCCTGTCCGTCCTCTTCTGGAGTATTGTTGCGTGGTATGGGATCCGCCTAAGATAGAACTCTCAGAGAACGTCTAAAAGTGCAACACACCTTGGGATCTGCATCAGATAGGATTGACAGAGGACATCGAAAAGTTGAAAGAAGGTCACCTCGTTTTGTACCATAGCGAAGCAGGCGATGGAGTGCCACGAATACGATACGTGAAATCATTAAAACAAAGTTGTTTCCCGCAACGGCGAAAATTACTCGAAATTTTAGCTACCAGTCTCTCGTTTGAGTCCATACATATTACGAAAATGGATGTATTTATGATTGTATTTAAGTATGTGTTTATGTATTTAAGTGCCAAACCTCCTGCTGAATCACTGGACCGATTTCAACGAAATCTGGCACACGTATTACTTACTGTTTGGATAGAATCACTGTGGGGGGTACAAACCAGAAATCTGCTGTTGGAGTGGGAGCGATAACGAGGAGAGTGAAGGGGGAGGAAGAGCTGGACAGCGAGAACTGGAAGGAGGAGATGTGAGGGAGGAGGAGATGGAGAAAGAAAGTAGGAGGAGGAAGTAGACGGAGGAGAGTGGAGGAGATGGTCAGAGTAAAGAAAGAGGAAGAGGTTAGCTGAGACAGGTGAGGGAGGGATAGGCAGAGGTTGGGAGGAGGAGGAGATTGGCAGAAAGAAGGGAAAGAAATGTGTAAGGGAAGGGGAAAGGAGGAAATGGACAGACAGATGCAAAAAGAAAAGAAAGAGATGAACAGCGAGAGGGGGGAGGAGGAGACGTAGTTAGAGGGGGAGAGGAGGAGATTGACAAGGAGACGAAGGACAGAGGAAGGGAAGGAGGGGGAGGAAGACAAAACAGAGGTAGGAGGGGATGGACAGGAGGAGGTAGACAGAGAGGGGGAAGGAGGGGATGAAATGAGAGAGGGGGAGGGAAGACTGGAGTAACCATATATCCAGGCAACGCCCACTTACATAGGCATAAATGATCATCATAATAAAATAAGAGAAATCGGAGCTCCCAAAAAAATATGTAAGTGCTCATGTTTCTCACACGCCTTTCGAGAGCGGAATGGTAGAGAAGGAGCTTCAAGGTGGTACGATGAATCCTCTGCCAGACACTTAAATGTGAAATGCAGAATGGTTGTGTCGATGTATACAGGGTGATTCACCTAACGTTGCCGCTGGATGTATTTCTTGAACCACATCAAATACTGACGAACCGATTCCACAGACCGAACGTGAGGAGAGGGGCTAGCGTAATTGGTTAATACAAACCATACAAAAATGCACGGAAGTAAGTTTTTTAACACAAACCTACGCTTTTTTTAAATTGAACCACGTTAGTTTTGTTAGCACATCTGAACATATAAGCAAATACGTAATCAGTGCCATTTGTTGCATTGTAAAATGTTAATTACATCCGGAGATACTGTAACCTGAAGTTGACGCTTGAGTACCACTCCTCCGCTGTTCGATCGTGTGTATCGGAGAGCACCGAATAACGTAGGGATCCAAAGGGAACGGTGATGGACCTTAGGTACAGAAGAGACTGGAACAGCACATTACGTCCACATGTTAACACCTTTTCATTGGTCTTTTTCACTGACGCACATGTACATTACCATGAGGGGTGAAGTACACGTACACACATGGTTTCCGTTTTCAATTACTGAGTGGAATAGAGTGTGCCCCGACATGTCAGGCCAATAGATGTTCAATGTGGTGGCCATCATGTACCGTGTGTACCGTGATGTGCCAACAACCCCAGAGGATATGAAACAACGTATTGTGGCAGCCTGCGGCTACACTACACCAGATGTACTGCTTCGTGTACGACATTCTTTAAGCAAGAGATTGCAATCGTGTGCAGCAAATGATGGCGACCACATTGAACATCTATTGGCCTGACATGTTGGGACACACACTATTCCACTCAGTAATTGTACGGGTACCTCACCCCTCATGGTAATGAATATGTGCATCAGTGAAAAAGACCAATAAAAAGGTGTTAACATGTGGACGTAATGTGCTGTTCCAGTCTCTTCTGTACCTAAGGTCCATCACCGTTCTCTTTGGATCCCTACGTAATTCTGTACTCTCCGATACTCACGATCGAACAGCGGAGGTGTGGTAGTCAAGCGTCAACGTTAGGTTACAGTATCTCCGGATGTAACTAACATTTTACAATGCAACAAACGGCACTGATTACGTATTTGCTTATATGTTCAGATGTGCTAACAAAACTAACGTGGTTCCATTTAAAAAAAGCGTAGGTTTGTGTTAAAAAACTTACTTCCGTGCATTTTTGTATGGTTTGTATTAACCAATTACACTAGCCCCTCTCCTCACGTTCGGTCTGTGGAATCGATTCGTCAGTATCTGATGTGGTTTACGAAATATATCCAGCGGTAATGTTAGGTGATTCACCCTGTATACAGAAAAGCCTAGGAATTAGAAGAGGAAGAAGAACAAAGGCGTTTCGCATATTTGATTCTCTACTGCCTTAACTGTTTGATCTCTCAAAGGCTCCTGTTCGTCTTCTATTGTCTTTATTTCCCCTTCCTCGGTGAATCATTGATCAATGCTAAGCACGAAATTCTCAAGAACCCCTAATTCTTAGATTTCATTCAGGTCCCATCTCCTTAATTTCGAACCTTTCTGCAGTTTCATTAGTTATAATCTATAGTTCATAACTAATACATTATGGTCAGGTATCACATCTGCCTCTGGAAATGTCTTAAGATTACCTTTCAAAAATTTTGCATTTTAGTAGTTCCCTTGGGCGTCACTATAAGAGTGACGAGGTATGCTGTTTGAGACATTTCGGCGGTCCCGGGGAAGGGGATGGGAGCGGACCAGTAACTTAGGCGGCCGCGGGATGCGTTTCCGGAGGCGGCGTCCGGGCCAGGTGCAGCCAGCGCCGCACAGCCGCGGAGATCGATGCGGCCAGCCAGCAGCCAGCGAGGAGTGCGCCCCGCGCTCTACCCTGCCCTGCGCACGACGGAGCCGACCGCAGCCAGGCCGCCGTCGCCGCAACAGGTGCCGACGGCGCAGCAGTCGCACACGGTTTTTGTGTAGAGCATCTCGCGGTCTCGTAAATCACTCTACAGTGGGCAGATTCAAAGTGTGTGCCTGACTGGGATCTTCACCTTGCGCAGGCAAGTTCGCGGCCAGCTGAGCTACCCGAGCACGAATCACGAACCGCCCTCACAGCTTTACTTCCGCCAGAACCACATCTCCTACCTTCCAAAACTCGGGTTCCAGTCCGGCACACAGTTTTGATCCGGCAGGAGGTTGCATACTAACGCACATATCAATGCAGAGTGAACACTAATTTTGGAAGAACTGCATGGTCATTTTGAAGGAATGGTACCACAGAGCTCCCGAAAGCAGTTCTAATATACGAGGTGATTTAGCTGTCCATACATATTGGTTTCATGAAACCTGCAACGCCTTCAGTAACCAAATGCGTGATTTTGACACTCTTTCGCTCGTTATGTGCAACCCTTAGTCCTTAAAAGAAAAAAAAAAAAAAATTACCTTCAAAAGAGTTTTTCTTCAAAAACTCGAAAACCACTACCACCATTGTAAACGTATCCCAGTACAAAATTTAAGCACTCCGTCTTCAGGCCACGAGTGGCCCACCGGTACCATCCGACCGCCGTGTCATCCTCAGTGGAGGATGCGGATAGGAGGGGCTTGGGGTCAGCGCACCACTCTCCCGCTCGTTATGATGGTATTCTTGACCGAAGACGCTACTGTTCGGTCGAGTAGCTCCTGAATTGGCATCACGAGGGCTGAGTGCACCCCGAAAAATGGCAATGGCGCATGGCGGACTGGATGGTCACCCATCCAAGTGCCGGCCATGCCCGACAGCGCTTAACTTCCGTGATCTCACGGGGACCGGTGTAACCACTGCGGCAAGGCCGTTGCCTAGTACGAAATTTAACTACACTAAATTTCGTAGAAGAAATGTCCTGTTCATTTTTTCCGTAGGATTAACAGTTTACGCATAGCGAGCGAGATAATGTGAAAATCTCGCGCGTGGTGTTTGAAGACGTTGCAGGCTGCAGAAAAGCAGTTGAAGCAAAAAGTAGAAATTTAGTAGTGCCGAGTACTATGTACGCTGCTAATCCACTTGATTAGTGGTCCTGATGATGATCTTTATCTCCAATGGCGTTCAGCCGGCCGCTGAGGTCGAGCGATTCTAGGCGCTTTAGTCCGGAACCACGCAGCTGCTACGGTCGCAGGTTCGAGTCCTGCCTCTGGCTTGGATGTGTGTGATGTCCTAAGGTTAGTTAGGTTTAAGTAGTGCTAAGTCTGGGGGACTGATGACCTCAGATGTTAAGTCCCATAGTGCTGAGAGCCATTTGAACCATTTTGATATGTTAAACAACCTGTTTGCGTTCCTCCCTTACCTCGTGATACTGATGAACTAAAAATCATAATATCAGCTGCTGTAGCTACAGTGACAGAAGTCACCTTACGCTCAGTTTGGGATAAATTCGTCTATCGGCTAGATGTCGTCTGTGGAGGACATATTGAACATTTATGATTTATTTTTATAAACTTCAGTCTTTTCTGAGTAATTTAGTATGCAATTAGTCGGTGTTAAGCCCTTCTTCCTAATAAATAATTCTATTTAAAATCGGGTCATTCTTTTTGGGACACCCTGTAGATGCATGTCTGCAGGTTGATAGCTAAATTGATCCTTGTATAGTACCCATGGTTTCTCTTTTAGGTTTCATTCATTCCCGTAGCACAATAACAACACTTATTTCAACAGAGAATACGTTAGACCACGGCGTTTAGTTTGAGTTATTGTAAAATTTATTTTGTATTCATGTGTTCAGTTAATATAGTGCTTAAGGTCAAATTTCTCTGTGCACGTTATTTGTAGAAATAAATACTGATATGGTTTCACCTCCGGTATTTTGTTAAAACCTAGCTGATAACGTTCCCTTATTTAACAGATCATAGTGAATAAACTGAATGTACACAGAAATGGACCCGTTATTCTTGTACGACAGGAACTACAGCAAAGCAAATATTATTTCCACTGCGTACATGAGTAGCGATGAAGCGGATACATGTAAGCGTGGTTTCCTCTTTTGTTTTTCAGCGCCCGTTCCAATGTTGTGGCGCACCGATGCAGCCTCTCGTGATAGCACGTTGCATACGAGGAGCTGTCATCACGGCCGTGGCGGACTGGTGAGTTGGAACACGGTGTGAAAGGATCGCGATGCGGCGCCGCCGACAGCTACGTTGTACACATGGACGCTGCTGGGATACACAGGATATTGGAAACGCAGCCACAGATCGTCATATCACAGTTCCATAGTAATAAGTAGTCACGCTGCGCCACTGTTTTAATGTTGTTCTTTGTACCATACATTAGCTAATGTACAGAAATATGTTTTGCACATGTTTTTGAAGATATGTTTTAACTATGTACTGTGACTTTTTCATCGTAGGATATCCTTATGGTGCTACGTAGTACCGAAGCGGCTAGTCATTACCGAAAATGAAAGTGATATCAAATATTTTTTTGCAAAAAGCAACGGAAATGTTCAATTTGTTGTATTCGTCCGATCGGCACGATTTTTTCGTTAATGTGTTGGTAAACATGACCGATCTGTACAGTCTCTAGCAGCGTAGAGTATTTAGCTTTTGTGAGCTGTCAAAAACGTACAGTCTTAGCAGCGTAGAATATTTAGCTTTTGTTAGCTGTTGAAAACGTTTCGTGTGTTTTTGCAATATCGAGGATTATTTATTTTGTGTCAAATCAGATCAGACAAAATGAAATAAATTTTGTTATAAAAACAGAATTAAGTGCTTCAGACTATTAGAAATCTTAAACATTGCTTTTGATAAATCTGTCACGAGTAAAACAAGGATTTCGAATGGTGTACGCTTTTACGTGAATGCAACGATGACGTTGATAATGACGAGACTCAAATGGTTCAAATGGCTCTGAGCACTATGGGAAAGCATCTGAGGTCATCAGTCCCCTAGAACTTGAACTACTTAATCCTAACTTACCTAAAGACATCACACACATCCACGCCCGAGGCAGGAGTCGAACCTGTGACCGTAGCAGTCGCGCGGTTCCGGACTGAAGCGCCTAGAATCGCTCGGCCACGGCGGTCGGCGATGACGAGGCACCAGCACAGCGGCAACCCATGAAATCGTGAAAAAAGTGAAAGAAATTTTTATGTACGATCGCCGAATCACATTCAGCGGAGTTTTCGATGATGTTGCCATATCAACTGACTCATCTCATGAAATTTTTGGCACGTTTGGGACATTAAATGTGTGGCAGCAAAAAGTGTTTCAAAATTTCTGCATTTCGAGCAAACCAGCTGTTAATGTAGAAGTAGCTAGATGAAGTCAAAATTGATTCGTAACTACCGTAATGTGTCATAGCAAGTGATGAAAGATGAGTTTACGGATATTACGTCGAAAATAAGGCTGAATCATCCCAGCGTCAGCATTCTGGATCACCAAACCCAAAGAAAGCCGAGAAGTGGGGCCAAATGTGAAGCTCCTATTCATTGCGTTTTTGGATTTTAATACCGTAGTACACCACGTGGCAGAAGTGTATAATATATACGAGGGTCTATTTTGAGGGTGACAACATTAATAGGCACGAGTAAACAAAATTATGGCTAAATAAAAGTTTTTCTGTTACTATTCAAACATACGTCGTATTTAATCACAAATAACTAATTTCGGTCAATTAAACTCCTTGAAGTCACGGATCACCACCGTATCAACTGACAGAAAGCTTCTTTAACCCATAGTATTTGGGAAAAAGTGAAACATCAAGACCGAGAGCTGTGATCACAATGAAATTTATTCCTCCGATTAGGGACACGATACTACACAAATGATTAGCGTTGCCGCCTTGTAAATGAACTGAGACTATGAAAATTCAGTACGCAGTAGCGCCACTAAGTGCTGCAATCAGAGCTGCTAGACGTCGTGTTGTGGAATAAAAGAGCGCCTAAACATGCCGCAGGGGAATACTCTGCCACGCGGTTTGTAGGCGCGTCCACAAAGCATCAACTATGACTGCAGGAGGACCTGAACGAACAAGTTGCCAACAGACCATATCCCAGACGTCACGTTTGATGGGTGACATGTCAGACAACGGGTAGGCCTGGGACGCATTGGTGCCCGTCGTCCTTCGAAGAATTGTTGCACATTGATAGCCACTTGTGGCCGGGCTTTGTCCAGCAGAAATATGTCATGTGGGACAGCCCGCAGGAGGGGCAGCGCCTTCGGCTGTTCAGTTTGACCTCAAAACGTAGGAAGCGAGATCGTATGTTACAGGAAATTGCCCCCCCCCCCCCCCCCCCCAAACCATCACACTTGCCATTTGTCCACTATGTCGCTCATCAATACAATCTGCCAGATTGCGTTCACCAGGCGGCGTCGAACGCATATGCGGACAAGTTGAAGCGGGATTCGTCCGGAAACACGACATTTTGCCACTCGACACTCCAGTGTTGGTGTTCTCGTGTTCACTGCAGTCTGCGGCGTTGGTGTATTCTGCTCCGTGCAAGCCAAAGCAATTGAATGCGTGACACCAATGCAGCTCGCAGAAAACGGCGTCGAACCTTTGATGAAAACATGGTCAGACCCGTTTCAGTGCTTCAACGTCGCGCCAACACTGTAGACGAACCTGTTCAGTCAGTTACGGCCAATCAGACAAAATGGCTGTCATCTCGCACTGGGTGACATTGTGAAGTAATTTCGTTGGTGTCGTAAAGCCATTCTATCCTCTCCACAGGCACACTGTTGTTACCGCCGGGACTGATGACCATAGATGTTAAGTCGCATAGTGCTCAGAGCCACCTTGTTACTGTCTTTGATGACCTGCACACTGGCACTGGGACATAGTAGACGCCCGAAATGGACCCACACATATTCTATCAGGCATCTTGCTGGCAACGTAAGTATCTCAACATGACGCAGACATTTCTTAGAGACATATGTTATGCCTAGAGCTTCGTTCTGTTAAGAAATGGCGTCACGTTACTGTCGCCCGAGAAGTAACACACAAGAACGCACGATATTCGTGACATATCGTTGTGTCAACATACTTCCCTCTATCTGTATCAGTTATGACCTGAAAACAAACCAAATAACCCCCCGTTCCACAACCCCACTGCTGCCTCTCCAAAACATTCCAAGAATGAGACATTGCCCACGTTGAAGAAGGATGGAAGATTGGGTTTAACACCTCTTTTACATCGATGTTATTAGACACGGAGCGAAAGCTCGAATTGTGTCAAGCGTGGGGAAGGTAATCGACCGTGCCTGGAGCGATTTAAGGAAATCACGGAAAACCTAAATCTGGATGGCCGGACGTGGGTTGATCCGTCGCCCTCCACCATACTCGTCGACGATTGTCATCTGGGATAGTGCAGAATCGCGATTCATTGCTGTACGCAATGTGGCGCCATTGATCAATAGTCTGTATTTGTCGGTCACAGCGCCTCTTCAAACCACAGCCGTTTATATTATGGTGTAAGCAGCAGCATATGTGTGGGACAGTAGTTCCCCTAGTATGGCTGTTACTGACCTCCAACCAATGGCACGGAATGATATAGAATAATACAGAGAGTCTATTACTTGTCCTCGGATGGAAGGCACGACGTGAGAGATTACTATGTGCTTCGAGCCCAGCAAGACTATTCTCGCTTGTGGAGGTCATATGTGATCTACCGGAACCTTGACGACGAATATACCTGTCCTCATGTTTGCATGCAGTCCCAACTGGGCATTCGTCATATCTGAATTTCCCAAAATCCTGAATGGTGCACCCGGCTCAGCTTGAGACTCACAATGAGGCTCCTTTCAAAGTCTGTTAGCCGCTAATAACGCCGTCTCGAACGAGTACGTTTCAACTTAGTGTTGTTCAGTGATATCTCAACGTGAACGCACTACAAGTCCTGATAACGGAACTAAACACAAACAACACTAATGCACTCGGGTTCCGTTCTATTTGTCACAGACAGTTGCAACTCTGATCATTTGCATATTCAGTGATAGCGAGTACGTGTACGAAATTACATTGACATCTGACCATGTCATCAGCTAGCTTCAGTATTTTGTCAAGCAGTGTAATAGGCATGTATGTGCTTCTGGAATGTCTTTTGGATAACCTATTGTAGTTAGGCATTTTTTTTTATTATATGATGAAATTAACAAAATTTGCATTGTGATCCCACATCAGCCGGCCATACATTGATCAACCAGAACATTATGACCACCTACCTAATGGCCGGTATGTCCACCTTTGTCGTCGTGGAATGGAAGCATTGAGGCCTTGGTAAGTAGCTGGAGGGAGATTCCACCAAACGTGCAGACGCAGGTCACCTAAATCCCGTAAATTCTGGTGAAAAAGGGGGGGGGGGAGGGGCAGGCGATGAGTTCTGAAGCTTGAAGTTCTTCTGTCACGTTCAATCGTACCCCAGATGTGTATGATCGAATTTATGTCTGCCGAGTTCGGGTCCTAGCACATCAATTTGAACTCGCCACTGTGTTCTTCGAACCATACCATCGTGCTCCTGGCCTAGTGTGACGCAGGATTATCTTGTTGAAAAATTCCACTGCCGTCGGGTAGCATAATCGTCATTAAGGAGTGTACGTGGTCTGCAACCAGTCTAAACTACCCCTTGGCCGTCATGGTTCCTTGCACAGTTGCACAGGCTCAACTGGACCCATGGATACCCAAGTGAATGTTCCCCAGAGCATAACTGAACCTCCACCAGCTTGTCTCTGTCCCTCAGTGCATGTGTCAATGAGCTGTTCCCTTGGAAGACGGCGGATTCACCCCCTACGGTCGACATGATATAGAACGCATCGGGATTCGTAAGACCATAAAACGCTCTGCCACTGCGCCAACATTTAGGGCCTAAGATCAAGTGCGCATTTTAGTCGCAGTTGCCGATGTCGTGGTGTTAACATTGGTACATGGGTAGATCATCGGCTGCGGAGGCTCCTCATTACGAGTGTTCGGTACACTGTGCCTTCAGACACACTATACTCTGCCAGCATTAAAGTCTGATGTTAGTTCCGCCACAAACCACCACATTTCCTATTTTACCAGTCTGCCCAGCCTGTGACGTACGACATCTGTAATGAGGCGTGGCCACCACCTTGGTTTCGCCACATGTTGAAGACATTCACCACAGCACTCCTCGAACACCAAGCAAGTCGTGCAAAAAAAATGGCCCTGAGCGCTGTGGGACTTAACATCTCAGGTCAACAGTCCCCTAGAACTTAGAACTACTTAAACCTAACTAACCTAAGGACACCACACACATCCATGCCCGAGGCAGGATTCGAACGTGCGACCGTAGCCGTCGCGTGGTTCCAGACTGAAGCGCCTAGAACCGCTCGGCCACCAGCAAGTCGTGCAGTTTCCGAAATGCTCGTGCCGAGCCTCCGGGCCATCACAGCCTTCCCTCAGTCAAACAGATAAATTGCGCGTCTTCCCGATTATACACACGGGTAACACGATCACTGATACTTCAGGCACTGTGCATGTCTGACTAGCAGACATTCCTCGCCAGGTGCTATCGCCTGGACGGATTTATGTCGATAGTTGGACGGTGGTCATATCTTCTGGCTGAGCACTGTATGTTATGAAGCTCTTGAGTTGTATGCAAACCTATAGCACATGTACGCTTCGAGGGACTGTTTGACTGCTGACTATTATACTAATCGAGTCTACACCTTATCTTAAACATTTTAATGTTGGGAAAACCATGTGGTTCGGTCTATTTTACCAGTTATATACCAAGGATATAGATATGGTAAGATATGTGTCAATGTGCAAACTAGGATTTGTTAACTACACGTCTTCGGACACCTTAACTTGTAATGAGTTTCACTGTAATGTAAACAAACATCAGTTGAATCAGTCCATAGATTATGGTATTACACTGACCAGATAGAGTGCTCAATACCACTAGGCTCATGAAACTGCAGTCGAAAGTACATGGGTGTGTTTGTGCTGAATCGAAAATGGAAAGGTCGTCGGAACAAGAGATTCAGTGTGTAGAAATGCGGAATCAACCTTCTGTCAGATTAAAAGCAGAGGTGTCATCTTTGACAATGCACGAGGAAATTCACGGTCAAGTGCTAAGTGCGGAAGAGCACATTGAAGGCCACAATGAGAGGATGGAACTGTCTGATGACGTGATACAGGATGAGGTGGCAGTGAATTTGCAAGATATAGTAGTGCAGTAAAACTTAACTAAGCCTTGAAAGACTTACGGCCAAATAAGCCGGAAGGTATAGGTAACGGTTTTTCGGAATTTGTGGAATCATTGGGACCAGTGACAACCAAACGACTAGTCAAGTTTGTAAGTAGGCTGTTTACATTTTCTTATTGGTAACGCCACGTAGCGCTCTGTATAAAAAAATCACTGGCTGTGCTGTGCGCAGTCTTTGGCTAGTTTGCATTGTTGTCTGCCATTGTAGTGTCGGGCAGCGGCAGCTGGATACTAACAGCGCGTAGCGTTGCGCAGTTGGAGGTGAGTCGCCAGCAGTGGTGGACGTGGGGAGAGAGATGGCGGAGTTTTGAAATTTGTAAGAATTGGTGTCATGAACTGATACATATATTATGACTATTGAGGTAAATACATTGTTTGTTCTCCATCAAAATCTTTCATTTGCTAACTATGCCTATCAGTAGTTAGTGCCTTCAGTAGTTTGAATCTTTTATTTAGCTGCCAGTAGTGGCGCTCGCTGTATTGCAGTAGTTCGAGTAACGAAGATTTTTGGTGAGGTAAGTGATTTGTGAAAGGTATACGTTAATGTTAGTCAGGGCCATTCTTTCGTAGGGATTTTTGAAAGTCAGATTGCGTTGCGCTAAAAATATTGTGTGTCAGTTTAAGCACAGTCTTGTATAAATTTTTCTAAGGGGACGTTTCAAGTTGATTTGTAGAATTTATCAGACGGAAGATATACCATCTGATTCCCGGAAGAATATAGTCCACACAATCTTGAAGACAGCAAAGAGCAGATAAATGTACGGGAGACTGGAGAAGAAAGGATGAATCTGTTACATGACGATCAATTAGACTCTAGGATGGGTTAAGCAACCATAAAGG
This sequence comes from Schistocerca gregaria, assembly GCF_023897955.1. Taxonomy (NCBI): domain Eukaryota; kingdom Metazoa; phylum Arthropoda; class Insecta; order Orthoptera; family Acrididae; genus Schistocerca; species Schistocerca gregaria. The sequence goes on along the minus strand of NC_064921.1, from coordinate 516,163,636 downwards.
TAGCTGTGATGTGCATAAAGTCGGACCAGTTTAGTTGGTTTTATCGGTCTGAAAAAAGTGTTCAGTAACGTAAAATATTGCAAAATGCTTGAAAATACCAGAAAACCAAGTATACGCTTTAGGGAAATATCGGTAATGTACAGTACTTTCACGGACCAATGGCTAACAATAAGAGTGGAAGATTTAGGAAGAAGTACTATCATTAAGACGGATGTGCGAAAAGGGTGAAATCCTTCTCCCCTAGCGTTCAACGTATGTATTGAAGGAACAATGAAGCAAATAAAATACACAGGAGCGCAATTAAATTCGGTGTGAAAGGGTATCATGAAATGATATCATGATAAGATTCGGAAGTGACATTGTTATCCTAAGTGAAGAAGAATTACAACACTTGTTGAGTGGAATGAATAGGCTAGAGCACACAACATAGATTGAGAATAAACCGGAGAAAGACGAAGGTAATGGGCGTAGAATATTTGAAATCAGAGATGAATTTTACTTCAGATCTGCGTTCGAAGAAGGCAAAAAAAATGTAGTAATTCTGCTACCTTGGAAGGAACATTACGTTCGTTGGACCAGGCAAGGCGGATATAAGAAGCAGACAGTATACTTCACTTAAAGAAATCCACTAGTTTCGAATATCAGCCTTAATTTGAGGAAGAAACATCTGAGAATGCGCGCTTAGGTCACAATACTGTATGAAAGTGAATCATGGACTGTGATGACAACGTAAAAGAACAAAATTAGGTGAAGTGATAGGATAAGAAACCAGGAGAGTCTCCGCGGAATCGGCGATGGAAAGGATGTGTGTAACAATAAGAAGGGATACGATGATAACACATGTATTAATAAATAAGAAATAACTTCCTTGGTATTAGACGGATCTTCTTACTCTTATTTTCCCTTATCTTATTACCGCATCTTCAAGGCGTCGGTATGTTAATCAGAATTTGGCATGTTACTTGTAAAGGTGGCCGAATGCCCTTTTTGTAGCCACCCGTTCTACGCTAGGCGGGAAATTGTGTACTCCATCTGTTGTGCCTAGTGTTATCCAAATGAATGTGTGAAAAAAATTTCGAAATGTTTGCAAATCACATAACTCATGCAGGACATGGGTACCAGCCAAGTTTTCGCCTAGTCGGATGTGGAAAACCGCCTAAATAGAACATATTTGCTGGCTGGCACAATAGGTGTCGTAGTTAACCCTCCGTGAGTATTAGATCCGCGTCCGGCACGCTTGGGCGAATCCTAGAAATGGCGTGTTAAGGCAGGTGGCTATTCTGGGGGACAGGAACAAGTGGGATCTTTAGAGGGTAAAAACTGTAGCGAAGATAGCGATTGAAACACGTACAACAAATAACTGAAGACGTTGGCTGTAAGTATTATTCTGAAATGAAGACGAAGACGCAGAAGAGCAACTTTCTGCGGACCACATCATACCAGTCACAAGTATGGTGACACGAAATATAAATCACTAAAATGTTTCATGGTAGGAAGCAGAGCTCCATGGAGGCAAGGAGGTGATCCCCTGGTATTTAGTCTGATAATGTCAGTCTATATGATACGAAGAGTTCCCACAGAACGCACTTGTAAAAGTGACCCAGGTCTTCTGTAAGAAAGTCCGTTTACGGTAACAATAGTGCCAGTCATGACAGTTCGTTGTTTCACTGAAGGGACCGAGTCTTTAAATATTGGGTGGTTATAATTAAAGTGCAGCTGCTGGCGGAGGTACAGTGTCGGCTGTAATTGTGGTACGACAGCCGCACTTTGTAGATGTGCTGATTCGTTAATGCGGAAACGATTTACGCTGGAAAACAATTATTTCCAATTTTGCCATCAGTTGCAAATATTGCTCTTCACAGCATCTCGCAGACATCTCCTTTTTTCATATTGAACAATTTTGTAAGCGTTTGTTAACAATAACATCAAAATTATGCTTTTCTCACTTGTTTCGTCTTTTCTGTCCACATCCCATTCTTAATCCATTCTAAAAGGAAACATTTATAAGCGTGATTATTGTATTTACAGCATCAGACTTGCACCTGGTGTCCAAAATTTGAACTAGTTTTTTCCAAGGTAAATCCTTTCCATATTAATGAATGATGTTCAGGGCGATGTTCTTGAGGACAATATTATGGAAATAGAAGAGGATGTAGATGAAGATGAAAAAGGAGATATGATACTGCGTGAAGAGTTTGACAGAGCACTTAAGGACCTAAGTCGAAACAAGGCACCAGGAGTAGACAACATTCAACTAGAACTACTGACAGCCTTGGGAGAGCCAGTCCTGACAAAACTCTACCATCTGGTTAGCAAGATGTACTGGAGGGCAGCGTGGAGGGTAAAAATCGTAGAGGGAGACCAAGAAATGAATACACTAAGCAGATTCAGAAGAATGCAGGCTACAGTACGTACTGGGAGATGAAGAAGCTTGCACAGGATAGAGTAGCATGGAGAGCTGCGTCAAACCAGTCTCAGGACTGAAGACCACAGACTAGACCGGTGAAATTCCCTCAGACTTCAAGAAGAATATAATAATTCCAATCCCAAAGAAAGCAGGGGTTGACAGATGTGAAAATTACCGAACTATCAATTTAATAAATTACAGTTGCAAAATACTAACGCGAATTATTTACAGACGAATGGAAAAACTGGTAGAAGCCGTCCTCGCGGAAGATCAGTTTGGATTCCGTAGAAATATTGGAACACGTGAGGCAATACTGACCCTACGACTGATGTTAGAAGAAAGATTAAGGAAAGGCAAACCTACGTTTCTAGCATTTGTAGACCTAGAGAAAGCTTTTGACGATGTTGACTGGAATAATCTCTTTCAAATTCTGAAGGTGGCAGGAGTAAAATACAGGGAGCGAAAAGCTATTTACAATTTGTACAGAAACCAGATGGCAGTTATAAGAGGGACATGAAAGGGAAGCAGTCGTTGGGAAGGGAGTGAGACAGGGTTGTAGCCTCTCCCCGTTGCTATTCAATCTGTATATTGAGCAAGCAGTAAAGGAAACAAAAGAAAAGTTCGGAGTACATATTAAAATCCATGGAGAAGAAATAAAAACATTGTAATTCTGTCAGTGAGAGCAAAGGACTTGGAAGAGCAGTTGAACGGAATGGGCAGTGTCTTTAAAGGAGGGCATAAGATGAACATCAACAGAAGCAAAACAAGGATAATGGAATGTAGTCGAATTAAGTCGGGTGATGCTGAGGGAATTAGATTAGGAAATGAGACACTTAAAGTAGTAAAGGAGTTTGGTTATTTGGGGAGCAAAATAACTGATGATGGTCGACGCAGAGGATATAAAATGTAGACTGGCAATGGCAAGGAAAGCGTTTCTGAAGAAGGGAAATTTATTAACATCGAGTATAGATTTAAGTGTCAGGAAGTCGTTTCTGAAAGTATTTTTATGGAGTGTAGCCATGTATGGATGTGAAACATGGACGATCAATAGTTTAGACAGGAAGAGAATAGAAGCTTTCGAAATGTGGTGCTACAGAAGAATGCTAAAGATTAGATTGGTAGATCACATAACTAATGAGAAGGTATTGAATAGAATTGGGGAGTAGAGGGGTTTGTGGCACAACTTGACCAGAAGAAGGGATCGGTTGGTAGGACATGTTCTGAGGCATCAAGGGATCTCCAATATAGTACTGGAGGGCAGCGTGGAGGGTAAAAATCGTAGAGGGACAGCAAGAGATGAATACACTAAGCAGATTCAGAAGGATGTAGGCTGCAGTAGGTACTGGGAGATGAAGAAGCTTGCACAGGATGCAGTAGCATGGAGAGTTGCGTCAAACCAGTCTCAGGACTGAAGACCACAACAACAACAACAACGATAATTACAGCCCACACTAGACCTGTATGCGTAGCTGCATTTTAATTATTGCCACCCAATAGAAGCTCACTTAAACTGGTTTTGTGAAGCAGCCAACAAGTGATGTCCGCATCATGTAGTCAGTGCCCAACGCAGTCAATCTCTACTGAAACTTACACTCTCAAAGGATTAGCGAAAGCTTCTAATGTAGATGGTAAAGAACACTGATATTCTTCCTCTATTCATTTTGCTTTTGTCGCGTAGTGTCGGTGTGGTTATTTGCGGACTTTGCATGGTTTTCTTGAGGTGTGGCTGGATACCCTTCGTGTCGCCACCATGTTGCCATAGGGACGGAATATCTGTACACCCACTATCTGCTTGTAATGTTATTTATATGAAAATGAGCGAATTTTTTTTTAAAAGTTGAGAATCGTTAACCAAGGCAGGACTTGCGTAGCAGCCCGATATTCATGTTGTTGGATACGGATAACGGCTTAGAAAGCGCATCCATGCTCACTGGCACACCCACCATCTCCAGTAATCCGCCGCACCTTCCCTTCCCGGAAGCGGCGCTTTAACTCACACGGCTATCCTGTTAACGTCTGCCGTTTATGATGCTTAAAACAGTCGTAACTTCGATAGACACCCGCCAGCAGGTAGACCGCGGTTCTGCTTCTACCTAAGGGCCACAGCTAACAAGCTATATTCGTTTGTCGCTTCTTTCTTTGATAACATTTCTCCAGATCGTTACATTTTGTAATGTTCTTATTAATATCATAAAATACTCAATTTGTAATTTTTTTCTAAACTGAAGTTTTTGTTAACCGGTAGAGTGTCAGAACCGACCAGTCGAGTAGCTTAGGCCGTAGCGTGCGAGTTTGTGAAAGAGCTTGACCGGCGGCTTCATTTCTGCTGCTGTTGCACATTAGTGAGGCCAAGAGTGATTTTAGGTTGTTTTCCACGCATCTTTAAGAAAATTCTAGACTGGCCTACAGAAAATGATACACAGACAGTTAAGGTACGATTATACACAGAACAGCTAGCAACAGCAAACAGACTATTCATCAAAGACAATAGATGCATGTACGCTTTGAAAAGGCCTTGATACACGGGAAGATTCCACTGGATTAGGTCCTGGTGAGATTAGAAAAATAGATATTGGATTGTAAGATGTACCCACGAATATAGACTCGGATCACAACTTAGGATAAGGAGTAGGCTGAAGTTTAAGACTCCTCAGGAAGAATCGATTTGTGAAGAAGTGATGTGTTGAAGTACTAACGAATAATGAAATGATTCTGATGTTTACGTGTGTAGAGACCATGATGATCAATGCCATAGGAGGCAGTGCAGACGAACGAGAATGGACTTCTTTAGAAACGCCAATCACCGAGGTTGGACAAACAAACTAAGTACAAGGAAGGTAACTGAGAAGAAACCTTGGGTTATAAAATAAATACATCAATTGATCAACGAAAGAAGGAAGTTGAGAATGTTCAGGAAAGACAGGAGAACACTGGTATAAATCACTTAGGAATGAAAGAAATAGAAACCGCAGTGAAGCCTAGGCGAAATGGCTGCAGAAAAAATGCGAAGAAATAAAAAAAGGTATGGTTATCCGAAAGACTGATTCAGTACAGAGAAAAGTCAAAACAACCTTCTGTGGAATGAAAAGCAATGGCGTCAGTACTATGAATGCAGTGAAAACTCCTCTCTTAAACGCGGAGGGGAGATCATCTAGCTGGAAGGAGTAAACTGAAGACCTCTACAAGGGTAACTACTTGTCGGATGATGTTGTACAAGTCGATCTGGATGCCTTCGGCGATTCAGTAATAGACTCAAAGTTCAACAGAGCATTGGAAGACTTACGATCAAATAAGGCATAACGGATGGATAAAGATCCGTTGGCCACAAAACGACAATTCAGGTCGGTAACTAGAATGATTAGGTATATCATCAGACTTTCAGAAAAATGTCATCCATAAAATTACGAAGATGGCAATGGATGGTAAGTGCGAGAACGAAAACACACGGCTCAAGCACCAAAATTGCTGACAAGAACAACATACAGGAGAGTGGAAAAGAAAACTGCATCTGTGTTACATGACAATGAATATGGTTTTTGGATAGGTAAAGGAACTAGGCAGCTCTGACGTTGCGCTTGATAATCGAAGGAAGGTAATTGAAGAAAGACTTAAGAAAAATCAAGACACAATTTTAGTACTTTCCGTCATAAAACACGCCTTCGACAAAGTAAAATGGTACGAGATGTTAAAAATTCTGGAGAAACTAGAAGTAAGCTATGGGGATTGACGGGTAATATGCAGCGCTGAGTCACGTTAATGTGGTCATCTGTCAAAAGCCTAAATAACCACCTTTCGAAGCGTGGACCGCTGCGCGAGGTGCAGGAAGGGAGTCAGTGAGGTTGTGAAAGGTACTGACAGGGATGTGGGACTAGAGACGTTTCTCGGTTGAGGATCCATGGCACGAACAGCACGACTGGGGTGGTCCCACTCATTTTCGATTGGGTTTAAATACGAAGAGTTTGGTGGCCAGGAGAGTACGGTAAACTCCTCGAACCACGCACTTGCACCCTGAGTGTTTGACACATTGCATTGTCCTGCCGGTAGATACCATCGTGCCGAGGACAAACAGACTGCACCTAGGGGTGGACACGACCCCCAAAAATAGGTGCCTACTTGTGTTGATCCATGGTGCCTTCCGGGGTGACGAGGCCACCCAGGGAGTGCTCTCACACTTGGAGCCTTCCGGCGATTATTGCAGGTTCTGCTTTCAGACGTCTCACGCTGTACACGGCAAAGGCCATCTATCTTATGGAGCATAAAACGTGATTCATGTGAAAAGGTCACTTGTCGCCTCTCAGAGGACGACTAGTAACCGTACTGGCGTGCAACTTCCAGCCCTCATCGCTGATGAATAGCAGCCACCCCGGGTTCATGTACCAGTCGCCTGCTGTGGAGGCCCACACGCGCCAACATTCACTGAATCGTTGAGGAGACACTGTTGGTAGCCCCTTGGCTCATCTGGGCGGCCAGTTGCTCAACAGTTGAGCGTCGGTTCTCCGCTACACAGCCCAGCGGCCTTCGTCCAACCTTTCATCTACAGCCCACGGTGCGCCACAGTTGCCTCGGAGAGTATTTTGGATAGCGCCATTTTGCCATGAACAGTAGACTTCAATCACAGTGGCATGCGAACACTTCATGAACTTAGCCGTTTCAGAAATGCTTCCACCCTTGGCCTGTAAGCCAATGCTAATGCCCTTTTGTACGACAGATATATCACTTTATTTCTACGCTACAACGAGTGAACTGTTTTCTGTGTCCCACTGACACGCTTTCACTGCCGGTGCTTCCACCTGTCGCCTGTGAGTGGTTTTCGCACGTTGACGTAGAACATGGGCGGTAATGACATTAACATGACTGAACCGTGTACAGTATGCACAAGGAACAAGAAATATCAATAAGAATGGAAGGTTAAAACAGGTGTACTCCGATTTAAAAGTATGTACAACGAGGCTAAAAGCTTTTTCCCTAGTATTTGGCCTATATATCAAAGGAACAATGAAAGAAAGAAATAAATTCAGGAGTGCGATTAAAATTGAAACGGTATGTACGATACGATTCGTGGATGAGCAAGCGGCTTGTTCTGCAGAACGTTCAGAGGTGAATGAGCGAGAGAGTGATCTAAGCTACTGAACATGGAAGAAGTCAGGGAAGACTATAACATGAGAGATATGAACGAGAGTGTGGTAATGCCATAAAATTTTGATCCGATTCTGCAAGTGATGTTCAACTGAGCCATCTTATAATCGGAAAGCCACCTGGAGAGAAGTAAGAAATGGGTGATCAAAAAGTCAGTATAAATTTGAAAACTTTATAAACCACGGATTAATGTAGATAGAGAGGTAAAAATTGACGCACATGCTTGGAATGAAATGGGATTTTATCAGAAAAAAACACCCCACATTTCTAGACGCGTGAAAGATCTCTTGCGCGCGTCGTTTGGTGATGGTCGTGTGCTCAGCCGACACTTCTGTCATGCTTGGCCTCCCAGGTCCCCAGACCTCAGTCCGTGCGATTATTGGCTCTGGGGTTACCTGAAGTCGCAAGTGTATCGCGATCGACCGACATCTCTAGGGATGCTGAAAGACAACATCCGACGCCAATGCCTCACCCTAACTACCGACATGCTTTACAGTGCTGTTCACAATATTATTCCTCGACTACAGATATTGTTGAGGAATGATGGTTGACGTATTGAGAATTTCCTATAAAGAATATCATCTTTGCTTTGTCTTACTTTGTTATGCTAATTATTGCTATTCTGATCAGAAGAAGCGCCATCTGTCGGACATTTTTTGAACATTTGCATTTTTTTTGTAATAAAACCCCATGTCGTTCCAAGCATGTGTGTCAGTTTGTACCTCTCTATCTACATTATTCTGGGATTTATTCAGTTTTCAAATTTATACTGACTTTTTGATCATCCGGTATATATACTACTGGCCATTAAAATTTCTACACCACGAAGATGACGTCCTACAGACGCGAAATTTAACTGACAGGAATAAGATGCTGTGATATTTTAATGATTAGCTTTTCAGAGCATTCACACAAGGTTGGCGCCAGTGGTGACACCTACAACGTGAGGACACGAGGAAAGTTTCCAACCGATTTCTCATACACAAACAGCAGCTGACCGGCGTTGTCTGGTGAAAAGTTGTTGTGATGCCTCGTGTAAGGAGGAGAAATGCGTACCATTACGTTTCCGACTTTGATAAAGGTCGGATTGTAGCCTATCGCAATTGCGATTTATCGTATCGCGACATTGCTGCACGCCTTGGTCGAGATCCAATGACTGTTAGCAGAATATGGAATCGATGGGTTCAGGAACGCCGTGCTGTATCCCAACGGCCTCGTATCGCTAGCGGTCGAGATGATGACACGTCTCGGTCACCTCTTGTTCGCGAAGATGAATCCTTTAGTAGAAGCACTTCTTTTCGGTGTGTAAATTCCAAGTTTTTAGGGATAATGGAAGTGCATTACACCCAAAGCCTGAGCTGAAAAATTCGACCACTCATTGCTCACTCCATGGCCACTGAAAAACCGAATAATTCGCGTTTGGCCGCCCATAGGGAAATAGCGGAAAGGTCGGGGAAGAAGGCCAGTGTTCACTCTGTCTGCTTGCCGGGGGGTCTCATCCGAGATGTGGAGGAGGCCCTACCGGCGGCGATAGAGAGCACTGGGTGCACCCGACTGCAAATTGTTGCTCATGTCGGCACCAATGACTATTCCGTCTGGGTTCAGAGGCCATCCTCAGTTCGTACAGGCTGTTGGCGGAGTTGGTGAAGGCGGAAAGCCTCGCTCGCGGGGTGGAATCAGAGCTAACTATTTGTAGTATCGTTCCCAGAACCGATCGCGGTCCTCTGGTTTGGAGCCGAGTGAAAGGCTTAAACCAGAGGCTCAGACGATTCTGCGGAGAGCTGGGGTGCAAATTTCTCGACCTCCGCTATCAGGTGGAGAAATGTAGGGTCCCCCTGAATAGGTCAGGCGTGCACTACACGCCGGAAGCGGGTACGAGGGTAGCGGAGTACGTGTGGAGTGCACATGGGGTTTTTTTTAGGTTAGAGAATTCCCTCCCTAGGCCCTACAAGACGCCTCCTGAGACGCGGCAAGGCAGGCAAAATGCAACAGGGAATAACAATATTAATGTGCTAATAGTAAACTGCAGGAGCGTCTACAGAAAGGTCCCAGAACTGCTCTCACTAATAAACGGTCACAACGTCCATATAGTACTAGGGACAGAAAGTTGGCTGAAACCACATGTAAACAGTAATGAAATCCTAAACTCAGATTGGAATGTATACCGCAGAGACAGGCTGGACAGTGAAGGGGGAGGCGTGTTTATAGCGATAAGAAGTGCAATAGTATCGAAGGAAATTGACGGAGATTCGAATTGTGAAATGATTTGGGTGAAGGTCACGGTTAAAGCAGGCTCAGACATGGTAATTGGATGTATCTATAGGCCCCCGGGCTCAGCAGCTGTTGTGGCTCAGCACCTGAAGAATAATTTGGAAAATATTTCGAGTAGATTTCCCCACCATGTTATAGTTCTGGGTGGAGATTTTAATTTGTCGGATATAGACTGGGAGACTCAAACGTTCATAACGGGTGGCAGGGACAAAGAATCCAGAGAAATATTTTTAAGTGCTTTACCTGAAAACTACCTTGAGCCGTTAAACATAGAACCGACTCGTGGCGATAACATATTAGACCTTCTGGTGACAAACAGACCCGAACTATTTGAATTAGTTAATGCAGAACAAGGAATCAGCGATCATAAAGCGTTTACTGCATCGATGATTTCAGCCGTAAATAGAAATATTAAAAACGGTAGGAAGATTTTTCTGTTTAGCAAAAGTGACAAAAAGCAGATTACAGAGTACCTGACGGCTCAACACAAAAGTTTTGTCTCAAGTACAGATAGTGTTGAGGATCAGTGAACAAAGTTCAAAACCATCGTACAATATGCGTTAGATGAGTATGTGCCAAGCAAGATCGTAAGAGATGGGAAAGAGCCACCGTGGTACAACAACCGAGTTAGAAAACTGCTGTGGAAGCAAAGGGAACTTCACAGCAAACATAAACATAGTAAAAGCCTTGCCGACAAACAAAAATTACGCGAAGCGAAATGTAGTGCGAGGAGGGCTATGCGAGAGGCTTTCAATGAATTCGAAAGTAAAGTTCTATGTACTGACTTGGCAGAAAATCCTAAGAAATTTTGGTCCTATGTCAAAGCGGTAGGTGGATCAAAACAAAATGTCCAGACACTCTGTGACCAAAATGGTACTGAAACAGAGGATGACAGACTAAAGGCCGAAATACTAAATGTCTTCTTCCAAAGCTGTTTCACAGAGGAAGACTGCAGTGTGCTTCCTTCTCTAGATTGTCGCACAGTTGACAAAATGGTAGATATCGAAATAGACGACAGAGGGATAGAGAAACAATTAAAATCGCTCAAAAGAGGAAAGGCCGCTGGTCCTGATGGGATACCAGTTCGATTTTACACAGAGTACGCGAAGGAACTTGCTCCCCTTCTTGCAGCGGTGTACCGTAGGTCTCTAGAAGAGCGTAGCGTTCCAAAGGATTGGAAAAGGGCACAGGTCATCCCCGTTTCGAAGAAGGGACGTCGAACAGATGTGCAGAACTATAGACCTATATCTCTAACGTCGATCAGTTGTAGAATTTATGAACACGTATTATGTGGGAGTATAATGTCTTTTCTGGAGACCAGAAATCTACTCTGTAGGAATCAGCATGGGTTTCGAAAAAGACGGTCGTGTGAAACCCAGCTCGCGCTATTCGTCCACGAGACTCAGAGGGCCTTAGACACGGGTTCACAGGTAGATGCCGTGTTTCTTGACTTCCGCAAGGCGTTTGACACAGTTCCCCACAGTCGTTTAATGAACAAAGTAAGAGCATACGGACTATCAGATCAATTGTGTGATTGGATTGAAGAGTTCCTAGATAACAGAACGCAGCATGTCATTCTCAATGGAGAGAAGTCTTCCGAAGTAAGAGTGATTTCAGGCGTGCCGCAGGGGAGTGTCATAGGACCGTTGCTATTCACAATATACATAAATGACCTGGTGGATGAGACCGGAAGTTCACTGAGGCTTTTTGCAGATGATGCTGTGGTGTATCGAGAGGTTGCAACAATGGAAAATTGTACTGAAATGCAGGTAGATCTGCAGCGAATTGACGCATGGTGCACGGAATGGCAATTGAATCTCAATGTAGACAAGTGTAATGTGATGCGAATACATAGAAAGATAGGTCCCTTATCATTTAGCTACAAAATAGCAGGTCAGCAACTGGAAGCAGTTAATTCCATAAATTATCTGGGAGTATGCATTAGGAGTGATTTAAAATGGAATGAACATATAAAGTTGATCGTCGGTAAAGCAGATGCCAGACTGAGATTCATTGGAAGAATCCTAAGGAAATGCAATCCGACAACAGAGGAAGTAGGTTACACTACGCTTGTGCGCCCACTGCTTGAATACTGCTCAGCAGTGTGGGATCCGCACCAGATAGGATTGATAGAAGAGATAGAGAAGATCCAACGGAGAGCAGCGCGCTTCGTTACAGGATCATTTAGTAATCGCGAAAGCGTTACGGAGATGATAGATAAACTCCAGTGGAAGACTCTGCAGGAGAGACGCTCAGTAGCTCGGTACGGGCTTTTGTTAAAGTTTCGAGAACATACCTTCACCGAAGAATCAAGCAGTATATTGCTCCCTCCTACGTATATCTCGCGAAGAGACCATGAGGATAAAATCAGAGAGATTAGAGCCCACACATAAGCATACCGACAATCCTTCTTTCCACGTACAATACGAGACTGGAATAGAAGGGAGAACCGATAGAGGTACTCAGGGTACCCTCCGCCACACACTGTCAGGTGGCTTGCGCAGTATGGATGTAGATGTAGCATTACAGTGCATGGCATATGAGGAATTTCAGGACACATTCTTCGCTAGCTATAGATCTAATGCAGAGCGAGATCATACGGGATATTACGATTATTTGGAATCTGCAAGGGTCTAATTTTCGAAGTCAAGTGAAGCGATGGACTATTCCGTATGTGTCTACCTCCAGAGTCCATAGATGAATGGTCAGCGCCACTGATTGCCATTAGAGGACCCAGCTTCGATTCCCGGTGCTGTCAGGGATTTCACCTGGGTTCGGGGACTAGTACAGGGTACATTCGGCCTCGTGGGTCAAACTCAAGAACCTCTGAACCTATTAGTAGCGGTTCAAAAGTCAAGAAACCCAACGAAGACCGGGAGGGCGGTGTGCTGACCACATGCCCCTCCACACAGCACCCGACGACGCCATTGGCAGAGGAAGACACGGCAGTCGGTCTGCTCCGACTGACACGTCAAGGGGCAGACGGCGAAACTCTTAACTTATACCGTATCTACTAGAATAACTCTTATTTTCACTCATTATTTCTCGCAATGTTTGTGTTTGTAATAAAATCAAGTTGCGTAGCATTCGAATTCCACATCATGTTGTACATCTCCCTATAAACACTGTGTGAAGGGACTAAAACTACCTCTTTCGATAGAACTGTGTACAGACGGAAAAAATATGATCGGATTTAACATTCCGTTGACGATGAGGACTCTGGAGACTGGTTATAATCGCTGAAGCGCCAAAATACGAGTAGTAAATCAGACGTGTCCTTTCCAGTGGAAATATACTGGTATCGGACTCCTGAGATTCAAGTAAGTGATGGAAAAGCTACAGCTGGATAGTCAAATAGACATTCCTAAGGAGAGTCTAGTGTCTCATCCAGTCCCCCATTTCTCAGTGCACTATGCCTAGGCAATGCAATGATCTGTATATGGCCGTAAAGAAAGCGCCCCTGGGCGAAAATAGTCTACTGGCCTCAAATAGTAGCCTTAGTCTGAGAAGAAAATTTTTGAGAACCTATGTTGGGAACACGGAATAGCAAGGATTTGAATGGATTGTGCAAAAATCGGAAAAGGAGATAATCGAAGCGTTCGAGTTTGGTGCCATAGAAAGGCGTTGAAAACTGGGTAGAAAAGAAGAAATTTTCTGCAGGAGAGGAGTATATGGAAAACTGTGACAAGAAGAATTGGCAAGTTTATAGTGTATGTGTTAACACAACAGTGATTAAATGCCATGCTACTAGGAGCTGTAGAGGGTAAAAACTGTAGGGAAAGACATACCGAAATACACCCAACAACTAACTGAGAACGATGGTTGCAAGTGTTACTATGAAATAAAAGACATTGGTACAAGAGAGGAATTTGTGGCGGATTGGATCAGATCAGTCACGAAGCTGATGATGCAGAAAACAAATATAGATTGTATTTAAAACTGCGTTTAGCGTATACTCGACTATACTCGCCATGTATACCTTTTTCTGGTTGTCTGAATTGCCCAAATATTTTACTCCAGCTGTTGTTTAGTGCAATCGTGGTTAACGGTGACATCAAAAATTAATTCTCATTGTCACAATGTAGTAATATTTCATATTATACAAAGAGCTGCTTTATACCCGGAACCGTAGAGCGTGCCGGTAAGCGATACGCACGCAGTTAATAAGGGCTGTCGCTCAAATAAAACATGGTGTCATCGTCCAGTACAGCTCAACAACGTTACAACAGACGCTGATTCGCGTCGCATCGTCAGAGCTTCCGGCAGCAGACACCAGGAGCGCCACTTACTTGACGCAAGGAGCGAGGCTTGGTAGATAGCGTTTTGTTTGTGCTGTCGCCGATACGCTGTCGTGTGCCTGTCCCTTTCTAAACCCCCCTATTGTTTGTTACAGATAGAGCATAGGTAGAACTCAAAGCTTCCTTTATCTATATTATACGTCTGTAGCCATTGCTACTGGGTGGGTTAAGACTTCGAGCTCTTTTTAGTTTACAGATCGTACGTAACGCACGATATTTTCCGCCTCTTTATTGTTATAATCATTATTGAAATACCGGTAGAGTTTGACTTCCTCCAAGGTTCAACTAACTAGAGGTTTGGCTTCTGATATCGTTCAGGAATTTTTCTTGCTCGGACGACGATAGAGAAGGCACTTGAGGCGGAAATCTCTATTGCTCCCATTAACGGTCATTTTGACCATTATGCTCTTTGTAGTACTGTCGTCTATTGGCATCTTGCAAGGGCAGTCTCTCGGTTCGAACAGGCATCCGAGCTTCCAGTTCTATTCAAACTTTTGAATTATTACTGTAATTACGATGGTGAAGTTTGCCACCTATCGGATTTTAAAAATGTACGTAAGGTTTCACAAGAAAATGCATGAAACAGTATGCAGAAACACAATAGTCATATTTGGTGAGAGTAATGTCTGGAGCATCCTAAGAATCACATTCTTGAGCTGCAAAATCAAATGTCACTTGAATCACATTCTTGAATTCAGCAACATGTGCGAGAGTATTGCACCCAGCCTCTTGCTAGGAATATTGAAGCACCGCTTGATTTCTCAGTTTAGTGTGAAAGTCACTGCAGAGAGCCGCTATAGATTCTTTTATTCTTCTTCCATATATTTTGAACATTGTAGTAAGAAATAAACATCCAAAAGCTGTAAGTATTTTGTTGTTTTTGCAAGAAAGATCACGCATTCAGTGCCTTTCCCCGAAAATGAATCATTTACTACTGTTATCTCTTGGTGAGTACTTAGGAATCACAAAGCAGTACACATTTCTGGTTATTTACGACATCATCATTAACAACATTCACGAAAAATGATTTTAAATGATCTTTTGACGTTTTTCCACTTAGCCTCAGAATGTATGTTTGGTGGAAGACTGTCTTCAATAGTCTATTTAACTTTAGGGCCGAAAGTTTTTTCCTGAAGACAATTGTACATTTTTTTTTTTGTTAGGTGTTATTTCATTTACAATCCAGCATCTATTGTACAACACTGAGGTGTAGTGAGCGCAGACTGGACCAAGGCAACTGCTGATTTTCCCCTTTTCTAGACTGCGTCACACACGAAGTTTGTTCATAATTAAATCCACTTTGTTCACTTATCCAGATACAGTGTAGCTGTATCTGGAAACTTGCAGTGTTCTCCTTTACTTCGTCTACAAAACGGGCCCCAGACTGGCGAACATCTTGGTCTTCCTATGCATGTCTGGCTCTCATGAAAGCAGTGATGTGTCTACGGCATATTCTGTATTCTTCCTTGAGATGTGCTGTGAATGATGAAGAACATTTAAACTTATTGTGACCAATTTGCCTTGCTTTTTGCATTTCCCGAAATTTGAGGTGCCAGGAATGGACACATTTTCCATCATTTCTTGCTATATGAAGTTGGGATAGAATGTGTTGTTTTTTGTCCATTTCTATAACTGTCTTGTTTCTTCGAAATGGGTGCTAATTACGTCATTTTTCTCCACATAATGAAATATTACTAAGATTTTCGATGCGCTTTTTGTAATAGCATGTCTTTCCTGTAATGAGCTGTAGGTTACAGTTTTACGTGGAGGTATATGATAAACATCATAAATACGTTTAAAACGTTCTTCTTCGAATTTTATTTAGGTATTAACACTATTGAATCTTTTCTGGTAAAGGTTCGTAGTCACCACAACTGTTAGTTTCACTTAATGGAATACTGTTTGCGCCACTGCCAATAGCTCTACATCTTGAACACTACCAAGTGCGTTATCGTCTATAAAGTCATTTTTCATCCACTATCATATGCAATGTAACTTCAGTTGAGCAGTCAAATGAATAATCTTGTTTCCGAACAATCAGATCCACCAGAAACATTGCGAAAGAATCGTCATCCAGTCCTATGCCGTCTTCCATTAGATAACGCCTTCTTAAATTGGATACCACAATATTTAAAACATTCCACACCTTAATGTCTTCTTTCATTTTCGCTGTATAGGTGCGACAGCACTGACACACCTATACTAAACACATCAGCTACTTTCTGACGTAGGTGGTCGACTCGCTTGTTACCCCGCCCTCCACCCTCTCCTCTCAGCTGGCACGCGCTACTGTGTACAAACGAAGAGCAACACAAGCACACGCCGCCATAGGCGTGGTTAGAAATGTGAGATGGATCTGTGTATAAATGTTTAAATACTAATTCCTGTTCGACTCGAGAGACATCCCTTGTTAGGACCATAAGACGAAGTACTCCATACGTCTAAGGACGGGCGCGGGGGCAGCACTTGACCCCGTGCCGCATCTCCCGCTGCCCGCCGGTTAAATCTCTGCGGGCGCCCATGCTTAGGATTAGTTTATGTTGGAGCTGTAATCAACATTAAGAGCGTCGAAGTGAGGAGCGACTACAGTTACACGTGATTCTTAGCTTTTGTAAGACGTTCATGGCGGGGCTTCGCTAACAACGTCGAGTTGAGTGTCGGAGAAATGTACTTGTTTCGCCTGTGGAATTGAAAAGCAGTCATAAATTTGTCATGCAAGCTTGTCCGTTTGGTTGGTATTGCAGTTACCAATAAGCGAAATGACGGATGGTTGGTTCACAGTGCTTTACTGTTGAAAATCACACTGCATAACCATAAATACACAATAAACTAGACCTCTGTCCTCAGGTTAGTCTTTTATCGCCGGCCGCGGTGGTCTCGCGGTTCTAGGCGCGCAGTCCGGAACCGTGCAACTGCTACGGTCGCAGGTTCGAATCCTGCCTCGGGCATGGATGCGTGTGATGTCCTTAGGTTAGTTAGGTTTAAGTAGTTCTAAGTTCTAGGGGACTGATGACCACAGCAGTTGAGTCCCATAGTGCTCAGAGCCATTTTGAGTCTTTTATCGGTGTTTCCTTATAGGGGTTGTAATTACGACTGTTGCGATAATCGTAAGATAGATGATTAGTTAATTGAGGAGATTATCAGAAATGAAGTGTGCAGATGCTGAGATTTCAGAAAAATAGTGGATGACTACTACAACAATTGTATATTTCTAACTGCGTAAGAAGCGTAGATGCAAAACTTATTCTAACTACAAGGGCGTGCTGAAAAGTAGGCTAATACCTCCGAACTTTTATTGTGTTCCCAATATCGGTTGAGAAATTACATGTCTTCCATGTTACTCGAGCGACATTCCCGTTTCGATTACGCAAATTGCAAATTTTGCCGCTAAAGGGCTCCGAATGGTAACGTGTAACTTGGCGGTGTGTGAAGTATCTCGGTGCATGAGATACAGCATGATGTAACCGAGTTTTGAGCCGAAGAAGAAGTGCCTCCAATTGAAATCCGTAAGATAAGCAGTGTACGGTGATGACTGTACCGAGATGTGGCTTGTTCGTGCTCGTATCGAAGGAAACAGTGGTGATTTCTTTTAGTACTCATGTGGATGACTTCACAAAAATGGTTCAAATGAGTCTAAGCACTATGGGACTTAACATCTGAGGTCATCAGTCCCCTAGGCTTAGAACTACTTAAACCTAAGTAACATAAGGATATCACACACATGCGTGCCCGAGGCAGGATTCAAACCTGCGACCGTAGCAGCAGCGCGGTTCCGGACTGAAGCGCCTAGAACCGCTCGGCCAGATGACTTCACACTTTTCACTATTTAGTGCTAACCGACATTTTTCACACCACACAGATATCTGGCCTAAATTATTTTTCAGTTGGTTCTGATCATCTGATGACTTGACGATACAGTACATGCTAGCAAATTCCGCAAACTATCTAAGAAGGCTACTCACGTTGTGTACTAAATCATTTAGATGCCTTAGAAACAAGAGAGGGTCTATAAAACTTCTTTGGGAAATGCGAGATACCGCTTCCCTTTTAGTCGATGACTTTCCATGAATTACTACTGTAAGTAGGCTGTTTACGTTTTCTTGTTGGTAACGCCGCTTAGCGCTCGGTATGAAAAATCACTGGCTGTGCTGTGCGCAGTGTGTGTTTAGTTTGCATTGTTGTCTGCCATTGTAGTGTTGGGCAACGGCAGCTGGATGCTAACAGCGCGTAGCGTTGCGCATTGGTGGACGTGGGCAGAGTTTTGTAATTTGTAAGACTGGATGTCATGAACTACCATATATATTTTGACTATTAAGGTAAATACACTGTTTGTTCTCTATTAAAATCTTTCATTTGCTAACTATACCTATCAGTAGTTAGTGCCTTCCGCAGTTTGAATCTTTTATTTAGCTCGCAGTAGTGGCGTTAGCTGTATTGCAGTAGTTCGAGTAACGAAGATTTTTGTGAGGTCAGTTATTTGTGAAAGGTATAGGTTAATGTTAGTCAGGGCCATCCTTTTGTAGGGATTATTGAAAGTCAGATTGCGTTGCGCTAAAAACAATTGTCTGTCAGTTTAAGCGCAGTCGTGTACAATTTTTCTAAGGGGACGTACTACGAACTGCTATCTTTCTGAAAGGAAATCAGGAACCCAGTCCCACACCTGAGACAATAGTCAATAGGCTCGCTATTTGATTAGAAGTCGCTTGCGAGAAACAGTGTAAAAAGCCTTCTGGTAATCTAGGAATATGGAATCATTTTGAAATCGCCAGTCGATAACACTTATTACTTACTGTGAATAAACAATTAATTATGTTTTACAAGAAAGTTGTCTCTGAATCTGTGCTGTCAGTAAACAGTTTTCTTCGAGATAATTCATACTAGTCGAACACACTAAAGGGCGATTCAAAAGTTCCTTTACCTTTATTCACAAAATGGTAATTATAGCGTCATTACATACCACACGGGGTACATACATCAATACATTTCAGCTTGGCGACCCTGCAAATCTACGCATAGCTCTCGTCTCCCTTGTTTGACACGAAACACGGTCGCCTACACGTCTTGTGTTATTGCTCCTGTATCAGCTGTATAGGCTATTGATCTTTACTTGGTACCGCTTTGCCTTTCTGGAATCCCAGACAAAGAAGTCCAAGGACATCAGGTCAGGAGAACGGGCAGCCCGTAATCTAGATAATGCGCCGCTAATCCACCTACCAGAAAACGTTTTCTTCAAGTAATCCCGAACGATGATTGCAAAGTGCGCAGGTGTGACATCTTGTTGGAAAGCGACAGAATCTTTTATCCGATCCTGTTCCAGTTGTGGCTCAAGATTCTACCGAAGCATGTCTACATAAATTGTTCCTGTAATTGTCTTTTCGACAAAGAGGAAAGGTACGTATACCCTTGTCGCAGTCACTTCCACCCACAAATTCACTTCAGGTGTGTCGCGTTCCTGACCATGAACTGCATTTGGCTGTACTTTCACCCAAATACGACAGCTATGCCTATTCACCCAACCACGAGTGTGAAATGTGGATTCGTCACAGAATAGAGTGTTTTCCATTAGATTGCATGCAGCAGGGCTGCAGACATGGCAACAAGACCAGGAGTGTCTTCTTGGTCATGGTGGTGCAGAGTCTGGATGTGGTATGCACGAACAGTCAACGTGAATCTTAGTATCCACTACACAGTCGTTTTCGGGGCATTTAGCTCCCTTCTGAGCCGCCGTGTTGAGGTGGTTGGACAGCAGCTGATAGCTTTCTGCAAAGCGTATATGGTCTCTGGTGATGTTAGTGGCCTCCCAGAACGCACTCTATCAACAACACTTCCTGCTCTTTTGAACTTATTCACTAAATGGCTATATGGACCTGGCTTCCTAAACGTTCTCAGAAAGTTTTGTTGGCTTTTTTGGTGGGTCATCTCTCTCAGTAGAACCGAAACAATGGCTATTCTTTTTGCAGCTATGAGCATTCTTCAGGAGTATCAGCAAAAAATAAGAGACAAAGGTTAGCGATTTCAAGGCACTGTCAAGGGACTTTTGAATCATCCTGCATATCTACCAAACACCTACAGTAGATTTATGTTAGTGATATGGATCTGTAATTCAGCATATTACTCGTCTTTCCTTTCTTGCGGAATGGTGTAATTTGTGCAACTTTCCAGTCTTTAGGTAGGAATCTTTTGTCGAGCAAGAGGTTTTATACGATTGCTAAGTACGGAGCTATTGTGTCCGAATACTCTGAAAGGAACGTAATTGCTTTAAAGTGGGGACTGGAGGACTTGCCTTTGTTAAGTGATTTAAACTACACCGCGGATATCTAGTTCAAGATAGCTCATGTTGGTAGCTGTTCTTGTGTCTAGCTCTGCCCCACATGCTTCGTCTTCTTTGGTGAAGAAATTTCGGGAAACCGTGTTTAGTAACTTTGGTTTAGTGGCAGTCATTACTAACATTACCATTGTTATGGTGCAGTAGAGGTATTGATTGTTTCTTGTCACTAGTGTGCTTTACAAACGACCAGAATATCTTTGGATTTTCTGACATATTTCGTGACAGAGTTCAGCTATGGAAACTATTAAAAGTACCTTCACCGTAGTCGGCGCTAAGTTTCGAGCTCCAGTGTAATACCGCCGATGTCGAACACTTTGGGTTCTTTGCATGTTTTTTTCGTTGCTTGTGCAACGGTATTTTGACCTGATTTATGTACAATGGGGAATCAGTATCATCTCTTATTAATTGATTTTCTATACATCTCTTAACTGCCGTCAATACTATTTCTTTGAGTATATGTCACATGTCGTATCCGCTTACATAGTTAGCTTGAAAGGAATGGATACTGTCTCTTAGGAAGGCAACAAGCGAATTATTAACGAAAAGAATTTCATTTTCAGTGTAATACTGTTTAGTGGAAAGCATTCTCAGAGTGTTAACCACGATGCAGTAAAAAAATAATATGCTGCGTGTTCTCCGCGACCTGCATCAGTTTCGAGGAATATGTCAAAACTTTGGCAATACAAAGTAGAAGAGATTGAAGAAAATATTACGCAAAAGGTGAAGGAAATAGATGAAGATGAAATGGAAAATATGATACAGGTATGAAGAATTTGACAGCAAACGGAAATATCTAGGTTAAAGCAAACAATTTAATAAGTCGTAGTTGCAAAATACTAACATGAATTAGTTACAGAAGATAGGAGACTGACATAAATTCACCTTCGCAAAGGTCAGTTTAAGTTCCAGAGAAATGTAAGAACACACAAGGCAATATTGACCCTAAGATTTAGGTTAGCAGCTAAGTTATGCAAGGGGAACCTGCGTTTATAGCTTATGTTGATTTAGATATACTAGCTTTTGACTAAGTCGAGTGGAATACACTATTTGAAATTCTGAGGATAGCAGGGGTACAGAACGCTGAAAAAAGGTTATTTACAAGCTGTACAGAAGCTTAACTGCAGTTGCTAACAGGACATAAAAGGAAAAATAGTAGTTGAGAAGGTAGTGATGTTATTCAATAAAAGTAAACCATAGAGAAATTTGGAGGGGTAACTGAAATTCAGGGATAAGAAATAGAAACTTGGAGGGCCACCGATGACACTATAATTATGCGACAGAAGGCAAAGGACTTGGAAGATCCGTTGAACGGCGTAGCTACTGTCTTCAAAAGAAGCTATAAAATGAACCTACATGAAAATATAAAAAAAATCAAAGATAACGGACTGTAGTCGAATTAAATAAGGGACGTGAACTGGGAAATAAGACACTAAAGGAGTGGGTGAGTTATGAGATTTGAGCAGCAAAATTACTAATGGGTAAAGCAGTGGGAATATAAAATGCAGACTGGCCATAGCACGAATAGCATTTCTGAAAAAGAGAAATTTGTTAACATGGAATGTAAATTTAAGTTTTAGACATCTTTTCTGGTGGTAGTTATCTGTAGTGTAGCGTTGTAGGGAACTGGAAGGTGGCCGATAAGCATTTCAAGCAAGCAGACAGAAGAAGACTTTGAAATGTGGTGTTACAGAAGAGCGCAGAAGATTAAATAAGTGGTTCCGACACCTGCTGAACAGGCAGTGAGTCGAATCAGGGAGAAAAGAAATTTGTGGAACAACTTGACTGGAACACAGGCTCGGTTGACTGGGCACATCTTAAGCCATCAAGAAATAGTACGGTAATGGAGAGAGGTGTGGAGGAAATATTCCAGAAGGATACCGAGGCTTAACTGTAATAGGCAGGTTTAAGTGTATATAGGATGCAATAGTTACCCACAAACAAAGGGTTTTGCACAGGATAGACTGTCTCAGTGAGACACGAGGGTCATTAGGAAAGTAACGAACAATCGGTCACGAAATGGAAACGACAGCGAAAATCTGATGAAGTTTTGGTACAGGTGTGTTGGGCAGTGCCTCTAGTATGCCCGTCGATCACATTACATTGTTCTTTTTAGTTCTGAGCGCACAGGAAGCACGTGAAGATACCTAGAACAATAGTGTCTCCCATCAAGTACGAGGGCCTAGTGAGAAATTTAGCCTGAAGCTATGCAGCCAACATTACTTAACTGTCGTGCATTTTCTTATTCAAGACAATTCTCAGCCGCATTCTGCAGGAGCAATAAAGATGCTCCTGCATCGTTTTCAGTTGGAAATGTTTGATTACAGCCCGTAACTGTCTTCCTCTGCGTTTCATCTCTGCTCACATGAACCGCTGGATATGAAGACATTATTTTGGCAGAGACAACGAGCTGTAGGCCAGCATAGAGAATTGGCGGAAAGCACTGGTGGCTGCCTTCTATAGGGAGGGTACTGGAAAGCTGGTACAACGCTACGACAAACGTCTAAGTCGAATCGGCGACTAGGAAGTTGTAGCTAACTGTTGCCAATAAAACACTTTAGATTTTCACTGTGGTTTCCATTTTGCGATCTATCGCTCCTTACTTTCCGAATAGCCCTTGTGCATGAAATCAGACGTCAGACTGAAGACAACAAGAGCAACATTTTTGCAGCACCCTGCAGATGCAGGTGCGCACGTGTCGTTCTTATTCCTCAGGTGTCGGCTCCGCCAGGTGGCGAGTGAGGAAGTGCTGCCCATCTCGGGCGCTGCCCGTACGTTACCGCAGCCCGCTTAGCATGCGAGCGCAGGGGAAGTGCGGGTCAGAGCGGGTGCAGGACGCGGCGAGACTGCCTGAGGCCCGTGGCGGGGTCCGCGCCCTCACAGCCGCACCGAGTAACGGTGTAAAGGTCTGCGGCGCGGCGCGCAGTAGCTGCGAGTTCGCTAACCCCAAACAGCCAGACGGCCGGCCAGCCTCAATGGACGGAGTACCGGCCGCGCCTGCGCATGCGCACAGCGAGCAACGTCCAGTGACGTGGTCATGGTCCAAGGACAGCCCGCTGCTTGCTGCCCCGCCTGCCGGCTTAGCCCTTGTTTGCGCCGCTGTGGGCAATGCCACAAAAACAGCACCTGTAGCTGAGCTGTGCTCTGCGCCAGCTGTCTCCGAAGTAGGCCATATTAAGAAGAGGTAATATTTTAGCTAACATCACTTTCAACCTTAACTTCTTTACTCCTGAGATAAGAGGAAGTCGCAGGAAATTTTTCTTTTCATATTTTCCAGCAAACTAATTAAGAAGTATGACACAAATGCAAATGAAATATGATTTTGATGATTCACTGGAGATCCACGTATGTTGAACTCAAGTCTCAAGTATCGTAAAATAGTAATAGTCTTCGCTTTATACTGTCTTTCCCCTTACTATAAAAAATAAAAAATGATTCAGGAATGTATATATTTTATCTGAAACAGTAAACTGTTGCATACAGAAAATAGGACTCTTAATATTTTGTGATATATGATCTCTGCAATACAGCTTCATAAATGCAAGGAAATGATAATTACACAATAATTTCTGGCAGGCAATAGTTTGTTACTGCTAGTAAATAAATCTTTGCGGTACGCATTACAATAAGCTTCAAAAGAATTCTTTTTCGCAGAATGCAAACACATTCCACATCTTAAACATATTTCTTTTATCTTGAAATTCACCGGGCGGTGTGGCCGAGCGGTTTTGGGCGCTTCAGTCCCGCACCGCGTGGCTGCTAGGGTCGCAGGTTCGAATCCTGCCTCGGGCATGGATGTGTGTGATGTCCTTAGGTTGTTTAGGTTTAAATAGTACTAAGTTCTATGGGACTGATGACCTCAGTTGTTAAGTTCGATAGTGCTCAGAGCCATTTGATCTTGAAATTCCTGCATTTTGAGGCATTCCTTGCCTCAACACATTTTGGTAACTACCCAGCATTTTAAAACCTAACTTCCGAAACCAGTTGCAACACAGCTCTTCTTGGTTTTTTATTCAAACATACTACCTCATCTACGTCTCCACTGGCAAAGGAAGTCACTGTATAAGAACGTCCTCTTCTCCTGGCTGCTGGCATGATATTTAACGTTCTTACTGTTTACCAGTCAGTTTTATCAAGCTCATCAAAGCAGCCTTGGGTCAAAAACGAAAATTCGTCGTCTTCCCAACGACATAATTCAGCGTTTGTGTCATTTAAAAGGGTCTGTAATTGCTCGTCAGTTACTATTTTATAGCTTACTCCAGAGTGTTAAAATAAGTTATTTCAGTATAACGTTGTCAAAATCCAAACCGAAATTACCAAATGTGCATTATGACCTGAGGTACGAGAAAATGGATTGTTTCTTAGAAATGACCATAATTTAAGCAAATCTGAAGAAATTCTCACCATCTAGACTAGTTAGCGAACGTTAGGAAAATACACAGATTCTCTGTGTAATATTTTGGTAGAATAATTAGCTACAAACCTTCTAAATTTGAGGAATTAACCATTTTCTACGTAGTGCCAGCTGTAAACTAACACTCGTATCGTAGTGAAGGTGCTGCAACCTCGTTTTAAAACCAAGAACTAGAAGGTCTATAAACAGAAAATTAGGCACATTTAGGGACAAAGAAAAATAATAAATGTCCTGTAATGTGGACCGAGGGAACCAGTGTAAATGTTATTTATCTATGCCTTTTCTTTTAAAAAAACATGTAGTTTCATCTTAAGGTGTTTTTTGTGAATGTTACATGCTGTGGTTTAATTAGGTCAGAGCTTCTCCCTATTTTTCAACTCAGTGCCGCCTTGCTACCGTGAAATGGTGGGCAGCGATCCTTCGTTTCCCCATTTCCCCTCCTCCACTCGCTCATCCACCACCATTGCTCTGTCAAAAGCCATCTCGTCGATTCCTCCCGTAACTATGTCTTTGCTCAAAGGAACTGATTTAATCTTGGGACATGTGTCAGACATATGCTTTAAATGCGTGTAAATGTAGCTAAGAGTTTCATCATAAGTATCTGATTTTCCACATTTTTCTGTTAATATTAATGATCTATAATTAGCCACTAGCGTAGCTTTTCCCAAACTTTGGTTTCAAGACTTGAAAAATCGAATATTTGTTTATTACAATTTCCTGATGTGATCGCTTACAAGGGAGCGCCGGTTACTCGTCATCGTCGATTTCATGCAGATTTATGGCACATGCAGGACCTGACCAGAAATGAAAATGACAGAAGTAGTAGGACCAGATAATTAAGCGTTTAGAAAGAATGTGTAAATGGGCTGTTTAGGTTTTTTTTAAAAATTGGTAACGCCACATAGCGCTCTGTATGAAAAATCACTGGCTGTGCTGTGTGCAGTGAGTGGCTGGTTGGCATTGTAATAGTCGCCATTGTAGTGTTGGGCGGCTGGATGTTAACAGCGCGTAGCGTTGAGCAGTTGGAGGTGAGCCACCAGCAGTGGTGGATGTGGGGAGAGAGATGGCGGAGTTTTGAAATTTGTAAGACTGGATGTCATGAACTGCTATATACATAATGACTTTTGAACACTATTGAGGTAAATACATTGTTTGTTCTGTATTAAAATCTTTCATTTGCTAACTATGCCTATCAGTGGTTAGTGCCTTCCGTAGTTTGAGTCTTTTATTTAACTGGCAGTAGTTGCGCTCGCTGTATTGCAGTAGTTCGAGTAACCAAGATTTTTGTGAGGTAAGCGATTTGTGAAACGTATAGGTTAATGTTAGTCAGGGCCATCCTTTTGTAGGGATTTTTGAAAGTCAGATTGCGTTGCGCTAAAAAATTGTGTGTCAGTTTAAGCACAGTCTTGTATAATTTTTCTAAGGGGACGTTTCAAATGTCAGTTTTCCGCACGTCGGCTGACCCATGAGTCACATCATCACATTTCGCGAGTATCATCTGGCGCATTGGAACAGGTTCCACGTATGGGGTAGAGCCCACTATCCGAAGGTCGTGGGCTCGAGTCCATACGTGGAACCTTTTTTTTTATATTCTGGTCTTAAGTCACGTGCACTACAAACAAACGGAAACACCGTTCAATATGGTCTATTAATATTTTATTAAAAGACGTGAAAAGGAAGAGCAAAGAAACAATTGGGATTTCAAATTAATTTTCAGGAAAGAATGGGAACCTTGTTTATAAAACTAGAAACTTTTAAAATTTTGCTGTTGATAATTTACAAGTGCTGGGGTGAAGTTCACTATAAAAAAGAGGAAATATTAATTTTCTCGACAGCTTGCATATGTTACAGACGTCCTGTTTTTACAGTTGGATAGTTATTTTAAGACTTCCATAGAGAAACAAACTTGATTGATATTTGCCGACCGTTGTGGCTCAGCGGTTCAGAAGTTAAGTGTTATTTAAACCAACCAACCTGAGGACATCACACACATCCATGCCCGAGGCAGTATTCGAACCTGCGACCCTAGCAGCCACGCGGTGCGGTACTGAAGCGCCCAAAACCGCTCGGCCACACCGCCCGGTGAATTTCAAGATAAGAGAAATATGTTTAAGATGTGGAATGTGTTTGCATTCCGCTCAGACCCATTTTAACTATTTTTTCTCTCTTTCATCGTACAGTATGGCAGCAGCACACGCGCTATGCATAATGTTGCCAAATATTTGCTAGAATTATTGATGAAGTACAATGTAACGTATGCTTATGGAATTTCCTCGCGATGCGATTTACTTTTCTTTCGCGATAAGAGCAACTTTGAGGCTTTTTGAACCTGACGATAAGCATTCTTAAACATTTATTTGCAATACCAAAGTTTTCTTTGCCTTCCCCTTTCGTGCGTTTTACGAAAATGTTAATAAATACAATGTACTGAGCATTTTTTCGGTCTGTTTCTAGTGTAAATAGCGTAAAAATTGAAAATAAAAATGATGTTTCTGCATAGTGATTCGATCGCACGACCTTCGTATTACCGTTCTGTACTTTTTCTCCTGGTCAACCTCTGCCTCGAAACTACGCTAACATAATAGGCTCATGCCTCGCCCGACCCAAGCCACAAACGCTATTTTGTTCTGAAATCATGGCCACCTGGAGCTCCCCTTCTGTCATTTTTATTTCTGTTCAAGACGTGCACATACCATAAATTTGGGCGAAGTCGGTGATGACAAGTAGGACAACATGTTAGTCTGGAAGAGATTACAGCTTCCATGTCGTGTCTCAAATAACGCATTACAGTGGTCATTTGTAGTGGGGGTTTGGGTCCATATTACAAGTATTCATTCGAATATCGGCGACACTTCTTTTCATGAGCTATGATGAGACGATATAATTCGTAAAAGCAGTGTTTACAATACTGAGCAAATGGCATAAATTGTTTCTGTGTTAAACAGGATACAGGCACAATTTACCATAAAAACACATAGGTATAGCAAACGTTATTCTGGTTACATCTTTAGAATAACTGATAATAGTAATATCACTTTAATAAATTGTATTCTACTCAGCTGTCATGTACTACTGTATCAGTATTTAGATAATTGTAGCCAACTACATTTTAGTCTTCTAGTAGTTAAAAGAATGATCAACAAACCGATAATAGAACGTCTACCCACGTTGCTCCGCTGCCACTCCCCTTCATTCCACTGTCACTTCCAAAAGTGGAATTAACCCCTAAGGGGTATAATAACCAAACTAAGAACCACTGGTTTAAACAGTCTGTATGTTGAGATTGTAACAGAAATTGTTCTCAGTTACACTACGTGATCTAAAGTATCCGGACACCTCGAAAAACATACGTTTTTCATATTAGGTGCATTGTGCTGCCACCTACTGTCAGGTACTCCATATCAGCGACCTCAGTAGTCATTAGACATCGTGAGGGAGCTGAATGGGGCGCTCCGCGGAACTCAAGGACGTCGAACGTTGTCAGCTTATTGGGTGTCACTTGTATCATACGTCTGTACGCGGGATTTCCACACTCCTAAACATCCCTAGGTCCACTGTCTCCGATGTGATAGTGAAGTGGAAACGTGAAGGGATACGAACAGCACAAAAGTGAACAGGCCGACCTCGTCTGTTGACTAACAGAGACCGCCGACAGGTGAAGAGCGTCGTAATGTGTAATGGGCAGACATCTGTCCAGACCATCACACAGGAATTCCAAACTGCATCAGGATCCACTGCAAGGACGATGACAGTTAGACGGGAGGTGAGAAAACTTCGATATCATGGTAGAGCGGCTGCTCATAAGCCAAAAATCATGACGGTATATGCCAAATTTAGGCCTCGCTTGGTGTAAGGTGCGTAAACATTGGACGACTGAACTCTGGTAAAACTTTGTGTGGAGTGACGAATCACTTTATATATTGTGGCGATCCGATGGCAGGGTGTGGAGTAGCGAACGCCCGGTGAACGTCATCTGCCAGCGTGTGTAGTGCCAACAGTAAAATTCTGAGGCGGTGGTGTTACGGTGTGGTCGTGTTTTTCATGGTGGGGGCTTACACCCCATGTTGTTTTGCGTGTCACTATTACAGCACAGGCCAACATTGATGTTTTAAGCACCTTCTTGATTCCCACTGTTGAAGAGCAATTCGGGGATGGCGATTGCGTCTTCCAACACGATCGATCACCCTGTAATCGACTGGCCTGCACTGAGTCCTGACCTGAATCCTACAGAACACGTTTGGGATGTATTTGAACACCGACTTCGTGCCAGGCGTCACCGACCGACATCGATACCTCTCCTCAGTGCAGCACTCCGTGAAGAATAGGCTGCAATTCCCCAAGAAATCTTCCAGTACCTGTTTAAACGTATACCTGCGAGAATGGAGACTGTCATCAAGGATAAGGATGGGACAAAATCAAACTGAGTTCCAGCATTATCGATGGAGGGTGACACGAACTTGTAAGTCATTTTCACCCAGGTGTCCAGATACTTTTGATCCATTGTTTATTTGCATCCCATAACTCGATGAAGTAGAGTTGTTGTATAATACACGGCTGGCCATCAAAACTGGAGCACCTGGAAAACAGTACGCAACATATATGAAACTGGCAAGAAGTGTATTGAGTGCAAAGATATGCAAATGTGTAGCATGTCAGCTTAGCAGAACGAAGTAGGTAAGTCTATGACCATCTACACCGCGCAAAAAACTCTATAATTTCGAAACTCTCTAATTGGCTCCCATTTAGAAGTACAAGTTTGAAATTTGATTCAAAGTTGCCTGCAGCTTTCCTCTGTAATAGTTCAAAAGCATGACGCCCTGCGACGTCACTCTCGGGCTGGGTGACGCTTCAAACAGCAAGGCATCGACACATGCGAGTAAAAGGCCACCTATCTCCATATTTCTTCCTTCCGACGTCCATTCACTCTGTAGTAGTAGATACACGTTAGGCAGTGTAAAGCAGCGTTGATGAAACCACTACCTAATACCTACCACAAAAAGGCCGCGTAACTCAAGTTGCAAATAAGCTCCTGTAAGTTCATTTTCACAAATTTCGGGTGGTAGAAGCATGCAGTTTAGAAAGTGTGTTGAGAAAGTGTATTAACGTCTTTTTTATTAATAAGGAAGCACATCAAGTCCGTGTTTATCCAACATATTTCACACGTAAAATCTGCCAGAATTTCTGCAACTCAGTCCCGATTAAATTTGCGATCTAACAGTCACTGACCAGCCACTATTAGCGAGTTGAACATTCGATCGTTTCAGTGGTCTTCCATGTCAGAAGTGCTCGCCAAAGTATTCCATCAAGAACACGGAATATGCCATGCGGAACTGTCTCTATGACCAAAAGATCACACTCTTATAAAATTTCCACTAATTAGTTCCGAAACATCACACTTTCCTCAAAATGTTCGTAACTTAAACCGCTTTAGTCACGAGACTTTCTATCTGAAATGATCTCACTAGCTCTTCATTTTACGTACTATTTTCACGGAGACATCTAGCATGATGTCACTCGGAAGCAGGTTAGCGAGCGATCTATCTACGCTCCTCTCCTCTCTGCCTATCTATCTGCACGCGGGAACCGCTTAATTCTGAATGGCTATTGATCTGAATGACCAATCATGATGCTTTAGGATCATTCTCTCGACAAAACTTGCCTTAGCCAACCAATAATCAGACAGTCATTTACGTCATTACAATTTCAATTTCTAATATATTGTTTAATAAAATAGAACGAAATGCAAAATATTCTTTAAATTAATATAGAAACTTATTCCGCTTCAGACTTTTATTCCAGCTGTTCTCTTACAAAGGGCAAGCACACATCGGCATACGTTATCAGCATCGTGGTTGCAACACAATTTTCCCACAGTTCAATTTTATAAGGTTTTACACAAAATGACATTAAGTTTTGACGTATGCCCCGCATACACTCTCTCATTCATTCCCACGTATTCACACAAAAAAATAATAAGCTGATCATACAATGTAAGCTTTCACGGCCGGTATTGTCTTCACTTAAAACTTCCGCTTTACCTCCGAGGATGTCTCCCGCAGTCGAAGACGAAACGTCAGGAGAGAGTTTTATACTTCGACCACGGCCTATCAGCTCGGAAGTTTTAAGTGAAGAAAATAATAAGCTAATAATAATTTTGAATGGTTTTTATACTATGCAACATAGAATAAGTAAAGTTTTTAAAAGAAAATTCCAATTAAGTGAATTCATATACTGTGAGCTTTGTTATGACTTCAGATGATAATAAAAGACATTTGGTTATTTTGCCTAACTGAGTTTTGAAACATAAGTGTCGGTTTTAGGACCTTTAAGTAATTTTCTCAATCTCCGTAACTATAATAGAAAAAAATGTGCAATTTTAACAGGATCCTTTCCTTAATAACAAAAGATTGTGTACTAAGTTTGAAGAAAATCGGATGATAATACCATGGTTTATTTAGATTCGTAGGGGGTATGAATTTGCGTACCGACTGAATGTTGCTTGAGACACGGCCGGTAGTGTCGGCTACGCAGTAAGTCACAACGAAGGAAAAACGTAGCCATCCTGAAGCCACCGTGCGACACGGGTGCGTGGCTTACTGCAACGAATGTTATCTCGTAATAACTAGCTGCGTCACAGTCGCTCACGTACAACAGTTTCGTAACTATACCTGCAATTGTGTCTTGTCATCTAAACCTGTCACGCGGAGTCGGTCGCTTCTGTCGCTTACGCAGAACTCGGTCCCACCGCTTTGCACATCTCAACGACCTCGTCGGTTTAGCGTCAGTAAGGGCAGGCGTATTGTTGAGTCGGCCCTTCAAGGAACCTTGGTCAGGAAAAGGGCTTGTTTGCAGAAATATGAGCATCCATCCACACGGACGTCTGGAACACCACGGGCTGCCGGAACAGTGACCAATGTTGCCTCTTCTCTTGACTGGACAGTAGAAAGAGAAACGCTGCGACATTTGTGGCCCCTAAGATAACGGTGGGCACAGAAGCGCTACCCTGTCGCGTTTTCAGACGAGTCCCTGTTCTGCTTTCAAAATCACAGTGCGTGCAACTTTGTAGCAAATAGTTTGGGGGTAGGGGGTGACATTGGGTACACAGAAAGGTAACCTCTCATTTACGTAACCGGTAGTCTGGATTGTGGCCGCTACATTTGTAAGTAGTTGAAACCGGTGGTTGTGCCATATCTTCAGGATCTCCATGACATTTAAAAGTTTCCTTTCGAAGACTGCCAGTCAGTAATCGTAGGGCCAGTCAGAAAAAATCACCGTGAGAACTGATGCAGTCGTCCCACCTGTGCTCCAAGTTGTGGATACCCGTTTAGTATTTCCGTGTCCTGCTGCTTGAAGAAGTCCTTAACTGAATGAGGTTTTTCACTCTGCAGCGGAGTGTGCGCTAATATGAAACTTCCTGCCAGATTAAAACTGAGTGCCGGGCCGGGACTCGAACTCGGGACCCTTACCTTTCGCGGGCAAGTGCTCTACCATCTTTTTTATTTTTTTTATTTTTTTACATCTCTTTTTGTTCGTTATAGTTCGTTGCACTTGTTCGTGGCGGACGTCCCATGACGCCCGTTGAAGTTCGTTATTGATCCATTCACTCAGTTTTTTTTTATTACAGAGGGTAGCTAACCCTCTGACCGAACACGCTGAGCTGCCGTGCCGGTGCCATCTGAGCTACCGAAGCACGACTCACGCCCGGTTCGCAGGAGAGCTTCTGTGAAGTTGGAAGGTAGGAGACGAGATACTAGTAGAAGTAAAGCTGTGAGTATTGCGCGTGAGTCTTGCATCGGTAGCTCAGATGGTAGAGCACTTGCCCGCGAAAGGCAAAGGTCCCGAGTTCGAGTCTCGGTCGCGCACACAGTTTTAATCTGCCAGGAAGTTTCAAGTCCGTAACTGCTTGCGGCGCATCCTCGTCCGACACAAATCGTCAACCCTTCAAGGTCTTTTTTAAAGGATGGGAGGCGTAATAGTCTCATGAGGAAAGAGCAGGACTATCGGGCAGGTGCTAGAGTTTCTGTAATGGGACGAGGCCGGCCTTCCAGATCGACCGCTGTCTTGTCTTGTATTGCGACCAGCACGGACTTTCGAGCACCATTTTTGACAGGCATGCTTCCTCCTACACATTCTCCATTTTCCGATGGATGTCTACCAGTGTTTGTCCATCTATAGCAAAGAAAAGAATAACAACACTATGTGTGGGGTCTATTCTGCAGGACATGTCCAGTAGAACAGACACTACACATACAGGGTGTTTCAAAAATGGCAGGTATATTTGAAACGCAATAAAAACTAAACGAGCAGCGATAGAAATACACCGTTTGTTGCAATATGCTTGGGACAACAGTACATTTTCAGGCGGACAGACTTTCGAAATTACAGTAGTTACAATTTTCAACAACAGATGGCGCTGCAAGTGATGTGAAAGATATAGAAGACAACGCAGTCTGTGGGTGCACCATTCTGTACGTCGTCTTTCTGCTGTAAGCGTGTGCTGTTCACAACGTGCAAGTGTGCTGTGGACAACATGGTTTATTCCTTAGAACAGAGGATTTTTCTGGTGTTGGAATTCCACCGCCTAGAACACAATATTGTTGCAACAAGATGAAGTTTTCAACGGAGGTTTAATGTAACCAAAGGACCGAAAAGCGATACAATAAAGGATCAGTTTGAAAAATTTCAACGGACTGGGAACGTGATGGATGAACGTGCTGGAAAGGTAGAGCGACCGCGTACGGCAACCACAGAGGGCAACGCGCAGCTAGTGCAGCAGGTGATCCAACAGCGGCCTCGGGTTTCCGTTCGCCATGTTGCAGCTGCGGTCCAAATGACGCCAACGTCCACGTATCGTCTCATGCGCCAGAGTTTACACCTCTATCCATACAAAATTCAAACGCGGCAACCCCTCAGCGCCGCTACCATTGCTGCACGAGATACCTTCGCTAACGATATAGTGCACAGGATTGATGACGGCGATATGCATGTGGGCAGCACTTGGCTTACTGGCGAAGCTTATTTTTACCTGGACGGCTTCGTCAATAAACAGAACTGGCGCATATGGGGAACCGAAAAGCCCCATGTTGCAGTCCCATGGTCCCTGCATTCTCAAAAAGTACTGGTCTGGGCCGCCATTTCTTCCAAAGGAATCATTGGCCCATTTTTCAGATCCGAAACGATTACTGCATCACGCTATCTGGACATTCTTCGTGAATTTGTGGCGGTACAAACTGCCTTAGACGACACTGCGAACACCTCGTGGTTTATGCAAGATGGTGCCCGGCCACATCGCACGGCCGACGTCTTTAATTTCCTGAATGAATATTTCGATGATCGTTGATTGCTTTGGGCTATCCGAAACATACAGGAGTCGGCGTGGATTGGCCTCCCTACTCGCCAGACATGAACCCCTGTGACTTCTTTCTGTGGGGACACTTGAAAGACCAGGTGTACCGCCAGAATCCAGAAACAACTGAACAGCTGAAGCAGTACATCTCATCTGCATGTGAAGCCATTCGGCCAGACACGTTGTCAAAGGTTTCGGGTAATTTCATTCAGAGACTACGCCATATTATTGCTACGCATGGTGGATATGTGGAAAATATCGTACTATAGAGTTTCCCAGACCGCAGCGCCATCTGTTGTTGACAATTGTAACTACTGTAATTTCGAAAGTTTGTCTGCCTCAAAATGTACTGTTGTCCCAAGCATATTGCAACAAACGGTGTATTTCTATCGCTGCTCGTTTAGTTTGCATTTCCGTTTCAAATATACCGGTCATTTTTGAAACACCCTGTATGTAGTACATCTGTAAGCTTCACTGCTGTGATATCTTCAATGCAGATCCACAATAGGATCCGAACCTCTTGTAGGAATACAGGACAGGCTGCGAGTAAATGAAGTAAATGGACAGTGTGTGACATGTTGAGAATTTGCCTTAGATAGAAAGCATTGTCGGTTAGCCAAAGTGGGTAAGGCAGCTGCACGAGTAATGCGGGAAATCTGGGTTCGGATCCCAGTCCAGCACAAATATTCAATCTTCTCCACTGTATTATTTCACTGCCCAATGGCGTCTGACGTCGGTACCTCCTTGAAATATGATTAAGAGCACTTTGGTCCCCTCAAACTTTTTCTTCGCCCTTATATTCAATAGCATCACACCTGCTGTCCTGACCTACGCTGGATATTTGCGGATGACTCTGTAGTGTATCGAGAGGTTGTAACAATGGAAAATTGTACTGAAATGCATGAGGATCTGCAACAAATTGATGCATGGTGCAGGGAATAGCAATTGAATCTCAATGTAGATAAGTGAAATGTGCTGCGAATACATAGGAAGAACGATCCTTTATCATTTAGCTACATATAGCAGGTCAGCAACTGGAAGCAGTTAATTCCATAAATTATCCGGGAGTAGGCATTAGGAGTGATTTAAAATGGAATGACCATATAAAATTAATCGTCGGTGAAGTAGATGCCAGACTGAGATTCTTTGGAAGAATACTAAGGAAATGCAGACTGAAAACAAAGGAAGTAGGTTACAGTACACTTGTTCGCCCACTGCTTGAATACAGCTCACCGGTGTGGTATCCGTACCAGATAGGGTTGATAGAAGAGAAAGAGAAGATCCAACGGAGAGCAGCGCGCTCCTTTACAGGATCATTTAGTAATCGCGAAAGCGTTACGGAGATGGTAGATAAATCCAGTGGAAGACTCTGCAAGAGAGACACTCAGTAGCTCGGAACGGACTGTCGTTGAAGTTTCGAGAACATAACTTCAGCGAGGAGCCAAGCACTATATTGCTCCTCTCTACGTATATCTCGCGAAGACACCATGAGGATAAAAGTAGAGAGATTAGAGCCCAGACAGCGGCATACCGACAATCTTTCTTTCTACGAACAATACGAGACTGGAATAGAAGGGAGAAACGATAGACGTACTCAATGTACCCTCTGTCACACACCGTCAGGTGGCTTGCGGAGTGTGGATGTAGATGTAGATAGAGAGGCTGTTCAGCTCTTGTCTTGGCCACTAAGTTCTTTATATCTCTCATCAACTGAAAACATTATCGCACATTGAAACATGGGTTGCCGAGCGAATGTCGCGCCACCACTTGCTAACCAATATGACAAACTGTTGCATGGAAGTTAAGCAGAGTGGAATGAAGCACCCGCATCTGCCATTCAAGTTCGGTTCAACTCGATGTCCGTCGGTCTTATAGCCAGAGACGACAGCTCTGTGTACTGAATTTCGCACCCTGAGTCATCCAAAATCAACTACAAACGACAACGTCTATCCTTCCTAACGTACTGTGTACACACAATAACTAAACTTTCGTTATTTATTTCCTGTGCTGCAATTTTAATGGACAGCGGTGTACATGGTTCAGGATAATAGAGTACAAAGACCGGTAACAGCACCACGCGATATGGTACATGTGAGTTTCATTGGCACCGCGTTCAGATCACAAAACAGACACTCGGTGTACTCGGTCCATGCCTCGCGCTGCACAGCCTGCCCACCCCTCTACCGGCTGCGCGCGGTCGGGGCGTCGTCGCTCATTGCTTGCATTAGCGCAGCCCGCGCCGGCGTGACGTCACGCCAGCGCTCATCATGAGAGACCGGCCGTGGGAGAGACGCCGCCCTCAGCTGGCCGCCTCTGCAACTCCTACACCAGCAGAGCCACACTCGGCGTCTCGAGGGCCCGAGCCGGAGACTCCGCAAAAAGGCACTTGTTTAGCGCCGCTGCTAAAAATAACTGCCGCACTGACCTTGACAGCTATGTCTGCGCAGTTTTCTTTTGCTACGTCGGACGACTAGCCGGGACATTACGCTGCATCATGGTGTGATGGAACCGACACCAGCGGAAAGCTAGTTGATGCGCGATATGTATACTGTCACATAATGAAGTCAGCTGCACATAATGAACACTCCGATAACAGTGGATATCGAAAATTTCATTTCTACGTCAGTTTTGAGTAAATGGCATATTTTGTGCCTTACTGTTTACTCTCGATGTGAATATAAACAGTAAATTTTATAATGTTATTTGTTACATTTAAGCCGGCCGGAGTGGCCGAGCGGTTCTAGCCGCTACAGTCTGTAACCACGCGACCGCTACTGTCGCAGGTTCGAATTCTGCCTCGGGCATGGATGTGTGTGATGTCCTTAGGTTAGTTAGGTTTAAGTAGTTCTAAGTTCTAGGGGACTGATGACCTCAGATGTTAAGTCCCATAGTGCTCAGAGCCATTTGAACCATCTGAGGTCATCAGTCCCCTAGATTTAGAACTACTTAAACCTAACTAACCTAAGGACATCACACACATCCATGCCTGAGGCAGGATTCGAACTCGCGACGGTACCAGCAGCGCGGTTCCAGAGTGAAGAGCGTAGAGCCGCTCTGTCACAGCGGCCGGCCGGAATTTTAACAAACATTGAATGTTTCAGATTTCTTCGTACAGGAAAATCTAGAGACAACAGTCGTACTCCGAAGACAAAAAAGCTGTCATATAAAACAAGCTAAGTACCAGACACGAAAATAATTTAATGAGAGCATGTCCACTTCTAAAATCTGTTAATCAGATTTGTTAACGGTGATCTGACCTTTCATTCAAAGTGGAATGTTACAACATCCTACCAAAACCGCTTGTGTGGTCAGTAGGTTGGCATCACTGGCTACTGACATAGAGGTACCGCTATTGATTGCCTGTGACTGCAAATCAGTATGCGAACTCAGGGCTTATAATGGGAGTCCGCTAATCGACATGACAACATCGTTCTGGATGTTTCAAAAAGTACGCAACGAATTTGTTACTTCCACAGAAATTGTTGTCAGACTATCCACTTAAGTCTGCGGTGATCGTCTTGAGACCTTTTTAAAACATTTCCTGATAGTATAATAAAGCCCCAGTAGCACCGTCAAGAAATACAAACAAAATCACCGAGGCATTTTATATGTATCTCTCGGCGACTTAACTCTGGCTGTATAACATTAAGGAGTATTTTAAATACACATGAATATGATCAACACAGAGCTAAATCGATCATAAACAGCCGCGCGAAGTGGCCGCGCCGTTTAAGGCGGCCCCTCCCGCCGGGGGCTTGAGTCCTCCCTCTGGCATGGGGGTGTGTGTTGTTACTATGCTAATGTTACTTATGCTAATAACAAGTTATGTAAGTAGTGTGTAAGTCTAGGGACCGATGATGGCAGCAGTTTTGTCCCTTAGGAATTGACACACGTTTGAACATTTAAACATTTGATCATAAACTGGCATAAAAGAAACAAATTATACACTTTCTGGATCACTGCTTTTATTCTGCATTAAAACGCGAATTTCTCTGACTAAAACGGCATAAGGTTTTGAATATTATGAGGGCATTCTGAAAAGTAATTAATAATCGATGTTAACAAATTTCTCTTTTTTAGAAACGCTTTCCTTGTCGTTGCTTGTCTGCATTTATATCGTCTTTACTTCAGCCAAAGGCAGTTAGTTTACTATCCAAGTAGTAAGACTCATCTACCACTTTCAGTGTCCTATTTCCTAATCTAATTCCCTCAAACTACTTCTCATTTAGTTCCACTACATTCCAATACCCTTTCTTTGCGTTTGTGGATGCTCGTATTACAATCTATTTTCAAGATACAATCGATGCCTCTAACCTGTCTTCAGAATCCTTTCCCATCTCCGACAGAAATAAACTATCATCAGCAAATCTCCAAGTTTTCATTTCTTGTCGCTGAACTTTAATTCCCTAATGAAATTTCATCTTGGTTATATATATTTTATGGAGGCTCTATGGAGGAGCAGGGAATTGAAATGGTACATTGTTGCGATATTTTCATACAAGTCGTTTAAATGTCATACATTACTGCAGGAGGTAGTGTCGGTGAAACCTAGAGAAAACTTCCTGCAAACATACAGGGTGATTTAGTAGCCCCTACCTATGGGTTTTATGCAACCCACAATGCCTTCAGAAACCAAGTGCGAGATTATAATATCCTTTCATTCACTGCACAGTATTAATCCTACAGAAAAAAATGAACAGAAACTTTTTGTAGGATATTTAATGTATTAAGTTTTGTACTGGGTTATGTTTTCGCTGTAGGCCGCGGTTTACGAGTTACTCAAGGAAAACGCATTTGAAGGTAACTTCTGCACCTTTTTCTTGAATTGCAGCATATAGCGAAAATGTATGCAGGTACAAAATTCAACTACAAAATGGTAGTTCATTTTTTCTAGTCTGCACGCAGTGAGGGAGAGGATGTGAAAAACTCGCTCGTGGTATTCGAAGGTATTACGGCTTGCATAAAACTCGTAGTTAGGGGCAGCTGAATCACTCTGTGTATCAAGGTTTTAACCTCACGTTGGCAGAAAAAAAAAAGGAGGCCTGCGTGTCAGAAGCCCACGTCGAGATCGCGGCGTAACACAATATAACGGTAAAATGTGCCTTCGGCCACCGTTGTCGCTATAAACAGAAGGTAATGGATCAATGTGGCTTGAGCAGATGTGCAGGATGGCTCCCAGACGTATGCACGAACCGTACCATCAAATTAATGAGTTTGAAAGAGGGCATATTACTGGCATGAGGGAATGTGATGCACCAGCCTCCGAGAAGATCGACACCTCATCTGAAAGGCACTGCAGCATAGATCTGCGTCCTCCTTGCGTCTGGTGCAACAGTAATGAAATGTCGTGTGAAGGGGGCCTCCGGTCGGGTAGACCGTGACAACAATGAAACAGTATAACACGTCATATACTATCAGGGGCGACAGTCCGTCACCCTTTACTGCGGCATGGGTTACGTGTTCATCGTCCACATCTCCGCTTTACGTTTGATGAATGTGCAGAAACAAGCTCAACGGCAGTGGTGTATGTAACGACATCACTGGGGACAGACATGCCAACAGACAGTGTTTTCGGACGAATCCAGGTTCTGTTAGTTTGAAAGTGATCGCCGCATTTTGGTTCGCCACCGATAATGGGAGCGGTATCACAGTGACTGCATTCGAACAAGACATCCAGCGCCACGATGAGACCTTATGGTATGGGGTGATATTGGATACAACCACAAATCACAGTTGGTGCTCGTCCAGGGAACTGTGACCAGTGTGACCAACGGAAATGGTATTCTGTGACCCTTTCTGCACAACATCCCAGACGCCATTTTTCAGCAAGACGATGCATGACTACATGTTACTGCATAGCCGGCCGCTGGTGGCCGAGCGGTTCTGGCGTTACAGTGTGGAACCGCTTGACCGCTACGGTCGTAGGTTCGAATCCTGCCTCGGGCATGGATGTGTGTGTTGTCATTAGGTTACTTAGATTTAAGTAGTTCTAAGTTCTAGGGGACTAATGACCTCAGCAGTTGAGTCCCATAGTGCTCAGAGCCATTTGAACCATTTTCTTGTTGTTGCATAAATACATGCCTTCTTGGTGTCAGAGGATCTCAGCCTTTTGCTTTGGCCTGACAGATCACCTGATTAGTCGCCAATCGAAAATGTGTGGGATACGATGAAATGACGGGTGCAGTGCAGTGACGCAATGCCAACGACCACAGATGAGCTTTGGAACCAGGTGGATGCAGAATGGATTGCTGTACCACAGGACGCAATTCGTGCATTATACGCGTCGATGCCATCTCGCATGGAACAAGTTATCAACGCCCGTGGCAGCCGGCCCGTGTGACCGAACAGTTCCAGGCGCTTCAACGTGGAACCACGCGACCGCAACGGTCGCAGTTTCGAATCCTGCCTCAGACATGGATGTGTGCGATATCCTTAGGTTAGTTAGGTGTAAGTAGTTCTAAGTTCTAGGAGACTGATGACCTCAGATGTTAAGTCCCATCGTGCTCAGAGCCCTGCCCTGCTAGGCAACAGGAGACATGCTGAACCGAGGCGACTGAAATGCTAATCATTTCTGCAAAACTTACTAATGTGCATGCCCTGTGAATATGAACGCCCGATCTCTAGTTGTTCAAGGTGTTCAGTTTTTTCTGAAAGTGAGTGTACTTTATGAAATATGGGCCATTACGGACTTTTATCTATTGACTCTAGAGGAGCTTCTCAGTGAAATCACCACTAATTATTACACATCTTTCAGTCTCCATTGAAGAATTACTGCTTTGTACAGACACAACCGGATGCACTCGGATTTCATGACGCAGAGGGTTACACAATCCTGTAAAGTGTGCACTTTTTCAGTGTAATAAACTAATATAATAATGATATTATAATAGGTGAAAGAGGAAATACAAATATTAATACATATACGTGTAGTGCTGATTTGTTTTCGGGAACCTGTGTTGCAATCTATCTATCTAGGCACAGAGAAACCAGAAGACTGTCCTTGCAGGATTGTCATGTGTAAGCTCTCTATAAACATTTATGTATAAATGAAAAAGCTGTATATTCTGTTTTCAAAAAACTTTCTATTTGTGTGACATTTAGTGTAGATGTCATATTCAACTGATGAACAGTACTGACTATCGTAATTTTTCAGGCTTTCCCGGCGAGGCGTTGACATGTTGAATAATTTGGTTTCCGCCGGTTATTCCCGTCTTTCCTGCACGATATTTCAACTGCATGACTCGCAATATTCAAGTGCTGTCTGATACTGATACTGATTCCAGTGAGGAATGAGCCCAGCGTTTATGTCTGTGTTGTGCTAGGCGCTCCAACATTCTGGAAAGGTACCAGTTGGTTACAATTAAAGTGCCGCTACTCGCTTTAATCATCGTGGCCATTACGTGCAAATCTGGTGCTGTACACTGTTTTTATACCGTTGTGACATCCTCGTTGTCATCTGACAAGCCATAAGTTGAGTGAACAGTATTGCTATCGAGGAGACAGACCTTAAGCTGTTAGTGAAACACTTGTACGTGGACGGCAGCAGTTCGAAGGAACCCGTCATTTTCTAGTGGAAGCTGTTGCTGAGGTTGCTGTTACTCTAACTGACCACACAGGACGTAGTGTTAGTGCTCGTGCAGTGTCACCAGAATTGTCCATCCTATGGTCGACACTGGTATCCATTGAAGACCCAGAAAGTGTAGCAAGCGCCAGATCTGCACCTGGTGACTAAAATTGTAACTAGTTTTTTTCCACCGTTAATCGGTTGCGCATTAGAATATCTATCAAGTTTCGCTATCATACGGTAATTAAAGCCCACACTGGACTTCAGTGAGTAGCTGCATTTCGATTATAACCATCCGGTATGTAGCTAGGATCGGTTCACGAGGTAAACTAACTCTTTTTCCTTGTGGGATTCAAATGCAGCAGAGCCGCACGCAATTTCTCTAGTCGCTTTCGTCCAGTTCGCGGCCATACTGTGGCCCCTGTAAGGACTTTTGCCCCGGAAATGTGTTGCCGTGAACATTGTCACCCAACGATGGCCGGCAGCTTTTCCGAACAAGTGTGTGCAATTACGTGTGGTCTGCAACATGCAGTTTATGTGGCCTCTGTAATGTACGGCGAGAGTTGTGTTCGTACTCAACAGTGGGACAGCGCGGCCGGTGCTTTGTGCTTTCAGGCGACGGCCACTTGGAGAGAGCGAGACTGGTTCGCCCACCAGTCAGTGCTGCAGTGTCCGCAGGTCCCGCCCCTCAGAGGAGAACATCGTGGTCATTAAGCGCCGACAAAGAAACGCCACGGCGGCACGGGCGACTGCGTAAATTAAGCTCTCGTCTGACACCGTACGACGTGTGGAGCTACATAAACCTCCGAAATAGCGTCGCGCGCACGCTTTTACAGGCTTGTTTGGGCTGCTGCAGGGGATTACGACATGCCTGCTAGGACGGGAGTGGTTTCCGAACACCTTCTCCCACTCTCGTCAGAAGACTCTTCGCTGTAACTGCGTCTTCTGTTTGCTTTTTATGTCGAATGTCTAGTGCTGCAAAATAAGTATAGAGGCTTGCAAAAGTTTCTAAGCAAACTAGCCAAAAAATTTGCAGACAAGGAGACAGAAAGCTATACCGTGCAAGGAAGAGAGTCCACAAGTCTTTTTACGGTTATTATTATTATTTTACTTTGCTGTGTTGTTTTTAACATCTTACCACCTGACTTCCTAAGGTGGACCTTGAATTCGCCACTCAGCCACTATATCCGGTGAGGGGTTTGTGCAGCAATGAGTACAGGTCCCTCCAGCACCCACCTTAGCAAATAGCGTTGCCAACTTCTGCAATCTTTCCGTAGCATTTCTAAGACCAGCTAAATGAAAATAAAATTTGGAAATGGAAGTATAAATAACGCTTTCATATTAAATAAACTAAAAAAAACGGGAGATAGGACACAAGTTAGTTGAGTTAATGCCGCCATCGTTGTGACCTCGGAATTGTTGCGTTGAGCCACTGACCGCCAGTAACAAATCTTGAAATTATGTCAATTGTAGCAGAGTCACTGTGCAGTGTTTCTGTGGTTGATACTACATCAATGTATGGTTAGTTTGTTATTAGTAGCCTAGTTACCACTGATGGTTGTTATTCTCGGTCTCGCCGCAGTGGTCACAACAGTTCCTGCCAGATAACCGAAGTCAAACGCTTTCGTGTTTGGCTAGCGCTTGGATGGGGACCGTCCCGACATGCCGTGCACTGTTGCCAAGCCGGCAGTACTCAGCCGTAGAGAGGCCAATTGAGGAACTACTTGACTCAAAAACAGAGGCTATGGTTATGAAAACTGACAAAGGTTGGGAGAGCGGT
Organism: Schistocerca gregaria; assembly: GCF_023897955.1. Taxonomy (NCBI): domain Eukaryota; kingdom Metazoa; phylum Arthropoda; class Insecta; order Orthoptera; family Acrididae; genus Schistocerca; species Schistocerca gregaria. The sequence continues at coordinate 516,120,095 of NC_064921.1, read as the reverse complement.
GTGCTGACCACATGCCCCTCCATATCCTCATACAGTGACGCCTATCGGCAGAGATGGCGTGGCGGTCGGTCGATACCGTTCGACATTATGAGGTCAGTTCGGACGGGGCAGTTAATATTATTCCAGGTGTATTTACGAGAGAGTGCTCAAACACAATGCCTCTGTACTTGTTATGTGAAAACTTTTAAAGGTTTTTCGATAAAACAAATGTTATTAACATTCTACGTCTTTTTTTCCTGTCGACATATACCGGATTCTTTGAGAAGAGAGTAAGACCATAGAATTTCTCAATGAATCCGGCTTGCCAGACGAGGTTACTAAGAAGCTAAGACAGACAGCATGACTTCCACCAAGACTTTGTCTTGTTTCTTTCATACTGCCGTATGACGAAGGTGTTATCTACATACTGAAAGAAACATATAGGTCTCCATTGTGCCATTTCCAAGGCTTGCTCCTCGAAATATTCCACATGCATATTGGCGTCAACTGGTGAAAGCGGACTCCCCATGGCTACTCCTTTCGCCTGCTCGTAGTAGGTAATGTCGAAAAGAAAGTATATCGACGTCCAGACGTGCCTAGAAAAGTTGGTCGTCTCTGTGTAACAGCCCTCCCGTCACTTATCTGGTTTTGGCGTGTGTTCACCCCAAACAATTGGCTAACAGATCAACAGAGAGTGCAAAACTGCCGCAATATCGGATAACGCAAAAAAGTAATATGGCCCTGTGACTTCTGATTAAACTTCGGTGACAGTGTTGCCATTAATTTATTCAGAATTGATCCCTTTTAATTAAAAACGGGTGCACATTGATGTTATATTCAGCTATTGAACACCAGATGCAAACGTTGAACCTAGAATCAAATTGAGAAAGTCATTTGGGATTTCAACTACTTGATTGAAAACAGATGCAGTCGGTTAGCACAAATTTATTTGAACTCCTGACCTTCAATCATCACATTACAAGACTCTCCTATCAGGCAGTGGTAATAAATTGCGTTTGCGTGGAGTAAAGCACGATAACTCAAAAGTAATTCCTATCGACTGATTCAGGCGTAATGCAAAGGGCGAGAAGAATTCTACAATACACGGCCCATCAAACCCTCGTGGAAACTTTGCCAATATGATCCAACAAATTAATCAGTGGCCGGAGCGGGCGCAATATCACCGAATACAGCATGGCGGAGCCACATCGTTGTGTGCACGTTGGCCGGCCTCGTGGTGCTGCAAGGCTGCGCTCGTCTATTCACTCCTAGCTATCTTGCTCACTGCATAGCTGAACCAAAACTTCCTATCTCCAAGTTCAATCGTTCCTTTGCTTAGTCCTAAACTGCAGAGATGCTCACTCTTTCTCAGGCAAGCCGAGTCATGAATGCCACGTCCGCAATCTAGACAAACTGGGAATGGGTGACCTCTACGGAGACTTCTCCCAGTCCGCTCTTCGCCTCAGTTTCCCCTCCAGCAAAACCACTTACGCCAATTGCAGCACAACTTGTGTTAATTATGTGTTGCTTCCCAGTTCCAACCAATGCCTGCTATGGGAAGTGAACAAATTCCCAAAAAATTTCACTTCCTCTCAACTTCTGTTATTTAGCTGCTCCCAGGCCACCCATCAAGGTTAGAATCTGCACAACACCAAGTTTTCTGGAATTCTGACTCCCAGGAGAGTACTTCAAATTCCTTGGCCCTACATTCCCATCAGAGGCCAGCTTATTTCATTCTGTCGCTCTTCACCTCGTTTGCTTCAGACTCTGCGAACCGTCAGTTCAGCGTGAACTTGCTATAAACACGAACACGCATATTTTGACCTCTGTTGACTGCTCCACTGCAGCTTTGCGTGGCGTTCTCGCATGTTTCACAGAAAACGGGACGACGGACATTTATCAATAGGCATACAAGTTCCCTGTCTGTTTCCCAGTACACCAGCATGGAGTTGAGGTCAACCGCCCACTCACTGTCACGGCGGCTGGAGGCTGCGGCCCATTACTGCTTTCTCAGAGCTTGAGCCGCCCTAAGCTGCCTATTGTCGCTTCCCTTAGCCGCTCCCCCGGCGGCCACGGTCAATTCTGAGTACTTCCCTGGGGTAAACTAGCCTCCAGTAAATCGACGCGTTTCCACAAAGTTTTCATGTCGTGTGAATTACTTTAAAACCATCACCCGACATTAATTATTCCAATACGTCCATACTATACCCTCTACAAGATGCATTGTGCCTTGTCAGTCATTTTTGTTCAGCCCTACTGTTCGCTCAACGTGAGTTAGGTGATCTTTGAAGACTTCATGTAAGGAGCATAGTTCTTGCCATTTTACATCTGCACCGAATTTCTCACAAATACGTTCTAAGGATTCTTGTAAATGTACTCTGGTAAAAAGAGAAACAACATTGAAACTGATAAGGGTGTCGATATTTTTAGCTTGAACTTCCCTCATAACGGCTAGGTAAATCCTTTACGTACTTAGCAAGTGAGTATGTCAGAGCGCCATTGTTACTGACAATGGGACGTAAAGCAACTCTATCCTTGTGAAACTTCCACAAATGACTACCACTTTCACTGCCGCTGTGGTAGGACACCTCGCACCTGGGAAGAAGTAAATTCAAATCATCAGTCGCCCATCCAGATTGGGGTTTCCTTGATCTCCTTCAAACATCTTGAAACAAATGACGGGATGGTTCCCTTGAAAAGTATATGGCCGATTTCCTTACCCGTCTTCCCCCTGCCAGAGTTTGCGCTCAATATGTAACGGCCTCATTGTCGACAGAATGCTAAACTTTAATCTTCCCTCTCATTTCTGCGTTGTTCCTCAGAAGACATCCAGCTGCAACGTTCGCACTCTGAGACCGTAAAGCCTTAAGTGCTGTGTGAGTTTATTCAAGAGGTTTATACTGAATATGACAGCTGCAGGATTATGATTTTAGACTCGTGTCTACACTTAGTTCGTTATCTTTCTTAGTCTTACAAATTACATTTGCCGAAGCAATAAGAGCGTAAAGAATCTCTAAGTATGTAAATTTGATCGTAGCTTGTATGGAGTGTTGCTGCTTATCATTACGTGTGAATACTGCAAGGTTGTTAGCCGAATAAGATGGAACAAGACACAGCAAACTTATAAACCTAGGGGAAATCGACGCATCTCTTCCTACTCCCTAAACAGAAATATAATCAAACAAGAGGAGCTAGTGTAATGGTAGTTACCTTCACTAAATAATAAGAGAATGATTGTTGAGTTCGGCCATTGTGCACCATGAAAACGCCGCCATAGTGAGAATAACAAGCTTAGGTGCGCACGAGGTTATATTTATTGTTAGTGAGCCAACTAACAATGGAAAAGTTGTACATTTAAAGGTTCTCATCATACGAGTCAAGACTAAGGTCGACACGTATTTATTTGCTCTAATGACGGACGGAAATCAAAGTAAAATTATCAGAGAACGAAGTTCTCTTAAACTGAGATCAAATACGAAATGACGCTAACACTATGACGAGGTAGCAAAAAGTGTGGAAGATAGGGCATGAAACCTAAATTAATGATTCAACAAGAAGCCATGAGTTATCACTAAATTAAGCAACACGAGTTGTGTGGCAGAGTAAGCAAGTAACGAGCTGCTCACGATTTGGATCACGCTACTGCAATTCCGAGATTTACATTTCCTCAACAACAGCTAACACGTACTGATCTGCACCATACGCGGGGCCGGAGAAAACTCTCAGCCCAGTGACCTGGAGCACAAGAGTCCAGAATCTTAGTTCACCTCCCTCAACTGCCCAACTATCGAAAATACCATATAGTAGACAACCCATAGCCACAGCCAATGTGATGGACGAGAATACCACCAATTTTCCGAAAAAAAGCAACAATTCAGAGACTTGCCCCTCTTGGCATACAAAACACACGTTAAAAAGTCGAGTTTGGTACCAGAATGTAGCAATGTCTCCTCAATTGGTCGGCTTGTTAGCAGCAAGCAGTCCCACTGCGTGACCAAAATTTTTGAGCAAAAGCAATCGTTTTTCTCACGTTGACCAGGCAGCACTGGAACATATCGAACTTCAATGAGAAGAAGCAAAAATATCAATTTCAATTTTTCTCTGAGGGCGGCAGTGATGGCAAGGCGACCTCTACCCTCAGCTGGGTCAGGCGCCAGCTTTGCTCACAAAAACCTGAAAGCAGGCGGCAGCCTCACTTCCGGGAAGCTTGCTCGTCTCCCTGGAGAGCTTCGACTCTACTAACAAGATTCACGGACTGCTTTCTGCCAGCAACAGAATCCTGAGACGACTCCGGGTCTGCACCCTCCCAGCGCGAAAAATACTGGGCCTCCCACCACAGCCCACAGGTCCAGTGCTCTCAATAAAATAAACACCAAATAGTGGTGGGAAATAAAAAAGTATCGCTCAGTGCTATGTGGCAATACTGTACAAGTGTATCTGTATAGATGGTTTCTTATCTGCGAGCCCATCGCGCTGGATTTTGTGTCTATAGCGTTACCTTGGAAATATTCGCGGAACAATTTTTAAGTCGTACCATAGTAGCCGCCATAGCACGGCGATCAAATGATACTTTGCGCCATAGGCCTGCAGTATAGTCGTCATTGTTTCCTATTGTGTTTGACCTCTGATGCTACTGTATAGCCCCTTACCTGACTCAAAAAGTGCTAGTCGTTCACTCTGGCAATACTCTCGGAGCAATGGACAATGGGACTGAACGTTTCCATAGCAGTCAAAAGACGGCGTAGGAGTTTGCTCTAATACTCACTTGTTTGCAACATGCAAAGAATATCTTCATTTAACATATCAAGAAATTTAAGCCATTTCAAATTCAGTTGCAGATAACATATCTGTGAACTCTAACTCAGCATCTTACGTCTGCTTTCGATTCCGAGTGCATAGACGCACTGAACGTAGCATCGTCTACTAGCTTCAGTTTATTGTTCTCGGCAGATTATTAAAATAATACAAGTTGGTTTTGGAAAGAACTCTGACGTAAAGATACGCAAATCACTTAATCAGCCAGGGATGTGGGTATTTAATGCTGAGATATCCAGAGAAAACGCCACACGTAACTCCGACCAAATCACACGGAATGTTATAAGGATCTTGGACACCTACCTCGCTATTCTTCATAGGGAACAACACCACTTCTGATTTTCATAGGCGGTCAAAAAACGGTTTTAATCCCTCGTCTAATTAAGACTCGTTCTTTTAACTGTAAAATGTTCCACACACTGGAAGAAATACCATATCCTCATTATTTGTCTTTTAAGAGATCTCTGACCCAAGAGGGTGTTATACAAACTGTTAAATCACTTTAACACACAAAACATATACTATTCACAGGTAGTTTAAGCACACGAATCTTCTCCCCCCCCCCCTCCCTCGCCCCCCCCCCCTCTCCCGTTCCCTACCACTTACCTAGACGACTGTGGCGTTAAGCTTACAAGGTTAAACAATAAAATAATATTTGCCAAAACCTGGAAAAACGGAACATAACCGTTGTTGTGGTTAGAAGAAAATGAAGAACTCTAACCCGATGTCGTGGTGCGATACCCGTTTTGTCTGAACAAGGAGGTGGGGCGATTTATTTTCACATCGCTGTAATGTTTGTGTCATAGCACGCCTTTGGTATGGGCAGGATGTTGGGAACTGTGTTGTTAGGGTCGCAAAAGTCGGCGAAATTACATTAGATACGGTGCACTAGCTCTTTTGTTCAACACCAAGACAGGGCATCTACCACTGTCATACTGGACAAGAAAGTAGAGAATAAACTGAAAGCTCACAATGAGGATGACCGGATGGGGGGATAAAACCCACGCCTTCCTACTAGAAAATGAAGTTCATATGAGATAAGAATTCTATTAGCAATACAGGAAAACTTGGAGATTTTTTTTCAACATGTGTTGACTGTGATGGAATGATTGATATACCTCTTCTGTAAGTACACGAACGCTCCTAGCACCCTCACCGAGCGAGATGATGTCTACGTAAGATACTGAACGGCATCCAAGTTCGTAACCTCGTAACCTAGTGGTTAATTAAGCGGTGCAATGTGTTATAATCGGAAGCACTCTTAGGCTAAGTGCTCAATCATTTGTTCAATCACTTTGGCGAACAGTCGATTCATCACAAACGCCTCCCATATGTGAATTCTTTTCTGCTGGTGTCCCTTCATTACTTTTCGTATACAGTGCATGTAAATAATTCAAAAGTGAATATTGGGTGGTGATTGGCGATTCACTAGTGTGACCAGGAACCAATTGCGAATTCGCATCAACCTTGTTCATATATAGGATAATAAATTATAATAAATATAATATATGACTAGAGTGGTCCAATCAAGGCCATAAAATAAATAATAATAATAATAATAATAATAATAATAATAATAATAATAATAAACATGTGAAACGAAACACATTCAAACCATGAACTGCCATGCTAGGTAATGTGAGAATCAGGCAATTGGTAACTGGTTCTACTTCATCACAGGAGCATCTTTTTTATATGTTTTTTTTTTCAAAATACAAACTGTCCTCTGCCAGATGAAAGTATTATGTCACTTCTTACGTTATTTTGTGTTCACGAAGCTTCCGTCAGTTTCTAGACGTCCATGACGATAACGATTCATTTCAAATACATAAATATAATAATAGTAACAACTTCGAGCAGGCTTTAAGGAATGTAGTGTTACATCCCATCCCAGCATTATATAGTCCAGTGTCTCAAGTTTCCGTTTTTCAACTTGCATGGGCTGAACTAAAGGAAGCAGTACATTCTCCTCGATTCTTCAAGCACAACTGCGTGACGGCTGTAGAAACCCGGGCCGGCTGCGGTGGTCTCACGGTTCTAGGCGCGCAGTCCGGAACCGTGCGACTGCTACGGTCGCAGGTTCGAATCCTGCCTCGGGCGTGGATGTGTGTGATGTTCTTAGGTTAGTTAGGTTTAAGTAGTTCTAAGTTCTAGGGGACTAGTGACCACACCAGTTGAGTCCCATAGTGCTCAGAGCCATTTGAACCATTTTTTTTTTTGTGTAAAAGATGCAATGCTTTAACGCACTGAAGCACCCAAGAAACTGGTATAAGCATCCGTATTCAAAAACTGAGACATGTAAACAGTCAGAATACGGCGCTACCGTCGGCAACGCCTACGACAACAAATGTCTGGCGCAGTTGTTAGATCGGTTGTTGCTGCTACAATGGCAGGTCATCAAGATCTACGTGAGTTTGAACGTGGTGTTATAGTCGGCACACGAGCAATGAGACACAGCATCTCTGAGGTAGTGATGAAATGGGGATGGGGATCTTCCCATACGACAACGTCACGGATGCACCACGAATATCAGGAATCCGGGTAAAAATCAAATCTCCGACATCGCAACGGCCCGAAAAAAATCCCGCAAGAACGGGACCGACGACGAATGAAGAGAATTGTTCAACGTGACGGAAGTGCAACCCCTCCGCAAACTGTTGCACATTTCATTGCTGGGCCATCAATAAGTGTCAGCGTGTGAACCATTAAACGAGACGTCATAGATATGGGCTGAGGGCTTACTCGTGTACACTTCCTTGACGACTGAACAACACAAAGCTCTACGCCTTGTCTTGGCCCGTCAACACCGACATTGGACTGCTGATGACTGGAAACGTGTTGCCCTGCCGGACAAGTCTCGTTTCAGATTATATCGAGCGGATGGATGTATACGGGTATGGAGAAAATCTCATGAATCCATGGATCCAGGCCGCGTAGAGTGTCGCGAGGTCTAGGGCGCTATGACACGGACTACGCTGCCCCTTCCGCCGAAGGTTCGAGTCCTTTCTCGGGCATGGGTGTTTGTATTGTTCTAAGCATAAGTTAGTTTAAATACTGCGCAGGTCTAGGGACGCACGGATGTACGCCAAGACCGTAGGATCCTACGCAGTGCCGTAGGGGACCGCACCGCCACTTACCAGCAAATTAGGGACACTGTTGCTCCTGGGGTATCGGCGAGGACCATTCGCAACCGTCTCCATGAAGCTGGGCTACGGTCCCGCACACCGTTAGGCCGTCTTCCGCTCACGCCCCAACATCGTGCAGCCCGCCTCCAGTGGTGTCGCGACAGGCGTGAATGGAGGGACGAATGGAGACGTGTCGTCTTCAGCGATGAGAGTCGCTTCTGCCTTGGTGCCAATGATGGTCGTATGCGTGTTTGGTGCCGTGCAGGTGAGCGCCACAATCAGGACTGCATACGACCGAGGCACACAGGGCCAACACCCGGCATCATGATGTGGGGAGCGATCTCCTACACTGGCCGTACACCTCTGGTGATCGTCGAGGGGACACTGAATAGTGCACGGTACATCCAAACAGTCATCGAACCCATCGTTCTACCATTCCTAGACCGACAAGGAAACGTGCTGTTACAACAGGACAATGCACGTCCGCATGTATCCCGAGCCACCCAACGTGCTCTAGAAGGTGTAAGTCAACTACCCTGGCCAGCAAGATCTCCAGATCTGTCCCCCATTGAGCATGTTTGGGACTGGATGAAGCGTCGTCTCACGCGGTCTGCACGTCCAGCACGAACGCTGGTCCAACTGAGGCGCCAGGTGGAAATGTCATGGCAAGCCGTTCCACAGGACTACATCCAGCATCTCTACGATCGTCTCCATGGGAGAATAGCAGCCTGCATTGCTGCGAAAGGTGGATGTACACAGTACTAGTGCCGACATTGTGCATGCTCCTTTGCCTGTGTCTATGTGCCTGTGGTGCTGTCAGTGTGATCATGTGATGTATCTGACCCCAGGAATGTGTCAATAAAGTTTCCCCTTCCTGGGACAATGAATTCACGGTGTTCTTATTTCAATTTCCAGGAGTGTAGAATGCCTTGCAGCGTGCTGTTAAGAAGACATCTTCACCCCCTCGTACTGTTACGGATTTATGGACTGTGCCTTCAGCACTACTTCAGACTTAAGTCGAGCCCATGCCATGTCGTGTTGTGGCACTTCTGCATGTTCCTCCTAGTGTTGTGTTCTTGACGTTTTCTATTAACTACTGTAATTGTCTCTGCAATATATTTGTTCAACTGATACGTTCGACGTCATAATGTTTATGGTGAATGTGATCGACTGAACACGGAACTAACTAACTCACTAGCAGTAGTATACAAGTCCCATTATAACCATCCTGTTTCGAAACTTCCTGGCAGATTAAAACTGTGTGCCCGACCGAGACTCGAACTCAGGACCTTTGCCTTTCGCGGGCAAGTGCTCTACCAACTGAGCTACCGAAGCACGACTCACGACCGGTACTCACAGCTTTACTTCTGCCAGTATCCGTCTCCTACCTTCCAAACTTTACAGAAGCTCTTCTGCGAAACATGCAGAACTAGCACTCCTGAAAGAAAGGATACTGTGGAGACATGGCTTAGCTACAGCCTGGGGGATGTTTCCAGAATGAGATTTTTACTCTGCAGCGGAGTGTGCGCTGATATGAAACTTCCTGGCAGTTTTAATCTGCCAGGAAGTTTCATATCAGCGCACACTCCGCTGCAGAGTGAAAATCTCATTCTGGAAACATCCTGTTTCGAGTTTGTCGAAACCTTTTCAGGTAGATGTTAGAATATTTAATTCAAAAAGAGTGTGATCCTCTACCTTACCCTTGTAAAAAGTGAGTGTTCCCTCTGTAAGGCCAGCGTGCCCCGCGGAGTGGCCGCGTGGTTTGAGGCGCCATGTCACGGATTGCGCGGACCCTCCCGCCGGAGGTTCGAGTCCTCTCCATGGCATGTGTGTGTGAGCTGTTCTTAGCATAAGTTAGTGTAAGTTAATCTGTGTATTGTGTAAGTCTAGGGACCAATGACCTCAGCAGTTTGATCCCCTAGGAATCCACCCACATTTCAACACTTTAATGCCAGCGTCATTTGAAGGTGGTAGTAATACACTCCTGGAAATTGAAATAAGAAGACCGTGAATTCATTGTCCCAGGAAGGGGAAACTTTATTGACACAATCCTGGGGTCAGATACATCACATGATCACACTGACACAACCACAGGCACATAGACACAGGCAACAGAGCATGCACAATGTTGGCACTAGTACAGTGTATATCCACCTTTCACAGCAATGCAGGCTGCTATTCTCCCATGGAGACGATCGTAGAGATGCTGGATGTAGTCCTGTGGAACGGCTTGCCATGCCATTTCCACCTGGCGCCTCAGTTGGACCAGTGTTCGTGCTGGACGTGCACACCGCGTGAGACGACGCTTCATCCAGTCCCAAACATGCTCAATGGGGGACAGATCTGGAGATCTTGCTGGCGACTCTCATCGCTGAAGACGACACGTCTCCATTCGTCCCTCCATTCACGCCTGTCGCGACACCACTGGAGGCGGGCTGCACGATGTTGGGGCGTGAGCGGAAGACGGCCTAACGGTGTGCGGGACCGTAGCCCAGCTTCATGGAGACCGTTGCGAATGGTCCTCGCCGATACCCCAGGAGCAACAGTGTCCCTAATTTGCTGGTAAGTGGCGGTGCGGTCCCCTACGGCACTGCGTAGGATCCTACGGTCTTGGCGTGCATCCGTGCGTCGCTGCGGTCCGGTCCCAGGTCGACGGGCACGTGCACCTTCCGCCGACCACTGGCGACAACATCGATGTACTGTGGAGATCTCACGCCCCACGTGTTGAGCAATTTGGCGGTACGTCCACCCGGCCTCCCGCATGCCCACTATACGCCCTCGCTCAAAGTCCGTCAACTGCACATACGGTTCACGTCCACGCTGTCGCGGCATGCTACCAGTGTTAAAGACTGCGATGGAGCTCCGTATGCCACGGCAAACTGGCTGACACTGACGGCGGCGGTGCACAAATGCTGCGCAGCTAGCGCTATTCGACGGCCAACACCGCGGTTCCTGGTGTGTCCGCTGTGCCGTGCGTGTGATCATTGCTTGTACAGCACTCTCGCAGTGTCCGGAGCAAGTGCGGTGGGTCTGACACACCGATGTCAATGTGTTCTTTTTTCCATTTCCACGAGTGTATTTTGTGCATATCTGCTTAGCACACTTCCGTTAATATTTTAAGCAAACATACATTACGTTACTCTTACAGCATGAAGCTCTTCATCGTAGCATCGTTGCGAAAAGCTGTTTTACATCAATTTACATGAACAAGGAAGACGCACGCGCAGGTAGAAGATGACCGGGTCATAAACACTGCGACGTTTCACATCTTTCATGTCGCGATTTTTACGTCTTTCACATCTTACTCGTGCCGTAATACGCTCGTAAGCAGACGAGAGCTGAGGCGTGGGTGGGTGTCTCCGTCCGAGTGGCCCCCGTCTCCAGAGCCAAGCCCACACACGACTGCGAAACGAGAGTCCGCCGACGTTAACGGCCGTGTCCCCACCTGCACCGGACCCGCCTGAGCTCGCCTAGGCAGCTGCTTAGAGCTTCTTATTAACACAAATAAGGAGGTGCCGGGGTTTCCTGCCGGTCGTTACCTGCGTTCATTATTCTAGTCCTAGCGTCGTTACCGGGTCGAGAAATCTGTAAAGAGCCGAAGAATACGGCCGCTGTTGCGCAGGTTTGCTCTGACACGCAGAAAATACCGCTATCCATAAAAAACGATACAAACCTTGTAAATGCCAACTGTCTCTGTAAGCTGCGTACGCATAAAACGTTGGGCAGTGGTTTATGCAGGTAAAAATTCGTGTTTTAAAGAGCTGGTGGAAAACATCTTGTTATTTGTTTACTTATTTATTTCCCAAACTAATTTCGGCGACAAATATCACCATCATCAGAGTTTTTTTTAGATCTAAAACATGCAGGAAACAGCATAATTATACAAACACAGTAACATTTTATCACATTTTTACGGTTCGTTTTTTGAAATATAGTTTTATAAGGATACTTTAATACACCATATTTATTGTATGCTATGGCATGTTTTTAAGAAGTATTGCCGCTGTTTGTGGCATATTTTATGTGCTTTTTCCTGTTCCCGTGTGAGCGGCTGTTACTAAACAAATACTGAAAGGTGAACTTAGTATGTCAGCATAATACACTTGGGGTTGCGGCAGCATTGTGGAATATAGTTTCAGAGTGTACTGGGCTGTTAGTTATTGGTGTACTAATGTTTGTTGGACGGCATGTAGCTGATTCTCTACACAGAAAAACAAAATCAGTTTATGATCAAGAACATTACGCCATCTCGATGTTCGCGTGTGTCACGAGAGATGTATCGCATGTTGCGAGAAGGCTACGAAAACTGTAGCAGGAGCTACGACGACTTTGTTCCTTATTTATGTCTCTGTGTGTGATGGGGAGGTGGTTCTTTCTCTTGTGTACGCTTTCTGTTCTGTGTCCTTGGGCAGTTCTCTCACAGCGGTAAAGAGTCTCTTGTTGCTAAGTGTTGTGTTTTCGTTTATTCCTTTTTTCCCTTCCACTATAGCCTTTTGTGTGTAGTAATTTTTTTCTATTGTCAGTTGTCGATATAGACTGTTGCTGTGTTTCAGAATGTGTAGATGGTTTTTGATGTTAGTGGGGTTGCGGTTTCTGTTCATTAGGTATTCTGCGAAAGTTGAATGTGTGCTGTCATTCTTTAGATCTCTTATGTGCTCCATCTACCTCTTTCGGAAATTTCTGCTTGTTTGTCTTATGTTTTTCTATGCAAACACGGAGCAAAGAGAAGAGTTCCAAGATAAAAGTTATTGTTAGCTGATTTCTCTTTAACTCCTCAATAAATTTCTAACCGAAAGAAAAAACGAAAAATTGTATTTTGTAACCAGTAAGGGAGCGTTACAGAGTAAATAAGACAAGTGTAACTTATGTTACACTAGCCAGGTGTAATTCAGTATGTCGCATATTTGTGACATCAGGAATCTGGGAAACTTCACTTCATCTAGTGAAAGAGTTTTGCCGTATTTACTATTGCGATGACGCGTTGACAGGATTAACATGAGATTTAAAAAAAAGTGTCGGTAGACCACTTGCCGACGAGAGGCAAAGAACCAGGGTTCGAGTCTGTGTTCGGCACTCAGTTTCATATCAGCGCACACTCCACTGCAGATTGAAAATCTTAATCTGGTGGGTATTTATTGCCCAACTTTGATTCTTTCACTCAGGTTTTATATATATATATATATATGTATATATATATATATATATATATATATATATATATATATATATATATATATATATATATATTACAGAGACCAGGCAACTCTCCGACTGAATACGCTGAGCCACCGTGCCGGCGTCAAATTTCAACAGCATATTATTTGCGCCGGTGAAAATGGAAAAAAAACGAAAATTTTACCAGTACTGGAAACTGTAAACTTCTTTACACAAATTTGGTTGGCTGCAAATGACAGACGAATCGCAATAGGAGAGCCATGGTTTGAGTTGCACTTCACGCCATGCGGACTGTTCAAAGCGCATGACTGCACAAGTTCGGCAGCCAATGTTCTGGCACTGTTTGTAAACCAAGGCCATCCATCACGGCAAGGTCGTACTATATCGCATGGGAAAATCGGTTTTTGGCTGCCCTGAGGCCAAAAATTGTATAAAAAGCAAAATAACATCGGTTTGTAGTGGTCTTGGAGCCAAAAGCCGCATAGAAATCAAAATGGCATCAGTTTTTAACCATTGTGAGACGGGCGTAAGACATGTTCGATATGTTGTCCACTGTTCCCTGCCACGAGTTGAAACTCATACACAGCGTGTTCCACAATAAATGGGAGTGTCTCGAGGGTCACGTTAAGAATGCGTTTCGCAATGCGTGCCTTCAATTCAGCTACGTTCGTAATTGGAGCACTGAACACTATATCTTACAGGTGTCACAAAGTTTAACCTTAGGTGATGTGGACGGTCAGGTTGTAGGGAAATGACGGTGGCAGCTGTAGCATTTCCGAAATGCCTCTGCAGTAGCTGCTAGCTGCTTCACTGGCTCTGCAATGTGCAAAGAAGCGTCATCTTGCACAAAAATGACCCTACCCACAAATCCACACTGTTGAAACGTTGGAATGACGTTGGAGCGCCGTCATTTACCGATGACTGTACATGTAACAGGACCGGCAGGACTCATCTCTTCGAAAGAGTACCTTACGATAACGGTGCCGTCGATGAGGACCATGCAGACACCTTTCCAGAATGAAGAGGTAACAGTTAATGGACGTGCGGATTTTCTGTTGCCTGTATTCTGCGATTCTGCGAATTCATGTGTCCTTGGAGATGGGAAAGGGGCCCTTCCGTCCACGGAATGTTCCATGGACATTCGTTGCCCACTTCCGTGCGAGCAAGACACTCCAGAGCGAACGCGTATCTTGCCGGCAGCAGAAAGCGACTCCTGAACATGGATGATTTGATATGGATAGGAATGGAGGATGTCTCGTGTATTTTATGCACCGTGCTAGTAGGCCTTTTCGAACTTTCGGAAAATTTCCTGTGTAATTCACGTTTGCACACCACAGCTCGATCCCTTATGCAGTGCTATGGCCTTATCTTCAACAGATATCGAGTTAACTACTTTCCTGCATCTGTCACACTGCTCTTTAAAAGAACTTACGTATTCCAATTTTGTAATGATTTATTCCAGACATTTAACAGACATCGGACCAGTGACTCTTTTCATACCACTGACTGTGCGAAACTTCTGCAGGTCTGCTGGCGTACATTCACCGTTCTTGTAAAGTAGATTTACCAGCAGCGTGCGATCCTTCGTGGAGACAGTCATTTTTGTCATCAGACTCAAATTGAGGAACAGCCCTATGCCGCGCGCCTGTAGGTGTTCATGATCTGACGATTACTGCGTCATCTGTCGATAAAATTTTCTATTCTTTTATTGTGTAATGTTTCTCCCTGCGTCAATAATATACCGATCAAATTTGACGTCATTCTGAGCAGCGGTTCTCTTTCTGCAGCGTTTTGCAACTGGAAAATTTCTGTCGCTAAAGTCGTCACTGAACGTAAGGGATGGACCTCAGTTTCTCCTGGCGTATACAATTTTCAAACAACTTAACGGGAATTCAGCAAGGTAATATTTACAGCGATCGCAGGATCGATGTTGACCACATGAAAAGTGTTGAGAGGAAGACCAACAGCTTCCTGAAGAAAAGTGGTTTGTCGCAGGACACTATCAAGAGTCTTAACACCTACAGCGCTGTTCCCCCTAGGTTATATGGCCTTCCGAAGGGGTTCCTTTCCGTCCTATAGTGAGCAAGATCTGCGCTCCGACATATCGAGTAGCCAAGCACCTTGCTTCTCTGTGAAGCCCACACGTTGGTCCTTGTGAACATCATATCAGGAACTCAGCTGACCCAGCTGATTTCTTACGCCATTTGGAGGGAATGTGGTTGAATGACACAGACATTTTAGTAAGTTTTGATGTGGTCTTTCCTCTTGATCCTCTGTCTGATTCGTTGCAGTTAATTGAGGTTTGGTTTGGTGTTGAATTAACTAATCTGTTTCGACATGTGTTGACATCCATTTACTTTGTATTCAGTCACCAGTATTTCGAGCGGACAGATGGAGTTGCGATGGGTAGTCCTTTGTCTCCGGTGACTGCAAATATGTTTATGGAAGACTTCGAGAAACGTGCATTGGAGTCGGCGCCTTTGAAACCCACCTGTTTCGACAGATATGTTGATGATACTTCTGTTGTATGGCCTCATGGTAGGAAGAATTCGAATGCCTTTTTAAAACATCTGAACTCGATCCACCCGAACATTCGTCTTACGGTGAAGTTGGAAGAGAATGGTTGCCTTCACTTTCTTGACGGATTGGGTAGGAGGAAGGTTGGTGGATCATTGGGACAAGCAGTTTACCAGAAACGTACTCACTGTGACTTGTATTTAAAGTCTTGTAGTTGTCACCATCCGACTCAGCGTGAAGGGGTACTTCGTACCTTGGTACACAGGGCACATGTCATTTCCGACACTGAGAGTTTGCCAGGTGAGCTGGCCCACCTCGAAACTACACTTCGGCAGAATGGTTATAGTGATAGACAGATTGAACGTGCGTTGCGCTATCGACCAACTGTGCATCGGGTGACTAATGATAATACCGAGGCGATACCTACGTCTACTGCTATTTTGCCTTACTCAGGAAGCTCTTCCAGCAAGAACGGTCGTCTTTTACTGAAATACGACGTGAAATGTATTATTCGACCTCCATCTAAAATCAGATTTTGGATTTTGTTAAGGATGACCATGGTTTGGCGGGTGTATATCGCATTTCTTGTAGCTGTGGCATTGGTCACACTATGAGGGCCGTGGAGGATCAATGTACTGAGCATAAACGGCACACACGATTACAGAGGCCAAGTAGATCTGTTGTTGCCGAACATTGTTTGGATGCTGTTCACGCTATGTTATATAACAATATCGAGATATTGGCATGCACGTCCAGCTATTGGGACAGTTTTATTGAGGAACCTGTTGAGATTAAATTAGCGAGCAACCCTGTAAACAGGGATGGAGGTTTTTGTTCAAACTGTGCTTGGAATCCTGCTCTCTCCCATGTCAAAAAACAGAGTCAATGTTAGCTCACCTGCTAGTTTCACTATCGATACCTCTCACTTTGGTCATCTTTGGTGGCACTAGTGTTCACTGTGTATGGGCTATCTTTCCTGTATTACTCCAAGAACCGAGGTTTTACATTTGCTTGTACTTCACCTGTTGGTTGCAGTTTGTGCCTTGAAAATGGCGGGTGTAGTCCCGTCTAAATAGCGGCGATCTCTGTAGATATTATCTGACTGAATTCCTGTAAGGGAGGGAAGTCGCGTGTGCCATTTGTTTGCGAATCATTGAAATTTTTGTTTGCGTGTTCGCTAACCTTTTCTATTTTTGTATCAAATTGCCTGAGGCAAATATGGGCAACAGCGCAGCACTGGCCTAAGCAGTTGTGGAAAACTGGCTAAAAGCAGCTCTAGTCGGAGTATCAGACAATCTGTCTTTTACGTCAGTGCACATTCTGTCCAGGTCCGGCTCACTTTACTGTTTCAGAAGCTAGTGTGTTGTGCGTTAAACTATAACAGCAGGTCCACAAATACATCTACCTAAGAAAGTAAAAGCAAATTCAATTCGAGTAAAACTTGTTATCATATTTCAACAGTAACTTTACACATCTTACTTACGGTGTAACTGCATATTACAGCTAACAAAAATTTTATGTGAGCGTTGTCTCTGGATTCTGTCGTAATTTCTGTGTTTGTTGTCTGTCAAAGTTGGTTACACGATATTCTCATGAGAACAGCAGAGAAACATTGATAAATGTTAACTTTTACGATGCTACTATCCATTTCAGCAAAAGTTACACAATTTCGTTTTAAAGCGGAGACGCGAGACGACTTCGTAATTACACACGACAACTTCTCGCATTTGTTTTACGAGCTTCCTCCAAGAAGAAAGCAAGTTCTGATGTGTTATCCACAGGATCGCTTCCACTCTTTGAAACCGACATTTGTCGTTACTGTCTTCTAATGATCTACTTGCGGTTATGGTCGCCACCGCTAGTGGGTAGTTACGACTCTGCAGTCTTTAATGTTGTTAGGACCCACTTAAATAAAATTCTTCTGAATGCATGGCCGCGTCTTACGTTATAAAATAACTGCCCTACCAGCTCTTATTGCGTGCAGGCTATTGCAGGCAGCCGGCGTCAGAGTGAATGTTCAGAATTTTATTTGAATTGCATTCCAAAGAAAGAAATTCTCAGGGACTTGGCTGTTATTGTAGATCATAATAGGTCACGAGAAAAAAATTGCATCGTGTAATAAAAGCGACTGATGACTGCCACGGCTTTTGCGGTCGGAACCCATTTCAATTAAAGTCTTTTTGCTGTGTAGCTGCACCATAATGATAGGTGCCTGTTGCTGGCTCTTTCGCATTCTCATCAACTCTACTGCCTCTTTGAATGTCTATAATATTTGTTTTATAACTGTCTCTGAGAGATAAACTTTGCCAGTTTCAGTCTACACTTCACAACATAGTTAAAAGATCACTTTTTCGTAACGCCGTAATAGTCTCACACTGCAAGTTTTAAATGTGGCTCAAAGATGCCTACAACCTTCCTCTGCAACGGTGCAAAAGCATGTTGCCGTGCGAGGTCACCAACGAGCCCGGCGAGGCACCATACAGCAAAGTGTCGACACGTGCGAAAGAAAGGTCACTGCTCAGAAGTGAATGCGAAGTTTAAGGTTGGTTAATGATGTCTCATTGGCACAAATCTCTTCAAAACTCTGCCCGATTCCACTGTGCTCGTGTGGCTCGGCTGGCA
The DNA here is from genome assembly GCF_023897955.1 of Schistocerca gregaria. Lineage (NCBI taxonomy): Eukaryota > Metazoa > Arthropoda > Insecta > Orthoptera > Acrididae > Schistocerca > Schistocerca gregaria. Next base: position 516,101,862 of record NC_064921.1, on the reverse strand, counting down.
GGTCGTCATATCCTCTGACAGCCACGTTTCACCGCTTCTTTTTGCTCTCAGACAGAGGTTAGCCGCAACGCTCAGAGTTTAAACTACGCTGCCGTCTTATGGGTGGTAAGGGAAAAAATTTCAGACACACCGCCGTTGAGAATCGACACGGGATTTCTCAGGACGTGGCATAAAGAGAGTCAACGAAACCACCCCTTCCCTTTGTGGCGGTGATTCCCAGACCTTTCGTGGTGAAAAGCGACACTTCGTAAAGCCATGAGAAGTAGCGCTACGTTCTTTACGACCTTCGACAATGCTACCGACCTTTGACAATGCTGAAACCCGCCGCCCCCGACTATTAAACCCTTCTCTAAGGACATAGAAAGCCTGCAACCTCACGGAGTATGATCGCTCCCCTTTGGAGTGCAGAGTGACCACAAATATTCCCCTGGCGTACAGGATGGGACCATTACGCACCGTTTAAAACCATTCGCCGAAATCCTAATGTAATCCGAAGCAGCAAAAAGGGCTTATTCTTTTAGGCCACAGGAGGATGGGATATTGACACGTGAGTGAATAAAACGCAAACGGTCCCTCTATGACCTCTCAGAAACACACGCTCCTGCCTAAAGCCCCCTTTAGCAGAGCGGATAGCAACGAGCCGTGCGGGAAGAGAGTCAGTGGTGTTCCGTAAGGTATGGTCAGAGAAGTGGGGCCGTGCAGTGGTCAACTGCGCTAGGTTTCTCAGCTGAGTATCCATGGCGAGAACAGCCTGATCGAGGAAGTCCCACAGATTCTCTATTGTGTTTAAATTCGGTGAGTATGGTGGCCAGGGCAGTACGGTAAACTCATTCAGATGCTCTTCGAAGTACGTAGATACACAGTGGAATGTGTGACATGATGCATTGTTTTGGTTGTAGATAATATCGTGCGGAGGAAAAACAAACTGCATGGTCCCAAAAAATAGACCCATACTTGCATTGATCCATTGCGCTTGATTCTAGGATGGAGAGATCGCTTAGGGAATGTCATCTGACCGGGATCACTCAGACGATTATGATGTTTCTTTCCGATCGTTTCACGCCGTACACGCCAGCAGCCGTCTGTCCATTGGAGGATAACACGTGATTCATCTGAAAAGACCAGCTGTCTCCACTCGTTACACGTCCAGTTGCGGCACTGGCGTGCAAATTACAGCCCTCGTAGCTTATGAACAGCAGTCAGCATGGGTGCATGGAACAGGCGCCTGCTGTAGAGGCCCATATGCAGCAATGTTCGCTGAATGGTCGTTGAGGGGATACCGTTGGGATCCCTTTGGTTCATACAGGTGTTCCTATTGGTCAGCAATTGCACGTCTACTCGCCCGTACAATCTACGCGTCCGTTGTGCACCTTTGTCATCTCTACATGAAATTTATTCGCAGTTGCGAACACAAAAAACCGTCAGCTGTATAGGGGAATGACGGCAATGAAAACTTGTGCCGGACTTGGACATGCTTTAAGTTTTACGCGAGCGGCGGCCTTAACCACCTTCGCTATCCCAGCACGACACGGGCAGGCCCAAACTTCCATATGTCGTCGTTCCAGGGTCACATAACTTACTCGTACAGACATTATGTAATCCCCATACAGGGCAGTACAGTTTAACTTAAAGTCGCTACCCTGTGTCGGCGGGTAAATACGACACTGCAGTGCTTGTGTTGTTAAGAAGACTGATGCATATCGTAAGAAAAAGGGACCCTACTGTCTGGGAACATAACGTCACCACTGGGGAACGAACACTGTACCATGGGATGGACCTAACTAGTCATAATCGTCACATAATGCTTGGTAGTAATGTGACCTTGCAGACTAGTCATGGGCCCCTATGAGATACCACTTTATGTCTGGTCAAATCATCTCCAAACCCCTACCATGTTTCACTCTTGCTTCACTTGGAAAGAAGTTGGAAACAGTGTGAAGAATCAGTCGTCCGACAAAATGCCTTCCATTCCTCGTAGTTCAGCTTCGGGCTACGTTTCCTTGACAGGGCGTTTGCTTCACTGATTAGTAGCTCTACAATTTCGCCTCGCTCTGCTATTCCCTCCATATGGGGTTCCCTTCGTATTATTTTGGTGTTGACAGTTCGCGAGTGCGACATTCAGTTCCGCAGTGACTTATGCAGCAGGCATCTTCTTATTTTTCGTCGCAATCCTATTGAATGACGTCTGTCACGATCACTCAACACACAGTTTCGTACACGTTGTGACTCAGCAGATGATACTTTACCGGTTTTCCTGTATGCGGTATAAATCTTCGACCTAGATCTTCAAACACCAAAGCTTTCACTCCCTTGGTTACGGAAGCACCCAGCATATGAGGTACATGGATCTGCCCACGTTAGAATTCACTCATATCCGACATAATGCTATCACTGTTGCACAGAAGGCTGTTCTGACCATGACTGACCCTTTTAACATATTGAGGACATTGCACAGATGTCGTTCGTGGCCAAATACGGCAGCACAACTTTCAGGTTTGTCTGGTATCTGCATTTATGTTCGAGAATGTATTCCTCGCGTTGTTTCTATATCTTTGTGCAACCCCTGTACATAAAGATTGTTAGGGGTAAGTGCAGATATTCTTATTGTCAACTGACGACAGTGTACTGACCAAAATTACATTAGTATTTACATCATTTATAGACTAACAACTGTGGCTATTACGAGTAGTATGGTTTTAGATTGGTTATTACATCGAAGTAAGTCTGGCAATAGCAAGTCTTTAAGGCTTATTTTCTCTTGCGCAGCAGGTCGGGTGTTGAAGTGTGGACGCAAAAAGGCTAGTGTGTACTGTATATTGGCAGGCGTAGTCCGCTGGAGAGAGAGAGAGAAATTACTGAAGTGAATGCGTATTAAGGTACCAATGATCACAATATCTTTAGACCCAAACACCCTATGTATGTAACCCAATGGCAGTGATTTGCAACTTCACAAATTAGAGTGGAAACGCAGTTAGAGACATACTGCACTGCCAGGACACTGAAGAAACCAACGAAGCTCAGCAAATGAATAACTTTAGCTAAAGTTCGTTTTATGAAAACCCGTAAGTCACTCATTGTGAAACGCTGAACATCTGAAATCTTCTGTTTCAAGACGACTGTCTTCAGATTAATTGTCTTCGATGCACCGCTGGCGGTGCGGTGGACGAAATCACCGACAGACAGTTCTTCATGCGCAGCCGGTTTCGATCTGTCACCAGCCTTCAAACCATGACACGTCTCCTCCAATACTGCACACCGAGTGCATCTCCTCCAGCAGGCGACTGTAAACAACGTGGTGCACCAAGGCAGCTCGTCCGACGATTGTATACACAGGTCAATGGCATTTGAAGATTCCAAGGCACTCAACGAGGAATACAGTGACCACCAGGCTGCCGAACAGCGGTCCTAAGCTGGGCAGGCAGGGGCACCCCGCCCTTCACCGAGACGCTATAATATGTGGTGATAAGTAAGAACGTCTGATGTATGGTAGAGGAAATATTGCTATCGGTAAGACACCAATAAACGTCTCGAATAAAATCTTTTATTATAGTAGAATAACTCATGAGATACACACGAGGCATCTAGGTATTCAGACGCCTCATGAGATTTAAGTGTTACCTATTTACATGTATATCACGAACAGGTTTTTCCCACAGTTAGTGAAATAAAAATTACACTGTGTTGACTTGAAAGCAAAGAGAAATCCATACGCTCAATAAGAGAGGATCCTTTTTGTGTGGAGATTACACTTCATTCGGTTCTGTTACAAATAATCCGATAAGACAATGGACGCATTTGAGCGCTCACTGAAGATTACGTGAAGCACAAACCCTGAATAAAAATAATGGACTGTCCGAAGTGGAATATAGGGCTACAGCTTCATATTCATTTTCGGATCGCATGGTTGTAATCCGGTCACAGTAATGTCACATGAACTTCTACAAAGCAATTAAAAAAGAAACTCCAGTAGTAAACGTGGTACGCCTGTTCGCGAAACATTGTGCCTTCAGAAAGCATTAAAATGTCTGTTGTAGAAGTACTACCATTAGCCGTTATTATCGAAAACATTGTTTAGGCTTATGGTTTGATCGCCTCAGTAGCGTCTTCTTTATGCCTCTGTATGGTTACAAAAATACTTTAAACAATAAAGTATAAAGTAGGTGTAATAATACAATAACACTGTTACGTCACATAGATACACCTTCATAATTATGAACTGAAAATAATATGTTCATAGACGTGAAGCATGAGTACATTAGGTCAGTCAAGACAACTACGGAACACAATGGTATTATTGTTCCACAGCTGTCTTAGCTGACCTAATGTACTCAGTTTATATCTACAAGCTACTGTGATTCATATTATTTTTAGTTCAGAATTATTTACTTACGCCTATTTTTTATTGAAGTTATTTTATACTTTATTGTCTTAAGTGTTTCTTGTAACCATACCTGTGTTGCTGGAACTTGTAGCATCGATAAAGTTTTCAAAAACAGCGGCTGATGGTATATATTGCTGCAACATTTCGACCGGTCGCTGTTCCTCGCTCCATACATTTCTTATGATGGATTTACGATTACTTTTAAAGCATTCTGCGGTGAAAAGCGTTAACATAATGAATGAGCAAGCCAATGTGAAAATGACGACCTGACTGAAGGCTCTGTGGACTGAGAAGAAGGACCACCATGACAGTGTACAGTCTACATCTACATCTTCATCTATACTCCGCAAGCCACCTGACGGTGTGTGGTGGAGTGTACCTTGAGTACCTATATCTGTTCTCCCTTCTAATCTAGTCTCTTATTGTTCGCGGAAAGAAGAAATGTTAGTTTCATAAATGTACTCGCAGTTTGGCAACTGCAAAATGTTAAATAATGAGTTATTTCTCCTCTTCCGAGCAAGCGTGACGAGGAGAGAGCTTATCTCCCAATCTCTATTCTGTGAGAGGACGCCAGGCTCCTCTTCACTGGGTCTCCGATACGAATGCCGGAACTGTTTTTAGACTCCCGCTCGCTCACGCTATCTGCCTACTCTACTACACCTTCCAATCGAGCCATGGTCATGGATCATTATAATCCATCCGTGCTCGTTTAGGTACACCATATCATCTCTCATCAGAACGGCTACCAGAGTGCACGCAAGAATTGAAAGCTTTTTACAAAACGGAAGCTTATTCTGTTTGCGATATCATTACGAAAAGAACACGATTTTGTACTGCCATCGAGTCCTTCATTTAGGTCATTTCCATTGTCAGTTGTTGGTATGGACAATTAAGTTGAAATTATCGATTGGTATTCCAAGATTTCTGTTTACTTTCCTTCACATTTCTGCATCCGCCCATGTACTTTTCTCTACTTTCCTCTTCTCCGTTGCCAATGTTTTGTACAATGAAACCCGCTTCCCCCCGCTTGAGTGTGTGATAATGGGCCACAGTGCTTAGAGCAGACGCTGCAGAATGGGTTCGTTCGCGACTCATGCGCAACGCAGGCGGCGGCTTTTGCAGCGGCTGTGAGGTACTTGGCGGATTGCTCCCAGGAGTGCGATTTGGGGCCGCTAACAGCAGCCGCTGAAGGAAGTTGTGGTACGTGCCGTCGTGGCTGAGCTTCTCGCGGAGACGGGGGCTTTAAGGCAAGTTTACTCCTCAGGAATAGCGACGCGAAGCTCTTCCTTAATCTGTGTGGTCGTACGCATTTGTGGGGTCTTTACAATGCTGTAAAGATCCCCGTACACAGAAGAAGGATGCAGTTGCTGGGAAGGGTATTATTTTGTATTCACAAAAATTGTGAGAAACGTAGTGTACTTCTCTACACTAACGGTGGTGAAAACTGCAACAGTAACAAGAAAACATTTGACTGAAATGAATTTCACTCCTGAGATTAAGTTCATAGATGACAATAGAATATTGCGATTCCACCACCGCCTGTCCATCTCCTATTCCCTGTCTGTCTTCTCCATCTTCCTGCACCTTCTCTCTATATGTCTCCTCCTCTTCTCTCTTTAAATCTCCTCCTCCCTCCTGTCTGTAAATCTACTCCTCCCTCTCTCTCTGCTTACCCATATCTATCTGCAAGTGTACGCCCTAGAAGGCATTCTGATACTACCCCACAACAATCCAGTCATGCAGGCAGCCTAGATGTCAGGCATTACCAATTTTCACCTCCAATCACGCCATATGAGAGATATGTGGTTCTTAACTCCACTGTACTTCTTTCCAGACTATAAGTAGTAGGTATACCAAATTTAGCTTAAATCGATTGGGTAGTATAGCAGATGTAGAACATAGATACACAAACATATACCTACAGGGTGAGTCTTATTAATGCTTAAAAACCTCTAATGCGACATAGTTGACAATGAGGCAAGTTACTTAATGTAAGACACATGGGATTGCAGATGTTCTATTTACAAAATAAAAGGGACAAAACGAAAGGAACACAAAATTAGAACAACTTTTACTTAGTTACAGTGAGGTCATTAATTTTTTAAATTCTACATTTGCAACACATCGCAATTACAAGTGGTATTCGAAATTTGCCCTGTTTGATCGGATGAAAGTGTTGCATCACTTAATCATCCCTTCACGCCCAAGCCCATTTGCTGCACGAGTGCTGACATATGTTATCTGGCGATGGCACATGTTCAACGTTTTGCGTCCATTTTCGAGATATTTACCGACATTTTCCACCACATATATCGTATATTAAATTATTTGTCTCAGTGTCATCAACATCGTTGTGGGGGTTTTTAAACATCAATAACAATCACCCTGCATACTACCTGAGTACGCAGCATTGCCCTGGTATATATTCACTGATCGTGTATTTGTCCATCTTCTCCTTCTCCCTCTCTTTGTTCATCTCCTCCCCCACTTTATCTCCCCTCCTCCTCTCTGTCCATGTGTTCCTTTCCCCTTGTCCATCTGCTCCTTCTCCTTCAGTTCATCTCCACCCTCTTCCAACTTCATCTCCACCTCACCCCACTTTGTTCCTCTCCCCATCTGCCTGTTCATCTCCTCCTCCATCCTTTCTCTGCCTCCTCCTCTCCCCAGTCTGTGTCCATCTCCCAGTCTCTGTCCATCTCCTCCTGTTCTTTTTCTCCATCCATTTCCTCTGTACTGTCTCTCTCTTTATTCCTCCTCAACATCTCTATCTTCATCTCCTCCTCTCCTGTCTCTCTTCCTATCTCTTTCACCCCCTGTCTCAGTTCATCCCCTCCTCCTTCCATTCTCTGTCCACCCCTTCCCCTCTTCTCTCTCTGTCCATTTTCCCCCTCGCCTCTTTCTGTACAGTTCCCCACTCGCCCTCTCTCTGTCGATCACCCTCCCCCTGTCTGTGTCCTTTTGCTCCTTCTCCCTCTCTGTCTGACCATCTCTTCCTTCCATGTTCTCGCTCCACGCGCTCACCTCAATGGAGGCTCATCATTCCTACCCCAACAGTATTTCTCTCCATATCATACCTAAATGTATACCAAATTTGGTGAAATCGTTACAGGGGCTTAGAATGGTATTTCTACTTGTGCTTTTCCCACTTAGACAATGTCAAATACACTGACAGAAAAACAACCGCAGCAGGAAGATGGAATTTTGCCACATAAACGACAGTTGGTAGGGGTGTTCCCGTATCTGAAAGATGATGTCTATTCAAATTGCTTGCCAGTCGCATAAGAGTGGCTCTAGTAGCGCCACTATGAGGATAGAAATTACGTCTGCTTTAAATACAGGCAGCAACAGTCGTGAGCTTTAGTTAGTTTTAATACTGGACGTGGTGAGTTGATGTTAGTAACGAATGCCTTTAAGACTTCACAAACGTTATTATCAACACCTCACTAAATTTGAACGAGGTCATGTAGTAGGGTTACAACAAGCTGGGTGTTCCTTCTGCAATATTGCAGAAAGACTTGGCAAGAATGTAGTCACTGTATGTGATTGCTGGTAGCGGTGGTCACGAGAATGTATGGTCCCGGGAAGAACGGGCTACCGAGAAGACAGATCATCATGTCCGGTATACGGCTCTGACGCATCGTAGTGCATCTCCTGAGCCAATTTGAGCAGCAGTTACCACCTTAGTGACACAATGAACTATTATAAATCTGTTACTTCAAGGGCAGTTCTAAACCATCCGCCCTCCACTAAGCCTAAATCACCACCATTTGCGACTTCAGTGGTGTCAAGTGAGAGATCATTGGAGAGCAGGGTGGAAGTCTGTTGTGTTTCCTGATGAATGCTGGTTTTGCCTCAGGGCCAGTGACGACCGTGTGCTGGTTAGGAGGAGGCCAGGTGAGAGCCGGCAAACGACCTGTTTGAGGCTAGACACGCTGGACCTGCACCTTGAGTTACAGTCAGGGCGTTTTTGCATGGCAGCAGGAGCACTGTCTTTGGTATCCCACGCACCCAGACTACAAATCTGCATCTCATTCTTGTGATTCGACCTTTGCGTTGCCGTTCATGAGCAGCACTTCAAGGGGTGCTTTCAGACAGGATAGCGCTCGCCGTAATATCACTGGTGTAACCCAACATGCTCTACAGATTGGCGAAATGTTGTCTTGGTCACCAGCTCTGTCTCCAATCGAGCACTTTCTCCTTCTGCCTCCAGCTATTTGTCCATCCTCTCCTGCCCCCTTTCTCTGTCCTCCCCATCCTCTATCCTTCTCAACCTTCTCAATCCACTCGCAAAATAGGTTGATAAAGCAGGTTCCTACTACTCCCACAGCTGTCCTGTCGTTCAGGCAAGATACACATCAGGGGCTTCCTAACTATCGTTTTTTCCTCCTGATGCACAGGCTGTCGTCATACAAGGCAGTTCACAATGGCTGGTTGAAACTACTTCACCACAACACACCGCTAGTGCAGAGAAGTCTACATGTCATGGGCTGCAAAACTGTTTCTTGCCCCTGACTTGTAGGCTGCCCTGCAATTCAGGTTGATAAGTCAGGACAGAACTATTCACACACAACAGGACTGTCATGCTGGGCAGCCTACAAGGCAGAGAATGAAAAACAAATTTTTGCCAGTATTTATGCTGCTATTGCACCTGGGAGGTTATGAACCCCATGGTGTAGGGACTCATGGAGTTTGCTGTCAGTGTGCCAAAACAGGCTGAAATCGTTCTTGGTATTTGGGAGGAGATCCTGGTGAGTTTCAGTCTGCTTTACATACAGGGTGGTCAGAAACAGTCCGAAAAGCTTGAAAGTGTGTTGCAGGGAGACTTTTGCATAGATAATTGTTCAGTGAAGAAAAGATACGTTGCACAGTTTCTAAGTTATTTGACATTTAAGTGAGCCTATCAGGTCGCCTTGCGCACCATGTCAAGCAGCCTGCCAGATGTGGTATCCCAAGGCAAGTTGTTCATTTGGCTTCCTCAAACCAAAAAAGAGAGAAATAGAAAGATTTCAAAAGTGTTGTGGGATCGAGTCTCATGTGCTCCCACTTACACAGTGAGAACTGACATTATTGATATCAGGTTGTGTAGCATACTTTTGTCTACCGTTCATCTGATCACCTTTACAAATTGTACTGACACAATCAGTTACTGTCAGAACAGTTTGTTTAGTTGCAAATGTACGCAGAAGGAGGTGCAATGGGACAATGATGGAGGTAGGCATGTCACAAACTTCCACAGCAGTGAACATAGTGGTACAATGGTTTATCATCTGTACTCCTCCGACGAATTCTCCGATATGCATTTAGCATATGGTGCTGTGGGTCGGAATGTACTGGTGGACCACACAAAATGGGATGAAAGTTTTCTGAAGTGTGTTATTCTATGCACGAATACGTTTGTAGCGGTTGTTACACGATTAGGGGAGAACAGAAGATTTGTTGAGAACAACGTTTATGCTGGACAACAACTCTTACTTGTGGACTGTTCAGTTTGAAGGAAAAGTTTTTAAAATGGCTGTTACAAGTCCATCTACCAGACTGAGGGCCAATAGTAATTGGTTAAGAATAAGTAAAGTTAATCCAATGTTCTTAAATTATTCCTGAAAATTAAACATGTGTACTTGGATGGATGAGCGTTCTGGTCTGCAGAGCGCTGTTGGCAAGTGAAGTGGACTCAGTCCTTGTGATGACAGTTGAGGAGCTACTTGACTGAGAAGTAGCGGCTCCAACCATAGGAACTGACAATGGCTGGGAGAGCAGTGTGCCGATTACACATCCCTCCATATCCGCGACCAGTGTAGCCCATCAGGTGAAGATCACACGGTGGTCGGTTGGTACCGTTGGTCCTTCTGAGGCCTGTTCAGATGGAGAGAGAAAATGTATCTGTTTGTCACTACAGGATTTGCAGTACTGGGTGTGCTGAATGTTGTAAATCTATCTCTGTACTACCTACAGAAAGTGTTCAAAAATGGTTCAAACGGTTCTGAGCGCTATGGGACTTAACATGTGTAAGGTGTCAGGCAAATCCAACACCTTCCATGAAAACCCTGACATGATAAGCAAATCCATTAGTATGCCACATAGCTCCGAATAAATCGTGACATTAAATTAACCGAAGTAATACGAGTAACAAGTGAGCAAATGGAATACCACAGACTAAAACAAGAATGCCTAAATGCATGTCATACCTTCCCACCGTGAGACCGACGCAGTTCCGAGGGGAGAAACGAGAACAGAAGCCGAGAGCAGAACCGTGTTAAGCTAGAAGGCCCTACGATAGGGGACGGACTGGACACCCACGTCGCCAGCTAACTATTAGGACGACACCACCCACAGGTTTTAGCGTGAGACTTTTTCGTGTGTCTGTTACATTAGGACCACCCTCCAGCCCATGTTAAAAATAGAGCCCTCCAGAAGAACAGTATAGATCTTACGATAACGCTAAAAGGACCACACCAGCTGCAGGTTTTAGCGTGAGAGTTTTTCGCGTCTCTGTTACGTTGCAAACTTTAAAAACATTGCCCCACCACGAAAAGTATAACGTTTCTCATTGTATAGACAGAATTTTTGTAGACCGAGCTTAAGGTTAACATTGAGACCCTGACTGGACAGATCAAAAAACAGCCAGATAGTTTTTTAGACCAACTTCGGTAAATTGTAGTAAGGAGAAGTTAGGGGAGAGATAGTTCCGAGACGGCGAGCTGGATGGCTGCTGCGCCGGTCGCCGCGCCCCTGACGAACACCCACAAGGTAATGAACGCATGCGATGCCGCTTAACAGCGCATAAGGCTTCACTCAGAACTGCAGAAGTCTCATCTGTTACACCCCCTTTTTTGCGTAATAGTAGTGTCGAGGTAAATTAAAGTTCATCGTGTTCACATTTGTCACTTGAAGTAAAGATCTGAAACGCGATGATTTCTCTGTTATATAGTTATTGAGAAGCCACATCAACCACTGTAATTACGACAAGTTAGATAAGTAACTAAAGATAATTGAGGGCACTGTAGACCATTTTAATAGTTTTCTCTTTTGTGAAACTTAATTTAAACCTAGATTGTAGATGTGATATGGCACAGGTCATCCTTCGATCCATTGTAGAACTTGGAAACCCATTTAGGGAATATTCGTTCACATTTTTGTTGAACGCAGTTGGTTTTTACCATCCTGTATTAATACACTTCCTTTTATCAATAGTGCAATTTATAAACAATATTTTGTGAGTAGAATAAAATTTCCAATGGTAAACTTAACTGCTTCTTCGACGTTATTTAACCAGCTAACTAAAAATAGGAAAGCCTTGAACCCCATCCACTAAATTTAGTTAGTATTAAGATTCTTTTACAGGGAGTGCAGTGGAGCTGACGCTGAGATCATTAAGTGTTTGGTTATATCATCGCTAGTCTCACTGAACTCTTCAGAATTCTACATGTTATGTGTGGTGTGGCGTCTCCTTACGAGCAACAGGTCCCAGGTTCAAACTAGTCAATTCCCTAAAAGCACGCTCAGAGCGTCGTTGCGCGAAAGTGGTAGGGGGACACGATATAGAACAAACAGACACCACCATGAATGTTCAGACATGTGAGGTCATCAGTTCCCTATCACTTAGAACTACTTACACCTAACTAACCTAAGAACATCACACACATCTACGCCCGAGGCAGGATTCGAACCTGCGACCGTAGCAGTCGCGTGGTTCCGGACTGAAGCGCCTACAACCGTTCGGCCACCGCGGCCAGCTACAGAAAGTGTAAGATTTCATGCAAGAAGACTATTCTTCTCAGAATCAATATTCCCTTTAGTGCTTAAATGAATGCATCGAAATACCAAATTTCGAAAGGAAGGTGTTATGGACAGACGACGCATGTTTCACCAGAACACCAGAAAAAAGCCATTGAACTCTTGAAACAGCCACTTCCGGAACGACGAAAATACGCATAGCACGCATGTGAAATCATATCAGCATACATTTGGCGTGAAAATTTGGACAGGTTTCGTAGGCGACTGTTTGCTGTAACCCGTTCCGCTTCCTTTCCGTTTAAACAGACTCACGTATTTAGCGTTCCATTTAAACGTCCTTCCGTTATATTTAGAAGACGTTCGTCTGGCGGTGCGGCAGGTAATGTGATGCCGACATGAACCTGCAACGCCGCACTACAATGGTATGGCAAGCAAGCATTTAGATGCCTTGTACCTGCAGAGATGGATTGGCAGAGGTGGTCCAGTTCCCTGACCAGCTGTTTCGCCAGATGTTACCCCTCTAGTTTTTTATCTGTGGGGGCATGTGAAGATCATAACTGCCTACGCGACTCCAGTAGACAACGTCGAAGAGCTTTTTATGAAAGTAGTTTTAGTCTTTGATGAAATCAGAGTATCGTTTGATTTCGGAAAACTTGTGGACTCCATGACTCAACACTGCAGTGCGTGCATTCAGCATGGACAAGGACACCATGAGCAGCTGTTATGGATAATAATTGTAATTTTTCGATCTTCTCTGTTGTGTTGTTACGTGAACGACTTGAAAAAACGTCGTATTTATGATTCATCTATATCATTATTTTTCCCTGTGACATATCTCGCTTTTTACTAACAGTTAGAGGTCTCAGGATGTGGGATCCCCGTTTTGGAGCCATCGGAATTTTGCGTGAATGCTCGTGCGTGGAACATAGTAGTACTGCCTAGACTGGTGGCGTACCGTGCTCGTAAAGGGATATTGTTTAAATGCTAAATGTTGTGGGTTCAAATCACATCAGCTGCTTTGCTATTTTTTATTTTTAAATTTTTATTGAAATTTCTTTGATGATTGTGTTTATTCAGTTACATGGCTTAAATGATTGCCACGTCGTTGTAATTATTGTTACTTTCTATCGATCTTCCTTTCATTTGTGATCTTTATTCATGTGATTTTTGGTATTCTTATGTTCTAACGTCGATTTTATTTTGCCGATTTTAACTTCTTACGTTTTCGTCCATGTTACTGCAATCATTATTTCTATTCCGATTACCAACCACAACATCCACATCTTGTACAGTCAGTATAAGTAGATTATTTCATAATTCGGTTTTAGATCTACCGATCGCTAATTTCAAATTCGTCAGTATTTTGACAGACGATTAAAAATGATCCAAATCACTTGCACAAAGATTCCAGTAGGCAAAACAATGACAGAAAGAAAAAAAAGACAAATGAAATGTAAATATGACGATTAACATGACGTTATAAGGGAGTAGAAGTAAAAGACATTACATTTAAAACAATTAATTTCATACAAATAGAGATCAAACTTATTTCGATAACAAAATACAAATTTCAAATCATCTAACAAGATTCGAATCCACAATCTTCTGCACGTTACAAACGTCCCGTATCCACTACGCTAGGCCACTATTTTATGAAATGCTCTTATTTTTAAGGCGCTAGGACATCATGCGGATTTCCGAAACTTTTTTCCTCAGTTACTCGCAAACGAAGGCCCACAAGCTTAAATGGCCGTGCATCCGATCCCCGCTACCATTGAAAGATTTCCTGTCTCTTTCTTTTGTTCAGTTTAAACTAACAAAACTAAGAATGCATCTGGTAGGCTGCTGGAATTTGCATGCAGGACGACTCGATTGGCGAACTGCAATGCAAAATACCTCGGAAATGGCACATCGTACCTAATTGGTATCTTAATAAATATTTCTTGGCACAACATCGCCTGCAACATCCTTACAAGCTTTTTAGACTGTTTCTGACCATTATGTAAATATAGTCTAGCCTCTCTCCCAAAGCCTCACTCTTATATATGTTCCATGCATGTATTGCTCACATCTCACACTCCCACCTCACTGTCTCCATTTCTTCCTCATCCTTCCCTTTATGATTATTCTTCTTTTCTTCTCTCTGTCCATATCCTGCTTACTTCCCCTGTACATCTCCTCCTCCAATCTCTCTGCCCATTCCTTACTGTGCCCCTACCTTCCCATCTAAAGCCTCCTCTCCCCTTTCTGTCCATTTCATCCATCTGCTTTCCTTCTATCTCTTTCTTCCCCAGTCTCTCTGTTCATCTCTTCCGCACCAACCCTCCAAATTTTGTGTGTTCTTCTCTTCCTGCCATCATTCTCCTTAACAGACCATCTCCTCCAGTTTCCACTCTCTCTCACCATCCGTCACCTCCTGCCAAGTCTCTGTATCCTTATCGCACCATCCCATATCTTCTACTCTTGTCTCACTGCACCTGCCCCTCCATCATGTAAGTCCTCCTCCCCATATACATACACATATTCCCCCTACTTGTGCTCCTCCACTTTTCCTCATTCTATCTCTCTCCCCATCTCCTACTCCTCTCATTCTCTCTATCCATATCATCCTCTATCCATCACCATTTTCCCTAGCCTGGTCTATCTGCACATATTACCCCCACAAAATACATCACTAAAGCAGTTAGATACTACCCCCATAACTTGCTTGTTATGAAGGGCTCCAGAATCGTTTTTTGCCCTTTGACATGTAGGTAGCCCTGCAAACCAGATCGATAAGGCAGATGGATACGGCCACAATTCAACATGCCTATTGTGCAAGACAGCCTACATATCGAGGACTGAATAACAGTTTCTTGCCTCTGATGTGTAGCCTGACTTGCAAAGCAGTTTGACAAGGCAAGCTGATACAGCTATTGTGCATGGCAGCGTACGTTTTTTTTTTTCATTATGTCCACTCTTACTGAGGCTAGAACGTTATAAATCCGACAGTGCTGATATTAATAAAGTTTTCTTTTTATTTTCCAGATTTGGCTGAATCGATCCAGAGGTTTGGAAGGAGAATCCAGACATACATATGCACCACCACCTTTATTTGTATACTTTTTCCCTATAGCTTTACTTGCATACGTGTATGTCACATACTTGCCCACATCTCTTGGTCCATCTCCTCCCCCCCATTCTCTTCTCATTACCTCCTTGCCTCTGTATCTGTCCATCTCCTTCTACCATCCTTCTCTCAGTCCATCCTCTACTCCCTCATTCTCTCTGTCTTTACATCTGATCCTGCTCTCTCTCTCCCTACCCATTCCCTCTTGCCCCCTCCCACCAAAACCCCTCTCCCTCTTTGTCTCTTCCTCTATCCATATCAGCCTTCTTCTGAACAGCCACATCCACATGTGTAGCATCTGCAAAAGAGGTCGACATAGGAAGCTGGTAATACTCCCACAACACACCTCTCATGCAGCACAGCCTATATACCAATGTCTTGAAAACAATTTTTCTCCCATGACATGTAGGCTGCCATGCAATGCAAGCTGATAAAGTAGGCTAACACTATTCAAATATAACATGTGGTGCCAGAAAACCTAAATGCTGGGGGCCAGAAAATTGTTTCTTGCCCCTGATGTGTAGGCCACCCTGCACAGTAGGTTGTTGAGGCAGTTCGATACTATTCCCATGTAACACACATGTCATGCATGGTAGCCTACATGTCAGTGATTAAAGAAATGTAACATGTATCTGTCTCCATAAGTATTAGAGCTAGTGTTATAAGTCCCCTTACATCAGTCCTCTTGGGACAAGGATTTGATGTGTCAGATTTGGCCAACTTTGGTTCAGGGGGCTGGGAGGTGTTCTTACACATTCATACATCCACTCAGCTTTATGTGTGTAATATAGACTAGCCTTTTCTCTATGACTTCATCAGTTATACAGGATGAACACTAATAAAATCAATAAACTGTAGAGACAGATTCCTGACTAGATATGGAGGAATAATGTCTTATAAGCATGAACATAGAAATGGGTAATGTGTGTGCAATAACAACAGATCATCCCAGATCACAGTACAGAGCTGCATTGCATCCAAATCACAACACATGTTCAAAGTGGCCTCTGTTGGGTCGCAGGTGGTAGGGATAGCAGTGGTTGTCATGCAGGATATACATAATCGTACTTGGACTTACACCACACTTGTGGGCCACTTGCCTGGGGCTTATACTAGGGTTTGTCTCAATATCCTATAGAACCTGGTCCTCCAAATCTGGTATACACACAGTCCACTGCCGCCCTGCATGTTCTCCTGTCTGAAAGGACCCATGGTCACACAAATGGCCGAAAAGTGGCTAGAAATTTTGTGTGGTGTGGTTGGTGTCTTTGTGGAGACTTGTTCTGGTATAGTTGTGCCTGGCATAACACAAACACCATCTCAGCTTGTTCCCGACATTGATACTGGACCTTTCTGCTGCTTACAGTATACTGAATCAATCCCACATCCTGCAGCACACAAGGAGAACATGGACAATGCATTTCTGGACACACATTTATAGGACTTTTCTTCCTCTCTTTCTAATGAGGAATCTGTCACTGCAGTTTGTCTGTTTTGTAAATGTTCACCCTGTATATACACTGAACAGCCAAAACATTATGACCACTGTCCACTGCATCGTTGGATGCCACCCAGTGGCATTGCAGGAAGGTGACATGGTAACAGATCTGAGCTAACACATACGTCGGATCATCCCAGCGTAGATATGGGCTGCAAATGGGAAAATCCATTGAGGTAAGCGACTTTGACGAAGGGTAGATTATCAATACATAGACCCTGCGAACTAGTGTCTCGAAAATGGCGAAGCTGGTAGAATATTCACATGCTACTATTGTGAGCATCTGCAGAAAGAGGTAGAAGGACAGTGAAACTACCACTAGGTGCTAAATGGTTGGACGTCAACGACTCTTCAAAGAACGTCATGTCTGGAGGCTTGTCTGCTCTGTGTAGTAGTACAGATAATGATTTGTGGTATCCCTGTCGAAAGAGCACAATGCTGGTGCATGCACAAGTGTTTCAGAGCTCACCTTTTATCATACATTGTTAAACAATGGATCTCACAGCAGACCACACCAGCGTGTTACGTGTTTCCAACGACATCGATAATTACGATTTCAGTCGGCACTGGACCACCGGGATCTGACCGTAGAACAATGGAACTGTGGCGGCTCTTCAGGTGAATCACAGTTTTGCTGCACTAGGTCGATTGCCGTCTCCATAAGTGCCGCTATTGAGGTGAATGGCGATTCAAAACTTGCAGCTTGCCATGGATGCATGCTGGTGGGAGCAGCATTAGGCTCCAGGAGACATTCTTCTGCATTTGCATGGGATCTGTGGTAGTAATCGAAGATACACCTTACAGCTGCAAACCACCTGCATCCCTTCAGGCTTTTAATCTTCCTAGATTATCATCTCTTAACAGCAAAATTGTCCACATCTCAGAGCCAGAAACGTGCTACACTGGTTTGAGGAGTGAACTCACGCTGATGTCTCGGTGACCAAATTCGCCTGAAATAAATGCTACGGGTATGGAACCCGTCTGGGTCACTATTGGGCGCCACCACCACATATGAAAATCAGTGGTCCATTAGTTACGTGAATTACGTGACCTGTGCATAGACATCTAATGCCATATGCCTCCAAAAACCTACCAACAAAATGTCAGATGCCTGATATGCAAGCCGGCCGGTGTGGCCTAGCGGTTCTAGGCACTTCAGTCGGGAACCGCGCTACCGCTACGGTCACAGGTTCGAATCCTGCCGTGGGCATGGATGTGTGTGATGTCCTTAGGTTGGTTAGCTTTAAGTAGTTCTAAGTTCTAGGGGACTCATGACCTCAGATGTTAAGTCCCATAGTGCTCAGAGCCATTTGAACCATTTGAACCTGATGTGCAGAATCAGTGTGTATTTCATTGCAACGAGTAACAAACTGGCTATTAAGCAAGTGGTCATTATTTTTTGGCTTATCAGGGTATATGTCACATAAATGGGCTTACCTCTTGGTTCATCTTCTCCTCTCCCCTCTCCCTCTGTCCATCACCTCCTTGCTTTCCAATCTTTCCATCTCATCCTCCAACATCCTCCTGCCCATCCTGTCCCCTCTTTCTGTCCTCCATGTTATCTCTCCTTATATCTCCTGCTCTCCCTCCCTGTCTGTCTTTAGGTCTTTTCCTGCTGTCTTTCTCCCTACTCATCTCTGTCTGCACCCCACTGTCCCTGTTTGTCTCAACAGCACCACTTCCTCCCAGTATGTACACTCCTGCCCTCTTTCTTCCTTTCCATCTCCTCGTCCTTCCATCTCAAGCTTTCCCCAGGCATGCCGAACTGCACATCTAGCCCTTGCAAAATAGAGCCTGGTACTACTCCCAATATACACTTCTCATGCAGAACAGGCTGTAAGTCAGCCATTTCGAAACCATTATTGCTCCATGACGTCTAGACTGCCACCGAAAGCATCCAATAAAGCTGGCCAGTACTCCTCCAGTACAACAGAAGAACTCTTCCCAGGCCTCTGGTGCAAAGTGGGCCAAACCTGACAGATGAACTACTCCCTGCCCTGAGGACCATCAGGGGTTTTTATAATTCTCTAGTTATAATATTTTTGGAAAGAAAGACACACATTTTTTAACCCACTGCAAAAGATGCCTTTAAGTCAATATTTTTCCAACAGAAGACATCTGCCATGCAGGGCAGCCTATATGGCATGGAAATGCATGTTTGTATCTCCATAAGTATCAGAGATAGAATGGTAGAGATAGAAGGCACTTATCTGTTGGGGGGCCTGGGGCCTGGGAGTAATATAGAGGAAGATGAGGGAAGTACAGGCACCGAAGGAAAAATCAGTGTAAATTGTTCATTACCTCATTAAACACCTACAAAAAGGTATACATACCATACTACGGACATATCTCGACATGTTACATCTGTCTGAAAATAGTTATAAGCATTACCTTAATTTTTAACATCAAAGTAAAGAAAGTACAAATGCGTGGTTTCCGCACCCCTTAGGGTAATGACCCGCTTTGTAAGCGGTAATAACACAAAAAGCTAACAGTGAATAAAAATGGACACCACCCATTATTTTCACTTTTTGCTAGTTCCATGTATTAATTACATGTACTAAACAGTACATTAATAATGAAAATAGTGATGCTCTGTAAACATGCACCCACGATAGTGTGCTTCTGATGGATGCCTCCAAGCCAGTTGTTACACGTGTCCTTCCACTAGGCCAGCCATTAATTCGCTCATGCCTAACATGCAGCCATTGATTGCCGATGAATGCAATGTATGATGGTCCGTGTCATTCAAAGTATCCTGCAGAAACCCCGTTTCCCTGGTGCGATGTATTCGATCTTAACACTCACCTGACGACATTTGCAGATGATATTGCATTGTCTCTTCGAGTGGGCATATTGCCCCATATCTGTGGGTGAGGATGCACATGCAATTGTTGCCTCAGCGACACAGGAACAGCAGACTGATTTGTGAAGAGAAATGGAGGTTCGGCATGGTTGATCTGCTGCTGTGGCTACATCAACTCCTGCTGGTGTTATGTGCGTCCCACTGCCTGCGAACCAGCTGGAAGCCTACAAGGCGGCTTCCATCAGTCTCAACACGATGAGCACACATTCAACCGCTGTGACAAATGCTCAGTGCAGTGGATGTGAATGTTGCACTACTGTTGGAAGTTCGACCTGAGGATATACCAGACTTCTACAGGCTTAGCGCTTATGTTACCCATGCTGGTACAGAAGGCAGTGGAACAGCTGCACTTATGCAACAAATAATAGAGGTAACCAACGTGATGTGCCTGCCTTCAAGACAGGCACTAGAATAAGGGGTGGGTGGTATGAAGGTGACTCCAGTTGTTAATGTTTGTGTCAGATAAAAGGAGGGATGGTTGTCGTTTTATGCAGAGGAAACCATACCTTTCTTCTTGGGCTGCTATTACGACATCATTACTTGTGGGGTTTTTAATAGTATATTGTCTCAGAAAGACCAACAACCAAACTACAACCCATACCCCAAACTGCATCTCTTGATACGATACCTGTGTTTTGCTGTTACTTGGGAAATATTAAGTGGTAATCGCCCTGGATTTACCGATATAAACAGCCATTCCAGAGTGTTCATTCAGTCGCATCTACATTTCATCTGACCTTGTGATATCAATTCTAGCAGTGGAGCACTGGCCCATGGCCTTCTCAGACCATAGTGGATACATCTGCATGGTCAATCTCTGGGGGGCAGAAGGTATGGAGAAGTCAGAAATCATGGAAACTGAATGTGGAACTCCTATGGTATCAGAAATGTAGGCAACTAGTTACAAGTACGTGAGCCTCATGCAAAAGTCAGTCGCTGCAGTATTCATCATGGCATCAATGGCTTTATGATGTTCAAATGGCTCTGAGCACTATGGGACTTAACATTGGAAGTCATCAGTCCCCAAGAACTTAGAAGTACTTAAACCTAAGGATATCACACATATCCATGCCCGAGGCAGGATTCGAACCTGCGACCATAGCAGTCGCGCTGTTCTGGGCTGAAACGCCTAGAACCGCTCGGCCACCATGGCCGGCCTTTATGATGTGTTCTGTTTGGTTGTAATAAGGAAAAATCACGCTGTCACTAGCAAACGGCGGATTTCTATTACGCATTCCTCCGAGAACTCACGACGCTACCACCAACACTGATCGCCATGTGGAGACCCAACATTTCAAGGCGAAGACTCTCACACATACCTGAAATAGGCTTGAAGATGTCATGGGCTGAGCGAGATGCCAGTTGTGAATTGACTAATAACCTCCATTTATGCACTACTTTATCACAAAACGACGACAGAAACAATGAAGTCTGGTACACGCTCTGGACCTCTCAAATGATAGCAAGGTGACGACGCAGGTAAACATCGCACATTCATTTGTCGATCCCTATCACCGACTATATCAAGATGTGTGCCACAATGATGCAGCCTTGTCAGCAGTCCACTAGACCCTCACTAGCATGCTTTATGATATGGTGTCAGCGTCTCTTTTGGGTGGTCTTGCAAAGATGGCTGGTAATAATTCATTGTATCTTATGTCCACATGGTGGAAGGAGATGTACCAAGAATATTGCAGTTATTTGTTGTCCCTGTTCCACCAGCTTTCGTGGAAGGTCTTGTTATTCTGGTGCCTAAACCAGCTGGAGGCACAAGGGCTGTACATTACCATCCAATCACCCTCCTCAACTTGATTTCCAGATCTTCACTACATTCTTGCAGATGCATCTCATGTGAGTATTGTCAGAAGTTATTTGATATAAACAAAAGTCTTTGGGGTGGCGGGGGGGGGGGGGGCGAGACAGTAACATCCAGTTGACCCTTAGTGACCATCAAGTTCCGATCGCCCTGGTATCAACCGATTTTATTTCCGCATTTGATAATGTAAGCCTGGCTGCCATGATGGATCATACGGCATTCTCTGCCACCTTTACCTGTGCAACCATCCACATTCTTCATGGTGTCTCGATGAGGGTGCTGATTAACAGCAAGGTGGAAGGACGAATCCCCATCTTTCGTATGGTCCAAAGGACAGTCCCCTGTCAATGATACCCTGTGCAGTAGCGACAGAGCCGCTTCTATGTGGGCTAAAACATTATCTTTTGGGGATCACGCTGAAGGGACACAATTTCCATTGCCACACTTATATCGATGATTATGCTAGGATGGATTGAGCGTTATGGGAACGAGGCAGGTAGCAATATGAACGTGGTCAGGTCACATGCCATGGAAATAGGCAAAGGGCTCTGGAAGGGAAACGTGACCCAACTGTGGATGATGATTATATTTCGGTATGTGGGCATCATATTTACGAGAGATGTTCCCCATATGATGGCTCCTTTTACAAGCTCTCCTGAAGGTCATCCGAAGTCTCGTCCTCTGAGCTTTAGATATAGTCCAAAGAGTCGCCTTCATTAACACCCATATGGGGTTGTGAATACCTCAGTTGGCGCAGATTATATCGACGACGCCAATGATGTCAAATAGGATCAAGGCGTGCTTTGAATACGTAGTTAGTAATGGACTGTTCCTAAAGATACTGTCACCTTTCCCCTCCCAGTGGAGGACCGGGACTCATCAACTTGGAGAGCGTGCGATGGCTCTTTACAGCAACACCAAGCTCAAATGTACACCATTGTCGACAGTTACACTGTCTTCTCATTGATGAAGTGGCGCCGCCGCACTGCCTGTTTCCTGTTGCATTCGCTCACAAGGTGCGTGCAATTCGCCATATTGAAACGTCCTCGCTCGATTATAGCTACACTTTGTGATCAAAAGTATCTGAATACCCGTAAAAACATATGTTTTTCGTATTAGGTGCATTGTGATGCCACCTACTGCCAGGTACTCCATATCAGCGACCTCAGTAGTCATTAGCCATCGTGAGACAGCAGGAAGGGGCGCTCTGCAGAAGTCACGGACTTCGATCGTGGTCAGGTGATTGGGTGTCACTTGTGTCATACGTCTGTATGCGAGATTTCCACACTCCTAAACATCCCTAGGTCCACTGTTTTCTATCTGATAGTGAAGTGGGAACGTGAAGAGATACGTAGAGCACAATAGCGTACAGGCGTACCACGTCTGTTGAGTGACAGAGACCGCCGACAGTTTAAGAGGGTCGTAATGTAGTCGGCAAAAATCTGTCCAGACCATCAGACAAGAATTCCAAACTGCATCAATATCCACTGCAAGTACAATAACAATTAGGCAGAAGATGGGGAAAACTTGGATTTCATGGTCGAGCGGCTGCTTATAAGCCACACATCATGCCTGTAAATGCCAAACAACGCCTCGCTTGCTGTAAACATTGGACAATTCAACAGCCGGCCGGAGTGGCAGTGCGGTTCTAGGCGCTACAGTATGGAGTCGAGCGACCGCTACGGTCACAGGTTCGAATCCTGCCCCGGGCATGGACGTGTGTGATGTCCTTAGGTTAGTTAGGTTTAATTAATTCTGAGTTCTAGGCGACTGTTGACCTCAGAAGTTAAGTCGCATAGTGCTCAGAGCCATTTGAACCATTTGAACAATTGAACAGTGGAAAAAGGTTGTGTGGAATGAGGAATCACATTATAAAATATGGCGAAACGATGGCAGGGTGTGGATATGGCGAATGTCCGGTGAACGTCATCTTCCAGCGTGTGTAGTGCCAACAGTGAAATTCGTAGGCGGTGGTGTTGTGGTGTGGTCGTGGTTTCCATGGCGTGACACTATCGCAGCACAGGCCTACACTGATATTCTAAGCACCTCCTTGCTTCCCACTGTTGAAGAGCAATTTGTGGTCGACGATTGCATGTTTCAACACTATCGAGCACCTGTTCATAATGCACTGCTTGTGGCAGTGTGGTTACATGACAATCCTACAGAACACCTCTGAGATATTTTGAGACGCCGACTTCGTACCAGGCCTCAACGACCGACATCGATAGGTCTACAATGTGAAGTACTCCGTCAAGAATGGGCTGCCATTCCCCAAAAAACCTTCCAGCACCTGATTGAACGTATGCCTGCGAGAGTGGAAGCTGTAATCAAGAACAAGTTTGCGCGAACACCTTATTGAATTCCAGCATTACCGATGGAGGGCGCCACGAACTTGTAAGTCATTTTCAGCCAGGTGTCCGGATACTTTTGATCACATAGTGTATGTGCACACGAATCTCTTCTGTACCAGGGCACCTACGCCGCCTGATGTGTACGGCCTTTTCATGACGAAGGATCCTCGGAATGTGATTGAGAGACGCCTCCCAGAAGCGGCGTGGCCTGCCTTGTAGCGAGCGATTCACTAATGATATATCGCGACGGACATCCGCGTCGCCTGACACTTTATATTAAGCAAAAAGTTCGCGACAAGATGTTCACTGCACAACAGTCCTCTAGTGTACGCAGTATGCCACCAGTGTCGTGGGACAGAGGCAGGTAAACACTGCCTGGAATGTGCATCTTCCACAGATGTGTGATTTCTAATTCAAAAGATGCTTGCTTTCTGTGACCGAGTGCAGCCCCATACAATCGAACCAGGACTGCTCCTTCGCCCGGTCGGAACCTACTTTCCCTTATTAAAGACACATACGATGGACTAGATCAAAGGACTATCTGCGTACTGCCTTTTTCGAGACGTTTCCTAAGATGTCCTTGACCTTAGGACTTTCCCACAGGAAAGATTCGATGAATTGCAATACGCTTCCAAATGTCAGATTTTTGCTGATTCCTTAGTAAACTATTGAAAGACCCCCCGCAACTGGGCTGCACCAGCTAAGAATAATTCATTCTGGTGGACACTGATGTGCATCTAGAAACGGACCATTCACCAAAAATGTACTTCTACAAGATCTACCTTGATCACTGCTGCGGGGAGTTGGGCATAGATAATGCTTATTTTCTGATGTTTCGAGAGGTTGTCGCTCTTATGTTGTACCGGAAGGATATCCTCAGTTTGCTTCTAGTCTGTTTTATACTATTTAATGAAATGCGACGCTGTCACGCAGGTTCCTTTATGTATTGTAATTATTTATGTTTACTGTCGTTGGGTCTATCTAAGACCTCTGGCCTTTAAAGAAAATAGGGTTAGCGTCGCAAGAGGAAAAATTACAGTGAATTTTTTGTTCAAATCGTGCTATATGTTTTACAGCTTGTCATTACTGTGAACTTCTTGTAAATAAATAAATAAGTAAGAAAATGAAGAAGACATCAGCTCCAGCAGGGAAAAAATAAGGGAAATAAAACAATTGGTTAACACAACCGATTGCGAATAGCTGGAAATTCATGCTGCAGTTCCGGTCCGGGACAAAATTTCACTTGTCAGTAATAAAATGCACAGTTGACGTCCATACATATTCGCAGTTTGTGAATCCATTTCGTAACGTGTGTACGACACAGTCATTCCGACTTAGACCTCTGTTTGTAGTTTTAATTTGTTCGTACATTTCACTGTACAGTGCGGTGCAGAGCGCCATGTCTTATTGCGGAAAGGCTTGCGGTGTGTGTAAACCATTGTCTGTAATAACGTTGCATGTGTTGTAAATAAACAAGATAAGATACAATGACAGTTTACGTTGACTGTGAGATGTGATCAGATACACCGCCAACGGTAGGCAGGAATGCGGACTGAAATCACGACAAAATACACAATTTCAATAGCTGTCGCATTTTTGCTGTGGAGCATTGACACTCATGTGTAACACGTAACTATGAACGATGTAACTGTGTAGACATTCTCAACTATCGTCGAGAATAAAAAGTTAAAGGTAATGCACCATATCACTTCCAATAATCTTCTACCAATGTTTCGTATAATATTGGTAATTTTCGACTCATAAACATTAGTATACGCTCAATAGTAAACGTCTGTTGGTCTGAAGTTATCAAACAATTGTAATGTAAAAGAAATTAACTGTCGCATAGCAGCACAGAATCTATTATTCTTTATCTTTACCGCTCCTACGCGGTGGCTGTAAATCTGGATGTTTCAAGAAAATCGAGGCCTTGAGCGCTTCACCTTTAACTGTTTCTATTCCCTGAAAGGCGCACTCAGACTTGTAGCGTTCCGCAATTTGTATTTTACAATTTGTGGAAGATATTCTGTAAATGTGCTAACTGTCTTCTCAGTCAGACAAAATATATGTTGATGTAATTAACTGCGAGCAGGCGCCATGAAGAGGACATTAATTTCAAGTATTGCCTGTTACGTGCAAAGCTTTTGTTAATACGCACCATCTATTGTAACTGCAATATAAGAAGGTACGTAGCATTAACAACGCGCGTTATATATGAAGTGTGCTTATTTTGACAAATTATCCTGAAGTACCTCCGTCTCCTCATTACCTGAACGTTAATCATTTTGTATCAGTTTATCTACAGAAATTACGATCACGCTGGTGGACGTAACGCAGCATTGAGGCAGTCGGAGCATTATCGTTTTCCTATCATTTCTGAATCAATCCTTTTTAATTGCGTAGTGCTGTTTTTCTTTCAAAGTCATTAAATCTTTTGGTCCCATAGTGTCGATCCGGGTATGACTGCATCGCGGTCATTAAAACGCGCGGAAAGGATAATGTAGGTTCCTACCAATCTCAAATAAATTAATCTGCTGCTCTATGTCCAATGAATGTCAGGTATTTAAAAAAAATATTTATCCGGTGAAATAATCATTACAGTTACTTGTTACGATAAGACAATACAATCAATCTATGATTCTGTTGCCAGGTTACCCACAACATTTCGTTATATCTTCAACACTATATTTTTTATAACACTACACTCGACAACGTTTTACCAACGTCTGTCCAGAGCCTACTTCTCTGCTGCGCATTTGAACTTGAAGCGTCTGTGTAATAACATGGTAAAACTAGATTTTTAACCAGACTCACACAGTCTCGCAGCAGAATAGAATAACAGCACTTACTACTTGTGGGAGAGTCACTTACAGCATCTGTGTTCGGTAACACAACAGCTTATGCATACACTGTAGTTCAAATAAGGTAGCGGTCGTTGCCAGACGACCAGAGAATTTTAATTGTTGTTGTTGTGCACAATAGATAACGATACGAATTTGACGGATCGATAGCGGCGTAAGTCGGTAACCGATTCGAAGGGTGCCGTTAGCTATTTGCTTAATCTGACGATCAAAGTTCCACAATTGCCAGAGAATGCACGATCAGTCTTCTGGTATCTTCAACATGCAAAAATGTCGCAATTCTGAGGATTTGTTCATGGTTCAAGGGCAAATCGTGTTTGAGTACCCCACCGTCTGAGAAGTTTTATCGCTAATCAATTAAAAATTTTATCTACAGGGTAGAAAAAAAGCATGATTTGATGCAATATCAGGTGTCGTACAGGTATATGTATTAGACCTGGTCGGGTGCCCATCTGTAACAATCAAAGCTACTGTAAATTTCAGCGAAAATAAAATATTGCCTGTACTGTAATACGCGTTTCGGAAAATGGTTGCTACTCATCGAGCAGGTAATCCAACCAGCTGCACGACAAAATTAGAGTCATATTAAAGTCTGCGCATTTCTATTTGACTGAATACATCGCGCTGATGAAGCGCCCATGAAAGCTTCTGATTGCATAGCGAACTCGTGACCTAAATGATAGCTAGTATTGGTTCTACTGAGGATTAAATATTTTTAATGGAATTACTTGCGAATGGCTTCACGCATATGAGTACAAAACACTTGTGCACCTCATCCACAGCGGTATGAATGTCTCTGAAATGAGCGCGCAAATAAATGTGGCGCGCGGTGAATGGGCGGCGACAGCGGCGTTCTCGCGTGTTATTAATAACTCGACACCGAGCCGTGCCGCGTGATTACTGCTCAGGCGACGAGCACCCCCGTAAATAAAGCCGCTTTGTTCCTCCCTTACCCGTAATCAGTCTAACGTACAGTGATGCGCACCTGTCGAAGTGGAACAAAAACGAAACCTAAGAGCCTTATTACTAAATGCTGCACACACAGCAGTATCAGCGTTCAAAGAACGTTGAACAATATAAAATATTCCGATGTTGAACATTGTGATGAAAATTATACTTTCAGTCGTGTAACATATGATCTGTTTGTAAGTTACGGTACATTAGATCAGATTTTTGCTGGCCTTTTCTCGGGAATGCACAGAATAAGTTTTGCCAGGAGTTACTCTTTGGAACTACGGGAAATCAACTGACACATGCAACCTTATAGTTTCCATGCAGGCTGTGGTTTCAGATCAGTTTGCTGGCAATAGGAGTAGGCATGTGAAGTGGTTACAGTAAGCAATATCTGCATGTTGGTGCCATGACCACCAGCGCACAACAGACACCGTAAGGGCTTTCTCCCCTCAAAAGATCCACAGTGAGTTGAATTTTGGAGCAACATTCTAGATCTGGAAGCACTGGACGATTACAGATTTCCCTTGATAGGGGCGGGACCCAAGCCTCCTGTATTCAGAAAAATTGGACCCACGTCTCCTTGACCCTCAAGGTTCCCGCTGTCAGGGAAGGAAAAGAGTCGCCGCAGTCAAAGTAGGTCGTAATAGACATACTTCTAGTCACAGCTGTAAAAGATTTTTCTGTCATAATCAATGAGGGAAAACGACTCTGATGTTCCTGCTATTGCTTAAATATGAATTAGTGGATTTTGTACCAGTTTGTTTAGCGTTTCTCACGGTGCACCACAAGTAGGTGACCTGTCACTTTATACGAAACTAATTTCGCATACTGCTTTCTTGTAATTTTTCCATCTATGAAGTTTGCCACCTGCTGCTTCATTAATTTTAAATCCCGACTATATCCTTCCTTCTTTTTTGTTATTTGCGGAATTTATTACAATTCTGATGTCGAGTTGAAACTGGTTTAGTACTTCAAGAAATTTGTGTATATCTGAGCTGCAGTAGTAGGATTGTTGTGCTTGCTGTGGAAATTTTCGCAAGTATTTGTAGTTTCTGTCTAATGCGACATAATTCTCCCGAAATGGACAGAGGAAAGAATGCGTTTCCGTCTATATAAGTATCTACTAACTAGTTCCAGGACTTTTGTAGTTTTTCACTCATGGACATTGCTGACATTAAGTCCTTGACGAAACAGTCACCAATTTATCAGGATCCATCACTAGCAAATCGAATATATAAGACACAACCATCCTGATTTCATTTCTGAAATAGTTCAAGTCCCAACATTTATATCTTTCGCTACCATCTCTGCGTTAGACAAAATTTACAACCTTGGGTATTTACATTAGTCCACATTTCACTTCTAGCTTTCATTATGCTTTCTTCAAAGTCTGAAAACATTGGTGACGGTGATAATTTCAGACACAGATCATCACATTTATCATCTGCTGCTGAAAAGATGTGCAAACGATGTGAATTTTCTTGTCGTTCAACGAAGAAAAAATCCATTGGAATATGAATTTCCATTAAAAAGCCCATGGATTATAAATAACTGACGAAAAAGCTTTGTCCAATACTTTAAAGTTACATCAACATATATTGTGTCACATTAAGTATTTTGAGCTTTTCAACTACACAGAATGTTAAAACGTTCTTGTCAGCGTCATTATGTAACAAAAAATTCGCTCCATCTGCAGTTCTCACACTTAATGTGTTCATAACAACATAAATCTCCTGAATACTAGTAGGTAATTTCAGTAGTATTTTCCGCCTGGCTTTCAAGCTGGATTTACAAAAGCTGTCGACATCTTTAATAGTTATCTCTTCAGTGTGTTACCCTTTCAGTTCATTATACAAGTATATAAGGTTTTATGGTCTCTCACATATATGTTCTATAGCATTTTATTCCCAGTTGTACTCACTGTAACTGCCACAGCGTCGGAGGATATGTTCTATATGTAGCGATCCGCTAGAGGGAGAAATCGGATCTCACAAACTACCACTCCGAGAGGGTATGGAGGGATCGGGGCTACTACCTGCTGGTAGTTACATTTGTTCGGGGGGCTTGGGTCGTGCTACCTACCAGGCCAACCTGCTTGTGAGTGGCCTGGGTGGATATAAGACAATCGCACCCAGTGAAAATAGCACCCAGCTAGAAATTTGTGAAATTCACACCCAGTTTTGCTGGAAGGTACCTGCTCAAGGGCAGAGGCTCACTGCGCCACCTGGAGTTGTCATTCACCGGAAACGATCCCTGTGCGGCACGGCCTACCTGCCCTCGAGAAGTCCTCGTCCACTCAAGTGATGGCCGCTTGGCTAGTCAGTGTGAGTCTAATTTGACTTGACCCAGCAGCGCTGTTCGCTGAGGAAGAAGAATCGAGGCTTAGAGTGAAATACAAATACATACACACAAGAGCTGAGACGGATACGGCCTGGGCATTGACTCGTTACAGCAATTTACTTGCAACACTATTGTGGCCACACATTGCCGTAAATAAGACCTTCGTCTCCCTTGACAAGAGTCGTGCTTCAGCGTTTTTCTAAACTGTTTCACGGAAGCAGTCAAGAAATGAACGACGAAATGTGAAAGGAAACTTCGTTAAAGTATATTCCTCACCTCGTGACATACAACGGAAATACGGGGGCTAGATGCAATGAGTATCATACGCAAGACCCTCTTCCGTCCCATCCTCATCTGTGATAATATAGTATGGATCTCTGCTTCTACATCTAAATCTACTTCTTTGAAATCTCTGAACTTCATCTACTCCGCCACGATTTCGGTATTCGTTTACCCTTCTACTCCAACATTCTGTACCAACAACAAGTTCCCACATCTCAAACATCTGGAATACCGTCAACAGTCTTATGTTGAGCGCAACTTCGAATCCCTATACTAGATCGTATCTCCAGTTCACTACATCCCATCTACTTATATCTTCAAACAATCCATGACAATTGACAAGATAATTTCAACAACCTTATCCTCACAGTCCATGAAATTATGCCTGAAATCTATCCCATCCTATCAAGTATAAACTGCCTTATCTCTTCCATTTCAGATTAAGGCTCCATCTTACATTATTCTTTTATAAAATGTTCTGCCCGCCTTTTACTACGTACTTGTACATACCCCTCCTCGACTAATACTCTTCCCATATCCAATTTGACATCACTGCCTATCTGTCCCCAACTGAATTTCTTGACCAGAAAATGTTTCCAGGAACACACAGCACCATCATTCTAACAAGTCTGAGAAAATACACATGTCACCTTGCTTAATAAAACTTCAGATCATTTTCATTCTCACCCGTACTCTGCAAACCATTGTGAAATGGTTGCCAGAGAATATTTTCGATGCTCCAGTTACTGGGGTTTATTTCAGTTCTATCCAAGTGTGGAGAGAGGGAAGAAAGATTGCTTTAACGTCTCTGTGCGCACTATAATTGTCATAATCTTGTTTTCGCGATCCATACGGGGGCGATACGAGAGTCGTTGGAGCATGTTTTTGGATTCGTCACTTAAAGGTGGTTCTTAAAACTTTCTATGTAGGCTTTTCCGACATAGTTTTTTCGGCATCTCTGCAACACTCTCCTATAAGTCAAACAAACCCATGCCCGTTCATGCTGCCCTCCTTAGTATATGCTCAATGTGCCCTGTTAGTCATATTTGTTACGTGTCTCCCACACACTTGAGCAGTACTCTAGGTTGGTCTCTCTCGAGGGTTTTGTAAGCCATCTTTTTTGCTTTACTTGCAACTGAGAGATGTGATCGTTCCACCTCATATCCACCAAAAATTGTTGCAGCAGGTATTTAAGTGAGTTGTTCGATTCCAGTTATGACTCATTCGTATTGTAGTCATAGGAGACTACGTTCTTTAGTTCTGTTAAGTGCAAAATTTTACGTCGCCAAACATATACACTAAGTTGCCAGTCTTTGCAACACTCTTACATCCTATCAAGATCTTACTGAATATCTGCGGAGCTTTTTTCACACAATACATCATTACTGATAATTGCAGCATCTATGAAAAAAAATGTAGTTTGCTATTGATATTATCTGTGAGGTCATTAAAATACAAAATAAAAACAAACGTCTCAATACACTTCCCTGAAGCAAAGCTACAGATACTTCTACATGTCTCAATGACTATCCCAAGGTAACACGTTGCATCTCCTACATAAAAAAAATTCTCCACTCAGTCACAAATTTCACTTGATACTCGATACTATCATATAATGAGCGATCAAAAAGTTTCTGTTTGACGGTGTTGCAGCAGAATATACAGGGTGGTCCATTGATCGTGACCGGGCCAAATATCTCACGGAATAAGTGTCAAACGAAAAAACTACAAACAACGAAACTGGCCCAGCTTGAAGGGGGAAACCAGATGGTGCTATGGTTGGCCTGCTAGATGGCGCTGCCATAGGTCAAACGGATATCAACGACTTTTTTTAAAATAGGAACCATCATTTTTATTAAATATTCGTGTCGTACGTAAAGAAATATGAATGTGTTAGTTGGACCACTTTTTTCGCTCTGTGTTAGATGGCGCTGTAATAGTCACAAACATATGGCTGACAATTTTAGACGAACAGTTGGTAACAGGTAGGTTTTTTAAATTTAGATACAGAACGTAGGGACGTTTGAACATTTTATTTCGGTTGTTACAATGTGATACATGTACCTTTGTGAACTTATCATTTCTGAGAACGCATGCTGTTACAGCGTGATCACCTGTATATATCTGACAGTAATGCAATAAATGCTCAAAATGATGTCCGTCAACCTCAATGCATTTGGCAATACGTGTAACGACATTCCTCTCAAAGCGAGCAGTTCGCCTTCCGTAATGTTCTCACATGCATTGACAATGCTCTAACGCATGTTGTCAGATGTTGTCGGTGGATCACGATAGCAAATATCCTACAACTTTCCCCACAGAAAGAAATCCGGGGACGTCAGATCCGGTAAACGTGCGGGCCATGCTACGGTGTTTCGACGACCAATCCACCTGTCATGAAATATGCTATTCAATACCGCTTCAACCGCACGTGAGCTATGTGGCGGACATCCATCGTGTTGGAAGTACATCGCCATTCTGTCACGCAGTGAAACATCTTGCGGGAACATCGGTAGAACATTACGTAGGAAGTCAGAATACATTGCACCACTTAGATTGCCATCGGTAAAATGGGGGCAAATTATCCTTCCTCCCATAATGTCGCACCACGGATTAACCCGCCAAGGTCGCTGCTGTTCCACTTGTCGCAGCCATCGTGGATTTTCCGTTGCCCACTAGTGCATATTATGCCAGTTTACGTTAGCGCTGTTGAAGAATGACGCTTCGTCGCTAAATAGAACGAGTGCAAAAAATATGTCATCGTCCCGTAATTTCTCTTGTGCCCAGTGGCAGAACAGTACACGACGTCCAAAGTCGTCGCCATGCAATACCTGGTTCGTAGAAATATGGTACGGGTCTAATCGACGTTGATGTAGCATTCTAAACACCGACGTTTTTGAGATTCCCGATTCTCGCGCAATTTGTGTGCTACTCGTGTGCGGATTAGCCGCGACAGCAGCTAAAACACCTACTTGGGCAGCATCATTTATTGCAGGACGTGGATGACGTTTCACATGTGGCTGAACACTTCCTGTTTCCTTAAATAACGTAACTATCCGGCGAACGGTTCGGACGCTTGAATGATGTCGTCCAGGATACCGAGCAGCATACATAGCACACGCCCGTTGGGAATTTTGATCACAATAGCCACACATCAACGCAACATCGTCCTTTTCCACAATTGGTAAACGGTCCATTTTAACACGGGTAATGTATCACAAAGCCAATACCGTCCGCACTGGCAGACTGTTACGTGATACCACGTACTTATACGTTTGTGACTATTACAGCGCCATCTGCCACAAAGCGAAAAAAGTGGTCCAACTAAATCATTCATATTTCTTTACGTACTGCACGAATATGTAAGAAAAAGGGAGTACCTATTTTTTAAAAACGCAGTTGATATCCGTTTGATCTATGGCAGCGCCATCTAGCTGGTCAACCATAGCGCCATCTGGTTTCCCACTTTAAGCTAGACGAGTTTAGTTCTTTCGTTTGATGCTTATTTCGTGAGATTTTTGGCCCGGTCACTATCAATGGACCACCCTGTAAACAACAAAGACTCCAGTGCTGGCATATAAAGATCAATATGTACGCAATCGATCAGTGTGGCATTCGTGTCTTTCCGACGTGCTTTTGGTAAATTCAGAAACGTGAACTATGACGGCGTTATTACCAAACGTGTCAAAGCAGCACCAACGTGCTGATATTCTATTCTTGCCTGCCGGGGAACAAAAGTCGGTAGGCGTCCATCAGAGAATGAAGAATGTGTAATGGGCAGTACGTATGTCGCAAACCACCGTTGTGGAATGGAGCGCCAAGGGGTGCTCCTGCCTGACAACGCACGTCCCCGTATCGCCAATGTAACACAGAATTAGGCCAACTGAAGTGGGAGGCACTCGGGCACCCGCCCTGTACTCCTGACTTCAACCCATCCGATTATCACGTCTCCGGTCGCTTAAAAAAAGCCTTGAAGTGTCGACGATTCGTGCCAGAAGAGGACGTGCAGTAGGCAGTTAGGGACTTCTTCACGCAGCAGGACTCACTGTTTTCCCGAACGAGTATCTTCAACCTGGTGCGTCGGTGGGATGAAGCCCTCAATGCTCACCGCAATTTTCCCAACTCGCATACCGATTCAGGACTGAATGGACTTCGAACGGGAACTTTTTTATCGCCCCTTATACTTTCGATAATAAACATACAGTCAGTTCCACAAGAAAGCGTACTCCTTTATCTGTATGAAATAAAATATACACTCCTGGAAATGGAAAAAAGAACACATTGACACCGGTGTGCCAGACCCACCATACTTGCTCCGGACACTGCGAGAGGGCTGTACAAGCAATGATCACACGCACGGCACAGCGGACACACCAGGAACCGCGGTGTTGGCCGTCGAATGGCGCTAGCTGCGCAGCATTTGTGCACCGCAGCCGTCAGTGTCAGCCAGTTTGCCGTGGCATACGGAGCTCCATCGCAGTCTTTAACACTGGAAGCATGCCGCGACAGCGTGGACGTGAACCGTATGTGCAGTTGACGGACTTTGAGCGAGGGCGTATAGTGGGCATGCGGGAGACCGGGTGGACGTACCGCCGAATTGCTCAACACGTGGGGCGTGAGGTCTCCACAGTACATCGATGTTGTCGCCAGTGGTCGGCGGAAGGTGCACGTGCCCGTCGACCTGGGACCGGACCGCAGCGACGCACGGTTGCACGCCAAGACCGTAGGATCCTACGCAGTGCCATAGGGGACCGCACCGCCACTTCCCAGCAAATTAGGGACACTGTTGCTCCTGGGGTATTGGCGAGGACCATTCGCAACCGTCTCCATGAAGCTGGGCTACGGTCCCGCACACTATTAGGCCGTCTTCCGCTCACGCCCCATCGTGCAGCCCGCCTCCAGTGGTGTCGCGACAAGCGTGAATGGAGGGACGAATAGAGACGTGTCGTCTTCAGCTATGAGAGTCGCTTCTGCCTTGGTGCCAATGATGGTCGTATGCGTGTTTGGCGCCGTGCAGGTGAGCGCCACAATCAGGACTGCATACGACCGAGGTACAGAGGGCCAACACAAGGCATCATGGTGTGGGGAGCGATCTCCTACACTGGCCGTACACCTCTGGTGATCGTCGAGGGGACACTGAATAGTGCACGGTACATCCAAACCGTCATCGAACCCATCGTTCTACCAATCCTAGACCGGCAAGGGAACTTGCTGTTCCAACAGGACAATGCACGTCCGCATGTATCCCGTGCCACCCAACGTGCTCTAGAAGGTGTAAGTCAACTACCCTGTCCAGCAAGATCTCCGGATCTGTGCCCCATTGAGCATGTTTGGGACTGGATGAAGCGTCGTCTCACGCGGTCTGCAAGTCCAGCACGAACGCTGGTCCAACTGAGGCGCCAGGTGGAAATGGCCTGGTAAGCCGTTCCACAGGACTACATCCAGCATCTCTACGATCGTCTCCATGGGAGAATAGCAGCCTGCATTGCTGCGAAAGGTGGATATACACTGTACTAGTGCCGACATTGTGCATGCTCTGTTGCCTGTGTCTATGTGCCTGTGGTTCTGTCAGTGTGATCATGTGATGTATCTGACCCCAGGAATGTGTCAATAAAGTTTCCCCTTCCTGGGACAATGAATTCACGGTGTTCTTATTTCAATTTCCAGGAGTGTATGTTTATGTGAAAATACGTGTCATTACAAACTGCACGATCACCTAATAGTTAACCCAATCGCCCTCATTATCTATTGTAGCTGGGCACCTTAGCCCTCTCTCCGATAAATCAGCTACGTTTCCAATCTATAAATATCCTTCGACCCTTTTCGCAAAGAATGCCTTTGACTTTATAAGAGTTTTAGAAGCAGCTCCGTATGAAAGCTTTGGTCCCGTCCGATGATTTACAAGGAACACTGCCTCGTGGCGCCTCGGTTATTTTGCACACATTGTAAGCTGTCAGGCAAATCCAACACCTTACATGAAAACCCTGACATGATAAGCAAATCCAGTTGTATGTCACATAACTCGGAATAAATCGTGACATTAAATTAACCAAAGTAATACGAGTAACGAGTGAGCAAATGGAATACCACAGACTAACACAAGAATGCCTAAATGCATGTCGTACCTTCCCACCGTGAGGTAGACGCAGTTCCGAGGGGAGAAACGAGGACAGAAGCCGAGAGCAGAACCGTGTTAAGCTAGATAAGGGAGGGGCTGGGCACCCACGCGGCGAGCCTACCTGTACGACTATACAACCCGCACGTTTTAGCGTGAGGCTTTTTCGCGTCTCAGGTACGTCAAGGATCACCCCCAGCCCATGTTGAAAGCTAGAGCCCTCCAGAAAAGCAGTATAGATCTTACGATAACGCTAAAAGGACCACACTAGCTGCAGGTTTTAGCGTGAGACTTTTTAGCGTCTCTGTTACGTTGCAAACTTTAAAAACATTGCCCCACCACGAAAAGTATAACGTTTATCATTGGATAGACAGAATTTTTGTAGGCGGAGCTTAAGGTTAACATTGATACCCTGATTGGTCAGATGAAAACATAGACAGATAGTTTTTTTAAATTAACTTCGGTAAATTGTAGTAAGGAGAAGTTAGAGTAGGAGTTGGTTCCGAGACGGCGAGCTGGATGGCTGCTGCGCCGGCCGCTGCCGCCCTGACGCTGCTTAAACACCGACAAGGTAATGAACGCACGCGATGCCGCATTTTTGAGCGCATAAGGCTTCACTCAGAACTGCAGAAGTCTCATCTGTTATACCCCCTTTTTGCGTAATACTAGTGCCGATCGTTAATTAAAACTCATGGTGTTCACATTTGCCACTTGAAGAAAAGATCTGAAACGCGATGATTTTTCTTTTATATAGTTATTGAGAAGCCACATCAGCCACTGTAATTTATGACAAGTTAAATAAGTAATTAAAGATAATTGAGGGTCACTGTAGACCATTTCTATAGTTTTCTCTTTTGTGAAACTTAAATTAAACGTAGATTATAGATGTGATATGGCATAGGTCATCCTTCGATCGATTGTAGAACTTGGAAACCCATTTAGGGAATATTCGTTCACATTTTGGTTGAACGCAGTTGGTTTTTACCATCCTGTATTAAAACATTTCCTTTTATCAATAGTGCAATTTATAAACGATGTTTTGTGAGTAGAATAAAATTTCCAATGGTAAACTTAACTGCTTTTTTCGACGTTATTTTACCAGCTAACTAAAAATAGGAAAGCCTTGAACCCTTTCCACTAAATTTAGTTAGTATTAAGATTCTTTTACAGGGAGTGCAGTGGAGCTGACGCTGAGATCATTAAGTATTTGGTTATATCATCGCTAGTCTCACTGAACTCTTCTGAATTCTACATGTCATGTGTGGTCTGGCGTCTCCTTACCAGCAACAGGTCCCAGGTTCAAACTAGTTAATTCCCTAAAAAACACGCTCAGAGCGTCGTTGCGCGAAAGTGGTAGGGAGACACGATATAGTACAAACAGACACCACCATGAATGTTAAGAAAATGGCGACCCTGCCAAGATGGTAAAATACCATGATTGTAGGTCGACCACATGCCTAATTAGGTCAGAAAAATGTCCTGCTAAAAAAAAAATTTCGCTAAAAAAAAATTATCTAAAGTTATACATAGTCGAAAACAGTAGCTGCAGCGATAGATAGTAAAAGTATTCAAGAAAAAGTGAGAATTCTATCAGAGACA
This sequence comes from Schistocerca gregaria, assembly GCF_023897955.1. NCBI lineage: Eukaryota > Metazoa > Arthropoda > Insecta > Orthoptera > Acrididae > Schistocerca > Schistocerca gregaria. The sequence goes on along the minus strand of NC_064921.1, from coordinate 516,063,956 downwards.
ATAGCATAATTAAGTTATGAATATTGAAAATTGTTAGAATTAAGTTTTTTCTCCAATGCAAGCACGCAGGTGGCGGATACATCGTTGACAAGTTGGTTCTGTCCCAACAAGTAAGTAAATGGATTGTCAGTCTTGGTAGTGTCAAGTCGTGTGAACAAAAAGGTTATGAAACGTGTGAGATCTTATGAGCGCATTTTGACGCGGAGTAGGGTGCGTGAATTGCTTTTAAAACAGAGAATAAGGGATTCGGAAATATTAGCAATGGTAGATCGAGACCTTGACCGAATTGAGGTAGAGGCCCAGCATGAAATTGGACAGAGAATAGAGGACAGTACATCAGACGATGCAGTATCGCGAGAAGTAGGACAGATAACGAACCATAACGAGGATAATGTACGCCAAAGCACAGAAAACATAAGTCAGCATAAGACAGAGGAGCAGCAAAGTAGAGAGGCAGTCGATGAGGATTCTAACTTGCGTCTTGAATACGTAGAACCCATAGTACAAGTAATCAGAGCTCCCTCACCACAGAGTAAAAGGAATGCGAGCAGAAACGTGTCACAACAGAGTTCAATGCAATCGGTTGTGAACCAACACTTGGGCGAAAACACAGAGCGTAGGACGTCGGAAGAAAACGCAATAGGACCCACCAATCTGGCAGAATTATTACAACAAATTACGGAAACTATGACAAGGCAAAGTAAAGACATAGCGAACCAAATTCAAATTCAGAATGCAGAAACCACGAGACAAATGCGTGAGATTAAAGAACAAAACAAAAAAATTCAGTTACACCTAAGTCATATTGAAGACGAGGCAAAAGAATCTCGAGAAGTGATAGGAAACTTAATAACAGGTTACAATCAATTGAGAACAGACATTGACAACATACAAGTGGACGTGCAAAAATTGCGTAATGACACTCAGGACGAGATCAAAACATTACGTAACAACACCCAGGGAGAAGTAAAGAAAGTAAAGAAACAGATAAACGAAATTACTAGACAAGCAGCAGGCACAGCGCGTGAAATTGTTGAAAACAGTGTGTTACACAAACGTATCACAAAAGCAGCGCTGAAAAGATATGATAACCGCATAGTCAAAATGGAAGCGCAAACGAAGCGACAATTTCAGAAATTGCGAGCAGAGTTGTTGCAAACCATTGAAGAGCGTAGTGAACAGGATCGAACAAGCACAGAGTCTGCAACCACATCCGTTCTGTAACACCACCGGAGAAACAAGAAATTAAAGAAGATATTACGCATTTGCGATTCCAATCACAGGCGGAAAGTAACAGACGTGAAATCAGACAGCCTGCACCGCGGGTACGCGAAAGTTACAGTGGACAATATCCAATGGATCTACCACAACAAGAAAGAACGACGGGAGAAATGATCAGAAACAAAAGTGGTGAAGAATCGCGAATTTCATATGGAACTATGACGAAGTACGACAACGATCATTTCCTCACAGTCAGAAAATTTCAACACTTTCGAGAAGGAAACTCATTACATCCACGAACTTTTATTGATCAATTCCGAGTAGGATTACCAGAACACTGGACGCTAGCACACAAATTAGACTTTATATGTGCACACATGTCAGGAACAGTCGCAGAAACCATGCAGAATGTTGCAGCGACATGCCGATCGTACGAAGATTCCAGAGAGAAGTTTCTCTCACGATATTGGTCCAGTGAAGCACAAAACAGAGTGAAGTACGGATTATTGCAGAACCCATATTTTGAAAATTCAGGAGAGAAGAGTCCCGTGAAATTTTTCGAAGCAATGGCAAACAAAAATCAATTCTTAGATGTACCATACAGTGACGGAGAGTTGATTAAATTATGCGTGATGAAGTTACCATTGAAATACCAGCAATCATTAGTAGGTCGCGGAGGCAATGACGTCGAAGCATTTAAAAGTATTCTAAGGGAACTAGAGTTCATATTTTCGGAAGATGACGGAAGAAAAAGACGAAGCGCACGTGAAAACGAAGGCAAAAAGCAGTGGACTCCACAAGACACAGTACGAAGAAACAATAATTACGAACCACGTGATAACTTCGCACCAAGAAACGACAATAGATTGCAACAAAGAATCGGTTATGGATTTAGAAGAGAATATGGCAAAAACTATAATTCACCCAGGAACGGCAACAACTATTACAGAGAGAAAAACGACAACCGGAACGGCTACTGGAGAACCAATAGACCGACAAATTATCAACAAAGAAACCACTATCAACAAGCTGAACAAGAAAAGCGAATGCAGATAGAAGAGATGGAGGTAAGACCACCAAATCCCAATAAACGTTCGAGTTGACAGCTAAGCGCCCATGCCAGAGAGAATGACGCACCGACCCAGGACAATTGCAGCGCCTTGAACAGAGAAATCAAAATCTTATCACGAGAAGAGAAGAAGGAAGAAACAAATCCGCAGGGACCAGATGAGAACGAAGACAGGAAAATAAGAATATCGTGTTGGGACGAAATTAATTGGGAGAATACTGACGAGGAAGATGAATTACCAGAGGCATGCACAACGAATGTAGGACGAAAGGACGAAGTAATGAGTATTGCAGAGCTATTTGAGATGGAAACCAGGAAAAGCGAATTCAATGAGGATAATGCGCAGTCGACAATAGTTGAAAATACGTTACAAGTGAGAACACAACCCAACGTATATAATGAAGGAAGTTATGAAGCGATAATTAGAGCATTTAGATGCGATTATGTGGAAGTAGCGACGAAGAAGGAGAAGATAGACGAGGATGGGGAAAAAGTAGAGGATGTAGAAGAAAGCGTAAATGAAGGAAGAAATAGAGAAGAGGAAATAAAAGAGAGAGAAGTAGCAGTCGAAGCTTATCCTACAGAAAGTTCGAATTCACAAGGGAAATTCCTAAAAAGACTCATGTATGATTCAGTGGAGGATTCGTTGATGCAAGAGGAAGAAGAACAGAACCAACCCTTTCAAATTCAACCAATTGTGAAGGCCATGGTAAAGAATATCCGAGTCAATATTGTAATTGATAGCGGAAGTGAACTGACTGCGATCTCAGAAAATTTATTCATGCAGTGTAATGCCAATGAGGAATTACCAGTTCTGAAAACACGTAAGATTAAAGTAAGAGGTCCTATTAGAAACAATGCTGCGGAAGTTACGAGACAAACAAGGTTAACTCTTTCGTGCCAAGGTCAAAAGATCGAAGGCAACTTCGTGATTATACCTAAACTAACTGTAGACTTGATTATAGGTGCAGATTATTTAAATGAGAGACGAGCGATAATAGATATGGGGAAAGGTTGTTTAACATTAGGGAATGTCACACTTCTCTTTGAGCAAAAGCTAAAATTAGAAGAGATACCAGTTATAAACAAACAATTAAGAATGATGCGAGATAAAGAGGATGAAGAATTAGAATGGTATGCACAAAAGGGGGAATCGCCTTAACTAAAGTTAGAAGTCCATAAAGAAATCGACAAAAAATTACAAGAAGTTCAAGGTATTTCGGAACACAGTAAAAGAAAATTAGAGGATATTTTACGAGATAAAGCAGAGGTACATTTATCTAAGGCTGGCAGTATTAAACACTTTCAGTACAAGTTTGAAGATTAATTTTGTTACTCGTAAATACTCAGCACAATATTTCAAGGTTATGTTACAGATAAGATCGTCAGGAGAAAGAAGAATGAAGAGAGAGGAAGATGGGAAAAAGAAAGTAGTTTCAATAATAACACCAATAGTACCATAGATTAAGGTGAAGGGATAAAGCGTAGATAGTCTAACAGCATGAAATACTAAAATGCTATACACCACGACACTACACAAAAATAAAAAACGAATTTGAGGATTCTTGAGTAGATGTTAAGACTCCAAATATCTTAGAATTGTAACATGGAAAGGGCGCAGAAATTTGTAAAGCTTTTTAAGTAGGCGCAAAACAAGTAGATAGTAGATATATGTTAGATGATTATAAGTAAAACTTTTTGTAAGAACCATTGTAAAAAACTCCAGCAAGGAAGAGATGCAACGACCCACATGTTGTAACGCGAGATGTATCAAGAAAGAAAAGGACGTAATCAGCAAGACTCGATTCCTACATAGCAGGAGCGTCGAGAGAAGGGAAAGGCGAAACTAACAGACGGCCCTTGTAGCGAAAGTGGGCAATAAATATGCCCGCTAGGTGGAACCCTGCTGGGATGGACAGTGACAGAGCCCTACAGAGACGCGTCAGTAGGGGATGGCTGCACCGGATTTTCACCGCTCGTAAACCCCGGGGCGCCCCCGACTCAGCGGAGCGAGCAAAAAACGGCCCGACGAGAAGACCGCATGGGCAAGCCACCGCTGGCAAAAAATATGCGTAAAAGTCACACTACTGCTATTAAACAGCACGCTGATGCACGAAACTGAAGAAGGACTTCCACAAAGTAAAAATGACGTGCCCAAACAATTTATCAAACTGTTACTAGGAGGAGAACTTCAAAGCGACTAATTATCAATAAATATTTCCATATACTGCCCAGAGAAGAGCCAAGAAGCAAGTAAGAAGCAGAGAAAAAGCGGGAAGAACAGAAGTTGAAGATTCGCAAGATTGAGACCAAGAAAGAAGATGGGTGAAGAATAGACGACATACCTTCCCAAATCCCTATCCTATTGTAAACTAGTCGTCTGCGAAGTATTACAACGAAAAACGACCGTTTTCAGCGACACATAACGATGACTTTCACGCACACAAAGCCAGTAAACCACGAGATTCTACACTCACAGCTCCATTCCATTATGGGACCTCATCAACAGCAACACACACTTGCAAAGCCAACAAGGAACGACGAACGAAGCTGTACATCAAATGCTTGCTCACATCCATCTCGCTCAAGTCCATCACCTTCGTGCAAAAACATTCGCCAACCTCATGCTTGAACATTCATAGGATTGTGTGAAAGTGTGAAATCAAATTATATGATGTAGGAATTGTGCAAAAGAAACGTGTGAAAAACTAAATACGTTAAGCACACCAGACAGCTAATAAACTACAAAATAACAGTCATTGACTATGGACTTAAATAAAAAATGGACTATCGATAAAAATAAGTCATTAGTTCTGAAATGGACAGTGTATAAAGAAACAATGTGTCACTTATTTTCTCCTCATAAAAATGAAAGAATAACTATATTTTACCTAGTTTCTCCTTATAAAAACAAAGAATAAAAAATTATCTTGTTGGATGTTTTCCCTTTCTTTAACATTTGTACCATTTATTAGGATAATACCTCAATACGTGTGTATGTATATTTCTTTGCCAAAGCAATTTTTTTTAACATTTGTAACATTTAGTAGGATAATATCTCAATACTTGTGTATGTATATTTGTTTGTCAAAGCAATTCTTGGAAATAATTCTTATTTGTTAGTGTAACAATGTTGAAATGCGTGTCTAGAAACAAAAACATTTTACTTGTACATGATATTTAGAAAATGTGTTAGGAATAGATTTTACTTAATTACTACTATATTTCTAAGAAAATCGATGTGAAAGACTCCTCACTTTCGATAACAAACTTCTTAAGAAACAAACTTCACACTTATATAAAGAAAGAAAGTAATTAAAAATTAATAATAGCATAAAAATATTCTTCTCTTGTCATTTTTAATTATAATGTGGAAGAATATAAAAATATAAATTAGTAATACAAACTAGCATAGAGCAGAATAACGTGGCTGAACAATATGCAACAAAACTTAGATAAATTAGAAAATTTTTGACTGAATTAGACAACAATTCAATCATTGCCTAAATTCAGTGCAAAAATGAAGTTCGAAGGGTGGTGATATGTAAGGTGTCAGGCAAATCTAACACCTTACATGAAAACCCTGACATGATAAGCAAATCCAGTAGTATGTCACATAGCTCGGAATAAATCGTGACATTAAATTAACCAAAGTAATACGAGTAACGAGTGATCAAATGGAATACCACAGACTAACACAAGAATGCCTAAATGCATGTCGTACCTTCCCACCGTGAGGCAGACGCAGTTCCGAGGGGAGAAACGAGGACAGAAGCCGAGAGCAGAACCGTGTTAAGCTAGACATGGGAGGGGCTGGGCACCCACGCGGCGAGCCTACCTGTACGACTATACAACCCGCACGTTTTAGCGTGAGGCTTTTTCGCGTCTCAGGTACGTCAAGGATCACCCCCAGCCCATGTTGAAAGCTAGAGCCCTCCAGAAAAGCAGTATAGATCTTACGATAACGCTAAAAGGACCACACTAGCTGCAGGTTTTAGCGTGAGACTTTTTAGCGTCTCTGTTACGTTGCAAACTTTAAAAACATTGCCCCACCACGAAAAGTATAACGTTTATCATTGGATAGACAGAATTTTTGTAGGCGGAGCTTAAGGTTAACATTGAGACCCTGATTGGTCAGATGAAAACATAGACAGATAGTTTTTTTAAATTAACTTCGGTAAATTGTAGTAAGGAGAAGTTAGAGTAGGAGTTGGTTCCAAGACGGCGAGCTGGATGGCTGCTGCGCCGGCCGCTGCCGCCCTGACGCTGCTTTAACACCGACAAGGTAATGAACGCACGCGATGCCGCATTTTTGAGCGCATAAGGCTTCACTCAGAACTGCAGAAGTCTCATCTGTTACACCCCCTTTTTGCTTAATACTAGTGCCGATCGTTAATTAAAACTCATGGTGTTCACATTTGCCACTTGAAGAAAAGATCTGAAACGCGATGATTTTTCTTTTATATAGTTATTGAGAAGCCACATCAGCCACTGTAATTTATGACAAGTTAAATAAGTAATTAAAGATAATTGAGGGTCACTGTAGACCATTTCTATAGTTTTCTCTTTTGTGAAACTTAAATTAAACCTAGATTATAGATGTGATATGGCATAGGTCATCCTTCGATCGATTGTAGAACTTGGAAACCCATTTAGGGAATATTCGTTCACATTTTGGTTGAACGCAGTTGGTTTTTACCATCCTGTATTAAAACATTTCCTTTTATCAATAGTGCAATTTATAAACGATGTTTTGTGAGTAGAATAAAATTTCCAATGGTAAACTTAACTGCTTTTTTCGACGTTATTTTACCAGCTAACTAAAAATAGGAAAGCCTTGAACCCTTTCCACTAAATTTAGTTAGTATTAAGATTCTTTTACAGGGAGTGCAGTGGAGCTGACGCTGAGATCATTAAGTATTTGGTTATATCATCGCTAGTCTCACTGAACTCTTCTGAATTCTGCATGTCATGTGTGGTCTGGCGTCTCCTTACCAGCAACAGGTCCCAGGTTCAAACTAGTTAATTCCCTAAAAAACACGCTCAGAGCGTCGTTGCGCGAAAGTGGTAGGGAGACACGATATAGTACAAACAGACACCACCATGAATGTTTAGAACATTTTATACTGCAACCGACAAAACAAAAGATTCAACTCCCACACTGTTCATCTGTACACTGTGAAAAAGCGCATTGATAACACATTTGAGACCACTACCAGAGATGTCGCTGCGGACGTTGCGTTTATAATTATGACATACACTTTCTTGTGGAACTGACCGTATGTGTGGTAGAGAGCCAAATGCTTTCACGTGTTCAAGAAATACCACGTCTGACTGCCTCGTTCCATGTCGTGTCATGTGATAAAACCGCATTTTGATTTTTCCCACGATCGATGTTTCCGGAATCCATTCTTGCTGGCTGCCGTAAAATAAGATACCGCTACAGGAATGGCAGGAATCACGATCATTGTCCCTGCGGTCGTAGCCATGAACACTAACCAATTATCGGACACTCTTTTTGGACCTCGTTCCAGGCTTATATTGCGAAATACTCCGGCATTTTGGTTTTCACCACGGTCTCGGCCATCATTGTGACGTTCCTACATCCCACGCACTCACACCGTATTAAAATTCTTGTCAGCCTTACGCGAGATCTTGTTTTGCTGCAGAAGCAGTGTGAGAACCGACAAGCTCTAAATCAGTCGGATGTACGTCCTCAAACTGAGTAGTTTGATGTGACGAACCACTGAGGGAAATTAAGCTCGTGGTATTTTGAACAAACGAGAGAGAGGTGCTTTTGGACGCAAATTAAAGTTTTCCAAATTTCAATATTAATGTTATCTATATGAACAATTAAAACGTTTATCAGTCAGCTACAGCGCACGCTTTCACTGTGCCCTTTGGTTCTGCGTGTCAGTATTAATTGCTTCTGGTGCGTCATTGGTTATGTATGAAATTAACATTCGTGACTGCGTTCAATCACTGGCGCCAATGCCAATTTCCAGCGGCCCACAAGCACCACTGCTGCTCTAGTTGCAAGGCTTGCGCCATCAGTTACGTTGCGTGTGAGCAATTAAATTACAGTTTATTGTGGAGGCCGTAAAACATTCGTTTACATCAATACTTACACCTTAGTTCCTTATCTTTCTACAAGGCAGGCCAGAGGTCACGATCGAAAAATATTCAAATACCTTAAAATACAGTTCCGCAGTCACATGGAACTGAAGAGATGTTATAGGTGTCTGTAGTACGTCTATATTCTGGTAAATATCACTTAAATTGCTACAATGTAGGCGATAACTGCTATGCGTCAAATTACAACAATTCACTCTATGAAAATCCGTCATGTGGTCTTGTTGTTTTGCTTGTGGGTCTGGCGAATACTACAGCATGAGATCGTGTTCTGTTTTCCTGCCAATGTGATACTGTTATAAAGATTTGTGTCATAATGGCGGATACAAGCAGATTCACAATAGAAGAACGTCTTCCTAGCGTATGAGAGTATGGAAAGGAACGAACTCGGTCTTGAAATGCATATGTCTGGGCAGAATGCAGTCCTCACTGTTATGAAGATATTAATCATCAATCGCCTCAAGATACGCTATAGGTCTCATCATTGGGCCGTATTTCTTCGATGGGTGTGTGACTACAACGTCATACCTCCAGTAGTTACTTTACTGACTGTTACCTGAACTCGATAAATCTGGCTGCTGAACGACGACGTTATGCAAAAGAATGGTACCCCTGGACACTACTGGGTTGCTGTTCGAGACTACTTGGGCAACCAGTTTCCATTTTGGAACTGGACGTGGAGGGCCTCTTATTTGACTACCCAGAAGCCCGGAATTAACAACGTGCGATAAGCGGCTGTGGTCATTCTTAAAGGAAAGTATTTCCGCAATGGTGTGACTTCCGCTGAAGAGTGAAGAAGAGACTTACCCTTTCCTGAGAATGACCACTCCCTAAATGTTGTGCCGGGCAAACTGAAGCACATGGCAGCGGCTCCAACTCTGCCCCGGCAATGATGTCCAGAATACAGAGAAACTTTGAAATATGTAAGATGTGTGTCAGAACATTCTTTTCTGTGTTATTGCATTCTTGCGTGTATATCGCTCTGTTAAACATGATTTCTGCTAGAGCTAGGGAGTAGTTTCTGGTTACTGTTTGCCTTTCATGTTGCTTCTTGCTTCAAATACAATAAAATTAAACATTTCCGGTCGTGACTTCTGGTCCAGCCTGTACAGTTAAGTGCGTAGTTACGTGAGTGTAAGGGAACGCAGGAAGAAGTATGGAAAAATGTTAACTTATGTTAATAATAAAAAGAATTAATGCCTTGACGTCTTATTACAGGATTAGAGGTAAATTTCTGGGGCCAGTCACATCATTTAAACATTATAAATGACACAAAGAAATGGAACTGCTAACATGTATGGAGTCCTTACAAAATAGTCATACATGGAACGCATTGCGAGAAGCATCGATAGTACAGTAACAGTTCGGTATACCCTATGCGAATATGTATTAGAAATTCTCCGGAAATGTAAATAGAAACTTTCGATTACTTTGTTGAGCAAATTTGGAGAACTGGTTTTGCACAGAAGACTGTGCAGCAGTTCTTCTGCCACCATCACACACGTCATTTAGGTATCGTCAGAATATGTAAATGGTCGTTGTTTTCTCCCTCAACGGTAGTGTGGAATCGGAGAGGAAATTGATAATATTGATAAATACTGTCCTCCACCGCGCACTGCACAGTAAGTTGTCGAGTCTACATGTGGATGAAAATTGAAGACAGTTACAGGCCCAGTTGTGCATTTGTTCCGGTTTTACTTACATTCCTGATCATCCGGGAGTCCGATAATAGACTTCGGTTATTCTTTACGTCGTTCATATTTGCATTTGCAATAGGTATTTTGAACTAACACTGCTAGTTCTCGATCTGTCGGTAACAATTCATCCGATAGTTCCTATTTTCAGACTTCATTTTCTTTGGTTGTCTTCCCAAGTCTCAACACCATAATTGTTAAAACAGACAAACTTTATGGCTGCCACCACAGCATAATTGAATTCAGAATTAATATCACTGAACACTGGGTAACATCATAAAAACTGACCTCCAAGGTTGTTACAATGAATGTCTGGGTTAAATTGGGGATGAGGGGGGCTGCGACAACAAACATGTAGATGTTTAAATACTTTATTAAATGCGACCGATGGCCCTAGCAGTCTGGGCCCTTCAGTCCCACACACCAACCAACGAACTTTATTAAGTAATGTACTAACCCTGAATAATCGGTCACATTTGGGGGAACTCCACATTTTCCTAGTGGTGTGCATTCTAGGAGTATCTGCTCTGAAGGGTCCCTAGCGTGTACTATAGAAGTCGATGACATCATTTAACTCTGGAACCACAGTGAACATCCGTAATGTGATAGGAGAAGATACGAATTCGTCATATGCATACACTCTACTGTCTGATAACTACACTCCTGGAAATGGAAAAAAAGAACACATTGACACCGGTGTGTCAGACCCACCATACTTGCTCCGGACACTGCGAGAGGGCTGTACAAGCAATGATCACACGCACGGCACAGCGGACACACCAGGAACCGCGGTGTTGGCCGTCGAATGGCGCTAGCTGTGCAGCATTTGTGCACGGCCGCCGTCAGTGTCAGCCAGTTTGCCGTGGCATACGGAGCTCCATCGCAGTCTTTAACACTGGAAGCATGCCGCGACAGCGTGGACGTGAACCGTATGTGCAGTTGACGGACTTTGAGCGAGGGCGTATAGTGGGCATGCGGGAGACCGGGTGGACGTACCGCCGAATTGCTCAACACGTGGGGCGTGAGGTCTCCACAGTACATCGATGCTGTCGCCAGTGGTCGGCGGAAGGTGCACGTGCACGTCGACCTGGGACCGGACCGCAATGACGCACGGATGCACTCCAAGACCGTAGGATCCTACGCAGTGCCGTAGGGCACCGCACCGCCACTTCCCAGCAAATTAGGGACACTGTTGCTCCTGGGTTATCGGCGAGGACCATTCGCAACCGTCTCCATGAAGCTGGGCTACGGTCCCGCGCACCGTTAGGCCGTCTTCCGCTCACGCCCCAACATCGTGCAGCCCGCCTCCAGTGGTGTCGCGACAGGCGTGAATGGAGGGATGAATGGAGACGTGTAGTCTTCAGCGATGAGAGTCGCTTCTGCCTTGGTGCCAATGATGGTCGTATGCGTGTTTGGCGCCGTGCAGGTGAGCGCCACAATCAGGACTGCATACGACCGAGGCACACAGGGCCAACATCCGGCATCATGGTGTGGAGAGCGATCTCCTACACTGGCCGTACACCTCTGGTGATCGTCGAGGGGACACTGAATAGTGCACAGTACATCCAAACCGTCATCGAACCCATCGTTCTACCATTCCTAGACCGGCAAGGAAACTTGCTGTTCAAACAGGACGATGCACGTCCGCATGTATCCCGTGCCACCCAACGTGCTCTAGAAGGTGTAAATCAACTACCCTGTCCAGCAAGATCTCCGGATCTGTCCCCCATTGAGCATGTTTGGGACTGGATGAAGCGTCGTCTCACGCGGTCTGCACGTCCAGCACGAACGCTGGTCCAACTGAGGTGCCAGGTGGGAATGGCATGGCAAGCCGTTCCACAGGACTACATCCAGCACCTCTACGATCATCTCCATGAGAGAATAGCAGCCTGCATTGCTGCGAAAGGTGGATATACACTGTACTAGTGCCGATATTGTGCATGCTCTGTTGCCTGTGTCTATGTGCTTGTGGTTCTGTCAGTGTGATCATGTAATGTATCTGACCCCAGGAATGCGTCAATAAAGTTTCCCCTTCCTGGGACAATGAATTCACGGTGTTCTTATTTCAATTTCCAGGAGTGTAGGTTCTCAAGGAATCCACATGATCAGAGGCCAGTTCGTTCTATTTATGTTGCAAACTTTCAGTCTTCTTTTCAAGAAATTCAGTATTCTCTGACACCCATGTCTTCCTGTAAACTCTGGTCTTTCGTGAGGAACTTTATTACCAGTACCAATCCATAGTTTTAGTTGATGTCTCGTAGCCGTATATAAATGTTCTGTCTTGAATTTTTCAAAAACATTTTAAATATACCAGAATTTGGTGCGAACAAGTGAGCAGCAACTTATTTTGAAATACAGTACTCTTATCTACCACATATGTGCAATACAGCCTTCATTAATATATATCTCGTAGTTCATGAGTTCAAAGCAACAACATCCTCAAAAACCTAATAAAGCAATGGCATTCAATCACCTTTGTCACCTTACTTGCTTTTCCATAGAGGCTACAGTTAGGCATCTATCATTATTCGATCTCTTTGCAAAATCTCAACTGCTCTGCGATTAAAAGCTACTTCCCCAGTGTCTTAATACAATAATAAATGTTCCTAACACAACAAGAATGCACAGCATTCTTTGAATCACTAATCAGCGCCAAGCCACATAACTCAGATAAAATTATCTTCACTTGTTGTTGAAGTATTAACATGAAAGAAGGTAGTACAATCTGCAGCCGGAGATGAACAAACAGAACAAAAGGAAACATCGACGTATTCATTAGTCCTAGATGTAATGTTGTTGCTTTAATTTGTTATGAAGGCGGTGCTGCTATTCATGGCCATAAAAGTGGGTTAAAAGCTGTGAGCTGTCTGGGGAAGTTAACCTTGCATTAATGAGCAACTGTTTCACCAGGTATCCAGTCTAGCTTACCAAATTCCCAACCAGACTAACATTAATTATAATCTTTTAATAGTCATACGACAACCGGTGATATAAGGAAATAAATCAGTTTATATGAAACTTCCTGGCAGATTAAAACTGTGTGCCCGACCGAGACTCGAATTCGGGACCTTTGCCTTTCGCGGGCAAGTGCTCTACCATCGGAGCTACCGATGCACGACTCACGCCCGGTACTCACAGCTTTACTTCTGCCAGTATCCGTTCGCAGGAGAGCTTCTGTAAAGTTTGGAAGGTAGGAGACGGTAGCTCTGATGGTAGAGCACTTGCCCGCGAAAGGCAAAGGTCCCGAGTTTGAGTCTCGGTCGGGCACACAGTTTTAATCTGCCAGGAAGTTTCATATCAGCGCACACTCCGCTGCAGAGTGAAAATCTCATTTTGAAATCAGTTTATATTTGGAAATTTATTTTAACATTGATCATAGAAATTTCAGGATATTATACTTGATTCATAACTAAACTGGTGCCTTATTTAGGATTGTGAAAATGTGAATTTGTAATCTTACAGAACACATCAAATATGGAGCCAAGATTGGGAGACTGCATACAACACTGCATTCATAAAATAACACACGAAGAACGTTGAAACATATGCAAGAGGAAATTAACCACAACCAACCGATTCAATTTTCACCCAAAGAAGTTACGTTCGTAGCGCAATCCTGTCCGTTATGTAATTACCACACACTGGTATACTAAATTCATACTAACTCTCTGTGAAATCTTCCCGAAAAGAATAGCTGAGGGCTACTTTGATGATTACACAACATGCTTCAAGTCGTCAACAAAGTGTGTAACTCCACAATAATTTTGATAATTAAAATAAATTAGATCGAAAAGCAATTTACAAAAGAAAAACCTCGAACTGCTTACTATCGTTTTACTATTAACCTGATGGGTCAAACAATTGTATAAGCACGTGGTACTAGTCTCACGAAGTACACCCCACGTGGGTTGAAAATAAAGAAAAGTTGCTATATTGAAAAATATTGTTAAGACGAGACGTTATAATCTCACGCACATTCGCATTTAAGATTGATGATCTTAGTTAGAGTTACTGATCAACACGTGGTTCCACTTTACTCACAAAGTAGTGACAAAGCAACTACTGGAAGATATTCTTAAGTTCACACTCGAAATACACTGCGTTACAATTTAAGATAACATTAGATATTCTAGAGCTAAACCTGAAATAAAGGTGATTAAATTTTCAGTTAGGCTGATCTTAAGAAATCCATTGTCCTATGGACTTAGCAGACACGCGCTTAGCCGGAGATCTTACCACTTCAGACGCTCGCCGCGGACAGACTGACCTGCGCTCCTACCGAGTGTGCTTCACGAATACAAACGGAAGTGACCAGAGAGGCAGCTCCCTATACCAACATGACAAGGGACGGACAGGACCATACCAAGAATAGAAACCTCTTTGCTTCTAGATAGCGTAGCTACCTGTTCCGACGTTGGTCCTACTGTTCTCTAGCAGACGGGCTTGTCTGCTACCCTCAAGCATGCAACTAGAAATACATTTGCTCATTCATCCTCTCACACAGAAGGGAAGGGGGATGACAGTATATTTTCATATACAGTATATAAAAGCAAGCGGATGTAGGTTCCGTATGAGACTGTGTGACATGAATTACACATAAACTGTGTTTTAAAGTGTAGTAGTGTGACAGATAGTTCTTGTTTATGTGTAAAAGTAACACGTTCCACGACTCAGTCTCCTCCCAGATAGTCAGAAACACCACAGTAAATTTAGAAGAGGGATTTATGCCGTAAATGACAACAGATTTAAGAAATTAACATGAAAGAAATCCAACAGAGACTTTTCATAAATATTTCGGCACAGACCGAAGTCTCTCCTGGCGAGGGAGGCGGTAAAGAGGTAAGACAAAGGACTCTTAGCGGCAGCTTACCTATGAAGCACATGGAAAGAATGAGTGTTAGTTCTAGAGGTACAGAAGATTCAAAGAGTAGCTGCGTTTGTCGTCACAGAATTTTTTGTGTGAGAGATGACGTCACTGCGACCTTCGTCAAAGCACAGTGATGGGGGATGCAAATAGATAAAATTCTGTATCATGGAGAGGTTTGGTTCTGAAGTTACAAGAGGGTTCTCCGAGCTACAGCTTACAGTGTGGTCACTCAAGCTGATACAGGGGCTTATCAGAGAATGGACTTGATGGATAATGACACAGGATGTACCCCTCACCACAGACCGTACAGTGGCTTTGGGAATATAAGTAGTGACAGTTATCTCCTGAAAGGGGCAATCGAGGTAAGTAGTCGCGCTGAGGATAAATGTCAGAAGCATGGCTCTCATAACTGAAGCCCCATCTCTCCAATAGCACCATCATTTCTTAATCAATGTAAAACTTTAATAAGTGCTCTCCCCTTTCGGCAATTATAATGTATCACGAATGTAAATCATCACGCGCAATGTATCATACACTCTGTTTGTAAATTATATCATGAGACAAATGATACAGTGTGATAATTAGAGACCGGATTATATGCATTTGCATGTTGCATATGCATTTGTATATTTGGCTCCTTTTCGCCGGTTATTGCATATTTTAACTAAAATCTAGTGACGATGCATATTTTCGCTCCATGTTTATAATATTTAAAAATTAAGGCGGGTGGTCTCTAGCTCGATCTAGTTTTGATGTCTCACAGATTGACAGCGACCTAGAAAGGCCTACAATCGCCACTGCCTAACGAAATCATTACAGAACAGGAGCAGGCAGAATGAGTCAATGCTCCTGCGCCCGCGCTCCGGTTAATTCCCTCCGCTGTCATACCGTAGGCGTCGGCAACAATTGAGGGGCCCCAGTGGAAAAGGGGAACATACCACCTGCGCAGTGAAAAATGTTCAAATGTGTGTGATTTCCTAAGTGACCAAACTACTGAGGTCATCTGCCCCTAGACGTACATACTACTTAAACTAACTTGTGCTAAGAACAGCACACACACACACACACACACACACACATTCCCGAGGGAGGACTCGAACCTCCGGCGGGAGGGGCCGCGCAGTCTGTGACGTGGGGCCTCAAACCCCGCTGCCACTCCGACCTGCGTAGTGATTTTGTGATTTTGATACAGAAAGACAGCCGATGTCATCTAGTATCGTAGGTGGGAACTTCTAGCACATTGGCATGTGCCCGGTCCATTAACAATAGTATATTTCCTGTTATTCAGGACTGACACATTCGCAGTGGAAAAGAGGCCCACGCCAGTAGTATCTCTGTGTCTCATGAGTCGATTTGTCTCATTGGTTGACTTGGTTTCAGAAAGCCAGTCACAAAGCTTTCCTCAAATGTTGTTCATAGTTTCCAAGATGGCGGCAATAGATGTTGTTATCAATATTACTCACCAATAAAATGCAACAGTACATGTAAAAACAGGAATTCGTAAAGAAAATGAGTGGAAAGATAATGAAAGGAAGAGGTTAAAAAACAATGGAAAATAATGTAAATCCCGAAAAAAATAAGATTGTGCCCGAGAAAGTGTTTCGTAGTGCCAGGCATCCATGCTGCAAAACTCGTTTCCTTAAATATTCAACATTGAATGAAGAACAGAAAGAGACGATATTTTTTATCAGTTGGGAGATTATAATAAGCAAAATACTTATTTTTTGGATCGGTGCGGCCTAATAAGTGCAAGAAAGTGTATACAAAGAAGAGGAAGGTTCCAACAGTAAGCCAGAGGAAGATTTCGTTCAGGTATCTTATTTGTCGCAATCCAGTTAATGAGGTTGAAATGTGTAGGACTGCATTTTTAGCTGTTCATGCCATTTCCGTTAAACGTTTGAGGACTGTCCGTAGCAATGTAGAATGTAACACTGAGAGTCATGAATCTACAACACATGTATCTGTATATACACCAAGACAGGATAGAAGAGGCAAGCATTCAAACAGACCTCATACCATTGGTAACGAGAGAAAAAATAAGGATAGAAATCACACCGAAATATTTCCAAGGTACACGTCACATTATAGCAGAAAGCAGAATCTGAACAAGTCCGACATAACCTCTGTTGACTCGATTGCTGGAAGTATCGTTTGTGGTGTGAAGATCTTAAAAATAGAAATGAAGTCCCAGTGAAACAGCACGTGTATGAAACCATTTTCAACAAGAAATATAACATTGGCTTTAAATTTCCGTCGGGTGAGATATGTTGTATTTGCTATTCTGCTAAGGCATCTAATAACACCGAATCCACAGACATCAGTCTGCACCAGAAAGTGATTTTTACTCTGCAGCGGAGTGTGCGCTTATATGAAACTTCCTGGCAGATTAAAACTGTGTGCCGGACCGAGACTCGAACTCGGGACCTAATTCTGGAAACATCCCCCAAGCTGTGGCTAAGCCTTGTCTCCGCAATATCCTTTCTTTCAGGAGTGCTGGTCCTGCTTCTGTTAAGTTTAGAAGGTAGGAGACGGTATCTGGCGTGAGTAAAGCTGTGAGGACAGGGCGTCAGGCGTGCTTGGGTAGCTCAGTTGGTCGCCGGCACGGTAGCTCAGCGGGTACAGTCAGAGGGTTAGCCGCACTCTGCAATAAGAAAATTGAGTTGATGGAATGACAATGAACTTGAACAAGTGTCATGGGACGTCCGTCCCGAACAGATAGAACGGTCAATCACGAACAAAATGAGATTTTAAAAAAATGTTGGTAGAGCACTTATCCGCGATGGCAAAGGTCCCGAGTTGGAGTCTCGGTCCGGCAGACAGTTTTAATCTACCAGGAAGTTTCATCAATCTGCACCCTAAGAAAGCTGAAGCTGCATATAGTGCTCTGAAAAATGACTCAAATGAGTCAAAACAGGATGGTAGTGGCGCAGTCGTTTTGTGCAAAGACTTATAACAAGCATTGCCAACACTATATATTTCGACAGAAACAGTTTTTATAAGAGACAACTTCGGACATATAACTTCTGTATTTACCGTTGTAGTGATGAGAAGACAGTGATGCGTCTAGTCACTCGGTGGACACTAATGAAATATTTTATGAAATTATGCAAGTACTCGTAGTTACGTTTGTCCGATTCGTAACTTAATGGCTGCTGCTGTGTAACGTAGGAATGTCAAACAACTAATATACAGCTGTAAGCAATATTATCATATTAAAGATTACTCCAGTTGTGTTAATAATGTCTTTAGAAACACAAATCATACGGAACAAGCTATGGGAATGTTTGTCAGTATATTCAGTGAGTACTATAAGCAAGAGAACTGTTTCTCAGAAAGTTTATTATCAGTCTGTGATGGAGAATACATAAAAGCCATTATTATTTTCACTTTGCATTATTATTCTACAGTGACATTGAACTTACAGTAAATAATTTATTGTAACAGAAATAATATTTTAACGAAATACCTCACACCCGTTTTTTCCGTTTTTGGATTCTAGTTTCAGAAATAATACAACACAGACACTTTAAACGAGTCAAATTAGTGGCATACATGAAATAGCTAAGGCGATGAACTAGCAACAATACTAAAGAAGACAAAAAACAGAGAATAAACACGAAGACTATTCCTGTGATTTTTCCACATTTTCCTCATTTTTTAAATCGTTAGAAGTATTGAGCGCTTGATATAATGTGTGATACCTAGAAGGTATAATACCCTTGTTACATAAATCTATAAGATCTTTTTTCTTTTCCTTAACTATGCTGAGTGGACTGTCATACGCTGGGTGCAGAGTATTGTCTTCAGGTCTTGGATTCGAAGTATTTCGTAGGCCAGGTCTTTTCTTG
This sequence comes from Schistocerca gregaria, assembly GCF_023897955.1. Taxonomy (NCBI): domain Eukaryota; kingdom Metazoa; phylum Arthropoda; class Insecta; order Orthoptera; family Acrididae; genus Schistocerca; species Schistocerca gregaria. Next base: position 516,045,125 of record NC_064921.1, on the reverse strand, counting down.
GTGTGCAAAACTTGAAAGCCACGATCATCTTAGGAATACTTGTAAAACATCACGTCAGGCTGGTTCTTCATATATTCCATCCAAACAATCTTAAGCCATTTCACAGATTCTCCATTCTCAGCAGTTTTTCTGCTCCGAATTATTTTCTTCTGAAGCTGGTTGAAATCTAAAATTTGAGTGTTAACCATTTTATAGAATACTGCCTTTGCATTCACTTTAGGGCAAAAAAGAGCAGCTTTTAAGTCAAATTCAGCTAGCAGAGATTCGTCTTTTCTTGCACTTTCTTTCTTAATATTCTTCAATTCCCTTGCCATGTCTTTCCTTTTCATATGCTTTTCCTGTTCTCTTTTAAAATCTTTGTCTTCCTTTTCCTCCGCCGAAAGATATGAAAATTTTAAACATTAATCACACATATCTTTTCGTGGCCTGTAGAATTTCAAATTAAATTCGTTTGTGAATACCTCCCTATACAGCTATAATTTCTCGACTGTCTTTCCTTCCTCATAGCATCGTTCCCAATATGAATCATACACTATCTTAATACTCATATCGGCTGGAAAATAATCTGCAGTACATTGTTTTCTCTTGTAATGAGAAGAATGGACAGGAAAACTCTAAATGAGTTTCCTTATAGGTTCTTCACATTCTTCTGAACCCTTTATTCCTGGTTCATGACATCCTCTCCACTCTTTCTCAATTACATGACGTTCATCTCGTTTTTAATAGTATTTCGTACGAAGGTTTCGGAAATATCAAATATCTTGAGAAAAAACTGCATACACACTTGAATCTCTTTATTAGATAGAATTTCTTGATCCTCTTCCTTCGTGAGTTATCCAATTAGGTCCTCACACTTTGTTTCTCTTCTTCTTCCAGTAACGTATTTAGGTAGTGCTTTTGTAGCTCAACTGATCCATGATCCCAGTAGGCTCTATGGATATTCTGTATGTTTTGCTCAGCAAACTTACTACTGCACTGTCGTGGACATTTAGAGCAGTATTTTGGCTTCACATTTCTTGCAGAAACTTCGGAATTCTTCATAGAAATATATGCCCTACCATGCTGTCGATTGATTTTTCTTTTCTTTTCCATTCCTCTTTAACTGATACCCTTTTTCATTTTGTTGCTACTCTCAAAACCAGCATTGTCATCTGTAATTTCTGTGCCCTGATTGTGTTGATTTACTTATGCACTACTTACATCCTGAGCAGTTTTTTGTGACATTCTTTACAAGGGACGTTCCATATTGAACACAGCTGTCTGTAACAATAACATGACAAGTATTCAGAGAAGGGAAAAGAATATTAACTGGAACTGCTATAGTGTCTAGTAATTGTTTCGCTACTCACCAGAATCTTCCTATGAGGAAGAATCATCATCTGTATGTAAACCAATGAATGTCCCTAGCATCTTCACATGAAGTCTTTCCTCAGCTATGAATATAAACAACAACATTAATAATAATAATGATGATGATGATGATGACAACAACACCAATTTGCAATAATAATAATTGTTATTATAGTACTTACTACCGAAATATATACAGTAATAAACAGGTTCTAATACTTACAAGGTTCCATTTAATTCTTTACCTTCTCTACGCACATTTTCACCATCTTCATCTGGACTGCCGGCCGGGGTGGCCGAGCGGTTCTAGGCGCTACAGTCTGGAACCGTGCGACCGCTACGGTCACAGGTTCGAATCCTGCCTCGGGCATTGATGAGTGTGATGTCCTTAGGTTAGTTAGGTTTAAGCAGTTATAAGTTCTACGGGACTGATAACCTTAGAAGATAAGTCCCATAGTGTTCAGAGCCATTTTTTTCCTCTGGACTCCATAGCGCCCCTACCTGCTTGTAAGGCCATTCAGAACTGAAACAATATTTATCTTTCTTGCCAGGAAGTCGCATTTCATTGTTCTCATAGAACAACGGCAGCAAATGGTTCAAATGGCTCTGTGCACTATGGGACTTAACATCGGAGGTCATCAGTCCTCTAGGCTTAGAGCTACTTAAACCTAACTTAACCTAAGGACATTACACACATCCATGCCCAAGGCACGATTCGAACCTGCGACCGTAGCGGTCGAGCGGTTCTGGACTAAAGCGCCTAGAACCACTCGGCCACATGGCCGGCGCGACGGCAACAATGAGTATAAAGAGAAGTAGCGGGAAAATAAACTTCTAACAGTTCTGTTAGGATCAGAGAAACGTAAGAGCTGTTCCGTTTAACAAATTAACACTGTGTACTGAAGTCTAAAACCGGATCAGCTCTTCCTTGCTATTTTTAGTAAAATTTAGATACGTTGACAACTAAAACAGAAACCACATAAGACAGAGTTACGCTTGTTTGATCGTAACGTGTGTCTTGATACCTTATGGTACTAACGACTCAAAAGTAGCAAAAATGTAGTTACGTCTGTCTGATCCTAAATGAGCGAATTGTAATAAAGTGGCTCTGATAAAATGGCCCTGAGCACTATGGGACTTAACTGCTGAGGCCATCAGTCCCCTAGAACTTAGAACTACTTAATGCTAACTAACGTAAGGACATCACACAAATCCATGCCCAAGTGAGGATTCGAACCTGCGACCGTAGCGGTCCCGTGGTTCCAGACTGTAGCGCCTAGAACCGCTCGGTCACACGGGCAATAGAATGGCCTACTATTTAATAGTATTTGCAAAACACCATCTAGTTACTACAACAACTGTTGGTATCACAGCAGGAGTTCACATTATTATACAAAATCATGTTTCTTTAATTCCCATTTCCTGACAACATACGACCGTTTTCCACTGGGCCCCTCAGTTAAATTAAACTACACAAGTTTTTAATCACTAATCCATTGTTTCAGTTCAGCTTTCTATTTACTTGTACACAGCTGAACGTGTTTATGACGTGTAGTGCATAAAGTGTTGTGCACCATGTGGCCTGTAAAAAGAAACGTCTTTTCGTGGATAGCTGACCATCGTGGAACATTTACTTTTTAATTGTCAAGTTTGAAAGAAAAACGTTTCGTGCAAAAAAAAGTTTAAAATAGACCAGCATGCAGGAATGCAGAAGAAAAGACCACAACAACTTCTGACAACAGCAAACTTGCAGTAGCAGGTATTTGTCCAAACGTAACTAAAAAAGTCTGTTTAACCTGGATCAATGTGAAGTATTCATTGCAAACACTATTCCTCTTCACAAACTTACAAATTCTATCCTCAAAAGTTTCCTGCGCAAATATTGCTTAAATCCAAATATACCAGAAGAATCAACACTGCGTAAAAATTACATGTCGACAATTTACGTAAATGTTCTCGAAAAAATACGCAATGAACTCAAGTACAGCATTATCTGGATTTCAGTTGACGAAATTGACCCTTGTGGCCATTACAATGCAAGTTATTTGTTGGTGCTTTAACAGGACAGCTTACTTCTTCCTATTTAGCGTCCTACAAAAGTAAATTATTCTACAATCGGCAGATCTGTGAATGAGGGTATTAGAAAAATATTTCCACAAACTTCTGCAGATGAAAGAGTAATTCTGTTTATTTCAGATGCCGCTCCGTATATGATCAAAGCAGGAAAAGCCCTTCCACTATTTTATCCCAATTTGATACGTGTGACGTGCTTTGCTCATGGAGTACATCGCTTTGCTGAAGAAGTATTTTGTAAGTAGGCTGTATAGGTTTTTTTTACTGGTAACGCCACGTAGCGCTCTGTATGAAAGTCACTGGCTGTGCTGTATGTAGTCTGTGGCTGGTTTGCATTGTTGTTGGCCATTGTAGTGTTGGACAGTTGGTTGTTAACAGCACGTAGCGTTGCGCAGTTGGAGGTGAGCAGCCAGCAGTGGTGGATGTGGGGAGAGAATTGGCGGAGTTTTGACAGCGGATGATCTGGGGGTGTGTCCATCAGAGAGAGTAAATTTGTAAGACTGGATGTCATGAACTGCTATATATTATGACTTTAGAACACTATTAAGGTAAATACATTGTTTGTTCTCTATCAAGATCTTTCATTTGCTAGCTATGGCTATCAGTAGTTAGTGCCTTCAGTAGTTTGAATATTTTACTTAGCTGGCAGTAGTGGCGCTCGTTGTATTGCAGTAGTTCGAGTAACGAGGATTTTTGTGAGGTAAGTGATTTGTGAAAGGTATAGTTTAATGTTAGTCAGGGTCATTCTTTTGTAGGGATTATTGAGAGTCAGATTGCGTTGCGCTAAAAATATTGAGTTTCAGTTTGAGCACAATCATTCATAAATTTTTCTAAGGGGACGTTTCATATGTTCCACGTTTGTGACTGTAAATAAACTGATTTCATCCACAAAGAAAGCGTTTCTAAAGGCTCCTGCTCGCATCAAGACCAAAAAGAGAAATTACCAAATGTGCCCTTACCTCTCGGACCAATGGTAACTCGTTGGTGTACGTGGGTCGTAGCTGTGTTATCTTACAATCAACAGTTCGAGGCCATTAGAGGGGGAGCAAACGACTTCAGAGGCCTTGGCAGTTTACCAGTGCAAGGAGGCTTTTAATGATTCCGGTATTAAAAAAGGCATTGCTATGATTAGCACTCATTTTTCCCATATACCTGCGAGTACTAGAAAGCTTGAAACTCAAGGTTTGGCGTTGAATGAATCTGTTCAGCTAATGAATAAATTTATTCTAGTTCACTCCTCAGTGCCAGAGGTATTTTCAAGAAAACTTAACAAAAATTTAAACAGTAACTCAAGCTTTGAACCCTTGTGCCAAATTGGTATTTTATTAATAGGGTGGGCGAACTTTTACTAGAAACAATAAATGCCAACGTATTGCCCAAATTCAATACTGCTCAGTTACCTCAGGTGATACAGAACGGTACTTTTCTGCTTATGTTTTGAGTGATCTAAGACAATCTTACTACTGAACATTTGGAACAGTACTTGGTTGTTAATGTTTACAATAATAGGACAATTAAAATAAATTGTAAATAATGCTTTGGTCCAATAGTTTTAATTAAAAGTTTATGCTGTTCAAAAAATTCATGATTGTATGTTGTTTTCTACATAAAATAGCATGGAGTTTTTGAGCATGCCTCTCTGCTTGCGATATATCTCGAAGTTGGATCTGTGCGTATCGATTGTTTCGCCGCGACTGACTCTCATCGCATCCACTTGTTATCGACAACAACAGCAAAGAAGCTGAGCTCTTCCTCGTAACTATACGCACAGATTCGACTTTGAGATGTAATGCACGCAGTAACTACAATGTTTATTTTTATTATTTGATCTTGCATATTTCTACACTTTTCATGCATTTTTCAATCATATTTGCATGCATATTTTAAGTTTTTTATGCATATAATCCGGTCTTTAATGATTACGAACTGTATTATCTTGTAAATCAAAGCGTTATGTAGCGGTCTTGAACGGACAGCGGCAACAATATTTTCACTTTTCGTGATAAATATTACTCAATATACAAATGAACATTATCGAAGCAGTGGGGAGAGAGCTAAGTGCTCCTTGGTTCGCAACGTTAGAGTGAGTGCAGAACAACGAGGCCGGCAAGCGTACAGAGAACGATAGTGGTGGGGGTTGAGGGCAGCTGCTGTTGGAAAAATGCCGTTCTAGACCGAAGCCTACGGTCAAAGTACCTGTAAATATTAAGTGGAGCACCTCCATGCCCACACCTGCATGATGACCATCCAAAAAGAACTACCACCACTTCTCCTTTAGTTAACATCTGAAAGGATTTCCGCTGTAAATTCATCGAAAACATCTATTTATCTTCGCCGGACTTGTCAATCATCTCTAACTTTCAAAGAAGCGTCACGAGTGGCGAATTTAGAGTAAATCCTACATTTATCCAGTTGCCATGTGAAAATTTTCTTGTTTTGCCAAAACGTAGTAGTGTTTACACAGCATCATCTCACTGACAGGTTTTCCAGTCGCATTTGTGAGAAAATTCTGAAGCATTGGTTTATTAAGTGAGGAACAGAAGACAGGTAAGGTCAACAGCTTATGAAACAACATTTCCTTGGTAACATGGAATATCTCCACTTATGTTGTTTCAAAACACACACTATTTCTCTTTTGACCACTCAGCGATGGCCCTTAGAAACTACAGTCTTTCATCGAAGAAGTCTGTAGTCACCGGAATAAAGCAATTGATAATGGAGGTTCGTATGTAGCCATATGGCAAAATACTCTCCCCCTTGAGTGCTATCATTTTCCAGAATATTACTTCAATATCCGAAACGTTTATGAGAAAGAGGGAAGTTTTGGATATTTCATTCTGGCTTTATCGCGATCATAAATGGGTAGGTCACATAAGATCGTTTTCTCGAGATCGTGACAGAGATTTCTACCCAAGTCTAAAGAAAAACTTAATATGTTAACTAAATTTCGTACGCAACAACATATTATGTGATGTGCACCAAAAGCAAAATCGTAGTTACCTCCATTTTCCATTGCAAACTTTTTCGAATTTCACAGTGTCTTACTTAATTGCCAATACCACGTTAACAATTACCATTGACGAAATAATGAGCACTTCATCATGAAGTTAACATTCACTGATCAGCCAGAACATTATGGCCACCTACTTAACAGCCAGTATGTCCAACTCTGGCACGGATAACAGCGTCGACGCGCCGTGGCACAGCATCAATGACGCCTTGGTAGGTTGCTAGAATGAGCTGGCACCACACGTACAGCATGCTTACTATTACTACACGGACCGTGCGTGTATTTGACTAGCAGTCATTCCTAGTCAGGTGACGCCGCTATCGCCTGGACGGTGTTCGTAATATTCTAGCTGATCAGTGTATAAAACTAAAAGTACCACAAAAATAAATTTTTTTGCATGCTAGTTCTGCAAAATCATTTTAGAAACATTGCAGGAAGTGCGTCTCGATTCTGTCAAGGCAGCCGGCCGAAAGCGGGCAAGCAGTGCTGGTTTCTCTTCTGAACAAAGAAATGCTTCGGACGAGTACTGATCACTCTGCACCGGCAACCGAACTCCGTGAACGCGACATTATTATGTGTTTTAATGCTATGTGAGGTCACTTTTGTATGAGAGCTCTTAAAACAGTAGGTACATATACCTTGATTAGTGCCTTTTGTGTCATAAAACACTGTTGGCAGCCACCATTATTCATTTTTCGATTCATAGACAGACTGTCATCCAAAAACGACGCACATATTCTCAGAATAATTCCTTCTTACAAGTCAAAGACTACTTCTGTTTCAAGCATATACTGTACGTTGATTAATATTTGAAAGGTACGTTACCGTTTTGTTGGCAACACTACAGATTCATCTTTACGACATCTTATTACGACATATATCTCGTCCAGATCGATGGTTAATGGATGTATAGTGAGAACCTGCACCCACAGTCATCATTTCTTTCGTGAAACATTACCAACTTCTCTGGTGTTTGAAGTGCTACGTAATTAGACTGCTACCATACACTTTTCCTCTAACATTCTGCAATTGCACACATTTACTGTTACTGTTAATTCCGTTCGGTCAATGGAGATCGAATAATATTTCTGTTTAGCTACCAGCTACAAACTTGCAGCATATTCGCCGAGCAAGCCTCAAGATTCTGCAGGGAGTTACATGGAAAATTCCATCAAACATAACTTGTCGTTAGTTGAATTCAGGTAACGTCGTTAAATAACCGTACAAGTGTGCTTTAAGTAATATATAAATAATAGTATCAACGAATCTAAAACTCAAACTCTAATTGAACTTTAATTATATAAATAAATAAAGAAAGAAAATAATTGATTTATTAAGAATTGAAATAATTTTTATTTATGTATTATAGAAGATCGACTCACTTTTTAAATATATCTCTATGTGGATAAGGAAAAAGTAAACAACACTAGACAAGCATACATAGTCAAGCTATGACGGTTGGGAACGAACCAGAATTACGTATTGCTACTGTAAGAAAGATTTACTTTGCTGCGTGGCCACAAGTCCTACTTTTCTTGTAGTTCGAGTAAAACGCTGAATCCTAAAATTAACGAGTCACATGAGAAGAAAATTTTATCACATCTTACTGAGCACGCTCTAGGCAAGAATTCATTATATTTGCAATATGTCACAATGTGAAAATAACTGCCGAATTATTCTGAAGGTATCCATTACAGAAAACTCCAGAGATGTGGGCTGTTTGCTAGAGGCATGCTCCGCCACCAGCAGCATCCAGCAGTGGCCGGCTGTATCCGGCGCGAACGGCGCCTGGAGTTTTGGCTGACGCACCGCTCTCTATGCGACCGCAGGGCGGGAGAAGGGAGGTCGGGGTGGGGGGCAACTGCAAGCGCTAATTCAGTTACTGAAGGAAGAGTGAAGTAGCTGGCTGCATCTGTTAACATCTGTGACAAACCACAGTTGCGTGTCACAACAGTATGCAAACCCGAACACCGCACATACCACATTGTAAGACGGAAACAGAAGGGCGACTGGACGATTAACGTCTCGACAATGTTGAGGGCACCAGAAACGTATCACTAACACATGTAAATGTTGGAGGAACCTGCGGTCTTTTTCATATATGCAACCGTTGCCACTAAGGGCGCAATGGCTGAATCGTATTGTGAAAAGTATTCCTTCGGCATACGCACGTCTCTTCAACTGCAACATTTCATTGATGATTTCAGCTCTACAGTACACACTCTTCAAAAGTTCAACGGAAATGCTTAACCCTGCCTTGGGGCTCTACATTCGGCATGTGATAGCATAATTGTTATTCCATTTAAACTCAATTTGATTTTTGATCAATCTTTATGTGTGTTTAATAGCAAGGAAATTGAAATAAGACCCACCTCTCGTTTTACCAAACAAGTTCCTTATTTCTTTGTGACTTAGATACAGCAGCAAATCTGGCATGTTATTAAGAACTTGAGCCATGAAATAGATTTTAAATGTAGTCAGCACTTACCGATTTGCAGTGAACACATAGTGCGTAGTGGGGCGATCACACTGTTGTAGAAGTAATTCAAAAGCCAAGACCGCTTAAATACTGTTTACTGGATAACCTGTTCCAACACACTAAAGGTGCCGTCATCGGATCTGACTGTATGTTGACATTTGTAAACCATTTGGATATAACAATACATGATGCAGACTAGCTGATATAAAATTATTGTCACAAAAAATAAAAAACAACTGCTCTCATGGAAAAGAATTACCACGAGAGCAGTTATTTTTATTTTTTGTGACAATGATTTTATATCAGCTGGTCTGCCTCATGTATCGTTATATCCAAATGGTTTAAAATGTTAACCTAAATTCAGATCCGATGATGGCACCTTTAGTGTGTTGAAACAGGTTATCCAGTAAACAGTATTTAAGCGGTCTTGGCTTTAAAATTATTTCTACTTACCGATCTGATCGCAGTAGAAATTCTGATATGAGGGGGTTATGTTATCTGATTTCCTCTTCTTCCTTTCCATTTTTTACGATACCTCGTTTTTATTTGATACGTGCCAAAGCTTAACCAGATAATCCTATATCTTTCGATGTATGTTTCAGACAGTTAAGAATGAAAACCTAATGTAAAATAATCTGTGTCATCCTGTGGTGCGAAGCACCCACACGGGGCGCTTTGTTCTAAGCGTAACAATTTCGTTTGAGTACCTCAAGTAGATCGAAATACTTAGTTTCATAACCAACGACAAAGCTTAAATGTGTGGTAAGGTACCATAGCCTTACAGTTCTCAAGACGGAAGCCACTGACGCCTACACCACAGGCAAATATATCATTTAACAATGTTTTCTTTCAACTCCAAACCATACACGATTTCTTACCTTTTAAAAGTGTAAAATGCAGATAGCCAATTCCTGATTTAGTAAGAATAGAGAACATCAGAGAACTTTATGTTTAATATTGGGTGCGTGTGGATCATTCAGTGCCAAATTTTTACGCGCAAGTGGTAATTTCTTTTTGATGGGTCTTCGGGATCGCTGTTATTTTCTTTATACATAAATGATTTTGCGGACAAGGTGAACACCAGTCTGAGACTGTTTGCTGATGATGCTATGGTGTATGGCAAGATGTCGTTGTTGAGTGACTGTAGGAGGATACAATATGACTTAAACAAAATTTCTAACTGGCGTTCTACATGTAGAAAAATGTAAGCTAATGCCGGTAAGAAGGAAAAACAAACCCACAATATTCCAAAACGGGATTGGTAGTGTGCTGCTCGACACAGTCACGTAGATCAAATATCTTGGCGTAACGTTACAAAACGATACGAATCATAGACTTCGGGTCACTGGGAGAATGTAGGGAAACTGTGATTCATGTGCAAAGGGGACCGCGTATAGCACACTAGTGTGACTCATACTAGAGTACTAATGGTTCAAATGGCTCTGTGGACTATGGGACTTAACTTATGGGGTCATCAGTGCCCTAGAACTTAAACTACTTAAACCTAACTAATCTAATGACACCACACACATCCATGCCCGAGGCAGGATAGGAACCTGCGACCGTAGCAGTCACGCGGTTAGGGACTGAGCGCCTTAACCGCGAGACCACCGCGGCCGGCTGTTCCTCAAGAACCTTTCGAGGAATAGTACTGAGAAAACTCAGAAAACAGGCATTTGTGGCTAACTGCAGAACGTTCCTACTGCAGCCAACAAACATTTCGAATTCGGATTACGAAGATAGGAGAATTTAGGGCTCATCCCGAGGCTTACAGATGGTCGTTTTTCCCTAGCTCTACTTGCGTGTAGAATCTGAAAGGACATTAGTGGTACTTGGTACCCTCCGTCGCGTTCTGTCCGGTGGGTTACCGAGAACGTATGAAAAGGTACATGTAGATGAAACACACCAGTTGACCCAAGACGTACTCATCACAGTCATTCTCATTAAATCAGTTAAGCCTACCGTAAGACACCTAACTCACTTCCTGCTGAAGTTCTGACTACCAGAGAGACCAGGCATACAGAATAACAGGAGAAATATACGGCATGTGTTGTCGGATGTATCGTTGTGTAACAGTGTCGCGTTCCTAACCCAAACTTGTCTTAAATGTTTTTATAACTCAAACAGTAGGAATCGTAAGAGTATTTGAAAATTTCCAGACCTGCTTTACGTTATGGCATCTGCAAGGATATGGAATTTCTCGAAGTGGCCGAAAGACTTTCGGAAGGGGCTGCGAGGCCGCGGGGAATAAAAAAGCGAGGAACTGAGAGAGGTATTAAGCAGAAGAGAGAGCCCCGAGGGATGAAAAGAAGCAGACGGGTAACGGCCGGAAATTGCAGGGAGATTTCGCCGTCGTTCGACGGTAAGTCCACAGGCGGAGAACTTGAGCTGATTACGCGGCAAAGTTGTCGGAAATAAGATCGGTTGCGGGGGCGGCGGGCGGCGGCCCCGACCAGCTGCCACCCGCCGGCAAAGTCACGGCTCCACAGTGCCACGTACCTATAGTCAGCACCCTCGTAGTGGGAAGACTTGTTTTCTCTCGATACGTTGTCTCACTTGCTCGTTGTTACTGAAATTGGGTTTTTTTCTACCGTTTACAGCGCTCTCTTCTACGTGTCTTGAATTTTTCTGTTGGGAATGACTGCTACAAACGCTCGAGGGATTGATGAGCAAGGTCTGATGCTTGAGTACATGTGGTTATACCTGCGTTAGCAACTTATGCAACGGCCGACACGCAGCGATGCAGTGATAGGTGCTTCACTGGAAACATGGCAGTCATGAATCTACACATATTTTTGAAACCTTCCCGTCAAATAAATAAAAATAATAATGATTGACTTAACGCGTTTGGACGATAACCTTCCCGTCTCGACTAAAATAATTTAACTTACTTTCCGTCTAATCAAAGCAAGAAAGAAAGAGAATTGAACTTTTTGTGCGTTGCAGCTTTCCTGTCTGGACTTGCCTTTGACAACGCGTCTGATATGATAGTCTTTAGCGCACACAATGTTGTAGGCCTTGTGCCTTTATTGGCAACAATATTAATGTGACTGATCAAAAGAAGATTATTTCGAAGTGAACAACAAGAATTAAATCATGTAAGTGATAATTTTACTTTAAAATAATAATAAAAACATTTCATACAGCAGAGGACCAAGAATGGCCTTACCAGTGCTCCACAGCGCAGCAGTTCACACAAACGGTACTCCACGGCTCCGAGCTCACAGCCCCATACAAAATGCAACACAGCCACAGCGACCCAGAGTACTACCAGAACCACCAGGCAGTAACCCAAAATCGTACTCAGCCAAAAAAAGGAGCGACTCTTAAAATAACGAGACCTAGCCCGGGCCGGGCAACAGACGAAATGCCGGGAGATCCATAAGAAACCTCAGCCAACTTAATACCAAAAAATCAATTTATGAACAATATGCACAACACAAGACCTCTCAGTCCAAAGGCTTCCTTTTAGTCGCGAAGGTGGCTCCGACCCGCCCGCTGAGGTGCCAAGCGTCGTACGGAGTGCCGAATCAAGCTGAACCTTCGTTAACGGAAAGCGGAAGCACGACAAGACAAAACAAAGTCCAATCTAACAGCGCAAGACAAACTCTAAGGAGTGCCACTCGAAGACTATGCACTCGAAGATCAAACATAAAGCACCCGGACTAACGTGCCGCTGAACGACGCAGTTCCATCACCAGCGTCTAGTAGAGTACGGAGAGCAGCGTACCCCATCGATATACATCGATGGGACGGTAAACGAGGATAGCAATCCCAGCGACGGAAAGCCAGGAGGACGAAATGACATCCCGCCGCACATAGAAGATATTTCAAACTCAGGTTCCACAAACTACAACAGGCGAGATTTTGCTCCCATTGCGAATCAAGTTAAACGGCACACCAAACCGCTGTCCACACTATTAACCGTAAAATCACGGTCCGGTCTTCCCATCGGGCCCCACTCGGCGTCCAGACGGAAACAACCCCAGCCGAGCCGAACTGTCTCCACGCGAAGGCAGCCACCTCTTTCCTCCTCACACGCCTCCAGCTAAGCTCCGGAGAGCGATCACACACGGAAACTAACGCTAACGCCAAAGCGCCGTTTGAGTGGAAACTCAGCACGAAGATCGATACGGACATGGAAATAAGCGAGCAACGTAACAACAAGCTTGCACCGTGCCCCTTAGTACTGGTTTGCTATACAGTGAACCTGAAAACATACATATATATTTTCGTTACCTTCCATTTTATCGGGTCACCTCTGGATAACGTCACCTGACTGCATGTCTGAATATACTTGAAACGTCCCCTTAGAAAAATTATACAAGACTGTGCTTAAACTAACACACAATATTTTTTGCGCAACGCAATCTGACTTTCAAAAGTCCCTACAAAAGAATGGCCCTAACTAACATTAACCTATACGTTTCACAAATCACTTACCTCACAAAAATCTTCGTTACTCAAGCTACTGCAATACAGCGAGCGCCACTACTGCCAGCTAAATAAAAGATTCAAACTACTGAAGGCACTAACTACTGATAGGCATAGTTAGCAAATGAAAGATTTTAATAGAGAACAAACAATGTGTTTACCTCACTAGTCATAATATATATAGCAGTTCATGACACCAATTCTTACAAATTTCAAAACTCCGCCATCTCTCTCCCCACGTCCACCACTGCTGGCGGCTCACCTCCAACTGCGCAACGCTACGCGCTGTTGGCATCCAGCTGCCGCTGCCCAACACTACAATGGCAGACAACAATGCAAACCAGCCACAGACTGCGCACAGCACAGCCAGTGATTTTTCATACAGAGCGCTACGTGGCGTTACCAATAAGAAAATGTAAACAGCCTACTTACATACTCACTCTCATCTATTGTTGATAGTTATGTGGGTCGGCTTTCATTTCCTAGGATTACAAATATGCGAACTAAAATTGTACTTATTATACATTTGCTTTTTTGATTGAAGTTACTGGTGCAAAATTCAATGGCATTATTAAATTAAAAAAATTGAGAAAACTCGACAAAAGTTAAATCTTGTGGTTACTGGGTTCAATGAAAAATAATAGGGTATAGACTGAGATAAACTAATCTATTCCGAAAATGTATGAATATAAATTTTATCTCCTTATAATGATTTAATTCATAAAACTTTAGTTTGGGGATTGTGTACATAAAACAGATTAAAATGTAACAACGAACTTACAATATGCAGTTAACACTTAAATACCTTTGATATCTTCATGACGTCGATTTTTATTAATTCATAAGTAATTACCAATTACATAATTACGGTATTCTTCAAATAGTATACAGCTGGTGGCGAACAGGCAGACTTCACTGCACAAAGCTTGACTCAAGGGTGTTCTATCGACAATGCTGCGCCCTTGTCAACCTGCTCCTTATGTATCAATGTGCGGACTCCACGGCCAACAAGGAGCTTGGTGCAGATACTTCACTGTCACCATCGATATGCAAAGAACTTAAATAAATTTTTCAAAACCTTTTTCTTACACTCTATAATTGTTATTTACACATTTCTTAGCTTGTATATATTTTTCATCAGTTTATTATTTTCATTTATTTATGTTTCGGCCTCGTTGATTTTCTATTGAAATATTTCATTTTAAAAATGTATGCATGTATGTGAGGAAATGTGTGTCTGTAAGCATGCGAGACCATATATAATACAAGAAGCCACGAATAAAAACGGGTTTGTCTTGCATTCACAACTCGGGTTCTTTTGGTGGTAAAAAAGTGTGGTCAAGTGTTTTGGATAGGGACCATTTGCATAAGCAATAGGATCATCTTAATATCAGTACAGGGTCAAAGTATGAATATTACACACCTCATCTTGCTTAGGTATATGTAGCAAATCGTTTATTCTTTTTGCATTTGTTGTGGTCTACGATGGGCTTGTTGTGACTAACTGAAGGTTCCTCCCAAGAAAAGTTTTTTATTTATTTTTCATTTTGCTGCATTTTCACCGCCACCAGCGGACCAAACCCAGCCGAGAATTCCAAGAGGACATTGCACAGCAGACGGCTGACATTTTTGCAATCTATTTATAAGATCCCAATCTCAAAAAGCTTGAAAATTTTCTTGAGGTCTGTATCCGTCTCCAAGATACAGACGTTCAAAGTTACCCTTCTACATGGTATGAGGAGGCATTTAAATAATAAATAACGGTAGCAAATTTCTCAAATTTTAACGGTATTTTTTCTAGGCATTTATCTAGAAGAGCAGTCTACCGGTTTCCAAAAATATATACCAGTTACCGAGAAACACCCCAAAAACGTTTTTGGGAACCAAAAGCCAGCCGCAGATTCCGAGGGGCTATGCACTGAAGATGGTTGTAATCTTTAGGATGTACTCCTAAGAACAGGTACCGAACTACCTTGAACATTTTGCAAACAACCTTTTAGGTGAGGCAACCACAATTATGATTATTCTTCTAGGGTATTAATAAGCACCTCAGCTGTATTTGGTCCATTTATTACTCTATCACTCCAGGTTTCGTGGCGCTAAAAGTCACATCCTCAGGTGAACATCGCTCCTCCGAACTGTATGACACCGCTAACATGGTCGGGGCCGCGTGCTCGGTCATCTGTATCTGTGATACAGTAATAAAGGACCAAATACAGCTGAAGCGGTTATTAATACCCAACTTGAACATTTTCTTCATATCTTCGACCGTTTCTGACATACAGAGGTTCAAAGCCACCTTTACGTACGTGTAAAATACACTACTGGCCATTAAAATTGCTACACCATGAAGATGACGTGCTACAGAAGCGAAATTTAAGCGACGGGAAGAAGATTCTGTGATATGCAAATGATTTGCTTTTCAGAGCATTCAAAGAAGGTTGGCACCGGTGGCGACACCTACAACGTGCTGACATGAGGAAAGTTTACAACCGATTTCTGATACAGAAACAGCAGTTGACCGGCGTTGCCTGGTGAAACGTTGTTGTAATACCTCGTGTAAGGAGGAGAAATGCGTACCATCACGTTTTCGACTTTGATAAAGGTCGGATCGTAACCTATCGCGAATGCGGTTTATTGTATCGCGACATTGCTGTTCGCATTGGTCGAGATCCAATGACTGTTATCAAAATATGGAATCGGAGGTTCAGTAGGGTAATACCGAACGCCTTGCTGGATCCCAACGGCCTCGTATCACTAGTAGTCGAGATGACAAGTGAACGCACATTGGAAGCGCTTATTCGTCATCGCCTACTAGCGTATCATCCGGCGTGATGATATGGGATGCCATTGGTTACACGTCTCGGTCACCTCTTGTTCGCATTGACGGCACTTTGAACAGTGGACGTAACGTTTCAGAAATGTTACGACCCGAGGCTCTACCCTTCATTCGATCCCTGCGAAACCCTACATTTCAGCAGGATAATGCACGACCGTATGTACGGGCCTTTCTGGATGCAGAAATTTTCGACTGCTGCCCTGGCCAGCATATTCTCCAGATCTCTCTCTAACTGTAAACTTCTGGTCAATGGAGGCCGAGCAACTGGCTCGTCAAATACGCCAGTCACTACTCGTACTTTTGATGAATTGTGGTGTCGTGTTGAAGCTGCATGGGCAGCTGTACCTGTACTCACCATCCGAGCTCTGTTTGATTCAATACCCAGGCGTGTCAAGGCTGTTATTACGACCAGAGGTGGTTGTTCTGGGTGCTGATTTCTCAGGATCTATGCACCCAGATTGCGTGCAAATGTAATCACATGTCAGTTCTAGCATAATTTATTTGTCCAATGAATACTCGTTTATCATTTGCATTTCTTCTTGGTATAGCAATTTTAATGGCCAGTAGTGCATGCACTTAAAATCCTGGCTGGCCGCGGTGGCCGTGCGGTTCTGGCGCTACAGTCCGGAACCGCGGGACTGCTACGGTCGCAGGTTCGAATCCTGACTCGGGCATGGGTGTGTGTGATGTCCTTAGGTTAGTTAGGTTTAAGTAGTTCTAAGTTCTAGGGGACTTATGACCTAAGATGTTGAGTCCCATAGTGCTCAGAGCCATTTGAACCATTTTTTTTTTAAATCCTGTGTGAGGTGAACACATAGTTTATAGAATGACGTAACACAGAGAAAGATGCTGTAAGGTTTCTTCGTTATCTGCGAACCCTACGTTGTAATATTGAAGTATATGTAAAATTTTGTTGAGCGTAAGATTCGATTTACGGTGTAAAATTAATTTTGCATTATTTCAGTTTCACACATGCATGTCTTTCGATGTGAGTCACACGCCGTGTTGTAGCAGGGAAAATAAGACAACCAGCGGAAAAATACTCCTATCGGAGCACAAAAAATGTGAGTATGTTGTGTTCCTATAGTAGACTATAGTTGACCTATAGAAAGACCGAAGGAGACAATGACAGTGTGAGAGAAAGAGGGGGACATGGTGGCAGTACAGCGCTAGGAAAAGAGTGATGGAAACAGCGCCGGGGGTGAGGGGGGGGAGAAGGAGGAGGGAGGGGGTTAGTGTTTAATGTCCCGTCGACAACGAGGTCATTACAGACGCAGCACAAGCTCGGATTACGGAAGGATTGGGAAGGAAATCGGTCGTGCCCTTTAAAAGGAACCATCCCCGCAATTACCTGAAACGATTTAGGGAAATCACGGAAAACCTAAATGAGAATGACCGGAGACGGTTTTTTTTTTTTTTTTTTCACGGTTCCGAACTGCGCGCCTTTTTTTTTTTTTTTTTTCTGGAGAACAAAGTTTATTTACCACAACATAACAGTATCACAGTGGTATCAACACATGTATTCAGATAACAAAAACAAGTTCCTAGGCAATAGCCTTGATTTAAATAAAATTAAACAGTAAAATGAACTAGAATAGTACAATGAATTTATAGATGGGGGGACTGGTGATTACCCTGTGAAATTTTGTCAATAAAGCATTTTTATAATTTTTTTTTTTTAATGTTTAAAGGGAATTATAGGAATTAAAGAAAACGCCCTCCTGGCAGAACAGACAAAGCAGCATCCGCGTCCCGCCAACTTGTGGGTAGACGCACACCGAATCCCAAGGCAGTCAAGCATGTTCCAGGCACGTCTTCACGAAGAATATTGCATTTTCCGGTACATGGGACTGAGTCCTGGTATTACACACTCTCATTGAAGTCATCTTCTCATACCTGGGACACCCCAGCTGCAGGGGGGATCGAAGAAGGCACTACCCAAAAAGTTGGCATAGTACTGACGGTATCGCGGATGGTGCATGAGAAAAGTAAAGCGATCTTGCAGGAATGTCCAAAAATCAAGAACACTCTTATCACCTTCATGGAACAAATAAGAGATCGAGAGACCTTTTATCCAGATCACAGCGTTGGTCTTCGTACTTGGGAAGTATGTTTCATCTGGGAACAGAAGAGATTTCGGTGTAATGGCATGGGGAGCCGTACGTAGAAGAAAGGCAAGCATCTTCTGAATCAGCTGCCACACCTCTGCAGAAGATCCACACATCAGTCGATGTTCGTCCGTATCAAGCGTTTGGCAGCGAGGACACAGCGGCGAATCTGTCATTTTTATGGCATGTAGACGAAGTTGTGTCATGTATTTTCCATTAACGACCAAATACCAGGTCGCACGTGCGCTCGTGTCTAGGTATATATGGTGTACAGAACGCCATACCACGGGCCATGCGATCGTAGGATATCGCCTTTCCACAACATTCCGAGTGTGATTTCTCATCATGATTCGGTAAACATCACGTGCCATAGGGGGTCTGGTACTAGGCAAGTCGGCATGGACATAACTGTATTCGATGAAAAAGGTCCGGATATGTGAGAGAGGGGAAGAAATATGGGCTACTGCAACGGGTGCCACTCGAGAGGGAGGGGCCACTTCATCAATCAGGCTTCCCGATAATCCGTTTCGGCGGCGGATCCACGATTTAACCATCGTACTTACATAAAGGGCAGCTGCTTTCGCTCGGACGTTGACAAGGCCGAGGCCGCCATCTCGAGGAGGAAGTGTCAGCGTGTCGTAGCCGACTTTGAAGATAAGACCCGCGCTAACAAAGTAGCCGAACGCCGCCTGAAGTCTGTGTGCCATTGCCTTTGGCATCGGTAAAATCTGTGCTAAATGGGGTAGTCGCGAGACTAGATGAGTGTTAACAAAATCCACCCTTTGTAACATGTCCAATGCTCTCAGGAGGTTGCCACGAACGTTCGTGCGGATAGCTTGAAGCAGGCGTTTGTAGTTAAATGAGATCGTGCGCTGTATATCACGCGTGAAGGTGATCCCCAAACATTTGAGCTTGTCCACTAATGGCAATGGTGCCACACTCTCAGCTGGAAGGCCTCTACCGACGGACATAGCACTAGATTTCGTCAGGTTCACACGGCTGCCCGCAGCAGCCCCGTACTGGTTGATCCACGCCAGTGCCTCTCGCACTTCATCCTCCGATAGAACCAAGAACACCAAGTCATCTGCATAGGCGCGGCAGATGAAAGAAGTCCCCCTCATTGTTATGCCTGTCAACCGGCTCCTCAAACCGTGTAATAGTGGCTCAAGGGCAATGGCGAAAAGCAGCATCGACAGCGGACATCCTTGACGGACCGACCGCATGACGTTAATAGGGCCCGCCACACGGCCATTGACCAGCACCCGCGACGTGGCACCTCGGAGAAGCCGCAAGACGAGGTGTATAAACCTGTGGGGAAAGGCCATCCGTCGAAGTACGTTTTCGAGAAAGTCATGACTCACTCTATCAAAGGCGTGGTCGAAGTCCACTGTCACTAAGGCACCACGACTGCGACAGGTCATGGTCAGGGCTATAACGTCACGGTAATCGCTGAGTGCCGTCTGAATGTTACTATCACCTCCAAAGCACGTTTGATCCAGAGAGATAACTTGAGGGACGACGCGCCTAATGCGAGCGCCAAGAATCCGGGTAAAAATCTTGAAGTCACAATTTAACATGGTCAGCGGCCGATAATGTTCCACTCCTCGACCTCCCGATGGCTTGGGGATCGGGATAAGCAAGCCTTCTACGAATTCGGGTGGGAGAGGAAAGTCAGGGTTCATCAGTTCTTCATACATCGCAGTCCAGCGTGAGCCCATGATGTCATGAAATGTGCGGTAAAACTCCAGCGGGAACCCATCTGGACCTGGGGCTTTGTTTGCCGCACCCTTATGAAGAGCATCGGCGACGTCATCAGCCGTAATTGTCGCCGTGAGAATCTCCGCAGCAGACTCGTCCAGGGTATCTGTCAAGGAACGGAGGACATCAGACATTACCGCCACGTTCCGGTCCTCTGCTGCATAGAACTCGTTGTAGTGATCCACAAAGGCTCTTATGATATCATTCTGGGACGTCAATCGAGGACCATCTGGCATGTCGAGGGCGTTGATCAACTTTCTACGACACCGCTGCTTCTCTCGGATAACATGATGCATGGACGGGAGCTCTCCTGGTACACATTCGTGACATCTTGCGCGTACTACTGTGCCTTCAAGGCGGTGACGCATAAGAGAAATTATCTTCGCCTTAATACGTTGAATTTCAACCTGTCGTTGAACTGAGGGGGCAAGGTTTGAGAGTTCCCGGAGAATTGTGAAATAGTATTCCATGGTATGTCGGTGCCATAACATTTTATCGCGACCGTAATTCATCATAGAACGACGTAAAGCAGGCTTGGCGCAGTCGATCCACCACCGAAGTGTTGAAGGATACGCTGGAAGGCGTCTCACACAGTTGTTCCACGTCGTCTCTACGACCTGCCTACATTCCGGATCCTTGAGATGGGCCACATTCAGCTTCCACAGGCCTCGACCGCGCCACACCTTCTGCCTCTGGAGCGAAACAGTGCAAATGTAGGCGATATGGTCGGAAAAGGCGGTAGGCCATAACTCAGCGTCAAGCGTGGCAGTTACGAGTCCTGGGGACACGTAGACACGGTCAAGACGACTTGCTGAATGGCTGGTGACGTACGTATATCCAGGCCGATCGCCATGCACGCGGTCCCAAGTATCGGTGAGTTTCAGTTCATGCACAAGCAGCTTGAGTTCCTGGCATGTGGTGAAATGGGGATGTTGGTCCTTTTGGGATAACACACAATTGAAGTCGCCGCCAAGAACAATATGGTCGTAGCGTCCGACAAACAAAGGAGCGATCTGTTCTGAATAGAATCGCGACCGCTCCCGTCGCTTGGCCGTGCCCGAGGGAGCGTAAACATTGATGACTCGAACACCGTGGAAAGTCACAGCAAGACCCCTAGCCGATGGTAGGTAAATCACGTCATCTACATCAATGCCTTCCTTTAAAAGAATAGCTGTCCCACTGCCACCGTCGGCACACGGCGTGAGGTAGGAAACATAGCCATAGACATTAGGAAACGTCGCCAGGCGAACTTCCTGCAAAAGGGCAACATCTAGGTCCGACGCCCTCAACATATCACGGAGCAATTGTAGTTTGACAGGGGTGCCAATGGTGTTGACATTGATGGAGCCAATCCTGTAAGCTTGTTGTAGAATTGGGACTACAGGGACGCTCATGGAGGCACGAAGAGCAGCAGCGAACAAGAATGTTGTCCCAGTAGGCTGCACATCCCCATCCTGTAACCCTGTCGATTAGGAGTCGTGGGCTGGAGCAGCGGCATTCGCGGCTGTCTCACTAGTTGGTGTTTCGTCGGCTACATCGTCAGACCACGCAAGGGTGCGTGGATGGTGTGCGTCCAGTGGAGTACCAGCAGAGTCCGAAGGCAGTGTCACGTCGGTGGTGGAAGAGTTGTCCTGGCTCAGCTGTTGTTCAACGTCCATAGGTACAGCGCCTGGTGCATGCAAGGATGGTTGTACGTCCGACGGAGTGCAAGTTGGTGCTTCCACCATAGATTCGTCCTTCGGAGGAACAACTTGATAATTTTGATCTTCATCGTCTTGAGACTGCGTCCTGCAGGTGTCAGACGGGGCGATCCGCCGTTTCCGACGTCTCTTCGGCGACCGTTGCTTGCGCACGTGATCTTCAGTGTCCGAAGACGCCTGGGGATCCGGATGTTCAGACACAAAAGCATCGGTAGGCACAATCATGGAGTCAAGGGCCATCCTCTGTCCTTGAGATTGCTCACCACTGCACACGTCGGGAGGAGGAGGCAAGGGCGTCGGTCCGTCCGCAACAGCCTGAGGCAGTACCGGAGACGACGATGTACCAGTAGTAGGAGCCAGTGGTGTTCGCGGTCGGGGGTCGCTATGGAGAGCTTCGACAAACGTCAGCGGTAGCGACGTCGGAGCGGTCGTGGCCGGCAGGTCCCCAGGCGGTAACTGTGTGATTCTGCGCTGCAGACAGCTGGAACGGAGGTGTCCTTCTTTGCCACATCCCGAGCATGTCTTCGGCTGTCCATCATAAATAATAATTGCACGGCAGCCACCAATATATAAGTAGGACGGCACATGTTTGGTTAGTTCTATGCGGATCTGCCGTACTCCATTGAGAACCGGGTATGTAGTGAACTGAACCCACTTCTCAGCTGTGTGGCTAATCACTTTTCCATATGGATGGAATGCAGATACCACTACCTCTGAAGGCACCTCGAAAGGGAGTTCAAAAACACGTATCGTGCGCAGTCCAAGTCCCGCATGTTCCACAGTTACGTCACCGATGTGTCCATCAGAGTGACGGAACTTAAGACCACTTCGAGTTGCATCTAGAATTTTTTCACATATGTCTTCGTTGACCAATTTCACGTATACCACACTGCTCACTATAGAAAGGTGGATGCCAACAAGATCGTTGCAGTCAATCTTGACTTCATCTCTGATAAACTGTTCGATTTCCAGTGCTTTTGGTCGGGCATATTCAGGTGCAAAGCTAATCTTCAGTGTCGATTTTCGGTGGGCATAAGCCATTCTCTGTCGAATGAAATATAGCGCGCTAAGACGGCAGAATCACGTAAACAACTCCGCGAGCGAGCTGCGCGGCGAGGACGTAAACAAGACGTCCGTGCCGCTAGCGTGCCGAAAGGCGACTGAACCGTCGTCCTCCCGAATGCGAGCCTAATGTGCTTACCAATGCGCCACCTCGCGCGGTGTAGGGGGGAGCAATAAAGACGCAGAGAAAGGGAAAGTGGGTTAGAACAGATGATACTGAGAGACAGAATATATGATAATGACAATGAGGAAGAGAAATATAGTGACAGTGGGAAGAGACAGCTGCAGTAAGAAGGAAGGAATGAGATATAAGCAGTAAGACGGAGACAGTGACAGTGACAGGAGACTGTAGTAGTAGGACAGAACGGAAGGCACTGTGGCTGTGACGGAGGAGGTAATGACAGAGAGACACAGGAAGATAATGATAATTAATTGGGCTGAATGAGTGAGTGTAAAACAGTGCCCTCCCCTCCCTCATAGAAAAGCTGAACTCAGTTAGAACTAAGAAAATATCAACAAAATAGACTTTGCCCTTCGATCTAGATGGTTTAGGCTGGGGAGTAATTTGGTGAAAGAAGCAGTTCGGCAATGAAGAACTTTTTTCTTCCTTTTTAAGTAGCCTACCCGACTTTGGTAGAAATAATCTCTGCGTCGCGCACTCGATCCATTGAGGACGAAAATGAAAACAAAATTTGGGTATCCACAGACTATGAGCGATTTACAACTAAAATTCCACTCTCACAGTACCAGATTTAATTTTCATGAAACCGTTTCGAAGCTAGCAAGAGCAGATTTCTGGAAAAATTAAGACAGAAAGATCTGTAAAAATTTCTTAAGTTCTTGTAAAATGACGAGAAAATAAAAATTAAAAAGTCTGTAGCAAAATAAAGAAAAAACACATAAACTACATGCAAAAAAATTACAACATTTCTCTGTCTTTTCAAATTTATCGAGCCACCACTTTTAACTAAAAGAATCTATGACTTTCTCATTACAAAACCTGCACCAGGATAACCAAGCTTTGTGGGATTTACGGAGACTACAAAACGCTATTAATTAAACCTGACGATGTGTTGTACGAAGTTTCTTTCAATATTGCTCAACAGAGAACAAACTGAGACGACCATCCACAGGACGTAATGTCTGAACAGAGGAAAGAAATTAGCCTCAGACTCAAGGAATGAGTGAATTAGAGCTGTAAGGGTCAAAGGAGTTTTCGGTAAGAAGAATTGCTAAGAAGCTCCCATATTACACAACTCCTTCTCTCACATCATAATTTCATAACCATTTTTTTGTCGCTTGGATTTCTTTGGTCGTGAGCAGCCTGTGTGTAATATAATACGTGATGTTCGTCACATTTAAGATCGTAAAAATCGTAGTTCTCACGCAAGTTATTTTTGTACCGAGCGTTTTCTTTTGTATAGCTTTGAACGAAAGAAAAAGTAGTGGACATCGCTTGTTAGCAGAGCGTAAAAGACATTATAAAATGTGACGTTATTAAAACATCTGTGGATCAAAAAACCTGGAGAAAAGCCCAATGTTGTACCCTGAGGCTTTTTATTTCCTCGTAATTGCGTTGTGTATCATGTAAAAAACAAGTTGCTGAATGGATACAGGAAAAGAATGTCGCAACGGCCAGCCAGAGGACGAGTGACTATGTTTATAAATGAGGCAGCATTCTTCTCCTCTTTTCATCCGCACTGACAAGCAACGACGTGCAAGCGCATTTTGAATGACGGTATGTTCTCTTCCTGTGCCACGAAGTGAAACGCTATTCAGGGTGGATGTAACACGAACAGTCCGTTAAAATTTTTTTGAAAAGCTTCAGGATTTGTAGTGAGGACACAGAAGGTATCATTCTGAATAACACCCCGTGTCCCTTTATATACGGTGTTACAAAAAGGTACGGCCAAACTTTCAGGAAACATTCCTCACACACAAAGAAAGAAAATATGTTATGTGGACATGTGTCCGGAAACGCTTAATTTCCATGTCCACATAACATCTTTTCTTTATTTGTGTGTGAGGAATGTTTCCTGAAAGTTTGGCCGTACCTTTTTGTAACACCCTGTACATCGGTACCTCTCATGAACTGCTGGTTACAATATGTAAGGTAATGCTTTCCACTTTCTCGCGACACATCGGCAAAACAGTTACAGTAATACACACTCGTAACCAACAAACTTGTTTAGTATAATTCTCAGTGATGCGGAGCCTACTTATGTTATAGAGTTACATCATACAGATAAATTGACGAAAGACGGCATTTGGTAAACACTCTATTTGCGCCTGTAAGATGGTGGTCTACACGTTTTTCTATCGAGTCGAACAGCTCCGTGTTTGTTCTATGAAGTGCCTATCAACACACCAGCCCAAGAGATCAGGCTATGCGATGCGGATGAGCATCACCAGTAAAAGATCCATTGAAGAAAATCCTATACGTGTTCGGTGTGATGGAATCTATGCTTCTTATCTCACAAGACTGTATGAAGGAACGCCAACGTTCGCTGTCCATGTTGCCCTGAGACCAATGAACGTTCGCAAGGCAATGCAATTACACTGCCTTCGAGCATGGGAACGTTAGTGTTTAGTGCAAAAACTCGCGATATTGCAATAAACAGACAAATTTTCTGCACCATACTTTTCCATAATGCGAACGCTGTAGGTGTTTGATTCCACTCAGACAAACCCAAAAGTCCGACCAATCGAACGGAAACCAAACAACGCAGCTTCTATTAAGCTTACAGAGGGTTCTTCCACGCCTCCCATGCCTCTCGGACAGTAAAAGTCTTGGGATAACAGTTCACAAGTACAAGAGCCAAAGGAATATCAGGGAAATTAACTGTTTGGTTTCCACCTAAACAACAAAATTTGTGTATAAAAATAAGTTCCTTCGAATAAGGCCTCCATCTGCTACCTGTTAGCACCATAGCGTAACATGCTACCTAGAGGTTACTAATTGATTAGCTTTTGCCACGGAAACAGACTTGTACATTGGTTCAGATCACTCATTTACTAGCTGCATTTCTCTGCTGAGTGCTTCCTCTTTGTCTTAGTGTTTAGGAAAGTTTTCCATGATCGTCTGACCCTTTTGTTGAGCCCAGAGCCCAGGGCTGGGAATTCTGTGGGAGTTGGTATCCTTTTAGAGAGACAGTTAAGGAAGTTAACATGTCCATTAGCGTTTGTAGTGGAAGGAGCCGTCTCACAGATTCTACTAGCTTAGCTTTTCGACCCTCTTAATGGCAGGAAGTTATGCAATATTTATGAGGTACGAGATCGCATGGAGACACCACTGAGTGCTGCATACGGATAAAAAAAGAAAAAAACCTGACACAAAAATGTTTACATTATTACACAACCGGTCTTACATTTATCAAAAGACCGTCTCCAGATTTAAAAATTAAAACTCAAAAATCTATATAATTTTAAGTACGAAAAAAATACATTTGGTATTAGACAATAATGAAATTTTCAAACCAGACTCGTAATCGCCGTAATCTAGTTGGGGACCATACACTGTCAGCATGTCCTGCTAGACTTCATGCAACACAACTGAGAAAATAAATTTAAAAAATCCACCAACCACATCTGTTAGTGGTGATAAGTAATGAATAAAATTACACTGAACTGTTAAAACCTGCATTTTGAGATACCGTGGAAGTAGTTGCACAGCACTGCGATGGACTACGGGGAATTATACCAGACGGCATAGTAAAAAACAGCAGCCATACGAGCGTTTGTCTAGTCAAACATGAGTTTGAGGTTAATACAGCCTCCCAGACCCCAATTAATGAAAAATTTATCCTTTAGAACACATGTAGTTTCGTTAATTATTTACGCAACCTACCCTGTACTGAAGATGTTATAATATTATGATATCCTTCCCTCGTTCATTTATTTTAATTTTTCACAAGCAGCAGTGTAAGCCGCGAGGAACAAAAAATGCAACTGTCATTAACAAACGTGGTGCTTGAGAATGAAATATCTTCGTTTAACATTTATACGGATGTAACTATGACTTATTTTTCGAAATAAGTGTTATTATGTATACTAGATTTTTTTTAGTCATCTGTCTTCTGAATGGTTTGATGCGACCCGCCACGAATTCCTCTCCTGTGAAACCCTCTTCATCTCAGAGTAGCACCTGCATTTTTGGACGTATGCCAATCTCTGTCTTCCTCTACAGTTTTTCCCTCTGCAGCTCCCTCTAGTACCATGGAAATCATTACCTGATGTCTTAACAGGTGTCCTATCATCCGGTCCCTTTCCCTTATGAGTGCCCTCCACATATTCATTTCCTCTCAGATTCTGCACAGAACCTCCTCATTCTTTATCCTATCAGTCCACCTAATTTTCAACATTCGCCTGTAGCAACACATCTCAAATTCTTTCATTCTCTTCTGTTCCAGTTTTCCCACAGTCCATGTTTCACTACCATACAATGCTGTGCTCCAAACATCCACAAAATTTCTTCCCCAAATTAAGGCCAATGTTTGATACTAGTGGAATTCTCTTGGCCAGGAATTTCCTTTTCGCCAGTGCTACCCTGCTTTTGATGTCCTCCTTGTTCCTTCCGTCATTGCTTATTTTGCTGCCTAGGTAGCAGAGCTCCTTAACGTCATCTACATCGTGACCATCAATCCTGATGACGAGTTTCTCGCAGTTCTCATTTCTGCTGCGTCTCATTACTTTCCTCTTTCTTAGATTTATTTACACTCATTCCATGTTCTGTACTCATTAGACTGATCATTCCATTCAGCATATCATGCAATTCTTCTTTATTTTCACTCAGGATAGCTAGGTCTATGTCATCAGCGAATTGTATCATTGATATACTTTCACCTTGAATTTTAATTCCACTCCTGAACTTTCTTTTATTTCCATCATTGATTCTTCGATGTACAGATAGAACACTATGTGCGACCACTTCGTTCTTGGTCGTCCTCTCTTATTATTCCCTCTTGGCTCTTGTGAATACTGTATATTATCCATCTCTTCCTATAGCTTACCACTGTTTTTTTTTCTGTATTTGGAATATTTTGCGCCATTTCACATTGTGGAACGCTTTTTCCAAGTCGACAAATCCTGTGAATGTGTCCACATTTTTCTTTAGTCTTGCTTCCATCATAAACCGCAACGTCAGCGTTGCCTTTCTAGTTCCTTTAGCTTTCCTAAAGCCAAACTGATCGTCATATAACACACCCTCAATTTTCTTTTCCATTCTACTGTGCATTATTCTTTCCAGCAGCTTGCATGCATGAGCTGTTAAACTGATTGTATTGTGCAGAGGATATTTTTCCCGAAGTTAGATGGTATGTCACGAGACTTATACATTCTACACATAAACGCGAATAGTCGTTTTTTTGCCACATCCCCCAATGATTTTAGATATTCTGATGGAATGTTGCCTATCCCTTCTGCGTTATTTGTTCTTAGGTTTTCCAAAGCTCTCTTAAATTCTGATTCTAATACTGGATCCTCTATCTCTTCTAAATCGACTCCTGTTTTCTTCTATTACACCAGATAAATCTTCCCCCTCATAGTGGCTTTCAATATGCTCTATCCACCTATCCGCCTTCTCCTCTGCATTTAACAGTGGAATTCCCGTTGCACTCTTAATGTTACCACCCTTTCTTTTAATTTCACGGAAGGTTGTTTTGAGTTTCCTATATGCTGAATCAATCCTTCTGACAATCATTTCTTTTTCAATCTCTTCACATTTTTCCTGCAGCCGTTTCGTCTTAGGTTCCCTGCACTTTCTGTTTGTTTCGTTCCTCATTTCTGTATTGCTGAATTTCCCTGAACATTTTTGCACTTCCTTCTTTTATCAATCAACTTTAGTATTTCTTCTGTTACCCATGGTTTCTTCGCAGTTACCGTTTTTGTACCTTGTACCTACGTTTTTCTTTCCTCCTTCTGTGATTGCCCTTCTTAAAGATCTCCATTCCTCTTCAACTCCACTGCCTACTGAGCTATTCCTTATTGCTGTATATAGAGCTTAGAGAGCTTCAAGCATATCTCGTCATTCTTTAGTGCTTCGGTATCCCACTTCCTTGCATACTGATTCTTTCTGACTAATCTCTTAAATTTCAGCCTACTTTTCGTAGGTACTACATTGTGATCTGAGTTTATATCTAGGTACGCCTAACAATCGAATATCAGATTTCGTAATCACTGTCTGACCATGGTGTAATGTAACTGAAATGTTCCTGTATCAGCCGGGGTTTTCCAACTATACCTCTTCCTCTTGTGATTAATGAACAGGGTGTTCACTATTACTAGCTGAAATTTATCACAGAACTCAATTAAGTGTTTCCCCTTTTTCATCCCCTGTCCAAAATCAATAACCTTCTGTCACCTTTTCTTCCACTCCTTACCCTACAACTGCATTCCTGTCCCTCATCACTATTAGATTTTTCATCTCCTTTTACGTACTGTATTATCTTCTCAATATTTTCATATACTTTCGCTATCTCTTCATCTCCAGCTTGCGTCATCGTCACGTATACCTGAACTGCCGTTGTCGATGTTGGTTTGCTGTCGATTCTGATAAGAACGACCATATATGTGGACTGTTCACAGCAACAACACACTCTCTGCCCTACCTCCCTATTCATAAGGAGTCCTATTCCCGTTATACAATTTTAAGCTGTTGCTGATATTACCCTATACTCATCTGATGAGAAAACCTTGTTTTCTTTCCATTTCGTTTCACTGACCCCATATATGTAGTCTGAGCCTTTTCATATCCCTTTTCAGATTTTCTAGGTACCACGTTAAAGCATCTGACATTCCACGCCCCGACTCGTAGAACGTCATCCTTCCATTAGTTAATCTTTTTTTCATGGTATCCTCCCTTTTGGCGGTCCTCTCGGGAGATCCGATTTGGGGACTATTCCGGAATCTTTTCCCATGGAGAGATCATCATGACAGTTTTTCAACTAGAGGCACATGTCCTGTGGATACGCGTTGTGCGTCTTTTAATGCGGTAGTTTCCATTGCCTTCTGCATTCTCAAGCCGTTGATCATTGCTGATTCTTCCGCCTTTAGGGGAAGTTTACCACTCCAAGGACAAGAGAGTGCCCTGAACCTCTGTCCGCTCCTCCGCCCTCTTCGACAAGGCGATTGGCAGGACGAGGGTGACTTCTTCTGCCGGAAGTCTTCTGCTGCCAGTGCTGATTGTTAATCAAAATATAAGCTGTAGCAGGTTTCAAAGCCGGGTTCGAGGTCGTTTTCATTACCAATCAAAGACGCTACTCCTACACCACCGTCAGCTACTACATGTAAAATGCGAAGAATCAGTTTTCAGCACTGAAAAATGTGTTTGAAGTTTAAGAATTTCTTTATGTGGATGAGGCATTCTGCGTTCTGATATATTGGTTCTATTGGAATGATAGCAATCACTTTCTTGTCTTGCAGAACTTCATTTGGCAGCATGGTACTGAATGTTTCCTACTGACTATGTATAATCACGGATGCTTAAGCCTATGGCTGCAGAGTTTGGTTGCAGAACGCACTCGATTAATATATTTAAACGAAAATGTGTTACTTGAGATCGTAATAACTCTACCAAGTTAAGTCTAAACTTACTTGGTAATCTGCTTGTTTCCTTACATCCTTATCACACTTCAGTACGAGCTCGATTCCACTGGTATTTATTAGAAATTAATAGGATATGTAATTCATGTAGGGATTGTTACGAAAGAAAAAGCCATGTACCATCCTTCACCTTTTTAGAGAGAGCAGCGTCCCAAGGACCAATCTGGCTGAACGTAACTTCAGCAGTAGTGAAATATAATGTAAGGGGAACAACAAAGAAACGTATTCTTCGTGTGAAGTATCTTGCAGCACCATGTGATAAAGCAAACTTAACGTACGTCGGCTTCTACATGGAGCAATGATCGGGACATTTGGTTGTTGAACATAGCATGCATAATCTTTGACTAAGTGTGAACATATTATTTTTGTTTAGAGTTTAATAAAAATAAATACAGGTAGGTTCGTTCCAGCTCAAAGTTAATGTGATTTAAACAAGAGAGTTATACATGTAGAGTATAAAATTCAGAACTATTTGAATGTTAATTTCTCTTTCTTTTATACGTAAGCACCGCTATTGATAACTTTTCGCCTTTTTGTCTTACTTAGCTTTGTGGCAGATCGTAAGTGCGTGGTCCACGTGTGACACTTTTTTTTTTTTTGCTTACTCGTTTACATAATCTTTGATTACGTTTTAACCTACATTCTGGAACACCACTGACATTGAATGTAGTGCACTCTTTTTTCACTTAATTTTTCGCTCTTATTCATGGTAATGCTGTCCCCAGTTATATTACTATCATTCACAGAAGCTTTCGTATCAATAGGTTAACCGAGCACGTTCTTCAGTCTACAAGTGAGCTACCCTCGAAATTACTGAATCGTTAGAAGATGAACAAGACATGCACTAAACTGACAACCGTTTATAGATACAATGTTACTAACAGCTGTGACAAGTTACTGTCACTCTGTACAGTATGGATTAAAGTTTCTCTTGCGCTGTTTAAAATGATTTTGATACATACTGCAAGCTACGTTACGTCATTCTAGAACCAAAAAATTACCCAGATTTTCATCAGATGAATGTTTGTCGAAAGACAAACGAGCGCTGCTGGAAGAATGGGCATCATCCCAGCAGCAGGGAATGACGGGATGAATTATAAAGCCACAGCCGGAAGAGAGAGCAAGCAAGCCACGTCGTTGACAGAGGGGAACTCCCTGGGAGTCGTATATTTGCCTGTCTCTGTTCATATATGGAGGAGGAGGGCAGAACGTAATGGTCATGCAATCATGATTTCTCTCGGAAAAGGCTTCTGAATGGCACCCTCCCCCCCCCCTCTCCTCCTTCCTCAGGCAATTAGAGAAGTAATCAGGAAAAGCTATTTCAGTTCTGAATATGCCTCTGGACGTATAGAGAAAACCACAATCAGCAGACGTGGGCAGAACAAATAAATCTTTTGTAAAAATGCCCGAGACTTAGAAACATAGTATTTAAATGAGTAGAAAATACGTTCTTGAATTTACTTTATGTAGGAAATTTCAAGTCTCCCATGTGATGGTCTGCTTACTTTGGACGGTTTAAAGATGTTGAGATTTGCTAGCTGCAATCTGTCTAGCACCAGGGAAGTTAATTCGTCGTTACTTTGGTTAAGGCAGAATGGACTTCATTCTTTTCGTTTTTCATTGCCAGAAAACACAATACATATGCTCGATACAGTCGACTTGCAATCCATGAGAACTGGACTTTTTCACATTACCTTTCTTCCTTTCATCCATAGTGACTGAGGGTCTTAGTTCTAAAAAAGAAGGAAGGAACATACGCTTTAGCGTCCAGTTGACATCGAGTTCATTAGTGACGGAACAAAAGCACGGATTGTGTCAAGGATGAAGGAGGAAATCAGCCGTGCCCTTTATAAAGAACCATCCCTCAGTTTGCATGGAGCGCTTTAGCAAAGTAACGGTAAACCTAAATCTGGGTAGCCAGATGAGGATTTGAAGCATCGCTCTCCCGAATGCGAGTTCAGTGTGCTAACCACTTCGCCTTCCCGCTCTGTATGTCTAATAAAATTTTTATTTGCAATATTCCAAACAATTAATTCATTTTCCAGCAGTACTTTAAACTGTGTAGTTGTAATGCTGCCGGAAGTGTATGCTGGCATTGCTAGTTCGCGTGTAATTAAAATTAAACTACAAGGGACAACACTACAGTAGTATTGTCTTAAGTTTGTTAGGAAAAAGAATGATCCTTTTTTTTCCTGCTTCAGTTGCCCAGGAACTGCGTCAGTCATTTAGTATTATCCTGAAGTGTACTAAAGTTTTTTTATGGTGATATATATCTGGTACTGAAGTAATGATGATTGTTTCATTATGTTCGCGTTTACTAAAGCAGAAAAGTGGCATGAACGAAATTGTTGATAACGAAATGGTTAAAGCAGAAAACAAATAATTTCTACTGGGACTGGCATAGATTTTAACATAACAGATTTACACCTGCAGTTTCTCCAGGTAAGCTGTTGTAATGCCTGCCTCAGTCATAATTACCAACACTGCAACTCTGATTAGACAAGTAGTCAGTTGAAGCATTAACGAGGTAAGCAGTGAAATTACCAGTTTCATTGTGCTTCAGAAACGGCCTTTAACTGAGTGTTAAGTTCTTCGGAACTGTGAGTGCCTTGCAGGTGACAAGTTCAGTTTCTCGGACCACTGGAGCTAATTTAAAACCTTTTCCTGAAAGGAACTACTGTTATGAAGTTCGTTTTGGAAGTAACCAGACTGAAATTTATTTGTTCGTGACAGATGACGCCGTATCTTAACATAGCTGTAGTCCAAAGTTCCTTTAACTTGAGCGTTGCAGTATAAGTAGTTCCTCTGTTGAACGGAACTTCTGTTACAACTTAGCGAATTAAATTTATAAACATAACATTTCGTTGCTATTTCGATTACATTAGGTCATGTCCGAAATTCTGATTTAAACACAACTTCAAGACACAAATAATATAAGAAATGAGTATAATAAAAATGAAAGCACTAGCTCCTAGGACATTACAACTGTAACCACCGAATAACATTTTAAATAGTGTTATTACAACAGAGCATATATTTCTGAGCACCAAGATGAGAGGGTGAAGTCTGTTTTTCTGTAAAATATTTCGAAGGCCTTTTCTAACAGTCTTCGGCACATGCTGTGTGTGCTAGCTTTCAGGGCCTCAATAAAATTTTCTTGAGCAAACACGACGAAGATACGTCGGTCAGTGGTGCAAATATTCTTCAGAAGAAAGCAATGGGAAATGCGGCTGTACACGCAGAAATTCATCACACATCAGTTGCACCGATAGATCCTAAGAATGGTTAGTAGTTCCGTTGGCAGCACTTTTGGCGTTCATCAAGTACGTTTTCGTCATGTGGTCGCAAACTGTAGTACAGTTCCGTAACCTGAAGAATATATATTTACACTGAGACAGATGAACAAGAGTACACTAATATACTTAGACAGGAAAGCTTAGGGAAGAAAGTGAGATGCTCTAAGTAACGGTTGATATAGCTGGACATGCCTTGCAGACTCACATACACGTCGGTGCTCTGCAATCTTACGGAATAATTATGCACATCTAGTGGTGTAAAAGTCCTGGATTATAAATAGGTCTGGGCAAATGCCCAGAATTCATAAATGCCCAGGCATTTGTGTATTTCGACGGTTAATTCATAAGCTGCACTCAAAATAAATAAATAAATAAATAAATAAATAAAAATAAAAAAATTAAAAAAATACACTTTAAACTGATTTTCGTATTGGGGTAGGTGTTTTGTATCAGTGCTGCTTCAGTGGTTGGATAACCAAATTGAAAAAACTGCTTGAGATTAGGGGAGAGATGTTAAGGGAAATAAATTCGACTGTAAACATAATTTTGTATATATTAATGAGGTCAGTTATTTGGGTAGAACATAATAAAAGAAAACCAAAATGAAGATAAAAACAATTTTTCAAATAAAGTACAGTTTATATTAAGTGGCTAGTCTGTTTTTACATCGCCGGCCGGAGTGACCGAGCGGTTCTAGGCGCTACAGTCTAGAACCGCGCGACCGCTAGTGTCGCAGGTTTGAATCCTACCTCGCACGTGGATGTCTGTGGTGTCCTTAGGTTAGTTAGGTTTAAGTGGTTCTAAGTTATAGGGGACTGATGACCTCAGAAGTTAAGTCCCATAGTGCTCAGAGCCATTTGAACCATTTTTTTGTTTTTACTTCTACTATACTACTGCAAAAAATTAAAAACTTGTTCTCAACCACTTTAACTAATTCAAGCACTTTTTTTCAAATTCTGAGGGTATTTGAATCACTTTTTATATGCTTTTCCATTTTGTTGGAATGTGACTGTTTGTATTCCTTGAAACAATGTTTACAATGTACTCCTTTGCCTTTTAAATTGAGAAATTTTCCAACTGATCCTTTTTTATTAACCTTCTTGCAACTATTCAGTAGACTATTGTTTATAAAACTGTAAATGACACAATCACGAGGCTATGTTGCTGCTCACTCAACTATTTAGACATGAATGACAGTCAGATCGTCAGACCAGTGTTGCCAATTCCAGTTCACTAAATAACGCACAGAATTGCATGAGTTACCTGAAATCACAGCCACTCACTCAAACTTTCAACTAGTACCTATTTGCAATAATAACAACAGCACTAATATTTATTTAGAACATCTGGAATTAGAGTAAAAACAGGTTATCCTTAACGATTTTGTATTAGGAATGTGTCACGTACCGATCCGATTCCACAATTCCAAGAATCGCCGATTATCTAGAAATTAACTAGTATCGGAATCGAACGATTCCATCGTCTTATGCATCGATTCGTTGTTATTAAATCTTTTTATGTTAGTGTCCTCGTTTTATCTTCACAGCAGTGCAGCCGTATGAAAGTATATAAATAAAGGGGCAGCAGAGAAAACTATAGTCTGCCTCAAATGTAACTACATCTGACAATAACGTTTTTTTAAACTAAAAACAGCCTTACATTTATGAATGCATTCATCAAGAAACACGTGCCAGTTGCTTAATACATTCAGTAATAATTTTGTTATCAATAATCATTCTTCAATAAGTGTCATAGATTTGACACGGATTATAAAGTGTGTTCATTAAAAATAATGATCTCCGGACAATGGTTTTTATATCGGCTTATCACTAAACATCTGTCCAGCTCGGTGTGTGTGTGTGTGTGTGTGTGTGTGTGTGTGTGTGTGTGTGTGTGTGTGTGCGTGCGTGCGGCGCTGTGAGCGCGAGACACAGACCGAAGGTGAAGAGTAGAATAGGTAACAATAAAAATTACAGTATAAATGATAAGCACCTGTCAGCAACATGCGCCTTCTTTGGTATAGCAAGCTGCAATATTAGCAAAGAAAATAGGGGAAAAAAACAGGACTCTCTCCTTCTCTCTTCTTTCCTTTCGTTCTTAGTAATAAGGGCAAAGGTAAACATTTGGAGACAAGGAGTATCGTCCCATTCCCTTAGTTTGGTAAATTATTATACATTCCAGCAGTAAAAACTTTAAAAAGTACTTGTTTCATAAATGACCAGATTTTGGAAATTTAAAACTGCTTCGGACAAATTCTCGTGCAAATGTCCATTTGTAAATCTCCTACCCACTGGGCATTTGCCCGGCCCACATCACTATCCACATCTGTGTTACAAGAGGTCGTAGAAGTTCTAGGTAAATCGTTTCGCCATAAGAACTGCATTGAAATAATGATGATCTTAATGGACAACAACGCATCTTGTCTTAAGAGAAAGTGCTCATCTCCTACGTGTTGTCGATAATGATCTGATGTGGCTGATTGCAAATTGCAAAATTGTCAAACTGTTCAGCTCAGGGTAATGGGAATATTAATCGAGATATAATGCTATTCTAGAATTATAATAGACTGCTATGCTCTATAATTATGAGGAAACAGATACCTGTGACCTCAGGCATCTAGGGTTTTGTGCTAAAGATCTAGGCAAAAGAACACTGTGTGTAACAGTAGCACGGTAAAAGCCATTAAT
Organism: Schistocerca gregaria; assembly: GCF_023897955.1. Classification (NCBI taxonomy): domain Eukaryota; kingdom Metazoa; phylum Arthropoda; class Insecta; order Orthoptera; family Acrididae; genus Schistocerca; species Schistocerca gregaria. Next base: position 516,008,730 of record NC_064921.1, on the reverse strand, counting down.
TAGTGAATATCGTGACGAGCAATGGGTACGATTGGTTTGAAATAAGACATGAGGAAATGAAGGATCCATTGCTTGTGAATCCTCAGCTTGCTAAAACTTAATGCATTCGATATCTGCGTATGTTGTTGTTGTTGTGGTCCTCAGTAATGAGACTGGTTTGATGCAGCTCTCCATGCTACTCGATCCTGTGCAAGCTTCTTCATCACCTAGTACTTACTGCAACCTACATCCTTGTGCATCTGCTTAATGTATTCATCTCTTGGTCTCCCTAAATGATTTTTACCCTCCACGCTGCCCTCCAATGCTAAATTTGTGATCCCTTGATGCCTCAGAACATGTCCTACCAAGCGGTCCCTTCTTTTTGTCAAGTTGTGCCATAAACTCCCCTTCTCTCCAATTTTATTCAATACCTCATCATTAGTTATGTGATCTACCCATCTAATCTTCCGCATTCTTCTGTAGCACCACATTTCGAAAGCTTCTATTCTCTTCTTGTCCAAACTATTTATCGTCCATGTTTCACTTCCATACAAATACTTTCAGAAACGACTTCCTGACACTTAAATCTATACTCTATGTTAACAAATTTCTCTTCTTCCGAAACGCTTTCTTTGCCATTGCCAGTCGACTTTTTATATCCTCTCTACTTCGACCATCATCAGTTATTTTGCTCCCCAAATAGCAAAACTCCTTTGGTAATTTAAGTGTCTCTTTTCCTAATCTAATTCCCTCAGCATCGCCCGACTTAATTCGACTACATACCATTATCTCCATTTTGCTTTTGTTCACCTTATATCCTCCTTTCAAGACACTGTCCATTGCGTTCAACTGCTCTTCCAACTCCTTTGCTGTGTCTGACAGAATTACAATGTCATTGGCGAACCTCAAAGTTTTTATTTCTTCTCCATGGATTTTAATACCTACTCCGAATTTTTCTTTTGTTTCCTTTACTGCTTGCTCAATATACAGATTGAATAGCATCAGGCAGAGACTACATCCCTGTCTCAGTCCCTTCCCAACCACTGCTTCCCTTTCATGCCCCTCAACTCGTATAACTGCCATCTGGTTTCTGTACAAATTGTAAATAGTCTTTCGCCCCCTGTATTTTACCCCTTCCACTTTCGCAATTTGAAAGAGATTATTCCAGTCATCATTGTCAAATGCTTTCTCTAAGTCTACAAATGCCCGAAACGTAGGTTTGCCTTTCCTTAATCTTTCTTCTAAGATAAGTCGTAAGGTCAGTATTGCCTCACGTGTTCCAATATTTCTACGGAATCCAAACTGATCTTCCCAAAGCTCGGCTTCTATCAGCTTTTCCATTCGTCTGTAAAAAATTCGTGATAGTATTTTGTAGCCGTGACTTATTAAACTGATAGTTCGGTAATTTTCACATCTGTCAACACCTGCTTTCTTTGGGATTGGAATTATTATAATCTTCTTGAAGTCTGAGGGTATTTCGCCTGTCTCATACATCTTGCTCACCAGCTGGTAGAGTTTTGTCATGACTGGCTCTCCCAAGGCCGTCAGTAGTTCTAACGGAATGTTGTCTACTCCCGGGGCCTTGTTTCGACGTTTCGACTCAGGTCTTTCAGTGCTCTGTCAAACTCTTCACGCAGTATTGTACCTCCCATTTCGTCTTCATCTACATTCCCTTCCATTTCCATAATATTGTCCTCAAGTACGTCGGCCTTGTGTAGAGCCTCTATATACTCCTTCCACTTATCTGATTTCCCTTCTTTGCTTAGAAGTGGGTTTCCATTTAAGCTCTTGATATTCATGCAAGTGGTGTTCTTTTCTCCAAAGGTCTCTTTAACTTTCCTGTAGGCAGTATCTATCTTACCCCCAATGAGATAAGCCTCTACATCCTTAAATTTGTCCTCTAGCCATCCCTACTTAGCCATTTTGCACTTCCTGTCGATCTCATTTTTGAGACGTTTGTATTCCTTTTTGTCTGCTTCATTTGCTGCATTTTTATATTTTCTCCTTTCATCAATTGAATTCAGTATTTTTTCTGTTAACCAAGGGTTTCTTCTAGCCCTCGTCTTTTTACGTACTTGATCCTCTGCTGCCTTCAATACTTCATCCCTCAGAGCTACCCATTCTTCTTCTAATGTATTTTCCTCCCCTTTCTGTCAATTGTTCCCTTATGCTCTCCCTGAAACTCTCTACAACCTCTGGTGTTTTCAGTTTGTCCAGGTCCCATCTCCTTAAATTCCCATCTTTTGCAGTTTCGTCAGTTTTAATCTACAGCTCATAAACAATAGATTGTGGTCAGAGTCCACATCTGCCCCTGGAAATGCCATATGTACTCCACAGTTGCACGAAAAAACGGTAGCAGCATATGTTTGTGAAAGTACGTTAGCTTGGAGACATGGAGGGAGCGTTCTAGCCAATCATAGTGCTCGTTCATGGTGAGACTGTATGGAAGTGGGGGAGGAGCATCGTTTCCAGAGGACACGAGGTACTTGGGGACCAGTGCGGCGCGAGGGAGAGTCGCACAGGACACGGGACTACGACACAGGACATGGAAAGGGCTGGACGAGACCGCGCGATGGACGCGGAGTCAGCGGAAAGACTTGCACAGTGGAGAAGTTTGCGCGTGACTGTGGAGGATAGAAATATTTCAGAGTGCCGACCTGTGGTCATGTGTGATTTCAGTGGCTTCTGCAGTGAAGTCGAAGTATGCGATCAGAAGTGAATATCTCGCGAGCTATGTTGTTGTTCATAAGTAATTAGGTGAAGTAGGAATTTATTTTTTCCCTGTTATTCAACTTATATTTTATTTAACTGCTGGACCATCGACACCAATAAGTGTTTTGCAGAAATATACAGCATTCTCAAAAGTACTTCTACTATTGTACTCATCATTTAAAGTCGTTAAGATAGTACCTGCAGATTTTATTTAATTGCAATATTTAATTTATAAATTTATATGTTACTTTCATAATTCGCAATTGCCGAGTGATAGAAACCTTCGACCGTTCGATTCATGTGTGTATTCTTATCGTATACTGTAGACTGAGCAGTATTTGGCCTGTAACGCGGAAACTACAGAATCCCAGCCCCTAGACCACAAAACCAGCCAAAACTTTTAATATTTCAACTCTGAGTCTGAGAGAACGTAGTTGGGGGCCACACCATCATTTCATTTATCATTACTTTTTATTGAAAGCACGCAGTGTGTAGCTACCGTGACTTCCTGTACCGATCGGAACGTCACTCCCGACATTCTACGTAAAAATACACACAGTTGTCATGAGCGATTCTACGGGTAGTGCCAAACTCAAATGGATTGCAGCATTTCAGTTGAAAGTGGAGCAGCAGTAGGGACACATCAATAAAGTTTGTAGAACAGTAGAGTCAATTACCATCATTCCAAGGAGGACAGTCTAATAACCGGACTCCTACACGATTGGGAGACGCAGGCCGACGTCAATGTCTTCTGGTGGGCTGTTCAAATTGTTGGACCAGAATAGAAGATTCACCCCCTCCCCCCCCCCCCCCCCCGCCAAATGTGCACATAGGGCCTGAAGCGCCCTGGCTGATCTTTGGGGAGGTGAACAGGTGGTGTCCATGGAAGCTGCTAGCTGGGAGAAGGAACACAGGACTTCAGGCACTGCACTGGGGAACTGCAGTGTGGTGGATGACCAGGAGCAGATGGAGGCAGTGGGAATGTCTCGGCCTCCATACCCATGTCTGTGGGAGCTGCCAGCAGTGTCACGGTTGTCAGGTGAAGGTATGTGTGAGGGCGAAGGCTCCAACTCAGAGTCATCCGTTGCTGGAGGGATAGGCTGGAGGTGACGATGGAATTAGTTCATCTGCCGACTCTCCAACCCTCATGGGGATATCAACCATCATAAGATGCCACCCATGATGGCCACCACTGCAGCTGGTATCCATGAGTGTTTTACCCCATAGGAACATATCCAAACTGCTGAGCCAGGATGGTTATCATCCATCATGTCAGGTCTGGGGTTTCTTGGGTTGGGGTGCCAGGAGATGAAGGAGCGTAACTGGGTGTCGAACATGAAGGAGTTGTGCTGGGCTGTGGACAACCACAGGGGTGGACCTGTAGGTGCTCTAGAACATCAGGAGTGCTGCTGTAGTGACAGATACACCCACAGGCTTCAACATTTGTTGTTTAAATGTGTGCAGTATCCACTCCACTTAGGCATTGGAGAAGGAGTGAATCGGAGCCCTACATTGGCGTTTGATGCCACTAACGGTGCAAAACTGTTCAAAGCTCGTAAAAGGGAGTCAGGTCGCATTTTCAGTGAGATGGTGTTGGTAAACCCTTCAATGGCGAGAATCTGCAGAAGGCTTTGAGCGTGATCGTTGTGGTGGTGGACGCCAGGCTGGCCACACAGGGGAAGTTGGAGTAATATTCCATGACAATAATCTGCATCGAGCAGAGAAAGAGGCCAGCAAAATCTAGATGAATGCTATCCCAAGTGCGACAGGGAGAACGCCAGGGGCGAAAGACTGGTGTGGAGCAGCCTGATGCTGAGTACAAGTAGAACAGTAGCACACGAGAGCCTCCACGTCCTTGTTCAGTCCTAGCCAGCAGACATGTCACCTGGCAACGGCTTCCATCCACAGTCCATGCAACGCATGAGTTCCAAGACGTGAGCTGGTGGGTACCTGCCTCTGTATCCAGCAGCAACATGTAGGAGGCGATGGATGAACAATGTAAGAGGTGAAACCACTCCTGGAGCTCAGGACCAGCTAACTTCGACAAATAAGAAGACCACCTATGGAGGGCATAGTGTGTGACATGCCGCAACACAGGGTGATGGCACACGTCCGCCACCATGTGAGTAGTGGTAGTGTAAGTAGGCTGTTTAGGTTTTTATATTGGTAACGTCACCTAGCGCTCTGTATGAAAATCACTGGCTGTGCTTTGTGCAGTCTGTGGCTGGTTGGCATTGTTGAAATATTCTCTATTGTAGTGGGCAGTTGGATGTGAACAGCGCATAGCGTTGCGCAGTTGGAGGTGAGCCGCCAGCAGTGGTGGATGTGGGGAGAGAGATGGTGGAGTTTTGAGAGCGGATGATATGGACGTGTGTCCATCAGAGACAGTAAATTTGTAAGACTGTGATGATCAGAATAAGTATAGAGAGTAATGTCTGAATACGTTCAGTTTTGCTCAGCTGGTTGAAAATCAAACAACGTAAGGTGTTTACCAGCACACTAATTCATTAATTTTTCTAATGGGACGTTTCAGTAGTAGGAAACCAATCCAAAGAGTGTTATCAGTCCTCATCAGTATGAAAGCAGGAGAGCTCCAGTTGGTCAAATACTGGGTCTGGTACTGAGGTAAACATGAAAGGGCGTCCGCTTTTGGATGTTGTGCAGTAGGCTTGTACTTAATTGTGTAATTGTAGGAATTATGGAAAAGAGACTAAAATTGGAACCTCTAGACTGCCCACTCTGGAAGCCGAGAGTATTGCCCAAAGAGTGCAATGAGCTGTTTATGGTCTCTAACGAGGGTAAACTAAGCCCCAAATTGGTACAGATGGAATTTCTTCACGGAAAAGATGATCACCAGCGCCCCTTACTGGATCTGGGAGTATTTGCATTGGGCAGGCGTCAGTGTTTGGGATACATAGGTGATGGGTTGCTCCATACCATCGTCATTATAGTGTGCCAGCACTGCACCAATGCCATAGGGAGAAGTGACCGCAACTAAAACAAGCAGGCTTGATGGGGAAAATGTGATAAGGCTGGGTGCAGAATATAACATGCACTTCAGCTGTGTGAAGGCCTTCTCACAGGCAGATGACTACTGAAACTGAACACCTTTCTTCCACTTATGGTTGAGGGGATTCGTAATGTATGCTGCTTGCGAAAGATACTTAGAATGATAATTCAATTTCCCCAAATATTCTGCAACTCCTGGAGGTTTTGCAGACGCGGGAGTGAGTCAATAGCAGAAACATTATGGTCAGTGGGCTGAATCCTGTCTTTGGTGAGCAAGTGACCCAGGCAGTCTAGTTGTTCGTGGAAAAATTGGCATTTATGCAGACGGCGAAGAAGTAACCTCGGAGAGGAATAGAGCTGTCACCATTTGCAAACCAACTTGCGAGAGGGTGGGGCAACACTGGGTACCCCAGACGAGTGTATGTAGGGAGACAGACCAGGAAACCTTCACTCCCAGTTCGTCTTGGAAACGATCGTCGTGACGAGCAATCACGATATCAATAAACATCTTGGGAGCTAAGGAATGCCCCAGGGAATGATGGCTGGAAGCTCATGTATTGTCCAGTGATGAAAGTAAGAAGTGGAGTTGGACTGACCTTACTGCCGATGGCATACGGTTCGGAAATGTCTATCCTTGCCACAACGGGTGCAGTGCGCCAAACGATCAGGGCAGCCTGCTCATTGGTGCCTCACAAAATAGTCAGGACAAGAAGGCAGATCCCACTGGTTGCACTGTTGCAGCTGGTGTGACTGCTCAGAGGTCATTGCCATGTTCGAAAGTGATGAATCACGGCGCCGCATTCTGGAGGAAGGCTGGCGAGAATTCCGTCGCCGCGGGATCTGTAGGCAGGCCATAAGACGTTCAATTGCTGCCTGCACGATCTCGAAAGAGTGCGCGATTTTCAGTGTGTCGTCCACGGAAGGATTGGCGAGCTTGAAGGCTGCAATGCGAACTTCTGGTTCAGGAGCAAATTGGATCACAACGTAACGGATCAGGGAATCGGGGTATGATGTGTTGCAAGACGGGCTGGCGCAGGTAAAATCACAGCAACGACTCAGACCTTGCAAATCCGTCACCCGCGATCAGTAATACTGGCCCTCTTGCTGGTGGTGCTAAAGGAACTCGAGGCGCGATGCGATCATGTGGAACCGTTGTAAATAATAGGTCGACAGCAACGTACACACTTCCTCGAAAGTGAGTGGAACCGTGTTTGAAAGGGGAGCCAACTCCCTAATTAAGAAAAATGTCTGTGGTGAAGCCCAAGAAAGGAAAAGCGACTATTGGATAGTGTCATCAGAGACCCGAAAAGCGGCGAAGTGCTGTTTCAGCCGCTGCAGACACGTGTCCCAGTCCTCCTTGGTGTCGTTAAAAGTCGAAAATGCTTGTGGGCAGGACTCCGTCTGGGAGGTGCCAACAGTCGTCACGGGTTGTGAACCTTGCACCTGTAATCGGTCTGAAACCAGCTGAATTTCCTGACGCGAAAGGTCCTTTTGCTGCTGGAAGTGCTGATGGAACTGCTGTTGCAGTTGCTGGTGCATGAGCAGCTGCTGCTGGTGCTGTACAAGTTTCGCGTCCATAACACACCGTTAACCTTTTACCTTGTCACCAGTTCTAGTAACAGGAATCCGACATGACCGGGAGAGGCAGGTCGAATGGCCGAGAGCGTCGACAGTGAGTCGCCAGACCCAGAGGAAGACAGCTATGGACAACAGCAAAGACAACAAAATCAATCACGAGCGGATACAGTAGTATACAAGTCCGAAGAGTAAACCAAGTTGAGATCCTAGACGCAGCGAGATCAGAAGCCTACAACGATACATACAGTGAACAACACAAGAGCGCAGGCGGAAAACGCCTGATTTCTTAGCTTTCTTTTCTTTTATTGTGCTTTCATCCCCCTGCCACATATGGGGCAGAAAAGGGCTGGCAATTGCACAATCCACCACTCTTCAGCCCACGGATATTACAGTTAAAAAGGAGGCAATGATACACAAAAAAGGCGTTAAAAGTGGGGACATAAGAACATAATAGATGTAGAGAATGGTGGTTCACATATACACTAACATGCAGACGTTCATCTGGGACAGTTACAAAAGTCAACATAAAGGTAAACAACACAGCTGGCGATTGGTGGAGCACATAAAATACACTGAAGTCACACACATGAGATAAAAGATGGCCTTAGTATTAAAACACTCCAGAATGAAGACACTTTAAAACAACTGTAAAAGACAAAGCACACACAATGAAGAATAAAAGTTGCTGGGAGGAACCTGCCGAGGTAGAGGTCTGAGAGAAAGGAAAAGGAGGAGAGGTCGGTGGATGCACCAAGGAGCATAAGATGGGCGGGGTGGGAGCTGGAGAGGGAAATCATGACAGGAGTGAGTGCAGAGGCATGGAAAGAGTGCTCTGAAAAGGGAGGAGGGATGGAGGAGGGAAGAAAACCGCTCAGGAGAGAGGTAGCCTTGAGGAGTGGGAGGTGGAACGTAGGGTTAGCATTGGTAGGAGATCATCATCTGGGATGGGTAGATGCTGGAAGCTGTGTTGGGAAGGGAGGTGGAGGGTGTGGAGATGGAGAGAGGGCAGAACACACTGGTGAAGGCAAAGCAATGGGCTGCGTGTAGAGAGGATAAAAGACACCAGGAGTGGGGAAGGATTGAATCTGCAGATGATGTATAGGGTGTGGTCATCTGCGACGAAAAGGAGAAGACGATGCAAGGTGATTGAGGAATTTTGTGGGGGATGGGAAGTGGACATGGAAGGCGAGGCAGAGTGCATGGTGTACAAGGATTGGGAGGGCTTTATAGAATCTAGGAGGGGCTGAAATCTAGACATTGCTGGCATAACAAAAGAAGGGGTGGATCAAGGAGTTATAGGTGTGAAAGATGGTGGAAGGATGTGGTCCCCATGTCTGATCAGATAGGATTTTCAGGAGGTGGAGTCTATTGGATTGTAAGGAGATAGGGAGTCCAGGTGAGGTGACGGTCAAGGGTGAGGAAAAGGTATTTCAGGGTGTGAGTGAGGGGATGAGATGACCATAAATGATGAGGTAAAAATTGTGGAGCTGGAAGGAGCGAGGAATGGGTGGCATGATCTATTATGATTACCTGTGTCTTGGAAGGGTTGATGTGAAGGAGCCACTGATTGCACCAAGCAGTGTACTGGTTGAGTTTGGTTTGAAGAGTGTGTTAGAACTGTTGAAGGGATAAAGGGCCAGGAAGGTGGTGTCATCAGGAAATTGGAGGAGGTGGACAGGTGCGGGAGGTCTGGGCATATCTGCAGTATACAAGAGATAGAGGAGAGGGAAAAGGACAAGGCCTTGGGGCACACTGGCGGTGAGATAGAAAATATAGTAGTTGGTATCGTGCATAGTGGCATATGAGGGAGGATGGGATAGGAAGGAAGCAACAAAATTGAAGGAATCGCATAGGTCTGGAGTTTAAAGAGGGTCCTGGGATGCCAGACATGTTCGTAGGCATTCTGGAGGTAGAGGAAAATAAAGATAGTGGAGTGATGGAAAAGAAGATTGGTAAGGTTAAGGACCTGATCGTCAGTTGCAAAGGAGGACCAGAAGCCACACTGGGTAAGGGGAAGAAGGTGAAGCTGGTTAAGGTGATGACGAATACAGCAGGAGAGGATGGGCTCAAAGACCTTGATGAACAGTGAGGTGAGGCAGATGGGATGACAGGAAGAGGTGTCAGAGGGAAGTTTATTGGGTTTAGGGGAGAGCAGGACATGGGAAGTCTTCCACAGGTCAGGGTAAAAGCTGGTGGAGAGGAGGATATTTTACAGGGTAGCAAGGGCAGCTAGGAAGGGGGGAGGGGTCCTTGAGGCAGTGGCAGGTGACACTGTTGTGACCAGGGGCAGTGCTGAATTTGGAGCACGAGGATGAGTATGATCTGTGTGGTAATGGGAGTGTCAGTGCATTTAAGGACTGTGGGGAAGATGAAGTAATCAAAATGGGGATTGTCAGGAACGGCGAAGATGTCAGAGAGGTGGGAAGCAAAATGGTTAGCCTTACTGAGGTTGTCAGGGAAGGGGCAGTGGTCATGGAGAAGAGGGTAACAGAGCTTGGGATGGCTACCAATAAGGCAGTGGAAGGAGTTGACAGGGAAGGCCGAGTTGAGACATGTACATGTCTGGCTCCCATCCCAATGCTTCTTTGCTCTGAGGAATTTTCGGATTTGTTGTTGTAATTGACAGTAGCAGAGGAGTGTATCCCGGTCATGGGTGCAGAGGAAGAAGTGGTAAAGCCTGTGGGCTTCATGGAGAAGAAAGATGACCTGTGGAGGAAGAGTAGGGCAGTGAGGGTGGATGAGTAGTTTGGTAGGGACGTGGGTCTACACAGCATCAGTGATGGTCTTCTGGAGGAAGAAAGAGGCCTGGGTAACATCAGCAGCATGGTGGAAGATAAGGGGGTGACTTTCGATCCATGTGGCAATGGATTTCCAGTAGGCATCCCAATTGGTGCAGCAGTAATCATGGACGGACTTCAGGGGGGCAGCAGGGTGGGAGCAGGAGGAACTGATGGGCTGAAGAGATGGTAAGAAGGGCTGGGAGGTGGTCAAAACCAATGGGGTTGATGGCATCCATGGCAATATGACCAAGGAGGTTGGGGGAAGCAAGGACAATATCCAGGACGGATTTACTTCTGGGACAGGTTTGCTGTGGGAGGGGAACAAGGTTACTGTGGAGGGTGGCAAGGAACTGATGCCACTGCTAAAGGGTGGCAGGGTCATGGCTGTAGATGTTGGGGTTGGCAGCAATCACATAAGTGGACAAGGTGCAGTCGACATGGGAGATGAAGTCATAGAGGTGAGGAGTAGCAGGGTGGACATATACAGGTAATGGAGGGAAGAAAGACACTAAGGAGAAGGCATTCAGTTGAGTCACTAAGCAGGAATGTACCCAGATTAGGATATGGCTTAGGTGGCTAATAGCAATCTCACCTCATGTGCAAGCAGTGAAGATGACAGAGAAGTGCAAACACCACGGCAGTCAATGGAGTGAACGGGCACAGTGAGCTCAGGGTTAGTGGGAGGTCATTTGGCTTTGCATTTGGAGGAGTAGGTGGCATGGGGTTTGTTGAAGGTGTTGCAGAAAGGAGGAGAGGCTAAGTTAGGACACTGTTTGTGGAAGTGGGAGACTTTACAGTGGGCATCAATGATCTTAGGATCAGGGTGGGAAAGGATGAAGGTATAGAAGGTGGAGGCTGGGGATTCGTGAGGAGGGGTGTTGTTCATGGGGGGATCAGAAGGAGAAGGAGTATACAGTGGATTTTTGGAAGAGGAGGTGGAGGTGAGGTCGCCACTTGGGTACCTGCAGAGATTTTAATGGGGGTGGCCTGGGTGAGAGGAGAGGGACTGGTAGGATTTGGAGATAGTGGCAGGCAGGCCCCTAATGTGTAGTGGAGACACTTCAAATGGAGGGTGGGTGCTCTGTGGTGGCGAGTGTGTTGTGGCGGGTGGTGATTCTGGTGGGGGAAGCAGTATCAGTGGTAGCAGGGCGAGTGGAGGTGGGGGAAAGTATTCCTGATGGGTGGTAGTGAAGGGAGGGGGAACAGGGGCAGGACCAGGATCAGGAGTAGGGGGAGGAGGAGGAAGAGGAGGAGGAGGAGGAGGAGAACACACATGAGAATGAGCAGGCACAGAAGTAGCATACAGATGGTGATACAGGGGCAGACAGGAGAGAGAAGGGAAGGAGACTGTGAGGAGGGGAGGTGGAGTAGATGGAGGATGCTCAGAGAAGGCACTCCAGGAGGTAAGGGGAAGGGGTGTTGTATATGATGGTGGTAGTGGGGGTGTCCATGGTGGACTGTGCTTTCTACTGGCGACAGGTGTCGCCAAAGTGGGGAAAGAGAACAAACACTGGGAGTGGTGTCGGCGGCGGTGGTGGTGGCGAGCACTGGTCAGGGGCGGCGTTAGCGGCGGCGAGCACTGGGTGGCGGACAGACAGTAGCAGCAGAAAGCAGCAGCAGCTGACGGCGGAGGGGGGGGGGGGGAGGGCGGGGGGTTCCTAAACTTCGATTCCGACCTGAGAGTAGCCCAAGTGGCAGAATCTTCCAATTTGGATGGTGTGGGACTCCAACCCACAGGATGGACTTCTGAATCCTGAGCTGCCAGCTTCATATGGCCCCTGTTGAAACGTCCACTTTGAACAATTTATACAAGTCTGGTCTTAAACTGACACACAATATTTTTAGCGCAACGCAATCTGACTTCCAAAAATCCCTACGAAAGAATGGCCCTGACTAACATAAACCTATACGTTTCACAAATCACTTACCTCACAAAATCTTCGTTACTCAAGCTACTGCAATACAGCGAGCGCCACTACTGCCAACTAAATAAAAGATTCAAACTACGGAAGTCACTAACTACTGAGGCACAGTTAGCAAATGAAACGTTTTAATAGAGAACAAACAATGTATTTACCTTAATAGTCATAATATATATATATATATATATATCTTCATGACACCAATTCTTACAAATTTCAAAACTCCGCCATCTCTCTCCCCACGTCCACCACTGCTGGCGGCTCACCTCCAACTGCGCAACGCTACGCGCTGTTAGCATCCAGCTGCCGCTGCCCGACACTACAGTGGCGAGTATTACAACAATGCCAACCAGCCACAGAATGCACACGGCACAGCCAGTGATTTTCATACAGAGCGCTACGTGGCGGCGGCGTTACCAATAAAAAAAAAACTAAACAGCCTACTTACATAGCCCCCATGCTCCCCAGAAAAAAATTTACAAGTTGTTTTGGGCAGTGGCCAATACAGATTTGAAAATTTTTTTCATAATTACAATAACAAAGATATCAAATGCACACACTTGTTGATACGATGTTGGTCAAAAGCTAAAATTTTCTCACAGTCCATAAAGACAGTCGTGATTGTTCATCACAGTAAAATTGCAGTGTTTTCTCAAAGTATGAGCAACAAAAGAAATTGCACTTGGAAGTAGTGGATTTCTAAGCAGTCTTGAAGAGGTAGTGTTATCCTTCCAACGGAAAGACAGTGCTGACTCTTGACATGCTGACAGGTAATGGACCACAACAGAGGAAACCCACAGCAGAGTCAGTCGAAGTTTTGAAGAATATTGGTAGGTAGGTCGCCACAGAGTAGACCCACTGTAGTCCTGGTAGAGAGTATTGTAGTGGTGGGTCATCACAGGTGCAGACCCACTGCAGTTCTTGTAGAAATAATGGTATTGGTTGGTCATCAAAGGAGCAGGCCCACTTCAGAAATAATGATATTGGTGGGTCATCAAAGGTGTAATCCTTGTAGAGACTGCCAGCAGCCAACTGTTTGACTGTGCAGGCGCACAATCACCATTGAAGAGTCTTGCGGATAATATAGCAAGTCCATAACCACCACTTGTGCACTCACAAAAATTGTTTTTGAAATGTCCTTACAACCAGCAATGCTGTTATCGAGTCCCTTACTGAATTATTAACACACGTGCAAACACTATCAGTCCCTATTTCTCACATATTGTCCATATACTATTAGCAACAGAAATTTGTGCAGTGAAATGTAACTTACAAGTTACTTAATTTGATGAACAGGTGTCAATTACAATTTTATAACATGAGAATACAATAACAAAGGTACAAAATATGTCATTAAAGAACATAATAGTACAGATAACATTTGCAGTAATACAGGCTTTACAAAAGAATCGAAATAACGTATACATCAGTGTTACAGGAATTATGACAGGAGCACATACATAAAAAATCAGAATAAATTTCGAAACATCAACTTCACACATGAGCATTAAAACAAAATAGAATAAATAATGTCTAAACATCTTTACAAAGTAAATAACATATTATTGACGCAAATTATATTTGAGGATAACAGTATTCCTCATCATAGCGAATGTAGCTTAGTATTATAAGAGAAAAAATTCTATGAAACAGTACACAGAGACAGGAAGAAAACAAATACACAAGGGTACACAAACAAATAGTGGGATAACACAAGGAAAGGACAGGGTTTGTTTTACTGCAGTATTTTGCAAACAAAACTTTCTTTACTTCTCGGAGATCTCCCTTCGTTCTTCATTATTTCCAAAAAGTCCTATCTATACCTGATTTCTGTACTTTTTTCGTAAAACTTCTCAATGCATTTCTTCCAATCCATCGCAAATCATTCTCTTATATAGGCTACCCCCTCTTAAGCTAACTTAAATCTACTGAGCTCAGATGCTTAACTAAGGGATGAGGCAATGCAGCAGCACAAAACAATTTACACAAACAGCAATGTTAAAAAATGGAAATTGGCAAAAAAAAGGCAGCAATATTACAACTAATATAAGGTAATGCGCAGCAAACAAGAAAAATAAATCAGTAATAAAATTGGCTTAACCTAGTAATAAAAAGTGACATTCAGTAGCACTATTAATGGCAAACAGCAGCAGCTAATGCTGTAACTTATACCTAAACATGACAAAGCTCAATCAGAAAAAATGTTACACTAAAGACAACAGTGCAGATAAGGACAATGTCTATTCACATCTTAATGTCTATGCAATTAAAGTGGTGCACCACAAAAATTTATTGTAAAAAAATATTACCATGTAGTTGAAAAGACACTTCTGTATGCAATTTCTGTGAAGGGAAATGTCTTTTTGTGCTACTTCTTTTTTTTTAAGTACATCATAAAATTATTATTTACTGGATCTGTAGGCATAAAATATTTATATTAGTACATCCATAAAATTTATTTTAACCAATGCTTCAGTGCAGTTAGAAACTAGATATTAAACAAAATGAATAAATAAATGCATAAAGCAAGCCACATGGCATTTCTCTCAACTAGCAGGACAATAGCCATGAAATGTTTCTCGTCGTTTCATTAGGCATTTTAGTAAATGTCATAAATTAAGAGCTCCACAGTGTAATCATATGTTTTCAAGTTTGGGCGTGTAGTATTTGCAATGCTTTCTACAAAGGAATCTCAATAGCGAGGATAATGGCCTCTTTTTTTTTTCTCCACCTGTGCCTCTGACAGGCACACACTAATGGCCTTCTTTTGTCAGGTGGTTGTCGCATAGCTGGGTGCCCACGACGCATTACATGCAGGTGGTCACTTAAATGTCTTATCGAAATATTTACGACACCAGTTTCCGCTACAGTGGCAGTCTCATATAAAAAAAAATTCACAGGTCAAGAATTTGCGTTACAAATCTGTAGAAATAAAATCATTTAAATATAATTGTGTCCAAAAAATTTTCACCAGCATAGTGATACATTCACGCATATACACTCATTTCATAACTCTTAAAGTACGAATCTCGGTTTCCAACATCCTTTTTCACAAATCAGAGTCCCTAACCACTACTCCTTATTCGTCGACACTTCTTCAATATTTCATCATAACAGATACGTAGCATAACCAAATAACTCATATAGCATCAGCTTAAACATACCTCAGCAGCATAATTCACATCGTCGTCGTAATAATAACATCATAACACCACAGTCAAATTCTCAAAATCTCTGTAGCTTCCTCCAATAATTTCAAAACCTAAAAAAAAATTCTCTGCTCATGTCAGAAGTGTCATCTGCCTTAAACCTACTTTAAAAATCGTGATCCCATACCAAATATGTCATTCAAAGCTCTCATAGTATCACAATGGTTCCGAAAAAATATGAACAGTTCACAAAGTACAGACAAAATACAATTTCGTAAGTGTGAAGTTATCCAACCATGTAATTACATAAACATCTGTCACTGATGTAGTAAAATAAATGTTTTCTCTCTCAGTTAAATGATCAGATAGCTGTGTAATTAATGTTTTAGAGAAATATGGTACCGATGTGTAAAGTTGTATAAGCAAATACCATATTAGCTAGGGCTCCTTGTGCTTGCCATACACATGGTACACAAAGTAAGCGTGTACCCCCCTGAGGAATAATGTAATTATACCCTCAGGTGTTACCGATTACAGCAATGGAATGAAATGTATCACAAAAAACTTTCTTTTTAATTCAACAATATTGATAAATAAATGGTTTAAGTACCAAATTAATCACTCAAATGCATGCCCTGTAGTGCTAAATGTGCGTTTTGCTGTAAGATAATTCTGTGGAACTGTCGTAGTTATCGTCCTCTGTAAGCAAAGTTCTGCTGAAGTCAATGTACTTACCTCATCATAAACGAAGGTGAAATGCTTTCCGTATAGATATCGTAGTTATTACGTACCTTACCGTGATCAAGAAAGTACTATAATGTAACGTATTGTTGTGCTACGATAAAGGCTGTCTCATTGTAGCTATACCACAAAAGTTACTACTAAAACATGTTTTACTTTCCAGAATAATACAGAAAAACTGTGCAGATACAAAACAGATACACCGCAAAAGCAACAATGTAAATCGTGTCACATATTAGTAGCGTCGTGATATAATCGTGTAGCTATTATAGAAACCAAATGCTAAGTCATCTTTAATCTCACCGAATGAACTTCAAATAAAGAATGTGTTTTCAAGTAAACCAAAATGTTGCATTAAAAATCTCATTAGCAATACTGGTAAATGTTCTAAGTATGTGAGCCTTATAGTCGTTACGTAATCGTGCAACTAACAAGCAAGAATGTACACACGTAATAACACTGTGATGTCTGTTCACTATAACAATGCACTCGTAAATACTGTCTAAATAAGTTCTCTAAGTTCTAGGCTGGATAGTTAACTTCAAAACATTGTTGCATGTTAACAGGTTCTTAGTGTGACAAAGTATACTAGTGACGTGATGTGAAAAATTTTATGGCAAAGACAAAGTTAAAAACCAGATTATCTTTCAATAAATGGTTTTGAAGGTGATATGTGGTGTAATCTTTTACCCTTTATAGTACTCAGAGTTTGAACTTGAATGCAATTATCATGCGGTATACGTCGGTAAAGAATACTGGAATTTTTCTCAAGGTTAGCGCCTATGTTATTTTTCTCTGATCCAGCCGGCGCACTCGGCTGCCTGCGGTGCGAGTCATTGTCTGTCTCTTTATTGGCGCGCGCCGTTATTGGGATTAGGAGACCTAGCTTCTACAAATTCACCTTGACGAGAAGGCCCTGACCTGTTTGAAGCTCGCCAGTTCTGATGGAATTCAGCTCTGTCGTTTTGTCGGTAGTTTACATAGTTTCTTGTTTGTCGGTCATGTGGTGGAGAATTTCTCCCTGAATCGTAACTGCGCGCTGAACTGTTGCGTCTGAAATTATTCTGTCTCCCTTGATAATAATAGTTCTGGTTACCATATTGTCTGCTTCTATGGTTGTCTCTGTGATAGACATTACTATGGAAATGCGGTCTTTCTCTGTAACTATTACTCTGCCAACGATTGTCATACGGGTGGTGTCTGTTTTGGTCACGATTTGTATTGTGAGAATAGCCTTGTCGTGTCCAGTTATTATTTCTTTCATCGCGGAATTGCGGCGGATGTGACCTGTAATTGTTGTGTTCCTGTTTTCGCGTTCCGCGATTGTCAGTGTCAATTTCTAATTCTTGTAAGAGTCCCTGAAAAGCTTCAATGTCGTCTTTGCAACGGTCTGCCAAAATAATATGCCGTAAATGTTCAGGCAATTTGATTAAGCAAATGCGGATGAGTTCTGACGGGCTGTATGGGTTTGACAGGTACTGATTCTTGTGCAACATGTCTTCAAAATATTTCACAAGACTGGAAAATTCAGATTGTTCGAAATGTTTCATCATCATGATGCCATGTTTTACTCGGTCTTGTGTGGCTTGGGACCAATATGCTGAGAGGAAGGCATGGTAAAATTCTCCTTCACCGTGGCAATCGTGAATGACCGATCGCATTCTTACAGCTGCTTCATTCTCTAAGTAGCCACACATAAATTCTAATCTGTGCTCTAGTGACCAGTTGGGAGGAAAACAATGAGAGAATTGATGGAGCCACGCTTGTGGATGAATGTTGTTGCCAGAATTCTTAAATGTTTTGAATTTACGTGTAGTAATGAACAGCTTATAGTCAAAATCATCGTCTCGGCAGGTAGCATATCGGTCATTGTTACGTCGTGTCGGCGGTTCCATCTCAGAATTCGGTGTACCTTGCCCATTTCTTTCATAATTTCCGAAGTGCCCTGTGTTATTATTTTGTGGCTGTTCCGTATTTCTATGTCCCTCTTCCCGTATTGGAGCGCGAGTGTGCTCTGAAATACGTAATTGTTGTATTACCTGTGTCAGCTGATCTTGTACTTACCGGATTTCTCTTTGGTGTTGCGTACTAATTTGATTCAGACTTTGTTTGAATTTCCTAATTTGTTCACACTCTTCTGTGTCATTAAAGACTATCGGTTTTGTGTCATTCAAATTATCATCTACCTTCGTAGATAAATTAGTGAACTGATCCGAAAGTTCGGCTACTTTCTCCGATAGTGAACACATTTCCTCAGTGTGTTTTTCTGAATCAAGTTTCAGAGTGTCTATTTGTGTTGAAATCGAATTTACTGTGTCCTTTAAGTTTCCTGAGTTCTTGCAAGTTGCGTAACTGAATCGGTGGATGCAACTGAGTCCATTTTAGCTTGCAAGGTGTCGTGATTTTCACGAACAACAGTTTGCAATTCTTTTATGGCTGCTTCGTGATTCTGTAATGAGTTTTCATGCCCCGAAAAAATAGGTTGAAAATGCTCACAAATTTGTGTTTTTACGTCATTACAGATTTTTTGACATTTCGATTCAATGTTATGTAACTCAGTAGTTAAATCTTCACGTGTTTGTTCAAGTGTGGTGTCTAACTTCCGAAGATTATGTTCCATTGTGTCCAACTGTTGCTGTGTTTGTCTCTGATTTTGTTCCATTGTGTCTAACTTTTGAAGCTTTTGTCCCATTTGTTGCATTAATTGTAATAACAATGCACTGGTGTCTGAAACATGTTCCTTAGTTCTATTCGGCAATCCATTTGCACCGGCAATATTCGCAGTTTGAAAAACAGAAAATGTATCTTGACTTATTTGAGAAAACGGTGAGGACGCAAAACCTGAATCTACAGTATTTGCAATATTGTGTCCTGTCATTTCGGAATCCTGAGGCGAGCTGTTGCCGACCGATCGATCGATAACGCTTTCCTGTTCACTAATTGTTTCACTGCCTACACCATTATTTGCAACCCGCTCCATTTCCCTATGCACAATTACCAAATTACTACTTTGAACATTAGTTAATTCATTACATGGTGGCGCTAACACACTGCTTTCGTCTTCACTGTCATTTCTCAGTTTACTTTGGAGCCTAGTATTACGTTTTTCACACGCCATTATTGTCACAATATTTCACACGACAACACAAAAAAGCGCAATTTGAAAAGCAAAAATAAGAGAACACATTAACATATCACTGAAAATAATATCTAGTTAATTGCAAGCACAGCTGCAAAATACTTTGTGCAAAACTACATGCATGCCACAACTATTTTGCTGTACAACCATGAATGACTCCAACTACAAAGGAAATTCTCTGTATGATTACGCACTAGCAATAAACAAAAGCTACACTAATTACACAAACTACAAGAAAAAAATCAGAAGATTCCAGTGAGGTATCCTGGCAGGGTCGCCATATGAAACGTCCCCTTTGAACAATTTATACAAGACTGGTCTTAAACTGACACACAATATTTTTAGCGCAACGCAATCTGACTTCCAAAAATCCCTACGAAAGAATGGCCCTGACTAACATTAACCTATACGTTTCACAAATCACTTACCTCACAAAAATCTTCGTTACTCAAGCTACTGCAATACAGCGAGCGCCACTACTGCCAACTAAATAAAAGATTCAAACTACGGAAGTCACTAACTACTGAGGCACAGTTAGCAAATGAAAGGTTTTAATAGAGAACAAACAATGTATTTACCTTAATAGTCATAATATATATATATATATATATATATATATATATATATATATATATATATATATATCTTCATGACACCAATTCTTACAAATTTCAAAACTCCGCCATCTCTCTCCCCACGTCCACCACTGGTGGCGGTTCACCTCCAACTGCACAACGCTACGCGCTGTTAGCATCCAGCTGCCGCTGCCCGACACTACAATGGCGAGTATTACAACAATGCCAACTAGCCACAGACTGCACACGGCACAGCCAGTGATTTTCATACAGAGCGCTACGTGGCGGCGGCGTTACCAATAAAAAAAACTAAACAGCCTACTTACACTGTGACTGCTGATAGGCTGTACAGTAGGTGTGTCACTTGCACAGCTCTGCGCCAGAGACAGCTGCCATCGCAGGTTATAGGGGTGCCAACTAGCACCTTTTGTCTACGTCCATGTCTTCTGGCGGGCGGTCCAAATTGTCAGACTAAGATACTGGAGACAATCGCGTCCAGAGATCGATTTTGCACCATAATGTTACGTGCACAGGAGTTCTCAACCAGGAGAGTTTTTCGATGTGTGCAGAAAAGTCATTGATGGAGTATGGACACGAAATCGGTTCCAGTTGACAGTTGGGTTGGTGTTAAGGACTTGCAATTCACAAGCCGTCAATGTTAGATAGGTGCTGAAGATGGTCTATATCTAAGACTTATTATTCAAATGAACTGTGGGCTGAGAGCTCCTTAATATGGCGTTCAATGAAGATACAGATCATGTATCTCATCGAACTATTTGGAGACGATTGTATGATACGAATCTCGATTACGACGACAATGGTGAGCAAGATGTCGTACATGACAACATCGTGGTCTCTGTCACACACGTTCAAGTAAAGATGCAGAATGGAACCTCCAGGATTGGCGTCAGGTGTTGTTTATGGACGAAACTCTGATCTCTTTGTACCCTGGTAATTGCACACAACCTGCTTAGTAGCAACCAGCAATCTCCAAGTCCCGTATGTGCAACAAGGAGGTGGTGGAGTGAAGCTCTGGCTTCGCATGACGTGGGGTCACTGTACACATCTCCTAGTTGTTGAGGGCATTCTGAGGGACGAAATTCAACAATTAATAGTGGATCTGTATCGCCAACAGCTTTGTGACAATTCCATCTAGTTGGATGATAACTCGCGTCCAATCCACGCTATTCTCGTGAACATGCTCCTTCAGCAGGCTAATATGACCAAAATGGGGTGACCTGTCTGTTCCCCGGATATGAAATCAATCGAATATCCGTGGAACCACTTCAAAGAAGCTGCTAATGAATATCAACAACTAGTGCGCCGAATCACCAGTGAACAGTGGGACAATCTGGACCAGGGCTGGTGACTTGATGATCTCACGGATAGTATGTCACGACGAACTGAAACTTGCATCCGAGCAAGGAGACGTTCCATCACGTATTGAGGTTACTTAATAGTACTGAGACCCGACTCTGCCCCCCTCCTCCCATGGGAAACAGACGATTTTGTCGTTACACAACGTTTGTTTTCTACATTTGATGATCTGGGACTATGGAAACGAATATATACGCGTGCGTGAGAGCCAGTATTTGCTTTCTGTGCCTGGCATTTCGAAATCAAGGAGTGATGCAAAACTTTTGTTGATGTCTCTATCCGGGATTAGAGCTTCTCTTAGATTTGAGCTGCATAACAACTTCACCAACAATAGTGCTGGTGACACTTAACCGTAGTAACATTCCTTTGAGTTTTCAACACCAAGAATCGTGTCCCGTTCATATTCGCATGATTCTCACCGACAGCAAACACAGCCATGAGATAGACGATTTCTGCAAGCTGTTGTTAAGCTTCAGATGAAGAGCGTGCTGAAACAGGGGACATACCGTTCTAGTTACGGGGGTATCTGTGCCACATACTTCCTAATAAAAGGCGTTCCTGTATCTCAAAATATTTATGGAGGAAGTACACTACTGGCCATTAAAGTTGCTAAACCAAGAAGAAATGGAGATGATAAACCTGCATTCATTGGACAAATATATTATACTAGAGCTCCCATGTGATTACATTTTCACGATATTTGGGTGCATAGATCCTGGGAAATCAGCACCCAGAACAACCATCTGTTGCCATAATAACGACCTTGATACCCCTGGGCATTGAGTCAAACAGAGCTTGAATGGCGTGTAGAGGTACAGCTGCTCATGGAGCTTCAACACGACACCACAGTTCATCAAGATTATTGTGACGATCCAGTTGCTCGGCCACCATTGACTAGACATTTTCAATTGGTGAGACATCTGGAGAATATGCTGGCCAGGGCAGCAGTCGAACATTGTCTGTATGCAGAAAAGCCCGTACAGGACCTGCAACATGTGGTCGTGCATTATCTTGCTGAAATGTAGGGTTTCGCAGGGATCGAATGAAGGGTAGAGCCACGGGTCGTAACACTCCTGAAATGTAACGTCCACTGTTCAAAGTGCCGTCAATGCGAACAAGAGGTGACCGAGACGTGTAACCGATGGCAGCCCATACCATCACGCCAGGTGATACGCCAGTATCGCGATGACGAATATACGCTTCCAATGTGCGTTCACCGTGACGTCGCCAAACATGGATGCAACCATCATGATGCTGTAAACATAACCTGGATTCATCCGAAAAAATGACATTTTGCAATTCATGCACCCAGGTTCGTCGTTCAGTACACCGTCGCAGGCGCTCCTGTCTGTGATGAAGCGGAAGGGTAACCGCAGCCACGGTCTCCGAGCTGATAGTCCATGCTGCTGCAAACGTCGTCGAACTGTTCGTGCAGATGGTTGTTGAATTGCAAATGTCCCCATCTGTCGACGCAGGATCGAGACGTGGTTGCAGGATCCGTTACAGCCATGCGGATAAGATGCCTGTCATCTTGACTGCTAGTGATACGATGCCGTTCGGATCCAGCACGGCGTACCGTATTACCCTCCTGAATCCACCGTTCGATATTCTGCTAACAGTCATTGGATCTCTACCAACGCGAGCAGCAATGTCGCGATACGATAAACCGCAATCGCGACAGGCTACAATCCTACGTTTATCAAAGTCGCAAACGTGATGGTACGCGTTTCTCCTCCTTACACGAGGCATCACAACAACGTTTCACCAGGCAACGCCGGTTAACTGCTGTTTGTGTATGAGAAATCGGTTGGAAACTTTCCTCATGTCAGCACGTTGTAGGTGTTGCCACCGGCGCCAACCTTTTGTGAATGCTCTGAAAAGCTAATCATTTGCATATCACAGCATCTTCTTCCTGTCGGTTAAATCTCGCGTCTGTAGCACGTCATCTTCGTGGTGTATCAATGTTAATGGCCAGTAGAGTACGTAATTATGTCTTGCCTCGCAGTGGCATATAGGAGTTGTCGTTTAGTGTGTGGCATTTTCGGAATTTTCACATTGACATTAGAGTCTGGAGCACTTTTCAACCGTTCCATTGACCAGCAGTGGCGCCTGTGCAGAGGGCAGCGGGCGGCTGCTGCAGACCACGGCCGGCTCCCTGTGTGGCGGCCCGACCGCCCCGGACTCTAATTACCTCGGTGGCTGCCGGCTGTCTCTCTCGCCGCCTCCTTTCCCCTTGTCGTTTTTTCATTCCATTCTCGTTCGCTCTGATTAAGCCCGGCGCTGCCTCCAGCGCCGCATTTTCCCTCAAGACTATTTTTCTCCTCGCACCGAGGAAATAGGCTTTGAGAATCGCTTACCTGCTATCTGCCTCCGCTGCCTTCCCGCCCGCTGCTATGGTCCTCGCTCTGCCCAGCGTTCTCTTTGCCGGCCGTGATGAATTCTGAAACTGACAATGAGAGTTTGCGGACAAGGCTTCATCGACTTTTTTCATATTTACAGGATTTGCAAATCAGTGATTGACAGGGTAGCACTCACTGAATACATGAGAAATGGATGATTTTCGTGACGTTTTCAAGTAAAATACACTACTGGTCATTAAAATGGCTACACCACGAAGATGACGTGCTAAAGAAGCGAAATTTAACCGACAGGAAGAAGATGCTGTGATACGCAAATGATTAGCGTTTCAGAGCATTCACACAAGGTTGGCGCCGCTGGCGACACCTACAACGTGCTGACATGAGGAAAGTTTCCAACCGATTTCTCATACACAAACAGCAGTTGACCGGCGTTGCCTGGTGAAACGTTGTTGTGATGCCTCGTGTAAGGAGGAGAAATGCGTACCATCACGTTTTCGACTTTTATAAAGGTCGGATTGTAGCCTATCGCAACTGGGGTTTATCGTATCGCGAAATTGCTGCTCGCGTTGGTCGAGATCCAATGAATGTTAGCAGAATATCGAACGGTGGATTCAGGAGGGTAATACGGAACGCCGTGCTGGATCCGAACGGCATCGTATCACTAGCAGTCGAGATGACAGGCATCTTATCAGCATGGCTGTAACGGATCGTGCAGTCACGTCTCGATCCTGTGTCGACAGATGGGGACGTTTGCAAGACAACAACTATCTGCACGAACAGTTGGACGACGTTTGCAGCAGCATGGACTATCAGCTCGGAGACCATGGCTGCGGTTACCCTTCACGCTGCATCTCAGATAGGACCGCCTGCGATGGTGTACTCAACGACGAACGTGGGTGCACGAATGGCAAAACGTCATTTTTTCGGATGAATCCAGGTTCTGTTTACAGCATCATGATGGTCACATCCATGTTTGGCGACATCGCGGTGAATGCACATTGGAAGCGTACATCCGTCATCGCCGTACTGGCGCAACACCCGGCGTGATGGTATGGTGTGTCATTGGCTACACGTCTCGGTCACCTCTTGTTCGCATTGACGGCACTTTAGAACAGTGGAAGTTACATTTCAGATTTGTTACGACCCGTGGCTCTATCCTTCATTCGATCACTGCGAAACCCTACGTTTCAGCAGGATGATGCACGACCGCATGTTGCAGGTCCTGTACGGGCCTTTCTGGATATAGAAAATGTTCGACTGCTGCCCTGGCCAGCACATTCTCCAGATCTCTCACCAACTGAAAACGTCTTGTCAATGGTGGCAACTGGCTCATCACAATACGCCAGTCACTACTCTCGATGAACTATGGTACCGTGTTGAAGCTGCATAGGCAGCTGTATCTGTACTCGCCATCCAACTCTGGTTGACTCAATGCTCAGGCGTATCAAGGCCGTTATTACGGCAAGAGGTGGTTGTTCTGGGTACTGATTTCTTAGGATCTATACACCGAAATTGCGTGGAAAATGTAATGTCAGTTCTATTATACTATATTTGTCTAATGAATACCCGTTTATGATCTGCATTTCGTCTTGGTGTAGTAATTTTAATAGCCAGTAGTATAGAGAGTAATGCTAAATCTGATGACACAGTATCATTCCTTAGAGACCTGTCTTTAAGAAACTATTTTTGTGTAGACATCGGGAGCTCCCTGTAACCACTGCATCAGGTGGAAGGAGCCCTTCAAATGGTTCAAATGGCTGTAAGGACTATGGGACTCAACATCTGAGGTCATCAGTCCCATAGACGTAGAACTACTGAAACCTAACTAACCTAAGAACATCACACACATCCATGCCCGATGCAGGATTCGAACCTGCGACCGTAGCAGCAGCGCGGTTTCGGACTGAAGAGTCTAGAACGGCTCTCCCACAGCGGCCGGCAGAAGGAGCCCTTGCAGCCTGAGTATTGACTATCTGCTGAAATTCCCAAAACCGTCCTTTTGAAACCATAACAAATTTGTAATATACTTTCTATGGCATACATTGAATGACTGCAAATATTAAGTTATGATAAAACGTTGACTTCTTGAAACAAATGTCATTTTTTAACTGTCCGAAGAACAGACACCATTTTTGATTCAGTGGCCGTAAGTATACATCACATAAGAAAAACTCAGACGTCAGCCACAACTGATCACGGAAATAAATCCAATGGCGAGAAAGGAAAATTTGTGCCAGACTGGCACTCGAACCCGGATCTCCCGCCTTACTCGAGCGTCCGTCGTAATGGCTTTCACTATCCGAGCATGTTCTCCAGCCAACCCAAATTCTCAACTTATGGCACACGACACGCGTAGCGTCCAATGACCAGTATCCTCATAGCTCGTGGCTTCACCCGACCCACCAAGAGTACGCATGTAGCGTGCATCCGCCATAAAGATGTCATTATTCAGTACAAATTATCATTTGTCGCCATTTGGTTTATTTCAATACCCGACGGAGGCTGAGGTCTGAGTTTCTCTTTTGTCAGGTATAGATGCAGCAACTTAATCGAAAAAGTGTTCGGTATGGCGAATAATGGATGCATAACACGTCCGAACTCTTGCGGGATTCAGGTGAAGCTGCGAGCAATAAACATAACAGACTAGATGTGTAGTTTGAAACGAGTTGAGGATTTTGGCTGGACAGAAGGCGTGCTGAGGCAGTGAAAGCGGTGAAGGCGACCGCTCCTGTGAAGTAGGAAGCCCGCGTTTGAGCCGCTGTGTGGCACAAATATCCACTTGTCGCCATCGGATCTACTTCAGTGCCCGATCGCGGCTGACGTCTGACTTTCCCTTAGATCACAAATGACGTGTTCTTTGCCCACAAAATCGAGACAGAAACGTGCGCCGAAAATGGACTTTTGAAGATCTCGTAAAACGGTTACGTATACCGATAGAGAATTCAGTTTAGAAATTCGGCACAAAATATTTATTACATTCGTGTGTACCGTTCTCAAGTTATGTTTCCTGTCAATATGAGAAAAAACACCGTTTCCAGAAGAATGTCTTTGAAGCTTTGGGTTACATTTCTTGTACATAAACATACCTCTAGTCATTGACCCCTGAACGAGACAGCAATGTTTTCAGATCCAAAAGGAGGTCCTTCTCCATCTCCTTCGTGAGCGTGGTGGACCTAACGGCTTCTTTGCCAGCTTCTGTCATCCGGTGCTCTGCTCTCTCGATACGCTTTCCGACCGCATTTGTGTAAAAGTTGTAGCAGGCTGGTCCGATATCATGTTTCAAGATCTTCATGATTTCCACAATGGCTGTTAGGCTCTCGTTGATACTGCATCCTGCCATTTTAGCCGTGGTCTTAACTTTTCAACCTTTTTTTCTGCTGTGCATTTTTGCAGAAAGTTTTTTACAAATCGCTTTTTAACACGATAACGGATTTTCTGGCGAACGGAATGAACAATACAATAAAGGAGACATCACAAATAACATTTAAGCAACAAAAAATTGATTATTTTGCAATTTAATAATAATAAAAAAATCGATTTTGAAGATAAGAGAAATTTTCCAAACACATTTGTACAAAACATTTCAAGCCAATTAAGCTCAGTGTCTAGTATAAAACTCGTGTAATCGTGAAGTTGCTGGAATGATTTTATGTACTAAGTACTTATTTTGACTTTTATTTAAATTATGTATTCATTATAAAAGGGAAGTGTTAAGACAGATGAGACCCTTAGAAGCCAAATTTAGTTTTGAGTAAATGAGTTCAAAGTGGAGATACTCTAGAAAATACCATGAACAACTTCAGAAAAAAAATACTATTTGCCCACTTTTGAAGCTATATTTCCCACCTTAACCAGACAAACAATGCTGAATTTTGTCAATTATTAATTTTTATTACGAATTAAAAATCGTGGATGGCAGTGACATTAGTAGGAACACTTTAATTACAGGCAGTAACTTGTTACTTGAGGTGAAGATGAGTCTCCTCAGAGTCTTTTTCTGATATTCTGTGATGTTCACTTTCTGAATAACAATCAAATTCTTTGTGATTTTGAATAGCTGGATTCAATGTCCTTATAACTTAGTGGTGCGGAAGTCAGTGATGAAATTAATCATGTAATGGTGGCACAATGGAAAGTACAGTCTGTAGGTCTCAGTACTTCAGATATTTTAGCTTATGTTTTTCATTATCTATTTCTAGAGCAGGAAAAACTGACATTTCTGCCGCAAAAATGTGCTTTCTTATTATTAACGTTTTGAAATCTTCCAGCTCTTCATTGAAATATTCTTTGTAAAACCAGATGGAGGGTAACATCATTTGCTAATGCAACCACTGCATTTTTCTGTATCTTTTAGAATATCATAAAGTTCACTTAGTGTGATGAAATCATTGTCAGTCATCTGGACTACCCTAAATTTCTTGCTGGCCTTGGAAAGCAATGCCTACTCATCAGATACAAAAATCTACGGATTTTTCCTGCAAACTTCAACAGTTACAAAATTCCATATAGAAAGGATCAAAAATCATGAACTTGTGATCTACAGTTAAATGCGTGTGCTCTGGATATTCTGGGAATTCTACAATGTATTTAATTTTATGCTACGGTCGCAGGTTCGAATCCTGCCTCGGGCATGGATGTGTGCGATGTCCTTAGGTTAGTTCGGTTTAAGTAGTTGTAAGTTCTAGGGGACTAATGACCACAGCAGTTGAGTCCCATAGTGCTCAGAGCCATTTGAACCATTTAATTTTATTTTGACTCCCAGCTTAGTCACTAAATGATGTGTGTAACTGACATGGTCAATCTACTTACATAGCATAAAAAACAGGAAGCAATTTCTTGACATCCACGAGAAGCATGACTCACATACCATACGTACATTGTTGCAACTCCGGAGGCTAAATCATGTATACAGAAATTGTAGATCTACAGTTGTCTTGCACAGTACGCTCTACTGCAAAATACACAAGTGTACGGAGTGTCTTATGTAGGTGAAAAGATATTTCTATTTGTGAAATGTCTTATTTTGAACATTATTTGGCCTTGTCGTTTGCGTCTCTAGCTGCCTGTGCCTTAAACAAATCAAATTCCTTTTCAAGAGTCGGTGTCTGAACATTTTTGGGTCTCCATGAAGTACCAAATTCTCCTATCAGTCACACTTCATACAAGTATCAGTACAAGGTGTATGTAAACCTAGACTTAAGGCTGTATTGACAAAAAAAGCTGCCGTAACTCTCTTTAATAAGTGTTAAATATTCTCTGTAAAAAGCTTTTTATAGAGTTCAGACACTTTCCACACATATGCACTTTTCTTATGTAGTTCAAAAACATCTATAACATTAACGTGTTGCCTAGGAAATGAAATGAAAACAATAAATCATGAAGAACCACGACAATCATTTTAAACATCTGTTGATGACTCATACAGGAAAACTAAGACCTGTTTGCAGTTACTTGACAGCTAAGAGATAGAAGTCTGTGAGTTGATGAAACAGATTCTGGTACACTGCACCGCAAAGACAATTTCTCCCTGCCACTATTCAACAGCTGTGCCCCAGGGTCAGGAAACAGGATAGGAGAACGAAGGTTATACAACACTCCAACAAATAAGTATCAAAGTCCCGTAACTGAGTTACAAGGACTACTTATCTTTGTGAGTCTGCAGCACTGCTTGAAAGGCTCTCAATGGCTTAGTGCAAACAATCGAAGGTAGACTTCACAGTAGATAGCAAATGCAATTTACAATTGTCTGCTTACTTCTTAGAGTTCAATAAACGACTTTCCATGTCTAAGACAGCCCTGGATGATGATCTATAACCAAGTGGGCTAATGCTGTTCTTCTTTCTTCCGAATACGCTTCTGTCTGTTGTCTTCCGGTCACTGGAGGATTGTACTCGGCCGGTAATTGGCCGAGGCGAAGTCGATATCTTCATCCTCAGCGGCACCCGTGGCGCTGGTGGAAATCACGCAAGAGTCGAGTCTGTTTGACTCTGGCACCAGCTGGCATTTTTGCACTTGTGGTGCTTTTGCCCTGGCTGTGTCTTGTTCGGACGACACAGCATCTTAACCAATAATACTGATGAATCTGTGGAAATCAAAAATTATTTCATTTTCTGTTTAATGTTAATGATTTTTGGACCAGATTTAAATGTACTGCAATCCTCGCATTTTCATGAAATTGCTAATTAAAAGTAAGAGGTATTATTTCTATCAAGAAATTATAATCACGTGTTGTTTAATTAAAATTTGCATTTAGTAAGAAGTATGGACGTTAAATAAAAGACAAAAGGGTACTAGCGAGATATGAAGCAGCAACTTCACCATTACAGAACGACTTCTCTTTGCACATAGCTACCGAGGTTATTATTAATATCCTATAAGTATTTTATGCGTAATACGGGCAAGCACCTGCTAATCATCAAAAACGATTCTTTCAAGATCTTTTTTTCCAAAAAAGAAGCTGTACTGTACTGCTATAGGAAATTGATGTACGGACACTGTGTTACAAATGCTGAAAGTATGAAGGAATTCGAAAAGGGAGTTCAGTCCATGCTGTACCCTTGTTAGTTGAAGAATGTCTGCTGCAACTTTATTAAAGCACATATCTAAAGCTGCAACAGACATGGGGAAATTTCGTGAAGGGTTTATGGGCCACAGCTGTTTGCGTGGTGTATGTCTGTGTCCTAACAGAAATACTCGTACATGAGGAAGAAAACAAGGTAAAAGTTAGCCATCTGATGACAAACATTATAACCGAAACTGGTACTGCCAATAAAATAATTGTCTGTAGCTGGTTGCGTTTTATATCAATAGTTATTAATTATCTGTTTTCTTGCGGAGGTAGAAAGACTGGCGAAAAGTGAAAGCCAATTTACACATAACGGATAGTTGCTTGTGGCGTATGGGACGTGGTTTTGCTGGCAGATGTAGGAGAAACAGGTCGTACCCCTGGGACGGCTAGCTGCTGCGTGCCTCTTGCCCATTACTCACTGTCTGCAGCAAGTGCGCCGCGAGAACTGACAGCCGCACAATCGCAAGCTGTCCCGTCACGACCTGGTTGCTTCTGAAGCTCCCTAACGGCCTACGCTGCTCTGTTCTCGTCTGACGACCTTTACACTGCACGTTCCAGCGCCCCAGGTGCCACGTGAAGTCACGGCAGACCAATTTTGCAACACGATTCGGCTTAATTTAATTGACTTTGACAGTATAATCGCCCCTATTTACATCGGATTTTTGTTTTCATTCACTTGGGTGCTTCGTTGTTTTTATATCACATTCAGTTTAATGACATATCACCGGACAAAATTCTTTATCACAATATTGTACCGGTCGATTGTTGATCATGTGCGAAGAAGACCGATGAAGAATGCTTTCTACGTTGAGTGAAGTGGAGAATACTTCGCGACATCGCCTGTATACACTGAAGAGCCAAAGAAACTGGTACACCTACCTAACATCGTGTAGGGCCCATGCGAGCACGCAAAAGTGCCGCAACATGACGTGGCATGGACTCGACTAACGTCTAAAGAAGGGCCGAAAGGAATTGACACCACGAATCCTGCAGGGGTGTCAATAAATTCGTAAGAGCACAAGGCGGTGGAGATCTCTTCTGAACAGCGCATTGCAAAGCATCCCAGATATATTCATGTCTGGGAGTTTGGTGACCAGCGGAAGAAGAGTGTTCCTGGAATGACTCTGTAGCAATTCTGGAAGTGTGGGGTGTCGCATTGTCGTGCTGGAATTGCCCAAGTCGGTCGGAATGTACAGCGGACATGAATGGACGCAGGTGATCAGACAGAATGCTTACGCACGTGTCACCTGTCAGAGTCGTATCTAGACGTATCAGGGGTCCCATACCACTCCAACTGCACACTCACCACACCTTTACTGATCCTCCACCAGCTTGTACGGTCCCCTGCTGACAAGCAGGGTCCATGGATTCACAAGGTTCTCGCCATACCAGTACACGTCCAACCGCTCGATACAATTTGAAACGAGACTCGTCCGAACATGCAACATGTTTCCAGTCATCAATAGTTCAATGTCGGTTTTTATGGGCCCAGGCGAGGCGTAAAGGTCTGTGTCGTGCAGCCCTCAAGGCTACACGAGCGGGTCTTCCTCTCCGAAAGCCCACATCGATGAGGTTTCGTTGAAGTTCACATGCTGACACTTCTTGATGGCCCGGCACTGAAATCTGCAGCAATTTGAGGAAGGGTTGCTCTTCTCTCACATTGAACGATTCTCCTTAGTCGTCGATGGCCCGGTGCTTGCAGGGTCTTTTTTCGGCAGCAGTGATGTCGGATATTTGATGTTTTAGCGGATTCCTCATATTCACGGCAGACCCGTGAAATGGTCTACGAGAAATCCCCGGAGATGCTGAGTCCCAGAGTTCAGTTGCCGTTTATAACACCACGTTCAAAGTCACTTAAATCTTGATGACATTTTTTTTTTTTGCAGCAGTAATCAAACTAACAACTGCGCCAGACACTTGTTGTCTTATACACTCCTGGAAATGGAAAAAAGAACACATTGACACCGGTGTGTCAGACCCACCATACTTGCTCCGGACACTGCGAGAGGGCTGTACAAGCAATGATCACACGCACGTCACAGCGGACACACCAGGAACCGCGGTGTTGGCCGTCGAATGGCGCTAGCTGTGCAGCATTTGTGCACCGCCGCCGTCAGTGTCAGCCAGTTTGCCGTGGCATACGAAGCTCCATCGCAGTCTTTAACACTGGTAGCATGCCGCGACAGCGTGGACGTGAACCGTATGTGCAGTTGACGGACTTTGAGCGAGGGCGTGTAGTGGGCATGCGGGAGGCCGGGTGGACGTACCGCCGAATTGCTCAACACGTGGGGCGTGAGGTCTCCACAATACATCGATGTTGTCGCCAGTGGTCGGCGGAAGGTGCACGTGCCCGTCGACCTGGGACCGGACCGCAGCGACGCACGGATGCACGCCAAGACCGTAGGATCCTACGCAGTGCCGTAGGGGACCGCACCGCCACTTCCCAGCAAATTAGGGACACTGTTGCTCCTGGGGTATCGGCGAGGACCATTAGCAACCGTCTCCATGAAGCTGGGCTACGGTCCCGCACACCGTTAGGCCGTCTTCCGCTCACGCCACAACATCGTGCAGCCCGCCTCCAGTGGTGTCGCGACAGGCGTGAATGGAGTGACGAATGGAGAAGTGTCGTCTTCAGCGATGAGAGTCGCTTCTGCCTTGGTGGCAATGATGGTCGTATGCGCGTTTGGCGCCGTGCAGGTGAGCGCCACAATCAGGACTGCATACGACCGAGGCACACAGGGCCAACACCCGGCATCATTGTGTGGGGAGCGATCTCCTACACTGGCCGTACACCTCTGGTGATCGTCGAGGGGACACTGAATAGTGCACGGTACATCCAAGCTGTCATCGAACCCATCGTTCTACCATTCCTAGACCGGCAAGAGAACTTGCTGTTCCAACAGAACAATGCACATCCGCATGTATCCCGTGCCACCCAACGTGCTCTAAAAGGTGTAAGTCAACTACCCTGGCCAGCAAGATCTCCGGATCTGTCCCCCATTGAGCATGTTTGGGACTGGATGAAGCGTCGTCTCACGCGGTTTGCACGTCCAGCACGAACACTGGTCCAACTGAGGCGCCAGGTGGAAATGGCATGGCAAGCCGTTCCACAGGCCTACATCCGGCATGTCTACGATCGTCTCCATGGGAGAATAGCAGCCTGCATTGCTGCGAAAGGTGGATATACACTGTACTAATGCCGACATTGTGCATGCTCTGTTGCCTGTGTCATGTGCC
The DNA here is from genome assembly GCF_023897955.1 of Schistocerca gregaria. Classification (NCBI taxonomy): domain Eukaryota; kingdom Metazoa; phylum Arthropoda; class Insecta; order Orthoptera; family Acrididae; genus Schistocerca; species Schistocerca gregaria. The sequence goes on along the minus strand of NC_064921.1, from coordinate 515,975,604 downwards.
TGTGGTTCTGTCAGTGTGATCATGTGATGTATCTGACCCCAGGAATGTGTCAATAAAGTTTCCCCTTCCTGGGACAATGAATTCACGGTGTTCTTATTTCAATTTCCAGGAGTGTATATAGTTGCCGAACGCAGCGCCGTATTCTGCCTGTTTACATATCTCTGTATTTCAAAAATGGTTCAAATGGCTCTAAGCACTATGGGACTTAACATCTGTGGTCATCAGTCTCCTTGACTTAGAACTACTTAAACCTAACTAGCTGAAGGACATCACACACATCCATGCACGAGGCAGGATTCGAACCTGCGACCGTACCAGCAGTGCGGTCCCGGACTGAAGCGCCCAGAACCGCTCGGCCACAGTGGCCGGCTCTCTGTATTTGAATACACATGCCTATACCAGTTTCTTTGGCGCTTCTGTGTAGTCTCTTTCTTGTGCCCTGCGTTACAATTGTTCGCTTAATTCACATCTGGCAGAGCTGGGGTGTGCTCCAGTTGTGGAAACTGTTTCCTTCTCCTGACTCTCTCTAGAAACTTTATACTCGGAAAACGAAAACCATTGATTGCTAACGTAATACTACCTATCTCAGCTTTATGTCACCTACAATGAGCAAGGGCTAAATAATCACACTACATGTACACCAACATGAATGTGTACACTCTTCGCGCACATTAAAGCAGGAGCTATAGATATATGTGCTGAAGTGTTACGTGGTATAATGTTGCTAATTACCGTGCATCGCTCCATTATCTGCCACACAACAGGCACTTCGCTTTAGTTGTGAAAAGACTAGTGAAAAAATGATAGACGTTAAAATCAAACGGTCTGTTACATGAGAGCTCATATGAAGATTGTGCGCTGCAGTTGTGTGACAGGTACTTCGTGGAGAACGCTGGTTTCCAGAATAAAACTTTCGCTCAGCAGTGGAGTATGCGCTGTAAAGAAACTTCCTGGCAGATTAAAATTGTATGCCGAACCGAAACTCGAACTCGGGACCTTTGCCTTTAGCAAGCAAGTGCTCTGCCGAATGAAATACCCCAGCACGACTCACGACCCCTCCCCACAGCATCACTTCCGGCAGTACCTCGTCTCCTACCTTTCAAACTTTTGCGGAAGTTGAGCTGCGAGTTAAGGTCCTGAGTCGTGCTTGAGTAGCTCAGTCGGCAAACTGAGTGAAGGGATCACCAACGAACTTCAACGGATATGACATGACGTCCGCTACTACCAAATGCAACGAAAAATCACAAAAAAAATGTCGGTAGAGCACTTGCCCGCGAAGGCATCGGTCCTGATTTCGAATCTTGGTCCGGCAGACAGTTTTAATCTGCCAGGAAGTTTCATTACAATGCTGGTATGTCTGAACATTTACGTGCATAAGACGTAACGAAGGTTTTTTGTTCTTTACACTCATTTGCACATCAACATTGAAGACCTCTACATTGAGGTGATGAAAGTTGTGGGAGATCGATATGCAGATATACAGATGGTTGTAGTATCGTGTGCACAAGGTATAAAAAAAATGTGTGTGAAATCTTATGTGACTTAACTGCTAAGGTCATCAGCCCCTAAGCTTACACACTACTTAACCTAAATTATCCTAAGGACAAACACACACACCCATGCCTGAGGGAGCACTCGAACCTCCGCCGGGACCAACCGCACAGCCCATGACTGCAGCGCCTCAGACCGCTCGGCTAATCCCGCGCGGCCAAGGTATAAAGGGGTAGCCCATTGGTGAAGCTGTCATTTCTACTCTGTTGATTGATGTGAAACAGTTTCCGACATAACTGAGGCCGCACAGCGGGAATCAACATTCTGAATATGGAATGGTAGTTGGGGCTAGACACATGGGACATTCAGTTTCGTAAATCTTCAGGGAATTCAACACGCTGAGATCCACAGTGTCAACAGCGTACAGAGAATACCACGTTTCAGGCATTATCTATCACCACAGACAACGTAGTGGCAGACGGCTTTCACTTAGCGTCCGAGAGCAGCAGTGTTTACATAGAGTTGTCAGTGCTAACAGACAAGCAACACTCCATGATATAACTGCAGAAATCATTGTGAGACGTCAAACCGTCGTATCCGTGAGGACAGTGCGTCGAAATTTGGCGTTAATGGGCTATGGTACCAGACGACAGACGCGACTATCCTAACAGCACGGAGACGCCTGTAGCGGTGGTCCTGGGCTCGTCACCATGTCGGTTGGTCTCTAGACGACTGAAAAACCATGGACTGGTCAGTTGAGTAACGATTTCAATTGATAAGAGCTCGATGCCGTGGAACCCGGTTGTCGACAAGGCGCTGTGCAAGCTGGTAGTGGCTCCATAGTGGTGTGGGCTGTGTTTACATCGAAACGACTGGGTCCTCTGGTCCAGGTGAACCGATCACTAACTCAAAATGGTTATGTTCGCGTGTTTGGAGACCATTTGTCCGCGGTTGGTTTGAACAACATTCTGAACAATTCGAGCGAGTGATTTGGCCACGGAGACCACCCGATGTGAACCCAATCGAACATTTATGAGACAAAATCTAGAGGTCTGTTCGTGCACAAAATTCTGCACCGGCAACACTTTCGCTATTATGGACGGCAGCCCGGCTCAATATTTCTGCGGGGATATCCACTACTTGTTGAGTCCATTCCACGTCGAGATGCAGCGCTACTCCGGAAAAAAGTAGGCCTGACACGATGTTAAGAGATACGAGATGACTTTTCTCACGTCGGTGTATCTGAATTAATGTTCTGAGTCACATTTCTTCCAGATTCCTGATTTCAATGTAATTATGGTTGTTACGTTGAATCTTATTACACACGAACAATTTCCGATACCTGGCTGGTTCACAGTAAATTTGCTCACTGTCAATGCGCTTGTCAAGTGATTATCCGGAGCAGTTCGAAAACTGGAAGTCTCTACATATCGAATCTGCAAGAACATACGTGATTACCTGAAATTGCTGAAAATTTTAGTGTTTGTCAATAATTTGCATTCCTATTTGTTCTGTTCCCTGGAATGGGTGGAAAGAGCTGAGTGGGGTGGTAACATGTTGAAACCTCAGGCCTCATTAAAACTGTGCGCCATACCCTGATTCGAACTTGAACTCAGGACCTTGCGTTTCGCGAGAAATTGCTCTATCGTCTGAGGCACCTAAGCACTTGCCCACGAAATGTGAAGGTCCCGAGTCTAACCTGGCAGCATTTTTCATTTCGACGCACACGCCACTGCAGAGTGAAAAATTCATTCTAGTAACTTGCTGCTTGGATTTCGGGAGGACGGACATCCCTATTTAGGTTATCAGTAATTTCCATAAATAGACTGAGTTAGATACTGGGATGGCTCTCTTGAAGGGGTACGATCGATTCCCTCTCCATACTTCCACTTACGAGTACAGGCTGTTGAAAACCACATTCACCTTATCACACTGTGTGAGGCCTGTTTGAAGAGATTAGCGGTCTACCACTGGAGAACCTGCAAAACACAGCTGAATAAAAACGGTACGAAGAAAGAAATCATCAACGTGAAAATCCACCTCGTAGAAAAAGTGTTTCAGCTTGACTCTATCGTTTCGGAAATGTATTCATCTACGATTTCAAGAACTGAGATAATTTCTCCTAAAGTATATTAGTATAAAATAATTGTCTAAACATTCATTGTGGTGTCTGATTGCTCTATATCGTGTCTCCCAACCACTTTCGCGCAACGACGCTCTGGGCGTGGTTTTTTTTTTTTTTTTTTTTTTTTTTTTTTTTTTTTTTTTAAGGGAATATACTAGTTTGAACCTGGGACCTGTTGCTGGTAAGCAGACACCAGACCACACATGACATGTAGAATTCAGAAGAGTTCAGTGAGACTAGCGATGATATAACCAAATACTTAATGATCTCAGCGTCAGCTCCACTGCACTCCCTGTAAAACACTCTAAATACTAACTAAATTTAGTGGAAGGGGTTCAAGGCTTTCCTATTTTTAGTTAGCTGGTAAAATAACGTCGAAAAAGCAGTTAAGTTTACCATTGGAAATTTTATTCTACTCACAAAACATTGTTTATAAATTGCACTATTGATAAAAGGAAATTTTTTAATTCGGGATGGTAAAAACCAACTGCGTTCTACATAAATGTGAACGAATATTCCCTGAATGGGTTTCCAAGTTCTACAATCGATCGAAGGATGACCTATGTCATATCACGTCTATAATCTAGGTTTAAATTAAGTTTCACAAAAGAGAAAACTATCAAAATGGTCTACAGTGACCCTCAATTATCTTTAATTACTTATCTAACTTGTAAATTACAGTGGCTGATGTGGCTTCTCAATAACTATATAACAAAAAAATCATCGCGTTTCAGATCTTTACATCAAGTGGCAAATGTGAACACCATGAGTTTTAATTAATGATCGACACTAGTATTACGCAAAATGGGGGTGTAACAGATGAGACTTCTGCAGTTCTGAGTGAAGCCTTATGCGCTGTTATGTGGCATCGCATGCGTTCATTACCTTGTCAGTGTTTAGGCAGCGTCAGGGCAGCGGCGGGCAGCACAGCTCCGCTCACCTCGCCATCTCGGAAGCAACTCTCCACCTCACTTCTCCTTACTCCCACTTACCGAAGTTGGTTAAAAAAAAAAAAAAAAAAAAAAAAATAACCTATCTGGCTGTGTTTCCAATCTGACCAATCAGGGTCTCAATGTTAACCTTAAGCTCCACCTACAAAAATTCTGTCTATCCAATGAGAAACGTTATACTTTTTGTGGTGGGGCAATGTTTTTAAAGTTTGCAACGTAACAGAGACGCGAAAAACTCTCACGCTAAAACCTGCAGCTGGTGTGGTCCTTTTAGCGTTATCGTAAGATCTATACTGCTCTTCTGGAGGGCTCTATCTTTTAACATGGGCTGGGGAATGGTCCTAATGTAACAGACACGCGAAAAGGCTCACGCTAAAACTTGCGGGTGGTAGTGGCCATTTTTGTGTTATCGTAAGATCTATACTGTTTTTCTGGAGGGCTCCAGCTCTTAACATGGGCTGGGGGGGGGGGGGGGGGGGGTGGTCCTTGACGTAACAGAGACGCGAAAAAGTCTCATGCTAAAACATGCGGGTGGTAGTCTTAGAGGTAGGCTGGCTACGTGAGTGTCCATTCCGTCCCTTATCCTAGGGGCTTCTAGCTTAACACAGTTCTGCTCTCGGCCTCTGTTCTCGTTTCTCCCCTCGGAACTGCGTCAGTCTCACGGTGGGAAGGTACGACATGCATTTAGGCATTCTTGTGTTAAGGTGTGGTATTCCATTTGCTCACTCGTTACTCGTATTACTTTGGTTAATTTAATGTCACTATTTATTCGGAGCTATGTGACATACTAGTGGATTTGCTTATCATGTCCGGGTTTTCATGGAAGGTGTTGGATTTGCTTGACACCTTAATATTGTTCTATCGTCTGAAGCACCTAAGCACTTGCCCACGAAATGTGAAGGTCCCGAGTCTGAGTACGGGATAGGCACACTGTTTTAACGTGGCAGCATTTTTCATTTCGACGCACACACCACTGCAGAGTGAAAAATTCAATCTAGTAACTTGCTGCTTGGATTTCGGGAGGACGGACATCCATATTTAGGTTGTAAGTAGGCAGTTTAGATTCTTATATTGGTAACGCCGCCGCCACGTAGCGCTCTGAATGAAAATCAGTGGCTGTGCTGTGTGCAGTCTGTGGCTGATTTATATTGTTGTCTACCATTGTAGTGTTGGGCAGCGGCAGCTGGATGCTAACAGCGCGTAGCGTTGCACAGTTGGAGGCGAGCCGCCAGCAGTGGTGGATGTGAGGAGAGAAATGGCGGAGTTTTGAAATTTGTAAGAATGGATGTCATGAACCCCTAACTATGCCTATCAGTTGTTAGTGCCTTCCGTAGTTTGAATCTTTTATTTAGCTGGCAGTAGTGGCGCTTGCTGTATTGTAGTAGTTCGAGTAACGAAGATTTTTGGTGAGGTAAGTGATTTATGAAAGGTATAGGTTAATGTTAGTCAGGGCCATTTTTGTAGGGATTTTTGAAAGTCAGATTGCGTTGCGCTAAAAATATTGTGTGTCAGTTTAAGCACAGTCATGAAGAATTGTTAAAAGGGGACGTTTCAAGGTTATCAGTAATTTCCATAAATCGATTAAGTTAGATACTGGGATGACTCTCTTGAAGGGGTACGATCGATTCCCTGTCTCATACTTCCACTTCCGAGTACATGACCCATCTCCGAATACCTCACGTGGACAGGCTGTTGAAAACCACATTCACCTTATCACATTGTGTGAGGCCTGTTTGAAGAGATTAGCGGTCTACCACTGGAGAACCTGCAAAACACAGCTGAATAAAAACGGTACGGAGAAAGAAATCATCAATCTGAAAATCCACCTCGTAGAAAAAGTGTTTCAGCTTGACTCTATCGTTTCGGAAATGTATTCATCTACGATTTCAAGAACTGAGATAATTTCTCCTAAAGTGTATTAGTATAAAATAGGTGACGTATATCATCACCCAGGCTGGTGATTTACATTGCTGCAACTTCTTGTCGTTAATTCGTCAACGGACATCAAAATCAAAGCATCCCCATAGAGGCAGCCTCATGCTTGACTGAAATAGGTCTACTAACGGATTTGATGAAGCACATGAGGAGCCGTTGATTTATGCGAGCAGTTTTTTTAAAGGCGTTGTTCTGCTGGAAAAGCAGGTCTTTGTGATGATTAGCAACTGCTGGATGGGATAGTTGCTGTTCATGTTATGCCGACCCTGGATTGCCAGTATTTCCTAAACAAACGCCGGACGCTTAACCAACGGCTCCCCAAAAGAAGACGCCTAAAGCTGGCGGTGTATGTCGCACCACCCCTGCAGTTCCCGCTCTCCCGCTCGGTGCAGCTCTCGCAGACAACCATCACTGTCATCAAACCGAATTTCATTGTAAGCATCAAACACAAGTCTGTGCAATTCAACTCTCCAGTACGTCTTTTACTACTCCCGGCTGTACGTTGATAAAATCTGGCAAGTGACAACCATACTTCGATCCCAGCAACAGATTGGCTTTTGGATGTTTAACTTGCATTGTGTGACCAGCACTAGTCCCGTTTTTTTCTCTGAAGGTGTTTCTCTTCATGGTCTGATGCAACTGTCCGTTCCGTATCAATAGCCTGCTGCAGACTAGAGTCACGGTGACGAACGTACTTACCTCTCTTGGAGCACTGCCACCGTCACTGGCCCATTTGGCACCTCACGTCCAACGTTTTAAGCATATATTCAGAAGGATAATCTAGCTCTCGCTGGACAGTAACAAAAACTCGGCGATATTTAATAAGTAACTGAGCGGAATGTAGTCGTCCACAAACGAATGTAGTAGACTACATTCCGTGCAGTTAATTATTAAATATCGCCGAGTTCTTATTGCTATCCAGCGGGAGCTCGACGATCCATCAGAATATATGCTTAAAACGTAGGACGTTAGGTGTCAACATTACTCTGGTCAAGTGCATGTATGAAAACTACACGTGCCAGGTTCAACATCAAAATATGCTTTCAGATCAAATAGCAGTGAAAACAGGAGTTAAGCAAAGCTGCAGCTCTCACCGATACTGTTTAACATAGTACTGAGTCTTGTAATGGCGCAAGCAATGGCTAAAGTGAGACGAATGACATAGAGCATAGGTCATCTGCCAAACATTGGTCTTCTAAAACACCTAGATTTTGCAGGTGACCTTTGCCTTGCATCTTACAGCCTCAACGACATGAAAGAGAAACTAGATCTGAAATATACGGCGAAGAAAGTTGGTTTGAAAATTTTTGCCTGAAAAGCATGAGGGCAAATGATAACAACTCCGCAATGCTTAAGCTTGGAAGCCAGGTAATCGAAATGGTGGATAAATTTTTCTACCTTGGAAGTATGATTATACCATACAGTGGTGCAACAGAGGACATTAACAGCCACATCAACAAAGCCAAAGGAGGTTTTGTAACTCTCCGTTCTGTCTGCATTTCGAAGGAAATAACATTGAAGACCAAACTGCGGAAATCTGAAAGTAATGTAAAATCGGTGCTTCTGTATGGATTTGAGACACGGAAAGTGACAAAGCAGCTATTATCACCCTACACTTCTAACGTCTGGCTTTCGTCTGGTCTCCTTATGTAACACTTTAACCATCAAAAATTTGTTTGTATCTATGAAGATGTGATTTCCTTTACCATAGTTAAGTATAATTTCTGTTAAACGTTGGTAGCCTAGGGCAATTTCTTTGGTGACGTAACCGTGAGCTAATTTTATGGTCGTGTAAAACCTTAGAGGTGCTCAGAATACCTAGTTATAGTCTTAAAAGTACATGAGGAAGGAAGGAAGGAGGGAAGATTGAGGTTAACGTCCCGTCGGCGTCGAGATCATTACTGACAGATAAAAAAGTATATCTAATTACAATCAGAGAAAGAAAGACACCATTGGATGGAAAACGTAAGCACACGACAGACCATCACCACTCTCAGAAAATTGTTTCCCAAAGTTAATAAACGTCTAAGAAAATTATTCTGATTACTTTTCAGATGACCTACCGTAAAACAATAAAAATGCGGAAATACAAGCCGATCAGTACAACTCCACTTTTATAATTACTGTAATTTCAGATGACCGATTAAAACAAAGTAAAAATAAACATATTATTTTTTTCAGCTATAAAATAGAAAAATTTCCACTAACTTTTATAATACTTTTACAGAGATAAATCGAGGTCCACAGAGGATGACATATAGGTGTCGAAAAATGTCTGGGGAAACAGATATAAGAAATACACTGCGTTTTGCCAAACCTAAATTTTAAAAATCCAAACTTAATTGGTAATCACGGAAAAAAGGTCAACAGGAGGCTGCAACTACAGACAGATGATTTTTCTTCCTTACAGTTTAGTGAGTATACATGGCATCTCAAAAAATCTTACATATCATACCACATTGTTCTTATCGTCCTCTAAAATAGGGGACAGAGAAGTCTTGTCTGAATATAAAATACATTCATTTAAAACACAGGGCACTCTAAGCCACAGGCACCACACGTTGTCTATCCTTTCCGAAAATGATTGTCGTCTTCGTTCCGTCGGTCCACCTTCGTTCATTACATTTTTCTCCAACGTTAAGCGTATTTTTCCGCTTGTATAGTTTTAACACCAGAACGCAGCATCTTCACAAAGAATAGTTCGTTTGTTAATTAAGAATTGGTCTTATGATGGAAATGGCTGTTTCAACAAACTAGAAATATTTATAAGTAATTACTACCCATTAATATTAGGCTTAGAATTTGTATTTTTGTATCTAAAGTTTGCTAACTATTCTAGATGGCGAGAATTAATTCACATTTGCATACATTTAGTTCATATACTATGAAATAACACACTTTCTGAGCGTCCTCGTATGTGGACCTCAGATCACAATGCAGATAAGAGAAAAACAAATTAGACATTCCACAACCAGTGATAGTGACACTCTGTAATAATATCTGGGAGATGTTGATCTTCATGACAGATTTTCATCATATTACAGATGTTACATACGTGCAAGAAAGTGGCCACCAGAGATTTTTAATCGTTTTACACCATGTGGTTGCCAATTGTCATGTAATGTGCCACAGGTAGTGTTCAATCAACCAAATAACTAAACAAAAATGGCTGTGAACGACGGAGTACAAAATACAAATTGGCAAAGTTGTATTTAATTACAAATATGTCATGGTAATTGCTAGAAGAGGAGGACATTCTTGTACAGTGAATTTCTCATATAGTGAAGATGTAGATGAGGTAGAAAATCTGATTAAATATCCAAGAAGAGCTCTTTTGTAAGCAGTTGAAGAAGTTAGGTTTGACAGTGCTGAACACCTGTTAAAATTTCTTGATGCAAAGAAAGATTCAGAATGCTGGAAACCTAGCTGAAATTCCAAAACAAGAGTCATATCGATCAAATGTGAGATTTCTTTATGTATTGTGAAAGATAATTGTTTTGAAGATTAAACTAATACGTAAATATTTTTGTCTGCCAATTGTAAATTATTACTTTTCAGAAATTCTTGTATGACTCTTATTTCCTTGCGTTCATGAAGCTGTTTCAGAGAACCAACAAAAACCTGAACTGGAAATCATATATTTCGCAAATGTTGACATTAAGGAACTTATTTTCTGTGTAGCTACATTAACATATCCAGTTGTCTGTTTCAAATAAAATAAATATTTTACTGTAACAGGAAGAGAAAATACAAAGCAAAAGCCACCATGTTTTCAAGATAAGTGAGACTGGAGGTCCACAAGAGTAGACTTCCATTTATATCTTAGTGAGCCGGCAAAAAAATTATTTGTGTCATGCTCGTGAATTGGTTTTTAAAAAAAAATCTCAGGGGGAAGAGGTTAAAAAGTTTTAAATAAAATAAATATTTTACTGTAACAGGAAGAGAAAATATAAAGCAAAAACCACTTTGTTTTCAAGATAAGTGAGACTGGAGGTCCACAAGAGTAGACTTGCATCTACATAATAGTGAGTCGGCAAAAAAATTATTTGTGTCATGCTCGTGAATGTTTTTTTTTTTTTTAATCTCAAGGGGAAGAGTGCGTCGTAAAATTGAAGCAAAGTCGTAAAAACAGTGCAGTGCGTAAATCCGAACTTGATGCTTGTGCCCGGGACAGCCGCGGCGTTTCGCATGGTTGTGACCCGTTTCACAGCAAGCCCAGTGCCTCGCATAATGGAGGTTCTCGCGACCCACTCGTGTGTACTGGCGCGTGCCTTCACCTTTGTTTCTTACTTGGCGCGTACGTGCAAGTCTCTTTCTTCTTCGCCTTCTGTGTCTCTCTCCCTTCCAGTCTACCAGTCTATCTTCATATGTGTGTGTGTGTGTGTGTGTGTGTGTGTGTGTGTGTGTGTGTGTTACTCGTCCACATGCGTCGCAGAGTACAAGTGGTGTCAGCGCGGGAAGCGACCTGCTTAGCTAACGAGGTGGCCTCTCACAGAAATTAGGAGTCCCGTTTCCATGGAAACTGGAACAGTCCTTGTCGTCATCTAGCGAGGGCGGGTCGTCAGCTCAAGCGGCTTTATCCTCGTCGCCTTAGCTGCATGCTCGTGCGTGCCGCATTTCGCAGAGAAACAGTTACTGACCGTTACCGATAAGTGGGACTCTGGTAATTGGTGTCCTCTAGAAGGAAACGACCTTCATGTTAAGTTAGTAGCGGGTGATCAAAAAGTAACATGATATGTGGCAGTATGAAGAAATATTATCTGTACCACCATTAACAGAAAGACATGCCCATTTGTTTAATTGTAACACTTTTCATCGTCGCTTCTTGGCAGGACACTTAGGAAATGCAACAGACCTACAAACGAGACTGCCTACACTACACTTGTCCGTCCTCTTTTAGAACACTGCTGCGCGGTGTGGGATCCTTACCAGATAGGACTGACGGAATACATCGAAAAAGTTCAAAGAAAGGCAGCACGTTTTGTATTATCGCTAAATACGGGAGAGAGTGTCACAGAAATGATACAGGATTTGGGCTGGACATCATTAAAAGAAAGGCGTTTTTTCGTTGCGACGGAATCTACTCGCGAAATTCCAATCACGAACTTTCTCCTCCGAATGCGAAAATAATTTTGTTGACACCGACCTACATAGTGAGGAACGATCACCACAATAAAATAAGGGAAATCAGGGCTCGTACGGAAAGATATGGGTGCTCATTCTTTCCGCGCGCTATGCGGGATTGGAATAATAGAGAATTGTGAAGGTGGTTCGATGAACCCTCTGTCAGGCACTTAAATGTGATTTGCTCAGAATCCATGTAGATGTATGTACTTTTTATGTCAGATGCTGTTGCTTCAATTAAAAACATTTAATATTTACTTGCATTCACTGATTCATTAAATGAATCAGGGACACTTGCTATCGTTGGGTTGGCTCTATCGATGGGACGGTCGATTTCTCTGTGGATACTAGCGGGCGTTAGGTGCAACCCGTGTTGCAACAGAGAAGGAACATAGAATTAGCACTGTGTTCTTGTATCTGGCTAGTGTTAATGATTGAACAGTCGTAATGATATAGTGATAGTGATTAAATTTCTGCAGCCTACACTGGAAAGTAAACGCACTTCACACAGCTGTGTCATATTTACAACATAAAGTTACGTGCTTGGTCGTTAAGCTATCCAGTGCAAGTTGTCTTGAATGGGTCAAATCGAGTTTTGTAACAAAATTTAAGTGATGGTTTTTATTATGTGTGTCCTAATGCAGTGTAAGTACTTTGCTAATCAGTCAACCTTCTTTTTGAGCTTTGAAGATGATATTTCTTGTTTTAGCTTCCTTGGTTTCAATTCACGTTTATCGCAATCATATAGATGTGTGTAGTATTTAACAATTGTTACACAATAGCCCATTCACTTACATTATATGGCCATATGAATGATACCAGTTCCCTTGATTTAATCGTTGAGACATGTTTTTATTTTTCAGATTTTTCGTTAACAGCAAATATTGATCACTTCTGTGTATACTATAGCAACATACAAAAGATAATGTTCAAGTTAGACTCTAAGTAAAATATTTTTTGTAATATCTGATGATTTTCTTACACATCTGCTTCAGGTGATCCATCGATACGTTTATTTTATTATTCAAAGAAAGTTTAACAGCTACTTCTCTTTGTTTTGCTTTTTACCGTCCCCGCCCCCTATAACTGATTGGTTGATGCGGAGACAGCAATCCAAGCGTGTACGACCCCACATGTATTTGGGACTTAGCCGTGATGGGAAGACTGCAACGGTCTCAGCCTCAAGGTGATAACTGGCGTGCTGTTTGAAACATAAGTTACGGTTCAGTCCTCGAAAATCAATACTAATGCCCAGTAAACTGCTATCCATTGACACTATACACTGAGGATAAAGGACCTATCGATCTGCACCGCATAGTCCCTGAAACTTTTGCAGCCTTCGTGAATTAGTGACATATGGTTCCCTACATGCTACTTCTTAAAAAATGCATTTCTTATGACAATTTGTTTTTCATTTCAACAAAACCTCGCGCGTTTCTGGATATTTATCTGAAACTGCACCGAATCTCTATCCGTAGGTGTCAATTTTCTGTTTGTTATGGATCTCTCGCTACGTATTTCTACGAGGTGGGCCTCAAAAAGTGAGTTACACATTACTATCGAAGGCCAAGTAAATTTTATTGAATGCTGCACTACAATTCATTGTGTTAGAGATATATCACACTGTTTTTCAACCCAGTCGCCAGTCTTCAACGGACAGAATGTTATGCAATCGTTCGATTTCTCAGCTAAAGAAATCCACTACTTGGTCACAGACCCTTTTGAGAACCGCTATGCGAACGTCCTCACTGTCGGAAAATCTGCGATTGCTACGAAATACACTCCTGGAAATGGAAAAAAGAACACATTGACACCGGTGTGTCAGACCCACCATACTTGCTCCGGACACTGCGAGAGGGCTGTACAAGCAATGATCACACGCACGGCACAGCGGACACACCAGGAACCGCGGTGTTGGCCGTCGAATGGCGCTAGCTGCGCAGCATTTGTGCACCGCCGCCGTCAGTGTCAGCCAGTTTACCGTGGCATACGGAGCTCCATCGCAGTCTTTAACACTGGTAGCATGCCGCGACAGCGAGGACGTGAACCGTATGTGCAGTTGACGGACTTTGAGCGAGGGCGTATAGTGGGCATGCGGGAGGCAGGGTGGACGTACCGCCGAATTGCTCAACACGTGGGGCGTGAGGTCTCCACAGTACATCGATGTTGTCGCCAGTGGTCGGCGGAAGGTGCACGTGCCCGTCGACCTGGGACCGGACCGCAGCGACGCACGGATGCACGCCAAGACCGTAGGATCCTACGCAGTGCCGTAGGGGACCGCACCGCCATTTCCCAGCAAATTAGGGACACTGTTGCTCCTGGGGTATCGGCGAGGACCATTCGCAACCGTCTCCATGAAGCTGGGCTACGGTCCCGCACACCGTTAGGCCGTCTTCCGCTCACGCCCCAACATCGTGCAGCCCGCCTCCAGTGGTGTCGCGACAGGCGTGAATGGAGGACGAATGGAGACGTGTCGTCTTCAGCGATGAGAGTCGCTTCTGCCTTGGTGCCAATGATGGTCGTATGCGTGTTTGGCGCCGTGCAGGTGAGCGCCACAATCTGGACTGCATACGACCGAGGCACACAAGGCCAACACCCGGCATCATGGTGTGGGGAGCGATCTCCTACACTGGCCGTACACCTCTGGTGATCGTCGAGGGGACACTGAATAGTGCACGGTACATCCAAACCGTCATCGAACCCATCGTTCTACCATTCCTAGACCGGCAAGGGAACTTGCTGTTCCAACAGGACAATGCAAATCCGCATGTATCCCGTGCCACCCAACGTGCTCTAGAAGGTGTAAGTCAACTACCCTGGCCAGCAAGATCTCCGGATCTGTCCCCCATTGAGCATGTTTGGGACTGGATGAAGCGTCGTCTCACGCGGTCTGCAAGTCCAGCACGAACGCTGGTCCAACTGAGGCGCCAGGTGGAAATGGCCTGGTAAGCCGTTCCACAGAACTACATCCAGCATCTCTACGATCGTCTCCATGGGAGAATAGCAGCCTGCATTGCTGCGAAAGGTGGATGTACACTGTACTAGTGCCGACATTGTGCATGCTCTGTTGCCTGTGTCTATGTGCCTGTGGTTCTGTCAGTGTGATCATGTGATGTATCTGACCCCAGGAATGTGTCAATAAAGTTTCCCCTTCCTGGGACAATGAATTCACGGTGTTCTTATTTCAATTTCCAGGAGTGTAGTTCTTCTATTGCCTGGACTGTGTCGTCTGTGGTCAATGTCCACGGCCTTCCCTCCTATCACCATCACCATGTCTGTGAGTCCTTGGTCACATTCTGGGCACCATTTCACTACGTCTGGACGTGACATTGCTTCATCCATATATCGCCAGAATTTCACTTTTAATTTGTGTGCAATTTACACATTTCTCTACAAGTATCGAACTGCTGGCGTACTTCATCTTTGAATTACGTTTCCAGTTTCCACATGTTATCCTTACAGCAGCCCACCTGTCGCTGCAGGACACTCTCTCCTGACAACGCATGTCTCTTGTCGCGCTGTGGCCTTAGGGTGGGACGACATGTGTATCTTACTTTCTGAAGTTCTCGCTCGCAAAGCAGAGAACAAAAGATGGTTCGAGTCAACGACGAGCGTCTCATAACGGAACACCACCTGGAATTGTACGAACACTGAGAAAGAAGTTGGGCATGGTCTTTCCAAAAGAACCATGATTCTATCTAGTTCTACTCAATCAATCACAACGCTACATCGTTCGCTGATTATAATAAAAATAAAAACTAAAACATAAAATTAAAGAAAAAGACATGGAAGTTCTCCACTCCTTTAACTGAATGGTAAACATGACAAACGGTTCTACTGCCCCTCTGTGAAATATTTAGTTTGCTATGGTAGGAATTATGAGGTACAGGTCTGCGATGTTGTCCATATGTCTGTGCCGAAAAAGACTCTGCAACTTTGCAACTGCCTAGGTGGATGGCAGGGTTGTTGGCAGGTTGTGTTGTCAACAGCGATAGCTCATGGCATGGTGCAAAGATTAGAAAAGATAAATTTAAAAAAGTATCTGTGTCAGATACCTTTTATTTACTTTCACAGCAAAGGGGCAATGGGCATCCAGTCTCAAGTCGCTGTCATCAGCGTCAGCATTCCTGGAATTGCTGACATCAGCGTTAGCTTTTCCCAGAATCCGTGATGCCAGCCTCTGTTACTGGGACACTGGCATTATATCTGGAATTTCCCATTCCGCTTCTTCCTGTAGCCAATGACATTGTGCGTTTTGTAAACACACAGGCTGTTAAATGCTGTTCAAGTTAGACCTCTCACTCTTTAACCAACTTCAATTTGTATAGTTTAGATGCAAAAGCACCATCGTTAACCATCTGTACATCCCTCCAGCATGAAGCAACGCGAGCAGCAGCTGCGATTGGCTGGGAGAAGAATCCTGTCAGTAAGTAGTTGGCCAGTTCGTTTAGCTATAACAATATGGTTATTTTGCATGTGTGCATCACAGCATTCTGATACTATAATGCTTCCATGGACAGACCACCTGACCTATTGTGTTATATAAAAAATGTTTATACTTAGGTTTGTGTTTTTATCGTTAAAGACAAGGAGAAGCAGAAGTGCCAGCCTGACCTAAAACTATTTGGACACTCTGATGACGTAGCGTTGGCATCATGATGGTGTTTTACTGGCGTTGCAGTGGAATGTCACTGTGTCAACATGATGCCGGAGTGACGCAAGCATGACGCCGTTCTGATGGCAAAGCGACACAACCACAACGCTGGCGGAGCTAATGTGACACCAGTGTGATTCCTGCATGACACCATTGCAATGCCACCACGATGCTAGCGATGACGGCGATGCTGGCGAAGCCAGTGGGACAACAGTGTGATTTCTGCATGACGCATCACATTGCCGCCACGATGCCGGCGATGCCAGTGGGACAACAGTGTGATTCCTGCATGACGCATCACAATGCCGCCACGATGCCGGCGAAGCCAGTGGGACAACAGTGTGATTCCTGCATGACGCATCACAATGCCGCCACGATGCCGGCGATGCCGGCGAAGCCAGTGGGACAACAGTGTGATTCTTGCATGATGCCATTGCAAAGCCACCACGATGACAGCGATGCTAGTGTGACGCCGGTGTGTTTCCTGCATGGCGTCATCACAATGCCAACAGTGCACTTACTCCAACGCAACGCCAGTGTGATGCAAACATGACGCCAACATGACACCATCATGACGCCGATGCGACGCCATTACAACGTCAACGTCACACCAAATGCTGGTACGACGCCAGTCTGACACTGTGTGTCGCTATCGAGATGCCGATACGATGCCATTGTGATGGCTACATAATGCTGCACATAAGGTTCACCACTTCCAGGTATCTTATGGTCCACTCTCTGATCTAGTTTCAAGAACACAGAACGCTTATCTAAATAACAGAATTGTAAATTCAGCTCCTATGCATATAACTTTAAATGTACATTTTGCAGTGACTACTGTGCTGTTAGTTTTAATCCAGTGCTACCAAATATGTTGACTATGGAGGTGCTGCTGCTTTCCTGGATGTCTGTCACAGGATAGAAACATAAAGGTAGAGGCGGATGTTGGGCAGGGGAAAATCTGTAATTCATCTTCCATGCACTGTACAGCAACTTCTGGGGTATTTGTTCATATGTAGAACGTGTTCTGCGGCAATCCAGTTGTTAGCTGCATGGAAACCTGAACTTACATGCGAGTGCACTGAAGTCAGAAACATTAACTACAGCAAAAAATTATTTTTTTAATAAAATATATCAGCGCATGTGGAAGTTAGTGTAGGATGGAATTAAATATGAACAATATTTTCCAGAACATTTCTCTTATTCACACAGTATAAATCAGTTTTACAGTATTGTCCAAACAATTCTTTTCTCTATGTCATACTACACAGATAGCCTCGATTGACACCATGAATACTGTATTCTACACTGAATCGCAAAGAAACTATTATAGGCATGCGTACTCTAATACAGAGATATGCAGACAACCAGAATAGGCCTGTATAAGACAAGTGTCTGGCGCAGTTGTTAGATCGATTACTGCTGCTACAATGGCAGGTTACCAGGACTTAAGTGAACTTGAACGTGGTGTTATAGTCGGCGCAACAGCGATGGTACACAGAATCTCCGAGATAGCGATGAAGTGAGGATTTTCCCGTACCACCATTTCACGAGTGTACCGTGAATATCAGGAATCCGGGAAAACATTAAATCTCCGGCATCCCTACGACCACAAAAAGATCCTGCAAGAACGGGACCAACAACGACTGAAGAGAATCGTTCAACGTGACAGAAGTGCAACACTCCTGCAAATTGCTGCAGATTTCAATGCTGAGCCATCAACAAGTGTCAGCGTGCGAACTATTCAAAGAAACCTCACCGACATGGGCTTTCGGAGCCAAAGACCCACTCGTGTACGCTTGAAGACCGCACGACACAAAGCTTTACGCCTCGCCTGCGCCTATCAAGACCGACGCAGGAGTGTTGATGACTAGAAAGATGTTGCCTGGTCGGACGAGTCTCGTTTCAAATTGTGTCGAGTTGATGGACGTATACGGATATGGAGACAACCTCACGAACTCATGGACCCTGCATGTTAATAGGGTACTGTTCAAGCTGGTAGAAGGTCTCTAGTTGTGTGGGGTGTGTGCAGTTGGAGTGACATGGAACCCCTGATACATACAGATACGACTCTCTCAGGTGACACGTACTTAAGGATTCTGTTTTCCCATCTGTATCAATTCATGTCCATTGTTCATTCCGGCAGACTTGGGTAATTCCAGCAGGACAATGTGATACACTACGTGTTGAGAATCGTTACAGAGTGGCTCCAGAAACACTCTTCTGAGTTTAAACATTCCGCTAGCTACCAAACTCCC
The DNA here is from genome assembly GCF_023897955.1 of Schistocerca gregaria. Taxonomy (NCBI): domain Eukaryota; kingdom Metazoa; phylum Arthropoda; class Insecta; order Orthoptera; family Acrididae; genus Schistocerca; species Schistocerca gregaria. The sequence continues at coordinate 515,957,067 of NC_064921.1, read as the reverse complement.
GAGACATGAACATTATTGAGAGTATCTGGGATACCTTGCAATATGCTGTTCGAAGAGATCTCTACTCCATCGTACTCTTACGGATTTATGGACAGCTCGGCAGGATTCATGGTGTCAGTTCCCTCCAGCACTACTTCAGAAGTTAGTCGAGTCCATGTCACGTCGTGTTGCGGCACTTCTGCGTGCTCTCGGGGGCCCTACATTATATTACGCTGGTGTACCTGCTTTTTTGTCTCTTCAGTGTGTTACCAATATTTTGAACATTCTCAATCTCAATCTTAATCACCACATCAAAGTCTCTGAAAGGTTCTAGGTCTACATTCACAGGTTTAGATTGACCTGTTGTCGCATTATAAGTGTTGGTTAATAGCTGTGATTCAAGTTCTGGTAGATGCTGCTGCTTTTCCTGTCGCTGTGCTATGACACAGTCGAATGACACCAAGTCTGCAGACATCCTGTGGACAGTGACTGCTGCTGCTGCTGTGTTTCAGGTAAGAGCTTCTGTATATCCTCATCTATGACAACAAAAATCTAAGCAATTGACAAATTCTTAGTGATTGACATTTTCTTCTCAGCTGTCCACTATTGCTGCTGGTGGCACATGATACTGGGTGGATGTACAGATGGTAATTGACGATGCTTGTGTAACTGAACTATAAAAAGTAAAATTTTTCAAAGGCTTGGGACTGAGCTGGCTTGTCATTGGCCACCACGCATTTTTGTAAAACGAATAATGCCATTGTTTACAGCGGGGAGAGGGGGGGGGGGGGAGGGAAGAAGGATTGACAAATTTCGGGAATAATGTCATAGCCCCAGCACTGGACACTGGTGTCATCGATGCTGGAAATAGGCTGATGCTGATGTCAGCAATTCCAGGAATGCTGATGCTGTTGTCAGTGATCTGAGCCCATATGCTCACTGCCCCTCTAGTGATGTGCCACCATCTTGTCGACTCCTGCTGCTAAAATCTTTGCCTCACCAGTGATAAGTCAGTGTGCGAATAATCAAATAAATCATTTGTACACAGCTATTTCAATTCAGTAATGGTAAATTTACTGCCCTTAGAATGACTGATTCACAGGCGCGTCAAGATAAGTATTGGACACTGTTCCAGAATGGAGGTTGCTGTAGGAGACCATTGAGCAAGTTCCTACATACATTAGCGAAATATTTTATGGATTTCGTGGAGATGATGATACTGAGACAGCCCCATGTGCAGATTATGTTTTTAAATTACATCGTGTTACTATTGGTTTGACGTAGTATTTCAGTGACAAATCTTCTCGCAATTTAGTTCAGTAATTACAGTCGTGAGGAAACTTCCTCACAGCACCACTTTTGGCTGCAAGCTGAAACTATCCACAACACATAATTTTCGGATATTGACGCTCAGGTACGCAGCTATCCAAATTCATTTACCATTGCGCACACTTTTCTTAAGTATATGTGTCACTTTCACTGATTACTTTTGAAAATGAAGAGAGGGGCATTAAAATTCGTATTTTTGAGCATAGTTTCATAGCTAAGGATTTCACCAAACTCTCCATGGCAGAAGATCAGTTTTATGACGGCAGATATCTTCATAACAGCGATGCAAGTTCGTAGATCAGGACTTTATCTAATTGTGTACGGACGTAAGTCAGTTTCCAATCACACCACACAGATTCGTAATTCCGATTACATCCATACACTGAAGAGCCAAAGAAACTCGCACCCCTGCCTAATATCTTGTAGGGCCTCCGCGAGCACGCTGAAGTGCCGCAACACGACGTGGTATGGACTCTGCTAATCTCTGAAGTAGTGCTGGAGGGAGGAAATGACACCGTTAATCCTGCAGGTCTGTCCATAAATTCATAAGACTAGGAGGGTTTGGAGCATATCAAGTTGCAAGGCATCCCAGATATGCTCAATAATGTTCATGTCCGGGGAGTTCGGTGGCCAGCGACAGTGTTTAAATTCAGAAGAATATTCCTCGAGCCACTCTGCAGCAATTCTGGACGTGTGGGATGTCGCATTGTCCTGCTGGAATTGCCCAAGTCCGTTAGAATGCACAATGGACACCAATGAATAGAGGTGATAAGGCAGGATGGTTACGTATGTGTCACCTGGCAGAGTCGTACCTAGACGCATCATGGATCCCATATCATTCCACTGCATACGCCCCACACAATTACAGGAGCTGCACCAGCTTGAAGAGTCCCCTGATGACATGCAGGATCCATAGATTTACGAGATTGTTTCCATACCCGTACAAGTCCATCAGCCCGGTACAGTTTGAAGCGAGATTCGTCGGACCAAGTGACATGTTTCCTGGCATCAACAGTCCAATGACGGTGTGACGGGTCCTGGCGAGACGTAAAGCTTCGTGCCGTGCAGTCTTCAAGAGTACACGAGTGGTCCTTAGGCTCCGAAACTTCATATCGATTATATTTAATTGAATAGTTCGCACGATGACACGTGTGGTGACCTAGCACTGAAATATGCACCAATCTGCGGAAAAGTTGTACGTTGAACGTTTCTCTTGAGTCGTCTTTGGTCCCGTTCTTGTAGGATCTTTTTCCGGCCTCAGCGATGTCGGTGATTTGATGTTTTACCGGATTCCTGATATTCACAGCACGATCGTGAAATGGTCGTACGGGAAAATCTCCACTTCATCGCTACCGTGAAGATTCTGTGTCCCATTGCTCGTGCGCCACCACGTTAGAACTCACTTAAATCTTGGTAACCTTCCATAGTAGCAGCAGAAACCTATGTAACAACTGCTCCAGACACTTTCTGTCTTACGTAGGCGTTCCCTACTGCAGCGCCGTATTCTTCCTCTTTACATATCTCTGTATTTGAATACGCACGCCTATACCAGTTTCTTTGATACTTCAGTGTAATACTGATGAAGACGAAATAAGAGGTGGGAGGGAGCACTGGAAATTCAGAATCTGCAAGTCCGTTCAACATTACGTGATAAAAAATTAATAAGTTCTTTTCATTCAGTCTCTTTTGGTTCGGTCACTGAAGCTAATGTCTACGTCATTATAGTATTTGAAGCTACCTGTTCGGGAATTTGCATATTAGATGTCTGGTGGTATGTATTCATTATTCGTCATACCAAAAGACGTCCGCATATGCGTCTACGTCTCTGAACAAAGGCGGAAGCACATGAGCCCGGCAGAGTACGTTTGCTGTACCGAAACCAGGCCCATCGGGCTGAAGGCCCCTCCCACGGCGGCATGCATATGCAGGCGTGTGCGTGTACGTAACGCACATGCATGTGCATGTGGGCGCGCCGGCCGTTAGCTGGCGGCCTAGGCGCAAGGCCGAGCATCTCCTCCCACACGCGCGTCACCAGGGCTTTCCGGCGCTGACGTAACCGACCGCGCGCCCAAAACTGTTGGCTGCTTCCGCTGCCACGTACTGCAGCCTATCGCACTTACCGGGAGCTCGTCAGAAGCTCAGCATCGTTATTAACGACCGGTAATGTCGAAGGCATTGATTGTGTTACCCTACCTCCATGAAGTATGTCCATAGTTTGCTCGTGTAACAGCCAGTAGCTCATCACGAAGATTTCCCATTACGATATCTGCTTGGATAGTACTCGTTTCAATGGCTCCATCACGCATTTCGTCGCGATAGCCTTCGCAGTTGCGCCGCGATTCCTGCAAGTGTCAACATTTGATGAAGAGTCAGCAATCGTTTAATCGCCAGTTAAAGAACTACGAAGTACCTGACTGGTTGAAGTTACGTTTCAAACCTACTTACCGAGCGAATTGGCGCAGCGATTAGCATAATGGACTCGCATTCGGGAGGACGACGGTTGAAACCCGCGTCCAGCCATCCTCTTTTAGGTTTTCCGTAATTTCCCTAAATCGCTTCAGGCAAATGCTGGGATGGTTCCTTCTCCATTCCTCGCTAATCCGAGCTTTTGCGGCACTTCTAATGACTCGTTGTCGACGGGGCGTTTAACACTAATCTTCTCGTCCTCCTCCTTGAAACCGATTTCCAGCTAAGCTTCAGTGGCAGTGTTAAACCATTCCATAACAGATAAACTACAAGGTTTTTCTTGAATACTTCCAAAACAGTTAGTGTGTAACTATCAACAATTTTTGTGGACTGATAAAAAAATAACTATATGGGTTGGGAGAATCAGTCTGCACACCTGTACAACACCACTCACTGCATTTCGCCTAATAACTTGATTGTACCCTTGAACCCTACTCTCCAGTCGCTGCTACAGCGTGTATGGAACATTACTAATATTTCGTCCACCAAGATATCAGTTATAATCGCAACTATACAGAAATAAATAAATATTAAAGAGATCCATTTGCATAGAGTTCACTTTACCTCGATCGTTTCCATTACCAAGGTTTCGTGGTCATCAGTCCTTTGACTGGTTTGCGGCCCCCAGCATTTCTGCTTTAGTGACAGCCTTTTTGTCCCAGAGTAACCCTTCCACACTACGTTAATTATTTGCTGGGTTTATTGCAATTTTTTTTCTTCCCGAACAGTTTTTATCCTCTACAGCACCCTCTGATACCATGGAACTTATTTCCTGCTGTCTTAATACAAGTGCTACGTACTATTCTGTCCCTTTTTGTTGTCAGTGTTCCCCACAACGTATGTACTTTCTTCGCCAATTCTGCCTATCAATCCACCTGACTTTACACATCCTTCTAAAACATTGCATCTCAAACGCATCGATTCTCAAATTTTTGGGTTCTCTCATGGCCCATCATTCAGAAGCATATGGAGCAGTGCTCCAAAAGTTCGTTCTCAGAAATTTCTTCCTAAAATTAAGGGCTATGTTTGACACTATGGCCAGGAATGCTCTCTTTGTCTGTGCTTTTCTGCTGTTTATGTCCTCCTTGCTTCGCTCGTCATATCTTACGTTGCTTCCAAGGTAGCAGAACCCCTTCACTTCATGCAACTTTGATGGCAGGATTCTCAGTAGCCTCATTTCAGGTACTCCTCATTATTTTCCTCTTTTTTTGGTTTCTGTCCACAGAATATTGCTCTTTCCAATAAACATGTCCTGTAATTGTTCTTCACTTTCACTGTGGACAGCAATGTTATCAGCGAATCTTATCGTTGATATCCTTTCATTCTGAAACTTAATCCAACTCCTGAAATTTCTCTTTAATGCCCACATTGCTGTCTACGAAGACAGCGTATCATACAAGGTAAAAGGGGTTGAATACACTAACATTTTACTCTCTCTGAAGCATATTTTTAGATTAACATAGTCGAAAGATTTCCCTGGACCCAGAAAGTGCACCAATTTTTTAATTTGTTACTTCCATGATGGGGTGCAATTACTTCTACTGTAAGTCAGTTCTTTCTGAATCCGAAGTAATGATTGTGCTGCACATCTTCAATTTCTCTTTATACTATTCTCTACATTATTCTAGCACACTTTTACAGGCTGTTACGTTCAAGGTGAAAATGTTTCATTGGTGTACCGAAAATACGTTTCTGTTAATCTCATTGTAAATCTTCACTTTCGTAGGCTTCCGCACAACATTTTCTAAGTGTTCCTTCCAATTCAAGTTGCTCGTAATTGTAATACCTAGGTTGTTATTGTTGTTGTGGTCTTCAGTCCTGAGACTGGTTCGATGCAGCTCTCCTTGCTGCTCTATCCTGTGCAAGCTTCTTCATCTCCCAGTACCTACTGCAACCTACATCCTTCTGAATCTGCTCAGTTTATTCATCTCTTGGTCTCCCTCTGCGATTTTTACCCTCTACGCTGCCCTCCAATGCTAAATTTGTGATACCTTGATGCCTCAGAACATGTCCTACCAACCGGTCCCTTCTTCTTGTAAAGTTGTGCCACAAACTCCTCTTCTCCACTATTCTATTCAATACTTCCTCATTAGTTACGTGATTTACTCATCTCATCTTCAGCATTCTTCTGTAGCACCACATTTCGAAAGCCTTTAGTTGAATTTACGGCTTTTAGGGTAGACTGATTTATCGTGTAACCGAAGTTTAAGAAATTCGTTTTAGCACTCATGTGGATGACCTCACACTTTCCGTTATTTACGGTAAAACTGCCAATTTTCGCACCGTTCAGATACCTTTTCTAAATCTTTTGCAATTTGTTTTGATCTTCTGATGACTTTATTAGTCGATAAACGACACCGTTATCTGCATACAACCTAAGACGGCTGCTCAGATTTGTCTCCAAAATCGTTTATATAGATAAGGAACAGCAAAGGACCTATAACACTTTCTTGGAAAACGCCAGAAATCACTTCTGTTTTACTCGGTGACTTCCCGTCAGTTACTACGAACTGTGACCTCTCTGACAGAAAATCATAAATCCAGTCACATAACTGAGACAATATTGCATAAGCAGGCAATTTCGCTACAAGCCGCTTGTGTGGTACAGTGTCAAAGGCCTTCTGGAAATCCAGAAATACGGAATCGATATAAAATCCCTTGTCAATAGTACTCAACACTCCATGTGAATAAAGAGCTAGCTGTTTTTCACAGTAACGATGTTTTCTAAACCCATGTTGACTGTGTGTCAACAGACAGTTTCCTTCAGGTAATTCGTGATGTTTGAACACAATATATGTTCCAAAAGCCCGCGGCATATAGGCGTTAATGATAAAGTCAAATGACTTTTTACTCGCTATACCACTTACCGATATCTGTTGTTCTGAAGGAATCTCATCAGCCAGATGACCTGTTTCAATCCAAACTATTCATTATTGTGAAACTTAAATAACATTTCGGTTAAACCAATCTACACGTCCTTTAACTACGCGTTATAGTGTTCTCGCCTTTAACTCCTAGTTTCCATCTTACATCTCTGGACTTGCGACCTATAAAACTGGTTTATTACCTCTTCTTTTGGAATCTCGTATTTCTTCGTTTCATCGATGTGTATATCTTTTTCTGTCCGATGGAGTTTGCACTTCTGCTTGCACTGTGTATACGAAGTATGTTAGAAAAGAACCCGGCAATTGGCCGGAAAGAAAAACTGACTTACCTAGAGCACTGGGCACATAAATCACCCTCAAAGTAGCTGCCTTGGGACTCCACGCATTTCTGCCAGCGGTGCCGATAAAGTCTGTTTCGGAATGGAGTTTAGCTCGCATGTCGTTGCTGATATAATGTCTTCTCTTGTCTGAAATGGCTTCTCGAGCCTTAGAAACAGGCAGAAGTCTCATAATGCCATATCAGGAGAGTAGAGAGTCGTTTGAAGCACAGGAATTTGGTTTTTCGCCAAAAAAATCTGAACCAAGGAATGTGCTGGAACATTGTCGTAATTGAGGCACCAATTTCCTGTCGATCACGGGTCCGGTCTATTGTGCCACACACCATCATATAGGTGACGGATGACATCTCTGTGAATGTTTCAACCTGTGGTTTGTACTCGTGGTGTACCACACCGCGGGCGTCAAAGAATTATCAGCATCACTTAGGCGTTGCTGCGCACTTGGCGGGCCTTCTTTGGTCTTGGCGACGAGGAATGCTTCCACCGTGGCGACTGGATTTGGTTTCCCGGTCGAAGCCGCTCACCCAGCACTCGTCACCAGTGGTTATGGTTTCGCGAAGTCGGGGTCACTGTCTGTGGAGACCAGCACGTCCTGTGAGACCTGTGAGACTTCAACATGATGTTGCTTTGGATCCACCGTCAGAGGTTCGGCACGAATTTCGCCGACACTCTCTTCGTGGCCAAATCTTCGGTCGCAATGGAATGTGTCGAGAAAGTGCTGATGCCCACCTCTTCCGCTACTTCTATGATAGCCCCCCCCCCCCCCCACAAGTCCCTATTATCTCAGCGCTTCTGGTGGTCGTTCGGTAGCGTTCTAGCTTCCCGTGCCCGGGTTCCCGGGTTCGATTCCCTGCGGGGTCAGGCACTTTCTCTGCCTCGTGATGGCTGGGTGTTGTGCGTTGTCCTTAGGTTAGTTAGGTTTAAGTAGTTCTAAGTTCTAGGGGACTGATGACCATAGATGTTAACTCCCACAGTGCTCAGAGCCATTTGAGCCATCTCAGCGCTGACTTGGTGCCGACCACAGCGTGGCTCGCACTACACCGATGTGCAGCCGTCTTTAAACCCATCATACCAGTCCTTAATATGTGTGATGCCTGTATCATCGTCACCGAAAGCTATATCAATCTTCCGAATGGTTTCCACCTGGTTGTCGTCAAGCTTCTGGCAAAATTTGATACAGTAGCACCGCTCCAGTCCGTCTATTATTTCGCTTGCAATGAAAAACCTATGCGAGCACTACGTGCGACATCACCGAACTGCTTCTTGCCAGGCAACTGCACTATCGACAGGCGGGAACAAATGAACGCCTGTGCACGAAGGTTCAAGGTCGGCTCATGTAACAGCGCTAATTTCAAAACCATCTGGTGTTCGCAAAAGAAGATAAGGTCGGATACTTTTTAAACTGACATATTTTACGAGGTTTGCTGAAACGCAGTGTATTCGATTTTTTTATGTTAAAACCCTTAACCTTTTAAAATAAAACAATTGTTATTAACATTCTACATCTTTTTTCATCACGTCCGCATACTTTCAACCCTCTGCCCTTAGAAGGCTCCGAATTCTAGCGAGTAACATTGTGATGTGTAGCGTAACTATGTCTTTTCGTGAGAAACAGCATGCCGTAATCGAGTTATTATTCGGAGAGCTCATTCCCACACTGAGAGCCCTCTCCTCCAGCATGGCAATGCCAGACCACACACGAGAGTTGTCACACCTGCAACAAACCGACGCCTTGTGTTCACTGTCTCTCGTCATCCTCCATACAGTCCCGGCTTTGCCCCATCCGAGTTTCGTCTGTTTCCAAAAGTTAAAGAACGTCTTCGAGGACCTCACTTTGATAGTGATGAAGCAGTGGAAGCAGAAGTGAGGTTGTGGCTCCGTCAACAAAGTCAGACAGACTAGAGAGACAGTATCAGCAAACTCCTCTCTCATTGGAAGAAATGTGTTCGTCGCCAGGATGACTAAGTTGAGTAATAAATATGTTACCTGGCAAATAAACATGTAGAATGTTAATAACGTTTGTTGTATTTAAAAAGCTTGAAGAGGTTTCACACAACAAAATTCGGAGGCATTACTTTTCAGTACGCGCTCGTGGTATTGACCAGCTTTAATAATTTCTTCCCTTATTTTGTTCCACTTCTCTGCTACTAAAATACACACACCGAAATTTTCTGAGCCCACTAATTATTGCCACCAAAAATTTACACAAGTCCAAATTTTTCAAATCTCATCAGTTTCTACTGTCGCAGACTGAATTTAAACAGTTCTGTCACTCTCACCACGCTAGAACCGTAGCTCTATTCCAACACCACAAAAGTTCATCACTTACTCGACTGTTAGTATTCAGCGCGTTATGTCACTGTTTCATCGAAAATTAACCTTATATGTTGTAGTGGGAACACTAAAGTTCTAATGTTAAGGCAGTCTCAGGTCGTTGTAATACAGTGCATAGCATATGCCATTGGAGGTCTTCGTCCATCATACGCTACTTACTACCAAGACAGTTAACAGAATTTGGCGGATCGGTATGTATATTTTACAAACTTTCGAAGAAAACACACATCCTTTTCTTTCATTTCTCACGAATGACAGTATCTGATGAACTGCGGTAGTCAATGTACAAGGCTCTGCGAACCTCATGCTTCCACAGCGACTGTTTTTCTTATTATTCATAATTGAAGAGTTGTTTTGTAAACTTAGTATCTCAACGTACTTTATCGGATTTATTTCCAAATTTAGAGAGTATGGGTGCATACATAGTTCAGTTTGATGAGGTCGTTGAGTTCTGTATGTTCTCGGGTTATGTAAGTCTTTACATCACGAAAACTTTATAAACGCATGGTGGTATATCAAATAATGTGTTGAGCTACAGTTTAGAGGCACTGTTCCTTTCTCTTTTTCCTTTGGTTTTATTGTCAACACTAGTCTGTCAATAAGTAGGCTACTTCTCCCACTTGGTGACTACTTATGTAGGACACGCGGGCGTTTATGAGCAGTGCAAATAGTTTGGTTATCAGTCTGCCAGCGTGCTCACTGTTCACTACAGCCGGTCACTGTGGCCGAGCTGCTCTATGTGCTTCAGTCCGGAACCGCACTGCTGCTGCTGCGGTCGCAGGTTCGAATATTGCCTCGGGCATGGATGTGTGTGATGTCCTTAGGTTAGTTAGGTTTAAGTACTTCTAAGTTCTAGGAAACTGATGACCTCAGATGTTAAGTCCCATATTGCTCAGAGCCATTTGAACCATTTGTTTACGGCTGTATGTGCTTCAGTCCGGAACCGCACTGCTGCTGCTGCAGTCGCAGGTTCGAATCCTGCCTCGGGCATGGATGTGTGTGATGTCCTTAGGTTAGTTATGTTTAAGTAGTTCGAAGTTCAAGGGGACTGATGACCTCAGATGTTAAGTCTCATACTGCTCAGAGCTATTTAAACCATTCGTTTACTACAGGTCGTATCTTTTTTAATCTCTTGTGATTTTGGTTTGGCCGTGTACACTTGATCTGAAAGCTCTTATTTTTATACCATAACTAAATGTACAGATTTTAAAGTAAGTGGCTCTCGGTGTAAGCAAGCAATGGACGTCGGAAACATTAATAATTGAGCTTAGAATGGTTTTATGGATGGGAAGTTATTATCCTTATTGGTTACGCCAGCAGCAGTAACATATTCATAACTGGCTTGAGAAATGATGGGATTTTTAAGGATCAGCCATATCCTTTTTGGAAATCAATTACTTTATAACGAAAATACTAGTTCAAAAATGGTTCAAATGGCTCTGAGCACTATGGGACTTAACATCTCAGGTCATCAGTCCCCTAGAACTTAGAACCACTTAAACCTAACTAACCTAAGGACATCACACACATCCATGCCTGAGGCAGGATTCGAAACTGAGACCGTAGCAGTCACGCGGTTCCAGACTGAAGCGTCTAGAACCGCTCGGCCACCAGCGGCCGGCATAGTACTAGTGAACAGCCATTTTGCATCTGGGGTGTGTGTACCTTCAAAGTGTTCTGACACGTGAGACTTCTGAGTTTTGAAGGGCTTATCTTACCTACCTTCCGCATTTCACCGGTAACTCTTTTTTTGCTTAGCTCTCTAATATTTTGTTTTGCTTAGTACTGTAGCGCTACAAAATTTACCAATCATCTCTGTATGGCAGGTGTGCAAAGATACAGCAAACAATTGAAGAGCATCGTTGTCGCATTGTACCAAAGAAGATTAAAGTTGAAAATATTTTGTAAAGTGATTTAAATCTTCTATTACCATTAGTTCCGTATATACAAATGTTCTGAATATGTATTTCTTGTTTATTTTAATTTTATCAGTGTTCGTCATTACTGTTTTTGATTCAGCTGTCTATCTATTAAATGCGACATGATAAAGAAAAGTTGAGTTCACCAGTGAATTCAGCAGCCCAAAATTAGGTAAATCCATTGATCTACAAACCAGAAGCACAAAGTATAAATTTGTTTACTAGTGTAATCAAAACTTCCAGTAATATGTAATGTTGACAATATTGTATTAAGACAAAACGTTAATTCTTTCGAAAATTCGTTAAAGTTAAGAAAGGGAAGTTTTTGAGACAGGTGTAGCTCTTCCCCAATGGATAAATAACGTACACCTGATGTCGATTTTGAACAAACAGACTTGAACATTTAAGATCAGGCATGCTACCTACATTGCCTAACAATGTTATGAGATGTAACTGACGCAATAACACAGCCATCTGAAAACAACGAAACATTCAAGTGTCATTATTCAAAACAGGTTTCTCTCCTCGTCACATACGCGACGGAGAGATCAAGTGCAGGTGTCAGGCTTTGCGACTTAAGTAATGCATGAAACTTTTTGCCCATTTTTCAGCCAGTCGATAGCGAGAGCGCGCGTGCTGCAAAGCGCTGCACGAGACCGACTGCAGCAACGCCGCCGACAACCGTGGCTTACGTAACCGTAGAAAGACTATAAAGCGGCATCTGTTACTAATTTTACGACCCACCAGGCTTGCAGTAACTGACCGAGAAATCGCCATTCGTAAACACGCTAGCTGCCAAGTGCACGAAGGAAAACGAAAGACTACAGCGATAATGCAGCTGTGGGAATTCTTGCATAGCTAACTCACTTCACTGAGCCCGAATTCATGGGGTTTAGACGAGACGTGTAGATCCCACTTGTTTCAACGGTGTAAGTGCCTAAGGAATTTTCCAAGATATTCTGTTTCTGTTCTTCTGCACGAAGCATCACTGTTTAGCTGCTCGACTATGCTGTCTTCATCGAGTGTCTTGTTTTATGACATTATTCTACTAATCCAGCCAATTAAGGAAAATTTGGGGAAAAATTCGTGCCGTCAGAAATTTTTGTAAAGTGGTATAAGAGAGTGCATGAGCAAAAGAATAAAAATACCCATCGTGGGGTGTGAGCGTAGGAGGCCAGAGGCACTTGAAGGTCATTTGTTTGTTTTTCTTTCGTAACTCGAAAACCATGGCTTCTTCATAAAATGTATCCAATACAAAATTAACTATATCGTTTCTGCAGGGCTCAAACACGTGTCCAGTTAAGAAGTCTCTGATTTCAAAATTAAGTATCTCGAACACTGAGATCGATAGACGAGAGCAGCAAACGGTATGTTTATTGTGAAAGCTATAGGAATTTTGTACAGAAGTTATACAGAAGTTTCGAAATAGTTCGAAAATTTGTTAACAGATGGCTCTGTAATCGCAAAGTGCACTGCCTATAAATAGTGCGCCGCACGTGAAAGGAGATTAAAGTACCGAAAGAAGAGATTGAAATCATCTGTTCCATTGAACAACATGTTTTCAGTTACTGAAATACCCGAGATCAGAGCATAGTTCTACGGCAACAAGGCGCGTTGCGAAAATCATAGACAAGCTCTTCGCCAGATTCCAAGGGGCAGGCAGTGTGGCTGATGATGTAGCGGGGAACATTGGTCCCAGGCAAATTGTAGTTACTATGTTACTACGTTTTCTGGAATTATTGAGGAAAATCCGAGGAAATACGTCCAAAGAAAAGCGGTAGAGACTGCTTTTAAGGATTTCAGCACGCAGAAGATACTGAAACAGAGCCTAAACATGTTTCCATTCAAAACCCAAAGCCAATCTGCGACAGATGGCTGACTTTGAGAGCCAGGTTCTCACAGTGATTAATAATGAAAGACTTGACTTTGGCTACATCTGGTCCATAGATTAAGTACACTTGGACCTGAATGGTGTCGTGAATGAATAAAACTGGTGATTTCTGGGTTACCAAAAGCCCCGTTTCTGTGAAGTGAAACCACTGTATACTACCAAAGCTACTGTATATTGTGGTATGCACAAGTGGCACCATTTTTTCATGCGAGAAACGATCACTAATGGATGTTGGTGTGCAAATTTGGAACAGTTTGTCGCACACAGCTAGCGTTGGAGGACCGACCATGACCGTGTGGTTCTCACAACATGCGGCCAGATCACAGTCCACCGAATGGATGTTTAGCTTTCTTGATGAATATCAACAGAGTCATTGCGTTGGACTGTTGCAAACTTTTCTGGTGCAGTGATTAGTTGGCTTCTATATGCGTCCGATCTGACGCCTTGCGACTACTTTTCATGGTGCACATTGAAAGACGCTGCATATCGGGGCCATCACACCATGCTGAATGGACTTGAATTGTCGATCTGTGTGGCATCTGAACCCACTTCCGTTGGGACACTACCGGATGCGATGGCACATTTCATTGTTCGTTTGCGCTACCTCGGTACTGCGTGTGGTGGACGTTTCAAAAAGATTGTAATGTGACCGCAAAAACTGCTGTCAGACTTCGAGTTTAATTATGTATTTAATTACGCACTTCGGTACAGTAAGAGCTGTATAGCATAGAGCACCATCTGTTAGTAGCTTTTCGTAATACACTCCTGGAAATGGAAAAAAGAACACATTGACACCGGTGTGTCAGACCCATCATACTTGCTCCGGACACTGCGAGAGGGCTGTACAAGCAATGATCACACGCACGGCACAGCGGACACACCAGGAACCGCGGTGTTGGCCGTCGAATGGCGCTAGCTGCGCAGCATTTGTGCACCGCCGCCGTCAGTGTCAGCCAGTTTGCCGTGGCATACGGAGCTCCATCGCAGTCTTTAACACTGGTAGCATGCCGCGACAGCGTGGACGTGAACTGTATGTGCAGTTGACGGACTTTGAGCGAGGGCGTATAGTGGGCATGCGGGAGGCCAGGTGGACGTACCGCCGAATTGCTCAACACGTGGGGCGTGAGGTCTCCACAGTACATCGATGTTGTCGCCAGTGGTCGGCGGAAGGTGCACGTGCCCGTCGACCTGAGACCGGACCGCAGCGACGCACGGATGCACGCCAAGACCGTAGGATCCTACGCAGTGCCGTAGGGGACCGCACCGCCACTTCCCAGCAAATTAGGGACACTGTTGCTCCTGGGGTATCGGCGAGGACCATTTGCAACCGTCTCCATGAAGCTGGGTTACGGTCCCGCACACTGTTAGGCCGTCTTCCGCTCACGCCCCAACATCGTGCAGCCCGCCTCCAGTGGTGTTGCGACAGGCGTGAATGGAGGGACGAATGGAGACGTGTCGTCTTCAGCGATGAGAGTCGCTTCTGCCTTGGTGCCAATGATGGTCGTATGCGTGTTTGGCGCCGTGCAGGTGAGCGCCACAATCAGGCCTGCATACGACCGAGGCACACAGGGCCAACACCCGGCATCATGGTGTGGGGAGCGTACTCCTACACTGGCCGTTCACATCTGGTGATCATCGAGGGGACACTGAATAGTGCATGGTATATCCAAACCGTCATCGAACCCATAGTTCTACCATTCCTAGACCGGCAAGGGAACTTGCTGTTCCAACAGGACAATGCACGTCCGCATGTATCCCGTGCCACTCAACGTGCTCTAGAAGGTGTAAGTCAATTACCCTGGCCAGCAAGATCTCCGGATCTGTCGCCCATTGAGCATGTTTGGGACTGGATGAAGCGTCGTCTCACGCGGTCTGCACGTCCAGCACGAACGCTGGTCCAACTGAGGCGCCAGGTGGAAATGGCATGGCAAGCCGTTCCACAGGACTACATCCAGCATCTCTACGATCGTCTCCATGGGAGAATAGCAGCCTGCATTGCTGCGAAAGGTGGATATACACTGTACTAGTGCCGACATTGTGCATGCTCTGTTGCCTGTGTCTATGTGCCTGTGGTTATGTCAGTGTGATCATGTGATATATCTGACCCCAGGAATGTGTCAATAAAGTTTCCCCTTCCTGGGACAATGAATTCACGGTGTTCTTATCTCAATTTCCAGGAGTGTATTTCGAACCTTCTGTATACAATTGTTACAGCTTTCATAATAAAAATGCCTTTTGTCGCACTCATCTATTGATCTTAGATATTTAATTTTAAAATCATGGACTTCTTCGCTGAGCTCCCTATAGTTCCCACGTTACAAGAGATGGAAAAATAGCGTTTTTTTTAAATATTGTTTTAATTGTATAAAATTAATGTTCCTTGTTTTAATGAAGTGCGCTACGAACAAATATTAAATTTGTGTACCACGTCTAAGTGTAGTAGTGTCGTATTAACTGGTATATTACTTTCTGCGGGCAACAGAGTGGAGGAAGGAGATTGGGTAGAAGTGTAAGGCACGGTAGGTCACCGGGTTGTGATCAGGAACTTCTCGTCTTCATACAGTTGCCGGGGGGGATAGCCGCCTTGTCACGGTCCACGCGGCTCCCCCGTCGGAGGTTGGAGTCCTCCCTCGGGCGTAGGTGTGTGTGTTGTCCATAGCGTAAGCTGGTTTAAGTTAGCTTAAGTAGTGTGTAAGCTTAGGGAGCGATGACCTCAACAGTTTGGTCCCATAAGATCTTACCACAAATTAACAAATTATCATACGGTAGGTCTCTACCCCATTACGTAATTACAAGAAGCTAAAAGGGTTTTCACAAAGTAATACCCACCCTTCCGGAGCGCTCATTATGAATCACTGGTGACGCTTTGAGCAGACATGCCTGGAGAGTGTTCATTTCACACAGTGTTTGTTAACACTACATGGAATACAGATATGAGTTACTAATAATACTAACACAAGAAACGCGTGTGTACAGAATCTACGCGAACCACTACACAGTGTTATACATTACTAGAGGTGAGAATGATTCTCATTCATTTAGTATGGCAGCTGAGGCCTTCTTCCAGGAAAGCAACCTCCCACTCCCCGAGCGCTGCTCGTTTTTCAGTTTACATGATCTACCTCCCAGCGTTTCCGGTCCAGTTCTGTTGTATGTGAGTAGGCAAAATATTTTCATGAGCTTCTGTTTATATAATATTTATAAAGCGTTTATATATTTGCCACAAGATGAGAGGTATCAAATTCATCACCTCAGTTTCATCTCTACTATCATCTGAAGAGGTTCCAATGGCTTAAATTGGCTTGCTCCGCAACAAAACTAGGTCACCTAGGTGTTACGGAACAACGTAAATCAAATAATGATTTACAGCAGACTACTTTTTATAAAGAAGAATATGATCAGTCCCATCCCATCAGACATATTCACACCCATCTTGTAAGCTAAACTGTGGATGTGTGGTAAGTGGCTCCACTCAGTGCATCCTACTCTACACGCGATACGAACTCTCGACTGGAAGAGATATATGCAATATACTAGTAACAAGTCACGGTCAGAGAAGTGCAGTAACTTTTTGGTAATTCATTAATGCACCACCTAGTGACTACAGCTCGGTTACACAGCTTTACAATACGCTGTCGACGCTAGACAGCAGCAAGTGCCACATTTACCAGTCCAATCCCTTACGAACTAACACTACATAGGTCACTGAGAACGTCACACTTACAAACTAAACCCTATTTATCCACAGTTTCCAAGAGTGTATTTTAGATGAAAGCTTATTTAAAAACTGCAGGTAAGCTCTGAATTTCCACTCTGCAGCGAAGTGTGCAGTGATGTGACTTCCTGGCAGTTTAAAACTGCTTGCCTGGTTAGGACTCAAATCTGGAACATATGCCTATCACAGGCAAATATTATCTAAGCACAACCGAGGAACCGCTCTCACTGTTTTACTTCCGTAAGCACATCATTTCCTAACTTCCATATATCCCAGATATGAGTCCCGGTCTGCAATACAGTTTTAATCTGCCTGGAAGTTTCAAGCAGATCATTATTAGTAGTGGCCAAAAAGTGGTGATATGGATGCTCTCAGTGTTCATATCCCGTCCAGTCTCATTTATGTGACCACCGATTACATTCGACGATTTCAAAAATCACTCACGGATGGCAAGTGGCAGCACCAGCAATGGAGTGTATATAAAGCGTGTCGAGGGGACGTGCATAACAGCGCAGTCGTTGCCGTAATGTGGAAACGGAACGATTTATCAGACGTCCAAAAGCAAATGATCAGTGGCTTCCGGGTCAAGGATGAAAGCATTTCCGAAACGGCTAAGTTTGTAAACTGTTCGCCTGCAGTCACAGTTAAAGTATACCCTGCGTGTCTGAATGGCCCTATCAAAAACCGGCACTCAGGCATCTGTGTTGTACCATTGGCCATAGATGACAGGGGTAAAAGAGGGCTGCATAGATGTCTACGGGCCACTAGACGTTCAATTGTTGTACACCAACAACTAAGATGGACCCAGCGGCTACCAACAATGTCTTCTCGACGACCGTTCAGCGATCGTTGTTGCCTATGGGCGCCCGTAGCAATTGTCTGGTTCATGCATTCATTCTGATTGCTGTGCATCGGCGACGAAGGCTGGAATTTTCATGCCAGTACCACAACTGAACGTCAATTGAGTTGCGACAGGTCGCCTTTTCAGATAAAATACGATTTACTCTGCATCGAACATATGGCCGTTGGCGTGTACGGCGTGAAATGTGTGAAATCAAACATCCTGCAACCATCGTCTGATGGACACAGGCCGGAAGAGGGAGTGTTATGCTCTGGGGAATGTTATCGGAATATGGTTGGACAGTGTATAATGGTCGCAACTCTCGTGTGCGACTTTATATCGCGGGTTAAACGAACTGTTGAAGGTACCTGAGATGATCAAGACTGTTTCTTTTATAAAATATTGCACTGCCTGTGTTGTTCAGAAGCAGGATGCAAAGTCTCTTCGAATATGCATGCACGTCAGAAAGTATAGGCACTGCGGAGTCTGCAGCCGTTATGAAATAAATAAAATGTATTAGCAGTTGCGAATATGGAAAGCCATCGGCTGTATAATAGAACGACGACAATGAAAATTTATGCTTGGGTGGGAATAAAACTCAAATTTCACGCTTACTGCGAGCGTTCGCCTAACCGTTAGGCTAACCGAGCACAACTGATTGCCATATCCAAATTGCATTCATATGTGAAAGAACTTAGTACCACATTTCTGAACAAAATAGGCATTTATCCGCTGAAACTGGGCAATCAACTTTCGGTTAAAATGTCTCCCCTGTACTGGAATATAGTTACTGTATGTACGAGTGCATGACTGACGACATATGGGTGTTTGGGTCTTTCTGTGAGTTGTGTTCGAATAGCCTAATGGTGAGGCGGTCGCTGGTGCTAAAAGGGAAATCCGACTTCGGATCCTAGTCCGGCACAATTTTTCATAGTTTTCATTCCATTATACAGCTGATGGTTTTCTATGTTCGCAACTGTGGATAAATTTTATGTGTTTCTTTTATCCTCGTGTTACTTTAAAAACACTTTCTCTTAAGAAGGCAGGACGAATGGTGATGGGTTTGCTAGGCACATGGCAGAGCGTCAAGAAGATGCTATTGCTGGCAGAACATAGAAGACTGATACCAGTTATCCCACAAGAGCCTACTTACAAAGTTGCAAAAGACTACGAAGACAGGATTAGACTAATTACAACGCTCAGAAGCAGTGAAGTACAGGTGCTTATAATTAAACTTTCGCTACTTGAGAGGGATACATGACAAACAAGCGATAGTAAGACAATGAAACTTCGTGAAAATATTTGTAAGGACAAGGGAAGAAGAAATAACGAATAAACCATTGAAAGAAACATATTTTAACTAGCTGAGAAACCTGGCATTGCCTGAGTATTTATGTATTTCAGTCTAATAGTCCATCTCCTCCTCTCCTCTTTCTCTATCAGTCTGCTCCTTCTCCTCTGTCCATCTCCTCCATATCCCCCAGCCCCCCACAATCCCTGCTCCTCTTCCTCCTTCTCCTTCTCCCTTTGTCAATCTCCTCCTTCCCCTATGTTGACTTCTTCCTGCTCTCCCTGTATGCTTCTCCTCCTCCTCCTCCTCTTCCTGTTTATCTCCTCCCCTTTTCTTGCTGTGTCCTTCTCCTCATCTCTCCCCTCTCTGTCCATCTCCACCCCTTCCCTTTCTGTGTGCATTACTCCTGCCCCCTCTAATTTGTAGAAAAATTTGATTGGCATCTTTCCGAGGGTTTTGGAATGAGATTTCTAGCCATAGCTTTGCTCGCATACGAACATCCCAAAATATTTCAAACATATTTAACAGATTTCACGCATATTTGTACTCATATTTCATCTGTATGTCTATCGAATTTCACTCCGCACTTTCATTTTCACGTAGCTTAACGTTTATGACACCGTATCTCCTGAACTATGTGATTTCAGTAATATTATTTTGGAGATGCATGCAGCGAAATACACGTCTTCTGGCTACGAAAAGTGTTGTGAATAGAATTAGTAGTAAAGAAGTGATAAATTAAGAAATCCAGTATGTTGCGGCAGTTTCTCATGCACGTCAGTGTTTATGACGACGTATCTCCTGAACTAAGTGTTGCACAATGATGTTATTTTTCTGGTACATTCACTGGTATATGTGGATACTGTCTGTAAAATATGTCACGAATACAGTTAGTAGTAAAAAAGCAATAAATTAAAATGTCATGATTCATCCTGCAATTTTACTGAACGAAAAGCAGAAACGTAGTAAAAGACAAACTTTTTTTCTTTCATCATTTTCTGGCGGCTGTCAGCGAGAAAATTCTCGTAAAATTTTGAAATTATATGTTAAGTTTTTGCTAGTCTGTAATTTTCTCGTTCACAAAAACTGGAATGCAAAACTGCCTTTTGACGCTTACCCCTTCAACTATTATAGGTGCTTACTGCCACAATGATTCCTCACAGACAGTAAATGACATGTGTACCAAGTTTGGTTGAAATCAGTCCAGTGGTTTAAGAGAAAATGTGGAACATACATACATACATACATATATATTGAAATCCATTGTTATAATTTGATGGATTTCAGCATGACTAAGTAACATTTGATAATTGCGTACCATGTTTATGTTTCAGGTTGTTCAGTGTAATAACCAAATGAATCCACGACAGTCTACAACTGCACTAGAGATTACTCTACCGCTGCCCAAATGAAGATGGATCATGGAGTGTTAGCTGCCGTGACACAGCTCGTGCAGTGCTTGAAGATCGCACATGGAATTCAGCAACCACAGTGATGGCAACATTAACTGCTTCAACGATTTCTGGTAAAATTGGCCGTCCGTCTCTTTCAGGAACAATTCCCAAATAGCCAGTGAATTCGAGCTTCCTATTCATATGCTTCAACAGCGTTGCGGAAACACGACCGTTCTTGTCTTCCTTTATCGCATGGACACTTACGACGAGCAGCAGAACTGTTACTGTTGTAAGTAGGCTGTTTAGATTTTCTTATTGGTAACTACCATGTAGCGCTCTGTATGAAAATCACTGGCTGTGCTGTGTGCAGTCTGTGCCTAGTGTGCATTGTTGTCTGCTGTTGTAGTGTTGGGCAGCTGCATGTGAACAGTGTGTAGCGTTGCGCAGTTGGAGGTGAGCCGCCAGCAGTGGTGGATGTGGGGACGTAAGATGGCGCATTTTTGAAAACGGATAATCTGGAGGTGTGTCCATCAGAAACAGTACATTTGTAAGAATGAATGTCTTGAACTGCTATATGTATTATGACTATTAAGGTAAATACATTGTTTGTTCTCTATTAAAATCTTTCATTTGCTAACTATGCCTATCAGTAATTAGTGCCTTCCGTAGTTTGAATCTTTTATTTAGCTGGCAGTAGTGGTGCTCGCTGTATTGCAGTAGTTCGCGTAACGAAGATTTTTGTGAGGTAAGTGATTTGTGAAAGGTATAGGTTAATGTTAGTCAGGGCCATTCTTTTGCAGGAATTATTGAAAGTCAGATTGCGTTGCCCTAAAAAAATATTGTGTGTCAGTTTAAGTGCAGTCATGTATAATTTTTGTAAGGGGACGTTTCACTGTTCTTTTGTTAAAATAGCTTTATGAGTAAAGCCCTGCTCACCTTGTCCACACCCAGGTAAACTGTCTGCAACTGAACTGCATGCTGATGTTTGTGTTTCAACTATTCGTCTTTGTACCAGTACTGGCACGTCATAACTCTAGCACTACTAACAACGCAAATCCTGCACTGTGCAGTCTGGATACCTCTACAGCTGGGTATCCAAGCGCCAAGTAGTTTTCCGCATACACTGGCTCGAGTAATGAAAGCTTCATTATAACAGCTCTGTATTCTTTCCACGGCCCGTACACGAATGGAGCGTGTCCAGAGATAAACACATAGATACATCTGCTGGCAATCGATTGGCGAAGGACTTAACTGGTTCGTTTCAATGTTTCCATCTCTCAGCCAGCACTTCATTTTCTTTACCGCCCCTCAAGAGCTGTGTGAAGGTCACGCTGGTGGAACGGTCTCTGTATTCACTTTGCTTCCGAAGCAAGGTTTAACATAGGAAAGGCAAGTTGTTCAAATAACAGTTTATGTTTCCTAGTCTATAAAGAAGCAGAAAGTACTGAAATGTCTGAAATAGCAATACATGCATATATGCATATAAACTTAATTTCTCAGAACCATATTTTTTTAACAGGGTTTAATTACAAAACTTCTTATGTATCTTAAGTGTATATAATAGTAATTATATTTAACACTTCGATATGTGGTTTATAAATGATTCAATGGGACACTGCTTCCATTTAAAATGTCAAAACACAGTTTTAGCATGTCGAATTAAAACACAGCAGTATTCCACAGTGCAGCTACACTTCGAAAATTCACACAATAACTGCAATTGTGTAAAATACGCCGGCCGGCCGAGCTGTTCTAGGCTCTCCAGTCTGGAACCGAGCGACCGCTATGGTCGCAGGTTCGAATCCTGCCTTGGGTATGGATGTGTGTGATGTCCTTATGTTAGTTAGGTTTAAGTAGTTGTAAGCTCTAGGGGACTGATGACCTCAGCAGTTAAGTTCCATAGTGCTCAGAGCCATTTGTACCATTTTTTTGTGTAAAATATATGTCAGTCTTGCGAAGTTATAGCAAAAGATTATGAAATCAGAACTCCAGCAGTAGTAGTACTCATTTACGTGCTGAGCAATGTCTAAATCAGTATCTATTTAAGACTATTATGGGGTTTTGTTTATATTTGCATATTACTCTACAGTAGCATTGATCTCCATGCTATACGAAATAATAATCACAAAACATAAAAAAATGTTTCTTTCTTGTTCTTCTATTTATTCTTTTTTCCTTCGTCTTACGTGTTCAACCATCAGGTTGGTTAGAAGCATATCACCATGCATTTCTGTCTTCGGCCTTCATCTTGAGAGCAGTGTAGATGGTGCAGCTGGTATCATACATGATATGGTTGATGCATTAAAATCTCAGTGTGCGTGTTGTATTTGTGTCGTAGCAATGGAGTAGTGGTGCTGAGGTTTACAGGAATACGTAATGACATTCCAGTGCACAAAGTTTCATGATTTTTTTACAAACAAATATTTAAACAGCGAACTCAAGAAGTGTACCCCGAGCCAGCCTTACAAGAGAATCGATAATAAAATTTGATCACACAATGTTCATTTCTCTTAATACAACTGTTAAGGTCAATGAGCAGGAAAAATTTGAATTGAAACTTTCGTTTCCCTTTTATATTTAAGAAACAACTAAATGTTACGACGGCAGCTAACGAACAAGCATGATATGAACACACTTGGCATCAGCCAAAACGACTTTCAAATTATGTGCTGGGTTTACCTTTCTGCATTTAGAATACACAATTTTAGAAAGCCCACAGATAATCTTTACTTAAGGAACCAATCCCATCACCTAAAATAGCAGACAGAAATCGCATAGATCTCTCTAGCAATCAACAAAAAAGATCTAAATTATCACACTCAGTTCACAGTCCTCCATTTCAGAATAAATAATGTTACTATGATCTCAGGTAACCCTTACACAACAGACAAGTCCGATACTATAGTGAACAGACGAGCCACACAGTGACACTTTATAAAGCCCTCCTTCCAAAATTTGAATGACACCGTTTTGAACTACACTCCTGGAAATTGAAATAAGAACACCGAGAATTCATTGTCCCAGGAAGGGGAAACTTTATTGACACATTCCTGGGGTCAGATACATCACATGATCACACTGACAGAACCACAGGCACACAGACACAGGCAACAGAGCATGCACAATGTCGGCACTAGTACAGTGTATATCCATCTTTCGCAGCAATGCAGACTGCTATTCTCCCATGGAGACGATCGTAGAGATGCTGGATGTAGTCCTGTGGAACGGCTTGCCATGCCATTTCCACCTGGCGCCTCAGTTGGGCCAGCGTTCGTGCTGGACGTGCAGACCGCGTGAGACGACGCTTGATCCAGTCCCAAACATGCTCAATGGGGGACAGATCCGGAGATCTTGCTGGCCAGGGTAGTTGACTTACACCTTCTAGAGCACGTTGGGTGGCACGGGATACATGCGGACGTGCATTGTCCTGTTGGAACAGCAAGTTCCCTTGCCGGTCTAGGAATGGTAGAACGATGGGTTCGATGACGGTTTGGATGTACCGTGCACTATTCATTGTCCCCTCGACGATCACCAGAGGTGTACGGCCAGTGTAGGAGATTGCTCCCCACACCATGATGCCGGGTGTTGGCCCTGTGTGCCTCGGTCGTATGCAGTCCTGATTGTGGCGCTCACCTGCACGGCGCCAAACACGCATACGACCATCATTGGCACCAAGGCAGAAGCGACTCTCATCGCTGAAGACGACACGTCTCCATTCGTCCCTCCATTCACGTCTGTCGCGAAACCACTGGAGGCGGGCTGCACGATGTTGGGGCGTGAGAGGAAGACGGCCTAACGGTGTGCGGAACCGTAGCCCAGCTTCATGGAGACGGTTGCGAATGGTCCTCGCTGATATCCCAGGAGCAACAGTGTCCCTAATTTGTTGGGAAGTGACGGTGCGGTCCCCTACGGCACTGCGTAGGATCCTACGGTCTTGGCGTGCATCCGTGCGTCGCTGCGGTCCGGTCCCAGGTCGACAGGCACGTGCACCTTCCGCCGACCACTGGCGACAACATCGATGTACTGTGGAGACCTCACGCCCCACGTGTTGAGCAATTCGGCGGTACATCCACCCGGCCTCCCGCATGCCCACTAAACGCCCTCGCTCAAAGTCCGTCAACTGCACATACGGTTCACGTCCACGCTGTCGCGGCATGCTACCAGTGTTAAAGACTGCGATGGAGCTCCGTATGCCACGGCAAACTGGCTGACACTGACGGCGCCGGTGCACAAATGCTGCGTAGGTAGCGCCATTCGACGGCCAACCCCGTGGTTCCTGGTGTGTCCGCTGTGCCGTGCGTGTGATCATTGCTTGTACAGCCCTCTCGCAGTGTCCGGAGCAAGTATGGTGGGTCTGACACACCGGTGTCAATGTGTTCTTTTTTTCATTTCCAGGAGTGTATAAACAAATGAATCACAAGATACACAGTAGTCAACATAACTACTATGCGCGCCAGTAAAGTGCTCCACTGCAATCAACTAAGTCATTCAATTGTGTGAGTAGTAAGTGCCCCTTTACAAGCTGCAACGACCACACGAATCCACATTGGCTAACAGTTGCGAACGGTCATCTCTAGCAACATCACCCTCTTTTTTATGTGCCCATTTAAGGCGGTCAGAGTCCCCAATTCGACGAATGGCGGTATACAGCAGTTCCAGCGGCCTCCTTCATAAAGTTCTTCACGACCACTCGATCCAACATCAGCTTGTACACTCCAGTTGACCAACCATGTGCCCTGACCAGTCCAACAGATCACCAGGCCAAAGACTGCAGGCACTCTTCATCAGCTGTCTGTCGCAGCGAGAGGTTCCTGTCGTCCGCCTCCGAAAGGTTCTGGCCGCACGCTGCCAGCAACATGGACGCGACCAACCCCGGAGCGCCCTCACAGTCATTGCGGCCGCTAGAGGCACCACTGGGTGGGAATTCAGAGTGGGGGCAGCTGGCGCCGAAATCGAACCGCCACAGCATTCTTCCCTTCTACTGTCCCTTCTATAACACTTTTAACGATGCAGTCTTGTTTCAGCAGATGGCCTAACCATGTGTCCCTTCTGTGGTTGATTAGCTTCACGAGACAAGGCTTCTCTTCCTCTACTCTGTGGAGCAGCTCTTCCTTTGACATCATCTCTATCCAGGAAATCTTGAGCATCTTGCGGTAACACAACATTTCGAAGGTTGTTATTTTATATTTCTCAGCTAGTCTGAGTGCCTATGTTTCACTTCCGTACAGGAGCACACTCCAAATGTCTTTACGAAGTCTTTTCTGAGATGTTTGTTTACGATGCTGTATCTGAAGAGGTGTTCTCGTGTTAGAAGCATCTTATGTCTGGTGGATTCAGCTTGCAGTATCGTTCCTTGACCTTCCGTCTGATATGCCTTAACTGTCCGCGTGGGCAAAGGTTTCGATGGTCCACGGTCGCCTATTGTTAAGTGAGCATTGGGCAACAATTTTTTGTATGCTTACTGTAGGGTCGATGGTTGCTCTAAACGATGGCGTGAATACTAATGAAGATTAATTTGCAAAGATGTGTGCAAAATTATTACTTGTGCAGACGATTTCTCTGTTCGCCTGAAACTGGCTAGGTTCACCTGCCTGTTAGCTGTTTCTTCTATCAGGGGTTCAGTTGATGGTTAATTAACACAATCAATAGGGAAACAGAGGGAAGCTACCCTCAAGAGAAAAAGCGTGCGTTCTGGTAAAATCTGCTAGATTGTTCCTGCAATAACATGCAATCAATTGACTAGGGAGTCTGACACATGAGTACAACTGTAAATATGTGAAAGCAAAGTCATATTGCTTCTTGCTGCAGGAAAGAGTATAACAAAATCATTCAATCGTTTGTAAAGCATTAACTTAATACTTGAAGTACGAGGAGAGAAAATATGGAGAACTTTCTTCATTGACACGAATTGCTATGAAAGACTAGGGCACTTAAAATAACTAGTCCTCTATTATCTTCAATGGCGTCCGCTCTGAATAGCTGAATGGTCAGCGTGCCGGACTGCCGTCCTGAGGGGCCGGGGTTCGATTCCCGGCTGTGTTGGGTATTTTCTCCGCTCAGGGACTTGGTGTTTGTTGTCTTCATCATTTCATCCCCTTCTGGCGAGCAGGTCGCCCCATGTGGCAATCTCACCGACGCTAAGAAGGAGGCTGGTCCCGAACTCACGACCGTTGTTATTGATCACCTCCGTTCAGTTCGATCAACTCATAACAACTTGAGCATACATGGCGTCTGTCTCCACTTTTGTGGCCCAGGAGCCCTCGACGCAGTAAGCTTCCACCGGCTGGAAGAGGGCCGTATACGCTGCGGTCAGAAGCCACGGCCCGTGGGTTGGGACTGCTGATGAGGCGGTAACTTCCGCAAAAACGCTGGACACACTCGTGTCCTTCCGCGGCAAGTAGCTGTGGCCTCAATTTGAAACTAACGGCTGGCTAGCATCTGCCAACATTCGTCATTTTGCGACGTTGTACAACTAATCAAATTAGGACCCAGAAAATTCGTATTACCCGACGAGCCCATAGTCCTATGGTTAGACCAGCCGGTGGTGATCTCAAATCATCGGGGAAAATTAGTCTGATGGCGAATAATTAAAGATTAGTTATGACGATTTTTGAAATAACAATTTAATCACCTCGAACGCATATCAAACAAAACGTGATTTTCTAAATAACCCGAATTTGATGTCAAAGGTACTGACTTAATTTGCGTAGTGCCGTCAAACTTTGTCACTGAGCTGTACCATGCAGCATTAGAGACTGCTGGGAAGTTCACGAAACGTCTGCACTGTACGTTACCTCAAAGATTTTTGTTTTACCTTTGTTAACTTGCATATCGTAGGGAGCGCTGAAGATGTTTTCCATATGGCCCAGGACCGCTTCTAATTTTTCTGCGTTCACTTGACACTGCGATATCACCAGCAAATCTCAGCATGTCTGTTTGCTTAAAATGAATTTTCATTTCCTGTAAATCTGCAAGTTGATTCCCGTCTTCAGAGGCGAAGGCAAGGGAGGGGGGAGCTATGCCCCCCCCCCTCCAAAAAGGAGTATCATATTACACTGGATAAAATGACTTCAGAAATAAGCGAATATATTACTTCAACAGATTCAGTCTTCTTTTTATAATTATTTAGAAATATTGATTGGAATGTATTTCAAACAAATTTTAACAAAAGAATAAGAGCGGTAAATAGCTTACTATCGAAACCAATAAATATCACTTAACTTAAATGGGCACCTTATTATTTATTAACATACATTGCATGTATATTAATGTACGAGTACCACGTACAATAATCAAGTAAGCTAAATATGTCGGATATGCCTATCAACACCTAAATTTCTGAACCCAGACAAAAACTTCGAAATCGTCTGACATCTGGGGCAAATCATATTATTTTCTCGGGCACAGACATTCTGTAGGCACGTTTTTACCCTGAACTCCAAAACATTTACCAAAAACTACTGTAAGCAATACCAAATTTTATCAATTTGTCGGTGGGGGACCCCAACTCTTTTGTTAAGCGATATTCCATTCCCCCAAACGACCTCCCCCCCTGCATTAGCCCCCCCCCTCGACCGTCTTCTAGAATAATCCCTGCTTAGCTTCATCAAATGCCCTCTGAATGTACCCTTTCACTGGAGAGTGAGCAGCCCTGTCTACACCCTTATCATAGCCACATCTTCTCTATAAAGTTCCTGCAGTACTCATTTGTTCTTATACTTTATGCCAGTTTCTCTTACAAGATTAAAAAGCTGTCCCCAGTCTACCCCTGGCAAATGCTTTTTCTAAGTTGATGAAGGCAATATATATGCCCTGAGTCTTTTTTAGTTTTTCCCCAAGAATTAATCGTAAGCCAAGTCTTGCTTCTCTTGTGTCTGCACCGCTTCCACATCCAAATTGGTCGTCCGTGTTCATTGCATCTGTTCTGCCTCCGATCCGCCTTAGCACGACGGAATGCAACATCTTCGAGCAGTGCCTACGAAACTGACGGTCCTACATTATTCACATCTGTTTGTCGACGCTTTCTTTGGTATTAACACTGTGATACATTTTTAAGGCTTTTTAAAGCTCTCTGGTTTCGTTTATAATTTGTGTGAGATTGATAGTTATCCATGTAGCTGTTCTCCAACAGCCTTGATGAGTTCTGCTAGTATGTCATCAACTCGAGTCACTTTCTCACGATTTACATGCGTGACTGAACGGAAAGATTTAGGTGTTCCTTCTTCCCACGCGCCATCCGAGAGTGGAATGGTAGAGAAATAGTATGAAAATGGTTCGATGAACCCTCTGCCAAGCACTTAAGTGTGAATTGCAGAGCAACCACGCAGATGTAGATGGCGCAGCTTTCTCTTTTCTCAATCATTCGTGTATCCATTTCTTCTTTCGTTGTTTTCTTGACTGTCACAGTAACAACAACAAACTCTTAATCTATCTGCGAGCTATTGACTCATTGTAATTGAGTTTCCAAATGAAAATACTTACAAACTGTTGATGGTGTGATGGCGTCTTCATTATACCGAACGAGTGACAATATAGTATTGTTACTAAACACTGTACATGTGGAGCGCAATCATGTACCGCCTGCATTCGTATCGGGAAAGATGCGAGCATGCCGGCTTGAAAGTGGATATTTGCAGACACCGTCGGCTAGAGGATCGGTAGGATGCCGAAGCTAACACACACGGTGTCCACAAATCTATGGCAAAAGCTGGCGCATATTATCTCCGTATCCGCATTTCCCTAGCATTTGTATTGTGCGAGAAGAAGCACTACTACGTGATACTCTGAGAAGTATCCTGTGCCATGCACTTGAAACTGGTTTGCAGCGGATGGATGTAGACATGGAGGCAGGAAAGAGTGTTCAAAGACATGAGACAGTTTCATGTAGCCAGAAGGTCTGGGTTAAAGAAACGTGGATCCTGTACCAACGATCTACTGCGAAGCTCCTAGTCACCAGTGCGTACTCAGATTCTTAAGATATTGTTTTCTTTGCATATAAAAAGTGACTGTAGCGTGTAATAAACGTTATTTCAGTAATTTAAGCACTATCTTGCTTTTTATGAAATATAGGTCTGTGTATCGCTTCACTGAAATACAATAATTACTGGACATTGGCTGTTTATGTCGTGTATCCACTGAAACTGGCAAAGTGATCAAGGGTTCGCACTGTTCCAACAAAATAAAAACTGGAATATGTTTTAAGTTTTTACCATCGCTCATATACTGGCTTTATGTTAAAACAAAACAAAAAAAAAACAAAGAACAAAGAAAGAACCCTAACTGAAGTATATTGTTACCACCTTTAATTCAGACTAATTCTGACTGTTACTCACATCAAATGAAACAACAAGTTTACTGTTACCAGTCACTGTTTATTTATATCCACGACGCGTTTCTTAAGGTTTAAACCCCCATCATCAGGTGGATTTACATTTGTTAATATAACATGTGTGTGTGTGTGTGTGTGTGTGTTGTGCTCCGGTATTTCGGAGAAACGTACGGAATTGTCTAGTGCAGAAACAAAACTCTTTTTCAGAACATGGTTTTAGGTTTCTTTTTACAAAAACTAAACGTATATCTAACAGTTAAAATAAAATACGTAAAATAGAGTACCTCCAGTGGTCACAGGTTCCTTACACTTCCGTAACACATCAGATGTATGCTGGTGTATTTTGTAAACAAATACGGCGTTTGGAAACTATTGGGATCATACAGCAGAAGAGAAACATCATCAAAAAAGAATATACATCATAACAACATTATTACAGTACACGTTTCAAAGGATTCTGGAGGCCTTTGTTTTGAGCAGATGAATACGTGAGTTGGAATAAATATTTCAAGTTGTATGAAATCCCGATTTTGTCAAGTTTACATAGCTTAAACTTCTTTCTCATTTATATAATCAATTGATACTTTAAGTAGAATAATTATGTTGGCTACAGTGGTAAACGTATACATGAATAATAATTTTGGTTGGATTCACAGAAAGTAATAAAAGACTGAAGGCAAAGGGAGAGGAAGACAAAGAGAAAGAGAAAGGGAGATGGAGAAAGATTGTGGAAGGAGTGATTGGGTGAGAGCAAACATTCGAAAGCAGGAGCTTCCTAAAGATATTTGTTACATGTGATAACTGCCTAAAAGCTAGGTAATACATCGGTTAATGCTTTAAAATATGCAGATAGAAGAACAATTTGCGCCATTAGTTGATGTACATATAGCTTCAAGCTGACAGGGTGTACAAGCTGTTGGTGTGATGGTATATTTGTAAATGAGGTCAATCACTTGTACATTTGGAGGATTCCATGGTAACATAACTAAATTTTTATGGTAAATATTAAGTGTGTGTGTGTGTGTGTGTGTGTGTGTGTGTGTGTGTGTGTGTGTGTGTGGGTGTGTGCATGTGTGTGCACATTGCAAATTAAATAACGTAGGCAGTTGCTATAAAAAGGATGTTACTATTGGAAATATTGTCATTTTTCTCGTTCAATATGATTCATCTTGTTTGGTTGGTGTTTGTATATTTGAAGTTTTTCAGTGATGTCTAGTTTTTCGCCTTTAGGTTGTATATGTAGGATGCTGACACTTGTATTATTAACATGGTGTTTTACTTCATGCAGGTGGGTGGCTATTCTTGATGTGTGGTATTTTTTGCTTTTAGTGCTGCAATCTGTTCTTTGAATCTAATCTCAAATTATGTACCACTCTGGCCTATGTAGAAGCAGACACAGTCAAAACATTCAATTCTGTACACACCTATGAGATGAAGTGGGTTTCATGTGTTGATATTGTGAGGTAACTTTTGTCCAATCTTGTTGTATGTGGTAGAGGATATGTTTATGCCTTTTCGTTTGAAGACGTTGGCAATCTGATATTACCTGCAAGGGAGATTGCATAGAGAACGTTGTTTTCTTTTTGTTTTTGTGATCTGACTGCTTTGCCACTATTGAGTGTGTTAGGGTGTCTACTATGGAGTTGTTATAATAATTTGCAATAGCCTTGAAACACTCCAAAGATAGAAACACCAACCAAAACAAGATGAAACATCTTAAACGACAAAAATGACAATATTTCCAACGCACACACACACACACACACACACACACACACACACACACACACACACCTGACCTCATTTACAAATATACCATCACACCAACAGCTAGTGCCCCCTGTCAACTTGAAGCTATATGTACATCAACTAATGGCGCAAATTGTTCTTCTATCTGTAAATTTTAAAGAATTAACCAATGTATTACCCAACCTTTAGGCAGTTATTGCATGTAAAAGATATAATTTTTAGGAATCCCTGCTTTGGACTGTTTTCTCTCTCCCAATCACTCTTTCCACCCTATCTCTCCCTCTCCCTTTCTCTTTCTGTTCTTCTCTCTCTCTCTCTATCTCCAGTTTTTGACTCCCAATTGTGAATCCCAAACAAAATCTTTATTCATGCATAATTTCACCACTGTAGCCAACTTCATTATTGTACTTAAAGTATGCAACATATCACCTGATTAAATAAAAGGGTATGAAATTTCAGCTATGTAAACTTGACAAAATCTGATTTATACACCGACTGAAATATTTATTTGAACGCAAGTATTCAACATCTCAAAATAAAGATCTCCAAAATCGTATAAAACGTATCTGTAATAACATTATTATGATGTATATTCTTTCAACTTCGTGATAATACTTCTCTTTTGCTAAATCATCCTTGCACCTAACAGTTTCCAGACGCCACATTTGCTTACAAAATATGACAGTATACATGTGACGTGTTACCACAGTGATAGGAACCTGTGATCACTAGAGGTACTCTATTTTACTTCTTTTATTTTAACTGTTAGATATATGTTTAGTTTAAAAATATCCAAAAACCTGTTCTGAAATAATGTTTTGTTTCTCCACTAGATAATGCATAAGTTCCCCTAAAAAATCGTAACGCAACACACACAGACACACACACACACACACACACACACACACACACACACACACACGCACACACGTCATGCTAACGAATTTAAATCTAGTTGATGATGGATGTTCAAACCTTTGAAACGTGTCTTGGAGATAAATAAACGGTGGCCTATTCTGACTACTCGCCTTTCATTCAGCTCCCTACGTCGTTTCGTGTGAGAATACATGAATAAATTATTTTTGCGGACGTTTGCTAACAATGTAAAACTAACAATTTCTATAACAATATTGTTTTGTAATTTCATAATACGCAGTGAAACTGTTGTGCCAGTTTGTAGTATTAAAATGTGGTTTAATAAAGTGTATTTGTGACAAAAGTATTCTCTTAATGTATTTGTATAGCAAATGGTTAACTTTTCTAACACTTCTTAATAAAGTATATTTATGACGAAAGTATTTTCTTAATGTATTTGTGTCTAGCAAATAGTTAACACTTCTACTTTTTAGATTAATATCTATACTGACATGACTAGATTATAAGATTCTGCATGTTTTATTTTTGAGTAGCAGGACTATTGTGATTCAGAGGTTGGCACACTTAACCAACGGTAATTTCTATTTTGGAAATATGGCTGCAGCTTCTAATTTTGCCTCTATACACAGATTACTTACATTTATAACTTAATAGATCAGATTCAAACTATTTTAACATAGACAGAAACACCACCACGTTTAACACTTATTCTACAATCTGTGTTTGCTAATTCATAGCCATATGTTTCACTTAATTTTAGTTTCTCATGGGTATCTTAGCATTCATTTAGGGAAAGTAGATTGTAATTTAAATTTTCCATCCGGTACTGAAGTTAATAACGTTTATGAGTGAGATACTGCACATTAATGTGCAGGAATATTTCACTTCACCTTATTCTATCAATGAAGCTGATCTCTTGAAACTTACAGAAAGATAAGTTCTTCAAGGCAGTACGGATATTTTCACATCGCCTGTCTTTCTCAGGTCCAGTTTACTTCGTGGTAACTTCACGGATGGATAACTCTGAGGCTTCCTAATGCTAAAAAAGAACCTTTCTCCAAGCTTTATTCGAAAATGTGCAAACAGCTCTATGTCAATGGTTTTTTGTTCATCTACATTTATATAATACTTCTCAAGCCACCGTAGGACACATGGCGGAGAGTATATTGTACCACTGATAGCATTCTCTTCGCTGTTCCTCTCGGAAACTGGTGAGAGATAAACGACTATCTACATGATTTAGTACAAGCACTGATTTCTGCTTTGTTTGTGATTCTTATGCAAAATGGCTGTTGGTTGCAGCAAGGTTATTCTGCAGTGTACGCACAGATGATGGCTCTCTAAACTTTCTCGACAGTTGCTGAGAATTCTCCGGGTTGTATGGCCGTGATCCATGGAACTCTTCAATCCCTGACGTTTCGTCCAAGGCTACGTTGGAGATCTTCGAAGGTGCTCCTGGTTGTGCAGAGTCTTTCCGACTGACGAGTCGGACGTCGAAGAACGTCCTAAATACCGTGGAAAGTGGGCGTGGTCTGGATAGTAGAGGTAAACCTTGTCAAAGATAATTTCTTTTTAAACTATCAATCATAGTACGTCAGATGTCCAACATAGCGTTGGACGAAACGCCAGGGACTGAAGAGTTCCATGGGCCACGACCATACAACCCGGAAGAATTCTCAGTTGCTGAAACATCCAGTCGTGAAAGCCTTCATTGTATGATTTCTCAACAGTGTTTCACGAAAAGAACGTCTCATTCCCTGCAGAGATTTGCCTTTGAATTCTCGGATCATTTTCGAAATACTCGTGTCTTGATATAACGTACTGGTAACAAACCTAGCAACACGCCTCTGAACTGCTTCGATTCCTTCCTTTAATCTGATCTGATGGGGATTCCAGATTCCCGAAAAGTAATCGAGAAGAGATGAGACAAGCATCCCGTACGTGTTCTCCTTTATGGATGAACTACTCTTACCTACAACTTTCCCAATAAAGCTTTTGTACAACCGATCTTACATTCTCGTTTCAGTTGATGTCATTTAGCAAAGTAATAGATAAACGTTTAACAGAGGTTTTTTACCAAACAAGACTAACCAACCGACTTATCAACTACTGGAAGAGTAGGAAGACTGTAACATCATGGCTGATAGAAGTCAAGAAAGACATCCAGAAACTGAACGTAACTGAAAGTGACATTAGAAACCGAGCACTTCTCAGTAGGATACTAAAAGAAAAGAGGTTACAGGACAGATCACCCCGTAAAAAGACCGGCACCCTTTGGAAAAAGGAGAGAAGGGAGAAACATAGGTAGAGAATGCGGGATTACTGGGCATACCTTAAGTCCCTCTCCAGGCTTAAAAGTTGAATATCGTGGTCCTTAGCTGGCCCAATCGAAAGAAGAAGAAGAAGACTTTACTTAATTAAGCGGCACACCTCTAATATGTATTCGAACATTAGAAGGTTGTTTTTCTCTAGTAATCTGGATTCATTTACATTTTTCCACATTTAGACTAAACTACCATTCATCATACCAAGAAGAAATTCTGTTCACATCCTACTGTACTCTCCTACAGTCGCTTAAGGATGCAGTTGACAGCATACTGCAGCATCTTCACAAAACTGTCATTATACAAGGCTTGTTGATACCCAGCTGAATACGACAAGGCGCATAATATCTGGTGCAACCAGATCTACTCCAGTTTATTGACTTCCATTGTTAAGCGGTATAATGCCTCCTGATCTACGAAGATGTGCTGCCCTTATGAGAGAATTCCACGAGATCTCCAGGAATTCTAACCTAACCGTGCATAGCGACCTGCCACTTTTAAATCGTAAGAGACTGAAATCACGCCATCCAACTGTGTGCTATGCTGCTGACATGGTTGCTAAGGATTTCAAACTTCTAGAAGAATGCAAAGGTCGATGGAAAGCAGTGACAGATGATCACCTGCATAACATCTCCTCAGGTGCTAATTTTCCAAGTGGATTCGACCTACCACGCAAGACCTGGACTACTCTCAACAGAATCCGTACCGGCCATGGACATTGCAGGGTGCTGTCTTTAAGTGGAAGAAGCTGCCTGATCCAGCCTGTTACTGCGGGGCTCCATACCAGACTGTTTGTTCACCACATTGTCAGTGAATGCAGGATTCGAGCCTATCACGGCGCCAAAGAGGACTTCTTGTTGGCAAAAACTTGAGTTTCTTGTGTGTCAATATATACGTATGTATATATAATTTAATTTCATGATATGTCTGTATTAGCCGTAAGCTAAATATATAAATAAATGTCGTACGTTGCTGCTCATCCTATCCGCCAGATGGTTTATGTAATTGGAGAACACAGGCATTTCTAATTTCTATTACATTTTCCTGGGGCACACAAATACGTGCATATAACGGGGTACTGAAGATGCTTTGCAAATAATAAAGGCGAAAGGTTTATCCCAAGAAGAAAATTGTGATATGGAGTTGAGATTAGACAGAAGCAGTTATTACGATCAGAGGAGTACACGTAACTGAAGAATAAAGGACAAGAAATAGTTAATGATGATAACCAGTGGTAGTGAACCTAACAGAAGTCTGCGAAGACGAACTGCGTTGTGCCAATAGAACGCCAGGTAAAGGCCGTCTCACACGGAGCAAGATTCGCTGTAAGTTTCCTTGCTGGCTCGCGCGAGGCTACCTTGCGGGCTCCGTCGTCTGCTAGCGGGCTACCTTGCTGGGAACCTTGTAAGATTCCCAGGATAGGCCCGGTGCTATTTTTCTTGTAAGGCTCCCTGCGTGCTACCTGCGTTGGCCAATCATGAAACGTTTCGTTTGTGACGTCAGACGCGGAAAACTTGGGCGGGAAGCCTTTGTTGATAGTCGCTTTTCTGCTGTTGTGAGGTGCGGTAGGAAGTTCTTATAATTATTAAATAATGGCACCGCTGTGGACCAAGGAAGCCATTGAAGCTTGAGATGTACTTAAAGGGAAGAAAAGCATAAACTCTTATAATAAACGCTTGCGTGCAGAAGCACTCGAAAGAGTTACAAGTGCCGTGTCTTTCTTCTGTATCAGAGGCGAAACCATACAAAGCAGTTCTTCAAATAACAATACATCCATTCGTATAAAATTTGCAAAGGATGCACGGTCTTCTATCCTATAAAATAAAGTCGTAGATAACAGTCATTATCGGTATATTTATAAAGTCAAGCAGTAATGAAATGGTGCTACTTTTCAAACAAAAGGAGGTGTTATGCGAACTAACCTCAACTCTTTATGAAGCATGGAGAGCACACCCTTTCCAGCGTTTCTACTCTTAATCCAGTTTTTCGTCCACTCTTTCTTTCTTCTTCTCTCATTAGCATGCATTTCTGCATCGTGTAGCACCAAAACAGCTAATAACGCGAGTTTGCTCTGAACATCTGTACCTGAAGCAGCCATTTCCTTCCATACACCATGCAGCTGATCACAACACCACTAGCTGCCGATCTTGCGCCGTGGGAGAGCTTCGGCATGGAAGATAGCCGACTCCTTTCCCTGCAAGCCGGCAGGCACGCACGCCATCTCGCAAGCTTGTGGCGAACCTTGCTCCGTGCGAGACGGACTCAAGCATGCAGTGTTGCTGTGCCGCGTCCTTCGGTCCCGTGAGCTCCTTGGGTAAAAGTGTCAACAGTTGTGTGACGATGTGGGCACGGACGGTGGGCTGTCAGTATTGCGCCTTTGACCTGGCCAGGTGCGACCGCGCCTTCCGGGTACTCGCTGGGGCAGCCCCGGGCGCCGGTCGTGAGTTCCGCGTGCTGCTGCCGCCGGCGCGTGGGCGGGACCCGCGCCACGGTGTCTGCACAGCGCGTGCCGC
Source organism: Schistocerca gregaria (assembly GCF_023897955.1). Taxonomy (NCBI): domain Eukaryota; kingdom Metazoa; phylum Arthropoda; class Insecta; order Orthoptera; family Acrididae; genus Schistocerca; species Schistocerca gregaria. The sequence goes on along the minus strand of NC_064921.1, from coordinate 515,919,895 downwards.
CCGGCCTTGCGGGCCCAAGGTGAGCCGTGACGTCACGTGCGCCCCGCGCACTTCCTCGTGCCTTGCCCGCCAGCTGCTACCGCATTGTTGTCGGCCAGCCGCCACAAAGGAAGGGCCAGCTGGGCGCCCCGGTTCGCTTGCGCCGCGGCGCGCCTTAACGGTGAGGCCTGCCGAAGGAGCAGTCTGCTCGCGTCCCAGCGCCGCCCACTACACGGCATCTGTGGCGCAACTTTTCAGGCGCTTCGGCCGTCTCGCTGCTTGTTTATAACATCGTCTTCCGTGACACGAATCTTAACAAGCAGAAAGTTCAAGATTTACGTCGCACACGTTGTCTGAACTATAAATGTTAACCTGCGCTGCTTGTCTCTGGAGCCCTTTTTACAGGCGCGACTTTCTGACCTGACTCGACTACTCGTTGTCGGTGCGCAACAATTGCTCGGGTGTAAATCTGCCAACTACGTCGCGTGTGGGTCAGTGGTGTCAAAGATCAGTTGCTAACTGTGCCGATTCTGGAGTTCTAAAATACTGGGAATGGTGTAGACCACACATGGCGCAGAAACACTGAACTGTGGCGTCGTCTGCTAACATCAGAAGTTAATCTTTTCTCCTCCAGCTCATTCCTATTATAGTGCGCTTGTAATTGATTTTGTGCCTTTGTGCCTTCTTACTCTTCAAATCGCTGTTTGCTTTATTTTCGTGACACACTATGAAGGTTGCATGACAGCCTAGTATATTTCCTATAGTCCGTTTCAAATAACTTGATGCTTGAGGTCTGTCACTTACCCCTAGAGTGTTGCCATATCGCTGCTGGCTAATGCTATAACGTGACACAGAAAAACGAAGAGTCACTTCACAAATGCTGTCATGACGTGTATAACGCCGAGCAATGTAACTGGCTGCCGCAACTCGTGGTCTCGCGGTAGCGTTTGTCGCTTCCCGAGCGCGGGGACCCGGGTTCGATTTCCCGTAAGGTCAGGGAATGACTGCCTCGAGATGAGTGGTGTTGTGTAGTCTTAATCGCCATCATTCATCCCCATTACGGTCGGAGGACGGCAATGGCAAACCACCTCCATTAGGACCTGGCATAGTACGGCGGTGCGGGTCTTCCGCATCGTTGCCCTACGCTCTGTTGAGGAGTATGGGACTTCATCATGATCATGTAACGCTACCACAAGGTACGTTGAAAATGCTAGATGCTCTGTCGTCGGCTAACTTTAAGTGACAAGTCATTGGATTGCAGCAGATGACACGTTTTGTTGCCTCATGACCTAACAAACCACAACCTTGCGATGTGCAAGTGCCGCCGGAGTGGCCGAGCGGTTCTAGGCGCTACAATCTGGAACCGCTCGACCGCTACGGTCCCAGGTTCGAAACCTGCCTCGGGCATGGATGTGTGTGATGTCCTTAGGTTACTTAGGTTTAAGTACTTCTAAGTTCTAGGGGACTTATAACCTCAGAAGTTAAGTCCCATACTGCTCAGAGACATTGTGACGTGCAATGTGTTCGACAAAAAGGCCGTTACAAACACGCGCTGGAACTAAAATCACGGTAGCTTTCTTAACGGCGATTTAAGTGAACCTCTACAAGACCACTTTAGATAGGATAAATTCAGCTTCAGCGCCAGAAGCTAGCTGTAATTTCTCGGTATCATTGCCTACCTGAAACCATCTTCAAGCTGGCTACACGTCCTGGCAAGTTATCAACTGATGAGCAGTGATTGTTGGCACTTGGTTGCAGATTATAGGCGATACAGGCAAACTCCAAATGAAATAAAGACTGTAGAAAAAAAAGAAGAGCAAAAGAAAAGTCTGTAAGGTGATGAAAATGACACAGCAAAGAATTAAAATGAACGAATTAACTGAACAACAATGTTAAATAAACTCTTTTCATTAGATTTAGAAATAAATACCGTCTTCTACAGGTCAGGTTTATGCGCTAGAAATTGCATTACGGCACAACGCTCCGTTGCGGTGTCATATTTATGACAGTTGTAACACAGTTGCAAGGATGAATTGCAGCCTTCCAAAATTCGGTTTCACGCAATGTCATACGTAGTTTTTTGCGTGTATGCCGGTCTCTGTGATTGTGATAACTGTATACGTGACGCCGAATCAAATGGTTCAAATGGCTCTGAGCACTATGGGACTTAACTGCTGTGGTCATCAGTCCCCTAGAACTTAGAACTACTTAAACCTAACTAACCTAAGGACATCACACACATCCATGCCCGAGGCAGGATTCGAACCTGCGACCGTAGCAGTCCCGCGGTTCCGGACTGCGCGCCTAGAAGCACTAGACCACCGCGGCCGGCGACGCCGAATCAAGTCTCGCCTGAAAGTATCCAGTAGTGTTTGGTTAGTGCATTGTCGAAACCTGTGCATTTCGTTAACACCGTTGTGTGTGTGTTTGTGTATGTGTTTGTGTGTGTGCTGTTTTTGAAGTGCGAGTCTTAGGAATCGGATCCAAAAGCATGAAGAAAATATGTCGAACAAAGAACTGCAAGTAAATTGACCAACCGTCTTGGCAGTGTGGCAACGGCGGACGGTTCGGGCATGACACTGAGTGCTCTTGGACGAAACCAGGCCCTACGTGTGAAGTGTCAAGTACTTTTAATCAGACTTTGGTAGTGCTCACCTGTATGTGAGGCAGAATATCTGGCTGTGAAAGGGAATTTAAGTTTTACAGTACCTGAACTAATAAAAAGCTTTTTAATGAAATTTTTTCGTTAGTTAAAAGTGAGATCTAATTGACGAGAAAAATAATTTTCTATGTTATTTGACACTTAGAAAGTAAAAAGGTGCAAAGGATAATGCAAAAAAGGTGCTGATCTCCCACGTTTTCTCGACGTGACTGATTAATGGTGTGCTTCCAGGTATTCAGCAGAGTTGTCATTTTCATATAATGGCCAACACTTAAACAACCGACATCGTCATCATAATCTGGACCTACTGCGTTCTGCTGTTAGGGTATTCGCAGCCTGAACTTTAATCAGACTGTGACCTATATTGTTGGTACGGCATCGCTAGTTATGGCTGACTGTGAGTTCTCCGGACGCCCGCTAACATGCATACTTGTCTGAAGGGCATTGTGTTGTGAATATACGAACGCTGCAAAAACACAGACATTGTTATCATAAAAGATTGAAATAACGTAGTACTTCCTTCTACACACATTTTGTGAAATGGCCATGAAGGTAAAATCAAAGGAATTCTAGGCCAATATCGAGCATGAGATAGGGGGACAACGGATGGAAAGAGAGAGAGAGAGAGAGAGAGAGAGAGAGAGAGAGAGAGATAGAGAGAGAGAGAGAGAGAAGAGGAATGACGGGTAATTCACGAAGTAACCTTCGCTATTTGCTTGCAATGAAATTTTAATATTCACGAGAACGAAGTAGCTAACAAAATACGCACAGCGCGAGGCATTGATGGCTGAAGGCTACGTCCAGACTTGAATTTTACTGGCAGATAAAGCGCGAACAGTGAGGCGATGTTATAGTCGAGTGGATCCACTTCTCGACAGCAAATTAAACGATAAAAATATAACTTTAGCAAAACTAGGCAACCAGAAGATGTTCTACGAACGAAACTGTTCGTAACAAAATGAATGTGTAATAATATAGCTCGGGTGGTTTTCATTAATAATTAGAATCATAACTATACTTCCTTCGATGAACACGAAAACTAAGAACTCCGAGAGTCTGAAAAGCAACAACATCACGGACGAGACAGCGTGCATAATCACTTCCTTTTTTAGACTCAAACTACAAGAAGATAACGTTTATAACTGAAGATTGTTATCATTTGGTAACTGAAAGTTAATTCAAAAGTCATTAATTAACTTTTTACACCTGGGATTTACAGTCATGTTGAACTTCATAAAAGACATCATATTTACGCCAGTGACTGTAACACATTTTTATTTCACGATTGCAGTTTCGGCCTAGGGCCATTATCAGGTGCAGATTATTGTAACTTTAAACCGTGTTAACTTAAAATGAGCTGACACATTTATATGTCGTTGACATTACTATTAAACACATTCTTGATGCTGTTACATATTGCGAACACAAATATCCATATGTCATAAAACAACATAGTCTGTAGACAATCAGGTTCGTTTGACCATCGCTAGTCACTGGTGCTCTAAACTTACATCTGACCAAAGAATCTTCAGCACTGCTTGGTTTAAGGCTTAAAGATAAGAATTTACTAACAATTGGCGCTTCGTTTTCTGCAGAGAAAAATATTTTATTCCATACTTTTAGACAGAAGGAGACTTAGTATTCTGTAATGATGAGTAGAGTGTTTAAGACATTAAACATTCTGTATGAAAGTATTAATAGGAGACCACTGATTCGTTGAAACAAAGCCTTTAAGTTGTCCTACTTCACAGTTGAAACAAGTATGCGCCAGTACCCATAGAACTTTTCTGTACACTTAAAAGAACGATACGACAGTTTACAATTTGTTTTCCAGAAAAGTAGCTAAGATGAAGCTAAGTGAAGTATGTATTTTGACCTCAAAGTAATATCGATGATCCTGGCACAGCAAGGTGGATACACAAACTTTATATGAGTAGGACAGCAGATATTGGGAAAACAGTAAGATTGGCCACAACGATCTTCGCTGGAACAAAGTTAAAAATGTGTGAACGAAAACCTTTTGTCGAGTCGACGAAAGATCTCGTTCTATATCTACATGTTAAATTAGATTTGCTGAAGCAATTTGTGACAGCATTACCAAAAGATCGTAAATGTTTCCAGTGTATTTGTAATAGATTTAGAGCCTTATAAACATCAAAACTAAAAGAGTGTGTCTTTACAGCAACATTAGAAAATTTTGCAAAGACTGAAACTTTGGAAAAGAAATGTAAGTTCCTGAAAAAGAAGACTGGATCGGCTTTAAAGACGCAGTAACTAAGTTTCTGCGCAACAAGAAGGATCCGAATTCAAGTCTATCGCTGCAGAAGTACCAAAATTTAGGCTATTCCACGAGTTTGGAAGTTCATTTCCCACTTTCACCTTTGACTACTTTCCTAATAATCTGAGAATTGCTGAAGAGAGATGAATGAGAGATTCCATTAGGGCATCACAGAAATGAAAAAGGGGTACCAAGGGACATGGAATACTGCAGTGATGGGTAATTAGTGCTGGATGTTGCACCGAGTTGATACCAGAGGAATACATGCACGAAAAACACATGGCTAGTTCAAAGAGACGTCGACACGACTAAAATCCTGAGATTTTTGTTTTCTGTATTCTATTGCATTACTCTCTGTCATAAGCCTCAAAATAATATGTTTGCTAGGAAACAAGCCTATTTCATTCTGTCATTAAGACTTACATAAAGAATATTTTTCGACATGTACTACATTTGGTAAATAGCGATTTGTAAAAAATTGTGAGGTGATAGAACAGAGTTCAGCGCACCAGGATGCACAGGAATCAGTTATACAAAATTACGAAAGGGGACTATCACATGTTAGTGTCATCAGTCGCAACGTCAGCACTGTTGCACTGATGCCCTTGCCTATCTGAAAGCCAAAGTAATCGTCAACTAATTTGTTTCGAATTTTTCTGTGCATTGTTCTCGTCAGCGGCTTGGATGCATGAGATGTTAAGCTGATTGTGCGATAGTTCTCACACCTATCTATCCTTGCTATCTTCGGGATTGGTGGGAGATATTTTTACAAAAGTCTGATGACATGTCTCCAGGCTCATAAATTCTACCCACCAACTTGAATAGTCGCTTTTTTGCTACTTCCTCCAATGATTTTGGAAATTACAAAGGAATGTTACCTGTACATTCTGTCTTGTTTGATCGCAAATCTTTCAAAGCTCTGTTAAATTCTGACAATGATAGCGGATCTCTTAGTCTTCGATGTCGACTCACATTTTTCGTCAGCCACGTTAACGGACAAGTTCTCCCGCTTTGTAATAAATTGTGGTCTGAGTCTGTATCTGCTCCTCGGTATTCCTCGCAATCCAAAATCTGTTTTCTGAATCTCTGCTTAACCGTCATGTAATCAAACCGTAATCTTCTCGTACTTCCGCGCCTTTTCCAGGTGTGCCTCACTCTCTTGTGATTCTTGAACAGAGTATTCGGTATTACTGTCTGAAATATATTGCAGAACACAATTAGCCTCTCTCCTCTCCATTTCTACCACTAGGCCCTTGTTCTCCAATGACTCTACTTTCTATTCATTCCCCTACCACCACGTTCCAATCCCCCATGATCATTTGGTTACTATGTCTTTCTGCGTACTAAATTACTTTTTCTGTACCCTCATGTACTGTCTCTACCGGTTCATCTTCTGCTTGTGCCGTCGGCATACATACTTGTATTACTGTTGTTGGCGCTGGTTTGTTATTGATTCTCATTGAACAACCTCTAAACATTCATGGTGGTGTCTGTTTGTTCTATATCGTGTCTCCCTACCACTTTCGCGCAACGACGCTCTAAGCGTGGTTTTTAGGGAATTCACTAGTTTGAACCTGGGACCTGTTGCTGGTAAGGAGACGCCAGACCACACATGACATGTACAATTCAGAAGAGTTCAGTGAGACTAGCGATGATATAACCAAATACTTAATGATCTCAGCGTCACCTCCACTGCACTCCCTGTAAAAGAATCTTAATACTAACTAAATTTAGTGGAAGGGGTTCAAGGCTTTCCTATTTTTCGTTAGCTGGTAAAATAATGTCGAAAAAGCAGTTAAGTTTACCATTGGAAATTTTATTCTACTCAAAAAACATTGTTTATAAATTGCACTATTGATAAAATGAAGTGTTTTAATTCAGGATGGTAAAAACCAACTGCGTTCAACAAAAATGTGATCAAAAATTACCTGAGTGGGTTTCCAAGTTCTACAATGGATCGAAGGATGATCTATGCCATATCACATCTATAATCTAGGTTTAATTTAAGTTTCACAAAAGAGAAAACTATGAAAATGGTCTGCAGTGACCCTAAATTATCTTTAATTACTTATTTAACTTGTCGTAAATTACAGTGGCTGATGTGGCTTCTCAATAACTATATAAAAGAAAAATCATCGCGTTTCAGATCTGTTCTTCAAGTGGCAAATGTGAACACCATGAGTTTTAGTTAACGATCGACACTAGTATTACGCAAAAAGGGGGTGTAACAGATGAGACTTCTGCAGTTCTGAGTGAATTTATGCGCTCAAAAATGCGGCATCGCATGCGTTCATTACCTTGTCGGTGTTTAGGCAGCGTCAGGGCAGCGGCGGGCAGCACAGCTCCGCTCACCTCGCCATCTCGGAAGCAACTCTCCCCTAACTTCTCCTTACTACAATTTACCGAAGTTGTTTTAAAAAAACTATCTGGCTGTGTTTTCATCTGACCAATCAGGGTCTCAATGTTAACCTTAAGCTCCGCTTACAAAAATTCTGTCTATCCAATGAGAAACGTTATACTTTTCGTGGTGGGGCAATGTTTTAAAAGTTTGCAACGTAACAGAGACGCGAAAAACTCTCACGCTAAAACCTGCAGCTGGTGTGGTCCTATTAGCGTTATCGTAAGATCTATACTGTTCTTCTGGAGGACTCTATCTTTTAACATGGGCTGGGGAATGGTCCTAATGTAACAGACACGCGAAAAGGGTCACGCTAAAACTTGCGGGTGGTAGTGGCCCTTTTTGTGTTATCGTAAGATCTATACTGTTTTTCTGGAAGGCTCTAACATGGGCTGGGGGGTGGTCCTTGACGTAACAGAGACGCGAAAATGTCTCACGCTAAAACGTGCGGGTGGTGAGGCCCTAGTGGTTAGCTGGCGACGTGGGTGTCCAGTCCGTCCCTTATCGTAGGGGCTTCTAGCTTAACACGGTTCTGCTCTCGGCTTCTGTTCTCGTTTCTCCCCTCGAAACTGCGTCGGTCTCACGGTGGGAAGGTACGACATGCATTTAGGCATTCTTGTGTTAGTCTGTGGTATTCCATTTGCTCACTCGTTACTCGTATTACTTTGGTTAATTTAATGTCACGATTTATTCGGAGCTATATGACATACTACTGGATTTGCTTATCATGTCAGGGTTTTCAAGGAAGGTGTTGGATTTGCCTGACACCTTACAAACCCTATCAGTGAACTGTTTGCAGTAGCCATTTCCTTTTGTAATTTCCTTTTCACAACGAATCCTACTCCTTTCACATTATTTTCAGCTGCTGTAGGATTACCGTATAGTCATCTGACAATATATCTTTATCTTCTTTCCACTTCACTTTACTGACTCCCACAATATCTAGGCTGAGCATTTGCATTTCCCAATTTTAGATTTTCTAGTTAAAACATCTGACGTTCCATTTCTGTCATTCTATAAGAAATAGATCAAACAAAGAAAAGTATTATAATGCTATTCCACTAATGCGGCAGGCCACATTGAAGCTGCTCTATATAGAATAATACCATCAGAATTTACTTCACACCTCTATCATATTGCACCCAACGGTACTGGTAATGGTTTCATTTGAAAAATTGCCATTCCATGGAATCAGTCTTATATCTACAATGTTTCTACACATGAAGTTGGGTAATATGTATGTTTAGATCGTGCTGTTTTCTTACTGCTTGTACATGGGTGTATACGAGGGCTATCCACAAAGTACATTACGTTTTGGAATTAAAAATAAATGAAGTATTGGAATTTTTTTAATTATATACAGATGAAAGCCACACTTAAATACCACTTTTCTACATAGTTGCCATTTAAATTAAGGCACTTATCGTAGCGATGGACGAGCTTCGTCGTAAAATTCGGCCGCCTGAGCCTTCAACCACGTGGTTACCTCTTCTTGAAGCTGTGCGTCGTCATCAAAACGGTGCATACCTAACCACTTCTTCATTGCTGTGAATTAGAGGAAGTCGCTCGGTGCCAGGACGGGACTGTACGGCGGATGAGGAAACAACTCCCACTTAAAAGACTCGAAAACTTCACGAGTAGCATTTGCCGTGTGTGTCCGGGCGTTGTCGTGAATCAGCAAGATCTTTGAGCTCAACTTTCTCCTGCGCTTGTTTTGTATTGCTCTTCTGAGGTTGCGCAGAGTTTGGCAATACCTTTGAGAGTTTATTGTAGTGCCTCTTTCCAGGAAATCCACAAAAATCACAACTTTTCTGTCCCAAAAGACAGTCGCCATCACTTTCCTTGCCGACATTGTCTGCATGCATTTCTTGGGTTTTGGGGGGGAATTTGTGTGCCCCACTGCATTGACTGCAATTTTGTCTGGCAGTTCACATGCTTAACCCATGTTTCGTCACCAGTTACGATGCGACCGAGTAATGAGTCGCCATCTTTCTCGTAAGCGTCCAAAACCGTTAACGCTGCTTCCATTCGCTGATTTTTGTGAACTTCTGTCAAGGTTTTTGTTATCCATCTTGCACAAAACTTGTGGTAACCAAGCTTTTCGGTAATGATTTCGTGCAACAAACTTCGTGAAATTAGTGGAAAACTCATACAGTGTTCCGTTATTGTGAAATTACGGTTTTCACGGACCGCGGCATCGACTTTTTCAAGTTCGGCAGTCACTGTGGTGGGTATTCCACTTCGCTCATCGTCGTGAACGTTAGTTCGGCCATTTTTAAATTTTATGACCCATGGCGCACTCCACCTTCAGTCATTATGTTGTCCCCATACAGTTCACAAAGCTGCCGATAGATTTCTATCGGTGTACAGTTTTTTTGCTGTCAGAAACCTTATTACAGCACGCGCTTCACACTTCGCGGCATTTTCAATTAACGCTGACGTTTCAAACTGTCACAGTAACTCAACGGAGTACAGCACGAACCTCTCACTAGCACGGCAGGATGCAGACTGAGCGGCGGAATGCCATGACACCAAGATGGCCGCGCGAGCCCCGCCCCTAACGGACACAAACGAAAACGTAATGTACTTTGTGGATAGCCCTCGTATTATTCAGATAACCACCTCCAGTTACCCTGAACCCCGCCTTCGCTTCATTGTGAACCGATATTGCTAAATTAACTACCTATTCCTGGTACTACTTGCTTCTAGACTGGTGACATAACCAGACACGGTGTCGGTTGATCTGCCACTTCTGGCCGTCACGTCACGAGATGCAGTTGTAAATTGTAGATTAGTATCCGATGTCTTCCTCCAAGTGACACAGCGGTCTGATTTGGAGGTTAACTCAGAACAATGGTGCAAGTCCTCGTGAGGTCCTCTGATTACTTTACCGATTAAATTACTGGTGACGAAAACTTTACCACTAAGCCTCGAGATAGTGTATCTCTTTTAGTGTGATTTAGAAATTTTATGGACATTGTTATCTGCTCATCAGTTTCTGCTGTTTGTCTATACAGTGGGTTTTAGCACCTCGTCAGTGTTATAAGCATGAACAAACTAACACTATCATTGTACTAAAACTTGTTTTCATATTTCCAGATTTTACTTTTTCCCGTCACTTAGATTTTCTTTTCCTCCTGTAACCTCTATTCTCTCACCTAAATGCTTTCCTGCTGTTAAAAATTTCGTACTTTTCACAATTCGCTATTTTGAACAACTATCAAAAGCTTCGAGATCGATTTTCAAATAGATTTATGCGGAAACTACATTGTGTTCCCTATCAAGCACAATATGTGCGATTTTGTAAAACATAAAACTGCACCAAATGTTTCTGAATCATTCTGGGTTCTATGAGAAATGCAGGTTGGATTTTTACGGTTTTTTACGGGTTTTTACGTTCACTTTCAAAAGGTTTCCGCAAAGTGTCGTCATGGACATTTCTCCAAAAGTAAATTGCGATAACTCATCAAAAACAACATTGAATTGATTTTTTTCTGAAAGGTAAATCAAGTAATATAAAAATAATATACACTCCTGGAAATTGAAATAAGAACACCGTGAATTCATTGTCCCAGGAAGGGGAAACTTTATTGACACATTAATGGGGTCAGATACATCACATGATCACACTGACAGAACCACAGGCACATAGACACAGGCAACAGAGCATGCACAATGTCGGCACTAGTACAGTGTATATCCACCTTTCGCAGCAATGCAGGATGCTGTTCTCCCATCGAGACGATCGTAGAGATGCTGGATGTAGTCCTGTGGAACGGCTTGCCATGCCATTTCCAACTGGCGCCTCAGTTGGACCAGCGTTCGTGCTGGACGTGCAGACCGCGTGAGACGACGCTTCATCCAGTCCCAAACATGCTCAATGGGGGACAGATCCGGAGATCTTGCTGGCCAGGGTAGTTGACTTACACCTTCTAGAGCACGTTGGGTGGCACGGGATACATGCGGACGTGCATTGTTCTGTTGGAACAGCAAGTTCCCTTGCCGGTCTAGGAATGATAGAACGATGGGTTCGATGACGGTTTGGATGTACCGTGCACTATTCAGTGTCCCCTCGACGATCACCAGAGGTGTACGGCCAGTGTAGGAGATCGCTCCCCACACCATGATGCCGGGTGTTGGCCCTGTGTGCCTCGGTCGTATGCAGTCCTGATTGTGGCGCTCACCTGCACGGCGCCAAACACGCATACGACCATCATTGGCACCAAGGCAGAAGCGACTCTCATCGCTGAAGACGACACTTCTCCATTCGTCCCTCCATTCAAGCCTGTCGCGACACCACTGGAGGCGGGCTGCACGATGTTGGGGCGTGAGCGGAAGACGGCCTAACGGTGTGCGGGACCGTAGCCCAGCTTCATGGAGACGGTTGCGAATGGTCCTCGCCGATACCCCAGGAGCAACAGTATCCCTAATTTGTTGGGAAGTGGCGGTGCGGTCCCCTACGGCACTGCGTAGGATCCTACGGTCTTGGCGTGCATCCGTGCGTCGCTGCGGTCCGGTCCCAGGTCGACAGGCACGTGCACCTTCCGCCGACCACTGGCGACAACATCGATGTACTGTGGAGACCTCACGCCCCACGTGTTGAGCAATTCGGCGGTACGTCCACCCGGCCTCCCGCATGCCCACTATACGCCCTCGCTCAAAGTCCGTCAACTGCACATACGGTTCACGTCCACGCTGTCGCGGCATGCTACCAGTGTTAAAGACTGCGATGGAGCTCCGTATGCCACGGCAAACTGGCTGACACTGACGGCGGCGGTGCACAAATGCTGCGCAGCTAGCGCCATTCGACGACCAACACCGCGGTTCCTGGTGTGTCCGCTGTGCCGTGCGTGTGATCATTGCTTGTACAGCCCTCTCGCAGTGTCTGGAGCAAGTATGGTGGGTCTGACACACCGGTGTCAGTGTGTTCTTTTTTCCATTTCCAGGAGTGTAGAAGAAACAATTGATCTCAATCATAAGTTTCTACTAATTTCGCAAGATTCTCATTGACAGTTTCTTCTACACTTAGTTTTGTGTGTCATAAAATTAACGAAATTACTTGACATTTCCGCTGCATTCTGCTGCCATTCGGAATTCATACGCATTTTTTCATATTCATGACTCTTCTGGAACTGGTGAATTGAGGGCGCATGCATGCGACATGATGACTGCCATGCTGGATGGAAAAATACACACAGTTTTAAAAGTGTGCCTTTAACTGCTCAGGACAAGTCATGGGTATAACGACAACTAGTCCAATCGAAACTTTCTTTTTATGCCGCCTTCTTCATTCTTCAAATTGTAATTTTTTCAAGTTTCCTTGGACTCAATACACTTTTTGAGAAGCGTAATTTCCGACATCGAAAATACTGGCTAGGGGCCTATTATTATTTTTAAGACAGTAGAGGTACTGGATAGGTATGTATTTTCTCCACTACCACAATTATTGATATTTTTAACTCAGACATTTCAGTCGGAATCATCCTTATAGCTTCTCGATATAACGGTTAGCATTAACAGTCTGGTGCAAGAATCTCGTAACAATGAGGACACCTGACATTGCATTGTTGTTGTTGTTGTTGTCTTCAGTCCTGAGACTGGTTTGATGCAGCTCTCCATGCTACTCTATCCTGTGCAAGCTGCTTCATCTCCCAGTACCTACTGCAACCTACATCCTTCTGAATCTGCTTAGTGTACTCATCTCTCGGTCTCCCTCTACGATTTTTACCCTCCACGCTGCCCTCCAATGCTACATTTGTGATCCCTTGATGCCTCAAAACATGTCCTACCAACCGATCCCTTCTTCTAGTCAAGTTGTGCCACAAACTTCTCTTCTCCCCAATCCTATTCAATACCTCCTCATTAGTTACGTGATCTATCCACCTTATCTTCAGTATTCTTCTGTAGCACCACATTTCGAAAGCTTCTATTCTCTTCTTGTCCAAACTAGTTATCGTCCATGTTTCACTTCCATACATGGCTACATTCCAAACAAATACTTTCAGAAACGACTTCCTGATACATAAATCTATATTCGATGTTAACAAATTTCTCTTCTTCAGAAACGCTTTCCTTGCCATTGCCAGTCTACATTTTATATCCTCTCTACTTTGACCATCATCAGTTATTTTACTTCCTAAATAGCAAATCTCCTTTACTACTTTAAGTGTCTCATTTCCTAATCTAATTCCCTCAGCATCACCCGATTTAATATGACTACATTCCATTATCCTCGTTTTGCTTTTGTTAATGTTCATCTTATATCCTCCTTTCAAGACACTGTCCATTCCGTTCAACTGCTCTTCCAAGTCCTTTGCCGTCTCTGACAGAATTACAATGTCATCGGCGAACCTCAAAGTTTTTACTTCGTCTCCATGAATTTTAATACCTACTCCAAATTTTTCTTTTGTTTCCTTTACTGCTTGCTCAATATACAGATTGAATAACATCGGGGAGAGGCTACAACCCTGTCTCACTCCTTTCCCAACCACTGCTTCCCTTTCATGCCCCTCGACTCTTATGACTGCCATCTGGTTTCTGTACAAATTATAAATAGCCTTTCGCTCCCTGTATTTTACCCCTGCCCCCTTTAGAATTTGAAAAAGAGTATTCCAGTCAACATTGTCAAAAGCTTTCTCTAAGTCTACAAATGCTAGAAACGTAGGTTTGCCTTTTCTTAATCTTTCTTCTAAGATAAGTCGTAAGGTCAGTATTGCCTCACGTGTTCCAACATTTCGACGGAATCCAAACTGATCCTCCCCGAGGTCTGCATCTACCAGTTTTTCCATTCGTCTGTAAAGAATTCGCGTTAGTATTTTGCAGCCGTGGCTTATTAAACTGATAGTTCGGTAATTTTCACATCTGTCAGCACCTGCTTTCTTTGGGATTGGAGTTATTATATTCTTCTTGAAGTCTGAGGGTATTTCGCCTGTCTCATACATCTTGCTCACCAGCTGGTAGAGTTTTCTCAGGACTGGTTGTCCCAAGGCCGTCAGTAGTTCTAATGGAATGTTGTCTACTCCGGGGGCCTTGTTCCGACTCAGGTCTTTCAGTGCTCTGTCAAACTCTTCACGCAGTATCGTATCTCCCATTTCGTCTTCATCTACATCCTCTTCCATTTCCATAATATTGTCCTCAAGTACATCACCCTTGTATAAACCTTCTATATACTCCTTCCACCTTTCTGCCTTCCCTTCTTTGCTTAGAACTGGGCTGCCATCTGAGCTCTTGATATTCATACACTTGGTTCTCTTCTCTCCAAAGGTCTCTTTAATTTTCCTGTAGGCAGTATCTATCTTACCCCTAGTGAGATAAGCTTCTACATCCTTACATTTGTCCTCTAGCCATCCCTGTTTAGCCATTTTGCACTTCCTGTCGATCTCATTTTTGAGACGTTTGTATTCCTTTTTGCCTGCTTCATTTATAGCATTTTTATATTTTCTCCTTTCATCAATTAAATTCAATATTTCTTCTGTTACCCAAGGATTTCTAGCAGCCCTCGTCTTTGTACCTACTTTATCCTCTGCTGCCTTCACTACTACATCCCTCAGAGCTACCCATTCTTCTTCTACTTTATTTCTTTCCCCTATTCCTGTCAATTGTTCCCTTATGCTCTCCCTGAAACTCTGTACAACCTCTGGTTCTTTCAGTTTATCCAGGTCCCATCTCCTTAATTTCCCACATTTTTGCAGTTTCTTCAGTTTTAATCTACAGGTCATAACCAATAGATTGTGGTCAGAGTCCACATCTGCCCCTGGAAATGTCTTACAACTTAAAACCTGGTTCCTAAATCTCTGTCTTACCATTATATAATCTATCTGATACCTTTTAGTATCTCCAGTGTTCTTCCACGTATACAACCTTCGTTCATGATTCTTAAACCAAGTGTTAGCTATGATTAAGTTGTGCTCTGTGCAAAATTCTACTAGGCGGCTTCCTCTTTCATTTCTTAGCCCCAATCCATATTCACCTACTATGTTTCCTTCTCTCCCTTTTCCTACACTCGAATTCCAGTCACCCATTACTATTAAATTTTCGTCTCCCTTCACTATCTGAATAATTTCTTTTATTTCATCGTACATTTCTTCAATTTCTTCATCATCTGCAGAGCTAGTTGGCATATAAACTTGTACTACTGTAGTAGGTGTGGGCTTCGTATCTATCTTGGCCACAATAATGCGTTCACTATGCTGTTTGTAGTAGCTTACCCGCATTCCTATTTTCCTATTCATTATTAAACCTACTCCTGCATTACCCCTATTTGATTGTGTGTTTATAACCCTGTAGTCACCTGACCAGAAGTCTTGTTCCTCCTGCCACCGAACTTCACTAATTCCCACTGTATCTAACTTTAACCTATCCATTTCCCTTTTTAAATTTTCTATCCTACCTGCCCGATTAAGGGATCTGACATTCCACGCTCCGATCCGTAGAACGCCAGTTTTCTTTCTCCTGATAACGACATCCTCCTGAGTAGTCCCCGCCCGGAGATCCGAATGGGGGACTATTTTACCTCCGGAATATTTTACCCAAGAGGATGCCATCATCATTTAATCATGCAGTAAAGCTGCATGTCCTCGGGAAAAATTACGGCTGTAGTTTCCCCTTGCTTTCAGCCGTTCGCAGTACCAGCACAGCAAGGCCGTTTTGGTTAATGTTGCAAGGCCAGATCAGTCAATCATCCAGACTGTTGCCCCTGCAACTACTGAAAAGGCTGCTGCCCCTCTTCAGGAACCACACGTTTGTCTGGCCTCTCAACAGATACCCCTCCGTTGTGGTTGCACCTACGGTACGGCCATCTGTATCGCTGAGGCACGCAAGCCTCCCCACCAACGGCAAGGTCCATGGTTCATGGGGGGGGGGGGGGGGGGGTGACATTGCATACCAAAAAGAAATCTTTGTATTACACAATGTTTCTTCAGAGTTTGACTTCTTTGACAAGCCGCCTCAAGCAAACACTATTTATTTCTTCTTATTCGTTCAGACAAATTTCGACATTCGTGTCATCTTCTGTGGGTCAAATTTTATTTTTGTTAAAAATAATATAAATTTTATAATTACTTGGCCGTTGTAGGTCTAAAAATTCTGAAGTCTGCATTTTGTTTGGTTTCTGGCGATTGCTCGCTTGAAAATTACATTGCTATTGAAACTGCGTGATTATACATGGGTTTTTGTGCCCTTTTTTGTCGTGCACTTCTGAAGTACTACATCGCGGTTAGTGATTATGTTTGTCATTGTACTTACATTTTTCTTCCTGTTACGTATCTTTGTCGAATGTCTCTTTCTATTGCTACCGAATACTCTGTTACCACACTGTTATTTACAAAATTTTGCAACTTTACTTCTCACGTATTTTCCACAAAACGTGACAATAAGTAATTTGAGCAGACACTTAGTCTCCATTTTCACTGATAAATGCTTTGTTGTTGCTGTTCCTTGTTTATGCCTTATATAAAATGTGGCACTAATTTTGAATGCTTCGTGACACCTAATGTGGTGTGTTCGCTGGGAAACGGAGGGCTGGGGGGTGGAGTGGAGTATGTCATGTGTGTGGATGAATTAGAGAGAGACGGAGACAGAAGAGAGAGAAAGAGCTGTAAAGAAGGGTAGCGCAGAACACTAAGAAACAGATATTTTCAGATATTCGAGAGCGTTTGATTACTATGTTTTACGTAGTGAGGTTATTTGTATAGTTCATTAAATGCTCCAACTAGTGTTTTGTTGCACAACGTGATATTTTCATTCACCTCTTTCTTTTCTTGTATCATTTCTCTGTGTATGTGATAGTTCTTCTTTATTGTGAGTTTTTGGTTAAGAGAATTGCTTTCTCCGAATATCTTAAGTGTTGTGAGCGAAACTTTATAAATAGCAACGTTGAAAGAGTGTACCCGAGATACGTAACAGGGCGGAAAATGTAAGTACAATAAGATACATAAACACTAATCCGTAAAATAGTACTTCAGAAATACACAAAGAATTTTCTTCATTACTACTTTGCAGGTTATATGCTGTTAACAGCAACAAAAAGGGCAGAAATTCCCGTCTGGTAAAAACACAGTTCCTTTAGCAATGTAATTTTCAGCTAAAGAATCAAAACAAACCAAACAAAATTAATATGTAATAAGTTTTAGGCGTACAAGGGATAAATTATTACATAATTAATATTACACTTTATAGAAAAAAAAATTTGGCCCACAGAAGATACAGGCCGTTGTCGAAACATCTGGGGTGAACGAAAAGAAATAAATAGCGTTTACATAAGGCGGATTTACAAAACAACCCAAAATTTAAATCGCAAACACGGCAGAACGTCAAGAGGAAATTCAGACGTTAATGATTTCTTCGAAGTGTTGATGGCGAATTGCTGATGCATAATGACACATGTTCTGTGAGTTCACGTACCCTGAGAGGTTGAGCAAGGCGTCATCAGAAGGAATGAGAAGCTGAGGATCCTAAAGTCTTGATCCTCCTTCACTTGGAAATCACAGAAATCATAGTTTCCAGCACTTTCTGCTATGAGCAATACTCTTCATTAACAACAGTCAATTGTGCGTCAATTTTATAAATATTTTCCGGATCTGTTTTATTTTGACCACTCTGTACTTTCATTCATTTGATGGCCATATTGAGATCTCACAACTAGTGATTAATCAGGTCTGAAGACAATCATTAACTGCTCGAAACTAGTTATCACATGTGGCAAATTACAAGCGGAGCTGTGGGGTTAATTTTTTGAAAAGAAAAATGTTTTCTGTCTGTATTTGCAACGGCTTTCCCACACCGTTACCAACTTCCACAGATTGTTTTCTGATATGTTTGTCTTATTACATGCTCAAGTACTCCAGTAGAAGTTAGCTTCAAAGTGGAACATGTTTGAAAATTTTCTTCACAAGACCAGTGCTAATAATGCAGTATGTTAGAATGCTAGCATAATTTGCAGTCTTACACGTAACTTAGGCATCGTTATACATTATTCCAAGTCTGTGGTACACCCACGAAAGGACACCAGAGCGTTAATTACCGAGGTTTCATTAATTCAGCGTCAGGGGACGATGCACAAAAAGTGCTTTCGCCACAGGGGCTGATTTGTAGTCGGAGTAATTCTACTTCGATTTCCTGCCGAGGCAGCCTGAGTTACAGATTCCATGTTTCTGTCATTAGGGACACGACTGTCTACACTGCGGACAGGCCAAAATAAAGGTGCATGCCTGTTCACAAGGGAACCAAAACCAGCAATGTATTGACTGACAACGTTTTTTATGTGCAGTGACTAGTTTTACTGTTCATATTTTTGGAGGGTTGAACCTAATGTTGTAAATGAATTGTATTTAAAGCGAAGGAAGTTCGATGGAATAATGCTCTGCATTTTTCACACAAGAAGAAAAGTCTTTTACTGTATTTCTATCACCTAATTTGACATGATTTACATGTCAACTATGAATTGTGTCGTCCTTTTCGAGAGATGAGACTTAATCGAGGTTGTACTATTAGATGTAGCGTAGATACGAGAAAAATGCATTAAATTGTCTACTAAGCTATGATACGTTGTTACAGGGGATGAATAGTAACAACAAAATTGCATTAAATTATCTACTGTGATAGGTTGTTTCAGGAGATGAACAGTTCAGAAAGGTCTCAAGCAAACCCCTTTAGATACGCTGATGGTTTCTCGTATCTATAAGGGATAGTCGAATGAAAACGAGAATGTTGGTAAAAAATTAATTAAACCGTTTATTATGTCAATAGCAATAGTCATAACTATTTATACACTAATACCACTATGAGGCAATGTATTTCTTTAATATAAACATGTGTATTAAAATTTTTTTCCTTCATGCACTACAAATATATTGTATTTCGATTTTCTTGTAAACCTTAAAAGAAGCTTTTATGTGTAAAAAACCGTTTATTCATCTGCGTAAATAATAATTTAAATAAATGTAATTTACAATGGGTCATTGCTGGTTAGTGAAATATTAGGGACATGCATCAAAGAGTAAAAACGGACTGTGTGGCGGCGGCTCTGGGCGCGATTGTTGTGACGTCAGAACACGCGCGCTGCACATGTGGACTCTGATGTGATCGGACACGCCAGTTGCGTGACAAGTCAGTGTGACAAGAAGTTTCAATTAGCGCCACGACAGCAGATGAAAATCTGTGCTCGCAAATTTTGTCTGTAGCTACTTCAGCACTGTCGACGACGTCTACGCATAATCTCTTCAACAAGGAACGACTGTAAGACTGTTCAACTTAGTACACGTTTTTAGAACTGTAACGGCCTTACCCAGTGCTATTGGTGAACTTTTAGTTTTAATAATAATTAGGGCAAAAACTTAGAAACTTTAACCTAATAATTATCCCAAGTCATTATTACCAAATAGGTCCCACGTCCATTCCTGTTATTGAAATAGCCCGAGTGTCGTTAACTTGAAATTAAAAAAAAAAGAAATGTATCAAAATTAATTTCTGTGCCAGTTCGTTTCTACGTTTTAGTAATTTGGAAAACAGAAATAAAAGTGTTTTTTAATGAGCCTCAGTAACTACTCCGTTGAGAGAAATATTGTTTAGAGGGAAAGTCATTCTTGCACATCAAGAGTAAATTCAATTACCTGACAGTAATTATCACATGGCACTTCTAATTCATACTTGCTAATTTTGCGTAAACTTGTGACGCTGTTTATCGTGTTGGCCTGGTTCGTATTTCGGCGTTGCAGTTGTGTTGATGTTCAGTGGTAGTTCTTTTATTTAAATAATTCTAAAGTCAACTGAAGTCTTCTTTCGTGTTTCATTGCCCGTTCCCAAGTTAGCAAACGAGAGTAAACACTACTGTATGGTTACGCCACGATTTAGCATAACAGGAAGCAGCGTCCAGTTAGTCGGTGTCAGATTAATTTATCCCAAATTTATTTCACTGTGTTTAATAACGAATTCAGTTTCTCCGAAATTCTTTCTCATTATTGCTTCGTGACGTGTTTTGCTGCCCCAAACGTATGTGTAGCCTCCTGTTGCCGCACGTATTCAAATTATTCCTTATTAACTGCTGTTCGCAATTTTAATTAATTAGTGAACACACAGTTCCCAAATGAGCTGACGACTTTTTTTCATTTATTCGAAAAGTATTTGTAAAGTTTATTGTTTTGTAGGCCGAGTCCCGTGGTGTACCTTTTCGTTGGGACGATACGTGAATGATTGCATAATTTTTTATAATTGAAGTAAATTTAACTGAAAACAGAGTACACCGAGTAAGTTGTCCTGAGGAATAACGTGTTGCAACCCTCTCCCTCCCTAATCAATGTGACATTTTCTTTCGGAAACGACAGCATTGACAAATTTTACTTTCTCTTAGGCACATGCTAACACGATGAAACGGATTTTCGCAAAAGCCGGTTTTGCGAAGGGGGCTTTATATCGAGATCGTCAATGACTTCTCTGGAAAAATGTTTACACTTGCCTAGGGAACTATGATTTCATACAGGCAGGCACCTCTTCGTTCAAAACACGGCTCCAAAAATATGGAACTCGGATGGGGGAGATCGGGACTATATGGAAGACGTGTAAGGGTTGCACAATGAAGCTTCCGCAGTCTACTCGAAACAATCGTGGCAACGTGTGAAACCGTTCAAATGCAGAAGTTTCGTTGGGGAGCCCTTACGCGTCCTCCATACTGTTCCCATCTCTCCGCACCCGATTCCATACTTTTGGAGATCTAAGTATTCGTGGCCTTCGATTTGCTTCAGGCGAAGAGGTGCATGTCTTGGTACAATAATGTTTCCGTAGGCAACCGCAAATATTTTTCCATGAAGGCACTGACGTTTTGTCCCACAGTGGGATAAATGTAATAATCGTTATGGCGATCACTTCTCAAGTTACTTCTGAAGTAAGCTCAGTTTTTTTTGATGGTTCTCGTTTTCATTTGACTCTCCCTTATCAAAATCCGTGAATACTGATCCACTCACATTCTAATGAATTACCAGAGAACGTTCATTTGGTACACAGTTAATAAGCAGTCTCCATACTTTCACACACTTGCATTTGAGTTCCGCCATCGAATTTACTTCCGTCGTCGAATGTATTCATTCTTACTCTGCACCAGAACGAGTTCGTTTCAGAAGCACACTAGCAGTAATGTTCGATTATGTTCCATTGGTATGCAGCTGGTTTCCATTAAGGTTTGGGTGTAGAATTCTGAGGAGAGTTCCGGTTCCCCCTTTCGAAGATTCTATTGCATTTTCGACAAATTCTTTTCTCTGCTTTCTTCGTGACTCACGTCCACGTACAGTGACGGTCATTCATTGCCTAGGTGTGCTGCTTTATGTTCAACTTTGAGACCTCTAACCAATTTTGAATTCACAGATGTATATTATGAAGTTACGGGGTTTCCACAACCACTTTGGGAGTTTTGGAAACAATTAAGTGTTTCTGCTTGATACAAGCTCTGCGGATCCCAGCAACCTCTAAAGCCAGGAATAAACTAAAACATACAGTTAGACTATCTGATAAAAAGTATTCGGACACCTACTGCTAGACATTAATATAGGGCGTGTTCACCCTTTGCTCTGATGGCGGCTTGCAGTCTGCTGTCAACACTTTCAATTATGCGGTTCAGTTGGGCCGGCCGCTGTGGCCGAGCGATTCTAGGCGCTTCAGTCCGGAACAGCGCTGATGCTGCGATTGCAGGTTCGAATCCTGCTTCGGGCGGGGATGTGTGTGATGACCTTAGGTTAGTTAGGTTTAAGTAGTTCTAAGTGTAGGGGACTGATGACCTCAGATGTTAAGTCCCACAGTGCTTAGAGTCATTTGAACCATTCTTTGCAGCTCAGTTTCTGCTGTGGAATGACTTCCTCAATAGCCGAAACCCGAGAAGACATCGTTGTTGGACGCTGTTGGGTCTGGAGCGAAGTCATCCCAAAGGTGCTCTATTGTGTTCAAGTAGGACTCTGGGCAGGTCAGTCCGTTTCAGGAATGTTATTGACCGTTAACCTTTGCCTCACTGATACTGCTTTATTACAGGGTGGTAATAGCCATCGTCCCCAAACTGTTCCTGTGTCACACGCTGCCCACAATGCTGTAACATGAGTTCATATCGTCCCGCAATTAGCATTTTTGTAAACGCAATACAGTGAACACACCGCAACTACGAAAAACAACTTCATACCACAACGCCGCTTCCCCCGTACTGCACTGTCGGCACTACACATGATGGTGGGTAACGGTCTCCAGAGCCCACCCCGTTAGCCGTGCGGTCTAACGCACTGATTTCTGGGCGTGAAGGCGTGCCGGTCCGCGGCACGAATCCACTCGGCGGATTGATGTCGAGGTTCGGTGTACCTACAAGTCTGTGGGTGGTTTTTAGGCGGTTTTCCATCTGCCTTGGCGAATGCGGGCTGGTTCTCCTTGTTCCGCCTCAGTTACACTATGTTGGCGATTGCTGCGCAAACACTTTCTCCATGTACCCGTACACCATAATTACTCTACTACGCAAACATTGGAGTTACAGTCGCCTGGTATGAGACGTTCCCAGGGAGGTCCACTAGGGGCCGAACCGACCAATAACACTGGGTTCGGTTTGCGGCGGCGATGAGGTGAGTGGACTGCTGTAGCCTGTTGTGGCTTGTGAAATACTGAGAGCTACGGCGAGGACGAATCTCTCCGTCGTTTCCAGGTCCCCAGATCCATACAATGCAATACAGTACAACACAACAGTCTCCTGGCATTCGATAAAACCAAGCCTCCCACTGGTTTCTCACCTCTTCGTGGTTAATAAGTTAGCTTCGTAATATACACGTATTAAGCTGAGCATCTATGGTGCCTGTTTACCAATGATAGTTATACTGAAAGGCTGTTTTATGTTAAAATCTTCGACAAATAGTAAATTTTAGCTCAAAATCGGTATGTAGTGTAGAAGCCAGTTAAAAAATTCTTATACGGTACCGTATTCATCCCAGTACGATTTGTATGTGTTGAGGAAAAGGGTTGTTGACTTCAGATACAATATGATGATCCCTCCGTCAGTAGTGAGAGCCTCATTCCTCGTAAACAAAGTTACTATTGTAAATAACAATTCTGATGCAACAGGAGGCATCATGAACACCAACAGCTGTGATCTCTTAACATGTACCCTCCGGCAGAATTTTCTTGGCCTTCAGTCGGTGGGAGTCGCTGTTGACAGCACACGAGTCCCTTTTCTACGCGCAGTAATTTCTATTACAATGATACACACATTATTTTGCAAAAACAGACATAATGTCTTATGGGATAACAGCAATCAGCAATTTTATAATGTTACTTAAAAACAGTCTTGATTGCAATTTTTTTTATTCATATGACCGGTTTCGGTTGCTTCAGAACCATCTTCAGATCTGATATTTCAGTTACAGGAGTAACCCGTCCAAATCCAGCCATTTTCACATGCTCTGTGAGCATGTGCTCTGTGACAGCCAACAGCCCAACACTACAATGGCAGACAACAATGCAAACTAGCCACAGACTGGACACAGCACAGCAAGTGATTTTGATACAGAGCGCTACGTGGCGTTACCAATAAGAAAACCTAAACAGGCTACTTACAACCACGGTGGGTTTTTCCCGTCCCTCACAGTTTTACTCGGCACGTACCAGTCTAAAACGCATTTTACGATTGCCTTGAACTTTTTCCATAAACACTCAACATTGTCAGTGTCGGAACAGAAATTTTCGTTTTGATCTGTTAGGTAGTCTGAAATCTGCCTTCTATTACTCTTGCTAAACAGATAAACCTTCCTCCTTTTTTTTATATTCCTATTAACTTCCATATTCAGGGATGCTGCAACGGCCTTATGATCACTGATTCCCTGTTCTGCACTTACAGAGTCGAAAAGTTCGGGTCTGTTTGTTATCAGTAGGACCAAGACATTACCTCCGCGAGTCAGTTCTCTGTTTAATTGCTCGAGGTAATTTTCGGATAGTGTACTCAGTATAATGTCACTCGATACTCTGTCCCTACCACCCGTCCTAAACATCTGAGTGTCCCCGACTACATTCCATTATATTCGTTTTGCTTTTGTTGATGTTCATCTTATATCCTCCTTTCAAGACACTGTCCATTCCGTTCAACTGCTCTTCCAAGTCATTTGCTGTCTCTGTCAGTATTACAATGTCATTGGCGAACCTCAACGTTTTTATTTCTTCTCCATGGACTTTAATACCTGCTCCGAATTTTCCTTTTGTTTCTTTTACTGCTTGCTCAATATACAGATTGAATAACATCGGGGACAGGCTATAACCCTGTCTCACTCCCTTCGCAACCACTGCTTCCCTTTCATGCCCCTCGACTCTTATAACTGCCACCTGGTTTCTGTACAAATTGTAAATAGCCTTTCGCTCCCTGTATTTTACCCCTGCCACCTTTAGAATTTGAAAGAGAGTATTCCAGTCAACATTGTAATTTTCACATCTGTCAACACCAGCTTTCTTTGGGATTGGAATTATTATATTCTTCTTGAAGTCTGAGGGTATTTCGCCTGTCTCATACATTTTGCTCACCAGATGGTAGAGTTTTGTCAGGACTGGCCCACCCAAGGCCGTCTGTAGTTCCAATGGAATTTTGTCTACTCCCTGGGCCTTGTTTCGACTCAGGTCTTTCAGTGCTCTGTCAAACTCTTCACGTAGTATCATATCTCCCATTTCATCTTCATCTACCCAGACGTGGTGAACATCATATACAACAAAATTTAGCAGAATATAAAGAAGACAAATGAATGGCATGTACAGACGGCAGGCGATGGGGTCAGGTCAAGTACGCCACTAAGAAATACGTAGGCACAACATCAGACAGAAGTGAGAACATATGCCAGAGAAATCAAATTATAACTGCGATCAGGACAACAGAGAACATAAGAACTCGACTGTGCGAAAATTGTCAAATAGAAGGGATAAAAATGAGAAGTATAGGGTCTACAAACTATCATGCCATGACAGTGATCAAAGTTATATCGACCAGATGGGCGGGTCACTTGACTCAAGTTTCAAAGAGCACACCTGCGCCGGCAATAAAACAGCACTATGTTTACGTATGCAGACTGAGGGACATGATACTGGCAGCACTGACTAACAACTAAAAGTTTTACATAATGCTGAAGAGAGTAAACGATCAGACATTTTAGAAGAACTGGAGATTTACATCGCGAAACCAAAAGAACCGGATACACTAGTCGAGGAACAAAGTAAAATTTCAATTAATGCATATATTAATATTTACGAAGATTTACTTAGCTGAGGTAGCCGTTGCATCCTGCATACATGCTGCAGTTTATCACTGACCACCATGTGAACGAGTGCCGCACTGTGTTGTCCAGCCTGCGTCTGAAATCCTAGTTTCTACCCTGCTAACATAAACACCTTGCATGGGGGAACTGTCATGCTCGTCCATTCCGTATCGCCTCCCCCAAGTCTACGTATGTGCAGTGGCGTAAACAGCCAAGCAGCTGAAGTACAGCGCTACCAGACACCGAAAAAAATACCGTAAGGGCTGCTACTCTCTCTTATTGTAAAGAGCTCACTTTGTTCTAAAAATATTTTAGTGTTTTAACGACCGTATTTACTTTCATATTTTATGAATAATTGATGTTATTGTAAAATCAGATTACATGCTTTTTACGATTCAAGAGAACGCGCGTACCTAGTTGTTTAGTTGATGACGCAAAAACACTTGTTCATCAAATGCCACCCGTAGGTGTGAACCACAAGTATCTTAGTAGCACTTAACTAAGCTCACAAGTAACCTAGTGAAAATAATTGTACCTGTTTCAGATCGTTGTTGTTCTTGGGATGTGTACTTATTTAAGATTTTCTGTTCTCCGTTGTAGTATCTGAAGACGGCCTTTGAAGGCGGAAACCGGTTATGATTGTATCGAAAAAGACTGATCGTGTAAAAAATAAAAAGATAAACAGTACTTTATAATAAGTCAATCACTATCCGCAAAGGGAACGTCGTTTTTTCCAAAATAATTCGTTAGCACTTACCCTTTTCATTTGCGGAGGAATGAACGAAAAGAATATGTAATTAAATCAATATCTGGCCTCTAGTCATGGCCTTTTAATATAATGGTACGTTTTTCACTTTAAGAAACGCTATACACAAGTCCAATGATTTCTAAAGGTGTAGGATATGCTGCTTGTTGGCGTAGTGGAGCTGGTCTGGAGCTGAGCTGCTCCTGGGTTGCGTCCCGTGGCCCCGTCTATCGAACTGCTCACAGTGGAAGGCAACAACGAGGCGGTGCCTATAACTCTATTCTGTAACGTCCGCATCGTTCGGTTCCGTAGTCTGGTCTCGTTAGTGACGTCATTTTGTGTTCGGTAGCCGAAATTGATGTTCTGTAGGCCACTGAGGCCTGTTACCGATCGGACTGTCTGTCGATTTTTCGTCTACTGTGCGAAGAAGTGATGAGGCCGTTCGTGCGGTTCAGAACGCTTCGATTGCGGAGAGTGTACTGAGTGATTTTTAGTTTTGGATGTAGTGATTGTTTTATTGAAGAACCACAACGATGCATCCAAGTCGAAAAAAAGTTCACAAATGTTATTATGCACGGATTTTAGAAGAGAAACATGGAAGTGGACGTGATGCACATGGTACTGTTAAGGAGAAGGCAAGAGCATTGAAGGCGAGCAAGCAGTTCGAGGAAAACCGGCACATGCAATTTGTCAGCGTAATCTGCAAGACGAGACGTCGTTTCTCGTGGATTTCACTTCGAGTGTTCTAGTACAGCAGTTTTTTGAACCTAGGTTGTGGAAGGCAACTGTTGCACAAAACTTGACATTTCACAGTTCGTCATAAAAGCTTGTTATAGGACTGAGTTGCGTTGATCAGCACAGATTATAGTGCTCAGGATATAGTCAAACGCTTAAGTCAAAGTCTTTGAAATAATAGAAAAAAATTGTTGCCGTAGTTTCATCGGGAAACGTAACTCATCGGATGAAGGAGGCTGAAGTGTTTCCTCCACTAGATACGTCATCTCCTCTAGTTCACAGTTAGCACTAACGTCCTTTAAATCCACCTAATTTACTCTACACAGTAAATGATAAACAATAAAAACAGTTTGTTATAGAAACAAGTAAAGCCCATATCAACCCGTACATCTACTTCGTCAGTAGATTAAATTACGTCAAAAAATATTTTGCTGCTACAGTTGTGAAACCATATCCGTTCCATTGCCAGCTGCTAGTGGAGACAAATCAGTTCTGAAATTGATTGTTAATTGCCTGTTCGGACGGCTGATTCGGCAATTGGATTTCCGAAGCGGCCCGGGCAGTCCAATTTAAGCTCTTGGGGATAGTGTCAGGTGATTTGCGGATCAGTTGCTGATTATTAGCTGACGGGCGAAGCGCGTGGACAGGCCGAACTGCGTGGGTGGCTCGATTCCGGTCTGTGAGAGTTCGTGGTTCTGAATTACACAGTTGTTTCCGTCGTAGCACTAATAGAACCTTGCGACATTTGCTTGGTGTGGACGCTTAGTTTTACTATGGCAACAAAAATGGTAGTAACTTGTATACTGACTAAAGTGAAAAACTGTTTAACCATGAACCACCAGTCCGATATTTATCAAATTTTATGCAGATGTATTAAGAAATGAAACTTTAATTCCATTTCATTCTATGTGGCATGGAGAGAAAGAGCATCCGAATGTCAAGGAATTTCTTGCCATGTCTACAACACGTGCTTTCTCAGTTAATGAAAACTGCGGACTAGGGGCGGCTATGAAAATATATGCCTTCAACTCGCTTCGCAGATGTGCTCTGTAGGTGACTAATCAGTAACTGGACACGCCAGTCAAAAACCTGTACATTCCTAAAGTGCGTTTGTGGTGTGAACTGCAGCAAGGAGTGTTACATTACCGTACTGCAACATGTACGTCAGTACCCTGGTCAGGAAGGGTAAGCTGACTAAGCTTACAAGTCTTACCCCATATTGGTGGGCATTCAGCCTCGCTTCAGTAGTTCCCAAAGCAGTCTTGTTGAGGTACACATTTTGATTCCAGGAGGTAGTGAGGTATGGAGGTGTGGATCAAGTGAATCGCAGCTTCCTGTGACCTTCCTATAGGACTACTACAGGCCCGTAGGCGTCGGTCTGCCAGACACAAACAGAATCAGTACCCACCACTGGACACCACACAGTGCCACTCTACATGTACACAAGCATGGGTGTAAGTGCAGATATTTCTATTGGGGATCGAGGACGGCGTACTGAACAACATTACATCGGCATTAACATATCACAAGTATTAGGTTGGGTAATAGTGTATATCGATGTATGCGTGGTAAAACCAAGCCATTAATATTAATTTCTCCAGGGCAGCAGGTCAGATGGTGAAGAGTTGACATGTGAACTTCGAGTGGTTAGTCTATACTGAAAGCTAAAGCCCACTTAGAGGTGCAGTTACGACTGTGCAGAAAACATTAGGACGTAAAGTGCGACATGCTTGTAGGAAAACTCTTAGACACAACCAGTACACTGATGTGTATATATATTAAAGTACCACATATAAGAATATCTACACTTAACAACCATTACATCTTGTATACTACACTGGACTCGCATTCGGGAGGACGACGGTTCAATCCCGCGTCCGGCCATTCTGATTTAGGTATTCCGTGATTTCCCTAAATCGCTCCAGGTAAATGCCGGGATGGTTCCTTTGAAAGGGTACGGCCGAACTCCTTCCCCGTCCATCCCTAAACCGATGAGACCGATGACCTCGCAGTTTGGTGTCTTCCCCAAAATAACCCTTTGTATACTACGCAAGCACTGTGCAGTATAAAAATGGTTCAAATGGCTGTGAGCACTATGGGACTTAACATCTGAGGTCATCAGTCCCTTAGACTTAGAACTACTTAAACCTAACTAACCTAAGGACAGCACACACTTCCATGCCCGAGGCAGGGTTCGAACCTGCGACCGTAGCAGCAGAGCGGATCCGGACTGACGCGCATAGAACCGCTCGGCCACAACGGCCGGCTGTACAGTATATGGTGTAGAATACACTATACCAAATTTACCAGTTTTATTTCTTTTTCCATTCCTGTACCGAGCGGGATGGCGGAGTGGTTAGCACACTGGACTCGCATTCGGCAGGACAACGGTTCAAACCCATCTCCGGCCATCCTGATTTAGGTTTTCCGTGACTTTCCCTAAATCGCTCCAGGTAAATGCCGGGATGGTTCCTTTGAAAGGGCACGGCCGACCTCCTTCTCCGTCCATCCCTAAACCGATGAGACCGATGACCTTGCAGTTTGGTCTCTTCCCCCAAAACGACCTCTTGTGTACTATGCAAGCACTGTACAGTATAAAAATGGTTCAAATGGCTCTGAGCACTATGGGACTTAACATCTGAGGTCATCAGTCCCTTAGACTTAGAACTACTTAAACCTAACTAACCTAAGGACAGCACACACTTCCATGCCCGAGGCAGGGTTCGAACCTGCGACCGTAGCAGCAGAGCGGATCCGGACTGACGCGCATAGAACCGCTCGGCCACAACGGCCGGCTGTACAGTATATGGTATAGAATACATTGTACCAAATTTACCTGTTTTGTTTCTTTTTCAATTCCTGTACCGAGCGGATGGCGCAGTGGTTAGCACACTCAACTCTCATTCGGGAGGATAACGGTTCAAACCCATCTCCGGCCATCCTGATTTAGGTTTTCTGTGGTTTCACTAAATCGTTTCAAGCAAATGCCCCGATGGTTCCGTTGAAAGGGTACGGCCGATTTCCTTCCCAATCTTTCTTTAATTCGAGTTTGTATTCCCTATCTCCCCCCCCATGAACCATGGACCTTGCCGTTGGTGGGGAGGCTTGCGTGCCTCAGCGATACAGATGGCCGTACCGTAGGTGCAACCACAACGGAGGGGTATCTGTTGAGAGGCCAGACAAACGTGTGGTTCCTGAAGAGGGGCAGCAGCCTTTTCAGTGGTTGCAGGGGCAACAGTCTGGATGATTGACTGATCTGGCCTTGCAACATTAACCAAAACGGCCTTGCTGTGCTGGTACTGCGAACGGCTGAAAGCAAGGGGAAACTACAGCCGTAATTTTTCCCGAGGACATGCAGCTTTACTGTATGATTAAATGATGATGGCATCCTCTTGGGTAAAATATTCCGGAGGTAAAATAGTCCCCCATTCGGATCTCCGGGCGGGGACTACTCAGGAGGATGTCGTTATCAGGAGAAAGAAAACTGGCGTTCTACGGATCGGAGCGTGGAATGTCAGATCCCTTAATCGGGCAGGTAGGTTAGAAAATTTAAAAAGGGAAATGGATAGGTTAAAGTTAGATATAGTGGGAATTAGTGAAGTTCGGTGGCAGGAGGAACAAGACTTCTGGTCAGGTGACTACAGGGTTATAAACACAAAATCAAATAGGGGTAATGCAGGAGTAGGTTTAATAATGAATAGGAAAATAGGAATGCGGGTAAGCTACTACAAACAGCATAGTGAACGCATTATTGTGGCCAAGATAGATACGAAGCCCACACCTACTACAGTAGTACAAGTTTATATGACAACTAGCTCTGCAGATTATGAAGAAATTGAAGAAATGTACGATGAAATAAAAGAAATTATTCAGATAGTGAAGGGAGACGAAAATTTAATAGTAATGGGTGACTGGAATTCGAGTGTAGGAAAAGGGAGAGAAGGAAACATAGTAGGTGAATATGGATTGGGGCTAAGAAATGAAAGAGGAAGCCGCCTAGTAGAATTTTGCACAGAGCACAACTTAATCATAGCTAACACTTGGTTTAAGAATCATGAAAGAAGGTTGTATACGTGGAAGAACCCTGGAGATACTAAAAGGTGTCAGATAGATTATATAATGGTAAGACAGAGATTTAGGAACCAGGTTTTAAGTTGTAAGACATTTCCAGGGGCAGATGTGGACTCTGACCACAATCTATTGGTTATGACCTGTAGATTAAAACTGAAGAAACTGCAGAAATGTGGGAAATTAAGGAGATGGGACCTGGATAAACTGAAAGAACCAGAGGTTGTACAGAGTTTCAGAGAGAGCATAAGGGAACAATTGACAGGAATAGGGGAAAGAAATACAGTAGAAGAAGAATGGGTAGCTCTGAGGGATGTAGTAGTGAAGGCAGCAGAAGATAAAGTAGGTACAAAGACGAGGGCTGCTAGAAATCCTTGGGTAACAGAAGAAATATTGAATTTAATTGATGAAAGGAGAAAATATAAAAATGCGGTAAAAGAAGCAGGCAAAAAGGAATACAAACGTCTCAAAAATGAGATCGAAAGGAAGTGCAAAATGGCTAAACAGGGATGGCTAGAGGACAAATGTAAGGATGTAGAAGCTTATCTCACTAGGGGTAAAATAGATACTGCCTACAGGAAAATTAAAGAGACCTTTGGAGAGAAGAGAACCACGTGTATGAATATCAAGAGCTCAGATGGCAGCCCAGTTCTAAGCAAAGAAGGGAAGGCAGAAAGGTGGAAGGAGTATATAGAAGGTTTATACAAGGGCGATGTACTTGAGGACAATATTATGGAAATAGAAGAGGATGTAGATGAAGACGAAATGGGAGATACGATACTGCGTGAAGAGTTTGACAGAGCACTGAAAGACCTGAGTCGAAACAAGGCCCCCGGAGTAGACAACATTCCATTAGAACTACTGACGGCCTTGGGAGAGCAAGTCATGACAAAACTCTACCAGCTGGTGAGCAAGATGTATGAGACAGGCGAAATACCCTCAGACTTCAAGAAGAATATAATAATTCCAATCCCAAAGAAAGCAGGTGCTGACAGATGTGAAAATTACCGAACTATCAGTTTAATAAGCCACGGCTGCAAAATACTAACGCGAATTCTTTACAGACGAATGGAAAAACTGGTAGATGCAGACCTCGGGGAGGATCAGTTTGGATTCCGTCGAAATGTTGGAACACGTGAGGCAATACTGACCTTACGACTTATCTTAGAAGAAAGATTAAGAAAAGGCAAACCTACGTTTCTAGCATTTGTAGACTTAGAGAAAGCTTTTGACAATGTTGACTGGAATACTCTTTTTGAAATTCTAAAGGTGGCAGGGGTAAAATACAGGGAGCGAAAGGCTATTTACAATTTGTACAGAAACCAGATGGCAGTAATAAGAGTCGAGGGGCATGAAAGGGAAGCAGTGGTTGGGAAAGGAGTGAGACAGGGTTGTAGCCTCTCCCCGATGTTATTCAATCTGTATATTGAGCAAGCAGTAAAGGAAACAAAAGAAAAATTTGGAGTAGGTATTAAAATTCATGGAGACGAAGTAAAAACTTTGAGGTTCGCCGATGACATTGTAATTCTGTCAGAGACGGCAAAGGACTTGGAAGAGCAGTTGAACGGAATGGACAGTGTCTTGAAAGGAGGATATAAGATGAACATTAACAAACGCAAAACGAGGATAATGGAATGTAGTCAAATTAAATCGGGTGATGCTGAGGGAATTAGATTAGGAAATGAGACACTTAAAGTAGTAAAGGAGTTTTGCTATTTAGGAAGTAAAATAACTGATGATGCTCGAAGTAGAGAGGATATAAAATGTAGACTGGCAATGGCAAGGAAAGCATTTCTGAAGAAGAGAAATTTGTTAACATCGAATATAGATTTATGTATCAGGAAGTCGTTTCTGAAAGTATTTGTTTGGAGTGTAGCCATGTATGGAAGTGAAACATGGACGATAACTAGTTTGGACAAGAAGAGAATAGAAGCTTTCGAAATGTGGTGCTACAGAAGAATACTGAAGATAAGGTGGATAGACCACGTAACTAATGAGGAGGTATTGAATAGGATTGGGGAGAAGAGAAGTTTGTGGCACAACTTGACTAGAAGAAGGGATCGGTTGGTAGGACATGTTTTGAGGCATCAAGGGATCACAAATTTAGCATTGGAGGGCAGCGTGGAGGGTAAAAATCGTAGAGGGAGACCGAGAGATGAGTACACTAAGCAGATTCAGAAGGATGTAGGTTGCAGTAGGTACTGGGAGATGAAGCAGCTTGCACAGGATAGAGTAGCATGGAGAGCTGCATCAAACCAGTCTCAGGACTGAAGACAACAACAACAACATTCCCTATCTAATGATCTCGTTGTCGACGGGACATTAGACACTAACCTCCACCTCCTCTTCTTCCTCCTCCTCCATTCCTGTATTGAAAGTGGATAAGCTGACTGTCCGCCAACCACTAGGCGTGGCTTAATCTCTCTTAGCTTACTTCTGATGAGGTACACAACACTGAGGTGACAAAAGTCGTGACATGCCTCCTAATAACGTGTATACCTCCTTTTTCCAGCATAGTGCAGTATCTTGAAATAGTACAGACTCAACAAGTGGTTGGAAGTCCCCTGCAGAAGTACTGATCCATGCTGTCCACAATTGCGAAAGTGATGCCAGGGCAGGGTTTTGTGCATGAACGGACCTTTGTATTATATCTCATAAATTTCTAATGGGATTCACGTCGGGCGATCTTTGTGGCCAAACCATTCACTCGAACTATCCAGAACGTTCTTTAAACCAGTCGTGAAGAACTGTGGCCTGGTGACGTGGTGCACTGTCATCCATAAAAATTCCATAATTGTCTGGAAACAGCTATGAATGGCTGAAAATGCCTCCAAGTAGCTGAACATTCCATGTAAACACAGCTCACATCATCATGTAGCCAGCGCTATCTTGCACAGAGCCTTGTTGCCAATAGTAGGGAGATGGGGCTCCTGGTGCAAATTTAAAATCCAAATTGATATAAAATTGATACGCAAATTCGTTAAATTGATCAATTAATTACACCTACGCCCCAACCACACCCATTCCCAACCCCCACCCTCCAGACGACGTCATGTGTTTTCCTGAGCCAGTACATGGGAATCCACCTCCTCCCACCTCCGAATTCCTGTTTCTGGGGGAATGTCGAAATCTGACGGGAATTTCTAATTTTTATGGGAATTCCTTAGTCCCAGAGATGTGCTGACGTCCCACCCCACCCCATCCCACAGAAATTGGCGTATAATTCAAACTGGTGATG
Organism: Schistocerca gregaria; assembly: GCF_023897955.1. NCBI lineage: Eukaryota > Metazoa > Arthropoda > Insecta > Orthoptera > Acrididae > Schistocerca > Schistocerca gregaria. The sequence continues at coordinate 515,885,550 of NC_064921.1, read as the reverse complement.
CCCTTTCGAGCACCAGAACCCTGGCCCTTCTGCAAGGAAATCACAAGCTCATTTCCCCAATACAATTATACCACTAGAGACGCTTGAAGTTGGCAGTAGTCAATAGGAACGCAGCATATGATCACATCAGGAATATAAGGTGGGCCCAGCGGCTCTGCAGCCCCAGTTGCAGTCAGTGAATCAGCATGAAACGCCAGCTGAGATTGTTCAGCTCCGCTCAACCGCAGCAGAAACGGAATTGAAGTCACGGAAGAGTAAGTACCTGGTGCATAATGTCTGTGTTGACAGTCATGTGAGAAAGACGGAGTCTTTGTGCCTCTATCATCGCTTGTAACGATATTTCTTCTTTGGTCATCAGTGGATGCGATGTCCTCCAGCCATTTTTTCTGAAGTGAGCAGCTGAGGGTTTTTAACGAAGATTCTAGGCGATTCGTCTGCTGGCCGGCGAATGGTACTGATTGGCACATGGTTGCTGATTATTGGGGAAATGTAAGAGTCACAAATGTGGTAGTTCGTTCCATATTCTGCACAGATGACTAGTTACTTACTTTGCTATGTAACTGCTGTCACTTAAATGATTAAATTTGTGGTCTCCTTTTGTCTCATTAACGCAGATTCGTAGGCTGCCCAAATAAGGAGATCTTGTTTGGTTTTCTCTGCAGTCGTCCATTTATTTTGGTAGTCTCCACAGCGTTAGCATCATTTTGTAATTTAATCTGAGCTTTCGGAGAGCTTTGCTCCATGCTAATTTCTGTTGAATTATGTCAGTCGTTATGAACAAATAAATACCTGTTGTTCTCAGTCACGTCTTAATTTTCATTATTGTTTACTGTCATTCAACTTTTCCATGGTTAGGCAACAGACAAATAACAAATGTAACCTACTGAGCTCCTAAGCTATTGATCACAGTGTGTCAGTGTTTTCTTGTGTACAAGGACAGGTTACCCAAAAAATTTGAGAATGGATGGGACATTGAACTCAGTCGTCTTGTATGATTCTAGGTTTGTTTGTTGACCACAGAGAGCGGGTATGGTGCCTTCTTCTACTACAACTTGTTTTCTTGTTGTTTCATTATACTACGGCTACATAACTTTAATACAAAGATCACAACTTTCATTGGTTATTCGCGCAGTCTCAGTCCACGTTAGACTGCCTAATAGGGATACTGCTATAGTTGTAAAAAGAAGGCATAGTTACAAAATTTGTTAGTTTCATTTAAAATTATTAGTTTGCATGCGGCAGATTAAAATATTATATTAATTTTAAAATATGATTTTTTTGGTAGATTAATGCATGAATCGAAAACGAGTGTATCGAGTTTCTTAGTCCGTCTAGCCTGCATTTCTTTTTATGTATCTGTGATTATTTTATATCAGCTAAGAGGGGACGGTTAAGAGATAATTCGACAAAAATCAGCAGGTGATTACGCTGGGTAGCTGCTCTGCGTCCACGCACGCAACAGCAGGCGGTGGAAATGGTGGTTTTCGAAGAGCGCGACTGCTCTTCTGCGGCGGAAGACATCGCTCAGCCGAGGCGTTCGGTTAGCATTGGGAGGCATCCTGGCTTGTCTCCAGGTCCTCTGAAACCGATTTGGTTTCCTGCGGCTCCGATATATCACCCAGGATGAATGTCCGGCCTCTTCGGGCAGCGGGGGGGGGGGGGGGGGGGGGGGGGGCGCCGCTGGAACGCTCCTTCTTAATAGCTTCCCCCGCGCGATATTTCTCTCTTCAACGACGTCGTTGTCGATGAGGCACGCAGCTCGGAGTGTAGCAGCGCAGTTATCGCCCTAATAGCTGCCAGTCCTAATATTACCATATCGTTTATCTCCTTTCAGGTGATTCAATTTTTATATCCCTACATCTCGCGTGTTTAAGAGGAGGCAGTCAACCGATAAGCATAGTTAGATTACTGAGAAACAAACAGAATTCTATAGCTCTTTAGTTGATGTGCTTCCATACTTTTTAGGGTTGGCAGAATTTAACAAGTAATTAGTCTATTTAGATAGTACGAAGCCTCTCAGAAATAACATACAAGTATGGATTTGTTAATGAGTGCTTAATGTTTATTATTAATAGCCCTCTACTCGCGACTTCTCCCGTCTACATGTACATATAATGCAGATATCTTCTCCGTCTCTCTCTCTCTTTCCATCACCTCCTTCCCTCACGTCTCTGGCCATCTCCTCCTCCCCCTATCTCTTTCCATTTTCTCGTCCCCTCTCTCGTTTTCCATCTCCTGCTCGTTCTTCTCCCTGTAAATCTCCACCTGGACATCTCTCTGTCAATCTCCTCCATCTCCTCCTCTCCCCACTCTGTCCTATTCCTCTCTCTGTGTCTATATCTTTCTCCCCTCTCTCTAACCATCTCCTCCTCCTCTTTCTCTTTGTAGAGCTCCTCCCTCTGTTGATCCCCTTTTCCCCTCATCCTCTCTGCCTTTATCTATCACCTTCTCTCCCTCTCTCTCTCTCTCTCTGACTATACCCTCCTCTCCTTCTCTCTGTAAATTTCCGCATACCCTCTCTCTGTTCATTTCGGCCTCCAGCTCTTTCTGGTCTACTCCTTATCCCCAATCACACTGACCATCTCCTTTCCAGATCTCTATGTCACTACCTTCCTCTGCTTTTTCTGTCTACGTCCTCCTCCTCCATCTCTCTGACAATCCCCTGTTCCCCTCCCTTTGTACATCTCCTCCTCCCCCTTTCCATTTCCTCCTCCCCTCTCTTTGTCCCTCTCATCTTCCTCCATATTTCCTGCTCCTCCTGCCCACTCTGTCCATCTCCTCCTCTCTCTTTCTCCCTGTGTCTCTCATTCTCCTCCAACTCTCTGTCGATCTTCTCCTTTTCCTCTCACTGTCCGTCTCCTAATCCCACATCTACCTCCTCTTCGATGTCCATTCAACCATATACAACCTGCACCACACCACTGTCACGCATGGCAGCCCATATATCAACAGTTACCGAAACTTATGCCCTCCCACCCCCTTCGCTATGGGACTGTGGTGATACATCCAAAGTACTTCTTTCCAGACAGTATATGAACAAACTTTGGTTCAACTGGATCCAGTGATCTATGAGGTCATTGGATCCTTACAAGTAAAGGATGTAGGAGCTGTTGTTGTTGTTGTTGTTGTTGTTGTTGTCATGGTCTTCAGTCCTGAGACTGGTTTGTTGCAACTCTCCATGCTGTTCTATCCTGTGCAAGCTTCTTTATCTCCCAGTACCTACTGCACCCTACATCTTTCTGAACCTGCTTAGTGTATTCATCTCTTGGTCTGCCTCTACGATTTTTACCCTCCACACTGCCCTCCAGTACGAAACTGGTGATCCTTTGATGCCTCAGAACATGCCCTACCAACCGATCCCTTCTTCTTGTCAAGTTGTGCCACAAACTCCTCTTCTCCCCATTTCTATTCAATACCTCCTCATTAGTTATGTGATCTACCCATCTAATCTTCAGCATTCTTGTGTAGCACCACATTTCGAAATCTTCTATTCTGTTCTTGTCTAAACTATTTATCGTCCATGTTTCACTTCCATACAGGCCTACACTCCATACAAATACTTTCAGAAAGGACTTTATGACACTTAAATCAGTACTCGATGTTAACAAATTTCTCTTCTTCAGGAACGCTTTCCTTGGCATTGCGAGTCTACATTTTATATCCTCTCTACTTCGACCAACATCAGTTGTTTTGCTCCCCAAATAGCAAAACTCCTTTACTACTTTAAGTGTCTCATTTCCCAATCGAATTCCCTCAGCATCACCTGTCTTAATCTGACTACATTCCATTATCTTTGTTTTGCTTTTGTTGATGTTCATCTTATACCCTCCTTTCAAGACACTGTCCATTCCGCTCAACTGCTCTTCCAAGTCCTTTGCTGTCTCTGACAGACTTACAATGTCGTCGGCGAAACTCAAAGTTTTTATTTCTTCTCCATGGATTTTAATGCCAACTCCGAACTTTTCTTTTGTTTCCTTTAGTGCTTGCTCAATATACAGATTCAATAGTATCAGGGAGAGGCTACATCCTGTCTCACTCCCTTCCCAACCACTGCTTCCCTTTCATGCCCCTCGACTCGTATAACTGCCATCTGGTTTCTGTACAAATTGTAAATAGCCTTTCGCTCCCTGTATTTTACCCCTGCCACCTTCAGAATTTGAAAGAGATTATTCTAGTCATAATTGTCAAAAGCTTTCTCTAAGTCTACAAATGCTAGAAACGTAGGTTTGCCTTTCCTTAATATTTCTTCTAAGATAAGTGGTAGGGTCAGTACTGCCCCACGTGTTCCAACATTTCTACGGAATCCAAACTGATCTTTCCCGAGGTCGGCTTCTGCCAGTTTTTCCATTCGTCTGTAAAGAATTCGCGTTAGTATTTTACCGCTGTGACTTATTAAACTGATAGTTCGGTAATTTTCACATCTGTCAACACCTGCTTTCTTTGGGATTGGAATTATTATATTCTTCTTGAAGTCTGAGGGAATTTCAACTGTCTCATACATCTTGCTCACCAGTTGATAGAGTTTTACCAGGACTGGCTCTACCAAGGCTGTCAGTAGTTCTAATGGAATTTTGTCTACTTCCGGGGCCTTGTTTCGACTTAGGTCTTGCAGTGCTTTGTCAGACTCTTCACGCAGTATCATGTCTCCCATTTCATCTTCATCTATATCCTCTTCCATTTCGATATCAGCTAATAAATATAACACATCGATATTGATTGGTAGAACTGTTAGACCAGTATTTTATGGTGTAATTAATAATATGCTTGATACAGGGAGCCATCTAATCGGACTCCAATCACTACATTAAGCATACCAATTTCGTTGAGTTTTTGTAGAAAGAAATTCTTTCTGCCCATTCTGACACAGATCGGTTGTAAACGCAATGACATCATTAGTATGGACAGGAATATCTTCGACATTTACCCCTTAATACTTCATACAAATTTGCTTCTCTTGTTAATGGAATCTTTCCTTGTCAGCACCAATTTGACAGAGTTCCGGTCGTGCTACCGTAATCTTACGTTTTAATCAGAGGAATTGTTTCTCTTTGGAAGCTTGTCGTACATCTGCAGTTCGTGTTAGTCATTTCCTGAAGTGCTGTTAAGGGGCTTTGCGCTTGTCTATTCTGAAATATGTACTTCCATATGCTGTCATTGTCTTAGCCATAGTGGGCAAGATATACCTTATGACTATATTTACTGTTGATACTGGGAGAACTCTGCAAGCTTATTAGATGATTCTAAAACAGAGTTTCAGAAAGTTACTATGTTATTTTCAATTGAACACGAGGCTCTTCGGTCACAAGCAGATTCACAAAATTTCGAAAAAAATTAACTTTACGACAAATCCATTTCAAAGTACTGAAACATGCGATTACAAATTGTCAATATTATAAAAACAGGAACTAACCTCATCCCACTCCAAGCATCCTGTGCTATCACTTTGAAGATATAAGTACAATCAGAAAACAAATCATTTACTCTTGTAATGGTTACATCTTTTTGCTGCTGGTGAAAAGCTTCTAAATCTTTTCAATATTAATCACCCTTGACTCGAAGATGCACGAGTTTTTCCCTCGCTTAAACTACGTGGTCTCCATTATTCCTAAACTAAATTAGATGTCATTCCTGGTCGTTCAAAATCGTATAGTTATGAGGTATTTGGAACATTTTGTTTACATTAGGGATTATGGTGCACTTCGCATTACATGACCGAAGTCGTCGACCTAGTGATGTCATCAGTTTTTCAGTGATATCGTCATCCTTATCAGTGGGAAATCGCACCACCTGTCCTACTTCTTTCTCCACCTCCTCCTCCTTATCTCCAGCCTACCATATTATGGTAGTAAAATGAAATAACTAATGAAAGAATTTAAGATGCTGGAAATGCTAAGTGATAAATTTAGAGCTCCTCCTTCTTTCCAGCATGTCAGAGCGTAATAGGTAAATGAGTAGAAATGGTGTCAGATTACATTACTTACAAAAGACATTTTACGTATAAGTCAAGACACTCCCCTTGTCTCTCCCCTCCTCCCTTCCTCAAACCAACCAGAGCCAAGTTTTAAAACGATGTGTAAAAGTTGCGCCAGATATGTCATAAAAATTACGTAACACTTAGTTTAAAGTCAAAGATATTCATTATTTCTGTGAAAGTCACATACCTATGACGTAATATTAAAATAAGCCAAGGTCAAAGCTAAGTATTGCTTATGTACACAAACACACCTCCGACATAGTATTAAAATGACTCCATATCGTGTTATATGGCTAAAATGGCGTACACACACATCTCTATATTTTAAGCGTCAAATACTGTAGTCCTTATAAACATGTGACTTTTCTCATAAAGGTAAGAAATGAGGGTTACTGTACTTTCGGCTACCTAGATTTGGCTACTTTTCTAGGTTAGCCAGCAACTTAATTTTGTTTAATTTGCAAGATCACCTGACACATTATGGTCTTTAGTCTTTATTTACCAGTCAATACATTGCATTTATTTGAGAACTTCAGCCATCGCCTGTGGAATCATTCTTAGTAGCATTGATGCGATTATAAATTTTTCATGGATTTTACTTATCGAACTGCCCTCCTTGATATCGGTACCCTCTGTAACACTGTAGAGATCGACCACACTTTGAGCTCCACACCACTAGGGAGCAGCATGTACCCAGGAACGAATAAAGATTTGGATGCAAGTCCTGTGCAGCGAGTAGTCAGGTCGTGCACTCAGCTATCGCAATCGCTTGTGCTCACCTTCCTGTTTCTGTGCTCGCAGATATTTAGACCCATCACCGTCTTGTTTTTGCTACGCCGTACATTGACATAACTGTATGTATTGTCTCAGCATCACCTTTTAATTTGAACTCAGGCATTATAAAACATACCATGCAGGTCGCTTGCTAAATTTTATTTGGAATAGTTGCTTTGACCGGTAATACAAGTCATCTTCTGATGATCGTAACTATGACTGCGCAGTGCAGCTTCTTAAAAGGGCGAAGATTCACCCTACTGTCATACTGTGCTGTGCTTTAACGGTTACGTGCATCAGAAGATGACTTGTATCCAAATAAAACGTAGAAACTGCACCGGATGGTGTCTTTATTTCATTATACACCGAGTTGACAAAAGTCGTGGGATACCTAATATCGTGTCGAACCTCCTTCTACCCGGAATAGTACAACAACTCGACGTGGCATGGACTCAACAAGTCGTTGGTAGTCCCCTGCATAAATACTGAGCCACGCTGCCTCTACAGCCGTTCATAATTGCGAAAGTGTTGCCTGTGGAGGATTTTGTTGGTGAAATGACGACTCGATTGTGTCTCACAAATTTTCGATGGGATTCATGTAGCGCGACCTGGCTGGCCACATCGTTCGCTCGAAATATCTAGAATCGCTCGAAATATCTAGCCAGCCTCGAACAATTGTGGGTCGGTGACATGGTGCATTGTCCTCCATAAAAATACCGTCGTTGTTTGGGAACATGAAGTCCATAAAAGGCTGAAACTGGTCTACAAGTAGCCGAACATAACCGTTCCCAGGCAGTGATCCGTTCAGTTGGACGATGCAAACACAGTTCACTTCCTTATGGAGCCAGCACCACCTTGCACAGTGCTTTGTTGACAACTTGGGAGATAGCTTCGTGGGGTTTGCCCCCCACTTGAATCCTACCATCAGCTCTTACCAACTGAAATGGGGACACATCCGACCAGGCCAAGGTTTCCCAGTCGTCTAGGATCCAACCCCTACCATAATGAGCCAAGGGGAGATGTTGCAGGCGATGTGCTGTTAGCAAAGGCTCTTGCAGCTGCAGTCTATTGCCATAGTCTATTAACACCAAATTTCGCCGCACAGTCCTATCGCATGCGTTCGTCGAAAGTCCTATATGGATTTTTGCCATTATTTCACGCAGTGTTGCTTATCTGCTTCCACTTAAAACTACGGAAATGCCGCTGCTCTATGTCGTTAAACGAATGCCGTCGGTCACTGCGTTGTCCGTGGTGAGAGGTAATGCCTGAGATGTGGTATTCTTTTCACACTCTTGTCACAGTTAATCTCGTAATATTGAATTCTCTGTTTCCGAAATTGAATGTCTCATGCATCTAGCTCTAACTACCGTTCTATATTTAAAGGCTGTTAATTCCTGTCTTGCGGCTATAACCATGTCGAAAACCATTTCACGTGAAACATCTGAGTACAAATGACAGCTCTGTCGATACAGTACACCTTTATACCGTGAGTACGAAATACTACCACCACTTGTATATGTGCATGTAGCTATCCCGTGACGTTTTCTTTCTCTTAGTTGTACTTACAGTGGTCACGGTGCTCAGAGATATTATTATGTTGAATGATAGCTCAGCCATGAGCCTGTTTTTATTCTGACAGTTCGTAATGTATTTCATGGATTCCTCTTGCTTGGTAATGCACTCGATCGTATTTCACAAGGCTGAAAGGTTTATTTTACGAACATTGTCTTCATGCATGTTGAAGAATTTATTACAAAAATTCTTCTTCTCCATTGTTAGTAACATTTCAGGAGAAGAAGGAACCTGTTAGCAACTCATAGTTTTCAGATAGTAAAATTGTCTTAGATTATACCATATTTTAACCTATAACCAGATTTATTCCTAACTAATTATGACAAAGATATACAATACTGTAGTAAACACGACAATGGAAGTACATTGGTTGTTTTTGTAAGAAAACCATGGAACAAAAGCTATTTCTTGAATGAGAAATGAAGAAGTTATGTTGTTTGATAGCTTTATCTATGTTGATTTTTAATGTTACAACATAAGTGATCAATGTTAAACCAGGTAATTTGCTTCCTATCTTTTCTTCCAGTTTTTAGTTCATGGCTTTCCGAATTGCTTTTATCTGATCCGTCAGTTGAGACATTGTCCACGTTACTTCGTCTAAAACAGTTAAGAAAATTTAGCCCCTTCTTTCTCAATACGGGATAAAGACTTTGCAAATCATTAATTTTTGCACGATTGATAGGAAATAATCCTATATACAGCCAGGGAAAATGAAGTTCAGAAGATATCTGTCTCTTGTTTCGTATGATGCGTGTCCTCCGTGGTCTGTTAGAAGCCTTCCGCACAGCCTCAGACGGATGTTGCCTGTCCACCCCATACATTCTAAGCTTCTTCAACTGAAGAGGTGGCTTTGCAGTTTTCAGAAAGTAAGAATCTACGACTTACTGTAAAATTAAAATTTATATTGTACATATTTCTTAGGTTAAATGGGATCGGTTTTGTTTGACATGATGCTATTATGCCATTCCACTGCCCTGGATCTTCTAAAGTCTCTGCAGTGTTTCTTTTAGAGATGAGTACAAAGTCCTGATCATTGCGAAGGTACATATGGCTCGTAACGGGAAACATGCAATTGATCATAGTGAAGGTTTTTAGACAGTCTACCAAGAGGTTCAGGAACTTAATCATGACACTGGTCTTATTATGACCAGGACACACAACAGACACCAAAAGCAGATCATCTTTCTGTTTTCCCATGTTGCTAATGTAACGAAAAGATCGGACGTTTTCCAATTCTCTCATCATATAATTACAGAGACACGCTATCGAACGGAAACTGTGTATACCAAAAACAAAATACCATAACTATCGACATAAAGTATCTGGTTTGCGCGAAGATGTGGTACAGGCAAATTCTGCATACAATCAAATAAAAAACAGAGCATTTTCCGTTGTGATCACGCTTTTCCAGTTTTCTTGTGTTTTCCTGAAATATTTCGGCTTTTCGTAAATGTGACTACTTCTTCCTCTCTGGTTGCTTTGTCAGGAGGTGATGACTGGACATTAACCTTTAGAATATCACAAAGATTAGACACGTAACACCTACGTACTCCAAATTTAATATTAAACTATTGAGAAAAAACGGCCCAATGGAACTTATGTGGAATATTTATCTGATACATCTCAAGGAATACAGTACAAATTATATTAGTATCCAGTGTTTCAGGCAATTTTTTTGCGGTTTGGATCATCTCTGACTGAGTGCAGAGTCGCTCTTGGCTTAAATGACTTAACTTGTCCATTAATCAACGTTTCTCCCTCTTGAGGACACTTTCGTGCTCTAATACCATGTTTTTACTTTATAGATGGCCATGGATTAAAGAGGATTGCATGTACCTAAGACGTGGCCCTGTACCCCCATGAAAATCTAAAAAGGCATTTCGACATTCGGGTACATCTATAGACTGCCATTTTCATTAGTCCCCGCCCTGTAGAAGAATGACGACTAGAGGCTGATTCTTGCATTTCCGTCTTCGTTTCCCTTCATTCCGCTCTTACGCTGTACTGTGCGCTTATTCTTACAAAGCATTTGTATTGGATGTATCGAAAAGAACCTATGAAAATACGTTAGTACTATTTGCTATCTAAAGTTATTTAAATTTTGTTATTTTATGTAGTTAAAGATAATAGCGAAGCTTTATATTCAAAGATTGCTTGCTTCTCGCAAAGAAATGCAAAACAAATAGTTACCTGCAGCCGTCAGCAATTGTACTCGCATGTTCTTTCACCGTCTTCTCAGTGTAGTGAATACGACTTCGTTCCTTTACTTTTGCATTTATAGTGCTTGCTTCTTTCTTCTTTGCATGATTTTTAACACCCCTTACACTATTAGCTTCATTATGCATATTGAAAAGGATGAATGCTCATGCAATTCACATCAGAGTAATGTAACAAAACGAACAATGGAAATAAATAATTCTTAAAACTGAGGAGGTGTCCTTGTTTACCAGGACAGCCAACATTTCCATCAAACACAACCCCGGACATGGGAGCCCATGTAGAAAAAGAATGGGAAAGGGCTTTAGTTGTAGAATATGGAATTATCTGAACAGCTTCGTTTCGTAACGTGGCCTTGTTTTGCCGGAACTAGTACCGTAGGCATATCATCATTCTCTCTATAGATGGTGTCAATATATCAATTTTTGTAAATTTTGGGCAAGGATTGATTTTGTAAGAAACCCTTCGATTGTATTTCCGCGAAACACGTAGGTTGCGTTTAGTGATCCGCAAAGAAATATCTCACTCCATTTCGGAATGCTGGCTTTTACACAGTCTAGTCACATTAATATGATGACGACTATGTTCGACGTCAGAGAGCAGTAACCACTCACAGGCGGCAGGTAGCAGCAGGGTATATGAAGCGTGTGGGAGGGACGCAAAAAAAAGTGCAGTCGTTGTTGTAATGCAGAAACGGAGTGATTTATCCGACGTTCAAAACAGCGTGATCATTGGCCTTCGGGCCAAAGGTTGGAGCACTTCCGAAATGGCAAAGTTTGTAAATACTGTAGTTTTCGTGTCGCCGTAATTACAGTATACCACACATGACAAATGGCGCTATCCAAAACCGGCGCCGAGGCAGCTGTGGCGTATCGCAGGCCATAGATGACAGGATGAACGATGGCTGCGGAGATGTGTACGGGCGAACAGACGTGCAACTGTTGTGCACCTGCCGCCCAGATGAATCAAGGGACTACCAAAAGTGTCTCCTTAAGGACCGTTCAGCGAACGTTGCCGCAACAAGCGCCTGGTTGACGCACCGATGCTGACTGCTATACATCGGCGACGAAGTCTGGAATTTACACGGCACTACCGCAACAGGATGTCCAATGCGTGTCGAGAGGTGGCTTTTTCAGATGACTTACATTTTATGCTCAATCGAACAGATGACCGTTGATGAGTACGCCCTGAAAGTGTGAAATCAAAATGTTCAGGCCAGAGTAGGTAGTGTTATGGTCTGGGGAATGTTTTCGTGGCATTGCCTGATCTCGTCATTCTGGAAGGAACAATGGATCCTTGGAGACCATTTCCAACCCTACATGCAGTTTGTTTTACCTCTGCGTGATGGCATCTACTGGCAGATCAACGCAGAGTGCCACACGGCTGGCGGAGTACGAGAGTGGTTCGAAGAAAAGGAGGATTAGTTTAGCGTGCCCACCTGGCCACCAGACTCACCAGATTAAAGCCCAATAGAGAACCTCGGGGACCATCTCCATCCCTCTGTTTGCGCTTCAACCAAGAAACCTGAAGCAGCCCCCTAGGCACTGCTGTCGGTTTGGCTCCATATCTCGATACCTTCCAGACCCTCAATGACTTTCTTCCTGCATGTCTCGCAGTGGTCCGATGTGGAACAGGTAGTTTGACACGTGGTCGCATTGATGAGGCTGGACAGTGTAGTATCGCGAGGCTACAACAGTAAAAAGAGAAAAGAGAGCTGGACTTCCGGTGTTTTTGCACTACTAGAAATTGTTTCATCTAGGGCGGCGTATGTGTAGCTGTACTCCTAAAGACCGCCGTGGAAGGTGTGACGGAGGCCGGTGATCGCCGGAAATCCGGACTCCTTCGTGACGCCGCAGACGCTGCCGGGAGCCTGCCAAGTGGCTCTGGGGCGTTGCTCTCCGGCGGCACCTGTTGGAATTCTGCTCGGTGCTCGCGCTCGGCACCGTACACAGCGACCTTAGAGGCGCGCGCCCAAGGACGTGGGGCGTCTTACGGGCTGGTCTGGGATCGACCTTTTCAGTGCCATCAAACGAAGCGACAACCGAGAGCGTCACCTAAAAGGAAGAAACAACGTACTGTTTCAGCTTTTACAGCGATAAGCCAATACGTTACGACAGCTGCCCACTGCGACGTTGGATGCCGCCTGGTTTCATTGCGAGCACATGGTGCGGCAACGAAAGCATGTAAGCGGAACAGACGTGGGCGGAAGATCACCCGAGCAAAGATATGAGGTGCAAATGGAGAAATTCAGTGATATACGTGACTTTGATAAAGGGCAGATTATTATTACGCAGAGCCTGTGAGCGAGTATCTCTAAAACGGCGAAGTTTGAAGAATGTTCAAGTGCTGTCTAGAGCATGTCGGAGAGGGGTTGAAGGACAGTGAAACTACCACTAGACGCTAAATGGTTGGATGTCAACGACTCTTCACAGAACGTGGGGTTCGGAGGCTTGTCTGCCCTATAAGGTAGGGCAGATGGTGATCTGTGGCATCTCTGCCGAAAGAGCACTATTCTGGTGTTTTGGAGCACACTGTTGAATACGGAGCTCTGCATTAGACCACTCCAATGTGTGCACATGTTGGCCCAACTACCTCTTCAGTTTCGGCTGCAATGGGCACGGAACCATCGGGTTTCGACCGTCAATCAATGGAAACGAGTCGGCTCTTCGGGTGAATTACCCTTTTGTTACACAGGGTCGACGGTCGTCTTCACAAATGCCGTCGATGAGGTGAACGGTGGCTCGAAGAGTGCAGAGCGCCACAGATGCAGGTTGCTGGGGACAGTATTATGATGTGGGAGACATTCTCGTGCGCTTGTATGGGACCTGTGGTAGTAATAGAAGACACGCTCACAGCTGTGAAACCCCTTCATCGCTTCATGCATGATGTCTTCCTCGACGGCGATGTCATCTTTCACCAGTATAATTGTCATCGTCTCGGAGCCAGAATCGTGCTCCTGAGGTTTGAGGAGCACTGTAGTGAACTGACGTTGATGTCTCGGCGATCGAATTCGCCCGATGTAAATTCTGTGGAATCCATCTGGGTCGCTATTGGGCGCCATCATGGCGTACGCAAATCAACTGCGGACCATTACTTACTGGAATTACATGACTTGTGGGTCACCTCCACAAACCTACCAACGAACTCTTGGCTCCCAGATGCACAGAATCACTGCTGTAATTCGTTCCAAAGACGGACAAGAAGACTATTAAGAAGTTAGTCACAAAATTTTGACTCATCAGTGTATTTAGTTGCCACTCTTTTTGTTAGATACTGTTAACTATTGAAATTGCAGCTTCGGGAGTAGTGCTAAATAACGATATATAACTGTCGATAATATAGAGAACATCTACCGGCCTTACGACATCAGAAATGTACGAATGTAGTAGTCAAACATTATCCACAATGTTTACTTAAGTCTTCTTACATTGTTCATATACCGAGAGAGATGGCGCAGTGGTTAGCACACTGGACTCGCATTCGGGAGGACGACGGTTCAATCCCGTCTCCGGCCATCCTGATTTAGGTTTTCCGTGATTACCCTAAATCGTTTCAGGCAAATGCTGGGATGGTTCCTTTAAAAGGGCACGGCCGATCTCCTTCCCAATCCTTCCTTAACCCGAGCTTGCGCTCCGTCTCTAATGACCTCGTTGTCGACGGGACGTTAAACACTAACCACCACCACCACATTGTTCATACTGACCTCTGTCCTCGTTTATTTCATTGTTATGTTGTTGTTGTCCTCCTGTGAAATTACAATTGTTATTTTTCCTCTACTCCTTTTGTTGCAGATATACATGGCCGCTCCATTAGAAGTTTGCACCAAAGAGGAACAAAGAGGGACGTTCCGATTTTTGTGGTCGGAAGGCGTATCGGAGGCCGCAATCCATCAAAGACTTTCCGCACCATACCCGGAACAGTGTCTTGCCGCAACAGAGTGTCTACGAATGGACTGAAAATTCAAAATCCGTCCCACAAGTGTTACAGATGAGGAAGAACCTGGACGACCATCCAGAGCCACCAACGACAACGTTCGGCGTGCATGTGTCATGGTTCAGATAGGCAGATGAGTGACTATTGATGAAGTGGCACATCGAGTGCAAATTAGCTGTGGTTCTGCCGTACGAAATCATCCACAATAGATTTCCGTTTCATTAAGTCTGTGTAAGATTGATCCCGAAACAACTCACAGTGTTGCAGAAGCAAACGCTCTTGGATATCTGCCAAACACGTTTGGATCGCTGTGGTAACGAACGTGAGGTTTTCTTAGACAGAATCATCAATTCATGGTGGAAAACACTCCTTCGCATGTGTTCTGGATTAGTATTGTGTTTTTGCAGGTGGTATTATGATTGGTTGATTTGCGAGGGTTGAAATGAAACGATCGTGTGGCATTTATTGGCCTGGATATCTCCTTTCGGTGTTCGGCCTCCTAGTGCAAGCCTTTTTAGTTGACGCCACTTTGGTGACTTGCGATGAAATGGTGATGAAGGACCAACACCCAGTCCTCTGCCGGAAATAGGACCCGGGCCCCGTTTCGTGGTAGGCGGTAACGCTACTGTAGCGCTACGGAGGCAGACGTTTGTGGGAATTTCAGGGAACCAGACTACAAAGACCAACGGTCCCTGGTATTATGAATTTAAGAATGATAAATTTAGTCATGGTAATGGATTGCCGTGGCCGTTGTTCGGTTCAAATGGTTCAAATGGCTCAGAGCACTATGGGACTTAACTTCTGAGGTCATCAGTCCCCTAGAACGTAGAACTACTTAAACGTAACTAACCTAAGGACATCAGACACATCCATGCCCGAGGCAGGATTCGAACCTGCGACCGTAGCGGTCGCGTGGTTCCCGACTGTAGCGCCTAGAACCGGCGCCGTTGTTCGGTGTGGAATACTAAAAGTACTGATGGCATTTAAACTTTTAATGACCGTGACGTCACGTACTTCCAATGTTGATGAAGTATTTAATAATGGTACATCCTATTTATATTCTTCAATGCCTTTTGTACTGAGAAAAAGTGCACATCGGAAGTGTATCAAGACGACGAAGCTGCTTATGTGTGGTGTACAGGATGCGATGTTCGTGTAGCTGTAAAACATGTTGGTGATTTGACTGTATACTATCATAAATAAAGAACTATGAACTTCCCACCCCAGAAAAAGAAAAAAAAACTACACACTGATGTTGCCAAAAGCCGCTATTTGGATCCCTATATTAACGAATGTGACGGCTTCTTAGACAGAACATGGATCCATCATTACGAGCTGGAGAGTAAACGGCAGATAATGGAATGGAAACACGCACAATCACCCAGCTGGAAAAAGTTAAAAACCCAACCATCCGCAGGAAACCTGAATCTTACCGTTTCTTGGGATCCACAAGGCCTAGTATTGGAACATTATACAAAAAGTTGTACAACAGCAAACAGTGCGCCTTACAGTGACATTATTACTGAGACGCAAATTTCTGCAATTCTAAGCCAACGTCAAGGACTCCTGTCGCGAGGTGTTGCATTGTCGCACGAAAATGCTCGTTCACATACCGCGGCCCACACTGCTGAAACGCACCGCAAACTCAGACTGGAATATTGGTTCATCCTTTGTACAGTCATGATCCTGTATCTTCCGATTACCATTTGTTTGATCCACTCAATGCGTCTTTAAGGGGCCGTCGATTCATCTTGGACCAAGAAGTGAAGGATGCCGTACATTCGTGGCTGGCTACTCAGCCCAAAACCTTCTTTTCTGAGGTCATCAGGAAGTTGTGGAACAGTGGACCAAGTACGTTGGGCAGCATGGGGGTTATGTTGACAAATTATATTAAAGTACGTGTCCTATTTGTGTTGGAATAAAAATTACTGCTACATTGCGGATAACTTTTGAGTTATCCTCGTATTTATTTTATTATTTTACTTAACCTGATGTGATTAGGGCCATCAGGCCCTCTCGTACATTGGAGCAGGGCTTCACTCTCACAGTACCTTTCTTACACCTAAGAAATAACACCTTTAATGTGACAAATAGTATTAACAAGATATGAGTGTCTGAAGTGGAAATACAGCGAAGCGTCAAAGAAACTGATGTAGGCATGCATAATCAAATACAGTGGTATGTAAACAGGCAAAATACTGCCCTGCGGTCGCAACACCTGTATAAACAAGTGTCTGGCGTAGTTGTTAGATCGGTTACTGCTCCTACAGTGGCAGGTTTTTAAGATTAAACTGAGTTTGAAATTGGGGTGTTATAGTCGGTGCTCAAGCGATAGGACACAGCATCTCCGAGGTGCCGATGAAGTGGGGATTTTCGAGTGAGACCATTTCACGAGTGTACCGTCAATGTCAAGAAGCCGGTAAAACATCAAATCTCCGACACTGGTGCGGCCGGAAAAAGATGACTGAAAAGAATCGTTCAAAGTGACAGAAGTGCAACCCTTCCCCAAATTGTTGCAGATTTCAATGCTGGGCACTCAGCAAGTGTAGCGAGCGAACCATTCAACGAAACATCATCTCTATGGGCCTTGGGAGCCGAAGGCCGACTCATGTACCCTTGATGACAGCACGACACAAACCCATATGCCTCGCCTGGGCCCGTCAACGACGACGTATGTTGCCTAGTCGGACGGGTCTCGTTTCAAATTCTATCGAGCGGAGGGAAGTGTACGGATATGAAGACAAGCTCATGAATCCATGGACCCAGCATGTCGGCAGGAGGCTGTTCAAGCTGGTGGAGGTTCTGTAACGGTGTGCAGTGTATGCAGTTGGAGTGATATGGAACTCGTGATACATCTCGATACGACTCTGACATGTGACACGTACATAAGCATCCTTTCTGATCACCTGCATCCATTCATGTCCATCGTGCATTCCGACGAACTTGGGCAATTCCAGCAGGACAATGCTATATCCCACACGTCCAGAATTGCTACAGAGTGTCTTCAGGAACACTCTTCTGAGTTGAAACACTTCCGCTGGAGCACTTAGCATATCTGAGATGCTTTGTAACGTGCTCTTCAGAAGAGGTCTCCACCCCCTCGTACTCTTACGGATTTTTGGATAGCCCTGCACGATTCATGGTGTCAGTTTCCTCAAATGGTTCAAATGGCTCTGAGCACTATGGAACTTAACATCGGAGGTCATCAGTCCCCTAGAACTTAGAACTACTTAAATTTAACTAACCTAAGGACATGCCCGAGGCTGGATTCGAACCTGCGACCATAGCAGTCGGGCGGTTCCGGACTGAATAGCCTAGAACCGCTCGGCCACCGTGACCGGCTCAGTTTCCTAAAGCTCTACTTCAGACATTAATCGGGTCCATGGCAAGTCGTGTTGCAGCACTTCTGTGTGCTCCCAGGGGACCCACACGATATTAGGCAGGTATTCCAGTTTCTTTGGCTCTTCGGTGTATGAGTAAATAATAGTATCAACTAAGAAAGCTAATACTGCCACAAATCGCACTACTACATTTGGTGCAGCTTATATGAGTAACAGTAATAATAACGACAGTAATAATGACAAGAATAACAGTAATCTGTATTAACAGATATGTCATTAACTATTTTCTAAAGCTGTAGATGTTATTTAGTTTTCTAATATAATAAAGAAGGTTATTCCAGAGCCGGGTTCCTACTACTGAGACGGATTCGAGAACGTACCTGAACGATGGGGTAGGACAGAAATGATTTTTCTCGCGTGGAAACGTTCACGATAAGAGCGTTAAGGCCGAAGAGAGATATGAGGGGCAGTGTTCGTTGATAAGACAGTAGAGCTGGTAGAGGGGTATGGAAATCTCTGCACTTGTCTGCACGTGGCCAGGATAGCTGTGCATATGATAGCGAAATATGATAAAGGAGACAAACAACACAAATATAGCTAACACAGGCATTCGTAACCAGTTCCAGGCAACGTGAACTTTACTGGGAAAAGTCTTGCAGGATAATATAGCTGTAATCAATAATAGGAAGTATAAATTTTTATACATGTTTCTTTTTCATATCAGGAGGGAATAGACTTTTATATTTTTAGGCCGTGGAAAGATAGTGATGCCTTCTCGCACTTTGCGGTTACGCACTCAGTCCAATGTAGATTTTCATCTGTATTGCTCCTAGACTCTTTGCTAAAGGCGTTAGTTAGGTAGTTAGGTGGTTAATTACATGATCCTTGGACCTTTCTGCACGGTAGATCGTAATGATGTGGAACTAGTCATTTTACATTCATTCATTTGTACATATGATTACGTTCTGAACATTACCCAAAGATATACAGGTATAACTTTATAATTCCAACCCACCTCTTTTTACACATTACAGTAATGGAAGATAGTCTGTTGAATAGGAGTTGTCAAGGCGGAACTTTCTTAGTTTGTTTTCAAATTTTACTTTGCTGTCTGTCACACATTTTATATCTCTGAGTAAGTGACCGAAGATTTTTGTTGCAGCAATGTGTACCCCCGCATACCACTTTCTCTTCTGGTATTGTAATTATGTACATCATTGGTCGTTTTGAACTGTAGTGGATTACTTACAACAAATGTCCAGAGGGAATAAATATACTTTAAGTAGTAGTCAGAAGGCCCAACCCTTTGCAAAAATGTCTACAAGAAGATCGTGGGTGAGAAACAAATGCTATTTTTACAGAAAGTTTATGCACAATGAAGCCTTTCTTTCTTAAAGATCAGTTACAGCAGAACATTATTCCATATGACGTTACTGAGTGAAAATACGCAAAATATGTCAACTTACTGATTTGTCTCTGATTCAAAGTGCAAATGCGCCTGCACTAAGTTGTTTCAGAAATTCTAAAATATGCTTTTTCCAATTTAAATTCTCATCATTGTGGACCTCTAAGTATTTCGAATTTTCCACTCTATTTATTATTTACTCACCATGTGTTACATTTATCATTGGTGTAGTACCGCTAGAGGTGAAGAACTAAATATGTTGTGTCTTTATAGAACTGAGCGTGAGACTATTCGTAGAAAGCAGTTACTGATACTTTTGAGAACTTCTTTACTCTTTATTTGTTTCTATAAGTATGCTTGGACAGATTAGGATATTATTGTCATCTGCAAAAAGAACTAATTCTGTTTGTTCTATATTAGATGAGAGATCATTTGCATATATGAAGAACAATAGTGGACTTAAGATTGAGCCTTGGGGAACCCTATGTGCGACTTCATCCCAGTCAGAATTACTTCCACAGGCTTTACTTGTTGAATTACTAAGTAAAGTTTGCTGCATTCTTTTTTGTTATAAATTAAATTAGCAATTGGTTGACTGTATCATCACTCCCACTATACTAAAATTTATCCAGAATAATATCGTGATTCACACAGCTAAATGCCTTAGAAAAGTAGGACAAAATACCAACCGGTGCTAAGTTGATATCCATTCCATTTGACGTTAAAGATTGTAGGGATTTCTTATATTTCTCGATAATGAGACTAGAATGACCAACCAGTCGGTACTGAGATTCTCGATAAATGTCTTCAGGTTTATTGGTTACGCACTTACATACAACTGGACCTCATGTATTTGCAGCAGGACAAAAGTGACGAAACATCATTTACGTATGTGGTGACTGCTGTACAAATTGCTAGAGGTGATCAAGTTGTGTACCGAATGGCATCCCATACCATCACGAAAAGTGATGTGCCGTATGACGATGACGAAATCGATCTGGCAACTTTAGTACCCCTCAGTGTCTCCACAAATGTGTACGTCCAACATGGTGCTGCACGCAGAAGCAGGACTAATATGGAAAAAAAAAGACCGCCGGGCTGACGGTCCATTGAGATCCACTCGTCGTCGTGGTGTCCCTGTGGATACTTGCCTTGCTCGAAACAAAACCATTTGCTGATCCAAAAGACATGATGTGGCCGTAGAAACCTGCACGGCCGGGCGAACAATGCGTCTGTTCTCTTTAGCGTTAGTCGCCTGAGGCCGTTGGGATCCTGGAAAGCTTTCAGTTTAAATTTCCTGGTCCCGTAAATTCCATGTTCACAAACAGTTGTGGGGTCCTGAGCATTACAAACAGCAATAGCGATAAACCGCAGTGTCGATGGGCCGCAATCCTCCGCTGCTTAATTCCAACACGTGCAGTTAGACGTTTTCCTTTTTACACGATCTTCTCACTAATACACAACATTCAAATGTGATTTTTCAGTGGGAAACGTCCTGCGCAATCTTTCCTTATGTACAGAACATAGATGGCGTTACTGTTGGCTTCTTTGTGCGGTGCACTTAAATGCTAAACATTTGATTACCTACACATGTAGTACGCATCATGTTATCTTGACGTTTGTCCCATACTGTCTTCATGACGTTGCAAGTGTAATGTCCAGCAGTGCATCCAAGGTGTTTGTTTTTAATATGATGCACCGGTACGAATTAAAAATGTTATAGGTGAAAAGTGTGTGCTACAATTGGCCACCTGCTAATCACCTCTCGTTTTCAAATTGGAATCCCCCTTTTTAGTGCATGTGCGGATTCGACACCAAAAAATACGAACAATTTATTCAAATCATTGTTTCACAATCGTGGTAGATGGCGCTGAAATCGACAAATATGAGGCATGCCTGTTTATAATTTTAATTAATACTGTGTTTATATTGGTTGCTGGTTAGGAGGAAAGTTAGTTATTAGTATTTTATTAATGATCTCATTCATAAGCAGCCATATCACAGTCATCGCAGTCGGTCAAGAAAGTTATAATTAAGCTTTCCTTGTTTAATCAGAATCGGACGATGACTCTCCTTGTCCGCAGTCTCGATGATTCGAAGCGATGTGCAATCCTGTGTAAATAAAATGTCTTGGTTTTCTTGCTTTGCGTAGTCAGCCGGGAAACCTCAGATCAAGCGGAAAGTTTGTTTTGATAGAGTTTAATTATCCGATAAGCGGAAAGTTTGTTTCGATAGAGTTTAATTATCCAATGAAATGATGGATCTCTTGGATTTAATAATTGCAGGTTCGTTTCCAGTTCATTGGAAGTTGGCCTCTGATTACCAACGAAACGACACTTTCGTACAAATTTCCAATTAGAGGATACATATATAATGAAATTCCTTACACATCTTTGATGTAAATGCTCAGTATATGCCGGCCGCGGTGGTCTCGCGGTTCTAGACGCGCAGTCCGGAACCGTGCGACTGCTATGGTCGCAGATTCGAATCCTGCCTCGGGCCTGGATGTGTCTGATGTCCTTAGGTTAATTAGGTTTTAGTAGTTCCAAGTTCTAGGGGACTAATGACCACAGCAGTTGAGTCCCATAGTGCTCAGAGCCATTTGAACCATTTGCTCAGTATATATTTTCTTCAGTAGCAAACAATATACAGTATTTCAATCTCTTTCTTCCAGTAATCTCGATAGCAAAATTATAATTATTCAATCCTGCTATTCGGCACGGAGAGCATCCTAGAAGTCATCTCGACACACCAGAGAGAATATTACAAAGAGTAATTATGAGCTCATGGATTAGTAATAGTACTGTACTACTTTGCGCATCGATTCTGCGAGTATATAGATGGTCAAGTAGGAAACGTAATTCACTCATAGAATTGTGCAGGGATGATCAGTAGAATATAAGGTAGTAGAATATAAAGAGATATTACAATTGCCCCTCGCAACGAGCAAAGTTAATGATAATACACTTTGCGAACTAACCGTAAATTTTGTTGGCTCGTTTATTCAAAAGAGAAATATTTTGAAGATTAGTTTTAAGAAATTTACCATAGCGTGTATGGGTAACATGTTAAGATTGTGTGTAATACTTGTTTCTGGAAGTCTCTGAAAGCATGATGATGCTTGTGCGATTCCCCAGTTCACCATTTTGTCGACTGTGTAATACCGAGAATCGCTAACGAGTACGGGAAACACCAATTGACGTAGATCCTTATAAAAAGTTATCTAAAGAACAGGTAATTCCGAAATGATTTTCTGAGTGAAGCAAACTATGTCATTTGTTGATGCTTCTAGATAGCCAAGAAGAAAAAAGTAGCAAAAAGACCAAAGAATTACATTACGGTGAGTCTACTGCAGCAACTGTATGGGATCACAATCGACGTAGACTGACGTTCGTAGATTTTAATATATATTTTCTGTACGTATAACCTAGTTCTATATTTCTGTTCAAGCATTCCTAAGTTACTAATGACATGTGCCGTTTGTCATACGGAAATAACGAATAGGCGGGTAAACGACATATAAAAAGTAATGTTACACGAGACTGGCAGGCGTGTAATATATAAGACAACAATTTAGAGACCAGAGATTCGAAATTAGCACATTTCTACATCTTTATTTTTAGAATGCTTAAATGAACGGCCCACTGGCGATGAAACCGACGTTTTGAAACATAATTTTCAAAAATAAAAATGTTTTTGTGGGAGAGCACGAACCCTATTAATTATTATTTGTAATGTGTGTTTCAAAATGGCACTTTTAATGCTTCTAAACGTGGTTGAGGGTCATAGGATAAACATGTTGAGGAAATGTCTTACGACATTTAAAGTATGGGGATCATTATCAAAGTGAAAGGCACACGAGAAACACTTTTCATCAGTAATGGGCAAGTTTCTGTTTATGGGCAGGTTTCTGTTCACTTCACAATAATATCGGAAGCAGTGGGACGGGTTATCCATAATTAGTCCGAAGTCTCTTTGAAACAATGCCTCGAACTTGAAGAGGTCTGAAATCTATCCCCATTCAAACACTCAAATGTGCATCCGTACATGATGTTGGACTATCATGTCTTCTCTTACGTACTTTAGCATTTGTGGTTACACACATCTCTCTTATTTAATTTGAGGTGTGTGGTATCAAGTTAACAACAATGCGTTTTTTGAGGCGCACTTTGCCAACATGATCAAATGTGATGGCAGGATGGAAAACAAGCGATAACAGATATCGCGTCCGTAAGTGCGTAGTCTCCAGATGTACAGACAAGCCAGAGACATCAGTTTCTCTTAAAGGAATCATCTTTGATTTTGCCATTAAAATTCAGTCAGAAAATTTGAGAAGATTTTCACATACAGCTATTGCCATCAACACAAACACGGCGAAAAGCTAAAGTAATTGCATGATTATAGTCCCGAAGAGCAGGAGAAGCATGTAATCTGTAAACCAATGGAAAATCACTTAGGGTGAGGCTACATGGAAAGTGAACATCCTGATCCAGTGTTCCTAAATGAACAATTGTTGTGCCGAAATGACTCCTACTCCGTTTTCACTGAAATGATCATCTGCGTATCCAAGCATGTAGTACATTTACATGCCGCCTTAATGGTGTGCAGTTCTAACGGCCACCATTGTGCAACGCAACAATAATAGGCGTGGTGCCAATTGTGGCGGCGTGTTTACTTCCATATGGAACTCGTTGACATCTAGCGGACAGATTGCTATAGATACAGAATTCAACCACAGAAGTGAGCCAAATATCATAACCGAATGTTTTTGTAGATCGCCTAGACCAGAAACTCTAGCGTCGTAGATCTCCCAGTAAGTAACGAACACGAACTCTTGGATGCAGTTATTGAAGTGTAGGAAATTGGTGATGACAAGGTTGTCATAGCACCAATGGCTCTAGGTGTTAAAGGGAATGTTGGTGTGACAGGAGACAGGTCACAGATTATCTCTACAGGGTTCTACTTCCCTCTATGACGGTTTCAGTAAAGATGTTTAACTCCTTCACTTCTGCTTGACCAATTAAATTGTACGTGACGCAGTATAATTATTAGGTAACAATTCGAAAGGAAACATAACGAAACACCCAGCTGTCACCTAAGCACATTTGTTTGTATTAACTCTTAAACATTAAGTGCTTACATTATTCCAAAACAAAAAGAGGCCAGCACGCTTAAAGTGCAGAGCAGTGCTGATGCCCTATAACAGCGGCTCGATATAGCAAGCACGAACTCGTGCCAGCAGATCTTCCTTTGTCTCGACAGGAAAGAAAGGCAGACGTTAAGTGACATTAGGTGACCGTATAACGTAGTACACGTCATCCTGTCTATCCTGTTTCACACCAGGACAAGCAACTCGGAGACTTTTCTCTTTCTCAAATTTATAGTCCCTTAGTGCTCACACTGTCACCAAAAAGGGACGATAACACAGAGAAAGACTAATACAGGGTCCGTTCTTCTGAAATTATTTCAGTGCAAGTTCTCACATGTTGATAATGTTTTTGTGTTATTCACACTTCATAGATTTTTTTCTTTGCGTCATTTACACTATGTGGTTAAATACTGCGAGATTATAGAGTCAGTCGTATGTTATCATATCTGTCACAAATATACGTGTATTTTCTTTCCTTTCAGTTTCTCTTGAACTAGAAATGGGTTTTATACCCCCCAGTACGTTGAGTAAAAACATTGCACTTCAAACAACATGCGAGTATCACAAAAAACATTTACGATACGAAGATGACAGTGTGTTGGTGAACCGTGTCGTGGCAAAATAATTTCAACAATGAAAATGAGTGGAGGAATAAATCATATAACCTTGTAAGTTTAGTAGGATAGCTTCAGACCTCAGCAAGTGACGTAGTAATATGAATACGAGGGCTATATTAATGTTCACGACATTGTACAAAAAGTAAAAGTCTTCACACACCGTTGTGTATTGGCTGTAGTCCTGAGCAGAATTGTAAAGACAGCGTAGGCTACCGTAGTCTATCACAAGTAAATGTAGACTACTGTAGATTTTCTGGTAGCTGTAGTCAGTGAAAGTCATACTCGCGGTGTGTTAAATACCCATCGGGCGTTATTACATACCCATCACTTTGTTTAAGTAAGCGATCATTGTCTTATTAAAGTCCCCTAAAAGCCGGAAGCGATTAACCTTTCGCACCAAAAAGTATTTTAGTGGTTGTAGGTTAAACGATAAACGAAACATATATTTCAGAACAGAACCCAGACACGTGCCACCTTACATTAGATAGGTTACAATAATGTCCAAAACACCTGTCCGTAAAGTAAATGCAGTGTTATGAAAGTATACATCGCTCTTCTACATCCAAAAAATTATTGGCACACGAGTATGAATCGGACAGTGTGTTCGTTTTCTTCATTGATGTTCGCCTTCTAATATCTACTGTGCATCCCTTTAGCATCTATGACAGCACGTAGGAATACTTTGTATTAAATTCCAGGTGATATCAGGGGTAATTTTCGACCAATCCTCCAGGAGCACTTTCTCCAAGTAGTTTTTACCGGACGGACTCCTTTTTCTGTCTTGTGTGTCTAGGTTCTCAATGAGGTTCAAATCAGGTCTCTGAGGTGGTGTTAGAACTCTTCTGGCGACATTGTACAGTAACCACTCTCGGGTTTTCATGGCGATATGTTTTGGGTCGTTGTCTTGCTGGAAATGAAACCTCTCAGTAAGGCCCAATGTTTGTGCACTAGCGTGTAAATTATCTCGCAACACGTCGATGTGTCTCATATGATCCCTTGTACCGTGGATTGCAGCCGCCATACATCCCCAGACCATCGTACCGCCCCTACGTGTTTGACTATGGGATGCATTTGTTTGATATCGAGGTGCGTATTCGACTTGCTCCAAACTTTCTTTCTTGCATCAAATCCGAACACACTGAACTTCGATTCGTCGGTAAATATCACAGTGTTCCAAAACTCCATCGGCTTGCTGATGTAGTCCTTGACAAACGGCAGGTGTTTCTGCCAGCTAATTTCCGATATGTATGGCTTTTTCTTGGGAGAACGTCCATGCATGTCAGCCTCATTCAACACATTTCGTGTAGTTTGAACACTAACCTTCTAGTCGGACATTGTCTGAACAACCTTAGCAGTAGTTGCTGCACTTGTAGCATGTTCGTTGCGAGCAAGTGCGATGATACGGCGACGCTCTCGGGTTGTAAGCACTTTTGGACGTCCAGGACGACACTTATTCACTGTTGTTCAAGTCTCTTTATATTTATGAATGATGGCTCGTACCGTGGTGTAGCTCTGCTCCGATTTGTCGATAGCTTCTCCCTTGTGAATGGAGCAGTACCACTCTATCACGCAACGCCACTGAATGTCTCTTCTTCTTCGGCCCCATGCTGACCACTATCGCGCAATACAGCAACAGACTAGCGACTGGGCCGTCAACAACACGCAGTGTCTATTGCATCAGCAAATGACGTTCTGGTACCCGAGAACCCAGCAATATACCGACGAGCCACGCTCTGTGCCAATACTTTTTGTGTGCAGAGGAGATACATGTTTGCCCTTAACGCTGCATTTCTTTGCTAATGGTAAGCACTGTGGGCAGAATTGTAATGTCTGGTATGTGAGGTAGCACATACATGTGCTGTGTACTGGAAGGTGCGGCGTTTGTAACCAGCGACGATAAATACGCAAATGTGCCAATACTTTTTGGTTCAGTTATTAGGACACAAGAAACGTATGGATCAGAGTGCCTAACACTGAATAAAAAAGGTGAATTAAGAGAACTAGAAAAAAGATAGAGAAAAATTCTAGGTCCTGAGAAAAACAAGGAAAACAGGTGGATTAAAAGGCGTAATGAAGCCCTATACAAAAATACAGAAAAGATCACAGATACAATGAGGAAGAGACGGCTAAAACTTTATGGACATTTAAAAAGAATGGAAGAAACACGGATTACAAAGAAAATTTTTAATTGCGTTAGTAAGCTGAAAAAAACTGTGGAATGGATAGAAGCAGTAAAGAAAGACGCCAACAAAATAGGTGTTACAGAAGAAATAATACGTGACAGGAATCACTTTAGGCTACTTATAGTAAACGCAAACTATGAAGAAGATGAGCCAAAGCCTCGACCCAAGAGAATGTGAACAGATGAGTAGAGACGAGCAGTTGGCGAGAAAATGAAGACGTACTGGGAAGAACGGAAGAAAAAGAAACACCATAAGTCTTAAGTTGTATGCGGTCCATAGCTGGCCAAATTCATATTGCAGTGTAAGAATAGAGAAAACAATACGCATATGTCATAAAGTGTTACAAAACGCTATTTCTTCAACAAAAAGGTAACATGAAAAAACAAAAAACAAACATATATGACACATCGCTTCAATACTTCGTTGCAGTTATAGAAAATGTGTTTCTGTTATTCATAAACAACTTTCGCATCTGTCAATAATATGAAGAAAATGATCCCTTCGATCATAATGAAGAACGTTTTACTGAGTACAAAATAAATAATAACTATAATGTTTGTGCATGTAAACTGTGTTTGCATCATTAGTAACTGCTTTGTTTAAATAAAAGGGCAGAGGTTAGGTGATCAACTAATTTTTATTACTTCTAAACTGCAGTTCATATTCTGTAAGGATATGAAATACATACTGGACTAACACTGAATGTGGTGCGGTTCAAATTATGTGCAGAACAAGCAAACAAACAAACAAAGAAACCAAGAGAAATTGTCGGCTCCCAGTTTCTCTCTTACACACTAATTTATGTTTCTTTCTCTACCAATGCTATCGATATTACAGGTAATACTATCATTTACTACGTCATTACTGTAGTGTACCAAAACTACCGAACAGTAGTATTCGTGGAGTACGTGTCTAGTCCTAAGAGAGTGCGAGACCCTGGGGATACTGCTCGTCCCAGACATCTCACAGCCGTCCAGGTTCCTGAGGCCGTCAGCAGGCGGCAGCAGCTGCCGCCGCGTAGTGTCGCAACAGCAGACGGCGAGATTCCGCGCGACCGCGGCATACGGCAAGCTCTATTTATAGCCGCGACTGCTTGATGGGGAAAATAAGCGCTCGTGGAAACAATTGGCCGTGCACACCGCGACAGATACAGCTTTTTCTTACGTCTGTTTAATCGGAACGCGTCTGTAGCCGCAGAAATTATGGCGACGCGTTTCACCGTAATTGTGCCGGTTGTTAAATCCTTCGTCAGCCGACGCTCCGTAACAGAGAACTTGTCGAACGTGAAATATATGCAGTATTGTCACGCAGCTGCTGAAAATCGTGACCAGTGAAACAGAACGGGGGGGGGGGGGAGGTGAGGGGGGGGGGGGGGGGTTCGAGGGGACGGTGAACGGTGCCGCCCTTCTGCAGTACAGTAAGTCGATGTTGTGGGCATTACCATTGACAACGGTCTCTCCTGAGAGCTGGGAAGAGCTTTACGACGCACTCGCTCCAACAGTTGCTCGAAGACGCAACGTGAGAACAGGGCGCAGCTGAAACGTGGGACTACTGCTGCGGTTTCTCGAGGTAAACAGCGGCGCAGATAACCAGACCAGACGGATGCGGAAGTCTCACACTTGTTGCGAGCCCTGCCGGCAGCTCTCCGCACAGTTCGGTCTTATCTATAGAAAAAAAAACAATCTGCAGCAGCTGAACAACTATTTTTTATTTGCCTTTTTAGCCGACCACACGAGATGGCTCAGTGGTGAATGCACTGGTCTTGCACGGGTGAGGGCTGGGATTCAGATCCCGATATACGTTTTGTGTTTACGGGATGTTTACTTTGAAAATGACATCTTTATACCATAAAAGATTGTGCTCTGTCTCTAAAGTTCGTCATAGATGGAATATTACGTCCTGAGGGAATGGAATGAATAAATATACTGGTGGCTTTTGGCGTACAGATGATGAAATGCAGATATATCTTCTCTTTGGGTGCCCTCTGTTTGCCGTCCTTGAGGTCGATGCTAGAGCATCTATCCTTCATACAGCGTTTCATTAGTTTTTTTAAAGTCAAGCGTCATTTCATCACTGTCAATACAATGCTGGGAGTACCAAAAACTTCCGTGCAACATTCCTCACAGAGAGAGAAATAAAATGTGTCATGCGGACAGTGGGTCCAGAAACGCTTTATTTCCATGTTAGAGTTCATCTTCTACTTCTCTTCACACTCACAACCCGCGATCACCCACGCTTGAGAAAAAAGCTAACATTCCTGATTCTGGAGAAATATTTCAATATATTTTAAAGATGCTGAAGCGCAATCGACTTGTCTTTCGTAGGTCAAATCACAATTAAAGCTTTCTTGGCTTTCAAGCAGTACACATTGTTAAACTTTTTCTTCACACGCGAGTTATTACGGAACAAGTTCTTCTGTATTTCTGAAACCCTACCTCGGTTCTCTCTTAGTCTGCTTCTTTGTGCTAGTAACATGTGACTGGGTTAATTTTTCCTCGTATGACGTATTGTGCGTGTATTATGTCTTTTGTAAGCTGAGTGAGTATTGTTATTGGGTTTTACGTATTGAATAAAGGAGTTGCATCACCGTGTACATGACGTGCTGTGTCAGATGCGAAAATACGTAAGATTTTATACAAAAGTAGTCACTGTCAGATGAACTGTTATTGGTTTGGCCAGAGGAACCGCTAGACGAACATGTCCAAATAGAGGGCTTGTCTTCGGGTAACGACACAGAATCTGGGCATGAAGAGATCGAGACATAGCAACAGAGCAGTCTGACAGCGATTCTGAAATTGCGTCTATAGTAGGCCCAACTTCTGCAAATCGTGATAGGTACCATGGAAGGACTGGAAAACGAAATTTTCCAAAAATAAACCCCTTCACCAAGAACTGCTCGTCAAAATCTTATTATACAATTTCCAGGTTCTAACAACCCTACCACAACAAAGGTCAAAATTTTAATAACGATTGTGGTGTTGCTCACGCTCCTAAATGCTGAATTTTCGGCCAACATCAGTTATATTATGTGGCAGGTGTCATTAGAGCACAGTTAATAGTCATTTCATGTAATAATGAAAAAACTGGGCGCTCATCTTTTTGTGTTTCCCACGCTGGTCTCGTATTATCATGGCTCAATCGTTGAAAATCTAGGTGGTTATGATTCCAAGCTCGGATGCAAAGAGGCCTAGGTTTTATTCTGCTTTATTCAAAAGTTTTGTAGATGCGCTTCAAAAGTCATTCTTGAAGATTACACTTTTGCAGGACAATGCTGACGTAAAAAAAAAATCTGCACTCCGAATTTAAGTTACACTTCCTTTTAATTGCTATTATTGCAATATCACGCGACACACTAAACATCACTTCACAACACAAAACATACTTGAAAACATCTTCCTCACAGTCACTGTTAAAGTTCACATTTTATAAGCTGACGACAATATTCGTCTTTCCAACATGACGTCCACGACTTGACTTTCTCAAAGTCCGACTCTCTAACAACTCAACAACTAACTAATAATCGCTTACGCGCCCAAAAATCAGAGTTACAAGTCCGTCAAAGACCATAGTGACAAAAGAAAGAATACACATAAGAATAATATCATTGCAATATAAACATATCGTTGTATCAGAAAATGAAACCAAATCTGAATGTTGTCTCAGAAATATGTTACATAGTTAACAGAAGAAAGGAGAATATTACTGGTATAGAGAGGTTCAGATGAGGTACCATAATGGTTACGTAATTCAAGTACCATTACAAGGTGCAAAAGAGGAAAACAAAAAGTTCGAGAACAGTTACGGACTGTTGGACACTGTTCTTTCCAGACATTGTAATTGACTATACTGTACAGTACTCAAACGAAGAATTGTTAAACAGAATGCCAGGTGCTCGAGACTGCTCGCAGAAAGATGTTGCAGAATTATCGTCTTTCCTTTGTGTTTTATAAGTACCTCACAGCAGAGAAAAGTCACAAGAAATTGGATCTGACTGAGTCTGGTAAAACGGGAATCAAGTGTACCTCAGTTGTTCGTTTACTGTGATTATGTCGAAGCGCCAGAAGGAGAGATGTTACGAATGTAATGCAGAACTGTTTGTAACTATTGCATATGAAAATATTTTCAGTTCAGCAATACACATTTTCCTTCAGTGGTCATATGTATTTATAATGTGTTGGTGATAACGAATAAGAAATTTACATGCAGCTGAGAAACGTCCAAGTTACCTTAGTCAGGAAAAATCTAACACCGGAGTTATTGTGTGACAACAATAAGCGCGCGCCATCGCGGTTTAATCATCGGACACACACAGAAACAGAGCGTACCAGTATTACGTGAAAGCTTTTCTTATACGAAATGTTCAAAATACCGTCTTAGTTACATTTGCTTAGAATCTACAGTAAGCTATAATTCTTAGGTTTTACGCTAGTGCTGGCTGTTCGAATGGAAGGAAGGTGATGTTGACATGTGACCCACTTCATTGTTTGTGTTGACATGCAACTAACCTCACTGCACTATTAACAGCAACCACGTCTAGTGTTCATCATAGACTGTGCAAGCGTGTAGCATCGGCTCGGTTTCCGGTACAGTGCGCTGGAAGTCCACTGAGATGCGGAGTTTGCAGGTACCCATTTGCTGTACGGCTTAGCAGGTGGTAATGACCGTGGCACTTGTGTCTGAAGATATGTCTAGAAGGACGGTGCCCCGAGAGGACGGCGCTTAAAGAACTCGCCGCCGTCTTAGGAACCATGGGACAATTAACACTACAACTCGCGACTGGGGGAGGAACTCTTTCCTGCAGTTGATGGTGTCACTAGTGTCAGCGTCAGACAGTTAGATGCAGTACGTAATGCTGACCACATGTCTGGAGAGTGCTGTATAAGAAATTGCTGTACGAGCACCACGTGCAGCGCGTGCAGGCACTGTAAGCTGCTGATTCTCCTGCTCGGGTACGCTTCTGCGAATGGTTCATACATCAGTGTGTAAACACGCAGTTGCGTGCAAATGAGCTATCCACGGATGAGGATACGTTACGATATGATCAGAGTGTAAATTATCACAAACAGCGAGAACCTTCACGAAACTGTGCAATCACATCGTCAACAAAGACTCTCTGGCAACTCTTGTGGGTGCCATTGCGGCTGACTTTTTGTTAGGGTCTCTACATTGCATAACAATCATTTAACAAAAATGAACTATCGAACACCTGGTAAACTCCTGTGCAGTCCTGAGAACGATATTAATGTCAGGTATAGGGTTCATGTATAGCACGTTCAGGATTCGTAGTTGTAAGGAAAACAGTGCGATGAAAGGACACGAGGGGTATGTTTTTCATTTTGCACCTTTCTGTGGTATTATAGGGAAGAGCGGCTGCGTACGAAGTAAACGCCATGCAACGCGCATTCTCTTAATTTTGACACTACTCCTGTATATAGTTCACAGATTCCCAAATCAATGCGCTGAATATTGATGAGAACCGTTTCTGTTGCTAACAATTGCGAAATGGAATTTGGTGAGGGTGTTAAGTTGACAGGCACACTTACCCCCCAGGTAAGCCGAGGGCACTAATGCGCTGCTTCCTGGACTTGGGTATGCTTACCAGCTCCGGATCGACACCGCCTGGCGCATTAACGACGACGGTCGGTGTATTGGCCAGCCTGGATGTGGTTTTTAGGCAGTTTTCCACATCCGACTAGGCGAATACCGGGCCTCATACTCGCCTCAGTTACATGACTCATAGACATTTGAAACACGTTCGCACTCTTTCATGATTTACACTAGGCGCAGACAGCTGGGGTACACTGATTCCATCCTAGGGGGACAGGGTGGCGGCAGGAAGAGCATCCGGACACTCTTTCGCACTATCGTCGCCAAATCAGATTGTAACAGTCACAACTGTGCGCAAACTGTGCGGCAAAGGTTCAAGCAAAAGAAAGAAAAGTGGATAAAACACACTTCTATAGAACGGCATGGCATATTTGGTTCCATCTTAGCTAATAACTTTTGTGTGTGTGTAGAACCGGTTTCAGACTTCTCACACGATCTGAATTACAGTAAAATGAGTGTCCTTCTCTGATACTGTACACAACAAAGAGCTGGAACCTTAATCCTTTTTTACACTAAGGAACAGTAAAGGAGTTGTCTGTGAAGCCATATTACAACTGCATCAGATATCGGTATGAAGGTTATTATGCACCAGTTGCCCTTAATTTGCAATTTATTTAACATTATGTGCTTTGCGACTGCATAACTCCGTTATAAAGTGCAGGTGACACATTAATTTTAAAATCTTGATAACAGCACTATGTAGTCCCGAAACATTATGTGCTAAAAAAATCTCACATTTTGGACAACTTGACAACCGTTGCCTAATAGTCTCGGTGTTGTTAAATAAAGTAGTTGTTTCTACAGCCGAGGCGAAAACCAATCAAACATCCAGTGCGTGTAGTGCTCAAACGAGGCAGTAAGAAATGAATAAAATGATTCAACAAGATTATCCTAGTGAATCTCTGTATACTGTTGCCATTCCCCGCAATTGTATTTATGCTATCGTCCCACCATACAGCTCCAGTTGCGACAGTGAATGATCCACTGTGGTGTAATTTAACGGTATCAGGTCATACGATATTGCCGAGTCTGTGCTATTCTGAGTTACGATGGAAAGTTCCTTTGGACATGCATCCATGACCAAAGGAACAGCTACTGCGTCGACCACAGCTCCAATGTAATGAATTACAAGTATTCGTAATTGCGAGTATGGAAAATCATCAGCTGTCGCATGGAATGACGACGGTGAAAATTTGTGCTGGAGCTGCACTCGAACTCGGACTTGCCGCTTATCGCGAGCGGTCGCTTTTACTATTTGGCTACCCGTGCACGGTTTACGGCCAGATGCTAACACCCATATGTCGTCAACCACGCATGGCTCCCAAAGGAACTTTGTCTCTTAATTCAGAATAACGCAGGAACTGCAATATCCTATTTATTCGCCGACACTGAGCACGCGACTTTCAAGTAAAATGTCTCCCCTTTACGGGAATACACATAATGGATGTACGAGTACAGGTTGTAGACCCGTCTCAGACGACATTTCGCTAACCTGCGAGCGTTGTATTACAATGTCGCATGTTCTGGTAAACCATTAGAGTCTGCTGTAGGCACAGATCATCTACAGGTGTCTCCGCATGTTGTAACGGCATGATGACGATGCGACAATGCTATTTGTAACTCCCGTCGATCGGGAACAGCCTCGGATACATTGTCTACCAGATTCTCTATCGTAAATAGTAAACGAATTCTCACGCTTCCCGTAGACGCACTAGACACTCTTTTCACTTTTGACGATTATTCCCTCATTCAGAATTAAATACAGCGTCTTTATTGCGTGTAGAGCCCCATACTTGATCTCTTAGTCATCACTAATAACATAATTTGTGTGGAAAAAGGAAAGGAAGGAAAGACAGTGACGTCATATCTACAAAAAAATCACCATATGCGAGCACAGTACATGTTCAAAATTGAACAAAGTCGCCACAGATGTGGAAATAAACATATGTTTCATTGGTATACCTGCTTTTAAGCTGACAAAAAGCATTGTCCATACAAAAGGAATGCGATGTTCCTGCCGGCCGCAGTGGTCCCGTGGTTCTAGGCGCGCAGTCCGGAACCGTGCGACTGCTACGGTCGCAGGTTCGAATCCTGCCTCGGGCATGGATGTGTGTGATGTCCTTAGGTTAGTTAGGTTTAAGTAGTTCTAAGTTCTAGGGGACTGATGACCACAGCAGTTGAGTCCCATAGTGCTCAGAGCCGTTTTCTTTTCGATGTTCTGATCTAAGGAAAATTCCCTTTATATCCAATAATGGAAAAAAAGTCCACGTGAAATAATGATATGCACCGCAATGTCATCACAATACCTATTCGGATCTTATTTTTATAAGGGCACGTGATTACAAATTCTTATTTGGTCATATTGCAGACATGGTTAACACCTCAGCTCGAGGAAACGGAACTCATGAATAATATGGAGTTTCATCACGACGGGGCTCCGGTACACTTTCCTCTTCAGGTGCATGGTTTCCTTGTTTAGCTGTTTCAAGGCCGCTGGGTTGAACGTGTTTCAGCAACATGTCCAGTCACGTTAAAATGGCCACCACGAAACCTGAACCTTATAAAGGAAGGCAGTTCGTTGCAGGGGAATAATCAAGTCCCATGGGCCTCATCGTCGTCATAAATGTTAATGAAGAACAGGGCCAAACCGTTCAAGACGCCTTTAGAAACGTAACTCGTGAGAAGTTCCGAATGATGATATCGCGAGAAGCTCCTCATGATGATATCACTAACATCGATATGCAGCAGGATTTGCATTTATTTTGTTCAAACATTATGAATTACCTCGAAAAAAAAAACTGTCTATTGACGCACAGTCAACATGGGTTTAGAAAACATCATTCCTGTGAAAAACAACTAGCTCTTTATTCACATGAAGTGTTGAGTGCTGTTGACAAGGGATTTCAGATCGATTCCATATTTCTGGATTTCCGGAAGGCTTTTGACACTGTACCACACAAGCGGCTTGTAGTGAAATTGCGTGCTTATGGAATATCATCTCACTTATGTGACTGGATTTGTGATTTCCTGTCAGAAAGGTCACAGTTCGTAGTAACTGACGGAAAGTCATAGAGTAAAACAGAAGTGATTTCTGGCGTTCTCCAAGGCAGTGTTATAGGCCCTCTGCGTACCTTATCTATATAAACGTTATAGGAGACAATTTGAGCAGCCGTCTTAGATTGTTTGCAGTTGATGTTGTTGTTTATCGTCTTGTAAAATCATCTGAAGTTCAAAACAAATTGCTAAACGATTTAGAAAATATATCTGTATTGTGCGAAAATTGGCAATTGACCGTAAGTAATGAAAAGTGTGAGGTGATCTACATGAGTGCTAAAGGGAATCCGTTAAACTTCGGTAACACGATTAATCAATCAAATATAAAGGCTGTAATTTCAACCAAATACCTTGGAGCTACAGTTAGATACAACTTAAACTGGAAGTAACACATAGTAAATGTTTTTGGGAAGGCTAAGCAAAGACTGCGTTTTGTTGGCAGGACACTTGGAAAATGTTGCAGATCTACTAAGGAGACTGCCTACACTACGCTTATCCGTCCTCTTTTAGAATACTACTGCGTGATGTGGAATTCTTACCATCGGACTTACGGAGTACATTGAAAACGTTCAAAGAAGGGCAGCACGTTTTGTTTTACCGCAAAATATGGAAGAGAGTGTCACAGAAGTAATACAGGATTTGGATTGGACAAAAGAAACGAGTACTTCGTTCCGACAGAATCTTGTGACGAAATTCCAGTCACCAACTCTCTCCTCCGAATGCGAAAATATTTAGTTGACACACCTACATAGGGAGAAACGATCACCACGATCAAATAAGGAAAATCAGAGCTCGTACGGAAAGATATAGGTGTTCGTTCTTTCTGCATGCTATACGAGATTGGAATAACACAGAATTGTGAATGAGGTTCGATGAACCCTCTGCCAGGCACTTAAATGTGATTCTCAGAGTATCCATGTAGATGTAGATGTAGATGAAACTCACACGTAGGTCTCTGTAAGGTAAAATGGTGGATGTACAGATACGTTGGAGACATAAGTTTTACATGTAAGTACTTATATAGCCCATATAATATACTAGTACATCTACATGTGCAGGGTGTTTGTTTTAACTCGAGACATCTAAATACCTCGAAAACGACACATCGTACGAGAAAAACGTTTTAGGTGAAAAGTTAGTTTTAGTATAGGGGTCATCTGTCTCTACTACAGCTGGTCACCTGCTAACCACCCCTCCTGCCTGAGAGGGATCTATTGGGAAGTGGGAAGCTCCTCCAAATTTTACTGCATATTCGGATTTTACGCCAAAAAACATGTACGGTTTATCAAACGATTGTTTCCCATTTTTGGTGTATGACGCTGTGATCGGAAAATATCATGTGCCTGTTTTTCTAATGAAGAACCGACGCATTTTATTTCACATTTGTTTTACGATTTTGTGTTCTAACGGTTTATATTTGTATTTGATTGCATAGTGTGATATGATGTGGTGGTCCGCTGAGCGAAGGGTCGTGCGTGTGAGTGTTTACACGATATGTGTATATCCATGGCAGAAGCCCCTGTCACTGTCACTTCATGGACACTTTATGTTATCACAATGCTTGTGGTCTCTATTCCGCAGGTAGCTGAGTAATGATCAGCCTGAGAGTTACGGCGACTGGATGGAAACGTACACGGAAACAGTCACCCTGATGGCAGGGGTCAAGGGCGACCATCGAAATCAAGCATTCCGTTGGTTTTGGGACTCACCGCAATCAATCCCATAAAGAACAGAAAACTAAGTTATCAGACAAGTACTTTACTTGACATAAATGTCACTGTCCAACCATATTATTTGTACTGTATAATCACATTTGCAATCTTCAAGCAACATTTGAACGTATATTTCAACTTTTAGAACACAAAGGTTTACATTTACATGAAATGTGGAATGAAATGCGTCAGTTCTTAATTGCAAAAACAGACACGCTAGATAACTGTATATTACAAAGCTATCTACGAGCAGTGGAAACAATTATTTGGTAAACCCTACGTATTTGTTGGCGTAGAATCCGAATATGCAGTAAAATTGGGAGCTGGGTGGATGACATGTGACAATACAAAGTTGACACCGCCACGCAGAAGGTTTGCTAGGAGATTGTCGGTTGTAGCAAAGACAGATGTCTCCTTTACTAATATTAACTTTTCACGAATAATTTTTTTTTCTTATGATATAGCTTTCGAGTTATTTAGTTGCACCAAGTTAAAACAAACATCGTGTACTCACGGTGAGTGGCACAGTGTATTTCTGGTACCGCTATTCGATTTCCATCCGCTGTCTGATTCACGAATGTTGTGTGGGAAGAATAATTGTTAGTTAAATTCTGTACGAGCTCTAGTTTTACCAATTTGCGTCATGGTCATTTCGCCATGAATACATTGAAGGGTGTAATATGTAGGTAGATTATTCTTCAAACGCACGCTCCCGGAATTGTAATAGTAATCCTTTCCGTGACACACAATGTCTGTCTTGTAGCGACTGAAGTTCATTGCGCAACTCTATAACGCTCTTGCGCCTACTAATCGATCCGCGCCGCTGTTCGTTGGACCTTGTCCATCTCATCTGCAAACCATGACTGGTAAGGTTACACACTGATGAACCACACTTAAGCATAGGACAAATAAATGTTTTGTAAGCCGCTTCTTTCTTTGGTGCATTACATTTCCCTAGGGTTCTCCCAACACTTAAGATCAGGTCAAACAAGTATTTTGTAAGCGACTTCTTTTGTGGGTGCAATACATTTCCTTAGGATTCTCTCAACAAATCTCAGCCTGTCATCCATTTTCTTCTAAAACTTGTTTTGTGTGATTAGGTCGCCCTGGACGATTACTCCGGGTATTTCACCGATGTTACTGTTTCCAGTAAATTTCCACTATCAGCGTAATAGAACAGTGAAGAATTGCTTCGCTTATTTATTGGCAATAACTCAAATTTATTACTATCAAGATTCTCTCAGGTATTGCTGTATTTCGCTATAGTCACCTGGGGTTGCAGCCTTTCAGTTGACAAGAGCATCATCCGCTAGCAGCCTCATGGAGCTATCAACGTTATCCATCGTAAACAATAGCACTGCTGACAAGGTAGTTCGTGAACGAACGGCCGGATGTCAAAGTACAACGACCAAAATGTTTCGGCAAGCAACCACATTGCCGTCATCAGTTGCGCTGACGAACTGATTGTCTAGAAGCTGGCGCAGTCCCTATAAAACTACACAGGGTTTCAGTCTAACGTATCTTTACATCTGCCGATTTCTTCTCGTTGAGAATAAGGTACTGAATTGTATCTCCTAGATAGTAGTGAATCCAGTAAAAAATCTGGTCCGATATTCGGTAAGCTCGTATTTTCTTCACTGAAGAACAGTATAGAATTGTGTCGAGTGCCTTAGGGAAGACCAGGAACACGGCACCAACCTGAGAGCCTTCATCTTTATGGATTACAAGGACGAACAAAGCGGCTGTTTCTCAAGACTTCTGCTACGTAATCCATGTG
This sequence comes from Schistocerca gregaria, assembly GCF_023897955.1. NCBI lineage: Eukaryota > Metazoa > Arthropoda > Insecta > Orthoptera > Acrididae > Schistocerca > Schistocerca gregaria. The sequence goes on along the minus strand of NC_064921.1, from coordinate 515,846,235 downwards.
GATCGTTATACAATTTTAGTTATCTAGAGTGGAAGGAATAGGGGAAGGAACGTTAGGGTTTAACGTTCCGTTGACAACTTGGTCACTACAGACGCAGCACACAATTGAAATGTTTCAACGATGGGAAAGGAATTCAACCGTATCCTTTCAGAAGTATAAGCTCGTCATTTTCCTGTAGTAATTGACGGAAATGGTGGGTAAACTAAATCAGGAGGACTGGACGACGATTTGAACAATCGTCCCCATGAATGCGGATATGGTGTGCTATCACAGAACACCTTTTGTTTTTTTCTCGTGGAACATCATAATGTGTGAGCATAGAACATCTTCCGTAATTCTACGACAGAGTGACAGCGTGTGGGCATCATTTCGACGCCTCGTCTTGGAAACAGGAATACAGTTTTGACTTGAAGGTGCGAGAACTTCTCGGACTCTAGGCGCATCAACCGCCTGCAATATAGGTGCAGACAGTACCTGCAGTGTCGCTTGACAGAGAGCCTTAGCCCAGCTGTGAGCTTTTGCACCCGGGCCGACTGCTATGGCCGGGTCGCACTGAGCTGACTGAGTCATCGCTGGCTGCAATTGTATGAGCGTCCATGAAGAACGGTCAGCGGTCCTGGCGCACGTGTCGTAACGGCCCACCAGCTGTGCAGTACGGTAAGGTAATGCCCGCGGCAGGTACTGCATAGCGGACCCCATATGGAGTCGCAGGCTCTGAGGCTGCCGCCGCGATCTAGCTAAGGAACCACTGCTTTAATTCTGTGATCCGCAACCACATTCGTATTTGTTTCATACAGTGACGAGCTGAAACATCACCTGATTAACTGGTTGTTAGTCCACTTTTGGAACGCAATGCAGCCTCGGATCTGCGTGGCACCATTTCCAAAAACGCCTTGGTAGTTTTCCGGGGGTGAATAATAATAGATGCCTAAGCACAGGTCACACAGTTCCCATAAATTATGAGCTGATGGATTGTGGGCGCAGAGATGGGGCATGATAGCGCCCCGGAGGTGTTCCATCAGTTCGACATCAGGCGAAATCTGTCATGTAGGACATTAACATAATTCCACTACACGCTATTGAAAATAATGTATCCCACTTCTGGCCTTGTGACCCGGACAGTTATCTTGCTGGGAGGTACCGTCGCCGTCTGGGAAGACATCAGTCATGAAGGGGTGTAGCTAGTTCCCAACGGCGTTCACACAGTCTGTAGATGTCGTGGTAGCTTCGAATAGTACCACAGTTTTCATGGAAGCCCATGTCAATGTCCTCCATAGCATAAAACACTACCCTCACAGGATTACATTCACACGAGGTGCACGTTTCTAGAAGCCGTTCGCCACGATGTACCTGGACCCGACTATCGGCCTGGTGTAACAACAAACATTACTGTTCCTGCAAAGAGACATTTTCATGTTCACCCATGGTCCAGTTTTTATGATCCAGTGCTCACTAAAATCGCAAATGACGATGTCGCAGGGTCAATATGGGAACACGTAGCGATCATCGACTCAATAGCCCATGTTCAACAATGTGCGCTGAACGGTGTGCATCGACACACTTGTTACTGCACCACCGATGTACTCTGTCGTCAAATCTGCCACAGAACACCACCTGTCCTGTTTTACAGAGCGAGCACGCCCCCGACCTCCGGGTTCTGTGATCAAGTGTGGACGTCTAACAACTTGTCACCGGCTCTCAGTCGCTTTCCTTAGATGCTCACAGAGTAGCATACGAACAGCCGAACAGCTTCGCTATTTCCGAGATGATCGTTCCCAGTCCCCGACCCATAACTGTCTGCCCTTCGTCAAAGCCGGTAACGTCAATGGAATTCTCCATTTCCGGCCCATGTCGTCGCTGAAATGATAATCCCCATTCGACTCTGCTCCGCTTATTCGTATAATATCCTTATCGCCTGTGCTAGCATTCAATCCTCCGTGAGTAATGGTCATAATGTTTTGGCTCATCAGTGTACAACTGATGTTTATGACGGGTCACAAACCACAATCCATTCCCCGACGCACTATCAGTATAAGGAAGATACATGTGTATGTATGTATATGATGAACAGGGTACACTATGTCATCAAAAGTATCCGGACACATGGCTGAAAAAGACTTACAAGTTCGTGGCGCCCTCCATCGGTAACGCTGGAATTCAACATGGCGTTGGCCCACCCACTCTCGCAGGCATGCGTTCGATCAGGTCCTGGAAAGTTTCTTGGGGAATAGCAGCCGATTCCTAACGGAGTGCTGCACTGAGGAAAGGTATCGATGTCGGTCGATGAGGCCAGGCACGAAGTCTGCGTTCCGAAACATCCGAAAGCTGTTCTATAGAATTCAGGGCAGGACTCTGTGCAGTCCATTACAGGGATGTTATTGTCGTGTAACTACTACGCCACAGACTGTACATCATGAACAGGAGCTCGATCGTGTTGAAAGATGCAATCACCATTCCCGAATTGCTCTTCAATACTCCCCCCATGAACCGTGGACCTTGCCGTTGGTGGGGAGGCTTGCGTGCCTCAGCGATACAGATAACCGTACCGTAGGTGCAACCACAACGGAGCGGTATCTGTTGAGAGGCCAGACAAACGTGTGGTTCCTGAAGAGGGGCAGCAGCCTTTTCAGTAGTTGCAGGGGCAACAGTCTGGATGATTGACTGATCTGGCCTTGTAACAATAATCAAAACGGCCTCGCTGTGCTGGTACTGCGAACGGCTGAAAGCAAGGGGAAACTACGGCCGTAATTTTTCCCGAGGGCATGCACCTTTACTGTATGATTAAATGATGATGGCGTCCTCTTGGGTAAAATATTCCGGAGGTAAAATAGTCCCCCATTCGGATCTCCGGGCGGGGACTACTCAAGAGGAGGTCGTTATCAGGAGAAAGAAAACGGACGTTCTACGGATCGGAGCGTGGAATGTCAGATCCCTTAATCGGGCAGGTAGGTTAGAGAATTTAAAAAGGGAAATGGATAGGTTAAAGTTAGATATAGAGGGAATTAGTGAAGTTCGGTGGCAGGAGGAACAAGACTTCTGGTCAGGTGACTACAAGGTTATAAACACAAAATCAAATAGGGGTAATGCAGATGTAGGTTTAATAATGAATAGGAAAATAGGAATGCGGGTAAGCTACTACAAACAGCATAGTGAACGCATTATTGTGGCCAAGATAGATACGAAGCCCACACCTACTACAGTAGTACAAGTTTATATGCCAACTAGCTCTGCAGATGACGAATAAATTGAAAAAATGTATGATCAAATAAAAGAAATTATTCAGATAGTGAAGGGAGATGAAAATTTAATAGCCATGGATGACTGGAATTTGGTAGTAGGAAAAGGGAGAGAAGGAAACGTAGTAGGTGAATATGGACTGGGGCAAAGAAATGAAAGAGGAAGCCGCTTGGTAGAATTTTGCACAGAGCACAACTTAATCATAGATAATACTTGGTTCAAGAATCATAAAAGTAGGCTGTATACATGGAAGAAGCCTGGTGATACTAAAAGGTATCAGATAGATTATATAATGCTAAGACAGAGATTTAGGAACCAGGTTTTAAATTGTAAGACATTTCCAGGGGCAGATGTGGACTCTGACCACAATCTATTGGTTATGACCTGTAGATTAAAACTGAAGAAACTGAAAAAAAGGTGGGAATTTAAGGAGATGGGACATGGATAAACTAAAAGAACCAGAGGTTGTACAGAGTTTCAGGGAGAGCATAAGGGGGCAATTGACAGGAATGGGGGAAAGAAATACTGTAGAAGAAGAATGGGTAGCTTTGAGGGATGAAGTAGTGAAGGCAGCAGAGGATAAAGTAGGTACAAAGACGACGGCTAGTAGAAATCCTTGGGTAACTGAAGAAATATTGAATTTAATTGATGAAAGGAGAAAATATAAAAATGCAGTAAATGAAGCAGGCAATAAGGAATACAGAAGTCTCAAAAACGAGATCGACAGGAAGTGCAAAATGGCTAAGCAGGGATGGCTAGAGGACAAATGTAGGGATGTAGAGGCTTATCTCACTAGGGGTAAGATAGAGACTGCCTACAGGAAAATTAAAGAGACCTTTGGAGATAAGAGAACCACTTGTATTAATATCAAGAGCTCAGATGGAAACCCAGTTCTAAGCAAAGAAGGGAAAGCAGAAAGGTGGAAGGAGTATATAGAGGCTCTATACAAGGGCGATGTACTTGAGGATGTAAAGGAACTGAAAATATTGTGATTTAATCGCAGAGGTGCTGAAAAATTGTTCCAGTGACACACCAGAGAAATATCTGGTAAACTTTTTATCTTTGAGAGACATAGGAACAATTTCGCCCTCCATTTTTTATTTCTTGTATGAACGACTACTTTTTGTTCTGATGGGCTGGTGGGATGTCGTACTGTCTAATTACTAATGTGTGTGTGTGTGTGTGGTAAATGAATGAGTTAAAAGACGCAAGATGTGTTTTATATTATTTTCATCGCACAACAAGCCTTATTCCCATGCCTATGGAGTATTTATGTTAAACAGAGAAGGCGAGTTTTAGATGGAACCGAAGATCTTCAAAACGGCGCTGCTCAACAATAGAGGTACGTGATTGTGCTCTCTCCTTTCGTGGCCTCTAAAATTACTTCCGATTCGTTTTGCCGAGACATTCAGAACCTGCAATCTTCTTTTTCTTATAAAAATACTAGTCCGATGCAAAAGAAATACTCTTAGATTTAAATAATTGCCATTCTTTTACCCAGGCCACAGGGAATGATAGAACGTACGTGCCTCTACTCTGAATGTACGTTCGCAATCTCCGAGTGTGCTACGACGAAATTATTTCACAATGAAAATTTCTCATCAGACCGCAACCACTCGCACGCGAATGTACGTGTCCTCTGAATGTATCTAGTCAGTCACGCGCGTTGTTCAAAAGCTTTACTTTTAATATTCAGTGGATTACATTTCCGAAATTAATTTTTGTTTATGCTGCAAATCGTACTTCACGCGAAGTATTTATTACGTAAGTTTCAGGCTCAATTTAATAAAAAAAAAAAAAGATTCCGAATAATAGAAATAAAGAATAACAATCAAACAAATCAAACCTAAATAAACAGAAAGAGGGAACGTTACAAGGACAATATTATGGAAATGGGAGAGGATGTAGATGAAGACGAAATGGGAGATACGATACTGCGTGTAGAGTTTGACAGAGCACTGAAAGACCTAAGCCGAAACAAGGCCCCGTGAGTAGACAATATTCCATTGGAACTACTGACGGCCTTTGGAGAGCCAGTCCTGACACAACTCTACCATCTGGTGAGCAAGATGTATGAGACAGGCGAAATACCCTCAGACTTCAAGAAGAATATAATAATTCCAATCCCAAAGAAAGCAGGTGTTGACAGATGTGAAAATTACCGAACTATCAGTTTAATAAGTCACAGCTGCAAAATACTAACACGAATTCCTTACAGACGAATGGAAAAACTAGTAGAAGCCGACCTCGGGGAAGATCAGTTTGGATTCCGTAGAAATGTGGGAACACGTGAGGCATTACTGACCCTACGACTTATCTTAGAAGCTAGATTAAGGCAGGGCAAACGTGCGTTTCTAGCATTTGTAGACTTAGAGAAAGCTTTTGACAATGTTGACTGGAATACTCTCTTTCAAATTCTGAAGGTGACAGGGGTAAAATATAGGGAGCGAAAGGCTATTTACAATTTGTACAGAAACCAGATGGCAGTTCTAAAAGTCGAGGGACATGAAAGGGAAGCAGTGGTTGGGAAGGGAGTGAGAGAGAGTTGTAGTCTATCCCCGATGTTATTCAATCTGTATATTGAGCAAGCAGTAATGGAAACAAAAGAAAAATTTGGAGTAGGTATTAAAATTCATGGAGAAGAAATAAAAACTTTGAGGTTAGCCGATGACATCGTAATTCTGTCAGAGACAGCAAAGGACTTGGAAGAGCAGTTGAACGGAATGGATAGTGTCTTGAAAGGAGGATATAAGATGAACATCAACAAAAGCAAAACGAGGATAACGGAATGTAGTCGAATTAGGTCGGGTGATGCTGAGGGAATTAGATTAGGAAATGAGACACTTATAGTAGTAAAGGAGTTTTGCTATTTGGGGAGCAAAATAACTGATGATGGTCGAAGTAGAGAGGATATAAAATGTAGACTGGCAATGGCAAGGAAAGCGTTTCTGAAGAAGAGAAATTTGTTAAAATCGAATATAGATTTATGTATCAGGAAGTCATTCCTGAAAGTATTTGTATGGAGTGTAGCCATGTATGGAAGTGAAACATAGTTTGGACAAGAAGAGAATAGAAGCTTTCGAAATGTGGTGCTACAGAAGAATGCTGAAGATTAGATGGGTAGATCACATAACTAATGAGGAAGTATTGAATAGGATTGGGGAGAAGAGAAGTTTGTGGCACACTTGACCAGAAGACGGGATCGGTTGGTAGGACATGTTCTGAGCCATCAAGGGATCACCAATTTAGTATTGGAGGGCAGCGTAGAGGGTAAAAATCGTAGAGGGAGACCAAGAGATGACTACACTAAGCAGATTCAGAAGGATGTGTGTTGCAGTGGGTTCTGGGAGTTGAAGAAGCTTGCACAGGACTGAGTAACATGGAGAGCTGCATCAAACCAGTCTCAGGACTGAAGACCACAACAACAACAACACTGAGAAGCAAGAACGTGCTTTTAACATCAATGTAAGCCTGTGCTGTGATAGTGCCACGCAAAACACCAAGGGGTGCCACGCCCTCGATGAAAAACGTGACCACACCATAACACCACCACCTTCGAATTTTACTGTTGGCACTATACGCTCTGGCATATGACGTTCACCGGGAATTCGCCAAACCCACACCCTGCCATCGGATCGCAACATTGTCTACCGTGATTCGTCAATCCGCACAGCGTTTTTCCACAGTTTAATTGTCCAATGTTTACGCTCCTAACAGCAAACGAGGTGTAGGTTGGCATTTACCGGCGTGATGTGTGGCTTATGAGCAGTCGCTCAACCATGAAATCCACTTTTTCTCACTTCCCGGCTGTCTGTCATAGTACCTGCGGTGGATCATGATGCAGTCTGGAATTCCTGTGTGGTGGTCTGGATAGATGTCTGCCTATTTCACATTACGACCCTCTTCAACTGTCGGCGGTCTCTGTCAGTCAACAGAGAGGTCGGCTTGTACGTTTTTGTTCTGTACGTGTCCCTTCACGTTTTCACTTCACTGTCAGACCTAGGGATGTTTAGGAATGTGGAAATCTCGCGTACAGACGTATGACACAAGTGACACCCAATCACCTGACCACGTTCGAAGTCCATGAGTTCCGCGGAGCGCTCCATTCTGCTCTCTCACGATGTCTAATGACTACTGAGATCGCTGATAAGGAGTACCTGACAGTAGGTGGCAGCACAATGCACCTAATATGAAAAACGTATGTTTTTGGTGGTGTCTGGATACATTTGATCATCGGCACCCGACTAAACGTAGTAATGTAATGAAAAGGCTAACTCCATTCGAATAAGCAAACCATATGGCATGAAACCCGCCAACGAATACTACTAGCTGATAGAAAAACAACCTGATAAAGACTTAATATTGATACACCGACTTAGAAAAGAGTATACGGAAAAGGTTGTGACGATACATATTTTGGAACTGGATAATGTAAGATCACAAAGACAGTAGCAAAATAAGTACTAAAATTTACAAAAAAGGGTACAAAATACCATGACAAAATGAAAGAGCCGACCAACATGCACCTTTAAAATTCAGTTAAATATTCTTTATCTTTCGTTAAATAATTATGCTAAAATCTGCACTCCATTGCGTATCACACCTCAGAATGGCATTTTTTGTCTCTGAAAAAGTTAAGGAAATTGTAATATTTTCTGATACCATTTAATTTTTGGAAGCCGCAACTCGATAAAGGAATGGCCCTAATGAAACAAAACTCGAATTACGTGTGGAACAGTGTAACAGCAATAAGTCGCTAAGAAAAAAAATACAAAAAAACGCACGGTATTATGGGCAGGGACAACCAGGAGGGTCGTTAGGCCGCGTAGCGGGAAAAACTTTTATTCCTCTGCTCGCAAATCTCTTTATCCAAACTGTATATGAGACTCGTTTCTTCCGTTCTTCCGTTGATCGTGTGGTAATAAACGGCTGTGTGTATAGCATCATATCATGTTTACGTTGTATTTTGATGAAAGGAGAGAATGAAACCCGGTGCCTTCACATAGCCTACTCCTCTCGAAATACAAGAAAGGTGGCACTGAGTTTAAAATCTCCAACCGATGGACCAATTCCCATCAACAGTGTTACATGCCCTCATACCAGGACATCTTGCGAAAACGTTTGGAATTTAGTTCACGACTTTGACGTAGTCTGACGATCAAGAACCGTGCGACAATACGTCTCCTTTCCTTGCTGGCGAAATACTGGTGGTGAAAACTTCTTCCACCACTAAGTTTAAAATCGGTTACATTCGAGTGGAGTACCAAAGCACAAGCGTGCATTAATAATCTGGATCACGGAGGTGGGTAATAAGTTATTAACATTTGACATGTGTGTCATACATGTGGTCATAAGTAGCTCTCTTAAGCTGTGATGAAGGGTCGTCAAACGAATGGAAATTACAAGAAATTTCCAGAATATGCTGCTTTGTCTGCATGAAAGCGGTAGTGAGGCAGCACAGCTTTGAATAACAGCCACACTGCCAGTATGGCTGTAACGGGCGATGTACTCTCGTCCTCAGTATCTGTGGGACCTCAGAACACAGTGGCAGGTGTAGACTTGTCCCCGTCGACGGTTCGATTCCGCGTCCTGCAGACTGGACTGGCGGTGGTCATGACTACATGTCGGCTTCCATTGCCGATACACTTTTCAGTAGGCACTGTCGATAGAGAAAATAGCTTTCTTTGGACGAGTTCCGTTCCAGTGTGGATTTCACTGACAGCTGCATACGCGACAGACGCTGTCATGCCGACAGAACTTTCGCACTGCTGAGCGGTACAGCTCTCAAATGCCAAGTATTCTGGTTTCAGAGTATTACTAGAAGCAACAGACAAACCTGATTTTGCAGTATTGAGGGAAACGTAAACAGTAATAGCCTCAACAGGTGCGTTTTAGAACGTAAGTTACTGCCACTCTTCCTGCGCAATTCGTAGATGGAGAAGCATTGTGTGTCGACATCTGGTGCTGTATGTGGAAATACTGATACCATAGAATGAATTGAGAGGTTCTAAGAACATTTTCAGACAGTTTACGATTCCAGATCACGGCGTTTGGGTGCTCTGACAGTAATGGAGGGTTCATACCAAGCTGAATTCTCCCAGTCAAAGATCACGTAGATCTGTGTACGTTATCATTTCTATAATGGGCCATCAAAAAGTTTACGTTTAAAGCCATTGATACGGAATATACGCAACGTAGCAATACTACAATGCGGGTACATAAGATCAACATATGGCGAATAACGGTGACGTAATTACCAATGCGTCCAAACAGGATCAACGTCCTGTTAATGTTTCCTTGGCTGTCGGAGGACAAACACATCAGAGAATGAAGAACGTGTGGGCAGCATGTCTGTCGGAAACCACCATCCTGGAACTGTGCGCCAAGTTCCGCGCTGCTTCATGGTAACGAATGTCCCCATATTGCTAATTTCACAACGTAGAAGTTATGCCAACTCACGAGGGAGGCACAAGAACATCCGCCTTACACTCCTGATCTCTCCCCATGCGATTATCACGCCTTCTGTGTCTTAAAAAGGCATTGAAGGGTGGACAATTCCTGTCGCACGAGGATGTGCAGCAAGCAGTTAAAGACTTCGTCACTCAGCAGGACACAGTGTTTCAACCTGTAGCATCGTTGGGCTGATTCCTTCAACGGTGACGCCGATTTTACCTGGCTCTCATACTGATTCTGGACGTACGGGTTTCGAACGGAAACATTTTGATCGCCCCTTATACGAGGTCTGTTTGGAAAGTAAGGTCAGATGGGGTGCGAAATGGAAACCACAGTGATAATACGATGAAGCTTTGCAGAGATGCGTTGGGAAGTGTCTCTAGTATGCTCGTCGATGGTGTCACGTCGCTCTTTTCAGTTCTGAGCACACAGTGAGCACTTAAAGATGCTTAGGACAATAGTGTTAACGCCAAGTATGAGGGCCTGGTGTGAGATCTGGCCTTATGTAATGTAACTGACATATCTGTCATACGTTCCCTTCTGCACGACAATTCTCGGCCGCTCTCTGAAGGGGCAATGAAGGTACTCCTTCAGTGTTTCCCGTGGGAAGTGTTTTATCACCCACAGTATAGCCCGTAATTGACTGTCCCTGAATTACATCTCTGCTCACACGAACCGCTAGCTACGAAGATAACGTTCTAGCACGGACAACGACGTGTAGATCACCGTAGAGAATTGGTAGGAAGCACAGGCGGCTTTCTTATATCACGAGGGTATTGAAAAGCTGGTACGACGCTACGACAAACTTCTAAATCGGAGCGGCGACTATGTATAGAAATAACTGGAAGGTGTAGCTAACGGCTGCAAATAAAACAGTTTTGATTTTCACAGTGCTTTCCATTTTATGACCTATCGGACCTTACTTTCCGAATGGGCTTCTTATATCCCCATGTATGCAGTGCTAAATTCTTTCGGTCATATATTTATTTTTTCTTTTGTTATAATATTCACAAACGTTTTATTGTTATGCTTGTTTTTCAAAAACATTCGTCCGATTTCACAGGACCACATCTTCTAAACGACTGAATATTGAACGTAGGGGTAAACTGGAACTTCCGCATTACGACTGTAAATTTAAAAATTACCACTCCATTTTACAAGACTTATCCTTTATTTGCATGCACTTATAACGATGATACCCTCCTCCCCCTCCTGCTCCTCCTCCTCCTCAGGATTTCCTTCAAGCGAGCCACGTAGGAACTCTGTTCCGATACAGCTTTATCGGATCACACGTTACTCCTCTCCTCTTGAAATCTTCGGCATCCTGGTCTGTCCATATCTTCATAGGTCACCCAACCGTTTTTTTTTTTTTTTTTGCTGGTATCTCCATCTCCAAATACTGATGTGGATTTCGACAGCAGTGCATTTGCTTCACATGATCTAATCACTTCATTCTTGCAGCGCTCATTCTTTCCTCCATGGTCAAGGTCGCCTGCAGGTCTTTCCTTACATATTCGTACCTGATTGTGTCTCTCCTGGTTTTTTGTAGGTCTGACTCAGGGAATTTCATTTCGCATGCTTGTATTGGACTCTCCTCTTATTTATGACACAGGCCTCCAGAACATACGTCGTGATTGGCAGGATATAGGTTTAAAACATGGACTGTTTAGATCTTAGAGGGATTCCCTTGTACCAGATTAGGTGTCGTACTTGGTTTAAGAAACTGGATCCTTTTGCTACACGGTTCAAAACTTATGATTTCACACTTCCACAACTTGATATGACACTACCCAGTTGACTGAAACTTTTCACACATTCAACCTCCTCCTCTTCAAGTATGGTGTTACAAGATGAGAGTGTGCTGTTGATCTTCATTGCCACTATCTTGCTCTTACTCACAGTCGAATTCTTTAATTTTTTTACAGTTTTGTCCTCCCGAATGACGATGTCATCAGCAACAGCAAAAGCATTAATGGTATGCTTTGTAAATTTACATTTAGGCCCAAAATCTGAATTCATCTTTCACGAGTACTCAACGTGTCGTCCTCCGGGTGCTGGAGTGCAGTGTCATTATGTACGTGAATAGAACGCCAAAGGGTCCCTCTAAGAATTCCCCCTGATCCCCCCCCCCCCCTCCCGTTCAGCAACACCACTGGTGCCACCCACAAACCTTGGTTAAGCACGTTGCAAATGTACCTGCCACAAACTCCAACACCAGTCTGACAGCTCTTCTTCGTTTTTTTTTCTTTTTCTTTTTAGTGCCTGAAATTAGGCAAATCGCACGCCAGATCGTCGAAGGGGTTGTCTAAGCCTCAGGCGCTAGAACAGTCGCAAGGCAGAAAGTGTGTCCAATTTTCAGACAAGCACATTTGTTACATTGTCAACTAAGGTGCGTGCTTCTCAGCAAGGGTGTTGCCGAACTAGGGGATCTTAGACGGACGGTTTATGGTCTTATTCATGCACAGGTTAACATTGCACTCCGCCATGATAACACCACAAGAGGGCGAGAAACAGAAGGCGTGAAATAGTGTAAGTACACTTTACTGCTTCGGATCACGTTCAAATTTCGTTGATTGATTCTGAACGGTCCTAGTGGTTCCAACCTGTACACGAGAGCAAGAATTACGGTCGCGCTGTATTCCAAAGGGATGTGATCACCTTCAATGGGGATGCAGCCCTACAATGTCCTTAGAGAACGGTGGTAACGCCCGGTGATGTCTTCAGTATAAAGGATTGTCAAGAACGTCTTGCTGTTGCTTGTCGCACTGTGAGCTGTTGTTTTCGACCGCGAAATGTGTGGAATCAACGCCCCAGGAAAATGGGTGAGTTCATTGACGCCCTTAATGCAACACCCTGAGGAGTTTTCGTGTCGATTGTGAGCCGCGATGTTTCTGAAATATTTTCCTCTGCCACCCATAAGGAAACACCGTGATTTCAATGCCAAGGGTCACGGTTGTGACATCCATCGCATGAGACATGGAGAAAAGGGATGAACTGTGGATAAGAGGGCCTGTGACAACCTTCTCAACGTGTGACACATCTACGGTCGGGTTAGGCCAAATTGTGGTGAAATATGTTGCCGATGTGACATCATTAACCCACATTACAGTTCACAATAGCTACTAAGATGTGGCCTTTTCTTCGCACGTGTCGACACCTTGCTGTCTAAAGCGTCGCCGAACCCGAAGTTGACGTCATAGGGCCCCAATACTCCTCCACTATTAGAGAAGAAGGTACCAGGCATGTTCGAACCAAATTTCAAATTTATGAGTCTCATCTTTCGAAAAAATGATCCCTTAATCGTGCTGCGCAATGTAGCGTGCAGTATTCATTCTTAAATTCGATTTCTGAATGTCGACATACCATCAAGCATTAGTGACTGCCACGAGTGTCAATGCGTAATAAACAGCATGGTATCGCTGCACAGTATTCTTACCTTAACATGCCATCTTACAGTGAAATAAATGAAGATTGTGGACAACTCAGAAATATCATGAATCTTGAAGATTATTTTGATATTGGTATTCATTGGTCGATGCAGTAGACGTATTTCCCAATTAATTTGAATTCATAGCTTGCGCGCCACTGGGCAGGAAACCGGCCATTTAGCGAGTGCAGCTGGTGCGCCGTCATCCTGGACCCCCCACGCGGCGGAGAATAAACAGACGGAGATCGCGACCGGTCGCCGCTCATCAGCCATCAGCCGGCCGGGCTATTCTGGTAGCGGGCCAATCTAGGCCAGCAATTTGTCGCCGGCCTGACTCAGCGAGGCGGAGCAGGCAGCAGCAGTGTGTAAGGTCGTGTGTGGCATTCCCTGGCGACCGCTCCTCCCAGTCAGGAGACATGAACGAGTCTGTAATTTCACAAGCAAAATTTTCTCTCACCAGTTACACAACATGTCAGGGTGCTACAAACATATCCCTACCTCTTGCTAGGACCAATAAAGATACAAGGGGCATTCCATAAGTAATGAACACATTTTTTCTTAAATACTGTTGATTTTCTTAACTATTCGAATACACAGCATTATTCCGCGTTTTTTGGCTACAAAACTCTATTTTTCAACATCACCTGCATTCATCGCGATGCCCTTATACTACCTTCCCGGAAGTGCCTGTATGCCCTCATGGTACTGCTCTACTGGCCGATGTCGGAGCCAACGTATTGCTGCAGCAATAACCTATACATCGTCCAGGTACTGCTTCGCATGGAGTGCACCCTTCAGTGAGGCAAACAGATGGAAGTCGGAAAGTGGGAGATCCGGGCTGCTGAGTGGATAAGGAAGAACGGTCTAAAGAAGTTTTGTGAGATCCCCCTGGGTGCGCAGAATTGTGAAGCCTTGCCTTGTCACGGAGAAGGAGAAGTTTGTTTGCAGTTTTGCGGGACGATGAAGTTGTTTCGTCAGTTTACTGAGAGTAGCACCATACACTTCAGAGTTGCTTGCTGTATCATGAGGAAGGACATGAAACTTGAACTTCTTTGAACTTCTTCTCCAGAGGTGAGGTGGTTCGGCGCCACTCCATGATTTGCCGTTTTCTTTCCGGTTGGAAGTGATGAATCCATACTTCATCGCCTGTGACGATGTTCGTCAAAAAATTGTCACGATCAGCATCGTAACGCGGATGCAGTTCTGCACAGATGGTCTTTCGTTGGTCTTTCAGGCCTTCTTTTAGGTGGCGAGAAACCCAACGAGCAGCGAGCTATTTGGTTGTGATACGTTGGTCGCCACGAACAAGAGTATCCGCACCTTGCAACATAGCAGAAGTCACAGGTATGTGGGGCTGGATGCCACATTGGAGATCGGACAGGTTTACGCTACCTTGTTGTGATGATGACGGACGGCTTGCGCAACGACTTACCGTGCTTTTTTTCACTCCCATGTCTACGTAGATATTCTGGAAGCGCCTATGAGTGTCCGCGAAGGTCCGAATTTCCTTTAAAAGAAACTCAATGACAACTCTCTGCTTGGAACGCACCTCCACTACAGACGTCATTTTGGATGCTAATGATAACGCCGACAGCTACAGGCAATTCATGAAACTATAGGAGCTGCAGCGCGAATGTTCCATGACGCCTCACAGCAAATTCCACATGTTTCGACCGAAATTGTCTGACAAAAAAAATAGTTGCATTACATATTGAACGTTCCTTATGGAAAGGGAAAGTTGGGGTGACTTTTGATTCTCGCATCGAAACTGAAAGTCACCTTTGGCGCTACCTATAAGCTGCCGGTTTATTTGATTCCTGGAAAGGGTCTCCCCGTTTCGCTGAGCACCGAATGTGTGACGAGTCCAGACGGCGACAATACAACAACAGAGGGCGTTTGGGTTCTCCCTTCCAACAGGTGCAGCTGCATGTGAAACATTTCTTAACACCCATGGCAGATTCAGGAAGGAGGATACTGTCATTAGATTCATGATACACCCAAAGAACATTTTATTAAATGCGTTTATATTAATTTCACCTTTGTTAATTAATTTTCGGAACGGCAGTTTAAAAATGGTGATCAATTATACAGAATTTCAAGCTTCATTCGCTGCAGGACACTTTTCAGTTTCTCAATTGAAGGCTAGCCTACATGTATGTGGTGGCGAACTCATCAGCTGAGGACAGCGTTGTAGCCAGGAAAAGCCACACATTCATAGGCTGGCCGACGCGGTTCTTGAGTCCTCAGGTACAGCCAGCAATGCTCAGGAAGTCAAGTAGGGCAAGATGTAAAAGGAAAGCCCCTCCATTAACCAAAATTTACAGAAACAGGGTCTTTCCTGACTGTATGGAGAGACAGCTGAAAGGATTACCATTCCTCTCATTTACACGCTCGCAAGATTATGATCAGCGATCTCCAGACAAGTGAAATTCTGATAATGGTGGCTGCAAACTGCGATTTATTGTCAATCAGTAAACTGCCGACTCTGTAAAGAATCGAACTTACATGTATATAACAGCTTCCCAAATTGACAACGTTTCGAGCATTATGTGCAGAGCCCTCCAACCATTTAGGGATTTTCGTGATCTAACGCGCCAGATGGATAGGATTTGGCACGATATCCCCAGGACATCCAACATCTCTGTCAATCAATTCCGAGCCGAATAAAAGCTTGCATAAGCGTCGGAGGTGGACCAACACGTTAATGACTTGTTCATTTTGTAAAGCTCTTTCTTTCGAATAAATCATCCACTTTTTCTGAAATTGTAATCATTTGTGATTCTTGAAACTTTCACTGCGTAAAGCGTATTACATGAAGTGTATGGATGTATGGGTCGTTGGAGCACTCCATTTACCGTAAGCCCATACATATAGACCTGTATTTGCTGGTATCCAGCTGCCACCACTCATCACAAACTTAGGCGTCCTTCGAAAGTTGGTGCACCTGGCGCATGTTACGTCTGATGGAGATAGCCTTGCAAAGGAGCTGAACCACCTATAATTAGTATTCAGAGCTAATTCATATTCTCCGCAACAGATCAGCACAGCTTTAAAGAAGAAGAAACATACAACCTGCAAGATGAAGTGGAGAAGGAGAAGTTCAAGTCCCGGGCGTTCTTCCAGTACGTCGGCAATATTTCGTCGAAATTAGACAGAATCTTAAGAAAACATCATGTTAAAGCAATCCTGCGCCCACCCAGAAAGACTTGCTCTCTTTTTGGTTCGACAGAGGACCATGTGTGGTTGCGGAAATCTGGAATCTACAGAACATGTTGCTAGCGTGGCGAAGCCTACATTGATCAGACAACGCGCACAGTACGTGAAGGATACGTTGAACATTATCACCACGCTCGCCTTTCGTAGCCAAGAAAGTCAGCCAGTCAGAACATAGTATCTCCACAGGACACTCCATGGGTTATTCTGTCAAGGAAAGCTTGACCTGTACAAGATCATTTTGGGATTATTAAGGAATCAGTGAATATACGTTTAGTGGAAGGCCTTATTAATCGTAACGGCGGCTTTCAACTGCAAAAGATGTGGGACCTGATGATTTCTTTAATTTCATGACCAGTAGCACGTATAGCGATAATTAGTTCTTTCAATGTTGACATCTGAATTTTAACTCAGCGAGTGCGCATTCCGACAGACAGTGCACATGTAGAATCACCATTACTCATGCAGCTGCGAGCCATAGGTGGAGTAATATTCGAAGAGGGCGCGAAACTTTACAGAGGTCGCTTATGTAGCGGCTGCCTTTGCGCTTGCTGCTTCGCGCCACTTTTTGGTACAAAGGTAGTGGTGTAAGCTAGCAATCTCCAGTGTAAAACACTCACCTGAAGATGGCTGAATGGTTGTCGGCTAAAATACCATAGGAAGAAGTCGAAGTTATCTGGCTGCAATCCTGAACTCAAACGGAATACTGTGATTACTTGTTTGTCTATAGATGTACATCACAAATACTCACTTCCGTCCCATTCGAAAAATTCCTTCCTAGCGCATTTTTTACTGTTGTGTATTTAGACAAAATGAGAGATGGCTCACCTGTGCACTAACTCACTGTTTCTTTTACCGGAACCACCGCAACTACACGGGACGGGAAAAAACATTTACTATGTACAATTTTCGCCTTGCGACATTTACCAAGTGCGGACTTGTATGGACTGTAGTCGGCTTCCATTAGCTTGACTAAGCGAGCGAGTTTTTGCTATTGGACAGAAATAGCGCCACTTGTTGATTCCTAACAACCGCGCGCCGAATCGGACGCTCCATTGCTGTTGTTATTGAATCACAACGACATATTGTTTAATATGCAAGCTGCTGCGGCTCGCGGGGAGCAGATGGACGACCGTTATCAAATAAAGGAAATCCTCCGGAAACACACCAGATTTCGAAAACGTCAAATGCAGTCTCAACTGGTCTGGCAGTAAAAGCAATCGTTGAAGAGCAAACAAATCGAATGGACCAAAGATTTGGAGAAAGGATCGTCAGATTGTGAAAATTTCTAATATATTAAAACCGCACAGTCGACTGTGATACCTTGAATTGGTGCATACAGCTGTATTACTTGCGAAGAGTGCAGGCCAACATTTCGAAAATATGTCTAAGAATGTCCTCAGTTACCATAATTTTGACTATATTCTTCAATTATTTGTGCTACTTAGGTATGGAGATACGTTGCAACCATACTTTCATTCCTTCCGAATTGTTGTCCAATACGAGACGTGGTTAAAAAAAACTGCTTTCTTAACCTGTCCCTTTGCAGCCCTAAAGGAAAATTTCGAACAGTTCTGTTCCGTAACTTAATTAAACGTACATAAGATTGCTATTCACGCAACAACTGCTTGGCGAATTGTTTCTGTCCCCTGGCCAGTAGTATCTACTCCTCCAAATGCCCTTCACCTTACTAAAATCATTCTTATTTCACTCAGAATGAAAAGGAAAACACCAGTTTCTGTGCTATAGGTGATGGGCAAACCGTATTTCCCTAACCTCTTTCAAATCATTATACTAGCTGTCTGAAACTTCATCAAAAACTTCATTACTAAAGTATGCTCGAAACGACAGCCACAACGTATATGATTAAGGCGAAGACAGCGAATGATCACTTCATCGCGGCTGCACACAACACAAGAATTCTTACAGCAGCAGGCGAAATGACGCGAGTATAGCTCGATCATGATATGGTGGCCGATGCGTAGTGATGAGACCAAACGGTTATTTCCATTTTACTAGTTTTCGTCAAAGCGCTGCCCGAGTTCATTCGTTGGTTCGAAATGGGAGGCGGGTAAGTGTATTTCACCTTTCGGCCGGTCAGCGATGAGAGAACTGAGACGCACACCGCACACTCGTTCTCAAACGACTTTACAGAAACTATTCGGTACAAAAAATTCATTTTCACTTTACTTATATATTTATACGTCAGATTCATGATGATGAGTCCATTGTTTCGTTTATGGTCAGAGTTATTGCGATATTTACGTGAAAGTAAGACACTGATCGACATTCGGAAAAGTGTGCAATGGAGAATAACGGTCACTATGATTTTGAGTTTGGTGCATATTATATAAAATGTCGATGTCTATGAAATTAAGCCCACATATTGAATTTTTCTTTAGTCTTGGCTAGAGGTATCTATCTATCTGTCACCGATCTCTCGAAAATTCATCTGATGTAGCACACTTATTTGTGATAAAGCTAGAGTGAAATATTCACAACATTCCTCACAATTAATGGACGGATTCAGCTATAGAAATCAGATTTTGGCAAATGATAGCACACAAAGAGGAGAGTATTTTACCATATCGTTATTATGTAAAACTTCATTATCCATCGTGCTATTCCAAAAACTACAGACCTTTCCGTTGAAAGACTGTAATTTTTAAGGGCCATCGATAGCTGGTGCTGATTCGGTAGCAGGCTCGAACCCTGACTCGGGCATGGATGTGTGTCATGTCCTTAGGATAGCTAGGTTTAAGTAATTCTAAGTCTAGGGGACTGATGACCTCAGATGTTAGTTTCATAGTTCTTAGAGCCATTTGAATCTTTTTTTTTATAGCCGGTGTGCGGATGTTACGAATTTTGTAGTCGCGATAGTTCCGATTTCTCACCACACTGAGCACGAAGTCATATAACAGTAAAGAATATCGAGGGCTAGTAAACTGAAATACTTGGAAAATTACTAGGGGACGCTATTTTTATGCCCTTTCGTGTAGCGTCTAATTGGTCCAATGGCCTTAAGCAGGAGGATCCCAGTTCGTACGGGCTGTTGGTGTACTAAGACCTAACCATCCGCGATATACCAGAGCCCATCGATTGAGGTACGCCAGACTGATTTGTACAGGTCAGCGAGAAACTCCGAAAGCTGCCACAGGCCAGGAAAAAAGCAACTGAGGCGAAAACGAAACAGATTACGCGAAATGCTTTCGTCAAAAGATGAATAAGATAAAAATGTGTCTAGTAAAATAAAATATGAGAGTAAGACAGATCTGAAGAATCCTAAAAAATATTTGTTGTTATTTATTATTTATTTAATCGCATCCAAGCCATAGGCAACCCACATATTACATATACACACAAATACAAAACACATATGTATAAATAAAACAAACCCAAAATGGGGAGTCACATTACAATATAAAGACAAACATAGTATATATACCATATCACGTCCCGCCAAAATTCAGCGCATTTAACTGCCACTGCCGTATCGATTGCCAGATCTTCTTTCCTGCACACTTCCCCCATGTTGGTGCACTCCAGGAGGTGGTCCATTGTTTGGGTCTGTCCGCACTGGCACGTGTCCGTCCCGTCTCGGTATCCCCATCTACACGTGTTTACGTAGCATCTGCCCACCCCAGTTCGTAGGCGGTTGAGGATTCTCCATAATGGCCATTTTAGTTCATTTCCAGAGGCCAATTGTTCGTTGGCTGAAATTAGAGGTGCCTGGTCTCCCGTAGGCAGTGTTGCTTTCCATTTTGACAATCTGACCTTTTGTTTTGAGGTTTCGAGTGGTTGAACTGAGGTGAGGGAACTCCGTCTTGATTTTAGACGTGTGTCTTTGTCCGAAGAGAGGATGGAGCTGGTCGCGCAGCTGCTTGAGGCGCTCTGTTTTGCTCACTATAGCTCGTCTGATGTTGGGTGGAGCTATGCCACTAAGCAAATAAAGTTGGCTAACCGGGGTGTGTCTTAGGCATCCCGTGATTACGCGACAGGCATAGTTCAGCAGAGGATCCACTCGTTTCGCATGCGCTGATCTTTCCCAGGCTGGGGCAGCATATTCAGCAACCGAGTAGCAGAGTGCAAGTGCCGACGTACGTAAAGTATGTGGGTCGGCACCCCATTCTGTGGAGGTGAGCTTACTCAGGTTGTTGTTTCTTGTTGGTAGTTTGCCTCTGACCTTGCGTACATGATGTCTGTAAGTAAGTGTGCGATCGAGGGTGACGCCTGCAGCTGAACGCGATCCGTTAGTTGTTCCACGTGATGTTTAGGGTATGTTTGGCGTCTCGGTTTCGAAGATGGAATAGGCAGGATAATGTTTTTGCTGCGTTCGGGCGTAGTAAGTAAATGTTATTAAATAGGTACACCTTCATGATGTTTACGATCGATATACGCGTGGAAAATGTTAAGAACACTAAAAACAAACTCAAGTGAAGTGCAAACGGTGGACTAGCTGATTTGGGAAATTGCGGAAAGTAGTACAGGACGCTGTTAATAGAAGATAAGAATCGTTTTACAGGGAATGAACGGCTGCCAATAGGAACAAATTAATGAAATAACAAACCAGACGTAAGCATAAAACTTTAAAAAAACGAAGAATAACATGGCATTCGGTAGGGATGGTGAAGAAGTCTCCTTCGGTGGTACTAGAATCCTTGCAGTAGTCTTTGACAGCTGTCTGAACAGAAGTGAAATCACTGATAAAAGTAATTTATCTTTTATAAGTTCAATGTGTGAAAAATAAAATAAAAATTTGCAATAACTGTACTTGAGTAAGTGTTGTGCCATCTATATGCTGTAACGGCAAATTATAAGAAGAACAATATTAGCACAGGTAGAGGATTCGAAAGAGCGAAGTGGATTAAGCGCTGGCATAGACGATATATTCTACTACAAAGAGCTAGCGAAGAATAATATACTAAACTGAGAGATGTGTAATATTATACAATAAAATATATTTGCACAGGTGGCCTAGGGGTAGCATGCACCATTAATAACGAAAACGCCCTCGGTTCCGATTTCGAATCCCGTTAACGCTTAAATTTTGAATTAAAAACACCAGCAATGGCGGTCGATGACTTGCGGCATAGGAAGTCACCGTCGTTCAGCCAACTGTCTTGTCAAAGAGGGCAGAGGAGAGAACAGAGGTTCAGGGCACTCCCTTGGAGGTCGGAAGCTGCACCTAGAGGCACAAGAATCATAATGATCAACGCCATGAGGATGCAGAACGCAATGGAGAAAGCTGCATTAAAGACACAGAATTTGTATCCTCAGGACATGTGGTCTCTAACTGAAAAAGTGTCACAATTATTTCTCATGAATAGGGATGAGTAAATGGAAATAGGTTAATAATTGCTTAAATAATTGGAAAAATTGATTGGAAGAATAGTTGTGAAAAATTTTGAAGGTAGTTTATGAATCTGTTCACAGTCTTGGGTGAACTTTAACTGATACCAATTTCAACAGACGTAGGATATCATTACATTCAAGATCAATCAACATAATTTGCATTACGTACTGCTGCTTTCGGGTGATGCGGTACCAAATAATCACCGCAACCATTGAAAATGTCGATATGTCTATAAGTTCTTGAACGCACGAAGCACAATATTTTTAGTATAAGTAAACCAAGTTCAGTAGGTGCCTATCAAGTTTGAGTCATTACCTTCATATTTATTCAATTGTGTAGTCTTGAGTCTGACTATGTTGATGCGGGAACGCTCCTCCAGATACGGCATTAATTAGCCTTGTCTGCATCGAACCACTTCATGCAGGGTCTCGGTGGCGAGTAAAATAATGAACAGGTAGGAGTTGGATTTATAACCGTGCGAATAAATATTCCCTTTCTAATAACTTTCTATTATACTTTTAATGAACGGTTAAAACACGCATTTTTATCAGTACTGGTACGACGGATCCAAGGATACATCCGTACGCCACCACTTCCCGAAACAAAAGGGTCAAGATACATGAATTAATAAATTGAAGAGCGTATTTCTTACTTTATTTCATACAGATATTTAACGATGTATCAAAACATTATCTTTGTCACAAAACAGCTCGTAAAATTACTTTAGGCGGTGTCTTTGGTTTATATCTAATTCAGTTTACATATAGCTTATATATATCAGGGTGGAGAAAACTGTATCGCGAAATTTTAAACCTGGATAGCTGGTGCCAGTAAGAACCAAAATTACTGATGTTGTGTTGGTCGACAACGCACCATTTTTATAAACTACGGAAACTTGGCACCACGTTTGGCCATGGCATCGCCCTGTTGCCGTTCGTCTGTTGACGGGGAGCGCTATGGTTGTCGGTTCACACATACACACGGTGCTCGAGTAACATGTCGTTTTTGGAAACCCAGAATCTACTATGTAAGAATCAACATGGATTCAGGAAACAGCCATCGTGTGAGACCCAACTCGCTTTGTTTGTTCATGAGACCCAGAAAATATTAGATACAGGCTCCCAGGTAGATGCAGTTCCGCACTGTCGCCTGATAAACAAAGTAAGAGCCTACGGAATATCAGACGAGCTGTGAGGCTCGAGTGTTTAGCAAACAGAACACAGCACGTTGTTATCAATGGAGAGACGTCTTCAGACGTTAAAGTAACCTCTGGCGTGCCACAGGGGAGTGTTATGGGACCATTGCTCTTCACAATATATATAAATGAGCTAGTACATAGTGTCGGAAGTTCCATGCGGCTTTTCGCGGATGATGCTGCAGTATACAGAGAAGTTGTAGCATTAGAAAATTGTAGCGAACTGCAGGAAGATCTGCAGCGGATAGGCACTTGGTGCAGGGAGTGGCAACTGACCCTTAACATAGACAAATGTAATGTATTGCGAATACACAGAAAGAAGGATCCTTTATTGTATTATTATATGATAGCGGAACAAACACTGGTAGCAGTTACTTCTGTAAAATATCTGGGAGTATGCGTGCGGAACGATTTGAAGTGGAATGATCAAATAAAATTAATTGTTAGTAAGGCGGGTACCAGGATGAGATTCATTGGGAGAGTCCTTAGAAAATTTAGTCCATCAACCAAGGAGGTGGCTTACAAAACACTCATTCTACCTATACTTGAGTATTGCTCATCAGTGTTGGATCCGTACCAGATCGGGTTGACAGAGGAGATAGAGAAGATCCAAAGAAGAGCGGCGCGTTTCGTCACAGGGTTATTTGGTAACCGTGATAGCTTTACGGAGATGTTTAGCAAACTCAAGTGGCAGACTCTGCAAGAGAGGCGCTCTGCATCGCGGTGTAGCTTGCTCGCCCGGTTTCGAGAGGGTGCGTTTCTGAAGGAGGTATCGAATATATTGCTTCCCCCTACTTATACCTCGCGAGGAGATCACGAATGTAAAATTAGAGAGATTAGAGCGCTCACGGAGTCTTTCAGACAGTCGTTCTTCCCGCGAACCAAACGCGACTGGAACAGAAAAGGGAGGTAATGACAGTGGGACGTAAAGTGCCCTCCGCCACACACCGTTGGGTGGCTTGCGGAGTATAAATGTAGATGTAGATGTAGATGTAGATGTAGATGCTCACCCCGTCACTGCCCCAATGTGATACGCACACTAGTGTTGTCCGGAGCATCCGGCAACAGGCCAATCCCGTGGCCAATCGCAGCGCGTGACACCAAGTTTCCATAGTTTAAAAACTGTGCTTCGTCGACCTACACAACATCAGTAATTTTGGTTTCTACTGGCATCAGCTATCCCGGGTTAAAATTTCGTGACACAGTGTTCCTCCACCCTGTATAGGAAAACAAAAGAAAGGAAAAGAATATGATTCAATGCACTCCACTAGTGCCCATTCAGATCTCCGGAAGGGGACTTCCAGGGGAGAGCACACTAAGAGAAGAAGACTGTATAACCAACGAAAGGATGACGCTCTATGAGTCGCCGCGCGGAATATCAGAAGTTCGAACATGGCAGGGAAACTAGAAAATCTGAAAAGGTAATTGCTAAGACTAGATTAAGATAGTGTGTACAGAGAAGTGAACTGGAAAGACCAACAGGATTTCTGGCCAGACAGGTATAGGGTAATATCAACAGCAGTAGGAGATGGTATAACGGAGGTACGATTCGCAATAAATAGGAATATAGGGCACAGAGTGTCGCACTGTAAACAGTTCAGTTATACGATTGCTGTCATCAGAATCGACAACACCAACTATCGTTCACGTATATTTGCCGACGTCACAAGCCGAAGATGACGAGAAAGGGAATGTGTATGAGGATGTTGAACGGGTAATTCTGTGCGTAAAGGGAGATGAAAGTCTAATAGTCATGGAGGACTGGAATTTGATTGAAAGGGAAGAAGTAGAAGAATGGGTTACGGAAAAATATGGGCTTGGTACTAGGAATGAGAGAGGAGAAAGACTAATTGACTTCTGCAATAAATTTCAGCTAGTAATAGCGAATACGCTGTTCAAGAGTCACGACAGGGAGAGATATATTTGAGAAAGGCCGGTAGACAGGAGAATATTTTGATTAGATTGCATCATTCTTAGGCAGAGATTCCAAAATCAGATAATGGATTGTAACCAAAAGCAGATATAAAGGCAGATCACAATTTAGTATTATTGAAAAGGAAGTCTAAGAGACTAGTCAGGAAGAATCAACGTGCAAAGAAGTGGGATACTGAGGTACAAAAAAATGAAGAGATACTCTTCAAGTAATAAAAGGTGCCAGATGTTTAGATAAGGAATAGCTCAATTCAGTTGAAGAGTAATGTACATCCCTAAAAAGGGCAAATAAAAGCATGGTTACAAGGAATGTAAATGCGAAGAAATCATAGATCACAGAAGAAATACTTCAGTGATCGAAGAAAGAAGGAAGTGCAAAAGCGTTAGGGAAATTTCAGGAATAGAAAAGTACAAGTCACTTGGTAACGAAAGATATGGGAAGTGCACGGAAGCTAAGGCGAAATATCTGCATGAAAAATATGCAGAAACCGAAAAAGAAATGATTGCCGGAAACATTGACCTAGGATATGGCAGAGTCAAAATGATCTTTGATGAAATGAAAAGCAAGAATGATAAGATTAAGGATGGAATAGGAATTCCACTGTTAAATGCAGAGGAAAGAGCAGGCAGGTGGAAAGAGTACAGTCGAGGCCGCTATGTGCGGTAAGACTTGCTGATGAAGTGAGGGAAGAAGGAACAGGAGTCGAAAAGATAAGAAATACAGTATTAGAATCCGAATTTTTAAAACAGCTTTGGAAGACTTAAGATCAAGTAAGGCAGAAGGAACAGATAACATTCCATCAGAATTGATAAAATCACTGTGGGAAGTGGTAACTAAACGACTACTCACGTTGGTGTGTAGAATGTATAGGTGGGGCGATATACGATCGGGTTGGTTGGTTGATTTGTGGAAGGGGACCAAACAGTGAGGTCATGGGTGCCATAGGTATGGGAAAGGATGGGGAAGGAAATCGGCTGAGCCTTTTCAAAGGAACCATCCTGCCATTTGCCTGAGGCAATTTAAGGAAACCACAGAAAACTTAAACCATGACAGTCGTACGCGGATTTGAACCGTCGTCCTCTCAAATGAGAATCCAGTGTGATACCTAAACGGCAGAACAACCCAAGACGGACGGAGCAAGGAGGACATAAAAAGAAGATTAGCACAGGCAAAGAGGGCATTCCTGGCCAAGAGAAGTATACTAGTATCATACATAGACCTTAATTTGAGGAAGAAATTTCTAATAATGTACGTTTGGAGCCCAGCATTGTATGGAGCATGGGAGAATCGGAACAGAAGAGAATCAGTTCATTTGAGATGTGGTGCTACAGAAGAATGAATTAGATGGAGTGATAAGGTTAGGAATGATGTGGTTCTCCGCAGAATCGGCGACGAAAGGAATATATGGAAAACATTGATAAGAGCAGGGTGGAAAGACACCTGTGAAGACATCGGGAAATAACTTCCATGATACTAGAATTAGCTGTAGAGGGTAAAAGCTGTAGAGGAAGACAGAAATAGGCACACATCCAACAGAGAGTTGAGGGCATAGGTTGCAAGTGTTACTCTCAGATGAAGAGGTTGGAAAAATTAGTGGGGAGCCGCATCAGACCAGACAGAAGACTGATAACACAAAAGAATTGTTAATTTGAAGAAGGCTTATAAAATGTATCAATCGAAAAAAGCGACAGTGGAAACAAAATGGTTTTTGCTACTTATATCAGTGTAGTGAAGCATAAGGAAAATATAAGTAGTCCCAAAAGACATAACTGTCGGGCGGAAGGGTCTACGCTGAACAATGAACTGACACAAAGCTATTGTAGCTCACTAACATTACTCGCAACATACACTGATGAAATCCTGCTGAAGGAGGAAATGTCAAAGAACTGGTCTGCGACTTAAAACAATTACAGAGAAACACATTCACCAAATTGGGCAGCTCAATTGAAGAGAGGTGGACATCTCTAAAAAGCTCAATCACTGAAGTTGGACAGAGTAACATAGGTGCAAGGAAGGTAACTGGGAAGAACCGTGGGTAACAGAAAAGATATTTCAATTAATGAATGAAAGAAGAAAGTAAAAAATTGTTGGGGAAAATTCAGGAATACAGCAATATAAATCATTTAAGAATGAAATAAACAAAAAATATTCAAATGTGTGTGAAATGTTATGGGACTTAACTGCTAAGGTCATCAGTCCCTAAGCTTACACACTACTTAACCTAAATTATCCTAAGGACAACAACACACACCCATGCCCCAGGGAGGGCTCGAACCTCCGCCGGGACCAGCCGCACAGAAATAAACAGGAAGTGCAGGGAAGCGAAGGTAAAGTGGCTCTAGGATAAATGTGAAGAAGCCGAAAACAGAAAGGGTCTTCGGAAAAACTGATTCAGCAAGTAGAAAAGTCAAAATAAGCTCTTATAATATTAAAAGCAAGTGCGTGAACATTAAGAATGCAATGGGAGTTCTGCTGTTAAGCACAGAGGAGGGAGTGGATAGGTGGAAAGAGAACACTGAAAGCCTTTATGGGAGGGATGACTAGCCTGCTTGACTGAAAAAGATATGGTGGCCAGTACTGAAGAAGTATACGAGTTCGTATGACAGTTAACGTTTGATAGAGCTTCGGTGGAATTGTGATCAAATAAGGCAGAATGGATCGATAAAGTTCCTTCGGAACTTCTGAAATCAGTGGGGGAAGTCGCAACTAAACGATTATTCAAGTGAATGTGTAGAATCTATTAGTCATAAAACTTAACATCAGATATTCAGAGAAAAACATCCACATTGTTCCGAAGACAGAAAGGGTAGATAGGTGAAAACTATTACACAGTCAGCTTTACTGCTTATGCATCCAAACTGCTGATAAGAATAATATACAGAAGAAGGAAAACAAAACTGAAGATTCGTTAGATGACGATTAGCTTTGAGGGCCCAAAACAGCAGCTCTGATGTTGCGAATGATAATGGAAGTAAGATTTAAAACAGAGAGAATGGGAGAAAGAGAACTAAGTGTTCGATTTAAAAAGGATGCACCTTTCGCTTGTACTGGTCAATCTATACATAGAAGAAGCAATGATGGAAGTAAGAGATAGGTTTAAGATTGGGATTAAAAATCAAAGTAATAGGACGTTAGTAATACGATTCGTGATGGCACAGCTATCCTGAGAGTCTGTGAGGAAGATTTACAGGACGTGTTGACTGGAATGAACAGTCTAGGTGTACAGAACGTAGACTGCAAGTGAACCGGAGTGCTGGAAATGAGATTAGCGATAAACTTAACATTAAAATTTTGACCACAAAGTAGACGAAGGAATTCTGTTACCTAGAATACATAATACATAGCGGACGAAGGACGGTGGACACAGTAAACCAGATTAGCTCGAACAGAAAGAGCATTCCTGGCTAAGAGAATTATACTAGTATAAAATACGCTTTAATATGAGAAAGAAATTTCTGAAAATGTACGTTTGTGCACGGCATTGTATGGTAGTGTTTCGTGGACTGTGAGAAAATTGGAAAAGTAAAGATTCAAAGCGTTTAAGATGTTGGCTATAGGTGGAAGTTTAAAATTAGTTCGACTGTTGAGGTTCTCTGCAGTATCAGTGAAGAAAGGAATACGCAGAAAACTGACAAGAGGGAGGGACGAGATAACTGTACTTGTGTTAAGACTTCATGGAGTAGCTCCATGATATAAGAGAGAGATGTAGAGGGTAAAAAACCATGGAGAAAGACAGCGGGTGGAATACATTGTAAGCTGCCGCTTGTTTTTAATTATAAATATATGTCTTTGTGATGGTAAATGCTACTATCTTTACATAAAGAAAAGTGTTATCTTCTATGTAACTTAATTTAATAAGACTGGACATTGAATTGCTGGTGCACCCAATTACCACCACAATAAAAATAAAAACGGTGAATCGCTGAAGGAGTACGAATGAAAACACTGGCGAATTTAAGTTTATAAAAATAATGACAAGTTTTATTAACTGTTTTATCACTACAGCGATATTCTAAATCTTACACAAAAAAGACAAAAACAAATCATAAGGCAAATGGTGCTTGATTGCCAAAGCATTAATTGGGGTGGAAGCATAAAAATTCTTCCTGAATTAATCCCTTTTACAGCGCAACTTGACTTTGTTTACATGAATCCATTGTAAGAACCAACTCTGTTCAAATGTAATCAACTACGACCAAGTATACGACAAACTATGGAGAACAGAGAGCTGAGAATCTCATTTAACAACCCTACGCTGGTGCAACAGCATTTTACCCTTTCACCTTGATTCCGGCGCCAACAAAAAACGATGCGTTGTGGGCGAGAAGCGGCGTGCTGCCACAGCACAAACACACAAAATTCCAAATGGAAATTACCGCTTTCGGCCGTCGCCTTACCCTACCCGAAGACTTTCAGTAACGATAGAAGCGTACGAATTCCTTTTGATGTATTACAAGATTGTGCCGATCGATGAACCATTTTAAAATCATTCTTCTGCTTGCCTTAAGAGAAATTTAACATTTCTCATCCGTATAAGGCATGGAAAAACGCAGGCTTCCAGCAGCAAAAGGTAACCGCGACATTTTATGGTTTGTTGGTGACGATCCGCTCCAGCGACAATGCTCGTACTACAGGTGACGCCACCACAGCCGCCTTGATTGCGAGGCCTTCACGGCCGCCAGTTTGCGGTTTTCCCGCCCTCGTGCTGTCTTCAAAACTAGGGCACGCGGTCATCCGACATAGCACTTTCCTCTTCTCTAACGAGAAACTGTTAAATATAGAAACAAATCACCATAAAAACCGTTTTAAATCACTCCAATCCACTACGTTTCTACGAAACACAAGAGTAAACCAGACACTCGCTTTGCCCGATGCCCAAAAACCGTGAGGAAACATGTCTACCAGTAACGTTGGAACCATTACTGCTCGCCTTGTAAATTTAAAATCACCTAATGCTCAGCCTGTACGGTAATTTCACGCACTGGCTACTCTTGTGGTGTTGTCGAGTTTGGTAGTAATTATATGAATGATTGAAACATAAAACGTTTAAATGTAATACACGGTGAGAGGATGGTGAAAACATCAGATATGTTTCAATATATAAACACGTCAAACAAATGCTCTCGCAGTGCCATCAGCAGTAAAGCTTTTCGTGCTTTATTGTCTAGTTAAAATTAACACAAATAATATATTTTACTTCTTTACGTTTTAATTAAGAGTCTGT
Source organism: Schistocerca gregaria (assembly GCF_023897955.1). NCBI lineage: Eukaryota > Metazoa > Arthropoda > Insecta > Orthoptera > Acrididae > Schistocerca > Schistocerca gregaria. The sequence goes on along the minus strand of NC_064921.1, from coordinate 515,816,200 downwards.
CGACTGATTTGATTAGATCCTGTACTAAGTTCTATACTTTGTTTCCGCATGCGTTTTATTCACAGTGTTCAAAACAATTCAGAGCATATTTCCCGACAACTACATCTACAGTGTTATATTTCTCCATCTACCACTTCAAATTGTTCCTTTCAGTGCCTAAATTACATTTGGGTGTCGAACTACACGTGACAAATTGAATCATATACGGGAGACACCTGTTGTACCCATTTTTCTTCGTTTACAGTTTTTTTTTTTTTTTTTTTTTTTTTTTTTTTGCAGCTTAGTCCTTCTCCTAGGCATTGAATTTTTAAGTGTACCTCCTCATATCCTTCTCTGACGGTAAAATTAGCTCTCAACTTTATTCCCTAACTTCACAACTGAGACGCTTTTCGCTCGCCCTCTCCGATTTTGCTATGGCCCACTTTTCATTTCATATCATACTCTGCTCCAAGTGTGCGTTTCGAGTTAGTAGTTAATACCTGCACAGCAGTCATGTTCAGTTAGTTAGTTAGTTCCGTGTTCCATTGATCAATAGCGCGAGAAAACCATTATGATGTGGAACGAGTCAAATACGCAAGAAATGCGCACACGAAACAAGTTTTTCTTTTTATGTTTACATTATAGTGTTATACCTAAGTGTTTCTATTATCTATACCATTCCCTTAAATGACAGAAAATGCATATGTTATATCTCCAGATTTATTTACTCATATTCAAGAATTCATTTACGGTATAGAAGGAGTTGTCAAGGAGGTATGATTTCAATTTGTTTTCGAACGTATTACTGCTGTCTGTCAGACATTTTCTTTCATCTGGTAATGTAACAAAAAGTTTTATTTTACCCCTTTCCGTGTCAAAGATACGTTAAGTAAAGGATAGTGTAGTTCTCTCTTTTTTCTGGTATTGTAGTCATGAATGTCGCTGTTGATTTTAAACTGGTCCATGTTGTTGAGAAAAAATTTCATTACTGAGTAAACGTACTGTGAAGCAGTTGTAAGAAGGCCTAACCTTTTAAACAGATGCCGAAAAGATGGGCGACTATGAACCACACACATTATTCTAACTCCTTTCTTTTGAGCAGTGAATACCTTTTCCCTAAGTGTTGAGTTGCCCCAGAATATTATTCCATATCAGACATCAGACAGTGGAGGTATGCAAAGTATGGCAGCTTACTAATTTCTACATCCTCAAAATTGACAGTTATTCTGATTTCAAAAGTTGCTGAACCTAGTTGCTTTAGGAGATCCAAAATAAGAATTTTCCAATACTTTTTGCAGCAGAAAACAGGATGTACTGTGTTTTTTCTAAGTTCAGAGCCAGCCCATTCGCAGAAAACCAATTAATAAATTTTCCAAAGGCCTTATTTATATCATTTTCTATCGGACTTCCTTTTACTGGATTAATAAACATGCTTGTATCATCAGCAAACAGTGTCAGTTCAGCATCTTGTTTCACATAAGAAGGGAGGTCATTCACATATATCAAGAACTGGAGGGAACCCATGATCGAATCTTGTGGAACACCTAATGTAATTTCACCCCAGTTAGATGAAGTGGCAAACTCCATGAATCACTTGAAGCATATAAAGGGACTTTTTGCTTCCAGTTCTGTAGATATTACTTAAACCACTCATATGCTATTCCATTTATACCATAGATTGTAATTTCTCCAACTTAATGTCATGGATCACACAAGCAAATGCTTTGGATAACTCACAAAATATTCCTACTTGTGACTTTTTACTATTTAAAGACTCTATTATGTGGACAGTGAAACTGTATATTGCTGTCTCAGTGGATCAGCATTTCTGAAGTCTGAACTGTGATTTACTAAGTATCCCATTACTGTTCAGATGGCTAACTACTCTTGAGTACGTTACTTTCTTAAAGATTTTTGAAAATGCTGTAAGCAAGGATACTGGCCGGTTATTGTTGACATCTGTGGTTTCCCCCTTTTTGTAGAGAAGCCTGACAACGGCATATTTTAACCTGTCTGGAGAAATACCTTGAGTCAGTGATGCATTACATATGTGACTCAAAACATCAGCTGTAATTGCTCCACATTGTTTCAATAACTTGTTAGAGATGTCATATAGTCCAAAAGAACATTTATTTTTATAAGATTTAATAATTTTCCTTATGTCACAAGAGGCTTAATCTGACTAAAATTTTTCAAAACTGACTCTTCCATGTACAGCCAAGCTTTTTTTTTTTTTTTGAATTGTTCTCACCAATTTTTTCTCCTACACTTAAGAAGTGATTGTTAAATACATTGGCTACCTGTGTACTGTCGATTAAGACGATATCATTCTCTTTAACAGTAATACTATCTACCCAGTGGTTACTTTTCCTGTCTCCCTTCTGACAACATTCCATATTGATTAGATTTTATTGCTGGAGTTGTTAATTTCTTCTCTAACATATATATTTCTTGATTTCCTTTCTCAATATCTTACAATAATTTTTATACTGTAAAACTACTTCTGGATCTTTACTAGTTCTTGCTGCCTCGTACAGTTTTCTTTTTCTTTCTCAAGACACTTTAATATCTATAGTAGGCTTAATCCAAGGTTTCTTTGAAAAGTTTGTGGTGTTACATTAATATTTTTCTTTGGAAAACAATGTTCAAAAAGTGATATAAATTGAAGAAACTTTTCTTGTCTAGTGTGCGTCTACTTCTGCTATGTTCCTTTTATCAGCAATCTGGAATAATCTTGGACTGTAAATGTAAGAATTCTTTCACCTCTTCTACTACGTCTTTTCAACTATACTTGATATACAACTTTTACTGCTGTTCATCAACTTAGCTTTCCCTTTTCGAGCGTGGTGTTCCATTTCCCTTACTTATGTTGTCAGCCACTTGTCAACGTCCACAAGATGGATAGAGTTTCGCAGGTGAAACATACCGTGCCATGTTATGGTAGGGGCCTGTAAATTTATATCTAAAAGTACCAAGCTAATGGTGACAACAGCTACTACTAGCTCCATTAGAAGATCTTGAACAAAATGTGTTACACCTAGGACATGAAGATGACCAAATGTAGCGTTGCAACTAGTGATCTGAATAATCAATACTCCGAAAATACGGCTGTGGTGTTAAGCACCTTACCCATTCAGCATATCGACAAGAAGGGGATGCCATACCGTGTGGCCTTGGAAGCACTTGATCCTGCTTAGGGGTATGAAACAAGGAGTCGCTTTGAACATCGATTAATCGAAGCCGATCACGTAAATGTAGGTGAACACTAAGGACAGTACCACAACCATAACAACGGAAGAGCCCAAATTAGACTCCTTAATTGCCATATATTTTGTATTCGAGGTTTAGAAAGCAACAGCACTGAAATCGGGATGAAAGAGGGCTCTAGTGTTGAGTTCCAAGTTCACTTATAATTAAGCATAATTTATAATAATAGGTATCAAAATGCAATCGATGAAGTACCTATGAGTTTGAGACGGGCGAGAGACGAAGATGCTAGCAATGAAGGGTGGCAGTGGATCATGATGGCTCGTTCTGTGCCGAAGCGGGTCTCCTATGATGCACACGGACGCCTACGTATTGACTGCTCCAGGCCACCGAAGCTGGGTGACCCTTCTGAGTCCGTTCAAACACTCAGTCTCGGCAAGGACACAGCAGACTGTCCGTGTAGACACTGTTTTCTATGTGTCTTACCAGAGGGTTCTGATGGAACTCTCCAGATTTGTTAGGTTGCCATCACCTGGCTGTTCATAACCGCCACCTACCTCCGGGAATGTAACCACAGCATAAGAGGTGTTTTCTTGAAGTTAACCTGGACCGAAATACTGCTTTCTTTCTTTGTAATTTGTAGCTTAATTCGATAACAGAATAAACGTAGTAACACAGCCTGAAGGCCTTAATCAGAATTATCCACATAAACAAAAACATAAATGTTCGTTTATTCAAAATCGTATATCTCCGAAAGTTGTTCATCGATAACTTTCTAACTTTGAAACAACGTTGGATTCAAATACGTGCGTGTTTCTACATAGCTACTGGAGTGCTGTATGGTATAAGAGTTATTTTGCAAAAATCTGGTGTTCGTTTGTTCAAAAATCTTCAGTACTTCTTCACCGATTCCTTTTAAATTTCGTAGAACGTAGCGCTCGTATACGAGGGTGTTTAAAGTTGAGTTCAGAGAGAGAGGGAGAAATAGGGGATGGACAGAGGGGTGAGAGGAACTGGACGCATAAAGGAGGAAAGGAGGAGATGCAAGAACAGAGAGACAGGAGGAGACACACAGAGAGGGGGAAGGAAATTGGAAATTTGGGGTAAGGTCTTATGGGACCGAAGTACTCAGGTCATCCGTCCCTAAAACTTACGTACTACTTAATCTAACTTTCGCTGTGGACAACACACACACCCATCTCAGAGGGAGGACTCGAGCCACCGACCGGGGGAGCCGCACGGACCCTGACAAGACGCATCAGACCGCGCGGCAACCCCGCGCAGCTACGGGGAAGGAGAACATGGACAAAGACAGCGGGAGGATGTGATGCACTGAGGTAGGTGGAAGCTGGAGTCTAGGATGTATACCCAATTTCCATTCATATTAGGAAGTGTGCTTCCCCTTTTCTCTATTTTTCATTTAACCATACTGAGACACAGCGAACTCGTGGCCGGGAACAGCTGGTACCAAATAAATACATAAGTAAATATTTGTTAGTTTCGCCAACCGCTGCAATATCGCCAGGGGCCCTTCGTACAGGCATCTGGGCCTCACACGCTTCTATTACTGTTCCCAAGTTTTACTTCTCTTTTTTGACTGGTAATTAAAAATGCAAAGTAATCGACGTTGATGCTATTCTGCAACTGTCTAGATTTATGTTTATACTCTTCAAACTATAGAGAAGCACACAGCTGAGAGTAGCTCCCACTGTACCTGCCATTAAGGTCTCATCGCCTTAAACAGGCGAACCGAATGCGTGAAGAATGCCTGCTTAAGTGCGTCTGTCCGGGCTGGAATTTCTCTGATCTTTTCTTCGCGGTCCCTATGGGAGCGGTACGTAGCGAATCACAGCATATTTCTAAATCCCTCCCCTGAAGTTTTATCTTGGAACTCTGTACGTAAGTTTTTGCAGAATAGCGATCGTCTGTCTTCAATCGTATGCCAGTTCTCTATCGGATTAAACAAATCTGTGACCGAAACTTCCTGGCAGATTAAAACTGTGTGCCCGACCGAGACTCGAACTCGGGACCTTTGCCTTTAGCGGACAAGTGCTCTACCACCTGAGCTACCTAAGCACGACTCACGCCCGGTACTCACAGCTTTACTTCTGCCAGTACCTCGTCTCCTAGCTTCCAAACTTTACAGAAGCTCTCCTGCGAGATTTCCGAGTTTCGAGTCAGTTTTAATCTGCCAGGAAGTTTCATATCAGCGCACACTCCGCTGCAGAGTGAAAATCTCATTCTGGAAACATCCCCCAGGCTGTGGCTAAGCCATGTCTCCGCAATATCCTTTCTTTCAGGAGTGCTAGTTCTGCAAGGTTCGCAGGAGAGCTTCTGTAAAGTTGCTGTAAAGTGGCAATGTTATCAGCCACGTTGCAGAAAAGTGGCAAACTTTTTCGACGTATAAGGTCTACAATGGTGTGCGCCAAATTAAACTTAAGCTCAAGAAACATGTGCCGTCCTATTTGAACATCGGTGGCTGTCGTGCAATCATCATGTACGACGGTCAGCCGCGTACCTGTTCCGGATGTGGGCAGGAAGGCCATGTTCGATCGAGCTGCTTACAACGTCGAATTGCGCAGATACCAGTGGGAGCCTCCGTTTCCCCGACAGGGACGACAATCCTGCCCCTCACGTACGCTCAGAGGACGATGCGCACCATAGTTGAGGACGAAACGGGCGATCAGACACACACATCGACGCCAGAAGTACCAAGGGAGGAAGAGGAAGGACCCCCGATTCCAACCCATATGTCGACCCCTCCACAGCAACAACATCAGCAACAGTCCCACGGACTCAAGACGCAACGTAACATTCAGAATGCGATGGACGTGGACTCGAATATTGTCCCAACCGCGGCTTTCCCAGCGGAAGGTGATACGACTCTGGATTGCCTCCCACATTCGGATACGGATGTCCACGTTCGAAAGCAACGTTCACCTCGACGACGGAAGCGACGTCGACGGACCCCTTCTGACGATTGCCTCCTACACACGGCCGGTCAAGAAGGTGACATCTCATCAGACGGCATGGATGCTGCGCCTGCTGAGGATCTAAGTGGTGTAGACGGTTCACTTTCCCATACCACGAGTGCCAAGTTACTTCTTGCACCACAGATGCAGCAGGTCGCGTCGATGGATGGCGCTGCGTCTACCTCTACCAAAGACGACGTACGTGAGGGAGATTTAGGGGCCGATCAGCTACACAGCATGGTGTTGCAGCCACTGTGGTCGGACGATGTTGAAGAACTTCCTGAAGAGGGCACGGGTGATAGGGGAGGGGGTGGCATTGGGGATGCCACTCCTAGCATGAAAGACTCTTAATCTGTAACTGGTTTGGCGGGGCCGGCATCTCTCGCGGTTAGCTTTGATTGCTATGGCGTCTACCCTAGGTGAAGAGGCTAGGCAGCACACCTTTCGCCTTGCCACAATCAATATCAACGCGATAAGGGCACCACACAAACTGACAATGCTACAACGCATGCTTGATGCGACGGACGTCGACGTGGCCCTCTTACAGGAAGTATGCGTCACTAGTTTCCCTGACTTCTACGGATATACCGCCCACATCTCCCACGCCTCTTCTACCGATTGTGGTGTAGCTGTTCTGCTACGAGACGGTCTGACGGCTACGGACGTACTGTACTTACCGAGTGCAAGAGCCATGGCGGTAACTGTCAACGGTGTACGACTCATTAATGTATATGCCCCGTCAGGATCAGGGAGACGGAGAAATCGGGCCCGCTTTTTTTCGGAAGATATTACGCGTCTATTTATGGGCCGCCTAGACGATATGGTGATCCGTCTGATCAGCAGCCACATTACGTCCCGTGTGCGGAGTTGGAAATGCTAGTGCGTGACCTCCACCTGATTGACACGTGGCGTCACATCCATGGCCCAGCTCCTGGATACACCCATTATACAAGTCATTCATCAAGTCGGTTAGACAGGATTTACGCACCCTTTCGATGGCGACGAGAGGAGCAGAGCTCTGGCCCACTGCATTCACCGACCACACAGCCTATATTTGCACCATTGCCCTCCAACCTGCACGTGTGTGGCGCAGTAGGCCCCCCTGGAAACTGAACGTCGCCCATCTGGACGAGCTGGCATGTAAAGGTGCTATCGAAGAGTCGTGGAACGCGTCCTTACAGCGTCGTGGTCGTTACCGATCGACCCTCAGTTGGTGGATTGAATGTGCGAAGCCTGCTCTTAGGCGCACCTTCATGGCTTACGGCCGGGAAGCGGCGGCATGGAGGAGGAGAACGGAAAACTTTTATTACACCATCCAGCGGGAATGTCTTGCTATGGAGCCCTCACCTGACCGGCAGATCATAGTCAACCGCGTGAAAGCGCAACTCGTCTCCTTAGCACGCCATCATTTACAAGGCGCTGTTATACGGTCGCGTGCTCCAGACACGATACAATAAGAAAGGCCATCTATGCACCACGTGCTCCTAGAACGCAGGAGGCGCCGTAGGGCACTGGTAACCGACATGATAACGGACGACGGACGACACGTGGCAGAACAAGCAGATATAGCAGAAGCCTTCTATGGGCATTACGCTCAACTTTATTCAGCAGTGCTCCCTGATATGGCGACAGTAGACACCGTTTCAGCACATGTACACGGTACAGTTCCACCAGACATGGTACCGACTTTACTGGGAGAAGTGACAGAAGAGGAAGTGCTCGACGCCATTGGTAAAGGTACTCCCCATAAATCACCAGGAATCGATGGATTACCATTAGTGTTCTATCGAGTATTTAAACAACTGTTGGTACCGTGTTGGGTTGCAATTTGTCAGGAATTGATGTCCCCGGGTATACCGTTGCCTGCATCGTTCTTGGAAGGACTGATTGTTCTCATCCACAAGCCGAAGGGACGGAATCATGTCCGCGATTATCGCCCCTTAACGTTATTGAACAGCGACTTCAAGCTCTTTTCGAGGCTGCTATCAGGACGTCTTCGGGGCACACTATTTCACGTCCTGTCCAGCGATCAGATGTCCTTAGGAGGACCCAAAAACATCAGAACTGCGTTATGTCGTTACAGAGATCTCATCTCCCTTGCACGGGTGAGACGTTTGCCGGCAGCCCTGGCGTCTATCGACTTTAGCCAGGCTTTTGACCGTGTGGGCCACACTTTCGCCACGGCCGTTCTACGGCGCATGGAATATCCCGACCCCTTTATCACAGTGTTGACACGCCTTCTGCATGGGGCTACTTCTCGAATTCTTGTTAATGGAAGACTGACGGCACCCATTCCGATCCGCCGATCAGTACGACAGGGATGTCCATTATCAACGTTGTTATTTGCATTGACCTTAGAACCTGTGTTGTGTGGTCTCCGAGACAGGCGCACTAGGATACAGTTCGGCTGCTCCATCTATCGATGCACCGCATATGCGGATGATTTGATGATCGTCATACGAGGAGCTGACGATATGGCCGCGGCGTTGGACTGGATTGCAACCTACGGTACAGCTTCTGGTAGCCAAATCAACGTTGCCAAGTCTGTCGCCTTGAGCATCGGGATTGGGCTACCGCAGGAACACATTGCTCCCTTACGCTTCAGTGATACTGTCCGCTTCTTGAGCTTAGAGTTCATGAACGACATGCGACGCGCAACGACGCTCAATTATCGACGCCTTCTTCACCAAATTAGGGCCGGAATTGCAAATCAGCGCTTGCGATCCCTGAACATTGTTCAGCGGGCGTATGATGCCAATGTATACCTTACGTCCCGCATACCGCATGTCGCCCAAACGCTACCCATTCCGAAACCCTTGGGTCGTAGCATTATGGCAGCGCTGGGATACTTCGTCACCGCTGGTATGTTACTGAAGATCAGATACGTATCTCTTACCCTCCCCAAGGGAAAAGGTGGTCTTGGCCTAGTCAACGTCCATGATAGGGCCATTGCCCTCTATGTTAGTTCACATTTATGTCTGCTGCGCCGTTGTCCTACGAGCCTAACGAGTCTGCTTCTGACGGCGCTACGACCTGCTTCACTAAGAGCGCCGGTGCCACTACAGGACATCCCAGCACCCCTCTTTTATATAGGACGTTTCTATTTAGAACAAAGTTATTGCAGTGTAGCGCTTACGACACCACAAATGGCCAAGACTCGACGACTATATCACGACATGCTGCAACGCCGCCCCCTAAATGTGGTCGAACTAAAATATCCTGACGTACGGTGGCGCGTGGTGTGGAAGACTGTACACGATGCCATGCTTGATTCCGACGTTGTTTCCCAATGGGAAGCTGGTGACTCAAGAACGTCTCTACAATATCCACATGACAGAATCTCCCAATTGTGTGGGTTGTAACACAGTAGATTCTGACGAGCACCGCATCAGCTGTGGAGAGGCGGAACCGGTTTGGCACCTAGTGCGGCAGATGCTGGCTTATCTCTTGCCAGTTAGGCCGGAGCATATATCTGCACGCACTTTTTATTTCCGGATGAGATATTTTACCTCAAGACTCGAAGCAACTCCGTCACCTGGATACGTGGACATGCTGTCCATTACCTCTGTCGTGACGGACACAAGAATTTCCTTGACTTCTGGCTCTATTTGCAAGAAAGACATCATGCTATTTCCGGGCATACCAGATATCGACAATGCTTTGAAAACTACCTATGGAGTGTCTTTCACAGCCCGCCGCGCAGCTGGAATGTTCCAGGCAGCGGCAGATGAGGTCAGAACGACCTGCAAACGATCATATATTGAACAATCTTTATCAGTGGGCGCAGTCGCTGGGAAGCCTAACTACGACGTGGTAGCTTTCTTTTCATGTTATTTACGTTTAATATATTCGATGGTGTCTTCATTCTGGTTTAGGTTTTCCAGGCTTGATTAATTATGACTGTTCGCACATTGATACCTATATAAATAAAAAAAAGATTTAAAAAAAGTGGGCTGGAGACCTGCGTTTCCAATCCAAATAAATACACGAGAACAAACTAACAACAAAATGGACAACAAATAAAATATAATAAAGTATTATACCCTTATTATTATTTTTTTATAAAAAGTTCAGAGGCGTATTTAATTTTTGTTGCGTTGGCGAAACCTGAAGTGGTGGCGAACTGCCGTCCTAGTTAGCTTTAGGATGAAAGTGGCGGTGGCACTAGCTTTGTTTTTGTTTTTAGGCTAGATAGGTTTTTGGAGGTAGTATGGGTGATAGGGGCCAACGCCTGAAGTGGAAGAGGTAATTTTCTTTCTTTATTTATAAAAAAAAATTTAAAGAAAGAGTGAGAGGTCCTTGGTTCAAGTCTTCCCTCAAGTAAAAAAAAAAAAAAAAAGTGGCTCAGATGGTAGAGCACTTGCCCGCGAAAGGCAAAGGTCCCGAGTTCGAGTCTCGGTCGGGCACACAGTGTTAATCTGCCAGGAAGTTTCATATCAGCGCACACTCCGCTGCAGAGTGAAAATCTCATTCTGGAAATCTGTGACCGTTCGCGCTCTCCGTTGCATAAATACAGCACCTAAAGTCAGTTCCTGTTTTCTGTTTGTTCCACACACGTGAGCAACACTCTAGGGCGGCCATACTGGTATGCAGTTACTGCACTAGCTGTTTGTGTTAGTAGTAAATAGTAGAAGTATTTTCCTGCTTGTATATTGTTCATGTGAATAACATGCAATCGTGATAAAAATAGACTAATCTTCCGTTAACTGCCACATCAATTTACATGTAAATTTTACTACTCAGTAAGATCCGTTCCTGTTTCATTCGTAACTGTTTAACTCCCAATGATTTCAGTTGTCAAAGAATCTTATGGATTCCTGTTGACTTGTTTGCAAACAAAAAATTTCAATGTGTTACAATACTGCGTCTTGTAGTTCTCCCACAGCAAACTTGTATATTTTTCTATCACTCTGTGGAATATAATCTTTCTGTTGCATCACGCAGCTAGCATTCCTTCTCTGTATGGAACCAGGGAAGACGGTGTCTGTAGCTCCTGCGACAGACATAAGAGAAAATCATTAACCTGGATGGAATATTTTTTTGACAGCTTTATGTTTTATAGTGGGGGAGAAGCAGCTATAGCTGAACAGCAACCAGCTAACCAATAATTTGACTGGTGGGATGAATAAACTTAGCTGGCTTTAGGTGCATTGTTTATAATTAGCAAATACAATTAATGTGGAGCAGCTTAATAAAGATCATAGGATAACAAATCGAACATCATACAAACGGCTTACCCGAAATCCCAGAAAGGAAAACATAGCTCAAAACAAATCCCCAATGTGGGCCAAACAATTTGCCCACTGCTTCCATTACAGCAAGTAATTCTTACGAAAACATCGTGGCAAGATGCAATAAATGCAACTAAACCTTATTAACCACTATGCCGACATTACCTAAAGAAACGGGAGAAAGAAAGCCACAGTTCTTCAACGTTTCTCACATCATTTTCTCCCTCATTCGCATCAACTATTCGTAGTTAAGCTAAACACATCGGGAATAATACACAAATTCTTAGTCAACGAGAATTACTATTTCAATTTCTTTGTAACAATGTCAGGACCATTATCAAAAAATATAAATGAAAGTCTTCCACAAGATTTCGAGTAACTGTTGAATCACTTCTGGTACCAACATTGTTATTTTAAAGTAATTTAAATGGTAATTTTCAAATTTTGCCTGCAAAATTGCTTTTTAGTATAGAGTGAGGGACATTTCAGCATCGTTTTGGTAGTACACAGCTTTGGGGTTTTCGAATATGAGCATACAACTACTCAATAGCAGAATCAAACATTTCACCCATAGGAAGATAGTTCGCTTATTGAATCATTGAAGCTCAAATCGTCGAAGACGGAAAAGAAAATCAGATTACTCAAGGACTGGGATTCAAGTCAGTAGTGACCTTGTTTAAGGCATTAAACTGAAGTGTTATACTGAAGCCGTAAAAAAATTGTCAGGATGGCAGCGCGTTGGTTTCAGTCCAGTATGTTAACTTTACTGCAGTGAAGCCTAGCCCGTCCCTGTCGTTATAGTACAGCCGTAGTTTCCTTACAGAACCTTTTCCTTGACGTAAAACATAAAGTTTTTATTATTGCTGACACTAAAAACCATAACTTGGTGTCGATTAGAACTTTATATGTTAAACAGTTGCTGCGAGTCTTCATTCCTTGGCAGTGTAGTCAATTACGGCTGAGGACTGAATAAACATTTCCTGTCTGAATAAATTTCATTGGCAAATGGGCGTAATATTAATCTGTTTAAATGCCAAAATATCACCCGTCCCAGCGTGCATGGACTTGCCTAAATCATGCGACTACTCGAAAGACAATATACATTCTTAACAAGCGGCACTGGTCTGCTCAACAAGTAGATAAATAACTGCAATCGCGTAATATAGTACCAGTGTCCCGCTGGTTATCTTACGTCACGTGCGTCCGACGAGATGAGGTCGCTGCAACAGTCTTATTTTGAAAACAGTTTACTGTAATGAAGACAAATTTCAGCTTCTTGTTACATATTTAACTAACAGAAACTTCAGTCTCATCTTATACAGCGCCGTTCTTCGTGTGGGGAGAAACCACTATACCTAAATCTGAATGTTGTATCAGCTTGAATATTGAAGCCATTAAATATCCACTTATACACTAGCTGTACCCTGCTGTGCTTTGCTGTGGCTCAGTCTTCTTGAACATAAAAAATACAAAAGAGAAAGAACACGTTTCTAATACGTATGGTGACTGGAAATACGTCAAAACCTGCTTCTCCCTTCTGTCTCTATCTCCCGCTCCCTCTTACTTTGCCCATCTCCTCCTCTTCTTTCCTACTTTCTCTGTCCATCATCCCCTCCCCAGCTCTGTCCACCTTCTCCTCCTCCCTCTATCTCTATTTTCTTCTGTCCTCTCTCTGTCTGTCTGTCTGTCTCTCTCTCTCTCTCTCTCTCTCTTTCTCTGTCCGTCATCTCCTCCCACCTTTCTCTGAGCATCTTCTCCTACCCCTTCTCTCCCCATCCCTTCTGTCCCCTCTCTCCGTCCATCTCTTCCCTCCCATTTTCTGAGTCCTTTTCCTCCCACCCCTCTGTCCATCTCCTGTCTCACTCTCTCTGACCTTGAGTTTTGTTGATTGTTTTGCAAATTCAGATTCTGTAGAAGTTTCTAATCATAAACTAATAAGTCACAACTACAACTTTTCTGTTTGCTGTGAACCTTTTGGGTCCAACAGTACCACGCGAGGTACGATCATTCAATGTCGCCTTTGTGTTTGGCTTTCCTTTGTATCAGAGTTTGTTTCATACTTTCAGATTGGAGTATCTTTCTTTCATCAGACCACGGTGTTCCAGTCAGTTTTATAATTTCTCTCTGACCATCTTTCCAATCAAACATCTCCTGTGTGAATATTTTTCTATCTGTAATTTCAGCCTGAGTTACACTGGCTATTTTGAATTCCTCACAGCGAAGCCGCGCGGGGTAGCCATGCGATATAAGGCGCTTTGTCGCCACTCGCGCAGCTGTCCCCGTCGGAGGTTCGAGTCCTTCCTCAGGCATGGGTGTGTCTGTTGTCCTTAGCGTAAGTTCGTTTAAGTTAGATTAAGTAGTGCATAAGCCTAGGGAGGGATGACCTCAGCAGTTTGGTCCCATAGTCCTTATCACAAATTTTCAATTTCCTCACAGCGATCCATTTAATTGTCTCAGTTTTCGCATTACTTATGTTTTCATAGAGTTGTACTACTTGTTTTGTCAGTATAGTTGGGCAATTCTTATAATGTGCCCATAAAATTTAAGTCTTAGTTTTCTCACGTCACTGTGTATGTCTGTGTATTCTTGTATTTCCTTACTACTTCTCAGCCTATAAGTTTTCCCATCAGTAATTCTGGGGCCTAATATTTTCCTAATAATCTTTCTTCCTTTTGAATTTCCTCAGTATCCCTCTTTCTATTTAAAATTACAGTTTGTGCATCATAAAAACATTCAGGTTTGATTACAGTGACTTAATGCTTAAGTTTACTGAATGTAGAAAGCGTTTTTTGTTATAAATATTTTTTGTTAATCTGAATGCAGTTGTCATTTTTTGAGAGCGATCGTCGTTCGCAGCTTTTTCCAGGCGATTTTCTTGTGTGATTTCTTACAAATATTTTAACTGAGGAAACCTTTTTGTATTTCTATTTTTCATGTTCAAAACTTTAGTGCTTCTTTGTTGCAAGTCATATATTCCGTTTTTTGAATGGTATTTGAAGTGCTGATTTCTTTGCAATTTCTCTACGTATTTCAATTTGTTTTTGACCTTTGGTAATATTCCTACTTAAAATTGTCAGATCATTTGTAAAGGCTAGGCAATCTTCTCTAATATTACTTCTAGCTAACTTGATGGATTTATTCATATTTTAATGCGACTTTTGCCCTCGACATTCTGTAATTACCTTTTCCAGAACGCAGTTGTAAATTAATGGGAAGAATCCATCTCTCTGTCCAACACAAGTCTTTTCATCAAATTCTTTAGAAATTTCTCCTATGAATTTAACTTATGACCTAGTGTCGATTAACGTTTCCTTAATCAGTGATAGAGTTTTATTATCTAGCGCTCGCTCCTTTAAAATTTGGAAAAGAGATTCAAGATCAACTGAGTCGTAGGCCTATTTAACATCCACAAATATAAACACGGTATTGTTACTAGAAATTCTTTGGTGCCTTTTAAATTAAGAATTTGTTCCGGAAAGGATGTGTTTTGTCTAAAGCCTTCTTGATATTCAACAATTTTAGGTTCTAACTGTTCTTGGGCCCTGTCAAGTAAACATTGCTAGAGAATTTTGTATGTGACCAAGAGAAGAGAGATTCCTCGCTAATTATTAACGTCGCTTCTATTCCCTTTTCTATCGAATTGATAAATTATGGCAGTTTTCCAGTCTTCAGGTATTTTCTCAGTTTGACAGTCATGTCCTATTACTTAAGTGATCTTTTTTTATAGTGTCAGGACCAACTGGTTTTAATAGTTCTGCAATTGGATGCTTTATTGTTTTGTAGTCTCTTAATTTTTTTAATTGCTTCGATATCGTCAGGTTCTTTACAGTTAGGGTTGGTGTTATTAATTTGCTGTGTTCCCAGAATGTTTGCTGTGCTTGTAATTTATTCGCTTGTTCTAGACAGTTTAAAAAATTTTCAGAATAATTATCAAGTACCTTAAATTTTCCTGGTTGTTATGAGCCAAACTGCCAATTTAATTTTTGAAGCAAAGGCTTTGAGGTGGTAACCGGTCAGTTTTCTACTGAATGTTTTATAAAAGTTTGTTGTATTGTTATTTTGGAAGTCTTCTCGATTTTTAAAAGTTGCACGTTTTCAATGTTGCTTTTAGCCTGTCGTATTAATTTACATGCTTCTTTTCGTACCGTTAGAAAGGTTTTGCAGGTTTTTTTCAGTTTTGTTACTATTCCGATTTTTTAATGTCTCATGCCTAGACTTAACTGCTGTTTCACAATCAGCGTTCCACCAAGAGCTTCTTGTTTATTAAGAAGCGGAATTAAATTCTGTGCTGTTTAGATGAACTTCTCTTTAAGACTTTGCCAATTCTTGGCTTGTTTTTGTCAAGTTCTCTTTCTAGAGTTTGAATTATTTTAGCAGTGTGAAATTTTGGGATAAATTTTAGTTCTGATTAGCTTCTATGGTTGAAGCTTTACTTTTATTTTTGTTAAATAATCGTCAGAATCAATATTAGCCCCTTTTCAAACTTGGAGATTTAAAATTTTGTTGAAGTTAGGGCATGAAATTTCTACATGATCGATTTGAAATTCCTCCCTCTGTAAATGTTTTGGCAACCTGCCAAGTTTTTTGTTTAGAAGGGATCTTTTTAAAATGTGTTGACATACCATTAAACTTAAAATTTTTGCACGTTTCTGCAAGTCTTTGACCATTTTAAGTTGTCCCATTTATGGACAGGATATCCATCTACCGTTTCTCTATATTCTTTCTCCTTTCATAACTGACCATTAAAATCACCCGTTAAAATTTTAACATGGTTTGAGTGAATTTCCGAGATGATGCTTTCCATCGTTTCCCAAGCTTCATTAACGTCTTCAGTTTTTTTGCAGTTATCCTCATTGACTGGCATGTTGCAATTACTTAAAGTGTATGCTTTATTTGCGCATTCAAGAGAAATTGTCATTACTCTCTTATTAATTGGTTTTACCTTCGTTACCGAATTTTAAATATTTTTGGAGACTATAAAAAGCTCCCAGATGTGGTTTAGTATTACATACTCTTTTATCAGTTTTCCTTTTAAAAAGACGATAATTGCCAAAATCCGTGGTGTTATTGTCCGTTATTCGCTTTTCTTGAACTGCCAGGACTTGAATCTTCAGTTCTTTTTCAAATTTAGCAAGTTTACGTGTATGTTCAGTGTTGCAAGAAATGTGTTTGTTATAAGTTGGCCAAAGGACTCTGAAAACCACTGTTGAATCACATTGCACTTTAACCTGGACGTGGACTGACAACGTGGGGAAACATAGTGATTATCAAAATGCTCCATGACGATTGTACCTGGAATAGGTGGGGTTGAGTAGTCTCATGGAGTGAACTCAAGAGTGTTAAGACTGAAATTGTTAGCTCCAGAATATAAATTTCAGCCGCACTACTGGTGAACAGACGATGACCACTTTGCCGCTCGCTACACGACAGACGCAAAAAGGATTTGGTTTTGTTTTGCCTTGGTCCGGGACTGTTTATTCTGTATTCACAGCTGCCCACCATATATGAGGGAACGTTCACTATTCGTCACCTGTCATGCGTCCAATCGTCCAATATATATATATATATATATATATATATATATATATATATATATATATATATATATATATATATATATATATTAAAAAGTACATAGTCTACATGCGTCCAAGACTTTTATTACAGCAACGTGTAAAAATCTGACGTAAATCATAAAGGTGAATACTGATATTTTTGCGAAGCTGACTGTCAAGAACTTTCGGAGATTAATGATTTTGAACAAATCAACATTTATAGTTTTATAACGTTACCACTTTCATAACATGTGTATTATATGTATACCAGATGGCGTTCCAGTGATTGCATAAAAACACGTGAGTATTCGAATGCAATGCTGTGTCAAAATTTCAGAGATACCAGTGAAGAACTTTCTGCGACTTGAGATTGTAAAGAAACGGACATCTATGTTTATAGTCACACGATGTTAAAAAAAAATCTCAAAAAGTCATATATACAGGGTGAGTCACCTAACATTACCGCTGGATATATTCCGTAAACCACATCAAATATTGACGAATCGATTCCACAGACCGAACGTGAGGAGAGGGGCTAGTGTAATTGGTTAATACAAACCATACAAAAATGCACAGAAGTATGTTTTTAACACAAACTTACATTTTTTTAAAATGTAACCCCGTTAGTTTGGTTAGCACATCTGAACATATAAACAAATACGTAATCAGTGCCGTTTGTTGCATTGTAAAATTTTAACTACATCATGAGATATTGTAACCTGAAGTTGACGCTTGAGTACCACTCCTCCGCTGTTCGATCGCGTGTATCGGAGAGCACCGAATTACGTAGAGATCTAAAGGGAACGGTGATGGACCCTAGGTACAGAAGAGACTTGAACAGCACATTACGTCCACATGCTAACACCTTTTTATTGGTATTTTTCACTGACGCACATGTACGTTACCATGAGGGGTGAGGTACACGTACACACGTGGTTTCCGTTTTCAATCACGGAGTGAAATAGTGTGTCCCGACATGTCAGGCCAATAGATGTTCAATGTGGTGGCCATCATTTGCTGCACACAATTGCGATCTCTGGCGTAATGAATGTCGTACACGCCGCAGTACATCTGGTGTAATGTCGCCGCAGGCTGCCACAATACGTTGTTTCATATCCTCTGGGGTTGTAGGCACATCACGGTACACATTCTCCTTTAACGTACCCCACAGATAGAAGTCCAGAGGTGTAAGATCATGAGAACGGTCTGGCCAATTTATGCGTCCTCCACGTCTTATGAAACGCCCGTCGAACATCCTGTCAAGGGTCAGCCTAGTGTTAATTGCGGAATGTGTAGGTGCACCATCGTGCTGATAGCACATACGTCGATGCGTTTCGAGTGGAACATTTTCAAGCAACGCTGGCAGATCATTCTGTAGAAACGCGATGTATGTTGTAGCTGTTTGGGCCCCTGCAATGAAGTGAGGACCAATGAGGTGGTCGCCAATGATTCAGCACCATACATTTACAGTCCACTGTCGCTGTCGCTCTGCCTGTCTGAGCTAGCGAGGATTGTCCACGGACCAGTAATGCATGTTCCGTAGATTCACTGCCCCGTGGTTTGTGACACCCGCTTCATCGGTAAACAAGTAGAACTGCAACGCATTCTCTGTTAATGCCCATTGACAGAATTGCACTCGATGATTTAAGTCATCACCATGTAATTGCTGATGTAGCGACACATGAAACGAGTGAAAGCGATGACGATGCAGTATGCGAATGACACTACTTTGACTCAGTCCACCGCCTCTCGCAATGTCCCGTGTACTCATGTGTGGGTTCATGGCAACAGCAGCTAATACACCAACCGCACCCGCTTCTCCTGTGACGGGCCTGTTACGGACCCGTTTGCGTGCTACGACCATACCTGTTGCATACAGTTGGCTGTAGATGTTTTGCAATGTGCGGGACGTTGGATGCTCTCTGTCAGGGTACCATTCTGCATACACCCTGCAGGCTTTAGCTGCATTTCGTCGACACTCGCCATAGATGAGTATCATCTCCGCCTTTTCAGAGTTCGAATACACCATGGTCACAGTTCCTACAACACTACACTATCACAGACGTCTGGTAACACGGTGTACTACAGTTGGCCTGCGTGCGCAGACGAATGCAGAATAACAATAGCAGCAAGCGCTACACGCGGACACTGCGACAGCTAGACCAACCCACAACAGTGCACTACAGCCACACTCGTAAACACGGTCATCATCATAAACATGTCCCTGCAGATGCTGCTCGGCCACCGTGGCCCGTGTTTGTTACAACACGCAACTGAACGTCGGAGGTTTAAAGAGTCAACTTTAGGTTACAATATCTCATGATGTAGTTAAAATTTTACAATGCAACAAACGGCACTGATTACGTATTTGGTTATATGTTCAGAAGTGCTAACAAAACT
Source organism: Schistocerca gregaria (assembly GCF_023897955.1). NCBI lineage: Eukaryota > Metazoa > Arthropoda > Insecta > Orthoptera > Acrididae > Schistocerca > Schistocerca gregaria. Next base: position 515,796,856 of record NC_064921.1, on the reverse strand, counting down.
AACGCGGTTCCATTTAAAAAAAAAACGTAGGTTTATGTTAAAAAACATACTTCTGTGCATTTTTTATTGTTTGTATTAACCAATTACACTAGCCCCCCTCCTCAAGTTCGGTCTGTGGAGTCGGTTCGTCAGTATTTGATGTGGTTTACGAAATATATCCAGCGGTAACGTTAGGTGACTAACCCTGTATACATATAAACCGACACTAGATCTAAAGTTAAATTTATTGGGAGAGATTTCTGAACCATTTGAAATAAAGACTGGTGTTAGACAGGGAGAATGACTCTTTCCATTACTGTTTATCTGTGTTTTGGAAAAAGGGAACTACAGAATGGTGAGAGCAAAAGTCGATTCAAAATATCACTTCTACCTAACTTGATTTGTTGAATCAAGTTAGGCAGAAGTGATATTAGAGTAGATTGCCTCGCCTTTGCAGATGATCTAGCAGTTTTAAGTAGGGATGTTACCACAGCTCAAAAACAAATTGAAATTTCGAAAGAAGTCTCCGAAAAGGTAGGACTACAAATATCATTCAAAACACGGAATATATGATATGCACCAAACAAGCACCAAAGTTTTTGAACACAAAATATGGAAAAATAAAAAGGGTTTCTCAGTTTAAATAGTTGGGGGAAATCACACAAGAAAACGGTTTGGAAAAAGCTGCAAATGAATTTCGCTTTCAAAAGATAGCAATTGCATATGTATGATAAAAATCACTTTCTAAATTCAGTAAACTTAGACATTACAACACGTTAATCAAACCTGAATGTCTTTCTGGTGGAAAAACATTAATTTTAAATAGGAAGAGAGATATTGAAGTAATTCAAAAGAAAGAAAAAAAGATTATTAGGAAAATATTAGACCCCAAAATTGCTGATGGAGAAATTTATAGGCTGAAAAGTAATAAGGAAATAGAATAATACACAGACATACATTGTGACACGAGAAAACGACAACTTAAATTTTATGCGCACTTTAAAAGAAAGTCACCCACTAGGTTGACAAGACAAATAGTAGTCCTCTACGAAAACACAAATAAGGCCAAAATTGAGCCAATGAAATGGATTGCAGCGATTAAGAAGGATCTTAAAGCAGCCGATATAACTCAGACAGACTCTACAGATAAATTCTGACAAAAGATATTTGATTGGAAAGTTGGTTAGAGTGAAATTAAAAAACGGAATGAAACACCGTGGTCTGATGAAGGAAAGAGACTTCGTTCTGGAAGGATGAAACAAATTTGGGCACAAAGAAAGGCCATCCATCAAACGTGACATTGATGGATTGGATCAGTTGGTCACGAACATTTGAAGATACACGATTTTGAAATTTTGAATAATCGAAGGTTTACATTTTTAATTATATAGATTAACCATGTCCCGTATTCAAACTGTACATACATTGGTTTATTTTTATGCTGTAGCTATCGTAATAACGTCCGGCAACGCTATAACAACGGAAGGATACCAAACGTTAATAACTAGAGAAAACTTAGCAAATGCGTTTTAAAGAAACACAGTATGTGTTGCCCTATAGGTAGCAACTTCGTCATTAAGGATTAATCATTGACGGATGGGACAATGTTCGAAATGTCTGAATGTGATAACTTTTAAAAAATTATGGGGAATAACGTAAAGTATATCTTCTTAAATATTTAATTCTGAATGTCTGCTGTGTTTGCCGAGTAAGGGAGTGTCTAATATCACTGAAAATTAGATCACATAAAGGATGACATAATATCGAAGAATACCCTTTAGATATGTAACCTCTGTAAGTACGTTTGGGCATCTGCCTCTAAACATTCCTTTAAAGCATCACAGATGTCAAAACGAGATATAGTCTAAAGTATAAACATAAATGTTATCTAAATTGTGTCAAATATTGTGTCTGCATTTTAATGGATGGCAAGAAGGTTGTTCATAGCTAATACCGTCATGAAGAAAGTTAAACTTGTGATAAATTTGGATAATACACTGAATGTAATATTAGATTATTCGTCCTGTGTAATGTTGTTGCATTAATTTGCTGTGAAAGCGGTGCTGCTATTCAAGACCATAAAAGCGGGTTAAAAACTGTGGGCTATCTGAGGAAGTTAACCTTGCATTACTGCGCAACTGTTTCACCACGTATCCAGTCTAGCTTACCAAATTCCCAACCAGACTAATATTAATTATAATCTTTTACTAGTCGTACGAAAACCGGTGATATATATATATAAAAAAGAGAATTTAAATAAAAAGAAATAAATCAGTTTATATTTGGGAATTTATTTTAACATTGATCATTGAAATTTCAGCATATTAAACTTGAGTCATAACTGAACTGGTGCCTTATTTAGGATTGTGAAAATATGAGTTTGTAATCTTATGGAAAACATCAAATATGGAGCCAAGATTGGGAGACAGCATACAACAATGCATTCATAAATTAACAGACGAAGAACGTTGAAACGTATGCGAGAGGAAATTAACCACAACCAACCGATTCAATTTTCCGCCCCAGAGAAGTTACGTTCGTAGCGCAATCCTGTCCGTCATGTAATTACCACACCCTGGTATACTAAATTCATACTAAATCTTTGTGAAATCTTTCCCGAAAAGAATAGCTGAGGGCTATTTTGATGATTACACCGCATGCTTCACGTGGTCAACTTGGTTTACACAAATAGTGTAACTCCACAATAATTTTGATAAGTAAATTAAATTAGATCGAAAAGCAATTTACAAAAGAAAAACATCGAACTTGTTACTATCGTCTTACTATTAACCTGATGGATCAAACAATTGTATAAGAACGTGGTACTGGTCTCACAAAGTACACCCCACATTGGTTAAACATAAAGAAAAGTTGCTATATTGAAAAATATTGTTAAGGCGAGACGTTATAATCTCACGCACATTCGCATTTAAGATTGATGATCTTAGTTAGAGTTACTGATCAACACGTGGTTCCACTTTACTCTCAAAGTAGTGACAAAGCAACTATTGGAAAATATTCTGAAGTTCACACTCGAAATACACTGCGTTGCAATTTAAGATAACATTAGATATTTTAGAGCTAAACCTGAAATAAAGGTGATTAAACATTCAGTTACGCTGAACTTAAGAAATCCATTGTCCTACGGACTTACCAGAGACGCGCTTAGCCGGAGACCTTACCACTTCAGACGCTCGCCGTGGACAGACTGAACTGCGGGGCTCCTACCGACCGTGCTACACAAAAACAAACGGAAGTGACTAGAGGGGCAGCTTCCTATTCCAACATGACAAGAGACGGACAGAACCATACTAAGGATAGAAACCTCTTTGCTTTTAGAAAGGGTAGCTATCTGTTCAGACGTTGGTCCTACTGTTCTCTAGCAGACAGGCTTGTCTGCTACCATCAAGCATGCAACTAGAAATACATTTGCTCATTTGTCCTCTCACACAGAAGGGAAGGGGGATGACAGTATCTTATCATATACAGTATATAAAGGAAGCGGATGTAGGTTCCGTATGAGACTGTGTGACATGAATTACATATAAACTGTGTTTTAAAGTATAGTAGTGTGCAGATCGTTCTTGTTTGTGTGTAAAAGTAACACGTTCCACTGCTCAGTCTCCTCCCAGATAGAAACACCACAGTAAATTTAGAAGAGGAATTTACGCCGTAAATGGCAACAGATTTAAGAAATTAACATGAAAGGAATCCAACAGAGACGTTTCACATGTTCCAATGAAGCAAACTTCATATAAAATATTATCCCATACAAAAGGAGAAAGAAAGGATATTACGATTCAACTTCTCAGCACCGGAGTTTGAACGTAACTTTTAATTCTAACAAAGATGGCTTGTCAGTGTAGTTATGCCTTTGTGATTTCAATCCGGAGAGAAATCCTGCGCGCGTTATTATCGCGCTGAGAGATCACCGCTGTCACTGAAGCACTCGGACGCCGCAGCACGATTGCTTGCTAGCAATACGAAACTGCCTCTGCAGCAGCTGCCTCATTGCTTGTGCGGAGGAGCTCCATCTTGCATGAAAATGATCCTACCTACTCATCCTCGCTGTTGAAAGGTTTGAGTGACGATGGTGCTGAAAAACCTGGAGGACCCACAACCTGAAAAAAAAATACGGCCGTAGGATAAACGATGCCGTCAGCCCGCACCACGCAGTTACCTTTTCAGAATGAAGCGGTGCCGATAGATGAGCGAGAGGATTTTTTGTCGCCCATATCTTGCAATTCTGTGTTGTGTATAGACATACCCTTGGAGATGGAAATGGGATTGGTCTGTCTACAGCTACTTGACTGAGAAGTAGTGGCTCCGGTCTGTAAGCTGATATACGGCCGGGAGAGCGGTGGGCTGACCACATGTTCTCCAAATCTGCATCTAGTGGCGCCTGTGGGCTGAAGATGACATGGCGGCCGGTCGGTACAGCTGGGCCTTCATGCCCTATTCGAGATAAGTTCAGTTTAGTTTCTTATCGTTAAAAATAACAAATAATTCACACGACGTAGGGTAAATGTTAATTAAATACAAAACGAAACTATTTTTTTACAAGAATCTCTGTGTAAGTAGCAAGACAATCTTCCTATGTTAGCTATAAAAACACAAGAAAATTTGATAGCGAAGAAATCAGAATAATGTCACGAAAAGTGAAATAATATCTAATAACGTACTGCAACACAAAACAAGAATAAATACATACTTTTAAGGAAGGAGATAAGTCTGAATGTCTATGTAAAATTGTAAACTGCTAATAAAAGATATTTTCTCAGTGACATATATTCTTGACTTACTTAACTGAGTTTTTTTCCTTTCTTGTATGTGTAAATTGGACTGTTATGTTACAGAAAGTAATATTTCGTGCTCTTTCATTTTCTAGACAACTTATACTGCCACATCTTCAACTATACTCTGCGAATCGGTGCGTACTGCGTGACAGAGGATACATTTTACTGAACCATACACTGAAGTTTGATACTCCTACGTTTGCGGAAGGAAAGAGGGAAGAAAGAATGTTTCTGCACCTCTGTGCGTGCTGTTATTTCCATAACCTTATCTGAGTTAAATGTACGGAATAGACAAGCATGATGCTGAAGGACATTTCTTGTTTTTACGCTGAAAGCTGCGTTTTGGAGTTTTTCAGACAGGTTGTTGAGAGATGTGCGGCATATTGCTTCGAGTTCTGTCAGCTAAGATTTTTCATCATCTCAATCACTCAATCAAGTGTGCGACCATTCACCCCACCTTTCTCGTGTTGATGGTGTTTCCAAATCCAATGACTCACTTTAGCAAATAAATATTCTTTTAATATTTAGTTTGAAAAAGGAAAGCTTAACTTCTGCAACATAGTTACATAGGGAGGGCTATAAATAAGCCTCTTATGAACATTAGCTGTGCTGAAAACAGAAGAGAAATGTCATGACAAAATATCATTGAAAAAAATTCGAAGTCTCATTTTTAAGATCTACGTCAAAGGCTGTAGATATGAAGAAAGATTATATTGCAACGTATGCACCTATGATATATTAATTAAAACGATGTATTTAGTTGCGAATAAAGGTTGTCAATGTTGGATGGAATAAGCGTTACTTTAAGCCCTGCCAGTTTCTCGTCCATCTAATGCTCTTCAAAATGCTTCTTCACTGCTTTAATTCGTTTTCCAATCAATTTAATGACCAGTACCTCACAGGTGTTGAAAGATTCGCAAAGTATTCTGTCACATGATTCTTTGACATTGGTTATTCCTGAGATCGACCGAGCAGCACTCTGGAAGCATATTCGGGAGGACGGCGATTCGAATTCCCGTTGCGGCCTTACCTATTCTTTTCACCTATCAGAGATCAGAGTTTGTTCCCCGTCTTTAATGAACTCATAGTCGACAGGACCTAAACCCTAATCTTCCATTTTAGTTTCTGACAGTGTCGTACCTAAGAAGTCATATGCAGATGCAACGCCCACAGTCTGACTGCGAGGCCTTTGGCGCTGTGTTGATCATTAATAGTCGCCTAAACTGACTCTAAAAAGGATAAGTTTATGTTTTGAGACTTCGTTCAATACATTTCTTATTCTTACGGATTATATTTCTTACAGCCTTAATAACGTCAAGTCTTGGAGTGTGCGGTTGATCTCGGCGGAGGTTCGAGTCCTCCCTGGGGCATGGGTGTGTGTGTTTGTCCTTAGGATAGTTTAGGTTAAGTTGTGTATAAGCTTAGGGACTGATGACCTTAGCAGTTAAGTCCCATAAGATTTCACACACAATAATGTCACGTCTCGTTCTAAATGCATTCATGGTTTATAATCTGTTAATGAAACGCGTCGAATTTAGTGTCTTTAGTGTTATCTTGGAAGCCCTCACGAAGAATGTTTTTTAATCATAATACCGTAGCGTGCTATGATCAAAAAATTTGTAAATATTCTCAACTGTTTCGAAATACAGGGCTATTTTTTCATGAATCTCTTTGTCTCTATGGCACATTAAAGAAAGATATCACTGGATTCTCGTCTGTATATCATTCTGTATGCCCGTCATGCCTCTTCACTGCTTTGGTGAAACACTTTTCACATCTAGTTCCTTCAGTTCTATACATTCAGTTGAATGATGTCCGTACCCTAATGCAGACTGATCTTCGACCTGCGTAAATGAGGAAATAATTCGCATATCTTTACGTCAGAATTAGTTACAAATAATCATTCATTAAGTAACCGTATCAAAAGACTTCTCTTAACGGATTCACTTTACTTCGTAGTTTTTGTTCATTTGCTACTATTCTGCTATTTTAGCGTTCCGTACCTCAGCCGATAAGAGTCATTTTTTTTGTCCGTCTATCTATTCGTCTGTCCTTGGCGGTATGAAACACTGTAGTTTCGAAGACAATGCAGTCATAAGATACGACCCTTTAGGAAACATACTTTTATACTCATGAACTCACTCATCAAAACCTATAGGGTACTTTCCGATGACCTATAATCATGAAATTTGGGAAGAAGCATGGTTTCACAGTACAACCTAAGGAAAAAACCCGACAACTGTAAATTTATAATTATATTACATGATAACATTTTTATGATTTGTTATCCAACGTCAAACTTGAATTCCAAAGAGTCAGTCGTTCTAGATTCAAGCTGAGTGAGGCGCAATGGTAAAAGTCAAACATCAGGCAAGAAATGACTTTACTGAAACTTCCTGGCAGATTAAAACTGTGTGGCGGACCGAGACTCGAACTCGGGACCTTTTCAAATGTCGGCGGTCTCTGTCGGTCAACAGACGAGGTCGGCCTGTATGCACGTGTCCTTTTACGTTTCCACTTCACTATCACATAGGAGACAGTGTACCTAGGGATGTTTAGGAGTGTGGAAATCTAGCGTATAGACGTATGACACAAGTGACACGCAGTCTTCTGAGAACGTTCGAAGTCCGTGAGTTCGGCGGAGCGCCCCGTTCTGCTCACTCACGATGTCTAACGACTACTGAGGTCGCTGATATGGAGTACCTGGCAGAGATGGTAGTACAATGAACGTAATATGAAAAACGTATGTTTCTTGGGGTGTCCGGATACTTTTGATCACGTAGTGTACATTAGTGAAGTTTAAACTTCTCGAAAGTCTTGGTATATCTGGGACCGATTACTTGCCAGTATGAGTGTCGATAACAGGCAGAAATGGTCGTGATTTCCGATTCCCGGAATGGGTGAACTGTCTACATACATAATTAAATTTATACGGAGCCCTCAGTGGGCGAGTCCTACCCGCACCTGGACAATTTTTTAAATAACAGGGCTACTTTACTCTCGGTAACATTTCTCCGTTCTTCTCATTCTAGTTAAGCCACTACTATTATCACTGGATAGTTTCCTCAACTGCACGGTGATAATTTTCTGCATATGCTCTTAGAGTAAGCGACATATCACGACTTGACGCAGCCCTCAACAATAGAGGTGTCGCTGCAGCGGCTCAGGCCGTTGCTAAGCAACAGTTTGAGACGAGACGACTGGCGACCAACATGAAACAGCAATGTGTCCGTCTCCAGCCAGCAATATCATAAAGAAATCGTGAAATGCTGTGGCGGTCGGAGCAACGATACAAGTGAGAAGGTGAGCCATTAACAAACATCTAAGTTCCGCCAATCCTTGTAACCCAGAACATAGGCATCAGATCGTTTTTACCTTTCTGGGGTCTAGTGAAGCATGGGATACAACCCGTCGGCTTTGACCAATGACGTCATACATTTCTCATAGATAATAATGTCTTCACTTTCTGCCATAGATAACAAACAGTTCTGTGTCGCGGATAAGCGCTGTCATTGTACATTAAAATAACTGAATGTGATTTTAACAGAGATCGCTTCATATTGCGCAACATATTCTTCGTGTGTTGTATTACACCATTACAAATGTTTTCGTGTACTCCAGTCGTAATAGAAATATCGCGGCTGTCGTTCTTCTTTCGTTTCCCAGCACTAGTATCAGTAAGATTTTTTTCGAATCTGCACTAGCAATATTAAAGGCGAAACCCCCGACACAACTGAAATTTGTATCCACTACACTGACACTACCTATCCGAAAAGAACGACATACGTACCATTGATGGGATTTACCTACATGTATCAACTAGAGAGTAGGATACAAATGTTGTGTATAGCAATATAGCTCTACTAAAGAATGGGATACTATTGTCATTGCTGTGATCATAGCTATAACTTTAAGTGGATACTGTTACTGTTAGCATCGAAGGCGAACAAAAAACTGTACCCCATAGTGAAGTACGGGCTAAAAATTGTATATGTGTCGTCTTATTGCCTCTTTGCGTAGTTCAACTGAGGTACAGGTAGCAAATGTAACGTACGTCCATTGCTACGTTTTCGTTAGCAGTATATAGGCCAACGGAAGTATGGGACACAAATATTCAAATATTATGTACGTAGCTCCTTCTGCCATCGGTATTACTACTATCTACGTAAGAACAGACTATTAGTGGTAGCGGAGGCGAAAGAAACAACACATGTAAAATTTGTATCTCTTGCTTCAGTTGACCTATATAGTTCAACTAAACAACGGGATATTAACGCTAACGAAAACGAAGAAATCGACGTACGCTGAACTTGTACAGCATATTGCAGTCAACCAATACAGCTTGAATGAAGTTCGAGATAGAACCCATATATATATGACGTGAGGTATTCTATGCTACCAATATTTCCATCCATGTTTCCCCTTCATTTTCCACAGGAATAATACGATACGAACACGCGATATCATTAAAGTGAAAATACTACTTGCCTTGTATCTGTCAACTATATTTTTCGTCTCTCGTATGCCTTTGTTTCTGAACAGTCTTGTCAGCTCCTTCATCCGTGTAATAAATGCTCTCTGGCCAATTCTGACGTCATTGGTCAAAGCCGACGGGTTATATCCCCTGCTTCACTAGACCCCCTTTCTTTGGGCACATAACATAAATTTTCACAGGCATTTATATTTAAAGAACATGGAAAATTTTGACATTGCAGTTATATTCAAGCTAATTTAGTTTCGCTAACCAGTCATTCAGACTGTTCATCAAGATTTTCTGCTGCAATTTGTGTTGGAGAAGGTTGAATTACAGAAATCTTATAATTACAGGAAATTAGGAACACTGCAAATTGTACTTTTTCATAAGAAGTTTCCGTATTAAGTACCTCTTTGTCTTCGCTCGTACAGATATTGTTTGACAAACTGATTTTGTCACTGTGGAGTCTTGAAACTCACGCCTCCCAAGCACGTAACGTAATGCTCTATTAATACATTTTTGCAACGATTACTAACAACTATAGGTGAATTTCAGATATTAAACTATTTTTGTCAGAAAACTGATTTACCTTTACAAACAGGATAAAACGCGATTTGAAACGTTTGTTTCTGCTTAGGTACCATTAAGTGGTTCAGCTTTCGTCTTTGTATCCCGAATCTCAGTACGGCGTGTCCACATTTTATTGACTCCACATTTTATTGACCAGCTGAGAGCGGGACTCAGCAGCAGGAGCAGCTTTCGCCGGAAGATGGCGAACAGTTGGATCGCTGAAATATTGAATCGAACTAATTTTAGAATCCGGCAGCAAGCCCGAAGTGACTTTCAAGACTTATTACGCCGGAAAAGCCTGGAGCGTCGTATAAATGCCTATGTTTATAACAATGCATTTCATTTCGGTGGTAACTTATTTGTACCATTGAGTATCATTTGTACGTGATTTATTACGCTTTATTGTACCCCCTGATCCAAGAGCAATCCCTCCCTCTCCACCTCCCCATTCTTCCTCGATCCTGGTGAAAGGAAAAAATATAGATGAAGTCAGGTGTTTTTCTGCCAAGAAAATGGTTTAAAGGTTGACATTGCGAAGGTTTTCAACAGAGTCGGAAGTAGAAGTTTCTTACAGTTACTTCCAAGTCGCTATTCGTCCACCAAAATATTAAAAATTCTCCACAACCCCAGGTTTAGGCCATCCTACAAATTATCGTATGGGCATCCTTTATCTGACCTGACACAACAAATACTAATCGTTCACTTAGAAAAGACCCTCGCAACAGTGGCTGACGGGAGTAGCTGTGTCGACAGAAGTAGAAAGATAGTGTCTAACTTCAGACTGATATCTTCTTGTTTCCGGTCACTACCAATCTTAGCTGCCAATATTGTGTACCACTAATAGCTTCATTGGACATATCAATTAATTAAAACTATTTCAGATTCCATTACACATAATATTTCTGAGATTTTTAACCTAGCATGCTTCATCTACTTTCGTTTTCTGGCACATAGACTCACTGAACACAGCATTGCCTGCTATAGTTGACTAAACCATCCGCTTATCTTTACGTCAGAATAATATCCAAAGCCAGCTTTGATATTTTAATATAGGGGAAGACTGATCATGACTAATAGTTTTTTCTAGCTTATGCAATTTATTTGTTCCGTAATTTCTTTTCATCGGGCGCTAATTGCTAGTCATCAGTATGGACACCCGGGCAGTTTTCCTGGCTTATAGTGGAAACGGCGACCAAAGGCAACCAACAAACAAGTGAGTCTCACATAAAATGACTTAATGCACCAGCATGCCAATGATCTAGTTACCACAAAATACACCAGCATAGCAATGATCTAATTGTCACAGGCTTTGCCAGAAACTCATCGCGATTCAATTCGTGTATGACAGTATGGTTGGAGCCTTGATCAAGGACATAAGTTATTGTCATTCCAGACATTTAGGACAAGACATCTGGTCAATAACGCCTGCGGGATGTATTTTTTAACAGTTTTACGAAAATGTTGTTCTGATATGACGTCCGAGCGGATGGAAATGATCGATGGCCTCCCTGGACGGTGTTTACAAAAGGCGTGACTTATGAACTGCCACGGCTGCCCGCATGCTGGCAGCCTTGGGGTCGCCAGGCACCAAGGCCGTGCACACAAACAAACGCTCGCACACACACTCACACACACAAACACACACTCACGCACCTGCGGGCTGACATGCTTTGTCAGCTGAGCGCAGAGGAGACGGGTCTGTATTGAACAGCCTGGATAGCTACAGACAACAGTGACTTCTGTGTCAAGCTACGTTTGCCACGAGGCCTGCAAACGATAGCATGTCACGCTTTCACACCAGCTCTCGTGCATTTGTGAGTGTGATCCTCATCAATTGGAGTGACCTATGTATGAAGACGTGACTCAGTGTACTGTGGGAAGTCGGCCATAAAAGAGCTCCTCATAGAACGTTGTGAGCTCAACCTTTTTTGCTATATTAGCGCAGGGAATGGGTTGGGTGGTGGAACCAAAAGAAGAATATGAGAAAGGATGATGAATGGTTAGAAGCTGGACTGTAAGTAGACTGTCTGACAGAAAAATGAAGAACCCAGAAGGAGAGGAGAAAAAGAAGAGAAACTTCACCGGCTGAGAGACTATTTCCCGTTATTCGAGTGATTTTAGATTAAAGTCATATTTGAATGCATTCATTGATCCGATTGAGAAGGGCGTCGTCAAGCAGTTGTACCCTCTCCTAAGGCAGTTTGGCCCTGGTGCTTCGTAAGATAGATATTGGTACTGCGATGGAGTTGAAATTCGAGCTCGTCCAGCAGGTTCTTTATGAGAAAGATCTGGGCGTATTGCGGGTCACGTGAGTATCTCAACATCACGCAAACCGTTAATAGCGACACTTGCCATGTGTGTCCTGTTGAAGAATAGCGGCACGATATTGTCACATAGGAAAAAACACATGAGAACGCAGGATGTGCCTGACTAGCTCTTGTGTTGTTAGAGTTCCCTCAACTGTTACCAACCGTGGCCTGAAGTCACACCCGATGGCCCCTCGCACCATCACACTAGGCATAACACAGCTGTGCCTTTTCTATACATTAGAAGAATTGAACCTCTCCAGACGTCACAGGCATACGCCTCGTGGATGGTCATCTGGGTAGTGCAGAAACCCAATTCACTGCTGACAAGAATGCGACGCCTTTCGTTAGCAGTCACGACACCATTCCAAACGTATCCGTTTGTCTTGTGGTGATAACAGCAGCCTACGCATGAGATGGTAATTCTCTGGTTCAGTTGCCGTCTACAAGACGACACAGAATACTGCAGGAAGTTCTTTACTTGTTCTCGGATGGTAGACGCATTTGTGATTGGATTGCGATGTGCTTGGTGCACAATGCGGCGGTCTTCCTTTGTGATGATGAGACGTGGTCGATCAGAACCTTGACGACGGGTGTACCTGCCTTCAGGTTCCCAAGTAGTCAGACATCGAATCACTATCACATTTCGACATTCCACAAATTTGGATTTGCACGATTCAACCAGCTGGCCAAATGGAGATCCACAATGCAGCCCCATCCAAATTCTGTCAGGTGCTGACAACACTGTCTCATACGAAAGCGTGGTGGTCACTCAACATGTGACGCCGTTCACGCCACTTACTTGCCCTACGAGGCGTAGTAATGACACTAAACACGAACCATTCTACCTGGCAGAGATAATTGCAACTCTAATATTTTACATTCCCACTGATGGTTTGTACGTGTACGAAGTTAAAGTTGATATATGACCACGTCTTCCAGGTGCCTCACTTCTTCTATCAGGTGGTGTATATCAGGACTATGTAATCTAGTTGACGAGGAATTCAGTAACATGTACTCCAATGATTTCAAGACATTTTTACGCTATTTCATGAGCAATTTAGCTACCTTCTGCAACACATTTTAGAACTGATTTTTAAATCAGATACTGATATACCAAAGACTGTAGGTGCAAAGACAAAACTTTAAAGTGTTTCTTAAATAGTACTATTTAGTCTCAGGAGCTGGAAATGTTGTTCAGTGCTCCAAAAACTACAGTTAGTGAATTCACATCCGATATCTGCGACGCCATCCACAAGCCACTTAAACCATTCGTATTCACGTATAAACTTTTTCCACTTAGCGATTTCACTTGTGTGGGTCGTTGATGATCGAACGGAAAGATTAGACGATTGCTTCTATGGAACTAAAACGCTGTTGACATCTAAAGGACGTCAGAACCGATCCCGACCGCTTGTAGCCAGCTATTTTCTTCAACTCCAGACGAAAACTACTGAAGATATTAAATGTGAAATCAACCTTTTTGTTACTAACCCGTAATGGAAATTCTCTTTTTCGCAACCATTATTACGCCTGTCTCTGTGATGCCCGACGGCCGGATCGTAAATCACTGTTGCATCTGCGTAAAAGTCCACCAGATCTCGCGCTTGCACGTGGCGTCAGAGAATATGTCGCGACGCTGCGACAACATGGGTCGAAGTCCATGAAAAAATAACTCACGCAGGCGTTTCATGTTGGTGCGTGCCTGTAGGAAAAAGGTTCGTACAGAAGATGAATTTGTTTGGAGGCCCGCCGTGAATCCCTTTTTTGTACCAACCTTTCCGTCTCAGAATAGTTACTTGCTCAATTATTTGCTTTATGTATACCAATCTATGTCTTCCTCTACAGCGTTTACCCTCTGGTGCTATGGAAAATATTCCCTGATGTCTTCAAAGGTCTCCAGTCATCCTGTCACTTCTTCTTGTCAGTTTTTGCCATATACTCCTTCTCTCGTTGATTCTGCGGAGACTCTCCTTATTTCTTGTCAGTCCATCAGATTTTTAACACCACATCTAAAATGACCCGATTCTCTTCTGTTCTGGGTTTCCCACATTCCAATTTTCACTGACAGCCAGCTGGCCTATTCCAGGTCCACAAATCGTGACAAAGTGTTTTAATTTTTTTTTTCAATCTTGCTTCCATTATCAACTTCAACAGAACTGCCTCTGTGGTACCTTTACCTTTTATAAAGCCAAACTCATCGTCTGTAACGGACCCTCAATTTTCTTTTCCATATTTCTTTATATTATTTTTGTCAGCAACTTGGATTCATGAGCTGCTAAGGTGATTATGCAATAATTCTCCCACTTGCCACTTCCTGTTATCTTAGGAACTGTCTGGATCGCCAGTCTCATAAATTCTTCATACTAAAGTGAATAGTTGTCTTTCTTCCACATACCCCAATCACTTTAGAAATTCTGATAGAATGTATCTGTCCCTTCTCTGTTATTTGATCTAAAGTCATCAAAACGTCTTTTAAATTCTGACTCTAATACTGGATTCCGTATCTCTTCTCTGTCGACACTTGTTTCTACTTCTCTCACGTCATCAGACAAGTCGTCCCCCTCACGGCGGCCTTCGATATACTGCTTGCGACTACCCGCTCTCCCCTCTGCATTTAACAGTGGAATTCTCATTGCACTCTTAATGTTACCGTCCTTCCTTTCAATTTCACCGAAGAATGATTAGAATTTTCCGTGTGCTGAGTCAGTCTTTCTGATACTCATTTCTTTTTCGGTTTTGCTCACATTTTTCATGTAGCTATTTCACGTTAGTTTCTCTGCACTTCCTAGTGATTTCTTCTTAAGTGACTTGTATTGCTGTTTTCTGTATATTTCCGTACTTCCTTTTCAGTCGATCAGCTGAAGCATTTCTTCTGTTGCCCATAATTTCTTCGCAGTTACCTTTCTTGTACCTATGTTTTTCTTTTCAACTTCTGTGAATGATCTTTGCAGAGATGTCCATCCCGATTCAACTGAACTTTTCACTGAGACATTCGTTATCGAAGTATGTACAGCCTCAGTGAACTCCAAGCGTTCTATTCATTCCTTAGTATTTCCGCATCCAACTTCTCTGCACAGAGATCCTTTCTGACAAATCCCTTGAACTTCAGCCTACTCTTCCTTACTACTGAATACTAATCTGAGTCTATATCTACTTCTGAGTACACCTTACAATCCAAAATATGATTTCGAATCTCTGCCTGACCATGATGTAGCCTAACTGGAATCTTCCTGTACCTCCCGGCCTTTTCCAAGTATATCTCCTCCTCTTGTGATTCTCAGATTATTCGCTACTACCATCTGAAATTTATTTCAGAACTTAATTAGCTTTTCTCCTCTCTCATTCCTACTACCGAGCCCATATTCTCCCGGAACTCTTTCTTCTACTGCTTCCCCCACAGCCGCACTCAAGTCTCCCGTGACTATTAGATTTTCATCTCGCTTTAAGTACTGAATTATTCTTTCAATATCCTCATATACTTCTCTGTCTCTTCATCTTCTGCTTTCGACGTTGGCATGTATACCTGAAATATTGTTGTCGGTGTCGGTCTACTGTTGATTCGGATAAGCAGAACATTATCCATGAGCTGCTTTCAGAACCTCACTCCGTGCCCTACTTTTCTGTTCATAACGAATCCTACTTCCGTTTTGCCATTTTCTACGCTATTGACGTTACCGTCTAATCGTCTGACCAGAAATGTCTTCCTTCCATTTCACTTCACTGGCCCACACTCTGTTTAGATTGTGGCTTAGCATTTTCCTTTACATATTTTCTTGTTTCTCTACCACGTTCAAACTTCTGCCTTTCCACTCCTCATCTAGTACAGCGTTGCCCTTTGTTGGTTGTTCAGTCTTTTTCTCATGGTCTCATTGGAAGTTTTCTCATGGAGATCCGAATGGGGGAATCTTTTGCCAGTAGTGATATCATCATAGCACTTTTTCAGTTACAGGCCACACGTCCTTTGGATAGACATTGTGTGTCTTCTGCGTTCTCAAGTCGTTGATCATTGCTGATTCTTCCGCCTTTTAGGGGCAGTTTCGAACTTCCAAGAGATTTCCCTAAACATCTGTCCACTCCTTCACCCTCTTTGACGTTTTCACAGATTCTATCTCAACCCAGAAACGAGTCAGCTAACTTTAACCAGCTAATTACATGCTAGTTAGCTGTTTTTGTTGGTAGCAGCGTATGTCCACTTACAGTATATGATGGTGTGAGCAGAATACTTACTCACAACCTATTATTACTTTCCGCTGTATCAAATGAGTAAAAATAATCCTCGGAAGATACCGTCATGACTTTCACTGCTAATGTATCCACAGATGGTGTCTTACAATTTGTTAGTGCACAGTCGCCATAATTTCCATACAGCTATGGGCTCTGTGTCTGCTTCAACTTTGTGATGCCATCTCTAAGCATATAACATTGTTGTGACAAGAGAGAGAGAGAGAGAGAGAGAGAGAGAGAGAGAGAGGAGTTAGTTACTGAACGATAGAATCATTTTTATGCCCACCGTAGGTTGCCAGAATTTTTATACAGCTGAATTTATTATGTCACAAGACAGTCACGTAATTTCCGTTGGCAATTAGCTTTTTTTCTCTAGTGAGCATGTTAGTAAAATAGGTAGTCATTATGTCAATTATAAAAAAAATAAAAGTACATAATTTTCAGTTTGTCTGCAGGTAAATGTCTGCAACACAGTGAATTACTCGCGTCGCAGTATCATAGCACGCCACTAGATGCGCCTGTGCAAAATGGTATAGCCCATTGATAAACGGAAGGTGGGCCTTGCCATTTACTTGTAGCTGCATTAGCACCGAGTTACAGTACGGTAGCTCAGGGACTTCAGTGTGTACAGTATTACTTGGCCCCTAGGTGCGCTGACAGGATGGTAGGAAATGGGACAATAGTGGCGGTGGGGGCTCCTTGATGATAGCGAAGGGACGGAAAGGGGGCGTTGTTTCTTACATCATAAGCCTCACACAAACGCCCATCTCCCCGTGCGTCAAGGTACAGTTAGCGAGTCTATAAACGATTGTTTTAGCAAGTTACGCAGGGACTACTAATAATTCTAAAAAATTACCCGTTTATTATTAAAAACACAATGGGTTACAGGACTGCGTAAAAATTGCAACAGAAGGAGAGATTTATTTTCGACTCACTTGTAAACCTTCTTTCCTTCCTCATCTACATCTACATCTACATCTACATGGATACTCCGAAAATCTCACTTCAGTGCCTGGCAGAGGATTTATCGAACCACCTTCACAACAATTCTCTTTTATTCCATTGTCAAACAGAGCGCGGGATATAAGAACACCTATATATTTCTGTGCGTGATCTGGTTTCTCGTATTTTACTGTGATGGTCGTTTCTCCCTATGTAGGTCGTCGTCGACCAAATATTTTCACATTCGGAGGAGAAACGCATTTGTTTTAATGATGTCCAACCCAAATTCTGTATCATGTCCGTGACACTCCCCTGTCCCTCGATAATATATAACGTGCTACTCTTCTTTGAACTTTCTTGTCTTACACTGTTGATCCTATCTGGTAAGGATCCCAGACCGTGCAGTAAAGAGGACAGACAAGCGTAGTGTAGGCATTCTCTTTAATAGATCGGTTACATTTTCTAAGTGCCCTTCCAATAAAACGCAGCCTTTGTTTAGCCTTCCCTGCAACATTTTCTATGTGTTCCTTCCAAATTAAGTTGTTCGTAATTGTAATTCCTAGGTATTTGCTTGAATTTACAGCCTTTACAGCCTTTACTGATTTATCGTGTTACCAACGTTTAACGGATTCCTTTTAGCACTCATGTGGATGACCTAACACTTTTAATTCAATTGCCAATTTTCCCTCAATACAGATTTCTTTTCTAAACCGCTTTGCAATTTGTTTTGATTTTCAGATGACTTTACTAGACGATAAACGACAACATCATCTGTAAACAATCTAAGACGGCTGCTCAGATTGTCTCCTAAATCGTTTATATACACTCCTGGAAATTGAAATAAGAACACCGTGGATTCATTGTCCCAGGAAGGGGAAACTTTATTCACACATTCCTGGGGTCAGATACGTCACATGATCACACTGACAGAACCACAGGCACATAGACACAGGCGACAGAGCATGCACAATGTCGGCACTAGTACAGTGTATATCCACCTTTCGCAGCAATGCAGGCTGCTATTCTCCCATGGAGACGATCGTAGAGATGCTGGATGTAGTCCTGTGGAACGGCTTGCCATGCCATTTCCACCTGGCGCCTCAGTTGGACCAGCGTTCGTGCTGGACGTGCAGACCGCGTGAGACGACGCTTCATCCAGTCCCAAACATGCTCAATGGGGGACAGATCCGGAGATCTTGCTGGCCAGGGTAGTTGACTTACACCTTCTAGAGCACGATGGGTGGCACGGGATACATTCGGACGTGCATTGTCCTGTTGGAACAGCAAGTTCCCTTGCCG
Organism: Schistocerca gregaria; assembly: GCF_023897955.1. Classification (NCBI taxonomy): domain Eukaryota; kingdom Metazoa; phylum Arthropoda; class Insecta; order Orthoptera; family Acrididae; genus Schistocerca; species Schistocerca gregaria. The sequence continues at coordinate 515,778,263 of NC_064921.1, read as the reverse complement.
GTCAAGGAATGGTAGAACGATGGGTTCGATGACGGTTTGGATGTACCGTGCACTATTCAGTGTCCCCTCGACGATCACCAGAGGTGTACGGCCAGTGTAGGAGATCGCTCCCCACACCATGATGCCGGGTGTTGGCCCTGTGTGCCTCGGTCGTATGCAGTCCTGATTGTGGCGCTCACCTGCACGGCGCCAAACACGCATACGACCATCATTGGCACCAAGGCAGAAGCAACTCTCATCGCTGAAGACGACACGTCTCCATTCGTCCCTCCATTCACGCCTGTCGCGACACCACTGGAAGCGGGCTGCACGATGTTGGGGCGTGAGCGGAAGACGGCCTAACGGTGTGCGGGACCGTAGCCCAGCTTCATGGAGACTGTTGAGAATGGTCCTCGCCGATACCCCAGGAGCAACAGTGTCCCTAATTTGCTGGGAAGTGGCGGTGCGGTCTCCTACGGCACTGCGTAGGATCCTACGGTCATGGCGTGCATCCGTTCGTCGCTGCGGTCCGGTCCCAGGTCGACGGGCACGTGCACCTTCCGCCGACCACTGGCGACAACATCGATGTACTGTGGAGACCTCACGCCCCACGTGTTGAGCAATTCGGCGGTACGTCCACCCGGCCTCCCGCATGCCCACTATACGCCCTCGCTCAAAGTCCGTCAACTGCACATACGGTTCACGTCCACGCTGTCGCGGCATGCTACCAGTGTTAAAGACTGCGATGGAGCTCCGTATGCCACGGCAAACTGGCTGACACTGACGGCGGGGGTGCACAAATGCTGCGCAGCTAGCGCCATTCGACGGCCAACACCGCGGTTCCTGGTGTGTCCGCTGTGCCGTGTGTGTGATCATTGCTTGTACAGCCCTCTCGCAGTGTCCGGAGCAAGTATGGTGGGTCTGACACACCGGTGTCAATGTGTTCTCTTTTCCATTTCCAGGAGTGTAGATACGGTGCGCAGAGGGCCTATGACACTGCCTTGGAGAACGCTAGGAGTCACTTCTGTTTTACTTTTTGACTTACTATGAACTGTGATCTCTCTGACAGGAAATCACGAATCCACTTGCATAACTGAGACGATATTCCATAATCAAGGAATCTGATTGCAAGCCACTTCTGAGGTACAGTGACAAAAGGCTTCTGGATATCTAGAAATGCGGAATCAATTTGAAATCGCTTGTCAATTGGATTCAACACTTCGTACGATTAAAGAAGATGTTTTGTAAATCTATGTTGACTGTGTGTCAACAGACCGTTCTTCTAGAAGTAATTCATAATGTTTGAACACAACATATGTACTAATATCCTACTGCATATCGACATTAATGATAAGGGCCTGTAATTTAGTGGATTACTCATTCTCTTTCTTAAATATTCGTGCGACCCGTGGAAGTTCCCAGTCTTTGACACGGATTTTTCGTCGAGCGAGTGATTGCATATGCTTGTTAAGTATAGAACTATTGCGTCACCATACTCTGAAAGGAACCTGAATCGTATACAGTCTGGACCTGAAGACTTGCTTTTATTAAGTGATTTAAGTTGCTTCACTGCTACGATGCTATCTGCTTCTAAGTTACTGTTGTTGTCAGTTGTTCCTGATTAGAATTTTGGAATATTTACTTCACTTTATTTGTTGAAGTGATTTTGGGAGGCTGTGTTTAGCAACTCTGCTTTAGCAGCACTGTCACCGATAGTTCTTCCATTGCAATTGCCCCACATCAAAATTTACTTCCTTTGCAAAAACAAAATGGGGTTTACACTACTTATCTTCACTACCAAGCTAATGCAGCTGTAATTGTGACAGAATCCTGAAGCAATCTGTTACTAAACAAATAATTGAGGAGAATTCAGGTCAATAGGTTACGAAAAGCTCATGCTCTACATAAAAATAAAAGTGTGATTCCTTCACTTTTGTTGCTATAATCCCATACTCACCCACATTTCAAAATCTATCGACTGCCTTCAAAATCAGTAGTTACTCATATATGTCAGTAGATAAAAAAGTTTCAAATATTAACTTGTGGCGAAATACTCTTCGCTTTGTGTGATATCATTTGCCTAAATCTCGTTATGATATCTCGAGCTGGTTATGAGATATGAAGGATACTATGAATATTTCACTTTCACTCTTTCCCTATTGCTTGTGATCGGAAGTGAATGCACAATATACATCCCATTTTCTCGAGACAGAAAGTAGATATAAATGTTTTCAAAACTTAAAGAAAAATTCCTTGTGTTGTCCATATTTTGTTTGCAGTGTTATAGGACCTAACACCCAACAAATTCAAAATTACAGCGATCCTTATATTTCATACCAAAATATGGTAATACTACTATAGTTCTGACCATTAAAGGAATAACAGACAGTTCATCATGAAGCTATCAAATGAGGCTCTGAGATGCGAGGGAATGAATTTGTTTTTGCCAAATACTTTTTTTTTTTTAAATCGTTTCAGAAAGGTTGCAGTGCAGTCGGTGTGAACACGGCTCCATTCTCACAGTGTATTTGGGGCTGAGAGAGAATGTTTCGTTCATAACAGACGAAGCACACGGATCAGTAGGCGACAACGAAAATACGGTAGTCGTAGTTTGTAAACTAACAACTACTTAAATTTGCATAGCTTCAACAATTTTGTTTTTATTTATATGCAGTTAAAAACCCCGTGGTGATGATTAAAGCGTACTTGAAAAGGGTGCCAACGTACTGATTCAACAGGCAATAAAAAATTGGTCATGTGCGAATAGGGCTCGCACACTGATGGATCCTTAAAAACGTAGTTATCTATATAGGCAATTCATCCATAACAGTAATCGAGATCTCGACAACTTTTGTCAAGACTTTCGAGAATGTTATAATCTGAAGTTTTAAATCAGGTAACAAATGACAAAAAAAGTATTTTTTCTTGTGATGTAATTATAAATTAAGAATATTCTGACTTTTTTCCTTGGACTATGAAACCTTACTTCTTGCCAAATTTCATGGTTCAACATCAATGGAACGTACGCTACATGTTTTGATGAGTGTGTTTTCGAATAACAAAATATGTGACATGAGTGCCCGTATCTTTTTGTTGTATTGCCTTAGAATGTTACGTTTATTTCATCACCAAGGGACTGTAGATCTTCTTAATATGTGACATAAGTTTCAATTTGATACGTCTGCACGTTTCGGGGAAAAAGGGGGCTTAACAGATGGACAGACAGACCGCCAGATAACAAACGAAAAAAAGTCTTTTCGTGTCATTTAACTGCAAATTCACAACGTTAGAATTTTTTTCGTTTCGTTGTACTGAAAAAGCGTCCGACTTGACAATTATCATGTTTCTACGTCAACGAGAAGTAACCTATAAGTTTTGATGAGTGAGTTTTCCAGTGTCAAAATGTGTGTCATTCATTTGATTTGATTTTATCAGGGAAGCATAAACGGTACTGGTCAAGCCCACTGCTGCCCGCACTGAAAAATAGTTTATTGTGCTGTATCGTTCACTGTGTCTCTAGTAAAGCCAACCAATGCTCTAGAACAGTGCAAGGAAATCCTTTGCCAGTGATTTGCTAGACACAATTTCTTCAGGTCTGGTTAACCCGTATATTCTGTTTCTTTCAATCTGATATGTCTCCATCTGAAGATCAAATACGATGCGGTTTCTGCGCCCACACCACACATCCCACATTTGGGGTCTTCTTCTATTATCCCCAGTCTATGTAGGTGTTTTTTGAAATCCCCATGGCCTTTCAATAGTAAAACCATGAGTTACATTTCTCTCCTGTTGAAGCTGAGGTTTGAGAGACTTATCTTGGAACATGGATTCGGCATTAATACCTTTCCATGGTTTTGCTTTTGGACCATATCCCAATATTCTGCGTGCTGTCTCCTTGTCCAGTCTCGTAGTTTTATTTTGATCATCGCCTTGGTGATTGTCAGGACAGGTTCCGGTCCAATAAATGGCCACCGGCCCGAGCCTGGCCAACCTATCGGCTTGCTCATTACCTGTAATCCCTGAGTGACCAGGAACCCACAGTAGATTTACCCTATTGCTTTTCCCTACCTCCACAAGGACTCTGGGGCATTCTGCCACAATCTTTGATCTTGTTGTAGAGGTTGCCAGTGTTTCCAGGGCTGCTTCGCTGTCTGAATAAATGAAAGTGCTACGACCTCTGTAGTACCCCCAGAAAATCCCCTCCACACACACCCTGATAGCAGATATTTCTGCTTGTAAATCCGTGGCCATCTTCCCTAGAGAGACTGCACTCTCTAGCCTTGGCTGCACTCCATATGCCCTGGCCCCAACACCTTGGTCTGTTTTCGAACCGTCAGTGAACCAGACTATGTCCTCTGCACAGTGTCGAAATTTGTTCATCGAATTACTACATTCAAAGACTTGTTGAAGCAGCTAGGAGTTACTATATAGTTTGCTGGCATTTCCCCACCCATACATATGAGTACCTCTCTGAGTATTTTAGTGTGAGATCCTGGATACCCCAGTGAGTCCAGGTTTTGCCAGTCTTTAACCTGTGTGCTTCAGCTGCTGCCTCCATCTTTACCCACAGGTGTCACAGGGGCTTGTCCAGCATTATTTCCATCCCAGCAGTGGGTGTGCTGCCAATTCCGCCTGTAATGGCTAAGCACGCCAATCTCTGCACCTTAGAAAGCTCCTTAGCAGTTACCTGCTGTTCTACCTATTTTCACCACACTGTAGCGCCATAAGTGATCATAGGTCTTACTACCATGGCGTATATCCAGTACATACTCTTGGGGCTTAAGCCCCAGTTTTTGCCAGAAACTCTCCTGGTACTCATCTTTCGCCTTGGAACAGGTCCTCCTTACGTGATGGGTCCACAACAGTTTCTCATCCAGGGTTACCCCTAAATGTCTCACTATCCCCTTTGCTGGTAGAGTTTCATTGAGAAGCTTGAGATTCCAAAATGTGTGTTGGATCAGCTTCCTTGTAAGTGGTACTACAACAGTCATCTTAGGACTAATGCTTAGATCCTGTTTCCTGCACCAATACTGCACAATGTTCAATGCTCCTAGTGCCATAGCTCTGATTGTACTTGAAAGTTTACCAAGTATTACTATGACAAGATCGTCTGCGTATCCCTGGCAGAAGTACTGTCTAGAGTTTAATTCTACATACAATGAGTTGATTAACCACAAGCTTCCACAGTAGAGGGGACAGGACCCCTCCTTGTGGACAGCCTCTGGTGGTACTGATTACCATTTTTCCTTGCATCATGGTGGCATCTACCTTTCTACCACTAAGCATGGCTCTAATCCACCTACAAATGATGTTCTCCAAGCCATGCCCTCTGCTACCTTAACATGGATTAGAAGGTCGTGTTGATAAAATACCCTTCGATGTCCAAGAAGGTGCAGAGGGCTATTTCCTGAAAGTGTAATGTTTTTCCACCTTCCCAACAAGCTGGTGGAGTGCTGTTTCTTACGATTTTCCTGGTTGGTATGCATGTTGGTTTATGTGTAGAGGGACCCTAGTTAACCTCCTCTCCATCAAACATGCACTTAGACCAGTTTTTCTAATGTTTTAAGAAGGAAGGAGGACAGACTGATTGTTCTCATATCCTTGGGCTTGGTGTGATCATTTCTCCCTGGCTTTGGAATAAAGGTAACTTTCACTGCCGTCTAGACGTTAGGAATGGTTCCTGCTGCTAGGCTAACTCAAAATAACCTGCATAGGAATATTACTAAGTTCACTCCTGCTTGTTGCATGAGCGCTGGAAAAATTCCATCTGGGCCAGGTGGCTTGAAAGGTTGGAATGTTCTCACCACCCATTGGATTTTACTATGGTCAAAACATTCTCTGATAGATTCCCACTTCTCCCTTCGAATACCTGAAAACCGATATCTCACAGGGATCTCGTCCTGGTCTATGTTGTCTGTCAGAGTACATTGAGGAAAATGAATCTTGAGGAGTAGTTCCAGCGTTTCATGTGCTGTACTTGTATGCTCCCCATCCTCTTTCCTTAAATTTCCTCCTGGATTAGTTGGTATCATAGTGACGATTTTGTGAAGTCTGGCCTGAGCAGCTGTATTCTTGACCTCTTCACAGAATACCTTCCAGGACGCCTGCTTTGCTTGATTATTTGGAAGACTGTGTTTGACCAGGGCCTCCCGATATCTGCCTATTGTTCCTTCCTTCTTGCAAGGTTAAACAGTCTTTGTACCTGTTTCCTCTGTGATATCAGGTTGTTGTTCTACCAAGATACATTCCTATTCATGCATTTCTTGGTGACTGAGCAGTTGTCATGGTATGAGGACATGATGGCAGAAGTCACGGCATTTGCTACCTCCTCAAACTCTACTGGATTCCATATAAAAGTACTGATTTCCAGTAGGCTTGAGTCGAAGTCCCTCCTACACGCCCCCCAGTCCGTTTTTCTGGGATCCCTATAAGACATGGTCTGTCTAATGCCAATTTCAACTTCGTACGTAATATACATGTGGTTTAACGACGATGGTTCTCAAGCCAAAAGCCACTGTTTGACGCAACTATACGTCAAAGTGGAACCAAATGTTGCGTCAATTATCTCCTCCCTTCTTATATTCCTAAATGTAAGTTCCTTGCCCCTATTGAGGACCTCTAAGTTATTATCTAGAAGGAATTCTAGAAGGTACTCACTTCTAATGTTGGTGTCAGTGCTGCCTCACACAACGTTGTGTGCATTAGCATCTTATCCAACCAATAGTTGGTTGCTCTGTTGTACACAGGCTTCCATCAGCCTCCTTACTCTTTGAGAAAGAGGAGCACTGCCCTCATAAAGAAAGTTTGCCAGGGTCATTACAAACTGCCTAGTTATACCTTCCTCACATTGCTACATCCTGATGGCCTAGAAGAAAGGTCCGCCATCGGCATGAAGAGGATTCCATTTTTTTACATAAATGCACTTTCAGGAGTTTCTGGTATTTCTTGCATAACCCAGCTCATCTCCAGTGCCGCCAAGTCCCAATACATCTCCTTTATATAAACAGGGTGTATGAATCAGGACTACTTTCACTTCTTGTCTCTCCAGAAGACGAGTCTGGGCAGCAGTGTCCGATTTACTTTGTTGCTGATTTATCTGCAGTACATTCAGTCTACATATAGTGGCCATTGTTGCTTCTGATGTCTTTGATTAACCTGACGGTGACCTGTCAGTACCAAAAAAATAGTCTCAGGTCCTGTTCCCACATTGTCATCAGGGACTTCTCTCTGACTTTCACCACAGGGGTTTGGCCGTTTGGTACAACGTTCTGGTTAATTACCTTCCAATCCTCTGTCGAGACTTTCGGGTTTTGAGACCCTATTTTCTCAGTCAGAGCATCTGGAGAGGTGTCCTTAAGGGGTTTTGGCATCTAGATTAATATCTTTGCAGTCTTGGAGAGCTCAGCCACTGTCTTTACCAGCAGCTTCGCATTCTCCCACAGTGATATTAATGGCACCTTTTCCTTAAGCCAGTCCACTGTACCCACCCCTTCACAGACAAAGATAAGAGCACTGTGATTCAGATAGACTCTCCTGAATTTTGGTCCTCAGGACTGAAGACCACAACAAAAACGCCAATAGAGGTTCCATTTCGACTGACTGAGATACGGAACCCAAAAAATATGACTGGCAACAATGCAAAACAAATAACTCAAAGAATTCATAACAGCACAACTCCGACAAACAAATTTCAGATTTCCCTACAGCATGTCGCCTCCGTTTTGGTACTTTAGAGCAGTACAACGTGAGCAAAGTTTCCTGCCGACGTGATTTCCACGCGAAGCACCGCGGTATGTTTAGCAACAGGCTACGACAGGGCTCGACGAGTGTGTGGGCGTGTTCGACGGGTGGATGGATGGATGGGGGCGGAGCGGCGCAGGAAGCGAACAGGCTCGGCGCGCCCCACCCAGCCCGCTTCCCAGTGGCGACCGACCGAGCGTGCATTCCGCCACAGCCGCAAAAATTGCCTCCGCAGCGCCGCGCAGCGCAGCGCCGCTCCACTTCCACCTGCGGTAATTTCCGGACCAAGGCGGCCAACCTGATTACCGAGCGGCGGAGCGGCCCGCGTTCCGCCCGGAAGCTCTGCGCGAAAAGGCGACCCCCTCCCCCACTCCTCCCCCTTCCAGGCCATCTCTCTCTCCCTACCTGCTGCTGCTCGGTTGCCTGCCAACCTGTCTGGCTCTCTCCCTACAAGTATTACACGGAGATGAACTGCGGTCGTCGGTGTTCTCGCTGCCAAAAGTACCTCCGCAGTTTATTCACTTCCCCGAAAGGGGCGGAAGCAGAAGGGACGTGCGCAGAATGCGGAGGAAGTGAAGTTCACGTACTCCGACTCTGCACATTTGTTTTATTAGCGTCCTTTTTGTCACTACTGGCGTCAATATTGCTTCGTTTCCTGACGGCGGAATTCAGTGTTGTCGCGTTTTCACAAAACAAAATGTTTTTCTGGTATGCCATTGGGAACGAAAATTCAGATTACATTGGCTCTGTTGTGGCACCTCTTGCGTTCATAATATTTCACGGAGCGACACAAACCTTCTCTGACAGTAGCTTTGCTTTAGAAATCCGCCTCCTTAGCTGAGGTCACTACAGCACTCCGGTGCTGTGTGGCTCGATACAAGAGTAGTCGGTTCGAATTACACTACTGGCCATTAAAATTGCTACACCGAGAAGAAATGCAGATGATAAACGGGTATTCATTGGACAGATATATTACGCTAGAACTGACATTTGATTACATTTTCACGCAATTTGGGTGCGTAGATTCCGAGAAATCAGCACCCAGAACAACCACCTCAGGCCCTAATAACGGCCTTGATACGCCTGGGCATGAGTCAAACAGAGCTTGGATGGCGTATACAGGAACAGCTGCCCTTGCAGCTTCAACACGATACCACAGTTCATCAAGAGTAGTGACTAGCGTATTGTGACGAATCAGTTGCTGGGCCACCATTGGCCAGACGTTTTCAATTGCTGACAGATCTGGAGAATGTGCTGGCCAGGGCAACAGTCGAACATTTTCTGTATACAGAAAGACCCGTACAGGACCTGCAACATGCGGCCGCGCAGTATCCTGCTGAAATGCAGGGTTTCGCAGGGATCGAATGAAGGGTAGAGCCACGGGTCGTAACTCATCTGAAACGTAACGTCCACTGTTTAAACCGCCGTCAATGCGAACAAAAGGTGACCGACATGTCTAAGCAATGGCATCCCATACCATCACGCCGGGTGATGCGCCAGTATGGCGATGACTAATGCACGCTTCCAATGTGCGTTCACCGTGGCGTCGCCAAACACGAATGCGACCATCATGATGCTGTAAACAGAACCAGGATTCATTCGAAAAAATGATGGTTTGCCATTCGTGCACCCAGGTTCGTCGTTGAGTGCACCATGGCAGGCGTTCCTGTCTGTGATGCAGCGTCAAGGGCAACCGCAGCCATAGTCTCTGAGCCATGGTCCATGCTGCTGCAAACGTCGTCGAACTGTTCGTGCAGATGGTAGTTGTTTTGCAAACGTCCCCATCTGTTGACTCAGGGATCTAGACGTGGCTGCACGATCCGTTACAGCCGTGCAGATAAGATGCCTGTCATGTCGACTGCTAGTGATACGAGGCCGTTGGGATCCAGCACGGCGTTCCGTATTACGCTCCTGAACCCACCGATTCCATATTGTGCTAACAGTCATTGGATCTCGACCAATGCAATCTCGACATACTACAATCCGACCTTTATCAAAGTTGGAAACGTGATGGTACGCATTTCTCCTCGTTACACGAGGCATCACAACAACGTTTTACCATGCAACGCCGGTCAACTGCCGTTTGTGTATGAGAAATCGTTTGGAAACTTTCCTCATGTCAGCACGGTGTAGGTATCGCCACCGCCGCCAACCTTGTGTGAATGCTCTGAAAAGTTAATCGTTTGCATATCACAGCGTCTTCTTCCTGTTGGTTAAATTTCGCGTCTGTAGCACGTCATCTTTGTGGTGTAGCAATTTTAATGGCCAGTGGTGTATGATGGAAGAAATTTTCTCTGTGACTAGGTGGCCAGGAAGGGGACGATAGGTGATTCTCACCACAAGGCTTTTCACTCATGTTCTTGATTGAATTCCAAACCACTGCTCAGCGTCTCATGGAGTGAGGGTATATAACACCATCCGTGGGACCAATGAGTTTAAGTTCGGGTGCCCTCAGTGCTATTCGAGAGGAATAGGCATGTGCCGGCACTCAACGTGCTCGTCATACGGCACAATAACGCCGCTATATAATACACTTATCCATTATACTCACCTGCACTTAACACATGCTCTTTAGTTTAGACGAGTCTGTCACACACCACTTAGATAACCACCACCATGTGTGGTGGAAGAAATCTCTTACCAGTTAGGCCACTGAAACTACCCCTCACATTTTCCAGCCAAGTGTGTCATACGAATATTTGTTCCCATTACTGTAAGTCTGTCACTCTGGACTTAAATGTAGTGATTCTTCGTTGTAGGAATTTTTATTTTCACTCTGTGGCGTGTATCGAGTCGAAGTTGGACTGTTGCTTTTCTTGAATAATATTCTAATCGACTGGCCTGTCTAGGCAAACTTCATAGTCCAGCCATTATCTTGATGGCACGCATTGAGTTCCAGGATACACCGCGCTAGCGATCTGTGAGCATAGAAGTACTGTCCTTGTAGTTGTATTGGATTTTTCTGTAGCAGTGACAAAGTGTTTTCTGTTTTTTCGATATTCGCCCATTTCTTTTCATTTATGAGTACAAAGAGATAAAACAGTTGTATTGGCGCTTCCTGAAGAACCGGTATAGTTGGAAGCTTCATCGTTTCATCGGAGCTCTGTAGTACAGAACAAGAGCTTACGCAAGTTTCCGAAAAGGCCTCGTACAGATGAGGAATTCCAGATCTGTTTGAGTATTTATGACCGGTTCCACAGAACTCTCAGACTGTTAAAGATCTGTGCTTGGATATCACTGGGAAATAAAAAAGAAAAAGTACCTTCTGAAGAAAAACTGTGTACTGAACCTAGTCTAAGGGCTGTAGTTGTTACTGAAAATGAAAACCATTTTTCCCCTTAAAAGCTTGCAACCGATTTGACTTCATAGTGTCGAAAATAATGATTTTCAAGCATATCCACGAAAATTTTGGACTTCTGTAATGGAGTAGTATAAATTCCACCCAGTGAAGTCATCCATTAATCGGTTCACTATTGAGACCTAACATATTCACAATTTCAAGGTTATATCACAAGAGTGAATTACGTGACCCAGCAGTATTGTATGACACTGTTAGTCATAAGAAACTGATGAGGAAGACATAGCCAGCCACTCGGAATTAACATAATCGACCTTGACAAAATCTGAGCACAATGTTGGTGCGGACCCAAGTGTTTTCGAATACACATAGATGTCTGCAACAGATGAGCTTTATGTGTTCCCATGGTCACTCAATGGCAAAGTCAATTAGTGCTGCTGTGGGCAACATACCATCCAGGTTCTAGCGTGAATCAGTGCAAACGAGTCGATTGGTCGGATGAATCACGTTTCTTGTTAGAAGGCCGTGTCTGGATACGTGATCTTCCAGGCGAGCGGCATCTTGAAACATGCAACAGGCCATAGATAAGGCCGTTGGTGTCAGTATTAAACTATGGAGAACATTCACCTGGCATTCCACGGGAGTTGCGATGGCAACCTAGGGCACCATGGCAGTGAACATTACTGCAGGCCACCTGAAGCACTTGATAATTAACATCTTCCCTGATGGCGAAAACATTTTCCATCAGAATGACTCCCCATATCACAAGGCCAGAATCCACAATGACCACCATCCATAATCTGTGTTAGCAGCGTAATAGTGATGTCACACTTATATCTTAGCCACCAAATTTGCGCCAACAAACCACTGGGCAGTGATTTACGACAATTTTGTCATCTTTGCGTAAATATCTGATGCCACATACCTCTGGAAACCTACTGAGTAGCTGCCGAATCCATGTCACGGGGAGTTGCTGTTGTATTGCGTTACAAAGGTGGACCAGCAAGTTATTAAGCAAGTGGTCATATTGTTTTTGCCCAACAGTGTATTTCAACATCTCTGCCGTTCCTGTACCACCTTCTTCAAATCTCCCCTAGTAACCATCTGCAGTACTCGATTAGTGCATGACATCCTTGGCAGTCCTGCATTGTATTAGGGAATTGTACCCTGATAGATCCACATCATGACAGAAATGCGGTGCCTGTACAAAATTACCAACACCTGTAATTCTTCGTAAAAATTTTATTATTCAAGCAACGAATTTCTAAGCTTCAGTAGCGTCCTTTTCATGCCCGTACGCGTAAAAAGAATGGAGGCATCGAAACATTGGCGCACAGAATAGATACCATATACAAAGTGCGTGAGACAAGTAATGAAATTGACAACACTTCGAGCGATCTGGCAACGCTGTATTATTCTACTTGTGTAGACGTGTGCATTCATCCCTTCCAGATGCTCAGTCCAACTTTGAGCTCTGTACAGCCATCAAGTCATTTTGCCGTCAGTGAAGTTGTATTCTTATTGTGTGTTACGAAAATGGAAATGCAGAATTAAGAGCAACGGCAAGATATCAAGTTTGTTGTTAAGCTTGGGGAATCTGAGAGTGTGGGATTTTAAAAGTTGAAACAGGGCTATAAGGTACATAACTTATTATGAGCACAAGGTTTTCACTGGCACAAATCATTTTTGAAGGCTGAGAACACGTTGAAGATGAACGTCGCTCAGTAAGACACTCGACTTCAAAAACCGACGAAACCATTGAACGTATTCGTGCTCTTATGAGATCAGACAGACGTTTAACAATAAGGATGATTGGTCATCAGTTACACTTAAAACATTTTCACTGTTCATGACGTTTTCCCCAAAGTTTTGAACATGTGAGAGGTTTGTGCCAGAATGGTGCCGAGAAACCTCACAAACGAGCTGAAGGACAGTCGAAGAAAGGCGTGTGTTGATCTTCTTGAAAGATGTCTGCGAATAGTTCAGTCGTGTGATCACAGGTGATGAATCCTGGACTTCTGAGTGCGATCCTGGGACAAAATGGCAAAGTGAGGAGTGACACACAGAGACATCTCCTCCACCGAAAAAATCGCGAACGGTCAAATCAAAGATGGAAACAATGCTGATCTGATTTTTTGACAGTAGGGGTATCGTACATAAAGAATTTTTTTCCTCCAGCACAAACTGGTCTTTGAAAGGCTGAGGAAAAATATGAATCGAATGAGATCAGACATTGCAGGCCAGAGGATGCTGCATCATGACAACGTCCCATGTCACACGGCCACTTCCATTGCGGAATTTTTTGACCTTAAAAGGCTTTCCTGTTGTTCTATAACATCACTGTACACCTGATCTGAGCCCTCGTAACTTTTTTTCTCTTCCTCAAACTGAAAATATCTTAAAACGACGTCCTTCTGGGACTCTGGAGGAAATTAAAAAGAATGTGATTGGCATTTTAAATGCCCTACCAGTTTCAGTCTTTCAGCACTGCTACCAAGACTGGGAACAATGACTCCGCCGCTGTATAGTTGCAGAAGAGAACTAGTTTGAAGGGGACAACACTGTTGTTTGAAAAAGGAAAATAAAAACTTGGTAGAGGGAAAAAATGTCTCTAATTACTTTTCTCATACACCTCGTATACCAATTATTTACCGTGGACTTTTATTTATTCGACGTGTACACTCCAACGCCAAGGGGATTGAAAATGACGCTACTGAAGCTCGAAACAGGCTGTTTAAATAATAAAAAATTTAGGAAGAGTTTCGGCTGTTGGTATTCTTTTTCTACGAGTTATCGATCAAACACACACCTATATTCATATCTATACGATGGATCTACAGAGAATTAGTGCCACCTAGACCTTAGCGTGCACTTCATTTCTACTTACGAGAGTAGTATACAGCTACCTGTCTTTTCTTCTTTAATACATTGTTTTGGTAAAGTAAAGCTGTCCTCAACAGGAAGGTTGATTTGAGGACCACACTGCTTTACTACGCATGGCCCTGTTGAAGGTTCTATGCCGTTACCTTCCTCCGACTTTTGGACTGACTTACCGAGCCTCTAAGTTACGGCACCTAAGCTCACGTAACCTTTTGTGTGGGAGGTTTTAGTATGTAGCAAAGCGGCTGGCTCGTCCTTCATTCGTCTAGTGACCAGCCAGTCACGATTTCTGCTGTATCGTTTTCCACCTTCATAGTGTTTTTCCTATTTTAACTGGTTATTTTCCAATCTACGACTGAATTTAGTTGTGTGAGTGTGGATTTGATTTTTAAGAAGTAGTTTCGGTTTAGACCATGTTAGAATCTTTACGTATTTCTTTTAATCACACACGTTTCAAAGTTAACGTAAGGACTTTAAAGCTCTAGATGTTGTGCGTCCAGTAACATACAGGGAGTGGTTAAAAATATGGAAACACGAAAAAGAAAGCACGTTATCATGTCTAATACGGTGGAGGAAAACCGTTGGCATTCAGACCAGGTTTCAGTCGTCTAGGAACCTATAAATACAGGTACTGTACGGTTTGGAAGAGAAGCTTACACCATTCTTTCTGCAAAGTAGTGGCAAGTCCAGGTAATGATGGCGGAGGTAGATAACGATCGCCAGCCGCTGTGGTCTCGCGGTTAAGGCGCTCAGTCCGGAACCGCGCGACTGCTACGGTCGCAGGTTCGAATCCTGCCTCGGGCATGGATGTGTGTGATGTCCTTAGGTTAGTTAGGTTTAAGTAGTTCTAAGTTCTAGGGGACTGATGACCACAGATGTTAAGTCCCATAGTGCTCAGAGCCATTTGAACCATTGATAACGATCATGCATCCTTCCTTCGACCTTTGGACTGACTTACCGAGCCTGTTATACGGGTACATACAATGTATTGTGCATTATTAATCGTACAGTCATACTCAGGTGTCACTCAAAACGTGTTTTGCTTATTGTAGACCACGAAAGGTCAATAATATAGAGATCAGCTGACTGTTGTGGCCAGGGGAGATGTGACAATTCATCCTCTCGCCTACAAAACCAGTCCTGGATGAAGCGAGCTGTGTTAATAGGGACCCTGTTGTCTTTGTACACAGCATCGTCACAGGTGCAGTTCGTGGTCAAATACAACAGTGGAAGTTGCAGGCTTAACTCGCTCCTGCATTCATGTTCAAGTATTCATTTATCGCGTGATTCCATATTTTTGGCCAACCATTACAAATCGTCATCGACGTCACTTCTAAAGGATCTAAAAAAAAATTGTACAAGTAAAAATTTTGTCTTATTGCTTGATGTCCGGCGTGGCATTTTAAGAGACAGGGCGATGAAGCAGAACCGGATTGACCGTCGATGTGGCACACCGACCAGCCTGAGTGTGTCAGTAAGGGGATTTTACACATTCATTCAGGCAAATGCTGCCCTAGTCCTCAATAACCGGCCCAAAAAGACGATATACCATCTGTTAAATTATGGAAATTTATCTGATAGTATGGCACTGATGGCCATGAGTCCTCACCTGGGGAAGTGAGATTGCCGAGTTGCAAGTCTCTTTAGTTGATGCCACATTTGGCGACTTGTGTGTTGATACTGGGGAAATAATCATGAGGGCAACGCAACACCCTGTCCCCGAGCGGAGAAAATCTCCGACCCGGCCGGAAATTGGATTCGAGCACTTGTCAGGCAGTCAGACGCGCTTAACGCTTTTTTTCATTGATAAAATGACTTGGTACTTTCATGAACATTTAAACGGTCACAGTGAAAATGATCATCTAATATGAGCTGAAAATTGAGAAAACAAATCATTATTAGCAAAAAAGCAAAGGTTCTGAGAGTAACCAGGAAATTAACTGACAACGTATTGTCTAGTCTTTATTATTATTATTAGTATTATAAACGTAGTAGACCCTTTGTGGATCATGTGAAGCTTCTACACTTCTTCCTGCGGTTTTTCCATGAGACATTCATTTTCTCGCCCACGGCTTTCTTCCTTTCATCCGTCCACTTTGTACGGGTCATTTTAGCTCTTGTCTCTGGCTGAATTTCCCACTTGTCTATTTTGCTTATGTAGTTGTTACAGTCTGCAGTGCTCTGAATGGTGAGTTGAGCATCGCTCGGTCCATATCATACCTTTAAAGTTTCCAATCGCTGAGAGTATCTGACGTGTGAGTCTATACTCAGGGAGTCTGTGTATCTGTCCATAGAATTTAAGGCGTCTTTTTTAAATGTCAGCAGAAACATTTGAAATTTCCTCTGTAGTTTTGTTTGTTTGCACTATATATCCAGCTTTAGTTTTTCGTGGTTCAAGGACTTTCCCAATGATCTTTCGTTCTTCTTTTTGTAGATTTTGCAGTAGTATCTTATTATGAAGTGATAAGGTTTCTGCTCGGGTTTAATGACAGGGCTGTAGTGCTTTATTTTTGCATGCATGGACATGCACTTTTAGTTGTAAAGTTGGTATGTTCGACTGTAGGCTCTCCTTAGTTTCTGTGCTCGAGTTCGAGATTTTTTTCTAGTCCAGTGGGTTCCAAACTGTCCCCCAGGTATTTATAATGTGGAGCTCTGTTTATCCGTCCATATTTTGTGGTGAAATTCTGTATGTTTAAAAGTGAACACCTAAATACCATTTTCTCAAAAGAAATTTGCAAGCCAACCTTCTCGGTGCATTCCTTGAGGATTTCTATCTGATGTATTGCATTTTGTTCATTTTCTGTCAAAATTTCAAGGTCATCGGCAAAGACTAGGCAGGTAACTTCAGTTTCCTTCCAATCTACGCTGGTTTCCATAGGCCACGCTTTCTAAGCGCACTCTCCCGTTCCCTTACGACCTTGTCCAAAATGATACTGAACAGAATTGGAGATAGTCTGTCTCCTTTTCTTACTCCAGGTCTGATCTCAAAACAGTACGAAATTTCCCCCATGAATTTTACTATAGAGGTTGTGCTGGAGAGTGTCTGATCAATGAGCTTACTAGTTTTCTGGTCAAGTCCGAGTTCTATTAGGGTTTTACGGTCGACTGAGTCATATGCCTTCTTGAAGTCGACGAATGTGCATATGGTGGGCTTACGTCTAATAGCTCTGTATTTCAACGTTATTTTTAGATTAAAAAGTTGTTCAGGGCAGGAACGTCCGGGTCGAAATTCTTCTTGATACTCCCCAATCTTGTGTTCGATTTGTTACTGTGTTCTCTCCAGTAGGAATGAAGAGAAGATCTTGTAGGTGACTGGTAGTAGTGAAATGCCTCGGTAATTGTTGACGTCCGTTCTGTCGCCTTTTTTGTGCAGGGGGGTTGGGGTGGGGGTGGATAAGTGCACACTTCCAATCGTCAAGTAATTTTTCTCCTGTCCCAATTTTTTGATGATTCCGTGAGTTCCTTAAATGATTTAGGGCCTAGATTTTTGAGCTGTTCTGCTACTATGTTGTCTTCACTAGCCGCTTTGTTACTTTTGAGATGGTGTGTGCTTGAGGATTTCTTCTTTTGAGGGTGGTATTGAGTCTTTGTTGGTGTGGGCGAGTTCAATAAGTGGGAGCCTTTCTGTGGTGTCTGGTCAATTTAGTAAATTGGGGAAGTAAACTGCTAGTTCTTCGCAGTTTTCTTGATTAGTAAGTGCTAATTTTCGATTTTGTTTTTTAAAACAGAGATTTTGTGGTTTGTATTCTCGTACCGACTAACTTTTTCGTGTAGGCCTTCGCACGATTGATCCAAGTGACGAATGTAATCACACTGGTACCTTGCTTTACAGGCAGGATTCTTGTGGATCGGATCATTGTCTCTCGGTTAATCGACAGCTGGCTTTTCTTTCCCAAGGGCCTGAAACTACTTTTTCGAATGAACTTCTTATTCGTCCGGACGTACGCCTATCTTTTTTGTCTCAGACGGCAACAAATACCATCGTCTGGCTCCTGTATCCCTACTTTCACAACGTTGTTGAAAGAGGAGACAATCCTGATCCCCATGTCTTTCTCCAGTATCTTGAGACCGTGACTGCCACATAATCGAGCACTTTTAACAAATATCCTGTTTCTTGTTTTCAATCGACAGGGTGTTGGTTAATTTCCCCTGTTGTCATTGATTCCTCCCTCTTTCTGATACCCGGTCAGGTGAAGCTTTGTTCTGTCCACTTTTCTTCCTTATAAAAAATTTAAATCAAATAAGCAATAAAAATAAATAAATAAAATTAAAAAAGTTAGAACTCCGCCAAAGTCGGTCCCAAGCCCGTTGAGAAAGGGGGAGCGGGAGGAGTAACATCTTCTAAGAAAACCTTGGTCCAGCTGGGCTTGTTGGTAGTACCTTGTAGGGTCCCCTTACCAGGGTACTAAATGGTTCAAATAGCTCTGAGCACTATGGGACTTAATATCTGTTGTCATCAGTCCCCTAGAACTTAGAACTACTTAAACCTAACTAACCTAAGGACATCACACACATCCATTCCCGATGCAGGATTAGAACCTGCGAACGTAGCAGTCGCGACCAGGGTACAGGTGAAGAGGATCAACGGCATTGATGGCGAATGAAGATGAAGATCTCACCGGCAGAGAAGGCGGAAGAATTCTCTTCTTAAAACCCAAGCGGCGTCTGTTGTCGAAACCACTGGCCACTTGGTCAGCGACTGTTCATCCAATGGGTGCGGCTGTAGCAACTGCTCCAAGAACTAACAATCCCTGGTTCTACACAACCAGCCTAGCTGGACAAAATGTAATAGCAAGCACTGTTGTTTGTGAGAGCAACAACAACATTACCCCAGGTTGTAACCAATCCACCCGTCAGCAGGCAGCAACCGGGCACTCGGATTCTGGAGGACCCGAGCAACCACGAACTCAGAGAAAGTCGAAGTTCTCTGGCAAACTACCCACTAAAACACCAAGATTCATTGGCACACTAAATATCAGTACTCTAGTACAACCTGGAAAGTTACTCAGTCTTACTACAGACCTCGACAGATAATAATTCCTATTTCTAGCACTTCAGGAATCGCGATATACTGCATATCCAAGACCAAAACTGAGAGACAAATTGGCAAAGATGCCCCCTTTCTGCGAATGGCGATACTTGCACACAACAAGATCCACTTCCGTAGGGTTTTTCTTGTTGTCTATGTTGGTTGGAGCGTGAGCGTTGACAAGTGTATAATTTCTGTTGGCGCGCTGTATACGTACCGTCATCAGTGTAAGCGCGGACCGAGAATCCTTTGCCCCATATAGTCCAGCCACTTAGTTGCATGGAAATACGCTGAATGAGGGGTTCTACAAACAAAACAAGGAGTAACATGGATACGGGGCTTCCCTGAGGCAGATCTTGTCGAATCGAAATCCGGGGGTAAGGTGACCGTTCACAACTAGTGAGAAGATTGGCTAGGATCTGACACACCTCGTGAGTAAAACCCAAAGTAGGTAACACACTCTGACAGACTCAGTGAAAAGCATTGTGGGAGTCCAGTGGAAGGAAAGGCCCCGAGACATTTGTGGCTGCAGCCATAGAAACGATATCTCGACATTCAGTAGCAGAACTCAGTATCCTGTATTCAGACACACAACTTTGGTGAATGGCACTGACTTTGTCGAGCAACTTAGAGAGACGGGTGTCAATAGGTCGAGCGGCAGGCAGTGCCGACAAAGCGGCCCGGATGACGGGAGAATGGAAATTTGACTTATCAGTAACCACCTGATCAAGTGAAGCAGCACACATGACTTACTCGCCTACAAACTCAGGCTGGAGACGAGGGTCCTTCAATGGAGAGCTACCGGAGTGCGAGCCGAAGGAAAAGGATCCTGAACTTCATCATCATCCTTATTTTTGTGAAGTTCGGTTTGAACAACCGGGGCCAGAATCGTGCGAGCGACGGCGGTAATGTCCCTACGTATGAGCAGTGGGAGAAAATCACGAGCATAATCTGTCAAAGATCCTCTTTGATCCACAATAACCGAGGTTGGCTCAGCTGCAAAATCATGTGGAAGAAGATCTGCTAAAGTCAATTATTTACCCTGTTCGTAAGTGGTTTTTGATACCACCACTTGATGCGGACGTTTGGTTCGGAAGTGGCAGCGCTGATTACAAATAAAGCAGGTTCCTTGATGGCCGATATAAACAATAAGAACCCGATAACCCCATACTTTCATGTGAGAGGGAATAGTATTTTAAATCACCATTTCTACCGACTGAACGCCACTATAGACCTGTAAGCGATGCTGATGACACCAGCGTTTCCTGCAAATATGTCGTATAGCTCCATAAGGGAGCAAGATACTCAGAAAACTATCATCTCTCTAAGGCAGAAGTTTAAAAAACTGAACATTTGTATGGACCACTTCGGCATTCACCAAAAGAACGATGCTAGTGAAACCATCACAATGAATAAAGGGGACATGAGCACCATTACTCAATAATATCCAGTCAGCCTGAAGCGCGTCAAGAAATTTAACAAAATACACATATAGTTCCGAATCAGAGTACGCAGTAAGCATATGATTTGTAGTCGCCTTGATCATGTCCACAGTCGCGTATCTCTATACAGCTGGATTGCACATGCTGCTTGGATTATCGAAGGTGAAGCTGACATACCTGTACATAGAATAGACGTGGGAAACATCTTGGACATCACGGCGCGATACACCGCCGCCTCAGAAAGGGCTGCACAAACACCGGACACTAGACAACCGGTAACCACAGAGATCCTGGTATGTGTGATGGTGGCTTCCCCCCGCCATTTAATAACTGCAAGATGCTCAGCCAAACTATCTTCCCCTCTCATATTCAAATGTACGTCATGTCTAGTACTTCGCTATCTCCCAATTGTAGCAATTGGTTCTGCACTCATACGGGATTCCATTTCAGCCAGCAGCAGCCCGCTCAAGTCAGTATACGTACGGCTCACAGCAGTATTTACCTAGGGGTGGTCATGGCGCTGCAGGACTCCACAAAACTCACACTTGTGTGTGTGGCTGATACTCGTATTTCATCCAGGCCACCCTTAATGCAGTATTAGTGTTCTTAGCCAGGCTGTTCCCTCTACTTCCATCAGTATTACTTCGTCAATTTATGGTTTTATTATAGGCCCATTATTTACGTTTTAGCTGGATAAATGGACCTTACCTGACGAAGGGCAAATAAATAAATAAAAAACACTCCGTCTTCAGGCCACGAGTGGCCTACCGGGACCATCCGACCGCCATGCCATCCCCGGTGGAGGATGCGGATAGGAGGGGCATGGGGTCAGCACACCGCTCTCCCGGTCGTAAGATGGTATTCTTGACCGAAGCCGCTACTATTCGGTCGAGTAGCTCCTCAATTGGCATCACGGGGCTGAGTGCACCCCGAAAAATGGCAACAGCGCATGGTGGCCTGGATGGTCACCCTTCCAAGTGCCGACCACGCCCGACAGCACTTAACTTCGGTGATCTCACGGGAACCGGTGTATCCACAGCGGCAAGGCCGTTGCCAAATAAATAAATAGCCAAAAATAAAAAAAGTAAGACGATTCATCGCGGATGGTGGTTGGAGTACATTGCTAGTGACGAAGAGATTCGCAGAAATTAGGGAGATATGGAGGGCGGTAGAAAGTTAGTGGAGCAACAGATGACAAAAAGAAGAAACACCTTACAATGTGCTTAAAAAATGTTTGGTGCAACACCACCTATATGTCTATTTGTAAGACATGCTGTGTAGGAAAAACATCATTTCGATTTTATAATTTTCTCTTAATTTGGTACATAATTTCTGATTTTACTTTTATATACTTTCACAAAATCAAAGAAGATTTCATTCATTTCATTGTAGGTCTTTTTCATTGTTCTGGTTCGATGGAATGACACTGAATGGTCTCCGGCACCTGACGTAACAGGTATGCCAGCCCACTGGCTTCCTCCGGATACTGAGGTGTTGCGAACTACGAGACTGGGATTTCTCTGCGAGTACTCTCACAGTACAGCCTCGCCTCGTAATGCAGCCTTGGGAAATGACGTCTTAGAGATAAAGAAGCGCTTTCCTTCATAAAAGGTATGTCCCGCCGTTCGCTATGAATGTCGTAATGACTCGAGGGAAAACGCGGCATCCGGCGTCTGCAGCTACAAGCGTACTGGCGCCCCCTCCTTTCCATTTCGACGACTCACTTTCCTATTGGAAGGCAATGCCGCGTGCGGACGGTATCTCACTAATGGCTCTCTCTTAACTCCAAGTCAGCCTGGACCATTAAATGTAAATGACTGCCACTTTCTGGGACGCGGTGTGCTATTACCGCGGCAGTTACCGGAATTCACACATTAAACATTCACAGCATAGGTGCGCACCAGACAATTGGCTCTTCAAGCCAATTGTTGATTTTGCAATATGTGAAGCTATTTCAGACGGGCGAGGAGTAGGACGAAACGCCTTGCTTGCACTGTGTCTGCACTCGGATATTTTCAACGTTATACAAATAAAAATTGTGCCTGGCGCTGTGGTGGGTAAACAACAATGGGTTCCACCAATTTAGTGTAAACATTTACTGGAAAGCTGTGAGTGCTGTCACCGGTCATATATGTGAAAAGGATGACTACGAACCAGTTGGACTGTGTACGTGCTTGAGTTACTCTGATCAATACGAGCGTTAGGAAGGATGCAGTCATTATCCTGTGCTGTTTAACCTCTATATCGATGAAGCAATGAAGAAACTAAAAGAATGTTTGAAACGTCAGATTAAAATTCATTTTGAAAGGATTTCGATATAGGAGACAATGATGACACTGCTATCCTCAGTGAAAGTAAGGAAGAATTAGACTGCCTTTCGAAGCGAATGAACAGTTTGTCGAGCGCATTATATAAACTGAGAATTAACCAGACAGAAGCCATAGCGTTGAGGAGCTGTAGCAATAATCTGTACGGCAAAAAGGTAGGACAAAGGAGAAGAAGAAGCGCAGCAGTTCAG
Source organism: Schistocerca gregaria (assembly GCF_023897955.1). Classification (NCBI taxonomy): domain Eukaryota; kingdom Metazoa; phylum Arthropoda; class Insecta; order Orthoptera; family Acrididae; genus Schistocerca; species Schistocerca gregaria. The sequence goes on along the minus strand of NC_064921.1, from coordinate 515,755,377 downwards.
TTACTTTGGAATTAAAATAAGGCATGACCGACGAAGAAAGGGAGATGTAAAAAGCACTAGCAGATGCATAGTGAGTAGTCCTTACCAAAACAGGTCTGCTAGTATTTAACACTGGCGTTCAGGAAAGAATTTCTGAGGATGTACGTCTGTATGAAAGGGAATTGTCGACTGTGGTAAAATCAAAATAGAAGAGCAATGAAATACCTAAAATGTGCTAATAGGGCAATTAAATAGGTAAGAAGTTTCCGAGCAGAATCATCGAGAAGAGGAAACCGTTGCAAAGCCAAGGAAGGAGAAGTAGTAGAATAAAACAACGTACGTTAGCCCGCCAGGCAGATATAGAGGGAAAACATTATAAGAGGTAATAGAGATTCGTATAAAGGGTGATACTGCTGAATGTAGACAAACTGCTGGAAACGTTCCCAGAGAGGAATTGGGCAAAGAAGGTCGTATGGACGTGTGTCTGGAAATGCATTCCAAGGGAAGTACACGGACTTGAAGGTGGTAATAAAATACTTTTGACAGTGACAGACTGCAAAAACATATTATTATCATCTCCAGACTGATCAAAAAAGAGAAAATGTGCAGCCTAATGAAAAAATGTACGTAATAGTACGCTATCAGTAATTACAAGCGGTATCGTAATACATCTAGTCTGGAAGATAAGCGAACATTACTACGTTTATGAAATTGACAGAGTAAGCAAATAAATTGTATAGCCATAAATGTCATCGTCACATAGTGAAAAAATTGGTAAACACTCATGAACCGTAATGTCGGGTTGTCACTGGCGTGCGGTGTTTACAACGGTGGTGCAAACAGCTGGTGGTGAGTGGCCACTAGACGGCGCTGACCGAAGGCGGTTTTCAACGGCTTGGTACAAAGCCAGAAGTATGATCTTAGACATTCTGCACAAAACCAAATCTGATAACATGAGTCCAAAGATAAATATTAGTTTACATTATAAAAGGTAGCTGAAAATACGTGTCTGTGGAATATGCAGAGTAGATGGAAAATGATTTACCGTATGGGTGCCCAACTTTATGGCAATGATGTTCAAACTTTGCGCTGTAGGATTTGCGTTGTAGGTAGTGTTAGTGTCATACTTGCCGTTAGGTGTCTGTACTGGTACGGCAACGTAGGTTTGAAACACAGGCACCAGTATGTATTGCAGCTGCAGACAAAGTGGCTCTGGACAAGGTTAACAGCGCTTCACTCGTAAAGCTGTTTTATCAAAACGTTGGAAATTGTGCTGCTGCTCTTTGCGAGTATCGACGCGTGAAAGGAATACAGAAAGGTCCTCTTTCTGCACCGGGATTGAAGAGCATGAATTAACTGTCGGCTTGGAATTGCGAGAGGCCGACGACCAGCTGCGTCACAGTTTATTGAATAAATCGCTGTTGCCATGGCGGAGAATGCAAGGCGGAATGAGCGACCTTCAGGCAGTGTACGAACTGTGTGACGACAGCTGAACAGTCCATGGTCCACCGTTGTATCGGGCGGCAGCAGACCAACCTCTTGTGCGGTGCCAGGCTGTCATGGATGCTGATGGCCGTCACTTTGGGCAACTTTTGTAGCCGGAACGTAATCGTGGTAAACAATTTACAAATATCACCCTCTCACATGGAACTTAACTTATGTTGCTTCCAGTGGTTTAAACATGTGTTGCTTCGAGTGGTTTATTCGTTATTCCTCCTCCCCACGTTTTTACAAATGTTTCCGCAAAGTTTCATTGTCCGACGGTCACTCGCTTTTCATGGGACACTCTCAAGCAGTGGCAGTTTATTTATAAACACTCTATATGCCCACTTCATACAAGTTTGACGTCTGTTGCCTACCGCCTTACAAATGTTCATTTTATATTCCGTGCGAAATAATATTTTAAGCCAAATGTTTCGGCATATAGAAAGCCTGCTCGACAGCTTAACGCGTACAGGGCTAACTTACGGGAAAAGATGCGCCAGACCTGTGTCAAATCCGTGCGGCGGATTAGTGATCGTTGGACTGGCACTCCGGCCAGTCTGAGGGTGGTTCCGCGGTTGTTTTTTTAATGCTTTTTAGGACAGTTTTCGTTATAACTCTCAGCCTTAGAAAATAACGCACCCAATCAGTCAAAACTTGAGAACACGCGTATTAAAGTTACACGATTCACAGACAGATGACACGCACGACTCCTGTGACTGCTTGGCGACAGGAAGGTCATCCAGATAGAAGGTTAAAAAACAATAAATTTACAAAATCATGAGGAATGGTGGACACCATACTATGGGGTTAACGATAAGAAAGAGTGAGAGAGAGGGAGAGAAAGAGATAAAATATTTGTCGCAAGGATGTCTAGTATGGGGTTAACGATAAGAAAGAGTGAGAGAGAGAGAGAGAAAGAGATAAAATATTTGTCGCAAGGATCCCTATAGCTCCAAAGGTGGTCATCATAAGGTTAAATTTTTTCGAAGATTCTATACTCGCTGTTGGCCCACGTTTAGCACCTAATGTATTAAGTACTGTTCACGAACGTTCATACGACTCTAAAATATGCAGTCTCAAAAGTGATCCACAAGAGTTAAAGGCTGTTTATAATAATCCCCGGGCTTTCATAATCAAGTAGATGATGTCTCTGTCAAGCGTACTTTTCGTCCATTTAATATTATATTAGAATGTAATTACTTTGAAACGAATGGAAAAGCAGACAGTACTAATCATATATGAATACTCGTTTGTTTTTGTGGTTATACTTGCGTGCCACTAAAATAGACGACGTATGCATATATTCCTCAGCCAGTGCTCTTTGTTACGTCATCTGAAAATACACACCGCGCTCAAACGTCTACATGAGTGGTGTACATACAGTGACTTCGGAATCTGATAACTAGTCCAGTCTTATGTTCTTACTTACCATAGGACTCCACTTCCCCAAACTGTGCAACTGGGACAACATACTTTTCCAAACGTGGAAACTACACAATACCTTGGAATGATTATCGACGATAAGCTGAATTGGGCTCCTCATGTCCGTCATATTATTACCGGATGCGAAAAAGCCTGCAATCTCATCAGAGCTGTGACTGTGATCGGAGGACACCAATGTCCTTATACCGGTCCCTACTAAAGACACACCTACGCTACGGATCAGCAGCACTTAGCACGCTTCAAAGACTGGATACTAGGCAGTATAAAGCCTTGCACATAGTTATTGGGACTTTCGTCTCAACCCCAATGAACGCATTACTGGCTGAAGCGATTGAACCACTCTTAAAGTTGCGACAAATGTTCCTGCGCAAGAAATTCCTCCTACGACTGTATTTCGATAAATATGAGTCCTTTGATGAAAACAGTCCAGAAATTAACATCGTACTCTGTGTGCGGAAACGATAGGATAAATAAGCAACTTCCACGCGTCACGGCTGAATACATGGAGATATGGGCATTAAGGTACTAGGTGTCAAAAAAGTCATCTTCTACCGCATTACAACAGCCTATTCGAAATGTGGACTCTGCTGATTGATGTCAGGACCAGTTAAACGTGTAGAAATCAGAACACAACCAACTCAACGGCAGTGGAATTTCTGTCTCACTATCACGGTGCTTGCGTGGAGTACACGTGTGTGTCCAAGTGCAGTGAAGGAGCTGGTAGTGCTTATTGAATAACCGAAGCAAGCGGCGAGGACTGTACAAGCTTGTTCCACAGTCCACTATAACGACAGCTGAGCTGGTTGTCTGTTCGTACAGACATCCACATATGACACAATAGTCATCATCTCTGATATTTTGTCAGCCTTACAACTGAACAGAAACCATCATTATAGTTGTGCCACCCGCATAACTGCAGCAATAATTGTCCACGTATTTCGGGTTCAGAGGAACTGTTGCAAAATCGTAGTGGTATGCATCAAAGGCCACTATGGGATACCTGGTAATGAGCAAGTAGTTGCCCTAGCAAAGCGAGCAACTCTGCATCGAGCTATTAAATACGATAAATTGTCTCTCACGAATATGATACCCGTGGTCAGAAAGAAGTTGTCCTCAGAGTGGCAGGAGGAATGGTCGCGGATATCTGGAATCATAGGCAGTCACTACACGCTAATTCATCCCAAGGTTCCAAGGGCACCGTGCTATAATGAGGCACAAACATCAAGGGGCTTCACGATAGTTATAGCGTTGCTGACATTTGATCATTGGAATTCAAGAAAGAACCTCTATCGGCTCGACCTAAGCGACACACGTCTTTGTGTTTGCGGAGAGGAAGAATACCCATACCAAATATTTCCACAGTGACCTCAGAACACGTATCGCATAGACGCCCTTGCAAGTAATCTTCGGGCTCTTGGTCATCAGTTCACAAGCAACCTTCAAATCTTGTTAGCATCCAACGATATAGCTTTGTATAAGCTGCTATAAGCGTTCCTCAACAGTGCCAGTATCAAGCTACTGCTACTCTAGTGCTCTTGGTACCCAGAATGGCTGAGGAAGGTCAAAGCGCAACTAACTGACTGTATCTCATGTGCTTATCAGGAGAACATGGAACGTTTGGCCACTAAATATGGTATTTATAGAACTGAACAAATATTCAGTGCTTTATCCGCACCTTTCGAAACAATTTTCACAGAACAAACAAAGACAGTTTATTAATAATTTAGATACATGGTGATTCATGGTGATTGAAATGGGAATATCCCAAATGTGTACCAACGGCCAGTATATTGACGCTGGGTATCTTGTGTTTTATTTTCGACTTGTTACTTGTTTTAGAATAGTCTGACTGTAAAATTGGTTTAATGTTGAAGAAATACTTTGTTGATCAGATTTTACATCGTACCTGGGTACGACATAAAACACTGTCATCAAGAATTGTCAAAATCTTTCGTAAAATAACATTTCCTGTGAAACTTCCTGACAGATTAAAACTGTGTGCCGGACCGAGACTCGAACGCGGGACATTTGCCTTTCGCGGACAAGTGCTCTGCCAACTGAGCTACCCAAGCACCACTCACGCCCCGTCCTCACAGCTTTAATTTTGCAAGTACCTCGTCCCCCACCATCCAAACTTCGCAGAAGCACTCCTGCGAACTCTGCAGAACTAGCCCTCCTGGAAGAAAGGTAGAAACCTTGCCCGCGAAAGGCAAAGGTCCCGAGTTCGAGTCTCGGTATGGCACACAGTTTTAATCTGTCAGAAAGTTTCGTATCAGCGTACACTCTGCTACAGAGTGAGAATTTACGTTCTAGAAACATCCCCCAGGCTGTGGCTAAGCCATTTCTCCGCAATATCCTTTCTTCCAGGAGTGCTAGCTCTGAAGGGTTCTCAGGAGAGCTTCTGTGAAGTATCGAAGGTAGGAGACGAGGTAATGGCGGAATTAAAGCTGTGAGAACGAAGCGTGAATCGTGCTTGGCTAGCTCAGTTGGCACAGTCTGCCTTCGGCGATGCTACGGCACGGAAGTCTGTTTACGTCCCTGCAGGAGAAGTTCGCGCTCGTGCAGTTCTTTACCCCTTGGTGTACTCGCGCGTTTAGAAGACTCGATATACACTCCTGGAAATGGAAAAAAGAACACATTGACACCGGTGTGTCAGACCCACCATACTTGCTCCGGACACTGCGAGAGGGCTGTACAAGCAATGATCACACGCACGGCACAGCGGACACACCAGGAACCGCGGTGTTGGCCGTCGAATGGCGCTAGCTGCGCAGCATTTGTGCACCGCCGCCGTCAGTGTCAGCCAGTTTGCCGTGGCATACGGAGCTTCATCGCAGTCTTTAACACTGGTAGCATGCCGCGACAGCGTGGATGTGAACTGTATGTGCAGTTGACGGACTTTGAGCGAGGGCGTATAGTGTGCATGCGGGAGGCCGGGTGGACGTACCGCCGAATAGCTCAACACGTGGGGCGTGAGGTCTCCACAGTACATCGATGTTGTCGCCAGTGGTCTGCGGAAGGTGCACGTGCCCGTCGACCTGGGACCGGACCGCAGCGACGCACGGATGCACGCCAAGACCGTAGGATCCTACGCAGTGCCGTAGGGGACCGCACCGCCACTTCCCAGCAAATTAGGGACACTGTTGCTCCTGGGGTATCGGCGAGGACCATTCGCAACCGTCTCCATGAAGCTGGGCTACGGTCCCGCACACCGTTAGGCCGTCTTCCGCTCACGCCCCAACATCGTGCAGCCCGCCTCCAGTGGTGTCGCGACAGGCGTGAATGGAGGGACGAATGGAGACGTGTCGTCTTCAGCAATGAGAGTCGCTTCTGCCTTGGTGCCAATGATGGTCGTATGCGTGTTTGGCGTTGTGCAGGTGAGCGCCACAATCAGGACTGCATACGACTGAGGCACACAGGGCATCATGGTGTGGGGAGCGATCTCCTACACTGGCCGTACACCTCTGGTGATCGTCGAGGGGACATCCAAACCGTCATCGAACCCATCGTTCTACCATTCGTAGACCGGCAAGGGAACTTGCTGTTCCAACAGGACAATGCACGTCCGCATGTATCCCGTGCCACCCAACGTGCTCTAGGAGGTGTAAGTCAACTACCCTGGCCAGCAAGATCTCCGGATCTGTCTCCCATTGAGCATGTTTGGGACTGGATGAAGCGTCGTCTCACGCGTTCTGTACGTCCAGCACGAACGCTGGTCCAACTGAGGCGCCAGGTGGAAATGGCATGGCAAGCCGTTCCACAGGACTACATCCAGCATCTCTACGATCGTGTCCATGGGAGAATAGCAGCCTGCATTGCTGCGAAAGGTGGATATACACTGTACTAGTGCCGACATTGTGAATGCTCTGTTGCCTGTGTCTATGTGCCTGTGGTTCTGTCAGTGTGATCATGTGATGTATCTGACCCCAGGAATGTGTCAATAAAATTTCTCCTTCCTGGGACAATGAATTCACGGTGTTCTTATTTCAATTTCCAGGAGTGTAGAATGGCACATGCATACCGAAAGTCGACTCTCAAGATTAGTTTCTCGAATGAATATGCGAGACCGAAAGCCTACGAAATAGGAACGTTCCTACGTGACCTCTCCATAGCGAGCAGTGTCGTTTACGTCAAGCTGATTAACGATGCAGTATGTGACAGAATCATCCGAGATACTAAACATCACTCTGATGGACATGTTGGAGAAGTAACTATTGATCATGCAGGACTGGGCTTACGAAACATACGCATTTTCGAACTTCCCTTCGAGGTTCCGTCTGACTTGGTCGTTGACGCCTTACGACCATATGGAAGAGTGCTTGGCCACGTTGAGGAAAAATGGTCCAACTTCACGACTTACCCCGTTCTCAATGGGGTGCGTCAAATCAGAATAGAACTGACACAACATGTACCCTCGTACTTGTTCATCGGCTATAGTCATCTACGATGGACAACCCAAAACATGCTCAGGCTGCGGGAAAGAGGGCCACGTACGTTCCGAATGTATGCAGCGGAGGATAGTGCAAGTTCCAAACGGCGAACCCGTACCTCCGTCCACGTTAACGCCGCTGCCACTAACGTACGCGGACGCATTTCGAACAGATCCTAACCCGAAGAATGACCAGCTACAGAATCCTGACAGTTTACGGCAACCGACTGCAGCAGAGACCGCCTCCAGTGACGAAACGGCGCACACCTCTGCCACTCCGGCGCCGACGACGCCCTTAACCGAGCGGAAAGGATCGGTAGGAGATATGGAAATTGATCCTGCGGTTGTGCCGACAGCTGCTTTCGTCCCTGAGCACCGGGAGTCACTTCCGCACTCGGATAAGGAGGCGCACACGCGCAAACAACGGTCGCCGAAGCCCTACAAGAAACGACGGCTAGCGCCGTCGGATGCCTGCTTACTGCAGTCCACGTCAGACTTGGGTCTTACGGTGCACCCGGATGCGCAACGGGAGGTTCTACCCCCCCCCCCCCCCCCCCCCCACAGCAACGCCACCGCCTTCGGTCAGCCCGGCCGGAGAGAAACGACGGGAGCTGGATCTTCAGCACAGGAACTGGGCCGACGAATCCGATGCTGACGCACACACCGACGACGCACCCGCAATGGCGAGTGCTGCCTCCACAGGACGCTAACCGCGCAGAAGATGCAGACTGACGCACTGACAGCAGGTCACCGAGCAGCAGCATACAAATTAACATAAGCATTCATGTGCACTTTACGCACTGAGGAACAGCGGCAGGCATATCGAACAGCCTCTGTTAATATTAATACCATCAGAGCGCCTGTCAAATTGCAATTATTACGAGACATGTTGCATGCGTCAGGCGTCGACATCGTTCTGCTGCAGGAAGTATGTGTTGAGAGCTTCCCCGACCTCTATGAGTACGATACGTACATTACACCTACTACCGACGGCGACAGCGGAACAGCGATACTTCTACGTTGCGGCATAGTAGCCGGGGACGTGGTGTACCTGCCGTCAGCGCGAGGACTGGCGCTCACAGTGCTGGGAGTACGGGTCGTTAACATTTACGCACCGTCGGGGTCCGACAGGTCGTCTCCGGAGTGTATTGGTATCGATAGACTTCGATCGCGCATTTGACAGGCTGAGTCATGCTTATCTCACGGACGTGATGACGAAAATGAAGTTTCCGGAAAGTTTTGTCACCGTCGTTATGAGACTACTCCACGGAGCCGCATCCAAAATGCTCATCAATGGACGCTTGGTGGGGCCCATCACCATCTCACGATCGGTCAGACAAGGGTGCCCGCTGTCAACGATATTGTATGCCATCGCTATCGCGCCGCTGCTCTGCGGGCTCCGGAATCGACTCCAAGGAATGACGGTAAGGCACAACAAGTTTATATGTCGAACATACGCAGATGACCTAGTGTTTTTAGCACGGTCAGGCGACGAGGCAAGAGCGGCCTTGCATTGGATTAATTTGTATTGTATGGCTACGGGAAGTCGCCTGAACATGGCAAAGTCGAGAGCGATAAACAACGGGAGAGGACTCCCGACAGGAAGTGTAGCACCATTACAGCCGATCAACAGGATGAAATGCCTAGGAATTATCTTCACTACAGACGTTCGACGCACGGCTGCACTGAATTACAGACATCTTCTGCAAACAATTCGTGCGAGTGCCCGAAGTCACAGGTTATGGGCACTGGATATGATACAACGGGTCACCTTTGCCAACACTTATCTAGCCTCTCGCATCCCCCACCTGGCATAAGTTCTTCATATTCCGGTGGTGTTGGCCCGCCGAATCCTGGCGGCTCTAGGATATTTCGTGAGCACAGGTCTGCTTTTTAAGGCAGGATTCGAAACCCTCACCCTTCCTCGTAGTCGTGGAGGTCTTGGACTAGTCCACGTACGCGACCGAGCAGTGGCTATTTATGTAACCACAATGATAAAGACGTGGACACGACACCAGACAAGTCTGACGGGCAGCTTGATAGACGAACTCGCTCCACCTTCGCTTTCGGCTCCGGTAGCGGTGGCTCACATCTCACCATCGCTTTCCCATATTCGAACCTTATTTTGTGGAACACAGTTATGTACATATGGAACTACCGACTGCCAGGACGGCAACGGCATGTGATATATATCACATCTTGACTCGACGACGGCCGAATAATGCCGTAGACCGCCACCAACCAACAGTTACGTGGTCATTGGTATGGCGTACAGTGCACCACCCACACATTGATACGGGAACGCGCGCACTGTGGTATCAGGTGGTAAATGGGAAATACGTGACTCGTTCCAGGTTGCATACAATTCACATGGCGGACGAGCCACTGTGTCCGCAGTGCAATGTTATAGACACAGAGGAGCATCGCCTGATATGCGGTCCTTTTGGTCAAAAAAATGATCGCCTTCCTCCTTCGGGTGGGGCCGCAAACAGTAGAACCACGCACATTACTTCTCCCAGATAGGACATATTATCCCCGAACAAAGACAAACGCAGTGACTTGGATTCGAGGTTTGACTGTGCGTTATCTTTTCCGAGACGGCAGTAAGAATGTGCTTGACCTCTGGGCATTACTACAGGAACATCACTCACAGCTTATGAGACATCCGAGATATCGAACATATTACGCAAATTTTTTAGGGAGTGCCTTGCTTTATCCCCCACCCAGTTGGGGTGTCCCGGGTAGGAGAATGTAATTATTGTCTATAAGTATCAGAACAAGAAAGGACCAGGACAGTGGAGAGGATCCACAAACACACGTGATGACGTAGCCGACACCAACACGAGGTATGACGGAATTAGCGAGGTACGCGCCTGAAAGAGGAACGTAAACCGTTGTTCTTTTGTCCTGACAGAAGCAGGATTTTTTTTTCATTATTATGTAAAAATAAGAAAAAGTCCACTAATTTACGTTTCCCAGAAAAATTTTATTTTATAAAGTCATTGTCTTATATACTAAAAAAAATGCTAGAAGCAGTTTATGTTTGTCAAAAAAAAAAAAGTTTGTAGAGCACTTCCCCGCGAAAGGCAATGGTCCCGAGTTCAAGTCTCTACAAAAAATTTAAAAAAAGTTGACAGAGCACTTGCCCGCGAACGGCAAAGGTCCAGAGTTCGAGTCTCGGTCTGGCATACAGTTTTAATCTGCCAAGAAGATTCATATCAGCCCACACTCCGCTGAAGAGTGAAAATTTCATTCTAGAAACATTTCCTGTGTTTGTATGTCTGGATAGCAGTTTCCGAAAGCCAATAAATAAATAAGAAAAATAAACACAAATAAAAACCATTCAGGAGTTTGGTAATTTTACAGGTTTTATGTAATCACCGTGCTCCACTGTCTGTAACTTTATCTAAGACTCGCACAGGTTTGTTTCTGGTATCAAATTAATCTCCTCTTCTAGAGGCTCATAATGACATGACTCTCTCTTCAATATCATATAAAGCGCATGAGTTTGCTTTGTCGTACATTGTTCTTCGTACTATCAGTGGCTGGTTTTACGCGTCTGACATAGTTTACCTATTCACAACAGTCCGCACCTTCTGGGAAATCCCGAGGTCGAAGTGACGTCACAGTTAGCACCGTGCTGTGGCATGCCCGCCCGGCGCCCAGCTGGGCTGTCGTACCAAGGCTTGGCCACCGCTCTAAACTCACCTGATGCGAACCCACTTCCGTTTGTGAGGGTTCCCAATGTCGTAAACCTTAACATCCATTCCCTCATTCCTTGGCACACAAACAAAATCGTTGGTTGTTTGCTTGTCATGTCATTGATGCCATCGGATTGTGGAAGGAAATCGGCCGTGTGCTTTCACAGGAACCATCCCGGCATTTACCTCAAGCGATTTAGGGAAATCACAGGACACCTAAATCTGGATGACCGGACGAAGGATTGAACCGCGGTCCAGATACGAGTCCAGTGTGGTAACTATTGCGCCACCTCATTCGGTCATAAAATCGTAACACTGTGCAAGGGAAACGAGGAAGAGTGTTCTTTGGCATCTCAGTATGTCCCACTGCTAATCGTGGCAAAACGCGGAAGCCGGCGAGGAACTCTACGAAAATTCGTTATCCAAATATTCCAAAAATAGATATAAATAAGTATTAGTAGTAACCTACATCAATGAGTTACGGTGTCGGAGGAATGACGGAAGCCTGTCCGAATCCTAAATTAGGTTGGAGCGCCTCAAATTTGTCCCTCAAAAGGAGTGTTGCTAGAATGAGCACTGAACACCATTACTCTGCCTTGAATTGTACATTCTATGATCTAGTTAGGGCTGTCTGATACAGGTGCTTTGTCCTTTCATTTTCATAAGATACTCTCAAAATACAGTATTATGTACCTAATGGATTTTATTGTATTGGACAATGAGCAGTGGTAATTATTACAGTCCTTAGCCTTTATCTGTGACAAATTAACCCACCTGCTGAAGTGAGATCGTTAACGCATGCTAAGTGCGGTTCACTCTGTCCTTGAAAGAGAAGGGGGACCGGGCATTGAGTCCTGCTTCATCACCAGTAGTTCGTCACCTATTGGAGAATAGACTCCCAATCCTATTTTGGGTATATTATTTCGGGTTCTCTGTGGATAAACGGAAGTATTGTGCAGAATATAAGGGTGGTCCATGAAGAGTTTCTGTTGAATGTAATCGTTAATAGTCACTTCGTATTTATTATAAACAGCTGAGTGGCACGGGATTCCATTTCCTCTTCCTCCCAGCAACGCTGCAGCAAAACAGTCACTATTGCACAAAATATTTACGTGGTCTCAAATAATTCTCTTCCATGGTGCTCAAAACCGAGATCATGCAGTCACTAAAATTTGCAGATCATTCTTTCACTCCCTGTCATGTTATCCTGCAGAGACATTCACAAGATAACTGAACATCGCCTGGAGCTGGTATGAACACGTGTAGTCGATATGTTATTGTGTGCGTGTTTCAGATCATATCACTATGTCTCGAGACATACGTATAAACTATCATTCACCGCGTCTATCTACTCTCTGCTCATTTAATTAGGATCTCTTTAATAATGGCATTTATAGCCAGGAAGGTATCACTAGTACAAAATTCTTTCTGTATTACTTCCTAATATTACCTCGTACTCTCGTTTTCTTTTCTCAAGCGTTTACTACTGATACCTGCTCCAAAACCACAGACAAAAAAAAGTAGTTTTTCAGCTTCAGTTAATGGTCTAACTCCTACAACAGTATGCTCTTCCGTGCCTCATTTCATTCTGAGTACTTCTCATCCATTGAGCGCCTTACTGACACAGACTGTCCTCTCTTTCACTCTCTGTCATTTACAAATTCTCCTGTGTCAATATTTATCGTATCTTCATGATATTTACACGCTTTCAGAAGCAGTAATATTGATAATGTTGTTTTTATTCATATAGTTTCCTATAATCATCTCTTCTATAATATTTTTATTACAGCTATAACTGTAACTCAGTGAAACAGGAAGCCTGAGAAAATATTGTTGTAAAAGTTACAGCTGGTGAGAGATTGGGTCTACAGCTCCTAACCTGGCGAGGCTAAATAACGTAATTCATCAGCAATGAACGTCGAAGAGGCCGGTGAAACTGACAACCCAAGAAATATGAGAACACAACGGTGTTGACACATTGGCTGGAGCTCTATACTTGGGCTGAGCTATCGTTCCCGGTCCCCCAGGTGGTGCCCCGTGTAGGGTGCACGGATTGCGGTAGCTCCGCGACAGGAGGCAGGAAGTGGAGAAGCTGAGGTGTGCGGTTTGGACTGTCGTTGCACCTGCAGCCAGCAGACGCAGAATGCGAGCAGGACGTCTTTCACTTGTCTAAAGGCAGAGCTAACTGTAGGGTCCACGGACCAGGTCATTCCAGTTGAGAATCACGTGACTAGGTTGCCACACTGTGCACGCTACACTATTTACAGATTTTGTGAAACTTAATGTTTTACTTCCAACGTCGAGGCAGACAGAGTCGAATGCCAGTACTTACAGATCGTGGGCAACGTTCTTACTGACTTATCGTATTTTCTTGTGTAACATTTGCTAGTCTTGAGCGATGACAAGCACGGGTTGCGCTTTACGCTTATCTACGCGAGTTATTCGACCGCCTTGAATTCATAGGAGATGAAGTTGTGCGGCTGAACGTTATCGGGCACATGGCCAGAGCACTCGGTGATAGGCTTAGCCAAGGCGACCGGTATGACCCGGCCCAGGATAAACATGTTGCCAGCAGCGTAGCCGGAAATGGATGAACTCTAGAGCGTATGGTCCTTAGTTGGCGTGCAGAACATTCACCAAAATGGCGGAGTTGAAGGCAGTCTGAAAGATGGCTTCTTGAAGCTCTTAGGAAATCTCTAATTGATCTCAATTAAGTAACAAAGCAAAGCTGTATACATCGGCGACCTCAGTGAAATGAATTGCAGACAATGACGTAACAATATGTTCAATACCTTTAAAAACTACAGAAGTTTATATTTCACAGTGGCTAAATGTTTTTACATTGAACCCTGGAATGAATAACTTTAAAACGCTTCATGACATTTCAACAAACGGTATCTTAGGTGATAACGTTGATCTACAGCTATCATCCCTGAAAGCTGTCTATTTGTATCTGTTTTATTTATTGACTTATTGTATCTTATATATCTTCTTTATTATGAAAATGTTTGTCAGAATATCGTATCCTCCACAGTAACACAGAAAATGAATGCAACGTGAATACCTCGTACCTTGTCATACTTGTATAATAATTTAAGGAATAGGTTACCATTTTTGTCAATAACTATATTTAAACATGATTGCAGCCGATAGGAAAATCCAACGTAATATAAAGTGGTAATAGAATTTGTTATCTGGCACAACTATTGAAAATAATGCCAAAAGACGCTTGTATCAAGCAGTCATAAATATTTGTTTAAACAATATTTAACCAAAATCTGTTGTTATTTAACGTGAGTGTACCTACACAAGAATACTAGCTTATTTACGTAAGGAAAATCCAGGATGGAATGTAACAACATTATGGAAAGCATAGTGGTTACTCACCATGTAGCGGAGATGCTGAGTTGCAGATAGACACATTAAAATGACTGACAGTCTTATTGTTTCACCTCTCTGCGACTCAGTATCTCCTCTATATTGTCCATATTCATATAAAGAGGAATGTCCTGGCTGATTCATTATCGTCCAGCCCAAACGGCTAAGGATGGAAACTTAAAATTTGAAGAAGGTGTTGATCCGATACTGTAGGCGTCGATTAAAAAGGTACTTTTCGGAATTTCTCCAACAAGGCGGTGAAATAGAAGATGAATTTTCTTTTTTTGAAAATATGTAGCTCTTAAATTAATTTTGAAGCTAGACCTAAGATCATTGGTATTTGGTTTCTTGGCCAGAAACAAAGAATACATATTCCAGTATTTTTGCAAATTTAGTCCGTATTGGCGTGAAATAGGGGGCGAAAATGTTTTTTTTTTTTAAATGAATCATCATTAAATAACTATCAAAGTATTTTTAAAGCAACATCTATGAAAATTGGCATTTGGATTGTCAGTTACAAATGAAAAAATAACGTGTTTCAGTGTTTTTGGTAATTCAACCACTAAAAGAGTGAAATAGGGAATGAAAGTTTTTATGGAAATACGTTATTATGCAAGCAATTTTGAAGCTAAATCTGTTAAAATTTGCATTTAGTTTCTCTGTTAGAGATAAAAAAAATGCTTTCCACTGTTTTGGGTAATTCAGGCCCTGAGAGCTGAAATGTTTTATGAAAATATTTTCATTTGGAAAGCACTTATGACAATTGATATTTTGCTTCTAGGCTCTAAATGAAAACATACGTCTTTCACTGTTTTTGGAAATACAACTCCTAAGGGGCTGAAATAGGATCAGACTGATTCACTAACTTGTCATCACCCAGCCCAAACCACTAACGACAGAAACTTCAAATACTGAGAGGGTGTTGAGCTCAAACCACTAAAGACAGAGACTTGAAATATTGAGAGGGTGGTGATCTTGAACTGTAGTCATCGTTTAAGGCGGGATTGTTCGAAATTCTACTGCTAGTAAGGTGAAATGGGAAATAACAGGTCTTTCGAAAACATGTCACTACTTTCAACAGTTTTAGAAATTCGAACACTTAAGGGAGTGAAATATGGGATGAACATTTTTAAGGAAATATTTCACTATATTAAAAGCAATTAAAGTTGAATCTGTGAAAACTGGTGTTTCACTTCTCATTTGGATATGAAGATATGTGTTAGGGGATGAAAGTTTCTATGGACATATCACCGCAAGAGCGCAAAAGGCACGAGTAACAAAAACTTTGGACTCCAGATAGCACAGTCACATTTTAGTCCGAAGTACATTCGGAAAAAACCATGCTTCTGTGGCTTAATTACCGTGAAAAGTTTAGAAGGTGTTGTAATTTGCGAAAAACATGAAAATTCGATTAAAGAAAAACAAAAAGTGAAATCTGTGCGGGCCATACAGTACGTGCAAGCGGAGCAACAATTACTACGCTAGTTATTTATATTTATTGTTAGTGGACCTATTGCGCCGGATGTTTAAGACATTTCTTCATGTAAATGTTGTTGTTATACATTAGTGTAGTGCAGAAAGTGGTGAAGAGTAAAACATACGAACAACGCAGTCAAATGGAGACAAACACTTTTCGAGTGGTGCGCTCAAAAGGACGACTTTCGATGGAACTTTAACTATTGTGAGGTTTGAATATGCTTCAGTGCAGAACTTTTAACTTTTCTGTTTGCATCTCGGAATTAAGAACAGGCAGAGTATGAGTTTCTGCTCGTTATATCACATGTATTAGTTTGTAAATCACCATTTTCTGCTCTGAACTAGTGTTTTGGTAAATATTTCTTGTATTGTGATCACGAAAGGAACTCAGTTTCCGCTAGTCTTGGTTGACTATGTAGCTTGGATATCCTCCTACCATACTCGTAAAGCTCTCAACGTCAGTTTACTGCATTCTATAAAGGTAACTTTGTCCGTGTTACTGTAGGACCACTTTCCGTTTATTTGAGATAGATTGTCATGAACAAACATTTTTCACCAGATTCCTCTGGTATTGCTTACGTCAGTTACAGATGTTAGAATAGAACCCTTTTATTAATTATTAACTGATCTTTTCTTTAATATTTCTGTGTGTTTCATTAATTTGCAATTATAGCCAACGCATAGACTGTTTTACTGCAGGTTCACGGCTACATGTTATTATTTGCAGAAAGTTAACTGCTGCCCATGAGAGCCTACGTATTGAGCTCGATCCTTCGACATTATCGAGCTTTTCTTGTTTATCAGAGCCATGCATAGGTCAATTACTCAAGGAATATGAACCAGAGGTAAAGTCGCAATTGGTTTGCTGGTTCTGGTTAGAGAATCTGCAGTTCATATGCCCCTTAAGCGTGGTAACGCCGCAGGGTACATCAGCAATTACATACAAAGGAATTATAAATAATCAGTTAAATATACTAAAGGTAAAAATCAAAGATTAATGTCCTAGTTTTCCAGAGAGACAGCTGCTTTAGGAATATCTGACGTATTCTTCCAGGGATCCAACGAAAGCACATAATTTGCAATTCTGTAATAAATGTGTAATAAATGTCTCCACCACCTCGCATCAGTCACGACTTTGAGAGTCTCGCCACCCCTTGCCGTATAGAGTAGCAGTTGTTCCTCCTGTCCCACACCTGAGTCTATTTAGCTTGCGCCAGGTGACTCGCGAAAGATTGAAGCCCGGGAGTTTGATAACTAGGTTTTCGATTCCTAGGAAGACTTACTAGAGTGATAATATCCACCTCTATTTCCACGCAGGTACAGGACTGGAAGTACTGGTTAACTTGCTCATAGCAGTTTTCCAGGCAAGCGGACGAGATTTCAGTTCAATTGTTGACCCCTTTGACTGATATCGCCTGTGGGAAGAGAAGAAGAGACTCATTCTTCTGTACTGTTTTCTATAAAAAAAGTGAGGGCTTGTGGTTTCGACACGCAGCTTAGCACCGGGACCCACTGAGCAGGTGTACTATACACATAAGTGTACCAGAGACCTTGCGCATGGCCTTCCAAAGCGGTACGTGTGCTAGCTGGCTGTGGGAACTAGAGATCTACACAGATCAGCACTGTTCAGCTGATGAATTAATTCAGTGATGGTATTCTCAAGTTGTTTGCGGTGGCTTGAGGTTATTCAGGTCCGAACGTCGTGGAAGTGCCAGTACCTGCCTGTACTTCTCAAATTTCAAGAAGCTCTTCTGTACACCTTGCTATCAAAACACTCCCACAGATAAATATATCACAGAGAAGTGGCTTACTTATAGCCTACGGATTGTTAGCAGAATGTGTACAATGGAATTTAAAGCGGAGTGTGTGCTATTGTAAGATTAAAACTGTTTGCTCTATCGAGACTCGAACCTGGTACTTTCTCTTTGGCAGGCAGTACCTTAGAAGAGCACTGATGGCGGAAAATGTAACATTCCAGGAAGTTTTGAAAATAGGGCACAGTCCGATGCCGAGTGAAATTTTTATTCTTGGTACTTTACTTCACTGCTAGTGACAACATTAATCTTTGTGCCAATGCAAACTAGAACCTAGGCTCCAGATAACCCTGGCTGATTGGAAGCCTTAGTGCGGAAACAGTTTCTCCTTGTTCTTTCTCAACTCAGCAGAGAGTCTCCGACAAGGCTGCAGGGGATAGCACATCCAGCATACTGAATACGGAACGTAATTCGATTCCTTCTCCGAATCAGAATCATAGCGAAGAACTGCAACTGCTTTCCAAGATTATTCGCTGACAGCGAATTCTTTTGGTATCATCTGTATGAGATACAGATGCACTGCCTATTAGTGCCATATGAAGATTTGTGCCGGACCGGGACTAGATCCCGCATTCCCCTCTTATTGGAAGAGGTTTTGAAACATTACATACAGTTGTGGATCGTCAACAAGATCTGTTGTTTCCCACAAGCGTAGTCGCGCATACGACAGTAACAGCAGTAGTCTCATACTCTGGGGAGCAGGGATCTTATTAATAATGTTGGCCAGTATTAGGTGATGCAAATAGTGGACTGTGGCGTAAAGATGTAGAAAACGTGACATACAGAGGTTTGTGTCGACCCGGCGAGCGTACGCAGCCGAATGGTTAAGACGACTGCTCCTGATGAGTGGAAAATCCGGATCCCAATTCGGCGCAAAAGTTCATATGGACTAATAGTTTACAAGTCTGTACCTAATTCAGCAGATGTCAAAAGAACTTACAGTCAGTGAATAAATGACCGTACTGAACTGTGGATCATGAACAAGGTATGTCCTCTCAGACATGCAATTACGTAAATGCTTTACTTGTCATTGTAACATATACAGTGATCATCAAGAATAACTGAACAAACATTGACGCTGTATTCATCAGATCAAAATACAGAGAAAAAAGGAATTAATCTACACTGTGCCGAAAGATAGTGACCACTCCCAACCGCGATTTGAATCTTACCTGGTGGCGTTGCGGGCACGTGGCGTGGTAAGGGAGTTGTATAAGTCAGTCAGAAAATTGGGATCGTCTTAGTGACAATACGGCCCTAAAATGGGGAAATACACTGACACAGGCGATTCTGACAAAGGGCAGACTGTTAAGACACAATGTCTCGGAGCAAGCAAAATTTGTCGGCTGTGCTATTGTCGAGAGCATCTATAGAAAGTGATAGATCAGTGAAACCACAAGAAGCCTAAGAGGTGTTAAACTACGTTATGTAAACTGAAGGTGAAAGGGGGAGAAAGGAAAGGGAACGAACAATTAATGTTACCGGCATTGGGAGTTTATGCGGAATCGGCATCGACAAGTGAAACAGGGAAAGGAAAGCGGTATGAACCTGGGAGATCCTGCTTACTAGGAAGTTGCGTTAACCACTGCGCCACCCGGGCGCAATTGCGCTGACTCCCACGGCTCGCCCCACGGGCGATCCACATTCCAACCTGGCGCTACTTATCCCGCCCGTGTCTTGTGATTCACGCAAGATATCGAACGTTACTGCACGTCCGTACTGGAGGTGGTGGATTCATTGCGCACCGAGGCGAATTAGTTATATGAATGCATGGTGTCTGTTCTTTCGGACGCTGTATTCATCATACCAAAACGCACCAGGATCGCAAGATTGGAATCGTGCTACAGTGGTCTGATGAGCATGATACAGCATATCCAGAGGATCACATAGACACCCTTCCTTCCAGTATGCTACAATAAGCATTCTTATACGTTCTTTGTTTTATTCCATTTGTACAATAAGAAGCTTTTCTTAACCCCTGTAGAAAAAAAGAGATTTTTCAGTCTTTTTTACTTTATCCATAAAATATTACACCGTGAAAAATCCCGGAACAGCCAAAAGAGTCCTCAAGACCTGAGCTATTTGACTTCTGCCGACTAAAGGTGAAAACAATAAAAAGAAAAAGCCCGCTCTAAATGCTAGCTTCTGCACATGACCACAAGCCTTCTTCTACTAGGCATGCGAGGATCCATGGCAGAACAGATTGTTTCCTGTTTCTTCCCAGTGGCTGAAATCGCAGCTTCACCCGTTTTGCCGCTGGGCAGCAGGCGGTCTACACCTGATTAGTACACGTTAAGTGTGTCGTGTAATACAAGATGTAAGCGTAGACATCTGATGCCACGTACTTCCAGAAACCTTCTAACGATTTTTCGAATCTACATCACGCAGAATTGCTGACGTTTTGGATTCGAAAAGTGGAATAGCTCGCTATTAATCAGATGGTGACAATGTTTCACCTCATCATTATATATACGGTAATGCCTCAACGACGAGTTATTATTGCGAACAAAGAAGATGTGTTACTTCCAATAGACGTCTGTTTAGAGAGGAACACTTCCAAAGTGCTGCAGACTGAGCTCGTAGCAGAAGGAACAATAATCCATTTAACTGAAAAAGGGATTCGCGGCACAGGATTTGTTTACTATGAAAAGTGTATAAAGGGTGGTATCTCTTGCATGGCCTACAGTACTCGCCACTTTAAGTTGTTTGGTAGTTTACTCAAAGGAAGTCTGAAATGCAGCTTGCCTAGTAAGAATTTGGGAATCCCTTCACCACAGATGAGGACTCTGAATTTCTATAACACACAAGTACATGTACGTAGAGCCCGAGAATGCGTGATTGGCAAAACTGTTTATGAGTTTATGGCTCGATAGCCAATTATTCTCTGGTAGGAACTACAAACAGACTTTAAGCTATAATACTGTGTTCTTTCAATAACAAATTGGAATCAGTTCATTTTCGAATATGCATTTTCGTGTCTTACATTTCTTGTTCTGGTTAGAGAAAATGACGTCTACATGTTCAAGTAAATACAGCCACCACTTAGCCAGAGGCAACCAGTCGAAGTTCCGGTCCAATGCATTTATCGGGTTACAAACTGAGTACTTTGCCAAACATAACACGAGGAGCACGAAGTCAACGTCAGTATCTGAGGTACGTTATCATGTCATCATAGGCCAGTTATCCATTTTGCTTTATGATGTATGAACATTATCGCGAAACCATCGGAAACAGTCAGCCTTATCACGTACTATTCACACATCCCGTGCAGCTTATTTGGGTAGAATCTACTACCTGTAACTGTATGGTTGCCGCTATGATAATGTTTTCTCAAAGATGACAATATTTGAAACAAAGCTGTCCATGCGTTCTGTTGGCAGCATTCATATCTATCTACATCTACATCTAAATCCATACTCCGCAAGCCACCTGACGGTGTGTGGCGGAGGGTACACTGAGTACCTCTATCGGTTCTCCCTTCTATGTAAGTCTCGTATTGTTCGTGGTATGCCTCTGCGTGGGCTCTTAATCTCTCTGATTTTATCCTCATGGTCTCTTCGCGAGATACACTCAGGAGGGAACAATATACTGCTTGACTCCTCGGTGAAGGTATGTGGGTCTTATTACGAGCAACAGTGGTGTGACGGATAAAGCAACTGACGTCTTGTAGAAAGCTCATCGGTTTGCATTCTGCGCCACATGCAAACTAATTTTTTCCTGGTATATTAGATTTGATTTATTTGTTTTACTGTTACTATAGCGGTTTTTATAAGGTATATGAAGTCTCAATTTGATCACAAGTACCCAGTAATATCCTGATTGGGACTAAAGATGAATATTTTCTTGCAGCAGTTTTAGGTAATCTTTGGGTTAATCAAAAACTACTTACGGCGTTTGATACACGGCCTAATAGAAAATAGTCATCCTACAGAAGAGGAAGCAGAGACATCTACAGTAGCCCCACAGGAAAGAAATACTTTATACAGGTGCCATAATCTGTGACCTTATGTTGGTAATACACTGGTCATCCAGTAAACAAAACAATGAGGATATCTTATGAAGCCAATTACTTCGCATACTTCGAGACTAAAGCCTGCACATTCCTTCTTTGTTTCCTTTTAATTGTAAATGTGTCTTCAGAAGTCATGTGTGCGACGTCGTACCCTTCCGTGAACAATGAATTTATCGCTTTCGCAAAGGGAAAATAATCAATATAGATTTTTATTTTTCAGGTATTGACTGAAGATGATAACAACCGTGTAAGGTCGAAATTGCTGGAAAATAAATGTAACTAGCAAATACTCACTGTGATCTCATTTTTCCGAAAAAGGTTCACTTTCGGCACTAAATTTGTACTCGCGCTTCTATACAATATTTTTTTCATTCTTATGAATGTGACGTGAAAGTTGATCGAATGGTTATTGCTTGCCGACAGTACGTGTCTACAGACTTTTGTTTTCATCTAGGCACCGTGAACACATACAAGTAAGCTAAATCTTCTACTGTTCGTCCGAAACACAGTTCTACATCTACATCTACATCTACATCCATACTCCGCAAGCCACCCAACGGTGTGTGGCGGAGGGCACTTTATGTGCCACTGTCATTACCTCCCTTTTCTGTTCCAGTCGCGTATAGTTCGCGGAAAGAACGACTGTTTGAAAGCCTCTGTGCGCGCTCGAATCTCTCTAATTTTACATTCGTGATCTCTACGGAAGGTATAAGTAGGGGGAAGCAGTATATTCGATACCTCATCCAGAAACGCACCCTCTCGAAACCTGGTGAGCAAGCTACACCGCGATGCAGAGCGCCTCTCTTGCAGAGTTTGCCACTTGAGTTTGCTACACATCTTCGTAACGCTACCACGGTTACCAAACAACCCTGTGACGAAATGCGCCGCTCTTCTTTGGATCTTCTTTATCTCCTCCGTCAACCCGATCTGGTACGGATCCAACACTGATGAGCAATACTCAAGTATAGGTCGAACGAGTGTTTGGTAAGCCACCTCCTTTGTTGATGGACTACATTTTCTAAGGACTCTCCCAATGAATCTCAACCTGGTACCCGCCTTACCAACAATTAATTTTATGTGATCATTCCATTTCCTATCGTTCCGCACGCATACTCCCAGATATTTAACAGAAGTAACTGCTACAAATGTTTGTTCCGCAATCATATAATCATACAATAAAGGATCCTTCTTCCTATGAACTCGCAATACATTACATTTGTCTATGTTAAGGGTCAGTTGCCACTCCCTACACCAAGTGCTTATCCGCTGCAGATCTTCCTGCATTTCGCTACAATTTTCTAATGCTCCAACTTCTCTGTATACTACAGCATCATCCGCGAAAAGCCGCATGGAACTTCCGACTCCATCTACTAGGTCATTTATATATATTGTGAAAAGCAATGGTCCCATAACACTCCCCTGTGGCACGCCAGAGGTTACTTTAACGTCTGTAGACGTCTCTCTATTGATAACAACATGCTATGTTCTGTTTGCTAAAAACTCTTCAATCCAGCCACACAGCTGGTCTGATATTCCGTAGGCTCTTACTTTGTTTATCAGGCGACATTGCGGAACTGTATCGAACGCCTTCCGGAAGTCAAGGAAAATGGCATCTACCTGGGAGCCAGTATCTAATATTTTCTGGGTCTCATGAACAAATAAAGCGAGTTGGGTCTCACACGATCGCTGTTTCCGGAATCCATGTTCATTCCTACAGAGTGGGTTCTGGGTTTCCAAAAACGACATGATACTCTAGCAAAAAACATGTTCTAAAATTCTACAACAGATCGACGTCAGAGATATAGGTCTATAGTTTTGCGCATCTGCTCGACGACCCTTTTTGAAGACTGGGACTACCTGTTCAGGGCAAGTTAGACACAGCATTAAAGCGCATTTTACTAGCCGACTAATTGTCAATTTACGTACCTACATTCAGTGAAATTTATAAGAGCGTCAAGTATTCGGATTGGTGTGGACGTGTAGCATCCTGCGCGCAAGTTTCATTTCCCGTCCCTGTGAAAATAGGCTTGTTATACAGCGTGTCGTACAGGCATGTCGCGCGGGAAGCGTCCTAGTATGTATTCAGGCGCTACGGTGCTCTGGCGTTTTTACGTTTCGTACGCAGCCGAGGACGCCAACGAAAGGTATTGTAATGCGGCTTCAGTCTGGAGTACCAAGTTCGAAGCTAGGTGATGGACAATATTTCTATTAGTGGCATTTGTGTTGAAACTGTCTTTCTTCTTCGGTCCAAATACGAGGATTGCCTAGAAAGCAAGTTCTGATCAGCCACGAAATAGAAACCACAGTGAAAATCAGAAATGTTTTTTTTTTTTTTTCATGCATTTAGCTACACCTTCCAGTTACTTTTATACTTCTTCACAGTAAAATGGACATCTTTCGCATCGTTGTAACAACTTTCCAATAACTATAACTGTAGCTAAGTACGTCCAGAAAGGCTTCGGAAGGTCCAACGGTACTTATCGACCGTCCTGTCATCCTCATCTGACTGGTGTCACTGTATACAGATATTGGGGGGGGGGGGGGGAGGGGGGAGGAAGGACACTTGGTTAGCTCACCGCTCTACCTGACATTGGCTGTTCTTCTGACCAAAGCCACCACTTCTCAATCAAGTAGCTCCTGAGTTGGACTCAGAAGGGCTGAGTGGACCACTGGGGATCTATTTGCAGGCGTAAATTAGTTTTTAACACTAGAAATTTCAGCCGTGAAGGAAAATAAGAAATCGTTTAACATTCTTCAGTCATTTGCTGTAGCTGACGGAAGCTGTTCTCCACCTAAGATTGAAATACTTACTACAGTTAGTAAAACAGCAACTGATAACATTATTTTGTGTAAGTGACACAAAAATAGATGACACTTTCGGACGTTCGATCTAATGATATTACTTACCCACCTCACACCCTGTACAGTTCCTGCTCAGCGCCTTCAGACGGTAATGGTCGTTGGTTGAAGACCACAGCAGGGTACCAACTGCTGTGCAAAAATACGAATTAGGGGCTCGTGCTGATATGTATCATTTCTACAAGGCGCGTTGTGTATCTTTAAATGGTGAGGCCTGAAAACACAATAAAAAATGGGTTTGATAGACCTTAAGCTCACAATATACCTAAAATAAATTCTACACACATTTCAAAGGTTTAACGTTAGTACTGAAAGAAATGAGACACGTTGATACAAATGTATTCAACACGATGCAGTGCATATCACACAGCTTGACAATTGCTAAGGAGCAAAGACATTGCTGGTCAGACTAATCATAGGCGATGACGGACGACATGATACACAGTACATATGTAGTAGAGATACACTGGTAAAATGGTAGAGTTCACCACTTGGAAAAACAGGATACCATACATAAACAACGTTCATTTTTGACACTGGTCAGACTCTCACCGTAAAGGTCGAGACCTGACTCCCAGGAAGGTGTATGCACTTCTTGGCAATAACATACATTTTGAAACGGGTATTCTTGCTGGCTACCAAACTGTTGAGGAAACCTTGGGCATGTTGTCCCACTCCTCTCGAGGCGGTTTTCAGTTCTCGCACGGTTCAGGGAGGGGTTGCTAATTGAGAGACACGTCCACCAATAGCATCCCAGGCATGCCCTGTAGGTCTTAGACCCGGGGAGTACGCAGTATCTTCACATTCCAGTGTCTCTGACACATCAGCGGTCCTATGTGTGCAGGCATTGTCATTCTTAGACAGGAAATCGGAACCAACCGCATCCCTCAACATAAGGACATCATCCAGAATAACCTCCCTGCTATAAAGTTATGCTGTAACGTTATCTTGTGCAAAGATAAGGACCGGTGTTCGGCCATTGTGGATAATGCCTGTCTTCACCTTAACGCCTAGGCCGTACCGATGATGTTTATGAGCATGTGTGGTGTATAATGTGTTTCTCCCTCTCTGCACACTAAATGATGGCCAAAATCACTTGCCACAGCGAAGCGGGACTCGTCGGAGAACATTGTTCTGCATCACTGTTGCTGACCCCAACCAACATGTTACCTACTTAGCCTCCTCTTTGTCGACGACGGCGTGGTCGCAGTGGGACGCATTTGACATGCTTCCGAGCATACAAATCAGACTGATTTAACCACCGCAAAATAGTTTGGCAGACACACGTGTTCCGGTAAAGGTTGCAAGTTTTGCAGCGATCTGCCTAGGAGTAAGATGACTTCTTTTCGCCGTTAGGGTTACGAATCAATACTCTATCTGTGTGGTGATCCATCTACAACCACCGGCATGCTTTCGTATATTGCCTCATGCAGCGGTCTTTTTTACTCGCGAGTTACATTTCTGCACACACCCTTTACTGCGGCCACAGTACTCACATTTTATGCGGCTGCTAGCCGTCCAATTGCTCGTCCACGATCGTAAGCACTCAAATGATGTCTTGCAGACATGTTTCTGTACAACACCGAATGTCGCACTAACAACAACCTTAATCAAAGATCGTACTTCGTGAACTGTCGAATGCATACAGAGCGTTCATGCACAGGTTTCGTTGAAGTTAAGACATTTCATTTTACTGTCATTGGTCGGGTGTTCCGTGGGAATTGTTCGTTGTTCCGTATCAATTGGCAGGTGTTACTTAGCAAATGTCAGTTTTTCAGTAGTGTAAATGTCTGGTAGTTATTGTTCTGAAGATTTCAAAAATGGTTCAAATGGCTCTGAGCACTATGGGACTTAACATATGTGGTCATCAGTCCCCTAGAACTTAGAACTACTTAAACCTAACTAACCTAAGGACATCACACACATCCATGCCCGAGGCAGAATTCGAACCAGCGACCGTAGCAGTCTCGCGGTTCCGGACTGAGCGCCTAGAACCGCGAGACCACCGCGGCCGGCTTCTGAAGATTTAGACTGAATTAAAGAAATTTGTCTGGCATATCGCATGGTATCTTTACAGAAACTCTTAAAATCAATGTTTTAAATTTCTTTTTTTTTTTGTTAAGAAGATCACTTTAATACTACATTTCACAATATTAAGACATTCCAGTGGAAGTGTCAATCAAATGAAAACCAGCCACATGAGAAAAATAAGTAAGCTGTTCATTGTTTCAAAAGTAATCGTTATTACTATCCCATTTATCCAACTGTGAGTCAAGACAGTCATTGCCTTCATGGAAGTTCCGGCGGTGGTTCGAGTCGTCCTTCGGGCATGGGTGTGTGTGTGTGTGTGTGTGTGTGTGTGTGTGTGTGTGTGTGTGTGTGTGTGTGTGTTTGTCCTTAGGATAGTTTAGGTTAAGTAGTGTGTAAGCTTAGGGACTGATGACCAGAGCAGCTAAGTCCCATAAGATTTCACACACACGTTCATGGAAAAAATGTTTGCGGCTACCTATGGAACTATGATCGTACCCAGGCGTGCACCTCTTCGAAGCAAATCAACAGCTGCGATTGTCTTTCTTGAGGGCTCTAAGAAAACGGAAACCGCGTGGTGAGAGATCGGGATTTTCCAGAATATCTGTAAGGGCTACACAGAGAAACGTCTGCAGCATAGTCGAAACATCCTGCCAGCAAAATGCCCTCCCCCCCCCCCCCCCCTTTCACCAAAGCTGTTTCGACTATGCTGCAGAAGTTATTCCGGGAAGCCCTTACTCGTCTTTCATTCAGTCCTGAACCCTCCCCAGGTGATATCCATATTTTTGGAACCCTGAAGAAAGACATTCGTGGCTGCCGATTTACATTGGACGAAGAGATGCGCCCCTGTAAACAAGCATAAACATTTTTCCATGGAAAAACATTAACCGACTAACAGTTCTGGCGATTACTTTTGAAACAGTAAACAGTTTACTCACTTTTTTTACATCTTCCTCGTTCCCATTTGACTGTCTCTTATATAATGTACAGAAATGAAATATATAGGTTGACTCAAAAGTTGATTAACATTTGAAAATGCACTAAATCACGGAATAATGCAGGTAGTGAGACAGAACTTGACACACATGCTTCAAATCACGTGGCGTTCTATTGAAACCTAAAACGAATGCAAAAACCGACTAACAGATGGCGCTGCACAGCTACACGTCAGTAACACGGCATAAGACTCCCCCGTAAAATGAGCTATTGTGATAGACGGAGTCAGGTCACCGAACCTTAATACGTGTGTCTATCGGTTGTGGGGCTACCTGTAGTCTTAAGTTTACCGCGGTCTTCCGACCTTCTTACGGACGCTAAAAGACAACATCTGACGGCAATTTCCCACCAATACTACTGACTTGCTGTACTGTGTTCCTCACAACATTGTTCGTCGACTGTTACAAAGAACATCGTCTTTGATAAAAATCAATTGTGATGTTAGTTATTGGTTTTGTGTCACACGAAGCGTCATCTATTGTTTATCTTGTGCAATTTTTTTATGCTCCAGTAAAGCCCCATATCATTTCAAGCATGTGTGTAGAATTTTATTTCTGTACCCTGGAACGCTACTTAACTGTTGCTGCTAGTGTAGCTGCCTTTCTAAACGGCATTTTATACAAGCAAACCTGTCGCATCTTTACTTGTGGTTACTCGTACTTTACCTACTTGGGCTGTGTATGGCTTTGTTTAGAAAGAAACACTTGATGTAGTCATAGCGAGCCGCACACATCTTCTTTCATGCTTGCAGCTAATTAGCTGCAACTAGTAACTGTAGCTACGATCCTGCTGTCAAATAACCCATCCGTTGGCTGGAACTGCAAGTTTATAAAATACACAGGAATAAAAAATAAAAGTTAAATGAATAATTCAATAACAAGGGTTATATTCTAACGTCTCTAATTGATGTAGACGACAGAGAATTATCTTGAATAACGTTTATTCAAGAACAGACGTCTCAAATAAACGGGACGTGGTCCAACGATATTCAGTTAAAATACAGACAGAAAATACGCTCATCAAATGCAGTAAAGTTACGTTCAGAGCAAAATCCTCAAACTAAATAGGCCTCAAGAACTCATGTAATCTAAGTCCACTTCGAAATCACAATACACGAAGGATTTACGAGCCAATATAGTTCACAGTTCAACAAGATGATTAAAAGAATAGTTCAAATGGCTCTGAGCACTATGCGACTTAACTTCTGAGGTCATCAGTCGCCTAGAACTTAGAACTAATTAAACCTAACTAACCTAAGGACATCACACACGTCCATGCCCGAGGCAGGATTCGAACCTGCGACCGAAGCGGTCGCTCGGTTCCAGACTGTAGCACCCACAATCGCACGGCCACTCCGGCCGGCCAAGATAATTCACAAATTAATACAGGCAATACGAAGAATGGTAACTCTTACTCTGTCTATTCTCAGTACCTTAAATGAAGCACCAAAAGTTAGAGTTCTATTCTGGGACACATTCAAACCTCTCGAAATATAAGTACCTTCAGGATTTCACTTACAGTAGTGGATGTTCACCCCCCAGAATCAGTCAATTCGACAACTGTATACTACTTCTTCCAAAACTCACATGAAAGTGTCTTGAATCACTCCCTTGAGCTCTTCACTTGAGAAGTCCCAGTCTCCACTTGACACCCATAGTGTTCCGCCACTACCTGCTTTTCCATTGACTGAAGGCTATCCTCTCCAAAAATATATCATCCTGCAGCTCTACAGGCATGATCTGATTCAAGCTAATCACTTCCGAGACTAAACTAATATATTACAACAATCTCTATATAAAGGGGCAATGTACTGACTGACTGACTCATCATTGCCAAGCCCAAACCACTGAGGATAGATGCTTGGAATTTGGAATTGGTGAGAATCTTATAATGGAGGCGTCATTTAAGAGGGATTTTTCAGAATTCCAATAGGAGGTGAAATATTTTAAAAAAATATTTCACTGCGAAAGCAATTTTAATGATAAATCTTTCACAATTGGTGTTTGTTTCCTCGGTTAGAGATGAAAAAATAAGTGTTTCACTGTTTTTGGAAATTCAGCCCCAAAGGTGGTGAAATTGGATCAGAATGATTCACTGAGTCACCATCACCCAGCCAGATCTTCCAGAGATAGAAACTCGAAGTTTGGAGAGAGTGTGGATCTTGTACTGCAGGCGTCGTTTAAGAAGGGATTGTCCGAAATTCTGCTTCTAAGGGGGTGAAACAGACAGTGAAAGGCTTTTTGAAAGTATGTCACTATTATGGTAACTACGAAAACTGGTATTTGGCTTCTCAGTCAGAAACTAAAAACAGAAACATGCGTTTCATTAAGGGGGTAAAGTAGTGGGTGAAAGCCTTTTTGGAAATAAATAATTAATGGAGAACTACTAAAGAATTTTTAAGGTTACTTCTATGACAATTGGTATTCTCAGTTAGAACTAAAAAAAAGACGTGTTTCAGTGTTACTGGAAATTCAACCCCAAAGGGAGTGCAAATAGGGAAGAAAATTTTTAAGAAAGTATTTCTTTATATTAAACAAATTTTAAAGCTACATTTATGAAAACTGGTATTTCATTCCTTGTTTGGGGATGAAAGTTGCTAAGGAAATATCTCCACAAGAACACGAAAGGCGTGATTAACAAAAGCTACCGGAATCGCTTTTTGGTCAGAAGTACATTTGGAAAAGGCCATGCTTATATGGGCTTACTTAGCGTAAGAAGCTTAGAAGGCGTTGCAGTCTGTGAACAACATAAAAAATCGATTAAATAAAAACAAAAAGAATCTCTGCAGGCCATACAATCTACGCGAGCTAAACTAGTATCAAATAAATAAATGTCGTAAACATTCAGTTGCAGTCAGATCATTTAGAATAAATATAGGTGACAGTTTGTTCATAAATATATAAGTCAGCATTCTTGCGCAAGTATGCTTATGATAAAAGAGAACAGACTGTTCTTAAGTATTGTTTAAACAGTTATTTATGTCTTCTTGACACAAGCGTCTTTTGATTCTCTTTCCAATCGTGGTGTCCGCAACCACAAGCAACTGACTACTTATAAATTAGCACAGATTGTTAATAGCACTTAGAAACAACATTTAAATAAAGTTACTGGCAAAATAGTAAACTGTTCAATAAATAACTAAACAAGTATGACGAAGTGAGGTATTGATGCTATGTTTATTTACTGTCTAATTGATGCGGTTAGCTTGTTCTCTCAAACATTTGCGTAATAAAAAATATTTGAAAACATAATAAATCAAGAAATATAGTAGATACAGATACGTAGCGTTTAGAGATGATAGTTATGGTGCAATGCTATCATTGGGGATAACATTTGTTCAAATCGTATGAAGTGATTAAAAGTTGTTAATTCAGAAGGTCGTTGTGAAAATGTTTATTTACCGTTCGATATTGACATCTGTAGTTTTAAAGATATTGAGACATTTTGTGTCGCTGGATGCGCTTTATTTTTGTGAGATTGCAGATCTATTCAAATGTATGTTAATATTGTATTTGAGCTACTGTTGAACCTCAAAGAGCTGTAACTTAGTCATTTTTAAGATTATCTGTCACTCCACCATTTCTTGGAGCAGCTCCTTCGCAAAGGCCATGCGAGTAACAACGGTCCAAATTCGAAGCCAAAGGATTTTCCATGTTTCTCTCCACTCGCTCCTTGCCTCTGCACCTGCAGTCACTTGCGGCGGTCGCGCGACTTTCTCATCGCGCGCGACACGCACCCAGCAAATCAGGCAAATTTAGGTCTTCTCGGTACTAGCCCAAGGTGGACGAATAAATCGGCTACATACTCGTCACCTTCCAACCTACACTATTTCCTCAGGTGTTCAATTCTCAAATGTTAACTGACTTTTGTGTCACCCTGCGCATATTTGATTTCTTTCGACACTCCACTCCAGAGGCGTCTGTTTGCGGGATCTTTGGAATACGACTAATATGCACATATATACATGTATATATACTCCGTAAACCTCCTAGTGGCGTGTGGAGGGGGTTACTTCTATCCTTTCCCCATCACTCCTTTTCTGTTCACGAATAGTGCGCGCGAGGATCATTTGTCAGTACACCACCATCTGAGTTATAATCTCTTATTCGTCATCTGAATGATTTCGCTCTTATAAATTCACCAGCAGGCCTCTGCGCTATGCAGCATTCCAATATTGTAAAGTTTGTCAGTGGTGTAAGTCAGCATCTCCACTTACAATACTCCGATCCACGAACGGAGGCGGTTCGGGCGTGTCGAGGCACGGCGGGGATGGAATTGTTGACGATTCGAAGTGATACTTGCGGTACACCCATGAGCGTGCTTTTAGCTTGAAGGAAACGTATATCCTGAAAATTATGTCTCTCGCTTGCTTATGCAGAATTTACCACTACCATCAGCGATAACTACTTGCAACAAATGAAACATAAATTCTCTAAACAACTCGCTACAATCACATTTAATTCTCGCATAAGCTACGGCATAAGATTCGAGCGCTCAGAACACTAACCGAACGGTCTTTAACTATTGGAGTATTCGTGACGTAGGTGCGCAGAGCAAGCCTGAACTCGACCTCCATTATTCTTGACTCCACCTATAAACGGTACCATGACGAAGTTGTAGTTACTATCTTATCAGAACCAAATAAAAATGTCAGGCTGATCATCAAAGAATCTGTCGAGTGAGTATTTTCTT
Organism: Schistocerca gregaria; assembly: GCF_023897955.1. Taxonomy (NCBI): domain Eukaryota; kingdom Metazoa; phylum Arthropoda; class Insecta; order Orthoptera; family Acrididae; genus Schistocerca; species Schistocerca gregaria. Next base: position 515,723,085 of record NC_064921.1, on the reverse strand, counting down.
CCCAGATAAATGACATCCTCTTACGATTTTACCAATGAATTTCAGCCTAGCATCAGCTTTTTCTACAACTAGTTCACGCTGTTGTTCACTTTAGGTAAGTCCGGACTGTTACGCCTGTTTTACCATTGCTACGATTCCTATACACCAGATTAATATACGTTCAGCGTGAACCGTCAGTATCTGAAACAGGCGTCGGTATCTGCACATCTTCCTGCGTTTCGCTGCATACTTCCGGCGTTGCTGCCTTTATTACAGAGAACTGCATGACCCGCGAAAAGCGCCAAAGAACTGTCGACGTTATCCGTTAGATCATTTATATATGTTGTAAACAATATCGATCCTACATCTCCACTGGATTACTTCCGAAGTTACTTTGTAACCGTCTAGCTATATCCACCATTTTGCAATTATAAAATGGGAAGAGCGTGAAAAAAAAATGTTGCTGGACTGTAAAAGAACGGGAAGAAACAGGGAAATTTCTTTTCTTAATTTAAAAATTTTCGTGTAGCTCATTGTGTAAGAATCTCTGAGGCGTTTCATGGCACCATATGTCGGGTAAAACTGTAGTGCGAAAATTGATGTGGACGCATCGGAGATCAAAGAATATGACGAGGCAACCGCCACAGCCTTTTTTTTAGAAGAGGCAATTAACATTGTATTATGACTGAGTCAGTCATTGCTTTATATTCAAAATTGACTTACGATTTTTTGTGACTTGTTTTTGAAGGACAGTATATCAAATGCTTACCTTCACGCCATCTCCATATTTCAATTAGTGAGAGTGAACTGACAAGAAACAAAGGTTGCAGCAGTAAAGTTTTCTTAAAATGAAAAATCACAGTTGACGTTGGGCGTTGTTTATTCCTTGGAAATTGTAACTTTTGGTTCAGCTGTCCTCACGAATTCCGTGCAGCTGTGGAATGTTGGAATTGTAACTTTTGGTTCAGCTGTCCTCATGAATTCCGTGCAGCTGTGGAATGTTGTCAGTACACAGATGAGCTTTGCGCTGACAAAAATTGTTTTTTTTTTTCAGGAAAATTGTAGTGGGTCCCTTTAAAAGTTTGGTTGACCAGGGCTACGTGATACAGGAGAAATAAAATATCATGTATAGCATTTGCTCCTAGGATAAGAGCATCATTTTGAGACAGACGTAAGGATTCACCACAATTTTCAGATCTATCTGTCCATTTCATCCCGCTAAGAAAGACATGTTGAGTTCTATCTGACAGGAAGTATTGCATACAGCCATAAACCTGATTCAGTACTTCGTATGCTCGTGTTTTGTTCACTACGTGGCAACAGGGAACTCTGTTGATTAAGATAGTGTAACGTGAATATCAATAGACAAGTTGTTCGCGTATCTTTCAACTACGTTAGTGCTCCATCGATCTCGACGTCGACGGGGTAGTAGACTTCAGCCTTTCCTCTGGCCTGTTTTTTATCGCTACACATGGAAAGACAAAGGCGTCGGCTGCTGCTACGACAAGACGCATGTCCAGAGGCCGTGTGTGGGGTGATCTGCACTGAAAGCGGAAAGAGGCCAGGGAAGGGAGAGGAAAGGACCCGCGTTGCCCAGAGCTGCCGGCAGCACAAGGGGATTGCTGTGTTTCGTTCTGTTTTAGTCAGGCGCTACCCGGCGAGCAGGGGCTGCCGAGGAAGTGGCTATTTATTTTGAGAATAGAGCAGGGGTGTTGTTAGACGGGGGTTGGCCCTGCGCAGTGGGGGCGTGGGACGGCGGGGGAGCGGGCGTTTGGACCGAGTGGGTGGGGAGAGGAGGGGGGGGGGGGGGAAGAAGTTCGACTCAGACACAAAGAGGCTAAATATAAACGGCCGTTCGAGGGCCAGGGGCGGCGAGCAGTGGCGGATCACAGGTCCGGCAGCTGCGCCTCCACCGTCACCACCACCACCACCACCAAAACGCAGCTCTCGACTGACTTCTTCCACTGACAGTCGCTATAAGTTGTACATCTCGACCTTTCCATTCACTCTTCTACTGCCTGTGCATCTCATACTGACATGGACACTGATTCGCTACCATAGAGGTGGACGTGTATTAACGAGGCGCCATTACGTAATTATAGTCATAGCTTTAAAACAGTCAGTGCCGTGAACAAAAGGGACACCATAGTACACATTTGGCTACTCAGGCCCCTGGTTGGGTCCCAGGGTCATTTATCTTTCATTGGAAACCGTTTAGGACTGGAAGAATGAGCGAACTTTTGAAGTTCAAACTTGGCCACGATGACAAAGTTGATGTCAGACACAGGCCTGGAGCATATATCGACTTTAACGTAAAACGTAACAGAGAGACGGTTTTCTGTCGCTCCTGACTGAATGCAGAAAAGAAGTGTACCTACAGAGATCATGTGGATTCGCAAAAGGGGAGGCCTGTCAAGAAGACATTCTAAAGCTACTTGATGAAAAGAAGGTCAATGGTTTTTCGTGGTCGAATAAAAGACATCTGTAGACCGGAAGAACTAGGGAACAAATGTCGTAATGACCTTTGCATAAAAGACGACCATTTTCTTGATGAGTTATTCAACATTTAGCACATAATAAGTAATGCTGAGTATTTTCCAGGACGATTCCAAACAATTTCACACGCCTTTCTAGCATTCGAATAACATGCTTACTGCGTTCTACCTCAAATATTTTGTAGCAACGGAGATCACCGTCGCGATCGCAGTCAGCAGTGAGCATGCTGGTGAACTTTCCATGCGTAGCAAACCCTTCTGTGAGATTTGGAGATGGTGGTTTCATTTGCTGAACTAGTTATATATATTTGCGATTCAGGCTAATAAAGGATTTTCACAATAAAATTACACAACTGATAATTATTATCGCCTCCTACAGAATACACAAAGTCAACTGTGGGATCGAACAACGACAAAAAATTACTGCTAAACGGCGAAAAAGGATCGAACCGATGGCCTTGATCCAGATCATGTCTGCAAACTAAAATTTTAATTAGTATAAGCGGCTACACTTTCTAAGGAATTGTCGGGTAACAGTACTCTGGCAATCCATTTCTTTCAATGAGCCACACAAGCACAGTCGGTCGAAGTTTTTAATAAGAATGTGATATTAATTAAACTCAGCTGGAGATCAACAGGTCGGTGGACAGTCGGCTTATGCCTGCCACAATCCACGGAAATGGGTAAACCTAGAAGTCATACAGACCGCATTTGGCCAAAAATGGTTAACTCTGATTATTCTTTTGCAGAAATAGGGAATAAATTTTTGATCTAAAGTACCTGCGGATATACAGTCATTTTTGATTTGTATATATCCAGTAAAAAAGCCACAGATTTCTCTGGAGAAGATAAACAAAGAGGGTCTCTGGAAAAAATACACTCTAATGGAAAAAGAAACGCACTACTAAGAGATTATCGGAATGGGATGGAAATCGGTATAAATTAAAATTTCAGAAAAATTGGATGATTTTCAGGAGAAAGAGCGCCAGAAATTATGCAAGGCATTGGCCCATTTCTAGCCATTACGAAGGCAGTTATTCGTAAGGGCACTGATAGTGTTGTAGGATGTCCTCCTGAGGGTCATATTCCGACCAACTGGCGCTTTAAATAGTCAATAGCTGATTGGAAATCCGTGGTCATAATGGATTGGAGAGACATCCTGCGACCTTGCTGGCCAAATTATAGTTTTGTAAGCACGAAGACAAGTAGTAGAAACCCTCGCCTTATGCGGGTGGCCATTATTTTGCTGAAATGTAAGTCCAGGATGGCAACAAAATGGGGGGCAAAATATCACTGGCGTATTGCTTTACTGTAAGGGCGCCGCGGATGTCAACCAAAGGGGGCCTGCTAAAAGAAGAAATAGCCCACCAGACACTCACGGTGTCCAACCGCTGTCCGAGGCTTCTCCAGACACGCTTTTGTTGGTCATCGGGTGTCAGCTCGAAACGGGACTGATCACTCAAGACAATTCCACTGAATGTAATGGGATTCCAGACTTGAAATGTGCCTAAAGACGCCCCTTATAATTCTGGAACCACTCACGTTTTATCCAGAGCACCCATACAGCACAGCGGTGATTCGACGATATTTCAGGCCCTGTTTTGTTCCCCTTCATAGCAAGCCATCCTGGACTTACAATTTTTCCACTCCTTGTCTTCTTGCCTGCCAAACATTATCTTGACCAGCAAGGTAGCCGCATCTCTCCCCAATTGAAAAAGTGTGGAGTGTAATGGGAATGCAGGAGGACGACGCAGATTATCTTCCAACAGAAAGATTCCCATCAGTTAGTAGTGAAATCATATTTATTAAATATAAAGAACTACTCAGCTTAAATGATGCTGCTTCTTGTGGAGTGTCCACCACATTTAGAAGTTTGACATTATTAGAAGTCCTCTAAAAGGTATTGTCACTGTGCCTCTGAGTGATGCCAACATAGAGTCCAGAGCTGGCCTACGATGCCTACGTAGTCTGTCTCGGAGACGACGGACGAACACTGCACCTTGTAGACTCGACGGTAACTAGAGACTGTACACGACCCCGAGCACTGGAGAGAACTGACCGCCGTACCTCGGTGCTCCGCTATTTAACGATACATGACCAGTCGCTCACACGTGATGCCCATGGGTTAGCAGCTTCGGCCCCTCGCGGACCGCGGTATAGTTCATACCGCCAATCAGTACAGCTGGTGCGCTTCGGCTGTTTCGAACATAGTTTATCGGTGGGGTGTGGCACTCTCTGGAGCTGTGAGTACCGTCCTCACACCAACCTGCTCGGGATTTTTATCTGATACGCCAATTGGACAGAATTTGGCACGATATCCCTCAGGAGGATATCCAGTAATTCTATCAATCAAAGCCATAAGGGCCAGAGGTGTACGAATGCGTTATTGACTTCCTCAATTTCTGAAGCTCTTTCTCAAGAACACGTCACCCAATATTCCTCAAATTTTAATAATTAGTTTGTCTACTCATGTAAATCACATCTACCGATTTCCATCCAATTCGGATAATTCCTTCGTGTGCTCGTTGCTAGCCATTAACATTGCGATACCTGGAGGAAGAGCAAGTGAAATTTTAGTTGTTGTACACTTTTATTATTGCAGGCAGGGTGCATGATTAAATATACAGATGATTCGAGGCAATTCAGGGTGCGAAATTTAGCACACAGAACTGTCACTACTGGCAGTAATAGCTGCTGTATACTGGTTGGGTAGCGACTCAAAGTGAATTTGGATAACATATACAGTTCTATCATTACATCTGCTTCAATTGTATTTCACAGTTCATCATACATAGTTTCTGGGACGCTGTGCAGTGCTAATCTCTCAGTCATTCATCACCAGGTGTTTTGAATGAATGAGATATCTGGAGATCGTGCTCGCCAATAAAACAGTGTATCACACTCTAGATTATTACAACGGTCGTTCTGGCATAGCCTGAATTATTAGCAAATTTCTCCCTCCCCCCTTCCCTTCCCCCCTCATCCCATCCTCCCTGTGATGTCACTGATGATGTTATGTAAAGTTGCCAGATTTCCCCCACTTCTTTCACATTGGCCAATTGCCTTATGTACAAATTGGTGGAAATTCAAAAGCAAAGGGATAATGAACAAAAACTGACAGGAAATTTAAATCAGTTCAGTTGTACTGCAGGGCCCGAATTTTATGATTTCGCTGAGAAAGTAGGGCTGGTGTCTTAAGTATAAACCGAGGGGAAATTTTAAAAAAACCAAGGTCGATCCCACATGCAGCGGCCATGTATCAAGCACATGTGAGAATGAAACACACTTATGCTTATTTACAATTCAAATCGTAACCCTCAATAACGTCACAGATCTAGATGGTGAAAAAAGAACAACATTTTTACAAGAGTAGCATTCTGTGCCAAATATTTCATGATGAAAAAAATTTTGTTACCATCAGTAGCAGAGCACACTAGTATCTAGTGAAGAGATATTGAACGTAGTGGTCATTTTTCGTCTGTGAGAAGACGCTGACGTGTACCTCATGTTGTTTCCATAGTGACTGCTGATTTCTAAAATTTCACCTTCCAGCAAGACGGAGAAACTCTTAATGGAGCATCGATGCTTGTCGCTATCTAAACGACGAACAGCCATATCACTGGATTGGTCGTAGTGTTCAGGGTGATGTGGCTCACTTTCCTTGGCCCCTCAGGTCGCCTGACCTAGCACGTTGTGATTGTTCCATTTAGGGCTACTTTAAGGGATTTGTTTGCGTACCCCCACTGTTAAAAGTAGTTGAACAGTTCAGAGAACGCATAGTGGTGCTGTGACGACCACTGGCAGGATATTGCTACATGAGGTGTGGAACGATCTTGACTGCCGCTAGAATGTGTGTCGCGTGACCAGAGCGGCAGTCATAAAATATTTGCAGAGAGCAAGATGCAAACTTGGTGAGATTACGATTCTACTCATCCATCAATCAAGCCTGTACATGTAATGCAGTGGAAAATATTACATATATTTTAAAACGAATGGATTATTAATAGTAGCCCCGTACTTTACAGAAGAAACCAGAGATGTCAGCAGTTGACTGTTAGTCCGTAACCTGAGTCTTGCACATACCTGAAGGCGCTGCTTCATAACCGTATCCTCGGAATACGATGAGAGAATAAATAAAAAATGAATAAATTTAATTAACTGGAATTCTGTGGAAACGTGTAGCGGGCAGTTCTGCATCGATATATGGCACCGTCTACGGCACCGAGCTGCAGTCACAACTTGGAGAACGTTGTTCTCTCCTTTTTGTGGAGAGCAGCGGCTGTACTCCCTGTACCACTTGTGACTGAATTCAGTCGACGACAGGTGACACTATGAAGAGTGTATGTTGTCTGATTCTCGACTCGCAATAACCTTTTTCGAGAAGACGACCCCTCATTTTCTAGGTGTCGAAAAAGGTAATTCGTTGTGTCACCGTGTCATCGAGGTTCTTCAGGTTAAATGACGAGATTTCATTCGGGAAATAGATTACTTATTCTGGAAACGTCTCCCAGGCTGTGAGTAAGCCATGTCTCTCAATGCCCTTCTTTACGCAAGTATTCACTCTTCCTTCACTTGCCTGCAGCTTGTCTCATGTCCTGATAACATAACTGACACAGCTTTGCCTGACTGAGAATCTGCATCACATGGGTTGTTTTCTGATATAAAAGATTATCCGCAAATATTGAATGTTTCCTCCTCTGTTTACATACCTCACGTGCCGATAAGCATATAGTTTTCCACAGTGCTGGAAAGTGCTTATAGCCACTCCCTGCCCCCCTCGGCCAAGTGCCAAACGATTCTCTTTTGATCGTATAACTGATCTGATGCCGCCTGTCACAAATTTCTCAGCTGAGCTAACCTTCTCATGTCAGAGTAGGAAAGGTAACCTAAGTCCTCAATTACACCCCTGGAAATTGAAATAAGAACACCGTGAATTCATTGTCCCAGGAAGGGGAAACTTTATTGACACATTCCTGGGGTCAGATACATCCCATGATCACACTGACAGAACCACAGGCACATAGACACAGGCAACAGAGCATGCACCTTGTCGGCACTAGTACAGTGTATATCCACCTTTCGCAGCAATGCAGGCAGCTATTCTCCCATGGAGACGATCGTAGAGATGCTGGATGTAGTCCTGTGGAACGGCTTGCCATGCCATTTCCACCTGGCGCCTCAGTTGGACCAGCTTTCGTGCTGGACGTGCAGACCGCGTGAGACGACGCTTCATCCAGTCCCAACCATGCTCAATGGGGGACAGATCCGGAGATCTTGCTGGCCAGGGTAGTTGGCTTACACCTTCTAGAGCACGTTGAGTGGCTCGGGATACATGCGGACGTGCATTGTCCTGTTGGAACAGCAAGTTCCCTTGCCGGTCTAGGAATGGTAGAACGATGGGTTCGATGACGGTTTGGATGTACCGTGCACTATTCAGTGTCCCCTCGACGATCACAAAAGGTGTACGGCCAGTGTAGGAGATCGCTCCCCCCACCATGATGCCGGGTGTTGGCCCTGTGTGCCTCGGTCGTATGCAGTCCTGATTGTGGCGCTCACCTGCACGGCGCCAAACACGCATATAACCATCATTGGCACCAAGGCAGAAGCGAGTCTCATCGCTGAAGACGACACGTCTCCATTCGTCCCTCCATTCACGCCTGTCGCGACACTACTGGAGGCGGGCTGCACGATGTTGGGGCGTGAGCGGAAGACGGCCTAACGGTGTGCGGGACCGTAGCCCAGCTTCATGGAGACGGTTGCGAATGGTCCTCGCCGATACCCCAGGAGCAACAGTGTCCCTAATTAGCTGGGAAGTGGCGGTGCGGTCCCCTACGGCACTGCGTAGGATCCTACGGTCTTGGCGTGCTTCCGTGCGTCGCTGCGGTCCGGTCCCAGGTCGACGGGCACGTGCACCTTCCGCCGACCACTGGCGACAACATCGATGTACTGTGGAGACCTCACGCCCCATGTGTTGAGCAATTCGGCGGTACGGCCACCCGGCCTCCCGCATGCCCACTATACGCCCTCGCTCAAAGTCCGTCAACTGCACATACGGTTCACGTCCACGCTGTCGCGGCATGCTACCAGTGTTAAAGACTGCGATGGAGCTCCGTATGCCACGGCAAACTGGCTGACACTGACGGCGGCAGTGCACAAATGCTGCGCAGCTAGCGCCATTCGACGGCCAACACCGCGGTTCCTGGTGTGTCCGCTGTGCCGTGCGTGTGATCATTGCTTGTACAGCCCTCTCGCAGTGTCCGGAGCAAGTATGGTAGGTCTGACACACCGGTGTCAATGTGTTCTTTTTTCCATTTCCACGAGTGTATATGCTGGATGTATTCCAACCTCTGTCTTTCCCTACAGCTCCCTCTGATGCCGTGGAAGTTATTTCCTGGCTCATCAAGCCGTCCCTTCTTCTCGTCATTAGTCCCCATACGTTTCTTTCCTCTTCGATTCTTTGGAGAACCTTCTTATTCGTTACCTTATCAGTCCATCTAATTTTCAACACTCTTCTGTAGCATCACACCTTGAACGCTTTGATTTCCTTTTATCAAGTTTTCCCGCAGTCCATGTTTCACCTAAAACAATACAATCCTCCAAACGCACATTCTCAGAAATTTCTTAGCTTCTTTCCAGTAGGCTTCTCTGGCCAGGAATGCCCTCTTTGACAGTGCTAGTCTGCCTTCTATCTCCTCTGTACCTCGTACGTCATGGGTAATTTTGCTTCCAAGGTAGAATTCCTTAACTTCGTGATCTCCAATTATTATGTTGAATTTCTTTCTATTCTCAATTCTTCTACATCTCATTAGCTTTGACTTTTTCCTGTTTACTCCTTTCTTTATATTCCGCGAGAACAGAAATGTTATGAGCGTAATTCTTCTTGACATTCAGTGAGAACAGGAATGTTGTGAGTGTATTTTGTCATTGATATCCTTTCACCCTGAATTTTATTCCCACTCTTCTATCGTTCTTTTATTTTCGTCAGTGTTTCTTCGATGTAAACCGAGTGGTTATGAATAAACGTTCCCTATTTAACACGTCATAACACGACAACTAATTACCGTCGAGGACCAAACTTGGTAGCATTAATGCCAAGAGAAAGGGGAAGAGAAATAATGCAGAATCATTTCAACTGAAGCACTTTTAATGTGCTTCTACGGTACATCACACTATTACATACCGGTACCATAACTGCTACAAAAGGGGCTCAATATGGCGCCCATCAGTGCCCGGAAGAGTCTGAAAGCCCAGAATTGCATTCTGCACAGCAGAACGAAGCCTGTCAGTAGGTATGCTAGCTACCTCTCTTGGTATGCTGCTCCTCAGATCAGCACATGTGTGAATGTTTCCTTGGTATATACCCTGTCCGTCAGGTAGGCCCACAACCAGAAATCATAGGGAGTGAGATCAGGTATTCGTACCTGCCAACCATTTGGGTACGATCGGCTGATAATTTGATCGTTTCCAAATGTGTTTCGGAGAAACAGATGAACTTCACGAGCGACGTGCAGTGTGGTCCCATCTTACATGAAAACAGTTGAGTTCAGTGCTTACCGATCTGCTGTAGGGCAAGTATGACATGGTGGCGAAGCATATCGCAGTAACGCTGGCCAGTCACACTCCACGTCTTTGGTTCTTGAGCGCCAATCTGTTCAAAAAAGAATGAGCCAATGATGAAGGTAGCCGTGAAGGCACACCATACGGTACAACTTGTTCACCAAACAGAGGAGCTTCATGCACAGTGACTGGAGGTGAAGATCTCCACACTCGGCAGTTCTGTGTTCACCTCACCCGTCAGAAAAAAATTAGCTTCGTCTCTAAATAGGATGGTCCAAGGCCGGTACTCGTCAAGTTCAATCCTTGCGAGAAAGTGGAGAGCGAAGTCAACACGTTGTTGTGCGTCTTGTGGTGGAAGCTGCTGCACGATATGGATCTTGTACGGATTCAATTTGAATATGGTTCTAAGTACCTTCCGTACAGTGGACGACGGGATGTTCAACTGGCCTGACACAGCACGCTCACTGCCTGACGATTGGGAATTGCGCGTAGCGATGTCTGCCATAGCAACAGCGATTTCATGAACCACCTGTGGTGCAACCGGTCATCGGCCTCTTCCCGGAGAGGCTTTCAGCCGAGGATGTTCTCGACATGCAGCTGCAGCATTACTGTTGTTTTGGTAGTAGAGCTTCACCAATAATGCCCTGCTCCTTTGGTCCAAGCTCATGTTGACACGAGGACAAGTGTAATGCCACTGGTCAGGTGTGTGAGATGACTGATCACGGCTGAGGGTGGCCACAGTTGGAACTGGGGGGTGGCGCCGTGATGCAAGGAAATCGTGCACCCCACACTCTGGACATTAATGCTACCAAATTTGGTACTCGTATGGTAATTAGTCTCCTTCTTATAACGTGTTAAATATGGAAAGTTTAATTACAACCACCCGGTATATTCAACATCACGGGCGAAAGAGCGCATCCGTCTCTCACATCCTTTTTAATCCGAGCACTTCGCAGTTTGTCTTCCAGTCTTATTGATCACTGTCAGTTCTTGTACATATCGTGTATTACCTGTTTTTCCTATTTTTCTCGGTATTTCGAGCATCTTGCACTATTTTACATAGTCGAACGATTATTCTAGGTCGACAAATTCCATGAACACTTCTTGATTATTTTTTTTTTTTTTTTTTTTTTTTAGTGATGCTACCATTATTAAGCGCAACGTAAGAACTGAATGTGTGGTGCTTTTACCTTTCCTAAAGCCAAACCGATCATCACCTAACGGGTCCTCAATTATATTTTCCTTTCTTATGTGTGTTATTCTTGTTGGCAGCTTGGATACGTGAGCTGTTAAGCTGGTTGTGCGATAGTTTTCGCACATATATGCCCATTCTGTCATCAGAATTTGTGCGGATGATATTTGTTCCAAAGTCTGATGGTACGTTGTCATTCGCATTGATTCTGCACATCAACTTGAATAGGTGTTTGGTTTGCACTTGCCTCAATGGTTTTTAGAAATTCCGCTCTGCATTATTTGGTCTCAGGTCTTTAAGAGCTCTATTAAAATCTGACTGTGTTACTGTATCTCCTATCGATTCCGATTTCCTTTTCTGCCACGTCACTGGACAAATCGTCACCTTCATTTTGTCTTAGTATTGAATAATAATGTGGATACGGTATTGAAACTTCCTGGCAGATTAAAACTGTGTGCCGGACCGAGACTCGAACACGGGACCGTTGCCTTCCGCGGGCAAGTGATCCACCAACTGACCTACCCAAGCACGACTCACGCCCCATCCTCACAGCTTTAGTTCTGCCAGTACCTCGTCTCCTGCCTTGTAAACCTTACAGATACTCTCCTGCAAAAACTTGCAGAACTAGCACTGCTGAAAGAAAGGATATCGCCGAGACATGGCTTAGCCACAGCCTTTGGCGGTGTTTCCAGAATGAGATTTTCACTCTGTAGCGGAGTGTGCGCTGATATGAAACTTCCTGGCAGATTAAAACTGTGTGCCGGACCAAGACTCGAACTGCGGACCTTTGCTTTTCGCTGGCAAGTGCTCTACCAACTATCAGAAGTAAAGCTGTGAGGACGGGGCGTGAGTCGTGCTTGGGTAGCTCAGTTGGAAGCCGGCACGGTAACTCAGCGTGTTCGGACAGAGGGTTGGCTGCCCTCTGCAATAAAAAAATTGAGTTAATCGATCAATAACGAACTTAAACAGATGTCTTACGACGTCCGCCCCGAGCAGATGTAACGAACAAATGCGAACAAAATGAGATTACAAAAAAAAAAAAAAAAAAAGTTGGTAGAGCACTTGCCCACGAAAGGCAAAGGTCCCGAGTTCGAGTCTCGGTCCGGCTCACAGTTTTAATCTGCCAGGAAGTTTCATATCAGCGCACACTCCGCTGCAGAGTGAAAATCTCATTCTGGACACAGTATTGTTATTGTAAAGCGCGGGTCTCTACCCGAGACTTCGCCATTTTTGCAAGGTCAACTGGAACTGCGTGGGCCAGTACACCAGTTTCTCAACGTTGACTGGTTTCTGATAGCCAGCGTTTGTCCAGACCTGAACAAGAATTCTGTCGTGTCTTTCGCTCATACGCTTTGACTACGTAAGGTTCACAGTGGTTTAAATGTTCGTCCGCGCCTTACGGTACCGTAGAGGAATGGCGACTCGTCCGTCGCATCTCCAAGAGGGCCGGCAGCAGTAGTAGGCAGGCAGGGCAGGGCGCTGGCCGGATGTGCGGCCTCCGGTGGCGTCGCGTGGCTGCGCGCTCCACGGCCACGGATTCCGCTCACGCGCCGCCGCCGCGCTGCGCTGGCGGTCCACAGCCACTGCTGGCGCGCCAGGGGGCCACACGTGGGCTCGCGGACACTCTCCGCGCGTACTTGCAGCGGCTCCTGCAGTGCGCTGTACCGATCTGCCGTCTGGCCGGAGACTGTGTACCCCTCAACGCCTCGAGAGTAAACAAACGCCGTGTTGTTGTTCTTGTGGTCATCAGTACTCAAAAATGGCTCAAATGGCTCTGAGCACTATGGGACTTAACATCTGAGGTCATCAGTCCCCTAGAAATTAGATCTACTTAAACCTAACAGACCTAAGGACACCACACACATCCATGCCCGAGGCAGGATTCGAACCTGCGACCGTAGCGGTCACGCGGTTCCAAACAGAAGCGTCTAGAACCGCACGGCCACACCTGCTGGCCCTTCAGTCCTGAGACTGGTTTGATGCAGCTCTCCAAGCTACTCTATCCTGTGCAAGCTTCTTCTTCTCCCAGTACCTACTGCAGCCTACATCCTCCTGAATCTGTTTAGTGTATTCATCTCTTGGTCTCTCTCTACGATTTTTACCCTCCACGCTTCCCTCCAATACTAAATTTGTGATCCCTTCATGTCTCAGAACGTGTCCTCCAAACCGATCCCTTCTTCTAGTGGCCCTTCTGTGGCACAAACTTCTCTTCTCTCCAATCCTATTAAATACCTCCTCATAAGTTATATGATCTACCCATCTAATCTTCAGTATTCTTCAGCAGCACCACATTTCGAAAGCTTCTAATCTCTTCTTGTCCAAATTAGTTATCGTCCATGTTTCACTTCCATACATGGCTACACTCCATACAAATACTTCCAGAAACGACTTCTGACAGTTAAATCTATACTCGATGTTAACCAATTTCTCGTCTTCAGAACCACTTTCCTTGCCATTGCCTGTCTACATTTTATATCCTCTCTACTTCGACCGTCGTCAGTTATTTTCCTGCCCAAATAGCAAAACTTCTTTACTACTTTAAGTGTCTCATTTCCTAATCTAATTCCTGTAGCATTACCCTACTTAATTCGACCACATTCCATTATCCTCTTTTTTCTTTTGTTGATGTTCATCTTATATACTCCTTTCAAGACACTGTCCATTCTGTTCAACTGCTCTTCCAAGTCCTTTGCTGTCTCTGATAGAATTACAATGTCATCGGCCAACCTCAAAGTTTTTATTTCTTCTCCATGGATTTGAATTCCTACTCCGAATATTTGTTTTGTTTCCTTTACTGATTGCTCAATATACAGATTGAATAACACCGGGGAGAGGCTACAACCCTTCCCAACAACTGCTTCCCTTACATATCCTTCAAGTCTTATAACTGCCATGTGATTTCTGTACAAATTGTAAATAGCCTTTCGCTCCCTGTATTTTACCCCTGCCACCCGCAGAAGTTGAAAGTAAGTATTCTTTCCCGTGGTCTAGGGGTAGCGTCTTTGATTCATAATCAAAACGTCGTCGGTCCCGGGTTCGATCCCCGCCAATGCCTAAGTTTTGATAAATAATCAGCATTGGCTGCCGAAGTCTTCCGGCATAAGAAGTCAGCCTCATTCTGCCAACGGCCTTGTCAAAGAGGGCGGAGGAGCGGATAGAGGTTCAGGGCACTCTCTTGTCCTAGGGGTGGGAAATTGCCCCTAAAGGCGGAAGAATCAGCAATGATCAACCACATGAGGATGCAGAAGGCAATGGAAACCACTGCATTAAAGACACGTAACGTGTATCCACAGGACATAAGGCCTGTAGTTGAAGAAGTGTCATGATGATCTCTCCATTGGCAAAAGATTCCGGAATAGTCCCCCATTCGGATCTCCGGTAGGGGACTGCCGAGGGGGAGGTTACCATGAAAAAAGATTGAATAATCAACGAAAGGATAATGTTCTACGAGTCGGGGCGTGGAATGTCAGAAGCTTGAACGTGGTAGGGAAACTAGAAAATCTGAAAAGTTAAATGCAAAGGCTCAATCTAGATATAGTAGGGGTCAGTGAAGTGAAGTGGAAGGAAGACAAGGATTTCTGGTCTGATGAGTAGGGCAGAGGGTGTGTTACTGTGAACAGTTCAGTGACCGGGTTGTTCTAATCAGAATCGACAGCAGACCAACACCGACAACGATAGTTCAGGTATACATGCCGACGTCGCAAGCTGAAGATGAACAGATAGAGAAAGTGTATGCGGATATTGAAAGGGTAATGCAGTATGTAAAGGGGCACGAAAAACTAATAGTCATGGGCGACTGGAATGCAGTTGCAGGGGAAGGAGTAGAAAAAAACGTTAAAGGAGAATATGGGCTTGGGACAAGGAATGAAAGAGGAGAAAGACTGAGTTCTGTAACAAGTTTCAGCTAGTAATAGCGAATACCCTGTTCAAGAATCACAAGAGGACGAGGTATACTTGGAAAAGCCCGGGAGATACGGGAAGATTTCAATTAGATTTCATCATGGTCAGACGGATATTCCGCAATCAGATATGGATTGTAAGGCGTACCCAGGAGCAGATATAGACTCAGATCACAATATAGTAGTGATGAAGAGTAGGCTGAAGTTCAAGACATTAGTCAGGAAGAATCAATACGCTAAGAAGTGGGATACGGAAGTTCTAAGGAATAACGAGATACGTTTGAAGTTCTCTAACGCTATAGATACAGCAATAAGGAATAGCGCAGTAGGCAACACAGTTGAAGAGGAATAGACGTCTCTAAAAAGGGCCATCACAGAAGTTGGGAAGGAAAACATAGGTACAAAGAAGGTAGCTGCGTAGAAACCATGGGTAACAGAAGAAATACTTCAGTTGATTGATGAAAGGAGGAAGTACAAACATGTTCCGGGAAAATCACGAATACAGAAATACAAGTCGCTGAGGAATGAAATAAATAGGAAGTGCAGGGAAGCTATGACAAGTTGGCTGCAGGAAAAATGTGAAGACATCGAAAAAGACATATTTGTCGGAAGGACAGACTCAGCATACAGGAAAGTCAAAACAACCTTTGGTGACATTAAAAGCAATGGTGGTAACATTAAGAGTGCAACGGGAATTCCACTGATAAATGCAGAGGAGAGAGCAGATAGGTGGAAAGAATACATTGAAAGCCTCTATGAGTGTGAAAATTTGTCTGATGTGATAGAAGAAGAAACATGAGTCGATTTAGAAAAGATAGGGGTTGCAGTATTAGAATCGGAATTTAAAAGAGCTTTGGAGGACTTACGGTCAAATAAGGCAGAAAGGATAGATAACATTCCATCAGAATTTCTAAAATCATTAGGGGAAGTGGCAACAAAACGACTATTCACGTTGGTGTGTAGAATATATGAGTCTAGCGACATACCATCTGACTTTCGGAAAAGCATCATCCACACAATTCCGAAGACGGCAAGAACTGACAAGTGCGAGAATTATCGCACAATCAGCTTAACAGCTCATGCATCGAAGCTGCTTACAAGAATAATACACAGAAGAATGGAAAAGAAAATTGCGAATGCGCTAGGTGACGATCAGTTTGGCTTTAGGAAAAGTAAAGGCACGAGAGAGGCAATTCTGACGTTACGGCTAATAATGGAAGCAAGGCTAAAGAAAAATCAAGACACGTTCATAGGATTTGTCGACCTGGAAAAAGCGTTCGACAATATGAAATGGTGCAAGCTGTTCAAGATTCTGAAAAAAGTAGAGGTAAGCCATAGGGAGAGACGGGTCATATACAATATGTACAACAACCAAGAGGGAATAATAAGAGTGGACAATTAAGAACGAAGTGCTCGTATTAAGAAGGGAGTAAGACAAGGCTGTAGCCTGTCGCCCCTACTCTTCAATCTGTACATCGAGGAAGCAATGATCTAAATAAAAGAAAGGTTCAGGAGTGGAATTAAAATACAAGGTGAAAGGATATCAATGATACGATTCGCTGATGACATTGCTATCCTGAGTGAAAGTGAAGAAGAATTAAATGATCTGCTGAACGGAATGAACAGTCTAATGAGTACACAGTATGGTTTGAGAGTAAATCGGAGAAAGACGAAGGTAATGAGAAGTAGTAGAAATGAGAACAGCGAGAAACTTAACATCAGGATTGATGGTCACGAAGTCAATGAAGTTAAGAAATTCTGCTACCTAGGCAGTAAAATAACCAATGACGGACGGAGCAAGGAGGACATCAACAGCAGACTCGCCGTGGCAAAAAAGGCATTTCTGTCCAAGAGAAGTCTACTAATATCAAATACCGGCCTTAATTTGAGGAAGAACTTTCTGAGGATGTACGTCTGGAGTACAGCATTGTATGGTAGTGAAACATGGACTGTGGGAAAACCGGAACAGAAGAGAATCGAAGCATTTGAGATGTGGTGCTATAGACGAATGTCGAAAATTAGGTGGACTGATAAGGTAAGGAATGAGGAGGTTCTACGCAGAATCGGAGAGGAAAGGAATATGTGGAAAACACTGGTAAGGAGAAGGGACAGGATTATAGCACATCTGCTAAGACATGAGGGAATGACTTCCATAGTACTAGAGGGAGCTGTAGAGGGCAAAAACTGTAGAGGAAGACAGAGATTGGAATACGTCAAGCAAATAATTGAGGACGTAGGTTGCAAATGCTACTCTGAGATGAAAGGGTTAGCACAGGAAAGGAATTCGTGGCGGGCCGCATGAAACCAGTCAGTAGACTGATGACCAAAAAAAAAAAAAAATTCCAGTCAACATTGTCAAAAGCTTTCTCTAAGTCTACAAATGGTAGAAACGTAGGTTTGCCTTTCCTTAATCTAGCTTCTAAGATCAGTCGTAGGGTTTAAAATGGCTCTGAGCACTATGGGACTTAACTTCTAAGGTCATCAGTCGCCTAGAACTTAGAACTAATTAAACCTAACTAAGCTAAGGACATTACACACGTCCATGCCCGAGGCAGGATTCTAACCTGCGACCGTAGCGGTCGCGCGGTTCCAGACTGTAGCGCCTAGAACCGCTCGCCCATCCCGGCCGGCCATCGTAGGATCAGTATTGCCTCACGCGTTCCAGTATTTCTACGGAATTTAAACTGATCTTTCCCCAGGGTCGGCTTCTACCAGTTTTCCCATTCGTCTGTAAAGAATTCGCGTTACTAGTTTTCATCCATGACTTATTAAACTGATTGTTCGGTAATTTTCACATCTGTCAGCACCTGCCTTCCTTGGGATTGGAATTATTATATTCTTCAAGTCTGAGGGTATTTCGCCGTGTGAATCACTTACGTTGGATTAACATTCTTTCTGGAAACATCCACTAAGCTCTAGCTAAGCCATGTCTTCGGATTATCCTTTCTTTCAGGGGCCCCAGAGCCAAAGCGTACGCAGGACAACGTCTCTGAAATTTGAAGGACAGTAGATAAACTGCAGTCGGAGTAGACCTGTCAGTGCGAGTTGTGAGTCGCGAACGGATAGCTCACTCGACGGAGCACTTGTTCGTGAAACGCAAAGGTCCACTTCCAGCGTACAGGAAGTTTCATATCATCGCACACTCCCGCGCCAAGTGAAAATCTGCTTAGGGCACATTTAAAAAGTTCCGAAATAGCGTAAGACTTAGTATACTAACTCAAGAGCTCCCCATCACTGTATGGTGCCATTTATTCCCCATGTTCGTCCCATGTTTCTGCCCTTTATTACTTGTCACAGAAATAAGACTTAAATTGGATGTCGTAACTTCACACGACGTCATATGCACACTTAAGAGATACACAAATGCTCGACGACTGACGACTAATTCGTTTTCGTTTTTAATGTTTGTCCACATTGTAATGAAAAAGACAAATCTGAATGGAACCTTTTCCTGATCTATGCATATCTTTTAGTCTCATTTCCGAATTAGATAAGGCACAGATAAATGAGAACCTTGAATACATATTTTTATCAAAATATCCACGGATGTACTGCCGGTTACAGTGTCCACCGGGCACAATATTTCGGCGATCATACATGTCGCCATCATCAGATGAACTGACGGACTGAGCTTCTGTGAACTTGCCGGCACGGAGATCCGTACGCTATGACTGCTAAGAGAGAACTGGATTCGGTCGCGGCGGCGGGTGATTTAAGTACCCTCCGCCCGTGGCGCACTCCCTCCGCTGTCCGTCCCCCGCGCCACGGTCACGCGATGGAACAGATTGCGACTGCGTCTGAGATGACATCGCTGTGATGGCTCTGTCCGCCGTGGTCGTCACAACTATACGTTTGCTCGATTTACTCTTGATTAAGCCAATTGCTGGTTCCCAAGCCTTGCTAAGATTATAGCCACAGTCACGATTAATGAGGTCGTCATTGGTGCGAATTTCGATGGCCTCTCTAACAACGCTGTCCCAGTATCTCTACGTCTGTACCAGAATCCTCGTGCGTTCACACTCCATAGCGTGATTTTCCGACAAACAACGTTCAGCGACCGCCGACTTGCTCGGATACATCAGTCGAGTGTGCCTCTGGTGTTCACGGCATCGATCCTCGACGGTACGCATCGTCTGACCAATATACAAATTGCCACATTGACACGGAATCTGGTACACGCCGGCCTTCCTCAAACCGAGGTCATCTTTGGCGCTCCCCACCAGTGCACGAGTTTCATTCGGAGGACAAAACACAGTTCTGACCCGGTGTTTCTTCAAAATGCGGACGATTTTCCCCGAGGGTGTGCCTGTATATGGAATAAACGCAGTGCCCACCTCCTCCCTCGTGATTTCATCCATCTCCACAGGTTGTGCTGTAGTGGTTGGGCGGAGAGCACGTTGAATCTGCCACTCTGAGTACCCATTTCTTCGAAATACAGTTCTCAGACGTCCCAATTCCTGGGGTAGACTCTCTGCGTCAGAGATAGTGCGCGCCCCATGTACTAGATTTTTAAGTACTTCTTTCTTCTGTGGAAGGTGGTGGCAGCTGTCTGCGTACAAGTAGAGATCAATGTGCGTTATCTTCCGATACACCCCATGACCTAGGGTGCCGTCAGCCCTTCTCTTGTCCAAGACGTCAAGGAAAGCCATAGCGTACGGATCTCCGTGACGGCACGTTCACAGAAGCTCAGTCCGTCAGTTCACCTGATGATGGCGACATGTATGATCGCCGACATGTTGTGCGCGTTGGACACTGTAGACCGGCAGTACACACGTGGATATTTTGATTATCAAATACGCCGGGAGAAACTCAAGAATCACACATATTTTTATCTTTTCTATCTGTTAGTTCATTCGATTGTCGCAGCATATATACCGTGCAGGTTGACTGCTGACTCGTTTATGCTGCACGTCGATACCATTACCAATGCTACATCGTGCATTTTATAATGGTTTTCTATTTCACGCTGTGCAAGTTTCCCACTTCCCTATATACACCAGTCAATAGTAGTACTTCACCATACATTTCCAGATCCGTGAGTGAATAATTTACCGTAACCGTTTTTTTCGGGTACAGAAAATAAGGTTCTTTGAAATTCCGTATCACCTGTCTGTACTGGTTTTTCTTTTAAACTTACAGACCGGGCACCCAACACGTACGGCTTACACCATTAACACCAGACGTTTTTTCTATCCTAGCGTCGCTGTGACGGTTAATGAAATCAGCAAAGCCGTCGTTCTTGTGAAATTTCGCTGAGAGTTTACCGAGAGATTAAGTAATTGGTTTGAAGGTTTCTCTCAGTTTCTACTCTCGATACAAATATCCTAACCTTGGAAGTCGTAAATATTCTCAAAAATACTTCTGTGTCATGAAGAACTTATGCTTAGTCGATGGCTTAGTCATCCGTCGCATAGTGTACTTTATATACATTCCGTCTAATTCTATCAAATCCTACAGGTAAGTCACATACATTCGTTTCAATTCCATAAATCTTTGCACCTAAGTCTTTCCCTTATTTCTCAGAATGATCTGGACGTACATCTCTAGTTTCTTAACGCTAGCATCTAAGTCGCTATTCAGTCTCAGAAGGGTCTGGGCATGCGCCTCTAGCTCCTTACCTTTACGTTCGGGAAGTTGAAATTTCCCTTCAATGTGTAGATGTATTCTCTGTCTATTCACACCTGTCCTCTCAGTCTGAGTGCAGATTTGTCCATGTTATCATGTCAACTAATGTACTCATAAAGAAACTCCTGCAAATTCCGCCTGGAACTACTGTCACTCCCTTTCCTTGGTTTATCAATAAAGAGAACACAAACTGTGTGTGATTCCAGAAATCAGCACATTTCTTTACAAACCACTGAATGATGTATAGGTTCCTACATGCACCAGATTAATGTGTTTCAGGTTCAGATTGTCTTGTTTGAGAGCTATAATGAGGTTTGCATTATCCCTGCCCAACTGCTTCGGGATTCTGCAAAATGTTTGACTCAAACAAAGTACTCCACTGGCCATTAAAGTAGCTACACCAAGAAGAAATGCAGATCATAAAAGGGTATTCATTGGACAAATATATTATACTAGAACTGACATGTGATTACATTTTCACGCAGTTTGGGTGCATAGATCCTGAGAAATCAGTACCCAGAACACCACCCCTGGCCGTAATAACGGCCTTGATACGCCTGGCCATTGAGTCAAACAGATCTTGGATGGAGTGTACAGGTATAGCTGCCCATGCAGCTTCAACACGATACCACAGTTCATCAAGAGTAGTGACTGGCGTATTGTAACGAGCCAGTTGCTCGGCCACCATTGACCAGACGTTTTCAATTGGTGAGAGATCTGGAGAATGTGCTTGCCAGGGCAGCAGTCGAACATTTTCTGTATCCAAAAAGGCCAGTACAGGACCAGCAACCTGCGTTCGTGCACTATCCAGCTGAAATGTAGGGTTTCGCAGGGATCGAATGAAGGGTAGAGCCACGGGTTGTAACACATCTGAAATGCAACGTTCACTGTTCAAAGTGCCGTCAATGCGGACAAGAGGTGACCGAGACGTGTAACCAGTGACACCCCATACCATCACGCCGGTTGATACGCCAGTATGGCGATGACGAATGCACGCTTCCATTGTGCGTTCACCGCGACGTAGCCAAACACGGATGCGACCATCATGATGCTGTAAACAGAACCTGGATTAATCCGAAAAAATGACGTTTTGCCATTCGTGCACCCAGGTTCATCGTTGAGTACACCATCGCAGGCGCTCCCGTCTGTGATGCACCGTCAAGGGTAACCGCAGCCATGGTCTCCGAGCTGATAGTCCATGCTGCTGCAAACGTCGTCGAACTGTTTGTGCAGATGGTTTATGTCTTGCAAACGTCCCCATCTGTTAACTCAGGGATCGACACGTGACTGCACGATCCGTTACATGCACGTGGATAAGATGCCTGCCATCTCGACTGCTAGTGATACGGGGCCGTTGGGATCCCACACGGCATTCCAAAATACTCTCCTGTACACACCGAGTCCATATTCTCCTAACGCCATTGGATCTTGACCAATGCGAGCAGCAATGGCGTGATACAATAAATCGCAATCGCTATAGGCTGCAATTCGACCTTTATCATCGTCGGAAACGTGATGGTCTGCATTTCTCTTCCTTACAGGAGGCATCACAACAACGTTTCACAAGGCAAAGCTGGTCAACTGCTGATTGAGTATGAGATATCGGTTGGTAACTTTCGTCATGTCAGCACGTTGTAGGTGTCGCCACCGGCGCCAGCTTTGTGTGAATGCTCTGAAACGCTACTCATTTGCATATCACAGCATCTTCTTCCCGTCGGTTAAATTTCGCGTCTGTAGCACGTCATCTTCGTGGTGCAGCAATTTTAATGGCCAGTAGTGTACATCAACAACTACATGACGATCAAAACAGAAAAATCGTAGAATCAAAGTGTGCTCATATGATGAGGGGGATGGAGGAAGGTTTGGACTCTTTCAGGTGGGTAAAGGAAAAGAGGGAGGATTGGGGGGGAGGTTTGTCAGAAGGACAGGTTATCCCCAGGGGGTCATAAATAAATCCACAGGGGTTTATAAATCAGTTAGCAGAAAAATAGGTTAACAGGAGTTGGATAATATGCCCCTGAAATTATGCTTTTCCTAAATGTATGCAACCTGCACAATTAAAATGACTCAGAACAAACATCACCCCAACACTTCCATAGCAGGAAAAGATTGATTGATGTGTTCCCACAGATTCTCGATTGGGTTTAAAACCTGAGAGACTGGTGACCTGAGAGTGTATGACAAACTAATCATGCTGCTCTTCAAACCATGTACGTAGACTTGAGCTGTGTGACATGTTGCATTCCCCTGCTGGTAAACATCATCCTTCTGAGGAAGAACAAACGGTGTGTAGGGGAGTACGTGGTTTCTAAGGATAAACGCATATTTGTGCGTGATCCAGTGTACCTTCCAGAATGACGAGATTACCTAGATAATGGCTCTGGTCTGGACCTTTCTGACGAATCTTACAGGATGTTGTTTCCGGGGATTTCACGCCATCCACACCAACGGACATCTGGCCCGTGGAGCATAAAACGTGATTCATCTGAAAAGGCCACCTTTCACCGCTCAGTGGTCGTCCATTTACAGCATACGTCACCTATGAACAGCAGGCACCTGCTGTGGAGGCCCACCTGCAGCAATGTTTGGTGAACGGTCGTTACGGATACATGGTTGGTGACCTCTTGGTTCGAATGGGCGGTTAGTTGCTCCACAGTTGCGCATTGACCCGGCCGTACACATCTCCACATGTGTCGTTCACTCCTGTCATCTATGACCTGTGGTGCACCATAATTGCCTTGGAGCTAGTTTTTGGTAGAGCAATTTTAACATGAACACTTTACTATCATCATGGCAGTATAAGAACAGTTTACAAACTTAGCCGTTTTGGGAATGCTTCCACCATTGTGCCTTAAAGCCAATAATCATGCTCATTTCAGCATTAAATAAGCCCCTCTATTTCTGCATTACGATAACAACTGCACTATTTCTGCATCTCTCTGTACATTACTAGTGTGATCTTTTCTCGTATTTTCATTCTGTAGAGTTTCACAGAAGAGAATATAGAATGCAACAGAAAGTAAACAAATGAATATGGATCTTCATCTGTACCCACCACAGCCATATGGTTTTATTTAGAGAGCACTGGTAGTCATGTTATTAGATGTAGAATTTATCGACCCTTACAGTAGTGGAACAAGGCTGGCGTCGCCCCACTCTACATTGTTGCCAAATTTATTCAAGATAGCGGATCCAAGATGGCAGCGATAGATATGGCAATGTTGCAGTGATGTCATGGTGGGAAGTTCAAATTTTGGTGGGGAAATAGGTTAATTGGGCTACCTCCACTAATCTAACCACCTCCCCTCCCCCCTCCCTTCCCCCCTCCCCTCCCCCTCCCCTCCCCCCACCCCAGAAAATCTCAGTATATTCAAATTACAGCTGGACAATGCAACACACCACAGCTACCTCCACTAACCTAAGACAGTGGTGGGAAAATAGGTCACTTGGGCTACCTCCACTAACCTAAGTCATCCAACTGCCACCTCTTCCTAGGAATTGGCTGGAAAAGGGCTCAGCCTGTGATGGATAGGATGGATGCAAGTCTATATTTTGAATGCAGTGTTTATTTAAGCAATTTGGGGCAGTACTTCTATTCAGTGCGTTCACCATAAAGTCTGGAGTCTTAACTGATCTAGTACATAGTACTGCCACAAAAGGGCCCTGTCATCCCTTCTGTGACATAATCCGAGATGGCGGTCTGGAGGGGGAAAATGGCGCGAAAAGGCCTCAGCCTTTTCTGGGCTGCTGGAGGGAGGAAGGAGTGTACTTTATTTATTTCAGAACAATTTATTTAGGGGCTAATTTGACATAGTATATTTATTACAGTGATACAAACACTCGCTCTGACGTGCTTGAGGTCGCAGTAAATAGTCTACAGACATGCAATCTACTCGTAAATAATGCAATAAACTGATATATAGAATCACAAACAACTTGTAAATAATCGAAATATTGCAGTAAACAGCATACAGATGTGTAAACTACTCATAGATCACAGAAACAATGCATATATAACGCTCTGCCAACATGCTGACAACGCTTAAACAGCCGAAAATAATTTAGTCCACAAACACTTAGTACACATAAAAAATGCTTTAAAACTATTGTCAACTGTGACGTACCAGCGAATTGCTCCAACGCGCGCATGTACCGATGCCGCAAGCCACCGCTGAACAGTCAAATATAGGAGCATAAGCTATTGCTCTCAGGCTGTTGCTGATGGCAGCCAGCAGGTGAAAGGTGCATCTATTTTGGAGTATGCAGTTAGAGGTCTTAGAGTGCTATACTGACGTCGCATGTCTGCGTAAAGAAGAGTCAAGTCACCCTCTGGGCCAAGCACTCGTTTCTCCATTGCTGGTGTGAAACTTCTCTACCTGTGGATACTGACGTCACAGGTCACAATACAGAAATCTGTTTCAATGCTTCCCATAATAGCACAGTGTGCATTGTTCCTAGCGACCCTAATGTGACATGCGAGGTGCATCCAGCTGCACATGTGTTTACTGTGGGTGATGCATCGCCGTGAAATGTTCGGGTAGCAACTCACTATCTAAAACTTTCTCAGTGTTATGTGGACGTCACATGGCTATGTAAATAACAGCCAAGTCGACCTCTCGGAAATTTTAAAGTAATGCAGAAATAGTTAACGATCATTTTTGTAAGAGATTCCATGATGTCTCAGTTTGTATACACGGAAATTCTGGTCCTAACAGGACCTGTTAACGAAAATAGCCCGGATTAACACCAAACGCTTTCTCCCTCGCGACCCTAACGAGACACCCCATCCATTACTTATTAGTCCCTTCTAGGAATTGCTGAAGTGCTGCAGAAATACTTAACCATCGCTTTTGTTGTAGCTTTCGTGAGGTCTCAACTTGTATGAATTGAAATTCTTGTCCTAACAGGACCTGTTAACAAAAATAGCCTGGAATAACAGCGACTGCATTCTTCCTGATGGTTCTAACGAGGAAACACGTGTTACCCTTCCTGGAAGTCGTAATATCCTGCATTGAAAATACGTCTCAGAAACAGTAAACTTCTCACCGCTAAAAGCCTTCATCATGTATGTGCATCCTTGCGAAAACACCGTTAATCATAAAGGCATTCTTGTTACTTGGAGAGAGAGAGACGATGGTTGCATCAAGCCCTTCCACAAATAGTGACGTTCGATAAAAGATTCTCATTGGCTGTACATTCAAATGAAGCTCTCTCATTGGTTACCTCCCTATATATAAACCCACAACCAACCTCCATCATCCTCAGTCCGCTGCTGTCCGCCTTGACCTATGTTCCATTGCCTCTGTGTGTGTACTTGGTCTTTTCTCTCCGCAAGATGAAGAGAGGTAGCTGCAGCAACGCTTCAGAGTGTAACGGCAAGAGGCCTAGAGTTCTGGAGACAGGATTGCAAAGTGAGTAAATAATTTCAATTGTGATTGTAAATTTTCATGTCTGTATATTAAATTCGCCTTTTTAATTCCGTCCTCTTGTTATAGTACAACTCCAGGACTTTGTCTTCGAGTGTGACGAGAGACAGGAGAGGGTGGACTGTGGTAGACTCTCGAAGTCCACCCTCCTGTGTTGGGTTCACAGCCAGAAATGCCAAGTGAGTATAATTTTCATTGCCATACTTGTTTTTTTTTTCTCTAGCTCTCTTGATGCAAATGTAGACTGAGCTAGAGGCACAGCTAAGGGCTGAAAAGAACTATCCACTGTAGCTTCAGAAAAGCTACTTGTAACAGCCTCCAACTGTGGATAACCAATAACAACACTCACGAAAGTGTAGAAAAAAATATCTATGTGTGACCTTTCTGTCTAACTCGAAATTCTAAATAATTAAAATTATGTCTCGTCCTGTTACAGGAACAGCTCTAGAGGAGTTCGATTTGCTGGACAGGCAGCTGGAGGCCTTGCATCAGCAGATGCAGGAACAGCCTCCAGCAAATAATGAGATGACCGAGCAGCATACTTGTAAGTTTCAAAAAAAGATTACCTTTTTAAGTGCCTCTAGTAGTAATGGTAGTAGTATAGGAAGCTATTTTCTGTAACAAATCAGTTTATATATCTTCTGTGTTGTTGTTGTTGTTGTTGTAGGCGAGACAAACCAATTGCCAGATTCTGACGAGGAGAGACAAAGGCGCTCTGATCTGGCCCTATTAGAATGTAATTACTCACTCTGCTTATAACCTTATGATCGTCAGAATTCTTTCTTTCACCGCGCCAGCAGCGGTAAGCAATGTACTTAAGTATTATTCATTTTATCTCCTCTTCTACAGTGGTCACGTCTCCGCAAACTCAACATGGAGTGGGGCGCATATCAGTGGCCGCTAAACCTTCTTCATCAGCAAAGCGGCGCTCGGTAAGGCACGACTCGCCAATAAGGGCGCCGCTATTCGCTGCACGCGAACCCGCTGCTACCACCGCCGCCCCGACACTGCTGCTCTGGCGTCCGTGGGCCGCGATGAACCACCACCCCTCAAGTTACCAGGTCAGGTCTACAACAACACCAGGAGCCAACGCTGTAGCCTGGGTGTTCCCACTGCTCTGACCCAGTAGCATCACAACATCCTCCTCCATCATCATCATCGTCATCATCATCATCATCGTATGAGTCTTGTCGGAATCGGCGTAGACGTAAGGTATGTGTGCCTCCCCACATACTGACTTGCCTCTCCCCAACACCGTCCTCAATGGAGTGGACTCAGTATGGTATTAATACTAATATAGATGATTCTGTGGATAGTGGCAGTTCTCTCTCCCTTCCTTTTAGCGATTGACATCAGGTCAGTGATATAATACTGCAGTTGGAATATTAGGTGACTGCAGATGCTTTTGAGGAAGTGAGTCTCGTTCACGAGGATCGAGAACCTGGCACGAGGGTAGCGCGACCCCGTTAGTTTTCTAAGGGCGTGCCTTCCTGTCATGGAAATGGAGAACCTCAAGGTAGTCAATGATCTGTGGCATCTCGCCATTAAATGAAGTGCTGTGCTTTGCTTCGAATCATCGGACCCCTCTCACCCACCCGAAGTTGATTCTGGTGTTGAAGAGACAACTCCTCATTATCTTTAGGGGGAAACGGCTAAAGCACTGAGCCGTATACTAAACATGGACATCCATACACATGTCTCTGATTCGGTAAATGAAGGGTCAAGCTGTATCAAGCTGCCTAAATATATATAGCTAACAAGAGTGCATGCATTAATGTCGAAAATAGAACCGACCTGACTTGCTTTTCGTGGGCAATCCTGGCTTGCGAAAGAAATTACGATCGAAGGGATCATCCTGAGCTTCCGAGTACATACCATGTACGTGATAATATTCGTGGGTGTTATAACTTTGATGGTATCGATTTCCCCATCAAGATCCTGGGCATAACTAAATTTGAGGCACAGGATACTGGAATATCGGTTCACGTTTATAGCCTGAAGAAGAAAAGCAAGTCAGAGGAGTAAGGCAAGCATGAGCCCCCTCCTTTTCTCCTTCTCTGAAGGTGATAATTAACACTGTGTTTGGATCAAAGACATGTCCCGACTCCTTTCTGCCCAGATGAGTAAACAAGAACATAAGCAGCATATTTGCTTAAGGTGTGTGAATTATTTCGCCTCAGGCTAGTTAAAAGCAGCGCATCTAGTAAACTGTGCTTTCAAGGATCCAGTACATGTTATTATGCCTACGGAAGCAAACAAATCCATAAATTTCAAGAATGCTCACTACCAGAAACAATGACCGTTTGTAGTGTACATCGACTTTGAATGCCTCCTCACTCCCATGACCCACTGTGAAGGTGACCCTACAGCCTCATACACTACCTTTACAGAAAAACATGTACCAATTCAGCAGTGTACCAAACTGTATCGTCCTATGATTTCAGTCTTAACCACTACATATCTTACGTCGGGGATAATCCTGCAGTTTGGCTGCTCTCTGAGCTCGAAAAACTTTCCCAAGAGATTGATAAGCTTTACAGCGGGAAATTTCCCATGACCAAATTGAAGGAGGATGAAGATTTGTATAACAATGCGGTTGATTGTCATATTTTGTGAGCTGCCGTTAGACAGAGAAATGGAAACTCCTCGTAGGGACCACTGTCATCTTAAGGGTAAGTTCCATGGTGTAGCTCACAATACGTGCAATTTGACATATCAGCTACCAAGGCACATACATACCCATGTTCGTTCATAATTTAAACGGGTATGACGGTCACTTTCTAGTTCAGCACTTGGCTGATTTCGGCTTGGAGGACAATCAGGTCAGTGTCCTACCTGAGAGAATCGAGGAATACATTTCATTCTCCAAAGGAATGACCCCAAGAATTACGCTCCACTTCAGGAGGATATGCATATCACTCGAGCTGCATTTCCCGACTAGGAAAAGTTTCAACTTGTGACTAGGAGGGGGTTTTCCCACATGAGTATGTGGATAGTATGGCGAAACTCAACGCAACCAGGCTACCCAACATAACTGCATTCTCCAGAAACTTTACAGGCGATGCCATAAAAGCTCACAATACTTGCTTGCGGACGTTTGCGGAAAGTTCCAGAGTCTATGCACGACCACATATTCTCTGGATCCTGCCTTTTATTACACGGCACCTGGGTTGTCTTGGGATGCAATACTCTTGTAAACGAAGTGCAGCATTGCATTATTGACCGATGCTGACATGCTTCTTTTCTTTGAGCGAGGTATCTGTGGGGGACTTCGGGAGTGTGTCCATAGGCACATGAAGGCAAGTAACCCGTGGATGGGTGACAGGTTCAACACATCCCTTGAGTCGAGTTACATAGTGTACCTGGACTTATCAATTGAAGACACGAAGTCGGTAAATGAGTTCACAATCATTTTATTTTTTGCACTTATTTTCCGTGTGACCAAGACAGACGTGTGAAAATAAAAATGTGCCTCGACTTAACTAACTTATACGGGCACGCCATGCAGCAATCACTGCCGATTGGTGAGTTTCGATGAGTGTCCAAAGACGAATGCAAGGGATTAGGTGGAAAAATCATACGGGGTGTGGTAGGTGATTCTGATGTAGGGTATGTGGTGGATTGCAAAACTCACATACCATATTAGTTTGCATGATATGCACGCTGATTTGCTGCCGTGTCCAGAGCAACTAGTTCAGCGAGGAGGCCCCACGCCAAAAATGATGACAACACTGGGGTATAAGCTGAGATACATTATTCGTTATCATAATCGCCAGCAGTGTCTCGGCTTGGGTATGGAGTTGGTTAGTATCACCTGGGCTCTCCCCTTCAAGCAGTCCCCCTGGTTGAAGGAGTATATTGATTTGAATACGAGACGGAGAGCTTCCATGACTTGTGATTTTGGCAAAGATTTTTATAAATTAATAAATAATTAAATTTTTGGTAAAACACTGGGGAATTTGAGGGAATGACATGAAATTTTTATTAGAACCGAATGGGATGGGCGTTATGCCATAAGAAAATTCGTTACCAGACCAAATTTTAAGTGGGTCACCACATTGTTCAAATGTGTGTGAAATCTTATGGGACTAAACTGCTAAGCTTACACACTACTTAACCTAAATTATCCTAAGGACAAACACACACACTCATGCCAAAGGGAGGACTCAAACCTCCGCCAGGACCAGCTGGGGTCACCACTTACAATATGAACATTGTTGCTGTAGAGATGGCGAAGACTGCAGTAGAGTTTACGAAGTCTATTTATGTGAAGATGCACAAACTAGGCCTTTCCAAGCTCCACAAGTACCACTTTCATTATGAATTTGCAAAAACTCATTTTGCAGATCCTAAATTACTTTATATGGATACAGATAGCTTCATCTGTTGGCTGAAGAACTGTGATCCATACAAAGTAATGAGGTACCACAGTAATGAATTCGACATGTCCTCTTACACAGCTGATACCCTTATGGTATTATTCCACAGAACAACAAGGTTATCGGTCTTATGAAGGACGAGGCGAATGGATTGCCGTGTGTGGAGTTGGTAGGTCTATGCTCAAAAATGTATGCATATCACACATTGGAAGGCGCCACCCAGAGGTGAGCTGAGGCTGTGCGTCATATGGCATCTATTGCCCTCTCTATAGAAGAATATTTACGGTGCCTGTGTAGTGGTGTTGGTGGTGTTGCACTGCAGCCACCGCAAATGGTATGGCAGATCGAGAGGACACTAGGTGTACACTGCACTGCACTCTAAAATCGATCTGTTGCCTCATGACGATAAAAGGGTCATTTATGATGATGGGATTCAGTCTCCTATACTCACACTGCTCACTTGTAGCGAGAGAAGGGGTGGGGGACTCTGCAGAGTAGTAGTATGACCCTTTTATCATAGTATAAGTAATTTTGTGAGTATGTGTGTGTGTGTGTGTGTGTGTGTGTGTGTGTGTGTGTGTGTGTGTGTGCGTGTGTGTGTGTGTGTGTGTGTGTTGTGTAAATATTTGTAAAAAAAGAATAAAAAGAAAAGGAACAACATTAAATCCATATATATTCACACACCACGTGTGTGAAAGAAATAAAAATTTTAAAAGAAATATATTGAGAAAACTTAAACAGGAAAAAAAGTTGTATATTGTTTTATTTGTTCATTTGTTCATGCGCAATGTATGTGTAGCACACCATGTGTGAGAAATAAAGAATAGCTTTTGAGTTTTTCACCTGCTGCTAGCCATCCAAGTCGTATCAGATTGTGGACATACTTCCCGTCAGCACAGACCGCGTCGAGTGTAACATTGTAGCAAACTCCTATCTCAACGATAGTCTGGTTCATACTGCTCACGCATTCTTCCCCTCAGCTGCAGCGGTGTACAAGATCGTTGAGACTTCTGCCAATGCAATATATCTTCCAGTGACAGCTCAGACACTGGACTATTTGGAGCTGCGTATTTTGGACCAGAATAATCAGCTTGTTGACTTTCGTGATGAGGAAATAATTGTAAGATTACATCTGAGGCAGGATGGGCGTACGATATAAAACATGTGCATGCAATCCACAGCATGTCACTTAGCTACCGAATCAAAAAGTAATAACACATGTGAAAAAAATGTTCAAATGTGTGTGAAATCTTATGAGACTTAACTGCTCAGGTCATCAGTCCCTAAGCTTACACACTACTTAACCTAAATTATCCTAAGAACAAACATACACACCCATGCCCGAGAGTGGACTCGAACACATGCGAACTACGAGTTTCTTAAACCAGTTAGGTTGAAACCTCGCAGTGATGTTCTCACTCAATACAACCAGTCCAGTAGAGCATGATGAGAGAATTATATGTCAGAAATACTTCTTGCATAAACCTTACACTTAAACCACATTTTAGAAGAACGATGAAATTAGGATTGTCATCCAGCACCAAGACGCGCTGACGCTTCCATTCAAGAGTTTCACATATCTAGAGGGGTCATTCAGGATAACCAATGGCAGCGATACAGTGGGATCCAATTTATTTGGATCCTTCTTCAAAACCTGCCCTTTTGTGAAAACCAGGTTAACCTTTCAGGTTAAAGTCAATCCTTGCGTTGCAGTCCTTATTTCTGATTTAAATGTGTTGATGTTTGCACATAGGTGTAGACTATTTTAAGACTTCATTGAAATCATCGATGTCTTATACACCCGGTTTTATTTCCACAATGTCTTTTTCACCATTAATATCCAGATGCAGTTTGTTGTTAGTCTCAGTGATAATTGGGATGCTGTTGCACATCTACAGTCCAGTCAATGCAATAAGTCATTTACCAATTAAAATCAATTGGCGGGAAGTAATTTGCACGCAATACAGATGGTCGTTCTTTTAACGCCAATGTGTATAACACTGCATCTGAACCTCAACTGATGAACGAATGTTTAAAGCTCCTCGTTATATAGCAAGCTTCTTTTTCTTTGTAAATGTCAAGAGAAACATGAAGCATAGATGTACACAGAGGTGTGTATTAAAGTTCTGATAGCGCCCATAACTGAACACACGTCTTCTGTGAGTGAAGTATCGTTGTAATGCTTGTGGCGTGTGCAGGTCACCAAATGAGACGAAATAGTGGACAGCATCCGCAATTTTCATAGCTTATGATACCCAGTGGGTGACGCGGCCTCCAGCAACATTTAAATTCACAATGCAACATTCACCAGTTTTCCACATAGTCTTCAGTAATGTATCCCACATAAACACACCACAGAATATAGTAAAGTTGAATTTGTTTCTGAAAAACTTAAGAAGATCAGTGTTTGTGAGTGGTCGGTCTGGTAGGATCCCTAATGGGCTTCTTTTTATTTATGAATAGACCAAACCCTCAAACCCTTTCCTGTACAGTTTCAACTATAGTCCTTTTCCGATGGCTGCAGCTTCCATCATGCGGTTATGTCTTCTTGACTCATCTAACTCCGCTTGGGAGTTTTGCGCTTTCTTGACCGTTCGAGCGATAGCTGCAGCACCCCCACCAAGGAACCCCACCACCGAGAGCGCGGAGAAGGCTGGGATGAGGAATGGAAGAAAACCACCAGACGTCTTCCGTATTGGTAGAACTCGAGGTGCTGTAACCGACCTTCTGTTTCCCACATCTTTCTGCTTCAGTGGGTTTTTAGCTGCATACATCGTTGTCAGGAGACAGTTGTTCTAACATCTCTGCTTCCCACCCTTATCCTCCTTCTTGTTTAGCGCACAACGTGCAGCATTCATAACTCGCTTGAAATTCATCACGTCTAAACCCAACTTAATTTTTCCACGATATCTTCATCAACTGCAAATTCTGTAATGCGTTGACCTATACCAACATCTTTCTCCATATCGCTTTAGCCTTACCAGCTAAAATCCTATCTGCAATGTGACGACTTGAGAGATCTTTATTTGTAGTGGATGCAATGTCATGTTCCATACACGGTACGTCGAGAAGATTAACCCGCTATCACCTCGTTCCAAACTATTTTGAAGCATTCTTCCAGGTCTGCAGATGTTATGTGCCGGAACGCATAATTTCACTGACAGTTTGTCTAGGATACCATCACCTCCTCTAATGTGTCTCCTAGCACGCATGTTATGCTATGGGGTTGTTGTGGACTGTGCGCCCCCATTATATAGCAAATCGTCGTCATTAATCCAGCTGTTTTGTGCTGCAGCAAAACCAAGCCATTTGACTAGTGCTCTATTCCCCTGACGTCTTATGGCATCCACGAGAAACACATCCGGCTCTGAGGTTTTCTGCAACTCCTCGGTGTAGAAGCAGCCTGCAATTTCTTCGCCTTTACTACCTACAATGCGTAAGTTCTAGCATTCGTTCTTTACACCTTTGAAACTGTAAATATCTCTGTTGACCAGTTCGGCAGGTATGATTTCTCAAATCCTGACTGGTGTTTTGAGATACGTACCAAATTACCTACATTAAATTTCTGTCTGCTTGCATCCAGCATTTTAATGCGATAGTACACCGTATCCATGAGTCCATTCTCACGAACGTCGATTCGTGTCATTTTTATTGTGCTGTGTTTGGTTCGATTATACTGAGCAATTATTTCTGATAGGATATCTGCCCACTTGTTATAGCCGCGATGGTTAAAACACAACCATTGTTCTGTTCAGACGCTCCATGATACTTGCCTTCAGGTGAGTGAATGTTGAGTAGTGATGTTTTCTATACCGCTGCATCACGGTTTTGAAGCACCTATTGTAAAACTCTCCTCCGTGATCGGTTTGGAGGTTGCCTGGGCATCGATTCCTCCCTGTTTGTAGCAAACTCTCAAACACTTCTGTTACATTTCTACCCCTTTTTGTTTTAAAAGGTAATGCCCAAGCAAATTTGGAGTATGTATCAATAACCATTAAAATTTATTTGAATCCATTATTCTCATGTGAATATTCACTCATATCTACAAGGGCAGCTTGCCATAAATCATGCAAACCTTTTAATCATAACATGTCTATGGGCGTTTGTTTTGCATGCTCATTTGTGCAGTTCTCGAACTACTGTCTCCATACTTATTCCATGATATCTCTCTCTCTCTGAGCTCGGAGATTATTGAAACAGCCTCATTCGAATGAGCTGTATTACCTGCAGCAGTTGATGCCGTGAGTATCCATAGTCGATCTATTAGCTCGTTGGGGTCGTCATAATATATATACTGATGGATTCGATTGTTTACTACTTTATGCTCAATGTCAATACCATCACCGCTGCTGTTGTTGATTTACCATCAAGTGTTGGTTTTATGATGGTTATATATTTCTTGTTGCTCATGCTTTTTGCCATCTTACGTACATCAGTTAAATGCAGTATTTCACGGTAGGTTTCCCTATCACGAACTGAATAATTTATAGGTTTTTCGGTAGAGCGCAGGAGACTAAGATTCATTAAGCCAGGTGTTATCTCAAACAGCCTATCACCATTCTCATGTCTATTGTGACATCAGTTACAGTTATAGGATGCATGCCCAACATCTGCTAACGCCGAATGCTCTATCTATCTGAGCAGGAGCGTAACGAATAGTGAATTCGTCAATGGCAGCTCCATCGTTATCGGGTGTTTTTGATTTTGCAGAAAACTGCCTGAGAGATCCAGTAAACGGCTTAAAGGTCTCTGTTAGTGTTTGTTGTCGATCTATACGCCTTAACCTTAGCAACCGTAATTTCCCTCGAACCGGTTTCCGCGCTTGAATCACTTTCTGCTTCGTTGACATCTTTGGCCGGCCGTACTGGCCGTGAGGTTCTAGGCGCTACATTCTGCAACCAAGCGACCGCTTCGGTCGCAGGTTCGAATCCTGCCTCGGGCATGGATGTGTGTGTGTGTGTGTGTGTGTGTGTGTGTGTGTGTGTGTGTGTGTGTGATGTCCTTAGGCTAGTTAGGTTTCATTAGTTCTAAGTTCTAGGTGACTGATGACCTTAGAAATGAAGTCACATAGTGCTCAGTGCCATTTGAACATTTTTGACATCTTGGCGTATACTAATCAGACATCTCAGCAGCGTGAGGCTTTATATATCCGCTCTTCTTCTTCTTCTTCTTCCCCTTTCTATGTGCCTGCTCCCCCTTCTCAAAAACATGGAACTCTACATCTGTTTCCCCTCAATAGTCTCGACCTTTACAGTTAAGTTGGTTACTTTCTTACCGACTTCATTTACTAACATTTAACGCATTCACCATTCTCGGAGGAGTCTGGTAATACGTATATAGCTCCCTGCGCATATCTTCAACTTTATGCACAATAGCCTGAATTTTCACATCCATGTACAGGCGTATGTTCTGTCTGTGTACATCTATTCTCTCTGGTTGAGAGTATGACATGCACGCCAATTTGTCCATGATGCAGCATATACTGATGTACTAACTTCTCTTACCGTTCTATATAAGCAGAAACTCTTGAAAGTTTTGCCTGTATCTACCATCACTCAGTTTTCTTGTTTTATCAGTAACTAGAAACCCATACTGTGAATGATTCCAGCAATCAGCACATATAATAACAAAATCATTGAACGACATGTCAGTTCTTACATGTGGCTGGGAAATGTGTTTGAATTCAGATTGTCTTGTTTGAAGGCATAATGAGGTTAGCATTATCCCTAACCAACTGTTTCGGGATTCTGGAATATATTTGGCTTAGATAAAATACGTCAGCACCCATATGACGACCGAAGCAGAACTATTTTAGAATTTGGCCTTGGTTTTCCACAGCAACATCGTCAAATATGAAGACAGTGTTTGGCTTTCCTCTTTCAGGTGGAGGGATATCACCGCTTTCACTGAATGTTGTGCATGTAACATCATCTACACAGCGAAATATCTCCTGTAATAGCTGATACTTGGGTAGAAACAGTGTTTTTGAGAATAGATAAAAATGTTGAAATCGTACTCCATGTACATGTGTTAGCAGCGTCATTAGGACATTAGTCTTGCCACAATTGGATGGATCTCGTATATTATCAGGAAAGAGAATTCCGTTCTTCTTCTTTTTCTTCAGGTATTCTTTTGCATCTTCCCAAGACCAGTCATCAACAACAAAGTCCTTGTGATGAGAATGTTTTACCAACCCTGCCATGATACTACAGGGTGTTTCAAAAATGACTGGTATATTTGAAACGGCAATAAAAACTAAACGAGCAGCGATAGAAATACACCGTTTGTTGCAATATGCTTGGGACAACAGTACATTTTCAGGCGGACAAACTTTCGAAATGACAGTAGTTACAATTTTCAAGAACAGATGGCGCTGAAAGTGATGTAAAAGATATAGAAGACAACGCAGTCTGTGGGTGCACCATTCGGTACGTCGTCTTTCTGCTGTAAGCGTGTGCTGTTGACAACGTGCAAGTGTGCTGTGGACAAGATGGTTTATTCCTTAGAACAGAGGATTTTTCTGGTGTTGGAATTCCACCGCCTAGAACACAGTGTTGTTGCAACAAGACGAAGTTTTCAACGGAGATTTAATGTAACCAAAGGACCGAAAAGCGATACAATAAAGGATCTGTTTGAAAAATTTCAACGGACTGGGAACGTGACAGATGAACGTGCTGGAAAGGTAAGGCGACCGCGTATGGCAACCACAGAGGACAACGCACAGCTAGTGCAGCAGGTGATCCAACAGCGGCCTCGGGTTTCCGTTCGCCGTGTTGCAGCTGCGGTTCAAATGACGCCAACGTCCACGTATCGTCTCATGCGCCAGAGTTTACACCTCTATCCATACAAAAGTCAAACGCGGCAACCCCTCAGCGCCGCTACCTTTGCTGCACGATAGACATTCGCTAATGATATAGTGCACTGGATTGATGACGGCGATATGCATGTGGGCAGCATTTGGTTTACTGACGAAGCTTATTTTTACCTGTACGGCTTCGTCAATAAACAGAACTGGCGCATATGGGGAACCGAAAAGACCCATGTTGCAGTCCCATCGTCCCTGCATCCTCAAAAAGTACTGGTCTGGGCCGCCATTTCTTCCAAAGGAATCATTGGCCCATTTTTCAGATCCGAAACGATTACTGCATCACGCTATCTGGACATTCTTCGTGAA
Organism: Schistocerca gregaria; assembly: GCF_023897955.1. Taxonomy (NCBI): domain Eukaryota; kingdom Metazoa; phylum Arthropoda; class Insecta; order Orthoptera; family Acrididae; genus Schistocerca; species Schistocerca gregaria. Next base: position 515,685,359 of record NC_064921.1, on the reverse strand, counting down.
TTTGGGGTGGTACAAACTGCCTTAGACGATACTGCGAACACCTCGTGGTTTATGCAAGATGGTGCCCGGCCACATCGCACGGCCGACATCTTCAATTTCCTGAATGAATATTTCGATGATCGTGTGATTGCTTTGGGCTATCCGAAACATACAGGAGGCGGCGTGGATTGGCCTCCCTATTCGCCAGACACGAACCCCTGTGACTTCTTTCTGTGGGGACACTTGAAAGACCAGGTGTACCGCCAGAAACAGCTGAAGCAGTACATCTCATCTGCATGTGAAGCCATTCCGCCAGACACGTTGTCAAAGGTTCCGGGTAATTTCATTCTGAGACTACGCCATATTAATGCTACACATGGAGGATATGTGGAAAATATCGTACTATAGAGTTTCCCAGACCGCAGCGCCATCTGTTGTTGACAACTGTAACTACTGTAATTTCGAAAGTTTGTCTACCTGAAAATGTACTGTTGTCCCAAGCATATTGCAACAAACGGTGTATTTCTTTCGCTGCTAGTTTAGTTTCTATTGCCGTTTCAAATATACCGGTCATTTTTGAAACACCCTGTAACTACGCCAGGTACTGGCAAGTAGTTAACATATATAGAAAGATACACTTGAAGGGACGGTAATAGTATGTGTAGCCACTATAGCTCCTCACTTAACCGACTGAGCTATGTTGTCTACACAGAGAAATCCTGTCACCGATCACGTGGCTTCCCCCGTCGGAGGTTCGACTTCTCCATCGGGCATGGCCGTGTGTCTTGTCCTTATTGTAAGTTAGTTTAAGTTAGATTAAGTAGTGTGTAAGCTTAGTGACCGATGACCACAGCAGTTTGGTCCCATAAGATCTTACCACAAATTTCCAAAAAAAATCATTCATGATGTTAATAACTGGTGAGGCGATGTTTGTGATAATTGTCTACTGCTGCATCATTATAGGTGTGGCGTTGAAGAAATAATGATATTAATAAGCTTAAAACTTCAACTATAATGATGGGTATGAAATAAAACACAAAAGACTGTCTCAGTTTATATATACATCCATTATTTATTTAAATATAATATATAGGATGTAGTATTTAAAGAAAATCATCAGACTATCCTGTATCTTCTTCTTCTTCTTCGCACCTGTGCAGTAGTTCCCAAACAAAGCGTTTTGATATGCAATAAATTTCACTCGTATCTCCCTCAACTCAATGGATGCCTAACGGTACTAGGGGTTTTCCACACGCACATTTAATCTGTTTGTCTTTTGGTCCAACGTTCGTGTGCCTTAGATAACCACAGTTGTCACCTGATTTCACATATTGTGCAGTCATCATATACTGTTGTAATAGATAGTGTTATACCAGTAAGGCGAATATCTGGGGGAGAACGAGTTGGATAGTACACTGTAGTCATCTGCTGATTGATGTAGCGCTCTGCATGACTTATTTAGTCCCAGCCTAACTCAGAAATTGGCACTTTAAAACCCTTCGATGCATTTTCAACTCCTGTTCTCACATGCAAGCCCCAGACATGATGTGCTTCTATACCCACGTTTACATGCTTCGTTTCAATGGGAGTTAAATTGTATGTAGAACTGTAAAGCATGGTTACACTCGGTGCGTTCTTATCCACAGCATTTGCACCCTGTGTCTGCACCAGCACATGGAATTTCTGCTAAGGTAAAAGCCCCAGTTACCCCGTGTTTGCTGGCCCGCTCCTCAGCCTTGAATAGTTTTTGTAGATTTTAGTTATCCTGATATAAAGTGAGCGGTGAGGTTGATGTTTTATTGTGGTGAGGGAACGTAACTTAGTCTTTTTAAAGAAATGGTTTCAAAGTGTCATATCTTGATTCCATATCCTATTTTACTTATTGTCATTTCGTCCATGTCAGAGGGTATACAGATTTTGTATATAGGCGTCAGTGCCGGAAAATGGCGGCCTCAGCGGGTCCTTCGTCCACTTTTACCGCCACGTACAGATTGTGTAGGGGGAAACATGACTGACAGGACGGCGTTAAAAAAACTGACGTAGAAGCTACAGATAAACAAAGAGAAGAAAAATAAAATTAAAAAAGGCAAACGGAAAGTAGTCGAACAGAATAACGGGGTAGGGAGACAGTAAAAAGAAGAGTGTCAAGCGTTGAAAACCCAACTCTGCAAGAAATCTTTCTTACGACAACAACGAAAACAGGAAGTACATGTTCTGCGAAGACAAATTTTCAGTTTCAGGGCTAGAAGAACAGTGAGTGGATTTATTGTCAGTTGTGTTCCATCTAGGCAAACCAACTCTATAGCTACAGAAGTTGAGGTACACAGCTTGACATTTATTTGTGAAAAGTGTAAATAATTTAATTTGAATCATGTTTTACAAAAAAAATTATTTAGTTTTTTGTTAAAACAGTTTCTAGAAACTGACATCTTTAGTTTGGTATGTTTGTTGATATGTTGTGATAAACTCATGGCTTCTTGTTACTTACGAGATGGTAAAAGCGTTTAGAAAGAAAATGGTAGTTTCGCACGGTAATTGATGCACATGAAGTACTTCTTTAACATTAAAGGTAAAGCTGCTATTTATTCATAGGTTGGTTTGAACACTACACTTCTTTAGTAGGCGTGGTCTTACTGGATTTTGCATGTCGTCGTCTTCCTCTCACCATGTAACTGACTTCACAATATGGTTGTAATGGAATTTACAGCTTCATGTGAATCAAGCTGTCATAGAGGGGGAAAAAGGAAGATTAGTAACAGACAAGATCCTGTTGTACATGATATCGAGCCCCAGACATCAGAAGAACAATAATAAGATAATAATAATAAGATACTGTGAATACGGGCATTATCATTTTGGCGCGGACTGTATCAAGAGGATCACGAGAGGTGTCTATGCTATCCAGAGAAACCAGTTAATCGGAAAAATAGAAAGATGAGGGGAGGTCCTCCTAACAAGAACGTCAATCTTTATTTTCTTTACCAAATAATAATAACTGTAGGGAAAGACAGTAATTCCATGTCAAGTCAGACAAGACTATTCCCTTCTCCTCTGCATCTAATTCATTTTCAGTCCCCCCTGGTAACTGAGGCTGGTCTCAGTAATAAAAAAAACTGAGTGAAGGGATCAATAACGAACTTCACTTCAACTGATGAATTGTAACGTCCGCTACGATCAAATGAAAAAAAAAAAATTAAAAAAGTAGTCAGCTCGACGGAATGTCATACCTAACGGCCTGGGTTTGATTCCCAGCTGGGTAGGAGATTTTCTCCGCTCGGGGACTGGGTGTTGTGTTGTCATTATCATAGTCATTTCATCCTCATCGACAAGCAAGTCGCCAAAGTGGCGTCAACTCGAAATACTTGCACCAGGCGAACGGTCTACCCGACGGAAGGCCCTAGCCACACGGCATTTCCATTTTATTCATTTTCTCTCAGCTACAGAATGGTGTCGTAAATACCGAATTTCTCCTCCCAGTTTCGACGACAGATTCATAGTTGAATGCTTTCCGTTGTTGTACTGTCGTCATCTAGACTCGACACACGTTGGTTAATGAAGAAACGAGCGGACTAGCTGCTCCAGGGAGAAGCCTATAGGCTACTACATGAACCAGTTGCTTGCAGGTCCCAATGGAAGCTATTTGTTTCTATAAGCAAGGTAGAATTTCCCTCAAATCTGTGTTCTCCTTGTGTACAACATACAGACTTTTTAAATCAGATGAATCTTTTTGAAAGGCCCTGTATCTCTATACGTGTTGGTCTTTCACTATATTCTGTAAAAGTTATGGAACACCTTTGATACACATGTTGAGACATTTCACTGTATCGAGTGTACCACTTGCATTTCACTTTTCCATCTACAATGGATTCAATCAATATGTTCTTCGTTCATGACTAATTAAGACCTGCAGAAGATCCGAACCTGACTGTCTCTGTCTGCCGAGGATGACACGTTCCGTCACTGTTCATACCACTAATATGTCTTGGAGAGCCACACCAGTGCGCCTTGAGCATCCTTGTTCTGTCTGCGCCACGTCCCTGCCACGCATGCGCTAGATATACTGTCGGGCCACTGCTCTATGCCTTGCACAGTAAGTGACGTGATACATTAGCGCAACGCGCGACGCTGGAGAGGTAAACCAACACCCCTGCCCAGCCATGCTGTCTGCCAGCTGCGGTCTGCCCGTCCCATCTCCCTAAATCCCCCCACCCCTCAAATCATAAACAAAATTACTCCACCCGGCGGCCCCCACATTCCCGTCGCCCCTCTCTGCCCTTAGCAGGCATTTTACTCCCTCACCCTTGTTGTGAAGCTACTGCAGACTCGGTCACACCAATGAAGCTAGCCGTAAGTAACAGCAGATGTCTTTTATTACCCTCGGAGTAAGGCTGATAATATTAAAAACAGCACTCGGGACGAGGTAGCCTGAGAAACCAGACTGCAAAGTAACGATACGGGAGTTAGATTTAATTTCGAATCACAGAACACTCACGACTCAGGCAATGAAAAGAGGCAATGAAAAATAGTATATAGTTGGTTTATAAATCTCTGTGCAAAATGTACATGTACATATAGAGGGTGAATCACATAAGACGTAACACAGCTTTCATTTCGTGGACGATTCCAGATAACGAAACAAGGTTGTCGGTAAGTGATAGTACACTGTGGCACGTATATTGATATTCAACTTGGAAACTTAACTATTGTATCGATCGAGATACTGAGGCAGCTATGACTATTTATGCTGAACGATACACTTTTTAACGGCATTCGAAAGCACTTGGTACAGTGGAATAGTGATTATTGGTTTCGAGACTGAAACTCTTCACAAAAGATGCAGAGAAATATTCAAAAGTTTAATAGCAAGTCGGTGGAAATGGGCTGTTGTGTTGTAAACACGGTCATGGCAGCTCATGCCCTTGTATCAAGCCTTTCGACTGTATACTTGTCGGCACTGTAGAACTAATAGGAACAGTGTTGTCCATCGGCAGATAATTTCTGCTTCAGCGTCTCTTACAAGTGGCGGAGACGGTTTTTTTTTCGCAAAGGATGGGGCCCCTCCACGCCCGCACCAACGTGGTGACCAAACCAAAAGTTCTACTGTCACCTCCGTATAACATGTTAGTTTTAGAATCAGGAGTCACAGGATGCAGGCTGTGATGTTATCCATGCGTCTGGGTAAGATTACTCATTTACATGGTCCATCAGGAGATAGAAGTGGTCGAAAGCGATTGAAGGGTAGTGGTTTTTAAGGGCAGAGGGAAAAAAAGTGCCAAGGCAAGCGCCAAGGGAAAAAAAACCTCTGCGATAGTAGGACGGGTAGTAAGGGCAGTAGCGGATTACTAGCTGCGACAGCGCATGCAAGGTGTGGTTATGTTAGTGCGAGGTATCGTGCATCGTTACCGTTGTCGTTGCTGGGGCTCGTTCCAGGATCTGCTGCTGCTGCGTCCCTGAAACATTACATTGTCATCATATATTAGTGGGCGATCGGTCATAGATCAGCTCACAGTGTGGGGGGTGTGTGTGGCTGGTTTGCGTGCTGTGTGCAGTACGGTTTCCCTGCGATTGCCGTTATTTCGGCGGGTTAAGCATCTGGGGTTGCCAGTAGTAGCTGAGTTGCAGGGGCTCGCCAGTACTGTCATGTTAGCGTGCTATGGACCATAGATGTTTAGTTTCGTGCTAATAGTGTTTTTGGTCTATTATGTTTCCATCTATGGTTGTGGTCGTAGTTACCCAGAGAAAGGATAAACGGGTTACGCGAGTGTCGCGTGTTTCTGTATAGTCGTGTGGAGAGTTTTTGGAATACCTGCAAGATGGTATCTAGCCGATATTCCCGGTGAAGGTCCGCGGTGCGCGTGTAGCGCGGAGCGTTGCTTATGATTCTGAGTACTTTGTTCTGTATGAGCTGCAGACGGCGCACACGTGTGGGCGCAGCGTATCCCCAGACGGGAGCAGCATACGTCATCAGAGGTCTGATAAGTGTGGTGTACATGGACCTGGACACCCTCCTATTCAGTGTGCTACGCCTGTTAAGCATAGGGTAGAGTTGTTTGAGCCTCGCGTTTGCTTTGTTGGTCACGTGTTGGATGTGGTCCCCCCAGAGTAGTTTCCGGTCCAGCCAGACACCGAGGTATTTGACCTTCTCTCGGAAACGTATTGGGCGTGCGTGTAGTGTTATTTGATTGCAGTGTTGATGTTTGCGCAGTAGTTTCGGTCTTCTGGTGAACAGAACGGCTTCGCACTTGTCGACGTTTACTCTAACACGCCACTTCACCAACCAGGGCTCTGCCGTTCTGAGTGCGGTCTGTAGTCGTGAGTTAATGTTAGACGGCTTCCAATCTTGCGCTAGGATGGCAGTGTCATCCGCGTAGATTGCCATCGTCGTGTTATGTGTATCTGGGAGGTCGTTAATGTAGAGGTTAAACAGTAAGGGCCCTAGGATGCTTCCTTGGGGTACCCCTGCCTGTATACCGTGTCGTGTTGATTGTTTGCCCTGCACGTCCGTGTTGAAGCTCCTGTCCGTGAGATATGAGTGTATGAGACGTACGAGCCCGTCGGGGAACCCTGCGTCGTTTAGTTTGCGTATGAGGCCGTTGTGCCATAGACGATCGAAAGCCTTCTCGATGTCCAGGAACACCGCACCAGTTGCTTTGTTCATGTTGTATCCGTGTGTGATGTATTCGACGACGCGGAGGAGTTGTTGTGTTGTCGAGTGGTGATTCCTGAAGCCGAATTGCTCCGGCCTCAGGGTGTCATTTGTAATACAGTGCCTAGTGAGTCGTTTTAGTATTACCTTCTCAACAATCTTGCTGAGCGCGCTCAGCAGGCTGATGGGTCGGTAATTTTGTGGGAGGGAGTGGTCTTTCCCCGGCTTCCTGAACATCAGGACCTTGGCCGTCTTCCAAAAGGCGGGGAAGTGTTGGTGTTTGAGTATGGCATTCGTGATGTGCGTGAGATAGTCTATTGCTTTATCCGTGAACTCCTGGAGGACACGGTTTTGAATGCCATCGTGACCAGGGGCCTTCCTAGCAGTGGTATGCATGATGGCCCATTTCACTTCAGCTGTGCTAGCCTGGCGGATGTTGTTGCGCGCTGGTTGGGCCAGGATGCGAGTGACCTCCTGGTCTGTTGCAAGTGTGAACGCTGGATCTGACGGATCCATGTTCGGTGAGAATGACGCTGCAAGTGTGAGGGCCATCAGTTCAGCTTTTTCTTCCGCAGAATATGCCGGTCCGTCGGGCCCTCGTAGTGTGGGTGTGTAGTGTTTCTCCCTGGTGAAGTGTCGGGCCATCTGCCACACGCCAGGTCGCGTGGTGTCTAGCCCTGCGAGTTTTTGGTCCCACTGTTGTGTTTTAAATGTTTGTATTTTGTCCCGGATTATTCCCTGGAGCCTGTTAATATGCCGTTTGAAGTGCTGGCGCCTGGTACGCTGCCAATACCTCCTGAGGCGGTTCCTCATTGAGATAAGGCCCAGGATCTCCTGGGGCAGGGCAGCACTGTATTGTTGTGGTGTGCGGATTGGTATGGTGCCGGCTATTGCGTCTTGGACGGCGTTAGTGAGGGTTTCAACAGCATCATCTATTTGGGCTGTCTCATTAATTGCGTGGGTAGGTGGGATGTGACTGTCGAGCGTTTCCTTGAACAATGTCCAATTCGCGCGCTTGTAGTCGAGCATCCTGCGTCGGTCAATGTGCTGCAGTGTTTCTTCAATGTATAGCATAACAAGTTGGTGATTTGAGGGCAGATCGTTTTCAACAGCAACGTTGAGTGTCGTTGTTATGCCCTTGATGAGGGCCATGTCTAATACGTCTGGCCTGTGCCCCCTCCGGTAGGGAATGTGAGTCGGTTCGGTCGGCGCTAGTGTAATGTAGTTTCGTCCTAGCGCGTGTTCATATAGTTTTTTGCCGTTGGAGTTTCGTATACGTGAATTCCGGTCTGGGTGTTTCGCGTTAAGATCTCCAGCGGCTATTACGCGCGGTGATACGTTGAGTATAGTGCTGATGTCGCGTGTCACTATGTTCTTAGGACTGTTGTATACTGACACCAGTGTGGTATAGGCTCCATTGAACTTGACCCTGACGGCGGTTGCCTCTAATTTTTCAAGTTCAGGGAGCACTATGTTTGTGTGTTCAATGTCTTTGTGTATAATGATGGCCGTTCCACCGAAACCAGAGCCGTCCGGTCGGTCGGTACGATAGACGCAGTAGCTGGTAAAGTTTAGGTGGTTGTGCGGTTTGAGTTTAGTTTCGCTCAGTAGTGTGATAAGGATGCCCTTACGCTCCATGAACGCGGCAAGTTCCGCCCTTTTGTTGTTGATCCCGTCTGCATTCCAGAACAGGATCTGTGATAGTGTCTGGTTGTTTGCGAAGGGGGCCGGGTGTGGCGTATTATCCATGTAGGGATGTGAACAGTGTGGTGAGAGCTGTTTGTATGGCAGTCAAGTACTCTCCGGGTTTGGCAGACATGAGCTGCGTGAACAGTGTGGTGATGACCGCGAAGACCCTGGCGAAGATCTGTTGGGTCGTATGCTGGGGGAATAGTGTTTCCAATATTCCCCCTTGTGTTGTGTTTGTGTTGTGCGTGTCGGCCTGTGGCTTGTTTGTGGTGTTAGCGGCCGCTGGTGCGGGTGTTGGCGTTGTGTGTGGGCTGGCGCTTGTGTTGCTGCTGTGTGCTGCAGTCTGTGGTGCCTGTGTTGCAGGTGTGGTGACGGGTGGAGTAGTGTGTGTGCTGGTGTCGCTGGCTTGCTGACTGTGTGTCTGCGTTTCCGTGTTCTGTTGTTGTCGAGTGGTTTGTTGTGGCGATCTTGTGTACCCGTTCCTGTTCCCTTGAGGTCGCCTACGCCTTCTCTGGGTTTTCGGTTCTGGGGGTCCTTGTGTGGGTGCGTCTTCCTGTGCGGTCTGCGTGGTTTCGCATGCCGTGGCCTCAGGGAGTGGGGTCGTGTTGTTTTGGGGAGCTGGTGTTGGAACCGATGTGATTGATGTGTTTTTTGTTGGCTGAGACGGTTGTATTGTTGTCGCAGCGGTTGTGTTTTGTGCGTGTGATGGGCGCGGAGGTTCCGCCGCCCGCACCGCTCCTCCAGGGCTCGTAGCCATGGCGAACGTTACACCGTTCCTGACAGGGTTTGGTGCGGGCCTTGGACGTGGTATGGCGCTGAGTCCTCTAGCTTGTTGTATTTTACGCCTCTGCGCCTCTCTGTATACGTCGCAGCCCCTGTAGTTGGCCGCATGGCCTTGACCACAGTTGGCGCAACGGCGTGCGTTTCGTTGTGCTTGTGTACAAGCGTTGGATGCGTGTTTGCCAGCGCATCCGCGGCAACGGGGTGCCAGGCGACAGCGAAGGGCCGAATGACCGAATCGCTGGCAGTTGTTGCAGTGTTGGGGGACGAGTGGAGGTTCATATAACTCTACCCTTACGTCCATCCGCAGAAGGCTTTTTATCTGCAGAAGGCCGCGGGAGGCGGCCGTATCGGCCATCTCGACCAGGTAGTGCGGTAGGCGGTGTGTGTGCGGAAGCCCGTCATCCGGTTAGCACTTCGGCAGTCGTAACCAAGGAAGTTGAGCGCCGCTTGAACTGTTTTGTTTGGTGTGCTGGGGTCCACTCCCTTCACCACGTACTGCTGTGTCCGCTCTTCAGCCGTTCTGTACGTGTAGTGCTCGATCCCCTGTTCTTTGAGGAAGAACAGGAGATCTTTGTACTCTGTGTTAGTAGCCACGTACAGTGAGGCCCTATCCCCAGAGTATTTAGTGTGGAGCGTGCAAGGTGTGTGCCTCGCTTCGAATGTGGTGTTGAGGACGCTAAGGTCCCCATAGTTCTGTATTACGACTGGGGGAAAACCAGTCTTTTGTTGTGCGGGCGTAGCTGCGGTTTGTGTACTTGTGTTATTACTGACCGCAGGTCGGTTCGTGTTGGTTTGAGTGTTTGTGTTCCTAGCCGGAAGTGTTTGTTTCGGTGTAGGCAGCAACGCCTTTCGGCTGCCTAGCGAGTTTGGTTGCTCGCTTGTGCCTGTTGTGTTTCTGCGTTTGTGTGGTGGGCCCTCCACCTGCCAGGGCCCGGTGTAGTGCTGTTCTGTGTCCTCGTCCGCCGCCGCTGATTGCGCCACTGGAGTCAGCAGCGACAGCGGGACGGTCGTGCAGGAGTCACCAGTAGCAGGCGAGTGCAGCGTGATGTGTAATGTGGTGCGCTTCGGCGTGTCGTTTGCGCCGCAAAGGTCGGTTATCAGCCGACGTTGGTCCAGCAGTTCCTGCGCTTGCTGCGCGATCTGCCGATCCTTGTCGGCCAATACTTCCCCCACGGCGGCAAGCGGGACGCTGGCGTCGACGGGGCCAGTCGACCCGAGCGCCTCTTTCGCTGCAGCTTTGCTGTGGGTTATGGCGGGAGAAACACCGGCGGAATCTGCCATCTTGGTGTTCTGGGAGGGACGAGAAAGGGGAACGACAATTTTGCTCTTTCTGAGAAGAAAAAGCCCTAACTGTTTTACCCTACGGAAGTGGGGGGAGTGCCCTACGGCCTAGCGTGCGCCGTTAGTGCAGTGGCGCGGCACCTAAAGGAGGTGCGGAAGAAGAGAATCGGCCTACAGTACGCGGGGTGATGCGACGTGAACGGGCCCCTGGCACTGATTAACCCTACAAAGAACGAGATAGCCTCGCTGGTGAGTTTGTAACAAACGTTACGGGGTTGCTGTGAGTCTAGGACTCTTCACGACAATTCTGCTTTCCGCAACTACGCGGTTTCTCGACGAAAGGGAGCAAGCTCAACCCTCCGCCGATCCACCGGGCGCTACTGTCGCGCTTCGGAAGAAGACTCTCTGTAGAGCAGAGCGGTCAGCGAGGCTTAAGCCCCAATAGCTACCGATGCACCGGCCATCACCGGCTAAGAGCTCCTTCCGCCACGACGGCCAGAGGGCGGAGACGGTAGACGTGCTACTTTAGTATGGCGAATGACAACTAAATGCTGTCGAAATGTTAATGGAACACTACCGGACAAGATTGTAGCTGTTTCCACAAAAAAGCGCCAGAAGATAGCAAATGCTGTGGATCCATATACAAAAATCAAATTTAATCCTCTATCTGCGTTTTGTAGGAAATGAGGTTTTATTTCAGTAGTGTAGACCCGTCTTGCTGCATCGGCCTGTAACGACGGAGCCTCGCATGAGACCTCTGCTTCGTTGTGTCTACACCACAGTAACCGGTCCTGGTCGCACTGCCTTGCATTCTTAATGCATTTCTCGGACTCTTGCGAAAGGTTCGAATGTCAATACTAACAAGCGCTATATCATTGCAGTTGTCATTCCCAGAGGTGTTGAATGTCGGTATGAAAAGTGTACGACTGAATTAAAAAAAACTTATTTCAGTATCTCGCTTCACACCAGACGCTTATCCATACAAAACATAATGTGCTCATCATTATATTGTCAATTGCAGACAACCTCTTTTCGATATTTGGAACCGTTTGGGAAGCAAAAGCGCTGTTAGGTCTGTAAGTAGGCTGTTTAGGTTTTTTTATTGGTAACGCCACATAGCGCTCTGTATGAAAAATCACTGGCTGTGCTGTGTGCAGTCAGTGGCTCGTTGGCATTGTTGTAATACTCGCCATTGTAGTGTTGGGCAGCTGGATGTGAACAGCGCATAGCATTGTGCAGTTGGAGGTGAGACGCCAGCACTGGTGGATGTAGGGAGAGAGATGGCGGAGTTTTGAAATTTGTGAGACTGGATGTCATGAACTGCTATATATATATATTATGACTATTAAGGCAAATACATTGTTTCTTCTCTATTAAAATCTTTCATTTGCTAACTATGCCTTCCATAGTTTGAATATTTTATTTAGCTGGCAGTAGTGGCACTCACTGTATTGCAGTAGTTCGAGTAACGAAGATTTTTGTGAGGTAAGTGATTGGTGAAAGGTATAGGTTTATGTTAGTCAGGGCCATTCTTTTGTAGGGATTTTTGAAAGTCAGATCGCGTTTCACTATAAAAATAATATGTGTCAGGTTAAGTACAGTTATGTATAATTTTCTAAGGGGACGTTTCATATGGCGACCCTGCCAGGATACCTCACTGGAATCTTCTGATTTTTTCTTGTACTTTGTGTAATTAGTGTAGCTTTTGTTTATTGCTAGTGTGTAATTGTAGAGAGAATCTCGTTTGTAATTGTAGTCTGTCATTGTTGTACAGTAAAACAGTTGTGGCATGCATGTAGATTGGCACCAAGTATTTCGCAGCTGTGCTTGCAATTAACTACATATTATTTGCTATGTCAATGTGTTCTCTTATTTTTGCTCTTCAAATTGTGTTTTTCTGTGTTGTCATGTGAAGTATTGTGAAAATAATGGCGTGTGAGAAACGTAATACTAGGCTACAAAGTAAACTGAGAAATGACAGTGAAGATGAAAGCAGTGTGTTAGGGCCACCCTGTAATGAATTAACTAATGTTCAAAGTAGTAATTTGGTAATTGTGCATAGGGAAATGGAGCGGGCTGCAAATAATGGTGTAGGCAGTGAAACAATTAATGAACAGAGAAGCATTATCGATCGATCGGTCAGCAACAGCTTGCGTCAGGAATCCGAAATGACAGGACACAATCTTGCAAATACTGTACATTCAGGTTTTGCGTCCTCACTGTTTTCTCAAATAAGTCAGGACACATTTTCTGCTTGTCAAAATGTGAATGTTGGCCATGCAAATGCACTGCCGAAAAGCGTAGAGGAACAGATTCCAGACACTAATACATTATTATTGCAATTAATGCAACAAATGAAACAAATTCAGAGACCACCACAGCAAGAGTTAGACACAATGGAACAAAATCAGAGACAAACATAGCAAAAGCTTCAAAAGCTAGACACAATGGAACAAAATCAGAGACAAACACAGCAAAAGCTTCAAAAGTTAGACACAATAGAACAAAATCAGAGACAAGCACAGCAAAAGCTTCAAAAGTTAGGCACAATGGAACAACACCAGAGACAAACACAGCAACAGTTAGACACAATGGAATAAAATCTTCGGAACTTGAACAAGCACGTGAAGATTTAACTACTGAGTTACATAACATTGAATCGAAATGTCAAAAAATCTGTAATGATGTAAAAACACAAATTTGTGAGCATTTCCAACCTATTTTTTCGCGGCGTGAAAATGCATTACACAATCACGAAGCAGCCATAAAACAACTGCAAACTATTGTTCGTGAAAATCACGACACCTTGCAAGCTAAAATGGACTCAGTTGCATCCACCGATTCGGTTACGCAACTTGCAAGAACTCAGGAAAACTTAAAGGACACAGTAGATTCGATTTCAACACAGATGGACACTCTGAAACTTGGTTCAGGAAAACACACTGAGGAAATGTGTTGACTATCGGAGAAAGTAGCCGAACTTTCGGATCAGTTCACTAATTTATCTGCAAAGGTAGATGATGATCTGAATGACACAAGACCTGTAGCCATCACTGACACAGAGGAGTATGAACAAATTAAGAAATTCAAACAAAATCAGAATCAAATTAATACGCAATACAAAAGGGAAATCCGGGAAGTACAAGATCAGTTGACGCAGGTAATACAAAAATTACATATTTCAGAGGATACTCGCACTCCAACACGGGAAGAGGAACTTAGAAATACGGAAAAGACACAACATAATAACAAACGGCATTTCGGAAATCATTAAAGAAATTGGCAAGGTGCACCGAATTTTGAGATTGAACCGCCGACACGACGTAACAGTGACCGATATGCTACTCGCCGACACGATGATTTTGACTATAAGCTGTTCATTACTGCACGTAAATTCAAAACATTTAAGAATTCTGGCAACGACATTCATCCACAAGCGTGGCTCCATCAATTCTCTCATTGTTTCCCTCCCAACTGGTCATTAGAGCACCGATTAGAATTTATGTGTGGCTACTTGGAGAATGAACCAGCTGTAAGAATGCGATCGGTCATTCACTATTTTCACAGTGAAGGAGAATTTTATCATGCCTTCCTCTCAGCATATTGGTCTCAAGCTACACAAGACCGAGTAAAACATAGCATCACAATGATGAAACATTTCGAACAATATGAATATTGCAGTCTTGTCAAATATTTCGAAGACATGTTTCATAAGAATCAGTATCTTTCAAACCCATACAGCCCCTCAGAACTCATCTGCAGTTGCTTAATCAAATTACCTGAACATTTACGACAGATTATTTTAGCAGGAAGATAAAAAGACGACATTGAAGCTTTTCAGGGACTGTTACAAGAACTGGAAATTGACACTGACTATCGCGGAACGCGAAAACACGGAGCACAACGATTACAGGTCACACCTGTCACAATTCCGCAATGACAGAAATAATACACGACAAGGCTATTCGTACAACGTAAATCGTGACCAAAACAGACACCAACCGTATGACAACCGTTGGCAGAGTAGTAATAATTACAGGAAAAAATCACCTCTCCGCGGTAATGACTATCACAGAGACAAGCAGAGAAACAGACAATATGGGAACCAAAATAATTCTTATCAAGGGAGACAGAATAACTTTAGATGCAAGATCCCGCGCGCAGTTACGATTCAGGGAGAAATTCTCCACCACGTGACCGACAAGAAAGAAACTATGGAATCTACCGATATGACGATAGACGATATGATCGTAACGACAGACCTGAATTGCAGCAGAACTGACGGGATTCAAACAGAGCAGGGCCCTCTCGACAAGGTGAATTTGTAGAAGTTAGGTCTCCAAATCCCAATAACGACGCCCGCCAAGAAAGACACAATAGGCAATGACTCATACCGCTGGCAGCCACAATACGTACTTATGAAACTGACGACGCTGCTGCCTTAGCTAGTAATCACGTAAAAATGGAAGACATTAGGGACATCTTACTCCAAGAACACGACGTAAAACATAACAACAATGCATATCCTGTGATTCACATTACTGTAAATGACGTAAAATTTACGGCAGTACTTCACTCAGGCAGTCCCATGTCAGTAATTAGTGAAACAGCTTTTAGCAAATGCAACAAATCAAACGATTGCCCCACACTTCCGTTACGCAAGATTAAATTACAAGGTGCAGTCATTGGAAAAAGTGTAGATGTACGCCAACAAACCAACTTAGAATTCTTTTGTCAATGCCACCGCTTCTCTATGAACTTTCTTATTGTTCCATTATTGTCGACGGAAATTATACTGGGAGTAGACTTTTTGAATGAATACAAAGCAATCTTAAACTTACAGGATGCTGAAATAAGTCTAGAGAAAGAAGGTAAGTCAATAGCTTTGAAATTTGAAGATTGGCTCTCAAACCATGACGAAGAAATTAATCGGCGTTACCTCCTGTTAAACAACAGTTGGGAAATTTCGACGGAACTTGACACTAACAATCACTCTGCAAGTACTGACAGAGATGATATCGACGGTGCATTTGATACTAATGAGTTAATTCAGAATAAAATTCAAACAATTGAGAATTGTAATGACACTGATAGGCAAGACCTTTTTGAGATTTTACAAGCACATTCCACAGTTTTTACTCACAAAACAGGAACAATCAAGGGATTTCAATACCAATTCCGAGTTCGTGAGGATACTAAATTTTGTGTTAGACCATACGTAATTCCAGCTCATTATAGGGACCATGTTAGAACAGAAATACAATCTATGATTGACGAGGGCATTATTGAGCCTGCAGTAAGCTCATACAACAATCCATTACATGTTGTTGAGAAAAAAATTGATCGATCAGGCTTGTCTTAGATTCGAGACAAATCAATACTATCATTATTCCTGAAACAGACAGGCCGCAAACAATGGAAGAACTTCTTCAAAATTTTAATGCTGTAAAAGTGTTGTTTTCTATTGATCTCAGATCCAGATTTTATCAGATCTAACTTCATCCAGAATGTAGAAAATACACAGCTTTTCTTTGTTTCGGCGTTTGTTATCAATTTCGGAAACTTCCTTTTGGTTTGAACATTTCTTCGGCAGCATTCATTAACGGGCTAAATTCCATATTACCTGAGTTCTTTAAACGTCACATCACCTTATATGTGGACGATATTCTGATAGCAGAAGCCTCATGGGAACAACATAATCGCATTCTCAACAGCGTGTTACATATTTTTGCGAACTCTGGAATTACAGTTAACTTGGAAAAGTCTGAATTCGGTAAGACAAAGGTGAAGTTTTTGGGACATATTAATTCTTCTGAAGTCATTCAGCCGGATCCTGAAAAGTTATAAGCAATCAGAGCCATTCCAGTTCCATCCACAAAAAAACAAGTCCGCAGTTTTCTAGGTCTCGTAAATTTTTACCGTCGTTTTCTGAATATGAAAATTCTAGTTACACCAAAACTTTGTTGTCTCACTGGAAAAAATTCTATTTGGAACTGGGACGAACAAGCACAGTTGGAATTCAATTCTTTGAAAGAATCGCTACTTAACGCGTCAATACTAGCTCATCCAGATCTGTCACAAGATTTCTGCCTTAGCACGGATTCTTCTAAAGTCGGTCTTGGTGCCCATTTATTTCAAGAAGCCATAGAAAATGACACTACCGTTCAAAAAACCATTGCTTTTGCTATCCGAGTGCTAACAAAATCTGAAAAAATTAATCTGTTACTGAATTAGAAGCTTTAGCTATCGTTTGGGCATTTAACAAATTCCGTTTCTTTCTTCATGGTAAGCACGTAAAAGTATACAGTGATCATCATGCATTACAATTTATTATGTCTTCAAAATTAAATCATGACAGGTTAAAACGTTGGGCATTGTTTCTGCAAGAATTCCACTTCACAACAGTCTACATTCCCGGCAAAGAGAACATTGTTGCGGACGCACTGTCACGCGCACCTGCTGGGCTTGAGAAAAGTAACACAGAAAGCAAACTCGAGAAAAATTTCAGTATTCTTTACATTCAGAAAGTCGCCTTTGAAAACTTCATCACCACATCTTTAAAGGAAATTGCTCATGAATAAGATAAAGTTCCGATTTGGAAGGACATCAAAAGTAAATGGCATGAAAAGACACACACACAGATTCGGCATTATTATCTGGTTAGAAACAACATACTGTTCAAACACTGCACTGTTGATGACAAGCTATGGGTACTTTGCATTCCAGACGATTTCGTTAATAAGCTCATTTGGTACATTCATTTCAGCTATGCACATTTGGGTCCACGAAAATGTTATAATATTCTTCGAACGACTTGTTATTTTAACAATATGGAAAAGAGAATTCGAAGAGTCTTGTCTATTTGTAAACCTTGTCAAAAGGACAAACCATCTACTGTCTCGCATCGTGCTCCATTGTTTCCTATCATTCCTTCTAAATTAAAATAATTTGCTGCTGTTGATCTCTTGGGTCCGCTTGTCAGAACATCTAATGGATTTTCGTTCGTTCTAGTCGCTGTTGAACT
The DNA here is from genome assembly GCF_023897955.1 of Schistocerca gregaria. Taxonomy (NCBI): domain Eukaryota; kingdom Metazoa; phylum Arthropoda; class Insecta; order Orthoptera; family Acrididae; genus Schistocerca; species Schistocerca gregaria. The sequence continues at coordinate 515,667,957 of NC_064921.1, read as the reverse complement.
TACTCCAAAATTTGTTTCTTTCACTCCATTATGTTAAGCCACTAGACAGTCTGTATCCAACGCCTTTGTTAAAAATTTCTTACGTGAAGTTGGACACGTTAGTAAAGTCATTTCAGATAACGGACCGCAATTCATATCTGCTGTTTGGTCACGCATGCTTCGTAACCATAAAATCAAATCTGTTTTTATTTCATTGTACTCACCACATTGTAACCCTTCTGAACAGATTATGAAAGAAATCAATAAGCTTTGCAGACTTTATTGTCACAGAAAGCATCAGCATTGGGACAGATATTTACACTTATTTCAAAACGTGCTGAATGAAATGCCTCATGACTCCATTGCTTTACCATCTGTTCTTGTACTGAAGAATAAAGAACCACCGAACAGAATCAGAGAGCTTGTACCTTTTCCGAATACACGTAAACTTCGACACAATGACATAATTGATTTGGCTATTGAAAATATAAATTCTGCTGCAGACAAAAGGAGAAAATTACACGGTAAAGCAAATGCAAAGAAATTATATATTGGTCAGAAAGTTCTCATTAAAGCTCATTCATTGTCACATAAGAAGAAACACTTGGGTCACAAATTCTTTCTAGTTTACAATGGACCTTACAGAATCCGTCGTATACCACATGATAATTGCGTTGAAGTTGAAACTCTGCGTACTAGGAAGAGTAAAGGTTTACACCACATTTCTCATGTAAAACCGTTTATTGAAAGATAATCTGCTTTTAAACTTTGTCTTTGCCATAAAAGATTTCACTTCACATTTCTAGTATGCTTTGTCAGACTTAAGAAATTGTTAACATGCAACAATGTTTGAAGTTAAATATCCAGTCTAGAACCTAGGGAAAATTTTTAAACAGAAATTACGAATGCATTGTTATAGTGAACAGACGATACAGTGTTATTGTGTGTGTACATTCTTGCTTGTTAGTGGCACGATTACGTAACGACCATAAGGCTCACATACTTAGAACATTTACCAGTACTGCTAATGAGATTTTAATGCGACCTTTTGGTTAACTTGAAAATACATTCTGGATTTAAAGTACTTTCTGTGTGATACCAGATGACACAGTGGTTAGTATATGTGACAGCTACACGAATATATCACGACGCTACTAATGAGTGACAATTTACAATGTTGCTTTTGCGGTGTATCTGTTTTATATCTGCACAGTTTTTCTGAATTATTCTGGAAAGTAAGACATGTTTTACTAGTAACTTTAGTGGTATAGCTACAATGATACAGCCTTTTTCCGTAGCACAACAATACGTTACATTATAGTACTTTCTTGATCACGATCAGGTACGTAATAACTACGATATCTATACACATAGCATTTCACTTTTATTGATCATGAGGTAAATACATTGACTTCTGCAGAACTTAGCTTTCGGAGGACGATAACTACGACACTTCCACAGAGATTATCTTACAACACGACGCACAGTTTAGCGCTACAGTACACGTATTTGAGTGACTAAGTTTGTACTTAAAACATTTATTTTTAAAGATATTTGAAGTACAATGATACAAAGGTTTTCTGTGATACATTTCATTCCATTGCTGTAATCTGTAACACCTGAGGATATAATTACATTTATCCTCAGGGGGGTTATTTGAGTGACTAAGTTTGTACTTAAAACATTTATTTTTAAAGATATTTGAAGTACAATGATACAAAGGTTTTCTGTGATACATTTCATTCCATTGCTGTAATCTGTAACACCTGAGGATATAATTACATTTATCCTCAGGGGGGTACACGTTTACTTTGTGTATCATGTGTTTGGCAAGCACAAGGAGCCTTAGCTAATATGGTATTTGCTTATACAATTTTATACATCGGTACCATATTTCTCTAACACAGAAATACACAGCTGTCTGATCATTTAACTGAGAGAGACAAATATTTATTTTACTACGTCAGTGACAGATGTTTACGTAATTACACAGTTGGGTAACTTCACACTTATGAAATTGTATTTGTCCGCACTTCGTGAAATGTTCATATTTTTCGGAACCATTGTGATACTATGAGAGGTTTGTATGACGTATTTGGTATGGGATCATGATTTTTAAGGTGCTTTTGAGGTAGATGACACTTTTGACATGAGCAGAGAATTTTTTTTAGGTTTTGAAATTATTGGAGGAAGCTACGATGATTTTGAGAGTTGACTGAGGTGTTATGATGTTATTATTACGATAACTATGTGTATTATGCTGTTGCGGATTGTTTATGATCAATAAGCTGATGCTATATGAGTTATTTGATTATGCTACGTATCTGTTTTGATGAAATATTGAAGAAGTGTCGACGAATAAGGTAAGGAATAATGAGTAGTGGTTAGGGACTCTGGTTTGTGAAAAAGGTTGCTGGAAACCAAGAATCGTACTTTAAGAGCTATGAAATGTATGTAAATGCGTGAATGTATTACAATGCCGACGAAAATTTTTTGGACACTGTTATATCAATAGGATTTTGTTTCTACAAATGTGTAACGCAAATTCTTGAACTGTGAAATTTTTTATATGAGACTGCCACTGTAGCGGAAACTGGTGTCGTAAATATTTCGGTAAGACAGTTAAGTGACCACCTGCAAGTAATCCGTCGTGGGCACCCAGCTGTGTGACAGCCACCTGACAAAAGAAAGCTATTAGGTGAAGAAAAGAGGCCATTATCCTCGCTATTGACATTCCTTTGTAGAAAGCATCGCAAGAATGACGCTCATTACTTGGAAAGATACTTACTTACATCTGCCACCTGATAATGACAAGCGTCTTTCTACGAGAGTTGAGAGAATTTGTACTAACTTATGAAATGTCACATGACTATTGAATGATATTTTTATGCTTTGCCTTTCATAGTTGCTTATTTAATTTGATATCTGGTTTCCAGCTGTGTTGCAGCGTTGGTTTTATAAAAAAAAATTGCATTTGCTAATATCAACAATTTATGTCAACAGATCTATTAAATAATCATTTTATGATCTACGTTCTTCGAAAAAGGAGCACTTGGAAAGGAAAGAACAATAAGAAGGGATTAATAACAGTTACTGCATACTTAATTTTCTTTTCAACTACTTGGTAATATCTTTTGTAGAATTAGTTTTGTGGTGCACCACTTTAATGACATAGATATTAATATGTGAAAAGTCATATCCCTTTTCTGCATTGTTGTCTTTACTGTAAAATTTTTTCTACTTGAGCTTTGTCATGTTTAGATATAAGTAGTTGCATTTGCTGCTGCTGTTTGCTAGGCAGAGTGTTACTGAATTTAACTTTGTATTACTCTGTTAAGCCAGTTTTACTACTGATTTATTTTTCTTTTTGCTGTTAATTGCTTCATATTAGTTGTAATGTTGCATTTGCTTTGCTAAGTCCTATATTACTGCTTTTTTTTGCCAGTTTGCATTTTTTTGTCATTGCTGTTTGTGTTGATTGTTTTGTGCTGCTGCATTGCATCGTCTCTTAGTTTAGCATCTGAGCTCAGTAGCTTTAAGTTAGCTTAAGAGGGGGTAGACTATATAAGAAACTAACTATGACTCATTGGAAAAAAAGCGTTGAGAAGCTATAAGAAAATGGTTTGGCCAAAAAAAGTAGTGTACAGTGGAGAAAAACTATTTTTGAAAGAGGATGTGTACAGAATACAGAAAGCATGTTTGGATAGGATTTTTTTTTGACTGGAGCAAATGTTGAAATAAGAGGGGCGATCTATGGAATGAAGTTTTGGCTTGGACTGTAGTACCAAATGTTACCCTGAAAACAAACCCTGTCCTTTCCTTTTGTGTTATCCCACTATGTGTTTGTGTACCCTTGTGTATTTATTTTCTTCCTGTCTCTGTGTACTGTTTCATAGGATTCTTTCTGTCCTAATACTAAGCTACATTCACTATGATGAGGAATACTGTTATCCTCAAATATAATTTACATTAATAACATTGTTATTTACTTCGTAAAGATGTTTACACATTATTTATTCTGTTTTGTTCTAATTCTCATGTGTGAAGTTGATGTTTCAAAAGTTATTCTGATCTTTTATATATGTACTTATGTCGTAATTTTTGTAACACTGATGTATTTGTTATTTCGATTCTTTTGCAAAGCCTGTATTACTGCAAATGTTATCTGTACTATTATGTTCTTTAACGACATATTTTGTACCTTTGTTATTGTATTCTCATGTTATAAAATTGTAATTGACACCAGTTCATCAAATTAAGTAACTTGTAAATTACATTTCACTGGACACATTTCTGTTGGTCATAGTATATAGACAATATGTGAGAAGTAGGGACTGATAGTGTTTGCACGTGTGTTAATAATTCAGCAAGGGACTGGATAACAGCATTGCTGCTTCTAAGGACATTTGAAACAAATTCTTTGTGAGTGGACAAGTGGTGGTTTATGGACTTGCTATTTTGTCCACAAGACTCTTCGATGGTGATTGTGCACCTGAACAGTCGCAACAGTTGGCTGCTAGCCATCTCTACAAGGACTACAGAGGGTCTACACCTTTGATGACTCACCAATACCATTATTTCTACAAGGACTGCAGTGGGTCTGCACCTCTGGTGGCCCACCAATACCATAATCTCTACTAGGACTACAGTAGGTCTGCTCTGTGATGACCTACCTACCAATATTCTTCAAAACTTCGACTGACCCTGCAGTGGGTTTGCTCTGTTGTGGCCCATTACCTGTCAGCATTTCAAGAGTCAGCACTGTACTTCCATTGGAAGGACAACACTACTTCTTCAAGACTGCATGGAAATCCACTACTTTCATGTGCATTTTCTTTTACTGCTCAGACATTGAGCAAAAACACTGCTATTTTACTGTGATGAACAATGAGGACAGTCTTTATGGACTGTGAGAAAATTTTAGCTTATGACCAACATTGTATCGATAGGTGTGTGCATTTCATTTCTTTGTTATTGTAATTATGAAAAAAATTTCAAATCTGTATTGGCCACTGCCCAAAACAATTTGTAAATCTTTTTGTGGGGAGCATGGGGCTATGTAAGTAGGCTGTTTAGGTTTTTTATTGGTAACGCCACATAGTGCTCTGTATAAAAAATCACTGGCTGTGCTGTGTGCAGTCAGTGGCTGGTTGGCATTGTTGTAAAACTCGCCATTGTAGTGTTGGGCAGCTGGATGTTAACAGCGCAGTTGGAGGCGAGCCGCCAGCAGTGGTGGATGTGGGGAGAGAGATGGCGAAGTTTTGAAATTTGTAAGATTGGATGTCATGAACTGCTATATATATTATGACTATTAAGGTAAATACATTGTTTCTTCTCTATTAAAATCTTTCATTTGCTAACTACGCCTATCAGTAGTGAGTGCCTTCCATAGTTTGAATCTTTTATTTATCTGGCAGTAGTGGCACTCGCTGTATTGCAGTAGTTCGAGTAACTAAGATTTTTGTGAGGTAAGTGATTGGTGAAAGGTATAGGTTGATGTTAGTCAGGGCCATTCTTTTGTAGGGATTTTTGAAAGTCAGATCGTCTTTTCTGTTACGTTCGCTTTCTAATTGAGAAAACATCACTGTGCTGTAACTTATAGCAACAATTAAACACTTCTATATTCACAGTTCTTAGTGACTATAAAAGATGATTCTTCTCAGAAAGCATATTCCTGTATCTGAAGAAATTAAAAATCACACAGTGTTACTATTTTATTTTACTAGCGAATGAAACTACAAATTAAAGTTAAAAACTTGCCTCCCAAAATTCTGTGTGTCCTGAGACGAGAGTGAGAAGGAAATCACTGAACGTTATTCCCTCTGTACAGGTAGAGGAGACCCAACGGACACAAACAAGTACAGAGGCATAGCCCTAGAAAATACTTAGTTCAAGATGTTTTCAAACATAATTACACAAAAAATCAAAACCTGTGTGGACACTCACCTCCCAGAACCACAAATGGGCTTCAGATCTGGAAGATCAACACTTTTACGGCAGTCAGGTTCCTTCTAAACAACTTCGACGAAGCGCTACAAAAGAAACAAATGTTCTACACTGTGTTCATAGACTTTACCAAAGTCTTTGACCCACTGGAAAGAGACTCATAGTCCTAAAACTGGTAAACTCGATGGGAGAAGGTAGCGTATGGACAAGAATAATCAAGTCAGTCCTTGAATACAACTTAATCACAATATCAGACAACCTCTCTTTTTCTAACCTCATTTTGCAATCGAACGGAGTCTTCAGGATGACCCAATGAGCCCTTTGCTGTACATTCTTGCCACTGAAGAAGTACTGCGAACTGGACAAAATGAAGAAGATGGATACATATATGCATACGCTGACGACGTAGCCGTAGGATCAACAGATATACAGAAGCTGCAGAAAATTATTGAGAAAATAGGTAAATGGTTCAGTGAACACAAATGACACGTAAACATAACAAAGACCGAAATGTTGATTTTTCATAAAAGGAGGTAAAACACCCAAGAATGCAGAAATTATCATCAGAGGACAAAAAAGAAAACTCTCATCATACTTTAAATATCTAGGGGTGACATTGCAACCAGCAGCCAAATGCTTCACAAAACATACAACAGAACATGCAGCCCAAGCAATAATAGCAATACAAGACATCAAAAACATCCACTTACTCAGTCTAGAAACGGCCATGAAATTATTGAACACAAAAACCTCTTCAATCCTGGCCTGGGGGTTATATGGGACCACCTGAGAGACAAAAATCTAGAAACACTAGAAAAGATAAAATCGACTTATCTACAAAGAGCACTAGGTCTCTCAAAGACAACAAGATAGAGACTAGTGCACCTGCTAGCGAGACAGAAATTTCTAATCGAAGACATAAAACTTCGATATATGATGCAACACACCAAGGCCGCCAGAAATCAACTGAAGGTCATAGAGGAGTTCTATGGCACTGAAGCAATGACGAGCCGCTCATGAACAGCACCAAACTTTGAACTGCGACATGTCATAACTTGATAATCTATTCACAGCTTTCATCATCTAATTTGCAAAAAAAAAAAAAAAAAAAAAAATTATCACGACCAAACCGCAACATGTGTGTGAATTGTGTAACGAAGCCTGTGAAAAGTGTCACATAGAACTGTGCAATAAAAGAGGGAAATCTGCAAATGAATATGCAAAAATGTAAAAGTTATTCAAAGTAACTCTATATGGCTATTTGGCTGCAGTTTTACTAAATAAAATTAAAAACAAACATTATTCTCTATGTACAGAAGTAGTTTTGGTCTGGGTTAATTTTAAGGCAATGCATTTAAATGTACCATCATTGGCGGTGACCAAGATGCCAGTGACTGTCACGAAACCTCCTTGGTTTGAAGTATGACACCAGCACCGCAGGATTAAATTCCTGAGAGGTATTTGGCAGTTAGGACCAGCAAAGCCATGAAAACCCACCAGATCTGCAGGGTTTCCTCAGAACTGTAGGTGAGACTATACCTACACCTCAACAACAAGGGGAAGGGTAAACTGGCTGGGCTAATAGCAGAAAATTTAAAGGGGAGAGGAACTGCATCTCATGGTAGAAACTCTTTTTTAGTGTAAGATCGGTGTCCAGTGGGAAACTCAGCCAGGAAAGTACTAAAGATGTTAAAAAAAGTTCAAGATACTCACAAAAATAAAGTGAAAAATAATGTTAGTATATTCCATCAAAATACTGGGGGATTGAAGAATAAAATTGATAAGCTTCTTCTTTGTTTAGAAGATATAGAAACTGAGAATGTAATAGATGTACTATGCCTGTCTGAGCATCACATTGTCACTGATATGCAAAAGGTTAGCATCAGTGTATAGGCCCTCCTCGGGGAATTTCCAGCTATTTCTAGAAAACTTGGATGCTTTGTTGTGCTATCTGTCAGACAAAGGGAAGCAAATTATCATTTGTGGGGATTTCAATGTTGATTCCCTGAAAGAGTTTAATAGGATGACTGACCTTGTAGTATTACTCAGTTCTTTCAATTTGAGCTCCATCATTGATTTTCCTACTTGGATAACAAAGAATAGCAGGACATTAATAGATAACTTTTTTACAGACCAATATAAGTTTAAGGACATAAATGCTTATCCTGTTGAGAATGGTCTTTCAGATCATGGTGCACAGCTCCTTACGGTACATGACATAGCTCCATGCAGTATATCAAATCAGAATTTCAAAGCAGTGCGTTCAGTTAACAATATAAATAATGCAAACCTTAGGGAAAGCCTAAAAAAGCTAGACTGGGATGAAGTGTACATGGAACCCGATGCAAACTTGAAATATAACTTATTTCACGATACATTTTTAAGGGTATTTGAAAATTGTTTTCCCAAGAAAATAGTTAAACATAATTCCAAGAAATAATATAAAAAACCTTGGCTAACTAAAGGAATAAGAATATCTTGCAACTGTAAAAGAGAACTGTGTCTAACAGCCTAAGAAAACTGTATCTAACAGCAAGAGGCAGTAATGACTCCAAAATTGTTCAATATTATAGAAACTATTGTGCGGTACTAAGAAAAGTTATTGAAAAGTCCAGAAGCATGTGTATCATGTCTGAGATCAGTAGCTCTGATAATAAAATTAAAGCAATTTAGAATATTACTGAAAGAGAAACAGGGCAACCAAGAGCACAGGAAGACTTTAGTGCCATAAAACTGAATGACAAGTGTACTAACAAACAATCAGAAATTGAAAATATTTTCAATAATCATTTTTTAAATGTTGTGGAGAAAATAGGATTTAGATCTTCAGTAAAAGAGGCAAGGCTTCTAATAGAAGAGGCCATACCTGTGCAGTTTGAAACAACTGTATTTCCACCAACCTCTCCCTCTGAAATCAGTAAAATAATAAACTCCCTGAAAAGTAAAAGCTCTTACGGAATTGATGGCATTTCCAGCAAGATACTTAAAGCTTGTTCCCCACAGATAAGTAGGATTCTCAGCCACATATTTAATAGCTCTTTGGAGCAGGGTGTTTTCCCCGATACACTGAAATATGCCATTGTAAAACCATTGCATAAAAAGGGGGATACGTCAGATGTCAACAACTATCGCCCAATCTCTCTTCTGACAGCTCTATCAAAAATTTTTGAGAAAGTAATATATTCAAGAGTAGCCTCCCATATTTGTAAAAATAAAGTACTAACAAAATGTCAGGTTGGTTTTTAGAAAGGCTTTTCCACAGAAAATGCTATATACTCTTTCACTGATCAAATATTAAATGCTCTGAATAACCGGACATCACCCATTGGTATTTCCTGTCATCTCTCAAAGGCGTTTGTTTGTGTAATTCATGGAATTCTTTTAGATAAACTAAATCATTATGGTATGAGGGGGGCAGTGCACAAATGGTTTAATTCATACGTAACTGGAAGAATGCAGAAAGTTGAAGTAAGTGGTTCATGTAATGTTATAACAACAGATGATTCCTCAAACTGGGGGGGCTATCAAGTACGGGGTCCCTCATGGTTCGGTTTTAGGTCCTTTACTGTTCTTGATATACACTCCTGGAAATGGAAAAAAGAACACATTAAAACCGGTGTGTCAGACCCACCATACTTGCTCCGGACACTGCGAGAGGGCTGTACAAGCAATGACTACACACACGGCACAGCGGACACACCAGGAACCGCGGTGTTGGCCGTCGAATGGCGCTAGCTGCGCAGCATTTGTGCACCGCCGCCGTCAGTGTCAGCCAGTTTGCCGTGGCATACGGAGCTCCATCGCAGTCTTTAACACTGGTAGCATGCCGCGACAGCGTGGACGTGAACCGTATGTGCAGTTGACGGACTTTGAGCGAGGGCGTATAGTGGGCATGCGGGAGGCCGGGTGGACGTACCGCCGAATTGCTCAACACCTGGGGCGTGAGGTCTCCACAGTACATCGATGTTGTCGCCAGTGGTCGGCGGAAGGTGCACGTGCCCGTCGACCTGGGACCGGACCGCAGCGACGCACGAATGCACGCCAAGACCGTAGAATCCTACGCAGTGCCTAGGGGACCGCACCGCCACTTCCCAGCAAATTAGGGACACTGTTGCTCCTGGGGTATCGGCGAGGACCATTCGCAACCGTCTCCATGAAGCTGGGCTACGGTCCCGCACACCGTTAGGCCGTCTTCCGCTCACGCCCCAACATCGTGCAGCCCGCCTCCAGTGGTGTCGCGACAGGCTTGAATGGAGGGACGAATGGAGACGTGTCGTCTTCAGCGATGAGAGTCGCTTCTGCCTTGGTGCCAATGATGGTCGTATGCGTGTTTGGCGCCGTGCAGGTGAGCGCCACAATCAGGACTGCATACGACCGAGGCACACAGGGCCAACACCCGGCATCATGGTGTGGGGAGCGATCTCCTACACTGGCCGTATACCTCTGGAGAGCGTCGAGGGGACACTGAATAGTGCATGGTACATCCAAACCGTCATCGAACCCATCGTTCTACCATTCCTAGACCGGCAAGGGAACTTGCTGTTCCAACAGGACAATGCACGTCCGCATGTATCCCGTGCCACCCAACGTGCTCTAGAAGGTGTAAGTCAACTACCCTGGCCAGCAAGATCTCCGGATCTGTCCCCCATTGAGCATGTTTGGGACTGGATGAAGCGTCGTCTCACGCGGTCTGCATGTCCAGCACGAACGCTGGTCCAACTGAGGCGCCAGGTGGAAATGGCATGGCAAGCCGTTCCACAGGACTACATCCAGCATCTCTACGATCGTCTCCATGGGAGAATAGCAGCCTGCATTGCTGCGAAAGGTGGATATACACTGTACTAGTGCCGACATTGTGCATGCTCTGTTGCCTGTGTCTATGTGCCTGTGGTTCTGTCAGTGTGATCATGTGATGTATCTGACCCCAGGAATGTGTCAATAAAGTTTCCCCTTCCTGGGACAATGAATTCACGGTGTTCTTATTTCAATTCCAGGAGTGTACATAATGACTTACCATTCCACATTCATGAAGATGCAAAGTTAGTTCTTTTTGCTGATGATACAAGTACTGTAATAACATCCAAAAACCAAGAATTAAGTGATGTAATTGTAAATGATGTTTTTCATTAAATTATTAACTGGTTCTCAGCAAATGGACTCTCTTTAAATTTTGATAAAACACACTATATACAGTTCCGTATAGTAAATGGCACAACCCCAGTAATAAATGTAGACTCTGAACAGAAGTCTGTAGCTAAGGTAGAATTTTCAAAATTTGTAGGTGTGTCCATTGATGAGAGGTTAAATTGGAAGCAACACATTAATGGTCTGCTGAAACGTCTGAGTTCAGCTACGTATGCTATTAGGGTTATTGCAAATTTTGGTGATAAGAATCTCAGTAAATTAGCTTACTATGCCTACTTTCATTCACTGTTTTTGTATGGCATCATATTCTTGGTTAATTCATCGTTGAGTAGAAAAGTATTCATTGCCCAAAAATGTGTAATCAGAATAATTGCTGGAGCCCACCCACGATCATCCTTCAGACATCTATTTAAGGATCTAGGGATCATCACAGTAACCTCACAGTATATATATTCAGTTATGAAATTTGTTGTTAATAATCCAACCCAGTTCAAAAGTAATAGCAGTGTGCATAGCTATAACACTACGAGAAAGGATGATCTTCACTATGCAGGGTTAAATCTGTCTTTGGCACAGAAAGGGGTAAATTATGCTGCCACAAAAGTCTTTGGTAACCTACCAAACAGCATCAAAAGCCTGACAGATAGCCAACCAACATTTAAAAATAAATTTCTAGATGACAACTCCTTCTACTCATTCGTTGAATTTTTAGATATAAATTAAGGGAGGGGAAGGAAGAAAATAAATAAAAAAACTAACTTAAACGTTAGTGCCATGCAATATTTTGTGTAATGTAATATCTTGTACAGACATCTTTTATTAATCTGACACGTTCCACATCATTACGAAGTGTCGTATTCATGATCTATGGAACAAGTATTAATCTAATCTAATCTCGCCCGTGTGACGGACACAACTTGCAGGGTTCTAGTGCCTACTCTTACAGTCTGTCGTTTCCTTGTTGGGACCAAGTATTTAAACAGAACCCAGCAGGATCACTGAGGCTAACTTTTGTCGGTATTTTGGGAATCAACACGAAGTGTCCGTGTCCCATTACAGACGAACTTGTGAACAAATGACAGCAACTAGCGTCGGCACAATACGACACGATGCTGCGGCCTACTGGCTTAGGAACGCGCTATCATGCTAAACTGTTCCTCCTCATTGCTTGTACTTCTGGCACTCTCTCTTTCTTCTCTCTACTTTATGGGCCCTTCAGAGATTACATTTCTGTAACTTTTGTTTTAACTGTTGCTTGATGACATGAGAACCTTATACTGAACGCTAGTACTCACTTTCCTCCCGATTCCATTGCTTAAAACCCGTTTACTGTTACCTTTTAGATTAAGAAGCCGAATTTGGGCTCTTCCCACTGTTACGACAGTGGTACTGTCCTTCCTATTCACCTACATCCATATGATTAGATTCGATTAATCAGTGTTCAGAGTGACTGCATGATTCACATTTCCAAGTAGGATTCAGTCATATGCTTTAAAGCCACAAGGTATGGCAGCTGTCTTGCTTGGTGTCACTCATTAGCAGAGGAGGTGGGCGGGCGAAGTGTAATGTCACAACACGAAAATGTACGGAGTTGCAGAAATAGACACCTGAATTTTCAGAACTCGGCCTCTCTCATTCTTTTGACAGTAACTTACGTTCAGAGGGTTCTTTACGGCATAGTCCTCGATAGCGGTGACATCCCGAGAACATGTTTCCCAATCTATCACCTGCAATTGAGCGCTGCTGACACAACAGGTGGGTCAGTGAAAAGAAGATAGTTTAGTGTAGCTGGTGCTGATCTACATCAAAGAGAACTACCTCCCACTGGGATATGGTGTGACACCATCGTTATACACTCAAGCGCTAAAGGAACTTTTATAAGCATGCATATTCAAATACAGAGATATGTAAACTGGAAGAATACGGCGCTGCGGTCAGCAACGCTTATATAAGGCAATTAGTGTCTGGCGCAGTTGTTAAATCGGTTACTGCTGCTACAATAGCAGGTTATCAAGATTTATGTGAGTGTGAACGTAGTGTTACAGTCGGCGCGCGAGCTATGGGACACAACATGTTCGAGATAGCGATGAATTGATAATTTTCCCGTACGACCATTGCACGAGCGTACCCCGCGTATCAGGAAGCCGGCAAAACATCAAATAGCCGACATCTCCGTGGGCAGAAAAAGATAGTGCAAGAAAGGGACCAACGACGACTGAGGAGAATGGTTCAACTTGCCAGAAGTGCTGCAGATTTTAATGCTGGGCCATCAACAAATGTCAGCGTGCGAAACATTCAACGAAACGTCATCGATATGGGCTTTCGGAGAAGAAGGCCCACTCGTGTACCCTTGATGACCTCACGACACAAAGCTTTACGCTCCGCTTGGGCCCATTAACACCGAAATAGTGTTCATGACTGGAAAAGTGTTGCCTGGTCGGACGACTCGCGTTTCAAATTCTATCAAGCGGATGGACGTGTACATGTATGGAGACAACCTCTTGAATCCATGGACTCTGCATTTCAGCAGTGGACTATTTAAGCTGGTGGATACTCTGTGGTGGTGTGAGGCTTGTGCTGTTGGAATGATATGGGATCCCTGATACGTCTAGATATTACTCTGACAGGTGACACGTATGTAACCATCCTGTCTCATCACCAGCATCCATTCATGCGCATTGTGAACTCCGACTGACTAGGGCAATTCCATCAGGACAATGCGACACCCAACACGTCCAGAATTCCTACAAAGCGGCTCCAGGAACACTCTTCTGAGTTTAAACACTTCCGCTGGCCACCGAACTCACCAGACATGAGCATTATTCATCATATTTGGGATGCCTTGCAATGCGCTGCTCAGAAGAGATCTCCACCTCGTCGTATTCTTACGGATTTATGGACGGCCCTGCAGGATTCATGTGTCAGTTCCCTCCAGCACTAGTTCCGACATTGGTCGAGTCCATGCCATGTCGTGCTGCAGCACTTTTGTGTTCTCGTGGGGGCCCTACACGTTCATTATTAGGCAGGTGTACCAGTTTCTTTGCCTCTTTAGTGTTATTCTTCAGGCAGAGGATGTGCATGGCTGGCGATAACGAGGTGTGGTTACACAAGCGGCGGAGCCACCAAACGTATAATGTCGGTGGCAACGATATAAGATATTCTACACGTGTCCCAGCCTCTCGTATTTCATTCTCGTGAATCATTCGCAAGACATATGATGGAGGCAGCGTAATATTTGCACCATCTTCTTCGTATATAGTTATTCAAAATTTACCCAACAGTATTTTGAGAGCAGTACGTCACATTTCTTTCACGAATTCCGATTTAGATTTCCTGAACATTCTTGCTTTCCTTTAGTATGGACCATACCAACCTGTTACGATCCTAGTAGCTCTATTGTTGTGTCCTGTTGCGCTTGAGGTAGGTGGAATGTGTGGAGGAGTAGTGGACAGGTGGAAAAGGAAGAGGAGGAGATGGTGATGGAGATGGAATAGAAAGAGAAAGGGGGGGGGGGATATGGTCAGAGGAAGCAGCTCTGTTGTTGTCTTGCCTACTTCTTAAATACTCGAAATACTGCAATAATACTCTAGAACTGATTGCACTAGAGTTCTGTGCACGATTTCCTTTATGCATGCATTGCATTATGTCAGAACCATTCCAACGAATTTAACTCTAACATTCACCTTCCCTAATACAGTCTTTACTTGCTTGCCCAATTTGGTAATGGTTCTTACTATTACTCCTAAATACTGATACAGTGTGACACGCTTCAGTGTAAGTTATATAATTCTTCATATAGGTTCAAACCTCATCTACAATAGTTATAGAAGATTATCTTGAAACTACTATACAGTATTATAAGCTCTAATGTAAGAGGAACTGCAGTGCAGTGTCCCTTGACTGAAAAATAAGTTACATGGGGGTTGTCAAAGTTGCTTCTTGGGTATTACTCCTATTAAGTTTCCCATCTGTGGGGCAGCATAAGCACTTTCTGTTGACTTATCGAAATAATTTATCATAAGTCAGCATATGACGTAACCCTACGGGAACCTCGTGCCTGTTTTTTTTTTTTTTTTTTTTTTTTTTTTTTTGTACGAGGTGCATTCAAGTTCTAAGGCCTCCGATATTTTTCTAATTAACTACTCACCCGAAATCGATGAAACTGGCGTTACTTCTCGACGTAATCGACCTGCAGACGTACACATTTTTCACAACGCTAACGCCATGATTCCATGGCAGCGGCGAAGGCTTCTTTAGGAGTCTGTTTTGACCACTGGAAAATCGCTGAGGCAATAGCAGCACGGCTGGTGAATGTGCGGCCACGGAGAGTGTCTTTCATTGTTGGAAAAAGCCAAAAGTCACTAGGAGCTAGGTCAGGTGAATAGGGAGTATGAGGAATCACTTCAAAGTTGTTATCACGAAGAAATTGTTGCGTAATGTTAGCTTGATGTGCGGGTGCGTTGTCTTGGTGAATCAGCACACGCTCAGCCTTTCCCAGGCGTTTTTGTTGCAGTGCAGGAAGGAATTTGTTCTTCAAAACATTTTAGTACGATGAACCTGTTACCGTAGTGTCCTTTGGAAAGGAATGGGTAAGGATTACGCCCTCGCTGTCCCAGAACATGGACACCATCATTTTTTCAGCACTGGCGGTTACCCGAAATTTTTTTGGTGGCGGTGAATCTGTGTGCTGCCATTGAGCTGACTGGCGCTTTGTTTCTGGATTGAAAAATGGCATCCACGTCTCATCCATTGTCACAACCGACGAAAAGAAAGTCCCATTCATGCTGTCGTTGCGCGTCAACATTGCTTGGCAACATGCCACATGGGCAGCCATGTGGTCGTCCGTCAGCATTCGTGGCACCCACATGGATGACACTTTTCGCATTTTCAGGTCGTCATGCAGGATTGTGCGCACAGAACCCACAGAAATGCCAACTCTGGAGGCGATCTGTTCAACAGTCATTCGGCGATCCCCCAAAACAATTCTCTCCACTTTCTCGATCATGTCGTCAGACCGGCTTGTGCGAGCCCTAGGTTGTTTCGGTTTGTTATCACACGATGTTCTGCCTTCATTAAACTGTCGAACCCACGAACACACTTTCGACACATCCATAACTCCATCACCACATGTCTCCTTCAACTGTCGATGAATTTCAATTGGTTTCACACCACGCAAATTCAGAAAACAAATGATTGCACGCTGTTCAAGTAAGGAAAACGTCGCCATTTTAAGTATTTAAAACAGTTCTCATTCTCGCCGCTGGCGGTAAAATTCCATCTGCCGTACGGTGCTGCCATCTCTGGAACGTATTGACAATGAATGCGGCCTCATTTTAAAACAATGCCTATTTTTCTATCTCTTTCCAGTGCGGAGAAAAAAAAATCGGAGGCCTTGGAACTTGAATGCACCTCATATCTGTTGACGATATAAAGCACAGTGTACGTGTACATATATGAGACCTCCTTCCAAACCCATGAATCTATTTCAGCCAAATGTGGCAAAGAAACAGCAGGCCTCACTAGTATCAGCAATGGGAGGCTACGTACCTGCAATAGGAGTGGAAGGCAGGAAAATATGTTTTTTCCAGTCCCTAGCATATAGACTGTCCTTTACAACAGGCATGCTGTGTGGGAACAGTAGTGGTCTGCCAATTGAGCTCACTTTGCAACGTAACATTCATGTAATGGGCAAGAATTGGTTCTCTGGGCTCTGACATGTAGGATGCCCTGCATGAAACGTGTGTTGTGTTGGTGTGGTATTTGTCTGCCATGTTAAACTGTATTGGAGGGGCTACACATGGCGATGAGGATGGCTGCAGACATAGGACAGAGAGAGGGGAAAAATGGGGAGATGCTTGACGTAGGTGGTATGTGTGGAGGAGTAGTGGACAAGTGGAAAAGGAAGAGGGGTAGGTGGAGATGGAGATTGAATAGAGAAGGGGAGGATATGGTCAGAGGAAGGGAAAGGAAGATATGGCGAGAGAAAGGGCTGGAGGAAATGGACAGAGGGAATGAGAGGAGGAGATGAAGAGACAGAGAGAGTGGGGAGAAGCAGATTAACAGATGAGGTGGGTTGACTGAGGGAGAAAGAGGTGGGCACAGAGAGATTGAGGAGAAGGTGTATGGAATATATGTGTGAAATACATATATGGGTGAAGCCATGGGGAAAAGGCTAGTTCGTAATAAATCAGAGTGTCGCTGTCTAATGTGGACTGACAATAAACTATTTTTCTTGACACAGAAGCAGAATTGATCAGGAGCTACCTTTCATTGCTGCAGCAGAGGAGAGAGGTAAGAATTGATCAGGAGCTACCTTTCATTGCTGCAGCAGAGGAGAGAGGTAACAGCAAGGAATGATGACTGTATGAGGCCAACAGAGGCAGAAGATGAGGTCGGTTTGGAAATAGCTACCTTAACTCTCGTTTCCGATAGCACCATTCCAGCACGTGGTTAAGTGGGTTAGGCAAATCACACAAAGTGTACGATTCTTGTGTATACAGAGAACTCGCAACGCTAGAAAATAATAGTGACATGCAGGAATGCCATCAGAGGAACAACCCTTGGTGGATGAATTGGCAGTTGAGCCTCCAAATGTAATGTGTTGCAAATAAATAGAGGGAAGACTAATTATTATAGGACTGCACAGTTGTCGAAGAACCACTGGAAAAGTCACATCCGTTAAATACCTGAGGTCAGGTGGACAGAACGGTTTAAAGCGGAACGATCACATAAAACTAATCGCGGGTAAGACAGTTGCCAGAATGAAATTCATTGGAGGAATCCTCAGAGCCTCGCGGGATTAGCCGAGCGGAACGATCACATAAAACTAATCGCGGGTAAGACAGTTGCCAGAATGAAATTCATTGGAGGAATCCTCAGACCCTCGCGGGATTAGCCGAGCGGTCTGGGGCGCTGCAGTCATGGACTGTGCGGCTGGTCCCAGCGAAGGTACGAGTCCGCCCTTGGGCATGGGTGCGTGTGGTTGTCCTTAGGCTACTTTAGGTTAAGTAGTGTGTAAGCTTATGGACTTATGACTTTAGCAGTTAAGTCATCTAGAATTCCACACACATTTGAACATTTGAATCCTCAGACAGTGAAGTCGACCCACGAAGGTCGTAGCTTACAGACAACTTGTCCAACCGTTAGTTGAATATTGTTCGTCATTGTGGGACCCATATCACATAGACTGATCTAGGAAATAGAGAATACTCAAGAACACTAGCGCTTTTCGTTACAAGCTGGTTTAGTAATAGTAAAAGCGTCACTGATATGCTCAGATAACTTCGCTCACAGACGCTACAAGAGAGGCTTTGTGTAACATGGTGTTGTTTCCTCTTGAAAATACGATTAAGTCAATATGTTGCTTCCTCCTATGAGTATCTTAGAAAAAGGCCATGAAGGTAAAATTAGAGAGATCCGAGTTCACACCAAGGCATACCAACAACCATTTTTCCGGTATACCATTAGCGACTGGAAAAGGAAAGGAATGGTGAGTGGGTGACACAGTGTACCCTCCACCACACACCTCAAAGTGACTTGTGGAGTATAAACGTAGATTTACATGTATATTAGGATTGATGACAAGAGTGAACGTTTGTGGAGAAACGAGAGGAGTGACAGGTATGAGTGAGGAGAGGAGAGGCGGGGAATATGGTTGTCGGAGAGAGCTGAGAAGATAGGGGAGGGACTCTGGTGGAGATGGCCAACTAGATGCAGTTAATGTGTGTTGTTCTCGTAGACGATAGCGTACGAGACTACTGAGCCTTGAGGCTTTGGTTCGTTTTCGATTCTCGCTACCATCCCATGTCCTATTTCTGCGTCTCTCTCTCGTTTCATTTAAGAAAACCAAACAAACACGTTTGGTGACACCGTCTCTGGCGGAGCACTTGAATTTTAGCGTGCAACGGCCTGATTGGCTAACTTCAGAGCTAATTAACTAGTAAACGGTGCAAAGTATCGAATTTTTATCTTACGAAATATTTCTCAGCACAACCTACGCTGCAACACCCTTACGAGCGCTTCAGGCTGCTTCTGACCACCCTGTGGCCGCTGGCCATTAAAGGTAAAATATGAGGAAATTTAATAATTAACGAAATTTTACTTCTTGCACGCAACAGTGTAGTAGGAGAAGATGCATAAGAAAATTTTTAGGTGGATTGGGAATAAGCAAGGTGCGACATTCAGTACACAGAGCTGCCAATTATGGCAACACCTGTACCCGAGTTGATCAATGATAGTGGCTGGCAAATGATGGAGTGCTTTATCTCGACAATAGACGACCAAATGTTTGCAGTGGGGATAAGTCTTGAAAGCGTTCTGGCCGTGACAACGGCTGAACGCCCTCTGTTTCATGTTAGATCAAAACAAGGATCACGTGTGACCTTGCGTTATCAAAAAAAAAAAAAAAAAAAAAAATGGTTCAAATGGCTCTGAGCACTGTGGGACTTAACATCTGTGGTCATCAGTCCCCTAGAACTAAGAACTACTTAAACCTAACTAACCTAAGGACATCACACACATCCATGCCCGAGGCAGGATTCGAACCTGCGACCGTAGCAGTCGCGCGGTTGCGGACTGCGCGCCTGAACCGCTAGACCACCGCGGCCGGCTTGCGTTATCATGTTGAAACGTAACGTTAGTAGCACCGAGGAGCTTGGGGATGGCCACCAATCTTAACTCATCAGACATGTAACAGCTGCTATCCAAATTACCGCCTATACGAATCAGGAACTACGGCATTATGTACCCAACGGTACCTCACACCAATGCGCTAAGTACTGGGGATGTATGACCATGATGAATGAAATCTGACAACGTTCGCCCTCTTCGGAACATACACACACGGACACGTCCTTCCTGATGCTGTATGTCTATCGTGCTGTCTGGAAAGACGATTTGATGACACTTTTATTGTAGCGAGGCCGTTCGATGCCCTTCTTTGTGTCGCTTCAAGGTAACAGGTCATCGCAATGTTACTGTGGATGTTCCTCTTGTGAGAAACAAACATACTCAAGATACGATCCTGAAGTTTCCTTCTTTCTTACAGGAGGAGTGACGTGATGTTCTGCAAAACAACCAACATTCAAATGTGATTTCGGTATCAGTATGTCGCTCTGTAATATTTTCTTACATAATATATGTAGATTACATTAGTCTTACCTACGTTGAGCTGTTACGCTTGAAAGGAGTCTGCTGGGGCACACTTGTATGTGGCACTCGAATATGATAAGAATGTTAATGTAAACTAAATTGAGACTATGATATTATAAACGATTTATGTCTCTGACAGGCTTTATAAAGCGGATCGCTGACTGTGCGCGACCGCAGACCCAGACATACTGCTTCTGGTCTGAGTCTGTAGTTTTGGAGTAAGAGAGCGCTGGGCGCACAGTCATAGATAGTTGACTGTGAGCGAAAAACAATGGAGGAGGCAGTTCTTGTAGTGTGCTCCGTGAAGCCACCAACTGTTAGATTAATGTAGATATATCAATATTGTTGCACATGAAAGAAGAAGTTTTCATACAAGCAAGGCAAAGATGTTAAATAATTATGATTTTTGTTTTGCCCGTGCGTTAGTATAGATGAGTTGGCTGATACCTTGTAATTGTTGGGTGAACCTAGAATATACGTAAACTGATTTGATAAAAAGCCTAGTTAGATATTTCACTTTTGTAATGTTTCCAAGATTTGTTAAGAGAGATATATGTAATTTGATAATCTGCATTCATGCTGGTTCAGTGAGGTCAAATAACACCCGCCAGGATAGCCGAGAGCGCAACCGCGCTGCTTGCTGGACTCGGGTAAGCGCACCGGCCCGGATCCAATCCGCCCGGCTGATTAACGACGACGGCTGGTGTGCCTGCCAGCCTGAATGTGGTTTTTAGGCGGTTTTCTACAACCTCCTAGGTGAATACCGGGCTGGTCCTCACGTCCCAGCACAGTTCCACGACTCGCTGATATTTGAAACACATTCACACTTCTTCACACTTAACACTAGACGCAGACAACAGGGATACACTAATTCCGCCCTGGGGGGTGTAGGGTGGCGGCAGGAAGGCCCTCCGGCCACCCCTTACAATTAACCCTGCCGACCCTGAGCACAATGCGGGATAAAGGCAGTAGCAAAGCAAAGCAAGTGCTGTTAGATAATACTTGCTGTATAAATATTGTTCGTGAATCAGTTAGTAAATATGACACACTTTTTTTGAGCAATGCTACTTCAATTGTCAAATGTTTTTGAAAAGCCAGACTCAATTTGGAAAATAATTGTGCTAAAAAAACTGAAGTGTTAGTAATTCATAATTAGTGCCGCTCCCTGTCCAGGTCATATATTATTCAAAGAAGTTAGATTTTCTTAAATGGGCTCTCATTTATCAGCCAAAAGAATTTCATGTGTATCTCAAGTATTATGGCCAGCATTGCACAGTGCTGAGCCTGTAGCTAGCACTAATATTTCATTATGAGAGACCAGAATAGATCGCGTTCCACCGTTGCTGCTTTAGAGGTAAGACAATTTAATTTGTTTATTATGTGCACAGGGACCAAAGTTATCATTTTGAACAGGGCCAGAGGATTCAGTGACTAAGGGGCTGAATGTATTTTTCAGTGACTGTATTTCTTCATTGGTATTGTGAGCTGCACTGCACAATCAGTCCGTATAAAATTTTGCTAACAGTAACACAGAGTAAGCACACCACTTGCAGTTACAGCACACTATACGATAATTTGAGTTATGTATCAAGTTTTGTATCCAGTCCACATTCACGCATTAATTCACTGTACCACAAAACAGATCAAGTAAGACAATTTAAATATTTGTATGCACTCGCCATCATTCAATGTATTAGACACAAAGCAGAATAATTTTACTAAGTGTCCAGAAATATTTTATTTAAAAAATGTTGCACGCTGTAACGTTAGTCGTTTGCATACGAGGATCTACACTGCCCAAAAAATAATGCAACACCCTGAACTAGTCTGTTCTGTGGCAGCAGATCATAGACAAAATGTGCATGCTGTGGGGTCACAGTCTTAGTGTTCCATTTGTCACGATCATCGGCTCAGAAAGCCCCTCTATGTAGTCTGTGTTCTGACCCTGTTGTCAATAACTGTGCTAAGTTTCGAGGTGAACAGTGTTTACAAAATACATTTTATGGCTCAACCATGCCCAATTGGCGAATATGTAGTCCTGCTCAACAGCTTCAGCCATTAGAACGGGATCGTTTTGTGGCCGTGCGGGAAACTGGATGGGCGTATCGACGGAGTACTGCGCATCTTGAGCTCAATGTGTCGGTGGTCTATGGAAAATTGCCTTATCTGCAGACGAGGTTCTGGACGTTCGCATAGCACAAACGTACGTCAAAATCGAGGTGTTATGCGAGCAGCGCTGGCTAATCTAACATCATCTATGGACAAAATCCGTTCACATGTAGCAACTGTGTTCCATCTGGGACCATTGGAAACCGTCTACCTCAACAGTATAGGATCATGCGTGCCATTGGCGAACCTACAATGAGACTGCAAAGATTGGCTACTCTCGTGCCGTGAAAGACTTGTCGTGGAAGTGGAATTGCTCTCTGCTGTCGTCAGTAAAGAGAGTAGTTTATTCTGCTTACGGGTGACGGAGGTACACGTGTATGGGTTAGACCTGACGAACTGTCTGTCCCAGAGTTCATTCGCCCAAGACACACAGGTCCCACCACGGGATTAATGGTGTGGGGAGAAACTCGCGGTTACATTTGGTGTTTGTGCGAGGTCCTCTGTATAGTGCAGACTGTTGTATCCACGCTTCTATCATTTCTTCGACGGCCGTGGTGACCGAGCGGTTCTAGGCGCTACAGTCTAGAACGGCGCGACCGCTACGATCGCCGATTCGAATCCTGTCTCTGGCATGGATGTGTGTGATGTCCTTAGGTTAGTTAGCTTTAAGTAGTTCTAAGTTCGAAGGGGACTGATGACCTCAGATGTCCCATAGTGCTCAGAGCCATTTAAACCATATGACCCATCTGTCATTTCTTCGACAGGAAGGTGATGTGCTTTTCCAGCAGGACAATACACTTAGACACACAGCTGCTGCGGAGAAACGGCTTCTCGTGGTGTACATCAACTGTCATGGCCAGCACATTCACCAGATCCCTTGCCAATCGAGATGATGAAGATGAGTCAAATTACTCGTTCTCCAGGGCCTGGAAGAACTACTCCTGAACTGCAACCACAGGCGCAAGATGCTTGGAGCGGTCTATAACAAGATGCCATTCGGTATTTTCATGATCGCTTTCAATCGGATAGACACAACTTCGTTGCCGTCAGTTGTTCTCACAGCTTTTACTGTCACACCTTGTAAGGTGTCAGGCAAATCCTACACCTTCCATGAAAACCCTGACATGATAAGCAAATCCAGTAGTATGTCACATAGCTCCGAATGAATCGTGACATTAAATTAACCAAAGTAATACGAGTAACGAGTGAGCAAATGGAATACCACAGACTAACACAAGAATGCCTAAATGCATGTCGTACCTTCCCACTGTCAGACCGACGCAGTTCCGAGGGGAGAAACGAGAACAGAAGCCGAGAGCAGAACCGTGTTAAGCTAGAAGGACCTACGATTAGGGACGGACTGGACACCCACGTCGCCAGCTAACCACTAGGGCCACACAACCCGCAAGTTTTAGCGTGAAACGTTTTCGCGTCTCTGTTACGTCAAGGACCACCCCCAGCCCATGTTAAAAGCTACAGCCCTCCAGAAAAACAGTATAGATCTTACGATAACACAAAAAGAGCCGCACCACCAGCAACTTTTAGGGTGAGACTTTTTCGTGTCTCTGTTACATTAGGACCAGTGCCCAGCCCATGTTAACAGCTAGAGCCCTCCAGAAGAAGAGTATAGATCTTACGATAACGCTAAAAGGACCACACCAGCTGCAGGTTTTAGCGTGAGAGTTTTTCACGTCTCTGCTACGTTGCAAACTTTAAAAACATTGCCGCACCACGAAAAGTATAACGTTTCTCATTGGATAGACAGAATTTTTGTAGGCGGAGATTAAGGTTAACATTGAGACCCTGATTGGTCACATGAAAACACAGCCAGATAGTTTTTTTTAAACCAACTTCGGTAAATTGTAGTAAGGAGAAGTTAGGAGACAGTTGGTTCCGAGACGGCGAGCTGGATGGCTGCTGCGCCGGCCGCTGCCGCCCTGACGCTGCCGAAACACCGACAAGGTAATGAACGCACGCGATGCCTCGATTTTGAGCGCATAAAGCTTCACTCAGAACTGCAGAGGTCTCATCTGTTACACCCCCTTTTTGCGTAATACTAGTGTCGATCGTAAATTAAAGCTCATGGCGTTCACATTTGCCACTTGAAGTAAAAATCTGAAACGCGATGATTTATCTTTATATAGTTATTGAGAAGCCACATTAGCCACTGTAATTTACGACAAGTTAGATAAGTTATTGAAGATAATTGACGGTCACTGTAGACCATTGTGATAGTTTTCTCTTTTGTTAAACTTCATTTAAACATAGATTATAGTTGTGATATGGCATAGCTCACCCTTCGATCCATTGTAGAACTTGGATACCCATTCAGGGAATATTCATTCACATTTTTGTTGAACGCAGTTGGTTTTTACCATCCTGTATTAAAACATTTCCTTTTATCAATAGTGCAATTTATAAACGATGTTTTGTGAGTAGAATAAAATTTCCGATGGTAAACCTGACTGCTTTTTCGGCGTTATTTTACCAGCTAACTAAAAATAGGAAAGCCTTGAACCCCTTCCACTACATTTAGTTAGTATTAAGATTCTTTTACAGGGAGTGCAGTGGAGCTGACGCTGAGATCATTTAGTATTTGGTTATATCATCGCTAGTCTCACTGAACTCTTCTGAATTCTACATGTCATGTGTGGTCTGGCGTCTCCTTAGCAGCAACAGGTCCCAGGTTCAAACTAGTCAATTCCGTTAAAAACATGCTCAGAGCGTCGTTGCGCGAAAGTGGTAGGGAGACACGATATAGAACAAACAGACACCACCATGAATGTTTAGAGCCTGTGTTTCATTAGGTCTGAACTTGTTATCATACACTCCCACAATGATAAATTACCTGTCACCTCACTTGTCGTCTGCCCCTGGTAGCTGTGTGGTCAGCGCGACGGGATGTCACACCTAACGGCCCAGGTTCGATTCCCGGCTGGGTCGGAGATTTTCTCCGCTCAGGGACTGGGTGTTGTGTTGTCCTTATCACCATCGTTTCATCCCCATTGACACGCAAGTCACCGAAGTTGCGTCAACTTGAAAGACTTGCACCAGGCGAACGGTATACCGGACGGGAAGCCCTAGCCACACGGTATTTCTATTTCCTTTATTACCTCGCTTGTCAATAAAATGTCCTTGGGGGTGTCAATAACTTTTTGTGCATTGTATGTATTTAGCACGAACCATGTCAATCTGACGTCTATTGCAAGCCGCCTCCTTCGTGTTGAAGTTTTAATGGGCACAAGTGTACCTTACTCTTCCAATAAGTTACACCTGCCGAAGTAAAAGTCTGGTATGTGAAGAATTCACCGTTGAGGTCTAGGCACGCCACTGCTGTGGGAGAGGCGGCACGGCGAGTCTGCCGCTGCGCGCTCCGGCACCGCAGGCGCCTTCCCGTGGGCCGCAGGCTGTGTGTTGGCGGGCCACGCGGACTTCCTGCGGGCAGAGCGGCTGCAAAGGCGCTACGAGGGCGCCGCCCTATGTCGGCGGGAGTGCAGAGTTGTAATTTGAGGCCGCGGCT
Organism: Schistocerca gregaria; assembly: GCF_023897955.1. NCBI lineage: Eukaryota > Metazoa > Arthropoda > Insecta > Orthoptera > Acrididae > Schistocerca > Schistocerca gregaria. Next base: position 515,642,108 of record NC_064921.1, on the reverse strand, counting down.
GTGATGTGCGCGAGGAGACGGGCTCCCGCCACATCCCGCCTGCGTCTGCTTTACGCTGGTAAATCCCCCCCGGGAATGCAGGGCATGCTTCCGCTCTCCTTAGTTTTAGACGTCCACTGTGGCGTATGTTAATTAAAGATATTATTGCACTCGATTTCGCCATAAGCACGGTCTTCAGCAAAGGATAGAACTGTGCATGTACTAATGTTTTATTTTAAGAGAGGTGCAATACATCCCATTATTTGTCAACATTTTGGCAAATTTGGGGTATTAGATGTAACTACAGTGGCAAATTCGCTTGAAAGTTAAAAAACAACGATTGAAAAGTTACTTTAAGCTTGTAACGACTCATAGCAAACCATCCACACCCTACCTTCTCTGCCAGTGTATATAATAAGAGACGAGGTGAAAAAGATAGTCATTTGGTGGTGATAAAAGGAAAGGCAAATCGAAGATAGTGTTCCCTCTTGCTCCCCTGCCCCACCTCTCTCCTGTCTGTTGGTGCACCCGCTGACGCCCCCTTCTCTTTTCATCCTGCCCCCTCCCTTCGTTTTCCATCCTCTCAGGCCTCTCCCTCAGCAGGCTCCACCTGGCAGTTTTATTCATCGTGTGTGCTCCAAGTGGGTTTAAAGTGTATTGTTCTGGAATTTTTTTTAATACTGTGGCCAACTTTTAACCTGTGCATGTGACGTCAGTGTCTTTTTTTGCGTTCTACAAATTGCCAACTGTGTTTTTTAACTTTATGCTGGCTTTTTAATTGTCCCCCATGAACGTCTCCATGTCAGTGTATTTTTACCTCCATTATCTCCCCTTACTCTGTTTTATGTCCCCTTTTTTATCGCCTTATAAGTAACATTTTATTCATGTATTAGTTGTTATATCACTCGGCTGAAGAGCGGCGGATTGTGCCGCTGACGGAACAATATGGGGCAGAGGAATGAAATCAAAACAAAGAAAAAGAAAAAAAAAGATAGCGTTGTACTGAGAATGAACTAGAATGAGGAGCACATCAACCAATTAAGTATGTATTCCGCTCTGAACTTTAGTTGTACATCGCTTTGTTTCGCCATCCAGTTCATGCTCAATACAACGCTACCTTCGGCGTGAGCTTCCTTTTACAATAATTCATTCAAGACATGACTACATTTTTCACCTAGATTCCTATTAAATACACTGACGGAAAATAAACATCAACATCTAAAAGGAGTTGTGCGACATAAATTAAAGTTGGTAGACATGTTTCTACACCTGATGGATAACGTCTATTCAAATTTCGTGCCAGTCGCATAAGAGTGGCGCTAGAAGTGCCACTACAAGAGTGCAAATCAGGTTTGCTTTAAATATCCGCTGTAACTGTCATTATCGTTAATCACCCTTGAGAATGGACGTGAGGTAAGTTGATGCTAGTCAAGAATGCCTTTAAGCCAACAAGACGCCGTTATCGACACCTCAGTGAGTTTGAGCGAGGTCGTGTAATGTTGGTACGAGAAGTTGGATGTTTCCACTGCGATATTGCAGAAAGATATGGCATGAATGTAGCCCCTGTACGTAATTCCTGGCTGCGGTGGTCTCGGGAATGTAAGGTCGCAAGAACAACGGGCTCCGGACGGCCACGGACATTATTGAGAGGGAAGACCATCATGTTCGGTGTATGACTCTGGCGCAATGCGCTGTATCTGCAGCACCAATTTGAGCTGCAGTTAGCACCCCAGTGACGCAACGATCTGTTACAAAGCTGTCGCTTCAAGAATAGCTCCGAGCCAGGCGCCGTGAAATGTGCATTCCACTCACCCCAAATCACCACCATTTGTGACTTCTGTAGTGCTAAGTGAGAGCTGATTGGAGAGCAGGGTGGAGATCTGTTGTGTTTTCTGTTGAAAGATGGTTCTATCTCTGTGTCAATGACGGCCGTGTGTTGCTTGCAATGAGGCTAGTTGAGACCTACAACCAACCTGTCTCCGTGCTAAACACATTGGCCCTTCACCTAGAGTATGGTCTGGGGTGCGAATTCGTATAGCAGCAAGAGCGCTCTCGTGGTTATCTCAATTTTGCAAAACTGCAAATTCGAACGTCAGTCTGGTGATTCGACCTGTTCTCTGTCATTCATGAACAACATTCCAAAGGGTGGTTTTCAAACAGGATAACGCTCGTCCACATACTGCTGTTGTAACCCAACATGCTTTACAGAGTGTCGACATGTTAACTTGGCCTCCTCGATCACCAGATCTGTCTCGAAAAGAGCGCATACGGGACATCATCGGATGACAACACTATTGTCATTCACAATCAGCGATAACCGTCTCTGTATTGACCCAACAAATGCTACAGGCTTTGAACTGTATCCTACAAACTGACATTCGGCACCTGTACAACACAATGCATGCACATTTGCTTATAAAGGGACCATCATTTCTCATTTTCAATAGCTTACATCGCTCTTAAATTAGCCTGTGAAGTTCCAATGTTACTTAATTATATAGCAAGACAACTGTATTGCCGTAATTTCATTTCTCTACATTAATTAATATCTGGTGTTACAACTCTTTTCCTGGGAGTGTGTAACGACATTTTGATTACATAGAATGGTCATTTAATTAGTGATTGTGAACAACTGCATTAAGTATGTGTTTAGATAGACAATACAGTGACGTGGAAAGCCCATGTTTAGGACCTTGTTCAAAAACTGAATGCTGCAGAATTTATCACGAGAGGAGTATCTGCAGTGAGGGGCCAACACGAAAATTAGTCTACCTTACTTATTTTCATTCACTTATGACATACGGCATTGTATTCTGGGTAACTCTTCTTTCCATTCATGAAGGATATTTTGGGGTCAGACACGGTCGATTCGAGCTATGTATGTTGTAAGCTAGCGAACCTCTTGTCGAACATTGTTCATGAGCCTGGGAATTCTCACATTGGCCTCTTATTGTTTATTTTCTTCAATGTCGTTTTTTATTAAGGATATCAGCTTATTCCCGAGAATTGTCAGTTTTAATTCACTTAACACTAGCAGAGATCCAATAGGCACCTCCTTGAGTCTTGTAGGCACAGACGTGTATTCTATTCCTGCATCTTCTTTTCAATAACCTACCACAAGAGTTAAAAAATGTTAGCATTAATCCTCGCACATTCTAGTCCAAACTGTAGAATTTTCTTATAGGTACTCGTTCTATTCTGTCGCGGAGTTCCTGGACAAAAATAGCGTTAATTCCTATGTTATATTGCTGATTTCGGCAACATATATCGCAGCTTGCAAGCTGCGAAGGATTCGTCCTCGTTTTATTTTATCCATGTTAATTTTATGAACTGACACTTTCCACGGACATGGCGATTTCTTCTTGCGGACGAAGACACGACAAATAAAATAAAAAGAATGTATTGCCACTACCCACCTTTAGACTGAGTTCTGCCTGGTAGCTTTGTGGATACGTGACGCTGTAAGAAAGGTAAGTAATACGGGCAGAGGAGAATGGAGAATGATTCTAGCGATGATATAGGCCGCAAAGCGAGAAATTTACTGGGATAAGCTGCTTTGCGCCCTTCCCTCATGAACCATGGACCTTGCCGATGGTTGGGAGGCTTGCGTGCCTCAGTGATATGGATAGCCGTACAGTAGGTGAAACCACAACGGAGGGGTATCCGTTAAGAGACCAGACAGTTGACTTATCTGGGCTTATGGAATCAACCAAATCGGCCTTGCTATGCTGGTACTGCGAAAGGCTGAAAGCAAGGAAAACTACAGCCTTATTTTTTTCCGAGAGCATGCAGATCTATGGTACGGTTAAATGATGATGGCATACTCTTGGGCAAAATATTCCGGGAATCAAATAGTCTCCCATTTGGATCTTTGGATGGGGATTACTCAAGAGGACGGCGTCATCAGGAGAAACAAAATGGCGTTCTACGGATCGGAGGGTGGAATGTCAGATTCCTTAATCACGTATGTAGCTTAGAAAATTTAAAAAGGGAAATGGATACGTTAAAGTTATAGTGGAAATTAGTGAAGTTCGGTGGCAGGAGGAATAGGACTTCTTGTCAGATGAATACAGGGTTCAAAATACAAGATCAGATAGCGGTATTGCAGAAGGAGGTTTAATAATGAGTAAAAAAATAAGAACGTGGATAAGCTACTATGAACAGCATAGTGAACGCATTATTGTAGTCAAGATTGACAGGCAGCCCACACCGACCACAATAGAGAAAGTTTATGTGCCAACTAGCTCCACAGATGAAGAAGAGATTGAAGAAATGTATGATGAGACAAAATAAATTATTCAGATACTTAAGGGAGTCGAAAATTTAATAGCCATTGAAGACTGCAATTCGATAGCAGGAGAAGGAAGAGGAGGAAAAACGGTATGTTCAAATGGCTCTAAGCACTATGGGACTTACATCTGAGGTCATCAGTCACCGAGACTTAGAACTACTTAAACCGAACTAACTTAAGGACCTCACACACATCCCTGCCCAAGGCTGAATTCGAACGTGCGACCGTAGCAGCAGCGCTGTTCCGGAAAAACGGCATGTGAATATGGACTGGGGGAAAGGAATGAAAGAGGAAACCGCCTGGTAGAATTTTGCACAGAGCATAATTAATCATAGCTAACACTTAGTTTAAGAATTATGGGAGAAAGTTGTATACGTGGAAGAGACCTGGAGATACCGGAAGTTTTCAGATCGATTATATAGTGGTTAGACAGAGATTTAGGAACCAGATTTTAAATTGTAAGGTATTTCCAGGTGCAGATGTGGACTCTGACCACAATGTATTGGTTACGAGCTGCAGATTAAAACTGAAGAAACTGCAAAAAGACAGGAACTTAGGGATATGGGATCTGGATAAATTGAAAGAACCAGAGGTTGCAGAGGGTTTCAAAGGAAGCATTGGACGAACGATTGACAAAAGACAAAAGAGAGGAATATAGAAGAAGAATGGGTAGCTTTGAGAGATGAAGAAGTGAAGGCAGCAGAGGATAAAGTAGGTAAAACTATGAAAGCTGGTACAAATCCTCGGGAAACACAGGAGATGTTAAATTTAATCGACGGAAGGACAAAATATAAAAAAGCAATAAATGAGGCAGGCAGCAGGGAATACAGTCGTTTACCAGGTCATGACACTGATGTGAGTGCCGAACTGTAAAAATTGTTAGTTCACCTAAACAGGTCATTCCCAAGGATTTAAATATGCTAAATCATATGTTAGTAAATTTTCGAAGCGTCTGTAGCAAGATCCCCAAGTTACTCTCCAAAATAAACAGGAGTAATGCCAATATTGTATTAGATACCGAAAGCTGGTTGAAACCAGACATAAATAGCAGTGAAATTTTGAACTCGGATTGGAAAATGTTTAGGAAGGATAGGACTGATGCCATGGGAGGTGGTGTAGTCATTGCAGTTAAAAGCTGTTTAAAAGCAGTTGGGATCGATACTGGATGAAATAGTCTGTATAAATCTTTCAATCACACAAGGAGTAACCATTGTATTAGGATGTTTTTATAGACCACCAGCATCCGCAACAAACGTCACAGAATGTTTCAGGAAATGTCTTTAGTACATAGGAAATAAATATCCAAATAATCCATTAGTTACAGGTGGAGATTTTAATCTGGCATCCATTGACTGGGAAAATTACACTTTTATCACAGGGGGCAGAAGCAAAGTCTCATGTGAAGTTATTGTATTAACATTCTCAACATACGGCCTTGAGCAGTTTGTTAGAATTCCAACTCGAGATGGGAACATATTAGATATCTTGGCGACAAACAGACCTGATCTTTTTGAGGAAGTTAATCTAGAAGAAGGTATTAGCGGCCGTAATGTCGTTGTGGCTTCTATGTCAGTGGAAGTTACAAAAAAGCCAAGGAAACAGCGTAGAGGTTTCTTGTTTGGGAAAGCAAATAAAAGTGACATTAATGAATATCTTCATAGTCAGCTCCAAGTATTCACTGCGGGACACAAAGATATTGAGCATCTTTGGTCGGAATTTAATGGTATTGTCCACCATGTGCTAGAGAAGTATGTGCCTAACAAAAATATAGGGGATGGAAAGGATCCACCTTGGTACAACAAACATGTTAGGAAGTTGCTGAGAAAGCAGAGAATTTTGCACAGTCGTTTTAAACGTAGTCACTGCCCCGCTAACAAGCAGAAATTATACGAAATGAAAGCAGCTGTCAAAAGGTCATTGAGAGATTCTTTCAACGAATTTGAAAGCAATTTTTTATCTGCAGATTCTAAAAATAACCCAAAAGATTTTGGTCGTACGTAAAATATATGAACGCCACAAATAATTCAATTTTCTTGCTGGCAGTACGGGTAATGTAACTGATGATGATAAACAGAAGGCCGAAATTCTAAACCTATCACTCAAAAACTCGATTACGGCATAGGACTGAAGCACCATCCCCCCTTTCAATTATCGAACAAACGCAAGGATGGCTGACATAGTGTTTAGTGTACTGGGATTATAAAACAGTTAAGATCCTTAGACGACAGGAAGGCATGTGGCCCAAACGGTATCCCCGTAAGATTTTATGTTGACTATGCTACAAATATAGCACCATTCTTATCCATCATCTATCAGTGATCATTGGAACAGCGGAAAATTCCACTAGACTGGAAGAAGGCCCAGGTCGTAGCAATCTATAAAAAGAGTAGAAAATCGGATGCACATAATTACCGGCCAATTTCACTGACATCGATTTGTTGTAGAATCATGGAACATATTTTGTGTTCAGACATAATGACCTTTGTAGACTCTGAGAAGCTCATCTGCAGAAACCAGCACAGTTTTAGGAAACAGCGGTCATGCGAGACATAGCTGGCCCTATTTGTGCATGATATACAACAGGCTCTAGATACCGGCTATCAGTTGATGCTTTATTTCTCGACCTTCGGAAGGCGTTAGACTCAGTTCCGCACTGTCGCTTGCTCCAAAAAGTGAGCGCTTACGGCCCATCCGATGACATATGTGGTTGGATAGATAGTTTTCTAACAACAGGGAGCAGTATGTCGTTCTGAACGGGGTGACTTCAACAGAAACAAGCGTAACATCAGGTGTGCCCCAGGGCAGTGTAATTGGTCCGCTGCTTTTTACGATTTACATAAACGATCTAGTTGATGGCATTAGACTGTTTGCCGATGATACTGTAGTCTACAGGAAAGTAGTATCACATGAAAGTTGCGAACAAATCAATGAGGATTTTCAGAAAATAAATGCGTTGTGTAATGTCTGGCAGTTATCTCCCAATATTAGTAAGTGTAACGTACTCCGTATAACAACGAGAAAATCCTTATTACTGTACGAGTAGAAAATAAATGCCCAGTATTTGGAAGCGGTAACATCCGTCAAGTGTCTGGATGTGACTATTCGAAATAATCTCAAATGGAATGATCAGATCACACGAGTAACGAGCAAGGCGAACTCCGGATTTCGGTTTATTGGTACAATCCTGAAGCGATACAGTCCTTCAACAAAGGAAATAGCTTACATTATGTTAGTTTGTCCAGTCTTAGAATACTGTTCGTCTGTATGGGATCCTTACAAGTTGGGTCTCATTCAAGAGATTGAGAAGGTCCAAAGAAGGTCGGCAAGATTCGTGACTGGTTCGTTTAGCCATCGCGAGAGCGTTATAAATCTCATATAAAGTTTGAAGTGGGACGCACTTGCAAGTAACGGGGTCCTAAGCGGAAGGGGCTGCTCAAAAAATTCCGAAATACGATCTTTGCCGAGGATGTAGAGCATATATTATTACTACCAACTTTCAAATCGGGCAATGATCACCATAAAAAGATAAGGGAAATTAGAGCTCGTACTGAGGCGTTCAGACAGTCGTTTTTTCCTCGCGCGATCCGTGAGTAGAACAGACGGGGGGGGGATATGACTAAGCGCGAATTGTGCCCTCCGCCACACACCTCTTTGTGGCTAGCGGAATATATATGTAGATGTAGATGTAAATGAAAAAAATGAGATTGACAGGAAGTGTTATATGGCTAAGCAGGAGTGGCTAGAGGACAAATGTAAGGATGTACAAGCATATATGACTAGGGGTAAGATAGATACTGCCTACAGGAAAATTAAAGAGACCTTTGGAGAAAAGAGAACCACTTGTATGAATATCAAGAGCTCAGATGGAAAACCAGTACTAAGCAAAGAAGGGAAAGCAGAAAAGTGGAAGGAGTATATAGAGGGTCGATATAAGAGAGATGCACTTAAGGGAAGTATTGTGGAAATGGAAGAGGCCGTAGAGGGAGATGCGAAGGGAGATATGATATTGCGTGAAGAATTTGACAAAGCACTGAAAGACTTAAGTCGAAAGGAGTCGCCGGGAGTAGACAATATTCCGTTAGAGCTACTGATAGCCTTGGGAGAGCCATCCATGACAAAACTCTTCCATCTGTGAGTGAGACGAACGGGACCGGCGAAATATTCTCATACTTCAAGAAGAATATAATAATCACATTTCCAAAGATGGCAGGTGCTGACACGTCTGAAAATCATCGAACTCTCAGTCTAATAAGTCACGGCTGCAAAACGCTAACATGAATCATTAACAGAAAAATGGAAAAACTGGTAGAAGTCGACCTCGGGGAAGATCAGTTTGGATTCTGCATAAATGTAGGAACACGCGAGGCAATACTGACCCCACGAATTCTCATAGAAGATAGGGAGAGGAAAGACAAATCTACGTTTATAGCATTTGTAGACTTAGAGAAAGCATTTGACAATCTTGACTGGAATAATTTCTTCGAAATTCTAAAGGTGGCAGGAGTAAAATACAGTGAAAGGCTATATACAATTTGTACAGAAACCTGAGGCAGTGGTTGAGAAGCGAATGAGACTGGTTTTTAGCGTATCCCCGATGTAATTTAGTCTGTATATTGAGCAATCAGTAAAGGAAACAAAAGAAAAATTCGGCGTAGTATTTAAAGTCCAGGGAGAAGAAATAAAAACTTTGAGGTTTGCCGTCGACATTGCAATTTTCGCTGAGACCGCAAAGGACTTGGAAGAGCAGTTGAACGGAATGGAAATAATTTTGAAAGGAGGATATAAGATGAACATCAGCAAAAGCAAAACGAGGATAATGGAATGAAGTCGAATTAAATCAGGTGATGCTGACGGAACTAGATTAGGAAATGAGAACTTCAAACGCATTTTGCTATTTGAGAAGCAAAATAACTTATGAAGGTCGAAGTAGGGATGATATAAAGTGCAGACTGGCAATGGTAATAAAAGCGTTTCTGAAGAAGAGAAATTTGTTAACATCGAGTAGAAATTTAAGTGTGAGGAAGTGCTTTCTGACAGTATTTGAATGGAGTGTAGCCTTGTATGGAATTGAAACATGGACGATAAACAGTTTAGACAACAAGAGAATAGAATCTTTTGTAATGTGGTGCTACAGAAGCAGGCTGAAGATTAAATGGGTAGATCACCTAACTAATGAGGAGGTGCTGAACAGAATTGGGGAGAAGAGAAATTTGTGGTACAACCTGACCAAAAGAACCCTTCGGTTGGTAAGACACCTTCTGGGACATCAAGGGACCACCGATTTAGTACTAGAGGGAAGCGTGCGTGATAAAAACCGTAGGAGTAGGCCGAGACATGAATACACTAAGCAGATTCAGAGGGATGTACATTGCAGTAGTTACTTGGAGAGGAAGAGGCTTGCACAGGATAGGTAGCATGGAGAGCTGCATTAAACCTGCCTTCGGACTGAAGACCACAACAACTACAAGCTGCTTTGACAAAGGCAGAGTGTTGTCAACCAGCATCTGGGTTGGGATTGGGTTGTTTGTGGGAAGAGAACAAACAGCGAGGTCTTCGGTCTCATCGGATTGGGGAAGAACGGGGAAGGAAGTTGACCGTGCCCTTTCAAGGGAACCATCCCGGCATTTGCCTGGAGCCTTTTAGGGAAATCACGGAAAACGCAAATCAGAATGGCTGGACGCGGGATTGAACCGTCGCCCTCCCGACTGCGAGTCCAGTGTGCTGAGCACTGCGCCACCTCGCTGGGTCGGCACCTGGGAACGAGTGCCGCGATAGCGCAAACGCTGGTCTGCTGTTCGCCTGCTACTGTTATGCCGTCTGTGGAAATGGCTGAAGGAAGGTGAAAACAAGAGTAGCCGACAAAGTGTTGGGATGTCCACGCCACGCCCATGCACAGGGCCTGCAAAGCAGGGTAGAAGGCGGTAGATAGTAGATCCGACGACACGGTACAATAGTGGCGCAGCCGAAATTGCTTTGGAGAACACCGTTCAGAGCACGTTGTTGAAAAACGGGCTTCGCGGCAGACAAAACCATGTTGATACCACGTTACCGTCATTTACGATTGCAGTGGGATCATCGAGATGATATCGTGAAAGGAGGGAAAGAAAAAAGATTAGTTCTTAACGTAGTAATCTTTCTATAAAAAATCGTCTGTATGTTAGAAAAATCAATATATTGATTCCAAAAAGTCTCTCCTCATGTAACGTGTACTTTAGATAACGTATTCAATTGCTGAGTTAAACTGACCATTGATTGGCCCTGTGATGCGCATATCAAAAGTGTCGTGAAATATAACTTTAAACTCCAGGAAATGCAACATTTTAAATAAAGAAATTTAATCTACTTAAATGACAAAAGGAACTAATTATGTGCTCGGTGAAAACTATACAACTAAAACTCAGTGCCGAAGTGCATTATGAACGTTGCTTGATATGAAGTGCACTGTTTGATTTGCAATATTGAAATTACTGCTCTACTCGGAAGAAAATAACTATTTGAAATTACCAATATTGTTCACTTAAACTTAATCTGGTTGTTATCACGACACCTGACAGTTAGGACTACGCATTGTTTGTTCAAGAATGCAAAGTGATGGAACCGCCCTGTTAAATCCTTAGATACTTAGTCAGCCAGTGTCGCAATTTTGAAATAAGAGTTAGTGTGAATGTTGCCTAATAAATATTTCGCGTGAAGCGCCGTTGCGACAGAGGCAAAGGTCAATTGTGGAAACTAAGCCACTGATTATTAAAGTAACGTTATTAAGGAATACACCCGAATGACTACACAAAATAAGCTGTCACGTACATTCGCGAGATAGTGATTCAAAATAAGAATTAATATTGTAAAAAAATAAAAATGTCGTCTGACGACGGCCTCCCGTCGGGTAGACCGTTCGCCGGGTGCTAGTCTTTCGATTTGACGCCACTTCGGCGACTTGCGCGTCGATAGGGATGAAATGATGATCATCAAGACAACACAACATCCAGTCCCTGAGCGGAGAAAATCTCCGATTCAGCCGGGAATCGAACCAGGACCCTTAGGATTGACAATCTGTCGCGCTGACCACACTTTTTTTTCTTTTTTTATATTTTTTAAAATTTTCATTTTTTTATTTATATAGATATCAATGGGCGAACAGTCATAGTTAATCAAGCCTGGAAAACTAAAACAGAATGAAACACCATCGAAGATAGTAAACATAAATAACATGAAAATAAAGCTACCACTTCGTAGTTAGGCTCCCCAGCGACTGCGCCCACTGATAAAGATTGTACAATATATGATCGTTTGCAGTTCGTTCTGACCTCATCTGCCACTGCCTGGAACATTCCAGCTATACGGTGGGCTGTGAAAGGCACTCCATAGGTAGTTTGCGAAGCATTGTCGATATCTGGTATGCCCGGAAATAGCATGATGTATTTCTTGCAAATAGAGCCAGAAGTCAAGTAAATTCTTGTGTCCGTCGCGACAGAGGTAATGGACCGCATGTCCACGTATCCAGGTGGCGAAGTTGGTTCGAGTCTTGGGGTAAAATGTCTCATCCGGAAACAATAACGTGCGTGCAGATATATGCTCCGGCCTAACTCGCAAGAGATAAGCCATCATCTGCCTCTCTAGGTGCCAAACTGGTTCCGCCTCTCCACAGCTGAGGCGGTGCTCGTCAGAATCTACGTAATACATCCAACACAATTGGGAGATTCTGCCATGTGGATATTGTAGAGACGTTCTTGCGACACCAGCTTCCCATTAACGACTACGTACCATTGGGAAACGACATCGGAATCAAGCATGGCATTGTGTACAGTCTTCCACACCAAGCGCCACCTTACGTCAGGATATTTTATGTTCGACCACATTTAGGGTGCGGCGTTGCAGCATGTCGTGATATAGGCGTCGAGTTGTGGCCATTTGTGGTGTCGTGAGCGCTACACTGGAGTAACTTTGTTCTAAATAGAAACGTCCTATATAAAAGAGGGGCGCTGGGATGTCCGGTAGTGGCACCTCAGCTACCGGGGGCGGACAATACTGTAAAGGAAATGGGTCATAAGTGTAATTACGTCGGTACACACTCAGCTGTATGCGAACGTACAATCCGGATAGAGGCACTTTCTATCATTCCCCATGCCCTGGATAGAAAGAATTGTGATAACATGCATTTATTCAGCTAAGAAATAAAATAATCGGACTTCGTAATTAAATGAAAAGAAAGACTGCAGGTTCCGAATGTCGTGCAAATGTGACCTAAGTATTGAAACTGACATTGGCCGCCACGAAGGGAAACAGATGAACACATTCATGTACCTCTATTGTTGAGCACCGCCGTCATGAAAATCGTCAGGAGCCGGGATCCGCGGTATCGTAAATGAGAGAGTCGTTTGGTTTCACATGTTGTTTTCATAGGTACACTAGTGATTACACAGGACGTCTTATCACCAGTACACGAGAACAACGAAAGGTAACTTTTATTAAAACTAATAAACGAAGAGCTTAAATCTTCTTTTGTCCGTCAGTGTTTAATACTTCTTAAATTAATCTTTAGTATGAGAGTCGAATAATCATCTATACATTTATCAAAAAGGAAAAATTATTAAGTTCGTTTATATTGCCCTCTTGGGCGAATTGTCCGAAGAAATGACAAATTCCACTTTACATATGTTTTGTTAGTGCCAGGGCCGGCACCAGAACTACACTCCTGGAAATTGAAATAAGAACACCGTGAATTCATTGTCCCAGGAAGGGGAAACTTTATTGACACATTCCTGGGGTCAGATACATCACATGATCACACTGACAGAACCACAGGCACATAGACACAGGCAACAGAGCATGCACAATGTCGGCACTAGTACAGTGTATATCCACCTTTCGCAGCAATGCAGGCTGCTATTCTCCCATGGAGACAATCGTAGAGATGCTGGATGTAGTCTTGTGGAACGGCTTGCCATGCCATTTCCACCTAGCGCCTCAGTTGGACCAGCGTTCGTGTTGGACGTGCAGACTGCGTGACACGACGCTTCATCCAGTCCGAAACATGCACAACGGGGGACAGATCCGGAGATCTTGCTGGCCAGGGTAGTTGACTTACACCTTCTAGAGCACGTTGGGTGGCACGGGATACATGCGGACGTGCATTGTCCTGTTGGAACAGCAAGTTCCCTTGCCGGTCTAGGAATGGTAGAACGATGGGTTCGATGACGGTTTGGATGTACCGTGCACTATTCAGTGTCCCCTCGACGATCACCAGAGGTGTACGGCCAGTGTAGGAGATCGCTCCCCACACCATGATGCCAGGTGTTGGCCCTGTGTGCCTCGGTCGTATGCAGTCCTGATTGTGGCGCTCACCTGCACGGCGCCAAACACGCATACGACCATCATTGGCACCAAGGCAGAAGCGACTCTCATCGCTGAAGACGACACGTCTCCATTCGTCCCTCCATTCACGCTTGTCACGACGCCACTGGAGGCGGGCTGCACGATGTTGGGGCGTGAGCGGAAGACGGCCTAACGGTGTGCGGGACCGTAGCCCAGCTTCATGGAGACGGTTGCGAATGGTCCCCGCCGATACCCCAGGAGCAACAAACAGTGTCCCTAATTTGCTGGGAAGTGGCGGTGCGGTCCCCTACGGCACTGCGTAGGATCCTACGGTCTTGGCGTGCATCCGTGCGTCGCTGCGGTCCGGTCCCAGGTCGACGGGCACGTGCACCTTCCGCCGACCACTGGCGACAACATCGATGTACTGTGGAGACCTCACGCCCCACGTGTTGAGCAATTCGGCGGTACGTCCACCCGGCCTCCCGCATGCCCACTATACGCCCTCGCTCAAAGTCCGTCAACTGCACATACGGTTCACGTCCACGCTGTCGCGGCATGCTACCAGTATTAAAGACTGTGATGGAGCTCCGTATGCCACGGCCAACTGGCTGACACTGACGGCGGCGGTGCACAAATGCTGCGCAGCTAGCGCCATTCGACGGCCAACACCGCGGTTCCTGGTGTGTCCGCTGTGCCGTGCGTGTGATCATTGCTTGTACAGCCCTCTCGCAGTGTCCGGAGCAAGTATGGTGGGTCTGACACACCGGTGTCAATGTGTTCTTTTTTCCATTTCCAGGAGTGTATTTCATTACACAAGTTGGTACTTGAACGTGGTCTCAGAAAATACGTGCATCTAGTTCTACAGTTCGCATTCGCGATGTTATCTTACAACTCACAGGGCATAAGAGAACACGTTTTCTAGAACAACAGCACTTCCGTAACTCAAGATCATGCTACAAATGCACTAATACATTGAAACGACTATACAAAAAATGAATGGACCAAAAGCGCTTACCGAAATTGTCTCCAAATGAGGCAAAATCTGTGCATTAACTATCCGCGAGGAGTGACTTTGGGGGGGGGGGGGGGGGGGAATTTCATCGTATGTCCACCTAAATTGTAACAACGGATGGCACACATATCAAAAACGAGTAGAATGAAATAAAAAACCAGGGAGAAACACATAAATAGAAAAACAAAATACTAGGTAAAACGAACAACTGGTTGCAACAGATTGATAGTGAAGCTTGGCTGCTGTACGCTATACTACTTTCTAAGTCTGTTTGCGTTTTTTACATGTGTTCAAATGGTTCAAATGGCTCTGAGCATCTGAGCACTATGGGACTTATCATCTGAGGTCGTCAGACCCCTAGAACTTAGAACTACTTAAACTCAGCTAACCTAAGGACATCACACACATCCATGCCCGAGGCAGGATTCGAACCTGCTACCGTAGCGGTCACGCGGTTCCAGACTGCTGCTCCTAAAACCGCACGGCCACACCGGCCGGCTCTACATGTATCATGTTCGTGTGTTCATCATTGTACCACTGGTATGTGCACAATTTTTTTGATATTGAACGTGACCTTAGTCACTCCTTACTTTACTTCTTCCACCAAATATTTTCATTTCAGGTTGGATAAAATATTATAAGCGTAAGAGAAAATCAGTATCAATGTCAACATAGGTTCTTAGTACTTTCATGCCGAAGAAAAGACAAATTATTAAAATCCTCTGGTCTTACTGAGCATCAAGTAGTGTTCTTATCAGTGATTTTGGTAATATTTTATTGCGTCGATCGTAAATCGTAGTGACATTAGTGCAACTTAGTTGCTTCTTATCGCCGGTTGAAGTCTCATAGAATCTCGACAAACGCCACCTGTAAAGATTTATGTTTCTTTCGGTGTTACCTAATTTCTCTTTCGGTCATTTTCCTGTAACTTACCTCGTACATATTTTTTTGTTTTATATTATTATTAGAGGCGGTGTAAGGTTTGTCTAAGATAATGTTTACAAATCGTATCTCAACAGTGTATTGGCAGTCGGACGTGTGTATAAAGTTGAATAGTTATTTGTGTATTTCAGTAAGATCACACTAGTCTTCATTCATGGGTTATATCTTTAGATGCACTTTACTTAGATTAGGTTGTCATGCGTTTGGTATATACCACACTAAACTTTCGTGAGCAGCCATCATTTCATCATGGCAGCATACAATAAAACAAAAAACAAAATATCGTTTCGCTCGATGTATTCATAGATAATTCCTAGTGGTGTGGATACGTAAAAAAAAAGAAAAAAAAGAAAATCTCTGCAACATGACATGTACTTGCGAGACCATATACTTATGCAGTACCTTAGGCAGTCTAATATTTTCTGTAACTTACCCTGTACCTTACAATCTTGATGCACAAGTGGCATTAAAAAAAAAAAAAAAAACTTACAGCTACTTTGTTCCGAGATCTGTGCTATTTGTTCGCTCCAGAATCCTTCGTACATAAACTCAATACTAAAACACCACTGTGATCATAAACTATTCGGTCAAACTTCCAAGTATACCCTGTGCTAACATTGCTATTCATCAATTAATGTGTTATGTCCTAGCTTGCTTGTGTATTGTATCCACAGTCATTGACACATGTGAACAAAGGTGGTGAAATGCTCTGATTCACGCATCTGCATAAAATATACTTGCTTCCTCCTGATCGTATTCCTTCTTTTTACCACAGGTTACTTATTTCACTCATGTGTGAAGATAGATGTGAAGTGTGATATTTAAGCATGGTAGAATTTCCCCAAGTCTCTGTGTGCGTAGAGTTCTTTTATTTTACCATTTTGAGAATCCGCAAGTAAATAACATCCATCATGCGGAATATGTACAGTAATGTACGGACCAGTATACCTTATTTGCCACATAGGGTTTTTCTTGGCTAACAGAAAATATTTCACATGGGTCTTAAGTAATACTTTTTCTCTAACCACAAACCTGGTAACACCATGTAGCTGTTTGTCAAAGTGTTTCTTACAGCGCTGAGTTTGTTCCGTAATGGAGATCAATACCGGTCTTACTTTTTCAAATTACTATCATTGTAGCATGGATCGCCTCCAAGTCTATCCATGGCCAACATTGGGGAGCATAATGAGGCCACGTTTAGTTTAATGCCCCATTATTACTGTTTGCAGGTGTTTCGCTTATCGCCTGTATAATATTCACTCCCGGCGTGTTGTTCCTCTGTTGCGTATTCCGATCATGATTCTGCCCTGAATTTATAGGCGTAATGTAACTTTACGCGTGGGACTGACAGGGTTAATTACTAACTGGGTACTGCCACTACACATTTGATGAGTCAGCCGTGTTGTTGCTGCTAAATTTAGGCTAAGCGTCACGCCAATGATTCCAGTTATCGTTACTATTTCAATTTCGCTTCCAGTTACCGCAGTAGCCAGAGTAATTTCTGTCTTTTTATACTTTGGGTTAAGATTTTGATTGTAGTAACTACTAAGATTACCTCCCGAACTCGGGCCTGGCGTATGCGCTGCTGCGGCGGGACCGACAAAAGCCGTCGTGATTAAGCTGCGCATCCTACGTTGTTGATGCCGTACTATGGCTGGCGCTGCGGAAACTGGTTGCCACCACTGCTACGGAAATTATTTTAGTTGTGTGGCTCTGTCTTGCATCTTCATTAATTAAGCCACTGGAGCCCAAAACAGATAGAAAATACTCCAAATTACTCTTGGGTACTTTTCCCGAATATTAAGCGGTAGTTTAACTTTCAGAAAGCTTAGGACGTCAGTGTGTCAACTGGCTCGTCCCATGATCTCATCTTATTCAAATATTTCTCAAAACACTTTGGCAGTTATATAAATTTTGGATTATATTATTCTGGGTTGAATAGGCCTTCTCTCAATCTTTCTTGAACGCCATGTGACCAGAACTTTGAAAAAAAAACGCCTTTCCAAACTGTTCTAATGTCTGACAAGTTTCTGACTTTTCCGTCGCCCATAACGCTCCATCGCCTTCGATGTAACCCACAACATATTGTATCTTTTGCTGTGCTGACAACATTGTAAGCAGTACATTTTTGCATGACTTTATAAAAATGACCAGATGCACAGAATTCTTTTCATGGATAAACACTTGATATTGCCGGTGTCTTATAAGACTCTCTTCTAACAAAACTGATGACAAAATGGGTTCAGCTACCTGCTGTTTCTTTCTTTCATCACGGTGTCGTTGGTTTCTGTACATCTCATAATTCAGTGAAGACACATTTACATTTTAGGTAGGATAGTCACAAATTGCCCTATCACTCTTACCTGTGGGTATGTTGTCAAGCTCTTCTACTGCTTCTTGGTGTCGTTTTTTCGTTGTATTAAGTTTCCTGTTAGGTTGCTCGACTATTTGATTCTGCCAGCCTGTTAAGACCTGTGTTAACGTTTTCTGTATCTGGCCTATGTCAGTTTGCAGTTTAACTACAGACGTGTTTTATGCAGTGTATACTAGTTTCATAGTGTTACTTATTGCTTCTTGTAACTCTGTTTCTAGAGTACAGTTTACGTGTGTGTCTTTTTCTTCTAGAAAGTCCTCAAACTGCTGTTTTTGCTGTTTTGACATATCCTCAACTTGATTTACAGCTTCCTAAATTTTGTAGTGAGCTCGATTTGCTGTACACTCAAGGCACTGGAATTTTCAGTTAACTTAAGTATCTGATCTGGAACATCCTTAACTGAGATTTTCAGATTATCAATATCCTGATTCATGGAATTCAAATCCTCACGTACCACTTCTGTTACCTGGACCGCTACCTCTCTTTTTAGTTGTGTCAATTGTCTTGTCTGGTAATTGTGCATATCAGTAAGGTTTTTTACATGACTGTATAGCTTGTTCATTTGAGTGGCTACACTCCCTATCTGTGTATGACATTGTCTACCTGTGTAGTGATATTGCTTATCTGTACTGTGACATTTCCTATCTGTGTAATCATTTGGGCTGTTCCATTCCCTATCTGAATTGTGACGTTTCCTATCAGTGTATGCATTTGTTCTGTTATCTGAGTTACAAATTATGACATCAAATCTGTCTGCATTACTCTAAACGTCTGCTTAATGTTTGGCTCTACTGGACCATGTACATTTGTGGAATATGGAATAGTTTCCAAAGTTAACACACTGTAGCAGAAAAAGATGATTAGGACAGTGAGTGTATTGAAGCGATTATAATACAGTAATGTTGCATGCGGGTACATTCTAGAAGTATCCACAAATGTCAAGAATCATTATACTGGAATGTTCTGTAACTGTGTATACAGGGTGGTCCATTCATCGTGACCGGGCCAAATATCTCAAGAAATAAGCTTCAAACGAAAAAAAAAAAAAAAAGATTAAGAACGAATCTTTAGCTTGAAAAGGGAAACCAGATGGTGCTATGGTTGGCCCGCTAGATGGCTCTGCCATAGGTCAAACGGATATTAACTGCGTTTTTTTTTAAATAGGAGCCCCCATTATCATTACATATTCGTGCGGTACGTAAAGAAATATTAATGTTTTACTTGGACCACTTTTTTTGTTTTGTGATAGATGGCGCTGTAATAGTCAAAAACATATGGCTCACAATTTTAGCCGAACAGTTGGTAACAGGTAGGTCTTTTAGATTAAAATACAGAACCTAGGTATGTCTGAACATTTTATTTCGGTTGTTCCAATGTGATACCTGTACCTTAGTGAACTTATCTCTCGTGAGAACGCATGCTGTTACAGCGTGATTACCTGTAAATACCACATTAATGCAATAAATGCTCTAAATGATGTCCGTTAACCTCAATGCATTTGGCAATACGTGTAACGACATTTCTCTCAACAGAGAGAAGCCGGCCATCCGTAACGTTCGCACATGCATTGACAATGCGCTGACGCATGTTATCAGGCGTTGTCGGTGGATCACGATAGCAAATATCCTACATCTTTTCCCACAGAAAGAAATCCTGGGACGTCAGATCCGGTGAACGTGTGGGCCTTGGTATGGTGCTTCGACGACCAGTCCACCAGTCATGAAATATGCTACTCGATACCGCTTCAACCGCACGCGCGTTACGTGCAGGACATCTATCATGTTGGAAGTACATCGCCATTCTGTCATGCAGTGAAACATCTTGCAGTAACATTGGTAGAACATTACGTAGGAAATCAGCATACGTTCCACCATTTAGATTGCCATCGAGAAAATGCGGGGCAGTTATCCTTTCTCCCATAATGCCGCACCATACATTAACCCGCCAAGGTCGCTGGTGTTCCACTTGTCGCAGCCATCGTCGATTTTCCGTTGCCCAATAGCGCATATTATGCCGGTTTACGATACCGCTGTTTGTGAGTGACGCTTCGTCGCTAAATAGAACGCGTGCAAAAAATCTTTCATCGTCCCGTAATTTCTCTTGTGCCCAGTGGCAGAACTATACACGACGTTCAAAGTCGTCGCCATGCAATTTCTAGTGCATACACATATGGTACGGGTGCAATCGATGTTGATGTAGTATTCTCAACACCGACGTTTTTGACATTCCAGATTCTCAAGCAATTTGTTTGCTAATGATGTGCGGATTAGCCGAGACAGCGGCTAAAACACCTACGTGGGCCTCATCATTTGTTGCAGGTCGTGGTTGACGTTTCACATGTGGCTGAACACGTCCTGTTTCCTTAAATTACGTAACTTTTCGGCGAAGGGTCCGGACACTTGGATGATGTCGTCCAGGATACCGAGCAGCATACATAGCACACGCCCGTAGGCATTTTGATCACAATAGCCATACCTCAACACAATATCGATCTTTTCTGAAACAAAGTTTATGGCACTCGGTCACCATTGTAACCGCTGCGGTATCGTAAATGAGAAAGACGTTTTGTTTGAGATGTTGCTTTCATTATTTGGCACAGGTACACTAGTAATTACGCATCAAGTCTTATCACCAATACATGAGAACAACGAAGGGTAATTATTACTAAAAATAATAAACGAAGAGCGCTAATCTTCTTTTGTCCGTCAGTGTCAAATACTTTTCAAATTTAATCTTTGGTATGAGAGTCGAATAATTATCTACACATTTATCAATTAGAAAAAATTATTATGTACCTTTATAGCAAAATCTGCCCTGAAATAAAAGTGACTTACTTCGTACTCAGCATGCTGTTTTATGTCTCGAGTACTAACATTTTAGAAGACAAACACAAATCAGCAGACGCAGTAGCTAAAGATACTTAACCTACTCTAAATTTACTTGCTTCTCAGAAAGAAACAGTTCCTGCGTGCGGCGTACGGTAAAATGCATACACGGCAAATATTTAAAACTTTGCTATAAATCATGGAGGAATCTAGCCGGCCGCGGTGGTCTCGCGGTTAAGGCGCTCAGTCCGGAACCGCGTGACTGCTACTGTCGCAGGTTCGAATCCTGCCTCGGGCATGGATGTGTGTGATGTCCTTAGGTTAGTTAGGTTTAAGTAGTTCTACGTTCTAGGGGACTGATGACCACATATGTCAAGTCCCATAGTACTCAGAGCCATTTGAACCATTTTTTTTTGAGGAATCTAAGGAATATCGTATTTGAGAAATCAAACTCTGATTATTGACCCTACATAAGAAACTGTAACAATTGCAAAATCCTCTCACTAAAAAGAAGTTATAAACATATCTTTCAAATTCCTCCAGAATTTTCTCAATAAATGTAAAAAGCAAGTAAGTATTATAAATGAGTTTTCATCTCGATAACAAAATATTCGAGATAGTTTCTGCCAGATTCACAAGTAACAGACCTCTTTCTGTGAAAAACTCAACTGATCGCTACTATGCCTGAAATACTCGTAAGAATTCCGTAGCGCTGCACAACTGATTGACAGACAAGTCAACCACAAATAAAACATTACACAGAGTCTGTAGTGCGCTCATTCATCTCTGTCACAGTACAGTAAAATTGAGTTATTAACTATAGCAGAAGACAAATGACAACCTCGAGAAGTCGCATGGACATCTAGGTCATTACAGACGCAGAACAAGCTCGGATTAAGAAAAGGCGGGAAAGGAAGGTGGTCATGCCCTTTCAGAAGATACATGCCTGCATTGGCCTTAAGCGATTTAAGAAAATCACGCAAAACCTACATCAGAATGGCAGGATGGGGATATGAATCGTCCTCCAGAAAGCGAGTCCATTATGCTAACCACTGTGTTGCTTGCACTGTACTGGATCGTCGTTCGGTGCAAAGTGCCGGTTCTTGTCACACCAGGTCGATAGCAGTGTCCATCCATCATATCGGAGAACAGTTGCACCAAACACGTGCCGCGTCATTGGCGCTGGCCGGTGGGAACTGTATTATGCTACGGGGGACGTTCACCTGGGTATCCATGGGTTCCTCGCTATTAATCCAAGACACCATGACTGCTGGCGAGTACGCGCATATTTTTGCGGACAACCTGCAACCCTTCACGCCTGATGTTCCCTAACGGCGATGGCATCTTGTATCAGGACAGCTATCCCTGTTACAAGGTCAGAATCGTACTACAGAGGTTAGCGGAGCACGAGGCTGAACTCACGTTGATGTTCTCTTCATCAAATTCTCCTGATCTGAACGGAGTGGCACATATCTGAGACGCTATGGGCGCCAGCTCTGCATCCACCAACCACCGGCCTGTAACTTAAAGGAACTGTGTGACATGTACATGGTCATCTGGTGCCACATATCTCCGGGAACCTACTAAGGACTTGTCAAATCCATGCCATGCAGAATCACTGCAGTATTGCGTACCAAAGGTCAACCAACATATTTCAAACAGTTACCATAAGGTTTTGATTCATCACAGTAAATTATCAACACTAGGTTCACGTATCATATATAATTATCACTTATAATACAATACTGGTCATTAAAATTGCAATCCCACGAAGATGTTGTGCAACAGACAGGAATAAGATGCTGTGGTATGCAAATGATTAGCTTTTCAGAGCATTCACACAAGGTTGGCGCCGGTGGTGACACCTACAACGTGCTGACATGAGGAAAGTTTCCAACCGATTTCTCACACACAAACAGCAGTTGACCGGCGTTGCCTGGTGAAACGTTGTTGCGATGCCTCGTGTAAGGAGGATAAATGTGTACCATCACGTTTCCGACTTCGATAAAGGTCGGATTGTAGCCTATCGGGATTGCGGGTGATCGTATCGCCACACTGCTGCTCGCGTTGGTCGAAATCCGATGACTGTTAGCAGAATATGGAATCAGTAGGTTCAGGAGGGCAGTAGGGAACGCCGTGCTGGATCCCAACGGCTTCGTATCACTAGCAGTCGAGATGACAGGCATCTTATTCATTGCTGTAACGGATCGTGCAGCCACGTCTCGATCCCTGAGTCAGCAGATGGGGACGTTTGCAAGACAGCAACCAACTGCACGAACAGTTCGACGACGTTTGCAGCAGCATGGACTATCAGCTCGGAGACCATGGCTGCGGTTACCCTTGACGCTGCATCTCAGACAGGAGCGCCTGCGATGGTGTACTCAACGACGAACATGGATGCACGAATGGCAAAACGTCATTTTTTCGGATGAATCCAGGTTCTGCATCATGATGGTCGCATGCGTGTTTGGCGACATCGCGGTGATCGCACATTGGAAGCGTGCATTCGTCATCGCCATACTGGCGTATCACCCGGCGTGATGGTATGGGATGCCATTGCTTAGACATGTCGGTCACCTTTTGTTCGCATTGACAGCGCTTTGAACAGTGGACGTTACGTTTCAGATGAGTTACGACCCGTGGCTCTACCCTTCATTCGATCCCTGCGAAACCCTACATTTCAGTAGGATAATGCACGACCGCATGTTGCAGGTTCTGAACGAGCCTTTCTGGATACAGAAAATGTTCGACTGCTGCCCTGGCCAGCACATTCTCCAGATCTCTCACCAATTGAAAACGTCTGGTCAATGGTGCACGAACAACTGGCTCGTCACAATATGCCAGTGACTACTCTTGTTGAACTGTGGTATCGTGTTGAAGCTGCATGGGCATCTGTGCCTGTACACTCCATCCAAGGTCTGACTGACTCAATGCCCGTTATTGCGACCAGAGATGGTTGTCCTGGGTACTGATTTCTCAAGATCTGTGCACCCAAATCGCGTGAAAATGTAATCACATGTCACTTCTAGTATATTTCTCCAATGAATACCCGTTTATCACCTGCACATCTTCTTGGTGTAGAGATTTTAATGGCCAGTAGTGTAATTTCCGCTTATCATATATCATTTTCAGTTAAGGTGAGTTTGTTAGATACGACTATAGCGTCGCCATGTCTTTCATAAACACATGGCACAAGCAGTGTGTAAATTAAGAACGTCTGCGAATCTGCCCTGCAGGAGAGGCAGATTGGGTCATTCTCATGTGTTTGCTGTTGGTTAACGTTCATAACGACATAAGAACGGAAACTTGATCGTAAACCACTGTCAGATAGACTTCCTTGCAGACTATGCCGTCTTCTCAAGGTTCTGTGTTCCTTCGTAGCAGCAAAATTCGAAATTTGCGGAACTAAGAATTGCAATGTTGTAACACTTTCGGAAGTTTTTAAACAATCGCATCCCATATTAAGTGAACCCACGAAACTTATCGTAGACACGGAAATGTCGTTTTTGATAGAAGTTTGCTTGATTGATTTCATTTGACACGTCGTAATTTCTTGCTGTATGAGATGGATAACGCCGGTGAAGGAATTAAATGGTGCTCATTTTGCAGGTGTAGATTAGATAAGATATACACACAATAATATTGCCAATAACACAGAATTACTGAGGAGACCAACTTTGAGATTCGACACTGGAATCACAGAAAAAGCTAAATATCTACATTCAAAAGTGGATTAATTTAATGTCTGTAAACGGTGGTCTACTAAGAAGACTGCTTAAAAAACATTCGAGGGTCCCATTTTGCTATATGCTGTGAAGGTGCATCTTGTTCATTCTTTAACGACGTAATTTTTCTTTGTAAGACCTAACGTTACGGGTAAAGATACACATTTAACCAACATTTTGCTATTAACGAGTCACGCTTTGTAATGATGTGGCCAATATTATTTTAGGTCCCGATTTCATAGTAAACAAGATCTGACGTGCACTTATTAACGATGGTGTTGTGGCCAACATCACACGTAGGTAGAGGTTCTTTAGTGAGAATGATCTGACGGTGATTGTTGGTCAATCGAAATCGGTATTCAAGTTTTAAATTGAAGTTGTTTCTAAGAAAATGGATTTTGTGCATGCTGCACATCGAAATTTTTATTTTTATTTATTTCGATGTGCAGCATGCAAAAAAGGCATTTTCTTTGAAACAACTGCAATTTATATACATTTGCTGCGAAAATGGCTACTACAAGCAAGAAGTTTTAATTTTATGCTTTACGGCAATCAAGGCTATTAAACTTCTTTTATTTTCTCTTTACCTGGTTGCCTCTGATTACTTTATACGTATCTGTCGGCGGGAAAACCGACCATAAAACGGCATGTTTCTCGTGGAAACATGCTTTAAACATATTTTCAAGGTATACATTATTCATACTGTTGTCTTGCCTATCCCAAGATTGCCTCAACCGGTCGAGCATCATCTACCAAGACGAGTACTTTCGCAGATTCCCTACACAGTGCCTTCATCTTGGCGGATATATCCGTCCTCAAGAGCAGTGTAATAATTACCACGTCAGAATTTCACATAATCCAAAACCGACCTACTTTGTATCTCATCGTAAGAAATGTATCGTCAAATTTATCCAATTCCATTAATTATCAAATGAAAAAAGAAGCTATAAAATCGGCCAGTACGATGACAGTGTTATCTCTGGAGCGATAACTGAATTTATGAGTAGTTAAATGCATGAATATTTTGTTAGAGGTCCTGACTTATATTAACATTTAGCCGTAGTACTCAAGATGAAACTGAAACATAGCGAAATTATTAGTTACACGGATCATTGCTTATAGAGGAGAATTTTGTCATCGGGGTACTGCTTACACAGCCTGTTACAAACTGTGTGGCAGAAATGTAGTAAAAAGAGAGACGATCAAATTGTTTTATAAAAATATTGGCTCAAGCTATAGCTCTCTTCCTGAATGAATTTGTTTCTGCTCTGTGAAGTGTTAGTACCCAAAGTTATCGGCTCAACCCGTAGGCACGAACAAGTGGATTGAGTCTTATCCGATACGGAAATATAGAAGTGGAATTATCGGGTAATTTAGAACTCACTACTGGGGATGTTCATCACAAGAACGTGTTATGGAAATTTGTAATTCCGTGAACGTGCTGTGACGATTCTGAAGCCCCTATTCCTGGTTAAGTCTCTTGAAACGTCCCCTTTGAATAATTATACACGAATGTGCTTAAACTGGCACACAATATTTTTTTATCGCAACGCAATCTGACTTTCAAAAATCCCTACAAAAGAATGGCCCTGACTAACATTAACCTATACCTTTCACAAATCACTTATCTCACCAAAAATCTTCGTTACTCATACTACTGCAATACAGCGAGTGCCACTACTGGCAGCTAAATAAAAGATTCAAACTACGGAAGGCACTAACTACTGATAGACATAGTTAGCAAATGAAAGATTTTAATAGAGAACAAACAATGTATTTACCTTAATAGTTCATGACATCCATTCTTTCAAATTTCAAAACTCCGCCATTTCTTTCCCCACCTCCACCACTGCTGGCGGCTCACCTCCAACTGCGCAACGCTACGCGCTGTTCACATCCAGCTGCCGCTGCCCAACACTACAATGGCAGACTACATTGCAAACCAGCCACAGACTGTACACAGCACAGCCTGTGATTTTCAAACAGAGCGCTACGTGGCGGCGGCGTTACCAATATAAGAACCTAAACAGCCTACTTACACTCTCATGATCTATTTTGAAGCAAAGAAGGTAGAAAAGCATCATTAGCAACGGCGCATAAATGAAGCAAAGAAGGTAGAAAAGCATCATTAGCAACGGCGCATAAACGCAGGTAGCACAAGAATGAAGAAGGAAATCAGTTCTATTCTTCCCAAAGGAACCATCCCGAAATTTTCCTATATCGATTTGGGGGAAAACCTAGGAAATTTAATTTTCGATGGTCAAACTGAAATTCAATCCTGCTCTTTCCGAATGCCAGTGCAGTCTGCTGGCCAATACACAATCGTTAATTAGGGTCAATAGCGAATTAATGATGACGTTAATGTAAATATTTTAGGAAACATCGCACTAACAAGTCCAAGAGGTGAATAGCGTGTAGCTTTAAAGCGCATATTAATAATCTGTGTCTCGATGGTTAAGTGGATGTCAGAAAGAAAGTGCAGACGTCTGGTGTCCAGCACTCTCACTTATAGCTTTTTCCGCGACAGGTAGCGGTCATCTGGTTAAAAAAGTTCCAAGTTGCACCCTAGTTCGGAGATCCGGCAAACTGTAGGATTCTCTATACGCGATTGGGAAATCAAATCAAAATAATTCAGCATATTACAACGACAACGGACAGCATCCATTCGGCATCTTGTCTCTAACAATATTTTTCGTAACTAACGACATCTATTTAGTCATAGCGAAATGTTGTGGAACTGGTGTAATTTGTTTTGTACGCTACGTCACCTCTTCCTGCTGAATAGATGTAGGTGGTACGACTCCACTCATTGATGTGCTCTACGTCTCATTATGAACGAGGACGATAAGTCGTATGCAGCTAGCGCGTCCTCCTCTGCGATACATATCTCTTTCACAAAAGAGCACTGCTTTGCGTGACTGTCAGCGTGACCAGTTTCCAACTAAGAAATTAAAACATCACCAGTCATACCGTACTGATATGATACAGATATCTGGAGTTCGCGGTGTTCGTCATTTAATCCCTATTAATTTTTAACGTTTACTGTATGTAACTGATCTCACCTCAACAGTTCCCCTCAAAATATAACCATATATTCACCATGTGGACCACTCAGACTCTTTAAATAAATAATTTTTTCACATTAAGTTAGCAATCACGAAAAACTAATTCTAAC
The DNA here is from genome assembly GCF_023897955.1 of Schistocerca gregaria. NCBI lineage: Eukaryota > Metazoa > Arthropoda > Insecta > Orthoptera > Acrididae > Schistocerca > Schistocerca gregaria. The sequence continues at coordinate 515,614,473 of NC_064921.1, read as the reverse complement.
TATTACCTTTACATTTAATGCGGACGTTCCAGTATTAGTAGAGTAATACAACCACGGTTTTCTCACCTTCGAACACGAAAATCTCGAAATATGACGGTGAACCATGTCATAGAACTGATAATTATTGTTCAAATCACAATGGCTATGTAGTGCTACTTGTGTACTTTGTGAATAACACAAATTCCCATACTTCTCAATAAAATTCACTAGGATTTTAAGGTAGAGACGGATCTACAAATCTATCACAGATATCTTTTTCCGCGGTCTAAGGGCGAAGACACAAAGATCTCAAACACGTGATGCATAATTCGTCGTCATACTGACATGTATTTCTATGTGAAAGCGGACTAAGATTGCAAAACTGACTCGTTCCATATCATAGTGACAGGCCATAATTGTGATCCGTAGAAAACAGCTGTTTAATAATTTAGCACATTGGATAGTGTTGCATGGTTGCTAATGTGGGACGAAGGTGACTTTCGCATTCTAAAGGTGTTGAGTAAACATAGAGACCCACTCAAACTTGAGCTTCTGCTGTCTACAACATATATTTTCCAGGTAGAGTCAAGGCTGGAAAAAACTGAGATTAAGCTTCATGCGGAATCTTGAAACTTATCGTTTCCCTGGAATCAGCAGGGGTTTCGAAAAAGACGGTCGTGTGAAACCCAGCTAGCGCTATTCGTCCACGAGACTCAGAGGGCCTTAGACACGGGTTCACAGGTAGATGCCGTGTTTCTTGACTTTCGCAAGGCGTTTGACACAGTTCCCCACAGTCGTTTAATGAACAAAGTAAGAGCATACGGACTATCAGATCAATTGTGTGATTGGATTGAGGAGTTCCTAGACAACAGAACGCAGCACGTCATTCTCAATGGAGAGAAGTCTTCCGAAGTAAGAGTGATTTCAGGTGTGCCGCAGGGGAGTGTCATAGGACCGTTGCTATTCACAATATACATAAATGACCTGGTGGATGACATCGGAAGTTCACTGAGGCTTTTTGCAGATGATGCTGTGGTGTATCGAGAGGTTGCAACAATGGAAAATTGTACTGAAATGCAGGAGGATCTGCAGCGAATTGACGCATGGTGCAGGGAATGGGAATTGAATCTCAATGTAGCGAAGTGTAATGTGATGCGAATACATAGAAAGATAGGTCCCTTATCATTTAGCTACAAAATAGCAGGTCAGCAACTGGAAGCAGTTAATTCCATAAATTATCTGGGAGTACTTATTAGGAGTGATTTAAAATGGAATGATCATATAAAGTTGATCGTCGGTAAAGCAGATGCCAGACTGAGATTCATTGGAAGAATCCTAAGGAAATGCAATCCGACAACAAAGGAAGTAGGTTACAGTACGCTTGTTCGCCCAATGCTTGAATACTGCTCAGCAGTGTGGGATCCGCACCAGGTAGGGTTGATAGAACAGATAGAGAAGATCCAACGGAGAGCAGCGCGCTTCGTTACAGGATCATTTAGTAATTGCGAAAGCGTTACGGATATGATAGATAAACTCCAGTGGAAGACTCTGCAGGAGAGACGCTCAGTAGCTCGATACGGGCTTTTGGTGAAGTTTCGAGAACATACCTTCACCGAAGAGTCAAGCAGTATATTGCTCCCTCCTACGTATATCTCGCGAAGAGACCATGAGGATAAAATCAGAGAGATTAGAGCCCACACAGAAGCATACCGACAATCCTTCTTTCCACGTACAATACGAGACTGGAATAGAAGGGAGAACCGATAGAGGTACTCAGGGTACCCTCCGCCACACACCGTCAGGTGGCTTGCGGAGTACGGATGTAGATGTAGATGTAGAACCTATAACCAAAAGGAGATCTGCGTAATGAATCAAAGTAACTTCCACTTTCTAGGTACGTACATACACTGATCAGCCAGAATGTTATGACCACCGGGCTAATATCGATATAAATAGCAGAGTCACCTGGCGAGGAATGATTCCCAGTCAAAAGCATGGTGCCTGTAATATCAGTGAGCGGTCTATCCGTCTGTAAAATCGGAAAGAGGCGAAACCTTTCTGAATTTTACCGAGGGCAGACTCTGATGGCCCATAGGCTCTGCACGACCATTTCGGAAAATGCAAGATTTTTGGGGTGTTCGAGGAGTGCTGTGGTGAGTGTCTTCAAAAGGTGGCGGAACCAAGCTGAAACCACGTCCAGACGTTGTGGGGTTGGGCGGCCACCATTACGTGACCATCGGCACTGGACGTTGAGGCAGTGGCAGAACGTTGCATTGTCTGGTGAATCCCTATACCTTCTTCATGGCGTTGGAGGGCTCGAATCCGTCCTCTTCCAGGGGAACAACTCATTCACACCTGTACTGCAGGGAGGGGCAAGCTGCCGGCGGCTCCATGATGCCCTGGGGAACATTCACGTGGGCATACATACGTCCATTGGAGATCGTGCAAGCACCATGACGGCTAACGAGTATCGTACGCTGATTGCAGACCACGTACACCTCTTAATGACGATCAGGTTTCCCGACAGCAGTGGCATTTTTCAACGAGATAATGCGTCATGTCACAACGTCAGGAGTGTGATGGAGTGGTTCGAGGAATACAGCGGCGAGTTCCAATTGATGTGATGTCCCCCCAGATCGTCAGATCTGAACGCGATGGAACACGTCAAAGCTCATCGCCCCCGCCCCAGAACTTAAGGGAGTTAGGTAACTTTGGAGTGCAGATGTGGTGGCAGCTCCCTCCAGAGACTTAACAAGGTCTCACTGCTTCCACGCTACGATGCGTCGTCGCTGTTATGCGTGCAAAGGTGGACATACTAGATGTTAGGTTGGTAGTCATAATATTCTGGCCGAGCAATGTTGTATTCAAACTAGATACTTCAGATTTTCCCAGTGTACTCAGTAATCGAGATTTCTGTCATGCAGGCGAGTGTAGTTTGTGGACACTCATGATGTTTCCAAGCAGGAGACTGCAGTAATCTTCTAAGGACATCAGGTCGATATTTTGTATTCGCAGTCAACGAGAAAGCGTTTGCAGCCACAGGCCTCAGAGATGAGTGGAAGGCCATTTAACCTACAACAGTTAAGTTGATCTTTGTACACTCGAAGAAAAAGAAAAAAAATAAGACAAAAGAAATAGACGCACCACGGAGGAAGTATCCGACTGGGACAGAAATCAGCAGATGTGTGGGTGATTCATTCAACAGGAAGAGCTTCACAAATCGAGCAAGTCAATAACAAGTTTGTTCACCTCTGGCCCTAATCCAAGCAGTTACTCGGCTTGGCATTGACTGACAGGGGTACTGGACAGCCTCCTGAGGGATACTGCGCAACATTCTGTTCAGCTGCCGCTTTAGATCGTCATGATCCCGGAATGATGGCAGGGCCCTACTCGTAATGCTCCAAACGTTCTCAGCTGAGAAGCCGGTCGCTGTGGTCGACCTGTTCTAGACCCTTGAGTTCGGCGCCGCACTGCTGCTACGGTCGCAGGTTCGAATCCTGCCTCAGGCTTGAATGTGTGTGATGTCCTTAGTTTACTTAGGTTTAAGTAGTTCTAAGTCTAGGGGTTTGATGACCTCAGATGTTAAGTCCCATAGTGCTCAGAGCCATTTTCATATGCTTCTTTGCTTTCTTTGGAGTCTTCTTGTAGATGTGTTTCCTTCGCTGCTCTTGTTTTTCTGATTTTCTCTCACATTCTTCCGAAAACCATGGATTTATCTTCTGCTTTTTTTCTTTTCCGTGCACTTCTACTGCTAGTGCTTCCACATTTGTTTGTATCATTTGCTACTGGCGTTCAATGACTAAGCTGGTTTGCATTGTTGGAAACTCTAATTTGTTTTGAAACTTAATGATAAATTATAGTGCCTTTTCATTACCTTTCGGTTTGTTCGCACCAGTATTCCACTCTTTTATACTATATTCTCCTCTTAACATTCTTTTCTTTAGCTATTCGTTGTCGTATGTCTGTCATGATTAGGTAATCGTCTGTACCTGCCTCGGCTACTCTTACGGTTTTCACATTAATTACAGTACTTTCCTTGTGAATGTCCTTCCAAGGAAAGAATGCGCTCATAGTCCTTAGGTTGGTTGCGCTTGCACGGGTAAGAAGTCTGACTCCATTCACTACTTTCAGTGTATAAGCTTTTTATTCCTCCTGTTCCATTCTAAATGGTCTTTCTACCGACTTAAGCATTGGCGTCTCCAACAATGAGCTTCATATCATATCCTGGTGCCTTACTGGTTACCTCTCCATGTAGTTCACAGAAGCTGCCACTCTTCTCATCCACCGCTGCATCAGTTGGGGCACGTGGCGTAATTATTGTATTTCTGAATCTACCTCTTAGTCTAGTAACAGCTATTCTCTCATCGATAGCTTGAAAATCAATTACTGTTGCTCCTATTTTACTGACCATTCTGCTTCCACCATTTTCAAAATTTTCATCTTCCGATGTACTGAAGTACAACTGAGGTGATGAAAGTCTAAGGATAGCGATATGCACGTATACACATGGTGGCAGTATCGCTTACTGAAGGCATGGAAGAGCAATGCATTGGCGGACCCGCCATTTGTACTCAGGTGATTAATGTGAAGAGATTTCCGACTTGATTATGGCCGCCAGACAAGAGTTAACAGAGTTTGAACGCCGAATGTTAGTTGTAATATTCCATTTCGGAAATAAGGAATTCAATATTACGTGGCCCACAGTGTCAAGAGTGTGCCGAGTACTAAAGGTATAAAAGTACGGAACGTTGGCGAAGCTGTCATTTGTACTCTCATGTGAAAAAGGATTCCAACGTGATCATGGCCGCTCGATGGGAAAAATAGATTATGAACGTTGAATAGTAGTTGGAACATTTAATTCCGGAAATTGTCAGGGAATTCAAATTTCCGAGATTCATTGTGTCAAGACTGTGTAAAGAATATCCGATTTTAGGCATTACCTCTCACCACGGACAACGCGGGCCAACAGCCTTCTCTTAACGACCGAGAGCAGCGACATTCACGTAAAGTTGTCAGTTTAACAGTCAAGCAGCACTTCGTGAAATAACCGCAGAAATCAATGTAGGTAAGAGCTAATGGTAAGGTTCGAGTGTGGCGCAGACCCGCGAAGCCGTCGACCTAAGTTGTCAACAATGTAGTGTGAGAGCTGGTGGTGGCTCCATAGTGGTGTGGGCTGTGTTTACGTGGAGCGGACTGGGTCCTCTGGTCTAATTGAACCGATAATTAACTAGGAATGGTTATGTTCGGCTACTGAGAAACCCTCTGCAACTATTCATCTATTCATGGTCTTCATGCTCCCATCCTACGATGGAATTTTTATGGCTAACAATGCACCATGCCATAGTGACGTAGTTACTCACGACTGGTCTGAAGAACACTCTGGGCAGTTAAAGCGAATGACTCGGCCACCAATATTACTAGATTGCCCGACATGTATCCCATTGAATGTTTGTAGGACATGATCGAGAGGTCAGTACGTGCACAAAATATTGCACCGGCAACACTCTCGCAAATATGGTCCTCAATAGAGGTAGCATGGCACAATATTTCTGAAGAAGGCATCCAACGACATGTTGAGTCCACGTCACGTCGAGTTGCTGCACTACGAAGGGCAAAAGGAGGTCCGACACGATAATGGGAGGTATCCCTCAGTGTAGTATTTGTTGATCTGTTTCCAGCACTCTTGTTTCTCGGCATCTCGTTTCTTGCAGTGCAGCTAGACCCGTTTCATATTTGTCGAGTTCTTCATACAGAATATTAAGAGCCCCAGGTGTTGAAAGAGTTCAAATGTTCAGTGTTTCAAATCGTGAGTCCTTGCTGTTTTTGATGTTCCTTGTTTCCACTGTCATCCGAGGCATGTTGTTGACAGTTCGTAACAGGTTGTATTTATGAGATGATTTGTTAGACCAGTGCCCAAATCCCCATGCTGCGTACTAGTAAGTCTGGTTGGAATGAGTTATCGCTTGGTGTACGGATTGTGCCACGTGGTTTCAAAACCTGTAACTGTGACCCTATGCCAACACTACTTTTACAACTGATCCCCTGTGTTTAATGTACACACAACAGTCCCCACAGATGTGACGAATGCAAATTTTGCAGTATACCAAAATGTTCTGCTGATGCCCCAGAAAGGGGAAACGTGTCAATCCCTGCAACGAAGATTGCTTTTTTTTCTAAATTTGACTTACGCTAAATACCTGGCTTCGTTTTGCAAGTGCTTGCCCTATAATTAAGAACGACTTGGCTATCATTTTCTGCCATGTCACTTTTTCCACTGCTATTTCTGAATTATGTCCTAACCACGCAAGACACACAGTCTCTGATACGAAGGCAATAAGACCTTCAGTTTCTGACCGTGCTTTCTCAATAACTTTAATCGTTCAACATGCTTTAATGATTCGGTAAATTAAACATCGCTTCAAGGAGTTATCACCGCAGCGTCCTTGATATCAAAATTGGCAGCCTACTTCCTACTGTCGATGCACAAAAGCAAAATTCCTACCCACTTCATGTCGTTTAGAATCATTAACAGAAAGCTATATCCCTGCTTTGCACTTCTCTAATTATACAGTGTCATCATTCTCGTCATCTTTTCACCTTCATAATATAAAGCCCATTATGAGTCAAACCTTTAAAGTGAATATTTCTTCTATCCTCTAAGACAACAGCAGAAATTATATACGATTAGTATTATTGCCAGGATCGATCACTTCATTAAAATCTTAGGTCCGAAGGACACCTGAAAGTAGATAAACAACAAAGCACAACACTTTCAGCCAGCAAGATCTACCTAACAAGAGCATAGAGTTCGGAGTAGAGCTGTTATAATCTGGGCAAAACCTTTGTAGCTCTGACCGATAAGCATCAACACCTTGACACTGCATTTTCAGTACGTGAAGAAAAATACAGCTTTACGTTTCCGTAACTCTATCATCTTTCAAAAATAACTACCCAATTTGGCTGTCATGGCCAACACATTAAGTCACATGTGGTTGCAATCACAGCTGAAATATTTTGTCTCTTACGATACTGTACATGCACTAACCGATAACATAGCATAAGAACTTAGAACATCAGTACGTGAAGGAAAATACAGCTTTACGTTTCCATAACTCTATCGTCTTTCAAAAATAGCTACCCAATTTGGCTGTCATGGCCAACACATTAAGTCACATGTGGTTGCAATCACAGCTGAAATATTTTGTCTCTTACGATACTGCACATGCACTAACCGATAACCTAGCATAAGAATTGCAGTATCCCTAGATCATCTGCAGATAAGGAATAGGAAGAAAACCTAAAGCCTACGCGTCTTCTACATAGTGACAGGGTCTCTAGGAGTACTATCCCTCTGTGAATGGGACTTCGGATCTACCGTGTTTTTGAGAACAGGTTCTTTCCAGATTTTGATTATATCAGCCTAAGGACATTGCTATACCTAGTTTCGGATATATCTAAGCATAGTCTACTGTAATTTCTTTGACCAATACTACAAGAGAAACTTAGATTCAAACTCTTTTGTTTCTCGATGGGACTCCATCCAGCTACTGACACTTGCCACCTTTCCTGTAAAAGCTTTCCTATCAAAATGACTCTTAAGAAACGGTATCTTCTCCTTTTTAATCCAAAAAGTTGGTTAAAAGTCCTAAAACCCTTCACAAATGTACAAGGTAGTCAGATACTGCATGGTCAAACGTAGAAAAAAAAATACATGTAGCCCCATCAAATGCCACAGCCATGCTTCAACCATTACATGACCCTGTTTCTTTACACTGCTTCTCTCTCTCTCTGTGTCTGTTACTAAAATCTTCAACTTTTCTCAGTGCACTATGTCTGCATCACTTGAACCCTATCTTTACAGTGTTTTTCCAGGCTTTCTACCTCATGCTCTGGCTTATCACTCCGAGAATTAACAATTTTACTAAGCTCATGAGCACCGAAGATATTTTTTCGTCACGATCTCCTTTTAGATCTGTAAGCTAAGACATGTACTTCGAAGCATCTCGACCATACCTGACAACTTTTCGTCTATACTTGAAAGCTTTCGTTCTTAATACTGTATAAAACTAGAAGATATGTGGTTCATACTTGAAACTGTCTAGCCCAAGTACTACTTATTGCTAACAAATATTTGGTTCATAACTTACATGACTGATTGCCCTTATGCCCTCGTTGGATTTACTCGCTTTGCGTATGCTTACTATCCTCACATTTCCCATTGCTTTTGTTTCAGTTTTCAGTGCCAGTTGAGTACTACAGAGCCTGACTTCCCGTCAGGGTTATCTGTCTACTAGTATAACGTATCACAAAGTTCGATAGTAATTTCTTTGTTAAAACAATGTTGCCTACTAACTTGGCAAACTCCGCCGCTTCTGTTCAAGCCACAAAAATAGACTCATTAGTGGTGTGTACAAATCTTTTTGAATTTGACCTTATGCCTTCGTTCCTGGCCCACTGTTAATTTTTTTTTCTTTCCCCACGACGCTGTCTGTCAATTTACATACATCCACAGTGCTATGTGCTCGGCCTACTTTGTTTTGGTTTTGTCTGTTGCTGCTAATCTGGTAAATGACGCTGAACTTCTCTGTAAATCTACCACACAACTAAACTGAGAATGTGAGTAAAAATAAAAATTCACTATTCTTAAATTCCATTAAAACTGAGGTCTATATAAGTTCATTTTGAAGGCGCTTTGCAGCAAAATTGTGACTTTTCGCTTTTGCGTCTATTAATACTTGTCCAACTGTTTATACATTGGTAAGCATACGTAGGAAAAAATGAAAATAAAAAATAAAGATAGACAAACTCTTTGCTCAGATGTTGACAGTTGCAATCTGTTGGTAGAGTGCACTGGCATTTGTCCAGTTCTAACGGTAGCAGATGTGCCGGTGGTTTGTAAACAACAGGAACGATTTCTGTTTCCTCATAAAATTTGTAATTAAAACTATCCGATATTACAGTCAGAGACTCTTATATTTACAACCTTTTTCTCTCTCAAGATGAAATGAATTTATATGAGAAGCAATATAGTTGCTTCTAGGAATATTAATTTCCAGAATATGAGAAGAAAAATTTAAAAGAAGAAGAGAAGCGAAAACGAATCGACACTCCAACAACCACAGATTTACTAACATATAATGTCATGGAGGTCCAATAAGGAGAACTGCCATGAGGTCACGAATTTGACAACGACCACCCCAAACAGCACCTTCTGGTAGAAGTGTTTTGATCAAAAATGCCAGCTTGCTTGATTTACTGGAGTACCCGTTATTCTGATTGTAGTCTGAAGTGTGAAGGAGTCACATTCCGCTTCGAATAATACTCGTTCAAGCGGTATTTTCTTTTGTAAACGTTTGGTTGCGCTGTTTACTTTTAATGCTGTTGTTTTATTTCTGTAATTTGACTTATATTTCCTATCAGTCCAACTCTAAGAGCTCTCTGGATGATCACTATGAGAAGAAAAGATCCGAAACCGAGGAAACATAGGAAAATGTCTTCACAGCATTTTCGGTAAGAAAACACAGACAGAACATAAGTTTCGTCAGAGTGTATTGAGAAAAATTCTGGATTACAAAATCAACTTTTTCGTGTCACATATTTCCCTTACTGAATATTCGAAACGTGTAACAAAATGGAAGTTATAATAACTGTGAGAAATGCGTCGTATTACTAGGTCAAATATGCATTTAAGACTAGAAAAACGTATGCCTTCCTGTCATTGTTTTATTCACGAAAGCACTGAAACATTTTGTATTTCAAACAATTATTGTTGCGTGTACAGGACAGAAAGTAAGAAGCAACTGTAAGCGACAGCCTGCTAAGTTTGGAGGTATCTAAGATAGCGGCGCCGCTCGAAAACAACGTGCAGCGTAAATCTGCAGCCCCATTTCCCCTTGTTTACCCCCATGTACGTTTACTATACACAGGTGTTCCCTTAAAAGGGCTAAACAATTATGATCTATAGTGGAGAAATGGTGTGAATAGAATTAGCAAAATTTACTGTATGCAGAGTACAGTAAATTGATTTTCCTGCAGTTTTGTTGATCAAATGAAGAAAATCGGTCATAAATAACATCTGAAAGTGGCACGACGCCTCAAGGAGCCCAACCTTGGTTATCTTTACGTATGCAGCAAAATGTATTGTTTTTGTAGTAAAGCTGTTTAAATATTTTAGAACTGTATTAATACATCCGTAAAATACTTTGAATTCGTTAAAACGAAAAATTACATAGCAGTGCGCAAAGAGGAATCGGGCTTTCACCCGAGTTTATTGTGTTTAACAGCCCGCAGTTGTCGTGAAACGTAGGATAGAGCACCCAATTTCGGATTCCATCGAGTCGATTTATCACGGTAGCAGATCCACTAAACCCTGTCGTTCCCCACAGCAGAAGAGACAACGGTGGCAATCGAGAGAGGTTGTGTCCACAGGGGAGAGGCTCCGTTGCAAGATTTGAGGGGGAGGAGATCTGTAGATTACAACGTAAGGGTGAGAAAGGCGGGGGAAGAGGAGATGTCGATGACCGTGGATCGCAGCAGCGGTCGTAGTTTGGCGATAATCTTCCGTGGGGAGGAATACAATTGGGCTCCGCAGCGCGTGCGGGTGGATTAACGAGCGCAGCAGCTGCAGGGCAGACGAGACCGTCTGCTCGGCACGGACGAGCCTAATCCCGCCAGCCAAATGTCCTTTCGTACCCGGCAACACGTCCAAGTAAGAGGAGCAAGCAAAACGGTAGCGTCGTCCATACAATGGCTGCAGCCGTGAAAGAACATTTCGGCAGCGGCTTCTGTCTATGGAATCAAGATTCAAAAGAAATTTTAGAGCGTGTTGCAGTTACCATTACTATCTGACACTTGTGATAGTCTCTTCTCGATGTTTTCCAGTCGACTTACGCATTTGCCCTCAAGTCAAACTTTTCTACAATTAAAGAGTTAGTTTAACAACCTCATGTCATGTTAGTCACATCCCTTTAGAGCCAATGGATGTGTGTGATTGTGTGTGTGTGTGTGTGTATATTGAAACGTCCCCTTGGAAAAATTTATGAATGATCGTTCTGATACACCCCTTACGTTTTTTGATTTTCAAACAGATGAGCAAAACTGAACGTACTCAGACATTTTTCCCTTTACTTATTCTGATCTTCACTAATGTGACACACAATATTTTTAGCGCAACGCAATCTGACTTTTAATAATCCCTATAAAAGAATGGTCCTGACTAACAATAACCTATACCTTTCATGAACCACTTACCTCACAAAAATCTTCATTTCTCGAACTACTACAATACAGCGAGCGCCAATACTGCCAGCTACATAAAAGAAACTACTGCAATACAGCGAGCGCCAATACTGCCAGCTAAATAAAAGAAACTACTGCAATACAGCGAGCGCCAATACTGCCAGCTAAATAAAAGATTCTAACTACTGAAGTCACTAACTACTGATAGGCATAGTTAGGAAATGAAAGATTGAAAGATTTTGATAAAGGACAATCAGTTTATGACATCCAGTCGTACAAATTTACTGTCTCTGATGGACACACGTCCAGATAATTCGCTCTCAAAACTCCGCCATCTTTCTCCCCACATCCACCACTACTGGCGGCTCACCTCCAACTGCGCAACGCTCCGTGCTGTTCACATCCAACTGCCCAACACTACAATAGCGAATATTACAACATTGCTAACCAGCCACAGACTGCACACAGCACAAGTCAGTATTTTCATACAGAGCGCTACGTGGCGTTACCAATAAAAAAACCTTAAACAGCCTACTTACAGTGTGTGTGTGTGTGTGTGTGTGCGTGTGTGTGTGTGTACTCCAGTGAGTGCTTGGTTGTGTGGAAGCATGTTATGAATATTTCAAAAACATCATAGGTATGAAGTAAACTACTGGCCATTAAAATTGCTACACCACGAAGATGTTCTACAGACACAAAATTTAACCGACAGGAACAAGATTCTGTGATATGCAAATGATTAGCTTTTCAGAGCATTCACACAAAGTTGGCGCCAGTGACGACACTACAACGTGCTGACATGAGGAACGTTTCAAGCCGATATCTCATACACAAACAACAGTTGACCGGCGTTTCCGGGTGAAACGTTGTTGTGATGCCTCGTGTAAGGAGGAGAAATGGGTAGCATCACGTTTCCCACTTTGATAAAGGTCGGATTGTAGCCTATCGCGATTGCGGTTTATCATATCTCGACATTGTTGCTCGCGTTGGTTGAGATCCAATGACTGTTAGCTGAATGTGGAATCGGTGAGTTCAGGAGGGTAATACGGAACGCCGTGCTGGATCCCAGCGGCCTCGTATCTCTAGCAGTCGAGATGACAGGCATCTCATCTTATCCGCATGGCTGTAACGGATCGTACAGCCACGTCTGGATCCCTGAATCAACAGATGGGGACGTTTGCAAGACAGCTACCATCTGCATGAACAGTTCGACGGCGTTTTCAGCAGCATGGACTATCAGCTCGGAGACCATGGCTGCGGTTACTATTGACGCTGCATCACAGACAGGAGCGCCTGCGATGGTGTACAAAACGACGAATCTGGGTGCACGAATGGCAAAACGTCATTTTTTTGGATGAATCCAGGTTCTGTTTACAGCATCATGATGGTCGCATCTGTGTTTGGCGACATCGCGGTGAACGGACATTGGAAGCTTGTATTCGTCATCGCCATACTGTCGTATCACCTGGCGTGATGGTATTGGGTGGTATTGGTTACAAATGTCGGTCACCTCTTGTTCGCATTGACGTTGCTTTGAACAGTGGACGTTACATTTCAGATGTGTTGCGACCCGTGGCTCTACCCTTCATTCGATCCCTGCGAAACCCTACATTTCAGTAGGATAATGCACGACCGCACGTTGCAGGTCCTGTACGGGCCTTTCTGGATACAGAAAATGTTCGACTGCTGCCCTGGCCAGCACATTCTCCAGATCTCTCACCAATTGAAGACGTCTGGTCAATGGTGGCCGAGCAACTGGCTCGTCACAATACGCCAGTCACTACCCTTGGTGAACTGTGGTATCGTGTTGAAGCTGTATGGGCAGCTGTACCTGTACACGCCATCCAAGTTCTGTTTGACTCAATGCCAAGGCGTATCAAGGTTGTTATTATGGACAGATGTGGTTGTTCTGGGTACTGATTTCTCAGGATCTATGCACCCAAATTGCGTGAAAATGTAATCACATCTCAGCTCTAGTATAATATATTTGTTCAACGAATACCCGCTTGTTGTTGTTGTTGTTATTGTTGTGGTCTTCAGTCCTGAGATTGGTTGATACAGCTCTCCACGGTACTCTATCCTGTGTAAGCTTCTTCATCTCCCAGTACCTACTGCAGCCCACATCCTTGTGAATCTGCTTAGTGTATTTATCTCTTGGTCTCCCTCTATGACTTTTAGCCTCCACGCTGCCCTCCAATATTAAATTGGTGATCCCTCGATGTTTCAGAACATGTCCTACCCACCGATCCCTTCTTCTTGTCAAGTTGTGCCACAAACTCCTCTTCTCCCCAATCCTATTCAATACTTCCCCATTAGTTACGTGATGTATCCATCTAATCTTCTGCATTCTTCTGTAGCACCACATTTCAAAGGCTTCTATTCTCTTATTGTCCAAACTATTTATCGTCCATGTTTCACTTCCATACCTGGTTACACTCCGTACACATACTTTCAGAAACGGCCTCCTGATACTTAAATGTACACTCGATGTTAACAAATTTTTCTTCTTCAGTAACGCTTTCCTTGCCATTGCCAGACTACATTTTATATCCTCTCTACTTCGACCATATAGTAAAGCTGCATGCCCTCGGGAAAAATTACGGCTGTAGTTTCCCCTTGCATTCAGCCGTTCGCAGTACTAGAATAGCAAGGCTATTTTGGTTAGTGTTACAAGACTAGATCAGTCAATCATCCACACTGTTGCCCTTGCAACTACTGAAAAGGCTGCTGCCCATCTTCAGGAACCACGGGTTTGTCTGGCCTCTCAACAGATACCCCCCCCCCCCCCCGTTGTGGTTGCACCTACGGTAGGGCTATCTGTATCGATGAGGCACGCAAGCCTCCCCACCAACGCCAAGGTCCGTGGTTCATGGCTGCATTTCTTCACGGTGTAGCAGTTTCAATGGCCAGTAGTGTATGAGTCATCTAAATTACAATTATTGTTTCGCCTATTCCTTGTTGCCTTTTAGGAACAAAGAAGATCATTACTGCATCAAACACCATTTACTCACATTACTCATTTTACGTTGTTTAATTTATTTCCTTACACGGAAGCTGCCCGATATTGTTGGATGAACAATATTAGCATTCCGGCATCGATATTTAAATAAACCACTGAAAACCTTGGCCAGCTAGGGCGAAAGGAGACTTGAACACCAACCTTAGCGAACACGAGTATAGTCTCTCAAGTATTGGACTTCAATAAGTAATGTAACCCTTTCTTGGTTCCAACACACCAAATTGTTCACCATTGCTTCGGCTTAAAAACCCAGTTCTTCAACGTAATCTCTGCTTAAACCGATGGCCCTACCCCACCTTACTGGGAGGTGCTGTATGCCCACATAGTACCTCATCATCTACTTACTGCTTCCCTCGGAGTGTATCCTTCGTTCTCTATGGTCTTCTGTTTTGGAGCGAGGAAACCAGCGGGCACACACCTTTGAGTACCCCAACTGGTGGACGAGTGTGTCTATACTATCAGCAGAGACGTTCAATTGAGCAAAGAGGGGTTTGACTGAATGAGAGTGTAAGCTCGTTCCAACATTACAGAAGTTACAGTTGTGTAGGTCCAGCCTGCAAACGGGAGGTCGGGCAGGTTGTTGCAATGATGACAGACCCATCGCCTAACGACTCACAGAGCTTTTGTTCACTGCCAGGTGTCCGCAGACATTCTGCAAGATACTATGAATATCTGAGATCATCTGGACTTCCACCAAGAGAAACACAGTTATAGCTCTCTGCCTGGAACGTATCTCCGTACAGACGCCATTTTGAAGGCTACTTCTAACGTCGCCAGCAATCATAGCTTCATGAAGCTGTAGGGGATGAAGCTAGAATATTCCACGACATCCCACGACAAATACGGCATTTTTTCAACCTAAATTGTGTCTTGCATTACCGAAGATGTGTCTTGCATTACTTGTTCAGTGCCCCTCTTATGGTAACACTCACTGCGGAGATGCAACAAGACTGGTATGAAACTTCCTGGCAGATTAAAACTGTGTGTCGGGCCGAGACTCGAGCTCGGGACCTTTGCCTTTCGCGGGCAAGTGCCCTACCTTCTGAGCTACCCAATCACGACTCACGCCCCGTTCTCACAGCTTTATTTCTGCCAGTACCTCGTCCTCTACCCTCCAAACTTCACAGTAACTCTCCTGCGAACCTCGCAGAACTAGCACTCATGAAAGAAAGAATATTGCGGAGACATGGCTTAGCCACAGCCTGGGGGATGTTTCCAGAATGAGATTTTCACTCTGCACCACAAAAATATGGTAACTGCACAGTTATAAATATAGCTCCAATCAACGAAATGATATAGGTAATAAGGAAGTATGTTATTGTGGGTGTAACCGTTTGATTTTTAACTTCTCTTCTGTACTTAATAGATAAAGGAGTTTTTCACAGACTCTCTACTTCATTCTTTTTCAAATCACTATAAAATTCTCGACTTTCAACGACAGACAGGTGCATAAAATGGTGCGAGTGGAAATTCGGGCTACGAGCGGAGCGGTACCGAGACCATGGCGAGACGTGCTCCCGCCAAGGTCGCAGGCACTGAGAGTGAACAAAATCTGAGCAGAATAATATATAAATAAAATAAAACGAAACAGACGATTTAGGAATCACCTGGGAACGGTACTAGAATTCTCCGGTGACACATGTTCCTATCCTCTGCCTGCGACAAGAAGCATCATAAAGAAATGGCTACTTTCTAACAGTGTCACTTGGGTTGTGTGTCAACAGCGCGTTTGGTTCATATAGCTGCTCACTACACAGCTCAAGTCGAGGCGGCATAAGACCATGCCTGCCCGCTGCCAAATGCGAACAGCTAACGGCTTTAGACGAAAACATTAGCTGTCTTCAGAGCTGCGAAAACACTGGGGCGTTGTCATAGAGACGTTTACAAAATCGCGTGACGTTTTTGGTTGAGGTAACCGCCCTGAGCTGCCGCGACAGGCCAACTGCAACTTTCTGGGAACGACTAACGCCGACTCAACTACAACTCGTGTTGAACAGTGGAGTTTGTGCTGTCGCTTCGCTGCACTACTACAGGACTTCGAAGGATGGCCACCGGGTCTTGAAGCAAACGAACTGCCGTTTAACCAAAGGCTTCATATTTTCGTCGGCTTCTGCCAACTGTGGACTTAAAGTGAAAGTGTGTAAGCGAGGTTGTTTCGAAATATTTGACAGAGTAACAATTGAAATGGGAAACAGAAGTCACGTATAACATGCCATTTCATCTCACTTCAATTTCCTATCAGGAAACAATTAAATGAACGCTTTGCATCCTATTTTGAAAAATATGCAGTGGATTTTGATACCAAATTTAACAATAATATCGATACAGCACAGCTAGTTAACGAAATAGCTGCATTCACTTCGCAGCACAAAGAGCTGATGGTTCCTATTTGGATATATTAATTTTTTTATGGAAATATTGGTTACGATATGCTTCTCAAAACATGGTTCAAATGGTTCAAATGGTTCAAATGGCTTGGAATACTATAGGACTTAACTTCAGAGATCATCAGTCCCCTAGGACTTACAACTACTTAAACCTAACTAACATAAGGACATCACACACAATCATGCCCGAGGCAGGATTAGAATCTGCGATCGTAGCGACGCGCGGTACCAGACTATAGATCCTAGAGCCACTCAAAACATGGAAACATCTTTGAGGAGATTTTTAACATTGGTAACGCAGTTTCAGGAAACTAAAGATAATAAAAGACTAATTAAGGTCGAGTATAGGTGAGGCAGAATTATAGATTCAGCCATCTTGTTGACAGAAGACGACACAGCAACTAAATTTGACTTTAATGATATTATCGGTAGGTTTGCTACTTTCAGAGCAAGAAAGTGAAAAGTAAAATTACTACAACAACACAGTTCTTCTAAAGGAGTGTGTTCGAAAAACTAAATTGTAACTGTTTCCCTACTACTGATTCCCACCCTATTAATAATTTCATACTAGCAAGTAAAATTTGTTCTTTATGATAAAACCACAATTTCTGTATTACTTTCAATTTTTTTAGAAAGTTTGTACAATTCACAATTTACAATGAAACATTTAATTTCTTGTGTACAGCATTTTTCATCTACAGGGTGTTTCAAAAATGACCGGTATATTTGAAACGGCAATAAAAGCTAAACGAGCAGCGATAGAAATACACCGTTTGTTGCAATATGCTTGGGACAACAGTACATTTTCAGGTGGACAAACTTTCGAAATTACAGTGGTTACAATTTTCAACAACAGATGGCGCTGCAAGTGATGTGAAAGATATAGAAGACAACGCAGTCTGCCATTCTGTACGTCGTCTTTCTGCTGTAAGCGTGTGCTGTTGACAACGTGCAAGTGTGCTGTGGACAACATGGTTTATTCCTTAGAACAGAGGATTTTTCTGGTGTTGGAATTCCACCGCCTAGAACTCAGTGTTGTTGCAACAAGACGAAGTTTTCAATGGAGGTTTAATGTAACCAAAGGACCGAAAAGCGATACAATAAAGGGTCTGTTTGAAAAATTTCAATGGACTGGGAACGTGACGGATGAACGTGCTGGAAAGGTAGGGCGACCGCGTACGGCAACCACAGAGGGCAACGCGTAGCTAGTGCAGCAGGTGATCCAACAGCGGCCTCGGGTTTCCGTTCGCCGTGTTGCAGCTGCGGTCCAAATGACGCCAACGTCCACGTATCGTCTCATGCGCTAGAGTTTACACCTCTATCCATACAAAATTCAAACGCTGCAACCCCTCAGCGCCGCTACCATTGCTGCACGAGACACATTCGCTAACGATATAGTGCACAGGATTGATGACGGCGATATGCATATGGGCAGCATTTGGTTTACTGACGAAGCTTATTTTTACCTGGACGGCTTCGTCAATAAACAGAACCGAAAAGCCCCATGTTGCAGTCCCATCGTCCCTGCATCCTCAAAAAGTACTGGTCTGGGCCGCCGCCATTTCTTCCAAAGGAATCATTGGCCCATTTTTCAGATCCGAAACGATTACTGCATCACGCCATCTGGACATTCATCGTGAATTTGTGGCGGTACAAACTGCCTTAGACGACACTGCGAACACCTCGTGGTTTATGCAAGATGGTGCCCGGCCACATCGTATGGCCGACGTTTTTAATTTCCTGAATGAATATTTCGATGATCGTTGATTGCTTTGGACTATCCGAAACATTCAGGAGGCGGCGTGGATTGGCTTCCCTATTCGCCAGACATGAACCCCTGTGACTTCTTTCTGTGGGGACACTTGAAAGACCAGGTGTACCGCCAGAATCCAGAAACAATTGAACAGCTGAAGCAGTACATCTCATCTGCATGTGAAGCATTCCGCCAGACACGTTGTCAAAGGTTTCGGGTAATTTCATTCAGAGACTACGCCATATTATTGCTACGCATGGTGGATATGTGGAAAAAATCGTACTATAGGGTTTCCCAGACCGCAGCGCCATCTGTTGTTGACAATTGTAACTACTGTAATTTCGAAAGTTTGTCTGCCTGAAAATGTAGTGTTGTCCCAAGCATATTGCAACAAACGGTGTATTTCTATCGGTGCTCGTTTAGTTTGTATTGCCGTTTCAAATATACTGGTCATTTTTGAAACACCCTGTATCTAGCTCTTTTAATAATGCTTCATTTTTGTTAACTTTAGCCGGCCGGTGTGGCCGTTAGTTTCTAGGCGCTTCAGTCTCGAAACGCGTGACCGCTACGGTCACCGGTTCGAATCCTGCCTCGGGCATGGATGTGTGTGTCGTCCTTAGGTTAGTTACGTTTAAGTAGTTCTAAGTTCTAGGGGACTGATGACCACAGATGTTAAGTCCCATAATTCTCAGAGCCATTTGAACCATTTTCTTAAATTTAGCTTACAAATCACAAAATTTACATCTAGATCTGCATCTATATTTATACTCTGCAAGCCAACCAACGGTGTGTGGCAGAAGGCACTTTAGGTGCCACTGTCATTACCTCCCTTTCGTGTTCCTGTCTCGTATGGTTCGCGGGAAGAACGACTGCCGGAAAGCCTCAGTGCGCGCTCGAATCTCTCTAATTTTACATTCGTCATCTCCTCAGGAGGTATAAATAGGGGGAAGCAAAATATTCGATACCTCAGCCAGTAACGCACCCTCTCGAAACCTGAACAGCAAGCTACACTGCGATGCAGAGCGCCTCTCTTGCAAAGTCTGCCAATTGAGTTTGCTAAACATCTCCGTAACGCTATAACTCTTACCAAATAACCCTGTGATGAAACGCACCGCTCTTCTTTGGATCTTCTCTATCTCCTCTGTCAAACCGACCTGGTACAGATCCCACACTGATGAGCAATACTCAGGTATAGGTGGAAGGAGTGTTTTGTAAGCCATCTCCTTTGTTGATGGCCTACATTTTCTAAGGACTCTCCCAATGAATCTCAACCTGGCACCCGCAATACCAATAATTAATTTTATACGATCATTCCACTTCAAATCGTTCTGTACGCATACTCCCAGATATTTTACAGAAGTAACTGCTGTTTTGCTATCATATAATCATACCATAAAGGATCCTTCTTTCTATGTATTCGAAATACATTACATTTGTCTATGTTAAGTGTCAGTTGCCACTCCCTGCCCCAAGTGCCTGTCCGCTGCAGATCTTCCTGAATTTCGTTGAACATTTTCTAATTTCATGTATTTGTATATAAAAAATTGCTGTTGTTTCGAGGACTGCGGAAGGGGGGGGGGGGGGGGACTCTTTTGAAGTTCTTCCAGGGACGCAGAATCAGATCGGTACGAATCTATGGAGCCAAGCCGGCTGGCACTAAACATTCTGTAGCCAGATAGCTGTGTTCGCCGGGGTGCTAAGAAAGGGGGACATGCGGGAGCTGATCCCTCCAACGGGCCCTCCCGAGATGGCCTAAAATATGCTATAGCGAGGGACGACGTGGGAAAAGGGAAACAAGTAGGTGACGTCACTGTGAGTGCAGTTTTAGTTGCCGGGGTGCGGAGGGAGTACGGGCCATCTCACTCTGGTCCTAGGCGTTAGATGTATCGGGTGGGGAAAGGGAAGCAAGTTCGTCACTGTGGAAGAACACGCTGAGGAGAGGGGCGAGAGGCGGATAGCGCTCAGGCCTTGGCCAGCCACAAACAGCTCATAGCAACATTGTGTGTGTGTGCGCAGTGAAGCAGTGGAAACTGGACCGGATTACCTCTTGCCACTGTCACACGTAATACACCAAAATAATGTGACACAGAAATTGTTTGATACAACACTGAAAAAAATACACAGAGCAAAATTGTATCACAAATTTTCTGATGGGGTCGGGATCCTTTGGCCTGTAACCTGTACAGTTCGAGGGCACCATTGGCATGTTTATCCCTCTAATATTTCTATTAGATGTAACTGACAGCACACAGCACTAAAACTTGTTGCAGTAGGTGATGAAACCTTGAAAAAGGTAAGCAATATTTTACCGCGTGTATCTTTGGCTTTGCACTGGTTTTGTATGCAGATGTAAGTCACCAGTTCCCTGTGTCGTATACGACATCCGGAGAGCGAACAGGTTAAGAACCATCCGTCCCTGGTTCACAGTGATACTGTACGCAGAATTGCAGCTCGCTGCGACAAGATGACAATCTGCCACTCCTGTCTTCAAAGCTGTATCTGGGCAAACACCTCTGTCTTCTGGCACAACGCCGGTCACTCTAGCCGAGCGGTTCTAGGCGCTTCAGTCCGGAACCGTTCTGCTGCTACGGTCGCAGTTTCGAATCCTGTCTCGGGCATGGATGTGTGTGATGTCCTTAGCTTAGCTAGGTGTAGGTAGTTCTAAGTCTAGGAGTCCGAACACCTCAGATGTTAAGTCCCATACTGCTTAGAGCCATTTTCTGGCACACCAACAGTCGCTGTACATATTCTACGAGGTGCTCCTGCCGTCGCCGAGAAGTCCGTGTAGATATTTGTCGGCGCTGTTCCGTTTGCATCATTGACATCCTGCATAGAGCTGAATAAGGCCCTCCTAAACCCTTTTAAATGAGAAACAGAATGTGCAATCTTTCCCATGTAAAGAATATAGCTGGAACTACTGCTACACATATTGTATGACTGCACTAAAATGTTAATCATTCACGTATCCAAGCACGTAGTATGACGTTTGTTGCATGCCGTCTTCATGGTGTTGCAGATTTAAGTGACAATAGCATTCAGTGTAATGGGATTCAAAAGCATCTAAATCCCCTGCATGACCAAACTGCTTTGAATAATTTTGAACGGATGTAGCGTAATACACAAGGGGTTGAAAAAAATTCCCTCTGAGTGTGCTGCTGCAACGTATAAGCACCATAGCGCGACTCCGATGCTGGTATGAAAGCACCGACACATAGGCCAGGAATCAATGCCACACTAATATCTTTCCGACGTGCGGTCGGTAAATGGGCAAACGTGAACTGTGGAGAAGTTATTAACAAATGCTTCCGAATAGGACCAACCTGCTGCTAATCTTTTCTTGGATGCCAAAGGACAAACGCCGGTAGACTGCCTTCAGAGAACGAAGACTTTGGACGAGGCAGCATGTCTGTCGGAAAGCACCGTTGTGGAATGGTTCGCCAAGTACCGTAATGGTCGTGGTGTCAGTCAGTTACAGACATGTTCACTCAGAAAGACACGTTGTTTTACCAAAGGGTATCTCCAATCTGGTGCGTCGGTGGTATGATTGCCTCGGTGCTCATGGCGATGCTGCCTGACTGGCATAGCAATTCTGCATTGCACAGCTTCCCAACGGAAACCCTTCCTTCCTCCTAACAATTTGTACGCACTCTCATTTATTTACCTAGGCGCAGAAAGCGATGTTAAACTGACAGCCAAAATAAGTAACTGCGGTGATCTTATCTAAGAAACTAGAAACGGTTTGCAACCCAACTTCCAATTTTCCGAACCTTGTTACTGGAGCATTTCTCATTACGTCATTCGTTGACCCCCGAAAGTTTCACCCATTGATAAGTTAGTAATTTCTTCTCTCATTTAATTGAAATTTGAATATCATCACCTCTTAGATACTTCCCTTACACATTGAAGTGCAAAAGAGACTGGTGTAGGCATGCTTTTTTTCAAATACAGAGATTCACAAATGGCCATTAAATTTGCTACACCACGAAGATGACGTGTTACAGTCACCAAATTTAACCGAGAGGAAGAAGACGCTGTGATATGCAAATGATTAGCTTTTCAGAGAATTCCCACAAGGTTGGCGCCGGTGGCAACACCTACAACGTGCTGACAAGAGGAAAGGCATTTCTGATACGCAAACAGCAATTGACCGGCGTTGCCTCGTGAAACGTTGCTGTGATGCCTCGTGTAAGGAGGAGAAATGCGCACCATCACGTTTACGACTTTGATAAAGGTCGGATTTTAGCCTATCGCGATTGCGGTTTATCGTATCGCGACATTGCTGCTCGCGTTGGTCGAGATCCAATGACTGTTAGCAGAATATGGAGTCGGTGGGTTCAGAAGGGTAATACAGAACGCCATGTTGGATCCCAACGGCCTCGTATCACCAGCAGTCGAGACGACAGGCAGCTTACCCGCATGGCTGTAACGGATAGTGCAGCCACGTCTCGATCCCTGAGTCAACAGATGGGAACGTTTGCAAGATAACAACCATCTGCACGAACAGTTCGACGACGTTTTGCAGCAGCTTATACTATCAGCTCGGAGACCATGGCTGCGGTTACCCTTGACGCTGCATCTCAGACAGGAGCGCCGGCGATGGTGTACTCAACGACGAACTTGGGTGCACGAATGTGCAAAACGTCATTTTTGCGGATGAATCCAGGTTCTGTTTACAGCATCATGATGGTCGCATCCGTGTTTGACGACATCGCGGTGAACGCACGTTGGAAGCTTGTATTCGTCATCGCTATACTGGCGTATCACCCGGCCTGATGGTATTGGGTGTCATTAGTTACAGATCTCGGTCACCTCTTGTTCGCATCGACGGCACTTTGAACAGTGAACGTTACATTTCAGTTGTGTTACGACCCGTGGCTCTACCCTTCATTCGACCCTTCTAAACCCTACATTTCAGCAGGATAATGCACGACCGCATGCTGCAGGTCCTGTACGGTCCTTTCTGGATACAGAAAATGTTCGTCTGCTGCCCTGGCCAGCACATTCTCCAGATCTCTCACCAATTGAAAACGTCTGGTCTATGGTGGCCGAGCAGCTGGCTCGTCACAATACGCCAGTCACTACTCTTGATAAACTGTGGTATCGTGTTGAAGCTGCATGGAAAGCTGTACCTGTACACGCGGTCCAATCTCTGTTTGACTCAAAGCCCAGGCGTATCAAGGCCGTTATTACGGCCAGAGGTGGTTGTTCTGGGTACTGATTTCTCAGGATCTATGCACCCAAATTGCGTGAAAATGTAATCATATGTCAGTTCTAGTATAATATATTTGTCCAATGAATACCCGTTTATGATCTGCATTTCTTCTTGGTGTAGCAATTTTAATGGCCGGAAGTGTATGTAGCAGCCAGAATACAGAGCTGCGATCGGTAGCGCCCATATAAAATAGCAAGTAACTGGCGCAGTTGTTACATCGGTTACTGCTGGTACCGTGGCAGGTTACCAAGATTTAAGTGAGTTTGAATGTGGTGTTACAGTCGGCGCACGAGCGATGGGACAAAGCATCTCCGTGATAGCGATGAAGTGGGGATTTTCCCGTACGATCATTTCACGAGTGTACTTTGAAAAACATGAATCCGGTAAAACATCAAAGCTCCAACATCGCTGTGGCCGGAGAAAGATATTGCAAGAACAGGGCCAACGACGACTGAAGAGAATCGTTCAACGTGGCAGAAGTGCGACCCTTTCATAAACTACTGCATGTTTCAGTGCTGGGCCATCAACAAGTGTGGCAGCGTGAGAACTATTCAAAGAAACTTAATCGATATGGGCTTTCGGAGCTGAAGGCCCACTCGTGTACCGTTTATAACTGCACGACACGAAGCTTTACGCCTCGCCTAGGCCCGACAACACCGAGATTGCATTGTTGATGATTGGAAACATGTTGCGCGGTAGGATAAATCTCGTTTCAAATTGTATCGAGCGGATGGATGTGTACTGGTATGAAGACAACCTCAAGAATCCATGTCCTCTGCATGTCAGCAGGGGACGGTCCGAGGAGGCCGAGGCTCTGTAGTGGTGTAGGGCGTGTGCAGTGATATGTGACCCTTGATACCCCACAGATACTGCTCTGGCAGGTGACACGTACGTAAGCATCCTGTATGATCAGCTGCATCCATTCATGTCCATTATGCTTTCCGATGGACTTGGGAAATTATAGTAGACAATGCGACACCCGACGCGTCCAGAATTGCTACAGGGTGGCTTCAGGAACACTCTTCTGAGTTTAAACTCTTCCACTGGCATCCAAACTCCTCAGACATGAACATTATTGCGTTCCGACGTGCTGTTCAGAAGAGATCTCCACCCTCTCGACCTCTTACGGAATTAAGGGAAGCCCTGCAGGATTCATGGTTTCATTACCCTCCAGCACACCTTCAGACATTAGTCGAGTCCATGTCACGTCGTGCTGCGGCACTTCTACGTGCTCTCGGGGACCCTACACGATATTAGGCAGGTGTACCAAAGTTGTTGTTTGTTAGTTCTAAAGACTTTATGTCCTTAATTGATGAATACCGTTGGTTGTTTTAACGTGAAAATACAAAATTTCATGTTGTTTCTTCTGCTGTCATGTACTGATATTTGGCATTGCCTTCTGTTGACCGGTTCTAGGCACTACAGTCTGTAACCGCGCGACCGCTACGGTCGCAGGTTGGAATTCTGCCTCGGGCATGGATGTGTGTGATGTACTTAGGTTAGTTACGTTTAATTAGTTCTAAGTTCTAGGCGACTGATGACCTCAGAAGTTAAATCCCATAGTGCTCAGAGCCATTTTATTTTGAACCTTCTGTTGAACCCGTCACTGGCTGAGGATATAAATTCCAGTTCTTTGAAGAAATGATCCATATCTTCCATAGTTTTTGTTCTATTGACACGATAGGTTCCAAAATTACGTTGGTGATATATGGTTAGCCTGCTGGAAGAACTCGGAAACATTGGCAGATTGAGGGCGATAAGTCGCTTGGCGCATCACCCTTCGGATTGCGCCCCTCAGCCTCGGCTGGCGGACACACGGTACGGCGGTGGAAGCGCCTCCGCCCCCGCGCTCGTACCTGGTTGAAATTTCAAGGCGCGTCGAGTCGGAGGAGCGATAGACGGTGGAGTCCGCTGCTCGCCTTCGGCTCTCGCAAGTTGATCGATCACCCGCACCGCTGCGCACCGCACACACTCTTTTTCAAACACATCAATTCATCAAGCAAGGCGGTAGGTAGGAGGGAAAACGAAAGAGAGGAAACGAGGCAAAGAAAGGCGCAGCCAGGTTTTGTTGCGAGCCTGCACTGCCATTCACGCACTCGTGGCGCTGCCGAGCAGCCTTTGTTTTTCTGGTTTTTATGCGTGGGCCGGGGGCTACCGCCGCTGCCTGGCGCGCTGCACTCTCTGGCCAACTCGCGCTTCTTCGCGAAGTTCGACTGCCTCTCGGATTCCAAATTACGTTTAGCGAGATAGTGCTAACAGGAGCACAAACACGAAACGCTGTTTCCACTTAATGTCTCTGGCTGCATGGCTCAGACGCCTGTCGCAATCCTTTGCGTATGCAGTGGATAGACGAAGTAAAGTAAATCCGACAATGCAATATATGAGTAGGTCACAGCACAAAAATGAGTAACCTACTAATTAGAACAAGAAAAACACACGAAAAGACATTTGAAAATTATTATCTCAGTAAAGATAGGCTAATCAGCGTAGTGATAGACAAAATTACATTGGAATCCCTAAAATCATTCGAGGAAAGAGGCAAACAAACAACTATTCAAGTTGGCGTGTAGAATCTATGAGACTGGTTACGTACCATCAGACTTTGGGGAAAATAATATCCACACAGACACGAAGATAACAAGGGCACATAACGGCGAAAACTGTCGCACAGTCAGCTTAACAGCTCATGCATCCGTGTTGCTGACAGGAATAGTAAACAGAAGAATGGAAAAGAAAGCTGAGCATCAGTTAGATGCGATCAGTTTGGATTTGGGAAAGGTAAAAGCACCAGAGGGGCAGTTATGACGTTGTGCTTAACAATGGAAGCAAGGCTGAAGAAAAATCAAGATACGCTCGTAGTCTTCGTCGAATTGCAAAACGTGTTAGACAACGTAAAATGGTGAAGGATGTTCACATTATGAGAAAACTAAGAGTGAGGTGCAGGGAAAGGCAGATAATATACAGTATGTACAAGAAACAATAAGGAAGAGATTTGAAGACCAAGAACAAAGTATTCGGATTAAAGAGACAGAAATACAGTCTTTGACCCCTTCTGTTCAATCTACACGTCGAAGAAGTAATGAGGAAAATAAAAGAACGGTTCAAGAGTGGATCTGAATATAGAATATGGATTGTGAGCAAACCGGAAAAAGAAAAATGTAATGAGATCTAACAAAAATGAAAATAGCGAAAAACGTTAAGATGAAAATTGGTGATTAGGAAGTAGACGAAATTGAGGAATTCTCTATCCTGGGAGCAAAATTACCATTATGGACGAACTAAGGAGGGTATAAAAAGCGAACTATCAGAGGCAAGGAGTGCAGAAAATGGTTCAAATTGCTCTGAGCACTATGGGACTTAACATCTATGGTCATCAGTCCTCTAGAACTTAGAACTACTTAAACCTAACTAACCTAAGGACATCACACAACACCCAGCCATCACGAGGCAGAGAAAATCCCTGACCCGGCCGGGAATCGAACCCGGGAACGGGAAGCGAGAACGCTACCGCACGACCACGAGATGCGGGCACAAAGAGTGCATTCCTGGCCAAAAGCAGTCTACTGGTATCAAACATAGGCCTTAATTTGAGAAAGAGATTTTTAAGATTTATTAGGTTAGCACATTAGTTCGTAGCGTTTTTATTTTGTCTATTGGTATTCCCTTTGTTGTGGGTTTACTGACCGATTGTCATTTTTTATGTATTTCATTGTTGCTGTTTGAGCTTACATATTGTCATTTGGTTGTAGTTAGTGGAGCTGTGGACGCTAGGAAATGGAGTGCGAAGTGATGGAATCGGAACGTTTCGGACATATTCTGCTGTTTGGATTAAATAGAGGGGTAGCCGTAGCGGACGTAGCCAGATACATTTGCGCCATGCATGGGGATAATGTCATTGGACAGAGCTCGACAAGAAATTTTAGTGATTCTCCACGTTCAGGAAGACTTTCGGGGTTTGATAAAGATCGTTCAAACCCAATAATGCACAATGATCCAAGTTAGTATACTCGAGAACCGGCAAATGTGATGACCTGTGAACATTCCACTAGCGTGTGTTATTTAGGTGCAATGGGGAAGGTTAAAAAATCGGTTGTATGCGTACCGCGTTCTGCAAGTTAAAATCACAAAAATCAGCTGGTGGCCATATGTGCATCTCTGTTTGCTCGTCATCAATTGGCTCGAGAACAAATCGACCATTCCCGTCCATTGCGTTGCTGGTGACGATGAATGGTACCTTTGTGCCAAAATAAGAAAAAGAAAGGAATTACTGAGCCCAAACAAAGGAGCAACTCCCCTTACAAGTACCCGTGCACCTTCAAAAGATAGTGGTAGATAGATATGGTAGAGGAAGTCTACTACGTATTGTTTGTCTTGCTGTGTAATCATCGTTGATGATATTTATTGTCAACAACTGAGACGTCTTGCAGACACAGTCGAACAAGAAGGATCAGGGAGACTGCTTGAAGTGGTGTTACTCCAGATAACTCCCTCCTGCATTCTGCTAGACTGACAAAAAACGCTACACAGGAGTTGGGCTGGGATATGATACCGCACCCACCTTTTTCATCTGATCTTGCATTCTCATGTCTTCACCTTTTCCGCTCTTTATCGAACAGCCTTCTCGGATGAAAATGCGCTCTGAACACTGCTCGACCTATTCTTCATCTCAAAACCATATGATTTGTAAAGTCGCGGATTCGAAAAGTTACTCCAGCGTCGTCAGGCTGCTGTAAATAGTGATAGAGAATGTATTATTGATGACTAAAGTATTCGTTATGTGTATCTATTGTGTTCATTAAAATTGCGGAAAAACGGTACGAAATTACGCGCCAATCCAATACGTTTTGAGGCCAGCATTGTATGGCAGTGAATCATGGAACAGAATAGAATTGCAGCTCTACCACTAGAGCACTGGTTAGCGAAAGGCAAAGATCCCGAGTTCGAGTCTCGGTCCGGCACACAGTTTTGATTTGCCAGGAAGTTTCAAGACGCTCCACGTTCGAGTCGACAGCGATCTGACCCTTCGTAGACCGGCGATCGCTCCGTGTGGCATTGCGGAGGCGATCTTTTATTTGTAAATCTCATAACAACACATAAATCTAAGCTAGGAATAACTACAGAATCCATTAGCCAAGAAAGATTAGGTGCGGCATATTAAAGGAATACGCGGCTAGTATGCTGCCGGAAATAGGAAAGAAACTTTCAAGAAGAGTTCATTCCTAGTAATCGGGTGGACTGCAGCCATATGGACAATACGGCCACATAACTCGCCTGTATCATCCGCAAAATTACAGGCTGCATTTTCCCGTTTTAGCTATAAAGATAAGACCGCATTTGTTGGCGGCTAGAAACTTGGCCCGTAAATCTGCGGGGAGATTTGCAGTAATTCAAGCGGGAGCAGGCGGCCGGCGCTTAAGACCGCCCAGGCGAGCCGGCACTTCTGTCTGCTGTCTCGGCCCCCCCCCCCCCCCCCTAGTGTTCGTGGGCTTGGGGACGTGCCTGTGACGCGGCGCAGGGACAGACAGGACCAGCGTAACGGCCGGCGTTGCCCCAGCCAAGTCGCCTGGTCGCGTAAACCAGGGCAAGCCGGTATAAACCCCCCATCCCTGGCAGTGCGAGCAGCACAGAGAGAGTGCGGCTGTAAACATCCTCATAAAACGCTATTATATCCCGCCAACTTCAAGGGCTCGTGAGACTTCTCGCAGCGACACTCGTCCGCATTGCAAAAGGCCTGTCGCTCGTTACTTTCCTCCAGCAGCGAGAAAGAAAGCACATTTGTTATTTGAAATACAGTACAATATGTGACAAATGTTATGCTATTAATTAGTCTTCAGTGTTTCGTCTGCTACACGCCCCTAGTTGTTTCGTCAGATGAACAAGTGCGAAGAACAACATCTACACTGAAGCGTCAAAGAAACTGATATAGGCATGCGTATTCAAATACCGGGGCACGTAAACTGGCAGAATAGGCCGCTGCGCTTATATATGAGAGTAAGTGTCTGGCGCAGTTGTTAGATCGGCAGGTTATCAGGATTTCAGTGGGTTTGAACGTGGTGTTATCGTCGGCCACGAGCGATGGGACACAGTATGTCAGAGGTAGCTATGAAGGGGGAGATTCCCGAACGACCATTTCACGCATGTGAATATAAGGAATCCGGTAAAACGTCAAATCTTCGACATCTATGCTGCCGGAGAAAGATCCTGCGACAACGGGACCAACGCCGACTGAAGAGAACCGTTCAACGTGACAGAAGTCCAAACTGTTCTGCAAATTGCTGCAGATTTCAATGCTGGGCCATCAACAAGTGTCAGCGTGCACACCATTCAACTAAACAACATCGATATGGGCTTTCGGAGGCGGTGGCCCACTTGTGTGGCCTTGATGACTGCACGACACAACACTTTACGCCCCCTGCGACCGTCTACACCGACACAGGACTGTTGACGACTGGAACCATGTTGCCCTGTCGGATGAATCTCGTTTCAAATTGTATCGAGTGCGCGGGCGTGTGCAGATATGGAGACCATCAGGCTGATGGAGGCTCTGTAATAGTGTGGGGCGTTTGCTGTTGGAGTGATAGGGGACCCCCGATACGTCTAGATACGACTCTGACAGGTGACACGTCCTGTCTGATCACCTGCATCCGTACATGTCCATTGTGCGTTGCGACGGACTTGGGCAATTCCAGCAGGACAATGCGACACCCTATTTGTTCAGAATTGCTACAAAGAGGCTCCAGGAGCACTCTTCTGAGTTTAAACACTCACGCTGGCCAATAAATTCCCCAGACATGAAGATTATTGAGCATATCTGGGCCTCTGTGGACGAGCGGTTCTAGGCGCTTCAGTCTGCAACCGCGCCACCGCTACGGTCGCCGGTTCGAATCCTGCCTCGGGCATGGATGTGTGTGATCTCCTTAGGTTAGTCAGGTTTAAGTAGTTCTAAGTTCTAGGGGACTAATGACCTTAGATGTTAAGTCCCATAGTGCTAAGAGCCATTTGAACCATATTGAGCCATGTCGTGTTGCGGCACTTCTTTGTGCTCGCAAGGACCATACACGATATTTGGCAGGTGTAGCAGCTTATTTGACTATTTAGTGTACATCTACATCTACGTCTACATACATACTCCGCAAGCCACCGTATAGTGAGTGTCGGAGGGAACCAAGTACCACTATTAGTCATTTCCTTTTCTGTAACACTCGCAAATAGAGCGAGAGAAAAGCGACTCTCAATATGCCCCCATCCAAGCCTTCATTACTGTTATCTTATCTTTGTGGTCCTTACGCTAAATGTCCGTTGGCTGCAGTAGAATCGTTGTTCAGTCAGCTTCAGATCCCGATTTTCTAACTTTTCTCAATAGTATTCATCCGGCAGAACGTCGCTTTCTCTCCAAGGATTCCAATTTGAGTTCCCAAAGCATCTGTGTAATACTTGTGTGCCGTCCGAATATACCGGTAATAAATCTAGCAGCCCACCTCTGAGCTGCTGGATAATCTTCCTTCCATCCAGTCTGGTACAGATCCCAAATACTCGATCAGTACTCAAGAATGTGTGGCAGTAGTGTTCCATATGCGGCCTCCTTTACAGGTGGACTACATTTTCTTAAAATGCTCCTGATGAACCCAAGTCGACCATTCACCTTCCCTACTACAGTACTTCCAATTAGTTTAATTCCATATCGCTTTGCAAGGTTACGCCTTCATATTTAATCGATGTGACTAAGTCAAGCAACTCATTTTTAATGCTGTATTCGAGCATAAACATTGCATTCTTGCATATGAGAACACAACAGAAAATCGGAAACTAAAGAAGCCACTCAAATCGATGTTTGGCTTAACCTCTGTCAAAGCTATTTTCAGGCTTCAGTCCGCAGTCGTTGTCTTCAACTCTATTAATTAGAAAACTTTATTTATTGGTAGTATAACATAGTTAATAGTTTGTACCATTCTCCCTTCTATATTTTTGTGTGGTGTACATATTAGGATTGAGTTTGAGGGCTGATTTCAAACTTAGTCTACCAAGTTTATCAAGTTCCTCCATTCACTATTGAATAATGCGCTTAAGCAAGCAGGACAATGTGAACCAAAGATGGTTCATATGTGTTACACTAAAATGTAGTGTTTTATTTCCAAGTTGAAGTATCTGAAACATTTCCTAAAACTATTGAAATTGTTAGTTAATAGAATACCTTAAATTTCGAGTGATCATTACGAAAATTTTGTGATCGGATCAAAACAGAGAGATCATAAAACAAATCTCATTGTCAGTTTCTATAACCCATGCCTAAGCGGGAGTCAACTGTTAGGAATACTTTTGGTGATATGGAACGTGTTTACCTGATTCGTCCTGAATGTTGGTTTCTAATGGCAACCGATTATTCTTGAGTACAGGCTCCTTATGCCGAATCAGAACCTCGTTTCTCAACAGGTGTTATTTGTCGACGGTGAAACAAACCCATTCTCAAAATTTATGAATACCACACAGTGATGATTCATACTCACGGTTCTATTCAGTAATTTCTCTCACAACTTGCTCGTGGATCACTTTGCTGAAGCCACATCCTTCTCCGGCTGGGCCCTTTGGCACATAATAATATTTGTTTTCCTCCACGTGGTTGGGTGATTACACTAATGTGCTTGAAATTATATTATGGGTATTAACTGTCTCATACATACACACATGTAGGTATTTCATAGCATACACGGCAAGTAAATGAAAAAACACCAGACAGAAAAGTGGTACCTGAGTAAGGCCTAGAACTTCACAAGGAAGCGTATTGTTTACCTGTTACAGGCACGCGTAGAAAGAAATTTAAAGTACACTAATTGAAAGCATCCGACCACCACTATGTTATGTAACATGGAGTTGACCACTATGTGTCACAAAAGCCGGACCCGCCAGTATGAAAGGAGGCGGTGAGTACTGTGTTGTCAGTAGAGACACAGTAACGACAGAACCGTTCTGTCCGCTGAGCCCCAGTGATTTCGAAAGTATACTAGTCAGTGGATGTCAGCTGAGTAAAAAATCCACCAGAGCTATTTGAACGCCCTTAAAGATCAGCAAATCTATTGTTGTCAAGTAAAAACGTAGAAGAACAACCGCAGTTACATCATGAGCAGATAGACCTCATTTACTGACCTATGTGGACTGGCAAGCATTGTAGAAAGTGGTTGTAATAAAATCGCATGAAATGAGCGGCAGGAAACACTCGAGAGTTCCAATGTGCTACAAGCAGTCCAGATAACACAATGAGTGTGCGTAGGGAGCTAAAAAGAATGGAATACAATGGTCGAATAGCTCTTCTTAAGCTAAACATTTACGTTCTGACGCCAGTGAACAGATGATGACTGGATACTAGTGATTTTAAGTGTCGAATCGCGCTGTGCGGTGTGGCAACCCAATGGTAGGGTGTGGGTTTCGCCAATGCTTTGAGAACGTTGTCTGTCATCGTAGTGCCAACTGAGGTAAGGAGGGGGTGGCATCATAGTATCGGGAATGTTTTCGTGGTTAGGTCGTGGCCTCCTTTTGCGCTTAAAGAAATAATGATGAAAGATATGAACACATTGTAAGGTATTGTGTACTGTGTATAGCAGAGGAACATTTAGAAGGCGGTGGTTTCTTGTATCAACATGACAGTGAACCCAGTTATAAAGCAGTATCTGTGAGACAATAGTCCGTGGATACTTCTGAAACGAACTGGCCTGCCCACTGTCCAGAGTTCCCAACTGAATCCAATGGAGCACCTTTGGGATGAGTTAGTTCGCTGCAGATGCCACAGTCCAAAGTCGCTACGCTCTATGGTTTCAGCTCTAGAGCAGAAATAGGCTGCTATACCTCCACAAACATTCAGCCACCTTTCAGAAACTATCCCAAGCAGAGTTCGAACCGTCATAACGGCGAAACGTGGACACAACCTGTATTAAAATCCAGCAATAAGTGTCTGTAAGCTTTTGATCAGCTAGTGTACACTCACATCAGTGCTTTAAAATAATTATTACTTTCACTTGCCTAGGTCGTTTTAATGTGACCTTCCAGCCACTACTTTGAATTTTCGGTAGCTTTTGACTAATTTCCTTCACGAGTGAGAGGTGAAAAGAATTGACTATGCGGGTGCATGTCGCTACTCTAATCATTAACTATGATGATGGCGGCAAAGTCGGAACCGGTAATCAGTTTCATGTAAGTAGCATGCGGCCAATACACTGTCTTTAATATCGTAAATCCAACCCCAGTGGCCAGCGGTTCTAGGCGCTTCAGTCCGGAACCACGCTGCTGTTACGGCTGCAGGTTCGAATCCTGCCTCGAACATGGATGTGTGTGATGTCCTTAGGTTAGTTAGGTTTAAGTAGTTCTATGTCTAGGGGACTGATGACCTAAGATGCTAAGTCCCATAGTCTTTAGAGACATTTGAACTATTTAATAACGTAAAATCAAACTTTATCCCCTCTGTATTGTGCGTCACATTTCGGAAAATGATGCTTGCGACGTAGAACTTTCTTCTGTCTTTCTTCTGCCATAGTTATTACAAACTTGAGCGAGAACGTTGTTTTCGCCATCTAATGGACACTTTGTCGAAATTTATCTGGATGACACCACGCAGATGATTTTTTTCTAATGACAGTCCACTTCAGACCACTTCTTCCCACGCTTGTAGTGTTTCTTGGCGACAACGTAATAAAGATAACACTTCACGTAAGATGTATTTCAGTAGATTACGCGCTACATGAAGATGAATTCATAATTACGTCCCACGACTTGAAGGCTGCTACTCTGGGATCTGCCCCTGTGCTGGCGTTTCTGTGGAGTGCTTGTTGGCGGCAGCTGCTGGGCGCTGTGTCGGAATCCTTTCTCGCTGCTGCTCTTTCCTTCGGTGCCGGCGTGCCGGGAACTAACAGGTGTTCCCGTAATTGAGGGTGGCCACAGCTACAACCTCTCCGCTCTCGGCGCGGGTTAAATCCTGCGGTTGATGTTTCCCTCTAACATTCGGATTACGTGCTACGAAACACCGTCTGGTGTTTACTCTGTTTCCCTCTAACTTTCGGATTACGCGCTACGAAACACCGTGTGGCGTTTACTCTTTTGCACCCAAATGCTGCCATTTCATAGTTATACTTTTTAGTTTGTTCTAGACCAGGAAATTTTGCTTGCGCAGGCCTTTCCACTGAAAATTTAGTACATTTCACTGTATAACCACATGCCCTACCAACCTGCTTCGTTATTTAACGACAATGTATTGTCTCTGGTTTACCGTCTTGTGAGCACTATCGAAATGGTTGCAGGACATAGGGTTAAAACTCAACTTGTCCAAAACCCATGCGATACTGGTGGGTCACTCTAGGATCATTTACCCGAAATATCGGGAATGCCTAAAGTCTTTAATTCTCAATGTGACAAATATCATCTTCTTCCCTCTAACAAAGATGGTAGGAGTGTTAATAGATGAAAATCTAAATTGGACTGAGCACGTGACTGCTTTGTGCAAAAAGGCATCAGTGTCTCTCAGTACACGCAAAAATATGAAAAGCTATTCTCTCTCGGTTTGAAAAATAAACTTGTACAAGCACTTATATTTCCGAATATTGACTACAGCGATGTTATGCTGCACGGCCTTTATCAGGAAAGCTCACGACGCCTGGAACTGGTTATGCATGCCTATGTTCGTTATGTCTGTGATGTTCGACTCTTTGATCATATTTTACCACCATAAGTACAGCTGTTATAGCTGCGCGCAGGCAAACACCGATATTTCCATGCCCTCTGTCTCTTCTAATGTCTTATCAACGAACACTGTCCTTCATATCCCTCCTCGACCTTAAGGCTTCTCTCTGAACAATGTGGCAAAAACAGCCATACCCATCAGAGCAAAATCCTTTCTGCCACACTCGATTGTTCAGCCACTCCCTTGCAGTTCTTCTCAGTAACAGGAACCCGAGTCTGGAATAATTCGCCGCATTGCGTTAGAGAACAGAATAACATTTACAGGTTCAGAAGATATATGTGCTGAACCAACAATAAGGATTACCATTTTCCCTGTATGCACTCCTTATACTTTTACTTCCTTCTTCCCTACCA
Source organism: Schistocerca gregaria (assembly GCF_023897955.1). Classification (NCBI taxonomy): domain Eukaryota; kingdom Metazoa; phylum Arthropoda; class Insecta; order Orthoptera; family Acrididae; genus Schistocerca; species Schistocerca gregaria. The sequence goes on along the minus strand of NC_064921.1, from coordinate 515,578,810 downwards.
GATGTTCCTGTTTTCCTAGTATTCTTAGCTGGTGCAATCTTCTTAAATTTCCTTCCCCCTGAACTCTTATACGCTTATAATTACTTTTTGTACTTTTGAACTACTATTACTGTTATTATTGTCATTATTATTATTATTATTAGTGGCAGCAGCTGCAATAGTACAAGTACTGCAGCCATGAACTTTATTAGTTCTTAGCCAGTTCACTTACATTGTCTCTTCAGACACTCAACTCCTTTTGATATTATTTGTCACATTAAAATTGTTATTTCTTAGGAAATCATGTAATAAAAACGGTATTCAATGTGGGCAACCGTGGTCCGATGAAAGAGAGGACCTGATGCAGTAATCAGATAAGGTTAAATAAGTAAATAATAACTCTTCGTTTCATAATTTGTTTACCTGTTATTTAAAAGCTCTTTTTTCGTTTTCTTTTTTTTAATTCAATTTCATTTTACTTCGATTTCTGTTGACTTAGAAAAGAAATACTAACCTGACCAAAAACATATCACCTTGGACTTTAGTCATAGACCGTGCCAAAGGATGCCCTTTTTAATTCAGAAAATTTCAGCGGATAAGCCACTGTAACCAAAGATATATTTGTAGGAGCATAGCTGTGGGACGAGATAGAGAACAGAATACAACTGAAGCAACACATCGTAAAAGAACAATAGTGTATCCTGATAGAGACAAACAAGGCTCAAAGTACAATACGAACAAGAAACTACATACTTGGAGTAGGACAACACTAAAAAATTGTAGAATTTAAATTGAAGTAACTAAAAATGTTTTTTTCTTTCCATTGTTTGGGGGTGGGATGCATCTCAGTGACGACGGCAGGGGTAGAATAAAAGAATCTGATCATTGGATTATTTAAGTTGATTAATTCTGAAGCATGCTACTGAGCCAAAATGACTCTGCTGCCTACTGGCATACTCTCTCCCCCTCCCCCGTGGCATATGTGTTGACTGCGTCGCCGGCGATTCAGAAGCCGCGTGTCGGACAGTGGTAGTACCTTTGTGAAACGCCCTGTAGTTGTTTCTTGTGGTGCAGAGAGATAGAGAGAGCGTGGAATCACCTGCTCGGTCTTCAGTTTGCAGACCTATGAAGGAGGGAACTGCATAGCCATAATCTGATGACCCACCTTCCTTCACGTTTCTATTCCCTATACCCCACCCTGTTAAAACCCCAGCATACAATTTAGCCTTTAATTCGCTTCTACTGCACTTATTGTTAGTTGTGGTATATGAATTCGATATTCTATATCTACATTCATACTCCACAAACCACCGTACGGTGCGTGGCGGACAGCAACCTGTGCCACAGCGAGTCATTTCCTCTTCTGTTCCACTCGCGAATAAAGCAAGGGAAAAACGGCCGTTTCTATGCCTCCATACCAATCCAAATTTCTGTATTTGTGGTCCTTACGCGAAACGTACTTTGGCGGCAGTGTAGCACTGTCATGTGTAGTTCCGATGCAGACACGACGAGATGCTGTCCCAAACACATAAATATAGTGACGATACAGGAACATCCAAGCTAGTTCCCCCAGGTCGCCGCCCTTCCAGCCGACAATTGTCATTCGGGATAGCGCAGAATCGCGATCATCACTGAACACAATGGAACGCCATTCATCACTGAGTCATGCTTCCCAGTCACGGCACCATTCCAAACACAGCTGTTTATGTTGTGATTTTAACGGCAGCCTAGGTATGGGACGATGACTCCCATGTCTGTCTGCTGCTAGTGGTCGACCATTGATGTGGGACGGCACTGGCTCCAGATACGAATGGCAGGTGCACATGTGAAGTTCTAGAACTATCTGCAGCCTCCGGCGCACGGGTATTGTCAGATTTAAATGCCCGTTCTCAAAATTTATTCCATGTTGTTGTTGTTGTCTTCAGTCCTGAGACTGGTTTGATGCAGCTCTCCATGCTACTCTATCCTGTGCAAGCTTCTTCATCTCCCAGAACCCACTGCAACCCACATCCTTCTGAATCTGCTTAGTGTAGTCATCTCTTGGTCTCCCTCTACGATTTTTACCCTCTACGCTGCCCTCCAGTACTAAATTGGTGATCCCTTGATGCCTTAGAACATGTCCTACCAACCGATCCCTTCTTCTGGTCAAGTTGTGCCACAAACTTCTCTTCTCCTCAATCCTATTCAATACTTCCTCATTAGTTATGTGATCTACCCATCTAATCTTCAGCATAGATTTATTCCATATTGTTTCTCAAAAAGAACGTCGCCTTCCCTCGATTTGAGCCCCGAAGCGCCCCGTAATACTTAATCGAACGTAGCAGTAACAAATCTAGCAGCCCACCACTGAATTATTTCGATGTCTTCCTTCAGTCCGACCTGGTGCGGACGCCGAACATTCTAGCGGAACTCAAGAATGTGTAGCACTAGCGTGCTGTATGCGGTCTACTTTACAGATGAACCACAGTTTCCTAAAATTCTTCCAATAAACCGAAATCGAGCATTCGCCTTCCCTACTACACTCCTTACATGCTCGTTTCATTTCATATCGCTTTCCAGCGTTACGCCTAAATACTTAATCAACGTCATTGTGTCAAGCAGCACACTACTAATGCTGTATCCGAACATTACGGGTTTGTTTCTCCTACTCATTTGTGTTAACTAACATTTTTCTACGTTCAGGGCAAACTATCATTCACCTCACCAGCTACAAATTTGATCTAAGTCATTATGTACGCTCCTACAGTCGCTCAACGATGACACTTTCCCGTACACCACAGCGACGTCACCATACAGCAGCAGACTGCTACTGATCTTGTTCACTAGATCGTTTATCTGTATAGAAAATAACAACGGTCCTCTCACGCGCTTCCCTGAGGCACTCTGACGATAGCCTTGTGTCTGATGAACACTCACTGTCTAGGATAACGTACTGGGTAGTGATATTTAAGAAGTCATTCAACTTCTCACATATCTTCGAATCTGTTCCGTAAGCTTGTACATCCGTCAATAGCCTATAGAGGAACATCGTGCCAAACGCTGTTCGGAAATCTGGGAATATGGAATCTGCCTGTTGCCCTTTACCCACGGTTCACAGGGTATCATATGAGAAAAGGGCAAGCTGAATTACGCACGAGAGATGGTCTCTAAAACCGCGGTGATTCGTGGGTTTTCCCAGGGAAAGTTATTATATTGGAAATGGGAATATGTTCAGGAGCTCTGTAGTACACCCATGTTAAGGATATTGGTCTGAAATTATGCGGGTCCTTTCTCTTATCCTTCTTATATGCAAAAGTCACCCGCGCTTTTTCCAGTTGCTTGGGGTTTTGCGCCGGGCGAGAGATCAACGATAAAGTAAGCTATGTAAGGGGCCAGTGCCATAGAATACTATTTGTAAAACTGAACTGGAATTCCATCCGGACCTGGTGACTTAGGAATTAGCTTTCAATTATTTTAGTACGCCAGGGGTGCTTATTACTATGTCGTCCGTATGGAAGAATGCACGATGGTCAAACGATCGTATGTCTGTATGTGAACGATTTCCGAAACGCGAAATTTAAAACTTAGTCTTTCCTATTACTACTTTCTATTACCACACCAGACTCGTCAACGAGTGACTTAGACCCGCATAGTGACTTTACTTAGAACCAGGATTTTCTGGTATTCTCGGGAAAATCTTTTGCTAAGGTATGACGGTGGTAGTTGTTGAATGCTTCAAGCTTCAATCTTTCTACAGCCGAACCAATTGCTGCTAAGTTTTGACTGTCGTCAATTGCCATGTGTCTTTTGAAGAGTAGACATCAATATTACACCAATAAAACATTGTGTGCCGGACATAGACTCGAATTCGGGACCTTTGCCTTTTGCGCGCAAGTGCTTTACCATCTGAGCTACCCAAGTACGACTCATGCCCCGCCCTCACAGTTTTACTTTCTCCAGTAGCTCGTTCAAAAATGCACTATGGGACTTAACATCTGAAGTCATCAGTCCCCTAGAACTTATAACTACTTAAACCTACCTAACCTAAGGACATCACACACATCCATGTCCGAGGCAGGATTCGAACCTGCGACCGTAGCGGTCGCGCGTTTCCAAACTGAAGCGCCTAGAACCGCTCGGCCACATCGGCCGGCCCAGTACCTCATCTCCTACTTTCCAAACTTCACAGAAGCTCTCCTACGAACCATGAAGAACTAGCTGTTCGGTCAAAGGGCTGTGTGTTCTCTGTAATAATAATAAAAAACTGAGTCAAGGAATCGACGATCAACTTGAACGGATGTATTGTGACACGTGCGCCCAGACCAAACGCAACGAACTATATCGAAAAAAAGAGAATGGTAGAGCACATGCCCGCGAAAGGCAAAGGTCCCGAGTTCGCGTCTCGGTCCGCCACGCAGTTTTAATCTGCCAGGAAGTTTCATATCAGCGCACACTCCGCTGCAGAGTGAAAATCTCATTCTGAATACTCAGTTCTTGCTTCCCTTTCAAAACCGAAATTACCTGCCCCAGAGAAAAAATGAAGAGGACTTTTTATGCAGTAAATGTAATCTTGCATCGGGAAACATTTTCCCTATAAGCCTCAGTTTTCGAATTATTCAAGAAAACATAAAAATGTGAGCTAAACCCCCACCCCCCACCCCCATCAATTCATATTTTTAGTATGTTGTTCATGGCACTCACTCTTACCGCTGCACAAAAATTTGCATGAACACGAAATCTGTACCCTAATTTTCCTTCGTTATCTGGGCTAATACACCCTTGCTGTTTTGTCTTGATCACTCGTTGGTCACCTTCAGTTTACCCGCGCTCCACAATGCTGTACTGTACCCACAGAAATCAAGAAAACTCTCGTACAGTACAGCAGGCACGTGCAGTTGTCTGAATCACGCAGGAGGTGGTCGAATGAGTCTGTGATGTTTTGTAAATATTACAGCAGAGTATTTTCGGCATGTGCCATGTACTAAAGGACTTGATTTAGTTCGTGTTCAATAGATTTATTTTCTCTGAAGACTAAATGATGCGGTCGGAGGCTTCGGACGTTCCTGTGTGCCTGGAGACGGTTGCTCATAAGACTATCGCGAAACTTAGCGAGTGTGTTAAGAAGTAAGTGAATCACACACATTTTCCTCATCGGACATGGCACGTTATAGAGTAGATTCACTAAAGTTACTGGTTATCTTCGCCAGTCCACATCCACTCAAGTCGTAACTACAATTCAGGAGATTACAAGGCCAGTGCATGTCACTCACACCTCTTTCTCGACATCATCCAAGATATTTCAAGAAGACTGTTGTCAGATGAGAATGGAGTCAGGATAATGCAGTCGTAGGAAATGTTAGTGGGTCCACCACGAAGCAGTTCAGTTTCGACAGGATCGTGTAGTGCGTTGCTGAAGCCAGTTCTTGCTGTGCTGTGTCGATTGGTGCTTAGAATGCCGGCTGCGTAGTTGAGGGTTCTCTTTATTCCTAGATAATCATAACGATTAATTTATTTGGCCTAGGAAACTGGACAGGTACTAGTTAGATTCGTGCTGTGAGGGTTCGGTATAATATACACTCCTGGAAATGGAAAAAAGAACACATTGACACCGGTGTGTCAGACCCACCATACTTGCTCCGGACACTGCGAGAGGGCTGTACAAGCAATGATCACACGCACGGCACAGCGGACACACCAGGAACCGCGGTGTTGGCCGTCGAATAGCACTAGCTGCGCAGCATTTGTGCACCGCCGCCGTCAGTGTCAGCCAGTTGGCCGTGGCATACGCAGCTCCATTGCAGTCTTTAACACTGGTAGCATGCCGCGACAGCGTGGACGTGAACCGTATGTGCAGTTGACGGACTTTGAGCGAGGGCGTATAGTGGGCATGCGGGAGGCCGGGTGGACGTACCGCCGAATTGCTCAACACGTGGGGTGTGAGGTCTCCACAGTACATCGATGTTGTCGCCAGTGGTCGGCGGAAGGTGCACGTGCCCGTCAACCTGGGTCCGGACTGCAGCGACGCACGGATGCACGCCAAGACCGTAGGATCCTACGCAGTGCCGTAGGGGACCGCACCGCCACTTCCCAGCAAATTAGGGACACTGTTGCTCCTGGGGTATCGGCGAGGACCATTCGCAACCGTCTCCATGAAGCTGGGCTACGGTCCCGCACACCGTTAGGCCGTCTTCCGCTCATGCCACAACATCGTGCAGCCCGCCTCCAGTGGTGTCGCGACAGGCTTGAATGGAGGGACGAATGGAGACGTGTCGTCTTCAGCGATGAGAGTCGCTTCTGCCTTGGTGCCAATGATGGTCGTATGCGTGTTTGGCGCCGTGCAAGTGAGCGCCAAAATCAGGACTGCATACGACCGAGGCACACAGGGCCAACACCCGGCATCATGGTGTGGGAAGCGATCTCCTACAGTGGCCGTACACCTCTGGTGATCGTCGAGGGGACACTGAATAGTGCACGTACATCCAAACCGTCATCGAACCCATCGTTCTACCATTCCTAGACCGGCAAGGGAACTTGCTGTTCCAAAAGGACAATGCACGTCATCATGTATCCCGTGCCATCCAACGTGCTCTAGAAGGTGTAAGTCAACTACCCTGGCCAGCATTGGGCATGTTTGGGACTGGATGAAGCGTCGTCTCACGCGGTCTGCACGTCCAGCACGAACGCTGGTCCAGCTGAGGCGCCAGGTGGAAATGGCATGGCAAGCCGTTCCACAGGACTACATCCAGTATCTCTACGATCGTCTCCATGGGAGAATAGCTGCCTGCATTGCTGCGAAAGGTGGATATACACTGTACTAGTGCCGACATTGTGCATGCTCTGTTGCCTGTGTCTATGTGCCTGTGGTTCTGTCAGTGTGATCATGTGATGTATCTGACCCCAGGAATGTGTCAATAAAGTTTCCCCGTCTTGGGACAATGAATTCACGGTGTTCTTATTTCAATTTCCAGGAGTATATATATATATATATATATATATATATATATATATATATATATATATATATATATATATATATAATTTTATTTTGCTCAATGGCAGGGGTAAGTCTTTCTATTTAACGCCGTTTCGGCGACTTGCATGTCCCAACCTACTCCAGTTATTCAAGCGGGAAAAAGTGGACCTACAATATAACGTGAAACCTGAACAACATGTTTTTTTCGGCGCCTTCTGACATCGTTGAGAGGTGAATGCCAGCTTGAAACGAAAATTAAAAGATCCACGGCCCGACCGAGGTTTGTTACCGCAGCCTTCCGGACTGCAGGCACGTACTTTACCGTTTGTTTTTCTTATCTTTTTTTTTATACGTGACATATATGCCTAAATGTTTTGATTTCACTGACTTATGAGTTTTAATTTTCATGCCGCCAACACACTGTAGACCTTAATTGTGACATAAATTTGAACTTGATACCTCTACGCATTCCTGACGAAAAGAGGTCTTAACAGTCGGAAAGACAGACAGACGGACAGAAAGACAGACTGATGGGACGAGAACAAAGTGATCTTCTTAGGCTTCTGTTTTTACCGATTGAGGAACGGAACCGCAAAAAGCGACTGTAACATGAACAACCTGAAAGAGAGGACGACCATTCGAGTATGTGAATGAATTAGTAACTTTAAGTGTAGTAAATATGCAGAGATGGAAAAATTGTAGAGTGATGATGGGGGAAGACATGAAACCAATTGAAATCTACGTAGCTATGCAATGGAGTTTGGTCGTAGGCAGATGTGTATCCAGTGTTGTCTCATCAGATAAGATAATTCTGTCCACGTCCATACAGGTTCTTCTATCGGTCGGGTACGAACTAGGTGACATGACGAAGGGGTCGCTGGTCTCTTTAAACCGTCCCACTCAGCTTCCAGTCACGTGTAAAATGCATCTCGAGAGGATGCGATGTTGTTGGACATAGCTCTGAGCATTGATTACTATCGAAAACAGCACTGCGGTCCACATCGCCGAATGTCTGCGGATTCTTGTGTGTGAATTATATTTGCCTCCAGTGCCAGGTTCACGTGCCTGTTAGCCGTTACTGACAGTCCCTGGACGTACTGGCTGTTAAACTCGTCCTGTTGGATGTCATAGCCGTTAGTTGCTATCCTTAAGTGACTAGCCAATGATCTTTCCTTTGTACCATGTGATCAGTAAAATCTGGGCAATGATATATAATTAAAATGTACGGCAGCAGTATAGCAGTAATCAGATCTGGAGAAGCTAACTGATCTGTAGAAGAGCAAGAGGTAATAGGTCAAGTTTAAGAGAGTTGAGGTGAAGAAACAGGAATAGACAGGCAAAACGATAATACGGATTATGTTGAAAATGTGACAGAAATACTGATGTACTGTTGGACAGAAGAGAGACAGCTGAGATGTTCCGAGAGACAGATCACGCCGATGATCATACGTCAGGCTTCCGTCTCCTCTTAGATGCAGACTGGTTTTGGAAAAGACACACGTTACTAGCTACTTTCTTACAGAGACGTACGACCGAAACGGAGAAGAAGTGGAGAGGAAAAGTGTGTTAATCGCAGGTGTACCCAAGAGGCTGGACGTATCACATCAGTGTTGGACTTGAGGATTTGTAATAGGTATATCACATGGTACGAGAATACTGATGCCACCAGTGACTAACAAACGCGTGAAGAATTCAGAGCTAGTGAATATCACGTCGGTTGTTCGTTCGTATCCACACAAAATAAACATAGAAAGACCTGAAGAACGCTACAGACTTATCTTACAAAAGCATTCATGGCTGCTTCGAGTCTTCTGTAGCTTTAATTATTTGTGCCAAATAGGAATAGGTCATATTTGTAAAGTTTCGAAAGGAGCAAAAACTGTCCTAAGAGCGAAGTATTTTTCTAAACGAATGGATTGCATGTACACTACAGATATATCCTATATCACTGTCTGTCTGGTCATCCCAGTTTAAATGCTCATTCAATATTACACCAAGATCTTTTATTATTCTGAAGACGATAACTGAGCAATTTAAAGGAGTGTATGAGGAATAGGATTTTGTGCCCATCACGATACTGAATAATGTAAGGAAAGCTTTACAGATATTTACTTTACGGCGTAGATACTGAGGGTCGAAGCCCAAGAAACAATACAGTTTTCAGAGTAACTGGCCGATAATCAATGTTCTCAAGTGAAATCTGAATAGTAATGACTTCTTAAAGATCAAGAATGTGTAGGTGTTGCATGTGTACTCTACGGTTTCTAAGCAGGCGCCCGATTTTCCTGGAATGTGCGTTGGTGTCTCTCACAGCGAACACTTCGTATTTCCCACAACAAGATATTTAAAAGCTTTATAAATGGTACCCATGGCACAGACATACATATATATGTATGTGTTGTACACACATGAAATTATAATATTTGTCTGGAATAATGGACAACAGTGTCCCAGAACAAAATTAAAATAGTCCCAAACACCAAGTTATGACATGCCGGCCGCGGTGGTCTTGCAGTTCTAGGCGCGCAGTCCGGAACCGTGTGACTGCTACGGTCGCAGGTTCGAATCCTGCCTCGGGCATAGATGTGTGTAATGTCCTTAGGTTAGTTAGGTTTAAGTAGTTCTAAGTTCTAGGGGACTGATGACCTAAGCAGTTGAGTCCCATAGTGCTCAGAGCCATTTGAACCATTTGAACCAAGTTATGGCTAAGGTTTCTAGAAGGTGTACCTTCTTTGTCAAGCGAATGTCAGAACCGATAATTTCGGATACAATATCATGGAATTAATTGAAATAGTTATTTAACAAAAATAAATTTGTGAAATACCACGTTTTAAATCGTTCTAAGAAGTACAAAGTAATGTTTATTAATCCTATACAGACCTTTTACTCCATACAGACAACCCTGCATTTTATTACTGTGGACTTTCAACAGCTATGAAAATGTATATAAGATTTAAAGCGAATAACGTGCAGCACACGCAGTAAATCACAGAGAGAAGTTGAACTGCTTGTACATCAATTAGTAAGTAGCGTTAAAGTAAGTAGGTGAACAATTCTTGCATGAGTTATGTACTGCGTACACCCCATGTTGTCCGTTTTCTAAATTACATTTCCATAGCTTTTAAAAATTCACAATCACCACTTTTCGGGGCAATCTGAAAGAGGCCTGGAATGTATACAGGACTGGGAAAAATTATTTTATACTTTCTAGTCGGATTAAAAAACGTGGTATACTACAAATTATTTTTGGTTAAATAATATTTTCTTTCTTTTAGTCTTGTATGTGAGAAATTTTTCATTGGATTTTATACATTTTGATGAGATTATGAGATACACATGTGTTATATTTCATGTTCATTTGAGTATTTTATCACCTGATAACATTCTAAATAGAGTAGTATTATTTCTGTCTGCTAATATTATAAGAAACTGTTTAATTGTTATTTCGGTAAAAAAATACAGTGAAGAAGCCAGTAAAACGAATATATAATTTATTATAAAATGTTTATTTCAATACTAGCTTTATACTCATGGCATCATCCTTGTACGTGTAAGGCACATATATTGCACACACCTGCTCTGCACCCCCTCTCTGTCCACCTCCTTCTCCCTGCTCTTTCTCTTCATCTACTCCTCAGCTTTCACTATGTCTGTCGCTTCCTACCCACTCTAATTTAATTGTCTATCACCTCCTCCACACTCTCTCTGTCTCCATCTCCTCTGCACTCTCCCTCTGCTAATTTGGCCTGTCTGTACGCACACACACACACACACACACACACACACACACACACACACACACACACACAAACACACACACACACTGAAACTCATACTGATACTACCCACACAACATGCTGATTATGCAAGGTGTTACTGAATGTTTCCTTTTCCAGCTCCACACATACTGAACAAACGAAAAAGACAGCGAGTCAATGATGCATTATCACACAGTTCTGAGCTATGTTTCAGACTTCAGGCTTCTAGCTTATCGGAAAGCTGGTTTTAAACCAACTGCAATATTTGTGATGAGCAGACAAATAAACAAGAGAGAGAGCTTGTAAAAACGTGGTAAAAAGTAGTTCCTATCCTTTGATACCGACCGGGGTTTGTATATAATTTAATTTCCCTTCCTTGTAAGACAGATGCTAGAACTGGAAACCACCTCCCAAACATTCTCAGTTAAGTCTTTACCAGTCCCAACCAGCTCACTTATTATTTGGCTGAAAAGCATCTGAGTTTAATTGGCAATTCCTCGACCAGCCCAGTTCCACGTGGAGAACTGAAAGCAGAAATAGAAGTTGAAGGTGCCCAAGACTCTGGCATACACGTATCGATCATAAGAGTGTGCTAAGTATTACTGAGAGAGTTTCCTACATTAAAATGAAATTGTGAAAATTTAGTTACATCGGCCTCTATCTGCCAGCGAGATAACGTCCCAATTAAGGAATGTCTCAGGTGGATATATCAGATAATTTTCACGTAAAACGTTTTAAGGAGACGCTGAAGTTTATTTAGAAATCTGTTAGCAAACACAAAGAAAGAAATTGTGCATTTGATTTTCATAACTTAAGATGAGACTCGTTTAGGTTTCGAAGGGTAACGAACAGGTGATTACGCTAACGGAATTTCATATCTCGCAGAACAACCTGAAACGACAGATGTAATAAACTATGTTTACGCCAGAACTGTTTCATATAGCGATCTTTAAGGGTGTCGACAGATTTTATAGCTCACAGGAATTGAATGGCTGAAAACAATCTGAACTAGGAGATAAGAGAAAAGCTACGCCTAAAATGTCGAAACAGAACAAAGCGTTTATGATGATGTTGCAGTCGAGGAAGCTCTAAACACTAAAAGAAGGGAAAAAAGAATGTTTGACTATGAAGGCAGTAACTATCGCTTTTCAGTTATTGCTAAGTTTTTCTAGGTAACACAACATCTAATAAGTTTTAACTTTAGTTTTTATAGCCCTCTCAAAATTTGTGAAAACTCTATAAAGTTTTCTTGCTTCAATTAATCTCAAACATTCATCAGCTACGCCCTGCAAACAGTGATAGCGTCGGTGAAGATTAAGATGAAACATATCACTAATGCGTGTGCTGAAATCAACTCACTGATTGTCATCTGTGCTTAGTTCCGCTTTTGGCTTGTGGAAGGATGCTCATTAGCTTGGCTGTCAAATGGGTTCTTCGTGATATGCTTGTCTTGCAGTCCGCTGGGGATCTGAGAGGGGTACCTCTGGAGCGCTGGCGAAGCACTGTGTGTCTGAAATTACTGGAACTTGGGCGACAGATCGATTTAATCCGCAGAACAGGAGTCGTAATCCTCATGCCTGTTCTTCATTTCTTGCCAGAATACAAAAAGTCGCTGTGTTCGCAGCTGCGTGTCGTGCACGTAATGAGCAACACTGCATACTTGCTTTGGCCGTAGGAAGTTTTCGGTTTCACGTGCCATTTACTGTATTGTAAGTCAGATAGTCCACAGTAAATTGGACGAACAGCTAGTGCTACAGATTCACTGGTTCGACATTCTACATCACCTATGAAAGAAAAAGGAGAAATGCGACAACAATGGAACAGAAAGTGAGAACGAAGGAAGATGAATTGTCAACGTCCCGCCGACGACGACGTGACCACGTACCGAATACTAGCTCCAACTGGGAAAAGCTAAGCACGAAATCGGCCACACCCGTCTGGATTTTCTGTTATTATTGGTTTACCTAGATATGAATGGAGATACAAGATTTGAACGCTACTCGGTTCAAAAGCTCGAAACAGCTAAGAATGAAGCAGAAAATGTTACGAATTCACCCAGTGTGATTTAGGAAAGACATGGGAAGTCTGGATACCGATACACGGACGGGAATTTCAATCCCACTCACTCCGAGTATAAGTCTCGTGCCTCCTTGCTAGGTTCCGATAAACAAAGAAATGCCTTAGTAATTGTATTTTGTCGCTCGGTGAGCTCATTTTTGACTGTTTTCTCTGTCTTCCTTAAATCACTTCACTTAGTGTATATTATCGAACTTCACAGTGTTTGATCGCGGTTCTAGGCGCTTCGTCCGGAACCGCGTGACTGCTACAGTCGCAGGTTCGAATCCTGCCTCGGGCATGGATGTGTGTGATGTCCTTAGGTTAGTTAGGTTTAATTAGTTCTAAGTTCTAGGCGACTGATGACCACAGATGTTAAGTCGCATGTGCTCAGAGCCATTTTCACAGTGTTTGACATTACATCAACAAGCTGATAGGTGAGGAACTTACGGCAATTTCATTGACAGTATGCGTGTTGCGGAAGACAGTCGTGTAACTTGACGGTGTTGTAGTTGACAAAAAATAGGAGGTCAGAAACTAATACATATCTTAAAAAGTAATGAAGATGGATGGAGCTTTTTATCGTCTTAGAAGAAAGCTAGCAAGGACATAACAATGTGTTACACACGATAGTGAGAGGAACTTACATGACTGCTATTTATTTGACGGTTCTGCTGATATTACTCGAATTTTATTTATTTTTTCTCATAATTGTTCCCGACGCCCATAGTAATCGAGTGGGGGGGGGGGGGGGGGAGGGTTTGGGGGCGGGGGACAGGCGGAGGTGACTATTGAATGCTGTTGTTTCTGCTGTGGTCTTCAATCCTAAGATTGGTTTGATGCAACTCTCAGGAGTACTCTATCCTGTACAAGCCTCTTGATCTGCTAATAACTAATGAAACCTACATCTTTCGGAATCTGATTCCGTGACTTGCGTCATAGGGTGGTGGGGTTTCGGGTTCCGCTGAATAGGTCAGGAGTTCACTACACTCAGCTGGCGGCTACACGGGTAGCGGAGGCTGTGTGGCGTGGACTGGGCGGTTTTTTAGGTTAGAAGGCCTCTGGAAAGTACGGGATGGGCTGCAGTCTCAAAGGGTGCATGGCAAATACAGGACGTGCTTGGATCAACGACAGTCGGAATTGTAAATTGTTGTAGTTGTGCTGGGAAAGTCCCTGAGCTACAATCGCTAATAGAAAGCACAGAAGCTGAAATCGTTATAGGTACAGAAAGCTGGCTAAAGCCTGAAATAAGTTCTGCAGAAATTTTTACGAAGTCTCAGACGGTGTTCAGGAAAGATAGATTAGACAGAATTGGGGATGGAGTGTTTGTGTCTGTCGGTAGTGGTTTATCTTGTAGTGAAGTCGAAGTAGATACTCTGTGCGAATTGGTATGGGTGGAGGTTATACTTAACAGCCTACCTAAATTAATGACTGGCTCCTTCTACCGACCACCAGACTCCGATGATATACGAGGGTTGTTTTTTAAGTAAGGGCCATCCGCGCGTATAGTCCCGTAGTTCGCGCGGACGCCGCAACAAGACACCGCGCCACTTGGCGGCATCCTTCCCGTTCACACTGATGGAAGTTGCAGCTCTGTAGCTGACGTGTACGCATCGCTGTGTTACTTTATAATGTTTACGATTATTGAATCGCCCGCCGCGTGTGAGGTACGGTCAGTGATGCGTTTTTTGACCCCCAGAAGCCTATCAGCTGCAGCAATTCATCGTCAGTTAACAGAAGTTTATGGCTTGAATGCAATGAGTGAAGGTAAAGTGCGTCAATGGGTTAGAGAGTTTAAAAATGGCCGTGAAAACGTCCATGACGAAGAACGCTCAGGACGGCCCTCTGTGATCACTGATGATTTGGTGGCTGCAATCGAAACAAAGATTCATGAGGACAGAAGATTCACAATTTTCACTCTTTCTTTCGAATTTCCACAAGTTTCAAGATCGGTTTTGTACAAAATTGTGTCTGAAAACCTAAACTTTAAGAAACTGTGTTCTATGTGGGTACCCAGACTCCTCACAGAGGACCACAAAGGGAAGAGATTTGCCACTTCATTGGACTTTTTGATTCGTTACGAGGAAGAAGGGGATGACATGTTGAGTCAAATTGTTACTGGAAATGAAACATGGGTATCCCATATCACTCCCGGAAGCAAGCGACAGTCGATGGAATGGTGACACACAACCTCACCCGTCAAGGTCAAAGCCAAACAGACGCTGCCAAAGCGCAAAATTATGGCAACTGGGACCGGCGCGGTGTTTTGCTACTGGACTTAATGCCACGAGGAACGACAATCAACTCAGATGCCTACTGTGCAACTCTAAAGAAGCTCCGCAGAGCAATTCAAAACAAAAGGCGCGGCATGCTGACAAAAGGAGTTTTGCTCCTGCACGATAACGCTAGGGCTCACACCTCTCAAAAGACTCGGGATTTGATTGATTCTTTTGGCTGCGAAGTTTTGGACCATGCACCATACCGCCCCGACCTAGCTCCTAGCGATTTTCACCTTTTCCGGTACCTGAAACACCATCTTGGCGGGCAGCGCTTCAATTACGACGATGAAGTGAAATCGGCCGTGAACTCTTGGCTGTCGGCGCAGGCGGCCGAATTCTTTGAAGAGGGTATTAAAAACTTAGTTGTACGGTATGACAAGTGCTTAAATAAACAAGGCAACTATGTATAAAAATAGGTAAAAGTGTGTAGAATCATAAAATAAAAGTTTTTTATACAAAAGTATTTGTATCTTTTTTTAAAAAAATAAAAACGGCCCTTACTTAAAAAACAACCCTCGTAGTTGCTGAACAGTTCAGAGAAAATTTGAGTCTTGTAACAAATAAATACCCCACTTATACGGTTATAGTTGGCGGGGACTTCAACCTTCCCTCGATTTGTTGGCGAAAATACTTGTTCAAAACCGGTGGTAGGCAGAAAACATCTTCCCAGATTGTCCTAAATGCTTTCTCCGAAAATTATTTCGAGCAGTTAGTCCACGAACCCACACGAATTGTAAATGGTTGCGAAAACACACTTGTCCTCTTAGCCACAAACAATCCAGAGCTAATAGAGAGCATCATGGCTGATACAGGGATTAGTGATCACAAGGTCGTTGTAGCCAGGCTCAATACCGTTTCTTCCAAATCCACCAGAAACAAACACAAAATACTTTTATTTAAAAAATCGGATGAAGTGTCACTAGATGCTTTCCTAAAAGAGAATCTCCATTCCTTCCGAACTGACGATGCAAATGTCGACGAGATGTGGCTCAAATTCAAAGATATAGTAGCAACAGCAATTGATAGATTCATACCTCATATATTGGTAAGAGATGGAACTGATCCCCATGGTACACAAAACAGGTCCGAACGCTGCTGCAGAGGCAACGGAAAAAGCCTGCAAAGTTCAGAAGAACGCGAAATCCCGAAGATTGGCTAAAATTTACAAACGCGCGAAATTTGGCACGGTCTTCAATGTGAGATTCCTTTAATGGGTTCCACACGAAACATTGTCTCGAAATTTGGTAGAAAATGCGATGAAATTCTGGTCGTATGTAAAGTACACAAGCGGCAAGACGCAGTCAATAACTTAGCTGCGCAGTGCCGATGGTACTGTTACCGACGACTGTGCCGCTAAAGCGGAGTTATTGAACTCAGTTTTCCGAAATTCCTTTACCAGGGAAGACGAATGGAATATTACAGAATTTGAAACACGAACAGCTGCTAGCATGAGCTTCTTAGAAGTAGATACCTTAGAGGTTGCGAAGCAAATCAAATCGTCTGATATGGACAAGTCTTCAGGTCCAGATTGTATACCGATTAGGTTCCTCTCAGATTACGCTGATACAACAGCTCCCTACTTAGCAATCATATACAACCGCTCGATCACCGGTAGATCTGTACCTGCAGATTGGAAAATTGCTCAGGTCGCACCAGTGTTTAAGAAGGGTAGTAGGAGTAATCCATCGAACTATTGGCCTATATCATTTACGTCGGTTTGCAGTAGGGTTTTGGAGCATATACTGTATTCAAACATTATGAATAACCTGGAAGGGAACAATCTATTGATACGTAATCAGCATGGTTTCAGAAAACATCGTTCTTGTGCAACGTAGCAAGCTCTTTATTCGCACGAAGTAATGGCCGCTATCGACAGGGGATCTCAATTTGATTCCATATTTCTAGATATTCGGAACGCTTTTGACACCGTTCCTCACAAGCGACTTCTAATGAAGCTGCAGGCCTATGGGGTAT
Source organism: Schistocerca gregaria (assembly GCF_023897955.1). Lineage (NCBI taxonomy): Eukaryota > Metazoa > Arthropoda > Insecta > Orthoptera > Acrididae > Schistocerca > Schistocerca gregaria. Next base: position 515,561,813 of record NC_064921.1, on the reverse strand, counting down.
CGTCTCAGTTGTGCGACTGGATTCGTGATTTCCTGTCAGGAAGGCCGCAGTTCGTAGTAGTAGACGTCAAATCATCGAGTAAAACTGAAGTGATATCAGTTGTTCCCCAGGGAAGCGTCTGGGACCTCTGCTATTCCTGATCTACACTCCTGGAAATTGAAATAAGAACACCGTGAATTTATTGTCCCAGGAAGGGGAAACTTTATTGACACATTCCTGGGGTCAGATACATCACATGATCACACTGACAGAACCACAGGCACATAGACACAGGCAACAGAGCATGCACAATGTCGTCACTAGTACAGTGTATATCCACCTTTCGCAGAAATGCAGGCTGCTATTCTCCCATGGAGACGATCGTAGAGATGCTGGATGTAGTCCTGTGGAACGGCTTGCCATGCCATTTCCACATTTCCACCTGGCGCCGCAGTTGGACCAGCGTTCGTGCTGGACATGCAGACCGCGTGAGACGACGCTTCATCCAGTCCCAAACATGCCCAATGCTGGCCAGGGTAGTTGACTTACACCTTCTAGAGCACGTTGGATGGCACGGGATACATGATGACGTGCATTGTCCTGTTGGAACACCAAGTTCCCTTTCCGGTCTAGGAATGGTAGAACGATGGGTTCGATGACGGTTTGGATGTACGTACACTATTCAGTGTCCCCTCGACGATCACCAGAGGTGTACGGCCAGTGTAGGAGATCGCTCCCCACACCATGATGCCGGGTGTTGGCCCTGTGTGCCTCAGTCGTATGCAGTCCTGATTGTGGCGCTCACCTGCACGGCGCCAAACACGCATACGACCATCATTGGCACCAAGGCAGAAGCGACTCTCATCTCTGAAGACGACACGTCTCCATTCGTCCCTCCATTCACGCCTGTCGCGACACCACTGGAGGCGGGCTGCACGATGTTGGGGCATGAGCGGAAGACGGCCTAACGGTGTGCGGGACCGTAGCCCAGCTTCATGGAGACGGTTGCGAATTGTCCTCGCCGATACCCCAGGAGCAACAGTGTCCCTAATTTGCTGGGAAGTGGCGGTGCGGTCCCCTACGGCACTACGGTCTTGGCGTGCATCCGTGCGTCGCTGCGGTCCGGTCCCAGGTTGACGGGCACGTGCACCTTCCGCCGACCACTGGCGACAACATCGATGTACTGTGGAGACCTCACGCCCCACGTGTTGAGCAATTCGGCGGTACGTCCACCCGGCCTCCCGCATGCCCACTATACGCCCTCGCTCAAAGTCCGTCAACTGCACATACGGTTCACGTCCACGCTGTCGCGGCATGCTACCAGTGTTAAAAACTGCGATGGAGCTCCGTATGCCACGGCAAACTGGCTGACACTGACGGCGGCGGTGCACAAATGCTGCGCAGCTAGCGCCATTCGACGGCCAACACCGCGGTTCCTGGTGTGTCCGCTGTGCCGTGCGTGTGATCATTGCTTGTACAGCCCTCTCGCAGTGTCCGGAGCAAGTATGGTGGGTCTGACACACCGGTGTCAATGTGTTCTTTTTTCCATTTCCAGGAGTGTATATAAATGACCTGGGTGACAATCTGAGCAGTTCTCTTAGGTTGTTCGCACATAATGCTGTAATTTACCGTCTAGTAACGTCATCCGAAGACCAGTATCAGTTGCAAAGCGATTTAGAAAAGATTGCTGTATGGTGTGGCAGGTGGCAGTTGACGATAAATAACGAAAAGTGTGAGGTGATCCACATAAGTTCCAAAAGAAATCCGTTGGAATTCGATTACTCGATAAATAGTAAAATTCTGAAGACTGTCAATTCAACTAAGTATCTGGATGTTAAAATTACGAACAACTTCAGTTGGAAAGACCACATAGATAATATTGGGGGAAGGCGAGCCAAAGGTTGCGTTTCATTGGCAGGACACTTAGAAGATGCAACAAGTCCACTAAAGAGACAGCTTACACTACACTCGTTCGTCCTCTGTTAGAATATTGCTGCACGGTGTGGGATCCTTACCAGGTGGGATTCGAAAGGGTGCAAAAAAGGGCAGCTCGTTTTGTATTATCACGTAATAGGGGAGAGAGTGTGGCTGATATGATACGCCAGTTTGGATGGAAGTCATTAAAGCAAAGACGTTTTTCGTCGCGGCGAGATCTATTTACGAAATTTCAGTCACCAATGTTCTCTTCCGAATGCGAAAATATTTTGTTGAGCCCAACCTACATAGGTAGGAATGATCATCAAAATAAAATAAGAGAAATCAGAGCTCGAACAGAAAGGTTTAGGTGTTCGTTTTTCCCGCGCGCTGTTCGGGAGTGGGATGGTAGAGAGATAGTATGATTGTGGTTCGATGAACCCTCTGCCAAGCACTTAAATGTGAATTGCAGAGTAGTCATGTAGATGTAGATGGAATCTCCTTCCTGATTCGTCTCCTTTCTCCCTCTTTTTTTACCCCTCCCCTCGCACCCCCCACACCAAACTTCCCTCCAATACTAAACTGGTGATCCTTTGTATTCCTTGACGTCTCAGAGCATATCCTGTAAACCGACCCCTTCTTCTAGTCTGTCTGTGCCAGAAATTTCTTTTCTCCCCAGTTCTGTTCAGTATTTCTTCGTTAGTTACGTGGTCTACCCATCTAATCTTCAGCATTTGTCTGTGGCACCGTATTCCAAAAGCTTCTACTCTCGTCTAAACCATTTAGCGTGGATGTTTCACTTCCACACATGGCTACAATCCAGACAAATACCTCCAGGAAAGACTTCCTAACACTTAAATATATATTCGATGTTAACACATTTCTCTTCTTCAGAAACCTTTTTTTCCGTTGCCCATCTACATTTTATATCCACTCTATTTCAGCCATCATCACTTATTTTGCTGCCCAAATAGCAAAACTCATTTACTACTTCAAGTGTCTCGTTCCTAATCTAAGCCCCGCAGCATGTCCTGATTTAATTCGGGTACTGAATGAGGACCGTTTTCACTTGAAAGGAAGTATCCCATTTCGAGACTGGATTAATAAAAAAAAGAGAGAAACGGTAAGATGGCGGTATTAATTCTGCAGGTGTTGTAGGGGTTAATAAAAGAGAAAAACAGAAGAAAAGAAAAGGTTGTAAAGGTTGTAAATGTGGGAAAGAAATGGCGAATAAAAAGGGGGTTTTAAAATCGTAAATAACCGTGAAAAAGGGAAAGAATAAAAAGCAAATCGGACTTCGTGTTACAGAAAAGCTATCGGACTTCGTGATTCGGAAAGCTATTGTCAGGGTGGGCCTTGTGGCGTTTTTGAGCAAAAGTTAAACCAATTTCCACTACAAAAATTATTGAAAAGAAACAGAAAATAACAAAATGTAATTGACAGGGGGAGTGGCTTGGAGAAGAGTTCATCCTTTACCAGGTTAACTTGTCTTCTTTCGTGCGGCGTCCAGGTCTTCAAAAATCTCCTACTTCATTTCTGCGTGAAAAATCTGCTCCGAAATCTTGGAATAAGTTTCATTGTCCAGGAATCTCTAATGTACACAAAACCGTCTTGATATTAAATGCAATTTATTTTACGTTGCTTCCCTCCTCGAAATTTCATAACAACTTCCTCAATATGTCTACACATTAAAATCAGACCAAGACTAGCTAATAAGTTTTTTTTTACGTCTTTATCAGATCACGTCTGCCTTAAGCTTCGGCTATCAAGAGACAATCAAGAAAACGGATAGACAAACAAAAAAGAGTTACTCTCTGCCGTCGAGCGCTCATACCGCTGCGACGGTATAATTTTTATCTGAAGGAACGAGTGAAGCGCGGCGAAATTCAAAGTCCCGCTACAGTGTTCTACGTAGTATCCTCCCTACCATCTGAGTATAACCCATACATCGTTCATACCACCATGTGAAACTCTCAGAAAGGTCCGTCCTTGGTATGTTGTTCAACTCACACGTCAATTTGGCTTGAATGTCTGATTTGTCACCAAGTGTTGATCCTGCAAGTGAATTTCTGCACATTGTCGTTTTGTGGAAGGTTCGTATTAATAACACCAAGTCTCGTCACTTGTGAAATTTTTTTTCGAGAAAACAGTCGTCCACGTTTTCCATTTCAATCAAACCCAGGAGCTGTCCACACGTCGTTGTTCTTGTTTGTGAGTCAGTGTTTCCGGGACATAGTTTGCACACACTTTTCACTTCTCCAAAACATCTGTTTAAAGACCTGATACAAAACTGTCGCTTCGCTGTGATTTTTGACAACGTTGACACACTACGGCAGTATGGTCACTACCTACCGCTGTCTGCCCACAACTGGCTGGTCGAAGACCTATCTGTTGTTTACAGTTGTTAGGTCACGGTGCCAGCGTAGTTACTGCGCTGACTTTGCTTGTACGTCAGGAATGAAATTACTCTTCCAAGTTTTTCGGCAGACGGTGTATAATGCAGTCCAGATGTTAAGAAATACCATGAAGTGACTGGGAAAAATCAGCCGCAGCATAACTGAAGTAGACATAAGAGCCAGGCCTTCCTCCCTTTCAGACTGATGAGCCATTTAAAAAGGAAGCCCTTTCAGTCTCTGTGGTTTGTGCGGATCTCGACGTATATCGAGGCAAATCGAAGTCTGATTGTTCAGTGTGAGTTGGTTTGTACCCCTGGAGGTGCTTGGGGCATCCATATTTTTTCTTCTTATAGTAGATGTCAAATCTTCACGTTCTTGTTTAGCCACACACCAGCTGAGTATTCTGCTGTACTATATGCTAATCCCAACTCAGAGCAGGGCATCATTGCAGATGTTGATTCCCGAGTTATACTGCACAGCTTCTGGAGACTATTACTCGTGATGCGCGATTTTACTGTAATAGGCCTATTAGTCAAATGTAGTCTGTAGGTCAAGGATCTGTCAAGCTTGACAAGCAAATACTTTGTAATAGTGTTTATAGCATTTCCATTAAATTGGAGCATCCTTCAAACTAGTTCAAAGGAAACCTATTTTCATTGGTATCGAAGCACAACACTTTGTTTCACTTGGCCTGGGACTGAGTTCTCCTCTTATGATAGTATTGCCCCTGGACCGAGAGATCTTATCTCAGTATTCTTTCAGATTCCTTAATAAAATTCCCGAGGATACTGCTAGAAAGCACTTAACTAGAATCACAGGTTTGTGAGACGGCTGTCGAACTTCCCGGTCGTCATCCCCTTCGTTATGGGACTGAGTTGCCCTGCTGTATGTTTATGGTGTGGAGGTAGCGTCTCTGGCTCAGTCTCCCAACGTCTCCGGTTCCATTCTCGCCCCTGCTTAGATTTTGATTAATAACCAGCATTGGCGGCCGAAGACTTCTGGCGTAAGAAGTCGTCCTCATTATGCCAACAGCCATGTCAAACAGGACGGAGGAAAAGACAGAGGTTCAGGGCACTCTCTTGTCCCAGGGGTGGGAAACTGCCCCTAAATGCGGAAGAATCGACAAAGATCAAAGGCATGAGGATGCAGAAGCCAATGGAAACAACTGCATTAAAGACACGTAACGTGTATCAACAGGGCATGTGACTTATAATTAAAGAAATGTCATGACGATCTCTCCTTTAGCGAAAGATTCCGAAATAGTCACCCATCCGTATCTCAAGGAGGGGACTGTCAAGGGAGAGGTTACCATGTTGAAAAGATTGAATAATAAAGGAAATAATAACGTTCTACGTGTCGGGGAGTTGGATGTCAGGAGCTTGAACGTGGTAGGGAAACTTGAAAATCTGGAATGGGAACTGCAAAGGCTCAATCTAGATATAATAGGGGTCAGTGAAGTGAAGTGGAAAGAAGACAAGGATTTCTCGTCAGATGGGTATAGGGAAATGTCAACAGCAGCAGAAAATGGTATAGAGGAATCACAATTCATTATCAATAGGAAGGTAGGGCAGAGAGTGTGTTATTGCGAACAGTTCAGAGATAGCTTTATTCGAATCAGAATCGACAGGAAACCAGCACCGATAACAATAGTTCAGGTATACATGCCGACGTTGCAAGCTGATATGAAGAGATAAAGAAAGTGTATGAGGATATTGAAAGGTCAATACAGTATGTAAATGAAGATGAAAATCTAATAGTCATGGGGACTCGAATGCAGTTGTAGGGGAAGGAGTAGAAGAAAAGGTTACAGGAGAATGTGGGCTTGGGACAAGGAATGAGAGAGGAGAAAGATTAAATGAGTTCTGTAACAAACTTCAGCTAGTAATAGCGAATACTGTGTTTAGAAATTACTAGAGGAGAAGGTATACTTGGAAAATTCTGGGTGACATGGGAAGATTTCAGTTAGATTCCATCATGGTTAGACATTCCGAGTCAGATACTGGGTTGTAAGGCGTATCCAGTAGCACATATAGACTCAAATCACAACATAGTAGTGATGAAGAGTAGGCTGAAGTTTAAGACATTAATCAGGAAGAATCAATACGCAAAGAACTGGGATACGGAAGTACTAAGGAATGACGAGATACGCTTGAAGTTCTCTAAGGCTATAGATATAGCAATAAGGAATAGCTCAGCACGCAGTACGGTTGAAGAGGAATGGACATCCCTAAAAAGGGCGATGACAGATGTTGGAAAGGAAACATAGGTACAATAAAGGTAACTGCGAAGAAACAGTGGGTAACAGAAGAAATATTTAAATTGATCGATAAAAGGAGGAAGTACAAAATGTTCAGGGAGACTGAGGAATACAGAAATACAGGTCGCTGAGGAATTAAATGAATAGGAAGTGCAGGGAAACTAAGATGAAATGGCTGCATGAAAAATATGTAAGAAATCGAAAAAGAAACGATTGTCGGTAGGACTTGCTCAGCATACAGGACGGTCAAAACAACCTTCGGTGACATTAAAAGCATGGGTGATAACATTAAGAGTGCAACGGGGATTCCACTATTAAATGAAGACGAGCGAGCGGATAAGTGGAAAAAATGCATTGAAAGCCTCTATGAGGGGCAAGATTTGTCTGATGTAATAGAAGAACAAACATGAGTCAATTTAGAAGAGATGGGGGACCCGGTATTAGAATTAGAATTTAAAAGAGCTTTTGAGGACTTGTGATCAAATGAGGCAGGAGGGATTGATAACATTCCATCAGAATTTATAAAATCGCTGTGGGACGTGGCAACAAAACGACTATTCACGTTGGTGTGTAGAATGTATGAGTCTGGCGATATACCATCTGATTTTCGGAAAATCATCATCCACACAATTCCGAAGACAGCAAGAGCTGACAAGTGCGAGAATTATCGCACAGTCAGCGTAACAGCTCATGCATCAAGTTGCTTACAAGAGTAATATACAGAAGAATGGAAAAGAAAATTGAGGATGCTCTAGATGTCAATCAGTTTGGCTTTAGAATAGGTAAAGGCACGAGAGAGGCAATTCTGACCTTGCGGTTAATAATAGAAGCAAGACTAAAGAAAAATCACGGCAAGTTCATAGGATTTGGCGACCTAGAAAAAGATTTCGACAGTGTAAAATGATGCAAGATGTCTGAAATTCTGAGAAAAATAGGGGTAAGATGTAGAGAGAGACGCTTCATATACAATATGTACAACAGCCAAGAGGGAATAAAAAGAGAGGATCACCAAGAACGAAGTGCTCGCATTAAAAAGGGTGTAAGATAAGGATGTAGTTTTTCGCCTCTACTGTTCAATCTCTACCTCGAGGAGCAATGATGGAAATAAAAGAAAGGTTCAGGAGTGGAATTAGAATTCAAGGTGAAAGAATAGCAATGATACGATTTGCTGATGACATTGCTTTCCTTAGTGAAAGTAAAGAAGAATTACATGCTCTGCTGAAAGGAATGAACAATCTAATGAGTACATAGTATGAATTAAGAGTAAATCAAGGAAAGACGAAGGTAATGAGAAACAATAGAAATGAGAACAGCGAGAAACTTAATATCAGGATCGATGGTCACGAAGTAGAAAAAGTCAAGGAATTCAGCTACCTATGCAGTAAAATAACGAGTGACGGACGGAACAAGGAGGACATCAAAAGCAGACTAGCAATGGCAAAAAGGGCATTCCTGACCAAGAGAAGTCTACTAATACCAAATATCGGCCTCTATTTGAGGAAGAAATTTCTGAAAATGTACGTCTGAAGTACAGTTGACTGATAAAGTTATGAATTAGGAGGTTCCGTGCAGAATCGAAGGGGAAGGAATATGTGGTAAACACTGATAAGGAGAAGGGACATGATGATAGGACATATGTTAAGACATGAGGGTATGACTTCATAATACTAAAGTGAGCTGTAGAGGGCAAAAACTGCAGAAGAAGACAGAGATAGGAATACATCAGGAAATAATGGTGGACGTAGGTTGTTAGTGGTATTCTGAGATGAAGAGTTTAGCAAAGGAGAGGAATTCGTGTCGGGCTGCATCAGTCCAGTCAGAAGACTGATGGCCCAAGAAAAAGAAAGTTTTGGATGGAGTGCTGGGTTTTTGCTGTGATATAGGGTGTCGACCTTCAGTAAATTCAGAGTAAAGTCACCATGAAGTCTAGCAGACGTAGGATACCAGTTGTGTGATTATTTTCGTCGGACATGTTTGTCAACACTTCGCGTTTATTGTTGTAATTATGGGTAACATATTATGGCTACTACTGACAGTGACTTGTAATTAATCTGCACAAAGTGGAGCGTCTGTCAGATACATCTATCCATTTTCACAGCATGAACCGACTGGTTACTCTCAACGAGTTATGACAGTAAGTGAAAAAAGTATTGAAATGTATTTGGAAGAAATGATGAATGAAAGTTTCGGCGGCAGGGATATGGACTTAGATCACGAGGTAGATAATAATGGTGAGATGAATTCAAAACAGACAGTGGATAATGACGATGATGGCACATAGGACATACGAATACAAACCAATGAAGGTGATTTAAGTAGAAAACGGTCGTATCGCCTTGATTCTTACTTTTGTGGTAGGGGAGACTGCTTGCAATGGAGAAAAACACAATCACCAACTAATGTCAAAACAAAACAACACAACATTTTGTTGCCGATTCCTGGTCTGCGACTATGGGCTTATGCCTTCGGTAAGAATCCAGATGTTGAAGAAATACGGCGTCTACTTTGGACTCAAGACATTCTAGATGAGACTCTACTGTGGTCAAAAAACGAAACCAGTAAAATAAAAATATGTTTTGTGCATGATATTGGCGTTCTCGAGCTGAAATCTTTTATAGTATTCATAGCAATCTCCAATTCTGGCAACGTACTCATAGATAAATTCTTCTCACTGCTTGGAAATGGACTAACATTTTCCACAGTAGCATAAGGAACGATTTTAGTTCTTGTCGACAGCTCTTCGATTTGAGATCCCGGATAACAAGGAATACAGGAAGCAACACGCGAGTGCCACAGTACCAAACATTTTTAACAGATTTACTGGGCGCTGTCGGCAGTGTTATTCTCCGGGCTGTACCATTTGTGCTGATCAAATGCTTGTGCCTCTCGCAGTCAATGTAGATTTTGGATGTACCTGTCAAGAAAACCGGAGAAGTATGTGTAAAACATTGTGTGTATGGTAGACACCAGAAACTAGTACTTATATAGCACCTACATGGCGACCTCTGAAAAATTTGGAAGTTAACATAAGAATGTGAATTTATACTTGAAATTTTTCATCAATTTTGTTTCTGTTTCTGATTCTCGGTTGTTTATAAAAGACAGGAACAGCATAAGATTAATAATTGAGAGTTTCATTACTAGATTTTTGAGAAATGTTGCGAAATCGGCTTTTTTGAAACGTAACTTACGTATTTTCTGTATTTTCTTCTTAGTTATTAATATCTTGCTGTAGTTCCGCTTCCATATCATTGAAAATACATTTTGTAACTATTTGACATCAATAAACAACTAGTAAGTAAAGACAATACTGTATAATTCGACAGCAAACGTCTGGAGCCTGAGAGACACCAAGATATCAGTTAGGATACAAAATCGTATGATACCAGTTAAGGACTAGGTCATCTCCCAAGCGAATTACTTGCTGTCAGTATGTTGAATATTTGCATTCTTCAAGCGTATTCGCCTGCTGATTTCGTTAGCTGGAAAGACTTGTAAATATCGATTGCCTAGCACAAGCGAAGTGATAAAAGTCATGGGATACCTGCTAATATCGTGTCGGAGCTCATTTTTTGAGCATAGTGTAGCAAATCGACGTGGGATGGATTCAACAAATCGTTGGAAGTACCCTACAGAGAGGATGACATACTGCCGTCCATAATTGCGGAAGTGTTGCCGGACCAGGATTTTGTACCCGAACTGAGATCTCGATTATGTCCCTTAAATACTCTAGTATTCATGTTGGGCGATCTGGATGTCCAAATCATTCGCTGAAATATTCTTCAAACCTACAGTGAACAACTGTGGTCCGACGACATGGCGCATTGTCATCCATAAAAATTCCATCTTTGTTTGGGAACATGGAGTCCATGAATGGCTGGAAGTGGTGTCCAAATATCCGAACATAATCATTTCCAGTTCATAATCAGTTCAGTTGGACCAGAGGTCCCCGTACATTCCATGTAAACGCACCCCACACAGTTCTGGAGACACCACCAGCTACCACAGTGCCTCGTTGACAACAACTTTGGTCTATGATTTCGTGGAGTCATGAGACGCTCGAATTCTACCATCAGATTTTAACATTTTATTTAATACTCCGAAGCCAGATACCACTGTAGGAAAGAAAGGCAATTTGTATGCTTAGTTATTCAGATGTGCACTTTCTTAAAATAGATCCGTGAATCCAGTTTGGTAATGTTTGTGAATTGAATGAATGGCTGGTCGTCTGCTGACTACATACAGTGAAGGTAGATTCTATAATCATCTTTGAGACTGTTCTCTGGTCACCTTTGGCCAAACCAAAGAGAGGAAGAATACCAGAGGACCAGAGGGCCTGCTATATGGCTGACCAATACGGTGGCAAGGTCCTCCCCCACTTCTGTGGAAGCGCAGGATGACCGGATGAACGTCCATGTTTCAGCAGTCTGTCGCTGGTTCATGATGTGTGAAAACGTGCACTATGTGTGCTCCAGAAAAACAAAGTTAAATGAAAATGGTATGCATGTGGAACATTTAGGAGTAGATGTACTAATAATTTTTCTTTTCAGAAAATTTTGGTGGGAGGCTGATGTAAATTGTTCTGAAAAAGAGAGGCAGGTAAAAAATTCATGGGGAACATAGGATTCCTCGGAAGTGACAAAGAAGCCACGTGTTGTAATCATAAGACGAAATACTAGCGTGTGGTAGTATTACGATGAAATACTTGCGTGTGGAAATCTAAGTTGAAAATAATTAATATTTCCGTGTGGAGAACTTCAATTAGGAACAAGCACTTCCACGTAGTGAGTACAGTGTGAGTCTCAACCAGACTATGAGACAATAAAAAGAATTAGAAGTGCTTATCCTGGCATTTAGTTGAGGATCCGTGTGTGAGATAAATAAGATACCAAAACTTACATTATGAGATACATTCGTATGACGCCAGCTTGATATTCAGATACTCTGGGAATAAATGAAGGTGAGTCAGCCGTTAGTGACGTGTGAATCTGGGATGACTATTGTTTGATGTGAGAAAGTAGAACGAGTAGAAAACCAATCTTTTTTTTAGTTGTTTTTTATAGTGTCAGTGTGATTTAATATGTGTATTTAATCTGTTGTAATGTTGCTGTTATAATTTGATATAAAAGCGGTGCTGATAGACAATAAAAGCGGTTTAAAAGCTGTGAGCTACCTGGGGAAGTTAACCTTGCATTACTGAGCAATTGTTTCACCTGGTATCCAGTCTAGCTTACCAAATTCCCAACCAGACTAACATTAATTATAATCTTTTAATCGTCATACGACAACCGGCGATATAGAATTTAAATAAAAAGAAATACATCGGTTTATATTTGGAAATTTATTTTAACATTGTTCATTGACATTTGAGCATATTAAACTTGATTCATAACTAAACTGGTGCCTTATTTAGGATTGCGAAAATGTGAGTTTGTAATCTTACGGAACACATCAAATAGGGAGCCAAGATTGGGAGACTACATACAACACTGCATTCATAAAATAACACACGAAGAACGTTGAAACATATGCAAGAGGAAATTAACGACAACCAACCGATTCAATTTTCATCCAAAGAAGTTACATTCGTAGCGCAATCCTGTCCGTCATGTAATTACCACACGCTGGTATACTAAATTCATACTAACTCTCTGTGAAATCTCCCCGAAAAGAATAGCTGAGGGCTGCTTTGATGCTTACACCACATTCTTCCCGTGGTCAACATAGTTTACATAAAGAGTCTAACTCCACAATAACTTTGATAATTAAAATAAATTAGATCGAAAAGCAAATTACAAAAAAAATCGAACTGGTTACTATCGTCTTACTGTTAAACTGATGGGTAAAACAATTGTATAAGCACGTGGTACTGGTGTCACAAAGTACACCCCACGTGGGTTGAACATAAAGAAAAGTTGCTACATAGAAAAATATTGTCAAGACAAGACGTTATAATCTCACCAACATTCGCATTTAAGATTGATGATCTTAGTTAGAGTTACTGATCAACACATGGTTCCACTTTACTCACAAAGTAGTGACAAAGCAACTACCGGAATATATTCTGAACTTCACACTCGCATTACACTGCGTAGCAATTTAAGTTAACATTAGATATTTTAGAGCTAAACCGGAAATAAATGTGATTAAATTTTCAGTTAGGCTGAACTTAAGAAATTCATTGTCCTGCGGACTTAGCAGACACGCGCTTAGCCGGAGATCTTACCACTTTAGACGCTCGCCGCGGACAGACTGACCTGCGGTCCTACCGAGCGTGCTTCCCAGATACAAACGGAAGTGACCAGAGAGACAGCTTGCTATGCCAACATGACAAGGGACGGACAGGAACATACTAAGAATGGAAACCTCTCAGCTTTTAGAAAGCGTAGCTACCTGTTCCGACGTTGGTCCTACTGTTCTCTAGCAGACAGGCTTGTCTGCTACCATCAATCATGCAACTAGAAATACATTTGCTCATTCATCCTTTCACACGGAAGGGAAGGGGGATGACAGTATCTTATCATATACAGTATATAAAAGAAAGCGGATGTAGGTTCCGTATGAGACTGTGAGACATGAATTACATATAAACTGTGTTTATAGTGTAGTAGTGTGACAGCTCGTTCTTGTTTATGTGTAAAAGTAACACGTTTCACTGCTCAGTCTCCTCCCAGATAGTCAGAAACACCACAGAAAATTTAGAAGAGGAATTTATGCCGTAAATGACAACATGAAAGGAATTCAACAGAGACCTTTCACTGTGTGATTTGCGTGAGATAGAAGCGAATTTAGTGGGTCAAGCATGACTTTTCCTAGTACAGTACGACAGTTAGTAAATTCGTTACGTTGCTAATGAATGAGAGTACGAGTGTGTGGGAGAGAATGAAGTGGCAAAAGACTCCTTACCAATCCAGAAATTGCACAGTAGCAACAGACAGAAACATTACGAGACCATAGAATGGTAAAATGCTTATGTCATATCATGCCCATTGGGTGGAGAATCACTTGTGTAACTATTGTGTTTAAGTGTAATGCTAGGAATTTTTCAACATTAGCTTGAAAGAATTTATTGTAGTAAAATGGGAGATATAGGAGACAAATAGTGGTCTTGATTGTCGAGTTGTAGGTAGCCATTTTGTTGAGGAATTTTACCATAACCTCCATTTTCTTGCTGGGATGTCTAAGCTTCGGAAAAAAATATATACCACAGGAAGGAAATGTGGCCTTGCCAGTGTGGAGTGAGTCCATCAGAAATGTGCCCTAGCTATTAGTCAGATGCGTTATCCATTCCGTTGCATTAAAAAGTAAGGACGAGAATAAATTATTGCTTAACTGATAGGCACTAGGGCTCATATTTCAAGCATAGTTGTAGTGGGTGTGATAATCATGAAAATATTTGTGATGTACGAATAATAAAAGCACTCGCTTGGCAAGCCACTCATCTAGTGGGACTGACTACTAGATGCCACAAAATGGGGAAGGAACCTCGCACAGTGAATCTCTGAAATTTTGAATTCCCTCACGATTTCCGAAATTAAAAGTCCCTGTTACTGTTCCACGTTCATAATCTGTTTTTCCCGTCGAGCGGCCATAATCACGTCGGAAGTCTTTTTCAAATGAATCACCTGGGTACAAATGACAGCTTCGCCAAGGCACCGTACTTTCATACCTTTAGTACTCGACAGCGTCTCTATACGTGCATATCGCTCATTACCTTTGCCACCTCATTGTATTACTACGTAGCGGAACTAGAATTCTACTTCATAATGAGCCAAACGTGTCACAACTGGACTAGCAGTCAACGTTTCCGGACTTTTCTTTGAAGGTACGAAAAATTGTTGCAGACTTCAATGCTACATGCCCTCAGTGAACTACAGTTTCAATTTTATTGTCAGTGCCACGTTCCCGTAATAATGTTAAATGTAAATTGGGCTTGAAAATGGAACAACTGTACCACTCTTAGAGTATTTATCTGTCCGCGAAGTAGCGAAGTAATAGGCACGTACATCATCGCCATGATCCGGTGGAGATTTGAGCTACACTCCTCTGTTGTTTAGCAGGACCAACAGACAGTAATTCTCGCAAATTACTCGGGATGCAGGCGCACCTGCCCGGCTATTCAGGATCCGCCGGACGCCATTGCGTGACAGGCAAGTTGGAACTGAACACGCGGAGGAGTCCACACAGCGCGCTGGCGCAGGGACGAGACCCAGCAATTTGCGCGCCCCGTTTATTTTGGCAACGCCGGCCGTTAATGAGCTAACACGTAAAAGGTAATTTCCGTCCATTAAACGCGCCGGGATTTATACCGGCGGGTTTACGGCGGGGGCGAGCTAAAAGCAGCTTAAGCCCACGAATTTCAGCAGCAATTTCATGCATAAAACTCTGTGTAAATCTTCCTCCTGCGCGTTTTAACGTTGAATTATGGCAGCTTGGAGTGACGTAACATAATTCGTTGGCGTGAGAGTAAGATCTCATACGAATGCCCGCCCGTGGAGGATGCTGAAATACGGGCCAGCGAAAGACGAAAACCCGACAGGGGATCTGTGGCCTTGCTGGAGTCTCAGGCTGCTGCGTGATATTTTTCGTCCTGCGTTTTGGGACTACAGCTGTGCCAGAGAAGGCCCTTTTTACTAGTGGGAAGAAGACATTATTATCTATGCTGTTTTGAGATGAAAATGTAGTAAGTGTATTCTGAAATGTCAACCACATCACAGACAACTAAACAGTAAAGTAAAGAAGGGATGGTATTGGGCTACGGCGGTGTTTTTGGTGGTTCGCTAGGCTAACTCAAATGAAAATCGTAATCTTTCATGTAAGTATTACACCGTCCAGCCACATTAATGTGACAACATGTGTAAAAGCCAGAATAACCACCTTTAG
Source organism: Schistocerca gregaria (assembly GCF_023897955.1). Taxonomy (NCBI): domain Eukaryota; kingdom Metazoa; phylum Arthropoda; class Insecta; order Orthoptera; family Acrididae; genus Schistocerca; species Schistocerca gregaria. The sequence continues at coordinate 515,546,384 of NC_064921.1, read as the reverse complement.
TAGCGTGGACCGCTGTGACATATGCAGGAAGACCGTCAATGATGTTCTGGAAGGTACCAACAGAGATGTGGAGCTATCTTGACTCCAGCGCCGCGGCTACGTGCGCTACGCTTCGAACAGCCAGATCGAGGAAGTCCCACAGAATCACGATTGGATTTAAGTCCGGGGAGTTTGATTGTCAGGGGAGTACGCTGAACTGATCGTGGTGCTCTTCGAACTAGGTACATACACTACGATCGGTGTGACACGTTGCATTGTCCTGCTGGCAGATATAATACTGTGGAGAACCAAACTGCAAGTAGTGGAGACATAGTCCTCAAGGATAGGTGCCCATTTGTGTTGATCCAATGTGCCTTCCATAAAGACGATATCAACCAAGGAATCCCAAGTAAACGTTCCTCAGACGGCGCATAAAGCTCCTACATCCGGCCTGGAATCTTCCGACGATAGCTGCAGAGCGTTTGCTTTCGAACGTTTCACTCGGATGGAGTGGAAAAATTGATTCATCTGAAAAGGGAATCTGTCGCCACTCCTGACATCCAGCTGAGATACTTGCGTGCCAGTTCCAGTCTTCGTCGCTGATTAACAGCGGTCACCATCGATGCATGAACCAGGCGCATACTGCGTAGGCCCATTCATAGCGACATCACTGAACTGTCGTTGAGGAGACACTACTGGCTGCCGCTTGGTTCATCAGGGCAGTCAGTTGTCCGACACGTCTCCACAAGTTGTTCACCCCTGTAATATGACCCGTGGTGCACCACAATTGTCTCGACGCCGGTTTTGGACGGCGCCAATTTTCCGTGCGCGGTACACTTTAAGCACAGCGGCACACGAACAGTTTACAAAGTTAGCCGTTTTCAAAATGCTTCCACCCTTGACCCCGAAGACCAACAAACATGCATTTAGCGTCAGATAAACCTCTCCAGTTTCTCATTACGAATGCACTGCACTGCACTGTTTCCTCGTTCCCTAGATACGCTTTTATATACCTGCCACTGCCAGTGTTGCCTCCTGCCTCCTGCCTTGTGTGAGTGGTTACTACACGTTGACGTCGAACATAGGCGGTGGTCACATTAATGTGTCTGGACGGTGTATTTACTGTGTATAATCAGCACAGAGTTGAATCACTTTCCAACATACACGAGTGGCCAAACATCATGAAAAGGCACTGGGCATGATGTCAGTCATCGGCTCCACAGGCCCACGCGTTGCATTTGGCTTCATACAGCTCTGGCAGAAACACGTTCGCCTCTGCCCAAGTACACACTATCTAATCAAAAGTATCCGGGCACCTCTATGTATTGCGGAACTGACCTCTAGAAGTCACGAGAGGCGGATTCGGCGGTATAAAGGAGGCTGTTGGTCTTATGCTGTCGATAGATAATGGGTCGACCAGAAGAGCTCAGTGACATCGAACTTCGACTGCTCATTGGATGTCACCTGATCCATCAGAGGCATTTCTAGTCGAAGCTGTCAAAGACGTCTCTTGATGGTGTTGTTGTGAAGTGGAAAAGCGAAGGAAGAACAGCTAAACCAAGATCAGACAGATTACACGTATTGATGGGAAGGAATAACTTTTGTGTTCCAAAGCGTAGAAGCGGTCAAGCTGGTAGAATAACTGGGCGTACGGATTTAAATGAAATGGGATACGCTACGGCCGCAGGTTCGAATCCTGCGTCGGGCATGGATGTGTGTGATGTCCTTAGGTTAGTTAGGTTTAAGTTGTTCTAAGTTCTAGGGGACTGATGACCTCAGATGTTAAGTCCCATAGTGCTCAGAGTCATTTGAACCAAAATGGGATACAGTGGTCGAGCAGCTCCTCATTAGCCACACCATCCATTTTAGACAATGCTAAGTGACGCTTGAGCTGATGGAAGGAAGGACACTACAGGGCAGTGGATGACTGGAAACAAATAATATGGAATGATGTATCATCATGGAACAGTTTAGGTCAATAGAATGTGTGGAGAACATTAGCTACCATCATGTATTATGCCAACTGTAAATTAAGGAGGATGTGGTGTTACTGTGTGTGGGCGTTTCTCGTAGTGCAGTGGTTAGCACACTGAACTCGCATTCGGGAAGACGACGGTTCAGACTCACGTCCGACCATCCAGATTTAGGTTTTCCGTCATGTACGTAAATCGCTCCAGGGAAGTGTTGGAGTGGTTCGTGTGAAAGGGCACGGCAGATTTTCTTCCCCATCCTTCGAGGCTGCGCTCCGTCTCTAATCACCTCGATAGGTCAGCACGTTTAACTCATTCTTCTAGGTCTCGTTATTGCACATAAGAGAACGCTAAATGTGGGTCAACCTGTACACATTTTACAGAACTGTGCACTTCGTTCACTAGAGGAACAGACCAGAGACAATGATCGCATCAGCATGACACTTCAACGTGTCTGTGAGACTAAGAGGTATGAAAGATACTATTCCTGAAATGGAGTAACCTTCCGATCTGAACCAGATGGTAAGCCTTTGAGATGAATTAGCATGTCGACTTTGTTCCAGATCCCAGCGTCCAACTTCACTAATGTGCCTAGTTTCGTCTCTTCAGGAAGAATGGGCTGGCATTCCTCCAAAGCCTTCAAAACACCTGTTTGAAAGCGTACCTAGCAGATTTCAAGCAGTCGAAGAGGCGAAAGGTGGACATACACCATATTAATGGCCACTGACAGGTGGCAGGATACTTTTGATCCGACAGTGTACATCGGCGGCTATCTGACATTTGTCCATCTATCGTCCCGCATGACTCCGGATGGGACGTGACGTCCGTTCAACAAACTATTGTGGTCGTTCTATGTGGCGGTATAGGCGTATGCAGACGCTATAACTGATACTGAAAATTCACACAGGGCCCTGTTTACCTCAAGAACATAACGAAACCATCAAAAGTAGCTGAGATGCGTATTTAATTTGGCAACCATCTTCTGTCAAGTGACCATCTTCAAGTCACAAGCAGCATTACATCAGGTTAAAGAAAGATTCCTTGGCCTCGAATTCATCAGTTGCATTATCTCTCATTTGCACGTGTGTCCATTATGTTATGCACTACTTTATTAGTCATTATGTGCGAAAACTGACAGCTCATGCACTATTGGGCATTCTGTGATATCAAAGACGTATCTTAAACCTCCCCCCTAACCTTGAACCATGGACCTCGCCGTTGGTGGTGAGGCTTGCATGCCTCAGCGATACAGATAGCAATACCCTAGGTGCAACCACAACGCAGCGGTATCTGTTGAGAGGCCAGACAGATGTGTGGATCCTGAAAAGGAGCAGCAGCCTTTTCAGTAGTTGCAGGGACAACAGTCTGGATGATTGCCTGATCTGCCCTTGTAATAATAACCAAAACGGCCTTGCTGTGCTGGTACTGCGAACGGCTGAAAGCAAGGGGAAACTACAGCCGTAATTTTTCCCGAGGGCATGCAGCTTTACTGTGTTGTCAAATGATATGGCGACCTCTTGGGTAAAATATTCCGGAGGTAAAATAGTCCCCCATTCGGATCTCCGGGCGGGGACTACTCAGGAGGACATCGTTATCAGGAGAAAGAAAACTTACGTTCTACGGATCGGAGCGTGGAACGTCAGATCCCTTAATCGTGAAGGTAGGTTAGAAAATTTAAAAAGGGAAATGGATAGGTTAAATTTAGATATAGTGGGAATTAGTGAAGTTCGGTGACAGGAGGAACAAAACTTGTGGTCAAGTGAATACAGGGTTATGAATACAAAATCAAATAGGGGTATTCCAGGTGTAGGTATACTAATGAATGAAAAGATAGGAGTGTGGGTGAGCTACTATAAACAGCACAGTGAACGCTTTATTGTGGGCAAGATATACACGAAGCCCACGCGTACCACAGTAGTACAGGTTTATATGACAACTAGTTCCGCATATGACCAAGAGAATGATGAACTTAACATCTGAGGTCATCAGTCCCCTGGAACTTATAACTACTCAAACCTAACTAACCTACGGACATCACACACACAGATGCCCAGGCAGGATTCGAACCTGTGGCCGTAGCAGTCGCGCGGTTCCGGACTGAAGCGCCTAGAATCGAGAATTTTGCACAGAGCATAACTTAATCATAGCTAACACTTGTTTCAAGAATCATAAAAGAAGGTTGTATACATGGAAGAGGCCTCGAGATACTCGAAGGTTTCAAATAGATTATATAATGGTAAGAAAGAGATTTAGGATCAGATTTTAAATTGTAAGGCATTTCCCGGGGCATATGTCGACTCTGACCACAATCTATTGGTTATGGCTCAAATGGCTCTGAGCACTACGCGACTTAACATCTGTGGTCATCAGTCGCCTAGAACTTAGAACTAATTAAACCTAACTAACCTAAGGACATCACACACATCCATGCCCGAGGCAGGATTCGAACCTGCGCCCGTAGCAGTCGCACGGTTCCGAACTGCGCGCCTAGAACCGCGAGACCACCGCGGCCGGCTATTGGTTATGAACTGTAGATTAAAACTGAAGAAACTTCAAAAAGGTGGGAATTTAAGGAGATGGGATCTGGATAAACTGACAGAACCAGAGGTTATAGAGAGTTTCATGGAGAACATTAGGGAACGATTGACAGCAATGGGTGAAAGAAATACAGTAGAAGAAGAATGGGTAGCTTTGAGGGATGAAATAGTGAAGGCAGCAGAGGATCAAGTAGGTAAAAAGACGAGGGCTAGTAGAATTCCTTGGGTAACACAAGATATATTGAATTTCAATTGATGAAAGGAGAAAATATAAAAGTGCAATAAATGAAGCAGGCAAAAAGGAATACAGACGTCTCAAAAATGAGATCGAGGGAAAGTGCAAAATGGCTAAGCAGGGATGGCTAGAGGCAAATGTAAGGATGCAGAGTCATCTCTCACTAGTGGTAAGATAGATACTGCCTACAGGAAAATTAAAGAGGCTTTTGGAGAAAAGAGAACCACTTGTATGTATACCAAGAGCTCAGGTGGAAATTCAGTTCTAAGCAAAGAAGAGAAGGCAGAAAGGTAGAAGGAGTACATAGAGTGTCTATACAAGGGTGATGTACTTGAGAACAATGTTATGCAAATGGAAGAGGATGTAGATGAAGATGAAATGGGAGATATGATACCACGTGAAGAGTTTGACAGAGCACTGAAAGACCTAAGCTGAAACAAGGCCGCGTGAGTAGACAATATTTCATTAGAACTACTGATAGCCTTGGGAGATCCAGCCCTGACGAAACTCTACCATCTGGTGAGCAAGATGTATGAGACAGGCGAAATTCCCTGAGACTTTAAAAAGAATATAATAATTCCAGTTCCAAGGGAAGCAGGTATTGACAGATGTGAAAATTACTAAACTATCAATTTTAATAAGCCACGGCTGCAAAATACTAATAAGAATTCTTTACAGACGAAGGGTAAAACTGGTAGAAGCCGACCTCGGGGAAGATCAGTTTCAATTCCGTAGAAATGTTGGAAAACAGGAGGCAATACTGACCCTACTAAGTATCTTAGAAAATAGATTAAGGAAAGGCAAATCTACGTTCTAGCAATTGTAGACGTAGAGGAAGCTTTTGACAATGTTTACTTTAATACTCTCTTTAAAATTCTGAAGGAGGCAGGGGTAAAATACAGGGAGCGAAAGGCTATTTACAATTTGTACAGAAACCAGATGGCTGTTACAAGAGTTGAGGGCCATGAAAGGGTAACTTTCGACTGGCAAGTGTAAGTCAATGATTCGTGACCGCCATCTTGCACACTCCTGAAGCGCCTTGCACTGCACTTTGAATGTTCTTCCTTGGATAATCTCTGTTTCCTGTATCAATGTTATCTAGTGCGGTTCCCAGACTGACGAGCAATTTTGCAATTATTTTTCACCAGCTTATTGAGCACGAAGGTTCTCGATTCACAAATGTAACGTAAGGGGCAATCATATGAAGACATGCAGATGGATTTTAAGTATAATAATTGTGATGCTTATTCTTAGGCGCCACAGAAGAGGTACAACAATGATGAGTTCGCTCGGGAGCACGGTTCAAATGGTTCAGATGGCTCTAAGCACTATGGGACCTAACATCTGAGGTCATCAGTCCCTTAGACTTAGAACTATTTAAACCTAACTAACCTAAGGACATCACACACATCCATGCCCGAGGCTGGATTGGAACCTGTGACCGTAGGAGCAGCTCGGTTCCAGACTGAAGTTCCTAGAACCACTCGGCCACAACTCGGGAGACCGGGTCTCGGCTAATTTAAGCACAGGGACGCACACTCCAGACAGTCAGACTTATCATTTTTTTAATTTTTTTGTATAGAAGAATAATCTGTAACGTATAATATTGTATTATTAGATGATACTTCTTTGAGCCTTGAAGTTATTTAACTCCCCTCCTTCTTTGAAGGCAATGTCACGGCGTCCAGCTTGCTTTGCTTAAAATTCTTGCTTCTCCGAAATATTACAGATACCGGTAAAGCAAATAGATAGATCAAGTGAAATAAGGAACTGTTAAGCGAAGTTGACTTCGTACTACAATAATTAATATATTTCACATTATTAGCGAACTAAAGAGAAATCCATGTCATTCCTTTATCATGGGCGAGAGAAGGTAAACGTAGAAGATCGATGAAACAACCGATAAAAGTTTTTACAAACAGGAAAAGTTAATGTTCTTCATCTTTTCTCAGTATCCTGAAAGGCTTGAATACTGTGGGCATACCGCGCGTTAATCCTTGTGTAAACTACTTAGACAAATAAATGGATGGATTTCAGCAGCAGATAAAGAAATGCTTTCTGCCATTCTCTGTGGCCATTCCTAGATCAGTAGATGGTTTCCTAATTGACTTGAGAGAGTTGGGGCTAAGCATCTCTATGTTTTCTTGTGATGGTTAACTTGTAATCAAGATTTCTTCTTTTTCTTTAGCAATCTGGATTTACAGGTGCGTGAGTAAGACGAAATGTGAGGACAGTGTTTTAAGCATATCATCAAACTGTGTTGATGTGTATTGTCCTTTAAAACATGAAACTAAAAATATTTTTTAACAGTTATTCTACGTGAGCCAATACCATTGCATGGAGAGACCAAGAGAGTTTACTAGTCGTGAATGGTCAGAGAAATTGTCAAGTATTGTGTATTTAAAATGTCGTAAGATATTGTTATATGCGGCCTAAGGACTAATTAAAATCTTTAAGGACAATAGGTAGTACTGAAATGTTGTTTTCTGCACTAGTTATAAATCTAGATGTGAATATGTATAAATTGTACTATGTATGTACCCGATGTGTCAGAAACATGTGAGTATAGGCTTATGTATGCGTAGGTCAGGTCAGATGATGTAGAAATGTAATACTGATTGTGTATACGTTATCTGAAGTCATACATGTTTTGACAAAACAGACGTCAGGAGGAGCTATTCAATTATCAAACGCTTGGTGTTTGCTGTAAAAAGGTTACAATTACGTGTGTTACAGTGAGTGAAGGTGTGAGCGCTTGCAATGAGCTAAACGTTGTCGGTTCGTTTATAGCGGCGAAGGACGCTTGAGTTTGCTACAGGGGACCATATTACATAAAAATGTTTGTCGAATTACCCGAAATTTGGTGAGATCTCAACGTGATGCCAAAAATACGGGCTGGTCTTGGACACTGAAATACGTGAAGCACGACTTGGTTCCACGGTTCCAGTACCACAGGTCAGAAATGACATGCCTTTCCGTTGCAGCATCGGAAACTCGCAGTCTCGCATTTTGACGACATGAAATTCGTCGTTATGTAAAAACTGTGAAAACAAACTGTACAGCCTAGCCTTGTTGCACCACAGGACGTACGAGGTGAGCGCCCAACAAAAACTGCTTAAGGTATATCAGCGCATCCCTGAGAGAACGTGTAGCGATTATTCCGCAATAATGGAGCTGCGCATTCTAACTTTGAACATGCCTTTGTCGCGGTATCAACTAGGAAAATTTAACTATCAGGATATGTAAATATAACTGTAAAGTAAGAGAATGCTGACACGTCCAGAGTATACATTAAAATAAGCCTGGCCATCAATAAAGATATTTTAAACCCCAGTCAGGCCGAAGATACAATATAAGTTATAACTGATAATATATTTTTAAATGTTATGATGTTATGATTGTATGTAGAAAGGGCACGGCTACTGTTCACTGTCGTCTAGTAATCGTAGACAACGCCTGTATACAATAGGGGGGGGGGGGGGGGGGGGAAGTTGTTTTGAAACTTATACTGGTTTACCTCCATTTTTATCCATTCATTCGCCTAAGCAGCTGACGCGAGGACTAAAGCACGGTAAGCCCACAGCAATCAAGCCGGTGAGGATACAGAGAAAAGATGAAGAACATTAACTGTTTCTGTTTTTAAAAGCTCTTATCGGTTCTTCATCGATCTTGTACTGTTTATCTTCTCCAGCCCATGATAAAGAGAGGACGGCGATTTCTGTTTAGTTCACTGATAACGTGAAATATATTAATTATTATAGTACGAAGTCAACTTCGCTTAACAGTTCCTTATTTCACTTGATCTATCTATCTGCGTCAACGGCACCTGTGATACTTCGGAGGAGCAAGAATTTTAAGCAGAACAAGCTGGACACCATAAGAAGAACGAGAACCTTCAAGGTTCGAAGAAGTATCATCTAGTTATAATGCAATATTATGCGTTACAGATTTTTCGTCTATACAAAAAGTCATAAGCCTCACTGTCTGGAGTGTGCGTCCCTGTGGGTAAATTAGCTGAGACCCCCTCTCCCGAGCGAACTCATCATTGATGCACCACTTCTGGGCGCCAGCAAATTTGCATCGCAATTATTATTCTTAAAGTACATTTGCATGGTCTTCATTTGATTGCCCCTTATATTACATGTATGAATCGCGAAGCATTGTGATCAATAAGCGCCGGCCGTTGTGGCCTAGCGGTTCTAGGCACTTTAGTACGGAACCGCACTGCTGCTACGGTCGCAGGTTCGAATCCTGCCTCTGACATGGAAATGTGTGATGTCCTTAGGTTAGTTAGGTTTAAGTAGTTCTAAGTCTAGGGGATTGATGATCTCAAATGTTACGTCCCATAGTGCTCAGAGCCATTTGAATCATTGGCTCAATAAGCTAGTTAAAAATACTTGGATAATGCTCGTCAGTCTGGGAACCGCACTAGATGACATTGATATAGGAAACTGAGATCAACCAAAGAAGAGCAGCTCGTTTCGTTACAAGATCAGTTAGCAAGAGCGGAAGTGTGATGGAATTGCTAATCAAAGTGGAGTGCAAGGCGCTGCAGGAGAGTGCAAGATGCCGGTCACGAAGCCTTTACTTACACTTGCCAGTCGAACGTTCCCCTCATGAGTTCAGATACGCAATGTAAATGAAAGTTGCGCGACGAATATCGTTAAAGATAGCCGTGGAAACTGAAGGTGAGCAAGTTTTTTAGTATGAACAAGGTGTAGGAAAAAAAACTAATAATACTGATGGAAGTTAAGAGGTGTAAAGCAATTTACAGTGGAGTGAGGGAAAAACCAGTGTTTATCTGGTGTAGTGCATAAAAGAAAGGAGGCGCGTGTCCATGCGCCTACTCCACTATGGGTTACAATGTAGAAAGCAGCGCGAGGGGTCTCAGATGTCAGCAGACGGGGCGGGAGTGCTGTCGGCGTGTGGTACCATCCAAATGAGCGGGGGTGACGTAAAGATCGCGTGTAGGTAATCAGCGAAGAAGGCGCGGCAGCGCGGTCGCTGTTCGACTTCACTGTGGGCGGTTTGTAAGTACTGCCAGATATCAAGGCGTGATTTGTCGCCATCATTATACATATAGGTGATGGTCCATTCCTTGACCCATACAATCGCATGATTTTTGGTGGCGGGGAAATAAGTATTCTCAGGATGGATGAAAGTCCATGGGTCAATCGAGTCCGGCGGAACACGGAGGTAACAGGCAACGAACTGTCGGGCAAGTTTCCAGACGTCACTGGTGGCAGCACAAGTCAGTTGATGGACATCGTCATCCATGAGGTGGCAGATGGAGCAGAGTGGTGAGTCCTTTAGTCCGATGGCGTGAAGACGATGATTAGTGGCGAATTTTTCATTTGCGACCTGGTACCATGTTGTCCGGACTTTGGAGGGAAGAAAAGGCTGGTGGATGTGACGCCAAACCGTGGGCCACCGCGTGGACGGATGTCGCAGTTCGATATTGTTGCTGGATATGGAACGAAGGAGTGGGGTGTAAAAATCTTTAGGTCGAGGAGAACGCGTGGTCGGTAAGTGTGTGTGAGCATAACTGAAGTCGACGATGAATCAGAAATGTGCGTCAGATGGTGCTTGATGTGTCCGACTGGTACTGGTGGTGTTATGGTCGCGGGCACAAGAATTTCCAGCAAGCTGCGCGTAAGGGAGGTGCCCCCGTGCCACTGCTTGTGCATGGTGGACATGTACAAGGACGCCGCGCGGAGTCGCACATTGACAAGACCGAGGCCACCCGCTCGCGGGGGAAGGGTGAGCGTATCGTAGCGGACCTTAAAGAGCGTACCGGCCGTAAGGAAGTATCCGAAGGCAGACTGGAGGCTGCGTCCAATAGTTGATGGCAGCGGGAGGACCTGTGCAATGTGGACCATTCTGGACGCCACATGTTGATTGAGGTATTGGACACGTTGTAAAGAATCGAGTCGTCGGAGAAGATTTTGTCGCACCGTCGTGCGGATGGTTTGAAGAGCACGCCGAAAATTGATGGCAGCGGAGCGGCGCACGGTGGAGGTGAAAATGATACCAAGGTATCGTAGTTTCTGTACACACGGGAGAGGTGCTAAGTCGTCGTGCGAGATGTCCAATGGGCATCGCCGCGGATTTAGTCACATTCATGTTACTGCCCGCTGCAGTGCCGTACGTTGATATCAAATCAAGTATCGTGTGTGTTTCACTCCGTGAGCGGATCAAGAGAAGGAGGTTGTCCGCATACGCACGACATCGAAAACTGTGCTGTCGCAAAGTGAGACCAGAAAGGTGGCTCGTCAGACTCCCTATGAGCGGCTCCAGGCTGATGGCATAGAGTAGGGTCGAAAGCGGGCAGCCTTGCCGTACGGAACGTCGGATCGCCACTGGTCCCGCCACACGGCCATTAACCTGAATCAGCGATTTGGCGGTGCCGTACAGGCGCCGGATTACGTCGATAAAGGCTGGTGGAAAACCCATGCGTTTCATCACTGAGAACAGAAAAAGATGCCGCACTTTGTCGAATGCGTTGTCAAAATCAATGGCAACCACTGCGGCGCGGAGTCTGCAAGCCGCTGCCAGTGCAATTAAATCGCGACATTCTCCTGTGGCCATTTGTATATTAACTGAGCCGCCCGGAGTTGTCTGTTCCGGGGATAGAACGCTAGGCAGGACCTTGCGGCATCGCGTTGCCAGGAGGCGTGTAAAAATTTTACAGTCTGCGTTAAGCAGAGTCAGGGGACGGTAATGTGCTGTCGTCACACCTGGTGTCGGTTTGTGGATGGGTATAATAATTCCCGTGACGAAGGACGGCGGTACGGCGTTCCCCATCGTCAGCAGTTCATGAAACATCGTTGTCCACCGTGATGCCATTAGTGTGAAGAATGCGCGATAAAATTCTATCGGCAATCCGTCGACACCAGGTGACTTATTCAGAGCACCTTTTTTGATTGCATCGTGGATTTCGTCACGCGTAATGGGCTCCATCAGCTCATCCGCTTCGTCGCTGGTGAGGGTGCGAGTTACGTGTGGTAACACAGACTCCTCAGCGTGGTTGTCGGTAGTCTCCTCCTGGTACATTGTGCGATAGTGGTCGACAAAGGCACTGACGATTTCGGCCTGGCAAGTGACGTGCTGGCCGCGACAGGTTGTGATCTCGGTGATGAGTTGTTGTCGCCGATGTTTCCTATCGGAGGCGATATGATGCATGGTCGGATTTCCTGTTCCGCCGAATCTTGATATCGGGTTCGCACCATAGCTCCCTGCAGTCGACGGCGTGTCAGAGTTACAATTTGGGCCTTAATCCTGCTGCGTTCCCTCTGGGTGTCGGGTGTGGGCGGTTGGGCGTCCAGGTCGCGGAGAACGGCGTAGAAATAGTCGGTAGTGTGCCGGCGCCACATAGCAACTTCCTTTCCATACTGAGTCAAAGTACGTCGAATGGCAGGTTTGGCACATTCCAGCCACCAGGTCAAGGTCGTGCAGCATTTAGGTAAGCGACGTTCACAGGTGGCCCATGTCTCGGTAACACGTTGAAGACATTCGGGATCATGAAGATGGGAGGTGTTTAGCTTCCACGGTGCACGACTACACCAGACCACTTGCTTGTGGAAGAGAATGTTGCAGATGTAGGCACAGTGGTCCGAAAAGGCCAGGGGCCGAAGTTCTGCACCTTGGACTGCAGGTGTGAGTTCCCGAGAGACGTAAATTCTGTCCAGGCGGCTCGCGGAATGACTCGTCTGGTACGTATATCCAGGGGCGTCGCCGTGCTGAACTTCCCAAGTGTCGCGGAGCAACAGATCTCGGACGACAAGACGCAGTTCTTGACAGGTGTTGTAGCGGGGCACTTGATCTTTAGGGTGCAAGACACAATTAAAATCACCCCCAAACAAGTAATGGTCGCAGCGTCCAAGAAAGAAAGGAGCGATTTCTTCTGAATAGAAGAGGGCCCTGTCGCGTCTGCGGGTGGAGACTGACGGAGCGTAAATGTTGACGATACGCGTCCCCATGACGGTGACGGCCATGCCTCTGGCAGATGGAAGGTATGTGATATCGGTCACTGGAATGCCTTCTCTGGCGTAGATGGCTACGCCGCGTCCCAGGTGGTCACCAGGAGAAGGATAAGTGTTATATCCCGCGACGTCTGGAAGTGTGGCCACGTGTACTTCCTGTAGTAGTGCTATATCGACGTCCGACGCCCATATCATCTCTCGCAGCAGTTGAAGTTTCACGGGTGAGCTGATGGTGTTAGTGTTTATCGTTGCTATTCGGTAGGTTTGGAGCCGTCCCCCGCCGTGAAGGGGAACTCCACCGGCGGAGGATGAAGAGGGGCGAGGCAACAGCGAGTCGTGCCGTGCGCCACCTGACGGCGTTATCAGCGGCGTAACGATGCTTCCGTCTGGGGTAACTCTGTCCCCAGCGTGTGGTCCGGGTCCTCATCGACGTCCTCACTCCACACCATTGAGGGCGCTGTCGTTGTGGTGGTCGTAAGTTCCACTTCGGTCGGAGGGGTGGAGGACGTCTCGGCGGCAGTCGCATCGGTGGAGTCCATTGGTTCAGGAGCACCTGAGCGAGCCAGTAGAGTTGTCATCGAAACATCCACAGTCGGCGTCATGTTGTCGTCAATCGTATCGTCGTGTAGGTTCTCTGAGGCCTCTTCGTGTCGGACGGCCTCTGGAGCATCAGGGGGAGGTGATCCGTCTCGTTCCGAGACCGTACGACGCCTCCTCCTGCGCCTCTTAGGTGAACGTTGTTTGCGGGTTCGTCCCTCTGTGTCGGAAGACGGAAGGGAGTCGCGTCGCTCTGAGAGGAAGGCCGTCGCGGGAATGTCAAATGAAGGGGTGTCCATATGTTCAGGCTGGTGGGTGTCGGAAGTCGTCGCTGTTGGTAGTGGCGCCGTAGTAGCGTCTGGCTTTGAGCGCGACGTGTCGGCCCCGGCGGTATCCATAGCAGCTGGAAGGGTCACCGGTACGTGGTCCGATGAGCGGCGGCCGCTGGGAGGAGAAGAGAGTGCCGATGCGTAGGTGATCGGTAAAATCGTCGTCGGAGCCGTAGGTGCCACGGTAGCGCCTGGCAATTGGGTGATCCGTCGCTGAAGACACTCAGATCTGAGGTGGCCTTCTTTTCCGCACCCGGAAATTTGCAGGTAAGATGGCACGTGGCGATGGAGGTCGATGGTGATCTGCCGTACACCGTTAAGAACGGGGTACGTTTGGAATTGCGCCCAGCGTTCGGCAGTGTGGCCATGTACAGTGCCATATGGGTGGAAAGCCGCGATAACGTCTTCCGCCGGTAGCTCAAACGGGAGTTCGAAAACTCGTATGGTGCGCATTCCTAAGCCGGCATGGTCGACAGTGACCGCTCCGACATTGCCGTCGGCGTGGCAAAAGCGTAATCCATGGTTGGTGTCACCAAGTATTCTTTCACACACCGCGTCGTTGACAACTTTCACGTACACAGTACTGCTGAATATGGACAAATGGATGCCCAAGATGTCGGAAGCTGGGATCTTAGCAGCGTCGCGTAGGAAGCGTTCCACTTCCAAGGCCTTTGGTCGTGCGTATTCGTTGCAGAAGTTGAATCGTAAAGTTGATTTTCGAAAACGATTGGCCATGGCTCTAGTGCACGTACGCGACACGTAAGTGACGGCCGCTGAAATGTAAACAACAGCGAGCGCGCGCGCTCCGCAGGCGGAAACGACAACACGTCCGCACTGCACGGCGGCGAAAGCCGGACTGTCCATCTGAGCTACCGAAGCACGACTCACGCCCGGTACTCACAGCTTTACTTCTGCCAGTATCCGTCTCCTACCTTTCAAACTTTACTTCGGTAGCTCAGATGGTAGAGCACTTGCCCGCGAAAGGCAAAGGTCCCGAGTTCGAGTCTCGGTCGGGCACACAGTTTTAATCTGCCAGGAAGTTTCATATCAGCGCACACTCCGCTGCAGAGTGAAAATCTCATTCTGAAAAGACAGAATGTTCTGGTTGCCCGATTTTGTTTAGTCCACTTAGGACATAGAAGTATATTAACGATAGGAAAGTAATTTACTCGCGAAGCAAAACAACCACTCTTAAATACAAGCAGAATTTACTAAGTGTAGTTGGGTGGGTCATACTGAGCTGGGAGGATACATTTCAAAATTCGTCAGTCTAAACGATCTCGTTCATGGCAGCCTTCGGCGCTGAGACAAAGAAGGCTGTACTTGTCATTCTGTGTGTTAGTATTAGGAAACCATGCCAGGAGATGACTGTGTAGGCTGGACACAGCTTTACCGACAAATGCGTGGGCATTGAATCTGTACGATAACTGTAGTAGGAAGTTAAAATAAAAGGGAAACGTTGTCAAGGCGCTACAAACGATCAGGTGGTTCCCATAAACCCTCAGAGAATTTTTATCACAAACTCCCACTGATGTCCTGTTTCCTGGATCTATCAACCATGGGCCGAAGCAATGTGTACCATTAAAAAGACACTTTAAGGGACCTAAAATCGTGGTCTGCTTCCCTCAGAACCCCTCACAGAAGGCGAAATCTGCTTCCATCGAAGTCTGGCACTAGACAATAAACAATTGCGCCTACCAGTATCTAACAGCCAGAGCGCTCTTGTCGGTGACAAAATCAGATTCTTCTTGCAGAAGACTGAAAAACTCACGCTGCTTAAAATTTCCTCTCCGTACGTTTCACGGCGTCTTTCTAATGGAAACTCCCCTAAAACTGTTCTACAGCCAGTCAGAACTACCAACTAGCGGTCAATCAATGGCGAGTAGATATCAAGATTTCTAAGCGCCCTCTTAACTCGATTTAGAGAAAAATATTCCAGTGGAAAATACCATGCAAGAAAGAGATATATATAGAAAGAGTTGTTTTAACAGCCGAGATGGTGTCAGATCGCATCAGCATTCTGTTATTCAGAAGGGCTTAACATTTCTTCGTCCATTTCTTTCAGCAATTCTAAAAGGACTCCAAACGTAATCGTGTGCATCTGCCTTCGCCGCGCTGAAGGGAACACTCATGCACGGTCATGAAAACTCAGATTCAGCTCGAATGAGTTGCATTTTGCCACACTTGCTTTTCAAAGGCACCCCACTTACAAGTCTAGAATAAGTAGGACATAAACCACGTATCGTGCCTCACAATGTTGGCTCGTCCCAAACATGCCACTCTGTAAACAATTCCCATACTTATCTCTGACAAGCTATTTTGCAGGCATCAGAGGTAAAAGGTATTCTTTGGACTGACTAGTGACGGAGTGGATAGGGCACACGAGTGTTTGTTTAAGGGCCTCCTCACTATACTGTTTTCGAGTGTGTAACAAATATGCAGATGCTGACAAAAGAGGTCCCGTAATGCGTCTCCTTGGGCCCAGGCGTTCATCTGCTGCCTTTCCACAGAGTATGTGTGAGGGGAGGCTGACTTACTTATCCTCGCTGTGATGAGAGATACTGCTCTTTGCGCAGCCTTAAGCCACCCGTTCACAGCCCAACCTGTGCCCGACTTGCTCGCCAACCCTTCTGACTGTGTGCGACAACCCTACCTGCTTGACTGACAGAGTGTGGGCTGACAGTCAGCGGTTAGTACTAGCAGGTAGAGCTTCGCCGGTCAAAACGACGCAACCAGACCACGGACATAACCCTGAACTCATCGTCCACTCATGGGCAAATGGGTTGAGGCAAACGCGCTCGGCTTTGGGTTCAGCCGACTGGTCCACATGTTTGTAGGGGCCTTTACGAAGGGGACCCTCGCTACCCACGGGGCAACTGATGACACTTCTCTGACAATAGCCCTAATCTAGATGTCAGTTGGAAATTCACTCCCACACTGAATGTAAAAAAAAAAAAAAAAAAAAAAAAATGTGCACGCCATGTCTGCTTTCCGAGAGTCATCAAAGGTGTTCAGAGAGGTGTAGATATATCAGTTTCGAACAATCTCTGTTAGTTACTCAGTATCGTTTTCATTCCTGTTGCAAGAACGCGTGAGTTGCTACTGTATATAAAAATGTGTTATCGACACAGTTGACTGAAAGCATTCAAGAAGCGTTACATATAACACTGTCGTTTACTGTCACACTTCTGAGGGCATATGTCCATGGATGTGTCAACCAAATCATTGCTCCCTCCCACGTATACCTTGATAGAAGACCATGGACTAAAATCAGAAAGGTTCAAGCTCTCTAGAAGGTTAGCAGCAATCCTTCTTCCTCTGAACCATTTGCGACCGGAACAAGGAAGATGGTGGTACATGTAATAACCTCCGCTACAACTGTGGCTTGTGGAGTATTGCTATGGGTTTAGATGTAAAAGTTGGTTAGCTTATGACACGCCACAGTGCTCACAACACACAGACTGCTGCAAACTACTCAGATATCGTGTCTACAATCGCTTCATACGCCCAGATAGCCATAACTCCAAGCAAAGTGCAAGTACACAAGTCTGTATGGGTGGCGTATATATATGTATGGGGGCCTTTCATTTGACCCACAAGTGCATTTATATTTGTGATTAGGCATTTCCCTTCGTTCTTACCCTTGGGCTTAAGAGAACTAATTTCACGTCAACATATTGAGCATTTAAGTCCCATTCCTTTCCTTTCTTTGTGCGAAGGCATGCTCAAAACCTACACATCCGAACTTTTTATGTGAAAACTCTTAACGATTTTCAAATAAAAAAGCTTTATTAACAAAAAAAATGTTCAAATGGCTGTAAGCACTATGGGACTTAACTGCTGAGGACATCAGTCCCCTAGAATTTAGAACTATTTAAACCGAACTGTTGCGTAATGATGTAATTCCTTTAAGTGTAGGAATATGGTCAGCTACGAATGAAAAAAGGTATAAAAGATCAGGTCAGTGGAAGTAGATTTTATGAGAAGATATCTGCTTGTTAACAGAGAACATAAAAACGAAACATCTAAAATACGGAAAAGATGAAGTGATATAATCCATGACTAGCAGAATGGACTAAAAGAGGTTGCAGTGGTTTGGACATGTTAAAAGAATCAGCAATGACATATTTCAGATGTCTATTCAAATTTTGTGCCAATCGCAAAGACTGCCGCTAGTAATGCCACTGTGATGCTGCAAACCAATTTTACTTTACATACACACTGTAACGGTCTTGAGAGTTAGTTCCGTTTGAAGCTGGACTTGGTGAGTTGATGTTAGTCAAGAATGCCTTTAAGGTGACAAAGACGTCATTATCAACACCTCGGTGAGTCTGAAGGTGGTAGTGTAATAGGGCTACAAGAAGCTGGATGTGACTTCTGCGATACTGCAGAAAGATTTGGCAGGACTGTAGCTACTGTACATAACTGATGGCAGCGATGGTCACAGGAATGTACACTCGCAAGAAAGGTGGGCCCCGGGCGGCCACATGGCACTACCGAGATGGAAGACCATCGTGTTCCGCATATGCCTGTCCGCATCGTACTGCATCTGCTCCAGCAACCTGAGCTGCAGTTGCCACCATAGCGACACAACTGTTACAAATCGGTTGCTTCAAGGACAGCCCAGAGCCAGACAAACGGTAGTGTGCGTTCCACTGACTGCAAACCACCGTCATTTGCTACTTCAGTGGTATGAAGCGAGAGCTTATTGCAGAGCAGTTTGAAGTTATGTTGTTTTTTCTGATAAAATCCGGTTCTGTCTCGGTGGTAGCGATGACCGTGGGTTGAATGGAAGGAGGTTAGTTGAGGGCCTGGAAACAACCTGTCTCCATACGAGACGCACTGAACCTACACCTGACGTTCTGGTTTGCAGTGTGATTTGGTATGACAGCGGGAACACTATCGTGGTTATCACGTGCACCCTGAGTGCAATTCTGTACACGGATCTAATGATTCGAGCTGTTGTGCTGCCATTCATGAAGAGAGTCCCAGAGGGTGATTTCCAACAGGACATCGCTCGCCTATATACCATTGTTGTAAACCAACATGCTCTAGAGAAAGTCGACAGGTTGCCTTAGTCTGCTCGATCACCAGATCTGTCTCCAGTCGAGCACGTATGTGGCGTCATCGGACGACAACTCTAGCGTCATCCACAAACAGCATTAACCGTCCCTGTATCGACCGACCAAGGGCAACAGGCGTGGAACTCCATCCAACAAACTGACATCCGCTAACTGTAAAACACAATGCTTGCTTGTTTGCATGCTTGCATTGAACATTCTGGCGGTTATACCGGTTATTGAGGTGCCAGCATTTCACATTTGCAAAAAGTGGTCTTTTGTGTATATTGACCTGTGATTTTGCACTATTACTCACTTGAACATGTTACTGTGACAAATGTATTCCCGAAATTGCATTACTTGACATTAGTCACTTCCTGGTGTTGCGATATACTGATCAAGCAACGAATGAGAAGAGGTTGCAACGTTCTTGAAAAAAAATGAAAATAATGAATTTTACGATTACGTTTAATGAATGTCTGACCCGTGGAATGAGTACTAAACTCGAATTGTCGTCTTGTGTGTTGTAACTGCAAGTGGTGTGCCTACTCTGGGTTAATGTTTTATACGAATTGATTGGGCAATGGAACTCCCAGTACCAATAAAGATGATGGCTGGGTGTTGTGTGCTGTCCTTAGGTTAGTTAGGTTTAAGTAGCTCTAAGTTCTAGGGGACTGATGACCATAGTAAGTCCCATAGTGCTCTGAGCCATTTGAACCATTTTTGAACCAATAAAGAAATACAGTCAATGCAAAATATATTCAGCCCCGTAGGTACTGATTCTTCAGGTCATGTTCAAAACTGATAACTTTGGTCCCTGTGCACATAACAAGTAAATTAAATTGTCTTACGTCTAGAGCAGCAACGGTGGAGCGCGATATATTCAGGTCTCTCATAAAAAAAGGTAAATGCTAGCTACAGGCTCAGGAGTGTGCAGTGCTGGTCATAGTTCTTTGAAATGTACATGACATTCTTTTAGCTCATAAACGACAAAATTTAAGAAAATCCAACTTCTTTAAAAACCTGTACAGAGAGATGGTACTGATTATGGTGAATTACTAACACTGAGCTTTTTTTTTAGCAAAATCATATTGCAAGTTAAGTTTGGGTTTTCAAAAACATCTGACAACTGAAGTTACATTACACAGAATTGATCCACAAACAATGAAATTTAAACAGCAAGCATTATCTAACTTCATTAATCCAACATAAATGCAAATCATCAAATTAAAAACAGCTCTGTTAACAAATTTTAGAAACATTACAAACTGAAATTTCTAACTAGCCTTTTTATCAAAACAGTTAACTTCTATTCTGGGGTTACTCAACAATTACAAATTATCAGCCAACTCAACTATACTAACGCGTCTGCAAAAACAAATTTCGTAGTTATTTAACATCTTTACTTTGCTTGGATGAAAACTTCTGCTTCCAAGTTCAACAATATTGACATACCTACATTAAACTAACACTTGGTGGCTTCACACAGCACACCACAAAAATTGCCTACTCCATCATGTTTCCCTCACAGACAGCTACCCACAACTGTTCGCCAAGCTAGCAGTATGCCTGCGTCTGCGGTCTTACACAGTCAGCGATATGAACCCTGTCAAAGATATACATCGTTTATAAAATCGTATTCGGGTGTCATATACAAACGTGCCCCCGTAGACACCTGCGACATGATTAAGCTAGAGTACTGGAAGCACAAAACGACTAACCTAGTGGAAAAATTCAAAGAAGAAGAAGAACAAGAAGATATTGGACATATTGTATTGTAATTAAACAGCTTATTATTCTTATACTATTTGAAGTATTATTATTAAAATCATATTTATCCGGGGCACGTTAAAACTGGAGATGGTACCATTTCATATTCGGAAGGGGACTTTGGGCCTGTTGTGGACAAATTACGGAAGAGGAACCAAGAATGGAGTAAGTCGTGGCGTGGATCAACAGGCTTTAATTTTAAAGATGTGCAGATATGAACACCTTCCAAACGAGTGACTTTATTTGCTTACTTTTTGTTTGTTTTTATTTCTCTGTTAAGTGTTTTAGTGTTTATTCTTCCATTCCCTTCTTCTCTTATGTCTGAACCCACAAACGTGTGCACATTTGCTAGTAGTGAGAAGCCCTTTGTTGAAAAATTTTGCAAATCTCGACATTACCTCATGAAGTGTGAACCATTTCGCGCGGCTTGAGGTTTTTGTTGGTTTTGT
Organism: Schistocerca gregaria; assembly: GCF_023897955.1. Lineage (NCBI taxonomy): Eukaryota > Metazoa > Arthropoda > Insecta > Orthoptera > Acrididae > Schistocerca > Schistocerca gregaria. Next base: position 515,525,536 of record NC_064921.1, on the reverse strand, counting down.
TTTCTCGTCCATATACCTTACATGTGACCACCCATTTCTGCAGTGAACTGTTTTTATATCTGTTACCGTCCTATAGCTTTATAAGTCCATCACATCTCTTGTCGGTTTCTAGCTATGTTGTACGACACCACTTGGCTGTTGACTCGCTCAGACGCACGCCACATAAGCACCGGAGTTAATTGCAGGGCGGCCGCCATCGGTGGCCAGTGGCAGTGAGCTCCGGGCCGGCGCCGCCTCGGGTCGCGTCGGTTTGTTTGCGGCCTGGCTGTGCACAAGTGCGCTCCACAGAAGTCTGAGAGCGGACAGCCCAGAAATAATGAGCAGCCAGCGCGGCAGCGGCGGCGGCGGCCAGACCACCTGCGGGCGATGCCTCATTAGCGCCGCTCCGCGGGTGATCCCCGTCTCAGCCGGCCGCGGCAGCGCGGGGCTCCACTCACCTGCACGGCACACGCGCACTCGCCGACGGCGGTGACAGTGTTGTGACCGGTGGGCCACGCTGTTAACAGCTGAGGAGCTCCGTCTTAGAGCAGCACATGCTGCTCCTCTGTCTCCTTTGTGCACTACATACTCAATCTGCTTCATAAAAAAACACTCTGTACGAGGGCCCGATGTCATTTCGATACAGTTATGTTAACATCTACAGATTCCTCTTTTTAGTGCCCATTATTTTTTACTCACTCAGCTGGAGAACGGATTCCAGACAGAGTTTTATCAAAGGAGAGCTGCTATCATTTTGACGTCCGCAGAGTGATAAGGTATCAATGGGTAAGACTCAGGAGAGAAAAAGAGATTTACGAGATGGGTGACAATTTTATGGCGGCCTTAGTGACTATTCTGGGCACTACTTACTGTTATAAGATTTTTGAAAACACTCTCAGCGATCTTAAAAGTATTTAAAATTAATATCTGAATGAGTGCAACCATTCCGACGGATTAATTCATACAAATTTAAAAATCCTTTACTCTGCCCCAAAAGGATCGTTACTTAATGGTTCAAATAATGCTTCTGAGAACTATGGGACTTAACTTCTAAGGTAATCTGTCCCATAGAACTTAGAACTATTTAAACCTAAATAACCTAACAACTTCACACACATCCACGCCCGAGGCAGGATTCAAACCTGCGACCGTTGTGGTCGCGCGGTTCAGGACTGTTGCGCCTAGAACCGCTCGGCCACCCCTGCCAGCGTTATTCAACGCACTAGAGGAAGTTGAAGTGTATTCACATCGTAAAAGTGAACCCCCAGCTCTACTCAATGAACAGCTAGACTTAAGGGGAAAAACATTTTTATGGCATTTTTGAAGACCTATTACAAAGAACTGCTGCTTAGTTTTCGTATTACTACCGTCATATACACTCCTGGAAATGGAAGAAAGAACACATTGACACCGGTGTGTCAGACCCACCATACTTGCTCCGGACACTGTGAGAGGGCTGTACAAGCAATGATCACACGCACGACACAGCGGACACACCAGGAACCGCGGTGTTGGCCGTCGAATGGCGCTAGCTGCGCAGCATTTGTGCACCGCCGCCGTCAGTGTCAGCTAGTTTGCCGTGGCATACGGAGCTCCATCGCAGTCTTTCACACTGGTAGCATGCCGCGACAGCGTGGACGTGAACCGTATGTGCAGTTGACGGACTTTGAGCGAGGGCGTATAGTGGGCATGCGGGAGGCCGGGTGGACGTACCGCCGAATTGCTCAACACGTGGGGCGTGAGGTCTCCACAGTACATCGATGTTGTCGCCAGTGGTCGGCGGAAGGTGCACGTGCCCGTCGACCTGGGACCGGACCGCAGCGACGCAGGGATGCACGCCAAGACCGTAGGATCCTACGCAGTGCCGTAGGGGAACACACCGCCACTTCCCAGCAAATTAGGGACACTGTTGCTCCTGGGGTATCGGCGAGGACCATTCGCAACCGTCTCCATGAAGCTGGGCTACGGTTCCGCACACCGTTAGGCCGTCTTCCGCTCACGCCCCAACATCGTGCAGCCCGCCTCCAGTGGTGTCGCGACAGGCGTGAATGGAGGGACGAATGGAGACGTGTCGTCTTCAGCGATGAGAGTCGCTTCTGCCTGGGTGCCAATGATGGTCGTATGCGTGTTTGGCGCCTTTCAGGTGAGCGCCACAATCAGGACTGCATACGACCGAGGCACACAGGGCCAACACCCCGCATCATGGTGTGGACAGCGATCTCCTACACTGGTCGTACACCTCTGGTGATCGTCGAGAGGACTCTTAATAGTGCACGGTACATCCAAACCGTCATCGAACCCATCGTTGTACCATTCCTAGACCGGCAAGGGAACTTGCTGTTCCAACAGGACAATGCACGTCCGCATGTATCCCGTGCCACCCAACGTGCTCTAGAAGGTGTAAGTCAACTACCCTGGCCAGCAAGATCTCCGGATCTGTCCCCCATTGAGCATGTTTGGGACTGGATGAAGCGTCGTCTCACGCGGTCTGCACGTCCAGCACGAACGCTGGTCCAACTGAGGAGCCAGGTGGAAATGGCATGGCAAGCCGTTCCAGAGGAGTACATCCAGCATCTCTACGATCGTCTCCATGGGCGAATAGCAGCCTGCATTGCTGCGAAAGGTGGATATACACTGTACTAGTTCCGACATTGTGCATGCTCTGTTGCCTGTGTCTATGTGCCTGTGGTTCTGTCAGTGTGATCATGTGATGTATCTGACCCCAGGAATGTGTCAATCAAGTTTCCCCTTCCTGGGACAATGAATTCACTGTGTTCTTATTTCAATTTCCAGGAGTGTACATTTTTATATTATGCTGACGCTTGTTTTATCATTAGTAATTTACAACTACGTTTTTAACTATCTGTATCTCATTTTTATAATGGTTCTTATATTAAAAACCAAAATACAACAGTCAAACTGTCACTTCACACTTTTCTTATTTTTTATTTTGTTATCCATATTTTTCCATCAAAGGATGCTGGTCGTCGCTTATTTTTTATGTCTGCTTTGTACTTTTCCATAGCGGTATCAGGCACTTGGTTCCCACCAATCACCATAAACTTTCATTAGCACCCTGTTGTCAATTTTAGAACCTATACCATGTCCGACTTGACGTAAACAATTTCTTGTGAACATATTTTAGAAGAAAACCTGGTTTAAGATGATTATAAACCTATAATTTTATCCTTTTATGAAGTATAATTTTGTCACAATAACGTATACTATGCTAATATTGACAAAAGTGTCAAATTCCGCCAATTATAACCTTGTTACACCACCATACATCGTCGCCGTGAGAATAAGACCCTATTTCCATGACAACCGCCGACATATCCTTGCAAACACTGTTTTCGTGGTAGAATAGTCAACGCTGGGGCAATGGCAATCTTTGGTGCAAATTTTGTACTTCTGAGTTTAGAGAGCAGCTTAATCTAAGCCTTTTTTCATACCAATGAACCGTTTTAGTATTATAATTCATATTCATTGACGAATAATTGAGATTACGATGTATTCAAACTACAACTGTTCCTTCTTAGTTTTGTATTAAATTATCTAACCATGAACGTGTGTTCTGATTGGCTACTTATGATGTCATAGTTAGAACGGTGGGTGTGACCAGGCCTATTAATACCTGTTCCCTCCATGCAGAGTCAGCAGTTACACGAGCGTCAAGGGTCGACGGAACTCATCTAGCAGTGTCCATTCACCGGTCCGGGTATAATTTATTACTATTTATCTTATTTTTATATATTTTATATACTTATTATAACGTCTATACTACTTTGGCAATATATGTTTACAGAGTCTGAAGATGGCTCTTTCATAGAGTTGAAACCGGTCACTCACTCCAGTAAAAAAAAAAAAAAAAAAAAATTACAGGATTGCGATCAAGACCGTTTTAAATTTCAATGTTAACTACTTACTGTTAGACAGTGAAACGAATGCAGGAATTAAGAAAATAAGTATAACTTTTTCTAAATAGCATTATTACGTCGCCAATGTCCATTCCTAAGTCACAGCTTCATCATCACAGTTTTATTTGTTACGGTCGGATCTTCACTGCGAATTCAAAGTTCCTCCCACCTGCGAGTTTTGCTGATTTCTTTTGTACGTGACACCAGTAGTTCTACATAAACCTGTGAAGGTACTTCCCACTTTACCAGTTATAAGGGCTTCGTGTCCTTCCATTGACGTACAGAATGCGCGATAAAGATCGTTTAAGGCCTCTGTGCGCGTCGTAATTACTCTTATGTTCTCAAGATCACATAGGTACGTAGAGGTTTATAGCTTACTCCTGGACTCATAAGCCGCTTCTTAAGACTTTTTATATACGTTTCCACGAGCTAGTTTGCGTCTGTCTACAAGCTTCCTCCAACCAACGACAATGTGAGGGATGTATATAACGAATAGAATCTGATATATAAGGTACATTGCACTAGAGTGGTTCATTTGAACTTATCACTTGTAAGGATTATCAGATAAAAAGCTGAATTTGGTGCTGATGCAGTTTTGTTCTAGGTACTTGGGGATGGAGATGACCAACTCGCAATTATTAATACTGTCGAACGCCAGGGATCTACACGTTGTTAAAGAATAATGAGTAACTTATTATTAATGAGTACGTTTTCGGAGTTTACAGGATACATTTAGATGCTATACTTTACCCTTTGAGGCAGTGAACTAGGAGAGCTCAGCTCTCAATTTATGCTGAGTGTTCAGACAAGTATTACTATTATTTTTCCGCTGCGGCTGAGCTTTTGCGTAAGCTTGCTCTCCCTGGAGAATATTCAGCTCAGATCACGTTTATCCTTTAAAACTTTCCTTTATTTGGGGGCTAATTTCAGGGCACAAATAATTCTTTTCAGCTTGTATGAATCTGCAAGTTCTAGTTCACAAGACTCGTAGCAGCTTACATCTTTTTTGAACAGAGGAACAGTCATTCGAACTATCAAATGTATGTCGAAAGGGTAACTGTTATCTATGCCAACGACCTTGCTGCAGTGATAACACCGGTTCCCGTCAGATCACCGAAGTTAAGCGCTGTCGGGCTGGGCTAGCACTTTAGTGGCTGACCATGCGGTATGCCGAGCGCTGTTGACAAACGGGGTACACTCCGCCCTTGTGAAGTAAACTGAGGAGGTGCTTGATTGAGAAGTAGCGGCTCCGGTCTCATAAAACGATATACGTCCGGAAGAGCCCCTCCATATGCCCATAAAGTGACGTCTGTGGGCTGACGATCACACGGCGGCCGGTAGCCCTCACGGCCTGTTCGTGCGCATTTTAATTTTAGTTTAACTGTTATCTACAGGCGGCCCTTCGAGGCCATGCCAGTGCGTGAGCAGTACCGGCGCGGGCCCCGAGGCATTCAGAGTGTTGAAGAGTACTGCCTGGTGGCTCTTTAGCTTTCTGTAGTCGTGGTTCATGTTCCTGACGTTTTGTCCATAGCTGTGCTGGAACACATTCAGATGTTCTCCTGGTTCCGCTGAACTTTGTCGACTACAATTTATTATTATTATTATTATTCGTTTTGTGTTCTCCATTGGACCACCTTTTATACAAAGGTTTGTACAAGTTGTTAGTATTAAATAATACAATTCAATTCGATAATAATTCAATAAGATAATTCAATAATACAGTGATTATACAAGGATTATTATAATTTATTATTACATGAACCGTGTCTGCTCTTCAGTATGTCCAATACTACTTCATTCTTTCGGATATTTTCATTCTTTTTTCACCTGAGATCACTCTTAGTCTTATTATTGATCTTCGTTTGTGGTCTGGCTTCTGCTTCCTGCAGTATTCCGGTTTTCTCCGTTTTGTTTTATAGGCCATCTACCGTAATTTGCTGTTGTGCTACACCTTCCTTATAGTAAAATATAGACTTATAATGGAAATACACCTTCCTTAAAAGAATGAGATGCGTTTCTTCCTGATCATCTACATCTACATCTACATTTATACTCCGCAAGCCACCCAACGGTGTGTGGCGGAGGGCACTTCACATGCCACTGTCATTACCTCCCTTTCCTGTTCCAGTCACGTATGGTTCGCGGAAAGAACGACTGTCTGAAAGCCTCCGTGCGCGAATTTCTCTAATTTTACATTCGTGATCTCCTCGGGAGGTATAAGTACGGGGAAGCAATATATTCGATACCTCATACAGAAACGCGCCCTCTCGAAACTTGGCGAGCAAGCTACACCGCTATGCAGAGCGCCTCTCTGGCAGAGTCTGCTACTTGAGTTTGTTAAACATCTCCGTAACGCTATCAGGGTTTCCAAATAACCCTGTGACGATACACGCCGCTCTTCTTTGGATTTTCTCTATCTCCTCCGTGAACCCGATCTGGTACGGATCTTCCCGCGCCCGGAGTCCCGGGTTCGATTCCCGGCGGGGTTAGAGATATTCTCTGCCTCGTGATGACTGGGTGTTGTGTGCTGTCCTTAGGTTAGTTATGTTTAAGTAATTCTAAGTTCTAGGGGACTGATGACCATAGATGTTAAGTCCCATAGTGCTCAGAGTCATTGGAACCATTGGTACGGATCCCACACAGATGAGCAATACTTAAGTATAGGTCGAACGAGTGTTTTGTAAGCCACCTCCTTTGTTGATGGACTACATTTTCTAAGGACTCTCCCAATGAATGTGAACCTGGTTCCCGCCTTACCAACAATTAATTTTATATGATCATTCCATTTCAAATCGTTCCAGACGTATACTCCCAGATGTTTTACAGAAGTAACTGCTACCAGTGTTTGTTCCGCTATCATATAATCGTACAATAAAGGATCCTTCTTTCTGTGTATTCGCAATACATTACATTTGCCTATGTTAAGGGTCAGTTGCCTCTCCCTGCACCAAGTGCCTATCCGCTGCAGATCTTCCTGCATTTCGCTACAATTTTCTAATGCTGAAACTTCTCTGTATACTACAGCATCATCCGCGAAAAGCGGCATGGAACTTCCGACACTATCTACTAGGTCATTTATATATATTGTGAAAAGCAATGGTCCCAAAACACTCCCCTGTGGCACGCCAGAGGTTACTTTAACGTCTGAAGACGCCTCTCCATTGATAACAACATGCTGTGTTCTGTTTGCTAAAAACACTTCAATCCAGCTACACAGCTGGTCTGATATTCCGTAGGCTCTTGCTTCGTTTATCAGGCGACAGTGCGGAACTGTATCGAACGCCTTCCGGAAGTCAAGAAAAATAGCATCTACCTGGGAGCCTGTGTCTAATATTTTTTGGGTCTCATGAACAAATAACGCGAGTTGGGTCTCACACGATCGCTGTTTCCGGAATCCATGCTGATTCCTACAGAGTAGATTCTGAGTTTCCAAAAACGACATGATACTCGAGCAAAAAACATGTTCTAAAATTCTACAACAGATGGACGTCAGAGATATAGGTCTATAGTTTTGCGCATCTGCTCGACGACCCTTCTTGAAGACTGTGACTACCTGTGCCCTTTTCCAATCATTTGGAACCTTCCGTTCCTCTAGAGACTTGCGGTACACGGCTGTTAGTAGGGGGGCAAGTTCTTTCGCGTACTCTGTGTAGACTCGAATTGGTATCCCGTCAGGTCCAGTGGATTTTCCTCTGTTGAGTGATTCCAGTTGCTTTTCTATTCCTTGGACACTTATTTCGATGTCAGCCATTTTTTCGTTTGTGCGAGGATTTAGAGAAGGAACTGCAGTGCGGTCTTCCTCTGTAAAACAGCTTTGGAAAAAGGTGTTTAGTATTTACGGGTGTCATCCTCTGTTTCAATGCCATCATCATCCCGGAGTGTCTTGATATGCTGTTTCGAGCCACTTACTGATTTAACGTAAGACCAGAACTTCTAGGGTTTTGTGTCAAGTCGGTACATAGAATTTTAGTTTCTAATTCACTGAACGCTTCACGCATAGCCCTCATTACGCTAACTTTGACACCGTTCAGCTTCTGTTTGTCTGAGAGGTTTTGGCTGCGTTTAAACTTGGAGTGAGGCTCTCTTTGCTTTCGCAGTAGTTTCCTAACTTTGTTGTTGTACCACGGTGGGTTTTTCCCGTCCCTCACAGTTTTACACGGCACATACCTGTCTAAAATGCATTTTACGATTGCCTTGAACTTTTTCCATAAACACTCAACATTGTCAGTGTCTGAACAGATATTTTCGTTTTGATCTGTTAGGTAGTCTGAAACCTGCCTTCTATTACTCTTGCTAAACAGATAAACCTTCCTGCCTTTTTTATATTCCTATTAAATTCCATATTCAGGGATGCTGCAACGGCCTTATGATAACTGATTCCCTGTTCTGCACATATAGATTTGAAAAGTTCGGATCTGTTTGTTATCAGTAGGTCCAAGATGTTATCTCCACCAGTCGGTTCTCTGTTTAATTGCTCGAGGTAATTTTCGGATAGTGCACTCAGTATAATGTCACTCGATGCTCTGTCCCTACCACTCGTCCTAAACATCTGAGTGTCACAGTCTATATCTGGTAAATTGAAATCTCCACCTAAGACTATAACATGCTGAGAAAATTTATGCGTAATGTATTCCAAATTTTCTCTCAGTTGTTCAGCCACTAATGCTGCTGAGTCAAGAGGTCGGTAAAACCTAGCTCGATTGTTGAGTGTAACCTCCACCCATAATAATTCTTCACTACAGGATAAACAACTACTAACAGCTAAGAACACTCCACCACCGGTTGCATGCAATCTATCCGTTCTAAACACCAGCTGTACCTTTGTAAAAATTTCGGCAGAATTTATCTCTGGCTTCAGCCAGCTTTCTGTACCTATAACGATTTCAGCTTTGGTGCTTTCTATCAGCGCTTGAAGTTCTGGTACTTTAATGACGCAGCTTCGACAGTTTACCATTACAATACCGATTGCTGCTTGGTCCCCGCATGTCCTGACTTTGCCCCGCACCCGTTGAGGCTGTTGCCTTTTCTGTACTTGCCCGAGGCCATCTAACCTAAAAAACTGCCCAGCTCACGCCACACAACCCCTGCTACCCGTGTAGCCGCTTGTTGCGTGTAGTGGGCTCCTGACCTATCCAGCGGAACCCCACCACCCTATGGCGCAAGTCGAGGAATCTGCAGCCCACACGATCGCAGAACCGTCTCAGCCTCTGATTCAGACCCTCCATTCGGCTCTGTGCGAAAGGTCCGCACTCAGTCCTGTCGACGATGCTGCAGATGGTGAGCTCTGCTTTCATCCCGCTAGCAAGACTGGCAGTCTTCACCAAATCAGATAGCCGCCGGAAGCCAGAGAGGATTTCCTCCGACCCGTAGCGACATCCATCATTGGTGCCGACATGAGCGACCCCCTGGAGATGGGTGCACCCTGTACCCTTCATGGCACCCTTTCCACATCTGGAATGACTCCCCCCGGAATGCACACGGAGTGCACATTGGCTTTCTTCCCTTCTCTTGCTGCCATATCCCTAAGGGGCCCGTTACGCGCCCGGATCTTGCAGACTGAGGGGCAAGCACTGGAACAAGACAAGCAGCCATCTCTGGCCGAGGATCAGTATCAGCTGGAGACAGAGCCTGAAACCGGTTCGTCAGCCCTCCGGAATGTCTTTCGCCCCCTGCCACACCTCGAGACGACCTCCCACTCTACTGCAGGTGAGGGATCAGCCTCAATGTGGGCTGTATCCCGGGCAGCCACAGTCGTAGTCCGATCGGGGGATGCGTGGGACGAGCTGGCCGTCCCCGACAAACCCCCATCCGGATCCCCACAGTGATGCCCATTGGCAACAGCCTCAAGCTGTGTGACCGAAGCCAACACTGCCTGAAGCTGGGAGCGAAGGGATGCCAACTCAGCCTGCATCCGAACACAGCAATTGCAGTCCCTATCCATGCTAAAAACTGTTGTGCAAAGAACCTCTGAACTAATCTACAGAGAGCGCAAACAAATCGACACAAAATTTAAACGGTTATTAAAATACAAGATTGCCTAGTAAATGCAGTAGTGCTGCTACTTGCACACTGCTGGCACACTGCTCGGCGGCGGAAGTAGACTACGCGATTTTACAGTATTCAGGTACTAAAACGCGATGCTACAACTCTCAAATACTATAATATGTTCGAAATTTATGAATTAAACAATTCAAGTACCACAAACACGCAAAGAAATTAAGAATTAAAATATGTAACAAATGAGTGAGCTAGGAGTATGCTCAATACTGGTTCTAAATTTTGCATATTATTTCATTTCGAGCTAATGTAACAAGCCCATTAGCTTGATATTGTTTGTTTATGAATGTTCTAAGTATTCTTTCTTTCTTAAGTGTTTTGTCAATTTCTGTTGTATTAGTTATTTTGAAGATGGTTCCAGTTGCAATTCTTTTCTGGTTGTGTAAGTGTTTTATAACGTGTTAATTCTGCTTTTTTGTTGTATATGTTTTTTGTAATGTAAATTGTGTTTCGTAGTTTTTTATTCAGTTTCGCCATTTGGTTTCTATAGCTAATACGGTACAGTACATATATCGTTCGTTAGTACGAGGGGCGTGTAATAAGTAATACAAGACATTTTCTATCTCGGCCAGTTTAAGTTGAAAAGTGCGGAATTTGATGTGGGACATCGCGGAATATTCCCATTTCAGCCCCTGTGGTTCCACGAAGTTCCGATAGGTAGCCTCCAAAATGGCATCTGTAACAAAAGTGCGTTCCAAGCAGAGAGCTGCGGAAGGAAAACCAGAGCGTCACAGATAATCAGAGGCGCTTGCAGAATGTCTACTGAGACCTGACAGTGAACAAAAGCACGGTGTTCCGATGGGTGAGGTGTCTCTCGTCATCGCAATAAGGTCGCACAAACCGGTCTAATCTTCCGCATGCCAGACGGCCGCACTCTGTAGTGACTGTTACAGAGCTACGTTCAGGAAATTGAAGAAACGTTTTCAGTGTCTTCATCACCACAAAATTGCAAAGGAACGTCTCTTTCTCCACGACAACGGAAGGCCCCACTCAAGTATGCACACAAGGGAGGAGCTCACAAGACTTTAGTGGTCTGTTCTTCCTCATCGATCGTAAAGCTTGGAGCTCGCAGGTTCCCACTTTCATATGTTTCGCCCAACGGAGGATGCACGCCGCGGAAAGCAGTACGTGGATGTGGGGGAGGTTAGTGATGCAGCAAGAGGTTGGTTCTGACGTACCTTGGGTGCATAGAGGCCCTCCTAGCAAAGTGGCGTAAGGCCATCACATTGAACGGGGATTATGTAGAAATACAGCATTTTGTAGCCAGAAAAGTGGGGAATAATATGGTGTATTGGAATAAAAGCAAAAGTGTGTTCCATTACTTACTGACCGCCGCTCGTAGGGTCACTTCAAGCTTTTCCTGATGAAATGCTTTATACATCCACATTATTTTTATCCATTTCCTTGCACTTCTGTACTATTATCTGAACTCTGTATCTCATAAATTTACTGTTGTCATTCACTGTAATTTACTCAACTTTATTACGGAATCTCACAGCTTATATTAAAAAATGGTTCAAATGGCTCTGAGCGCTATGGGACTTAACATCTATGGTCATCAGTCCCCTAGAACTTAGAACTACTTAAACCTAACTAACCTAAGGACATCACACAACACCCAGCCACCACGAGGCAGAGAAAATCCCTGACCCCGCCGGGAATCGAACCCGGGAACCCGGGCGTGGGAAGCGAGAACGCTACCGCACGACCACGAGATGCGGGCACAGCTTATATTCACTTGCGGTGAATCTGAGACTGCAAATAACGCTTTCCCCTATCTCGGGAGCATCGACCTGTTGCTCGGGAGCTAAACTAGTTTCGCTGGTGACGCAGCGACGTGGAGTACCTGCCCTGCGATGAGAAGCTGAGTGGCGGGGCCTCGTCCTGACGACAGATGAGAGACAGGCGCGCCACAGCCGGAAGAGAGAGAGGCTGGCGCTGGACGCTGCGCAGACGCGGACGCGGACACCGCTGTGCGGTAGCCGGCGGCTGGCAGCCAGCTATTAGGCCTCAGCGGCTGTCCGCCCTCCAGCCTACTTTCCTGCCAGCAGATGACGGATGGCGCTCCGGAGGAAACCTTCGCCAGCATCTGCCTTCTTTCCTCTGACATCAAGCTTAGCGAGTTTGCTAGAGCCTGTGAAATTACAAACAAGTCGCCCACATAATGTAGCAGCGCAGCTGAATAGGAAAATTATTGACACAGCTCAGCTATAACATTTGCCTAGCACTGACAAGGAAAAATTTACAAACTTTTGGGTACAATAGACATACGTCCTTGTGATTTTGAGAATAGTAATGTGAATATCTAGCAACATCAGCAACAATATATAACTAAGCCTTTTCTTATACACTGAAGCACTAACGAAACTGGCACAGGGATATGTAAACAGGCAGAATGCGGCGCTGCGGTCGGCAACGCCTATACGACAACAAGTGTCTGGCGCAGTTGTTAGACCAGTTACTGCTGCTACAACGGCAGATTACGAGGATTTAAGTGAATTTCAACGTTGTGTTATTGTCTGCGCACCAGCGCCCGTGCGACTACTTCACGAGTGTACCGTGAACATCAGGAATACGGTAAAATATCAAACCCCCGACATCAATGTAGCTGGAAAAAGATCCTGAAAGAACGGGGTTAACGGCGACTGAAGACAATCATTCAACGACAGAAATGCAGCCCTCCCTCATTGCTGCAGATTTCAATGCTGGGCCATCAAAAAGGGTCAGCGTTTGAACCTTTCAACGAAACATCTTCGATATGATTTTTCGGAGCCAAAGGCTCACTCGTGTACCATTGATGACTACACGACAAAAAGCTTTAAGCCTCTCCCGGGCCCGTCAATACTGACATTGGACTGTTGGTGACTGGAAACATGTTGCTTGATCGAACGAGTCTCGTTTCAAATTGTATCAAGTGGATGGACGTGTACGGATATGGAGACAATCTCATGGACCCTGCATATCAGCAGGGAACTATTCAAGCTGGTTTAGGCACTGTAATGATGTGGGATGTGTGCAATTGGAGTGATATGGGACCCCTGATACGTCTAGATACGACTCTGACAGGTGACACATACGTAAGCATCCTCTGTGATCAGCTCCATCCATTCATGTCCATTCTGCATTCCGAAGAACTTTGGCAATTCCAGCAGGACAATGTGACACCTCAAATGTCAAATGTCAAGAATTGCTATAGAGTGGCTCCAGGAACACCGTTCAGAGTTTAAACACTTCCGCTGGCCACCTAACTCGCCAGACATGAACGTTATTGAGCATATCTGGTATGCTTTGCAGTGTACTGTTCAGAAGTGATCTCCACCCCTTCGTATTCTTACAGCGTTGTGGAGAGCCTCGTAGGGTTCATGGTGCTAGTTGCCTTCAGCACTACTTCAGACATTTAGTCGAGTCGATGCCACGTCGTGTTGCGGCAGTCCTGCGTGCTTGAGGGGGCCGTACTCGATATTAGGCAGATGTTCAAAATCTTCAAATGTGTGTGAAATCTTACACATTACTTAACCTATATTATTCTAAGGACAAACACACACACCCATGCCGGAGGGAAGACTCGAACCTCCGCCGAGACCAGCCGCACAGTCCATGACTGCAGCGCCCTAGACCGCTCGGCTAATGCCGCGCGGCTTAGGCAGGTGTACCAGATCTGTTGGCTCTTCAGTGTAAGATTGACTCAAGAAGGGCAAAACAAAGTTAACAGCCGGCCGGGCTGGCCGAGGGGTTCTAGGCGCTACAGTCTGGAACCGCGCGACCGCTACGGTCGCAGGTTCGAATCCTGCCTCGGGCATGAATGTGTGTGCTGTCCTTAGGTTAGTTAGGTTTAAGTAGTTCTAAGTTCTGGGAGACTGATGACCTCAGAAGTTAAGTCCCATAGTGCTCAGAGCCATTTGAACCAAGTTAAAAGCATTTGTAGATTTAGAGAAAACTTCCCACAATATTGACTGGAACACAGTCTCTGAAATTCTTTACATTGCTGGGATAAAATACAGCGCGATAGGTAAACTGCAACTGGCTCAGAAACCAGGCTGCAGAAGAAGAGTCGAAGAAAGTGCCAGCGGAGAAATATGTGAGATGAGAGTGAGACAAGTTTGCAACCAATTGTCGATGTTATTCAGACTGTACGTGGAGTAAGATGTGAAGAAAACCTAGGAGAAGTATGAGCAAGAAGTTAGGGTCCTGAGAGAAAATAGTAAAGCTTTGAGGCTTCTGTCAAAGACGGCAAAGGGCTTGAAAGAGTAGCTGAACGGCTTGGTCAGTGCTCGAAAAATATTTATCAACATCAACAAAATTTAATCAAGAGTAATGTAATGGAGTCTAATGGAAGGAAGCGTTGCTGAGGGAGTTAAATTAGGAAAGAAGACACCAAAGTAGCTAACGAGATTTGATATTTGAGCAGCGAAGGAGCTGATGACCAAAAATAGAAACGATGTAAAGGGTGCTCTGAAATTCCCATTACAAACTTTTAGGACTTGTGGAGGGGGGTAAGTGTATAATATATTCAATAGGAATCAATGTCCGGAAACGTCATCCAACGAGGCTAGAGAGCGTCAAAGTTCCAGGCGCCGGTGCCTGTAAACGTGTGTACAGGGTGACTCCGTAATGATGTTACAAACTTTCAAAAATGATAGCGACGGGTAATTGTATCAATTTGAAGTAATGGTCCGTGCTTCAGAAACGAACGAGTTATAAGCGAAACTAATTCTGACAACTCTGACGGTAGTGTTGCTTGGAATCTATGGTATGCGAGCTCCAGAGGTGGTAGTATGGACGAAAACATGGGCTCTAAAATGCATACCTGAGGAGCTAAGAGTACTTGTTCATCTTCGCTACTGTGAAACACATCTTCCTGTATTGAACAAATGCTCATACCTCTTTAGCTTTTCATGGCCCATATTTACTGAATTTTTTTTCTACTGTCTTTGAAAGTCGTCTAACCTACAATCTTAGCAGAAACAGTACCAGTGAATGTAGTCCACTGTCGGAAGTATCAGAACGGTTTTCACTTATAACTTTAAGCTCGTTCGTTTCCTGTATAGGGACTCTTACTTCAAATTGATGCATTCATCTTTCTCCCTTATCAATGAATGTTAGCAACATCATAACGGAATCACTCTATATATGCATGCATTTACTGACACCCGTGCCTATGACTTTGATGCTCTGTAGCAACTTCGTATCTTTGGATGACGTTTCCGAATGTCGGTTTCTATTGAAGATATATGTACTCACACGCTTCTTCAAGTCCTAAAAGTTTGTAACCGGAATTTCAGAATACCCTGTAAAATGCTTACTGGCAATTTGAAGAAAAGCATTTCTGAAAAAGAGGAATTTGTTAACATCTGATATAAATTTACCCGTTAGGGAGCCTTTTCTGAAGGTTTTTTTCTATGGTGCACTTTCGTATGGAACTGAAACGTGGACGATACACAGTTCAGAGAAGGAGAGAAATAAAGCTTTAAAAATTTCGTGCAGTGTAAGTATATTGAGGATTGGATGGGAAAATCGAATGTCTAAGGCAGAGGTACTGAATATAACTGGAGGGAAAAGAAGTTTGTGGTACAAGTTGACTAAAAGAAGGAATCCGATTGATAGAACAATCCTGAGCCTCCAAGGAATTATCAGTTTTGCTGAACTGGGAAGCTTAGAAGGGGCAAAAATTGTCGTTAGGGACCAAGAAATTATACGGCTTTCATTAGTATTGGAGATTTGAACAGACTTGCAAATGACAGACCAACTTGGAGAATAGAATGAAACCAATTTCTGGGACTGAAGGCAATTGTAAAAGAATGAACTGTGACTTATACGGTACACCATGCCTAAATGGTTTTCCGCCATCAGTCCAGATCAGCATGTGCACGCATCTTACGTCATATGGTATTTTTTCTGCACTCTACTTATGTCCACATCCAACGCACTATATCCACACAAGTAACGTCATTGTTAGTTCTGATATTGTTACATTTCTCGATTATTACTTAAAAATGAGAAGTTTTTAATAGAGTAATGACAGCTTCACCAAACACAATAAAAGGCGCAATGTGTGAAATGGTGCACTGAAACCAGATTACACAGGCAGGACCAAGGAAACTACAGTCTGGAAGAATCTTCTTAGCGTATAATAGGCGTCTCATTGCAACCCCAGGTTCATTTTCCTTCAGCAACAACAGTCGATGCGGGTCAACAAGCAGATGCTGTGTATGGCCGTATGACACACTCCTCGTGTCTATGAGATCATTCTGATAGAGTTCCGAAATAAGGGCTGTGGAACCTAATGTACATGTTAAAAGTCTTAACCACTTGTCATAGGGTGATTCATATCCACATTATGTGTCTTCTTGAAACTGATCTACCACTTTCGCAATAACAAAAGTTTGTTCAATTCAAAGCCGTTATGTTGTAAAGTTTCCTTATGCCTGTCTGTACGTGTGGTATTGTTTCAATACACCATTTGACATTCTGTGTTGTTTCTAGTATTGTATTCTAAATACCCCCAAGATACAAAAATAACCTTTTCAAGATTGTACGTCTAAAACTGATGTCATGTTTTTGGAGATGTGAAACTGTAAAATGAGGTTCTGTGTGTAGAAAAAGGGTGAAGTCTATTGTACTGTTCACGTAGTTAATGGCCGAATCTCAAATACGTGACCCAAAGCTGACGCTCTACCATCTAATATCAGTAAACTGCCGGCCGCTGTGGTCTCGCGGTTCTCGGCGCGTAGTCCGGAACCGTGCGACTGCTACGGTCGCAGGTTCGAATCCTGCCTCGGGCATGGATGTGCGTGATGTCCTTAGGTTAGTTAGGTTTAAGTAGTTCTAGGTTCTAGGGGACTGATGACCCCAGCAGTTGAGTCCCATAGTGCTCAGAGCCATTTGAACCATTTTTTGAACCATTCGGACATACAACCCGTCAAGAAGAGCTACAGATGAATAACATTCACCAGAAATCTAAGTAATTGTTACTACGGCGGCCACATCTTAAGACGAATAAAATCGTGTTACCTTTGCATTTCTTGTACTAACTGCATTCATTTGGTGAAACAGATGGTGCAGACATATTTTACTCTCTCTACTGAGGTCATCGACTAAAGTCAATTTTATCTCTGTCTGCTAGTAGTATTCAGATGTTTAAGTTGCTGTGCCGTGTTACTTAATTTTTGCAATTAATAATCGGGCGCTTCCCTCTAACGTTTCACGCTTGCCAGAAAGCAAAGTAGGTGAACGTTTATGCTGTAATCACTGCAAGCAGTTTATTCTCTCTTTGTAATTCCACTTCGGACCTTTTTTTTTTAAGAACTAGGCCGAGTGTGCTCGTTCTGATTTTCTTGCCCCTTGTTTACACAACACTGTCAGACACCCCACACTACGCCACTGTTTACTACTTCGTATCATATTTTATTTTCCGGAAGCAGTAGACACTCTGAGGCTCCAACAAGAAAGAAATGTAAGGAAGAGGGCATAAGTATTTCTTGGCCGATTAGAATACTAATAATAAACAAGACAGTACACAAAGAGCAACAGGCAAAGTTCACAAAAGAAAACGGTGTGTAGACCAAGTTAAACGAATTCATATTAGTTTTCATGTTTATATTAGAACACTATCTTTACTGTAGCGTGCTGTTAATTGCTTATCTAGTGAAGAGGTCGACAAGCGACAGTAGTATATACACTGAAGAGCCAAAGAAACTGGTACACTTGCCTAGCATCGCGCTGCGTCCCCGCGAACACGCAGAACTGCCGCAACACGACGTGATATGAACTCGACTAATGTCTGAAGTAGCACTAGAGGGAATTGGCACCAAGAATCTTGCAGGGCTGTTCATAAATCCGTAAGATACGAAGGGATGGAGAACTCTCCTGAACAGCACGTTGTAAAGCATCGCAGATATCCTCAGTAATGTTCTTGTCTGGGGAGGTTTGGCAGCCAGCGAAAGTGTTTAAATTCTGAAGAGTGTTCCTGGAACCAATCTGTAGCTATTCTAGACGTGGGAGGTGTCGCATTGTCGTACTGGAATTGCCCAAGTCAGTCGGAATGCACAATCGACATGAGTGGATGCAGCTATCAGACAGGATGCTTACGTACGTGTCACCTGTCATCGAATCGTATCTAGACGGATCAGGGGTCCCAATGCGAGGTGTCGGGGCCAGCAGTGTATTTAACAGGAATTCTTCTAGAATCTTCATATGGAAATGATGATCTAAGCTCCCCCATTTCTAACTCCGACTTTTGCTGTTGCACATGGATTAAGAAGAAACGCAAACTGACTGTAATCGACTCTGCAAGTGGAGTAGAAAAGAGTTTGGCACCTGCAAGTATTTAATTTGATAGGGTGTACCCGTGGTCCAGGGACACAGTCGGCCTTTGGCTGTGGAGCGGTGCGGTACGTCCCGGCCGCTCCGTGTCGCGTTTCCGGGTGTGTTGTTGTTTACCGCGCCGGCGCGCTAGTGTTACGTATTGCCGTCACTTTCCTGACACACGATGGCTCTTTCGTATCGGAAAGCCACGATCAAGCTGCAGTTCGACACTACGTACTCTAGACCCAAGGCGCACGAAGTAGAGCGTTTTTTACGCGATGTGGTACATGTTGATCCTAACGAGCTGATCGGTATCCATTTATCTATTGTCTCCAGCGTCGTATATCTTAAGTTCACTGACGACGAAGCATGTGACAAACTTCTCAGACGCTCGACGGCAGGTTATCGGTTCTGCCACTCAGACGGAAACGTGGGTGTGGTGACGCTTGAACGTGCTGGATTGGGAATCCAAAATGTGCGCGTGTTTGAGCTCCCTTTTGAAGTTCCAGCGGATTTGGTCACCCTTCCTCTCCGACCCTATGGAACAGTTCTCGGCCACACGGCCGAAAAATGGAAGACCTTCGACACCTACCCTGTCCTTAACGGGGTGCGACAAGTCCGTATTGACCTGCATCGCCATATTCCTTCGTATCTCACGATCGCTGGTTGCAGGGCAATAATTATTTACGACGGTCAGCCGAGAACCTGCTCCGGTTGTGGCCAGACGGGACACATGCGTACCGAATGCCTGCAACGCCGTCTCGTGCAGACACCCTCGACCGACCAGATTCGTCCGTCGACACCGACCTCTCTGCCGATTACGTATGTTGCGGCGGCGAGACGGGAGACGCCAGCTGTATATGACGACCCCACTGTGTTGGTGCGAGCTTTGGAGGACCCTGCAGTAGCTTCCACGGAGCCCCAAGCGTCTTTCAGTGCTGATGCTACTGATGTTCTTTCGTCGGACCCCGGCGCACCGTCACAACGGCTCGCCGACGGTGCGATGGAAGTTGAAGCACAGGATGCAGCGTCCTCCCCTTGCCCTACGTCGGAAACAGAGGCGCGGCAGCGTAAGCAGAAATCACCCAAGCGTCATAAGAAGCGACGCAAGACAACCGACGACATAGAACAGCCCGAGGCGACACCGCTGGATGACGAGGTGCCTCAACCGCTCCACCGCGCCGACACAGGCGACCCTACCGTCTCACACGATTCGACGTCTTCTCCCACTACCGCTGGGTCTGGACCACATGGGGATGCGGGAGATCACCGCAGCTCCGACACCGGGGATGCACCCTTGCCTCCGTCTGCCTCTCGAGATCCAGTGGTGTCAACGTCCCTGGGCGACTGGGCCCAGGAGATGGAGTTGCAGGATGCGTTTCAGGACCAAGACGATGCACCGATGCCGATGGCAGCGTCTACGCGGCCGGCGACAGACGCCTAGGGCGGCATGTGCACCTCTCGTCGCTGCCTAGCACTTCGCAAGACCGGCGCTCCACGTCACGACCACTGCCCTCCTGTCATACCATGGTCACCTCCCGAGACTTGATGGACCAGCCATACCGCCTCGCCACGATCAACGTCAATGGCATTACATCTGATGTCAAGACCCGTATGCTGAAGGATACGTTACGCGCTGCGGATCTGGACGTTGTTTTCCTTCAAGAAGTCCGATCAGGACTCTGTCTCGATGCCTACGGATATGACGCCTACACTATGCCTGCAGATGTGGGCGGCGCAGGTACGGCGATTCTACTGCGGGAAGGGATAATGGCCACTGATGTCTCCTATTTACCGTCGGCCCGGGGGGTCGCACTCACGATTGGTACAGTACGTCTGGTGAACTTATATGCTCCTTCAGGCACCGGCAAAAGGAGAGAACGGCGCACCTTTTTTGCCGAAGATATAGCCCCGCTCTTCCAGGGCAATACCGACCACTTGGTAGTAGGCGGCGATTTTAATTGTGTGCTCCGCCCATCCGACCAGGAGCCACACTATACCACCTGCCCGGCACTCCAGGCACTTGTACAGGACTTGGCCTTGTTGGACACCTGGATCATCCAACACGGCGACCGTCGAGCACACACCTACTTTACTAGTCACTCCGCGAGCCGTTTGGATCGAGTCTACGTCACCCGCGGCCTACGATCGGCCGTTGTCGACGCTGAGATGTGGCCGGCAGCGTTCACGGATCACCTCGCATATGTGTGTACTCTCACCCTTCCCCGCCAGCGCGTCCGCCGAAGTAGGGGTCCGTGGCGCCTCAATGTGGCCCTTCTTGATGAGATAAATTGCAGACGCGCAGTCGAGTCCACATGGAGCAATTGCCACCGGCGTTTACCCGCCTACCGTTCTGTACTTCAATGGTGGTTACGGTGTGCAAAACCCGCACTGTGCCGAACATTAGTCAGCTATGGACGCGACCGAGCGCGCTGGTATACTGCGACTACTGATTTTTACTATACTGCGCTCCGCGAACTGGCTGTACAACCGCCGTCACCAGAGCGACAATCAGCAGTACAACGCGTCAAGGCACAATTGCTTCGTATCAACGCCGTACGTCTTGCGGGTGTGCGGGTGCGAGCGAGGACGACTGATGATGTTCGTGGTGAACGACCTTCCCTTCACCATATCATTCAAGAACGCCGAAGACGCAAGAGGCAGCTCATTACCGAGGTTGAGACGGAGGATGGGCGACGCGTTGACGCACAAATGGATATCGTCCGAGCGTTCACACAGTCATATAAACTTCTTTACGAGAGGGAGTCCCACATGAATGTAGGGGTCAGGGAAGTCCTATCTGACCTACCAGTCTCTCTGAACCTACAAGATGATGCTACGCTCTTGTCGGCGGTGACTTTGGAAGAACTGCGAGAGGCTCTGTTGCGTGGCTCTCCCAACAAAACGCCTGGCCCTGACGGCCTCCCTCTTGAATTTTACAAGCGGTTCTTTGATCTCATGGGCCCAATGTGAGTCAGGATGTACAGTGAACTCCTGGACGCCGATTTTCAGGTACCATCTGACTTTACTGAGGGTCTCTTGATCCCTGTGCCCAAACCCGGCGGAGGCCGTCGCCCTCTTGATTTTCGCCCGTTGACAATGCTAAACACTGACTATAAGCTGTTGACACGCATGCTCCGTGAGAGGCTCAAACCTACGGTAATGGCGGCCATTCACACTGATCAAACCTGCCTCGGGGGCGACACTAATGTGTTTACGACTTTAAGCACCTATAGAGACGTGGTGGCGCTCATGCAAACTTGCCGCCTCCAAGGCGCTCTTGTTGCGCTGGACTTCGACCATGCTTTCGACCGCGTTAACCATGGTTTCCTGCGTGCTGTTATGGAACACATCGGTGTCCCACGTCTGACGACGTCTGTTGTGCTACGATTGATCCATGGGGCTGTCACGAGGATTATGATCAATGGTTGTCGGTCCGCCCCCGTCCGTGTCAAGAGGTCCGTCCGACAGGGTTGTTCTCTTTCTGCCATGCTCTTCGCCGTTGCCCTCGAACCAGCTCTTCACGGACTACGGCGACGCTTAGAAGGACTTACCCTCCGTTCCGTAACCTTTCGATGTGGTGCATACGCCGACGATGTGATGTTCTTAGCACGGTCTGGTGACGAAATACACACGTCGTTTTCCTGGTTCCACCAGTATGGGGCGGTGGCAGGCAGTGTGCTCAACCTTCGGAAATCACGCTACATGGAGGTAGGACGAGGAATGCCTGCAGGTCTGGCCGTACCTCTGACAAAGGTCCCGATGCTCAAGTGTTTAGGGATATCACTCCATCGACAAATACAACGCACGGCGGCCTTTACGTATCGTATGGTCTTACGACGACTCCGTTTAGAGGCTCGTCTCAATAAATTCAGATCATTGAACATTTTGCAACGCGCCCAATACGTCAATGTGTACATGGCTTCTCACCTTAACCATTACGCCCATGTACTGCCGATAACGGACACGATGGCTTCCAGGATACAGGCAGTGTTTGGACACGTGGTGAACGATGGTGCCGTTTTCAAGATCCGTTTTGTTACGCTTACTTTACCCTTCGACAAAGGCGGTGTTGGACTCACTCACGTCAAGCACAGAGCGCTGGCACTGTATCTCCGTTCCATGAGGCGACTCTGGCTTTCACCAACAGCCAGTCTCCCCGGCCTACTGATTGAAGAAGTGGCCCCACGTACGCTGTACCCACCGGTACCAGTTGGACATTTATCGCCCTCGCTGTCACATATTAGAACGTTTTTCGTAGAGCGTAGCTATGTGTTGCGGGTTATATCGGAGACACGGAATCCGACAGCGAAGACTTATTATAGTGCTCTCCAGCACTGGACTCCGGATAACGACATTGTACGGCGCCACCCTACGGTCGACTGGCCACGGGTATGGCGAGCCATCCACGCGCCGTTCCTGTCTACTTTCGTGCGGTCGACGTGGTATGTGGTCGTTAACGAGAAACTTCCAAACCGACAACGGCTGCATGCCATTCACCTAATTGACGACCCTGTGTGCCCCCGTTGCACGACGTTAGACACGGACGAACATAGACTGAGCTGTGGCCCCGCGCGTGAGTGCTGGAAACTGATCCGCCAGATCCTGGCTTTCCTGCTCCGCCGCCCCTACGTTTCGATTTTACCCCAAGAACTGTTTCATCCCGACGCTGTCTATTTTCCTATGACCCGGATGAATGCGGTTAATTGGGTACAAGGAATGGCGATACACTACATATACCGCGATGGAGACAAAGACGTCCTCGATTTATGGTACTATATGATCGACGAGTTTCTGGTCTTAACGAACAGACAGGATTACCGGAACCTTTTTGCGAACTATTTGGGTTCGTCATTCATGGACCCACCACACAGCTGGGGTGTGCCGGGTGTGAGAAGACATTAACTTGTAGATGTGATCTTTCCTTGATTCCCCTATGGTAACAGAAACAGTCTCTGACTGTGTGCAGCGGCCCCGGGCGCTCCAACGATTGGTGGCTGGTGATGTCCAATGTAATGTCGACCGCCCGTTCCTGGCCGCTCGCCTAGCAATGTGACCGCGGCGAGCAAGATGGCCCTTTTTAGTTCACTTTATTGGCAACTTTTTGCGCATGGCTGCCTTGTTTTTTTTTATGCATTCTCAAAAAAAAAGCTTCAAGATAGCTCTGTAAACTTGATTGTTAGTTGTGAA
Source organism: Schistocerca gregaria (assembly GCF_023897955.1). Taxonomy (NCBI): domain Eukaryota; kingdom Metazoa; phylum Arthropoda; class Insecta; order Orthoptera; family Acrididae; genus Schistocerca; species Schistocerca gregaria. The sequence continues at coordinate 515,502,089 of NC_064921.1, read as the reverse complement.
AAAATTGTAATTGGATCAATGTTGTTAAATGAAGTGAAAGGGCATTTGCGGAAGTAGTATTTCTGTATTGACTTAAAAAGAAAGCCCAGCCAGTTTTGTGTACATGTCTTTGTATTGTTTTGCTTCCGTTCAAATAATGTGAACTCCATCATCTAAGTTATTTACATTCCAACATTTACCATGACAGAGAGAGAATAATGTAAAATTTATTTTAAGGTAATTTTTATAACTTTATTGTAGAGAAGATTGTCTAAAAGAGTTGTGTTATTGTGGTGAATGCATACACACTTGAGACTTGCCTCTCTGTTGTAAGTTTCAATTGTATCATTATGTAGAAGATACCAGAACCTGTTACTTTCATTATTCATTCCTGCTTCAATTTTTTTTTGTACTAAAATTATTTACAACATGAAAAAAAAGTTGGTAGAGCACTTATTTATATATATAAAAAAAGGGTAGCGTCTTTGATTCATAATCAAAACATCTTCGGTCTCGGGTTCGATCCCCGTCTCTGACTAAATTTTGATAAATAATCAGCATTGGCGGCCGAAGACTTCCGGCATAAGAAGTCAGCCTCATTCTGCCAACGGCCTTGTCAAAGAGGGCGGAGGAGCGGATAGAGGTTCAGGGCACTCTCTTGTCGTAGGGGTGGGAAATAGCTCCTAAAGGCGGAAGAATCAGCAATGATCAACGACATGAGGATGCAGAAGGCAATGGAAACCACTGCCTTAAGGACACGTAACGTGTATCCACAGGACATGGGGCCTGTAGTTGAAGAAGTGTCATGATGATCTCTCCATTGGCAAAAGATTCCGGAATAGTCCCCCATTCGGATCTCCGGGAGGGGACTGCCAAGGGGGAGGTTACAATGAGAAAAAGATTGAATAATCAACGAAAGGATAAAGTTCTACGAGTCGGGGCGTGGAATGTCAGAAGCTTGAACGTGGTAGGGAAACTAGAAAATATGAAAAGGGAAATGCAAAGGCTCTATCTAGATATAGTAGGGGTCAGTGAAGTGGAAGGAAGACAAGGATTTCTGGTCAGATGAGTATCGTGTAATACCAACAGCAGCAGAAAATGGTATAACAGGTGTAGGATTCGTTATGAATAGGAAGGTAGGGCAGAGGGTGTGTTACTGTGAACAGTTCAGTGACCGGGTTGTTCTAATCACAATCGACAGCAGACCAACACTGACAACGATATTTCAGGTATACATGCCGACGTCGCAAGCTGAAGATGAACAGATAGAGGAAGTGTGTGAGGATATTGAAAGGGTAAAGCAGTATGTAAAGGGGGACGAAAATGTAATAGTCATGGGCGACTGTAATGCAGTTGTAGGGGAAGGAGTAGAAGAAAATGTTACAGGAGAATATGGGCTTGGGACAAGGAATGAGTTCTGTAACAAGTTTCTGCTAGTAATAGCGAATACCCTGTTCAAGAATCACAAGAGGAGGAGGTATACTTGGAAAAGGCCGGGAGATACGGGAGGATTTCGATTAGATTACATCATGGTCAGACAGAGATTCCGAAATCAGATACTGGAGTGTAAGGCGTACCCAGGAGCAGATATAGACTCAGGTCACAATATAGTAGTGATGAAGAGTAGGCTGAAGTTAAAGACTTTAGTCAGGAAGAATCAATACGCAAAGAAATGGGATACGGAAGTTCTAAGGAATGACGAGATACGTTTGAAGTTCTCTAACGCTATAGATACAGCAATAAGGAATAGCGCAGTAGGCAGCATAGTTGAAGAGGAATGGACATCTCTAAAAAAAGGCATCACAGAAGTTGGGAAGGAAAACATAGGTACAAAGAAGGTAGCTGCGAAGAAACCATGGGTAACAGAAGAAATACTTCAATTGATTGATGAAAGGAGGAAGTACAAACATGTTCCGGGAAAATCAGGAATACAGAAATACAAGTCGCTGAGGAATGAAATAAATAGGAACTGCAGGGAAGCTAAGACGAAATGGGTGCAGGAAAAATGTGAAGACATCGAAAAAGATATGTTTGTCGGAAGGACAGACTCAGCATACAGGAAAGTCAAAACAACCTTTGGTGACATTAAAAGCAACGGTGGTAACATTAACAATGCAACGGGAATTCCACTGTTAAATGCAGAGGAGAGAGCAGATAGGTGGAAAGAATACATTGAAAGCCTCTGTGAGGGTGAACATTTGTCTGATGTGATAGAAAAAGAAACAGGAGCCGATGTAGAAGAGATAGGGGATCCAGTATTAGAATCGGAATTTAAAAGATCTTTTGGATGACTTACGGTCAAATAAGGCAGAAGGGATAGACAACATTCCATCAGAATTTCTAAAATCATTAGGGGAAGTGGCAACAAAACGACTATTCACGTTGGTGTGTAGAATATATGAGTCTGGCGACATACCGTCTGACTTTCGGAAAAGCATGATCCACACAATTCCGAAGACGGCAAGAGTTGACAAGTGCGAGAATTATCGCACAATCAGCTTAACAGCTCATGCATCGAAGCTGCTTACAAGGATAATATACAGAAGAATGGAAAAGAAAATTGGGAATGTGCTAGGTGACGATCAGTTTCGCTTTAGGAAAAGTAAAGGGACGAGAGAGGCAATTCTGACGTTATGGCTAATAATGGAAACAAGGCTAAAGAAAAATCAAGACACGTTCATAGGATTCGTCGACCTGGAAAAAGCGTTCGACAATATAAAATGGTGCAAGCTGTTCAAGATTCTGAAAAAAGTAGGGATAAGCTATAGGGAGAGACGGGTCATATACAATATGTACAACAACAAAGAGGGAATAATAAGAGTGGAAAATCAAGAAAGAAGAGCTCGTATTAAGAAGGGTGTAAAACAAGGCTGTAGCCTTTCGCCCCTACTCTTCAATCTGTACACCTGAAACGTCCCCTTTGAAAAACTTATACACGACTGTGCTTAAACTGACACACAATATCTTTAGCACAACGCAATCTGACTTCCAAAAATCCCTACGAAAGAATGGCCCTGACTAGCATTAATCTATACCTTTCACAAATCACTTACCTCACAAAAATCTTGGTTACTCGAACTACTGCAATACAGCTAGCGCCACTACTGCCAGCTGAATAAAAGATTCAAACTACAGAAGGCACTAACTACTGATAGGGATTAGTTAGCAAATGAAAGATTTTGATAGAGAACAAACAATGTATTTACCTCAATAGTGTTCAAAAGTCATAATGTATATAGCAGTTCATGGCATCCCGTCTTACAAATTTCAAAACTCCGCCATCTCTCTCCACACATCTACCACTGCTGGCGGCTCACCTCCAACTGCGCAACGCTAGGCGCCGCTAACAGCCAACCAGCTGCCGCTGCCCGACACTACAATGGCAGACAACAATGCAAACCAGCCACAGACTGCACACGGCACAGCCAGTGATTTTTATATGGAGCGCTATGTGGCGTTACCAATAAGAAAACCTAAACAGCCTACTTACATAGCCCCCATGCTCCCCACAAAAAAATTTACAAATTGTTTTGGGCAGTGGCCAATACAGGTTTGAAAATTTTTTTCATAATTACAATAACAAAGAAATGAAATGCACACACTTATCGATACAATGTTGGTCAAAAGCTAAAATTTTCTCACAGTCCATAAAGACAGTGGTGATCATTCATCAAAGTAAAATTGCAGTGTTTTTCTCAAAGTCTGAGCAGTAAAAGAAAATGCACACGGAAGTAGTGGATTTCCATGCAGTCTTGAGGAAGTGTTGTCCTTCCAACAGAAAGCAGTGCTGACTCTTGACAAGCAGACAGGTAATGGGCCACAGCAGAGTCAGTCGACGTTGAAAACTATCGGTAGGTAGGTCATCACAGAGCAGACCCACTGTAGTCCTGGTAGAGATTACGGTATTGGTGGGCCACCAGAGGTGCAGACCCATTGCAGTCCTTGTAGAAATAATGGTATTGGTGGGTCATCAAAGGTGCAGACCCACTGTAGTCCTTGGAGAGATGGCCCTCAGCCATCTGTTTGACTGTGCAGGCGCACAATCACCATTGAAGAGTCTTGCAGATAATATAGCAAGTCCATAACCACCACTTGTGCACTCACAAAAATTGTTTTTGAAATGTCCTTACAACCAGCAATGCTGTTATCCAGTCCCTTACTGAATTATGAACAGACGTGCAAACACTATCAGTCCCTACTTCTCACATATTGTCCATATACAATGACCAACAGAAACGTGTGCAGTGGAATGTAATTTACAAGTTACTTAATTTGATGAACTGGTGTCAATTACAATTTTATAACATGAAAATAAAATAACAAAGGTACAAAATACATCTTTAAAGAACATAACAATACAGAGAACATTTGCAGTAGTACAGGCTTTACAAAAGAATCGAAATAGCAAATACATCAGTGTTACAAAAATTACGACATAAGTACATACATAAAAGATCAGAATAACTTTTGAAACATCAACTTCACACATGAGCATTAGAACAAGACAGAATAAATAATGTGTAAACATCTTCACAAAGTAAATAACATGTTATTAATGCAAATTATATTTGAGGATAACAGTATTCCTCATCATAGTGAATGTAGCTTAGTATTAGAAAAATTCTGCAACATAAGTCTTATCAGATAAACATATAAAGACAGGAAGAACATAAATACACAAGGGTACACAAACACATAGTGGGATAACACAAGGAAAGGGCAGGGTTTGTTTTACTGCAGTATTTTGCAAACAAAACTTTCTTTACTTCTCGGAGATCTCCCTTCGTTCTTCATTATTTCCAAAAAGTCCTATCTATACCTGCTTTCTGTACTTTTCTTATATAACCTCTCAGTGCATTTCTTCAAATCCATCGCAACTCATTCTCTTACATAGGCTACCCCCTCATAAGCTAACTTAAATCTACTGAGCTCAGATGCTTAACTAAGGGACGAGGCAACGCAGCGGCACAAAACAATTTACACAAACAACAATGATAAAAAAAATGGAAATTGGCAAAAAAGGCAGCAATATCACAACTAATATAAGGCAATGCACAGAAAGCAAGAAAAATAAATCAGTAATAAAATTGGCTTATCCTAGTAATACAAAGTGACATTCAGTAGCACTATGAATGGCAAACAGCCGCAGCAAATGCTATAACTTATACCTAAACATGAAAAAGCTACAAGCAGAAAAAAATAGTACACTAAAGACAACAATGCAGATAAGGGAAAGATATAATCACATCTTAATGGCTATGTAATTAAAGTGGTGCACCACAACTTATTCTATGAAATAAATTACCAAGTACTTGAAAAGAAAATTATGTATGCAGTTCCTGTTACTAGTTCCTTCTTATTGTTCTTTCCTTTCCAAGTGCTCCTTTTTTTTTTTTTTTTTTTTTTGAAGAATGTGGATCATTAAATTATTATTTAACAGATTTGTTGACAGAAAGTTTTCACATTAGCAAATGCATTTACTTTTATTTTATAAAACCAATGTTGTAACACAGCTGGAAAACAGATATCAACTGAAATAAGCAATAATGCAAAGTAAAGAATAAAAACATCATTCAATAGCTATTTGGCATTTCATAAGTCAGAAGAAGTTCTCTCAACTCTCGTAGAAAGACACTTGTCATAATCAGGTGTGCAGATGTAAGAACGTTTCCGAGAAATGAGCGTGTCGTATTTGCGGTGCTTTCTACAAAGGAATGTCAATAGCGAGGATAACGGCATTCTTTTTTTTTTTTCTCTCCACCTGTGCCTCTGACAGGCACACACTAATGGCTTTCTTTTGTCAGGTGGTTGTCGCGCAGCTGGGTGCCCACGACGCATTACATGCAGGTGGTCTGTCTTATCGAAATATTTACGACACCAGTTTCCCCTACAGTGGCAGTCTCATATAAAAAAATTCACAGGTCAAGAATTTGCGTTACAAATATGTAGAAACAAAATCCTTTAAATAGAATAGTGTCCAAATAATTTTCGCCACATAGTGATACATTCACGCATATACACTCATTTTATAACTCTTAAAGTACGATTCTCGGTTTTCAACATCCTTTCTCACAAATCAGAGTCCCTAACCACTACTCTTTATTCCTTACCTTATTCGTCGACACTTCTTCAATATTTCATCATAATAAATAAGTAGCATAATCAAATTCCTCAAATAGCATCAGCTTAAACATACCTCAGCAGTATAATTCACATTGTCGTCGTAATAATAACATCATAACACCTCAGTCAAATTCTCAAAATCGTCGTAGCTTCCTCCAATAATTTCAAACCTAAAAAAATTCTCTGCTCATGTCAAAAGTGTCATCTACCTCAAACGTACTTTAAAAATCGTGATCCCATACCAAATATGTCATTCAAAGCTCTCATAGTATCACAATGTTTCCGAAAAAATATGAACAGTTCACAAAATACAACTTCGTAAGTGTGAAGTTATCCAACTGTGTAATTACGTAAACATCTGTCACTGATGTAGTATAATAAATGTTTGTTTCTCTCAGTTAAATGATCAGATAGCTGTGTAATTTATGTGTTAGATAAATACGGTACCGATGTGTAGAGTTGTATAAGCAAATACCATATTAGCTAGGGCTCCTTGTGCTTGCCAAACACATGGTACACAAAGCAAGCGTGTACCCCCCCCCCCCCCCTGAGGATTAATGTAATTATACCCTCAGGTGTTTGAAACGTCCCCTTAGAAAAATCATACATGACTGTGCTTAAACTGACACACAATATCTTTAGCGCAACGCAATCTGACTTCCAAAAATCCCTACGAAAGAATGGCCCTGACTAGCATTAATCTATACCTTTCACAAATCACTTACCTCACAAAAATCTTGGTTACTCGAACTACTGCAATACAGCTAGCGCCACTACTGCCAGCTGAATAAAAGATTCAAACTACGGAAGGCACTAACTACTGATAGGGATTAGTTAGCAAATGAAAAATTTTGATAGAGAACAAACAATGTATTTACCTCGATAGTGTTCAAAAGTCATAATGTATATAGCAGTTCATGGCATCCCGTCTTACAAATTTCAAAACTCCGCCATCTCTCTCCACACATCCACCACTGCTGGCGGCTCACCTCCAACTGCGCAACGCTAGGCGCCGCTAACAGCCAACCAGCTGCCGCTGCCCGACACTACAATGGCAGACAACAATGCAAACCAGCCACAGACTGCACACGGCACAGCCAGTGATTTTTATACGGAGCGCTATGTGGCGTTACTAATAAGAAAACCTAAACAGCCTACTTACACACCGAGGAAGCAATGATGGAAATAAAAGGAAGGTTCAGGAGTGGAATTAAAATACAAGGTGAAAGGATATCAACGATACGATTTGCTGATGACATTGCTATCCTGAGTGAAGGTGAAGAAGAATTAAATGATCTGCTGAACGGAATGAACAGTCTAATGAGTACACGGTATGGTTTGAGAGTAAATCGGAGAAAGACGAAGGTAATGAGAAGTAGTAGAAATTAGAACAGCAAGAAACTTAACATCAGGACTGATGGTCACGAAGTCAATGAAGTTAAGAAATTCTGCTACCTAGGCAGTAAAATAACCTATGACGGACGGAGCAAGGAGGACATCAATAGCAGACTCGCTATGGCAAAAAAGGCATTTCTGGCAAAGAGAAGTCTACTGATATCAAATACCGGCCTCAATTTGAGGAAGAAATTTCTGAGGATGTACGTCTGGAGTACAGCATTGTATGGTAGTGAAACATGGACTGTGGGAAAGCCGGAGCAGAAGAGAATCGAAGCATTTGAGATGTGGGGCTATAGACGAATGTTGAAAATTAGGTAGACTGATAAGGTAAGGAATGAGGAGGTTCTACGCAGAATTGGAAGAGGAAAGGAATATGTGGAAAACACTGATAAGGAGAAGGGACAGGATGATAGGACATCTGCTAAGACATGAGGGAATGACTTCCATGGTACTAGAGGGAGCTATAGAGGGCAAAAACTGTAGAGGAAGACAGAGATTGGAATACGTCAAGCAAATAATTGAGGACGTAGGTTGCAAGTGCTTCTCTGCGATGAAGAGATTAGCACAGGAAAGGAATTCGTGGCGGGCCGCATCAAACCAGTCAGTAGACTGTATGACGATATGTTTACGTAATGTGTAAACATAAACATACGTTATAAACGTCCCCGTTCGTAGTCGCTAATTATAACGATATGTTTCTTTTATGCTGCAACATATAGCTATAATCAGCAGTGGAAATATATTTGCGAACGCCGACCGTGTGCGGCTGCCTCTTGTTGGATCTTCTGATCAGTCGGAAGTTGCACTGCAGAGGAGAGTAAATGCCTATTCAAAATATAATTACTTTTGGATAGCTCAACATGAATTTCCTAAGGGACCTTAGTTTATCATGAATTTACCAGTAGAATGTGGCGCGGAGAAAATATTTCGCCGCATACAACTTCCGTCCGATTTCGACGAAAGAATTCGTGACTGTGAACTGTCTATTTGGCAGAAACATAAAGAAAATTAAATAACTTCATGAAGGAGTGAGACATAGATTCTACACTAAATAAATAGTCCATACACCAATTCCATTTAAATCTGAATTTATGGCAATTAATAGAAGAACTTACACTGCAATGAAAAATTTAACATGGATGCCGTTTTGACTGGCACTTCTGTTCTGGTAATGACAATAATTCCTTTGACGTTTTCACATATACGTCGCACAATAAATTTACTGATATACAGTATTGCACTTTTAGTATTGCACTTTACTTTACACTAAAATAATATTATTTTTAACGATAATAATACGGCGGCAAGACATGCGCGTCCGACACAAGTTACAAGAGACAAGAGAAGAATGAGTAACTGTTCATCGAGAATATCACGTAAAAAAAAAAGAAAATGTGTAAAAGTGTTCTTCTTCTGTCCGTTTTTTCGCGCCGCGGTTTTCAAAGTCAATAACTCACTGCATCCCTGACGGCGCTTCGACAATAAACAAGTTACGTCACAGGTCGTTCACCTTTTACATTCTCGCAACATTATTTGCTAACTGTAGCTGTTGCCGAGCGACTGCTCGATTAGTGAATGATTTAAAGTGATAAGGCAATGTCGGGCATGGATGTGTGTGATGTCCTTGGGTTAGTTAGGTTTAAGTAGTTCTAAGTTCTAGGGGACTGATGACCACAGCATTTGAGTCCCAAAGTACTCAGAGCCATCTGCACCATGTTTTTGATAAGGCAATGTTACATTGCCTTCCATGGGAATCTTGGAAATCAAGGAGATGACCAAGATTTACATGTCGCCGTTAGCATTATGGGATTGAGTACTTTACAGATTTTCATTGATCAGACACAGTATTGCTGTCATTTGATTATTAAGATTACACAAATATGGTGATCTCTCATTCATAGGCTAAGACAATTCTTAAGGAAAAGATACACAAAAAATTTAAAAACTAAGACAGTAAATCTATAAAGTTTACAATAGAGATTATACATTATACTCATTACAGTCTTTTTTTACAGAGTTCATAACGACCATCTTTGTGGCCTCAAATCATTGTCCAGAGGTCATAGGCTCTTCGTTCCTGAAAGAAAACACATAGGATTCATCTTTTAACACACACACAATTCTCACACATGGAATTTCTCACACGTGTCGATTTTTATACATATATAATTCTCACACATGGAATTTCTCACACATGCCCATTTACCAGTTCACTAGTTGTCATGATTTTTACGCTTTCACTGTTTGTGTATTTGACAGGTAAGTTAAAATTTGATTCTTCTCCAGGTGAAGCTTATCCCTTGAGATGTTGGATCGCTACTTTGCGTTCTCCGAGTAGAAAACTTTTCATCAGCTCTGGCGGGCGAGTCTCACTCGTACGTTACGTACACACGTTACATGTAGCAAAAAATATAAATACCTATTAGTCTAAGAACTAAGCTTAAATCTAATTTTAGGACTTGGGATTCATAGGAATTTGACTTTGTCACTATTCGCTTGTGGTTTGGCTGTTCGCATTTCATTCACGGGATATAACATTAGCATAGTATGTAATATGTTGTGAACTCATATAAGAGTCTTTTATTTTGGGAGCGGCTTTCATCGAAAGTCCGTTTCGTCGAACTGCAGCGGGAGTGTTGTGCTAGTACATCACTTTAAATTTAACGCGTTTGTTGCGTCGATAGACGTTGGCACTGGCTGATTGTTAGAGCTGAATTGCAACTCGAGGTGCTCACTAGCCTCCTCGCGGTATTTCAGCTTCTCCGTGCACGGTTCAGTGAACACGTTGCGTCGATGGCGTTGTGGTATTTTGTGGTTTGCTGAGCTGGTGCGGAGGGACGAGGATTAACAGGGACAGAGACTCCATTGAAACCATCCCTGCCTCCACATTTTCCAGCCGATTTTGAAGATTGTAAGGTAGGCTAGCGCTCGCACTTTGCAAAGCAGCTAACACACTTGGTTTCCGATGCGCTGCACTTAATCACATCACCGCCTTCGGTTACACAACCGGACTATCACTGTCCGTCGGCCTATCAGCACGTTTAACACTTTTTATCTTCATCGTCAATGAAATTACCGCTTACTTATAACAACGACGCGTTGCTTCGTGTCTATGGCAGACTTCCACAGCATTTTAAGCCTTCACTTATACACTACTATGTACACAAATTTTTATTTACTCTTTATAATCAGATAGTTAATCTCACTTTGAAGCTTGCTAATTGAGAGCTCTGATTGTTATTTCCATTTCAATTTCTGTTGCTTTGTTGGTAACTATCTATAACATTTCGCTTTACATTGTTCATCATCTTTCTCTAAGATTAATTATGCTTTTAGTTCAGTCACACTACATTAGTTTCTCCGATCTGTTAGCAATTATTATTGTTGTTATTTTAATTCATTTGAATAGTTCTTTCTATTCATTAGATTTATTAAAGTTATCACTGTCATTTCAACAAAAGTTCTCTTTTTACTAGATGTGAGGATCAATCAGTCACATTTGATCGCCCTCTCACATGAGAACAGAACACCATTCAAGAAAATATTCAAACTCCTTATCGCTATTTCGGTTTGCGTCTCGGATTGACTTTAAAAGGAAAAAAAAGCTTTTCCCTATTTCGTTCACGCGTTTCCTTTTGAAAATCGTATGCCAAACCAGCATTTCACGTCAACCGCATTTCTCAATCTGTGACGTTAAGTCGACGGGACGGGTTTAGGCGGGTTAGGATATTTACACAAATTCAGAAGAAAGGCATAGGTATAATAGTACATAGAAGAAGAAATCTAGCAAACAACTTCTTGTTCCTTATGACTTAGAAATTAATTTTCCTTTGCGCCGTACGTCTGTGTACGCGCTGCACTTAAGAACTACACTCCAGGAAATGGAAAAAAGAACACATTGACACCGGTGTGTCAGACCCACCATACTTGCTCCGGACACTGCGAGAGGGCTGTACAAGCAATGATCACACGCACGGCACAGCGGACACACCAGGAACCGCGGTGTTGGCCGTCGAACGGCGCTAGCTGCGCAGCATTTGTGCACCGCCGCCGTCAGTGTCAGCCAGTTTGCCGCGGCATACGGAGCTCCATCGCAGTCTTTAACACTGGTAGCATGCCGCGACAGCATGGACGTGAACCGTATGTGCAGTTGACGGACTTTGAGCGAGGGCGTATAGTGGGCATGCGGGAGGCCGGGTGGACGTACCCCCGAATTGCTCAACACGTGGGGCGTGAGGTCTCCACAGTACATCGATGTTGTCGCCAGTGGTCGGCGGAAGGTGCACGTGCCCGTCGACCTGGGACCGGACCGCAGCGACGCACGTATGCACGCCAAGACCGTAGGATCCTACGCAGTGCCGCACCGTAACTTCCCAGCAAATTAGGGACACTGTTGCTCCTGGGGTATCGGTGAGGACCATTCGCAACCGTCTCCATGAAGCTGGGCTACGGTCCCGCACACCGTTAGGCCGTCTTCCGCTCACGCCCCAACACCGTGCAGCCCGCCTCCAGTGGTGTCGCGACAGGCGTGAATGGAGGGACGAATGGAGACGTGTCGTCTTCAGCGATGAGAGTCGCTTCTGCCTGGGTGCCAACGATGGTCGTATGCGTGTTTGGCGCCGTGCAGGTGGGCGCCACAATCAGGACTCCATACGACCAAGGCACACAGGGCCAACACCCCGCATCATGGTGTGGGGAGCGATCTCCTACACTGGTCGTACACCTCTGGTGATCGTCGAGGGGACACTGAATAGTGCACAGTACATCTAAACCGTCATCGAACCCATCGTTCTTCCATTCCTAGACCGGCAAGGGAACTTGCTGTTCCAACAGGACAATGCACGTCCGCATGTATCCCGTGCCACCCAACGTGCTCTAGAAGGTGTAAGTCAACTATCCTGGCCACAAGATCTCCGGATCTGTCCCCCATGAGCATGTTTAGGACTGGATGAAGCGTCGTCTCACGCGGTCTGCACGTCCAGCACGAACGCTGGTCCGACTGAGGCGCCAGGTGGAAATGGCATGGCAAGCCGTTCCACAGGACTACATCCAGCATCTCTACGATCGTCTCCATGGGAGAATAGCAGCCTGCATTGCTGCGAAGGGTGGATATACACTGTACTAGTGCCGACATTGTGCATGCTCTGTTGCCTGTGTCTATGTGCCTGTGGTTCTGTCAGTGTGATCATGTGATGTATCTGACCCCAGGAATGTGTCAATAAAGTTTTCCCTTCCTGGGACAATGAATTCACGGTGTTCTTATTTCAATTTCCAGTACTGAAGGGTACGTCTGGTGCTACCGAGTTCAGACATTACGGTATCTCCGGAGCTTCCAGGAGCTGACAAGATACCAAGAGTGGTTGCTTTCACAGTCTCTACTAGGTCTTTGTTAATTTTATCTTCGACAAATTTGTCCTTTCCAGCAATCCAGTTCTCATACTTTTCTCTAAATTCTCTCTCATGACTACCTAGCCTCTCCTTTACTTTCGTTTCAGTTTCCAGAGTCAAGTTTGACATTCCCTCGGTTAGTTTTTCTACCTGCGTAGTTACTCTGTCTAATCTGTGATTAACCTTGGTTACGGTGGAGTCAAGATTCTTGGTTGCGTTTCGGATGTCAGCTGTCTCGCTTTGCATGGTAGCTAAAGTGTCATTTAGTTCGAAAATTATTCCACTTCGCATTTGAGAAACAGCATCCTTAACTTGCTTCGCTACTTCTTTGGCTACGTTTTCTCTAACAGTATTTATTTCTTCGCTTACTGTAGAAAGTTTGTCTTCAATTACTGTAGAAAGTTTATCTTCAAGCGAAGCTAACATTTGTCTATTTTCGTCTTTCATTTGGCGATTTCCGTCCTGCATCATTTGACTTATTTGACTCAGTAGCTGTTTGAATACTTCGTCTGTCACTACCCCTGAATTGCTTTCACCTGCGTCCCTTGTAACCGGTATATGGCTACGACTAAAAGTGGCAGAAACTATGCTGGCATTGTCTACTTCAGTACCGGTAACATTATGGTGTGAGGCACCAAAGTCAGTAAAATTTCCCACTCCACTTTCTACAATTGTTTCGATTGGTGTCTCAGCCCTACTAATTACCCTGCGGGACCGTAAGCGACGAGACAATTCACTCGTTTCGTTCTGTTCATTTGAATCTAGTGATGACATTTTATCGTCTGCCATAACTCACATATTTACAAACAGTAAGTCAATGAAGTTCGTTTGAGCTACGTCCGTCAGCTGTCGACAGAGATGTAATTTATAGGTTGCGAGTCGGTTGTCACTGCTACGTCACAAGATCGGAATGTCGGGAGTTGCACGTCACGAGAACAAGAGACTGTTCTGGACTGAAAAGAAAGTATGGCTGCACAATGGTCAAAATAAATGAAAACTAAGGCTGGTCAGCTCCGCGAACAGACAGCGGACATTTAAAAACAAATGATATGCAATACACAACAATTGAATTTAAACAATATTTAAAGAAATTACCAATCTACTAAATGGAATATACTGAATTCAAAGCAATCTTTTTTTTACTGCAACTACTAAAGATCGTCACAAGTTGATTAATGTCGGATGAAACTAAGGAAGCTTGGCTACGGCTAATGAAATTTTAGCTTACGTTACTGATGACTGCCTTGGGCGTTTCAACTAGATTTTCGCACAAATTCGGTTCCAAAAAAAATCTCTCTTCGGTAATTTACTTTGAATATTTCGTTTCTTTCGCTCAATGGAAATTTTATTGCATGGTGTTTGATGCCATGCAACAAATAAAAAGCACAAGATTAGCTACAATTCTTTGTGAATATTCCCACAACGCGTATCTTATATAAATTTTTATTCCTTTGATTTTTTTTTTATTCAAGTCCCTGTTCGGGCTCCAATTATAACGATATGTTTACGTAATGTGTATACATAAACATACGTTATAAACGTCCCCGTTCGTAGTCGCTAATTATATCAATATGTTTCTTTTGTGCTGCAACATATAGCTATAAACAGTGGTGGAAATATATTTGCGAACGCTGACCGTATGCGGCTGCCTCTTGTTGGATCGTCTGATCAGTCGGAAGTTGCATTGCAGAGGAGAGTAAATGCCTATTCAAAATATTATTGCTTTTGGATAGCTCAACATGAATTTCTTAAGGGACCGTAGTTTATCATGCATTTACCAGTAGAATGTGGCGCGGAGAAAATATTTCGCCGCATACAACTTCCGTCCGATTTCGACGAAAGAATTCGTGACTGTGAACTGTCTATTTGGCAGAAACATAAAGAAAATTAAATAACTTCATGAAGGAGTGAGACATAGATTCTACACTAAATAAATAGTCCATACACCAATTCCATTTAAATCTGAATTTATGGCAATTAATAGAAGAACTTACACTGCAATGAAAAATTTAACATGGATGCCGTTTTGACTGGCACTTCTGTTCTGGTAATGACAATAATTCCTTTGACGTTTTCACATATACGTCGCACAATAAATTTACTGATATACAGTATTGCACTTTTAGTATTGCACTTTACTTTACACTAAAATAATATTATTTTTAACGATAATAATACGGTACCAAGACATGCGCGTCCGACACAAGTTACAAGAGACAAGAGAAGAATGAGTAACTGTTCATCGAGAATATCACGTAAAAAAAAAAGAAAATGTGTAAAAGTGTTCTTCTTCTGTCCGTTTTTTTCGCGCCGCGGTTTTCAAAGTCAATAACTCACTGCATCTCTGACGGCGCTTCGACAATAAACAAGTTACGTCACAGGTCGTTCACCTTTTACACTCTCGCAACATTATTTGCTAACTGTAGCTGTTGCCGAGCGACTGCTCGATTAGTGAATGATTTAAAGTGATAAGGCAATCACATAATGTTACAACTGACGACAAAAAAGAAAGAAATTAATTTGATGAGGGAATGTTTGATTAGCGTAGTGAGAAATGAAAGGGTTGCTCTACCTCTGAACAGAATGAAAGTACTGTTCAAAATAACAATTTGATTTATTATGACTAAACTCAAAATAATAATCAAAATACATGAAATAGTTACAATACGTCAAATTGCATACTCAAATAAATGCTGTGAAGGTGAAGTTGGGCCGGCCGCGTTCGTCTCGCGGTTCTAGGCGCGCAGTCCGGAACCGTGCGACTGCTACGCTCTCAGGTTCGAATCCTGCCTCGGGCATGGATGTGTGTGATGTCCTTAGGTTAGTTAGGTTTGAGTAGTTCTAAGTTCTAGGGGACTAATGACCACAGCAGTTGAGTCCCATAGTGCTCAGAGCCATTTTTTGAAGGTGAAGTTGTCCATGAACTAGATTGTGACATTTATGACCATATGGTATGTGGAGCCAATTCCTTACAACTCTAATCTTAAGAGAAACACCCAGCCAACCCAATATTAATTTCTGCTACAGTAGTGAGAACTCATACAATGAACACTCCATGTTAGAAAAGACGGGAACAGGCGCGCTGTGTTGAGCTCTGATTGTCACATAGCTAAATTCCATAATCTGCCGGTGCTGCGGACATACATTACCAAGCTGTCTTCTTAACTGCAAGGACACGATCTGGCATACCGGAGGCGATGGTGGTGATGATATTGACGCGAGTATAGCCCGAAACAAATTATCCTGGTCTGGTTGTTTCAGATTAAAGACTTCCTAGCAACACAAATGCTCCTCTGAGGGAGACGAAGAAGGCTCGCCAAAAAATCACTGACGGTACAGTGATTGATTTTAACAAGCGAAGTCACACAGTAACTCCGATACAGTCTACTTTAGCCAAAACTGCTCAAGACGGACAACATAGGCCACTTGTACGCAGAACGCTCAATTGCCAACTGTACTCGGAAAGTTACGCTGAAGTCTAAACTTCAGCAACTTCGTCAAACAGTTACAATCAAATGAAAGTATATTAGACAGTCAACGGAAGGCAGGGTGTCCGGAGCAGCGAGAGCTCAGTCTTGTAACCTACTCCTACCGAAAGGCGAGAGCCGACTCCTTCAAGAGCACCCGTACAGGCCAAACACAGAACATTACCGCCCCCACGACCGTGGTCGTCGTTAAACGTGCCAATTAGCAACTCGAAAACCAGCGAAAAATTCCACTCTATTGCCGAAGCACTACTATTCCACCAATGGAGATACTTGGCGCCAATTTCTCCGCCGATTTTGCTACGTCACGGAGCTATCCCCTGAGCAAGCCAATTACAGTTATGATTTTGCAGAAAACTCGGAACTTTGCCCGTCAAAAGTACCTGGGATCACAAGTCATCCCCACGCCTCGCTCATAGCACGTCAGAAAGTGTTTCCATACGTTTCTGCGAAGTAACGGAATCTCTAACCCGAGCCTCTTCTTGTGGCCCCTGTGGGCGTGTCATCCCCGCTCTTATGACAATGTCGGCGTCTGGACTGCATCCAACGACTTCCTCACACTCGTCAGCATAACCCTTTCAAGACCAGCAGAACCAGCCTGTCACCGGACCACGCGGGTGACGAGAGACGCTGCGTGGGAAGTCCGTGTGTGAAGGAATAGCAACTTTTCACCGCATGCAATAGAGAGGAAAATATTCATATCATCTGAGTTCTCAATAGTAGCCTTATAATGACCATATTCGGCTATACTTCCCTAAATCGAATTACTCAGAGTAAGATAGAATTATGAGAGGGGGCTCATGCCACCTCTCACCATATTGATCCAAGTGCACACACCCCACAGCATTACAGAGCCTCTATCACCTTGAACAGTCGCTGCTGACATGCAGGGTTCGTGGAGTCATGAGGTTGCCTCCATTCGCTCGATACAATGTGAAACGAGACTCCTCTGACCAGGCAACATGTCTCCAGTCATCACCAGTTTAATGTCAGTGTTGACGGGCCCAGGCGAGGCGTGAAGTTTTGTGTTGGGCAGCCATCAGGGGAACAGGAGTGAGCCTTCTGCTCCGAATGCCTATATCGATGATGTATCATTGAATGGTTCGTATGCTGACACTTGTTAGTGGCCCAGCATTGAAATCTGCTACAATTTGCGGAAGAGTTGCACTTCTGTCGCGTTGAACGATTCTCTTCAGTCGTCGTTGATACCGTTGTTCCAGGGTCTTTTTTCGGCCTCAGCGATGTCGGAGATCTGATGTTTTGTCGGATTCCTGATATTCACTGTACATTCTTACGGGAAAATCCCCACTTCACCGCTACCTTGGTGATGCTGTGTCCCGGTGGTCGTGAGTCGACTATAACAGCACGTTCAAACTCACTTAAATCTTAATAACCTGCCATTGTAGCAGGAGTAGCCGATGTAACGACTGCGTCAAACACTTGCTGTCTTATATAGGCGTTACCGACCGCAGCGCCGTATTCTGCCTGTTTGCACCTCTCTGTAGGTGAATATGCATGGCTATAGCAGTTTCTTTGGCGCTTCAGTATGTAATATGGGAGATCTCATAAGTTTATTTGAGACCATGGAAATATAGCATATGGGATGAATCAGTTCGCTGAGTCTCTGCAGTCGTTGCTGCATAAACACAGACATTTATCGACGGACAGGATGTCGCGGAATCCTTTCGGATTCATCACGAGATGGAAAACAGGGGGCACCGTGTCAGCTCAGGCTAAGAGTACCGCCGTCTTCCTGCTCGCTTGCCGTCAAATATTTGCATATGAGGAAAGAGAAGTGCTTCCGACGTCTGTGGAAAAACGTAAAATCCCACTTTCAAGAAATAAGCGAACTTCATTATTTTTGCCATGACCTTTAGCTGCAGTGCTATAGACATTCTGAAATGTCTTGTTCAAGATACAAAATAATTAAAGTAGAAAATTCAGAATACCGACACAATGCATCCTTGAAGAAAAAGAAGAAATATGAAACTTCATCACCCTCGGAAAATGGAAGATTTCCGCGGATTCAACTTTATTTTCGTACCAAAAACAATTCTTGTAATTTGTGCAGCAATCTATGGGCAATTTGGAAGTAGATGAAATTTGTTGGTGAAATACTAATTTTAAGCGTCAGTTCATCGGTTTGCGCAAAAGAGAAGTGACCTGAACAAAATGCACCAAAAGTAATGTAAGAATATGAGAGTCGAATCGCCGTGCGAGAATGGCCTTCCTTTACACCATCAAGAGCATCGAGTGATTTTAATTCATTCAGTGCCGCCATGTGATGAAAATGTATTGGTTCAATTTTTACTCTCTTGAATGTTGTTTTAAAGTCGTGAGTATCTTCTTGTTGTCATTGTAATAGTAATTTTGCTTTCTTTCTCAAAAACGACAAAGCAAATTGCGGAACCGTTGTCAACCGTTTGACTGAAGCCTGACTGATTCCTTACTTCAGTTCGGACACACGCTGTTAATGTTAGAAGTTTACATGCAGAATCACAGACGAATGTAACTAACAAAGGTTTCCCAACAGATCAGAGAACTGGTCTTCCTTGTTCCTCACTGCAGTCGTTTCATAACGTTCTGAGATATGACAACAGTAACAAGGGTGTGGGCTGAGGGAGATGCAGATGTTGGAGGAACAAAACCTTTGTATTTTCAGTACAGTGAATCAAAGATGAAAGAAGGAAGGCATTAACTTACTTTTCTTAAAATACAAGGCTTCGAAAGCGTTTACTTTCTGTGTTATACTGAGGCATGCGTTTTTTTATTCTCCCATCAGTCAAGGTTTTGATCGCTCTATCTCCATATCTATATAATTACTACCCTCGGACCCTCCTTCCTTTGACAAGCTAAATCTGACTACACTTTTACATACAGATTTCCAACCGCCCTGCTACTTTTCTGGCATTATGTACCCACGTAAAACACCACACAACATTTGACAACTATTTACTATTTCCTTGCGCTGCTGTACTTTCTATAGAATGAATATTTAGGCCTGAAATGAAACTGCTAGTGTCAAACTGCATTAAACAAGCAGCTGCCCTTCAAAAGACATACTGCAGCCTGACCAGTTGCATCTGCAGTTATGCTATATAGTTTTGCTGAAAGGCTTTTTGTAAGTATGATGGTGGTGACATCAACTTTTACGTATTATCATTTTACGTTTCTATAGGATGCCTCCGTCACTGATACTTGTGCCTACCACAATTATGAACAGTAGGCGACGGCAGCAGCATTTTGATTCATTCAAATTTCCTACTTTCTAATGCTGTGTTATCTATTTTACTTCTCAGAGAATATGTCAAATATTTAAACATGTTCTACATTTTCACCTGCACAAGCTCCAGACAGTACGACTATAGCCAGCAGCTTGCCAATAACTGCAGAGAAAGCTTAAGGGGAACAACAAATTGTTAGGTAACCTGCGAACCTTAGGTGACGCTCATACTCGTTTCCCAACAAAAGTGAACAGTCACAACTATTGTTACTACCAAACATCCATTCCTATTGCGAAAACTCAAAACTGAACCATTGAGAGCCCTTTAGGTGGACTTCCCTAGGTGCAAGAGGTAGTGCACTAACCTATGAATCGCATGGGTCCACTTATGAGTACCGATTAGCGGACAAGTTCCATCACACAGCGGCATCGAAACTTGCTTCCGCGAAAGTGATGAAAGTATTACAATGACTTGTGGAACCGGTATGTTGAAATACACCGGCTGTCCTGCATCTAAACTTCACCTTGATCCATACCGTCAGAGGACATGGATTCATAAGATAATTTGATACTGAACGATGACACCAGTCAGAGGCGACTGTATGAAAGTTGGTCGGTAAATGTAGCCTCTCAAAACGCCATTGGCGTTGTAATATACTGTTGGTGGTTACGTTTGCTGCATCGTTAAGGTGCCCCGTAATAAAGGACCGAATAAATATGCAAATGATTAGCAAAACAGCGCAAGAGCACGAAGTAGATAGATGTACCTTGTACCTCACTCTACACTGAGTAACCAAACTACAGGTCGTAGTTGTCTCCCTTTTTCTACTTTAGCCTTAAAATTGGCCCAAAGGTGCCTAAAGCCTTCCTCTTTAATGTTGCAAAAGCCTGGCTTCCAGCGAC
The DNA here is from genome assembly GCF_023897955.1 of Schistocerca gregaria. Lineage (NCBI taxonomy): Eukaryota > Metazoa > Arthropoda > Insecta > Orthoptera > Acrididae > Schistocerca > Schistocerca gregaria. Next base: position 515,481,590 of record NC_064921.1, on the reverse strand, counting down.
GTCACTATCGTGCTCTGCAACGCTTCAAACAATGGAGAAAAGGACACAGCTCAGTCCATGTGAACTGCAAGCTGAGTTAATAATGTCACGGTGGTGCTCCAAAACCGGCTGTGAGCACTATAGGACTTAACTGCTGAGTTCATCAATCCCCTAGAACTTAGAACTACTTAAATCTAACTAACCTAAGGACATCACACACATCCATGCCCGATGCAGGGTTCGAACTTACGACCGTAGCGGTCGCGCCGTTCCAGACTGTATCGCCTAGAACCGTTCGGCCACCCCGGCCGGCTGTTACGGTGTGATCGTGTTTTCCGTCGCACTATCACAGCACAGGCCTACATTGATGTTTTAAGCACCTTCTTGCTTTCCACTGTTGAAGAGCAGTTCCGGAATGGCGATTGCATCTTTGAACACGACCGAGCACCTGTTCACGTGTGTTTGACGTTTACGGGCGCTAAACAGCACGGTCATCAGCACCCAACCTGTTCATAACCCACGTCTTGCGGCGGAGTGGTTAGAAGACAATTACATCCCTGTAATGGACTGGCCTGCACAGTGCCCTAACGTGAACCCAACAGAACAACTTTTGGATGTTTTGGAACACCGACTTCGTGCGAGGCCTCACCGACCAACTTCGATATACCTGTATCTCGTCAGTGCAGCACACCGTGAAGAACGGGCTGCCATTCCCCAAGAAACCTTCTAGTACCTGATTCAAAGTGTGCCTGCGAGAGTGGACCCTGACATTAAATCTAAGGGTTGTTCAAATTGAAATGATTCTAATCACTATGAGACTTACCATTTGAGGTCATCAGTCCCCTAGACTTAGAACTACTTAAACCTAACTAACCTAAGGACATCACACATATCCATACCCGAGGGAGGACTCGAACCTGCGACCATAGCAGCTACGCGGTTCCGGACTGAAGCGCCTAGAACCGCTCGTCCACAGCGGTCGGCGCTATGGGTGGGCCAACACCAAATAAAATTCCAGCGTTATTGATCTAGGTGTATAATCTCAATGACCCTTTGCGACTAGCGCTCGAGAGGACATACATAGTGGTCGTTCGGCTGTGCACATTCGTACAGCAACTTCCCGCATCTTGATTCAGGCAGTGACACCACCTCGGCTTCCGAAGTTATGGTTTTGCGTATAGCATCACATTGGACGTATCTGTGTGTGGAGATTCCTAGGAGAAGGAACATTGACGTGACGATGTATAGCGCCATTGTGTACACAACACTGTCGCGTTGGTTTGCATAGCTGTTACTTTGAACGCAGCTGATACATTTATGGTATACTGAGGCCGATGGTTGTGGCGTGTCTTCTCTGTAACGTGACTTTCTCACAAGATAACGGAGGGCCGCTGTCCTGACCCACGTCAGCATGTAGGGTGCGCGACTGTTGTCTTAGTGAGTGCCATGTCGAATGGGCTGCCGGAAGACTGGAAGCACTCTACAGGCTGAGAAACGAAATCTAGCATAGGTTGAAGCAACATGGAATAACGTGCCCATACTTGGCGTCTAAGCTCATTTCAACTTGATAATCGACCGAAATAAAGCACTTGTTGTTGGCCGAGATGCTAGCTCTGTGTGCTACATACTCCCAAATCACCTAAATCACCTACAAATTTAGTCATGTATGCTTCCTATTATACTGTATACACGTAGTTGAAACCTGGTAGTCAAGGGAAGGCAAGATTCGGTTATGATTGTGGATGGGGCCGTAATCAGTTACTGTTGGTTGTCTTATACAGTTACACACAATTTACTTTAAACCAGTAATTCCAGACTCAACAATAAATAAAAATACCACACCTTATTAATGAAGGAATAAACAAATGTGTAAATAATAGCGTTTTCAGTGAGTTACAATTTAGCAATTCACCATTAAATACAGATACAGCAGATAATGTTTTAAAAGAAAGTCACTGTGAGCTGGACAGAAGGCCTTACAGAGTCAGGAATGGCAATAAATTAGGAACTGTTTAAAACTCGCTGCAATAGGTATTGAATTATTAAAGACAAGTCACCAAAAACACAGCAGCAGGCATTAGACGCTAGGAATGGCAGTAAGTAACGTTTTAAGGCTTACAGCTAAAATACAAATTCCAAATTATAATTTTAAGGCAAAGGACCACAATAACAGCTGAAGGCCTCACACGCCAGGAACGGCAGTAATATAAAAAAAATTAGAAACCTGCTGTAAAACAGCAAATTAAATAGTAAATTTAAATTAAAAAAACAAGCAGCTGATCACCAAACGGGAGAAATAAGATGATGGTAAATTTTATAACACAACACAACCCTTAACATCCACTGAACACTACACATCTACATTTATACCAGAAGGCGACTAGAACCATCAACTAGACATATTTAACCTTTAATTTAGGCGTTACAAGGTATTATAATAAATAATACAATAATAAAACACAAGGACCGGTACATAAGTTCCTTAAATGATACTCAGGCAGATTATACCCATAGAAGGCGTGGGCTGAAGAAGCGTTACACTGAACTATTGGCCATCCGACCTCCTTTTAGAACACACATATCTTACAAGAACCAAGGGGCCAGAGACGGTGCTCCAGGAATCGACCTCTGAGAAGGTCTATCAACAAACACTTTCGCGAGAGATGAGATAGACAGCTAAGAGTTGCATTCACTTCACAAGCTGGTATCTCAGACCAGTGACAGTCTAACGAATGACTAATGATAATCTTGCTGAAGCCGGCCGCTGTGGCCGAGTGGTTCTAGGCGCTTCAGTCCGGAACCGCGCTGCTGCTACGATCGCAGGTTCGAATCCTACATCGGGCATGGATGTGTGTGATGTCCTTAGGTTAGTTAAGTTTAAGTAGTTCTAAGTCTAGGGGACTAATGACCTCAGATGTAAAGTCCCATAGTGATTAGAGCCATTTGAACCATTTGAACCATCTTGCTGAAGCTACCTGACACCTCATAAACCAAATGAAACGATGGAACAATAAGCCAAAGCCGGAACCGGCGGTCAGCACTACGTGCCCAGAATACTGTGTTTAGAGCGCTCAGAACGAAAAAGGAAACACTGCCACCAGAGTAGGAAAGTCACCCACCGGCCTACAATCAACAAAACTGATAACAAACAGACCCGAACTTTTCGACTCTGTATGTGCAAAACAGGGAATCAGTGATCATAAGGCCATTGCAGCACCCCTGAATATGGAAGTTAATAGGAATATAAATGAGGGAGGTAGGTTTATCTGTTTAGCAAGAGTAATAGAAGGCAGATTTCAGACTACCTATCAGATCAAAACGAAAATTTCTGTTCAGACACTGACAATGTTGAGTGTTTATGGAAAAAGTTAAAGGCAATGGTAAAATGCGTTTTAGACAGGTACGTGCCGAGTAAAACTGTGAGGGACGGGAAAAACACACCGTGGTACAACAACAAAGTTAGAAAACTACTGCAGAAGCAAAGAGAGTTTCACTCCAAGTTTAAACGCAGCCAAAACCTCTCAGACAAACAGAAGCTAAACGATCTCAAAGTTAGCGTAAGGAGGGCTATGCGTGAAGCGTTCAGTGAAATAGAAAGTAAAATTCTATGTACCGCCTTTAAAGAAAACCCTAGGAAGTTTTGGTCTTACGTTAAAACAGTAAGTGGCTCGAAACAGCATATCCAGACACCCCGGGATGATGATGGCATTGAAACAGAGGATGACACGCGTAAAGCTGAAATACTAAACACCTTTTTCCAAAGCTGTTTCACGGAGGAAGACCGCACTGCAGTTCCTTCTCTAAATCCTCGCACAAACGAAAAAATGGCTGACATCGAAATAAGTGTCCAAGGAATAGAAAAGCAACTGGAATCACTCAACAGAGGAAAGTCCACTGGACCTGACGGGATACCAATTCGATTCTACACAGAGTACGCGAAAGAACTTGCCCCCCTACTAACAGCCGTGTACCGCAAGTCTCTAGAGGAACGGAAGGTTCCAAATGATTGGAAAAGAGCAAAGGTAGTCCCAGTCTTCAAGAAGGGTCGTCGAGCAGATGCGCAAAACTATAGACCTATATCTCTGACGTCGATCTGTTGTAGAATTTTAGAACATGTTTTTTTGCTAGAGTATCATGTCGTTTTTGGAAACCCGGAATCTACTCTGTAGGAATCAGAATGGATTCCGGAAACAGCGATCGTGTGAGACCCAACTCGCGTTATTTGTTCATGAGTCCCAGAAAATATTAGACACAGGCTCCCAGGTAGATGCTATTTTTCTTGACTTCCGGAAGGCGTTCGATACAGTTCCGCACTGTCGCCTGATAAACGAAGCAAGAGCCTACGGAATATCAGACCACCTGTGTGGCTGGATTGAAGAGTTTTTAGCAAACAGAACACAGCATGTTGTTATCAATGGAGAGACGTCTTCAGACGTTAAAGTAACCTCTGGCGTGCCACAGGAGAGTGTTATGGGACCATTGCTTTTCACAATATGTATAAATGACCTAGTAGATATTGTCGGAAGTTACATGCGGCTTTTCACGGATGATGCTGTAGTATACAGAGAAGTTTCAGCATTAGAAAATTGTAGCGAAATGCAGGAAGATCTGCAGCGGATAGGCACTTGGTGCAGGGAGTGGCAACCGACCCTTAACATAGACAAATGTAATGTATTGCGAATACATAGAAAGAAGGATCCTTTATTGTATGATTATATGATAGCGGAACAAACACTGGTAGCAGTTACTTCTGTTAACTTTCTGGGAGTATGCGTGCGGAACGATTTGAAATGGAATGATCACATAAAATTAATTGTTGGTAAGGCGGGTACCAGGTTGAGATTCATTGGGAGAGTCCTTAGAAAATGTAGTCCATCAACAAGGGAGGTGACTTACAAAACGCTCGTTCGACCTATACTTGAGTATTGCTCATCAGTGTTGGATCCGTACCAGATCGGGTTGGCGGAGTAGATAGAGAAGATCCAAAGAAGAGCGGCGCGTTTCGTAACAGAGTTATTTGGTAACCTTGATAGCGTTACGGAGATGTTTAACAAACTCAAGTAGCAGACTCTGCTAGAGAGGCTCTCTGCATGGTGGTGTATCTTGCTCGCCAAGTTTCGAGAGGGTGCGTTTCTGTATGAGGTATCGAATATATTGCTTCCCCCTACTTATACCTCCCGAGGAGATCACGAATATAAAATTAGGGAGATTAGAGCGCGCACGAAGGCATTCAGATAGTTGTTCTTCTTGCGAACCATAGGCGACTGGTACAGGAAAGGGAGGTAATGACAGTGGCACTTAAAGTGCCCTCCGCCACACACCGTTGGGTGGCTTGCGGAGTATAAATGTGGATGTAGATGAATGGAACACGAGAAGAAGGCAAACAGGCGCAACCATGACAACTAAACGATACCGTCTGGCCTCCAACAGAGGGCGGAGACCTACAAACAGCAGCAACGCGAGCCGCAGCACGGCTCAGTGGTAAGTAAAATTTCGATATATGCTTCTCTTAGCGCTGGTGGAGGAATGGAATGCAGAAGTGAAACAGATTCCTTCCAGTGTGGGACCCTCAGTACTGTCGTCGTTATCTTACGACTTTGGAGTCACCTGTCCCCTCGCAGCGGCTGAAGGTAGTGGAATGCGATCCGGAGTGTTTGCTCGCCCTGTGCTGTTGTGGGTGGTCCCTGTGGGCAGAGCAAGCCGCCACCCAAGCGCGTGCAGTGTCCGCGCTGCTCGACATGCGGTGTCCCTCCAGACGGGAACGCGTGCGCGGTCGATTGCGATCTCGCTGGCCGATTTGTAGCGACGGCGACTAATTCATTCGGCGCCGCATCAGATAAGCCAGTGATCGATGCCGGCCTCAGCAGCACCGAGCGGCGACCACGTTCCGCGCACGTGTCTGCCCGCCTCCGGCCGGCCGCCGGACTGCAGTCAGAGGAATTTGTTCCGCTAACTAGGGCCGGCCTCTCAGATACTTCCCACTTGTTGCTTGCCTGCGTTTCTTGAACCACAATGAAAGAATTCCAAAGGAGGCGCTACTTTAGCCCACCTCAGTGTGGCTCCTGTGCTGCAGTTTAGCGTCATAGAGGGTCACCGTTCTGTTTGAAATAGGCCCGGTATTCTGACACCGGTGGTTTGTTACATGCAGAAGGGTCATCATTGCCCAAATCATGTATCAAGGACACTGCAGGAGTAACTTTACGGACTGCAGTAGGAAATGGTGTAAAGCACAAGCACAGTGCAAGAAACAAAATCGACAGATGTAAAGGTAATATCCGGAGTACCACAGATAAGTGTGATACGACCGTTGCTGTTTACAATGTATGTAAATGATCTAGTGCAAAGGGTCGGAAGCCCTTTAAGCAACGCCAAAAGATAGTAAGGATTTGCAGAATGACCTGCAGAAAACTGATGATTCGTGCAGGCTCTGGAAGTTGACCCTGAACGTAAATAAATGTATCATATTGCGTTCACGTAGGAAAAGACATGAGAAACATTTGGAGGGAGCCTCTGCCGTAAAGTATCTAGGCGTAACTATCTAGAGCCACCTTAAGTGCAATGACCATATATACTCCCGGAAATGGAAAAAAGAACACATTGACACCGGTGTGTCAGACCCACCATACTTGCTCCGGACACTGCGAGAGGGCTGTACAAGCAATGATCACACGCACGGCACAGCGGACACACCAGGAACCGCAGTGTTGGCCGTCGAATGGCGCTAGCTGCGCAGCATCTGTGCACCGCCGCCGTCAGTGTCAGCCAGTTTGCCGTGGCATATGGAGCTCCATCGCAGTCTTTAACACTGGTAGCATGCCGCGACAGCGTGGACGTAAACCGTATGTGCAGTTGACGGACTTTGAGCCAGGGCGTATAGTGGGCATGCGGGAGGCCGAGTGGACGTACCGCCGAATTGCTCAACACGTGGGGCGTGAGGTCTCCACAGTACATCGATGTTGTCGCCAGTGGTCGGCGGAAGGTGCACGTGCCCGTCGACATGGGACCGGACCGCAGCGACGCACGGATGCACGCCAAGACCGTAGGATCCTACGCAGTGCCGTAGGGGACCGCATCGCCACTTCCCAGCAAATTAGGGACACTGTTGCTCCTGGGGTATCGGCGAGGACCATTCGCAACCGTCTCCATGAAGCTGGGCTACGGTGCCGCACACCGTTAGGCCGTCTTCCGCTCACGCCCCAACATCGTGCAGCCCGCCTCCAGTGGTGTCGCGACAGGCGTGAATGGAGGGGCGAATGGAGACGTGTCGTCTTCAGCGATGAGAGTCGCTTCTGCCTTGGTGCCAATGATGGTCGTATGCTTGTTTGTCGTCGTGCAGGTGAGCGCCACAATCAGGACTGCATACGACCGAGGCATACAGGGCAACACCCGGCATCATGGTGTGGGGAGCGATCTCCTACACTGGCCGTACACCTCTGGTGATCGTCGAGGGGACACTGAACAGTGCACGGTACATCCAAACCGTCATCGAACCCATCGTTCTTCCATTCCTAGACCGGCAAGGGAACTTGCTGTTCCAACAGGACAATGCACGTCCGCATGTATCGCGTGCCACCCAACGTGCTCTAGAAGGTGTAAGTCAACTACCCTGGCCAGCAAGATCTCCGGATCTGTCCCCCATTGAGCATGTTTGGGACTGGATGAAGCGTCGTCTCACGCGGTCTGCAAGTCTACCACGAACGCTGGTCCAACTGAGGTGCCAGGTGGAAATGGCATGGCAAGCCGTTCCACAGGACTACATCCAGTACCTCTACGATCGTCTCCATGGGAGAATAGCAGCCTGCATTGCTGCGAAGGGTGGATATACACTGTACTAGTGCCGACATTGTGCATGCTCTGTTGCCTGTGTCTATGTGCCTGTGGTTCTGTCAGTGTGATCATGTGATGTATCTGACCCCAGGAATGTGTCAATAAAGTTTCCCCTTCCTGGGACAATGAATTCACGGTGTTCTTATTTCAATTTCCAGGAGTGTAAAAGAGATAGTGGGAAAAGCTTCGCCCAATTCCTGAGTATTGTTCATGTATCTGTGATCCCTGTCAGGAAGGACTGACAGAGAAGATAGAGCGGCGCGTTTCGTGACGAGATCGTTTAGCTGGCAAGAGTGCGTTACGGAGATGCGAAACAAACTCCACTTGTAGCGTTACAAGATAAGCGTTGTGGATCGCAGAGAGAGTTACTATTGAAATTTTGGGACAGCAGTTTTTAAGATGAGTCGGACAACATATTACTTCCTCCCAATACATCTCCCATACGACCTGAAAGGTTCGCAGGAGAGCTTCTGTGAAGTTTGGAAACTAGGAGACGAGGTACTGGCGGAAGTAAAGCTGTGAGGAAGGAGCGTGAGTCGTGCTTGGGTAACTCAGATGGAATAGCACTTGGCCGCCAAAGGCAAAGATCCCGAGTCTCGGTCCGGCACACAGTTTTAATCTGCCAGCAAGTTTCATATCAACGGACACTCCATTGCAGAGTGAAAATCTCAGACTCGTCACAGAACATCTTTACCTTGTACAACAGCGAGGGAATGCTGATAGCAACTTAGGCTTTCGTAGTACGTGAAAGACGAAGAAAGGAAGCGGACGTTTTGCTAGTAGTCGCCCATGGTTAACTACACTGCCCAGTGACACTAACGTTCAAAAATGGTTCAAATGGCTCTGAGCACTATGGGACTTTACTTCTGAGGTCATCAGTCCCCTAGAACTTAGAACTACTTAAACCTAACTAACTTAAGGACATCACACAACACCCAGCCATCACGAGGCAGAGAAAATCCCTGACCCCGCCGGGAATCGAACCCGCGAAACCGGGCGTGGGAAGCGAGAACGCCACCGCACGACCACGAGATGAGGGCGACACTGACGTGACCACCTTTTAAAAACCACAGTTTTGCAGCGCTGAGGTGGAGAGATCCAGTCGATGAGGTTCTGGAAGATGTGGGTATGGACCCACGCCGACTCCCGCTCTGTGGCCAGCTGCAATAGGCTTCTAAGATGAGGATACATGGCGGGTACAATCCGACCGAGGTGGTACTATCGATTCTCGATTGGGTTTAAATCTGGGACGTTTGGTGGCAAGGCGAGTATGGTAAATTCCTCTTCGAACCACTCACGTACGCTCTGAGCTGTGACATGTTACATTGTCCTGCAGGTAGATGCCATAGTGCAGAGAAAAACAGATAGCATGTATAAGTGGATATGATCCCCAATGATAGCTGCCCACTTATATTTTCCTGTTGTGGCTTCCAGAGTAACGATATGACCTAGGGAATGCCATGAACACATTTCCCAGACCATATTGCTCCATCCTCCGGCCTGGACTCTTCCGACGATTGTTGCAGGGTGTTTGACGACGATGGTGCATAAAATATGATTCATCTGAGAGGGCCACCTGTTAACCCACAGTGCACGTATAGTTGCGGTATTGGCACTCCAGTTCCAGCCTCCGTCACCGACGAACTGTTAGCGTGGTTGCATGAATTAGGCAACTGCTTCGATGGCCCATATCCAGCAACGTTCAGTGAAAGATCGTCGAGGGGACACAGTTGGTAACCCCTTCTTCGTCTGGACGTCATTTGCTCAACAGTTGCACGTCTGTTCGCGCTTACGCATCTCTGCAGCCGCCGTTCACACCCGCTATCTAAGGCTCTTGGTTCACCACAGTTGTATCGGCGCTGATTTTGGATAGCACCATGTGGCCATGTATGGTACACTTTAACCACGGCAGCACGCGAACAGTTTATAAACTCAGTCGTTTCGGAAATGCTCCCACCCCTGGTCCAAAAGCCACTGATCATGTCCTTTTGGACGTCAGAGAAACAGCTCTCTTTCCTCATTGCGGTAACGACTGCACTATTTTCCGCGTTCCCTGGACACGCTTTATATACCTGTCAATGCTACTGCTTGTACCTGCCGTCGAAAATAAGGCCGGCCGGGGAGGCCGAGAGGTTCTAGGCGCTTCAGTCTGGTACCGCCCTACCGCTACGGTCGCAGGTTCGAATCCTGCGTCGGGAATGGATGTGTGTAATGTCCTTAGGTTAGGTAGGTTTAAGTAGTTCTAAGTTCTAGGGGACTGATGGCCTCAGATGTTAAGTCCCATTGTGCTCAGAGCCATTTGAACCATCGTTTCTGTCTCTGTCAACAAAACTTTCAAGTCCAGCAACACTTGGTACTCCAGTACCTCCTCGAACAATGGCAACAGTAAACCATCCGTTACCATGACCAAACGTATGGTAGCATACGTATGGTAGCATTAATGTGACTGGGCAGTGTATATGTGTGATTGGTGAGTTATGGATCAGGATCGATGATAAATAGAATTGATTGTTGACGTACCACATACAGCAAGCGTAGCAATAACGATTTCATTAATTCATCGTAGCTTTAGGGTAAGCAAATCTGACTTAAAGTCGTTACGTTAGTGGCTTGAGTGATATAAATCGATATTTTAGAATGACGGAGTAAATTCGCTGGTCAAATCATCCTATTCCGGTCTACTCTTTTAGTGAGCATTGCCACCTATTTGAATCAGTTAATATTAAGTGCATGGTGGCAGCCCTTAAAGAGGTGCCGAAGTTTAAAGTGTTTTGTTTCCAGGAACTTGCGCTAGGCTCAACCCGTTGCGTTACAAAGCTAAAACAAAGTGACAGATTGACTTGGAAATAGTGACGCACAGTATGTGAAACTGTAATCAGAAACCCGTGTACGAAACTTCGTAATCCCGCAGTTGTCAAGGAGAGCGGGTAAAGACACGTCTGGATGTACGAAAACTGAGTATTCGGAACCAATAACTGCAACTAAAATGGCTCTGAGCACTATGGGACTTAACATCTGAGGTCATCAGTCCCCTAGAACTTAGACTACTTAAACATAACTAACCTAAGGACATCACACACATCCATGCCCGAGGCAGGATTCGAACCTGCGACCGTAGCGGTCTCGCGGTTCCGGACTGAAGCGCCTAGAACCGCTAGGCTATCACGGCCGGCAATAACTGGAACTGTTTTGGTAATTGTTACGCAACTCAACTCCTTACATAACTCCTTTTATAGCTCGAAAGTACTCATCTCAATACTACAGTATGCAAATCAGTTGTGAAAAAGACTTCAGAGATGTACAAGTATTTGATTTTCTCAAAAATTTCGGGTTTTCGTTATTCACACTGCTGACAGTCCGTAAGCAGAAAGTTCAGACTGCTGAAAAAGTGTCACATGAAGTGAGATTCCAGGTCTTGAGGAATGCTCACTGAATTGGCTTAATCCATGTAGAGGACAAATCGTCCTCATCACAGGATGTATAGTTGACGAAAAATCATTCTCTGTTGGTATGGTCATTCAAGGGTCAACTGATAATAAGGGTGGCTCATAAATCTTCTTTCACAAAATCATTTTTAAGGAGATTGGTTGTAAAAGTGCACGTTGCCTGTTTTGGAGTTTTCTTCTTCTTACTTTCTTCTCTCCTTCTTCATCTGCCCCGTCATAGTCTTTACTCTTATCACAGGAAAGCCAGAATTTGAACGTCAGTCAGGAGACCACAGACTTCCACATGAACGTCAAAATTTACACAATCACGTAATGTCAAATATTGTCCATGCCTCCGCCCTTCTCTTATTGTTCCAGTTCATTCTGTATTCATTGCTGAATCCACAGTTACTTAAACAGTTCAAAATCATCGGGTAGGTAACATTCTTCCACGTATCATCAGGCAAGAACATTGCTGACAGAGCATAATTGTTCGAACACGGACCATTTTCAATGCTACACATATCGTCATTACAGTTTAGCTGCGGTAAATTGTTCAAAAATTCTGATTTACCCCTTGCCATTGTCTGGGCTCAACAATCACTCATCGAAAAGTTCTGCTGCCATACACGCTCTTTTACTAGAGTAGTAGTAAAATACAAGAAATGAACTCATAACCCTGAAAATCTACGGTTAGCAGCTTTCGTTATGAAAAGACGTTTGGCTCTGTGAGGGGAGCCTACGTTTTCTATAAGCAACAACGTTACGTTTCCTCTCCTGTGCCATCTCTCAAGAAATTGTCGTCTGTAAAAGGCAACATTCGGTCACCAAGACATTTGAAAACATGTTTCATCAATACTAATGATGTCGCATGAGTCTCAATTTTCCAGCCTGCTTTCTTTCTTATTTTTCCCTGTCATCGTACTCAGTCTGTGTCCTGGCAATGGAACGTGACAGTGTCTCTACGCATAAAAGTCAATGTCCGGATTGAGTGACTCACCGACTCTTCATCGCCCAGCCCAAACCTCTAAGAACAGGAACTTGAAGTTTGCATATGGTGTTTATCTTACACATATTCTAGGCGTCGTTTAAAAAGGGATTTTTCGAAATTCCACCTGTAAGTGGTGGTGGGAGGAGGGGGTGGGGAGAGCGGGGAGTGGAAAGAGAGATAGAAGATTTTTTGAAAATTTCTAGCTAGACCTACGAAAATTGGTATTTCGTTTCTCGGTCAGATATAAAGGAATAAGTGTTTCGGCATTTTCGGGGTGAAATAGTGGGTGAAAGTTCTTTTTTACAAAATGTATCGTTACTAAAGAACTTCTAACATATTTTTGTACTACCTCTATGAAAACTGGCATTTTGTTTCTAGGTTACAAATTAAAAAATACGTGTTTAAGTGTTTTTTGAAATTCGACTCCTAAGGGGGAAAAATAGGGGGTGAAATGTCTTATGAAAATATTTAATCGTGAAAGCATTTTTAAAATAAAAGTGTGAAAATTTTAATTTGACTACTCAGTTAGAAATAAAATAATGCTAACTGCATTGTTTTCTGAAACTCAACGACTCCAGGGATGAAAGTTTTCATTGAAATATTTCGTTATGGAAGATTTTTAAACCTAAATCTATGATATTTTAAAGTTGGCTTCTCTGTTAGAAGTAAAAATATATATGTTTCACTGTTTTTGAAAATTCAGTCCCTAAGGGGGTGAAATAAGGGATTCAAATATTGACGAAAATATTTCGTTATATTAAAAAAAAAATTTAAGCTAGCTATGTGTGTGACAACTGATATTTCACTTTTCAGTTAGACGTACGTGATGACTGGATGTTGTGCGATGTCCTTAGGTTAGTTAGGTTTAAGTAGTTCTAAGTTCTAGGGGACTGATGACCATAGATGGTAAGTCCCATAGTGGTCAGAGCCATTTGAAGTTAGTCGTAAAGAAATATGTCTTAGGTAATGAAGTTTGTATGTAAATATCACTAGAAGAACGCAAACGGCATGATTAACAAAAACCTTGGACTCTGACTACCAGAATCGCTTTTTGAGCAGAAATACATTCGGAAAAGACCATGCTTCTACGGCCTTAACTAGCATGAAAGGTGAAGAAGGTGTTGCAGTTGGTTAACAACATAAATAATCGGTTAAAGGAAAGCAAAAACATCAGTGCAGTTCGCAGAGACTACGCAAGCGAAGCAGCGGGCCGTAAGCTAGTCAGTTTATTTTCATATAACACACCGGCCTGGACGCCTTGCATAACTCCTTGGAAGGTCTGACTGCTCATAATGTCACACGTTACTACCTCATCAGCGGACTTAGGTTTTGTGGCTCATTTTGTCATATGTTTCACTTTCACAAGAAACTATGGACCGCCAGAGTGGAGAAGGTAAGCGGCCTTGACTTTTCCTTGAATCCGGCAAGAGCCTCACACAACCGCAACGAGCGCCAGCAATTGCATGCCGACAAATGCGCTACTGCTGGGCGTGTGAGTTGCCATTGTGTTCGCGCCGCCCTTCAAATATTTACCAGTCACGGAGGGGGCGGCGCCTGGAATGCGTTTCGCATACTCGTACACCTGGCCGCAGCCGTGCGCGGTCACGTTCTCAGGCAGACTGCTGGGCTGCAAAAGTAGTTGCGTCAGTGAAACGGCCCAACGGAGAACCTCTCCTCTGTAGCTCGTCCCGAACTTCTGTGTTTGATTTCCGTACTATTGAGTCATTTTATTGTCTCCACATTCTAGAAACCAAGTTAATCGAACACATGGCAGCTAGACGAACTGGAAGATTGGTATGGATATTTGGAGTCTATATGGAGCTACGGAGCCCGCAAGGATCTTCAAAGCTTTTGAAGGGGCACGTCTCTCTGCTTTCACTTTGACCGTGTCGGTTTCACAGATATTATAAACGGAGGATGTGGAGTAGTTTCGTTGACTATGAAGCACTGTGAAAATTGAAGTTTTCTTGTCATCATTTACATGCAAAATATATTAAGTGTGTGACCAAGTAACACTCAGTCCAGGCGCATTAATGTAACCACGACCTCTGTTCGGCGTCAATGTGCATTAACCACTCACAGACGGCGTGTGGCAGCACTGGCAGTGGAGGGGGATAGGGAGGGACGCGGAAAACACTGTACTCGTTACCGAGTGTGTGTATGTGTGTGTAATGAACCGGGGACCTAGAAACGGCGGAGAGGCTTTTCGTTCCACCGTAGCCCACAGTGATCTACAACCTCACAACAGTCACAACAGGCCACCCAACCGAAACCAAGGTTACTGTGCTGTCTCGTATCAGACGAATGCACCCCAAATCTTTGCTTGGAAGAGTAATTATGGCGTAGGCGTATGGGGAGACAGTGTTTGTTCAGCAATCGCCGACATAGTGTAACTGAGGCGGAATAAGGGGAACCAGCTCGCATTCGCCGAGGCAGATGGAAAACCGCCTTAAAAACGATCCACAGACTCTGCCAGTACACCGGACATCGACACAAATCCGCCGGGCGGATTCGTGCCGGGGATCGGTACACCTCCCCGAGGAAAGACGTCCGCGCGCCCGACCTTGCCTAGTCGGCGGTGCGAGTCTCCCGCATCGTCCCTACGCTCCTAGGAGTACGGGACCTCATCGTCATCAGATGAACACAACTCACACCGCCGACGTAAACCATGGCAGTGAAGTGATATGCATGCGTCAGTCAGCTGCATGGAATCAGAACAGTAAGGTGCGTAATTTTGGAACACGTATTATGTTCGAGTATACTGTCTTTTCTCGATACTAGAAATCTACTCTGTAGGAATCAGCATGGGTTTCGAAAAAGACGGTCGTGTGAAACCCAGCTCGCGCTATTCGTCCACGAGACTCAGAGGGCCATAGACACAGGTTTACAGATAGATGCAGTGTTTGTTGACTTCCGCAAGGTGTTTGACACAGTTCCCCACAGTCGTTTAATGAACGAAGTAAGAGCATACGGACTATCAGACCAATTGTGTGATTGGATTCAGGTGTTCCTAGATAACAGAACGCAGCATGTCATTCTCAATGGAGAGAAGTCTTCCGAAGTAAGAGTGATTTCAGGTGTGTCGCAGGGGAGTGTCACAGGACCGTTGCTATTCACAATATACATAAATGACCTTGTGGATGACATAGGAAGTTCACTGAGGCTTTTTGCAGATGATGCTGTGGTGTATCGAGAGGTTGCAACAATGGAAAATTGTACTGAAATGCAGGAGGATCTGCAGCGAATTGACGCATGGTGCAGGGAATGGCAATTGAATCTCAATGTAGACAAGTGTAGTGTGCTGCGAATACATAGAAAGATAGATCCCTTATCATTTACCTACAAAATAGCAGGACAGCAACTGAAAGCAGTTAATTCCATAAATTATCTGGGAGTACGCATTAGGAGTGAGTTAAAATGGAATGATCATAAAAAGTTGATCGTCGGTAAAGCAGATGCCAGACTGAGATTCATTGGAAGAATCCTAAGGAAATGCAATCCGAAAACAAAGGAAGTAGGTTACAGTACGCTTGTTCGTCAACTGCTTGAATACTGCTGAGCAGTGTGAGATCCGCACCAGATAGGGTTGATAGAAGAGATAGAGAAGATCCTACGGAGAGCAGCGCGCTTCGTTACAGGATCATTTAGTAATCGCGAAAGCGTTACGGAGATGATAGATAAACTCCAGTGGAAGACTCTGCAGGAGACACCCTCAGTAGCTCGGTACGGGTTTTTGTTAAAGTTTCGAGAACATACCTTCACCGAAGAGTCAAGCAGTATATTGCTCCCTCCTGCGTATATCTCGCGAAGAGACCATGAGGATAAAATCAGAGAGATTAGAGACCACACAGAAGCATACCAATAATCCTTCTTTCCACGAACAATAAGAGACTGGAATAGAAGGGAGAACCGACAGAGGTACTCAGGGTACCCTCCGCCACACACCGTCAGGTGGCTTGCGGAGTATCGATGTAGATGTAGATGTAGATGAGACATCACAGAGTGGCTGCAGGAACTGTCGCATTTTGACCTGCCAATTACCACAGTGCAACTTAAATTAACCGGTTTGTGGGCGTTCAAGGTGTATGTAAGGAATAGTGTGTCACTCACAACCATGTGACGCAATGAACAGTAGTCGTAAGAAATTCCAACCGACAGCGATCGGGACGAGAATAACGAGCAGTCTGAGTCTTATCAACGACGGTCGGATTCAAACGGGACAGAAATTGCCACTGTCAGTGAATTTAGGTAAGCTTCAATCAGTTTCCAAGCGGAAATCCTCAAGGGAACTGCATTCAACGGAGATCTGGAATCGAGTAGTTCACAAAAGACCATTTCCCACAACGTCGCCGGCCGGAGTGGCGCTAAAGTCTGGAACCGCGCGACCACTACGGTCGCAGGTTCGAATCCTGGGTGGATGTGTGTGATCTCCTTAGCTTACTTAGGTTTAAGTAGTTCAAAGTTCTAGGGCACTGAAGACCTCAGAAGTTAAGTCCCATAGTGCTCAGAGCCATTTGAACCATTTTTTAACCCACAATGTCAAATAAACCTTCACATCTTCAAGTGGGGCATGAAGCATAAATGCTTGTCAGTAGCTGACTGGATGTAAGTACTATGATGTGAAGAAACGTGATTTTGCCTCTTGTCCAATGATGTAAGGCGTCGTTCACCGACGGGTGAGTGGTGTGTTTAACCTGCAGTATGTGTGGACACAGTGTAAGCTGGAGGTGATTTGACATGTCTTTAGTGTGTGTACTATGTACCAATATTTTTGGCATAGACTTTCAGGTTACCATGAATGCGAACAAAGATATGCATCCCAGCCTTGTAGCATATTGAACTATTTTTTACATCTTCATGATGAGTATACTGTGGTCATTCTCGTCTTCCAAGAAGACAACAGTGGTCTTCTACATGTACACGATCCTCCTTTGGCTCAAATGGCTCTGAGCACTATGGGACTTAACTTCTGAGGTAGCCAGTCCCCTAGAACTTAGAACTACTTAAACCTAACTAACCTAAGGACATCACACATACCCATGCCCGAGGCAGGATTCGAACCTGCAAATGTAGCAGTCACGCGGTTCTAGACTGTAGCGTGCAGAAACGCTCGGCCACCCCGGCATGCGATCCTGCTTTGATCAACACTGTGACGTCCTATCGAATTTCAAGTGGCTTAAATCGCCCAAACTTAGTCCTGTAAAAATTACATGGGTTTATATGGAACAATGGGTGAAAACCAGGAATCAATATCCGTGCAAGTTACAACAAGTAAGCAACAACTTGAACTGGACGCAGTGCAGCAAAAATTAGCAGTTAGTTTTTGCAAAGTTAAACGAAAAAACATTTGTGCATAGCTGGAGGACCTTATATCCCATAATTTTATTTGCAAACACGCCCACCAGAAGTACAGTAAAACCGCAAATGTTGACAGGGAACTGTTAGTGTCGGAAGACGGCATTAGTGATGCGTGTCAGATATCCACTGCATTGTCCATGAAATCCTCCAGGGCACTGCTTTGAATACCATATGGATAAGGAGCCGTTCAGTTTATTGGTTGATTGGTTTGGGAGAGGCGACCAAACAGCTAGGTCATCAGTCCCATCAGATTAGAGAAGGGTGGGGAAGGAAGTCAGCAGTGCCTTTTGAAAGGAACCATCCTGCCTGAAGTGATTTAGGGAAATCACCGGAAACCTTAATCAGGATGGCCGGACTCGGGTTTGGGCACTCATTTCTGGTTTGCTTAGTAACCAATGTGATTCGCGTGTGGAAGTACGTCTGATGTCGTCGAGTGCCGATAGGGCGGCAAGTGGTGTGACCTCCCAGTCCGTCTGAAGTAAATGCTGTACCGGAGAGATCTAGATTCGGTATGAAGGATGCTGATCGTGTTCTGGTCATTAGCTCCGCCTTCTCCTCAGCAGAGCAGGTGGGTCCGTCAGGTCCCCGTGGTGGTGGTGTTTTGTCTTGTTGCCTGGTGAAGTGATGAGCTAGTTTCCATACGACAGTGCGTGAGATGTCCAGCTCGTCGAGTTTCTGTTCCCACTGTCCGTTTCGGTATGTTCATATTATATCCCGTGTCATACTCTGTATACTGTCGACGGGAAGTTTATTCTACGGTTCTTGGTGCGCTGTCAATACCACCTGTCAGCATCTCGTGGAGATGAGGCGGAAGTCCTTCTGGCGCAGTCCTGCTAAGTGCTATTGTGGTGTGATCATTAGAAGGGCGTCAGCTGCTGCATCTTAGACTACAGTGGTCAGTGCATCTATGGCCTCACCTGTTTGTCCTGTAAAAATGGTTGTGTGTTCTTGGGGTACGTCTATGAAATGTTTCCTTGAAAGGGGCCCAGTTCACGCGCTTGTAGTTTAGCATTCGGTGCGGTTCAGCTTTGTCTCTTTTGTATACACTACAAATGGTAGGTGGTCGGAGGCTAGATCGTGTTCACCAGCAACGTCGAGTGTTCCTGGGATTCTCTCTTTACGGACGCTATGTGTAGTATGTCTAGCCTCAGACTCCTATCGTTGGGCACGTGCGTTGGTACGTCAGGTCCTATAAAATGTAGATTAGAACCAGTGAGTGATCATATAGAGGTTTTGCTCATGTGCTCATTGGTCTCTGTAAACGACGATAGCTGCCCCACATCCAAAATCTGTCGGTCAATGAGCGCTATTATTTCAGTCCTTTTGTTTGGCCAGTACTTTTTTTTTCTCTGTAGTGCTTGGTAGTTGCAAGAGTTGTTATTGTTGGCGTCTGTAGGGCAGTGTGTAATGTGTGTGTGTGTGTGTGTGTGTGTGTGTGTGTGTGTGTGTGTGTGTGTGTGTGTGTGTGTGTGTAGTGTGAGTAATGGTTTCGCTGCCCCAGTTATGTTACTGTTTCGCTGTGCTGTTGCTGGATTTTCAACTGCGGTGCTCCTGAGTTTCCCAATACGCTGTTAATGTCCTTCTTCCTCTAGGGTCTTGGCTTCCCTTACATGAGCGCGTTTAGTTGCGTATGTGCGTGGCAGCTCTTTGTCACGGGTTCCAGTGTCGAATCGTACTGTTTCCTGTTAACACTCTACGCCTCCTTGTGTGTTATGACCCCCTGTAGTTGGCCAGGTGCAGCCCTCTACAGTTGTTGCCCCACGTCTGTCTGTCACGGCAAGTTTACACTACTGTGGGGCCTGGCAGCCAGAACATTTGCGGCAACAGCATGTGGTCGAATGTCCAAACCGGTGACAGTGGTGGCATTATAGGGGGGTCATCCGATGGATTTTTGGCTTGACGATAATGTGTAGGAGGTGGGTCAACGTCAGGAAGGTCATCGATTTAGTCAAGTCGGTCATCTGCACAAGACGGCATATGAGTGACTTCTCAGAGGAGAAGCCCCATGTGGCTAACGCTTTAATACTCCGAATAAAAGTCTAGGAGATCCTGAAGCACTGATGTGGGGAGATATCGTGTATGTATTTCTTTGACTACGAAATGTTCTTCGCGGGTGCTGTAAGTGCGACATTCCATTTCATTTTCTTTGAGGAGATTAAGTAAATTCGAGCAGTAAATTCTCCAGTTTGTTTTGTGTAACTGTCCTGTGAGTAACACATTTTATGAAATGTTTTATTTGGGATCGGGAAGACGACGGTTCAAATCCACGTCCGTCTGTCCTGATTCAGGTTTTCTGCTATCTCCTTACGTCCCCTGAGGAAAATGTTTAGATCGTCCTTTGAAAGAGTACGCCCGATTTCCTTTCCATCCTTCGTTAATCCAAGGATGTGCTTCGTTTTTAATGACCTTTCATTGTTCAGGCGCCATGAATCGCATGTACATGAAATGTATTCGCATTTTCGAATATGGAGAATCATCGACTGCATAGTGGAATGCCGACAGTGAAAATATGTGCCGGACCTTTAGTCGAACCCGTATTTTACAGCTGTTGCGAGCGATCGGCTTACCATTGTGTTATCGGAGCACAGTTCACGGCCAGACTCATAATTCCGTACGTCGTCAACTGTGTCTCCGTAACCTGCACTCGTACATCCAATATGTACAACGCATACAGGGGAGACATTTTCTAACAAAGTCGCTTGACCGGTGTCAGCGGCTAAATGAATTCTAAGACCCATGGTAGGAGTCTAGCCGTTGTTGTCGTAGGCTACGAATCAACTATGCCTAATATGGCTGGTGCTGCCACTGCACTATTTGTGTTGTGTTGTGAGGCCATTCTGCTGGTGCCAGTTGAGTGGGTGCTTAACAGCAGGTGAGCATGTGGGCTGACCTCCGTATCACACATTTCTCTGCTATGTTGGTGGTTGTTTTGGCGCCAGCATTCGCCGAAGTCTTCCTGTGGACGGAAGTGTCCGTGTCCATATAGAATTATATACACTGAACCGCCAAAGATACTGCTGTAGGCATGCGTATTCGAATACAGGCGTTTGTAAACAGGTAGAATACGGGGCCGTGGACGGCAGCGTCTGCATAAGACAACAAGTGTCTGCTGCAGTTGTTAGATCAGCTGAAGCTGCTACAATGACAAGTTATCAAGATTTAACTGCGTTTGAACGTGGTGATATAGTCGGCGCACGAACTTTGGGAAACAGCATTTCCGAGGTAGCGATGAAATGGGGATTTTCCCGCACGACCATTTCACAAGTGTACCGTGAATATCAGGAGTCTGGTAAAACATCAGATATCTGACATCGAAAAGGTATGCGGAAGGAAGAGAAATGCCTATAGTAAGTAAAGTAATCAGACGTCAGCGGAGCGCAACCACTGAAATTCCCTAATAAAGAACGGGATAACCTCACTAGGTAACTGACATGAAGATGGGGGAGTTTTGGCAAAGACTGGTATCTTCCTGAGCGTTGAGAATGTGTCAGCGAGATTTTATATTATAATCTAGTCGAGCTGTTGCTGGGTCTTTTTCTTCTGATGCTGCTGCTATATGTGCCGATTTCGTTGCTTCAGTTCACGGCTACCAGCCGCAGAAGTTCAGTCATAACGTCCAATTGGTCCGCTGTCTTGCTAGGTGTCACACCCATTCTGCAGCATACATACATACATAAAAAAAGTTTTGCAAACCTTGATTCCGAGAGTTCGGGAACCTGTACAGAAACTGCAGTAAACATAATATCCACTCTTTTTATTGTTCATGAAAACCACACGTTGCATATTGTACCATCATACAGCGAGACGTTCAGAGGTGGTGATCCAGACTGCTATACACACCGGTGCCTGTAAAACCCAGTAACACGTCCTCTTGCGATGATGCAGGAAGTGAAGAGAACATGATGCCAATCCTGAACGGTCCATTTGGCATGTTGTTGGACCCATCTGTACTGCAGTGCATGGTGTCCTGGTTGCAAAAACTGACTTCGCCGTTTACGTTGGGAGAGAAGTTGCGCATCGTGCAGCCTATTGCACACAGTTTGGGTAGTAACACGACGTCCTGTGGCTGCACGAAAAGCATTATTCAACATGGTGGCGTTACTGTCAGGGTTGATCCGAGCCATAATCCTTAGGTAACCGTCATCCACTGCAGTAGTAGCCAGTGGGTGGCCTGAGCAAGACAGGTCATCGAAAGTTTCTGTCTCTCTGTGTCTCCTCCATGTCCGAACAACATCGCTTTGGTTCACCCCGAGATGCGTGGACACTTCCCTTGTTGATAGCCCTTCTTGGCAGAAAGTAACAATGCGGACGCGATGAAACCGCAGTATTGACCGTCTAGGCATGGTTGAACTACCGACAACAAGAGCCGTTTACCTCCTTCCTGGTGGAATGACTGGAACTTTTAAGCTGTCGGACCGTCTCCGTCTAACAGGCGCTGGTCATGTATGCTTGTTTACGTGTTTGGGCGGAGTTAGTGACATCTATGAACAGTCAAAGGGACTGTGTCTGTGATATCCACGTTCAGCGTCTATCTTCAGCAGTTTTGGAATCCGTGGTGATG
The DNA here is from genome assembly GCF_023897955.1 of Schistocerca gregaria. Lineage (NCBI taxonomy): Eukaryota > Metazoa > Arthropoda > Insecta > Orthoptera > Acrididae > Schistocerca > Schistocerca gregaria. Next base: position 515,459,449 of record NC_064921.1, on the reverse strand, counting down.
TGAAACTCTTTTTGGTGTGTGTATATTGCGTGCAAAATGGCGTGGCCGCTAGATGTGCAGTCGTATGGGGAAGTGTCGGGAGAGCGGCAGTGGTGGGTCTCGCTCTGTGTAGGGGGAAATGCCGAACACAGGAAGGGAAGGCCGTTTTCAACTGAAGCCTAGACTCACATTTTTGATCAGTACTAAGCGGAGCCACCCGCATCTCGTGGTCGTGTGGTAGCGATCTCGCTTCCCACGCCCGGGTTCGATTCCCGGCGGGGTCAGCGATTTTCTCTGCCTCGTGATGGCTGGGTATTGTGTGATGTCCTTAGGTTGGTTAGGTTTAAGTAGTTCGAAGTTCTAGGGGGCTGATGACCATAGATGTTAAGTCCCATAGTGCTCAGAGCCACTAAGCGGAGCCGCTCAATGTCCACAATTGCATGATGACCATTCGAAAAGGTCTGTCACCTCTTCTGTGGGTAGTATCTAAAAAGAATCCCACCGAAAATGCATATTTTCGCCTGGTTTGTGAACCGTTTGCAATTTTCAAAGAAGAATCACGAGTGCTGAATTTGAATTAAACCTACACATTTATCTTGTCCGCAGATTAAAAAATAGCTTCTTTTTCCAAAACTCAGCGGAGTTTACAGTCTCGCCTCACTCGCTTGTTGTGCAGACGCAATTGCGAGAGAATTCTTAAACAGTGATTTTTAAGTTTATTATGTGAGACACTGAGGAAAAGTATGGTCAGCATCTTATGAAAAAGCACATCCTTGGGACAAAATAAATGTCTAATGAGTTCACTTACGTTGTTCCAAAACCCATAGCATTTCTCGTTTCTCCACCTATCGATGGCCCATAAAAATTAGGTTCTTTCATAGGAAAAGTCTGTAGTTAGTGGAATAACACGGAAGATAATAAAATTTTGCATATCTCTAAATACTCTCTTCTTTGTGTCCTATTATTTGGCGAAATCTCATTTCGATATCTCAAACCGTTTATAAGAAATGAGGGCTGTTGTAGATATGTCACTCTGGCTTTATCGCTGGCGCGATGCGATCGCAAATGAGTGTGCTACATCAGATCACTTTTTTCGAAATTGGTGAGAGATAAAAACCTTCAACCAAGTCTAAAGAAAAATTCAATATGCTAGCTAAATTTCATGTACAGGAACATTATGTAATATTGGCCAGACACATAATCATAGCCACGCCTATTTTCCATTGCCAACTTTTTCAAATTTCGTGCAGTGTCTTACTTCCATTTAAATATCACAATAACAACGTCGGGCACATCAAAATCAACCTTGCATATAAATGTACAGGTAAAGCAAAAAAGAATTTTTTTTACCAAATAGTTTCTGTAAACTCGTTTGGGAAAGACTGCAGGGCGTGCTCGTCCATTCTGACATCGCCGACCGGCCTGAAGGTGGCAAACGCTTGCTAGCCTCCCATTCAGAACAAACGAATAAACTCGTCCAGCTCTTTGGATGAAAACTGGTCACTGCCCATTGGTCACCGTATCCAGCGCTACCTAAGCCCCTGGGCTGGATTTCACGTAACCACCTGTGAGCAAGTCCATAATTTGGGCCAGTAGAAAATTATAATTTCTGTACCCTTAATCCATATATATATGTGCGTTTGTATGTTCCACATCTCCTAAACCAGTGGACCAATTTCAACCATACATGGTAATATATCCCTTATCGTCAGACACCAATCGCCGTGGGTGTTAGAACCACCTACCTATCGCAATTCAGGGATATCATAAACAGTAAGTAAAGTGAAAAACTGCAGATAACGCATGACTTTTAAATATTTTACTCGTGTGCTACTAACTCTATTTACAACATGTTTGCAGACAGTATGCTCATATGCCACTGAAGTATATGCAAAATTATGTCATTGTATGATCAGGAGACATGATTTCATAAACATTGAGATACCTTAAAAACTGCACATTGTGCATGAAGTTTAAATTTATTACTTCTTTGCAACTAACTCTACTCGAAACACATTTTTCAGACAGTATCCGCACATCCAACTGAATATACGTGCAAAATTATACAGCGTGAATCACCTAAAACTTGCACCACAAGTATTACTGGAATGAACAGTGCTTCTGATGTGCGGTTTTCACATAATGCTTTGGTAGTCAGCGGCTCGTATTGTTGGATATTCCATAGACTCTAATGAAACTTAGAAAATGTATTTTTTGTTCAAAAGCACACTTTTTACATTGAACATTTCCTATTGACATTAAAAAACTAAAAAAAGGATGAATTAGAATGTCGGTGGGCGTTTGTAGCAGGCATATAGTGCGAGTAGCAAGTAGCTAATAGTGCAAATTTTCCCCACCGACACTTGTTTATGTCATTCAACCTACAAAGTTTCTAGGTACGACGTTGTTATGTTTGCTTGCAGTGTGCTTGTGTGTTCCTTGAGTGCACTGTGACATGCTAGTCAGTTAATGTGTGACAGGTCAAGCAGTAGGTTGTGAGTTTACGATCGTATTTATCGGTGCAGAAAAAGCCGACATTCTAAGCCGAGATTCTAAGAAGAATGCAGTTTGTTCTTGGACGGCGTATGCTAAAAGATATTCCAATAGACGTCAACCATCAGACCAATTATTTATCAACCTCTTCAGCCAGTTACGTGAAAATGGTGAAACGTCCCCTTAGAAAAATTATACAAGACTGTGCTTAAACTGACACACAATATCTTTAGCGCAACGCAATCTGACTTCCAAACATCCCTACGAAAGAATGGCCCTGACTAGCATTAACCTATACGTTTCACAAATCACTTACCTCACAAAAATCTTCGTTACTCAAGCTACTGCAATACAGTGAGCGCCACTACTGCCAGCTAAATAAAAGATTCAAACTACTGAAGGCACTAACTACTGATAGGCATAGTTAGCAAATGAAAGATTTTAATAGAGAACAAACAATGTATTTACCTCACTAGTCATAATATATATAGCAGTTCATGACACCAATGCTTACAAATTTCAAAACTCCGCCATCTCTCTCCCCACGTCCACCACTGCTGGCGGCTCACCTCCAACTGCGCAACGCTACGCTCTGTTAGCATCCAGCTGCCGCTGCCCAACACTGCAATGGTGAGTATTACAACAATGCCAACCAGCCACAGACTGCACACGGCACAGCCAGTGATTTTCATACACAGCGCTACGTGGCGGCGGCGTTACCAATAAAAAAACTTAATCAGCCTACTTACAATGGTGTTGTGACACTTAGACACCGTAACGGAAGGACACAAGTGACGACACAAGGGGAGCGGGGGAAATGGTCTTTCTGCTGTTGCAGTTGATCCGCGCGTTAGCTCCCGAGCAATCGGACGAGCACGTAGCATGAATGAGGCAAATGTCGTCCCCATTCTCCATCGACAGAGTTTCCATCTCTGTCACATCTCTCTCCATCAAATGCGACATGCAAACGATTTTGAGAATCGTATTAACTTCGGTACATAGCATAAAGACTGGATACTCCACATGTATGATGTATTTTGCGTAGTGATGAAACCACGTCTACCAATCACGGCCAGGTAAAGTGCCGAAACATGCACTACTGGTCTGTTGACAAAACCCATTGGCTTCATCAGGTGGAACGTCAGCGCCCACGGAGTCTAAAGGTGTCATGCGGGACAATGAACCATCACTCGTACGACCGTCTTTCAGAGGGAACACTGAAAGCGCACAAGTGTCGCAGCTTCCTAACAGACCATCTTCCACGGATGACAGGACACATACGTCTGCAAACTGGACGGAATCTGTGGTACTAACATGATGGCTGCCCAGTCCATAATGCACGAAATACTACAGCATGTTTTCACGATTTATTTTGCAAATCGTTGGATTGGACGCAGAAGGCCTGGACCTTGGCTGGCCCAGTTCCCTGATTTGACGCCTGTCTAGGGGTAGCACCTCTGATTGCTAATCAGAACGTCCTCGGTCCCGAGTTCTAAATCCGCCACAGTTTCAATTTTGAATAAAAATCATAAGTAATGGCGGCCGAAGTTTCCATTATAAAAAAGTCACACACATTCCACCAACGCCCTTATCAACGAGTGCGAAGGAGATGGATGGGAAACTGCCCGTAAGGAAAGAATAATCATGTGATCAACGGCATGAGGATGCAAAAGGCAATGGAAACCACTGCATTGAAAAGTATAATGAGTATCCCCAAGACAAATGGTCTGTAACTGAAAAAGTGTCATGATGTTCTCTCCATTCTCAAAAGATACCAGAATAGTCCTCCATTCTGATCTCCGTGAGGGGACTGCCAAGGGGGAGCTGGCCATGAGAAAAACATTCAATAACCAACGAAAAGATAACGTTCTAAGAGCTGGGACGCAGAATTTAAGGAGTTTGAAGATAGAAGAGAAGGTAGAAAATCTCAAAAGGGAAATCTTAAGTCTAGTGCTAGATAATCTCTTGGTCAGTGAAGTGAAATGGGAAGAAGACAAGAATTTCTGGTCAGATGAGTATAGGGTAATATCAAGAGCAGCAGAAAATGGTATGAGGGGATTAGGATTCGTTATGAGTAGGAAGACAGGGCACAGAGTGATTTACTGTGAACAGTTTAGTGATAGAGTTGTTCTCGTCAGAGTGGATAGCAAATTAATAATAACAACAATAGTTCAGGAATACATGCCAACGTTGCAAGCAGAAGATGAATAGGTAGAGAAAGTATATGAGGATACTGAGCGGATAATTCAGTACACAAAGAGAGATGAACATGTAATAGTCATGTGGGACTGGAATGTGATTGCAGGGAAAAGAGTAAAAGAAAGGATTAAGGGGCAATATGGATCGGTATCTGGAATAAGAGAGAAGAAAAACTAACTGAGTTCTGCTATAAATTTCAGTTAGCAACAGCGAATGCTCTGTTCTATAATCACAAGAGGAGAAGGTATACTTGGAAAAGGCCGGGAGATGCTAAAAGATTTCATTTGGATTACATCATGGTCAGGCAGAGATTCCGACATCAGATACTGGATTGTAACACGCACCAAGCAGCAGATACAGGTTCAATTCACAATTGATTGGTGATAAAGAATAGGTTGAAGTTTAGGAGAGTAACCAGGAATAAGTGGGATACGGAAGTAGGCAGGATGAAGAGAAACGCTTGAAGTTCTCTGAGGCTATAGGTACTGTGATAATGAATAGCACCGTAGGCAGTTCAGTTGAAGAGGAATGAATATATTTTAAAAGGGCAATAACAGAATTTAGAAAGAAAAACATAGGCATTAAGAAGGTGATTGCGAAGAAACTATGGGTAAGAGAAGAAATACTTCAGTTGTTGGATGAAAGAAGGCAGTACAAAAATGTTCAGGGAAATTCAGGAATACAGAATTGCAAGTCATTTAGGAATGAAGCAAATAGGAAGTGCAGGGAAGATAAGGCGAAGTGGTTGCATGAAGAATGTGAGGAAATAGAAAAGGGAATGACTGTCGGAAGGACTAACTCAGCATACACAAAAGTCAAGACAACCTTCGGCGAAATTAGAAGCAAGGCTGGTAACATTAATGATGGAATGGGAATTCCACTGTTAAATGCAGAGAAGAGAGCTGAAAGTTGTAAAGAGCACACTGAAAGTCTCTATGACACGGCAGAACGAGAAACAGGGGCCGATATGAGAGAGATAGGGAACACCGTGTTAGAATCAGAATTTAAAAGAGCTTTGAATGACATAAGGTCAAATAAGCAGAAAGGGTAGAGAACATTACATAGGAATTTCTAAAATCAGTGGGGGGGGGGGGGGGGGGGAACAAAACGACTATTGACGTTGGTGTGTAAAATATTTAAGACACGATATACCATCTGATTTTCGGAAAAATATCATCCACTTAATTCTAGAGGCTGCAAGAGCTGACAAGTGCGAGATGTATCCCCAGCTTAACAGTTCATGCATTCAAGTTGCTGACAAGAGGAATGGAAAAGAAAATTGAGGATGAATTACATGATGATCAGTTTGATTTTAGGAGAGGTAAAGGAACCAGAGAGGTAGGTATGACACTGCGTTTGATAATTCAAGCAAGACTGAACATAAATCGATATGTTCGTAGGTACTTTCGATCTGGAAAAATGTTTTCTACGGTGTCAAATTGTGCCGGATCTTCGAAATTCTGAGAAAAATAGGATTAATCTATAGGGAAAGACGGGTAATTTACAATATGTATGTATAAGAGCTCTGAGGGAACAATAAGAGTGGAAGACCAAGAACAAAGTTCTGGGAATGAAAAAGATTGTACGACAGGGATGTAGTCCTTGAACCCCCACTGTTCAGTCCATACATTGAAGGAGCAATGAGGAAAACAAAAGAAAGATTCTAAAGTAGAATTGGATCAGTGATAAGATTCGCTGATGACATTACTATTCTGAGTGAAAGTGAAGAATAAATACAAGATATGTTGAATAGAATGCACGATATAATGAGGACGGAATATGGATTGAGACTAAAATGAAGAGAGACGAAACTTATGAGAAGTAGCAGTAGCAGAAATGAGAACAGCGAGAAACTTATAAGGATTGGTGATTACGAAGTAGATTAAGTTAAGGAATTCTGCTAGCTACGCGCCAAAATAACCCATGACAGATGGAACAAGGTGAACATAAAAAGCAGACGGGATTAAGGGCATTCCTGGCCAAGAGGAGTCTACTAGTGTCAAATATAAGCCTAAATCTGAACAAAAAATTTCTTAGAATGTAGTTTTGGAACACAGCACTGCACACTAGTGAAACATGGATTGTGGGAAAACGGAACAGAAGAGAAAAGAACTTGAGATGTGGTGCTGTAGACGAATGTTGAAAGTAGTTGTACTCATTAGGTAAGTAATGAGAAAGTTTTCTGGAGAATCGATGAAGAAAGGAATCTGTGGAAAACAATGACATTAAGCAGGAACAGGTTGGCAGGACATTGTTAAGACATTGGGAAATAACTCCACAAGAGTAGATGGCGTAAACCGTAGACGAAGACAGAGAGTGGATTTTTTTCCCTTTATTGTTATTTTATTCCCCTGCCGAGTGATGCATTTAATAAAAAATAAAAATGATACATATAAAAGGTGATAAAGGGGCACATAAGAACATAACAAGGGGAGACAGTGGGGCTTAAAATATACATGTACATGATGATGTTCATTGTAGGACAGTTAAAAAATGTCCATATAAAGTTAAAAAACACAATTGGCCATTTACATAGTATGTAAAAAACACTGAAATCACATGCACAAGTTAAAAGATTGGCCACAGTATTAAAAAGGAACCAGAATGATGGCACTTTAAAACCACTGCATGAGATGGACACACATGACAAAGAGTAAAAACTGCTGGGAGGGACCTGTTGAAGTAGGGAAGGCCTCAGAAGAGGGAAAAGAGGGGACAGGAGGGAGCAAAAAGGGAGGGGGGCTGGAGAGGGCGGGAGGAAAAGCAAGGAGGTCATGGGGGCTGCACCATGGGGCAGGAGATGGGCAAGGTAGGAGATGGACAGGAAAGGCAAGTCAGGAGGGAGTGCACTGGAAAGAGAGGGGGAGAGGAGGGAGAAAAAACCGCTCAGGGGAAGGGAAGATGAGGGGACCCCTGAGGTGGGAGAGGGGGAAGGCGGGGTTAGAGTTGATAGGAGGGGTAGATATCAGGGTGAAGCTCATCATCCAGGAGGGGTAGGCTCTGGAAGTTGTGTTGGGAAAGAAGCTTGAGGGTATGGAACACTATGGGACACTATGGTAAAGGTGCAGCAACAGGGAGGATAGAAGACAGCAGTGGATGTGGGGAATTGATGTACTGGGTGTGGATGTGTTTGAGGAAAAGGAGAAAATTGAAGGGTATGGGGTCATAGATCTGTGTGGGGTATGGGAGGTGGATACAAAAGATGAGACCGTCTGCATGGCGTTCAGAGATTTGGAGGGCAACATAGAATCTGGGTGGGGCAGAAATCAAGGTGACTGTGGCATAACGAAGAATGGAACAGATCAAGGACTTGTAGGTGTGAAGCATGGTGCATCGACGCAGTTCCCATATCTTTCTCGATGGGAGTTTCAGGAGGCGGAGTATATTGTGGGCTTTGTGTAGTATCGTATGCAGATGGGAAGTCCAGTTGAGGTGACGGTACACATCACTCATCGCCACTGATCCCGCGAAATGTCCCGCTGCAGCAGACAGCAGTGATCCCCCTTTAATTTACATATAATATTTCACAGTTGCGGAGTCTGCATAATGTTTATCCGAAAGAACAGACATCACGCATTTATAGAATCAGATAATTAAAACGGTTACAATCGGGCACCACAAGTGCTCATACGATCCGGGCACGTCAGCGTGTGACGTCACTGCATTGCCTCGGCTGTGCTGTGACATCTGCAAGCAGCCGTGCCACTTACCCTCCAGTCGAGGGAGGGCCAAACGCTCCTGAGAGCTTTTGACGACATGGCGGGAACGTCCGTAATTTAAGTTGCAGCAGCATTTTTTCCTGGGATGCTCATAAAAGTAGTAAGCACATGAAAATCAATGTCTTAGGTGCTGCGTTAGACGCTAATGTATAAAAAACCAATTATTGTCAAAGCATTTTCTACAGTCACTTACGATCTGTCTTTATGTGTACGAGACTCGAAATCTTTTTTGGTAATAAATTTTTCTCACTCTCCTAAAAATGTTTTCTTTAAGTCGAATTCATAACAGCTGTGTGATGCAGATGCAGATTTATAGACAACAACTGAGTGGCTATAAAATGGAGTGATCTACGTTCTGCACAACGGACTAATGTATACCTTTTGGCTACAGAAGTAATTCGTATATTAGAAAAATTAATATAAGGGGCAGTAAAAAGTTTCTGTTTAGACGCCGTAAAGTCCTGAATTGGTATGCCAGTTAGGCAAAATCGATGGAAGCATTAAGGCAACCCTCCTACTGACGCACCAGGATGGAGATACCCATTTGGTAAAACACCGTGTCGTGCTGCGTGAAGATTTCTGTAACTGCCTGCTGGACGTCTTTGCCTGTCAAGTGTCTTCGACTCTTCAAGACCCTTTTTAAGGGACCGAAGGCGTGATAATGGCTTTGGGGGAGATCAGGACATATGTGCTCGAGTGTCTTCCACTTGGGTTCGTGTAGCTTCAGCATTACGAAATTTTTGATGCTGCGGCGGACTTTATCATGAAGCAACAGCACCCCTTGGCGTACCATTCGACAACGATAGTTTGGAAAGACATGCTGCCCCGTACAAATTCTGCGTTTTTCTTCGGATGTCTGCTGGTACTTGTCTTTCGGCAACCAAGAAAAAATAAAAGTGCATGGGTCATGTTTGAACGAATTTAGTAATAACGTCGCCATAGTTCACGTCTCCGCAATTCCACACGCAAGTCGGAAAGAAACGAATGATACCCTAATCCTTGGCTACATGTCGGTGCTTACATACCCGCATTGGAGTCGAGCTACGTTACATAAAGGGTGCCGCAACGCTCTCAAATGGAAACTTTTTAATCGATGCTGATACTTATACTGCTTGAAATAATTTCACCACTTGCAAAAGTGGTTGGAATTAAATTGAAGGAAAGCAGCAAATGAACAAATAAACTTTTTTCTGGCTAAAAGAAACTTTCCATAATGAAAACAAGATAACAGTAAAGATAAAGGCAGTGTGGTCAAAAGAGAACATGTTTGCACATCTATGTTGTCGTAAGCTGTTACTAGATAACATCTGAAAGCGTGTGTTGCTCGATCCTATGATCCTATGCAATATTACGCGCTGGGATATTCCTTGGAATGTTGTCCACATGTGGCGTAGAAATTGCCAATCAAGTTCGTCGAATCTTTGACGGCGGCCATCCTGAGATTAGCCACTTCGTTGTGAATCTGACACTCGGTAACGTACCATTGCCCTCCGCCACACTCCGTTGGGTGGCTTGCGGAGATAAATGTAGATGTTTGCTGTGAATCTGACACTCGGTAACGTACCATTGCTCTCCGCCACACACCGTTGGGTGGCTTGAGGAGTATAAATGTAGACGTAGATATCTTCGCACACAACGATGCGGGGTTGAGTGGAGGGGAAGAGGTGGCTGTTGTACTGTTGTTGGAAACCTAGAGGCCACACTGGTCGTGAGAGGGTGGTTGCGTACGGTCTAGGTAGATATAGCCCCACAAACTGCTTACAAAATGTGAATCAGTCCCCAGATCTATCGCATCTGGGCTTACCTAATCAGCCACAGCACGAGGGAAGTAATTTTCTGCGTAGAGTGTATTTTTTTAAATAAACACTTCTTCCTACTTGAGCTATTAGCTAATTTCACCCCTTTGCATTTTCAATGTACTTCGGTTTCCTCTGGCATGTTGAAAACCAGTAATCGTATAACATCTTATATTTGTGTGGAAAGGTGTCTTACGACCATGGTAGTTACGGAGATAACTTTCTCAGACGTTAATTCTGTATACAAAAAGAGATTTGTATATCTACATCTTCATGGATGCTCTGTAAATCACACATAAGTTCCTGGCAGAGTATTAATCGAAGGATCTTCAGAATAATTCTCTAGTACTCAAATCTCGAACAGTGCGTGGAAGTCGAACACCTGTATCTTCACGTGCGAGCTCTTATTTCCCTTACTTTATTATGATGATCGTTTTTCCCTATGTACGTCAGCATCAATAAATTATTTTCGCATTCGGAGGAGGAAATTGGAGACTGAAATGGCTTGAGAAGAGTCTGCGGCAACGAAAAATGCCTTTGTTTTAATGATAAATCTTGTACCATGCCAGTGACACTCTCTCCCCTATTTCTCGATAACACAAAACAAGCCGCTCCTCTTTCAATAGTCTCGATGTACTTCACTGATCCTATCTGGTAAGGATCCCACACCACGCAGCAGTTCTCAAAAAGAAGACGGACAAACAAAGTCTCTTTAACAGATCTGTTGCATCTTGTAAGTGTTCTGCCAATAAAACGCAGTCCTTAATCGAATTAAGATAAGCCGCAGCACTTTTCATAATGACCCTGCTGTTCCTCTAAAAGCTGAGTGTCTGTAAGAAAACCTTAAGATTTATATTTCTATTATTGTGAAGGTGGATTAAATAATGGCACAGAATAGTAACATAAATTTAGGAAACTGATATGGAACAATAAGAAGAAAAACACGAAGAGGGAGCGATAGTTACTCATATCTACAGATTGACAGTGAGATACTGTGGCATGACACAAATAAGACATTTACTGGTCATTAAAACACAGAATTATTTGCAAAATATGATCAGAAATAAGTAAATTACACAAACATGTTCCGTGAATAAGGACCTATTTTGAAACGATTCGTCGAGCAACGAACCACAGTGATTAGTGATACATATATAGTCTACTGAAGAACCGCCAACAACCAGAGAGAATCATGATTTTCGTTCAGGAGAGGGCACGATTGTACACTACAGTTCAACACCAGTTACTCTCCAGAATACTGTTATAGTTTGCCTTGCACACCGATTGATTTCCTCAGATCTAGCAGTCACGACATATTTTTAGGTTTCTGATCTATGAGAAGACTGTTGGGAGGCCTTCTTTTCCGATTGTTCTGCAAGGATTTCAGTCCCTCAACAGGTGCCAGTGGCGGACAGCTTACGGTTTCTGAAAGGGTGACCACCCGTGGCAGAGTCGCTGCGGTCGTTCGACCAGTATCTGCAAACCTGTGGCATGTATTTCACTTCCTACTGAAACATTCTGTCAATACTCACTGGGATACGTAATGGGCTAGATGTATATAATCTCACATGGTGGAGACATGAAGAGAAAGCCGATTGCTTACAGACATAACTGGCAGATTTTCTTGTGGAAGTGGTGATCTCGCTGAAAGCAGACCTTTTAGTTGTCAGCAGACACTCACCCTTTCTCGCATGAAGTGTATATGCAAACGAGATAAAACGAAAATCTTGAACTAACGAAAGTAAGCAGCAGATCATTGAAATTGCAGCATCAAGAAGAATACAAGTAAAGAAATTACATTTCTTGTGGGTATATTCTATGCTCGAAGAACGTTTGTAGCTGATTTGGGAGTACATGGGACTAACGAACCCGTGAATTCTTCGCAGCAACAGCTAAATATGTATGGGAACTGCATGTTTGTCCTAATGACCTTCTCCACACTTTCTGAGTCCATCTCTTCCTCCCCCTCCCTCTGTCCATCTCCACTTCATACCCCCTCTCCCCTCTCTCTGTCAATCCCGTCTCCCCCTCTCTCTTTCTCTCTCCTCCTTCTAAGACTCCATCTCATCCTCTTTCCTACCCTGCTCAGGCCTTCCTTCCCTGGTCTATGCCCATATCCTCCCCCTCCCCTCCCCTCCCCGCCCCTCCTATGTCCACTTCCTCTTTCCCGCTATCTCTGATTTGGAGCATTGTTTATTGTATTGCAATGTATGGAAGAAAGAAGTAGTGTAATGGGTTAAATGCCCTGGTGTCGCAGGTAAAATTGACTACGATAAAAAAAAAACCACACACATTTTCACAGCAGAGAACAGCATATCTTGTGATCGTATGAATCTTCATTAGCAGATTGTGTATAAATTTGAAGTAATTTGTCAAACACTTTGAGATTTTTGGTAACAACGTTAATTAAAGTCTTGTCTTCATATAGCAGTAGAGACGTGTAATTTGGTACACAGAGTTGTCGCCTCTCGCAGCTACAACGGCTGTAGCTTGGTTGGGCACCGAGTCAGACTGAGCTTCAGCGATAGGTATAGGTACATCATTCTATGCTGCTACAACAATGTATGTACTAGAGCTCATCAAATGGCAAGTGGTGGTGTACTCATCCCTCTACAACATGTTTGTTCGTTAATGGAAATATACACTGTTTTCTGTGTAATATGAAAAAAGCTTCTCACAGGACTTCAACGGAACGACATGTCTGGAACATGATGAAATAATATCAAGAAAACAGCGCAGGAACCACTCCCCGCCGTTAGGAGAAGATGTTCCACAAACGTCTGCCCTATTATACCAAATATAAACAAAGACGTAGTTCAGGGCTGGTTATCGTGTGTACCTAAGCGCTTGAAGCCCATTGGTCTGTGCTCTGCTGTTGTAGTAATCAGATAAGTTGCTCGTAAACCATTCAAAGTGCATACGGCAGTCGAAAAAGTGAAAACCGTTCATCGTGAACGTCGCCTAACTATTAGAGCGACCGTGTAAGTGTATGAAGAGGCTCCAGATGGTGCTAAGCAATTACGATCTGTCTTTGCAAACATTATAAAAATGTTATAGAAACTGGACGTGAGGAGAATAAAAAACGCCAAGGAGAAAGAGTGCAACTGGTGAAGAATTGAAACTAACATTTTGGTAGCAGTAACACACAATGCAGATGTCACTAAGTCGTATCTCGGAAGTACGAGAGAGATCAACGAAATGAGTGCTCTGCAAACGCTACATACTGTCACATTTCATCCTTATCGCTTCTAGCTGCGTCAACTGATTAATAGTAATCACTTCAAAAACTGCTTACAGTTCTCTGAATGTTATCTGCAAAAAGTGAAAAGTGATGAAGTCTACCTTTGCAAAATTTTGTTTAATGAAGAAGCTTCGTTCACGAACCATGAGCAAGTCAGTCATCACAAAATGCATCAATCGTCAGTTGAAGATCCGAGCTGACTCAATGAAATGGACAGAAACAAAGTTCTTGATATTCCAACGTTTGGTGCATGTTGTTCAGGACCCGCATTATTGGCCCTGTTTTCTTGATGTAGATCTAAATACACTTAAATATCTCGATATCATAAGATATGTTGCAAATCATTGGAACGATCGTTCAGAAAACGATAAATATTCGGCACAGTCACAAAACTTAACCCTTTTATACTTATGTCTACGGCGGAAATTAAAACAAGAATTCTATTAGGGAACACCAAAGACTCACGAAGGCCTTATAAAACGGGTTTGTGCTACAATTAACTCCAGATGAAATTCAACGTGCAGTAAAATTTATCCAGGTTTACTTTATAGCGTTTAGCAGTGCTGAAGAACAAGATTTTGAGCACGTAGTATAACAAGGCAGACGTTTGTGGAACTTCTTCTCCTGCCGCGGGAGAGTGTTTGGCTGCGATGTTATCTTCAGCCACACAAAAAAGTACAGAGTGCGTTAGAAAAAAAAGTCGTTTCCTAATTCGGTGACTGTAATGATAGATGGCCATGATTTTTTTATATTTCCATATCAAACCATAAAGTGCACAAAGCACTGGAAAACTGACAGATACTGCATTATATATTCATAAAAAACAAAGTAAGACTTCGTTAACAAAGTAAGACTTCATTAACAAAGTCAGTCCAAATTTTATACTAACTACGAATTTTTTTACAAAAATTGTAACGCCTGGCCATTTCACCTGTGTATCAGGGTCAGGTAGTCAGACACGCAACGGATAGATGGCAAGCTGACAAAACACTATAAAAACAAAGAGGAAAGCGTATTAAAAATGATCCAATAATCGTTTTATTTAAGTACTTGGTACTGGTAAGTTCTAAATAGAACTAAAATTTAAACTATTATATCCAACAGTTATATACTTTATACAGGCCGAAAGTACTATTTTACAAATGACACTACCGCATCGATGGCACACACCTATATACGATGCGCAGGATTCGTGTAGCCAAAGCTGACACCCGATACATGGAGAATCTACACAGCAGCAGCCAGGCGGAGGGATCCGCAGGGCTGGGCAGCGCCGAAGAGGGAGAAATTGTAAAGAAAGCTCAATAAATAATTGTAAAACTCCACGCCGTCTCAGTCTTTAGCGCAGCCACTGTGTCCACTGCTAACAAGTGGTGCAGAAGTCGAAACAGAGTATAACCGATATAGGAGACATATTGCATAGTACTTTGATTGCCATGATTTGGTTTCGTCCATTGGAAAGTATAGGTAATAAAGGTGGCAGGGTTCTTCTCTCAGAGAATGTTTCACCACATTTGTCTTCTGAAGTCGGGGTGTCAGCTCCAGCAGTGTAATGACGCTGAGATAACTAACTTCTTTCGTCTGATGGGTTGTTGGTTTCATTGCTGCAAGTCCAGCTGGATCACTTGTAAAGACGTAGTCTGGAACTGCATCTGGATTAAAGGGGTCTTTGAACCCAGATATGGAATTCGCTTGCGTTGCTGCTTTCCACCAACGCTCACTAAGAATATCGTCAGTTTGCAATGTCCCGAGCTTCCGACCTGGATGATTTTTTTATCATTTTGCTGTGGCATTGTAGAGAAATTGTTTTACACATTAAATACAGGATCGGTCCCACATCTGCAGATAATGTAAAGCGTGACTTTCAAAGCAAAAGCCACAATCTTCATTTTAGCAAAGTGCAATATCTGTACAGAGATCGTGGGCCATCCAGAAGTAGCAGAGCATTTCCAAGGGGTTCACGAGGCAGAAAATCATCCCTTTGCTGGCAAATGGAAAAAGATATCACGGTTCAAGTGGGCTGATTTCGTTGACGCCTCTATTTTACTACCCGGTGACATGTTGTCCTAACACTCTGTTCTCCTGTTAACTCCCCTCATGACAACATAAGGAGGAAGAAACATCCCTTCAGCATTGCAGCATGCCAGCACGCTAATAGTTTCTGCCTTTTAAGACGCTGTAACTACAGGAACTAACTTTGATCCTCTCTCAGATATAGATGCGACTGATCCGTTGCTTAACTAAACTCCCGTCTCATCCATATTAAATATATTTCCTGGTTTTTCAAGCAATTCTTTCTTCTCCATTAGGTCGAAAAGTAAATCAAAATATTCCTTGATTTTATTACGACTTATTCCTTGGACTCTGACATGAGATACATCTTCAGATTTCCGCATAGGTAGATCAGGATCTCTAGACAAATAAAGGTGTAACCAGTCGTTACAACATTAAACTTGTTTTAGATGATGCTATACTGCAAAATTATAAACTAAAATCTGTAGTTTTACTCTTGTTACGGGGTACCTGTGGACTTGCATGTACGACGGACAAGTCGTTCCTCATTGGTTAAGCCCAGAAAGCATCCTGGATCCATCGCAGTTTCTTAAATCACAAAAGATTTTTATTTTTCGCTTTAGGGATCTCCTTGGATTATTAAACTCTGTAGACATTTTTTTTGACTGGATAACTATCAGTTTTTACTCTGCTAACTGCAATTTGAAGGCCTTCTTCTCTAAATATGCCTCAAATAGTACCTGTGGTGGAAAGCTGTTTATTTGGTATCTGCAAAAACAAAAAGATGAATTCTCGTCAGAGCTAAAATAAGAACAATGTTTTACGAAGCGGCTAACTATCCCAAGGATGATATGGCCATCTCTCCTAATCGGCAGGGGACAAGGTCATAGCGTGTCACCAAACATTGTGGACAGAAACGCAAAGCGAATCAATATGACGGTATGCAGCTAGACTTACACGGCCTTGAAATATAAGCTTCCGTAACTGCTCATAGTCTGATTTGCGGAAAATGGAAAATTATTGACATGTTAATATGTAATAGTAAGATGTATTAAGAACTAAAATCTCTGAAAAAGAGTCACTTTTTGTTGAAATAAAGAGCCAAGGAAAGTATCAACGTTTCACTCTCGACAAAGACTCACTGTCACCTGACCGGCATCGCAGTAAAGCGATAGCTGGAGAACTACAGCCGTTGGTCATCTCTCCCGTATGGCCAACAATCCCTGTTTTACCCTAAACGATAGAAAATACTTGCCAATATCAGGAAATTCGCCATATTGTCCGCAACAACTTAGTGAAAACTTCGCTTCAATATATTTATTCATTCTGGATACATAGGGCTTTCCAAACATTTATTGCTTCCAAACAACAAAAGATATAATTTCTCTAAGCACGTCCGACGTCACCTGAATGGCACAATTCCTGGACGTTGAAGAGAAGGAGCAGAAGATGAACTTCATCGCCGGTGGCCTCCCAGGTCTCCAGACCTGACACCTTGTGACTTTTATCTGTGGGGTCACGTAAAAGACCGCGTTTTAATCCTTCCCCCCTCAATATGCTTCAAACTCTTGAAAGTCTGCGACATCGCATTCTTGAAACTGTGAATACAGCAACGAGAGACCCGCTGCTTCGTGTGTGGCAGGAAATGAGCCGCCGTTTTGATATTTGAACTTTTCTCTTTCCAGGAACGTTGGAACTGTGTTTCTATCTTTTGTAGTTTTGCAGCAATAAATGTTTGAAATCTCTTCTTTCTTTTTGAATAGTCCTGTATTTGGGGTTGTCTGTCTTAGATGCCTCACCCCGTATACTCCGAAGTTGACTTACCAATGAATAGCGTGAAACCTTCCCGTCTCCTTTATATATCTCTTTTTTTTACGCAACCTTCCCTTCTACAATAACCTATGAAACGTTTCCTTTGGATTTCTATCTCTTGCTTAACAATAACAAATGAAATCTTCCCTTTGAAATTTATTCTCTTTCTCAATCTTCGCCTACAAATTTAATTGCTGCTTATTAAAAGTGATTTTCTGATTATTTCGACGAAACATAGAATGTGTCGTCGTCGTGGCCCTCAGTCGTTATCTGCAATAACCCAAAACTGTTTCTTACCTTTTTTACTGTTACTGGGTCGCCATCTGACTGCTACATCGAACTTCGACATGAATATACTTACTCTGGTTTGCTATACTCTATTAACTGTTGGTGGGGTGTCATAATAAGTGGTTGTATTTATTACCAAAGCTGACGTTATTCTTTAATAGAAGAGCTGACGTTATTCTTTAATTCATTTGACTGAAGTTACATAATTCATAGTCACACTTCTTCTTGATGGTTTTTGGGATGGGTTATAATCAGTAATGCAACATTCCTGGCTAAAATTAATTATATTTTTAAAACGCTTCAAATATTTACTGCTCGTAGTAAAGTGATTTTACAAACGTTCAAATGGGACTTAGTTTTTACAATAATCTTACAACTAGCATCGCGCAAACGTACCTTCAGTCGTCTTGAGTTTCGCAAGGAAAATAATTCAATAATATTAGTTCCTCTTATGATAATAGTTAGTTGATGTCTCTGTACATCCGTTTGTAATCTCTTGTAAATCATAGCTGGTGGCTGGGAGGCACACTACTCCTCTCAACCTCTCGCTTCAAACCTGCTACCAACTCGCTTCACATCTCGCTTACTACTGACCTCCTACTAACGCTAAAGTGAGGTCTCTCCTGCCAACAATGCTTTCCGGCGCAGAAAATCCCTGCTACCATTACAACATGTATCAATGCGCGGTCTTTCCCGCTCTTTTCTTAAAATGTATCCATACGCGGTCTCTCCTGCCCTTTTTAATATTATGTCAATTTGCGGTCTCTATTGCAAACAATACTTTGGTGCAGACATTCCTTGTTGTCACAATTATTTCCAACATGACAAATAATAATTATTCCTACTTAATCCTATTAATAAAATATAAACATCTTTCATAAATTGTGGTTGGACAATAGACAATAGAAATATACATATCTTACAAGCGTAATTCGGCACTGAGTCATCTGTACACACAGATCTTGACGATGCAACTTTCAGATAATGGCTCTTTCAGAAAATATGTCGTTGTACGTTTTTAAGAAACATTTTACAAAGTGTACAACTTTGCTTCCACCGTTCCTCCCAACATTAGAGGCTTTAATGAAACAAATTGGTTACACATGTATCATTCAAAGTATTTTCCATCGCTAACCACTACTTTCTCCCATCTTTCGAGCTGTGTACGAATCTTGCGTCGAAAAAATTGTTCATCTTTTGAAACGATCCACGAATCGATCCAATTTGTGACTTCTTCATGAGATCGAAATGTTTGTCAGCCAGACCATGCACCATTGATCGAAACAGGTGATAGTCAGAGGGAGCAATGTCTGGAGAATACGGTCGGTGGGGTAGGACTTGCAATTTTAACGTTTCCAACTACGTTTTGACCTCATTTGCAACGTGGGGTCAAGCGTTGTCGTGATGCAAAATCACTTTATCCTGCCTCTCGCTGTATTGTGCCCGTTTGTCTTTCAATGCTCTGCTCAAATGCATTAGTTGCGTTCGATAACGAGCACCTGTGATTGTTTCACTCGGTTTTAACACCTCATAGTACACGACGCCGAGCTGGTCCCACCAGATGCAGAGCATGATCTTGGATCCGTCATTATTTCGTTTGGCCGTCGACGTGGAAGCGTGGCCCGGATATCCCCATAATTTTTTGCGTCAAGGGTTATCGTAATGAACCCATTTTTCATCCCCGGTCACAATGCGATGCAGAAATCGCTTCCGTTTTTTGCCTCTGAAGCAACTGTTCACAAATACACAAACGCCGTTCAATGTCTCTTGGTTTCAGATCACTCAGGACCCAAGTTCCTTATTTCTGAATCATGCCCATAGTCTTGAGACGTTTTGAAATGGCTTGCTGTGTCACTCCCACTAATCGTGCCAATTCTTCTTGAGTTCGACGGGAGTCTTTGCTCAGCAATGTCTCCAATTCCGCATCTTCGAAAACATTGTCTCTTCCACCACTATGTCGGTCTAAGAATTTAAAATTACCGTTCTTGAAGAATTGAAACCACTCACGACACGTTCTTTCACTAACAGCGTCCTTACCACACGTACTTGAGAGCATTCGATGAGACAGCCGCTGTTTCCTTCATATTGAAACAAACAGTAACACCTCCCACAAATGACGAGAATTATGATGGTAAACTGACATTTTCAATCAAGAACAACTTTATGATGCAAAAGCAAATCGACTAATGTTTGAATGAAGTTATGGTGACCGAGGTCCAAGCTAACTGATTGTCCCGAGCCCATTGCAATCGTAACTGACGATGTCGTTGGGTCAACATCTGAACACTTGCGTGTGGTCTGCTGCGGAGTTCCATGTTCAACGACGTACGATGGACGCTGTACTCCGAAACACTTTTGCGTGCACCCGCATTGTGCTCTTTCGGCAGAGCTGCCTCAGATCACCGTCTATCCTACGTTACAGAGCAGACAAGCCTCCGAACCCCGCGTTCTGTGAAGAGCCCTGGACGTCTAACCATTTAGCGCATAGTGATAGTTTCACTGCCCTTCTACGGCTTTCCGCAGTTGCTCACGACAGTAGCACGTGAAAATTCGACCAGATTCGCCGTTTCGAGATACTCTTTTACAGGCTCTGCATGATAATAATCTGCCTTTAATAAAAGTCGCTTATCTCAAGATATTTCCCCATTTGCAGCCCATATCTTTACTAGAGGGATCTAACGCCTCAAGTGCCCACAACGCCATCAGACGGTATCCGACGTCTCGATGAGCAGTGGTCATAGTGTTTTGGCCTATCAGTGTACGCGATGCTTCAAACGAAAACTGGGCGCAGAGTAACGTCACAGCTCTATCCCTGCGACAAAGAATCTCGCTACTTCTGTATCTTTTAGTCGTGACGACTTCATTTATGTTATTACAGCGAGTTTTGCAGGTCATAATTCATTTCTGTAGCTTATTTTAATAATTAATCACTATTTGGAGATTGAACATCATCCTCATGTCATGTTTGCCCCTAATGTCGTTACACATTTTGTAACACATCGCAAGTGCGTGTACGTCAAAGACATTGTTAGACATTCAATGAATAGATATTAGAATAAATTTACAGCACTCTTCGGAAGAGTTTTAACTATATAGATGTATGTATAAATAGGACAATTTTCATTGCTAATCGATCAGTGGCTACATTGGTACATAATTTACTTGTGTCATTCAGGCAGGTAGGACATTTTGTGGCATTTCAATTTGGACTTGAGAAAGGCTATAAAGCGGAAATCATGGTTGTGTGAAATAAGTAAACAATAATTTACAGTTTAATGACGGAAATTTCTTTCAAAACGGTACCGTATGTTGCGGGAACTCCAGTACTCGCTCTCCTTTCTGATCGAGTCACTTGTGTACCCGACAACACACACAGGTGACGACTGGGCTATGGTGGAGAAGTACGAGTCATGTAAAGGGGCACACGGAAATCGGCGCGTTCGGAGACGATGTCACTGATCTCTTCTTCATACTTACTCTAGTTATTCATCAAGTAATCTTGTCCGATACACCTGCCAACCTTAACGTTACATTAGACAATCCAGGGATCTGCGGGAAATGATCCAGCTAACACAGACTCTACCTTTCGATTTCTTTGAGCTATGGATAAACGTCTGCGCAACTTTCATTGTAAACTTGTAGCCTGTTTGGTGCAGATGTATTGAACACTTTTGTCCATTTACGTCGAACAAGTTCAGTATCCTAGTGTAACGTTCAATGAAATAGAGAGCACAACTCGGATCGAAGATTCCCCTTCTTGTGTTTCCCAATAGTTAAGTAATTGCGCGTGTGTGTGTACGTGTGTGTTTATGGAGAAAAAGTCTTCGGAGCATATGAATTGTTTAAATTGATTTTGCGTTACTTGTACCACTGTTTTTCTTTACATTCATTTTATTCACGAGATGTTCAAGGTTCATCGCTAAAAGATCTACCACGTATGTTTTGTTTATGTAGTTGTTCCTGCGGCACTGGTTTTGATTTTACGCTATAAGGATAAATAATAAGCTCAGCAATTACTTTACAGGCAGTGCTCCGACAGCCTGTGGCAACGGTACTCCTTAATGCTCACCTGTTTTCATCAGTATGTCGACTACGTCTCCTGTCAATGTATTTGAAAATGTTTACACATGAATCTTATGCTGCCATGATATAACATATTGGCTCTAATACTCCCAACCACCAACTCTGCCTTCACCGATAGCTGTGTGAAATTGTAATTCTGTGTACTGTGGCTGCCAGCTCGCGGTGTGTGGCGGAGGGGCCATCGTGCATCTCTACCCGGTTTCCCCTCCTCTGTTCCATTCGTAATGGTGCGCGTGAAGATCCGCTCTCGATGAACTTCCGTACGAGTCTAGTTAATGTGATTTTTTCGTCGTGGTCACTTCACGAGACTTCTTCGAACGTACGCTCTCGTGATCCACAACGCCTCTCTTGTAACGTCTGGCACTGCAGTTCGTTGCGCATATCCGTAACGTTCTCACGGTTGCTAAGCCATCCCGTGACGGAAGGTGCAGCTCTTTGAATACTCCTTTCTGTTCTGTTAATCGTAAGTGCTAAGACTCCCAGACAAATTTTCTTTTAGCGTGCATAGTGCTGTTGCAACAGAAAATTATCATTTAGAAGTATAATACAAATTTTGCAATATGGTCGATCCAGATTTTCTTCCATCATGTAAGCGAAAGCTTGACATTTTGTGACACTTCATTCTTAAACAATCACTGTTGCAGCTCCCTTTCTTCCTTCTTCCTCCCTTTTTTCCCTGCTCCTCTTCTGATGATTAGTAATCTACTCAAAACTAGGTAGAACATATGTTTTGTAAGCCACTTTTTTGTGGATGAATTAAATTTCCTTGTGATTCTTCCACTGAATGTCAACCTGGAATCTGGTTTTGCTTTTATTTATTTTACGTGCTCGTTCAGCTTTAGGTCGCTTTGCATGTTTACTGCTATGTATTTTACGTAGCCACTGTTTCCAGTGATCTTTCTCCAATACCTTAATGGAGCAGTTCTGGATATCTTCGACTATTGACGCACAATATGCCACATTTATTTACGTTCACGGTCAACTGCCAATCGCTGTAGCAAAACGTCGATACTCTGCAGGTCTTCCTGCATTTCACTGCAGTCTCCTGGCGTTACAACCTTCCTACAGAAATCTTCCGCGTCTGCAAAGGGACCGTACAGATTCCGACATTGTCCACTATGTATGAAAAATATATTAGAGAAAATTACAGAAAATTGATTTATGAAGTCACACTAAGTGCAACGTCGTTAGCAATCAACGTCTTCAATGCTCAACGTACCAGTCCATAACATTCACACATGCCTGTAGTCTTGTCTGTGCACTCATACATACTTCGGCACAGTGTTCTTTATTATTATGAATGTCTTGGCACACTTCTCCTAAGGACTGAAGAACTGACACACGTCATCAACAGTACATGGTTGTCTTGCAAATACTTTATCTTTGATCACATCACAAAAGAAAATGTCCCCGGTGATCGTGGAGGCCATTCAATTGGCGCTCTTGGGCCTGTCACCTATTGGGTAACTATTTGTTAAGAGACCTATACACATTTAAAGGATAGTGCCGAAGAGCTCAATCTTTGTGGAAGTAGATCTCTTCATTAGCCTGTTGTAGACGTAATTGTGAAATACCAGACCCCCGCAGCATTTTAAGATAGGAGTCGTGGGAAAAAATTGTACGGGAAAAAAATAGGGCTAGTGATTACTTGACATAAAATGCACTCTCAAATTATTACCCAAGGTTGATTCATTGTTCTTCAACTACAGTACAGGTGTTTCCTGTAGAATAGAGTTATGCCCATTGACAGCGCCAGACAGCTTAAAATTCGAACTACGTCATCAAGTTACATTTCTTCATCCATAATAATTTCGCGGAATTCTGAACTTCGATCTGCATCATCCTCTACTAATCTATGAGATAATCTTGACCGATACACTTCCCAACTTAAACGTACATTAGACAGCCTCAGGGTTTATGGGAAATAGTTCATCTGACACAGGCTCGCTTTTTGGATTTCTGTAGGCTTCGGATAAATGCCTGCGCAACTACCATTTCATTTTCATAGGCAGAAACACCCACTGGTGACCACTCACTGGCACGCTGCAGATAGAGCCTGTTCGATAAAATTCGGCGCGCAGCCTGTAAATTGATAGTTTGCTCGGTGCAGGTGTATTGAATTCTTCTGTCCATTTACGTCGGACCAGTTCAGCATTCTGTGTCTTTCATTAATTTTTAATTACCCACTTCCACTGGTCGTTGCTTAAATTAGCAGCCATTATTGTCTCAAAATCGGAAAAAAGTACAAAAAAAGTCCTAGAACAGATAAAAATGTAGTACAGCTACTGCATACCTCTTTATTCGCAGCGCTATATATATAAATATATATGTTAAAAATGTGGTTAATTCTTTGAGAGGTGATAGTACTCATCGAAACAAGCAAAATACGTCCAGTAAACATGGGTCAGGAAACACATACTTTCCGAGAGAAACACATCTTTACAGGAAAGGCTGCGCGATGCTTGCCTGCGGATATTAGCACAGTGGTCGCTCCGTCATATGTAGCGTCAGGGGATTGTGATGTCTTACTCACAATTCACCTACCATTAGGTGAATTGCAATCACTTGTGTGATTCGAGTCGTGCTGTAAGCTACGTTAGTTTTCGTTGTATTTGTGTGCCTTTTTCTAGTGGGTGATTCTAACGCGGATTTAGTAATGTGTTTATTGTCATTGCGCTGTTTGTACATACAGATGGTGTAGTACCTTTACATATTCTCTCTTCCACCGCTTGTTAGCAGCGAATGCCTTCTACTCGACAAGTGAAACGGCGGATATAATATCTTGCTATGCTGTAGCAAATGGAAGTAGTCTTCTAGCCCGTGACCTTTACGCTGAAAAATATCCATAAATCACAGTGCCCTCTGATAAGCTGTTCGGCAGACTTTTCCAGCATCTGAGGGATGCAAGTACCCTTACACCCTGGAAGATTGGCAGTGGAAGACCAGTCTGACATGGAGGACCACGTGTCACGCTCTGTGGAAGGAACCCCAGACCAGTGTGTGACGATTAGCAGCAGCCAAAGGCGTGTCTCACTCTCTTATCTGGGAGATACTTCATGAGCAATTGCTGTACCCATCTCATCTACAGAACCACAGGCCACACGGCACAGGATCATCATGGCAGACGACGGCTCTGCCAACTGCTGCTCCAGAAGTTTGCCGCAGATCCACTGTTCCTATCAAAGATTTCTTTTATTGATAGGGCAACGTTCACAAGAGACAGTGTTGTGAATTTTTATAACCAGCACGTATAGACAGATGTGAATCCCCAAGCAATTCAGGAAAGATGACATAAACACCGATTCTCAATCAATATATGGCAAAGCGTACTTGACGATAGATGAATAGAGTGATACGTGCTACCACGAAGATTAACTGGGGCGCATTGTGTGGACTTTCTAAATAACGTATTTCCTACCTCGCAAGAGGCTGTAACACCACAGCAACGAATACAAATGTGTTTTATGTATGATGGCGCACCAGCACACTTTAGTCATGATTTTCGTCAACATCTGACTCAAACATTTCAGGACCACTGGATGGGTCAGGATGCCCCTCACCTTGGCCTGCTCGTTCCCGAGACCTCAATACCCTAGATTTTTGGTTATAGGGAGACTTGAAGGAATTGATCTATGCCACGCCAATCAACGATGTGCGGACACTGAAGATGATCGCGTCTTCAGTGCATGACAACAACGACGTATACTCTAAACGGTGCATCAACCCTTGCGCCGGAGGGCAGAGGGGTGGACAGTGATGAGCGAACGCCACTTTGAACAGCTCGGGAAAACACGTGTTCATCGCAAGACATATGCATTTCCAGACCGATTTTTATTGGACCTATTCTTCTTGTTTCGATGAGTATTAGCTCTTCTCAAAGTAATGGATATTTTTTTGAACATCCTGACATGTATACATATTCCGTAATTTCCCTAAATCGATCCATGCAAATACGAGATGGTTCCTTTGAAAGGGCACAGCCGATTCCCTTCCCCCTCCTTGACACAGGGCGAGATTATGCTCCATCTCTAATGACCTCCTTGCCGACGGGACGTTAAACCTAATCTTCCTTTATATATTGTAAACAATAAATGCCCTCGAAACACTTCTTTGGGGCACTCGAAAAATTACCTCTACATCTGTCGATTTCATTCCGTTAACAATGAAGCATAGAGTCCTATCTCAAGTCCGTTTTCCGCTCTCTAAACGAGAATGCGCAACTGTATGAATTAATTCCGGTAGTCAAGGAACACGGAGTAAGCCTGGGCGCTTTCGTCTGAAGCGTTCTGAATTTCATGGACGAACTGTGGGAGCTGTGTTTCGCAAGACCCAGCCTAAGGAATCAATGTTCGTTTTTATAGAAGTGATTTTTGTTCTTTATGAACATCAGAAAGCCTGAGCACTGAACATGTTCCGCAATTCTACAACAGACAGACGTCTGTGATAAACGCCTACAGTTAGGTGCTTTCATGGGGCTCCACAGGAACTTCCTCCGATGTACCAGTTTGGGTTGGGACGCATTCCAGGAGGCTTCTGCGCAACGCGCGTGTCGGCTATCGGCGCCGGAAGATCTGTCCTGGACGCGAGGAAACGCCGAATGCCGGGAGGTTCGTAGTCTCTCGAGCTCCCACTTAAAATCCTTTTTTTGTTGGAGACGCCTGAGATAAAATCCTTTGTGGCCTGCTATTTGTATACACTAGCAGCGGAGGCTGTTCTTAGCAGCAGCTGCTGGGGGAAGCATAAATCCGGAGCCGTCCCTCCTGCGAGGGCGTAACTAGCAGCGGCCGCGATGAATATTAAAAAGTTTATTTTCCCGGCAGGCCGGCGAGGCTGCGCCAGGAGATATACGGCTGCGCGCTCATTGAAAGCGACCTTTATTGCCGGCAAACAGGTTCGCGCAGAGTTCGGTAACAGACAGTGCCCGTCCACAAAAGCGAGCGTTATTGCCCGTTTTACGAGCAAGGAGATTGTACGCGCTTTAAATACTGCTCTTAGGAAGAAAGGCAGAAGTGTGAAGGGTGAAAAGAGAAGATAGAAGAAGCAGTACTCGAGAAATGGAGGTTGCTAATCCAAACTGGACGTCGTTTCTTTGGCGGACTGCCAGACACAAAGCCAATGACATAGTGTTTGATACGGCGTTCACGTGGTTTGTCAGTCCCTCTTGGAAGGAGAGTAGAATGAATTGATTCCTGCGGCTGTACCGCACACACGTCACGGAATGAATAGCCTGGACCTTGCTCCTGACTAGGCAGCTGTCATATCTGATTTCACAGCACACAAACTCACACACAAAACACACACACACACACACACACACACACACACACACACACAGAGAGAGAGAGAGAGAGAGAGAGAGAGAGAGAGAGAGAGAGAGAGAGAAAGAGGGAGGGAGGAGGTAGGAGGGTATGGGGGGAGACAATCAGCCCTGGTCTATCCTCCGTGCATGCACGATAAGCGTTCACTTCAGACGTCCAGTGAACGATACAGAGCTGGCTTCAAAACAGTAGCGAAGGCGCGATGGAATAGATTTAGCTTGCAGTAACGAACAGCGATAATTTTTCCCACTTTTTCACGCCGCTGGATCACATACACTGCGGTATTAAAGTCGTGGGATACCTTCTAATACCGTGTCGGAAGTCCTTTTTCCCGGTGTAGTGCAGCAAATCGACATGCCATAGACTGAACAAGGGCCCGCAGAAATACTTAGCCATGCTGCTTCTGTAAGAATCAATAAATGCGAAAGTGTTGTCAGCGAAAGATTTTGTGTACAAACTGATCTTTCGATTATCTCCCAAAAGTCGGGTGATCTAGGCGGCCAAATCAGTTCGCTCATATTGTTCAGAATGTTCCTCAAACCAATCCCGAACAACTATGGCCCGGTGACATAGCGCATTGGTATACATAAAAACCGCGCCGTTGAATGGCTACAAATGCTCTCCACGTAGCAGAATATTTGCAGACAATAATCGGTCCAGTAGGACCACATGTGTGTGAAGTCTTATGGGACTTAACTGCTAAGGTCATCAGTCTCTAAGCTTACACACTACTCAACCTAAATTATGCTAAAGACAAACACACACACACATACACCCATGCCCGAGGGAGGACTCGAACCTCCTCCGGGACCAGCTGCACAGTCCATGACTGCAGCGCCCTAGACCAGTAGGACCAGAGGACCCAGTCCATACTCCGAAAACACAACCCACACCATAATGAGGGCAACACCAGCTTGCATGATGCCTTGTTGACAAGTTGGGTCCATGGCTTCGTGGCTCGAACACAACCATCAGCTGTTACCAGCTGCAGTTGGGACTCATCTGAGGTTTTCCACTCGTTTGGATCCGACCGATATGGTGACGAGCCCAGGAGGAGGAGCTGCAGACGATGTCGCGCTGTTAGCAAAGGCACTTAGGTTAGTTGTCTGCTGCCACAGTCCATTAACGCCAAACTTTGGCTCACTGTCCAAACGAACACAATTGTCATTTGTCTCAAGTTGATTTCTGCTCTTATTTCACCCATTGTTGGTTATCAGTTAGCACTGACAACTCTTCGCAAACGCCGCTACCCTCTGTCGTTAAGTGACAGCTATCGGCTACCGCGATGTCACTGGTGAGAGATAATCCCTGAAATTTGCTGTTCTCAGCACACTCTTACACTGTGGATCTCGGAATATTGAATTCCATAGCGATTTCCGAAATGCAATTGTCATGTGCCTTAGCGGTGCTTGTTTCCCGTCGTGCGACCATAATCACCTCAAAGCAACTGACAGCTCCCCCAAAGTACCGCCATTTTATATATTATGTCCGCATTTCTATCGTCATCTGTAGATGTGCACATCATTATATCGTGCCTTCTGTCACCTCAGCGTATGGTGATGAGCCTGAACATTATGACTACCTTCTTGATAACGTCTTGGTGTTGCGGTGTTGTTCTCGCTTCCCGCGCACGGCCTCCCGGGTTCGGTTCCCCGCCGGTTCAGGGATTTTCCCTGCTTCGAGATGACTGGGTGTTGTTGTGTCGTGTTCATCATCACCATTCATCCCCATTACGGTCGGAGGAAGGCAATGGCAAACCACCTCCACTAGGACCTTGCCTAGTACGGTGGTGTGGGTCTCCTGCACCGTCCCCTACTCACCTCGGAGTATGGGACCTCATCATAACGCATTTGTCAACATTTGAAACGCAATACAGCAGCGATTCTGCGTGGCACAGATTCGAAAAATTCTAGTTACATTTCCGCAGGAATGTGACACTCGGCTTCTATGCACAGGTCATAGTATTATTCTGTTACTTTGGGCCTTGTACCGTATCTGCGCAGGGTCAACATTGTTGCTTTCGAATTGGCAACGTTAATTGAAGAGGTTACCGGATGCCCTTCCCGTCACCCCACCGGAAGGGAACATGTGCACCCCAACTGTCTGCATACAGCGTTATCATGAGAAAGCAGGCGAACTTTTGCGAAATGTTTGCGAATCTCGGAACGGAAGTTGGAGTAGGGGACCAGCCCGGTTTTCACCTAGTCGGATGTGGGAAACCGTCGTTAATCCACTGGGCAGGTACGATACAGAGGCGACACCTCTGCCCGTATCCTGCAAGAGGCGCGTCAGTGCACTCGGCTATCCATGGGGGTGGAGAGCGCACAGGTCATGAATCCAGTAAATTATGTGTCGATAGTTTGTTGATTTTTGGGGGAGTAACTGGCGCCAAATAGCGAACTAGATATGTTCTGTCGGGTACAGATAAGATGAATTTGTTGGCCGATACGAAAGTTCATTTTCATGCTCCTCAAACGACTGCAGCACGGCTCTGATGTTGTCACAAGGACAGTTATCCTGCTGGAAGGTGCCATCGGCACTGTAGAAAAAGTACTCCCTCTGAAGGCCACAAGTGGCCCATCGGAACCATCCGACCGCCGTGTCATAGTTGAGGATGCGGATAGGAGGGGCGTGTGGTCAGCACACCGCTCTCCCGGTCGTTATGATGTTATTCTTGACCGAAGCCGCTACTATTCGGTCGAGTAGCTCCTCAACTGGCATCACGAGGCTGAATGCACCCCGAAAAATGGCAACAGCGCATGGCCAAGTGCCGACCATGCCCGACATCGCTTAACTTCGGTGATCTCACGGGAACCTGTGTATCCACTGCGGCAAGGCCGTTGCAGGCAGTGGAGAAAACATCACGCAAAACGGGGCACAGGTAGTCCTCAATAATGTTCAAGTAGCTCACAGCTACCATGTGCTTCAGTTATCCTACAGGTGCTATGGAAGCGCAGGTGACTTTTCCCTATAGAATAATACTACCCTCATCCTCCTGCGCCTGTGATGTGGTACATTTTCTGAGCAGCCGAGAGCTTGGATGACGACTTATGACACGACCATTGACCTGGTGTAAAAAGTAACAATATTCATCCGACATCAGGACACATTTCCATTGGTCCACGATCCAATTCGATGATCCTGCTGCAATCGCAACCGTTATTGACGATCTCGTTGAGCCGGCATGAGCACATATAAGGGTGATCAGCTTGCGGAGCCCCGTGTTCAGCAATATGTGATGTACGACGTGCTCCCGGACACTTGCGGATGCAGCAGCTTTGTTTGTACTCTGTCGTCATGTCTCTCACTTACCGCCGCCTGCAGTGCTCTATAGAGCGGGCAAGCCTCCGACCTCCGCATTCTGCGATGAGGCGAGGACTTCCGAGACTTTGTATCCTACTCGTGATTCCTCGTCCAGCAGTGCTTTTCGTAGATACTCACGACTGTGGCACGTAAACAATTAATAAGCTTCGACACTCGTTCTCAGGCGGCTGACCATAACAAACTGCCCTTTGTCGAATTAGTAGATATGAATGGATTTCCCTCATTTTCAGCATTTTTTTCAGTTATCAGTCTTCCGATTGGTTCGACGCGGCCCGTCACAAATTCCTCTATTGCGTTAACCACCCCATCTCAGAGTAGCACTTACCAGCTACGTTCTCAACTATTTTCAGGATGGATTCCAATCCCTGTCTTCCTCTATATCTCCCTCTGGCACCACTGAAGTTATTCCGTGCTGCCTTAAAAGGTGTCCTATCATCCTCTCCCTTCTTCTCGAGAGCGTTTTCCATCTGTTCCTTTCCTTGCCAAATCTGGGGAGAGCCCTCTCATTCTTTATCAGTCTACCCAATTTTCAGTATTTTTCTGTAGCACTACATCTCAACGGCCTAGATGCAATTCTGTTTCTTTTTACCGCAGTCTATGTCCCTCTACCATAAAATGCTGTGCTCCAAACGTACATTCTCAGAAATTTCATTCTCATATTAGGACCTGTGTTTAATACAAGCGGACTTCTCTTGGCCAAGAACGCCCTTTTTGCCTGCGTATAACGAACATAATGTTTTGGCACAGTGTATTACGTCCGCACACGCAGCAATGACAGCTGCAGTGTTAACTACTTTGTTATCCCGTCTATTACATTCAGTGGAGTTGAAGAAGACTGTAGAAAATGTCAAAAATCCGGCTGAGAATGCGTACAAACTTCAAAAAGACGCGAATAGTCTTGTTCAGAGTGCCTGGAAATCAAGTGCCGAAAAGCATGTACCCGTTGCTCTGATACTGTCGTCCTCAACCGCGTTATGGTTGACGGGGAGAGGAAAGTGCTTTTAATTGACAATTATGTGAGCTACATTGGACGGATTACGCATGTGTGACAATGGAAATCTTTCCACACATTCTGCAGTATCACTCATGTGGCCAGTCCTTCCATAACAGTCACACGTAACTTGAACGACATCTATATAGGTGCAGTGCACTAATTTGCTGACTAAAGTGTCCTAACGTGGCCCATTCTGGAAACTATAGTGTCTATGGCGTAAATCCTGTTAGAAAAATGTTCATGAATAAAGATGCGTAACATATGGTGGTAGTGTGAAGAGATAAAGTCTAGCTGGATAAAGTATTGATACAGTGATATAGTTCAGAGTGAATGTGATAAATTGCAGAGACCAGTTTCCGTAAGGAACATGAGTCTTTGGGATAACAGGTTCGTGATCACTCATGATACACGCGATTAAATTTTCATGATCTTTGCAGTACCACATATTCACATTATCACAAACATAAACATACACTAAAATGTTACTACAGATAACTCGTTCTGAGAGCAAAGCGGCAAAAGTACATGATACGAATTGTAGGTTGCAGTATATTCAGCTGTTTCTTTCTTTTTTTTCTAATCCACCTTGTTTACGTACTGGATGTGATACATGGCTTCGATACTTTACGGGTCATGACTCCGAAACTTCGGTCCACTAAAATTGTTTCCCTGCTACAGGATACTGTGGCGAAAAGAGGGAATTTGAAAACTACTTTCAGCTTACGTCAGTGATTTCGATTTCAATTCCATCTTCTACAATATGTACTGTGCATTCTCCTGAAGGCAAATCATTTTCCTCATGGTACTACAATCAAGTGAACAGCCGAACTACATTTTAATGTTTTAAAAATAAATGTGAATCGCCTCACGCCTGCTAAAAGTTTCAAATTTGATCTTTTAAGGTATGTAAAGCTACAGTAAATAACACCAAGATCGGAGGTCCGGTTTCTTGTTTATATTAGCAGATCCATCGACATGAAGAAGGCAAGTTCTGTTGGAAATCTTGGCATCACTCCATCACTGTTGTTTGACTTTTATGTTGAAGACGAAGAAAGTGAACGTCATTTTGGAGCTATATCAGGAGACTTGTGCTGAACTTTATCTAAAATTAATACTTAAACACAGTTTAAATACAATTGACATCGCTAAACAAGGTTTCCGGTACTTTGAGTGGAGAAACCGTTCTGAAGTATCCAGAGGGTTGAGAGCAGTCAACGTCCGTTCCCAGAGGACGCTGGAGAGGAGAGCAGCAACTCCAGACGGCGTAGGCGGGCAGCTGTTCGACGCCCCGAAGCAGCGGAAGCTGTAGATTCGTTCAAGACGGAAGAGGATGCAGGCCATTAGTGGCAAGCGGCTTGTAATGAAACAAATTATGTCCGACTAGTAGAAAGTGTCTTCCACTCTTATTACTGGAGGACTTCATTTCATTACTACAGTCCGAAGGAAGTGCGGAAGCGCGTGACACTGCTGCAGTAAACAAACTAACTTCATTTTGCAGAAACACCGACAAATGATATGAAGTGCCAATACCGGCGAAAGCAGATACGCTAAAGACGCAGGAAGTAGTGTAAAAAATTACAAAATGCTTATTTTCAGTCTATACGGCTTCTAGGGAATCACGTAGAGCCTCTAGTACGATAAAATGAATACTAAATTAAATTAAATGTATTTCAGTTTTTTTTCAATTTTAATCTGATAATTATATATGCATTGCGTTTCATGTCGTGCTCCCAGTTTGGCACAGCTTTGCCACAGGACACACGAAAGCGGTCGAAGACGTCCGTATTCTGGTCGGCTCCTGATCGTTGTCAGAAGGAGGCTAGTTTTTGATTACGCAAAGGCTTCCATTATTTGGAAAAGAACAGCCCAAATTCCTATACGTAATCAGTGTGAATTTTATAATTATGTAAGGCAGCTTTAACAATGAACAATAAAAAATTGCATTCGCAAATGAAATCATTAATAGATGGGACGGCTGTGAGTTGTATAGGAAACAGGAACGGCCTTCTGTCTACGACGAGGATGCCGCAGTATTCTCCGCTGTAGTAAAGGCTGTTTGACATTAATAAAAATAATTCTCACTAGCAATTAGGGCTTATTTCTAAACAGTATAACTTACATAAGTAATTTTCTGACTGTGTTTGTGCGATCAGATTTCAGCCTGTCCTCTGCTCGCTTCTTGGTTCACGTCTTTATTACAAATTACACTCATTACTTTTCTCCTTTCTGCGAGACCATTCTTGTACCGTTCAACACCGTCATAACAATAACATGCCGATTTACAGTATCGAACATAAATTACTACAATTTTATAACCGGTCATTGTGGCCTACCGGTTGTAGGCGCTTCGCTCCGGAACCGCGCTGCTGCTATGGTCACAGGCTCGAATCCTGCCTCCGGCATGGATGTGTGTAATGTCCTTCGGTTAGTTAGGTTTAAGTAGTTCTAAGTCTAGTGGACTGATGACCTCAGATGTTAAGTCCCATAGTGATCTGAACCATTTAAACCCTTTTTGAATATTATTAATTAATGACTATTGTCTGTACGCTCGCAAGACCTCACACTTTTATGGCTGAAAGACGACCTTCTTTTACGCTTTCACATTACAGGAAGATGTACGATAAAATCTGAAGATCTGCAAAGGTTTTTACCGTCGTATTGTATTTAGATCGAAGCGGAACACTCCAGCTTCTGTTAAAATGTTTCTTTGACTGCGCAATCGATGTATTAGCGTTCGCGCTAGATGCGCATCTTTACAGTTACGTAAATTATATAAAACAAATGTATTTCAAAGCTTAGGTCTCATCTCATAAGTCGATCATTTAATACACAGCTAGGTGAATGCCTTTTCAAGGGTACTCATAGCTTTCATACGACGGAAAACCCAATAATATTAGAAGCCAAGCATGTCAGTTGTTACGGTGTATCAGACTCTGGTTAAGACGCTTTAACTAGTATAACCAAGATTATAATTATATGTTTAATTTTAATTAATTTTTATTTGATACTGGGCAAGAGGGAAGTGAGAGAATTAGGCTGACTGCATGAAGTATATTATACAATAATCCAAAACTGATTTATTAAGCATTAAACTCTATGAAAGGTAATTTAGATATTTACACCAGAAGATTACCGTTAGCACACTACGGCAACAGCTTAGGTACAGATATTATAAAATAAACCTCAGCTGAGATATGAAAAACATTCTACCAACTGCATACTAAAATGAAAACCGTTACTTAGGGTTGCACTGTAACCGGTGACCGGGTGACACACCGAAAGTGAGTTAATCACTCTGACCATTTCGAGCAAACTGCCCGAAATACACTCCTGGAAATTGAAATAAGAACACCGTGAATTCATTGTCCCTGGAAGGGGAAACTTTATTGACACATTCCTGGGGTCAGATACATTACATGATCACACTGACAGAACCACAGGCACGTGGACACAGGCAACAGAGCATGCACAATGTCGGCACTAGTACAGTGTATATCCACCTTTCGCAGCAATGCAGGCTGCTATTCTCCCATGGAGAGGATCGTAAAGATGCTGGATGTAGTCCTGTGGAACGGCTTGCCATGCCATTTCCACCTGGCGCCTTAGTTGGACCAGCGTTCGTGCTGGACGTGCAGACCGCGTGAGACGACGCTTCATCCAGTCCCAAACATGCTCAATGGAGGACAGATCCGGAGATCTTGCTGGCCAGGGTAGTTGACTTACACCTTCTAGAGCACGTTGGGTGGCACGGGATACATGCGGACGTGCATTGTCCTGTTGGAACAGCAAGTTCCCTTGCCGGTCTAGGAATGGTAGAACGATGGGTTCGATGACGGTTTGGATGTACCGCGCACTATTCAGTGTCCCCTCGACGATCACCAGAGGTGTACGGCCAGTGTAGGAGATCGCTCCCCACACCATGATGCCGGGTGTTGGCCCTGTGTGCCTGGGTCGTATGCAGTCCTGATTGTGGCTCTCACCTGCACGGCGCCAAACACGCATACGACCATCATTGGCACCAAGGCAGAAGCGACTCTCATCGCTGAAGACGACACGTCTTATTTCGTCCCTCCATTCACGCCTGTCGCGACACCACTGGAGGCGGGCTGCACGATGTTGGGGCGTGAGCGGAAGACGGCCTAACGGTGTGCGGGACCGTAGCCCAGTTTCATGGAGACGGTTGCGAATGGTCCTCGCCGATACCCCAGGAGCAACAGTGTCCCTAATTTGCTGGGAAGTGGCGGTGCGGTCCCCTACGGCACTGCGTAGGATCCTACGGTCTTGGCGTGCATCCGTGCGTCGCTGCGGTCCGGTCCCAGGTCGACGGGCACGTGCACCTTCCGCCGACCACTGGCGACAACATCGATGTACTGTGGAGACCTCACGCCCCACGTGTTGAGCAATTCGGCGGTACGTCCAGCCGGCCTCCCGCATGCCCACTATACGCCCTTTCTCAAAGTCCGTCAACTGCACATACGGTTCACGTCCACGCTGTCGCGGCATGCTACCAGTGTTAAAGACTGCGATGGAGCTCCGTATGCCACGGCAAACTGGCTGACACTGACGGCGGCAGTGCACAAATGCTGCACAGCCAGCGCCATTCGACGGCCAACACCGCGGTTCCTGGTGTGTCCGCTGTGCCGTGCGTGTGATCATTGCTTGTACAGCCCTCTCGCAGTGTCCGGAGCAAGTATGGTGGGTCTGACACACCGGTGTCAATGTGTTCTTTTTTCCATTTCCAGGAGTGTATAACCGCCACGGAAGGAACGCAATAACATTCTATGCCCGCCACGCTGACACTTCTAAGTCCGCAGTCTCAAATCAGTCGGTGGCCAACGTACCAGCGCAGTCACGTCCAGGGTGGCAGCCCATCCTGCCGGTTGCTATCCACACCAGCTCCTGCAGAAGAAAATTCCCGTCTCCATCCGCCTCGGCCAAAGCAAATGACACAAGCTCCCTCTGTTTTGCCCATTTGTTTCGCACGGCAGCCCCGCTGCAAATCCAAGTTGACTGATGCTGTGCCTATCAAGCTACAAATTAAACGGTGTCGTGCTGGTCACGTCACTTTATTCTGTGTATGTGTATTTAAGAGAGATTACAATTAGAAAGAATCCGTTTTTCATCCTTTAAGCATTTGAAAATGATTTTACAACAATAGAAACCAGTAATAAGAATTACAACTTGAAATAAAGACAAATAAGTTACCAGTAAGAACCGCGCAAATTAACGAAAATTTGGAGGATGTGCTGAGCAGTTTCCCAGAAGTAGACGATTGAGACTGCATAGGTGGAATACATATGAACTCAGAACCTTTCAACCTCACTTGTAGTGGTGGTCTGGAGCCTATCACGTTGACAACAGTGGATCTGCCTACATTGTTGTGTGTCAGAGAACAAAGGCCAAGTGCAATCACATGGGACATCGCTGGTTACAACACTCAGTCTCGACTCCTATGTACTAACAGCAGTGTTTCTGCAAGCCACTTTGAGTGGCATATTTCAGTAATTCCCGACCACATGTAGAGAGACACAGGCAAGCTATTTTTTGAGAGAAGGCCTGTGTAACTGCTTCTCTGGACTGATATTCGCCTGTCATGTTACCCATGGATGTGACTGATCGATAAATTGTCGCCATGGTGCTCCGACACCACAGATCAGGCTTTATTAACTTTCACGCAGTCATTGGGGACACACACATTCCCCAGCTACACGTCCATGTCTTATAACTCCGTAGGCTTAGGCGGGCAGAGTTAGTTGACATAAAGATTTGCTGAATATCGTGCTGCGCCATTATATAGAAACCCATGCTGGAGAAACTAACGTTTCGGCCACCGCTATAGTGGCCTTTTCTTCTTGGTCTATAGCACAGCAGCCTGTGACATTACTCACTTATACAACACTTTTTGCTTATACATTCATCTAGTTTTAATATTTGAATATACTGTAACATAAGATTTATTTGTTCCGAGTTTCTTAGGTGTTACATTGCATGTCTGTTTTGCATCGATATAATCATAAAATGTTACGTATCTTTGTACAACAATCTTTGTACAGCTCTGCTTTCTTGCTGAAGTTTTGTGGGCTATCTGTTTAGTATTAAGTTATCTGACAATGGCCTGAGAAGCCGAAAGTCGGTTCACAACGAATTACGGAAGAAATAGTATTGTGAAAAATTAATATTGTGTATTCAAGTTATTAATATGTCTACGTTCCTCCAAGAATCGACGGAATATTCCGGAAATATAGTTTTTTACATTACGACACAGTGCCGGCCGCTGTGGCTAAGCGGTTCTAGGCGCTTCAGTCCGGAACCGTGCTGCTGCTACCGTAGCAGGTTCGAATTCTGCCTCGGGCATGGATGTGTGTAATGTCCTTAGGTTAGTTACGTTTATTTAGTTCTAAGTCTAGGGTACTGATGACCTCAGATGTTAAGTCCCAGAGTGCCTAGAAAAAACCATTACGACGCGGTACGATAATCAGAACACTTTTATGTTACGTCCATGTGTTCCTTGTTTTCCTGCCACGACACTTAGTCTCTGACTGTGAAGATCATGCACTATGCTAAAATCTTTAACTTGGTGACCGCGGTCCTAAAGCCCTCACAGCATCTGTGAGCAGGACATCTCGCATATACGCTCCAACAAAAAATTCGAAAATCTCTAGTTAGACTAGTTAACTTAAAACAGAGATAATCACAAGAAATGACTTAAGTTATGCATTAAATGTTGTGAATCGTAGCCAGAAAGTGAACTTACAACATGATACAGACATGACACTAAACTCAGTTCAAAGCAAAGAATTTATGTTCGAGATACTTCAGTCTGATACCACCCTAGTAGCTTTAATGTGAAATACAGTAGCCCGAAGCCACGATGCACCACATATGGTCATATGTTATTACGTTGACGTTGGTGTTTGTGATTTCCATAGTGATATAGCTGGGAAAGAGGTCTATGGGTTGCAAGAGCATGCAGTCTGAGATTTTAATGCATTAGGTGGGTCCCGTATGGAACCTTGTTATTGTCTTAAAGACAGAATCGGCAACAACCACAATGGAAAAAAGTTGTGCAACAACTACAAGAATGTTATCACTAGACATGCTGAAAGGAATGAAGCTATATGCGTGTACCTCAGACGAACGATCAAACTAACACAGCAATATCCGCAAGAATTCTTTCATGCAAAAAGTCTTCCAAACTTTTCAGTAATTCTACTACAGGCAACTATTATCGTGTCACGAATAACTTAATATCTTCGTTCCTGCATAGGGAATTGTGCTGTGAGATCAGTGGAAACACTGCGTATTTCAGTAATGTTTTTACAAAGAACAAACTGCCAGGAACGCACATAAACAATATACTAATGACAATTTTTGTGATAATTCGCGCAATGTTACTATCAATAGTGGATGTAAGAACCAAAACTCTCGAGCAAATATCATTGTTCTCACTGTCTTTCTGGTTCTGTGTACCACCATGAAAGCGTTTCTCCCATTGCTCAATACCAAGCAGAGTTCTGTAAACTGTCATTTGTCCACGACAGCTTTTGGTTGACGTGGTTTTGCGTACAAACACTCTCTGACCGTTGATATCAATTCTGTTGGTACATCAAGTGTCTGGACGCCTCCGTCACAATTCATGTAAAAACACTCTCTGACCGTTGATATCAATTCTGTTGGTACATCAAGTGTCTGGACGCCTCCGTCACAATTCATGTAAAGCTTCAAGGTCTGCGAGCAGATTGTGTTATACCCTACAGCTGCAAGCATATTATGCTGTCGTAATATACAATAAAGGTAACCTTATGAAGTGTTCTGTACGCTGAAAAGTACATATTTTATGCTACGCCTTTCACACACGAAGAAAGGAAGGGGAATGCTGAGACGAAACAGAAGCATTTAGGAAGGGTAGTAGCACAAAGTCGAAAGCTGCTGAAAGAAGCATGGAGAGTTGTCTACCAGCGTCTCTTAAATTTTTTGTTAAGTCTCGGACATCGTTAAACTGTTTCGCGATGTAAGGAACATCTTACAGAGTACTGTTAGAGATAATGACACATGATTTTGCAGTGATACTTCAGCATATAAGTTTATACATTTTTTCACAAACATTTCAAAATACGCTATGTGATCAAAAGTATCCGGACACCCCCCAAAACATACGTTATGCATGTTGTTGTTGTTGTTGTGGTCTTCAGTCCTGAGACTGGTTTGATGCAGCTCTCCATGCTACTCTATCTTGTGCAAGCTTCTTCATCTCCCGGTACCTACTGCAACTTACATCCTTCTGAATCTGCTTAGTGTAATCATCTATTGATCTCCCTCTACGATTTTTACCCTCCACGCTGCCCTCCAATACTAAATTGGTGATCCCTTGATGCCTCAGAATATGTCCTACCAACCGATCCCTTCTTCTGGTCAAGTTGTGCCACGAACTTCTCTTCTCCACAATCCTATTCAATACTTCCTCATTATTTATGTGATCTACCCATCTAATCTTCAGCATTCTTCTGTAGCACCACATTTCGAAAGCTTCTATTCTCTTCTTGTCCAAACTATTTATCGTCCATGTTTGACTTCCATACATGGCTACACTCCGTACAAATACTTTCAGAAATGACTTCCTGACACTTAAATCTATACAAACAAATTTCTCTTCTTCAAAAACGTTTTCCTTGCCATTGCCAGTCTAAATTTTATATCGTCTATACGTCGACCATCATCAGTTATTTTGCTGCCCAAATAGCAAAACTCCTTTACTACTTTAAGTGT
This sequence comes from Schistocerca gregaria, assembly GCF_023897955.1. Lineage (NCBI taxonomy): Eukaryota > Metazoa > Arthropoda > Insecta > Orthoptera > Acrididae > Schistocerca > Schistocerca gregaria. Next base: position 515,419,424 of record NC_064921.1, on the reverse strand, counting down.
CTCATTTCCTAATATAATTCCCTCAGCATCACCCGACTTAATTGGACTACATTCCACTATCCTCGTTTTGCTTTTGTTGATTTTCATCTTATATCCTCCTTTCAAGACACTATCCATTCCGTTCAACTGCTCTTCCAACTCCTTTGCTGTCTCTGACAGAACTACGATGTCATCGGCGAACCTCAACATTTTTATTTTTTCTCCATGGATTTTAATACCTACTCCGAATTTTTCTTTCGTTTCTTTCACTGCTTGCTCAATATACCAATTGAATAACATCGGGGAGAGACTACAACCCCGTCTCACTCCTTTCCCAACCACTGCTTCCCTTTTATGTCCCTCGGCTCTTATAACTGCCATCTGGTTTCTGTACAAATTGTAAATAGCCTTCCGCTCCCTGTATTTTACCTGTGCTACCTTCGGAATTTGAAAGAGAGTATTCCAGTCAACATTGTCAAAAGCTTTCTCTAAGTCTACAAATGCTAGAATCGTAGGTTTGCCCTTCCTTAATCTATCTTCTAAGGTAAGTCGTTGGGACAGTATTGCCTCACGTGTTCCAACATTTCTACGGAATCCAGACTTATCTTCCCCAAGGTCGGCTTCTACTAGTTTTTCCATTCGTCTGTAAAGAATTCGCGTTAGTATTTTGCAGCTGTGACTTATTAAACTGATAGTTCGGTAATTTTCACATCTCTCAACACTTTTTTTTTGGGATTGGAATTATTATATTCTTCTTGAAGTCTGAGGGTATTTCGCCTGTCTCATACATCTTGCTCACCAGATGGTAGAGTTTTGTCAGGACTGGCCGTCAATAGTTCCAATGGAATGTTGTCTACTCCGGGGCCCTTGTTTCGACTCAGGTCTTTCAGTGCACTGTCAAACCCTTCACGCAGTATCGAATCTCCCATTTAATCTTCATCTGCATCCTCTTCCATTTCCATAATATTGTCCTCAAGAACATCGCCCCTGTATAGACCCTCTATATACTCCTTCCACCTTTCTGCTTTCCCTTCTTTGCTTAGAACTGGGTTTCCATCTGAGCTCTTCATGTTCATACAAGTGGTTCTCTTATCTCCAAAGGTCTCTTTAATTTTCCTGTAGGCAGTATCTATCTTACCCCTCGTGAGATAAGCCTCTACATCCTTACATTTGTCCTCTAGCCATTCCTGCTTGGCCATTTTGCACTTTCAGCGATGTCATTTTTGAGACGTCTATATTCCTTTTTGCCTGCTTCATTTACTGCATTTTCATATTTTCTCCTTTCATCAATTAAATTCAATATTTCTACTGTTACCCAAGGATTTCCACTAGCCCTCGTCTTTTTACCTACTTGATCCTCTGCTGCCTTCACTACTTCATCTCTCAAAGCTACCCATTCTTTTGCTACCGTATTTCTTTCCCCCATTCCTGTAAATTGCTCCCTTATGCTCTCCCTGAAACTCTGCACAACCTCTGGTTATTTTAGTTTATCCAGGTCCCATCTCATTAAATTCCCACCTTTTTGCAGTTTCTTTAGTTTTAATCTACAGGTCATAACCAATAGATTGTGGTCAGAGTCCACATTTGCGCCTGGAAATGTCTCACAATCTAAAACGTAGTTCCTAAATCTCTGTCTTACCATTATATAATCTATCTGAAACCTGTCAGTATCTCCAGGCTTCTTCCATGTATACAGTCTTTTTTTATGATTCTTGAACCAAGTGTTAGCTATGATTAAGTTGTGCTCTGTGCAAAATTCTACCAGGCGGCTTCCTCTTTCATTTCTTAGACCCAGTCCATATTCACCTACTACGTTTCCTTCTCTCTCTTTTCCTACTACCGAATTCCAGTCACCCATGACTATTAAATTTTCGTCACCCTTCACTATCTGAATAATTTCTTTTATTTGATCATACATTTCTTCAATTTCTTCGTAATCTGCAGAGCTAGTGGCATATAAACTTGTACTACTATAGTAGGTGTGGGCTTCGTATCTATCTTGGCGCATATTAGGTTCACTTTACTGCCACCTACTGCCAGGTACTCTATATCAGCGAACTCATTAGTCATTAGACATCGTGAAAGAGAAGATTGGGGTGCTCCGTAGAACTCACGGAATTCGAACGTAATGAGGTGATTGGGTGTCCCTTGCATCATACGTCTGTACTCGAGATTTACACACTCCTAAACATCCCTAGGGCCACTGTCTTCGATGTGCTACTGAAGTGGAAACGTGAAGGGACACGTACAGTACAAAAGCGTACAGGCCGACCTCGTCTGTTGACTGAGAGAGAACGCAGACAGTTGAAGAGGGTCGAAATGTGTGATAGGCAGACATCTAACCTGACCATCATACAGGAATTCCAACCTGCATCAGAATCCACTGCAAGTACTGTGACAGTTAGGCGGGAAGTGAGAAAAGTTGAATTTCATAGTCGAGCGGCTGCTAATAAGCAACACATCACGAAGGTAAACGCCGAACAACGCCTCGCTTGGTGTAAGGAGCGTAACCTTATGACGATTCTACAATGGCAGAACATTCTGTAGAATGAAGAATCACGGTGCACAATGTGATGATCCGATGGCAGTGTGTAGGTAGGGCGGATGCCCGGTGGACGTCATCTGTCAGAGTGTGTAGTGCCAACAGTAAAATTCGGAGGCTGTTGTGTTGTGGTGTGCTCGTGTTTTTCATCGAGGGGGCTTGGAACCCTTGTTGTTTTGCGTGGCACTACCACAACACAGGCCTACATTGATGGTTTAAGCACTTTGTTGTTTCTCACTGTTGAAGAGCAATTCGGGGATGGCGATTGCATCTTTCAACACGACCGAGCACCTGTTCATAATGCACGGCCTATTGCGGAGTAGTTCCATGACATTAACATCCGTCAAATTGACTGGTCTGTACAGAGTCCTCACCTGAACCCTACAGAAGACAGTTGGGATGTTTTGGAACGCCGTCTTCACGCCAGACCTCACCAACCGACATCGATGCCTCCTCGCAGTGCAGCACTCCATGAAGAATGAGTTGCCATTCTCCTAGAAACCTTACAGCACCTGATTGAACGTATGTCTTTGAGAGTGGAAACCTTCATCAAGGCTAAGGGTGGGCCAACACCATATTTAATTCCAGCATTACCGATGGAGGGCGCCACGAACTCGTAAGCAATTTTCAGCCACTTTTGATCACATCGTGTATGTTAAGAGTGAAAGGGCAGTACCAACAGAAGTTTTCCAGATATTTGAAAAATAACTATTCATCGATTGAAATTTATTTACATTGGTTTTACTGGCGAATAAACCACTTGAAAATCTCTCGGGTATGCAGCCGGAGTGATTGATCATTGGACAACGAATTTTCGACGGCGTAACGTGCCATAATCATCAGGTTACTCCTGCTATCCTGGACCAGTGGATGCGTTATATATATCCCTTCACTGTCTCCATGAAAGGACAACGCGAACTGCTGGTCGCTGTGGTGGGGGTAGCTCGCGCTCGGGATTCAAGTGGAGGTCCCAAGTCTGCTCTCAGCCTTCGCCGTGCTCAGTGTTCCACTTCTACGGCGTCTGGAGAATTTTCAGTGCCGGAGACCACCCCTGAAATTGTCCTTGTTGATGAGATTCTCACACAGTCGATTCCGAAAGCCTACCTGCATACACAGTCCTAACAGTAGAATGGTTTTTGCAAAATTTTGTGTCTTCCTACTTCATTTTGTGGTTGGTTCCAAGCAATATCTATAAACTGCTGATTTTGTAGGCTGCTAGAGGGCACTGTGGGATTGGTTTGTCCGACATATGCTTTCCCACACTTGCGTGGTACACTCCAGGTTTCCAGAGACTGAGATCGTATTTTACTGTCCCTAGAAGTGATTTAGTCTTTGCCAGCGTGCGGTACACACACCTGATATTTGGTCATCGTAAAATTCTGTACATTTTTCCAGATACTTTGCCCGTTTATGGAATTTAGACCGTCTTTTTCGGTTGGTCTTCATCGGGTGCTGACTGTGATGTGGTCTTTTGCTTGAAGGTGCATCGAATTTGGCAGTCGCTAGGGTCTTGGAACTGCGTGTACAAGGAGTCGATCAAAATCAGGCTGCATGAGAAACTCATCAACAGGGAAAATGGATTTAAACTTACTCAAGCATGATCTCCTACACTGAAAATTCTCGAAACGTAGAGGAAACGAAATACCGAGCACGGCGAAGGCAGAGCGCAGACGCAGGACCGCTATTCGACTTCCGAGCGTGAGCTAGCCCCACCACTGCGTCCGGAACGTCGCAAGGTCCGTACATGGGGTTAATGAAGGGTACAGACGACCGGTATATATATCGCACCCATTGGTCCACCATGTCAGCCGATATGAGTAACCTGATGATGATCGCAGCATAATCTGTCCAAAAATCGTCCTACATATGTCAATGAGTTCGGCTGCATTCCCAAGAGACTTTCAAGCAAAAATGTAACCGAAGCCACTGTAATACCTCAAAAAATTATCTTTGTAGTGCATGTGCTTTACGAAAAATATTCCTTAAATTTAACGCAGCTGGTTTAGCAGGATACCTTAAATCGTCTGGATGTGGAGCTGCTATTTGTAATTTCTAGGCACATTCTATAAACAACACGATGTCATTTAAGGATTCATTAACAGAACGTCGTACATTAAGGGCATCCAGGGCACCTCAGGCTGCAAATGGTGTCTACACATCATTCGAGCAGTGATCATAGATACTTGCAGCTCTAGCAGGCACTGCACTGACAGACATGTACATGACTGTTACGAGTAGATGCCGCAAACAGGCTACAAGGCAGGGCTATCGCGACATAATTTAATACGCCACTACTGTCGTAGAAATCGAGTCGACAACATTAACTCTTACGAGGGTTTATTTTTAAATCTGAAATGTATCTGTTACCTTTCGAGGATTTATGATAATTAATCAGTTTCCGTTCTAATGCGTAATAATCAGAACTAGAAATACAGAGCAGACAAAAATGCAAATTTATATGAATGCAAGCAATTCTCATAATATTAAAAACTGCAAGATAAAGAGAGAAAATAAAGATATACGCAGTATGATGTTACGAACGTTAGTCCTCACGTCGTCATCACTTATGTTGTGATCATTTAAAATCAATTTCGGAGTCGCCTCATATGCTTCATCTTGTAGGTGCAGTTACGTGGCGTGTATGTTCTTCGTTTCTTTGAACGTTATCATCAACAATTTAGAACATCAAAAGTAAATGAGATAACCAGGACCACTCGTCGGATAAACCGAAAAAAAACCATTTGTTTATTACTTTAATTAGATAACTTAAACAATTACAAAAAAGAAAGTAAGCACGTATGAACAGTAATGTCCTTCTTAAAGACACAACATGTCTCCAGCACTGGAGCGAAAAACGAAAAGGTTGACTAAAACGTCAAATATTGAATGCAGTCGCCAAGATCTGAGATCTGCAGATGGGCTCTAGTTTTCCTGTTTTTCCTTTCCGCTGGAGTTCCGCGTCGACACCGTGGATAGGTCAAGAGGAGCGTCTCTGCAGAGTCCTGTGCTTCTGTGGTAAGCGTAGACATGTGCGAACGTCGTGTCCCAGTTTGAATACACCAAATGTTGTTAGTATTTGTGATTCAATTTTATTTGTGGGCAGGCTATCGGCCCACAGCCCTCGAGTGTCTTGGTGGGGTTGCCACATAAAGTACAGGAGAACTGCCTACCTGTGTCTTACCCCTTAGCTTATCTTCACATAGAGTAAAAAACATTAACCATCCCTCCACGGTAACGCCTGTGTGGATAACAGTTGTCCTGTCTACCGAGGACCTTCCGCAGCCACAATAGCGGACATTGCTGCTGTCATAGATTCAGAGGGGCAAAGGGAATGGATAACGAGACATGACGTTGTGAGGCATTCTTTGCCTGGCTCCGTGTCGTTAGAGCACAACAGGTTCATCCCTCCACTTCACTGGACCACACAGAACCCCACTCTATACCGACAGTCTTTTGTTAAGGCGGTGTGTCTCGAAGGAGTTAGATTTCATTACCAGGCATTTACACAGATGTGACAAAAGTCATGGGATACCTCCTAATATCATGTTGGACCTCCTTTTGCGCGGCGTAGTTCGGAAACTCGACGTAGCGTGGACACAAGAAGTTGTTGGATTTTCCCTGCAAAAATACTGAACCTCTATTGACCCTAATCAGTCCGGAAGTGTTGAACGTGGAGTGTTGTGTGAACGAACTTACCTCACGATTGCGTCCCATAAATTTTCGAAGGGATTCATGTCGGGCGATCTGGGAGGCCCAACGATTCGCTCGAATACATTAAATGAGTTCGCAATTGTGAATAGAGACAACCATCAGCTGTACAATGGAACGACGATAATGAAAATTTGTGTAAGACTGGAACGCAAACCCAGATTTCTCGCTTCTCGTCAGAGGTCGCCTTACCATTTGGCTATCCTTGCAAAGACTCACGACTAGACACAAACTTCCATATGTCGTCAAGGATGCGTCCACGACCTGTACTGGTACATCCATTACGCATATTCCCGTTCAGATCAGACGTTTCACTTGAAAGTCGCTGCCGGACGAGGTGACCAAGTAGTTCTAGGAGGTACAGTTTGGAACCACGTGACCACTATGGTCGCAGGTTCGAATCTTGCCTCGGGCATGGATGTGTGTGATGTCCTTAGGTTTGTTAGGTTTAAGTAGTTCTAAGTTGTAGGGGACTGATGACCTCAGAAGTTAAGTTCCATAGTGCTCAGAGCCATTTTGAAAGTCGCTTGCCTGGTATCGTCAGATAAATACCAGTCTTTAGTTTCTGTGTTATTCTGACTACGGTGCATACTTCCTCTGGATATGCATGACTGCAAAAAGGAACTTTGAATCGTAATCAGAACAACACAGGCACACAATGTCGTATTTATCTGCAGATACCGGGGAAATTGTTTACAACATTGGACATGTACGGGAATATAATGGATGTACCAGTACAGGTCATTGAATCATGGTTGACGACATATGGAAGTTTGGTTGCCGCTATGAGTCATGCACGGGTAGCCAAACGGTAAGGCGACCGCTCGTGATATGCGGGAAATCCGGGTTCGAGTCGCACTCCGGAACTAATTTTCATTGTCATCATTCCACTCTACAACTGACGGTTATCCTTATTCGCATTTGTGAATTCATTTAATGTGTTTCATTACGGCTGTAGTCAGCGCAGTGCAACAATGCTTCGAAATCATGATAATACAGGCACTGCAGTATCGTATTCTTTCGAAATGTCCAGCATGTTCTCCAAACTGATCGCAAACAATCGTGTTCCAGTGACATGGAGCATTGCCGTCCTTGAACTTCCATCATTGTTTGCAAACATAACGTCCATGGATGGCTGCAAATCGTCTAGAAGTAGCCGAACATCCAAACGACGCAGTCTATTTCATGTAAACGCAACCCATTGGGGAACCGCCACCAGCTGGCACAGTATCTTGTTGACAACTTAGGTTCATTGCTGTGTTGGGTCTGCGCCACACTCGAACTCTGCCATCAGCTCTTACCGACTGAAGTCGGGACTCATATGCCCACCGGCCGCTGTGACCTCTGATGCTAAGTCGCATAGTGCTTAGAGCTATTTGAACTCATATGCCCAGGAAGCAGTTACCCTGTCGTCTGTGGTCCAACAGATATGTTCACGCGCCCAGGAGAGACGCTGCAGGCTACGTCGTGCTCTTAGCAAAGGCACTCGCGTCGGTCGTCTGTTGCCATAGCCTGTGATCGCCACTCTGCCCTAATGGATATGTTCATCGTTTCTCCCACATCGACTTCTGTGGTTATTTTGCCAGTACTGCTTGTCCGTTAGCACTGAAAACGCTATGGGAATACCAGTGCTCTCGGTAGTGAAGTGAACGCCGTCGGCCGTTCCTTTCTGAGTGGCAAGAGCTGATACCTGAAATCTCCGCAGGTAATGTTCTCGACACCCTCTTGACACTGTCCATTACAGAATACTGAATACCTTAACGACTCCCGAAATGGAATATCACATGCGTCTGGCTTCAACTACCATTTCGCATTCGAAGTCTGTCGATTCACGTTGCGCTACGATAACCACGTCGCAAATTTTTCTCATGACAACTTGAATAGGAATGACAGCTCCGCCAATGCGCTGCTCTTTTATACACCACTGGCCATTAAAATTGCTACACCACGAAGATGACTTGCTACAGACACGAAATTTAACCGACAAGAAAAAGAAGATGCTGTGATATGCAAATGATTAGCTTTTCAGAGCATTCACACAAGGTTGGCACCGGTGGTGACACCTTCAACATGAGGAAAGTTTCCAGCCGATTTCTCATACACAAAGAGCAGCTGACCGGCGTTGCCTGATGAAACGTTGTTGTGATGCCTCCTGTAAGGAGGAGAAATGCGTACCATCACGTTTCCGCATTTGATTAAGGTCGGATTGTAGCCTATCGCGATTGCGGTTTATCGTATCGCGATATTGCTGCTCGCGTTGGCCGAGATCCAATGATTCTTAGCAGAATATGCAATCGGTGGGTTCAGGAGGGTAATACGGAACGCCGTGCTGGATCCCAACGGCCTCGTATCACTAGCAGTCGAGATGACAGGCACCTTATCAGCATGGCTGTAACGGATCGTGCAGCCACGTCTCGATCCCAGAGTCAACAGATGGGGACGTTTGTAAGACAACAACCATCTGCACGAACAGTTCGACGACGTTTGCAACAGCATGGACTATCAGCTCGGAGACCATGGCTACGGTTACCCTTGACGCTGCATCACAGACAGAAGCGCCTGCGATGGTGTACTCAATGATGAACCTGTGTGCACGAATGGCAAAACGTCATTTTTTCGGACGAATCCAGGTTCTGTTTACAGCATTATCCCATGTTTCTCGACATCGCGGTGAACGCACATTGGAAGCGTGTATTCGTCATCGCCATACTGGCGTATCACCCGGCGTGATGGTATGGGGTGCCATTGGTTACACGTCTCGGTCTTGTTACATTGACGGCACTTTGAATAGTGGACGTTATATTTCAGATGTGTTACAACCCATGGCTCTACCCTTCATTCGATTCGTGCGAAACCCTACATTTCAGCAGGATAATGCACGACCGCATGTTGCAGGTCCAGTACGGGCCTTTCTGGATACAGAAAATGATCGGCTGCTGCCCTGGGCAGCACGTTCTCCAGATCTCTCACCAACTGAAAACGTCTGGTCAATGGTGGCCGAGCATCTGGCTCGTCACAATACGCCAGTCACTACTCGTGATGAACAGTGGTATCGTGTTGAAGCTGCACGGGCAGCTGTACCTGTACAAGCCACCCAAGGTCTGTTTGACTCAATGCCCCGGCGTATCAAGGCCGTTATTAAGGCCAGAAGTGGTTGTTGTGGGTACTGATTTCTCAGGATCTATGCACCCAAATTGCGTGAAAATATAATCACATGTCAGTTCTAGTATAATATATTTGTCCAATGAATACCCGTTTATCATCTACATTTCTTCTTGTAGTACCAATTTTAATGGCTAGTGGTGTACATTGTATACTACCACCATATGTATGTGTTTCGCTATCCCATGACTGTTGTCCTCTCAGTTTATACTCTTTAAGCGAATTTCCCAGAATTTAGGAAATCGTCGACACAGTGCAAGCGCCCTCGTACTCCTTGTCACCTTGTCAGACGATTTACTTACGCTTTACGGACGTTATTACGTCGTAGACATTCGTATGCGCGGGGTTGGGGGTAAAAGGTGTGAGAGTTGCCACGTGTTGCTCCACTGGCGCGAAACGCAGCGGTAGGGCGGCGCGGGGCGCAGGTGACGAATCGACCCGAGACGGGACGGCCCCCCACAGCCCACAGGCGCCGGCTTACGTGAGCTGAGGTGAGGTGAGAGGTCGTTGGCTGGCGGCGCTGCCTGGCATGGCACAGCACGAGCGACCGGTGTCCGGCGCGGGCGCCGAGGCGAGGCGAGGCGAGACGAGGCCGTCCACGTGGCCCGCGGCTCGCGACCCGGCGCCTCCGCCGTAGCCGCAGCGGGTCGCTCGATAGGCCACCGGCAACACACTCCTGCAGCAACAACAAACCTCGCATTCTGCGGTGGCCTCCACAGCACATATACCAGGGTCACTCCAAAAGAAATGCACACTATTTTTTTTAATCCATCTACATCTAAATACATACTCCGCAATCCACCATACGGTGCATGGCGGAGGGTACCTCGTGCCACAACTATTCTCTCCCTGTTCCACTCCCAATCAGAATGAGGGAAAAATGACTGCCTATATGTTCCTGTACGAGCCCTAATATCTCTTATCTTATCTTTGTGCTCTTTCCGCGAAATGTAAGCTGACAGCAGTAAAATTGTACTGCAGTCAGCCTCAAATGCTGGTTCTCTAAATTTCCTCAGTAGCGATTCACGAAAAGAACACCTCCTATACTCTAGCGACTCCCACCCGAGTTCCTGAAGCATTTCCGTAACACTCGCGTGATGATTAAACCTACCAGTAACAAATCTAGCAGCCCGCCTCTGAATTGCTTCTATGTCCTCCCTCAATCCGATCTGATAGAGATCCCAAACGCTCGAGCAGTACTCAAGAATAGGTTGTATTAGTGTTTTATAAGCGGCCTCCTTTACAGATGAACCACATCTTCCCAGAATTCTACCAATGAACCGAAGACGACTATCCGCCTTCCCCACAACTGCCATCACATGCTTGTCCCACTTCATATCGCTCTGCAATGTTACGCCCAAATATTTAATAGACGTGACTGTGTCAAGCGCTACACTACTAATGGAGTATTCAAACATTACAGGATTCTTTTTCCTATTCGTCTGCATTAATTTACATTTATCTACATTCAGAGTTAGCTGCCATTCTTTACACCAATCACAAATCCCGTCCAAGTCATCTCGTATCCTCCTAGTCACTCAACGATGACACCTTCCCGTTCACCACAACATCATCAGCAAACAGCCGCACATTGCTGTCCACCTTATCTAAAAGATCATTTATGTAGATAGAAAACAACAGTGGACCTACCACACTTCCCTGGGGCACTCCACATGATACCCCCACCTCTGATGAACACTCAACATCGAGGACAACGTACTGGGTTCTATTAATTCTTTTATTCTAAATGTTTGAAAGTTTTACTGTGTGCAGATACATCCTTTAGGAACAATGTTTTCATTTCTCCACATAATTTCCATGTCTCTCAACTGCCTTACGCCATCCTGGAAACAGCGCCTCTATATCTGCAAGGTAAAATTCTGGACCAACCTGTTGGAGCCACTGTTTGGCAGCGTGCACAAGGGAGTCATCATCTTCAAACCTTGTTCCACAAAGAGAGTCTTTCAGTTTTCCAAAAAAGATGATAGTCACACGGAACCAGGTCAGGACTGTAAGGTGGGTGTTTCAGTGTTGACCATACGAATTTTGTGATCGCTTCTATGGTTATTTGACTGACATGTGGCCGTGCATTGTATTGCAACACCAAAACATCCTGCTTTTGCCAATGTGGTCAAACACGACTCAGTGGAGCTTGAAGTTTCTTCAGTGTCGTCACATATGCATCAGAATTTATGGTGATGCCACTTGGCATGATATCTACAAAAAATGGTTCAAATGGCTCTTAGCACTATGGGACTTAACTTCTGAGGTCATCAGTCCCCTAGAACTTAGAACTACTTAAACCTAACTAACCTAAGGACATCACACACATCCATGCACGAGGCAGGATTCGAACCTGCGAACGTAACGGTTGCGCGTTTCCAGACTGTAGTGCCTAGAACCGCTCGGCCACTTGGCCAGCTGATATCTATAAGCACGTTTTCTGGAGCGTGTGCAGTAGGAGGCCTGCCGCTTTGAGGACAATCCTCAGTATTGCCGTGCCCGCTTTCATCACGTAACCTGCTTGCTCACCGACTAACTGTACTGCGATCAACAGCAGCATCCGCATACACCTTTTTCAACATCTTGTGGATGTTTCCCACTGTCTCGTTTTCATAGCACAGGAATTCTATGACTGCACGTTGCTTCTGACGAACGTCAAGTGTAACAGCCATCTTCAAGACATGCTTTGACGGGGCCACTCACGGGAAAAGGTTGAAATAAGTTTGAAAACAAGCGACAAGGATGTATCTACACATTGTAAAACTTTCACACATGCAGAATGAAAACTGTATTTTTACAAAAATACTGTGCATTTCTTTTGGAGTGACCCTCGTACACTACTGTCGACGAAAAACAAAAAACCTTAGCGAACCTCGTACTTTTTAAAAATATCTTTGTAAATGTATTTATCCAAAATTTCCATTGCCGGAAAAGGGAATGTTAAGGTGACCACCAACGTAGGCTTATGACGATAAAGGCACTTCTCTCTGATGCTTTCTAATGTCTGCGTTGACGTTATTGAAACGGTTATTTTTCGTCGTAGAAATAATTTTTTTGAAAATTTTAGTAATTTTTCGCAATAAGTCATGAAGGGACCAAAAATCGACCCCTCAATTGTTGCAGCCTATTCCTCCCACTCTGGGAGGTTCTAGCGGCCCTGGCAACAGGCAACAAGGCTGTCCTTGATGGAGAGGTAATTAGGGAGTTGCAATTAGCAGGTTTCTAAAGTTGATAGTGTACAGCAACCAGCCACAAGTCGCTTAAAATATTCTAAAATTTTCACTACTAAACGCTTTCGTTTGCTCATAAAACTAATTTCCAATGCGCACAAGATCTTTTGACTCATAACATGTGGAAACAAACCCAGAGTTTACAAATTATACGAGTGACGAAGACGCTGCAATACAATGATACAAACACAAGGAATTTTGCTAAAGGAAGCGTAAATTACTGTTATGTTTAATTGGAGACGTATTTTACACTAAATATAGGGCATCAAATACCGTTTCATAAATGGGATTTAGGAATTAGTTTGTTTCATACTTATTTTACAAAACTTTAGAGAAACAAATGTGTATACGAAACTACGGAAGCTCTGAATTGCTATTTAAATAGTGACAATAACAGCACATTATATTTAATATACCGTCATCGTGTCACTTAATGCACAATATCGTGCATGGCCAACATCGGAGGGCATTGCAGAGCATGCACCGCCATCCATAGTGATCACACACCCAAATTAAGGTCACTTACTCGTGAATCCGTTTCAAAAATTCGATTTCTGTTTTTCATGTTAAAACTATGCTTGGAGATTTTTGAACAAAATAGTAGTTAAAAGAACTTAATTGGACAACTGTGAGTTACTTAAAAACCAACTTAAAGATCTCAACATTGCTGCCACACCCATGTTCTCGCCGCTTTCACATGTCAGATGTCATTACAGTCCCATTCGAAAAAGATGCATTAAAACAACTGTTTCTCGAGCTGACAGTGCTGATAGAGGGTAGGTTTTGCCATAGTCTTTTGTTTAAATTGTATGTATTTGGTTTTCTTGAGCTGTTTTGTTTATAATTATTCCTGTAGTTTGAGTATTTCCTATTTAGTTAGTCTCGAGAATTATTATGCCTTCAAAAGAGTGTTGCGTTACTGGTTTGATGTTATAGAGTTTCTAGGAATATGGGGGTTCAATGTGAGGTGATCACTGGTGGCAGATGATTTCATGTGGGTGGCCAAAGCCGAAAAGTGTGTCCGTGGGACGACTGAACAGGCCCAAATGATAAGAAGAAACAAAAAATGGAAGAAAGATCAAGCAGCTAGAATTTATAAGGAACAACAGCGATGCTCCACACTTGACATATAACTCTTAATTGAATTTCTTGAGGATTACATTTTCTGACATATTTATTTAATGCGAAAAAATCTGTTGGAGCTAGAGGTTTGAATTTTTTTTAGATGTTTCAGGATACAATTTGTAGTGAGGTGGACTATAGACTCTAGCGTACTACCAACAAGAAGAAAAAATAAATATTGACTAGTTATAGAACACTAAACTCAATTTTTATTATCAGATGTAAATATTTCTAGAGTAAAAACTTCTGACTGAAATGACAAGTTGTTAATATATACGTTAAGTTTCAAGCATGTAAGTAAGAAAGTCATTGCATAGATTCCAAGTATTGATCGGCAAATAGATGCAATTCACTGATCTTCTCAAAAACATGGTAATAAAGGAAATATGAGAACTACAAAAATGTATAAAAATCTCACCACTATTGTTCTACAGTTTTCATCCCACTAAAAGTTCAGGTTTTTATTTAGAGCCACGTAAACTTCATGAATATTGTTAGTATTTTTCCAGGTGTTCATAGGCAAGTTACCCTAACGACAATGTCCCACCTTTTGTAATGTCCAGGGAACCATCACATTTCTGATCGTTTCATGGCGTATTTCTTTCAGATACGTTCTATCGAGCACACACACACACACACACACACATATACACACACGCACACACACAATGTGTGTGCGTGCCCGCATGTGCTCGGGCGTGTATGAGAGTGTCTGTGTGTGTGTGTGTGTGTGTGTGTGTGTGTGTTTTGCTTATTATAAATGGATGTCTGTATGTCTTGAAAACTTAATTCTGATTGGAACGCTAACACGTGGCATCATAACAACGATAGCACAGTGATAGGAACTAAGCAGTGCTTTTACCGTAAACCGTAGTGCATGCTAAATGAGACAGGAGGAATCTATTTTGCTTTCTATTTGACGTGCTATTTTCTCAAAAAGAAAAGAAAATGTCTACATAATTACCATAACAATAACTCGTCACAGACGCTAAATCCCATGGCACTGACTGTGGCGAAATCGTAGTAAGCTGATGGAGTGAGATGGCATAGTGACTGAGACACTGCGGTGCGTGCTTTTGATCCGTGTCTGATGATGCTGATGGCACTTTTCCAGTTTGCGAATACTGGTTATGATTCCTTCATCAAACACACGGGCAGTGTCTCTCCCCACTCTTTATCGAACAGCGGAGACATGGCTGGGGCATTAAACTCTAACCATTTCCAAGCTTCCGCCGTTTTAGTACACAGTAGCACACCAGTTTCTTTAAAAACTTGAACTCAAACTAATAAAACAATTTCAAACTTTTCATTACTGTGTAAATGAGTTAATGTGTTATATATTTCATACTAAGCATTTAAGCGAGAAAAAGCTTAGGAAAGGTTCGAAATTATGTTTAAAGTTTGTTGGGATTACTAAGTGTTCTCGTTATCAAACGCTGCACAAGTGTAGTCTCGGCATTTGAACATGATGAAATACGATGGCTCAAGTTATACACAGTTTCCAAATGTAGTATTTGTCTTACTGTGTTGTAACTTTAACATGAGGTTATACGTATTAATAAGAGGAGTGTGCCAGGATTTTTTTTAAATTAGAGGAATAATTATATGAAATTTTAAAAATCAAAATTTGGTTGCCCATGAAAGCTGAGTCCTAGACAACCCGCAGCCGTGACTTGGTGCCAAGAACCGTTTGGTAATATAGATAGCCGGTTGTTTTCTCCAGCCGGCCGGTGTGACCGTGCGGTTCTAGGCGCTGCAGTCTGGAACCGAGTGAACACTACGGTCGCACGTTCGTATTCTACCTCGGAAATGGATGTATGTGATGTCCTTAGGTTAGTTAGGTTTAAGTAGTTCTAAGTTCTAATGACCACAGATGTTACGCGCCATAGTTCTCAGAGCCATTTCAACCATTTTTTTGTTTGTTTTCTCCATATGTGCTACTGTAAAGCAATGGACTTTTCTATCTCTCAAAGATATGTACTGCGTGATCTGTACAACTATCGTTCGTTTGTTCTTCACAAGAACCACAATACATTTTCCAAGAACGGGAAATTTTGACAGCGATAATTGGAATTTATGGAATTCGTAGCCGTCGTTTTGCTTAGATCGAAGAAGTGCACACCTGCAAACAATCGTAGTTGCATAGGCTACCGGTAATATTTATGGTTCAAGTGGCTCTGAGCACAATGGGACTTAACATCTGAGGTCATCAGTACACAGAAATATGTATCCTTGAAGGTAGTGACCCTCTTGTCTCACAGTTATGGCGATTCCTTTTGAAATAACAAAAGTTTTCTTACTGTTTCAATCTGTCTCGTGTTCATTTGTAAGTTGAGCCAACATGAGAACGAGTACAATATTGATCCATCTCCGAAGTCAGCTTATGTTGAACGAGTGAATTATGAAGTTGTGAAGCACACCATGGTACTGCAATATTTTTAATTCCCACATTGCATCGAAATGCCAGCCCCTCTTGATGTAGTAGCATGGATCTGATGATTTTTTCTTCGTGAATGCAGCGTTGCTTCCACTTTATAATACTACGGCACCGTTTTAAGCGTCCAACAACCACGTATTTTTGTTGATATTTTTTAGAAACTGTAGCTATTTTTGCTCCATGAATTGTGTGTCGGTGCAGGCAATGTAAGAATGTTCATTCTATTATGGAAAAGAAATTAGACTCCCCGATCAAGCCTTGAAGACGAAGCGGCGTCGACCGGCCGACGTGTTATCCCGTGCCACGTGGTGTCATTCGAATGGAGTATGGAGGAGCGTGGAGTCAGGTCATCGCTCTCCCGGCCATTATTGTCTTTCGAGAACTAGGAGACACTGTTTCTCAATCACGTAGCTCTGTTGATATCACGAACCTGAGTAGACCCCGTGACCGACCTCCCACCAAGGAAGATTGCCTCGCAGTGCCAGGAATAGATCCCGGGTACTCCGCTCGAGTCAGACGCTCTCATCACTCTGATACTAAGGCGGACCATATTGAATTATGAGTCTTGCAAAACCTCAGAGTTCGCCCTGTCGCGAATAACCAGTTTTCAAAAAGTTTCTACAAACCAAAAATGACATTGCTTATGTATATACTCCGAAATAGGCTTCTATAACGAATTACTATCTCATTTTAATAAACTTTTTGAATTAGTAGCTATTATTTCCAGGTCCATTGTCACCATTTAATCAGCCTTGCAGCATTGCAGCAGTGGTAAAGCATTTGTTCAGATCAGATCACCAGATTGACCGTCTGCGTCCGTGCCGAGTGCTGCTGCTAAGCGTGGTGCATTCAGCCCTTCTGCGGCAAACTGAGGAACTACCTAGCTGAGAAATAGCGGCCACTGGCCACGAGAACTGACAACGGCCGCGAGGGCGGTGTGCTGGCTATATGACCTTCCGTATTCGCATCCAGTGACGCTTATAGCATGAGGATGTTACGGCGGTCTCTCAGTACTCTTGGGTCTTCTGAGGCCTGTTCAGACGGAATGAGACGTCGAGATCATTGACTGATATACATCTTAGTCAGACCAACCTATCAATGTCTCTGCTACAAATTTCTCACATAATACACTTTTTAGCACAATAAAATGTCTTTCACTATTTCAGTTCCGTGATCAATCATTCTCACTAAAAAAGCATATCTTCCCAAGTAACCCACATTTAGTAAACAAAATATTTTTCAATAAATCACTACAAATGGTTCAAATGGCTCTCAGCACTATGGGACTTAACATCTGAGGTCATCAGTCCCCTAGTACGTAGAACTACTTAAACCTAACTAACATCACACACATCCACGCCCGAGGCAGGATTCGAACCCGCGACCGTAGCGGTCGCGCAGTTCCGGACTGAAGTGCCTAGAATCTCTCGGCCACACCTGCCAGCAATAAGTCAGTGCTGCACTGCTCGTGCAATAACTGTATTTCCATAAACACACTTCTCACAAACTTGTAAAAATTTGAGATGTAAAATTTTAGTTAAAATAAGCTCAAGAAGGCCCGCCCGGTTAGCCGAGCGTTGTAACTCACCGCTTTCCGGAGAGGGAAGGAGCGCCTGGTCCCCGGCACGAATCCGCCCGGCGGACTTGCGTCGAGGTCCGGTGAGACGGTCTGTCTGTGGATGGTTTTTAGGCGGTTTTTTATCTGCCTCGCCGATTGCTGGCCGGGTCCCTTATTCCGCCTCACCTACACTATGTCGGCGGTTGCTGCGCAAACAAGTTCTCCACGTACGCGTACCCCACCATTACTCTACCACGTAAACATAGGGGTTACACTCGTCTGGTGTGACACGTTCCGTGGCTGGTGGGGGTGGAGGGGGGGGGGGTGTCCACTGGGGACCGAACCGCACAATAACCCTGGTTGTGGTGTGGGGCGGCGGAGAGGTGAAGTGGACTGCGGTAGTCGTCGTGGGGTTGTGGACCACTGCGGCTGCGGCGGGGGCGGAGCCTCTCCATCGTTTCTACGTCCCCAGTTAACACACAACATACAAGCTCAAGAACGTCTCAAACGCAGTTAATAAACACTCCTGGAAATGGAAAAAAGAACACATTGACACCGGTGTGTCAGACCCGCCATACTTGCTCCGGACACTGCGAGAGGGCTGTACAAGCAATGATCACACGCACGGCACAGCGGACACACCAGAAACCGCGGTGTTGGCCGTCGAATGGCGCTAGCTGCGCAGCATTTGTGCACCGCCGCCGTCAGTGTCAGCCAGTTTGCCGTGGCATACGGAGCTCCATCGCAGTCTTTAACACTGGTAGCATGCCGCGACAGCGTGGACGTGAACCGTATGTGCAGTTGACGGACTTTGAGCGAGGGCGTATAGTGGGCATGCGGGAGGCCGGGTGGACGTACCGCCGAATTGCTCAACACGTGGGGCGTGAGGTCTCCACAGTACACCGATGTTGTCGCCAGTGGTCGGCGGAAGGTGCACGTGCCCGTCGACCTCGGACCGGACCGCAGCGACGCACGGATGCACGCCAAGACCGTAGGATCCTACGCAGTGCCGTAGGGGACCGCACCGCCACTTCCCAGCAAATTAGGGACACTGTTGCTCCTGGGGTATCGGCGAGGACCATTCGCAACCGTCTCCATGAAGCTGGGCTACGGTCCCTCACAACCTTAGGCCGTCTTCCGCTCACGCCCCAACATCGTGCAGCCCGCCTCCAGTGTTGTCGCGACAGGCGTGAATGGAGGGACGAATGGAGACGTGTCGTCTTCAGCGATGAGAGTCGCTTCTGCCTTGGTGCCAATGATGGTCGTATGCGTGTTTGGCGCCGTGCAGGTGAGGGCCACAATCAGGACTGCATACGACCGAGGCACACAGGGCCAACACCCGGCATCATGGTGTGGGGAGCGATCTCCTACACTGGCCGTACACCTCTGGTGATCGTCGAGGGGACACTGAACAGTGCACGGTACATCCAAACCGTCATCGAACCCATCGTTCTACCATTCCTATACCAGCAAGGGAACTTGCTGTTCCAACAGGACAATGCACGTCCGCATGTATCCCGTGCCACCCAACGTGCTCTAGAAGGTGTAAGTCAACTACTCTGGCCAGCAAGATCTCCGGATCTGTCCCCCATTGAGCATGTTTGGGACTGGATGAAGCGTCGTCTCACGCGGTCTGCACGTCCAGCACGAACGCTGGTCCAACTGAGGTGCCAGGTGGAAATGGCATGGCAAGCCGTTCCACAGTACTACATCCAGCATCTCTACGATCGTCTCCATGGGAGAATAACAGCCTGCATTGCTGCGAAAGGTGGATACACACTGTACTAGTGCCGACATTGTGCATTCTCTGTTGCCTGTGTCTATGTGACCGTGGTTCTGTCAGTGTGATCATGTGATGTATCTGACCCCAGGAATGTGTCAATAAAGTTTCCCCTTCCTGGGACAATGAATTCACGGTGTTCTTATTTCAATTTCCAGGAGTGTATTTCATTTCGAGTAAAAAGAGCTTTTTTAATTTTTCATTGTTGCAACATCTTCGCCAATCACATAGTCGGCCGACACTGCAAGTTGCGATCGCTGACTTCATCCACAAGTAGTTGGCTGCAGATCGCTCGGGATGCAAAGCGCTCGGCAGCCCTCATGCACGCTGAGCATAAAACAGGGAATACAGCACAGTAAATCAAAGTTTACGCTAAAAGGATAATAACAAAAGTACAAACAGAACGTTTCGTCACTTGCCGTGTGTCGCTGAAGCTGGATAGTATGAGTTCACACTTAACGTTTTGTGATATTGTGAAGCAAACATTCATTTCAACCATTTTAAAAGGCTGAATATAGCAAGATGTTTTGGTGTTCAAAACAATCCTAAAACATTTGTATTGATTCTTCAGAGTGAACTGGCGTGTGTGTGTGTGTGTGTGTGTGTGTGTGTGTGTGTGTGTGTGTGTGTGTGTGTCTGTGTCTGTGTGTGTGTGTGCGCGCGCAACATAAAATCTTCCTTCCAACTGTAGTAGACTAAACTCTTCAGCTTCTTGACAACCTAGCAGAAGCACATAAGCCGCCGTTTTACCAGAGAGTTACTTTTGTCGGGTTTCGTAATGTTAACTTGTAGTCTCAGTCTGTTGTGGGCGGAATATGTGTGCTACCACCTAGGATGGCTAGAGTCGAATAACACGGGTATCAACATGTAAAGACCTTTACTACAGTTTCTGTCTCTCAGGAGCATGGGGCCCTACGACCTCAAGTCAGCTAGCACCGTTCCACACTTCTCTTTTCTTTCCATGTTCTTATTGCGAGATTTTACAATTCACTGAGGCAAATTTTCATCATATTTGCGTACAAGATAATTAACATTTGAGCAATTAAAGCTACAATCGAAACAAATCGTGTACTTTGAATGATTCCTGGCGTCTTTTACTACTGCAAAATACTGGTAAGATCAGCTACGCAAAATATCTCTTCACTGATTCACTAACTCCCCAGAATGACTCTGCAAGTAGAAGCTATGTTTCCTTGCCTGCAACAAGTAGCAAACACAAAATTTCTGATTAGCGGGCCACATTTAAAAATGTTGAGATGTATGTGAATTCCCAACGGACCAAGCCGCTGAGTTCATCGGTCCCTGGACATACACACTACTTAAAGTAACTTATGTTAAGAACAACACTCAAACCCATGCCTGACGGAGTACTAAAACCTCCAGTGGGAGGGAGCTGGTCAAATTTATTTAAATATTAATCGATTAAGGCAACGGTCTTGCTGCAGTGGCTACACCGGTTCCCATGAGATCTGCGAAGTTAAGCGCTGTCGGGCGTGGCTGGCACCTGGATGGGTGACCATCCAGCCGCCATGTGCCGTTGCCATTTTTCGGGGTGCACTCAGCCTCGTGATGCCAATTGAGGAGCTACTCGACCGAATAGTAGTTGCTCCGGTCAAAGACCGGGAGAGCGGTGTGCTGATCACACGCCCCTCCTATGCGCATCCTCAACTTGAGGATGACACGGCGGTCGGATGGTCCCGATGGGCCACTTGTGGCCTGCAGACGGAGTGCTGTGCTTTTTAATCAATTAAACTAAAGAAAAGGCACCACCTCACAGATAATTTGACGATTTCATAGAATACCAATCCAATAATCAGCATAAATTTTATTGATACTTTGCTAAGACGAGGTGCAAACTGACTAATTTTAAGTATCCTGACTAGGGAGCGGGATGGCGTTGTGAGATGTAATAGCAAAGAATTTGACAATAATTCACAATTATTTTCTCATTAACAGTAACACACACACACACACACACACACACACACACACACACACACACACACACAGAAGTTGAAATACAGTAACCTGGCATGGTAGTGCGTGCATCGACATATGGCACCTTATACATCGCAGAATCTAGACCGACACATGTGAGGCCAGATTGCTACATTACTGGATACGACTTGTCAAAATCACACACATAACGTTCACATTCGCCACTCACACAACGAGAGACAGAATTTAGAAGAAAAGCTTCCCTAATCCACAAGTAAGCCCATTGGGTCATAGCGCGACTGCCCATAACGGGCAGTTTCAGAGAACAAGGTCCACTTCTAAAATTCCGTACAATTCCGTAAGATGAGATGGAAAGAAACAGCCAACCAGTTGCAAATTAAGGTTTATTAGCCCTTGAGCTAGGATTAGATATTTGTAAAAGTATCTCCTTCAGAACCGGCCGCGGTGGTCTAGCGGTTCTAGGCGCGCAGACCGGAACCGCGCGACTGCTACGGTCGCAGGTTCGAATCCTGCCTCGGGCATGACTGTGTGTCTAGAAGTGTCTAGAACCGCTCGGCCACAGCTGCCGGCTCCAGATTAATACAGATGCCGTTACGCAGCCATGTTTAAGATTTTTAAAAGGAAAGGAAATCATTGATTTGCAAAGAAGACTGCAGAGATCGTTTTAGAAGCTGTATGGGCCAATACTGACCATACCATCAAAAGCAATGTGTGCATACGGCAAGTTATATCTCTGTGTTGCTACACTAGACACATTCTTTGATGACTCATCGTCATTTGTTTTGGTATTCACATTCATTCACTCAATTAACGAGGCTCTTCATTCAGTTCGAGAATACTGGTGAATTGTAGTGCATTAACGTCCGAGCAGTTTCCTGCATAACGTTCCAATGAGAGACAATATAACCGAAAAGAATAATTTCGTAATGGCCAGAATTAAGGCAGCACTCTGCTTCTGTACCACGACGGCCACCCTTGCAAGGAAAATAATCAGGTGGCGCTGCGACGGCAATTTTTTGCGTCGATATTCAGCCGCCTCTGCCAGAGCCGGAATTAATGCTCCGGCTCTGCAGACCGCGCGGCGCTCGCCGGATCATTACGCTACGTAATTGGCTCTTCACGGACTACGACAGCTCATTAACTTGTTCTCATTAACAGGGATTCAAGCTGGGTCGTTTACGCGGAATTATTCCGCGCCTAAGTATTGTGACGTCACGGGCCCGAGGATGTATCCCCCCCAGAATTTCTCGTTGTCCCACAGCCGGAGCTTCGAGTTAATGCGACTCTCAGGGTGGAGTCTGCGAGTGATCTGCGGCTGGTGGGAAAGTCTGTCTGCCTGCGACCAGCTTCATATTAACGGTCCAGCCTGCGATACCCTTGTGAACTATTCCTGCTAGCGCTGTGTCCTGTAAATCCGCTTCACTCTTGCTCTGTACGTTCTTTATCGACAAAATACCGCATCCTCACAAAATATTAGGTTGGTGCATATGTTCCCAGCGTTTGTCTTTTGTATGCGGGTATTGTGGTTGCTATGGAATTCTTTATCGATTGACATTTTTTATTTGTAGTTCACTGGTGCCATTTGATTTTAGCCAGCCGCGTTGGTCTAGCGGTTCAGGCGCTCAGTCCGGAACCGCGCGACTGATACGGTCGCAGGTTCGAATCCTGCCTCGGGCATGGACGTGTGTAATGTCGTTAGGTTAGTTAGTTTTAAGTAGTTCTAAGTTCTAGGGCACTGATGGCCACAGATGTTAAGTCCCATAGTGCTCAGAGCCATTTGAACCATTTGAGTTTACATATTGTCATTTTGTCGTTTGGAGATAGTGAGTGGACCTGTTAGCGCTAGAAAATGGTGTGTCATGGGGAAAAATCAGAACATTTGCGACGTTTTCTTCTCTTTGAGTTCAGCAGAGGGGCGACAGCAGAGGTAGAAACCAAAAATATTTGCGTCTTGTATGAGGATTACGCCATTAGGTAGAGCACGGGAAGCCGACCACTGTGGACGAGAGGTTCGAGGCGCTTCAGTCTGGAACCGCGCGACCGCTACCGTCGCAGGTTCGAATCCTGCCTCGGGCATGGATGTGTGTGTGATGACCTTAGGTTAGTTAGGTTTAAGTAGTTCTAAGTTCTAGGGAATTCACTAACTTGTTCTCATTAACAGAGATTCTGCCAGACTGAGAATAAACACCACACAGGAGATCGGTTGGGAAGTTATTCCGCACTCACCGTTTTCACCCGATCTTGCGCCCTTAGATCTTCACCTTTCCCGCGCTCTCTCGAACAGAGCCATTTGAACCATTTTAGAGCACGGCAAGAAAGTGGTTTCCTTATTTTACGTGGGATCGTTTTCACATTAGAGACTCTCCACTTTCAGGAGGACCTTCGGTATTTGATGAAGAGCGTTTTAACCTATTAATCCACAGTGATCCACGTCATTGTACTCGAGAACTGAAAAATATGACGAACTGTCGTCATTCCACCATTATGAGACACTTCCATGTAATGGGGAAGGTTCAAAAATTTTGATGTATGTATACCGCATGATCTAAGCGAAAACCACAAAAATCAGGGAATGGGCATATGTACATCTCTGCTTGCTCGTCTTCAATTGGCTTGCGAACTACACCTGTGTCGTTACTGGTGACGAGAAATGACGCCTTTATGCTAACATAAGGAAAACAAAGAAACGATTGAGCCGAAACAAGGCAGCAACTCCCCATACAAAGACCTGCGGGCATCCATTAAGACATAATGTTATGGATCTGGTGGAACAGTGATAGCGTGGTGTGCTACTAATCGCTTCCACGAAGTTTAACCGTAATTGTTGACATTTATTGTCAGCAACTGCAGACACAGTCCAAGGTCAACGATCAGGAAGATTGCGTGAAGCGGTGCTACTCCACGATAACACCAGTCCGCTTTCTGCTAGACTGAGAAAGAACACCATGGGTTGGGGAGTCGTTCCGCACCCACCGTTTTCACCCGACCCTGCTCCTCCGCACTCTGTCCATCAGCTTTTAAGGAATTCCCTTTCCGGCTGAAAATTCACTTCGGAAATGGCTCTACGAGCTCTTCGCCTCAAATCCACGTGATTTCCGCAGTCGCAGAATCAAAAAAGTTACACCACCGTTGGAAGACTGTGCTAAATAGTGAAATAGAATATAATATTGATGACTCAAATCTCTGTTACATGTTTCTGTTGTGTTTTTAACTCCCGAAAAACGCCACGAACTTACGCACCAACCCAGAAAATTTGACTGCACATTTACTACTATAACAAAAATTTGTGAATGAAGAAAAGACTCTGGCGCCGGCTCACTGTTCGCGCGTTTGTTCAGTCATCCTAGAGAGACTCTTCAATACAGTAACTAAGAAGAAGCAACAGTATTTGTTGGGATGAGTGCACATTTGTACTTCTTTCTTTAATGTACAGTAAAGCGAGTAAAAGTTGCAAAATTGTGGAGTGCTTCTAGCTTGCTACGAATGTGGTCAGCACCTACGAGGTGTATCCAAGTTGTAACACCTTCGATTTTTTTCACACAGATTAAACACGGAAAACTGTGAAACTTATGTCACTTTTTGGAGCAGTCTTCCTGCAGCCGTGCACATTTTTCACAACGTTGACACAATGATTCCATGGCTTTTTCGAGCACGTCCTTAGCAGTTTGGTTTGACCTGTGGATAACCGCTGATGCAATAGCGGCGCGGTTAGCCTTTCATTGTTGAAAACAGCTAGATCAAGTGAGTAGAGAGCTTCAGAAATCACTTCAAAGTTGTTCTCCTGAAGAAACTGCAGCGTCGCGTTCACCCGATGCGCTGCTGCTTTGACTTTGTGAATTTTTCACCCTATCCTGACGGGATCTTGTCCTTCGTAACGTATTGATAGAATGCATCTGACACTGTAGTGCTCTTTCGGATGCAATGAGGAAGCATTAAGTCATTGCTGCCCCAGTAGTCAGCCACCACGTTTCGTTGGTTTTTTTTCAGCACTGGCACTTAGCCGAAATATTTTTCGTACTGGTGAGTGTACGTGCATTAATTGAGCTGACTGTTGCTTCGTTTCAGGATTAAAAAACGGCATCGATCTCTCATCCAGTGCACAGTCCCATTCATGGCTTCAGCAAGCGTCAACATTTCCTGGTGACACGCCACACGCACAGCCTCGTGGTTGTCCGGTAGCATACGTAGCACTAACCTGGACGACACTTCTCGAATTTTTAGGTCTTCATACAGGACTGTATGCATAGATGTTACGGGAATGCCAACTCTCAAGGTAATGTATTGTACACTCATTTGGAAATCCTCCAAAACAACTTTCTCCACTCGCTCTATTATGTCGTCAAAACGCCTGGTGGGAGACGGAGATTATCTTGGTGTGTTGTCACACGATGTACTGCTATCTTTCAACTGTCGCACTTACGAACACACATTAGACACATCCATGACACCATCACCACACGTCTCACTCAACTGCCGATGAATTTCAATCGGTGGCACAGCACGACAATGAAGGTAACAAATGATTGCATTCTGTTCTTGTATTGGCAACGCCGCCATTTTAAGTAAAAAGCAGTGCTCAATGTTGCCGCTAGAGTTCTGTGCTGTGCAGTGCTGCCATATTTGTCACGCATTCACGACAAATATACGCGTCTTTTAAAACAAACCTCATATTTCTAAACGTTTCTAGACCAGAAAAAATAAACTAGGGGTGTTATCACTTGAATATACCTCGTATATTAATTTACGAGACTGAAGATTAAAGAACTTGCCCAGCCACTGAATACTTAAGCTGCCTAGATATGTAATTTGCATTATGGTACTAACATGTTTCTTCAAGTGATGGTCACCACAGCTACCAAATTGACGATTATATAGGAGGAGAGAAAGAAAGAAAATCTCAATGACGACGACTGCATAAAGAATCCTCTTATCGTAATACTCAAGTGATTTGTAGAATCGACCATGCAGACTGAAGCGCCAAAGAAACTGGTAAACCTGCCTAATATCGTGCAGGGCGCCTGCGAGAACGCAGAAGTGCCGCAACACGACGTTGCATGCACTCGACAAATGTCTGAAGCTGTGCTGGAGAAAACTGCTGTCATGAATACTGCAAGCCTATTCATAAATCAATAAGGGTACGAAGGGATGGAGATCTCCTCTGAACAGCAAGTTGCAAGGCATACCAGATATGGACAATAACGTTCGTGTCTGGGGAATTTTGTGGCAGCAGAGGTGTTCAAACTCAAAAGAGTGTTTCTGGAGCCACCCTGTAGCAATTCTGGTCCTGCTAACGGAATTCATAAATGACATGAATGGATGCAGGTGATCAGACAGGATGCTTAAGTACTTGTCAGTGTCGTATCGAGACGTATAAGTGGTGCCATATCACTCCAACTGCACACGCTCCACACCACTACGGAGACTCCACCAGCTTGAACAGTCCCCTGCTGACAAGCAAGGTCCACGGATTCATGATGTTGTCTCCAAATCACACACATCCATCCACTCGATAAAATTTGGAACGAGACTCGTCCGACCAGATAACATGTTTCTATTCATCAACAGTGCAACGTCGGTGTTAATGGGGCCAGGCGAGTTGTAAAGCTTTGTGTCGTGCAGTTATCAAGGGTACAAAAGTGGCCCTTCGGCTCCGAAAGCCAATATACGTGAAGTATCATTGAATGATAGGAACGCAGACGATTGCTGATGGCCCAGCATTGAAGTCTGCAACAATATGGGGAAGGGTTGCACGCCTGTCACTTTGAACGATTCTCTTCAGTCGTAATTGCAGGATCTTTTTCCGGCCGCAGCGATGGCGGAGATTAGATTTTTTTACCGGATTCCTTATATTGATGGTACACTCGTGAAATAGTCGTACGGGAAAATCCCCACTTCTTCGCTACTTCGGAGATGCGGTGTCCCATCGCTCGTGCGCCGACTACGAAGAGTCAGTTAAATCTTTATGATCTCCTATTGTAGCAGCAATAACCGATCTAACAACTGCGCCAGGCGCTTGTTGTCTTATATAGGCGTTGCCGACCGAGTCAGAAGCCTGGATTAGGATTTATTAAGAAATACTAACACTTATTAAAAAATACAGGCTGCATTATCTGAAGTCGCCATAATTGATTTAACATTCAGAAACTGTTAAAATGTTTCATTGAGCTGTAAGTAGCAACTAAATTCTCAGAGCACATGTGGTCAGTGCTTGCGTATCTTTGGTATTTTCTGCGCACCCGGAAGTTAATTTTATACATATATGATACATAACAGTCCAATGTACGTATTGTTAAAATTGAAAGACGGCACAAATGACAGTTTCGTCGAATTTCACATTATAGATATTTTAGACCCAAATTACACTCCTGGAAATTGAAATAAGAACACCGTGAATTCATTGTCCCAGGAAGGGGAAACTTTTGACACATTCCTGGGGTCAGATACATCACATGATCACACTGACAGAACCACAGGCACATAGACACAGGCAACAGAGCATGCACAATGTCGGCACTAGTACAGTGTATATCCACCCTTCGCAGCAATTCAGGCTGCTATTCTCCCATGGAGACGATCGTAGAGATGCTGGATGTAGTCCTGTGGAACGGCTTGCCATGCCATTTCCACCTGGCGCCTCAGTTGGACCAGCGTTCGTGCTGGACGTGAGACGACGCTTCATCCAGTCCCAAACATGCTCAATGGGGGACAGATCCAGAGATCTTGCTGGCCAGAGTAGTTGACTTACACCTTCTAGAGCACGTTGGGTGGCACGGGATACATGCGGACGTGCATTGTCCTGTTGGAACAGCAAGTTCCCTTGCTGGTATAGGAATGGTAGAACGATGGGTTCGATGACGGTTTGGATGTACCGTGCACTATTCAGTGTCCCCTCGACGATCACCAGAGGTGTACGGCCAGTGTAGGAGATCGCTCCCCACACCATGATGCCGGGTGTTGGCCCTGTGTGCCTCGGTCGTATGCAGTCCTGATTGTGGCGCTCACCTGCACGGCGCCAAACACGCATACGACCATCATTGGCACCAAGGCAGAAGCGACTCTCATCGCTGAAGACGACACGTCTCCATTCGTCCCTCCATTCACGCCTGTCGCGACACCACTGGAGGCGGGCTGCACGATGTTGGGGCGTGAGCGGAAGACGGCCTAAGGGTGTGCGGGACCGTAGCCCAGCTTCATGGAGACGGTTGCGAATGGTCCTCGCCGATACCCCAGGAGCAACAGTGTCCCTAATTTGCTGGGAAGTGGCGGTGCGGTCCCTTACGGCACTGCGTAGGATCCTACGGTCTTGGCGTGCATCCGTGCGTCGCTGCGGTCCGATCCCAGGTCGACGGGCACGTGCACCTTCCGCCGACCACTGGCGACAAGATCGATGTACTGTGGAGACGTGTTGAGCAATTCGGCGGTACGTCCACCCGGCATCCCGCATGCCCACTATACGCCCTCGCTCAAAGTCCGTCAACTGCACATACGGTTCACGTCCACGCTGTCGCGGCATGCTACCAGTGTTAAAGACTGCGATGGAGCTCCGTATGCCACGGCAAACTGGCTGACACTGACGGCGGCGGTGCACAAATGCTGCGCAGCTAGCGCCATTCGACGGCCAACACCGCGGTTCCTGGTGTGTCGGCTGTGCCTTGCGTGTGATCATTGTTTGTACAGCCCTCTCGCAGTGTCCGGAGCAAGTATGGTAGGTCTGACACACCGGTGTCAATGTGTTCTTTTTTCCATTTCCAGGAGTGTATATAGCGTGATTTGTAGATGAAATTAATTTGATTTGAAAATAGTGTATTCTATAATTTTTATTAAAGATTATCCGATAGCGATTGCCAATACAAGAAGTACTTGTAGGCGCTTTATTTCTTGAGAATTACATTTGGCTGGGCTGGTAATTTCACAGACAGGCAGGAGATCAAAAGAAGGTCGACGGGCTGCAGGAACTTCACGCAGATCGTAAAAATTGACGTCAGCGGCACGTAGGACAGCGCTTTCAAAAAGCTGGCGTGTGTACTGGACAGCACGAGGCGACGCCCGTCACGAGGCGACACAGTGGTGACAGCGCGTAACGCTGCGGTTGTCCGAGAGCGGCGGGGGAGGCCGTGGCATTGTGCGCGATATGACCGCCGCCCCTAAGCATCTTTCTTGTGGTAAGGGCATTGAGAAGTTCAGTAAAGGGCCTGGAAGGCGGGCAACAATGAGCCTTGGGCGGAGATGCGGGCAAAATGGCGCCTGGTCTTCATAAATGACCTGGGTGACAATCTGAGCAGTTCTCTTAGGTTGTTCGCAGATGACGCTGTAATTTACCGTCTAGTAAGGTCATCCGAACACCAGTATCAGTTGCAAAACGATTTAGTAAAGATTGCTGTATGGTGTGGGAGGTGGCAGTTGACGCTAAATAACGAAAAGAGTGAGGTGATCTACATGAGTTCCAAAAGAAATCCGTTGGAATTCGATAACTCGATAAACAGTACAATTCTAAAGGCTGTCACTTCAACTAAGTACCTGGGTGTTAAAATTGCGAACAACTTCGGTTGGAAAGACCACATAGATAATATTGTGGGGAAGGCGAGCCAAAGGTTGCGTTTCATTGGCAGGACACTTAGAAGATGCAACAAGTTCGCTAAAGAGACAGCTTACACTACACTCGTCCGTCCTCTGTTAGAATATTGCTGCGCGGTGTGAGATCCTTGCCAGATGGGATTGACGGAGGACATCGAAAGGCTGCAAAAAAAGGGCACCTCGTTTTGTATTATCACGTAATAAGGGAGAGAGTGTGGCAGATATGATACGCGAATTGGGATGGAAGTCATTAAAGCAAAGACATTTTTCGTCGCGGCCAGATCTATTTACGAAATTTCAGTCACCAACTTTCTCTTCCGAATGCGAAAATATTTTGTTCAGCCTAACCTGCATAGGTGGGAATGATCATCAAAATGAAATAAGAGAAATCAGAGCTCCAACAGAAAGATTTAGGTGTTCGTTTTTCCCGCGTGCCGTTCGGGAGTGGAATGGTAGAGAGATAGTATGATTGTGGTTCGATGAACCCTCTGCCAAGCACTTAAATGTGAATTGCAGAGTAGTCATGTAGCTGTAGATGTAGGAAAGCAATATACCAGTGGACACTACGCAGGCTGTGTTAAAGCTACAGGTATTAATGGCTGTATGCTCCTGGCAGAACGCGCCAGGCGAAATGTGAGGAGTCTAAAAGTGTGAGACAGCATCTTTCTCATCCCAAAAGTTCTTGTAAGTGGCTCCTCATGTATGTGAAGCAGGTAGGAATATTAAGACGGTAATAGGAAACAACATGCTGTTACACAATAACGCGCTTCTTAGAGTCACCGACAGGACAGAGCCAAAATAAATTCCCTTCTTTAGCGGTAGGCCTACGGGTGCGATAATGTGGGAATTTCATTGGCCATCCTGATTTTATGTAGTACTTTTGGAAAATTATCCACAAGTGGGAGGACACCCCAGGGGAAATGACACTCGTCACTGAATGACTGTTTGTGAGAGGCTACGAATGGCTCTTGAAGAAGGGTCGAATGTTACGACGGAAGACAGAGGGACTTCGTCTGCTGCTAGTGAGAGAACCATTTCGAATTGTGCTCGCAGAATTCAGTGTGAGAATTAATTATTTCACTTTGCAGCTCCAACTAGAGCATGATGTAAAGTTTGTTTCAGCTAGCTTTTAGGGATTCACAAGCATTGTCCAACACAGTGCCCACCGACAGCAGCAGTGGCGGCCAATACAGCGATGCTGTTAAAAATAGTAAGGTCTGCAATCGTTTTCAGGATGTAAACGTCGCAATGTACTCAGTAAACGTTGAAGTATTAATGGATAGGAGGAAGACGCATGCATAATTTTCCGAGATCAAAATTTTGCAATCACTGTTCAAATGGCTCTGAGCACTATGGGGACATCTATGGTCATCAGTCCCCTAGAACTTAGAACTACTTAAACCTAACTAACCTAACGACATCACACAACACGCAGTCATCACGTGGCAGAGAAAATCCCTGACCTCGCCGGGAATGGAACCCGGGCGCGGGAAGCGACAACGCTACCGCTGCATTCACTGTCATCCGCTTGCGGAAACGGATCAGTGTGTTAATAATGTAGTAACCTACCTATCGCTTCCTTGTCTTGAATTTGCACCACTCTTATTTACTTATAACTGTTTCGTGTACTTGTGAAAATTGTCATTGAATAGGATGTTATTAAACATGTTTGTGTTGTACTTCAGAGCAACTGCTGCACTCGTTTTGCCTGAGGATTTATAACAAACAGTAGAACATGCTTAGAGATTAGAGATGAGGCCCCTCCACGCTCGCACCAACGTGGTGACCAAACCAAAAGCTCTACTGTCACCTCCGTAAACATGTTAGTTATCTAGTAAGTGGATCGCAGGATGCTGGGCTGTGATGTTGTCCGGGCGTCTGGGTACGACTACGCATTAACACGGTCCATCAGGTGACAGATAGTGGACGAAACGAGAGAGAGGGTAGCGATTTGAAGAGCAGAGGGAAAAAAGTGCAAAGGCTCGTGCCGTGGGAAGAAAACCTCTGCGACAGTGGGATGGGTAGTAAGAGCAGTAGTGGCTTACTAGCTGCGATAGTTCATGCAAGGTTGGGTTTGTTAGTGTGGATATCATGCATCATTACCGTGGCAGCGATGGCGATGTATCCCAGTTGCTGCTGCCGCTACATTCCTGGAACAATCAAGATCAGTATACAGTAGTGGGAGATCGGCCATGGATCATCTCACTGTGTGGGGGATGTGTGGAGCTTGTCTGCATGCAGTGTACGGTACGGCTTCGCTGCGGGGTGCCAGTGTTTTTTTCGGCAGTGTATTCCAGCTGGATATCCAGTAATGGCGTCTGATTAACAGGGGCTCGCCTGTACCGTTATGTTTACGTATGCTTGGCCATGGATGTTAGGTCCTTACAAGCATGTCTTTTGGTCTTTTATGTTTCCATCTATGGTTGTGGTCGTAGTTCCCCGGATTCAGAATAAACGGATTCTGCGAATATCTGGAGTTCCTGTATGGTCTTGTGGTGAGTTTGTGGATTACCTCCGTGAGAGTCTCAAGTCGGTATTCCCGGTGAAGGTCTGCGATGCGTGTGTATCGTGGAGCATTGCTTATGATTTTGAGTACTTTGTTTTGTATAAGCTGCCGACGGCACAGGCGTGTAGGCGCAGCGTATCCCCAGACAGGAGCTGCGTACGTCATCAGGGGTCGGATAAGTCATGTACATGGACCTCGACACCCTTCTGTTCAGTGTGCTACGCCTGTTGACCATAGGGTAGAGCTGTTTGAGCCTCGCGCTAGCTCGGTTGGTCATGTGTTGTATGTGGTCCTCCCAGAGTAATTTCCGGTCCAGCCAGACACCGAGGTATTTGACTTTCTCACGGAAACGTGTTGGGCGTGCATGTAGAGTTATTGGTCTGCTGTATCGGTGTTTGCGCAGTTGCTTCGATCTTCTAGTGAACAGAACGGCCTCGCACTTGTCGACGTTTACTCTAACACGCCATTTCTCCAACCAAGGCTCAGCCACTCTGAGTGCAGTCTGTAGGCGTGACGTAATGTTTGATGGTTTCCAATCTTGCGCGAGGATGGCTGTGTCATCCGCGTAGATTGCCATCGATGCGTTGTGTGTGGTTGGGAGATCGTTTATGTAGAGGTTAAACAGCAGAGGCCCTAGGAAGCTTCGCTGGGGTACTCCCGCGTGTATACCGTGTCGCGTTGATTGTTTTCCCTGCACGTCAGTGTTGAAACTCCTGTCTGTGAGGTATGAGTGTATCAGACGCACCAGCCCGTCGGGGAATGCCACGTCGCTGATTTTGCGAATGAGGCCGTTGTGCCATAGACGGTCGAAAGCTTTTTCGATATCCAGGAACACCTCCCCTGTAGTTTTGTTTATGTTGAAGCCATATGTTATATGTTCAACGACCCATAAGAGTTGTTGTGTTGTGGAGTGGTGATTCCTGAAGCCGAATTGCTCCGGCCTCAGGTTGTCATTTGTTATGCAGTGCCTTCTCAACAATCTTACTGAGCGAGCTTAGAAGGCTGATGGGTCGGTAATTTTGTGGGAGGCTGTGGTCTTTCCCCGGCTTCCTCAACATCAGGACCTTGGCCGTCTTCCTAAAGGCGGGGAAGTGTTGGTGTTTTAGTATGGCATTCCTTATGTGTGTTAGGTACTCAGTTGCTTTATGCGTGAACTCCTGGAGGACACGGTTTTGAATGCCATCATGACCAGTGGCTTTCCTAGCAGCGGAATGCATTATAGCCCAGGAGACTTCGGCTGTGATAGCATGTCGAATGTCGTCGCGCGATGGTTGAGCTAGAATGCGTGTAGTCTCTTGGTCAGTAGCAAGTGTGAACACTGGATCTGATGGTACCAGGTTCGGTGTGAATGGCGCTGCGACTGTGCGGGCCATTAGTTCTGCTTCCTCTTCCGCTGAGTATGCAGGTCCGTCAGTCCCTTGAAGCGTTGAGGTGTATATTTTCTCCCTGGTGAAGTGTCGGGCTAGTTGCCACACGCCAGGTCGCGCCGTGTCCAGCCCTTCGAGTTTTTGGTTCCACTGTTGTGCTCTATGTGTTTGTATTTTATCGTGTATGAT
Source organism: Schistocerca gregaria (assembly GCF_023897955.1). Taxonomy (NCBI): domain Eukaryota; kingdom Metazoa; phylum Arthropoda; class Insecta; order Orthoptera; family Acrididae; genus Schistocerca; species Schistocerca gregaria. The sequence goes on along the minus strand of NC_064921.1, from coordinate 515,385,308 downwards.
GCCCTGTAGCCTGTTAACTTAGACTTTCACTACATGTCTATCTCATCTGGTAACAAAATTAAGCTACAGTATCACTATTCCCCCAGGCTTTTAAAGTCTATAGGGCCACAATTTAGCGTTAATAGTAACTTCGACTTTCACTACATGCATGTCTCACCTGATAACAAAATTAAATTACAGTTTCGCTATTTCACCACCCTTCTGATATCTGTAGGGTCATAATAAAAATACAAAAATTCTTGCGTAGCAAATGGAAGTTTACAGTCTTCATGTGGCATCTACATACTGATACAGTTGAGTACCTAAAGGCGTAGGCGTTGGGGTAGTACAATATTAAACTCATGAGTAACTATAATTTCAAATTTCATTAATGATGTACTGTACAGTAATGTCCATTATACATGACAAATACTCTTTCATGCCCATTGCCGTCCGCGGTGGTCTCGCGGTTCCAAGCGCGCAGTCCGGAACCGTGCGACTGCTACGGTCGCAGGTTCGAATCCTGCCTCGGGCATGGATGTGTGTGATGTCCTTAGGTTAGTTAGGTTTAAGTAGTTCTAAGTTCTAGGGGACTAATGACCACAGCAGTTGTGTCCCACAGTGCTCAGAGCCATTTGAACCATTTTTTCATGCCCATTGTAACATGTTCGGATTAAAAGCCACGTAAATGTGAAATCGGTTACTACAAAACTTGTCGAGTGCGCCATAAAAATTTTCAATCGAAAGATAAATATTTCTTGTTCAATATTTGTTTGTTGAAATTGTTAAACCAATATTTCTAACTGTTTGAAACTGCTTAATTACGTTGACTGTGCCTAGTTTCTTCCATATAAAAACCAGATATGGTTTAGTGAGCAACACTAAAGATAACTAACTCCGAAACACTGGTTTCGCGCCCGCATCACCATAGCTTAGAAAGTACACACCGAAATGCGTTCTGATACAATGAATGTATAGTGACATTTGGAAAACTTCTGTCACACTAGGACTCGAACACAGATTTCCCGCTTGTCTTTGGCGGTCGCCTTATCCATCAGCCTAGCTAACCGTGACTCCAGGCAGGACTTACACTTTCATTATCACTGATATCCCGACCTCTTACACCAAACACTACTACCAGATGTCTTCCATCAAGCAACGTGGGAACAGCACCACTGCTAGGAACAGCGTCGGTGGTGGACTGAGACGGCAAATGCAATCTGAACGATGTATATAAAGTCCCGCTATCATTTCAAAAAATCATAAATTGAAAATTATTACTTGGAAAGAATCGTGGTTTGTTGTATAACATTTAGCACCTTTAAAAGTTCTTTCCATTTGTTCTTTGTTGAAAATTTATCTTGGATTGAATCAAAAGGGCTACATACTATCAGAAAGAAAAAATTTGCCTTCGGGTGTACAGAAACGGAATCTGTTACAACGATGCAACGAAATCATCGACGCCAGCATGGGACGGCATCACCGACAGAAACAGGCATACTGAGACGATTCAGAAAGCTTAAGCAGATACGCAGTGTCAAATATCTTCCTCGAAGTGGACCTTCCCTGTGTCTCAATCACCTGTTAACAGAGCAAGCCGCAAGATATAGCATCACGACCTGCAGGAAGCAAGATCAACTATGCATATAAATTAACACAAGCTGTTACACGTTTTTGTGTACAAAGTGTAAATGGTCCCAGCACTGCAGCCCAATCGTCATCTGCGGCATGATAGTCTCAAGGTATCATTTATCAGCAGGACAGTGCTTGGCCACACACATGGTATTTGTCTATGCACATTTTGCGTAATTTTGAGTTACTTCTGCAGCCAGGAAGATCATCAGATCTGTCATCGACAGAACATGGGTGTGCCCAGCTTTGGCGTAAACTAAAACCCAAAGCTGGGATTAAGGATGTCAAGCACTAGTTAGAAGACGCGCAAGTCGCCGAAGTGGCGTCAAATCGAAAGACCTGCACCAGGCGAACGGTCTACCCGACGGGAGGCCCTAGCCACACGACATTTCATTTTCACTAGTTAGAACAGTTGTAGGTCATCTTGCCTTAGGGTAGGATTCGATGCCATTATGATACCCTTCTCAACCGAATAAGTGCAAGCAACCAAGCCAAAGGAGGTGCAGTATGCTGACAAGTTCTTTATAAATATGAGTTGATTTTGTTTCAAACCGCGAAGTTTCAATTCGTTTCCTCTTTCTCTTCTAGATGCATCAGTTTATTTGACAGACAGAACGATAAGGCACGAAAATGAATCTGACGCATCGATCGCGATGAAATCAGTGAAGGTGCAATGCCTTGAAGTAAAATGAGTGTGAACGATTCAGATACGCCGAACCTGCGAGACGTATTGAATAAGTAAAGCAACACTTTTTTTCTGATAGCAAATTGGTTTTATTCAGGATTCCCATACATCATATTATTCCTCACTCTTTTTCGCTACTAAACACTATTTTTCAACATAATCTCTGTTCAGTGCGATGCCCCTGCCCCATCTCAGTGGGAGAGCTTGTATGGCCGATGATGACGATGATGGTGTTTGGTTTGGGGGGCGCTCAACTGCGCGATTATCAGCGCCTGTACAAATTCCCAACCTTTTGCTAAGCCTAATCTCGCCACTTTCATGAATAAGGATTAAATAATCAGGACAATACAAACACCCAGTCATCTCGAGGCAGGTGAAAATCCCTGACTCCGCCAGGAATCGAATCCGGGACCCCGTTCTCGGGACCGCGACCGCGAGACCACGAGCTGCGTACTATACCGGTCGACGTCGGAGCCAACATCTTGCCAACAACCTCTTGCACCAATAACCTCCCCATCATCCCCGTACTGCTTCCTGCAGAGTGCATAATTCAATGTGCCAAACAGATGGAAGATGTGAGATCTGGGCTGTGGGTAATCCCACGAAGTTTTCTAAACTCCTCTCGGGTGCATATATGTTTGTAAGACCGTGCGTTGTCATGGCAAAAACGATGTTGTGGCGACGAACACGATCCCGTGTGCTGGCGAAGCCACACGCCACCGCAACGTCGATCACCGCGAGTGAGAGTCTGCACGTTCCAACATTACAGGAGTCACAGCAGTGTGTGACCGTCGGCACATGAGAGGTCGCACGCCTCGCCCAATGACCCACCGTGCTTTTGTTTGCTGTCAGACCTCTTTAGACATTCTGCAAGCGCCTATGATTGTCTGTGATGCTCTGGAAAAGAGCGTGACAGCTCTCTCTTGGAACGATCCTCCGTTACAGACGTAATTTTGGGTGCTATGTATAGCACCGCCAGCAATCGGAACTTCCTGAAAATGTATTGGCTCAAGCGGGAATATTCGATGTGAATGCCCTTTGTACAATGTAATGAATAATAGGGACAATCGAGAAGTTGGACTTATTTCATATCATTGCACTATTTAATATCTTCATCCGCATCGATCCATTGACTTCATTTCAGTGCATTTAATTATTTCAATGTCCGCCCCGGTAGCTGAGTAGTGAGCGCGACAGAATGTCAATCCTAAGAGCCCGGATTCGATCCCCGGGTGGGTCGGAGATTTTCTCCGCTCAGGGACTGGGTGTTGTGTTGTCCTAATCATCATCATTTCATCCTCATCGACGCGCAAGTCGCCGAAGTGGCGTCAAATCGAAAGACTAGCACCCGGCCAACAGTCTAGCCGACTTAACATCTATGGTCATCAGACCCCTAGAACTTAGAACCACTTAAACCTAACTAACCTAAGGACATCACACAACACCCAGCCATCACGAGGCAGAGAAAATCCCTGACCCCTCCGGGAATCGAACCCGGGAACCAGGGCGCGGAAAGCGAGAACGCTACCGCACGACCATGAGCTGCGGACCCGACGGGGGGCCCTAGTCAAACGACGACACACAAATTATTTAAATTATTTAAAAGTTAAATATCTGCTATCGGGAACTATCTTTTTACTTATTTAGGTTCATGTCATGGATGCAGTGAGTGGAAATTGGGCGTTACGTTATAGAGGTGAGCGTTTGTTGAAACTGTGCTGTCATTGCAGCAAGCAGGGCAGCCACGGAGTGAGACGTCCAACTTGGGAGAAGAGCGGTGAGCAGGGGAGGCCGTGAGGAGGCTGCTAGGCTGCTATTGGACCCCCACCGAAGGCCGCCCTGGCGGTCAACGAAGCCCTACAGCCCTTCCGCAGACCACACAGCTCGGCAGCCACTGCCCACTGCCCGTCTCACGTTCCCCTGCCAGTAAACCACAGGCTGAGTCCAGGAGCAAGCAATGCTCCCAGGCAAGTAGGCGCCATCGCCCTGCTGCGGCTGAAAGCTTTGAGAAACAGACATGACAACCAAGTGTTTGGTATTGTTTAGCTACACAGGCAAAGAGATTACACCGTGCTTTCGATTTCATATCGAAGCACCTCACGTATGAATCAGACAGGTAAGTAAATTCACAAATTGGAAGATGGTTCGAATGGCTCTCAGCACTATGTGACTTAAAATCTGTGGTCATCAGTCCCCTAGAACTTAGAACTACTTAAACCTAACTAACCTAAGGACATCACACACATCCATGCCCGAAGCAGGATTCGAACCTGCGACCGTAGCGGTCACGCGGTTCCAGACTCAAGCGCCTAGAACCGCACGGCCACACCGGCTTGCACAAATTGGAAGAATGCTGCAGTCGATACATATCACTAACGTCAATTTGCAGTAGGGTTTCGGAACATGTACTGCATTCGAACACTATGAAGTACCTCGTAGAAAACGATTTATTGACACGTAGTCAGCACGGATTCAGAAAATATCGTTCTTGCGAAACAGAACTTGATCTTTATACTCATAAAGTAATGAGTGCTATAGACAGGGGATGTCAAATTGACTCCATATTTTTATATTTGCAGAAGGCTTTCGACACCGATCCTCACAAGCGTCTTCTGAGCAGACTGCATGCCTATGGAAATATCGCCTCAGTTCAGCGACTGGAGTCGTGATTTTCTGTCAGAAACGTCACAGTTCGTAGTAATAAACGAAAAGTCATCGAATAAAACAGAAATAATATCTGGCGTTCCCCAAGGCAGTGTTGTAGGCGTTCTGTTGTTCCTGATCTATATTAACGACATAGGAGACAATCTGAGTAGCCGTCTTAGATTGTTTGCAGATGATGCTATCATTTACCGTCTTGCAAAGTCATCAGATGACGAAAACAAATTGCAAAACGATTTATATAAGATATCCGTATGGTGCGAAAAGTGACAATTGGCCCTGAATAAAGAATAGTGTGAAGTTATTCACATGAGTACTAAAAAAATTCGCTAAATTTCGATTACGCGAGAAGTCATACAAATCTGAGGGCTGTAAATTCAACTAAATACTTAGCGATTACAATTACAAATACCCTAAATTGGAACGATCACATGGATAATGTTGTGTGTAGAGCCAACCAAAGACTGCCATTCATTGGCAGAACACTTAGAAGGTGCAACAGGTCAACTAAAGAGACTGCTTACACCACGCTTGTCCGCCCTATTCTGGAGTACTGCTGTGCGGTGTGGGATCTGCATCAGATGGGACTGACGGATGACATCAGAAAAGCACAAAGAAGGGCAGCTCGTTTTGTATTATTGCGAAGGAGGGGAGATAGTGCCAGAGACATGATACGTGAATGGGAGTGGTTATCATTAAAAAAAAGGCGTTTTTCGTTGCAACTTCTCATGAAATTTCAATCACCACTTTTCTCCTTAGGTTGCGAAAGCATTCTGTTGACACCCACCTACATGGGGAGAAATTATCATCCGATAAAATAAGAGAAATCAGGGCTCGCACAGAAAAATTTAAGTGCTAGTTTTTCCAGCGCGCCGTTCGAAAGTAGAACGGAAGAGGTAGAGCTTGAAGTTGGTTCATTGAACCCTCTGCCAGGCACTTCATTGTGAATAGCAGAGTAATCGAGTAGATGTAGGTGTAGATAGGTAGATGTTTGCTGAGGCACTGTGGGTTTGAAACCGACATTCAGGTTGAAGAAAACATTAGCTAGGAAATTCGTCGAAGTAAATGACCACAAAAAAATTACTGTTCTCTTACACCATAAATTTTGAGCAGCTAAACTATGTATAGCTGATGGACAGCTAATGATCGTGCATGTCTCTTGTGTAATAGATACTTACTTGTTCATATCTTGCGTTTTTGCAGTAGAATAACTGTACAGTTTCATTTGCAATTTGATTTATGGGTTCGATGAAAAGGTCAGTTTAATATACGTCCAGTAACACATTTAAACAAAAATATAATATATTTTTTTAATTTGTCTTCTAAATATTGAAATCAGTGCAATATGTTTAAAATTACTACCGAATATAAAAGTAACTGCGGTGCACCAATAGCATGTTAGAGGAAAATTACCACTTTCAATAAAATGCATGTTATATATTCGTTTTATTGGCGGTTATTTTGAAAATTATTTTGTTCCAGTTAAAAATCATGGGAACACAATTTAATATTTGATGTGCCATATTAAAACAGAAACAACGCGTCTGGAGTTATTTCATTTTTCTGTGTCTCCGCTAATTGTCGCTTATATTCCCATGCTCTTCCTGGAAATTCACAGTTCTTATCTTTTGTTTGCAACTCAAAAGTTAGCAAACCCACAAACTGCCCACATAACTAGGTGCAGTTAAGGCCGTACTCATACTTTTAAATACTTTGTCGCCTTGGCATGCGAGTACTTTTATGGAAATTATTCTCTGCCTCGTGATGAGGCTGTCCTTAGGTTAGTTAGGTTTAAGTAGTTCTAAGTTCTAGGGGACTGATGACCATAGATGTTAAGTCCCATAGTGCTCAGAGCCATTTGAACCATTTTTTTATGTAGGTTAAGATCTCTGTAAATATACTGAACTGAAGGCGATTTATGCAATAGACTTATTTATTTCAGAGTACAATGTAAACTTTTGAAAACACACCTGCCTTCAGTAGTTCAGTCTGTGCAAAAAATGCCGTTGACTCGTTCAGGTTAAGCGATATCGAATGGCTTTATAATCACACCGACTTGTTTTTTATATAAAATTACTTATTCGCTTTCGTCATAAGCATGAAGTTCTTGGTTAGATGTTGGTAATACCCATCATGTTCTCCAGTCACTAGAAATGTGACTGCCTGCGAGACATCCCAGCGGTCTGGTACACTGTATAGTTAGTATTTTAATAGAGGGTACCGTTAGCGTGGGGATTAAAATGCCTAATTTTACTCCACCTGATAACGACGCAAGCCATTCCACCTTACATATTTGATTGTTTGATTGTTGTATCTCGATATAAACAAGTAGCACGCTTCAAAATTACTTGTAATTGACTGTGAACCGTAAGTCTGATCCCCAAAACTCTGTGATACATAATGTTCAATTAAGAGACTGAGAAAAAGTTAGGGAAACGCGCAAAATTGAGACACAGTTAAACTAAATGAATGCCAAGAATTTGTGTGACATTGAGATACAAAGTACAAAATACCTGCACTTTGTTGTGATACGGCAATATACAACACAGGTTAACTAAATGGTGCCTGTAGATACCGAAGGAAACGTTGTTAAACAGTGGTCTGTCGTTATCATATTTTCAGATACTTTTTTGTAACTGTTTCTACTCACTAATGTTGCGATCCTTGACCCAGACGTGACATCCTTCAAAATATTCAGATACACCTAAATGCAACTCGACAACAATATTGTGTGGTGGCAATGAAATGCCTGAAGATATCTGTTCTAGGATCGTATTCCTGTTAGCACAACCTTTCCACCCAAAAGCAATAGCTCGATCGTTACCGAGAACTTTCGATAACGTCATTCCAAACATAGAAACTATACGTCATGCCACATGGACGACAAAAGCAGTTTTTTATTCAAAATGTACCTCTTTCAAGATCAATTGCAGTTACCCCGTTCTTTAAGAGGAATATCTATTTATATTGCTGGAGTGTAAGTACGAGCCTCACTTCTGTCATCAGAAGCAATTAAATCACCAAATCAAAATGTTCCATTCATTTAAGTTGTAAGAATATGACGGTGAAGGAAAGAAAACCGAATAAAATCAGGCGAAGAGGTACACTGAATTCTCATCTTTTGCAATTATCAACAGAAAACGCATTGTGCAAAAGAATTATTATCTGCGCCAACTTCCCGTCAAAGACACATCACCGTGGAAAGGTGATCATCGTTACAGAAGTAGAATTTAAAAAATAAGAAGGCATTTATTGTGTGCAGAAAGAAGTATAAAACTCATCTACGACTTCATTTTCACAAATAGTGAAACAATTGTATTTACAAAACGTTACTGGAAAGTTTATAAATCCAACAACGGTTAGCATAAACCCCTTAAAACAAAAATAATGTTCTATGTCTGTTCTCTCACGTCGTGTTTGGGTTCAGCAGAAGTTTCAAATAACATGTTTCTCTTATAAAAGTAGAGTGAGTTATTTACGAAAGCATAAGTACGAACACAAATTTTACACAGAAAGTTTTTGTTGTTGGTTGGAACAGGGTTAAGTGATAATAGCAGCAAAATTGTTCATACTAGACAGTTGCATATAGTTATTGATTAATTTCCGAACCGTTTTCTTGCACAAAATTCCGACAAGCGAGCCAGTCGTCAAGGCTCCAATCAGACTGAGAACTATTGTTGGTGTCCCGCCACTGTTTGTAGCTGAGTTTGATTCCCAACATCTGTTACACCCTTTAATGGTCATCTGGTTTTCAGAAATCCCATTATTATTACGTGAAACGCACAATCCCTCAGCGTTCTGCAGGTCTGGTGATTGGGAAGGGTAGTAAGAAGTTTATACAGTTATTCCTACGTCCAGCCGTCCTGATTTAGGTTTTACATGATTTCCCTAAATCGTTTCAGGCAAATGACGTGAAGGTTCATTTGGAAGGCCGCCGCCGACTACCTTCTCCATCCTTCCATAATCTGATGACATTGAGGACCTCGGACTTTGTTCCCCTCCCCAAATCAACCCATTACAAAGAGTATTTCTTAATGTTGTCGACAGGAGCGAAACACTTTGGACGTCATGTTTCCGTGGGAGTGTACCGATGTTTCCGGAGATTACACCAGTATAAGGCAGACTAGCGAATTTTTACTTTTAGTTTTCTTTCTCACAGAGTCTTAATTGTTCCCTCGGGCACCACGCCACGCCGACAGCATGTCGGTCTTAGTTCTAATTTCTTACCTTAAGCATGAGGACCACTTTAACGTATAGTCATCAGAAATTTCGCACAGATTAAAAGTGCCTGCCGGAGTGGTACTGGAACACAGAAACGTTGCAAAGGTTCAAAGTTCTAGTGTCGGTCCGGGGCACAGTTTTAATCTGCCAGGAAGCTGCAAAACAGCCCACACTCCTGTGCAGAGTGAAAATTCATACCGGAGATAGTTGGCTGATGTGGGAACTAGGATGTCGCTATGTTACCGCTCTAGGCAGCCGGGCGGGCTAACAATACCGTGCAGTACAGTAGACGCTACGGATACGAGGGCGGATGTTCCAGCGGGGCTTCCCCGGGCGCACTGCCTGTGTTTGTGTGTGTGTGTGTGTGTGTGTGTGTGTGTGTGTGTGTGCGTGTGTGTTTGTGCGCGCCTGGGCAGCGACGCGTGGCGCCGCCTTCATTATTCATACGTGCTCCATTAGCGGCCGTCCGGCCCCTGTGAGCCGGCGCGGCGGACCCCATACTTTGCATTTGTTGTTCGTCGCGCTGCCAATCTCGCTGGCCGAGTTGTGTTGCTCCGCAACAACAGCATCAAACGGATCCGCCAACCTCGCCTCATGCATTCCAGAAGGCACTCCTAATCTGACAGTAAACAAGTCAGACACTAAGCTTGCGCGAAGGCCTGTTCACGAGCCTGACTCTAAATTGGATACTTGCGTATAGTCGGTAATGCTATTCCAGTTGGGACATCCAGCGGTGACTTCCGGAAAGACGGAAATGGTTGTGACATTTCTACATCTACATCTACGTCTGCATGGATACTCTGCAAATCACATTTAAGTGCTTGGCAGAGGATTCATCGAACCACCTTCACAATTCTCTATTATTCCAATCCCGTATGTTGTTGTAGTCGTCTTCAGTCCAGAGACTGGTTTGATGCAGCTCTCCATGCTACCCTATCCTGTGCAAGCCTCTTTATCTCCCAGTACCTACTGCAACGTACATCCTTCTGAATCTGTTTAGTGTGTTCATCTCTTGGTCTTCCTATACGATTTTTACCCTCCACACGGCCCTCCAATACTAAATTGGTGATCGCTTGATGCCTCAAAATATACACTACCAACCGATCCCTTCTTCTAGTCAAGTTGTGCCACAAACTGCTCTTCTCCCAAAATGGTTCAAATGGCTCTGAGCACTATGGAACGTACCTGCTGAGGTCATCAGTCCCCTAGAACTTAGAACTACTTAAACCTAACTTACCTAAGAACATCACACACATCCATTCCCGAGGCAGGATTTGAACCTGCGACTGTAGCGGTCCCGCTGTTCCAGACTGTAGCGCCTAGAACGGCCGGGCCACTCTGGCCGGCCCTCTTCTTCCCAATTCTATTCAATACCTCCTCATTAGTTGTGTGTTCTACCCATCTAATCTTCAGCATTCTTCTGTAGCACCACATTTCGAAAGCTTCTATTCTCTTCTTGTCCAAACTACTTATCGTTCACGTTTCATTTCCATACATGGCCACACTCATACAAATACTTTCAGAAACTACTTTCTGACACTTAAATCTATACTCCATGTTAACAAATTTCTCTTCTTCAAAAAACGCTTTCCTTGCTAATAGAGTCTACATCCTCTCTACTTCGACCATCATGTTATTTTGCTTCCCAAATGCAAAACTTATCTACTACTTTAAATGTCTCATTTCCTAATCTAATTCCGGCAGTATCACCCGAATTAATTCGACTACATGCCATTATCCTCGTTTTGCTTTCGTTGATGTCATCTTATATCGTCCTTTCAAGACACTGTCCATCCCGTTCAACTGCTCTTCCAGGTCCTTTGCTGTCTCTGACAGAATTACAATGTCATCGGCGAACCTCAAAGTTTTTATTTCTTCCCCATGGATTTTAATAGCTACTCCGAATTTTTCTTTTGTTTCCTTTACTGCTTGATCAATACAACATAGCGCGCCGAAACAACGCACATATATATCTTTCCGTACATGCTCTGATTTCCCTTATTTCATTGTGGTGATAGTTTCTCCCTAGTTAGGTCGGTGCCAACAAAATATTTTCGCATTATGAGGAGAAAGCTGGTGATTGGAATTTCGCGAGAAGATTCCGTCGCAACGAAAAACGCCTTTCTTTTAATGACATCCAGCCCAAATCCCGTATCAATTCTGCGACACTCTCTCCCATATTTCACGGTAATACAAAACGTGCTGCCCTTTGTGGCGCGCCGGCCGCTGAGGCCGAACGGTTCTAGGCACTTCAGTTCGGAACCGCGCTACTGCTACGCTTCGAATCCTGCTTCGGGCATGAATGTGTGTGATGTCGTTAGGTTAGTTAGGTTTAAGTAGTTCTAAGTTCTATGGGACTGATGACTCCAGATGTTAAGTCCCATAGCGCTCAGAGCCATTTGAACATTTTTGGCGCTGTTCTCTCTCGGCTCGATTGTGATGGCTGTCCCAGTCGAGATGACGCGGAACGGCGTTCGTCGATCTCGACAACACCAATCTGTAACTATTAAGAAAAAAACAAACTCCTCACGTGGTTTGGATACTGTATCTCGAAAATGATATCACTGTCTCGATGGAGCAGCACGCCGGAGTGTGTGCCTCGCCCTTGCTTGTAATGAAAACAATTGTGTTCGTTGTCTGCCGATCTTCTTCACTTATAGATGTAGGGACTGCACCACTCGATTACGTGATGACTCCATAGACCTGAAATAACCAAAAGTCCCTTGCGTGTTCGCGACAGACTTTTCAGTTTACGCGAACTTGCTCACTGTAGTTCTTATGCCCGGTTTGAGAATGGTTATTCAAACGTTAACAAATAGTGTCTTGAATCATCATTCCATCATCCAAGCAAAGGCCACATTATGAATTTTGTGAAGATATCACGTTGTTAATTACTATTCCATCGTCAAGGCTACACGACGTAACTCCAGAGATAACATGCCCTTGAGCAATGTTCAGAATGCGCCGTAATTTTGTTGTAAAGTTATTGCCGTTCATATTTAAATTATCACTAATTCACTGGAACTTTTATGTTATCAGAATAATCTGTTAATTTCACGAATACTTTTCAAATGTCCATGAAATGAAGTAGACGTCACGGGGAATTAAGTTGAGTTAAGGTTTATTGTTTTTCGTAATTATTGTCTGTCCCTACGCTGAGAACACACACCGATATGTCATTTAGGGAATTATGTCCGTTAACATCGGTAATCCTCACTTTGACGATAACTTCTGACAATGCGGCGAAATTGTTGTGACTTCGTGATTGCGTTTAGTCTAATAATCGAGTTTATGTCGGCAATCAGTCTCTTTCTGTGTCCTTGGATGTTCGTGACTGTTACGTACCACGAAGGCTAAGTCCCATCACAAATCAGTAATCACGCGATTCACTTTCCTGTCACATACATTAAAATCCCGTTATTTGTCCAACGGTAAATACGATCCTACTTTAGTCCGCCTTCTGACTAACATTTCCAGGCTATATCGTAAACCTTTAAACTTCAAGTCAGTTTTAAAACAATCTAGCAGCGCTAGATGCGTACTACTGTTGCAGAATACCAGAGAGAAGAGAACATCTCTATTGCCGAGTTACATTGTAGTCTCAGCGAACTTACAGCTCGATGCGGCTACATTTCTCTTCTAGCGTAAATGTTAAATTTAGTCGATTTATGATCTGGGCTTTAACCTTCGTAAATAATAATTTTTGAATTGTTTCTTTAAAGTTTCTGTTTTGTATCACATGGTATTCTTTAATTCAGTCCTTTCTTTATTATAATCGTTAGTATTTATACAACATCCCTATTAATCAAACTAACAGGAGTGTAAATTTCGTAGTCAGTAGCTGCCGTCACTGTCAGGAAGACTAATTTTGCTATTTCTTTTGCAACAAAAGGGTTGTCATTATAGGTTCTATATTTGGGGTGTTACACCTTCTTTGAACTTTTTCGGTGTACTGGTAAGGATCCTAAACCGTGCAATAGTATTGTAAAAGAGGACGGACAAGCGCAGCGTAGGCAGTCTCCTTAGTAGATTAGTTACATTTTCTTTGTCCTGCCAATAAAACGCAGTCTTTGGTTAGCCTTCTCCACAACATATTCTATGTTTTCCTTCCAATTTCTTTCATAACTCGCAGTTTCTGTACCTGCTGCTAGATTGAATTTATTCTGAATTGGTATACATCGCCTGCAGCGCAATGGAATGATTTAAAGGCACGCAAAGAGAAGCGCTGTAGGCAACTATGCGATGTTAATTAGGCTACCAGGCAGAGCAGGCGCAGTTGGTGTACTACAGAGTCAGATGGCTGGTTCAGACGTTGCAATACACACTAGCTGACAATGGCCATACGGTCGCCATAGACAGTAACCTAAACAGCTGACTGAAATTAGTCAACACCTCAGTGAAAGACTCTTCATTAATTATAAGTGCCGCTATGAATAGTCACTTCGAGCCGCGCGGAGTGGCCGTGCGGTTTGAGGCGCCATGTCACGGATTGCGCGGCCACTCCCGCCGGAGGTTCGAGTCCTCCCTCGGGCGTGGGTGTGTGTATTGCTCTTAGCACAACTTAGTTTAAGTTGGTTTAAATAGTATTTAAGTCTAGAGACCGACGACCTCAGCAGTTTCGTCCTTTAGGAATTCACACACATTTAAACATGTACATCGAAACATAAAAGTTAGTAGAATTAGCTGAGATTAAAATATCAACTGATAATTTACGAACATATTCGAAATTTACAAATATAAGACTAAGCGCAAATTGAGACGCATATAGCACATGTGAAGCGGCTCGACACAGAACGCGTGATGCGAACATTCCGAATATGCCGACGGGTCTTGCGCATATTGCAAAGTGTAGAAATGGTTCAAATGGCTCTGAGTACTATAGGACTCAACATCTGAGGGCATCAGTAACCTAGAACTTAGAACTACTTAAACCTAAATAAAATAAGGACATCACACACATCCATGCTCGAGGCAGGATTATGACCTGCGACCGTAGCAGTCACGCGGTGCCGGACTGAAGTGCCTAGAACCGCACGGCCACCGTGGCCGGCAAATGTGTAGATTTCTTTGCTCACGCCAGTTGGCGATGTGATGCGATGACAGAATCGTAGTGCACACCCTGTAATCTTCCTGAAATGATTTTACAGAAACTACTGATTTTTACGTTACTTGCATATTTATACGTCATCTTCCTGGTGAAGTCACCATCATCTCGCTAATGGTCATTACTCATTGTGATATACACATTTATGTAAGACACTGTACAAAATTCGGGAAGTTTGCAATGACAGACAGGGGTCGCTATGATTTTGCGTTTGGTGCATATTATATTTAACTTTGGAGGTCTCTATTTGACTCCGATCTCGACAAAATGTATCCTACGTATCGCGTTCACTCCGGAACACAAGCACACGAGAATGTTATATAACATTGTTCCTGTACCTGCCGAGACATCGAAACGAGGTTCTGGTAAATGAAAGCACACAAGGAAGAGCAGTACTTTGCCAAAATGTTAATACAATGTACTGACTTATCTATGGCGATACAGGAAAAGTTACAATTTCTTTTCTCAGTCTAGAGCTGTAATTTTTTAAGAGTCATCGGCAGCTAGTGAAAACAAAATTTATATGAAGCTTCTTCTCTTATATTGCAGCAACCCGACACAATCAAGTTTTCCATAAACTATTGGCCTCTCTGGTCACCAGTTGCTTGTTTAATGAGAAACTGTTTCAAATAGCAGCTGCAAGGTGAGCTTGTGCAAATTATAATGTGTTTTGGCAAAAGAAGCTCAATTAAAATTGTGAACAAGAGAATTGTAGCTGTTACTCTTATATGATTAGGCTTCTTCGAATAAGAAAAGGTGAACAAGTTCACTTAAAAATAAATCGCCAATTCTATTGCAATTTTGGCAGAGAGCCTGAAGTTAAAATGTTCTGTGTTGTTCATGTGTGTAATATATCTGCAAGTGATCGACAGTGCGATGCTTCTGCTGGAGTGTTCTTCAGGATATTCAGGTTCCCACTATGGATCGATCACTGTCAGAGAACAGCTTCACCTTAATCTTAGAAATGTGAGTGTTCTGCATGCTTTGTAAGATGGCAAGAACTATTCCCCTTACATGAAGTCATTAAAGATCACCTGACTCACGTTGAGCGAACAGTAGGGCTGAACAAAAATGACTGACAAGGCACAATGCATCTTGTAGAGGGTATAGTATGGACATAATGGAATAATTAATGTTAGGTGATGGTTTTAAAGTAATTCACATGACATGAAAACTTTGTGGAAATGTGTCGATTTACTGGAGGCTAGTTTATCCCAGGGAAGTATTCGAGTTAACCACGACATGTGGCTGGGGAGTGGCAAAGGGAAGAGACAATAGGCAGCTTAGGGTGGCTCAAGCTCTGAGAAAGTGGTAACGGGACGGGCCTCCAGCTGCATTAAGATGAGTGACAGTGAGTGGGTGGTTGAACCCCATGCTGGTGTACCGGGAAGCAGACAAAGAACTTGTATGCCTGTTGATAAATGTCCGTTGTCTGGTTTTCAGTGAAACATGAGAGAAAGCCACGCAAAACCACAGTGGAGCCATCAACAGAGGTCAAAATATGTGTGTTTGTGTCTATAGCACCTTCACGCTGGATTCACAGTCCACAGAGACTGAAGTAAATAAGATGAAGAGCGACAGAACGATTACACTGGCCTCCGATGAGAATGTAGGACCAAGGAATTTGAAGTACTCTCCTGGGAGTCATAATTCTGAAAAAATTTGTGTTTGTGCATACGCTAACCTTGATGGATGCCCTGGGAGGAGCTAAATAGCAGAAGTTGAGAGGAAGGGAAATTTTGTGGGAATTTGTTCACTTCCCAGAGCAAGCAGTGGTCGGCGCTGGGAAGCGATGGATAATTAACGTGACTTGCACTGCAATTGGCGTAAGTGATTTTGCTGGAGGGGAAACCGAGGTGAAGAGCGGACTGGGAGAAGTCTCCGAAGTAGGCTTCCGTTCCCAGCTAGCCTAGAGTGTGGACATGGCGTTCTTTACTCAGCTTGCCTGTGAAAGAGTGAGCATCTCTGCAGTTTAGGATTTAGCAAATGGAACGGTTGAGCTTGGAGATAGAAAGTTTTGGTTCAGCTATGTACTGAGCAAGATAGCTAGCAGTGAGTAGACGAGCGCAGCCTTGCAGCACCATGAGGTTGGCCAATGTCCGCACAATGACGCCACTCCGCCACGCTGTATTTGGTGATATTGCGCCCGCTCTGGCCACTTTGTTGGATCATGTTGACAAAGTTTCCATGAGGGTTTCATGGGCCGTGTATTGTGGAATTCTTCTCGCACTTCGCATTACGCCTGGGTCAATCGACAGGAATTATTTTTGAGTTATTGCGCTTTACTCCACGCAACCGCAATTTATTACCACTGCCTGGTAGGAGAGTCATGTATGTGATGATTGAAGGTCATGAGTTAAAATAAATTTGTGCTAATCGACTTAATCTGATTTCAATCAAGTAGTTGAAATCCCGTCACTGTGGGCGTCTAGGATATGACGTGTGACTGCGGTAAGGTGTAGATAGGCGAAACGAGGAAGACTATTAAAGAAAGTATTAAAGAACACGAACGCCACATGCGGCTGAATCGAAGTATGAAATTGATGGTAGCGGACCATAACGTGAACTGCAGCCTTGACATCGATTGTAATAACGTACTTCCGTTGGATAGGGAAACCAATATTTATAGAATAAGAGTCCGTAAAGTGATTAAAATTTCTAAGAAAACGCATGTAACTTCAGTACAGAGGACGGCTATAGGCAGGAATGGCTAGAGGGCCAATGAAAGGATGTAGAAACATATATCACTAGGGCTAAGATAGATGCTGCCTACAAGAAAACTAAAGAGACCTTTGGAGAAAAGAGAACCATCCGTATGAATATCAAGAGCTGCCCTAGTCAAAGCAGGAGAAGCAGTAAGATGGAAGGAGTATACAGAGGGTCTATACAAGGGAGATGCAGTTGAGGGCAGCAATATGGAAATGGAAGAGGACAGATATGAAGATGAGAAGGAGGATACGATACTGCGTGAAAAATTTGACAAATCACTCTAAGACTTAAGTTGAAACAAGGCCCCAGCTACTACTGATAGCCTTTGGCGAGACAGCCATGACAAAACTCTTCCACCTGGTGAATAAGATGTATGAGACAGAAGAATATCATAATTCCGATTCCAAAGAAAGCAGGTAGAAGCTGACCTCGGGGAAGGACAGTTGGGATTGAGGAGAAATGTACAAATACGTGAAGCAATACTGAACCTACGCCTTCTCGTAGAAGACAGGTTAAGGAAAGGCAAACCTACGTTTATAGCATTTGTAGACTTTGAGAAAACTTCTGAGAATATCGACTTTGCGCTCTCTTTCAAATTCTGAAGGTAGCAGGAGTAAAATACAGGTAGTGAAGGGATAGTTACAATTTGTATAGAACCCAGATAGCAGTTATAAGAATTGAGGGGCAGAAAAGGAAGCCGTGTTTCTGAAGGGAGTGAGACCAGGTTGTAGCCTATCGCCGATGTTATTCAATCTATATGTTGAGCAAGCAGTAAAGAAAACAAAAGGAAAATTTAAGTAGGAATTAAAGCCCGGGGAGAAGAAATACAATCATTGAAGTTTGCTGACGACATTTTAATTCTGTCAGAGGAAGCAAAGGACTTGGAACAACAGTTAAACGAATTAGACAGTGTCTTGAAAGGAGGATACAAAATGAACAACACAAGTAAAACGATGATAATGGAATGTAGTCGAATTAAATCAGAAGATGCACAGGGAATTAGATTAGGAAACAAGACACTTGAAGTAGTAGATGAGTTTTGCTATATGGGAACCAAATTACTAACGATGGCCAAGATGAGAGGATATAAAATGTAGACCAGCAATGATAAGAAAAGCGTTTCTGAAGAAGAGAAATTTCTGATAGTGTCTTGAAAGGAGGATATAAGATGAACATCAACAAAAGTAAAACGAGAGTAATGGAATGTAGTCGAATTAAATCAGGTGATGGAGAGGGAGTTAGATTAGGAAAAGAGACACTTGCGGTAGAAGATGAGAATTGCTATATGGAAAGCAAAATAAGTAATGATGGCAAAGAAACTTCCTGGCAGATTACAACTGTGTGCCCGACTGAGACTCGAACTCGGGACCTTTGCCTTTCGCGGGCAAGTGCTCTACCATCTGAGCTACCGAAGCACGACTCACGCCCGGTACTCACAGCTTTACTTCTGCCAGTATCCGTCTCCTACCTTCCAAACTTTACAGAAGCTCTCCTGCGAAACTCGCAGAACTAGCACTCCTGAAAGAAAGGATATTGCGGAGACATGGCTTAGCCACAGCCTGGGGGATGTTTCCAGAATGAGATTTTCACTCTGCAGCGGAGTGTGCGCTGATATGAAACTTCCTGGCAGATTACAACTGTGTGCCCGACCGAGACTCGAACTCGGGACCTTTGCCTTTCGCGGGCAAGTGCTCTATCATCTGAGCTACCGAAGCACGACTCACGCCCGGTACTCACAGCTTTACTTCTGCCAGTATCCGTCTCCTACCTTCCAAACTTTACAGAAGCTCTCCTGCGAAACTTGCAGAACTAACATGCCTGAAAGAAAGGATATCGCGGAGACATGGCTTAGCCACAGCCTGGGGGATGTTTCCAGAATGAGATTTTCACTCTGCAGCGGAGTGTGCGCTGATATGAAACTTCCTGGCAGATTACAACTGTGTGCCCGACCGAGACTCGAACTGGGGACCTTTGCCTTTCGCGGGCAAGTGCTCTACCATCTGAGCTACCGAAGCACGACTCACGCCCGGTACTCACAGCTTTACTTCTGCCAGTGTCCGTCTCCTACCTTCCAAACTTTACAGAAGCTCTCCTGCGAAACTTGCAGAACTAGCACTCCTGAAAGAAAGGATATTGCAGAACTACAAGTTTCGCAGGAGAGCTTCTGTAAAGTTTGGAAGGTAGGACACGGACACTGGCAGAAGTAAAGCTGTGAGTACCGGGCGTGAGTCGTGCTTCGGTAGCTCAGATGGTAGAGCACTTGCCCGCGAAAGGCAAAGGTCCCGAGTTCGAGTCTCGGTCGGGCACACAGTTTTAATCTGCCAGGAAGTTTCATATCATCGCACACTCCGCTGCAGAATGAAAATCTCATTCTGGAATGATGGCAAAGCTGAGAGGATATAAAATGTAGACTGGCCATGACAAGGAAGTGTTTCTGAAGAAGAGAAATTAAATTACATTTAAGTGTCAGGAAGTCCTTTGTGAATGTATTTCTGTGGAGTGTAGCCATGAATGGAAGTGAAACATGGACGATGAACAGTTTAGAAAACAAGAGAATAGAAGCTTTTGAAATATGGTGGTACAGAATAATGTTCAAGATCAGGTGGGTAGTTCACAAAACTAATGAGGACGTAGTGAATAGAATCGGGGAAAAGAGAAATTTGTGGCGCAACCTGACTAGAAAAGGGATCGGTTCAGAGACATCAAGGGAGAACCAGTTTAGTACTGGAGGGAAACATGGGGGTAAAAACCGTAGAAGTAGCCAAGAGATGACTACAGCAAGCAGATTCAAAAGGATATAGGTTGCATTAGTTACTCAGAATTGAATAGCGTGGAGAGCTGCATCAAAGCAGTTTTTGGACTAAAACCTCAACAACAACAACAACTTCCTACTTTACTACCCTCACGATGAATCGTCTGTCCCTTCTTGCGATCCGAAGACACTGTTGAGGCAAGACATAGTCCCAGTGGCTAATGGTACAGCAATCACTGAATTGTGCGTTTTTACTTGACAAAAGGAAGACAATAACTAAACAAAATAGTAAAAAAATAGAGATGAAAATGACAGAAAAATGTAATTTACTAATGAGAAAATATCGAAAGCTGAGAGGGCGAAAAACGAAACACGGCTCAGTAACGGTAAGGTCCAGTAGCGACGCAATATTCTTAGGACGGTCAACAGTACCACTGTCCACATGCACGTTGTCGAAAGGAGCATAAATGGGAGAAGTGCTTTCCCATTCCCTGCCTCACCTCTCCCGAAACTCGAGCGTGGGTCGCGGCGCGAAAAATAATGCCACAACCATAGCGCCACGTGTCATGGTGCAGGCGCGTGTTGCTTTACCATCGTGTCGCATCCCAATCTGTGCGGTCACAATTTGTTAACCTGTTAAGTTACAAAAATGCGCCACACATGCTACGCTCATCTCAGTTCGCGCCTAGTTAATTAGACATTAAACTAAGTATACTTAAATTGAAACAACTAACAGAAATTGAATAATATCTCTTTGAAAGTCTCTTTATTAACTGAAAGTGCCACTACCATTGAGTGACATCGAAATAAAGGAGCTAATAGCATTTAGTGGAGATTAACTGTCAATTGGTAATTCACGAATGTATACGAAGTTTACGAATGTAATCTGACGTATTAGGGACTGTATTTGTTTTTGAGAGAACGGTAGTCCGTAGTCATCGCTCAAACGCCATATCATTCATACATCCTCGTTCGTCGCCCGCAGTTGGCAAAATGAACAGCACAATGTGGTTAGACCCATATCGTTGTTACATTTAGTATAAAATCAAAGAGTCTTATCAGTGTTCTCAGACGATTCCAGAATTATTTTTTATCTTATTTACTGGGGAGGAAGTAAGTGTACTCCGAATTCTGCACACACATAACCACAGTATGCAGTGCCGAATAAAGGGGCATTCTCCGCGCAGTATACGTCATCCACCTTCCCATTACCGCTATCTATCCTTATACCTGCTTAAGTAGTCAGTCTGCGGAGCAATGAAGCAGTGATAAGTGAAAGGAAAGTGGTAGGTGTAGCGAATTCATACGAACGCAGCTGACGGTTCGTACTTAACCCTCCGGCAAGCGCGCATAACGTTGTCACATGAACAGGTGCGCGTTGCAAAATTTACAACATGGAAACTTTTAAGTAAATGCAAGCCTGCTCTTAACAGACTATTAAATATCTTGAAGACAACAGTTCAAATCCACTACTATCACCTATTGTAACAAAAATATTAGCTCTTTCAGTGCTTTTTACAGTGCTTTCAGTGCATCCACAGAAAATATACACTCCGAGTTTCTTCCCTGGAAGTTCAGATGTCTGACCTTCAGGAATCGATGATCCAGCACGAAACTGTCTAAGAAATATAATGATATCGGCTGACAACGATTTGAGTTGAGCCCAAGATATGAGTTGTTCTTTCATAAAACCTTCTGCTAGCTTCTTGAGATAAACATCTTCGTGAAGTTAGCACTGGGTTTGTGAAGGATAACAATATTAGAGAATTAAGCCCAACAAAGTTTAAAAACTGAAAAAAAATTTTGGTGGCCAACCTTCTTATAATTCTTGAAACGGACTAACAGGCACACTTTGTATCTATAACCTCAGCTCCACCTTTTGTAGCATTGAAGCTAATTATTATTTCAGGTTTGTGTGTTTTTTCATCAAATACTGCCGTGTCATGAATCGTAGCTACTCGTATAGTAGACAGGACGGTTCTTGTGAGGAAACCTAGGTCCTATCCTTCTAAAATCCAAAAGTTGCTTTCTTAAATTCTCTTGCTTTGCTTGGGGGATATTCTGGAAGCATTTGATGTCTGTTCTTCCTCATTGTACCAATAGAGATGATTTTCTTCTGCAGCAAATATTCAGGAAGGAGGTAACTTGTATACCAATCGTCAGTTGTTCGATGCCTTTTAAAATTTTCTGTAGGCACCTCAAGTGACTTCAATGTGCCTGCGGAATCATTACATAGTCGATATTGCCCTTCTGGTCACATGCCACAACAAACTTCATCTCTCAATAAAATGTTTTTTCATCACTTATTTAGCTGGTTTGTTGGGCTTATACTGAATCCATCCAGAGCAGTCTCTGAACATCTATTATGGTGACTTCATTCAGACTGTAAAAACTTTCACAGTCAGAAACAAAATCTTTGAATACTGTACAAATTGCAGCAAACTCATGCACTCCTCGTTTACTTGTCAACAAAATGCATACAATGTAGAAGTAGAAATCTTTTGTGAGTTATTTGCAGCCCTAAGCAGACGCATTCCTGTTCCGTCTGCTGCCCACAGTTCCACTGCATTAGTACTATGGCTTTTTCTTGTTCCAAACAATAAATAAATGAATAAATAAACAAATAAATAAATAAATCTCGAAACCAGTCATTATTTCATGTCTTGAGGTGACTTTAATTGCGTCTTTCGCGAGAGAATTGATGTGTATGTTGATGCCTACTTATATACATTGTAAGGTGTCAAACAAATAACACACCTTACATTGAATTCCTGAAATAATTCGGCTCACTCTATATGTCACTCGGCATAGGTATGTAAAAGTGTACGCTTTTTATTAATACGAAAAGCGAAGCGTATAAGAAAACTGACATTCGTGAATATAAACCCCCAACACTCACACTAATAATTGCACGCACGTAATTTCCCCGAGGTGAGCTACAAGATGCAGTTCTGAGGGAAACGAGACTTTTACGACGGCGCGCCGCCCCGCGCGGCTGCTACCCTCGCCACGGGATGCCTAGCGAACACAATGAGGTGCCCCATCCACCGCATAGGCCGCTGGCAAAAGCATCCCTTGTCCTTGCTTTTAACGACGACCCTTCGGGAAGCCTGTCTACAGGAACATAGCCGGACATCACAGATAAACATCCAGGGAAACCGAACTAAAAACATTGCTGACTCACTGTACCCAATAGCATTAAAACTCGCATGAAAGGAAAAGCTTTTTATCTCAGTATTACGTAGCAGACGTAGCAGAAGTTAAACCTTGCCCTATGGAAGAAACGACGTCTGGGATAGGCTACAAAAACTCTAGTGGGTGGCGTTATAATACACCTTACATTGAATTCCTGATTGTTCTGAAAGAAAATGCGTGGCCACCAGCTCTGACGTAGTCAAGTTACAGACAGAGTAATTGACTTCTTCACTTGCAAAAAATCATCGAGTGTTTCAGCAAGGCGACTCATGCTGCGCTAGGACGATTGCGAGAGTCATTATGTGAACGCCTGTTCACAGTCTCGTCTTAACTCATGAGCACTTAAACTGCAGGGTCTCCTAGTACAGAGAAACGCACCGAGCATTCACAGTTAATGCTTGCAAGCACTTTAAGGGTAACGACGTACACACTGTTCTAGCCAAATAGCCTGTACCATGTCAATTAACTTAGCTAGGAAATGACTAGGAGTGTCAGCTTCACTGAACACATAAGAAATGTATCCAACTGGTGTTCAACAGTCGAGAGAGATTTAGAATAGATTCTGAGATTCACAGCTTGCGCCAACAGCGGCCATTGCCGCCGCAGATGCAAGTTAATCAGACGCGCTTGTGTAAAACCCGCAAGTGATATTCAATTGACACTCTGTACTTCGGTAGTCTCCATCTCTCCTAATTTTTGTAGATGCAACCATGACCTGTAGTTAAACATATTCACGCTTAACTGAATCAGAAACGCGACATGTCCGATCAAATGAAAAGGACTGATCAGCTACTGCAGAGTTATGAATTGTTTCAGCTTTGTAGTTCGATTTGATTGCTCTTTTCTCACCGCCATTCAGTTTAGATTACTTTCATTGTGCATTTTAGCGTAATTGATGTCTCTGTCCCCAATTGTACTTAACTTGTTTGAATTTTTATCGACCCCAGACATGATCATCAACCATCTTACCATTAAAGAACCTTATAATAGTTAGGAATTTCACTTCACAGTTGTGAACAACCAGTATCAATATTTTACCATCATATAAGTAATTTTGCAAACATTGCTATGTCAAAATCATACTTAGAGTAAAAATAAACCTTAATAACGAAAATCTAAGATTTTCATTTTTGCTAACATGTAGTTACGCCTGATCTCGTACTCTAATTTCTGTTACCGATGACGTTTCCTTTACGGGGAGTGTAGAGGAACCGACATTGAGATGATTGTCTGAACTCTGATGGGTGAGATGGTATCTTCCTACCTTACAGCAGTAGATTCAACACCAAATCCCTAAAACGCTCACGGAGCGTCCTTGTGCAACTGTGGTGGGAAGATAGACCAAAACCAGTCTCACATGTGATAGAACATACTAGCTGACAAACCCGGCACTGTCCAGGTATTCATTTTGCCAAGTTTCTATTAGAAAAATTTTACACTTCCTAAGATGTTATCTCAGCAACTCTGGTTTTTCGGCGAGGGTTCACTTCCCTCTGTTTTCCCACACAAAAGCAATTATTATGGAACCGAATTTTACTCACCTCAAGTTTCCTGCCACGCAGGAAGGTGATCGTAGATTCTGCGAACATCGCGGGTGGCTGACTCCCTGGTGTTTCATGGCCTGCAGTGTGTCCCTTGTTATGAGCGATGTTTAGTATCCTCAGTGTACTCACATTTAGCTGCTCTTGAAACTTAACATAGGACATCAAAATCTAAGTAGTTACGTGTTGGCAATTACACTACTGGCCATTAAAATTGCTACACCACGAAGGTGACGTGCTACAGACGCAAACTTTAACCGACAGGAGGAAGATGCTGTGATATACAAATGATAAACTTTTTAGAGCATTCACACAAATTTGGCGCCTGTGGCGACACCTAAAACGTGTTGACATGAGGAAAGTTTCCAATCGATTTCTCATACACGAACAGCAGTTGACCGGCGTTGCCTGGTGAAACGCTGTTGTGATGTCCCGTGTGAGGAGGAGAAAGCCGTACCATCACGTTTCCGACTTTGATAAAGGTCGGGTTGTGGCCTATCACGACTGCGGTTTATCGTATCGTTACATTGCTTCTCGCGTTGGTCGAGATCCAATGACTATTAGCAGAATATGGAATCGGTGGGTTCAGGAGGGTAATACGGAACGTCGTGCTGGATCCCAACGACCTCGTATCACTAGCAGTCGAGATGACAGCCATCTTATCCGCATGGCTGCAACGGATCGTACAGCCACGTCTCGGTCCCTGGGTCAACAGATGGGGACGTTTGCATGACAACAACTATCTGCACGAACAGTTCGACGACGTTTGCAGCAGCATGGACAATCAGCTCAGAGACCATGGCTGTGGTTACCCTTGACGCTCCGTCACAGACAGGATCATCTGCGATGGTGTACTCAACGACGAACCAGGGTGCACGAATGGCAAATCGTCATTTTTTCGGATGAATCCAGGTTTTGTTTGCAGCATCATGACGCTCACACCCGTGTTTGGCAAAATCGCAGTGAACGGACATTGAAAGGGTGTAATCGTCATCGCCATACTGGCGTATCACCCGGCGTGATGGTATGAGGTGCCACTGATTAAACGTCTCGGTCACCTCTTGTTCTCATTGACGGCACTTTGAACAGTGGACGTTACATTTCAGATGCGTTACGACCCGTGGCTCTACCCTTCATTCGATACCTGCGAAACCCTACATTTCAGCAGGATAATCCACGACCACATGTTGCTGGTCCTGTACGGGCCTTTCTGGATAAAGAAAATGTTAGACTGCGGCCCTGGCCAGCACTTTCTTGAGATCTCTCACCAATTGAAAACGTCTGTTCAATGATGGCTGAGCAACTGGATCGTCAAATACACCAGTCACTACTCCTGATGTACTGTGGTATTGTGTTGAAGCTGCATGGGCAGCTGAACCCGTACACGCCCTCCAAGCTCTGTTTGACTCAATGCCCAGGCGTATCAAGGCCGTTATTACGCCAGAGGTGATTGTTATGGGTATTGATTTCTCAGGATCTATGCACCCAAATTGCGTGAAAATGTAATCACATGTCAGTTCTAGTGTAATACATTTGTGCAATGAATACCCGTTTATCATCTGCATTTCTTCTTTGTGTAGCTATTTTAATGCCCAGTAGTGTATTAGTTCTAATTCATATTTCATTGCCTTGTGAAGATTTATTTATTCTGATTTAATTTGACCTTTCTTAGGGGTTTTATTCAAGTTATGGAACAGTTTGGTTAAAACGGCTGCGTAACGATACTATCAGGGAGACGTAACAATCCCTCCTCACTCCCTTCTTCAATACTGCTTCCCTTTCTTGCTCTTCGACTGTCGTAACTGCCTTTGGCTTACCATACAAACTGTAAATAATCTTTTGCCTCTTACATTTTATCCCTGCTACCTTCAGAAATTTGAAGAAAATTCCAAGGTAAGTCGTAGGAGCAAAATTTCCTTACGTCTTTCTACATTTCTCGCGAACTCAAGCTGATGTGTCCCAAGATCGGCACCTGCCAGTTTTTTCACTCTTCCGTGAAAGATTCTCAATATTTTGCAACCGATCTTTATTAAATTGATGTTGGTAATCTTCACTGCTGTTAGTACCAGCGTTCTTCATAGTTGCAATTATTATCTTCCTCTTGAGGTATGAGGATATTTCACCTGTCTTTTACGTTTTGCACTGCACGTGGAATAGTTTTCTCCAAGTGACTCTCCCAAGGATCATAACAATTCTGAAGGGATGTCTCCTACTCCAGTGGCCTTCTTTCGACTTGGGACTTTCAACGCTCTGTCAAATTCTTCTCGTAGTTTTGTATCTCTGATTTCATTTTTATATATTTCCTCTTGCCTTTCTATAATATTTACTTCAATTTCATTCACTTGTTTAGAATCCATATATGCTCCTTCCACCTTTCAGCTTTCACTTCTTTGCTTGGTACTGGCTTGACATCTGAACTCTTGATATTCACACACCTCCTTCGCTTTCCTTCAAACCTTTCTTGAATTTGGCTATAGCCGGAAACTGTATTTCCTTGCCCTAGTGATACATGCTTGTACAGCCTTGTCTTTGGCCTCTAGACAATCCTGCCTAACCATTTTGCAGTTTCTCTAACTCCCGGATCTTACACTTCTGTATTTCCTTTCACGTGCATGATTTGCTGTGCTTTTATATTTTATTCTTACTTTAGTTAAATTCAGTTTCTTCTGATATATCAAGGAATTTGTATTACGCCTTATCGTTTTGCTTATGTGGTTCTCTGCTGCCTTCACCAGTTTACATTGAAAAGCTACCCATCTGTTTCTGTCGTGTTGTTTTTCCCTGTTTCAATTTGTCGTTGCCTAA
This sequence comes from Schistocerca gregaria, assembly GCF_023897955.1. Lineage (NCBI taxonomy): Eukaryota > Metazoa > Arthropoda > Insecta > Orthoptera > Acrididae > Schistocerca > Schistocerca gregaria. The sequence goes on along the minus strand of NC_064921.1, from coordinate 515,358,024 downwards.
GAGACTTTCTAAAACTCCCAGCAACCTCCGATTCCATCAGTTTATCCAGATCGCATCTCTTTAATTACTTACGTTTGTGTAACTTCTTCAGTTTTAGTCTATAGGTCATAATCAATAATTTATGGCATAAGTCAACGTCACACCGGGAAACGTGTTCAAAATATTGTTTAGAAATCTCTGTGTAAACGTTTTATTATTTATCGGAAACCTTCCAATACCTCCAGGTCTCCTCCATGTATACAGTCTTCTTAAATGGTTGCTAAACCATGTGTTAGCGATGATTTTATTACGTCCTGTACAAAATTCTATCAGACGTTCTTATTCCTGTCCATATTCTTCTGCTATTTTTTTCTTCGCTTCCTTTTGCAATTGCTGAATTCCGATTCCATGTCACAAATTTTCCCCTCCTTTATCTCATAATGCATCCATTCAACATCTTGGAAGCTAATTGGCATTAAAGCTTGCACTACTTCGTGTCTACCTTTAATCTATAACGCGTCCACTTTGGTGTTCATAGCAGAGTACCTGCACTGCTATTACCCTATTCATTATTACACATTCAAAAGATACCTCGAAGAAAAAAACTGACCAGTTGTTGACAGAAAGGGCATGTCGCATCTGTCTAGAAGATGTATAGCAGAACTCATTCACAAAACTACCGTCCAATTTCATTGACTTCTGTCTGCTGACATTGACATATGTTTCTTACATAATCGTACAGAATATCATGGGCTCAAACGTACATCGAGTAGAACGACCATTCGAAGCCCAACTAACGCTTTGCTTTCGTTTCGCCCGGAAAATTTTTAATTTAGTACAACTGCAACTCCCATCAATGAAAGTATGATCAAATGAGATATCAAAAAATTGTTGATCTACATCTACATCTACATCCATACTCCGCAAGCCACCTAACTAATGCGTTAAAAATATATTACTAGGATGGACGCAGCATGATCTCATAGATTAAGAGAATTTACAAATAGCGTCAGACAAGCTCCATGGAAGTGTGTTCGTATCGTTGATGTTCATGCTGTACATTAACGATGTAGCGGGCAATATTAACAGTAATCATAAATTTGTTGTAGTTGATACAGTTAATTTAATTGAGTGCTATCTGAAAAAAAGCTATACAATTATACTTCCGAATTTTGATGAGATTTGATGTTATTAATGGTTTTAAATCACTGTAAATGTAAAGAAATATAAACATATCATATTCACAAAACTAAAAAGCATAGTATCATATGACTATATTTCAAAGAATCACAGATGTAATTAGTCAACTAGCACAAAATATGGGTAAACATTTGTGGGAATATGGAATGAAACGTTCAATGAGACTCATTCGTAGGTAAGGCAGGTGGTAGACTTCGGTTCAGTCGTTAACCAGTGGGAAAAACTGTTTACAAAGGAAATGGTTTTACAAAACACTCACGCGAACCGCCCTGAACTGTTGCTTAAGCGTAGGGAGCCCATATCAAACAGAACTAACAGGGGATATTGGAAGTCTACAAAGAAGCGCAGTGTGAATAGCAGTAAGTTCATTTTATCCACGGGAGAGTGTCACGATATTGTTGAAAAATCTGCACTTGCGAGAGCTTTACAATAGACCTCAACTATTCCGAGAAATTGGACATGAAATGTTTCAAGTACTAGCTTTAAGTAAGGGTTTTAGGAATGTACTGCAGCTTTGTATCCATCGCTCCCGTAATAACAGCGAAAATTAGTTTGGTTACAATGCATAAGGTCAGTCTAATTCCGGCACGTACAATGGCATTCTTGCAGTGCTCTTCACTCGATTTGAATGGAGACAACTCAGGAAACAACACCGTCATAAACGCGTGCAACAAACCTGAAATGATTTGTATTTCAGCGTAATTGTAAAAAGTACACAGCATAAACGCTACAGATATTTTGTATGTAAGGAAAGATTAGAAGAACAGTTTCACATTCAGAAATTACATTAGAATACGCTTTTCGTGAGAAGATACAGGATCGATGGATTCAGAAGAGCGTACTCAACGACTTTCACGATTCCAAACGCCCCACGTAGTTAGCGCCCGACAGGTCAGACGTATTGGTCACGTGATCGTGCATGCTCGTACATCGACGACCCGTACCTTTATTGGGGAAATATGTTTGCACGCAGCAAGACACAGCCAGTGCGACGTCTTCTGAAGCACGATGGACAGTCAGGAAGTACGATGGCTGTTTTTGTAGTTTTCGTAGACACTGATGAGAGGAAGCCGTGTCAGTACTGGACACACCAACAATGCCATACGATCATTTCATTTTCATTTACAGTGGTAGCACTACGTGCGCTTTCCAAACAAATCCAGGTTCTGCGCACAGCATCAAGTTGATGGCATCCATATGTGACTGAGGACATGAAACGATGCTACTTGGATTCGTCATCGTAATACGGGTCCTACCCCTGGAGTGGTACCACCGCATAAATAAGACGATCACCTCTAGTTTACATTTCCGATCATTTGGATAACAGTCGTTACATTCTTGACGTATTAATGTTGTTGGCTCTGTCCCAACTGTGGAGTCTCAGTGAAGTTGTCTTTCAAGGAGGTAACACAAGAGGGCTTGGTGCCCTCGCTGAACATAAATACCTCAATGTAGAAGGATTTGACCGTTGCTCTAGGTGGCACGTTCTCCGATCTCCAGCGAAAGCATTTGATCGTGTGCTGAGAGAGCGTGGCACGCCACCAATCATGAGCCACTATGATAAATTCTGCCGCAGAATGACAGAATGAAATTCTGGACCCACAACCGTCATCTGAGATAAGTTCGAACCGATGCTCAGCCGGATTCGAGCCATTATTGTTGCCAGTGGTGGCAGGTTCGTAAACTCCGTTCCGCGCTCTGTATACCCCTAAATCACCTATAAATTTCATCTACATCTACATAGATACCCCGCAAACACTCATATGATCTATGGCAGTAGGCACCTTCCAGTGCTGGTAGTTAATCCGTTTTATGATTCACTTCCAAATGGTCAGAGGGAAAACCAACGGTTAATATGACTCGGTCCGAATCCTTACTTCTGGTATCTTGTCTTGGCAGTCGCTACACGAGATGTATGCTGATCACAGTAGTATCTTTCTGTATTACGTGCGAATACTGGCTGTGTAAACTTTTTCACCCTTTTTCACTAAGCATTTCAGTAATAGTCGCGCGTTGAGCCAACCTATCATAAACAAATTCAGCAGCAAGTCTCTGAATTGCTTGCACGTCTTGCTTTAATCCTAATGGGAATGCCAAACACTCGAGCAACACTCAAGAGTTGGTCCCACAAACGTTCTCTACGCAGTCTGCTCATAGTGAAGCTATTCTGTCATAGAATTCTCGAAATATATCTAAATCGGAGATCATTTCCCTGCTGCCGATGTTATATGTGCTTTCTAGTAGAAATCACTTTGCAACGTTACGTCTAGGTATTGAAACAGCATGACTGTGTGAAGCACCATGCTGCCAAGGGTATTCCTACATTATGATTGTTTTTCCTACTCATCTACATTTAGAGCAAGCTGCTATTCATGAAACCAAACATAAATCGTACGAGAGGACTTCAAATAGTAAGTTACAAGCGGGAGAATGCTCGTAATGGAGAACAAGAAAGACGAATGTACTCCTGTTTAAAAGACGGATTGAATAGTGAATTAGCAGCTACCTCATTCTAAGTTCCTCAGCACCTTTGAAAAATTTTCCACAAAATTTTGGCATGCGATCGTACTGTCGCTCTTTTTAACATGCAACACGCGCTCCCCTCCCACTAGCTCCACTAACTGTGACTCGATGACAACTGCTAGTCCACTGCTGTAAGACGCTCATACACATTCACTCCAACTTTCTCATTCTCACTCACCCACGCAGTTGAGCGCCCCACCAATCAAACATCATGAGCATCATAATCACTCTCACTCACTCATTCATTCAGCGCAACTCACTGTCATTATCTCTTTGTGTCTCTCTCTAACTGTCGCTGTCTCGTGTCTCATAGCCAGTCTCCTTCAGTCCGTCCTAATACTAGTGTTTCTTCTTACCGTCATTCGTTCCTTCCCACTGCTTCTCTCTCTTCTCTCTGATACTATGTCTCTCTTCCTCGTTGTGGTTAGCACACACTTCGTCTACCATTATCACTGGCTCTCACCCGCTTCAACTTTCTCCTTCTCTTTGTTCCTGTCCCCCTCGCACTGTCTCCTTCACTATTCTGTCATTGTCAACTGTTTTATACTGCCACTGTGTCCATCTCCTTCTCACACACTGCCAGTATCTCCATTGCCCCTTGTATACCACAAGTACTGTCGACTATCTTCCAGTATTTATTACTTTTCCGTTTCTTACCCACTGCCCTTCTCTCTCAGCATAAAATTGTCGCATATATGTTCCAATGCAGATGCCAAAAGTTTATTTTGTGACTGTCTTCTTGTTGCGCAAGTCTGCAACTGAGCATCCCCGCTATGTGATGAGTAGCAACTATCCTTCTCGTAACACTGATAAGTTTTAAGGGATATACAAAGGGACAAGCTAATGCGCTGCTTCCTGGACTCGGGTAGATGCACCGGCCCTGGATCGAATCCGCTCGGCGGATTACTGTCATCGGTCGGTGTGGTGGCTAGCCTGGATGTGGTTTTTATGCGGTTTTCAACTTCCCACTAGGTGAATACCGGGATGGTCCCCACGTTCCGCCTCAGTTACACGACTCGCAGACATCTGAACACGCTCGCCCTATTCCATTAATTACACTCGACGCAGACAGCAGGGGTGCACTAATTCCATCCCAGGGGGTACGGGGTGGCGGCAGGAAGGACATCCGGCCACCCCTTTCCACTAACCTTGCCAAATCCGTTCCTAACAATGCCGACCCTGCGTCAGCGCGGGACATGGCACCAGTGAAAGACAGAAACAAAGTGAAAGAAAGTGTACCATTACATGTGGACGTCAACCTAGACAAATAATGATGTAGCAATAGTTCAATATTTCTGCTACACTTTTATTTTTTTACGTATCAGTACATGATACTACATAAAGAAGTGAGTCCTAACCACTTGTCGATAGGCAGCAGCACCGTTCAGAGCTAAACACGTGCAATGGCTGCTCTGTCCTCTGTGACCACTATACAGTGTACGGTACTTCGCATGGACTAGGCGAGCGTTTCTCTGTGGGAGATCACCGGCACGCAGTTTATTGGTGTGGATGGTTGTGTCGCGCAGACCTGTGAGTGTGGCTCGGTCTCCGAGGCAACGGGAGGAGGGCCGGCTCTGGCTGAGACCGAGGCCGGAGCGGCGAGCGGCCGCCATCGATCCCCCGCAGTTTTCTTTCCGCGACCGCCACAGCCGCCACACCAGAGCAGAGCAGAGCAGGGTAGAGCGCGCCGGTTTCACGGCTGGCTGCCGCCCCGCCTGCCCAGGCCAGCCTCCGCTGCCAGCTCTGCCTCACTGCCGCCTCTCGCAGATGAAAGCGGCGCCGCTCCCCTCTGCGCTGCCACCGCCGACATTGTTCACTCTGGCCGCTGACAACTCACTCCCAACACTCTCTTATCGATTTATGTATTGTCGTACACGTCCCAGCGACGAGTGGCTTTGACGCTGCAGTGATGACCGGAAAATACACGGGAGAAATTTGTAGGCAAATTTTCTAGTACATTACACACTCATTCCTCTAGCTACTGTACAGGGGTGGAGGATACTTCATGCCTACTTCCTTCGTGCAATCGATCGAGCTGGTGCGGCAGTGAGGCACTGGACTCATATTAAGGATGACGGCGGTTCGAAGACGCGCTGAGCGGCCACGCGGTGTGAGGCATCATGTCTCGGATTGCGCGCCCCTCCTGTCGGAGGTTCGACTCCTCCCTCGGGCATGGGTGTGTGTGTGTTGTTCTTAGCATAGGTTAGTTTAAGTAGTGTGTAACTCTAGTAGGGACAGATAACCTAAGCAGTTTGGTCCATTAGGAATTCGCATAGATTTTTTTTTTCCGGCTCCAATCCCACTCTCATTTTTCGTGACTTCAGGATTGTCCCTTCGAAAGGACACGGCTAATCTCTTTCCCAACCTTCACCCAATGTTCTCGGCCCATGTGGCCGAGTGGTTCTAGGAGCTTCAGTCCGAAACCGCGCTGCTGTTACGGTCGCAAGTTCGAATCCTGCCTCGGGCATGGCTGTGTGTGATGTCCTTAGGACAGTTAGGTTTAAGTAGTTCTATGTCTAGAGGACTGATGACCTCAGATGTTAGCCGGCCGCGGTGGTCTCTCGGTTCTAGGCGCGCAGTCCGGAACCGTGCGACTGCTACGGTCGCAGGTTCGAATCCTGCCTCGGGCATGGATGTCTGTGATGTCCTTAGGTTAGTTAGGTTTAAGTAGTTCTAAGTTCTACGGGACTAATGACCACAGCAGTTGAGTCCCATAGTGCTCAGAGCCATTTTTTGAACCTCAGATGTTAAATCCCATAGAGCTTAGCGCCATTTGAACCATTGGACCTCCCCTACGCCAAACAGCATGGATTTCGAAAACATAGATTGTGTGAAACCCAATTGCACGTATCTCACATGAGATCCTGAAAATCACGAATCAGGACTGTCTGACAATGACCGTACTTCTCTATTACCGAAAAGCATTTGGCTCAACACCACAACTATGCTTATTATCAAAAGTACGATCATATGGGGTATCAGACGAAATATGTCACTGGATTGAGAATTTCTTGGCAGGGAGGATGCAGCTAGTTATCTTAGATGGAGAGTCATCGAGTGACGTAGAAGTAACAGGAAGTGTAATCCAGGCTCCCTTGCTGTTCATGTTGCTTATGAATGATCATGCGGCAAGTACTAATACTCGTAGTAACCTAAGACTGTAATCAGATGGTCGAGTTATCTACAACGAAGTATAGTCTGAACAAAGTTGTACAAATACTGTCAGAGTTTGACAAGATTTCAAAGTAGTTCAGTAAGTGGTAACTCGCATTAAATGTTCAAAAATGTAAAATGTGCACCTGAAAACAAGACATACCAACCTATGAAGATAACAGCAGTGGGTCACAGCTGGAACGTATAAACTCATACAAATAGGTAGGTCGACGCTTAGTAGGGACATAAAGCTGAAAGATCACATAGGCTCAATCGTGGATAATGCAGATAGCACACTTCGGTTTACTGGTAGAATGCTAGGGAAATGCAATCTACACAGGTGATTGCCTACAGAACACTGGTCGGACCCATCCTGGAATACTGCTAAAGAGTGTGGGTTCTGTACGAAATAGGAAAGCAGGTGCTCTTAAACGTAAACAAAGAAGGCAGCAAGAACGGTCACAGATTTGTTTGACCGGCGGGAGATTGTCACTAAGATGCTCAAAGAATTGAACTGAAAGACTCTTGAAGATAGACGAAAACTGTCACGAGAAAGTCTGCTGACAAAAGTTCAAGAAACAGCTTTAAATGGTGACTAGGAACGTACTACAGCCCTCTGCATATGTGTCCCGTACGTATCGTAAGGATAACATTAAATTAACTGCACCATGTATAGAAGCATTTAAACAATCAAACATTAAATTAACTGCACCATTTAAACAACCAGCCCTCCATATGTGAATGGAACGGAAAAAATCCCTAACGACTGCTACAGTGGGATGTTCCTTCTGTCATACACTTCACAGTGGTTCGCAGAGTATAAATGTAGATGTAGAACCCGAAACTGCGCTCCATTTTTAATGACATTAATCTCTACTTTTCCTTCCATTTGCGTATTGAGTGATGTAAAAATGACTTTACTGCCGAAGACTGAAAACGTTTTCTCATTTCTGCCAATATTTATGAATTTAACAAACGCGATTTACCTCGCAAGAATCGCTAATAAGCGTCCACTGTAATTGGTAGACGCTCATGCACTTCTTTATATGTTTACTTGAATGAATATCGTTTGAAAGTACTCTTCCATACACTAGTGAAGACAAGCAGCTTCTCTGGAACTGCGAAGAATCCGCTGCTTTGGCGGAAGGCAGTTATCTGTTAAGATCTCTGATTCTCCTCCCGTTCACCTTCTCTTTGCACCCTTGTGCACACACACACACACACACACACACACACACACACACACACACACATACACTCACTCACACACACACACACACACACACACACAAAACCAGACACAAATTGGTTTTTGAGGGTTTTCTGGTTTCATTTACTGTTTAAGATTTTCAGTTACGTTACCACTGGATTGTCAAAGAAGAATATTGTTCTGCAATTGTACGTCATTCTCGATGTGTAACACCTTCCTCCATGCAGGTCTACAGACTTTGTTAGCACTGAACGTAAAATGTTGTTGGTGGTCAGGCCTCATCCTATACTGCCCACTTGTCGAAAGCCTGAATAATCACCTTTTGCAGCGCGGACGTGCAGATAGACAGTCAGTAAGGTTCTTGAATGTACCGACAAGTACGTGAAGTTATGCCGACCCCAGTTTCGTGGTCAGCTGCGTTAGATTTCTCGATTGAGGACGCATGGCGCGAATAGCCCGATCGAGGTGGCCCCACGGCTTTTCGAATCGGTTTAAATCATGGGAATCTGGTAGTCATCCAGCTGTTCTTCGAAACACACAGCAACACTGCGAGGTGCGTGATATGTCGCATTGCCCTGCTGGTAGATGGCATCGTGCCTAGAAAAAACGAACTGCTTGTAGGATAGGTGAGTATTTGTGTTGATCCATTCCCCTTCCAGAACGGCGAGATTACAATGGGAATGTCACGAAAACTTTCCCCAGAGCATAACACTCCGACGATTGTTCCAGAGTGTTTCTTTTCAGACGATTCACTCCGTGCACGTCGACAGCCATCTGCATGATGGAGCATAAAACGTAATTCACCTGAAAATGTCGCCTGTCGCCACCCAGTGGACGTCCAGCTGTGATATTAGTGTGAAAATTGCAGCCTTCTTCGCCAATGAATACCAGTCAGCATGACTGCATGAAGCAAGCGCCCGTTGCAGAGGCCCGTAACCAGCAGCTCTTGCTGACGATCGCGTAGGAGCCACTGTTGATAACAGGTTGGTTTATCTGCCCGATCACGTGCTCACCAGTTGTTCATCTACTCGCCCGTACATGTCTCCGCAGCCGTCTTTCAGTCAAGTCGTTTGTGGCTCTTGATACGTCAGTTTCCTCGGAGCCGGTTTGGATAGCGCCATTTTTCATGTACGGTATAGTTGAACCATGGCGCCATGCAAACAGCTTACAAAATTAGCCGTTTGGAAATGCTCCCATTGTTGATCCGAAAGTCAAAGTTCGTTTCCCTTCGGATGTCATATAAATCTGTTCGTTTCCGCATCAAGATAACAACTGCACTGTTTTCCTGACACGCTAGGGGAACGCTTTATATGGCTTGCTCCTGCTAGTGCTGCCACGTGCCTCTGTAAGCTGTGATGGCACGTTGACAGCGAACATAGGCGGTGGTGACGTTAATATGACTAGACCGTGTGTACTGAAATATTTATATATGCTGAAATCTACTGCAAAAAGTCTTTTTTTTTAGGCTACAGCATTTACCGATCATCAAATATTAATGCGTCTTAAATTTACGGATTCTTATTATCTGTTGCGATGCCACTCTGCGACTGTCTATTGAATCGGTACCTAGAATGTTACGCTACCAGACGCCAAATATACGACATTTTTAGCACATGTTTCGGTACAGTGTTATTTCATTAGTAAATGCTATAAAAGGGAGAAACGAATCAATAAATCGGTATAGTAGACGTACTGATAACCACATAAAACTATTTATGTCGTCCTTTACTAAACACTACCTTTTAGATCGTATACCATTACGCAGTCCCAAAATTGAAAAACCCTGCAAATATGCATTGTCACGCACGATGCTGACGATTTATACTCCCAAGGCACAGTTGTGAATGAATACTACTTTCTGGCTACGCATATGTAACCGTCCACAATGACGCTCCTATCTACCACAAAATCTATGAACATTGTTTGGCAAATCCTAGTAAGTTCTAAAAACCAATATTACACCTTTGTTGCAACATCATTTCATTTATTTCTTCCTTGGATCCTTGATATACTATCAATAAATCGGCAACGTATATTCAGTACATACGTATTTTATCGCAATACTTAACATTTTCCTTTACAAAAGCTGTTTCATATAAGAACGGAGAAACATCTGCCGCCTACCCTGTTAACGCACAGCCCGATGCTAAACCATTCACCTGCACATGAAACATACCAGTAAACAAAAAATAATCCAATAAACTTGTCCTTTTCAACTTAGATATTTTACCATGCTCATTATCTACATCTACATCCATACTCCGCAAGCTACCTGAAGGTTTGTTGTGGAGGATACCTTGAGTACCTCTATAGGTTCTCCCTTTTATCCCAGACTCGTATTGTTCGTGGAAAGAAAGATTGTCGGTGTGGGCTCTAATCTCTCTAATCTCTCCCGTTTTATCCTCATGGTCTCTTCGCGAGATATACGTAGGAGGGAGCAATATACAGCTTGACTCCTCGGTGAAAGTATGTTCTCTAAACTTCAACAAAAGCCCGTACCGAGCTACTGAGCTTCTCTCTTGCAGAGTCTTCCACTGGAGTTTATCTATCATCTGCGTAACGCTTTCGCAATTAATAAATGATCCTGTAACGAAGCGCGCTGCTATCTGTTGTATCTTCTCTATCTCTTCTATCAACCCTATCTGGTACGGATCCCACACCATTATGACATTTGTAGCACATTTTTAGGACCTCGTTATTTCATTATTAAATGAACGAATCAATAAATCGCAATAGTAGACGTACTGATAACCATATAAATGTGTACCACACAACCATGTTATTTTGTTTTATTGTCAGCAAAATCAATTTTTGGTCACTTAGTGACCATCCTCAGTGCTGTAATATACAATTAAAATCGGTAGGCACTTGTATCAAGCTGTAACCATAAGTTTTTGGTGACAATAAAACAAAAAAATACGGCCAATGCTAATTTTCCTCCCAATTCTATCCACTATTTGGTCGTGGTGCACACAACACACCATTGAGTCGCCAATTAATATAACCATGTAATGTGTACTGTTGTATCAACTGGCACAGACACATAGAGATTCGTTACATCTAATGAAGCCAACCTTGAAACCTCACTTAATTTGCACTCCTATATCAGTCATGGCACCTTTGTCATTGAGCGTAAAATCTCCTAAGATGTTCCGCCGCGTCGTATTTCTTCTATACGATTGACGTTTCGACCCCTTTGCTGTGATCTTCATCAGGATCTAGTAGTGAGCACGGTTTCTCAATGCTGTTCACCAGTAATGTAATCACTTTGCCGATCATTGTCAGTTAAAACCTAATTATAGTCTTGTAAGCCGCAAACCGATGGACGAAAAAAAAAAATGTTACTATAGAGCATCCACAATATTAAGCTTTACATTTATAATACACGAATATATTTTATTTGTAATTATTAACTGAAATCCTGTGGAACTTCGAGAATGAGGTTGATTCTTTCTTTTTCTTTCTTTTACTACAGCCTTTATCACGCAGTGTGCGCAGGGTCGGCAGGGTTAAGTACGGATTTCACATGGTTAATTTTAAGCGGTGGCCAGATGCCATTTTACTGCCACCCCATACCCCCCAGGACGGAAGTAGTGTACCCCAGCTGTCTGCGTCTAGTGTAAATCGTGAAATAGTGTGAATGTGTTCCAAGTGTCTGCGAGTCATGTAACTGAGGAGGGACGTGGTGACTAGCCCGGTATTCACCTAGTAGGATGTGGGAAACCGCCTAAAAACCACATCGAGGCTGGATGGCACACCGGCCGTCGTCGTTAATCCGCCAGGCGGATTCGATCCGGGGCTGGCGCGCCTACCCGAGTCCAGGATGCAGCGCGTTAGCGCTGTCGGCTATCCTGGCCGGTTTTCTTTCCTTTTGTGTTATCTACAACATTTACAAAGAATAATACTTTTCAAAATAACTGTAATTTGAGGTTGAAATACAAATAAAATTTTGTTGTTTTTTAAGAAGAATATAAAAAGAAGATAGGAAAGATGAGAGATTTGTTAGTACCATCACCAAATGTGACTGACGGTGAATACCTCGGAATGGTTTCTTCGAGCTGTTGACCGCCAGTCACACACGCACACACACACACGCACAGACACACACCCACACACCCACAAATTGTTATTACTAGAGAAATAATGTTGCTTATCCTATTTATTAGTAATCTTATGTATTAACTACTTTAGGTGCCCATCCATGTACCGCATTTGGTGTTTTCTTCACTAAGTTGCCAGCACTTTTGCTTATTTACTGTCACATCTCAGCTTCCTCCTCCTGTTCCTCCTCATTGTCACTTTTTTCGCTGTCACTGTGGGTATCGCTGTCCATCCTCTGGAGATTGCTGTTACGCTGCACATAGGCATGTCTGTGATGTCGTGTCCGCATATACTCTTCATGTGTTGTTTTTGAAATACTGTTTGTCAGTGCGTTTAATTGTGCCCATTGTTCTCTATCTCTAATTGCTGTGTATATATCTATGTCTGTATCTGTGTAGTCTAAGTGTAGTGTATGTCTATTGTTCGCATATTGCCCGCAGAAAAAGACAGTGTGTTCTGGGGAACCTTCCTCCCCGCATGTGCATCTAGGTGTCTGCCTCAGACTCACCCGGTTTAAGTGCGTGGCATAAGGTCCGTGCCCTGTTAAGAAATGTACCATACCGGGGCTGCGATCGACATGTCTCATTCTCAACCGCTCTCTTATATCAGGGAGGAAGTCGTGCAGTCTACGACCCTTATCACTTACATCCCACTCACCTCGCCATGTATCCAAACGCCAACTTTTAAGGTGACGTATCGTCTCTATCGGGCTCCGGTTGTTGTGTGTACCTTATCTAGTCTCCCCACCTTTAACCAGTACCTTGCAGCTCTGTGTTTGATCGTGGTATCTATGGGGTATATTCCGAGCACCACACACAGTAAGATGTACGACCTGTTTTAAACATCAGGTAGCAGGTCTATAATTTGGCAATAAATAAAAATATCCGGACGGGTCTTCGAGAATGAGGTTGATGGCAACCTGTATTTGTGTGTTGGCGTGGGAGGGGGGTGGGGGGTGGGGGGAGGGGGGAGAGCGAGGCAAGAACAAGAAGGTAGGGAAGAGGAGAAGTAGGAAGATGAGGAAGAAGGTGTGAGCACAAATGTACGACCTCCCAATTATTCAGAAGCGGAATTTGGATAGTATCCGAGATACATGTGTAGGTGAACGAAGAGCGTGAGTGTTTACGGAAGAGACAAAGGCAATTCTTTGTGTATGGGACGACGTAGCTGGTAACTGTATATTCGCAGATAAAGAGCTGGTCGGGAGACGATACTGGCGGTGTGCTCGCTGATGGGGAGCGAATATCGACGAGCGGAGCGGCTGCGGCGCTGGCCTGCCGGCCGGCTGTTTGCGTAATGCGGCGGCCGTGACCGAGAGGTTGCAGCGGCCAGGCGCCAGGCGGCGTTATTGATCTGACAGAGAGCGCCGACCGGGCCGGCGCGAGCACCGCCGCGGGACACGCCGGCCCGGCAGACAGCGCGGCGGCGGCCAGGGGCGGCGGCCGGGGGCCGGGGGCGGCCGCCCTCTGGCAGCCGGGGAGAGGCGGCAACGTGGCCGCGGAGGGCCCGTGTGTGCGGCGCCAGATGTGTGTCAAGCACCGCGGGGGTGCGCGCCTGCCGGCTCTCGTACTGCGGGCATCCTTCTCTCTGCGTGCTGGACGTGACTCTGCCGACATTAGTGAGAGCTGTCGGTCGCCTCACTACGAAACGGGTTCCTCTCTATGAGTTTAAAGTGATCAGCCATAACATTATAACGACCTGACTAGTAACAGGTATGTCCACCTCTGACGCGGATGACAGCGGCGATGCGCTGTGGCACGGAAGCAACGATGCCTTGGGATGTCGCTCAAGGGAATTGGCACAACATCTGCACACAGAAGTCAACGAATTCCCGTAAATTCTGGGGGAGGGGAGCGATGGCATTGACACTACGTTCATTCACGTCACGAAGGTGTTCGACCGGTTTCAGGTCGGGCGAGTTGGGTTGCCAGAACATTAAATTGAACTTGCCACTACGTTCCTCGAACTACCCCATCACACTTCGGCCTTCTGACATGGCGCATTACCTAGTTGGAAAATGCCACTGACGTCGGAAAACATGATCGTCATAAGGAAGTGTTGGTGGTCTGAAATCAATGTAAGATGCTCCTATTCAGCTGTCATGGCCCCTTGCACGAGCTCTACCGGACGCAAGGACGCCTGTGTGATTGTTCCTCAGATCATCATGGAGACACCACCAGTTTGTCTTCATCCCACACTACAGGTCTCAAGAAGCTGCGTCTCTGGAAGACGATGGACTCGCGCTCTCCCATCGGCATAACGAAAAAGGTATCGGGATTTATCAGACCATGCAACGCTCTGCCATTGCGGCAACATCCAGTGCCGATGGTCACGTGCCCATTTCCATCGTAGTTCCGCCACAGTTCACCGATTGACCTGTTTTACCAGTTTGCTGAGCCTACGACCAACATCTGTAATGAGGTGTGCCGGCCGGAGTGGCCGAGCGGTTCTAGGCGCTAAACTCCGGAACCGCGTGACCGGTACGGTCGCAGGTTCGGATCCTGCATCGGAAATGCATGTCTGTGATGTCCTTAGGTTAGTTAGGTTTAAGTAGTTCTAAGTCTAGGGGACTGATGACCACAGCAGTTAAGTCCCATAGTGCTCAGAGCTATTTGAACCATTTTGTAATGAGGTGTGGGTGCCAGATCTTCCTGCATTTGGCTACAACTTTCCAATGGTGCAACTTCTCTGTATACTACAGCATCATCCGCGAAAAGCCGCATGGAACTTCCGACACTATCTACTAGGTCATTTATATATATTGTGAAAAGCAATGGTCCCATAACACTCCCCTGTGGCACGCCAGAGGTTACTTTAACGTCTGTAGACGTCTCATCATTTATAACAACATCCAGGTGTCAAGCAAATCCAACGCCTTACATGAAAACCCTGACATGATAAGCAAATCCAGTAGTATGTCACATAGCTCCGAATGAATCGTGACATTAAATTAACCAAAGTAATACGAGTAACGAGTGAGCAAATGGAATACCACAGACTAACACAAGAATGCCTAAATGCATGTTGTACCTTCCCACCGTGAGGCAGACGCAGTTCCGAGGGAGAAACGAGGACAGAAGCCGAGAGCAGAACCGTGTTAAGCTAGAAGGCCCTACGATAAGGGAAGGCGGGCCAGACTACCTGTACGACTACCACCCGCACGTTTTAGCGTGAGACTTTTTCGCGTCTCTGTTACGTCAAGGACCACCCCCCAGCCCATGTTAAAAGCTAGAGCCCTCCAGAAAAGCAGTATAGATCTTACGATAATACAGAAAGGGACACTACCACCCGCAAGTTTTAGCGTGAGACTTTTTCGCGTGTCTGTTACATTAGGACAATCCTCCAGCCCATGTTAAAAGATAGAGCCCTCCAGAAGAACAGTATAGATCTCACGATAACGCTAAAAGGACCACACCAGCTGCAGGTTTTAGCGTGAGAATTTCTAGCGTCTCTGTTACGTTGCAAACTTTAAAAAACATTGCCCCACCACGAAAAGTATAACGTTTCTCATTGGATAGACAGAATTTTTGTAGGCGAAGCTTAAGGTTAACATTGCGACCCTGATTGGACAAATGAAAACATAGCCAGATAGTTTTCTAAACTAAGTTCGGTAAATTGTAGTAAGGAGAAGTTAGGAGAGTTGGTTCCGAGACGGCGAGCTGGATGGCTGCTGCGCCGGCCGCTGCCGCCCTGACGCTGCCTAAACACCGACAAGGTAATGAACGCACGCGATGCCGCATTTTTGAGCGCATAAGGCTTCACTCAGAACTGCAGAAGTCTCATCTGTTACACCCCCTTTTTGCTTAATACTAGTGTCGACCGTCAATTAAAGCTCATGGTGTTCACATTTGCCACTTGAAGAACAGATCTGAAACGCGATGATTTTTCTTTTATATAGTTATTGAGAAGCCACATCAGCCACTGTAATTTACGACAAGTTAAATAAGTAATTAAAGATAATTGAGGGTCACTGTAGACCATTTTTATAGTTTTCTCTTTTGTGAAACTTAAATTAAACCTAGATTATAGATGTGATATGGCATAGGTCATCCTTCGATCGATTGTAGAACTTGGAAACCCATTTAGGGAATATTCGTTCACATTTTTGTTGAACGCAGTTGGTTTTTGCCATCCTGTATTAAAACATTTCCTTTTATCAATAGTGCAATTTATAAACGATGTTTTGTGAGTAGAATAAAATTTCCAATGGTAAACTTAACTGCTTCTTCGACGTTATTTTACCAGCTAACTAAAAATAGGAAAGCCTTGAACCCTTTCCACTAAATTTAGTTAGTATTAAGATTCTTTTACAGGGAGTGCAGTGGAGCTGACGCTGAGATCATTTAGTATTTGGTTATATCATCGCTAGTCTCACTGAACTTTTCTGAATTCTACATGTCATGTGTGGTCTGGCGTCTCCTTACCAGCAACAGGTCCCAGGTTCAAACTAGTCAATTCCCTAAAAAACACGCTCAGAACGTCGTTGCGCCAAAGTGGTAGGGAGACACGATATAGAACAAACAGACACCACCATGAATGTTTAGAAGCCACACAGCTGGTCTGATATTCCGTACGCTCTTACTTTGTTTATCAGGCGACAGTGCGGAACTGTATCGAACGCCTTCCGGAAGTCAAGGAAAATAGCATCTACCTAGGAGCCTGTATCTAATATTTTCTGGGTCTCATTAACAAATAAAGCGAGTTGGGTCTCACACTATCGCAGTTTCCGGAATCCATGCTGATTCCTACAGAGTAGATTCCGGGTTTCCAAAAACGACATGATACTCGAGCAAAAATAATGTTCTAAAATTCTACAACAGATCGACATCAGAAATTTATAGGTCTATAGTTTTGCACATCTGCTCGGCGACCCTTCTTGAAGACTGGGACTACCTGTGCTCTTTTCCAATCATTTGGAGCCTTCTGTTCCTCTAGAGACTTGCGGTACACGGCTGTTACTAGGGGGGCAAGTGTAGAATCGATTTGGTATCCCGTCAGGTCCAGTGGACTTTCCTCTGTTGAGTGATTCCAGTTGCTTTTCTATTCCTTGGACACTTATTTCGATGTCAGCCATTTTTTCATTTGTGCGAAGATTTAGAGAAGGAACTGCAGTGCAGTCTTCCTCTGTGAAACAGCTTCGGAAAAAGGTGTTTAGTATTTCAGCTTTACGCGTGTCATCCTCTATTTCAATGCCATCATCATCCCGGAGTGCCTGGATAGGTTGTTTCGAGCCACTTACTGATTTAAGGTAGGATCAGAACTTCCTAGGATTTTCTGTCAAGTCAGTACATAGAATTTTACTTTCGAATTCAGTGAATGCTTCACGCATAGCCCTCCTTACGCTAACTTTGACATCGTTTAGCTTCTGTTTGTCTGAGAGGTTTTGGCTGCGTTTAAACTTGGAGTGAAGCTCTGTTTGCTTTCGCAGTAGTTTCCTAACTTTGTTGTTGTAGCACGGAGGGTTTCTCCCGCCCCTTACAGTTTTACTCGACACGTACATGTCTAAAACGCATTTTACGGTTGCCTTGAACTTTTTCCATAAACACTCAGCATTGTCAGTGTCGGAACGGAAATTTTCGTTTTGATCTGTTAGGTAGTCTTAAATCTGCCTTCTATTACTCTTGCTAAACAGATAAACCTTCCTCCCTTTTTTTATATTCCTATTAACTTCCATATTCAGGGATGCTGCAATGGCCTTATGATCACTGATTCCCTGTTCTGCACTTAGAGAGTCGAAAAGTTCGGGTCTGTTTGTTATCACCACGAGTTATCTCCACGAGTCGGTTCTCTGTTTATTTGCTCGAGGTAATTTTCGGATAGTGCACTCAGTGTAGTGTCACTCGATGCTTTGTCCCTACCACCCGTCCTAAACATCTGAGTGTCCCAGTCTATATCTGGTAAATTGAAATCTCCACCTAAGACTATAACATGCTGAGAAAATTTATGTGAAATGTATTCCAAATTTTCTCTCAGTTGTTCTGCCACTAATGCTGCTGAGTCGGGAGGACGGTAAAGGGAGCCAATTATTAATCCAGCTCGGTTGTTGGGTGTAACCTCCACCCATAATAATTCACAGGAACTATCCACTTCTACTTCACTACAGGATAAATTACTACTAACAGCGACGGACACTACACCACCGGTTGCATGCTATCTATCCTATCTATCTGTGCCTTTGTAAAATTTTCGGCTGAATTTATCTCTGGCTTCAACCAGGTTTCTGTGCCTATAACGATTTCAGCTTCGGTGCTTTCTACCAGCGTTTGAAGTTCCGGAACTTTACCAATGCAGCTTCGACAGTTTACAATTACAATACCGATTACTGCTTGGTCCCCACAGGTCCTGACTTTGCCCCGCATCTTTTGAGCCTGTTGCCCTTTCTGTACTTGCCCGAGGCCTTCTAACCTAAAAAACCAGCAGGCCCACGCCACACAACCCCTGCTACCCGTGTAGCCGCTTGCTGCGTGTAGTGGACTCCTGACCTATCCAGCGGAACCCGAAACCCCACCACCCTATGGCGCAAGTCGAGGAATCCGCAGCCCACACGGTCGCAGAACCGTCTCAGCCTCTGATTCAGACCCTCCACTCGGCTCTGTACCAAAGGTCCGCAGTCAGTCCTGTCGACGATGCTGCAGATGGTGAGCTCTGCTTTCATTCCGCTTTCATCACTTCTTCATTTAGTTTCACTTTGGTTTCGCCACGGGTTGAATACACTCACCACAACACTCATCGAATACCCAACAAGTTGTGCAGTTGACAAAATGCTCGTGCCGAGCCATTGGCCACAACAATCTGTCCACGGTCAAACAGAGATAGATCGCACGCCTTCTTCGTTCTACACACGGACAGGACGTTTACTGATAATATACGCACATTTCACGTAATTCCTCTCCAAGTGACGGTGCTATCGCCTGGACGGGTTTATATCGATAGAAGGCTGAAGGTCATACTGATCTGGCTGATCAGTGTACAGTGCATGAAAAGATTCTGGAGATTACTACACTCCTGGAAATGGAAAAAAGAACACATTGACACCGGTGTGTCAGACCCATCATACTTGCTCCGGACACTGCGAGAGGGCTGTACAAGCAATGATCACACGCACGGCACAGCGGACACACCAGGAACCGCGGTGTTGGCCGTCGAATGGCGCTAGCTGCGCAGCATTTGTGCACCGCCGCCGTCAGTGTCAGCCAGTTTGCCGTTGCATACGGAGCTCCATCGAAGTCTTTAACACTGGTAGCATGCCGCGACAGCGTGGACGTGAACCGTATGTGCAGTTGACGGACTTTGAGCGAGGGCGTATAGTGGGCATGCGGGAGCCCGGGTGGACGTACGGCCGAATTGCTCAGCACGTGGGGCGTGAGGTCTCCACAGTACATCGATGTTGTCGCCAGTGGTCGGCGGAAGGTGCACGTGCCCGTCGACCTGGGACCGGACTGCAGCGACACACGGATGCACGCCAAGACCGTAGGATCCTACGCAGTGCCGTAGGGGACCGCACCGCCACTTCCCAGCAAATTAGGGACACTGTTGCTCCTGGGGTATCGGCGAGGACAATTCGCAACCGTCTCCATGAAGCTGGGCTACGGTCCCGCACACCGTTAGGCCGTCTTCCGCTCACGCCCCATCGTGCAGCCCGCCTCCAGTGGTGTCGCGACAGGCGTGAATGGAGGGACGAATGGAGACGTGTCGTCTTCAGCGATGAGAGTCGCTTCTGCCTTGGTGCCAATGATGGTCGTATGCGTGTTTGGCGCCGTGCAGGTGAGCGCCACAATCAGGACTGCATACGAACGAGGCACACAGGGCCAACACGCGGCATCATGATGTGCAGAGCGATCTCCTACACTGGCCGTACACCTCTGGTGATCGTCGAGGGGACACTGAATAGTGCACGGTACATCCAAACAGTCATCGAACCCATCGTTCTACCATTCCTATACCGGCAAGGGAACTTGCTGTTCCAACAGGACAATGGACGTCCGCATGTATCCCGTGCCACCCAACGTGCTCTAGAAGGTGTAAGTCAACTACCCTGGCCAGCAAGATCTCCGGATCTGTCCCCCATTGAGCATGTTTGGGACTGGATGAAGCGTCGTCTCACGCGGTCTGCACGTCCAGCACGAACGCTGGTCCAACTGAGGCGCCAGGTGGAAATGGCATGGCAAGCCGTTCCACAGGACTACATCCAGCATTTCTACGATCGTCTCCATGGGAGAATAGCACCCTGCATTGCTGCGAAAGGTGGACATACACTGTACTAGTGCCGACATTGTGCATGCTCTGTTGCCTGTGTCTATGTGCCTGTGGTTCTGTCAGTGTGATCATGTGATGTATCTGACCCCAGGAATGTGTCAATAAAGTTTCCCCTTCCTGGGACAATGAATTCACGGTGTTCTTATTTCAATTTCCAGGAGTGTATTAAGCAAAGTTTTCCTAGTATGGCACGGTAAAGAAAATTACTGACTGTCATACATTTCCGTGACGAGCCAGAGAAACATATATAGACAGCATACAGATAACAGATGGAATAACGAACAGACCCGACCTTCTCGACTCGGTACAGGGAATTAGTGATCATAAGGCCGTTGCCGCATACCTGAATATGGAAGGAAATGTGGTTGTTGTTTGTCGTTGATGTTGTGGTCTTCAGTCCTGTGACTGGTTTGATGCAGCTCTCCATGTTACTATATCCTGTGCAAACTCCTTCATCTCCCAGTACTTACTTCAACCTACATACTTCTGAATCTGCTTAGTGTATTCATCTCTTGGTCGCCCTCTACGAATTTTTAGCCTCCACGCTGCCCTCCAATGCTAAATTTGTGATCCCCTGATGACTCAGAACATGTCCTACCAACCGGTCCATTCTTCTTGTCAAGTTGTGCCACAAACTCCTCTTCTCCCCAATTCTATTCAATACCTCTTCGTCAGTTATGTGATCTACCCTTCTAATCTTCAGAACTCTTCTGTAGCGCCACATTTCGGAAGCTTCTATTCTCTTCCTGTTGAAACTATTTATAGCCCATGTTTCACTTCCATACATGGCCACACTCCATACAAATACTTCCAGAAATGTCTTCCTGACACTTAAATCTATACTCGATGTTAACAAATTTCTCTTCTTCAGAAACGCTTTCCTTGCCTTTGCCAGTCTAAATTTTATATCCTCTCTACTTCGACCATAATCAGTTATTTTCCTCCCCAAATAGCAAATCTCTTTTACTACTTTAAGTGTCTCATTTCCTAATCTAATTCCCTCAGCATCACCCGATTTAACTGGACTATATTCCATTATCCTCGTTTTGCCTTTGTTTATTTCCATCTTATATCCTCCTTTCAGGACACTGTCCATTCCCTTCAACAACTCTTCCAAGTCCTTTACTGTCTCTGACAGAATAACAATGTCATCGGCGAACCTCAAAGTTTTTATTTCTTCTCCATGGATTTTAATACCTACTCCGTATTTTCTTTTGCTTTCTTTACTGCTTGCTCAATATAAACATTGAATAACATTGGAGAGAAGTTACAACCCTGTCTCACTCCCTTCCCAACCACTGCTTTCCTTTCGTGCCCCTCGATATTTATAAGTGCCATCTGGTTTCTGTACAAATTGTAAATAGCCTTTCGATCCCTGTATTATATCCCTGACACCTTTAGAATTTTGAAGAGAGCATTTCAGTCAACACTGTTAAAAGCTTTCTCTAAGTCTACAAATACAAGAAACGTAGGTTTGCCTTTCCTTAATCTTTCTTCTCAGATAAGTCGTATGTTCATTATTGCCTCACGTGGTCCAAAATTTCTACGGAATCAAAACTCACCTTCCCCGAGGTCGGCTTCTACAAGTTTTTCCATTCTTCTGTAAAGAAATCGCGTTAGTATTTTGCATACGTGATTTATTAAACTGATAGTTAGGGAGTTTTTACATCTGTCAGCACCTGCTTTTTTGGGATTGGAATTATTATTTCTTGAAATCTGAGGGTATTACGCCTGTCTCATACATCTTCCTCGCCAGATGGTAGAGTTTTGTCAGGACTGGCTCTCCCAAGGCCGTCAGTAGCTCTAATGGAATGTTGTCTACTCCTGGGGCCATGTTTCGACTCAGGTCTTTCAGTGCTCTGTCAAACTCTTCACGCAGTATCATATCTCCCATTTCACCTTCATCCACATCCTCTTCCATTTCCATAATATTGACCTCCATTACATCGCCCTTGTGTAGACACTCTATGACGCGTGGTCTAGGGGTAGCGTCTTTGTTTCATAATCAAAGCGTCTTCCGTCCCGGGTTCGATCCCCGCCACTGCCTAAATTTGGATAAATAATGAGCATTGGCAGCCGAAGACTTCCGGCATAAGAAGTCAGCCTCATTCTCCCAACGGCCTTGTCAAAGAGGACGGAGGAGCGGATAGAGGTTCAGGGCACTCTCTTGTCCTAGGGGTGGGAAATTGCCCCCAAAGGCGGGCGAATCACCAATGATCAACGACATGAGGATGCAGAATGCAATGGAAACCACTGCATTAAAGACACGTAACGTGTATCCACAGGACATGTTTCCTGTAGTTAAAGAAGTGTCATGATGATCTCTCCATTGGCAAAAGATTCCGGAATAGTACTCCATTCGGATCTCCGGGAGGGGACTGCCAAGGGGGAGGTTACCATGAGAAAAAGATTGAATAATCAACGAAAGGATAATGTTCTACGAGTCGGGGCGTGGAATGTCAGAAGCTTGAACGTGGTAGGGAAACTAGAAAATCTCAAAAGGGAAATGCAAAGGCTCAATCTAGATATAGTAGGGTTCATTGAAGTGAAGTGGAAGGAAGACAAGGATTTCTGGTCAGACGAGTATCGGGTAATATCAACAGCAGCAGAAAATGGTATAACAGGTGTAGGATTCGTTTTGAATAGGAAGGTAGGGCAGAGGGTGTGTTACTGTGAACAGTTCAGTGACCAGGTTGTTCTAATCAGAATCGACAGCAGACCAACACCGACAACTATAGTTCAGGTATACATGCCGACGTCGCAAGCTGAAGATGAACAGATAGAGAAAGTGTATGAGGATATTGAAAGGGTAATGCAGTATGTAAAGGGGGACGAAAATCTAATAGTCATGGGCGACAGGAATACAGTTGTAGGGGAAGTAGTAGAAGAAAAGGTTACAGGAGAATATGGGCTTGGGACAAGGAATGAAAGAGCAGAAAGACTATTGAGTTCTGTAACAGGTTTCAGCTGGTAATATCGAATACCCTGTTCAAGAATCACAAGAGGAGGAGGTATACTTGGAAAAGGCCGGGAGATACGGGAAGATTTCAATTAGATTACATCATAGTCAGACAGAGATTCCGAAATCAGATACTGGATTGTAAGGCGTACCCAGGAGCAGACATAGACTCAATTCACAATATAGTAGTGATGAAGATTAGGCTGAAGTTCAAGACTTTAGTCAGGAAGAATCAATAAGTTAAGAAGTGGGATACGGAAGTTCTAAGGAATGACGAGATAAGTTTGAAGTTCTCTAACACTATAGATACAGCAATAAGGAATAGCGCAGTAGGCAAAACAGTTTAAGAGGAATGGACGTCTCTAAAAAGGGCCATCACAGAGGTTGGGAAGGAAAACATAGGTACAAAGAAGGTAGATGCGAAGAAACCATGGGTAACAGAAGAAATACTTCAGTTGATTGATGAAAGGAGGAAGTACAGACATGTTACGGGAAAATCAGGAATACAGAAATACAAGTCGCTGAGGAATGAAGTAAGTAGGAATTTCAGGGGAGCTAAGACGAAATGGCTGCAGGAAAAATGTAAAGACATCGAAAAAGACATGTTTGTCGGAAGGACAGACTCAGCATACAGGAAAGTCAAAACAACCTTTGGTGACATTAAAAGCAACGGTGGTAACATTAAGAGTGTACGGGAATTCCACTGTTAAATTCAGAGGAGAGAGCAGATAGGTGGAAAGAATACATTGAAAGCCCCTATGAGGGTGAAGATTTTTCTGATGTGATAGAAGAAGAAACAGGAGTCGATTTAGAAGAGATAGGGGATCCAGTATTAGAATCGGAATTTGAAAGAACTGTGGAGGACTTACATCGAAAAAGACATGTTTGTCGGAAGGACAGACTCAGCATACAGGAAAGTCAAAACAACCTTTGGTGACATTAAAAGCAACGGTGGTAACATTAAGAGTGTACGGGAATTCCACTGTTAAATGCAGAGGAGAGAGCAGATAGGTGGAAAGAATACATTGAAAGCCCCTATGAGGGTGAAGATTTTTCTGATGTGATAAAAGAAGAAACAGGAGTCGATTTAGAAGAGATAGGGGATCCAGTATTAGAATCGGAATTTGAAAGAACTGTGGAGGACTTACTGTCAAATAAGGGAGAAGGGATAGATAGCATTCCATCAAAATTTCTAAAATCATTAGGGGAAGTGGCAACAAAACGACTATTCACGTTGGTGTGTAGAATATATGAGTCTGGTGACATACCATCTGACTTTCGGAAAAGCATCATCCACACAATTCCGAAGACGGCAAGAGCTGACAAGTGCGAGAATTATCGCACAATCAGCTTAACAGCTCATGCATCGAAGCTGCTTACAAGAATAATATACAGAAGAATTGAAAAGAAGATTGAGAATGCGCTAGGTGACGATCAGTTTGGCTTTACGAAAAGTAAAGGGACGAGAGGGGCAATTCTGACGTTACGGCTAATAATGGAAGCAAGGCTAAAGAAAAATCAAGACACGTTCATAGGATTTGTCGACCTGGAAAAAGCGTTCGACGATATAAAATGGTGCAAGTTGTTCGTGATACTGAAAAAAGTAGGGGTAAGCTATAGGGAGAGACGAGTCATATACAATATGTACAACGACCAAGAGGGAATAATAAGAGTGGACGATGAAGAACGAAGTGCTCGTATTAGTAAGGGAGTTAGACAAGGCTGTAGCCTTTCGCCCCTACTCTTCAATCTGTACATCGAGGAAGCAGTGATGGAAATAAAAGAAAGGTTCAGGAGTGGAATTAAAACACAAGGTGAAAGGATATCAATGATACGATTCGCTGATGACATTGCTATCCTCAGTGAAAGTGAAGAAGAATTAAATGATCTCCTGAACGGAATGAACAGTCCAATGAGTACAAAGTATGGTTTGAGAGTAAATCGGAGAAAGACGAAGGTAATGAGAAGTAGTAGAAATGAGAACAGCGAGAAACTTAACATCAGGATTGATGGTCTAGAAGTCAACGAAGATAAAGAATTCTGCTACCTAGGCAGTAAAATAACCAATGACGGACGGAGCAAGTAGGACATCAAAAGCAGACTCGCTATGGCAAAAAAGGCATTTCTGGCTAAGAGAAGTCTACTAGTATGAAATACCGGGCTTAATTTGAGGAAGAAATTTCTGAGGCTGTACGTCTGGAGTACAGCATTGTATGGTAGTGAAACATGGACTGTGGGAAAACCGGAACGGAAGAGAATCGAAGCATTTGAGATGTGGTGCTATAGACGAATGTTGAAAATTAGGTGGACTGATAAGGTAAGGAATGAGGAGGTTCTACGCAGAATCGGAGAGGAAAGGAATATGTGGAAAACTCTGATAAGGAGAAGGGACAGGATGATAGGACATCTGCTAAGACATGAGGGAATGACTTCCATGGTACTAGAGGGAGCTCTAGAGGGCAGAAACTGTAGAGGAAGACAGAGATTCGTGGCGGGTCGCATCAAACCAGTCAGTAGACTGATGACCAAAAAAGAAAAAAAATACACTTCTTCCACCTTTCTGCTTTCCCCTCTTTGCTTAGAACTGGGTTTCCATGTGAGCTCTTGGTATTCATACAAGTGGCTCTCTTTTCTCCAAAGGTATCTTTAATTTTTCCGTCGGCAGTATCTATCTTGCCCCTAGTGAGATTAGCCTCTACCTCCTTACATTTGTCCTCTAGCCATCTCTGCTTAGCCATTTGTCACTTCCTGTCGATCATATTTTTGAGACGTTTGTATTCCTCCTGGCCTGCTTCATTTACTGCATTTTTATAATTTCTCCTTTCATCAATAAAATTCAGTTTTTCTTCTGTTACTCAAGGATTTCTACTAGCCCTCGTCTATTTACCTACTTGATCCTCTGCTTCCTTCACTACTTCATCCCTCAGAGTTACCCATTCTTCTTCTACTGTATCTCTTTCCCCCATTCCTGTCAATTGTTCCCGTATGCTCTCCCTGAAACTCTGTAGAACCTCTGATTCTTTCAGTTTATCCAGATCCCATCTCCTTAAATTCCAACCTTTTTGCAGTTTCTTCAGTTTTAATCAACAGTTCATAACCAATGGATTGTGGTTACATTCCACATCTGCCCTGGAAATGTTTTACAATTTAAAACCTGGTTCCTAAATCTCTGTCTTACTATTACATAATCTATCTGCTTCTAGTATCTCCAGGAATTTTACATGTATAGAACCTTGTTTTATGATTCTTGAACCAAGCGTTAGCTACGATTAAGTTATGCTCTGTGCAAAATTCTACCAGAGGGCTTCCTCTCTCATTTCTTACCCCCAATCCATATTCACCTACTATGTTTCCTTCTCTCCCTTTTCCTACTCTCGAATTCCAGTCACCCATGACTATTAAATTTTCGTCTCCCTTCACTACCTGAATAATTTCGTTTATCTCATCATACATTTCATCAATTTCTTCATCATCTGCAGAGCTGGTTGGCATATAAACCTATACTACAGTAGTAGGCATGGGCTTCGTGTCTATCTTGGCCACAATAATGCGTTCACTATGCTGTATGAAGTAGCTTATCCGCACCTCTATTTTTTATTTATCATTAAATTTATCCTTCATTACCCCTATTTGATTTTGCATTTATAACACTGTATTCACCTGACCAAAATTCTTCTTCCTCTTGCCACCGAACTTCACTAATTCCCACTATATCAAACTTTAACCTCTCCATTTCCCTTTTTAATTTTTCTAATCTACCTCCCCGATTGAGGGATCTGACATTCGACGCTCCGATCCGTAGAACGCTAGTTTTATTTCTCCTGATAACGACGTCCTCTCGAGTAGTCCCCGCCGGAGATCCGAATGGGGGACTATTTTACCTCAGGAATATTTTACCCAAGAGGACGCCATCATCATTTAACCATACAGTAAATCTTCATGCCCTCAGGAAAAATTACGGCTGTCGTTTCCCATTGCTTTCAGCAGTTCGCAGTACGAGCACAGCAAGGCCGTTTTGGTTAGTGTTACAAAGCCAGATGAGTCAATCAATAAGACTGGTGCCCTTGCAGCTACTGAAAAGGCTGCTGCCCCTATTCAGGAACCACATGTTTGTCTGGCCTCTCAACAGATACCCCCTCCGTTGTGGTTGTAACCATGCTACGATCATCTGTATCGCTGAGGCACGCAAGCCTCCCCACCAACGGCAAGATCCATGGTTCATGGCGGAGTAAATGGAAGTAAATAGGAATATAAAAAAGGGTACGAAGGTTTATCTGTGTAGCAAGAGTAATAGGTTGCAGATTTCAGACAACCTAACAGATCAAAACGAAAATTTCTGTTCCGACACGGACAATGTTGGGTGTTTATGGAAAAAGTTTAAGGCACTCGTAAAATGCGTTTTAGACAGGTTGAAACGTCTCTGTTGGATTCCTTTCATGTTAATTTCTTAATTCTGTTGTCATTTACGGCATAAATTCCTCTTCTAAATTTACTGTGGTGTTTCTGACTATCTGGGAGGAGATTGAGCAGTGAAACATGTCATTTTTACACATAAACAAGAACGATCTCTCACACTACTACACTTTAAAACACAGCTTATACGTAATTCATGTCACACAGTCTGATACGGAACCTACATCCACTTTCTTTTATATACTGTATATCATAAGATACTGTCATCCCCCTTCCCTTCCGTGTGAAAGAATGAATGAGCGAATGTATTTCTAGTTGCATGCTTGATGGTAGCAGACAAGCCTGTCTGCTAGAGAACAGTAGGACCAACGTCTGAACAGGTAGCTACGCTTTCTAAAAGCAAAGAGGTTTCTATTCGTAGTATGGTCCTGTCCGTCCCTTGTCATGTTGGTATAGGAAGCTGCCTCTCTGGTCACTTCCGTTTCTATTTGTGAGGCACCTTCAGGAAAGGACCTGTCAGTCTGTCCGCGGCGAGCGTCTGAAGTGGTAAGATCACCGGCTAAGCGCGTGTCTGCTAAGTCCGCAGGACAATGGATTTCTTAAGTTCAGCCTAACTGAAAATTTAATCAACTTTATTTCAGGTTTAGCTCTAAAATATCTAATGTTATCTTAAGTTGCAACGCAGTGTATTTCGAGTGCGAACTTCAGATTATTTTACAGTAGTTGCTTTGTCACTAGTTTTTGAGTAAAGTGGAACCACGTGTTGATCAGTAACTCTAACTAAGATCATCAATCTTAAATGCGAATGTGCGTGAGATTATAACGTCTCGTCTTGACGATATTTTTCAATGTAGCAACTTTTCTTTATGTTCAACCCACGTGGGGTGTTCTTTGTGAGACCAGTACCACGTGCTTATACAATTGTTTGACCCATCAGTTTGATAGTAAGACGATAGTAACCAGTTCGTGGTTTTCTTTTGTATATTGCGTTTCGATGTAATTCATTTTAATTATCAAAATTATTGTGGAGTTACACTCTTTGTGTAAACCAAGTTGACCACGTGAAGCATGTGGTGTAATCATCAAAGTAGCCCTCAGCTATTCTTTTCGGGAAGATTTCACAGAGAGTTAGTATGAATTTAGTATACCAGTGTGTGGTAATTACATGACGGACAGGATTGCGCTACGAACGTAACTTCTTTGGGTGAAAATTGAATCGTTTGGTGGTGGTTAATTTCCTCTTGCATATGTTTCAACGTACTTCGTGTGTTATTTTATGAATGCAGTGTTGTATGCAGTCTCCCAATCTTGGCTCCATATCCACAATCCTAAATAAGGCACCAGTTTAGTTATGAATCAAGTTTAATATGCTGAAATTTCAATGATCAATGTTGAAAATAAATTTCCAAAATAAACTGATTTACTTCTTTTATTTAAATTCTCTTATATATATATATATATATATATATATATATATATATATATATATATATATATATATATACACCGGTTGTCGTATGACTATTAAAAGATTATAATTAATGTTAGTCTATTTGGGAATTACGTAAGCTAAACTGGATACCTGGTGAAACATTGCTCAGTAATGCAAGGTTAACTTCTCCAGACAGCTCACAGCTTTTAACCTTTTAACCCACTTTTGTGGTCTTGAATAGCAGCACCGCTTGCAGTGACAAATTAAAGCAACAATATTACACATGGCGACCCTTTTCTGTGATTCCGCTAGACTCTGGAATCTCTGAAACGTTAGATTTCGAGCGTTGTATAATCTTAATTATTTTCCCTGCAGCGCTCAAACAACTTCTGCGTTGTTTCTGAGCAGACTTTCAAATGATTCACGGCGTTGTTTAGCTGCGTTGTGTTTTTTGTCTTGTTGTTTTGTTTTCTACGTTTGTGTGTTTTATATGTGTGTTTGTGTTTTTTTTTTTCTCGCTTGTAAATTGCTCTGCTTCGATGAAAGATAAAAATTGGTGTTGCGTGAGAAAAAGTGCGTACTAGGTTGGGTACCTTTCGTGTAACTGTCGTAATTTTTGGGGGATACATTTCTTGTGGTTAATGTGTTGCGTACCGGGTATAAATTGAATTATTGCAGACACGTAACCAAGCTAAAAGTAGGCGTTCCAACAATTTAAGCAACATTGACCAAGGGTATCATTTGATTTAGAATATTAACGCGTCGGACAGTTCCGAAAATGCAATTCGGAATACTTCAGACGAAATGCAAAACAGGACCAACGGGCTCACAGCAGAGCCAGAAATTAATTGGCCTCCTACTAACCAAATTGACTTGGCACGACTCATGAAATCCTTATTGCAACAAAATAAAGAAAACGCAGAGAAATCAGAAAAATCGTTCCGAGAACAAAAAGAATCATCTGAAAAATCGATCCGAGAGCTAGGAGAACAAATGACGCAGAAATCTGAAAAATCGATCCGAGAGCTAGGAGAACAAATGAGAGAGAAATCTGAAAAATCGATCCGAGAGCTAGGCAAACAAATGGACGAAAAACTAATCCAGCAGACAAATAAAGTCGACAAGTCGATGCAGAGAGTGTCCGATGATATCTCACAAAGAATAAACAATCTGGAAAGTGAAATATAAAGTGATATTATGAAAGAATTAGGCCGTACATTTGAACAATTCATGTCCGTCTGCAAGCCTTAGAACAGGGCAAGCGGTGACGCGATGTCGAATCGAAAGAGAGCGAAGAACAGCTACTTAGGAATTTCCAAGTGCTGAGAGAAGAACGCGAAAGAGAACACCGGCAGGTACTTTCCAGGGTCCAGGAGGCGGAAACGCATTGTCCCGCGTCCGTTAGCAACACAGTAGCGGACAACAGTCAAGCGATTCACGCACTCGAATGGCAAGTAGAAAAATTGAAGCAGACTGGAGCGTGGACAACACACAAATACATGATAAGATTGCGGCATTATCGGACATGGTAGGCACGATGAAGGTGACGGAGAGCGATAACAATACTACACCGGTAGCGGTCGTAGAGACCGAAGAAGTGCGTTCGCTTCTTAGATTTCAGAAGGGACAGTTCGAAGTGAACAGGCGGCACAAAGTTTTAAAAGGCGAATTACAAGAACGCGTTGCGCATCTGGAAAGCCGCATGAGGTGTGATTTCGAATTCGCCAATAGCACTAAAAATAGCCGTACACACAGTGCAGAGAAGGACTCCGGCCACGAGGGAGATTTAACGACAGGGAAGAATGTATTTTGAGGGGCAGACATGAGAAAAATAGAAACATTCAAGGGCCTCGCCGGGAGGAAATGCGGGGATTTGATTTCGAACATTTCCTTACGGGGAGAAAGTTTGAGATATTTCGAGATTCGCAAAAAGGAATACATCCACGAGCATGGCTCGAGCAATTTGAGTTCTCTCTTCTCCCCGATTGGGCTAGTTCACATAAGATAGAATATATGTGTGCCTATTTGAAAGGTGAACTGGCGATTCGCATGAGGTCGGCAGCGCATCACTGCAACTCCACTCGGGAGTTTCGACAAGCCTTTCTGTCCGCCTATTGGTCGGAAGCTGCACAAGTTAGGGTCAAGTATGGCATAATTATGCTGCCAAATTTGAAACAGTCTGGTTTCGGCAGCCCAGCATGCCTATTCGACCACTTGCTGCAGGCAAATCAATTTCTATACGTTCCATACGGCCCTGCGGAACTTATTACGATATCCATCACCAAATTGCCGATGCACTTTCGCCACGTCATTCTTGCGGGAAGATGCAAAGAGGACGTGGAAACGTTTAAGACACTTCTCCAAGAGTTGGAATATAATACAGCAGAATGCCCGCCTAATCAGGCACAAAGTTATTACGGGGCACAGCAGCGCGATCGCAGTCGTGACCGTAGTACTAATCAACGGCGTGACTGGTCGTCGCGACGCGAACGGAACAATAATTGGGACCGGCCGTATAGAAACTGGGGTAAAAGCCGCGAACACAAGTGGAACAACGGAAATCATGGATTACGTGGACAGGATCTTGAACGCAACAGGTACAGTAACCAGAATCGATACTACTATGAACACGGTGGGAATAGGATTGTAGGCGGAGTACCACATGATGTTGAAATTCGGCCGGCTAACCCTATACATAATCCAGCAAATGGAAATGAACAAAACTGGCAATGAAAAATGATCGGCGCAGAAGGCCCCCAATCGGAACAAATGAGTAACATGGCAAATGAGTACATAGGGTGTATAGAGAGGAGAATGAATTGATTGGTTTACATTTGTCACACATGCATTTTGAATAATATGTTCGTAAAAATAATGATAAAGATGTTTCTATGTGATTGATCGAAATGATGTTTTTAGTTTTTTTTCTTTCCTTGTGCAATTAGGATTTAGGTTGGTTCAAATGTGAAGATAAAAGGTTTCTTTGTGAATGAGTGAAATGCTGTTTATGGTTTTTTTTTGTGTAAATTGAAAGAGTCGTTCCTGAGAGAAGCAAGATCTGTGTTGAATTAATGCGAAAACTCAGGGGAATATCCGATCTGTGGGTATAATGGGTCTGGCAAACCCAGGTCCCCAGCTGTTAGTAGCCTTGTTTCCGATTTTCTGCTTTCAGTACCACTATCTATCTAGTACTATTCTATATCTGTGAGTATAAATGAGGATCTCTTACTATAGTATGCGTGCTGTATGAATATTTTAAGATAGGAGAACTCTGAGAAAGGAATGAGTAAGTTTGGAATCTTGAAAACAGGATGTGATAATACGATTGTTTAATCAATGGATTCACAATATACGCTAATATGTTAATATTGATGATATAGGTCTTTTTTGTTCTTTATAGCTGAGTATGTAAAGTGCTGTCTGTGGATTTCGTCAGTATATTGATTCCCTTCAAGGTAAAAGAAGAATTGTGGTTTGTGTAATTCACGTGACTCTGAAATATTATTGTGGTAGTCAAATACGAGCATGGATAATGGAACAGAAATATGGATCCTTTCTGTGGTCTTGATTGATGTTGAGCCAGAGCCTGAAAAATTATTCTGCGTTAATAGTTGCCCTAGAAAAGCGACGTTTATGTGTTTTGCTGACGCTGTAAGCATTACAGCTTACTGTTTTCGCTGGTGCGAGATGCACTGCAGCCTATATGAGCTGCACTGAAGAAATTTCCCTCTTGAAGGTAGAGGAAGGTTAAATAATTTTGATTATGGGACTGAAGGAAAGCTTGGTTTAATGTAATAAGGATGAAGCAAAACATTTGTCATTTAAACTACAGGAGGATTCGGATCTTTTGTGTCTGTTGTAAGTTCAATATGTTAAGATGAAACTGTTTTACAGAATAGAGGAGACCACAATTTTGCCATTCATGAGAAATGAATCCATAATAACCACCACAGGCGAAATAACTGATTTCGAAGCAAAAGGTAACTTAAAGAAGGAACGAAATGGGTAAGAAAATGTAGTATAACCTGTATAATTAAAATATTTTTACCCTTCTCTGAGTCATCTGTGTGATTAATTCTTGTGATAACGTAATTTTAGATGAAATTTTCTTACTGTATTATGTGTGAATATATGAGTATGATAAATGTATAATTGCGAGTCTCTTATCAGGTGTGTCAACTGGTATAAATGTTTTGGCGTGTAAATAACCATTGTTCTCTTTACTATGTTTGTTTAAGGAAAGTTTCTCCATATTTACCATGCGACAAGACATATGCCACGAGCGTCAAGAAGAGGACGAATTAGAACAATGTTGTAGTGGTATAAGCACGGCGTTTAAGTAGTATTGAAGTAGCCTGTTGGATTAAGTAGTAGTAGATTGAAGTAGAATTTTGAGTAATTCATGTTTATGGGTAGTTAGTTTGTAGAATAGTCAACAGGTGTGCATGTGTGTGTGTAAATAACATTTGAACCCTATGCTGTCTTGACCTATACTTACACAAGGCATAATCCTATTCATTTTAGTGAATTAATAAGTAGCATTTGATTTATTAAAACGCAAGTGAACCACATTAGTGCTGTGGATTTAGATATTGTATTGTCAGTTCATTTAATTTTTATTTTTATACTGTCAAGTCATTTCACTTTTACTTTTTATATTGTCAAGTCATTTAACTTTTATTTTTATACTGTCGATTCATCTAACTTTTAAATTTTTAAAAAAATTAAATCTCGCTTTTGTTCTTAAAAATAGTGAAAGACAATACTAAGTGGTATTATGTATGACATTGTGTTATCACATAAATATGATGAACAATTTCTGTGAATGCAGTTGAGAACGTGAAAGCGAACTGGCTAAACTCTTACGAGACAGCAGGAGCAGCGAGGAAGAGGACTAGTTGTAAACTGGCGGGTTTCCCAGCGGGACACACTGTCAACCGGGCTACTTCGGGAGCGCGGTTGACCACAAAAGAAGGGTGCGCGGCAAACACTTTCCCTTGCACCCGGAGCTAATGGCCGGTCGCACCAGTACGACCCTCCGTGGAGGCGATGACCTGAGATGGCCGAGCGGTCCACAGCGCGGAAATCCATCTGCTGGCATCGCACCGTGACGAGACGGCCGCGGTGAAACGACAAAAGACAGAGGATAAAGGGGCGTGGAGCCTTTTGACTGGTACTGTCCAGAGGAACTTGCAGACGTCAACGACGCCTATCGACATTTCCTGACAGATGCCCACTGTCAAGCGACAGTAAATCATAGTTCGATGTTCTCTGGTAGCTAAGGGTGGCACAAAGAAGAGCCATTAAGTGTCATCCTTGCCCAGGAATATCAACCTGGCGTGTCAAACGAGGATGCCCCACGAATTTGACAGCACAAACATGGAACCAAATCGAGATGTACGTGACACGAGCCACCAATAGAAACTTCATGAGAGGGCAGAGACGGCGGGATTGCACGCAACAGATGGACAAAAATCCCTACTGACAGCTAAGGCGACAACCGCCCCTCCCCCTTCCTATATTGTGCCTCGGAACAGTGTATTTTTCTGGGGTTCGACTAATTGGTGTTTTTTAATTAGATTGACTCTTGTATTTTTCAGGTGTTTTATTTATTGGTATTTTTTTAGACTTTGACTACTCTACTTTCAGAGCTGTTTTATTTCTCAATGTTTGTTTTTGTGTGTTGTATTAGATTTGTGATATTTTGCTTCGTAAATTCATTCCTATGGTATTGCTTCGTTTATCAGTCAGACAGCTATTCATTCTCATTGGACTGTGATCGATTAGCCTTTGCATGGGGCATATTTATAGTGAGGAACCCCTTAAGGGTAACAATAACATAATTAATTGTAGTTTCAGTGTAATGACACAGTGATCATTGTTTGCTAACTAACTGAAATATAGTAGAGTGATTAAATTAGTGCCACAAAGTTATTTTAATTCTACATATTATTAGTTTAATAAGTTTTAGAATTTTTTTTCTTTTTGCGATAACCACTTTGTAAAACATGTTTTTATCTCTTATCTTTCTTTTGCTTTTGCGGATTGTGCATTGTAATGTTCTGCTTTATAACACAGATGTTATTATGTTTTTTTTAATTGCTGTGGCACCTTTGCTATTTTCATAAATTTTACTTGTTAATAAACAGTCATAAATTTTCCTGTGATCAGTTTGGCACTTGTATTGAGCAACTACTGGTGAACTGGATAAGGGTAACAACTAGAAATTGTTTTCATATTAATGCCACAGGGACCATTGTTTTTACTTGCTGACCGAATTAGGTCTACACGATCTTTTAAGTAGGTGTCACAGATTGTGTTGCTTTTCCCTTCAAAATTGGTAGGTTCTAAAGATGTGTTAATACTACTGTGTCTTAGCAA
The DNA here is from genome assembly GCF_023897955.1 of Schistocerca gregaria. Lineage (NCBI taxonomy): Eukaryota > Metazoa > Arthropoda > Insecta > Orthoptera > Acrididae > Schistocerca > Schistocerca gregaria. The sequence goes on along the minus strand of NC_064921.1, from coordinate 515,322,417 downwards.
GTAGCTGGTGAACTTTCGCCTTTTCTTTACATTTTTGGTTTAAGTTGGGTGTGAGAAGCCTCTTTGGGAATGTCCTAGGATGGCCAGAAAATTCCCTACACAGTCTTTTCCCGGAGGGTTGGGGTTATGAAAGATCTCTGTTGGATTCCTTTCATGTTAATTTCTTAAATCTGTTGTCATTTACGGCATAAATTCCTCTTCTAAATTTACTGTGGTGTTTCTGAGTACCTGATAGGAGATTGAGCAGTGAAACGTGTTATTTTTCCACATAAACAAGAATGATCTCTCACACTATTACACTTTAAAACACAGTTTATACGTAATTCATGTCACACAGTCTCATACGGAACCTACTTCCGCTTTCTTTTATATACTGTATATGATAAAATACTGTCATTCCCCTTCCCTTCTGTGTGAAAGAATGAATGAGCAAATCTATTTCTAGTTGTATGCTTGATGGTGGCAGACAAGCCTGTCTGCTAGGGAACAGAAGGACCAAGGTCAGAACAGGTAGCTACGAATTCTAGAAGCAAAGAGTTTTCTATTCGTAGTATGGTCCTGTCCGTCCCTTGTCATGTTGGTATAGGAAGCTGCCTCTCTGGTCACTTCCGTTTGTATTTGGAGGCACCCTCAGGAAGGGACCGGTCAGTCTGTCCGCGGCGAGCTTCTGAAGTGGTAAGATCTCTGGCTAAGCGCGTGTCTGCTAAGTCCGTAGGATAATGGATTTCTTAAGATCAGCCTAACTGAAAATTTAATCACTTTTATTTAAGGTTTAGCTATAAAATATCTAATGTTATCTTAAATTTCACCGCAGTGTAATTCGAGCCTGAAATCTATATCTACATTTACATTCATACTCCTCAAGCCACCCAACGGTGTGTGGCGGAGGGCACTTTACGTGCCACTGTCATTACCTCCCTTTTCTGTTCCAGTCGCGTATGGTTCGCTGCAAGAACGACTGTCTGAAAGCCTCCGTGCGCGCTCGAATCTCTCTAATTTTACATTCGTGATATCCTCGGGAGGTATAAGTAGGGGGAAGCAGTATATTCGATACCTCATCCAGAAACGAACCCTCTCGAAACCTGGCGAGCAAGCTACACCGCGATGCAGAGCGCCTCTCTTGGAGATACTGCCACTTGAGTTTTCTAAACATATCCGTAACGCTATCACGCTTACCAAATAACCCTGTAACAAAACACGCCGCTCTTATTTGGATCTTCTCTATCTCCTCCGCCAACCCGATCTGGTACGGATCCCACACTGATGAGCAATACTCAAGTATAGGTCGAACGAGTGTTTTGTAAGCCACCTCCTTTGTTGATGGACTACATTTTCTAAGGACTCTCCCACTGAATCTCAACCTGGTACCCGCCTTACCAACAATTAATTTTATGTGATCATTCCATTTCAAATCGTTCCGCACGCATACTCCCACATACTTAACAGAAGGAACTGCTACCAGTGTTTGTTCCGCTATCATATAATCATACAATAAAGGATCCTTCTTTTATGTATTCGCAATACATTACATTTATCTATGTTAAGAGTCAGTTGTCACTCCTTATACCAAGTGCCTATACGCTGCAGATCTTCCTGCATTTCGCTACATTGTTCTACTGCTGCAACTTCTCTGTATACTACAGCATCATCCGCGAAAAGCCGCATGGAATTTCCGACACTATCTACTAGGTCATTTATATATATTGTGAAAAGCAATGGTCCCATAACACTCCCCTGTGGCAGGCCAGAGGTTACTTTAACGTCTGTAGACGTCTCTCCATTTATAACAACATGCTGTGTTCTGTTTGCTAAAAACTCTTCAATCCAGCCACACAGCAGGTCTGATATTCTGTAGGCTCTTACTTTGTTTATCAGGCGACAGTGCAGAACTGTATCGAACGCCTTTCGGAAGTCTATGAAAATAGCATCTACCTGGTAGCCTGTATCTAATAATTTCTGGATCTCATGAAGAAATAAAGCAATTTCCTCTTGCATATGTTTCAACGTTATTCGTGTGTTATTTTATGAATGCAGTGTTGTATGCAGTCTCCCAATCTTGGCTCCATATTTGATGTGTTCTGTAAGATTACAAACTCACATTTTCACAATCCTAAATAAGGCACCAGTTTAGTTATGAATCAAGTTTAATATGCTGAAATTTCAATGATCAATGTTAAAATAAATTTCCAAATATAAACTGATTTATTTCTTTTTATTTAAATTCTCTGATATCACTGGTTGTCGTATGACTATTAAAAGATAATAATTAATGTTAGTCTGGTTGGGAATTAGGTAGACTAGACTGGATACCTGGTGAAAAAGTTGCTCAGCAATGCAAAGTTAACTTCCCCAGACAGCTCACAGCTTTTAACCCGCTTTTATTGTCTATCAGCACCGCTTTCATAACAAATTAATGCAACAACATTACAAGGTACGTACCGAGTAAAACTGTGAGGGACGGGAAACACCCACCGTGGTTCAACAACAAAGTTAGGTAACTACTGCGAGGGCAAAGAGAGCTTCAATGCAAGTTTAAACGCAACCAAAACCTCTCAGACAAACAGACGCTAAACGATGTCAAAGTTAGTGTAAGGAGGGCTAAGCGTGAAGTGTTCAGTGAATTCGAAAGTAAAATTCTATGTACCGACTTGACAGAAAATCCTAGGAAGTTCTGGTCTTACGTTAAATCAGTAAGTGGACAGAAACAGCATATTCAAACACTCTGGGATGATGGTGGCACTGGAACAGAGGATGACACGCGTAAAGCTGAAATACTAAACACTTTTTTCCAAAGCTGTTTTACGCAGTTCCTTCTCCAAATCCTCCCACGAACGAAAAAATGGCTGACATCGAAATATGTGTCCAAGGAATAGAAAAGTAAATGAAATCACTCAAAAGAGGAAAGTCCACTTGACCTGACGGGATACCAATTCGATTCTACACAGAGTATGCGAAAAATGTTGCCCCCATTCTAACAGCCGAGTACCGCAAGTCATTAGAGGAACGGAAGGTTCCAAATCATTGGAAAAGAGCACAGGTAGTCCCAGTTTTCAAGAAGGGTCGTCGAGCAGATGCGCAAAACTATAGGCCTATATCTCTGACATCGATCTGTTGTAGAATTTTAGAACATGTTTTTTGCTCGCGTATCATGTCATTTCTGGAAATCCAGAATCTTCTCTGCAGGAATCAACATGGATTCCGGAAACAGCGATCGTGTGATACCTAACTAACTTTATTTGTTCATGAGACCCAGAAAATATTAGATACAGGTTCCCAGGTAAATGCCATTTTCCTTGACTTCCGGAAGACGTTCGATACAGTTCTGCACTGTCGCCTGATAAACAAAGTACTAGCCTACGGAATATCAGACCTGCTGTGTGGCTGGATTGAAGTGTTTTTAGCAAACAGAACACAGCATGGTGTTTTAAATGGAGAGACGTCTACAGGCGTTAAAGTAACCTCTGGCGTGCCACAGGGGGGTGTTATGGGATCAATTCTTTTCACAATATATATAAATGACCTAGTAGATAGTGTCGGAAGTTCCACGCGGCCTTTCGCGAATGATACTGTAGTATACAGAGAAGTTGCAGAATTGGAAAATTGCATCTAAATTCAGGAAGATCTGCAGCGGATAGGCAATTGGTGCAGGGAGTGGCAACTGACCCTTAACATAGACAAATGTAATGTATTGCGAATACATAGAAAGAAGGATCCTTTATTGTATGATTATATGATAGCGGAACACACATTGTTAGCAAAAAAAAAAAAAAAAATGGCTCTGAGCACTATGGGATTTAACTGCTGTGGTCATCAGTCCCCTAGAACATAGAACTAATGAAACCTAACTAACCTAAGGACATCACACACATCCATACCCGAGGCAGAATTCGAACCTGCGACCGCAGCGGTCGCGCGGTTCCAGATTGTAGCACCTAGAACCGCTCGGCCACTACGGCCGGCCACTGGTAGCAGTTACTTCTGTAAAATATCTTGGAGCATGTGCAAGGAACGATTGAAGTGGAATGATCATATAAAATTAATTGTTGGTAAGGCGAGTGCCAGTTTGAGATTATTGCGAGAGATCTTAGAAGATGTAGTGCATCAACAAAGGAGATAGCTTACAAAACACTTTTTCGACCTATACTTGAGTATAACTCATCACTATGGGATCCATACCAGGTCGGGTTGACAGAGGAAATAGAGAAGATCCAAAGAAGAGCGGCGCGTTTCGTCACAGTGTTATTTGGTAAGCGTGATTGCGTTACGGTGATGTTTAGCAAACTCAAGTTGCAGACTCTGCAAGAGAGGCGCTATGCATCGCGGTGTAGCTTGCTGTCCAGGTTTCGTGAGGGTGCGTTTCTAGGGGAGGTATCGAACATATTGCTTCCCCCTAATTTACCTCCCGAGGTGATCACGAATGTAAAATTAGAGAGATTCGAAAGCGCACGGAGGCTTTCCGGCAGCCGTTCTTCCCGCTAACGATACGCGACTGGAACAGGAAAGGGAGGTAATGACAGTGGCACGTAAAGCGCCCTCCGCCACACACCGTTGGGTTGCTTGTTGATTATTAATGTAGATGTAGATGTAGAAAGTCGTCTGGACATACCTTCTATTAATTATGTTATTATTTAACTGATTATTTTATCACTGTTATTTAGAAACAAAAAATCTTCATCCACAACCTACTATTACAAAGCTTTTTCCGCCTCCGCAGCTCAATCGACATCGTTGCTGACTATCAGGCTGGGAGCCCGGGTTGAAATCAAGGCATGTGGCTGGACATTGACATGTAAGTAGCCGAAGAGGCTTCAACTAAAGAGACTTGCACTAGGCAATAAAATGCCACACTATCATTTCATTTCATTGTGAAATTTTGACAAGGCAAATAAAAAGTTCATCTCTTCTTTCTCAGGTATTATAACTGAACCAAAGTTTTCTACAAACGAGACATTACTTTATATAAAAATTAACTCAATATTTATGTCTGGAGAAGTTATCGAAGATTTCTGTATATCATATCATCAACTGTGAATACGTCTGAGTTCAAACTGGTAAGGTCTTCTTCTTCTTCTGACACATGAGAAGATGTACTTCCGCATGGTGATGCAGAAGTAACTGGTGAATATGGAGGCAAGTATTTTAGCTTTACTTTGGTGATAAGGCTCTGGAATTTTTCTTGCTACATTGCAGAGCTTCTGGCAGGAAGTGCTTTCAATTGGCCAGCATTGTGTTGGCCAAACAGGCCATACTCGTCCACTACTCTTTTCGTAGACGTTGATCTCTCTGTGGCAATTTTTTGTAGTTTATTGATTGTACTAACAACTTTAGAAATTTTTGAAATGCGACTTTTCTTTGAAACTGGCGTCGCAAATAGTTTCTCTTGGGCAGACGTTCCTGTTGTTTTTACGGTGCTTTCATCATCCATGTCTCGAGTATTTTCTTCCTCATTTTCCTGACGTTCATTAAGGAGAGAAATGGCTTCCTGTTGTCCATCATCATATTCTTCAGTGGGACTATCTTGAAAGATACAAATGCGACATTATAGAAATTTTTTAATGATTTGCTTATTCAAATAGTTTGTTGTTCGGTTTTTATATAGACAAAAAAATCAATAAATTGTATTTTAATTTTTATTTATTTATTTATTTTTTTGTTGATGGTGCCTCAAACTTTGGATGATTGGGACAAATAGGAAACAGTTTTGAGATCAAATGGAACTTTCCATCCTGTTGTGGTGCATTGGATGGCAAACATACTTCCATCAAACGGCCACCTGGAAGTTGTGTAGAATTTTACAACTACAAATAGAGTTACAGCATAATACTGTTGATTTTAATTGGTGCCGATTGTAAATTCATTTATGTAGATGTTGGCACAAATGTAAGGGCTAATGATGGAAGTATGTTTAGGCTGTCTTCTTTGAAAACAGCCATTGACAACAACAACCTGAATTTGCCTCCAAATTACATTATTGGAGCAGCTGACGCATTTCCCGTGACTACAAATTTAATGAAGACATTCTCAAGAAGAAACTTGTCCTTAGAAGAACGCACATTCAACCACTGTTTGTCAAGAGCACGAAGAGTTGCTGAGAATGCTTTCGGCATATTATGAGCTGGATTTAGAGTATTTCGAAAATGAACTGAAGTTAATTCACCGACAGTTGATCTAATAGTGTAAGCTGCATTACAATTCACAACTGGGTACGTACAGGATCGCTAGGCACGTACTTTGAAAGGGGATGTACTGATTATGAAGACACAGAAACAGGAGTGAAGCATCCAGGGCTATGGTGCGCAGTTGGAACTGATCTACCATCCATAAGTAGCGTTAGTGCAGCAAACGTCTACTCAAAGCAGGCATCAGAAAGGGCGAATAATATGGTTGCTTCCTCCAACACCAGAGGACAAGTTCCTTGAGAAATGAACACCGTCGGAATGTAAATCTGGTGCAAGATGATTAGTAGTTCAGATTGTATTGCCGGCCGGAGTGGAAGTGCGGTTCAGGCGCTACAGTCTAGAACAGAGCGACCGCTGCTTTCGCAGGTTCGAATCCTGCCTCGGGCATGGATGTGTGTGATGTCCTTAGGTTAGTTAGGTTTCATTAGTTCTATGTTCGAGGCGACTGATGACCTCAGAAGTTAAGTCGCATAGTGCTCAGGGCCATTTGAACCATTTTTCTGATTGTATCTACTTTTGTTGAATGATTTATTTTTTCTACTATAACAAAATTAGAATTTTAACAGTCTGTAATAAACAGTGCAGAAGCTTGTAATACTTTTTTTGTAAATAATCAATAAAAATTGGTTACCATATTATTAAAAAATTGTTTCATTTTGCCATTAAAATTTTTTGCTTACATTGCAAAATACAATTAATTATATTCATGTATTAACAATTATAAAAAGGCAATTTCTGGCTATTTCTACATTTAGTAATTTTCAAGCCAAGTACTTAGAATAGAATACGTTAACTTATCAATTTCGACAGAGTCTCGAGTTAAAACAACGCTGTTTATAAACGTGTCAGCTGTTTCGAACCAAGGTAACTTTGGCGTATAAACATCATCAGCCCCAGTTCCGACTCTTTTAGACTAGATAACTTTTAGTAACTCACTTCTGTATGTTGTCTTGATAGTCTTTATTCTAGCTCTCAAAAACGCAACATCAGGAACAACTACATCCTGACTTTCAAGGTCTTCTTTCAGTTTCAGAATACTAGTTTCCCTTTTTGTTTTGTTGGAGTAATCTTCATGGCGTGTGTTGCACAGTAGTTCGTAGTTTCGGAAAGTTTCTAAAAATGTTTCAATACTATCTGTACCCCACTTCACGATCTTCTCAGTACCAGTATCTTCGTTTGCACTTCAACAAGACATATCAAGTCACTACACGACAGCACGGCACGATAATCACTTGATTTAAGCTCGAAAACAACGGCGCAGGTGCTCACACGACGGCGGAATCAGCTCCGGTGGCGCCCACTGCACTCAAGAACCGTCGAATAATGACCACCAGTAGGTCACGTGATACGCTGGTGGCCGCCCCAGAGGCCACAAAAATCAATCATGTTTGACTTTAGTGGCTGCCACTCGCTACTGGCCACAGAAGGCGCCAGTACCACTACACACAAGGCCACTGGCACGATAAATGGTGGCAACCACTACTGTCCAGTTATAGCGGACACCACTACTGGCCTCGTGTACAGCAGCCTTATACCAAAACCACTGTGCAACTATCTTGCAGTATTTATTACTTTTCCGTCTCCTTTGCAATGCCACTCTCCTGCTCTCTCAGTACAAAATGCGCAAATACGTTGGCTTGCCCTATATTTTTATTATATGCGTGCATGTTTATGTAACCCATGAACTTCATTTAGATAGATGTTGGAGGTTAAGCCTATTCATCTGTACTGCACTTTCCATAACGACTTTGTGTTACAATACGGCGATACCAAATAATAATTTAATCAATAGGTTAGGGTAAACACATATTAGAAAATTCACCCATATATTTTCTATTAATTAATTTGTTCTAATAATTCTAAATAAATGCTGGAAAAATTTTAAAGGTGCTAAGAAAGGTAGAACGAGACAGCTGATATCCCACTTTTCAGTCGGGGTCTTTTAAACAGGACGATATTCGTCTTTTTTGTGCTCTGATAGGACCACTTTTTCACTGGTTCCCCTCTTTTCCTACCACAAAAAAAGGTCAAATGGCTCTGAGCACTATGGGACGAAACTTCTGAGGTCATCAGTACCCTGTAACGTAGAAATACTTAAACGTAACTAGTCTGAGGACATCACACTCATCCATGCCCGAGGCAGGCTTCATACCTGCAACCGACGTTTTCTACTTGATCATTTATATATGTATTGTAAACAGCAACGGTCCTATCATACTTCCCTGTGGTAAAAAAATGACTCAGATGGCTCTGAGCACTATGGGACTTAACATCTGAGGTGATCAGTCCCCTAGAAGTTAGAACTACTTAAACCTAACTAACGTAATGACATCACACACATCCATACCCGAAGCAGGATTCGAACCCGCGACCGTAACGGTTCCAGACTGAAGCGCCTAGAACCGCTCGGTCACGCCGGCCGGCTGTATTGTTATTACTATTTCCGTTGTCCACTGCGATGTGGATCTCATGGAGGAACAGAGCGAGTTGAGTTTGGCAGGATCTCTGTTTGCGGAATGCATGTTGATTTTTATACAGGAGATGTTAATTTTCCAAGAACATCACAATTCTTAACATGTTCCGTATTTCTACAAAACATTGACGTCAACGTTATAGGTCTGCAATTGTGTGGATCTGTCTTACGGTTTTTCTTAAAAAACGGGAATGACCTGCGCTTTTTTCCAGTCATTAGCTACCTTTCGTTTCTCAAGCGTTCTACGATTAATTACTGCTAGAAGGGGAGTAAGTTCTTTCGCATAATATTTATAGAATCTAATAGGTATCTCATCTGGTCCTGAAGCCATTTCACTACTAAGCGATTATAGCTGCTTTTCATTTCCACGATCGGTTATCTCAATATCTGCCATTTCGATGTTCGTGCCACGATTGAAAGTAGGGACAACGTTACGATCTTGTGCGGTGAAACTACTTCTGAAGACGGAATTTAGTATTTCGGCCTTCTCTGTGTTATCTTCCGTTTCGGTGGTCGCTAAGACCATGAATACATTATTTTGACCTACTTACTGATTTTAAATATGACCAGAATCTCTTAGGGTTTTTACTCAGGTAGGTTGACAACGTCTTGCTTTCAAAACCATTGAATACTTCTCTCATTGCTCTCTTTACGTTCAGTTTCTCTTCGTTCAGCTTCTTCTGTCAGCAAGGTTGAATTTATCTTGAATCTTATATGAAGTGCTCTCTGTTTACGTAGCGCTTTTGTAGCCATGGTGGATCTTCCCCATGCATTAAAAGCTTACTCGGAACATACTTACCTAGGACATCTTGAACGATGCCTTTGAATTTATTCCATTTATTCTCCACCTCTTCTTCCTCATCGCCGATATTTGATGCTGACTGCTGAGATATTCTGAAATTTTTTATCCTGTCACCCTTGATGAGCAAACATATCTTCCTACCTTTCTTAACATTCCCTTTGCGCATAGATCTTTTCACAGGCACACGAATCTCTGCCATCTTTGCCTGTCGTCCTTGAACCGAGAGTGTAACAGCATTTGATTCCTCAGCATTTCCCGAATTTCGTTATTAAACCACGGTGGGTCTTTTCCGTCCTTAACCCACTTATTAGGTACATACTTCTGTAGAGCAAGATTTACAATCTGTTTAAACTTTGCCCATAATCCATCTATTTCCATCATTCTGGAAGTAAATGATTCCAGTTCATTGTCTAAGGGAGATGCTGTCAAATGCTTATCACACTCTCCTAGCCCTCTTGGTTGAGTTATTCAGTTTCGTAACCATAGTCGCTATGATGTCACCATGATCACTAATCCCCTTAAAGGCTAGTGAGCATAAAGTCACAAGAGTAGATATGGCAAGTTTTCCCATGAACATTGATAACTGTCAGTGAGTGAGTGTTCCGAAAGAAAGACATTTTCGAAATTCCAAGGAGCTTGAACACAAATCACAAATTTTAGCGCTTTATGTGAGCCTTATATCTAACGTGGATGTACGTGTTAATTGTCTTGGCTGTGTTTCTGCGATCTGCAGCGCCAAGGTCGTAAAATCTCTCACTTATAAGAGGCCATAAAATAACACGGCAATTCAAGGCACATGTAGCGCCCGTTTGAATATGGATCGCGCAAGTCGTAAAGAAAGTCGCGACTCCACCAGCCCGTAGAGCTATGTTTGCTGCGAAGCGGTCTGCGTCGGCGTAGATGTAAGTCGAGTTCCTGCTGTTCTCATCGTGTTCCTGTCCGTGCGTACATACACGAGCTTCGATACAAGATATTCCAGTCGTTTTTAACAACAGTCCGCTGTACACCATACCTCTTCGCACAACAAGTCGAGACGTCTTGGCTCTGCCATATTAACGAGAAGCAATTTCTCGACAATATGAACACGAAGCTCTCTCTACGAGAGAAACGTCGTACAAACCATTGCGTCAGGCTTGACTCTGAGTTACAATAAGTAAGGAATTTCTTGGAAGGTGTCTGTGATGCTGTTTCTAGAATATGTGCACACTGTATAACCGGATTTCCTTGGCTTTATGTGGATCTCTGTCTACCTAACGCTGTTCATTAAGTGCTTCTGCACGCAGGTGTGAGTGTGCGTGTGTGTGTGTGTGTGTGTGTGTGTGTGTGTGTGTGTGTGTTTGTGTGTTTGTGTGTGTGTGTGTGTGCGTGTGTTTGTGTGTGTGTGTGTGTGTGTGTGTGCGTGTGTGTTGTGTGTTGTGTGCGTGTGTGTGTGTGGGGGGGGGGGGGTGGAGCGGGGTTGTTGGAGGGTCAGAGGTGGAGGCTTGACAGCTGAGAGAGAGAGTGGGGGTGATACGTTTGTGTTGGTTGTAGTATGTTAGTCTAATTATGACGATAAAGTTCCATTTATGTGTACATCATTTTCATCATCAGCTATAAAATAACAACTTCTTGTTGATGCAGCCATCCTCCGTGTCCCTAACAGTCTTTACCGTTTTATTTGCTTCAGTTGTTGCTGTCCGTTCAACTTGTAACACTTTCTGATAAGGAGCACTGGGCCTACCTCTTGACCTTTTACTAGGATTTTTCCTCCTAACGTTATTTTCATGAAACTTTCATGTCGATTAGTTGTGCACTTCATTATTCTCTCCATATCATATTAATCAGTGTTATTTGTTTTCTAATATTTCTGCATCTGACTTTATTTCAGCCAGCAGGTTTTGGTGGCTCTCCTTCCTATACACTCCTGTATTGCTTACAGTCATTCTTTTTCTTGCTGCCCCAGGATCCGCCCTCCACAACCTTACCATAAATTCTAAAAATAAGTATCTTGATGAATATCCCTCTTGTTTCTGTATTGTGCTACTCTATTCAGTAAAAGCTTCCTTTTCTCCGAAGAACTACTGCAACCTACATCCTTCTGAATCTGCTTCCTGTGTTCATCCCTTGATCTCCCTCAACCACTCCCCCCCCCCTCCCCGCCCTCCCCCCACACATTTCCCTCCAACATTAAACTGGTGATCTCTTGATCCCTCATAATGTGTGTTACCAACCGTTTCCTTCCTTTGGTCAAGTTGTGACACAAATTAATTGTCTCCCCTATCCTATTCAGTACGGCTCATTAATTACTTGATGTACCCATGTAATCTTCAGCATTCTTCTATAGCACCACATTTCGAAAGCTTCTAGTCTCGTCTAAACTGTTTATCATCCATGTTTCACTTGCATACATGTCTACACTCCAGACAAATACTTTCAGAAGAGACTTCCTAGCACTGAATTATGTATTTGTTGCTAGTAAAATTCTCTTCTTCAGACATCTTTTCTTGCTACTTCGCCCATCATTAGTTATTTTGCTGTCGAAATAGCAAAACTCATCTACTACTTTAAGTATCTCGTTTCCTAATCTAATTCCCCAGCATCACCTCACTTAATTCCACTACACTGCGTGATTCTTGTTTTGCTTTTGTTGATTTTCATCTCATAGTCTCCTTTCAAAAAAATGTCCATTGCTTTTAACTGCTCTTCCAAGTCCTTTTCTATCTCTGATAGAATGACAGTGTCGTCGGCACACCTCAAAGTTTTTATGGACTTTAATTCATTTCGAAATTTTTCTTTTGTTTCCTTTATTGCTTGCTCAATATACAAATTTAATAGCGTCGGGGATAGGCTACAACCCTTCCACACTCCCTTCTCAATCACCGCTTCCTTTTCATGCCCCTCGACTCTTATAACTGCGTCTGGTTAATGTACAAGTCGTAAATAGCCTTTCGCTCCATGTGTATTACCCGTGATGCCTCAGAATTTCAGAGAATGTATTCCAGTCAACATTGTGAAAAGCCTTTTCCATGCCTACAAATGCCATAAACCTAGGTTTGCTTTTCCTTAACCTGTCTTCTGAAGTAAGCAGTGTTGCCCCGCTTTTCCTACATTTTTCCAGAATCCGAACTGAAATTCCTCGAGGTTGGCTTCTATCAGGTTTTCCATTTTTCTGTAAACAATTCGTGTTAGTATTTTGCAACCATTACTTATTAACCAAGCAACTGCTTTCTTTGGTATTGGGATTACATATTCTTCTTGAAGAGTGAGAGTATTTCTCTGTCTCATACATCCTACATACCAAATGGACGTTTTCGTCATGACTGGCGCTCCCAAGGCTAGCAGTAGTTGTGACGGAAAGTCTGGTCCTGGGGTCTTGTTTCGGCTCAGATCTTTCAGAGCTTTGTAAAATTCATCTCATAGTATCATGTTTCTCATTTTCTCTTCATCTACGTCCACTTCCCTTTCTGCAATATTGCCTTGAACCACATCACCCTTGTATAGATCCTCCATATAATCCTTCCACCTTTCAGCTTTACCTTATTTGCTTAGTATTAGTTTTCCATCTGAGCGCTTGAGATTGATGTAGCTGCTTCTCTTTCCTCCCAAAGCCTCTTTAATTTACCTGTAGGTGAAATACTCTTCTACATCGTTTCCATATTAAACTGGTAGTTTTTGAATATGTTATTTCTGAAATCTACTTTAGTCATTGTAATCCTTTTAAAATCCATTACATTTCCGTTTTCATCTGTTATTGTACTTTCAAAGAAAGAAACCTTATTTATCTGCATTAGTATTTTATTTGTTGTTGTTGTTGTTGTGGTCTTCAGTCCTGAGACTGGTTTGATGCAGCTCTCCATGCTACCTTATCCTGTGCAAGCTTCTTCATCTCCCAGTACCTACTGCAACCTACATCCTTCTGAATCTGCTTAGTGTATTCATCTCTTGGTATCCATCTACGATTTTTACCCTCCACGCTGGCCTCCAATGCTAAATTTGTGATCCCCTGATGCCTCAGAACATGTCCTACCAACCGATCCCTTCTGCTGGTCAAGTTGTACCACAAACTTCTCTTCTCCCCAATCCTATTCAATACTTACTCATTAGTTATGTGATCCACCCATCTAATCTTCAGCATTCTTCTGTAGCACCATATTTCGAAAGCTTTTATTCTCTTCTTGTCCAAACTATTTATCGTCCATGTTTGACTTCCATACATGGCTACACTCCATACAAATTCTTTGAGAAATGACTTCCTTATAAATCTATACTCGATGTTAACAAATTTCTCTTCTTCAGAAACGCTTTCCTTGCCATTGCCAGTCTACATTTTATACCTTCTACTACTTTAAGTGTCTCTAACTCCCTCAGCATCACTCGACTTAATTAGACTACATTACGTTATCCTCGTTTTGCTTTTGTTGATGTTCATCTTATGTCCTCCTTTCAAGACACTATCCATTCCGTTCAACTGCTCTTCCAAGTCCTTTGCTGTCTCTGACAATTACAATGTCATCGGCGAACCTCAAAGATTTTATTTCTTCTCCATGGATTTTAATACCTACTCCGAATTTTTCTTTCGTTTCCTTCGCAGCTTGCTCAATATACCGATTGAATAATATCGGGGAGAGACTACAACCCTCTCTCACTCCCTTCCCAACCACTGCTTCCTTTTCATGTCCCTAGACTCTTGTAACTGCTATCTGGTTTCTGTACAAGTTGTAAATAGCCTTTCGCTTCCTGTATTGCACCCCTGCCAACTGCTGTGGTCATTAGTCCCCTAGAACTTAGAACTACTTAAACCTAACTAACCTAAGGACACCACACACATCCATGCCCGAGGCAGGATTCGAACCTGCGACCGTAGCAGTCGCACGGTTCCGGACTACGCGCCTAGAACCGCGAGACCAGCGGGGCCGGCCAGAAACGTAGGTTTGCCCTTCCTTAATCTAGTTTCTAAGAGAAGTCGTAGGGTCAGTATTACCTCACGTTTTCCAACATTTCTACGGAATCCAAACTGATCTTCCCCGAGGTCGGCTTCTACTAGTTTCTCCATTCGTCTCTAAAGAATTCACGTTAGTATTTTGCAGCTGTGACTTATGAAACTGATAGTTCGGTAATTTTCACATCTGTCAACACCTGCTTTCTTTGGGATTGGAATTATTATATTCTTCTTGAAGTCAGAGGGTATTTCGCCTGTCTCATAGATCTTGCTCACCAGATGGTAGAGTTTTGTCAGGACTGGCTCTCCCAAGGCCGCCAGTAGTTTCAATGGAATATTGTCTAATCCGGAGGCCTTGTTTCGACTCAGGTCTTTCAGTGCTCTGTCAAACTCTTCACACTGTATCGTATATCCTGTTTCATCTTCATCTACATTCTCTTCCATTTCCATAATATTGTCCTCAAGTACATCGCCTCTGTATAGACCCTCTATATACTTCTTCCACCTTTCTGCTTTCCCTTCTTTGCTTGGAACTGGGTTTCCACCTGAACTCTTGATATTCATACAAGTGGTTCTCTTATCTCTAAAGGTCTCTTTGATTTTCCTGTAGGCAGTATCTATCTTACCCCTAGTGAGATAAGCCTCTACATGCTTACATTTGTCCTCTAGCCATCCCTTCTTAGCCATTTTCCACTTCCTGTCGATGTCATTTTTGAGACGTTTGTATTCCTTTGTGCCTACTACATTTACTGCATTTTTATATTTTCTCCTTTAATCAATTAAATTCAATGTTTCTTCTGTTACCCAAGGATTTCTACTAGCCCTCGTCGTTTTACGTACTTGATCCCCTGCTGCCTTCGCTACTTCATAACTCAAAGCTACCCATTCTCCTTCTAGTTATTTCTTTCCCCCATTCCTGTCAATTGTACCCTTATGCTCTCCATGAAACTCTGTACAACCTCTGGTTCTTTCAGTTTATCCAGGTCCCATCTCCTTAAATTCCCACCTTTTTGCAGTTTCTTCAGTTTTAATCTACAGGTCATAACCAATAGATTGTCGTCAGAGTCCACATCTGCCCCTGGAAATGTCTTACAATTTAAAACCTGGTATTTTATTTATTATTTTAATATGTGCCCTCACCTGTCTGTTCCTTTTACCTGTATCCGTTATTTTTATCTTGTTTGGTTTATTGTCAGTTTTTGGGTATTCAAGGATCAAACAACTTTCTTAACATATAGTCCACGCTCTTTATAGAATTATCTAACACTGCTGTAACATCAGCAAATCGAACAAAATGAACTTGTTTATCATTAATTTAATCTATTTTGCACCACTTTTCATTATGTGTATTCTGCTTTGTACACGGTCTGGTCAAAGCTTACATGATCTTTGGCTTTTGTGCTACGGGTGGAACCATTTCAGAAACGGCTAAGTTTGTAACCTGTTTGCGCTCCACCGTGGTTAAAGAATACAGAGCAGTGCAAAATGACGCCATACAAAACGGGCGCACCACGGGCACCACGGGGCATGCATGACAGGGGTGAACGATGACTCTGCGGATGTGCACGGGCGAATAGATATGCAAACTGTTCAGCAAGTGACCGCTTAGGCGAATCAAGGAGCTACCGACGGTATTTCCTTAACAACCGTTCAGCAAACGTTGCTGCGTGTGGGCATCTGCAGCAGGTGCCTGGTCCATGCACCTTGCTGACTACTGTTTATCGGCAACGAAGACTGTAATTCGCACGCAACGTGTCATCCACTGAGTGACGACAGCTTGCCTTTTCAGATGAATCTCGTTTTATGCTCCATCGATCCGATGGCCGTTGGCGTGTACGGTGTGTAACGTCTGAAAACAAAAGAGGAGGGAGCATTATGGTTTGGGGAATGTTTTCTTGGCAGTCAGTGGTGATCTGGACATTCTGTAAGGCACAACGGCTAAACAAAAGTATGTATTTATTCTAGGGGACCCTGTCCACAAGTACATGGTGTTTGTTAAAACAGAGGAACGTGTCATGCAACTCGCAGCGTACCCGTGCGTTAAGCGTACTCACACCGGCTTGAGACTCCCAAAACCCAATCGACCATCTATGGAATACCTCGATCGGGCTGTTCGAGCCAAAGATTTTCAACCTAGAAACCTAGCGCAGCTGGCCACGGCAGAGGAGTCAGCATGGCTTTCGATACCTTCCAAAAACTCTCTGACTCTCTTCCTGCAGGTATCGGCCGCGGTCTGCGCTGAAAGAGGCAGATTGGATCTTTGACAAGTAATCGCGTTGACGTGACTGGGCACTGTATAAATGAATTGAGACTGGAGAGAGAGGATGGCATTTTCTTTCTTCCTGCTTCATCGTTCTTAGTGACTGGTTAGTGGTGGCGTGCCAGTCTCTCGGCAACCCATAATTAGAGGTCTTCAGTGAAAAGGAGCACTACTGAACGGTTGGCCCATGGCAATAGTTGAATATCCTCTGTATCGATATAGGTCTGGATAGCACAGTCATCACGTGATCTTGCGTTATTTAATTGAAAGCTCACATCACAGACACTTTAAAGACGGGGCACAGCCACCAACTTTAACACGTCTCGTTATGTAACAGCTGCTGTCCAAATTACTGCATATGCCCTCCAGAGATGACGGTGTTCTGTAACAAATAGCGCTCCATACCATCACTCCAGATACTGTTCCCAGGGACAATGACGAATGTATTTTGGCAAAATTCATTCTCCATAGCGCTTCCACACACGGATACGTCCTTCATGATGCTGATGGCAGAAGCGGCTCTCATCTGGAAAGACGACGTGACACACACGGATACGTCCCTCATGGAGTTCGTGCGACCACTGATGTGTTTGGATACACCACCGTCGCCTCGCGTCTCGGTGCTGCTTCGTCAAGGGAAGTCACAACGCGGTCACCGTACTGGCGACGTACTGCCTGTCTGGACACTTGAGTTGTTGCAAACAGTAAGTTTCGTGACTCGGCGTACGAGACGTGACTACGATCGAGCATGGCAGGTCGAACAATATGTCTGTCCTCTCGAGTGCAATTCGCTTGGGCTCGTTGAGATTTTGTTTGGCTTTGAATATGAGTTTCCAACGATTCTATATTCTCGGCCAACACACGCAGTTACATATCGGTATCATAAAGCAATGTCTGAACAGGGTGCGATCTCCCCGTGTTTGTATTCCGTTACTGCCGGTTTCTTCTTCTTGCATGTGGCATAACACGATTTTCTCACAAACAACCAGCATTCAAAGTGGGTTTCCTGAACAACAGTCCCAATGCGCAGTGAGCCCCACTCGCAGGTTGTAGATGCTCTTGCCCCTAACTGCTTCGTACGGTTGCACTGAAGTGCTAAAGATTTGCATGTTCGAGAACGTGGTACATTTTGCGTGAGTTTTGCATACGTTGCATGACGCCTTCACAGTCTTGTTATTTTAATGGTCAGCAGCGTATTTAAACTGAAATATTTACTCTTACTTATGAGTTAGTAGTAACCTTCTCTGCTAAAGGCCGAGATGATACGTAGTAGCCGCGCGGGATTGGCCGAACGGTCTTAAGCGCTGCAGTCATGGACTGTGCATGTGGTCCGGGCGGAGGTTCGAGTCCTCTCTCGGCCATGGGTGTGTGTGTTTGTCCTTAGGATAGTTTAGGTTAAGTAGTATGTAAGTTTAGGGAATGATGACGTTAGCAGTTAAGTCCCATAAGGTTTCACACACATTTGAACATTTTGATACGTAGTACAGTACCACTCTGAGAGTTGCAGAGACACACGTTTAACGAAACAGCCTCTGCAACATGAATGTACTAACACCGACAAGAAAGTGACGTTGCTCTGAGCCCATGTGCCGTGGGATTCAGTCTCATCTTAGATAAAGGTATGGTCTTGGTAAGATGATGTCGTAATGGATGTAGGACATTTTAGAAAGACAAAATCCGTAAGATGTAATTGGTTGGATAGTTCTCAAAAGTTGTTTTCGCTTACACATTATAATGAAAAGGTTTCTACGTGCATACACCATCCCTCCCAAACGTACCGAGACTAGTGTTATTCCTGGCGTATGATCGATGTCAGCGCAGGAACTACGGTGATAGCTTGAACTAAGAACTGTAAATAACAGGTGTGTATTCGACAAGTCAGGTGTGAGCAGGCGATTTTAAGATGTGTGTGTGCGGCCGTAGCGTATCAAAGTCGTTGTATCACAATTAGAAATGGACCAACATCTCTGAATCAAGTGACCAACGCATCCTCCGGAAGAAGAGAAGTTAGTGAAAGTAATAGGAACAACGAAGCGTGGCCGCCCATCGCGACGTGATAGAATTGCAAAACACGGATAATTCCTTTTTGAGAAAAATTATCAAGACAGAGTGCAGAAACCCACATGAATGGTCAACATAACTGACATTCAAACCAATGTGACACTCGAGTTCAACAACAACCCAAAGAAGGACTTTTATGACAGTTTCGTATGGATGGATGACTGATCTGTGCATTTACTCAACTGATGGGAGACTATGTAGAAAACCGCAGAGGTTAAAAATATGTTTTTATTAACCCAGTATCGAAACGTTTTGGACTGACAAGGTATGTACATTCATGGTCTCGTCGCGAAGTGCCTGAATAACCTATTCTCTGGCATCCGACATAAGGTTTTCACTCTGCTGAAAGGTCGAAAATTATTTATTTAAGTTTTTACTTACTGATATGCTCCGTTCCTAGACGAAGCATCGTCAAAACAAAATCAGTTTAGGGAGCTTCTTCCACAGATTGCATTAACGTACTGAAGCTAGGCATAAGTCAGTTATTACTTAGCATTCACCTTATGCAAAAAGCTTTGGAGCTTTCACTGCCTGGATGGAACTTCTGTGCTTTTATTTGCTCGCTTCATTTCTGATCGCTAATTAAATGAAATTTTCATACTTGACTTACTGAGAGTCAACACTACCTCACCTGCTGGAAGATGCTGTGCGCATCGGAATTCGGAATAACACAGGCACTGCCATGTCGAATTTATCCGCCGACACTGGGCAAGCGACATTCACGTAAAATGTCTCCCTGCACGGAAACATGCATAACAGATGTAGTAGTAGAGGTCGTAGACACATGGTTGATGACATATGGAAGTTTGGCCATTGGACGTGCTCGGATAGCCCAATGGTTTTGCGACCATTAGCTTTAAGCGGCACACATTCTCATTGTCATTATTCCACTATACAGCTGACTGTCGTCCATATTGACAACATCTTTTGTAATACGTCAATTAGTTCTACCTAGTTATGAGTGGAGTGGGAGGTCATCAAGCAGTATTTCAGGATCTTATTGTATATGATTGTTAAGTATGGAGCTAATGCGTCAGAATACTCCTAAAGGAACCTAATTGGTATACAGTCTGGACCACAAGACTTGCTGTTATTAAGGGATTTAAGTTGCCTCACTACTCCGAGGATATTTACTTCTACGTTACTCATGTTGGGTAGCTATTCTCGATTCGAATTCTGGAATATTTATTTCGTCTTCTTCTGTAAAGGCATTTGGAAGGCTGTGCTTTGACAATACTGCAACACTGTCTTCGATAGTATCTCCATTGCTATCACGCAGAGAAGTCATTATTTGTTTCTTGCCGCTAACGTACTTCGTATACGACCAGAATCTCTTTGGATTTTCTGCTAGGTTTCCAGACAAAGTTTCGTTATGGAAACTGTTATAAGCATCTCGCGCTGAAGTCCGCGTTAAATTTCGGGCTCCTGTAAAAGATCGCCTATCTTGAGGTTCGCCGATGACATTGTAATTCTGTCAGAGACAGCAAAGGACTTGGAAGAGCAGTTGAACGGAATGAACAGTGTCTTGAAAGGAGGATATAAGATGAACATCATCAAAAGCAAAACGAGGATAATGGAATGTAGTCGAATTAAGTCGGGTGATGCTGAGGGAATTAGATTAGGAAATGAGACACTTAAAGTAATAAAGGAGTTTTGCTATTTGGGGAGCAAAATAAGTGATGATGGTCGAAGTAGAGCGGATATAAAATGTAGACTGGCAAAGGCAAGGAAAGCGTTTCTGAAGAAGAGAAATTTGTTATCATAGAGTATAGATTTAAGTGTCAGGAAGTCATTTCTGAAAGTATTTGTATGGAGTGTAGCCATGTATGGAAGTGAAACATGGACGATAAATAGTTTGGACAAGAAGAGAATAGAAGCTTTCGAACTGTGGTGCTACAGAAGAATGCTGAAGATTAGAAGGGTAGATCACATAACTAATGAAGTATTCAGTAGGATTGGGGAGAAGAGAAGTTTGTGGCACAACTTGACCAGAAGAAGGGATTGGTTGGTAGGACATGTTCTGAGGCATCAAGGGATCACTAATTTAGTATTGGAGGGCAGCGTGGAGGGTAAAAATTGTAGAGGGAGACCAAGAGATGAATACACTAAGCAGATTCAAAAGAATGTGGGTTGCAATAGGTACTGGGAGATGAAGAAGCTTGCACAGGATAGAGTAGCATGGAGAGCTGCATGAAACCAGTCTCAGGACTGAAGACAACAACAACAACAATCTTGGGGATTTCGCGTCTGTATAAATTTGGCGTATTTCTTTCGTTGTTCCTTCAACTGTGTTCCAAACCGTTTTGGGTACCAAGGAGGATCAGCTCCGTTGTTTGTTAATTTATTTCGTATAAATCTGTCTATTGCTGCCGATACTATTTCTTTGAATTTAAGCCACATCTTGTCTACACTTACATTATTAATTTGGAATGAGTGGAGATTGTCTCTCAGGAATGCGTCAAGAGAATGTTTATCTGCTTTTTTCAATAGGTATGTTGCTCTCTTATTTTTGGAAGATTTGGGGATTACAATATTCATCCTCGATACTAGATTATTTGTTGCTAAGAGGTCAAGCGTGTTTTCACAACCATTTACTATTCGCGTAGGCTCATAAACTAAATGATCGAAATAGTTTTCAGAGAATGCGTTTAGCTTAACTTCGGATGATATTTTATGGGTACCTCCGGAATTAAACTAGTATTTTCACCAACATATCGAGGGTAAATTAAAATCACCACCAACTATTATCGAATGAGTTGGATATGTGTTTGAAATAAAACTCAAATTTTCTTTGAACCTTTCAGCAACTGTATCATGTGAATTGGGAGGTCGGTAAAAGGATCTAATTATTATTTTATTCAGGTTGCCAACAATGACCTCTGCCCATACCAAACCACAGGAAGTATCTACTTCAATTTCGTGATAAGTTAAACTACTTCTGACAGCAACAAACACGCCACCGACAACCGTATTTACCCTATCCTTTAACACAGGTTCTTCGCAAAAATTTCGGCTGAGCTTATATCCGGCTTTAGCCAGCTGACAGTGCCTGTAACGATTTGATCATCAGTACTTTCTATAAGCGCTTGAAGCTTTGGTACTTTCCCAACGCTGCTACGACAATTTACAACTGTTATACCAGTGGTTCCTGTATCTACATACTTCCTGTTTTGAGCCTGCACCCTTTGTGACTGAAGCCCTTCTTGTGTTTTCCCGAGACCCTGTAATCTAAAAAACCGCCCAGTCCACGCCACACAGCTCTTGCTACCCGTGTAGCTGCCTCCTGCGTATAGTGGACACCTGACCTATTCAGCCGTACCCGAAAACCCAACCACGCTTTGGCGCAAGTTGGGGAATCTGCAGCCTACACGGCCGCAGAACCGTCTGGGCCTCTGATTCAGACCCTCCACTCGATTCTGTACCAGAGGTCCGCAGTTGGTTTCGTCGGCTATGCTACAAATGGTCAGCTCTGCTTTCATCTTGCAAGCAAGACTAGCAGCCCTTACCACTTCTGTTAGCCGCTCGAAACCAGAGAGAATCTCTTCTGATCCAAAGTGACACTCATCATTGGTACTGACGTGAGCAGCCATCTGCAGTTGGCTGCACCCTGTGATCTTCACGGCATCAGGGAGGACCCTTTCCACATCTGGAATGACACCACCCGGTATGCACACGGAGTGCACATTGGTTTTCTTACCCTTCTTTTCAGCCAAGAGGCCCCATAACGTGCCTAACGTTGGAGCTCCCAACCAGCGAAAGACTTTAAGTCTTTCTTAAGATTTATATTCCTCTTGTTATTGATTATGTCGATTTAACTGTAGTTTTGAAACACATATATGACCTGTAACGCCAGTTTTGTTAACAAGTGTGATTTACATTTGATTAAGTCGTTGTTAAACTTTTATGTGACTAATATTTAAGCCCTCTCTTCAGAGTTCGTCAAGCAATATTGCATGAGAAGTATTAGTAGCGTGTTAAAGAACTCCGGAGTGAGTACTAAGGAAGTTCACACTGATTATGATACAACATGACCTCAGGTAATGCAAGGATTTGAATAAAGAAGTTAAAAATATTGAAGTCCGTCATATGTTCACACGAAAAAGCAATTGTAACTGTATTCTAAGAAAGTACGGGGCGTGCATAATTGAAGTTCCTGTTCCAAAACGCTGTAGAAACAGGAGCACTGCTCAGTATGGCGTAAAATTTCAACAGTATGTTATTGCTCTAGGAAACGTCGTGAAACGAAAAAAAAAAAACTAGCACAGATTTCACCAGTGGATGGTACTGTATGCGTCAGAATATGCACGAGAGACGCGTTGTGTACGGCTGTTCCTCAATTTACGAAACATGACTGTCAACACGAAGGGTTGCATGCTGCTGGTAAAGCTCTTCTACAAGAACGGTGACTGTGCGCCAGAAGCCGTACAGAATATTCAGACACTCAGGAGCACGAGGAAAGGTGTCTGTCGGACGTCTGCCAAGGATCTGGAGAAAATGATCACAAAGTTTGGAAATACAGTTTTTTTTAAAGTGCAGTGTGATAGAGGGAGCAAAGCAGTTCATCCGACCTCTGTCGAAGATGTCGTAGTTGTGGCCACAGCATTGGTGTGAAAACATGCAGTGCACGGGGAATTGCCCTAACGTTGGACGTGCCACCGTTTCCAAGGACATTTTAGTACACAGAATTGCATATTATCGACAAAGGAAAATCCTCACGCACATCAGCCGATACCGCTCCATTCTGAAAAGGTGACTGTGTGGTGCGAGTTGGCGGCATCGTTTCCCTTAGGGCTGTAGTTTTTCAGAAGATAAGCCCGGCTTGTCGTGTTATCTGTTTGTCAGAGGCAAAGGCAATGAGAATCTTTTGCGTGCCAACATCATTCCGACCCTTCAACAACGTGGGGGTGTGGGTAGAACCTTTTTATGCAAAACTGCACGCCTCAGGACATTGGACAGACAGTGAAACGGCTGAAGCAGAGGCATTGGGAAAATGGTAGAACTCTCTGCATCCTGGCAGTCCATATCACCTGATTTAATCCGAGTAGCTTCTGGCTGTGGGGTTATCTGAAAGATGTTGTGTTCAGTGCTCCAATTACGAACGAGGCTGAATTGAAGGCACACATTGCGCAACGCATTCTGAACGTGACTCCGATCTGTATTGGAACATGCTGTTTCCGATTTCAACTTGCAGCAGAAAACGATGGACAGCACACACAACTTCTCTTGCACCAGTATCACAACAGTTAGAAACAGATGGCATTTTGCTGTTTATGCAGTGTTTGCTCTGATGACAATTAGAAAACTATGTCACTTTGTTTTTTATGTGGTTTGTGGGCTCAGGAAAATTAACAAGCGACTCTTACCATCCGACGTGGCACGACGTTGCCGTGGTGCTTGGGCTTACGTACCTAACAGCACCTAACTGTTCGCAGCCGAACTTGTGCAGTTGGGCACACTGAACAGTACGGATGGTGTGATCTGCAACTCAAACCACAGACGTCGTATTGCGATTATCTGTCCTTTTTAGCACATTCATCTACGTTAAGA
This sequence comes from Schistocerca gregaria, assembly GCF_023897955.1. Lineage (NCBI taxonomy): Eukaryota > Metazoa > Arthropoda > Insecta > Orthoptera > Acrididae > Schistocerca > Schistocerca gregaria. Next base: position 515,298,177 of record NC_064921.1, on the reverse strand, counting down.
CGCTTACAGAAGCATCTACTGGTAAAATATTCGTTACTTTCTTTGTTCCATGAAGCTTCTCTCTTACGTTAGTAATATGCTCTTCAAATTTTTCGTCATTCTGAGGAATTATTCTCTATCTACAGCGTTTTGAAACTGGAACTTTAATTATGGACGCCCTGTACATTGTATTTATTTGTATTCAAACTTATAGTTTCCATATGTTACACTACATTATTATACCGCTGATAAAATAACAAAATAAATAACGTCACAGCTTTCTGTATTTACACTGTTCTCAAACAGTTTGAAACAACAGAATCTGTGTTTTTTGAGAATTCTGGTTGATCTGTGACCAATATCCAGTGCCTACAATCAACAATGTTTCCCACCCTGTGATACAGAATTGACGCCATTGATACTTCTGTGTGTGTTTAAAAATTTAATGTAATCTTAAAAACTCAGTAATGCAATAAAAGCAACTTTACTGGCTGTGGCCGCTGGGAAATATTTGTATCCTCCCTCTGTTAGTGGAAGCTAGCTAGTAACCTCATGCTTCTCAGTATACCAGTGGTTTCTGTTCAGATCTCTCTGCATATGAAATCATTAGCTGGATGAACAATTCTTGTTCTCGAACGGTGATTTCAGAGTAAGTATCATAGCTACCTTGGCTCCACGCGGTGAGGTAATATTTAATATAGGACTTCCCGGCAGCTCCCTTTCTCTCCGGCCGTAATGAAGAACGGCTACGGGCACAAGGGCGTTAAAAAGCTAATTTCCCTTTGAGGGGGCCTTTGGGGAGCCCGAGAAGGAAGTTCCTTCCCTAATGGGTGGAACTGCTTTTAGCGGGTGTTCTCTGAGTACGAGTGGGACACTAATCAGCTGCTAATGAAGAGGAGGGTACTGAAACACATGATCTACCGTTGGCAGAACACAAAGACCGCTTCCCTGCCCCTTGTCAGAGAAGTGTCAGCGTATGGTTCTTCACCTTGGTACCGAACTGGCTCTTGTCATTTTCTGCTGGCTACTATACAGTGCTCTGCCATGATGACGATTCCGTTATTGGTGCACTGTGCAGCCAGAAATTAGAGTATGTGATTGTCAAGTTAAACAAAGGGCTCCATTTTGTTTTATTGCAGTGTGTAGTCGTTTGCTGAGAACCGCTTTCGGACGACGCATGTGCATTATCAGAAGCAACAAGGTAATTGTGTGCCTACCACTCACGCAGATTCTGACAATGCTTTGAAATTTAATAACAACGACAACCGACAAATTCAAGAATAGTTTCCTTATGTCCACCAATACGAATACTAAAGGCATCTCATTCACAGTTGAAGTTCCCGGTTTCCGCCAATAGTTGGTGCAGCTGTTAACGGCACTGCAGTCACTGGCTATGAAACAAAATTTTAAAAAAATCAAACTGGAGTGTGGCGCTAAATTAAAAAATTCAAGACCACGTTGGCAGGCAATTAAAAAATGCAAGGTAATGGGGAATTAAAGAAGACTAAAAAAATTACCTTACATCAAAACGGAACTGCCAATCACATTGTAGTTCCAGAGCAGCCGTCGTGGCCATACTCTAATGTATCCGAACACATATACGTCAAAATCAGGGCACGAATCACGATTTTGAACGCTAATATTAAGTTCCTTAACGCTATAGCGATGTCTAAACACGTGCCTAAGTGACAAATTTATACTCTTGTCGGGTGTGCAACCACATTACATGGTCATCTAGACGCAACATTTCCACCGTCTATCTGGCCGCCATACTCTCATGAAGACCCTATTTGCTAATGTCATTGGATCTGGTTCATACCGTATGCGGCAACCCTTTAATACGCCGCGTAAGGCTAAATGCGCCTGCGCAAGAAATGGTGGCTGCCGCACCCTGTCGCAGGTGACGGTAGAGTGTCCCAAGAGTGGAAGCTGATAAAAACGATTAATCGATAAGGAGTACCACTGTTGATACATGCTGCCGGCCGAATTAATATCAGATGAAATATGGCCCTACTTTTACTTAAAGGGTAACCGTTGACTCTATTTCTAACGTTGTCAGCCTGACAGCAGAGAAATAGACCTGTAGTTTCGCACGTCTTCAACATCACCTTTATTTACGAAGAGCACTGCTCTCGCATGTTTCACACACTCCGGAAAGTTACCTGAACTGTAAGCCTCATTATTAATGTCAGTTAATGGGACTCGTGATCTATTTACGCATTCATTAAGTACAGAGGTTGGCACTTCATCCATGCTTGCTGGCTTCTTGTATGTTGATTTTTGTACTGTCTTATCAATATTTCATTTTACGAATTTTCGTTTTACTTTCTCTCCTGTGTGATTATCTGCTGTATGATGATTTATCCAACTACCCCTCTCTTTTATCGGTAAGTTATTCTGACTGTATCTGTTTCCCTTCACTTAACAACTTCACGTAAGTTATCATTTAATAAACTGAAAATAATTCTGCAATATAGAGACGTGGTGAACGAAGTTATTTTATCTGCTCACATAAAAGAACTAGGCAGAAAATTCTGAGGAGGTATAGTTTGTAAACGAGAATCGATCGTGGTGATGGGGAGTTACTTTTCCGAGAAAAAGGATACAGCTGCCGCACAAGATGACTAAGATTCAGCTACCCCTCTAGCAATGTGGAACTCTGTGCAGAGATTTACATAGCTCCATATACGTTTCATGCTTTAGTATTATTAATAACTCATTCCTGTTTTCCATGTAGTGTTAACGCACGTTGCGGAAAATAAACACCTTGGGGCATGTGTACCCATTGCGTCATCAGTGCTACATAAGGCGCGCTGTAGAGGTTTAGCATAAACTTGCGGAACTCAATGTAGGTGCTTCTTGTGACATAATAGGATCTAGCGTAGGGAATCATCTGCTCGCTCTTCAATTTGCATACCTATGGATGAGGACAATGCATAACCGCAATTCGACGATCCACCTCGCCTCACAGAAATTGGCAAAGTATCACTCAGAAAGACATCCAACTCTTTCAATCAATTCCAAGCGGACTAACTGCTTGTATAACGTCCAGAGGTGGACCAAAGCGTCATTGACTTTCTCAATTTGCGAAGAATCATCCAACTTTTCTGAAATAGTAATCATTTATTTGTTAGTACATGTACATCACATCTGCCGATTGTCCTCCCATTTTCCTTTTGTCTGTATATTATTAACCTGATTTTCATGCAGATAGAGCTGCCTATCTGTGACAGTCCTATTTTGATCCACTGAACTGTTCATAAAATTTGCTATCAGTGTCAGTTGCTTTCGTATAAATGATAATTTGATTCATCAGACACGCGCAGTTCTGATGTAGGGCTCTTCACAAGCCAGAAGAGAGCTATTGTTGGGTGTTTTTCAATGTGACGACAGCGAAGGGTGGTGGTCTGATTTGAGAGTTTGAGATGATGCTGTGCGTTTTCGGTGGAAACACACACGATGACCATATTGAGGCAGAGCATTATGTTACTTTTATATGCTTAGTAATAACAGGTAATTTTTAGGCAAACTTCTTTATGTCACTGAAACCATTCAAATCATTCTCATTATGCCGTGGTCATACAAACCTGAACAAAAGGACTACAAAAAGACAGTTATGAGGTATGTCCTAAAAATATGGAACATTTGATTGGCAGAAGTTAATTTATTGATTTGGATGTACAGAACCGTGGTCTCGATCAGAGAAGTCTCCTTGGCAAGGCAAGAACTTCTCCCAGCGCCCTCGCCATTCTTTGAAGCATTCTGGAACTTGTATTTTGGAATGTGATCTTTAGACAACCGCGGATAGCAAGGGAACCTCTAACGTCCCAGCAGAAGGATCGGAATGTCGAGCTGGGAAGAAATTTCAATATGACGTGGCCTAATGACACAAAAGCTTTTATCACTAGTGCCATTTTGACATTTTGAGGATCTGCCTGAAAACAATTTGCTGTCCACAGACGTTCGACCATCTTTGAAGCGGTTGTGCCTCTCCATTATCCGTGACTTACTCAAGGCGAGTGCCCGGAAGCCTGTTGAATGTTTTTAATGTCTTACTCTAAGGTATCCCAGAGAATGTGGCAAATTGGATGTAACGTCTGAGCTCAGTTTGACCGCAGTTCTACAACTTACAGTAATCCTACGAGCGCTCGCTATACGTCCTCACTCATAGGCCTACTGCTATCAGTGGATTTTTTCTGCTTGAGGGTGAAAAAATTACGGTTGTTCATTAATGGCTTCCCATGATATCTCCACCGAAGAAAGGATCCCACCCGTCACTAGCTTATACGGCAAATAAGTAAGATCGACACTAGAATGAAATTTTGCTCAGCAGTGGAGTGTACACTGATACGAAACTTCCTGGCAGATTAAAACTGTGTGCCGGACCGATACTCGAATTCGGGACCTTTGCCTTTCGCGAGCAAGTGCTCTACCAACTGTGGTACCCAAGCACGACTCACGAATCGTTCTCACAGCTTCAGTTCTGCCAGTACCTTATCTCCTACCTTCCAAACTTCACAGTAGTTCTTCTGCAAACCTTGCAGAACTAGCACTTCTGGAGGAAAGGATATTGCGGATGTTTCCAGAATGAAATTTTCACTCTGGAACTGATATGAAAATTGCTGGTAGATTAAAACTATGTGCCGGACCGAGACTCGAACTAGGGACTTTTGCCTTTCATGGGCAAGCGCTCTACCAAATGAGCTACGCAAGCACGACTCACAAACCGTCGTCACAGCTTCAGTTCTGTCAGTACCACGTCTCCTACCTTCCAATCTTCACAGAAGCTCTTTTGCCGGGAAGTTTCATATCAGCGCACACTCCGCAGCAGAGTGAAAATTTCATTGTGGTAACATCCCCTAGGCTGTGGCTCAGCCATGTCTCCGCAATATCCTTTCTTCCAGGAGTGTTAGTTCTGCAAGGTTTGCAGAAGAGCTTGGTAGGAGACGAGGTACTGGCAGAGCTGAAGCTGTGAGGACGATTCGTGAGTTGAGATAGGGTACTATCCTGCGAAAGGCAAAGGTCCCGATTTCGAGTCTAGGTTCGGCACACAGTTTTGATCCGCCATTAAGTTTCAAGATGGACACCTTTTGAATACATCTCGTAGTATACCCACGGGGATTGTGGATTTGAGAACGTACTGAATAGTTGCTTACACCAACAACTTATCTGTATAGTTGTTGTCTGGGGTTCACGTTTCACATTATACAGTTAAATGATCTGGTGGACAAGATGAACAAGCTAAGGCTGTTTGCTGATGACGCTGTGGTGTACGGGAAGAAGTGGTCCTAGACTGACGGTTGAGGGATACGAGATGACTTAGAAGAAATTTATAGCTAGTGTGATGAATAGCAGTATGCCCTGAATGTAGAAAAATGTTAGTTAATGTGCATGAGTAGGAAAAAGGTCCTGGAAAGTTCGATTATAGCATTAGTAATGTACTTGAATTAAAATACAAGGTGAAAGGATATCAATGATACGATTCGCTGATGACATTGCTATCCTCAGTGAAAGTGAAGAAGAATTAAATGATCTGCTGAACGGAATGAACAGTCTAATGAGTACACAGTATGGTTTGAGAGTAAATCGGAGAAAGACGAAGGTAATGAAAAGTAGTAGAAATGAAAACAGCCAGAAATTTAACATCAGTATTGATGATCACGAAGTCAATGAAGTTAAGGAATTCTGCTACCTAGGCAGTAAAATAACCAATGACGGACGGAGCAAGGAGGACATCAAAAGCAGACTCGCTATGGCAAAAAAGGCATTTCTGGCCAAGAGAAGTCCACTAATATCAAATACCGGCCTTAATTTGAGGAAGAAATTTCTGAGGATGTACGTCTGGAGTACAGCATTGTATGGTAGTGAAACATGGACTGTGGGAAAACCGGAACAGAAGAGATTCGAAGCATTTGAGATGTGGTGCTATAGACGAATGTTGAAAATTAGGTGGACTAATAAGGTAAGGAATGAGGAGGTTCTACGCAGAATCGGAGAGGAAAAGAGTATGTGGAAAACACTGATAAGGAGAAGGGACAGGATGATAGGACGTCTGCTAAGACATGAGGGAATGACTTTCATGGTACTAGAGGGAGCTGTAGAGGGCAAAAACTGTAGAGGAAGACAGAGATTGGAATACGTCAAGCAAATAATTGAGGACGTAGGTTGCAAGTGCTACTCTGAGATGAAGAGGTTAGCACAGGAAAGGATGGATATGAAATGGAATGAGTATATGAGGTTGGTAGTTAGGAAGGCAAATCCTCGACTCCGTTTCATCGGGAGAATTTCGGGTAGTAGATTGCTAGTGCGACTCATTCTTGAGTACTGCTCGAATGTTTGGGATTACCACCAGGTTGGATCGAAGAAAGACATCGGAGTGATTCAAAGGCATGCTGCTGGTTTGATACCAGTAGGTTTGAACAGTACGGAAGTACTACGGAATATTTCCTGAACTGAAATGGGAATCAACAGCATTTACTACCATGTAAAATTATGTTGAAACTCTGTCTTTTGCGGCAGAATTATAAGAAAATTGCTACCAAGATGTATCTCTGATTTATTCTTCATTGCATCCGAAAAAAATAAAAGACTGAAAAAGCTGTTAATTTTACATCTACCTTTAAACTGAAGAATATAGCTGCGATCCACAGGATACAGTTCATTTGGTATTTTGAATGACGGAGAAAGGAAGCTTCTTTTCGGAAGAATTGTACTCAGAAATATTATCGGACTTCGTGAAAATAGATGACTGCAGGTTCTAAAGAAAGTACCAAGTAAATGATAATTAAGCACAAAATGGTGTTAGAAATGATCGTGAACCAAATGAAAAGCTTTCGTATTTAATTACTCCACTTTTATTGCAATAGTTAACTTCTTATTCTGATTGCCAATGAAAAGGTCTTTTAAATAACATAGACGTAATGCAAGAAATATTTTTAGACACTTAAATGCGTATTTGATCTACCTCGAAAATAAGAATCACATTAAAGAACACAGCTCAGCGACAACAGGTATCGATCAATTGATACAGAAGCAGAAGTGTCTCTAATTGCGCTGATGCGTTGCATAGATCTATTTAATTAATTTATTAAAACTAATGTCTTTGTCCTTTTACGAAGGATAATGTTAAAGGTCACAAAATTCACATATCGATTCACTTCGCAGATGATGAATTACCAGTGAATTAAGTACTGTTTCAATTAAGCCTACTTAACCTTGTCAGTACGTAGATACTAATATTAATAAAGGGGGAAATGTATACTGATCAGCATCTACTTAAAAGCGTATTGGTTCACCTCTGGAACCTAACTTAGCAGTGATTCTGTGTGTCCTGGTTTCGACAAGTACTTGATGAGGCTTGTGCCACCAGATGCCTACGCACAGGGCACACACTGCCCGAAATTTACGACGGTTAGGTTCTGGGTGGAGAGCTGGCGCCACATAGCGTCGCAGCTGGGTTTAGCTGGAGTAACATAAGCAGAATTAGATGGCCAAGACATCAACTTGCGTTCAGTGTAGTGCTCCTCAAACCATTGCATCACGCTTCTGGCTTAGTGACAAGGATAGTTATCCTGCTGGAAGAAGCCACCGCTGTTGGGGAAGACATCAAGCGTAAGGAGTTACAAGGGGTCCCTAATCATGTGCACGTAGTCCACAGCTGTGATGGTACCTTCGATTAGTACTACAGGTCCCATGGAAGCTCGGATAACGTCCCCCATGACATAATACTGCTCCCACCGTCCTGCTTCCGTGGAGCGTTGCATGTTTCGAGCAGCAGTTCGACTGAATGACGGCGTATCTGTACACTACCATCGACCTGGTTTAACAATAAACGGGATTCATCCGACCACGGAATACGTCTGCATTGATATGCTGTTCAATTTCGATGATCCCGTGCCCTCCGTAAGAATAACTGACTATGTTGTTGGGTCAGCATGGGAACACATAGGGGTCCTCTGCTTCGGAACACCATGATCAACACTGTGCTCCGAACTATGTGCTACAAAATTCTTGTGCCTGCGACGGCACTGCACTCTGTTTTCAGATCTGCCCCACATCGTCACCTATGGTGCTTTAGATAGCGGGTTCGGTGATATGGTGTGGACCTCCAGTTTCCTGTTGCCTAATCGTGGGTCAGCATTGTTCAACCATTTTCCATAAATTTTCATACAACAGCATATAAACCGGCGACCAGCTTCGACGTTTCCGAGATGCTCGCTCCCAGGTACTGGGACATAACGATCTGGCTTTTATCAAAGTCCTTTAAGTCGGAAGGTTTCCACATTTCCACCTCTTATCGTCCCTACAGTGATTCCCCATTCTTGTCTGCTAAGCTCATATACTTCTCTTACTGCGTCACGTGCCCGCCCTCACATGGTGGTGACAATCTTTTGGCTCATCAGTGTACGTAGATTAGATGGAGATGGAGGGAACTCAACCTGACGTATTTAACAAATTTGAAGTCACGAGAGTGACTACAGAGTAATTCTTTTAATGGTGCTTGCTTAGTGCAAGTTGGTATTCGGTGAGAGGTGTGTGGCCGCCCGTTTGAGTGGAGTTCTATACTTAGGTTCCACATTTTCGGAAAGGAATTTCCGAAGCAGTTTCACATGCAATCCCGCGAAACACCCTGACCGGTATCGGTTGTCAAAGCACTCGGTTTCCCAACCGCGGCGAGTGCTCAATGCCCGTGGGCCGTATACCTCTCGCAGGACTGCTAACGTCGTGGTAGCAGCAGCCCGCTTCTTTGACGCTCGGCCCCGTCGTCGCCGCTACGCGATTCCTGGTCGCGCAGGGGGCGCCATTGTGCGCGTGGCGCTGCGGCTCGGGTTGCGCGTGCGTGCGTCCTTTCAGCGCCCGCAACCAAAGGAGCCGTCTGCCTGCCTCTGCGCTGCGGGGCGCCTCGGCTCGGGAGAGGCGGGGCAGGGAGGAGGGGGATGTTGGGTGCTGCCTGTCTCGTTGGTTTGGTCGCACTGTGCGAAAGACGAGCTACTGAGAACTACGCCATCGCTTCTGAACATTCTGACGCCCATGGTGGATTTGTTTCGGCGAAGATGACATTTTAACTTGGTAAACAATCCAGTAGAAGAGCTTATCACACAGTTAAAAATTATCACCTTGAACAATGAACGACGGAACATGAAACGTGGAAATGCTGTATGTCCTCCTCTACATATTCATTCTTAAATGCAGACATATTTTCCCAACGATGGTCGATTCGGAGGAGACCTCGGTTGTACAGGGCGGGCAAGAAGTCAAGATGGGAAAGTGTTCAAGTAACTCAACGTATTGTTTTCTCGCATGGATCTGGAAAAGTTTTGTAGGTTGAAAATAATATTTCATTCCTGTAGTACGTCTATCGTCTGGTAGAGGTCATTCAAATTACAACAATGCAGCCGTTACTCCATGAAAATACGGCAAATGATGACGCTGTTTTGCTTCTGGTTCTGGCGAATGATACGTCATGCGATCGTGTGCTGTTTGCTACCAATGTGATACTGTAGGTAATTTATAATAAAATTGAACTACGCCCGAAAAGGCCGTGAAGGCCGAAAGGTACCGACCGGCCGCCGTGTCATCCTCAACCACAGGTTTCACTGGATGCGGATATGGAAAAGCAAGTGGCCAGCACACCACACTCCCGGCCGTATGCGAGGTTACGTGACCGGAGCTACTTCTCAATCAAGTAGCTCCTCAGTTTGCCTTAGTGCACCCCACTTGCCAACAACATTCTACGCGAAAGAACTTGCCCCCCCCCCCCCCCCCCTTCTAACAGCCGTGCACCGCAAGTCTCTAAAGGAACGGAAGGTTCCAAATGATTGGAAAAGAGCACAGGTAGTCCCAGTATTCAAAAAGGGTCGCCGAGAAGATGCGCAAAACTATAGACCTATATCTCTGACGTCGATCTGTTGCAGAATTTTAGAACATGTTTTTTGCTCGAGTATCATGTCGTTTTTGGAAACCCAGAATCTACTCTGTAGGAATCAACATGGGTTCCGGAATCAGCGATAGTGTGAGAACCAACTCGCTTTATTTCTTCATGAGATCCAGAAATTATTAGATACAGGCTCCCAGGTAGGTGCTATTTTCCTAGACTTCCGGAAGGCGTTCGATACAGTTCCGCACTGTCGCCTGATAAACAAAGTAAGAGCCTACGGAATATCAGACCAGCTGTGTGGCTGGATTGAAGAGTTTTTAGCAAACAGAACACAGCATGTTGTTATCAATGGAGAGACGTCTACAGACGTTAAAGTAACCTCTGGCTTGCCACAGGGGAGTGCTATGGGACCATTGCTTTTCGCTATATATATAAATGACCTAGTAGATAGTGTCGGAAGTTCCATGTGGCTTTTCGCGGATGATGCTGAAGTATACAGAGAAGTTGCAGCATTAGAAAATTGTAGAGAAATGCAGGAAGATCTGCAGCGGATAGGCACTGGGTGAGGGAGTGGCAACTGACCCTTAACATAGACAAATGTAATGTATTGCGAATACATAGAAAGAAGGATCCTTTATTGTATGATTATATGATAGCGGAACAAACACTGGTAGCAGTTACTTCTGTTAAAAATCTGAGAGTATGCGTGCGGAACGATTTGAAATGGAATGATCATATAAATTTAATTGCTGGTAAGGCGGGTACCAGGTTCAGATTCATTGGGAGAGTCCTTAGAAAATGTAGTCCATCAACAAAGGAGGTGGCTTACAAAACACTCGTTCGACCTAACTTGAGTATTGCTCATCAGTGTGGGATCCGTACCAGATCGGGTTGACGGAGGAGATAGAGAAGATCCAGCGCGTTTCGTCACAGGGTTATTTGGTAAGCGTGATAGCGTTACGGAGATGTTTAGCAAACTCAAGTGGCAGACTCTGCTAGAGAGGCGCTCTGCATCGCGGTGTAGCTTGCTCGCCAGGTTTCGAGAGGGTGCGTTTCTGGGTGAGGTATCGAATATATTGCTTCCCCCTACTTATACCTCCCGTCGAGATCACGAATGTAAAATTAGAGAGATTAGAGCGCACACGGAGGCATTCAGACAGTCGTTCTTCTCTCGAACCATACCGACTGGAACAGAAAGGGGAGGTAATGAGAGTGGCACGTAAAGTGCCCACCGCCACACTCCGTTGGGTGACTTGCGGAGTATGAATGTAGATGTAGATGTAGATACTGGGTCGTCGCCCATCCCAGTCCTAGCACAGCCCGGCAGCGCTTAACTTCGGTGATCTGACGATAACTGGTGTTACTACTACGGCAAGGCCGTTGGCAGCAGATAGAAATGCATCACTGTTTCGTCCACCAGCAAAATCGACAAGAAAGCGGTCGTTGGAAATGAACACTCCCAGAACCTCCACGCATCGTACAGTGAAGAAACAAAGCTACTTCCATTTCTACGCCGGAGCGTCAATAAAGTAAGTGCCAATGATACTAATACACCACTTGATTCGTGAGAAAACTTACTTGGAGCTAGTCATGACTATACAAAATGTTACTCATTTTAAATCTGAAAATATTAATAATCGTAATTAGAGAATATACCACAATTAGAAGTGGACACAAGCTTTCAGGCGTATGGAACAGACGCTTGACAAGCAGGATGAGACAACGAGTCCCAAGGCAGCCGAAAGTGATTTCCTTCCCAACAGCTGACCAAACACGACAGTGAGGATTGTTTTTGACGGTTTGCCAAGGCGATGATGGTCGAGATACAACCGTCAGTGGTAACTTTCCGATGCACGTAATGGTGGAATTTCTAGTGGAAGTTATAATGATAATCGAACATTAATATGATCAAATGTCAAGGAAAACTGTCAAGTGAATATTTTCGGCAGATACTGCAAAGGGCCATGTGCACCAAGAATCATTGCAGTACGGAATAGAAGGGCAGAAATGGGCAGGTTAAAGGAGAGTAGAGATTCTGTCCGTAATCCCATCAGCCGGAATACAGTGACACTTCCCAGCAGCACCTGAAGGAGAAACAGACTCCTAAACTAAGAGAAAACGGTAGACTGTGGTTGGCACACGGCAACTGCAGGATATGCAGCACTTTTCAGTACTCATTGGAACAGCGATGAAGACAGCTCGCCTGTCTCTGTCTCAGAGAACTAAGGTAGCAGATTTACAGTGATTGGTACTAGTCTCTTGTACTATACGCCAAGTAGCTCTTCACTTATGCTGACTTATTTCAAAGAGATGATGATTTATGATTTAGGCTAAGTGCCCAGTAGCTAGCTAACCGAGTGGTAGTGAAAACATTCGTCTCTGATAAAGAACATTCTTAATGATTATTCAAAGCCTCTGACATTCTGTTAAGAAGTTTTGGTCTGACATCTCAGTAAACAAATATGTCGGTTAGAACAATATATGAATTGGCTAAAAGGAATAATTTAATACTTCAGCAGATCAATCCCGCCAACTCCACGAGAATCACCAAACTCTTGTAACCAAATACCCATCTCAAATAAAGAGAACTCCTCTCTCATCTCTATTATGAAGGGTAACAAACAACCTCACTAAACGATTATTGTCGTTAACGTCCTGACTTCACCATGTAGATAACACAGAGACCCAAATAATGTAAATGGCGTAGAGATGAAAGCTGGTTCTTCCTCGGTGCCAGTGATGGCTGTGTGTTGGTTAGATGGAGGCCAGTTGAGAACCTGCAACCCATCTGTCTGCATGTTGGACACACTGGACTTACACCTTGAGTTGACGTCGCTGACGCGACTGCATATAACAGCAGAGGCAGAAGCACTCTCATGGATTTTCCATGCACCCTGACTGCAAAACGGTACGTCAGTATGGCTATTCAACCTGTTGTACTGCCACTGACGAACGGCATTCTAGTGAGTGTTTCACAATAGGACAACACTCGCCCACATACCGCTGTTGTAACCCAAAATGCTGTACAGAATGTCGACATGTTGCCTTGGTCTACTAAATCACCAGATCAGTCTCCAATCGAACACATATGGAACATCGTTGGGTGCCAACAGCAGCGTGATCCACAAACAGCATTAACCGTCCATGTATTGACCGACAAACTGCAGCAGACATGGAACTCCAACCTACAATGTGACACGCGGAACCTGTAAAACACAATTCATGCACGTTTGCATACTTGCAATGAGCATCCCGGCGGTTACGCCGGTTATTAATGGGCCAGAATTTCACATTTGCAATGGTTTATCTCACGATTTCATTAACCTGTGATCTAGCAATGGTAATCGCTTATGTATGTTACCTGGAGAAAGGTATTCCCGAAATTTCATTACACTACATTGATTATTTTTCGGTATTGCGATTTTTTTTCCGTCAGTGTACATGAGAAGTATGTAAGAGCTCTGCTTTATTCCATTTTTCCATGTATGGTTTTCTGTTAAATACAATTTTTGCTAGAGCTAGGGAATCGTCTCTTTTTCCTATTTTCCTCTCATGTTGCTTCTTGTTTCAGTACAATAACACTAAACATTTCCGGTCCACTGGATATAAGTCTGTGTTCTGGAAAAACGTTCCACATCTAAAGTCACCTCGTCGTCATTCTGGAAATGCCCACCATGCAGTGATTTCTTCATCCGAGGCTAGAGGAAAAAGTCACTCGGTGCCATGTCAGTAGAATACGACAGGGCGCGGGGGAGGGTCGGGGCGGCAAGTAGAAGGCAAAATGCGATATCCAGAAGGAGCAGCACGCATGTCGGAAGGACACTGCATCGTACTTCTGAAAATAGAGGCACTGCAATATCATATTTATTCGTCATCATCGAGCGACCCACTTTCAATTAAAACATCTCTCCTGTACGGGAATATACATAGTGCATGTATGAGCGCAGGTTGTAGACACCTAGTTGACGACAATTGAAGTTTGGGTCTGGCTGTGTTGTGTGCTTGGGTAGCCTAATGGTAAGGCGTCGGCTCGCAAAATGCGGAAAATCCGGGTTTGATTTCCGATCCGGTGCTACATTTCATTGTCCTCGTTTCATTATATAGTTGATGGTTGTCCACATTCACAAGTGCGAATACGTTTTGTGTATTTCATAACGGCTGCCGTCACCGCTGTGTCTACAACCTGCACCCGTACATCCATTACGTATATTCCCATAGAGGGAGGAGATTTTAACTGAAAGTCGCTTGCGTGGTTTCGGCGGATAAATACCATATTGCAGAGCCTGTGTTATGATGCAAAGTTCCTTCGGACATGCATGTATGTCCAAGGAAACATGGCTTCGTTCTTCCTAACAGAATCTGCACTGCAGTATCGTGCTTATTGGTATTCCGCTTTTGTAGAGGACAGTATTTCGACGACCGACCAGTTTGTCCTTTTTTTACTGCGAGCCATTACCTGATGTGTGCTCGCCGCTACCCGAAAACATAACAGTTCGCTAACTTCATAAATTTTTCGTAAGTTGGATACGCACATTAAACAGCAACAAGAAATGAATATGAAATGACCAAACTGGTTTAAGTCTGAGAACACTGTCTTAGTAAAACTAAAGAACGAAAATTTTTACTAATTAATACCAGAGTATCCTTGTCAACAAGGATCATTGATACTACATCAAGCAAAATTTCTGTTTATTTATTGTAATTTCTCAAACTACCGCAGGAACAGAACTCTGAAGGAATCCTGTTTTTCAATTACACATTTTTCGATTGGTACTCACTTCCGTACCTGACCTTGCTGACGCACTCTCAGCTCGAAACTAGCAGTTTCGAAACTTGTAATGGGAAAAAATTTTCACATCCAGTATCTGGTCAACAAAGGCTCATGATGTAAGCTTCCTAATCACTAGTTTTTGAGACAATGTGTTCAATAAAATTCCAAAGCTCTCCTCAGAGGCTCACGAAGCAAGGCCATGTGACACTGTTATTGGCGGTTCGTCCATCTGACGGAAACGTTAAGCCCGACGGCTCCCTTGGTGATATTCGAACGGGAGTCATGCACACGCCAGCACAGGGAGTCACGCTCTCCATTCTCTCATCACCTTACACCACAAACATAACACCATATTGTATACACATACCCAATAAGACACCCACACCTCCACACCTGCACACTTTTCCGACAAGACAGCCGAACTTATCTCAAGGGGTATAATCGCTTTTTCTTTCTTTGCGCAGATGGATGAGAGAGGAGAGAGTGGGGGTGTCTCATATATAGAAGCAGCAGACGAAAGTATATTTCAGTCATCTGCCACACGCTTTAACGCGGTTTGGAATAATTCCACGCTCTACGGGCAGCAGAACGTCCATGTGTAACGGATATGACACAGTTCGGGAACCATCGGAAGTTCACATTAGCGGATTTCCATTTCCCGCCATAATTCATAATACGCCAAAGGTCATCCGAAGTACACTACTGGCCATTAAAATTGCTACAACAGGAAGATGACGTGCTACAGACGCGAAATTTAACAGACAGAAAGAAGATTCTGTGATATGCAAATGATTAGCTTTTCGTAGCATTCACACAAGGTTGGCGCCAGTGGCGACATCTACAACGTGGAGACATGAGGAAAGATTCCAACCGATTTCTCATACACACATAACAGTTGACCGGGGTTGCCTGGTGAAACGTTGTTGTGATGCCTCGTGTAAGGAAGAGAAAAGAGTACCGTTACGTTTCCGACCTTGATGAAGGTCGGATTGTAGTCTATCGCGATTGCGGTTTATCTTATCGCGACATTGCTGCTCGCGTTGTTCGATATCCAATGACTGTTAGCAGAATATGGAATCGGTGGATTCAGGAGGGTAATACGGAACGCCGTGCTGGATCCCAACGGCCTCGTATCACTAGCAGTCGAGATGACAGGCATCTTGTCCGCGTGGCTGTAACGGATCGTGCAGCCACGTCTCGATCCTTGAGTCCACAGATGGGGACGTTTGCAAGACAACAACTATCTGCACGAACTGTTCGACGACGTTCGTAGCACCATGGACAATCAGCTCGGAGACCATGGCTGCGGTTACCCTTGACGCTGCATCACAGACAGGAGCGCCAGCGAAGGTGTACTCAACAACGAACCTGGGTGCACGAATGGCTAAACGTCATTTTTTCGGATGAGTCCAGGTTCTGTTTACAGCATCATGATGGTCGCGTCCGTGTTTGGCAAAATCGCAGTGAACGCACATTGGAAACGTGTATTCGCCATCGCCATACTGGCGTCTCACCCGGCGTGATGGTATGGGGTGCCATTCAATACACGTCTCGGTCAACTCTTGTTCGCATTTACGGCACTTTGAACAGTGGACGTTACATTTCAGATGTGTTACGACCAGTAGCTCTAAACCTCATTCGATCCCTGCGAAACCCTACATTTCTTCAGGATAATACACGATCGCACGTTGCAGGTCCTCTACGGGCCTTTCTGGATATAGAAAAGTTTCGATTGCTGCCCTGGCCAGCACATTCTCCAGATCTCTCACCAATTGAAAACGTCTGGTCAATGGTGGGCGAGCAACTGCCTCGTTACAATACGCCAGTCACTACTCTTGATAACCTATGGTATCGTGGTGAAGCTGCATGGGCAATTGTACCTGTACACGCCATCCAAGTTCTGTTTGGCTCAATGCCCAGGCGTATAAAGGCCATTGTTACAGCAAGAGGTCGTCGTTCTGGGTACTGATGACTCAGGATCTATGCACCCAAATTGCGTGAAAATGTAATCACATGTCAGTTGTAGTATAATATATTTGTCCAATGAATACTCGTTTATCATCTGCAATTCTTCTTGGTGTAGCAATTTTAATGGCCAGTAATGTAGCAGAGCTTTTTGTCCAGCCAATGGCTGCTGGCTGCCCTATGACTTTTGCTGATTAAGTAGTTATATAGGGCACTCAGTGCATAAAAAAGGGTTCAAATGGTTCTTAGCACTTAACTTCTTAGGTCATCAGTCCCCTAGAACTGAGAACTACGAAAACCTAACTAACCTAAGGACACGACACACATCCATGCCCGAGGCAGGATTCGAACGTGCGACCGTAGTGGTCGTGCGGTTCCAGACCGTAGCTCCTAGAACCGCTCGGCCTCATCGGCCAGCTACTCAGTGCATACAGATATCGTTCTTCTGTTTCGGTTTCTTTTTATTGTTAATCACAGGACGCAGAAGCCATTTTTCTGTCCGTGCCTGCGTTCATTCCTCTTATAACATTAATGCTGTCTTTATTTATTTCGTCTGTTAATCAGCGCTCTGGTCAGTTAAATACTGCAAACTATGCCTATTATACGACGAAGGTAAGAAAGAAGAGCGAAGAAAATGGTCAAAATAAACGCTGATAAAGAACTTTGTCTATTTCAATTAATTGATTTAATTTTTAAGAAAAAAATTGACGGTCGGGAAAAGTGCAAGAACTTAATGCCTGATTACAGCGAAATGTAGGTACAGTTGAACGTTGTGCATACGGCCTTCATTAATACAGATCTCAGATCCGAAGTAATAATGGCAACAATCGACGACGGCATTCATTAATTTTAAAATCACGTAAGCACCTTACACAAACGGTAGGACGTTGTCAGTCAACATTTTAGATTGTCCCTTTTGATGCGAATGGAAAATGACACCGGAGAGAGAGAAGTAGTAGTCTCCATTGCAAAGAGGTAGATGCACTTCACAGAATGAATACAAGAGAATTGTTACATAACGTGCTGGTGAATTTGTTTGCCAATAGGAATAATAACTGGAAAGAAACCCACCACCTTTGATTCAGAATGATGATTCGTGATGACTCTTGTTCATCAGCAAAGAGTGACGATACTGACGAAGCTGGTGGCTATGAAGATATTGTGACATACAGAGTCGACAATGCAACTGTACTAAATAATGGTTTGTTTTGGACTCCAATCGAAAATAGTTCGATCGAACATTCATCCGAGGAATGTGTTATTTCTAATTCATTAAATTATCAGCCCTATTCGCCTTGCTTCCTTCGTGTCTTTTATTGCCACAGCTCATAATTATCTATCATTCTTTTTCCATCATAATCCTCAACATCATCAGCGGCAACAACAATAATGTTAGATATGAGCTGTGGATGTTCTGAGGAGTAAGAAAACAAAAAGGAATTGTCGACAACAAACTGTAAAAGCGTAGAGGGACATAGATGTAAGTTAAGAACTGCTGAGAGACGAAGTGATAATGCGTTCTATTGTTCACATTATTAGATGATAAATGTCATGTTATTAGAGATTATGTAAACTGTGGGGAAATTTGATTTGTGAGGGTGGTTTCTAAGAATGAAGAAGGAGGCCGATATTGCTTTATGGACAGTTTTACCCAGTGGATGAGACACGCAGGATTTGCACTGTAGTTGCCATGAGACCAGCAGGCACTGAGGGGGCACGCTGCAGTGAAGAAGAAGTTGTACTACTAATTAAGTACCATCAATTTTCCTGAGCGTATGCTCAGCGTATGCTCCAACGACAACTGATTTCACTGTTCATAGTTTGTAACCTTTGACATCTGCAAAATTACGGTTGGAGAGATGACTGATGATTTATCCTTTCAGAAATTTTACCTGAAATTTTCGAAGTAAGAGGAAATTGAAATCAGAGGATACCGTCTCACCGACGACAACGTCATTAGTGACGAAGAACAATCACGTATAGGGAAAGTAGCAACAAGGAAATAGGCCGTGCCATTTTTAAGGGAATCGCCATGTTATTTGCAGGAAGTATTTAGCTAAACCACAGAAAACTTTAAGGATCTATAGGTGGAATTTGAATGCGAGTCCAGAGGCTTAAGACCTGTAGCACCTTACATTGTGAAACATCCGAAGACCGTGTAGGCAGAGGCACATATTGTTCAAGTAACACAAGTGTTCTAGACTTTAATGTTGTACTAATTTGTAATTATATTGATATTCAGAATTAAATTCTCACTGTGCAGAGGAGTGTACGCTGATATTAAACTTCCTGCCAGTTTAAAACTGTGTGTCAGATCGGGACTCGAACTCGAGACTCTTGACTTTCGCTGGCAAGTGCTCTACCAGTCGAGCCACCCAAGCACGACTCGCGATTCGCCATATCCTTCCTTCCACGAGTGCTCGTTCTGCAAGCTTTGCAGGAGAGCTTCTGTGAAGTTTGAAAGGTAGGAGAGGAGTTACTGGCAGAATTGAAACTGTGAAGACGAGTCTTGAGTCGTGCTTGGGTAGCACAGATGGTAGAGCACTTGTCCATAAAAAGCAAAGTTCCCGAGTTCGAGCCTCGGTCCGGCACACAGTTGTAATCAGCCATAAAGTTTCATATATTAATATATTTAACTTTTAATGCGATAGTTGTCTTCCGATACAGGAAGGAAGCACTAGCGAAAATCAAGCTTGATCAATTTTGGAGAAGATATTATGACTGTTTACAGAAAATCAAGCTTGATTAATTTTGGAGAAGATATTACGACAGAGTAGAACTATGTGTACTTGGTTTTAATTCAAGTTGCAGGAAACGTCGTGCATCAATGTCTCTTTATTTATTTTTTCTTCGGCATTTTATCTGCCGTAATCGGATCTGGTAATTTGCTGATTTCGTATCTCAGCAATCGTAAGATAGCTTAATGCTTAAAAGTCGTATATACCATCTATCTGCGAAAGTTAACATATTTTTCTGTGTGTCTTTGTATTTTAGTTGCTTGCAGGTGGCTGTCCGAAGTTTGCTTGAATTTCTGTGCCATCTTATTTCAAGGAACAGCCTTCAGTTGCATCGGCTGTTAATCAGCTGTCAACAACGAACGAAGGGTGAAACACATTCCATGAAATAAGATGTTGTTCCTGTGTTTCAGCAGTTCCAGTGAGCGTGCTGTGCGTGTGTAGAATGGGGAAGGCGCGCAATCTGTCTACGTTCGACCGAGAGCGGATTGTGATGGCCGGATGCTCGGCACGAACATTTTGGAAACTGCATGACTTGTGGAGTGTTCGAGGAGTGCTGTGGTGAGTTTTTTCAACAGGTGGGGAAACGAAGTCCAAGTCCTAACGTCATGGGTTTGGGCGGCCATCACTCATTCAAGAGGTCTGCCGTCAAACTGTGGTGGAACTAACATCAGACGTCGATGCTGGGCAGAGCACAAGTGTGTTTGAGCACACATTGCACCGAACACTCCTAACGATGGGTCTCCGCAGCCGACGACCCACGGTTGTGCCAACGTTAACATCACGATATCAGCAACTACGAATGAAATGGACAAGTTATCATCGGCATTGGATGTTGGTGCAGAGCGTCGCATGGTCGGATAAATCCTGAGACTTTATTCATCATACCGATGGCAGAGCGTGAATGCATCGTCTTCCAGGCCAACAGCCCCTAAACACCTGTACTGCGGTAAGCAGACAAGCTGGTGGCTGCTGCATTATGCTCTGGGGAACATTCAGGTGAGAATCCATGAGTCCAGTGGTGCTCGTGCAAGGCAGCTTGAACAGACCACGTAGATACCTTCATGACTATCGTGTTTCCCAACGGTAGTGGAATTTTTCAACTACTTAATTCACTATGTCTTAAGACCAGGAAAGTGAGGAGTGGTTCGATGAAAGTGTCGAGTTCATTTCGATGTACTGGCCCCAAGTCGCCAGATCTGAATCTGATCGAATACATCTGGGATGTGACTGAACGTGGCGTCGTCGCCTCACCCCATTCCCCTCCACGGAATTTGCGGGAATTAGCAGACTTTTGAGTGTAGATGTGGTACCAATTCCCTCCAGCGACATTCTAATGGCTCACTGCTTCGATGCCACGACGCGTCACCGCTGTTATCTCTGCCAAAAGTGAACATACTGTCCATTAGGTATGTGGTCATTATGTTCTGGCTGATCAGTGCATAGGGTGTTAGGAGTGTAAGTGCATATACTGCAATTATGGGTACCTTGGTATGTGCCCACTTTAGTGTGTTAGTTGTTTTTCCTCTGAGTCTAACAGTCTTCTGCCAATAGTTAGATAATTTTCTACCTGACTTTTCTGCATGTGTGGATTACACCTGTCAGTATAGGCTAACCGTTATGCGTCCACACTTCAGCATCTGACCTGCTGCACGAGGAAGAAAAGCATTGATGTCCTGCTCTCGTGACATGCACTTGAAGCTACTAACCAACCTAAAAACACACTACTCCTAATAGCTATTTTTATTAGTCTGAAAATGAAGTAAATACTGATGTAATTTTGCTCATTAAACTGTCCACAGTCATCAATGAATGTATCTGCTCTTAGACCCCTCAACACCCTGTATATATACAGGGTGCTACAATACGGTACTGACAAACTTCTAGGGTTTGTAGAGGACGTCGTGAGAAACAAAATGGAGGATACGAACCCACATCTGGAAACGTCATCCAACGACGCCACAGCGGATCGAAGTTACAGGCGCTGGCGCCTATTGCTAGGTCAACCCTTCGGCAGCAAATGCGATTTTGTACCCTGACGGAGCGCAGATCGAACGTCTCACAACATTGTTTCTTATTCAGTGATCTTGACTGATTGCCACGATCGCCAGTGGAGAAGATGGAGCTAGCTGCTGAGCAGACAAGCCTTGACTCCTAAGTATGCCATGCTCTGCTGTCTAAGTTGGATGATGGTTTCAAACACGGATTTCCACCTGTAATTTATTTTTCTCTTGTACACCGAAAAATGCTGGATATTTTAGAGAGTCCCAGGAGAAAAATAAACTGCCGTTGCAAACACATGTCCGATGGCGTTATCCAACAAGACAACAGAGCACTGCATTCATAGCAGACATGACCTGTCTACACAACCACTAGCTCAGTCTTCGCCACCACCGATAGTAGCAATCCGTCGCAAGCTGTAAACAACAAACAAGATGGTGAGACGTTCCGCCTATGATCCGTCAGCACAGAACGTCCGTTTGCGGTAGAAGAGGTGGCTTAGCTTCAGGCGTCGGCAACTGTAACTTTGACGCTCTGTAGTCAGTAGTAAGGCTGTATGGCGTTTCTGGATACAAGTGCCCATCCTCAATTTCTTCCTCACGGTGTCCTCTACAACCCCCTCGAAGTTTGGTATCTTTTGAAGCACAATGTACACAGGATGAACATTAATAAAACCTGACAAACTGCAGGGACGGATTTCTGTCTGGAAATGGAGGGGGGGGGGGGGGGATGGTGTGGTTTTTGTAATGTTTTGTGGTTCCTGGCAGAATGAGGAGAGGGGTCTTGCGATAGGTGGGTGGCCAGTTTCCTCTAATTACAACACAAGATGGATACGTTGCTGTTCAAATGTGTGTGAATTGCTAAGGGACCAAACTGCTTAGATCATTGGTCCCTAGACACACTACTTAAACTAAGTTATGCTAAGACAACACACACGCACACACACACACACACACACACACACACACACACACACACACACACACCCATGCCCGAGGGAGGACTCCAACGACCGGTGGGAGGGGCCACGAAGTCCATGACATGCATACGTTACTAAAATACACTTTATTACAGGCGCCTATTAAGTACGTAACTTCAATGATGACCACTCTTGAGTTCTATGGTTACCAGCAATCAAATAGCATTTACTACTTTTTGAATCAAATCCTACCTAAGGTGCGAGGCGAAGACTAGAGTTCAGTGCGACGAACTGAAGAGCAATGCGAATTGAGTCCCCAATGCAACGTACGTAGGTACTGAGATTGAGCGACTACAGTCAGAGGTTCGAATCCTACCTCGGGCATGGATGTGTGTGATGTCCTTAGGTTAGTTAGGTTTAAGTAGTTCTAAGTTCTAGGGGCTGATGACCTCAGAAGTTAAGTCCCATAGTACTCAGAGCCATTTGACTGATTCAGCTCGGTCGGCGGCGGCGCCCTATACGCACGCTGCCCAGGGGGCGTTATCGGCGTATAGCCTGGGGACGTGTCTCGGTTTTGTCCTGTCAGCGCGCTTAATTCAGCGCCTGCTACACAACGATTTACAGTGATGACCGGCGTGCTGGCGAAGGCATATGCCAGCACACTGTGAACAAGTCTCCGGAAATGCATCGTCGCCACTGTAAATGGCGCTGACGAATGGATGTTTCTATTACCATGCGCCTATGTTCCTTGTGTATTGCAAGCTGTGTGATTGGTTCAGCGTATTATAAGCCTGGTATTCATGTCGGGAACAGCCTGAGAAGGTGTTTGTGTGCGGCCAAACAGGTGGAAAACGATAGAGAGGCAGCATGGCTATACCAAAACGAGTAACCTCACAGACACCAACCACATCGCATAACATTTGACATCCGTTTTACGCACATGTGAGATCAAGGGTCTTTACATACACCAGATCTGGAGGACCCTTTTCTACAGGATATTGAGGCAAAACCTAGTATAAGTTCTATGCAAGTGGTCCGCCAATATAGTGTAAGCAAAAGTATGATTATGTGAATCCTGCATGACAACCTCAACTATCCTCGTCACCTACAACGAGTGCAAGGATTGTCAGCGACGGATTTTTGCACCAGACCGTCACAGTTATGGGATTTATGTCATCAGTCCTATTTTCCAAGGAAGCAACCTTTACCAGAACTGGCATCATCAGTCTTCATGATTGTCATCTGTGGGCTACAAACACGGCTCATTGTCAGAGGAACTTTTATTCGTCGGCGCCTTCTACCACGGCAACGATGCATTTCCGGACACATGCTTATAGGACCTCTTTTATTCAATTTCCAGTCAGTAATCCGTCCCCCTAGTTTGTCGATTTCATTAATGTTCATCCTGTTAATAGCCTCGTCAGACTGCCAGACCACTTGCCATCTATACCAAACACGGAACCAATATCAATCTAAAATGAGATTTTCACTCTGCAGCGGAGTGTGCGCTGACATGAAACTTCCTGGCAGATTAAAACTGCGTGCCCGACCGAGACTCGAACTCGGGACCTTTGCCTTTCGCGGGCAAGTGCTCTACCATCTGAGCTACCGAAGCACGACTCACGCCCGGTACTCACAGCTTTACTTCTGCCAGTATCCGTCTCCTACCTTCCAAACTTTACAGAAGCTCTCCTGCGAACCTTGCAGAACTAACGCTCCTGAAAGAAAGGATATTGCGGAGACATGGCTTAGCCACAGCCTGGGGGATGTTTCCAGAATGAGATTTTCACTCTGCAGCGGAGTGTGCGCTGATATGAAATTTCCTGGCAGATTAAAACTGCGTGCCCGACCGAGACTCGAACTCGGGACCTTTGCCTTTCGCGGGCAAGTGCTCTACCATCTGAGCTACCGAAGCACGACTCACGCCCGGTACTCACAGCTTTACTTCTGCCAGTATCCGTCTCCTACCTTCCAAACTTTACAGAAGCTCTGCTGCGAACCTTGCAGAAAGGTCCCGAGTTCGAGTCTCAGTCGGGCACACAGTTTTAATCTGCCAGGAAGTTTCAATCTTAATCTATTTGACGTTTGTATTTCTGTGTGCTCAGGTACGAGACAAATTTCTTTGAATTTGCTGCATTATTTTACCCTGATGACCACTGAATTCGCAGTGCTACGAACGCCGCATGGAACAAAAGTCAAACTGGAATTAATTGTACTACACTCTTCGATTAGGTTTCAGCGTTACCACACAAAATGTCGAAAGAGGTAGGAATAAGTAAACTAAATGTAGAGTATAAAAGTACATTCTTAATAGAAGACTTAAAAGCACCGTTAACGTAATAATTTCAAAAGTTCGCCTTGGCAGCTGGGCCGTCGGCGTGGCTGAATGCCACACGAAGGCGCCTTTGTTAGTTTCACTGCCGGATCGGAGATTTTCTTCACTCGGGGACTGGGAATTGTTTTGTCCTCATCACCATTTCATAGTCAGCGACGCGCAAGTCGCCTAAATGGAGTCACATGAAATGACTTGAGCCCAGCAGCGACGCGCCACACGACAGAAAGATTTCAGAAGAACAGTTAGGCTTCAGTAAGGGACGTTTATATGACGGTACGTCTTTTATAGCACCCCATGTAATTGAAAAGCCCCGGGATCTTGCCTTAGCGATGCACTTAGCATTTATTGCTCATGAAAAAACCTTTGAAAGAGAAAAAAAATTGAACCAAATGGCTATGAGCACCATGGGACTTAACTTCTGAGGTCATCAGTCCCCTAACTAACCTAAGGACATCACACACATCCATGCCCGAGAAAGGATTCTAACCTGCGACCGTAGCGGTCGCGCAGTTCCAGACTGTAGCGCGTAGAACCGCTCAGCCACTCTAGCCGGCCCATTTCAACCATTTCTCCCTAACTCCTTGGAACGAGGTGATGATGATGACGATGACGATGGCGATGTTGAAGATGCGGTGATTTCACAGTATAAAGGGTGCGAAATTTAGTGTACAGAACTTCCACATTTGGCAGCAACAGTGACCCTAACGCGGCTGAGCACAGAATCGAACTGAGCGTGGATGACAGATATCGGCCCACCACTCCATGCTGCTTCAACATTATGCCAAGCTTCATCCATTGTGAGTCGCTTGTGAGTGGTGGGACTCACGCCTCTGCAACAATCAGCCAGCTGTTACCAGATGGTGGGTGATATGTAGAACGTGTTGGCCAGGGCAACATTCGAACACCCGCTGTATCCGTGGATGTCAGGACAGCACAAGCAAGACGTGGTGTTGAAATATTTTGTGACTAGGAACCTGAAGTTAGCAAAACCACCGGCATTAACTGAGTCAGAAATGTAACAGCTGCTGTTCAATTACCGGCCATGCGACACAGAATGACTGAGTTGCGTTTTCTGTGTCATCCTATTCCACCCATGAGGATGAAAAAAGCAACCTGATCCTCCTCGGAGATTTTACAGTCTAATACCGCGATCGTGACGCTATTCCCAGTACCGAAACGTTTCGTAAGAGACGACGTGGTGGCACTCCTGTCTCCAGCGTTTTCGCTGGCTGGACCACTGTCGATACGGCTCTCACTACCGTCGCGGAAAGGATAGCTGCATGAGTCGTTGCCTTGCTGAGTGACTGTGGTGGTCAACACGTCGTCTAATTGTTCCTGTAGATACGTATCTCCCTGCAGACGAGCCCGTTTCCTGACTAAATGTGCAAAACGTGGCTGTACGAAGCTGAGCAGACTAAAGGCCGAATTACTAAATGTCTTCTTCCAAAGCTGTTTCACAGAGGAAGACTGCACTGTGCTTCCTTCTCTAGATTGTCGCACAGTTGACAAAATGGTAGATATCGAAGTAGACGACAGAGGGATAGAGAAACAATTAAAATCGCTCAAAAGAGGAAAGGCCGCTGGTCCTGATGGGATTCCAGTTCGATTTTACACAGAGTACGCGAAGGAACTTGCCCCCCTTCTTGCAGCGGTGTACCGTAGGTCTCTAGAAGAGCGAAGCGTTCCAAAGGATTGGAAAAGGGCACAGGTCATCCCCGTTCTCAAGAAGGGACGTCGAACAGATGTGCAGAACTATAGACCTATATCTCTAACGTCGATCAGTTGTAGAATTTTGGAACACGTATTATGTTCGAGTATAATGTCTTTTCTGGAGACTAGAAATCTACTCTGTAGGAATCAGCATGGGTTTCGAAAAAGACGATCGTGTGAAACCCAGCTCGCGCTATTCGTCCACGAGACTCAGAGGGCCTTAGACACGGGTTCACAGGTAGATGCCGTGTTTCTTGACTTCCGCAAGGCGTTTGACACAGTTCCCCATAGTCGTTTAATGAACAAAGTAAGAGCATACGGAGTATCAGATCAATTGTGTGATTGGATTGAGGAGTTCCTAGATAACAGAACGCAGCACGTCATTCTCAATGGAGAGAAGTCTTCCGAAGTAAGAGTGATTTCAGGTGTGCCGCAGGGGAGTGTCATAGGACCGTTGCTATTCACAATATACATAAATGACCTGGTGGATGACATCGGAAGTTCACTGAGGCTTTTTGCAGATGATGCTGTGGTGTATCGAGAGGTTGCAACAATGGAAAATTGTACTGAAATGCAGGAGGATCTGCAGCGAATTGACGCATGGTGCACGGAATGGCAATTGAATCTCAATGTAGCGAAGTGTAATGTGATGCGAATACATAGAAAGATAGGTCCCTTATCATTTAGCTACAAAATAGCAGGTCAGCAACTGGAAGCAGTTAATTCCATAAATTATCTGGGAGTACGCATTAGGAGTGATTTAAAATGGAATGATCATATAAAGTTGATCGTCGGTAAAGCAGATGCCAGACTGAGATTCATTGGAAGAATCCTAAGGAAATGCAATCCGACAACAAAGGAAGTAGGTTACAGTACGCTTGTTCGCCCAATGCTTGAATGCTGCTCAGCAGTGTGGGATCCGCACCAGGTGGGGTTGATAGAAGAGATAGAGAAGTTCCAACGGAGAGCAGCGCGCTTCGTTACAGGATCATTTAGTAATTGCGAAAGCGTTACGGAGATGATAGATAAACTCCAGTGGAAGACTCTGCAGGAGAGACGCTCAGTAGCTCGGTACGGGCTTTTGTTGAAGTTTCGAGAACATACCTTCACCGAAGAGTCAAGCAGTATATTGCTCCCTCCTACGTATATCTCGCGAAGAGACCATGAGGATAAAATCAGAGAGATTACAGCCCACACAGAAGCATACCGACAGTCCTTCTTTCCACGTACAATACGAGACTGGAATAGAAGGGAGAACCGATAGAGGTACTCAGGGTACCCTCCGCCACACACCGTCAGGTGGCTTGCGGAGTACGGATGTAGATGTAGATGTAGGTGTAGATCTGAGTGAACTACACATATTTCGGCTCGTTCAGATGCTAGTCGTGTGGGTTTGTAGAGATCCTTTATGGCGTTGGGTGTTTCCTAATGCCCTTTTAACACATTTTTTTCACGTTATACAGATACTCGACAGCTCTTCTAACAGATATTCAAAAAATGGAGAGAGAAAAATTGACAATTTCTCCACATTTGATTAATTCGACATAAATTCCACCTACGCCAATAGCTTTTCTGTTTATTGTTATCTACAGATTAAATCATGTCGTCTTCTCTCTATACTGTGTAACCACAATAAGTAAAGTTTCGCTGCTTGTCATCCCTTCTGGTGTTGCAGTTGATCAGTAGCGTAGTTCAATACTCATAGTGTGGAGCAGTAATCGTGCATGCGGGAAGAGAGTATGGGAAGCAGCAGTCATTAAGGGTCGTTACCAGTAATAACAGGTCCGTTAATTTGGGCTATCGCGTCCAACTGAGTGCCAGTCCAAATGCAAAGTGTGTATCCGACGGGCATCCAGCCAGGTGCACTCGTACGTGGGAGAGCGAGGGCTGCGGCGCTCCTCGTTACCGCTCTAATTCCGGTACGCTGGTCGAGAAGAACGAAAGGCATTTATGCCACGAACAATAGCGAAAGTCTCGTTGTAAACTCCATTACCGCGAACGGGTAAGTGCGCGCTCGTAACCCGTAAATACGCGGGCGCACACTAAAACACACACGCGTGCGCCGATACGCACACACACGGACACGCAGGCACTTGCTGGCGGTGGCGAGCGGACGCACAGATTGCCCGCGGCGAGGCGGGTGGCGGGGAACACGCGCTAGCCGGGAGTTCGATTTCAATTATTCAGCCGGCGCTGAAGCGGCGGAGCAGAGCAGTCGCCCCGTGCGTGGCGCCCGCCCCGGAGGACAATTTCCGATATTGGCGGCGGGTGTGCCGCGCCTGCGGGACCAGCCTTTGTGTGGGCCCCGGCATGTGTGTGTGTGTGTGTGTGTGTGTGTGTGTGTGTGTGTGTGTAAGCGCTTACGGCTCTGCGTGTACCGTGAAAGCAATCGGAGCGTTTTTCTTTCGCTTTTTCCGATATCAGATACATTATGATAACGGTGACGTTCCTGATGGCGACTGAAGCCATGTATTCGTGTTAAGTCATCATCATTTAAGATATACAGGGTGTTACAAAAAGGTACGGCCAAACTTTCAGGAAACATTCCTCACACACAAAGAAAGAAAATATGTTATGTGGACATGTGTCCGGAAACGTTTACTTTCCATGTTAGAGCTCATTTTATTACTTCTCTTCAAATCACATTAATCATGGAATGGAAACACACAGCAACAGAACGTACCAGCGTGACTTCAAACACTTTGAGACAGGAAATGTTCAAAATCTCCTCCGTTAGCGAGGATACATTCATCCACCTTCGGTCGCATAGATTCCCTGATGCGTTGATGCAGCCCTGGAGAATGGCGTATTGTATCACAGCCGTCCACAATACGAGCACGAAGAGTCTCTACATTTGGTACCGGGGTTGCGTAGACAAGATCTTTCAAATACCCCCATAAATGAAAGCCAAGAGGGTTGAGGTCAGGAGAGCGTGGAGGCCATGGAATTGGTCCGCCTCTACCAATCCATCGGTCACCGAATCTGGTGTTGAGAAGCGTACGAACACTTCGACTGAAGTGTGCAGGAGCTCCATTGTGCATGAACCACATGTTGTGTCATACTTGTAAAGGCACATGTTCTAACAGCACAGGTAGAGTATCCCGGATGAAATCATGATAACGTGCTCCATTGAGCGTACGTGGAAGAACATGGGGCCCAATCAAGACATGACCAACAATGCCTGCCCAAACGTTCACAGAAAATGTGTGTTGATGACGTGATTGCACAATTGCGTGCGGATTCTCGTCAGCCTACACATGTTGATTGTGAAAATTTACAATTTGGTCACGTTGGAATGAAGCCTCATCGGCAAAGAGAAAATTTGCACTGAAATGATGATTGACACATTGTTGGATGAACCATTCACGGAAGTGTACCCGTGGAGGCCAATCAGCTGCTGATAGTGCCTGCACATGGTACGGAAACAACTGTTTCTCCCGTAGCACTCTCCATACATTGACGTGGTCAACGTTACCTTGTACAGCAGCAACTTCTCTGACGCTGACATTAGGGTTGTCGTCAACTGCACGAAGAATTGCCTCGTCCATTGCAGGTGTCCTCGTCGTTCTAGGTCTCCCCCAGTCGCGAGTCATAGGCTGGAATGTTCCGTTCTCCCTAAGACGCCGATCAATTGCTTCGAACGTCTTTCTGTCGGGACACCTTCGCACTGAAAATCTGTCTCGATACGAACTTACCGCGCCACGGCTAATTACCCGTGCTAATCCATACATGAAATGGGAATCTGCCAACTCCGCATTTGTAAACATTGCACTGACTGCAAAACCACGTTCGTGATGAACACTAACCTCTTGATGCTACGTTCTAATGTGCTTGATGCTAGTACTGTAGAGCAATGACACGCATGCCAACACAAGCACCGAAGTCAATATTACCTTCCTTCAATTGGGCCAACTGGCGGTGAATCGAGGAAGTGCAGACGAAACTAAAACGAGCTCTAACATGGAAATTAAGCGTTTCCGAACATATGTCCACATAACATCTTTTCTTTATTTGTGTGTGAGGAATGTTTCCTGAAAGTTTGTCCGTACCTTTTTGTAATACCCTGTATACCGGGTGATCAAAAAGTCAGTATAAATTCGAAAAGTTAATAAACCACCGAATAATGTAGATACAGAGCTAAAAATTGACACACATGCTTGGAATTACATGGTGTTTTATTAGACCAAAAAAAATTTCTAGACACGTGAAAGATCTCTTGCGCTCGTCGTTTGGTGATGACGGTGAGCTGAGCTGCCACTTTCGCCATGCTTGGCCTCCCAGGTCCCTAGACCTCAGTCCGTGCGATTATTGATTTTGGGGTTACCTGAAGTCGCAAGTGTATCGTGATCTACCGACATGTCTAGAGATGCTGAAAGACAACATCCGACCTCAATGCCTCACCATAACTCCGGGCATGCTTTACAGTGCTGTTCACAACATTATTCCTCGACTACAGCTATTGTTGAGGAATGGTAGTGAACATATTGGGCATTTCCTGTAAAAAACATCATCTTTGCTTTGTCTTACTTTGTTATGCTAATTATTGCTATTCTGATCAGATGAAGCGCCATCTGTCGGACATTTTGTTAGCTTTTGTATTTTTTTTTTTTTTTGTTCTAATAAAACCCTATGTCATTCCAAGCGTGTGGTGTGTGTCAATTTGTACTCCTTTATCTACATTATTCCGTGATTTATTCAGTTTTCAAATTTATACTGACTTTTTGATCACCTGGTACTACTAGAAAACTACTACTTGACTTCGAAAAAACCGATCCACAACTGATAATTTGTTTACTATGCCACAGATCTTTGAGAAATACTGGGGATTTAACAAAAAACATCCACGGTCTCTTCATTGACTTCCAGCGAGCCTACGACAGCATCCACAGAAGTAGCCTCTACAGCACATTACGAGCATTTAGTACACCTAGTAAAATCATTAGAATGACACAACTATGCATGAATGGCTCCCAGGCAGCAGTGAAGTTCAGAGGATCCATATCCCCCGCCTTTCCAATTAAAACAGGCTTACTACCGGGAGACTCTCTTTCATGTGTCCTCTTCAAACTTGCATTAGAGGAAGTGGTTCGGGAGAGTTAATTTACATCTATACAATGGTCTCCGATTCGAACACATTGAAATAAAACTCCTGGCTAATGCAGATGATACAGTGTTGCTGAGTGAAACTGAATAAGAACTGAAAGACATGTACAGATCTCTCATTCACAGTGCCAGCAAAATGGGGTTTTGATTAACCAAGAGAAAACCGAATATGTGGAAATATGTCGAGCCATAAACCCAAATCTTTGTTGTTCAAATGTGTGTCAAATCTTATGGGACTTAACTGCTAAGGTCATCAGTCCCTAAGCTTACACGCTACTTAACCTAAGTTATCCTAACAACAAACACACACACCCATGCCCGAGGGAGGACTCGAACCTCCGCCGGGGCCAGCCGCACAGTCCATGACTGCAGCGAATTTCACCGCTCGACTAATCCAGCGTGGCCCAAAATCTTTACTTTGATATTGACCAGCATTCTAAATTCAGAAAAGTTCTCCAGTTTAAATAGCTTGGATAACGTTTCAACAATAAAAATATCATAACAATGGATATAAATGAAACAATAGCCTCAGGATCAAGATGTCTGTACTCAGCAACCCACTCAAAAGTAAAGCATTGTCAATCACCACAAAGATGAAGATATAAGCCATGTCTCCGCAATATCCTTTCTTTCAGGAGTGCTAGTTCTGCAAGTTTCGCAGGAGAGCTTCTGTAAAGTTTGGAAGGTAGGAGACGGATACTGGCAGAAGTAAAAGCTGTGAGTACCGGGCGTGAGTCGTGCTTCGGTAGCTCAGATGGTAGAGCACTTGCCCGCGAAAGGCAAAGGTGCCGAAATCGAGTCTCGGTCGGGCACACAGTTTTAATCTGCTAGGAAGTTTCATATCAGCGCACACTCAGCTGCAGAGTGAAAATCTCATTCTGATATACAACATTATCATGTGCCCCATAGTACTGTACGTTTCAGACAGCTGGGCGCTCGCAAAGAATGAAAGAGAAAAACAGAATGTTTTCGAAAGAAATGTAACGAGAAAAATCTGGGGACTTTTACTGGAGAGTGGTGTACGGAGAATTCGAAAGAACAATAAAATTTATCAGTTAATGAAGCAACCCACTCTCATCCAGAAATTCGAAAGTAGAAGACTGCAATGGGCTGGACATGTGGCTAGAATGGAAAACAGAATCACCAAGAAAGCCTTTGAAGGAACTCTTCAGGCAACAAGACCATTGGGCCGACCCCGTACAAGGTGGAAAGATGATACAGAGAAAGACATTGAAGCATTAGGAATTTCCACATGGAGAGAGGTTTCGAGAGATAGAAGGCAGTGGAGGCAGATCATTGATGCAGCGCGTGGTCTACAGGGCCTGTGATCACTGAGAGAGAGAGAAAGAAAGAGAGAGAGAGAGAGAGAGAGAGAGAGAGAAAATTTGTGCACTCTTTCAAGGGGTTTCCAATTCACTAAGGATCTATTGTTGCAAAGGTGTATATGGAGGACGTTAAACGGTTGCATTTACAGATCAACAGCACAAACGGTTCTGAGGTACGAGGTATCGACCCATGCTGAAACACCCTTATTAGTAACTTGCGTGGTGTGGCCTGCACGGACTGAGTCTGGCATCCAGGCGCTCTTACAGATGGCGAATTCTGTCCTGAGATACGTTCTTGCATGCCGGCTCGATCTGGTCACGAGATTCTGTGAGAGTTGTTGCCTGATGAGTCACACGAGTCACTTCTTGCCCCATCATATGGTAGACGTGCTCGACTGGAGACAACTCTGGAGGTCGTGATGGCCAGAGAAGTTCCTGAGCGTCTGGCACTGTGCGGCTGGTCCCGGCGGAGGTTCGAGTCCTCCCTCGGGCATGGGTGTGTGTGTTTGTCCTTAGGATAATTTAGGTTAACTAGTGTGTAAGCTTAGGGACTGATGACCATAGCAGTTAAGTCCCATATTTTTTTTAAAAAAATCTTGCAGAGCACGTTGCGTTTCAAGGGAAGTGTGTGGGCGAGCACTGACCTGTTGGAACAACACCTTAACTTCTGTTGAAATAACGGCGAAAGAACTGGTCTAAGAACATTCTGCAGGTACCGAGCGCTCGTTAGCGTCCTCTCTACAAACAACTAAAGTGAACAAAGTGAACAAGAGTTGTAACTTGCCGCACCCCTGACCACGGGATGGGGTCAGTGTGTCTTGGAGGAATACACTGTAACGAAGAAGTGCTCGCCAGGCTTATGTCGCAAGCGCAGAGTACCATGACTTGCGTGAAGGCAGAATGCGGTTTCATCGCTGAAGACCACAGTGCGCCATCCCATGTCACAAGTTATCATCTGGCTTCACCAGTCAGGGACTGCATGTCGACGCTGTAGCGTCAGTGAAAGACGGGCTGTAGGTCAACGTGCCCGTAGACACACTGCTATCGGGCTCACAACAGTTCGTACTGACACCTCTGGCCTCAGAAGCTGTCTTATCTGTGCTGCAGTAGCTGTACAATCTATAACTGTTGCCCTTACAACACGACAACCCTGGCGGGCGCCTGTGCTGCAAGGACCTTCAGAACGTCGTCTACAGACGTGACCACTGATACCAGCATCGTTGCACGACTGACGCAGTACGTCCAGTGTGTGGCAAATCTGCGAAAGAGCTATCCCGCCACTCGGAAGGCTTCAGTTGGCTGTAGGAAGCACGGGCTAGTGAATTTAATTTGTATTATTGCATAAGAGGCTGTAGAGTGTCTGTATTTCAATGTTTCAAGTTATTATTTCCGTTACCTGAGACAGGTTAAATGAAACATATAACACGTCAGCCTCAGTTGCAAGTAGAAACCAATCTTTACCTAGGTTTCAGCCAAAATAATTTGGCCTTCTTCAGAAGCTACTGACATTAAATTACTGCTCTGAGCACTATGGAACTTAACTTCTGAGGTCATCAGTCCCCTAGAACTTAGAACTGCTCAAACCTAACTAACCTAATGACATCACACACATCCATGCGCGAGGCAGGATTCGAACCTGCGACCATAGCGGTCGCGCGGTTCCCGACTGTAGCGCCTAGAACAGCTCCCTCCACAGAACTAAGTTCGGTTACATATTACACCATTAACCGCTTTAATGGTCATAATCCAATACCTAACGTAAAGGTAGCTACGTTAAGCATCTACACTCCTGGAAATGGAAAAAAGAACACATTGACACCGGTGTGTCAGACCCACCATACTTGCTCCAGACACTGCGAGAGGGCTGTACAAGCAATGATCACACGCACGGCACAGCGGACACACCAGGAACCGCGGTGTTGGCCGTCGAATGGCGCTAGCTGCGCAGCATTTGTGCACCGCCGCCGTCAGTGTCAGCCAGTTTGCCGTAGCATACGGAGCTCCATCGCAGTCTTTAACACTGGTAGCATGCCGCGACAGCGTGGACGTGAACCGTATGTGCAGTTGACGGACTTTGAGCGAGGGCGTATAGTGGGCATGCGGGAGGCCGGGTGGACGTACCGCCGAATTACTCAACACGTGGGGCGTGAGGTCTCCACAGTACATCGATGTTGTCGCCAGTGGTCGGCGGAAGGTGCACGTGCCCGTCGACCTGGGATCGGACCGCAGGGACGCACGGATGCACGGCAAGACCGTAGGATCCTGCGCAGTGCCGCAGGGGACCGCACCGCCACTTCCCAGCAAATTAGGGACACTGTTACTCCTGGGGTATGAGAGTCGCTTCTGCCTTGGTGCCAATGATGGTCGTATGCGTGTTTGGCGCCGTACAGGTGAGCGCCACAATCAGGACTGCATACGACCGAGGCACACAGGGCCAACACCCGGCATCATGGTGTGGGAAGCGATCTCCTACACTGGCCGTACACCTCTGGTGATCGTCGAGGGGACACTGTATAGTGCACGGTACATCCAAACCGTCATCGAACCCATCGTTCTACCATTCCTAGACCGGCAAGGGAACTTGCTGTTACAACAGGACAATGCACGTCCGCATGTATCCCGTGCCACCCAACGTGCTCTAGAAGGTGTAAGACAACTACCCTGGCCAGCAAGATCTCCGGATCTGTCCCCCATTGAGCATGTTTGGGACTGGATGAAGCGTCGTCTCACGCGGTCTGCACGTCCAGCATGAACGCTGGTCCAACTGAGGCGCCAGGTGGAAATGGCATGGCAAGCCGTTCCACAGGACTACATCCAGCATCTCTACGATCGTCTCCATGGGAGAATAGCAGCCTGCATTGCTGCGAAAGGTGGATATACACTGTACTAGTACCGACATTGTGCATGCTCTGTTGCCTGTGTCTATGTGCCTGTGGTTCTGTCAGTGTGATCATGTGATGTATCTGACCCCAGGAATGTGTCAATAAAGTTTCCCCTTCCTGGGACAATGAATTCACGGTGTTCTTATTTCAATTTCCAGGAGTGTATATTTCCACGCACGAATGCGCATGGCCATCAACAGTGCTCGGTACACAGCTGCTTACTGCGATTAGATCCGGTGCAGCTCTCGCGGCCTACCGACCTCGTCCGCGCAGTGGGGCCTGCTGTTTCTCTGCAGCTAAGTAATGTAGATTCATGACTGCGTACTACCGTGCTGTAGTTTTATACTTGACGTGGACAAACTTTTGCATGCAGTAGTTTAGTGTCAATAACTTCTGGAGAAGGCCAAATTTAATTTGGCTGAAACCTAGGTAAAGACTGGTTTCTATTTGCAACTGAGGCTGATGTGTTATACGTTTAATTATCACAGTTGCTGACGGGGCTTTACGATGTTAAAAATTCATAGGTGGAATAACCTCAGGTTTTAAGAAGAATGCAGTGATTTCATTTTCAAAGAAGGAAGTACAAACGGGTGTGTGGTATTCTTAATAATTCACGGCTGCAAAATACTGACACGAATTATTTAAAGAAGGATGGACAAAATGGTCAAAGCAACCATCAGGGGACGTTTTGGACCCCGAGACGTGTAGGATCACGTGAGGCGAGGCTAGCCCTATGGGTAGAAGATAGCTTAAACGTTTGTACATTTAGATAAAGATTTTGACAACGTTGTCTGGGGTACACTGAAAGACATTATAGACAGTAAGGAGGTTCACATTGATATAGCTCACAGTCGTTGAGGATACATGACGAGCCTTGCACGGGAGGGACTAACGTGCAAAGCCGCATCAAACCAGTCTTCGGCCTGTAGACAATAACAACAAACATAATTCGAAATGAAGGCCCCGTTGTCGAGGTTTCTAAAATTTGATCCAGATTTTTCATCATGGCTTGGTGAAGAGACAGACGCCCCTGAAGAATCGCAAAAAATTCCTTCACTTGTAGTCCATGTAGATATTGCTCTAAGATTTTCGGATTTCTTTACAGAAACACAGAAGTGTGAAAACATTGAGAACAACTATCCCGTGTGGAACTGAGTACTATTAGTGAAGCAGGTTCTCGAAATATGCAGCTGCGTCTGCTTCACCAGGTCCTGATGTAAAACCTACAACGAATCCTGGAAAACATGACATTGAAGTTTTCGATCTGGAATACCTGCTGGAAATAAAAACCCGAAAAACCGAAATAAACATAGGTGATGAACTTTTAGTCATAAAACGTATGTCATTGACTCTATGTATCAACTTTAGCCATTAAAGATTCTTTAAAGTATTGTTAATTTGCTCGAATAAAATTATTTTAGCGATTCTAATAAATGAAATGGAGAAAAATAAAACGAAATAAAACGGAGTCTGAAATAAAAACTTGTGTGAGACCAGGTGATCATTGTTTAACTGTGTTTTTGAAACTAATTATGAATATCTGGAACTTTAAGCTAAAAATCAGGAAACGAACAATAATTCTAAGACGAAATTGAAACAGATTAAAATAAACTGTACGGTTTTTGTAGACAATTTCGTAACATGTCCATTGCCATGTATTGACATCTTATTGATATATGCATTGTTAAGCTTCAGGATATTGGAAGCCAGCGAGGACTCTCCAAGACTGGAAAATCGAGACATAATGTAGAGAGCAGGCAAGAGTGGTATCGGTTGGGTTACCATAGGTAAACCGTAACGCCAAAGGCCTGCGAATTTCAGACCCTTTTTGCACGTATCCCACGGCAAGAGTTTAAGTTCACACAGTTAACTGGTAATTTCATACACCACGTAATCGGGGTTGTAAGGCACCACGGTAGATGGTTAATCCAAACAGACACCTCTTAGCACATGTAGCTAACTTGCGGAGATCAAAAATTAGAGTGAGATGGAAATGAGACTAGAGTGAGATGGGAAATGAATAAAATCGTAGGAAATTGATTCAGTTTATGCATATTGTGCTAGCTTGCAGCTTTATACTTCACAATCACTGTCAATAGAAGCAGATTTTCTCAGATAAACTATGTGATAAAAAGTATCTGGACACCCGGAAAAACATACGTTTTTCATATTAGGTGCTCTGTGCTGCCACCTACTACCAGGTACCCAATATCAGCGACCGCAATAGTCATGACATCGTGAGAGAGCAGAATGGGGCGTTCCGCAGAACTCACTGACTTCGAATCTAGTCAGGTGACTAGGTGTCACTTGTATCATGCGTCTGTACGCGAGATTTTCACACTCCTAAACATCCCTAGGTCCACTGTTCTAATGTCATAATGAAGTGGAAACGTGGAGGAGCACGTACAGCACAGGTGCGTACAGGCCGACCTCGTCTGTTGGCTACAGAGATGGCCGACTGTTGAAGAGGATCGTAATGTGTAATAGGCAGACACCTATCCAGACCATCACACAGGAATTCCAAACTGCATCAGGGTCCACTGCAAGTACAATGAGAGTTAGGCGGGAGGTGAGAAAACCTGGATTTCATGGTCGAGCGGCGGCTCATAGGCCACACATGACGCAAGTAAATGCCAAACGACGCCTCGCTTGGTGTAAGGAGCGTAAACATTGGACGACTGAACAGCGGGAAAACGTTGTGTGAAGTGGCGAATCACGGTACACAGTGTGGCGATCCGATGTCAGGGTGTGGGTATGGCGAATGCTCGGTAAACGTAATCTGCCAGCGTGTGGAGTGGCAACAGTACAATTCGGAGGCGGTGGTATTAATAGTGTGGTCGTGTTTTTCGCGGAGGCGGCTTGCACCCCTTGTAATTTAGCGTGGCACTGTTACAGCACAGGCCTACATTAGTGTTTTAAGCACCTTCTTACTTCCCACTGTTCAAGAGTAATTCGGGGATGGTGATTGCATCTTTCAACACGACCGAGCACCTGTTCAATATGCACGGCCTGTGGCGGTTTGATTACACAACACCAACATCCCTGTAATGTACTGGTCTGCGCAGCATCCTGACCTGAATCCTATAGAACACTTTTGGGATGTTTTGGAACGCCTACTTCGTGCCAGGCGTCACCGACCGGCGTCGATATCGTTTCTCAGTGCAGCACTCCGTGAAGAATGGACTCCCATTCCCCACGAAACCCTCCAGCACCTGATTCAACGTATACCTGCGAGAGTGGAAGCTGTCATCAGTGCTGAGGGTGGGCCAACACCACAATGAATTCCAGCATTACCGATGGAGGGCTCACCGAACTTATGTCATTTTCAGCCAGGTACACGGATACTTTTGATCGCAAGTAGCATTATCTATTTTTAAAGATGGAGACGTAGCTTGTAAGTAGACTGTTTAGTTTTTTTTATTGGTAACGCCTCCGCCACGTAGCGCTCTGTATAAAAATCACTGGCTGTGCCGTGTGCAGTCTGTGGCTGGTTTGCATTGTTGTCTGGCATTGTAGTGTTGGGCAGCGGCAGCTGGATGCTAACAGCGCGTAGCGTTGGGCAGTTGGAGGTGAGCCGCCAGCAGTGGTGGACGTGGGGAGAGAGATGGTGGAGTTTTGAAATTTGTAAGAATTGGTGTCATGAACTGATATATATATTATGACTATTAAGGTAAATACATTGTTTGTTCTCTATTAAAATCTTTCATTCGCTAACTATGCCTATCAGTAGTTAGTGCCTTCAGTAGTTTGAATCTTTTATTTAGCTGGCAGTAGTGGTGCTCGCTGTATTGCAGTAGTTCGAGTAACGAAGATTTTTTTGTGAGGTAAGTGATTTGTGAAAGGTATAGGTTAATGTTAGTCAGGGCCATTCTTTTGTAGGGATTATTGAAAGTCAGATTGCGTTGCGCTAAAAACTATTGTGTGTCAGTTTAAGCACAGTCGTGTATAATTTTTCTAAGGGGACGTTTCATATGTCGACCCTTAGCCAAAGATACTTCACTATAATCTTCTGATTTTTTCTTGTAGTTTGTGTAGTTAGTGTAGCCTTTGTTTATTGCTAGCCCGTAATTATAGAGAGAATTTCCTTTGTAGTTGCAGTCTTTCATTGTTGTACAGTAAAACAGTTGTGGCATGCATGTAGATTTGCACCAAGTATTTCGCAGCTGCGCATGCAATTAACTAGATATTATTTTCAGTGCTATGTTAATGTGTTCTCTTATTATTGCTCTTCAAATTGTGCTTTTATGTGGTATCGTGTGAATATTGTGACAATAATGGCGTGTGAAAAATGTAACACTAGGCTCCAAAGTAAACTGAGAAATAATAGTAACGACGAGCGTCTCTTATCAGCACCACTGTGTAGTGAATTAAAAGACATTCAAAGTAGTAATTTGGTAATTGTACATAGGGAAATGGAGCGGGCTACAAACAATGGTGTAGACAGTGAAACAATTAGTGATCAGGGAAGCATTATCGATCGATCGGTCGGCAACAGATAGCCTCAGGATTCCCAAATGACAGGACACATTCTTGCAAATACTGTAGATTCAGGTTTTGCGTCCTCACCTCTTTCTCAAATAAGTCAAGACACATTTTCTGTTTTTCAAACTGCGAATATTGCCGGTTCAAATGCATTGCCGAATAGCACTAAGGAACATGTTTCAGACACCAGTGCATTGTTATTACAATTAATGCAACAAATGGGACAAAAGCTTCAAAAGTTAGACACAATGGAACAAAATCTTCAAAAGTTAGACACAATGGAACAAAATCTTCAAAAGTTAGACACAATGGAACAAAATCAGAGACAAACACAGCAAAAGCTTCAAAAGTTAGACACAATGGAACAAAATCAGAGACAAACACAGCAAAAGTTAGACGCAATGGAGCAAAAGCTTCAAAAGTTAGACTCAGTGGAACATAACGCTTCAACAAACGCGTGAAGATTTAACTACTGAATTACATAAAATCGAATCGAAATGTCAAATCGTCTGTAATGACGTAAAAACACAAATTTGTGAGCATTTCCAACCTATTTTTTCGCGGCATGAAAATGCATTACAGAATCACGAAACAGCCATAAAAGAACTGCAAACAATTGTTCATGAAAATCATGAGACCTTGCAAGCTAAAATTGACTCAGTTGCATCTACTGATTCGGTTATGCAAGTTGCAAAAACTCAAGAAAACTTAAAGGACTCAGTAGATACTCTGAAAATTGGTTCAGAAAGACACATGGAGGACATTAGTTCATTATCAGAGAAAGTAGTTGATCTTTCGGATCAGCTAAATAATTTATCTACGAAGGTAGATAATAATCTGAATGACACAAAACCGGTAGTCTTTAATGACACAGAAGAGTTCGAACAAATTAGGAAATTCAAACAAAATCAGAATCAAATTAATACGCAACACCAAAGAGAAATCCGGGAAGTAATACAAGAATTACGTATTTCAGAGGACACTCGCACTCCAATACGGGAAGAGGGACATAAAAATACGGAACTGCCACAAATAACAACACAGGACACTTTGGAGATTATGAAAGAAATTGGCAAAGTACACTGAATTTTGAGATGGAACTGCCGACACGACGTAACAATGACCGATATGCGACCCGCCGACACGATGATTTTGACTATAAGCTGTTCATTACTACACGTAAATTCAAAACATTTAAGAATTATGGCAACGACATTCATCCACAAGCGTGGCTCCATCAATTCTCTCATTGTTTTCCTCCCAACTGGTCACTAGAGCACAGATTAGAATTTATGTGTGGCTACTTAGAGAATGAACCAGCTTTAAGAATGCGATCGGTCATTCAGGATTGCCACAGTGAAGGAGAATTTTACCATGCCTTCCTCTCAGCATATTGGTCTCAAGCCACACAAGACCTAGTAAAACATGGCATCATAATGATGAAAAATTTCGAACAATCTGAATTTTCCAGTCCTATGAAATATTTTGAAGACATGTTGCATAAGAATCAGTATCTCTCAAACCCATACAGCCCCTCAGAACTCATCCGCATGTGCTTAATCAAATTGCCTGAACATTTACGGCACATTATTTTGGTAGGACGTTGCAAAGACGACACTGAAGCTTTTCAGCGACTCTTACAAGAACTGGAAATTGACACTGCCAATCGCGGAACGCAAAAACAGAAACACAACAATTACAGGTCATATCCGTCGCAATTCCGCGATGAAAGAAATAACAACTGGACACGACAAGGCTATTCTCACAACACAAATCGTGACCAAAACAGACACCACCCGTATGACAACCACTGGCAGAGTAATAGTTACAGAGAAAGATCGCATTTCCGTAGTAATGAATATCACAGAGACAATCAGAGAAACAGACAATACGGGAACCAAAATAATTATTATCAAGGGAGACGGAATAACTTCAGACGCAACGGTCCAGCGCGCAGTTACGATTCAGGGAGAAATTCTCCACCACGTGACCGACAAGAAAGAAACTATGGAATCTACCGACATGACGACAGACCTGAATTGCAGCAGAACTGGCGGGATTCAAACAGAGCAGGGCCCTCTCAGTAAGGTGAATTTGTAGAAGTTAGGTCTCCTAATTCCATTAACGACGAGCGCCAACAAAGAAACAGACAATGACTCGCACCGCAGGCAGCCGCGTGCGCCGGCTGGCTCAGAGAAAAATAACATAAGCTAACCTTGAGCAACATTCCAGTGATCCTTACCGACGTAACCACATGATAATTGCTTTTCAGTTGACAGTCTGCGTGCTAGGAAGAGTAAAGGTTTACATCACATTTTACATGTAAAACCGTCTATTGAATGATAATCTGCTTTTTAAGTTTGTCTTTGCCATAAAACATTTCACTTCACATTTCTAGTATGCTTTGTCACACTGAGAAAATGTTAATATGCAACAATGTTTTGAAGTTAACTATACAGTCTAGAACCTAGGGAACATTTTTAAACAGGAATTACGAATGCATTGTTATAGTGAACAGACGACACAGTGTTGTTATTTGTACATTCTTGCTTGTTAGTTGCACGATTACGTAACGACTATAAGGCTTACATACTTAGAACATATACTGTTAATGAGGTTTTAATGCAGCATTTTGGTTCAGTTGAAAAGACATTCTTTATTTGAAGTACTTTCTGTGAGATTAAAGATGACTTAGCGTTTGGTTTCTTTGATAGCTACACGATTATATCACGACGCTACTAATGTGTGACACAATTTACATTGTGCTTTTGCGGTGTATCTGTTTTATATCTGCACAGTTTTTCTGAATTATTCTGGAAAGTAAAACATGTTTTAGTAGTAACGTTTGTGGTATAGCTACAATGAGACAGCCTTTTCTGTAGCACAACAATACGTAGAATACAGTACTTACTTCATCACGGCAATAAGCGTAATAACTAAGATATCTATACGCAAAGCATTTCAATTTCGTTTATCGTGAGGTAAGTACATTGACTTCTGCAGAACTTAGCTTTCGGAGGACAATAACTACGACACTTCCACAGAGATTGTCTTACAGCAAGACGCACATTTAGCGCTACAGGAAACGCATTAAACTATTTATTTTTCAACATATTTGAATTACAAAGAAAGTTTTCTGTGATACATTTCATTCCCTTGCTGTAATCTGTAACACCTGAGGGTATAATTACATTAATCCTCAGGGGGGTACACGCTTACTTTGTGTACCATGTGTTTGGCAAGCACAAGGAGCCCTAGCTAATATGGTATTTGCTTATACAACTTTACACATCGGTACCATATTTCTCTAACACAGAATTACACAGCCATCTGATTATTTGACAGAGAAACAAACATCTTTTTACTACATCAGTGACAGATGTTTACAAAATTACACAGTTGGATAACTTCACACTTATGAAATTGTATTTTGTCTGTACTTTGTGAACAGTTCACATTTTTTCGGAACCATTGAGATATTATGAGAGCTTTGAATGATGTAGTTGGTATGGGATCATGATTTTTAAAGTACGTTTGAGGTAGATGACACTTTTGACATGAGCAGAGAATTTTTTTAGGTTTTGAAATTAGTGGAGGAAGCTACGACGATTTTGAGAGTTGACTGAGGTGTTATGATGTTATTATTACGATGACTATGTGTATTATGCTGCTGAGGTATGTTTATGATCAATAAGGTGATGCT
Source organism: Schistocerca gregaria (assembly GCF_023897955.1). Lineage (NCBI taxonomy): Eukaryota > Metazoa > Arthropoda > Insecta > Orthoptera > Acrididae > Schistocerca > Schistocerca gregaria. The sequence continues at coordinate 515,254,390 of NC_064921.1, read as the reverse complement.
ATATGAGGAATTTGATTATACTACTTATTTGTTATGATGAAATATTGAAGAAGTGTCGACGAATATGTATATGTGTAATAAGGTAAGGAATAATGAGTAGTGGTTAGGAACTCTGGTTTGTGAAAAAGGTTGTTGGAATCGAAGAATCGTACTTTACGAGTTATGAAATGTATGTAAATGCGTGAATGTATTACAATGCCAACGAAATTTTTTTGGACACTGTTATATCAATAGGATTTTGTTTCTACAGATGAATAACGCAAATTCTCAACCTGTGAAATTTTTTATATGAGACTGCCATTGTAGCGGAAACTGGTGTCGTAAATATTTCGATAAGACAGTTAAGTGACCACCTGCACGTAATGCGTCGTGGGCACCCAGCTCCGCGACAACCAACTGACAAAAAGAAAGACATTAGTGTGTGCCTTTCAGAGACACAGGTAAAAAAAAAAGGGCCATTATCCTCGCTATTGACATTCATTCCTTTGTAGAAAGCATCGCAAATACGACACGTCCAAACTTGGAAACATATGATAACACTGTGGAGCTCTTAATTTATGATATTTACTGAAATGAAATGATGAGAAACATTTCACGCCTATTGTCTTGCTAGTTGGAGGATTGTTTACTGCATTATGAAATGCCTTATGACTAGCGAATGACGTTTCAGCTTTTGCTTTGATCCTTTCAATTTAAGTTCCTTTCTCATTCATTATGGACTGAACACTAATTGTGGTGCCACTAACAGCCTTTACATATGACCAGAATTTGTGTTCTTTGAAAGATCACTTGCCAGTATTCTGAATGACGTTTCACGCTTGCTTTGCCTATTTTGTTGAACATCTAGTTTCTAGCTTCCTGCAGCATTGGTTAAAGTAAAATTTTATAGATGTACTAATATGAATATTTTATGCCTACAGATCTAGTAAATAATAACTTTATGATGTACTTAAAAAAAACGAAGTAGCACAAAAAGATATTTCCCTTCACAGAAATTGCATACAGAATTGTCTTTTCAAGTACATGGTAATATTTTTTTACAATAAATTTTTGTGGTGCACCACTTTAATTGCATAGACATTAAGATGTGAATAGACATTGTCCTTATCTGCATTGTTGTCTTTAGTGTAACTTTTTTTCTGATTGAGCTTTGTCATGTTTAGGTATAAGTTATAGCATTTGCTGCGGCTGTTTGCCATTCATAGTGCTACTGAATGTCACTTTGTATTACTAGGTTAAGCCAATTTTATTACTGATTTATTTTTCTTGTTTGCTGCGCATTGCCTTATATTAAATGTAATATTGCTGCCTTTTTTTGCCAATTTCTTTTTTTTTAACATTGCTGTTTGTGTAAATTGTTTTGTGCTGCTGCATTGCCTCATCCCTTAGTTAAGCATCTGAGCTTAGTAGATTTAAGTTAGCTTAAGAGGGAGTAGCCTATATAAGAGAATGATTTGCGATGGATTGGAAGAAATGCATTGAGAAGTTATACGAAAAGAGTACAGAAATCAGGTATAGATAGGACTTTTTGGAAATAATGAAGAACAAAGGGAGATCTCCGAGAAGTAAAGAAAGTTTTCTTTGCAAAATACTGCAGTAAAACAAACCCTGTCCTTTCCTTTCGTATTATCCCTCTATGTGTTTATGTACCCTTGTGTATTTGTCTTTTTCCTGTCTTTATGTGTTTAGCTAATAAGATTTATGTTGTAGAATTTTTCAAATACTATGTTATTTTCTTTATAAATATGTTCAGACATTATTTATTGTGTTTTGTTTTAATGCTCATGTGTGAAGTTGATGTTTCAAAAGTTATTCTGATCTTTTATGTATGTACTTATGTCGTAATTTTTGTAACACTGATGTATTTGCTATTTCGATTCTTTTGTAAAGCCTGTACTACTGCAAATGTTATCTGTATTGTTATGTTCTTTAAAGATGTATTTTGTACCTTTGTTATTGAATTCTCATGTTATAAAATTGTAATTGACACCAGTTCATCAAATTAAGTAACTTGTAAATTACATTTCACTACACACGTTTCTGTTGGTCATAGTATATGGACAATATGTGAGAAGTAGGGACTGATAGTGTTTGCACGTGTGTTAATAATTCAGTAAGGGACTGGATAACAGCATTGCTGGTTGTAAGGACATTTCAAAAACAATTTTTGTGAGTGCACAAGTGGTGGTTATGGACTTGCTATATTATCCGCAAGACTCTTCAATGGTGATTGTGCGCCTGCACAGTCAAACAGATGGCTGCTGGCCAACTCTACAAGGACTACAGTGGGTCTACACCTTTGATGACTCACTGATACCATTATTTCTACAAGGACTGCAGTGGGTCTGCGCCTCTGGTGGCCCACCAATACCGTAATCTCTACCAGGACTACTCTGTGACGACCTACGTACCAATATTCTTCAAAACGTCGACTGACTCTGCTGTGGGTTTGCTCTGTTGTGGCCCATTACCTGTCTGCATGTCAAGAGTCAGCACTGTCTTTCCGTTGTAAGGACAACACTACTTCTGCAAGACTGCATGGAAATCCACTACTTTATGGACTGTGAGAAAATTTTAGCTTTTGACCAACATTGTATCGATAAGTGTGTGCATTTCATTTCTTTGTCATTGTAATTATGAAAAAATTTTTCAAATCTGTATTGGCCACTGCCGAAAACAATTTATAAATTTTTTTGTGGGGAGCATGGGGGCTATGTAAGTAGGCTGTTTAGTTTTTTTTATTGGTAACGCCTCCACCACATAGCGCTCTGTATAAAAATCACTGGCTGTGCCGTGTGCAGTCTGTGGCTGGTTTGCATTGTTGTCTGGCATTGTAGTGTTGGGCAGCGGCAGCTGGATGCTAACAGCGCGTAGCGTTGGGCAGTTGGAGGTGAGCCGCCAGCAGTGGTGGACGTGGGGAGAGAGATGGCGGAGTTTTGAAATTTGTAAGAATTGGTGTCATGAACTGATATATATATTATGACTATTAAGGTAAATACATTGTTTGTTCTCTATTAAAATCTTTCATTCGCTAACTATGCCTATCAGTAGTTAGTGCCTTCAGTAGTTTGAATCTTTTATTTAGCTGGCAGTAGTGGTGCTCGCTGTATTGCAGTAGTTCGAGTAACGAAGATTTTTTTGTGAGGTAAGTGATTTGTGAAAGGTATAGGTTAATGTTAGTCAGGGCCATTCTTTTGTAGGGATTATTGAAAGTCAGATTGCGTTGCGCTAAAAACTATTGTGTGTCAGTTTAAGCACAGTCGTGTATAAATTTTTCTAAGGGGACGTTTCAAGTTAATTTTCCACCGGATCCCCTTTTTTGTGAACAGTACATCAGCACTTAATTTATTTCAGTAGACAAGTGTTTGCATTAGATCAAAGTGGTTTATTTCTATTTATGCCCAATGTCACTCATGTTGTTTTGCAATAAATCTAAAGTTATCTTACATATCTTCTCTTATTTCAGAAGATACCACTACTTGATCATTTATTAATTCTGTGCATTAATGTGAGAGATAGTAGACGTATTCTGGAGTGCAATACATAGCACCAACATCAGCTTCTCCTCCCAGGACCAAGAATGAGCGACTCGCATATAAATCTATTTAAATATTTTGTTACGTTTAGTTTCATAGTGGTGTAGCTATGGGTCTGCGCCGTAGATTGCTCCAGAGCAGAAGTTTCTTATAGGTTTTCCCACACTGCCTATCGAATGGACATGTAACGTAATCCGATCGAAGATTGTCTCGGTTGGATGTTGACAGTCAATCACTAGTATAGACTTTACTGAAGATCTTTCACGTCACTATGATCTGAAAGGGATGGCTTTTATGCCTTCGTCAGCATTTTACTTCATTGAGTAGCTGCCACGAAGATTCGGATGAAAGTCGAGAAACGGTAGCTTACATCAGAAAACACGAACATACACACGTCGTTCTGTACCCTTTGTCTTCACCACCTGGCTATTAAGCTACTATGAAAAGCATCATCAGTAATGAATAAGAGCAACATCAGTCAAGAGCGAAGTTGGCGACTGTGACAGATTCGAGAAGTGTTTTCCTCCTACCCCATCCGAAGGTAGAAGCAGTGAACTGCTTCTGATAGGTGGGTGTGGATATTGTATTCTATCCTCGTGAATTTGTTAATTTTACATTTTTTCTAAAATGTATTGTCTTATATTTCACAATATGTCCAAAAAGGGTTATCTTTCACAGCCCAAGTAAAAGTGCACTGATGGGTAAAACAGTGGCTTAATAGCGTATTGGCCAATCTTTGGAACACAGTATAGCAGGGATTTCGTGTGCCTGAATTCTACAAAGTCTCTGGTAGATTTTTCAGCACCACATGTTTATACACATGTCACGCAACTCCCGTAAATACGTCTGGTAGCGTCCCAGTTCTGTCCCACTGCATTCAGATCAGGCAAATTTAGTGGCAAACACTTCAAGGTCAGTTAACTACCATGTTACTCAAACTACTGTAGCACAATTCTGGCCTTGTGTTACGGAAGTTTTCGGTCAGCCGTTTCCGTTGAATGATGGCGTAACTGAACAGAACCATACATCTGATGTAATAGAAAATGTGATCCATCCGATCAGGAGACACGATATCATTAATAAGCGGCTCAGTCTCAATGATCGCGTGTCGACTGCCATCGTGAATGAGGATATCGCTGGGTCATCATGACAACACGCAAAGGTCGTCTTTTGCAGGGCCTCATGTTCAACAGTGTGGGCAGAATGGTTTGTTCCGAATCGTTTTTACCACTCTCTTAATCCTACTCTGTCATCAAATATGGCACAGATTGTCGTCTATGATACGTTACAGAGCAGCGAAGCCTTCGACCTTCACGTTCGGGCATGCGATGTGGATATTCTCCACTTTGTCGCCTACTCGTGGTTTCACTGCACTTCAGACACTTTCCACTGTTGCTTAAAACAGCAGTACACGAACAGCCGACCAGCTTCGCTTGTTCCCGAGATGCTCTTTCCCAGGTACCAAGCCATAACGATCTGCTCTTTGTTGAATTTGGTTACGTCACTGGATTTTCCCATTTTCCGCCAGTTTCCCATTCATCTTTGTTCGGCTTACACCGGGCATTTGTTTCAACATGACACAGCAGAATATCTCGAAAACGGAGCAACGTAGGAAAAATATGTTCTAGGTGAAACTGGAAATTTTGTAAATTTGTGGTATGGTCTTACGGGACCAAACTACTTAGGTCATCGGTTCCTAAGCCAACATACTACTTAATGTAACTTAAACTAACTTACGCTATAGATAACACACACTCCCATGCCCGAGGGAGTGTTCTAGGTGAAGAGATAATATTAGTAGAGGCGACATCTGCTTGTGCTACAGGAGATGTGCCACATCTTAGACCCCTCCTGCGTGGGCAGGGTGAACTCTATATTTTCAAACTGGAACTCCACATTTTTGTTCCATATTTAGACTTTACGACAGAAAATACGTACGAATAACCAGACCAAAGTTTCCCATTCATGGTAGATCGCGGTGCTATCGACAAATATGAAGTGTTCTAAATTTTTGATAACATTTTCGGGAAGCAGCGATCTTGTAATCTATACAAAACCAGCGAGAAGACACTCTAGATCGCGATGGCCAAAATAGCGACCTAGACTGTTTCCTCAGTGATTTTAAATATCAAGTGGGCCTGTTGCTGCAATTAAGAACCGACACATTTGATTCTACCTCTCATTTACGATGTAAACTTTTGTGCTGTAACACTTGATACTGATTTTGAAACACTACTTGAGTGATACTACAGGGCAAATAATGTGGCTAGAGATCGACATTTCTGGCACATGAGCTACTTTCATGGTAACGAAGTTCCCCGTTGCATACGTGGTTGATTGTAGTGAGTTCCCAAATCAGTGGAATGCACGATTTCGGTGGATGCCCCAAAGCCTGCCTTCAGAGTGATTGATTTCGGTGTGTGTTTCCTTTCAATCACCGTACTACTCACGCTGGTCGCAATGCGGCTACCGGCGGAATGCAGACCACTATCCTTGTAATAAGGCAAAGGGTTCGATTTTACACAGAGTACTCGAAGGAACTTGGCCCCCTTCTTGCAGCGGTGTACCGTAGGTCTCTAGAAGAGCGTAGCGTTCCAAAGGATTGGAAAAGGGCATAGGTCATCCCCATTTTCAAGAAGTGACGTCGAGCATACGTGCAGAACTATAGACCTATATCTCTAACGTCGATCAGTTGTAGAATTTTTCAACACGTATTATGTTCGAGTATAATGACTTTTATGCAGACTAGAAATCTACTCTGTAGGAATCAGCATGGGTTTCGAAAAAGACGGTTGTGTGAAACCCAGCTCGCGCTATTCGTCCACGAGACTCAGAGGGCCGTAGACACGGGTTCACAGGTAGATGCCGTGTTTCTTGACTTCCGCAAGGCGTTCGATACAGTTCCCTACAGTCGTTTAATGAATAAAGTAAGAGCATATGGACTGTCCGACCAATTGTGTGATTGGATTGAGGAGTTCCCAGATAACAGAACGCAGCATGTCATTCTCAATGGAGAGAAGTCTTCCGAAGTAAGAGTGATTTCAGGTGTGCCGCAGGGGAGTATCATAGGACCGTTGCTATTCACAATATACATAAATGACCTGATGGATGACATCAGAAGTTCACTGAGGCTTTTTGCAGATGATGCTGTGGTGTATCGAGAGGTTGTAACAATGGAAAATTGTACTGAAATACAGGAGGATCTGCAGCGAATTGACGCATGGTGCAGGGAATGGCAATTGAATCTCAATGTAGACAAGTGTAATGTGATGCGAATACATAGAAAGATAGATCCCTTATCATTTAGCTACAAAATAGCAGGTCAGCAACCGGAAGCAGTTAATTCCATAAATTATCTGGGAGTACGCATTAGGAGTGATTTAAAATGGAATGATCATATAAAGTTGGTTGTCGGTAAAGCAAATGCCAGACTGAGATTCATTGGAAAAATCCTAAGGAAATGCAATCCGAAAACAAAGGAAGTAGGTTATAGTACGCTTGTTCGCCCACTGCTTGAATACTGCTCAGCAGTGTGGGATCCGTACCAGATAGAGTTGATAGATGAGATAGAGAAGATCCAACGGAGAGCAGCGCTCTTCGTTACAGGATCATTTAGTAATCGCGAAAGCGTTACGGAGATGATAGATAAAGTCCAGTGGAAGACTCTGCAGGAGAGACGCTCAGTAGCTCAGTACAGGCTTTTGTTAAAGTTTCGAGAGCATACCTTCACCGAAGAGTCAACCAGTATATTGCTCCCTCCTACGGATATCTCGCGAAGAGACCATGAGGATAAAATCAGAGAGATTACAGCCCACACAGAAGCATACCGACAATCCTTTTTTCCACGAACAATACGAGACTGGAATAGAAGGGAGAACCGATAGAGGTACTCAATGTACCCTCCGCCACATACGTCAGGTGGCTTGCGGAGTATGGATGTAGATGTAGATGAAGTGATAGTGACAGTTGCACCTGCCACGTATACTCACCGAAATCACGGATCCCAGTGGTCAGACGCAGGAGAACCCACCGACATCAAGCGCCCCGACGATGAGAGACCAGAAGACTCGCCGAAATCAAGCATCTCAATGGGAATAGAAAACTATTATATCCCCGCTGTTGTTCCTGGATCACGCTAAACGTCCTTTCTAACCAGACTTTGACACGGCTAGCCATATTGTACTGTACTATCAAATTTGCAATAGTAAAGGAAACTTCGGACATAAATGTCAACCGTTGGAACACAAAGGTTTATATCATCGTAAATAAAATGTAGAATCAGATGTGTCCGTTCCTAGATGCAGAAACAGATACACTTGATATCTGTCGGTTACAGAGCCATCTACCACGAATGGAAAACAATGGTTTGGTAAGGCGCACGTAAATTTGGCTAGCATCAGAATATGCAATAAAAATGGGGGTTCCCGTTTGAAAATACAAAACTGATCCCGCCCAGCCGGCCGTGGTGGCCGTGCGGTTCTAGGCGCTTCAGTTCGGAACCGCGAGACTTCTACAGTCACTGGTTCGATTCCTGCCTCGGGCATGGATGTGTGTGATGTCCTTAGGTTAGTTAGGTTTAAGTAGTCCTAAGTTCTAGGGAACTGATGATCTCAAATGTTAAGTCCCATAGTGCTCAGAGCCATTTGAACCATTTTTTTTATCCCGCCCACGCTGGAAGGGTGCTTGTGAGGTGGCCAGCTGTATCACTGACAGATGTCCCCTTTACTAAAATTAACTTTTCACTACAAAACATTCTTTCGAGCTGTGCGTCATTTCCTGTCTCAAGTTTAAACGGACACCATGCATAATGCCATCACGTAGCATTTACCCTGGTGGTGAGCTGTTGTATTAGCTTGGCCCATGTATGGTTTGCAACGTGATTACGCAGCAATAGAAGGAAGTTGGTGACACTGTTTCTAGACACAGGGTACCCTCGTGCTTCGCATGGTGTGGCCTGGCAGAAAAACTACACAGCATCTTTCTCCACCGTTTGTGTACTTCCAGCAGAAAGCACGTACGTCACAGCACGAAGATGACGAGGCAAATACGTGTACGTCTCGCAAACCGTTCAATTTCAACCTGACTTCTAGAAATAGATTTGGTGCGTCTCTAAATCCAATATTTTGTGAACAACAACTTTAATAAGTACCGAATGAATATGATTTCATATAGATCTCTAACTCAAACAATGTCTTGCAGATTTCGGTTAACTACTTGGAAATCTAGTGCGCGTCGATGCGTTTTCAAATAGGAGCTCAATATTGCTCTATGGATGACCTATCTATTTTGTTGCAACGCCAGAACAAATGGAGCATGACTTCTTATGAATCACACTTCCTATTTCTATGTTTATTACTACTCCACATCCCCCTGTGGGTTCGGGGGTAAGAATAGGCCCACGGTATTCCTGCCTGTCGTAAGAGGCGACTAAAAGGAGTCTCAAACGTTTCGGCCTTATGTGATGGTCCCCTACCGGGTTTGACCTCCATCTTCTAAATTCTTCCGAAGAGCGAGCTGATTGGGGAAGGGCGCCTTACAAGGTGCAATGTGTCCATCGCTCATTACCATCTCTAGCTTGGTTGGTCGTCGTCGCATAGCTGTCCCGCCCACTCACCATCTCTAGGGCGTGGCTTTGTTCTTGGGTGCGGTTTTTGCAGTCTGCTCTGCTGTGTCGCTTTATGCGCCAATGACGATCATGGACTACATTTCACCTGAAATCCAGCACGGTAGCCAGTCCGTTGTGGTGGGGCCGCCATGTACCCTGTCGGTTGTAGCCCCCTGACAACACAGGGATCGCTCTACTGATGCCTGCGCCGTTAACTCCCCGCGTATGCCAAGGAGTAGATGCCTGTCTCCTTGGGGCATCGGGACTCCCGGCAATGGCCATCCCGCCAGGTGGTCGTTGCTGAGGCTGGGTGGCGCCCGTGGGGAGGGCCCTTGGTCGGAGTAGGTTGGCATCAGGGCGGATGACCCGCGATGAAGCGTGGTACATCATCTCTTGCTGGCGGCCAGCCGCCAGCAGTCTCTAAGCGTTCTCGGCCTCAATACAACGCTCAGGCATATGATCCACAATCGTTCCCCTCCCTGGCCACACCGTGGGAGGAACGAAAGGCTACGGTTGGCAGCGAACCTTATTCACCTCGCTATTTAGTCTGTACACGAGTCGATGGGGAATCGTTTATGGCGACCAAGCCTCAGTTTTTTGTCGAGCACTTGGAGGACAAGTTTGGGGAGGTGGAGGGCTTGTCCAAAATGCGCTCTGGGGCAGTATTGATCAAAACGGCATCCTCTGCACAGTCACGGCGATTACTCGCTTGTGACAAGTTGGGGGATGTTTCCGTCACGATCACACCCCATAAGAGTCTCAACATGGTCCAGGGCATTATATTCCATAGGGACCTACTCTTGCAGTCAGACGACGAGCTACGCGCAAATTTAGAACGGCGGGGTGTTCACTTCGTCCGGCGCGTCCATCGGGGTCCGAGGGATAATCAGGTAGCCACCGGTGCCTTCATCTTGGCCTTCGAGGGTGACGTCCTACCCGAAAAGGTCAAGGTGATGGTCTACCGATGTGATGTGAAGCCCTATATCCCTCCCCCGATGAGGTGTTTCAAATGCTGGAAGTTCGGCCACATGTCATCTCGGTGTACTTCCAGCACGACATGCAGAGATTGTGGACGCCCTTCACATCCTAATACTGCATGTGCGCCGCCTCCCATCTGTGTGAACTGCGGCGAACACCATTCCCCTTGCTCGCCAGACTGCAAGGTTCTACTGAAAGAACGAAGGATCATGGAATATAAGGCCCTGGACCGCATGACCTATACTGAGGCTAAGCGGAAATACGAGAGGCTACATCCTGTGGCTCTGACCAGCTCCTATGCCACCGCTGCCAAAACAGTAGTTTTGTCATCTGCTGCACCGATTCCACTGAACACTCTGAGCCGGAATACTACACCTGCCCCCTTGATGGTGGGGGGCACTTCCCCATCTGTTGCTCCTGCACCACCTACCTCAGGAGCAACGACCCCCCAACCATCGGGGACACAAGTCCCCAACTCTAAGCCGGAGAAGCGTCCGACTTCTTCGGCGACTCTCTCTCGCAAGGGATCCCTCGGGTCCCTCCCTTCCCAGGTTTCCACCTCTGGGAAGGGTGACGTCAGCCAATGGCTGAAAAGCAGGCCATCGGCTGGTCGCAGGGCTTCCCGCTCCTCCTCCGTCCCGGAGACTGACTCGGTGGAGCCCTCCCAGCCAGTAAAGCCCAAGGAGCAGAGAGAGAAGACGAAGAAGAAGAAGGCCTCTAAGGCCAAGGAACGCGCGGTGGCATCCACCCCACCGCTCCATACAGGTTCTGCGTCTGAGGATGAGGTGGAGATCCTGGCGTCCGCTGAGGACCTGGATCTCGCCATACCCTCAGACGCCAAGGACGCCGATTGTACTGGTCCTCGATCGGTGACAGCAGGTGACCCAGTGACGTGATCTGCCTCCTCGGTCCCTTCACGCCTATTTCGCCCATGGACAAAGTGATTCTCCAGTGGAACTGCAGCGGTTTTTTCCACCACCTTGCTGAGCTCCGCCAACTCGTCAGCAGTCACCCTTTCTTCTGCATTGCCCTCCAGGAAACGTGGTTTCCGGCAATGCGGACTCCTGCCCTACGAGGGTATCGGGGTTATTATAAGAACCGGGCAGCTTATGAGAGGGTGTCTGGTGGAGTCTGCGTCTACGTCCTTAACTCTATCTACAGCGAGTGTGTGCCTCTTCATACACCCTTAGAGGCTGTCGCTGTAAGGATGTGGACGCCTCAGCCTATTACTGTCTGCAGTTTGTACCTTCCGCCGGATGGTGATGTCTCTCGTCATGTGTTGGCTGCATTGATAGGACAACTGCCGCCTCCCTTTGTGTTGCTGGGCGACTTTAACGCCCATAACCCCTTGTGGGGTAGCGCCGCGATTACTGGCCGGGGCAGAGATGTCGAGACTCTTCTGTCACAGCTTGACCTCTGCCTTTTAAACACGGGAGAGGCGACCCACTTTAGTGCGGTCCATGGCTCGTTTTCGGCCATTGACCTTTCTATTTGCAGCCCCGGACTTTCACCATCCATCCACTGGAGGGTCCATGACGACTTATGTGGTAGTGACCATTTCCCCATCTTTCTGTCACTGCCACAGCGTCACTCTTCTGAACGCCCCTACAGATGGGCTCTGAATAAGGCTGATTGGGACTTATTTACATCTGTCGCAGTGATCGCACCTCCTTCCACTGATCCGATTGATGCGGTGGTTCAGTCGGTCACCACCAGCATCGTTTCTGCGGCGGCATCTGCGATTCCCTGTACATCCGGGTCACCTCGGCGGAGGACTGTGCCGTGGTGGTCGCCCGAGATCGCAGAGGCGATTCGAGATCGCCGGCGGGCTCTTCAGCGCCATAAGCGGCACCCGTCGTTGGAGACCCTCATTGCTTTTAAACAGTTCCGCGCCCGAGCCCGACGCCTTATTCGCCAACGGAAGCAGGAGTGCTGGGAACGTTATGTTTCCACCATTGGCGTCCGTACCTCTGCATCGCAGGTTTGGACCAAGATTCGGCGACTCCAAGGCTATCGGCCACCTGTCTCTGTCCCTGGGCTTTCGCTGAATGGAGCAGTGTGCACCGACTCCGACACGATTGCGGACCGGTTAGCAGAGCATTTTGCTCACTGTTCCGCGTCAACGAACTACCCGTTGGCCTTCCGCTCCCGGAAAGAGCGATTGGAAAGTCGGAGGCTTTCCTTTCACACGCGCCACGCAGAGTCGTACAATGCTCCTTTCAGCGAATGGGAATTCCAGAGCGCACTTTCTGCTTGCCCTGATACGGCTCCTGGACCAGACCGCATTCACAGCCAGATGCTGAAACACCTCTCAGTGCCTTGCCAGCGCCGCCTCCTAGATCTTTTCAATCGCGTCTGGGTCGAGGGTGTTTTCCCGTCTCAATGGCGGGAAAGCATAGTCCTCCCCGTATTGAAACCTGGCAAGAACCCGCTGGAGGTGGACAGCTATCGCCCCATAAGCCTCACCAACGTTCCTTGCAAGTTGCTGGAACGTATGGTGAGCCGGAGGTTGAGTTGGCTCCTCGAGTCTCGGGGCCTTCTGGCTCCGTCTCAGGGTGGGTTCAGTAAAGGCCGCTCTGCCGTCGATAATCTGGTCTCCCTGGAGTCTGCCATCCGTACAGCCTTTGCGCGCCGCCAACATCTGGTTGCCGTCTTCTTCGACATGCGGAAGGCATACGATACGACTTGGCGCCATCACATCCTGGCCACACTTCATGGGTGGGGCCTTAGGGGCCCGCTCCCGATTTTTATTCAGAATTTTCTTTCGTATCGTTCCTTCCGCGTGCAAGTAGCTGCGTCGCATAGTTCCTCCCGGGTCCAGGAGAACGGGGTCCCACAGGGGTCTGTCCTCAGTGTGTCCCTGTTTTTAATTGCCATCAATGGGCTCGTTGAGGCGGTGGGGTCGTCCGTCGCGGCTTCTTTATATGCGGACGACTTCTGCCTATATTACAGCTCCAGTGGCATCGCCGCTGCTGAACGGCAGCTGCAAGGTGCCATCCGCAAGGCGCAGTCATGGGCTGTAGCGCACGGCTTCCAGTTTTCGGCCGCGAAGACCTGCGTTATGCATTTCTGCCGGCGTCGCACGGTTCACCCTGAGCCGCGCCTTTACCTTGACGGTGAACCTCTTGCTGTGGTCGCGACGCATCGGTTCTTGGGACTGGTGTTCGATACCCGGTTGACTTGGCTGCCCCATATTAGGCAGATGAAGCAAACATGCTGGCGGCACTTAAACGCTCTCCGTTGCTTAAGCCACACCAGGTGGGGTGCCGACTGGTCCACCCTCCTCCACCTATATCAAGCGCTGATCCAGTCCCGCCTTGATTATGGGTGTGTGGCGTACGGTTCTGCCTCGCCTTCAGCATTGCGACTGCTGGATCCCATACACCACTGCGGGATCCGCCTCGCCACGGGAGCGTTCCGGACAAGCCCCGTCGACAGCATACTTGTGGAGGCTGGTGTCCCTCCATTGCGGTTCCGGCGTGACCGCCTTCTGGCCGCCTATGCCGCGCACGTTTATAGCATGCCAGGGCATCCAAACTACCGTCTCCTGTTCCCGCGCTCGATCGTCCATGTTCCAGACAGGCGGCCCCGGTCAGGGTGTCCCATTGCGGTTCGCCTCCGGGACCTTCTCCGTGGCCTTGACTTTTTTCCTCTGCCGCCTGTTTTCCGGGCCAATCTCCGTCTGCCCCCGTGGAGTGTGCCCCGACCGTGCCTTCGGCTCGACTTGGCACAGGGTCCGAAGGTCTCAGTGCCTCCGGAGGCCCTCCGCCGCCGCTTTCTTTCCATCCTGGCCGAGTTTCCGAACGCGGCGGTGGCCTACACCGACGGTTCGGTGGTCTCTGGTCACACTGGTTACGCTCTCACTCTACGGGATTATTGTGAGCAACGGTCATTGGCAGCTGGCTCCAGTGTATACACTGCCGAGTTGGTTGCCATCTATCGTGCCCTAGAGTTTCTCCGCTCCCGCTCAGGTGAGTCCTTTGTCATCTGTAGTGACTCCCTGAGCGGTTTACGAGCTCTTGACCAGTGTTTCCCTCGTTCCCGTCTGGTGATGGCCATCCAGGAGTCCCTCCATACTCTCGTCCGTTACGGCCGCTCTGTCACCTTTGTTTGGTCCCCGGGTCACGTCGGCATCCCGGGTAACGAGCGGGTTGACGAACTGGCGAAACAGGCGGTCAGTTCCCCGGCCATGGAGATCGGTCTTTTAGAGAGTGACGTCCGATCCGTATTGCGGCAGAAGGTCCTTGCTGCTTGGCGTGATGAGTGGCGCACCCTGCCCTCTCCCAACAAACTTCGGGCAGTCAAGGAGACAACCAGTGTGTGGCGCTCCTCCATGCGGGGGTCTCGCAAGGACGCTGTCGTCCTCTGCCGGCTCCGCATAGGACATACCCGGCTCACGCACGCGTATCTCTTGTGCCGTGACGACACGCCTCTCTGTCGCTGCGGATTGGCCCTGACCGTGGTACACGTCTTACTAGACTGCCCACTTTTAACTGCCCTCAGGCAGACGTTCGCGCTGCCTGATACACTCCCTGCTCTTTTAACCGATGACTCTACTATGGCTGACTTAGTTCTCCGTTTTATTCGAGCAGGGGGTTTTTATCATTCAATATGAGAGTCCCTTTTTATTTTTTTTAGTGTCGACTGTGGCTTTTGGCCTGGGGTTTTAGTTTGTGGTGTTTTAATGTGTCCCTTGGTTGTTGGCCTTTCCAGTTTTATTTTCATGGTCGGCCAATGACCGTCGCACTCTGTGTGTCTTTTAATCTCTTTTCTCTGGTCTTCGTCTATGTCTTTCTTGTACTGTGTCGCCCACTGTCGTCTCCGTTATGTGTTTATTGCTTGTTGGACTTTTCTTCGTGTATTATTATGGTCGTGGAACAAGGGACCGATGACCTAAGTAGTCTGGTCCCTTTAACCCCCACAAACCAACCACTACTCCACAGAAGCAGTCTCAGTTCATCAATATCTAACAGTACTATGCAACAGCGAGGCTCTGACCGCACATAAAGTATCGCGAAACGTTGCTCCCCTGTTTAACATCATGTAATGTGTTACCGACGCTCTTGGTACGGTGAGATAAATTCTCTCTGATAATGCAGATTTAGGATATCCCAATAGCTGCCTTTAGGAAAGGGTTTCGTTCAACATCTGAATAAGAATTCACATTACGTTACACTGTACGTAGTTTAGGAATTCTTCTTCTATAATTGTTTCCTTTTGTGGTTAGTCTGCTGTGGTTTTAAAAACTTCCACAAACGTCAGTCGACTCGTTGCTATTCTTTGCACGTATGAGCCCTTATCTTGACCAGAGTGTCCGAAAACGGGTTTTTAGGCTGACATTGAGTCTCTGCATCGTCTTAAGTTTTGTTAGGCTTGAGCTACTTGGATCTAAAGGGGTAAGGGGAGAGAGGGGTGGGGGGGAGGAAAACCAGTGTCTCTGTCCCCGGGCGGCTCCTTTGGGTCTATGAAATAAAAAGTTTCAAGCAGGCAGACTATGTAAGCTGAGTCGGACAAACCTGAACGGGTGAATGCCAATCGCGGTTTCTTTATGTCGTTGACTGGATATGCGAATGATCAGTGTTGTAATTATTAGCGAACTCTATAGATTCAGACTACCAGAGTGGAAATAAATGGCCAACAGGATTAACAGGTAAGGAAGATTACTTATTACCTTTCGGTGTATCCAAGAATATGAAATTTGGACAGAAAAGTTTTGCCAGATGGCTATACTACTAAAGGCCAGTTGCACAGTCCCAGTTAGCAGCCCCTCAAGTTCAGTTGTCGGAATAGCGAGGAAAAGGCTTTATATTGACACTAAATAACGCCTAACCGAAGAATAAACGCGCGTTGACTAAACCGGTAATTCTGGCAGGGTTAGTGAAGTTAACTGGAGACTAAATTTTGACAATAGCAGGAATAGTTACAGAATTAGTGATGACAAGATTGTCTGTTAGATCAAGGAAGGAGAAGAAACTGGGACATCACACAAATTACACTCCTGGAAATGGAAAAAAGAACACATCGACACCGGTGTGTCAGACCCACCACACTTGCTCCGGACACTGCGAGAGGGCTGTACAAGCAATTGTACACACGCACGGCACAGCGGACACACCAGGAACCGCGGTGTTGGCCGTCGAATGGCACTAGCTGCGCAGCATTTGTGCACCGCAGCCGTCAGTGTCACCCAGTTTGCCGTGGCACACGGAGCTCCATCGCAGTCTTTAACACTGGTAGCATGCCGCGACAGCGTGGACGTGAACCGTATGTGCAGTTGACGGACTTTGAGCGAGGGCGTATAGTGGGCATGCGGGAGGCCGGGTGGACGTACCGCCGAATTGCTCAACACGTGGGGCGTGAGGTCTCCACAGTACATCGATGTTGTCGCTAGTGGTCGGCGGAAGGTGCACGTGCCCGTCGACCTGGGATCGGACCGCAGCGACGCACGGATGCACGCCAAGACCGTAGGATCCTACGCAGTGCCGTAGGGGACCGCACCGCCACTTCCCAGCAAATTAGGGACACTGTTGTTCCTGGGGTATCGGCGAGGACCATTCGCAACCGTCTCCATGAAGCTGGGCTACGGTCCCGCACACCGTTAGGCCGTCTTCCGCTCACGCCCCAACATCGTGCAGCCCGCCTCCAGTGGTGTCAGGACAGGCGTGAATGGAGGGACGAATGGAGACGTGTCGTCTTCAGCGATGAGAGTCGCTTGTGCCTTGGTACCAATGATGGTCGTATGCGTGTTTGGCGCCATGCAGGTGGGCGCCACAATCAGGACTGCATACGACCGAGGCACACAGGGCCAACACCCGGCATCATGGTGTGGGGAGCAATCTCCTACACTGGCCGTACCCCTCTGGTGATCGTCGAGGGGACACTGAATAGTGCACGGTACATCCAAATCGTCATCGAACCCATCGTTCTACCATACCTAGTCCGGCAAGGGAACTTGCTGTTCCAACAGGACAATGCACGTCCACATGTATCCCATGCCACCCAATGTGCTCTAGAAGGTGTAAGTCAACTACCCTGGCCAGCAAGATCTCCGGATCTGTCCCCCATTGAGCATGTTTGGGACTGGATGAAGCGTCGTCTCACGCGGTCTGCACGTCCAGCATGAACGCTGGTCCAACTGAGGCGCCAGGTGGAAATGGCATGGCAAGCCGTTCCACAGGACTACATCCAGAATCTCTACGATCGTCTCCATGGGAGAATAGCAGCCTGCATTGCTGCGAAAGGTGGAAATACACTGTACTAGTGCCGACATTGTGCATGCTCTGTTGCCTGTGTCTATGTGTCTGTGGTTCTGTCAGTGTGATCATGTGATGTATCTGACCCCAGGAATGTGACAATAAAGTTTCCCCTTCCTGGGACAGTGAATTCACGGTGTTCTTATTTCAAATTCCAGTAGTGTATGTGGAATAATATGACGACTCTAAATGTATATAATATTTTCATAGTGTTACTTTTCGATCTCCCTTGCCGCTGTGGTAACACCGGTTCCCATCAGATCAACGATGTTAAGCGTTGTCGGGCTGTGCTAGCAGCGCTGCTGCTGACAAGTGGCCGTGCACTTGCCTTGCCTTGCCTTGCATTGCCTTGCCTCTCCTTGCCTAGCCTTGCGTTGTGAGGCAAACTGAGGAGCTACTTGATTGAGGAGTAGCGGCGCCGCTCTCGTTAAGCAACATACGGCAGTGAGAGCGGTATGCTGACCACATGCCCCTCCATATCCGCATCCAGTGCATCCAGTGAAACCTGTGGGCTGAGGATGACACGGCGGCCGGTCGTTCCCGTTGGCGGTCATGGCCTGTTCGCGTGGAGTTTAGTTTTTAGTTTTACTTTTCGATCTCACGCTTTAGAAACTGGAGCGTATGAACGAAATATGAAACTGTTACCTAACGTTAAACTTTTTGCTTGTAGTTTACCTAACATGCATTTGATATTGGTACTTTATGAATTATATTCTGTCGTGTTATTTACGTAAATGATGTACATAAAAATGACCATTTGTGCCACAACTGTCTCGCTTCTCTGGCGTGTGTTACAATTTCTGCAATATTAGAAATGCCTATTTCCTTTTATCTAAAAAACAGTGACAAAATAGACCTAATCAAATTGACAAACCACACAAGTCTTGGATATTTTTCAGTATTAGACGGCGATATTTTGATTTTCCCTGCAGCAAAATGTTTGACTCTGATGAGGCAATATTTGCAGAAAGGAAAGCACGCCGTATAAAGCTGTAGCAAGATTAGAGAGAAAGAATTTGGGACTTACGGATTTAAGGAATGTGGACTAACTTGCCTGACTCTTTCTTTACCGGTCACAACGCCCGTCTCCGACCGCGTTTCCCACGTCCCGAACATCTTCGCTCAACTGACTAGTGCAGTTCCCTTTCCTGAAGCCGTCCATCTGATTGGCTACAGCTTATTCTACATTAGTTTACATGTTAACATATTTAAATAATCAAAGCTTGACCACTTTCACGTTCAAAATAAAGTAACAATAACCTCAATTACATAATAAACGTTAAATTATTTTACATAAAACCAATATAATTTCCTTCTTACCTTTAAATGACAAGACCAGTAGCCTTGCACCAGTGTGCTTTCTGATAAATAAATAAAGAAGAGATGTAAGTATTACGCACTAACTTCACAACAAATATTCTATTACCTAATGATTCAATAAGGTGTCATGCTCTCATCGTTCTTTGTTTTTTGTGTGCAGGAAATGATGATCTGATACTTATCTAAAAATACTTACAATTTAAATTTACTATATCTTTTAAACAAATGAAGATACAGAATTTACAACATTTGTCATTTTAATGATGCCCTTCTATATGAAATGTTGATCTTTAAGACCTACTTAAGGATTCAGATTTTACCAATCCGGTCTTTGTTACAAAACTTTTGAATTTCGCTTTAACGGTAAATCCTAAACTATTATAGATATCATCAATATTCACTTTTATTGGGATCACCATGAAAATTTATGAAGGATGGTAGATTAAAATGACTGTGGCTTGTTTTCCTGCACTACTACTGAATTAAATAGCTTTCACAAATGTTTCCCTTTATGGCCGATCTTAGGTCTGGCATATGTAACATTGCTACGTCTCCTTGGCTATAAAAGCCTTCTACTGGGTTTACCTATAACCCTTTCACATACATGGGACACATTTGTCTGACATATAAATCACCTTAGTAATTGGACCGTAATCACACTTAATGTGCTGCAGATGCTCTACTTGAAGCAGAGATATTTGTTTTCATTACTATCGTACATCTTTGGTGGCAACAATTATAATAACTACCATTAGTTGTCGGTTATTGTTGGTGGTACTCACTTCGAGAAGGTACACAAATTTCTTCACTTATTTTGTGCGTATTGTGTTCTATGCCTTACTGTCAAAGCTTGAAAGTATATTCAAGTAAGTTTCTCTTCTTAGACTATTCATTTAGAAAATAACTGTATTTCATCACTGGAAATCCTTATTTTCATTCTTTGGGACATAGTTGTCCCAGTGTACCACAATGGTAATTTGTGTTCTTGTTTTTGAATGTCACGAAATCGTTGCTATTACGGTAAAAAAAAGAAAAAAGAGACGAGCAGAGTGGTATTAAAAATTCGGTTGAAAATATATTATCTTTCATTAAGACAATTTTCCATCACTGATGAAAGTGTTGTGCAGATTTTGGAGGCTTGCAGTAGTGATGACGAAGATAATCCTAAAAAAGAAATACGTAGCCCACCTAGCAAAAGAAGGCATAGAGACGAAATATCGGAACTAAATGCTGAGGTACCTGATTCCCTTCCAGATTTACCAGAATTTAAATGGTCCAGAACTTATCAACCAAGACAGTTCAGTGATAACGTGAATCATGAATTTGGGAAAGTGCTTTTGTTTACTGTGAGTGAAAATCGTGAAATGCCACAGCCATTTTAAATTTTTTCTTCCTCTATTGGCCTAAAAGATTTGATAGATGATATATTAATTCCTGAAAGTATTCGGTATGCAGAACAATCAGGCAACGCATTAAGCACCAATGAAGATGAAATCAAGGCATTTCTTGGTATGAACCCGGTAATGGGGTACCATATTTTGCCTACATTTAGTAGCTACTGGGCAACTGAACCCGATTTAGGTGTACTTTATATAGCTCGCTCAGATTATGCCACTACATCGGTTTGAATACATTCGAATGTACTTACATTTTTCCAACAATGCAGATCAGTCAATAAAGGAAGACCACACATACAAAGTGAGAACTGTAATTACCCATTTGAACAAAATCTTCCAGGAATCTCTTAGTGCAACTACGGCTCAATCTGTAAATTAGCATATTATCAGATTCGAAGGACATAATAAGCAAGTAAATGGGGTTTCAAAATGTGGTGCAGATGTGATTCGGAAACTGGCTACCTATTTGAGTGTGATTTATACACATCCCAAAGACATTCCCTCCAGACAAGGAAATGAAAAGAGGTGATTCATACAGTCTCCATAGCAATGGTCTGACAATCCTCAAACGGATGGATAACACGCCAGTTTTTCTACTGACTAAATTTATTTCCCCAAAATCATGTACGACAGTGAAGAAGCGTGAGCCTGTTTCTTCTGAAAAGATCAATGTTCAGTGTCCTCTTATGATAAGAAAGTACAGCAAGTGGATGGGAGGCGTGGACCTTATGGACCAGAAGAAGGTGACTAAGGAGATCGTCAGGAAGGCAAAAATTAAGTATTACCTGAGAATTTTCTTTGATCATCTTGACATTGGCGTAAACAATGCGTATGTAATACATTCAAAATTGGCAGAAGAATCATGATTCAAATCAACACTATCATCCATAGAGTTCAGACAATGCATTACGAGAAATCTAATTGGATATTATTCAAGTCGACAAAGGAATTTATCAACAGTAGTGAAACCCTAAAGATGGTTGCACACCAGTTGCAGTCCAAAGAGTGCAGAGCACCGAATGATAAAATCAGACGTAAGGAAGAGATGTGTTCATTGTGGTTCAAAGTGTGTTGAAAATCGCACTTACATTATTTGTGAACAGTGTGGTGTTAATTTATGCTTTACTTCAAGCAGAAACTGTTTGCAGAATTTCACATCAAATAGACAACATATACACAGCGTCCGTAATTTTTCGATGTATTAAGTGTAATGTGTTCTGTAACTGTCCTTTAAGGACCACAGGGACAAATACGTCCCAGCTTTTTTTTAGCAGTACAAATAAAAATGTTTGGAATAATAAAATATTTAGTTTATAAAACCTCCAGTTACCACAGAGATACAAAAATTTTAATTACTAGCACTTTAGTTTTCTTATGTACCTGAAAAGGTTAACGTAGGTTATTGTCTGTCTCACTCGTAGACTACAGCGCTTACGCCTCAACAGACACAATAAACGCTTGTGAATCTCCCCATCTCGTTGTGAATCTGCGCCTTTTGTGGCACACGGTCCTTGACGACTGGGTTCGTTTCACAATTTCTGTAAGCTGGATCTTTCGGTCATGTATTTAAATGAGAGCGCAATTCTCGTTAATTCACATTGTGTAGATACATAGAAATAATTCGCATTGAAGTATGGTGAAAGATGATGGTCGCTAAAGTTTTCGATATGATGCGCGCTTGCAGCCCTATATGTATCAATGCGTGTCAGTGCCAAAAGCAAATTTCTGGAAATGAAATGCCGTTTCTCTTTATGTAAGAAATTCTAATCTGTTTCGATTATAGTTATGGAAGAACAGTATTTGTCACTAGGCTACTTTACTGGGGAGCAAAATAAAGTTTCGTATTGCTCAACTCGTCCCCAGTACGGTTACTTACGTTTCGGATCTATTGTGGACATATACAGTACCAAAACAGTGCGAGCATGGTGTGTAGAAAAACAGAGAAAGAGAAAGAATACGTGCGTCCCTGTCGAAGTGCACAGTGCGCTGACATATTCATGCGCTTCGTTTTTGTCCGCGTTCGCTTCTGCCGCGGTTTCATTTCACACAGCAGTGCAAAGAGACAGCTAGCTGATGGACGTGTTTACTGCGGGTGACGAGCTCCATTTTATTTCCCGTGAGAGCTTTTCTGGAAACTAGCTGCACACGGCACCGGACTGCCACACGCGAATTGACCGACCGGTATAATCAGCGTGCTGCAGGACAAATATCCAGCACGATTCCGATTCGTCCGCAGGACGGATTACTACCATGAAATCAGTATTTTTAACCATGCCTTGTGCTCAGGAAATACCTGGTTTCTGGATATTATGTTTTTGCACGCATTAAGTTGCGTCTGAGGAGCTTCGAATCACATCTAAGTTTTGTTAGTATAGGCAAAAGCAACAAATACGATATCAGTTTCAATGAATTGCGGGGACTTTTATGGACTGTAGTGCAAATTCCTCTTCTCGTGGTGCTGAGAAAGTTTTCCATTTGAATAAAATAGTTTTCGCTATAAGGATAAGTATTTCAAGAAAACTAAATCAAAGCTAATCCATACATATTATAAAAATGGATTTATGGCTGCATGTATGTTTCACAGTTCCTTTGAACCACTGTACCGATTTTAAAAAACGTAGTACATATATCTCTCAATGTCACGCAACAACCGCTGTCCGGATATTAACTGCATATCATACAGGGTGTACATTTTAAGTTGAGAAACCAGAATAACTCTAAAATAAGCTTCACATGAAAAAATGTGTAGAATCGAAAGATTATTATTTTCGAGGGGGACATCTGCAGGTGCTAAAATTAGCCCGCCACCCCAGCCCCCTGGGGGTGGGGCGGGAGGCAACTTTAAAATTTCAAATGTAAACTCCCATTTTTATTGCAGAATCAGATTCTACATAAAAAACTACGAACATTTTGTCTTAAACATTTGTTTTGATTCTTGGTAGTCGGTGCTGTAATTCAAGGAAATCTATTTTCTCATTTTTGTTGGAAAATGGTTACGGAAAAATAAAAAATACTTAAGTAGGGTGTTTGGTTAGTTAGTTAGCTAGTCAGATGATTTGTTTGATAATTAAAAGTTGTGTGGCTTCATGACTACGAAATAAACAAAACTGATCCGTATCTGCGTAAAAAATTGTTACAGTATTTGGGTCAGCATTTGTAAAACTCTAATTCCTCTTTCTCAGACCCCACCCTGTTGGCAGAGAGGGAGAGTTTTAGTTTTAGCAAATCAAAAGTATTTTTTATTTATCCGTAGCCACTTTCAAAACAAAAACGAGAACACGGATTTTCTTGAAATACAGCGCCAACTTCCAAGAATTAAAACAAATGTTTCAGACAAAATGTACGTAGTTTTTTATGTAGAATCTGATTCTGCAATAAAAAAAATTGGGGTTCCCTTTTGAAATTTTAAAGTTGCCTCCCACCCACCCCCGGGGGCTGGGGTGGCGGTCTAATTTTAGCACCTGCAGATGTCCCACTCGAAAATAATCAACTCTGGATTCTACACCTTTTTTTCGTGTGAAGCTTATTTTTCGAGTTATTCTGGTTTGTCAACTTAAAATTTACACCCTGTGTTTTGGGAGATATAACGTCTTAAACACTAGGATGCGTGAAAAAATGCCGCATCGTACATGACGTTCTAATGGATTTATTCTTTACTACTAAGATACTCCAACACTCGAGTCAGCTTAAGAAAATCAGAAAATCACTGATTCCTGACAGAGCATTTGACATCTTTCAAATGCAAAACGAAGACGACTAGGCGAAACAGCAGCCTATTGAGACTGTCCACCCCATGTAACGTCTCTTAGCAAAAGACATATTATGTAATAAAGAGAGAACATTGTGTGTCATGTTTTGTTCTTGTATAGAATTATGTACTTTTTTTATTTAGATAATATCTGTGTCGGCGACTACTGAAACCGCCACAGACGTTACTTATTAAATATCAAAAAAAGATGAGAATAGGTGACTAGTATCAATAGTAAAAAAAGAACATTAATTTCTCTGTCGTCTTCTTGTAGTTACGTGAGTAGGAAGAGCCTGTGGCGTTATATTGTACGTTTGCGTAGCATTCTTTTGTCAAGATTGTGAGAGGGACGCCATTAGACATAACCTCGGAAAGGTGTGCAATTAATTGATTTGTTTAAACGTTTTGAATAGAGTTACTTAGTGAAACCTTGCATTATGATTTGTAATAAGCTTGCCTGCTATTTTATCCCATCCCTTTAAGACATTTTCAGTTATTTTAATATTATTCGTGGTGCAGAGCTGCGCTACGAACGGACGAGCCGCTGTCGCGGCGCAATCAAACTGCATTAAATGATATCTATCATACCGCAAAGAAGCGGGCAGGTAATAGTGAAGTAAAATTATTTCTTTCAGCTTTCGGAATTACAGAGCAGAGCAGCAGATTTTATGATGTGTTTTACAGGTTGACGCGGGCTGCTGATAATTTATTATTAACAGTGCAAAAACATAATTTACCTCCATAACACAAAAGAAATCTTGCTGTGCCTAGTTCTGATCTGGCAAACCTTATAGTAAAAACATCTTTTTCTCCGATAATAGTCTCATGTTCTCATGTTAGTCGTGGTACTTATTGGGGTTTACTGTTAACAAAAATCCACTGCAAAATTTTGATGTCGAACAATCATTGCATACTGTAACATCAGTATTGATAACAAATTAATTTTCATTAACATTTTCAATAAATATAAAGTGAGGCAGATGTGTTGAACTTAAAAGTGAGTTACAGTAACGAAAAAATGTTCCTTTAATAGAAAGCCAGATCCAGAAGAACACGAACATAATATAGTTTGTTTTGTTGAAAATTAATGATCCAAAGAAAGTCACAGCACAGCATCACTAAAAGGTATTTCGTGGCTCTTTTCGTAGTAACATATTTTATTTCATATATTAGTTGTTACGCGAGTAATAATAAAACAAAGCAAATAATAATAGAGCCAGAGAAACTGTCGCCCAAAAACGCGGGGCCGAATTTGTAGTGACCACGAAAATAATAACTGTTTTATGTGTTTTCTTTCATTGTCTATTGTTATACACATGTATGTATTTAGTGATAAATGTATGTATGTGTCTCATGATTAATGCCATGTATTAATGAATGTACAAACATTCTTTCATGAAAAAACGCACCACTGCAAGCGAGTCAGAGGAAACGATCCTGATAGTACTGAGAAACTGTAACGACTACATAATCCGGGGGCATCCGAACCCCGAAATCAGATAAACTAAAGGTAAGACTACAGTGTAGTTGTCCTGTTTGTAGAAGCTTAACTCCAGTGAAGTGATCTCATATCGCTAGTGGTGTGCGTAGTTTGACGTTGGTATTTATGATAGGGCAAAGTTGAGTGTAGACAGTAATTTTTAGTGTGCAGTGTATTTTAGACAAATTACCATATTTTATGTGCAAGTGGCAAAACTGTCAGATCCTGTGTTCGAGTAGGTAATTTATGAATATGGTTAAATTTCGTAGTCAACGTCCGAGCAAAATGGATACTGAGGAACAGCTATTAGTTAGTGCAGGAAATGTAGAAACGGGTGCATTAAGCAGTACAAGTACTCTCTTTGAGGAGATACCATGCGAAAATGTGGTGGCAGGGGCACAGGAAGTGGTGCCACCGCCCACCAGTGCACAAGGAGATGTAGATAAAGAAATTGCACCACCCCAGAAAAGCAGGAACCAGAGAGTGATAATCTGCCTGGTGGGTATTCAGGCGATATTAGAGCGCATGCTGGATTACTAGTCAAAATTTGTGCAACAACAAGCTGAAAAGGACGAACAAATTGAGATCTTTCTTGCACAGCAGGCTGAGCGAGATCGCCAGCTAGAGGAAAAGTTTCTTGCACAGCAGGCCGAACGGGATCGCCAGCAAGTTGAGCGGGATCAGCAACTTGTGCAATCGTTAGAAATTATGAAAAAAGAGTTTGCCTGTATGAAACAGAATTATGAGTCAATACCTAAGGCCGTGCAGGAGTTGACTGTACAGGTCAACAACCTGCAAATAGCAAACACTAACATTGTAGGCGAGATAGGTGTCTTGGCCAACCGATTAGAAAAGCTAGAAATAGATTCCACACAGCTTGTAGAGTTGAAGTGGAACGAACAAGCGACTAAAATTGAAACCGAATTCAACTCATGGCTAGAAAAGAAGGAGAGCGAGATCGACAAAAATATTGATTCTATGGTACAAGGAGCCATGACAGATAGAGATTCCGAATCGTTCAGTACCGCAGTAAATAGTCAAGTACAGAACGACGTGCAAACCATCAAACAAATACTGAGTGAGGATATTCCGCAGTGGCAAGTGAATATCACCAAATGGATATCCGAATTGGAAAAGGGTTTAGCACAAAGCAGCAAACATCTTGAACCTGAAACTATGTCGCCAACAGCCGATGTTTTTGGCAACGCACAAACGTATACGCGACGCAACAATGGTGAATCTTTAGGCGATAACGCGAAGAGCCGTAGCTTCGGGTTGGAGCACACAGCCTATGTCCCAGGAGCAAACCAGTATAGTCCAAAATTATTGGTTGAAGAAAGTTTGATCAAAAATAGGCAGTTTCAAACGTTTACTACTGAACGGAAGTCAGTACACCCAGTAGTATTCATAAAAAGCTTTAAAAATATCTTGCCTAGTGTGTGGAACGAAGCACAGATAATTCAATACGTAATGTCATACATTCAGGGTGATGCAGCGTTGGGGCTACGGAAGTAGCAGACAGCTGCATGACGTCTGAACAGTTATAAAGGGCATTTTTGTCGAAAATACTGATCACCTTGTATACAAGAGCGGCTAAGAAAAGAAGCATACAATCCCGAACCGTACTCACCCCGGCTTGGGAATCTGAGACAGTATTTCGAGAAGTATATAAACAAGATGCGCTACTGGGATGAGCCGTTCTCACAAAGAGACATAATAAGACTCCTAAAATCACATTTACTTATTCATATCAAAGAGAAACTAATACACGTACCAGAGAACGACATGGAACATTTCCTGTCTGTTCTAGATTCAATAGACTTAAACCAGGAAGACGCAAAAGCAGCGTGTGATCGCTCACGGAACAATGGATCAGGGTGTAAACATGGCAGAAATAATAGTGCACAAAACCACAACCATGGAAATGGTGGGGGCGGTAAGAAGCGGCAAGAGCACTCGCAAAATGGGAATAATGGTAGAAGTCAGAACGGGTATGGGCAGCCGTCCCATAATAAAAAGCGTCGATTTGACGACCGGTACGATTCTGGACCCCCAGGGACCAACCGCTGGAAAAATGCGCGAGGTCAGTGGCATAGCAATTACAGCGACAGTAATCGCAATTGGAATCAGAATCAGCGACCAAGCCCAGGACGGCAAGGTAATGACCGGTACGACAACAACAGACCACCACTGCAAAACGCGACAATTGCACAGTCGTGGCGGCCTACAAATCAAAACGTACACATAGTAGAGGTCGCGGACAATAGCCGTCCAAGTACCTCGCAAGCAAGCCATCCAACAAACTAGAATCGGCGACGATATGCTCTCCATCGCTGGCCAAGGGGTGGAGTGAGAGCAACAAGAATGGCAATAATATTCCTGGAATACATATGATGCGATACAACGACGGTATCAGTATGGATAAAGATCTACTGACCGAACCGCATGAATGTAAGAAAGATAGCAATGAAAATGTTCAAGCCATAATAGAAGCGAAAATCAATGATTTTGCAGTGAATATAATCATCGACACAGGTGTCTCAGTGAGTGTAATGAGTACAGAATTGTTTAAAGCGCTGGGGAAGGGACGTAGCATACCGACTTTCCCGGTTAATAATTGCAAGCTTATGGAGCTACAAGTGCACAGAGCCAATTAGTTAAGTACCGGGTGCAGGTGGAGATTTGTAAAGAGGGCGAAGCCATAGTGAGCCGTTCCTCATTGTTAAAGGGTTAAAGGTGGCCTGCATTCTGGGAGTAGATTTTCTCCGTGAGAGGGACGCAGTGATCGACCTCTCCTCGGGAAAACTAAGCATAGTTAATAAAGGTAGAAGGACTGAGTTGTCTATGATGAAATCGAAGGAGGTACTTGTGCCATGTTGCAACCGAATTAATATCAAATGTAGGAACGCCTGGGTACTACACCTCAATGATTATTCGCATGTGGCAGATCTCTATTATCCTAGTATGGAAGATATAAATTTTGAAACAAGTGTTGATGCATTTCAAACCAAAGTACAGGAATCTGAAAGTTTAAGCAACATACAAAAGCAACAGTTGACGCAGCTGCTATCGGAATATACACTTCTGAAAACTGAAATAAGAACACCGTGAATTCATTGTCCCAGGAAGGGGAAACTTTATTGACACATTCCTGGGGTCAGATACATCACATGATCACACTGACAGAACCACAGGCACATAGACACAGGCAACAGAGCATGCACTATGTCGGCACTAGTACAGTGTATATCCACCTTTCGCAGCAATGCAGGCTGCTATTCTCCCATGGAGACGATCGTAGAGATGCTGGATGTAGTCCTGTGGAACGGCTTGCCATGCCATTTCCACCTGGCGCCTCAGTTGGACCAGCGTTCGTGCTGGACGTGCAGACCGCGTGAGACGACGCTTCATCCAGTCCCAAACATGCTCAATGGGGGACAGATCCGGAGATCTTGCTGGCCAGGGTAGTTGACTTACACCTTCTAGAACACGTTGGGTGGCACGGGATACATGCGGACGTGCATTGTCCTGTTGGAACAGCAATTTCCCTTGCCGGTCTAGGAATGGAAGAACGATGGGTTCGATGACGGTTTGGATGTACCGTGCACTATTCAGTGTCCCCTCGACGATCACCAGAGGTGTACGGCCAGTGTAGCAGATCGCTCCCCACACCATGATGCCGGGTGTTGGCCCTGTGTGCCTCGGTCGTATGCAGTCCTGATTGTGGCGCTCACCTGCACGGCGCCAAACACGCATACGACCATCATTGGTACCAAGGCAGAAGCGACTCTCATCGCTGAAGACACGTCTCCATTCGTCCCTCCATTCACGCCTGTCGCGACACCAGTGGAGGCGGGCTGCACGATGTTGGGGCGTGAGCGGAAGACGGCCTAACGGTATGCGGGACCGTAGCCCAGCTTCATGGAGACGATTGCGAATGGTCCTCGCCGATACCCCAGGAGCAACAGTGTCCCTAATTTGCTGGGAAGTGGCGGTGCGGTCCCCTACGGCACTGCGTAGGATCCTACGGTCTTGGCGTGCATCCGTGCGTCGCTGCGGTCCGGTCCCAGGTCGACGGGCACGTGCACCTTCCGCCGACCACTGGCGACAACATCGATGTACTGTGGAGACCTCACGCCCCACGTGTTGAGTAATTCGGCGGTACGTCCACCCGGCCTCCCGCATGCCCACTATACGCCCTCGCTCAAAGTCCGTCAACTGTACATACGGTTCACGTCCACGCTGTCGCGGCATGCTACCAGTGTTAAAGACTGCGATGGAGCTCCGTATGCCACGGCAAACTGGCTGACACTGACGGCGGCGGTGCACAAATGCTGCGCAGCTAGCGCCATTCGACGGCCAACACCGCGGTTCCTGGTGTGTCCGCTGTGCCGTGCGTGTGATCATTGCTTGTACAGCCCTCTCGCAGTGTCCGGAGCAAGTATGGTGGGTCTGACACACCGGTGTCAATCTGTTCTTTTTTCCATGTCCAGGAGTGTACCATGGTATTTACCGACCGACCAGGAATAATCAAGGGGTACCACTATCACATAGAGGTGATGCCCCACAAAACGTACTGTCGCGCATCTTACTCCATCCCTTGGTCGAGGAGGGAAGTAGTGGCTAAAGAGATTCGAAAGATGTTAGAGTGGGATAGTGAAATTATTTATTCAGTGACCTGTCAGATGTAAATAATAGCAGTAAGAAGATTTCAATTGTGTTTAAGAGTATTAGTATGTTAGCTTTAAGAAAGAATTTA
Organism: Schistocerca gregaria; assembly: GCF_023897955.1. Taxonomy (NCBI): domain Eukaryota; kingdom Metazoa; phylum Arthropoda; class Insecta; order Orthoptera; family Acrididae; genus Schistocerca; species Schistocerca gregaria. Next base: position 515,224,314 of record NC_064921.1, on the reverse strand, counting down.
TGTGTATTTAAAATTTGATAGAGCAAGACATTTAATAGATAAGCATAGCATGAAAGTAGAATCAACAAACTGGGCAATAGCATGCTAATTGAAAACTTTGTTTACAGACAATTAGTGTCATTAAAATACTATATTCTCATCAAGCAATGAACGATCTTTTTGTTGACAAAGCAATCAATAATTTCTTGAATCATTTTTCATTTGTAGTAAGTAAGTACAATTAATGATGAGATTTCATATAGTAATGTAACAGGTGTAATTGTGTTAGAATTAAGGAACCGTGAGAGAGAGTCTCTACTGGACAAAAAAATGGCTTTGTAGTACGACACAATTATGTGATGTAACGTTACTGCCAATAGTGATCTGAGAACGACACTGGAGCAGAACTCAATCAAAGACAAACCCGTTCCGTGTAACCTACGCTTGGTATGTATCGATGCTTCAATTGAAGCCTGTGTACTTGGTACACGTCCTTGAATATTAATTACGCCGCACGCGAATCAAGTCAATCAACGCGGAAACTACACTGTAGTCCTGTAGGACAGATCATTAAAAAAAATACTAATACTAAATGAAGTATGCCCAAGTCCAGCTGTCATGCACATGGTAAAATCTATTTGCTAGATGGGTGATAACCTGGCAAGCTACACCGAAAATGGAAACGAAAACTATGTACCAAAAATCACACACCTTTAAATAATTACAAAGAAGCCATAGTGCAGAGCTCAACGAACAATAAATTTACTGTGTGTAAAAACGGTAGTTAGTGATCCGTTCGAAGCCGATTCAAACAAACATCGCTCAACGGAAACATTTAGTGTGTGTGAACCGAAACATTTTCGCGTGTTGAGAGAAGCACTGGCAGCGCATCGACCGTGAGAACAAATGAAAGTGTGTAGTACAACGTGCGTGTGACGAACCCTAAATACCAGTGTCACAGTGCGATTCACTTGTGAAGTCACAAGAAACCAGTTATCACACCAAAACATCCTGTGCATACCAGCGAAACGACGGCCTACTGAACAATAAACGCTTTTAATCAGGTTGCATTTTCTTCCACAGCTAATAATCTGTATCCTTAAAGACAGTACACCGTTGTGGAATATTTGTTTCATGCGTTGTGACGGGGAGCCATGCGGAGAAGCAGAGACGGGTGCCGTGCCGCCAGCCAGCCGGTCGCGGTTCCGGGGAAACAACTGCAACACGCCGATATTGTTGATTCGCGCCGCCCGCTCCGTACGACATTGTCGACATTCAACCGAACATTACCAACCACGCTGTTAATGTCCTAATATGAAAATGAGTTATTGGACACGAAATTACGTGACAAACTTTTTTTTTTAATTTACTGTGTATAAACTCAGATTATTCATTTGTTCGATGATATGGCTCGTTCAAATGGCTCTGAGCACTATGGGACTCAACTGCTGTGGTCATCAATCCCCTAGAACTTAGAACTACTTAAACCTAACTAACCTAAGGACATCACACACATCCATGCCCGAGTCAGGATTCGAACCTGCGACCGTAGCAGTCGCACGGTTCCGGACTGCGCGCCTAGAACCGCGAGACCACCGCGGCCGGCTTGTTCGATGATATATGTTATATGTTTTCGTCATATTAGTGAAACAAACTGACACGAATGGCATACCATGGTAGAACATTTCTCGTGAGTAAGTGTACAGACAATCCATTACACTACTATAAAACTGTTTAATGATTGACTTTCAGCGTGACAAGCAACACAAATGTTACCACGAATGTGAAAGAGTGTAGAAGGTACACTTTCAACAAGGGGACTAAAAGTTTAACATTTTGTCATAAATAACCTTTGTTATCTGTGAACATTTGATAAATTACAACCTTTTTTGATGAACAATCAGACTGAGTTTTACGATAAACCAGGCGCAGTTTTCCCAGGTTTCCTGACCGTACATAGCCCGAATGGGGGAGCCAGAAAACTGTAATTACCCTGGGACTAGGTTTACGGTCACCTCACAAAGTGTGAGAAAACCATAAAGAGTGTAATTAAAACTATAGTGCAAAAGAGCAAACAAGTGAATAGTGAATATTGCAAATAAGGTGACAAACAATGACAAAACGGACGTTAGTGGCAGCATATTGCCGAACATTCTTAACGTTAGTCGATTGCTGCCAGGGGGCATTGTAACGTCTCTTAGTAAAAGACATATTATGTAATAGAGAGAAAACATTGTGTGTCATGTTTTGTTCTTGTATAGAATTATGTACTAATTTTTTTTTAGATAATATCTGTGTCGGCGAGTACTGAAACCGCCACAGACGATACTTATTAAATATCAAACAAAGATGAGAATCTCCGGGTGGGGACTACACTGGAGGATGTTATCAGAAGAAACAAAACGGGCGTTATATGGGTCGGAGCGTGGAATGCTAGCTGTCTTAATTGCACAGGCAGGTTACAAAATTTAGAAAGGGAACTGGGCAGGTTGATATTAGACAATGCGGTGGCAGAAGGAACGGGACTTCTGGTCATGTAAATAAAGGGTTATAAATGAAAAACAAATAGAGGAAGTAGGTTTATTAATGAATAAGAAAATAGGAATGTGGGTAAGCTGCTAAGAACAGCAAAGTGAACGCATTATTCTAGGCAAGAAGACATGAATCCCACACCCACTACATCAGTATAAGTTTATATGCCAGTTAGTTCAGTAAATGATGAAGAGACAGAAGAAATGTGTGAAGACATAAAAGAAATTATTCATATAGTTAAGGGAAACAGAAAATTTAATTATGAAGATGGACTGGAAGTCGAGAGTAGGAAAAGGAAGAGAAGGAAAAGTATAAAGTGCATACGAACTGGGGGGAGGGGGGGGGGGGGTAAGGAATGAAAGAGTAATGCGCCTGGTAGAATGTTTCAAAGAACATAATTTAATCATGGCTAACACCTGATTCAAGAGTCATGACAACAGGTAGCATATGTGGAAGAAACGTGGTTACAACGGGCTGTTTCAGACTGATTATGTAATGGTAAGACAGAGATCCGGGAACTAGATTTTAAATTGTAAGACATTTCCAGGGACAGTTTACTGGTTATGAACTGTAGATTGCAACTGAAGTAATTGCAAAAACGTAGAAAATTAAGGAGATAGGACCTGGATACGTTAAAAGGTTGTTGTAATTATCAGTGTGAGCGTTAAGCAACCCATGACTTGAACAGGGAAAAGGAACACAGCAGAAGACGAAAGGATAGCTTTAAGAGGGGAAATAATGAAGGCAGCACAGGATCAAATAGGTAAGAATACCTCACCTAGTATGAAGCCTTGGATAACACAGGAGGTATTGGATTTAAGTGATGAAAGGAGAAAATTTAAAAACAGAGCAAATGAAAATGTGGAAGGGAATACAAAGGTCCAAAAATTAAGATTGACAGGAAGTGCAAAATGGCTAAGCAGGAATGGCCAGAGGACAAATGTAAGGATTTAGAAGCATATTTCACTAGGGGAAAGATAGATACCGCCTACAGGGAAATTAAAGAGATCTTTGGAGAAAAGAGAAGGAGTTGTATGGATATCAAGAGTTCAGTTGGAAAAGCAGTCTTACAAAGGAGATTAACTTGATAGAAATATTGTACAAAGGGAAGAGGGCGTAGATGAGGATGAGATGAGAGATGTGATAGTGAGAGAAGAATTTGCAAAGCCTGAAAGACCTAAGTCAAAACAAGACCCCGGCAGTAGACGACGTTCAGTCAGATCTACTGATTGCCTTGGGAGAGACTGCCAAAATTATTCCATCTGCTGAGCAAGATGTAGGAAACAGGAGAAATACCCTCAGACTTCAAGAAGAATGCAATAGTTGCAATAGCAAAGAAAGCACGTGCGACAGGTGTGAAAACTGTCGACCTATCAGTTTAATAAGTCATGGTTGCAAAGAACTAACAATAATTCCATACAGAAGACTGGAAAAACTGTGAGAAGCCCACCTCTGGGAAGATCAGTTAGATTTCGGAGAAGTGTAGGAACATCGAGGCAATACAGACCCCACGATTCACTTTAGAGGATAGGTTGACGAAAGGCAAACCTACGCTTACAACATTTGTAGACTTAGTGAAAGTTTTTGACAATGTTGACTGGAATACTCTTTTTCAAATTATGACTTTAGCAGCAGTAAATACAAGGAACGAAAGGCAATTTACAACTTTTACAGAAACCCAATTGCAGTTAGAAGAAGCGAGAGCATGAAAGGGAAGCTGTGGTTGGAAAGGGAAAGAGACTAGATTGTAGCGTATCCCCGATGTTATTCATTCTGTACACTGGGAAAGCAGTAAAGGGGATTAATGTTCGGAGAACAGAAATAAAAATTTGAGAGTTTGCCGATGACACTGTAATTCTGTGAGAGACAGCAAATCAGCAGTAGATGTGTTTTGTTAGTTGGACTGATAATGGCCCAAGTAAAGAGGATATACTCGTAAAATGTAGGCTCGTACTGGCACGAAAAGCGTTTCTGAAGAAAGGAAATTTGTTAAAAGTATATAGATTTATATTTTAGGAAGTATTTTCTGAAGGTCTTTGTCTGGAGTGTATCCATGTATGGAAGTGAAACGTGAACGGTACGAAGTTTAGACAAGAAGGGAATAGAAGCTTTATAAATGTGGTGCTACAGAAAAATGCTGAACATTAGATGGGTAGATAACTAATGAGGAGGTGCTGAATAGAAATGATGAGAAAAAAATGTTTATGGCGTAACCTGACTAGAAGAAGGGAACGGTTGGTGGGACACATTATAAGACATCAGAGGATCACTAATTCAGTATCTGAGGGAAGTGTGGGGGATAAAAATTGTAGAGGTAGATCAAGAGACCAATTCAGTAAGCAGATCCAGAAGGACGTAGACTGCAGCAGTTATTTGGAGATGAAGACAATCGCACAGGATAGAATAGCATGGAGAGCTGCATGAACCGGTCTTCGGATTGAAGACCTCAACAAATACTTTGTAGGACTGTTGTGTACATTTCATTCATACGTGGAAGTGAAACTTTTCGATATTACATTGTAGATGAAATTCATTTTTTGCATTCGTTTCTGGTACAAACCTATAAAAATAAATAGTTGGGCAATGCTGTGTCTTTTAGTTATTATTGCCAATAAAAAATCTTGACAAGTGCTGAACAATATATCTAAAACTCTTACACTATACTGTAATGAAAATTTGCACAGAAATTGACTATTTGGTTTTTTAAACGATAATGTACACGTTCCTATCAAAGCCGATTGTCACAAGGGAAATATTGAATGAGATATTCACTCTGCAGCGGAGTGGGCGCTGATATGAAACTTTCTGGTAGATTAAAACTGTGTGCCGGACCGAGACTCGGACTCTGGACCTCTGTCTATCGCGGGAAAACTGTGTCCGGTTTCGTTTTCTTTCTCGCAATGATTTTAACTGTAACAGACTCTTTGAGACTTGAATTCGGCTGTCCCGGAACACTTCTGCACTATCTCTATTATCCGAGTTTTTGTGGTGTGTCCGCTTGCAGATTACGAATATTAGCGGCAATGTCATTGAAGTTTCAGTCCTCTTAGAAGTTCAGCAGCTTGAGATGCCGCTCTCGCACCCCGTCTACCAACGCTACCAACCGATTTACCCGCTCATTTTAAGAGACTTCAGTTCGCAATCAAGTGGTCTTCTTCTGTGCGAATGAACAAGTCTCCAGGGCAGAAATTCATTTACGTGGGAACTAATTCGCGATCAGTATCTTTCGCATGGTCAGTTATGCATCATTCGCGAACTGGTAGTTCAGAATGCCAGCTCATACTCTTACCATAGTGTATCCAAACAATGAAAAATGTTGTATGTTCGAAAGTTTTGTTAGTGTATTATGTACAGAAGTTAAAAAAACCGTAAACCAATAAAAACAAAGAGAAAACAAAGGACTCATTTTCATTCATCTTTTACGAGATTTATTATAATTTCAAAATGGATGAAATCGCAACGAGGAGCCAAAATTTGCATCATGACACTTTTCCCAGGGATATCCTAGATTAGGACGTATATCGAGTTCCTATACAGATTTAGCAACTGAGAGTCATTGCCGTATCCGCTAGTACAACTGTAAAACCGATCTTTCGACCATCCTTGCAACAGTTTTCTTCAGGACGTTGAGACTACTAGTAGTTTAGTGGTTTTGAAACATATCGCTTCAAAGAGGGTCGAGGTTTGACTAACGGGAAAGGTAGAGGATAAGTTGTTTAAACAAGCAGCCCACTTTGCTACGGATTTGTTTAGTCACTGCCAGAGCATCACTCAAACGCCAAGTTTCAGTCGGTAAGGTTTGAACATCTAAGCACATTACCTTAAACCTTCGAAAGCTCACGATGCTATTCGAATGACAGAGAGAAAGGAAGAAATGGTATTACTTCCTCATATTTACAATTCAGAGTATAAGATGAGGAACCCGAATGAGAATGGAAATTGGAAAGTAAAAATTATTGTGGACACTGTGTACTCTTCATCAACATTGTACAAAATGGAATGAATCAGTTTCACATGGGAACTGTAACGCTACTTTGAATATAGTTGGACTATGAGAGATGTTCACAACGAGATATTCTGCGTGATCGTACGACACTTCATCCAGAAAGAGTTTGTTTTTACCCGAAGGCGTTGTCATTCAGTTTGTTTGTTACTCTTTTTCCATTTCTTTTAAACATCTTACCTTACTTCGTTGAACTGATGACTTTTTTTCTACAGGTTAAAACAAAACTACAGAGACAAACTTTGAGAGCTTGTTAAGGATATCTTCAGGGACAATCTGGCTGGAACCCATGTCCAGGAATTTTATCAAACAATACTACAAGGCCACTCCTTCGGCAGCAAGTGAGAATTTGTATAGTGTTGTCGTGACAGGACTGAACACTTTCGACGCCAGCTAATGTCCCAAATGTTATAAGGTCAATTCACAAAAGTTGCTCTTGCAGCCGACTAGCACACACTCACGTTTGCATTTTTCCTTTGATGTGAGCTGTAGTGCAAACGTTTCTGTTACTTCTACTCTTCCTGCCTCATGTATTATCAATTATGGCCTCAGCCTCAAAATTAATGATCAAAGCATTAGGATATATGTTGCCAAGTGTTACGTTTCTGTTTGTTGTTGTTGTTGTTCACACATAATTTACTCTTCACACAGTCACTAAGATACATCACACCTGAGATAAAATGAATATTAACAAAAGTAAGTGAAAATTATACACCGCCCATCGTAAAAGTTCCGAAACCGTTTTTATTCCAGGCGTATAAGCGATGTCGGCGCTGTAGCTATGGAGGAAGCAACCAACAGACGTGCATGGGCCAGTCAGTTGTAAGCGGTCAGTACTGAGCAGTGCACGGGGGCTGTACTGTGTCAGGGAGTCAGCACTGGCGAAAACAAACGGGAACTGCTAAATCTCCAGCCGACAAGAGCCAATTCGAAAGTTGAAACACTTCCAGCAGAGAACTAAGTGTCTGGTTCCCACGAAGAATTATTCCAAAATTAATATTTCCCCCGCCTAGAGAACATCCTTAATAATGTGGGAAGCTGCTATAGTAATGACAGATGCCTTGTGATTTGATAACTGAAAGAGTAAATACCTGGAACGAAAAGTAAGTCACTGGCAGTAGTAGATGTTTCACTACAGCCACCAGCTATTACACATGCATACCGACCGTTACCTTATATCAGTGCACTTGTGGGATGTACCAATGCTTACTATGGTAAAGGTAACTATGTGTCGACGAATATCACAAACTGAACTTCCTTCTGTTACCGTAAGGCAAATACCATATTAACAGGCACGTAAAACTCTCAGTTTGTGCAGACAAACTGTAGTGAGTGCGATTCTTTTACAAATCATCCAATACATGGAGCTTTTTGCATCTGGCGTTCACAACTAAAATAGTCTGCAATTGGTCACCCCTTTAAAACACCATACTACTTGGTCTGCAGCGCTGTAGATGATATGAACTGGTACCTAGTTGCTATGTGATCCTCCACTTCTGTCTAAGTGGTGTGTAAGCGCCACTCGCTTGTAAGGAATCTGCGCAGGAATATAAGTCGATACAGAGACGTGATAGAATGGCAGAAAGGAGCTGTTTTGTGCGTAAGCACAGTCACATCGCTAATGGGCCGTTTAACCGACAGTATATGGAAGTCGTAGCTCTGGCCGCAGGTAGCTGCGCTGTATTTTCGGGGTGTTGATCGTACCATGATTTGAAGCCATTCATTCATGTGACCGCGAACATAAACCGTCGATAATTGTTTCAACATTGTCGGTGGCCAATTCTTACCCTTCTTTCCTCATTCTCATGATGACCGTGTTGCGGAGTCTCCCATTTCCAATATGACAACACGGGGCTTTCTTGTCGACCATTCATGCTCACTACTGCACATCCACTGACCCAAAACACATACACAGTGTTTGGGACTATCTGCAGTAACAGCTGGCGCTTCTCAGTCAACATCATTTTAATTTTGTGTTTCTACGGATCTAGCTATCTGTAAGAAGCTTGAAAGTGATATGGCATACCTTTAAATATATATGGGCGCCCTTCTTCGCTAAACTGATGCTACTGTCAGGGATAGAGGCGGTATTCGACGCCATAATGGTGGAAACTTTTTTTCTGTTACTCGTGTGGTCATTGGTGGCCTTTTATAAATTCTAAATACGAGGGCTATTCGGAAAGTAGGGAACGATAGGTCGCGAAATGGGAACCACAGTGAAAATCAAAATTGTTTTATTTGCAAAAGTCAGTTACAGCTTCCAGCTACTTATCTCCATAGTCACCGATCCGACTTAGACGTTTGTCGAAGCGTTGTACCAGCTTTCCAATACCTTCTTTATAGAAGGCAGCCACCAATGCTTTACGCCAATTCTCTACGTTGGCCTACAGCTCGTCATCTGTGCCAGAAAGTTGTTTTCATTGCCAGCGGTTCATGTGAGCAGAGATGAAACTCAGAGGGAGACAATTACCGGCTGTATTGTGGGTAATCAAACATTTCCAACTGAAAACGATGCAGTAGCATCTTTATTGCCCCTGCAGAATGCGGCTGAGAATTGTATTGAAGAAAAAACCGCACAACAGTTATGTAATGTTGGTTGCATAGTTTCAGACGAAATTTCTCACCAGGCCCTCGTACTTTGCGGGAGATTTTATTGTTCTAGGTATCTTTATGTGCCCCGTGTGTGGTCAGAACCAAAAAGAACGGCGTTACGAGATCGACGGGCATACTAGAGACACCGACCAACACACATGTGCAAAAGATTTGATTTGCACTGTGGTTTCCATTTCGCCACCAATCGTTCCTTACTTTCCGAATAACCCTCGTAGTTGGAACATTCCTTCTGATGAGTTCAGAGTGACATGAATTGGTTGAATAAGACATAAACAAGGGAAATCTTATCTTTGTTCTTCTTACGTAGAAGACGCAATATATAGAGGAAAGTGCCATCACAGGGCCCGATTATGTCAAAGTTTGAAAATCCTAAAATCCTATGATTAAGAGAAAGAAGGATACGATGATGGCGATTATGAAGAGACACGAAACACAGGAGACCTCCAGTATTACCAGCGAACTTCATGTCTTCCTCAGGTAGATTCATCACAAGAATTTGTGGTTAACCCTGGCAATCAGAAAGTAAACGGCGGCGCTTATTGGGCTCTGTGAGAGCAGCCTTAGGGCATCAGACGGCCGTCTCCCTCCTCAGGTTGCACACAACCACAACAACCGATACAGCCAAGGGGCGTAATGAGGCGGTCGCACGCGCTGATCTATTATTAAACCTTCAATCAGGGCCCCGCCCACCGCCGGATCCGGTGGACACTAATTAAAACGGCCGCAGCGGGGAGTGGAGGACGGGGAGGGTGTAGGGTGAAAGCACGTCTCTGGAAGACCAGACTAGAGCACTGCATACGCGTGGCAAAAGAAGGGTGAGCGGCATCCGTATCCTTTCACCCGCTTTCCAAGCGGCTCGCTGCCCTCACCCAGCTGTTGCTTCACTCGGCTTTGCGTGGCCGAGCAGTCACCGAGTCCTGGCTCTTCAAATCGGCCAATGTACACTGCCCGACTGTTGCTAAGAAATGACTGACACTTGCTAAGGAACAACTGCCAGATGCTATGGAGTAACTGACAATTGCTACGAAACACCCGGCCAGTCATAGACAAGAAAATGTACAGTGGGACGTGTTAACTGTAGCGCAGCCTGTGCAGGAATACCCTGTATGCATTGGGTGGTTTTCAAGCAGTACGAAGGTTCTGGTGGAACCGATTAAGGCCACATTCCGTGCGGTACCATAGCATGTCTGCAAGACATCATTTGAGGTCTTACGATCGTGGACGAACGCAGTAGCGGATGTGTCCAGAACTCTCATCTCAGAAGAAATGCCACTAGAGGCGAAAATGCTATGTGAAAGCATGCTTGTGGTCGTCGACAGACTATCATACCGCAAGGGATTTGTGGTGTCACCGCCAGACACCACACTTGCTAGGTGGTAGCCTTTAAATCGGCCGCGGTCCGGTAGTATACGTCGGACCCGCGTGTCGCCACTATCAGTGATTGCAAACCGAGCGCCGCCACACGGCAGGTCTAGAGAGACTTCCTAGCACTCGCCCCAGTTGTACAGCCGACTTTGCTAGTGATGGTTCACTCACAAAATGCGCTCTCATTTGCCGAAACGATAGTTAGCATAGCCTTCAGCTACGTCATTTGCTACGACCTAGCAAGGCGCCATTATCAGTTATTATTGATACTGTGCATCATGTACCGTACAGAGCGACGTTCGTCATTAATGGATTAAAGTTAAGTATTCCACTAGCTACGTCCGTTTTTCTCAATTCTAATTCCCTTGTCATGTTCCAGACCTCGCGCCAGCCTGCGTGAGCTAAAACGCGTGCATTTCGGCCTCCTTTAGTAACCCTGTGTTGGCTCTCCTGCCAACCACATCATTGGCGACGAAAGTAAAAGTGTTCTTATCGATATTGCCCTGATTTACTTGTGTAATGGCTTCGCCACAATCTCCAGATATACTCTCCGAATTTTATCGCTTACAGAATCAGCAGACTCAGGCCTTACTGGATGGTCTTGGACAGCTCGTCCTGGGTCAACGTGCTATACAAAACGATGCGGCAGCAGCCGCTTCACCGCTAACGCAGCCACAACACGCTGTTGCACCCACTTTTCGACCTTTTGATGCTGCACTGGAAAGCTGGACGGAGTGGTTACGCCAATTTGATTTGGATTCCATCTCGCCGCCTACAGAATTCTAGGTAACGAGCAGCAGCCTTTTTTGTTATCGTCAGTAGGGGTGACCACGTACCGTATGATAGTCAAATTATTTCCCCGACGCGACGTAGCAACTCTGTCCTACGAAGAAATTTTGTCTGCATTAGATGCATATTTCAAAGAATCAGTCAATGTAGTTGCAACACGGTATACCTTCTTTCGTACGAAACGTAGGGCAGGTCAGACTAAACGGACAGAACGTTTCTGATGTTCGTATAAGGAAACAGATTTTGAAACTAGCAAATCCCTCCCTTCAAGTGATGGACATATTAGATCGGCAGGACACACTTGACTTTGCTCAGGAATCATTTGAACCTTCGCCAGCTGTGTGTCAGGTAAACTGGCCCGCCGGGCGAGCTGCACCGAGCAGTAAACAGCCCTTGCGCCCGGCCGCGCAGCAGCCACCAGGCCCTCAGCCACGTGTGCCGCACAGGCAAGAAAATGCAGTGATCAAATCATGCCCGCGGTGTGCTACTAAACATTCGCGTGAGAATTGCCCGTCACGACAAGCTATTTGGTTTTATTGTAATAAAAGAGGACATGTTCAGAGTGTTTGCCAGAGAAAGCTCAGATCGGAAACTCAAAACCGTTCCAGGCCCTTTGCTTCGGGCCGGAATAGGAATCGAACTAAGGATACTCAGACTCGCGAAACTTCGCCCATGGAAATTCATGTAGTTCATTCCACTCCGCCCAGTGCCATTCTCTCTAACAATGACTGTGTTAGTCCCAAACATAGAGTGCGTCGACATCGCCGGAACTCTCGTCAAGTCACAAGTGATTATGTACCAGTGTCAGTTCACGTTGCACGAGACAGTCGCTCTTGTCGTCAGCAGGACAATAAACTTTTTGTGGACTTGGACATTAACGGCAAAGTGATACCATTCCAGCTCGATACAGGAGCTGCAGTTTCACTGATCAATCAGGACACTTACAAACGGCTGGGCACACCTCCGTTGCGTGCCGCAAATGTTAAGTTACGTAACTTCCTGGCAGACCAAAACTGTGTGCCCTACCGAGACTCGAACTCGGGACCTTTGCCTTTCGCGAGCAAGTGCTCCACCATCTGAGCTACCGAAGCACGACTCACGCCCGGTATTCACAGCTTTACTTCCGCCAGTACCTCGTCTCCTACCTTCCAAACCTGCTGTCCTGGCTAAGCCATGTCTCCGCAATATCCTTTCTTTCAGGAGTGCTAGTTCTGCAAGGTTCGCAGGAGAGCTTCTGTAAAGTTTGGAAGGTAGGAGACGAGGTTCTGGCAGAAGTAAAGCTGTGAGTTCCGGCCGTGAGTCGTGCTTCAGTAGCTCAGATGGTAGAGCACTTGCCCGCGAAAGGCAAAGGTCCCGAGTTCGAGTCTCGGTCGGGCGCACAGTTTTAATTTGCCAGGAAGTTTCATATTAGCGCAGACTCCGCTGCAGAGTGAAAATCTCATTCTGTTAAGTTACGTAGTTATTCAGGTCAACGTATCCCTGTGTTAGGACAGTGCAGCCTTCTTGCAACATACAAAGGACAAACAAAACTTGTGTCATTTTATGTCCTTCGTTCTTCTTCTGCAGTGAACTTGTTTGGTTTCGATTTATTTCAGTTGTGTAACTTGTCTATAGTAAATCAGATCCTATCAGTGAACCAGACTGTGCCTTCAGACAGTGTTTCTCATCTATGTGAAGAATTTGCAGACATTTTTGCACCGGGCCTCGGTTGCTCTAAGAACTATAAAGCACATTTGGAACTGAAAGTAAACGCGCAACCGAAATTTTCAGAGCGCGCAAAGTTCCCCACGCATTGCGTGATGAGGTCGCAGAAACATAACACTATTTGGAATCACTAGGTGTGATTGAACGTGTGCAGGCTTCTCTCTGGGCATCACCCTTAGTAATTTTGCGAAAACCTTCCGGCAAATGGAAACTTTGTGTGGACTTCCAGGCAACAGTGAATCCACAACTCGTGATTGCAACTTCTCCTTTACCCCGCCCGGAAGATCTTTTTGATAAACTGTGCCCGGGTAAATATTTTTCGAAGTTGGACCTAGCAGATGCGTACTTGCAAATACCGGTGGACGAAGAATCTCAGCGCGTTTTGGTGGTTAACACGCATCTTGGGTTGTATCAATTCAAACGACTGCCATTCGGGTGCGCATCCGCCCCTGCATTGTTTCAGCAATATCTACAAACTGTTTGTGCGTCGGTCCCTACTGCAGCAAATTATCTGGACGATATTGTGATCTCTGGAAAGACCGAAGAAGAACATTTGGCCAAACTCCGAACATTATTTCTGGTCTTGCGACAAAATGGTCTTCGCTTGCGAAAGGACAAATGTGTGTTTTTTGCTCGGGACTTGCCATACTTGGGACATGTACTCAATGCCCAAGGCATATATCCCAGTCCCACGCACCTTCGTGCCATACAAGACTTGCCTTCGCCGCAGAATTTGAATCAGCTACAGAGTGTGCTGGGAACAAGTACGTATTATAACAGATATATTCCGCATGCCTCTTCCATTTCAGCTCCGCTTCATCGCTTACGCCGTAAAGGTGTTCCTTTCGTCTGGACAACGGAATGCAAACGCGCCTTTCGCCAGTTGAAATCGGCGTTGCTTTCCAATACTTGCCTTACGCCATTCGATCCCCAGAAGCCCCTTTTTTATGGTCGATGCCTCGGATTTCGGGATCGGTGCTGTGCTTGTGCACAAAGATGGATCGCACGATCGCCCTATTGCCTTTGCGTCCAAATTTCTCTCGTCTGCGCAAAGAAATTATTCACAGATCGAGAAAGAAGCATTGGCTCTCGTATTTGGTGTTACAAAGTTTCATGATTTCTTGTATGGTCGTCACTTTACCATAATCACAGACCACAAACCTTTAACATCGCTTTTTCATCCGACCAAGCCTGTACCTCCAGGTACAGCGCAGAAATTCATTCGCTGATCTATTTTCCTCTCGCAGTACCGCTACACTATCTTGTATTGGTCCACTGCTCAGCACGGAAACGCCGATGCGTTGACCCGCTTGCCTGTTGCTGAGGATAGGGCATTCGATTCCTCCGAACTTGCTTGCATGTTCATTGATGCGGAAACCGATGACGTGGTCGAATCGTTTCCGTTTGACTTTCGTCGTGTAGCTAAGGCCACAGCTGCCGACCCAGTCCTTGCTCCCGTTCTGCGTTTTGTTGCTACGCAATGGCCCTTGTCAAAGTCACGGATCGAGGACCCGTTGGTTCGCCGATTTTTTGCTGACAAGGAGAGACTTTTTGTACGACGTGGTATTTTGCTGTTGCGTTCTGATAATGATCAGTCCAGGGTCGTGGTACCACGTTCGTTACAGTCCTCTGTCTTACAGCTTCTCCACCAAGTACATTGGGGTATAGTGAGAACGAAACAACTTGCTCGTCAGCACTGCTCTTGGTTCGGAATCGATGCCGCGATTACGAATATGTGCTCTTCTTGCATGGTGTGTGCCGAACAACAATCAGCACCACCGCGGAAATTCTTTGCATGGCCAAAAGCCACTTCCCCTTGGCAACGCTTACACGTCGATTTTGCTGGTCCATTCTGGAATTCTCGATGGTTGGTTATGGTAGATTCATTCAGTAATTTTCCTTTTGTTCGCCGCAGTCAAACGGTGCCGCTGAACGATTGGTCAGGACTTTCAAATCACAAATGTTGAAGTTGAAAGAGTCGCATTCTCGGGAGGACGCGTTATTGCTCTTTTTGTCCTCGTATCACTCTCAGCCCCGAGATGGTCGCTCGCCGGCTGAGTTGCTCCACGGTCGTCATCATCGAACCTTGATGTCTTTGCTACATCCGCCGCATCATGTTACTGTACAGCGGCAACCACCTGCTTTTGCTCCAGGCGACGTTGTCTACTATCGCCACTATCGAGGTTCACGGCGTTGGCTCGAAGGACGCATTCTTCGCTGCCTCGGAAGCGCTATGTTTCTGGTTTTGGGGGCCTCTGGTGAGGTGCGTCGGCATCTCAATCAGGTGCGCCTCTGTCGTCGCTCGGGATCTGCCGCTCGCCGTCTGCTTTCAGCGACGGTGCAGTCCGGTCAGCGCCCCGGGGACCCATCTACTGGCTCGCCTCAGCCCCAGGTGTTACCGACGCTGCCTTCCATTTTGCCCCATGGCGACGCGCCGCCGCTTCCGCCGCCTTTTCTTCCGCCGGCGACGCCCGCAGTGGACAAGACGCTGCAACCGCCGGGCGCCTCCCTGGGTCACGCGCCGCCGATCGCTTCCCGTGACCAGTTGTCCTCCGACATGGAGCTCTTGCCCGCTCCGGACCATATGTCGTCTTCACCCGTCGGGTTTCCCGGCTCGATGGAGGTCGACCCTTCGGCCGTTCCTGTCTCTTTACGGGCGCATACACCGCATGTTGGCGTGCACCCTGGAGCAGGTTTTCAGGCGTTTCCTAGCTCCCCGCGGTCCGAATGGCAGGGTGCGGGTGGCACAGCCTCGCCTGTTGTCAGGCTCCCCACCTCGTCGCATACGTCAACATGGGGTCCTCCCCACGGCGGGCGGAAGCCTTATGCCACAACCGTACGCCGATTTGCGGGGGAGGAATGTGGTGTCACCGCCAGACACCACACTTGCTAGGTGGTAGCATTTAAATCGGCCGCGGTCCGGTAGTATACGTCGGACCCGCGTGTCGCCACTATCAGTGATTGCAGACCGAGCGCCGCCACACGGCAGGTCTAGAGAGACTTCCTAGCACTCGCCCCAGTTGTACAGCCAACTTTGCTAGCGATGGTTCACTCACAAAATACGCTCTCATTTGCCGAGACGATAGTTAGCATAGCCTTCAGCTACGTCATTTGCTACGACCTAGCAAGGCGCCATTATGAGTTATTATTGGTTCATGGTGTGGGTTCCTGTAGTCATGTCCTAGTTCATGAACCACGGGCCACGTATGAGTGGCCAAGTAATTGCCCCGACAGTCGGGATACCAGTTACTTATGAATAAGGCTGGGCATCTCAGCCATATTCTGAGTCGTGGTCACCTTTGTGCTCATACGGCAAAGACTACCAAATCCACTGGTTAGTCGCTCAACCGTTAGGGGTGAAACACAATGGGATTCGGGGCAAGTAAGTCTAGCAACCTGCTTCCCCGATACTTTAAATAGGATGCTGGCAACAATCAGAGCAAATTGCCTCGGACCTTTTGAGGTGACGGAGTCCCACCTCTAACTGACAAACCAGGGACTCCTAAGATACGACTTGGCTAACAAATGGTAATGAGATGGGAGCTACTAATACCAATGGGGCCTACTCTGGGAAGAAGATAGAGCTGGCAGAGGCTGCAAGTAAGATGGGGCTGGACCTTTTAGCTGTTAGTGACATTCGGGTATGGGGTGAGAAAGAATAGCAAGTGGGAGAATACAAGGTCTACCTGTCAGGAGTCAAAGCAGGATTAGCACAATGGGGTGTAGTGCTTTACATCAGGAAATAAATGGAACCCAGCGTAGTTACAGTAAGGTATGTAAACGATCGACTGATGTGGATAGATTTTACAGTGTCTAGCACGAAAATTAGGATTGTGACAGTATATTCGCATTATGAAGGGACAGATCAAGATAAGATGGGTAGTTTTTATGAGGCACTCAGTGATGTAGTTGTTAGAGTATAGGACAAGGACAGTGTTCTGCTCATGGGTGATTTTAATACCGGGATTGGAAATCGAACAGAAGGGTATGAAAGGGTTATGGATAAATTTGGAGAGGATATGGAGGCCAACAGGAACGGGAAACAACTCTTGGATTTCTGTGCCAGTATGGGCTTAGTAATCACAAACTCTTTTTTAAACATAAGAACATTCATCGGTATACTTGGGAAGGCAGGGGAACCAGATCAGTCATTGACTATATAATAACAGATCAGGAATTCAGAAAGGCTGTGAGGGACACACGTTTATTCAGGGGATTCTTTGATGCCACTGATCATTATTTAATCTGCAGTGAAATTGGGATTGTGAGGCCAAAAGTGCAGGAGGTCAGGTTAATATGTAGGAGCATAAGAGTGAAGAAACTTCAGGATAAGGAAATCAGGCACAACTACATAACAGCGATATCCAAAAGGGACCAGTTAGTTGAATGTAGTCAATTACAGTCATTGGAAAAGGAATGGACAAGGTACAGGGACACAGTACTAGAAGTGGCTAAAGAATGTCTTGGAACAGTAGCGTGTAAAAGTAGGATGAAGCAAACAGCTTGGTGGAATGACACAGTCAAGGCAGCCTCTAAAAGGAAAAAGAAGGCGTATCAAAAATGGGTATATACTCAGGTAGACAGAGAAAGTTACGTTGAAGAAAGAAACAAAACCAAAAAGATATTGCAGCATCCAAGAAGAAATCTTGGGAAGACTTTGGAAACAGGTTGGAGACTATGGGTCAAGCTGCTGGAAAACCATTCTGGAGTATAATTAGCAGTCTTTGAAAGGGAGGTAAGAAGGAAATGACAAGTATTTTCGACAGGTCAGGAAAACTGCTGGTGAATCCTGTGGATGCCTTGGGCAGATGGAGGGAATATTTTGAAGAGTTGCTCAATGTAGGTCAAAATACGATCAGCAATGTTTCAGATTTCGAGGTAGAATGGGATAGGAATGATGATGCAAATAGTATCACATTTGGGGAAGTGCAGAAAATGGTCAATAGATCGCAGTGCAATAAAGCAGCTGGGGTGGATGAAATTAAGTCGGAACTCATCAAATACAGTGGAATGTCAGGTCTTAAATGGCTACACAGAATAATTGAAATGGCCTGGGAGTCGGGACAGGTTCCATCAGTAATCACACCAATCTTTAAACATGGAAACAGAAAAGATTGTAACAACTACAGAGGTATCTCTTTAATCAGTGTTGTGGGTAAAATCTTCTCAGGTATTGTCGAAAGGAAAGTGCGAGTATTAGTTGAGGACCAATTGGATGAAAATCAGTGTGGGTTTAGGTCTCTTAGAGGTTGTCAGGACCAGATCTTTGGCTTACAGCAAATAATGGAGAAGTGTTATGAGAGGAATCGGGAATTGTATCTATGCTTTATAGATCTAGAAAAGGCATATGGCCGGGTTCCTAGGACGAAGTTATTGTCTGTTCTACGAGATTATGGAATAGGAGGCAAACATTTGCAAGCAATTAAAGGCCTTTACATGGATAGTCAGGCAGCAGTTAAAGTTGACGGTAAATTGAGTTCATGGTTCAGAGTAGTTGTAACGGCTCCATGTAACCCGCTACATGGCTCGACCCCACAACTCAAGACACCTGATTGCCCTTTCGACGCTCAGCGAAGAGCCTGATGATAATTAGTAAGATAGGTTCAGTTAAATATAGACGATCATTTTAATATTAGACATGGTAATTGTCTGCAAAGTGTGAATGCGAACGTATGATGAGGTATACGTGAGATGTCGGCGGTGGGTGTGCTATAGTCATAGTGGAAGTGTATCCAACCTCGAATCTAGTAGAGCGCAGCTGCACTGGACCAGAGAGGCATAAGCTCCACGCGCGTCACTAGCGCTCGTTAGGTTGGCAAATAACAATGTTCGGTATCTCTGAGTCCTTGCGGCCACGATGTGTGGACCCGGACGAGGGAGACAGTATCGGGGTTGTTGCTGGGAAGACCTGGGTGAGTAAGCACACTCTGCTCTATCGCTCCGATAGTTAGCGAAGATTTAGAATTCCATGTTCACTTTGAAATTGGAAGCAGCTTCCCTGCTGAGGAAAGCCACTATGGTATTTCCTAGAATCATCTCGGTTATGAGAAATAGGGAGATCATTTCTTTTGCCAAGTAATTTCATGAGAAATTGTGTTCACTGCACTTGGGAGTGAACATGCGCTCATTGCCGAGTAATACTCAGAATATCTCAATTTGCATTTCAGTGTGAGTGTGAAGTATATATGCAAGGTGTATTTTATTTAAATGTGTTTATTGACTACTGATTGTGGAGAGATTGGTAACACGTGGTCCGCAGACCCCGTGCATTTCTTGGTGAGAAGCTTCAGCTCGACGGAATTACATTTCGCGATCGAGCTGGATCTTCTACGCAAATTCACGCGTGTGATTCAACTGTTCCTTCATGATATCCAGTAAAACTCGCAGAGTTAGTTGAACGTGAAGACGGGACTTGCCCGAACTAAAGTTACAGTTGGAACCATGTGCTCTCTCCCAATGTTGTCCCACTTGGTGTATGGGAACCTTCCTCTTTTATCTGTTAGATAAAATGAATAGAGTGAATGTTAGTGTGTGTGTGTGTGTGTGTGTGTGTGTGTGTGTGTGTGTGTGGCTAAATGATGATTGAAATGTGCAGGCGGTAGTCATTGTCGATACACGGCACATGTTTGCCGGATGTTTAACTAAGTTTACTTAGATATTATACTATTTGTATCACGCCAGCATTAAGTGATAAGTGAGAGGGAATATTTGAGACGGTACCGTTTAGTGAATAAATGTGATTGTGTTATTATATAAATATGTCACAGTGACTTCTCCCAGCCACACCATATTCCCTGATCATTTCACAGAATGTTTGGCATGCGTATTTCAGTTAATCACCTGTCTATGTCCCACTCATGGGCATATTTCATTTAATAAACTCTGTAAGGTGGTATTAAAACTTCATTATAATAATATTCTAATTCTAACTTGATCAAAACCACCGAATAAAACTTTAGTGAGTATTGATGCTTGTTGCTGCAAATGGCCGCCGGCGTCTTCTATAGTACAGGTGCCATTTATAAAATTGAGGATGCCTGCCGAGGGGGCGGAAAGCAAGTATGATGCATAATGGCGACCCTGCCAGGATCTCGTTCAGTTTAGGAACCCTTTGTGATGATGGGAGATTGCTAGGATGTGTTAACAAAATTCACAGGATTCACAATTCCTATTTGTGAATAGAACCCGCGTTGAGAATACGGCGTTGAATGGACTGCGTTGCTTGTGATTTTATTTGTGTGATTTTGGGGGTAATTTTCTTGTGTGTATTTATCCATGTATTTTGGGGGAATTTCAAACGTGTTAGGCTGCGTGTGACTAAATAAATGTGTCAGGTAGCGTGTGACCAAATAAATGTACTACGTTGCGGGTGAAATTAACTTACGTTAAGCTACAAGAATTTGTTGCGATTCGTGCAGCGAAAGTAGGAAGTCTGTTTTCCGCGAGCGAAGCCGTTATTGAGGCACTTAGCCCGAAACGTAAGCCTAGTGTCCAGAATGGAGACACGTGCTCTCTCGAGGAGCGTTGCTAGGTAAAACCGGCCGGGCGAGGAGGAAATTATCCTCAATCAGGTAGCCGCGGAGAGAGACGAGGCAGGCAACGGGAATTACCAAGATTTCAACGGCGCTACGGCAATGTTGAACTTGGAAAATGAGCAGGCCAATTCCACACCAAATAGCTGGACTTCGGACCCGAGCGCGAGCGCAGATGAATTAGAGAATGCAACGAGTAGCCAAAATGCGCCTACCAATGCAGACACAAATAGTAACACGTGGATGGCCGAATTGGTCAAAATGATGGAAAAGAATTTCAGATTAGAAGAATATAATAAGTCAGGAAGAATATAAGAAAAGGCAGGAAGCGAAATTCGAGGGCATGATGTCCGAAATCGAAGTTGTTCGAAAGGACGTCAATGAGTAATTCGAAGTGGTTGGCAGTAAACTAAACGTCCTCGAAAAGGAACAAAAAAAATTAGGATCGAAATGAAAACCCGCGGAGAAAAACTAGAAAAGGGGCTCCAAACTTTAAGGGAACGATGCATTACCGAAAAGAAAAAGGTAATAGCTCGAGTAAAAGCAGTAGAAGCAACGCAAGAGAAGGTTCACGAAAACAGTAGGGCAATTGTGGATCTTGAGGAAAAGATAGATACGGTTAACACATTAAATAGCGAGGAGACAAAGAAAGTAAAGGAGGAGTTAGTAAAACTCGTGGAGAAGGTTGCGGACTTAACAATAGCAGAGGGAAGCGAGAGTGCTGTAATTCTGAACTCGAGGGATAACGAGGAGATACAGGCATTGCGGAAATTTCAAGAAGGCCAATGCGAAGTCAATAGGCGGCAACGGATAGTTCCAATGACATATGTGAACGCATGGCCCACGTGGAAAATCTCCTCACTCGCGGTGTCGAGAGGGAGGACCATGTGCGCAAGGGCGCGTGCGAAAGCGAGGGACTCGATTCCGGACACGAGGATGATTACGAGGAGGCTGGCGAACGCAGAAATGTCGGGAGGTGTCGAGAATGACACCTAAAACCGTGCGCAGATCCATATCGGAGGCAAGTGGAAGGCTTCGACTATAAGCACTCTCTCTCCGTACGGAAGTTCGAAGTCTTTAGAAATTCTGTGAACGGAATCCACCCACGGGCTTTCTTGGAGCAGTACCAATTCTGTCTTCCACCCAGTTGGCAGGATGAGTATAAAATCGAGTTCATGTGCGGGCATCTTGAGGCTGAACCCGCAGTACGGATGAGAGCCATAGCGAGAAACTGTAAAACGGTGAAGGAATTTCAGCGTGAATTTCTCTCGGCATATTGGTCCGAAGCCGCGCAAGATCGGGTGAAACATCAGATAATGATGCTGCCGAGTCTTGGTCAATCCGGCTTCACGAGTCCTGCAAGACTGTTTGAAAACATGTTGCAGAATAACCAATTCTTGTACAACCCTTACAGTCCAGGCGAATTGATAAGGCTGTGTATAATGAAGCTTCCAGCGCAGCTTCGCCATTTCATATTAGCCGGGCGTTGTAAGGACGATTTAGAGTCGTTTAAATTACTCCTACAAGAATTGGGGAATGATATAGGACAATGTATACCGGAAAGGGTACAGACTGCAGGAGGAGAGCACGTAGGAAGAAATAGGGGAGTGAGTCGCGGCCGCAGTAAGACGTGGAAGCGTACAAGCTCACATGTAGCGGAATATGCGAATACCAGTTTCCAGCCACACAAGGCGGATTGGAAAAATGGTAACAAGCATGGCTACTACAAAGCCCAGTGACACAATGGCCAGCACGACGGGCACGATAACCGGGATAAAGGTAGGAACAACCACGGGAATCGTGCGAATTCACCACAAAATAGGGGTGAAGGAAGCGAACAGGCCACAGGGAAAAAGGGAAGGGAAAATATCACCAACGACGTAGAAATCAGATCGGCCGATCCACGGAGGAATGCTCCAGAAGCAGGAAGAAATCAAACATAATGACCTGTGTCAATCGAGGGAGACAATCTTAGTCGACCCCCGATAACGAACAACCGCGAGAGAAGGTACATTGGTCAGGACGACATTAGGGAAACATTACTGGAGGAGCAGACGGATAACCGGATTTCGGCCGTCAGCCCAGTAATTGCGATCTCGGTGAAAGGAATTTCACTGGACTGCATAGTCGACTCGGGAAGCCCGGTTTCGATCGTTAGTGAGGCCGCATTCCAGAAATGCGAGGAGACGGGAACTTTGCCGTTGCGAGGTACAAAGGTGAAGGGAGCGATATACGGGAAAAGTGTAGAAGTCAAGTGGCAGACTAGGATTACGTTCCAATGCCAGGGCGAAGAGTTCGAGGCAAACTTCCTCATTGTGCCCCTAATGAACACAGAAATTATTCTCGGGATGGATTTTATGAGCGCTCACCGTGCAATTGTAGACCTGGGTGGAGGCATCATGTCTCTGAACAGGGATGGAAACCCCGCAGAATTAAAGTGCAATAATTGGGTCCTACGGGACGGAGTGGAAACTAGCTGCCTACGAATTCTCACTTACCCGGAATTGCGCCCTGAGCCGGAGATCGTCATAAACTGTGTAAATAGCGTGAGTTTACCGTCCTCCACGCGTGGAAAGGATGAGCTCTTCGAGCGAATAATTGAGGAAAGCATGCGCAGTGTTGGAGACATGCCAGAGGATGCCCGTGTACGATTATTAGAAGTTCTGAGGAACCATGAGAAAATATTCTCAGGCGCACCGGGTGCGATAAGGAACTTCGAGTACAAATTCCAAATACGAGAACATAAAAGTTTCCTCGTCAGGCCATACCCGATTCCACTAGCGCATAAAGAAAAGGTCAGGAAGGAGATTGCGAAGATGTTAGAACAAGACGTTATAGAACGAGCCGTGAGTACATACAACTCACCACTCCTAGTAGTACCGAAAAGGGACGGATCGGTGAGGTTGGTGCTGGATTCTCGGCAAATAAATACGGTAATAAAGGCAGAAACAGACAGACCGGAAAGCATGGAGCAATTATTGCAACGGTTTCATGAAGTGAAGGTGTTATCCTCCATAGACCTGCGAGCTAGTTACTGGCAACTCGTGTTGCATCAAGAGTGTAGGCAGTATACCGCGATTTTGTGCTACGGTAACTGCTACCAATTCAAAAGGCTGCCGTTCGGTTTGAATGTTTCGGCGGTGGCGTTCATACGAGGCTTGAACAGCATCCTTCCGGAAGACCTGCGTGAAAGAATTACGGTCTACGTCGACGACGTATTAATCTCGGAAAGTTCCTGGGAGCAACATAATGAAGTATTAAATCGATTATTAGACGCCTTCGAAAGAGCAGGAATAACCGTAAACCTGGAAAAGTCGCAGTTAGGGCGCCAGAAGATAAAGTTCCTGGGACATATAGTTTCGGCGGACGGGATACAAACGGGCCCGGACAAAATCAAGGCAATTCCGGAGTTCCCAAGACCCACGACTAAGCGACAACTAAGAGGATTCTTAGGAGTCGCGAATTTCTTAAAGAGATTTGTAAACCTAAGTATGCTGTCCACGTCAAGTCTTTGCGCACTTACTGGCAAGAACAAGATCTGGTACTGGGACGAGCAAGCACAGAATGAGTTCATGAGGTTAAAGAAAACATTGGTGAATGCACCGATTCTCGCGCATCCAGATTTAAGTAGGGAATTTTATGATGACGGATAGCTCGTTAAACGGCCTCGGAGCGGTTCTCTTCCAAGGGGAAGACGAGAAGGATATTTTGACATGGAAGCCCATATCTTTCGCAAGTAGAGTTCTGTCGAGGGCAGAGAGGAATTACTCGGTGACGGAACTCGAGGGACTCGCTGTTGTCTTTGCGTTTAGCAAATTTCGGTACTTCCTGTACGGGAGAAATACTAAAGTGTTCATCGACCATCGGGCATTGCTATTTCTGATGTCGGCAAAGTTGGCGCACGGCACGTTAGGTCGCTGGGCGCTGTATCTACAGGAGTTCGATTTCACAATTAAATACATTCCAGGAGAAAAAAACCTGATAGTAGATGCGTTGTGACGGGCTCCGACAGGCCTAGAACACGGCATAGACGGTGACCCGGGCGAGAACAATTTCAGTATTTTCTACCTCAAAAACGTTACGTTCGAAAACTTTGTGACGATGTCACTAAGGAATGTCGGGCGCGAATAAGAGAAGGACCCGATACTAAAGGAGGTGAAAGAGAAGTGGAAGGACAGCTCCCAAGCTGCTATTCGGCAGTACTACCGAATAGAGAACGGAATCCTTTTCCGGAAACGGAGCATAGAAGATCCGCGATGGTTGGTGGTAATACCTGAGGGGCTAATAAATAAGCTACTGTGGTAAATACACCTAAGTTACGGACACTTCGGAGCACGGAAGTGCTTCCAGAAGTTACGAGAGGCCTGTTACTTCAATAACATGCTAAAAAGGATACAGCGGGTAATTAGAGTGTGTAAACCATGCCAAAGGACGAAACCGCCTACCACATCTTTTGCTGCACCGATGTACCCGATCATTCCCAGCAGGTTGAGAGAGGTCGCCGCGGTGAACTTGTTCGGGCCAATAACTCAAACGAAATCTGGCTACGCGTTCATTCTTGTAGCTGTGGAATTGACGTCGAAGTTCGTTTGCTTTACTCCGCTGAGGAAAACAACGAGGAAAACGGTGGCGGCGGCATTCGCGAACCATTTCGTGCACGAGGTCGGGACGGTGAAACGAGTGATATCGGATAACGGAACGCAATTCCGATCTAAGCATTGGCTGCGGATGTTGTGGGGGTGGAAAATAAAGCCGAATTTTATATCCTTGTTCCACCCTTCGTCTAACCCCGCTGAGAGAATAATGAAGGAATTAGGGCGGCTGTGCAGGCTGTACTTTTATAGGAAGCATAACACGTGGGACATACACCGAAAGGCTTTTCAGGAGATCTTAAATGAATTGCCAAATGCCTCCACGATGTTGCCACCAGTGTTAGTGCTAAAGAATAAGGAGCCTCCTAATCGAATCAGGGAAGTCATACCTTGGCCAAAGGAGAGACAACCAAGACACAAGGAGGTCGTTGATCTCGCGCTGGAGAATATCAAGAGTGCGGCAGACCGGAGGCAAAAGGCGTACCAAAAGAAAACGAGAAACATAAAATTCTTCATTGGACAGAAGGTGTGGGTTCGGTCACACAAACTGTCAAACAGAGGTAAGGGAGTCTGCAAGAAGTTCCTAAGCCTGTACAATGGTCCGTACCGTGTGTGCCGTATCCCTCATCCGAACGCAATAGAAGTACAGACACTGAGGTCGAGAAAATCGAGAGGGCTCCATCACGTATCAAACGCGAAACCCCTCATTGAATAAAAACTGTGGAACAATAGAATATAGGTAAAATAGATTTAGAGTAAATTGTATATGTTGTGTGTAAAATGTATTAGGATAAATTGTATTCCGAGCAATAATATGTACCATGTGATCAATGAGCAGACAAGTTCCACATGAAAGTAAGGAGAGTAAGGACGAAATTACTCAAGAAGGAGATAAATATGTAAGGAGAAAGATTAATCCGTATCCAGAAGTTGTGTTACAGGAAGGAGCGGTAACCAGAATGAAGAGGAACGATGCAAAAACCTCAAATGAGGTGTATAAAGGAAAAAGGGTGTAAGTTATCGTAGAAACCGGTTGTAGTGGGAGTAGCGCTAATTGTGTGTGTAGGTTTTTGTTACTATAAGGCATGTTTTGGTTGTTAGTTATAGGTGTCGTAGTTGTTACAATAGTGCATGTTTTGTAGTTAATTCTCTGGTATACCTGTTACAGTAGCGCCTGTACTGTAAATTAGAGGGGAAGGTTGTCCTAAATGAGAAACTGTAGATGCGAAATGTGTGACGTCACAAGGAATGCTTGCTAAGTAGCTAGTAAAGAGTGCCTATGTGTGTATGTTGCACTTATGTGAAAAGAGTGAGAAATGAATGACTGAAGGACGTGGAAGTGTGATAAGTTAGTCTTAAGAATACTATAGATCATAATCTAAAACAAATGAAATTCTAGTTCCATCAATTTCTTGTCCATCAGTAAAGAAAATATCGTAGATTAATGTTGATTAAAATATCCCTATTATAAAGCCACTGAGGGATCAAATAAGAATGAAAACTTGTTGTAAATTGATAGGATAATGATTCATGTACGAAAAGGCAGCTAAATTAAAAGCCATGTTAAAGTATCATTGGAAGGATAACGTCCATAAGGCACAGTAGGAGGAGAGAGATAAATAGAATCTGAGTAATGTAGGAAGACCTTATGGATTGCTGAGAACAGTAGGGGACTGTGATGGAAAATTTGTCTGAAATGTATCGGTATAGCCAAGCCTCCCTGAGTTTATATTAGCAACCAGGGGAAAATGCAGCCGAGGAGACCGGGTCGCCGATGCAAGCAATTAGCGGCTAGACGTCGAGCGAGCGCACGGCACTTGGGATTCCCTAAGCGACGGCCGTTGTCCGCGACTGTGTCAACACGCGCCGGAGGCGATTACCGGGCCTCCCACATGCAGGAACAACGCGGTGGCTACCCAAGGAGCCGGCCGCAATCACGAAACAGACGAACAGGGAGCGGCGGTGACCTACATATGTCGAGCGCCCGCGCCAGCAGGTGACACGCCCCCAACTCTGAGGGCGCCGCACAGCAGCAGATGGTAACGGGCAGTCCTTATGGACGACCGGTGAGGTGACGCGCTGCCACGCCTGGTAGACATCGTCACAAACAAATCCGGGATGGAAACTGCAGCAACCGCAAGAGGCGAGCTTGGCGTATCCAGGTCAGGCGTCGCGGTGCAGCAGATCAAGGAAGGAGAACCGGGGCGCGCCAGGGGCGTGGCGCCAGTGGCGGCGTGTCAACAACGACACCACCACACCTACAACGTCCGCAGTACCGATTCAAACTCACCACTTGAGTCGGACATGCCGGGACTGCAGACGGAAGAGAGAGGCGAGTGACGTTACCGAGGGGGTGACGTCAGGAGTGTGGCTGTCGGCAATAATTGCGGATATGCTCACATATCGACGAGAGGTAGCCAGACGGGTCCGGGCGCTCACGATGCGGCACTGCTGGGGGCATCCTATTCTGCTCTGGAGGTCGAGGTCGACGCCCACCTGACCACGTCCTGAGGCAGCCATCAACGCGAGGCAACATGGGTCCTGGGGAGCTGACAAAGGCGAGGGAGCGGCCTGATGCAAGGAGGCGGCCGGCATGATCGACGGAGAGCCTGCAGTCGCTGACACCTGCAGAATAACTTCCTCCCTTGTCCTCCAAGTAGCCCAAAACTGTAGTCCTCCAAGTACCCCGATCCAATAGTGAAGCGCAAGGTTTTTGAAAGTGCCACGTACATTCAATATGTAGCGCGTGTGCTTACTTTTCAGCAGAACTGATTTTGCATATATTATGGCTAGTTAATAAAGTAAATAGGGAAAGAGAAAAAAAATTCTTTAACACGTCAATCTAGAAGTGAACGAAAGAAATTGCTTAAAGATGTAATGGGAATTACTTAAAATTTCTCTAACTAATAGATTTTGTATGTTTTCTATGCTTCGCAAATGTTTCAAAGTGGGATACAAATGCGAAAAGACGCTAAGAATTTAAATGCCCACAAGCTTAATACCAACTTATCTATATGTTGTATGAAATTCAATTCATTATATAATTTGTTTAAATTGTGCAATTCAAGATTTTATGTGTTTTGATAGATCTTGTGAAATATTTCAAAATGGGACACAGGACTTTAATAATTTAAGTGCCCACAAAGATATAAATGTCTAGCATATAAGAACTGATTATGTTTACCGAAAAACTTAGTTTTCACTCATGTTACATTGTAAAAACGGATGCTTGGCCAAGATGAAAGGTAAAATTTGTGTTCAATTGAAATATTAATGCAAAATTGTATATTGTTCAATGATGTTTAAGAGGGGCATAGGCCCATATGCTTATGTGTTAATAGCTGTATAATGCTCTCAGAAGGAGATAACCATGTGTGAGGGTTCTGAATGTTACATTTTGTAGTCTGAGTTTTTAATTTGAATAGTATGTTCTATGGAACAGATGAGGAGGATGTGTAACAAACTCAGTAAAGAATCAGATAGATAAATGACACACCTCCGACCACTAGGTTAAAAAAATATAAAAAAATGCTTGAAAGTGCCCTTCAAAAAGCAAGAATACTTGCTGCCCATTTTTCCGTCAAAAGGGGAGGGTTATGTAACGGCTCCATGTAAGCCGCTACATGGCTCGACCCCACAACTCAAGACACCTGAGTGCCCTTCCAACACTCAGGGAAGAGCCTGATGATAATTAGTAAGATAGGTTTAGTTAAATATAGACGATCATTTTAATATTAGACGTGGAAATTGTCTGCAAAGTGTGAATGCGAACGTATGATGAGGTATGCGTGAGATGTCGGCGGTGGGTGTGCTATAGGCATAGTGGAAGTGTATCCAACCTCGAATCTAGTAGAGCGCGGCTGCACTGGACCAGAGAGGCATAAGCTCCACGCGCGTCATTAGCGCTCGTTAGGTTGGCAAATAACCATGTGCGGTATCTCTGAGTCCTTGCGGCCACGATGTGTGGACCCGGACGAGGGAGACGGTATCGGGGCTGTTGCTGGGAAGACCTGGGTGAGTAAGCACGCTCTGCTCTATCGCTCCGATAGTTAGCGAAGATTTAGAATTCCATGTTCACTTTGAAATTGGAAGCAGCTTCCCTGCTGAGGAAAGCCACTATGGTATTTCCTAGAATCATCTCGGTTAGGAGAGATAGGGAGATCATTTCTTTTGCCAAGTAATTTCATGAGAAATTGTGTTCACTGCACTTGGGAGTGAACATGCGCTCATTGCCGCGTAATACTCAGAATATCTCAATTTGCATTTCAGTGTGAGTGTGAAGTATATATGCAAAGTGTATTTTATTTAAATGTGTTTATTGACTACTGATTGTGGAGAGATTGGTAACACGTGGTCCGCAGACCCCGTGCATTTCTTGGTGAGAAGCTTCAGCTCGACGGAATCACATTTCGCGATCGACCTGGATCTTCTACGCAAATTCACGCGTGTGATTCAACTGTTCCTTCATAAATCCAGTAAAACTCGCAGAGTTAGTTGAACGTGAAGACGGGACTTGCCCGAACTAAAGTTACAGTTGGAACCATGTGCTCTCTCCCAATGTTGTCCCACTTGGTGTATGGGAACCTTCCTCCTTTATCTGTTAGATAAAATGAATAGTGAGAATGTTAGTGTGTGTGTGTGTGTGTGTGTGTGTGTGTGTGTGTGTGTGTGTGTGTGTGTGGCTAAATGATGATTGAAATGTGCAGGCGGTAGTCATTGTCGATACACGGCACATGTTTGCCGGATGTTTAACTAAGTTTACTTAGATATTATACTATTTGTATCATTCTATTCAGTGATAAGTGAGAGGGAATATTTGAGATGGTACTGTTTAGTGAATAAATGTGATTCTGTTATTATATAAATATGTTACAGTGACTTCTCCCAGCCAAACCATATTCCCTTATCATTTCACAGAATATTTGGCATGCGTATTTCTGTTAATCACCTGTCTATGTCCCACTCATGGACATATTTCATTTAATAAACTCTGTAAGGTGGTATTAAAACTTCATTATAATAATATTCTAATTTTAATTTGATCAAAACCACCGAATAAAACTTTAGTGAGTATTGATGCTTGTTGCTGCAAATGGCCACCGGCGTCTTCCATAGTACAGGTGCCATTTATAAAATTGAGGATGCCTGCCGAGGGTGCGGACAGCAAGTATCATGTATAGTTTCAGGGGTAAGACAAGGCTGCAACCTGTCTCCACTGTGTTCCTATTACTTATGGGTCATATGTTGAAAAGAATAGACTGGCTGGGTGAGATCAAGATATGTGAACACAAAATAAACAGTCTTGCATATGGGGATGACTTAGTTGATGGCAGATTTGATTGAAAGCTTGCAAAGTAATATTTCAGAGGTAGATCAGAAATGTAAGGACTATGGTATGAAGTTCAGCATCTCCAAAACGAAAGTAATGACAGTGGGAAAGAAATATAAACGGATTGAGTGCCAAATAGGAGGAACAAAGTTAGAACAGGTGGACGGTTTCAAGTACTTAGGATGCATATTCTCACAGGATGGCAACATAGTGAAAGAACTGGAAGCGAGGTGTAGCAAAGCTAATGTATTGAGCGCTCAGCTACGATCTACTCTCTTCTGCAAGAAGGAAGTCAGTACCAAGACTAAGTTATCTGTGCACCGTTCAATCTTTCGACCAACTTTGTTGTATGGGAGCGAAAGCTGGGTGGATTCAGGTTACCTTATCAACAAGGTTGAGTTTACGGATATGAAAGTAGCTAGGATGATTGCAGGTACTAGTAGATGGGAACAATGACAGGAGGGTGTCCACAATGAGGAAATCAAAGAAAAACTGGGAATGAATTCTATGGAAGTAGCAGTCAGGATGAACAGGCTTAGATGGTGGGGTCATGTTACACACATGGGAGAAGCAAGGTTACCCAAGAGACTCATGGGTTCAGCAGTAGAGGGTAGGAGGAGTCGGAGCAGACCAAGGAGAAGGAAGGTACCTGGATTCGGTTAAGGATGATTTTGAAGTAATAGGTTTCACATCAGAAGAGGCACCAATGTTAGCACTGAATAGGGATTCAAGGAGGAATTTTATAAGGGGGCTGTGCTGTCTTAAATGATGATGATTGATATTGTGCATCATTTACCGTCCAGAGCGACGTTCGTCATTAATGGATTGAAGTTAAGTATTCCACCAGCTACGTCCGTTTTTCTCAATTCTGCACTCTTGGAAATTGAAATAAGAACACCGTGAATTCATTGTCCCAGGAAGGGGAAACTTTATTGACACATTCCTGGGGTCAGATACATCACATGATCACACTGACAGAACCACAGGCACATAGACACAGGCAACAGAGCATGCACAATGTCGGCACTAGTACAGTGTATATCCACCTTTCGCAGCAATGCAGGCTGCTATTCTCCCATGGAGACGATCGTAGAGATGCTGGATGTAGTCCTGTGGAACGGCTTGCCATGCCATTTCCACCTGGCGCCTCAGTTGGACCAGCGTTCGTGCTGGACTTGCAGACCGCGTGAGACGACGCTTCATCCAGTCCCAAACATGCTCAATGGGGGACAGATCGGAGATCTTGCTGGCCAGGGTAGTTGACTTACACCTTCTAGAACACGTTGGGTGGCACGGGATACATGCGGACGTGCATTGTCCTGTTGGAACAGCAAGTTCCCTTACCGGTCTAGGAATGGTAGAACGATGGGTTCGATAACGGTTTGGATGTACCGTGCACTATTCAGTGTCCCCTCGACGATCACCAGAGGTGTACGGCCAGTGTAGCAGATCGCTCCCCACACCATGATGCCGGGTGTTGGCCCTGTGTGCCTCGGTCGTATGCAGTCCTGATTGTGGCGACCACCTGCACGGTGCCAAACACGCATACGACCATCATTGGCACCAAGGCAGAAGCGACTCTCATCGCTGAAGACGACACGTCTCCATTCGTTCCTCCATTCACGCCTGTCGCGACACCACTGGAGGCGGGCTGCACGTTGTTGGGGCGTGAGCGGAAGACGGCCTAACGGTGTGCGGGACCGTAGCCCAGCTTCATGGAAACGGTTGCGAATGGTCCTCGCCGATACACCAGGAGCAACAGTGTCCCTAATTTGCTGGGAAGTGGCGGTGCGGTCCCCCGCGGCACTGCGTAGGATCCTACGGTCTTGACGTGCATCCGTGCGTCGCTGCGGTCCGGTCCCAGGTCGACGGGCACGTGCACCTTCCGCCGACCACTGGCGACAACATCGATGTACTGTGGAGACATCACGCCCCACGTGTTGAGCAATTCAGCGGTACGTCCACCCGGCCTCTCGCATGCCCACTATACGCCCTCGCTCAAAGTCCGTCAACTGCACATATGGTTCACGTCCACGCTGTCGCGGCACGCTACCAGTGTTAAAGACTGCGATGGAGCTCCGTATGCCACGGCAAACTGGCTGACACTGACGGCGGCGGTGCACAAATGCTGCGCAGCTAGCGCCATTCGACGGCCAACACCGCGGTTCCTGGTGTGTCCGCTGTGCCGTGCGTGCGATCATTGCTTGTACAGCCCTCTTGCAGTGTCCGGAGCAAGTATGGTGGGTCTGACACACCGGTGTCAATGTGTTCTTTTTTCCATTTCCAGGAGTGTAATTCTCTTGTCATGTTCCAGACCTCGCTCCAGCCTGCGTGAGCTAAAACGCGTGCATTTCGGCCTCCTTTAGTAACCCTGTGCTGGCTCTCCTGCCAACCACAAGAGGATTAGATAAGTCGCCCTAGTGACGTAAAAAGAACAGACGTCTTATCACTAGGCATACCGCTGCAGACCTTGCAACAGATGTCGGTACACTTGTGTCTGCCAGAACCATTAAGCTGAGAAAAAATCAGGATGGTTTGTATGCTCGAAAGCTCGTTAAAAGCATTCCACTTCAATCACGCCATAGTCGAGAAAGATTTAGTTAGTGTAGGGAGCATGTTGGCCTGGGTCAGCGTGATGCTCTCCGATGAATCTCGGCTTCACTGTGACAAATGATTCTGGCCACCAGTTAGTGTGGAGAGGGGAACACGTTACAAACCACGGAATATTCATGAACGTTATCGGTACGGCCTAGGCATGGGATGGTGTGGGCAGGAATTGCGCACAATATCCTTGCCCGAGGTACCGTTACGGCACAGCAGTATTACACACGATTGCTGAGGTGTCGGACCTACTGGAAAGTGAAGATACTGTACGTATGGAATGGCCTGCGTGCTCCCCGGATCTAAACGCTATAAAGCATATCTAAGATGTTCTTCGCAGACGTGATTCTCAACGAAAACCCTTCCACGATCAGTGCAAGAAATTTAAACGGTATTCCCCAAGGACTCCTCAACATTTTGGCAGCCAGTATGAATAAGAGATACGAAATGTGAGTTATTGTCTGAGGAAAGCACACTCTTTATTAACAGTCTGGTATCGATCTTTATGTTGGAAGTCTAACCTCTGTTAGACAGGAGCGTTGTATATGTTTGTTACGCTGTTTTCCCATGTGGTGAAATCTGTTCCATTTTTCGTTGTAGAGTATATGCACTACACCTCTATTACGTCTTCCTTAGCAACTTTCAAGCACTGTAATAAAGCGATTTGCTACATCACTGCTAAGTGCGAGACTTAAGGACGAGTAAAGAAAGTGCATCGAAGTTGCAGTTGCAGTTTCGCTGGGAGTAAGCATTGGCCTGTCATCAGACGTGTTAGTATTGATCATCGTCGGCAACTTCCGCCAAGCTATTCGGAATTCATTCGCCTTCTCTCTCTCTCTCTCTCTCTCTCTCTCACACACACACACACACACACACACACACACACACACACACACACACCTCAGCCGAGTCGGCAACACCTCTGTTGTGCCATGAACCAGACCACACTGCTGAAAGGTGCTCCTTCTAGTGATCACAAGACCTGCATTCTCTCCACAATTCTAATTCTGAGCAGCATTATTGTGAGCACCACCCCTCTGCGAACTCCACAGCATCAAGCTGAAGAGTTTGTAGATGGTCTCAGAATGTCTAGCTGTTGCCCTCGGAGTGCAGCAGCCGCAAGGTTGACAAAACTCTCAACAGATTTTGACTGAAATTCAAAGTTATTTCGTCCAGTAGGTGACTGTAGCCAGCTCAACATGGATCGGTGCCTGAATTCTTCGAAGTGAAGAAAATATGGTACCCCACAGTGATAAAGCTTTTTTCTTAAAAAAAAGTTCTACCGCGAACCAAAACTCGTTGTAGACTTACAAATGTGTACGGTGGCTCTTTTCAGTTTTTATAGTAAAATAATTTGATGCCGAACTTAAGCGAAGACCGAAAAGCATCGTAGGTTGTCTACTTCAAGGACGTCTGAGAAGTGTAACCGCAGCAAAAATCTTCGGGAAAGAGCACGATACGATTCTGGGAGTGTTTTGCATGAAACTGCCAGCACTGTCGGGATTTCAAAAGAAAGCATCGGCTACATGCTCCATGATAAACGCCAAACGGCGAACCGTTGTGTAAAATGGGTTCCACACTTGCTCATTGTGCATCATTTTAAAATTCACAGAGCTATTTGCAAACAGTGGCTGGCATCTTTTCGTAAAACTAAAGTGATTTTCTTCATAGGTGTAAGGACAATGAATGAAATAAGGATTCACCACTGCACTCCAGTAGCAAAACAGCAATCGAAACAGTCGACAAAATCCTGTTCGCCGGCCGGAGTTGGGGTGCGGTTCTAGGCGCTACAGTCTGGAACCGAGCGACCACTATGGTCGCAGGTTCGAATCCTGCCTCGCGCATGGATGTGTGTGATGTCCTCTGGTTAGTTAGGTTGGTTTGTTTTGGGGAAGGAGACCAGACAGCGAGGTCATCGGTCTCATCGGATTAGGGAAGGACGGGGAAGGAAGTCGGCCGTGCCCTTTGAAAGGAACCATCCCGGCATTTGCCTGGAGCGATTTAGGGAAATCACGGAAAACCTAAATCGGGATGGCCGGACGCGGGATTGAACCGTCGTCCTTCCGAATGCGAGTCCAGTGTCTAACCACTGCGCCACCTCGCTCGGTGGTTAGTTAGGTTTAATTAATTCTAAGTTCCAGGCGACTGATGACCTCAGATGTTAAGTCCCATAGTGCTCAGAGCCATTTGAACCAAAATCCTGTTCCACAGCTGCAACTATGGAGAAGACAATACTGTCAGTGTGAAAGATCATAGGAATTCTGACAATTGACGGTGCAGCGGTAGTGCAGCAGCAGTGCAGCATCGAGTCGTATATTTACCTTTCACATTTATTTGTAGTTTGATTCTTAATTTCTTTCCGAGTGTTTGTGCTCTTGCATATATAATTACATAAAATCCTTGCGAATTATCGTATTTGAGAGGAGTTATATTGATTATTGACAGCTGTAAAGTAAAAATTCGCGGAGTTGTTAGTCAGTTGTTTGTTTTGGACAGACAGTGCTTTCTGTTTATTTCGTAGAGTCAGTTAGCAGCAGAGGCCAGTGCAGTTTCATCTGTGATTGCAGAGTGACGTGTGCGAGCGACACTAGCAGAAACTAGTCGTATATTCAGTTTTTCGTATTAGTTCCCCAGGTTTAATCCAAATTACTTTGTATGTTTGTGTGCTTGCGTGGTGAAATTTTTCGGATCTTTGCGTATTTTCGAATTAGTAATGGGTAGTATCTAATTTTAATAACGGTAGAGTGTAACATCGCGTAGGCGGTTGTCATTTGTACTAAGACAGGGGTAGGATTGCATTGTAATATCTGTATAGTGGCGTAGTCGTGGTCATTTGATTGCTTGGTTCGTAAGTAATTGTTCATATATCGCAGCTCAATCTGGCGCTGGTGACGCAACTGTGCAAACGCATATTCCTGTTTTATTTGTCGCAACTCTATACGTCCAGATATTAGCAGTAGGATGGATAGCGTGTGTGCGTGCTGTGTGCGGGCGTAGCAGGAACTGGCCGCGGTTCGCGAGCAGCTGAGCGTGCTGTTGGCCACGGTCAGCCGCCTTCAGGCTGCTGCCTCGAGGTGCACCGACGGCGGAGGGTCTGGCTCTTCCTTTGAGACACCCCCGCTGACACCCGCGGAGGCACCTTCTAGTGTTCCCGGCGCGTTGGGGCCGCCCTCACCTCAGGGTGAGTGGCGGACTGCAACGCTTTCACGTCGCTCGAGGCGGAAGGTCAATGTGGAGTCTGGCCGGCTAGCCTCGCCTGTTCATCCTGTCAGTGGGCAGGTGACCGCTCCTTCAGCAGGGCTCGAGCAGGCACACGGGGGCAAAGGCTTGCTGGTTATTGGGAGCTCCAACGTTAGGCGGGTGATGGAGCCCCTTAGGGAAATAGCGTACAGGGCTGGAAAGAATTCCAACGTGCACTCGGTTTGTCTGCCGGGGGCCCTCATCCAAGATGGGGAGGCGGCCTTGCCTGCGGCTATCGAGCGTACGTAGTGCAGTCGTCTGCAAGTAGTTGCTCACGTCGGCAACAATGATGCCTGTCGCTTGGGTTATGAGGCGATCTTCAGTTCGTATGAGCGGCTGGCGGATTTGGTGAAGACCGGTGGCCTCGCCCGCGGGGTGCAAGCAGAGCTCTCTATTTGCAGCATCGTTCCCAGAGTGGATCGGGGTCCTTCGGTTTGGAGCCGAGTGGAGGGTCTCAACCAAAGGCTTTGTCGACTTTGTGACGGTCTTGGCTGCAGATTTTTAGACTTATGCTGTTGGCTGGGGAATTGTAGGACGCCCATAGATAGGTCAGAGGTGCACTACGCAAAGGAAGCGGCTACTCGGGTAGCAGAGTACTTGTGGCGTGCACACGTTTTTGTTTTTTTTTTCTTTTTGGACTAGGCAGTAGTACGAGGTGTCCTGATGAACACTCACCAGTCGACGTGCAGGCAGGGAAATCAGAACGCGCTCAGTGTAACGAAACTTCAATTATCAAGATATTAGCAGTAAATTTTCAGTGTTCAGAATAAAGTTCCTGAATTTACTGCCCTCCAGGAAGCATGTGGCGCGCAAATTATTCTCCGGACTGAGACCTGGCTGAACTCCGAGATAGGAAAATCTGAAATATTTAGTGAGGGTTGGAACGTGTATCGGAAAGACAGATTAGACACCGTAGGTGGTGGTGTCTTCATTGCACTTGACAAAAATATTGTGTCTACTGTGGTCGAAGTAGAGTGTGATTGTGAAGTTATCTGGACACGTTTAACAGGGCTAAGAGAAATAAAGTTAATTGTTGGGTGTTATTACCGGCCACCAGGTTCCACGGTGACAGTTCTAGAATCATTCAAAGGGAGTCTATACTCTGCATCGCAGTAGTACCCCTACCTAGTATAGACTGGGATGTCTATGGATTCATTACAGGTGGTACAGACAAACCGTCGCGTGAATTACTTTTGAACACATTATCCGAAAACTGTCTTGAGCAGCTAAATCGACAGCCAACGCGTAATGGAAATATTTTAGATCTGGTAGCTACGAACAGACCAGACCTCATCGACGGTGTCAGTGTTGAGACAGGGATTAGTGATCATGATGCAGTCATTACGACTATGGTTACGAAAGTTAAAAAGTCGGTCAAGAAGGCTAGGAGAGTATTCTTACTAGAAAGAGCAGATAACCAGTTGTTAGCATCCCACTTAGTAAATGAATCGACTTCATTTACTTCCAGTACGATGGACGTGGAAGAATTATGGGCAAATTTTAAAGACATTGTAAATCACGCGTTGGAGAAGTATGTGCCGAAAAAGTGGGTTACGGACGGAAAGGACCCACCGTGGTTCAACAGCGCAATTCGGAGAATGCTCAGGAAGCAAAGACAGTTGCACTCGCGGCACAAGACAGATCGTGGGCATTTCAGAAATCTTTCACGCAGGAGGATCGTACAAACATACTGCCTCTTGAGTCTCGTACAGATTCCCACATGGAGGACGTAGTGATAGACATCCCTGGGGTTGTGAAGCAGCTGACTGGGTTGGAAATAAATAAATCGCCAGGTACTGATGGGATTCCAATTCGGTACTCTACTGCATTGCCTCCTTACGTAGCTTGCATTTATCGCGAATCTCTTGCTCAGCGCCAAGTCCCGAGCGACTGGAAAAAAAGCCCAGGTGACGCCTGTATATAAGAAGGGTAGAAGGACGGATCCTCAAAATTACAGACCAATATCCTTAACATCGGTTTGTTGCAGGATTCCCGAACATATTCTCAGTTCGAGTATAATGAATTTCCTTGAGACAGAGAAGTTGCTGTCCATGCATCAGCACGGCTTTAGAAAGCATCGCTCCTGCGAAACGCAACTCGCCCTTTTTTCGCATGATATCTTGCGAAACATGGATGAAGGGTATGAGCCGGATGCCATATTCCTTGATTTCCGGAAAGCGTTTGACTCGGTGCCCCACTGCAGACTACTAAATAAGGTACGAGCATATGGGATTGGTGACCAAATATGTGAGTGGCTCGAAGAACCCAGTACGTTGTCCTCGATGGTAAGTGTTCATCGGAGGTGAGGGTATCATCTGGAGTGCCGCAGGGAAGTGTGGTAGGTTTTCTACGTACATAAATGATCTTTTGAATAGGCTGGATAACAATGTGCGGCTGTTTGCTGATGATGCTGTAGTGCACGGGAAGGTGTCGTTGAGTGACTGTAGGAGGATACAAGATAACTTGGACAGGATTTGTGATTGGTGTAAAGAATGACAGATAACTCTAAATATAGATAAATGTAAATTAATGCAGATGAATAGGAAAAAGAATCCCGTAATGTTTGAATACTCCATTAGTAGTGTAGCGCTTGACACAGTCACGTCGATTAAATATTTGGGAGTAACAATGCAGAGCGGTATGAAGTGGGACAAGCATGTAATGGCAGTTGTGGGGAAGGCGGATAGTCTTCTTCGGTTCATTGGTAGAATTTTGGGAAGATGTGGTTCATGTGTAAAGGAGACCGCTTATAAAATACTAATACGACCTATTCTTGAGTACTGCTCGAGCGTTTGGCATCCCTATCAGTTGGATTGAGGGAGGACATAGAAGCAATTCAGAGGCTGGCTGCCAGATTTGTTACTGGTAGGCTCGATCATCACGCGAGTGTTACGGAAATGCTTCAGGAACTCGGGTGGAAGTCTCTGGAGGAAAGGAGGCGTTCCTTTCGTGAATCGCTACTGAGGAAATTCAGAGAACCAGCATTTGAGGCTGACTGCAGTACAATTTTACTGCTACCAACTTATATTTCGCGGAAAGACCACAAAGATAAGAGAGATTAGGGCTCGTACTGAGGTATGTAGGCAGTCATTTTTCCCTCGTTCTGTTTGGGAGTGGAACAGGGAGAGAAGATTTTAGTTTTGGTACGAGGTACCCTCCGCCACGCACCGTATGGTGGATTGCGGAGTATGTATATACATGTAGATGTAATTCTTTAATGAATCTGAAGGCAACATTGGAGCATAGAGATCTGGCTTGTAAAACAAAAACCAAAAATAAGTTTCATGAAGTCAGTGCCTGGTGGTTAGTATTTCTGGTGGAACCAAGAAGCGATGACAACTGCTATATTTTTCAGCACTTAAACAGGAACACTACAGACATGGAAAAATATCTCAGGAATGCCGCTTAGGAATAATCTAGTAGGATAAACAACAACATAAAGCATAAAAGTTGCAGTAGGGTGGGACAGTAAAGTAGATAGATAGATGCGACAGTGATTGAGCGGGAGGAAGGGAGGGAGGTACAGATGGAGGGGAAAAGAGAGCGAGAGAGATGGAGAAGGGAGAGAGAGCGGTGATGAGGTTGTGACGGAGGCGATGATGCTGCGTGAGTGCATAAGATGAGAAAAATGGAGTGAAGAAATTAGAGACTAATTCAAGCAGGATTCTCGAAGAGAGAGGATGAATGGAAGGGAGATACCAACAGAGGTTGGACTGGGAGGGAGAAACGGAGGGAAAATAACTAGGGAGAGGAAGCGAGAGACTTAGAGATAAACGGCAAGGAGCTCAGTGCAATAGGAATGGCAGAAAAACATTTATGGGAGTTAAAGTATAGCGTTGTAAAATTAACTCCTCGTCTAAACATCTGGGAGGTACATTATTATGCTCTATCGTCTATACCAATAATTCTGTGTGTTACCAAACTGCAGGCACTGATTGTACATGAATGGCTCTAGAAAATGATGCCCTGCAGCAAATGCCAGACGCGCTCACGCAGGTGTACAAATTAGCCTGTAACCTGCTCCACGCCACCAGCTATGTCCAATGATGGACAAAAACGCTAAGAAGGAGTGCGACAAAAAGAGAGTTGATAGGCCCGTTTCAACATCTGAAAGATAACGTCCATTCACATTTTACGCCAGTCACATAAGACTGGTACTAGTAACGACACTACGAGGGTACAAATTAGGCTTGCTTTATACGAGGGTTATTCGGAAAGGAAGGAACGATCGGTCACGAAATCGAAACCACAGTGAAAATCCGATGACGTTTTGCACAGGTGTGTTGGGCAGTATCTCTAGTATACCTGTTGATCGCATTACGTTGTTCTTTTTAGTTCTGAGCACACAGGAAGCACGTAAAGATACCTAGAACAATAGTGTCTCCCGCCAAGTACGAGGGCCTGGTGAGAAATTTCGGCTGAAGCTATGCAACCAACATTAGATAACTGTAGTGCTTTTTCTATTTCAAGACAATTCTCAGCCGCATACTGCAGGGCAATGAAGATGATGTAGCATCGTTTTCAATTGGAAATATTTGATTACCCACAATACTGCCCGTAATTGTGTCCCTCTGAGTTTCGTCTCTGCTCAGATCAACCGCTGGCTATGAAGATAACATTTTGGCGCAGACAGTGAGCTGTAGGCCAGCGTAGAGAACTGGCGGAAAGCACTAGATGCTGCCTTCTATAATGAGGGTATTGGAAAGTTGGTACAACGCTACGGCATACGTCTAAGTCGGATCGGCGACTGTGAAGATACGTAGCTGGAAGTTGTAGCTAACCGTTGCGAATAAAACAGTTTTGATATTCACTGTGGTTTCCATTTCGCGACCTATCGTTCCTTACTTTCCGAATAGCCCTCGTATACACGCAATAACGGTCGTAATCGTTAGTTACCGTTGACGTTGGACGTGGTGTCTTGATGTTAGTCAAGGATGCCTTTAGGACGACAAAGACGCCACTATCAACACCTCACACAGTCTGAACGAGGTCGTGTAACAAGGCTACGAGGAGCTGGATGTTCTTTCTACCATATTGCAGAAAGACTTAAGAAGAATGTATCCACAGTACATGATAGCTGGCAGGGGTGATCATGAGAATGTACGGTCGCAAGAAGATCGGATTACGGACGGCTGCATCTGCTGCAGCAGTTTGAGAGCAGTTAGGATCACAGTGATACAACAAACTATTACAAATCTGTTACTTCAAGGGCAGCTCCGATCCAGACGCCGTATAGCTTACATTTGATTGGCTCTTAAGTTTCGTCTTTGTGTGTCAAGTGAAAGAGCTCACTGGAGGGCAGTGTGAAGGTCGGTTGTGTTTTCTGGAGAAAGCTGGTTCTGCTTCTGTTAGAAGGTCAGTTGAGGACATGCGTTTGACCTGTCTGTCTGCTAGACACACTGGACCAGCACTTGGAGCTATGGTGTGGGACGCGATTTCGTATGACAGTGGGAGCACTCTGGCCGTTACCCCACGCACTCTTTCTTTAAGATAGTACATCAGTCCGGTGTTTCGACCTGCTGTGCTGACTTTCATTAGCAGCATTCTAAGGGGCGCTTCCCAACAGGATAACGATCGCTCACATACTACTTTTGTAACCGAACAAGCTCTACAGAGTGACACATGTACCAGAGTTTCACATTTGCAATGGCTTATCTCGCTCTTGCATTAACCTGTGATCTTGGAATGTTAATCACTTAAATATGTTGCCTAGACTAATATATTCCAGAAATTTCATTGCTCTACATTAAATATTTGTTGGTGCTGCGTTTTTTTCCGTCGACGTGTTTCCTCAGCAACGACCAGAAACGCGAAAAAACGCCTCGGACAGAATTGTCTTTCTGTCAGCTTGTGTCGCACTTTCCACTGTCATTCGACTTTGTCGCTTCTGATACTCCACGTTTTCATTGTCGTACATTATTACTGTTTTCACTTTTATCTTCTTCACCAAGCCAGTTCCTATTTTATTCATTTATACGAATGCGTTTACAAATTTCTCCGTATTTTATTTCATGTTGACACAAATCTCTATAATATACATTCCCTCTATCCCATCGACTAATATGTATAAGCTACACCAACTTTCTTTTCACCCTCGTTCAATTGCATTACATATTTTTCCTCACTCTGGCACTGCCTTTGAATTTCGCTTGGATAGGAAACTTTATTTATTCGTTTGTTTCTTAATAATAAGGTCCGAAAATTAATTCTGTTTCTCTTCTGAGATTTCTACCAAATTATGCTTTCAGTATACCTCACTAAACTATTACAGACCCGTAGTTTTGCTACTGCCTGGTCCGAAATGCAGCTGTAGATGAATAGCAGTGGGGAAGAGGTGGCGACCACACTGCGAATACCACTCCTTGCCCGGTTATGTGTGTTTTCCAGGAACGCTGGATCGGCAGCCATGGTTTTTCCTTACATTTAATTCGTATTTTATTGCAAGCCGTGGAACGCAGTCTCCTTCCCCTGTGCCCTTCTCCCCTACTCCAGCACGCCCTTGTGTTTTTATGGTGCTAATTTAAAGTGTAATTAATGTCCGCCACGATCTCATTAAGAAGTCCGATACAGCGAGAACTTTATTTGCATTTCATTTGGTTTCCACCTGCGTGTTTCTGTGGTTACATGCTCTCCGGAGTTTCGAGGACTGTCGGAGTCGCCAGGAGTTGTAAAAACATCAGCTTATCAAACATCCCGCATCTGCACCCTAAATGTTAACCACATGGACGAACTCCCCGGATTCTTGTGTGAAGTAAAGCTGCTTAAAGCATTCACTTTCTCTTTTGCTGGTGCCATCTGAAAACAAATTTGCCGAGCGACGTCAGCTAACATCAGCGTTCCCCAAGAATAACATAGAACAAACAAGAGGTACTTTGTGATATCTAAGAACTTCCATGCTCGAGGATAACGATGCTAACAAGGGATATCCAGTGACATCTAAGAACTTCTGTAACTCTGCTTTCGTTGACTCAAGTATCCATAGGCGTACGCTTAAATTATTCCAAAAGGGGAAAAATTTGAAATTTGACCTTTTTGATGTAACTGAAAAGGTGAGTTAGGAAACGTGTCGTGCCCCAAGAACTAAATTTGAACAAAAGTACACTGTCCTTATTGTATCTCAAAAAATCAGTAGCTATCTACTTAGTACTTTCACGCAGAGGACTTCGATACCTAAAGGACAAGCACATTTCAATACTGTATGCAATGTTCACGTTCGAAGTCATTCTGCTCTCCTAAGCGACCTATTTTATTAATATGACTACGGACGCCACATTTCTAATACAACGACGGAAATGAGATTCTCATATGATTAAATAATCAAATAAAGCTATCGATAGTAAATAGTCGCAAGAAAAGTTATTTATTCATCCTCCCATAACTTAAGTTTGAAAATGAAAATTGAAGATTTGAAATAAGAGGAAAACTTCATAATAACTGAGAAAATCTCACCGGGTACAAAAAAAAGGAATTTATTGTATTACTTTCATGTTTACTAGGTATACTGTCGATTGGCGTAACTGATGTTAAACAATAAGTTGTGAAAGCATTCTCAGACTAGTAGGTATCATCAT
Organism: Schistocerca gregaria; assembly: GCF_023897955.1. NCBI lineage: Eukaryota > Metazoa > Arthropoda > Insecta > Orthoptera > Acrididae > Schistocerca > Schistocerca gregaria. The sequence continues at coordinate 515,180,464 of NC_064921.1, read as the reverse complement.
CTTCTAGCAGCATAGGACGGCACTAAGGTACTACTCTCTCCAGTTCGACACATTAATTACCGCCATATTAACAGGAAAACAGAATTCGTAGCTCACTGACGGTATGTGGCGCTTTCTTTGAAAAGGTTCCAATACAGGAGAGGACTTTTTTTCGACCTTGAAAGTTCACATACTCTTTCTCTTCTAGCCTAGAGCCTGATAAAGAACAGATTTAAAGACGAAGTGCTTCAAAGTTTTGCCGTGTTAGGCATAGAGTAGCACGGGCGCACTTTTTAACTGTGAAGATTCTTACAATAAAATCATACAGTCCTGACAATTATTTCCAATGGTCCCTGAGCTATGGAAAGAGTATGGCCTAAGACTTTTTGACCATCATCATGCATTCTAAGAATCCAACGTATCAGATTGTGATCAATTATGACGATTCAATCTTAACCCAATGATCAATTCGTGGGTTACTGAAAATAACTGTCCACTCTAAACCTGTATAACCAAAGAAATATTCCGCGAGTTTTGACTATAATAAATAATACACTTAGCAATTGTGTTCGCTGCTGCTTTCTGTCTAAGAAAGCAAATTTAGTTGAATAATTATTTTGTATTATTACTCTCTTATTGACATTATATCTGGTGTTAATCAAAGTCAAAAGTTTGGGACTCTAAGAGTAGTAGCAGTGACGTAGATTCCTTGCAGTAACACTATGCGGACGGAAGTACATAAAAATATTATTAAAAATTTTGCGGTTTGGACACTGGATCCTTTAACGATAAATTAGCTTCGGTGTTGAGATTTCGGAATTCGGCGTCCCAGCTTCAGTTTCCGGATTTCGAGCTTGATACGTACATTTCGTTTTACAGACCCTGAGCTCGACATTGCAAAATGGAGCCTTACAGATGGGGTAATCTGGGCGAGAATGGAGTAATGAGTTGTGCTGTCAGCGTTAGGACTTCTCAAAAACATTATACATTACAATTAACTTGACGTGGTGATGATGATTGGTTTTGTTGTGCGCTCAGCTGCCCGGTCATCAGCGCCCATACAAAGTTCCAGCTTTTCACACAGTCCTATTTCTTTACTCATTCCAATTTAGCCACTGTCACGAATGATGATAACAATGAAATGATGAGGAAAACAGAAACACCCAGTCCCCAGACGGAGAAAATTCCCATCCCGGTCGGGAATCGAACCAGGGACCTCCTGATCCAGAGGCAGCAACTCTGGCCACCAGACCACGAGAGCCACAAGAGTATTACAGTATAACTTCTTTTACTGTTTAAAAATACGAAAACGGAACGTTGAAAGTATACAAAACATTATTTAAATTATTTCCTTGTTTTAACTTGTTCATTTCGTTTGTGACTCATAAATGAAACTTCCGTATGCTTATTCTCTTGGCTTGTGTCTGAAGCAATTAGCAATCCATCTTATTGGAAACAGACGCTACGTCACTTATAAGATGAGACTCATAACTTAAGTGAAGTAACAGTTCTTCCTATATCACTGAAGTCGCAGCTGTTAAATGAATCAATAGTCAGCAACAATTTCCGCGGTGGACTCTCTCGGCGAAACTGTCCCGCACCTCACGGCCTCATATAGCGACAAACGCCTCACACGCTCAAAGAAGAAACATATATGTACGTGGAATGTGTAGAATACAGTGCTCAACGTACAGCAAAAAAGCAAAATTGTAATCATGGGAAAGATAGGCTGAGGACTACGGAAGATTATGCCAAGAGTGTGTGAAATAAATAACAATAATTTTGCAAACCTATTCTGACACGAACTTAGGTGGCAACTTGAGCACCAAACTCTCTGAAACTATCGGCGTCTGTCTATTTCAAACGATTCAAAAGGCTCTGAGCACTATTGGACTTAACATCTATGGTCATCAGTCCCCTAGAACTTAGAACTACTTAAACCTAACTAACCTAAGGACATCACACAACACCCAGCCATCACAAGGCAGAGAAAATCCCTGACCCCGCCGGGAATCGAACCCGGGAACCCGGGCGTGGGAAGCGAAAACGCTACCGCCTGACCACGAGATGTTGGCGTCGTCGGTCTGTTTGCCGATAGTTGCTGGCAGATAAAAATTATATTATATCTTCAGCGCTCCTAAAGTAATTAAATAATACGAAATATTTCTTTTGGTTTGTGATCACTGTCATCGAGAGATGTGAAATATAAAAGCATGTCGAATGCAGTGCGATTGCACTGCCATTTAAATGCGGCCCGTTCGCAGTTTTCCCTTCTTCCCCCTCCACGCGCTCGGTCTGCTTGGCGTGGTGGTGGGGGAAATGTACAGTGAGGCGGAGGGCTTTGACACTCGCACCCGGGTACTGCCCGTGAGCCGAAATCTTGACCGCCCCTGCCCAGAGCATCTGTCAGTGCATTTCCGCGGACACCAGGAAAAAAATGTGCCCACCAGAGCCAAACTCCGACTTGCAGAGTGTCGCCAATCTTTGACAAGCCGGATAGCCCACGAACAGCTTCTTTCCTAACCTCTATCCTTTTGTTATGACCAGCCTATTACATTGTAAGGTTAACGAAATTGCACAGATATGACGTATTGACACCTGTTCAAATGGTATATATATAGCCCACGAACAGCTTCTTTCCTACCCTCTCTCCTTTTGTTATGACCAGCCTATTACATTATTACATTGTTGTTAACGAAATTCCACAGATATGACGTATTGACACCTGTTCAAATGGTATATATATATATATATATATATATATATATATATATATATATATATATATAGGGTGATTAAATGCATGTAAATATTTTAAGGGTGTATTTGTGAGGTAAATATAAGACAAAAACGTTCTATAAATGTTTTTCCATAAACGTTTCATTCCAGAGTTATCGTTAAAATACGAAAGTCATGTCCGTATCAAAACGACGTCAGTGCAAGCAGGAGGATGCCATATTCTGGTACGTAATGCACATACGTACCTGTATCTCCCAACAGTTGATTCGAAACTGCATGAATAGTGTTTGTTTGTGTTTGCAAATGCTGTTTACTCCTACTGTACAGAAGATGGCGCTGATGTTGTTGGTAACGGAAACGTACTTCCTGTCGTTCATTCATCGTCGGAAGGCTAAAGGTTTCGTGCACATGATGTACTCAAACAGTGAGTATGCTGATATGCACCTTGTGTATGGTGCAGCAGATGGAAACGCACTTGCAGCAAGACGAAGGTACAGTGAGCTGTTTCCAAGACGACGGTTACCAAGTCATCAGACGTTTGTATCTGTGGACAGACGTATGCGGGAGTATGGCATTCGTCCTGGGCCACATTCAGGTCGACCACTTGAGCATGCAGTGAACGTCGAGGAACATGTTTTGGACCTGGTAGACCAAGATCCAGCCATCAGTACGAGACAAATTAGTGCAGCTGTACGACTTCCACAATCTACTGCATGGCGGCTGCTTCGGAGACAACAGTTGCATCCATCTCACCTGCACAAAGTGCACGAATTGACACCTGCAGACTATCCTCGCCGTCAGCAATTCTGCCAGTGGTTAGAAGAGCGTCATTTGAATGATCCAATGTTCATTCGGCGGATATTATTCACAGATGAGGCCATGTTTACTCGTGCGAGTGTAATCAATTCGCATAATATGCACCAGTGGGCTGTCGAGAATCCTGGCGCGAGAATTGTGCGTGGATATCAACATCAATTCTCCATAAACATTTGGTGTGGTATTGTGGGGAATGACTTACTCGGACCTCATGTTCTACCTCCAAGGCTGACTGGGCACGCTTACCGCGAATTTTTGGAGGGGGAATTGCCTGGATTGTTACAGGATGTCCCTCTTGCAACACGAGCCACCTTGTGGTTTATGCACGATGGCGCTCCTGCCCATTACAGCCGCAACGTAAGTGCGTACCTCAATGATGCGTATCCACATCGATGGATAGGTCGCGGAGGACCAATTGCTTGGCCAGCCAGATCACCTGACCTGAACCCTTTAGACTTTTATTTATGGGGCCGACTAAAGACATTGGTGTATTCTTCTGCAGTACCGAGCAGAGAAGTGCTACAACAAAGAATTGAAGGTGGTTGTGAAATTATTCGTGGAGAGTTGAACGGACTGTGTAATGTGCAAGAGATCATTGAGGCGACGAGCACGGGTCTGTCTGCAAGTTCAGGGACAGCATTTTGAACATGCATTGCATTAATATTTGTGCAAATACAGTACAGTACAGTCTGTAAATTCTTCACGTATTTTCCTTAGTTATTTTGCATTGATTTAGTTCAATCAACAGGAACTCAAGTAATACAGTATTCGCGAGGAATTGTTTTAGTTTATTACGTCACGTTTATTTACCAGTTTGCGTTTTTAGTCCAAATGCACTGTAATTAAACTGTGAACTCTGGGAAGTAAATACTTTACGTTGTATTGAATGTATTATCATGTTTTGTTCATAACTCTGTAATAAGCCAAGTATAGCAAAAATTGTATAGAACATTTTTGTCTTATATTTACCTCACAAATACACCCTTAAAATATTTACATGCATTTTTGAATCACCCTATATATATATATATATATATATATATATATATATATATATATATATATATATATATATATATATATATATGAAATTCAACTTGAGCGCATGATGGAAAAGACGATCATTTAATCACTTCCTCAAGTATCAGTCAATAGACTGGACCGACCTGATCATTGGATTCTGTGGGATCAAAGACACCATGCGGGAAAGAAGAGGAGCTCCTGAAGAACTCTTAACACTCTCAAGGCTAAACATAAGACTTTTACGGGCACAATTAATGTAACACTGTTACCAAAACAATCAAATTAAAATATCTCACCAACACATTGGAAAAAATTTGTCATAAAAATCACCGCACTCAAAGAAACCAGGTTTACCGACGAAAGAGACTTCAACACAGAGAAATTCAGAATCTACAAGGGCAAACCTGCCTTAAAAGTTAGAGACAAATTACCATTCCCGGGAACCGGATTCGTCGTACACAACTCAGCACTTGACTCAGTGATCGACTTCAGATCTCCCAACGACAGAATCCCATTACTGTCAGTAAAATTACGTAATAAAGTTTAGACAATAATCAATGTACATGCCCATACATATCAACATAACAAAACCGATTCTGAAGCCGTGGATAATTTCTGGGAAACTCTGGAAGAAGAAACCAACAAAATATCAAGGCACCATGCGAAAATCCTATTTGGCGATTTAACGCACAGCTAGGAAAAGAGAGAAAACTCAGAGATATAACAGGCCCTTATACCAAACAGAAACGTACCAACAAGAATGATGAGAAACTGATTAACCTCTGCATGAACATTGGACTTAAAGTTATGAGCACCCAATTTCAAAAACTCACATGGAGATCGCCCAGTCTGAAGCAGGTGGAATACCAAATTGATCACGTCGTGACGAAAGAAATTCTAAATATCAGATCTTACAAAAGCGCTTTTGTATCAGACCATCATCTCCTACAAATAAAGACAAATTTTCAATCCAATAGAAGGAAAAAATATCCACCCAAAAACATGAAGCCAAATCCGGACTACCTGAAACACAACAAGCACAAATCAACAAACAAAATAATCAGAAAAAATCGACAGGCTGGAAGAAAATAACAAGAAAACTTCAGGAAGCCACGAAACCAGGACAACACCCTCACACCAGAAAACACCTCTGGTGAAACGCAGTCTGCTATCAGGTAATGGACAACCGAATGTCTGGAAAACATTCAACAGCCACAAAACCGAGAAACCTGGGACAACTTTCTTAGAACTCTAAAAGAGAATGCAAAGGTGATTCGAAAAGAAAATCGAGGATATGACAACAATAGACTCTGTGACATCAAACACGATTTCAGCAAAAATAATACAAAGAATTTCTACAAGACGCTTAGAGAATACCTGCAGGGATACCAAACGTCCAGTCTGTACTTCAAAAGAACCGATGGCTCGTCCGAAACCACCTTAAAAAACAACTGCGAGATATTAATCCAGAATTTCTGCTCCCTTGTTAACTATGATCCACTACATGAAACACTTGACTTCACACCACCGGTATTCACACACACGGACTCAAAAGCAGCAGATCTCGCAGAAATTACGGCGACAATCAAGTAGCTCAAGAAGCTCAAAGCACCAGGAGAAGATGGTATTATCGCACAATTCTGGACATTGAACGATCCCACATTGTCATAGAAACTTCAACATCTAATCTCAGACATATGGGAGACGGAGGAAATATCAGAAGACTGGAAATGCGCTCTGATCCACCCGTAACATGAAAAGGGTGCCACGACCAATATCAAAAACTACAGAGGAATCTCCCTGCGCGCAGTGGCGTACAAAATGCTGTTCAAAGTACTTCTAAACAGAATAGAACCCCGGGCGTATCCACTACTTGGTAAATACCAATACGGATTCAGAAAAGGGCGATCACCTGCGGAACAGCTCTGGAGCCTAAGAACGATACTACAAATGAGAAAATGCAGGAATACAGTAATTACTTTCATCGATTACAGGAAAGCTTATTACTCAATAGACCGCGAAACCCTCTTTAAATCCATGGAAGAATTCGGAATCGAGCGAAAGATTCGCAAAAATCATAGAACAGACATTTACAAGAACAACTTCCATAGTGAAATTCATGGGTGAGATGTCAGGAGCCTTTGAAATGAGAACGGGAGTGCGGCAAGGGGACGGACTACCGCCGATTCCTTTCGATATTGTTCTAGAGAAGATCATCAGAGAAGGGGAACCTCATAAAAATATGTCCAAATTGGAATCACAAAGGAAAACCGAAATGAGGTAAAATGCCTTGCCTTCGTGGACGACATTGCTGTTATCACAAACAACAGGATAGAAGCGATTTACTAATGAAATTACACAGAAAACTGGATTTCAAATTTCGTAAAAAAAAGAAATATATGGAAAGACGGCCAGAAGATATATCCCCGCTAATCACGAAACACGGTAACATCACATAAGTCAGTGACTTTAAATACACTCCTGGAAATGGAAAAAAGAATACATTGACACCGGTGTGTCAGACCCACCACACTTGCTCCGGACACTGCGAGAGGGCTGTACAAGCAATGATCACACGCACGGCACAGCGGACACACCAGGAACCGCGGTGTTGGCCGTCGAATGGCGCTAGCTGCGCAGCATTTGTGCACCGCCGCCGTCAGTGTCAGCCAGTTTGCCGTGGCATACGGAGCTCCATCGCAGTCTTTAACACTGGTAGCATGCCGCGACAGCGTGGACGTGAACCGTATGTGCAGTTGACGGACTTTGAGCGAGGGCGTATAGTGGGCATGTGGGAGGCCGGGTGGACGTACCGCCGAATTGCTCAACACGTGGGGCGTGAGGTCTCCACAGTACATCGATGTTGTCGCCAGTGGTCGGCGGAAGGTGCACGTGCCCGTCGACCTGGGACCGGACCGCAGCGACGCACGGATGCACGCCAAGACCGTAGGATCCTACGCAGTGCCGTAGGGGAACGCACCGTCAATTCCCAGCAAATTAGGGACACTGTTGCTCCTGGTGTATCGGCGAGGACCATTCGCAACCGTCTCCATGAAGCTGGGCTACGGTCCCGCACACCGTTAGGCAGTCTTCCGCTCACGCCCCAACATCGTGCAGCCCGCCTCCAGTGGTGTCGCGACAGGCGTGAATGGAGGGACGAATGGAGACGTGTCGTCTTCAGCGATGAGAGTCGCTTCTGCCTTGGTGCCAATGATGGTCGTAGGCGTGCTTGGCGCCGTGCAGGTGAGCGCCACAATCAGGACTGCATACGACCAAGGCACACAGGGCCAACACCCGGCATCATGGTGTGGGGAGCGATCTCCTACACTGGCCGTACACCTCTGGTGATCGTCGAGGGGCACTGAATAGTGTACGGTACATCCAAACCGTCATCGAACCCATCGTTCTACCATTCCTAGACCGGCAAGGGAACTTGCTGTTCCAACAGGACAATGCACGTCCGCATGTATGCCGTGCCACCCAACGTGCTCTAGAAGGTGTAAGTCAACTAGCCTGGCCAGCAAGATCTCCGGTTCTGTCCCCCCATTGAGCATGCTTGGGACTGGATGAAGCGTCGTCTCACGCGGTCTGCACGTCCAGCACGAACGCTGGTCCAACTGAGGCGCCAGGTGGAAATGGCATGGCAAGCCGTTCCACAGGACTACATCCAGCATCTCTACGATCGTCTCCATGGGAGAAAAGCAGCCTGCATTGCTGCGAAAGGTGGATATACACTGTACTAGTGCCGACATTGTGCATGCTCTGTTGCCTGTGTCTATGTGCCTGTGGTTCTGTCAGTGTGATCATGTGATGTATCTGACCCCAGGAATGTGTCAATAAAGTTTCCCCTTCCTGGGACAATGAATTCACGGTGTTCTTATTTCAATTTCCAGGAGTGTATCTTGGCGAATCTATACATTGATCAGGACTAAACAGAATCGCTAATGAAAAAAAGGATCAGCAAGCAGCGAAAGGTATATAAATTAACATTGGCCTACTACAACAAGGAATGCATTTCTACAGACGCAAAATTGACGTATTAGAAAACTGTGATTCTTCCAGAAGCAACACACGCAGCTGCAACTATAGTAATTGGCCTTCACTCCAAAATTAGGGAAATAGAAAACCAGGAACGAAAAATTCTTAGGAAGATTTACGGAGCAATCAGCAAAAATGGTATTTGGATGAAAAGACCTGAGAACGAAATCTATCAAAAGGCCAACACGATAACTGAAGAAATCAGGCAACGCTGAGCTAAATTTTATACACATCTACAGGATGGAGAACACCAGAACAGCGAAGAAATTACTCGACATCATAACAAAGAGTAAATGCAGCACGGAGTGTCTAAAGGAGATCCAGAGGGACACGCAAAAGATCAACGTAGGAAATCACGAAGACCGCAAGAACCGGAGTAAACTCGTGAATGTGAAGTTTGAGCAAAGAACAACATTTCAACCTGGTAATAAGTGCATAGACCAACGGAAGAGAGAACTTCCTGAGAGGATGAAGAGATTGTGGAAGAAGAAGAAGAGGGAAAACATCTAAAAATGAAATCGTGAATTCCAGTTCAATTGCTCTCTCTCTGTATATATACAGTTGTTACCTGACATCTCGAAAACTACTTGAGCGACTTACTTCAAGGTCCTTGGCCGATTTGTTTCAAATTTCTTCTTTCAATGAACAATGAAGAACATTAATGAGTAATTAGAAAAAGTAATTAACACCAGAAATACTAAAGTAATCTGGGTGTCATTTTTCTGAAATGTATGTATACTGGTAGAGAAATTAAGTCATATTAATTTGCAGATTCTTTTAAAACAAACCAAAACTATGATGGGCGTTGCAATAAAATGAGGCAGACGAGATGGAGAAATAGGTAGTCCCGAAACAAAGAAATGGCAAGCGACTTCGGGCGAGGAAAAAGGGAGAAAAGTAGCGCAGAAGCTCGGTAGCACTTACGATCTTGGCGACAGCCGAGAAATACGCTCATGGCGCGCCATCAGATAAGTGGGGCCTTTTACGCAGTCGGCAGCGGGACCTGCCTTAAATCGCCGCGTCCGGGTTCGCCACGGTTACCTCCGCCTTAGCGAGGCTCGCACTCCGACATTAATAGCTAGAAGCAGCAGAGCGCCGGATCTCAGTGCGAAGCACTCTTCCCCTTATCTCGTAGTCACATGTAAAATGAGAACAGCGGGAGCCTCTCTGGTCCATGCTGTGCCTTCTTACCTTGACGTCTATGTGCTGCGGGCTGCTGCCACGGATCTGTAGGGGCAGCCAGAAAGCTCACTCGTATGTTAATAGATCCACGTATTACATTTGTGGGATCTATATCCATAAACGAGAGCGCTAACGCAAGCTTTTGTGGTGGCATTCAACTTGGCGGTAACCCAGTGAATGAAATTTTCACTCCCAGTTTTTGGCGCTAAAGAAGAAGAGAGAGATGGCGTGAGACCGGGATCACCAGTCTTTGCGCCCTGTAATTACTATATAATGAGTTAGTCCTTCACACGATCACTTCTTTTCGATTTTTCGTATTTCTCCTGCAGCCATCTGCCCTTGCTACTAAAAGATTTATGTTGTAATATTCCTGTCTTATCCTGAACATTTTCTGACTTCCTTCTTTCGTCGATAAGCTGAATTATGTCTTCCGTTACCGAAGGTTTCTTCGGAATTACCTTCCTTGTTCCTATGTTTGTGTGTCTAACATCAGTGATTGCCCTTTTTAGGGACGTCGGTTCCTCTTCAACTTCACTGTCTGGTTTAATATTTCTTATCGCGCCATCCACACTCTTAGAGAAATTCGAACAAGTGTCATTCCTCTGCACTTCCTTTCACACTGATTCTTCTGGACGATTCTCCTTAAACTTCGGTCTACTCTTACTCATCACTAAATTATGATGCGAGTCTATAACTGCTCCTGGGTATTACAATCCAATGTCTGATTTTGGAATCTCGTTTTATCATGATGTAATTCACCTAGAATCTGTCCGGATCTGCGGGTCTTTTACCAGCGTACCTCCTCGTCATGTAATTCATCAACAGAGTATTTGTTATCATCATCTCAAAATGGTATGAGAACTCAATTAGTCTTTCTCCTCTTTCATTCCTACTGCCTAGCCCATAGTCTCCCGTAACCCATCCATCTATTCCTTCCTCTACAACCGCGTTCCAGTCTCAAATGAGTATTAGATTTTCATCTCCCTCCACATACTGAATTACCTGTTCGATATCCTCATATATCTTCTCCACCAGTTGATTTGGTATCGGATCTGATGAGAACAACCCTATGGCTGAACTGTTTACATTAGTACACTCTATACCCTACCTTCCTCTTCACAACGAATACTAATCCCGTTATACCATTTCCTGCTGATTTTGATATTACTCTATATTTGTTTGACCAGGAATATTTACCATTTTTCCATTTCATTTCACTGGCACCCATCGTATCTAGAGACAGTTTTTTTTGCACTTTCCTTGTCACATTTTTTTAGTTTTTCTACTACTTCAAAGCTCTGACATTCCATGCTGCGGTTTCCTTTAATCACTTCAGGTAAATGCACGGGATGGTTCCTTTGAAGTGGCATGCCCGACTTCCTTTCCCATCCTTCCCTAACCCTATGTGACCGATGGCCTTGCTGTTTGCCCCCCCCCCCCCCCCAAATCCCACCCCTCTCCACAAATCAACCAACCATTCCATGCTCAGACCTGCCGACTGTTATCCTTTCATTCATTATTCCATCTTTTTCTCATTGTCACCTCCATTTTGATAGTCTTTTTCGGGATATCCAATGGGGGACAAATCAAGAATCTTTCCCCAATGGATAGATCATCATAACACTTTTTTAGATATAGTTGACATCTCTTATGGATACTCACTACGAGTCTTTCATGTAGTAGTTTCCCTGCCCTTGTGCATATTCATGGCGTTAATCGTTACTGATTCTTCCACGTTTTAGAGGATGTTTCACACCCCAATTGCAAAAGACTGACCAGAACTTCTGTGTACTTCTCCGCCCTTCTAGACATGACCGTTGCCAGAGGAAGTGTTACTCCTAATGCCGGAATTTTGCGGCCGCCATTGCAGATATTTTTATTTATAATTTAAACAGTGGCTGGGTACGAACCTGGGACCTAGAACGTTTTGAATGTTAGTATCAGACGCTATGCGTAGATCACGGGTCTATGTTATACAACGACATATAAGAGAATGTTCCGAGATACACATAAAATAATCACCACTTTAGTTTAAGAAACACGAAACTATTTATTCACTTAAAATTCACTAATGCTGTAATTCAACAAAAAGATCTTCTTGATCGAATCTGAATGCTGAGTAACTGTTTCTTGAGTTTTTAACAAAATGAAAAATTTGGAAGTAGTATGTCCAACGCGGATCATAACCACTGTTGAGTGTGAATAGTATAATTCTAAGTCCAGAGGGGTCACGAGATGTAATGAAATCACTTTAGTCATTAAACTGTTAGAGTCCAAAGAGGCCAGCGTTATCGAGCCTATGGCTTTCTGATGACGGCAGGCTGCTTATTGACGCTACGAGGATGTGATGTCCACAAGCTGAAACTGGCTTGCCGTGGCTTTGCTTTAATATCATTTCCGGCAGTTAGCAGGTGTAGTTCATTCAAATTAACGGTTTCGTTTGTGAGTTTGCACACGTGACGCCAGCCAACCTTATGTATGCACGGTGGTGTCAGCCAGTTCCCCCAGTGTTTTTATGTGTTAAAAATATATTAATAATGCTTTGGCATTATTTCCGATAATCTGTGAGTGTAAATTATTCAGTGGAACCAATGTTTATTTGTGATATTAATCATCCTCTTTACATCTCGTGTTCATGTCTGGATTGGTGCTGTGTGTTCCTACAGCAAACAGTTCAAAAGTCTTTCAGTACGGGGTACTCTATATTTCACATTTCATTAGTTGAGTGTCCTTAGTGCTTTATTTGTCAACCTGAGCACGTGATGAATGATTACAGTCAGGAACGTACCCTAATAGGGACTAGCTCTGCACTACGACACGTGGGGACTGCAAGCTGATAGCAACTCTTACGTGAGTGGTTTTCGCTAGATGCCTTCCTGCACGTTTTTGCTATTCATGTAGCAAAAAGTCAGTCTTTTCCAGGAAATAAATAAACCGGTACACCTGCCTAATGTCGTGTAGGGCCCACGTGAGCAGGCAGAAGTGCCGCAATAAGACGTGGCAAAGACTCGACTAATATCTGAAGTAGCGCTGGAGGGAACTAACACCATGAATCCTGCAGGGCTGTCCATAAATCCGCAAGTGTACGGGAGGATAGAGATCTCTTTTGAACAGCACGTTGCAAGGCATTCCAGATATGCTCAATAATATTCATGTCTGGGGAATTTGCTGGAGAGCGAAAGTATTTATACTCAGCAAATTATTCATGGAGCCACTGTGCACCAATCCTGGACGTGTGGGGTGTCGCATTGTCCTGCTGGAATTTCCTAGGGCCGTCGGAATGAACAATGGATATGAAAGGATGCAGGCGATAAGACAGGATGCTAACGTGCGAGTCACCTGTCAGAGTCGTATCTACACGTTTCACGGGTCCCATTACAGAGCCTCCACCACCTTGAACAGCCCCTGCTCACCTGCTGACATGCAGGGTCCGTGAATTCATGAGGTCATCTTCATACCCGTACACGTCCATCCGCTCGATACAATTGAAAACGAGTCTCGTCCGACCAGGCAACATGTTTCCAGTCATCAACAGTCCAATATCGGTGTTGGCGGGCCCATGCGAGGTGTAAAGCTTTGTATCGTATAGTGATCAAAAGTAGACGAGCAGGCATTCGGTTCCGTTGAATGGTTCGGACGCTGAACCTTGTTGATGGCCCAACATCTGAAACCTGCAGCAGCATGCGGAAGGGTTGCACTTCAGTCACGTAGAACGATTCTCTTCCGTCGTCGTTGGTCCTTTATTTGCACGTTCTTTTTTCGGCCGCAGCGATGTTGGATATTTGACGTTTTACCAGATTCCTGACATTCACAGTACACTGGTGAAATCCCTACTCCATCGCTACCTCGGAGATACGGTGTCCCATCGCTCGAGGGCCGATGGTAACACGACGTTCAAGCTCACTTAAATCTGGCTAACCTGCCATTGTAGCTGCAGTAACCGATCTAACAACTGTGCCAGACGCTTATTGTCTTATATAGGCATTGCCGACCGCAACACCGTATTCTCCCTGTTTACATATCTCTGTATTTGAATACGCTCGCCTATACCAGTTTCTTTGGCTCTTCAGTGTAAAAGCCCACAGTAAGTAAGAAATTACATAAGGTGGTACGTAGAGTTTTCTTTATACAGAAAAAACTAATGGTGTAAGCCTGATAAACAGTGACAAGTCGTGTGATGGGTTAGAGAATGTGTGCATCTTTTGGAATCCAGATCCCCAGTGGGGTACTAAACGAACGTTAGGATAGGCAACATGCTTGCCGGATATAAGGTGTACAATTACCTCGGGAACGAACTGAAGTTACTTTCTTCAAGAAGGTGGATGGCCATGCACAGGAAATCAAAAAGCATCTCAAACACCAATATTCTCCGCAAACGTTTAACATCACGTAAACACGATGTACAGCGTCAAACGGTCGCGACAAATAGACCCTCAGCTCGCCAGCAGCACAATATACGAGGGTAGTCCCATAAGTAAGGTCTCCTATTTTTTATAAGTACGTAGACCTGTTTATTTCCACAATGGTTTAGATCACTTTACAGCTTGAACATTTAGCAATTTTTCGACATAATCACCATTTCTGTCGATGCATTTTTGTAGACGTTGTGGCACTTTTTGTATGCTCATGTCATGACAGCTCGCGGCCGTGCTGTTCAGAAAGTTATGAACCTCTTATTTCTTCTCGTCGTCGGTGATGAATCGCTTTCCGGCCAAATGTTCTTTTAACCATGGGAACAGGTGATAGTCACTGGGCGCCAAGTCAGGATTATAGGGTGGGTGGGTTGATTATGTTCCACTGAAACTGTTGCAGGGAAGCATCGGTTTGCCGAGCGATGTGTGGGTGAGCGTTGTCATGGAGAATGTGAACGCCCTTGCTCAAAATTCCTCTTCTCTGATTCTGAATCGCCCGTTTGCAATTTTTCAGTCGCACAGTGCCTGTCAGCGTTAATTGTGGTCCCAGTGGGCATAAAGTCGACCAACAATACCCCTTTCCGATCGCAAAAAACAGATGTTATGACTTTACCGCCAGACTGTGTTTGCCTGAATTTCTGCGGCTTTGGCGAAGAAGAATGCTGTCACTGGCGTGATTGTTGCTTGGTCTCAGGTGTAAAGTGGTATGCCCAGGTTTCGTCACCCTTGGCAGTTGAGTCCAGAAAGTTGTCCTGTTCGGCTGCAAGGCGGTGAAGAAATGCGTGGGAAGCATCAACTCGTTTCTGCATGTCAGCATGCGTGGCACTCATCTTGCGCACACCTTCTGGTAGTTCAATGTTTCCGTTAAAATTATGTGAGTGGTGTTTCAAATTCAAATGGCTCTGAGCACTATGGGACCTAACAGCTGTGGTCATCAGTCCCCTAGAACTTAGAACTACTTAAACCTAACTAACCTAAGGACATCACACACATCCATGCCCGAGGCAGGATTCGAACCTGCGACCGTAGCAGTCGCACGGTTCCGGACTGCGCGCCTAGAACCGCGAGACCACCGCGGCCGGCTGAGTGGTGCTTCGGTAACGTCAGGAACCAAAGTGCAGAGATCATCCAGCGTGATCCGCCGATCTTTACGAATGCTTTGCTCAACCTTCAACACTGTCTCCTCAGAAATTGACGGTCTCCCACACCTTTGTTTGTCGTGAATTTCGGTTTGACCAGGTACAAACTCTCTACACCACTTACGAACATTTTTGACATCCATGCATGAGTCACCATACACTTCCGTCGATTGGCGATGGATTTCAATCGGCGCAGTGCCCTTTGCGTTCAAAAACCGAATAACTGCGCGCAATTCGCACTTGTCAGTAACATCCAACGGGAGCTCCATTCTCAACCGCTGCCAAGCCAAGACTGAGAGCGCCTCAGCGCAGCGCGTGGATGTTTACACGCAGCGCGTGAAGCACTCTTCATAACAGTGTGACCAACTGCCACACAGAGTTATGTACTTATAAAAAAATAGGAGACCTTACTTTTGAGATTACCCTCGTAATTGTTGCCAGACTTCCGTGCAGTCCACATTATTGACGATATGAAAGGTACACGTTAACAACCGTACGAGAAAACAAAGCGTATGGACACATGGTATTCATGTGATATGAGCAACTTTTAATTCTTTTAGATAAGCAGTATATTCGCCAAATAAAGAACGAACTTTCTCCCTTTTGCCATGAAGAATGTCCGAGTTCTTCAGATTGACGAAATACGATAAAACAATGAATATTTGAGTATTATAATCCTGTGTTGTTATCTATGGTAAATAATGGAATCGGGAATATTTATCTAATATAAAAACATTTTTCTCTGTGTATTTTAATTCTTTATGGACCACAGAAGTCTATTCCTTAAAAGACTTATGTCAATGTACAAATGTCTGAAGAATCATGAAAGCTCGGCACTGATGCACGCTTGTGAGCAGACACTAGGGTGAGAACACCGAAGACAACACCGTGTGTTTGATCTGCGAGCGTTCCAAAGAGATCGTATGAGCCGGCCTTGTGCCCACTGGTGACAACAGCAGCCGTGTCTAGTGGTATACCCTACATCTGTTGTCACCATCCGTGACCAACGTCACTTCTCAACACACTTGCAAACAGTATTTTCACCATGTGCGCCAGCCGACAAGAGTTTGTAACCGACGTTCACCGCCAAAAATGTGTTTGTGTCTCTGTTTTGAGCATATGGGCGCTCATTGGTGAAGTTATGAGCGCCCTTACACTAATTAAAACAAAGCAATGTGAATAAAATCAATAAAATTGTAACACATAGTGAGGAGGAAATCTATAAAACGACGCTCATTCACTCACGTAGAGCCACACGATCACTCTGTCTCATACATCTGGAGACAACTGCGAAAGTGTGGAATGTCCTATACCTAAGATTAAAACCGATGTAAAACCATAGAAGAGCGAAAAAGGGACATAGGGAAATTAGACTGGCTGACCACCCATGAGCCCGTCCTACCCGTCTGGTGGTGAGCAGTTGTACTCAAATGCGAAAACGGAATGATTTTTCTGACGTCCAACTGGGCACGATCATTGCCTTTCGGGCCAACGGTGAAAGCCTTGTCGAAACGGCCGCCGTGCTCTCAGCGAGAAGGTTGAAAGAATGAATGCCTTCTGCGAGGGTCGAACTCACGACCGCTGGTTTGCGAGACCAGTGATCTACCACTGAAATGAGAGGGCGGCGGCTTTGTGTTTGTGTGATATCCTTCAATTATCACGCCATCATTGTGAATCTTGCGATTTGGCACACAGCTGGTGTCCACATTGCCTTCTTTACCAACTCTCTTGACGGTTTCACCCTTGCGAACTACGGCGAGCGTCAGGCCACCTAGAATTTGCGGTCCCCGCAATCTTGATTTGGAGCGCGGGGGGGGGGGGGATGCTGGTGGGTGCCCAGTTCGAATCCTCTCTCCTGCTGCAGTATGGCGTCATCCACAGTGGTATTGGGATTGTGCATGGGGCTTGGGATACGGCACGTTGCTCGGCCAACAGTGGTATGCTGCAGACCGACACTTAACGCACACCAAATACAAACCGACATCGAGAGAGAGGCCTTGTCATATACCACTCGCGATACCAAAACCATCTCCCTAAAATTTTCGTAAACAAGTTGCACGCATCACAAAATCTTAAAAGCCGCAACACAATCATTTTAACATCACTCAAAATGGAGGGCATATCTGTCGGCTGATCTGCCGCTGCCTTCTCTTCTGAAAACAAATCACAGTCTTGTAAAACGTGGTGTACAACGATCTGCATGCCGCAAGCACCACACATTGGAGGTTCCTCTCGCCAAAGCAAGGAGCCATGCATCAGAGGACTGTGGTCTTTGTGAAGACGATTGTGGATCACATCTTATCTTCGTACCTCAAAGGATGTACTCCACAGCCGCGTAATGGGCTTCACGAGACACAGCTTATTATCTTTCACTTCTAGCCAGTCGTCTTCCTCTCAATGAATGAATTTCTACCTCAATACTGAGATGATAGCATGCAAGGGGACGGCACACTGCAATATCTGAGAATCATGACACTCCTCCTTGGCTGCTGCATTCGCCCTTTCATTCCCCGCAGTAACCATGTACCTGCAGAAAGGCACTTTCGACAGCCATTGTAGTCAGAGGAGGGAGTGCAGGATATTCTGAACTAGGAACAACCACTGGAGAGAGAATCGGAACAGACAAGGAACTAAGCACTCGAGGAACATATCATCTGCTCCAGTTCCCTCAAGGCCACATATAACTTCGCATCAAAGACAGTAAAGTCTAGAGGCAGCTGCACCTTGAGCAGACGATCAGGGAAACCAAAGAGCAGTCAATAGAGCCCCACTGGTTTGACCCATTCACAAAGACAGCTGAGGAGGTGAGGTGCTCATATAAAATGTCATAAAATAACGTATTAAAAACACGCAGGAGTGCAATCTCTCATGTGCTGTACCAAATATAAAATTACTCTGGGCCTCTGCAGTAACCTGGATGGCAGACGATTAAAATCTTGAAGGTGGGGTTGTACTTGCTCCACTCCAGCATATCCCACATGTCGATCCCAAACAGCCTTGTTGCTCGTGGATGATTGGAGCAAAGGCATTACAGAGGTGTGTACGAGCAACGGTATGGTACAAAGGTGACTCCGGAGCTGCGAGGAACTTACATGCCTGATCCACCTTGAAGAGTTGCTATCAGATTGTAAGTGGTGGTTCACCAGAACCTGTGAACACCTATGGCCAGCCGATTCACTTACGGTGCACAGCACAATGATCTTCAAATATGAAGGCTTTGCTGATCCCTACACTATGCACCCATAGTCTAACAGTGAACGCATAAAAGGCCTAGAAAAATGGATCATTCCGCCCTCTCTGCTCCCTAAGACGTGGCTAAGGTATCTTGAGATATTCAGTGCCTTCTGGGTTCTGGCTTCCAGACATCGCCGGTGTGGTAAGCAGGACAGGTTGGAGTCAAAAATGAGGCTCATTAATCTCACTGGATCTTTAAAATGTAGAATGGTATCCCTCATACGCACGTCAGGTAAACGTTTAAAACGAACACATACCCGCTTACCTGCAGAACACTGAAAATCCACCTTTGCAGCCTGTTCCTCTAATCTCGACGAATTGCTGTTGCAACACTGGAGGGAGAAAAGAAAACAGCAAAATCGTCCACAAATAAAGAGCATTGTAAGGTCTCCTTATAGAACACGTGATACTGTTTATGGCTATGGAAACACTGCCTTGAGGGACAGCATTCTCCTCCTGATATCGATCTGAAACAGTGTGTCACCAACTTGCGAACTAAAATATCGTTTAGATAAGAAAGGCCATATGGAATTGGGGAGATGGCCACGAAACCCCATTGACGCTGCTATGCGAGAATACTTTGTCTCCAAGTAGTATCCTACACCTTACTGACATCACGAAATGTACCTATGAAAACCTACTGAATAGCCACCTATAGCAGGGCCAGATTGTCGACAGTGGATCAAAATCTCCGGAATCCACACCCAGAGTGTCAAAGGTGTTGCCTGGTCTCTAACGACGAGAGACAAGACGGTTAACCATTTGCTCTAGTCTTTCCTACACAGCTCATTAAGGTGATACTCTAGTAACTACTTTGACACGTGCAGTCCTTTACTGGTTTGAGGAGAGCTATCAAAATTGCCGCTATCCACAAGCTGGGGAAGTGACACGTCTGCCATTTCGAAATGAAGTATTCTAGGAGGATTTCCAATGACAGTGCCAGCGAACGATAAAGCATGCAGCACAGATTTGATCGTGACCAGCTGCAAAATCACGAGTTACAGACAACAACAGTTCTAGCCCTTACGTGGGGAAAGAGTAACTGTAAGACTCTGAATGTTGCATCTGAAGTCAAGCTTGCCCCTCTCCACAGTCGCATGGTAGTGACGAAACGTCGGATAGTGGTTGGCATTGTCAGTACTTTTTGCAAAATTCTCGGCCAGCGTCTGATTAATATCTCCAGGCGCTATTTGGAGACAGTCTTCTTTCAGCACTGCTGCTGTTTACTAGAAATCCTCCTCATGGTTTCCCATACGTTGGTAGGACAAGTGGAACAGACCTTAGACCTGAAATGCTGTGAGGTTTTCTGCTGTTAGGTTGTTGGCAAAGGTACAGGTTGCCTCCTAAGATTACTGGACGACTTTTGGATCGATAACTCAGCAGCATAATGAATCACTCGTGCAATGTGGTCCACCCATTACTGGACACAGTAGCAACGTTCAAAAACAGCCAGATGACTGTACAGTGTCCAGTGCTGACCATCCATTTTCGTGGCTGTTTAGGTAATGATCCATCCAATAGGTGAATGCGAAGTGGGAATGGTCATTGGAAGGAAGGTCTTCAATGAATTCTCACTCAGCAGAGTCTATGAAGGCTGGAGAGCAGAAAGAGAGGTCGATGACTCAGAATGTCCCAGTAATAGTACAGAAATGGGTGGGAACACATGTGTTGAGGGTGCACAGCTCATGAGATGTCATGAGGCTCTCCAAAATTCAACGAGAAGGCCAAGTAGAGGTCGAGCACCACAAAAAATGATGGACACTGACGTGTCCCAGTAGGAGAAACGGTCAGGGGAGACGTCCTAGAAGATCTTTGACAGCCTTAGAGTCAACTGCATCCTGTGGAAGTAGATACAGTCAACGAACAGTGATCCTCCGACCATGTGAATTTCAATGGCAACTGATTGCAGATTAATAGCCAGAGAGAGAGCAGAGGAATGGTATGCGTTACTGACAAACACAGCGAGCCCCCCTCCTCCCCACCCCTCTGGCCGTTTCCACAGTCAGGTCATCCTTGTGACGGAAGGAGCAATAGATGCTTTAAAATGCATTTCCTGCAGACACTAGCACAGAGGGTGCTCCTGTGCCAGGAGTTTCATTTCCTCCACAAGTGTTCTGAACCTGTTAATGTTCCACTGTAGGATGAGAGTCATCAGTCATGGGGTTAACACTTTTGTATTGATTTCCTACCAGAGAGGGGAGCCCACAATGGATGGAGACTCAGTCTTGGGGCGAGATTATAGATCCTGTCTACATCACGGTCCATCGCCTCTGAAGAAGGTTAAAGAGAAAAGTTAGAGGATGACGACGACATCATCGGGCTGCGTACTTGCCATCTCCCTAAGTGAGCTATTCTTCGCCTTCGACTTCTTTTTTAAATATTTTTACTGAGGTGGCTTCGGAGCTACAACTTTGGAAGTGGTATTGGCAATACGGGCTGTGAAGAGGCAGGAAGTTCCACAATATCAACTACTCCGGCCTTTTCTGAAGTTATGGCGAAAGGGACAGCCTTCGAAATGACTGCAGCAGGATAAGTGCAGTGAAAAACGCAGTTATTAGTGCTGACACTAGCAGCCTCCATTTGACCAGCAGCATCGGCTTTCTGCACTGGGTGTTTAATTACTGAAGCAAAGGACGTGGCGATCGTTAGCAGCAGCATAGCTTTATACACCTTTTTGGCATCATTATAAGGAATAAGATTTGTGATCTTATGATATTCTATCTTTCGTTCTTCGAAATGTACGCTGTAGCCCTGGCTGCAGACAGAATGAGCCCCAGAGCGATTCATATACTTCAAGGGAGATGAACAGCTTCACAACATTTGCTGCAGTTGACTTCTCCCTGATACCCGAGAGTGCACGCGGAGTTGATGGAAACCTACCTTAACGTTCTCTGAAATTTTGTGTTGCTGAAAGTCGGGATAAAGGAGTCAGATTTGACAAGATCGCCATCCACCCTTTTCATGATATTCTGCACATCAACTATCCTTCTTAGAGGCACTTAACTTCCAGTTTTTCTTAGGGAATGTCCACCAGATCTTTGCATGTCACACCTTTGCCGTAAATCAACGCAATGTGGAGCTCAGTGTCAACGGCATACTTCTCAAGACATTTCGCTCTCTGCAGGGTTGTTGCTTGCTGTGAATTAGAGGCTTCGGCCAATAGTATCCCATTTCGTAACCGCTCGACTGATTTTAAAGTAACAGCAATGCTTTTGAATGAGAAAGAGATGACTTTCTCAAGGGTTCCCCCTCGTCTCTTACCTATCAAAAACACAGTCTATGCTACAGCGTACATTCTGTTACTAAATCCAAAACTACTTCGAGGGGTCTATCATGGTCCCACGAGCAGGTAGGGTAATACATTCGCACCTAGACAGAACCCCAGATGCCTAGGTAAACCTTACACAGCTGAGGTGCGACAGGTTCCCCAGAGGTTTCCCGCTAACGACTGTTCCAGCTCAACAGCCATGCATCTCATCACCTCGCAGCACACCTTGAGAGTGTTCTTTTTGTTTTTTGTTTGCTTTTTTTACCATCTTCGCTATCCGGTAGGTCAAGGCAAGAGCCCCGTTCCTTGTGACGCACGATATTGCACCGCTGCACCACATGGTGGTCGCTGAAGCATGCCCAGAGCTTACGGTGACAGTAGACTGGTGGTGCTTTCAGGAACAGGGATCGTGAAGCCCGTGTCCAGCAAACGAATGCGGAACTTCTGAGAACCACAGAACTGTGTGTCGCTCATATGTCATGTTCATAAAGGACAAGTCAGTGCCAAGGGCTTCCCCATTATTAAACTTAACATTTAATGAAACTGCTTTTATTGAAAAGAAAAAAAAATGTACACGTTAATTTTACTTCCCAATGCGTAAACGTTGGATGACTGCTAACAAGGAAGCAACGAATTGTATCGTAGTCAGTCAGGGGGCGTTGTAATAACACTTTCCTAAAAAAATTGTTTTGTGTGATACATTTGTGTAAAGATCGCTATCGAAGAGTCGATTTTAATATTTGTATTATCCGTGTAATCAAAGAAGATGAAACCATCAAATTTTTTGAGAGCAACTAGGAGAAGCCCGGCTGTTTCTACTTGTGTTCCTCTCTTCCGCTTTTGACATGTGAACATCGTGGGCTGTACTTGTAGCAGTTTCACAGTATACTGACTTATTTTAAGTTACTGACGTGATGTTTTACTCTCGGTTAACCAGGCTATATGTCAATTTCATTATTTATTATACTATTAATTTATTTTAGAGCAATTCTAACAGGGAAGACGTGACACTTCGATGTAGTATCGACCTACCACTGGCGTGATTTCATTACTAATTTGCAATGAAAATTCTTACCTATTTTATGTGTGGAACTTCCAGTCTTCTAAAAAAGAGGTCTAGTGTTTTTTTTAATTTTTTAAAATTAATCATACAACATAGAGCGACTACCAACTTGAGATGTGCTAATCACGATTCCTAAAATCCTGTCAGTTCACATCCTCTGTTTCGCCTCTCCCAATACCAACCTGGGATCAAAATATTCATTCTGGCAACGAAATTCTAAAATGTAGTTGGCGGAGGTGGAGGACCAACTTACATTACGTATAAATACTGTGTCAAAAACAAAAGCTTTAACAGTGATGTTCGATAGACTTGCAGCTATATTATTCGTAATTAAATTGAGTTGTCTCTGCTTACCTAACTTTTCATTTGTACTTCTTCCCTTCTCACTGATTACACAACACTGCACTTTCCTGTCACTTAGGTGCTAGCGTGGTAAGAGTAATCAGTTCTGATAAACAAGTAACACTGATTCCCCCAGTATTTAAAGAAACGAATTCTCATGTATAAAGCAGCTTCAGGCATCTGAACAATTTACATATCCATTAATGTGTTGAATATTCAACATCAAGGATATGAATTGGTATGGTTGAAGGAACAAAACGCTAATTGTGTCGGTTTTTTTTCGGATTATTCACATAAAAACTAATGACAAAGTTTGTTGGACGTCGCTAAGTTCCATCACGATCGTTTATTGACACTTCCGAATGTCCCTTGGAGGTGGATGAGGTGGCACTGGGTATCAGGACGGTTGACTCCTGCTGCTCGGAATCTTGCGTTTGACATTCACCGTCATTCTCCACGCCCGACGCAAGAAGAATCTTGAGAAGTAAACACAAATCTGGACCATCCCGCGAGCTTGGATTTGAACTCCATTGAAAATCACTGGAATTACGTCAGGCGACATGCCAAACATAAAGTGACGCAATGAGTATGCCACTACAGCTGGAAATTTGTGCTTGACAAAAAATCTAGCCCGAACTTGTAGCCTATTCTTTCACATTGGAAATCAACTCTCTCAACGGATTTTCTGATATTATTTCACGTCATAACACTTTCACTAATTTCATCCCTGCTGCTTCATTTCAATGAAAATGTTGTAACAGGAGCTGGTTCATATGGCAGATTAAGTCATATTCTTCCATTCATATTCGTTCCTTTGATGGTGGATGCTGGTTGTTGGAAAAAGCAGAAGGAAAACACAAGTCGTTCTTGAGTGCAGTGTAGACAGCCTAACTGTTCAAGGCGACTGCTTGTGGTAGCCAGGAGTTCCACCTTGAACACGGGTCTTGCAAAAATTCTCAGTTGCCACGACATATTCGTTACTTTTGGAGCTGTAGCATTTGTATGTACGGATTTAACGTACATCATTTCATGTTTTTGTTTTTAATTTCACCTTCATATAATTAATTCATTTTATTTCAATGAATATAGTGCAAATGTTGTAAGGGAATGTGTGTGTGTGTGTGTGTGTGTGTGTGTGTGTGTGTGTGTGTGTGTGTGCGGCCATCAGCCCAGAGACTGGTTTGATGCAGCTCTCCATGCTACTCTATTCGGTGCAAGCTTCTTCATCTCCCATTACCTACTGCAACCTACATCCGCCCGAATCTGTTTAGTGTATTCATCTCTTGGTCTCCTTCTACGATTTTTACACTCCACGATGCCCTCCAATACTAAATTGGTGATTCCTTGATGCCTCAGAATATGCTCTACCAACCGATCCCTTCTTCTCGTCAAGTTGTGCCACAAATTTCTCTTCTCTCCAATCCTATTCAATACCTCCTCATTAGTTATGTGATTACCCATCTAATCTTCAGAATTCTTCTGTAGCACCACATTTCTAAAGCTTCTATTCTCTTCTTGTCTAAACTATTTATCGTCCATGTTTCACTTCCATATATGGCTACTCTCCATACAAATACTTTCAGAAATGACTTCCTGACACTTAGATCTATACTCGATGTTAACAAATTTCTCTTCTTCAGAAACACTTTCCTTGCCTTTGCCAGTCTACATTTTTTATCTTCTACACTTCGATCATAATCAGTTATTTTGCTCCCCAAATAGCAAAACTCCTTTACTACTTTAAGCGTCTCATTTCCAAATCTAATTCCCGCAGCAACACCCGACTTAATTAGACTACATTCCATTATCATCGTTTTGCTTTTGTTGATGTTTATCTTATATCCTCCTTTCAAGACACTGTCTATTTCCTTCAACTGCTCTTCCAAGTCCTTTACTGTCTCTGACAGAATTACAATGTCATCGGCGAACCTCAAAGTTTTAAATTCTTCTCCATGGATTTTAATTCCTGCTCCAAATTATTCTTTTGTTTCCTTTACTGCTTGCTCCATATACAGACTGAATAACATCGGGGATAGGCTAAACTCTGTCTCACTCCCTTCCCAACCACTGCTTTCCTTTCATGTCCCTCGACTCTTATAACTACCATCTTGTTTCCGTACAAATTGTAAATAGCCTTTCGCTCCCTCTATTTTACCCATGCCACCTTCAGAATTTGAAATACAGTATTCCAGTCAACACTGTCAAAAGCTTTCTTTAAGTCTGCAAATGGTAGAAACGTACGTTTGCCTTTCCTTAATCTATTTTCTAAGATAAGTCGTAGGATAAGTATTGCCTCACGTGTTCGAACATTTCTACGGAATCCAAACTTATCTTCCCCGAGGTCGGCTTCTAGCAGTTTTTGCATTCATCTGTAAGGAATTCCTGTTAGTATGTTGCAGCCGGGAATGTATCGACTGATTATGTTCGGTCTGCTTGAGTTTTGAGAGGTAGTGATTAACATTGATTTATCGCGCCTCTTGCCCAGTCAGTTCCACTGCGAACTTGAACTATTTAACGGTCTTATGTTAGAAGATTTGATTTTATTGTTCAGTTCGCAGAGTGAGTAAAAGATGTTTGGAACCCACTCACAGTGTCTTGGTCACACCATCATCGAGGAGTGGAGCTACTGACTTCTTAATAGGGAGGAATTGAGCGCAAATATCCGTCTAGCTGTCAAGCTCTGTGATTACCCTAAAGCGATTAAGAATGTTGGCACAGCTTTCTTGAAAAATATACTGTTGATTTTATCCATTGTCCTTGTCCGCCTTGAATGTCCTTGCCTTTGTCGGGACGTTACACACTAACCGCCCTTCCTCCCAGCGCCACCACGGTGATTTGTGATGGACCAACGTGAAGCGGGCAGATTTGATGGCCCTCGCTGGCGGCCTGCCGAGTGTCAACATTTGCACTCCGCTTGCGGCCGCATCTCCTAAAAAGCAGCGCCTGGTGCTGGCGCTTCCGTGGCCCCTGGCTTAAGAGATTGCCAGGGCACACGTGCCAGCGTTCCGACAGCACTCACCACCACACCCACCACAGACATCAATGAGACGAGACACCTTAGAACTAGTTTGGGACCACGATTTTACGTACAGGTAACTGAACGAAGACGGCAATGTAACG
This sequence comes from Schistocerca gregaria, assembly GCF_023897955.1. Taxonomy (NCBI): domain Eukaryota; kingdom Metazoa; phylum Arthropoda; class Insecta; order Orthoptera; family Acrididae; genus Schistocerca; species Schistocerca gregaria. The sequence goes on along the minus strand of NC_064921.1, from coordinate 515,154,109 downwards.
TGGATACAGGTATGAAAGGGGATTTTGTTTATCTGAAAATTTCCCAGCATACCGTGATCGAGGAAGAAATGAAATTAAGCGTGAAGTTCTTCGAGGACTTATTCCTGTGTTTACTGCAACCATCTGTAAATCGATTAGGTGACAAGCATCCAAGTCAAAGTTTACCTCATTTCTTATTGTCTTTTCTGCCACTAACATGTGAAACATTACGTTGCCTTTCGTTGCTTTCCATGGTTACTGATGAGACTGAAGTGGACAGTTCAAGGATCGAAAGCAAGAAAAATGGTTCAAAATGGCTCTGAGCACTATGGGACTTAACAGCTATCGTCATCAGTCCCCTTAAACCTAACTAACCTAAGGACATCACACAACACCCAGCCATCACGAGGCAGAGAAAATTCCTGACCCCGCCGGGAATCGAACCCGGGAACCCGGGCGTGGGAAGCGAGAACGCTACCGCACGACCACGAGATGCGGGCAAAGCAAAAATTTACTCCAAGTTAGACCAGGAACAAAACATTTATTATTGGGAACATAAAGCCATACTTCTTCGTTCTGTTCAAGAATACACACAGTAACAAGTCAGTGGATACCACAGTCTTGGTGACAGTACTTCGTGAGGCCACGCCGAAGCGCAGCGTTGCGTTGAACGGCTGACAGCTCGAGGTACGCTGCGTAGGCGGCGATCCCCAGTCTGTTGAGCGACTTCCACTGCCGGTCAGTACCCGTGTTGCCGCGTCTAGGTACAAAGTGCGCCAACCACATATAGCATTGTCTTGTAGCGTTCCGACCGCTACGGTCGCAGGTTCGAATCCAGCCTCGGGCATGGATGTGTGTGATGTCCTTAGGTTAGTTAGGCTTAAGTAGTTCTAAATTATAGGGGACTGATGACCTCAGAAGTTAAGTCCCATAGTGCTGAGACCCATTTGAACCATTCGCACCGTTCCATTGTCGGTTTTTTTATACTTTTATTTGGCCGTTGAGTGTGTACTCAATTTAGCCATCGGCAACACATAGTGACAGTGTACACATAATTGAATAAACAAATAAAGAAATGCATATTTACAAGAATAAAAAGCTTAACTGTTACAGTTTTGTACATAATGTTTTAATAATTGAATTGAATTGGAAAATAATTAAAAGTGTCTTGGATTACAATTCAGACCAATTCTGAAATATCTTCATCAGATAGGCATATTTATAGTTTATGTACACCATTAAAACCTGCAGATTGTAACCAGTAGTCTTGATGAAGTTAACTAACACTTTATATAGATGAACGTCTTTAGTATACAAAAGAGAAGAAGCTGATTAAGGAAGATGGTAGCCCATACTCAGCAATGTCTTCAGAAAGACCAACCTTTTCACGGTCAAACTTGGGGCACATAAATAAGATGTGGTTGACATCAGCTTCCGACTCAGGACCACACTCACATGCTGGTGAACTGTAAATGTTGATTCGATGTAGATGTTTTGGGAAAGAGGCATGATTGAAGCGGAGTCTTATGGTGGTGGAAATCGTGGATCGGTCCTGATGTGTCCTCATGAACCACGGTTGTGAAGGAATCCGCGGTTGTAGCACTGCGTAATAAACGCCTTTTGTCTGTTGAGAAACGTTCCACATTTCCTGCCATTCTATTCTTGCGTGATCCTTGACTTCACGTAAGTAGTCTGTATAAGGAAGGTGCAGATCCAGGACGGTGCCTAAGGTTGTCGCTTGTTTGGCTAATGCATCAACTTCATCATTATAGAGGATACCAGAGTGGGAAGGTACCCCACAACAAATGGATCGTCCGGCCCGTGCGTGTGCTGCGAATATATTCAGATATCACATCCAAGATATAACTGTTGGTTGTTTTGTTCCATCGACTGTACTGAATGTTTTTAAGAACGCATTGCGAGCCAGATACTATCAATATCTTGGGGAAGGAGGTGCTAGAGACAAGCTCAAGTGCTTCCGAAACTGCCACTGTCTCCACCGTAAAAATAAAAATGCTCGTAGGCAGTTTGAAGGTTTTGCGGATCTGGATCTGAGGGCACAAAAAAGCGCATCCTGTACACTCTCTTCTTGCGGAATTTTGGAGCCATCGTTACAAACACAGAGAAAACCCGGCCATTGTGCTTGAACGACACGATTGAAGCCAACGTTGACATTAGTACTGTCCAGCCAGGTCGTACTTAAAACAATGGACTGCGATCTGGGAGCAGAGCATTTGAAAATCATATTCAAAAACAGGTAGATGCGCTGAACGCAGTATAGAATGTATGACAGGTGATCAAGTGTCAAAGCTGGCACAAACGGCTGGCACTTTATTCCTTCTGTCGGATGCAATCCACAGTCGATAAATGCAGTCTCTACTTTGATAGATGGAACTGTCCATAATGGCCATGCTTTGAATGTAGAATTTGTCCGATAACATTTGGCTCCATATGCTCAAGGGCATGTCCTCTGCTTCTATTAAAAGGGCGTTGGTGGGCGTCCATCGCATGGCTCCAAGACAGGTACAAAAATGGTTCAAATGGCTCTGAGCACTATGGGACTAAACTACTGTGGTTATCAGTCCCCTAGAACTTAGAACTACTTAAACCTAACTACCCGAAGGACATCACACACATCCATGCCCGAGGCAGGATTCGAACCTGCGACCGTAGCAGTCGCTCGGTTCCGGACTGCGCTCCTAGAACCGCTAGAGCACCGCGGCCGGTAAGACAGGTACGAATGGTTCTATATTGAAGAGTATCTAAATTGGAGACATGAATCTTTGACGCAGTGTGGTAGAATTGGCAGCCATTGTCTAATCGAGATCGAATTACAATTGCGAGCCTGTACTTGTTCCTCCATTATTGCACCAGCTGACACTGTGATAAATGGTGCTGTCATACGCCCAAGTGAGCACCAGTAATATAAAATAAGCGGCAAGCTACGCAGGAAAAATTTTACTATTCATGCAGGAAAACCATCCTGATCCAGAGCTAACAGCGCAATTCCAGATTGAGGCAGTTGTCTATGAGACCATTGGCAATAGAATAAGCGGCTGGATGGAGTTCGAATAGCTGCGTTGTTTAATGCTTTGGGTGGGTCATTAGTATAGGATGACACTTTTAAGCGTGAATAGAGTGACGTAATGAATGTTTATGTTAATATTGGTTAATGAAACAGTGATTTGGGTCCTATAACGTAAGTTTATTTTATCGTTGTATAGTCAAATTAAAATTAAACCCTAATTCTGCTCATATATGTGTACCTTTGTAACATAAAGGCACCTAATCTTTGGCTGTCTACTAATTACGCCACGCACCCGCTCTAGGATTAAGAATGGAGTCAGTAGAGAAATATGTCACAGTGTGTTTGTGGTCACCTGATAGGGCGGAATCAAGCAGATGTGCGCTACCCGCGCCTGGCAGGGCCGATGTGGCTGCCACCTGTCACCGAGCCGACCGCCATGGACCGTGGCAGTGGCTTCATGAGTTGGCCTTCACACCAGGCCGTGGTTGTTTCTGGAAAGTCGCGTTGATTTGGTTCTCGTTGCGTGGCTCCTAGGAGATCGTGTTTCGGCAACCTGTGGCTTTCTCCCGGTACGTTGATATGGTATACGCTCAAACACATTAAAGACTAGACTTCCTATTACATTTCAGTACCCCGGGATTTGTGTGTCCACCTCGCAAACAATTTCATTAATTGTATAAATGCGTGGTGTCTGCTCTTTCAGACAGTGCAGACACTGTGAAGTTTGTCCCGTAAGTACCTAGCAGAGACATTATTTATATTTTTATTGCGAGTAAAACAAAGTTATGCTAAAGAAACTGTAATCAACATGTTTATTTAAACACATTTTTGCATTAAAATGTCGACGTTTTGAATGTGGACTGATGTTTTGTTGCATATTGTAGAAATAAAATCTTAATATTTCATATCTGCATTCGAAGTACAGGCGCATCCAGATATCATTTCCCTAATGCGTTGCACGAGAGTTTTTGTGCTTTCTGGAAGCTATACATTTTTGAATATATATACGTTTTCTCTCCAGATATTAAAGGCTTCGAAATCAAATGTTGCAGATGCATTTAACATATAATCCAAAATCCTGTGGAACAACTATCTCCTAAAATTATTTTAAACTGAATAATATACCTGGTATAAGTAAACCAGAGTTAACTATATTTCAAGAACTTGATTTCGAAGTAAAAAGCAAATCCATTAAAATAATATTATCATTGATCATATTTCGGCTTGTTTTTGCACAAAATTTGATCAAATTGTTCTTCATAGATTTGGGGTCATCTAACAATTTCTGCTATCTTTCTGCATTTTCTATGCCCTCCTTCTCCCTCCCCTCCATACTTAAAAACCTTGCGCAGTATAATTATAGCTAAAGTGAAATTGAATAACAGACTACCTTTTTTCTGTCTTTTTTTGAACACAACTAGCTTATTTCGTTTTGGAGAATTGGCAACTGGTGTTGGCGTGTGCGGAAGAATGGTGTTCGCCTTTTGTTCTGAGTGGTCGCGCACAGTTGTGTTGAGAGTCAGTAGCGGAAAGAATGCGGTAGAAAATGTTACGTAGCTTTTGTGGAAAAAAAAATTTTAGTAATTCACTTATTCACGCCCGCCGATGTGGCCGAGCGGTTCTAGGTGCTTCAGTCTGGAACCGCGCGACCACAACGGTCGCAGGTTCGAATCCTGCCTCATGCATGGATGTCTGTGATGTCCTTAGGTTAGTTAGGTTTAAGTAGTTCTAGGTTCTAGGAGACTGATGACCTCAGATGTTGAGTCCCATAGTGCTCAGAGCCATTTGAACCATTTTTTAACTTATTTCACGGAAAGGATTGCGGGAGTAATTAAGAGATTCATGGTTGATACAGTGTCGTGTTTGAGAACCAGTAATTGTCGTGGAGAAACATGTTGGCAGTAGAACGTAAACGAAGAGGCTCCTGTGATCAGCAATTACCTGTGTCATTAATGTGGAAACGTAACGTAGCAATGGTTACTGCAGTGTAAACGAGAAAAAAGCGTAAGAAACGACATCTGTGAAACGAGACTGGATGAGCTTATGCACTGTGTAATTTGAGTTATACTGTTACTCTTAAAAAAAAAATTCCATTTTTCAGATGAATGACTTTGATATTTGAAGAGTATAAGAGACGTGTATTCGTATTAGGCGCGTAGTAAGCTTTATTTCGTAACGAAGCGAGTTCTCTATGTAAACCTCCCATAATTTAATCAGGTAGTCCAATAGCTGCAGAAATAAAGAAGGAATGACATTAATAACTACACCAGGTGCGTTACAGTATGGTGTGACTGGTGCGGTGGAACTATTATTTATTAACCACAGTACATAGTATTATACGTTATATTTTAATTTGTAGGATATTTTATTTATCTATAATTTGCAGGATATTATGATTGGGGATACGAGGCCACTAAAATCAGCCTCTGAATAATCCTGAAGCATAGTCCTCATTCGGCTGCATTTCCTCGTCCTCAAGCTCCCTCTTGACATCCTTTTTTGAACTTTTTCTTTCTTTGGTTACATGAAGAGCGAAAGCTTCAGCTTCCTGTATCAGTAGTCTGTCACAGGAAAGAAATTGCTCTTTGTATTAGATCCACATTTTTAGCCGAAACTTCTTAACGCTTTCAGTCCAGCTATCCTTGATATAGAGAACTGCACACAAACGAATATCTACACGTCTGTAGCGCTTAGGCAAAAAACGTTCAGTAGAACGTTAAGAAAACACTTTATCAGAAAGCAAAGACGATCATTTAGCGATATTGGAAGCCAGTAATATCGCCAATGTAAAAAATATGTCTCAAACAGAATCACTGGAATAAAGTGTTTTGAAAAATACTAATGCTTTTCTGTAATTAAAGTAAACAGGACATGGCAGCTTACACGACCCTAACTCTAAAACTGAAGAGCACGGATGTAAACAATGATAAGTACAACCTGGTTGTTTTAAGACATTGCACAGTGAAGTTTCAATAAAATCTCATAAACAAAATATTGCTCGATTGTGCTTATTTAATTCAGGTAAATATTGGTTCCAAATATTTATATGGTAAGGGAATATTTTTAAAATCGTATATTCTGTCGAGAATGTTATTCTTAGAAATGCGCCAGTGGGTACTTAACACTGATTACCTCCAAAATGAGTGCACCTAACATCGATTCGTATTGACTTTCCGCTGTGAGATCTATCAAAAGTACAACTTTAAAAAATTCCAGTTGTTTCCGTTTATGATACTAATATTTGCGTTACCAATTTCTGTAACAACGCAGTGAAACAGCCACAAAAATTATGCAAGATTCAGCACACTATAAAATTAATTTCATTGTCCCTTTACTACAGCGTATAAACAGTGTTAAAGATGCCCCTCGAGGTATCTCCCATCACACTGCAACATAAAAGTACTTAAACAACCGTAAAGGACACAATTTCACATTGTTTACAGGCTTAAATGATTATTAACATTTCCTAGATTAGCAACAATTTTTGAAGCACGTTTGCATTCACGAACAAACTCCGGATCATTATCTCAGTCGTAGTTATGTGCATCATTATAAAATTTGTACACATCGCCCCTGAAAAGCATTATCCTGGCACGAACATCACACACGTTACTACTACTTGCAGCCAGACTTAAGCACTTACAAGTGGTAGCATGAACGCGTACTGAAATGTTGCCATTCGTCAGAATCTGAAATTACAAAAAAAATGTTGAAATGGCTCTGAGCACTATGGGACTTAACTTCTGAGGTCATCAGTCTACTAGAATTTAGAACTACTTAAACCTAACTAACCTAAGGACAACACACACATCCATGCCCGAGGCAGGATTCGAACCTACGACCGTAGCGGTCGCGCGGCTCTAAAATTACAGACAGAGCTGTCATTTCGTGGCTTATTCTGGAACTATCAACTGATATGAATAAAGCACACCACGTACCAAAATGTTTCATGCAATAACAGTTTTCTCATCGACTTTGCCTTTCCACTGCTAACAACAGAGCCATTCAGTATACGACAGGCGTTCAGTAAGTAATGCAACATGTTGTCTTCCTGATAGCAGGTTGGTTTTATTCAGTATTCCAAAGCGCCATACTATTCCCCAATTGTTTGGCTACAAAAACCTATATTTCATCAAAATCTCCGTTCAATGCTTTCGCCTTACGCCCTCTCTCCGAGAGAGCCATTATGGCCCTAAGGCACCACTTCACTGTCGACGTCTGAGCCATCGCCTTGATGCATCAACAACCTCCGCGTCAGTCACATACTGCTTCCTGCGGAGAGCACCCTTCGCTAGGACAGGCCAATGGAAGTCGGAAGGTGCGATATCAGGGCTGTACGGTGGATGAGGAGCAACAGTTCAAGGACATTCTGAGAACCTCTCTCGGGTTCGCAGACTTGTGTGAGGCCTTGCGATGCCATGGATAACGAGAAGTTCACCTGCATTTTTGTCGCAACAAACACACTGATCTCGTTTCTTCAGATTCCTGGAGGTAACAAAATACACTTCACAGTTGACTGTCGCAGTGGGCATCGAAAAGAACAGACCCTTCAGCGGCTCAGAGAACCGTCTCAATGAGTGAGCATATGGTATTGAACTTTTTCTTCGGAGGTGGGGTGGCTTTGCGTCGGTAAGGAACCCGTGTTACATCGCCCGTGAAGATTTTCGGCAAAAAAATGTAATCTACAAGCAACTTCGCAAGATGGTCCTTCGTTGCTGTTTATGATCTTCTGTTAGGCGACCAGGAACCCAGAGGACACACGCCTTTGAATACCCCAACAGATGGACAAGTGTGTCAGCACTGCCAACAGAGACGTCCAGTTATGGATGTAGGTATTTGGTTGTGGCCCGTCGATCACCTTGAATGAGAGTGTCTGCACCTTCCAAGATTCCAGGAGTCACAGCTGTGTGTGGCTGACCGAGAAGCGGGAAATCGAACAGGCTTGTGCGACCTTGTTACGACGATGACAGACGCCTCGCCCCAACGACTCACCGTACTTTGGTTCTCTACCAGGTCTCCAAAGAGACTCTGAAGGCTAAAAATGCAAATAAAAACAATCCCGATAGCGTTTTCAGATTTCTATTCGTTAGCAACCGATTTCGGTTACTCACTCAGATCATTTTCAGGCTTCCCCTGCCATTATGGCTGCTAGAGGCTTCGGGCGGAGTGAGATCCGTAGAGATAAGGATGTTACAGAATGTTTTCTGAAATTTTAAATTCTGCAAGTACCTAACAGTATATACGGCGCTCTTGTTTTCCGCCGTCAAAAGGGACTCAATGTCAGCTTTCTGCTTCGAAACCATCGCCGTTATAGACGCAATTTTGAACGTTACGTATACTAATCTGAAATTCATGGAACTGTAGGACCAAAAGGGAAATATTCCATGAGGTCCCACGATAAATTCCGCGTTTTTCTAGACGAAACAGGCCGATAAAAGATTGTGTTCCATCACTCACTGAACGCCCCTTGTAGTGTGTAGCAATCATGTTCATGTTTCACTTTAAACCCTAAAAGAAGTTTTTCATCACCCAGATTCCCAGAACTCCTCAAGATAGGCTTTGACTGTGGATATTGTGTCACGGACACAGTCGCTTTGACTGTTCAGAGATGTCACTAAACGTGCCCAAAGATGTAAATAACTATGCATGAGCAGCGCCTATTAGACGGAAGGAGTCCGACTTGGAACAGTTCCAGTCTTTCGACCACGAAGGAGGTACACGGCTCGTGTTGTCTGTAGTTCAGCCATGTAGACGGTCAGTACCGCTGTTCGATCGTTTACGCATTGTTACTTAGTGCCAGGAACGGTTCTCAACAAGGGAAATGGCCAAGCGTCTCGGAGTGAACCAAAGCGATGGAGGAGATACAGAGAGACAGGAACTATCGATGACATATTCGCTCAGACCACCCAAAGGCTAGTACTGCAATGAATGACGGCTACATACGGATTCTAACTCGCAGGAAACCTGACAGCAACGCCACCATGTTGAATAAAACTTTTCGTGCAGCCACAGGACGTCGTGTTACGACTCAAACTGTGTGCAATAGCCTGCACGATGTGCAATTTCACTCCCGATGTCAATGGCGAGGACCATCTTTGCAACCACGACATCAAGCAGCGTGGTACAGATGGGCCCAACAACATGCCGAATGGACCGCTCAGGGTTGACATCAAGTTCTCTTCCCATATGCTTCAACCAGACAATCGTCGGAGGCGTGTTTGGAGGCAAGCCGTTCAGGCTCTGAACGCCGTACACACACTGTCCAGCGCATGCAGCAAGGTGGAGGTTCACTGCTGTTTTGGAGTGGCGTTATGTGGAGCCAGCGTACACCACTGGTGGTCATGGAAGGCCCCGTAGCGGCTGTACGATACGTGAATGACATCCTCCGACAGATAGTGCAACCATATCGGCAGCTTATTGGCGAGGCATTCGTCTTCATGGACGACAATTCGCGCCCTTATCGTGCACATCTTGTGAATGACTTCCTTCTGGACAACGACATCGCACAATTAGTGTGGCCGGCATGTTATCTAGACATGAACCCTATTGGATATGCCTGGGATTGAGCGGCAAGGGCTGTTTATGGACGACGTGACCCACCAACCACTCTGAGGGATCTACGCCGAATCACCGTTGAGGAGTAGGAGAATCTGGACCAACAGTGCCTCGATGAACTTGTGGATAGTATGCCACGACGAATACAGACATGGAAAAACGAAAGAGGACGTGCTACTGGTTATTAGAGGTGTGGATCACCATTCTTGAGGGTCTTGCTGTATGGTGATACAACGTGCAGTGTGTGGTTTTCATAAGAAATAAAAAGACCAGAAATGATCCTTATGTTGATCGGTATTCCAATTTTCTGTAGAGGATCCGGAACTACCGGCACCGAGGTAAAGCAGATGTTTATATATATAATCAGTAAACAGTGAAGACTTCAATGACGTAAGAGAAAATTATTTTTCCATCATTCAGATGTAACCTGTATCATTAAGAAGACGACTAATAATTTCTTTTATACGACGAGCAAATATTCTGGCGTTCTGCCGTATTCTATAACCCGTTTGGTGCGTGTTGTCTGTTTTGTGAGCAACTGTGATTCCATTTTTCTTCATTTTTTCACCAGTTCTATATGCAGAAAAGTGGAAGGAGTATACTGAGGGTCCATACAAGGGCGATGTACTTGAGGAAATAGAAATGGAAGGATGTAGATGAAGATGAAATGGAAGATACGATACTGCGTGAAGAGTTTGACAGTGCACTGAAAGACCTGAGCCGAAACAAGGCCCCGGGAGTAGACAACATTCCATTTGAACTACTGACGGTATGGTAGGGTAGCATGGAGAGCTGCATCAAACCAGTCTCAGGACCGAAGACCACAACAACAACAACTATATGTTATTGTAATAGTATATTTTAAAATGTTGTAACTTGGTGTAGACGATGCGCTTCGGCGCAACAGCCCATCGCGGTTTGTCTGCTTGGGGTGCATTCGCACCCACAGCGGGGATTTTTGGTCCCCGCGTGCCGCAACGTGCCCGGCGGCGCGTATTTCACACCGACCGACGGGAATGCGGCCCGCGCAGGGGTGAGGAATAAAACCAAATTACGCGTCCAATTAAAACTTTCCACAGCCGACTTCCTGTAGCGGCGTGCGAATGGCAGCGCCCGGGACCAGTGTAGGGGGGATGGCAGGCGGGATCGGCAGGGAGTGGATACGCAGATTCTGGCACAAACTACGAGAGAATTTGATCTAAATTTAGCTCTCGCCGTAAATTCGCCGTTCCTACCTTGTGGTTTGCACAGTAACGTAGCTGCCACTGGTGGGAGTAAATCACGCCGTCATTGTTCATTACCATGGATAAGTGAGGCTGGTGAGGAAAGCGAAGCTTTTCAACGCGGCATCGACGTTAAGGTTGTTAGAGGCCCAACTTTCTCAGCAGGACGTGAATGAGAGCGAAATACTCAGTTGTTGAATTCATCTTAAAACTGACCTCAGCTGTAGAAAGAAAACCACTGAAATGCTGTAAGAGACTAGGGGAATTTATGCTCTTTTCCATTGCGAACGGAGGGTCGTAACTACTTGTTCACCATTCTCTCTAAGTTTAGCATTACGTCAACGAGGAGGACATTAGGGACGGTTACTGCAAGAGCAGAGATACATATCATTGTAAAGAAACATATCTCAAATGTTGGTACAGAGATTACAGGTAACAGAAGAAAGTTCATGCAAGCATCCTCTGCCTTTCGAAGCTGGTAGGCAGCTACTAGTAATAGCACTTTTTTTTATTTAGATAGTTGTTTAAGGCGATGATTAGTAACATCCGGAACTAGTAATAACAATGCAGGGTTTTATGGCAGCTGATCGGTGCTGCAACATGATATATGATATTCGATAGAATCAGCAAGCTATGGGGCACCAAATACGGGAAATATTTTGCTTAAAAAGTCCGCTACAAATGCCAATAACTATAGAACCACCATGTTCCTTTTTTCAGCAGCTCTCGAGTCATTGCTTGAAAATAATGAATAAAATAGTTGCAAGCGCTAACTACAAAACAAAATATATGACCTTTTTTGTAGTCTCCCTTGCTTAAAACTTTTTTCAATATGTGAAATGTATTCGCAGTGCCGGCCGAAGCGGCTGTGCCTTTCTAGGCGCTGCAGTCTGGAACCGCGAGACCACTGCGGTCGCAGATTCGAATCCTGCCTCGGGCATGGGTGTGTGTGTGATGTCATTACGATAGTTAGGTTTAACTAGTTCTAAGTTCTAGGGGACTAATGACCTCAGAAGTTGAGTGCCATAGTACTCAGAGCCATTTGAACCATTTTTATTCGCAGTTGCGAATACGAACAACCATGAGCTGCATAAGGAAATGACGACAATGAAAATTTGTGCCGGACCGGGACTCGAAACCAGATTTTTGCTTTACCCGAGCGTTAGTGTTCACCGCTGGACGCTTCACTCAGGTTTTCACTAATGAGAGCAGCCAACCCTCTTGACACCGCTTTGTCTGCCCGCACACGACTCACAGCCACACCCAAACTTCCACACATCGTTGATCCGGCGTCACACCTGTACTCGTACACACATTTTGTGATTCCCGTAAAAGAGATAACATTGTAATCGAAAGTCGCTACGTGACATCGGCGGATAAGTACGACATTACAGTGTCTGTGTTGTTGAGAAGAGCGATGCGATGTTCCTTCGGACTCGGATGCACATCCGACGGGAAAATGGCTAACTGTCCGTCCCAGCAGCAGAGCGGTTATTGCAGAGAACTGCTAAACGACGGGGGCTCGGGTTCGATTCCCGGATGTATCGGGGATTTTCTCCGATAGGGACTGAGTGTTGTGTTCTCGTCACTTTCGTATCGACATTACTGTTGAGATGACCGAATGGAGACGACTTGGAAGCCAATAAAGTACAGTTGACGAAAATGTTAGGAATATTTCGAGGAAGTCGCCTAACTAACGAAATAAATTAGTGCTTTATAGATAAAATTTTCGAGTTAACAGTATGGTTACCTAGTTGGAAACTTTACAACTAGTCTCTATCTTTCTATATTTTCATTCTACGCCAGTTGTAAACCAAATTTAAATGGGCAGATAATGTAAGTAAAATCTGTTAAATTTTTCATTCTACTTACCTAATGTCCAAACACTTTTTGTAGGCATTATGAAGATCCCGTTAGATCATTTCTGTGATTTTGGCGCTCATGTTTCAAACTGTTTGTCTAGCAATTCACCTTTCTTTCTTTCTCAGCCTGAGTTATTTACTACTTTGCACTTCTACGTTCTACGTGAACTACAGCTAACTTTCCACTCTTGACCTTCTGCGTTTTGTCCATGAGCCCTTTCATTTCCCCAGTATCCATGTCTGTGTTGTCGTATCAGTAATATTCATGTTTTAGAGGTCACCTTGCCCGATAAAAATTACTATTAAAGGTTCCCGATTATATGGAATATTTTTAATTTTCGTAGAAAATTATGGATTTATCAGTACTTTGTCTCCTTTTCTTTACGTGGACAACGGATTAGTATTTGTCACTGCTGGGTTCTGATCCAACAACATATCTTAATCTGGGTATTTTTCACAATACAGTGCCTAATTTACGGTAATTTTTCACAGTACAGTGGCTCGTTACAATCGGATCAATCTCGTTTTCTGACGTCTCGATCTTCTTCTCTTTCAACTTCTCATCTGGGTATTGCTATTGGTGATAACATGGTATCCCTCAACTACGGTTGTTTTGAAAGTTTCTTAGCGTTTGCTGCCGGGTCCTAAAACCAACTCGACTCAACATTTCGACGATCCAATTGTTCGCCATCTTCAGGAGAACGCTGCTTCTGCTGCTAAGTCCCGCTGTGAACAGCGGGACTCCTCAAGATGGCGAACAGTTGTATCGCCGAAATGTTGAATAGAGTTGATTTTAGGGTCCGGCAGCAAACGTGAAGAGAGTTTCAAGACTTATTAAGCATGGAAAGCCAATGAAGTTACGATAGTTTTAATCCTCTTTATTTTTCTTCATTTACAATTTTTAAAACCGTGCTTTTTCGCTTTACTTATTAAATCTTTTAAGTCTCACACAAATTTTCAATCCGTTTCACGTATTTTACCAATTCCACGATTTCCTCGTATGCTTTCTGTTATTGTGTTACTGGAAACAGACCTGACAACACGAACTGTGTGAACGGCACTGGCTTCGTGTGAGCTACGATAAGAGTAAGCCTCAGTTTTGTTCATATTAAGGCATTCTTTTAACTACCCGTCTTGATCTGTAAAACCGATCAGTCTTTTCTGAATTCATCAACCAGATAGGTTCCTTATTTTTATCGTCTCTGTCCTTTCCCGTTCTCGTTGTTCTGTCCATATTTATCACGATTAGATGTCTCGCAAATAATTCCCTTTTCATTCAGATGTCTCCGATACGTGCCACAAGCTCCAGTACATTTCATCGTATGGTCTTCGCATCCATCTCTCACCACCTGCTTTAGGCCCCAGCATTTTTCTCAGTATTCATCTCATTTTTTTCTAGTTTTTAACTACCATATCTTCCTAATGTTATCGTCTCAATCGCATATATCACCGCAGTACTCACCGTTGCGTTGCAGTATCTCATCATGGAGTCTGTAGATACTACCTTCTTCAACATCTATATTATTTCCACATTGAATCTGTTTATCCCTATTATATATTCTCCCTTGAATTTAAATTTGTCCATTTCTGGTAGGGTGCCTTCTGGTGTTCATCTTTCCCCAGTGATTTTCTGTGTCTTCATCTTTTTGTAACCTATACTCAGTACCATTCATTTTGCTATTTGCTTCTGTTGTCGTGTTATTTCTTTGCATCTTCTTCTCCACCACTGTCGCTATGTCATCCACATACCTGCGACTCTGCTATTCTCATTTCCTCGTTTATTACTCTCCACTGCCGGATCACTTTCTTTGATGTTGAACAAAACTAGTGCCAATACACTCTCCTGTTTAACTCCGTCTTTGATTTCAAACTCTTCCGACAGCACTTCTCTGAAAATGACTCTTTCCTTTGTACCTGTAAGAATTCCCGTTATTAGTTCTCGTCTAGTGCCTTCTTGGATGACACCAAGAGTCTGTGGATGGAATCGTATGGATTCTTAAAGTCCAGGAAAGTAACGTCATATTTTTGTACTTTTAGCCTTAGTGGATTATCAGTTGTTTGAAGGTAAGGATGTGCTCTATGCATCTACGTCCTTTCCTAGTTCAAGAATGCCAATTTGGTTTGTCTCTACAGAGTTAAGCAAGTAAGTGGCAAATATTATTGACGGAAGATGTACGTAAAATAAAGGTGGACCCTATTGTTATACAACTCGTAAAATATTTAACAGCCCATCAATCGCAGCTCGGCGGGGAACACTACTGCCTGCCACCAGAGGCTCCATCAGGAGACGTCACGAGTACCTCTGCCACACGACGGGGTCCGAGGTAAATTGTCGCAGCGCTGACCGACCACAGACCGGCAGCTGCATTCGCTCCACAGACGCCAGCGTGAAAGTGCATACAGGCGGATTACCGCCGGCCTCTTCTCTCTAGGTTTACGACGATGTGTATATTTGATGTGTTGTGAAATGAGCTGTGGATTCTGGCTGTGGACAGAACGTGAATCATTGACTGATACAGAGAGATTAGTCACTATTTCGTAAATGACTACCGAAACAGAATTATTTATGCGTGTGAATCTGTAGTAACTGTCAACATACAAAACCTGCCTCGGGCATGTACTCATCACTATAATAATCATCCTCTTTCATCATGGAGGGAGACGCGCAACATTGTGGCATGAACTCCGCGAAACACGGAAAGAACTGGGGAGAGACATCCAACATCGTTCAAGCCCCAGCAACAGCTGGTGGAAAGTACTCGAAGCTGGAGCTAGAGCACGCACATGACGCTAGAGTGACCCGGAGGACCAAATATGTATAGTAAGGTTCCAGGAGTGCTCCTGGAGCTATTCTGACTCGCGTCATACTGTTTTGGACATAGCTATACAAAAGAGTGCAGTTAGACAAGTGACCTTTCCGAGTGCTTTAAGTGCCCGGTTGTGGTGTTATTCCAACCATGAGAAACAAATCCATGGAAGGGGGTTACCTGTGGCACTCTTTCCCCCTCGCACCGGAAACAAATCGCGTTATGTGGTTTTCATTCGTACAGGTGGCCTAATCCCTTGCTTTAATCGTCGAATTTTAGTGTTCTTCTAGCCATCAGGCACAGATCCTGAATGAAGTCGTTATGAGTACCATCCTCCCCCTTACGTCCAGAAACGAACATTTTAGTAAAATCGCGTTATGTGGTTTCTGACGCAGCCATACAAACGGCTACAGCCAGTCGACGTGACTTTCTTCCATGCCTTAAGTGCTCAATGGCGGTGTTTTTCCGGCCGTCAGGCACAGACCCAAGAAGAGGGGATTATGCGTGGCACCCGCTCCCCTGTCTCCCGAGAAACGGACATACGTGACATCTACATCACTTAGTGTAATCGTATCGCGTGGTTTTGGATTCTACCGTACAAACGTCTACAGTCAGTATACGTGACATTTTTCCATACCCTGAGCACCCAGTGATGGTGTTCTTCCAGCCATCAGGTATAGATACAAAAAGAGGTTTGTGAGTTGCAACTATCCCATACCTCCCACTCCACTCCACACATACACCCAACACTGGCCCCTCAAACAAATATTTCATGAAAATCATTTACATTTTTAAATACAACCATTTCTCAATTTCTCACCTAACTTTCGGAATATAAAGTATAACGTAACACAAAACGTGAGAAATTGACAAGGTTTTTCAGAAAAGTTCAGGATACTTTTCGGTTTTTTCCCTTGTGGACGGACTTGCATTTCCTGCCGACAAAAGAGCCAAAATGGTTTTAGAGCTCACAGGTACGATTGACAAACGTCAGGAAGTTGATGAAGCCATTTACCTTCTACTAGACTAGGAAATACAACATAAACGAAATACGAACACTGGACAAAGATAATTCCAATTTCCAACGAAGCTGTTACACAATCATTATCATTTAACTACCGTCAGCTGATTTTTGCTCGATGTGGGTAGCGGAATGTGCTGTGCGATGTATTTTGATTTTTTACGTTTACGCACGTATGCCACTATGCCAGTACTGTTATTGTAAGACGTTGAAGAATTAGGAATGTTGGTGATACTCGTGTTGACTAGGACAACGGTTACATACTGAAATATCAGATGTACGTTTGTGTATGCCAGAAAGGGTGATAGTGTAAATTTACGAGTATGCACTTGCAAAGGACACGACCAAAATCAGTTCATCATAATATAAATGACAGTGATTATACGATATAATAACCAGGATTGAATATGTCATTCTCTTTCAATAAATTTTTGGTTGCACCTGAGATGGAAAATGGTGAGAGCATGTAAATTTTTTGTCAGGGTTATGACAGATTTTTGCTGCTGTAGCTATCACATCGCGTGCGCATCACAACTTCTCAATTTGTGCACGAATGGTATTCAAATACTTATTTCTCTCAACTGCAGTTTCTTGTAAGTTAAGTTAAAGCTCTGCAATAAGCACCAATATAAATAAATCACTGTTATTATAATGTTACATCATTTTACATATTTCATCTTCATCACCATTATTATCGTACTCATATGTGGAGCGTTCAAAGTGGAGGTGATGGCACAACACAACTGGGGTGTCACGTAAACCGGCCATATTTCGTCAGAAACAAGCACAGTGGGAATTAGATTACAGGAAAGCCAGCCGCAGGCAAGTGTTGGTGTTGTGCCTTGTCATCGTAACTTTATGAGGAGAGACGCCTTAGAGAGATGTGGATTTAATAAATAACAATAAGCATAAACAACAATAATAAAAAACTATTCTGAAACGTTCACACTATTGTTCTTACGTATAACTGATTTACATTTTGTGATAACCCTTGTCTAATGAGTATGCACAGTGAAAGAACAAGGTGATTTTGCGAGATGTGGACAGAGCGTAAGAAACGATCTTTGAAAGGAAAAGGCCTTCCAAGGTATGTACACCCGTCTGAAAGAGGAGATAGATGGTGTCTAACAGTATTGTTTCCAAGATTGAAAGCACACATGATAACACATCAGGCTAGAGGTAGTGTTCTGTCTATACTAGTGATTCAGGCCAACAGACACTAGTACAGACAAAAACATTCCACTTGCCTGATTTGTTCTAGTGTGTGCTTTCAATAATTGAAACCCATACTGCCAAAGACAACATTGTTACCCCATGTGGCCGTTATCGTTTCACTGACTGAGACCAGTGACCTAACAAGCCTGCCTTATATCGTGAATGCTATGATCAAGTGACCATCTGCAATGTTTCCATTGGTTTCCTCCAATTTGCTGAGGGGGCGGGGGGGGGGGGGGGGGTTAACCCATGATTTCTCAATTTCGAGTGCCCTCTGGTAGTAGTATTGTGAACTACGTCAAAGGGCCTGGGGTTGTGGAGGAAGACACTTAGACTTACTGACTAACCATTTCAAAAGAGGCAAATACTTCGACCACAAGCCACTGTATGTGTGAGTTGTGAAATGCATCTTCTGGCCGTCGCACTGCATCACCATTATTTGACATGAAGTATTCTTCTTGCATTCCTCCATTATCGTTTCTTTCCAAACCCCATATAGAAAGCTGTGGACAGAGTCCTCAACTGCATGCTGAAGTCCTCTCTTTGACACCAACATCTCATCAGCTGAGTGCACACACATCTGCTTCCACTAGAGCTGATCTTTTCCAGCCACAAAATTCTTCCAAGAGGACAACCAGTACACCTCCCAAAAATGACGAAATAAAGACATCTTTCCAGATCAACAGCTCAGCACACACTTAGCTCTTCCACCGGTTCCCAAGTGGAAGAGGGTGGAAGGGAAGGGAAGGGAAGGGAGGGGAGGGTGTTGTACAGAGGTGGGAGGAGTGGTGGTGGAGGTTGGAGGGAGAGGCGGAAATTAGAGGGACGGCGAAGAGGTGGGGAAAGGCAAGGGGTAGGCAGAAGGGCACCCATTACATTATTCGGTAATGTCTTCAGTGAGACATTGCCAGATCTACCAATACCACCTTGAATAAATTTGGCAACAGTGCAGATTGCACCCATATTGACTTGACCCTTCTACCAAACCCGGCAGGATGTAAATGAGACTGTTGTGTAACTATGGGCCAAGAGGCTATCACATGGTCTCGATTGTATACGCTGTGATGTTACCATATTCTGAACATTCTTGCAGACAATATAGTCAACAGTTATGGCTCTCACAACCTAAGTCATTTAAGTGTCGCTGTTCTTGTAACTGGTTGTGCCAGAGTATTTAAACATCATCAGAAAGAATTTTGTTATTTTACAGTCAGAACTGTATATCAGTACAACATATGCTGCAACTATCTGCTTCAACCATAAAGAACCGTGTTTCTCAGACTGTTCATTCTTGCCTGTTCGTTAACGACATTTTCGATACCTTAAAAAAACGTTCGCCTATGTCTTGTAACACCTTTGTTTTGCTGAGAAAAGACTCTGTAAGGTCTTCTTTGAACCACGTAGTAAACTCTCTGGAAGGCCAGGCAGTACCGAATGACTAGAAGCTGTATCAGGTTTGCTGACTAAGAATAAGCTTACATTTCACTGAAGACTCTCTGCCTAGATACTGAAAAATTTATGCTTTGTTTGTAAAGCTACACAACCAAGAGTTCCCCAAAAGTCATTTTACCATGCACCTTCCTCCTTGCTCCATGATGCCATCTTCACATCAAGAAGTTCCATTACCAAATAAATCCCACGGCTTTTCCGTTTCGTTTCCTTTCCTTAGAGTATTAGACGTACTTTTATGTCTCCATACCCTGTGCTAATATTTTCATTACGTGACATCTTCGACAATATTTTTGCAACGTTCTAACTGTTGTCTGAAACAACGACTTTTAACCGTTCTTCTCCATCGTTTTACATGTTCATAAGTCGTAGGTTCCACGCAAGATATTCTGCGAACCTGTTCCTTCTTATAGAGAAACATCTTACGTCCTCTTCTTTTCTGGACTTAACTGCGTATTTTTCTATCTACTTAATTTACAACATTTATCAACAGTGGCAATCTTAAAATGATTCCAGATTCCTCTTTTACTCTTTCCCAAGTTGCATATTCTGGTTCCAGCAATGTTGCACTCGAACCGTGTACTTTCAGGAACTTAACAAACAATTCCATGTTATTATCTGAAACTGGAACAGATTTTTGAAGGAAAAAATTTGTCTCTAGAGGTTTTTTCTTATGTACTCCTGACTTGCGTCATATTGTGCAGTTTTGTGTCATCATTTAGTGTGAAATGATGGATGGATGCAGACAGTTTGCACCTATATCCGCAGTGAAATGAGACTACGTCTCTTTAACTGAAATGGGTACATTTTTTCTATACGTTTAACAGTGTGATCTGGTCCAGGGATGCCGGCACGGTAACTCAGCGTGTTCGGGCAGAGGTTTAGCTACCCTCTGTAATATAAAACAAAAACGGAGTGAACGGGTGAACGAAGAACCTCAACGGGTGTAATCCGACGTCCGCCCCGAACAAATGCAACGAACAATAAAGAACAAAATGAGAAAAAAAGGTCGGTAGCTTCTTTGATTAGTAGTCTAAACGGCCTCTCTCCTGGGTTTGAAACCCGCCACTGCTTCAATTTTGGCTAATAAACAGAATTGGCTATTGAAGGCTTCCACCAAAAGACGTCAGCCTCATTCTGCCAACGGCCTTATCAAAGAGGGCGGAGGAGCGTACCGAGGTTCATGGCACTCTCTTGTCCTTGTGATGGGAAATCACCCATAAAGGTGGAAGAATCAGCAATGATCAACAGCATGAGGATGCAAAAGGCAAAGGAAACCACTGCATTGAAGACACATAAAGTGTATCCACAGGACATGTGGCCTATAACTGAAAAAGTGTCAATATGATCTCTCTATCGCCAAAAGATTCCGGAATAGTACCCAGTTCACATCTCTGAGAGACGACTGCCAAGGGGAAGGTGATCATGAGAGAAAGACTGAATAACCACCGAAAGGATAACGTTTTATGAGTCTGGTCGTGTAATGTCAGAAGCTTGAACGTGGAAGAGAAGCTAGTAAATCTGAAAAGGGATATGTTAAGGCTCAATCTAAATATAGTGGGGGCCAGTGAAGTGAAATGGAAAGAATACTAGGATATCTGGTCAGAAGAGTATAGGCTAATACCAAAAGCAGCAGAAAATGGTATAACGAGAGTCGGGTTTGTAATGAATAGGAAGATACGGCAGAGAATGTCTCAGTGATAGTATTGTTCTTATCAGAATTGACAGCAATCCAACACCGACAACGATAGTTCATATATAAATGCCGATGTCGCTAGCTGAAGATGAAGGGGTAGAGAAAGTATGAGAGGATACTGAAAGAGTAATACAGTACGTTAAGAGAGATGAAAACGTAATAGTCATGGGGGACTGGAATGAAGTAAAGGTTAGAGTAGACTATGGGCTTGGGACAAGGAATGAGAGAGGAGAGAGACTAACTGAATTCTGTGATAAATTTCACCCAGTAGTAGCGAATACTCTGTTCCGGAATCACGAGAGGAGGAGGTATACTAGGAAAACGCCTGGTGATACCGGAAGATTTCACATTACAACATGGTCAGACAGAGATCCCGAAATCAGATACTGGATTGTAAGGCTTACCCAGGAGCAGATATAGACTCGGATCACAATGTAGAAATGGTGAAGAATACGCTGAAGTTTAAGAAATTAGTCAGGAAGAACCAATACGCAAGGAAGAAAGATATGGAAATACTAAGAAGTGAAGAGATATGCTTGAAGTTATCTAAGACTATAGATACAGCAATAAGGAACAGTTCAGTAGGCAGTGCAGTTGCAGAGGACCGGACATTTCTAAATAGGGTAATCACATTAGTTACAAAGAAAAACGTAGGTACAATGAAGGTAACTGCGAAGAAACAGCAGCGGCCGGAGTGGCCGTGGGGTTCTAGGCGCTACAGTCTGGAACCGAGCAACCACTACGGTCGCAGGTTTGAATCCTGCCTCGGGGATGGATGTGTGTGTGATGTCCTTAGGTTAGTTAGGTTTAGTTAGTACTACGTTCTAGGCAACTGATGACCTCAGAAGTTAAGTCGCATAGTGCTCAGAGCCATTTGAACCAAGATACCGCGGGGAACAGAGGAAATACTTCAGATGATCGATGAAAGAAGGAAGTTTAAAAATGTTAAGGGAAATTCAGAAATACAAGTCGCTGAGGAATGAAATGAAAAGGAAGTGCAGGGAAGCTAAAACGAAGTGGCTGCATGAAAAATATAAAGAAATCGAAAAAGAAATGATTGTCCGAAGGACTGACTAAGCACATAGGGAAATCAAAACAACCTTCAGTGAAATTAATAAAATATAAAGAAATCGAAAAAGAAATGATTGTCCGAAGGACTGACTAAGCACATAGGGAAATCAAAACAACCTTCAGTGAAATTAAAAACAAGGTTGGTAACATTATTAGTGATAAGGGAATTCCACTGTTAAATAGATCGAAAGATAACATTGAAGGCCCGTATGAGGGGGAATATTTGTCTGATGTCATAGAAGAAGAGACAGGAGTCGATTTAGAAGAGATAGGGGACCCAGTATTAGAACCAGAAGTTAAGAGAGCTTGGGAGGACTTCAGGTAAAATAAGGCAGGAAGGATAGATAACATTCGATCAAAATTTGTAAAATCATTGGGGGAAGTAGCAACAAAGAGACTATTAGCGTTGATGAGTAGAGTGTGTGTGTCTGACGAAATATCATCTGCTTTTCAGGAAAATATCATCCACAAAATTCCAAAGACCGCAAGGGCTGAAAAGGGGGAGAATTATCACAGAATCAGCTTAACTGTTCATGGATGATTGTTACAAGAATAATATACGGTAGAGCGGAAAAGAGAACTGAGTATGTGTTAGATGACAATCAGTTTGGCTTTAGAGAAGGTAAAGGTACTAAAGAGGCGATTCTGACGTAGCCCTGACAACGGAAGCAAGACTAAAGAAAAATCGAAACCCGTTCGTGGGATTTGTCGACCTTGAAAAAGCGTTCAACAATGTAAATTGGGGCAAGATGTTCAAAAATCTGAGAAAAATAGGGGTAAGCTATAGGGAGAGACGGGTTATATATAATATGTACAAGAGTGAAGGGGGAATAATAAGAGCGGACGACGGAGAACGAAGTGCTCGACTTAAAAAGGGTGTAAGACAAGGATGTAGTCTTTCGCCCCTACTGTTCAGTCTGAACATCGAAGAAACAATGATTTAAATAAAAGAAAATCCCAGGAGTGGAATTAAAATTGAAGGTGAAAAGATATCAATGTTACGATTCGCTGATGATAATGCCATCTTGATTGAAAGTGAAGAAGAATTACATGATGTGCTGAATGGTATGAAGTCTAATGGGTGCAGAATGTGGACTGAGAGTGAATCGATGAAAGACGAAAGTATTGAGAAGAAGCATAAATAAGAACAGCGAGAAACTTAACACCAGGACTGATAGTCACGAAATAAATGAAGTTAAGGAATGCTACTATCTGGGCAGCAAAATAACCAATGACGAACGGAGCAAGAAGGACAAGACTAGCACTGGCAAAGAGGGTATTCCTGGCCAAGAGAAGTCTACTTGTATTAAAAATAGGCCTTAATTTGAGGAAGAAATTTCTGGTAACATACGTTTGGAGCACAGCATTGTATAGTAGTAAAGTGTGGTTAGTGGGAAAGCCGGAACAGAAGAAAATCGAAGCATTTGAGATGTGGTGGTAAAGAGGTATGTTGAAAATTAGCTGAACTGATAAGGTAATGTATGAGGAGGTTCTGCGCTCAATCGGGGAGGAAAGAAATATGAGGAAACACTGACAAGGAGAAGGGACAGGATGATAGGACATCAGGGAATAACTTCCACGGTACTAGAGGGCGCTGTAGAGGGCCAAAACTGAAGGGAAGACAGAGATTGGAATACTTCCAGCAAATAATTGAGAATGGAGATTGCAAGTGCTGCTCTGAGATGAAAAGGTTGGCACAAGATATGAATAGCGGTGGGCCGCATCAAACCAGTCAGAAGACTGATAACTCAACAAAAAAAAAAAAAGAAGATTTTTGATTCGTGAACAAGTGTAAAATGAAATGAGCGTATTGCATCTTTGGCCGAGAGGCCCCATCCGGGAAATTTCAGCCGCCAAGTGCAAGTCTTATCTCAGTCGACACCACATTGGGCGACTTGTGCGCCGGTGATGAGCATGAAATGATGATGAGAACAACACGGCACCCAGTCCTCGAGTGGAGAAAATCTCCAACACGGCTGAGAATTGAATCCTTTTTTTTTTTGTAATCATATATATTTATTTAAATTATTATCAACGATACATTTTTAAACATTTCTTTCTATTAAGCTATTATATTCCTACAGTTGGTTAACATTACTGTCGTTTTACAGGTTTTCGTTTGTATATTTTTTTTCTTATGCATTTTTCTCTTATTGCTGTTCCTCGAACCGTTTTTCATGGCTATTTGTCGCCTTTTTTGTGGATAAACAATTGCACAACAGGCACAATAATTTATATCTAGCGTCAATACATTTATTGTGAGTTCACATTTCTGTATGTGATGCTCTTTGTGGTGCCACAGGCACATTGTGCCTGCTGGTTTGATGTCTTCCTCTAATTAGCACTGTTAGGTGGGACAGCATGAGAGAAAACATCAACACGACAGATCCCCGGGCCCGCTTGCATGGGAGGCAAGCACGTTACCACCCACCTAAACAGGCGTACCGGGAACAAATAATAATGTAGCTGACGAAACAGTTCATGGTTGAAAGGCCGGATGTCAGTGATCAACGGGCACAATTTTACGTCAAGCGCCCAATTTGCCATCATTAGGGACGCTGACGAACTGATTATCTAGGATACTTTAAACTTTATTTATTTATTACTGATCTGGCATTTGCCTTACTCGTATTTATGATGTAGAAGGTAAATTTAAGAAGTCCTGCACTATTACGCCAAATATTGATTGAAAATGAATAAATATAATTTATCTTTATCTTTGTGTACAGTATTGCTGAAAAGGGCGATTATGTATGCCTTCAAACAGCCCGAGCCACACCCGCAAAAACAAAAACAAAACAACAACAAAAAAAAATACTTAAGCTATCAGTATGTCAGTACTCCTGGTGATGGCAACTTGATAGAATTGTGCCCGTTGGACATTGACATCCCGCCGTTCAGCCGTGAGGGTTTCGTTGTGAATTAAGTCAGCAGAAGTTGAAGAGTCGCTTCAGTGTTTTAGTATTTTATTTTTTGTTTTAATAACTGAAAATGTATGACCTATTCCTGCATGCTTGACTAGAGCGTGGCCATTCGGTAGTCCACCTCTGTTACATTTATTGACCATCTGCCTCCTTCTCCTCCTGCTGCTGTCCATCGTGTACACACAACGTGCACCGTTTCTCTGAAATTCGAAGAGGTTATCAATCTGTAATACACAGCGCGCGCCACTACTTTTTACTCGTCTGAAATAACGTTTTACCCGTTTGAGGAGGTCTGTTATTACTGTTGGTGTTCCCAATGAGAACGAATGCATCTTGCTTCTTTTTTGAGAGTAGCCTTTATCAGTTATTACAGCTTCATTCAATAGTTGCACTCTTAGTTGTGTATTCTGTGGGGAAACTCCGCGCGTCCGGTAGCAAAGATTGTGTGGCACATGTCGTAAACATTCCCGTGCCAGCAAACGCGCGCGGAATTTCTGTGTTGTAAATGCTGTTCACTCCATCATGCTTCTAACGCGCAACACTTTATGTGTCCGTACAAGTCATGTCATGAATTTAGATACGCTCAGACGTCTAGAGATTTCATACATGTTTCGCATTGCATTTAAGCTTGAAATGGTTAAGCACGATTTGTCTTACGTGTTACAGAATTAATGCTGAAGAAACTCAAATGGAGGTTTTTCTACGTCACACAAATGAGTACCAGAAAACACACATGTGGGAGGAAGTGTCACACTGCTAAAAATTAAAAATATATAGTGTTTTAGAGAACGTATCGTATTACATCTCTGTGAAATCAACACACTGTTTTAGAATCAAGTGGTGCGCAATTGTTATGGAAAATGTGTGGCATGAGAGGGCAGAGGAATCCGAAATCTTGTACGACCTCCCTGCTTCCTTTTATAGCTGCCCCGGTCACATGTTGCTGTGACTCAGTCTTGTCAAATGGAAAAGATAGAAAACAGAAATGACGAACTTCCAGCATGCTGAAGTAGTGTGGATCAGCAACTTCTGTTAGTTAGAACAACGAAAAATCAGTTCAGAGATGCAAATTTTACTTTTTTTTTAGTCGTAGATAACTGTATGCACTGTAACTGTTTGTTGCATATTTTAGACGTGGTTTTCCTATCTTCGGAAATACCATGTTACTATAATTTGTAAATTGGTCTTGGCCCGAAACCAGTCATCGAGTGAATAAAAAGCGTAAAATCTGTAACCTCGGACTGGATTTTCGTTGTACTGAAACCGGAAAGGACATATTTCTAGCATACCTCCTAATCTCCTTCTCTCCTCTTCTCTGTCCTTCTCCTGCTCCCCCTCTCTTTGTCCATCTCCTCCTGCTTCAACCTCTCTCCGTCCAGTACCTTCTTGCACTTTCTCTGTCCATCTTCTCCTCCCTCCTATCTCTCCATCTCCATCTGATCTCTCTCTCCCTCTCTCTGTCCTTAACTTCCTCCCACTTTCTACGTGTATCTCCTCCTACCCCTCTCTCTTATCTTGAGCCTTGTTCATTGTTATTGCATATTCAGATTCTATAGTAGTATTCTGATATAAACCGATGAGCCATAAACAACACATCCCTTTGTTAACGACTTTCCACTATTTTTATGCATCCGTCCGAATGTTCGTTGGAGTATTGTGTAAACATTTAAAGTAAATCGGTGAAGAACGAATTCCACTCCTGAGCCAATCTCTTAGCCACAAACTAACATTTAACATGCAATGGCCTCAATATATCTGGATCTCTATCTTCCTCTCAGTTTTAATTCTCTCAACTCTCTCAGCTACTGTTGAAGTTACTTCTCAATGCTTGAACAGATGTCCTGACGTCTTGTCAGTTTTTGTAGTCTATGTTTTCCACATTCCTGTTATAGTCGATTCTGCGGAGAATTTCCTTCATTACGAGTCCACCTACTTTTCGCCATTCATTTGTAGAACCACAGTCTAACGCTTCTCTTCCTTTCCTATTTTATCACAATTCATGTTGCACACCCGTACAACGTAGATCCGTCGAAACGTAGATTCTCAAAAATTTCTTCCTGAAATTAAGTGCGTTGTTTAATATTTTCAGACTTTATTTTTTTGCCAGGAACACACTGTTTGCCTGTGACAGTCTGCCTCTTACGTCCTTCTTGCTTCGTCCATTGTGTATAATTTACTTCCAAGTTAGCAGAATGCCTTTACTTTGTCTACTTTTTCCCTTGAATGCCTGCATCAGTGTAGACGAATATTGTAAAGGTTCCCCAAAAGGACAGAATCAGGTGGCAAGGTAAAGACACGATTGTTATAATAACTATCGCAGGAATATAACCATAGGTTGGTTGTTGAATTTTTAATGAGAACACCTATCCTTTCCAAAACTGCACAGTTTCGATCTCATGTCCATTTTCGTGTGTGTGGCATAACCCACTGAACTGACATATTTGTGTTGGGGGCTATAACACGGACTGAAATATACCTACGGAGCCGAAACTTTTTGTTAGCTGAAAAGACAAAAGAAAAGAATAATCTGAATCAAAATGAGACAGCCAGTATCGCAGATGCACATAAAATATTTTTGTTTCGGCTGTGGATGTAGTACAGCTTTCTCCCTCCCTTTCTCTGTCATTCCACATGCCTCCTGAATCAACTACGTTAGGCACTTACATAGAAGATAAATCATTATCGGATCAGACGTAGTCAGTATTTATCAACTCGATCATTGATATCTAACTGAGAAAGAAATGTGGGGCTATTGCGCTGTTCCCATACCTTTCTAGCGAATATGAGATTGTCTGTTTCTGATCTCGATTCGTTATTACTTTTTGTATTGACTTTCAGGTTATTCCATTCGGTCGTCTACATGTGTTATAAATCACGAGGAAATACATGATACTGATTTGTATTAGAAAGTGAAACAGTAAAAGTAAATTTAAAATTTTGCACAGACATAGTAAAGCGATCACACTAAGATTCCAAGAATAGTATCGTAGCATTGTGGTCTTCCACAGAGATGGGAATGTAGAAAACTACACAGAGGAACAGTTGAACTTGTTTTGGTTTCGCCTTTGAAAGACTTAATGCTGAAATCCAAATGTCGTTTTATGAACTAGATTCCACGTAGACAAAATTTATTTAGTTCGTAGGCTACATTCCTGAATTACAAGTCTGAACAGTATTCAACTACGGTTGCATACTCTCTTCAGTGCTCTCAGCGCATTTTCAGACACACATGTTTTACTTGTGGGTGTATGATGAAGTCACAGGGAACTTCATCTGACTAACAGTTCTACCGGTTCGCACTTCTGTCAGCTTTTCGAGTGCCAAATCATTCTCAGAAAAAAGTACCCTATTTTTAAAACAGAGAGGTTCTTTGCCTTTTGAAATCTAACATAATTTTCAAGCAATTTTTCAGCCAATTGAGCCATAAGATTTTACTAACGTTCTTTCTCAGTCCGTAGATTGGTCGGGAGCAACTGTTCTTACTCATCCAGTCTCTTCATTTCAGAGTATGTTGTCAATTGCAGATGTTGCTTTCTTCCTCATGTACTGAACACTTGGTAATCGTCGTGAATTTTTTCCCGGCACTTTTCCTTGTATCAGTTTCACAATGACTTGGCAGTGTCTGTGTAGTTGTCGAACCTGTCCGTCCTTCCATTCACTGACAGTCTTTCACAAGGACATTTTCTCTTCTACACATTGGTCATTCTCTCTCTCCATGAAAACTTTACCACTCCTCTCCAGCACCAAAGCTGCAGACTCTCCTACCATCCGTATGTACGAGCCACAAAGGGAAACGCTCCAGACACAAGTTTCTAATACTGTTCCCGAGGGCTAAAATTAATATTTTTGTATCCTATTAGCTTCTTCTTGTTGTATAACGTGTTAGCTTGTGAAGTTTTGCATTTAATCTCATGGCATGACCTACTACGCAGATACTTATAACTGGTGACATGCTTAACGTTCTCTCTATTATCATTTAGTTTCGATATTATTTAGACTTCATTACATGTAATGACTTCGATTATTACCTTATTTATTCTTGTATCTTTCTGAAAATAAATTGTTCATAACTCTATGGCCTTCTGGAGACTGTTTTGACATTCGGCTAACACTACTATATCATCTGAAGATGTAAGTATCTTTGTGTTTTCTATTTGTACAGTTATTCGTTTAATACATGTACTTACATATTCGTTTATATCTTCCTCAGTGTGTTTTAGAGTAACAGAGAGACTGCATTCCTGACAAACATCATAATTTAGTCTTACAAATATTGCAGCCCAATACTATGACTGAAATAAAACAATTTCAAAGATTTTACTCGTCTCATACGGATATGATTTTATGTACATGGACTGAAGAGGTGAGTGAAAATTTGTACCAAGGCCATGAATCGAACCCAGGTCTCCTGCATATGTAAAGGGGAATTTAAAGCACACGTAGGTGGCAGTGAGAACATTGATCGAAAACTGAGGCATGCCAGCGTAATCCATGCACTTAAGTGAACCACTCTGTCTACTTGGCTTTGTGACTAACGCACCTTACTAATAAGCGACAGAACTAGGGTCGATTCCCGGCGTTGGTACAAATTTTTAATCGCTGTGTCGTCTGTACACACAAAATACTATTATTTGTTGTTTCATTTCTGGTAGCAAGCAAGCTGGTGGAGTGATTAAAACACCTAAATGGTACTCCGATACTTCTGTTCAAATCCTCATCCCTCCGTCCTGATCGAAGTTCTCAACATCATACGCAGATCGCTTCAAACGAATCAAATAACTCACTTTAAAAGGGCGTGACTGATGACTTCCACTGCCTTCTTCAATCCACCCTGCATAAAGGTTTCTTAATGATTTGCATAACATATCTTGTACTCTATTTTGCAACATGCATATGGCGTCAGCTATGTAACAAATTTCGCAGTTGATGAGTTTGGGGATGTCCTTCAGTGTCTACTCCAGTCTGTCTTATCACCGAGGAGTTCTTCGTCAGGTATCAGCTGCGTTCTAGAATTCTGCACTGCTGGACAATTTTAGGAACTGGTTTACATTATACGCATCATATTTTCAGATCTGCCCGTCACCTCTGCTTTTGCAGTTATTGTTCACAAACATTTATTTTAATAGGAATCTGTAAGTTGATTTCCAACGTTGTCTGTGACAAGTGACTGTTCATATCGGTGAACGTAAAAGCTATACCGTGTGTGTTGACTTGTGGAGTTTGCTTTGTGTTATTTAGACAAGCAGAGATTCGCAAATACAAGGAGAACGTTACAGCTTATGTACGCAAGAGAATTCTTCTCCATGGGCATCTGAAAAGTATGAACCTTAAGGAGAGCCGGAACGATGAAAATGACAAAATTAACGTTTTTTGTTTTTTTTTTTTAATTATAAAATTATTGGGAGTGTTCTGAATAAAACACATCAAGTTTCACCTTTCTGAGTGAATTCTAAGGGTGTTTTTTATCGCTGCAAAGTTGACGCGCAGCGTAAACGGTTCTAGTGACTTGGTGTGTCACCTCTGTTGGCGCCGTGCGCTGGCTGCAAGCAGAATATCTTTGGGGATTTAGGCAGTGTTTTGATTTCCAACGTTGTCTGTGACAAGTGACTGTTCATATCGGTAAACGTAAAAGCTATACCGTGTGTGGTGACTTGTGGAGTTTGCTTTGTGCTGTTTAGCTGTTCAGTTTTGCATATTTGACGAATTTTGCTCGTACCTCATTTACCTATTTGATTTGTGGATATCGATATGCCCCGTTTCAGCAGTAGAGTGTTTAAGGAAAGGCACAATGAGTGGAAGAATAAATTTTTTGTGGTTTCGCAGGGAGATGCTGCTGCGACTGCTTCACCGACTGCTCGAAATGAATGTGATATAAATGTTAGGCTAATGTATGGCTTGCGTTGCATTGGTTAAGGGCAGTGCTGCAGGGACAATGTTATGTGGAATTATGAACTTGCCAAAAACCACCAACCAAGTTTGGATTTTATAATGAATTGGTGGGATCTTCTGCTTAAGATATTGATCAAGCAACAATGAAGAAAGCAGATGAAGAAGCTGTGACAGATATGGGAATTGTAGAAATTTAACAGTCGTTTTAGATGGATCATGGCAACATAGAGGTCATAAATCTCTAAATGGAGTTGTGACAGCTACCAGTGGAGACAGTTGCAAAGTCATTGATGTTGATATTCTCTCAAAACATTGTAGATGTAATGGCAGTACCAAGGACGAACATAATGAAAGTTGCGAAGCAAATTTTCACAGCACGAGTGGAGAGATAGAAGTAGAGGGAGTGAAAGCAAATTTTTCCAGATCACAGGAGTGGTTGTTGTTGTTGTGGTCTTCTGTCCTGAGACTGGTTTGATGCAGCTCTCCATGCTACTCTATCCTGTGCAAGCTTCTTCATCTCCCAGTACCTACTGCAACCTACATCCTTCTGAATCTGTTTAGTGTATTCATCTCTTGGTCTCCCTCTACAATTTTTACCCTGCACACTGCCCTCCAATGCTAAATTTGTGATACCTTGATGCCTCAAAGCATGTCCTACCAACTGGCCCCTTCTTTTTGTCAAGTTGTGCCACAAACTTCTCTCCTCAATCCGATTCAATACTTCCTCATTAGTTATGTGATCTACCCGTCTAATCTTCAGCATCTTCTGTAGCACCACATTTCGAAAGCTTCTATTCGCTTCTTCTCCAAACTATTTATCGTCCATGTTTCACTTCCATACATGGCTACACTCCATACAAATACTTTCAGAAACGACTTCCTGACACTTAAATCTATACTCGATGTTGACAAATTTCTCTTCTTCAGAAACGCTGTCCTTGCCATTGCCAGTCTACATTTTATATCCTCTGTACTTCGACCATCATCAGTTATTTTACTCCCTAAATAGCAAAACTCATTTACTACTTTAAGTGTCTCATTTCCTAATGTAATTTCCTCACCATCACCCGATTTAATTTGACTACATTCCGTTATCCTCGTTTTGCTTTTGCAATTTTTTCCAGATCACGGGAGTGGTACAATGTACGATACACGAACTATGTAGGCGATGGTGATTCTAAGGAATATAAACCTGTAGAGAAACTCAAATCTTATGGCTGTGAAATTCACATTAAAAAATAGGAGTGCATGGGACATGTGCAGAAGTTCACGGGGGCTCGCTTGCGCAAACTAAAGCAGACAGGATACCTGAAGCTTAGTGACGGTAAGACCCTTGGAGGAAGAGGTAGATTGACAGATAAAGCAGAGGTATTATGGGTGTGCAACTAGGCAAAATACAAGAAGCATTGATCATATGAGGAGAGCAGTATGGGCATTATTTTTTACTGCATCAACAAATGAGCACCTACAACATGCACTGTGCCCCAAAAAGTGACGACTCATGGTGTAAGTACCAATCAGGAAAGGACTATGCTCATAAAAAGAGTTTGCCAAATGCTGTAATTGATGTAATTAAGCCCATAAACTGAGATTTATCACAGTCAAGTTTACTGGAAACGTTTTTACAAGGGAAAATACAAAATCCAAATGAAAATGTAATAATTTAACTTCGATTAGGATTCCCAAAAGAGTGTTTGTACAGATAAAACGTTGCATTTGGGAGTGTATGATGCAGTGGCAACATACAGTGAAGGAAACATTACCAAATGTGATGTGCTGAAACGTTTACGTTTCCAGCTAGGACACAATATCATTCCACTATGGGCCTAATTGATGAAGAAAGACTAAGAGGTGCAGGAAGAAGAGACAAAAGCCTATAACATGCAGCAAAAGGGAAGAAAAGACCAGTGAAAAGGAAACTAACACTGGAAAAACAAGAGGATGCTGATAATCCATCATATGGGGCAGCCAGCCGGTGTGGCCGAGCTGTTCTAGGCGCTTCAGTCTGGAACCGCGTGACTGCTACTGTAGCAGGTTCGAATCCTGCCTCGGGCATGGATGTGTGTGATGTCCTTAGGTTAGTAAGGTTTAAGTAGTTCTAAGTTCTAGGGGACTGATGACCTCATATGTTCAGTCCAATAGTGCTCAGAGACATTTCATATGGGGCAGGGATCTATTAAAAAACTTTGGAAGCCATTTCCCCAACTTTAAAATTTTCATCTTTGAGGAACATTTTCTCAAAAACTGCTTACAGTATATCAATAAAATTTATACACAATATTGTTTACCTGTTTTCCTTCATTTTTAAAACAGATTGTAAAAAAATATTGTATAAATCAAGAGTTATAGAAGAAAAAGTGCCTGATTTTTGAGGAAAAAATAAGCATCTGTTTATAAAAATGTAAAACAATAACCAATAAATATTTCTTAACATGGCATTATAACTTTGTAGAGATATATTCACTGAACACGTAGTCCAAATTTCAGAGCAATATGTTTAATGGTTTTAGAAAAAATGTTTCTGATATTTGCTAAAATTAACATGGAGGAGATGGATCGATTCGGCTGTCCTTAAGAGGGCAACTAAACAGAGTCTTGACATCTTTTACCAAAGGACTAGAACATGCCGGTACACAAAGTGCTTGTACGAAGATGTGAGATACATTTAGGCAGTGAACACAACATGCAAAAATTAATGGAAAGCTAGTGAAAGACTTGATAGTAACATTCACGGATTTGTAAGAGAAAAGTCATTCAGGGTACATCTACATCTACATCCATACTCCGCAAGCCACCTGACGGTGTGTGGCGGAGGGTACCCTGAGTACCTCTATCGGTTCTCCCTTCTATTCCAGTCTCGTATTGTACGTGGAAAGAAGGATTGTCGGTATGCTTCTGTGTGGGCTCTAATCTCTCTGATTTTATCCTCATGGTCTCTTCGCGAGATATACGTAGGAGGGAGCAATATACTGCTTGACTCTTCGGTGAAGGTATGCTCTCGAAACTTTAACAAAAGCCCGTACCGAGCTACTGAGCGTCTCTCCTGCAGAGTCTTCCACTGGAGTTTATCTATCATCTCCGTAACGCTTTCGCAATTACTAAATGATCCTGTAACGAAGCGCGCTGCTCTCCGTTGGATCCTCTCTATCTCTTCTATCAACCCTACCTGGTGCGGATCCCACACTGCTGAGCAGTATTCAAGCAGTGGGCGAACAAGCGTACTGTAACCTACTTCCTTTGTTGTCGGATTGCATTTCCTTAGGATTCTTCCAATGAATCTCAGTCTGTCATCTGCTTTACTGACGATCAAATTTATATGATCATTCCATTTTAAATCCCTCCTAATGAGTACTCCCAGATAATTTATGGAATTAACTGCTTCCAGTTGCTGACCTGCTATTTTGTAGCTAAATGATAAGGGACCTATCTTTCTATGTATTCGCATCACATTACACTTGTCTACATTGAGATTCAATTGCCATTCCGTGCACCATGCGTCAATTCGCTGCAGATCCTCCTGCATTTCAGTACAATTTTCCATTGTTGCAACCTCTCGATACACCACAGCATCATCTGCAAAAAGCCTCAGTGAACTTCCGATATCATCCACTGGTCAACCTGAAGCTGAAATGGTTTCCTTGGACAAGACGTCATTACACTTCACCAGTTTAGGGTCCAAAGAACTTATGTGTTGCAAATAAACAAATTTAACCGCTTTTAGCAACTGCAATAGTTCCTTTACGTGTAAAACCCAGATCCGGTGACGGTTTCTACGGGAATATATATGGCTGTACGCATTAATAATTACTTTTTGGTTAAAGGGCATTATCAGTACCACGAATGTCGTCCGCTTGCATTAATCAGTCCCCTAGAACTCAGAACTATTTAAACCTAACTAACCTAATGACATCATACACATCAATGCCCAAGACAGGATTCGAGCCTGCGACCGTAGCGGTCGCGCGGTTCCAGACCTTAGCGCCTAGAAGCGCTCGGCCACTCCGGCGGGCAATATGGATAAACAAAACATGGTAGCGTTAGCTGGCATAATATGCATTACTGGAGTGCAAACAATCTACATCTACATCTACATCCGTACTCCGCAAGCCACCTGACGGTGTGTGGCGGAGGGTACCCTGAGTACCTCTATCAGTTCTCCCTTCTATTCCAGTCTCGTATTGTACGTGGAAAGAAGGATTGTCGGTATGCTTCTGTGTGGGCTCTAATCTCTCTGATTTTATCCTCATGGTCTCTTCGCGAGATATACTTAGGAGGGAGCAATATACTGCTTGACTCTTCGGTGAAGGTATGTTCTCGAAACTTCAACAAAAGCCCGTACCGAGCTACTGAGCGTCTCTCCTGCAGAGTCTTCCACTGGAGTTTATCTATCATCTCCATAACGCTTTCGCAATTACTAAATGATCCTGTAACGAAGCGCGCTGCTCTCCGTTGGATCTTCTCTATCTCTTCTATCAACCCTACCTGGTGCGGATCCCACACTGCTGAGCAGTATTCAAGCATTGGGCGAACAAGCGTACTGTAACCTACTTCCTTTGTTGTCGGATTGCATTTCCTTAGGATTCTTCCAATGAATCTCAGTCTGGCATCTGCTTTACCGACGATCAACTTTATATGATCATTCCATTTTAAATCACTCCTAATGCGTACTCCCAGATAATTTATGGAATTAACTGCTTCCAGTTGCTGACCTGCTATTTTGTAGCTAAATGATAAGGGACCTATCTTTCTATGTATTCGCATCACATTACACTTCGCTACATTGAGATTCAATTGCCATTCCGTGCACCATGCGTCAATTCGCTGCAGTTCCTCCTGCATTTCAGTACAATTTTCCATTGTTGCAACCTCTCGATACACCACAGCATCATCTGCAAAAAGCCTCAGTGAACTTCCGATGTCATCCACCAGGTCATTTATGTATATTGTGAATAGCAACGGTCCTATGACACTCCCCTGCGGCACTCCTGAAATCACTCTTACTTCGGAAGACTTCTCTCCATTGAGAATGACGTGCTGCGTTCTGTTATCTAGGAACTCCTCAATCCAATCACACAATTGATCTGATAGTCCGTATGCTCTTACTTTCTTCATTAAACGACTATGGGGAACTGTATCAAACGCCTTGCGGAAGTCAAGAAACACGGCATCTACCTGTGAACCCGTGTCTAAGGCCCTCTGAGTCTCGTGGACGAATAGCGCGAGCTGGGTTTCACACGATCGTCTTTTTCGAAACCCATGCTGATTCCTACAGAGTAGATTTCTAGTCTCCAGAAAAGACATTATACTCGAACATAATACGTGTTCCAAAATTCTACAACTGATCGACGTTAGAGATATAGGTCTATAGTTCTGCACATCTGTTCGACGTCCCTTCTTGAGAACGGGGATGACCTGTGCCCTTTTCCAATCCTTTGGAACGCTTCGCTCTTCTAGAGACCTACGGTACACCGCTGCAAGAAGGGGGGCAAGTTCCTTCGCGTACTCTGTGTAAAATCGAACTGGTATCCCATCAGGACCAGCGGCCTTTCCTCTTTTGAGCGATTTTAATTGTTTCTCTACCCCTCTGTCGTCTACTTCGATATCTACCATTTTGTCAACTGTGCGACAATCTAGAGAAGGAAGCACAGTGCAGTCTTCCTCTGTGAAACAGCTTTGGAAGAAGACATTTAGTAATTCGGCCTTTAGTCTGTCATCCTCTGTTTCAGTACCATTTTGGTCACAGAGTGTCTGGACATTTTGTTTTGATCCACCTACCGCTTTGACATAGGACCAAAATTTCTTAGGATTTTCTGCCAAGTCAGTACATAGAACGTTACTTTCGAATTCATTGAAAGCCTCTCGCATAGCCCTCCTCACACTACATTTCGCTTCGCGTAATTTTTGTTTGTCTGCAAGGCTTTGGCTATGTTTATGTTTGCTGTGAAGTTCCCTTTGCTTCCGCAGCAGTTTTCTAACTCGGTTGTTGTACCACGGTGGCTCTTTTCCATCTCTTACGATCTTGCTTGGCACATACTCATCTAACGCATATTGTACCATGGTTTTGAACTTTGTCCACTGATCCTCAACACTATCTGCACTTGAGACAAAACTTTTGTGTTGAGCCGTCAGGTGCTCTGTAATCTGCTTTTTGTCACTTTTGCTAAACAGAAAAATCTTCCTACCTTTTTTAATATTTCTATTTACGGCTGAAATCATCGACGCAGTAACCGCTTTATGATCGCTGATTCCCTGTTCTGCATTAACTGATTCAAATAGTTCGGGTCTGTTTGTCACCAGAAGGTCTAATATATTATCGCCACGAGTCGGTTTTCTGTTTAACTGCTCAAGGTAGTTTTCAGATAAAGCACTTAAAAATATTTCACTGGATTCTTTGTCCCTGCCACCCGTTATGAACGTTTGAGTCTCCCAGTCTATATCCGGCAAATTAAAATCTCCACCCAGAACTGTAACATGGTGGGGAAATCTACTCGAAATATTCTCCAAATTATTCTTCAGGTGCTGAGCCACAACAGCTGCTGAGCCCGGGGGCCTATAGAGACATCCAATTACCATGTCTGAGCCTGCTTTAACCGTGACCTTCACCCAAATCATTTCACAATTCGAATCTCCGTCAATTTCCTTCGATACTATTGCACTTCTTATCACTATAAACACGCCTCCCCCTTCACTGTCCAGCCTATCTCTGCGGTATACATTCCAATCAGAGTTTAGGATTTCATTACTGTTTACGTCTGGTTTCAGCCAACTGGTTACGGCGAGTTGACCATCAACGTCCTTGGTTGTTTAACGTATGGTGTGGCATCATGAGGAAAAATCTCATTGGTCCGTATTTTATAGACGGCACGTTGAATAGACGCAGATATCGAACGTTTTTGGAATAGGAACTACCGGTACTACTGCAGGATGTGGCCCTGGACGTTCGACAACGTATGCGGTTTCCTAGCGCGTTAGGCAATTGAAGTACGGGAGGTATTAGACGGTGGATCGACTGAAGTGGCTCTATTAATTGTCCCACTAGGTGGCTGGATTTTTTTCTGTGGGGATATTAAATGATAAGGCGTAGCGGCAAGTGCCAACAGGCCTTGAAGACATGGTCGATCTCATTAGAAACGCCTTTGCTGATATACCCACAGGTTTGCATCTGTCCTGCGTACGGTCGTTTGAAAAACGGATCACAAAGTGTCTTCATGGATACCCTCCAAATCACACTTAAGTACCTGGCAGAAGGTTCATCGAACCACCTTCACAGTAGTTCTCTATTCTTCCACTCTCGACCAAAGATATTTTTGAAATTTATGGTAAGTTCGTATAGGACCAAACTGCTGAGGTCATCGGTCCCTAGGCTTACACACTACTTAATCTAACTTAAAGTAACTTACGCACTTACGCTAAGGACAAAACGTACCCATGCCCGAGGGATGACTCGAACCTCCGCTTGGGAGTGGGGGAGCCGCGCGCACCGAGGCAAGGCGCCCTTCGATCGCGTGGTTCCGCTCTCGAACAGTTCCCGGAAGAAACGAACACCTATATTTCTGCGTGCGATTTCTGGTTTCCCTTATTTTATTAGGATGATTGTTTCTCCCTATGTAGGTCGGCGATAGCAAAATATTTTCACATTTGGAAGAGAAAGTTGATGACTGAAATTTCGCGAGAAGATTCCGCCGCAACCGGAAACGCCTTTGTTGTAATGATGTTCACCCCAAATCCTGTATCATGTCAGTAACACTCTCCACTGTTTCGCGATTATAAAAAACGTGCTGCTCTTCTTTGAACTTTCTCTATGTACTCCGTTAATCCTATGAGGTACTGATGCCAGACCACGCCGGCCGAGGTGGCAGAGCGGTCCTAGCTACTATAGTCTGGAATCTCGCAACCGCTACGGTGGGAAGCCTCGGGCATGGATGTGTGTGAGGTCCTTAAGTTAGTTAGGTTTAAGTAGTTCTAAGTTCTAGGGGACTGATGACCTCAGAGGTTAAGTCCCATAGTGCTCAGAGCGATCTGAACCATTTGAATTTGCCAGACCACGGGGCAATAGTCAGAGAGAGAACAGACAAGCGTCGTATAGGCAGTCTCTTTAGCAGAAGTGTGTTGAAGTTTGTGCTGCTATGTCTAGGCACTTACTCTAAATGGAAAAGTAGAGTAGCGTTCGCCTCGAGCCACGGAAACCGTGGCTCGTCCAGTAGTCCTCTGTTCGATATGTCGTAGGAATAAAACGTTACGCATGGCGTTTCCAATGAGAAGTTATGCAATACTGGTTTGTCCTACCATCGCAGCATGAAGGTGAGGTCAAAGTGCCACTGGATATTCATGCGTAATTTTCGAGATATTTCAATGTCTTCATTTCAAACGAACAACAGTTTATCTCTTTCTAGTAAACTGTTCCTCAGTATGTAAGGAACGTGGCTGTAATTGAGTACTAACTCATTTTTTTTTTCTTTGAGGGAATGTTTGCATGTAAAGTTATCCAGAGATAGCAATAAATTTAACATTAAGAAATGGAGTCACCACTACACTAGCTGTAACTAAGGGATCGATATTCTGACGGAATGTAATTCTGCTTTTAAATAACTGGAGACAGCTTCTGTTCGGTGATTGTGGAACTATGAAGGTTAAGCACTAGACTCCAGCCCAGGAATAATTGGGTTTGTTACCATATAGCCATGGTGATTTACTCTTGTTCCAGAACCCCCATGTGTGTGTGTGTGTGTGTGTGTGTGTGTGTGTGTGTGTGTGTGGGTGTGTGTGTGTGTGTGAGTGAGTGTGTTTTCGCGCGTGTACATGTCAACATCCACCCACAAATATACACTTGTGAGCCAAAACATTATGACCACCGGCTTAATAGCTTGTTTTTCTGCCTATAGAACGAAATACATCACCGATTCGGCGTATAAGGTATCGGTCAGTTTGTTGGTAGGTTTGTGGAGGTATGTGGCATTAGATGTCTACGCACAAGTCACGGAGACGGCAACGTGACTTCCCTAGGGAGCTTCTCAAACCACTGTAGCACTGTTCTCGCTTCCAGAAGCTGACAGTTATTCTGCTGAAAGATGACATCACTGTCGGGGAAGGCATTCAGCGTAAAGGGATGTGAGTGGTTCGCAGCTGACAGTGTGTCTTCGATTACTATCACAGGTCCCATGCAAGCGCAGAAAAATGTCTCCCATAGCATAATACGGCAACCACCAGCCTAAGTCCGTGGCGCGCAGCGCGTTTCGAGCCGCCTTTCACCTTGATAACGGCGTTTGTGGAGACGACCATAGACTTAGTGTAGCACAAATGTGATTCACGCGAAGAGCCGACACGTTTCCATTGATGGACAGTCGACTCCCTAAGGCCTCCTGCCCCCAGTAATCTTTAGTGACTCTGTAGTTCGGTCAATATGTGAACATGTAGGAGTGGTCTGCAGCAGAACGCCATGTTCAACACTGTACGATGAACTTTGTGTTCCGAAACAGTTGGTGCGCACCAGCATTGGGCTCTTTTGGCAGACATGCCATAGATTAGCATCTATCCCTCGTTGCAAAACAGACATGCCTCCGAACCTCATGTTCTTTGAAGAGTCGTGGACGTCCAACCATTTAAAGCCTAGTGGTAGTTTCATTATCCTTCTACCTCTTTTTTTAGATGCTCACGGCAGTAGGACGTGAACATTCGACCAGCTTCGCCGTTTTCGAGATGCTCGTTCACGGGCTGTACGTAATAATAACCTACCTTTAGCAATGTCGCTTACCTCCATGGATTTTCCCATTTGTAGCCAATATCTTCGCCCCACATCTTCGCTAGTGTGATCCCCAGTCAGTGTCTGCTCCACTTAGATACATTTGTTACTGCGTCACGTGCCCGGAACGCCGCCAGGCGGCATTCAGCGTCCCTGTGGGCAGTGGTCATAATGTTTTGGCTTATCAATATATGCAGATATGTATTTATACGCGCCCATGTATGCATGGAAGTATGTTCATACGTATCTATATGTATAAAATTGTTTCAAAAACTGCTGTAAATTGATCTTAAGATTTAATCTCTGTTCAGAGGTGTGTAAATTTACGTTGACATGCACGCACATTTGAAACATTACTGTAGAAGAAAACATAACATGTGCATGACATATGTTCTGTAAGGGGCGATTAAATATTAAAATAATTTTCCTGCAGTCTTCGAAAAAACTACAGAAATGAATTGTAAACCATACAAGTCTTTATTGGCATGTGAACGCAAGTTGCCATTCACCAAAATAACACACAAATAAAACGCCTTTTTGACGTACAGGCAAGAATGACGTTGTTCAGTGCTCTCTTTTCTTTTGCCAGGGAACATATACTTTCTCACGATGAACGTGTAATAAAATAATAAAACCTTTTTATTTGCAGTGGTCGAGCTTTATAAGTTTTTCGTCTGAGGTGTGGACCTTAGCTTCGAACTTTTTCCAGACGTCCTTCCTCCTCTTGTGCAGCACAATTGCAGGTTACACACTGTGTCACTTAATATTCCTCTCACACCCTCCGCAGTCCACAAAATGTGGCTTCATTAGAAGCCATTTTATCCCTACAGCCAATACTACTTTCGAACAGTAAGATAATACACGCAGTTCCTGTACCAAGTAACGGATATGTTCACACTTCGGCACGCTTGAGGGAGCGAGTCGACGAGTAGGGAGAAAATGTAGTGCCAACGTCCTCAGATTCGTCATACTAGTGAAACTGCACCGGGAAGGGCGGAAGCTAGTGAAGCACTGACATCTCCGTTTCTCTTCTTCAGCGTCCTACCGCCAGAGCTCCGGCTACCTAGTGGTGAAAATGCATTACGGAATTTTAATATGCGCAGGTGCGAATGCAGATAAAGGGCTAGTGAGTGAACATATTTTTTTCCTACGGTCCATACTTCGCCGAAGAGCCTATCTCCATTATCGCGTAATGGAGGGTCGTTGCACTGTCGTCGAAGCACATAAAGTCTGCTGGAGGTTGACGGCATAAGAATGTCCTGAAATTTTGCACGCTGCGCTGTTCCAGCAGACCAGCTAATGAGCGAGTGACTATTGTTAATGGGTGCTAGGAGCGGGCAGAAGCAAATTTTACTGTGCTGTCCGACGGTAAATGTCACGACGGCTTCACATACATCGCGTCGACGCGTAGCAGAGCGGAGGGCAGCAGTCGTACAGTGGTGCAGCCGCCCAGCCACTGTAATCTCGTCAGGGTAACGCGAAACACGGAACGGTACTCGCGCCGCGGCGACCCACTAATTACGCACCCAGCTCTCCATTATCGGATGTGCGCGGCCGCCGCCTCTCTACGGCAGCAAATTGAAGCACATGTGACAGCCCGAGGAAGGACGAGTGGTGGGATGCGCCCTAAGTACGTAAGAGGCGGGAAAGGCTGTTTACTGCTGCCACAACTCCTAGAAAGCCGCGAGAGCAGTCATTACGCGCTCACGTGGAACGGCGCGCACTCCGCTGTACGACGGTAACAGCTATTTATTTTAATTTCCGCTATAAGGAATCCTCCCACTCATACGTAACCTCCTCCCTGGAGTGTGGGATGAGGAAGTGAGAAGGGGAGAGAATCTGAAGGGAGGTCAGCATCTGAAACAACTAATTAACCTACAGGTATATCGCACCGTGCAGAGCCTCGTTCGTGTCGCGGTCATTATAATGCCGCTTGTGAAAGTGGTTTATGGCGACCTTGTCCTATAACTTAACGCATAGCTCTCTGGTCTGCCAGG
The DNA here is from genome assembly GCF_023897955.1 of Schistocerca gregaria. NCBI lineage: Eukaryota > Metazoa > Arthropoda > Insecta > Orthoptera > Acrididae > Schistocerca > Schistocerca gregaria. The sequence continues at coordinate 515,111,654 of NC_064921.1, read as the reverse complement.
CAGAGAGGGAAACGAACTGGATCGAAATCGTGCCACCAATTAACGGCGGTTGATCTGATACACTGTGCAGTCTGAAAATGGTGTCTAGGCAATTTTCCGCACTTGTTTATAGACAAAAACGGCTCAGATAAGAATAAGCACGGATCAGTGTTGACACCATTCACCGGCAGACGGGTCAGGCAGCTATCCTTCCTTTTACCGAGCGGGGTGGCGCAGTGGTTACTACCCTGGACTCACATTCCGGAGGACGACTGTTCAAATCTCCGTCTGTACATCCAGATTTAGTTTATCCGTGACTTCCCCAAATCGCCCCAGGCAAATGCAGGTCGACGTGACGATAAACTCTACTCTCCCTCCCTTTCCTTCCCTATCGTGAGGCCGGCCGCGGTGGTCTCGCGGTTCTAGGCGCGCAGTCCGGTACCGTGCGACTGCTACGGTCGGAGGCTCGAATCCGGCCTCGGGCATGGATGTGTGTGATGTCCGTAGGTTAGTTAGGTTTAAGTATTTCTAAGTTCTAGGGGACTGGTGACCACAGCAGTTGAGTCCCATAGTGCTCAGAGCCAGCCCTATCGTGATGTTTTTATCGACAGCAAAGGCGTACGCCACAGAAAAATAACTGCAGAGGAATTGATTTCCAATTAGTCCACATTGACATAGACGGTATAAACTGTTAAAAAATTAAAACGTTACTGAATACACAACTGTAACCACGACATCCTCTGAGAATAGTGTAAAAATTGCTAGTCAAATATAGTTTTCATGAGGCATGCTTTGATACCATCAATCGGCTAATCTCATAGAACGGCCGAATCGTAACAAATAAAGTGAAATACAAAAATGGCAATTGTGTTGCCCAAGCTTGTGTTACTATTTCCAAAAGCGGAACAAAAAATAAGCTTAGTTACTGAAATTAATTAATTTCTCTCAAAACGAAACTTTTTCCGTAGTGGACACTGTGTATAAGGTGGCATAAAAATCAGCTTTAAGAAAGTAGTATTTGTTCCATTGATTTCATGTTTAAATGAATATTTATTTTCTGGCTTCGGCTAATGTATTCAAATGTCAGTAACCCTTAATGTGACTCTAGACTTTGTCCCTTATAAACAGCATGTCTCTTAGCTGTAAAAACTTCCTCGTGTTTACTACACAGATATTTACTTACGATTACACTAGCTTGTAACATTCTACGAAAACATTTTATAGTAAGAAAATGAATATTAATCGGCTTTGAAAGTCTATGTGTTTTGCACTATTATAATAAGGAAAGCCCTCCAGAAAGGAATTTTCACTTTGCAGCGGAGTGTGCGCTGATATGAAACTTGGATTAAAACTGTGCGCTCAGTCGGTAGAGCACTTGCCTGCGAAAGGCAAAGGTCTCTTGTTCGAGTCTCGGTCCGGCACACAGTATTAATATGTCAGGAAGTTTCAACGAAAACCATGTTTCCATTATCAGGACTACAGGTAGTTACCCTTTTTCCTCAGTGGGATCAATTCTAACTGTCCTAATATTACAGTACGGATTCCCCTTCCAATGGAACAGTGCATTCGTGAATTTCCCTCTCCGTTACAACTGGTGAAGTGTTGTCCGTCCTACCAACTTCAGAAGCCACATTCATGCTGTACTCTTTCGGTTCCAGACAGTGAATGTGGTCAATTGTTAAAACTCCACCATGTATAATATAGTCTTAGAGTACGAAGTCTCCTGATCTGAGTCCCTGTAAATCGACTAAGCGTAATGAGTGCCTGGTAAAACAATTTTACAGTTCGGTATTCAGTTCAACCTTGTCTGCTAACAACATCTTTGTTCAACATTCTCTTTCATTTGCTCATTTTGAGAGGAGTTTAGTACATAACATCGAGGTATGTACTTGGAACGTGGCACTTCAGAACTGGCAGATCGAAAATACCTACTTCTCTCTTCTTAACGATAGGCTAGTCAGTAAGTTAAAATTCTTCGGGTAATAGCCACAATGGAAATTCAGCATCTACCTCTGTACTCAGCAATCAACCATACGGTGTGCAGTAGAGGGTACTTTGTGCAGCACCATCACCCTCCTTCCCGGTTCCACTTGCGAAAGGTTCGCAGCAAGAATGTGAAGAAGCAATTGGTTGACTCTTCTAGGAATTTATAGTCTGAATTTTAACTGTAAATCACACCGCAATGCGGCATATCTATCTTGCATCGTCTACCACTTGAGTTTACTGAACGTCTGTTTGGCGTTTCTGCCCTAATTAAATGAACCTGCAACGAATGCTCTACTCATCTTTACATCTTCTCTATTTCCTCTAACAATCCTATCTGGTACGGATCACAGACTGATGAGAAATATTCAGGTATTGATCTAAGGAGGGTGTTATAAGATAAGTGTAAATCCTTTGTGAATGTACAACGTCTCCTAACGATTCTACCACTGACTCTAGGTTTGCTTTAACTGCTATTAGTTTTATATGGCGGATCTACTTTAAAATGTGCGTTCACTTTCTCCTTGATATTTTATTGACCTGACAGCTTCGAGTGGTTGGTTCTGCAGTCATGAAGTGATACGTAGTGGGGTTGTGCTGATAGAAGTGCAGTCAACATTGTTAACAGATTTCCCCTCCCACTTTGTCATCGATGACTACCCCCCCCCCCTCCCCCCTCCCTCGCCCCTTTGACATTATAGGGTAGTTCTATGTATAAAGTAGCAGGATACTCAAAGAGTGGCCGGAAATTCAAAATAGCCGCATTGTACTAACTACAAAAAGGTGAAAAATTAAAAAAATCATAGACAAGTGGCCTAGCTCATTTGCCTTAAGTATAAAATCCAAGATCAAATTAATTATAGACTTGTAAGTGAATAGCAAAATAAACTGCTTGAATATAACATTGAGAAATAAATATATGAATTTAGCACATTTAGAAAACACACATGTACAGATATTGTTATTAATGAGCGATCGTTTCACCCTAAACAATAAAAGTGGACGCATTTCAATGTCATGGTGTACAGATTATGAAGGCTGCCGATAAACCAGCAGGAAGCAGAAAAATAAGTGAGTGTTTTGAAGGAAGAGGCCGTGGCGAATTGGTGCAGGAGCACGGACACAGAGAAATTTAATATTTAGTTAAGAAAATGCGTGAAAGAAAGTCACATTGCAGCTGGGAATAGCAACAACAAAATATATGTCTTCGAATGGTCAGACTTCTGATAAAATTGAAAGATGTTTTCATAAAGCAGATATAAAAGTAGTACAAATAACATGTTGAAATTCCAGCTCTACTATAAACGTTTTAGTAGCAGGAATACGTTTCACGAGTCAGTTGTGTACAGGGTCAATTGCAATGATTGTAGTAAAGAGTACATAAGGAAAAAAATCCAGCTCTACCATAAACTTCTTAGTAGCAGGAATACGTTTCACGAGTCAGGCGTGTACAGGGTCAATTGCAATGACTGTAGTAAAGAGTACATAGGGGAAAAGTGGGAGACCTTCGAAACTACATTCAGGAATCGCACAAGCTCTCAGAGCAAACAGAGAGAATTGAATAACATTGTCTATTTTAATATTCATGACCATTTAGTAAGGTGTCATTGTTGCATCTGAATGTGACTGCAGGCGTATGGTACGATAGATGGGTGATACGTGCTCTGCTTGATATCAGAGGTGGACCCCTCCAGTGCTGCCCTCTGCCCACAATGGTCCGCTCACAGCGCTGCACCAAAACAGCTATGACAGTGGAAGTAAGGCACGATAAAGACGGGCCCAGAGCTCCACCACAAATTTGTACACCGTCTGTCTTTAAAATCACAAGTATTTTACAACATTATTATAATGTTTTAACCTTGACGAACCACATATATTAATAATCTCAAAGAACAGTATTACCAGAAAATAAAAATAATTATTAATATAGTGTGGGTGTATATATTTTATTCAAAAGTGCCAAACGTACCAAACGCCCACTGTCAACAGTAACTTTGTGGCTTTGTCAATAGCACGGTTTACACCAAACAACTATTTTGTTTTTTGTCATAGCAAGCAAATTTTTTGACAGTTTGGTAGGCTACTATTGTGACCGATAGATTCAGGTACATTTTGGAGTATCTGATGTTTGATGTTGGCTTGATAAAGTAAGATTTTGTATTTTGTTGAGCACTTACTGATTAGTTATTCTTCTGTTGTCTGTAGATTCAAGGACGGTACATGTAAAACTGAGGTGGTCATTCAAAATTTAAGACAATCAAGAGGGACCATCAACTTGGTTTAAAGCCGGCGATTTTAGATTCATTTTCCGAGGGTATTTCTGGATAGTGGGCTACAAATAATCTACAGGTGAAACACAATATATGATTGTGTACACAGATTACAGTTTCAATCAAATATGCTTATATCAGTGATAGATAGTGTGAAAGAACTCTTGGTTTAATGAATCCGATATTCATGAGAAGTTCAAAACTAGACAGAGTTTCACTGAATGACTTCATGACAGAAAACTGCCAAGGACAGTTCTTCTACGTATGGCATGTATCGGTTAGAAAAATGCAACAAGATAAATTATGTTTCCAGCACTGGTTGCTACATTCTTTATAATTTTATATTCCAAGGTCGCTGCACAGAAAGGGAACCTTATGGAGCCCAACATTCAAAAGATACAGAAATGTATGGTCAAATACTAAATATGACTTAAGTATATAAGAAACAGAACGGAATAGGAACAAAAAGCTCCAGCACTTCAAAATGCAAAAATATTATTAAGCCAAAGATGTAGGTTATACACTGCAACGGAATTATCGACATTCAGAATAAAAAAAAATTAAGAATCGATTATCACAATACATCAACTGAAATTACCTCAAAGAAAAAATTCAACGATTATAACTGCTCACAGCACTTGTCACAGCCAGGAAAACAGCTCATTCAAATGAAATCATTTCTGAAATTTCAGAGCTTTGAGACAAATTTTGCATTTCCCATCGATACCTATATGAATGTCAATTTGTGACCGATTTGCATAATTCCTTCGTGGAGGTTCCTTCTTCCTTTCTTTTTTTCGAGAAGGAATATCGACGTAGTTCAGTGTATAGCGGCATTTCTAATTGAGAGTGATGTGTGCAAAATTTACGTTGGGTGTTGGGCTAAATTTCGGCCGAGTTATGAATGCAGCTTATCGCCTGCTGAACATGAAAAAGAAAAAGATGATGATGATTATGATGATGATGAAGAAGAAGAACAAGAAGAATAAGCAGAAAGAAACCTGTTTACAAATCATTCAGATACTATTAGTGGTAACTAAGAGAGTCTCAGAAAGGAAAACTGATGAAACTGCTTTGAGACGCACCACAATCCAGAATGTCTGCTGGATTCTTCCCATTCATAATTCTCACACTGGAAGGACGTTCAGCAATTAGCTCTTTCACAGGTGGCGATGTAACTATCACCAGAGCATGGGTAAAAATGTTTAACACCCAAAGCATCTCGACGGAACAGGAAGACATACTAGGTTCATGGAATGTATGGTTTTTGGGAATGAATTATTTCTTAAAACACACAGGTAAGGATCTGCATGGTTCATAGGAAAAACTACTAGCTGTACTGCCCAACAGATCACTTGCCGCTATTGATATGCTTAAATTTGTCAAAAAGTTCTCCATTCAAAGATTTCCTATGGTTTTTATCAGTATTTATTTGAAATACAGTATATAAGACGATGTGGATATCTAACGAAGGTGGCATTGTACATTTAGACATTTAGGGAGGACCTTGGACTCACTGGATGGCATAGGTTAAAAAATAGCGTCTATTAATGTGATTCATCCAGCGAATTACGGCTATCAGAACAATTATACTTCTTGTTTACCAGCAACAAGAACCAACGAACCAGTTATTCAACAATTTTAAATGCTACAGAAGTTCAATACATACGTCTGTGGACGTTTATGTCCCTTGTTCATACTGAGAGTTATGAAGAAGATATAAAAACTACAATGAGCAATCATTAGTACTATGCGCAAATTACTTTCCATGAATCGAATTTAGCAAAAGGATTTGGAATATTGCATTGAATGGCTGAAGACATACAACAGTATCCCAAATATCGTCACATAGAACTGTAAACTGCATGTGCCAGAGTTGTGCAAATACCCCACAGTACAAATGGCATAGATCATTTAAATGCATTTTTAAAACAAGCATGATCGTGAGTAAGCTTAATACATAAATAACAACAACTAAGCAGATAATAGAGTTTACACAGGAAAATTCAAAAGTATCAGTAATAGGTTTATCAAAAGATTAAATTTTAGCAGAAGGTCAGAATACGTTTTATTGGTCAGTTCAGTAAGTGGATATACTACCGGTTAGCACAAATTGAGTTGAGTGCTTTATTGCAATGAATTTTTGCCTCAATGGTAAATTGAGTCACAAAATCTAAAGATTCTTCCCTATGGGGGGGCACGTTATAAAATTGTAGAAACACCAAGAAACGCTATTTGCCTCCCAGTGAATTTTCAGAAATTATATCATTTACGTTGAATATTGTGCACCAGCACAGATGTCTCATGAAGAAGTCGTCATATGGTTACATGTGAAGCGTACATAAACCAGCACACGCAATCAACAGCGTGTCACATTACGATGGAAGATCGATGTATTAACAACAAACGAAAGTCAAATCCTTAAATATTTGCTCTTAAAGCCATGTAAGTACAATGTTGTCACTAAACATAACTGCCTCAGTTAATTACTATGAACAAATCACTTGTCATCACTTGTCAGGGCTACTTCCCAAGAAAACCTTTTGCTCTACCAACATTCGATAACAATGGTGAGATTTGGATTGTGATCCAGTGCCAATATTCTTCAGCCACTCCAAGCAAGAAGTTTCTATATTTGAGAGGGAAATTTGTGAAAAAGGCTGTTGAAGGTCACACAGCAAGGTTTAATCTTGCATATGATGTATTCGTGATGTAGTTAACACATCAGCCTTAAAAACAAATGTTTCTGAATCACAATCAGACTTGAGCTCTGTAGAAAATGGAGGAAGGTTTATGGAGAAACCAAAATCAACAGATGTATACAAACAGTATCGTGCATGCATACCTCTCAACATGCTGATGGGTGATTGACATGACGTGAAACACTTCTAGTTAACGTAAAGCGAGAACTCATTATAGTGTGGAAAAGCGTATATCCGAGGTGGAGGTTCCTGTCCTGATGAGAATAAGTTCTTATTTGACAAATTAATTTGTAACTGATGAAGAAAGCCTAAAACTTGTAATAAAACCTGGTTTTGGTATTCAATTGCTTCAAGTTTCAGATCGTAGGAGCCGTGTGAATATCCTCCATTTCCAAACACATATCAACAACCGTCGAATATTAAAACATGGGTTCAACTAAAAGCACTTTCATTCATTGTACTTGCATTTCAAACTGATAGGAAAGCCAATATGAAGTATGACCAAAATAATTTGACAACCGTAATTTAACAAGGGATAAACTAATTTAGAATTCTACTAATATGAGAATTTACGACAACAATGGTTTGATAAAGTCTACAGCTTCCTCTTGGGCTGTGTGCAAACTTTCAGCCACCTGATTATAAGGCTGAAGACAATCGGGGCTTTTTGCCTGGTCCAAAGAATTTTAAGGAGTTACCTTCAACTGAGTGTGAACAGTGAATCATTTGAAGTCCATATTGAATTTCAACCGTCTGGAAACTTATCAGCAAACACAGCAACGTTAGACTTAATACTCCATGATTGCATCATTTATCACTTATCATAATTCTGCAGGGCGTCAATACGTTAATAGCGGTGTTAAAATGAAATCCATATTGAATTTCAACCGTCTGGAAACTTACCAGCAAACACAGCAGCGTTAGGCTTAATACTCAATGATTTCATCATTTATCACTTATCATAATTCTGCAGGGAGTCCATACATTAATTAGTGTGTTATCACATCTTAACTATTTCACTATGGCTCCTCAAACTACAGACATTATAATTGACATTCATGGCTTCCTCGATGTGTATGGACTGTTGATATTCAAGATGTACTTATCGCCTTCACAGACAAGGGATGAGCTACCTCGACAATATCCACACTCATCACACCGAGGGAACACTTAAGAGAAGTGAAATGCATCAAGATATGTAAAATTGCATTGTGATTAAGTCTAAATTATCTCGGAGTTCATCACTCTCCTGGCCAGGATTGTATAAGGTGGCCCAGCATTCGCTACATTAGTTCAGTCTGTTCGTTTCATCGTTAGAGTCATGAGCATCATGAAACACTCTAGCAACAGCAGTAGCACTGGCAACATTCACTGCAAATGGCCTTGTGTTAATGATGAGGGTAATAGAACGTCATTGCAGTATTGGTAAATAAATACGACAAACATGTCCTGTTTTAGCATGTCTGGAACTGAGTTGTGAGAAACCCTGGTAAAAGAAATGGTGCAATGGAAATGCTCCCAGTGATCAAGTCCGACTGCATATTGACATGGAATGTATTACTTGAATGTAGAAGAACTGTTTCACACTGCACCTGAATGTTTTTTCCGTTAGTATTTTGGAAGGATTAATTTCAGGAAGTGGGAAAACATTATGTGAGTTGAAAATATTCTGAAAGTGCACTCCTCACTGAGACTGACAATTTACTATAGTGAACAGTAAAACACATTAAAAATTCAATTAATAGTGACCACTAGTGAAATTACAGTCTTTTACTTATAATGGTTGTTTGTGGAACGAAAATTGTAAGGAAGAAACCAGCTTAGAACGTTTGAGACGGGGTAGGAGGAAAAGTGGCGGTTGCATGGAAAAGGATAGTAATCCTGCATTAAATTATTTTTCTAAGCAGAACAGTATTCAATAGGTGAAGGAAACATCACATTCTACGACCATTATAACTATGAGCTGTATAGGTCGCAAGGTCTGAATCAGGTCTTTCACATTGAAGTTCGTAAAATCGATATTTGTCAAACTAATCAAGAATTATTACACGAGATGAAGTTTGTTCTGTATCACATTAAATGTCTTGCACTGTTGAATAGTTTGCACTTGTAATTTCATAATTTCACCCATACTTGACTGTGAAGCTGCACAGAAATTCGTGCCTCAAAGTGCTAGAATAAAATTCCAAGTTAAGGGAGCTGATACGCACAGTAGAATTATCACGAGGGTGATTCAAATGAAAATATTAAAAGCGCTATGATATTTTTAATTGTGACAAATAACAAAAAACGTATATGTCAATTTTAGAAATAGTCTTCCTGACGATGAATGCACGTATTCAACCACTTAGGAATTGCATACATACCAGGATGAAAGATTTCTGTTGGTCATGTGCGTAACTAGTCGTGTACTGCGGTTTTCATCTCTTCGTCACTTCCGAAATACCTGCTTCCCACTAACTCTTTGAGTACTCTGGACAGATAAAAGTCACTAGGAGCGAAGTCTGGTGGACAAGGAGTATATACCAGACATTCAGATTTTATTCCCTGGATAGTTTCAACTGTCTTACGGACTGTACGCAGTCATGCGTTGTTGTGCTGTAGCAATACTGAAGTTGGATGTCCTGGTCGTTTACTCCTCATTGCAGGGAAAAGTGGACTTTTCAGCATGTCTCAATAAGATGTGTTGGTTACCATCACTCCCCTCTCCGTGTAATGCTCCGAAATGTGTCCACTTGCATACTGGAAGAGAGTGAGCATGATTTTTCCTGTAGACAGCTGACTGTAGAATTTTTTGGTTTCAGTGGTGAGCTGTGGGCCATTCCTTGCTTGACCTTTTCGTTTCTGTTGGTTAGAGTGGACCCACGTCTCATGGCCTGGAACAGTTTCTACCAGAAATGTCCCACCTTCGACCTGTAAACGCAAAGTTCTTCACAGTCACCGACGCGAAGGTCTTCCAGTTCGCCCGTGACGTAGCACCCATCTTGCAGACACCTTATTAAAGTGCTGTACACTGTGAACAGTATTCTGGCTAGGCCAATAGTAATCTTCAAACTTGTGGCTGTTTCGTTCAGAGTTATGCGACTGCTGACCTTTACAAATTCCTCCAATAACTCAAATGTTCCCGTACGTCACAACGCGGTGGGCCTGGCCTTGTCTTTGGACATGCTTGACAAAAGTTACACCGCCTTTAAACTTCCGACAACACTCGTACACTTGCTGCAACGTCAAACACGAATCAACATGCTGTATTGTCATTCTGTGATAAAAATCGATTGATTTGACACCTTAACTGTACAATAAAGGCACAACAGATCTCTGCTCAATTATGGTACCCGCTGACCACGTTAACAGGCCATCTTGTTTTGGACACGACTGCCTTCTCCTGCGTTGTAGATTCACTCTGACACATGTCCATCACTGTCTGAGCCTTAAGGAGCACTACAGCCACCTAACAAATCCATCAAATTTATGAAACTTTCGCGCTTTTAATATTAATCACCATCGTAGATGCAATACATTGCTGAAGGCAATAAGAGCATAATAAAAGCGGCAAAGGAACTGTTATACTTCGCACAGGTCAACGAACTTAAAACTGTGCAGAACATCGAAATTATTCCGATTAAAACACAACTTTGGCAATTTCAATGTAGTACACCATGATCAAGCTAAGCACGGAATGTGCGAGGGGCATTCAATAAGTAACGCCACACGTTTAGTTTCTCGGCCACTTTCATTTGAAAGAAATGAGGAATTTGTTTTGGGACATGGTTTACGAAATCCATGTAGATGGTGGTGTTATATATCCCTTCAAAATGGCATATGTAGCGGAGGTGCATTATAAGTAGAGAACTGTCACTGAGTTCCTTTTACATCTACATCTACGTGATTACTCTGCTATTCACAATGAAATGCCTGCCAGATGGTTTAATGAACCACCTTCATGCTGTCTCTCTACCGTTCTGCTCTCGAACGGCGCGCGGAAAAAACGAGCCCTTAAATTTTTCTGTGCGAGTCCTGATTTCTCTTATTTTATCGTGATGATCATTTCTCCCTATTTAGGTTGGTGCCAACAGAATGTTTTCGCAATCGGCGGAGAAAACTGGTGATTGAAATTTCATGAGAGGATCCCGTCGCAACGAAAAACGCCTTTGTTTTAATGATTGCCCCTCCAGTTCACGTATCATGTCTGTGGCACTGTCTCCCCTACTTCACGATAATACAAAACGAGCTGCCCTTCTTTGTACTTTTTCGATGTCATCCATCAATCCTATCTGATGCGGATCCCACACTGCACAGCAATAGTCCGGAATATGGCGGACAAGTGTGGTGCAAGCAGTCTCTTTAGTGGACCTGTTACACCTTTTAAGTGTTCTGCCAATGAATCGCAGCTTTTGGTTGGCTGTATCCATAACATTATCTTTGTGATCGTTCCAATTTAGGGTATTTCTAATTGTTATCTCTAAGTATTTAGTTGAATTTACAGCCATCACATTTGTGTGACTTATCGCGTAATCGAAATTTAGCGGATTTCTTTTAGTACTCACGTGAATAACTTCACACTTTTATTTATTCAGGGTGAATTGGCTCTCTGAGTGGCATAAAGATATCTTATCTAAATCGGTTTGCAATTCGTTTTGGTCATCTGATGACTCTACAAGACTGTAAATGACACCATCATCTGCAAACAATGTAAGACGGCTACGAGATTGTCTACTATGTCGTTAATATAGATCAGGAACAATAGAGGGCCTATAGCACTTACTTGGGGAGCGCCGGATATTATTTCTGTTTCGCTCGATGACTTTCCGTCTATTACTACGAACTGTGAGCTTTCTGTCCGGAAATCACGAATCCAGTCGCACACCTGAGGCGATATTCCATAGGCACTCAGTTTGGTTGGAAGACGCTTATGAGGAAAGCCTTTTAACGGAAAAGCAGAACGTCGCTGATATTCATAGGCTCTTACAGAATGTCTACAGAGACCTGGCAGTGAAAAAAGCACCGGAAGTCGTTGGGAGAGGAGTCAGTAATCATTCCATCAAGGTCGCACATACCTTTCCTATCTCCCACATGCCGCCCAGCCGCACACAGTTGTCACACATGTAATGTTGCAATGTGCGGACTCTCTCATTCGAGGTAACTGACAGATCACAATCAACACTTCGCCACACAACCGTCGCTGCTGGTGGTGCTGAAACACCCGTCCACCACTTGGTGTACTGGAAGGTGTGTGCCCGCTGGTTACATCGCCGATCGCCGCCTAACACAGGAGCACAAGGTGCAACGAAGGACCGACTGTGCGGAATTGCTTGCGCGCTACAAGGCTGACCGTGAAAATTTTCTGTCGAACATCGTCACAGGCGATGAAACAGGGGTTCATAGCTTTGGGAAAAAAAAGAGTAATCCCTGGAATGGAGCTACACTACTTTCCCCCAAGGAAACAGCTGAAAGCTGCACCCTCAGTCATGGCGATGGTTTTATGAGGCTCCGATGGGGTTATTCTGTTTGACGTCCTCCGTCATGGTTCAGTGATAAACCGTGCAGTGCGTCTTGCTACTCTCAGGATATCGAAGAACCGCCTTCAGCGTGTTTATAGCCAAAAAAATGCAAACGGAATTTTCTTTCTCCATGACTATGCAACGCCTCGCACAAGTCATCACAGCCCAGAGCAGCTCACAAAACGCCACTGGACAGTCCTTCCTCATCCTCCCCACAGCCCCAATCTCGCATTATCCGACTTCCCCCTGTTTGGCCCAATGAAGGATGCACTCTGCGTGGAAGCAGTGCATGGATGATGGAGAGGTTACTGATGCATTAACACGTTGATTCCAATGTCGACTAGTAGAGTGGCACCATACTGGTATACAGGCCCTCCTAATAAGGCGACGTATGACCGTCGCATTGAACGGAGATTGTGTTGAAAAATAGGGTTTTGTAACCAAAACATTCGGGAATAATATGGTTTATTTGAATGCTCAATAAAACCAGCCGGCTTTCGAAACAAAAGAGTGTTGAATTACTTACTGAACTCATCTGCCAGTCAATCGAAACAGAGACCATTACAGAAGGGCTCACTGTCACCTCTGGCGTCAAGAAAGCCAAAGTTCCGCACATTCCTCACGAAAATTAAAACGGAACAAAGCCATTCCGAATGCTTTAAGAACCGGAGAAAATTGTTTGCTCATACTCAATCACCAGAAATAAAGTCATCTTAAGGTATGTTCCGAAGGAACATCAGATGTTGCAACTACAGTATCTAGAACCCGAATACTGTTTTAAAATGCCAAGCACAGGCATTGTGTTCCGGAGACCATTTTTTTAAGGTAGTGGGGACTGGGTATCTCAAATCGTCTATTGCGAAAATGTGGGAAATGTTCTGATTCGTGAAGTAACAAATTTTCTAGACTTGACTTAGGAAAAAAACTATTGAAATCGACATTGTACAGCACAGATCACACAAAGAAACTTGTGCTTCCCACACCTGTAGATTTAAACACATATGATCACGGCTTCTACCTAAGCATAGGTTATATATGGAAATTGAGAGAATGTGGAAAGGAAGGTGGTTGAGACACGAAAAGAAATACACATTTACAAATTTACATTAAGCAATAAGGAATTAGTGGGGGCTTACACAGCCGCGTTTCTTCAACATCTCTGTTTGGCAATGATAAACTTAAAATTTTAATGAAATATGTTTCAGGGGAAGTAAGTGCCAATTCAAGCGTAAGTGCCAATTGTTGTGTGTGTGTGTGTGTATGTGTTCAAAAAAATGGTTCAAATGGCTCTGAGCACTATGGGACTCAACTGCTGTGGTCATCAGTCCCCTAGAACTTAGAACTACTTAAACCTAACTAACCTAAGGACATCACACACATCCATGCCCGAGGCAGGATTCGAATCTGCGACCGTAGCAGTCGCACGGTTCCTGACTATGCGCCTAGAACCGCGAGACCATCGCGGCCGGCTGTGTGTGTGTGTGTGTGTGTGTGTGTGTGTGTGTGTGTGTGTGTTTTGTTCTCTGATGTACTTTTTGATTGACTTTTTTAGTATTGTTGAATATGATGATGATGAAGATGACCATCCACAGTTAACGATTCTCATTTGGCGATGATGATGGTAAGTGCATGCATATGGACGTGCAGGTATACGAGTGTGGTTGGTTTTCTTTTTATGTGAGGCAGACATAATACATACATATTGCAATGGGCTGCTACATTCGGGTGAGCCTGTGTACAGCATCACAGGGCTCTGCGTTAGACGATGACTTCAATCAGAGCCTGCTTCCTGACGGCACTGACGATTTTTTGTGTATGCTAGAAGAGAAGCTCGAGGGAGAATTTACATCCTTGACTCATCAAGCAAAGGCTGAATTTCTCTCTCTCCCTCTGATTGTGTGTATTTATTTTTCATATTTTTCACGGAAAATTCCGCATTGACCGTATGAATGATTTTTATTAAATCTGCGTCTGGTTTCGCACCACTTATCTGTGCATCCTCAGGCAATCTGTACAAAACATAATATAATAAGAGCTCATATAAACTATTCGATCCCCCAATTCTGAGGTGTAAATTAAACTTTTAAATAGCCACGTTTTTTAATAAAATAAGAAAGTACTGACATACGCTATTTATAACATAGTAACGTTGAACATTGCTCTGTAGCCACTCCCTACCATTCACGTCCAAAATATAGTCATCTGGAGAAAGCGGTAGTTAAAATTTAAAATTTTTATTTAAAATTTTTTTAAATGATGGTAGCAGAAATGACCTAGAAAATAAAAATAAAATACGATGCTGATACAACTCCCATAAACACGAACGACGAAGAGCGGAAGATGAGCATGAACAAACAGTTGAGTTTGGGTCATGTAAACATATCATAACATGACGTGCAAGCTGAGAGGAGCCGCGCGGCAGCGGACACGGCCTGGCTGACTGGCCGAAACCCGGAAAGCGCTTACGCAGTGGCGCGAGAATCGCCAAGGCCGGATGACGTGTACAAGGAGTGAAGAGTGGAGGATGCTGAACATTTGATAAACCATTCCTTATGTCTATTTTTGTTTAAATTCTGATACCTTACTAGGTGGCCAATATAAAAAATGGGCAGTTAGTTAAAACCATAAGAGTAATAAATGTATTAAAAGGAAGGTCAGCGTTGGTTGTAATATTGATGTTTTATTGATAGCAGAATCGATTTTCCATCACATAGTGATCATCTTCGGTGCTGTACACATTAAACTCAGACACTGGTTGCAAGTTATCAATACCCAAAACTGAGAAGCGATCAAAATCGCCAGTGTCTGAGTTTAATGTGTACAGCACCAAAGATGATCATAATGTGGTCGAAAATCGATTCTCCTATCAAGAAAACATGAACACTACAACCAACGCTGACCTTCCTTTTAATATAACATATATGATCGTGGTGCACACAGCACTCCATGGAGTCGTCAATAAAGTAATAAATGTAGTGGCTCTGAATGCGTAAGGCCCGGAGTACGCATAAAAATATATTGGACGGAACCTACTAACAAGTAAGCTATAGGGATAAGGCTATCTGTTTAAGTAATCAAAAATGTTCTAAAAGTCCATTGTGCCTCAGATCAGTCTTGTCATTAAGTGAGGAGGGAGGGGATTTCTTTAGAACTCCGAAGATTTCAACCTCTCCCTAAAAATTAATGGGTTGCCCTTACTTTCATAGTGTAACACCCACATGTTGTTCTGGATACCGATGATATATTGACCCGTTTCCCGCAAATGCGAACTTACGGACGATTTTGCTCCTGGGTCGTATTTTCAATACTGCAGCACTGCCTTCATCACCTATACACACATGCTTGGGTCTTTTTGGCCGAAAATGCCCCCTCTGATGATATCATCAGTGGTCGAACCCTAGTAAACGTCGTCCTGTCACCTGCGCAATCAACACTCCTAGATAATCATGGGCATCACAGACGCCTGGGCTGCCGACATATCGATGAGGTCACTGTAGTTTTTATAAAGCTCGATTACCGGCTACCAGCAACCACTCAGCCTATTTTGTGAGTGATAAAGAAGATAAGGAATGTCACACATCATTACAATCCTCTGTGATTTGAGGTGCACTTGGCTACAGGATATCATATCCCCACGTCGCTAATACAGTCAGGTATCCTCATCAGATACTCTTCCTATGTACCCACTCGTTTCAGAAGTGAACTTTACAAAATTTTAAATGATATACAGTATCCTGCAATTAAGTGTAGTGTTATGTTATGCAGTCCATTGTACATTTACGGGGTAATAATGGTTTGATATTCTGGGGTACCTCAGTTGTTGAGTGATTTCATAAATATACCCAGAAGTTAATGTAGGCTGTGTACGCTGCATTTCAAGAAAGAGATACTGCAAAAGCTCCTAGTAGGGCTCCGTGTTTGCAAGTTTATGTTCATGTGCTTGATCCATTACATGGGCTGCTCCACTTACCTCTTGTAGTGGATACAGCTGATAATGTTCAAAGTAACTAGAGTAATCTCTTTGTACGGTGGTTCTGGCATGCAAGAGGAAAACATCTTGAATGTGCAAGTAAATCACAACTGAATAATATTAAAGAGTATTATAAACATAATGGTACTGAATTCCCTACGTGAGACCAGGACGGCGATAGATTTGAAGGCGTAACCCAAATCTGCGTACACGGATGGAAAAAAAGATCCAACACCAAGAAGGAGATATGCGACATAAATGAAAGTTGGTAGGCGTGTTTTTGCATGTGGAAGTTGATGTCTAATCAAATTTCATACTAGTAGCGTAGGACTGGCGCTGTAAGTAACGCGTTAGTTTCGTTTGAGATTGGACGTGGTGAGTTGATGTTAGTCAAGAATGCCTTCAAGGCGCCAAAGACGCCATTATCAGCAAAAACAAAAAATGGCTCTGAGCACAATGGGACTTAACATCTGAGGTCATCAGTCCCCTAGAACTTACATCCACTTAAACCTAACTAACCTAAGGACATCACACACTTCCATGCCCGAGGCAGGATTCGAACCTGCGACCGTAGCGGTCGCGCGGTTCCAGACTGAAGCGCCTAGAGCCGCTCGGTCACACCGGCCGGCCATTATCAACACCTCACTTAGTTTGGACGAGGTCGTAGAATAGCGCCAGGAGAAACTGGGTGTTCCCTCTGCGATACTGCAGAAAGACTTGGCAGAAATGTAGCCACTGTACATGGTTGCTGGCAGTGGTGGACACAAGAAAGTGGGGTCGCAAGAAGACTGTGCTTCGAACGACCACATGGCACTAGGGAGAGGTAAGCCCAACGTGTTTAGCGTTTCACTCCGGCGCATCATACCGCAACTGAAGCATAAATTTGAGCAGCTGTTGAGACAAAAGTGACACAACAAAGTGCTACAAATCGATTACTTCAAGGACAGCTCCGCGCCAGATGTCCTGTAGTTTGCGTTTCACAGACCCTACCCCACCAACATTTGCGACTTCCACAATGTCATGCGAGGGCTCATTGGAGGGCATGGTGGACGTCTATTGTGTTTTCTGGTGAAAGGAAGTGCCAGTGATGACCGTGCGTTGGTTACAAGAAGGCCAGTTAAGAGCATGCAGCCAAATTGTCTGTCTGCTAGACAGACTGGACCTACACCTGAAATTATGGTCTGGGGTGCAATTCCGAATAACGGCAGGAGGATTCAAGTGGTTATCTTATACATCATGACTACAAATTTGTATATCAGTCTGGTGATTCGATCAATTATGTAGCCATTCATGAACAGCATTCCGAGGGATTATTTCCAACAGGATAACACTCACCCACATACTGCCGATGTAACTGAAAATGCTCTACAGAATGTTGACATGTTGCCTTGGTTGGCTCGGTCACTAGAAGTGTCTCCATTCGAGCACATATTGGACACCATTGGACGACAACTCCAGTGTCATTCACAAACAGCGTTAACCGTCCCTGTGGGGATCGACCAAATGCAACGGGCATGGAATCCCATCCCACAAACTGATGTCCGGTACCAGTAAAACACAATGCACGCACGTTTGTATGCTTGTGTTCAACATTTTGGAACCAGTAATGTCCCATGTTGGAGCTAATACTGGGAAGAGTCACCTGCTCAGTCATCGCTTCTGGTTGAAGGAATTTGTTAATATAAATACTGACAAAAAGGCTTCCATGACACGTGATTTAAAAAAAATGCTAATTAAGGAACAAAATATTTATCACGGCTGTAAACATGTCTCCGCAACCAACGTTCAGCCTATCTTTCTACATTACAGTCTCAAATTCGATTTTCATTCTTAGTAGTACCTGGTACCAGCCATATATCTATTCCCTGTGCTATCTGGGCACTGTTTACATTTATAAGCAAGAATGTTTCTGGGACCTTACCATAAGCGCCCCTGCAGTTAATTAACACTGTATACTAGTACAGGTGGTCTACAACCAGCACCCGTGGCCTATGCAGTTCCGCTTCGAGCGACGAGCGGGAAGGTTCTTGTTTATTTCACTTGTCGCAGCGTCGCTTGTGTGAACTTTCCCTCGTTAGTGTTGTTCTGTCTGCCGAGTGAGTCGTAACGCCTACGCTCCACCTTACTGTCTGTTTGCGTTCGTCTACTTGCAGCGGCGTCGGCCGCTCCGATATGGTTACCACAATTTCCACGCGTATTCCACAAAAATGTACTGTGTGCTGTACTTACTATAAAACATCGCGACACGTGCAGCACAGGTCTCTAGAAATCCACGATTGGCTTGTCGATACAATTCGTGCGAACTGTGATCACCGCTTATTTTGATGCAGACGAGTACGTGCTTTACGTGAAATTTGTGGATCCCCTGCACGTTGAAAGATTACTGCCGCCACATGGTTCTCAAGTCCCGTTCCAGCATCGCGATAATTCCATCAGTATGGTGTCATTCGCAGATGCTGAAATCGAATGTACTAAACTTCGAGTGTTCAACCTCTTTCCAGAAGGTGATGACAACTTTTTGAAGGACATACTTACTCCTTATCACAACGTGAAAAACGTCCGTCGCTAACTTTGGTCTACTCAACACAGATTACAGTGTTATAGTGGGATTCGTTCCGTGGAAATGCATGCCAAACGCAATATTCCATCACGTTTACAACTGTGTGGTTACCGCGTTTGTGTCATGTAGACTAGTTAAGAGGGAACCTGCTTCCTACGTAATGAAAGTGGACACGTTCGGCCTAATTGCCCGCGGAGGGTTTTTGTATTAAAGCCGCCATTAGTCCAGCGTAACAAATTTACGGTTGCTGATCTTGTTTCTTCCCTTCCCACCGTCGGATCTTCCTCTGCTTCGCATCATTATGAACATACAGTCAGTTCTGATAATCGTGTCAATGATTTTCCGCCTTTACTTACGCGATAGCCGGCCAGAGTGGCCGTGCGGTTCTAGGCGCTACAGTCTGGAGCCTCGGGCATTGATGTGTGTGATGTCATTAGGTTAGTTAGGTTTAAGTAGTTCTAAGTTCTAGGCGACTGATGACCTCAAAAGTTAAGTAGCATAGTGCTCAGAGCCGTTTGAACCATTTTTCCGCGACAGGTTCAGAATCCCATTGCCCCCAGGAGAGAACCTGTAACAGTGATAAACAAGAGATGTCACACTCAGGATGGTGATGGTGAGGATTTGGCTGTGTCTTCTGCACCAACCTTTTCGGCAGAGACTGTGTCCCTTGCTTCTCTCGATGCCACGATACCTCCCGTACGTAGTACAGGGAGTGGGGAAGAAGTTATCTCCAGCATCCCTCCTGTTCGCGTAGTGGCTCCTTCTGAGCTGCCTGTGTCGGAGAGGGAGTGGAGCTCCCCTCTTCGTCTTCGTGTCCTCCATTACAGTCTGAGACGATACAATGTCCTCCTGCTACTTCGTCTTCAGCCGCCGATGGTTTCTTGAATTTGTCGACTACAGTTGGTCAAGGAAGGCAGAATTCGGTTACGATTGTAGATATAGCCGTAATCAGCTACTATTGGTTCCCTTTAGCAATTAATCACATTTATTTTAACATGTTTATTCCAGACTCAACAATAAATCAATATATAACTCGTTATTAATGAAGGAATAAACAACTGTGTAATTAATAGTGCTTTCAGTGCATTACAATTTAGCAAATAAGCATAAAATATAGACACAGCAAATAATGTTTCAAAAACAAGCCAATGTTATCCCAATTAGAATTTTAAGGCAAGTAATCACAGTCACAATTGACGGCCTTTAATGCTAAGAACGGCATGTATAAAAAATTTAACAAACATACTGTAAAAAAAATGCCATAGCAGACGTTAATTTAAAAAGACAGGCAACTGATCACCAAATGGGTAGGACATAGTGATGATGAACCTGGTAGCACAACCATTTAAACCTGCTGTAACACCAATAATGGAAATTATATAAAAAAAATTAGAAACATACAATAAAACAGCAAATACAATAATAAAACACAGAGGCCAGTCACAGACGGTGCACGAGGAATCGACATCTGAGCAGCTCCGGCAAAAAAACACTTTTGCGAGCGACGAGATAGGCAGCCAAAAGTTGCATTCGCTTCACAGAATGGTAACTCAGACTAGTGGCAGTCTAGCGAATAACTAACGTTAATCTTGCTGAGGGTACCTGATGTCCAATAAACCAGATGCAAAGATGTAAAAACACGCCAAAGCTGGAACCGGCAGTCTGGACTCCGCCCACAGAATACTGTGCTTAGAGCGCCCAGAACGAGAAAGGAATCACTACCACCAGAGAATAAGATTCGCGAGCCCACCTACAATCAAGAAAGATGTCAAAACTACGCGCCTAACTGGACAGCAGTGGCAGGCCGAGAAAGCGTACACTGCCATTACATACACTAACCAACAGGGCAGGTAACTAGGGCTTTAGCGGACATGAGCCAGGAAAAATATCGCTGGTTGAACGTAACAAATAGTAACAAACTGAACGCAATAAATATTAATTAAAAGTCCAGGAAAGCTAATCAGATCCGCCTTCCGCAAGCACTCCACTCGTTGGTCTTCACCTTGGCAACACTACAAGCAGCAACACGGGCCCAATCACTAGAGAATCGCAAGATCTCGCAATCGTCGAGGTTTTTCTACTTGAATCCAAATGCACTCAACTTAAAGCTTGCAGGATCCGGTTTGCTACGAGGCCGTGCACCTTCGTGACCACAGGCCTTCGATCTGGCAGTCAATGCTCGCCGCCAGCGGTCCCGGCGTGTTCCTGCACTGCGCGGACCAGGCTCCTCCTGAGTCCCCAACCGAACTGCAAAATGCCACGATCCAGAAGAACAACGTCACTGTAAAGATGGGGCCACATTTACTACTTGTCGATAACTGCCGCTGGTGCCACTAGTGGACAGGCAACGCTTGCGAAACCAAGTGGCGCCAGTTAACACGAGAAGAAGACAAACAACCGCAACCATGTCAGCTAAACGAAACGGTCTGGTCTCCAACAGAGGACAGAAACCTAAAAACAGCACCAATGCGAGCTGCAGCACGGCTCAACAGTAACTACCAAGGAGAATAAAATTAGCGACCAATTATCACCTGTTGCACTGGCAGTTCAAGAGAATGCTTCCGTCTTAGTTACTGGAACTGCATTATATGACCCTAATTCTGAAGGGCAGGAAGCTGTGCCTATGACCCCTCCCACACCTCCGTCTGCAGAGGCCGCCATGCCTTCTAGCCGACAGAAACGGCGTTTACAACCTGACTGTGTTGTGGCACGAAAGACATCTAAGGAAAACAGTTGCGTTGACGTGGCTTCTTGTCCCCCGATGTCGGATTCCTCTGTGGATTCCGCAATGGACCTTGACTCTCAGCTGTCTACCTAATTCTATTCGGACGTTCCGTACATCCCTGTAAAGCTGTGATCAACGACCCAAGCCTACACGTTCGTTTCCTTAAACATTAATAGTGTGGAATCAAAATTGCGATTGGCTACACTTCGTCAGTTCATTTATGATTCATGTGCGGATATAGTCTTCTTACAGGATGTGTTCTTTAGGCATTTCTCCTTACTTGGTTTTCATGTGATCTTTAATGTAGCACCCGAATATTCTGTGGATATCCCCTTATTACTTCGCGAATGCATCCATATCGCTGAGGTGGAAATCTTGGATTCTGGCAGGGGCATAGGTTGTCAACTTTATAATATTATCTTGATCCTTCTGGCTCTGGTCGCGCAGTGGATGGTTTATATGTTACGTAAGAGTCCTCTGAGTATTCTGTTGGGTGGTGATTTTAACTGTGTGTTGCGTCCTGCATATCAATTTCCAAAATTTAATTTCTGTCGTGAAATACATAATTTGGTCCGCTCCTTACGCCTAAAACACGTGTGGATATGTAAATACCCAGCCTTTGTAAATTTACTCACTTTACTGCGACTTCCAGTAGCCGCTTCTAGTAATCGGTTTCATAGGTTTACTTGTCAGACTACCTGCGTGATTGCATTCTTAATGTTGAAGTCATCCCATCTTCCTTTACGGGTGACCGTGCTGTGACTACAATCCCAAATCTAGAACTGCAACCAGTTAAATCGTTTCGCATTCCATGGTGTTAAACTTCGCTCACCTAGCTGAGCCCTCTCTCGATGACGTGATGCGAGCCGTGTGGGTGCGAACTCTACGGTCCTCTGGGAAGTGCTCTTCTGTCCTTGACTGCTGGACACAGCTGGCAAACCAGAGGTTCAGGCAAATTTCGATGCTTTTTTGTGCTGCCAAAGCGCGAGACTTTCGGAAATCCTACGTATATTATTATTCCATCCTTTGTGAACTTTATGATGCTGCGGATCACGCGGATAGCGGATGTCAGGCATGTGAAGGCAAAATTCATGACCTTGAAAAGAATACAAGAAGGGTGGAAAATGCGATCCAAACCACGACCATTAATGACGGAAGAAGTGACTTCCTTACATCATTTGCTTTGGCATCAGACACGTCGCCGAGGCGCTTGTATACATTCTCTCACAACATATAGTGGACGTATCGTATGGAAGCAAGCCGATATAATGCGTGTCTTACAACAATACTATGTAGACATCTACGACGTCGATGATGTCAGTACAACCCCTTGTTACTCACTAGCCAGCATCTTGGATACAACAATTACAACTGAGCATAATGAAACGCTGTTAGCTGCATTTCAGCCTGAGGAAGTCTACAGATAAATTGTGGGATCGCCTTCTCAAGTCTCTGGGTGCAGATGAACTTCCCAAGGAATTTTACGTCCGCTTCTGGACGCTGTTGGGTGCTACCTTTACTACTCTTTTGAACGACGTGTTACAGGGTAGAGTGGTTCCAACCTCGCTGAAAGTGGGAAAAATTATTTTAATCTGGAAACGCTATGAAGCAGCTTCTCCTGATAGTTATCGGCCAATTACTTTGTTCACATTTGATAATAAGACTGTGACGGGAGCAATTGATAGCAGGATGCCGACTAAAAAGATCATAGCTGCATACCTAGTAGTACCATTCTTACTCCTGCAGTCGAGTATCGTGAAGTGGTTTCGGTTGTTGCTGTCATGTCCGTCCCTTGTGCCCTTGCTTTCCTAGACGTTGGAAAGGCATTTGATAGTTTTAACCTCGACTTTTTGCTTCGGTTCTGGAGGCTGTTGGTTTTACTGTTGACACACTGCTAGTGCTCTCAAATCGATTTACGGGTATTTCAGCTTCGGTGGTTGTTAATGGCCAACTGACGCCCCCTATAAATATCCGTCGGGGAGTGCCTCAAGGAAGCCCCGCTGTCAATGACTCTGTTTGTGTTATCTCTGGAGCCCCTGCTTCGGATGTTGGCATCCCAACTAAAAGGTTGGACTCTTTCCGGAGGGACGATAGCTGTTCGGGCGTACGCGGATGACGTCATGGTTCTACTCCGCAGTTCTGCGGAAATACCTCGAATGATGGCTGTAATCGACGATTATTGTCGGAATTCAGTTGCTCCACTTAATGAAGGTAAATGCAAGCTTCTTAATTTGCGAAGTTTTGATGACGCTGTTGTTCCATGGGGTACTGTGGTGGATCGGCATACGCCTCTCAGTATCATCATTGATCACTGTCCACTCAAAATGGCGACGCTCAACTGGAAGTTTGTTGCGGACAAAATACAGGGAGCGATACTAGAACGCGAAAGGCGTTCTCTTACTCTGCTCCAGAAAGTTCGAATACTGGATACATGCGTCTTACGCAAAGCTTATTACGTGGCCAAAGTTTGCCCGCTTCCCTCGCTGATGGCGAAGAAACTACAGCAACTGTCTCGTCGTTTCTAATGGAAAAGCCACATATTTCGCTAATGGTATGAGGTGACCACGAAGCCTCCTTCCTTTGGGGAACGGGCCTGGCTGATATACCAAGGATGACGTAGATGCTATATGTGCGACGTACTGTTGTGATAACTCAAGAAACTCACACATTCATGTCTCGTTTATTTCTCTGTGTCTGTCCTGTTAGTCTTGAACCCGCTTTTGATGTTGGTCGCATAAATTGTAAGTTAAAACACATTCGCGACTTTTATCTTGCGGTGAGCTATTTAGGGGCTGACATTTTATGGAGACCCGTCCTCACCATGTAACTCCTAAACTCGTTGGAAAGCAGTACCTTGCCCGAACCTCGTTGAAAGAGTATCGCCGCAAACAAACTGGGCGACAGTTTCGTGCCTTATCGGTGTTCCTATTTTGCCGATGCGCGTCGCGTCCTCTTGGTATAAGGTACTCAGTAACTTGAATCCAACGAACGAGCGATTTTTCCGTATTGGTCTTAGCGACACAGATTTATGTAGTCGTTGTACGTCTACAGATACGATTCGACATAGCTTTACTTGTGGAGGCCGTATGACAAATTGGTCTTGGATTAGGACGCAATTAGTCTTCCTTACTGCATCTTCTGAGACTTTGTACGTTACGGACATCATATTGCCACCAGATTCTTCTATTTTTCACGGTCGAAAATCCATACCGTTATGTGGTTACTGGGGCACTTTGTTCATTATGTTGTAGAAGGCGAGGGGCAAGATCAAATGAACTTCATGCAGTACATGACCACTGCCTATTGGATATGCTTGGGAATGCCTCGATATCGAGACCTCTTCGCTAACATGTTGAATTTTTTACTGTAGGCAATGTGTTTGTTAATTTCATTGCTCTGAAAATATGTGTTTTCCTTGTTCTGTATGTTTCCCATGTGATTTGCTTCGACTTGTTCTCTCCCAGTTTACCTGTTCGTTTTGTTCAGTGTTTTGAGTCAGTGTCGCTCCAGTTCTATTGTACAATGTGAATAGATGAAGTATGTATAAACGTGGGCGTATGCACTCCTTGAAATCATATTGACATTTTCTTAGTTTGCTATTTAGAATATAATCTGCTTCGTTTGTCTTTTTGCTTTCGGACTATATACTCGTATAAAAACTAATATACACAATAAACCAAAATTCAACAAAAACAAAAAATTAAAAATCTAAAAAATTGTATATATAGATAAAAATCATGACAGCTTGTTGGTTGTTTTTCGGCTAGGTTCTCGGTTTTTTTCCTTTCTCCTTCTACTATTATTTTGAGATCGTAAGTAATTTTTTCTCCCATTTGCAGTTTACATTACATGATGATTCGACTATGGTCTACAGCAGTTTCATGATAGAACTAAGTCACTCTGATAATAAAAAAAGGATGTAGCGTCTTTGATTCACAGTCAAAACACCTTCGGTTCCAGGTTGGAATCCTGCTGCTGCTTATATTTTGATTAATAATCAGCATTTGCGGCCGGAGACTTCCGGCATAAGAAGTCACCCATCATTCTGCCAACAGCCTTGTCAAAGAGGGCAGAGGAGCGGACGGAGGTTCAGGGCACTCTCTTGTCCTAGGGGTCGGAAACTGCCCCTAAAGGCGGAAGAATAGACAATGAACAACGGCATGAGGATGCAGAAGGCAATGGAAACCATTGCATTAAAGAAACGAAACGTGTATCCACAGGACATGTCGCCTGTGTAATAGAAGAAGTATCATGATGATCTCTCCATTGCCAAAGGTTCTGGAATAGTCCCCCATTCGGATTTCCGGAGCGGACTGCAAAGGGGGAGGTTACCACGAGAAAAAGACAAAATAATCAACGGAAGGATAACGTTCTACGAGTCGGGGCGTAGAAGCCTGAACGTGGTAGGGAAACTAGAAATTGTGAAAAGGAAAATGCAAAGGCTCAATCTAGATATAATAGGAGTCAGTGAAATGAAGTGAAACGAAGGATTTCTGGTCAGATGAGTATAGGGTAATATCAACACCAATAAAAAATGGTATGACGAGAGTAGGACTCGTTATGACTAGGAAGGTAAGACAGATAGTGTGTTACTGTGAACAGTTCAGTGATAGGTTTGTTACTATCAGAATCGACAGCAAACCAACACCGACAACGATAGTTCAGGTATACGTGCCGACGTCGCAAGCTGAAGATGAACAGGTAGAGAAAGTGTATGAGGATATTGAAAAGGTAATACAGTATGTAAAGGGAAGTGAAACTCTAATAGTCATGGGAGACAGGAATGCCGTTGTAGGAGAAGGAGTAGAAGAAAAGTTACAGAAAAATATGGGTTTGGGACAAGGAATGAGGCAGGAGAAAGACTAATTGAGTTCTGTAACAAGTTTCAGATAGTAATAGCGAATACTCTGTTCAAGAAACACAAGACAAGGAGGTATACTTGGAAAACGCCGGGTGATACGGGAAGATTCCAGTAAGATTACCTCATGGTCAGACAGAAAGTCCAAAATCAGGTACTGGATTGTAAGGCATACCCAGGAGAAGATATAGGCTCAGATCACAATGTAGTAGTGATGAACAGTAGGCTGAAGTTCAAGACATTAGTCAGGAAGAATCAATATGCAAGTAAGTGAGATACGGAAGTACTAGGGAATCGCGAGATACGGTTGAAGTTCTCTAAGGCTATAGATACAACAATAAGGAATAGCTGAGTAGGCATTACAGTTGAAGAGGAATGAACATCTCTAAAATGGGCCATCACAGAAGTTGGGAAGGAAAACATAGGTACAAAGAAGGTAACTGTGAAGAAACTATGGGTGACAGAAGAAAGACTTCAATTGATCGATGAAAGGAGGAAGTACAAAAATGTGCTGGAAACTCAGGAATAGAGAAATAATTAGGAAGTGCAGGGAAGCTAAGACAAAATTGCTGCAGGAAAAATGTGAAGACATCGAAAAACAAATGACT
Source organism: Schistocerca gregaria (assembly GCF_023897955.1). Lineage (NCBI taxonomy): Eukaryota > Metazoa > Arthropoda > Insecta > Orthoptera > Acrididae > Schistocerca > Schistocerca gregaria. Next base: position 515,084,498 of record NC_064921.1, on the reverse strand, counting down.
GTCGGAAGGACAGCCTTAGCATGCAGGAAAGTCAAAACAACCTTCGGTGACATTAGAAGCAGGGGTAATAACATTAAGAGTGCAACGGGAATTCCACTGTTAAATTAAGAGGAGAGAGCGGATAGGGGAAAAAAATACATTTAAAACCTCTATGAGGGGAAGATTTGCCTGATGTGATAGAAGAAGAAATAGGGGTCGATTTAGAAGAGATAGGGGATCAAGTATTAGTGTCAGAATATAAAACTGATTTGTAGGACCTTAGATCAAATAAGGCAGAAGGGATGGATAACATTCCATCATAATTTCTAAAATCATTGGGGAAGTGGCCAGAAAACGACTATTCATGTTGATGTGTAGAATGTATGAGTCTGGCGACATACCATCTGACTTTCGGAAAAGCATCATCCACACAATTCCGAAGACGGCAAGAGGTAACAAGTACGAGAATTATCGCACAATCAGCTTAACAGCTCATGCAGCCATGTTGATTACAAGAATAATACACAAATTAATTGAAAAGAAAATTGAGAATGCGCTAGAAGACGATCAGTTTGGGTGTAGGAATTGTAAGGGTACGAGAGCGGCAATTCTGAGGTTGTGGTTAAAAATGGAAGCAAGACTAAAGAAAAATCAAGACACGTTCATTGGATTTGTCGACTTGGAAAAAGCGCTCGACAATGTAAAATGCTACAAGGCGTTCGAAATTCTGAGAAAAATAGGGGTGAGCTGTAAGGAGAGACGGGTCATATACAATATGTATACAACCAAGAGGTTGTAATAAGAGTGGGCGAACAAGAATGTAGTGCTCGTATTAAAAAGGGTGTAAGGCAAGGATGTAGTCTTTCACCCCTACTCTTCAATCTGTACTTCGAGGACGTAATGACTGAAATAAAAGAAAGGTTCAGGAGTGGAATGAAAATTCGAGGTCAGAGGATATCAGAGCTACGATTGGCTAATTGCTATCCTCAGTGAAAGTGAAGAAGGATTACATAATCTGCTGAACGGAGTGAACAGTCTAATGAGTAAGGAGTATGGATTGACAGTAAATCGAAGAAAGACGAAGATAAGTAGAGTTCTGCAACGTAGGCAGCAAAATAAAGAAATGGCGGACGGAGCAACGAGGACATCAAAAGCGGACTAACAATGGCAAAGGGCATTTCTGACCAAGGGAAGTCTACTAATAACAAATAACAGCTTTAATCTGAGGAAGAAAGTTCTGATAATGAACGTCTGGCGTACAGCATTGTATGGTAGTGAAACATGGAATGTGGGAAAACCGGAACAGAACAGAATCGATGCATTTGAGATGTGGTGCTACAGACGAATGTTGAAAATTACGTGGACTGATAAAGGAAGGAATGAGGAGTTTCTGCACAGAGTCGGAGAGAAAGACATTGGTCAGGAGAAGCGGCAGGATGACAGGATATCTGTTAACACATGAGGGATTGACTTCCATGGTACTAGAGGGAGATGCACAGCGCAAAAACTGTAGAGAAAGATTAGAATACATGCAGAAAAAACACCAACGTTACGCTTTGAGTTATTTATTAACTAGTTATTTGTTCACAAATTTCTATTCCATATTCGGTTTTGATCTCCTATGGTGAACTCTGTGAAGTTAAGACTGACACAAATGCTTGAGAATTATTAACATCCACAGAACAGTAGAGTTATATCACTTGTTAAAAAAGAAATTGTGTGTTGTTATTATTTGAAGTGAAAGTATGTAGTTAAGCATGCGACAGTGAGGTATCGAAGCTTGACTATAAACATTAGAGATTATTTTGTACTTTGAAGCCATATTAAGTAAAATGTAACTGAGTAATTATTTGGGCAGCAGAAGTAAAATAACTGAAAGAAAACTGACCATCATTTTTTAAATGGCAAGGTGATGGAAGACGTTGATTGCTTGAGATTCGGGTTTACTATCACTCATCCAAGTTGGACACAAATCGTAGATACATACAAAACGCTTCGAAAGCGGTCAAATCACACCCATGACATGATCTAGGATGTCAATGAGGAATTAACCTAATGTTTTCAATACTTATTCCCCAAGTGCTGGTGTACCTTAGTGTTTAGAATAATACTGTGCTTAGATGTAAAATATGAAAAAAACGGAAGTAAGCACTTAACAGTAAAACATGTTCAATTAGGAATAATGCCTGGATATATTATTGCATGAGTAACGTGGTTATTTGAAGGCGAATAATAAATTTTATAAAGCTGCGTAGTTGTTTCCATAGCAGTATATGTTTTTCATGCAATTAAACTTTTATGATCAATCCGTTTGACATCATTCCGCTTCGTTAAGTCTGCGTATTTTATCCGAACTCTAACCGTTTCTGCAATTAATGCCGCTAATATTTTACGCTTAATGAAGCATGTAACATTTTATGTGAGTGTGGTCAAAGCCAGGTACCAATAATTAACTTTTCATAACGAAACTAAATATTAGAGCACCTCATATCTCGCAATAACTGTGATTTATGGCAACTGCGTCATTGACAAACTATTTTTAAATTACAAACGACGCTCACCAAATTTTTAGTTTCACATCGCATTCAATATTCAGTATTAATATGGCACTGAACGAAGCAAGTAGAACTATGCTTCAACATATTCAAATCAAATAATGGAGTGTAATTGTATGCCTGACTTGTTGTTTGACAGGGATGTATTTCATTAAATAGATGACAAAGGCGCACTTTTCTTAATTACCCTAAATTAATTAAGTAAATGGAACACCGTGGACAGTATATGAACAAAGAGGAACAAGAGAATAAAAACACTGTCAAAAAATACCCCCTACGTCTTTACTTTCTGCAGATTTGCAAGATGTTTAGTCTTCATTCAGATTTCTCTTCCTTAGTTGGAAAACTGCGAAACGTTTTAAATTTACAGCAGTTTGCGCACAGCAGTTAACAGAGTACGGAAGCTCTTTTAATTGACCGGTCATTAGGTATAGTTTCAAGTTAATCGTATTGATTTCCATGCATACGGAAGGAAATTGTAGCCTCATTTTAGTAATAATCTTCCTCGGCAGGCAGAACGAATTTAAAAACCTTAGAAACGCTACGGATGATCTTTTCAGATTTTTATTTTTCATTTTTTTTAATCAGTTTTCTGCCTATTTTGATGCCGACCATGGCGGCCTCCTCTCCTTAGACAACCTCTTCGACTCAGAAAATGAATGTATCGAGCTACTGGACGGCACAGTGCACCTAGGGTTATTGGAACTGTTCTCTTAAGGTTTTTTTTTTTTTTTTTTTTTTTTTGCGGCACTTCAGTGAGATGGAGGTCGTTGTGATGAATATGAGATGATATGACAATGTCAATTAAAAAGAACCAGTATTCGTGTGGGAAAGTTATTCGACCGGACAGGGAATCGAACCGAGGACAACACCATCCGAAGGCAGTGACCCTAAACATTAGACGACGAGCCGCAGATTTATTCGAAACTCGGTTTTCGTCTGCAGCTATTACTCTCTACAGTTCCCTGATGTCTTAAGAAATATCCTATCATCCTTTCATTCCTTCTTGTCGGTGTTTCCTACCTACTTCTTTTCTCGTCGATTCTGCAGAGAACCTCCTCGCTACCCACGTTATCAGTCCATCTAATTTTCAACATCGTCCTACAACAGGACATCTCAAAATCTTCGATATTCTTCTTTCCTGGCTCCTCTACAGCCTGTCATATCATTCCCCACCAGAAGATGCTGTTCATTAGACGTATATTATCTGAACTTCCTTCCTCAATCTAAGATCTATGTTTCCTATTAGTACATTTACTTTCTCCGACTTAGCATAATTCCCCAAGTTCATCAATTATCATGTTACGTTTATCGCTAATTACATTCCTCCTGCTCCTCGTTACTTTCATATTTCTTCTATTTATTCTCAGTTCATAGCCTGTACTCATTACCATGTTCATTCCATTCAAGGCGTCCTGTAATTCTACCTCATTTTCAAAAAGGACACCAAGGACATCAGCGAATTTTGGCAGTAATATCATTTCATTCTAAATTTTACTCCCACTCTTGAAACGATCTTATAGGCCCGTCACTGCTTCTTCCCTGTACAACACGAAAAGTGGGTGCGAAAGACTGATCCCTATTTTACCGCCTTTTTAATCCAAGAACTTCGTTGTTGATCTTCAGATTTTATTGGTCCCTCCTCGTTTCTGTACATATTATGTCTTACCCCTCTTCCCCATAGCTTACTCCTATTTTTCTGAGAATTTCGAAGTTCTTGCACGACTTTCCATTGTTGAAGGCTTTTTATGTCGAAAAATCCTATGAAAGTGTCTTCATTTTTCTTAAGTCTTACTTTCATTAGGAGGCTGAGCGCCAGGACTGCTTCTCTGCTGCCATTACTTTTCCTAAGTCCAATCTCATCATCACGCAACAGATCCTCGTTTCTGTCAAATTATCGCGCCCAGTGCTGTTTTCTGCAATATGTTATGCAAGTTACAATTTTTGACTCATTTTACACACACCTAAATACATGTTTTCTTACTATTTTACCTGTTTTTGCTCAGGTTTTAAGAAGACACACTTCAAGACTAGACTGTGAACGTTTAAAAATTTCCGCAATGCATTACTTAACAGCACACCACTGCTGTTTACGGTTTAGGTGCTACTTTACTCTTTCTTCGCAGTATTCCTCATGGAGCCACATTTTTCAAGAAGATGCACTTAAAAATATGGGTCCCTAACACATTTCTCATGCTCTTTGAAAGTTGCCTTCCATTTGAACTTTCTAAGCTGGGTACTAGCAGTAAAAGGCAGCCTGGATGGCTGATTAGTGGGGTAGGGATATCATGTAGAAGAAAGCGGGAATCGTATGGAAATGTTATAAGTAGTCACAATAAAGGCTACATTAGCCTATTACAAAGATTACTGTAACGTGCTTAAAAATGTTTTTAGGAAGGCAAAGAAAATGTGGTGCTGAAATAGAATAGCTAATTCACAGGTAGGAGAAAAACCATGAGCTCAGTCATGAAGGAAGTGTGTAGTGTTTCTGTTACTGATAAGTCAGATATATGTACAGTATTCAACACCACCTTTCTGAAAATAGCTGGTGAATTAGATGAAAACTTGATTTCCACAGGGAATCATATGACTCGCTCGGTAAGTCCTCTGTGATTCTGACAAAAGAAGATGTTGTTGTTGTGGTCTTCAGTCCAGAGACTGGTTTGATGCAGCTCTCCATTGTACTAAATCCCGTGCAAGCTTCTTCATCTCCCAGTACCTACTGCAACCTACGTCCTTCTGAATCTGCTTAGTGTATTCAGCTCTTGGTCTCCCTCTACAATTTTTACCCTCCACGCTGCCCTGCAATACTAAATTGGTGATCCCTCAGAACATGTCTCAGAACATGTCCTACCAACCGATCCCTTATTCTAGTCAAGTTGTGCCACAAACTCCTCTTCTCCCCAGTTCTATTCAATACCTCCTCATTAGTTATGTGATCTACACATCTAATCTTCAGCGTTCTTCTGTAGCACCAGATTTAGAAACCTTCTATTCACTTTTTGTCTAAACTATTTAACGTCCACATTTCTCTTCCATACATGCCTACACTCCATACAAATACTTTCAGAAAAGACTTCCTGATACTTAAGTCTATACTCGATGTTAACAAATTTCTCTTCTTCAGAAACGCTTTCCTTGTCATTGCCAGTCTACATTTTATATCCTCTCTACTTCGACCATCATCAGTTATTTTTCTCGCCAAATAGCAAAACTCATTTACTACTTTAAACGCCTCATTTCCTAACCCAATACCCGCAGCACCACCCAATTTACTTCGACTACATTCAGTTATCCTCGTTTTGCTTTTGTTTATGTTCATCTTGTATCCTATTTTCAAGACACGCTCCATTCCGTTGAGCTGCTCTTCCAGGTTCTTTGCTGTCTCTGACAGAATTACAATCTCATCGGCGAACCTTTAAGTTTTTATTTCTTCTATCTGGACTTCCTACTTCAATTTTTCTTTATTTTCTTTACTGCTTGCTCAATATACAGATTGAATAGCATCGTGGACAGGCCAAAATCCTGTCTCACTCCTTTCCCAACCACTGCTTTCTTTTCATTCCCCCGACACTTAAGTCAATGAATATGATGGAGTATCTACTAGAACACTAAAGTATTGTGCCGCACATGTCAGCCCTGTTCTTAACTATATCTGCAATTTTCCTTTAAGCAATGGTCGGTTTCCTTGACGATTAAAGTACTCAGTAATAACGTAACATTATAAAACTGGAGAAAGGGATAGTGCAGTTAATTTTGGACCTATTTCTATGCCATCAGAGTTTGCTAAATTTATTGAAATGGGCTATGTCTATCACGGTAATTGACCATTTCTTCTCACATAATTTGCTGTCAAATATGCAGTTTGGTTTTAGAAATGGTTTAACAACTGAAAATGTTGTATTCTCTCTTCTCTTTGAGGTAGAAGATGGATTAATTAAAACGTTTCGAACGCTAGGTGTCTTTTTTGATTTTACTAAGGCATTTGATTGTGTTGACAAGAAATGGCAACGAAATGAAAATTACATATCATGTAATTGATGAGGCAAAGAACATGGGGCAGCTAAGTATTATACATGATATTTGTCACCTTTCGGACGAAGTTCAAATTGACAACAATATGTATTTCGCCACTTATTTGTTCATACTTTTATCACAGAAACATTGAATATTACTAATTTTTCAGCACTAAATTGTTTATGTCTGGTACCAGTTTCTGAACACCACTAATTCGAAGGTAATCTTTTAAAGGGAAGTGTGCCAGTGAGCCTCCATTGGCGGATTTCGTTTTCTTCGTTGCGGAAGAAAAGCTGCTCCCACATATATGTACGTTTAGATTGGTGCTTAAGTTCGTAGCGTTTTTGTTACGCATACTGGTACTCAGGTAGCTGTGGCGTTATTTACCGATTATTACCTTTTATTTGTAGTTCGCTGTTGCTATTTGAGTTTACATGTTGCCATTTTGTCATCTGTAGATGGTGACAAGAGCTGTGGACCCTAAAAGATGGAGTACCAAGTGGAGAAATCGGAGCATTTCCGACATACTCTGCTGTCTGAGTTCAATAGCGGCGTGACAGCAGCGGAGGCAGCTAGAAACATTTGTGCCATGTATGGGGTGAATGCCACTCGACAGAGCACAGTAAGAAAATCGTTTTCTGGTTTAGGGAGGACCTTTTCCACATTAGTGACCCTCCACGTTGAGTATGATCTCTGTGGATTGATGAAGATCGTTTAAACGCATTAATCCACAATTATCCAACTCATTGTATCAGAGAACTAGCAATCCCCAATAACCCACCTCATTGTATTAGAGGACTAGCAAATATTGTGAACTGTGATCATTCCACCATAGTGGAATATTTGCGTGTAATGGTAAAGGTCGGGTGTATAGGTACCGCATACTCTAAGCCAAATCAGCGGCTGTCTACTTGCTCGTCATCAATTGGCTTGTGAACAACATCGGCCATTCCTACCCTGTATTGTTACTGGTGGCGAGGAATGGTGTCTGTATCCTAATATAGAGAAAAGAAAGGAATGGTTGAGTCCAGACAAAGCACCAACTCCCCGTACAAAGACTTGCGCGTATCCACAAAAGATAAAGTTATGCATCTGGTGGAAAAGCAACGGTTTTTGTACCACGAAGAGCGTACCCGAGGTGTAACCATAACTACTGAAATTTATTCCCTACAACTGAGATGTCTTGAAGACGCGATCAAAGAACAACGAGCAGCAATACTAGGTGAATTGTTGGTACTCCGTGACAACGTCCCCTTGCACTCTACTAGACTGACAAAAAAAAACTATACAGGATTTGGGCTGGAAAATCATTCCGCACCATCCTTACTCACCTGATCTCGCGCCTTCAGGGTTTACCCTTTTACACCCTGTATCGAACAATCTTCAAGGAACTTGCGCCCCTAACATGGCTTTACCTGTTCCCCTGCACATAATCACGTGATTTCTACGGTTGCGGAATCTAGAAGCTACCCCAGTTTTGGCATACTGTTGCAGATACTGATGTATGAAGTCTCTGTTATGTGTATATGTTGTGTTTATTGAATTTATGGAAAAGCGTTAAGAACTTATGTACCAACCCAATAAGTCCGAACACTGACAAAACCGTAGCTGCAAACTTGTCAAGTCATAGAAATTTATGTTGAAGAAAATTTTTATGCGAGTGCACAAGACTTACGAAACATGTCATTCAACATCCCGTCACCTTTCAGCATAGCTGTAGCTGTAAATCCAGCACTGATATGTTGTAAGTTTATTGTGACGTGCCTGATCTTCGCTTTGAATTGCTAATCTGCCCATAAGGCTGTTTTTCGTCGATTTTAAAAGAGCTCGTCCCCACTTCAAGCACTGCGGCGTTAAGTATATACGCTCACTTTAACATATTGTTATTTCTCTAAAGACAGAGCACAGTCTGCTCTTCCCCTGCTCTACGTAAAGACGTCTGACAGACGTTTCATCGCGAGCGCTCACTGCTCAAGCGGTGAACGAGCTTGAGTGCCCTTCCTCGCCTAGCCACTTTCTTCAGTCTAGAATTGAAGAATTTGGAGATAGAGAATGATGGAGTGTGTCTGGGATCTCCGAACAATGACACAAAAAAGCGTGATAATGAAATAAAACGACGAATCATCCTTGTCCGAGCATCGTTGTTTAAACTGACTTAGAAATGGCAGAACCGCGCAACATCAAAACAACGAAGATTGGAATGGTCGAATCTTTGGTGTTCCATGTGTACTTGTACATGTGCGAGAACTGGAGCGTGAAAGCTAGTGACAAGAGCCGAACTGAGGTTTCCAACTTGTGGTGTAGGTAAAAGAGGTTTACACACATAACGGACGGAAAGATAAATCAGTGCTTCCATTGTGGAAGGACCTAGAAGCTTATCTTCCCGTGTCGGTCAAAGATACCTCCAGTTTCTTCGGCACGTTTTGAGGAGGCAAGGATATAATTTAGAAAGGATTATCTTGTATGACAAAACTGAAAGCAAAAGACTACGAGAAACAGCAGGAGGTAGATGTTTGGATCAAGCAAAGAAGATTACCGGCAAATTTGGAAATTTATGGTGAGGTCCTATGGGACCAAACTGCTAAGGTCATCGGTCCCTAAGCCTACACACTACTTAATCTAACTTTAACTAAATTACGCTATGGACAACACACACACACACACGCACACACACGCCCGAGGAAGGACTCGAACTTCCGACGGGGGAAGCCGCACGGACCGCGACAAGGCGCCTCAGACCGAGTGGGTACCCCGCCCGGCATTGCTGGCAAATATTTCACACTATTTTAAGGAGAGCTGAAGATCGCTATGGATGGAGCCGTCTAGTCGATGCTTCATTTACTTAATAAATGAATGAAGAAGGACACTCAGCAATGAGTGACCGACTAATGATGATGATGAGCTTGTATGAATTAAACAAAGGTTCCTTTCATCGAGTAACCTACGACGGGTCAAGTCACCGAAGATTCTTTGCGGAACACAAGTGACGAACACCCGACCATTCACTTCAGGTTTGTTCTCGCGGCAATGCGCCGCTGAGCGCGAGTGGCCCACTTTGTCACGGGCGCAGCGGAACGGGGCGTGCGGGCTGCGACGTTCGTGCCTTCCGGAGGCGCCGTCTCACGCGAGCCTAGAGGCGGCTCACGGAAGCGGCCAGTGGGCGGCGATCGATGCCGCACAGCACAGCCTGAGGGCGGCGGGGCGGGGGGCGTGACCGGCCCCAAGGGCCGCGGCCGAGCACCTGTTAATCGCCGCCCAGCGGCGCAACTTGAGAGCGCGCCCAGGCTGCGCGGCGGACGGCGGCTCTTACCTGCTGCCGAAGTCAGCGTCTCGCTCCCTTTTTAGCACTAGTAGGCAGACGACAGAATTGTCCAGAATTTACTGACGGTTTCGAATCACATCCAGTCTTCTAGTCACAAATGTCTTGATCACATTTCTTAAATTTGTTACATATGACCAGTTTCGATTCTAATGAATCATCATCAGAACTAATAATATTGTCGTCACCAGACACCGATTGTAGTTACTTAAAATCACTTGGCATTTGACGATAAGTGACCACAGTGAGTATCTGTTGATCTGATGTGTTACTTCCGTGACATGATACGTGATTTTTAGTTCTGATGATGACTCATTAAAGTCGAACCTGATTGGATGTAATATATCCAATATATACAGTTAGGACATTTCTGAATAAAAGAGTGTGTTTCAAACAGATCGCGTGCTCCAGTCTGATAGTATGAAATCTGTCTCAAACATTTCTATTTCAACCTAGATGCGACGTCAACAACTAATAATGCATGGACATATTGCATTATGAAGAACTTTCGTTCCATTGACCGATAGGAGAACCAGAAGGATGTAGACCATCTCATAGAACAATACCCGACCCAGCACATTAATGTGGCCATCGCCGATGTTCGACGTCAAGTTGCTGTAACCACCAACAAACGGCAGATGGCTTCACTAGCGGTAAACCATATACACTCCTGGAAATGGAAAAAAGAACACATTGACACCGGTGTGTCAGACCCACCATACTTGCTCCGGACACTGCGAGAGGGCTGTACAAGCAATGATCACACGCACGGCACAGCGGACACACCAGGAACCGCGGTGTTGGCCGTCGAATGGCGCTAGCTGCGCAGCCTTTGTGCACCGCCGCCGTCAGTGTCAGCCAGTTTGCCGAGGCATACGGAGCTCCATCGCAGTCTTTAACACTGGTAGCACGCCGCGAAAGCGTGGACGTGAACCGTATGTGCAGTTGACGGACTTTGAGCGAGGGCGTATAGTGGGCATGCGGGAGGCCGGGTGGACCTACCGCCGAATTGCTCAACACGTGGGGCGTGAGGTCTCCACAGTACATCGATGTTGTCGCCAGTGGTCGGCGGAAGGTGCACGTGCCCGTCGACCTGGGACCGGACCGCAGCGACGCACGGATGCACGCCAAGACCGTAGGATCCTACGCAGTGCCGTAGGGGACCGCACCGCCACTTCCCAGCAAATTAGGGACACTGTTGCTCCTGGGGTATCGGCGAGGACCATTCGCAACCGTCTCCATGAAGCTGGGCTACGGTCCCGCACACCGTTAGGCCGTCTTCCGCTCACGCCCCAACATCCTGCAGCCGACCTCCAGTGGTGTCGCGACAGGAGTGAATGGAGGGACGAATGGAGACGTGTCGTCTTCGGCGATGAGAGTCGCTTCTGCCTTGGTGCCAATGATGGTCGTATGCGTGTTTGGCGCCGTGCAGGTGAGCGCCACAATCAGGACTGCATACGATCGAGGCACACAGGGCCAACACCCGGCATCATGGTTTGGGGAGCGATCTCCTACACTGGCCGTACACCTTTGGTGATCGTCGAGGGGACACTGAATAGTGCACGGTACATCCAAACCGTCATCGAACCCATCGTTCTACCATTCCTAGACCGGCAAGGGAACTTGCTTTTCCAACAGGACAATGCACGTCCGCATGTATCCCGTGCCACCCAACGTGCTCTAGAAGGTGTAAGTCAACTACCCTGGCCAGCAAGATCTCCGGATCTGTCCCCCATTGAGCATGTTTGGGACTGGATGAAGCGTCGTCTCACGTGGTCTGCACGTCCAGCACGAACGCTGGTCCAACTGAGGCGCTAGGTGGAAATGGCATGGCAAGCCATTCCACAGGACTACATCCAGCATCTCTACGATCGTCTCCATGGGAGAATAGCAGCCTGCATTGCTGCGAAAGGTGGATATACACTGTACTAGTGCCGACATTGTGCATGCTCTGTTGCCTGTGTCTATGTGCCTGTGGTTCTGTCAGTGTGATCATGTGATGTATCTGACCCCAGGAATGTGTCAATAAAGTTTCCCCTTCCTGGGACAATGAATTCACGGTGTTCTTATTTCAATTTCCAGGAGTGTAGATAAACGTGTCGGGGGACGTCGATAAGCGTTCCCCAAGAAGGAACTGCACCAACTAGCCGGAATACCGCCGCTTAAGCAGCGCATCCGGCAACTAGCTACGAGATTCTATGTGGCAACGAGAGAATCAGAAAATCAACTCTACTCCTCAGTTGCCTGGGAAACCAAGTCTACTGGCGACCACACGCTGGCCGGACCTGCTGCGCGAGTAGCGAAAACGCATCAGCAGCAACAGAAAGATGTCCAAAAGAATAAAAACCGAAAAGAGGAGAAACAAAATCCATCGGCATCTGTAGGAATAGCAGCATAGGCTGCTTAACTTACGGAGCTCGGACGACAGAGCAATCGTGGTCGTAATGCGGAATGCGGAATGTGACATCCAAAAGGGCGTTATCATTGGATTTCGAGCCAAGGGTGGAAGCACGGCAAGTTTTTAAACTGTTCGCGTGTCGCCGTGGTTATAGTATACCTTGTACTGCAGAACGGCGCTATCCAAAACCAGCGTCGAGGCAATTATAGTGCACCACGGGCCATAGATGACAAGGGTGAAAGACGGCTGCGAAGATGTGTACGGGAGAACAGACGTGTAACTGCGGAACAACTGACCACAAAGGTGAACTAAGCGGCTACCAATACTGTCGTCTCAATGACCGTTTAGTGAAAGTCTCTGCTTATGGGTCTCCGCAGCAGGCTGCTCATACGTGACGAAGGCTGGAATGTGCACGCCAGTACAGCAGCCGGACGTCCACTGAACAGCGACAGGTGATCTTTACAGATGAATCACGTTTTATGCTCCGTCGGACAGATGGGCGTTGGAATAACCGTCGGAAGAGTTCTAGCTGTAGGAAGGAGCAATATGGTCTTCGAAGCTTCTCGTGGTATTCCCTGGGTTAACTCGTCATTCTGGAAAGCACAAGGGATCAATAAAAGTATTAAAAGTATGCATCTATTCTTGGGTCTCTCTGCCCACCCCTACATGCAGTTGGCTTTATGCTCGACATGATGGCATCTACCACCAGGACAATACAACGTGTCACACAGCTGGCAGAGTACGTATGTGGTTCGAATGGTGCCAGGATAAATTTACCGTACTCCCTTTCCAGCAAAGCAAGCTGGGGCCCATCCCCATTTTGATTTGTTATTTGCCTCCTTAAATGATATGTTTTTGCTTCTTAATTATCATTAGTGATAGTGAGAGATGTGCCAGGAGATTAAGCTGACATTCTGAAATTCCAAATATAAGACGAAGCCCAATTTTGCTAAATTACGTTAGTCAGAATAACTTCCTAATTAATTTCAACTATTTCAAGTAATTAGTTTTGCTAAAGCTCAGTTCATTTCCTATTCCAGTCACATTGTTGACAAGTAAACATATGTAATTACTGTATTACTGATGAAGTTAGGAAAATAACTCATAGAAATCTTTAAGGCATTCATGTAACTACTTTCCCAATCATGATAGGAACATCAGCACTTAGTTTCCCCACTAGGTTAGCTTCAGGGTGATTGACGCCGTTATGTATGGTATTGTTTATTTAGCTGTTTTCGCAGTTTCCGTCATCAAGAAGGCTTATTTCAGTCGAAAATCTTATTGTAACATAGAGCTCAAACCAAAACCAATTTCTCTGCATTATTACATTGATTTTAGACGTAAAATTCTAATTTTAAATTGTCGAAATTACTATATATAACAGTGTGAAATATCAGTAGCTATTTTTCCAAAGCTGTATAAGCACTGGGCCTGAAGCTATTCTGAGTGAGTGCGTTCCAGGATTTCGAATGTGGAACACGTGTCAGGCAAAACAGCAACAATGTAATGGTGCAGCCGGCCGGAGTGGCCGTACGGTTCTAGGTTCAACAGTCTGGAACTGCGTGGCCGCTACGGTCGCAGGTTGAAACCCTGCCTCGGGCATGGATGTGTATCATGTCCTTAGGCTAGTTAGGTTTAAGTAAATCTAAGCAAAGAAGGGAAACCAGAAAGGTGGAAGGAGTATATAGAGGGTCTATACAAGGGCGATGTGCTTGAGGACAATATTATGGAAATGGAAGAGGATGTAGATGAAGATGAAATGGGAGATATGATACTGAGTGAAGAGTTCGACAGAGCCCTGAAAGACCTGAGTCGAAACAAGGCCCCGGGAGTAGACAACATTCCATTGGAACTACTGACGGCCTTGGGAGAGGCAGTCCTGACAAAACTCTACCATCTGGTGAGCAAGATGTATGAGACAGGCGTAATACCCTCAGACTTCAAGAAGAATATAATAATTCCAATCCCAAAGAAATCAAGTGTTGACAGATGTGAAAATTACAGAACTATCAGGTTAATAGATCACGGCTGCAAAATACTAACGCGAATTCTTTACAGACGAATGGAAAAACTAATAGAAGCAGACCTTGGGGAAGATCAGTTTGGAATCCATAGAAATATTGGAACACGTGAGGCAATACTGACCCTACGGCTTATCTTAGAAGCTAGATTAAGGAAAGGCAAACCTACTTTTCTAGCATTTGTAGACTTACAGAAAGCTTTTGACAATGTTGACTGAAATACTCTCTTTCAAATTCTGAAGGTGGCAGGGGTAAAATATAGGGAGCGAAAGGCTATTTACAATTGGTATAGAAACCAAATGGCAGTTATAAGAGTTGAGGGGCATGAAAGGGAAGCAGTGGTTGGGAAGAGAGTGAGACAGGGTTGAAGCCTCTCTCCGATTTCATTCAATCTGTATATTCAGCAAGCAGTGAAGGAAACAAAAGAAAAATTCGGAGTAGGTATTAAAATAGATGGAGAAGAAATAAAAACTTGGAGGTTCACCGATGACATTGTAATTCTGTCAGAGACCGCAAAGGACCGAGAAGAGCAGTTGAACGGAATGGATGGTGTCTTGAAGGGAGGCTATATGATGAAGCAGACATAGAGTACAGTAGCAGCCAATCATCGTGCAGGTTGGCACAGTTGACCTGGGTAAACAACACGTCCTGGCTAGGGAATTACGACTTGTAGCCGCCTTGCAGACGACGAATAGAGACGACAGCCGAAGCATCAGAATACGGTTTATTGCATAAGATAAAATCATTGTTCATTATAAAGTGATGTATATAAACTGATTGAAAATGAATTTTAAGGGGTCGAAAAATAATATATTTCAAGGAAACGGACAACAAGGAAACTCTGTTGTTAATGACAAGGCAGGAGAATTCAATGTTTCAAATGAACAGAAAGACTTAATTGGAACAGAATTTGTGAATGATAGTGGGTATAAACCTCATATGAACATAACTTTGTGTGATCGGGATTATAGTTAGATTTTAGATGAAAAAGTAAAAGTGTTATCAGCACTACGTGGTAATGTTGGTGTCAGATAGTTAAGACTGAGGAGTAATCATGTAACGAAAGACAGGAAATACTTTAGCTTATGGTAGATGGGGACTTTAAGGCACTCTTCATGCAGCTTATGAGAAGCATGGGTAGAATGGAAAACAACACTAGTAGGATGGAAAACAGTATGAGTATAAAACGATATGTGCACAAAATATGCCATTAATAGCATGAAAAATGATATCGGTAATTTAGCGAAAGACTGTTTGAAAACTATTCAAGTAGTTTATGATACTGAGGAAAAATTGAAAATTATTAGAAGTAATTGTGAAGAGGAGAGGTTCCTAACTTTGTGATGACTATCGTAAGAAAGGGGAGAGCGCTGAGAGGCAGTGTGAAAGCAATATTCTGTCAGCTAGGAAAGTTTGTGCTTACAATAGGGTTATACCTGAAAATCAGATTGATTGGATTAAGAACAAAAAGAGGGTAAACTAGAAAAAGAGGTAGAAGCGAAGTGTGTGGCAGTTTCTGAGAATGCAATCACTATGGAAAATCAAAGGCATTTTAAGAGAACATAAGGAATTTAAGTGTTTTGCCTTTTGTTCAAAAAGTGAAGAGAGGCAACAGCTAATTAGCCAAGTATATGAAGTCAGTGAAAGTGACAGTATTTCTGATTCTGATGGTAGTGACAATAGTGGTGAATAGAGTAGCGATGAGGAAGAGGTGTTTGAATGTATTCTTGGTGACGATGCTAATATGTTAAGAGAGGATAGATGAGCAGAGTGAAGAAGAAGAGTTAGGACTTAATGAAAGTGGTAGTAAGGAGGAGGAGGAGAATGATAATGATGCTACCTGTCATTTAACTGCAACTGAAAATTACTTTGGCAATGAGGATGGTAGTTTTTCTAGGGAGAGGATTAAGGACGATTTGTTGTATGGAGAAATTAAAATGTGATAGGTACAAATAACGTGTTGCACCCTATAATAACAGCAAATGTACAAGCTGTTCAGTGGAAGTAGTTTAAATGGCGTTTCAAAAGTTTTTTTAGAAATACAAATGGTGTAGTAGTGATGCATCCCTCAGAAATAAGGATCACAGGTGCTACTGATAAGCTGTCAGAGAGATAAATAAGAAGTATTGTTAAGCATTGAATTACGACAGCAGTTTGAAATATTTCAGAGTATGGGTAACACTGACTGCAAAAATGATGGACTGTGTTTTGAGCCAAGAATGAGACGTATAAAGTAGGGGATTCAATGCTCTGTATTGAATTCCTTAAGTTGGCGATAATACTTCCCCGAGCTGTCTGTCTGATCCTTCCTGTTTCCTGAGACGCTCAACCTCTTCTGCTATCCTGTCTGTAGCTTGTAAGTGGATCAGTAATTTCCATCAACGTTTATGTGATGCTTAGTGCAGTAATACATTTGAGTAAAGCTTTTCAGTGCTATTAGTTTAAGTTTGATTAGTGGTTATAAGTAATGGAGCATTAATAGGATGGAAGCAAGGACAATATAAAAGGCATCTATGGTATTTGGTAAAACTGATGGCATGCTATATTTATTTTGATTTGAAAAGTGATCATGAGAATTATTTTGTATCATCATTACTAAATTTCTGTCAGCCAAAAGGCAAGATGAATGGGATATCTGAAAAATTCTCAAGTATTTGTAAGTCACATTTAAGATCTAAAGTAATCAGTACACGTGTGGAATCACTAGGAACTGGTGCAGCAAGAGAAGCAACATAGAGAGAACGTCTTGGATACATGGATTGGTATTATTTGTGGTAATATAAAAAAAGTTTGAGCTCGATGTAGTTAATACTGAAGATAACTGTTAATCTGTGAGAAAATGTTGTGATATGGACTTTCTAGCATTTAATACAGTGGGAATAGAGTTAAGATATAGTTGCCTACAGTAATGTGTGTAACGCTCCGAATGTTTTCATCTGGGAGAGATGTGACAGGGATCCAGTAACCTTACTGACCAAGGTAGGATTTGACAAGGACGAAGCCAAGCAGCCGTGTGCTTGCGTGCATTATCCTGCTGAAATGTAAGCCCAGGATGACATGCCATGGAAAGCAACAAAGCCAGGCGTGACCTTAAATAGCTTCCAGCAGACGGTCTGCAAAGGTCCTTGGTAATAGAGCAGGTGCAACATGCGCCCGGATTTCGTCTCTGGATTTTGACCGGTCGGCTTTCACTGCTAGCACAATGTGTCGGTCGTGACGTGCGTTTGTACTGCACTGACGTCCAGAAGCTTTTCTATGGGTATGGGATAGGTCCACAGAGCACTACTGAAAGCAACGTCACACCACCGATACACCGAGCCATGCGGCAGTCCGTTCATACGCTCATCCAACTTCCGTCAGGCGTGCAATGCGACCCGTTTCAAACGGCTGAAGTTGTTGAAGAGGAGTAAGTACTCATCGGTGAGGCGTGGTTGCATTTTAGAAAGAATGTTGCCAGCAATTCTCAGCTCTAAACTCAGCGCAGTCTCTGCCTGCAGAGTCTAAACAGAGGGCGCACAGGCAGGCCCCCTGACAGACATCGATCGCCGATGACCATCACGAATGAACCACTGACACTACAACCCCCCTCGCAGATATCACAATAACTATACCACTAATGAAATGTTGGGCACGTGATCATGAACGTCGCTATAAGTAAAGCAAAAATAATTTTTTTTTTATAGAATAGTTTCTGAAAAACCTTTTGAGGAAGACTGCAGGGCGTGCGCCCCAATTCTGTTATTGCCGACTGGCTGGAATGTTTCTGACACTGTCGACCTCCACTTCCAAACAAACAAATGAACTTGGCCACAGTGTATCGGTCGCCCAATCCTACGTGGACTATAGTCTGTCAGTATATTGCAGTGTGTAGACCGCTGAAAGTCATAGCAATCGTGCATCTGCCCTAACACCATGTTTACAAAGACAGAGCTCAGTTCTTGACTAGAAATTGAAGTGGCACAAGGTTAGAGCACACAAGAATGTTTCCAGCGTCTACGTGAAGGATGTAGTGACGCAGCATTGCCACAAAGCACAGTCGTATGATGAGTTAAAACGTTCAGATTAGGCACAGATGTTATAAAGTATCACCCCTGTACAGGGCGACCCCAAGCGGAGGACAACAGAGTTCAACTCCTTGCTGCTTTCTTAGACGTTATCACCACTGGATTGCGTGCGAGTTAGTAGCAGAAGTCGGAGTACGCCAAAAAACTATGTTCCAAATTCTGCAAGACTTCCTAGGGTACCGGAGAAATTGCAATGCGCTTGATATCCCATGAAACGTCCGAGGTGCAACAATGGTGCCACTATGCCGTCACACGAGATTTGTTGGGCAGGTGCCAAAAAGATTGTAACGAATTTCTTCGACGCATCGTCACTATCGACGACACCTGGGCGCGCTCATACGAACCAAACTTGAGACATCAGTTTTTTCTCCTCGTCTGGAGAAAGCGTGTACTACTCGAGGTGCTGCGAAGGTGATGTTCATTGTGGCGTAGGACATTGACGGAGTAATACTGCATCAAGCTGTGCCACCAAGGGTGACGGTAGAAGCTGCCTACTACTGCACGTTCCTACGACACCACCTTCTTCCAGCGCTCAGGCGAAAGCGACGACATTTCATGGAACGTCACCCTGCCACACTGCTGCTGCTGTCCAGCACCTCGTGCGCCGCTGGCAATGGGAGAGTCTGGAATACCCACTGTACTCACCCGACATGAATCCGTGCGATATGATGTCTTTGCTAAAGTGAAAGACCAACTGTGAGGGATCCGATACAACACCAGTGATTACATTATTCAGGCCCTAGGGCGGTTAAAATGGGACATCAAGAGAAATATATCCCTAGATGGTATACAGCACCTTCCGAACTTTTGGCAAAAATTCATAAATAATGGGAGCAATTATACTGAATCTGTGTAACTATAAGTACCCCTGTCGACAAAGTTATTTCAGAGCTAGATAATAGTTCTCATTACTTGTTATCTGGCTCTCGTGTTAACACAACACAGTAAAACACCTAATTTCGCTGCAGCGCTTTTGTGAGTAAAATGAATTATAACAATAATCACTAAGCTCAAATACTGACAACATTAATTTAAAACGCCATATGTCGCACAACAACGTGATGTGTCACAAGACAGGATGCTAAAAAAATGGAAAGAAAGCAGAGAGAGAAAGAAGATGAAGACAAATAAAAATTACTGTAATTCACTTGTTCAAGTCAGCACAATACCGGGCTCATTTACACTTTCGTAAGTAAACAGACCTGAATAAATGACATTGTAATTAAAATTAATAGAGCCGACTACGCAAGTGCAATGTGGCACCAAACATTGCTTATAATTCCAAATAATATCTGCCGTGTACACAACAGAACGATTCTGTTTGATATTGTGATCCAAATAACATGTGTGAATGTTTGTTACTCTTTTTTTCCAACTGAAAATTTCAGTTTAGGTAGTAATAATCGTTATTAAGAAGACAATGATTAATTTTAGGCAGAGATAACGTAATATACTCTGAATTACAGAATTGAATTTGAAGTAGCTATTTAGATTTCGATAACCTATGTTTATATCTACCGAATTTTCAAACAAATCAAATTTTAAATATAACCTGAAATCATTTCTCCTGGACAGATCCTTCTGTTATATGGACGAATTTCTGTTTGAAAATTGGTAGCCTGAAACAAAAATATATAAAATAAATAAACAACTAGCTTTTAAGTGTAGTGGCACCAGTGGGACTAATAAATAATGTCTTCATTAATTCTAATCATGTATCATGGATACCCATAAACTGATTCATTACATATCATTGAGATAAAAGAATCGTCAAATGATATATAGACAATGTAATTAAGTAACGTGTAATTAAGTACATGTCTGACTAGGCCATAATCCAGGCTACAGCACATGAGATGTCCAATTCCAATGATAAGTAAAGTCATGTTCCTTAAGTTTCCTCGGGCGTATCCCATTGTGTAAATCGTGGCCACTAAATTATCTTCTTCCTCAGCTACCTAAATAACTTATTTTATTTCTCTTGCAGTCTCTTCATGTACTATGCTAGTAGACATGCAAAGCACTACTACTGCCTTGTGTGTGCATTGGTTACTAATGCATGCACTACAATGAACAACATTTAAAAAAAATAGAGATTACAAATACAACGGGACCAGAGCTGACATGTAAATTCTAAGACAAAAAGACGCACCGCGAAGGATTTATCCGATTGAGAGAGAAATTGGTACAAAAGATGTGCATGTATAGACATTAAAATGACTACAAATTCGGAAAAATTGTTTCATTTATTCAAGAGAAAGAGCTTCACAAATTGAGCAAGTCAGTAAGTCGTTGTTCCACCTGTAGCCCTTATGCAAGCAATTATTTGGTTTGGCATTGATCGACAGAGTTGTTGCTTGTTCTCCTGCCGGATATCGTGCCAAACGCTCTCCAATTGACGCGTTAGATCCCCAAAATCCCGAGATGGTTGGAATGCCCTACCCATAACGCTCCAAAGCTTGTCGTGTCCTGACATAAGTGGGAGAGGAAAAAAAGGTTTCCTGGTCAGTCTGCGGTCTCAAGCAGTACAGAGTAGAAAGCAGAAGGATAATTCGCAGTGAAGGCATTTGATTGTTTTCTTCTATCTGAACCAACACTGGCAAAAGCCTTTACTACAAATGCAGGTGGTGAGACTAAGTAGGGAAGTCGTTGTGGAGACTGTTGGACAAACAGAGTTTTGAAATAGTTTTTTATTTCAGAGAGAACTAACTAATGCACTGGAGGCTAGTTCTAGGGTTAGAAAAAGCATGAATAACACTGTTACAAGAAGCCATTGCCGAAGTCCCAGGAGTGGATGCTAACCACAGTAGAAAACACCAGCAGCATCGTAAGGCAACAACTTACTTGCAAAATAAAACATACTGAACGTGACACTGTTCACTGAAGCACTCCAAGTGAGAGAGCAGACTTACGCGGAGCTGGAGCAAGGCTGGAGTCAATGGACGCGGATGCGGCGCCTGATCATCTGACTGAGAACTCCGCCAAAATGCGGAATCTAGGGGTTTTAAAGAGTCGCGTGGGGGCACTGTTTTTCCCACTTAAAGCCACCCAGCCAATCCCGTAAGTCTCTTGCAGGCGCCTGCCAATTACTGTTTAGTTAGGTCCCCTCTACTGCTCCTAAGGCAGGGATGTTAATGCAGTTGCACTAGCTAAGTCCGTATTACCTGTAGGTATCAGCATAAGGCTTGCGATGTTATTGTTATAAGCCCCTCGAGATCCCCGGCGTAGGGACTGCTAGTTCAACTGTTTTTTGGCGTTTTCGCTCTCTTTGTAACCCTTGTGAGCCTACTGACGTTGCTGTTCTCAGGACTGGTATCAAGCTGGCTCTATACGCTAGTACGTGCCTATTGGTTACAAAGTTCTACGATGGAAACCTACCACAGCGTCTAGAAGACATATGAAGTTACATGTTAATTCCTTGAAGAGTACCTAACGCGCTGGGACCGCGTCTGGGGGCGTCTGCATTTTCGCAAGGTTCTCCCCTTATGGTTTACTTCACGTAACAATATCTCTCCTAGGTTCGTCAGCCTTCAGCATCGTTTCTGCTTCCGCGCCTTAGAGCTTGTGTCCTCCTTTCTCACAGCTTCAGCATAACACTACACTAGCAAATAATAATCAATATATTACAACCTTCTCAATTGGGGATAGATCCAGCGACCTTGCTGCCAAAGGTAAGGTTTCGCAAGCAGGAAGACACGTGGTAGGAACTCTCGCCGTGTGTCGGTGGGCATTGTCTTGCTGAAACGTAAGTCGACGATAGCTTTCCATGAAGGTCAACAAAACGAGACGTAGAATATCGTCGACGTACCGCTGTGCTGTAAGGGTGGCGAGGAAGACAATGAAAGGGGCGTTGGAGTCTCAATGACGGGAGTAGAACTGTCTTCAGCGATGAGTCCGTGTTGGAAATGAGCTCCGATGACCAGAGAAGACGTTTCTGGAGACGTCCTGGTCACTGGTTGGTACCAATATGACTTTCGCACGCCATGTGGCTCGACAGCCGGGAGCGATAGTCGGGAATACCGTGTCCTCTCACAGCAGGATCATCCCCTTGGTTGTCTGCGGCTCCATTTCAGCACTGTGGTACATCGACGATATTGTACGCCTCGTTTTGTTGACCTTCATGGCAACCCGCCCTTGGCTTACATTTCTCCAAGACAATGCCCGACGACACACGGCGAGAGTTCCAACTGATTACCTTCCTGTTTGTCAACCCTTCCTACGCCAACAAGATCGCGCGGTCTCTGCGCAGCTGAGAACGTTTATGGGCAGGGCCTTTTAACCAGCTCAGCAGTTTGACGATCGGACGCGCCAGTTTGGGACGATATCCTTCAGGAGGACGTTCGACAACTTTATCAGTCACAGCAAGCCGAATAACTGCTTGCATTATGGTTAGAGGTGGACAAATACGTTATTGAATTGCTCAACTTATAAAGCCCGTGGTCTTGAACAAATCACCCAATTTTTTCTGCAACAATAATCATTTGTTTGTCAGTGCCTGAACATCACATATGCTAATTTCCTTTCCATTCGGATAATTTCTTCCTGGTGTGTCGGAATTTCTTTTTTGTCTTTGAATGTATTTTCAATCATTGTTCTTATTTTTTCTGAATTGAGTCAATTGCTTATCAAACTCCTCAGCGTGTATTCCATTAAATTGGTAATATGTACAGGCATGTCCTTCGGTCGACTACAGGTCTTACAACGATGGTGCTGTAATTTGGGTCGACGTACGTTGTTGAGAAAACATTATCTTCAAACATTGAAAGTCAACAATTTCCTTGAAATAGCTAACGGAGAACCACAGAAAATCCAAATGAAATTACGCTAATGTACAAGAAATGTGGAATTCGTAGTTGTCCACTCTCTTACTGAGTAAAATTTATGAGCCAGGTCACGACGCTCAAGAATCAGCAGTGTAGGTTTGTGAGACATTGGTATTGGCTGCAGCTAAAGAGAAAGTTTACCAGTTTGTACTTCAGAGGGTACATATCGCTCTGGCAGCGTGCAGCGGAGAGCATTAAAATTCTGCGGCGGCCGGGAGCAGTGGAAGCAGCGTGGCGGCGGTGTGGCCCGGCTGCCGGCTGTCAGGCGGCGCCTGCCGCCACTTAGCGGCCGCCGTGGCGCGCGGGTCGTGACCAGACTGCTGCGGGGAGAGCGGGCAGCGGCAGGGCGCAGGGCGCAGCTCCACACGAAGTTCGTCACACAGTAATCAGGGGCAAATGGGGAACCCAGTTACAGCGTTGAACAGATCTCCCCTCAGAACTGTGTATAGGAGTGTATGGGACATAACTTATCGCCAAAATATTGATAAATGTACGTAACACCAGAAACAATGAAAACCGTCTTTTGTTGAAATCAGCAGACCGACAAATTACTGAAAGCCTCACGACGAAAGATACTTCCAACGTGAAGCACCTAAAACTTGCCCCGCAAAATTGCGGACATTGAAAGTTCTAAAAATGTGCCACTTTCACAGAATCGAGTGGTAGTGAGGGACTCGTATTTATTAGCCAACAAACAGATTTTTAGAAAGTGTACCTTTTGTGCAAACACACATTTTTAAGTGGCACAATGTCCATTGACATTAAGAAACTGAGAGTAGAGTAAACTCGTAGAATGGAAGTGGTGTTTGTTGCAGGATTCTAGTGCGAGTTCTATTTTCAACATTTCGCACAGCAGCACTTGTTTCTGCTATTCAGCCTACGTACTTGCTAGGTACGATGTTGTTATGTTTTCTTACAGTCTGCTTGTGTGTTCCTTAGTGTATTGCGACTTAATCTACATCTACATCCATACTCCGCAAGCCACCTGACGGTGTGTGGCGGAGGGTACCCTGAGTACCTCTATCGGTTCTCCCTTCTATTCCAGTCTCGTATTGTACGTGGAAAGAAGGATTGTGGGTATGCTTCTGTGTGGGCTCTAATCTCTCTGATTTTATCCTCATGGTCTCTTCGCGAGACATACGTAGGAGGGAGCAATATACTGCTTGACTCTTCGGTGAAGGTATGTTCTCGAAACTTTAACAAAAGCCCGTACCGAGCTACTGAGCGTCTCTCCTGCAGAGTCTTCCACTGGAGTTTATCTATCATCTCCGTAACGTTTTCGCGATTACTAAATGATCCTGTAACGAAGCGCGCTGCTCTCCGTTGGATCTTCTCTATCTCTTCTATCAACCCTATCTGGTGCGGATCCCACACTGCTGAGCAGTATTCAAGCAGTGGGCGAACAAGCGTACTGTAACCTACTTCCTTTGTTTTCGGATTGCATTTCCTTAGGATTCTTCCAATAGTGACAGTGTAACAGTCAAAGCAGTAGACCGTGAGTGGACTATGGGATTTAGCAATGCAGAGAAAGTCTACATGCTAGTGGTGTGTGGAGAGTGTAGGAAGAATGCAGTTCGTCTTTGCACATTGTATGCGCCAAGATACCCGCCGGCCGCTGTGGACGAGCGGTTTTAGGCGCCTCCATCCGGAACCGAGCTGCTATAGGTTTGTTGACAAACCCCGCTTCCTTTGTCAGGTGGAAAGTCAGTGTCCTTAGAGTGTGAACGTCTGTTGTGTGATAGTGAACCATTAACTCACAGGCCCATGTTTCATAGACTGGACACTGAACGTGCACAAATATCACTGGCTCCTAATAGACTATCTTCTGCGGATGCCAGAAGACGTACCTCTGCAGACTGCGAAGAAACGTGGTGGCTGTCCAGCTGATAGTCCACGAAGTACACAAGATGTCTTTGCGAATTGTTTCCAGATCGCCGAGCGGTCTAAGGCGCTGCAGTCATGGACTGTGTGCGTGGTCCCGGTGGAGGATCGAGTCCTCCCTCGGGCATGGGTGTGTGTGTGTGTGTTTGTTCTTATGGTATTTTAGGTTAAGTAGTGTGTAAGCCTAGGCACTTATGACCTTAGCAATTACGTCCCATAAGATTTAACACACATCTGAATATTTTTGTTTCCAGATCGTTGAATTGGATGCAGATGACTTGTCTGTGGTTGGCCTGTTCCCCGAATTTGAGGCCTGTAGACTTTTTCTGTGGAGAAAGCTGAAACACGCTGACCAGAAGGACGTACAAACTACACCCGATGATTCGCAACGA
Source organism: Schistocerca gregaria (assembly GCF_023897955.1). Taxonomy (NCBI): domain Eukaryota; kingdom Metazoa; phylum Arthropoda; class Insecta; order Orthoptera; family Acrididae; genus Schistocerca; species Schistocerca gregaria. The sequence goes on along the minus strand of NC_064921.1, from coordinate 515,059,049 downwards.
CCTATTATTGCAGCCTACTTGGACTTCTAGTGCTGAAATGCTAGCCCACCAACAGTAATCGTTCCATACCAGATAGGAAGTGTGTATTGCCGCATCCGTTGGTCATTTGTTTCGTTACTGGTCAGAATCCACATAACTAATGAACACACGTGTGTTGTTCTTCAGTGTGTGCGAACACAGGTATTGTACAAGTGTCTGTATGGGAAATTTTTCAAAATACAATGTCTCGTAAACGTCTCGCACTAGAATCCAGCAACAAACGCCACTGACATTCTAATTTGCCTTCCTTTAAACTTTCTCATGCCATTAGGCATTGTTCCATTTAAAGAAGTGCATATTTTCACAAAAAATACACTTTCTGAATATTATTACAATCTGTTGATTGGCTAACAGTACTGCCCCCTGACTAGCAATCCATTTTGTGAAAATATTTGCAGTGCAAGCTTTAGCTGATTCACCCTATATATGCGTAGGGCGTAACGGGTGTAAGCGGAGGAGTTTTTATGTGGTAGCTTAATAAGTAAGCACATCAATGTGTTGATGGTTTTTTCTGTGTGTCATACAGTCTTCCCACAAACGTATCACCAACTTTGTCTCTGATGTTTTTTGCATGGTCATAACTGCACCATTAAGTAGGTTACACCTGCTGGTATAGCCTCACCGTTTTGCGTCCACACGTCCACACTTGACCTGCTGCCCAGGCCTGCTGCTGTCGCACATACTAGGAGGTACTAACAAACCTACAAACATACTACTTCTAACATTTATAATTATTAGTCAGCAAATTATATGAACACAGATGTAATATTGTTCAGTTCACAATACTCAGTCACCAATAAAAATAAAACCTTTATCCATTTTAGATGGGGAACAGTGTGACTATTATGAGTAAAGGTTTCCAGAAGTTATCGGTAGCAATCATCTTTTGTTTTATTCTTCAATTCTTATTTTCCATTATCAGTTTCGGATTGCCTACCGATTTATCATCAGTTAGTACCAATTTGTTGCAAGTTTGCAGCTTTTTGGAGGTCATATAGCTGTACGTAATACATTTGAAATAATGAAAGTAATATTAATACACATATAAGTACTGTCGCCACTGTGCACTGCAAGTGCCGAACAAAGGAACTCTGTGCCCCAAGATAAACTCCTTGAGCATAACTTAAGTCGCGGTCTTTGTTTATTTACATTTTGTGAAGCACTTTGTTATCAGTCACCAAGTTTTTGAAGTGATATAAAATTTAATGGACACCAAGAACAAGCCAAAAGATACTAATAGCCGTAAATAATTCATCTAAATCGATCTCATAAATTAAATAATTCCCACTACATCCAGTGCTTATATGTTTCCATTTGACATCTTTCAACAGCTACACGACCCCCAAAAAGCTGCAAACATGACAAACTCGCGACAAATATGCACCATCTGATGATCAATTGCTATACGATTCTAAATGGATAATGGAAAATAAAAAGTGAAGAATAAAACTAAAGGGGACTGGTTGCAGTAATTTCTGGAAACCAACAGTAATATCTGCACTTACTCCCATTATGCCTTGTGTATACTCGTATATACGGGGTGTCTCTGCTATGAGTCGTCAGAGGCATTTTCTCTGGCGTTTCGGCTGGTATTTGCAATTTTGTTTTTGCAATGTGAAGCTGGATTCAGCCCCAAACAAATGCTGCTGTGCAAGTCTTTGATGCGACACCCACACCCTATTGAAATAAACGGTTTGTTTCCCGTTACGAGTTAATTGATTTTTAAAAACGAATTTTACGTGCCCGTCCGCCTAGTGTGATATTCGTTCTATCGATATGTTTTGTGAGGGACAGTAAAATAAGAAGAATAACTGGTACTCCAGCAACGACTGAGCAGCGCTGCGGCATTCCTGTAGTAGTCAGCGCTGCCAGGGCGGTGCTGCCGTTGCTGAAGTACCGGTTATTCTTCGTATTTTACTGTCCCTCGCATAACATATCTACAAAATGAATGTGGCATTAGAGTAATATGGGACCACGCTATCGAATGGGCACTTCAAATTTCGCTTTGTAGCTGGATACAACGTATGACTTCCATCGTCACTTTCGGCACAGGGCTCCGCATGAATGACGTGACGAACAGTAACTGTTTGGGCTGACTCACACTACACATCATAGACAATGAACTGTAAAGATCTGTCGAACCCCAAAAATTTTTTTCCTAATGACCAATAGAGTGTGTGTGTGCATGTGCGTACACTTTCATATGATGAGTCAGTGCCAAGTAACATAGATCGATGAAATATGTACCATACATAGATGGAGCTGCTACAGTATAGTACAGAAGGTGCCAAGAGCATAGGTACTGGATCAATGAGGAGTGGAGCCGCGTACTCTTCTCGGATGAGAGCAGTCTAAGTCTCTGTAGTGATTCTGGACATGTCTTCGTTTTGTTACATGGGAACACCTCACACACTTTGGAACAGTGTTGAACATGATCGGTGGTGGTCCAGGTGTTACGGTATGAAGGGACATAACGTTGCGTGTGTGTACTGATCTGGAAACCTCTTGCCGGCCGGGATGGTCAAGCTGTTCTAGGCGCTACATTCTGGAACCACGCGACCGCTACGGTCGCAGGTTCGAATCCTGCCTTGGGCATGTATGTGTGTGATGTCAATTGTCTCGTTACTGGTCTACAAATGTATGCATTTTTGTTGTTCGGCAGTTTATACTGCCACAGGTATTGTACAACTACTAGTGAGGGAAGTTTTCAAAACACGGTACCTCGTAAACGACTCGTACTAGAATCCTGCAACAAATGTCACTGACATTCTAATTTGTCGTACTTTAGGTTTGTTAATGGTATTAGGAATTGTCCCATTTAAGGGATTCTATGTTTATAGAAAAATACACTTTCTAAGTATTTTTAGAATCTGTTAAATGGCTAACGATACGAGTCCCTGACTAGCATATCCATTTTGTGAAAACGACACATTAATAGCACTTTCGATTTCCGCAAACTTGCACCAGATTTTGCACAAATGGAAAGTGCTATAGATCTGTGATGCCGTACCTGGTGGTCATGATGAATAAAACCTATGATGGTTCTTTGTCTCGTTCCATACTTAAAGCTCCATACTTAAAGCTCAAGTCTCAAAACACTGTAGGAACAGAACCACTGTTCAGAATGACAACAAATTTGAACAAAATATTGTTGACACAGGAGGAAACGTCATGGAATAAAGAAAATTTGAGGGAAATTTTACCAATAGATGGCGCAGTAATCATCTGAACGTAAATGGGGTCGGCTAAAAATAACATATGAATCGTAATGCGGCGTCTGTGGTTTGCGTTGCACATTACACCATCCATAGCGTTCAATTTGCGTGGCTGCAAAAGTTCGGTAGTCATCAATAGGAAAAAGCGGTTTTTAATTGTCCTAAGATCAAAACGTGTAAAAATCAAAATGGTATATATTTAATAACTGCCGTGAGATTCATGCGAGACACGTCCTATATGGTTACATCGTTCTCTGCCAGAAATTGAAATCACGTAACAGCATGTTCTACACAGATCGGAGTGTCTCTGACGTCACGTGTAGAATGCATAGCGCAATGCGTGCCTACATTTCTTTTACATTCGTAATTGGAGCACTGAACACAAACTGTTTCAGATAACGCCACAGACAGGTCGCATGAATTATGGACGGCATTGCTGTAAGAATATGACGGCTGGTAATTCTAACATTTCCGAAGTTCCTCTGCAACAGCTGCTTCACTAGCTATACAATGTGTGGAGGAGCGCCGTCTTGCGTAACAATGATCTTACCCACACATTCACGCTGTTGAATGGTTAGAATGAAGTTGGTGCCCAAAAGACTGTCATAGTGTTTACCACTGACTTACGGGTAACGGAAACCGTATGACTAATCTACTCGAATATATACGGCCCTACGATAAGCGTTGCAGTCAACCCACATTAGAAAGTCATCTTTGCAGAATGAAGTGGTAGCTGCTGATGCGGGTGTAGATTTTCCCATTGCCCATATTCTGCAATATGTGTATTGACATGTTCTTGGACATGAAAATAGGATTCGTTTGTCCACCAGAAAGTCATCGTTGCAAAATGAAGTGGTAGCGGCTAATGTGGGTGTATATTTTCCCATTGCCCATATTCTGCAGTATTGTGTATTAACATGTCCTTGGATATGCAAATATTATTCATTTGTCCACAGAATGTTCCATGGACATTCATTGCCCATTTCCAGGCGTGCAAACATTCCAGATCATACGTCTGACTTACTGCCAGGTCAGCAGGAAGCAACTCCGGAAAATGGGTGATTTTGTATGGGTATCAGTGAATGACGTTTCGTAGGATTTTATGCCCCGCGCTCGCACGCATGTCCACCCATCGGACAATCCCCTGTGTACTGCGTGTATGCATACCACCGCTCAACCATTCGTGCAGGGCTGTCGCCACATCTTCCATAGATGTCGACTAAAATTGCTTTCCTCCTACTGGCACACTGCAGTTCAAAAGCATCTGTATTTTCGCATTCTTTAGTCATTTTCTCCAAACCCTTAGCAAACATAAGACCATTTTTTTTAACGCTAGCAGGACTACTGGCGCGCAGTCCCCCTTCATATAAAAGTGCTTTACCAGCAGCGCGCGATCCTTCCTCGAACAGTTATGTTGGGCATCTCTGAATGAAACTGAGGAAGAGCCGGGTGCCGTGTGTGTGCTGGTGCGCATATTATGACGCTTACAGTTGCATCTAGCGGTCAAATCTCGCTTAATTTTTTTGACTTCGTGACGTATCCCCTGCACAGGAATTTGTTGTTCGAATTAGGCGCTGTTTTGAGCAGCGCCTTTATCCCACTGTCAGCGTCTGTGTGTGTGTGTGTGTGTATGTGTGTGTGTGTGTGTGTGTGTGTATGTATGTGTGTGTGTGTGTGTGTGTGTGTGAGAGAGAGAGAGAGAGAGAGAGAGAGACAGAGAGAGAGAGTTAAGTTTCACATTTTCGTTTTAGTGACTAAAAGGACCAGTGAATTTATTGCTTGTATTCATTTGGTCATTAATTACTTTCTTTTCCATTGCAAGGGCTTTTTATATGCAAAATTTTTCCTGTAATGTCAGTAGTTTTTTGTTGTTATGGTTCACTGTAATAATTTTCAAATCCTGTCCCATATTATACGGTCAATGTTCGTGTTTTATCAGATGTTCATCAATGATAGAATGACTGTTTTCATACTTCTTACACCTTGTTTTGAAATTCCTGCTTGTTATCTGCAGATTGATACACGTTCTTAGTATTCCAAGTGTATACCTGCTCCTTGCTATTTATCTGTTTTGTCAATTATTGTTTGCAAACGTGACTGGAGGGATTTTCTTGTTCTGTAAGCAATTTGTAATGCTTGTCTCTTTAGTATATTTACTATTCTGTGTTGATTTGAGTCTGTATATTAAAGTGTACGATTTCATTCTGTTAGTCATGTCGTAGGTATTACTGTTGAGTGTTTCCGTGTGTCTCTGTTTTGTTTCTGGAGTTCTATGGTGTTTGTGTTTTTCTGCTTCTTTTCATTTATCTTTAGCTGTGTTTTGATTTTGTGGCTTAGTTTTTCTACTGTATGAGTTCAGTTGGCGTTTGTGTTATGTGGTTGTTTTTGGTTTATGATTTTAGGGTTGTCTTTGTACACTTGTCCGTGGCTATGTGTTGTATTGTTTATAACTCTTTTTCTTAGTTTTCTTTGCCGAGTCGGATATTATTCAGTCTGTGTAACATGTGTCACTGAGCCTATAATTTCTGATTTTGTACATGGTTGGATGTAGCATGTGTCATTGTGTCTGTTGCTGTTAGCTCTCCTTGAAGATGTGTCTTTATTACTATCTCTGTTTATTGTTATATGCAAGAAATGTTATTGTGATTCTTTTTCCAAGATTAAATTCATATTTCTATCAGTACCTGTTACCTCCGTATGAAGCTTATCTATTTTCTCTTTTGAATCATCTACCATGTAGATTATGTCATCCACATTTTTGTATGAGAGAACAAATTTGTGTCCTTTATTTGTGATGATTGTATGAAAGATTATATTTTCTTTATGTTTGCTGAATACGTTCGCCAATTTTCCTTTTATTGGCGATCACATTGGAAGGCCATCTTTTTGTAAGTAAAATTCATTTTCAAATTGGAAATAATGCTGGTATATGATTGTTTTAAGGGCTTTGGTTATATCTGTGATACTATTTGTAGGTAGTTTGTTATATGTGAGTAAGTTTTCATCAATTAGTTTTATTGTGTCTGAAGTGCGTATCGAGGTGTGGATGTCCTCTGTGTGGAAATAAATAAGTAATGCTGTTAGTGTAATGTGTAAGTCTTTGTTGTGTGTTATGAGTTCATTTGTATTTTTCACCGTTTAGCTGTGTTGCATTTTGATTTTCTACATGTGTTTTGCCTGGTGTTACGATAGTGAATTAACAAAATTAATGACTGGTTTCGCCGAAATAAGGAAATTGTGAACTTTAGGTGGGTTTCTGCGAGTTGGTGCTTTTACGTTCTTCTGTGTAATGTGTTGTTTTTGTTTATCTGTAAGTATATGTTTGTCTTTATGTTTGTTTGGAAATGTGCTGTTGGATCAGATTTCAGTTATGGGATCTTGTTACTGGAGACGAAGTCTTTTTTTCTATACATTTCTCTTTATTCACCAGTACTGGGCTATTCTCTTTATTAGCACTTGTGACTATGAAGTTATCAGAGCATATTTTTTCTTTCAATTTCGCAGTGCTGTTGCTTGCTCTTAGAAGTTTCCTGAACCACTCTTCATTTGACATGGTGATTATGTTGTAAATTTATTTCGTCACTGGTTCCCGTGTTAACACACCATTTTCAGTGTTACTTTCTTGTCTCTCTTCCTCGTTTACGATGCCTTCTATTTCTGCAATCAGACTTTCATATGTAGTTTTCTATATAGTGGTTGTCGATCTTCGTAGTGATGTTACATTAGAATTTTCTCTAATAGTTGTGTTTCTTCCTCTGTTAATTTTGTATGTGAGAGATTTATTAGTTATGGGTGGAATTTGTGGCGTTGGGTGTGTTATACTTTGTTGTGCTTATCTTTCAGGTTTCTTTGTTAGAGAGTGTTTTGATTGTTTTCTGTTTGTTCTGTGTGCATTGCAGTATTCTTGCTACGGCTGAACACAACACAGCAAAGTGCCTTCAATATAGTTGCAAAGCTGGAACATACATGTCCACGAATTTAACAGAATGTTCTAAAAACAAAAATGTCACAGTATATTTACGTTATTATCAAACGCAGCTCCTCTGCCCCTCTCCTTCTCTCTCTCTTTCCCTCGCTTTCTTTTCCTCGCCCATTACTCTGTTGCTCTCTTTCTTCAGAAACTAGAAAACTCTTTGCCACGGTGACGATATCGACATTAATATTTTTAGATCTCCATGGCTTACTGTCGGGTTCACTTCAAAACAAGGGAAACTATATTGCGGCGTTAACATAGGTATACGGAGAAATATAAGTATTTAGTAGAATAAAAATGTTCAAAGTGAGCAACATATTTAGTAAACAGAGGGTTGGAAAACCTAAGGTGTGCACTGCAACAGTGGTCCAGAATAATGGGGAAAAAGTATCTTAGAAAAGTAATAGTGTCTTTACATGATCCATCTGCATGTCTATTATCGAAGTAGCCATCCTACATAGAACAGTGGCAGAGTATCTACATTTCCACGAAAGAAGCCACCGTGGTACAACAACCGAGTCAGAAAACGGCTGCGGGAGCAAAGGAAACGTCACAGCAAACATAAACATAGCCAAAGCCTTGCAGACAAACTGAAATTACGTGAAGCGAAATGTAGTGTGAGGAGGGCTATGCGAGAGGCGTTCAGTGAATTCGAAAGTAAAGTTCTATGTACTGACTTGGCAGAAAATTCTGAGAAATTTTGATCTTATGTCAAAGCGGTAGGTGGATCAAAACAAAATGTCCAGACACTCTGTGACCAGAATTCTACTGAAACAGAGGATGACAGACTAAAGGCTGAAATACTAAATGTCTTTTACCAAAGCTGTTTCACAAAGGAAGGCTGCACTGTAGTTCCTTCTCTAGATTGTCGCAAAGATGACAAAATGCTAGATATCGAAATAGATGACAAAGGGATAGAAAAACAATTAAAATCGCTCAAAAGAGGAAAGTCTGCTGGACCAGATGGGATACCAGTTCGATTTCACACAGAGCACGCGAAGGAACGTGCTCCCCTTCTTGCAGCGATGAACTGTAGGTCTCTAGAAGAGCGTAGCGTTACAAACGATTCGAAAAGGGCACAGGTCACCACGTTTTCAAGAAGGGACGTCGAACAGATGTGCAGAACTATAGACCTATATCTCTTACGTCGATCAGTTGTAGAATTTTGGAACACGTATTATGTTCGAGTATAATGACGTTTCTGGAGACTAGTAATCTACTCCGTAGCAATCAGCATGGGTTTCGAAAACACGATCGTGTGAAACCCAGCTCGCGCTATTCGTCCACGAGACTCAGAGGGCCATAGACACGGGTTCCCAGGTGGATGACTTGACTTCCGCAAGGCGTTCGATACAGTTCCCCACGGTCGTTTAATGAGCAATGTAAAAGCATATGGACTATCAGACCAATTGTGTGATTTGATTGAAGAGTGCCTAGATAACAGAACGCAGCATGTCATTCTCAATGGAGAGAAGCCTTCCGAAGTAAGAGTAATTTCAGGTGTGCCGTAGGGGACTGTCGTAGAACCGTTACTATTCATGATATGCATAAGTGGCCTTGTGGATAACATCGGAAGTCCACTGAGGCTTTTTGAAGATGATGCTGTAGTATATCGAGAGGTTGTAACAATGGAAAATTGTAATGAAATGCAGGAGGATCTGCAACGAATTGACGCATGGTGCATGGAATGGCAATTGAATCTCAATGTAGACAAGTTAATGTGCTGCTAATACACAGAAAGGAAGATCCTTTATCATTTAACTACAGTATAGCAGGTCAGCAACTGGAAGTAGTTAATTCCATAAATTACCTGGCAGTAGGCGTTAAGAGTGTTTTAAAATGGAATTATCATATAAAGTTGATCGTCGGTAAAGCAGATGCCAGACTGAGATTCACTGAAAGTATCCTAAGGAAATGCAATCCGAAAACAAAGGAAGTAGGCTACAGTACACATGCTCGCCCACTGCTTGAATATTAGTCACCAGTGTGGGATCCGTACCAGATAGGGTTAATAGAAGAGAGAGAGAAGATCCAACGGAGAGCAGCGCGCTTCGTTACAGGATCATTTAGTAATGGTGAAAGCGTTACGGAGATTATAGATAAACTCCAGTGGAAGACTCTGCAAGAGAGACGCTCAGTAGCTAGGTACGGGCTTTTGTTGAAGTTTCGAGAACATACCTTCACCGAAGAGTCAAGCAGTATATTGCTCCCTCCTGCGTATATCTCGCGAAGAGACCATGAGGATAAAGTCTGAGAGATTAGAGCCCACACAGAGGCACGCCGACAATCTTTCTTTCCACGAACAATACGAGACTGGAATAGAAGGCAGAACCGATACAGGTACTCAAAGTGCCCTCCGCCACACACCGTCAGGTGGCTTGCAGAGTGTGGATGTAGATGTAGATGTATCTAACTGCCACGCGAATGGCCAACGTTCGATACCTACCTCATGACAAGTAATTGAAGCAGAAATAGTTGTTGCGGTTCTTGAAGCGGTGTTAAAAGCCGTCTGACTTTACGCCTTCTGATACTATCTCCCCATAAGAACAAATGAAGTTAATGTGATGAGTCCTTTTTTATATACATTCATACAGTCAACGTTTTTGTAGATCACATGAAGTAGGAGAACCATCAGTGATGTGGAACGAACCAAGGAGAATGTTAATAAAGGACAAGAAAAACACAGAAATTTAATCGGCACGCAATGACTCTACTACGACTTTGACTGTACTGGCTAATACTGTTTGTGCTAATGTCAGATAAATGAAATCGAGTAAACTGAAAGGAAGTATGCTACTCCAAAAATTAAATAGCTACTAATTATCTTCTATTGATAGCTTAGTGATTTCTAGATAACATTGATATTTTCAAACTAAATACAATCTAAATTTGCATTTGCAAAGGAGTGACTGCAACACAGTATTACATGTAATCCAGTTTTACAGTGGACACAGCTACTTGTAAAGTAGCTAACACAACTTACAGATTCTTGTATCTAGGTAGTTAAACAATTGGTAGAACGAGTTACTGATTAAGTATGTTTTTTATTTTCTTTTGAACTAGCTGGAATTCTCTGTTTCTTTCTTTATGTTAGGTAGTAACTTGTTGTACACCTTCGCACTAGAGCTCAAAATTCCGTTTTCCACAAGGAAGTATGTAAAATCTAAACGAAAATTATTTTTGTCTCTTGTATTATTGTTAGGCAGATCATAGCTAACTGAATCTTTATTTCATTACCAACCACTAAAATCCTTCAGAAATGAATGTACTGGTGAGCGAGCATAATAATTTAAAGTATGTAGAGACGTCTGTAGGTTACTTAGTTATCTGTCTTATACAGTATTCCTACTGAACGTTTCTGCTGAATAAATGATGATAGACAGGGAGTTTGAAACTCTTAGGATCAAAATTATACTTTTGAGACTTGATGAGCAGTATTTGTTCGGCTTGGGACACGTTACAAAAACTAAATTGAAACTACATGCCGTAAGGCCGGAGAGAGTACGCATGGCGACTCTTAGGAAAGGCACTTTGTGTATATGTAACCTTCAACAGTGTAGAAAAATCGTACTTTGTGTATTCACTGTAGCTATGTTGTGGCACGGTGAATGTAGACGCGATGTATTTTACGACAACCTCTTCGCAGAGCAGGAACACCTGAGGACGAGAAACACGTCGTTCAGAGAGCCTCCGCGGCGTGACAGGTATCGTATTGCAGGGCGGAGCAGCGGCGGTTCCCAGGGGGTCTGCAGCGGCGCCGGCAGTTAGGATGATTTAGTAGCTGGCGCCGCGCGCAGTGTCGGGTTGCCGGGCCGGGGCCACTGTATTCAATGCGCGCTTCCTCTGCGGCTTCTCCGGTTACTCCGGACGTACACTGGCCGATTTTGAAGGATATAAGATGTCAGGGCCCATACTTGTGCTCACACAAGAAGAGATTCCGTGAGACTCTGTTTCACCGTGGAGTTTCCTGTATCCCTGCAATGAGAAATGTCCCGACTGGCACCAATATTCTTACTACTGGAGTGAAGGGGCATACCCGGCACACAAAGCTTTCTTTTGGCACTCATTCATAATATATACACAGCGAGAAGTACATTATTTGAACTACTTACGCATGTTCACTTCACAAACAAAATACGGGCAAATTCGTGTCAAACAGGCTATAATATAAGCGCTTTTTACGAGTTTCTTAAAACCAATGAACCAATCAACGTAAATGTTTTGCGCATTATTTACTGATTATTGATCAACATTTTCTGATTTTTAAAGGAAATCTGTCATCATTAAGCCCCCCATCTCAGGAGCTGACGTTGCTCTATTCAGTATGAAGTGTGTCCATGACGGAAGTCCTGCAGTCTGCAAATCTTACCTGGAATCAGAAAACAAACCATTTTTTTAAAAATCTGTAGGATACTGAGCATGGAGCAACAGCACAATTGTTGGAAGCTGGACAAAATAGTAAAGTGGCGGACGTTGAAACAAAGTTATAGTTCTGTATTCTGTTTTTGGTTGGCTCAAATGGCTCTGAGCACTACGGGACTCAACTTCTGAGGTCATTAGTCCCCTAGAACTTAGAAATAGTTAAACCTAACTAACCTAAGGACATCACACACATCCATGCCCGAGGCAGGATTAGAATCTGCGACCGTAGCGGTATAGCGGTTCCAGACTGCAGCGCCTAAAACCGCACGGCCACTTCGGCCGGCTCTGTTTTTGGTGACGTCTTTGGCAATAACTAATGAGTAAATTAAAAAATGGCTGTCACTCCTTGCGGACATGCCCGAGAAGTAAATGAGCCAAATTTCAGAAAGACATCTTTATTAGTATGACAGCTATCAATTCTATCTGCTTAAAGTATAAAAAACACTACAAAACTACGTCTTTGTTTAAAACGTCCACCACTTTGCCATTTCATCCAATTTCTAAAACTTGTGCTGTTACTCCATGCACAATACCCTACTGATTAAGAAAAAGGTTTGTTTTTGATTTCAGATAAGAACTACAGAGTGTAGGACTTCCATCACTGACACGGCTCATTTGTGACGGAGCAACAGTAACTGCTCAGATAGGGGGGCTTAATGATACAGTGTACTTTTCCGGCTCAATATTATGTAAAAATCCACACCTATTTCTTTTATGCACTGTTTATAATGTATGTGTTTTACAGATATTTTTGTTGACAACAGGTAATGCAGCACACTTTCTAAACATATCAGAAGTATTTTGAATATTTTTTAATCTGTTTAGGTTTATTGAAAAAGTTACAAAGAAACTGATGCAGTTTCTTTTTCCAAAGTGCTTCCTCAAATTGAGGTGTCATTTAATCCAATGTTACACGTTTGAAGGAGACCGATTGTTACCAGATATGCATGGTATGATGGCTGAGTTACTAGACCTGTTTAATTCCACCTACTATGTATATTACAAGGATAAAAAATATCATAGCTTACATTTTAATTTTTATAATTGTTCCCAGTAAAAATGTTATTTTTTCTATAATTTAGTCGATTCTGTAATAAAGCTTAGATCTACCACGTAAGTATGGACTATTGCAAGTTACAGAAAAAATTAGAGTAATTCTTTATAAACCTTAGGAAATATTTGTAACTGAATTCTGAAAAATACAATTTGCGTGAAATTGGGAATGAATATATGAGTCTAATTAACTGTGCCTCAGAACATTCCTGAAGCAAAGTCTTCATTCTGCAGCATTTCTTCATCTTCAAGCTTCCTCTTGGCCTCCTTTTAGCACCCCTTGCATCTTAGGTAACTTCAAGAGCGAGCCTTTCAGCTTCATGCACCCCTTGTCTGTTACAAGCAAGCATTTGATCTTCCATATTAGAGAGACATTTTATGCCTAAATTTCTCAGGACTTCCAACCGTACTATCAATCCATCATTGAAACATATCACTCCATCTAGTACACCAACTCTTAATGTATCTAGTGCTACAAAAACATTCTTTGGTTAATCTTTCCCATATGCAATGGTTGAAACTTTCATTTGGATTCTGAGTGCCCACATGAAGACATTTACTAAGCAAAACAGGATCACTCAGGTCTTTAAAAATTGGTTTTATTTAATTCATAACAGGCTCAGGAAGAGAATGCTTATGAGGTATATTTGGCCACTTTCTTTTGCTTTTTGTTAACCACACCCAGTATCTGCTCTTTTGGGGAAAATCTGTGAGCAGGGTGGTGACCTGTGGACAACTTATGAAAGTAAGTGGCCCATACACCTTTTCTAATTGCTGTAACATCATTCAAAGGTTCAGTCCATAATAACTCCTCGTTTTCACATATCCGCAACACTCCAGTTTTGCTACCAAGGTATCACTATAAAGATTGAAATCATAAATTTTGTTGAAAGCTTTAGAGTCCCCATCTCCTAGGTACTTCGTGTATCCCGCTATACGAACGGACACCAACCACTGAAATATTTTTAGAGCTCCATCACACTCCATACCTCCACTGTAACCATCATAATTCCTAGAACACTGATGTTCCAATACGTCCCTCAGTGTTGCCAACACTGGTGTGGCAGTACTTAGATAAGCACTCAACATTAACAACTTTTCCATTCTCCAGAGAAGTAGCAATTACACCAATCAATGAAGGACGTCCTTGACGTTGCCATGTCCCATCAAATGCAACAGCAAAGTCCCTGGTTCAACTAATATTTACAGTTTCTTCTACTACATGTTTCATAGATGCTTTAGACACAACCGTCAAGGCCCCTAAGAGTATTTTTATGTACTTGATGAACCTACTGGGAGGAGGAGGAATGTCCATCAAACCACAAAACGTTTGAGAAGGCTTTTTTCCTTTTCCTATTGCACGCATTGCCTACACGAACTTCAAATTCACATTAAATGAATTATGCACAATGTTCGAAGTCATTTTCGATGTAGATTTAATGCAGGATCTACATAGAACAACTAATTTTGACGCTTACCCCTTCCTGGTACTTTGTTGTTCAGTTATTTTCAGACAGCCTACCTCATCACATTGTTCACATTTCGCCACGTCCTTCATCAAAGAAGATAAGATACCCACATCAACAACAACAAATCCACTATAAACAGCGCCATTGTTAACACAAAAGTTTGAATCACCAGGAGGCGTGCCATGTGGGAGTTTCTACGCTGAAGAACTGATACATAGGTTACATTCAACAGTGTGGCTTGCTTAGTTTGTGAACTGGTTACCACGGTATTTCTTTTTATTGAGTTTATTGACGCATGGCATATTTCGTATTTATTGCACACTAAAGGATATCTACTTCCACAAATATATGTATCTCTGGGGCAACAAATATTCAGTAACATGTGAACAAACTCCTTCAGTCACACGAATGTAAATACTAGCAAAGATAATTATTTACAGACACTATAAACCTTCACTGTTACCGACATATACATTGTATCATACGTATAATCGCTGGGAACAGAAAGTTCACAGTTCTTTTCGAAATAATACCCGTTTCTGTAATAGAAATAAAGGGGGAATGGCGGCATACATGACTGTGACTTTAAAATTTGGAATATATAGGTCATTTTTCATTTGAAATCCTATACTGTATATATCATTGTAATCAGGAAAGACTATAGAATTTAATGAAGTCATAAAAAATTTCGATTTTCCTCCATTTATAAGTACCCTGTATCTTTATATATGACAATATCTTTAAAGCCTCAGAATGTGCTGTCCAAGAATCAATAAATAGTAGGCAAAAATGTTGTAGTTGATTGCTTCATTAGTTTTTTGAAAAAAATCGTAAAAGCTGCTTATATTATAGGCTACCCGGAGAGAATTGACCCCTAGTGTCCGAATGGACATGCGATGGATTGGAGACTTCCTAACAGATAGAACACAGTATGTCGTTCTTAATGGGCAGGCATCGTCAGAAATTAACGGAACATTTGGTTTTCTTCAGAATAGAATGGGAGTACCACAACCATTCACCGCCGACTGCATAAAAATAAGCCGCCCGCTAATGACACAGATACTTGTTACAAAACACAGTGCTACTCGCAGATGATCAAAAACAGGAGCAGAGCTGGACAGTTAACTTTAATGTGTTTCAACAGACGATACCTTGCTATATAGTTTGGCTATGCGATTTTCAGGCACTGACTGGAATCAGCCACAACGCCGAAGGACGTACGAGTTTCCGTGTGAAGGGATTTGATGTGGGGCTACCACGTACATCACGATGTCACGATGTGATGAAGACAGATACTACAAGCATGTCGCACTTGAAAGCGGTCGATGATAAAATACTTGTTCGACCTCCATTATTTTTCGTCAGTCGATTCAAAAAAAAAAAAAAGAATGACGCTGAGCACTTAACATCTGAGGTCATCAGTTCCCTAGAACTTAAAACTACGTAAACCTAACCAACCTAAGGACATCCCACACATCCATGCCCGAGGCAGGATTGGAACCTGCGACCGTAGCAGTCGCGCAGTTCCGGACTGAGTGCTCGGCAGGCTCAGCCGCTTCCCTCACAAAGTTGTATAAATAAAAGATTGGAGACCCAGGCTCGAACTCGCAGCCCTCTAGAGGTTTGCCAGCAGGTGACCCAGCGGTGTGGAAGCACCAGGCTGACAGCGTAATCTGAGGACGCCAGACGGCTGTGTCATCTCGTGCTGGAAGTGATCGCCATCTCATACTCATCAGCTGGCTTAGAGTGCATTGTACGCCATACTGTACAAACCTGGGTACTGCTGGAAATCATGAATGTCTCAGAATGAAAGTATGTTTTTTTTTGGGGTGGAGGATGGGAGTTTGATTATATATGTGTGCTGATCGGCTAGGACTCCTACATTGGTAGCACTCCCACCCTGAAACACACAGCAGGATAGTGCACCAGGGCATCGCCGTTGGATGCCAATGACTTCATTTGCCACAGGACTTTTGTTTGGTCAACTTACTCCAAAAGATGAGCTGGAGCTGTAAGCTGACATAATTTTGGGTTTCAGGAATTCTGACTGGCGTCTTCTACATAGTTAGCATTGTGAATGAGTGCTCTTGCGGTCTCAATATGACTTCTTGTGAAATGGCCCAAGGGCTTCGTGCTGAAAACTACCACTCTCTCTCTATGACTTCACACTGCTGATCTATGCAGAAGCAATTCATCTGCTGATCGATGCAGGATCAATTCATCGAACTGGTGAAGATGGGGAGAAACATTCCTCCCTGCTTTGCAAAATCTGATACCTGGTCTGTGACCTGTTTACGTTCCTGGACAAAAGAATCTTGACACAGGCTGACATAAAAAAATACGACATTCTCCATTTATTATTACTCTATATTGTAATAAACAACTTGGTTCATCGGTCATCTGTTAACCCAAATGTTATTTTGGATCATCAAGTAACAGTCTAGGGCAATAGAATTACGAAATTCTCTACTCTTAACAAAATTCCTTAACGATCATTTAGCAGCAAATGGTTGCACATAACTAATCTCTCATGCTCAGCATGCGGTTTTACTACATTATCACAGACTTTGTCCTCGCAACAAAAGTTTCCCTTGCTGTTACTCAGAAGAATTCTTACTACACCCATACAGAAACCACATTTGGTACTACCACATACAGGATATTAGTTGGTAATTCCACATATTCCTTTCACTTTAACGCTAATTACAGCATGATGACTTCCTGCAATGGTACTATTCCTTGCACCTTCGCTCACCAAAAGCATCTTCCCAGTAACCGGGGGTACATTATCGTGTGGATTGCGTCTTAATGATTTAGCACACAGTTTACGTTGCTTCTGACTCATGACAGATTAACTTTGTGATAATGCGTCATTTGCAACCATTTCCTTTCGTCGTATCAACGTCTCATCGAGTTCGATGGTGCACTGTGAAAGATCAGTTTTCACACGATTTTTTCTCTCCCTTGTAGTACCTATTACATTGCATGTACCATCAACCTCATGCACCTCCTGTCCTCAGTCACACACTCCTAATAGGATTCAGCCTTGTCGACATGATCATTAGCTTTATTTGTGCTTTTCTTCTTCCTTCCCCCACCAGCACCGTCATTCTGAGGAGGCGAGGTCACTGACGAATCTGTGTCTTTTAGAAATAATGTGTCAGTACTTCATTATCCACAAAAATTGAAAGATAATTGACATTGCCAATTGCTTCCTGTGGCCGGCCGTTGTGGCCGAGCTGTTCCTGGCGCTTCAGCCTGGAACCGCGCGACCGCTAAGGTCGCAGTTTCGAATCCTGCCTCGGGCATGGATGTGTGTGATGTCGTTAGGTTAGTTAGGTTTAAGTAGTTCTAAGTTCTTGGGAACTGATGATCTCATATGTCAAGTCCCATAGTGCTCAAAGCCATTTGAACCATTAAAATAGCTTCCTGCGCATCCTTCGCAGTACCTAGAACAAAATTATCGTCTGCAGTTCCATTTCCACGTGACATTCTCTCCAGTCACTTTGACTTTTTGTTACGTTAATTGTAATTTTTACTGCAAGATATATCACCGTTATACTTATGATTACTGCCATTCTGTATGCGTTATCTGTTAGTCGGTCCCTCCACTTATGTACTTATGTATGACACGCTGCCACCTTGCGGTCACTTTAGTTTTCTAGCGTAGTAGCGTAGTTCTCCAGCCACAGATGTTCATTTCCTATCCATGTGGCACAATTAGTTGACTTAGTATGTTGTGTGGTTACTGTTCCCTTAATTCGTATGTATAACGTCTAGCTATACTACATTTGTACGAGGGTCGCCCAATAAGCAATGCTCCACATTTTTTTTCTCGGAGCATATTTATTGTTAAGAGTCAGAATTTCATGACAATATACATCAACATGTCTTGGGCATGTCCTATTTTTCTGCGAAGTCTCCATCACGTTCTATGGCTCTACTCCAACGTTGTGGGAGAGTATTATTCCCTGCTGGTAAAATCTCTTACCTGTAGGCGTAGAGTCTCGATGATTTGCAGACACGCTTCCAATCCTGACCGACAACTGTAGAGCCAATTGTCGATCAGTGATGCGTCAGTCGGCACGAATAATGGCATCCGCACGATTCAGCATGTCTGGAGCAGTGGCTGTGACAGGACGTCCCGAGCGTGACTGATCGTGGAGCTCTGTTTCTGCATTTCCTGGGGCTGTAAGTTTCTTTACCCATCGCCCAACTGTATCCCTATCAACTGCCTGTCGCGATACATTGCACATAAACATTTATGGATGTTCACCACGGGTTCTTTTTTATTCACACAAAAATTAAATAACATCACACTGCTTGTAAAGTGAGTCGTATTTAGACGCCGTTTTGACGCTGTACTACGGCTCTGCCAACTGCCAGAACAGTTCGAAACCTCACCGGCGCACAGGACAAACATCAAATCTGAAGCACCAACAAGAACGTAAGGCTATGTATATCAATGGCTTTTTGAAAAACTGTGGGGCACTGCTTATTGAACGACCTTCGGAACTAGTAACTGATTTTGGAAAAATCTCTTTCCATAATTTGATGATGATATCTTCGAAACACGTCTTTAAAAGGAGTGGCCACAGACCATTTTACTACTACCATAGTAT
The DNA here is from genome assembly GCF_023897955.1 of Schistocerca gregaria. Lineage (NCBI taxonomy): Eukaryota > Metazoa > Arthropoda > Insecta > Orthoptera > Acrididae > Schistocerca > Schistocerca gregaria. The sequence goes on along the minus strand of NC_064921.1, from coordinate 515,040,256 downwards.
CCATAATAGCTATTCCCATATTCATATCTAGCGTCAACATGGGCGCAGTCCTCATTCGCGATTTTACATCGTAAATGTAGCAAAAATAATTGGCACATGTACTTCCCTGTACACCCGAGTTGTCATCAGCCGATTCCACCGCCGCCAAAGATGTCACGGCCAAAACCCTCTATTTTGGTGTTGTAAGTGGTCACTGCACCTCTACATTTTTTTTTTTGTCCGAACTTTGTTAACGTGAGCGGTTGCCATTCGACGAGAGGACGCTCCAGCTGCGATATCACCAGCTCCGGTTTGAAACTTTCACGTTATGAGTGTGAACGTCTTGTTTTTCCCCTGTTCTTTTGCACGAACATGTTAAGGAGAACTGATCGCCAAAGGAACTTTGAAGTGCGTTTTGTGAAAAACGAAGGACCTACAGATTGTCTTAGTTTAAAGGTAACAGTAGAGGACACTATTTGTGAGCAGTGAGATACAAGTAGTGCAACTTGTCAGGCCACGTGTATTCTTGAACTCAGTACTGTGACATGTGGTATGTGCCGGAGCTATGGGTACGATTCGCTTCAACGTCCAGAGTCAAGATGGCTGACGATTCATGTGGAAAAACTGAATTTCCTGTTGTTAAACCTCAGTGGCTATTCGAATTATCCTGTGTGATCTTTGTTGTGTTGTATTTGTATGCTGGTACAGTCTTCACAAATGCAACGCATCTATTCTGTCTGTGTGTAGAGTGCGAGGAAAATTATTTCCGGCAGTGTTCTAGAAACTGTAAGAAATGTATGCTAGTTTCTGTAATTTGTATCTGGCAATGTATTTTGCCGTGAGCGATGAATATCGCTCATTATTTTTAAGCATGTACAGTGGTAACTACTAGAAGCCATTCAGGCAAAAAGGTTATCTTAAAATAAGGAGTGTTATGTACCGACGTAAAGGATTGTGTGAGTAGCAACGTATGTGATGTTCATTTAGGTTTAGTACTGTCTGAATCACTGGGTGTGATAGTGACTGCAGGGATGACTTCAGTTGTTCGGATTTCACGTTTAGTCAGTCCCTCCACAAGCCCTGCCTGAGATGTAACATTTCACAACTTCGGCTTTCAGCCGTGCTGGTTGGTGTTTCCCACCTTCTCAGCGCTGTGCAAGTGTACTTTCTTACTCAGAATGTGCCTTCTTGCGGAGTGGTGCATGAAGTTGTGGATGACGATCGTTTCCCTCTCTATGACGTCGTTCTGCTGATTAATGCAGGAAAAGTTGTCGATTCAGTGGTGCCAAGGTTCAACGTATCATGGCTCTGTTTCCTGTGTTTTAATCTGAAGTTTAGAATCAATAATGTTTTTGGGTTAGTATTATTTTGACTGATTTTATGCGGCCCACCACGAATCCTCTCCTGTGAAAATCTCTTCATCTCGTAGTAGCACTTGCAACCTACGTCCTCAACTATTTGCTGGATGTATTCCTGTCTCTGTCTTCCTCTACAGTTTCCTTCCTCTACAGCTCACTCTAGTACCATGGAAATTTTTCCCTGATGTCTTAACAGATGTGCTGTAAACTTGTGACTTCTCCTTGTCAATGTTTTCCACATGTTCCTTTCACCTCCGATTCTTCGCAGAACCTCCTCATTCCTTACCCAATTTCAACAATTGTCTGCAGCACCACATCTCAAATGCTTCGACCCTCTTCTGTTCCGGTTTTCCCAAAGTTCATGTTTCACTACCATACCATGCTGTGCTCCAGGCGTACATTCTCAGAAATTTCTTCCTCAAATTAAGGAGTATGTTCGATACTAGTAGACCTCTCCTGTCCAAGAATGCTCTTTTCGCCAATGTTTATCTGCTTTTAATGTCCTCCTTGCTCCGTCCGTCACTGATTATTTTGCTGCCTAGGTAGCAGTACCTCTTAATTTCATCTACTACGTGAATCCTGATGTAAAGTCTCTCGCTATTCTCATTTCTGCTACTTCTCATTACTTTCATCTTTTTTCGACTTACTCTCAATCCGTATTCTGTGCTCATTAGATTGTTTATTCCAGTCAGCATAGCATGTAATTCTTCACTTTCAGTCAGGATAGCAATGTCATTGGAGAATCGTATCATTGATAACCTTTCACGCTGAATTTTAATTATGCTCTGAACCTTTCCTTCACCCACATCATAGCTTCTTCGATGTACAGATTGAACAGTATGGGTGAAAGACTACATCCCTGCCTTGAAACCTCTTTAATCCGACCAATTCGTTCTTGGTCGTCGACTCCTATTATTCCCTCTTGGCTCTTGTACATGTTGTATATTACCAGTCTCTCCCTGTAGCTTAGACCTACTATTCTCAGAATTTCGAATATCTTGACCATTTTACATTGTCGAATGCACGTCCAGAAATCCTATGAACGTATCTTGATTTTCTCCAGTCTTGCTTCCATTATCAATCGCCACGTGAGAACAGCGTCTCTGGTGTCTTTACCTTTCAGAAAGCCAAACTTATCGTGATATACTACATCCTCAGTTTTCTTTTCTATTCTTCAGTATATTATTCTTGTCAGAAACTTGGTTGCATGAGCTGTTAAGCTGATTGTGCGATAGTTCTCGCGCTTGTGAGCTCTTACAGTCTTCGGAATTGTGTGGATGATATTTTTCCGGAAGCCAGGTAGTATGTCGCCAGACTAATATATTCTGTACACCAACGTAAATAGTCGTTTTGTTGCCACTTCCCCCAAAGCTTTTAGATATTCTGATTGAGTGTTATCTATCTCCTCTGCTTTATTTGACCTCAAGTCCTCAAATACTCTCCTAAATTCTGATTCTAGTGGTGCATACCCTAATGGTTCTAAATAGACTCCTGTTTCTTCTTCTATCACATCAGACAAATCTTCCCTCTCATAGAGGCCTTCAATGTAGTCTTACCACCTACCTTTGTTTTCCTTCCAACGTCTGTGATTGCCCTTGTTAGAGACGTCCAATCCTCTTCAACTCTACTGCGTACTGAGCTATTCCTTATTGCTGTATGTATAGCCTTAGGCAATTTCAAGCATTTTTCGACATCTCTAGTCCTGCCGTATCCCACTTCCTTGCGTACGCATTCTTTCTGACTAATTTCTTGACCTTCAGCCTACTCTTCATTACTACCACATTGTGATCTGTGTCTATGTATGCTCCGGGGAACGCCTTACAATCCAGTGTCTGACTTCGGGATCTCTGGCTGACCATGATGTAATCTAACGGAAATGCTCCCGTATCATACGGTCTTTCCACGTATACCGCCTCCTCTCGTGATTCTTGAACAGAGTACTCGCTATTATTAGCGGCAATTGATTATAGAACTCAGTTAGACTTTCCCCTTTCTCATTCCTTGTCCCAAGCCCATATTCTCCTGTAACCTTTTCTTCTACTCCCTCCCCTGCAACAGCATTCCACTTACCCATTACTATTAGATTTTCATCTCTCTTTATGTACTGCATTGCCCTTCCAGTATCCTCATATTCTTTTTCACCTTGCGGCGTCGGCATGTATACCTGAATTATCGTTGTCCGTGTTGGTTTGCTATCGATTCTGATAAGAACTGATCACTGCAACACACTCTTTGACCTGCCTTCCTATTCATAACGAATCCTACTTCCATTATACCATTTTCTGTTGCTATTGATATTACCCTATATTCATCTTACCAAAACTCCTTATCTTCTTTCCATTTCACTTCACTGACCCCTACTATATCTAGATTGAGGCTTTGCATTTCCCTTTTCAGATTTTATAGCTTCCGTACAACATTGAAGCTGGCGACATTCCACGTCTCGACTCTTAGAAAGTTATCCTTTCGTTGGTTACTCAATCCTTTTCTCGTTGTCAACTTCCCCTTAGCAGTACCCTCCCGGAGATCCGAATGGCAGACTGTTCCGATATCTTTTGTCAATGGAGAGATCATCATGAGCTTACGGGCTTCATAAATTACGTAAGTCTAAATCTAGATACCTACAGATATTTTCAAGTTGCATAATGTGCTTTTGTAATGCTTAAACCATACTTCTACAATGATTGCTTAATGCACTGCACAAAATTGTGTCATTTGGCATTTGGATCCTCTTCACCAACTGACAGACCAAAGTCATTTCGGTGTTTTACACTTGATAAAGACATAGCCGATATTGTAATTGTGGATTTCGTACGTAAATTAATTTAACAATTTGAGGTGACTATGATAGCCATTAAAAAGTTTCATTCTTTTATCAACCTCATTTCAACTAAAAAAATCAATTCAGAAGTATATTATTGGCGACTCCCCTTCACAGAGCAGGCTGATTAGAGGTGGAGTACACGTTCAGACTGAGAGCGACGTGGCTAATATCGTTGGCTATCGTGTCCTAGTAATAGCGAATACCCTGTTCAAGAATCACAAGAGGAGGAGGTTTACTTGGAAAAGACCGGAAGATACGGGAAGATTTCAATTAGATTACATCATGGTCAGGCAGAGATTCCGAAATCAGATATTGGATTGTAAGGCGTACCCAGGAGCAGATATAGACTCAGATCACAGTATAGTAGTGATGAAGAGTAGGCTGAAATTCAAGACATTAGTCAGGAAAAATCAATACGCAATGAAGTGGGATACGGAAGTTCTAAGGAATGACGAGATACGTTTGAAGTTCTCTAACGCTATAGATACAGCAATAAGGAATAGCGCAGTAGGCAGCACAGTTGAAGAGGAATGGACATCTCTGAAAAGAGTCATCACAGAAGTTGGGAAGGAAAACATAGGTACAAAGAAGGTAGCTGCGAAGAAACCATGGGTAACAGAAGAAATACTTCAGTTGATTGATGAAAGGAGGAAGTACAAACATGTTCCGGGAAAATCAGGAAAACAGAAATACAAGTCGCTGAGGAATGAAACAAACAGGAAGTGCAGGGAAGCTAAGACGAAATGGCTGCAGGAAAAATGTGAAGACATCGAAAAAGATATGATTGTCGGAAGGACAGACTCAGCATACAGGAAAATCAAAACAACCTTTGGTGACATTAAAAGCAACGGTGGTAACATTAAGAGTGCAACGGGAATTCCACTGTTAAATGCAGAGGAGAGAGCATATAGGTGGAAAGAATACATTGCAAGGCTCTATGAGGATGAAGATTTGTCTGATGTGATAGAAGAAGAAACAGGAGTCGATTTAGAGGAGATAGGGGATCCAGTATTAGAATCGGAATTTAAAAGAGCTTTGGAGGACTTACGGTCAAATAAGGCAGAAGGGATAGATAACATTCCATCAGAATTTCTAAAATCATTACGGGAAGTGGCAACAAAACGACTATTCACGTTGGTGTGTAGAATATATGAGTCTGGCGACATACCATCTGACTTTCGGAAAAGCATCATCCACACAATTCCGAAGACGGCAAGAGCTGACAAGTGCGAGAATTATCGCACAATCAGCTTAACAGCTCATGCATCGAAGCTGCTTACAAGGATAATATACAGAAGAATTGAAAAGAAAATTGAGAATTCGCTAGGTGACGATCAGTTTGGCTTTAGGAAAAGTAAAGGCACGAGAGGGGCAATTCTGACGTTACGGCTAATAATGGAAGCAAGGCTGAAGAAAAATCAAGACACGTTCATAGGATTTGTCGACCTGGAAAAAGCGTTCGACAATATAAAATGGTGCAAGCTGTTCAAGATTCTGAAAAAAGTAGGGGTAAGCTATAGGGAGAGACTGGTCATATACAATATGTACAACAACCAAGAGGGAATAATAACAGTGGACGAACAAGAACGAAGTGCTCGTATTAAGAAGGGTGTAAGACAAGGCTGTAGCCTTTCGCACCTGCTCTTCAATCTTCAATCTGTACATCGAGGATGCAATGATGGAAATAAAAGAAAGGTTCAGGAGTGGAATTAAAATACAAGGTGAAAGGATACCAATGATACGATTCGCTGATGACATTGCTATCCTGAGTGAAAGTGAAGAAGAATTAAATGATTTGCTGAACGGAATGAACAGTCTAATGAGTACACAGTATGGTTTGAGAGTAAATCGGAGAAAGACGAAGGTAAGGAGAAGTAGTAGAAATGAGAACAGCGAGAAACTTAACATCAGGATTGATGGTCACGAAGTCAATGAAATTAAGGAATTCTGATACCTAGGCAGTAAAATAACCAATGACGGACGGAGCAAGGAGGACATCAAAAGCAGACTCGCTATGGCAAAAAAGGCATTTCTGGCCAAGAGAAGTCTACTAATATCAAATACCTGCCTTAATTCGAGGAAGAAATTTCTGAGGATGTACGTCTGGAGTACAGCATTGTATGGTAGTGAATCATGGACTGTGGGAAAACCGGAACAGAATAGAATCGAAGCATTTGAGATGTGGTGCTATAGACGAATGTTGAAAATTAGGTGGACTGATAAGGTAAGGAATGAGGAGGTTCTACGCAGAATCGGAGAGGAAAGGAATATGTGGAAAACACTGATAAGGAGAAGGGACAGGATGATAGGAAATCTGCTAAGACATGAGAGAATGACTTCCATGGTACTAGAGGGAGCTGTAGAGGGCAAAAACTGTAGAGGAAGACAGAGATTGGAATACGTCAAGCAAATAATTGAGGACGTAGGTTGCAAGTACAACTCTGCGATGAAGAGGTTAGCACAGGAAAGGAATTCGTGGCGGGCCGCATCAAACCAGTGAGTAGACTGATGACAAAAGAAAAAAAAATCGTGTCCTATCCAACCACTTCATCACCCATCTAAGTCAACTTATATACTAAAGTCTCACCACTTCTCTCGAATGCGAGACCAGCTCCTTAGCCATTACGCCATCTCCCTCGTCATTTCGCACACCAGTTACTGCTGAGTACCCCTGTCAAAGTATACAAGTTAAATAAGTTTAGCATAACTGACGATAATAACCAAACGAACTATAGTGACAGTTAGAGGAATCCACAAATACAATGGGCGAAGGTGGGTGCTCCGAAGTTGAAACAGACTAAACACTGAAATTTCACATCAGGGTAGTTGTGGTTCCCTTTCTCCAACGCACCCTTGAAGCTATGTTGGACAAAATAATGCCGATTTACATGTATGAAGATTTTGGATCTGCACAGCAAAGATCACTTCGTACTTAACCCATGCATCCACTTCTCACGGTCTCTCTGAAGGTATTTTTCGATTTGCGAATGACTCCAAATTATAATGAAATTCATAATCATCATCAGTTTTATCTCGTAGAAACATACACTACGCTATTTTGTCTTATATGTGGTGGGGCAGACAAATTAGAAATGGACGTCTACTCATCCGACGAAAACATGTCAGAAGTCCTATTAAAGTGCTGAATCTCAGAAAAAACGAACAAGTTTGCTCTGGTTGGTAGTTTCTACCACTTCAGAAGCACCTGTTAGGTTTCTGATAAAGACCTGTGAATCGCAGAATCGCACATCAGTGGAGGAAGCTGGGAATTACCGGTCAGTCAGCGGCTGGCAGGGTGACTATTCACTCTGGAAGAAACAGCCACGGAGTCACAGACAGGTCGTAGAGCTGTGGGTGGTGGAGAGTGTGCTCGGATAGCACTCGCTTGGCGGAAATGAAGAAAACGCAAGATTTGCGACGGTAGTTTTCAATGCAGGAAGTCAGCTTAGCAGAGGGATAAATAATCATAGAGCGACAGTTTGCTACATCCATTCATTACCTCCTCAGGGCTGTTAATGTATATTTAAATATACGTTATTAGACGGAAAACTGGGTCAGCAAAGTCTTCCACTGATATTATTCGCTTTACACTTTAGCGATATAATTCAAGCGTGGAAAAGCACAAATGCCTATCGAAATATAGCTCGGTCAACGGAAGTCAGTAAGAACCCTACTATTCGCTGTAGCCAATGAATCCAGAATGCTTCATACTTCCAGTAATGAGTTGCCGTGCAGCATACACTTTCTGAGGGAATAAACCAGACATTCAGGGGAAAATATTAAAATTTATTAAAAGTCGCTGCTGATGATAATTAATGGTGACATGTTAGTCATCTTAAATGTCCCGACTGGGCTGTGACCGGGTATAGTAATATGACCAAGGCGTCTGATTACAGGTACGTGTCTGCAGTCCCAGTACACATTTAAATATCCGCGCTAAAGTACCGTAGCTCACCGCTACAGAGGGCACTACGAAATGTAGCCCTCCAACGGATAAACAGTGCCTGGTCTGCCGTAAATGGATGCCTAGGAACTGATGGGCGCTTGGACAGAGCAGAAATAATGAGAAGCACACGTAACGTTTAGTAAAAGTGCCTTTAAGTATCTAATAGCTTTCACTTAACTAATAGAAAGTCCAAGTCGAGTCCGTTATACAGGTGGAGTCCTCGTAGATAATAACATCAGCGGAGGCTCATTAGTAGGCTTCGAGAACAACACTTGAACGCTGCTGTCAGACGTGGTTGAGGTGGGTGCTGCATCCACGTAAACTGCTCGGTGGCTGCGCTCGGTGCATAGGGAGTGTTACTTAGCATGCCGTCACATGGCTTGCTGCCAACCTCTGGATGCGCCCTGCCTGGTGACAGTGCCCCACCGTATGGCGTAGTTGTTAAGTGAGGCAGACGCTTCCATTGTGATCAAACGCGTCTGAATGACGAATAACAAAGTGGTAGACGACCGTTTGTGATGAGCGGCGAATCGCAAGAGAATAAGGGGCTGCGGTGGTCGAAAACGCTTTCCACCGTCGAAATAATAGAAAAGTGGGAATCAGTCATGGATCAGTTTCTGTAATCTTGCACGACATTTTGACATTACCATGGTCACTGCCTCCTGGGTTATGCGACCGCTCAGCCCCATACGCTACGCTCGCCTAACCGAGAAAACGAGAGAAATGTTGCACCTGCGTCAGGCCAATCCAGCTGAGTTTTTCATTCATTAAATCATGATAGACGAATTCTGGACGTATAGCTATGGAGCGACAAACGAGAAAACTAGTCAGTGGAAACATGTAGATTCATCGACGCCAGTAAAGACGAAGACCCAGCCATCATTCTGCAAAGTGGTTCCAAGTGTTTTTAGGCACCGTCGTGATCTTGCAAGAGGTGCACTGTGACTGGGTCATACCACTGAAATCTCCTGACGAAGTTCTTGAAGGCTCTCAAGACAAAGAATCGGTGGGATCTAACCGTGAAAATGTTCTTTCTTCACGAGACCGCTCCGGTTCATTCGGGTACAGGACATGGTCTCACATTTTATCTCACCTCTCCCACTCCTGTCTCATGGTATTCGCCTGACGTAACACCTTGGATGAAGAAACTACTCCGTGGCAGGCTTTTGCAGAACGACGATCTTATTGTGTGGATGGAAGTTTCCTAACTTCTTCCAGACTTCTACGGTCATGTATTCCATCGCTGGGAAAATGTGTGACTGGAGACAACGGTTCCATGTTTCAGACACGCAGCTTGATTTTCTTCGAGTTGACAATTAGAGAGACTAGTGTCCCTCGTGTAATCACTTTAAAATTACCAAGCGCCTATTGACGGCGTTATAGTGGTGGATATGAATCAAAGCAGTCAGTAGTATCGTCCTTTAAGGAAACTGGAAATTTGTGCTAAGGTTCTGTGGGACCAAACAGCAGAGGTCATCGTTCCCTACGCTTGCACATTAATTAAAGTAACTTACCTGAGAACATCACACACACCCGTGCTCGAGGGAGGACTCGAACCTCCGGCGGGGGGAACCGCACGAACCGTGGCAATGCGTCCGACACCGCGAGGCTACCTCGCGCGGTGTCCTTAATGGAAAGTAACGTTGTTGCGCTTCAGATATGATATAAAATACGTCTGGAATTAGTTCTAGAATTACGAGGACCTTACCGTCATGATTTTATGGTGATTCTAACCTTGACCTAAGGTAAGTTGAATCATATTTCTTGAAAATATTGCATAGCTTCAGCGGCACCATCACCAGCAACTCGCCAGAGCCCAGCAATTGAGAACCGTGCCAACGACTACAATGTAAAGTATGCACCTCACAGTGAAATACGAAGCACGCAAATTGAAATACTAAATTGTACTTTTCTTTCGAACGAAGAAGAATTACAGATTCATAGTTTTAAGAAATTAAATGAGATTCCCCTTTAAATGAGAGAAATACACCAACTTGGCTGTTGAGTACTAGCGTAAACTGTACATCAAAATGAACCACGGACTATACAAATATGAGATATAACCGAATACTATATAATCCAAACAAGTTACATCAGATCTTCTAAGTGCTTACATAAGGTAAATAAAACAACAATAACAAGAATACTAAGTGCAATGCAACGAGTAATGAAACAAAAACGAGGACATTAAATCAGCCTTCCTGGCACAACCACAATTTTTTTCAGACGGTTTTTTCATGTCAAATGTTTCGATTAAATTGCCATGTTAAATCTGTATCAACATAAGTGTTTTCTACAACATTCGCCACTGAATTTTCCAGGAAAGTATCAAACTGTCAAAGAGGTGAAACAGTCTCAGACATCAGTACATACAATGATCCCCAATGTCCCATTGTGAGAAGCAATTTCGGCGTCAATGGTGATACGCCATCTACAGCGGCACTTTCCGCATCAAGTTGTATAATATCTCCTCCCTAGTTTTTCGGTATCAGGTGCTCACTTTACGCAATGGCGAGGGGAGTTCCCTGATCTCTGTTAATGCTGTTATCTTACATTCTGAAGACTGAAGTCTGTAGAGTGAGTCTCAGTAAATTAAAGCATGCGACCAAATCAGCCTTCCTTAAACCAGACATGCACCTGTGGTCTAGAGGTAGCGACTTTGATTAGTAATCACAACGTCCTTGATCCCGGGTTCCTAACCTGTCACTGATTAAATGTTGATTAATAATCAGTATTGGCCGCCATGACTTCGACATAAGAAGTCGCCCTCATTCTGCCAACGGCGTAGACAAAGAGCGTGGATGAGAGGACAGAAGTTCAGGGAACTCTCTTCTCCTTCGGCTAGGAAACTGCCGCTAAAGGCGGAAGAATCAGGAATCATCAAGGCATTGGGATGCAGAAGGCAATGGAAAAAACTACCATAAAAATATATGTAGCCTTTAATTGAAAAAGTGTCATGATAATCTCTCCATTGGCAAGAGATTGCAGAATAGTCCCCCATTCGCATCTCCGGGAGGTGAGTGCCAAAGGAGAGGTGACCATGAGAAAAAGACTGAATAACCAAGGAAAGGATAGCGTTCTACGAGTCGGAGAGTGAATTGTGCGACGTTTGAACATGATAGGGAAGCTAGGTCCAACCGTGGACTAGATATAGTAGCTTACATTTATAATCAAAACGTTTTCGGTCCCCGGTTCCAATCCCGCCCCTGCTTATATTTTGGTTAATAATCACCATTGGCGATGACTTCCGGCATAGGAAGTCACCCTAATTCTGCCAACAGCCTTGTCAAAGAGGGTGGGGGAGCGGACAGAGGTACAGGGCACTCTATTGTCCAAGGGGTGGGAAACTGCCCCTAAAGGCGGAAGAATCAGCAATGATCAACGGCCCGAGGATGCAGAAGGCACTGAAAACCACTGTATTAAAGACAAGTAACGTGTATCCACAGAACATGTGGCTTGTAAATGAAGAAGTGACATGATGATTTTTCCATTGACAAAAGATTTCGGAATAGTCCCACATTCGGGTCTCTGTGAGGGGACTGCCAAGGGGGAGATTGAATAATTCACGAAAGGATAACGTCCTACGACTCTGGGGGTGGAATGCCAGAAGCTTGAACGTGGTAAGAAAACTAAAAAAATGTGAAAAGGAAAATGCAAAGGCTCAAACTAGACATAGGAGTGGTCACTGAAGTGGAAAGAAGACAAGGATTTCTGATCAGATGCGTATAGGGTATTATCAACAGCAGCAGAAAAATAATATAACGGGAGTAAAATTCGTTATGAATAGGAAGGCAGAGTGTGTTACTGTGAACAGTTCAGTGACAAGATTGTTCTTTTCAGAATCGACAGTAAACCAGGAGAGCTTCTGTAAAGTTTGGAAGGTAGGAGGCGAGGTACTGGCAGAAGTAAAGCTGTGAGGACGGGGCATGAGTCGTGCTTGGGTAGCTCAGTTGGCAGAGCACTTGCCCGCGGAAGGCAAAGGTCCCGAGTTCGAGTCTCGGTCCGGCACACAGTTTTAATCTGCCAGGAAGTTTCATATCGGCGCACACTCCGCTGCAGAGTGAAAAATCTCATTCTGGAAACATCCCCCAGGCTGTGGCTAAGCCAAGTCTCCCCAATATCCTTTCTTTCAGGAGTGCTAGTTCTGCTAGGTTCGCAGGAGAGCTTCTGTAAAGTTTGGAAGGCAGGAGGCGAGGTACTGGCAGAAGTAAAGCTGTGAGGACGTGGCGTGAGTCATGCTTGGGTAGCTCAGTTGGTAGAGCACTTGCCCGCGAAAGGAAAAGGTCCCGAGTTCGAGTTTCGGTCCGGCACACAGTTTTAATCTGCCAGGAAGTTTCTGGAATGAAGTTGTAGGGGAAGTAGTAGAAGAAAAGATTACACGAGAACATGGATTTGGGACAAGGGATGATAGAGAAGAAAGACTGATTTAGTTCTGTAACAAGTTTCAGCTAGTAAGAGTGAATACTCTATTCAAGAATCACAAGAGGAGGAGGTATACTTGGCAAACGGCAGGTGACTACGGGAAGATTTCAGTTCTGTTACATAATGGTCAGACAGAGATTCTGAAATCAGATACAGGATTGTAAGATGTACCAGATACTGGATTGTAAGGAGCAGATATAGACTCAGATCACAATATGGTAGTGATGAAGAGTAGGTTGAAATTTAGGACAATAGTCAGGAAGAATAAATACGCAAAGAAGTGGAATACCGAAGTACTAAGGAATGACGAGGTACAGTTGAAGTTCTCTAAGGCGATAGATATAGCAACAAGGAATAGCTCAGCGGGCCGTACAGTTGAAGAGGAATGGACATCTCTAAAAAAAAGGCCATGACAATCGTTGGGAAGGAAAACAGAGATATAAAGAAGAAACCATGGTAACAGAAGAAATACTTCAATTAATCGATGAAAGGAGGAAGTACAAATGTGTCCCGGGAAACTCAGGAGTACAGAAATACTAGTCGCTGAGGAATGAAATAAATAGGAGGTGAATGGAAGATAAGATGAAATGCCTGCAGGAAGAATGTGAAGACATCGAAAAACAAATGATCGTCTGCAGGACAGACTCAGTATCCAGTAAAGTCATAACAACCTTCGGCGACATTAAAAGGAATGGTGATAACAATAAGAGCGCAACGGGAAATCCACTGTTAAATGAAGAGGAGAGAGCGGATAGGTGGAAAGAGTACATTGAAAGCCTCTATAAGGGGGAAGATTTGTCTGGCGTGATAATAGAAGAAACAGGAGTTTATTTAGAAGAGAATGGGGATCCAGTATTAGAATCAGAATTTAAAAGAGCTCTGGAAGATATAAGATCAAATAAAGCAGAAGGGATGGATAATATTCCATCAGAGTTTCTAGGAATTGAGGAGAAGTGGCAACAAAACGTTTAATCACGTTGGTATGTAGAATGTATGAGTCTGGCGACATACCATCTGACTTTCGGAAAAGCACCATCCACACAATTCCGAAGTCGGCAAAAGCTGGTAAGTGCACAATCAGCAAAACAGCTCATGCATCCAGGGTGCTGACAAGAATAATATACCGAAGAATGGGAAAAAATTGAGTATACGACAGATGACGATCATTTTAGCTTCAGGAAAGGTAAATGCGTGAGAGAGGCCATTTTGACGTTGCGGTTAATAATGGGATCAAGACTAAAGAAAAATCAAGGCACGTTCATGGGATTTGTCGCCTAGCAAAAGCATTTGACAGTATAAAATAAGATGTTCGGAATTCTAAAATAAGTTGTGGTAAGCTAGAGGGAGAGACGGGTCTTACACAAGATGTACAACAGTCAAGAGGGAAGAATAAGAGTGGACTACCAAGAATGAAATCCTCGTAAAAAAGGGTGTAAGACAAGGATGTAGCCTTTCGCCCCTACTGTTCAATCTGTACATCGTTGAAGCAATGATTGAAATAAAAGGAAGGTTCAGGAGTGGATTTAAAGTTCAAGGCGAAAAGATATCAACAATATGATTTTCTGATGGAATTTCAATCCTGAGTAAAAGCGAAGAATAATTATATGATCTGCTGAACGGAATGAACAGTCTAATAAGTATATAGTATGGATTGAGAGTAAATTGAAGAAAGACGAAAGTAATGAGAAATAGTAGAAATGAGAACAGCGAGAAACATGATGGTCTCGAGGAAATGAAATTACGGAATTTTGCTACCTAGGCAGTAAAATAACCAATGACGGACGGAGCAGAAAGGACATCAAAAGCAGACTAGCAATGGCAAAAGGGGCATTTCTGGCCAAGAGAAGTCTACCAATATCAAATATCGGCCTTAGTTTGAGGAAGAAATTTCTGAGAATGTACGTCTGGAGTACAGCATTGCATGGTAATGACACATGGACTGTGAGAAAACCGGAACAGAAGAGAATCGAAGCATCTGAGATGTGGTGGCACAGACGATTGTTGAAAATTATGTGGACTGATACGGTAAAGAATGAGGAGGTTCTGTGCGGAATCGGTGAGGAAAGAAACATGTGAAAAACACTGATAAACAGAAGGGATAGGTTGATAGTACATCTGTTAACACATGAGAGAATAACTTCCATGGCACTTGAGCGAGCTGTAGAGGGCAAAATTGAAGAGGAAGAATACATCCAGCAAAAAATTGAGGACGTAGGTTGCAAGTGCTACTCTGAGATGAAGAGGTTAGCGCAGCACAGGAATTCGTGGTGTGCCACATCAAACTAGTTATGAGATTGATGACAAAAAAAAGGGAAGCTAGAAAATCTGAAAGGCAAAATGCATAGTCTGAAATATCCCTTAGAAAATTTTTATAAATGATAGTGCTGGAAAACCTCTACGTTACTTGATTTTCACACAGCTGATCAAAACTGAACGTACTCAGACATTTCTCTCTTTACTTATTCTGATCATCACTAAACTGACACACAATACTTTTTTCTTTGCACAGCTCAATCTGACTTTCAATTATCCCTACAAAAAATGGCCCTGACTAACAGTAACCTATACCTTTCATGATTCACTTACGTCACAAAAATCTTCGTTACTCAAACTACTGCAATACAGCATGCCCCAATACTGCCAGCTGAATAAAAGATTCTAGCTATTGAAAGCACAAACTACTGATAGGCATAGTCAGCAAATGAAAGATTTTGATAGATAACAAACAATGTATTGATCTTAATAATGTTCAAAAGTCATCATATATACGTATATCAGTTCATGGTATCCAATATTACAAATTTACTCTTTCTGATGGACACACGTACAGATGGAGAGACGTCTACAGACGTTAAAGTAACCTCTCGCGTGCCACAGGGGAGTGTTATGGGACCATTGCTTTTCACAATATATATAAATGACCTAGTAGATAGTGTCGGAAGTTCCATACGGCTTTTCGCGGATGATGGTGTAGTATACAGAGAAGTTGCAGCATTAGAAAATTGTAACGAAATGCAGGAAGATCCGCAGCGGATAGGCACTTGGTGCAGGGAGTGGAAAATGACCCTTAACATAGACAAATGTAATGAATTGCGAATACATAGAAAGAAGAATCCTTTATTGTATGATTATATGGTAGCTGAACAAACACTGGCAGCAGTTACTTCTGTAAAATATCTGGGAGTATGCGTACCGAACGATCTGAAGTGGAATGATCATATAAAGTTAATTGTTGGTAAGGCGGGTACCAGGTTGAGATGCATTGGGAGAGTCCTTAGAAAATGTAGTTCGTCAACAAAGGAGGTGGCTTACAAAACACTCGTTCAGCCTATAACTGAGTATTGCTCAACAGTGTGGGATCCGTACCAGATCGGGTTGACGGAGGAGATAGAGAAGATCCAAAGAAGAGCGGCGTGATTCGTCACAGGGTTATTTGGTAACCGTGATAGCGTTACGGAGATGTTTAGCAAACCCAAGTGACAGACTCTGCAAGAGAAGCGCTGTGCATCGCGGTGTAGCTTGCTCGCCAGGTTTCGAGAGGGTGCGTTTCTGGGTGAGGTATCGTATATATTGCTTCCCCCTGCTTATACCTCCCGAGGAGATCACGAAGGTAAAATTAGAGAGATTGGAGCGCGCACGGAGGCTTTCAGACAGTCGTTCTTACCGCGAACCATACGCGACTGGAACAGAAAAGGGAGGTAATGACAGTGGCACGTAACGTTCCCTCCGCCACATACCGTCGGGTGGCTTGCGGAGTATAAATGTAGATGTAGATGTAGATCATCCTCTCTCAAAATTCTGCTTTCAATCTCCCCACATCCCCCACTGCTGGCAGGTCACCTCCAACTGCGCAACGCTATGCATTGTTGACATCCAACTGCCCAACACTACAATAGCAAATATTCCAACAGTGCAAACCAGCCACAGACTGCACATAGCACAGTCAGTGATTTTCATACAGAGTGCTATGCGGCGTTACCAATATAAAAACCTAAACAGCCTACTTACATACACTAAAGACAACAATGCAGATAAGGGAAATGTCTATTCACCTCTTAATGTCTATGTCATTAAATTAGTGGACCACAACTTATTCTACAAAAAAAAAAATTACCATGTACTTGAAAAGAAAATTATGTAAGTAGTTACTGTTATTAGTCCCTTCTTATTGTTCTTTCCTTTCCAAGTGCTCCTTTATTATTTAACAGATCTATTAACAGAAAGTATTCACATTAGTAAACTCTTTTAATTTTATTTTATAAATCCATTGCAGCAACACAGCTTGAAGCCAGATATTAAACGAAATAAGCAACTATGTACAAATCAAAGCATAAAAACAGCATTCAATAGCCATGTGGCATTTCATAAGTCAGTAGAAATTATCTCAACTCTCGTAGAAACACACTTGTGTTAATCAGATGTGCAGATGTAAGAATATTTCCCATAAATTCATAAGCATTTTAGTAAAGTAGCAGAATGCACGAGCTCCAAAGTGTAATTATATGTTTCCATGTAATGATCGTGTCGTATTTGTGATGCTTTCTACAAAGGAATGTCAGTAGTGAGGTTAATGGCCTCCTTTTTCTCCACTTAATGGGATTTTCTCAAGGCGATTGGCGGAGCTGGGTGCCCACAACACATTATGTCAAGGTCACTTAGCTTTCTTACCGAATTACGTATGATAGCAGTTTGCACTACAGTGACAGTCTCATATAAAAAAATTTCATAGGTCGAGAATTTGTGTTACAAATGTGTAGAGAAAAAATCTTATGAATATAACAGTGTCCAAAATACTTTTGCCGGCTTTGTCATACTTTCACACATGTACACACATTTCATAACTCTTAAAGTACGATTCTTGGTTTCCAACATCCTTTTTCACTAATCAGTCTCCCTAACCACTACTCATTATTCCTTACTTTATTACACATATACATATTCATCAACACTTCTTCAATATTTCATCATAATAAATATGTAGCATAACCAAATTCCTCATATAGCATCAGCTTATTGATCATAAACATACCTCAACAGCATAATACACATCGTCGTCATAATAATAACATCATAATACCTTAGTCAAATCTCAAAAAGTTCGTAGCTTTCTGCAATAATTACAATACCTAAAAAAATTCTCTGCTCATTTTAGCAGTGTCATCTACCTCCGACATACGTTAAAAATCATGATCCCATACCAAAAACTTCGTTCAACGCTCTCATAGTATCGCAATGGTTCTGAAAAAATATGAACAGTTCACAAAGTACAGACTAAATACAATTTTATAAGTGTGAAGTTATCCAACTGGGTAATTGCGTATCAATGTGTCACTGATGTAGTAAACATGTTTGTCTCTCTCAGTTAAATGATTAGATAGCTGTGTAATTCTGTGTTAGAGAAATATGGTACTGATGTGTAAAGTTGTATAAGCAATTACCATATTAGCTAGGGCTCCTAGCGCTTCCCACACACTTAGTACACAAGGCGTGTACCCCCTGAGGATTAATGTAATTATACCCTCAGGTGTTACAAATTACAGCAATGGAATGAAATGTACCATGGAAAACCTTTGTATCTTTGTAATTCAAAAATCTTTAAAAATAAATGTTTTAAGTACAAAATTAATCACTAAAATACGTGTACTGTAGTGCTAAACTGTGCGTCTTGTTGTAAGATAATCTCTGTCATTACTTAAGGGTAAAAAATGTGCCAAGTGTCGTGATTATCGTCGTCCATTAGCAAAGTTCTGTAGAAGTCAATGTACTTACCTCGTAATAAACAAAAGTTAAATGCTATGAGTATAGATACCGTAGATATTACGTAGATTCCCGTGATCAAGAAAGTACTATACTGTAACGTATTGTTGTGCTACGGGAAAGACTGTCTCATTGTAGCTATACGACAAAAGTTACTACTGAAACGTGTTTTACTTTCCAGAAAAATTCAGAAAAACTGTGCAGATATGAAACTGATACAGCACAAAAACAATAACATAAATTGTGCCACTCATTTGTAGCGTCGGGATATAATCGTGAATCTGTCAAATAAACTAACCACTGTGTCACCTGGTATCTCTCAGAAAGTACTTTAAATCCAGAATGTATTTTCAAGTAAACCAAAATGTTGCAGTACAATGTCATTAGCAGTACCGGTATATGTTCGAAGTATGTAAGCCTTACAGTCGTTATGTAATCATGGTATTTGATGTTTGATATTAAAAGCGTATTCCGTCCGCCCACAAAGACTAGACCTGTGCTGGGCTCATTGAAAGACGATTTGGTTTTGAGGAAGCCTGGTGTCTACTAAATTCCCTGCGATTGCGGAGAGGCCTATAGTAGACAGACAATTCGCACGGTCCAGGATCGATGCATGGAGCGCCATCGTCACACGTGTTTATCGCCAGAAAAATCTGCGGTTGCAGAACATTGTCTTACTGAAGGACATAAAATGTTGTACCATGAAACGTAAGTCGTTGCCACTGCGTCGCGTTATTGGGCTGTGCACTGAAACAAGCTACTGAATTCCGGCTATCTGACAATATTATAAACAGAGGTAAGGGGTATCCTTTAAGTGAGAGTTGGAACTCTGTTTTGTTTGACATTAAAAACAACGGTCTTCGTTCCGGTCATTAAAAGCTGTCAGTAGTGTCTGATATCGATTTTCCGTTTCCGCGAATTTTCACCACCAGTGCACTGCTGTGCCTTGCGCTAGAGAGCAGTTAGGTTCGAGCACGCGCTTTGGACCTACAGACTGTGTATTAAGCCTTCTTTGATTTCAGTTCCGGCTAGTTAGTGCGACGGCTTGCCAACATGATGATGGTGGCCCCGTGGACCGTCAGGTGACGTTATGTTCTGGCTGCAGATACGATGTCATCATTATCAATTACCACGCCATGAAAGTTTACGGAGCTTCCTTGGTAATCGAACTTTTCTAAATCTATTTTCTTCCCCATTACCTGAATGGCAGCTGACTACTACAGCTGGTGTGCATACACCCTTAAGCATGTAACAGCATTACCATCAAGACGCACAATGGTCGTAACGTGAGGGGGACAACTGTTGTGCGCTAAATTAAGGATATAGAAACGAAAGAGCATGATTCCCCACAATCTCCGCATAAATCATAAACATGATTGAACTTGTAAAACTTCCGTTGTTTATAGCTTACTATTTCAAGAAAAGGGGCACCTAATGTTCTATGCTTGGAGACGTGCGCAAAATGCCGTAATCCGCCCATACCTTGGAAACATTAATGGATGCAGTGGCGTGGGTGGCGCTTCTAGCTTCCTAACATCACTGTGGTA
Source organism: Schistocerca gregaria (assembly GCF_023897955.1). Lineage (NCBI taxonomy): Eukaryota > Metazoa > Arthropoda > Insecta > Orthoptera > Acrididae > Schistocerca > Schistocerca gregaria. Next base: position 515,020,423 of record NC_064921.1, on the reverse strand, counting down.
TTTACAAACAGTGTGTGTGTGTGTGTGTGTGTGTGTGTGTGTGTGTGTTTGTGTGTGTGGGTGGGTGGGTGTGCGTGCGTGGTGTGTAGGAGTGAGAGAGTGTTGAGGGAATGGCGGTGTTCTTCTTTGTCAGGATACTTTCCGCGTTTGGAGGACGTTCTCCATAACAATATTGTCTTTTCGTTGCTTATTATGTCAAGGCCACTACATCTCTAACGATACATACACTCCAACGGCAATACTATGTTCTACTTCTGTCAGAAAGAGCGCAGCTAATCATCGAAACACTGAAAGTACGCCACTGACGCAACAAGAACTCCAACTGCTTTTCAAGAGTTAAATGTGTACACTGTTATACTGCCAAACGATGAGCACTCTATGCTCTAATCAAGTAACAGTCGGAAAGATATTTAATTGTCAGAGTCGTAGTCTTTGAGCTAGACATTTTATTTCAAAATGCTGCCAAAATACGTTGAGTCAATGCGTATAATGAATTCACCACAAATTTAACACTGAAAGGTTCTCTTTTATTGTTCTGCGATCGCAGTCGTCCACAGGCACAAGGCCAGCCCTGAAAGCTGTTAGAGCCAGAAATAAAGTCTGTATTAACTTTTAATGAGGTTTCGGATTGAGCGTAATAGTTGCTGGACTCGGAAAAGCGTTAGAGTCAGGAGACGACTGGAAAGAGAGCGAGGGAGCTAAATTCATCTATGGCCATAGCTGGCAACACCCCAGTATCTGATAAGGGAAAAGATTCAATTATCGAGCTTCCAACTTTGCACACTGGTTCGGAATTCCCTGAAACCACTTCTCCGAGAACCTGCAATAAGGTACCTATCATACACTGCTTGTCGACAAAGAAAAAAATGTTTCGCTATATATAACTGCGAATTTGTTAGATTTTCAAAATAATATGAACGTAGTCTAAAATTCTTACTGTTGACCGATACCTCACGTTAAGCAGTTACATTGCTTCTATTGCAGAACACCGAGTAGCAAACGTCTCATTAAACTATACTTTAAACGTATATATTAGGGAACCTCCTACTATGTATTGCAAAGCTGAATAATACACAAAGAAAAGCAATGTAAAATCCTGCCTGGAACCTAGCAACTCAGCGAATGACCTAAGGAGAACTAGTGCCAATGCACCAAGGCTCGCACGGAAGTTTCTAATTTGATGCAGGAACAAATGATTCACAATACAGTAGCAGCTGTCACAACAAAACAAGGTATTCTGAGTTTGTTTTACGTAATTCTGCTCACCTCGAAATTGGGTGCAGTTATTTTTTATCGTACGCGTCTTTAAATAATTGACCAAACGGCCTATACACCATATCGTAGTTAAATGAACTTCTAGACGGAGCCAATCTTTCCAGATACGAAACGAGACGAAACACCTTGAACAGGTTTCAGGCTCTGTCTCCGGCTGATACTGATCTTTGGCCGGACATGGTTGCTTGTCCTGTTCCAGAGGTTGCCCCTCAGTCTGCAAGATCCGGGCGGTGGCAGAGGGTGAGCTTCCTGGTAATTGGGAGCTCCAAAGTCAGGCTCGTAATGGGGCCCCTTAGGGATATGGAAGCAAGAGAGGGGAAGAACACCTATGTGCACTCCGTGTGCATACCGGGGGGAGTCATTCCAGACGTGGAAAGGGTCCTTCCGGATGCCATGAAGGGTACAGGGTGCACCCATCTGCAGGTGGTCGCTCATGTCGGCACCAATGATGTGTGTCGCTATGGATCGGAGGAAATCCTCTAAGGCTTCCGGCGGCTATCTGATTTGGTGAAACTGCCAGTCTCGCTAGCGGGATGAAAGCAGAGCTCGCCATCAGGAGCATCGTCGACAGGACTGACTGCTGACCTTTGGTACAGAGCCGAGTGGAGGGTCTGAATCAGAGACTGAGACGGTTCTGCCACCGTGTGGGCTGCAGATTCCTTGACTTGCGCCATAGGGTGGTGGGGTTTCGGGTTCCGCTGGATAGGTCAGGAGTTCACTACACGTAGCAGGCGGCTACACGGGTAGCAGGGGTTGTGTGGCGTGGACTGGGCCGTTTTTTTGGGTTAGATGGCGTCGGGCAAGTACAGAAAGGGCAAACCTCAAAGGATGCGGGGCAAAGTCAGGACATGCGGGGACCAAGCAGCAACGGTATTGTAATTGTAAACTGTCGAAGCTGCATTGGTAAAGTACCGGAACTTCAAGCGCTGATAGAAAGTACCGAAGCTGAAATCGTTATAGGTACGGAAAGCTGGCTGAAGCCTGAGATAAATTCTGCCGACATTTGTACAAAGTCACAGACGGTGTTTAGAAAGGATAAATCGCATGCAACCGGTGGTGGCATGTTTGTCACTGTTAGTAGTAGTTTATCCTGTGGTGAGGTAGAAGTGGATAGTTCCTGTGAATTATTATGGGTGGAGGTTACACTCAACAACCGAGCTGGGTTAATAAATGGATCCATTTACCGACCTTCCGACTCAGCAGCATTAGTGGCAGAACAACTGAGAGAAAATCTGGAATACATTTCACATAAACTTTCTCGGCATGTTATAGTCTTGGGTGGAGATTTCAATTTACCAGATATAGACTGGGACACTCAGATGCTTAGGACGAGTGGTAGCGACAGAACATCGTGTGACATTATACTGAGTGCACTATCCGAAAATTACCTCGAGCAATTAAACAGAGAACCGACTCGTGGAGATAACATCTTGGACCTACTGATAACAGACCTGAACGTTTCGACTCTGTAAGCGCAGAACAGGGAATCAGTGATCATAAGGGCGTTGCAGCATTCCTGAATATGGAAATAAATAGGAATATAAAAAAAAGGAGGAAGGTTTATCTGTTTAGCAAGAGTAATAGAAGACAGATTTCAGACTACCTAACAGATCATAACGGAAATTTATGTTCCGACACTGACAATGTTAAGTGTTTATGAAAAAAATTCTAGGCAATCGTAAAACGCGTTTTAGACAGGTACGTGCCGAGTAAAAGTGTGACGGACAGTAAAAACCCACCGTGGTTCAACGACAATGATAGGAAGCTACTGCAAAAGCAAAGAGAGCTTCACTGCAAGTTTAAACGCATCCAAAACCTCTCAGACAAACAGAAGCTAAACAATGTCAAAGTTAGCGAAAGGAGGACTATGCCTGAAGCGTTCAGTGAATTCGAAAGAAAAATTCTATGTATCGACTTGACATAAAATTGTAGGAAGTTCTGGTCTTACGTTAAATCAGTTAGTGGATCGAAACGGCATATCCAGACACTCCGGGATTATGATGGCATTGAAACAGAGGATGATACTCGTAAAGCTGAAATACTTAACAAATTTTTCCAAAGCTGTTTTACAGAGGAAGCCCGTATTGCAGTTCCTTCTCTAAATCCTCGCACAAACGAAAAAATGGCTAACATCGAAGTAAGTGTCCAAGAAATAGGAAAGCAACTGGAATCACTCAACAGAGGAAAGTCCACTAGACTTGACGGGATACCAGTTCGATTCTGTACAAAGTACGCGAAAGAACTTGCCCCCTTTCTAACAGCCGTGTACCGCAAGTCTCTAGAGGGTTCCAGATGATTGGAAAAGAGCCCAGGTAGTCCCAGTCTTCAAGAAGGGTCGTCGAGCAGATGCGCAAACCTATGTCTCTGAGGTCGATCTGTTGTAGAATTTTAGAACATGTTTTTTGCTCGCATATCATGTCGTTTCTGGAAACTCAGAATCTACTCTGTAGGAATCAACATGGATTCCGGAAACAGCAATCGTGTGAGACCCAACTCGCTTTATTTGTTCATGAGGCCAAGAAAATATTAGATACAGTCTCCCAGGTAGATGCTATTTTCCTTGACTTCCGGAAGGCGTTCTGTACCGTTCCGCACTGTTTCCTGATACACAAAGTAAGAACCTATGGAATATCGGACCAGCTGCGTGGCTGGATTGAAGAGTGTTTAGCAAACAGAACACAGCATGTTGTTCTCAATGAAGAGACGACTACAGGTGCTAAAGTAACCTCTGGCGTGCCACAGGGGAGTGTTAAGGGACCATTGCTTTTCACAATATATATAAGTTACCTAGTAGTCAGTTTCGGAAGTTCCAAACGGCTTTTCGCGGATGATGCTGTAGTATACAGAGAAGTTGCAACATTAGAAAATTGTAGCGAAATGCAGGAAGATCTGCAGCGCATAGGCACTTGGTGCAGGGAGTGGCAACTGACCCTTAACATGGACAAATGTAATGTATTGCGAATACATAGAAAGGAGAATCCTTTATTGTATGATTATATGATAGCGGAACAAACACTGGTAGCAGTTACTTCTGTAAAATATCTGGGAGTATGCGTGCGAAACGATTTGAAGTGGAATGGCCATATAAAATTAATTGTTGGTAAGGCGGGTACCAGGTTGAGATTCATTGGGAGAGTCCTTAGAAAATGTAGTTCATCAACAAAGGAGGTGGCATACAAAACACTCATTCGGCCTATAATTGAGTATTGCTCATCAGTGTGGGATCCGCACCAGATCGGGTTGACGGAGGAGATAGAGAAGATCCAAAGAAGAGCAGCGCGTTTCGTCACAGGGTTATTTGGTAACCGTGATAGCGTTACGGAGATGTTTAGCAAACTCAAGTGGCAGGCTCAGCAAGAGAGGCGCTGTGCAACGCGGTGTAGCTTGCTGTCCAGGTCTCGAGAGGGTGCGTTTCTGGATGAGGTATCGACTATATTGATTCCCCCTACTTATACCTCCCGAGGAGATCACGAATATAAAATTAGAGAGATTCAAGTGCTCACGGAGAATTTCCGGTAGTCGTTCTTCCCGCGAACCATACGCGACTGGAACAGGAAAGGGAGCCAATGACAAGTAGCACGTAAAGTGCCCTCCGCCACACACCGTTGGGTGGCTTGTGGTGTATAAATGTAGATGTAGATTTAGATGCCGACCGTGAGACCGAAGGCAGCCTGGAGGCGTGCTATGCAAATGACGCGATAACGAAAGCAAACATTCTGTTGGAGGCTTCCGTCGACTATCATACACTAAAGAGCGAAAGAAACTGGTGCACCTGCCTAATATTGTGTAGTGCCCCACGAGCACACAGAAGTGCTACACCACGACGTAGCATAAACTCGACTGAACTAATGCTGGAGGGAACTGACACCATGAATCCTGCAGGGGTGTCCATAACTTCGTAGGGGTACGAGAGGGTGAGGATCTCTTCTGAGCAGCACGTTCCAAGTCATCCCAGATATGCTCAATAATGCTCATGTCTGAGGTGTTTGGAATCCAGTGGAATTGTTTAAACTCAGAAGAGTTTCCAGTAGTGACTCCGTAGCAATTCAGAAAATATGGGGTGTCGCATTGTCCTGCTGGAATTGCCCAAGTCCGTCGGAATGCACAATAGTCATGAATAGATGCATGTGAGCAGACAGGATGCTTACGTCACCTGTCAGAGTCGTATCTAATCGTATCAGGGGTCCCATACCACTCCAATTGCACACGTGCCACACCATTACAGAGCCTCCACCAGCTTCAAAAGTCCCCTGATGAAATGCAGGGTCCATGGATTCACGAGGATTTCTCCATACCCGTACACGGCCATCCGCTCGCCACAAACTGAAACGAAACTCGCTCGATCAGGCAACATGTTTCCAGTCATCAACAGTCCAATATCAGTGTTGGTGGGCCCAGGCGACGCGTAAATCTTTGTGTCGTGGGCCTTCTTCTCTGAAACCCGTATCCATGATGCTTCGTTGAATGGTTCTCACACTGACACTTGTTGATGGTCCAGCACTGAAATCTGCAAGGAGGGATTGCAATTCTGTCACATTGAACGATTCTCTTCAGTCGTCGTTGATCTCATTCTTGCAGGATTATTTTCCAGCCGCAGCAATGTCGGAGTTTTAATGTTTTACTCGATTCCTGGTATTCACGGTACACTCGTGAAATGAGGGCACGGAAAAAATCCTCACTTCATTGCTACCTCGGAGATGCTGAGTCCCATCGCTCGTGGGCCGACTATAACGCCACGCTCAAATTCACTTAAATCTTGATAACCTGCCATTGTAGCAGCATAATTGATCCAACAACTGCGCCAGACACATGTTGCCTTACATAGGCACTGCCGACCGCAGCGCCGTGTTCTGCCTGTTTACGTATCTCTGTATTTGATTACGCATACCTATATCAGTTTGTTTAGCGATTCAGTGTAAGTAAGAGTAGACTACGATAGTCATCTTAGTTGTCTTGTTCAGTTACTATCATAACGAAGTTTTCTGTATGTTAGGTGCGTTGCATACCTATCTGGCGTCACTTCATTTCGATTTCTTCCTCCGTGTATGCCATTATTGTCTTGTGTCCTACTAGATTCTCCTAGAAACCGGAAGGGGAATCGTCTAGAAACTGAGTGAGGATATAAACGGCCAAATACGCTATGGAAAATTTTTGTTCTGCGAAGTATCTTTACGTTTCTTACTTAAAATAAACACTATTTATAGCTAACTTAAAGTTTTGAATGTTTTACTCAAGTTTTATTCGAATATTTTTGACTTTTTACGTGAAGCAGAGCGATGTTTTTGTAAAAATGGAAAAACTACAGATTTGGATTGAAGAGCTATAAAACGCCGTTTCTCAAAAGAATGTAAAATTAAAAAGAAACGCCAGAAAACGAAACTTTTCATTTAATAAATAAATTTCAAAAATCAATATCGCATAAATATTTCTTTATTTTCCACAACCGGTATTGACAGACTTTGCTGTCACTTTCAGGTGTTCAAAACCTTTGTTACAAAACGTTTTCATTTTGAGTTGGGACCACATGTCAAGTTGTCTTGTTAGTGGATAAAATATAGCACATTGGAAAAGGCTTGTCAGAAATGAAACATTTACCATCAAAAAGCATCTAGTGCACATGATCTTATCCGTATAGGTAGCGCTCACAGATGATTGTGACGACATAAAAATCACAATATACAATATAATGCATAGTAACTCATACGTTTGCCTTAACTTGACATGTTCCACTCTTTGATGATCTTCTTTACACTGCGTGTGTCTACATCTACATCTACGTCATTACTTTGCTATTTACAAAAAGTGCCTGGCAAAGGGTTCAATGGTACAACTGCACTCATTTCAATCAAGAACATACCAAACATCGGTTCACTATTTCGTCTAGCTTTTACAAAACATGATACTGTTACTTATAAATAACTTTTGCACACATCAATAACGACATGAAGGTCTTGCCTTTGTTCAGGATGAAGAACTTTCAGCTGAGTACAAAATAAAAACAGTAATTATACAAAATTGTTTGTATTTGTGCATGTAAACTGTACTTGCATAAAATCAGTTGCTTTGGTTAAAAAAAAAAAAAAAAAAAAAAAAAAAACAGAAGTAGCACGATTAATTAATTTTTATTACTTACAAAATTCAGTTTACGTTTTCTAAGGATATAAAATACAGAATAGACTAGCATTGAATGATGTTCGCTTCTAATTATGTGCAAAATGAAAGCACAGACAAACAAAAGACAGGGACAAGTCGTCGGCTCTCACTCTCTCTCACACACATTCATTTATGTTTCTTTCCCTACAAATTCCACCAATACTGCCGATAATCGTACCATTGTCTACGTCATCTACGTTGTGTACCAAAACTACACAACAGTAGTTTTCGTATATCGCAGCACTATTTACAGCGTACCACAGTGGTATAGAGAAAGTCGAGACGAAAAATTTTATACTGGACATTTGTGGTCCGCAGGTCGGGAAACTACCTCAAATTGGACTTTAAAAACAGCCTTTGCGCAGTGCACTAGATTTTTTTTCCCCTGCGCTCAAACTATTTTCCCTAGAGAAGAAATGAATCAGACACTTTTTGTGGGCAATGTGATTTAGTTAAATGTTCTACTGGGGTAAGTTTTCGCTAGAAGCCGCGGCTTTTGACGAAATTGGCCTTCAGACTTACTTCCATTCCTATACTCAACCGCCACCAGTCAAAATTTTTAGCATATTGTTCATAGCACTCGCTCCTACAGCTGTACAAAAAGTTACGTCTACATATATTTCCCATGTTCGGCCTACCGTGGTCTTCTTTGACTGGGCTAAGGATGACTTCTAAAAATTTGGACAATTGCCTTGGTTGGATTTCGGCAAAAGCAAAGAACTATGGGTGGCTTGTTGGAGTTATGATAAGTGCAGCAATGAAGCAATCCCTAGAGGCTGCCGGAAGCAATATATTCCAGACTGGAATGAAACTAATAAGAAACAATGTGATGAATTTCTAAAATGTGGGAACCAGGAAATAGCGGATAACCTACTGCATAACCTCCATACAGCCATACTTACTAAGTGAACAGAGACAGTTTGTCTCAAGTACACAAGCATTGTCATTACGAAGGGAGTTGGGTGGAAACAAAATTAAAGTAACGAACAACCCTCAAAATCGGCTTACTGGACTGAATCATATTTACAGTCCACATCGACAGCACAAGGGATAAAAGTCATAAAGGGTACATGGAACGTAAACTTCCATTGTTCACAAAGAATGATAATGAACAAACTGACTTCTCAAGAACTTTCTCTGCATCTGAAATTTCGGCTCCTCTTAAGACTCTAAAACCTGGAAAGGCCCAGGGAAATGACGAAATCCGCCCAGAATTTCTTCTGCGTAGTGGGAACTACCCAAAAAGATGGCTAGCAGATTTCTTTTATGACATTGTGGTATAAGGTTCAATCCCACAAAAAATTAAGCAATCAAAAATCACAGCAATACTCAAGCCCAGCAGTATATCAGACCAGCTTAAAAACTATCGTCCAATCGTTCTATTGAGCACCGTTTATAAGTTCCTTGGAAGAATTTTATACAATCGGAGTAGTCTGGTAATCTTTCAGAACCTTCCCACTGAGCAAGCTGGATTCCGAACAAAACGAGCTGCGCTGGTCATGTCTTGTCTTTAACAATATTTACTGAAGCAGGACACAAAATAAAACGGAAAACATCAGTTGTTTTCGTTGACCTAAGTGCACCATATGGCGCCGTCTGGAGCCATGGACTGCTTTAGAAGCTATTACTTGTCCCATGCAAACAGACAACAAAACTGATTGACAACAAGTTAGCTGGAACGGCATTTACAATAACTGCAAGGCCTCTCTTATTTAATTTATGTATGTATCTGATATTCCTCCAACACAGTGTAGAAAATTTGGCTATGAGAATGATTAGACAATAGATACCCAGCACAAAATCTTTAAAACAACTGAAGAAATCCTAATTTCTGGCCTAAAAAGTTTCTTGTTCTCACCTCTTCAATAGATTGGCACACAGAGCCCTCGGTATCTATTTTGAGGGAGAAAAACTTCAATAATATGCATCCAAAAAATTAGATACGCCACGTTCTTTTTAAGGAGCACTTGACACGAAGATCTGCTAAGTTCAAATGCGGAAACAACATCCTCCATAAGTCCGTGGCATTTATTGGGGATCGCCAGTAGAAAATCTTCGGGTGTCAGTACTCGGATTTACATAGTCAGCCGCAGAGTACTGTGTGCCTGTCTGGCCTAATAGTCCACACGTAAAAAAGATTGACGTACAACTTAACGAAACCATGAACATTGTTGGTGGATCAATACGATAAACTCTCACGTACTGGTTACCTATTGTTAGCCACATTACATCTCCTGATATCAGTCGGAAGAGAGCGCTACTGCGTGAAACCAGAAAATTGTAAATAACACCGAATTTTCAATATTTATGTATTCTCAGCAGAACGAAAAAGATCAAGACGTGCCACTCTCAACACAGACATGACTCTCAAGGAAACTGAATTCAATACCACCGAAGAATGGAAAGCTGCTTGGCAACAAAACTGTCCTGCACAATGTTTAAAAAAGCTTACATTCGGAAGAAATCTCTTGGATTCGACCAGCCTCGGGCAGTGTAGACTATTCTGAACCCCATCCGAATGGGCCATGGAAGATATGCAGACACTCTCTACAAGTGGCATCGTGTTACTATGCAGCAGAACGACAGGCAGTGGTTCGCAGTGTGTTAACATGTCTCGCACGTGCCTACAAGGGACTTTTCGAAAATTTCCTGACAGCGACGAATGACGTGATAAAATATGTAAAAGACCTTGACAGTAATGGGTAGCTGTTGTCATTTATATTATTTCATGCTGGTGAAATGTGCTTAAATGTTGAGACTTAGTAGTTTTGTAGTCTTTGTATATGTATTGCCATACGATAAATACGACTGGCCTATTACGTCACTAAGTCGGCTGTTTCGTTAACATTATTACAAGGGAATGGTAAAAAGTAACACTCGCGAATTTTTATGCGAAACTCTTAAAGCTTTTTAAATAAAACGATCGTTATTAGCATTCTACATTCTTACTCTTGGGTGTACATATGCAGTCATCTGCTGCTAGAGGGCTTCGAATTGTAGCCTGTAACATGGAACTGTTTAAAGTAACTATGGCGTTGGGTGAGAAACAGCGTGCTGTAATCGAGTGTCGAATTCGAAGAGTTCCTCCGTTCACGGAGCATTTCCTCCTTGAGCATGACAATGCCAGACACGCACGATCGCTGCGACATCTGCAACAATAGGACGCCAAGGGTTCATTGTCATCGATCATCCTCCATGCAGTCCTGACTTGACCCGTCCGAGTTTAATCTGTTTCCAAAAATTCAAGAACACCTTCGAGAACTTCATTTTGATAGTGATGAAATGATGCAAGCAGTGCTGAGGTTGTGGCTCCGTCGACAAACATTCTGCTGTGAACGTAGTACAAAGTAATCTCTCTTTGCGAGGCATTTGTTCGTGGTCACGGCACCTATGTTGAGAATATGTTGAGAAATAAATGTATTCAGATGAAGAATAAAGATGCAGAATGTTAATAATATTTGTTTTACTTAAAAATTTGTAAACGTTTTCACATAAGAAATTTGGAAGCATTACTTCCCACCACGCCCTCATAATTTGGACATAACAGTCAGTGTATTGCAAGAAAAGGTTACTAATTACAATTAGATGTCAACCCATACAAAAGCGGTAGATCCGTAGTAATAATGTCAGACTAATAAAACGACTTAACTGTTAATTCTATTCTGTTAAAATTCAGAAAACTCTGAGATAAAATTGACACAGATGTCAATTTCACTATTTGTAAGAGCACGATCAAGCCGGCGGCGTGGTAAAAATCCAATCAATAAATACCAGAACTGATCGAACATGGGTTATAATTCGAGTGAGTGCAAATTTTTCTGCAGTGGTAGACGGAATTTCCATGAAAAACACTAAATATCCTTACACCAGGAAGTGAGTGTTATGGTGCGACCAGGTTTTTATTGAATATTTCGAAAACCGCTGCCTCTAGCAAAAAAGTATCCTTACAAAATGAAACTGCTTTACATTTCCTATAAGGAAGGACTCGTTCGTTTTTCCTCTAGTACCAATAGCTTGTGCGCAGAGAAAGAGAAAGTGAAAGGGAGAAAATCAAAAATATTGAACACTGCATATGAATTGTAACTTAAAGGTCTATTGTAGTCCAATATGTGATATTTTTCCGACTTGATGGGCGACTGGTCTCCTATAATAAATTGTTCGTCTCGACTTCTACACCTGTGTGGTACGTTGTACATAATTATCGTTTCATCCTGTATAAGCGGAGCAGAGACAGATGGGAAATGATTGTAGTGACGATACGGAATGCAGTTGGTTCCACTGTAATAAGCAGCTGCTCAGAGGACAGATTGGTATGGGCCGGGAATGAGCACATTGGTAACGGCGAAACTGGTCGGGTGTTCGCGTGCTGCTGTCAGGAAGCATCTTTGGAAAGTGGTCGAAGGGCCGTGGAATCGCGAGAGAGCCACAATTAGTTGGAAGTTCAGGCCTCGTCATAGAGCCCGTTCGCTCTGAGAAGCAAGACAGATGGTGATCTGTGGCACATCTGACGACAATGCTGGAGCAGGTACAAGCGCTCCGTAATGCACCAATCAGCGCACATTGCTGCTCCGTAGCACACGATACCTAAGGGTTACCATACTGGACCAACATTATCATCATACCAGAGGGTAGTATTATGCTCTGTTTTGTATTTATTTGGCCTTCCATCAGACCAGTGGTAGTAATCGAAGACACCCTGACAGCTGGGGAATACATGAGCATTATTGCGCACCACCTACATCTCTACGGCTTTGCAACCTTCCATCAGGATACCTGTCCACGACGCCAGGCCGGAATCGGGCTACAATGGTTTGAGGAGTATCACAGTGAACTGAAGTTTACATCCTGTATAAAAAATTCGCCTGATCTGAAAACGATGGACGCTAGCGGCCGTCAGGTCCGCGTCGACAAACCTCCGGTGCGTAATTTACGGGAATTGTGTGACCAGGCTTATATATCTGCTGCCACATCGGAAACGTACTAAAAAGAACCGTTGGAACTCATACCATGAAGAATCGCTCCTGTATTACGTTCCAAAAAGGTGGCCGAACACCCTCAAAAGCGGATGCTCTTGTGGTTTTGATTCACCTGTGTTGACCAAAACACGCTGTGCTTTAGCGTCATACGTCTTAAATGAACACATTACAACAAACACAGCAATGAAAATTATAAATAAATGATTCGTGTTGTAAACGCCACGAACGTACATTATTACAGCATATTTTCCTTACCATGCAACAAATGGTTGTGTAAAGCCCAACAATCCACAGAAAATTTCATTTTGTTCCATTAACCATTCCTAATGACATCGCAGACTTTCTGCAGCATTCTTGTCCTCCGAGTCTACTTAGTTATTTTTTCAATGACGTAGGTATCTGATTATATTAACGGGTATCAGACGGACTGGAAATCCAGGAACAGTGGATAAACATTTCCACACGGCGGGTTTGGGAAGATGGCGGTTAATAACAGTGTAATTATAGGTTCTGTTGCTGGTGAAAAGTAATGTCAACGATTTTTTTTATGTGAAAACTCTTAAAGCTTTTTAAATAAAACAAATTTTGATTATAAATCCAGTCATGGGTTGCAGATTTGTAATTTTTTTACGTGTACCGCCCGGGTAGGTTTTCATTAGATAATATTAAAATTAATGCAAGAGGCGTTTGTGCCAGTCGCGGTGGCCGAGTGATTCTAGGCGTTTCAGTCCGGAACCACGCTACTGCTACGGTCGCAGGTTCGAATACTGCCTCGGGCATGGATGTGTGTGATGTCCTTAGGTTAATTATGTTCAAGTAGTTCAAAGTTATAGGGGACTGATGACCTCAGATGTTAAGTCCCATAGTGCCCAGAGCCATTTGAACCATTTTGAGGCATATGTCACATAGTCCTCTAGCTTTAATTTTACAATAATCTGAAGTCACCCATACTTCACTTTTATCTACCTAGATATTTATTTTCAGTTTCGGCACTACATAAGCCACGTAGTAAAATTTTAATGAATATGCGTGGTATAAATATTGATATATTGTTAATGAATTACATCTCGACTGTTATACACCACGTTCTTTGAACGGTGCTTATGTACGGCACGTATTAATAATAATAAGATGAAAAATCGCCATGTCTCCGTGCAACTCCCAGCATAAGACAAAGAGGTACACTGTAAGATCGCTGTATTTTTACTCTGTGTACGACAGTTAAAATTTTCTGCATGCAGTTATAGTCACATGCCATTTCCTTGATCAAGGAGGTATACATGCTATTCATAGCTATGCTTTTTAGAGTTTATGTTCTTGGTACTTCTCGTTACATGTGACATTTTAATGTGATAATACTACTGTTCTCGCAAGCATTTTCGTATCGTGTCCCTTAGATGGTGAACGCCGACGACCGTTCAATGCACAAACTCCTATAGAACATGATTTTGTTTGACGATAGGAGGACGGTAATCTACATTTGTTGCTACAGGTAATAACTATGTTTGTGTAACACTGCTTCAAGTGTAGCTGTGTAGTCTCTCATGTTGTAGATATGTTTTTCCATTATGGTCTTTTGTTATGTTCGTAGATGCATTTGAGAATGGGCCATGCGCGAAACCAGTGGTTCAGAATAAAGTAATTTAATATACAACCTGGAATAAAAATGACCTTCAAATGTATCGAGGCTGTAGTGTACACACAGACGAAAAATTACATAGTCAAACACGCAACACTCCCTTTACTCGTCTGTTATTAATTTTCTGACTGCTCTGCAACGAATGTTGGATACACGTGTGAATTAACTTCTGGTCTGAGGATCTCAGCTTAATTTCCGTCTTTGAGGTCTCCTCTTTATAGGCTAATTCTCGGTCTCTGCAGTTCGTTTCTCAATTTAAGTAGCAAATTTTTGTGAAACCATTTCGTAACGAAGGGTAAGAAGATTCGGTTTTTGATCATTTCCTTCATTTTTTGAAAAGAGTTACAATAGTTAAACACTCGTATATGTCGAGATGTGCAGACTGAGTAGCTATGCAACGCCTGGTCACAGAAGCTTCCCCATCACTCTGCTAACCAGCGCTGTTGATTTCCCTTGAGAAGGTAAAGAGGGGTGACGTCTGACGAGATAATACGTTAGCGCTGAGTGATGCTGGAATCAAACAGTAGGGGCTCCTAGTTGTGCAATTGTTTTGCTTTTCGTGTTTCGATTTTTAAAGCTAATAAAAAACCAACAGGTCCTTCGCTGTCCTACAGTAAAGTAGGGAGATAATTCATTGAAATGGTCATCAGCTCTTTTCTCTGATTGTTAACAGAATCTCGTAGTTGTTTTTCTTGTCACAATTTTATTCTCTCACTTAGTTGAACAAATTACGTAGTCGGAATTCTCTCTAGTGGAAGATTGGTGTGATAAGCTGACATTACAGAAGAACTATTATTAATCATTGAAAAATATATCCTCGCAACCAGTTTCTTACTCTGGCGTTTAGGAGATTACAAAATCAGTATTTACCGCTATTTTAGGTACGCGTGAAAACGAGTCGTGCGCTAGCATCTGGGTGAGTTTTCGTAATGTGTTTCAAACTCCTTGGTAACTGGTATATACTAAGGGAGTATGGTGAGATTTTCGCCAAATACGAGAGCAGTATGAATGGTTTCTACTCGTGGTGAGCTCTTCGATGAAGTTTCAGCTGTAGTCTGGACTCGGTCGATAATCCGGATGTTTATTTATTTATCGTATGATGATACAGAGATTGGATCAAATACATAATTTAAACAGTATACAGTGTAAGAAATGACAAGCAAAATACAGGTACAGAATCGAATGTCCAAAGTATTATACTAAATTATGTGCATATTACACAAATTCTTAGATTTCTGAGTCCAATCTGTTGATCTCGTTGAGCCCTTCAGGTGATGCATAGTGGATGTCATATATTGATCCGCCTAAGGCTCATTTCGGGCATTTATCAACAATGTCATTTTTTGTTTGCAGGGCTGCTCTGCAGTCACAATCTGGAGATGTTTCCCAGCCCTATTTGTGCTTTAGATATCCGCTGTTCCCTTGTCCTGTTCGGATGCGGTTGATGGTTCTCCACAGGCGTATAGGGAGTGTGAAACCTGGAACTCGCATGGAAGGCTTTTCCACCAGGATGTTGCATGTGATGTTAATGAAATGTTTCCGGACGTCAAATGGCCATGTTAAGTTATAAACCAGTTCCCCAAAGCGGCAACACAAAAGGTTCTTATTAACCACAGAGGGGCACAATCGGTGAGAATGCTAGCGGATGATAAAAAGACAATCATTCTGCAACCACAGAAATTGTCAGCTAAAAAGTCTCAAAGTTCAACAACTGTGGATGGTTATCCAGAACTCTGGGACTCTGTCGTTCCCCTCGTGTAACTATGGAGAGGTTGTTGGCTGTTGCGAGTTGTGTCTGGCGAACGTTTACTTTCCACAGCACATCGCGCGACGTTCCGTTGGCACCTTTAGTGTGACAATGTTTGTGAACTGTGACTTTCCAAGTCAATTGTGCGATAGTTTAGCCTCATTCATTGCCTTCATCGGACCAGGGAGATAACATCTGAAGAAGTAAACGGACTTGTCATGGTTTATTAATGACAAAATTCACTATGCTGTTTTCGATTAAACTGATATGCTTCATTTCTGACACTCATGTAACTTGAACTCTCACTCAGAACGTTTAACAATGCTCAGGTCGTAGTGTGAAGCCAGTTGCAGATCTAACAGCGTTTGTTAGCGTTGTATACTTCTCTCCGACGTTAATGGAGTGCAATAGGCTTGCTACACGTGAGTGTTCAGTTGTGTCAGACTGTGATTTTGCAACTGTGTCTTGCGGATTAAGAAAACCTGGCGATCATTATTAAAAGTTTTTGATCCGAATCTAATTATTGACAATCGACATCGACAATGGGTCAGTTTCGTCGATCACAGCCGTCGCAAAACCCATGTTACACGTCTATTGCACGAGGAAAAGCAAATGCCAGGCTGAGATTCACAGGAAAAATATTTAGGAAGTAATTCATCCACAAAAGAGCAAAACACGTTTTCAACTAAATCATGAGAACTACCCATCAGTATTTGACCATCTAAGATTAGATAAATAGAAGAAGTAGATAAGATACAACGAATTACGCGCGTTTTGTCACGTGATCGTTTAATCGGTGGTAGAGCCTCACGGAGATGCCTAACAAATTCCAGTAGCAAACGGCACAAGAGGGGCGCTGCCCGTCGTGGAGAGATTTAGTACTGAAATTCCGAGAGAGTGCATCCAAGAATAGTCGGGCGACATGTTACTTTCTCCTAAACATGTCACTCGAAAAGGCCATAACGAGAGAATCTGTGAATTACAGATAATACCAAGCTCTACCTACAGTCATTCTATCCACGTACCATTCGCGAATGTCACAGAGATTGGGCAAATAGGTAGTGGTACCAGAAGTGCCTTCCACCACATAATGTAAGGTGGTTAGCGTAGCACAGATATATATGTAGACCGCGATACAGAGGAAATCAATAGACGTGGACGGTTAAAGAAAAGGGAGAGAGGCTTGGAAATTTGTGATAAGGTTTTATGGTACCAAACTGTTGAGGTTATCGGTCCCTAAGCTTACACACCACTTAAACTAACTTACGCAAAGGACAACATACACACCTTAGCCCGAGGGAGGATTCGATCGTCCGACGGAGGAAGCAGCGCGAACCGTGCAAGTCTTCCTAGACCGCACGGCTACCCCACGCGGAAAAAAGGCTTCTTACACCTGTTCCAGTTAGTTCGGTTTCCTTATTGTTCGAATTTTATTCTGCTTACAGTTGCCCGTGATTGATGTATAAAATTATGTTTAACATTTTTCCCTATTACTTTAAATTTTAGTAGCAACATTTTACATCTGAATAAAACAAACCATGGTCAGCCGACACGTATTTGACTATGTAAGCTGATAGATATATTATAACGCGTTTTCGGTAATGACAGCGGGCTATACCACAGCGCTTGGTCTTGTGCGCGCCATGGAATTCTTAATGTCTACCTTCAGCTGTGAGCACAATACTGACGCCATAGCCATCGCCAAGTGTACGGTGGTCGGCCAACAGCTCGGACGATTTCAACTGCCGGAAGATTGTACCAAGGACGCCTGCTGTGTATTTGTGAAACGTCTCTGGAAATGCGTGCGGCTGTTTCTAGAGGCGGCTCAGTAAACCTATAAACGATCTTTTGGAACACAGCCGCTTCGGTGTAAACAGCTGGGAAAGCGTTACGGATCGCGTCATTAACCCACTTGGCGCTAAGCAGCCAGAAAGCGGGCCCTGGTAAACTGGACAACAAACCTAAGACCGTCGTGGGGGGTCCACAGCTCAACTACAGATCAGTAAGTTTGATTCACACTAGATCAGTGTTCGCAAGCAGTTACATTCAACTAGCCACTTTCCAGCCTCAATTACATTTTGTTTGTAACGATTACAATTTCTAAAAGGGCTGGAGCTGATAGAAGCGAATATTAACGAACTATGCTCTCTTTCAAATTCTGAAGGTGGCAGGGGTAAAAAACAGGGAGCGAAAGACTTATTACAATCTGTACAAAAACCAGATGGCAACTATAAGAGTCGAGCGGCATGAAAGGGAAGCAGTGGTTGGGAAGGGAGTGAGACAGGGTTATAGCCTATCCCCGATCTCATTCAATCTGTATATTGAGTAAGCAGTAAAGGAAAAAAAATCGGAGTAGGAATTAAAATCCATGGAGAAGAAAGGAAAACTTTGAGGTTCGCCGATGACATGGTAATTCTGTCAGAGACAGCAAAGGACCTGGAAGAGCAGCTGAACGAAATGGAGAGTGTCTTGAAAGGAGGATATAAGTTGAACATCAACACAAGCAAAACGAGGATAATGGAATGTAGTCCAATTAAGTCGGGTGATGCTGCGGGAATTAAATTAGGAAATGAGACTCTTGAAGTACTAAATAAGTTTTGCTGTTTGAGGAGCAAAATAACTGATGATGGTCGAAGTGAAGAGGATATAAAATGTAGACTGGCAATGGCAAGGAAAGCGCTCCTGAAGAAGAGAAATTTGTTAACTTCGAGTATAGATTTAAGTGTCAGGAAGTCATTTCTGAAAGTATTTGTATGGAGTGTAGCCATGTATGGAAGTGAAACGTGGACGAAAAACAGTTCCGACAAGAAGAGAATAGAAAGTTTTGATATGTGGTGCTACAGAAGAATGTTGAAGATTAGGTGGGTAGATCACATAACTAATGAGGAGGTATTGAAAAGAATTGGAGAGAAGAGAAATTTGTGCCACAACGTGACTACAAGAAGGGATCGGTCGGTAGGATATATTCTGAGGGATCAAGAGATCACCAATTTAGTATGGGTTGCAACGTGGAGAGTAAAAATCGTAGAGGGAGACCGAGAGATGAGTACACTAAACATTCCGAAGGCTGTAGGTTGCAGTAGGTACTGGGAGATGACGAAGCTTGCACAGAATAGAGTAGCATGAAGATCTGCATCAAACCAGTCTCTGGACTGAAGACCACACACACATCTGTTTAATAAGTCGTGACTGCAAAATACTGACACGAATTACATTGATGCAGCAAAAGTGATGGGATACCTCCTAATATCGTGTCGTACGTCCTTTTTCCAGGTGTAGTGCAAGAGCTCGACGTGGCATGCACTGAACAAGTCGTTGGAAATCCCTTGCAGAACTACTGTGCCATGCTGCCTCTATAGCCATCCATAGTTATAAAAGGGTCACCGCTGCAGGATTTTGTGTACCAACTGACCTCTCGATTATATCCCTTAAATGTCCTATGCGATTCATATCGGGCGATCTGGATGGCCAAATCGTTCACTCGAACTGTCCAGAATGTCCAAACCAAGCGTAAACAATTGTGGCCCGGAGACATGGGGCATTGTAATCCATGAAAATTTCATCGTTGTATGAAAACATGACGTCCACAAATGGCTGCATGAGGTCTCCCAAGAGCTGAACACGCAGACAACAAGATAATGTAAACAAAGCTCACACCATTATAGAGCCACCAGCAGCTATCACAGAGCCTTCTTCACAACTTGGGTGATTAGTTTCGCGGCGTTGGATTAGCCACGAGGTCGAGGGCGCTGCAGTCATGGACTGTGGGGCTGGTCCCGGCGGATGTTCGAGTGCTCCCTCGGGTGTGGTTTTCTTAAGACACAAGATGTTTATTCGTCGACATTCTTCGCTGATAATAACAGTTCCAGCCGCACCACCAACCCCGTCCACGAACAATATAGGCTGACCGACACAGATAACCGTACCGTAGGCGACTGACATCCGAATGGTGTTTGTAGAAATGAGATAGTGAAGTGTGGTGGGAGGAAGAAGAGGACTTCTGGATATCAGGCAAATCAACAAAAAATAAAGTAGGGGTAATGCAGGAATATGGCTAATAGTGAGGAAGGAAATAGGAATGAAGGTCTGGTACTTTGAACAACATGGTGGACGAATGGTTATAGCCAACACTGAAACGAAGGGCAGCACCTCTCATGGCAGTGCAATTTTATATGCCTACTGCCGGCCGGAGTGGCCGAGCGGTTCTAGGCGCTTCAGTCTGGAACCGCGCGACCGCTACGGTCGTAGGTTCGAATCCTGCCTCGCGCATGGATGTGCGTGATGTCCTTAGGTTAGTTAGGTTTAAGTAGTTCTAAGTTCTAGGGGACTGATGACCTCAGTAGTTAAGCCCCATAGTGCTCAGAGCCATTTGAACCATTTTATATGCCTACTCGTTCTCCAAATATGAAGATGAGCCACTGCGCGATCTGTAGCTCGAGCCACGTCTATTGGAACACTTTTTTTAGCGTGAAGGGAGCGCAGTAGGTTTGCCGCGAGTGGCCGTGAATTCGTTACCTGGGAGAGGCATTGAGTGAAGCAGCACGGACAGCTTAAACCGGAGGGGCAACGGGCCGGTTGTTTGTGCTGCCGCGCGCGTGGCTTCCACGTTCGTCTGCCTGAGTATTTTCTGGACATGAGGGACATGTATCGGAAACAGTAGTGGACACATGACTCCTTTGGCCGACCACATTTCGAGGTGGGCCGTGGCTCGTCATCATCCTTGCATCTTCTGGCAGCTCCAAGCTTTTCCACTGTCTGTCACTGCACAGCCGCTTTGGATATCCCGTGAGCTACTTTTAGATCGTTACTTCGGTGCCGAGACCACACGGCATTCGTAAAGACAGAAGTCTTTACTCGCCGCTGTCAGTGCGATAATCGTGACTCGTTAGTTCCTGCGCGTGTTGGTGTCTTTCTGCTTCTATACCGGACTCGGTGCAGCCTCTGTAACCACTCTCGCATTTCCGTCAGTGAGAAATATTGCAGTAATTCTTCCTTTCATAATAAATCTTAATTAGCATTATTTAAAATGTTTAAGTAAAATTTTTTAATTAAAAAGAGGTAAAATGACTAAGAACATAAGTTATAACAGAACAAAGCTGTAATACCGTGGTTTGTTTTTTGGCTATATGTGCACGCAGCGATCGTTGTTAGGTCATTGCTATTCCGATCACTATTTCGATTCCTGTTTCGATTTCTGTCCTATGAGTGCTGTTATTACTGTCGTTTCGACTGCTAATATTGCGTGCTGTGTAGAGCAAAGTACTGAAAATATACCAAGTTATTTTAAAAAGTTTAGTGATCATTTTACAGAAGTATTAGCTACGCCAATTAGGCGTAATTTTCATCGTCCTAAGATGTAGACTCAGAGGAAGGTTTATTCTTTGCTAAATGTAACTGAAGATCTGCGGTATTTGACGTTAAATGGAATTGTTAAGTGAAGAACTAACCGCATTTTAGTGTTAATAATCGATAAAGTTAACAGTATCAATATCGACTTTCAAGAGTTAATATGAACTTCCAATACTGCAGACAGTTGGAATTTCTGGTCGGACGTAAAATTTGAACTAGCTGGAACATTTTCACAACTTGTAAATGAATATTTATTGGTCTGTCTAAAGGTTGAAAAATATGGAAAACAATAGTCTTTGCAAACAGATGGTCACAAAACATAATCAATAGTGCAGGACAGATAATTACGTCGAATCAGCCTGTTCTGTAGCGCGTGTAATAAACAGTTGACTGACATCGCACGCAGTGAGTACACTATTTAAATTAAATTTCATCGACTAAACGAGCTGCGTCTTCTAGAAGTGTGGTGCTGGTTCTTAATCTGTATTCTTCTAAGTAACTAGAGTATAATAGCTGAGCTGAAGCTTCTGTCAAGGCCTTACTCAAATAAAACAAAGCAATACTTAGCATATTCCAGCAACATTAATCGAGATCTGCACACACAACGACGCCACAGCCCAAGGGAACCGTATATTTTTACATACGGTTAAGACAAGACCACGTCAACCCAATACGAGCTTCAGTACCCGTTGTAGTTTCGTGTTCCTGTGTCGCTCATATGAAAACATAATAGCTTCAATCTCGTAATTTTCACAAAGTTGTGATTTGATAGTGTTTTTTAAATTTTTGAGGTATTGTTATTTTTTGTGCTCAGCGTGTCATTATTCGTTACGTTCAAAATATATTTCTTTTTTTTTTATCTACATCTACATCCATACTCCGCAAGCCACCTGACGGTGTGTGGCGGAAGGTACCCTGAGTATATCGGTTCTCCCTTCTATTTCAGTCTCGTATTGTTCGTGGAAAGAAGGATTGTCGGTATGCTTCTGTGTGGGCTGTAATCTCTCTGATTTTATCCTCATGGTCTCTTCGCGAGATATACGTAGGAGGGAGCAATATACTGCTTGACTCTTCGGTGAAGGTATGTTCTCGAAACTTCAACAAAAGCCCGTACCGAGCTACTGAGCGTCTCTCTTGCAGAGTCTTCCACTGGAGTTTATCTATCATCTCCGTAACGCTTTCGCCATTACTAAATGATCCTGTAACGAAGCGCGCTGCTCTCCGTTGGATCTTCTCTCTCTCTCTTTTATTAACCCTATCTGGTACGGTTCCCACACTGGTGACCAATATTCAAGCAGTGGGCGAACAAGTGTACTGTAACCTACTTCCTTTGTTTTCGGATTGCATTTCCTTAGGAGTCTTCCAATGAATCTCAATCTGGCATCTGCTTTACCGACGATCAACTGTATATGATAATTCCATTTTAAAACACTCTT
Organism: Schistocerca gregaria; assembly: GCF_023897955.1. NCBI lineage: Eukaryota > Metazoa > Arthropoda > Insecta > Orthoptera > Acrididae > Schistocerca > Schistocerca gregaria. The sequence goes on along the minus strand of NC_064921.1, from coordinate 514,997,848 downwards.
AACGCCTACTCCCAGGTAATTTATGGAATTAACTACTTCCAGTTGCTTACCTGCTATACTGTAGTTAAATGATAAAGGATCTTTCTTTCTGTGTATTAGCAGCACATTAACTTGTCTACATTGAGATTCAATTGCCATTCCATGCACCATGCGTCAATTCGTTGTAGATCATCCTGCATTTCAGTACAATTTTCCATTGTTACAACCTCTCGATCATCCGCAAAAAGCCTCAGTGGACTTCCGATGTTATCCACAAGGCCACTTATGCATATCATGAATAGTAACGGTCCTACGACAGTCCCCTTCGGCACACCTGAAATCACTCTTACTTCGGAAGACTTGTCTCCATTGAGAATGACATGCTGCGTTCTGTTATCTAGGAACTCCTCAATCCAATCACACTATTTGTCTGATAGTCCATATGCTCTTACTTTGTTCATTAAACGACTGCGGGGAACTGTATCAGACACCTTGCGGAAGTCAATAAACACGGCATCTACCTGTGAACCCGTGTCTAAGGCCCTCTGAGTCTCGTGGATGAATAGCGCGAGCTGCGTTTCACATGATCGTCTTTTTCGAAACCCATGCTGATTCCTACAGAGGACATTTCTAGTCTCAGGAAAGGCATTATACTCGAACATAATACGTGTTCCAAAATTCTACAACTGATAGACTTTACAGATATCGGTCTATAGTTCTCCACATCTGTTCGACGTCCCTTCTTGAAAACGGGGATGATCTGTGCCCTTTTCCAATCCTTTGGAACGCTTCGCTCTTCTAGAGACCTACGGTACACCGCTGCAAGAAGGGGGGCAATATCCTTCGCATACTCTGTGTAAAATCGAACTGGTATCCCATCAGGTCCAGCGGTCTTTCCTCTTTTGAGCGATTTTAATTGTTTCTCTATCCCTCTGTTATCTATTTTGATATCTAGCAATCTGTCATCTGTGCGACAATCTAGAGAAGGAACTACAGTGCAGTCTTCCTCTGTGAAACAGCTTTGGAAGAAGACATTTAGTATTTCAGCCTTTAGTCTGTCATCCTCTGTTTCAGTACCAGTTTGGTCACAGAGTGTCTGGACATTTTGTTTTGATCCACCTACCGCTTTGACATAAGACAAAAATTTCTTAGGATTTTCTGCCAAGTCAGTACATAGAACTTCACTTTCGAATTCATTGAAAGCCTCTCGCATAGCCCTCCTCACACTACATTTCGCTTCGCGTAATTTTTTCTCTGTCTGCAAGGCTTTGGCTATGTTTATGTTTGCTGTGAAGTTCCCTTTGCTTCCGCAGCAGTTTTCTAACTCGGTTTTTGTACCACGGTGGCTCTTTTCCATCTCTTACGATCTTGCTTGGCACATACTCATCTAACGCATATTGTACGATGGTTTTGAACTTTGTCCACTGATCCTCAACACTATCTGTACTTGAGACAAAACATTTGTGTTTAGCCGTCAGGTACTCTGTAATCTGCTTTTTGTCACTTTTGCTAAACAGAAAAATCTTCCAACCTTTTTCAATATTTCTATTTACGGCTGAAATCATCGATGCAGTAACCACTTTATGATCGCTGATGATGCGATGCGAATGATGTTCAGTCCTTATTTTGCCGGTCCTTGCACTCGCAGACACCTTACGCCAGTAATACGTACCAGAAGAGACTGAACAGACGTGTGATTCGAAAGAAAACATTCATTTCAGTGAGACAGCAACTTAATTTTGATTCGATACTTCGTCGTTACAGACGCGCTCTCTGCGTTCCGTGCTGAGGGCGGCTTTTGTTATGGTTGATACTTATGCTGAGAAATGCCGTCCTGGCCGCTGTGAAATACTTAAGATCTGATTTTAAGAAAACTATTTCGTGGAAAAATTTGATCTTTACTCGTTTGACAGTCTGATATCTTCGCTCAATAAAGGACTAGATTACTTTTCATTATCAGTCATAGTTACCGCACTGCATCAAATTGACCAAAACATTGCACGAAATTTTAAAGAGTTTGCAGGGGTACAAACACTTTTCGTAAACTTCTTGTACGGTTGATTTTAGCAGAAAACCTCCGACCCAGCCGGGAATCGAAACCGGGCCCTCAGAACTGACATTCTGTCGCGCTGACCATTCCGTAGGCGGACGTCAGAACAATGGTCGCATCCCAAAAACGGTTCAAGATATCGAAACTCAGTTTTTTGCAAATGATAGCACGCAAAGAGGTTCTATGTTGCATGATAAATACCTTAAGCTCTTCTATTCGCCGAGATACAGAAGTAACACGTCCAGAGCACTGAGAGGTAGGCAGAACGGTGTGATTAAATATGTCAACTGTGCTTCAGGAAACCCAGGGGCCGCATTTAAACACGCCCTCAGCACCTGGAGAGCAGCGGAGCATGACGAGGTAACTCGTCCACAGCATTTGAAGTGCTAGGAACAGGGAGAGAAATGAAACTAGGTGGAACATGAACAGGAGAAAAAGAATGAAAGATAAACCACCAGGCAGAGTTTTGAATGGAACACAATTTTGATTGTACCACTCTGCTAACGAACATGGACTGTTCTATATGAGGCAGACAATGGAGTCACCGTAAGGTTTCATATAAATTGTATAATGATGACGCTGGAATTTAGAAGCTAGGTTTTAGACTACAAAACATTTCAGGGACAGATGTGGACCCTGACCAAATTTTGTTGGTCATGAACGCAGATTAAAACAGAAGAAGCGGCCGAAAAGCAGCAAATTAAGGAGATAAGACTTCGATAAATTTTAAAGAAGCTGTTGAAGTCTTTGAAAGGCACATCAACTTACCGAAAGATGTAAAAGAAATGAGTAGCATTGAGAGATAGAGTATCGAAGGCAGCAAAGGAAATTTGTGGAAAATGTAAATTCTTTTCCTGGTTGCATACGTTTTCCAACCCTGTTTGGCAACTTCTCGCTGTCTTATCGGTCATCTTCTGCTTGCAGGGGAAGGAGGATTTTGTTCGGTCTGAAGACAACAGGGTGATCTCTGCCAGTCTTCCTAAACGCGTGGCTGTCAGAGCTGGTTAGGTGATTTTAGGGGAGAGTGTTTCCTCTATAGTAGCCAGTGTTTTCCAGTGTTTGTGGCAGAGGAACTTCTAAAAATGTAGCCAGGGATCAGCAACTTTTAGAAGAGGTGAAAGTTTGACCAGGAAATTTACAATGAGAATACATTCTGCTCCTGTTTCTGATTGGCTCGAAAGCCTGTATGTTAAATAAATTCACAAAGCGGTTTAGAGTTGGCAAGAGCGATGAGTTGAACGGAAATCACTGTGGAGTGGTTGAGACATATGCTCTCTGGGGAAGAGATGTTTTCGTAGTTTATTTCAGAAGTCAGAAGAGGGTGAACCTTTCGGAATTAACCGAGTTACAATGGTTGGGCAGAAATATCGAGTGTTTCCATATTCTTGTCTACGTCGTGCATTCCTTCCAGAACGAACATCTGTGGAGCTTAAAGTGCGCAGCCTTGCTCGGACGAAGATTCCGTGTTGCTTCATTCCGGTTTTCTAAGCGAGTGTCGTCCTTCAGCGAATATGCAGAAGCTCAGTAGGCCGTGCCCTAAAGCTGGGTTCTGGAGCCAAGTAGCTGGCTTGTAATATTGGTTATTTTCGCCTCACAAACAGTATACGCTCAATAGTAAGCGCTTGATGGCCTGAAGTTATCAAACAATTGTAATGTAAAAGAAATGAACCGTCGCATAGCAGCGACAGAATCTATTTTTCTTTACCTTTGCCGCTCCTGCGCGGTGTTTTAAATCTCTGTGTACACGTATCGATTAATGATGTAAAAAAGATTCTGGTTTTTCAAGACAGATGAGGCCTTGAGTGCTTCACCTTTTACTATTTCCATTCCATGAAAGGCGGACGCCGACTTGCTGCGTTCCACAATCTGCATTTTATAATTTGTGCAAAATAGTCTGTAAATGTGCTAATTGTCTTCTCAGTGAGAAAACATATAGTTTCAAGTAATTAATTACGAGCAGGCACCATCAAGAGGACATCAGTTTCAAGTAATGCCTATGATGTGCAAAGCTTTTGTTAATACGCACCAGCTATTGTAACTGTTATATAAAAAGTTACGTAGCATGAAAAAACTGTGTTATATATGAAGTGCGCTTTTTAGAAAAACTGTCCTTAAGTATCTCCATCTCCTCATTACTTGAATGTTAATCATTTGTATCAGTTTATCTCCAGAAATTACGATCACGCTGATGGAGCTAATGCAGCAGGAACATTATCGTTGTCCTATCATTTCTGAATCAATCCTTTTCAATTGTGTAGTGTTGATTTCTTTTAAGTCAGTAAATCTTTTGGTCCCTTAGTGTCGATCCGGGTATGACTGCATCGCGGTCATGAAAACGCGCGGAAATGATAATGTGGCTTCCTACCAACCTCAAATAAATGGCTTCCTACCAACCTCAAATAAATTAATCTGCTGCTCCAGGTCCAAAGAATGTCAGGTATTTAGTGACTTGCTATTATAACTCAATCAATCTCTGATTCTGTCGCGAACTTATATATCAAGCTGGACTGCAGTGTTTAGTGAAGGGAGAAAAAAAATGGCTTTGAGCACTATGGGACTTAACATCTGAGGTCATCAGCCCCCTGGATCTTAGAACTACTTAAACCTCACTAACCTAAGGAAATCACACACATCCATGCCCGATGCAGGATTCGAACCTGCGACCGTAGCAGACCCGCGGTTCCGGACTGTAGCGCCTAGAACCGCATGGCCACCACGGCCGGCAGTGAAGGGAGACTGGTCTGGTGAGCTTTTCAGTGGTTTTCACATGTTTCTTTCTACCTAATGGCTTTAGCTTGTACTTCTGTTTTGTTGTTGAGGAAATTATTTAGTCTGATATAGTGGTGTAACACTGCACAGAATTAATACGGTTCCGCCAATAAACGTAGCTGATTAAATCAGTGGAGCAACATAGTTCTTAGTTTTTTTACGAGCACCGCTCGTCACCACGAATGTATGGACTCTGATGTGACAGCGAGTTAGATTTCGCACGACGCAAAGGTAGCTCCGAGACACCCACTGGTAAAGCTTTTCAAAAAGACAGGATTTAGTATAACACAAAAGATATTCAGTTTAATAGACGACAGGAGAAAATGTAAACACACAACAAGCGAAACTAAGAAATGAGGAAAGGACCTCTAAAATCTGAGAGTGGCAGCGAGTATAAAATAGGAAACCAGGAATCATTAGAGGGGAAATGCAGAAATGTTGACGAGTGCACGATGATGCACAATATAAGAAGGTTTCGAGAAAGGGGTCTTCGTCGAGGAAAGAAACTACTTATTTATGAATTCTTCTGTCACTTCTTGGTTCAACAATTCCATGTTTAACGTTGAATAACAAGTAAACTGATCTTGTTCTACTAATTTTTGTTTATTTCGAACTAGTTTTCATATTTTTGGGCCACCTTCAGGACTTAGTAGTGTGCGCAGGTGACACTAGTCGTTAGGCAACCAAATATTATTAGTAAAGATACGATCCACTTTCTCATTATGCTGGAATGTTGCTCAAAAAACGCGTTTTTTAACGTTGTTAATTACACTTAGCTCTATGGACAATACTAAACACACAATGTTAGACTAATACAGTTCGCATAGTTACGACTGTATAGTTTATGAGGTCGTGACATTGGTTGCGAACTGTCTTACTGAGCGCTAGTCACTTATGTTGTACATCAAACATGTTTTACCTTGTAAATTACAGTTTGGTGCACAATGTAAGCGGCCAGTGCTCAATTAGACAGTTCTCAACCAACATCATGACCTCATAAACTACAATACTGTAGTATTGCGTATTCAAATAATTTATTTTGTTTAATATTTTCCACAGCGTAAAGAGCAATTTAAAACGTTAAGAAACCAATTTTGTGCGCAGTATTGTGTGCAAGTGGAGTGTACATATTTGCTTGTAATGTTTCGTTACCGAAGAACTGGTGTCCCTTGGGGGCGCTACTCAGTTGTTTCTTCAAGATGGACCATTAAGCGGAAAACCAGTTAAAAATAAGCAAACATCAGTAGAAAAAAACCGATTCTTATTCAGCTTTCAACAGATTTCTTTCTTTTGTTCGTCCATTCATATTTTACGTAATTTGCACCATCATCATTGAGTTATCCGTATTGTCTTAATAGACGGCCTAGGTGGCCGAACGGTTCTAGACGCTAGAGTCTGGAACCGTGCTGCCGCTACGGCCGCAGTTTCGAATCATGCCTCGGGCATGGATATGTGTGATGTCCGTAGGTTAGTTAGGTTTAAGTAGTTCTAAGTTCTAGGGGACATATGACCTCAGAAGTTAAGTCCAATAGTGCTCAGAGCCATTTGAACCATTTTTTGTCTTAATAACAATTTTGTTTATGTAGCTGCCTATTATCTACATTACAGGTGATTTTTGATGTATTTGTTGGTATGCAATTTTTGTCGTCTGCACGTTTTCATAACAGTGAAACTGTACTCGCAAATACATGGTGCATCACTGTTTACGAAACAATGAGAACATTCATCTCCTTGATTTCTTTAGCATCAGCCACAGGACGTAATTTGTAACAGAAATTTTCAATAATGTACATCGGGACCACATCGTTATGTATGTACAATGAATCACGGACAATGAGGAAAGAGTAAGAAAGAGAATCACTTTTGAAATTTCATGTTACTCAAAGGTGCTAAAAATTAGTGGACTGAGAAGATATGACTAAGAGTTTCTTCGTAGAATCGGCAAAGAGAAGAATGTGGGTAAACACTAAATTACAGTTAGGCTGATTGAGAGGACATGGGTTACAACATTTGGATATAATTCGATACATTTTGGGGGAGCTGTAGAAAGCGAGAACTGTACAGGAATATAAATATTAGAGAACATATAACTAGTGAAGACGTTAGGTGTAGGTGGTGGTCTGAGATGAATAGATTGACATAGAAGAGGAAATCGGTGCAGGATGAAAAATAACAGAGTCAGAAGATTGATGAAAAAATAGTTGGCAGTATCTAACCAAAAATAATGTATATCCCAGAATAAGTTCACAATTGATCAGAAATTTTACATATCACAGCGATGTATGTGCACGATTTCTCACCATTCGTCAACTAACACTAGGCGCTCAGTCCGGAATCGCGCGACTACTACGGTTGCAGGTTCGAATCCTGCCTCGGGCATGGATGTGTGTGATGTACTTAGGTTAGTTAGGTTTAAGTGTTTCTAAGTTCTAGGGGACTGATGACCACAGATGTTAAGTCCCATAGTGCTCAGAGCCACTTTTTTTTAACTAACATCTCGCTTCCCACGCCCGGGTTCCTCGTTCGATTCCCGGCGAGGTCAGGGATTTTCTCTGCCTCGTGATGGCTGGGTGTTGTGTGATGTCCTTAGGTTAGTTATATTTAAGTAGTTCTAAGTTCTATAGGACTGATAACCATAGACGTTAAGTCCCATAGTGCACAGAGCCATTGAACTAACACTAGGGGAAGCAGGTAGTCCCGTATCCTTATCCACTAGTAGTATAGATTGTAAGTGGTGGGATATGTATGTTATGTATCGACTTAAGGTGGTAAATGTTCAAACTGGTGTCCGTCCATCGCAATAAACCGTTGACAACGACTTACGACTGAGCGACATGCTAACTTTATTGTTTCCGACGGAACGGCATCACAGATTTGCTCAATTTGCTCTCTAAGATCGCAAGTGCGTGTGATCTCGCAGCGTACACTGTGTTCTTGAGAGTACCCACAGAAAGAAGTCTAGAGGAGTTAAATCTGGAGATCGAGTGGGATACCACACACTGCCTCTTCGTCCTATCCATCTGCAGGGAATGTACGGTTGAGAAATGCCCTCTCATCCAGATGAAAGTGGGGTGGCACTCCATCCTGTTTAAAATAATAATCTTCATTTCCAAACACAACGCTGAGACCAGGAGTTATCATTTCCAATATTTCCAAGTACGAGTCCCCCCTGACAGTGTTGTCAAAGGAGTACGGCCCGATTAATCCTCTAGAAGACCGACCACACCACACTGTTGTTACTGATGGATTAACATGCCTTTGCGTGGTTACATACGGCTTGTCCCTGGCCCAGTACACGTAATTATGGCGGTCAGTTGTTCCTTGAAGTTTAAACGTTCCTTCATCTGACCAAAGAATTCAATCTTGGAAACGTTGCTCTTCTTCACATCTGTGAATGAACGACTCAAAAAATTATTTTCGCCTATCAAGATCATCCTCATTAATAGCATGGAGAAGTCTTGGAATGTAAGGTTTAAAGTTTTAAGACCACAAAATTCTATAAACACTGCTTCTGAAGATCCCAGTCTCACGGCAACATTGCCTCGCAGATTTCTTCGGGTGTCGTGTGTTTGCCTGTATTATTGCATCAACACTCTCATTGTCGGTTGAACTTCTCTTTCGTCCGCTATGTCCCTTCTTCAACTCATGCACCGTTCCGTCGACTTCAAACTTATCTCTGATTCTTGTAATTGTTACTCTTGTCGGTGGCAGTGTTCCAACGTCGGCGTACGACACTCACATTCTCTGTTTTCCAGTAACACTTTAGCACCCATTTCCGTTGTTCAAGCTATAACACCATGTTTGCTGACAATCATGAAACAGAAGAAAGCATTGTTAGGTTTCCCCGATTTCTAAATTATTACCCATAAAAATTGTATTTCTGTTTCCTGTAATTAAAGAGATATTGTTTCAAAGAATGTATACATTATTTTGGCACACCCTGTATTTGTGGGGCTTGTTTTACTTGCAATAACGTCGTTGGATTGGTGAGTTATACACGGGACGTTAGATTGCACAGTTGTGTTCTTATGAGTAAATCACAGTTTTACATGTAAAAAAGAATTGTAACATCTTAATCCAGAGTTTTGTGTTCGTTACCCAGTGCAGATTACTGTTACTTCTTTTTTACTAAAAGAGTTCACTACGTCGACCGCATAGTATGCAAGTCATATAATTGCACACTCAAACCGCGAATTATGACCGAAGTAATCGATACCTGTTCAGTTAATCACAAATAAATGCTATTTGTCGCAACCTTTTCATGCAAGATTTTTCGTAACCACGAAAAATTCATGGATCTGGTTGCTGAGTAACACTCCCTCAAGCTTTTTGATAGAAAATTTGTCTTAGCATCCGCTGCCACAAATTGAGGCCTGAAATGTGCCCAAGTGCACTGTATAAGCACACGAGGAAGGAGAGTAATATTAATTGGCATATGATCAGACTGCTCAGTTTTCACGTGTGTTCAGTGTACATGTGTAACACTCATAAATTCATGGTTTGTGGTCTGCTAAGGGAAAGTATAAATTACCGAAACAAATATCAAGAAAAAAGAACAAACAACGTAGCACCCTTGGGGTCTATTTACTGTGTAGTAAAAGGTAAGGGACATGATAACTTATAGGTGAGGATGGCTTGAAAATCGTTTCTGGAATGGTAAGTGATGTTTGATTTTTATGGCGTGTAACAGATATGAATTTCAGTAATAGATAATGCTACCATCCACACAGTGTTACGAAGCAAGTAATAACAAGAAATCGAATCGGTAGCAAAACGAAATAACAAAAAACGATGATATACATCGCTTCATTCTGGGCGGTCCGCCGAGTTATGTTCCCATTTTAAGTCCAATATTTCGATCCAGCTGTCCTCTTCAGTTGCTGCAACTTAAGCTATTTGGAGTCCAGGACGAGACTACACACAATAGCACAACTCGCAGGACTTGTAAAAAGAGGATAGCGTCGGTTGCTGAAGTACTTTGCGTGACACGTGAATACCAACTCGGCTGAACACACGGACGCCCGGACGTCATTTGTCAAGCTGAGGGAACAACGTGGCACTCAGTTGCTGATGTTAGTAATTGTAGGACGATTTCCAGTGCTATGGCTTTTTAACTGCTGTTTTACTTTTGCTGTTTGTTATCGTTGTGTATGTAAACTAGTTCCCCTTCTTAAACTTCCGTATAAATCTGTGTTGTTGTGTGAAACTGAACAATGCAAGTGGTGTGCTTAAGGAAACGCTATCTGATAAAATAAGTTACAGAACCCATCTGAAACTGTATAACAGTATTGCAATTAATTTTTGCGAAAAATAATTAGAAAACGTAAAACTCCTTACTAGACAAACGAGACTGTGAAATTCTGTTTTGTGCAGTGCTACAATGCATGGCATCACAGTGCTTATCTTATAGTTCCAACACGCAAAACTACCAGAATAAAAATTCTACATAAAATTGCAAATCAAATTTTGAAAGAATCACGCTTTTGTGAAAATGCTCTGTAAACTTATGTATACCACATGACTAAATAAAATCCTGAACACTAAATGGCACACAGACTCTTATCTAACACAGCACTGTAAGAATAAGATTGTCTGAAAGAGCAAATGACATCTGAACTAAACTTTTCTGAATTTAATCTGAAAACAATTTTGAAATGCAGAGCTCGACTAAACAATTTTTCTGTACCCTGACTGTAACGTCAAACTGGCTCCAACAAAGTTTCGTGATTTCCCTTGAGGTACGGATTCTCGGTACAGCTCGAAAGTGGTGAAAATTAAAATGCAGCGCAGTAGCAAAGCGGCTAAAGAGAAACCTTGCCAAGTGGAACGCACGGAATGGGGACGATGCTGTGCACATTATGTTCTGTATTTGAGCAACTGCGTTCCCATAACCTTAATGCGGCGATACGCAGTTACAAAATTGAACCTTCCTGAGGAGAAATGGAAGAAACTCTACTTACTAAATTCATTTCTGATGAAAAAAATATTACTCTGGCATATAATACATTACTGAAATGGTGAAGGAGTAGTGAATTTGTAACTCTGAGTTCAAGCTACGTGAGATGGTAACTTCCTTTAATCACGTCTTGAGATTCAAACTACCTGATCCAAATCAATTAAGAAAAAATCGTGCTAAACATTTGCCTTTCACAAGCTCATGATAAATTACGTGTGTGCAAAAAATAAGGCGACACCATTACCTCATTATCTTCACTTTTCTCAAATTAAACGTTAAAGAAACATATTTCCAGAAAGCAACATCCTCTGCATTTGCATCTCTCCGTTTCACTAGTTGTTTCAAGATCGCTCAGCAGCATTACCAGCACCTGACTCTCTCATTTACTTCTCACTCAGTGCTACACAGGCAACGACAACCAAAGATCGCATTGCTTGTACTCTGAATCTCTGGTACGTAACATATCAACTACCAACACTTCTGTTTGAAAAATATCCAATGTGCAGATATGAAGTATGACTAAAACTAAACTGTGTCCGAAGTGACATCCGAAGGTCCAAACGTACCGACGATCTTCGTTTAATCCTCGGCCAATAGACGCCACTGGATGCCGATATGGAGGGGCTTGTGGTCAGCACACCGCTCCCCAGGCCGTTGTCAGTCTTCGCGACCGGAGCCGGTACTTCTCAGCGAAGCACCCCTCAGTTGGCTTCACATGAGATGAACATGCCCCGCTTGCCAGCAGCGCTCAGCAGACCCAGACGGTCATGCATCCAAGTGCTAGTCGGTCCCGACGACGCTTAACGTCTGTGAATTCACGTGAACCGCTGTTACCACTGTGACACGCCCATTGACATATAAAGTATTACACATCGAATATAAAGAGAATTCACATCACTTTCACTGAATACCAAAAATAAGCTAGAAACCTTAAAACTTTATTACAATTGGCTGACACTTCGCAGTATCCTTGTTACTGCTGCTGTTTTAAAAGTATTGTTGTATCGGTTATATGCGTGAATATTTGTAAGTCTTGTGTCCTCCCTGCAATGTACTGGCGGCTGGACTTACTGGTGCCTTGTCCTCATACACGTTAGCCATAGCTCCACTGTGGCGTAATAGGCGGAATCAGTCAATAGTAGAAAATATGCAACAAGAATGTTGTCGTTCTAGGAGTTCTGTACCACTGTGGTAGCTACCCCGAAGAAAAGTAACAGATGTGGGATACTTACAATAATTATCTGTTGTGATATAGATGGTGATTCAGCTTTGATATGTGATGAAGTGATAAGGAATACCATTCAGTCCTTGATCAGAAGATTGGACGTTCATGCCACCTTTCTGACCTTCGTTGATCTTCAAAGGCCTTACTATTATACATCATTGGATTCGTCTCGATAGCCGCTATCAGAAAATAAGTACCGAACTACAGCATCTCATTTAAAAAAGCAAAGTTGACCTTCATGCATCTGACGCGACCCCACCTAGCAACCAAAAACCAACGTCGTATTATGGCCCCCGTTGTCCTTTGCAACATTTGCCCCACAAACTTTTCAGCTACTATCATACATTCGGAATTCTTCTACGTGGCAATACTTAGTGACCCACCCTGTGTACAAGAATTAAAAATAAAATAAAAAGGAAAGGAAGAATGTTATGACCAGCCACACAGTTATGTGTAGACATGAGGACTGTCGAGGCATGCCTGTACCAATGTGGGTGATGCAGAGTAGTTTAGCAACAATAGCTTTAGAAGTAGGTTGCAAGATCCCCTCGCTTGTGAACTGATACTGTTATTACTCAGCTTAGCCGCGAGTCCGTAGAGGGTGGTACATGTGACGTACAGTATAACTGATCAACATTTCCACCCGGAATTGGCGAGTGTAAGTTGGACCTTCCTTGATCCGCCTTGGTGGGTCGTGTCGTCGGATTTCCTCCTACCTGTGCGCGGTACAGCTCTCGTAAATGTCATCCCGTGCAGATTCTTTATTGGCGCATTGGATGTTTCTGTCGATGGAAACTAATTATCTGAAATTGCTGTCGATCAACTTTGGGGTATCTATTTACTCAAAATTAACATTGAGAATGCCGTAATATTACTTTTATTCCTAATAGATCAATAATGAAACACTCATGTGACAAACTACTAGTAACCGAGAGCATGGCTATCATCGAAGAAGACAGGAAGAGCTGTTAACGCCGACTGCCGACTTTGGCGCGCAGTCCGTATCTCTTACTAGTTTCGCCACAGTTCGTGGATTTCCGATCAAGTTCGTACTTACTAAGATATGCTTTTGTTAATGAACGGGTGTGAGTTTTAACGAGGCAAAATTATGATGAATAGTTTTAAACATCCAGAGGCTCCTCCTAGTATTCATGTTGTCATGTATGACTTTAATTATTAAATATAAATAAACAAAATCGGGACTTTGGCGCCAAGATGGCGGTACTTCCCGTCATGTATATTTCCCAGGCCGACGCTTGTTGCTACGGTCCAGCGTCGAGCCCCATCCCACTACCCGCGACATATGGTCGCTACGTCATCTAGCCAGCCAGCGTGGGAAATGCTCTCCGATTCATGGCTGCCTACAGACTACAGCACTTCCTAGCTATCGTAAATACATCAATAAGAGACAATAATTTATTAAAACTGGTAAAAATGTATTCCTCAAGTAAGAGACACCTTACAAGGTGTAGTCGTAGTTAGTTGGAAAACCTCAAGTTCTTCCTCGGTTGCCAGTAAAACATCTAGTATTGTAAGATGGAAGTTCTTCACTTGGAAATTGAGTTAATTCCTTTCATTTTATGTTAGTTTTTAAATTGATTCTTATTTTTCGAAATTATGTTTAATTTCTACCTTATATTATCAATGGTTGCTGTTAACATGGTCTACTACTACACACATAACCTAAAAAATTCTGTCACCATAATTAACGAATATGTACGACTTGTTTAGAGTTTCCTGATAATAGCTCTGAAATTTGTAGCAATAAATTGAATTGAGCTCAATTGAGTATAGAGAGTTAATATTGTTCTGGCATGAGGGTTAGCACAAAACGACATCGGTAGGGGCAGCTGGATCACCCTGTAGTTAAGGTAGGGTAATATTGTATCGCACTGAGATGGATGTCGCAGACAAAGAATACAATAAATAGCGTCACGGTGACGGCGGCCACTGCGCGGAATGGAGCGCTCGCACGCACGCACACGCGGGCAGCCGCTCACGCGCGGCCAGTGTGGTGTGGTGCGGGCCGGCGCCGCGCCGGGCTGCTGGTTTCCCCGGTGCGTCACGCACCGCCCTCGCATTGATTGGCCGCAGCTGGGAGCCTCTCCTGGGCGCAGCGTCTTCCTTCCTGGAAGAGCGGCTGCACTGCGCCGACGCTTCTGTCCACTGCCGCGGGCCGGATCAGCCCCGTCAAGTCAATAAACGTGTCCCGTCGCCGCCCGTCTCGTGTTGACTCCGGAAGGCGTTCGATACAGTTCGGCGCCGTCGCCTCATAACAGAATACGTCTGTACGGAATATAGGACCGGCTTGTCGGTTGCGTTGACGAGTTCCTGGAAAACAGAGATATCTTCGAGCGTAAAAGTAACTTCTGCCGTACGTCGACGGACTGTTATAAGACTTTACTGTTCACCATACAGGGTGATTCTTATTAACGTTTAAAAACCTCTGAAGCGACGTAGATGTCGCTGAAACTAGCAGCTGGAGGGGTCGGGAAATACCCCAAAAGTGTATGAGAACCTGTGACTTCACCAGGTGACGTACCTCGCCACATGTGCAGCGATTGGATTTGGGCGAAAAGTCATGACTGGGCGATACAATACTTGCATTACAAAAAAAGATGAAAATGTCGAACACTATTTGTAAACTTAATGTGTAGTAAACGTAGAAGATATAATACTCTTGTTCTCACTATTCTACTTTGTGTTACTTTCCATTTCTCCCTTCTTTTTTCCTTTAGACACAGTATCTAGTAAAGAAAGCATAGGTCGCTTACTGGTAACGACGCAATTTGGAAGCTTACACTCATTTTCTGTCTAAAAATATGGCACAAAACCCAAAGATATACTGGTCGTATGTAAAGTACACCAGTGGCAAAAAACAGTGAATACCATCACTGCGCGACAGCGATGGGAATGTTACCGACGATGGTGCCACTAAAGCGGAGTCACTAAATACAGTTTTCAGTAATTACTTCGCGAAAGAAGACGAAGTGAATATTACAGAATTCGAAACCAGAACAGTTGTTAGCATGAGTGATATTTTAGGTGTTGCGAAACAACTCAAATCACTTAAGAAAGGCAAGTCTTCCGGACCAGATGGTATACCAATCAGGTTCCTTTCAGAGTATTCTGACACAATAGCGCCCTTCTTAGCAATCATATACAATCGCTCACTTGACGAAATGTCTGTTACTAAAGACTGGAAAGTAGCACAAGTCATACCGATATTCAAGAAAGGAAATAGGGGTTACCCACTGAATTACAGACCCATATCACTGACCTCAATTTGTAGTAGGATTTTGGAGCATATACTGTACTCGAACATTACGAAACACCTTCAAGAAAATGACTTTTAGACACATAACCAAAACGGACAAGAAAATATCGTTGTTGTGCAACACAGCTAGCTCTTTATTCCCATGAAATGATGCGTGCTGTCGAGAAGGGATCTCAGATCGATTCCATATTCCTAGATTTCCAGAAGGCTTTTGATACCGTTCATCGCAAGCAACTATTAAACAAATTGCGTGCATATGGAGTATCGTCTCAGTTGTATGACCTTCATGATTTCCTCTCAGAAAGGTCACAGTTCGTATTGATAGACGGTAAATCATGAAGTAGAACAGAAGTCACATCTGGCGTTCCTCAATGTAGGCCCTCTGCTGTTCCTGATTTACATAAATGAGCTAGGTAATAATCTGAGCAGCCCTCTGAGATTGTTTTCAGATGACGCTGTAATTTACCGGCTAGTAAAATCATCAGCCGATCAGTTCCAATTACAAAATGATCTAGAGAGAATTTCTGTACGGTGCGAAAAGCTCCAGTTGGCATTAAACAAAGAAACGTGCGATGTCATCCACATGGGTACTAAAAGAAATCCCATAAATTTTGGGAATACGATAAATCGCACAAATATAAGGGCTGTCAATTCGACTAAATACATAGGAATTAAAATTACGAGCAACATGAATTGGAAAGACCACATAGATAATATTGTGGCGAAAGCGAAACAAAGACTGCGCTTTGTAGGCAGAACACTTAGAACACAAACCCACCAAAGAGACAGCCTACATGACACTTGTCCGTCGTCTGTTTTAATATTGCTGTGCGGTGTGGTATCCTTACCAGGTGGAGTTGACGGAGGACATAGAAAAAGTGCAAAGAAGGGCAGCTCGTTTCGTGTTATCGCGCAATAGGGGTGAAAGTGTCACTGATATGATATGCGAGTTGGGCTGGCAGTCACTGAAACAAACGCTGTTTTCTTTGCGGCGAGATCTATTTACAAAATTTAAATCGCCTACTTTCTCCTCCGAATGCGAAAATATTTTCTTAACAGCCAGCTATGCAGGGAGAAATGATCATAATAGTAAAATAAGAGAAATCAGAACTCGAACGGAAAGATTTGGGTGTTCCCTTCTCCCAGGCGCCATTCGTGAGTGGAATGGTAGAGAAGTAGTATGAAAATGGTTCCGTGAACCCTCTGCCAGGAACTTAAGTGTGAATTGCAGAGTAACCATGAAGATGTAGATGTAGAACAGAATACGGTAGGTTTTTGTTGTACTAAACTTTGCAATAAACCAGGGGAGACCGTGACAGCGAGAAATAAAAAAAATAAATCTTACCATAACATAAAGACATAATTATCTAACGTAATAAGAAATGTAGCCTGCCAGGCGGAAGACTCGAACCACCCACACCGACGTGAATACTTCCCTTGGGGTGGGATGAGCAGTTCCGACAGACCGGTAACCTCAACCGCTGCACATTTGGGGAGGTACTTCATGTGGTGGCTTCACTTGTTCAACATTTGTCGTCCACTTTTGAGGCATTTGCCGACATTTGCGACCCCACGTGCCTTATATTAAGTCTCTTGACTCGGTGTCATCTACGCAGCTTCGGAGGTTCTTGAACGTTAATAAGTATCATCCTTTATACAGTGTGCTTCGGAGTCTTCGTATCAAATGCCTATGGGCGATAGATTGTCATGAAAAACAGATTTTGTTAGAGACAAAATGTTCACTGACGCTTTCCGACGACACTATGCATCCTCTAGTATCTCCCGGTCCTGGAACGACGACACTTCATCGAGTTAGCGGGGCATACTAACTGGCTGTGCTGCATGCTGCCTACCCCAGTAAATAAACTGATTTTCAACCAGAAAACCTTAAGCACGTGTTTCTGTAAGTAGAGAAAGGTATTTTCGAGGCTACTGAGGCACTTTTAATTTTTCTGAGGTTACCCCGTTTCAAACGGAGCACGTAACTGGATTACGGGCTACACATAAAGCATACACACATCGCAGAGTGCTTAGCCGTTCCGACTCAAAGGGGCGTAGCCGATACAAAAGGGTGCCTAGCATCACTGGGAAGTTACAGATAATATTTTGCCTCTTAAATTATTTTCCCCCATGGCGTGATCTATCACACCTACACGTTTTATGAAAGCATTTTGTATCACCTTGTATTTATAAATGACCACCCTGTACATACAGACTGATCAGAAACAGTGCAAAAATCCAGGAAGGTTGTTGTAGGGTAGGTTGTGCAGATAAATATTTGGTAATAAGAAAAATCGATACGCTGTGTCGTTTCCGAGTTAATTAGCGTTGCAGCTAGACAATAAGGCCGTTGCACGCGAAAATGCAGCGGCCTGCCACGTATCATTGGTATCAGTTGTTCTCATAGCGGAGATGATTGCGCAAAGATTGCTAATCTTTTTGCTCATGTTCGATTCTTACTACAATGCTAGGT
Organism: Schistocerca gregaria; assembly: GCF_023897955.1. Taxonomy (NCBI): domain Eukaryota; kingdom Metazoa; phylum Arthropoda; class Insecta; order Orthoptera; family Acrididae; genus Schistocerca; species Schistocerca gregaria. Next base: position 514,980,119 of record NC_064921.1, on the reverse strand, counting down.
CCAACATTTATATTGCCCTCTTGTTCGGGTTTAGGAAACCAAGCGAAGAATGAGTTTGGCGACACCATCTTGAGCGAGCCGCTTCAATTTTCCCGCGCAACGGCCTTACTGGCAAACTTCAGTGCTAATTAACTCGGAAACGGCGCTAAGTATCTAATTACTTTGTTCATAGTTACATCTCAGCACAGTCCGCAACATCCTTACAGGCTTTTCAGATTGTTTCTTGTCACTCTATACAAATGACTTCGCCGATGGCGTACCAATACAAATCCAAACAGAGCATACGAAATAAATTACTGCTTTTCTGCAGTAGTGTTCCGTACGTTACCGGCGGAACGAAAAGTCCATAGTGGCAGAAAAAATGCACAGATCATTCTCTTTGTCAAGACAGGGTCTCGAACGAACGCACGTTAGTTTCCTACTGGCGCGTCGTGAACAAAGTATAAGGCTGTGGAATATCAGACTAGCTGTTAAAGGATATAGCTGTCGTCACTCAGTCGTAGAATTTGAGAACACGTTCTATACCTTCATATTATGACATTTGAGATGATCTGAAATCTCATTTCTGGGAATCAACATGGATATCACAAATAACTCTCGTATGAAATCCATATCGCTCTGTTGGTTGACGAGAAGCAGAAGACAGCAAATATCGATATCCTGGTTGATGCCGTCTTAATTGAGTTCCAGAAGACATTCAGCATAGTTCCCCACTGATGCCTCGTGAATAACATACGAGGAAAAGGAATATCAGACCAACTGTTAAATTGTAGTGTGCATTTACCTGCAAATAGAACACAGCATGCCGTTATTAACGGAGAATTTTGCAGTCGTAAAAATAATTTCTGGTTTTCTCCTAGGGACTGCTGGAGTACCATTACTGTTCATTGATGGATGACGCAACAAACAGCCTCGGGTGCTCAGTTGGTGTAATAAGGAGGTCTTGAATCTAGAAAGTTGGACTAAAATACAGTAAGACTGCAGAGGATCGCTGCTTGATGCAGGTGTAGTGATACGAGTACATAGAAACATCATCGCACAATGTGTCTGTTACTGAGGGAGTGTTATGCATTTACAGACACTTTTTTTTCATGGGGCACACTGACAACATATCGCTGTTGGTCAATGGATAATTTTGTTTTAGCCACTCCTTGCTATAAAAAGTGAGACGGGCGGCGTTAAGTTGCCGGATAAGAGAATGTTAGTCACAGGCCGTCGCGCGTAATCTATTTTATCAGGAATCTTAACTCACACAAATTCTTCTGTCAATTCTTAATAGAGGAGCATGCCTAGAAGGTAGTGTTGATACATTTACCCACATAGCAGCTCAGGAATTGATCCATGGTCATGATACTCAATCCTGCCAGCGGAATCCAACCAATGGCTATGATATAGAGTATTTCCATGAGCACTCTTTCGATTAATTTTAGCTGTCGCCCTTTGAGAGAAATTGATGATAACTTTAATGTGGCGACTGAATTTTGTTCACCAGAAATGGATCATCATCCAGTATCGAGTACAAACACAAATGAGTGGCATGTGATTTCTACCTTTTACTCCTTACTGGGTGGCCGGCCGGAGTGACCGAGCGGTTCTAGGCGCTATAGTCTGGAACCGCGCGGACGCTACGGTCGCAGGTTCGAATCCTGCCTCGGGCATGGTTGTGTGTGATGTCCTTAGGTTAGTTAGGTTTAAGTAGTACACAGTCTGCCGCCGGCAGTGCTGCGAGGCGGTCACGCGCCAGAGCGCTGCGGGCAAGGCGCGCACGGTGTGTTTGTGTTTACTTCGGCCGCTGTAAGTGCCGTTTTCCCTTCTAGACCACCATCGCTCACAACTATCGGAAGAAGACATTACGTTTCAACTTTTGTTCCGACTTTGCCTGACCCAAGGCCCTGGAGGTAGAACGATTTATTTGCGATGAAGTTAAGATACCACCAACGGATCTAATTGGTATCCACTTGTCGATAGTTAGCAGTACCGTCTACGTCAAAATGATCAACGATGCGGCGTGCGACAAGGTGCTTCAAGAGGCAAAACGTGGACAGCGCTTCTGCCATTCCGACGGCAACGTCGGACCCGTTACCGTCGATCACGCAGGTCTCGGCACACGGACGATAAGGATCTTCGAACTGCCGTTCGAACTACCTGCAGACGTCGTCATCGACGCGCTTCGTCCCTATGGCAACGTTCTGGAACATGTTGCCGAACGATGGGTACAATTTCAGACCTATGCCGTTTTAAACGGTGTTAGACAGGTCCGCATCGAGTTGCAGAAACACGTGCCTTCTTATCTACGTATCGGAGGCTGCCGTGCCATTATAATGTACGACGGCCAACCTCGAACCTATTCCGGTTGCGGGAAAGAAGGTCACCTACGGTCTGAATGCATTCAACGACGTGTCGCGCAGCTGCCGTTGTCGGAAGCGTCCGTCACACCGACGATGACCGCCTTACCGGTCACTTACGCAGCGGCTCTTGCCACGTCTACAGTTTCGTCCAGTCCGTCGCCCGGTCCTTCCGATCGGCACGTCCCACCGTCCCAGTCACCTATGGATGGTGCCGACGTCCCACCTGACAACCTTGCCGCCGAACAGGCTCCCGCACCGGACGCTGAGGAGAACAGTACTTCTTCACAACACCTGTTTGACAATTTCATTGTACCCACCGACGCATTCGAACTAGATCGACGCTCTTCTTTGCCGTCGTCCGACGCTGAGGAATACGTGCGCAAACAACGCTCGCCACGTAGGCGCAAAGCCGTCGCCGTTCACCCACGGGCTCTCAAAGCGTCGCCACCCGCGGCGACGAAGACGACACCCAACCAGCCGACATTTCCATGCAGAGGTCGGCGGACAACTTTCACGATGATCAAGACATTTTGCAGGACGGGACCACTATGGAGGTCGCCACGCACAATGTAACGATCGGTGCGCCGGTTGAGACGCCTGTCTCCCCGCCGACAACTCCAGATCTCTCTCACCACGACGCAATTCCCATGGACATTGGACGGACCCATGGCACAGGAGCATGGGCTGACGAGATTGAGGAAGATACGCCCCCTCCTCCTGATGAGTTGCCTCCGCCGGACAAGGCTGCCTGTTAACATCAAAGAGGCACTGCAGCTGCTGGGACGGGAGTTCCTGTCGGTGCCCTCCTCTTACTTCCCTTGGTGATGGTAGATGCGCGTCCACCACCACTGAAACAAACGTATCGGTTTGCCACGCTGAACATCAACATGATCGACACTGCACCCAAGCTGCAACTCCTATGTGACATGCTTCGGGCCTCTGACGTCGACGTCGCCCTTCTTCAGGAAGTACGCGTTGCCACACTACCACCAGTCTATGGCTACGACTCATACACGTCCACATGTGATCAATCAGGGCGTGGAGTGGCTTTCTACATACGCGAAGGAATCCCACTCAAGGATACGACAATCCTTCCATGTGGAAGAGGCATGGCTGTTACAATCTTCGACACGCGCGTCATCAATATCTACGCTCCGTCTGGCTCCACGAACAGTCGGCAGCGGTCCACTTTCTTCGGACATGACGTGGCGCCCCTGTTTTCTGGACGCTATGATCGCCTTATCATGGGAGGCGACTTCAACTGTGTCCTCCATCCGCAGGACCAAATGCCTGGTTATTCGCCATGCCCGGTGCTTCTCACCTTAATCGAAGATTTTCATCTAGTGGACGTATGGGAGAAAATTCATGGCAATACCCCCGGTTTTACCCATTATACAGCACATTCTGCGAGCAGACTGGACCGGTTATATGTCTCTGCCCACCTTGGCAATGACGTCGCCCAAGCTGAACGGTGGCCCCTTGCATTTTTGGACCACTGCGCCGTCATTTGCTCCCTGGCTCTGCCACCTCAGTCAGTGTGGCGCAGCAGAGGTTACTGGAAGCTTAATACCTCCCTCCTTAATGATCCACACTGCTGACAATGTATTGCCACTACGTGGGCGTCTTGCGAAAGACGCCTTCCGCAGTACACATCCACGTTCCATTAGTGGCTCAAATGTGCCAAACCTGCGATCAGAAAGGTCTTCATACAATGTGGCAAGGAAGCAGCAGCGTGGCATGGAGACACCACAAATTATTACTACGCCGTCCTCCGTGAGCTCGATGCGCTCCCTCCATCACCTGACACCCATAGGGAACGACAACGTACTAAAGCTCGTCTCCCCTCTCTTCAACGTGCACGACTGCATGGTGTCGTGGTGCGTTCCCGACGACAAGACCTCCTCCACGACGAAACCCCATCCACAATCCATGCCGGATCCGAACATAGTCGTCGAAGTCGACTTTTCGTCTGCAACATCACGACCTCCGATGGTGTTCACCACACAAAACAGGCGGCGGTGGTGTCTGCCTTTGCTGAACATTACCGCCAATTTTATGATGATGAACAGATGGCGACGCCCATTCCTGATGATCTCCGTCCTTCCCGTGACCGGACCCTCACCGTAGCGGAGTCAACGTCCATGATGTCTGCAATCAACGCAGAAGAGGTAGTAGATGCGATCAACAGAGGGGCCAAGAACAAATCACCAGGACCAGATGGTCTCCCAGTGGAGTTTTATTGGGCGTTCACCACGTTAATGCTTCCTCGCTGGACGGAAATGATTCAGGAACTCTTTACTCCATCATTCCCAATTCCACCTGAATTCGTCACTGGCATTCTTCTACCTGTGCCTAAACCGAAGGGAGGGTCTCATGTCTCTGCATATCGCCCCCTTACACTACTGAATGCAGACTATAAAATCTATGCACGCCTCGTAGCAGCGCGCATGCGCACCGTCTTACCTACGGTCCTTTCACCTGAGCAGACTGCACGTGGTTGTGGGGCCACCTTACAAACAGCCCTAGGAGAATGCCGTGACCTCATTGCACTGGCGTCGGTTTGTCGCCTTCGTGCAGCACTGGTATCCGTCGATTTCACGAGTGCCTTTGATCGCGTTCGACACCCATTCCTCCTCATGGTGGCGACACGTATGGGGTTCCAATTACTTTTTGTCGATGCCATTCGCCGGTTACTACTTCCCGCCGTCTCGATGGTACAAGTCAATGAGAGGCTTGTAGGACCGATTCCTATACGCCGGTCTGTACGTCAAGGATGCCCTATGTCTACTTTACTATATGCCATTGCACTTGAGCCCCTCATCACTGGACTTACCTGTAGACTGCAGGGCCTCACTTTGCGTGACTACACTTTTCACTGCAGGATCTCCTCTTTCTCACCTGCTCCTCCACGGAACTCAATGACGCCATCCAATGGATCCACCAGTATGGACGTCTTTCTGGTAGCATTCTTAATGTCCATAAATCGACTATGATGCACATTGGGCGCGGACTCCCGGCTATGGTGCCGAACCCACTCCCAGTCAGTGACCCTGGCATACCTGCGGCTTTTTGCAGTCGATTCGGCACCATGTCCGCGGTCAATTGCACCGTAACTTAAACCAACTCCAACGTGTGTCCTATGTCAACATGTATGTAGCCCCTAAACTGGTACACGTCGCCCAGATCCTCCCAATGCCGTTACTCCTTGGCCGCCGCATCCAATCAGCCTTTGGATATTTCGTGTCAGCAGGGGCACTTTTCAAAGTCCGCTACAGCACTTTAACATTGCCTCCTGCAAAAGGTGGCCTCGGACTCGTCAACGTGCGGGCACGATCTTTTGCACTCTTTGTCCACACTCTGTTGCGGCACTAGCAGGGGACGGTTCCGTCCTTAACACGCAGTCTCTTAGATATCCTCCGACCAGGTTCTCTCGATCCACCGATCAATGTGGCACCTATTTCTCCATTATTGTACCACGTCGCCAATTGTTTCATAGAACTCATCTACGTTCGGGCAGATCTTCCAGTCACCCGTCCTCCCCGTACAAAAGATCATTATCGTTTGTTTATGCTGTCCAACCCTTGCGACCCCATGGTGCTACGGCATCCTGACATTAACTGGCGCACGGTTTGGGGGTGTGTGCATGCACCCTTTTTACCGTCCTCTGTGTCTGCACTCTGGTATGTTTTAGTTTATGGAAAATTCCCGACTAACAGTCGACTTTATCGCACAGGACTGGCCACCTCCCCACTCTACCCTGACTGTCAGCTCGAAGACTCCGACGAGCACCGTCTTACGTGCCCCCTGAAACAAAACGTATGGCTCCTCATCCAACGAATCGTGGGCTTTTACCTCCGTGCCCCGCCAACGACGGTAACCCCGGATTTCCTGTTGTTGCCCCAGACATTTCACTACCCTCTTGCTAAGCACCATACCCTCATCTGGTTTCGAGGACTGGCCTTAGAATACCTCTTTCAAAATGGTCCGCATACAGTCCTTGACTTCTGGTACAAAGTTGTGACCTCGCATAGCACCCTCACCCGAAAACCATCTTACCGACAAACTTTTGCCGGTTATCGCCGCAGCGTCTTCCTTGACGCCTCTCAAAGCTGGGGTGTATCATGCATACCTGTCACATGATGCAACACCCTTTTGACGTTCCCATGCATCGACCAAAAAAAAAAAAAAAAAAAACAAATTTAAAAAATGCAAGAAGACAGAATATGTTATACTTTGTTGTATTTAATGTTTTTCTTTTTAACGTATTTATTTTTTTTTTGCTTAACTAACAGTCATTTGTATATGTTTAAATGGAATGGTACCTTGAAGAACTCTTGCATAGTGAATATATATGTACTTTTAGTTTCTTCAATACAAATTATTACAAAAAAAAGAAACAAAAAAGGATGTCTTATATTTTGTTGTATTTAATGTTATTCTAATAATTTGTTTACCTGACACTCATTTGTATATGTTTAACTGGTACCTTGAAGAACTGTTGCTTTGTGTATATATACATATGTACAAAAAAACGGTTCTAGGCGCTATAGTCTGGAACCGCGCGGACGCTACGGTCGCACGTTCGAATCCTGCCTCGGGCATGGATGTGTGTGATGTTCTTAGGTTAGTTAGGTTTAAGTAGTTCTATATTTTAAGGGACTGTACCCGTGGTCTAGGGGTAGCGTCTTTGATTCTTAATCAAAACGTGTTCGGTCCCGGGTTCGATCACCGCCATTGCCTAAAATTTGACAAATAATCAGCATTGGCGGCCGAAGACTTCCGGCATAAGAAGTCAGCCTCATTCTGCCAACGGCCTTGTCAAAGAGGGCGGAGGAGCGGATAGTGGTTCAGGGCACTCTCTTGTCCTAGGGGTGGGAAATTGCCCCTAAAGGCGAAAGAATCAGCAATGATCAACATGAGGATGCAGAAGGCAATGGAAACCACTGCATTAAAGACACGTAACGTGTATCCACAGGACATGTGGCCTTTAGTTGAAGAAGTGTCATGATGATCTCTCCATTAGCAAAAGATTCCGGAATAGTCCCCCATTCGCATCTCCGGGAGGGGACTGCCAAGGGGGAGGTTACCATGAGAAAGAGATTGAATAATCAACGAAAGGATAGTGTTGTACGAGTCGGGGCGTGGAATGTCAGAAGCTTGAGCGTGGTAGGGAAACTAGAAAATCTGAAAAGGGAACGCAAAGGCTCAATCTAGATATAGTAGGGGTCAGTGAAGTGAAGTGGAAGGAAGACAAGGATTACTGGTCTGATGAGTATCGGGTAATATCAACAGCAGCAGAAAGTGGTATAACAGGTGTAGGATTCGTTATGAATAGGAAGGTAGGGCAGAGGGTCTGCTACTGAGAACAGTTCAGTGACCGGGTTGCTCTAATCAGAATCGACAGCAGACCAACACTGACAACGATAGTTCAGGTATAAATGCTGACGTCGCAAGCTGAAGATGAACACATAGAAAAAGTGTATGAGGATATTGAAAGGGTAATGCAGTATGTAAAGGGAGAAGAAAATCTAATAGTCATGGGCGACTGGAATGCAGTTGTAGGGGAAGGAGTAGAAGAAAAGGTTACAGGAGATTAGGGGCTTGGGGCAAGGAATGAAAGAGGAGAAGGACCAAATGAGTTCTGTAACAAGTTTCAGCTAGTAATAGCGAATACCCTGTTCAAGAATCACAAGAGGAGGAGGTATACTTTGAAAAGTCCGGGAGATACGGGAAGATTTCAATTAGATTACATCATGGTCAGACAGAGATTCCGAAATCAGATACTGGATTGTAAGGCGTACCCAGGAGCAGATATAGACTCACATCACAATATAGTAGTGGTGAAGAGTAGGCTGAAGTTCAAGACATTAGTCAGGAAAAATCAATACGCAAAGAAGTGGGATACGGAAGTTCTAAGGAATGACGAGATACGTTTGAAGTTCTCTAACGCTATAGATACAGCAATAAGGAATAGCGCAGTAGGCAGCACAGTTGAAGAGGAATGGACGTATCTAAAAAGGGCCATCACAGAAGTTGGGAAGGAAAACATAGGTACAAAGAAGGTAGCTGCGAAGAAACCATGGATAACAGCAGAAATACTTCAGTTGATTGATTAAAGGAGGAAGTACAAACATGTTCCGGGAAAAATCAGGAATACAGAAATACAAGTCGCTGAGGAATGAAATAAATAGGAAGTGCAGGGAAGCTAAGACGAAATGGCTGCAGGAAAAATGTGAAGACATCGAAAAAGATATGATTGTCGGAAGGACAGACTCAGCATACAGGAAAGTCAAAACAACCTTTGGTGACATTAAAAGTAACGGTGGTAACATTAAGAGTGCAACGGGAATTCCACTGTTAAATGCAGAGGAGAGAGCAGATAGGTGGAAAGAATACATTGAAAGCCTCTATGAGGGTGAAGATTTGTCTCATGTGATAGAAGAAGAAACAGGAGTCGATTTAGAAGAGATAGGGGATCCAGTATTAGAATCGGAATTTAAAAGAGCTTTGGAGGACTTCCGGTGAAATAAGGCAGAAGGGATAGATAACATTCCATCAGAATTTCTAAAATCATTACGGGAAGTGGCAACAAAACGACTATTTACGTTGCTGAGTAGAATATACGAGTCTGGCGACGTACCCTCTGACTATCGGAAAAGCAACATCCACACAATTCCGAAGACGGCAAGAGCTGACAAGTGCGAGAATTATCGTACAATCAGCTTAACAGCGCATGCATCGAAGCTGCTTACAAGAATAATATACAGAAGAATGGAAAAGAAAATTGAGGATGCGCTAGGTGACGATCAGTTACGGCTAATAATGGAAGCAAGGCTAAAGAAAAATCAAGACATGTTCATAGGATTTGTCTACCTGGAAAAACCGTTCGACAATATAAAATGGTGCAAGCTGTTCAAGATTCTGAAAAAAGAAGGGTAAGCTATAGGGAGAGACGGGTCATATACAATGTGTACAACAACCAAGAGGGAATAATAAGAGTGGACGATCAAGAAAGAAGTGCTCGTATTAAGAAGGGAGTAAGACAAGGCTGTAGCCTTTCGCCCCTACTCTTCAATCTGTACATCGAGGAAGCAATGATGGAAATAAAAAAAGGTTCAGGAGTGGAATTAAAATACAAGGTGAAAGGATATCAATGATACGATTCGCTGATGACATTGCTATCCTGAGTGAAAGTGAAGAAGAATTAAATGATCTGCTGAACGGAATGAACAGTCTAATGAGTACACAGTATGGTTTGAGAGTAAATCGGAGAAAGACGAAAGTAATGAGAAGTAGCAGAAATGAGAACAGCGAGAAACTTAACATCGGGATTTATGGTCACGAAGTCAATGAAGTTAAGGAAATCTGCTACCTAGGCAGTAAAATAACCAATGACGGTCGGAGCAAGGAGGACATCAAAAGCAGACTCTCTATGGCAAAAAAGGCATTTCTGGCCAAGAGAAGTCTACTGATATCAAATTCCGGCCTTAATTTGAGGAAGAAATATCTGAGGATGTACGTCTGGAGTACAGCATTGTATGGTAGTGAAACATGGACTGTGGGAAAACCGGAACAGAAGAGAATCGAAGCATTTGAGATGTGGTGCTATAGACGAATGTTGAAAATTAGGTGGACTGATAAGGTAAGGAATGAGGAGGTTCTACGCAGAATCGGAGAGGAAAGGAATATGTGGAAAACACTGATAAGGAAAAGGGACAGGATGATAGGACATCTGATAAGACGTCAGGGAATGACTTCCATGGTACTAGAGGGAGCTGTAAAGGGCAAAAACTGTAGAGGAAGACAGAGATTGGAATACGTCAAGCAAATAATTGAGGAAGTAGGTTGCAAGTGATACTCTGAGGTGAAGAGGTTAGCACAGGAAAGGAATTCGTGGCGGGCCGCATCAAAGCAGTCAGTAGACTGATAACAAAAAAAAAAAAAGGTTCTAGTGGACTGATGACCTCAGAAATTAAGTCTCATAGTGCTCAGAGCCATTTCAACCTTACTGGACATTCTATCGACATCCATCATGCACCTGAGAATGATCAACGTTCGAAACCAGCTAACAGAGCTCAATTAAATATTACTTTGAAATAAAGCCCTAGTGGAAACGATATCTGTCTTCAGAATAAATGGGCGCATTTGTGATACAGTGATGAGGTATGGTGGCCGCCGACATAGAGTAGAACTTTACGAATAAACGATCTGAATTTTTGAAGTAATACGGAGCGAAGTTTCTCAGCTTTTACACGAGGGTTCTCATCCAGGAGGGGCGACTTTCAATCCCTTCGTCTATCAACTCTTAGGTATTCCACGGTTTAATGATTATAAAGAATCCACCTCGATTGCAAGTAGAAACCTAATGTTGACCTAGGTTTCGGGGCGGATAACCACGCCTTCTTCGGAACACACTAAAAATACAAACTGCCCAAAGAGGCATGGTCCAAAATTAATACAGATCGCCAAAAAATGCAAAAGACTCCTATAAAATGTACGTATGTACCATGTCAATAGCTGTACTTAGCTGAAACGTCAGAAGCATGCTTCCTCACCCCAGCCAACGCACGGTGGGCCGCGGGCTCTCAGGAGTTCATCTGTCAGTTGGAAATGTGTATGTGTGCTTGGGGAGGGGGGGAGGGATGGAGGGTTAAAGTTGTAGATGGAGGCCCAGGCCTCAATACACACTGCACAACAAAAGTAAAGAGTCACTTTTTCGAAACTCCGTAACTGCCTCCCACTCCGCCACGTACGTTTCAAATTTTGTTCCATGGTGCCTTCTTTTGCCGCATCTAAGAATGACGCGGAGATCTGATAGACGGCCGGGGGAAGTATTTCAGATATGGCGCGACTCAGAACCAACATGAGAAGGCCTTAGGGTGTGGCATAAAGGGCGTCAATGAAACCACCCCTTGTCTTTGAGCGTTGATTCTCACAGATTTCGTTACAGTGCGATGAGGAACAGGAGGAAGTTCTTGCTAACGTTCGACAGCCCTGCCACTCCCTGGGCGTTTCAACCCCACTCTGATATCGTGGAACTGTATGTAACCCCATTAAACGTGATCTGTCCCTTATGGAGCGTAGTGAGGCTACAATTGTTGCTCCAGTATACAGAATGGAACCATTAGGGATCGTTCCAAGCCATTCGACGAAATTTGCACGCGATTCGAAACAACTTTTCTCAGCTATTCTCTTTCGCGCCCCCCTTCGGCGTGGTCAGGGGGAGATGCTAAATGATATGCATGAATAAAATGGAAGAGGATCCTTCAAGCCTGCAGTTCGGTGAAACCCTTCATGCCGCCCACGCACCTTAGTTAGGCGCGTTAAAAATGTTTCTCTCTGAAACTTCGACAACGATTGAGCCTCGCGACTGCGCTAACAACTGAGGATCAGGCAAACCCTTCGACACCCTTAGGTGCGGTTTCACTCAGTCGCTAGAGAAGGTGAGAGACTAATTTTCTGTCGAAGTTACCGACAGCTACGTTTTCAGAGGGCTCAACAAAGCTGCGTGCATGTGTGTTGCAGCATTGTCGGGCCATTTTATCCACTCACATAATAATGTACTATATCCCCTTGACCACGTCATAGGAGGGCCCAAAAGAGAAGCGCTGAGAACGAATAAAACATCTCTTATGCTTGGGATCACGTTCAGATTTGGTCGCATGGTCTAGAACAGTTCTTAGCGATTCCACCCCATATACCAGAGAAAAAATGCAGTCGCTCTACAGACCAAAGGGGTCCCATCACGTTCAGTGAGGCTGCAGCCCCATGATGTCCTCAGAGTGCGATTGAAACTCCTAGGACGTGGCAGCAGTGTTTAACGTCGTCCTATTGCCCATCGCACTGCAACCTGCCGTTTGCGACCGCGAAAAAACTGTGCGAATCAACGCCCCAAGAAAAGGGGCAGTTTCATTGACGCCACTTACGCCATCCTCTAAGGCCATTCCGTGTCGATTCTGAAAGGCAGTGTGCCTGAAATGTTTCCCTTGGCGACCCGTAAGAAAACAGCGTCATTGTCGCAGAGGCAGCAGAAGAAGGGCTCAACCGACTTTGCTATCGCGTGACACGCTCCCGGTGACTTTGGGCAGAATTGTGATGTAATTTAGTGTCGTAGAGATATCATTAACCCACCTTACAGCTCACGTCATGAACTTCTGAGCTATGGCCGGTTCCCCCCCCCCCCCCCCCCCCCCCTTAGACCGACACCAACCTGTTTGAATAGTCACTGAGCCCGAGGGTGACCATGCAGGACGACGGGCTTCTGCACCATTGCAGAGGAAGGTCCTTGGAATCTTTAAGCCAAATTTCAAACATATGGATCGGAATGGAAGACAATTACGAGGTTACAGTGCAGTATGTAGTTTCAAATACATATAGATTGCAGTATTGTGAAGAGATAAACAGACTCGCACAAGATAGATTAACGAGGTTCGTCAACACGTCTTAGGACTATTGACAGTCACATACGTGAAGAGGGAAGGATGAACTGCCAATTGTTCGCCAAACATCAATCCTCTACAGGTATTCTTCCCTTTCGCTACAATTTCGTTTTTGCCTTTGTAACTTCTCTGTATTCAGTAGCACCATCTGCGAACAGCCTCATGGAGCTTCTGCCAGTTGGTCACACAGAACGTTTCCCTTATGGCTGTGAAGTTTTTTACGACGGAGTCCTTGCATAAAAATTTCTCGGTTCACTTTCCACGTCAAATTCGGATAAAATTCCAAGCTTTCGATGGTATCCGCTAACATACTGCGGGTCGTCAACATTTCACAGTCCTATATTGGCTTCCTCCAGTTAGTCATCAGCAATATGCTGACAGTTGCACACATTTCACAACTTGCTTCACCGAATCTCCGAATGAATATAACATAAAAACTCATTCTGCATCATATCCCCCTGTCAATGTTTTATCGAATGCCAGTAAAAGAAGAATTATGGGTCTGTTTTCGTACAACACGAGCACGTCACGTATTTCCACCCTCGGTATCGGCGAGTCAGCGTCGTTGCACGGACAGAGGCGTGACGCATGGCGGGTGTCACGGTCTTGGATATCACTGGAACCTCCGCAGCAAAACTACTGCTTTCTCCTGCTGACGCCTTTCTCCACCGGCACTCCCTCCGTGTCGTATATCACTGGCCGAGGACGAGTCTCGACCCCTTGTGGAAGTAACGACGATTGCCATCACACTCGGTATCACGTCTTGTGTGGTACCTTTTTGTGACGTACGAGCAGCGTTCAGTAAGCAATGCAACATTTCTCTCTCGGCAATTTCGGTTGAAAAAACTATAGGATTTGTTATGAAACATTGTGAAATATTCAAACTCCAGCCCCTATAGTTTCATGAAGTTCTGATAGGTGGCGGTGCTGTACGTTCCCTTCAAAATGGAATTTGTAGCGGAAATGCGTCTCAGGCAGACAGCTAGCATTAAATTTCTTCTGACGTAAAACCAGAGCATCGCAGATATTCATAAGCGCTTGCAAAGGGTCTACGGGGACATGACAGTGAACAAAACCACGGTGAGTCATCGGGCAAGGCATTCGTCGTTTTCGCAACATGGTCGCGCAAACTTGTCCGATTTCCCGCGTGCCGGTCGGCTACACGCAGCTGCGACTTCTGCAATGTGTTCGTCCCACTAAAATGCAGGCAAATGTCTCCTTCCGCATGACAACGCAAGGCCACACACAAGTCTGCGCACCCGAGAAAAACTCATGGAACTTTACTGGGTAATTGTCCCTCTTCCACCCCACAGCCCGGATATCGCCCCTTCTGGCTTCCATCTGTGTCGCCTAATGACGAATTCACCCCACGTGAAGCAGTACGTGGATGATGGGGAGGTCACTGATGCAACAAGAAATTGGCTTCGACGTTGACCAGTGGTGTGGTACCATGCGGGCGTACAAGATGTCGTGAGGCCGTAGCATTGTATAGAGATTATGTTGAAAAATAGGGTTTTTAGCCAAAAGAGTGGGGTATAATATGGTATATTGGAGTCCTGAACAAAACCAACCTGTTTCCAGAAAAAAACGTGTTCCATTTCTTTCTGAACACACCTGGAAAATTACGAAGGGCGTCAACACTTGAGGCAGTTTTCATGCGATGTTTACTAATGTAAAGGCCTTTTTCCTTCCCTCTTACCTAATACAAATCTTTTCTCCTGCGACTGTAGTTTTACAAGAAGTCTATGTATTCGTCTTATTTATTTCATTTTTTGTATATTTTTTACTTAATTACAGACAACTTCCTGTTTCAAAGAACTTCTCCAGTAGACTACTGACACATTTTCATGCAGGGATCTTCCTTCTATTTATTTCTTCGATGCACCCAGCATCAAACAGCCGTGTGATTACTCCACCAAAAATGCATTTTTAATCGTAACGATCACTGCGAGCAGTAATGCTCCGTTATGTCATATCGTCTTCTTAGTATTCTTCACAATAGCCGCACTTAACGCTCTTCACGAAAGTGACTGCATACCTATATTACGAAGGGACTATACAGGGACCCGGTCCAGTTCCAAGTTGCCCATTTAACGGCTTCAAGAGGCAACAAAATTTCGATATTGAGTAGTTCGCGTGTTTCCTGACCGAAATTAAATTTGAAAACACTATCATAACCTATTTATTAAGAGATATAATCTTATATTAGAAGTTCTTTACAATAAGACAAGTACTGGAGGCGGAAAACATGTGTTTGTCCTTAGACAGCGTAGCGGAAGGCACGCACATATTTAGCCTTTTTTCAACTAGTAGTTTAAAATCAGAGCGCTTAGCTACTTGCAACGAGCTCACATAATTTCAGAGTACAAAATTTTTCTTCACTGACGCCCCGCGACATATTATGAAAGGAAAAATCTTTATCGTTTACTACATTTGCAGTAAAACTTCGCGGAATCAGACATAACCTTTTTGTTACTTAATTCTTCACTACTAACTCTAACCGTAGCACATTGCAGACAGCCTCTAAATATACTACTTAATGTACCTGCAAAACTATATCATTATCAGACACATAGTTCAGGAGGTATGACTTCATAAACATTTAGATGCATGTAAAACATACTTTTGCTTAAAATGGAATGCGAGTTACCCATATTATATTCTTTAAGTGTTTCGTAATAAGAACACTTAGTGACAAACTGCCTATTGGCTTCTGTCTCGGGTTCTTCGGCCGACGTTCATCTAAGGATTTTTCTGACGTTTCGCCAGCACGAGTGGCTGGCATTGTCAAAGCTTCACCCTCCATTGCCGGTGGTGAACTGGAGCCAGCTCGCGGCCGCAGACTATATGTACCTGGCGCGCCAACGTCCAAGGGCTTCTCCGCGGTCATTCCCGGTGCGGTTCTCCTCTTGCTACCTGCGACGGTCGTTCACTGCAGTACGGGAAGCCACGATCCGTTTACCTTAAGGCTTTCCTCTTTCTTGTTGAAACTGTTCGCGTGTTTTTGTATTTCTACAGCTTCTCTGAACAAGTGTGTGTGATAGTGCTTCTCTACAGCCAGAACTTCCGTGTCAGCGAATTTTATTACGTGGTCGGTCTCATTCAGTGCGTGCTCTGCCACGGCCGATTTCTCCACCTGCCCCAACCTGCAATGTCGCTTATGCTCTTTGATCCTGGTGTTAATGGATCGTCCAGTCATTCCGACATAAACTTTTCCGCATGTGCATGGTATACGGTCGACGATCCATTAACACCAGGATCAAAGAGCATAAGCGACATTGCAGGTTGGGGCAGGTGGAGAAATCGGCCGTGGCAGAGCACGCGCTGAATGAGACCGACCACGTAATAAAATTCACTGACACGGAATTTCTGGCTGTAGAGAAGCACTATCACACGCGCTTGTTCAGGGAAGCTGTATGAATACAAAAACACGCGAACAGTTTGAACAAGAAAGAGGAAAGCCTTAAGGTAAACGGATCGTGGCTTCCCGTACTGCAGCGAACGACCGTCGCAGGTAGCAAGAGGAGAACCCCAACAGAAATGACCGCGGAGAAGCCCTCGGACGTTGGCGCGCCAGGAGCTCGGCTCCAGTTCACCACCGGCAATGGAGGGTGGAGCTTTGACAATGCCAGCCACTCGTGCTGGCGAAACGTCAGAAAAATCCTTAGATGAACGTCGGCCGAAGAACCCGAGACAGAAGCCAATAGGCAGTTTGTCAACAAGTGGCCACGTAAGCCTTAACAATTTTGTAACACTTTGTGACTTGCAACTTCGAACATAACTTCAAACTCTTATAATTTTTTTTATTTCTCACATGCTTCGTCAGATATTTAGCACATTAACTCATCTGTAAAGTAATCAGACGTCTGAAGCTCTTTTATGTATGGGATTTCGAAGTTTACTGGTTCATCCCTGTTCGCCCTTTCTCATACTTGTCACTTCCGTTTCCTGTCGTTTCGCCTGTACTTTAAACTCTTCTTCTTAGTGACAGTGATCAGCTACTCCTCCTTCAATTTCGTCGCAGGCCATGTGCTTTACTTTCTATCTTCTCCTGAATATTTGCAGTGTACGTAACGTGAGATGAGTCAAATGGTATATGTCAACGTTGCTAATACTGTCACTGGACTAGAGGACACTGTCCGCCTTGGAGTGTTGTGGATAGTGCAGAATGGTTACGAGACGGTCGCGTGACAATGCTGCTGACGCCGTTGGTGGTATGCATTTGACAGTCAGCCGTATGAGATCAGCAAAGTAGGACAGGTCGACGTGGAAACGTGACAGAATGACGGAGGAAGTTAGCGCATTTGGATGCGTCCATAACTACAAACGAGTGAAGTTGCCCAATTTATTGGCGTATCAGCCCGGACTGAACAACGTATTTGCAAGAATTGGTGTACCATTCGCAACCACGTGGTATGGCGCAAGAACAGTGATCGTGACAATGTTCCAACCCACAGAGACCAGAGACGAATATCACGCTTATCACTAACAACGGCTATCAAACGCGATATGAATCGCAGGCTGTCAATAAATGTAGATACAGCTCAAGCATTTTCCGAGCAAACGTTGCGAAGATAACTGCAAGAAAATGACATATGGAATCGTGTACCTCGTGAAAGGCTATTTCTCACAGCTGCGCAAGGAACTGGACACCGTCAACGAGCCAAGCAACATACAAATTGGGCAACAGCTGGCGAGAGGCGTGTTTTGCGTGCCATAAGTTGCACATACTTTTTCAGGTTGGCCGTCCGATGTGGCCGAGCTGTTCTAGGCGCTTCAGTCTGGAACCGCGTGACCGCTACGGTCGCAGGTTCGAATCCTGCCTCGGGCACGGATGTGTGTGATGTCCTTAGGTTAGTTAGGTTTAAGTAGTTCTTAGTCTAGGGGACTGATGACCTCAGATGTTAGTCCCATAGTGCTTAGAGCCATTTGAACAATTTTTCAGGTTACCATGAACATGAGGCAGAATGTTTAGTAGAGCATTCTCGGTAACCAAGCGGCGCCATTTTTCTCATCTTCGTAACGAATATGCTGTGGGCGCTTCAGCCTGGAAAGATGTCAACAGTTGTATTCACTGGCTCAGCGGACACGTTCCTGTTTTGATGAAAGCTCGGGCCCCCTATTGAAACTATAGTAGCCACCACATCATCCGTTCTAAATGCCATGAAACTGTCTCTTACTATTTGGAACAGCGTATGAACATCGCCATAATTCAGTGTATCTACGGGCTACATTTATCAACGAGTGACAATACCTGAAAAAATTTGAAACTTCCTGGCAGCTTAAAACTGTTTGTCTGTATGGGACTCAAAATTGCGATGTTTTACCTTCACAGTAAGAGCTCTACCAACTAGTCTATCCAAGGCTAGCACTCCAGGAAAAAAGAATGTTGCGGGGACATGGTTTAGCCACACTCTGAGAGACTGGTTCCAGAATGAATTTTCAATCGTCAGCTCAGTTCATCGATCACGTGCCACAGAAATCCCAGGCTCTCACGTTCGAGATCCGGACCATCACGCAGTTTTAATTCGGCAGGAAGTTTCAAGTCAGCGCACTATGTGTTGCAGAATGAAAAATCTTTCTGAACAAACTTGTTACTTCTGATTCCCGTCTATTCTATATCAGAAGGCTACGTGTGATGTAACACTGGACGTGTCGAGGGGTGAGCGAGTTAATGTCCAATGCGAATAGTTACCATTAAACAAAAATGGGAGCACAGGAGCAAAGTTTTCAAACTCGCAGTGAAACACAATTTTCTAGGTGGAAATGCACCCTTCCTTTCGATACAGTCCCCATTTAAGTCCACCAACTCTCCCCAACATTATTTCTGCGACTAGTTTTCACCCTTGTTACACAATAGCCAAATCAAAACCTGACTGTCTTCCTTTGAACTACCGATTCCCTCAGTTCAACTTCACACGTACATTACTTTGCAGCATGTTCTAATTTATTCAACGTTTCATAGAAATCAACACCATGCCTGAGTTAGGCCGACAAACATTTGGTGGCGCACACTCAAGTACGTTTCAGTGCCGAGCAACCATATTTGCCAATTAAATCTCCCCCATGCCACGATGTGATGACGTCACTGTTCCTAATTATGTCACTATCATGGAAGTTGAATTTACGGGTTACGTTCAGGCTGTGGTGGAGTGAGGATAAGAGAGAGCCCTAAATTTCTAAGTATGAGACACATCTGACAAAGCTGCTAATATAAATTATGGCAATATCTCGAAGAGATCCTGATACAGAAACGGACTTTATTCATTTCAAAAAGAAAATTTGCCTTGGTTTGCAATTCGGTGATCCTTTTATCATACAAAATCGCAGCCCAGGGGTATGTTCGAATACTTGACCTGTTAAAGAAATAATTCCTCTGGATCACGCCCGTACTATTTCGACATGAGAAGGTACCAGTTGCAATCGAGGCAGAAAGTGTAGATCGTGACTAAGGATGACCCCACTGCCATCCTAAACTGCTCTCTGATCACAGTTCACAACATGATTGAACTCTTGTGCTGCTAGGATTTTTATTGCATTCCTCATAGCGGTCGGTATGCAGTCAATTCTGCAACATATAACTAAATGCCAATGGCACTCTCTGCAACGGAAGCGTCAGTAGTTTTTGACGTAGTACAGAACTTGTTGGTCCTTTCTGTTAGTATTTGGTAGTGGTTTTAAAGTTCCTACGTGCCATCCAGTCTTCCCCCAAGCTACTCTCTGGGGATCGGGTAATGGCTGTGCCTACAAGGATGTTGCACGCCAGATGACGGAACGAGCATTCACGCTCGTTATTGAATTAGTCTTGCTCACTAGCTTGCTGGCGGCCTTTCTGAGATATTTTAGGCTGTGAGGAGATTGGGCTGGTGTCAAGCGTGCTCAGTTGGGACCATGTCAGTAGACAGCACATGCCATTTTCTTTTTAAAATTTTTTGTGTACGGGACAGCTTCAATGAAGGTTAAAACGTGCCCTCCATAGTACACAGATATACTTCACTATTCTCTTTTTTGTGGTGAATCTGACAGTCTTATTGGCACAAGGGTGTTTAATGTTCGCAAGAAATGACCGTCCCACATATTAGGAATGAAGACTTTGAGAATTCCATTAGACACTGTAAGTGTGTAATGTACAGCTGAATACCTTTTAGTGACCCGAAGATGAGATTTATCATCGAAACGGGTCTAATAAAATAAAGTATCACAGCTGTGTATTGTACAGTACAGTACTTAACCACTGTATTTTACTTATTCTTGAATCTTGGCGGAAGTTGTGCATGAGGTGGGAACTATATGCTTGGGAATTATCGTCTTGAAATACGAACCTACGTTGACGATCCTCTCGGAGGCGATGCGTCTTACATCCAAACATAACACCGCCTCAAAACGCAATTGACACACCTCCCTGTTGAGCCCCCCGGATTTTATGCCTGAGGCGTGTTTTCGTACTGCGTCACTGCGTACTCTACTACGACGATCATCGTAGAACAAACTCTGCAATCTTCTTTGAAGAGATCTAGGTTCCATCCCAGGTGTTCCCCACCTGTGTGCATAGGTATGCTGGAGGTGTTGCTACTGTTGTTCCTAATGGAGACCTAGAGTTCAGACTGACCGTATGATGCGGCTGCATATTGTCTAGGTCGACACAGCTCTCCTAAGTCGCCTCCAGAAAGATAATGCAAAATTTTGCTATATTCTTATCGGGTTAGCGATGAGGCAATCAATTAGCGGTAGTCAACTGTTATTGTTGACTTCTTGCGACCTCTATGGATCGAATTTCACTGTTTTTTGCGTCACGATGAAGCACGCTACTGTAATTTTCTCGAGTTTCCCGGGTAGCTTCCCATGCAGATAACCTTTCTTGGCCTAAAGAGATAATGTACTTCCCGTATAAGCAAGGAACGACCCTCGAGTCGTAATGGCCGACTGAAGAGCGCACACAACCACGTTGTCCCGTTCACCATTAAACAGACACGGCGATCTACTGAACTGCACAGACAGTGCAGGTTTAATTTTGTCTCCATTAGAAAGATGGCTGTACTTAGCGAGTTCTATTTCATCGAAAACCGAGAGATAGGATTGCAATTCTTCTATAATCCATAAAATTAACTGCGCTTGTTGGATCCTTTATCAGTTACGTACAAGAATTTCATAGTTTGTCACTTTTAGGAACCTCGTCCGAAATCGGAAGTTGGCAGCCATGACGTACTGTGGATAGATCTCTTCCGTAACAGAAAATTTGGGTTCTATCAACAGAGACTGTGTCGCCAATCTCTGCAACTTCGAACGCTAAAGTTATTAAAATTATCTTTTATTGCATATACACTCCTGGAAATTGAAATAAGAACACCGTGAATTCATTGTCCCAGGAAGGGGAAACTTTATTGACACATTCCTGGGGTCAGATACATCACATGATCACACTGACAGAACCACAGGCACATAGACACAGGCAACAGAGCATGCACAATGTCGGCACTAGTACAGTGTATATCCACCTTTCGCAGCAATGCAGACTGCTATTTTCCCATGGAGACGATCATAGAGATGCTGGTTGTAGTCCTGTGGAACGGCTTCCCATGCCAATTCCACCTGGCTCCTCAGTTGGACCAGCGTTCGTGCTGGACGTGCAGACCGCGTGAGACGACGCTTCATCCAGTCCCAAACATGCTCAATGGGGGACAGATCCGGAGATCTTGCTGGCCAGGGTAGTTGACTTACACCTTCTAGAGCACGTTGGGTGGCACGGGATACATGCGGACGTGCATTGTCCTGTTGGAACAGCAAGTTCCCTTGCCGGTCTAGGAATGGTAGAACGATGGGTTCGATGACGGTTTGGATGTACCGTGCACTATTCAGTGTCCCCTCGACGATCACCAGAGGTGTACGGCCAGTGTAGGAGATCGCTCCCCACACCATGATGCCGGGTGTTGGCCCTGTGTGCCTCGGTCGTATGCAGTCCTGATTGTGGCGCTCACCTGCACGGCGCCAAACACGCATACGACCATCATTGGCACCAAGGCAGAAGCGACTCTCATCGCTGAAGACGACACGTCTCCATTCGTCCCTCCATTCACGCCTGTCGCGACACCACTGGAGGCGGGCTGCACGATGTTAGGGCGTGAGCGGAAGACGGCCTAACGGTGTGCGGGACCGTAGCCCAGCTTCATGGAGACGGTTGCGAATGGTCCTCGCCGATACCCCAGGAGCAACAGTGTCCCAAATTTGCTGGGAAGTGGCGGTGCGGTCCCCTACGGCACTGCGTAGGATCCTACGGTCTTGGCGTGCATCCGTGCGTCGCTGCGGTCCGGTCCCAGGTCGACGGGCACGTGCACCTTCCGCCGACCACTGGCGACAACATAGATGTACTGTGGAGACCTCACGCCCCACGTGTTGAGCAATTCGGCGGTACGTCCACCCGGCCTCCCGCATGCCCACTATACGCCCTCGCTCAAAGTCCGTCAACTGCACATACGGTGCAAGTCCATGCTGTCGCGGCATGCTACCAGTGTTAAAGACTGCGATGGAGCTCCGTATGCCACGGCAAACTGGCTGACACAACGGCGGCGGTGCACAAATGCTGCGCAGCTAGCGCCATTCGACGGCCAACACCGCGGTTCCTGGTGTGTCCGCTGTGCCGTGCGTGTGATCATTGCATGTACAGCCCTCTCGCAGTGTCCTGAGCAAGTATGGTGGGTCTGACACACCGGTGTCAATGTGTTCTTTTTTCCATTTCCAGGAGTGTATATGTAAGCCTTAATAGTGGAAAGCCAATGAATTACTGCTAAATATAAACAATCCAATACTTGTACAAATAACGTCAGAATTATTACTAGTCTGTGACGATACTACAACATTCATAAATAAAAACGGAAAAATTTACACATATCTTTCCACAATACATTGCTAAAAACAATAACAGCAGTCAAAATTATAACAAAATACGACGATTTTCCATAATGCAGTAACAAGAAAGTGTAGTCCTTTATGTACCTTCCGCAAATACACTATCGAGGATATAGTCCCTTCATAACTAATAACACTTCAGATGATACTTCAAAGATGTACCGTTAATAACAAACTGCAACCGATGGGATCGAACTTTCGAACAACACAACCACACTGACTAAGGGAATGAAACTTCTGTACATATCTAATAAACCATCTGTTTCAAATTCCCATGATCATCTCCCTCTCACCCCCCCTCTCTCTCTCTCTCTCTCTCTCTCTCTCTCTCTCTCTCTCTCTTTCTGGACGCTTCACGGCCTTGACACTGTGCGTACAGTGCTCCCATCTCTTTGGGAAGTGCGGTGCTTCTGTACTTTGAACATATACGGGACATTTAGCCAGGGAAGAACCGGTACGGCCTCAGTATGTGAACTGGTTGGCAGTAACTGCCGGAAACGTCCTATGCACAATTAACGAAAGGCCGGTAATCATTGATTTCTGTTTCACTACAAGTAACGATCCAGAAATTAATTTGCCCTCCATGTCTCTGTTTATACCAATAAGGGAACATCTTCTTCGTAACAGATGCAATATGATTTCACACATACTAGTAATGTAAAGGTGGCTTAGCAATGATAAATAATTCGGATACTTTTGGACTCATGTTGCGCTGAGATTGGCTGAGAGCATTATGATGGCAATTTGACACAACATTACAATTCAACGTGAGTCAAAGTGCAGAAGCAGAGGGACAGAACTCATGTAACTGGATAAAATAATTAAAACTTTTAAAGAAAATGTGGAAAATCATGTTTGTGGAAAGCATGGAAAAATACAAAAGTGCCAGAATGTGTAAAATTCAGGAAAACATGGAAAAATTCCTGCATATGTGTGGTCTCTGCTGGTGCCTCAAGTGACAGAATCACACAATACTGAATTTAATCTCTCGTTAACAAATGGAGCAGGACTGATGTGATTTAACGTTATTACACAAACAATAATTTGTTATTAACAGATAGCCACAGCTCTATCCCTATGGTGCACAGCTCCAGTGTAAGTCCACCCAGTTATGAAAGACGAAGATGAGGAGGAGGGAGGAGAGTTTAAATTTTATTAGTCCACCTAATATGGGTTCAAACACGGAGTGTTTGCGTAGTATACGACTATTCTCTCCACAGGTTGCTATCTCAATCTGTGGAAAACGTCCACAATCCTAATTTTCCTCAAATCCAACAATCCCTACACTGATGCCTCCTTGTACCACCCCATCTGCCTCACTTCAGTGTTTAGCAGAATATAAAACCGGATTATCGTGAATGGAGTAAAAGATCCACGCAGTGGACACCAAGTGAAAAGCTACTCCTTATGTTTCAGATCTAGATTGCAATAATAAAATGTTAATTAGAACTCAGGGAGAAGTTGTAGCCTAATTGACATTCTATTTATTCATCTTAAACATGACAAGACAACAAAATTATTAAAGAAACATCACACAAACATCTTTATTTAGCAAACGTCGTACTAACATCGGATCTATGGTGGACAAAGTGATCTGCTGGCAATCGACACACGACACTAACCAGAACACTAATCGCTCTATCTGACTTCATACATGTGAATCCAGGTTATGGCACTAAACTACGCCACCACCAAGTATCTATATTCTACCATACAAAAAAAGAAAAATATGGTTCGAAAGAACAGGGTGCTGAGAAATATATATTATAGCCCTACGTCGCAGCAGCGACTACTTTACTCTCCTGCTGGTCAAGGCAGCACAACACGATGAATTCGGTGACTGAAACCATGGACGGCGGCAATCTGTTGTTAAATGAGTGTTCCAGAAAAATGCAAGTACGCGGTCTCGCGTTCAGTTAATTCAGGACGCAGGTATTTCCCTATGAGCCTCTGAAACTCGAATGGATTCCAGTGTGCAGGTGGACCAATTTGCTGGCCTACCAAACCAATTTGACTCCATGCCACCATTGTGCATGTCGGAATATGTCAAATGTTTGGACGGCCGACTCAAGACAAATAAGTATATGCACGTGTCACTTATTGTGGCCGTGTTGATATAAGCAGTACCTCTGACCATTCAGAAGGTGACTGGCACAGGCTCTAAGTCACACACAAGCCAAGGACACAAGTCTCACCATTTAGGTAAAGACCTGCAGTTCTTTACTAGTGAAGCGCCAGTACAAGAGACTTGTACAAGAGTGATCCTCCGCACTTCCTCCCAGTTCGGTTCCAAAAGCACGTTTATCTTTCTTGACTTCCCCCACTTTCACACAAGCCAATCACGAGCTGGAGCCCAGCATTCTAAGCTCGGATAATGGTCTTTGCACTGCAAGTAGATTTTACCAATCAGAGATTTAAAGTTAATTGGCAGAAAACGGAAACAAGATTCAGCTTTGCAGCCTCTTTCCCACGTGTTTATCGTGTATTTTGCTAGCAAAATACAGGGTGGAAGCACAGCTCTCCATAAAAAGCTTGTTATCTCCCCTGTTGCGTCCATTTCAAAGTTTCCAAACAACGGCTTTAAACTCGCCAAAAACCTTGTGCTTTCACAACATGTTTTGAAACAGAGTCTGGACGTCTGGACGCCAGTTTCCCTGTTCCACAGAAATTCACAGAACGTTTACATTTCTTTGGGTGGCTAACAAGTGCCCATACTCTGCTTCGTTCCCGGCCTACAATGCACTGTCGGCGACTTCTCGGCGCTGGCCCATATACCTGGACGTCTGCCTCCCGTCCGGCTCCAAATTAATGAATTTTGTACAATGCGACCGTGGCATGTGGCCATCTGGAAATGTCTGCTCACCGTTCCCCAGAAAAACGTGCTTTGTTGGCCCACCAACGCCGTGCTTTTACTGCAGTCGTTTAAGCCAGCACCCTGTTCCTTTGAACGCAGGTAAAGCTTTCCGATTTGCTTCCCTAGAGCACACAAACAAGACCGTAAAGTACTGCCCTCCATTTCTTCGTAATGTATGAAGTCAAATCGCAGTAAAAGTCGTATGCCGTACAAACACGAAGTGGCATAACACCGAATCAGAAGTGAGAGCGCCCTGCAATCTCTCAAGTATTTGAATTCATCCTATCCCAGCACAACCAGTGCCATCTGCATCAACACCATCCGCTTCCTATTACCCAATATGGCTTCTGTTCCTTCTACTCTGTCAATAAACAACCTCACCCATCTCCTATCCCAATAGCTCAGCAACGTAAATCCTGTATCCTTGTAACCCTTGACCTAGATAAGGCATATCAATCACTGCATATAGCATTTCAGTCTCCGTTCCAAAGTCCAGACTTATGCATTTCCAATCAATTATGTGTTCCTGCTTGTATCATTCCTCTCCAATCACCCATCGTACATCATTGCTAACAACACCAGTTCTTCTACCTTCTCCCTAACTCCAAGAGACCCCCAAGGTTCCGTTCTCTACTCTCTCCTTTACCCTTTGCCGAAACGCCCAAATCACCTCCTCCCATCCACTTCCTCCAGCGTGCTGCTGACACAACTTTCCTTGCCCTCTACATTATGCTTAGTTCACCTCCTGGTGTAAACAATGGTACCTTAAAAGTAACCCTTCCACTCAGTAATTATAGAATGCATCACCAGCACCTACTCTGTTAAGACCGTTCCACCAAGCTAACAAAAATACCTTGAACTAACCCTTACCGGCCAGAGTGGCCGAGCAGTTCTAGACACTACAGTCTGGAACCTGGCGACCGATACGGTTGCAGGTTCGAATCCTGCCTCGGGCATGGATGTGTGTGATGTCCTTAGTTTAGTTTGGTTTAAGTAGTTCTACGTTCTAGGGGACTGATGACCTCAGAAGTTCAGTGCCATAGCGCTCACAGCCATTTGAACCATTTTTTGAACTAACCTTCAACTGGCAACTAGTGTGGAAACCTCAACCACTAACCATCCAATAGAAAGCCCACAATAGACTAAAATTACTGAAACTACTGACTGACCTAACATGGGGACCACACTCCTCCACTGTCTTTCACATGTACAAATCCCTGATCCACACCACCCTTTGCTACCCAAATGCCACAGACACCTTCCCTCCCAATTCCTTTAAGTCCCTACATATCCGCAAATGCATTGCTTTCTGCCTTGCTCTTTGCAACTGCTAACCTTCCCTTACCAACTCATTAAATTGCCACCTGCCCTCAATCACATGGAACAACTCCAAATAACTTACACCACCCTTAAACTCGATTCCAGAAATCCTATTGTGTCCCCTCTCCTCTCCAGTCCTAGTATGATGCTGCACCTCTACCTACACACCCTACTAACCCTCTATCTGCACACACACTACATCCGCTTTGAAAGAAATTTCAACTTTCTCAGACCTTGAACTCTGCCCTGAGATAATATACCTATCCTACCAACGCCAAATCCACCCACCTTGTTCACCTATGTTCCACCCCCCACCCCCAAGGGCTCAATCTTCATCCTCTCGCCGTACCAAACCTTCTCCTTTTTCTCTTCCTTGTCGAATCCAATCCACTTTTTCCCTCAGTTCTATAGATCCCATGCTAACCATCCCTCTCCCCTTGTCCCCCACAGCAGCCCTGTCTCGTCACGAACTCTTACCACCCATTAGTTCTCATTACCACCACTCTTCTACATCCACTTTTCTTTTCATCAATAGCACGCCATTACAGGGCAGGTCGTTTTCCAGTTTTAATAAAAGTATACAGTGCACTGTTTTTGGTGACCAGTGTGTAATCTGTTGGGTTTAGTGTTTTCCAAGTGTTTTCCAAGTGTTTAGTGTTTTTCAAGTATTTTTCAATTGTTTTAACTGACCTGCCTGTCCACAATTTTATCGCAGTTTTTAAACAAACCATAAAGACAGCATTGTTTACTTATATTCTCCCATTAACATCACCTTTTAAAATAAATTTAAATTCATGCTACCTATGTCTCTTTGGTGTTTTCTTTTAACATCTGTGTTAGAGACTAATGTCTACTGGTTGAAGGGCAGACTGGTTGTACCACTGCCACATGGGGCGGGGGGGATGAAATAAGGTTGTTTTTGTTGTTGTCTTCAGTCCTGAGACTGGTTTGATGCAGCTCTCCATGCTGCTCTATCCTGTGCAAGCTTTGTCATCTCCCAGTACTTACTGCAACCTACATCCTTCTGAATCAGCTTAGTGTACTCATCTCTTGGTTTACCTCTACGATTTTTACCCTCCACGCTGCCATCCAGTGCTAAATTTGTGATCGCTTGATGGCTCAGAACATGCCCTACCAACCGGTCCCTTCTTCTAGTCAAGTTGTGCCACAAATTCATCTTCTCCCCAATTCTATTCAATACCTCCTTCTTAGTTACGTGATCTACCCATCTAATCTTCAACATTCTTCTGTAGCAACGCATTTCGAAAGCTTCTATTCCCTTCTTGTTCAAACTATTTATCATCCATGTTTCACTTCCTTATATGGCTACACTCCAAACAAATACTTTCAGAAATGACTTCCTGACACTTAAATCTATACTCGATGTTAACAAATTTCTCTTCTTCAGAAACGCTTTCCTTGCCATTGCCAGTCTACATTTTATATCTTCTCTACTTCGACCATTATCAGTTATTTTGCTCCCCAAATAGCTAAACTCCTTTACTACTTTAAGTGTCTCATTTCCTAATCTAATTCCCTCAGCATCACCCGACTTAATTCGACTATATTCCATTATCCTCGTATTGCTTTTGTTGATGTTCATCTCATATCCTCCTTTCAAGACACTGTCCATTCCGTTCAACTGCTCTTCCAAGTCCAATTACAATGTCATCGGCGAACCTCAACATTTTTATTTCTTCTCCATGGATTTCAATACCTACTCCAAATTTTTCCTTTGTTTCCTTTACTGCTTGCTCAATATGCAGACTGAATAACATCGGGGACAGGCTACAACCCTGTCTCACTCCCTTCCCAACCACTGCTTCCTTCTCATGCCTCTCGACTCTTATAACTGCCATCTGGTTTCTGAACAAACTGTAAATAGGCTTTCGCTCCCTGTATTTTACCCCTGCCACCTTTAGAATAAGAAAGAGAGTATTCTAGTCAACTTTGTCAAAAGCTTTCTCTAAGTCTACAAATGCTAGAAACGTAGGTTTGCCTTCCCTTAATCTATTTTCTAAGATAACTCGTAGGGTCTGTATTGCCTCCCGTGTTCCAACATTTCTGCGGAATCCAAACTGATCTTCCCCGAGGTCGGCTTCTACCAGTTTTTCCATTAGTCTGTAAAAAATTCGAATTCGTATTTTGCAGCAGTGCCTTATTAAACTGGTAGTTCGGTAATTTTCACATCTGTCAACACCTGCTTTCTTTGGGATTGGAATTATTATATTATTCTTGAAGGCTGAGGGTATTACACCTGTCTCATACATCTTGCTCACCAGATTGTAGAGTTTTCTCAGGACTGGCTCTCCCAAGGCCGTCAGTAGTTCCAATGGAATGTTGTCTACTCCCGCGGCCTTGTTTCGACTCAGGTCTTTCAGTGCTCTGTCAAACTCTTCACGCAGTACCGTATCTCCCATTTCATCTTCATCTA
The DNA here is from genome assembly GCF_023897955.1 of Schistocerca gregaria. Taxonomy (NCBI): domain Eukaryota; kingdom Metazoa; phylum Arthropoda; class Insecta; order Orthoptera; family Acrididae; genus Schistocerca; species Schistocerca gregaria. The sequence goes on along the minus strand of NC_064921.1, from coordinate 514,950,821 downwards.
CATCCTCTTCCATTTCCATAATACTGTCCTCAAGTACATCGCCCTTGTATAGACCCTCTATATACTCCTTCCACCTTTCTGTTTTCCCTTCTTTGCTTAGAACTGGGTTTTCATCTGAGCTCTTGATATTCATACAAGTGGCTATCTTTTCTCCAAAGGTCTCTTTAAATTTCCTGTAGGCAGTATCTATCTTACCCCCAGTGAGATAAGCCTCTACATCCTTACATTTGTCCTCTAGCCATCCCTGCTTAGCCATTTTGCGCTTCCTGTCAATCTCATTTTTGAGACGTTTGTATTCCTTTTTGCCTGATTCATTTACTGCGTTTTTATATTTTCTCCTTTCATCAATTAAATTCAATATTTCTTCTGTTAATAAGGTTAAAGATAAAGAAAAACAGCCCTGGCAGCCATTGGTTTTTACTCTTGTCGACAATGGCGAAGGTAGTCATCGAGAGCTCAAATGTTTTATTCGATCTAACATGACTGAAAGAACCGACAACGTTTTACTCAGTCAGGCCACTGCATGCTCAAATTCCAATGCCCCACCAGATACAGTTAGCGTCAGCTGTACACATCTTTTTTTTAACTATCAGTCTTTTGACTGATCATGAGTTCCTCTCTTGTGCCAACGTTTTTATCTCAGAGTTGCATTTGCAGCCTACATTCTGAAGTATTTGCTGGACATCTTACAATCTCTGTCTGCTCTCTAGACCTCCCTCTAGTACCATGAAAGTTATTACACTATGTCTTAACACTTGTCCTGTCATTCTGCCCCTTTTTCTTGGCAGCATTTTCCATGTATTCCGTTACTCGCCGGGAGAATCTTTCTGACTGTTCTCTGTTCTGCTACTTCTCATTACTTTCGTCTGTTTTCGATTTACTCTCAAAACACATTTTGTATTGATTACACTGATAATTCCATTAAACCCGTTCTTCTTCACTTTCACTCAGGATAGCAATGTCATCAGCGAATTTCTCCAGTGAGATTATTTCACATTGAATTCTAGCCCCATCCTTGAACCTTTCTTTCATCTCAGTCATTGATTTTTCGATGTATAGATTGAAAAGTAGGAGCAAAATACTGCACCCATGCCTTACGCCCTTTTTAATCGGAGCACTTCGTTCTTCTTTTTTCAATCCTATAGTTCCTTCTTGGCTCTTGTACATACTGTATGTCATCCGTTCTCCCTATAGCGTACCCCTATTCTCCACAGAATTTCGAACATCTTCCACCGCTTTACATTGTCGGACGCTATTTCCAGATCAACAGCCGGCCGCGGTGGTCTTTAGGTTCCAGGCGCGCAGTCCGGAACCGTGCGACTGCTACGGTCGCAGGTTCGAATCCTGCCTCGGGCATGGATGTGTGTGATGTTCTTAGGTTAGTTAGGTTTAAGTAGTTCTAAGTTCTAGGGGACTAATGACCACAGCAGTTGAGTCCCATAGCGCTCAGAGCCATTTGAACCATTTGAACCAGATCAACAAATACTATGAAAGTTTCTTCAATTTTCTTCAGTCTTTCTTTCATATATAACGTCAGAGCTGCCTCTCTCGTGTCTTACTTCTAAATCCAAGCTGATCGTCACCTAACAGATCCTCAATTTTTTCCATTCTTCTGTATATTATTATTGTCAGTAAATAGACGCATGAGCTCTTAAGCAGGTGGTACGCACTTGTAGCCACTTGCTATCTTTGGAATTGTGTGAATTATGTTTTCCCGAAATATATCTAATGGCTTATCGCCAGTATCATTGATTCTACACACCAACGTGAATAGGCATTTTGTTGCCAAGCCAATACTTCCAATGATTGTAGAAATTCTGAAGGAATGTTATATATCCCTTCCGCCTTATTTGATCTTAAGTCTACGAAAGCTCTTTTAAATTGTGATTCTAATACTTATCCTTGTATCTTCCTTATCGACTCCCGTCTCATCCTCTATAAAGTCAGTGGAGAAGTCATCCCCTCAGATGGGATTCAATGTTCTCTTTCCTGCGATAAAGATGGAAGCTGAGAATATTAATTAAAATTTGTGCCATGGTCGGGACCTGAACTTTTGTTTCCATCTATCCGCTCTCTCCCGTGCATTTAACAGTGGAATATCCATTGCACTCTCAATGTTATCGCCCTTGCTTTTAGTTTCACCGAAGGTTCTTTTTACTTTTCTATATGCTGAGTCAGCCCTTACGACAATCATGTCTTCTTCGGTTTCTTTATATTTTTCTTTCAGTCATTTCGCCATTGGTTCCCTGCACTTCCTGTTTATTTCATTCTTAAGTGACTTGTATTTCTGTTGTTCTCATAGCGCAGATTGTAGCGCAAGAGACTGCTCAGCCATTACCTCGGGTACCGTCCCATATCCAGTTATTGTATAGATCTTGTTCACATTTAGGAAACTAAACGAGGAACATGTTTGGTAGCACCGTCCCTGGCGGGCTGCTTGTATTTTTGCGTGCAACAGCTTGATTGGCTAAATGCAATGGTAACTGAATCGAAAACGGCGTAACGTATCGGAACTTTTTAACAACTGTCTCTCAGCACGTCCTGCTATGCAAGTTCCTCAGAAGCCTTACAGACTATATCTGACTTCCCTGCGTATGTGAGCCGGCCAGAGTGGCTGAGCGGTTCTAGGCGCTACAGTCAGGAACCGCGCGACGGCTGCGGTCGCAGGTTCGAATCCTGCCTCGGGCATGGATGTATGTGATGTCCTTAGGTTAGTTAGGTTTAAGTAGTTCTATGTTCTAGAGGACTGATGGCCTCTGAAATTAAGTCCCATAGTGCTCAGAGCCATTTTTGAACCTGCATATGTGACAAACAATTTGTCTTGTTATCACATTTGAAACTATGTGCAAGATAATATAGTAAACCGCGTATTTCTACAGTACAGCCCAACATTTTATTTCTGGCAGTCGCTTTTAACACAATACCTGTACACTGACGTTTAAAAAAATTGCAGAAGGGTCGGTATAAGTATGAAAAGCTTGTAAGTGCATTGCAGGCCAAGAAATGCGGAGAAATTATTTTTAAGAATTAAATTCCATACGTTGCCTCGTTTCCGAATTAATTGGCACTGAAATTAGCTAATCAGCCCGTTTCGCGTGCAGATTGAAACTGCCCGTCACAGTTGGTGTCGCAGAACTTGTCTTCGTTTTGTTGCAAAAAAACGATGGAGACAGTGATACTGAAATTGGACATGAAGCAGTAGTAATAGTAGTAGCTGAGCAGTCTCGTGCACAATCATCTACGCCATGAGAACGAGTGATACTAATTGTATCTGCAGGCCTCTTGCAAACGCGCGCTTAGCAACACGACTGGCTAACTGCAATGCAAATTAACTCGGAAACGGCGCAATGGATCGAGTTATTTTCGCAACAATTAGTTCTCAGCACAGCCTACCTGCAATACACTTGCAATCTTTTCAGAATGTATACTATGCGTTTCAGATGACCCTAGGGATGTCGTTTCATGCAACCTCCACTTTTACCGTGGCTTTCAAAACCCATTCGCGAGATTTTCATATTCTCTCGCTCGCTATGGGCAAACTATTAGCGCTACAGGAAACTATGAACGGGACGGTTTTCAAAGTAAATTTAATGTAGCAGTTAAATTTTGTTGTGGGATACGTTTCCGCTACAGGCCATAGTTTTCGAGTTCTTCAAGATAAACGTACAAAAGTGAGCTTCAAATGCACCCCAACTTTCACATTCAACCCCTGCAGAGCAGGATTTCTAGGAAGTTGCTCATGGCAGTCCCTCCTACCACCGTAGAAAAATTCCCAACTGAGCGAACTATTCCCGATATTTATCCATTTTGCTCCGTATGGAATGAACTGTTCAGCCACCAGCACACTCCGCTACTTCGTTACCATTATCAGTTTAAAAGTGCCCGCGAGGGTCATGAGAAAAAAACTAATTTCTAAACGTTACGCTATAACTAACTACGTTGACAGTTAAATCCAAGGCCTGGCGAATACAATGATGTGATTGTTTAATTTATGCATTTAAAAACCACAACATCGTTCGTTAAAATTTACGTAAACATCAGTGTTACAATTTGTAAGTGCTCGACTAAACTGGAAGGGTAATAAGGCCAATCAAGGAAAGTGAAAGAAGGTCAAATGTGGAAAATAATTTGTACAGTGGCAGATGATTGCAAGGTAGTAGGAGGTAGTGCCACGAGAAACATATCAGGAACCCTTACCGGTAGGGGCTGTGAGTGGGAATGGGGTCTGAAGCTCATTTTGGTACGTTTCTCGTGAATAACTCGAACACTACAGTTCTTGCAAAAAAAGTATCCCAGTACATAATTTAAGCACATAAATTAGTTAGAGATAAAGGCCTTACCAATTTTTCTTTATTATTCCTAACAACGTTTCCGTTTCAAAAATTATCTATATATTATATACATTAAAAATACACACATCAAAAAAACGTTTGTATCACCTCGGTTCCGAGAGTTCCGGATTCTGTACAGAAAATTGGAATGGAGATCAACATAAACATCATTTTCGCCCTTTTTATTGCTCATGAAAACCACGCATTGCATGTTGTACCACCATACAGCGAGAACTTGAGAGGTGGTAGTCCAGATTCCTGTACACGCCGGTACCCTGATAAGCAGCAGCACGTCCTACATCACTGATGCAAGACTGTATTTGTCGTGGCATACTATCCACAAGCTCATCAAGGCACTGTTGGTGCAGATTGTCCCACTCCTCAACGGCGATTTTGCATAGATCCCTCGAAGTTGTTAGTGGGTCACGTGGTCCTTAAACAGCCATTTCCAATCTATCCCAGGCGTGTTCGATCTGTTCCATGTCTGGAGGACATGCTGGCCACTCTAGTCGAACGATGTCCTTATGCTGAAGGAAGTCATTCACAAGATGTGCATTATGGGTGCGCAAATTGTCGTCCATGAACACTAAGGCCTCGTCAATATGCTGCGCGATATGGTTGCACTATCGCTCGGAGGATGGCATTCACGTATCGAACAGTAGTTGCGGTGCCTTCCATGACCACCAGCGGCGTACGTCGATCCCACATAATGCCACCCCAAAACCTTGCTGCACTCAATGGACAGTGTGTCCAAGGCGTTCAGCCTGGCAGGGTTGCCTTCAAACACGTCTCCGACGATTGTCTGGCTGAAGGCATATGCGGCACTCATCGGTGAAGAGAAAGTGATGCCAATCCTGAGCGGTCTATTCGGCATGTTGTTGGGCCCTTCTTTATCGCATTGCATGGTGTCGTGGTTGCAAATATGGACCTCGCCATGGACGTCGGGGGTGAAGTTCTGCATCTTGCGGTCTATCGCACACTATTTGAGTAGTAACACTGCGTCCTGTGGCTGCACGAAAAGCATTATTCAACACGGTGGCGTTGCTGTCAGGTTTCATCCGAGCCATAACACGTAGGTAGCGGTCATCCACTGCAGTAGTTCCCATTGGGCGGCCTGAGCGAGGCATGTCATCGACATTTACTGTGTCTCTGTATCTCCTCCATGTCCAAACAACATCGCTTTGGTACACTCCGAGACGCCAGGACACTTCCCTTGTTGAGAGCCCTTCCGAGCACAAAGTAACAATGCGGACGCGATCGAACCGCGGTACTGACCGTCTAGGCATGGACGAACTACAGACAACACGAGCCGTGTACCTCTTTCCTGATGGAATGACGAACTGTTGGGCTGTCGGACTCTCTCCATCTAATAGGCGCTGCTGGTTGTTTACATCTTTGGCCGGGTTTAGTGACCCCTCTGAAGAGTCAAAGGGACTGTGTCTGTGATACAATACCCACATGCAACGTCTATCTTCAGTAGTTCTGGGAGCCGAGGTGACGCAAAACTTTTTTTTAAGTGGTTAAATAGCTTATGTCTGCCGAAATGTTCATTAGAGTATCGTATAAACATTTGAAGTCAATGTGTCAAGATATTTTCGACAGTTTTTGTAAAAACTTGTGCCATTTATATGTGAGATATATATTTATATATTACACACATTTAAAATATGTTGGCTATATCCATCCGAATGTTCATTAGAATATAGTGTAAAAATATGAAGTAAATCGGTGAAGCACTATTCGAGATTTTTGGTAACAACGTTAAACAACGACTGTGCTTTACATGGTAGTGTAGATTAACAGATAAGCAGCTACTTAAGATTAATACGGGATCAGATTAGGAAGGCATTAGGACAAGACTTAAACAGTACATAATACATGGAATTCGATACTGCACATCATTATAATAATTCACCAGGGTCAATCAATAAATGAAACGGAATATATTCCAATTTCTTTGTTATTTCTACTGATAAGAACCTGAATCGTAATCCACATGTTAACGACCTTCTTCATTGTTGGTCTGCAGCACGATAGTTCGGGGTAATCTGACATTGTGGAGATGAAAAATTTCCAAAATATGACTTACATTTTCTTTATCCACTAATATCTTACGGCGTAATATTCTAGGAAGTGTTGTGTTTGTTGCACATTAGTTAGGGGAATAGGGAGTGTCCATTCTGAAACTTCTTGTAGATAGGTGAGTAAGGAAACGTCAGCTGACTGACCACAGATATTTCGACAGGTACACTTCCTGTCATTGTCAAGGCACAAATGCAGAAACGCGGTGCTGTGCAAGGGAATTTAAAACTTCGGAATGCAGAGCATATTCGTAAGGATTGTGTGCGCGAGCGCGCTCGCAGGCTCACTCACACACACACACACACACACACACACACAGTAAGCATTAGCGCCAACACGAAATGACAGATGACCGACGTCAGAAGTTATTGACGGTGAATATTGATAACCAACGAGAGCGACACCGTCAACTCTGCCCCCACTGGTTTTTGACAAGAGAGAGCAGAGTTGAAGGTAGAATTTAAGCGAAAACCTCTATCTCGACTTATTATGCCACATGCTAATTTAATTTCAACTCCTTCCTTAATAACGCTATCCCAGTAGCTGCAAGTGTTTGCATGCCAGGATCTACGTGTTTTTATACACCGTAGGACGATAGTTGCTAGAGAAATGTTCCGCTACAGCACATTTGTTCGGCTGTTGTAAGCCTTAGCTAAATTACTGTAAAATTCTTACTGAACATAAAATGAAGCACCGCTTATATACGCAATGTGACTGCGGGATGACGTTACAAACTTTTAGAGATGACGGTGAAGGGTAAATGTATTAATGTGAGGAAATGGACCCAGGTTCAGAGGCGACGGAGTCGAAAGCTATAATCGAAAATTATTCTGCTACCTCTCGCAGTGGACCACGGAGGTAAAATGGAGCACAAGAGGGAAAAAATATCCATTAAACAAGAGTTGTAATCTGCATACCTTAAGAACTGTAAGTACTTGTTAATATTAGCTAGATGAAACATCTCTTCCACTGAAGAAGTGCTCACAGCTCTTAAAAACATGCAAATGCAAGCCCATGTTTACGAGACAATTTGTACCTGTTTCGGTCCATTCAATCTCCCACCAAAATATGGAAAGCAAGGAGGTCCACTGTCAGAGGTGTCAGAAAGATTGTCGCTTATTAGCTTTCGACTCGGTTGTTCCCAGACCACGGTCCATATGAATATTGATGCAACTACTCTCCTCTATTGTCACCGTGTACATCTTCCCCCCTGAGCTGAAGGCAGTATAATTGAATGTAACACATTTCTGAATGAAACAATTCTTAAGTTTTCCCACATGGACGTAAGGTACACACGTGTATCACTAAAGGAAAAGGCGCACGTTAGTAAATTTTCGGAGTCCAAACGTATGATGAATCACATGCAGTGTCTGAGTAAGCAAACTACACGAAGTAAATCGACATAGATAGGCACAAACAACAGATTAAGCCAGTTAACATCCCCTCCGTACATCGTGACACAAGATTTGTTACAAACAGTTTCACGAACTTCTGAAAAGTGAGCTTGCGAGAGATAACTGTCCGTCCCTGAAAGATGTGCCTCTCAAGCGGACAGAGTTGATCAGTAAGAGATCTGTGATTTAAGAAGAGACTTACATGTGGGGTGAGCGTAAGCGGTTTATGAAAGACGTTCGCGCTACACCGGCGCTTTTGAGACTTTCTTCTACAGGAATTACCGCATGTAAATAAAATATCTGGTTACTGAAAGATAAATTGATAGTAAAACTAACGAAGTTTAACAATATGTTCTATAGCACAGCGGCATTAGCATGAAAATAAGTACGTGAAGTTAGTCTCAGAAATGCACATTATCATAGCTAAATAAAACGTTAAGGGCCTCAATAATTCCTAAGTATTACACAATAAATTAACTGTGTGCTGGTAAACAATCAGTGATACACTCGTAAACAAAGATATTATTTCATTACACACAGTTTTTGTTTCGTCACCAGTACATAACTGCAATTAATGTTAAATTTTCACGTTACCTCCACTGCCACATTTTCCCAAATTAACTTCATCACACACACGATACGACTTCGTCATCGAACGGATCATCTCGATTTATCTTGATGGAGCAGCAGCAAGTTGCAGTGACAGTGTAATGTTTCTACGGCAGTAGTAATTGTACACTGATAACTGCGTAAATCAGGCGTCATCCGTGAAGCGAACGAAATACTATTTTAAATAAACAGCATATTGAAGCCAACAATTCGGTTGACAGGACACCAATGACCAATAGACCTATCCCCAAAAATGAAGTGAATTTCCTGATAGAAAGTAAAAATTCAAACCTGAAATAATTGGTGAACTGAGACTGTGGTGACAAATTCAGCACAATTAAAGAACCAGTTTGATACGCGTTTCACGGGAAATATCTTTCTTACCCGTCGTATGTATATGGTTAGAGGTCTGCGCGGATGCGGAGATCCGCGGATATCCGCGGTATTTGTTACTTGGCGTATAAAATCGCGACCGGCGCGGATATCCGCGGGTCAACTGCGGATAATGAGCAAGGCATCTGCGCAGTACGTATGTTGCAATGTTAGTTGAAAACTTCAAGTCTGTTGACATTCTTGGAACCTTGCAGGGCCCGGGTAGAGCGGATGTCTGTTGTCCTCAGCCCCTGGCTACTACCGACGTAGCTGTACCCAAAAGACCTGCGCCTAATCCGTTTCCGGGACCGTGTCTTTTGTGTGCTCTGTGAAGTGCTCTCTGGGTGGCAAACCTGCCCACTGTCTACCATCAGATGGATAGAGCGTCTGCCATGTAAGCAGGAGATCCCAGGTTCGAGTCCCGGTCGGGGCTCACATTTTCATCTGGCTCCGTTGGTGTATGTCAACGCCTGTAAGCAACGAAGGGTACTCATTTGATTGTAATTTCATTCTAACGAGCTGCATGATCACCGATGGTATCTGTTCTTTCGGACATGTCCGAATGAACAGATAACATCTTAGTATATATAAAAAGTAGTTAAGTTGTCGCAGAAATGGCACCCTGTCAATAACTATGTCATTACATATGATACTTCTAAGTCCTACTGTCTATTACTATTAATTACTCATTCATAAACTTCAATATATGCGGATGCGGATTAAGACCTTGTTGATGCGGATTGCACTTTTCTTATCCGCGCAGACCTCTACATATTGTGGCTGAAAGGAAAAACAATCCGGTCTGTACAAACTTAATAAGATACCCTCAAGTTTAAATATGGTTGCATCTCCGGAATCACAGACTGGGAGACATTTACTTCCATAAATTGGCAGAATACAGGAAACCTTTAACAGAAAGCATATGAAAGAAGTGTGCTGTGATAAAATGCAATGACTACCCCCATAAGTAGTCAGTTCAGCCCCGAAACCATGAAACTATCAAAAAAGTATAGTTCTTGTATTTCAGAAAACAGTTTGGAAGTGCTATATGACTGGTAAGCTTAACAGAAACACTCATACACGCATATGCGTACACACACACACACACACACACACACACACACACACACACACACACACATATGCAAGCACTTTCACTTGGCTTGCCTAGTAGATACTTGAATTTTAGATGAGTACTGATTCTTATAACCAGTGGATCAAACTGAATAAGCCTTAGCTTTCAGATAATAGCATCAAACTGTGCGGTGAGGTTGACGTCAAAGTTTTGGAGTCAGTGGCTTTACTGGACAAAAAAATAATTAAAGCATTTTCATGCACACATGAATTCTGAATATTATTTTTGCGTAGTGTCAAGGTAATTCACGATATTTAACGAATAACAGTTGGCAAAACACCATCCGTCGTCTTAACCTTGCCCGCACCTGAAAACTGGTAGTAGTCAAGGGCAATTCTATTTATTACTAGTCTGTCATAACTGCAACTCAATATGTGACTGCCAACGCGCCGTACTATCATGGGTCCTGAGGAGATAGTACAAAATGAAAAAAATGTCACTACCGATCACTATCCTGTGCATTAATAAAAATGCATGTTGAGGAATATCGAAACGTTTCCGAAAGAAGTAGATTTATAAGCTATTGCATTGTTACTAAAGACAAATGATTGACTTTCGAGCCCACACGGGTACTTAAAGCAACGGGTACGAGATACAAATTCACGACAAGTAATCGGATCATCACGTTATTAGACCACGGTTTTCAATAAATCAACAAAAATTACTAATTGGGGAGAGAGTGACATATTTCTGTGTACATCACGACTAAGTTAGGAGATAGCATAATGCGCTTAAGTGCTTCCATTCCAAATATGAGTAATTTACGAGTTTTTCTTTTACTACGAGCAAGCACACTGTTCTCCCCCCTCCGACCCCAAGCAATCACGATCAAGCGATGCCAGTATAGCCTTATCAGCTTCACAAAAGCAAGTAATTGAAATGGTCTCACCCAATTCCTTATTCATTGTAGCATCTCCACAACAGCCCAGAGCGGCACAAAACAAAGGTGGATTTCTCTCCAAAAAACTGAACGCTGTGCGCAACTCATCAGAACACAGTATATACACGGTCATTCACGAAGATGTGCAAGTATTTTAATATGTTATTATTCAAGTATGGCTAGAGAAAAAAGTGCATGTAAACAAACACCCGCAAGTGTTTAGTCACGGAGTTACGGCTAATAAAAGATGTTGCCTGAAATTTAGAAACTTCGCTAATATGAAGCCATCACAAAACTGTACGAGGTTATAGTAAAGCACAATTTCCATTTATTTTGTAGTTATTGGTCACGTGAATCTAATACAACATGTCCCAAACGTGTATCTGCATTAGTTTTCCAGAACAATCAGAGAAGCGAAGATTATTGTACAAGTGAATTTGTTTACTTTCCATTAAGAATGTAGAAACGTTTATGTCATTGTTGGCAGCCGTTAGTCAGTTGTTTCGGTCGTTTTCTTACCTTGAAACGAGTTAGTTTTCTGTGTTGTTCCGTGAATTGTTTGGAATTTAAAGAAACAAATTGGGCCAAGTACTCGATAAATAAAAGAAATTATGAAATTACTTCTTTGCATCTGTGGATGTTCTGGAAAACTACTGCAGACCTGCTGTATTATATTCACCAGACCAATAACAACAAAATAAATGGAAATCGTGCTTTTTTTTAGCCTCGTGGAGCTTCGCGATTGCTTCATTTTAGCTAAGTTGCTAAATTTCAGGCAACATCTTTTATTAGCCGTAACTCCGTAACCAAACATTTGCGGACCTATGTTTATATCAACTTTTTTCTTTAGTTTTACTTATAGAATAACATATTAAAATATTTGCATATCTTCGTGAATCACCTTGCATTATGGCGAGTACTCTTTCAAACAAGAGCAACCTCGTAGCCTGCGACGTGCAAATGCGTCCCATTGGTTAGAAGACAAACATATCCTCAAAGATATGAATTCGTTACAGTAAAAATGCTAAGAGGTTTCTCACAACGCTAATATAAATTAATAGAAACTGATCATAATAGATATGTGTCAAGTATTGCGACGTATTAAAAGCAAAGTATAAAGTTAGAAGATGAAAGTCCGAATAAACAGTTAACTTTCACACTCAATTTGTATACTCTTCACGATAATGGCGTAAGAATATTGTACCATCACTACTTCAACATAGCTTACAGTCCTAGTCTCGTGAAGTTTCCTTCATTTTCTCTCTCCTAACGTAAAAACTCTTGGAAAGTAAGACTTAATTGACCTCCGTAAGTGCAGCGTGGTGCATCGACACGAGGTTAATTATATGCACTTTCGCAGGTACTATATAGAATAAAATTATTTCATACAACAACAACTTCAAAATTGTTCTACGAAGAAACACCCCCTTGGTTCTCAAATGAATCCGTTACAGTTACGCCAAACACATAATCTCTCCTCAGCATCAGAAAAAACTCTCATAAGAAAGTCTGTGAATGGGTTCTTTCAGAATACTGGGCTATGAATAAATAAATATATAACCTTTTCAGTAACGTACATTACACTGCAGTACAGCACAATTTACAAGGCATATCTTAGCAGAAACCTTAATAATCTTACCTTTTTCATTTACAGTATTTCTACTGTTTATAATTCATCAACTTTTCTCAAACATTAAACACACAACCGAAAATAGTTTAGTAGCTGGTTGCAACTCCACATTGTTAGTACAGTAAAAAAGACACCACCGATGCAGGAGAACTTAACTGTTAATGAGTCTGTGCTCTGTAAAAATTTCATCACTCGCGAGATGGCAATCCGTCGTCCTCTTGCATCGCCCTCTCTCTCTCTGTCTCTGTCTCTGTTTCTCTCTCTGTATCTCTCACTCTCTCTCTCTCGCACAGTCTCACTGTCACTGTCTCTGTCTGTCTCTTTTTCTCAATACCGTACAAAAGTAACTTTTTCAGCAAGAGTAAACAAAATAAAATAACTTTAATTAGATTCCTCTTCTTTAACTCCTAGTTAGTTTATGAAATAGAACATTTAAACCTCAGTTATAGTTTATTTCGTGTGCTGGGATAACGGAGACGTTCACTCAGCTTGCGAATGACTTCCTCACAAGAAGAGAAGTCCACGCATAAAAATATTAGTGAAGAAGAAAAGCGAGAGATTAGACGAGCGGTCTTGGGCGCTGCAGCCGTGGGCTGTGCGGCTGTTCCCGGCGGAGGTTCGAGTCCTCCCTCGGTCATGGGTGTTTGTGTTTGTCCTTAGGATAATTTAGGTTAAGTAGTGTGTAAGCTTAGGGACTGGTGGTCTTAGCAGTTAAATCCCATAACATTTCACACACATTTGATTTTTTTTTTCTTTTGAAGACGGAGAAATACACTCGGCTTGCGAATGATCTCCTAAATCCACAGAAGAAGAGAAGTACACGCATAAAAATGTTACCTTAACATAGCTATACTCGTATTACGCAAGAATTAAAGCAGTATTCAATAGCAATTTCCTCTTCGCTCCGTCATATCAATGGCTCAAACATTGAGCGCATTATTAAGTACATTGAATAAAAATGCTTTATGCAATACTAATCACATCTCTGGCATTTAGCTGCACTACAAACATTAATTATGCACTGAAAAATAAATTTATCACATCATAATCATTGAGTAACACAGTAAACAACTAGAGTTTTACGGTTAACCGATACTGTCTCAAAATTGAATCAATACGTACTTTCCAGAATGAGATTTTCACTCTGCAGCGGAGTGTGCGCTGATATGAAACTTCCTGGCAGATTAAAACTGTGTGCCCGACCGAGACTCGAACTCGGGACCTTTGCCTTTCGCGGGCAAGTGCTCTACCACCTGAGCTACCGAAGCACGACTCACGCCCGGTACTCACAGCTTTACTTCTGCCAGTATCCGTCTCCTACCTTCCAAACTTTACAGAAGCTCTTCTGCGAAACTTGCAGAACTAGCACTCCTGAAAGAAAGGATATTGCGGAGACATGGCTTAGCCACAGCCTGGGGGATGTTTCCAGAATGAGATTTTCACTCTGCAGCGGAGTGTGCGCTGATATGAAACTTCCTGGCAGATTAAAACTGTGTGCCCGACCGAGACTCGAACTCGGGACCTTTGCCTTTCGCGGGCAAGTGCTCTACCACCTGAGCTACCGAAGCACGACTCACGCCCGGTACTCACAGCTTTACTTCTGCCAGTATCCGTCTCCTACCTTCCAAACTTTACAGAAGCTCTTCTGCGAAACTTGCAGAACTAGCACTCCTGAAAGAAAGGATATTGCGGAGACATGGCTTAGCCACAGCCTGGGGGATGTTTCCAGAATGAGATTTTCACTCTGCAGCGGAGTGTGCGCTGATATGAAACTTCCTGGCAGATTAAAACTGTGTGCCCGACCGAGACTCGAACTCGGGACCTTTGCCTTTCGCGGGCAAGTGCTCTACCACCTGAGCTACCGAAGCACGACTCACGCCCGGTACTCACAGCTTTACTTCTGCCAGTATCCGTCTCCTACCTTCCAAACTTTACAGAAGCTCTTCTGCGAAACTTGCAGAACTAGCACTCCTGAAAGAAAGGATATTGCGGAGACATGGCTTAGCCACAGCCTGGGGGATATTTCCAGAATGAGATTTTCACTCTGTAGCGGAGTGTGCGCTGATATGAAACTTCCTGGCAGATTAAAACTGTGTGCCCGACCGAGACTCGAACTCGGGACCTTTGCCTTTCGCGGGCAAGTGCTCTACCACCTGAGCTACCGAAGCACGACTCACGCCCGGTACTCACAGCTTTACTTCTGCTAGTATCCGTCTCCTACCTTCCAAACTTTACAGAAGCTCTTCTGCGAAACTTGCAGAACTAGCACTCCTGAAAGAAAGGATATTGCGGAGACATGGCTTAGCCACAGCCTTGGGGGATGTTTCCAGAATGAGATTTTCACTCTGCAGCGGAGTGTGCGCTGATATGAAACTTCCTGGCAGATTAAAACTGTGTGCCCGACCGAGACTCGAACTCGGGACCTTTGCCTTTCGCGGGCAAGTGCTCTACCACCTGAGCTACCGAAGCACGACTCACGCCCGGTACTCACAGCTTTACTTCTGCCAGTATCCGTCTCCTACCTTCCAAACTTTACAGAAGCTCTTCTGCGAAACTTGCAGAACTAGCACTCCTGAAAGAAAGGATATTGCGGAGTTTGGAAGGTAGGAGACGGATACTGGCAGAAGTAAAGCTGTGAGTACCGGGCGTGAGTCGTGCTTCGGTAGCTCAGGTGGTAGAGCACTTGCCCGCGAAAGGCAAAGGTCCCGAGTTCGAGTCTCGGTCGGGCACACAGTTTTAATCTGCCAGGAAGTTTCATATCAGCGCACACTCCGCTGCAGAGTGAAAATCTCATTCTGGAAACATCCCCCAGGCTGTGGCTAAGCCATGTCTCCGCAATATCCTTTCTTTCAGGAGTGCCAGTTCTGCAAGTTTCGCAGAAGAGCTTCTGTAAAGTTTGGAAGGTAGGAGACGGATACTGGCAGAAGTAAAGCTGTGAGTACCGGGCGTGAGTCGTGCTTCGGTAGCTCAGGTGGTAGAGCACTTGCCCGCGAAAGGCAAAGGTCCCGAGTTCGAGTCTCGGTCGGGCACACAGTTTTAATCTGCCAGGAAGTTTCATATCAGCGCACACTCCGCTGCAGAGTGAAAATCTCATTCTGGAAACATCCCCCAGGCTGTGGCTAAGCCATGTCTCCGCAATATCCTTTCTTTCAGGAGTGCTAGTTCTGCAAGTTTCGCAGAAGAGCTTCTGTAAAGTTTGGAAGGTAGGAGACGGATACTGGCAGAAGTAAAGCTGTGAGTACCGGGCGTGAGTCGTGCTTCGGTAGCTCAGGTGGTAGAGCACTTGCCCGCGAAAGGCAAAGGTCCCGAGTTCGAGTCTCGGTCGGGCACACAGTTTTAATCTGCCAGGAAGTTTCATATCAGCGCACACTCCGCTGCAGAGTGAAAATCTCATTCTGTAAACGTCCCCCAGGCTGTGGCTAAGCCATGTCTCCGCAATATCCTTTCTTTCAGGAGTGCTAGTTCTGCAAGTTTCGCAGAAGAGCTTCTGTAAAGTTTGGAAGGTAGGAGACGGATACTGGCAGAAGTAAAGCTGTGAGTACCGGGCGTGAGTCGTGCTTCGGTAGCTCAGGTGGTAGAGCACTTGCCCGCGAAAGGCAAAGGTCCCGAGTTCGAGTCTCGGTCGGGCACACAGTTTTAATCTGCCAGGAAGTTTCATATCAGCGCACACTCCGCTGCAGAGTGAAAATCTCATTCTGGAAACATCCCCCAGGCTGTGGCTAAGCCATGTCTCCGCAATATCCTTTCTTTCAGGAGTGCTAGTTCTGCAAGTTTCGCAGAAGAGCTTCTGTAAAGTTTGGAAGGTAGGAGACGGATACTGGCAGAAGTAAAGCTGTGAGTACCGGGCGTGAGTCGTGCTTCGGTAGCTCAGGTGGTAGAGCACTTGCCCGCGAAAGGCAAAGGTCCCGAGTTCGAGTCTCGGTCGGGCACACAGTTTTAATCTGCCAGGAAGTTTCATATCAGCGCACACTCCGCTGCAGAGTGAAAATCTCATTCTGGAAACATCCCCCAGGCTGTGGCTAAGCCATGTCTCCGCAATATCCTTTCTTTCAGGAGTGCTAGTTCTGCAAGTTTCGCAGAAGAGCTTCTGTGAAGTTTGGAAGGTAGGAGACGGACACTGGCAGAAGTAAAGCTGTGAGTACCGGGCGTGAGTCGTGCTTCGGTAGCTCAGGTGGTAGAGCACTTGCCTGCGAAAGGCAAAGGTCCCGAGTTCGAGTCTCGGTCGGGCACACAGTTTTAATCTGCCAGGAAGTTTCATATCAGCGCACACTCCGCTGCAGAGTGAAAATCTCATTCTGGAAACATCCCCCAGGCTGTGGCTAAGCCATGTCTCCGCAATATCCTTTCTTTCAGGAGTGCTAGTTCTGCAAGTTTCGCAGAAGAGCTTCTGTAAAGTTTGGAAGGTAGGAGACGGATACTGGCAGAAGTAAAGCTGTGAGTACCGGGCGTGAGTCGTGCTTCGGTAGCTCAGGTGGCAGAGCACTTGCCCGCGAAAGGCAAAGCTCCCGAGTTCGAGTCTCGGTCGGGCACACAGTTTTAATCTGCCAGGAAGTTTCATATCAGCGCACACTCCGCTGCAGAGTGAAAATCTCATTCTGGAAACATCCCCCAGGCTGTGGCTAAGCCATGTCTCCGCAATATCCTTTCTTTCAGGAGTGCTAGTTCTGCAAGTTTCGCAGAAGAGCTTCTGTAAAGTTTGGAAGGTAGGAGACGGATACTGGCAGAAGTAAAGCTGTGAGTACCGGGCGTGAGTCGTGCTTCGGTAGCTCAGGTGGTAGAGCACTTGCCCGCGAAAGGCAAAGGTCCCGAGTTCGAGTCTCGGTCGGGCACACAGTTTTAATCTGCCAGGAAGTTTCATATCAGCGCACACTCCGCTGCAGAGTGAAAATCTCATTCTGGAAACATCCCCCAGGCTGTGGCTAAGCCATGTCTCCGCAATATCCTTTCTTTCAGGAGTGCTAGTTCTGCAAGTTTCGCAGAAGAGCTTCTGTAAAGTTTGGAAGGTAGGAGACGGATACTGGCAGAAGTAAAGCTGTGAGTACCGGGCGTGAGTCGTGCTTCGGTAGCTCAGGTGGTAGAGCACTTGCCCGCGAAAGGCAAAGGTCCCGAGTTCGAGTCTCGGTCGGGCACACAGTTTTAATCTGCCAGGAAGTTTAATACGTACTTTATCAACTTCTTAAATCTTGGTATCACATGATTCTTTCTATCAAAAAATAATTAAAATAAATAAACTACCAAACTAATAAAAAAATGGCTCTGAGCACTATGGGACTCAACTGCTGCGGTCATTAGTCCCCTAGAACGTAGAACTACTTAAACCTAACTAACCTAAGGACATCACACACATCCATGCCCGAGGCAGGATTCGAACCTGCGATCGTAGCAGTCGCACGGTTACGGACTGCGCGCCTAGAACCGCGAGACCACCGCGGCCGGCCCAAAATAATAGTATTGAGTTATGTCATCCTGTATTAAAAAAAAGAATTAAAGTGAAGAAACAAGCAAATTCGCCAATACTGAGTTTTGCCATTTTTGGTGTGTCATCTCTGTGTGGTGTACTTTTTAGTCGTTTTTAGAAAGTAGTGAGTACTGAGATACCGCAGTGCTATTTATAGTGCCTGCTACACGTCGTATTTAATTCTATGAACATAAAACACTGCTTATTGATTAACCTTAATACTTTCATCTACCGTCATTTTCTGGTGAGCGATTTACGAGCTACTAGAACCGGTTGGGTGAGTTCACGAAATAAACTTTAAGCCTCTGTGTGCGCAGTACGGAAATTCTTTTGCCAGCTGCGCCGCCCAGTCGACTTATTTATTTGCGGATCGGAACCGGTATGCGGGAGGTACAATTAAGTGCTCGTAAGGCTGACGCTGTAACTCCTGGAGTACAAGGAAAGAATGAACGTTGCCTCCATGCCCGGATTATGACTCCACCAGTGGCCTGTGGATCGTATTTAGTCGGCAAAGGTTGTTCATTGCTGGCAGGGCTAGGTCGGGTTAATGACACACTTCGTCACTGCACACACTGTCGAGCGATACTTTAATGCCATCGTACTAATTTCCTCTCAGGGGGTATGTTATATAGTCTGTAATGTAGTAGTGTCCACAATGAAATAGAAAGTCGTAAATTATCTAGATTTGGAAAGAGTACAAATGCGCACTCTACTGGATAACATTTACGATCTGCGGGATTATAATTCAGGGCCGCAGCAGAAGAAAAAATTTGTAGAAGCTCTGGACCCGTAAGTTTCCTTATTCTACTTATAATTTCCTTATCTTTCTCATCAAATAACACTAAAGGTCACAACAACATTCTAAATATCATATCGAGGTAGAAGCACTAGAAGAACTGAAGGAGTTTGGCTATATAGTAATTAAGATTTCACCGCGTTTTATGGCCAAGGAGATAGCAATGTACTTTGTCGAGAACGTGCTTCCTCAGCAATCAAGATCTACTTGTGACGTAACAAAAAAGCCACACAAATCTAGTGACCACAATTACAACTTATTCTACAAATGCCGTTTTCGTAAAATGTTGGAGCGGAGCACAAACAAGACTCACTATAAAGAAGATAGTGGACTTAAGTTCAAATTTTCGCAGCCAAACTGTTAGTGGGGTATCAAACTGACAAACGTGAGGTTATGTTTTGCAAGAAAATATTTAACACCTTGAAAGAAATCGGGGTAATTAAAAATCATTAGTGAGTTGAAGGAAAATTTTTGACCGAATTTTCGTAGCCAAACTGAGAGTGGCAAGTGAACAGAGGGGTTAGTGGCAAATGGATAAATGGGATATCAGACTGAAAACGTGAGGTACAGTTTTTCTGAAGCATTTTAAGTAGGAAAAATTTAATTATTGTTCTATGGAAAGCTGAAATATTTCACAAGCATGTGTTGCTAGCTATGTAAAGGAAGTGTCAAGAAGTTTATCCTATATGGAGGCCGTGGAATCTGATGTGTGGTAGCCTTGATATGTTTCTAACATGCATGCCCGAGGGTGTAAAAGAAGTCACAAAATTTCTGTAAGAAAAATTCAACGATAGAAAATTCTTGCAACATCAGGAAAGTGAATGAACATTGCCAATCAGCACATTTGCTATCTATAATTTCGAGTATCATTCAAAGGCACGTAAAAATTTTCTTACCTTTACAGAGATCATTCCACAAGACAACTGACTGTTTTTCAAAAATTTTCGTTTAAATAATACTGTCAGTGTAGGTGTGATGAGTACTTACCAATTTTGTGTAATTGTTCTTTCGTTATTTCGTTTTCGTCTACCGAATTTCCTTTGTTATTAGTAGAATGTTTAGCGAACCTATGTGAGAGACTGTATATAAAAAAGTGTAGGCTACGTGATTTCACCCTCGTTAATCTTGTGCTGCAAAAATCTATCTCTTTTTTCCGTCTCCTCGTTTCTTCCTACGTTAAAGCCTGTTTTGCTTGGTACGGCCGGCAGGAGTGTCCGTGCGGTTCTAGGTGCTACAGTCTGGAGCTGAGCGACCGCTACTGTCGCAGGTTCGAATCCTGCCTCGGGCATGGATGTGTGTGATGTCCTTAGGTTAGTTAGGTTTAATTAGTCCTAAGTTCTAGGCGACTGAAGGCCTCAGAAGTTAAGTCGCATAGTGCTCAGAGCCATTTCAACCATTTTTTTTTTTTGTTTGGTACGCCTGATGCGTGCGAGCGAGCTCATCGGCGCTTACTACGCTCGCTTACATTCGCTCAGAGAATTCTATGAGTTCTCTGGCCAGCCGAGAGAAGGCATTGCTGGTGAAGGCGATGTAAGCGGCTGCGCCGGCGAATACGTGGAAGTAGATTTCTGCACTGACTACGGACAGTTTTGCGCTTGGTTGCTGGCTGCTCGCAGCCCAGGGTATCCGCTTGGCCGGTGATTGCTCGCGAGCCCGTGTGGCAGATTTGCGTGTACATAGGGGTTGATATTCAAGCCTTGGTATTTTTTCGGAAGTCATCCTGGACTTATGAATGTTGATGTGTAACGACTATGGAGTGTTTGTCGCCGAGAAATGATTGCTTGGTGAGCAATTTGCGGACTTCAAACTAACTATGTTGTCAAAAGTGGTTAACGGGGATCATTTATAACGTTCGGCATGTCAGACACTGGTAGTTGGCGTCACCTGAATAATACTTAATTCACTTTCAATATCAAGTAGATAAGTTGCAAAAGTAAAAAAAAAAAGTAAACAAAAGTAATACTGCACTTCGGCTGACCTGATAGTACTGTTTTCTTCTGGGTCATGTTAATGAGACTTAGGTGTTCTAACTTCATAGATGTGCTTCCCCGGATTTGCCATCTTCATATTATTATGCGTTCTCGCTTCCCGCGCCCGGGTTCCCGGGCTCGATTCCTGGCGGGGTCGGGGTTTTCTCTGCCTCGTGATGGCTGGGTGTTGTGTGTTGTCCTTAGGTTAGTTAGGTTTAAGTAGTTCTAAGTTCTAGGGGACTGATGACCATAGATGTTGAGTCCCATAGTGCTCAGAGCCATTTTTTTTATTATTATGCGGCTTAACTGTATATTTTAAGCCTGTGTTTGTTGTTGTATCCGTTGTACTACTTGCCACTCTTGTGTGGCGTATAATTACTATTGTTTTGAGGGCTTTGCTGGCAAGTCATTCAACCCCAGTTAAACTGATGGTACTAGAGCGGATAAGCTTGTGAAAGGCTATTAGCTGGGATTCACATGGCTCACTGTAAATTTTGAACTGTCGTCAATAATGGTGACATGTCCGAAAGAACAAATACAATCTTCATATATATAGTTGAGGCTCACCGGCCGTTTGACCATCTTCTGTGCAGATGCGCAAACATTGTCTGAACTCTTAAGGGAATCGGAGGTAAAGCCGCGAGTAATGAGTGTAATGGGTAGGAGCACTACGAATATAGCGCGGGACAATGAGTTGGGAATGTGAGTCTCACGGAGGAGAGGGGGGGGGGGGGGGGCTGCCACAGATAATTCCCTGCAGTCGCACTATCCTCTACGTCCTCGGTGGCTCAGATAGAGTGTCTGCCATGTAATCAGGAGACCGCGGGTTCTAGTTCCGGTCGGGGCGCACTTTTTCAACAGTCTCCGTTCACGTATATCAACGCCTTTATGCAGCAAAGGGTATTCATTTTATTGTATTGATTTAATTGTAATTTTATTCTAACGGGCTGCACGTTCACCGATGGTATCTTTTCTTTCGGACAGAAGGAACACATACCATCTTCGTATATATAAATAAAAGATAGCGGGCTCAAAGAGTCCCTTGTCTAATATCTCTGTTAATGGTCCACAGTTAGTTAACTTGTAGTAAATTATCATTTGGATGTATTATTGGTATAAATGTCTTCAGCTGGTTCAGTTGACTAGGAAGGAATGCGCCGAATAATATGCAGGGATGTGTAAACTCAATTTTATGGAAAGCTTCTGCAAGTCAGTGAAACAGAGATAAGGTGATCTGTTGTATTCAGTTGACTTCTATAGAACCTTTCTAAGAACGAATGCTATGTCTCTGTATGACCTACAGGATCTAACACCATTCTGCATCTCTGCAAGTATAATAACGATTTTTTTGTTTCATTTCCAATTATTTTTGTTAGGTGTTTAAGAACTGAACTGAGTAGATTAATCCTTCTGTAACTGACTGGGACTTTCTTACCTGCTTTCTTGTGTATGGGAGTCACATACAGGTTGCAAACTGACGCAGATTGCAACCCTCCGCCGCTAGAGGGCTCAGAATTGTAACGTGTAGCTTGGTGCGTAAGGTAACTATATTGGTGCCTGAGAAACAACGTGCGGAAATATAGTTTACACTAATCATCCAGAACATTACGACCACCGATCTTCCATCAATATAAAACCGTCCAGACGATAGCAGTGTCACCTGGAGTGAAATCACTGCTAGTCAGACCAAGGAACGGTTTATTTAGTAACAGTGAGCTTGCCGCACGTCTGTAGAATGTGGAAGGCGCGCGGTCTACCTGAAGCTGACTGAGGGCCGATTGCGATGGCCCGGAGAGTCGGCACGAGCGTTTCGTAAGCAGCACGAATTGTCGGGTCTTCGGGAAGTGCTGTGGTGAATGTCTCCAACAGGTGAGACCAAGCTGAAACCACATCCAGACGTCGTGGGGTAGGGCAGCCACCCCTCATTACAGATGCCGGACGTCGTAGGCTGGGCAGACTGGCAAAACAGGACAGGGAGAGAACTGTGGCAGAACGAGCATCAGACTTTCATTCTGGGCAGGTTACAAGTGTGTCTGAAACCACAGTGCACCGAACAATACTATTGTTGTTCCGACGACCTATGCATGTACCAATGTTAACATCACGGCAACGGAAACTACGACTGAAATGGGCACGTGACCATCGACACTGGACGTTGGTGCAGTGGTAGAGAGTTGCGTGGTCTGATGATCCCCGATGCTTTCTTCATCGTGCCGATGGGATGACAAGAATCCGTCGTCTTCCAGGGGAATAGCTCCTTATCAATTTGTAGTATGGGATGGACATAAGCTAGCGGCGGCTCCATTATGCTCTGGGGAATGCACGTGGGAATCCATGAGATCAGTAGAGCTCGTGCAAGGCACCATGACGGCCAAGGAGTATCGTACACTGGTTCAAGAGCACGCACAACTCTTCATCACGATCGTGTTTCCACACGACAGCGGCGTATTTCATCAGGATAATGCACCATGTCACAAGGCCAAGAGTGTGATGTAGTCGTTCGAGAAACACAGAGAAACACAGTGACAAGTTCTAGTTGATGTGATGGCCCCCCAACTGGCCAGATCTGAACCGGATCGAACACATCTGAGCTCAGGGCTCCCCCCCCCCTCCCACCCCCGCTCCCGTCCCGCCAGGAATTTACCTGCAGATGCCTTTGTGTGCAGATGTGGAGCCAACTCCCTCCAGTGACCTACGACTACTAGCCGCCGCTGTTATCCGTGCCAAATGTGGACACACAGGCTATTAAGTTGATCATAATGTTCTGGCTGATCGATATATAACTGCAGAAAACGTGCATCCAACTGAAAACCACAGACGAATTAAGCTTGTGTACCGTGGTGATTATATGGACGTCATTAACGTGCTGCGTTGGGTTAATTGTGGCCGTAATGAAGGTAGCTGTGTTGCTAACTTCAGCATGTATCTCAGGGCTCAGAATGGACGACCCCGAACGGCAACCGACGAGAGTCATTGGAGTCGGGCTTATGAAGTCGTCAGAGAAAATCGTCGGATAACACAGACACAGCTCTTAGGTGAGTGTGGCATATCATGAGAGCGTTTAAACGCCATTGTTACAGAACAGCTGTTAGAAACCTGTGTGCACGATGGGTGTCGCTAATGCTCAGTCCTGACATGAAACAGAGTAAACTGGACAAATGTCTCATGAACGCTGTGACATCTACAACAACCCGACGCCTTGGGTTCACTATCCTCGATCATCCTCCATACAGCCCCAATTTGACCCCATCCCATTTTCACCTTTTTCCAAAACTCAAAGAACATCTTGCATGACTTCAGTTTGATAGAGATGAAGTGGTGCAAGTAGATGCGAGGTTGTGGCTCCGTAAACAATGTCAGACAGTCTACATTGACGGTATCAACACACTGGTCTTCCATTTGGAGAAACGCGTTACTCACCACTGTAACTATGTTGAGAAATAAACATGTACGGGAGAAGAATGAAGGTGTAGAAAGCTAATAATGTTTATTTCATTCAAAAAGCTTTAGGAGGTTTCACGTAAATTCGGAGACGTTACTCCCCCGTACCTACGAATGAAAAGTGCAGATGATATTAAAAATAAGACACGTCAAGGGTAAAGTGTTATTTGACCGTTAAACTGAACTGTAATAAGAAGATCACAAACAAAACGTAAAATTTTGAATACTAGACAGCACTGAGAACGTTCATGTATACGGGATGTCCTAACTAATTTTGCGTTATTTGACCGTTAAACTGAACTGTAATAAGAAGATCACAAAAAAACACAAAATTTTGAATACGAAACAACAATGAGAACGTTTATGTATACGGGGTGTCCTAACTAATTTTACCTCCTTATATAATTCCGAAATGAAACAATAAAATGAAAATTGCAGTTTGGTAGAGATTCATCTGAGTCAGCATCTGAAATAGTGGGCAGGAATGCACCGTCCCTACAAGTAAAGAGAAATCACTTTCAAAAAGATCTGTTTCTTTTTTTTTGTCACATATATGTCTATTCCACCGAAAGGGAAACTGGAGTTGCACTTAGTAATGGCAAATTTGGTTTCACTTCTCTCAAGCTTTTACCTTCTGGAATACGTAGACTTCAATTAATGGAAACGGTGTCACAGTTTCTGCCGTAATGCGGTGATGCAGTTATGCGAGTTGCCTACACAGTGATGAAGCTTGCTGCAAGCAACCCTTGCTCTGCGCATTATGACAGAAACAGTGGCGCCGTTGCCTGCCTTTATCGTCTATGTATTTCAAAAGATGCGAAGCTTCGAATAGTGAAAACGAGCCTGCCGTCACTAATTGTACCTCTAATTTTCATTTCCGAAGAAAGAACATACATATGTCATTTACAAATGTAGCTGCGTGTTGAATATAATGTTACTTTACATTTATGGAGTATGCATTCCTGCCCATTACATGAGCTCTTGGCGTAGGTGCATCTTTGGCCATTTTTTTCACATTTTGTTTTTTTTTCGAAAACATATGAGGCGACAGAGTTTGTGGAAACCCATGTGTATGCATTAGTTTTCGAAATAAGAAAGAGGAAGAAAGATCAACTATTACTAAAAACGAAAAGATGCAGTTTCAAGCTCAGAAACTGAGGAATCGGAAAAAAGTGATGGAAGTGGAAAGAAACATTGCTATTGAGAGGAAGAGGCTGACATGAAATTGCCCTATAACTCGAATATGTGATAATAAATGGGCAAAGGAGGTATGGAACTGTGCCCAAGAGGGAGAGTGGAAACGGCGTCGGTAGCTTATAAAATGGGTGGCTAACGTCGAGAACATTGTACAGCATGAGCATTAATAAGCCTAGAAATTGCAGGGACGGATTCCTATCCGAAAACGGAGGAAAAAAGGTCCTATGAACATGTGTCCAGAAATGTATCGTTCCGACGATAGGTGACGCTGACAAATGAAATGGAAACGGTCGAAAGGAAAAACTGGATCACCAGATCTGGTGTAGACTCAGTCCGCAACGTCCCTGCACGTTCGTTGATCTGAAAGGACCCATAATCACACAAACGTCCAAAAAGTGCTTGAAATGTTGCGTGATGTCATTGGTTTCTGCGAGGGTATTAATTTTAGTATAGCCGTGCTGCTCCTCGACCGTTTACATTTGCTTGGCCGAAGACAGAAACCATCTCGGCGTCTTCCCGACATAAATACCGTGCCACTCTGCACCTTACAGTACGCTGCGTCAGTCTCAAAGCCTGCAACACGCAAGGAACACACGGCAACGGCACGCGGTCAAAGGAACTGTCATTTGTCAGTGCCATCTACCGCGGCAACGATGCATTCCGGGACACATGTTGATCGAACCGCTTTCTCCTCCATTTCCAGTCACGTATCCGTTCCTGTAGTTTGTAGGTTTTGTTAATGTCCACACTGTATATTCCAGGAGTCTGGAACAGGGGAATTAGGAAGACTGTGAAACATATTGGCTGAGGATCGAGGAACGGCAGTGGCTGTAAACACACTCCTGGAAATTGAAATAAGAACACCGTGAATTCATTGTCCCAGGAAGGGGAAACTTTATTGACACATTCCTGTGGTCAGATACATCACATGATCACACTGACAGAACCTCAGGCACATAGACACAGGCAACAGAGCATGCACAATGTCGGCCCTAGTACAGGGTATATCCACCTTTCGCAGCAATGCAGGCTGCTATTCTCCCATGGAGACGATCGTAGAGATGCTGGATGTAGTCCTGTGGAACGGCTTGCCATGCCATTTCCACCTGGCGCCTCAGTTGGACCAGCGTTCGTGCTGGACGTGCAGACCGCTTCATCCAGTCCCAAACATGCTCAATGGGGGACAGATCCGGAGATCTTGCTGGCCAGGGTAGTTGACTTACACCTTCTAGAGCACGTTGGGTAGCACGAGATACATGCGGACGTGCATTGTCCTGTTGGAACAGCAAGTTCCCTTGCCGGTCTAGGAATGGTAGAACGATGGGTTCGATGACGGTTTGGATGTACCGTGCACTATTCAGTGTCCCCTCGACGATCACCAGAGGTGTACGGACAGTGTAGGTGATCGCTCCCCACACCATGATGCCGGATGTTGCCCCTGTGTGCCTCGGTCGTATGCAGTCCTGATTGTGGCGCTCACCTGCACGGCGCCAAACACGCATACGACCATCATTGGCACCAAGGCAGAAGCGACTCTCATCGCTGAAGACGACACGTATCCATTCGTCCCTCCATTCACGCCTGTCGCGACACCACTGGAGGCGGGCTGCACGATGTTGGGGCGTGAGCGGAAGACGGCCTAACAGTGTGCGGGACCGTAGCCCAGCTTCATGGAGACGGTTGCGAATGGTCCTCGCCGATACCCCAGGAGCAACAGTGTCCCTAATTTGCTGGGAAGTGGCGGTGCGGTCCCCTACGGCACTGCGTAGGATCCTGCGGTCTTGGCGTGCATCCGTACGTCGCTGCGGTCCGGTCCCAGGTCGACGGGCACGTGCACCTTCCGCCGACCACTGGCGACAACATCGATGTACTGTGGAGACCTCACGCCCCACGTGTTGAGCAAATCGTCGGTACGTCCACCCGGCCTCCCGCATGCCCACTATACGCCCTCGCTCAAAGTCCGTCAACTGCACATACGGTTCACGTCCACGCTGTCGCGGCATGCTACCAGTGTTAAAGACTGCGATGGAGCTCCGTATGCCACGGCAAACTGGCTGACACTGACGGCGGCGGTGCACAAATGCTGGGCAGCTAGCGCCATTCGACGGCCAACACCGCGGTTCCTGGTGTGTCCGCTGTGCCGTGCGTGTGATCATTGCTTGTACAGCCCTCTCGCAGTGTCCGGAGCAAGTATGGTGGGTCTGACACACCGGTGTCAATGTGTTCTTTTTTCCATTTCCAGGAGTGTAGTTGCAGAGATCGGTAATATGAGGAGTATACGGGGAAATTTTTTTTCGAACTTCTCCCCTACAGGTCAAGTACCAGTGCACTGAAGAACCTGAGCGAAAAGGACTGCAGCTCGGGTCACTGTACTCTCCACTGTGTACCGTGGCCCCCCAGGGCTGTGCATAGCTCGGCACGTGTAGCAGCAGCAGAGCCCGCCGGGTGGCTGTCTGTCTGTCCCGCCGGCGCCACCAGTCTGGTCACCCTCTGCGCCGTGACGCGACGCGTCCCGTAGCGCCCTGGCGCCTGCTAATGCCCGCGCCCTGTCCGCTGACGGCAGGGGGCGCCGCCGGCGTCGCCTCCCCTACTGAAGACAGGCGAACGAGGTCATCGGCCAGTGGCTGTTACAGCACTGCGTCTCGACGATACTGCTCCAGGGCTTCCATGCGGCTTTTCGCAGATGATGCTCTAGTATACCGAAAAGTTGCTGCATTAGAAAAATGCAGCGAAATGCAGGAAGATCTGCAGCGGATAGGCACTTGGTGCAGGGAGTGGCAATTGACACTTAACATACTCAGATGTAATGTATTGCGAATACATAGAAATAAGAATCCTTTACAGTATGATTATATGACAGCGGAACAAACACTGGTAGAAGTTACTTCTGTAAAATATCTGGGAGTATGCGTACGGAACGATTTGCAGTGGACTGATCATATAAAATTAATTATTGGTAAGGCGGGTGCCAGGGTGAGATTCATTGGGAGACTCCTTAGAAAATGTAGTCCATCGACAAGGGAGATGGCTTACAAAGCACTCGTTCCACCTATACTTGAATATTGCTCACCAATGTGGGATCCGTACCAGGTCGGGTTGACGGAGGAGATAGAGAAGATCCAAAGAAGAGCGGCGCGTTTCGTCACAGAGTTATTTGGTGAGTATGATAGCGTTACGGAGATGTTTAGCAAACTCAAGTGGCAGACTCTGCAAGAGAGGCGCTCTGCATCGCGGTGTAGCTTGCTGTCCAGATTTCGAGAGGGTGCGTTTCTGGATGAGGTATCGAATATATTGCTCCCGCTACTTATACCTCCCGACGAGATCACGAATGTAAAATCAGAGAGATTGGAGCGCCCACGGAGGCTTTCTGGCAGTCGTTCTTCCTGCGAACCATACGCGACTGGAAGAGGAAAGGGAGGTAATGACAGTGGCACGTAAAGTGCCCTCCGCCACAGGCTGTTGGGTGGCTTGCGGAGTATAAATGCAGATGTAGACTGAAGATGTGTAGGTTTTTCAAAACCGGGAACACATCAGAAATTACTGAAACACTATCTCCCTGTAGCTTTGCCTTTTGACAGACCAGTACGATGCTTTGCAGTCACACTGCTTGCGCAAGGAACAGGACGGCACTCAAGGACATAGACTATTCAGGGTATTTCACAATTCCATTTTTGCCTCTCACACTTCTAGAGGTTGTAGAGGGGATTTTGTAGGCCACGTTTTACATAGAAACCCATGTCAGGAAACAGTTTGTTTCCATATTACAAGTTGGTTGGTTGGTTTGTTTGGGGAAGGAGACCAGACAGCGTGGTCATCGGTCTCATCGGATTAGGGAAGGACGGGGAAGGAAGTTGGCCGTGCCCTTTGAAATGAACCATCCCGACATTTGCCTGGAGCGATTTAGGGAAATCACGGAAAACCTAAATCAGGATGACTGGACGCGGGATTGAACCGTCGTCCTCCCGAATGCTAGTCAAGTGTCCAAGCACTGCGCCACCCCGCTCTGTATATTACAAGTGAGACAATATACATATATATAGGGTGGTCCATTGATCGTGACCGGACCAAATATCTCACGAAATAACCGTCAAACGAAAAAACTACGAATAACGAAACTTGTCTAGCTTGAAGGGGTAAACCAGATGGCGCTATGGTTGGCCTACTAGATATTGCTGCCATTCGTCAAACGGATATCAATTGCGTTTTTTTTAAAATAAGAAACCCCCATTTTTCATTACATATTCGTGTAGTACGTAAAGAAAAATGAATGTCTTAGTTGGATCACTTTTTTCGCTTTGTGATAGATGGTCCTGTAATGGCCACAAACATATGGCTCACAATTTTAGACGAACAGTTGGTAACAGGTAGGTTTTTTAAATTAAAATACAGAACGTAGGTACGTTTGAACATTTTATTTCGGTAATTCCAATGTGATACATGTACCTTTGTGAACTTATCATTTCTGAGAACGTATGCTTTTACAGCGTGATTACCTGCAAATACCACATTAATGCAATGAATGCTCAAAATGATGTCCGTCAACCTAAATGCAATTGGCAATACTTGTAACGATACTCCTCCCAACAGCGAGTATTTCGCCTTCCGTAACATTCGCACAGGCATTGACAATGCGCTGACGCATGTTGTCGGGCGTTGTCGGTGGATCACGATAGCAAATATCCTTCAACTTTCCCACAGAAAGAAATCCGGGGACGTCAGATCCGGTGAACGCGCGGGCCATGGTATGGTGCTTCGACGACCAATCCACCTGTCATGAAATACACTCATGGAAATTGAAATAAGAACACCGTGAATTCATTGTCCCAGGAAGGGGAAACTTTATTGACACATTCCTGGGGTCAGATACATCACATGATCACACTGACAGAACCACAGGCACATAGACACAGGCAACAGAGCATGCACAATGTCGGCACTAGTACAGTGTATATCCACCTTTCGCAGCAATGCAGGCTGCTATTCTCCCATGGAGACGATCGTAGAGATGCTGGATGTAGTCCTGTGGAACGGCTTGCCATGCCATTTCCACCTGGCGCCTCAGTTGGACCAGCGTTCGTGCTGGACGTGCAGACCGCTTCATCCAGTCCCAAACATGCTCAATGGGGGACAGATCCGGAGATCTTGCTGGCCAGGGTAGTTGACTTACACCTTCTAGAGCACGTTGGGTAGCACGAGATACATGCGGACGTGCATTGTCCTGTTGGAACAGCAAGTTCCCTTGCCGGTCTAGGAATGGTAGAACGATGGGTTCGATGACGGTTTGGATGTACCGTGCACTATTCAGTGTCCCCTCGACGATCACCAGAGGTGTACGGACAGTGTAGGTGATCGCTCCCCACACCATGATGCCGGGTGTTGGCCCTGTGTGCCTCGGTCGTATGCAGTCCTGATTGTGGCGCTCACCTGCACGGCGCCAAACACGCATACGACCATCATTGGCACCAAGGCAGAAGCGACTCTCATCGCTGAAGACGACACGTATCCATTCGTCCCTCCATTCACGCCTGTCGCGACACCACTGGAGGCGGGCTGCACAATGTTGGGGCGTGAGCGGAAGACGGCCTAACGGTGTGCGGGACCGTAGCCCAGCTTCATGGAGACGGTTGCGAATGGTCCTCGCCGATACCCCAGGAGCAGCAGTGTCCCTAATTTGCTGGGAAGTGGCGGTGCGGTCCCCTACGGCACTGCGTAGGATCCTACGGTCTTGGCGTGCATCCGTGCGTCGCTGCGGTCCGGTCGCAGGTCGACGGGCACGTGCACCTTCCGCCGACCACTGGCGACAACATCGATGTACTGTGGAGACCTCACGCCCCACGTGTTGAGCAAATCGGCGGTACGTCCACCCGGCCTCCCGCATGCCCACTATACGCCCTCGCTCAAAGTCCGTCAACTGCACATACGGTTCACGTCCACGCTGTCGCGGCATGCTACCAGTGTTAAAGACTGCGATGGAGCTCCGTATGCCACGGCAAACTGGCTGACACTGACGGCGGCGGTGCACAAATGCTGGGCAGCTAGCGCCATTCGACGGCCAACACCGCGGTTCCTGGTGTGTCCGCTGTGCCGTGCGTGTGATCATTGCTTGTACAGCCCTCTCGCAGTGTCCGGAGCAAGTATGGTGGGTCTGACACACCGGTGTCAATGTGTTCTTTTTTTCCATTTCCAGTAGTGTATGCTATTCAAGACCGTTTCACCCGCACGCGAGCTATGTGCCGGACATCCATCATGTTGGAATTACATCGCCATTCTGTAATGCAGTGAAACATCTTGCAGTAACATTGGTAGAACATTACGTAGGAAATCAGCATACATTGCACCATTTAGATTGCCAGCGATAAAATGGGGGCCAATTATCTTTCCTCCCTTAATGTCGCGCAATACATTAACCCGTCAAGGTCGCTGATATTCCGCATGTCGCAGCCATCGTGGATTTTCCGTTGCATATTATGTCGGTTTACGTTACCGCTATTGGTGAATGACGCTTTGTCGCTAAACAGAACGCGTACAAAAAAATCTGTCATCGTCCCGTTATTTCTCTTATGCCCAGTGGCAGAAATGTACACGACGTTCAGAGTCGTCGCCATGCAATTCCTGGTGCATCGAAATGTGGTACGGGTGCTATCGATGTTGATGTAGCATTCTCAGTACCGACGTTTTTGAGATTCCCGATTCTCGCGCAATTTGTCTGCTACTGATGTGCGGATTAGCCGCGACAGCAGCTAAAATACCTACTTGGGCATCATCATTTGTTGCAGGTCGTGGTTAACGTTTCACATGTGGCTGAACACTTCCTGTTTCCTTAAATAACGCAAGTATCCGCCGAACGGTCCGGACACTTGGATGATGTCGTCCAGGATACCTAGGAGCATACATAGGACACGCCCGTTGGGCATTTATATCACAATAGCCATGGATCAACACGATATCGACCTTTCCCGGAATTGGTAAACCGTCCATTTTCACACGGGTAATGTATCACGAAGCAAATACCGTCCGCACAGGCAGGATGTTACGTGATACCACGTACCACGATAAGCTATTGATGCCTGTTACAGCGCCATCTATCTCAAAGCGAAGAAAGTGGTCCAACTAAACTCATTCATATTTTTTTTTACGTATTACACGGATAGGTAATAAAAAATGGGGGTTCCTATCTGTTTGACATATGGCAGCGCCATCCAACGGGCCAACCATAGCGCCATCTGGTTTCCCCCTTCAAGCTGGACGAGTTTGTTGTTTGTAGTTTTTTCGTTTGAAGCTTATTTCGTGAGATATATGGCCTGCTCACTATCAGTGGACCACCCTGTATACTGCGATATGACGAACACCAGGTTCCATGCACATAGTGTATATGCACATGAAATTCACATAAACTCTGTCCAACAAGTGTAGTATGTGGTTAATGACTTCGGCCGCGCCATGATCCGTGCGACTAGATCTTCGTCCAGCTGGAAACGGCGCTCGTAAACAAAATTCTTCATGTGGCCCCACAATAGGAGTTCCAAAGGGGTTAAATTTCGGGATCTTGGTGGACAAGCATGTGGTCACTTTGACTGATCAACCAGTTTCTGTAGGCTAAGTTCCAATGGGCGCTAATCGTGTAGGAAACACAATTCGTTCTGAATGTACTGTGGCACATCTTCCAAAAATTCCGCGCAGCACTTGGTGCAAGCATATGAGACCTGGCACCCGTTAGGTGGGGAAGAAAGACGTAGAGCCCAATCACACGACTGTCGCAGATATCTGTAGAGACATTGATGCTGAATATGTGGTGAAAATTTCGTGTACTTATGGTTTTGGGGTTTTCTTGATCCAAAATGTGTCTATTTCGAGCGTTCAGAACACATACCCTGTTGAAATGCGCTTTGTCGGTGAGTAAAATTCGGCTTGCAAACTGAGGAAAATCCACACAATGGTGTAAAAATATAGTCCAAAAATTTACGCGTGGCACATAACCTGCCTGGAGCATGGCGTATACCTTCCGAGAGTGACACGGGTGGAGTTCCTGTTCATGCAGAACACGCCAGGGACATAAGTTAGATATATGCATGTCATGTGCACTGGTTCGAATGTGATGGATTTCCTCTTCCAATACTTCCAATGCCTTGCCTTCTTGGAGCGCAACTATTTGTTCTATCGCTTGTGAATTTCCCGCTTCCCATAGCTGTTGTTCTACTCTGGCAAACGTGGGTTGAGATGGAGCACACGATTTGGAACAGTTGTTGAACTTCTCTTCCATTGCGGTCAGCTTCACCATAAATTAACAACATTTTGATTTACTCTATGTGTAGTACGCAGGCACCCTGTTAGTGCCGTGGTACACGACATTATGTCGACTGACACATTACAAAGAAACTGAAAACAAGTCTGATGGAAACAGAGGACATGACATGTCATTCCGTCATGAATGTGAGCAGCCTACCATAACAAGTGAAATGCACGGTTGAGTAGCCCTTGCTTTCCTTGTAACATGGAAATAAACCGTCCCTGGACATGGGTACCTATGTAAAACTCCCTCTACAACTTCCAGAAGTGTGTGTCATAAATTGTGAAGCACTTTGTATAAAAAATACACCCACGTGTACCTCTATCCGCCCATAACTAGCTACCTGGTGGTAGCTAGTTATGAGCGGATAGAGGTCCACGTGGGTGTATTTTTTATACAATGTCAATGACAGCGACATTTCTGACGTCAGTGATAGTCTGCACTGGATTGGGTAGCTGGTGCAGTGACGAATTTCCGTCAGAAACGCTGGGCGAGTTCATTCGTTCAGAAGGAGAGGCCAGCGTTGTTTGACATTTTCGGCTGATCGGCGAAGTGCTCCACTGACAGAATCAATGTGTACGCCCTACAATCTTCTTCGAACATTTTTATAGCGACTATTAGATAGAAAATTTCTTTTTGTGTTATAGCTTTATGTGACAGCTTCTTGGTGAAGTGCCCATTATTTCCTTAATGGTCTTAGTTAGATATGACATAAATTGTGAAGCACTTTGTATAAAAAATACACCCATGTGGACCTCTATCCGACCTCTAGATATTCGCATTTGAGTAACGCACTGTGCGACATCTCTGCCTGTCGCCAATCTCGAGGAAACTGATTTTATGCAGCACACTCAACTGCGATCGCCCGATTGAAATTCCCACAACATTCGACATGTCTCGCAAATGGTTTGATGTATCGAAACGAGATTTCTGTAAATGATAGCACGGGAAGAGGTAAATATTTTGCCTTGTGGTTAATCTGTGAAACACCATTCCAATAATTACAGACTTTTTCATTGCAACAACGTAATTTTGAATGTCCATCAATAGGTGGTGAAACGAGAATTTTTTTTTTCCGAGGATGTTCTTTTTCATAAGCTTTTGACCTTACGTGTCCTCAGTTCTTCCCTTAATAAACTACAGTTTCAGGGTTCTGTAGCAGTTGCGTCTGTACGACATCTTAATGAGGTGCCATACTGTAAATTGCGCTGCGGTTTTGACAAAAGAAGCAAATTTTAACATAGCAACATGAGAAATGTAGGTTTTACTCAAAATTCGCCACTCGTGACCCTTCTCTCAAAGATCCAAATGGTTAATAAGTCAGACGAAAATAAATCGCTGCTTTTGTCGCATTTTCAGAGGAATTATTTTGCGATATTAGTAGCCAAAGCAATGGCGTCAGTAGACTTTTCGGATGGGCACCATGGAAGTGCAGTTGTTGAGCGAATTCAGTTACGGTTTTCAAAACATTTGAGTGTAACCTTCAGTTTAGAACGGCCCATCCCCTCCTGCGCTCTCTTTGATGGATTGCCTAGAAAGACTTCTGCTTCTGAGGCTACGCTTATGCTGCGTCCACGTAGCTCTCACCTTGCTGCCCTCTGCTGGCACATCGCACCTGACGGCTCGATGGGAGCCTTGGTTCATACATCGCTATTCGCTTGCAGACAAGAGTAGTTGACCCTCTAAGGTGTCAGGCAAACCCACCATCTTCCATGAAAACCCTGACATGATAAGCAAATCCAGTAGTATGTCACATAGCTCCGAATAAATCGTGACATTAAATTAACCAAAGTAATACGAGTAACGAGTGAGCAAATGGAATACCACAGACTAACACAAGAATGCCTAAATGCATGTCATACCTTCCCACCGCGAGACAGACGCAGTTACGAGGGTAGAAATGAGAACAGAAGCCGAGAGCAGAAACGTGTTAAGGTTGAAGGCCCTACGATAAGGGACGGACTGGACACCCACGTTGTCAGCTAACAATTAGGACAACGCCCACTGCAAGTTTCAGCGTGAGACTTTTTTGCGTCTCTGTTAAGTCAAGGACCACCCCCCAGCCCATGTTAAAAGCTAGAGCCCTCTAGAAAAACAGTATAGATCTTACGATAACACAAAAAGGGCCACTACGACCCGCAACTTTTAGCGTGAAACTTTTTCGCGTCTCTGTTACATTAGGACCACCCCCAGACCATGTTAAAAGATAGAGCCCTCCAGAAGAACAGTATAGATCTTACGATAACGCTAAAAGGACCACACCAGCTGCAGGTTTTAGCGTGAGACTTTTCCACGTCTCTGTTACCTTGCAAACTTTAAAAACATTGCCCCACCACGAAAAGTATAACGTTTCCCATTGTATAGACAGAATTTTTGTAGGCAGAGCATAAGGTTAACATTGAGACCCTAATTGGTCAGATGGAAACACAGCCAGATAGTTTTCTTTTAAACCAACTTCGGTAAATGGTTGTAAGGAGAAGTTAGGAGAAATTAGTTAGTTACGAGACGGCGAGCTGGATGGCTGCTGCGCCTCCGCTGCCCCCCTGAAGCTGCCTAACCAACGACAAGGTAATGAACGCACGCAATGCCGCATAACAGCGCATAATGCTTCACTCAGAACTGCAGAAGTCTCATCTGTTACACCCCATTTTTGCGTAATACTAGTGTCGATCGTCGATTAAAGCTCATGGTGTTCACATTTGCCACTTGAAGCAAAAATCTGCAACGCGATGATTTCTCTGTTATATAATTATTGAGAAGCCACATCAGCCATTGTAATTTACGACAAGTTAGATAAGTAATTAAAGATAATTGAGGGTCACTGTAGACCATTTTGATAGTTTTCTCTCTTGTGAAACTTAATTTAAACTAGATTATAGATGTGATATGGCATAGGTCATCCTTCGATCCATTGTAGAACTTGGAAACGCACTCAGGGAATATTCGTTCACATTTTTGTTGAACGCAGTTGGTTTTTACCATCCTGTATGGAAACATTTCCTTTTATCAATAGTGCAATTTATAAAAAAAAGTTTTGTGAGTAGAATAAAATTGCGAATGGTAAACTTAACTGCTTTTTCGACGTTATTTTACCAGCTAACTAAAAATAGGAAAGCCTTGAACCCTTCCATTAAATTTAGTTAGTATTAAGATTCTTTTACAGGGAGTGCAGTGGAGCTGACGCTGAGATCATTAAGTATTTGGTTATATCATCGCTAGTCTCACTGAACTCTTCTGAATTCTACATGTCATGTGTGGTCTGGCGTCTCCTTACCAGCAACAGGTCTCAGGTTCAAACTAGTCAATTCCCTAAAAAACACGCTGAGAGCGTCGTTGCGCGAAAGTGGTAGGGAGACACGATATAGAACAAACAGACACCACCCAGAATGTTAGAACCCTGCAGATGTTCTTATCGCTAGCCGTTCAAGTTTACTTGCAGTGGTGAATCATCAAACGATTCCCTGTATGATCTGACGACAGTGATGGTGATTCGTTCGCTGCAAAGATGTGGCTACTGGCAAGAAGAAAAAAAAGAAAAAAGAGGAAGTATGGAGTACAGGCTATGAATGCAGAACGTCTGAAGTATGGATACTTTCACCAGTTCGATCAAAGTCTCAAAAAAATTCCAGACCGCTTTCTCAGACAGTTGCGAATATCGCAACAAACTTTTCAATATATCTTAAATATAATCGGACCGGAAAAGGCTCAACAGATGAATTTTCAGACCAACAATGCCAATATAATTTCAGTGGAGGAGCAACTGTTGCTGTATCTGAGGTCACTTTATCACCGAGCGAGGTGGCGCAGTGGTTAGCACACTGGACTCGCATTTGGGAGGATGACGGTTCAATCCCGTCTCCGGCCATCCTGATTCAGGTTTTCCGTGATTTCCCTAAATCGGTTCAGACAAATGCCGGGATGGTTTCTTTGAAAGGGCACGGCCGATTTCCTTCCCCATCCTCCCCTCACCCGAGCTTGCGCTCCGTCTCTAATAACCTCGTTGTCGACGGGACGTTAAACACTAATATCTTCCTCACTTTGTCAGTTTTGGTTTATATCTACTTTATGTACCACGTCTAGCGTCTGTCACATGTGGCTTTTGTCTTTAAAGTAAATAGAGTGTCAGGTGAAACTGTAGTATTGATTTCAAACGTGTGACACCTAACGATTAGTGACATATGCTGTGTAATAATGTTGTGTTACGCTATTGTGAATCACAAAGTTTCTAAAAGCTTTTAGAACAGCAACAAATAATAACAAAAATAAACAATTTTCTGATAGTTTTATTTTAATCAGTCTTAACTATATTAAAAAGTCATCTGGGCGATCATAGTTTCTACGACCAGGCATTTCATGTACCACACAAGGGTGAAAGCATGTACACCAAAAACTGTAGAGCGCTGGTCACGAAGCTCTCTCTCTGGAGCAAATTGACTGGATCCATGGTGGCAGATAATATTTAATGCAGATGTTGAAGGATAAATATCTATACAGTTACGATCCAATGTTCCGTATATTCGTCCCATAACAAGCAGCCGGCCGCGGTGGCCTAGCGGTTCTAGGCGCTTCAGGACGGAACCGCGAGACCGCTACTGTCGCAGGTTAGAATCCTGCCTCGGGCATGGATGAGTGTGCTGTCCTTAGGTTAGTTAGGTTTAAGTAGTTCTAAGATCTAGGGGACTGATGACCTCAGCTGTTAAGTCCCATAGTGCTCAGAGCCATTTGAACCATTTTTTGAACCATAACAAGCTTCCGTACGTATATTCTGCACGACATTTCATCGAAAGTAGTCATGTGTTTCGCGTGAGGAGGAAGAGACATGAAGAAAGTAACATTTTCACCGTTTTTGTGCAGTAACTATGAGTCTTTTTCTTTGTGTATACGTAAGTTCTCCCTTTCTATTTCTACGACGCTTTGTCCAGAAAGTAATGCACCGCATTTTTTTCTTCAACAATTCTTCATTGAACACAATGGCAATTACACACACGAAAGAATAGTGTGTTATCTACTCACCCTATTTATCCACGTAATGTGCATCCCGCTTTATGGCCTTCCTCCAGCGCGAAACAAGGGCGTTTGTGCGTTGACGGTACCAATCCTTGTCATGGTGTGATTCACATCCTCAGGGTCTTCAAAACATCTTTCACGAATGGCATCCTCTAATGGCCCAAACGAGTGGAAGTCCGAGTGAGCTAGGTCAGGTGTGTCAGGTGTGACAGCCCTGGATCGTCTCCCAACGGCTGCAAATCGTGTAGCTCCGAAAACCGCCTTCTGCTGATCCCGCCCTCCGTGCCCACGACTAGCTGTACTTCTGTCGACAGCAGATGCTCTCTGAAGTTCAAGAGCTTCAAATAAAAACTGTCGTCTCAATAGAATGTTTACATTAGCTATAGGCTACTTTTATCCAACTGTAATGAGGGCATGTGGTTCAATTTGTATAACTGAACAGATTTAGTCCCCCGCTGTTGTTTTGTTTGTATGTAATTCAATTTAATGTGTGCAACCCAGTTAAGCCCAAGAGATGTAATTTAAGTATTTATCCTCTCACATTATGATTTAATGACAAAACCATGAAATATTGGCATTTAACTTCTGCAAAAAAAAAAAAAAAAAAAAAAAAAAAAAGAAAGAAAACTGGCGCTTGCAGAAAAAACGTCGATCACATATCTGAAATCAATGGTGTTAAACTAGGAAAAAAACCACTTCTGACAGCAATGCAATAAAAATGTCATTGCCCAGTGTAATCACTTAACATATGTGTGGGCTAACAGCTGATCAGATCTTTCTCAGTGGAAAAATACTGGTCGTTTATGAGCTTGACGTAACACCAGCACTGTCTGTTCAAGTAATAACGCCAAAAAAATTTTGGACGATATTTAAGTTAGTAATACATCTAGCCACCATGAAAAACTTATCAGGCATATTTACTCACTGTCATACACCTCAGTACCATAATAAACATACTTAGCAAACTGCCATGCATTTTGAGTAGCTTCTGTACATGTTTCATTGTCTAAATGAACATTAGTAATGTAAGCTATTCCACTAAGATGAATATGTAGACAAAATAATTTTCGAGACAGCACTACACTTATTTGTCTAAATACTGTTAGATAAGCAGCTGAATCTAACATGACTTGAACTCAGGATAGCAGACGACTGCGAGAAGTAATTCCCAATACCTAGCACTTCAAAACCTTCTACAGCCGTGATTTTGTTTTCTTATGTCCAACGTCCACCCCTTGTTGCTGAGTAATTGATACAACGGCTCACCTTTGTGAACACTTATCTAGCTTCTCGCATCCCCCACCTGGCACAAGTTCTTCCAATGCCAGAGGCGTTGGCCTGCCGAATCCTGGCGGCAGTAGGATATTTTGTGAGCACAGGTCTGCTTTTTAAGGTCGGATACGAAACCCTCACCCTTCCTTGTAGTCGTGGAGATCTTGGACTAGTCCACGTACGCGACCAAGCAGTGGCTATTTATGTAACCACGATGATAAAGATGTACACACGACACCGGACAAGTCTGACGGGCACCTTGAGAGGCTGTAAGTAGGCTGTTTAGGTTTTTTGTATTGGTGACGCCACGTAGCGCTCTGTATGAAAATAAATGGCTGTGCTGTATGCAGTCTGTGGCTGGTTGGTATTGTTGTAATACTCGCCATTGCAGTGTTGAGCAGCTGGATGTTAACAGCGCGTAGCGTTGCGCAGTTGGAGGTGAGCCGCCAGCAGTGGTGGATGTGGGGAGAGAGATGGCGGAGTTTTGAAATTTGTAACACGGGATGTCATGATTTGCTATATACATTATGACTTTTGAACACTATTAAGGTACATACATTGTTTGTTCTCTATTAAAATCTTTCATTTGCTAACTATCCCTATCAGTAGTTAGTGCCTTCTGTAGTTTGAATCTTTTATTTAGCTGGCAGTAGTGGCGCTCGCTGTATTGCAGTAGTTGGAGTAACCAAGATTTTTGTGAGGTAAGCGATTTGTGAAACGTATAGATTAATAGATTAATGTTAGTCACGGCCATTTTTTTTGTAGGGGTTTTTGAAAGTAAGGTTGCGTTGCACTAATATATATATATATATATATATATATATATATATATATATATATATATATATATATATATATATTGTGTGTCAGTTTAAGCACAGTCTTGTACAATTGTTCTAAGAGGACGTTTCATATGGCGACCCTTAGCCAAGGATACCTCACTGGAATCTTCTAATTTTTTTCTTGTAGTTTGTGTAATTAGTGTAGTTTTTGTTTATTGGTAGCGTGTAATTGTAGAGAGAATCTCCTTTGTAGTTGTAGTCCTTAATGTTTGTACAGTGAAACAGTTATGGCATGTATGTAAATTGGCACCAAGTACTTCGCAGCTGCGCTTGCAATTAACTAGATATTATTTTCAGTTCTATGTTAATGTGTTCTCTTATTTTTGCTCTTCAAATTGTGCTTTTCTGTGTTATCGTGTGAAAT
The DNA here is from genome assembly GCF_023897955.1 of Schistocerca gregaria. NCBI lineage: Eukaryota > Metazoa > Arthropoda > Insecta > Orthoptera > Acrididae > Schistocerca > Schistocerca gregaria. The sequence continues at coordinate 514,909,754 of NC_064921.1, read as the reverse complement.
ATTGTGACAATAATGTCGTGTGAAAAACGTAATACTAGGCTCCAAAGTAAACTGTGAAATGACAGTGAAGACGAAAGCAGTGTGTTAGCGCCACCATGTAATGAATTAACTAATGTTCAAAGTAGTAATTTGGTAATGGTGTATAGGGAAATGGAGCGGGCTGCAAATAATGGTGTAGGCAGTGAAACAATTCGTGAACAGGGAAGCATTATCGATCGATCGGTTGGCAACAGCTCGCCTCAGGATTCCGAAATGACAGGACACAATCTTACAAATCCTGTAGATTCAGGTTTTGCGTCCTCACCGTTTTCTCAAATAAGTGAAGACACATTTTCTGCTTTTCGAACTGCGAATGTTGCCGGTTCAGATGCATGGCCGAATAGCACAGAGGAACATGTTTCAGTCACCAGTGCATTGTTATTACCATTAATGCAACAAATGGGACAAAAGCTTCAAAAGTTAGACACAATGGAACAAAATCAGAGACAAACACAGCAAAAGCTTCAAAAGTCAGACACCACACTTGAACAAACACGTGAACATTAAACTACTGAGTTACATAACATTGAATCGAAATGTCAAAGAGTGATGATGTAAAAACACAGATTTGTGACCATTTTCAACCTATTTTTTCGCGGCATGAAAATGCATTACAGAATCACGAAGCAGCCATAAAAGAACTGCAAACTATTGTTCATGGAAATCGTGAGGCTTTGCAAGCTAAAATTGACTCAGTTGCATCTACCGATTCTGTTATGCAACTTGCAAAAACTCAAGAAAACTTAAAGGACACAGTAGATACTCTTAAAATTCGTTCAGAAAGACACATGAAGTAAATTAGTTCATTATCAGAGAAAGTAGTTGAACTTTCCGATCAGCTAAATAATTTATCTACGAATGTAGATGATAATCTGAATGACAATAAACCGGTAGTCTTTAATGACACAGAAGAGTGCGAACAAATTAGGAAATTCAAACAAAGTCTGAATCAAATTAGTACGCAACATCAAAGAGAAATCCGGGAAGTACAAGGTCAGCTGACACAGGTAATACAACAATTACGTATTTCAGAGGACACTCGCGCTCCAATACGGGAAGAGGGACATAGAAATACGGAACAGCCACAAAATAATAACACAGGGAACTTCGGAAATTATGAAAGAAATTGGCTAGGTACACCGAAACGACGTAACAGTGACCGACATGCGACTCGCCGACATGATAATTTTGACTATAATCTGTTCATTACTACACGTAAATTTAAAACATTTAAGAATTCTGGCAATGACATTCATCCACAAGCATGGCTTCATCAATTCTCTCGTTGTTTTCCTCCCAACTGGTCATTAGAACACAGATTAGAATTTATGTGTGGCTACTTAGAGAATGAACCAGCTGTAAGAATGCGATCAGTCATTCACGATTGTCACAGTGAAGGAGAATTTTACCATGCCTTCCTCTCAGCATATTGGTCTCAAGCCACACAAGACCGAGTAAAACATGGCATCATAATGATGAAACATTTCCAACAATCTGAATTTTCCAGTCTTGTGAAATATTTGGAAGACATGTTGCACAAGAATCAGTACCTGTCAAACCCATACAGCTCCTCAGAACTCATCTGCATTTGCTTAGTCAAATTACCTGAACATTTACGGCATATTATTTTGGCAGGACGTTGCAAAGACGACACTGAAGTTTTTCAGGAACTCTTACAAGAATTAGAAATTGACACTGACTATCAGAGAGACAATCAGAGAAACAGACAATATGGGAACCAAAATAAATATTATCAGGGGAGACAGAATAACTTCAGTCGCAACGGTCCATTGTGCAGTGATAATTCAGGGAGAAGTTCTCCACCACATGACCGACAAATAAGAAACTACGTAAACTACCGACAAAATGACAGACCTGAATTCCATCAGAACTGGCGAGCTTCAGACAGGGCAGGAACTTCTCGTCAAGGTCAATTTGCAGAAGTCAGGTCTCCAATCCCAATAAGGAGGTGCACCAACAAAGTGACAGACAATGACTCGCACCGCAGGCAGCCACGTGCGCCGGCTGGCTCAGAGGAAAATAACATAGACGCTAACATTGAGAAAAATTCCAGTATGCCTTACCGACGTATACAACATGGTAATTGCTTTGAAGTTTAAACTCTGTCCACTAGGAAGAGTAAAGGATTGTACCACATTTCACATGTAAAACCATTTATTGAGAGATAATCTGCTTTTTAACTTTGTCTTTGCCATAAAACTTTTCATTTCACATTTCTAGTATGCTTTGTCAGTTTTAAGAAATTGTTAACATGCAACAATGAATTAAATATCCAGTCTAGAACCTAGGGATCATTTTTAAACAGAAATTACGAATGCATTGTTACAGTGAACAGACGACACAGTGTTGTATTTGTACATTCTTGCTTGTTAGTTGCCTGATTACGTAACGACTATCAGGCTTACATACTTAGGACATATACGGGAACTGCTAATGAGATTTTAATGCCACATTTTGGTTTACTTGAAGATACATTCCGGATTTAAAGTACTTTCTGTGAGATACCAGATGCCACAGTGGTTAGTTCATGTGACAACTACACGATTTTATCACGACACTACTAATGAGTGACAATTTACAATGTTGCTTTTCGGCGTATTTGTTTTATATCTGCACAGTTTTTCTGAATTACTCTGGAAAGTAAAACATGTTTTAGTAGGAACTTTTGTGGTATAGTTACAATGAGACATCCTTTTCCATAGCACAACAATACGTTACAGCACAGTACTTCCTTCATCACGGCAGTAAGCGTAATAACTAAGATATCTATACGCAAAGCAATTCACTTCGTTTATTACGAGGTAAGTACATTGACTTCAGCAGACCTTTGCTTACAGAGGACGATAACTACGACACTTCCACAGAATTATCTTACAACAAGACGCACATTTAGCGCTGCAGGGCACGCATTTGAGTGATTATTTTTGTACTTGAACCACTTATTTTTCAAGATTTTTGAATTACAAAGGTTTTCCGTGATACATTTCATTCCATTGCTGTAATCTGTAACACCTGAGGGTATAATTACATTAATCCTAAGGGGGGTACACGCTTACTTTGTTTATCATGTGTTTGGCAAGCACAAGGAGACTTAGCTAATATGGTATTTGCTTATACAATTTTACACATCGGTAACATATTTCTCTAACACAGAATTACACAGCTATCTGATTATTTGACAGAGAAACAAAACATATTTTTACTACGTCAGTGACACATGTTTATGCAATTACGCAGGTGGATAACTTCACACTTATGAAATTGTATTTTGTCTGTACTTTGTGAACTGTTCATATTTTTTCGGAACCATAGCCCTACTATGAGAACTTTGAATGATGTATTTGGTATGAGATCATGATTTTTAAAGTACGTTTGAGGTAGATGACACTATTGAAATGAGCAGAAATTATTGCAGAAAGCTACAACGTGTTTGAGATTTGACTGAGGTGTTATGGTGTTGTTATTACGATGACAAGGTGTACTATGCTTTTGAGGTGTGTTTATGATCAATAAGCTGATGCTATGTGAGGAATGTGATTATGTGTTTATATGTATATTAATAATGAATAGAAGTTTGGGACTCTGGTTTGTGAAAAAGGATGTTGGAAACCGAGAATCGTACTTAAAGAGTTATGAAATGTGTGTATATGCGTGAATGTATCACTATGCTGGCGAAAATTTTTGGACACTGTTATATTTACAGGATTTTGTTTCTACAGATTTTAAACGCAAATTCTCTACCTGTGAAATCTTTATATTAGACTGTCACTGTAGTGCAAACTGGTGTAGTAAATATTTCGGTAAGAAAGTTAAGTGACCACCTGCACGTAATGCATCGTGGGCACCCAGCTGCGCGACAGCCACCTAGATACAAGCCATTAGTGTGTGCCTTTCAGAGGCACACAAGAAAAAGAGGCCATTATCCTCGCTATTGACATTTCTTTGTAGAAAGCATCGCAAATACGACACACTCAAACTTGAGAACATATGATTATGCTGTGGAACTCTTAATTTATGATATTTACTAAAATGCCTAATGAAATGATGAGAAACATTTTACATCTATTGTCTTTCTAGTTGAGAGAATTTTTTGCATTTGGAGACGCCATTTGCCTAGTGAATGATGTTTCGTATGTAGCTTTATATATATATTTCCTCATTTTGTTTAATATCTAGTTTCTTGCTGCACATGTACTAATATAACTATTTTCTGTCTATAGACCCAGTAAAGAATAGTTTTATGATGTACTTTCGTAAAAAAGGAGGAACACAAATAAATATTTCCCCTCACAGGGATTGTAAAATTAATTTTTTTAACGACTTGGTAACTTCCTTGCAGAGTAAGTTTTTGTGATGCATCACTCCAGTGTTAAGATGTGATATAAGTATTAAACATGGCCATTTTTACTGTAATATTTTTTCTACTTGAGCTTTGTCATGTTAAGATATAAGTTATTGCATTTGCTGCTACTTGCTTTGACAATTTCCATTTCTGTCATTGCTGTTTGTGTTAATTGTTTTGTGCTGCTGCATTGCCTCGTCCTTTAGTTTAGCATCTGAGCTCAGTAGATTTAAGTTATCTTAAGAGGGGGTAGACTATATAAGAGAGCGAGTTATGATGAAATGGAAGAAATGCGTTGAGAAGTTATACAAAAAAAAAACACAGAAAGCAGGTATAGATAGGACTGTTTAGAAATAATGAAGAACAAAGGGAGATCTGTCCTTTCCTTGTGTTATCCCACTATGTGTTTGTGTACCCTTGGGTATTTGTGTTCTTCCTGTCTTTATGTGTTTATCTGATGAGAGTTACATTGTAGAATTTTTCAAATACTATGTTATTTTCTTTGTAAAGATGTTTAGACATTAATTATTCTGTTTTGTTTAAATGCTCATGTGTGAAGTTGATGTTTCGAAAGTTATTCTGCTCTTTTATGTATATACTTATGTCATAATTCTTGTAACACTGATTTACATGTTTATTTCTATTCTTTTGTAAAGCCTGTTTTACTACAAATGTTATCTATATTGTTATATTCTTTAATTATGTAATTTGTACCTTTGTTATTGTATTCTTATGTTATAAAATTGTAATTGACACCAGTTCATGAAGTTAAGTAACTTGTAAGTTACATTTCACTGCACACGTTTCTGTTGGTCATAGTATATGGACAATATGTGAGAAGTAGGGACTGACAGTGTTTGCACGTGTGTTAATAATTCAGCAAGGGACTGGTTAACAGCATTGCTGGTCCTAAGGATAATTCAAAAACTTTGTGAGTGCACAAGTGGTGGTTTATGGACTTTCTATATTCTCCGCAAGACACTTCGATGGTGATTGTGCACCTGCACAGTCGCAACAGATGGCTGCTGGCCGTCTCTACAAGGACTGCAGTGGGTCTACACCTTTGATGGCCCACGAATACCATTATTTCTACAACGAATACAGTGGGTGTGCAACTCTGGTAGCCCACCAATCCCGTAATCTCTACCAGGACTACAGTGGGTCTGCTCTGTGACGACCTACCTACCAATATTCTTCAAAACTTCGACTGACCCTGCGGTGGGTTTGCTCTGTTGTGGCCCATTACCTGTCAGCATGTCAAGAGTCAGCACTGTCTTTCCGTTAGAAGGACAACACTACTTCTTCAAGACTGCATGGAAATCCACTACTTCCGTGTGCATTTTCTTTTGCTGCTCAGACTTTGAGAAAAAAAAAAATACTGCAATTTCACTGTGATGAATGATCAGGACTGTCTTTATGGACTGTGAGAAAATTTTAGCTTTTGACCAACGTTGTATCAATAAGTGTGTGCATTTGATTTCTTTGATATTGTAATCATAATTATGAAATTCTTTTTTAAATCTGTTTTGGCCAGTGCCCAAAACAATTTTAAATTTTTTTTTTGGGAAGCATGGGGTCTATGTAAGTGGGCTCTTTAGGTTTTTTATATTGGTAACGCCACGTAGCGCTCTGTATGAAAATCACTGGCTGTGCTGTGTGCAGTCTGTGGCTGGTTGACATTGTTGTAATACTCGCCATTGTAGTGTTGAGCAGCTGGATGTTAACAGCGCGTAGCGTTGCGCAGTTGGAGGTGAGCCGCCAGCAGTGGTGGATGTGGGGAGAGAGATGGCGGAGTTTTGACATTTGTAAGACGGGATGTCATGATTTGCTATATACATTATGACTTTTGAACACTATTAAGGTACATACATTGTTTGTTCTCTATTAAAATCTTTCATTTGCTAACTATCCCTATCAGTAGTTAGTGCCATCTATAGTTTTAATCTTTTATTTAGCTGGCAGTAGTGGCGCTCGCTGTATTGCAGTAGGTGGAGTAACCAAGATTTTTGTTAGGTAAGCGATTTGTGAAACGTATAGGTTAATTTTAGTCAGGGCCATTTTTTGTAGGGATTTTTGGAAGTCAGATTGCGTTGCGCTAAAAAAAAAATGTGTGTCAGTTTAAGCACAGTCATGTATAATTGTTCTAAGAGGACGTTTCAAAGCGTTCCCTTCCACCTTCTGCCGAGCGGGATTAGCCGAACGCTCTAAAGGTGAAGCAGTCATGTACTGTGCGGCTGGCCCCGGCGGAGGTTCGAGTCCTCCCTCGGACATGGGTGTGTGTGTTTGTCATTAGGATAATTTAGGTTAAGTAGTGTGTAAGCTTAGGGACTGATGGCCTTAGCAGTTAAGTCCCATAAGATTTCACACACATTTGAACATTTCGCTGCACCTTCTCGTTCGGCTCCGATAGCGGTCTGTCACGTCTTACCATAGCTTGCCCATTTGCGAATCTTGTTTGTGGAACACAGTTATGTACATATGGAACTATCGACTACCAGAACGGCAACTACACGTGATATACATTACATATTGACTCGACGACGGCCGAATAATGCCGTAGAGCGCCGCCAACCAACAGTTACGTGGTCAGTGGTATAGCGTACAGTGCACCACCCACACGTTGATACCGGACCGTGCGCACTGTGGTATCAGGTGGTAAATGGGATATGCACGACTCGTTCCAGGTTGCATAAAATTAATATGGCGGGCGAGCCACTGTGTCCGCAGTGAAATGTTATAGACACACAGGAACATCGCCTGATATGCGGGCCTTCGACTGACGTATGGTGTTTGGTCAAAAAAATGATTGCTTCCCTCCTTCGGGTGGGGCCGCAAGCAACAGAACCACGGACGCTACTTCTCCAAGATACGACCTATTATCCCCAGACAAAGACAAACGCAGTGACTTGGATTCGAGGTTTGACTGTGCGTTATCTTTTCCGAGATGGCAGTAAGAATGTACTCTACTTTTGGGCCTTACTACAAGAACATCACTCACAGCTTATGAGACGTCCGAGATATGGAACATATTACGCTAACGTTTCACGGAGTGCCTTGCTTGATTTCCCCCCCCCCCCCCTCCAGTTACGGAACTATAGCCTATCTGTATCAGAACAAGAAAGGACCAGGACAGTGGTTTAGGATCCTTCACGACACGTGAAGACGTACCGCACACCAACGCATGGTATAACGGGATTAGCGAAATACGCGCCCAAGAAGAGGAAAGTGGTCGGTTATTGTTTTGTACTGACAGAAGCAGCATATTTTTTTCACTATTATGTAAAAAAAGTCCACTTATTTACGTTTCCCAGAAATATTTTATTTTATAAAGGTCATCGTCTTAATAAAAAAATGCTAGAAGCAGTTTATTTTTGCTATTGTTACACCATTATGTAAAAATAAGGTCTACCTATTTACGTTCCCAAAAATATTTTATTTTATAAAGCTCATCGTCTTATTAAAAAAGCTGATAAAAGCAGTTTCTGTTTGTTATTGTTGCACCACCGTGTAAAAAAAGATATATTTTATTTTATAAAGGTCATCGTCTTATATAAAAAAAACTGATAGAAGCAGTTTATGTTTGTTAGTGTTAACCATTATGCAAAAAGAAAAATGGATAGAGCGTCTGCCCTGTGATCGAGAGATTCAGGGTTAGAGCCCCAGTCGGGACATATATTCTCAACTGAAAAAAAGTTGTCAGCTCGACGGAATGTCATACCTAACGGCTTGGGTTCGATTCCAGGCTGGGTCGGAGATTATTTACTCTCAGGGACTGGGCATTGTGTTGTCCCTATCATCATCATTTTATCCCCATCCAACGCTGAAGTGGCGTCAACTCGAAAGACTTGCACCAGGCGTACGGTCTATCCTACGGGAGGTCTTAGCCACACAGCAGTTCCATTTCCATTTATCTTCAACTACTAATGAGTTCTTTCTAGGAAGTGACAACCTTTTCACTCATAATTCTGATTCTACTTTAGCAAGTGCTTAAACAATGAAATACAAACTTGTGAACAACTGCGTTGTTAGCGCTGAGTTTCATTATAGAAAAAAGAGAAGACAAACCTTGGGATCCCGTAGCATAGATGATGCTGGAATAAAACGTCCGGTACCAACCCAAAATCCTGGTCATGGCCCACGGCCAAACTCTTACACAGCAGATTAAAAATTCACTGTGATGGAGTTCTGCGCTGGCAGTTCACTATTAGACATGCTGAAAATATCGCTCTAAGACAAGCAAGTGTGTAAGATAAAAAACTGCGCCACAGCACACGCAAGTAACGTGCGTCATTGACCGACTAACCACTGACTTCATCTCTGGCGAGCGCCATCAAGAAGAGAGCCTATTCACTTAGCTGTTTGTTAGACCAAGAATAATAATTCAGAAGTCACAATATTACAGGACTTCAGTTGGGAAATGTAAAATTCCGACATCATGTCAACGTTACATCGAAGACATCCACCATGCCCGGTTACGCTGCCAACATGAAAAAAAAAACACACAATTTAGAAAATATGTGATTCCGGGGCCACCGACCAAAAATTCGTCAGTCAAAGCTACATTGTTGATAGAAACGGAAAGAACGACTGTATTTGCCAACTGGATACAGCCATATCACATACGTTTCTACATCTACATCCATACTCCACAAGCCACTTGACGGTGTGTGGCGGAGTGTATACCCTGAGTACCTCTATCGGTTCTCCCTTCTATTCCAGTCTCGTATTGTTCGTGGAAAGAAGGATTGTCGGTATGTTTCTGTGTGGACTCTAATCTCTCTGATTTTATCCTCATGGTCTCTTCGCGAGATATATGTAGGATTGAGCAACATACTGCGTGACTCTTCCGTGAAGGTATGTTCTCGAAACTTTAACAAAAGCCTGTACCGAGCTACTGAGCGTCTCTCCTGCAGGGTCTTCCACTGGAGTTTATCTATCACCTCCGTAACGCCGTCGCGATTACTAAATGATCCTGTAACGAAGCGCGCTGCTCCCCGTTGGATCTTCTCTATCTCTTCTATCAACCCTATCTGTTACGGATCCCACACTGCTGAGCAGCATTCAAGCAGTGGGCGAACAAGCGTACTGTAACCTACTTCCTTTGTTGTCGGATTGCAATTCCTTAGGATTCTTCCAATGTATCTCAGTCAGGCATCTGCTTTACCGACGATCAACTTTATATGATCATTCCATTTTAAATCACTCCTAATGCATACTCCCACATAATTTATGGAATTAACTGCTTCCAGTTGCTGACCTGCTATTTTGTAGCTAAATGATAAGGGAACTATCTTTCTATGTATTCGCAGCACATTACACTTGTCTACATTGAACCTCAATTGCCATTCCCTGCACCATGCGTCAATTCGCTGGAGATCCTCCTGCATTTCAGTACAATTTTCCATTGTTACAACCTCTCGATACACCACAGCATCATCCGCAGAAAGCCTCAATGAACTTCCGATGTCATCCATCAGGTCATTTATGTATATTGTGAATAGCAACGGTCCTATGACACTCCTCTGTGGCACACCTGAAATCACTCTTACTTCGGAAGACATCTCTCCATTGAGTATGACACGCTGCGTTCTGTTCCCCTCCAGATCACGTACATACATTTCACATACATGAAAGAAAAAAACAATTTAGCAAACATACGTTTCTGAAAACAGAATCGTAAGACCCGCCATAGAAAGGTACTTTGCTTATAGGGATAGAATGAACGACTGCGACTGCACGATTAGCTGCAAACCATTTCGCTTACTTAGAACCAACTAAGAAGTACACATCTTACTTTTTGGAGTTTATGATAGACTGCTTATATTGCTAGCAAGCAAGACAAATATACACACATGTCTGGACGACGATTGACTCTGCTCACTGCTTCTGCTGTAAGAGAAGCATTATTTAGCACAGCACATGCAACTGATAATTAATTTAAGTTCTTGAAGCATTTTTATTATTGCACTGTTACTTTTCAGGGTAATATGCGATCAATAAGAAAATGTTTCACGTAGTAACATCTGTTGACATAAAAACTGACTATGTGAATCAGAGTGTACTAGGCTTCAAAAATCCTGGCTAAGGAACGACAAATTCCTTTGTAAGATATCAGTTGAGCAGTTTATCATACCCATAAGAAGCTACAAGTCCGAAATCCAGTGACCTACAATGAAGCAAAGCTCCCCTTCAGATCATGCAAATTTACCGGAACGATTTTATGCAATGATGTCTCATTATAAGAAATTATTAAGGTTGGCCCACTTAAGTATGAAAGTATAGGTACCACACCTCAAACTGATACGTTAAAGAAGAGACTCATCAGACTAGTGGCCACTATACCAATTTAGTTTATACCTGTATGACAAGAAACAAAATTACTTCCACACTGAAACAAACATACAAAATAATAATAAGTGGACAAGTTTCAAAAAATGGCTCTGAGCACTATGGGACTTAACATCTATGGTCATCAGTCCCCTAGAACTTAGAACTACTTAAAACTAACTAACCTAAGGACATCACACAACACCCAGTCATCACGAGGTAGAGAAAATCCCTTAGTGGACAAGGGATTGCAACTACAAACTATAGCCTTGATACAACTGGGTGGACACATGAAAACATAATATGAAACTATATTGTGGATACAGCCGGTAACTGAAAAATGGTTAGTGTTTTAAAGAAATATCCCTGAAAAAACAAGAACGAACACAAGTACTTCCGCCAAAGCGCATGATACGTGCAACCAGTTGGCTGTGAATGTTAAATGTGCGCAATGAAAAAATGAAGGGAATTAACTTGCTTTGCGTTCCCTTCACCTCAGTGGCTGCATCGACATCTTACCACTCTTAAGTGGTGGAAGATGGTGGCAGCAGCAGCTGGAAATTCTGAATCCAACTCAGCCTCTGTACTTTGCTCTAAGTCATCTCTCTTTAAGAATATCTTCAATGCCTGCATAAAGTGAAGTGCATTCTCGACAGCATCACTGAAGCGAGTGTGTTACGGCTTTACTCTACGAAACTTGGCTGGTTCCTCCAATGAAGAATCTCACCAGCCAACTGCCGCAGAATAATAATTCTATGAACAGCTTCAATCATTTATACACTTGTGGATTTTGTAATGGTTAACCAAGAACGGCATAGTGTGGCAAGGATACAGAAAATCTCTCTCACTACATGATTGATTTACTGCCAAGGCTAATCAAATGCCTTGTACGTAGGTATTCATGGAAAATTACGCCATCTACCGACATAATTCTGTTAGCCAATCAGAGAATACTTTTGTGAGACTTAAATGATCATTCCTGCGTGCATGGCACAGTGGAATTCAGACATTTTGAGACACATTCACATTGTCGAACCTCTCTTACACGTCAACGAGTACAACGAATATGTTTTAATTGTTCTTCAGTTCTGCTTCTGGTACGAAGTTCAATGTCAGAACTGCTTCTCTGGTGCCTTCATCTTTCCTAAGCCAAACATCGTCATCTAACACATCCTCATTTTCTTTTGAATTCTTCTGTACATAATTCTTGTCAGCAACTTGCATGAGCTGTTAAGCTGACTGGGATATTTCGCGCACTTTGCTGGTCTTGCCATCTTCGGAATTGTGTAGATGATATCTTTCCGGAAATCTGGTGGTATATCGCCAGTTTCACAGACAAGTTCTCAGCTTCTGGGGTATTTCGCTGAAATCTAGTGGTGACCTCGCTAGAGTAAGAGCCGCGTTCCTCAAATTCTGGTGGTAAAAATTTAGTTGGAGAGCTATCTCAAAATCCTAGAAAAAAAGTAAGTGATATACTCTTTCCTGCGGTCTGTAATTTCTTTCACGACTTGTTCCGTATACACACCTAAACGTAGCATTTCATGACAAAATTTCTTAATTTTTAAGCTTTTTCCTTTAAGACTGAAGTTATAATAATAATCTAGAGCCGGCCTGAGTGGCCGTGCGGTTCTAGGCGCTACAGTCTGGAGCCGAGTGACCGATACGGTCGCAGGTTCGAATCCTGCCTCGGACATGGATGTGTGTGATGTCCTTAGGTTAGTTAGGTTTAATTAGTTCTAAGTTCTAGGCGACTGATGACCTCAGAAGTTAAGTCGCATAGTTCTCAGAGTCATTTGAACCATTTGAGCCAATAATCTAGAAACAAAACAATGACTGTCACTTTGTATTCATGTTGAGTCTGTCCTTATTAGTGAGACTTGTACATTTAAGTGTTCTCTTTTTCTGCTCATACGTATAATGGAGTGCTGTAGAACTTTTTACTGTTCAGTAAGTTATCTCGATAGGCTGAGAGTGGGGCAGAGGGAATGTTGGGGAGGGGATGTTTCTTCCAGCTTTCGCCTGATGACCAAGTGAAGCCTCTCAAAAGTCTTTATGGGACCTGGGAATTAGAACTTTTTAAATTTATGCGTTGGACCGTATTATCAATTGAAACAATCAAATGTCCAAATGTGTGTGTGTGTGTGTGTGTGTGTGTGTGTGTGTGTGTGTGTGTGTGTGTGCGCGTGTGTGTGCTAATATATGTCTTATCATTTACTGTTCCTAAACGGGTTCGTTTCTTCAGCCTGCTGCGAGAATGGAATTTGAAGCTAACGTTACCTTTCAAAGTCCACTTTGAACTCCACATACCCACTACCTCCAAGGCGCTGACGTCAGTCAAGTTTTCTACGGTTTCGAGCAGCAAGCAGTGCACACCACCCCACCCTTTACGCTGAGTCGGCTTCTGTAACGCCCCCTGGATTTTTACTGGCGCCGGTAGCTTCCTGTGATATCAGCTAAATGTGTCCGGGAAAATAAAACTCCCCCTTCAAGGTTTCTGTGGAATGTATGAGTGCACCGTGAAACAGCGCCTGACTCCAGATGGAGTGTAGGGGCGGGGGAAGTGGGAGGTGTTCAGAAGACCCCAGATCCCGGTGCTCGGCGCGACGGTCGTTTCGTGGCGCGGGTGACGTCCGAGACGCGGCAGTTACGGCGGCGGCGAGCACCCCAGCTGCGGCCGGGTGCGCGTAAAGTCGCCGTAACACCGGGCGGCATCGGCTGGCGCCGGGGCCATTGTCTGACCGGCCCACGGCGCGTCTGCGGAGCTCCGCGGCTGTGCGCCAGCACCACTTGCCTCAGCTGCTCCTCCTCCTTCCCGCTTCTTCGCGAAATTTCCTTTATTTCTTTCGTCTGGCAACGTCTATGTGTTCTTCTAAAGTCTTATTGCCTACTTTAAAGGCTTAGTGGATCTTCTTAAGAGGGGAATTTCATGAAACTGACCAGAATTGCCAGTTTTCTTTTTCTTTTTTAGTAGAACTCATGCACACTAAGTTCCCAAAGTTCCAATAATGAAATCGCATCCGAAGTGCCTAAAAAAATAATTAAATGCGTTACGCGACTTTCCTGCCATGCCCACTTTTTGAAGCAACAATTCAATACTAGCCCGGTGAACATAGATTCCGTGGATTACTTTCAAGCAGCCTTGGAGACGACACATGTAGAAGGCTGTGATGTATGCTCTTTGCCATTATAGATTATCTGTGACGATGTTCTGCATCTTAGAAACAAATACAAATCAGCTGCCTTGTTTATGAAGAAGAAGTTCTTGTTTTGAATCAATTTCTTCTGCTACCGTTATCATAATTGCAACTTACTAATGCAGTTTTTGTATTTAATGACGGAAACTTAGGAAGGCTGAAGGTATTAGGGAGACTGGACTTTAAGAGAGGAAATTTCACCACAGACATCTTGAGAAAAATAGGTTTACAGCGCCGCCTCTGTGCAGCTGAAAAGTCAGTGGAAGACGTGATAAAAAAAGAAGGCAGAAAACAAGAAACCAGAAGAGAAGCTTTGAATGAAAAGTGTACCCTGTGCACAAATCTGGGGTCTTCTGAAGAGATGGATGAAGAAAAATCTTTAGGTTGAATTTTAATTTGCGTTTCCTGAAAATTATGTTCTTTTTTTAAGTTTATGCACCTTATTCACAGAATCTATGAAGGCCAGGATTATGAAATTTGGTTCACTTATTTACATAAATCCAATAAACGCTGTCTCAAAACGAAATTTAGAAATTGTGAGTTCAAGATGAGATATGTAGAAAAGTGCTTCGAATTTTGAATGAAATTTATGTTATACTTACAGAATTAGAATTTAAGAAAATATTAAATATCCTATTCACTGCATTCAAAAAAAGTCATGCCAGAAGCTTACTATATGCAAAGAGGTTACAGAGAGGAATATTGTAAAGTTCTCTTGAATAGTTTCTGAGGAAAAGGAAAGTTAACAGCAAGTGTTTTTATTTACTTTTCTACACACTACTTACACTAACTTATGCTCAGAACAACACACACACACACACACACACACACACACACACACACACACACACACACCCATGCCCGAGGGAGGACTCGAACCTCCGGCGGGAGAGGCCGCGCAATCCGTGACACGGCGCCTCAAACCACGCTGCCACACTGCGAAGTGTAAATGTGTTAATTTCATTTAAATTAATATATTTTACGTAATGTGTGTATTTCACTACCATTGAATATCTTCTTTGTACCTGGTAACATCCAAAAGTTCTTGAAGTATATATGTTGGTCAGTGGTGTAAATGCATATACTGTGAGCTTTGGTATATTAATATGTACAGACTCTTATATGACAATTTTTTTTTCTCTGAGCTAGCATTGCTCTCGTAAACACGTCACACATTTTCCTGCCTGATGGTTCCTGCATGGTCGTGATTGCACCACTAAGTGAAGTATGAATGTCGATATAGGTTAACCGTTTTGCGTCCACGCGTCCACAAGTAAACACCTGACCTGCTGCCCAGGGGAAAATGTGCATTAATGGATTTTTCCTACCAAATGTACTAACCAACCTAAAAACATACTACTCTTAATAGTCTGTAAAGAAGTAAACACTAATGTAATGTTGTTCAGTACACAGTTACCGATAAATGCATCCGCACTTGGTCTATATTAACTTAAATTATTGCGTGGGTTGCCCAGAAAGTAATGCACCGCTTTCTTTTTTTCTCAGCCGCAAACAATGCTACGAATGCGAAACGTAATGCATAGGTGATGTACGTTACAAGAAACGCGCCATCATTGAATTTCTCACTGCAGAGAAAGAAACTGCGGAATATTCATAAACGCTTGTGCATAGTCTATAGAGCACCTGCATCGACAGAAGTACAGTTAGTCGGTACTCACGGAGGATGAGGCCATCAGAAGACAGCTTAACGGAGCTCCACGTTTTCCACCAATCTGGAAGACCGCACACAGGTGTCACACCTCCTTTGTTGCAGCGATTTCATGTCATTAGCGATGGCAGACGCATTAGGACTCGGCAGTTGGTGCTGCATCTGTCGATCAGCAAAGGACGTGTGGATGCAATTATCCGCACTTTTGGATATTAAAAAGTGTATACAAGAAGGGTCCCATGGTGTCTAATCGTGGGTCACAAATCACACAGACAAAAAAATAAAAACATTTGTCTTGATTTGTTGCAACGTTTCGAAGTGGAGGGGGAGGCCTTCCTGTCCCAGATTGCGACAGGTGATGAAACCTGGGTTCACCGTTTTGAGCCCGAAACAAAACGACAGTCGATGGAATCGTGTCATTCCCACTCCACACAGGAGAAAAAAATTCAAAGCAATTGCTTCCGCTGGTAAGGTCATGATCACCGTGTTCTGGGACTGTGAAGGTGTGATTCTCATTGATGTGATGCCAAGACACGGTGTCATTAATTCAGAAGCATATATCAACTTAACATCAGGATTGAGGGTCACGAAGTCAATGAAGTTAAGGAATTCTGCTACCTAGGCAGCTAAATAACCAATGACGGACGGAGCAAGGAGGACATCAAAAGCAGACTCGCTATGGCAAAAAAGGCATTTCTGGCCAAGAGAAGTCTACTAATATCAAATACCGGCCTTAATTTGAGGAAGAAATTTCTGAGGATGTACGTCTGGAGTACAGCACTGTATGGTAGTGAAACATGGACTGTGGGAAAACCTGAACAGAAGAGAATCGAAGCATTTGAGATGTGGTGCTATAGACGAATGTTGAAAATTAGGTGGACTGATAAGGTAAGGAATGAGGAGGTTCTACGCAGAATCGGAGAGGAAAGGAATATGTGGGAAACACTGATAAGTAGAAGGGAAAGGATGATAGGACATCTGCTAAGACATGAGGAAATGACTTCCATGGTACTAGAGGGAGCTGTAGAGGGCAAAAACTGTAGAGGAAGACAGAGATTGGAATACGTCAAGCAAATAATCGAGGACCTAGGTTGTAAGTGCTACTCTGAGATGAAGAGGTTAGCACAGGAAAGGAATTCGTGGCGGGCCGCATCAAACCAGTCAGTCGACTGATGACCAAAATAAAAAGAAATCAACAAATTAACAAAATTCAAGACGCGCTTCCGGTGACTTTGGCGCCCCAGCAACCCAGAAGATGTTTAGCTAGAACCAATAACGCTCGGCCTCACACAAGTCTGAGGACTGCCGAACTCATCACAGGTTTGGACAGTGTTACCCCGTCCACCCTACAGCCCTGAACTAGTCCCATCGGACTTCCGCTTGTTTGGGCCAGTAAATGATGCCATTCGTGGAAGACATTTAAGGACGACGAGGAAGTGATTCACACAGTGAAGCACTGGCTTAGCAACAAGGACAAGGATTGGTACCGACAGGGCACACACGCCCTTGTTTCGCGCTGGAGGAAGGCCTAGAACGGGATGAAGATTACGTGAAAAAATAGGGTGTGTGGATAAAACACCATTCTTACGTGTGTGTGTGTAAGTCTGATTATGTTCAATAAAGTACTGTTGAAGAAAAAAATGCGGTGCATTACTTTCTGGGCAACCCTCGTAGATCTTGTCTAGATATTACGCTCCAAGATCGCCTTCATAGCAGTTCCTTTGGGAGTCATACATACGTTTCTCCAAATTTTTTGGTAGTCTTCAGTTGATCTGATGTCTGGTACTTTTTGCAATTCCACTAGGATCACCTTCCCAGTATCTAATCCTCGCTTCTTCAGTTTGATTTTCATATTCAGGAAGAGTACGAAGTAACACGTGGCTACATCTGGTGAACAACCTGCTTTGGAATCAACTACCGTATTGCTTTTCAGTAAGACTTCGTGAGTAAAATACAAGTAGCCTGTATGCGAACATGCATTGTGATAGAGAAGTACCTAATCGTTCGTACGCCACTTCTGAGAACATTTCACCTCATGTCCTCCGTCAAACGTTTTAGACATTCGCAAAGGTCTTCATGAACAGTCTCATCAGTATAGGAAATACAGACCAAGGAGCTAAGGTTCCAGCGGCCGCTGTGGCCAAGCGGTTCTAGGCGCTTCAGTCCGGTACGCCGCGGCTGCTACAGACACAGGTTCGATTCCTGCCTCGGGCATGGATGTGTGTGTTGTCCTTAGGTTAGTTCAGTTTAAGTAGTTCTAAGTTTAGGAGACTGATGACATCAGTTGTTAAGTCCCATAGTGCTTAGAGCCATTTTTGAGCCAAGGTTCCTTTGGTTATACGTAATGTCCGGAAGTGTAGCATTTCTCCATTGCACTTTCTTCAACAGTTTGGATCTTCTTGAAGCAGTTGTTTATGTTCACCACTGATTTCCACTTGATGTTGCTACTGATCGTCGTGCAGCAGTTGTGGTACAAAGGGATACTCCACAATCGTTCAGTTCTTCTAAGAGAATACATTAATGTGTACCGTAACTTAATACTAAGATGGTGCAGATCTTTTGGATGGTCTTTTTACCAGCTGGCAGAATCAGATCGCCCACTGTCTGGTGGATATCAGTTGCTGGTCCAACAGGAAATTTCATCATCGTCATTAGATGTTCGCCCGTTTTCGGACCGCTTGTAACAGTCCTAAGACCGCCTCTGACCTAAATCGTTGTTTTCAAAGGCTTGCGTCAATACAAGCTGCTATACTGCAACGGTTTTTCCAAGCTTAAGACGAGACTTTATACGTAAATTCCTTTTCATGTCATCCATCGCAAAACAGCAAACTCGCAGAAATCCATTGCACATTTGCTTAAGACGAATAAAGCCTCTCATTCAGTTAGGAGCTAATTACAACTATGATTCCGAAAGGATGTACGGCTCCCATCTAGCGGCATTTCACAACAATTTGTGCGAAAAATTGAAATTTATTAATCTTTAGGGTACTACTTCATAAGACAATCTAAAAATTTGTGAACTGCATAGTTACGAAGCGTTGTGCATGAGTTATTTGTGAGTCCCGGTGATTCCTCCCTAAGCGACCCCCTCCCCCTTTCCCAACCACCTCCTCCCCTAAATACTTTCTAGATTCTGTCAGTTTGTTTTCGCCTCTGTAATACAGCAAACAGCTGAGACAGAGGCGAGTTGTTAGACACGAAGCACAGTACACAGTAACACTCGGCAACTCTACAGGCTCGTGATCAGACGTGGACTGGGCGTGCTGTCAGCTGATGTAGACTGGGTCATAACACTCACGGAGGTGGTGGGTGGAAGCTGGATCATATTAACTTGCGGTTGTTTTCGTCTTCTGAGGTGCCGACTTACAACAATCAGGAATCCAAAACAACGACTAGGATTCAAGCTTATTAAGCCAAAGACTACAATGAATTAATGAAATCATAATTGGTGCCATTGCTGTTTGCAGCATCGTAAAAATATTGTAATACTATCCCGACCCACGTCTTGCCATTTTACATACGTCTGTAGGCTTTTGTGGCCGTTGTCACTAAATTTAAAATCTTCTCGATTGTTAAGCCACGTCATATTTCTTTAAGCCATTGATGTTTCAACCTCTCTGCTAGGATCTTTTTCAGGATTTTGTGTTGTCCACAGCAGATAGAACACTGTCAGAGATCAGTGCCGCCATCTCTCTTACAACGGGCATTTTCCCGCGTGTGTACTGGAGAAGTGGGACTATTTGGTACAAAAATTTGGGATACTGTTAGTGGACCAGCGTCATTGGACAGTAAGAGAAGGTTTCCGGCGTTAATGACGAAGAAGGGGGTTATTGACTAAAATTCCTGTGGCTGACATTGGTGGGTCATCTCATTCGTTAGGAAAAGATTTTCCATCACTTTTGTTCAAGAAGAGTTATTGGTTAAAATTTCTCTTGGTGTTATTGGTAGCGAAACTGGCAGACCATGGGAGGGAGAATGTTTTTCCAAAACATTACAGACCGCAGAGGTGGCTTTGGGGGCGTTGTTTGTATTGTTCGCACGTCGCTGACGCGTACTCACTTCCTCGATGGCGGAGAGCCACGGTGCCGGATTTGTATAGCCATCCTCTCGATTCGAGTTACACGCGTTATTATAAATTTCAATCACCTTCTCTGACTTCTCTTCTTTAAATGTTGGCTTCCTTAGTGAGCACAAGTACGTGACTGAAATCCATGTCGAAGCCACAGTTCTCGTAATGTTCCGCTAACGCCGACTTCATAGATTGTTTCAGCCGCTTGTGGTGTTAGAGTTCTTTAATACTCTCTTTAACAGCCCTCCCCGTTTCGCATACATACACTTCACCGCAGTCACACGTCCTTTCATAGACGTCCGCAGTGTGGAAGCAATCGGGTGCTACTGTGTTCCGTCGAAAATTTTCTTAATTACTTTGTTTTGACTTAAGAAAGTGGTCTGAATACCAGTTTGCTTTGGAACTCTGATTATGTGGTCAATGATCTCAGAAACAGTACCCTAAAAGAGTGAGAAAGCAGTTGCTCGTCCCTCCTGTTAGCATAATTAGAAGTTCTGTCTATGGACAAACTGTCTTAGCCATTGGCCTTCATTGTCATTTTAAAAAATCCAATTCCGGTTCCAAGCTAAAGCTACATTGATAAATATGTTGCCTCTAGCAGACCGGTGGTGCGTTTCATGACCCATCCTCCCATTTGATCCACAATACAGCAGAGAGCTCATTATTAGGAAACAATGCCGTAGAAATGCCGACACGAAGATATGCGTACGGCAGGGTTTGTCAGAGATTTGCGCACACCAGCTGCTCACTTCACACTTTAAGTGAGGCAGGATCCATCTAAAGGCTCAAACTGAAGTACGGAGGGCAAGGCTTAATTTCGTCCGGAACGTGCCGGCTAGGGAATTTCATTTGAACTCACTGTAACAAGTAGGCCCAGAGAGTTAAAATACGAGCAGTACACATGTAGTAAATCGCCGAGTAACAATAATTTGCCGTCGAAAGTTGTGGTCGTTACATATCGGTAACCCTCGTACCAAATATATTTTGTTTACGGCCTGAGAGATCTACAGTACAGCCATGATAAACTGAGCTTCTTTCCGAAGATGCGATCGGTATATATCGCCTTTCATTTACGACTGCCAGCAACTACATCGATTTAGTAGCAGGACGACGTCTCGTGTTACGTGTGTCAATGAGAAATAAATAATGTAAGGAGTGTTTGGACATGAGCGTCTCTCTAATACGATATTTCTGTGCTTATGTTGTTCAGAATTACGATTGTACATGTAACAATTAACATGTTAAAGATCTGAAAGGTATCTTCTCGTCAGGTTCGAGGACTGGCCCCAGTTACAGTCGCGTTTGGCAACCAATGGAATCGATTAATTTCTTAGTTAATGAACTTTAATATTTACGCAGCACCACAGACATTCACCCATGTTTAATAGATATAAAAATTAGATCATTTTCTATCATATAAAATAACAATTAATGGAATAACCCTGGCCATTTCTTTTCTTACATCATGGATGCACTCGACCAGCGCACACGTACGTATCACCTGATAGTGAGCTCTCAAGTTAGTACCGCGTGTAGCATAAACAGTACTACTTCAGCCGCAACCGAGCTCCAGATTGTTACATAACCTCCCTTCGTTTTCCCCACTCCACCTCGCCCCTGCCCCACCTCATGCACTGATCCAAACTCAAGTGCCTGAGCTCACTCAGCTTCGGAAGTTTCTAGTGTGACAATAAGTATGGAAGTTGCCACGACGGTTAAGGGCATGCTTTCTGCTCTTGGCGGTTATTATGAAGAAAGTGTTATGTGCGTGTGTCTATGCTAAAAATCAAGGTATTCCTAGGGCAAGATGAGTTCGAAGAATGAAGAAGTCTTTTTACGTGTTCCAACATCACTGTGGATCAGTGACGATGCAAATGGAGACGAGGAAGAAGAAGGCTCGGAAGAAACTATTCAGCTATCCAAGATATACGAGCATGAAACGGTGACTCTTCATAATAAAAGATATGATTTTGACACGTTAACACCTCACTCAGAACATATGAAGAGGAACTTCCGTTACCATGAGAGTCAAGTGCGGGGGAATCAACAAGAGCCCAGGAAATTTATTGAAATCGATCTTCATGAAGATCTCTTAAATACGGGCGATGACAGATTAGAGAAAAGAATAATCATTTTTAGACGATACAAAGGAAAAAAGAAGATTGAAAACGTTTTCTCATTTAAGAGCTGCAGCGAACAATTTGCAAACGTACACAGCATATGCAGCCTTAGGAGTTTCGAGTGACGAAACAGAGCGTTCTTCCAGTTGTATTTACTCTGCTCCTAAATAACAAGAAAGACACCTCTGTTCGCCGGTTCATTATATGTGTCCAAGAAAAGTGAATGTTGGTTTTAAGGTGGCTGTGATATCGCCCTTTCGTGAAGTTTTCATCTCGATTGAAATAAGTGAATTTATTTCTACATGAAAAAGAGTTTATGGAGAAAAGGTCAAGATCTTGGTGCACCGCCAGAACGAAGACTTAAGACCTCACATCAGTATGTGGGCAGCGATGGTATTTGTAAAATTGTAAGACTTAATAATGGCTGGGTTGAAAGTCACGAACCAAGTTCCTAATAACGAAAGACTGTCGGTCGTTGACAACTATGTGGATACTTCGTTACTGAATGAAGATATTCCCATCACAGAGGGAAACTGCCACAGAAAAAGGTACCGATCGATTAATGCTGTAGAAGGGTGACACAACAAAGTAGATAATACTATTGGAAACCATCTCCCTAGAATAAGCTATTTGATGGAATGCTTCAGGAAGGAAGCAAAGCCCATAAACTGCATGAACATGAAGTAGCAACTGAATCTTGAAGGAAAGAGGAGTGAGAACAAATACTTAAATCTGGACTACAGGATAGAGAGTACCGTAAAAATCAATAAAGAGACTGGCGACATTAGTCCTGACTGAAAGCCGTTGACCACATTCAGAAACTGGACTATCTGTTAACAAGTAATGTGTTAAAAAGCTATGAAAATCACTGAGAACTATCAGATTATTTAGTTAAAATTGTTAATTGTACTGAGAAGCATTATTGGCATACATTTTATCTTATATTACTAAATAAACTGTAAGGCAGATCTAGCAGAAAGATGAAGCCTATGTAAAACAAAATGTGAATTATTAGTTGCTGACACCGATAACTTCCAGAGTAATTAAGGAGTTTTAAAAGTAAATGCGATGTACTACTCACAGAAAATGTGTTTACTTCCTGTTTACTTCAAATGTAGTCTGTCCTTAAAGTGGTCTGTCCTTTAATTAGTTTTTAAAGTTTATGTTTCGTAGTTTTCGATGATTGTAATAATTGTTTTCGTGGTTCCGTACGGTTTGTTGGTTTAATATACTTATACTTCTTCCTTATGTGCAGTTTTCTGGAAACTCACTCTTACCTACCATGTTAGATAAGTC
The DNA here is from genome assembly GCF_023897955.1 of Schistocerca gregaria. Taxonomy (NCBI): domain Eukaryota; kingdom Metazoa; phylum Arthropoda; class Insecta; order Orthoptera; family Acrididae; genus Schistocerca; species Schistocerca gregaria. The sequence continues at coordinate 514,886,677 of NC_064921.1, read as the reverse complement.
GAAAGAATCATTACCATTACGAAATTGCTACCAAAAAGGCATGGTGACGTTTAACAGGAAAAAGGCAATTTTTCAAATAATAGTCCATGTCTTCTAATACATAAACGAACAGAAAGCATTGTTTGTCCTAAGAAAATGCCTGAAATAACAGTACATGCATCCATGCATGTCTTCGTATTAAAGACTTAAAACAAACCAGAAATCTTCTTTGGAAGGAATTTCTTAAGCGGCATTTTAACGCCACACTCTTAGGTAACATAAGTCTATGGAATTATAATTATATATAACACTTCCGAATGTGGTTAATAAATGATTATTTGATACATTGCTTTCGTTTCAAATATTATAATTCAGATTTAGTTTGTGGAATTAAATCGCAGCCGTGTTCCGTACTCCAGCTGCAGAAAAGTACTTCTACTTCGAACGACACATCAAAATTATGCAATAAATGGTAGTCTATAAAATGTACGTCAGTCTTACGAAACTATTACAAATGATTAAGAATTCTGTGTATCACGTGGTACCTGTACTTAAATACGTGCTGTACAAAACATGTTTAAGACTTTTATCCCTCGTTGTTTGTGCACGATGCAGTGGAAATAACAAATGTCGTAAATTGCGCGCTGTTGTCGAACATCTTAATTAGCTAATGAAGCTGGAGTGCGCAAATCTCTGACAAACCCTGCCGTACGCATATCTTCGTGTCGGCATTTCTACGGCATTGTTTCCTAATAATGAGCTCTCTGCTGTATTGTGGATCAAACGAAGTCGAAAAAAAAGCCGCTATTGCGTGCAGTGTCGGCTTTCACAACGGGCTTCTTCGTAGTATTGTTGTCAAGTTGCATATAAGGCTTACCTCTCTTTAGCGGGAATAAAATTCCCCGTTACCCTCTCCAACAATAACTAAACGCAGTGCTTCCTGGAGCATTGTTTGGTAATACAGAACGGCACGTGCGTATACCGTGTGCACTGCGGTATGCCTTAATGGTCGTCTTCACAGCAGCATTCTCCTCTTCATCAAGAGAAGGTATCCAGGAGCATGTATCGCCTTTTTAAAAAAATTTATTGGTTTTATAAAAGTGCCCATACAACTATCTCAACACTGTACTATACTACAGATTGTTTTGAAAACTCAGGGTATATACTAGTGCTGGTCACGTTACATAAGCTTAACAAACGAAAGAATCGGAAAAAAAGTTCAAATCTTTGTGCAATCCTAAGGTACCAAACTGCTTAGGTCATCGGTCCCTAGACTTACACACTACTTAAACTAACTTATACTAAGAACAACACACCCACCAATGCCCGTGGACAGATTCCGAAATGAAACAAATTTTACATCCAAAGTATACGGAAACGAGCAAACACGACGAAGATGGAAGACATGGTACACAGATGTACGATAAAAATCCTACTACTAGGACAATAAGAAGTGGAAAAACTGTCGTTGGTACACATTCGGGATATTCCCAATTTCGACGTTTCGTGATGATGAAAGGAAGTATAGTCTGAGCGGTTATTTTATGCCCATCTTTTGGAAATATTGTATTCCAGTGAATTATTATATGTATATATATTAATGTTTTGAAAAATCAGTTGGATTTAACCCAAAAATTAAGTCTCAGTGTAAAGATTTAACTTCTTCCATTAAATGTCTTAGTCACCGTTCCTATCATTGACTTACTTGAACAATTATATCTTCTTAAAAAGTATGTTGAGAGTAAAAGTCAACAACAACGAGCTAAAAATTCATTTTTTATATTTTTTGTGCTGGTCACAAAGTCAGTAACACACGTAATTGAAAGTGTGTTGATACTGCTAAGAGTGTGCTAAATGGCAATTTCAGGTTCCGTAGTCTACTTACACATCAAAACCTCTTTAAAAGTACTTTGTTAACAACAGGCTACAAATTTCGCTTATTTAAAAAAAATTTTAGAGGGGATCCGAAGTACCCCCTCCCCCCACCCTTGATATTGTTTCTTTTGGAAAATGCCTTAGTAGTGCTAGGATAAAAGAAGTTTGGTGACTTAATTTTTAGCATAGTGTATTATATTTATTTAACAACAAGAGAGCGCTGCTGCCAGATCCGGACATTCAAACTCGAAACGACGTTAAACCCGTGGACTTTAGTTGGCTGAAACTGGAAACAACGATCATTCACATTTGTCAGATCTTGCGCGACCTGGCAGCACTCAGCGATTAAATAGTACACAGTTCGTCATAAATTCCCACATCAACCCATTTGTAAATAATTCAGACTCAGAGGAGGAGGATGTAAACCTACAGAATGAGAAGACGGCATAACCGTCAACTTCAAATAGTCTGGAGAATTCTCTAGCAGTTTTTTGTGTTTTGTAAAAACATTCACTTCAGGCACACGTCTTCCACTATTCTCGATTTGGCTTTGGGGAACGAAGGCTATACAGGTAGCTACAAATAATAAGTTATGTTTCACAGAATTTCTCAAATCACAATACTGATTAGGCCCACTGTGCAATTTTCTACAGGTATCTGACATCAGGAAGTGCAATGAATGGGTACCAGCATTTCTCTTATCGAAACGACTCACAAGAAATTTAATATGCTGTGACATACCTATTTGATAATTCACAGCTCGGCAAAGCTAAGTGTTTCCTGCGCCAAAGCTATTCAAAAATAATGTTGATAACTTCGTATCTAATGCAAAACGGAGGTTCTCTGAGAGCACAAATACTTATAAATAAATGTATCAATCACTGATATTTTTGATAGACATACAAAGTTTTTTCCTGCTACAAAAAAGGCTACATTAATTTTGCTTGCTTTACCTGCTACTATATACATAATTCAACGACCCTTCGTACTCTGGGAAGAGTAAAACTGTGTTTGTATTCTACAACGTGTAAAAATAGGTTCCGTGAGTTGTCCTTGCTAATGGTTCACAGGAGAAAAGTAATCGAAAAATCTGATTTTACTAATTTTGTTTTTGACGGATTTTGGCAACAGTTTCAGCGATTGTTATTCACCATCAAACAAGATCAGGTGTAATATTACATTTTGTGTAGTTTCATATCACATGTGGTTCTTCACAGTTAAACAATGAATAGAAGACAAATGAAATTTAAAGCATTTACTAATCATTTAATTCCATCTCCTGTCACATCATGTTTTTCATTTTCTAACTCTTTGGGAGATCGAAATTTGAACCCCACGGCCCACGAATATCTTCATCGTCCCTAATCGCTAAATGCTCTACTAATTAATACTGGACACACGTTCACCGAACAAGTGCAGTGCTACAGTTTGAACGTTGCATCTGGTAGCTGTGTAAATCCATGGAAGTATCTGTGGGAAATTATGAGGTCTTCTGCAATGATATGAACTTGTGACAGTATACAGAATCAGTACGAAAAAAAAAAAAAAACTTTAATTGGAAATCAGAAGCCACATGTAAGTATTTCTACAAGTTTTACATGACGCACTGGTATCGCAGTTTTATCAACATCTCAATGAACGTTAGGTACGTCCACTGTCTATTAAACACATAGGTTCTTCACAACCTACATCAAGATAGAGACAGGCGGATTCGCAAACTGAAGCTGAAATGAGTAGTTTTGACCTTACACGAACACGTCGTGGTCTGCAAAGGCAGTTAAATTGGCTAATGTACTGGTGGCCTGCTGACCCATCTATAACCCTCACAGAGAAAGGAGCTGACAAAAGTATTGCTGGAGCAGTGTATGTAACCGTTGCACTGGTTCCCCTTTTAGAATCCGAACACTGCCGAGATGCCTACCAGAATATCACATGAAGTCATTATGAGCCCCTCACGGGTCATGGGCATGGAGGATGCCTTCTGAATACTGAATACAAACTCGTGCAGGTATCTGTCATGCAGAAGATCCAGAAGTCACATTCAATCGCATTAATTTTACACGGCTGGACGGATGTTGCCCCGTGTGGTTAATTTCGTAATACTCACTCCAGATCCAATATCTTACGAGAACATTCTTTCTGGAGAACAGAAAGAAACTGTCCGGTACTGTGCGGATAGTTGTCGACGTTATAGATGAGACAGGTAATGAAATGTTCTTCACTGTCATAACAACATGCTCGAAATATGCTGCCTGCAAGCATCATTTTCCACCAACGATATCGGCTTATCGTCAGGACATGCTGAGTAGCGCAGAACGCCAACCTATGAAAAGCGTTACGGCTGTAGAATAAATTCATAGACTTAACAGTTTTGCAAAAACATAATTACATTTTTGAACTATAGCCTGTTTCCATTGTAAACTAGATACTAAGAGATATACAGTGTATTACATGCCACACTCTAAATTCCATCTCAGACGCAATGGGCTGCTGTAGCAGCATGTTTTGATAGCCTATTAATGAACAGGTGAGCTGTATTAGGAACAATTCTTTGTCCCAAGGTGCGTTGCTAGAAGAACTTCAAGACTGCTGCGCTAGAGAAGGAGACGTAGCAGGAGTTGGATGAGCATTTTCGGTTTCTGAAACCTGTATAAAAACACTTTAAAATGAGCAGAAACAGCCAATACCGTTCTCTAGGGAGTACACGGACTTACTGCTATGGTTCAATCGAATGCAAAGACACAGCTAGAAGAGAGTAAAATAATTTATGCTAAAGATCAATAAAACGATCCATGCAGCAGTAAACGCAAGAATAAACTGTTGATTCTCTACTTATCATTCAAACTTACGTGCATGTGTGAAACAACAGACAGTTTTCACGATTTACAGCTGTATAAAATTCTTCAGAACTAATTTGTTGACTGTGAATTCCTTGGCATCAGCTATATTATGTATTGATCTACTACCCAACAGTAACTTATGAAAATGGATGCCGGACCGAAACTCAAACCCGGATACCACTCTTATCGCGAGCAGTCGTCTTAACGATTTCGGCTACTCATGTACGCTCCCCAGAGCGATGTCACTCTGTCACACTGTCTAAATCTCTCTATAGTAGTCCTCTAAATTCATTATCTAACGCTCGCAACATTACTTGGATATCCGCATTAGGGAGAACGAGACAACGAACGATCGAGACTAATGTTGTTATCATTGTGATATTGGCCCCAAAAAATGTTTCACCACAAGTCTATCTAGCGCAACCGAGGACGTATCACAGGATGGGAAGGTCGCCACGTCCCCTTTTACCCGCATTTCAACCTCCCCTTTGAACCCTGGATGTTAGTACTGCCACGCCCAGCGTTGAAATCACGCTCTTATCTGATAGGTTGCCGATCAAAATGTTTCAGATACACCGCCCTCCGATCGACACGAAAAAGCCTCAGTGGTGGCATAAGTGGTATCAATGAAACCATCCCTTTGCTTGGGTTGTTGGTTTCCACATATTTCGCAATCGAAAACGACAGTTCGTAGTGAGATGAGCAACGCGACAGCGTTTTTGACAACCTCTGACACTGTAGAAACCACCAGAAGTTTAAACTATTCTCTACGGACATTCCAGGACTACATCCACACTGAAAGAAATTGAACCCTTTTGGAGTGCAGCGTGACTCCCCGTGCTGTTCGATCTATTAGGGACCGTTCAAAAACATTCGGCATGGTTTGAATGTCATCTGCAGCAGAAAAATACGCTTATGTATTTTCAGCCCTCCTGTTTCGCGCGTTCTTGATGCTTGATCACAGGGAAGAGGGAACGGGGTGCGACATTGACACATGCATCAATAAAAGGCCAAAGGATCCCTCGAAGACCCCCAATTCAGCAGCGCACTCAGTGGTACGCGCCAGCCTTTACCGAGAATTTTAAAAATATATCTTTATAGGGACAACCTGCCAATTAGTACTAGCCGCCTGAAGGCAGGCAATCCATTGACCCAAGTCCAACCTCAGATCCCTGTCTGCAGGCGGCTACGACTAGTTTTCAGGTTGTCTCTCTAAAGGCATACTTATAAATTGCTCAATAAAGATTGGCGGGTGTTATCAAGGGTGTTGCTGAAATGGGATACTTAGAGGGAACCTTTGTCGTGTTATTCATGCACATGTGAATGTCGCGTCTCCTGTAACCACACCGTATGAGGGGGCCAAACAGGAGGACTGAAAATGAATAAGCACGCTTTGCTCCTTTGGATCACGTTCAAATAACATTCAATGGTTTTAAACGGTCCCTAGTTGTTCCAGCATGTACACCAGAACCATATTTGCTGTCAGGCTGCACTCCGATGTGGATGCAGTCCCAGAATGTCGCTAGAGAAGGGCCTCAACGTCTGGGGGGGGGGGGGGGGGGGTGAGAAGTGTCAAAGGTTGTCAAGAACGTCGTACTGTTGCTCAACACACTGTGAACTGTCGTTTGTGACCGCGAAATGAGTGGGAATGAAGCAAAAGGGGTGACGTCATAGACGCTCTTTATGACACCCCTGAGGCCTTCCCGCGTCTATTCAGAGCGGCGGTGTACCTGAAACGTTTTGCTCGGCTACCCATAAGAAAACAGCATGATTTCAACTCTGGACGTCGCGTTCTGAACTCCATCGTTGAGACGTCAAAATAAGGATTGAAATGTGGATAAGATTGGGTAAGGTGACGTTTCCATCACTTGACACATCCACGGTGGCACTGAAGAGAACTGTGGTGGAATTTGGTGCCAGTGTGACAACATTAACAAAATTGTTTTGAAATTTGTTGCCAATGTGATAACATTAACACACGTTGGAGGTCACACGAACTTCATGCTCGGGCTCTTTTTCAGTATGTCGACGCCTTGCCTTTGAAGAGTCGTTGAGCCCAAAGGCGACGTCGCAGAGCGCCACGGTTTTGAATCATCAAAGAGGAATGTTTTAGGCACCTTTGAGCCAACCTGAAAAGGTATGCGTCACCAGGAGAGACAATTATGGGGTCTCGAAGAAGTGATTCTTTAATTGTGTTACGCCGTCTATTGTGCATTGTATGTCGATGTTGAGACCGGTGGACCCATTGGTCTTACTGGAGATGATGTCTCCCTTAACTCATCAACTCCTTTTAGTTAATTTCACTTTGACGCTTAAAAATACTAATTCAAAGAGACACTGCATAGGAATGGCTTTCTAATTTTTGGAACCGATCTGACCCTTAGAGATTTTGATATTACCGAAAATTAATAAGTGGTTCGAAATTCTTCATTCAGTCCTTCAGTGACCATAGAAACGGAAGATAACAGAGACAAGGCCGAAATAGGGAACTCGGAATTCCGAACGTCTAACCGGGAAAACAGATCGCAGATCAGAAAAGCAACTGCAATCGCTTAATAGTCGAAAGACATCAGAACCAGATGAAATAACTGTAAGATTCTACAAATATTATATGCGAAGCAACCTGCTCCCCTCCCACCAAGAGGTTATTGGAGAAAGCTGTACCAGCGGTGGGTGCTCAACACTGGAATAAAGCTCAGGTCATTCCCGTTTTCAAGAATGGTCGTAGGACATATGCAGATAATTAATAGGTCAATATCGTTGACGTCAGTCTGTTGTAAAATTAATGAAGCTGTTTTACCCTCAAGAATGTTTGCGGAGAACGAAAATCTTTTCTATAAAAATCAGTGTGGATTCTGCAAAACTCAACTCGGTCTGTTCCTCCGTGAAATTCATAGTGCTGTACATAACGACGCTCAGGTAGATTGAGCTTTCCTTGTCTTCAGGGAGACATTTGATACCATTTCGGACTGTCGATTAGTGAAGAAAGTACCAGTTTTTCGCGAGTATTGGACCAGATTTGCCACTGGATTCAAGACTTCCTCGCACATAGAACTCAACGCATCCTTATTAACTGATCAAAATCGAGAGATGCAAAAGCAGTTTCAGAACCACCCCAATGTATATAAATGTATAGCAAACTGTTTCGGAGGCTCTTTAAGGCAGTTCGCACAAAGTCTAGAACATAGTACAGATTTGCAGAATGTCATGAAGCGGATTGCTGAATGGTGTTGGCTCTGGCTTCTGACCCTGAATGTAAATGAATATAAAATGTTTAGCATACGCAGGAGACGAAATCACGATTGTACAACTACACTATTGCTGACAAATTGATGGAAACAGTATCTACCATAAAATATCTAGGAGTAACTGTACAGAGCGATCTTAAATGGAATGAATACATAAAACAATCAGTAGAAAAACAACACGCTGGTCTGGTATACATAGGGTAAGTCTTAAAGAAATGTAGCTCATCCACGAAGGAAGTGGCTTACAAGGAGCTTGTTTTATCTGTTCTTGAGTATTTTTGAGCTATGTGGGATCCCTACCAGGTAGGACTGATAGAAGAGATAGAGACGAATAGCCGCGCGTCTCTACACGGGATCGTTTTGTCTGTGCGAGAGCGTTACACAGAGGCTCAGCAAACTCTAAGGCTGAAGTTTCAAGAGAAATATTGAGCCTCACTGAGAAGGCTGCCATTGAAATTTCGGGGTAGGATTTTCCGAGAAGAGTGAGACAACATATTACTTTCTCCCACATCCATCTTGCGAAGTGGCCACGACGTGAAAATTTGAGAAATTAGACTAATGCGGAGGCTAAGTCACAGTCATTTCCCACGCACCTTTTTCAAACGGAGGACGAAGGGGGTATTAGTTAATGGTACCAGAAGTACCCTCCACCACCAACCATTAGATAGCTTTCGGACTGTGATATAGATGTTGATGTAGATATAGAATTCTTTGACGTTACCCACAGGGCAATGACACACATTTGGCGCTCGTTCATGATAGGCCCGAGCAAGGAAATGGCAAACCACCTGCTCAGATTTATATACATACACTCCTGGAAATGGAAAAAAGAACACATTGACACCGGTGTGTCAGACCCACCATACTTGCTCCGGACACTGCGAGAGGGCTGTACAAGCAATGATCACACGCACGGCACAGCGGACACACCAGGAACCGCGGTGTTGGCCGTCGAATGGCGCTAGCTGCGCAGCATTTGTGCACCGCTGCCGTCAGTGTCAGCCAGTTTGCCGTGGCATACGGAGCTCCATCGCAGTCTTTAACACTGGTAGCATGCCGCGACAGCGTGGACGTGAACCGTATGTGCAGTTGGCGGACTTTGAGCGAGGGCGTATAGTGGGCATGCGGGAGGCCGGGTGGACGTACCGCCGAATTGCTCAACACGTGAAGTCTCCACAGTACATCGATGTTGTCGCCAGTGGTCGGCGGAAGGTGCACGTGCCCGTCGACCTGGGACCGGACTGCAGCGACGCACGGATGCACGCCAAGACCGTAGGATATTACGCAGTGCCGTAGGGGACCGCACCGCCACTTCCCAGCAAATTAGGGACACTGTTGCTCCTGGGGTATCGGCGAGGAACATTCGCAACCGTTTCCATGAAGCTGGGCTACGGTCCCGCACACCGTTAGGCCGTCTTCCGCTCACGCCCTAACATCGTGCAGCCCGCCTGCAGTGGTGTCGCGACAGGCGTGAATGGAGGGACGAATGGAGACGTGTAGTCTTCAGCGATGAGAGTCGCTTCTGCCTTGGTGCCAATGATGGTCGTATGGGTGTTTGGCGCCGTGCAGGTGAGCGCCACAATCAGGACTGCATACGACCGAAGCACACAGGGCCAACACCCGGCATCATGGTGTGGGGAGCGATCTCCTACACTGGCCGTCCACCTCTGGTGATTGTCGAGGGGACACTGAATAGTACACGGTACATCCAAACCGTCATCGAACCCATCGTTCTACCATTCCTAGACCGTCAAGGGAACTTGCTGTTCCAACAGGACAATGCACGTCCTCATGTATCCCGCGCCACCCAACGTGCTCTAGAAGGTGTAAGTCAACTACCCTGGCCAGCAAGATCTCCGGATCTGTCCCCCATTGAGCATGTTTGGGATTGGATGAAGCGTCGTCTCACGTGGTCTGCGCGTCCAGCACGAACGCTGGTCCAACTGAGGCGCCAGGTGGAAATGGCATGGCAAGCCGTTCCACAGGACTACATCCAGCATCTCTACGATCGTCTCCATGGGAGAATAGCAGCCTGCATTGTTGCGAAAGGTGGATATACACTGTACTAGTGCCGACATTGTGCATGCTCTGTTGCCTGTGTCTATGTGCCTGCGGTTCTGTCAGTGTGATCATGTGATGTATCTGACCCCAGGAATGTGTCGATGAAGTTTCCCCTTCCTGGGACAATGAATTCACGGTGTTCTTATTTCAATTTCCAGGAGTGTATATCAAAAAATGTTTTGCATCACCCCGGTTCCCAGAACTCATGAAAACAGACGTTGAATGTGGATATTGTACCACAGACAAGGTCCTTTTGACTGTTCAGAGATGTCACTAAGCTCGCACAAAGATTAAATAACCGTGCATGAGCAGCGCCTATTAGACGGAGGGGGTCTGACAACCGATCAGTTCCAGTCATTCCACCAGGAAGGAGGAACACGGCTCTTTTAGTCTGTAGTTGAACCATGCCTAATCGGTCAATACCAAGCTTCGATCACGTCCGCATTGTTACTTTGTGCCAGCAAGGACTCTCAACAAGGGAAGTGTCCAGGCGCTCGGAGTGAACCAAAGCGATGTTGTTCGGACATGGAGGAGATACAGAGAGACATTAACTGTTGGTAACATGCATCGCCCAGGCCTCCCAAGGGCTACTACTGCAGTGGATGACCGCTATCTATGGATTATGGCTCGGAGGAACCTTGACAGCAACGCCACCATGTTGAATAATGCTTTTCGTGCAGCCGCAGGACGTGTTACGACTCAAACTGTCCGCAATACGCTGCATCTTCACCCCCGACGTCCATGGCGAAGTCCATCTTTGCAAACACTACAGAATGCAGCGTGGTACAGATGGGCCCAACAACATGCCGAATGGGCCGCTCAGGATTGGCTTCAAGTTCTGTTCACCGATGAGTGTCGCATCTGCCTTCAACCAGACAATCGTCGGAGACATGTTTGACGGCAACCCGATCAGATTGAACGCCTTACACACACTTTCCAGCAAGTGCACATAGGTTTTAGGATGCCGTTGTCTAGGGCCGATGTACGCTGCTGGTGGTCATGGAAGGCACCGTAACGGCTGTACGGTAAGTGAATGCCATCCTCCGACCATTAGTGCAATCATATTGGCAGCATATTGGCGAGGCATTCGTCTTCATGAACGACAATTCGCGCCCCCATCGCGCACATCTTCTGAATGACTCCTTTGACTTCCTTCAGTATAACGACATCGCTCGACTAGAGTGGCCAGCATTTTCTTCAGATATGAACGCTATCGAACATGCCTGGGATAGACTGAAACGGGATACTTATTTACGACGTGACCCACCAACCACTCGGAGGGTTATGCTGAATCGCCGTTGAGGAGCGGGACAATCTCTACCCACAGTTCCTTAATGAGTTTGTGGATAGTATTCCACAACGAATAAAGGCATGCGTCAAAGCAAGAGGACGTGTGTGAGCAGGGCCTGGCTAGACCGTTCGCCTGGTGTAAGTCTTTCGGTCTCACGCCACTTCGGCGACTTGCGCGTCGATATGGATTAAACAATGATGATTATGACAACACAACACCCAGTCCCTGAGCGAAGAAAATCTCCGATCCAGCCGGGAATCGAACCCGTGACTTTAGGATTGATATTCTTTAGCGCAGACTACTCAGCTTACGGGAGCGGACGCTCTATGTTGGTACAGCATGCCATGTTGTGGTTTTCATGACCAATAAAAAGGGCGGAAATGCTGTTTATGTTGATCTGTATTCCAATTTTCTGTACATGTTCCGGAACTATCAGAACCAAGCTGATGCAGTACTTTTTGTGTGTGTATTTAACTGGGACAGGTACTAACTTTTACAATGACTCCTCTCAGAAGAAGGAAGCTCTCGAAACCAGCCTACAAAAAATAAAGGGGGGGGGGGCGGAGGAGGAAGTGTCTGCAAAGTGTCGTATCTTCATCAATTACTTTCAGTTTTTATACAAAAGAAACGGTCACAGCAGTTGTTTTTACTGTAACTATTTATGCTCTCTACGATGTGCTGTAGTCGTTTGCTACGAAAGAGCAGACAGGATATTATACGAAATGAGGGCAAATACATAGTTTGTACGATGAACACGGTGAATGAACTGAGGAAAGTCTTGTGTGTGCCAGTACGGTGTGCGTGCGAATCGGATAATCTGCCAGTGAGAGTAGGGCAGCCACACCGAGTGCTAGCTAGCTTTTCGCTGTAGTACTCGGCGCCGACGTCACAGGAAAAGTTCGCAAAATTCAATTGTGAAACTCTCTCGCCCGCTGTTGTCCTCCGTTAATTATGTTTCTCTAATGGGCTTTCCGGAACACAGGAATTTTCTTCGATAATGAACAGAGGCAGCATCATTCTAGCTTCATAATTATTTTTCGACGAACATTGCCTTCAATTACGGTCTGAGTAATTCACAGAAAAATTTACAACACTCGCAGTCAAGTTCATTCAGTGTTTCGATTGACTTTTTAGGGACAAGAGAATGATTTGGTTTCCACAAATGACCGGATCTACAGAAACGGTTTCACAAACGGCATCGTTTTTTTCTACCTGCCATGACAATAGGCTTATAGTCTTGTTAGGACTTAAATATTGATTATTGTCATCCTCCTAGAAGCTACAGTAGAAGGGTAACAGGAATGTTTATTCACACAGACCGCGCGTGTCGCGGCATTTTATGCATGAACTCAGTACGTTCACCGAGAGAGTGACCAAAGTGTCGGAGTCTTTAATCCATTAAAATCCTATTGTAGAGAACCAGGGTTGAAATATCTCACTGTTTGCAACGTTTTGGGATTTCTGAGCCTTCCTCGAAGGCTTAAGGAGAATTGCGGTATAGTTTATTTGAAAAAGAACATTTCCCGCTGCATCCAATTCCACAGCGAGCTTGATTTGAAGTAATCTCGTCATCCATGCGACCTTAGATACTAATTCTCTTTCCCTCGACAAAGTGAGCTTGAAACATACAATGGTGTCCTAAGAACAACAAAAGAAATACCACAGTGGCCAGTATGCTTCCACAATTACTTTAGTTGAATGAATGTCGTAGCAGCGGTTTCTTCCCCGCGAATGATGCAACGCTCAGGTCAAATCATTCATAGAGAAATACACGTACGGACTGTTTATTCGTAGTTCATGAGTTAGTGCTAATAGAACAATTCGAAACTGTACTCACAAGAAAAAATTGTCAGACAAATTCGTAGGCTTCAACGGCCGTTGTTTTAGTAGTTTGCAACGACGCAGACCGATACCCAAATTTATTTTATCCGAAACCTGAAATGTCTGGCAGCACTAGAGGACAAACATTATTTTAGCTAGTCGAATTTAAAACAGCCTCGTCCTCGCAAATAAGTAGGGAGGATACTTGCTCCAACCCTACATCTACATCTACATGATTACTGTGATATTCACATTTAAGTGCTTAGCACAGGGTTTATCGAACCACAATCATGCTATCTCTCTACCATTCCACTCCCGAAAAGCGCGCGGGAAAAACGAACACCTAAACCTTTCTGTTCGAGCTCTGATTTCTCTTATTTTATTTTCATAATGATTCCTACCTATGTAGGGTGGGCTCAACAAAATATTTTCGCATTTGGAAGAGAAAGTTGGTGACTGAAATTTCGTAGATAGATCTCGCCGTGACGAGAAACGTCTTTGGTTTCTAAAGACGTTTAGGTCTGCGACAACGACCTCTGCAAGCTGCTCTTCTGCTGCAATCCCAAACGGTCTGCTCGTGGTTGGACGAGATGTTCCAAGACTGGAGACCAGACCCAGTACATGGTCACTCGTACGAGGTGACAATTATTGAACCATATGAAAAAAATGAAAAAAAAAACTACGGCGTTCACACACTTTTTTCAGTATATAAACATCACCACAGATATTCGGATTTAGGTTATGACATGTTTGATATGTCTGCCATCATTGGCGATGATGTGGCGCAGAGGAATAGCGAAATTCTGCATGACCCGCTGAAGAGCCGGAACATCGATTCTGTCGATGACCTCTGAATGGCTGTTTTCAGCTCAGCAATGTTTCTGAGGTTATTGCTGTACATCTCATCTTTTTCTTTGAGTCATCAGTCTTCTGACTAGTTTGATACGGCCCGCAACGAATTCCTCTCATGTGTCAACTTCCTCATCTTCCCTCTAGTACTATGGAAGTCATTCCCTGATGTATTAACAGATGTCCTACCATCTTGACCCTTCTCCTTATCAGTGTTTTCCACAAATTCCTTTCATCCCAGATTAAGCGCAGAACCTCCTCATTCCTTACCTTCTCAGCCTACCTAATTTTCAACATTCGTCTGTAGCACCACATCTCATAATCTTCGCTTCTCTTCTGTTCCGGTTTTCCTATAGTCTATGTTTCACTACTATACGATGATGCACTCCAGACGTACATACTAAGAAATTTTTTCCTCAAATTAAGGCCTAAGTTTCATGCTAGTAGACTTCGTTTGCCCAGGAATGCCGTTTTTGATGCTTATATGCTTTTGATGTCCTCCTTGCTCTGTATGTTATTTTGCTGCATAGGTAATAGAATTCCTTAACTTCATCTTGTTCGTGACCGTAAATCCTCATGTTAAGTTTCTCGCTATTCTCATTTCTGCTACTTCTCATAACTTTCGTCTTTCTACGATTTACCCTCAATGCATATTCTGTACTCATTACACGGTTCATTCCATTCAGCGGGTCATATAATTCTTCTTCACTTTCTCTCAGGATAGCTGTAATCAGCGAATCGAATCACTGATATCCCTTCACTGCCGGCCCGTGTGGTCGTGCGGTTCTAGGCGTTTCAGTATGGAACTGCGTGACCGCTACGGTCGCATGTTCGAATCCTGCCTCGGGCATGGATGTGTGTGATGTCGTTAGGTTCGTTAGGTTTAAGTAGTTCTAAGTTCTAGGCATCTGATGACCTCAGATGTTAGGTCCCATAGTGCTCAGAGCCATTTGAACCATATCCCTTCACCTCAACTTTTAATTTCACTCCTGAACCTTCCTTTTATTTCCATCATCGCTCCTTCGATGTACAAATTGAACAGTACAGCCGAGAATAGCATTCATGTCTTACACCCTTTTTAATCCTAGCACTTCGGTTTTGACCATACACACTTATTATTCCCTCTTGACACTTGTACATGTTGTATATTACCCATCGCTCCCAAAAGCTTACTCAAATTTCTCTCAGAATTTCAAAGACCTTGCACTATTTTACATTGACGAAGGCTTTTTCCACGTCAACAAATCATATGAAAGTGCCTGGATTTTTTCTTTAGACTTGCTTCCGTTATCAGCCGTAACGTCAGAGTTGCCTCTATGGTGACTTTACCTTTCCTAAAGCCAAAATAACCATCATCTAACATGTACTCAGTTTTCTTTCCCATTGTTCTGTTTGTTATTCTTGTCAGCATCTTAGATGCATGAGATGTTACGCTGATCGTGCGATAATTTTCGCACTTGTCAGCTCTTCCAGCCTTCGGAACGGTGAGGATGATATTCTTCCGAAACTCAGATGGTATGTCATCACACGAATACATTCTACACACCAACGTGAATAGTCGTTTTAATAGTTTTAGAAATTCTGATGAATTGTTGTTTATCCCTTCTGCCTTATTTGACCTTAAGTCCTCCAACGCTCTCTTAGATTCTGATTCTAATACTGAATCCTCTATTTCTTCTAAATCGATTCCCGTTTCTTGTTCCATCACATCACACGCATCTCAGAGAGACCTTGAATGTACTCTTTCCACCTATCCGCTCTCTACTCTGCATTCAACAGTGGAATTCGCACTGCAGTCTTAATGTTACCACCTTGCTTCTAATTTCACCAAAGGATTCCTATAAACTGAGTCAGTCCTTCCGACAATCATTCCGTTTTCGATTTCTTCTACTCTTTCATGCAGCCATTTCGTCTTATTTTCCCTGCACTTGCTATCTACTTCAGTCAATGACATGTATAAGTGGCGTTCAAAAAGAAAGGATCCAGAGGCATAATTACAGATAACAGTACTTGTATGTTAAAAGTATTCACCCTGGCTGTTGACACACTTGTCCCACTGTGACACAAGGCGGTGAATGGCTGTCTCATAAAATTCCTGGGGCTGCGATGTTAACCAGTTCCGCACCCAAGGTTGGACGTCGTCGTCAGATATGAATCGTTTGCATCTCAGAGCCTTTTTAAGGGAACCAAACATGGCGTAATCACAGAGAGATGTCCGGACTGTATGGAGGGTGGCCGACAACCTCCCATTTGAATTTCCCCAGGAGTGCCGCGAATGTGTTGGCTTTGCATTGTCGTGGAGCAGAATGACCCCACGGGCGAGATTGCCTGATCGTTTTGATTTGATCGCTTGGCGAAGGGTGATCAAGGTTTGCGAGTAACGTTAGGCATTCACGGTTATTCCGTGCTGCAGGAAGTGAATTAGAAGGGAGCCATTTTGCTCAAAGAAGAACGTCAGTATAACCTTTCCTGCACTCATGTGGATGGCCTTAGCTTTTTTTTGGTGGTGGTTACCCTGGATGCTTCCACTAGAGACTTTGTCGTTTTGATTCTGGTACGAAATGACGACACCATGACTCATCTCCGCCGGCCGCAGTGGCCGTGCGGTTCTGGTGCTGCAGTCCGGAACCGCGGGGCTGCTACGGTCGCAGGCTCGAATCCTGCCTCGGGCATAGGTGTGTGTGTTGTCCTTAGGTTATTAGGTTTAACTAGTTCTGAGTTCTAGGGGACTTATGACCTAAGATGTTGAGTCCCATAGTGCTCAGAGCCATTTGAACTCATCTCCGGCCAACACTCGTGGTGGCAGGAACGCATTCCCTTCCTGAGCGTAGTGCTGCACATGAACAAGACAGTGGGCTATTATACATGCTTCCTGGTGTGGTTGAAGACCGTGTGTTCCTTCATGATGGTGTGAACACTTCCGACAGTGAATCCGACTACGGCGGCTATGGCTTCCACTGTCACTCGGCGGTCCTGGGTAATGAGTGCATCTAACAGCTGGAGCATATCATCGGTAATGCAGTGTGATGCTCCAGACAGTGCGTTATCGGTTAACGACGCTCATACTTCCCTGAAGGGCTTGTGCCAGGCATTCTCCCTTTTCAAAGGACATGCAGTATTCGTTATATGATTGTGACTTTCGTCGATGAATGTCCGCTCATCCTACTCCTTCCGCTGTCAAGAAACGAACAACACCTCTTTGCTCTTCTTTTGACGCCGCCATTTCACTGCTTTCAGTGCGACTGGGAGCATTGGACGAGTGATCCATGCTGCTGCTAGCTCTGTGACGTGCACTCGTGCCCTCTAGCGACGGCTCTGGTCGGAACCACACCCCGTTACACAAGCCACGGTATTACCCTCCTGTCACTGGTTTGGGCATTAAGCACTCATGCTCGTTTCTTTTTGAACTCCCGTTATATATCTGTACTCCTGAATTTCGCTGAACATTTTTGTACTTCCTTCTTTCATCGATGAGCTGAAGTATTTGGTTATCCATAGTTTCTTCGCAGTTACCTTCTTTGTACCTATGTTTTGTTTCCTACTTCTGTGGTTGCCAGTTTTAGAGATGTCCATTCTTCTTCAACTGTACTGCCTACAGAGCTAGCCCGTATTGCTTTATCTATAGCCTTAGAGGACTTCGAGCATATCTCGTCACTCCTTAGTACTTCCGTCTCCATTTTTATTTTTATTTTTATTGTTATTTATTTATTTATTTATTTTGCATATTATGTCTTCCTGACTAATCTCTTAAGCTTCAGCCTACTCTTCATCACTACTAAATTGTAATCTGAATCCATATCTGCTCCTGGATACGCCCTACAGTCAAGTATCAGATTTAAAAATCTCAGTCTGACCATGAGGTAACCTAACTGAAATCTTCCCTTACTACACGGTCTTTTACTAGTATATGGCCCCTCTTGTGATTCTTGAACAAAGTATTCGCTGTTACGAGCTGAAATTTAGTACAGAACTCTATTAGTCTTTATCCTCTCTCATTCCTTGTCCTAAGCCCATATTCTTCTGTAACCTTTTCTGCTACTCCGGAGACTGTGGTAGCCAATGGTAGCCAATGGCCTCTGAGCACCATAGGTGCAGAAAGCAGCCCCTATAGTGCCCCTGCAGGGCATCAAACACTCTCCTGCTTCGATGGAGTCGAGCTCCGTCTTGCATGAAGCATATCTTGTCGAAATCAGGTCACTTTGGATAACGGGGATGAAATCATCGCCTGAAGCCTTTATGTACCGTTTGGTAGTCAGTGTACCATCACGGAATATCGCATAGATTATTTTGTTACCCGACATTGGGGGAATTCTCGATCTCGAAATACGGGTTCTCTGTACCCCCAGATGCTTATTGACGAAGCTATCTAAATGAAAGTGGGCTAGACCAAACCATGAACACACTAATTCCCGTCATACACCGTGACCAACCGTACAGTTTGAACGTCTTAACGGAAACCGTTCTGAAGTTCTGATGATTTTATTTCTTATACACACATCAAAATAAGTTTTGCATCACCTCTGTTCCGAGTCTTCCGGAACCTGCACAGAAAATTGGAATAGAAATCAATTTCATTATTTCCACCATTTTTGTTGCTCATGAAAGCCACACATTTCATGTTGTACCGCGATACAGCAAGGCCTTCATAGGTAGTGGTCCAAGATGCTGTACACTCCGGTACCTCTAATACCCTTATAGCATATCCTCTTGCACTGATGCATACCTGTATTCGTCGTAGCATACTATCCACAAGTTCATCAAGCTACTGTTGGGTCAGATTGTCCCAGTCCTCAACGGCGATATTGCGTAGATACCTCAGAGTTATTAGTGGGTCACGTCGTCCCTAAACAGCCCTTTTCAATCTATCCCAGATATGTTCCATAGGTTTCATGTCTGGAGAACATACTGGCTACTCTGGTCGAGCAATGTCGTTAGCCTGAAGGAAGTCATTCACGAGATGTGCACGATGGGGGCGCGAATTTTCGTATATGAAGACGAATGCCTCGCCAATATGTTGCTGATGTGGTTGCAATATCGGTCGGAGGATGGCATTCACGTCTAGTACAGCCGTTACAGCGCCTTCCATGACCATCAGCGGCCTACGTCGGCCCCACATAATGACACCCCAAAACAGCAAGGAACCTCCACCTTGCTGCACTCGCAGCACAGTGTGTCTAAGGTGTTCAGCCTGACTGGGTTGCCTTCAAACACGTCTACGACGATTATCTGGCTGGAGGCATATGCTACACTCATCAGTGAAGAGAACGTGATGCCAATCCTGAACGGTCCATGCGGCACGTTGTCGGGCCCATCTTTACCGCGCGGCATGGTGCAGTGGTTGCAAAGATGGCACAAAGATGGACCTCGCTATTGGGAGTCGGGAGTGAGGTTGCTCATGATGCGGCCTATTGCGCACAGTTTGAGTCGTAGCACGACGTCCTGTTGCTGCACAAAAAGCATTATTCAACATGGTGACGTTGCTGTCAGGGTTCCTCCGACCCATAATCCGTACGTAGCAGTCATCCACGGAATTAATAGCCCTTAGGTTCACTCCGAGAGGTCTGGACACTTCCCTTATTGAGAGCCCTCCGGGGGCAATGCAACCACCCGGACGCGATCGAACCGTGGTATTGACTGTCTAAGCATGGTTGAACTACAGACAACACGAACCATGTACCTCCTTCCTGGTGGAATGACTGGAACTGATCGGCTGTCGGACCCTCTCCGTCTCATAGGCGCTGCTCATGCATGGTTGTTTACATCTTTGGACGGGTTTAGTGACATCTCTGAACAGTCAAAGGGACTGTGTCTGTGATACTATATCCTCAGTCAACTTCTATCTTCAGGAGTTCTGGGAACCAAGGTGATGCAAATCTTTTTGTCATGTGTGTGGTTCAGTAATTGTCAGCCTGTAAGTACCTCAAAATTTTCGGATGTCGACAACGCGAAAAGAACGAGACATACGAAAAATAGACACATATCAAGAAAAATAGACACATGTCAGTGGATGGACTACCTACAAACTCTTATTACTTGCACTACAGGTGCTCAGCTCGAGATCTATTTGTAACGTCAAAAAAAGGTTCAAATGTGTGTGAAATCTTATGGTACTTAACTGCTAAGGTCATCAGTCCCTAAGCTTACACACTACTTAACCTAAATTATGCTAAGCACAATCACACACACCCATGCCCGAGGTTGGACTCGAACCTCCGCCGGGACCAGCAGCAGTCCATGACTGCAGCGCCTGAGACTGCCCGGTTAATCCCCCACGGTTTTATAACGTCAATATGGGTGGCAGGGCACTGGTGTGCAATTCACCATTGCTCAGGAAGGCGCAGTGGCTTGATGGCCGTTGGGAAGTTTATCCACTGGATTCCCACTCTGCAGTCGCGAACTTATTCGATGTGACAATACGGAGCGGGTGATTTGTGTACACATTCTGACAAGGCCCCCCTGGTGGTGCGCCCTGCAACTACGCCAGCGCGGCGTGTATTCCGATTCGGAGAGGAGCTCTGTCCTTTGATATGTGTCGTTTCTCTACACATCCTGCAGTTTTTGTGCAGCTTTCTATTGAAATCTCGGAGGTAATTATTAAAAACCCTGTATGTTTCTCGCACCAGGGTTCCTCCCATCGGAGGTTTGAGTGCTCCCTTGGGCATGCGTGTGTGTGTTGTTAGTTTAAATAGTTAGTTTAAATAGTGTGTAAGTCTAGAGACCGATGATCTCTCCACCCTCCTTACCCTCTCCCAAGGTGGCTTCCACCAGCTCCCCCTCCCAGATGATGTCCTCCTCCCCTTCATCTACCTCTCCTATCCACTTTGATCCTCCCCCCCCCCCCACTTCCTGTGTCTTTTCCTTTAGGCACCCTGCCTCCCTTCTTTCTCCTTTTCCCCCCATCCCCCTTCCTCCACCCCTCTTCCTGCGGGCTTCCCCTCCCCCTTCCTCCCTTCCCCCTATCTCCCCTGCCAGTGGCATCTCTGCTCTCCCCTCTCCCTCTCCCCCTCCTCCTCCTCCTCCTCCTCTCTTGACAGGTCCCCAGGCTTGCACACGCTCTGTGAACATTCTTGCGCCGGCGATCATCGCCATCAGTGTCTCATGTGTGTGCCTTCGTTTTGTGTTTAGTGTTCTTTCGCCGTCACGCCACCACTGTTCACGTGTGCCGTCGCCGTCATCCATGTTATGTGCGCTGTGTCAACAAGTGTTAGTGATTTTTCTCGTCCAGCTTGAACAGCTCGAAGTTTTTTGTTTTTCGTGTCTATAGTTTTTGTCCACCGTTTTTATTGTATTATCTGTGCCACCTATATGTAATACTTATTGTACAACTCAAGGCTGAAGAGCGTCGTAGTATGCTGCTGACAGCCCGCCTTTTTATAAGGTGATCAAAATAACAATAAAGAAAAAAAAAGAGACCGATGACCTCAACAGTTTTGTCCCTTAAGAATTCATACAAAGTTGTACATTCTTGCGCTGGAAGGAACTTGTGCAAGGTGTTTGGAGGCGTGTCTGAAGCCTCAGAAAAGAGGATAGATTTACGGCTTGTCCTAGAAGCTGCTCTCGACGAATCTAATACCCTCACGGTTAAGGTGGTCCAAAGCATTTAAATTTGATGGTCATGGAGATACCCCTTGAGTGCAATCAGAGATTATCTCGCATCATCCCTCCTCTACCATCAATAATAATTAATCTTTTATTTTTTAAATGAGCAAAGACTTCCTTACGTGTTAAATTAAACCACAAAGTAACGAGTCTTTTTTACAGAATGACTAAGCAATTGTTAAATCATCTTGAGTGCTACCTACAGTTCCTTCTCACAAAAACATCTATCGCATTGAGGGTGGACACATTATAAGACATTACTCCTCTCCCAAGCGACACCTCCTGCGCCTCCATTTAAAAACAGCCAAGTAAAAGTGTTTGCACCATACTTAGTTTGTAAATTGCTTGATTTATAGACTCTTTACTGCTGAACTGGCAAAAAAATAGAAGACTTCAGCCAGGAAAGGCTTTGTGTATGATAATTCCTTTTCTTTCGTCGCCGTATCTTGTATCTTCACGTGACCGGCAGGTAAATTTTTTGAATTGGCAGTGATAGAAATGTTTCTAATCGTGTAACCAAGGCGGGACGTGGGTACCAGTCCAGTAGTCATGTCAGCACCGGCTTAAGGCTACTCAAGCCGCCACTTGGGGTACAAGCTGAGAAGGGCGGACGTGAAAGATTTGTATATAGTGCGAATCAAATTTAATAGTGAAAACTGACAATGGAGATAGTGTAATAGGGAAAACGGAGGCAAGTGGGACGCCAAAGGATAAGTCATATGTGTGCAAAAATGTTCTCGAGCAGGCCTTTATTCACACAGTCATATGTATTAAAGCATCTAAAACCACATCCAACTATAGGTATACAAGCCCTCGTCGTCAATATGCCGAAAGGATTCGACCTGGGACCGACGCGTCTCCAGAAATTCCGGAACCGACGTGTTAAAGTTTCCGGGTAACCGGGCAAGTCAGTATGATCCTGCCACTGATAATAATAATACGTTTATCTGTTGCGAACTGAACAATGACGCTGACTCTGCGATACTGCAGTGCCTGTATTGTTCAGAATTACGATGTCTGAGGGAACATTCATAGTAATTCTGAGCAACAAAAGAACTGCAGTATCGTATGTATTCGTAGACATAGGGCAAGCTACTTCAATTGAAATATCTCCCCTGTACGGGAATATACATAATGAATATAAGAATACAGGTTGTAGAAATATGGTTGGGGAGCTATGGAAGTTTCAGACTGGAGTATCGCGTGTTGGTGTAGCCTATAGGTAAGGCGACCGCTTGCCATTGTCGTCGCTCTATTGTACAACCGATGGTTGTCCATATTAGGAAATGCGGATGCATCTCATAAAGCAGTTTCTGGTTTACTGTGGGAATTACCAACAGCATGGAGGTGGCATTTTGAAAATATTTTTAACTATACTATGTGACTGCTAGCTGTTGCTGCCTTTAATCATAAATATATGTCTGAGTAAAAACTAAAAGGAATTATCTTTACGTAAAGAAAAATGTTATCTTGGAAATGAAGTTCAACTCGTGTGCTACTCATATGAGTCATTTATAACAATCAGTGAATTTACTCGTGGCGCTTTTGTTGCCCTATGCATGTATCACTTTCAGAAGTCAAGTCAATAATCAAATTAACTAATTTAATAATACTGAACCTTACATTGCTCTTGTGTATATGTACCACCACAATAAAATTGAAACAATGAATAGGAGAGGGAGTATGAACGGGAACACTGGCGTATTTAAGTGAACAAAATAGTGACAAGTTTTTTTAAACCTTCAGCAACAGCAATTTCAATGAGAACGAACTCATTAATCTTACACAAAAACGACAAACACAATTCAGTTAAGCAATTGTGTTCGATAGGCAAGGCATATATTCGGAAAGAAGCTATACAAATTCTCCCCAGAATTAATCCCTTTTACAACGCAGTCCCACTTTGTTTACATGAATCCACTCTGAGTTTCAACACTATTCAAGTGGAATCAACTAGGACCTAGTATACCAGAAACTATGGCTCACCTGAGAACAGGGAGCTGAGAATCCCATTTAACAACCCCATCTTCATTCAGGCAGCAGCAGAAAACGGCGCGCTGTTGGCGAGGAGTGGTGTGCTGGCAGCTGCAATGTTCTGACTCGTGGACGAAGATATGTAAACTACTCGGTCTGGTGTACTGATTATCAGAACGCGGAAAACTTCACAATCAGTGCCCTGAAATCCCGGCAAATTCCAGTTGCAGGTGCACCCATGTGCTGATATGGCCAAAAAAATTTGACTCAAAGGAATTGCCAAACGTCAGACGGCCAACTCGGGACATATAAGTTCACCCTGTGACACACTGTATGTCCGAGATAATATGTAGTTCCACTGTCGGTACATCTGGAAACTGCCACAGGCTCTTACTCAACCACAAGATACAAACCACAGGTCTCACCCACAAGGGAAAGACCTCACGTTCTCCACCAAGGAAGGACCAAAAGATGAAGTCAAATCGAAAAATTACAATAACTTTCCTCCAAGTCTTGGCCAGTAGCCGTACTAAGAAAACGAAACCGTCCCCACACTGCATAAACTAATTGCACTGCATGTTAATCTTTAACTCTCCCCACTTGACTGTTCTATTGCCCTGGAAACTAATCCAAACACAGCACTGGGTTTCCCACGCTGGGGAGCAAGCCTCAACTTTTGATACACTGAGATGAGCCAATCAGCGCCTCCAGATCTCTCTGGTGTGAAAGAAGAAGACCTTAGACCAGGAAAGTGTCATTCCTACGGTATGCATGGCCGTGTTTAAGCAGAAAATCTCTACATAGACATGCTCATTTATGGAGTGATCAAATTTTTCAGTTCTCCCCGTCGGAGGTTCGAGTCCTCCCTTGGGCAATGGTGTGTGTGTCGTCCTTGGCGTAAGTTAGTTTAATTATATTAAGTAGTGTGTAAGTTTAGGGGGCCGATGACCTCAGCAGTTTGGTCCCATAAGACCTTACCACAAATTTCCAAAGAATTTAATTTTTCCGGGCCAGCCATTTCAAGTTTCTGAAAGAAGCCTATTAACCTTCCCAGACAGTCGTGCCAGTGAAATATATGTTTCTGCCGCTCACTGAACGAACCTGGATGTGTGTGTGTGTGTGGGGGGGGGGGGGGGGGGGATGGATTAAAGCCCTACCTCCACTATACATGTACGCCACCTGCCCTGTCTACATTGCCCTAACTTCAAATATGAGAGTGCACAGTATTTTATAACTTCCCACCGTATGTACAAAAGTTCAGTTTAAGGCAGTCTCTCTTAAATTGCCTTCTCCACCCACTTTCAGCCATCTGGCCGTCTTCCACGATGGACTCTAGTTCGGCCCAGTTATAATGTTTCGTGAACCGATGCCGTTATTTCCGACAATAGTGGAAGGAGGAGAGAGCTTCGGCAAGAAGTCCCTTTGCAGGTAAGAACCACTGAACACTGTTGTCAGAATCACCTGCATGGATAGGCCACAGCACACAGCGTTTATGGCCCCCAATTCACTTCGCTCCCGTTCTTGGTCGTCTCTACTATGACCCCCTGTGTAAAAGCTCTCTACAGGTCACACATGCAGTCACAATAACATTCTGCCTACAGTTTTCTCATGCAGAAGAAAAGTCATTAACCACACGTACGAAATGTTGTACTGGAGAACACCAAGTTCATGAACTAAAATATGAATGTTAATCTAACTGACATTATTGTTAGAGTGAGAGAGTGGCGAGCCATCTATCATGATAAACATGTCTCACCTTTATTGTTATAGCTGCACGGTATGAAGTGTGTCTGTAGTGAATGGACTATGTGAGTAAGATGTACAAATGTTCATTTCATTAGCTGAACTTACACCACATCTTGTCACTCCTTAAGGCCAGTGTTTAAAAAAACTTAACCATTGGTAACATACACTACGTGATTAAAAGTGTCCGGACACCTTGCTGAAAATGACTTCTATGTTCGTGGCGTCCTCCATCAGAAATGCTGGAATCAGTATGGTGGTGGCCCTTCCATAGCCTTGATGACAGCCTCCACTCTCGTAGTCCGATGATGGAAGGTTTCTTCTTCACAGAGTGCTGCTGAGAAGACAGGTATCGAGGTGAGTTGGTGAGGCCTGGCACAGTCGGCGTTCCCAAAAATCCCAAAGGTGTTCTATAGGATTCAGGTTAGGATTCTGTGCAGACCACTCCATTACAGGGATGTTATTGTCGTGTAACCATTCCGCCACAAGCCGTGTTTTATGAACAGGTGCTCGATCGTGTTGACTGATGGAATCGCCATCCCCGAATTGCTCATCAACAGTGGGAAGCAAGAAGGTGCTTAAACATCAGTGTAAGCCTGTAGTGTGATACTGTCATGCTAAACAACAAGGGGTGCAAGCCCCCTCTATGAAAAAAACGACCACACCATGACACCCAGGCTCCGAATTTTACTGTTGGCACTACACACTCTGGCAGATTAAGTTCACTGGGCATACGCTATAACCGCACCCTACCATTGGATCACCACATTGTGTACTGTAATTCATCACTACACAAGGTTTTTCCATTGTTCAATAGTCCAATGTTTACGCTCCTTACACCAAGCGAGGCGTCGTTTGGCATTTACTGGCGTGATGTGTGGCTTATGAGCAGCCACTCGACCGTGAAATCCAAGTTTTCTCACATGCAGCCTAACCGTCATAGTACTTGCAGTGGATTCTGATGCAGTTTTGAATTCCTGTTGGTGGTCTGGGTAGATGTCTGCCTATTACACATTACGAACCTCTTCAACTGTCGACGGTCTCTGTCAGTCAACAAACGAGGTCGGCCTGTACGCTTTTGTGCTGTACGTGTATCTTCACGTTTCCACTTCACTATCACTTCGAAAAAAGTGGACCTAGGGATGTTTAGAAGTAAGGTAATATCGTGTACAGACGTATGACAAAAGTGACACCCATAATCTTGAAACGTTCCCTTAGAAAAATTTATTAATTACTGTGCTGACAAGCTTCTTACATTACTTGATTTTCAAACAGCTGAGCAAAACTGAACGTACTCAGACATTTCTCTATTTACTTATTCTGATCAACACTAAACTGACAAACAATATTTTTAGCGTAACGCAATCTGACTGTCAAAAGTCCCTACAAAATAATGGCCATGGCTAACAATAACATATACCTTTCATGAATCACTTACCTCACAAAAATCTTCGTTACTCGAATTACGGCAATACAGCGGTCGCCAATACTGCCAGCTAAATAAAAGATTCTAAGTACTGAAGGCACTAACTAATGATAGGTACAGTTAGTAAATGAAAGATTTTGGTAAAGAACAAATAATGTATTTACTTTAATAGTGTTCAAAAGTCATAATATATTTATCAGTTCATGACATCCAGTCTTACAAATTTACTGTCTCTGATAGACACACGTCCAGATCATCCGCTCTCAAAACTCCGCCATCTCTCTCACCACATCCAACACAGCTGGCGGCTCACCTCCAACTGCGCAACGCTACGTGCTGTTCACATCCAACTGCCCAACACTACAATAGCGAATGTTCCAACAATGCCGACCAGCCACAGACTGCACACAGCACAGCCAGTGATTTTCATATAGAGCGCTACGTGGCGTTACCAGCATAACAACCTAAACAGCCTACTTACATAGCCTCCATGTTCCCCACAACTAATTTTGCAAATTGTTTTGCCAGCCGGAGTGGCCGTGCGGTTCTAGGCGCTACAGTCTGGAGCCGAGAGACCGCTCTGGTCGCAGGTTCGAATCCTGCCTCGGATATGGATGTGTGTGATGTCCTTAGGTTAGTTAGGTTTAATTAGTTCTAAGTTCTAGGCGACTGATGACCTCAGAAGTTAAGTCGCATAGTGCTCAGAGCCATTTCAACCATTTGAACAAATTGTTTTGGGCACTGGCCAAAAGATATTTGTTGAAAATTTTTATATTAACGCTAAAAAATGTATCAAATGCACACACTTATCGATACAATGTTGGTCAAAAGCTAAAATTTTCTCACAGTCCATAAAGACAGTCCTGACCATTCATCACAGTATTAATAACAATTTTGTGCACAAAGTGTGAGCACTAAAGAAAACGCACACAGGTATAGTGGATTTCCATGCAGTCTTGAAGAAGTAGTGTTGTCCTTCCAACGGACAACAGTGCTAACTCTTGACATGCAGATAGGTAATGGGCCACAACACAGCAAACCCACACCAGAGTCAGTCGACGTTTTGGAGAATATTGGTAGGTAGGTCATCACAGAGCAGACCCACGGTAGTCGTGGTAGAGATTATGGTATTGGTGGGCCACCAGAGGTGCAGACACACTGCAGTCCTTGTAGAAATAATGTTATTGGTGAGTCATCAAAGGTGTAGACCCACTGTAGTCCTTGTAGAAAGTATGTTACAGGTGCGCCATTAAAGGTGCAGACCCACTGTAGCCCTTGTAGAGATGGCTAGCAGCCATCCTTTGTGACTGTGCAGGTGCACAGTCACCATTGAAGAGTCTTGTAGATAATATAACAAGTCCATGAACCACCACTTGTTCACTCACAAAAAATTTTTTTTTCAAATGTCCTTAGAACCAGAAATGCTGTTAACCAGTCCCTTGCTGAATTATCAACATACGTGCAAGCACTAACAGTCCTCTTTTTTCCACATATAGTGCATATATTATGACCAACAGAAATGTGTGCAGTGAAATGAATGCTTACAAGATACTTAATTTGATGAACAGGTATCATCTACAAATTTATAACATGAGAATACAATAACAAAGGTAGAAAATACACCATTAAAAAACATAACAATAAAGATAACATTTGTAGTAATACAGACTTTACAAAAGAATCGAAATAACATATACATCAGTGTAACAGGAATTACGACATAAGTACATACATAAAAGACCAGAATAACCTTTGAAACATCAACTTCACACATGAGCATTAAAACAAAACAGAATAAATAATGTCTAAACATCTTTACAAAGTAAATAACATATTATTAGAAAAGTTCTACAACATAACTCTTATCAGCTAAACACATAGAGACAGGGAAAAAATACACAAGAGTACACAAACACGTAGTGGAATAACACAAAAGAAAAGGACAGGGTTTGTTTTCAGTGTAACATTTCGTACTGCAGTCCAACCCCAAAACTTCATTCCATAGATGTTTCCTCTTATTTCTACGTTTGTTTCCACCAAAAAAAATCCTATCCAAGCATGCTTTCTGTATTGTATATTCACTTATTTCTTACCTCTTTACTTATTTTCCATTATCTTACCTCATCATTTATTTCAAAGAAAATCCTACGTAAACCTGTCATCCCTAAACCCTACTGTTTGGTTGATATCCTCTTTCAAAATAATTGTTCCTCATTGTACAATACACATTTTACCCAAATCTTTTTCATATAACTTCTCAATGCATTCTTTCCTATTCTCCATAGCTAGTTTCATATATAGTATCCCCCCCCCCCCCCTTTAGCTAACTTAAATCTACTGAGCTCAGATACATAAACTAAGGGACGAGACAATGCAGCAGTACGAAACAAATTAACACAAACAGCACTGACAAAAAATGCAAATTGGCAAAGCAGGTAGTAGTATATCTCAATTAGCAAAGCAAATGCAACATTACAACTAATATACGGCAATGTGCGGCAAACCAGAAAAATAAACCAGTAGTAAAATTGGCTTAACAGAGTAATACAAAGTGAATTTCAGTAGCACTATGCCTGGCAAACAGCAGCAGCAAATGCAATAACTGATATCTAATCATGACAAACCCACAAGAAGAAAAAAATGGTACACTAAAGACTACAATGCAGATAAGGGAAATGTCTATTCACATCCTAATGTCTGTGTCATTAAAGTGGTGCACCACAACTTATTCTGCAAAAAAAAGTACTTTGAAAAAAAATATGGATGAAGTACTGTTATTAGTCCCTTCGTATTGTCCTTTCCTTTCCAAGTGCTCCTTTTTCGAAGAATGTGGATCATAAAATTATTATTTAATAGATCTGTTCACACAAAGTGTTCACATTAGCAAATGCATTTAATTTTGTTTTTTAAAACCAATGCTGCAACACAGCTGGAAACCAGATATCAAATGAAATAAGCAACTATGTAAAGCAAAGCATAAAAACATCATTCAATAGTCATGGGGCATTTAATAAGTTAGTAGAAATTGTCATAATCAGGTGTGCAGATGTAAGAATGTTTCCCATCAGTTTATAAGCATTTCAGTAATTAGCACAAAGTACGCACTCCACAATATAATCATATGTTTCCAAGTAATAAGCGTGTTGTATTTGCGATGCTCTCTGAAAGGAATGTCAATAGCGAGGTTGATGGCCTCTTTTTTTCTGCACTTAATGCTTTTCCTCTAAGCGACTGGCACAGCTGGGTGCCCACAATGCGTTAATTCAAGGTCACTTAGATTTCTTATCGAAATATTTACGACAGCAATTTGCACTACAGTGACAGCCCGATATTTAAAAATTTCACAGGTCGAGAATTTGCGTTACAAATGTGTAGAAACAAAATCCTATAAATATAACAGTGTCCAAAAAATATTCGGTGGCATTGTGATACATTCACGCATGTACAAACATTTCATAACACTTAAAGTACGACTCTTGGTTTCCAACATTCTTTTTCACGTGTGTCAGAGACCCTAACCGCTATTCATTACTCCTTACCTTATTACACATATACATATTCGTCGACACTTCTTCAATATCTCATCATAATAAATACGTAGCGTAGTCAAATTCCTCATATAGCATCAGCTTATTGATCATAAACATACCTCAACAGCATAGTACACCTCGTCATCGTAATAATAACACCATAACACCTCAGTCAAATCTCAAACACGTTGTAGCTTTCTGCAATAATTTCAAAACCTAAAAAGAATTCTCTGCTCATTTGAATAGTGTCATCTACCTCAAACGTACTTTAAAAATCATGATCCCATACCAAATACATCATTCAAAGCTCTCATGGTATCACAATGGTTCCGAAAAAAATTGAACAAAGGAATGGCTCTGAGCACTATGGGACTTAACATATGAGGTCATCAGTCCCCTGGCTTAGAACTACTTAAACCTAACTAACCTAAGGACATCACACAGATCCAAGCCCAAGGCAGGATTCGAACCTGCGACCGTAGCGATCGCGCGGTTCCAGACTGTTGTGCCTAGAACCGCTCGGCCACTCGGCCGGCAAAATATGAACAGTTCACAAAGTACAGACAAAGTACAGTTTCATAGGGGTGAAGTTATCCAACTGTGTAATTACGTAAACATATGTCACTGCCGTATTAAAAAAAAAAAAAGTTTGTCTCTCTCAGTTAAATAATCAGATAGCTGTGTAATTCATGTGTTAGAGAAATATGGTACCGATGTGTGAAATTGTATAAGCAAATACCATGTTAGCTATGGCTCCTTGTGCCTGCCAAACACATGGTACACAAAGAAAGAGCGTACTCCCTCGAGGTTTAATGTAATTATACCCTCAGGTGTTACAGATTACAGCAATGGAATTAAATGTATCACGGAAAACCTTTGTATCTTTATAATTCAAAAATATTTAAAAATAAATGTTTTAAGTACAAAATTAATCACTCTGATTCGTGTACTGCAGCGCTAAACTGTGCGTCTTGTTGTAAGATAATCTCTGTCATTATTTAAGGGTAAAAAATGTGACAAGTGTCGTAATTATCGTCGTCCGTAAGCAAATTTCTGTGGAAGTCAATGTACTTACCTCGTAATAAACAAAAGCGAAATGCTATGCGTATAGATATCGTAGTTATTACGTAGAGTATCGTGATCAAGAAAGTACTACGCTGTAACGTATTGTTGTGCTACGAAAAAGGCTGTCTCATTGTAGCTATACCACAAAAGTTACTACTAAAACATGTTTTACTTTCCAGAAGAATTCAGAAAAACTGTGCAGATATAAGACAGATACAGCGCAAAAGCAATAATACACTCCTGGAAATTGAAATAAGAACACCGTGAATTCATTGTCCCAGGAAGGGGAAACTTTAGTGACACATTCCTGGGGTCAGATACATCACATGATCACACTGACAGAACCACAGGCACATAGACACAGGCAACAGAGCATGCACAATGTCGGCACTAGTACAGTGTATATCCACCTTTCGCAGCAATGCAGGCTGCTATTCTCCCATGGAGACGATCTTAGAGATGCTGGATGTAGTCCTGTGGAACGGCTTGCCATGCCATTTACGCCTGGCGCCTCAGTTGCACCAGCGTTCGTGCTAGACGTGCAGACCGCGTGAGACGACGCTTCATCCAGTCCTCTGAAGCAGAAATATCGGCCGGAATACGTCAAAGAAATTTGACAGCACTGTTACTGGTCACCATGCATGTGAACGACCTGGTAGACAAAGGATAATCATAGAGGACGTAACTATATAAAGAGAGCTCACGGAGATAGACACATTTCCCGAAATGCAAGACGGAAGGAAGATTATCAGAGCTTGATGCAATGAAACTCAGTAGTCAGTATCACTTTTCTTGCACGCTAATAAAGAAGCAAACACTATATAATTTGAATAAGCAACCGGTAACAAGGAATCGGAGTCGGTGATAGCCGTGAAGTATCTAAGAGAACATATCTGAAGTGATTATAGGTAGATCTACCGCATAAATCTAGCCTGAAGGACTGAGACATATCGGAAAAATTTACGTACGAGGGAAACTACATTCAAAACTTTCTTTTTAAGTGTGATTCGCTATTCTGGGACATTTACCAAACTGTGTAAATGGGTGTTATACACAAGATTTAAGATAGAGCTACGCGCAACGTCGCGGGTGTTGTATACTTAGCGCGAGAATCTCACAGAAATGTAAGCCAAACTTCAGTGGTAGACTGCTGAACAAATGAGCTTTGATTCCACAGAGAGATCCTTTCAAAATCACAAGAGCCCACATTCTTGTATTAGCGAAGTTACACAGTACTGCTGTAACATCTCATGAGAGGCAGTGCATGGAGATCAGAGAGTTTAGCCGAATAAAAGCAGCCAGTGCTGAGGAAACTGCATTACAGAATGAGAGATCTAAAGTTCTAATTCAATTTTACAGTCTTGGACACTAAAATGATAAATGCTGCACAAAGTAGAGGGGATGAAAAATGCAGAATGGCAACTACAAGGAAGGCGTGTCTGATGACTGGAAATTTGTTGACATCGAGTATAGATAAGTGTTATGAAGTTTTTTCTGAAAGTATTTGTCGTTGAAACAGCAAAACATATCCATATGAGCTTTGTAATGTTGTCGCTCTAATTTGTTATGTGAAAGCGGTGCTGATAGACAATAAAAGAGAGTTAAAAGCTGTGAGCTTTCTGAGGAAGTTAACGTTGCATTACTGAGCAACTGTTCCACCAGGTATCCAATCTAGCTTACCAAATTTCCAACCAGACTAACATTAATTATAATCTTTTAATAGTCATACGAAAACCGGTGATACATATATATAAAAAAGAGGATTTAAATAAAAATAAATAAATCAGTTTATATTTGGAAATTTATTTTAACATTGATCATTGAAATTTCAGCATATTAAACTTGAGTCATAACTAAGCTGGTGCCTTATTTTGGATTGTGAAAATGTGAGTTTGTAATCTTACGGAACACATCAAATAGGGAGCCAAGATTTGGAGACTGCATACAACACTAGATTCATAAAATAACACACGAAGAACATTGAAACACATGTAAGAGGAAATTAACCACAACCAACCGATTCAATTTTCACCCAAAGAAGTAACGTTCGTAGCACAATCCTGTCCATCATTTAATTACCACACCCTGGTATACTAAATTCATACTAACTCTCTGTGAAATCTTCCCGAAAAGAATAGCTGAGAGCTACTTTGATGATTACACCACATGCTTCACGTGGTTAACTTGCTTTACACAAAGAGTGTAATGCCACAATAATTTTGATAATTAAAATAAATTAGATCGAAAAGCAATTTACAAAATAAAAACCTCGAACTGGTTACTATCGTCTTACTATTAATCTGATGGGTCAAACAATTGTATAAGCACGTGGTACTGGTCTCACGAAGTACACCCCACGTGGATTGAACATAAAGAAAAGTTGCTATATTGAAAAATATTGTTAAGGCGAGACGTTATAATCTCACGCACATTCGCATTTAAGATTGATGATCTTAGTTAGAATTACTGATCAACACGTGGTTCCACTTTACTCACAAACTAGTGACAAAGCAACTACTGTAAAATAATCTGAAGGTCGCACTCGAAATACACTGCGTTGCAACTTAAGATAACATTAGATATTTTAGAGCTAAACCTGAAATAAAGTTGATTAAATTTGCAGTTAGGCTGAACTTAAGAAATCCATTGTCCTGCGGACTTAGCAGACACGCGCTTAGCCGGAGATCTTACCACTTCAGACGCTCGCCGCGGACAGACTGACCTGCGCTCCTACCAAGGAAGTGACCAGAGGGCAGCTTCCTATACCGACATGACAAGGGACGGACAGAACCATACTAAGGATAGTAACCTCTTTGCTTTTAGAAAGCGTAGCTACCTGTTCCGACATTGGTCCTACTGTTATCTAGCAGGCAGGCTGGTCTGCTACCCTCAAGCATACAACTAGAAATACATTTGCTCATTCATCCTCTCACACAGAAGGGAAGGGGGATGACAGTATCTTATCATATACAGTACATAAAAGAAAGCGGATGTAGGTTCCGTATGAGACTGTGTGACATGAATTGCATATAAACTGTGTTTTAAAGTGTAGTAGTGTGACAGATCATTCTTGTTTATGTGTAAAAGTAACACGTTCCACTACTCAGTCTCCTCGCAGATAGTCAGAAACGCCACAATAAATTTAGAAGAGGAATTTATGCCGTAAATGATAACAGATTTAAGAAATTAACATGAAAGGAATCTAACAGAGACCTTTCATAACCCCAACGCTCCGGGAAAAGACTGTGCAGGGAATTTTCTGGCAATGCTAGGACATTCCCAAGCAGACTTCTCACACCCAACTTAAACAAAAAATGTAAAGAAAAGGGAAAAGGTCACCAGCTACTTGCTAAAATACCACAATTTCAACACATCATTAGAATCTACTAATTTCAAAGAGCATAAAACAATCTTTGACACCTATTTAAAAGATAGTGTAGACATAATTTGGTGAACAAGTAAAAACATTGGTGCCTGTGTCATTAATATGAAAACAATTTTTGGTTGTTACCCTTATGGAGTTCACCAGTATTTGCTCATTGCAAGAGCCAACTGATCATAGGGAATTTTATGACTGTTTATTAACAAGTAAAATTTATGAAAATAGCAAAGGTGCCACAGCAATTTAAAAAAAAAAAACATGAAAATAATACCAGTATTATAAAGCAGAACATTACAATGCACAATCCGCAAAAGCAAAAAAAAAAAAAAGATAAGAGAAGAAACATGTTTTACAAAGTGGTTATCGCAAAAAATTCTATATCTTATAAAACTAATAATTTGTAGAATTAAAATAGCTTTGTGGCACTAATTTAATCACTCTACTATATTTCAGTTAGTTATCAAACAGTGATCACTATGTCATTATACTGAAACTACAATTAATTATGCGATTGTTACCCTTAATGGGTTCTTCACTTTAAATATGCCCCATGCAAAGGCTAATCAATCACTGTCCAATGGGCATGAATAGCTATCTGACTGATAAACGAACCAATGCCACAGGAATGAATTTACAAAACAAAATATCACAAATCTAATACAACACACAAAAACAAACATTGAAAAATAAAACAGCTCTGAAAGTACAGTAGCCAACGACTAAAAAACACCAATAAATAAAACACCTGCAAAATACAAGAGTCAAAGTCTAAAAAAAATAGAACACCTGCAAAATACAAGAGTCAGTCTAATAAACACCAATAAATCGAACCCCTGCAAAACACACGAGTCAAAGTTTCTCTGACAGAACACACGTACATGCATTGGACTAAGAACCGTATAATCACTGTTCACTGACACACTCAGTAGTTCCATTGTTCCGAGGCACAATATAAGGGGAGGGGGGGGGGGGCGTCACCGCAGCTGTCAGTAGGGATTTTTGTCCATCTTTTGCGTGCAATCCCGCCTTCTCTGCCCTCTCATATAGTTTCTCTTGGTGGCCCGGGTCACGTACATCTCGATTTGGTTCCATGTTTGTGTTGTCAGATTCGTGCGGTATCCTCGTTTGACACGCCAGGTTGATATTCCTGGGCAAGGATGACACTTAATGGCTCTTCTTTGTGTCACCCTTAGCTACCAGAGAACATAGAACTATGATGTACTGTCGCTTGACAGTGGGCATCCACCAGGAAATGTTGATAAGCGTCGTTGAAGTCTGCCAGTTTCTCTGGACAGTATGGGTCAAAAGGCTCCACGCCCCTTGTGTTTTACATTCTTGAGTTATCCTCAATTGGCTCGCCGGTTTGATATTCCTGGGCAAGGATGACACTTAATGGCTCTTCTTTGTGCCACCCTTAGCGACCAGAGAACATCGAACCATGATTTACTGTCGCTTGACAGTCGGCATCCGTCAGGAAATATTGATAGGCGTCGTTGAAGTCTGCTATTTTCTCTGGACACTACCTGTCAGAAGGCTCCACGCCCCTTTATCCCCTGTCTTCTGTCGTTTCACCGCGCCCATCTCGCCACGGTCGCGTGCGTGTGGTGCGTTGCCAGCAGATGGATTTCCGCGCGGTGGACCGCTCGCCCATCTCAGGTCATCGCCTCCGCAAAGGGTCGCACTGGTGCGGCCGCCCATTAGCTCCAGGTGCAAGGGAAAGTGTTTGCCACATACCTTACAACTAGTCCTCCTCCTCACTGCTCCCGCTGTCTCGTAAGAGTTTAGCCGGTTCGCTTTCAGGTTCTCAACTGCATTCACAGAAATTGTTCATCATAGTTATGTGACTACAAAATGTCATACATAATACCACTTAGTATTATCTTTCACAATTTTTTTCGAACAAAAGTGAGACTTAATTTTTTTTAAATAAAAAAATTAGATGAATCGACAGTATAAAAATATAAGTTAAATGACTTGACAATATAAAAAATAAAAGTGAAAAGACTTGACAATATAAAAATAAAAATTAAATGAACTGACAATATAAAATCTAAATCCACATCACTAATGTGGTTCACTTACGTTTTAATAAATCAAATGCTACTTATTAATTCACTAAATGAATAGGATTATGCCTTGTGCAAGTATAGGTCAGGACAGCATAGGGTTCACATGTTATATAAACACACATGCACACCTGTTGTCCATTCTACAAACTAACTACCCATAAACATGCATTACTCAAAATTTTACTTCAATCCACTACTAGTTAATCCAACAAGCTACTTCAATGCTACTTCAACATCGTGTTTTTACCACTACAACATTTTTTTTAATTCGTCCTTTTCTGGACGCTCGCGGCATTTGTCTTGTCACATGATAAATATGGAGAAACTTTCCTTAAACATACACAGTAAAAAGAACAATGGTTATTTACACGCCAAAACATTTATACCAGTTGACACACCTGATAAGAGACTCGGAATTATACATTTATCATACTCATATGTTCATACATAAAACAGTAAGACAATTTCATCTAAAATTACGTTATACCAGAATTAATAACACAGATGACTCTGAAAAGAGTAAAGATATTTTCATTATACAGGTTATACTACATTTTCTTACCTATTTTGCTCCCATTTCGTTCATTCTTTCAGTTACCTTTCGCTTCCAAATCAGTTATTTCGCCTGTGGTGGTTATTCTGGATTCATTTCTCATGAATGGAAAAATTGTGGTCACCTCTATTCTGTAAAACAGTTTTATCTTAACATATTGAACTTACAACAGACACAAAAGATCCGAATCCTCCTGTAGTTTAAATGACAAATGTTTTGCTTCATACTTATTTCCGTAAACCAAGCTTTCCTTCGGCTCCATAATCAAAATTATTTAATCTTCCTCTACCTTCAAGAGGGAAATTTCCTCAGTACAAATCATATAGGCTGCAGTGCATCCCGCACCAGCGAAAACAGTAAGCTGTAATGCTCACAGCATCAGCAAAACACATAAACGTCACTTTTCTAGGACAAGTATTTAAGCAGAACAATTTTTCAGGCTCTGGCTCAATATCAGTCAAGACTACAGAAAGGATCCATATTTCTGTTCCATTCTCCATTTGCTTAAAAACTGCTCGTATTTGACTACCACAATAATATTTCAGGGCCACGTAAATTACACAAACCACAATTTTTCTTTTACCTTGAAGGGAATCAGTATACTGACGAAATCCACAGACAGCACTTTATGTACTCAGCTATAAAGAACAAAAAAAG
Source organism: Schistocerca gregaria (assembly GCF_023897955.1). NCBI lineage: Eukaryota > Metazoa > Arthropoda > Insecta > Orthoptera > Acrididae > Schistocerca > Schistocerca gregaria. The sequence continues at coordinate 514,848,715 of NC_064921.1, read as the reverse complement.
ACATATATCATCAATATTAACATATAATCGCATATTGGGAAGCCAATGGTTAAACAATCGTATTATCGCATCCTGTTTTCAAGATTCAAAACTTACTCATTCCTTTCTCAGAGTTCTCCTATATTAAAATATTCATACAGCACGCATACTATAGTAAGAGATCCTCATTTATACTGACAGATATAGAATAGTAATAGATAGATAGTAGCACTGAAAGCAGAAAATCGGAAACACGGCTACTAACAGCTGGGGACCTGGGTTTGCCAGACCCATAATACTCACAGATCGGATATTCCCCTGAGTTTTGCATTAATTCAACACAGATCTTCCTTCTCTCAGGAGCGACTCTTCTCAATTTACACCAAAAAACCATAAACAGCATTTCACCCGTTCACAAAGAGACCTTTTATCTTCACCTTTGGACCAACCTAAATCCTAATTGCACAAGGAAAAAAAAACTAAAAACATCACTTCAATCAATCACATAGAAACATCTTTATCATTATTTTTACCAACATATTATTCAAAATGCATTTATCACAAATTCAATTGTTTCTCTTCGCCGTTCTCTCTACTTCTCACTGTCCTTTCTACTCATTTGCCATGTCGCTCATTTGCTCCGATTGGGCGCCTTCTGCGCTGATCGTTTCTCGTTGCCGGTTTTGTTAATTTCCATTTGCTGGAGTATGTCTAATGTTAGGCGGCCGAATTTCAACATCATGAGGTGCTCCGCCTACAGTCCTATTCCCACCGTATTCATCATAGTATCGATTCTGGTTGCCGTACCTGTAGCGTTCACGATCTTGTCCACGTCCTCGATCATTTTCGTTGTTCCACCTGTGTTCGCGACTGTCACCCCAGTTTCTATACGGTCGGTTCCAATTATTGTTCCGTTCGCGTCGCGACGACCAGTCACGCCGTCGATTAGTACTACGGCCACGACTGCGATCGCGCTGCTGTGCCCCGTAATAACTTTGTGCCTGATTAGGCGAGCATTCTGCTGTATTATATTCCAACTCTTGGAGAAGGGTCTTAAACGTTTCCACGTCCTCTTTGCATCGTCCCGCAAGAATGACGTGGTGCAAGTGCATCGGCAATTTGGTGATGCATATCCTAATTAGTTCCGCAGGTCCGTATGGGTCGTATAGAAATTGATTTGCCTGCAGCATGTGGTCGAACAGGCGGGCTGGGCTGCCGAAACCAGACTGGTTCAAATTTGGCAGCATAATTATGCCATGCTTGACCCTATCTTGTGCCGCTTCCGACCAATAGGCGGACAGAAAGGCTTGTCGAAACTCCCGAGTGGAGTTGCAGTGACGCGATGCCGACCTCATGCGAATCGCCGGTTCGCCTTCCAAATAGCCACACATATATTCTATCTTATGTGAACTTGCCCAGTCAGGGGGAAGACAGAATTCAAATTGCTCGAGCCATGCTCGTGGATGTATTCCTTTTTGAGAATTTCTAAATATCTCAAACTTTCTCACCGTAAGGAAATGTTTGAAATCAAATCCCTGCATTTCCTCCCGGCGAGGCCCTTGAATGTTTCTATTTTTCTCATGTCTGCCCCTCAAAATACATTCTTCCCTGTCGTCAAAATCTCCCTCGTGGCCGGAGTCCCTCTCTGCACTGTGCGTACGTCTATTGTTAGTGCTATTGGCGAGTTCGGAATCACAGCCCATGCGGCCTTCCAGATGGGCCACGCGTTCTTGTAATTCGCCTGTTACAGCTTTGTGCCGCCTGTTCACTTCGAACTGTCCCTTCTGAAATCTAAGAAGCGAACGCACTTCTTCGGTCTCTGCGACCGCTACCGTTGTAGTATTGTTATCGCTCTCCGTCACCTTCATCATGCCTACGATGTCCGCTAATGCCGCAATCTTATCATGTATTTGTGTGTTGTCCTCCGCCCCAGTCTGCTTCAATTGTTCTACTTGCTGTTCGAGTGCGTGAATCGCTTGACTGTTGTCCGCTACTGTGTTGCTAATCGACACGGGACAATGCGTTTCCGCCTCCTGGACCCTCGAGAGTACCTGCTGGTGTTCTCTTTGGCATTGTTCTCTCAGCGCTTGTAAATTCCTAAGTAGCTGTTCTTCGCTCTCTTTCGATTCGGCATCGCGACTCCCCTTGCCCTCTTCTAAGGCTTGCAGACGGTCATCGATTTGTTCAAATGTACGGCCTAATTCTTTCATGATATCACTTTTTATTTCACTTGCCAGATTGTTTATTCTTTGTGAGATATCCTCAGACACTCTCTGCATCAACTTGTCAACTTTATTTGTCTGCTGGATTAGTTTTTCGTCTATTTGCTCGCCTAGCTCCCGGATCGATTTTTCAGATTTTTGAGTCATTTGTTCGCCTAGCTCACGGATAGATTTTTCAGATTTCTCTGTCATTTGTTCGCCTAGCTCACGGATCGATTTTTCAGATTTCTCTTTCATTTGTTCGCCTAGCTCACGGATAGATTTTTCAGATTTCTCTGTCATTTGTTCGCATAGCTCACGGATAGATTTTTCAGATTTCTCTGTCATTTGTTCGCCTAGCTCACGGATCGATTTTTCAGATTTCTCTTTCATTTGTTCGCCTAGCTCACGGATAGATTTTTCAGATTTCTCTGTCATTTGTTCGCCTAGCTCACGAATAGATTTTTCAGATAATTCTTTCTGTTCACGAAACGAGTTTTCAGATTTCTCTGCGTTTTCTTTATTTTGTTGCAATAAGGCTTTCATGAGTTCTGCCAAATCAATTTGGTTAGTTGGAGGCAAATTAATTTCTGGCTCTGATGTGAGCCCGTTCGTCCTGTTTTGCATTTCCTCTGAAGTATTTCCCATTGCATTTTTGGAACCGTCCGATGCGTTAATATTCGAAATCAGATTATCACCTTGGTCCATGTTGCTTAAGTTGTTGGACTGCCTACTTTTAGCTTGGCTACGTCTCAGCATTAGTTCAATTTATTATACCCGGTACGCAACACACTAATCAGAATAAATGTATCCCCCAAAAATCACGACAGTCACACGAAAGGTACCCAACCTAGTACGCACTTTTTCACACTCAAAACAAATTTATATCTTTGATCGAAACAGAACAATTTACAAGACAGAAAAAAAACACACACACATATAAAACACACAAATATAGAAAACAAAACAAGACAAACAACACAACGCCGCTCAACAACGCCGTGAATCTATTGAAAGTATGCTCCAAAACAACGTAGAAGTTGTTTGAGCGCTACAGGGGGAAAAAAATTTAAATTATACAACGCTCGCAATCTAACGTTTCAGAGATTCCAGAGTCTAGCGGAATCACAGAACAGGGTCGCCATGTGTAATGTTGTTGCCTTAATTTGCTATGTGAAAGCGGTGCTGATAGACAATAAAAGAGGGTTAAAAGCTGTGAGCTATCTGAGGAAGTTAACGTTGCATTACTGAGCAACTGTTCCACCAGGTATCCAATCTAGCTTACCAAATTTCCAACCAGACTAACATTAATTATAATCTTTTAATAGTCATACGAAAACCGGTGATACATATATATAAAAAAGAGGATTTAAATAAAAATAAATAAATCAGTTTATATTTGGAAATTTATTTTAACATTGATCATTGAAATTTCAGCATATTAAACTTGAGTCATAACTAAGCTGGTGCCTTATTTTGGATTGTGAAAATGTGAGTTTGTAATCTTACGGAACACATCAAATAGGGAGCCAAGATTGGGAGACTGCATACAACACTAGATTCATAAAATAACACACGAAGAACATTGAAACACATGTAAGAGGAAATTAACCACAACCAACCGATTCAATTTTCACCCAAAGAAGTAACGTTCGTAGCACAATCCTGTCCATCATTTAATTACCACACCCTGGTATACTAAATTCATACTAACTCTCTGTGAAATCTTCCCGAAAAGAATAGCTGAGAGCTACTTTGATGATTACACCACATGCTTCACGTGGTTAACTTGCTTTACACAAAGAGTGTAATGCCACAATAATTTTGATAATTAAAATAAATTAGATCGAAAAGCAATTTACAAAATAAAAACCTCGAACTGGTTACTATCGTCTTACTATTAATCTGATGGGTCAAACAATTGTATAAGCACGTGGTACTGGTCTCACGAAGTACACCCCACGTGGATTGAACATAAAGAAAAGTTGCTATATTGAAAAATATTGTTAAGGCGAGACGTTATAATCTCACGCACATTCGCATTTACGATTGATGATCTTAGTTAGAGTTACTGATCAACACGTGGTTCCACTTTACTCACAAACTAGTGACAAAGCAACTACTGTAAAATAATCTGAAGGTCGCACTCGAAATACACTGCGTTGCAACTTAAGATAACATTAGATATTTTAGAGCTAAACCTGAAATAAAGTTGATTAAATTTGCAGTTAGGCTGAACTTAAGAAATCCATTGTCCTGCGGACTTAGCAGACACGCGCTTAGCCGGAGATCTTACCACTTCAGACGCTCGCCGCGGACAGACTGACCTGCGCTCCTACCAAGGAAGTGACCAGAGGGCAGCTTCCTATACCGACATGACAAGGGACGGACAGAACCATACTAAGGATAGTAACCTCTTTGCTTTTAGAAAGCGTAGCTACCTGTTCCGACATTGGTCCTACTGTTATCTAGCAGGCAGGCTGGTCTGCTCCCCTCAAGCATACAACTAGAAATACATTTGTTCATTCATCCTCTCACACAGAAGGGAAGGGGGATGACAGTATCTTATCATATACAGTACATAAAAGAAAGCGGATGTAGGTTCCGTATGAGACTGTGTGACATGAATTGCATATAAACTGTGTTTTAAAGTGTAGTAGTGTGACAGATCATTCTTGTTTATGTGTAAAAGTAACACGTTCCACTACTCAGTCTCCTCGCAGATAGTCAGAAACGCCACAATAAATTTAGAAGAGGAATTTATGCCGTAAATGACAACAGATTTAAGAAATTAACATGAAAGGAATCTAACAGAGACCTTTCATAACCCCAACGCTCCGGGAAAAGACTGTGCAGGGAATTTTCTGGCAATGCTAGGACATTCCCAAGCAGACTTCTCACACCCAACTTAAACAAAAAATGTAAAGAAAAGGGAAAAGGTCACCAGCTACTTGCTAAAATACCACAATTTCAACACATCATTAGAATCTACTAATTTCAAAGAGAATAAAACAATCTTTGACACCTATTTAAAAGATAGTGTAGACATAATTTGGTGAACAAGTAAAAACATTGGTGCCTGTGTCATTAATATGAAAACAATTTTTGGTTGTTACCCTTATGGAGTTCACCAGTATTTGCTTATTGCAAGAGCCAACTGATCACAGGAAATTTTATGACTGTTTATTAACAAGTAAAATTTATGAAAATAGCAAAGGTGCCACAGCAATTTAAAAAAAAACAACATGAAAATAATACCAGTATTATAAAGCAGAACATTACAATGCACAATCCGCAAAAGCAAAAAAAAAAAAAAAAGATAAGAGAAGAAACATGTTTTACAAAGTGGTTATCGCAAAAAATTCTATATCTTATAAAACTAATAATTTGTAGAATTAAAATAGCTTTGTGGCACTAATTTAATCACTCTACTATATTTCAGTTAGTTATCAAACAGTGATCACTATGTCATTATACTGAAACTACAATTAATTATGCGATTGTTACCCTTAATGGGTTCTTCACTTTAAATATGCCCCATGCAAAGGCTAATCAATCACTGTCCAATGGGCATGAATAGCTATCTGACTGATAAACGAACCAATGCCACAGGAATGAATTTACAAAACAAAATATCACAAATCTAACACAACACACAAAAACAAACATTGAAAAATAAAACAGCTCTGAAAGTACAGTAGCCAACGACTAAAAAACACCAATAAATAAAACACCTGCAAAATACAAGAGTCAAAGTCTAAAAAAAATAGAACACCTGCAAAATACAAGAGTCAGTCTAATAAACACCAATAAATCGAACCCCTGCAAAACACACGAGTCAAAGTTTCTCTGACAGAACACACGTACATGCATTGGACTAAGAACCGTATAATCACTGTTCACTGACACACTCAGTAGTTCCATTCTTCCGAGGCACAATATAAGGGGAGGGGGGGGGGGGGGGCGTCACCGCAGCTGTCAGTAGGGATTTTTGTCCATCTTTTGCGTGCAATCCCGCCTTCTCTGCCCTCTCATATAGTTTCTCTTGGTGGCCCGGGTCACGTACATCTCGATTTGGTTCCATGTTTGTGTTGTCAGATTCGTGCGGTATCCTCGTTTGACACGCCAGGTTGATATTCCTGGGCAAGGATGACACTTAATGGCTCTTCTTTGTGTCACCCTTAGCTACCAGAGAACATAGAACTATGATATACTGTCGCTTGACAGTGGGCATCCACCAGGAAATGTTGATAAGCGTCGTTGAAGTCTGCCAGTTTCTCTTGACAGTATGGGTCAAAAGGCTCCACGCCCCTTGTGTTTTACATTCTTGAGTTATCCTCAATTGGCTCGCCGGTTTGATATTCCTGGGCAAGGATGACACTTAATGGCTCTTCTTTGTGCCACCCTTAGCGACCAGAGAACATCGAACCATGATTTACTGTCGCTTGACAGTCGGCATCCGTCAGGAAATATTGATAGGCGTCGTTGAAGTCTGCTATTTTCTCTGGACACTACCTGTCAGAAGGCTCCACGCCCCTTTATCCCCTGTCTTCTGTCGTTTCACCGCGCCCGTCTCGCCACGGTCGCGTGCGTGTGGTGCGTTGCCAGCAGATGGATTTCCGCGCGGTGGACCGCTCGCCCATCTCAGGTCATCGCCTCGGCAAAGGGTCGCACTGGTGCGGCCGCCCATTAGCTCCAGGTGCAAGGGAAAGTGTTTGCCGCATACCCTTCTTTTGTTGTCGACCGCGCTCCCGAAGTGGCCCGGTTGACAGTGTGTCCTGCTGGGAAACCCACCGGTTTACAACTAGTCCTCCTCCTCACTGCTCCCGCTGTCTCGTAAGAGTTTAGCCGGTTCGCTTTCAGGTTCTCAACTGCATTCACAGAAATTGTTCATCATAGTTATGTGACTACAAAATGTCATACATAATACCACTTAGAATTATCTTTCACAATTTTTTTCGAACAAAAGTGAGACTTAATTTTTTTTAAATAAAAAAATTAGATGAATCGACAGTATAAAAATATAAGTTAAATGACTTGACAATATAAAAAATAAAAGTGAAAAGACTTGACAATATAAAAATAAAAATTAAATGAACTGACAATATAAAATCTAAATCCACATCACTAATGTGGTTCACTTACGTTTTAATAAATCAAATGCTACTTATTAATTCACTAAATGAATAGGATTATGCCTTGTGCAAGTATAGGTCAGGACAGCATAGGGTTCACATGTTATATAAACACACATGCACACCTGTTGTCCATTCTACAAACTAACTACCCATAAACATGCATTACTCAAAATTTTACTTCAATCCACTACTAGTTAATCCAACAAGCTACTTCAATGCTACTTCAACATCGTGTTTTTACCACTACAACATTTTTTTTAATTCGTCCTTTTCTGGACGCTCGCGGCATTTGTCTTGTCACATGATAAATATGGAGAAACTTTCCTTAAACATACACAGTAAAAAGAACAATGGTTATTTACACGCCAAAACATTTATACCAGTTGACACACCTGATAAGAGACTCGGAATTATACATTTATCATACTCATATGTTCATACATAAAACAGTAAGACAATTTCATCTAAAATTACGTTATACCAGAATTAATAACACAGATGACTCTGAAAAGAGTAAAGATATTTTCATTATACAGGTTATACTACATTTTCTTACCTATTTTGCTCCCATTTCGTTCATTCTTTCAGTTACCTTTCGCTTCCAAATCAGTTATTTCGCCTGTGGTGGTTATTCTGGATTCATTTCTCATGAATGGAAAAATTGTGGTCACCTCTATTCTGTAAAACAGTTTTATCTTAACATATTGAACTTACAACAGACACAAAAGATCCGAATCCTCCTGTAGTTTAAATGACAAATGTTTTGCTTCATACTTATTTCCGTAAACCAAGCTTTCCTTCGGCTCCATAATCAAAATTATTTAATCTTCCTCTACCTTCAAGAGGGAAATTTCCTCAGTACAAATCATATAGGCTGCAGTGCATCCCGCACCAGCGAAAACAGTAAGCTGTAATGCTCACAGCATCAGCAAAACACATAAACGTCACTTTTCTAGGACAAGTATTTAAGCAGAACAATTTTTCAGGCTCTGGCTCAATATCAGTCAAGACTACAGAAAGGATCCATATTTCTGTTCCATTCTCCATTTGCTTAAAAACTGCTCGTATTTGACTACCACAATAATATTTCAGGGCCACGTAAATTACACAAACCACAATTTTTCTTTCACCTTGAAGGGAATCAGTATACTGACGAAATCCACAGACAGCACTTTATGTACTCAGCTATAAAGAACAAAAAAAAGACATATATCATCAATATTAACATATAATCGCATATTGGGAAGCCAATGGTTAAACAATCGTATTATCGCATCCTGTTTTCAAGATTCAAAACTTACTCATTCCTTTCTCAGAGTTCTCCTATATTAAAATATTCATACAGCACGCATACTATAGTAAGAGATCCTCATTTATACTGTCATATATAGAATAGTAATAGATAGATAGTAGCACTGAAAGCAGAAAATCGGAAACACGGCTACTAACAGCTGGGGACCTGGGTTTGCCAGACCCATAATACTCACAGATCGGATATTCCCCTGAGTTTTGCATTAATTCAACACAGATCTTCCTTCTCTCAGGAGCGACTCTTCTCAATTTACACCAAAAAACCATAAACAGCATTTCACCCGTTCACAAAGAGACCTTTTATCTTCACCTTTGGACCAACCTAAATCCTAATTGCACAAGGAAAAAAAAACTAAAAACATCACTTCAATCAATCACATAGAAACATCTTTATCATTATTTTTACCAACATATTATTCAAAATGCATTTATCACAAATTCAATTGTTTCTCTTCGCCGTTCTCTCTACTTCTCACTGTCCTTTCTACTCATTTGCCATGTCGCTCATTTGCTCCGATTGGGCGCCTTCTGCGCTGATCGTTTCTCGTTGCCGGTTTTGTTAATTTCCATTTGCTGGAGTATGTCTAATGTTAGGCGGCCGAATTTCAACATCATGAGGTGCTCCGCCTACAGTCCTATTCCCACCGTATTCATCATAGTATCGATTCTGGTTGCCGTACCTGTAGCGTTCACGATCTTGTCCACGTCCTCGATCATTTTCGTTGTTCCACCTGTGTTCGCGACTGTCACCCCAGTTTCTATACGGTCGGTTCCGATTATTGTTCCGTTCGCGTCGCGACGACCAGTCACGCCGTCGATTAGTACTACGGCCATGACTGCGATCGCGCTGCTGTGCCCCGTAATAACTTTGTGCCTGATTAGGCGGGCATTCTGCTGTATTATATTCCAACTCTTGGAGAAGGGTCTTAAACGTTTCCACGTCCTCTTTGCATCGTCCCGCAAGAATGACGTGGTGCAAGTGCATCGGCAATTTGGTGATGCATATCCTAATTAGTTCCGCAGGTCCGTATGGGTCGTATAGAAATTGATTTGCCTGCAGCATGTGGTCGAACAGGCGGGCTGGGCTGCCGAAACCAGACTGGTTCAAATTTGGCAGCATAATTATGCCATGCTTGACCCTATCTTGTGCCGCTTCCGACCAATAGGCGGACAGAAAAGCTTGTCGAAACTCCCGAGTGGAGTTGCAGTGACGCGATGCCGACCTCATGCGAATCGCCGGTTCGCCTTCCAAATAGCCACACATATATTCTATCTTATGTGAACTTGCCCAGTCAGGGGGAAGACAGAATTCAAATTGCTCGAGCCATGCTCGTGGATGTATTCCTTTTTGAGAATTTCTAAATATCTCAAACTTTCTCACCGTAAGGAAATGTTTGAAATCAAATCCCCGCATTTCCTCCCGGCGAGGCCCTTGAATGTTTCTATTTTTCTCATGTCTGCCCCTCAAAATACATTCTTCCCTGTCGTCAAAATCTCCCTCGTGGCCGGAGTCACTCTCTGCACTGTGTGTACGGCTATTGTTAGTGCTATTGGCGAGTTCGGAATCACAGCCCATGCGGCCTTCCAGATGGGCCACGCGTTCTTGTAATTCGCCTGTTACAGCTTTGTGCCGCCTGTTCACTTCGAACTGTCCCTTCTGAAATCTAAGAAGCGAACGCACTTCTTCGGTCTCTGCGACCGCTACCGTTGTAGTATTGTTATCGCTCTCCGTCACCTTCATCATGCCTACGATATCCGCTAATGCCGCAATCTTATCATGTATTTGTGTGTTGTCCTCCGCCCCAGTCTGCTTCAATTGTTCTACTTGCTGTTCGAGTGCGTGAATCGCTTGACTGTTGTCCGCTACTGTGTTGCTAATCGACGCGGGACATTGCGTTTCCGCCTCCTGGACCCTGGAGAGTACCTGATGGTGTTCTCTTTGGCATTGTTCTCTCAGCGCTTGGAAATTCCTAAGTAGCTGTTCTTCGCTCTCTTTCGATTCGGCATCGCGATTCTCCTTGCCCTCTTCTAAGGCTTGCAGACGGTCATCGATTTGTTCAAATGTACGGCCTAATTCTTTCATGATATCACTTTTTATTTCACTTGCCAGATTGTTTATTCTTTGTGAGATATCCTCAGACACTCTCTGCATCGACTTGTCAACTTTATTTGTCTGCTGGATTAGTTTTTCGTCTATTTGCTCGCCTAGCTCCCGGATCGATTTTTCAGATTTTTGAGTCATTTGTTCGCCTAGCTCACGGATAGATTTTTCAGATTTCTCTGTCATTTGTTCGCCTAGCTCACGGATCGATTTTTCTGATTTCTCTTTCATTTGTTCGCCTAGCTCACGGATAGATTTTTCAGATTTCTCTGTCATTTGTTCGCCTATCTCACGGATCGATTTTTCTGATTTTTGAGTCATTTGTTCGCCTAGCTCACGAATCGATTTTTCTGATTTTTGAGTCATTTGTTCGCCTAGCTCACGGATCGATTTTTGAGATTTCTCTGTCATTTGTTCGCCTAGCTCACGAATAGATTTTTCAGATAATTCTTTCTGTTCACGAAACGAGTTTTCAGATTTCTCTGCGTTTTCTTTATTTTGTTGCAATAAGGCTTTCATGAGTTCTGCCAAATCAATTTGGTTAGTTGGAGGCAAATTAATTTCTGGCTCTGATGTGAGCCCGTTCGTCCTGTTTTGCATTTCCTCTGAAGTATTTCCCATTGCATTTTTGGAACCGTCCGATGCGTTAATATTCGAAATCAGATTATCCCCTTGGTCCATGTTGCTTAAGTTGTTGGACTGCCTACTTTTAGCTTGGCTACGTCTCAGCATTAGTTCAATTTATTATACCCGGTACGCATCACACTAATCAGAATAAATGTATCCCCCAAAAATCACGACAGTCACACGAAAGATACCCAACCTAGTACGCACTTTTTCACACTCAAAACAAATTTATATCTTTGATCGAAACAGAACAATTTACAAGACAGAAAAAAACACACACACATATAAAACACACAAATATAGAAAACAAAACAAGACAAACAACACAACGCCGCTCAACAACGCCGTGAATCTATTGAAAGTATGCTCCAAAACAACGTAGAAGTTGTTTGAGCGCTACAGGGGAAAAAAAATTAAGATTATACAACGCTCGCAATCTAACGTTTCAGAGATTCCAGAGTCTAGCGGAATCACAGAACAGGGTCGCCATGTGTAATGTTGTTGCCTTAATTTGCTATGTGAAAGCGGTGCTGATAGACAATAAAAGAGGGTTAAAAGCTGTGAGCTATCTGAGGAAGTTAACGTTGCATTACTGAGCAACTGTTCCACCAGGTATCCAATCTAGCTTACCAAATTTCCAACCAGACTAACATTAATTATAATCTTTTAATAGTCATACGAAAACCGGTGATACATATATAAAAAAGAGGATTTAAATAAAAATAAATAAATCAGTTTATATTTGGAAATTTATTTTAACATTGATCATTGAAATTTCAGCATATTAAACTTGAGTCATAACTAAGCTGGTGCCTTATTTTGGATTGTGAAAATGTGAGTTTGTAATCTTACGGAACACATCAAATAGGGAGCCAAGATTGGGAGACTGCATACAACACTAGATTCATAAAATAACACACGAAGAACATTGAAACACATGTAAGAGGAAATTAACCACAACCAACCGATTCAATTTTCACCCAAAGAAGTAACGTTCGTAGCACAATCCTGTCCATCATTTAATTACCACACCCTGGTATACTAAATTCATACTAACTCTCTGTGAAATCTTCCCGAAAAGAATAGCTGAGAGCTACTTTGATGATTACACCACATGCTTCACGTGGTTAACTTGCTTTACACAAAGAGTGTAATGCCACAATAATTTTGATAATTAAAATAAATTAGATCGAAAAGCAATTTACAAAATAAAAACCTCGAACTGGTTACTATCGTCTTACTATTAATCTGATGGGTCAAACAATTGTATAAGCACGTGGTACTGGTCTCACGAAGTACACCCCACGTGGATTGAACATAAAGAAAAGTTGCTATATTGAAAAATATTGTTAAGGCGAGACGTTATAATCTCACGCACATTCGCATTTAAGATTGATGATCTTAGTTAGAGTTACTGATCAACACGTGGTTCCACTTTACTCACAAACTAGTGACAAAGCAACTACTGTAAAATAATCTGAAGGTCGCACTCGAAATACACTGCGTTGCAACTTAAGATAACATTAGATATTTTAGAGCTAAACCTGAAATAAAGTTGATTAAATTTGCAGTTAGGCTGAACTTAAGAAATCCATTGTCCTGCGGACTTAGCAGACACGCGCTTAGCCGGAGATCTTACCACTTCAGACGCTCGCCGCGGACAGACTGACCTGCGCTCCTACCAAGGAAGTGACCAGAGGGCAGCTTCCTATACCGACATGACAAGGGACGGACAGAACCATACTAAGGATAGAAACCTCTTTGCTTTTAGAAAGCGTAGCTACCTGTTCCGGCGTTGGTCCTACTGTTCTCTAGCAGGCAGGCTGGTCTGCTACCCTCAAGCATGCAACTAGAAATACATTTGCTCATTCATCCTCTCACACAGAAGGGAAGGGGGATGACAGTATCTTATCATATACAGTACATAAAAGAAAGCGGATGTAGGTTCCGTATGAGACTGTGTGACATGAATTGCATATAAACTGTGTTTTAAAGTGTAGTAGTGTGACAGATCGTTCTTGTTTATGTGTAAAAGTAACACGTTCCACTACTCAGTCTCCTCGCAGATAGTCAGAAACGCCACAATAAATTTAGAAGAGGAATTTATGCCGTAAATGACAATAGATTTAAGAAATTAACATGAAAGGAATCTAACAGAGACCTTTCAGCTTGACAACTTCACCATCAATGCTCTTGGTAACAAAGAGCTGATTTTTGCTGAATCTGCCACTTTGAAGTTGGAGAGATACGGCGCTGAGTTACATAACTATTTGAACAACTTTTCAATTACAAATTAGTGGTATCAGGTACATCTGTAGATAATAGCAAATTATCTCTCCCAAAATTTTGCGATTAACGTGAGCTGTAAGTCGAATAAAAGGTATACCTATGGCCTCCATAAATAAATGACAGTGGCGACTGAATGCAAAGTACATCTATACAGTGAGCTAAAGACGCCGCCTGCACCTTTGTAGGGGGTGTAATTTCGCTCCTGCGCCGCTAGCGTGGCTGCGAAGTGTCGATGATATGAACTGGACGAGTAGTGCTCACCAGAAGCCTGCAGACCGGGTTGACGTTCTTACTTACACCTACAGATTACACTTGCCATTTCCTTGGCGACCTAATTTTTCTTCCGTTTCTATTATTTGGTGGCCTTACAGTCCTTTGTCTTACACTACTGTAGGCAGAAGCTATATGTTTGTAGAAATGTTTCTTATACAAACGTCTTGTAAAATGCAGTTTTACGGGGTCCACCGAATTCTTGCTTATTCGTGGACCGTGTCGTTTGGTCAAATACAGACTTCCAAGGGAGCGAGGTGGCGCACTGAACTCGCATATGGGACGACAAAGATTGAAATGCCAGTCCGGCCACCCAGATTTAGACTTTCCTCTATTTCCATAAATCGCGTAATGCAAATGTCGTGATGGTCTCATTGTAAGGTCACTGCCGATTTCTTTGTCCATGGTTCCCCTAGTCCAAGCCTGCGCTCTGTCTCTAATGAACTCTTTATCGAAGACATGTTAAACTCTGATCCTAATTCCTTCTTCTTTGCAATCTTCCTACAGAGGTGCTCTGTCACATTTTCTGCTCAGCGCCTACGTCTAAAAGGAAGTGTCCTTCTGCATGAGCGTTCTAGAAGCTGCAGCGTTAAGTTTCCACTTCATTCACACCAATTGTTAAGTAGCACCTCCTGCTACGAACTAGGGCATTTATTTGTAATAAACGAAGAAACTATATATGAAAGCAATCAGTGTGGTGACAGTCCTTCCCCTCACATTGTTTCTGAGCTTATCAGCGGTTAAATGTTAGAACTACATGTGAAGGTCCACATTATTAGCTGAGAAACCCGTAGTTTCCCAGATATTTATTTGTTTCAAACTTCTATTAGTCCATCTCCTTGTGTCTCCTTTCTCTGTCCATCTCCTCCTCACTAATTCTTCCGTCCTCATCCTCCTAATCCTTCTCCTCCCACTCTCTCTGTCCACTTCCCCCTCTGTCTCTGTAAATCTGCTCCTTCCTCTCTGATCTGTGAATCTTCTCCTCCCCTTATCTCTGTCCATTTCCTCCCCTTACTGCTCGCCTTCATCCCCTTTCTCTGTCCATCACATTGTTACTACCCCCCACGCTGACCTCAATGCAAGGTTGTTGGCTTTTGGCCCCGATAAAGTATCTTTACAGATAATACCTAATATGTGTACTACATTAGTTGAAATAGATCCTGGTGCTTAGGAGATTTTCAACATACACACATGTGGCATATAATCCACACACATTATATGTCTGATTCTCTACTGCTTTACACCTTATGTCTTCAGAGATTATATTAAATTTGTGGGTGGTATTCAGTCGTGCAGCTTGATTTTAAGTCCAAAAGCAATATTATTGGCTCGTTGAGGCGCTCATCCTCGCGAGCTGGTTGACATACTGAATAGCACAGATAAGAGACAAATTGCACTTCACACTTTAGAAGGTATTGCAAGTCAACCAGATAGGGGAAATAAATTCCAGCACTTCGTTTAAGAATATTTTTACATCACCTCTTCTCACCCACAATCCCCACTCCCAGTAGTAGTGTGGGACCTTACACTGTTTTTTATCCAAATTATTGACAGAAGTCAATTACAATGGAACCTAGCCTAGCGCGCATACTTCGTTCCAGAATCTTGTCGTAGTGAGAAGCACTCGTTAAATAAAACATTTAGACGGCCGACGTGGCCGAGCGGTTCTACGCGCTTCAGTCTGGAACCGCGCGACCGCACGATCACAGGTTCGAATCCTGCCTCAGGCATGGATCTGTGTGATGTCCTTAGGTTAGTTAGGTTTAAGTAGTTCTAAGTTCTAGGGGACTGATGACCTCATATGTTAAGTCCCATAGTGCTCAGAGCCGTTGAAACATTTAATCCCATTTAAATTAATGTAAAATACGACAATGAGTTCCATGCAGAAATAGTACTAAAACTTTGAAATGATAAGCACAGCAATCAGTCGTCCTTCTCTTTGCAGGGTTTATTTGGCAAATCTAGATTTCTGCTTGTGCCTAGCCGTTATCAATGGTTCAAATGGCTCTGAGCACTATGGGACTTAACTGCTGTGGTCATTCGTCCCCTAGAACTTAGAACTACTTAAACCTAACCAACCTAAGGACATTACACACATCCATGCCCGAGGCAGGATTCGAACCTGCGACCGTAGCAGTCGCACGGTTCCGGACTGCGCGCCTAGAACCGCGAGACCACCGCGGCCGGCTCGTTATCAATGCACCATTTCAATGTATCAGTCCATGTTCCAGTACGGTAGTCCCCTGTTGTTCTGGATTTTGTCACAGTGCTTGTAAGACATCATTGTCTTGAAAGAATGAAGATCTCTTAATTCTTGGGATGGTCGGTTTCCCTCGTCAAATGATCAACGTGTACTATAACTACCAGTGGCTAACACCCTCAATATGGTTAAGTTCCACCGTGGCGTTTGCAGTAACGGAAGGCGAAAGGTGGACACCAAGAAAGAAGTCTGAAGTGTCGGTACTGTGAAACTTGGCGAGGCCTTGAGAGTTGTTGAGGCTGCTGTAGGCCGTTAAGCCGCCTGCAGCTGCAGACGGGAGGGCGGCCATAAGCAACAAGCGCCGTGGCAGGGCTGGGGCACTCCTCGACCGGACTCAGGAGGGCGGAGAGGAGGGAGAGGTCAGCCGCCGCAGCTGCTGGAGGCCCTCCAGGTCGCGAGTCGCGGGCGCGCATAAGCGCCTTCCGCCTCCAGCTCCCCCGTCTGGGGCGCCCGCTGCGATCAGACAAGCCGCCACACGTGCGAGGCTCGCTTTTGTTCACGCGGTTGGCACTCCTGCCTGGGGAGGGAGTGTTGCGCGCACGGCTTCCCCACAGCAAACGCCTCGTTATCTAATGGTTGTCGCAGCCCTGCTTCAAATGCATCAGCACTGCGCCTTACAAACAAAACACGACGTATAGACTTTGCAAGATCCCCTCGCTTCTAAACTGATACTGTTATTACTCAGCTTAGCCGCGAGTCCCTAGGGGTTGGTATATGTGACGTACAGTATAACTGGTCAGCATTTCCACCCGGAATTTGAGAGTGTAAGTCGGACCTTCCTTGATCCGCCTTGGTGGATCGTGTCGTCGGATTTCCTCCTACCTGTGCGCGGTGCAGCTCTCGTAAATGTCGTCCCGTGCAGATTCTTCATTGGCGCATTGGACGTCTCTGTCGGTGGAACCAAATTATCTGAAATTGCTGTCGATCAACTGTGGGGAACCTACGATCCTGGAAATTGAAATAAGAACACCGTGAATTCATTGTCCCAGGAAGGGGAAACTTTATTGACACATTCCTGGGGTCAGATACATCACATGATCACATTGACAGAACCACAGGCACATAGACACAGGCAACAGAGCATGCACAATGTCGGCACTAGTACGGTGTATATCGACCTTTCGCAGCAATGCAGGTTGCTATTCTCCCATGGAGACGATCGTAGAGATGCTGGATGTAGTCCTGTGGAACGGCTTCCCATGCCATTTCCACATGGCGCCTCAGTTGGACCAGCGTTCGTGCTGGACGTGCAGACCGCGTGAGACGACGCTTCATCCAGTCCCAAACATGCTCAATGGGGGACAGATCCGGAGATCTTGCTGGCAAGGGTAGTTGACTTACACCTTCTAGAGCACGTTGGGTGGCACGGGATACATGCGGACGTGCATTGTCCTGTTGGAACAGCAAGTTCCCTTGCCGGTCTAGGAATGGTAGAACGATGGGTTCGATGACGGTTTGGATGTACCATGCACTATTCAGTGTCCCCTCGACGATCACCATAGGTGTACGGCCAGTGTAGGAGATGGCTCCCCACACCATGATGCCGGGTGTTGGCCCTGTGTGCCTCGGTCGTATGCAGTCCTGATTGTGGCGCTCACCTGCACGGCGCCAAACACGCATACGACCATCATTGACACCAAGGCAGAAGCGACTCTCATCGCTGAAGACGACACGTCTCCATTCGTCCCTCTATTCACGCCTGTCGCGACACCACTGGAGGCGGGCTGCACGATGTTGGGGCGTGAGCGGAAGACGGCCTAACGGTGTGCGGGACCGTAGGCCAGCTTCATGGAGACGGTTGCGAATGGTCCTCGCCGATACCCCATGAGCAACAGTGTCCCTAATTCGCTGGGAAGTGGCGGTGCGGTCCCCTACGGCACTGCGTAGGATCCTACGCTCTTGGCGTGCATCCGTGCGTCGCTGCGGTCCGGTCCCAGGTCGACGGGCACGTGCACCTTCCGCCGACCACTGGCGACAACATCGATGTACTGTGGAGACCTCACGCCCCACGTGTTGAGCAATTCGGCGGTACGTCCACCCGGCCTCCCGCATGCCCACTATGCGCCCTCGCTCAAAGTCCGTCAACTGCACATACGGTTCACGTCCACGCTGTCGCGGCATGCTACCAGTGTTAAAGACTGCGATGGAGCTCCGTATGCCACGGCAAACTGGCTGACACTGACGGCGGCGGTGCACAAATGCTGCGCAGCTAGCGCCATTCGACGGCCAAACACCGCGGTTCCTGGTGTGTCCGCTGTGCCGTGCGTGTGATCATTGCTTGTACAGCCCTCTCGCAGTGTCCGGAGCAAGTATGGTGGGTCTGACACACCGGTGTCAATGTGTTCTTTTTTACATTTCCAGGAGTGTATTTACTCGAAACAAACATTCAGAATACCGTAATATCACTTTTATTCCTATTAGATCAATAATGAAACACTCATGTGACAAACTACTCGCAACCGAGAGCATGGCTACCATCGAACAAGACAGGACGAGCTCTTAACGCCGACTGCCGAATTTGGCGCGCAGTCCGTATCTCTTACTGGTTTCGTCACAGTTCCTGGATTTCCGATCAATTTCGTACTTACTAAGATATGCATTTGTTAATGATCGGGTGTGAATTTTAACGAGGTAAAATTATGATAAATAGTTTTAAACATCTAGGGGCCCCTCCTAGTATTGATGATGTCATAAATGACTTTTTGTATTAAATATCAATAAACAAAATCGGTGACTTTGACGCCAAGATGGCGGTACTTCCCGTCATGTATATTTCCCAGACTGACGCTTGTTGTTACGGTCCAGCAAGGAGCCCCACCCCACTACGCGCGACATGTGGTCGCTTCGTCATCTAGCCATCCAGCGTGGGAAATGCTCTCCGACTCATGGCCCACTACGGACTACAGCACTATCGTGAATACATCAATAAGAGACAATAATTTATTGAAACTGGTAAAAATGTCTTCCTCACGTGAGAGGCACCTTACAACTTCCAGTCTGCAAAGTGTTTACTTTCTGCACACCAGCGCTACCTAAATGGTGTACTCTATGCCAAGTGCGCTTGCCTATGTCTTGATTAATGTGGTTCCTCATATGGATATGAAAATGCTTACGTGAAACTGATTATACCTATAATCCGGCATTTCGTATATGTAGGAAATTTATTTATTTATGCCGCGTGGGATTAGCTGAGCGGTCTGAGGCGCTGCAGTCATGGACTGTGTGGCTGGCCCCGGCGGAGGTTCGAGTCCTCCCTCGGGAATGGGTGTGTGTGTTTGTCCTTAGGATAATTTAGGTTAAGTAGTGTGTAAGCTTAGGGACTGATGACCTTATCAGTTAAGTCACATAAGATTTCACACACATTTGAACATCTTTTTATTTATTTATTTCGTCAGTACGGCTGCACCATGAAGTAAGTCGAAATACGACATTTCACAACGAGTAAATTTCATTACATGCAAGGTAATCTTTACTTATATTTAGAGATTCCTGCACCACAAGCTTGCCTGTTTCGGCTTACAACATCGTTTTCTAGTGCATCTGTGGATTTTGTGAATAGTGAATCTTCTTTATGTCTTACTTACGATCAGTAACGTCGTTTTTATAAACTCCATTTTTATTTACTTCTAGGTGGATTTGATAATCATATTGCACCCAGGAGTTAACTGTGAGCTATCTGTTCTGCAATAATATTATTGTAATCACGCAGTTTTCATCATATGAAGTTTTTTGATAATTATATGACAGCTATCGACAGTTGGGACCCTATGACACTATGTTTACAGATTTTTCATCTTTGGCTCTGAGAGGAGGTGTGTTTGTGACACAAATAGTACTCTTTTTTTTTGTATGTGTTATCGGTGATTTCGTACGTTTATCCCCTTCCACGTGGTCGAAAATTTCATTACAATTTTCTAAATAGGGCTTGTGTTTCAGGTCAATATATTCAATGAGTAAATCGTTCGGGAATTTCCTCGTATTTGTGTATATTTCTAATTCTTTCAAAATATTCATAATACGTCCAGTAGATATCTTGTGTGAAATTTGTACAGTGTTTTCAATGTGTTCTGCTACGTGGTTTCCATTTTTGAGGTGTAGGTAGAAAATCTGACTGATTTCTTTAACATGTTCTTTGAATTAAATGTTGATGTTTCTTCGTGTTTGTTCCATGTAGAATTTCGTATACCTTCACCAGAAATTTTGTAAGCTCCTCGGTTAGAAAATTCTGAGATTATGTCCTTTCCTGGTATAATTCCTCTACTAAGATTATTGATACTGCGAAATGCCAATTCTAAATTTGTCTTATGTATAAGATCGTTTATTTTCTTCATGAAGTGGCCCACTTAATTTTCTGGAACATGTATTATTTTTGTTTCAGTTTTCGGTTGTGTTTTAAGTGCTATATCTTGCGTATATTTGTATTTTAGATTTTGTTTGTTGATTTTATATACCGACGACTCTACCTGATGAAAATTATTTACATGTGATATGCACTGTATTGTAATTTCTTTCGTTATTAAATGTTGCTCTATTGAAAAATTTACAATTCTGTTGATCAGTGATTTGAAAATGCATATTTATGTCCATTCTGATGACAATAATTTTTTTTAATGACATTGTTTCTAGTTTTTGCCCTTTTATGTATGTCGAATGTTTGTTTGTTGTTTATCTACCTTATTTTCAGTCCAAGATGCTTTATAGAATTATTGGTTTCACTTTCGGTTTCCCTTTCTATTTCGGTATACTTCTTGGATGTCAGCATTGTTGTTTTGAGTAAGTTGTAAGTAAGATGTAAATAAGATTCGCTATCCACAACAGCCACAGGTGCACATAAAAATGGTACAGTAAGCCGAAACAGGCAGTCTTGTTGTACAGAAATCTCTAAATACAACAAAACAAATATTACACTGCAGCTACTGAAACTAACTTGTTACAAAATGTCTATTTGTGAATCCACACAATAAGCCTGATGTCTCAAAGTCCTTACCTTTCCAAGTTACATAATTACATAAGGAGCCTTCTACACTGAAGCACCAATGAAACTGGTAGAGGCATGCGTATTCGAATAAAGAGATATGTCAACAGGCAGAATATGGCGCTGCGATCGGCTACACATATATACGTAAAGAATTGTCTGGCGAAGTTGTTAGATCGGGTATTGCTATTACAGTGACAGGTTATCAAGTTAGTTTGAACGTGATGTTATAGTCGGCGCACGAGCGATGGGACACAGCGTTACCAAGATAACGATGAAGTGGTGATTTTCCCGTACGACAATTTCACGAGTGTACCCTGAATATCATGAATAGGTAAAAAATCAAATCTCTGACTTCGCTGCGGCCGGAAGAAAATCCTGCAAGAATGGGACCGACGAGAGAGAGCCGTTCAACGTGACAGAAATGCAACCCTTCCACAAACTGCTGCAGATTTCGATGCTGGGGCATCAGAAAGTGTTAGAATTTGAACCATTCAACGAAACGTCATCGATATGGACTGAGGGAGCCGAAGATCCACTCGTCTACCCTTGATGATTGCACGACACAAAGCTTTATGCTTCGCCTGGTTGCGTCAACACCAACATTGGACGATGGCTGGAAACATGTGTCCTGGTCGGACGAGTCTCGTTTCAAATTGTATCGAACGGATTGACGTGTACGGGTATGGAGAAAACCTCCTGAATCCAAGGATGCTGCTTGCGACCCGGGTACTGCTCAGGCTGATAGCATGGGGTGTGTGCAATTGGAGAGATAAGCGACAGCTGATGCCTCTATATACGACTCTGAAAGGCGACACGTGGATAAGCATACTGTCTAATCACCTACATCCATTCATGCCCATTGTGCATTCCGACGAACTTGGGCTATTCCAACAGGACAATGCGACACCTCATAGGGCAAGAAAAGCTAAAGCGTGGTTCCAGGACCACTCTTATGAATTTAAGCACTTCCGTTGGCCAACAAATTCTCCAAACATGAACATTATTAAGCATATCTGGTATCCCTTGCAATGTGCTGTTCAGAAGAGATCTCCTTCCCCTTGTACTCTTACGGATTTACGAACAGCCTTTCAGGATTCGTGGTGTCAGTTGCCTCCAGAACTACTTCAGACATTAGGCGAGTCCATGCCACGTCGTGTTGTGCCACTTCTGCGTGCTCGCGGGTCCCTAAACGGTATTAGGCTGGTGCACCTGTCTCTTGGGCTCTTCTGTGTATTATTGGTTACACATGTGTCAGGGGACAGAGGGTAGGCAATCTGCGGCGTTCATACGCAGTGTGTGTTGCCTATAGCCCAGTTATCTGCTCTGCATGAAAGGGATTCCATATTTGATTCTGAAATATGTTTCTCCCCTTAGAGACATTCGTTGTTACCGTTATCTTGTTGAAAATACCTCTTTCAATTCACAGGGGTAAGAAGTATGCAGATGCAATTCACCTAGTTAGTAGAACCAGCTAGTTGGTAAAATCTCGACGTCCCAAGTCAGGTGAATTCAATAACAGACACCCAGCATCTCTCGTAAGCGTCAGCCAACATTTTGTCCCAAAGAACAGATTTTCCCCACGATTTGATCTAACACACTATGACTTTTGGTACAAGGACTTTGAAACATGCTGCGTTACGAGTGTGACCACGTGACGCAACGCAAACCATCTTCAAAATTTATATAGCTTTGTGTGGGTTCGAGGCAATTCTATAAACATTTTTGCCACCCTGAGGTACCTCAAAACCCTTATTACTAAAAAAAATCAGACAAATTCTTGAGGTGACCAAAATTGCTGACAAAGATTCTTATTTCCGTAAGGGGCAAAAATAAGTCTTTGGACGATGAATCAGCTGAAAACAGGCAATGAGGCATTTTTCCTTGCCAAATAATCAGTTATTTGACGAACTGAGTGCCAGCTGGCTATGTCGTATTGAAGTTTGATGTGAGGTTTTCGATTGATTTTCATGATTGTTTCGAGGACTCGTGGCGGACAAGTTCTCCTCATTACCTGTTATTCTGACCTGTAAACAATGGTCGCAATATGTCCAAGCGTAACATAGAAAACAAGTGGTCATTTTCTTCTGTACAGAAGGTTATTTCTTTAACGAAAATCGGTCTTGATCTAGCTTCGCGAAATTTTTAGGCGGAGGGAGCACGACCACGACGAAATTCGGCAAAACTCTTGTAGAGAGTCTGTACTGGAGGTATTAAAGCACCAAAAGTGTAATGAAGTGATTTCAAGCATTGCTGTTTACTCCTATATGAAAATCGTTAAAAGGTATCCAACGAAAATTTTCTTGTGTGCCTACTTTTCACAACACTTTTTCCAGAGGCATTTACAGTAAAGAAACTACACTGTTAATTTGTAGGCTCACTTTGTTTGGGAAATAACAGTTGATAGATTTTAAGACAATAGTAACATTACTTATCAATAGCGCCAGGTAACAGCTGAAAAAGGCGACTCTCGCATGTCTGCCCCGTGCTTCACGCATACCACTTGTTATGGGTCTGTTCCGGCAAAAGAAATTCCAAGTAACGTCAACTTGCACGTCATTAGAGTTGGAGTACATACTATGAAAACAATGGCTTAAACCACGATGATTTTCAAAGAACCGCCTGGGTATTTTTCATGTGATTTAGGGATGCCACTGCAAACGAAAATGTGGACAGTTGGACTCAGATTAGAAGTTTTCTTTCTCCAAAACCAAGATCAGTGTCGTAACTACTAAAGACTTACGTTATGTAGAAGGATGTCTCAGTAATAGCAATGAATTAAAATAATTAAATGCATGTACTTCCGTCCACACTGACGCCTGTTTGCAGAAATATCTATGTCAGTAACGCAAAATGGTGAAATGTAAATGAACAAGGAAGTATTAGCATTCAGAACCGTGCGACTGCTACGGTCGCAGGTTGGAATCCTGCCTCGGGCATGGATGTGTGTGATGTCCTTAGGTTAGTTAGTTTTAAGTAGTTCTAAGTTCTAGGGGACTGATGACCTCATATGTTAAGTCCCATAGTGCTCAGAGCCGTTGAAACACTGGTAGTTATAGTACACGTTCATCATTTGACGAGGGAAACCGACCATCCCAAGAATTAAGAGATCTTCATTCTTTCAAGACAATGATGTCTTTCAAGCACTGTGACAAAATCCAGAACAACAGGGGACTAACGTACTAGAACATGCACTGATACATTGAAATGGTGCATTGATAACGAGCCGGCCGCGGTGGTCTTGCGGTTCTAGGAGCGCAGTCCGGAACCGTGCGACTGCTACGGTCGCAGGTTCGAATCCTGCCTCGGGCATGGATGTGTGTAATGACCTTAGGTTAGTTAGGTTTAAGTAGTTCTAAGTTCTAGGGGACTAATGACCACAGCAGTTGAGTCCCATAGTGCTCAGAGCCGTTTTTTTTGTTAGCATTCAACATTCCAACACTATCTGGGGCACTCCATACATGTCTTTGGCCTGGACTCTCATTGACTGGAACAGAAGTGTCTTCAGTAATTAGTCCCACTTACAACTGAGCCCCGATGCCCAGCGAAAATGTGTCTGGAGACGACCTGGACAGCGGTGGGAGACCAACCTGACTGTCGCTGTCATACGATCCGACACCCAGGAATGATGATCTCGGATGGCATTTCATTTCATAGCAGTACCCATATGATTGTCATCCGCGGCACCCTTACAGCACATCGTTACGTCGACAATATTCTACGGCCCGTTTTGTTGCCCTTCATGGAAAGTCATCCTGGGCTTACATTTCAGAAAGATAGTGACTGCCAGCACACGCCGAGAGTTTCTGCTTCTTGTTTTCGTGCTTGCCAAACAGTAGACTGGCCAGTAATTTCGCCGGATCTCTCCTCAACTGAAAACGTTTGGAGCAGTATGGGCAGGGCCCTTGAACCAGCTCAGGATTTTGACTATCTAGAGCGCCAGCTGGACATAATTTGGCACGATATTCCTCAGGAGGACTTACAACAACTGTATCAATAAATTCTAAGCGGAATAACTTCTTACATAAGAGCCAGAAGTGGACCAATGCTTCATTGACTTGAAACTTCCTGGCAGATTAAAACTGTGTGCCCGACCGAGACTCGAACTCGGGACCTTTGCCTTTCGCGGGAAAGTGCTCTACCATCTGAGCTACCGAAGCACGACTCACGCCCGGTACACACAGCTTTACTTCTGCCAGTATCTCGTCTCTTACCTTCCTTTCTTTCAAGAGTGCTAGTTCTGCAAGGTTTGCAGGAGAGCTTCTGTAAAGTTTGGAAGGTAGGAGACGAGATACTGGCAGAAGTAAAGCTGTGAGTACCGGGCGTGAGTCTCGGTCGGGTACACAGTTTTAATCTTCCAGGAAGTTTCATATCAGCGCACACTCCGCTGCAGAGTGAAAATCTAATTCTTGGTTCATTGACATGCTTAATTAGTGAAGCACTCGCTCTCTTCCGTATATCACCCAGTTTCTCTGAAACTGTAATCTTTTGTTTGTCTGTACAAGTAAATCTCATCAACCATTCGGATAACTCCTTCGTGATACTTTTTTTTGTCTGAGAGTGTATTTTACAGAGTCTACTCAGTCCAAGTTTTAATTCCTCCATCTTGAATTGCCTTTGCAAATCTATGTGCTGCTTCCCTTACTGATTTATCAAGATACAGATTGAATAACGTCGGGGAATATCTACGCACCCGTCTCTCTCCCTGTCTCAGCCATTTTTAAAAGCCTCTAGGCTCTAATGGATGCTGTCTGGTTTCTGTACAAGTTGCAGAAAAATTTTGGTTTCTGTGTCATATTCCTGCCACCTTCAGAATTTCAAGAATGTGTTACGGTCAATATAGGAAATATTCCATCTCGGTTCACAATTATTATGAAACTAAGTTTGGGTCTCTTCAACCTATCTTTTAAAATAAGTCTCGTGTTTGCGCATTTCTCTGGTACATAAACTGATGTTCCCGAAATAGTTTTTTTTTTCTTTTTCATCCTTCTGTAATTTGAGCAGTGCGGGGCTCGCTGTCATGCCGATTATTGCTCGTCATCTTGTTTTTGTGGTTCTGGCGCCTAATTTTTCTTTTAATTCGATTTACTGGTGTCACTAGGTTGCTGGTTTGCTTCCCCTTGAGTGGCAGCCGCTGCGCTTAACGATAAGGGCACTGTCGTACCATCTCTGGAGCGACCGCTAGTATTTCCGGATCGTTATGGGTCTGGAGTTCGGTCGGGACGCAGCGTAAGTGAAGTCCGGACAACAAGTACTTACCGACCGCTGGCGACACACACATGCACTGTCCAATGGAAGGAGACTGGAGCGGGGACGACCGTTGGTTGGTCATTCGGTCAGTCGTCTCATCGGGCGACATTTGTTTGATCTTCCGATCGCGTCTAGGCCCCTTCAATTCATCATCTTGTGGGACTTTGGTGGTTCCTTGTGCAGAGATGTCGGGTGGTCAATGGCCAAGTATTACCTCTGCATGGGTGGGTCTGAGCCAATGTGCCCGGATCTCCGTGTCTCCGAGTTCCAAACGGACATTGAGTTGAGTCGGGCTGGAGCTGCAGTGAGGTCTGGACAGCCAAGACTAGCCCGACCGTTGCCGACACTCACAACTTGTGTGGGGACAATCTTGGTTGGTCGTTCGGTTGGTCGTCTCATCGGACGACGTGTATTTGGTTGCCGACCGCTGATGGAAACTCTCTTTGTGTGTGACTTGTCATTTCTCTTTGTTGTTCCACGGCGATTGGTTTTAGGATTGTCGGAGTTCTTGGTGGAAGTGTTTATGTGGAACTGTGTATAGCTTCTGTGATTTCCACTGAGCAGATGAATGCTGCCTGATTACTGAAGTAGCCAGTCGATCGGTTGCGAGAGAGCAGCGTGGAAGTCTCCTCGCCTTGTGGTCAGGCCGCTGATATTTTCGGTTGTCGTGTCGTTGGGTGGGTTGAAGAGAATTGGTTAGGTTATTGGTTGGTTCTTCAGCCATCCATAGGTCGTGCTGCCACCCGATTATTTAGTGTTAGGCTTGGCTGTCTGTCTCAGCTAACCTGTTGTAAGAGTTATCCCCCCCCACCCAGGTCGGCTCTTGGAACGCTTCTGAGCACCACTGTTCTGTTATTTGTGATTGTGATCTTATTTTGTCACAAGTACTGATCCAGGCTTTTAGTCGTGTGTTAATTTAGTCTGTTCGATAACCTTATGTGAAGTATTTTAAGATTAGGCCTTCAGCAGTGTTTATTTAAAATTCTTGTTTTGCTCTATATTTAGGCCTTCAGCCGTGTTTGTTTTAAAATCTGTGGCTTTCAGCCGTAATGTGTAAATTCCGGTCTGTAAGATTTCTCTTTAATTATCTTGAATTCTTAAAATAGCCTTCTGCCGTACTGCGTAAATGCTTATCTTATGGTTTGTCTTTGATTATTTTGTATATTTGCTTGGGCCTTTAGCCGTCAAGATATTTCAAATTTTTTTAAAGACGGTTTTCTGTTGTACTGTGTAAATGCTTGTCTTTAAAGGTTGCCTTTTGGCCGCGCGGGATCAGCCGAGCGATCTCAGGCGCTGCAGTCATGGACTTGCGACTGGTCCCGGCGGAGGTTCGAGTCCTCCCTCGGGCATGGGTGTGTGTGTGTGTCCTTAGGATAACTTAGGTTAAGTAGTGTGTACGCTTAGAGGCTGATAACCTTAGCAGTTACGTTGTAAGAGGTCCATGATTAAGGAATTTGTTGTAGGCGCACTCGAGCAGATGTAATTTCGATGGATTGCTCACGCGATGCCAGCGATATGTAAGCTATAAGAGAATCTCAGACCAAAGAGCAGTGTTGACTGCAATAGGAACTGTGTAGCAGTAGGAGTAATTAGTTGCTAGCGAGCAGCCTGGTGTATCGTGTTGGCTGGGCCAGTCGTGGTGGAGCGATGTCGGAGCCTGAGCGTTGTAGTATAAGGTAAAAGCAGCCTCCCGCATATGTACTATTGCTATGTCAAGCCCCATATAAATGTTTTTAAAAATCTCTTAATAATAATCCTTCTCATAAAAAAGTAACTTTTGACAATCATTCATTTCAATTTAAGGAATTTACTAATTTCTCCGATCCATAGTCATCCCGATTATTGCAAAGAAAAATCAGTTGTTACTTTTTATACATGACAAATCTATCGGCCAGCATTGCACTGAGCTGCGCCAGAATAATTTCTTATAGGAGCAGATATATACGCGTTATCCGGCTACTTTATTGAGGTAAGAATTTTCTATTTATTCAGAATGATCTTTCAGGGCCATGAGGCAGCACTGCTGACGTCCAAAATTTACCAGTTTAAATTCACAGTCAGTTATTGAAAGGTTATAAGTGAGCCACAATTTTTTTTTATTGAGAGATTAGTCACATTATATTATTGGGAGGTTACGCTAAACGTCAGTGTTATACCTGTAGTTATATTTTTTACTGTTGGGAGGTTATTATACATATTAATTTTTTGTAGGGAGGTTACAAAGTCGCATAAGATTTCACACACATTTGAACATTTATTTGGTTGCCTTTCATTATGTTGAAAAATTATTGGCCTTTCAGGAGAGGAATTAATTTAAACTTTCCTTAATATGGCTTTTAGCCGAGATCTGTAAATGCTTGCCTTTTAAAGAATTTCCTTTGTTGATCTGAAATATTATTTGGGGCTTTAGCCGAACATACATTTTAATTTTACTTAAGTAAGGCCTTCGGCCGTTTGCCTAAATTCTGGTGCTTTACAAAGAATTATTTAAGAATATTTTAATTTTACTTAAGTAAGGTCTTCAGCCGTTTCTCTAAGAATAATTTAAACTTTATTATTGAAAAGTTACTTGGGCGCTCAGCTATCAACTGGTCCTTGTTTTTTTAAAGAGAAAACTGGGCAATGGTTTTAGAGGAATAAAGTTGTGTGTTTTTGTGTAACTAACAGTAAGTGATCTTGGCCCCTTTCCACAACCTTATCATGATCCGCTCTGTACTGCGAAACCGAATTTCAAGTAATCTGTGTTAGTATATAGCAACATTACTTATTACTCTCTCAGTATGGTAGTCAGTATCTACCTTTGTTGGTGTTATTGTACTCTTCTTTGAGTCTTAGATTATTTAACTTGGTGATAATACGACAGTGTTACATGTAGAAACGAACATTCCAGAAAA
Organism: Schistocerca gregaria; assembly: GCF_023897955.1. Classification (NCBI taxonomy): domain Eukaryota; kingdom Metazoa; phylum Arthropoda; class Insecta; order Orthoptera; family Acrididae; genus Schistocerca; species Schistocerca gregaria. Next base: position 514,819,420 of record NC_064921.1, on the reverse strand, counting down.
ACGCGCCTGTTTCCTACGATATTGTTAGCCTCCTTGGTTTTAGTTTCTTTTTTTTCAGCTATTTATGCACCAAAAGAGGAAAGCCACAGTAATTAATGTCATTGCCTTATCAGTCGGTGGTGGTACGGTGGACAGAATGAAAAGTTCATTTAATATGGCTGCTGTCGGGAGCGCTACGATGTGACACCTTCACCTGCGAGGCGAGCGTGCAGCCGTGTCAGCAGGGAGGGGCTGCCGCGGCTGCTGCCCCACTCGAGGACCGCCGCGCCGCGACAAGTGGCCTTTTAACACCGGCGCGACGCCTGCCGAGGGCGCCAGCTACACACCCAGACTGCCAGCCCCTGACACCGGCCGCGTTGCAGCCCGCGCCACACGCCGACGAGCACCCTGCCCAGATCCCTCGATCTCTTCCGCCCGCCCATGGAAACGGCTTCACGGCAGTACAGTGTTCGAGTGTGAACCAACTATTTCCTCATTTTTTAATTCTAATCCACGTTTTGGGGACAGATTTAGAGTAGCGTCATCATCGATCTACAGCCTAAATGGCGGTTACTCTAATTTACACGAAGAGGTATACAGTACAAAAAATTTCTATGTGCGCAGTAGATTTTTCGTGTAAAGGTAGAAATGAAGCCGTAAAAATGTTTGTCACTAATGTGTTATCAGTTTCTTTAATAAAATCGTCCAAAGACACCTGTACGTGATCCATAGACGTTTGCACTGTTCATGACGTCTGTATCCCAGACGAGCCAGCTACACAATCGCGCGAGTGTTTTCATTCTTCTACAACGCTGCCGTAGCAGTCACGTTCACTCGGCAGTGATCTTCTTAGAGTTTCTGGTTTCCTTTCGACGCGAATTTTCCCTCGAACTTCGTTTTCTATAGATCTGGCCATATTTACGAGTCAAATGAGACAGCAGCCTTCATTATTGTGAAGTGTCTAGTTTAATACGTATCTGAGCGAATATTTTTATAGTCTCCTAGTGCTGCTCCGGAACGTCTTCCAAACGATACCCGAATCAGTGTTCAGTTAAACATGTTTCCACGCAACATCAATTTATATGTTTACACAAACGTAATTTGCAACAGTCGCACCCATGCGTCTTCACTGTTACAATGACGTCACAGGCAGAACAACACCCCACCTCATGGACGATCCGTTTGAGCTCAATCATTGTTTAAGTATTCTGTTGTTATTAGCAATTCAAACCTCACGGTCGTTTTCCTCAGCCTAATATCGCTGCAACGATTTCGCAGACATTTTCGCGACAAAATTTCTTACCCTCATCAAACATCAAGGCAATACTGTGTAACACGACCTGTAGCTTCATTAATAGACTTTCCAGCGAGGAAAATAGTTCACAAATTTCTTCGGGTAGGCAATACCCCACTGAATCACTTTTTGATGGTTAGCTCCTATACAACTACAAAGTTTCATGGACCAACGCTTCTACGTTTCACGTGATGTTACATATAATCCATGATAATTTCTGTGAGATTCAGAGTGGATCATATACAGGAACAGTCGAAGTGGAAAATGGTGCCACAGTACTTGTTAAAAGAGGAACACATGCGTGAAGGCTTGCAAACAGGCCGAGAGTACCAGAGCATACTCGTCATGAAGACATACAAGGAAGGAAAAGACTGAGTCACCGATAATGTTTAAATAAACATTCTGGTCCGTATTCACCGTAACCTGACCAGAGCATACTCGTCATGAAGACATACAAGGAAGGAAAAGACTGGGTCACCGATAATGTTTAAATAAACATTCTGGTCCGTATTCACCGTAACCTGACTGAATGGACTCAAGTCACGCTACGAATGCGTCCTCCCACCCCCTCCTGTCCAAAACATCACAGTACCAGTTCATCCTGAACTCTACACACACTACGAACGGTGCAAAATAACGACTCGTTGGACTACACCAAACACGTCCTGTCACCTGTTGTCTAGTTTCCGTGTCATTTGGACCACTTTTCACGTCTCCATCAACAACGGCCTCTTACGAGGTACCTGACTCGAACTGTCCATTGCATACAGTTCCTACGTCAATTTTTTCTACGGAATTGATTGTCATGGCCCTGAATTCGTTCACTTATACGAGCAACTCATGAGAGGTTTGGAATCGATTGTCACTGACAAGGCCCGGTAACCCACTCCGATCCCTCTCTGTTTCGATTTTTCTTACGATCATTATTCTTACGCCATGACGGATGCTTGCCACCGTTTGTAAATACGTTGGACTGTCCTACCTGATACACCAACAAATCAGCCAATTGCATCCACAGTATGGTCACCGCTACGGCCAAATTACGGGGTGTTTCAAAAATGACCGGTATATTTGAAACGGCAATAAAAACTAAACGAGCAGCGATAGAAATACACCGTTTGTTGCAATATGCTTGGGACAACAGTACATTTTCAGGCGGAGAAACTTTCGAAATTACAGTAGTTACAATTTTCAACAACAGATGGCGCTGCAAGTGATGTGGAAGATATAGAAGACAACGCAGTCTGTGGGTGCGCCATTCTGTACGTCGTCTTTCTGCTGTAAGCGTGTGCTGCTCACAACGTGCAAGTGTGCTGTGGACAACATGGTTTATTCCTTAGAACAGAGGATTTTTCTGGTGTTGGAATTCCACCGCCTAGAACACAGTGTTGTTGCAAACAAGACGAAGTTTTCAATGGAGATTTAATGTAACCAAAGGACCGAAAAGCGATACAATAAAGGATCTGTTTGAAAAAATTCAACGTACTGGGAACGTGACGGATGAACGTGCTGGAAAGGTAGGGCGACCACGTACAGCAACCACAGAGGGCAATGCGCAGCTAGTGCATCAGGTGATCCTACAGCGGCCTCGGGTTTCCGTTCGCCGCGTTGCAGCTGCGGTCCAAATGACGGCAACGTCCACGTATCGTCTCATTCGCCAGAGTTTACACCTCTATCCATACAAAATTCAAACGCGGCAACCCCTCAGCGCCGCTACCATTGCTGCACGAGAGACATTCGCTAACGATATAGTGCACAGGATTGATTACGGCGATATAAATGTGGGCAGCATTTGGTTTACTGACGAAACTTATTTTTACCTGGACGGCTTCGTCAATAAACAGAACTGGCGCATATGGGAAACCGAAAAGCCCCATGTTGCAGTCCCATCCTCCCTGCATCCTCAAAAAGTACTGGTCTGGGCCGCCACTTCTTCCAAAGGAATCATTGGCCCATTTTTCAGATCCGAAACGATTACTGCATCACGCTATCAGGACATTCTTCGTGAATTTGTGGCGGTAAAAACTGTCTTAGACGATACTGCGAACACCTCGTGGTTTATGCAAGATAGTGCCCGGCCACATCGCACGGCCGATGTCTTTAGTTTCCTGAATGAATATTTCGATGATCGTGTGATTGCTTTGGGCTATCCGAAACATAGAGGAGGCGGCGTGGATTGGCCTGCCTATTCGCCAGACATGAACCCCTGTGACTTCTTTCTGTGGGGACACTTGAAAGACCAGGTGTACCTCCAGAATCCAGAAACAATTGAACAGCTGAAGCAGTACTTCTCATCTGCATGTGAAGCCATTCCGCCAGACACGTTGTCAAAGGTTTCGGGTAATTTCATTCAGAGACTACGCCATATTATTGCTACGCATGGTGGATATGTGGAAAATATCGTACTATAGAGTTTCCCAGACCGCAGCGCCATCTGTTGTTGACAATTGTAACTACTGTAATTTCGAAAGTTTGTCTGCCTGAAAATGTACTGTTGTCCCAAGCATATTGCAACAAATGCTGTATTTCTATCGCTGCTCGTTTAGTTTGTATTGCCGTTTCAAATATACCGGTCATTTTTGAAACACCCTGTAGATACTTCCTGTGTATCACGTCTCCACGTCGATCGTTTTAGTGCACTGATCCGCTGCAGTCCCTTTGTGATATAGGCACCACTTCACCGTCCTGACTTACGTCACAGTTGGGGGATCATGTGACCGCTTCGTACCAGTTCTACTTCATCTAAAGCATTCGACGACGACCATTGTGAGCTTTAAATGGGATCATTAATATTTTGTCTGGTGAAATGTTGAAGGAAATTTCTAGCAGAATTCAAATGAAATGGAATTATCGTATCGCATTTATTGGCCAGGATATCCACTTCGGGGCTCTGCCGCCGTGTTGCAAGTCTTTTTAGTTGACTCCACTTGGGCGACTTGCGTGTCAATGATGATGACAATTATGATGAAGGGCACACAACACCCAGTACCCTGCCGCAAATGGAACCCGGACCTCCTAGCGTAGTACGCGGTAACGCTACCGCTGAACTACGGAGCCGAACTGTAGAATGCAAATATTTGGAATAAAGGAAATCACAAACCGGGAAGCAGAAGGGTTGAGTCGCAGACAGGCACACACATACATCTCTGCTGGAAGAATCATATTAAGGAGCTTCTCGATTATTAAGTTCAGCTACTTTTGTTCTTCGTGTCATTGCTAATCTTCGAAATGTTAGTTCTCAACGGAATTTTTGCAAACTGTGTAAGATGTATTCGGTGTAGGAAAGTCGGCCTGGAACTCTCAATAAAAAGTCACGTAGGACTTGCCAGTGGAATGGAACTGAAGTGTGGTAACTTTTGGGACATTGTTGCAGTAACTCCAAATTAAGAAAATAATAGAAAAATCTATTAACACAATAGATTTGTTTATGCATTGCGTGCAATTCGTAAGGGCGCTACTGCAGGTGCAGCTTCCTATGGCATAATGAATCTTCCAAATACTCCAACAAACTTTACGGACTATAATGATTTTATAGAGTCTGAATAGAATCTATGTCTGTATAGAATCTATGAAGAAAGTTGTGGAAGAGGCAGTAACAGAAAACATTAGTAATAAAGACTTCACTGAAGCGTTCGATGATATTTTGAGTAAATGGGGACACACATCTCTTCATGGTGTAGCATCTGCCAGCAGTATGTACACAGGAAAATTATTTAGATGGAGTAGTAATATCTCAATATTGTAGGCGTCCACAAAGAAATAAAGGTACACTTGAAAATAATTGCACAGCTGACTATAGTGGCATTAGTGGAGGAATGGAAGTGGCTGGTGTTGGTAGTATATTTCAGAATTCTGTTGCGTGTGATGTTATTGTTGTTGTTGGGGTCTTCAGTCCTAAGACTGGTTTGATGCAGCTCTCCATGCTAATCTATCCCGTGCAAGCTCCTTTATCTCCCAGTACCTACTGCAACCTACATCCTTATGAATCTGCTGAGTGTACTCATCTCTTGGTCTCAATCTACGATTTTTACCCTCCACACTGCCCTCCAATGCTAAATTTGTGATCCTTTGATGCCTCAGGACATGTCCTACCAACCGATCCCTTCTTCTAGTCAAGTTGTGCCACAAACTTCTCCTCTCCCCAATCCTATTCAATACCTCCTCACTAGTTACGTAATCTACCCACCTAATCTTCAACATTCTTCCGTAGCACTACATTTCGAAAGCTTCTATTCTCTTCTTGTCAAAACTATTTATAGTCCATGTTTCACTTCCATACATGGCTACACTCCATACAAATACCTAACACTTAAATCTATACTCGATGTTAACAAATTTCTCTTCTATAGAAACGCTTTCCTTGCCATTTCCAGTCTACATTTTATATCCTCTCTACTTCGACCATCATCAGTTATTTTTGCTCCCCAAATAGAAAAACTCCTTTACTACTTTAAGTGTCTCATTTCCTAATCTAATTCCCTCAGCATCACCCGACTTAATTCGACTACATTCCATTATCCTCGTTTTGCTTTTGTTGATGTTCATCTTATATCCTCCTTTCAAGACACTCTCCATTCCGTTCAACTACTCTTCCAAGTCCTTTGCTGTCTCTGAGAGAATTACAATGTCATCGGCGAACCTCTAAATTTTTATTCCTTCTCCCTGGATTTTAATACCTACTCCATTTTTTTCTTTTACTGTTTGCTCAATATTCAGATTGAATAACATCAGGGATAGGCTACAAAACCTGTCTCACTCCCTTCCCAACCACTGCTTCCCTTTCATGCTCCTCGACTCCTATAACTGCCATCTGGTTTCTGTACAAATTGTAAATAGCCTTTCGCTCCCTGTATTTTACCCCTGCCAACTTTAGAATTTCAAAGAGAGTATTCCAGTCAACATTGTCAAAAGCTTTCTCTAAGTCTACAAATGCTAGGAACGTATGTTTCCCTTTTGTTAATCTTTCTTCTAAGATAAGTCGTAAGGTCAGTATTGCCTCACGTATTCCAACATTTCTACGGATTCCAAACTGATCTTCCCTGAGGTCGGCTTCTACCAGTTTTTCCATTCGTCTGGAAATAATTGGAGTTAGTATTTTGCAGCTGTGGCTTATTAAACTGATAGTTCGGTAATTTTCACATCTGTCGACACCTGCTTTCTTTGGGATTGGAATTATTATATTCTTCTTGAAGTCTGAGGGTATTTCACCTGTCTCGTACATCTTGCTCACCAGATGGTAGAGTTTTGTCAGGACTGGCTCTCCCAAGGCCATCAGTAGTTCTAATGGAATGTTGTCTACTCCCGGAGCCTCGTTCCGACACAGATCTTTCAGTGTTCTGTCAAACTCTTCACGCATTATCGTATCTCCCATTTCCATAATATTGTCCTCAAGTACATCGCCCTTGTATAGACCCTCTATATACTCCTTCCACCTCTCTGTTTTCCCGTCTTTGCTTAGAACTGGGTTGAGCTCTTGATATTCATGCAAGTGGCTCTCTTTTTTCCAAAGATCTCTTTAATTTCCCTGTAGGCTGTATCTATCTTACCCCTAGTGAGATAAGCCTCTACATCTTTACATTTATCCTGTAGCCATGCCTGTTTAGCCATTTTGCACTTCCTGTCGATCTTGTTTTTGAGACGTTTGTATTCCTATTTGCCTGCTTCATTTACTGCATTTTTATATTTTCTCCTTTCATGAGTTAAATTCAATATTTCTTCTGTTACCCAAGGATTTCTACTACCCCTCGTCTTTTTACCTACTTTATCCTCTGCTGCCTTCACTACTTCATCCCTCAGAGCTACCCATTCTTCTTCTACTATATTTCTTTCCACCATTCTTGTTAATTGTTCCCTTATGATCTCCCTGAAACTCTGTAGAACCTCTGGTTTATTCAGTTTATCCAGGTCCCACCTCCTTAAATTCCCACCTTTTTCCTATTTCTTCAATTTTAATCTACAGTTCATAACCAATAGATTGTATTCAGAGTCCACATCTGCCCTGGAAATGACCTACAATTTAAAACTTGGTTCCTAAATCTCTGTCTTACCCATTATACACTCCTGGAAATGGAAAAAAGAACACATTGACACCGGTGTGTTAGACCCACCATACTTGCTCCGGACACTGCGAGAGGGTTTGTACAAGCAATGATCACACGCACGGCACAGCGGACACACCAGGAACCGCGGTGTTGGCCATCGAATGGCTCTAGCTGCGCAGCATTTGTGCACCGCTGCCGTCAGTGTCAGCCAGTTTGCCGTGGCATACGGAGCTCCATCGCAGTCTTTAACACTGGTAGCATGCCGCGACAGCGTGGACGTGATCCGTATGTGCAGTTGACGGACTTTGAGCGAGGGCGTATAGTGGGCATGCGGGAGGCGGGGTGGACGTACCGCCGAATTGCTCAACACGTGGGGCGTGAGGTCTCCACAGTACAACGATGTTGTCGCCAGTGGTCGGCGGAAGGTGCACGTGCCCGTCGACCTGGGACCGGACCGCAGCGACGCACGGATGCACGCCAAGACCGTAGGATCCTACGCAGTGCCGTAGGGGACCACACCGCCACCTCCCAGCAAATTAGGGACACTGTTGCTCATGGGGTATCGGCGAGGACCATTCGCAACCGTCTCCATGAAGCTGGGCTACGGTCCCGCACACCGTTAGGCCGTCTTCCGCTCACGCCCCAACATCGTGCAGCCCGCCTCCAGTGGTGTCGCGACAGGCGTGAATGGAGGGACGAATGACTTGTCGTCTTCAGCGATGAGAGTCGCTTCTGCCTTGTTGCCAATGATGGTCGTATGCGTGTTTGGCGCCGTGCAGGTGAGCGCCACAATCAGGACTGGGGAGCGATCTCCTACACTGGCCGTACACCTCTGGTGATCGTCGAGGGGACACTGAATAGTGCACGGTACATCCAAACCGTCATCGAACCCATCGTACTACCAATCCTAGACCGGCAAGAGAACTTGCTGTTCCAACAGGACAATGCACGACCGCGTGTATCCCGTGCCACCCAAAGTGCTCTAGAAGGTGTAAGTCAACTACCCTGGCCAGCAAGATCTCCGGATCTGTCCCCCATTGAGCATGTTTGGGACTGGATGAAGCGTCGTCTCACGCGGTCTGCACGTCCAGCACGAATGCTGGTCCAACTGAGGCGCCAGGTGGAAATGGCATGGCAAGCCGTTCCAGAGGACTACATCCAGCATCTCTACGATCGTCTCCATGGGAGAATAGCAGCCTGCATTGCTGCGAAAGGTGGATATACACTGTACTAGTTCCGATATTGTGCATGCTCTGTTGCCTGTGTCTATGTGCCTGTGGTTCTGTCAGTGTGATCATGTGACGTATCTGACCCCAGGAATGTGTCAATAAAGTTTCCCCTTCCTGGGACAATGAATTCACGGTGTTCTTATTTCAATTTCCAGGAGTGTATAATCTATCTGATACCTTTTAGTATCTTCAGGATTCTCTCATGTATACAACCTTCTTTTATGATTCTTGAACCATATGTTAGCTATGATTAAGTTTTGCTCTGTACAAAATTCTAACAGACGGCTTCCTCTTTTATTTCTTAGCCCCAATCCATATTCACCTACTATGTTTTCTTCTCTCCCTTTCCTACTGTCGAATTCCAGTCACCCATGACTATGAAATTTTCGTCTCCTTTCACTACCTGAATAATTTCTTTTATCTCATCATACATTTCTTGGCCACTATAATACGTTCACTAAGCTGTTTGTAGTAGCTTGCGTGTGATAAAGTGCGATATCTGACTTACCTTGGTGAAGGTGATTCTAAAAGTTTCAAACATATTCAAGAACTGAAGCTCTATGGTGATGATGTTGCAGTGCAGAAATTTGAATGTGTTGGACACGTACAGAAACGAATGGGTTCAAGTCTTCGGTGACTGAAAGCTTAGTATTAAAAAAAAAATCCGAGATGGTAAAGGGTTGGATGGGAAGGGAAGATTAACTTACAATGCAATGGGCAAAATTCACAATCAAGGAATGGCTGTGAGGTAAAACACACACAGTGTCAATGAAATGAAGAAGGCTCTTTTTTTTTCACTTGTGTCGCAACGGAGAAAACAGCTGGTGTAAGTACAAGCAAGTGATTGCTAAATGGAGAAGTGTACACTCATAAACATAGTCTGTCTGATGCAGTAATGCAAGTGATAAAACCTATTTTCAGAGACTTAGCAGCACCTTAACTGTTGAAAAATGTGTACATGTAAAAGACTCAACCCCAAAGAAAGTTTAAATACTGTTATATGGTAAACAATCTCAAGACTGTGTTTGTTGGAATAGAAACTAATTTGGTGTGTATGATGCTGTTGCTAGTTTGAGTGATGGCAACTTTGTATGATGCAGAGGGTTTCGAAATATGGAAATGAAGATACGTTTCAACATAGTACGACCGTTGATTTTTTAGACAAGGAACGTCTGCGGGTTGCTGACAAGACTGTTAATAGCCTAGAAATATAAGCCAGAGCAAACAGGAGTAGAGCAAAGGGGCAGCTGGAAGAGGTTTACAGGAGATGAAGATAATACATCCTATGGACCTAGACACCACTAAAAAGGTAATCCAAACTTTGTCGCTCGATTCCCAAAAGCTTTATTTTTCATAAAAAATTATATGTTTTCTCAGGATCTACCAAACAAATTTGCTTCAAATTTTCAGTAATGTTACACAGTCCCTTATCCGTAACTTAACAGAGCCTTTTTTGAAAAACTTATATGCTATTGAATTTGTTAACAAAAAAGGCACAAAAAGTAGTGAATTTTCATTACAAAAGAAAAAATCTCTAACAACTGAGTTTAAATTTTTAAACATTCCTATGTTAAGCGGTAGCCAATACTCCAATAAATAACCTTTAAAAATTTCAAAGTTCCTAGCACAAATGCCTTTTGAGGAAACATGTAATTCATAAGAGCTATTTTAACATTGGAAACATAGGGCTTTCTGGAGACCATTAAACAATATCTCTGACACCATTTTATTACGAAAAAGGTATCGCTATTCCGGGAATGGAGGAGTTTATTAGATTTCAGTGGAAATAAAACTAAAAGCACGCACCGACTCTCTGGGCCTCCTAGACACTTATAACTAATAAGGCAATACGCAGTTATTTTATCAAGTCCTAGGAAAATTCTACAGTGGCAAAGGCGAATCTAGTAGTATCGGAAACCCAAACACTCTTGACTAAGATAGTTGTGGGTTGTCTGAAGCTTTTAATGTGTCCTGTGTGTTTGGCCTGTTAGTTTCAATCTTATGTGGAATTCTAGCCGGATAGTTACTGAGGTTCCAAGGTAAGTTAATTTTTGTAACTTAGTTGTCTATTAGTAAACTGGACGGGATGTTTGTGTATGGTAAGGTAGAAATCGCAGTTTTATCCCTTCATTATTGCTCATGTGTGGAGTGGTAGATTATTAGGTACCAGGTGGGTGTCTATCAAGCTGTTATTTTCTCTGTAAGGTTACGTCTCGTTGTATCAATATGTTTCACTGCGGTGTGCATCTGTCAGGTCTTGTTTCCATCCCGTATTATTACATTTTACCGTGCTGAAGGCAGCGTTATAATTCGTGACCTGATGGTATCGTATTTAACGGAGCACGGCAGAGCTCTCCCACATCTCGTTTAGCTGTAAATAATTCTGTTTCTGACGTGAAACAGCTTCCAAGCCTTAATACACCTTCATATTTCACTCGTGGCAGCAGCGCTCGGTGGAACATTACAAATATCGGTGTTCGTTCGCAATTTCAGTAAGGAACGCTACCCCAGAGAGGGTATATTGCCGTCAGACGCACTAAATTACCCCGGCGGAGGCAGAAAGTTTGAGCGGCTGCGAAATTGCTCCCGGAACATGAGTTACCCTAAGTCCATAATCGTTAGGGCGATCGCAGCACGTCTCCCCTACTAACGTAAAATGTAAGCAAAGTGTCATACAGCAGCTAAATTGTAAACTTGGTATGGTGCTCTTCGCTTCAAATTATATGCAGATAAATAAAAAAAACAGTGCAAGTAACACAGCAACCTAAAAGGATTAAATTCACACTATACACGGGGAATCAAGTGGACAATAAATTTAAATGGCGTTACTATAAAAATGAAAACTGCAAATCTTCGCAGCAGCACTGTAATGCATATTCATATAACTGAGGTATATCAAAAGCTAACACACTTCTTTAGAAAATAGCTTTATAATCTAAATACGGGACAGTTAAAATCTACGACGACCGAGTTCTCTGTACTCTCTATAACTGTTTCAGAACAGTAACTTTACAGAAGCCCCTTCCTTACAATGGTCCTTCGGAGTTCGCTAACATCACAGTTTACATAACTTGGAGAAGTTGCATGTCTAGCTGTCACCGTGAAAGTTCAGCCATTGCTGGTGCAGAGAAAGCACGTACAGCGGCACAGGCGTTAGTCTACTCCGTTGCCGGTTACTGCTCTCCAGTACGGAGTAGTAGCCGTCGTCTTAAAAAGAGAGGTGTGCTTCTTAATAATACAATGAGGCTAATGTCTGGAACAGTCAAATCCGAGATCTTCTCTCGAGTACTGCCCCTCCTCACCTCAGACAACAACAGATGACTCAAGAGTGCGACAAGATCAGCCGTATCTCGGCCTCCAAAGATCTTTCAGTAAATAACACAACGAGCTCCTTGCCGCCAACAAGTCTTAAATATAGGGAGCCTGTCTGGACTCAAGCTTCGCCCATTTATGAATTGACAAACAACTGAGATCAGAATGGGCACCCTTTCAGGATGGCAGCGACATGGCACACTTAGATTCAACCAAAGCACTTCCAGGACATCATGGACTTACCCATACAGAATCAAAAGAGTGGACGCGAGAACGATAGCTACGTTCTTTAAGTGGAAAATGGCTTAAAATCCTCAGTGTGGCTATAGCGTTGCAAAACAAACAAAACCGTCCGTAATGACAGAGTGTCCACACAGGAAATTCCAAGGGACGTGTGGATGATCTAAAAGCAGCAACAACTGAAGCAACTGAATGAACTTGTTGGACATCGCTCGGTAGCAGTCACAAAATGAAAAATGAAATGCTGTGTAAATACTAGACTTCAATTATGTTTCAATATTGTAATTGCTGTTAAACACTCAGTATCTCCATATTTTTTGCCAGTGCTGTATAAATCTTAGTAAATGTGTGTTTTATATTTCAATAGGAGAAACTGACTACCTCTGTAGACACCATATGATAAATAAACAAATAAAAATCGTTACTGGTGCTCGCCCTAAGGTGGGACACAGCAACAGGCCGTAATTTTCTAAATCGGTTCAGAGCACAAACTATTCACAACGAGATTTTAGCAGAGTGCCGAGAGCCGTGCAGACTGCGTCGACTAAAGGACACGTTTCCTTTAGAAGTCCACAGGGGCAGATTTTATTCACGCACGTGGCAACACCCTTCCCAGGACAACTAGTGTCTGCAGCTGCCTCCAATAAACATGCTCACTGTGGTAAATAAAACTATTCGGTTCCTCCATTTTTCTACTGAAAGGTAATCTACTGCTGAGTAAATCTGAATATAATCATCCTACGACTAGAGGACATAAACTGCTGCGTCCTCTGAAACGTCCCCTTAGAACAATTATACACGACTGTGCTTAAACTGAAACACAATATTTTTGGCGCAACGCAGTCTGACTTCCAAAAATCCCTACGAAAGAATGGCCCTGACTAACATTAACCTATACTTTTCACAAATCACTTACCTCACAAAAATCTTCGTTACTCAAGCTACAGCAATACAGAGAGCGCCACTACTGCCAACTAAATAAAAGATTCAAACTACTGAAGGCACTAACTACTGATAGGCATAGTTAGCAAATGAAAGATTTTAATACAAAACAAACAATGTATTTACCTTAATAGTCATAACATATATAGCAGTTCATGACATCCAGTCTTACAAATTTCAAAACTCCGCCATCTCTCTCCCCACGTCCACCACTGCTGGCGGCTCACCTCCAATTGCGCAACGCTACGTGCTGTTAGCATCCAGCTGCCGCTGCCCAACACTACAATGGCAAACAACAATGCAAACCAGCCACAGACTGCACACGGCACAGCCAGTGATTTTCATACAGAGCGCTATGTGGCGGCGGTGTTACCAATAAAAAACCTAAACAGCCTACTTACAAACCATTCGCATGTGGATTTCAGTTGAAATGCTTACGAGACAATAAATAAAAGCTACATCACATTATTATATTTCTGACTCTCAAACATATTAGCATTTCGAAACTGTAAGTCTAATCAAGATTTTACTACGTTTGCATAACGTTAGTTTTCTTATCAAAATTAGCCATTAAATATTGTAAAATAGAGAAGAATTACTTCACTGAACGTATAATGAATCACAAGTTATAGGTTCCTATCAAATTTGGGCTTTCTATATTTATTCCCTGCCACTCAAAAAAAAGTCGAAAAACAATTAGTAACAACAAAATTATTTTCTTCATTTTCTTGAAATTTTTCAAAATGTCATATCTGTCCATTTAGTACAACTCAGTGATAGTCAAGTGATAATCAGAACAATTATTATTACTCCATCCGAATGAAAGCAAAATGAACGTAATGTCATGCAGCTGGGCTGTGAGTGGGCAGCGGGCAGGAGTACTTGCTTCCATAATCAAAGCCATTCGGCGATGCGGACCAGATGAAGGACGCTTTACAGATACCAGGGACTATGGTTCGGATAGTCACAGTTTTATTCTCACAAAGATTTTTTCTGTCACTAGGCATCAAATTGCAAGTTGGTAACGAGTTTCTAAGGTACCGTAAGCAACATATTATTTTAGTTTTATTAACTGCTACTGAAAAGAAAAGTAACTGTGCTTGATCAAATATATTTACGCCACAATCCTGTGGCATTTAATGGTCCATTATTGCACCCATGATATTCGTTTATCTGCTGATATATGCAATTGCGGTTAGAGGTCGTCGAGTACGTCATACCAAATTTGGCTTTATCCTGCCGTTACGCCAGTCGAGACCTGTAGAGACGTTGCAATGTGTCTATGAAGTTACATTTTGTGGAGTTATTTGTGTAGTGAAGCATCAGATGTGTAGGCAGTTGGAATGTATTGCTATTAGGCGAGATGCAATTACAAAGAATTCTTCTTCCTGAAGATGGTATTGGTGTAACAGATGAATCATTTGCGTGTTTTGTTATATCTGTTGTACTGCAAAAATATAACCACCGTGTAGAAACAGGTACTGTTCTAATGCTAAAACAGTAATTATGATGCTACTGACGATAATGATGAACACCTCACTGTAAGCGATACTCATGTGGCATGTTAGAGAAGAAGTGATGGAAGGAGTGAAAGTGAATTCCAGCCTTCTTCTGATGAGAAGTTTAAAGTTGGAAGTGCCATCACGGTCTTCGATGACAACGCACTACAGAACATTTACGACGGTGATCATGTCAGAGGTTTCAACATGTATGAGAAGCTCCTGAAACGATACCCTCAGCAGAAGGCTAAAAGTAATATTGAAAGCCTACTGCACACTGTGCACAGAAAGGAGAAGGCAATACAGTTTTCAAGGGAAATCGTTCGCTGCAATTCATTGTCATCGAGGAGAGTGTAAAGGCGAAGTGTGATGATGTGCGAGAATGCAGTTCCTCCGTTCGTTATTGGTACTCACTACATTGTGCATTGGACAGGACCAGAAACTTTGCACCGTCACTGGGATTTGTTACTAATACAAAAAAAAAGAGTTGAGCATAAGATCACGCTCCAAGCACGAAAAGATAAGGACGATGTAGAAAGTTCAAGAGAGCTTTGTTGCAGAACTGATGGCCCATATCAAGATGAGAACATCGAAATGGGCTCTGTATGAAACTTTGATCAGCGTCTGTTCAACTTTGAGCTTTCTTCCCATATAACGCTATCTCTGGAAGGAGAGAGAAACATTGTCTAGACTCTGCAATCAGTTAACAGATACGCGATAGATGGTGCTATGTCAGTGGACGGATTAGTGCCAGACAACTGTATATATGGTCCCAAGAACCAAATGGAAAGCTGAGACTCCGTATGTCAAGGGGAATAGAAAAAATAGTGCCTTCCATATATCTTTGTAAATGCAAGTGTGAGCTATAAGATAAAAGAAGAACATCTGAAGATTTTTTTCTGATAGTTTTGAATCCACAGTTGCGGAAAAGTCACTATTGCTTTCTGACTCCTGGTCTGGAAGCCTCTGGAGGAAAAGAAGTGATTTTAGAAATCATTCCACCCAAAACTAGGAAATATGCAAAACCTTTGGACGTGTATTTCTTGTCAGTGCGAGATGATTATCAAGTGAATAACAGACTTTCGTTAAATACGTTCCAAGAACATGCAGCCAAAAATGTAGGACAGGCTCTTTACCATGAAAATGCGTTATGTCATTTACAATCAAATATCAGCTGAAGTATATATAGCCCAATGTGTCCCTTACCCGTGGCAGAACGCTGGCAACAATAAAGTGTCACTGGAGTGGCGCATGTGATCAAGTTTCTTTTCTTCACTACCCGTTTCTTAGTCATTCATATTGTTTTGAGAATTTTACTGACAGTCCTCACTTGCATTTATAGTTAAGACATCTGCATTCGATTTTTCGTTTACAGTGACATCTGCAGTGACACCTAGAGTACGTTTGCAGAATCTTGCACAAAAACGACAGTCACCAGCTCGTTGAGAGGTACTTTAAGGTCCTGTAACCAAAATGGCATACAGATACGTTCGTTTGAATGCATCTAATGCAGATGTTTTCCTTGTGAATAAAGGAGGACGACACAGTATGTGGCGCTGGTTCTTAGCTTTCTAGCCTGTAAGATGTCAGGTAAACAGTGGAAAGGGAAAGAGAGAATGAATGTCCAGTCGCCAACGAGGTCGTTGGAAATGGAACTCAACCATGGATAAGGGACGAAAATTAACAGGGCCCTTTCATCCCAGAATTTGTCTTCATGAATTTAGTAATATCGCGGGAAACATAAATCAGGATCACGACGCGCGTTTCAACCACTGTCTTCCAGAATAAGAGTCCAAGTATCTTACCGCTGCGCCCCTGGAGCACGGAAGTACCAAGAGAGCTATGAAGGGAACGTCGGCATTTCATGTAAACTGATACTTTTGTTTTGTTTTTCTTTGTGCAAAAGAAAGTGGAGAAGAAGAGGGCTCAACGACCTCTTTGTATCGAGCTCATTACAGACGGTGGACATCATCGATGTAGAAGATGAAGAAAGGAAGAAGGCGTGATCGCGTTAGAGACACCACGCGTCATTTGTTTGGAACGGTATATCTAAAGTACGGGACGCTTAAATCAGGACTGCCAAGAAACCAGGTAATCAAGTTCGACATAGCGCCTCATTTTAGCGCATCATCGACTATTAGGTCACTGCAAAAAGTGATGGCCTAATGATGTTAATGATTGTTAATTTTATTACGTGGTGCTCGTAAAAAGTCATAAGTCACCGTCATTATAGTTGTCGAGTACTGACGGCTCATTACGAACATAGCCAACAACTGGCATTAGTTACAGCACCAATGTGTAAACAAATATTGCGCTTCATTAGCAGGACACTTCGAAAATGTAACAGATCTAGTAAAGAGACTGCCTAGACTACGCTTGTCCATTCTCTTTTACAATACTGCTGCGCTGTGTGGGGTCCTTGCTAGACAGGGCTGATGGAGTACATCGAGAAAGTTCAAAGAAGGGCAGGACGTTTTGTATTATCGCGAAATAGGGGAGAGAGTGTCTCTCTGAAATGCTACAGGATTTGGGGTGTACGTGATTAAACTAAACGCGTTTTTCGTTACGGTGAAATCATCTCACAAAATTTCGATCACCAACTTTCTCCGCCGAATGAGAAAATATCTTGTTAACATCGACCTACATAGGAAGAAACGATCATCATAATTAAATATGGGAAATCAGAGCTCGCACGGAAATATATAGGTGTTGGTTTCTTCCGCGCTGTACGAGATTGGAATAATAGAAAATTATTGTGAAGGTGGTTCGATGAACCCTTTGCCAGGCACTTAAATCTGATTTGCAGAGTATCCCTGTAGATGTGGATATAGATGTGGACTTAAGGCTGTCGAAGGTCAGCCATCATGAGACTGCAATTTGTTGTAGTGAGAAACAGTGGAAAATTAGCTCATTGCACTGTTTTCCATATTTTACGGAATACCAGTGTCCTAAATAATTTGTCAATATGATCATGTGGCATAAAGAAACTATAATCCGTCCTAACACAATCACTAGAAGAATAGTGTCGATAACATGCAATAAAAGTTCAAATGGCTCTGAGCACTATGGGACTCAACTGCTGTGGTCATCAGTCCCCTAGAACTTAGAACTACTTAAACCTAACTAACCTAAGGACATCACACACATCCATGCCCGAGGCAGGATTCGAACCTGCGACCGTAGCAGTCGCACGGTTCCGGACTGCGCGCCTAGAACCGCGAGACCACCGCAGCCGGCTAACATGCAATAGCTGGTCCCACGTGAGTGAATGTTAGTGAAGGGCTACTGATATTTCCGGCGTTTGTTAATGGAGATAGGACCTTCAGGTCGCTAAGTGCTGTTGTCGGAAACGGCGACCCCGCCTCCCCAGTTGGGCATACATCTGCATACATTGTACTTTATATAGGGTCAAAAACGCCTTCCTCCTAGTATATCAGTTCTTCATGAGTGTGAGGACTCTGGCTGATGTAAGTACAGGTGAAATCACAGCAGGTCACGTAAATGCATGTTCAGTGCATTTGGAGAAGACAATTCGGTGTTCGAAATTGGGTGAGAAGTTTCCAGTGCAACGAAAAACGCGTTTTATTTATTGATGTCCACCCCAAATCCTGTAGCATTTCAGAGACACTCTGACAAAAGCGGGTAAAGGAAGGATGAACTGCATAAACCAACTGTATGGTGAGTGCCAGGAAAAAGTTGCTTGTATTGGGAATACTGTGTTACGTCCATTATTTTACAGGTATTAAAACTTACTGTATTTCAAAAAGGATTAACATGGTCCAGTTCCTAACACATCGAACCTTCACAGTTATCAGAATAGTGTCGACTATGTAAAAAGCAGTGTGAGGAATAATGAAGACAGGACTGATGTTGGTGTTGATGAGGCTGCTCCAGACAGTGAAAATGAAGCGAATAGGTATCAGCAGCAGACACATACGACTTCTCTTTGTCAGCTCTCACCCACCTAAGCTCATAGACGTCTTCATGCGTCCCTTTTCTGCTCTCTTGTCCATCTGTAGCAGGTCTGGTGAGTAGCGAGAATTTTTTTCCTTCCAGATTGCTGTTGATACATATTTTTTGCAGCTGTGTGGAGTTCAAACAGTGATACAGGCGGTGCCGTCATTCATTTTCACTGCTAAGAACAAACAGTCACAATCGGTATGGAAAATCAAACAAGTGCTTCCTGGTACCAAAACTATGTGCACATGGTTGATCTCAATACGCTGGAAACAACACAGCTATGTGAGGTTGAAAGTTGCTCGTCACAAATGATAACACTCAACCATTACTATTTAGTGTCTTTTTACCCTGAAGCACATTAGTGAAAAATTATATGCCCACTAATCCACGACCGATGTGAGGACAGCCTTTGTCAAACATGAAAGAAGGCGAGGGCATCTTCTTTGTCATGCGGAGTCTCGGTGAAAGAGAGCTGTGCGCGGCATCGTGCCTCAACGCTGGGACGCTTTTCGAACATGTCAGAAGTACACGGTAAGCGGAAAGTCTTGCTGCTGGTTTCTGTTGGGGCGTGGATTCACAGCTGTGTGTGTGCAGCTCTATGCTGACATTTTCTGGGTGGAGAAGGTCGATGAACAAACATGATATCAGAGTGCGTGCTGCAAGCTACGAGTTACGATGAGTCAAAACTCAGTGCTGTGCAGTTTAGTGTATTAATTCACTGCAAAATTTCAGGTCTGTAAAGAGCCATTATGAATGGTTGGATTTAACATGTCTTGTGCTGTCTCAATTTATGTGACTCAGAAATCTTAGTAGGACCGAATTTTAAGCATGTTACATAAACCACAGTTTCATAAATTTAACTATTCTTAACATTCCTGTAGGATTCTTGAAGAATTTGTGGGTGAATTCGTTATCACGTGATGACGTATAATGAGACATCATTCATGTATGAATAATTGTATCTTCCTTGTACTATGAGTTGCGTCTTGAAGTGAAATAATCATTAACGTGAATACAATCTCTCCCAATTTATTTACAATTCTGTGTCACTCTTAAATTTATAGTTTAAACATAACGCTTCCGCAAAACACGCGATGCATACGTACACTTTGCAAGTCTGTTCCAGTAGTGGTACTGCTACGATCATTAGCCTTCACCAAATGTATTCATACGACCTGCTTTCACAGTCAGCAATTATTTGTTCAGCAGCACAATTGGCTGTAGTTTCTCTGAATGATTATTCAGGCTTTTCAAGAAAAGCTGCGTTGAGATTTTCGTAGGAGCCGACGATATCTCAGGCTTCATTAAGTGTTTATTCTAGTGCCTTATAATTGAAGCTTCGTGCAGTGAAGTGTCAAGGTAACAGACTGAACCATATGCATCTGTTTGAAAAAGGGGCGTTTACATGATTTGAAAGTAACGTCATAAACATTCTGATAGGAAACCTGATCACTATGTCTCACATATATGTTCATTTATGTCCGTAGACCAAATTCTTGCGCAAACTGTACATTCACTTGTGAATTTGTTCTTAAAAATAATACTTAACTACTCTTTAATAAAATTTCATGTGTCAGCGTGGCGGAAGGGCAACCCTTCAGCAAAATGCTGCAGATTTCAATGCTGGGCCATCAACAAATTTCAGCGTGAGAATCATTCAACGAAGCGTCGTTGATATGGGCTTTCGGAGTCGACGGAGTCGTGTACCACTGATTAGTGCACAACGCAAAGCTTTGCGCCTCACCTGGCCCCGTCAACACCGACATTGGACTGTTAGTGACTGGAAACATGTTGCCTGGTCGGACGAATCTCGTTTCAAACTGTATAGAGTGGATGGACGTGCACGGGCATCGAGAAAACCTCATAAATCCATGGGGACTGTTCAAGCGTGGAGGGTCTGTAATGGTGTGGGGCGTGTGTAGTTGGAGTGATATGGTACCCCTGATACGTCTAGACACGACTCTGACACTTGACACGTACCTAAGCCTCCTGTCTGATCGCCTGCATCCATTCATGTCCATCGTCATTCCGACGGACTTAGGCAATTCCAGCAGGATCATGCGACACTGTATATGTCCTGAATTGCTAGAGAGTGCGTCCAGGAACACTCTTCTGAGTTTAAACATTACCGCTAGTCACCAAACTCCGCAGACATGTCACTATGCAGCATGTCTGGGATGCCTTGCAACGTGCTGTTCAGAAGAGATCTCAACCCTGTCTTACTGACTTATTGAGAGCCCTGCAGGATTCATGTTGGCAGTTCCCTCCAGCACTGCTGCAGACATCAGACGAGTCCAAGCCACGTCGTGTTGCGGCACTTCGCGTGCTCGCGTGGGTCCTTAACGATATTAAGCAGGTGTATATTTGAGGGCCAATGAACTAACCATAATAAACGTTCTTCGTGGAATACGGCGTACGTGGTGAAAACTGTATATCACGGGAAGTTGTCTTTACGTGGTAACGGTGAAGTGTTCCAGTGATGTGACATTCGCAAACATGTGTAAGAAATGATCTGTGAAGAATGCTGAGATAGTCGGGACTTTTCGTAAGGTTTGTGATCTTTGGATCCCACTGCGGTTGACTCCAGAGCACAGACGGATCACAATACGCGTACACAGCATCAATTCACGTATTTTTGTGAAGAAGTCAATTCCTAATGCGGATCGATACCGGGGACGAGTCACGAGTTCACCACTACCAACCTGAATCAAAGCGATCGTCGATGACAAGCATCCTGCGCAACAAAATAAACTTCAAGGCGGCTCCATTGACGTTGTAGTTATGGGCGTGAGGCTCATTTACTCCACTAACTGGAATTCCATCAAAACAGTGAAAGAGTTAAAGCTGATTCCTATATTTCGCTCTGGAGTTATGGCGAGCCATTCGCCACAACGCCCGCCCGTGCACAGCAACACAAACGTAGGGCTTACTGGAAACATTTAACTGAACACACTTGGAACATCCACCAAACATTGATATACATCTGATTCGACTCCTTAAAACAGTCTCGATGGACAGCGGGCAACACTTTGAAAACGCTGAGGCCATAGTTCTGAATATCACTCGTTGGAGGCGACAGGTGCCACAGGAATTCTTTGCCGGAACCTTCCGGGCTTTGTGAAACTATAGGGTGAGTGTTACGTTTACAGTGGGAGTACGAATAGAAGTAAAATTAATTTCAAGCTGATTCTCGCGTCTCTGACGTTGCTACTTCGTTCTGCGACTTATTTATTGATTCAATCAAACATATTGGTGTTTATTGACATCTCCAGCCAATCGGATATACTAATTTTTGATATGGACGCTGGTCGACCGTTGTAGCCAATCTACTGCTAGTTTTGAGAGGCAAAATGTATATAATTCAATATGTTTAATTCCACTATATTCTATTGTATGTCGACCTACGAGACTAGTCAACCCCGCCGGGAATCGAACCCGGGAACCCGGGCGTGGAAAGTACTGGATTCCAGTCCCGACACACAGCGGAATCCGGTCACCACAGTATCATAGCAGGCCATTACAGGAGACAAAAGAAAATGTTGCAGAGAAACGATAATGTTCGGTATCGTGTGGCAATTGGTTTCCCGCATGTAAAGTGTTACAACGCTGCGAAGGTCGAAGCTGCGTTACGGTGGCGTACACTCTTCCAGTGCGGCCAAACGAGTCTAAATGGCGGGATAGAGACATGCACATACACAAATGGCGTTAATATCACGTATATAGGCTATGAAAGGGCTGAGTATTGGCGGACTGTCATTTGTACTCATGTAATTCGTTTGGAAAGTTCCCTACGTTATTATGGTCACACGACGGGAATCAACAGAGATTGAACGGCGAATGGTAGTTGGAGCTAGACGCATGGGACATTCAGTTTAGAAAATCGTTAGGGAATTCAAAATTCTGACATACAGTGTCTAGAGTCTGCCGAGAATACAAAACTTCGGGTATTACCTCTCAATACGAACAACGCAGTGGTCAACGGCCTTTGCTTAACGACAGAAAGCAGCAACGTTAGCGTAGAGTTGTCAGTGCTAACAGACAAGCAACATTGCGTCTAATAACAGCAGAAATCAATGTATCCGTTAGGACAGTGCTGCGAAATTAGGCGTTAAAGGTCTATGGCAGCAGACGACCGACGCGAGTGCCTAACTGCACGGCATCACTTGCAGTGCCTCTGGTGGGGTTGCGACCACATCGGTTTCTGTTTTTTTCTTTGAGTCATCAGTCTTCTGACTGGTCTGATGCGGCCCGCTAGGAATTCCTCTCCTGTGCAAACCTCTTTCTCTCAGAGAAGCACTTTCAACCTATGTCCTCGATTATTTCCTCGGTGTATTTCAATCTCTTTCTTCCTCTACAGTTCTTCCTTTCTACAGTTCCCTGTACTACCTTGGGAGTCATGCCCTGATTCCTTAACAGATGTCCTACCATCCTATCCCTTCTCCTAGTCAGTGTTTTCCACATACTCCTTTCATCTCAATTTCTGCGTAGAAGCTCCTCAATTCCTTTCCTTAGTTCACCTAATTTTCAACATTCCCTTCTTTTCCGTTTTCCCCACAGTCCATGTTTCATTACTGTAGAACGTACTTTCTCAAAAATTACGTCCTCAAATTAAGGCCTATGTGTGATACCAGTAGATTTCTGTTGGCCAGGAATGCCGTTTTTGCCAGTGCTAGTCTGCTTTTGATGTCCTCCTTGCACCGTCCGTCATTGGTTATTTTACTGCCTAGGTGGTAGATTTACTTAACTTCATTTACTTCGTGACCGTCAAACCTCATGTTAAGTTTCTCACTGTTTTCATTTCCGATACTTGTCGTTACTTTCCTCTTTCTTCGTCCGTATTTTGCACTCTTTAGACTGTTCATTCTATTCAGCACATCATGTAATACTTCTTCATTTTCACTCAGGATAGCAATGTCGTCAGCGAATCGTATCTTTGGTATCTTTTCACCTTGAATTTTAATTTCACTCCTGAATCTTTCTTTTGTTTCGTTCATTGCTTCTTCGATGTACAGATTGAACAATAGGGGAAAAAGACTACCACCCTTTTTAATTCTAGCACTTTGTTCTTGGTCATCCATTCTTATTATTCCCTCTTGACTCTTGTACGTATTGTATACTGGTATTATCTGGCTCTCCCTATAGCTTACGTCTATTTTTCTCCGAATTTCGGACATTTTGTTCCATTTTACATTGTTGTACGCATTTTCTAGGTTAACAAATCCTGTGAACGTTTCTTTATTTTTCTTTAGTCTTGCTTCCATTATCAACTTCAACGAAAGAATTGCCCCTCTCGTGCCTTTAGCTTTCCTAAAGCCAAACTATTCGTCATCTAACATATCCTCAATTTTCTTTTCCTTTCTTCTGTGTATTATTCTTGTCAGCATCTTCGATGCATGAACTTTTAAGCTGACTGTACCATAATTCTCGCAGATTTCAGCTCTTGCAGCCTTGTGAATTGCATGGATAATATTTTTCCGAAAGTAAGATGGTATGTGACCAGACTCATACATTTTGCACACAAACGTGAATACTCATCTATTTGCCACCTTCCTAATGATTTTAAAAATTCTGATGGAATGTTATTTATCCCTCCTGCCTCATTTGGTTCTCCGAAGCTTTCTTAAATTATGGCTCTAATACTGGATCCCTATATCTTATGAATCGACACAAGTTTCTTCTTCTATCACATCGGACAAATCTTCCTCTTCATAGAGGCCTTCAATGTAATCTTTTCAGCAATCCGCTCTCTTCTCTGCATTTACCAATAGAATTATCGTTGCACTCTTAATATCACGACCTTTGCTTTTAATTTCACCGAAGGTTGTTCCGACTTTCCTATATGCTGAGTAAGTGCTTCTGACAATCATTTATTTTTCGATTTCTTCACATTCTTCATGCAGCCATTTCGTCTTAGCTTCCCAGCACATCCTATTTTTTCATTCCCCACAGAATTGTATTTCTGTATTCCTGAATTTCCCTGAACATTTTTGTACTTCCTTGTTTCGTCGATCAACTAAAGTTTTTCTTCTGTTATCTATGGTTCCTTCGCAGATACCTTCTTTGTACTTATTTTCCTCTTTCCAACTTCTATGATAGCCCTTTCTAGAAATGTCCGTTCGTCTTCAACTGTACTGATTACTGAGCTTGTTGCTGTACCTATAGCCTTAGAAAACATCAAGAGTAGCTCGTCATCCCTTATTAATTCCGTATGCCAGTTCTCTGCGTATTGATTCTTCCTGTTTAATCTGTTAAACTTGGAATCTAGACGACTGAAAAACTGTGACCTGATCAGATGAGTCCCGGTTTTAGTTGGTAATAGCTGATGGTAGTGTTCAAATGTGACGCAGACCTCATGAAAGTATGGACCCAGGTCGTCAACAAGGCAATGTCCAAAATGGTGGTAGCACCATAAAGGGATGGTCTGTGTTTACATGGAATGGAATAGGTCCTCTGGTCTAGCTGAACTGATCGTCGACTGGAAATGGTGTGTTAGGCTGCGTGAAGACATCTGTAGGCATTCATCTGCTTGATGTTACCAAACAACAATAGTATTTTTATGGATGAAAAGGCGCCACGTCACTGGGCCACAATTTGTTTGAATAACCAATAATTTGGCCCTCCATATCACCCCACATGAATCTTATGGAACATTAATGGGAAATAATTCAAATGTCAATTCGTGTACAAAATCCTGCACCGGCAACACATTCACTCTGGAAATGGAAATGAGCGTTTGGCGTCATTGGCCTGGAAGCCCCTCACGATGCAGGTCCGGCCGCCTTGGTGCAGGTCTTATTACATTCAGCACCACATTGAGCGACCTGCACGCCTTATGGGGATGAAATGATGATGAAGACAACACAATACCCAGTCCCTGAGCGGAGATAATCCCCAACTCAGCCCGGAATCGAACCCGGGCCCGTAGGAGGGCACTCAGTCACGCTGACCACTCAGCTATCGGGGCGGACACTTTCGCTGTTGTGGACTGCTAATGAGGCGGCTTGGCTCAATATTTCTGCAGGGGACCTCCATTGACTTGTTGGGTCCGTTTCAAGTTGAGATGCTGCACTACGGCGAGCAAAAGGAGGTCCGACACCATATTAGGTGGTATTCCATGACTTTGTCGTCTCAGTGTACGTGGTTTGCCAGTTCGTGACATCATAAATAAGTCTCTCCCTGTGCGGCACACACAGCTACTATACGAGTGCAGGACGTGGCCATACTGTAGCGTATGGTGGTTTCTGTTGACCCAGGAGACCCCCGTGCGCCACCGTGTGGCCACATCCTGCACTCATATGGTAAATTGAACAACCAAACTAGTTAAAGCGACAGCTTGAGAGCAACGGGAAATCCGGTTTGGAGTACCGATCCTGCACAAATTCTCGTATGTTACCAATGAAGTCTAATCGCAATCGTATCTGCGAATACATTTCCTATTTTTTCTTTAGTAATCTGATCACCATAGACAAGTGCTGGATACGTCATTACGGCCACTATGCAAAAAGGACAGGTCGAACATCATTGGGCAAGGTAGCGATGAGTGTTTTGGAACTGCCATGTCTTGGTACTAACTCATATGGTCGTACGGCGGAAACCCTCACAGGAGCTGTACTATCCGATCGTATCGGGAAACGTCAAAATAACGCGGCATTTAGCACAACGTGCCCCGACAGATGGGTAAGCAAGAATAAAACGTAGTGAGGAACACCGCGTTTCGCTGAAGAAGTCGTAAAAGCAGAACGGGCCGGTCGAAAGAGCTCAGTGAATTGGAACGTGGACTAGTCATTGGATGTCACCTGAGTAAAAGGTGACATTTCAACACTTCTGAGGATGCCGCAGTCCACTATTGATGATGTGACTGTCGCGTTGAAACAAATACAGCTAAACCAGGACCAGGCAGACCACGTGTACTAACTTCCAATGACCATCGAGCTTTGCCGAAGGCGGTTGTTAGAAATCGCACGAAACCAGTGGAAATAATCACTCGCGAGGTCTAAAGTGCTGCCAGCAATCCAGCTAGCACAGTGCCTGAGCGTATGGAGTGAAAAAAAAGGGGTACAATGGTCGGAAAGCTCGTCGTAAGCCGCTTATTTCTGTAGTAGGTGCTAGGGAGTGGATAACGGGAACCGAGTAATTTCGAGTAATGAATGACGCCATATCCTGCGTCAATGCGATGGAAGGGTTTGGAGTATGTCTCTTTAGTGACAACAATAAAGTACGAAGAAGATTTTGTTAAGGTATGTGGGTGTTTTTCGTGTTTATGGTGATGTCTCTCTATCGAGCTTAAAAACGATAATTACAGAATGATATGAACTCATCTTACAGTATTGCGTGTTGCGTGCAGTAGAGGCACCGTGTGGAGATTTATCAGCATGACAATACATCTATGTAGGAACGGTTTGTGGACAATAACATTCGTAACATGGACTGGTTTGGTCAATGTCTCGATGTGAACCCAAAATAATATCTTTGAGATGTGTTAAAACGTTGGCTCCGCTCTGGACTCCAACGTCAAGCATCACGATGAGGATAGATCCAGCAGCGGAGACAAAAATGTGCGGGTGAGATCGTCCCGGGAAATGACCATACATAAAACAGAATCCGTAGCGTTAAATAAGTATTAATAGTTGGGTTATTAGTTAAGGATTTTTTTTAAATTGTAGTCCAGTAGCAGTAGAGAATAATTGATATAGTGGTATTTTTTTCTTTTTTCTTTTTTCTTTCTTCTTGTAGAATTAACATTTTCTTAAATATTTTTGAGTGGCCGAAACAAATAATTAATGTATACATTTATTAATATGCAACTGTATGGCTTATATTACCTTTCTAGATAATAGACTGTAGTGTGAAGAACAAGTAAATAAATAAATAAAATCTCTACCTTCTCTGGTTTCGTATATTGAGGAATAATGGGCTACCATTCCTCGACAGACATTCAGACACCTCACTGAAAGTATCCCCAGCAAAGTTCCAGTCACCATAAAGGCGAAGGATGAATACACTACATATGAAAAATAATACTGTCCACCACTCAACACTGCATCCTATGCCGCCAGGGGAGGACGACGATACGACGATAGGTTGGTACCGAATGACTCAACAGGGCCTGTGGAGGGAGTAATAGGCGCCTAGATCCTTTTGATCAGGTAGTGTACTAATAAAATCTCCTGTCGATATTGCACTGGAGGCTGTAAAGACGGAGCTTCACGGGACGCTGTCCATAGGGCTATCGTTGTTCCGCAATACGGCCCGGGCTCATTCTGCACAGGACACGACCATACACACTGCTTCCTTGGGTTATCAAATTTTGCCACACCAGCTGTACTCCCAGTCACTCTTTATCTTTACTCAGATGAAAAAAATCATTCCGTGACAGGTATTTCCAGACTAATTTTGGACGTGGAACTTTTCCTGCGCATCCGAAATGCAGATTCCTACAACCCAGGTATCCGCCATGTTATCCATAGTCCCATTGAAATGTAACTATGCAGAGAATGGGCAGCATCATCTCAAAAGTTCACAGACACAGCATGATTTTATTGAAGTGATTATCCACGTACATGGTTGCAGGCGAGGAGAGTGTCAACCCTATAGAAAACTAGGAAGAAGCTGTAACGAGGTGGAAACGGCACTGTAAAACGTTGTTTTGCGAGATTAATAACGGTACGGAAGGTGAAGCAGTTAATCAACTTGCATTGTAACCCGTAATCTTAAGCAGCGAAATGGAGAACGCTATTGAACATCCGAAGAACTATAAATCCCCTGGTCTACACAGAATATCTGTACAACATATCTGTACACGAATATGGGAAACTGGGTGTGGCCATAAGACTGATGGAAGTCTCTTTTCATTCCTCTACACGAGAAAAGATCAACCAGGAACCGCTCGAACTATCGAATAATTGCTCTCATATCCCACGCAAGCAAAATTTTACTCTACATGTCGAACCGACGTTTGAAGCCATACATATAGCTTCACATATCACCAGAAGAAGCAGGTTTCGTTGAAGCAAAAGGTACGCGTGAACAGATTGTTAATATAAGACACATATACTTGTAGCAAGTTGCGAAGACGAACTTGCTGAGCTACTAACAAAATTAAATGACATCAGTATATCGTATGGATTGGACCACATTCTCACCAAGTCCAAACCCTCGACAACTGATTGAGGAGGGTAAGCTAAACTCACACTTCGATTAAACGAACAGGAAGTCGTGCATTCTTTCATTTATCTCGGGTCAACCGTCTGCGACGCGGGAAGCTGTTGAAGGTGAGATAATAAGACGGATCAGACGGGTCGACTGGCTTTGAAGCAGTTCACCAAGGCTTGGCAGAATACAGAAATAACGAACATTACAAAGGTCCATTTTCTTTAGACGCTCGTGTTTTCCGTCTTCCTTTGTGGTTGCGAAACATAGACCCCTAAGGCCAGAGATAAGCAGCGCGTCGATGCATTTGAACTTTGTTGGTGGCGCTGGATGCTGCGCATAAAATGGACCGAAAGAAGAAAAAGAATTTCCATTACTGATCAGTTCAATATCTCGGGGCGTCTTTCTTTTTGTGTCTTCCAAAATATTCTAGAGAAAATAATCATGGAAGCCAAGATCGAGTGCAAGAGACCAAGAAGAAGAGCAACGAGCCGGTGGACTGGGTCAAATCAAGAGCTGAGGTGTAACTTTTCAGCGGGCTGTAAGAGAATCTGGTAACCTTCCAGGATAGAGACAATTGACTCGTGGGGTCACTACGCTCGGAAATAAGCAGAATGACTTGTGATGATGATGAGATAAACTTTATGACCATCCCTTGAACCCTATCGAAGACGGTTCTAGGCGCTTCAGTCTGTAACCGCGGGACGTTACGGCCGCAGGTACGAATCGTGCTTCGGGCAAGGAAGTGTGTGATGTCCTTAGGTTAGTTAGGTTTAAGTAGTTCTTAGTTCTAGGGGACTGATGACCTCAGATGTTAAGTCCCATAGTGCTCAGAGCCATTTGAACCATATCGAAGAAAGAGCAGAAAGGCAACAGAAGAATTAAGAAGGCACGTCACGCGATCCGCAGGTAGTAGCGGTGCGGCGGCAGGGCGTCGGGTTTACGGCGTCGCGACGGCGTGTCGCGTGAGCTACGGCAGTGGCGGCAGCGGCAGCGGCAGCGGCGGCGCGTGGCAGTGGGCGGCTGCGAGCGGCAGTGGAACTGCCGGCAGCCACGGCACGCCCCGCCTGCTCGGCTACCTGCGGCTCACCCACGTCACGCCTCCACTGCGGCAAAGGCAGCGCTAACGCGTTCCACCACACACCCCACACATCTTTTCCTCCAAAGTTCTTTTCTTCAGCGTTTACAGTGGACAACTGCTAGTCTCAGTTCTCACTGAAGTGATACGATATGTTACATGGTGACCGGTCCTAGGCAAAGGAGGGAAAGCTGAAAGGTGGAAGGAGGTGCATTCAAGTTTAAGGCCTCCGATTTTTTTTCTCCGGACTGGAAAGATATAGAAGCATGGGCATTGTTTTAAAATGAGGCCGCGTTCATTGTCAATACGTCTCAGAGATGGCAGAACCGTACGGAAGATGGAATTTTACCGCCAGCGGCGAGAATGAGAACTGTTTTAAATACTTAAAATGGCGACGTTTTCCTTACTTGAACAGCATGAAATCATTCGTTTACTGAATTTGCGTGGTGTGAAACCAATTGAAATTCATCGACAGTTGAAGGAGACATGTGGTGATGGAGTTATGGATGTGCCGAAAGTGCTTTCGTGGGTGCGACAGTTTAATGAAGGCAGAACATCGTGTGACAACAAACCGAAACAACCTCGGGCTCAAACAAGTCGGTCTGACGACATGATCGAGAAAGTAGAGAGAATTGTTTTGGGGGATCGCCGAATGACTGTTGAACAGATCGCCTCCAGAGTTGGCATTTCTGTGGGTTCTGTGCATACAATTCTGCATGACGACATAAAAATGCAAAAAGTGTCATCCAGGTGGGTGCCACGAATGCTGACGGACGACCACATGGCTGCCCGTGTGGCATGTTGCCAAGCAATGTTGACGTGCAACGACAGCATGAATGGGACTTTCTTTTCGTCTGTTGTGACAATGGATGAGACGTGGATGCCATTTTTCAATCCAGAAACAAAGCGCCAGTCAGCTCAATGGAAGCACACAGATTCACCGCCACCAAAAAGTTTCAGGTAACTACCAGTGCTGAAAAAATGATGGTGTCCATGTTCTGGGACAGCGAGGGCGTAATCCGTATCCATTGCGTTCCAAAGGGCACTACGGTAACAAGTGCATCCTACGAAAATGTTTTGAAGAACAAATTCCTTCCTGCACTGCAACAAAAGCGTCCGGGAAGGGCTGCACGTGTGCTGTTTCACCAAGACAACGCACCCGCACATCGAGCTAACGTTACGCAACAGTTTCTTCGTGATAACATCTTTTAAGTGATTCCTCATGCTCCCTACTCACCTGGCTCCTAGTGACTTTTGGCTTTTTCCAACAATGAAATACACTCTCCATCGCCGCACATTCACCAGCCGTGCTGCTATTGCCTCAGCGATTTTCCAGTGGTCAAAACAGACTCCTAAAGAAGCCTTCGCCGCTGCCATGGAATCATGGCTTCAGCGTTGTGAAAAATGTGAAAGTCTGCAGGGCGATTACATCGAGAAGTAAGGCCAGTTTCATCGATTTTAGGTGAGTAGTTAATTAGAAAAAAAATCGGAGGCCTTAGAACTTGAATGCACCTCGTATATAGACGGTCTATACAAGGAAGATGACTTGAAAGCAATGTTATAGAAAGAGAAGTGGTCGAAGATGAAGATGAGGTGCGAAAAGACTTTCGCAAGACTCTCGAAAATCAAATTCGAGAAAAGGCTCCGGCAGTACACGACATTTCGTCAGGACTACTGACAGCATCGGGAGAGCCAGTCGAGACAAAACTCATCCACCTGGTGAGCGAGATGTATGAGACAGATGAAATACCCTCGAATTTCAAGAATAATATAGTAATTCAAATACAAGAGAAAGCAGTTGCTGACAGGTGTAAAAATTTACCGAACTATCAGTTTGATATGCTTCAATTGCAAAATACTAACATTAATTCTTTACTGAAGAATGAAAGAAAACTGGTACAATCCTACATCGGGAAAGATCAGCTTGCATATCGGAGAAATGTAGAAACACCCGGGACAATATTGACCCTATGATTTACCTTAGAAGATAAGTTAAGGGAAGACAAACTTGCGTTTACAGCATTCGTAGACTTACAGAAATCTTTTGAGAATGTTGACTGGAATACTCCCTTTCAAATTCTGTAAGTCATAGTGCTAAAATACAGGGAGTGAGAGATTACTTACAACTTGTACAGAAACCAGACGGCATTAATAGGAGGGGTTTGAAAGGGAGGCAGTGGTTGGAAAAGACGTAAGACAGAGTTGTAGCCTATCACCGATGTTATTCAGTCTGCACATTGAATAAGCAGAAACGGAAAGCAAAGAAAAATCCATGGAGAAGAAATAAAATGACAATGTAATTCTGTTCAAATGAAATGACTGTGAGCACTATGGGACTCAACATCTGAGGTCATCAGTCCCCTAGAACTTAGAACTACTTAAACCTAACTAACCTAAGGACACCACACACATCCATGCCCGAGGCAGGATTCGAACCTGCGACCGTATCACTCGCGTGGTTCCAGACTGAAGCACCTAGAACCTCTTGGCCACACCGGCCGGCTGTAATTCTGTCAGAGACAGAAAAGGACATGGAAGACCTGCTGAACAGAATGGACAGAGCCTTGAAAGGAGGATATAAGATGAACATCAACAAAAACAAAACAAGGATAATGAAATGTAGTCGAATTAAATCAGTTGATGCTGAGGGAATTTGGTTAGGAAATGAGACACATGAAGTATTAGACGAGTTTTGCTATTTGGGCTGCAAAATAACTGAAGGTGTTTGTCTGGAGTGAAGCCGTGTATGGAAGCGAGACATGGCCGATAAGCAGATGAGGAAAAAAAGAAGCTTCCGAAATGTGGTGGTACATAAGAATGCTGAAGATTAGATGGTCGATCAGGTAAATAATGAGTACTGAATAGAATTGGGGAAACAAGAAATTTGTGGCACAACTTGACCAAAAGAAGGGATCTTTTGATGGGAGACATTCTAAGACATCAAAAGATCACCAGTTTAGTATTGGAGGGAAGTGTGGTTCAAATGATTCAAATGGCTCTGAGCACTATGGGACCTAACATCTGAGGTCATCAGTCCCCTAGAACTTAGAACTACTTCAACCTAAATAACGTAAGGACATCACACACATCCATGCCCGAGGCAGGATTCGAACCTGCGACCGTAGCGATTACACGGTTCCACACTATAGCGCCCGGAACCTCTCGGCCACTACGGCCGGCGAGGGAAGTGTGAAACGTAAAAACCGTGGAGGGAGACCAAGA
Organism: Schistocerca gregaria; assembly: GCF_023897955.1. NCBI lineage: Eukaryota > Metazoa > Arthropoda > Insecta > Orthoptera > Acrididae > Schistocerca > Schistocerca gregaria. The sequence goes on along the minus strand of NC_064921.1, from coordinate 514,786,475 downwards.
GATGAATACAGTGAGCATATTCAGGAAGATGCAGGTTGAGGTAGTTATTCTGGGATGAAGAGGCTCCCACAGAATGAAGAGCTGCATGAAACCAGTAGTCGGATTGAAGACCAAAATAACAACATATAATGGCCGATGCGTTTCGCGATACGACACACAAGTAACCCTCGTTGGTGGTGTGCGTAAGAACTAAGTCGAAGCGAGTTAACTGGTTCACACTGGGAGGGCTGCAGCTCAACACCGATACGATTTTCTGTCATAGGGTGCAAAATGGAGTGCTGGTTTCTCCACTCAATTGTATCCCACAATACATTTGAGTGAAGCATTTTAAGTGATCCAATCTTCCTAAACAAGTCATTTTGTGTCATTGAAGCACTACTATCGTTTCTGTAGTTAGTTTCTCGGTAAAACTACTACTCGTGTAAAAAATTAAAAACCACTGTTTTGGGCTTGGTGCATACTCTCTGCTACGGAATTTTCGCCATTCGACTTCGAACTTGAACACTTTGCAGTAAAAATTGTAGTCGCTGGCGATTTTACTTTTGCTGCGTATTGGGTCATAAGTTTGATGTATTTTAGGTCGTACAGTGGCGTATGCGGATTGTAGCTAACATATAGAAATTACAAACTATCATGCTGGGGGAAAATGCGAAAAAGACATGGAATCGTCATTTCAACATTAAGGCTTTTATTTTTAAGTTCACGGCTGATTTTGGTCAATCAAAAGCCCATCATTAAGTGCAGTTAGTCGTGCTCTCTGACCCCTATTGTAGCGAACTCGGTAGTGTGGCGGTGAGCACCAGAAGCGAACGCAGAGTAAAGCAATCGGTCACGAATTTAAAATTATTACAACTGAGGTGATGATTTTCATGTCTGTATAGAAAGTGTTTTGAGCGCTGCAAGAAGAGTCGTAGCTCTTTAGAATCACAAGTAAATGTGTTCGCCTGCTGTCTAAGCGGTGCTTGTCGCATCGCTCCTGTTACGCACACGAGTGTGACACGGATAACCGGCACGTAGCGCGACCTGTATTGCAACGTATTGCGTCGCTTTCATATCGCCTCAGTGAGAACCGAGCCTTGCAGGACAACCCACAGAAATGTTGGTTGTAGGCTACGAAGCAAGATTTTCGAACAAAATATCCTCACCTTGAAAGCTGCCTGTTCATTTGGCAATTTTATTATACCCCGCTATAATTCTGCTTTTCATAAGTCATGACATTCTCTTCGTTATATTTACCGTGCTTCTGCTATACTCACCTTCAACTGATCCAAATAAAATCCTTGACCAACCTCTTCATATGGTAACTAAGATATTTTCTCATCATTGGGAAGTGTGTTGGTGTGAAATCTTATGGGACTTAACTGCTAAGGTCATCAGTCCCTAAGCTTACACACTACTTAACCTAAATTATCCTAAGGACAGACACACACACCCATGCCCAAGGGAGGACTCGAACCTCCCACGGGTGGGAACCCGCACAGTCCACGACTGCAGCGCCTTAGACATTGGGAAGTCGTTTGGTCTATTAGCTAGTGGGAAGATTTCGCGGTTTGGAAGTCACGATCTGATCCTTCATTGAATGTGCATTCCATATTACGGGGGTTATGCTTCATTAAGTTTCTGCCATTGTCTGGTTCGAGCAAACTGCTTTGAAGTTTCTACCATGATGAAGAATGATTTCAGTTCATTGCCATTGTGAATAAAAAGGGATTGGTTAGGTTATTTGTGAAGTGTATTCTAAATTTTGGCACAGTTTAATCCTCCATTACTCCGCACTTAGACTTGCTACAATGTTCTTCCGAATGGCGAAATGGGATCTTACAGATTGCTCATTTTTGATTAAATGGTAGATGATTAAAGAAAAAAATGTTATCTTTTCATACCGTTGTACAGTAGATTCAAAGTTATCGTCCACTCCTGAGTTATAAAAGAGTCATTATCTTGTTTAAAATTGTGTATCGAGAACAAACTCTTCCCATTATTCTTTGTGAGATTCACTTCTGTATCTACTGCTCTTAGGACCCATGTGGTCTCGTAAATCAGCTCCACTATTTTGGTAACAATGTGTCTATATATTAAGGAAATTCTTTTCTGAATTATTTCCATCCAAACCAAGTCATTACTTTTTTATTTGTACATGATTCAGCGGTATGTTGCCATACCGCCATATTGCTAAAACCTGTTGACCCCAACCTCGCGTTCTGACGCATCAGAGCAAACTCACTGAATTAAGTTTGCGATTATAAAACATCATCAAAATTATTTCTTTGCATGAAATTAGATTTTAGACGCAAAAATGTTAAAGATGAACTTTATTTTTTTAGTATATTATGGAGTGATTTCGCACTCAAACTAATGGGGGAAATGGTATCAATAACTTGTAATCTGATCTTAAGGGCTCAGTTGTTCTTTCATGCTTAGCATCAATCACTTACCTTAGAGGTCATTGTCATCTACTGGAAGCTACAGTCTGAAAGCGAACTTGTTATTCAATTCTTGGTCAGTTTCTTGATGAATCATATATCATTAAATATTTGAACAAAAACTATGGAAAATCCATTTTCTTTGCTCTTAGATTATGTAAATGTGTTCGTCGACTGAATTTGGAATTTACAGTTATTTTCCGTGCTATAAAGATTCATACTTATTGTAGCTTAATAGTTCAGGGCTTTACTTTCACTGCTCATGCCAGTTGTTTAGTTTCATGATACACTAAAGCAGTGACAACAAACGGTACTTTAAAATTATTTGTCTTTCACATGGGGCACTCCGCAGCTAGCAAGATCCCACTCTCAAGATTTCTGAGTGGTGGAAGGACCACAACAATGTTTTAGAGTATAATAAATACGTAGTAGCTGATTCAGGAAGCAGCTTAAATCCTATCTAAGGACCTCATGTTTTGCCTCTCATGAACAGCGTAACATTGTTTCTCTCAAACAAGACAATGGATTTGGCGATACACTAATGAAATTCCCTACTTCTTCCAAGTAAAGGTCCATGCTACACAGTAAAGATAGGCATTCCTTTTGTCTCTCTAGTACAATGTCATCGTTTCCTCCTTAAATAAATGACACTTGCTTCAATTCAGTTCACAATATTTTGCAAGCTTCTGAAGTCCAGAAGCTGTTATCTTCGTCACATCAGGTGACTAGCATTTTTTGTTCTGTAACGCTTCTATTCATACTTGGAGTAAATTGATAATATCACGACCTGAACGTAGCCGGTTTCAATACTGTTGGTAAAAAGATATTTTCGTTATTATAATTTGGCCAACAGATGAGGCAGCTTTATTTCCACCTGGACCTCATATTCCACTTTAAAATTTCCACAGAGGGTCACCTGTATACGTTGCGACCACAACTGTCAGTCCTACAATGTATGCAAGAGAACTTCCATGAACTTTGAGGTTGGTGGTAAGTTCTCTGGGACCAAACTGCTGAAGTCATCGGTCCCTAGGCTTACATGCTACTTAATTTATCTTAAACTATCTTACGCTAAGGACAACACACACACCCATGCCCAAGAGAGGACTCGAACTTCCTACGGGGTTAGCCGCGTGAATCGGGGCGACGCGGCCAAGACCGCACGGCTTCCGCGCGCGGTGAAGTTTGAGAGGTACGAGATGAGGTACTGGCAGAGGTACTGCAGTGAGGGCGAGCCGTGAGTCGTACTTACGCAGCTCAGTCGGTAGAGCACTATCCCGCAAAAAGCAAAGGTTCCAGTTTCGAGTCCTGGTCCGGCACACACTTCTAATCAGCCGTGAAGTTTCAAATCAGCGCACACTCCGCTGCGGAGCAAAAATTCACTAACAGTATCACCTGCTGTCGTGTTTGAAACTGATTGCCATTGTCAAGTTGGGACAGCTGTCTCCAGTCCCTGTCGGTACGTATCATTTTACGACCACTGCTCTTACGCTGACAAGTGGACCATTAGACATGTTAAGAACAGATTTTCGTAAGATTTAGTTATGTTATAAGGGGACCCGTCCGAAGTAACTGGCTAGCGGCATTTCATGCGATGGCCCATAGTCTCCGAGAAAATCTGTGTTTTACATGTTTTAGAAATACCCGTAACGGTTAATTATATCTCGACCTAGAGAGATACCAACGATACATACGAGGGTAATCCCAAAAGTAAGGTCTCCTATTTTTTTTATAAGTACAGAACTCTATTTCTGCGGCAGTTGGCCACACTGTTATGAAGAGTGCTTCACGCGCTGTGTGTAAACATGCTCACGCCGCGCTGAGGCGCTCAGTCTTAGCTTGGCAGCCGTTGAGAATGGAGTCCCGTTGGATGTTACCGCCAAGTGCGAATTGCTCGCAGTTATTCGGTTTTTGAACGCAAAGAGCACTGCGCCGATTGAAATCCACCGCCAATTGACGGAAGTGTATGGTGAGTCGTGCTTGGATGTCAAAAATGTTCGTATGTGATGTAGAGAGTTTGCAGGTGGTCGGACCGAAATTCACGACGAACAAAGGAGCGGGAGACCGTCAATTTCTGAGGAGACATAGTGTTGAAGGTTGAGAAAAGCATGCGTGAAGATCGGCGGATCACCCTGGATGATCTCTGCACGTTGGTTCCTGAGGTTTACCAAAGCATCGCTCACAGAGTTTTAACGGAAACATTGAACTACCAGAAGGTGTGTGCAAGATGGGTGAGACGCTTGCTGACTGAGGACCATATACGGCAACAAGTTGATACTTCCCGCGCATTTCTTCACCGCCTTGCAGCCGAACAGGACAACGTTCTGGATTCAGTTGTAACGGGTGACGAAACCTGGGCATACCACTTTACACCTGAGACCAAGCAACAATCACGAAAGTGGTGGCATCCTTCTTCGTCAAAGCCGCGGAACTGGTGGCCAGCTGGTGTGACATGGGCATACAAAAACTGCCACAGCGTCTATGACAGAAATGGTGATTATGTCGAAAAATAGCTAAATGTTCAAACTGTAAACTGATGTAAACCATTGTAGGAATAAACAGCTCTATGTACTTATAAAAAAGTAGGAGACCTTACTTTTGGGATTACCCTCGTACTTTACACAGTGTCACATTCAACGTGCAGCCGCTACAGATCTCTGAGACAGTATCTCATGCGTCGGGTACCCACAACTAGTTTCAATTGATGCACTAATACCGCTCATCTTGCCCATCCTTCTGCTCTGCTGTTTTGCCGAGGCCATTACGGTCGCTGAATACAAACGTGTGGCGCTAAAGAACTGAATTGGTATGTATGTGACAGTCGGACGCGCGGAAATAGTGCAATAACGTAAGTCAACGTGGAAAGGCGACAGTAGAGAAGAGCTATCGTGTTCAGACGTACCGGCGACCTTACTGTACATGAAGTGGCGCAACTCGTTGGTGTATCAACCCAGAGCGCTAAACATGTCTACAACGATGGCGTACCAAGAACAACAGTGCCTGGCAAAAAAAGTGAAGCATCCGGAAGACATGACTGACTGTCAATGATCTCCATACCATTGGGGATAGGGAAAGTAAATTACTAGAATTCCAATTCTCTACCGCATGTAGAACGATCACCTTAGTGTAGTAGTGGTGTTCGTGCTTAGTGCAGTTTCCAGGCCTAGTTGAGTTTATAAGAGGCGTGAAGAGAGTCAGATGTTGAGTGAGCACTATGAAGAACACGGAGATTCCGCGCAATTGTGCGAGAAAGTATTATCAGCAACTGACAGAGTTTGAAAGGGATGTCATTTTGTGGTCACCGTTTGGCCCGATTTTGCACTACACGAAGTAGTGAGGTAAGGCACACTCGCCGTCAAGGTTCCAGACGAACACAGCTGATCATCACAAGCACATTATAACGCCTTCAAATGTGCTGTCGTTTGCAAAGGAAGGTCTTTAACTACCTAACGATACTGTAAAAAGGCTGGAACTGACAGGAATGACAAGACAGTGAAGGACTTTGCGATACTGTTGTTCGAGACTGCTCTTTTGTCCCCATAATTTACTCTGGAGGAGACTGATGTGCGTACATTTAGGAATTACTGAATGGTTAAGTTGGGTCTGGGCTCTGATGAAGAAGAACGTCAGGCCGCAGAAGAAGAAAATGTGGGTGTTGAACTGCCACCAGTTGAACGTGAAAATGAAGATGCCTCTCGAATGGGGAATGTTGTTAAATTAGTTTCCGTGCGTTACTGTCAAAGACTGGAAGTAATTCCTGACGGCTCTAATTAGCTGCCACCTTATTTATGTAATTTCGTTGTAAACTAGTCCTTTTTGTCCCTGTTTTCGTGTTATTAAGAAAATATATCGTAACGCCTTCACATCTGTGCCTGCCATCCGAGAACAAGTAACTGACTTCCTGCAACCTTCTGTGTCGTTCTGCACCATTTGTCGGGGACTAACAGCGGTGGGAGAGGGAGAGTACCGTTCGATACGTATGCTGCCGTTATCACCACAAAACAAAGGGCTGCATTTGGAATGCTGCCGTGACCACGAACTATGGACTGCTGATGCATTATGTTCAGTCATGAATCTCAGTCTGCACTACCCTAAAAGATACGACGGCAGCGACCTTGGGAAAGGTACCATTCTACCATTATTCTCCGGAATTTGTGGTGTGGGTAGACATTATGAATGACTTCAGGTCAGGGCAGGTAGTGACAGAGGGACCCCTGAAGGCATGTCGCGGACACCTTGCGTCCTCATGTGTTACCGCTTGCGATGCAGGGTCATGCTGTCATTTTTCAACACGACAATGCGCGTCAAGACATGGCACGTGTCTCTGTGAACAGTGAACTGTTTCCGTGATGTTGAGGTACTCCAGTGGCTAGTAAGATCCCCAGATTTATCCCTGATAGAACATCTGTGTTATTAGCTTGAACGTGAACTCCGTCCTATGCCCAAATCCAGGACATCAAGGACCATGGGGAAGCTTGCCTCAGAAGAAGATACAACGGCTCATTTAGTTGGGACACCCTTCCCAACTGAATCAGTACATGCATCCATGTTAGAGATTGTGCAACGTCATACTAATAAGTGGGTTCATTGTGCCAAGATCTATAAAAGTTGGAATTAATTTTTAGTCACTGAAATGATATCACATACAATCTCAAACCGTGAAGTTTCATTTGGTCTCTCTCTCCTCTTCTGTGTATGTCACTTTTTTTAAGGTACTGGTCACTCGAACAATGCAATCATTCCCAAAATCAAATCATGAATCAAATCTGCAGTATCTCTCAACCACAAAAGATGAGAAAATTTATTCAGCATTGATGCTACGTAAGGCCCGAATTGTCATGCACAGGACGTGGTCATACGAACTGAAACTCTTTGGATGGCGAATGCCTTACACTTTACTACATTTACCGGAATGATCTAATGCGGTTAAAAAAATTTCAAATTTTTCGATTTGATTCCGAGTAAAAAAGTAACGTCGTTATCTGGAGCAAGTAGCATACAATACAGGCAAAGTACTGGATCACTTGTGGAACGCATATGTTGACGTGAAAATTTATTAAGAAGAATAGGATAGGAAAAATATCTGTAAAATATCATTATCAGTAAAAGGGTCGTGTGCTGCAACACTTATCAGTAGTTGGCTACACACTGGAAACATTAGTACGTAGGAAAAATTGTAGGGGTAGGCAAAGATTATAAAATACAAAACAAATTCCAGAGTTGATGAACTAAAAGGGAGAAATACAAGGAAGCATCAACTGGCTTTGAGGTCGTCTTACAGACAGTAAATAGCCGTGATCAATATTACCAGGGGCATTCGTTCACAAAATATGCCATGGATGTCATAGCCATGAAATGGAACATTTAAGGCTGCGTAACGACGCGAGGTCTACACAAAAAATAGAAAAGCAACTCTTAGAAACAAAATCGTGTTGACCTTAATACTGTCGCTACGACGCTAGTAAACGTGGTATAAAACAACCCCGTATGGATGTTTCTTTTTGGCGGTCCTTTGATATTAGGTGCCAGACAACCTATTACACCTTTTAAATTTCACTAACTACGTGGAACTGTTGTTGAAGGATTTGGCAATGGATTGTTTACGGGGGAATGTGGCTTTGCATTTGTTAATACGCAATTAGTTTTAATAGTATTCCTGTCGCTGCGTTGGAAACAGATGGAGCTGCCAGAAAAATCTCTCTTGTTTCACGTAAATGGAATTACCTGCGATTTTCCTATCTCTCTGTCGTTCCATTTCGGATTTTACGCAACTTGCAAACAGAGTAACGTTAGGGACTATACGAAGCAAACTTCCCATTCAAACGAATTTAACATCGATTGCTCTCTCCGACTATTTGGATAATGGCACCAGCAGAAAACTAAAGCTTAGGACCTCATGTATATTTCGCGCTGATAGCCTCCATTCACTACACTCGGCAGGCCACAACGCCGGCCGTCGTTGCAAACGTATAGTTTCAAGCTCTGCAAGGATGCGTTTTGCGATGCCCATTCTAAACCTTGCCAGTCGAGAGACAGCCATCTCCATCAACAGTTTCACTTATGAGATGACAAGTTTGATTACCCGGCATTGCCCTAGTATGTATTTATACAAATCTTCTTTCAGTTCATTTCTTCCTGCCCCCTCTGCCTGTCCATCTCCTCCTTCTCCCGTGCTGCCTATCTACCTCCTATTCCCCTCTTATCTCCCTATGCTATCACACTCATCCCAAAAAGAGACTGGTGGTTCTTCCACCCACAGTATTTCACATCTTAACTAATGTTGTTGTTGTTGTTGTCTTCAGTCCTGAGACTGGATTGATGCAGCTCTCCATGCTACTCTATCCTGTGCAAGCTGCTTCATCTCCCAGTACCTACTGCAACCTACATCCTTCTGAATCTGCTTAGTGTACTCATCTCTCGGTCTCCCTCTACGATTGTTACCCTCCACGCTGCCCTCCAATGCTACATTTGTGATCCCTTGATGCCTCAAAACATGTCCTACCAACCGATCCCTTCTTCTAGTCAAGTTGTGCCACAAACTTCTCTTCTCCCCAATCCTATTCAATACCTCCTCATTAGTTACGTGATCTATCCACCTTATATTCAGTATTCTTCTGTAGCACCACATTTCGAAAGCTTCTATTCTCTTCTTGTCCAAACTAGTTATCGTCCATGTTTCGCTTCCATACATGGCTAAACTCCAAACAAATACTTTCAGAAACGACTTCCTGATACATAAATCTATATTCGATGTTAACAAATTTCTCTTCTTCAGAAACGCTTTCCTTGCCATTACCAGTCTACATTTTATATCCTCTCTAATTCGACCATCATCAGTTATTTTACTTCCTAAATAGCAAAACTCCTTTACTACTTTAGGTGTCACATTTCCTAATCTAATTCCCTCAGCATCATCCGATTTAATTTGACTACATTCCATTATCCTCGTTTTGCTTTTGTTAATGTTAATCTTATATCCTCCTTTCAAGACACTATCCATTCCGTTCAACTGCTCTTCCAAGTCCTTTGCCGTCTCTGACAGAATTACAATGTCATCGGCGAACCTCAAAGTTTTTACTTCGTCTCCATGAATTTTAATACCTACTCCAAATTTTTCTTTTGTTTCCTTTACTGCTTGCTCAATATACAGATTGAATAACATCGGGGAGAGGCTACAACCCTGTCTCACTCCTTTCCCAACCACTGCTTCCCTTTCATGCCCCTCGACTCTTATTACTGCCATCTGGTTTCTGTACAAATTATAAATAGCCTTTCGCTCCCTGTATTTTACCCCTGCCACCTTTAGAATTTGAAAAAGAGTATTCCAGTCAACATTGTCAAAAGCTTTCTCTAAGTCTACAAATGCTAGAAACGTAGGTTTGCCTTTTCTTAATCTTTCTTCTAAGATAAGTCGTAAGGTCAGTATTGCCTCACGTGTTCCAACATTTCGACGGAAGCCAAACTGATCCTCCCTGAGGTCTGCATCTACCAGTTTTTCCATTCGTCTGTAAAGAATTCGCGTTAGTATTTTGCAGCCGTGGCTTATTAAACTGATAGTTCGGTAATTTTCACATCTGTCAGCACCTGCTTTCTTTGGGATTGGAATTATTATATTCTTCTTGAAGTCTGAGGGTATTTCGCCTGTCTCATACATCTTGCTCACCAGCTGGTAGAGTTTTGTCATGACTGGCTCTCCCAAGGCCGTCAGTAGTTCTAATGGAATGTTGTCTACTCCGGGGGCCTTGTTTCGACTCAGGTCTTTCAGTGCTCTGTCAAACTCTTCACGCAGTATCGTATCTCCCATTTCATCTTCATCTACATCCTCTTCTATTTCCATAATATTGTCCTCAAGTACATCGCCCTTGTATAAACCTTCTATATACTCCTTCCACCTTTCTGCCTTCCCTTCCTTGCTTAGAACTGGGCTGCCATCTGAGCTCTTGATATTCATACACGTGGTTCTCTTCTCTCCAAAGGTCTCTTTAATTTTCCTGTAGGCAGTATCTATCTTACCCCTAGTGAGATAAGCTTCTACATCCTTACATTTGTCCTCTAGCCACCCCTGTTTAGCCATTTTGCACTTCCTGTCGATCTCATTTTTGAGACGTTTGTATTCCTTTTTGCCTGCTTCATTTACTGCATTTTTATATTTTCTCCTTTCATCAATTAAATTCAATATTTCTTCTGTTACCCAAGGACTTATAGCAGCCCTCGTCTTTTTACCTACTTTATCCTCTGCTGCCTTCACTACTACATCCCTCAGAGCTACCCATTCTTCTTCTACTGTATTTCTTTCCCCTATTCCTGTCAATTGTTCCCTTATGCTCTCTCTGAAACTCTGTACAACCTCTGGTTCTTTCAGTTTATCCAGGTCCCATCTCCTTAATTTCCCACATTTTTGCAGTTTCTTCAGTTTTAATCTACAGGTCATAACCAATAGATTGTGGTCAGAGTCCACATCTGCCCCTGGAAATGTCTTACAACTTAAAACCTGGTTCCTAAATCTCTGTCTTACCATTATATAATCTATCTGATACCTTTTAGTATCTCCAGAGTTCTTCCACGTATACAACCTTCTTTCATGATTCTTAAACCAAGTGTTACCTATGATTAAGTTGTGCTCTGTGCAAAATTCTACTAGGCGGCTTCCTCTTTCATTTCTTAGCCCCAATCCATATTCACCTACTATGTTTCCTTCTCTCCCTTTTCCTACACTCGAATTCCAGTCACCCATTACTATTAAATTTTCGTCTCCCTTCACTATCTGAATAATTTCTTTTATTTCATCGTACATTTCTTCAATTTCTTTATCATCTGCAGAGCTAGTTGGCATATAAACTTGTACTACTGTAGTAGGTGTGGGCTTCGTATCTATCTTGGCCACAATAATGCGTTCACTATGCTGTTTGTAGTAGCTTACCCGCATTCCTATTTTCCTATTCATTATTAAACCTACTACTGCATTACCCCTATTTGATTTTGTGTTTATAACCCTGTAGTCACCTGACCAGAAGTCTTGTTCCTCCTGCCACCGAACTTCACTAATTCCCACTATATCTAACTTTAACCTATCCATTTCCCTTTTTAAATTTTCTAACCTACCTGCCCGATTAAGGGATCTGACATTCCACGCTCCGATCCGTAGAACGCCAGTTCTCTTTCTCCTGATAACGACTTCCTCTTGAGTAGTCCCCGCCCGGAGATCCGAATGGGGGACTATTTTACCTCCGGAATATTTTACCCAAGAGGATGCCATCATCATTTAATCATACAGTAAAGCTGCATGTCCTCGGGAAAAATTACGGCTGTAGTTTCCCCTTGCTTTCAGCCGTTCGCAGTACCAGCACAGCAAGGCCGTTTTGGTTAATGTTGCAAGGCCAGATCAGTCAATCATCCAGACTGTTGCCCCTGCAACTACTGAAAAGGCTGCTGCCCCTCTTCAGGAACCACACGTTTGTCTGGCCTCTCAACAGATACCCCTCCGTTGTGGTTGCACCTACGGTACGGCCATCTGTATCGCTGAGGCACGCAAGCCTCCCCACCAACGGCAAGGTCCATGGTTCATGGGGGGAGGTCTTAACTAATATGTGTAACAATTTTGGTTGTAATCCTTCCACGGTTTAACATGAGCGTTTTAACCATGCCTTTGCCCCCGTATGCACATGTCAAAAGTATTTCACACATATTTCACATACTTCACACGTATTTGCGCACATATTTAACCTATATCTCGAGTGAATTTCGGTTTGTGATTTCACTTCACGTGGCTCAGTGTTAATAATGTCTTAGCTCCTGATCTATATGCAGTACAATAGCATAACCTTGCAGATAAATCCAGTGGTATATATGACTACTGTCTGCGAAATGAGTCGTAAATAGAGCAAGTAGTCTAGATGAAATAAATTCAAACGTCATGCATGATGCGGCAGTTTTCGTCGCAGCTCATTGTTTATCGCGTCATATGTCCTAAACTATATGTCGTTTAATGATATATTTTTATAGTTGCATTTAACTGCGTGTGCGGGTACTATCTGCAAAATGTATTGGGAACACAGTTTGCAGTAAAGAAGTAATAAATCGATCGTGATATACGATGTGACAGTTTTTCACTCATACGTGTGTATGTCGTCATATATCTTGAATTATGTGTCGTATAGTGATATATTTTCGTTGGTACATTCGTTGATATATTAGGATATTGTCTGCGAAATGCGTTACGGATAGACTCAGTAACAATGGAGTAATAAAATAAAGCGTTAGCATGATGTGACATTTTATCACGTAACTCATTATTTGAATCACATCTCTTGAAATACGTGTCGTACAATGATAAATTTTTGGAGGTACAATCAGCGACATATGTGGATGCTGTCCGTCCAAAGTGTTGCGAGTAGAGCAATAGCAACGGAGTAATAAATTTAAACGTCTTGCATGATGTATCACTTTTTCATTCATCTCAGCATTATACGTCGTATTTCCTGAACTATGTTGTCGTACAATGAGATAAGTTTGCTGGTACTGGTACATTATATGTTATATGCGAATACTGTCGGAAAAGTGTGTTGTAAATACATTTAGTAGTAAGAAAGTAATAAATTAAAACATCATGCTTCGTGCGGTAGACATACTACATTAACAGCGACTAAGATGGGAGCGACAAGCTTTTTTCTTTTATGTGTAAAGTTGGCTGTATGCCACTAAATGCTCTCATTCTCAAATTCTGGATGACCCGTCGTACGCTACGGTCGCAGGTTCGCATCCTGCCTCGGGCATGGATGTGCGTGATGTCCTTAGGTTAGTTAGGGTTAAGTAGTTCTAAGTTCTAGGGGACTGATGACCAGAGATGTTAAGTCCCATAGTGCTCAGAGCAATTTGAAGCATTTTCAACCATCACCCCGACAGCGACTGTTTGCCGACTGTAAGAGATTTGTGTACGAGGTGTGATTGAAACCCGTCCTGTGGTTCAGAAGAAGAGGTGAACTCACACACATACACACACTCACGCGCACACACACACACACACACACACACACACACACACACACACACACACACACACACACACACATGCATGCATATACACACATTTTTATAATATGTATGGATTACTAAAATTATTCACTGCAAATAAAACTGTTTGCTTTTGCGTATTAAGAGACCAGTCAGCATTAGCTCAAATTTAACTAGAATGAGTTGAAGAACAGCACAAGCCATCGCATTTCCTGCACGTGGTAATTACAGAAATCCAGCAACATCGTAAATCATACGGTCATCGAGAAAAGAATTTACCGTTCTTCTCTTTTATTTGCACCGTCATTGTGCATTTAAAAATCAAACATCTGTTTGCATAAGTAAATCACGTACATGTCTAATTTTCCGGTACGTTTAATTTTTAATAATTTTTCTGTCAGAAATCTGCCTTCATCCTTCTTGTTGCTTTGCCTCCATTATGCGTTGCGTGAAGCTGCGCTTCAGTATTGGCCTTTTTTTTAATCTACGTTGGATGTATTACTGTTGTGTAGATACGTAGTGAAATGTCCATTGCTGTAGAACACGTCAGGCAAACAAATACTTCATAATACGCCTAAAATTAACGTTCATTCCATAAAATATTAATTAACTGGTCCTCAACAGTTTGGTACAATTAAAAAGATTTGAACGTAATCTATTAACGAATTAATATAATAGTGATCATAAATATACGCTCTATACATATTTCATCCTTAGCTATTGTAGGTGAGTATTATCAAACGGAAGGTAATATCTTATCTCACGGGCCTCGCTGCTGGAGCCTGTGGGTTACTATTCTTCTTGAAGGCAATTGGGCTTCGGTGGAAATTAATTAAAGCTGTACCTCTTGTTCCGTTGCTTTCGTTTTCTGCTTGGCAAGAAATATCAAGCCGACTTTTCTCCCTGCTGATGCTAAGACGTTATGAGTAGAGAATTCCACTTACCTCGTGACCCGTCATATTTGTAATTAATCGGTACAACCTTTGTACAGTCACTGGATTGTTTGAAACATGAAATTATTATCTTATGGCATGAAAATATATACATGTGTCCGTCTATTACGACATTAGACTGCAGTAGAGAGAAACATCAGTCTGTAAGGAGCCTCGTATGTTCACTAAACAAAGTAAGCGAGAAATGATTGAACATCGTTACAAAATATTAATTCACTGGCGAACGCTGCTTCACTCATGTCTTATCTTTATTCACTGAAAAAGATTTGGAGTCTCTGTTCCTTATAATTATTAGCAACATCTGTTCATTTAAGATGACTAGTAATTGGGTGTTCCATAGAAATCACATAATTACTAATAATAATGTACACTTCGTTCGGTTCTGCAAAGAAATATTCCCCTGTAAAGCTATAATTTCAATAATTTGTGTGAACGTATCCTCATATTTCATGCGTTTGCTTGATTGAAACCTCTTAATGTATATGAACTGTTACAGTCCGTCATTACAAAGGTTATTGGTTATATATTTGCACGAATCGTATATAAATATTGAAAATTTCAGTAACACCCGGAAATCTACCTGATATACTGTTTTTACACTATTTGTATCAACGTAAACAAACAAAAACCTACTATACAGCATGAAAAGTGCATACTGACAGAAAAGCAACTAGCCTATCATGGAGCCTGGGGGGGACAAATATTTATTTACTGTTGGATGATAATTGACACCTTTGTTCTTGGCTTTTTGAACTGATACGTATGTTCCCCGCTAAAAATGTGTCCAAACATTTTTTTCTTCCATTTCACTGTAATAATCTAATTTGCACTAACTCTAGCGTATCTAAACCACTCAGTAATGTCCTAGTGATAAGCGACGTATTAGTAGCATAGCGTCAAGACGTAAATAAACTCACAAGAGCATTCTGTACTTAATTTCTTTGATATTTAAGCATAGTCATATTTTTAATTCTGAAAATTTTAAGGGGTGTGTGTTCTGATGAAGTGGGTGTCATACTCCCGTTAATTAAGTTGTTTTTAAGGACTAGTCTTAGAAGTTTGAGCACAGCATCATTTAGAGTACCTGGCAATTTTATTTTATCAATAACAGACGTAAATATAGTCGTTACATAGACTTATCATGCTGAAATACATTATTCCTTTTACAGTACCGATTACACCTAAAATTATATGGTCCTCTCTCAACCTGGTTCTATGAGTCTCTCTTCTTACTATATCAAATTCTTTTTCTGAGTCTCAAGTATTTCCTGTGATGTAGTGCAGTTTCAACATCAGAATCTGTTCCTGGATGATGGACAAAAAAGATTCACTGAAAGACTTTTTTACTCCCAGAATATCATTTATTTTTTGTCACTTTATATAACTTTGATTTACATGAAAGGAAATAATTTTCACAGCAGGTGTAATGTATTAACAAAAGTGTTTTACTTTTCTTTTTGAGCACTATAACTTGTTTGGAATTCATGGTTTACGGTACTGTCTAAAATGCGTAATTTTTTTCTTATTAAGTGTCTTCCTGAATAGAATTGGTATCCTAATCATTATCAGTACTTAATATAAGGAAATTTATGTCGTAGTGTGGTAAACTAATTTGACATATTTATTTGGTTTCTTAGGGGAATATAATCTTCCTCTTACTTTCCATAGAAGAGAGTTTAATTTTAAAGTTTTAACGCTTTCTAAAAGTTTTAATGTATGGAAAAATTGATGTTGTTCTCGATCTCCTTGTTCTCTTTGTTCGTAGCTGGCTCCTGTACTCTTGGGAAGTTGCATTTGTATCCATACTGAAAGGAAAGGGCATTATGTTGCAGTAACTGCGTCTTGGATTATTCGCACTGTCTCCTGTAGCTGCAAAACCGCTTCATACATGCAAGGGCTGTAGTATCGAAAGAACCGCCACATGCTAAAAGAGCCTCTTTCAGGAGATATCCAAAATGGAGATAAGCAAACTGAGGTATCGCTGAAGGTTAGCTGCATCTTTTAAAGCTAGAAGCCAGTTCGTCAGACGCTTGTTCGCAGTAGGAAAGATGCTACAGAAGTCATATCATATCCTACACTGAAGCGCCAAAGAAACCGATATATGCATGCTTATTCAAATACAGGAAGATCTAAACGGACAGAACACGGCGCTGCGGTCAGCAATGACTATATAAGACAAAAAGTGTCTGGCACAGTTGTTAGATCGGTTACTGTTGCTACAATGGGAGGTTATCAAGATTTAAATGAATTTGAACGTGGTGTTATAGTTGGCGCACGAGCTATGGGACACAGTATCTCCGAGGTAGCGATGAAGTGGCGATTTTCCCGTACGACCATTTTACAAGTGCACCGTGAATATCAGGCATTCGGTAAAACATCGAAGTCCGACATCGCTGCGGCCGGAGAAACATCCTGCAAGAACGGGACCAACGACGACGGAAGAGAATCGTTCAACGTGGCAGAAGTGCAATCCTTCCATCAAATTACTGCAGATTTCAGTGCTAGGCCATCAGCAAGTGGCAGCGTGCGAACCATTCAACGAAACATCATCTACATTGGCTTTCGAAGGCGAAGGCCCACTCGTGAACCCTTGATGACTGCAGTACGATGGCCTCTAACAGCAGCACAACGCAACGTTTCACAGAGCTCGCAGTGTACGTGCGTGGTTCGAAGAGAGCCAGGATGAGCTTACCCTTACTCCTCTGGCCAACAAACTCCCCGAATATGAACACAGTTTAGAATCAGTGAGACCATCTTGATGGGACTGTTCGCGCCATGCATCCTTAATCGAGAAATCTAGCGTAGCTGGCCATGGAACTGGTGTCACCATGGCTCCACATCCCTCTCGGTACATTCCAGAAACTCTTTGAGTGTCTTCCTGCACGTCCTGCAGGCACCTGCTTTGCAAATTATGATGTTCCAGGTTTTTGGCAGGTTGTCGAGTAATGTGACTGGACAGTGAAAACAGTGTTGAAGAATAACTCATCCACAAACATTATAAAAGCATGATAATGAATAAATAATGTTGTATGAACTCGTCTAGAATTTAGGAAATGGGAATTTGTAACAGGGACTCACGTGATACTTAGAGAGAGCACATAGAACGACTGACGAGAACTTAAATAGAGAAGGGACATGCAACACGAAGGGCGCGTGGAGGGCAGCATATCTTTGCTAGCTATCGCTGGTTCGTCTTAGTTTCTCTGACTGACGTCTGTTATGGTTACTCTTTTCGTAGTGTTCCAGTCTACATGTCTTTCTCCTACGTATCTATGTCAATCTTTAACACACCATAGAGTTCTTTACATTGTATTACTTTTGTAGCATTGCACTTACGTTCTTATTTTACTTGTACTTGCATCAGCCGTTATGTGTTCTCTCAGCGCATTTGTCATGTAAGGTCGCGCGATACATATTACATATACATGATATTAGATCTATAAGTGCAGATATTGTGATTATTGTTACCTTAATATGTAATGGTTTAGTTGTTTCTCCTCTGCGTCTAATACGTTACTGATGTACGAGTAAGACCTGATTTTCCTGCTCGGTAGTAACTGCACTAAGGGGGTTAGCCGGCCATTGTGGCAGAGCAGTTCTAGGCGCTTTAGTGCGGAACCACGCTGCTGCTACGGTCGCAGGTTCGAATCCTGCCTCGAGCAAGGATGTGTGTGATGTCCTTAGGTTAGTTAGCTTTAAGTAGTTCTAAGTCTAGGGGACTGATGACCTCAGATGTTGGCCGCTCAGGATTAGCTGAGCGGTCTAAGGCGCTGCAGTTATGGACTGTGCGGCTGATCCTGGTGGAGGTTCGAGTCCTCCCTCGGGCATGGGTGTGTGTGTTTGTCCTTAGGATAATTTAGGTTATGTACTATGTAAGTTTAGGGACTGATGACCTAGGCAGTTAAGTCCCATAAGATTTCACGCACGTTTGTAACACACACCTCAGATGATTAGTCCCATAGTGCTTACAGGCATTTGAACCATTTAAACTAAGTGGATTACACCCGTCAGTATAGAGTCCCCGTCTGGTATCCACTCATCCACTCCTCAACACCTGTCCTGTTGCCCAGGGAAAATAAACAGTAAAGGCTTGCTCTGGCCACAATCTAAGAACCTGTTGTTCTGCACGATGTCCTCTGTGACTAATAAATATATCTGCACTTTTATCTCTAGTACCATGTATCTATCCCTTAAATTGTGCACGAATTTGTAACATCATATTTCGTTATTCTGTTTTATGAAGTTTGTTGATGCGCTGGTTATGAGCGTTATTTAGTATATGTAACATTTTCTATTCTTAAACTGTGGACAAATTCATACAAAGTTATTTATTTTATTATGTTGATATTATAATATCTGTGGATGAGTTGTTCTTCATCACTGTTTATTACATCTGTTGTTAATGACGCCTGTCGTTACAATTTTTTCTACAGAAGTAGCTCCATCGTACTTTGTTTTTCAATACTTTTAAGGTGACCACTGTACAATGGCCTAGGGGCAGGAACCGGTGGTGATATTTAAAATTAAAACAAACGTGGAACTACGACTGCCATTTTATTCCAATGCAATAGTATAGTTGTGAGACCTGCGTCAGCATGCTCCATATACTGGACAAGAAGTTTAATAATCTCAAATGCTTCTTAATCTTAAAGGTATGAGTGGGACCATGCTATGGTCATTCATATACTTCCTTCTCAGATACAATTAGCAAGTACCAATAAATTAAAATAGCGTCCTCTAAGAAAATTTGAACCTTCAATTATTTGCTACTTAGCAGGTCCACCTATTAACTCTAAGCTAATGGCCTCCAATCTGCTGCATACAGAAAAATGACGCGGCATTTCTCTGCCTGTCTTTCATCCAGTGACACGTGCCAGACTCCGAATTCCCCAGCACCCAGCCCCTTCCTCACGAGAGCCCGTCACTCTCGGGCGGCCGCGCCGCGCCGCTGAGGCACGGCCACGCAGTTCCGCCGCCGGACGTGCTCTCGCCGCCGCACACGCACATTCCGCAGCCGGGCTGCGGACACAGGGGCGCCGTAATGAGTTTGCACGCCGTGTTTGCGCGCCAGCGCAGCCATCAGCTATCCAGCGACAAAGGCGCCGCCCGACCCGGCACGGCGATTGGCGTTTCCGCGCCGCCGGCTAATCGACTGCCGTTAGCCGTCGCCGGCCTCGCGCTGTCAAACACGCCGGCAGTTGACAGGTGGACTGGCACGGTATCTTCTTAAACCCACGTCTCTGTACCAGTACGTACCCCGCAAACACTCTGTGCAGTGCGTGGCAGACTAGGCACGGATCTTCAGTTGCTTCTGAGGGACAGATGGTGGGGAGAGGGGGGGGGGGGGGGTAGAAGCAGAATCACACTTTCTTTCTCCTTCTCCGTCCTTCAGGGGTAGTTTCTTGTTACTCGTCTTTTCAACGTACCACCTTTGCCTACAATTTAATAACTATAACTATAGCGCATGTAAAGGTAAGAATGAAAACGAAAAGCGTTCTAAGTGCCAAATATCCATTTGTCAGGGAAACGAGAAAACAATATATTTCTGTTTGTACGTAACTAATTTGAATATAAAAACTTGAGAAGATATGCGTTTCACCTCATCACCTCAAAAAATGATGACACAAACCAGAAAATAAAGACTCTATAAAGAACTTTATAAATGCCTTAGCAGGAAACTGACTGGTTGAGTGCCAATCTGGAAGTTTTTATAAGTTCATTTGTGCAAAGAAGAGGAAAGCAATCAGCCATTGTAAAAAATACTATTTAATCACACAAACGTCGCAGTTACTGGTTCATCTTTAGATGGCTGTTCACGTTTATATCATGCTCGTTGTACTTTATATCAGCTGTTTGCAAAAGGAAACAGTCAGCCGGGCAGAGTGGCCGAGCGGTTCTAGGCGCTTCAGTCTGGAACCGCGAGACCGCTACCTTCGCAAGTCCGAATCCTGCCTCGTGCATGGGTGTGTGTGCTGTCCTTAGGTTAGTTAGGTTTAACTAGTTCTAAGTTCTAGGGGACTGATGACCTCAGATGTTAAGTCCCATGTGCTCAGAGCCATTTGAGCCATTTTTGAAACAGTCAACAACTAATGTCAGCAACAACAAATGGATTGCGAAGACGAACAGCAATCTGAAGTTGAACCTGTCGGCAAGAAACTGGTAACGGTGCTGTGTGTGCAGACAGATAACAGTTCTAAAGGTGGCTAGTTGTATTCTGTGTACAACCATGCTCTGAGGAAAGGTCAGTTGGCTCTCAGCACTATGGGACTCAACTGCTGTGGTCATCAGTCCCCTAGAACTTAGAACTAATTAAACCTAACTAACCTAAGGAAATCACACACATCCATGCCCGAGGCATGATTCGAACCTGCGACCGTAGCAGTCGCACGGTTTCGGACTGCGCGCCTAGAACCGCGAGACCACCGCGGCCGGCGGAAAAGTCAGTTATCGATAAAATAGCAGGAAGAGTGTTTTTATTTCAACTGCTTTTATCGCTGAGGCACTACTTACAACAGTACAAGTACGGACATAGCTTTATAAGTATTAGTATTGTAGTTATCAAAAAAGTACTTTCATATCTTTTAAATTTTTGGGCTCCAGAGGTAAGCACAACTTGTAGCAAAGACAATGCGCCACCTGGTAAAGCATGTTTCGCAGTAGTGGTTTGCATGTAATAGCACAAAGTCTAATTAATTAACAAACGTAAATAAGTATCAACGCTGCGTGTAATATCACTACAAAGGGCAACAGGAGTTGAGAGTGGAGTCAGAGTTGTAGCCTGTCTCTGAAGTAGTTCAGTCTGTACATTCAGCACGCTGTGAAGACAACAAAATGTATTTGGAAAGGGAATTATATTTCAAAGAGAAGAAATAAAAACTTTGCTCTTTGCTGATAACATTGTAATTTTGTCAGAAATGGCAAAGGATGTGGTAGATCAGTTAAACTGAAAGAAGGGTGAATTCGAAATAGGTTATAATGAGCATCAAAATAAGCAAAAGAAGATTAGTGTATTATGGCTGAATTAAATCAGGTGGTGTTCCTGAGAAATAGCTGATAATGCCAGGAATACAGGGGGATGTCAAGTGCTGACTGACAGTAGGAAGAAAATGTTTTCTGAAAAAGAGAAATCTACTAAGAGGGAATATAAATGTAAATCTCAGGAGGTTGTTTGTGAAGATAGCTATTTGGCGTGTAGCCCCGTTATGGAAGTAAAATGTAGACGTTAAACAGTTCAGACAAGAAGAGTAGTAAATTTTGAAATTTAGTGTTACGTAAAAATGCTGGAGATTAGATGCTTATATTGGGAAACTAATGAAGAGGCAGTTAACCGAATCGGGTAAAAGAAATTTATGGCGCAACTTGACTAAAAAAGGTGTCGGTTGATTGGGCACACGATGAGAGTCATCAACGAACTGTAGAGGAAGACCAAGGCTGCAGTAAACAGGTTGATGTGGTTGTAGGCTGAGGTATTTATGCTGAGTTGAAGCGACTTGCACTGGATTGACTAGCATGGACAGCTACAGCACACCAGGCTTATGACTGAAGATTGAAACATCCATTACAGCAGCTTGTTTATATCAAATAATCTCTTTACCATAAATTATACGAATAATAGTTTACAGGATATAAAATGCGTACGAATAAAAGAGGTGAATGTTGTTTCTTTTAGTCGCTTCCGTCTGTGGTCAGAAAAACCAGTGTTTTTGTTTTTACTTTGTGGAGAGTCTATCCCTCTCTGTCTTCCCTCGCTCAGCTTGATATGGTCTGTTTGTTCTACCTTGGACACAAGAAGTTTGTGGAACTTTTAGACTGTTCAAGTGTTACTTTATTTTGCGACAAGTTGAGTACCCGGCGTTACTTGGGTGTGTATTTATACCCGTCTTTTATTAGTTCATTTCCTCTTACCTCCTTATCTGCCTGTACCGCTGCAAGTAGCTAACGAGATTCTATTCCCTCTCATCCCCGTTATAAAGGTTCATTGAGTTAATCGCTGACTCCCAGTGTAGTTAACGTCCTGATGGTACCCCGAAGGCCACACGAACAATATGTTGGTAACGTGGAACTGTGTCGGGACGCGACACTCTGTCCCTATTCTCTCTGCTCCTCCTTCCTCTTTCTGTACATCTACTCATCTACTCACTCTCTGTCCACCTACTCATCCCCAATCTCTCCCTCTACTCCTCCACATCAGTCGATCTGCTCCTTCCTCCTCTGCCCATCTCGTCCTCCCCCTTCTCTTTCTCCATTTTCTCTTCTCCACCCTTCTCTGTCCATCTCCTCCTCCGCCCACTCTCTCTCCCTCCATCTTGTACTCAACCTCGCTCTCTGTCCGTCTCCTACTACCGCCTCTCTCTGTCTCTTTCCTTTCTCGGTCTATCTCCTCTTTTCTCTCTTTCCAAATCCTTCTCTGCCCCAATTTGTGTCCATCTCCTTCTGCCATCTCTCTCGCTGTCCATCTGGTCCTCCACCCTTCTCTCTTCACGTTATCACCTGCACTCATATAAGAGGCTGGTGATCCTTACCCCTACAGTATTTCTTTCTGTATCACAACTAATACGTGTACCAAATTTCGTCGAAATCGTTCCAGGGGTTTGAGATGAGCTTTTTACCCGTGTCTTTGCCTGCAGACATGCATGTCAAATACTTTTCACGTTTATTTAACACATCTCAATATATTTGTACACATATTTCACCTGTACCATGAGCGAATTTGCCCTGCAGTTTCATTTTCACTCCACTCAGTATTTATGAGCCAACAGATTTGCCGCAGTGATAACACTGGTTCCCGTTAGATCACCGAAGTTAAGCACTGTCGGGATGGGTGACCATCCGCTCTGCCAGACACTGTTGGCAAGTGGGGTGCACTCAGCCCTTGCGAGACAAACTTAGGAGTTACTTGATTGAGAAGTAGCGGCTTTGGTCTTGTAAACTGACATACGGCTGGGGGGGGGGCGGTGTGCTCACCACATGCCCCTCCATATCTGCGTCAAGTGAAGCCTGTGGGCTGAGGACGACATGGTGGCGGGACGGTACCGTTGGGACTTCCAGACCTGTTCAGTCAGAGTTCAGTATTTATGACGTCTTATCCCTGAACTTTTTGCAGTACAGTGATAAATTTTTGTACGTACATTGAGCAGCCACTGTGACAACTGTCTGGCAAATATGCGAGGAACAGAGTTAGTAGTAAACATGTAACAAATCAAAACGTCAAGCATGATGCAGCAGCTTCACAGCAAAAATATAGTAAGCAATAAACCTCTTTTCTTTCATTAATTTGTCAGAGAGAAAATTTTTCATAAAGGTTTGATATTATTTGTAAAGTGCGTTGTAAGTCATACGTGCCCTCATTCTCTAACATTGTCGTTCCAGTCGGCTACTGAGCGCGTAAAGAATAGCTGCTTAAGTGACACCATATGTATTAGTAATTAGTTTAATTTTGTCTTTGATGTCTCTGTGTAAGCGATATTTAGAGTGCTAAAGAAAACCTCTAGATCCTTTATTTAATACTGAAATGAAATATGCCTCCAGCTTTACTTACGATGAGGACTATATCATCACTCCATTTCATACCTAAAAAAACTGTGAATCAGCTGCTTTAACTGTGGATCAGCTGCTTTATTCAGCGAGCGCAATAAGTTCATTGTCTCCACAAAAAGTTATTTCACACTCATGCATAATAGTTTAGCAAATACTGTAACATGTATTAGGACATAGTGAACTAATGCTGTGTAAGCGACTTATTTAGTACAGGAAATGCACTTTGCCAGTACCCTTCCTACTCATCCAAAAGTTTTTATGAGGTTTCTGTAGTTACAATTTCTTATATTTTTTTGTATATAGCTTCGTACTACTAGCCCAAAGTACTGTATATAAATGATGCGAGAGGCGCCAGAAAAACGTTAATTCAGGAATACGATAATGCCTGATTCTTCTTCTGGTCTATGCGCATTTTGTGGCATTTGTCTCCCTTTAATGACATTTGAAATTCAAGATATCAGATGGGAACGGTAAGTCAGACTGCATTTTCTAGTAATCTTTCAACGATCACACTTCGCTGCAGATTACAGCATAACTAGAAAACAATATGAGAATGCTCATGATGCTGCCTTACAGATTGTTTATTCAGAAAAATATTGATTCTAAACATGACACATATTGCCGTCTTTATTAGTCGGAGGCAGACTGAATTTCTATTATTTTTTGGAAAATAAGACTGTAATATGTCTGCAGCTCTGCGCATTACGGATAGACATAAATCGAAATTATCAGGCATATAAAAGAATAACTGGGAATGTTCAGGTTAAAATTAAAAGAAAGTCTACGATCCGTAGTGCGTAAATACTCAATCATGTAACACTAGTTGGAGGCGGTTTTAACATACCGAGTATAGTCGGGACTGATTGTGGGGGTTATAGACAGACCGTCGTGCGAAGTACTTCTGAACACAGTTCTCTGACAACTCTCTTGAAAAGCCAGTACCGCAGCCCACACGCAATGGAAATATCATAGATCTTCTAGTTACAAAAAGGCCGTACCTTATCGACAACGTCAGTATCGAAACGGGGATTAGTGATTTTGGTGTCATTAAAGTAACTGTGGTTACGAAAGTTAATAAATCAGTCAAGAAGGCTAGGACAGTGTTTCTGCTAGAAAGAGCTGATAAACAGCTATTAGCATCTCAATTAGACATTGAAGTGACATCACTTAGCTCCAGTAACATGGACGAGAGGAATTATGGGTAAAGTTCAAGCAGATTGTAAATCGTGATTTGCAGAATTGTGTGCCTAGTAAGAGGATTAAGTATGGAAAAATGCACCATGGTTTAATAACGAAATTCAGAAAAATCTGAGGAAGCAGAGACTATTGCACTTCGGTTCGAAAACAGAAAGAACAAATGACAACTTTTTAAGTTATAGAACCCAGTATGCTGTCGTCGACAGTGGAGATTCATCTGAGACAAAGGCATCGTCAGGAGTGCCCTAGAGAAGGGAGATAGCACCGCTGTTGTTCTCTACATACATAAATTACTTGGAGGAAGGTGGGCAGCAATCTGCGGTTGTTTGTTGATGATGCTTTGGTGTACGGTAAGGTGTCGAAGTCGAGTGATTGTAGGAAGATACAAGATGACTTAGACAAAATTTCTAGTTGGTGTTATGAATCGCAGCTAGCTATAAATGTAGAAGAATATAAATTAATATGGATGATAGGAAAAACAAATCCGTAATGTTCGTATATGGCGTTCGTTATGTCCAGCTTGACACAGTCACGTCATTTAAATATCTGGGCGTAACGTTGCAAAGCAATTTGAAGTTGAACCAGCATTTGAGATCAGCGGTATGGAAGATGAATCGCAGACTTTCGTTTATTAGGAGAATTTTAGGAAAGTGTGGTTCATCTGTAAAGGAAACTGTATATAGTGCGGCCAATTCTTGAGTACTGCTCGAGTGTTTGGGATCCGTACCAGATTGGGTTAAAGGAAGATATCGAAACAATTCAGATGTTGTCTGCTATATTTGTTACCGGTAGGTTCGAATAACACGTAAGTGTTACGGAGATGTTTCGGAAACTCAAATGGGGATTCCTAGAGAGAAGACGACATTCTTTTTGAGGAACACTATTGAGAAAATTTAGAGAGCCGGGATTTGAGGATGACTGCCGAAAGATTCTATTGCCACCAACATAACGAGGGAAATAAAAAGTTAAAGGGACTTTTGGAGTTTCTCGTCGTAGTGTTTGGGAACACTGCCAGTATACAGGTCTGAAGTATTGTTGTCTCCAACAATTCTATACAACGTATTACCGTAGTCGTATTGAAGCAGACCGTGAAATGTGGCACCTCCATCGTCGACCTGCAGCAAAGAGAAAATGACGGCGCTGATTCGCTGTTTGTTTGTGGAAAGTGTTAAGCCTTCGGAAATTATTCATGGAATGCAAGCGCAGTATGGTGACAGCTGTTAATCGTGAAGCAAGAACTACAAATGGATGGAGCACTTCAAACGGGGAAGATATACTGCATGTGAGGAGGAAAGACCGGGCAGGCCATGGACGTCAACAACTGAGGACATTTTGCAAGTCGTTGAGGGTATGGTGATTGAAAAAAGACTAATCACAGTGGACGAAATCACCAATAATTTACATGTCACTCATGTTTCGGTGTATTCCATCTTTCACGACAGGGTAAATTTTAGAAAAATGTGTGCAAGGTGCATACCGAAACAATTGCCAGCGAAGCAAAAAGCGTATCTCTCGTAAACATTTGGTCCGTTATCATCGTGAAAGAGGGGTTTCTATAGTAAATTGGTACTGTGGACTAAACGTGGGTGCATCATTACGAACAGGAAAGTAAGGCTGCGAGCATAGTTTGGGAACACCCATTAAGAAATGTGAACGTCAGCTGTCAGCTGGGAAGATTATGTTAACACTATTCTGGGACATGGAAGGTGTGGTAGCCGTTCATTTAACATCAAGAGGCGAAACTGTGAACAAAGAGATCTATTCTGATATGTCGCCAACTAAACTGAAATCTGTAATCAGATGCAAACGTCGCGGAAAACTACGAAGAGATATCATCCTGCAGCAATATAACCATCGGCCACATTCTACCAGACGGTCCTCCGAAATAATCAAGGAATTGGGGTTTCGAATTGCTGGAACACCCGCCGTACAGTCCAGACCTGGTCCCAAGTGATTTCAATATGTTTGGGCCATTGAAGTAAGCGCTCAGGAGAATAAAACTTGCGACCGATGCATAAGTCAGTGATACGGTGCAAAATTGGTTACAGGTGCAATAAAAAAAACATGTTTCCGACGGAATCAAAAATCTTGTGAAACGTTGAACAAGGTGCGTTGAAGTGCAGGGAGGTTACGTAGAAAAATAATGTATGTTTCAGTTCTCTGTCATTAGAATAAATATTCCTTTTCTCAAAAGTTGCTTTTTAACTTCCTCTCGTACATTGCGCGTAAGGCCAAGGAAATAAGATACGAGAAATTAGAACTCATACGGAGGCAAGTAGATGTAGATGTAAAATGTGGAGTGGACGCTTCAATGCTCATTGCGGTGTATAGAAGAAGAGATAAGTCAAATTTTAACCACAGTTGTTTATTCAACTCGCCGACGTGAAGAACCTTATGCCATCAAATTAATATGCTGTATAACGTCCTGTGATCAGGAGTGAAACGTCGTAGGTACGTAGCATATAAATTTGCCATTAAACACTATCAGTTAACGTAATGTTTCCTCATTAAAGCACATTAGATTATATATACACAGATTCTAATGACTCATTACCGGATCAAAAGAAACCTCTAGTTCTTCGTTCAGTTTTTCACTGTCGAGGAAAGGACATATTTTAAGTGGGTTCTCAACTTCAAGTATAGGGAAATTGTTTGGCCTACAATAACCTGAGAACCTTTTCTCATTTACAAGTTCTTTAGAATCTGTTTCATGAAAATCCTGGAATTACTATTACAGCGTGAATTATTTCGAATTCTAGCCTTCTCAGTTGCTCAATGCTTGGTTGTGTTTCGTTAAATTAATTTCAGACTCTTCTGCTGAATTTATAAGGTCTTAGCTTCTACTATGTATTTCAGAATAATTTCCTCACAGCTTGATCTTTCAACAGCCGTAATGCAGTTTTCAATCTCGAGCTTACCACATCGTTAAAAAGCTACCCTCATGTCTGTATAGTCGAGACTAACGGTACGTTCAACGCGTGAATGAAAATTACACCTTGTTTTACAAGAACTTGGTAGTTTAGATAGTTTTCCCTTCAGATGTTCATTTCTTTTACTGTAACAACTAAAAATGAGGGAAATCCTGGTCTATTTGCAGCAAAAATTTTTAGTTGCGTAATTTTTTTACAAGTACGGAGAGGGACTAGGCTCAACTGATGTGCGTAGTTGTGAATAAACAGAGCATGAGGATATGCTTGTTCCACAATAGAATGGCCAATATAATTCTTCCCTGCCATTGCATTGCAGCCGCCGTATGTTTAACCAACGAATTTATTTTTATAAATATTCCAACTCCTTAGCAATTTCAACAAAACAGTGGCTATGCTTTTCTTTAGATATGTCATTAAACCCCACGAACCTGTCATGTATTTCTCTTTATTTGTTATTAGCGAAACTAAAAATTACACATATTTGACTTCTGTTTCAGACATCCGTTGCTACACTTGAAATTTGTTCATTAAGAACATCCAGGCGTGTTGGTTCGGAATGAGCACGATCAATTCTTACTGTATCTAGCTCACTGCATTTAATTGCTGTTGAGGTATGTGAAATGGAATATTCATGCGTTTCAGGTTTCGAAACGGAGTTTTGAAGACTGTCTTCATCCATTCAACACTTACGCCATTGAAAACCGTCATTACGCGTTCCAAATAGTAAAAACAAAATAGGTTGTTCCTTAGAGCGTTGCAACTTGAAGTGTATCATTTTGTTTGGAAATGTCTTACAAATTGTCCATAAGATTTTTTAATATACAGACTTAACGTCGGCTTTCCTTCTTTCACGGTGAGTTCATCTTCCAAAGAAAGACGAGAGAAGAACATAAACTTTTACAATTAAAAATTTGTGTGGGTCTGACAATGATTTACATATTAGGCAACTTATAAGTTTCCTTTTGGCGACACAGTGACAAGACAAATTGACCATGGCACCTAACACGTGACGGGGTACGCCGAAATATACACTCCTGGAAATTGAAATAAGAACACCGTGAATTCATTGTCCCAGGAAGGGGAAACTTTATTGACACATTTCTGGGGTCAGATACATCACATGATCACACTGATAGAACCACAAGCACATAGACACAGGCAACAGAGCGTGCACAATGTCGGCACTAGTACAGTGTATATCCACCTTTCGCAACAATGCAGGCTGCTATTCTCCCATGGAGACGATCGTAGAGATGCTCGATGTAGTCCTGTGGAACGGCTTGCCATGCCATTTCCACCTGGCGCCTCAGTTGGACCAGCGTTCGTGCTGGACGTGCAGACCGCGTGAGACGACGCTTCATCCAGTCCCAAACATGCTCAATGGGGGACAGATCCGGAGATCTTGCTGGCCAGGGTAGTTGACTTACACCTTCTAGAGCACGTTGGGTGGCACGGGATACATGCGGACGTGCATTGTCCTGTTGGAACAGCAAGTTCCATTGCCGGTCTAGGAATAGTAGAACGATGGGTTCTATGACGGTTTGGATGTACCGTGCACTATTCAGTGTCCCCTCGACGATCACCAGAGGTGTACGGCCAGTGTAGGAGATCGCTCCCCACACCATGATGCCGGGTGTTGGCCCTGTGTGCCTCGGTCGTATGCAGTCCTGATTGTGGCGCTCACCTGCACGGCGCCAAACACGCATACGACCATCATTGGCACCAAGGCAGAAGCGACTCTCATCGCTGAAGAAGACACGTCTGCATTCGTCCCTCCATTCACGCCTGTCGCGACACCACTGGAGGCGGGCTGCACGATGTTGGGGCGTGAGCGGAAGACGGCCTAACGGTGTGCGGGACCGTAGCCCAGCTTCATGGAGACGGTTGTGAATGGTCCTCGCCGATACCCCAGGAGCAACAGTGTCCCTAATTTTGTGGGGAGTGGCGGTGCGGTCCCCTACGGCACTGCGTAGGATCCTACGGTCTTGGCGTGCATCCGTGCGTCGCTGCGGTCCGGTCCCAGGTCGACGGGCACGTGCACCTTCCGCCGACCACTGGCGACAACATCGATGTACTGTGGAGACCTCACGCCCCACGTGTTGAGAAATTCGGAGGTACGTCCACCCGGCCTTCCGCATGGCCTCTATACGCCCTCGCTCAAAGTCCGTCAACTGCACACACGGTTCACGTCCACGCTGTCGCGGCATGCTACCAGTGTTAAAGACTGCGATGGAACTCCGTATGCCACGGCAAACTGGCTGACACTGAGGCAGCGGTGCACAAATGCTGCGCAGCTAGCGCCATTCGACGGCCAACACCGCGGTTCCTGGTGTGTCCGCTGTGCCGTGCGTGTGATCATTGCTTGTACAGCCCTCTCGCAGTGTCCGGAGCAAGTATGTTGGGTCTGAGACACCGGTGTCAATGTGTTCTTTTTTCCATTTCCAGGAGTGTACTTCACTAATCAGTTCATCACTACCACTGCTTACTACGTGATAAAGATAACTACAAAATTCATGTTCCAGGATTCACCATAAGCCCCTCTAACACTTTTGATGGAAAATGAAAATGAGGAAAAATGAAAATACATGGGATATTTCCTGTCATCTTGCAAAAATATCCAGTGGTGCTTTCACAATTATTTTCTATGAATTGTGAATGTCTTCTTATTCTTTGTGTTCTAAATAAACACTTAAATTAAGAGTAAATTGTTTCTCATTCTGCACAACTGCTGCTAGAGTGCTAGATGATGTGAAGTGGCACGGTCTATTACAGAATTGCTGAATGACTTATCATTCCACTTAGGTACGTATCCACCGGCTTGCGAGCAGTATTAACGCTGTAGAAACCCCAGTCCGCCACGTGAAGGAAACGGGCTCACTGCGCGTGCTCGTAGCAAGCACAGAATTCCAAGGTGCTATCAGCTGCATTATAGTGGTGATTGCTTATACAAAGTTGTTTCGTTAATTCTGAACACATTTACGAGGGTACGTGAACAGATCGGATTAAATTCAGTTTGGGTGAATTGTTTTGGAATTTTTTGGATAATCTCAGCCTTAGAGCTTTAATGAATGCTTCATCCCGGTGAGCCACAGTGCCCGAGCTTGGGCACTGTGCAGATGAATGCACATTTACTAGAGGTTGCTAGTAGAGGAACACAACACGCATGTTTGGGCAAAAGAAAATTTGCGTGCGCAGGTGATAAGAGTATCACTCACATGTAGTCGGTATTAAAATCTGAACAGGGATAATTCATGACTAAATCATTGCGCCATATCTACTTTCAAACAGAGTAACAGTACCGATCTACCTCACGCTTATCAGAGATATTTTGCCTATCCTATTGGATGTAGCGCCACTAAATATTCGGATGGACATGTGGCTGCAACACGACGGAGCTCCAGCACACTTTGACGTAGATGTGCAGAATCACGTCATTGCTGCGTATCCCAGTCGATGGACTGGTAGAGGTACACCAGTTCCATAGCCAGCACAGTTGCCAAATCTGACGCCTTTAGATTATTTTCTGTGCGATAATATGAAGGGCATGGTGTGTGGCACACGGTAACGTCAGCGAGGACCTTATTGCTCCAGTCCATGGAGCGATCCAATGTTTCAAATACAGCTGCACGTATTGGCTCTGCATTGACTTAGGAGTTTCGAAGCCTGTTTGAAATGTACTCTGCGCAATGTACTGGTCATATTATGTTTATTGACGTAATGTGGAATGCACAGCAAACTCAGACTACGATGCTCTTTGGCGCCTACGCTGTGCATTTCCGGATACAAGTTTCTTCTTGAAAACCGACCAGTGGGCCTTCCCATAAATGTGTGTGTGTGTGTGTGTGTGTGTGTGTGTGTGTGTGTGTGTGTGTGTGACTCTTAATATATGGTTTTACCTCGCACTCTAAGAAATTGCAGTTTAAGGAAAGAGCATTTGAAAGATTTCGTCTGAAAAGCTTAGAAGCACTTGCACGATTCAGTTGAGTCGAGAACTGTAATGCAACAGACTGTCACAAATTTGGACAAGTCAGAATTTTCAAGATGTAAAATCAAGATATGTATTGAACCATTACTAGTGTTTGTTGTAGTTTTAACATTGTGAATACAGGTCTGCAGTCTATGGCTTAGCACCGTGTAAATGGACGGAATGCTGTTTGTTTCACGCATAGAAGTGTTTCCGTTTTTCCTGTAGTGCAGGTTCTTTTCCTGTCTTATTCAACTTAATCCACTTCCTGTGGTATGCCTATATTATTGCCTGTAGACTCTAGATCCGTTGTAGATTTGTTACTGGCAGCAGACGAGGGCGGTTTACGAGTGAGTGCGTTACCTGGCTAGAGTGTTCTACACAGGCAGTCAGGCCGCAGCCCTGTGTTAAACATAGCCTGTAATTTTGTAGAATTCGTTACATTTTTTTAGTCTTAGTTTCCACACTAGTTTTTTTTCAAAAATGGTTCAAATGGCTGTGAGCACTATGGGACTTAACTTCTGAGGTAATCAGACCCCTAGAGCTTAGAACTACTTAAATTTAACCAACCTAAGACATCACACACATCCATGCTCGAGGCAGGATTCGAGCCTGCAACCGTAGCGGTCACACGGTTCCAGACTGTAGCGCCTAGAACCGATCGGCCACCCCGGCCGCTCACTAGTTTATTATCCAAACTTAAAATGACAAATATCAAAAATTTATATACTTAAAAATATGAATGCCAGTAATTTTTTTTTTCTGCGTGGGTTGCTGGGGATGGTTGATGACCCTTATGATCCACTTCGCCTACCTTTGGATCTGGGTGTGTAGCTTTTGGAAGTATTAATAATAACAGATTCTAACCATGTATGCCAACATATGGTTTCGCACCCATTGACATAAATAAATAAGAAAGTAATTTCTTTATAAGATTGACATAACTTCAAGCTTGAAGCCATGATTCAGCACTGTTTTGGCCGAAAACATTCCATGCGACTGTGTGATCAGAAGAACAGATATCATGTATTCATATATAGCTGAAATGAAACGTCGTGTTGCTAGGCTGTCGGGTAGACAGTTCGCCGCGTGCAAGTCTTTCGATTTGACGCCACTTCGGCGACTTGCGCGTCGATGGGGATGAAATGATGTTGGTGATTAGGACAACACAACACCCAGTCCCTGAGCGGAGAAAACCTCCAATCCAGCCGGGAATCGAACCCGGGCCCTTAGGATTGACATTCTGTCGCACTGACCACTCAGATACCGGGGGGCGCTCTTCATATAATTGGTTCACCCCGATGGACAATAAATCTACAACCTTCAATAGGGATGCACATTTACATTCGATCTGCAGCGGGAATCTCAAAACTAGCGACGATGAAGGGCATGGATATGGACTGCAGTGAGGTGGCGCTATGTGGAGGTGTGAATCAGCCTGGGAGCTTGCCAAGGCAGTCCGCACATTTGCGATAAACGCTGGGTCCGGATGGCGCAGTAGTTCACGCAACTGCCTGGTAAGCAGCTGATACCGGTTTCGAGTCATGGTCCGGCACACATTTTCAAACGCCGTCGCTGATTCTGCATAAAGACCCTATGCAGCTGAGATCAGTAGTTCCTTTCCTCTCCATTCCTTTCCTTTCTCCCTCTCCACCTTGCACTTA
Source organism: Schistocerca gregaria (assembly GCF_023897955.1). Lineage (NCBI taxonomy): Eukaryota > Metazoa > Arthropoda > Insecta > Orthoptera > Acrididae > Schistocerca > Schistocerca gregaria. The sequence goes on along the minus strand of NC_064921.1, from coordinate 514,752,797 downwards.
ACTAACACGAAGCCATTCTCTTCAAAAGTGAGCGTTCTCTTCCCCAATACTGAAACGACGGCCAGACATGGAAGAGTGACCGTCGAGCTCACACACGGAACGCCTCAGCTGCGTCCGAGCCGAATGTGTGTCGAGAGGGTTTTGTTTACCGGGCCGGCGGGCAGCGGACGCGAGTAATTGCGTCCCTGTGTGGAGCGCCAGTGGCTATCCGGCGGACGCCGGCTCGCCGCTGGGGGTGGTGGGGGTGGTGGCATGGCGTGGTGCGGACGGACCGGCCGGGACGACCTGTCGGTGGCAGCATCGATAGTCGTTACGGGCCATCCGACCGGCAGAGAGCTAATCGACAATCGCCGCTGTCGGCGCTACGGGCCGGTTAATGACAGCCTCCAGCCAGCCATCCGATATAGCGACCCGGGAGGTGACCGTGCCAGTGCGTTGTACCCCGGCCGTTAACGGCATTAGAGCAGCCTCTAGAACTGGCCTGTGCTGAAAGGCACGAGGCTTTACTTGAACGCTAGTATGAAGGGAAACGATCCCTTTCCTGCATCTCCTCTCAAAATTTTTTCTGGTTTCAAAACCTGAATTCTGAATTGCGTATGTGAACCATTTTCGGCTTTATATTATAACGGCGACAATGGAAATTTGTGCCGAACAGGTAGTCGACCACAGACTTCCACTTGGAGCGAGTGGTCGCCTTAAGCAATTCGAGTACCTGCGTACGAATCACGGCCAGAGCCAAAATTCCATACGCGGTCGCCCAAATGTCACGACTTGCACTCGTGCGTTACATATAATTCCGTCCAGGAAGGACATACTCAGCGAGAGTCGAGCGCCTGGTAAGGGCGAATAAATACGAAATAGCAGTTCCTACGTTATTATGACCTACAATGCAATGTTCCTTTAGACATACACGCCTGTCCGATGAAACATTCGTTCGTACTTCTTAATAGCAAAGGCACTGCTATTTCGTTGTTTTTTTTTTTATTTTGTTTCAATTGGAGAATTCAGCACTATGTAACTGCGAAGTTCTTTTGGAGATCCACAATCGCTGGACATTGTAGTGCGAGCTTTACTATTTGGGTGAGCGTGCTGATGTGACTTACCAACACAAGTACAAGGATAGCGTACCAATAGGGACAAGAAAGGAGGCATGAAGGGCGCCGAAACAGAAATAACAATCGTCCATTTGTTGCACCATTACACACGCACATCTTAATATGTGAGACATTATGACAAACAGTGTGCATAATGAAGGTCGCACAATTTTACCAATGTAAGAAATTAAAATAATACTAGCATAAAATTAACTTAAGTGCCTTGAAGGAAATGTTTATGAGAAGAACACGACGGGGCCGCAAGGGAGGAGGCAACACAACACTTAACTCAGGTGCACCAAAACAAACAACGGACACCAGGCCGCGCCAACTACGGTCACGTAAGGCACGCAACTACTCTCTCCGTTGCGGTTCCGCGCGTTGCACCCAAGTAATAGCTGCCTGAAACATTTTAATACTTGGAACAGTACACCAGTGATCAGCAAATTTAAAAACAAATACAATAACATAACATAAAAATACAAAAATGTAAGAAAATCATATCATATGAGTATGAGCTTATGGTCTTTCGGTAATTAACGGACTACGAAAGGTAAATGGGCATGGGCCACTATTAAATCTTGCGTAATTACGCTACTAAATTTCTTAGTACCCAAGTTGCAATTCACGCAACAAGAATTAAATCATTTAAGTGATAATGTTAGTTTAAAATGATAATAAAATTATTTCATACAAAAGAGGACCAAGAATGGCCCGATCAGTTCTCCCCAGTGATGCAGTTCACACAAACGGTACTCCACGGCTCCGAGCACACAGCCCCATACAGAATGCAACACAACCACACCGACCCGGCGTACTACCAGAACCACCATTCAGTAAACCAAAGTCGTACTCAGCCAAAACTTTTAAAACAACGAGGCCTAGCCCGGGCCGGACAACAGACCAAATGCCGGGAGATCCATAAGAAACCTCAGCCAACTTAATACCAAAACACCAATTTATGAACAATATGCACAACACAAGACCTCTCAGTCCAAAGGCTTCCGTTTAGTCGCGAAGGTGGCTCCGACCCGCCTGCTTAGGTGCCAAGCGTCGTATGGAGTGCCCAATCAAGCTGAACCTTCGTTAACGGAAAGCGGAAGCACCACGAGACAAAATAAACTCCAATCTGACTGCGCAAGGCAACCTCTAAGGAGTGGCATTCGAAGACTATGCACTTGAAGATCAAACATAAAGCACCCGGACTAACGTGCCGCTGAACGACGCACTTCCATCACCAGCGTCTAGTAGAGTAGGGAGAGCAGCGAACCCCATCGATATACATCCATGGGACGGTAAACGAGGATAGCAATCCCAGCGACGGAGAGACAGGAGGACGAAATGGCATCCCGCCGCACATAGAAGGTATTTCAAACTCAGGCTCGACAAACTACAACAGGCGAGATTTTGCTCCCATTGCGAATCAAGTTAAACGGCACAGCACGCCGCTGTCCGCACTATTAACCGTAAAATCACGGTCCGGTCTTCCCATCGGGCCCCACTCGGCGTCCAGATGCAAACAACCCTAGTCGAGCCGAACTGTCTTCACGCCAAGGCAGCCACCTCTCCTCCTCACACGCCTCCAGCTAAACCCCGGCCAGCGATCACAGACGGAAACAAACGCCTAACGCCAAAGCGCCATCTGAGTGAAAACTCAGCAGTAAGATCGATACGGACTTGGAAACAAGCGAGCACCGTAACACGTGCTACCTCAGATAGCTTCGACGTACTCAGTGGATCAAGTTGCGAGTGAAGTTACGGAAGATTTTGAGGAACAGAGCTATGCTGAATATTTCTGAAAATTAAAAGTCAAATAAATGTCGAAGATAAGTAATCAGTGAAAATGGTATGAGAGGAAGACTGATAAGTAAAGAATTCAGAGAAAAAGACGGGAAACACAGTAAATTAAAAAATGGCGTTCGCATGCGTAGTGACTCAGACGTTAGCAATCGAGTGTGAATGATCGGAAAAAGTAATTGTACTGTATCGTGTTTCATTTAAACTTGAGTAATTTTAATGGTGATATTTCCTGTCTGGCACTAATCAGATTGAAAATAGAGGTGTAGAAGTAGTGACGAGTTTGAGTGCGAGCTGAATCTTTTTATAGTTGAAATTTTTGTCTCATAAACAACTGTCGTTTATCAGAATTACTGAACCATGCCCATTCTGTTACTACACTTAACTTTAATCAACCTGTGTTAATATCTAAATCGTTCAAATGGCTCTGAGCACTATAGGGCTTAACATTGGAGGTCATTAGTCCCCTAGAACTTAGAACTACTTAAACCTAACTAACCTAAAGACATGACACACATCCATGCCCGAGGCAGGATTCGGACCTGCGACCGTATCAGTCGCGCTGTTCTGGACTGAAGCGCCTAGAAGCGCTCGGCCACCGAAGCTGGCGTTAATATCTAAACAGGGACAAGACGTTGCTATCTAGCACACTGTCACATTGCTTGTTATTACCCTGTTTTCATGTAACTTAGTTCTCCCTCTACTCCTAAATAATTTCCAACTGACTTTGATTAAATTTGCGATCACTAATAACCACTTAACCCTTCGTTGGAAAAATGGACCCTGTGTCACCAACACGAAGCTATGATGCAGTACACCCCATTTCTTTCAACTATCGTGCCTGATTGATCTCTCATGTAAGACTTCTACTACTTTGTTGATTTACGTTTCGTTTCGTTTTCACACTTTATTGTGGCTTCAGAACAGTTTACAATGAACAAATTATGTATCAAGAAAACATTTTACAATGAATAACTTATTTATTTTTATAAAATTTGACAGTGAACACATTAGTGCTTGCATAACAAATTCAGCACACAGTAAACGTCCAAAATCTATATCTGTGCCTGTGTTTGTCTTTCACAATGGTCTTGGAGTCAGTTGGCAGGTGCTTCAGCTTCAGGGAGGCAGTCAGGGCAAAGGAAGGTCGCATGTCCGGCGAGACTAATGTACTGACGGTAGCTTTGCATATGTAGTTCGTCTGTCTGTCCATCTTACGGCCTCATGGCCCACGCCTTGAATTCTTCTTCACTTTTTTGGCTAAGAAGGTGTCATGGTTTTGCTGCTGGAACTAGGAACGGTGTCCTTCAGACGCTGCTGCAACGGTTTAGGAAGGTGCTTTGATGATTTCTGGCGCTTGTAAAGCTGACCTCGAAGAAGGAATTCGGACGCGTAAGGCTTGCCAGAGGCGAGCTGCAGAAGTGGATCACTTGCGAATTGATTCCAGCGACGTTGAGTAGCGAGAAGCAGATCCTGAGTGCCTATCTCCTGCACTTTCGGTTCATATCGAAAGTTCCGCGGAACTAATCGACGGTGTCGATACCGCCTTTCGTCTTATTGTGTGAGGTAATCACCTCAGGCTTCTCCTTGTCCCAGTCGATTCGTCTATATGATTATCGCGCTGAGAGGTGGAGAGAAGAACCACAAACTTCTTGCTTTTTTTGGAACCCAGGACGCCAGGATGACCTCGTTATTGAATCCGAACATGCTGTTGCAGACTGTGCGGCCAATGGTCTGAGTGAAAGCCTTAGAGATTTCTTTTTTGTTCTTTCTAACCGTTCCAACCAGGGTCCTCTTGTGGTTGCGTAGCAGTGTAGTGGCTAGTGGAACGCTGGTGTACAAGTTGTCCGTCGTTACGTTTGTTCCTGATTCAGATATTTTGGCTATGAGGCGTTCAAAAAAAATGTTCAAATGTGTGTGAAATCTTATGGGACTTAACTGCTAAGGTCATCAGGCATTAAGCTTACACACTACTTAACCTAAATTATCCTAAGGACAAACACACAGACACCGATGCCCGAGGGAGGACTCGAACCTCCGCCGGGACCAGCCGCATAGTCCATGACTGCAGCTCCTGAGACCGCTCGGCAAACCCCGCGCGGCTATGAGGCGTTCGGTCACAACAGATGGGGAGTTGCTCTCATGGAAAGCTCCGTCAGGTTGCTTTCCGACGTACACCTTGATGCAAGAGGTATTGAACACCTCGGAGCCGCACATGGCGAAGACCTTGACGCCGTATTTGGGGCCGTCAGAGCGAATACGCGTCAGAGCTACACGTACAGAAGATCTCCAACAACAAAGGCCACTCTGTCGAAGCTTTCTGTATACCGTTTGCCTCACTACGTTACTTCCAGTGGATGCTGCGATGTCAGATGCCAGTTACCGTGCAGTACTATGACGGATCAGTCGTGCTCTTATAGCCAAATACCGGTTCTCTCTTTCTGATGTTACACGTGGTTGGCCCCGGCCTGGTACTCGCGACTCAGTTTCGATCTCGATAAATTGTCGCCACGACCGAAAGGCAACTGAACGATTCACATTAAGCCATCGGGTCACATCAGTTTGCGATTGTCCTGGTTCCATTCTTCCCATGTCCTTCCACCGCAGAGAGCCTAGTAGGCGTTTTCTCCGTGCCATACTGCCCCGTCTGTGACGGTGTACACAGCGATTGTGGATGTGGGGCTACCCGGCAAATTCTATCCCGTTCAATGGGTGATAGGTGCTCTGACGTCGTCGTTGGCGCTGTCGTCCGTTGACCAGAATGCCATCTTCCGCACAGGACACGATCGGACGGACTTCTGTTGACAGTTTGTATGATTATATAATGAATTAGACACAGGATGGGGAAATAGCGGTTTGTTGCTTTAATTTGGGAGGCCAGTGTATTTAGGTAAGTAAAGTATTAGACACAGGATGGGGAAATAGCGGTTTGTTCCTTTAATTTGGGAGGCCAGTGTATTTAGGTAAGTAAAGTATGAAACAATATCTTCTCTACGGAGTTGTGAGCATAGTTTACTTAGTTATTTTCCAGAAAATTACATCAACGAGTTATACATTTGTAAACAGAACATCATTTGTGTATCAGCTGATGCACCTAAACTAATTCTGTACAAATCAATTTAAATTAAATTTCTATCAAAAACTATCTGTGTACAAATCAGTTTATATAAGCTTTCTACCAGTTATCAATAGGGAACTAGAAACATTAAAAGATACAGGAGTGGACGCAACGTGCTGTGTATAACTGGCTGTGTGCAGATGAATGCTCTCATGGTATTCGCGACTCATTTCCTGAATGTGCAACTCACTGTCACCTTCTACTGCAGACGAGATGTGAAGTTGCTTATGTCACGGAGCGACAAGCTTCTTCGATTGACTGTTCGAAGTCATATGGGGTTGTGGGTTCATAAACAAACACAATTCTTCAGGTTTTCTGGATGATGGATAGAATATCGCCGTCGACTTCATACACGATGATTTCAAACAGCGCGTCGATGACACTTGTTGCTCCGTGGCACCAACAAAATACTCCCACGTGACCCAACAGGAATCTGATTGAAGATGTAAATGTGTATAAGCAAGTAGTCTGACAAATGAGAAGATATATGGATGGCTTGCAAACTGATGATAACATCATCAACCTTACGATGAGCGTGGTTGTAATCATAAAAACATGGGAAGCAAAAATCAAGAAGAGCTGTTGGTTGTAGTACGTACAGTAACGCCTGGGAATTATCGATGCACGCGGATTTCCTCCACCGTTATTCTATGTGGTTCTATTCATTCGAAGCTAACACGTAGGTAGCACTTAGTTGACAAATTTTAGATATAAATGCTACTGAATAGACAGTAGATGCTCTTGCGAAGAACGGGAAACAACAAAAGGAACAAAATAAATTAGCTTCTAGCACGATACTTGCGAGTCGTTTCCGCTAGGCGCCTCAGCATTTTTAACAACTTCAGTGTGACCAACCTCTATGTTTGGACTCCATCAACTCGATTTGTATTGAAAGTAATATGTGGGAGCGGATGTACTACACTTCGAAAAGAAGAGCCTTAACTGTAGAAACGATAGAAATATGGTGAAATAGTTATTTGCGAGTCCGAATGGAAAGTTTATTTCCACGGTTGGGGCTGTAATATTAGAAACGGGAAGTCACTCTCGAAGCAGCAACGAACGATGGCAGAAGTGCTGTCACCTCATCTCAGTCACTTAATGAGTTTTGAGTAAAACCACCTTGTACAGTCATATATGCTTTTACCGAGTGGCCAACAAAAAATCCTCCCTGAAAAGTATTTTCGGTATTTCGCAACAAAAAAATTAGTTAGCAGCAGCGTCATTACAAAACCATCACATCGGGTCTCGACGCCAGTAATCATCGCTCAAGTGAAAAAAAATCGCGATGCCCCTTACCTGCGCATGCTACATTAAAATCATCATTTGAGAACTCTTAACAGTGCAAACAATTCTTATTCATGACTCTAAGATTGTTGTCGAGACATCTGCACGCTTAGGTTTTCATCATATGGCGCTTGGGTCAGCCTATTCGGGTGTCTAAACTCACAGAACACGTGCCATTACGCATTACAAAATCTTCATCAGTACCTTAATAGGTTACCATTGGTACGAAATATACACTAGAAGTTTTTTGGCCACCATATGTCTTGAACGCTCTCCGCGAAGCCTTTGTAATGTTATATCGCTATGTTGTCATGGTGCCTATCGGCTGTAAGCACAGGGAAGAAAGTTGGTTTGCAATACAACAACTTATGTCATTTGTCTGTGCACTTCACTGATGTTGCCGTTGTTTTGTGATTTTCATCGTTATCCGTTGTTGTCCCGTTGCTGTTTGAAAATAACCTCCAGATTTTTCCATTGGTTCTTAACTCCCACCATCATTGCGTTACAATGATTTTCCGTTTCTTGGTGGCTTTTCTTTCCATTTTACTTTTGACTATTTTCTTCTCCTTTTATTCTGAGAATACCATTCGAAGATAAATTTCCTCTATCGTTCCATGGCATAGTATCCCAGTCCTTAAGATCGGTACAGCGCATTACTTTTCCTTTTAACGTTTCTATTGTTTTGACATCAAAATTTCGTCAATTTAGGATACAGTTACTGCCTGTTATTTTACCAAACCGTATGTCAGCATTGTCTATGTTAATTTAAGATGATAACTATTTACTGTATGCGAAAGTCTTCAAATGTTATGAGCTGATTTATGTTCATGAAATTATGCTTAAATTATTTATTTGAACGGGAATGGTGTTTATGATTCCTTGATAACTTATGTTTAGTAGCTGTGGTAATAACTGGGATCATAGGTATTAAAGTTTGTTGTTGCAGAATGTTTGTATAGTCATATTTAAGGTTTTTTTCCTTCTCTCTTCCTGTTGTTTGTTAATCTTTTTACCTCTACATGCCCGCTACACTCAACAATGTTTAGAATATATTTTGTATATTCTAATTTGTATCTGCCCTTAAACACTCATGGGTGTGTGTGATGTATTTAGGTTAGTTAGGTTTAAGTAGTTAAAGTCTAGAAGACTGATGACCTCAGATGTTAAGTCCTATAGTGCTTGGAGCCATTTGAATCTTAAACACTTATCCTGTATTAGTCCTTAGAGTATTAAAGCAAATACACTGACGGGAAAAAATTGTAACACCGTGAAGGAGCTATGCACCCAAACGAAAGTTCAAAAATTATTCAAATGGCTCTGAGCACTATGGGACTTAACCTCTGAAGTCATCGGTCCCCTAGAAGTAGAACTACTTAAAGCTAACTAACCTAAGGTCTGCACACACACCCATGCCCGAGGCAGGATTTGAACCTGAGACCGTAAGCAGCACCGCGGTTCCCGACTGTAGCGTCTAGAACTGCTCGACCACAGCGGCTGGCTCACGAAAGTTGGTAGGTGCTTTCTACATCTAACAGATGACGTCTATTAAAGTTTCGTCGCATGAGAGTGGCACTAGTAGCACCGTTGCGAGGATGTAAATCAGGTTCGATTTAAATACATGCAGTAATTTTCGTGAGGGTTTGTTACCTTTGAGATCGGACATGGGGAGCTGATGTTGTTCAAGAATACCTAAGTTTGAAAAACGTCGTGTTCAAAAATGGTTCAAATGGCTCTGAGCACTATGGGACTCAACTGCTGTGGTCATCAGTCCCCTAGAACTTAGAACTACTTAAACCTAACTAACCTAAGGACATCACACACATCCATGCCCGAGGCAGGATTCGAACCTGCGACCGTAGCAGTCGCACGGTTCCGGACTGCGCGCCTAGAACCGCGAGACCACCGCGGCCGGCCAAAAAAAAAAAAAAAAAAAACGTCGTGTAATAGTACTCCGAGAAGCTGGATGTTCCTAATGCGATATTGGAGAAAGCCTTGGCAGCAACGTATCCTCTGTACTTGATTGCTGGCAGCGGTGGTCACAAGAATGTACGGTCGCAAAAAGATAGGGCTCCTGACGGTCACGTGGTACTACCGAGAGAGAAGACCATCGTGTCCGGCGTATGGCTGACGCATCGTGCTGCATCTGCAGCAGCAGTTTGAGCAGCAGTTAGCACCACTGTAACACAACGAACTGTTACAAATCGATTACTTCAAGGTCATTTCCGAGCCACAGCGTGCATTCCACTGACCCCAACACACCGCCATTTCCGACTTCAGTGGCGTCAAACGGGACCTCAATACAGGACAGGTTTGAGGTCCGCTGTGTTTTCTCATGAAAGTTGGTCCTGCCTCAGTGCCAAAGATGACCGTGTGTTGGTTAGGAGGAGGCCAGCTAAGCCCGTCTGCACGTTAGACACACTGGGCCTACACCTGGGTCGGCCAGGGGTTTACAAACGTGCGGAGCTGTTGCACGTGTGCAGCGTCCTGGTCACAGTGTGCACGCTTGCCAGACGTGTGAACAGGGAAACGGAAGCGCCACTGCTCATTTAGTGTATGTCTCTAGGAGCAGATGTCGCCCGTTCGTTTTACCCACCAGCTGGGGTACACTTTACCTGGAGCACTCTTGAGCTCTTTTCACAGAGTGCAATGCAGTCATGTGGAGGTATCGTGTTTATCCATCGCCCCATCAACAAACATCATACTTCTAAGACAAAAGATAAACGAATGGCCCATAAATGTCCCGGATTGGTTTCATACCCACGTTAAGTACCAAAATATTCTTCATGGTAAGGGTGCCACACATGTCTCTCCAATTTAAGGAAAAAAATTAAGCATGTAAGTATGCGTCGAGCAACCGGGTCAATGCCAAAGTATTTAGATAACAATATTCACCTATGTAACATGGAGCATGATGAGGAACAGTTAGTAAACAACAATTTTAAGTCAGAGAAAACAGATGAGTCGAGGGACATGAAAGGGAAATAGTGGCTGGGATGGGAGTGAGACAGGGTTGTAGCCTCTCCCCGATGTTATTCAATCTGTATATTGAGCAAGCAGTAAAGGAAACAAAAGAAAAATTCGGAGTAGGTATTAAAATCCGCGGAGAAGAAATAAAAACTTTGAGGTTCGCCGATGGCGTTGTAATTCTGTCAGAGACAGCAAAGGACTTGGAAGAGCAGTTGAATGGAATGGACCGTGTCTTGAAAGGAGGACATAAGACGAACACCAACAAAAGCAAAACGTGGATAATGGAATATAGTCGAATTAAGTCGCGTGATGCTGAGGGAATTAGATTAGGAAATGAGATACTTAAAGTAGTAAAGGAGTTTTGCTATTTGGGGAGCAAAATAACTTATGATGGTCGAAGTACGGAGGATATAAAATGTAGACTGGCAATGGCAAGGAAAGCGTTTCTGAAGAAGAGAAATTTGTTAACAACGAGTATTGATTTAAGTGTTAAGAAATCGTTTCTCAAAGAATTTGTCTGGAGTGTAGCCATGTATGGAAGTGAAACATGGACGATAAATAGTTTGGACAAGAAGAGAATAGAAGCTTTCGAAATGTGGCGCTACAGAAGAATGCGGAAGATTAGATGAGTAGATCACACACCTAATGCGGAGGTATTGAATAGTATTGGGGAGAAGAGAAGTTTGTGGCACAAATTGACTAGAAGAATGGATCGGTTGGTAGGACACTAAGCATATTGAGAAGGATGTAGGTTGCATTAAGTACTGGGAGATGAAGAAGCTTGCACAGGATAGAGTAGCATGGAGAGCTGCATCAAACCAGACTCAGAACTGAAGACCACAACTACAACAATAACAAGTCAGTGGAAGAAAGAATTCCGAAGTATGTTTATCATTGTCGATGAAAAACGATTAAGTTAATGTCGGGCACAAAAGCACGGCTACCTGATAAACGCAAGCATTTGCTAAGGTTTTCGTCACTAATGTTCGACCAAACATTGATTCAGTCAGTTTCTTTATAAATCTTTGACACACCTAATTAAATCCGAACATAGACATAACTCTCACAGCCTCTTGATGTAGGCGTGGAATTCTTTGCTGTGGAAAGTTTTCGTAGAATTTCTTTGTACTTCGTACGGCAAAGAACGTGTCCTTCAGCCGTGTTTTGCATTGTTCTTCAATCAGTTCCATCTGTATTTAATTAGGAGTATCTTCAACTGATGCTGGAAACGGCCTTCCAAAACAGCGAATGACAGGAGAAATTTGTAAGATATACAAATAGTCCATAAAATTGCTCTTTAATTTTTACAGTTATGGATACTTACTCTTGAAATCTAGCGCTTTCGAGTAGCCAAGGGTAGGGAAATGTGCAATGTTTCCAAACAATAGCTGGCTCTCACAAATGGCAAGCTTCCATTCAAAAGCATTTCCTTTTTCAACATGTCAGAAATTAAATTGTTTTCGTCTTGCAAACTGACATTAGGGTTGTTCATGTGGTACATAATGTTTGATATCCAGCAAGGGTCTTCTAATTCCGGTTCCCTATTTCCCTTCTCATGAAAGATATGTACTACGGCCACGCGTACAGATAAAAATCTTTTCAACATTTTACCTCTACAGAGCCACGGTAATTCGGTATAGTAAAGTTTGTCACCGTACTCCTCTCCTAATTCCTCCAAGAACTGCTGAAACTGGCGATGCGTAAGCCAGTAGTTTATAATAGGCACTACAGGTTACGCATACAACGTCTCTTCTGTGTTTCGAGCATGAGTGCTGTGAGTATTCTCTGATGGCCCCTCATTACCGATGGTCCGAAACGTCCTCTGTTAGACGCCGAGCGTTATCGACACCTCATATGTATATCACCGTCTAAGCTGTATGTGTAAGGTTTATTGCTTCATCCACCGCAACAGAGAAAGCAACAAAGTCCTTAGCCTTGTCTTTTAACTGCCTGTGCACATCGCCAGGCATTAAACTTCTACATCATGTCACTGTTTGCTTGAAGAAGCCGCTTTCTTGAAGCCTGCTAACATTCGCGGAACACAAAACTTCTGCAGTTTCAATGATACAGTTTTTACAGGCTCCCTATCAGAAAACGGTTTCCCCAATCTTGCTATTCTTAACGAAACTTTGAAACCTGCTCCCAGTGCAGATATACTTTGAGTGTCATTCTGGAAATCTGAAAACTGTATGAGGTACAAATAGATGGGAATATGACACAAGAAAGGAAGAGTTCAAGAGGTATCAGTTATTAAGACTTACATCAAAACCTGCTACACACATAAAAAACCTGTTGATGTGCCTCATCCAGTTTCTTAAGAGCACATAATTTGGTATGGCGTTCTTAACTGTTCAGTACACTACACTCGACTATATGTAATGAGCTATAGAGTCTTTCAATTGTGAATTTGCGCCGGCCGCCTGTTATTCGACGGCAAAGTAAACACTGTGATGATGACGTTACGTTTGTGGGGCGCTTAACTGAGGGGTCAACAGCGCCCGGACAAAGTCTCAAGTTCTACACACTCCAATTTTTACACAATCCAATGTACCCACTGCCACGAATGATGAAATGATGAGGACAACACAAACACCCAGTCCGCGGCAGGGAAAGTCCCCAACCCTGCCGGGAATCGAAACCGGGACGCATTGATCCAAAGGCAGCAACGCTAGCCACTAGACCACGAGCTGTGGACATAAACACTGCATTTTCAGCCACTATAGCAAAGAAAAATTGCAGTTCCCAGTAGAGTTTAAATGACTGAGAACACAGATCTCCAATTCTTTGCTTTTTTTCAGTACTCGCCATTTCTCAGTACGCCTCACGTAAGGTCACAGTCGCCAGACTGGATGTGCTTTGGTCCTCCTGGTACAGCAAGGAAGCGGAACCGTGGCCGCTCACTTCGTATGCGTGTTCAGTCAGAGATGTTGCTATTCTGCTTTGCCCTCGGACGGAGATGTGAGCACCTATGCCACATTTCCACGCTTCTTCACTGGGTGCAGCATTTGGCTGGCCCTGACCTACACCCTGAGTTATGGCCTGGGGTGCTGTTTCGTATGACAGCAGGAGCACTCTCGTGCTTATCCCACGCAACCTGACAGCAAATTTGTACGCATGGTTGCAATCTGACCTGTTGTGACTCCATTCTTTAACAGCATTACTGGGGGTATTTTTCAAGAGGATAACGCTCCCCTACATACCGCTGTTGTAACACAACGTGCTCTACAGAGTGTGTATATGTTGCCTTGGACTGCTCGATCACCAGACCTTTCTCCACTCATTACATATGGGACATCATCGGACGACAGTTGCATCGTCATCCACAAAGAGCATTAACTGTGCCTTTATTGACGGCCCAAGTGCAACAGTAATGGAACTCCATCCTACAAACTGACATGCGGCACCTGCATAACACAATACATGCGCTTTTCCACGCTTACATTTATCCTCTGCTGACTACGCTAGCTATTTGTGTACCAGCGTTTCACATTTGCAATGGCTTATTTGGTGTTTACGTTAACATGTAATGTTGCAATATTAATCACTTACATATGTTACCTATATAAATGTATTCCCGGAATTTCATTGCTTTACATTAACTGCTTTTGGCGTTGCGATTATTTTTTCCGTCAGTGTAGTTTTCAGTGTCCTATACCAGAAACTAATTGTTTCTAGAATAGATGCTACATAACGGCATTCCTCGCATTACCTCATTGCTGCATCTTCATTCTGTAATTTATTTGACCTCTCACTCTCTAGTGTCCTTAAATTGCACCACGTTAAAGGTCTTGCAGCCTCCTGTGCACCGATGTATATTTTGTGGTAGATACACAGTTTCAGTAGCATCTTCCTAAGTTACACGTAAAATCTTCACGGAAGTAGAGTCCTTGAATTCGCGAGAACTATCTTCATCTGCACTGACGTGATTTAGACTACTTCTTTCCTCGGTAAACTTGCTTCTTAGGTCGAAGACACCATTCTCTTCATTTGAGATTGCATTTAATTTTTAGCTAGTCGATATCTCTCTATGCCCCATCATTTTTGTTTCCATTTTATCAAAATTATGTTTAACTGCGCCACAGAATAATAACAATAATAAGTAGATCTAACTCTCATACACGCAATCCCCAGTGCAATGGGAAGACACTGAACCCTAACAATATTACTACAGTTGTATTTACTAGAACAAGTCAGCAGGAGATCAAAGCCGTAATCGCTCATGTACAAGACGTTGTCTTATCTTCGTTGATTTCTGAAAGAGGCAAGCAACATAAAAAGAACGTACAATACTCTGAAACGCTGTCATTGATTATTGTTTTCAGGTAAAATAATGAATGTTTCCAGGAAATGGGTAAACGCACTGATAAACTCGTTCTGTATGTATATTCTTCTTAAAAATTAATTAAAAGTTTCAAATGGCTCCAAGCACTATGGGAGTTAACATCTGAGTTCATCAGTGCCCTAGACTTAGAACTAGTTAAACCTAACCAACCTAAGGACATCACACACATCCATACCCAAGGCAGGATTCGAACCTCCGACCGTAGCAGCAGCGCGGTTCCGAACTAAAGCGCCTAGAACCGCTCGGCCACATTGGCGGCTAATTAATTAACAGTGTTATCAAAATTTATTAGAATCGTTCTTACACATTGATCATAATACAGCCATACTAATTGTTTCAGTCGTGAAGAATGTAGTATTTGATTTCTGCTCTATGTTTTTCGTTACTGAGTTATGACTGTCATATTTTCATGAGATGTTAGTGCACGCTGCTATTCAATGCTCCAGATATCGTTGGTCCATTGCTGTTGCCTTTAGGAGGTAGAATCTGCGTGTGAGGAAAACAAGTGCACTGCTACACCTGGTCATCCATTCGAGATATTTGCACCTACGATTCACTATGAATTCCAAGGCAGGAGGCATTTTTTAGAACTGTTGTAATGACACATTCCGACGCATAGACATACAACACCTTAAAGGCTGCGCTAAAGATCAAATTGAGAGGGATGTAGAATATAATCTCTGTAATGTGGATATTGGATTCTCTTTTGTTTCATACTCCAAGAAGGAGCTAAGAGACATTTTCGATTGTTGCCTTGTGGAGGACGGACGTAATTTTGGAGGGTGCGGAAAGGCAGCCATGTTTTTAGTAATTATGGTTTGTGCGACGAGCATAGCAAGTCTTATTGTCTTGTGAATAAAAAATAGTAAGAAGTATCGAAGTGTTACGAAAATTATTCAAAGTGACGTAGCATAGTATTTCCTTGGTTTCCACCGTCTTCGTGAAGTGAACCGATGCCGACTTAGGAAGATACACACGGTCAACAAAGAGAAGAACATCGATGGCGACTAATGACTTAAAATTGTGGCAGAAGAACTAATTCTACGTCTAAGTTGAGAACTCTGATTAAATCAGCAGTGACGTAGAATTCAAAAATGTAATTAATCGGAATGGTAAATTATACTACAGGCATATTTCACGCAGCACTGAATTTGTCCGCATTCAATACGGTCAATACAGTCCATTAAAAAGCCTTTCAAAAATTCTAACGTTGCAGTTCCATGTCCGTAATTTTTCCTCTTTTTCAAAAACCAAGAAATTTAATTTTTTTATTTATTTCGCCACACTGTGTATCAATGTTTCCACCTTTTTCACGAAGGAACATAGGAAGCATGACTGCTTGCACGCCTCTATACGAGTTATTATTTGTCTAATTTTTTCTGCTAAACCTCTGCGGTGCTGATGTTTAGCGGCCTGGGGAGAATTCGTAGTGGCTACCCCGAAAGAGGTTATCCTGACGTACGGCGTTCGCATTTTGCCCCGACTGTCTACCAGTTATGATCTTAGAGCATTTCTGTTATCCCATCTCACGTTCGACAATGTTCCCGAGTGCTTTATGAACCCTCAGATAGCAAGAGGCGGAATCATGCTATACAGCCAGGAACAGAATCGCCTTGGCGGTCCAGTTGTTATGCTGCGGGGAGGGAAAACGTTACACGGGCGTACTGATATCAGTATCTTTGAACACGGTACACTCACCGTCAACGTTATTGTGACACTGTACTTCCACTCTACGTGCGCCTTTTAAGAGGTGCACTCGGCCCTGGCTTCGTTTTTATGGGTGGCAGTGTGTGACCCCGCCGAAGAGCGCAGAAGGAGGAGCTACTGGAACGAGAGGATATTCGGTAAATGAACTCGCCTTTCCGTTCCCCCGATTTAAATCCCATAGCACACATGTGCGATACGTTGGGGACACGTATGGCCACACATCAACACACACGAACGACCATCTAGCAATTGTCAACAGCTCTAGTGTAGGAATGGAACGCCTGACCCCAAGAACTCATTACCAGCCTTGTGAGCAGCATGGGAGCAGGGCATTACAGAGCGCGCAGTGCCGTCCATGGCGATCACGCCTCCTACTGCATTTGGCAATGTCCAGGGAGCCATCACGAATCTTGGTGGATTTAGAGTAATTGTGGTCTTTGAATAAAACTGTCATTTCCGTTCGCCTCAAGGCATATTTCTTTTAATTGCCTTCTTTAGTTCAGTGAAGCAGTTTTTTCTATGTATAATGCATGTTTCATCGATCTGTATTACTTGATTGTGATACACCGTGAGGAAGTTATTTTATTTCTTAAATTTTGTGCACCAGTGTATAGTATGTAATAGACTACTTTGTAAGACCCGTAAACTACTGGAGATTTTTCTGCTGTAGCCAGTCGAATGTACTGGGTGTGCTAATGCAACACCAGAATATCACATTTGTTTCAAGTAGCTGACATAACAGTTGCGAGACGGATATGAAACTGTAGATGGTGCACCACTTTGAAATAGACCGCCAACAAGAGACCAAGTACCAAAGACGTGTGCTGTTTAGGTTTTTATGTTGGTAACGCCGCGTAGTGCTAGGTATGAAAATTCCTGACTTCTCTGTGTGCAGCCTGTGGCTGGTTGGACTCATTGCTGGATTATTCGTTAGTGTAGTGTTGGGCAGTTTAATGTGAACAGCGGGTAGCGTTGGGAAGTTGTAGGTGAGCCGCCAGCAGTGGTAGATGTGGGGAGAGAGATGCCAGAGTTTTGAGAGGTTACTACGAGCGGACGATCTGGACGTCCGTCCGTCAGAAAAAGGAAATTTGTAAGACTAGATGTGATGAACTGATATATACATTATGATTTTTGAACACTATTAAGGTGAATATATTGTTTGATCTCTATCAAAATCTTTAATTTGCTAACTATGCCTATAACTAGTTAGTGCCTTCAGTAGTTAGAATCTTTTATCTAGCTGGCAGTATTGGCGCTCGCTGTATTGCAGTAGTTCGAGTAACGAAGATTTTTGTGAGTTAAATCATTCATGAAAGGTATAGGTTATTGTTAGTAAGGCCACTCTTTGGTAGGGATTATTGAAAGTCAGACTGCGTTGCGCTAAACATATTGTGTGTCAGTTTAGTGATGATCAGAATAAGTAAAGAGAGGACAGTTGGAGTATGTTCAGTTTTGCTCCGCCATTTGAAAATCAAATAACTTAAGAGTTTTTCGAACACTGTCGTTCTTTACATACAAAGGGGAAGTTTTAGACGTTGCACAAGACCGCAGCTGAGGCGGATATCAGTTGGAAGGAAAATTAGGTTCTAACGTCCCGTCGAGAAAAAGGCCTACAGCGTGGAGAAATGGATATCAGAGTAATTGCTGAATAACAGTACAATTCAGAAAATTTGGAACGGTAGAAGAGCTTTTCTCGATAGTAGGCGGGCAAGTCACCTAACGAAAGTAGGAAAAATGGATGAAACCTCAGATTTCGTTGAACGTGTGTCGGAAATGCTCCTTTTCTACACGTAATCATAGGTGATGCGATCGTGCTCTATCAGTTCAATCTGAAGTAGGGTAGGGACCAGCACGATCTTGGAGGAAACCTGTGTCCGCAACCAAAAACAGCATTCCAGGAGCTTTATAAAATTGCTGTTCAAGGTCCTCCCGGTATAGAATTTTAGAATCTGAGAAAGTGTTCTGTAATCGCTGACTACGGTACATTGTGTCCACTGTAGACTAATTTGGAAAACGAAACATTATAGTCACAAAAGCCTTGATAGACAGAGTATTTTGAAATCTTTACATCAAAGTCGATAAATCTGGCAATAACTAAGCATATTTTATTTGTTTGATCCGTTTTCTTTCCTTTAAAATACTATTCATCCAGATGTAGCTTACAGTGATTTCGCCACTGTGTTCTTCCGAAAAGTTTCAGTCTCATGTGAAACGAAACTGCACTGTTGCAGAAGCTACGAATGTTCTCATTAATATTCAGTAATTACCACTTGATATTTACAATGCTGATTATTGAGGCACATGGAAACAGCAACTTCTGTATAATACGTAGGAAAAACCATCCGGATGTAATGCGGAATAATTCCTTAAAAAGCCGTAGGAGACGTAGCTGCCAGGCTGAGATTTATTCGGAGAATTTTTAGGAAATTTAATTCATACGCGAAAGAACTGGCTTACAAAGTACTTCGTTGGACAATTTCTTGTCTATTGCTCATCACACTTATCAGTTGGATTAATAGAAGAAATAGGTAAGAAGCCTCTAATAGACGCGTTTCGTCACAGTGTGGGTTAGCTTAATTGTTGCAAGAGTATTGTTGAAATGCTTAAGTATATCCTGAGAGCAGTTTAGATCCAGGAAAAGTCAGACAAAATATTAAAGGGGCGTGCTAAAAACTAATGCCTCCAAATTTTTTATTGTGTTCTCAGTATCAGTTGACATATTGCATGTCGTGCTTATTACTCGGTCGACTTCCCCGCTTCATTGACGTAAGTTGCAACCTTCTGCCACTAGAGGGTTCAGAATTATAGTGTGGAACATGGTGATGACTAACGTAACAACGTCGGTGCTCGAAAAACAGCGTGGTGTAATCCCTCAGAAAACTGAAAGCACGAATTGGAAGAGTTCCTCCACACATGGAGTACGCTCTCCTTCAGCATGACAACGCTGTTACACCTGCAACAATACGACGCCTTGGGGTTCCCTGTCATCGATCGTCCTCCATACAGTCTCCACTTGGCCTCATGCGATTTTCATCTGTTTGCAAACTTTGAGGAACATCTTCGAGGACCTTACTTTGATTGTGGCGAAAAGATGCAAGCAGAGGTGAGGCTGTGGCTGAGTCAACGAAGTCAAAAGGTATGAAAAAACTCATCTCTCACTGGGAGAAATGCGTACCGACAGGGTGGCTATCTTTAGAAACAAATATGTAGGTATGAAGAATAAAGGTACAGAATTTTAATAAAAGTAGTATTATGTAGAAAGCTTTAATGGTTTCCAAACAAAAATTTCGGAAGCATTAGTTTTCAGAACACCCTCCCAAACAATTCCCGCCAAATGACCACGACGAAAAATCATAGAAATTAGACCTCATATGGAGGCTTAATGGCAATATTCTTCTCATGCGCCATTCACGAATAAAACAGAGAAGAAGGAAAATTATAATGATACTTCACATAACCTCTGCCGTAAGGTCACTTGCAGAGTACAGAGGCAGATGTCGATGGAGTATGATAATGAGGCGAGGCGTGCTGAAATCGAGGCAAGGCATTGACGATACGCTGTGGACAGTTTAGCTAAAATAGCGTGCGCCGGTACTGGAAGACTGCCCTCCGAGATCGGCAAGTGGTCCACGGGTACAGTGGTTTGCTTTCAACTCGCAGACAGACGGCACGGTGCGCTATCGACGAGATCTGCAGAAAGCCGCGAACTCTTCCCTGCACCGGACCAGCTTTTAGGTCAGGTTAAGGTTTCACGAGCAATCTTGCTGAGTGCGCCTCGCAGCCGGGCTATGGTTACCCGCCGAGAGACTCTGCGAACGCTTCGGGTTCCGGCGTGTGACGCACGTGCCTCACTGGCTGGATCGCTGGACTGGCCGATCCGCTAATCAGGGGGCTTCCGCTCAAAGCGCTCAGTGGCGTGTGCTCTCTGGGGCAACAGTTCTAGTACTGAAGGACAGAGGCTGCTACCTCACGAAAAATTTGGCTCAGTGACCCAGTCATTACGTGTAACACTAAGGATCCTGAGATCTGGCTTTCGATCCCTGTCACTCCAGAGTTTGCGTCAGTGATTTTTCACTTCTTTCTCTGCTGACAGTGTTTGGTAACGCGAAAAGTGCTGACTTTTCCTGTGGCTCGGAGATCGCGTAATATTCCACCCCGATTAAAATTACTCGACAGTTGATGTCCGTCACTTCCCGCTGCAGTGTTGCAGAATCTGCTCCAGCTCGTTTAATGGCAACACGTAAACCCAGCACGTCACTTCACAAATACTGAAGTCCTGTTCATGTAAAGCGGAATAATACTGGAAGCGGCTGTCGTCAGATATGGGTGAAACGCGAGAAGCTCTGTCAACAGCTGATTTCATGTAACCAATGACTCAACTGCGACAAGCGACGTGTTTTGTAGCCCTAAACTTACTCTCGTCTCCCAACTTAACCACAACTTCGTGATGTGCAATGTGTGGGACAGAACGGCGGTCAGCAAACTCCGCAGAGGTGCTACTCACGCTCACTTCATTCACGGTGATTAAACTTGATCTCTACGATCAAACTCAAGACAAAAAAAATTGTAGTTCCAACACTAAACGCGAAAATTAACCTCTTGTTTTCATCGGTTACCTGAAACTGTCCTCACACTGGCTAAATGAGCTGATGCGACACCAACCGGTGAATAGATTTCATTGGCACTCAGCTCCAGGTTACAGGCGTCAAAGGCTAATTCCAAACGAAAAAAAAGGTAGGAAGAGAAAACAAAAACAATTAAAAAAGTCAAGATGATGATGGAAACGATCCCAAAAAAGGTTAAAAACGAATAAATTCATTTCAGTAAATTACCTGAAAATAATAATAATCAGAGTTACTTTGTTAAACATTTAAAAATAATTAAGGTTATGTCATATGATTAGATTCGAACCCACGGTATTTTTCATTTCAGATTTGCACGTTCACCACTGCGCTACAGCGCACTTTGACCAAATTAAGGCATTTTATTTTTTGCCTGTGTGTGTGTGCGTGTGTGTCTGTTGTTGGTGTGGTTATCGCGTCTGATGAAATGCGAAATAAAACAGCCAGACCCAGGAATCGGGATCCAAACATACGAAGAAAGAAAGCCAACCGAGGAACTGGAAATGAAATGACCATTTTTTGTGGCACTTTGGCAACGGCAAACCGTTCGGGCGTGATATTGAGGGCTCTAATTGGAGGAAGACAGTTCCAACGGGTGAAGTGTCAACAATATTATGTGATCAAAAGTATACGGACTCCTGGCTGAAAATAACTTACAAGTTCGTGGTGCCCTCCATCGATAATGCTGGAATTCAGTATGGTGTTGTCCCACCCTTAGCCTTGATGAGAGCTTCCACTCTCGCAGGCATATGTTCAATCAAGTGCTGGAAGGCTTCTTGGGGAATGGCACCCACGCTTCCCGGAGTGCTGCACTGGGGAGGGGTATCGATGACCCTGCAAGAAGTCGGCGTTCCAAAACATCCCAAAGGTGTTCTGTAGGATTAAGGTCACGATTCTGTGCCGGCCAGTACATTACAGGAATGTTTTTGTCGTGTAACCACTCCGCCATAGGCCGTGCATTATGAACAGGTGCTCGATAGCGTTGAAAAATGTAGTAGCCATTCCCGAATTGTTCTTCACCAGCGGGAAGCGAGTAGGTGCTTAAAACATCAGTGTAGGCCTGTGCTGCGATAGTGCCACGCAAAACAATAAGGGGTGCAAACACCCTCCATGAAAATCACGACCACGTCATAACACCATCTCCTCCAAATTTTACTGTTGGCAATACACACGCTGGCAGATGACGTTCTCAGGGCATTCGCCATACCTACACCCTGCCATCGTATCACCACATTGTGCACCGTGATTCATCATGAAATCCAAGTTTTCTCATCTCCCGCCTAATTATCTTAGTACTTGCAGTTGATCCTGATGCAGTTTGGAATTCCTGTGCGTTGGTCTGGATAGATATCTGCCTATTATACTCTACGACCCTCTTCAACTGTCGGCGATCTCTGTCAGTCAACAGACGTGGTCGGTCTATACGCTTTTGTGCTGTACGTCTTTCTTCACGTTTCCACTTCACTATCACATAGGAAACAGTGGATCTAGGGACGTTTAGGAGTGTGGAAATCTCGCGTACAGACTATGACACAAGTGACACCCATCCCCTGATGACATTCGAAATCCGCGATTTCCACGGAGCGCACCATTCTGCTTTATCACGATGTCTAATGACTACTGAGGTCGATGATATGGAGTACGGCGCTGTAGGTGCTACCACAATGCACTTAATATGAAAAACGTATGTTTCTGAGGGAGTCCAGATACTTTTGATAATAAGTATACAAAGTAAAGGTCCCTCTGTGACTGGTTCATTAACTCATTTCATATGACCGAGAAGAGAACGGTAAGGGTGTGGCACATCCAACAGAGCCATTTCTGCTTAAGAACTGTGGTGTTCAAACCAACCTTCAGGGTGATAACAACCTTAGCTCTTACCTGATGATATAGGCTGTTTGAAAAGGGATCATTCGGTTTCAGTTAATTGCACTGTACCAAGAAGGAAGCAGAAATGGAATGCTATTTCTATTAAGTGATGGAGACCGATGTAATATCTCAGGGAAGTTGAGGTAATATATCATTTTTACGACTGAGTATCGCTCTGAAGTGATTTCATTTGTTGCACAATAGGAAACAGTTTCCTAACGCTCACTGAAGATCGCTAGTCGTGCAGTGTTATTCGTGGACATATTAACATCACCTGTTTTATGATGTTGTTGTCTTGTAGACTGCACGGCATTGGATCAATGAAGCAGAGCTACGTGGGCTGCGGAGCAAAGCATTACGGTGGATGAAGAGCTGCCAACCAGCTGACTTAGCCGTGTGGAGCACAGGAGTTCAACCACGCACTGTGATGAAGAATATGGGTAGGTGCCAGACTTTGTGTCTCACCATTTCAATATCTCATCATTTTATTGTCTCACCTAAGCTTTTTGAGTGTCTCAGTGTTTCGCTAGGCGTTAGCGGTATGTCAGCATTTGCAGAAAACTAAGTAAAGTAACGCACTTTTCCCTCCAAAGAAGTCTTAGTTTTACTTTTGGTGCTGACCGTTAGCTCTGTAATGACCTTGCGAATGCAGTGCTGTTTTGCAGTTCGTTGAATGTGGTACTTGCGACAACCAAGCTGCGTTGTCCAGTAGTTAGCATACCCTAATCAATTTATTCAAACACTGGCATTGGTCGTTTGAAAAGGACACAGTTGATTTCTTTTCCCTTCGTCACTCAAGCGCAGATTGTGCTCTGTTTCTAATGGTCCCGTATTACTGGTAATAGTTTTTTTCATCCATGGATCACTTTTACATGGATATTGGACATGTGGTGGCATTACAATTTCAGAACAACAAAAATAATGTAATTAGTACATACAAAGTTGTACTCACTTACGGGTCTAGTATTCAAGTATGGGATAAGCAGATCAATAAAATTTCGGACTTGCATCCCAATAAATTCGGCTTCTTCTTCTAATATTTTAGCTGAATACATTCCAGCCATCTCCAGAGTCAGCCGAGGTGGCTGACGCTCCAGCTGACGCTGACGCTGGAATGACGAGCCTGTCCTTGGCTCGAGGTGATGCAGTATAGACATACATATGTCGTTCCTGCAGTTCCTGTAGGGGGGAGAAATATTAATTAACAGTCTAGTCGAATGGTCCTGTCTGGTTTTACCTGAAAAAGTGAAAGACACAATCTGTTGAGGGATTAGTAAAAACTTAATCCCTCAGCAGGTCAGGCCAACGCGTGGTTGGCCTGTGATGTGGTTGTTGGCCCAGTCCACGGATGAGCCGGTTGCGGGAGTGTTCCGTCCTCTCGTAGAACTTCCTGGCGATGGCGCGGAACCTTTCTCGAAGAGGCAGGATTCCGGTGTCCTCGTAGAGTTGGCGCGTCGAAAAGCGCCTCGGAAGATGCATAGCAGTCTTCAGGGCGCGGTTCTGTATCCGTTGCAGAGTCACAATGTGAGCATCTGCGGCTTTCCCCCAGACCACGGCCGCATACTCTAACAGTGGGCGAACCAATGTTAGGTAAAGCGTGATGCCGTGTTGCGGTGGCAATGTCGACTGCGGGTTTAGCAGTGGATACAGGGCGCGGAGGCGTCCAATTGCTCTCCCTTTCACATCACGGATGTGATGCTTCCAGGTGAGCCTGCGGTCTAAGGTAACCCCTAAGTATTTCGCCGCCCCACTCCATGGGATAGGTTCTCCCAGGATTTCGAGCGGCGTAAGCCCTGGCGGCAGAAGTCTTCGAGTGAAGACGATTGCCTGGCTCTTTGTGGCGTTGAATTTCAACCGCCACTTTGTTGCCCATGAGCCCAAGGCGTCGCACCCGCGTTGGAGGCGGTTTCTCAGCACCTGGGCATTCATGCTGCGCGTGAACAGGGCTGTATCATCAGCATACAGCGCCAGTTCGACTCCCGCCACTTTCGGCGCGTCTGCAGTGTACAGGGAGTACAGCGAGGGGCCGAGAACCGACCCCTGCGGCACCCCTGCACGTATCTGCCGGTATGTGGACGTACCGTCGTCAGCCCTCACGTGGAGACTGACGCTCCAGCACTTGCTCCGTCCTTTTATATCCGTGCACCGCAGCACTGCGCATGCGGCCACAGATACACAAGGCGCCCGAGATTTTGATCGGCCGCAAAGAGGTACGGCATATGCATGGCATTAGATTGATGGCTGCGCAGTCGATCCATATGGTGGATGTATCACTGCGAGCTGCACCGTCGCGACGTCTTTATGATTTTATTACAGATATTTCGGGATTCCTTGATTTGTCCAAGCTGAAGCTGCTATTTCTATTAATTAAATTCGTCACCAACCGAATTTCAGTTGCTTCTTTCACTACTGAGTCCCTGAAAGATGAAGTTGATGCTAAAACGTCGACGTTATCGTACACCATAAGTGCCCAGTGTCAATACAGTGCTCCGTCGCCGCAGGTTTATTAGGTTGTAAGAACCGGGTGTACCTGCGGTACTCTGTCAATCTCTTCTGGACACTACGTGTCGTCCGTCCGATGTACGAACGGCCGCTTTCACAGAGGATCTTGTAAACCCCCAGCTTCCGAACCACTAATTCATCTTTAACGGAACCCACGAGTGAGCGAAAAATCGCTTTGACTTTGTGCTTATTGAGGATCCGTCGTATTTTTGACGATAGGCTTGCCACGTAAGGCACAAAAGCCATCTATTTAAAACTTTCCGTGTATTCTTCTGCTATTCTTATATCCACAGTTGGTTTCATTTGTAGGGCCTTACGTATCTGGTGTGGAGAATACCCGCTGGCTTCTAAAACTCTTGTCAGAAGTAGAAACTCGTCCTCCAGACTGCTCTCGTCAGCAATGACGTGTGCTCTGTAAGTTAATTGTAGTGCGTAGTGCGTGCGTTCCCATCCTTAGCGATCACGCACTCTATTAAGAAGCACGTTCTGTCATTTGTAATATCCAGGAAGCATCATAAATCACGATGAACTAAGTATAATTATTGTCTTTGAACACAAGTGTAAAGTAATGAAACTCAGGGAGTACATTTATCTAGGTAACATGTGTAAGTGATTAAGACTGCAAGATCACAGGTTAACATAATCACGAACTAAACCATTGCAAATGTGAAATCTTCGTGCACAAACAACCAGTGTAATCACCAGAGGATGAATATAAACATGCAAAAGTACATGCATTTTGTTGCACAGGTACCGCATGTCAGTTTGTGGGATGAAGCAACAGATCAAAATGAAAGAGCCCACTGATGAAACGGAATGTATACATTAGGTAGTCATAAAGTTTTAATTTCCACGTCGAAAAAAGTGTTGAGCTATTGATTTGTTTGTTGTTCGCAAATACGTGTCCAGAGTTCCCTTACACAATGACACCTTCACGCCTCTGCAACGTGTCACAATTCTAAGACAGCTAAAAGAAATTTGATCAGTGCATCTTTGCTCTACCACTTTTCTTGCTTTATTGGTGTGCTGTAGTGCTGTGGCGAGGATTGCAATGTCCGCCAGGACTGCAGGCATGTAACTGTAGACAAACAATTAAATAAATTTAGTTACTTTGTTTTTCAACGCTGACCGTTGGAACTTCATTAAAACCTATCGCACGCAATCAAACAGAGATATAAAAGAAAACATATTATTTATTTTGCTTCTATATCACTATTTGGCCCAAATGTTCAACTGAGTGTGAATTCCTGAGGGACCAAACTGCTGAGGTCTTCGGTCCCTAAGATTACACACTACTTAAACTAACTTAAACGGACTTATGCTAAGAACAAAACACACACCCATGCCCGATGGAGGACTCGAGGAATCGAAACTCCGGCGGGAGGAGCCGCGCATTCCATGACATGGCACTTCAAACCGAGCTACCACTCCGCGGGAGATCACTATTTGGAAGGCATATTCTGGTGACAGAGTGATTTTTAGCGTAGTCTGAGGCCTAGATCGGAATGTGATAGTTTCATTGTGTTTACTAGGTGTGAAGTCTTCAGAATAACTGCGCAGTGAAGTGACAAAAGTCCTGGGATATCGTTATGCACTTGTACATATGGCAGTACTGTCGCGTGCAAAAGGTACAGAACTGCAGTGCACTGCCGGAGATCTTTTTTGTACTGAGGTGAGTCATGTGAAAAGATTTTCGACGTGATTAGTACTGTACGGCGGGAATTAATTGCCTTCGAACGCGGAATGGTAGTTGGAGCAAGACGCATGGGATATTCTAATTGGGAAATCATTAGGGAATTCAGTATTCCGAGGTCCACAGTCAAGAGGTGCCGAGAATGCCAAAATTCAGGCATTCCCTGTCACCATGGACAACACAGTCTCCGACGGACTTCAATTAATAACCGAGAGCAGCTGCGTTTGCGTAGAGTTATCAGTGTTAACAGGCAGATAACATTCGGTGAAATAACCGAACAAATCAATGTGGGACGTGCGGCGAACGTATCCGTCAGGACAATTCGCCGAAATATTGCTTTAATGGGCTACGGTAGTACGCGACCTACGGGAGTGCATTTCCTAACAGTACGACGTCGCCTGCATCGCACTCCTCGGCTCGTGACCGTATCGGTTATACTCCAGACTACTGGAAAACAATGACATGTTCAGATGAGTCCCGATTTCAGTTGGTAAGAGCTGATGGTAGGATTCGAGTGCGGTTCAGACCTCAGAAAGCCGTGTGCCCAAGTTGTCAACAAGGCACTGTGGAAGCTGGTGGTGCATCTATAAGGGTGTGGCCTCTGTTTACGTGGAGTGGACTGGGTCCTCTGGATGTTTGGCTACTTTGAGACCACTTGCAGCCATTCACCGACGTCATGTTTCCAAATAATATTTATGGATGACAATGCGCTATGTCAGATCACAGCTGTTCGCCATCAAACTGAGGAACGTTCTGGACAGTTCGAGAGAATGTATTGGCCGCCCAGATCGCCCGACATGAATCCCATAGAATATTTATGGAATGTAATCGAAAGGACAGTTGGTGCACAAATTTCTGCGCAAGCAGCGTTTTCACAATTACGGACCGCTGTAGGAGCAGGATTGCTCAACATTTCTGCAGTCAACGACTTATTGAGTACTTGCCACGTCGAATTGCTGCACTACATTGGGAAAATAAAGGTGCGTCACGATATTAGGGGGTATCCTATGACATTAGTCACCTCCGTGAAATTATTTTTATGAAGCGGATTTTACTATTAGTTTCATGAAGTGTATTTTAAGATTGCTGCACGCGATGGATGGGTTATATCTACCTTGTTCATGATTTAATGGGTGACATATGATATCGGTTGGTTCAGCACTTCCAAATAGGATTTTCAGCTGAAAAGTTGAGGTACCAATGACGTAAAACGAAAGGGTGGAACTTGTCGCTACAGGAGCGGCACCGGCGGAGCCCGGTGTGGGGAGGTGGCACAAAGCGCGAGGCGCGGGGTCGCCGTGCGCCCAGAGAGGCGGCCGCTGAGAGCTGAAAGGCCGTCTGATGAAAGGCTGCGCGCCGGCAGAAAGGCCGCCCGGCCGCCGACGTGCCGCCTCCCGAGTAACTTCTTAATTTGGCGCCCGCGTCCGGCGCCCACAGGCCGCGACACGTGCGGCGGCACTGCAGTGCTGAACGAGACCACACCGAGGCACGACCAGTCGGAATGAGGGTTGTTCAGACGCACGACGCCAACGTCTTTAGCACCCACACTGAAATCTGGTGATGACGCTGTCGTTAAAATGAATCGGAGGACACCCGCACACAAACACACACAGAGAGAGATAGAGAGAGAGAACCACACTTCCACATTTTACCGAGTACGCGAGTGCACGCAAACACGCCGACAAACTAAAAATTTGTCTTACGTTAGGTTTCAAGAACGTTGCTTAGAGTAGAGGAATTCTTTTTTTTTATTCTTTATTTTTTTTTATCTCGCTACAGTTGGCCCATCGTCAGTTAACCTTCCCCTTGTCCTCTCGCCATAATATGAAATACACGCGGTTATAGAAGTAGTAAGAAGTCGGTTGTGCAATACTTACCGCTCAGACATAGGGAGAATAATTTGCGAAGTCGCCAGCGTGTTATCTCTGTTATTTATTTCATGTACGGCTCATAACATAACAGTAAAAATTACAGAGACAACACAATTAAAAAAAAAAGAATCACATATGTATAAACAGAGCAATAAATAACAGTTTGTATATAAGGACACCGCCAATTGTAAATTTACACTCACAGAAGAGCAATCACAAACAAACGTCCAGATTAGATAATATATAGTCGATTGCCTCTTGATTCGCCATTAGGAAATCCTGTGAGTCACCTTCATATGCCCTTAGTGGGCTTTCCTGCACGATGTGTTTGAACGTCTGTCTCTCAGCGCCACAGTCGCAAGCGGCCGAAGGAAGTTTACCCCGTCTGTGTAAGGAGTCGGCGCATCTTCCACAGTTGGTTCTGATGCGATTAAGAGTTGACCAAACTTTGCGAGGGCAATCAAATCCTTTTGGTTTACTGAAAATGCATGGCATACCGTGGCAGTTTACTGCTGTTCTGTTTTCCCATTCCTCTTTCCATCGGTCATTTATTTTAAAGTTGGTTTGGTGCAGCGCCTGTGCGGTCTTTAGTAGAGGATGCCTGGACCGGAGTCGGTTTCGTTGGATGTCGTGAGTATCTTCATGTATTTGTAATTGAGGATTGGTCATGATTTTTTGACATTCTCTAACCAGAGCGTGTTCTCGGCGCAGTTTAGGAGGGGTTAAGTTACTGAGAATAGGCAGCCACACTGTAGGAGTTGGCCTGATTATGCCTGATATAATACGCATTGTTGCATTAAGTTGGATGTCTACCATGTGTGTGTGTTTCCTGTTGAGCCACTCTGTTTTTCTGGTGCCACACGTTCCTACCGTTGCCTGTGATGGTAAATAGCAACGCTGGCGTTAACGTCACATTGTGCCACTGTTGCTGCATCTGACTCTTCCTGGATAAATTTAGATGCTCGGATAGCTACCACTGTCCCTGTAACGCAATGCTTATCGTGTTTCTAAAATTTCTTCCACTCTATTAGGCCATGTGGTACAGCAACAGAATGTGGGATATTTTAATGAAAAACATTCTTGGCTGCAATTTACTTTTTTTAACAACACATTTCGCCTTCGTGGGGCATCTTCACATTATCTGCAGTGACAATAAAAGAACCAAAGATTAGGGTATGGTGTTAGCTTTCACCATTCAAACTGTGGGTAAGAGAGTCTAATTACCTTAAAATTTTTCTTTTGCAACATAATGAAAACCATAAGCCGGATCTGTGCTAGACTGAAGCATGCGACAAATCAGATAAGACCGCATAAACTTTTTGCTTTTAGAACATTTTAAAAACCACAAGAAGGCTCTGTGCTGGACTGAACCCGCAGAAACATAGTCAAAAACAACTAATATAATACGAAGATGGCATCTTCGTATCGTTTAAGGCTAACCGGCTGATGACCTTCTTCAGTGTGGATGCACACGATTTTCCTGAACTCTTACGGGACTCTGTGGATTTTCTGCCGCGAGTAATGGTTATAATGGCAGAGACACTACGAATGTAGTTTGTGGACTATAAGCTGAGAATGTGGGGCTCACGGAGAGCGTGCCGGTGATAAATCCCTGCAGTCGCACTATCCTCTGTGCCCTCGGTGGCTCAGATGGATAGAGCGTCTGCCATGTAAGCAGGAGATCCCAGGTTCGAGGCCGGGACGGGGCACACATTTTCAGCTGTCCCCGTTGATGCATATCAACGCCCGTCAGCAGCTAATGGTATTGATTTAATTGTAACTAATATAACATCTTGTATCTAAAGAATAATGAAACTAAACGAGAAATACCTTGAGAAAGTTGTACCAGCAGGCCAGAATGGGGCAACGGCAGGACCACACTAACAAAGAAGTATACACATTTAAACATAATGTACAGTCCTGCCGCCGTAACTTCATGGCAGGAGTCTCAACAGGGCACATAGGGGATCAATGGAAAGAGGCTTGCATACAATGACATTTTCACTCTGCAGCGGAGTGTGCGCTGATATGAAACTTCCTGGCAGATTAAAACTGTGTGCCCGACCGAGACTCGAACTCGGGACCTTTGCCTGTCGCGGGCAAGTGCTCTACCAACTGAGCTACCGAAGCACAACTCACGACCGGTACTCACAGCTTTACTTCTGCCAGTATCCGTCTCCTACCTTCCAAACTTTACAGAAGTTCTTCTGCGAAACACGCAGAACTAGCACTCCTGAAAGAAAGGATACTGTGGAGACATGGCTTAGCCACAGCCTAGGGGATGTTTCCAGAATGAGATTTTCACTCTGCAGCGGAGTGCTAGTTCTGCATGTTTCGCAGAAGAGCTTCTGTAAAGTTTGGAAGGTAGGAGACGGATACTGGCAGAAGTAAAGCTGTGAGTGCCGGTCGTGAGTCGTGCTTCGGTAGCTCAGTTGGTGGAGCACTTGCCCGCGAAAGGCAAAGGTCTCGAGTTCGAGTCTCGGTCGGGCACACAGTTTTAATCTGCCAGGAAGTTTCATACTTGCATACAATGTTTGCAGAAGACGCACGTAGGTGGTGCTCAAAGCAGTTGTGTGACAGTCAGCATATTTAATGCTTACAAGAAAGATCTAAAACTGGTTGATTCAATGTAATGAAATTAAGTGGTTACAGTAATCAGAGCTCAGTTACCCATAATGGAAACTCTAAAGTACTGTAAGTAGATAAAATGGTAAAAAAAAGTGAAGACCAAAGACCAATAACTTGGAATAAAACAATTTCGTAAGACAGCAGTATAATGTCTACGAATGAAACATTTAGTACGGAGGGGAGGGGTTTAATCAAGCGTGTGTCTGTTTGGATCCCACGGGTGCTGAACAGCGAAATCATCAGCGCCCTTATACGTATCATAACAAACGAGTATTTAGATGAAACCACCGACTGTTGAACACTCGTGCACTCGAAATTGCCACACAGTCACTCTATGTCACATCCGCACAATTTAGAAAGTGTAAAAGTATCTACAGTAGAACCCCTCTAATCCGTCACCTTCGGGACCGGGACCGTGGCCGGAACGAGCAAAAGGTCGGATTATCCGAAAAATCTAATATTTATTTGCAAAAAATATAAAAAGACATTTAGTACAAAAAATTAAACTATTTAAGAACTAAAAGATGTCTACAGTAATATAAAAAGATGCATCTTACTCAGTGTTAAACAGTATATTAACTAAAAAACGCCTACACACACTATAATATGTATTGGTTTTAAAAGGAAAAACGACAAACAAATTACAGTACTGTACTGTACATAATGACGTATTAACGATATATACTGCAAACTAAAAAATGTTTACAGCACTGTATACAAAAAAGAATTTTTTTTACAAAGAAATAAACTACTGTATGTATAAACTTAGAAATGAATATACTGTATGCATTTTTTTACAGTAAAAACGAAAAATAATTACTTGGAAAAAAAGTCAGTGATACATTTTTGACGAGTTTTCCAAGGATCAATCCAGACTTCACTGGCAGCAAATTTACTTTTGGCTTCCAGTTGTTTGTGCAAAGCTATTGCTTTTTCTTTGAGAATTGGCTCGGATATTGGAGTTCCTTTCCTTCTTTCTTGACAAAACCACATCCACAATGCTTTATCAAGCAGTTCAAGTTAAGTCTTTTTTAATGTTTTGCGATTCTTCAGAGTGTTATGTCTTTCCAATTCTTCTTCCAATCGTTAATTGTCGTAACGCCTACATTCAGTTTCTTTGCAATTTTTTGGAGCGAATCTCCTTCGTCCAGTCTTAGTAGTACTGCTAATTTTTCTTTTAGTGAAAGAGTTACGTGTTTACGTTTGAATCCAGACATGTTGAAAAACAGACAACTGTACACGCAGTGAATCTACAGTACTACGTTCGGTAGAGAACATGGAATAAAGCAAAACAACGAAGCTTTTTAATCCCAAC
Organism: Schistocerca gregaria; assembly: GCF_023897955.1. Taxonomy (NCBI): domain Eukaryota; kingdom Metazoa; phylum Arthropoda; class Insecta; order Orthoptera; family Acrididae; genus Schistocerca; species Schistocerca gregaria. The sequence goes on along the minus strand of NC_064921.1, from coordinate 514,719,988 downwards.
AAAGGATAAAACTGCACAATAACGTACGGTATAACAATATGCACAGCGATAGACACCGCAACATTGGCCCTACAGGCGTCCAGTCAGTGACAAGCCGGCACAGGCTCAGCATGGTCGGACTAACCGGAGTGACGGACCATCCAAGGTCGGATTAGAGGGGTTCTTCTGTATACTTAAAATAAAACACAGAGAAAGCAAAACGCAGAAGAACTAAAACAGAACCATAGGGAAACGTCACTGGCTGACCACTTACAAACCGAAATGTAGCCCATTAGAAGAGTGTAACCAAGTTCATCTAAAAATTTTTAAAGCTGACATCACTGAAACATCGTCCCCGTTGTCCCATACAACATTTGTCCCACAAACGTTTCAGCTGCTATCATACTTTCGGTGTTATTCTAGGTGGCAATAGTTAGTGACTCACCCAGTATATATATGTGGTGGTGGCAAATGCTTCGTTGCACCTGCTTCGACGCGTGTTTCAATGCAGCACAGAGTCGGTATAAGATTTTTAAATGTCGGAAAAAGAAAAGTTTCTGCAGGTTTATCTGACACGACGCGTCCTTCAGTTTAAAACCTTTTTATCGTTTTTGGTTGTTGGTTGGTTGTTTTTGGGGAAGGAGGCCAGACAGCGAGTTCATCGGTCTCATCGGATTAGGGAAGGACAGGGAAGAAAGTCGGCCGTGCCCTTTGAAAGGAACCATCCTGACATTAGCCTGGAGCGATTTAGGGAAATCACGAAAAATCTGAATCAGGATGGCCGGACGAGGGATTGAACCGTCGTCCTCCCGAATGCGAGTACAGTGTCTAACCACTGCGCCACCTCGCTCGGTTTATCGTTTTTAATATGATGTAAAAGGAAAATTTTAAGGTCAGTATCAATTTCGTATTCATTTTTAGACTCGTGAAAGCTAGGAGTCTACCTTCATTTTTGCTTCTTTCGTTATCGCTAACGATACTGGCCCACCTGAACGCCGTAGTTGGCTGTTGCGTCACGTGATATATGGCGCATCGATCCGTCACCCAGTTCTATACTTACACTCCACTGTAAAACATGGCATACGTAAGCCACAGGCACCGCAGCCAGGTGAAGTAGGAGGAGGTAGGGGTTAGCTGTCGTCCTTCTGGTCTGGGGTACGGCACTGGTTTCACCATACGCAACTTCTTGTCGCTCACCACATATTTCAGACCCAAAAACAGCACGTTCGTTTGCATTGACAAAATATTAGTTCCTAAATTTGACTTTGACACTTCCTATTGCATTTACTACGCTTAACATGAGCTACCTGAGATCTTTAATTGTCTTGAACTCTGTAAGGTCTTTCATGGTGAATACTTTTTGGCATAAACGAAAAGTGCTTGTAAAAGTAAATGTACGAAGCTGCAACTCTTATGGAGAATATTCTTAGGTGGCCGTATTTCAGAGTCCATTATATAGTGTGTGCGTGTTGTTTGCATTACAGCATTTCGTGTTTCCACTAAAATTTTTAAACGAACGAAAGAGACTAGAGCACATTGCTTATTCACTTTATACGGCATCAGTTGTATTCATACTTTCATCTTTTTACAAAAAGAATGGCTGAAAACAGTACGAAAAGTCTGTAATGGTGTTGCAGTAGGGTATGTTGTGCTTAATTATTAAGCAAAAAACTAGACACATTATGCCGTTTCTGGGTTAATGAGCACTGAAGTTAGCAAATCAGGACATTGCTTGCTCAAATGCAAGCGGCCTGTCAGAGACGATGTCACCAAAGTTGTTTTTCGTTTCTTTTCCTTAAACCAAGCAAGAGTGCGATACAAACATTTGGACAACACAACTACAGGTATAATAGTACCAGAAGAAGCATTTGTCAAGCAGGCATAAATAATTGTTAAACAATTTTAACGAAAATTTCTTGTCTTTTACTTTAGCGCACTTGCGCTACGATGTTGATTTATTTAATAATGAACAAAACTTTATTTCTAAGTATTGTAAATAAACCGAGCGTAACCAAATGTTTATGATATTTCATTATTTATATGTTGCTGTAACACGTTAGTTTAGTGCGAGAAGTGGTCATGTTGATTAAAATAATGTCTTTAGAGCCTGAGAACGATGTACACTGCTGGAAATGGAAAAAAGAACACATTGACAACGGTGTGTCAGACCCACCACACTTGCTCCGGACACTGCGAGAGGGCTGTACAAGCAATGATCACACGCACGGCACAGCGGACACACCAGGAACCGCGGTGTTGGCCGTCGAATGGCGCTAGCTGCGCAGCATTTGTGCACCGCCACCGTCAGTGTCAGCCAGTTTGCCGTGGCATACAGAGCTCCATCGCAGTCTTTAACACTGGTAGCATGCCGCGACAGCGTGGACGTGAACCGTATGTGCAGTTGACGGACTTTGAGCGTGGGTGTATAGTGGGCATGCGGGAGGCCGGGTGGACGTACCGCCGAATTGCTCAACACGTGGGGCGTGAGGTCTCCACAGTACATCGATGTTGTGGCCAGTGGTCGGCGGAAGGTGCACGTGCCCGTCGACCTGGGACCGGACCGCAGCGACGCACGGATGCACGCCAAGACCATAGGATCATACGCAGTGCCGTAGGGGACCACACCGCCACTTCCCAGCAAATTAGGGACACTGTTGCTGCTGGGGTATCGGCGAGAACCATTCGCAACCTTCTCCATGAAGCTGGGCTACGGTCCCGCACACCGTTAGGCCGTCTTCCGCTCACGCCCCAACATCGTGCAGCCCGCCTCCAGTGGTGTCGCGACAGGCGTGAATGGAGGGACGAATGGAGACGTGTCGTCTTCAGCGATGAGAGTCGCTTCTGCCTTGGTGCCAATGATGGTCGTATGCGTGTTTGACACCGTGCAGGTGAGCGCCACAATCAGGACTGCATACGACCGAGGCACACAGGGCCAACACCCGGCATCATAGTGTGGGGAGCGATCTCCTACACTGGCCGTACACCTCTGGTGATCGTCGAGGGGACACTGAATAGTGCACGGTACATCCAAACCGTCATCGAACCCATCGATCTACTATTCCCAGACCGGCAAGAGAACTTGCTGTTCCAACAGGACAATGCACGTCAGCATGTATCCCGTGCCACCCAACGTGCTCTAGAAGGTGTAAGTCAACTACCCTGGCCAGCAAGATCTCCGGATCTGTCCCCCATTGAGCATGTTTGGGACTGGATGAAGCGTCGTCTCACGCGGTCTGCACGTCCAGCACGAACGCTGGTCCAACTAAGGCGCCAGGTGGAAATGGCATGGCAAGCCGTTCCACAGGACTACATCCAGCATCTCTACGATCGTCTTCATGGGAGAATAGCAGCCCGCATTGCTGCGAAAGGTGGATATACACTCTACTAGTGCCGACATTGTGCATGCTCTGTTGCCTGTGGTTCTGTCAGTGTGATCATGTGATGTATCTGACCCCAGGAATGTGTCAATAAAGTTTCCCCTTCCTGGGACAATGAATTCACGGTGTTCTTATTTCAATTTCCAGGAGTGTAGATCAGACGGCATACTGCTGATAATGCTGACAGTTTAATAACACAATGGCCCAGAAACCGTCACATAATTAAAATAACAATTCTTTTTAGTATTCATGGCTGATTGCAACTCCTCTTAAAGATGTTTAACTGAACAACAGGCACAGCCACGGATATTTGTCACGCATAAAGCAAAAGTGAATTTGCGTAGCCAGACATTCTGAACTGTGTGTAACACTTAAAACTGCTAAGTGAAGATTATGAAGATTATTCAGACTGCAAATTTCATCAAAATTTGTAGAGCATTAATGTTAACTGTCCAATGGAGCTAGAGATTGCACAATGCAAGCGAATTCGGCGTACTAACAGCCAAGAACGTTCTTCATAACAGCAGCAGCTTCATATGTCCACTTTATAAACAAGCCCTTTTTTAGAAACAAGGATTATCCAGTAAACATGATCTCACAGACTTTCGCGAATCAAGGATTTCAGATACCTTTTAATAAGCATAAGCCTGCCGAAGTGGCCGTGCAGTTCTAGGCACTGCAGTCTGGAACCACGAGACCGCTACGGTCGCAGGTTCGAATCCTGCCTCGGGCACGGATGTGTGTGATGTCCTTAGGTTAGTTAGGTTTAACTAGTTCTAAGTTCTAGGGGACTAATGATCTCAGACGTTGAGTCCCATAGTGCTCAGAGCAGCTTAAACCAATAAGCATAAAATACGTGTGGGAAGGTGGCACACTTCAACACAAAAAAAATATCAGCTCCAACAAACTTCTACATCTACATCCATTCACCGCAAGCCACCTGACGGTGTGTCGCGGAGGGTACTTTGAGTGCCTCTATCGGTTCTCCCTTCTATTCCAGTCCCGCAACTTATTATTTGTGGGATGGAACACGAAAAATAGTGTGGCCGATTAGCTCTCTTTTTCTGTGGTGAACACATGGAAGCAGTGGCACTTTTAAATAAAAGAAACGAAAAGATTTACCTCCACCCCTTTCCAATTTGTTTCCAGCTTGCAAATTTTTCCCAAAAGACACCCACTCAGACAAGTTTCTTCACTAGTGAAATAACATAAAATGTGACATCAAATCTTTCAGGCGACATCATGAAAAATCGGGAAGCTGTACGACTGTTCATAACAAGTGCCCCAATATCCAACTAGGAAACACTGTCAGAAATTTTAACTTAACGTTTTCAGAGGGTTCTGCAGGCTGAAATTAAATGTCCTCTGGTAATGCAGAACTCTCGTCCACCTTATTCTTCCGAATGCAAACGTACTTACATTACTCAGGCCTACTTCAATAGCTAGCCATAGAACTGAGTGTAATAAACAGATTTATTGCTGTATTTAAATACAATAGCCTTTTTCAACGCAGTGGATTCCAAATGACTGAATCTATGTAATATCCAATTGATATTTCTTTTTTATAGTGCATTGTATGTGTGTTACCAAGGAAGGCCTCTGTTAGAAGTATTCCGATGAGTGACGAAGGGCTCCCAAGAAGTAAGAATCCCGCAACGATCTTGTGGCGTAACACTAACTGCTTTTCCAGACACATTGCGAGCGCTCTGCTCTGTTTTCACAAGATTGAAGGTTCCACCTGTGCTGACGGCAGAGCGTCTATTGCTGCTTCCACATCATTACACAAGATCCAACGAGATCCTCGAAAAAAAATTACTAAATATAGCCAGAAACTTAATATAGTACATGTTACATAAATAAATCATTGTTTACAAAATTTAAACCTGACTCAATCGCAACTCGTACTACACTGGTGTGCCAGAAGATGACGTAGTTCGCCAATTCTACAAAACCATCAGCTTTCACTGTCGCCACATGCGATGCTTCTGCAGGATAGAAGTAAATGTCATCTAGTCCTGCAAAACTTTTCGTCCGCCTTATTCTTCAGAACGTAAACGTATTTATCTTACTAACATTCATGGTGGTATCTGTTTGTTCTATATCGTGTCTCCCTACCACTTTCACGCAACGACGTTCTGAGAGTGTTTTTTAGGGAATTGACTAGTTTGAACCTGGGACCTGTTGCTGGTAAGGAGACGCCAGACCACACATGACATGTAGAATTCAGAAGAGTTCAGTGAGACTAGCTATGATATAACCAAATACTTAATGATCTCAGCGTCAGCTCCACTACACTCCCTGTAAAGGAATCTTAATACTAACTAAATTTAGTGGAAGGGGTTCAAGGCTTTCCTATTTTTAGTTAGCTGGTAAAATAACGTCGAAAAAGCAGTTAAGTTTACCATTGGAAATTTTATTCTACTCACAAAACATCGTTTATAAATTGCACTATTGACAAAAGGAAATGTTTTAATACCGGATGGTAAAAACCAATTGCATTCAACAAAAATGTGAACGAATATGCCCTGAATGGGTTTCCAAGTTCTACACTGGATCGAAGGATGACCTATGCCATATCACATCTATAATTTAGGTTTAAATTAAGTTTCACAAAAGAGAAAATTATCAAAATGGTCTACAGTGACCCTCAATTATCTTTAAGTACTTATCTAACTTGTCGTAAATTACAGTGGCTGATGTGGCTTCTCAATAACTATATAAAAGAAAAATCATCGCGTTTCAGATCTGTTCTTCAAGTGGCAAATGTGAACACCATGAGTTTTAATTGACGATCGATACTAGTATTACGCAAAAAGGGGGTGTAGCAGATGAGACTTCTGCAGTTCTGAGTGAAGCCTTATGCGCTCAAAAATGCGGCATCGCGTGCGTTCATTACCTCGTCGGTGTTTAGGCAGCGTCAGGGCGACAGCGGCCGGCGCACCAGCCATCCAGCTCGCCGTCTCGGAACTAACTCTCCTAACTTCTCCTTACTACAATTTACCGAAGTAGATTTAAAAAAGCTATGTGGTTGTGTTTTCATCTGACCAATCAGGGTCTCAATGTTAACCTTAAGCTCCGCCTACAAAAATTCTGTCTATCCAATGAGAAAAGTTATACTTTTCGTGGTGGGGCAATGTTTTTAAAGTTTGCAAGGTAACAGAGACGCGGAAAAGTCTCACGCTAAAACCTGCAGCTGGTGTGGTCCTTTTAGCGTTATCGTAAGATCTATACTGTTCTTCTGGAGGGCTCTATCTTTTAACATGGGCTGGGGGGTGGTCCTTGACGTAACAGAGACGCGAAAAAGTCTCACACTAAAACTTGCAGTGGGCGTTGTCCTAATGGTTAGCTGACAACGTGGGTGTCCAGTCCGTCCCTTATCGTAGGGACTTCTAGCTTAACACGGTTCTGCTCTTGGCTTCTGTTCTCGTTTCTCCCCTCGGAACTGCGTCTGTCTCACGGTGGGAAGGTATGACATGCATTTAGGCATTCTTGTGTTAGTCTGTGGTATTCCATTTGCTCACTCGTTACTCGTATTACCTTGGTTAATTTAATGTCACGATTTATTCGGAACTATGTGACATACTACTGGATTTGCTTATTATGTCAGGGTTTTCATGGAAGGTGTTGGATTTGCCTGACACCTTACACCTACTTCAACGAGCAGTTATTGAGTTGAGTGTAAGATAATTTATTTATCGTTGTACTGAAATAAAATATACCTTTTCAACTTAGAGGTTCTCAAACTTCTGAATGTTGTTAACGTTTTCCAAGAACGCCTCTGTTTGAAGCTTTCAGTGTAACGACGTACGGCTTTGAGGTCACTCACCTACGCCCCTGCTGACGTCAGAGAACTTGCGTTAACTCAGCAAAAAGTCAAGACAATAACTTAAACAGAAATTCCGAAATATAGGCAGAATTTTAATCTAGTACATGTTACATAAATAAATCACTTATTTACAAAAACGAAACCTCATTTAATGATATCTCATACTAATTCATTAGAAAATTATACAACGTTTACTCATTCATAAGCAATGCTGACAGCACAAAAATAAAAAAAAAAGGGTATTCATGAGAATATGCCAAAGTAAAACTTCAAATTTATGTACCCTCTCGAAATTTATGCCTTTAGATTAAAAAAACGTCAGCATGTCCGCTTTTGCCTCTCATATGGAGCAACGTGGCCAGTGTATTTCAATCATTACACACAATTTCCAAAACTGACGCACCTCCAGCAAAATCAAGATTATGGACCCCTTTGAAGAACTGTAAATATAAACCCACATCCACACCTCACATGAATATATTCTTGACTTAGTCTATAAACTACTTCTGCGGATATACCTAGAAATATTCACACAAGTTAAGTAGAACATAGACTCCAAAGAGTCTGAATTCTCAGCGAGCAAATCTTTACTACAAGGGCCACTCAGTATGTAATGCAACACATTTTTCTTCTGATATCAGACTGGTCTTATTCAGGACTCCAGTACACCGTATTGTTCCCCAATAGTTTGGCTACAAAACCATATTTTCAAAATAATCTCCGTTCAATGCGACAGTTGTACGCCACCTTGCTTGTAGGGCTTCTATGCCCTCACGGTACCACCTTGCTGGTCGATTTCGGCGCAACTTACCCATCAACCACGTACTGCTTCCCGCAGAGTGCATCTTTCATTCCTTTGAGCTTTTTTTCCCGGAGGAGATGTGATGTGGCACCACTCCATGGACTGCCGTCCCAGTTTGAATCGATGACCCAGCGAGGTGGCGCAGTGGTTGGCACACTCAACTCGCATTCGCGAGAGCGACGGTTCAAACCAACACCGACTCGAAGGAAGGCCTCGGCGCTTGTTCGTGACGTCACGTCAGCTAGGCACGGCGAACGCCAGGTCTGTTGCAGGCATACTCATAATGGTGGAGTCTCCCTCTCTGACACAGGAAAATGTGAAACTATTGGCGGTAGTTGACCAACACACATTGTTCTGAGAGACTTCTGCAATAAATTAATTGTGCAATTCATTACACTTCTTAACAAATAGTGTACTCCTGAACTTAAATTTCCACCTGTTTTAAGGATTGACATACAAAAGCAACTTCATGTTGCAGCAGCAACAGAATTCGTGCTTCTTTACCTTATTTGTAAATCTGAGGAAGTTAAGTTTGTACTGGGTTGCTTTTACAAGAAACTGTGAACATATTGGTGCTCTTCTTTAGATACCTTGGTTGACTATGGGGTGAGGAGCACTGAATATTAATGAAATATGTTGCGATTGTACACGTTGGGGGAGGGGGTGGGTGACAGAAGAAGAAGCAAAAGAGAGATACTTGTTCTATCAAATAAATCTTTTTTATCTTATAAGGTTTCTCCTTTCAGTTGCAAGATGGGAATATTTATCTTTTCTAATGTGCATGTTTAAAAAAGTTTAAGCTCAGCAGTATTTTCGATACATGAAGTTATTTTGTTTCCTGTTTAGAATTCCTTTCGTTGAAAACGACTGTAATCTAATGCCTGGCAACAGTCGGGCATTCACATATGTAAATAACTTCACATTTCCAGTGACGATGTGAAACGAAAATAAATAAATAAATAAAAGAACCGAGTTCATTGTAGGGGGGTTGGGGTAAGTTTCGATAACAAAATGGATCAAGTAAATATAGTTACGTGAATGTAAAGTTTCCGAAGCTTGCAATGGGGTAAGGAATCTTCTCATATTGATCTATGTTTGTTTCGACAGGATTCAGTAATGCAGAACTATGACCTACATTTTTAGCTTTACGAGAGTAAGAAAATCTTTCATCTGAATAAGACTGCAGAATCAAAAACAATAACAACTATTTTGACCAAAAATAAGAGATTTCTAGTGATAAGCGCGCCCAGGCGTTTCTATCTGCAACAGACCTGGCGTTCGCCGTGCCTAGCTGACGTGACGTCACCAACAAGCGCCGAGGCCTTCCTTTGAGACGGTGTTGTTCAAACCCGCGTCGTGTCATCCACACTAGGTTTTCAGTAATTTCCCTAAATTGCCCCAGGTGAAACCCAGGATGGTCCCTTTGAAATGTCACGGCCGATTTCCATCCCAATCCTTGAGACAGTCCGAGTCTGTGCTCCGTTTATAATGACCTCGATGTTGACGTGGACGTTGAACCCAGGCTTCCTTCCTTCCTTTTCAAAGCGATGAACACATGTCTCATTGCAAGTGGCAATATTCGATAAAACATTGCCACGATCTGCCTAGTAACGCGCAAGCAATTAGAAACACCAGATCCTTCATAGCTCGTTATGGTCTTACGCGGTCAGGAACCCAGCGGGCATACACCTATGAGTACCCTATCTGGTGGACGATTGCATAATCACTACCGACAGAGATGTCCAGTTGCGCAGCGAGGCGTTTGATTGCAATCCTCCGATCACCTCGAGAGAGGGTGTACGCACTTTCTAAAACTTCAGAATCACAGGTGTGTGCGTCCGATTGGCATGTTCGGACAGCCTTCCGGGACGTTGTAGCGATGTTGAGAGACACCTCGCCCAACGATTCTCCGTGCTTTTGTTCACTGCCAGGTCTCCTTAGAAATGCTGCAAGCGACTAATATCTGCGATATTCCGGGTTTCTGCCAAAAGGAACCCAATGATAGCTCCTGGCGGGAACGCACCTCCATCACAGACGCCCGTTTGAAGGCTACGTAAAGCGCCATAACCTATCGGAACTTCACGAAACTGTAGGATCTGAATCAGGAATATTCCACAATCTCCCACAACAAATTGCCCTTTTTTTGAACCAAAATTATCAGAGAAAAACATGTTGCATTACTTTCTGAACGCCGCTCGTATATTAGAAAAAGTGTTCACTATAACAACTGCATATCTTAACAGCTGACAAAAAAAATGAACTTGGGTGTAAACCAAACTAACATACTAGTCAGAAACGAACATCAGCACAGAAATAATTTAATCTTTCAGTACAAAAAATCCCACTACAAAAACACTTATTTGTGTAGTGAGACACAACCGACACCTATCATTGACACAGGCCATCGCATAAAAACACGAGAAGCAGTATTTGTTTGTGCTGACTAAAACTGTGTACCGCAAAAAGCAAATTACAAAAATGGTCGACTCTTCAGAGAAATGTACCTATGGAATTTTAGGGCAGAACTCCGATAATCGGGGTGAGGTACGTAAGACAGGCCACCGCAGATATATCCAGAACGAATAAATATATCGACACATCACACCATCAGTCCAGGTGCTGGATTTGTATGACCATGATGAGCGCAGTGTGGCAGTGTTCGCTCTATTCGGAGTCTCCACACGCAAATACACCCACCGTAATGCTATACGCACAACAAACACTCACCTGAAACGGAGACGTGATGCTACGATTTTTTTTTTTTATGCTGTTGAGAGCAATTCTTCCGGATCACCAAAAATTTACATGAAACTACAAATGAACTTAGAACTGCTTACTGTTATTTTCCATTAATAAAATACTACTAACAGTGACAGACGTTTCAGTTTCCATACAGAAAGCTACAGATTTCTAGGCATAAAACTACAAGCATTTAAAAAATGCGTAAAACTGTACAGAAGAAACTCGAAGACTGCTACGGTTGATTTATGGGGAGATGAATAACATCACATTCACAGGGTGGGGTGAACTTAATAAAAGATTTGAAATGGTCTTAATGTGGATGAGTTTCCTGCTTATCCTGGGCTCACCACTGTCAGCTCGCTTCTCTTGGCTGCCGTGCCAAGAAGAGCTTTGAGACTGGCCGCCGCGCTGACAGTCACAATGGCCGTGTGGACGATTGTCTCGCTGCAAACAGGCCCGCTGCCAGCATCAGTTTTTCAGTTGCGCTCTACCTAAATTACGGTTTGGTGGTTTTGGTACAGCACGTAAATAACGTAGTAAATGGTAGGATTATCGGTAGTCTTGATAGAGTAGGCAGAGAGAGAAACATAAATGAATCTGTGAGAGAGAAACTGGGAGCCGACGACTTGTCTTCATTTTTAGTTTACCTTTCCGCTTGTTTTGGATGTTATCAAAAATGGTTCACATAGATCTGAGCACTATGGGACTTAAAATCTGAGGTCAACTGTCCCCTAGAACTTAGAACTTCTCAAACCTAACTAACCTAAGGACATCACACACATCCATGCCCGAAGCAGGATTCGAACCTGCAACCATAGCGGTCGCGCGGTACCATACTGTAGCGCCTAGAACCGCTCGGCCACACGGGCCGGCGATGTTATCAGAACCGCGCATTATTCAGTGTTAGTCCATTGTGTATTTTATGTCATCAAAAAATATAAGTTACGTTTCATAAGTAATAAAAATTAGTTAATCGTGTAACTACTGCGGTTTTACGTAACCAAAGCACTTACGTTTGCTGCAGGTAGTTTACATGCCCAGACATAATAAAGTCTATATAATTACTATTGTTATTTCGTACTCAGTACAACGTGCTTCATCTTGATCAAAGACAAGAGTTTCCTATTATTACTGATAAGCGCGGAAGTTGATGGGGAATAACGGAAAAATGTTTTACACAATCACGACGAAGTACTGTAGCAATGTCTGATATGTTTCTGTTTTCCGTATTCATTTTCGAGGAAATCGCGTTTCCTACCGCTATATAATCAATCTGATCTTTTTATCTTCACCACACTATCCCCCTCTTTCACGTTACAAATCAACAATTTTTGAATAAAATAGGAACTAAACATTGAGAATTTTAATTTTTCTATAAACTATTTTCACTTTTAAGTAGCAGTCAGAAGGATAATTATGTGGTACAAAAATGTTCCGTAGGGTACGCAGCCGTTTATAGGTATATCCTCACTCATTTTCTAGATGCTTCATCGCTTCCAGTTTCTAGGAGGACGCCGATGGGTATGCAACACATAAAGCTGTTCGATGCTCTTTTTTTTCAAGTTATTGACTTTCAGAAGTTATCCAAACAGCCAGCTACTCACATGAAATGTCATAGGGCAGACATTATTTAAGTCGTATTCTGGTTCAGTGTAAAATAGGATTAACTAAGGACTGATTCGAGTACACGAAAACGAGTAAACAAGACAAAAAATGTTCAAATGTGTGTGAAATCTTATGGGACTTAACTGCTAAGGTCATCAGTCCCTAAGCTTACACACTACTTAACCTAAATTATCCTAAGGACAAACACACACACCCATCTCCGAGGGAGGACTCGAACCTCCACCGGGACCAGCCGCACAGTCCATGACTGCAGCGCCTTGGACCGCTCGGCTAATCCCACGCGGCTATTCCTAGTTCAGTCCACGTTATTGCTTATATATCTAAATTAACAATAAAATGTTCTTCGTACGTCTTGTGATAACTGTTTCAAAATTAGAGGATAGAGAAGTGAATATTTGTGCAGGTCTATAAGTACCATCTTCACAGAATAGAAGAACAGTTTACAACCACCAGTGTTGTTTATTACACCCACACGTGTAGTCACAATAGCATTCAGACTCATACGCACTGGAGGTACATAGTGACATGCATTTAAAATCTAAGTGTTCAATAATCTGCAGAGTAGCACTTATGGATAAAGTCACTTAATTAAGCTTTGGTCTTTCCTGGAATTTTAAGTACCAGGAGGGCTGGATTAGCAGCGCTGGGAGCCGTAACTTAATGTTGACACTGTTGGCGAACTCGTACAGTAGCTTATAAGTTGCAACATGGTTGGATGCTTACAAAGCTTGGAGGCAACTTGGGAGCCCAAAAAATACTAGTAACGACGTTTATTTTGTGCATGTTCCGAGGACATTGTAGAAACGTATGATTCGCTTTTTCTTTTTTCCGCAAAACATATAACGTGTGGCGGTTGGTTTGAGCCCATAGAGGGGTTCGTTGAACTTCCAATGATCAAATTTCAGCCGTGCTATAATTTATACGATGCTCCTTGACGTGTGCACCTTATTACACCATGCTACACATGGAATCGTGGGATGATTTACTGCGTGGTGACTGCCCTTAAGTTTAGATGTCCGCTTCCATTCCTCTTGCCAGTACGATGACAACCGCTGTATAAGGATAGGTATCATATATTTGAGAGAGAGATTATCGTATTTAATTAGCCCATGCAGAGATTCCTGATTTGCTAGGGTATCTACTTATTCATTTCCAGGTATCCCAGAGCAGTTTTTCATTCATACCATCATGATGTAGCGACAATTCCTCTACACCCGAAACACTGCGTCGACAACTACTGCAACAGCGGAGTTGGTACCACTATTATGATGGTTTATAATCACTTGTGGGACTGACACACTATCAGAGATGATAGCTACTGTGTCTGCTGTGGATGTCTTCGAGAACAGTAGAGCTTCCAAAATGGCAAGCAGTTCCTCTGTCATAATAGTGGAGTATGGATCCAGCTTGTATAGACCTTGTTGTTTGCTTCAGGGCCATCAGTAGTTGAAACCTGGCTGTGACACGTTAAACTGGTAATAACAGCAATCTGCGGAATCGTCGTTTCGTATGGCTTGTTGTAGTGCGATATAAGACCACTTTTACACGCCTGGTGCTTTAATGTCTGCATCTCCTTATATTCAGCTGTGTCGGGTGGAAGTTGCTTCCGCATACAAAGTGGGATGTTGATTGCCGGATTTTGTCCTCAAGGGGCTCATATTCGTCGAAGGGGAGTCGCAAGAGGAATTTCTTGCAGAAGAATATTCGCCACAACTTTGACGATGGTTCATTCACTTCAACCAGTAAAGCATTGATTGGGGTTGACGTGAACGCCCCCATAACTATACCAAGGCTTTATACTGTATAGTATCGAGTCACTGTAGTGCGCTGTCTGACGTTTATCTGCAGCATAGGTGTGCTCAATCAAAGTGTGTCCTTAGTAGCTCGTGGTCGTGCGGTATCATTCTCGCTTCCCACGTCCGGGTTCCCGGGTTCGATTTCCGGCGGGGTCAGGGATTTTCTCTGCCTCGTGATGGCTGGGTGTTGTGTGATGTCCTTGGGTTAGTTAGGTTTAAGTAGTTCTAAGTTCTAGGGGACTGATGACCATAGATGTTAAGTCCCACAGTGCAAAGAGCCATCCGTAGTAGCGACCGGTGTAAAGGCATCGCTGTCCGCCTATCACAGCCCCCCCCATACTCCAGCCGTAGGTCTGATGAGATTGCAGGCCTTTTCACATTTGGTAATGGTATGTCGGATATGAGGTGCCAATCTTAGCTTACCATCGTTAATCATCCCAAGATGTTTATCTGTTTTCGCAATTGGAAAAGTATATATTTGCAGCTGTATTGCTTGGGTAAGTGAAATCCTATGGCGAACAAGGAATTTATGCATACATCGTCTGCGTACTGTAATATTTGAATGTCACTGACAAAGAGATCTTTAAGGTCTGCAGTATAGAAACTGAATAATAAGTGATCCTAGACTGATCCCTGTGGGAGTCCTTTGCTGGTTGCTCTGGGTCCCATTCTAGCTCCGTGTTACAAAATGATTGTCTTCTTGTAATTCAGAACGCTTACAGTGTTATGCCAGAGTTGTTTTAGAATCTAGACTTCCTTCAGTTTTTTCCCTAAAATTGACAAAATTGCTTCAGTCAAGTTCTTGAACGCAACTGTCACATACTTGTTCAGAGAGTAATTTAGCTGTATGTTAGTAACTAATCGTAAAAGGATATCAGTTGACTCTTTTCCTTTTCGAAACCCGTGTTGTTTTTCTGCCAATAGTTCATTGTTTCCACACCTCCTTTCTAAGCGTCGGTTAGTAATCCTTTCCATTAGATTCACCGAACACGGTAGTAGGGTGATACGACGATATGACTCGGGTTTATCACATCTTTCTCCTGATTTGTGGATATGGACGACATGACATGTTTTTAATGATGCGATTTTGGTCTTTTGCGTCCATACGCTGTTATAAATTTTGTGCAGCAGCAGGTTCTCTTTGTGTGAGATATGTCATAACATTGGGAAGTCAGTAGAATCCGGGCCAGGTGCAGTACATGTCCCTTGGCACAGCGCAGCCTGGAGTTCTTCCAACGAAAAGTGTTGTGCAATGACACTGCTGTCCTCTTCAAATTCCGTCTTCTCTTCCATTTCATTGAGTCACGTGGAGCTGTCATAAATAAGAACGATTTAAAATATCCTCTGATTGTGGAACTGAGTGCATATTCATTGTAAGATCGGTTTTAATGCTCCATATTACATTTCACATCCTAGTTAATGGAGTTTCTTTACAGAACTGTAGTGCAGAAATTGTGCCACGATTTTCTTTTCTTTGGCTTGAATATTTTCTTGGCAGCAGCTCGTGCTTTCTTAGGAACAGCAAGGTTTGTATCGTTAGAAATATTTTTGTATTTTCTTAATGCCTCCCTTCGTTCCTTGAAGACTGCATCACATTCTCAATCTCACCAACAGGGTTATGATCTATGAGCCTTCTTGAGGTATTGAGATTTCCGCTGATACATGACGCCAAGTCCTCATAATATCTTTCGGGATTCCCAATTTCGATGATAGACTCCAGTTTATCTTTCAGTACTGTTTCGTATAGGTTCCAGTTGGCATTGTATTTATTCCGTTTCCAGCTGATTGCGTGCTTAACTGTCTCCCAAGGCTATGCGTTTATTACAATGAATTATATAATGAATTGGCAAGTGACCCGAGCCTTAAGTATCCGATATCAGTTCCCATGTGGCTCCGGTAGACAGTGCACGGGATGCTATGCTCAAGTTCACTGCCATCGGGGCTTCATTTGGTCGGACTGCTGGTGTGGGTGAGCCGTTATTTAGTACTAAAAGGTTTTCAAATCTAGAACATCCACTAACATTTTTCCCATTTCTTTGTCATTTCTGCAGCCCTACAGTGTATGGTAGCGGTTAAAGTCACCTAGTAGCAGAAGGGGTTTGCCCATGGATGCAATGACTCTTGTTGACTTTTGTTTGGAATTCCTCATGTCAGATACTTGGTATACTGAGACCCAAATCAGATGGAAGTGCTTGATCCACAGATGAATACCTACCATTTTCAGTGGTTCATTGTGAGTATTAGTTGTAATAACTGGAAACTGGATACCTTGTTTTACCAAAAACGCTGAACCGTCGTAGCCATCATCTCTACCTTCTTTAATGACAGAGAAACCAGGGAGTGCGAACTGTTCCTTTAAATCCAACAGTTTTTCGGAAATGTCACAGGTGTCTACTTTCGAGTAGAAAATGTCAAAGACTATCTTCGTTTGCCTTGATCCATCTTGCTTTCCATTGGGTGATTTTAGAGGCCATTTTGGGATGCAAGGATTGGAGTCAACATATTTTAATTGACATCCGCGACGAATCTGTTTGCAGCAGTTGACTTGGCCCGTTAATAGCCTGCTGGTACGATATTTCATTCACCACTACCATAATTGTACTTAAAATGCTGTTAATGAGGTAGTTCCCAACATCATTCTGTTGCTTGAGTCTGTGAAGTGGTGAATAGGGTTGGGTCCGACTGAAGCAAGAGCAAGCCAGAGTTCTGGTTGGTACAACTGGTCCTTCGGGACCACATTCTGATGGGATCCTCTGTCTTCTGCAGAATTTGTGCGTTGATGGAAGGAAGCTGAGCATACTTTATGCGGTGGTATCGGCAATGCATCCACTAGAGCCATCGTTCCTGGGAAGACACCGGAATTCCGTATGTCTCGTAATGTTTGGGGTTGAGGTACCGCATTCACATAAGGCCTGTTTTCAAACACAGCTTCTTCTCCCGGAAGGTAACATTATTTGCAGCTATTGTTTTATTAATGTCCTTGGTGCAGGTTTGAGATAGGGTACTGTGACCACTGATGTGATGAACTCGGGTTGGTTGATTGGCCCTCTCACAGGCCTCACTTCTGTATGGCCCCAGACAGTGCGCACATCTTGTGTTACTTCTGCACTGTTTGCTGTAATGTTAATATCGCAAACAATTATAGCATTGTAAGACGGAAGGTACATATGCATCCACTGGACAGCGAACGCCATAAATATAAACAAACTTCGGAAGCCGCTCTGATATAAATGACACAACGCGAAGTGGAGACGGCTCTTTTAGCTTCTGCCTGTTCGCAATTACAGCTTTATTAAATATCCTGATGGCAATAGCTTCTCAGCAACACGTCGTTTTCGTAATTCGTTCTCCGTAAAGGAGCTTTAAACAGTGTTGATGAGCCTTGTTTAGTACTGAAGAACTTCGCAATATAGGCCACCAACTTTGCTTTGAATAATAAAGAGTGTTCAACTAAGGCATTACAAGTTAAACCTGAGAAAGTCTCAATTTTCACGTGGTTTTTCCCTACAACCGTAATACTTATTATGTGCTTGAACAGTAACTCGCAGTCCCGACTAACGAGTTTGCCTAGTGCCATAGAGTAGAGCTTGCCTATATTTTGTCCCTGCTTTCAAGAAATAAGATGAATGGTCACTTGTCGGTAGTTGCGTATAAATCAGCATTAGAACTTACATGAAGATGGGTGATGGTACCTTCTTGGGTGACGTCGACACGTAGCACTTTCTCCATTTTGTCCCGTTGGTTGTCGTCTCCTTCCTCCTCCTTCGTGCGATCCAGTTGGCGTTTCTGCGTAGGCTGCAAGTATCTTGCTGTAGTTGCATCGAGAGGTGGAACATGCTGGAGTGTTTCTGTATTGTGGGACGTGATGATAGCGTTACTAATCACTTCATTTATGGGTGCATGAAGTACTTCAGTATCCATTGTGACACTTTAAGGCTGGTTTTGTGAAGTTTGTAGAGCCAAGGGCCTGTAGTCGCCACCGTCGATGTTGAACTGACCAAGGTTAGTAGGAAAGTTACCGTGGTCTACGCTAACTTACGGTAGATTACGGTCACCTACGATGGTTTCATAATTTCACGCAAGATGAATGTCACGGCTGTACCATTCAGCATGGACAAACAAATCATGTGTCTCTCCTCTTGGGCGCTAGACTCATGGGGCCGTAGAGATACTGCGTGCCATCGAGGGTGGCTCTCCCACACCCATCGATTCTATGTTCGCAGGGCAATCATTGGTTGTCTAATTCTGACACTTTCTAATGCCTTTGTCGTTCTTGTCTTTGTCCTTCTTACACCAGACACTAGACATTAGAAGTAAGAAGACGATCTTCACACAACCGACCAACATCAAAATGCAATTTCGAGTGAGATAACCAGCAGCACATTTTTTCCTCAGAGTCAGGGAGTAGACGGCATTACTCCTATCCCCTTTGTGCCGTTCCATTGAGATGTCAATCATTTACTTATCCACTTACGCAGAATCCTTCATCCCTTTCTGACGTTTGTTGCATGCTGTCTTCATTTTGTTGCACTTTTAATGACTGGCACACACAACACATAAAAGGACAGAGCCGGAATAATGTGACATTCTCAGCAGTTAGAATTAACTGGCCGTACGGTGATCAACATATTTTGGTCCCCAATATAGGCCACCGGTATGAAGCACAACGAGGATACGGTGGTTACGGCGCAGCCTGAAAGAAGTTGCCTGACATCGGAACTGTGATCTAGAAAATGTGTCGGATGTTGTTCTTTATAAATTAGGAGGGTCGTTCTAAAAGTGAAGAATGTTTATATTTCAAGACATTTTCGTTCAGATTAATGAAAGAAATTTCGCAAAATATTTGATACCTTAGTTATCTTTGCTACTATATAAAGCCAAGTTGTAGTTTAACGTTGTTGTCAAAAATCACAAGAAGTTTCTGAACGATTTACTTCAAATTTTTGCACAATACTATAACAAATAACACTGTATTTTGTTTGGTATCCTTTCTCGCGGCCAATTTTAACTCCGATATCAGGGAATTTAAACCATTATACATATTGTCTCTCATAAACAAGAAATGTATTCTCAGCTGCGAATGCAAACAACCATCAAGGGAATAACGACAGGACTCGAGACTGAATTTCTCGCTTTACGTGAGCTGTCCCGGGAGCCGCTTTCTCCTTTTTTATGACGTCCTGATTAGTAACCAAAGACGCTACTCCCTTTTTATGCTTTTATTTTTTGTTCTCTACTGTATTTTTTATTATAAAAAATGGTTGAGAGGAGAGTGGTCATTTCTAAGCTGCCGGAGACAGGGTGGGCAGAATCAAAACTCTCCCCCTTCTCATCCGTGAATCACCCCGCCCCCTCTAGTTTTCTTTTCTACTGGGAACAGGGTAAGTAAACAAAGTATCTTTATTTGTAAAAGCCTAAATACAACAGAAATGCCATCCTTGCGGCGGAATCAACACGAGACATTACACTCGAACAAGGCGAGCAAAAGTCTTTCTTAACAAGCGGTCAGAAAAAAATAAAAACAATAATACTGAAGTAAGGTAAGAAGTGTGACGCCATGGACAAAACGGGAAGAAGGTGCGAGGGTATGACAAGACTTGCAGGCCACTGCACGGCAGATGGAGCGTGGAGCCAGAGCGGGCAGGGGTCAACATGTGAGGTCTGGCCACTATGTCCCCGGCACCACTACCAGGAAGAAGCGCCAAAAAGGAGGATAGAGACCAAAGACGAGAGGACAGTAGACATGGAGGAATGACCAGAGTAGTCTGGTATAGTGCACATAAGAAACGAGGAGCGTGTTCATGCACCTACTCCTCAGTGGGTTACGATTTATAAAATAGCGCGACTGATGTCAGTAGATGTAGGGGGGGGGGGGGGGGGGGGAGGGGCAGAGTGTCGTCCACATGTGGCACCATTCAGGTGAGCGGGGGTGACGTAAAGATCGCGTGTAGGTAACGGCGAAGAAAGTGCGGTAGTGCAGTCAGTCCTCGACTTAACTGTGCGTTGTTTGTAAGTACTGCCACAAGTCAAGGCGTGATTTGCCTCCATCATTATACATGTAGGTGATCGTCCACCACTTGAACCATAGAATCGCATGATTTTTGGTGGCGAGGAAGTAAGTATGCTCAGGACGGATGAAAGCCCATGGGTCAATCCTAATCCGGCGGAACGCGGAGGTAACAGGCAAAGAACTGTCACTGATGGCAGCACAAGTCAGTTGGTGGACATCGTCATCCATGAGGTGGCAAACTGAACAAAGCGGAGAGTCCGTTAGTCCAATGGCGTGAAGACGTTGATTCGCGGAGAATTTTCCGCATGCGACGTGGTACCATGTTGCTCGGAGTCGCACCTTGACTAGACCGAGGCCCCTCGCTCGCGGGAGTAAGGAGAGGGTGAGCGTTTCGTAACGGATCTTAAAGACTGTACCGGCCGTAAGAAAGTATCCGAAAGCAGCCAGGAGGCTGGCTTTGTCTATTGCTGCATGATCTATTCCTGCATTACTCACGGCGCTACCCCAACTTCAATATGTCCTCGTTCCTGAGTCACACGCTCTACTCGGACACACGTTAAGTAATTCCCGTACATGCGGAGGACATTTTAACTGAAAGTCGTTACCTGGAAATGTCGGATAAAAACGCTATTGCATTGTCTGTTTTATCAAGACGTATGGAAGTATGGGAAGTATGCTGTAGACATGAAGTCGATGACTGGGACGCCCTTTCCATTCCAAAATACGGCGCCCATAACTATTTTGGCTTTTTTGGATTTTTACTGTTTTGGTGTTGTTGTTGGTCACGAATCATGTGATTCCATTGTGTGGTGCTCTGTTTCTGTACTTAGATGCGAAACCCGGTTCCGCTTGCCATAAAAATTTGCTTAAAAAACTCCTCACCATCCTTGTCGTACCGACCAAGAAAAGTCACTGCACATTCCATTCGTTGCCTTTGTGTCCATATGTCACAGGTCGAGGAACCCACCTGGCATACAGTTTTCTAAGGCCCAAATCATCACGAATAATTTGATAAGGGACTGATGGTGTTTTCAGGAAAGCAGCCTATCAACAGCGAAACGTCTGTTCTGTTTTGTTTTATCATCATCCATGATTATAGTTCGTCAGTCTCAACACAGGATCTGGGTTATCGCTCACTTTCTCCTCCTCCTTCTTCTTTCCTTTTCCTTTTCTTCTCCTCCTCCTTTTCCCCTCACAGATTAGATGATGTTACCTGTTCTGCTCCACAAGATCCAGGCACCTCTTCCACGGTGGTCTTCCCCTCTTTCTCCTCCCCCCCCCCCCAAATTTTGCAGTCAATAATTTGTTTTGGACCTCTATTTTTATGCATTCTAGTTCCAAGTTCCGACCATTAGTTTCAAAAAAATGGTTCAAATGGCTCCAAGCACTATAACTGAACATCTGAGGTCATCAGTCCCCTAGACTTAGACCTACTTAAACCTGACTAACCTAAGGACATCACACACACCCATGCCCGTGGCAGGATTCGAACCTGATACCGTAGCAGCTGCGTGGATCCTGACTGAAGCGCCTACAACTGCTCGACCACCGCGGCGAACCACCGTTAGTTTCTTGTGGACTGAATCGACCAGAAATTCACTTTTAATAACAGGATTTCTAAAGCCGTGTTCTGTGTTGCACGCTGCGGAGACATCTCATTTCAGCAACGTGGAGCCTGCTCGTATCCTCTTATGTGGGACTTCAGGTTTCAGTTCCGTGGAGCGGAGTATGTACTGCCATGGATTTGTAAAACTTCATCTGTGTCTCTTTTGTGGCCTTTCTTATGTAGCGTAGTTCTAATTATTCCATAGATTGTTTCAAGTTTTAGGATGTTGCTATCAATATCATTGACGAAATTTCGTCCAGTGTCGCAGCCACGATACTGAAATAGGATTATCTGTTCAATCGTTACATGATTTATTACGAATATAGAGCTTATAAGCAATTTTGCAATGAATGATATAGCTTCTGTTTTTTTAATGGTGATGTTCATGTTATATTTAGTAGGCAGTAAATTACGACTATAAACGACTCTTTGATGATTACTTTCTTGTAGTATTACGTAATCAGATGCTTTTAGTAAAGCGTTAAAAAATTTCTCTTTGTCGAGCTCTATGCCGTAGTTGAGATTTTGTTTCTAACCTCTGACTAGGCATCTGTGTAGATGTTCAGTAGAGTTGGAGACAGACCTTATTGTTCTTCATTATGAATATTCGAGCGCCTGTTAATAAAAAAGATGCTCTATTTTCGAACTGAAGCTTTGTTCACCAAATTTCCACAAACTTCTGTTACACATCTGTAAATTTTGATAGGTTGGACTTTCTTTTGCATTCAGAAACTGTATTCCACTACGAATCGTATATTTACCACGATGTTAATGTTGTTACACATATTAAAAACCGAACGAGGTGCCACAGTGGTTAGCCCACTGGCTCGCATTCAGAAGGACGACGATTCAAATTTGTGTCCGGCCATCCTGATTCTCCACGATTCCCCTAAGTGACGGGATGGTACCTTTCAAAGGGCACGGCCGACTTCCTTCCCAATCCTTTCCTAATCTGATGCGACCGATAAGCTCGCTGTTTGATCTTCTCCCCACGAATCCACCAACCAACCTTTTTAAAATCACATATGTGCTCGTCATTAGCGACATACTGGTGCCAGCGGTTAGTAAGGTCTATGGCACTGTGATAAGGGTAGAAGGGAGAAGAGCGTTGCTCATCACATCAAAAAATTTCCGAATGGACTGCGCGTCAGTGTTTTTGTACGAGGGTCACTCCAAAAGAAATGAGCACAATTTTTTTTAAAAATCCATCTTTTATTCTACATGCTTGAAAGTTTTACAGTAAGTAGATACATCCTTTAGGAAAAATATTTTCATTTCTCTACATAATTTCCATCCCTCTCAACTGCCTTACGCCATCTTGGAACCAGCGCCTGCATACCCGCATGGTAAAATTCTGAACCAACATGTTGGAGCCACTGTTTGGCAGCGTGCACAAGCGAGTCATCATCTTTAAACCTTGTTCCACGAACAGAGTCTTTAAGTTTCCCAAAGAGGTGATAGGCACATGGAGCCATGTCAGGACTGTAAGGCGGCTGTTTCAGTGTTGTCCATCCGAGTTTTGAGATCGCTTCCATGGTTTTTTGACTGACATGTGACCCTGCATTGTCGTGGAACAGCAAAACATCCTGCTTTTGCCGATGTGGTCAAACACGACTCAGTCGAGCTTGAAGTTTCTTCAGTGTCGTCAAATATGAATCAGAATTTATGGTGGTTCCACTTGGCATGATGTCCACAAGCAAGAGTCCTTCGGAATCGAAAAACACCGTAGCCATAACTTTCCCAGCAGAAAGTGTGGTTTTGAATTTTTTTTTTTTTCTTGGGTGAATTTACATGATGCCACTCCATTGATCGCCTCTTCGTCTCTGGTGAAAAATGATGGAGCCATGTTTCATCACCTGTCGTAATTCTTCCAAGAAATTCATCTCCACCATTCTCGTATTGTTCCAAAAGTTCGCTGCATACTGTTTTTCTTGTTTCCTTGTGACCCACTGTCAACATCCTGAGAACCCACCTGGCACAAACCTTTTTTAATGCCAACACTTTCAGTATTCTTCAAACACTTCCTTCCCCTATCCCAACGTAGCGTGACAGTTCGTTCACTCTAATGCGTCTGTCAGCAGTCACCAATTCGTGAACTCTCTGCACATTGCCTGCAGTATGTGCAGTACGAGGCCTGCCGCTGCGAGGACAATCCTCAATATTGCCGTGCCCGCTTTCATCACGTAACCTGCTTGCCCACCGACTAACTGTACTGCGATCGACAGCAGCATCTGCATACACCTTTTTCAACCTCTTGTGGATGTTTCCTACTGTCTCGTTTTCAAATGGTTCAAATCGCTCGGAGCACTATGCGACTATACTTCTGAGGTCATCAGTGCCCTAGAACTTAGAACTACTTAAACGTAACTAACCTAAGGACACCACACACATCCATGCCCGAGGCAGGATTCGAACCTGCGACCGTAGCGGTCGCTCGGCTCCAGACTGTAGCGCCTAGAACCGCTTAGCCACTGCGGCCGGCTGTCTCGTTTTCACAGCACAGGCATTCTATGACAGCACGTTGCGTCTGACAAACGTTAAGTGTAGCAGCCATCTTGAAGACATGCTGTGACGGCGCCACTCACGGGAACAGGTTGAAATAAGTTTGAAAACAAGCGGGAAGGATGTATCTGCACACTGTAAAACTTACATACATGCAGATGAAAACTGTATTTTTACAAAAATTGTGTGCATTTCTTTTGGAGTGACCCTCGTGTATGTATTGTACCAGGGGCAGAATTAGGCGCAGCAGCCGGTTATTGCGAGGCGGCACTGCGGTTGGAGCGTCGCATAGCCAGAGCAGGGCACACAGGAAGAGGCTGCCTGCACGCCTCCAGCGCAGCAGGACACGCCAGAGCCCTGCCTTCCTTCCTTCCTTCCTTCCTTCCGCAGGAAGCGGCGCTTATCTGCCTCGGCCGGCAGCCGGCTACCCGCCCGCCACTGTAATCACCGCCAGCCTTCCCTTCGGGGAAACACCAGGCCAGGGCACCGTACCGTACAGCGCTAGTCTCCAGTAAAGACCACGACGGCGACGTGACGTAACGTCACTGCGAATATGACCACTTATAAAGGTCTGCGTGCATGTCAGTAGTATTGCCTGCGTCGATGTGGATGTCAGCTACTGTATCTTCCGATATCCACAAAAATGTTTACTTCGCAGTTAAAACTGAAAAAAGTGTCAGTATTGTCAGTTTCATCTCGTGTTGGAGTAGAAGTAATCGAAATCTCTGATTATTATTGCTTAACTCACAATTATTCTTATTCTGGACTCCATTTATCAGGAGTGCCCAGTGTGCTAAAGAGGATGAATGAATTTTTGA
The DNA here is from genome assembly GCF_023897955.1 of Schistocerca gregaria. Taxonomy (NCBI): domain Eukaryota; kingdom Metazoa; phylum Arthropoda; class Insecta; order Orthoptera; family Acrididae; genus Schistocerca; species Schistocerca gregaria. Next base: position 514,694,904 of record NC_064921.1, on the reverse strand, counting down.
CGTCTCCAAGAGCTTAATCCTTATTTTAGAAACAGAATGCAGAAAGTTACCCTACGCGAATAATACAAACAGGGACAAAATCCACAGAGGGAGGCATTACATTTTTTGCTTCATATTACTAATTTACCATTACACATGAATCAGGAAGCGTAATTAGTCCTGCCTGCAGATGATACGACAAGTATTGTGAAGCTGAGCGACGAAGCATTAAAGGGAACCAATCGTGAATAGTGGGCAAAAACTTGGAAAAAAAATTCTGCTCTGTAGAAAAGATCACTTTATGCCGATTACAGAAGTATATAAGCTACGGACATTTCCATTCTCCATTTTATCGTAATATAAGTTTGATTGTAAAGCTGCATAACTGCTACGCTCCACTGCCGTATTAAAGTGCGTCATAGTATGTCATTCATTCTTCTCCCTTTTTTTTACTTTTTCAGATTTTAGACACAGGTTTATTCTAGTACAGGCGTATCTAGTACAGGCGTATCTAGAAGGCTGTGGCTAAGTTGCAACCAAAGATCTTATGACATATTCTTTTACATCTTGGTTTCAGAACTTCAAAGATGTGTGTTTCGTAGTTACTTCTATGTTGTTCTATTTAAGTGTGTGTGTTTCCTGTGTTAGAACTGCTGAGAATAAAGCAATTTCACACCAAACAGAAGTTTCGAGGCAACCAGTTTTCAAGCGATATCCAACAATACACATCATTCGCTTCAACAGTCACCTACAGAAATTTGGTGTACAGGCATACAGCACATTCACAAGCATTCCTTGGTGTTATGGAGGCTATTAAGCCTAAATAAAGGGATCTGCAAAATATATACCTACTTAGGACATATCTCTGTGGTCGCTCAAGAATCACCATGAAACATTCAACACCTGCACAGAGGAGCGAATACTCAAAACTGTATGTCAGTTTGACAGCGCTGAATATGGGTATAATGGGACAGTAACAACTTTGAATAATGGTATAATTTCTAGGTATCATGTTATGAAAAATTAAATATCCAGATTAGAAATAAAATGGTTTAAGCTCTAACTGTTATTGATAAGCTACGATTAACCGAAGTGGGGAGAGCTGCGGATGCTGTTAGCAGGGAGGCTAGGATAAATAAAAGAGTGAAGAGAAAAAAATTATGGGGAGTAAAGAAACGGTTAACCAACAGAAACATGCAGCTTGAATGTTCTAAAACTGTATAGTTCTAAGCTAATAAGTTTTTGAATTGTCTTTTGCAGTTTACTAAAAACCTGAATTTCCATCATTCACGTGTACTTTTGCCTAAATGAGTGAAGTTACATTCACCATAGTTGCCTTGTCTAATGATAAGGACCTTTTCTATACTCTTTGCCTAGTATTTTCATAAAATTCTAAAATATAGTGATAGTGTGTGGGATTATTGAACTAAATTTTTAAATATATTTCTCGTAGTAAATTTTTCATATATCATCATCATAAAATGAAGCTGGAGACATAATATAATTACCTGAATGTTGTCTGACTGTTTTTATAAGCTGTGGAGTTAGTAGCACAAAAGAAAATGGTACCTCAGTAAAAGAGAGTTCTGTTTTTCACCACTTTATAAACATTGCTGTCAACGCTAAATATAATATCTATGTATCTGATATTCTCAGAAATGCTTTGACTAATGACTCTAATTGTTTACCAAATTTTTAGCTACTTCGAATTTATAGCCAAGCAATACTGTGAGGAGGGAGAGAATATTAAAAACGCAGCTTGTTCAGGGATAGATGCCCTTAACAAACAAAATGGCAAATGATGTTTTTGTGAAAGTTACTGACTGGTTTTGCACAAATAGTCTAGCTTTAAACTTTGAAAAAACACAGCTCATCCAGTTTTGCACTGTTGTAAATGTCCCATTTCCTGTTAACATATTACACTATCTAGACTTGCCACAAATATCTATGGAGGCTGTTCTAAGTCACTGCATCAAATAGAACCTCCGTTTCATTATCTCACTCGAGTTTTGTGCATCACATGCGACGTAAATAACGTCCAGTATAAAATCAATAACTCTATCAACGCTTCTTTAAAGCATATTTTCTATTACACTATGTAATTATGAATATTGCTTTATAAATGTAAGAGGATAAGCCACTTAAATGTTATAGCTCTAAAATCACTATATGAATACCCTTTAACAACATGCATGATACGACGAGAACCTGTAACACTGCCTCACTTGACGCGACTATAATTACTAAAAATGTAGCAGAATATTTTACAAAATTCTTGTGACACAAAGCTGTAACTTCAAGAATGCGTAATGTATAGGACACACTACGTTGAATGAAAATAAGACCACGATCGGAAACTAGGTACATTCTTAGTCTATGGAATGAAAAACTATGAGGTCCAGTTTCAGGTCACGAATATTCAGGCCAGGCGCACCAAATGGCTTACAGTTATTAACAATCATTTACCATTTGCAGATGCAGATATAAGACTTGTGCGTGGCCATATGTACCATCTCTGCTTGCTCCTAATCAATTGGCTCGTGAACAACACCGACTATTCCTATGCTGTATTGTTACTGGTTGTAGTGGTTTCCTGTTGACAAGAAGGAACTAACAGTCAGTTTGAACACAATTTACTATAATTAAAGAATAACGTCTTCTTGGCATACACTAAGTCTTAAAGGCAAGAACAAGAAGAAATAACCACAACACTTGTAGTGGCAAACCATATAAGCAATCAAGACACTGGAGTAAATACTGACCGAAATCTTCGTTAACAATTACAAAATACGCTGTGCTACCACAATACTATGGCGAGTGTATACAAAGCTAGGGTAAGCTTAAGTACTGGCTGCATCTTTTCCTAGTGGTAGGTAAACACTGCCGGTATGACACACTAGGCATGTTTATAAAGCCATATTGGTGGAGTGTTACATTAGTCACATGAGTTCCGATAGGTGGAACACTGTCACATGTTGCCTGGCAAAGTGGTTCCGTGTTTATTAGAAAAGCATGTTATTGTTTATATTTGCTGGCAATGTTTACCTGTGTCTTCCTGAAAGGAGGTCAGCAGCCAATCTTGCATGTCGGTTGTGTGGGCCCTCTAACTAATAGGGGGCTACTATGACATTTCTCTCCTGGAAAAAAAAAAGAATAGCAACACAAACGTCCATAGGAGTAGGGGCATCCTCGTCGACATCCATTGGTTTGTGGCCAGCATGAGTGGGAGTCGGCGATGCAGCATGACAGCTGGTGGCACAAACAGTTGCTGAGGTAGAGGCAGAAGTGGAGATTCCGCCACATGGTAGCCCGCAATAGGCACTGGCAGAGCCCCTGGGATGTTGTGATCCACCAGATGAGGACGGAGCTGGTTGAGGTGTAGGCAGATGGCAGAACCATTGGCCCACTTGAGATATGGCATTGACCAACTGCAGAGCTTGGTGATGACCGCATGCGCCCAGTGCATTCATGAATGAGAGAATATCCACACCACAAAAGAAGTGGGTTGGTGTGTGAGTGGGAGGGTGAGAAGCCTCGAGAACCAGGACAAAAAAGGGAGAGCGTAATGCTCGAAGGTGAAGTATCTAGGCTGGACTTTTACCAGCATGGGGAGTGGCGCAGAATGTAGCCAATAGAAGAAGCACACGCTCCTCCAGTGGGTGATGGCTCAGCAGTTTATCAAGGTGGGTCTAGAACATCTGCACAAAACGTTATGCCTGGCAATTAGATGCAGGGTGGAAAGGGTCAGTCCGGAGGAGGGAAATTCTCTTTGCAGTACAGAATTGCTGAAACTCAGTTGAAGTAAACTGTGGACTGCTAACCATAACAATCGGTTTGGGGAGTCTATAGACAGCAAATAGGTACTGGAGAATTTTGAGAGTCTCAGCGGAAGTGGTGTTAATCATTCGGGAGACATAAGGCTATCCCAACCTGGAGTTCATAAGTATGAGCCACTGGGTACCATGAAACGGCCCTGCAAAATCCAAATGGAGACGTTCCCATGGAGCAGCTGCGGCTGGCCACGAAAAATACTGGCGCAGTGGTGCTGCCTGATGTGATTGGCACATAGTACGGCTGACATGAGGGAGGAAATGTCTTTGTCCAAACTGCGCCAATAAAGATGTTAGCAGGCCAGCTGTTTGGTAAGAATAAAACCCCAATGGCCAGCATGTAGGTGGTCGAGGACACTGCGGTGCAATGCCTGCAGTATGACCACCTGGGGAACATCAGAATCACTATGCAAAAGGATGAAGTCACTGCGGAAAAAGAGACTGTGCTGATGATCCCAAACATGCTGGACCTGTGCATCACTGACGCTACGACGTCTGGTCGGCGAAAGCACAGCGATTTGTCGGCACAGAGCTTGGAGTGTCTGATCCTGCCGGACCACTTTGGCATCCAATGGAAGAACGTCCAGAGGTGTGTCCAAGTTTAGTTCCACACGGAAACAAACCAAGGGTTAGGCGTCAAACTCTTGGTCCACCCAGCTGGCAGCCAGAAGAGGAAATAGGAGTTTGCATGCCGTTCAGAGGTGCGATAGACAATATCAAAGTGTACTGTCACCAGGAAGAGCGCCCAATGCTGGAGGGGGCGCGCCATCAGCGTGGGCACTGCAGCACATGAGTGAAACAAAGAAAACAAAGGTTTGTGGCATGTCTGCAGAGTGAAATGACGACCATACACGAAATAGTAGAATTTCGACAGGGCGAAAATCAGCGCCAAAGCTTCGTTATCTGTTTGACTGTGTTTTGTTTGAGCGTCGGTCAATTTTTCGACGTGAAAGCCATCAGCCTCTCAACGCCGTCGACCACTTGAGAGAGGACCACAACCAGGTCATAGTCCGACGCATTGGCGGTGACGATGAGGAGCAGCGAAGGATCGTAAGCGGTCAGGCAAGGAGGGCGAGAGAGAGCTGACTTGAGATGTGTGAAAGCCTGCTCACATGCTGTGTCCCAAATCCAATGAGCACCCTTGTGCAATAACCAGGTCAGTGGCGCCGAAACCTCGGTGGCGTTGGGTGTAAAACACCGATAACAGTTGATTTGACCGAGGATGGACTGCAGTTGCTTCACGTTGGTGGGAGGAGGCAAGTTTTGAAGCACCTCGACATACTCCATAGAGGCATATAGGCCACGGGCATCAATCGTGAACCCGAGGTAACTGACTTCTCGTGCGAAAAAGTCACTTTTCATTCTGGCAGTGCAGGCTAGCCTCGGAAAAAAAAAACTTGAAACAGTCAGTCCTGCGATATCCACCGAGGACGAGCCACCGACGATGACATGGTCTATATAATTGGCCGCCCCGGGCAGCTGGCTTGTGAGGTGCTCCAAATAACGTTGGAAAATGGCAGGGCCGCTGGCAATGCCAAACGGGACGTGGTTGTACCGGAAAAGGCCATGAGGGGTATTGATGATTACGATCTGCAGTGATTCCTCGTTCAACCGCAGCTGCAAATAAGCAAACGCAGAGGTCAATTTTGGCGAAAACGGTCGAGCCTCCAAGACGTGTGAGTATGTCATCAACCGATGGGGCAGGATATGTATCAAAGACAGAGAACTGACCGTGACCTTAAAATTGCCACAGATGCGTAAAGCACCGTTCGGCTTCTCAACTATCACAATAGGCGTCGGTCAGGGATAGTGCGCGACGAGAGGAAGGATTCCTTCATCTTTTAAGGGGCGAAGGTCGACCTGGAATGTCTCGGAGAGGAAAGGGGACTGGGTGGGCCTTAAAAAAAAACGAGGGACAGAAGAGGGAAGGAGCTGAATATGCGTGACGAAACCCCTCGCCCCTGATGTGGAGAATGAGAAAAGCGTTTCGTATCTGCTGATCAACGGGGAGGAGGGTGTCCGATGTGAGAATGGACACCACCTGTACGTTGTCCTGCACTGATAAACCGAGACGACCGAAAATCACACCCAAAGGTAAAGTAGCGCCAGGGGATCCGACCACCAAAAATTGAGCCATGAAGGAATGACCGATGTATGAGATTTGTGTGGAGTAAACGCCGCCGACTGATATGGAGTGATTACTGACACTGCGCAAGGCACGAGTGTGCAGGGATAAAGCCAGTGAGCCAAAGCGTTGGTATGTAGCACAATACACAATAGAAACGGCTGATGCCGTGTCAATATGGAAGATCACAAGAACAGGCACGACCTCCAAGGTAAGAAGAAAACGGACAGCCGACTGGGGAATGATGGAGAATATTTGATCCTCAAGGGAATGCGAGGATTCCTGGTCCTGAGGGGTCGATTCGTGATGAGCTTGTACGTCCGCAGGAAGCGTGGCATCTACGCGATGTTTCTGCGAAGCCTGACACACCATGGCGATATGGCCTTCTCGGCTGCTAGCAATGCATCTCGCTCGCCGGTGGGGCACTCTGCCCATTGGTGAATCCGGAAATAGTCCGGATAGGATGGAAGCCATGTGAAAGACTTCCTGTCACGGAATGGATTAATGGATCGACGACACTCACGCTCGGCGCTAGGCAACTGGCGAGGCACGAAAACAGCTGGATCAAGACACTGTGGTTGTAGCCGGTGAGACTTTTCAAACGCACAAATGACCAGAAGACAGGTGTTGAAGGATGGGTCCTGGCACTTCAAAATGTTAGCCCGAAGACCCACGTCTGGTGCGTGGAAAACCACCATATCGTGAATTAGCAGGCAACATTAGCGCATCGGAATTTACAATCGCGTAAGCGACCCTGGAACGTCGTAATTAATTCCTGATAAGTCTGACCTGGGGACTTTCAACAAGAGAACAAAGTCTGACGGTCAAAAAAATTACTCAAAAAGCAGCACTTAATATGGGTAAATGAGAGATCGCGAGGGGACTGCTCAGGGTTCAATTGTTGAATTAAACGATACACCCGTTGACCGACTGTTGCAAAAAAAAAGCCCAGCTTTTTTCAATTTTCGTCGTGGATCCCATGTGCCAGTAAATGTTTCTCCAACCGTTTGACGTAATTTGACCATGATTTGACAGACCTATTGAATGCCGGAAACATCAATGGAGACACGTGTAAAGTGTTCAATTTATTTGCAATGGAATTAACCCTATGAGCTAAGTCTTACAACGCTGGTGAGTGAGGCCGTAGTTCTGAACGCGTGAGCGCTGCCTGAATCTGCTGTAGAGTTTCCACCAAGGACTAAAGAAGTTCCTCAGAGGAGGGTATTTCATTCGAATATGAATGTTTTATCCTCGTCGCCAATAACGGAAGTGTCCTGTGGTCAGCAGGAAAGTACTAACAGTCAATTTGAACACACTTTATTATAATTAAAGAAAAAGGCCTCCTCGCCATACACTAAATTTTAAACGCAAGACCAATAAAAAAACACACAACTGTAGTGGTGGCAAACAAGATAAGGAAAAAAGACAATAGAAGAAACTGCTGACCGAAATCTTCGCTACCAATTACAAAATACAATGTGCTACTACAATGCTACGGCGAATGTATACAATGCTGGGATCAGCGTAAGTACTGGCTGGAGCTGTTTCTAGTGGTAGGTAAACACTGCCAGTCTGACACTCCAGGCATGCTTATAAAGCCAGGTCGGTGGACTGTTACATGAGTTCAGAATGGTGGAACACTGTCACCTGTTGTCTGTCAAAGTAGTTCTATGTTTATTTGGAAAGCCTGTTATAGTTTATTTCTGCTGGCGATGTTTCTCTGTGTGCTCCTGAAAGGAGATGAGCAGCCCATCTTGCATGTCAGTTGTGCGGGCCCTGTAAGTAATAAAGGGCCGCTGCGACACTGGTGACGAGGAAGCGTTTCTTTGTGGTAACATAAGGAAAGAAAGGAATGTCTGAGCCCAAACAAAACAGCAACTCCCCATACAAAGACGTGCGTGCATCCACAAAAGATACAGTTTTTCATCTGGTGGAATGGCGACGGTGTTGTTTACCACAATTTGCTTCCCTGAGGTATAACCACCACTGCTGACATTTATTGCCAACAACTAAGACGTCATTCAGACGGAGTCCAGGAACAACAACCAAAAGATTGCATGAAGTGACGTTACTTCACGATAATGCCCACCAGCATTCTGATAAAGTGACAAAAGCACTATACAGGACCAGGTGAGGGAGTCATTCTGCACCCACTTTTTAGCTTTTACGTACTGTACACTTTCTTTCAAATACTGAAGGTGGCAAAATACAGTGAGCAAAAGGTTATTTACAATATGTACAGAAACCAGATGGCAGTTATAAGAGTCGAGGACATGCGAAGGAAGTAGTAGTTGAGAAGAGAATGAGACAGGTTTGTAGCTTATCCCCAATGTTATTCACACTGTATATTGAGCAAGCAGCAAAGGAAACAAAAAAAATTGGAGTAGGAAATAAAATTCATAGAGAAGAAATAAAAAGTTTAATGTTTTCCAAAGACATGGTAATTCTGTCAGAGTTGGGTTGATTGGTTTGTCTTGGGGGGGGGGGGGGGGAGACCTTACAGCGAGGTCATTGGTCATGTTGGATTAAGGAAGGAAGTCGGCTGTGCCCTTTCAAAGGAACCATACTAGCATTTGCCTGAGTTGATTTAATCACAGAAAACCTAAACGAGGATGGCCAGACGCGAAATTGAACCGTCGCCCTCCCGAATGCGAGTCCAACAGAGAAGATCCAACGGAGAGCAGCGCGCTTCGTTACAGGATCATTTAGTAATCGCGAAAGCGTTACGGAGATGATAGATAAACTCCAGTGGAAGACTCTGCAGGAGAGACGCTCAGTAGCTCGATACGGGCTTTTGTTAAAGCTTCGAGAACATACCTTCACCGAAGAGTCAAGCAGTATATTGCTCCCTCCTATGTATATGTCGCGAAGAGACCATGAGGATAAAATCAGAGAGATTAGAGCTCACACAGAGGCATACCGACAATCTTTCATTCCACGAACAATACGAGACTGGAATAGAAGAGAGAACCGATAGAGGTACTCAGGGTACCCTCCGACACACACTGTCAGGTGGCTTGCGGAGTATGGATGTAGATGTAGAATGTGATAACCACAGCGACACCTCGCTAGGTTTCTGTCAGAGGCAGAAAAGGACCTGGAAGAGCAGCTGAATGGAACAGACAGTGTCTTGAAGCGAGGATATAAGATGAATATCAACAACAGCAAAACGAGGGTAATGGAAAGTATTCATATTAAATCAGGTGGTGCTGAGGTCATCAGATTAGGAAATGAGCCGCTTAAAGCAGTAGATGAGTTTTGCTATTTGGAAGCAAAATAACTGATGATGGTCGAAGTAGAGAGGGCGTAAAATGTAGACTGGCTATGGCAAGTAAAGCGTTTCTGAAGAAGAGATATTTGTTAAGATCGAGTGTAGATTTGAGGGTCAGGAAGTCTTTCCTGCTATCATTTGTATGGGGGGTAGCCATGTGTGGAAGTGAAACATGGACGATAAGTAGTTTAGAAAAAAGAAGACAATAGAATCTTTCGAAATGTGGCGCTCAAGCAACAGAAGAATGTTGAAGATTAGATAGGTAGATCACGTAACTAATGAAGACGTACTGAACAGAATTGGGGAGAAGAGGAATTTGTGGCACAACTTGACTAGAAGATGGGATCGGATGGTAGGACACATTCTGAGGCATCAAGGAATCATTTATTTAGTGTTGGATTGAAGCATGGAGGGTAAAAATCGTAGATTGAGACAAAGAGATGAATACACTAAGCAGATTCAGCAGGCTGTATGTTGCAGTAGTAGCTTGGAGATGAATAAGCTTGCTCAGGGCAGAGTAGCGGGGAGAACTGCATCAAACCAGTCTCAGGACTGAAGACGAGAACAACAACCACCGCTCTCTATCGAACAAACTTCAAGGAAGTTCCTTTCTGAATGAAAATGAATTCCTAAAATGACTCGAGTTATTCGCCTCAAACCAACGCGATTTCTACACTTTCTGAATTGAAAAGTTGCCACAGCATTGGCGGACTGTTGTAAATAGTGTTGGCGATGACTAAAGTGTCTGCTACGTGTATCTGTTGTGTTTATTAAACTTCCGGAAAAACTCTACTAATTATGCACCAATCCGATACAGTTTAGTGTCTTAAATTATCTCTTACACATCGTACCATATTGAACGTGACCATAAAATATCACCTTACATCTAAGTGTTATAGACCAATTAATGAAACTTAATCAATCCTTATTATAGGGTACAATATAGAAGAACTGTGTCCTATATTTAAAAGGGATCTGAAGGTATACATAACCACTGATTGTGGTACACATCGAAGCTTTTGCGATCGAATTACACAAGCGATAGGAGTGTTAGCAGGCGAAGTGATCTTGTCACTATATAAGATCCAGGCTAAAGCAGTAAGCATACAGTTGTTCTAAGAAACGCAGTCGGACTGTTCGCTCACTGCTTCATTCTTCAAGGATTTTGAGGCTTAAGAACCAAAGTATGTAATAGTTTATGTTGACGCAGAGTAGAAGAGAGGATAAAAGTTCAGACGAAAGGACAAGCAAATATAAGGAGTGCATTAAAAACCTGGAGTTCAGCAACGTAACAGGAAATTTATGTGACACACCAGGTGGTCGAGTAATGCGGGGAGAGTTTGTCAAAGCACTGTGAGAGGTGAATTTGAGTAAGACAGCAAGAATAGCTGTAACCGGTTATCGGTTCACCTAGTGAGACATTTCTTGAGGTCTGTGCAATATTTTGAGAAGATGAATATCTCTTAAGGTATGTTAACTTCTCGGCTTTCCAGCCACGTCAATACGCAGGGGGTCTGCGATGCTTCGAGAAGAGTAATCTGTCAGCCCATCTTCTGGCTCCTCAGGTTTCCTACGGCGTCGCTGTGCCCGCCACCTTTCCAGGAAAATAATCTCTCTCCCCATCTTCTTGTAGAAGCGACACATCGCGAGAATCTACATCTGCACACTTGTCAACAGCCATCCGTGGGACACCACCGCAGTTCTCAAAATAAATGTAATGAAGAGGAACTGAATGTTATGTATGTCGTGGGTAAAGCGCTGTGTAACAGAAGAATAAGAAACGAGAGCATGTTTCTGAGAATTGTCGAATGACGTCATACTGCACAGTGTAATGTTCCTATATTGTGTTAAAATTAAGTGTAGCGTTGTCGATATAATCAATGTATGCAGAACTGCTTTCTGTAGCTTTGGACTATTTGTTGGCTGTATCTATGCCATACTTTTGACGGAAACGACCTGCTGAAATCGTTAGTGTGAACGCTTACCTATTTATTCGCTACCCTGACTAAACAAAAGAAATTACAGAAGATACCTAAAGTTTCTACATTATTTACATACACAACAAAAAGATTGACAGAAAACCCGAGTACAAACCGGCCAAAGATGAGTCTAAGTTCACAAAAAATTAATCAGGGCAGCATAACAACTCTTTTGTTACTTTAGGTGGAAAAATTGTGATAATATTACGCTATTTCTAGACAAAGAAATAAGCAGCTGCAGGCTGAAGAAAAACATGTTTAGAGGCCATGTTTCACATTTCCGTCACTTTTGTTTTAACTGTTCGCCTAAAAAACAATGACGGAGTTGAGAGAAGTTTCAAAACAGCAACAAATCAGACGCTAAGATTCGTACTTGGCCCAGTAGTTCTGGCGAAAATTGGAAACTCACGACAGTGGAGGAAATTTCCCAAGTATGATTGCAGTTAATGAAAAATGTACAACTTTCTGCGTTTTTTATTCGTTCCCTATAGTCCTTGAGGAAATAAACAAAGCTTTTTTTGTTACCTGAATCCAGTTGTGAAAATTAATCTATTAGCTGGTCCGCTGACAAATTAGTTGATCTGACATACCGATGAGGCAAAACATTAATACCGTCTACTTAATAGCATGTAGGTCCACATTTTGAACGCAAACTGCAGCCATTCTGAAACTTCCTGGTAGATTAAAACTGTGTGCCGGACCGAGACTGGAACTCGTGATCTTTGCCTACAAGGGTACTGAGTTCGAGTCTCGGTCCGGCACACTATTTTAATCTGCCAGGAAGTTTCATATCAGCGCACATTCCACTGCAGAGTGAAAATCTCTTTCTAGCAGCCATTCTGTGTGACATGGATTAAAAATAGATTTATGGAGGTATGCGCCGCCAGATCTCTGTGTACATATCACGTAATTTCGTTAAATTGTGGACAGGTGGCCTTTATGAGCATGAAGTTGGCACACAGTAGTGTCCCAGGTGTGTTTCATTGAGTTGTATATAGGTGGTGTCCAAGATGTCAAAGAGAGTTCACTGTCATGCTCTCCATAGTGTTACATCCAGCTTCGGTATTTCATTATTCTACTTTTACTGCAAATAGTTGGTTTTTATTCTGATAGTCAATGAAAAGGTCTTTTAAATCTCGCAGTCGGAATGTAAGATTTATTTTTAGACTTTATAGTGCATATCTGACCTAAACCCGAACACAAGAATCACATTAAATAATACAACTCAGCGGCGATAGGCATCGATCAAGCGATACAGAAGGAGAAATGTCTATTTTTTTCCCTGGTGCGTCGTGTATATAACTAATTAATTAACACTAATATCTTTGTTTTCTGCAAAACTATAGTTATAAGGGTCTCAAAGTTCAAATATCACTGCATTTCACAGGCTTCGAATTGCCAGTAAATTCTTATCAATGTCACAGTCTGATGAAATAAATTTGCCACGAAAGGAATTAATAAGTCGCTGTGAAGCGATAAATTCCATACAGTCAACAATAGCGGCCGCAGAACAGACTGGTTTATGGTAGTTTCTCTTGCAGGGCAGCCTTGTTCCGATTCCCTCTCTCCTCCTCTAGCCCGACCTTTACTCGCCGTGAGCAGCCATGTTGCTCACTGCTGAGTCGTGCGCGCCAACCAGTTCGGAAGAGCAGATCGGTGAAAAGGTGTGTGTGTGTGTGAGAGAGAGAGAGAGAGAGAGAGAGAGCGAGAGAGAGAAAGAGAGAGAGAGAGAATTCCTAATGGATCAGACTGCTGAGGTCTTCGGTCCCTAGACTTAAACACTACTTAAACTAACTTTCGCAAAGAACTATACACACACACACACACACAAATGCCCAAGGGAGGACTCGAACCTCCGGTGGGAGGGGCCTCGCAGTCCGTGACATGGCGCCTCTAACCGCGCGGCCACTCCGACTGGCCAGATCGGTAAAAAGGTGTATGTTAGACAAACATATGAAAACAGTGATTCAGGACTTGTGATCTATTGATGTACCTCAGTTTAGCTTTCATGAAAATTGATTCCTTGTTGTATAGGCGTTCCGTGAGCTCCTAATCCAGTTTTTATTAACTTCTTTGTCTTACGCATTTGCCTGTATCCACAGAGTCATATTTATCACTCGTGTTTTTTCATGTGATATCTTTGTGCATATTTCTGAGTTGCTTCGTGTAACTTTCGCAGCATCGTATTTCCTCATTTTATCTTTCATCTTGGGATTACAAAATTATGTATTTCCGGATTGACCTTCTCGTGACTCAGCCTTATGCCAGATGCGCATTCTTTCTGACATTGTTATCTCCATTTTGGGATAGTTCTTTTCCTAAACTCAGTTAAATAGCGCTGGTGAGAGTCCGTCGACCTGTTTTCTCCTTTCTCGAGCTCACGAGTGAGAGTAGCAACGATTCATAAACATCGATATCTGATGCGATAGTGGAATTTGATGGCACGTTCTGCATACCAGATGAAAAGATTACACAAATGGGAGATCAAGTAGGAGTAATAACATGACTGACACTCTTATGAATACATTCTTTGACAAAATACTTCTCCTCGCATCAAAGACTAACGTGTCATGCAGAAGATACGAACTCCCCTAATCATTGCATACTTTCTAGAGAGTAAACGTAGCCTGAATAGATTTCTAAATGTATCATCTCTATCGCCTCTAAAACAAATGACATCCATTAGTTTCAGTATATTTCGGACGTAACGGAGTGCTGTATAGTGTGTTTCATTAGGCAAGTGCTTATCTAGAATAATTCAACGTACGTTCCCCAGTGGGAGCTCTGAATTGTTGATCATCTTTTTTACCTCTTGCAGGTGATTTGTGCTTGTCTATACGATTGCAACCAAGCGGCACAAGATCGCCTTCTCCCTTAAAAACCATCCCCTGGCTCCTCTGCGCTTGCAGCTCGGAGAAATCTCAACCATACGACCCAGCAGAAAAACGAAAGAAAAAGTTAACAACCTGCAGGATCATTCAACCGCTCTAAGACTACACAACTTCTCTTCACATATACGTTATAAAATTGGAGCATACACAATGGATTTCATTGGGTGAGGTATACCATCATTATTGTTGTGTAACTTACGTATTGGTTACAGAGCAACTTTCGTCACTAGCGACACCAATTTAACGTGAAGTTATAACCGAACAGGCCTTCGAAGGCACAAAGGTACCGACCGGCCGACGTGTCATCCTCAGACCACTGATGTCACTGGATGCAGAAATGGAGGGGCATGTGGTCAGCAACCACTCTCCCAGTCGTATGTCAGATTACCAGATCGAAGCCGCTACTTTTCAGTCAAGTAGCTCAGTTTGTCTCACAATGGCTAAGTGCACTCCGCTTGCCAACAGCGCTCGGCAGACCGGATAATCACCCATCCAAGTGTTGAGCCACCCCGACAGCGCTTAACCTCGGTGATCTGAAGGGAAACCCGTGTTACCAATGCGCAAGCCGTTGGCCTTCCTACTTGCGACCCGGCTTCTGTTCCCTGTACTGCCAACGACTTTTGCATGGTGGAAGGCTGATACGAGGACTAATCAGTCCTGTGATGCCAATTGAGGAGTTAATTCCCGGACTAGCAACGGGTCCATGTCCGGAAAGCCTCTGTGCCGCATCAGGACGAAGCTGCATGACAGGGGATGACTCGCCGGCAGCTAGACATTCATTCAGCCTTCACGGCATGCCGAGGAGCTCTCGTATAAGACTAAATTACTGTAAATGGTTTTAGGGGCTTAGCTAGTGGATTATCAACGACATACGCTAAGAAAATATCACTACCTCCTACATTCGAAGTTGGTCATTTGCTTTTATTCTTAGTGCCCAACTAAGAAACGCGTTTGAAGTTTTTTAGGAGCTTTTTTTTCTCTTTTCTTCCCAGTATATCTTCAGTCTCTCACAATCTTTCTTTTTACGTTCTCCCGTCCATCCTGAATTTTGCTTGGTAAGCTACTCTCAGAAAATTTTAAGATTCTAAATTTCGCCCTGTCTTGAATGATTTCTGATCGCTATGGTACGGAAAACAGGTCCGAATACTGTTACAGAAGCAATGACAAATGCATGCCAATTTAAACGAGCGTAGGCCCTACTAGACTGCTGATCTTTCATAGAAGCTCGAAATTTATCCCGGGTTTCATTGCGAGATGCTTATAATAATTACCAAAACGAAACTTCTTTGCCTTGAGACCTAGTAGAAAATCCAAAGAGATTCTTATCGTATATAATGTACGCAAGCGGTAAGACACAATCAATGTCCTCTCTGCACGTCAGCAACGGAAATACTAACAATGGCAGCGCTGCGAAAGCAGAATTGCTAAACACAGCCACCCGAAATTCCCCCATTAAAGAAGAAGAAGTAAATGTACCAGAATTCGAATCAAGAACAGCTGCCAACATGAATAAGTTAGAAGCAGGTATGCGTGGATTACTGAAGGAACTTGAATCAATAAAAGCTAGTCTTCCGATACAGACTGTATACCAATTGGGCTCCCTTCAGAGTATGCTGATGCGACAGCTCTGTCCTTAATAGCGCTACATAACAGCTCACTCGACGAAAGGTCCATACTCAAAGACTGTGGTGTCATCAGTATTGAAGAAAGGCAATAGCAGTAACCCACTAAATTAAAGGTCCATATCATTAACGTCGATGTGCAGCAGGATTTTGGAACATACATTGTGTTCTAACAATATGAATTACCTCGAAGAGAAAGGTCTATTGATACATAGTCAACAAAGATTAGAAAACATCTTTCTCGTTAAACACAACAAGCGCTTTACTCAGCAGAAGTTTATAGTGCTATGACAAAGGATTTAAAACTGATACCGTGTTTCTAGGTTGCCAGAAGGCTTTTGACACCGTACCTCACAAGCGACGTGTAATCTAATTGCGTGCTTATGAAATGTCGTCTCATTCACGCGACTGGATTCATAATTTCCCGTCAGACAGGTGAAAGTTACTAGTGATTGACGGAAAGCCATCGGGTAAAATAGAAGTGATTTCTGGTGTTCACCAAGGTAATGTATAGTCATTCTGTTGTTCCTTATCTATATAAAGGATTTAGGTGACAATCTGAGCAGCCGTCTTCGGTTGTTTGCAAATGATGCTGTCGTTTATCATCCAGTAAAATTCTGTAGCCTGGTGCATGAACCTGATAACCACACAACGCTACTTTTGAGGTATCTAATAAAACGCAAACTGAAAATATTTTACAGGTTATGACGGAATTATATTTTACTTATCTTTGCCTTTTCAAAGTTAACAACATAAACTAATTATCTGCAAGTGTTTGACAATAAAACTTAATGTTCTGTCTATGAGAAACAATAAAAAATTCACCAAACAAAATTTAATTATTTAATTGCATGAACCTGATAAACTACAATGACTATTTTTCCACTCATCATCACATGAATTTCTGACTCACTTTCAGTCTGAGAGTGTTGACGTTGTTGCTGCTACTCTTGTGTTTTTGATATTTCGCTTGACGACACCGTAGTTTGCATGGAGTAGGCACTTTACTCCTCAGTCCATCATTAAATTCTCGATCTTCTTCAGGTATAAATCGGCACAGTTTCCTCAGGTCCTTCAGTTTAGGTTCATTGATTAGCAGGCGGTATTGGTAGACAGTTGTTAGGCATATTGTGGGTATCGCGCATTCCTTTGCAATGTCTGCTTCTTCGTATTTTTCCATTACTGGGTTGTATGATTATGCGACGCAGTATTTTCCTTGCAAGCGTTGGGTAATCATGATTTGTGCAGACTTTTGTATTCTCACAATGTTGTTATCAGCGTCTATCTTCCTAAATGTTTAATAGTGCTTCAAATTTTCAGCTGACACAAAGTGTTCCTCGGTCATACGTTTAACATGAAAAGCCTGTTTCTTCTTGCATGTTTCTACTAATTTGTGCCAATCTTCTGCTGTAGATACAGCAAAGATTTTCCTTTTCTTATTTTCTGTAACACCGAAGCCACAGTCACAAAATAAAAGTGTATGCCCAAGTACGGGAACTCTGTGTTCTACTGTGTGGAATAATTTCTATTCATAAACAACATAGTATCAAATAGATATCAAACACATATTTTTTGTTTGGCCTCACATGACTCTTACCTAGCGATCAAGTATTTGGCTTCTGCTGTTCCTTCTGGTTGTTTTATGTATGCATATAAACATGATAGATAAGTGAGTCTCTTCTTTAGAGTCATGGACTGCAACATTTTGAGTCCACAATTGCCTTAAATAAAATGTGACACTGGTATTCATGTGTGGAGTTCGTAGGCTCTGCTATGTATTAAATGCTATTGTGATAAGCGTTTCACTTCCAGAAACATTCTCAAAATCTATTTTCATTTGAGTTTGGGTTCGCTAAAACGTAAATTCAGTTCTGAAAATGTGTGTGAAGAGGGTCGATGTTGATGGTTCTTGTGCGTTGCCAGTACAACTCTGCGTGTATAAATCATTTAGTTTTCTTTCAGGAGACGTGTATTTTCTATTAGGATTATGTCTCCTTGTGTAATGATTCCTCCATTTGGATATTCTGTCGATGAAATCTCGAATAATATTCCTCCATATTCCAGATATCTTGTTTGTTCTTGACTGCTGTTTTCCCCTCTTGTCTTGTCAGTGTTCCATTCTCTTTCCTCATATAGGCTGTATAATTAATTTTTGCTACTTTAATTCCTAGACCGCCGGCTCGTCCTTGTTTAAAAATTATAATGTTCTCTGTACTTACTGATAGGCTACATGGAACACTGATGCTTCCAGCTTTTCTTTCATTTTTTGTGTTAATTAGCTGCGCAACACTTCTTAGCTGGCGAAAGAGTGATGCACTTAGAGAGGAAAAATCTCTGAGCAGTGGGATCGGGAAGGCTGTAATATTGAGATATGAAAAATAGAGTGTAGCAACATGAATATTTAAATTTCACTAATTTATTCTCTTTTGCTGCTGGTGTTTATATGGTACACACCTTCCATTATGTTAAGTGAATAACTGGATTTTACTATTAAATAAGTTCATCTGTTTATACGACTAAAAATATATTTCAGTATCTTAAATCAAAGTAAATTTGACTCCGCTAACATTGGAAAGTCAAGCGTTCTTGCAGCAGAAAGCCTCTTATTATTATGTTCAGTCATTTCCCGAGGGTTATCACGTTCTTGCACAAAAGAATGCTAAGCTACCAATGTGGAGTGAAAATGGAAACAGAAATAAACTCCATTATTTAGCAAATGACAACAGATGGCATTAGCAATTACTCAGTTGTATTAACTCAGTTTTTTAAGAAATATAGCTTATCAGGTTGATGCACCAGGTCACAGAATTGCAGAATGCTTCAGATAATGTTCCCGTATAACCCTAAATAATGTAAAGTATGAAGACAACCACATGAGTGCTAGAAGGTACCAGTTAAACATCGGTTACACGATAAATCAACCAAATCTAAAGGCTGTAAATGCAACTAAATGCCTAGGTGTTACAGTTACGAACAACATTAGCAATTACTCAGTTGTATTAACTCAGTTTTTTAAGAAATATAGCGTATCAGGTTGATGCACCAGGTCACAGAATTGCAGAATGCTTCAGATAATGTTCCCGTATAGCCCTAAATAATATAAAGTGTGAAGACAACCACATGAGTGCTAGAAGGTATCCGTTAAACATCGGTTACACGATAAATCAACCAAATCTAAAGGCTGTAAAGGCAACTAAATGCCTAGGTGTTACAGTTACGAACAACTTAGATCAGAAAGAACGCATAGAAAATATTGTGAGGAAGGTGAATTAAAGACTGCGTTTTATTGTCAGAACACTTAGAAGAGATTTACTAACAAGACTGCCTGCACTACCATCGCCCGTCTCGTTTCGGAGTATTACTACGCCGTGTGGAGTACATAGCAGATAGGGCAGCACGTTTTGAACTATCAAGAAATAGGGGAGAGGGTATGCGGACATGACACAGGGTTTGGGGTGGACATCATTTAAACAAAGGCGTTTCTCGTAATGGCGTGATTTACTCACGAAATTTCAGTCACCAACTTTCTCATCCGCGTGCGAATATTTTGTTGACGCGGACCTACATAGTAGGAAACAAGCATTACATTAATAAATCAGAGCTCGCACGGAAAGATAAGGGTGTTCGTTTTTTCCGAAAGCTATTCAAGAGTGGAGTAACAGAGAATTATCGTGAAGGTGATCCGAAGTACCATCTGCCGGGCACTTAAGTGAGATTTGCAGAGTAACCGTGTAGGTGTAAATGTAGATGTAGATTTTAATGAATATCAATTTCGTTAAGGTCTTCATAAAATTCTGTGAGCCAGTTGTTACGCTTTCGTTAAACATAACCGCTTCAGTCCCTACAGTTTCATAAAGTTTCAGTAGGTGATGGCGCTATACATAGCTTTCAAAATGGCTTTTAGAACGGAGGTGCGCTCCAAGTAAAAGGTTGTTATTGAGTTTCTTTTGGTGGATAACTAGTGCATCGCAGACATTCAAACGAGCTTGCAGAAAGGTTACGGATATCTAGCAGTGAAAAAAAAGCACTGTGAGTCGTTAGGCGAGGTACACTACTGGCCAATTAAAATTGCTACACCACGAAGATGACGAGCTACGGATGCGAAATTTAACAGACAGGAAGAAGACGCCATGTTATGCAAATGATTAGCTTTTCAGAGCATTCACACAAGGTTGGCACCGCGGCACCTACAACGTGCTGACATGAAGAAAGTTACCAAGACAACAACCATCTGCACGAACAGTACGACGACGTTTGCAGCAGAATGGACTATCAGCTCGGAGTCCATGGCTGCAGTTACCCTTGACGCTGCATCACAGACAGGAGTGCCTGCGATGGTGTACTCAACGAAGAACCTGGTTGCACGAATGGCAGTCATTTCTTCGGATGAATCCAGGTCCTGTTTACAGCATCATGATGGTCGCATCCGTGCTTGGTGACATAACAGTGAACGCACATTGGAAGCGTGTATTCGTCGTTGCCATACTGGCGTATCACCGAGCTTGATGGTACGGGGTGCATTGGTTACACGTCACGGTTACCTCTTGTTCGCATTGACGGCACTTTCAACAGTGGACGTTACATTTCATATGTGTTGTGACCCGTAGCTCTACCTTTCATTCGATCCCTGCGAAACCCTACATTTCAGCAGGATAATGCCCGACCGCATGTTGCAGGTCTTGTGCGGGCCTTTCTGGATTCAGAAAATGTTGGACTGCTGCCCTGGCCAGCACATTCTCCAGATCTATCACCAACTGAAAACGTCTGGTCAATGGTGGCCGAGCAGCTGGCTCGTCACAACTTGATGAGCTGTATTATCATGTTGAAGCTGCATGGACAGCTGTACCTGTACACGCTATCCAGGCTGTGTTTGACTCAATGCCCAGGCTCATCAAGGCCGTTAATACGGCCAGAAGTGGTTGTTCTGGGCACTGATTTCTCAGGTTCTATACACCCAAATTACGTGAAAATGTAATCACATGTCAGTTCTAGTATAATATATTTGTCCAATGAATACCAGTTTATCATTTGCATTTGTTCTTGGTGTAGCAATTTTATTGGCCAATAGTGTATCTGTCATCGTCGCGACAAGGTGGCGCAAATCTGTACGACATCCCCTGTGCCGGCCGACCACACACAAAATTTCAGTGTTTTCTTCACCACAAAAATGTAAACAGACTTCTCCTTGTCCACGAAAACGCAAGATCGCACAAATATGAGCACCCGAGAGAAGCTCACGAATTTCATTGGACTGTTCTTCCTTGTCCATCTTACAGCCCCGATCACGCACCTTCTGACTTCCGTCTGTTTTGCCCAATTAATGCTGTATTCGGCGGTATGAAGTGCGTTCACGAACGGGAGGTTGTTGATGCAGCAAGACGTTGGCTCCAGCGTTGACTCGTAGAGTGGTACAATGCAGGCATACAGGCCCTCTCGGTAAAGTGGTGTAAGGCCGTCACATTTAACGGAGATTAAGCTGAAAAACAGGGTTCTGGAGCCCAAAGAATGGACAATATTATGGTGTATTGGAATCCTGAAGAAAACCAACCTGGTTTCAGAGGAAAAATGTGTGGCATCACTTACAAAACGCCCCTCGTACATAGGTGAATGTAAAATTGTAATCTCCATTTTGTTATAGTATCTGCCGTGATTTCTTTATCATCGAAATTCCATTTTAGTAATTTATTCCTAAGATGATTACGAGAATCTGTCCTTCATTTTTCCAATCATTTTAATTTGTGTTCTGGCGTCAATTATCATACTTTCACATATATAAAGTGCTTCTATTTCAGAATGAGATTGTCACTATGCAGTGGAGTCTTCGCTGATATGAAACTTCCTTGCAGATTGAAACTGTGTGCCGGACCGAGACTTGAACTCTTATCACCGCTCTCACTGGTAGAGCACTTTCCCGCGAGAAGCAATGGTGCCGAGTGCGAGTCTCGGTCCGGCACACAGTTTTAATGTGCCAGCTTCTGTTTCAACAACCGTGTTATAGTGTCGTAATTTCCTTACTTGGTGTTTTTTTTTTTCAGACGAATTTGTATGTTGTTTATAATTTTCGAATTTTTTCTGTATTAGTTTCCCTATTTACTTCTACCAACGAAATTATTTTTTTTCCCAAGTCTTGAATTTGTCTACATGGGAGACGTCTACTTTGGCTCTTAATGATTGTTTGTGGACTAGTGATCCTTTTAGCGTGTCGCTTTCTATGAAGTTTGGAGCATTTGTCTTTGCGTCTATGGCATCTCACTGCAGAAGACACTATAAGTAAAGCTTGTGTTTTGAAGATGGCTAATGTTGTTTTTTTTCCGAAACTTTCGTGGGTGTTCCGTGTATGTGCTGTGCACGCGGCAGATGCGCAAATACAAATCAAACAGCAGGCGTTAATCAAGTTGCATTGTAGCCTCTGGGATCGAATGGTTCATCAGGGAGCCTGGCCTAATCAAGCGGTGTGTGTTGTGAACTGCCGGCAAAACGAGCGACGCTGCAGCCCCGCTGACCCACAAACGTTCGACGGCTGCGAATCGAGACCTCAGCGGCCCCTACGCAGTGAGAATTCGTCGTGGCTAGCGGGGCTGGAGCCCCCCCTAACCACTGCCTCTCATTACTACCCGACAACGATATCATTACAATTGACCTCCCGTGGCGTGAACATGCAGAAGGTTTGCAGTTAGCAAGTCAACTGCTGAACAGAGTTCTACAACTATTGTAAGCTACTGTAGACTATCAGAAAATGGTTCAAATGGCTCTGAGCACTATGGGACTAAACATGTTAGGTCATCAGTCCGCTAGAAGTTAGAGCTACTTAAACCTAACTAACCTAAAGACATCACACACATCCATGCCCGAGGCAGGATTCGAACCTGTGGCCGTAGCAGTCGCGCGGCTCCGGGCTGGCGCGCCTAGAACCACTCGGCCACCGCGGCCGTCTGTAGACTATCATAAATAAGCGTAGTCTACGATAGTTTTCCTGTTAGCTTTGGTCAGTGGACATCATATTTACGTTACATGTACGTTAGGTGTATTGCATACCTATGGGTCGTTCTCTCATTTCGATCGCCTTGACTGCGTATGCGATCAGTATCTTACTATATTTCCCTAGAAAGTGGCAGCAGTGAAACATTTAGATAGATGAGGATACATAAATCACCATGTAACTTATGAAACATTTTTGGTCTATGTAGTTATACTCATATATTATACATAAAAATAAAGGGTATTTGTAGTACAATTAAAACTGTCTATGTTTAAATCTCCGCCATTGTCATTGCCGGTTCTAAGCACGGATGAGAAAGGAGGAAGGTTAGAAGATGGGTCAACCCCCACTTCTGTAAAAAAAAAAAAAAAAATAACCTTGTTAAAGAAAAAGACCAAAGGAACAACCGGATTGATCAAAACGTTGCCAAATCTTGATATGTAAATGGATTCTCTGAACTTAGAATTGGAACATGGAATGTAAAGTCAGTCATGACTTGGGGAATGAAACGATTTGGAGAAACGCTGCCCAGTGCTAGCAATTCAAGTGTCGAACATGCACGCAACTTCTGCGGGACAGATACGAACTCCGACCACTTTTTGGTCGTAGCCCAACTACGTCTGAAACTGTCCACCAAATGGCGAAGTATTGCGCAAAAGATTGTCAGCATTGACAAGGGAAAATAGAAAGATGTAGCAGTGAGACTGCACTATGGAATGCAGTACTACTGAGCGCTAGTGAAGAGTTTGTTTGCCTTCCAAAACGCTAAAGTAAACCTTGGTTTGATGAAGAATGTCGGAGATCCGTGGAGATCAGATCATTCAGGAGGCTAAAATGGCTAGAGCAACATCCAGACGATACAAAAATAGCTTATTGTGAGGCGAGGCGAAACACAGAGCAGCTAATAAGGAGGAAGACACGGGAACACCCAAAAAAATCTGTTGATAGCCGTCGAAGAGTCTCCTTTTTCCAGGCCTCAAGATTTGCCATAAGTGTCTACCGGCAACATATTTGGTTTTGACGAGTGAGACTAGTAAAGTGGTGCCACCACTAGACCAGGTAGACCAACTTAGAAAATCATTTTCAGAGTTTATTGAACCATGATAGACCAACAGTGCTGACAACTCAGATGCGGGTCCAATTTGATAAGAGGAAATCCGTCAACCATCAAAGGAAGAGATCTGCGTTGCACTAAAGGCCCTCAAGAGCATCAAGGCTCCAGGTGGTAGTGGTATCACAGCTGTGATGCTACGCCTGGGGGGGGGGGGGGGTGAAGCATTGATGGAGGCGTTGAAGTGGTTAATATGTATCATCTGGACAGTGGAAAAAATCCTGAAAAATGGAAGAGCGCATTTGCATATCCCATCTTCAAGAATGGAGATACTACACAAGTATCCAACTACCGCGGCATTTCATTACTGAGATTGGCTACAAAATACTTACAATGCTGCTCTTAAACCGCTTGAAACCATTGGATGAAGAAATTATAGGCCCTTATAAATGTGGGTTCAACCGTGGACGGTCGACACTTGATCATTTGTTTACCTTGAGGCAGATAACAGAAAAAATTTTCGAGTTTTAGACAAGCGTACGACAGCATTGACCGCTCCGTGCTATGGAAAACATTAGAATAACTCGACTTTCCACCTAAATACATCCAACTAATAGCAGCTTGCTACTTCCAACCAACTTGCCAAGTCAGGTTCGGCAGCCAGCTATCATCAGCATTCTGTATTCAAAATGGATTGCGACAAGGAGATCCATTGATGCCAATACTATTCAACTTGGCCTTGGAAAAAGTGAGACGCGACATTGGTCGAAACAGAGATATGCTTATGGTGGGAGCAGATACAATCCTGGCATTTTCTGACTATGTGAGCCTTGGCGACACCCAGAAGCAAGTAACTGCTGACACTTCACAATTCCTCCGTAACGCGAAACAAATAGGTGTGGTAGTGGACGAGTATAAACCAAAATACCTTGTTGTCTCACGACATGAAGCTCCTCTCCCCTCCATGCCTACCAACGAGTAAGAGAATTCAAATGCCTGGGATCCATACTTGCCAACAAAGCCGAAGTGACGAAACGGATGCAGCAACGAATAACAAACGCTAATCGCGTTTTCTTCGGCCTAAACAATTTATTCAAATCCCGGCTGATATCGCTAAAAAACAAGATTCAGCTGTACACGACATTAGAACGGCCGGTACATTTGTATGGTTGTGAAACATGGGCAACTTCAGCAACAACTGAAGAAATAAGTTGTGCGTCCGAGAGGAAGGTACTTCGAAAGAAATAAGGACCCGTCTACAATAACGTGGAAGGTAAATGGGAACGAAGAACAAAAGAAGCCATTTACTAGCGGTATGGAAAGCCACACATAGGCCAAATATTGGAACAGAAGAGACTACAGTGGTTTGGCCACATCTTCCGACCCGTTGGATCCCTCCCTAACCGTGGTCTTCGTTTCCAACCTGCTTGGAGACGCCCACAGGGACGACCGAGAACGGGATGGAAGGATCGGGTACAGGCCATACTCAAACAAGTGGAGCCGACAGCTGTAGAAGATGAGGCTGGGGACTGACAGTGATGGACCATCATCTGCAATAAATGTCTCCTGCACTGAGATTGTGACTGACTGGTGTTTTTTCTTTTCTTAATGTGTATCTTTGCAAATTTGTAAAATGTGCAGTTTGTGATATTCCTTTTATGTTGTGGTGTGTATCCTTTTTGTTCTGCTGCAGGCCTTAAAGACCCGTAAATGCCAGAAACGATGGTGTTTAATTTTGGTTATATTCGAAAATTGTTGAAATAGAGAGACTTTATAGTAAACGTTAAAAATATATTCAGATTCATTATACAGCGCTAAGAAATGCAGTTTGGTTGCAAAATGGGAGATCAGAAAACGCAAAACAATAACATGTGAAGCATCGCTTCAGTGTTTAGTCGAACTTACATAAAACCTGTTTCTGTCGTTCATAAACAACTTTCACACTTACCAATTATAATAGGAAACTCTTGCCATTGATCATGTTGAGGAACACTCTATTGAGTACATAACGACAACGATGATTATATAGATTGTTTTATGTCTGTTCATGTAAAGTGTACTTGCATCAAAAGTAATTCCTTTGTTTACGTAAGAGTACAGAAGTTACACTATGAACTAATTTGTTATTATATATAAAACACCAGCTATATTTTTAAGGACATAAAATACTCAGTGGACTGACACTAGACGATAAACAGTTCTAATAACAAGCAAAACAAACAAAAAGCAAAGAGAAGTCGGCTCCCATTTTTTCTCTCACAAATTCATTTTTGTTTCTTTCCCTTTCAATGTTACCAATACTACCGATAATCCTACTACTTACTACGTCATTAATATATTGTACCAAAACTACCGAACTTTCGTTTTGGTAGAGTACACCTCTAGTACCGACTAATAAATGCATATCGAGCTGCGAATGATTTTGAGACAGTTCTGTATATACTATCAACTGGTTCGGCTTCTCCTCGTAAAATATCGGGATACAAACTCGCGATAAGCCGACCGAACCTTACGCTCAGGTGAAATAATATTCTGAAAAACGTTCCGAATCTGTTGTTTTTCAACTTATGGAATCAAAAACAGTCTTTCATCACTGATTCTTGTTGTCCTTAGTATCTAGTTTCGATCAGTTACATTATCATCATGTTTGTTTGCCTCCTTAAACTAGTAAACAAAACTAACAAATTTTATTGTCAAGATTAGCACCGTCACAAGAAACAAAACAAAAGAAAATAATAATACTGTGACAAACATGCAAGATCATTAATGCAGCATCACCATCAGAACGCTTGACAATTTGATGACGCCTTGTCCGATGAAGATACCTAACTGACCGAAACCGCGCATTAAATAAAGTAATAATTTGCGCACAGTGACTGTTTTGCATCCACAAGTTCTTGTTATTTTGAATCGTTGTGTTCCCCACTATATAAAAGGCGAAAACCGGTTAAATAAATCCAAATTCTTTTAAAAAGCCATAGTGAATGTAAAGTTCCGCAACGCTACTTGAAAACTACAGTTACGGTAAATACACTGAAGGGCCAAAGAAACGGTACACCTGTCTAATATCGTGTAGGGCGTCCGCGAACACGCAGATTTGCCGCAACACGACGTTGCATGAACTCGACTAATGTCTCAGGTTGTGTTGGAGGGAACTGACACCATGAATCCTGCAGGGCTGACCATAAATCCGTAAGAGTATGACGGGAGATCTCTTCTGAATAGTACGCTGGGAGGCATGCCAGATATGATCAATAATGTTCATGTCTGGGGAGTTTGGTGTCCAACGGAAGTGTTTAAACGCAGAAGTTTGTTCCTGGAGCAGCTCTATAGCAACTCTAGACGTATGCGCAGTCACATTGTCTCCTGCCCGAATTGCCCAAGACCGTCGGAATGCACAATGCACATGAATGAATGCAAGTGATCAGGAAGGATGCTTACGTACGTGCCACCTGGAAGAGTCGTATCTAGACGTAACAGGGGTCCGATATCACTCCTACAGCACACGCCCACACCTTTACAGAGCCTCCACCAGCTTAAGCGGTCCCCTGCTGACATGCAGGGTCCATGGATTCATGAGGTTGTCTCCATACCCGTATACGTCCATCCGCTCGATACAATTTGAAACGAGACTCGTCCGACCTGGCAACATGTTTCCAGTCATCAACAGCCCAATATCGGTGTTGACGGGCCCAGGCGAGGCGAAGTCATCAAGGGTACTCGAGTTGGCCTTCGGATCCGAAACCCAGTATCGATGATGTTTCATTGAATGGTTCGCACGCTGAGAATTGTTGATGGCCCAGCACTGAATTCCGAGCATTTGCAGGAGGATTGCACGTCCGTCGCGTTGATCGATTCTCTTCAGTCGTCGTTGGTCCCGTTCTTGCAGGTTATTTTTCCGGCAGCAGAAATGTCGGAGATTTGATGTTTCACCGGGATCCTGATATTCGCGGTACACTCGTGAAATAGTCGTACGGAAAATCTCCACTTCATTGCTGCCTCGAAGACTGTGTCCCATGGCTCCTGCAGCGACTCTAACACCACGTGAAAACTCGCTCACATCTTGATAACCTGCCGTTTTAGCAGCACTAACCGATCTAACAACTGCGCCAGACACTTGTTATCTTATATAGGCGTTGTCGACTGCAGCGCCGTATTCTGCCTGTTTACATATCTCTGTATTTGAATACGCATACCTATACCAGGTTCTTTGAAGCTTCAGTGGCCTTGTACAGCATGTCAAATGGCTCAATCAGTTGTAATAAACTTGAATCAAGATGTGAACACAGAAAAAAATCGTATTAGTGTATTAATAAATGCTACTTAAAATAAATTTTTTGGAAGTTTGACATTATACTTATTGTTAGTCAGACATCCTTCACAATTGCGCCGGCCGAAGTGGCCGAGCGGTTCTAGGCGCTTCAGTCTGGAACCAAGCCACAGCTACAGTCGCAGGGCGTGGATGTGTGTGATGTCCTTAGGTTAGTTAGGTTTTAGTAGTTCTAAGTTCTAGGAGACTAATGACCTCAGATGTTAAGTCCAACATCCACATCTACATCTACATCTACATCTACATGCATACTCCGCAATCAACCATACGGTGAGTGGCGGCGGGTACCTCGTACCACAACTATCATCTTCTCTCCCTGTTCCACTCCAAATCAAAACGAGGGAAAAAGAACTGCCTATATGCCTCTTTACGAGCCCTAATCTCTCTTATTTTTGTGGTTTTTCCGCGAAATATAAGTCAGCGGCAGTAAAATTGTACTGCACTCAGCCTCAAATGCTGGTTCTCTAAATTTCCTCAGTAGCTACTCACGAAAAGAACGCCTCCTTTCCTCCAGAGACTCCCACCCGAGTTCCTGAAGCATTTCGGTAACAAATTTCCAGTAACAAATCTAGTAGCCCACTTTTGAATTGCTTCTATGTCCTCCCTCAATGCAACCTGATAGGGATCCCAAACGCTCCAGCAGTACTCAAGAATAGGTCGTATTACTGTTTTATAAGCGATCTTCTTTACAGATGAACCACATCTTCCGAAAATTCTACCAATGAACCGAAGACGACTACCCGCCTTCCACACAACTGCCATTACATGAAATACAATTGGACGCGAACACGCGATATACTTTTAGAATGCTGCGCGCTTACCGCTAGACCACAGTGCTCAGAGCAATTTGAACCATTTCAAAATGGCGGTTTACCACATTGATTCGTGTATTGCTCTCAACACAACTTGAAAGTGAAGTAAAAAGTACACGTTCCTATAATTCGTTTTTCTATGCTTCAGTCAGACGCATGGAGAAACACACAGTCTAACGTCGGGTTGCTTGCAGCCAAAACATATATGCGTTGCCGATCAAACCATACCTGTATCACAATACACTGGATGCTAAAACAATATTCCTCATCATTTCGTTACTTTGGGTCACATGGTGTAACGAGACTGGCGCCATCTGGAAACCGAAAACAAGAAGCAAACTAAGCATAGAGAGTTAGGTCTTATGGAACTATTGCCCAACAAAGTCACATCCGAGTTTCCGCATTGTTTCCTTCCATACATCTCTCACCGCTCTCCAGTTCATTTACCATCGTCTCGTACTTCTGCTCATCCTACTTACCTACCCTCTTCCCCTTTTCTTTTGTCGTGTTTTTTCTTCGTATCTCACAAAACCTAGCCCTCACTTAAACAGCGCACTTGCCTACCATGCCCTCGTTACGCCACTGATCCTCCAGCAACTGGATTAAGGTCCTCCTAAAAGGCACGACTGCTGGAAATCTTCCTCGCTGTTTGTCGTTGCTAGGCGACCAGCCGGCGGCTCAGTCCTGACGACCATGTTTTTCCGCGCGGCCCGTTTACGAGCGGAATAGTAGGAGGGCGGCGCCTGGCTGGAGCGGCCTGGGAGGAGAGGAGAATTAGCAGCGTGGCCGGGACGGGGCACCCAGCGGCGGCCCAAATGGACGCGCGAGTCGCCGGGCAGGGCTGCGTGCCGCTAATAAAACGGCCCGCGGCAGTAAACGAGGGCCTAATACGCGCGTCACGGCTCCCGCTGTTCCCTCGCCCGCACTTGACCTCGGTTTACGCTACACGACGCTTTCAGGGGGACAGGGTTTACTACTTCATTTATCCATACCACTATATTTGCCCACAGTAAATTGTTCTCTGTCTGTAATGCCTTCCATGTCGAGATTATTAATCTGTCAATTTGTATAAGTAAAATTATTTTTTATTTGATGTAAGAAAAAAAGAAAATAGGTCGCACGGACAGAGGCTGTGTGTAATTACTATATGCAGCGCTTCGTGAAATAAGATGGTCCGAAACCATTACAACTTGACCCTGCCCTAGTGATAAATTTACCAAATATGCTACTCGTTTAGCTTCAGTATTAGGCCACACAAATACGGAGTGAACCTAAAGTTCGTTAGCATTTGTAAATTCAGTACCTCACTAAATGACTTAGGTAGAGAGGTAAAAATTGACACACGTTCTTGAAATGGCATGAGGTTTTAATGAAACCAAAAAAATAGAACAAATTGACCATCACATGGCTCTTCATATGACAAAAAAGCCATAATTTGCATAATAACTGATTTTAGTCAAAGACGACGATTTTTAAAACAGCTCCTCAACATGTCGGCCGTCATTCATCATCAATACCTGTAGTCGAGAGACAATGGTTCAAAATGGTTCAAAAGGCTCTGAGCACTATGGGACTTAACTGCTGAGGTCATCAGTCCCCTAGAACTTAGAACTACTTAAACCTAACTAACCTAAGGACATCACACACATCCATGCCCGAGGCAGGATTCGAACCTGCGACCGTAGCGGTCACGCGGTTCCATACTGAAGCTCCTAGAACCGCTCGGCCACACCGGCCGGCCCGAGAGACGATGTTGTGAAAACTGTTGTACAGTATATCAGTAGGTACGGTGAGAAATTTCCGTCGGATCTTGTCTTTTAACATCCCTAATGCGGATGGACGATCACTGTGGACTTGCGACTTCAGGTACCCCACAATCAACAGGGGTGGTCTGGCGACCTGGGAGGCCAAGAATGAAGGACGTAGTGGCTCAACACGCGATCCTCAGCAAACGATGTGCGAAACAGAGTTTTTACGCGTGTAGGAAATATGGGACTGAGTGACATCTTGCACAATAGTCGTGCCTTCTAGCAACTGTTTATCAACCAGGCTAGGTATTATGCGTGTCTGTAACGTATAGCCGCACGTCGCATCTGTCGATCTTCTGAGCCAGCTGTGGTGGCGACGGTCTGCCGCGACACTCTGCCGCCATACTGAGCGGAGCAGGTCCCATGAGAAATGCGAGCCCCACAACGAACTTGTGACATCACACTAGTAGCCTCGTCTGCGATGATTCGCAAACGCTTGACTCCATGCAGCCGGCCGCAGTGGTCTCGCGGTTCTAGGCGCGCAGTCCGGAACCGCGCGACTGCTACGGTCGCAGGTTCGAATCCTGCCTCGGGCATGGATGTGTGTGATGTCCTTAGGTTAGGTAGGTTTAACTAGTTCTAAGTTCTAGGGGACTGATGACCTAAGATGTTAAGTCCCATAGTGCTCAGAGCCATTTGAACCATTTTTTTGACTCCATGCAGGCTCCATTGGAATTTAGTTTGTCAAGGAAAAAGTGTCCACTAAAGATAACTTTGTCATGTACTATCGAGAGCCTGCATACAGTTAATTGCGCAGTTATTAATGTCGCTTGTTATAGTTACTCGCCCCCTACCAGAGACGGCTGCTGGCACGCTAAGACCTGCATTGTCACATGCTGTGACGTACGCACCATGGCGTGTCTGTCTCATTCGCGTTGCGGTGACGCGTCCCTAGATGTCCGGCCATACGACTGGTCCGTACGAATCCAAGCAAATGGATGGCATTTTCCAATTTCCATACGTGAAATTGGTTGGAAAATTTAAGGCCGAAGAAACCAGAACTTCCACTCCTGTCTTCTGATAGGTGCAAATGCTTGGAGCACGTAACAAATACGTCTTGCTGACTCGTCAGTGCAACCCCTACCGACTTCATTCGCTCCCTGTACACAGAGGTGAAGCTGCTGAGATTCTGAACAGAAGTTACTGGAGCATGGACGAGTCGAGTCACAGCAAACAGCTGCTGCTCCATGACAAAGTAAGTATAATGTGCTGCTTCAGTTCACATGTAAAGCACTGATATTTGGATGGGAGCTAGTTCCATTTTCGGTTAGGATTCTCTATAATAATAAACTTCAATCGTTGGGGGCCGTGTCGGATTCTCGTGAGCGGTGCTTTTAGTATTGTTTTCCACAAATTCAGTTGCAACCGAACTTGGTCCTTAATTGATCACAATTCAGTTCACCTATCGTATTCCCCATTAAATTTCATGAGTCTTTTCAGTGCGAGTCACACGCTGACTTCCAAGAGTCAAAAGAGGTGAACTTTACTTTCGATTACTCTGTGAGTTTAAATCTTTTTGTGTGAGCAGCTGCGCATCCATATTGCATTTCCTTCGTCAACAAATTCTTGCTGACTAATAATGATCGGAACTTTATTATCATTTGGTCGAATGTAAACATACGATCAGTATTTCATTACTCGACCTTAATTACTTATTAGTGTTGCGATTTTTTTATCCGTCGGTGTACATATCAGACAGGATCAGCAGCTCCATAAAAATGTTTGCTGAAGTTGCTGTTGTCTTCAAGAACTTACAGTCGATGGACGATAGTGAGCGGATGCAGAGGAGCAGAATTTCCTCTAGGTGTAAATAGTGACGTGTCTAATAAACAGAAAGAACCTTACGATATTTATTAGAAAATTTGTGACAAACATCTGGAACACGTAGCATCGCTTAAACATTTATAGACAATACTTAGAAACCATATGACAAGGGACGAACAACAAGTGAATGGCGAACTCATATTAACCGAGTAAGATGGGGCAATGGTTAGCACACTGGACTGGCTTTCGGGGGGGGGGGGGGGGGGGGGGATGACCGTTCAAACCTGAGGCCACCCAATTTAGGTTTTCTGTTATTTCTCTAAATCGCTTAAGGCAAATGCCGGTATGGTTCCTTTGAAAGGGCACGGCCGATTTCATTCCCCATCCTTCCGTAATCGGAACTTCTGCTCCGTCTCTAATTCCCTCGTTGTCAACGGGAAACCAAACACTAATCTCCACCTCCTCCAACTCATATTAGTTGCAGTGGTTCTGGACAAAGTCAGCTCTTCTGTTAATAAAAGTATATATGAGGGGTCAGTGGACAATCATTCACATATTAGTCTATTGTTCGAGATATTGGTGTGCTTAAGAATTGGTGCGACATTGATCGTTCAATTAATTCAGTGATGCGCTGCTTGTATAGTGATAGGTCCAAATGGCTCTGAGCACTGTGGGAATTAACATCTATGGTCATCAGTCCCCTAGAACGTAGAACTACTTAAACCTAACCAACCTAAGGACATCACACACATCCATGCCCGAGGCAGGATTCGAACCTGCGACCGTAGCGGTCACGCGGTTCCCGACTGAAGCACCTAGAACCGCACGGCCACACCGGCCGGCTATATAGTGGTAGGTCTGTAAATCCAATACGCGAATATAACTTAGTTAACATAAACGGGAATATTTCCAAGAAGGTCCACATTGATGTAGAGAGACCTGTATTCGAACGAAAGAAACCTGTGCGACCATAATGCTGTCACCATTGCGTATCACGCTAAGGGATGACGGGAATAAGGTAAGACACAGTAGGAGGTATAGAGTGATATATAAACATCCGTTTTTTCCGTCGGTCATTGCGTGAGTGGAACAGGATAATAAATGACTAATGTCAGAGCTACGTACAGTCCGCTATACACTTTACTGTAGCTCGCGGAAAACGTATCTAGCTGTAGTCAGCAAGATAAGATTTCCGCCCCAGAAAATTTCACAGTGTGGCGAACCGAGACAGTACCTCCATACTTAAGGCGAGCTTCATTTTTTCGCACATAAATCAAAGCGACAGCAGGCTACGGTTACTGGGGAAGCAGTTGCTCCACCCTGCATGACCCTGCAAGGGGCCCGCAGCTTGTCTGGGGCGCGTTAATCACGCCGCGTCGGGGAAATAGGGGGCGCCGTAGCGCTGCGGAGGGTTGTGGAGGAGCACCTGCTGCTGCAACTTAGCCCTGCGCCTACTCAAACATCGCCCTGAGCAAACTGTGAAGCAGTGTTAACCGACCATGCTAACTGTGCTCTCCACCAGTATAGTTTTTGCACGCTCTTGTTTGGTTCTGTATACGAATGCGCAGAGTCTTTATTAATACACCAGAAAACTAGCACAGGACAGCGTTAAAAATGTACAATATCTGAAAGGACTGGATCGACGTGAGTGAGCAAACTTGATGGTGGAAGCATAAGACCATCACAGATGCTCACATAATCGTTAACAGCACAGCCGGCCGCGGTGGTCTAGCGGTTGTAGGGGCGCAGTCCAGAACCGCGCGACTGCTACGGTCGCAGGTTCGAATCCTGCCTCGGGTATGGATGTGTGTGATGTCCTTAGGTTAGTTAGGTTTAAATAGTTCTAAGTTCTAGGGGACTGATGACCACAGATGTTAAGTCCCATAGTGCTCAGAGCCATTTGAAACGTTATCAACACAAATATAAATAGTCCGTATAGCAAACAGTTCGTACGTCAATAAATAAAGAGCAACCAGGTTCCAGTAGCGCATCGAGATCATTATACCGATAGTCTTCAATAGGTGTACGATCTGTCAATGGAACTCCCGTCAGTTGGTTGCAAAAGTATTCCAGCCTCTATGTGGCAGGCCCAGATGATTTGCTGGGAGCGATGCGTATCCTGAGTTGCCGTGATCCAAAATCTTCTTGACTCAGTAACATGTGACATCGCTGACGTTATCTGGATTAGATACAAGACTGGCATCATCTACTTAAATAAGTAGATCATTACGCCTTTGCAAGCCATGCATGTATGTTAATCGCAAGTGTCCATTTTAGTCGTGAGCGTCTCTTGAGCCACTTTGTGTGCGTGACCTTCAGTTAGATTTTGCGGCGAAAACCAAAGTGCGCTAAGTCTAAATGGAGATGTCACCGCTGCATGCTTGTAAGTGTGTAGGCGCTCGTGACTAATCTCATAAAACGCTCAGGCTAGACTGAGTAGCACTCACCCCTCGGCCCAGAATTCTAGTGGTAGTAGAGGCTGAGCAGGTGAGGTGGTGGCGCAACAAGCGTAAGATGCAGAATTTGGAGAGCCAGCGAGGGTGGCTGTCATACACACAAAGCTTTCATTCAAACTCCATTGTCTAGATACAAATTAACTGTTCATGATTTTGCAACATAGGCTGTCTTATCCAGTGCAGCAAAAGGCACACTGAGTCGCACACTCGTGCACAGCGAGAAATGCGTAAGCAGCACTCGGAAGGCTCTGGGCATTGCTGCAGATCAGGACCCAACAGCCACGTTGTGCTGGTAGCGAGATCGGAAGTCTGCAGGCGCAAGCCTACAGCGGCTTACTAACAGCGAGTGCGGCACAACCCAGCGCTCTCGCAGGTGTACGCGCGCTAAGGCGTGTACCAGTGGCATACCATACACGGTAGGAGTCGAGAAGGCTGAAACCAAGGACCCCAACCAGTAACTCTGCATATAGCTAGGGAAGCGGTACCAAATACAGCCAAGAAGATGGTACTCAGATGCCTTGTCCTACAGGTTGAAGCTGGCAGCTTGCAGCAGCTAAGTCTCACCACAGCCGGCTGGCTGCAGCTTCGGAGGTGAAGTGCTCACACAGGCAACATCCAGCACAATAGAAATTAACCACAGGTTCGTCTCAGTGAGAACCTACGCAGAATACAAATCATCGGAGCATGGCGCTCTAGTACAAATTTCCCTCCTCCCTCCCCCCCGCCCTTTCCCCCGCGCCACGCGCCACCTACCACCGCTCCACCCACCCCGGAAGAGATCCCCTTAATTAGCTCAAGGCAGACCCTGTGAGACCTACTGGGGGGGGGGGGGGGGGAGTACCTACGCCTATAATATAAGCATATATTAGCAATCGGCAAATTCTTCTATTTATCGTTACTGCACAGAACCCACCAAAACCCCTCTAGTGAGAAAAAAGGTGGCAAAAAAATGCAAATTAAATGGCAAATTGACTTAAGCAATCGTAGATCGGATACTGTACCCTGTAACTGTCTATCAATGTTAAGTGGTACGTTGAATGCAATACGTCAAACCCCAGAGCTTATAGTTTGGGAGCACTAACAACAGATCGGAACACCACAAGTCAGAGTTGCGTATATTACCGACCAAATACTGCACGTGGATGCCTCACTGACGACGGTTGCTAGATGAAGTCGTCTGAGATTCAAACAGGTGTCGTCTGAACTGAAGACAGATCGTTGGCGTCCGTAATAATTATTACTATTGCCCAGATGACCAGACGAGCAAAGTTCTATCAGGAATTATCTGCAGGAAGAGCAGCAGAGAAGAGCGACAACAAAGCAGTAAGTCCCTGAGAACTCCTCTTCTGGAGCACAAGGTGAGTTTCCGCTACACTCTGTGAGAAACTGGCCAGTGGCGGCCGTTCAACAATCAAAGCACCAATCGTAAGACTTTAATAGACTCTCTAAGTTTACCACTGCCATTCTCTGCTAATTTTCCTACCAATGACTGACCTTCCCTCCAGTTCTGCCGAAGGCGTGGATCTTTAGCGAACGTCACTGTCGTCTAGCCAATCCCAGATATTGTGAGGAGCTCATTCTCGAAGCTAACAGAACCGTGCTGATGTAAGCTGTCTCCAACACACCGGTCGGCAAAGATGTGGCAAGAAGAGTGATAGTAGGCACTAGATCAAATGCGCCTATCAGGAGAGGCCAAAGACCGACTCGCAAGTAACAGGCCGCCAACGCCCCCTAGACCGCAAGTATTTAGATCGCCACCGCTGACCGTAAGTCAGTTCCTCAGTCTCGGTCACTCTCTGTCTCAGTCAGTCACTAGCTCAGATTAGTCACCAGCTCAGCCACTGACGCACCAAGTCACACCCCAGTTTGGCGTCTGTCACACATCGCGTAGCGGGACTTTTACTTCAGCATTAGTGAGGCTAATGTGGATTATTACGGAAGAGGCTGCACCAAAACACACGAAATCTCTTAAGAAAAGTAGCTTCGTGTTCTGGTAAACAAAGAACCCTGTTAATACATGTGTGCAGTTGTGTTGTAGAAAGACGTTACTGTCCACTAAATAACATCCTCTCCCTTCATTCCTATGGTATAATACTCAGTTGGAACCTGTTTGGATGGTTGTGTACGCGTGGCGCCGTATCGGCAGTTCGCCCAAAGTTGGGTGGCCGTTTCCGCGAATTGTTACAGAAAAGGTCCTCAGCTTGTGACTCGCGGTTCTCGCCGAAAATCAGCTTCCGGCCATCATGACGAATGCAAGAGTTCATTGCCCCGTACTCTGAATCCCGAAATGAAGGAGGACGATGCAGTGATTTGCTGTCCTTAACTGGAGATGTCAGCGGTCATCTCACCACCACAAAGTCTCATTTATAATCAGTTTGCCTTGCCTTCATTATTTCCTTCATTGATAGGATGCTGTGAAGTAGACGAGCTCGGATGTTCCGTGTTGTTCTCCGTTTACACTCCTCGCTCACGTTTTAGCTTGTAGATGCAACGCGTTGAGAACAGCGGCCTGGCTTCGACAACGCTGGCTCTCTTTGCGTGCTCCACATTCCGATTGTGACACATAATATGAGCTGGACATGACAAGCAATTTTGAAAACTGATATGTGCCCCCGGGAATTTGATATACTGCCAAAAACTCTTTCAGAGAAAATCTCTTCAGTGTGCGCCTCGTGTGGTACTTCGGAGCATGGTGCTCCCAAGTGCATGGACGCCTTCATTCAGAGAACGAGAGAGAGAAACGAGGTATGCTCCATTCTTTCAAAATGGTTCAAATGGCACTGAGCACTATGGGACTTAACATATGAGGTGATCAGTCCCCTAGAACTTAGAACTACTTAAACCTAACTAACCTAAGGACATCACACACATCCATGACCGTGGCAGGATTCGAACCTGCGACCGTAGCGGTTGCAGACTGAAGCGCCTAGAACCACTCGGCCACAAGGTCCAGCGCTCCACCCTCTTGTAATTTACTTTTTCATTCCCACGTTGCATTCTTTATCGAATGTAGCTGGAGGTTCTAACGCATGCACCACTAGACATTAAAACTCTCATACTGCTATTTGGCTCCCTCCATGCCTAGTGGTTGTTTTCGTTTCTGTTGCTGTTTTGTTCAGATTCAAGGCTGGTTTAATGAACCTCTCCAACCTTGTCTGTGCCGTCCATAACTACTGTAGTCTACATGCATATGAATATACTTGCTGTATGCAAACCTTGGTATCTCTGAACAGTTTTAACTCAACCACACTTTTTTGCATTGTCTAATGACTTTTCCTTGAAGCCTCGGGATGCGATAGATCAGCTGACCCCATATTTCTTTTTCCCCTGTTCTATTAAGCATTCTCATGTTGCACCACATTCCATAAACTTCTGTTTCTTTCTTGCCTAAATGTATCATCCTCAGACGAGACTACATTCCAGAAAAATTCTTACCGATAAAACGTTCTAATACTTAAATATTTATTCGACGTTAAAAAAATTTTCTTTTCTTGTTTCTTTTGCTATTGTCAGACTGCATGTTACAATCTGCGTACTTTAGTGATCGTCAATTACTTTGCTGTCCAAATAGCAGAATCTGTCTACTACCTTTCGTGTCTCATTTGCTGATCTAATTCATTCAGTGTCGCATACCTTGGATCTTCTATGTACCAGAATCATTATATTAGTTCTGTTGGTACTCATCGTATAATCGCTTTTCGAAGCACTACCCATTCCATGCAGCTGCACGTTCAAATATCGTATGGAATAAACATGCTGACTCACTTGCACATCTTGCTCATCGTTCGCTTGCAGATTTCAGACCCACCAATTATTTAACCTCACGTATTCAAAAATGAGTTATTAATATTGTTATAATTATATTATAAGTAGGGCCACGTTACACGCTAAATGAGAAAATTACTGCTGAGGAGACAGCAAAATTGCTTCAAGAAAACAAATAGATCCTACCTTCCTGTCTGCCACTCAGAGCATGGTAACTTTATGATCTTTGTCAGATGTAATTGAGGAAGTATATTCTGGAAAATCAGCCGTAAATGATAATCATGACTCCTCGTTTACTTCCACGAAGTCTGATATATCAGGTTTCGTCGCTTGACTATGCACATGTAGCCATACAACCATGACACATCTTTTAATTTCTTAAGCCTTGGAAGCAAAAAGATGTAATACTTCCTTAATTCGATGTAAATTCACCCAGATGCCAGTCTAGGTGACGTTGGAGCTTTCGAAATGATTTAAATAACTTTTATTACAAAACACAGGAGAAGGAACAATAACTACACTACTGGCCATTAAAATTGCTACACCAAAATGAAATGCAGATGATAAACGGGTATTCATTGGACAAATCTATTATACTAGAACTGACATGTGTTTTGGGCGCATTGATCCTGAGAAATCAGTACCCAGAACACCCACCTCTGTCTGTAAAAACGGTCTTGATACCCAAAGGCATTGATCAGACAGAGCTTGGATGTCGTGTACAGGTCCAGCTGCTCATGCAGCTTCAACACGATACCACAGATCATCAAGAGTAGTGACTGGCGTATTGTGACGAGCCAGCTGTTCGGTCACCATTGAGCAGACGTTTTCAGTTGGTGAGAGATCTGGAGAATGTGCTAGCCATGACAGCAGTCGAACATTTTCTGTATCCAGAAAGCCCCGTACAGGACCAGCAACATGCGGTTGTTCATTATCCTGCTGAAATGTAGGGTTCGAATGAAGGGTAGAGTCACGTGTCGTAACAAATCTGAAATGTAACGTCCACTGTTCAAAGTGCCGTCAATGTGAACAAGAGGTCACGCCAGGTCATACGCCAGTATGGCGATGACGAATACACGCTTCCAATGTGCGTTCTCCGCGGTGTCGCCAAACACGGATGCGACCATCATATGCTGTAAACAGAACCTGGATTCATCTGAAAAATTGTCGTTTTGCCATTCGTGCACCCAGGTCCGTCGTTGAGTTTACCATCGCAGGCGCTCCTGTCTGTGATGCAGCGTCAAGTGTAACCGCAACGATGGTCTCCGAGCTGATAGTCCCTGCTGCTACAAACGTCGACGAACTGTTCGTGCAGATGGCTGTTGTCTTGCAAACGTTCCCCTTCTGTTGACTCAGGGATCGAGACTTGGTTGCACGATCCGTTACAGCCATGCGGATAAGATGCCTGTCATCTCGACTGCTAGTGATACGAGGCCGTTGGGATCCAGCACGGCGTTCCGTATTACCCACCGATTCCATATTCTGCTAACAGTCATTGGATCTCAACCAACGCGAGCAGCAATGTCGCGATACGAGAAACCGCAGTCGCGATAGGCTACAATCCGACCTTTATCAAGGTCGGAAACGTGATGGTACGCATTTATCCTCCTTACACGAGGCATCACAACAACGTTTCACCAGGCAAGGCCGGTCAACTGCTGTTTGTGTATGAGAAATCGGTTGGAAAGTTTCCTCATGTCAGCACGTTGTAGGTGTCGCCACTGGCGCCAACCTTGTGTGAATGCTCTGAAAAGCTAATCATTTGCATATCACAGCACTTACTTCCTGTCGGTTAAATTTCGCGTCTGTACCACGTCATCTTCGTGGTGTAGCAAATTTTAATGGCGAGTAGTGTAGATATTCATTGGCACATATGCTTGACAGTAGAACCGCATATTTTCACTTTCTCAGAACTTATTCCTCCTTTAATGTGTGGATCCAAGTATTATTTGCATATATTATTCGCTGTTTGGAATCTAATGCTTGGCATTATAGAAAAATCCAGTGCTGTCGCTCAGGCCTTAGCTTTCGTACGTACTGTCCCTTTTAAAACTGAGAACGAACTGGCCACATACACTACACGGTCTGCAAGGAAGCATTTGAAAAGTTCGTTTCTGTGTGGAAAAAGTTGTAAAGTTTCCATAAGAGTTCATATATGCTCCGCATTAGCCAAAAATTATACCTTTGGGTGGCATTTATATAACCACTATGTAATAAAAGGTATCAGGAAACGTTTTAGTGATCATTACTATGGGGGTTGCCTACTCTCCCCTTTATGATTGCTTGAACTCTGCTGGGCATACTTTAAATGAGATGACTCAGTATATACTATGTGATCAAAAGTATCCGGACACGTAGATGAAAATGACTTACAAGTTCGTGGCACCCTCCATCGGTAATGCTGGAATTCAATATGGTGATGACCCAGCCTTAGCCTTGATGACAGCTAACGCTCCCGCAGGCATACTTTCAATCAGGTGCTGAAGGTTTCCTGGGGAAATGCAGCCCATTCCACACGGAGTGCTGTACTAAGGAGAGGTATCGATGTCGGTCGGTGAGGCCTGGCACGAAGTCAGCTTTCCAAAACATCCCAAAGATGTTCTATAGGATTCGGTTTACGTCTCTGTGCAGGCCAGTCCATTACAGGGAGGTTACTGTTATGTAACCACTCCGCCACAGGCTGTGCCGTATGAACAGGTGCTCGATCGTGTTGCGAGATGCAGTGGCTATCCTCGAAATGCTCTTCAACAGTGGGAAGCAAGAAGGTGCTTAAAACATCAGTATACGCCTATGCTGTGATAGTGTCACACAAAACAACAAAGGGTGCAAGTCCCCTCCATGAAAAACACGACCACACCATAACACCACGGCCTCCGAA
Source organism: Schistocerca gregaria (assembly GCF_023897955.1). Lineage (NCBI taxonomy): Eukaryota > Metazoa > Arthropoda > Insecta > Orthoptera > Acrididae > Schistocerca > Schistocerca gregaria. The sequence continues at coordinate 514,653,364 of NC_064921.1, read as the reverse complement.
TTTTACTGTTGGCACTACACATGCTGGCAGATGACATTTACCGGCATTCGCCATACCCACACCCTGCCATCTGATCGCCACATTGTCCACCCTAATTGGTCACTGCACATAACATTTATCCACTGTCCAATCGTCCAACGTTTACGCTCCTCCCACCAAACGAGACGTAGTTTGGCGTTTACCGGCGTGATACGTGACTTATGAGCAGCTATTCAACTGTCGGCAGTCTCTGTCAGTCAACAGACGAGGTCGGCCTGTTCGCTTTTGTGCTGTGCGTGGTCCTTCACGTTTCCAATTCACTATCACATCGGAAACAGTAGACCTAGTGTGTTTAGGCGCGTGGAAACCTCGCGTACAGACGAATGACACACGTGACACCCAACCACCTGACAGCGTTCGAAGTCCGTTAGTTCCGCAAGCACCCTATTCTGATCTTCCACGATGTCTAATGACTACTGAGGTCGCTGATATGGAGTACCTGACAGCAGGTGGCAGCACAATGCACCTAATATGACAAAATTATGTTTTTGTGTGTGTTCGGATATTTTTGATCACATACAGTTTATGAAGAGCGGCATCCTGTTATTAAGAAAACGCTGACTGCTGAAGGATATAAACACAGTTTACAGCATTGCTTATTGTCTGTAGTAGAGGAATGGTTGAGAAACGATCATTGCTTGAATCGAAATGACAATAATTCGTGTCGTATACTGCCATCTGTGAGACAGTGATTTGTGGACAAAGACATTCCTGATATGGCTGACCGGCCCAAAGTTCGGACTTGAAGCCAGTGAAACACCTCTCGGATGAGTTAAAATGTCTATTTCTCTCCAGACCTCGACTGCCCCCCAATTAATCACCCGAACTTAACCCCAATGAGAAAGTCTGGTGCCAATTGGAACAGCGTGCTTAAAGAAGCAGTCAACATCCATGGAAATCGCATGTTCTCTGTGATCTAATCCTCTGGATGTGGTATATCTGATGAAACAAGTAGGCTCTCCTCCACGTCGTATAGGATCTATTACTAAGGCTAGAAGCAGTGTAAAAAGTTATTAAGGGAATGTATCCTGGAGGTGAATAATTTTTGTTCGGTCCGTTTTCTAAATCCTAACTGTCAACTAAAGTATAACGAAAAGAAAACCATCAACTGAAAAGAAAAAAGATAGAAAAATATTTGAGTATTCAGGTAAATTTAAACCTCTCTAAAACATATGCATGTAATTGTGAGATTGTAGACTGAGACGTACTTGATGTCAGTGGGAAGTAAGAAGAGGACTAAAAACAGGTCTTGTTATTTTGCAGTAGTTTCTTTTTAGTAGTTGGAAATACGTAACATCTGTAATGTTATGAGGCGTATTACTCGTACGGAGTGCTTGTAACAAAAAATGAGTTCTTGTAAACACTTGCCATATGAGGAATGGAAGTCGAATTATTTGTTTCACAACCTTGTAATTATTAAGTATTGTTTCATTTCAGTTTTGTTTGCGAAGTGTATTTTCTGCATCTACCTGAGCATAACCACTCTAATATTCACATGTAAGTGGTTGGTACTTCAATGAACCATCTTCAAAGTATTTCTGTGTCGTTCTTCTCTTGAACAGCTCGCGAGAAAAACGAATATTTAAATTTTTTCCGTGTGAACTCTGATTTATCTTACGTTTTACGGTGATCATTTCCTACAATGTAGAAGGAATTGAAGGAGGAAGTTTCACGAAAACATCTCTGCTCAAGGAAAGAGACTTTCGTTTTACTAATTCCCACCAGCAACACTTGTATCATATGAGGAAACTCTCGTATTTCGAGAAAATACAAAACGAGCTATCCTTCTCTGAATATTTTCGATGGGCTCCGTCAGTTTTCTCCGGTAAGATCCCCACAGCGCACACTTCACAAGATGCCGGACAAGCGTAGTGCAGAAGTCTGTTTGACATATCTGTCGCGTCTTCTAACTCTTCTGCCAATAAATTGCAGACTTTGGTTCTCCTTCCGTACAACATTTTCTACACGATCGCTCTACTTTAAAATCTTCGTGTTTGTAATCCATGGATACTTAGTTCTACATCTACATACATAGTTCGCAAGTCACGTACGGTACGAGGCAGAATATACCATGTTCCACTACTACATCTACATTTACATCATACCCCGTAAACAACCTAACGGTGTGTGGTGGAGGGTACTTTCGGTACCACTATCTGAGCCCTCCAACCCCATTCCATTCGCGAAAAGTGCGTGGAAGAATGATTGTCGGTAAGCCTCGGTATTGTCTCTAATTTCTTGAATTTTAGCCTCGTGGTCAATGCGCGAAACGTATGTGGGGGGAAGTAATACGTTGATCGACTCCTCCTGAAAAGCGCTGTCCCAAATTTTCAACAGTAAATCTCTCTGTGATGCACAGCGCCTGTCTTGTGACATCTGCCAGTGAAGTTTTTTTAGAATCTCATAACGGTATTTCGCCAGGTAAACGATCCCCTGACGGAACACGCACCGATCTGCGTTGGAACTTCTCTATTTCCTCCATCAGTCCTATCTAATACGGATCCCAGATTGATGAACAATACTCAAGAATCTAGCGAACAAGCGTCTTATACGTCATTTATTTCCTGGATGAGTTACTTTTTCTTAAGGTTCTTCCTATGAATCTGAATCTGGTGTCTGCTTGTCCCACTATCTGGTTTTTGTGGTGATTCTACTTAAAGTCGCTCTAGATGGTTACGCCGAGATATTTTATGGCAGACACTGTCTCCAGCTGTTTGTCATCAATAGTGTAGCTGTATAGACGTGAATTTCTTTTCATATGTAATCTCAGTATGTTACTTTTATTTATGTTCAGGGTCAACTGCCAGAGCTTGCACCATTCATCAATTCTCTGCAGGTCGTTCTGCAAATTCTTATTACCTTTTGCCGTTGCTACTTTGGTATAGATAACTGCATCATCAGCGAATAGCCTTAAAGAGCATCCGACGCATTCTACTAGATCTTTTATATACACACATCAAAAAAAGTTTTGCATTACCCCGGTTCCAAGAACTTCTGAAGATAGACGTTCGTTGTGGATATGGTATCACAGACACAGTCCCTTTGACTGTTCAGAGATGTCACTACATTCGCTCAAAGATGTAAACAACCATGCACGACAGCACCTATTAGACGGAGGGGGTGCGACAGCCGATTAGTTACAGTCATCATTCCACTAGGAAGGAGGTACACGGCTCGTGTTGTCTATAGTTCAACCATGCCTAGACGGTCAATACCGCTGTTCGATCGCGTCGGCATTGTTACCTTGTGGCAGGAAGGACTCTCAACAAGGGAAGTGTCCAGGCGTCTCTTTAGTGAACCGAAGCGACGTTGTTCGGATATGGAGGAGACACAGAGAGACAGGAACCGTCGATGACATGACTCACTCAGGTCGCCCAAGGGCTACTATTGCAATGGATGGCCGCTACCTACGGATTATGGATCGGAGGAACCCTGACAGCAACGCCACCATATTGAATAATGCTTTTTGTGCAGCCACAGGACATCCTGTTACGACCCAAACTGTGCGTAATAGGCTGCATGATGTGCAACTTCACTTCCGATCTACATGGCGAGGTCCATTTTTGCAACCACGATACTATGTAGCGCGGTAGAGATGGGACCATCAACATGCCGAATTGACCGCTCAGGACTGTGATCACGTTCTCTTTACCAATGAGTGTTGCATATGCCTTCAACCAGACAATCGTCGGAGGCGTGTTTGGAGACAACCCGGTCAGGCTGAACGCGTTAGACACTGTCTCGCGAATGCAGAAAGGTGGAGGTACCCTGTTGTTTTGCGGTGGCACTACGTGGGGGCGACGTACGCCGCTGATGGCCATGGTAGGGGCCGTAACGACTGTACGATACGTGAATGCCATCTTCCGACCGGTAGTGCAACCATAACGGCAGCAGACTGGCAAGGCATTCGTCTTCATCGACAACAAGTATCGCCCCCATCGTACGCATCTTGTGTATGACTTCCTTCGGATAACGACATCGCTTCAATAGAGTGGCCAGCATGTTCTCCAGACATGGCTAGGGTAGATTGAAAAGTGCTGTTTGTGGACGATGTGACCCACCAGCAACTCTGAGGGATCTACGCCGAATCGTCGTTGAGGAGTAAGGCAATCTGGACCAGCAGTGCCTTGATTAACTTGTGGATAATATGCCACGACGAATACAGGCATGTATCACTGCAAGAGAACGTGCTACTGGGTATTAGAGTCACCGGCGTGTACAGCAATCTGGACCACCAGCTATGGAGGTCTCGCTGCATGGTGGTACAACAGGCAATGTGAGGTTTTTATGAGCAATAAAAATGGTGGAAATGATGTTTATGTTGATCTCTATTCCATTTTTCTGTATAGGTTCCGGAACTCTCCGAAACGAAGTGATGCAAAACTTTTTTTTGATGTGTGTATATTGTAAAGAGCCACAGTCCTATCACAATTCCTTGTGGTACTCCGGATATTACCTTTACGTATGGCGATTTAGTTCCGTTAAGAGCGATGTGTTGAGATCTATCTGCAATGAAATCTTGCATCCATTAGCAGGTCTGTTTCGATACTCCGTAAGCTCATATTTTTTGTAATTAAGTGGAAATGCAGGCCGTGCAAAATGCCTTACTGAAATAAAGGAACACGGCACCAACCTGAGCGCCGTTATATACTGCGCTGTGGATCTCATGGAGGAACAGAGCGAACTGAGTTTCGCTGGATTTCTGTTTGCGGAATCCATGTTGATTTTTAGAGAGGAGATGTTTATTTTTCCTTCAGCACAAAACATGTTCCGTAATTCTACAACGGATTGACGTCAACGATAAAGGGTCATAATTGTGTGGATCGGTCTTACGGCCTTTCTTAGGAACGGGAATGACCTACACTTTTTTCCAGTCGTTAGGTACCTTTCGTTGCTCAAGCGACCTGTGATAAGTTACTGCTGGAAGGGGAGCAAATTCTTTCGCATAATCATGGTAGAATCTTATAGGTATCCCACATGGTCCAGACGCCTTTCCACTACTAACCGACTGTAGCTGCTTTTCATTTTCGCGATCTGTTATCTCAACATCCGCCATTTGGATGTTTGTACGACGATTGAAAGGAGGGACAGTATTACGATGTTTCGGGTTGAAACAACATCGGAAGACGAAATTGAGTATTTCGTCCTTCTCTCTGTTATCTTCCGTTTCGCTGCCGATGTGGTCGCTTGGAGAATGAGTAGATGATTTCGATCCAGTTACTGATTTACTAGTTTCCTTTGCTGTTCCACTCTCGGAAAGAACGAGAGAAAAACTGCTATATAGCTCCATATGAGACCTAATTTCTCGTACATTATCTCTGTGGTCCTTAGGGGAAATGTGTGGTGCCGGTGGGCGTCACCTCCCCTCCAATGATTCCGATTTGGATTCCCCGAGCATTTCCGTAACACTTACGTGTTGTTCGAAAGTACCGGCAACAAATCTCTGAATCGCTTCGATATCTTCTTTTCATCTGATCTAGTGCGGATCCCAGACACTCGAGTAATACTCAAGAATTCATAGCAGTAGCGTCCTAAATGCTATCTCCTTTTTTTCCTTTAGATGAAAGACACATTCCTAAAATTCTCCTAATAAGTCGAAGTCGACCTTCCCTACTACAATTTTCCCATGCTCCTACCATTTCACATCACTTTGCAACGCCGCTCAAAGATATTTAAACGACGTGACTGTGTCGAGCCGGACCCTATAAATGCTGTATCCGAACATCACGGGTTTCTTTTTCCCACACATCCGCATTAACTTACATTTCCCTACATTTAAATCCAGGTGCCATTCATCACAACAAATGGATATTTTGTCAAAATCACCTTGAATCGAAGTGCAGAAAAGTCCTTTCGATATTCATGGCCATAGCCTCACAATTTTTGTCGTTAACAGCCAATTGCCACTTTTCGCACCATACAGATATCTTGTCTCAGTCATTTTGCAATTAGTTTCGAGATTCTGATGAATTACGAGACTGTGAACGACAGCGTCAGTTCAAAAACAATCTAAGAGAGATGCTCAGATTATATCCTAAATCGTTTACATAGATCAGGAACGGCAGAGAATATATAACACTTTCTTGGGAAATTCTAGGTATCACTTCTGTTTTACTAGATGACTTTCTACTATTTACATCGAATTGTGAACTTTCAGCCAGAAAATCACGAATCTAGTCGGACGATAATCAATTTGAGATCCGCTGCCGAAAGCACTGTTTACTTTGTGTGAATGACGAGCTAGTTGGGTTTGACAAGAACGTTACTTCCTGTGATGTCATTGCAGAAGTTTCTGGTTTCAATTGTGATCAATTAATCTGTTAGATAACAAATTTTATTATGTTTTTGAACGAAATGAAGTACTCGTATTGCTTTATTGGCAACGAGGGTTGTTCCACCGCCTGGTGCAAGTCTTATTATTTGACACAATTTTGGGGAATTGTGCGTCGACATACTCCGGAACGAATCACATAATCATTAATTGATACCTCCCTTATCGTACCAACAACGGCATACCTTCTTATTTGTCTGTTTCTAAGAACTTCGAATCATAGACGGCTGTTTCCCGTATTCTTGTAGGAAACTGTTACTGGCCGAAATATGAAGGGGGTGGACGATGGACCGGTCTGTCAGCATTAATAATTATGTCCAGGCTGTTCTCGTCTGGAAATGCGACGCGGCCTTCAGTACAGAAGCCAGAGTTGGTCCCTGCTCTCCGGCCGCGAGCGGCCCAGAATGCCGACAATCCGGCGCGCCTAGCCGCAACCCGAGCGTTTACAAGGAGGCCCGGAGAGAGCCGCTAATTGGCACTTAAGACTTCTGCGTCAACAATGACTCCGCTAGTGCCCGCGAAAGCGAGAATTTAGTACCGATTCCGCTCCACAGCCCCAGAACCTCTCCTCCACAACTTAACTGCACCAGCCTTAAGTTATAATTAGATCACACACTCTGCAGGCCAAACTGAGAGGATTCGAACACTTGGGCGCAAAAGTGTAGTGGCTTTAGATGTGTATGAGTCATTAGTAATTGGAAGAAATTGGTTCCAACCCGTATCACGACGTATATGTTTTTGTTTTTAGTCTGAAAGTAACGAAAACATACGCCCTCTAAACTACACAGTGCTTCTGTCCCAATTTTTGTAACCAAACGAATAATGAGAAAAGAACAGATCAGGTATGAAACTGACCAGCGTGACGTCTAGTTTTGCAACAAAAAAATTGCTTGAAAGCAATCAGGATAATTAAGATAAAAACTTAGTGATTTCAGGAAAAAATGAAATATTTCATGATCAGCTGCTCATATCTAATGAAATGAAATGCTAAAAAAAGATCATTTGTTCGGTCCCTGTCCATTTTGCCCATCAAAAGTTGTATTTAATTGCCCAAAACGCTTCCTTCAGATCATGTACTATGTATGAGAATAGAACTCTGTGATCACCAACGAGGTGTCGAAAAATTCATATCTTGAACGCTTAGCTGTTTCGCTTATAAAAAGCTACATTGCTGTGACGCTTAACTGCCAAAAGCACTTCCTTCGAACTAAGCACTAAATTCAGTACGGTTTGAGAACAAAAGAACATAGGCAAGCACCAACTGAGGTACACAAGTGCGAACGACCTCCACAGACATGTCCAATATGCGGAAGATCTCCCAGCAGCGCTGAAGGCAGAGAAGCGTGTGAGAGGACTCACAACAGAAAAAATGGTACAGAATTTTGGAGGTGGAGAGAGGGAGGGATACAGCGATAGAGGCACGGGAGCAGGCAGGGGGGCGGAGAGGAAGGAGGAAACCAAGGGGTGGGGGGGCATCAAGCCTCCAGGCAATGTAAAGGATGCAGAGATGTTGGAGGAAAAGGAGAGGGTGGGGTTTTGAGGTCGTACAGGAGCCGGGTGAGGGAAGGAAGGTGGATACAGAAGGCAAGGCAGAGCGCATGGCGTTCGAGGATTTGGAGGGCTTTGTAAAAGCGGTTGGAAGTGGAGATCCGGGTAACGCTGGCATAACAGACGACTGGACAGATGAGTGATTTGTAGGCGTGGAGGATGGTGGGAGGATGTAATACCCACGTCCAGCCTGACAGGAGTTTCAGGAGACAGAGGCAGGAATGGTCTTTCTGCTGGATGGTCAGGAGGTGAGGGTTCCAGATGAGGTGGGTCAAGGGTGAGGCCAAGGTATCTCAGAGTGGGGGTACGCTGGATAAGATGACCAAAAGGCTGAGGTAGAGGTCATGGAGACGGAAGGAGTTGTCGGTGCAGCCTATGATGATTGCCTAGGTTTTCGTGGGTTTAAGACGAAAGAGCCACTGGTTACACCAAGTGGTGAACTGGTCAAGGTGCGTTGGGACCATTGAAGGGTAGGATAGAGAGCAAGGAAAGTGGCACAATCAGCATATTGGAGAAGATGGACAGAAGGGAATGGCATATCAGCAGTGTACAGAAGATAGAGGAGAGGGGAGAGGGACGCCAGTAGTGGGATAAAGGACGCGGGAGTTAGTGTTGTGGAGGGTGGCATGGGAAGGATGGCCTGAGAGGAAGGAAACGACCAGATGGACAAAATTGATAGGCAGAGCGTAGGTTTGGAGTTTAAAGATAGACCGGGATGCCATACATAGTCATAGGCATTTTGGAGATCGAGGAAAAAAATGACAGTGTGACGGGAGTTAATCTGGAGAGAGAGAAGGTGAATGAGTTTAAGGAGTTGGTTATCGGCAGAGAAGGGGGGTCAGAAGCCACACTGGGTAAGGGGGAGGAGGTGGTGCTGATTAAGGTGCTGATGGATACGAACTACATCTACATCTACATTCATACTCCGCAACCCACCCAACGGTGTGTGGCGGAGGGCACTTTACGTGCCACTGTCATTACCTCCCTTTTCTGTTCCACTCGCGTATTGTTCGCGGGAAGAACGACTGTCTGAAAGCCTCCGTGCGCGCTCGTATCTCTCTAATTTTACATTCGTGATCTCCACGGGAGGTATAAGTAGGGGGAAGCAGTATATTCGATACCTCATCCAGAAATGCACCCTCTCGACACCTGGCGAGCAAGCTACACCGCGATGCAGAGCGCCTCTCTTGCAGAGTCTGCCACTTGTGTTTGCTAAACGTCTCCGTAACGCTATCACGGTTACCAAATAACCCTGTGACGAATCGCGCCGCTCTTCTTTGGATCTTCTCTATCTCCTCCGTCAACCCGATCTGGTACGGATCCCACACTGATGAGCAATACTCAAGTATAGGTCCAACGTGTGTTTTGTAAGCCACCTCCTTTTTTGATGGACTACATTTTCTAAGGACGCTCCCAATGAATCTCAACCTGGTACCCGACTTACCAACAATTAATTTTATATGATCATTCCATTTCAAATCGTTCCGCACGCATACTCCCAGATATTTAACAGAAGTAACTGCTACCAGTGTTTGTTCCGCTATCATATAATCATACAGTAAAGGATCCTTATTTCTATGTATTCGCAATACATTACATTTGTCTACGTTAGGGGTCAGTTGCCACTCCCTACACCAAGTGCCTATCCGCTGCAGGTCTTCCTGCATTTCGCTACAATTTTCTAATGCTACGACGTCTCTGTATACTACAGCATCATCCGCGAAAAGCCGCATGGAACTTCCGCCACTATCTACTAGGTCATTTATATATATTGTGAAAAGCAATGGTCCCATAACACTCCCCTGTGGCACGCCAGAGGTTACTTTAACGTCTGTAGACGTCTCTCCATTGATAACAACATGCTGTGTTCTGTTTGCTAAAAACTCTTCAATCCAGCCACACAGCTGGTCTGATATTCCGTAGGCTCTTACTTTGTTTATCAGGCGACAGTGCGGAACTGTATCGAACGCCTTCCGGAAGTCTAGGAAAATAGCATCTACCTGGGAGCCTGTATCTAATAATTTCTGGGTCTCATGAACAAATAAAGCGAGTTGGGTCTCACACGATCGCTGTTTCCGGAATCCATGTTGATTCCTACAGAGTAGATTCTGGGTTTCCAAAAATGACATGATACTCGAGCAAACAACGTGTTCTAAAATTCTACAACAGATCGACGGCAGAGATATAGGTCTATAGTTTTGCGCATCTGCTCGACGACCCTTTTGGGAGAAGAGAAGATGGATTTGAAGACTTTACTGAAGCCATACTGGGTAAGGGGGGGGGGAGGTGGTGTTGATTAAGGTGCTAATGGATATGACGAGAGAGGATGGATTCGAAGACTTTACTGAAGACAGAGGTTAGGCAGATGGGACGATAGTTGCTGATGGTACTGCTGCGCATGCATTTCAGTCACAGAGAAAGAAGGACCACACCGCCCAGCGACAGTGCTCTCACTGGTGGGACTGCAAGACTCAGTTGCCATAGGTACTGTCGCTGGCCACAGCTACTGAAGTCTTCTGGCGTCTTCTTCTCGATCAAATTTCGGAGATGACGGAATTCCACGCGTTTTACAGTTGCTAACCACTGTCGCGATTCACCAGATTTCCCGCGATGTGGATTTCAACGGATTCTGTGATAATAGAGTCCCAACTGCAGACCTACTGGGCTGCAGTAGGCGAGTGCAACGTTGATGGTCCGTACAACGCCCTTCTACTGCGCATATTGTCTGTCCTATATAGGCCATAACATATTGACTTGGCATTTTGTAAATACCCGCCTTCCACAGTAACAAATCATCCTTCACCGATCCCAGCAAATCCGAAATCTTAGAAGGTGGACGAAAAACCACTTTCACATGAAAATTATTAAGAATCCTCGCTATTTTGAAGGACATATTTCCAACTAAGGGAAGAAAACTAGGGGCCTGACTGGTACATTCTCCTCTTTATCCACTTCCCAGTTCCTGGCTGTAGTTGAGAAGGCCCTGTTACTCTGCGGACTCGAGTATCTATTGTCTCTGAACACCACCCTTAAATGTGTAAGTTCCTTAGGCAAATTCTCAGCATCTGACACCATATGTGTTCAGTGCACAAGGGTTTTAAGTACACTCATAGTTAGGGATGGGTGATGGCAACTTGCAGAATGCAAGTACATCAGTATGAATGGGCTTATGATAAACAGAATGTCCCACTGAGCCATAAGTCTCCCATTTAACCAAAACATCCAGGGACGGAAGGCAACCATCTTCCTCTAGTTCCATAGTAAATCGAATATTCCCATAGATGGAGTTAAGATGATGAAAACACTGAATTTAACTTTTCTTCTCCATGGGGCCACACTATGAAAGTATCATCGACGTATCTCCAAGATACAGTTTGTTTGCAAACTGCTGATTCAATTGCTCTCTCCTCAAAATCCTCCATAAAAAGGCTAAACTTTCTTTTAGCTGTTTCCTTAAAAGTCCAGATGGGCTTGAGAATCATGAAAATTCATTCCAAACCACAGTAACTTTCTCTGATGGTGTCAATATATACTAGGGCTCGTGATGAACACAATGTATGCCGCCATCTTGAATAACGGTAGTCGCGTAATCAGCTGACGTCACGGTAGCGTCCCCTGGCGGTGGCGTTGTGTACTAAGTGAGTTGGAGTCTGGAACTAGTGGTGAACACACCTGCATGCAATTGTTTAAATAAAGACCTATCTACAAATCCTTTTATTCCCACAAATACTTAGGAGGAGGTGGCGTCGGGCTACTGAGGTTTGTACAAGAGTCCTTTCATTCGCGCTGCTTTCTTACATTAGCAGCGAAACCCCAAGTGAGCTTTGTTTACATCCAAAATTCAAACTTGGCGCCAGTTCATATGTTACTGGAAGTAGCTTAGTAGAGATAACTGTGGTGTGATGCATTATCCTATTGCATTTGAACTTCCTGCCATGTTTTCTGGGGGAGAGGGCGTGGCACTTCCCCACTAAAATTCAAACTTCCCCCCAAAACCAGCCATCTTGAATGGCATCATCGCCACCATCTTGGATAACGTCATGTGTTGTTGCCAAGTCTGCACGACGCCATCTTGGATGACATCATCGCCGCCATCTCGGATACATCTGGAACAATGTAGAGCAGGGTAGAACACAGGTTGTCCCAATATTTACAAACAGGACTTGCAGCTAAGTATTGTGTGGGAACGAGATTATCCAGATATTTTGTTCTAAACTTTGGAAATAAATAATTTTGTTGAGTGGAAGTGAAATCTCATATTAATTTTGACTGTAGGTGAACTAGCTTTATTAGCAGAATTGTATGAATATTGGCTATTCAGAATAATCCTTCTTAATTCAAAGTTTAATTATGTTTGAGGGGAGAAGGCACATTTTGCGTATTTTAATTTTTGCATGAGGTATTCCACCTGGTCACCGTGCCGTTCCAAGGGAGCTGAAGATGTACTTGGAGGTTTGACGGTTAGTCAAACGCGCAAAAAGTCTTTTTGCCAGGGACGCTGTCAAGGAAAGCCAATGATCAGAAGTTTATATCAGTAATGTATATATGTATGTACTGAAAAAATGCTTGTTATTCGGTATGCAGAAGGTCTCGTGTAACAAGACACTGACCACATAATACGTGCTATATTTAAAGGTGCAATAAAAGCCTTAAAAGACCGGTGTTGAGAAGTCCTGTTTTACAGCAAAAATTAAATCATTATACAGATGAGAATATTTAACAACCGGGGGGGGGAAGGGGAGGGGGGTTCGAGGACTACTCCGTGCTCTGAACTGAAGATCACAACGTGATAAATTAAAATATAAACAAACTCTCCCAGTATTCGCTCTTAGAGTGCTTATGTAGTCATATAGGAGTAATGGAGTGATGCGAACTGATGGAATGTTATGGCATCCAACCAGATGCGACATTGTCTGATCTGGAGCTTACCGTGAAACTGACTATTATTTAATGTGTAGCTGCAGATAGTGCGATAACGTTTTATAGGCAGAGGTGGAATTTGTCAAGTGGTCCCAAGTGGTATGCGCTGTATATCACACACTTTCGACACGATAGTCTGCTCTGAAGGAGTAGAATTTTTTTCCCATACTGACCATCAATCAAGGAAAAACAAGTTATTTTGACCAGCTACTGGCCAAAAGCAATGCTCATACCATAGCTGTAGTTCTCTCACGCCATTTTCCTACTCTTGCTTGCTATGACGCTAATATTCTCTAGCGTCCTTGCAAAACGACATACAAGAGAAAAAATCGTAGGGCACAGAGCACCTCCAATTTCTCGCTGCATAAATAACTTTCCAGCCAATTACAATTTAACAGTCGGCATAATAGTACACGAATGCATTAAGGCATCGATGTTAGTTGATCTTGATAGCTCTCTCTTGGTAGCACCTATTTACATCTTTCCTTTTATATCCCCTTCAGATCCTGACTGATCGGAATTGAAAACAAATTCCTTGCTGAACGATGGGATAAATTTGTTTCCCATTTACAAATTGTCGGGGTGATTCCCCAGTTTGCTGCGTATCGTCATGTTGACGTTTTGTGTGAAATTTCGTTATCGTACGTCTTCTAGCTCTGTAGCGCTGTTTAAAGTTATGCAAACATCCACTTCTTCCCTTGAGATCACTGTATCCATGTCGCGCGCAGTTCGATGTGTATAACGTTGTAGGTCACTATCATGCATTTCCTGTACATTCTTGACACACACACAAGTGGTTTTTTTAACTGTGTTGTGGGTTTTCTTCCATTTACGTAATTATGTTTCGTACCGGCTCCTTGGACAACTTATGTGCTTTACTACGTTCTACTGGAGATGGGATTTCTGGATCCCTGACTGCCAAGGACGACGAACATCGTGGCTCGATATCTTTTTTAATATCCCTTTCGCTTGTTAAGCACGTATCGTCGTCATTTTACACCTCATGTACATTCTCCGCCCAGTCGACATAAACGACACCACACATTCCACTGAATCATTTAGCAGAAATGTAATATTTCGCCTACCACTTCTTTCTCAATCTGCGCAATTCCTTGGGTTCGTTTCTGACGAAATTTATGCCTCAGCAACTGTTGTTGTAGACAAAATGCAATGTTTGCTTTGTTTATTGGTGCTATTGCTCTGCTTTTTATCAATAACACTAGCACTGTAGCATTGTTGCAGTAGGGGGACTAATAGACTTCTGGTACAGCTTGCACTGTTGTCAAATTATTCAAGATGGCGAATTAAAGATAGGGACCACAAATATGGCAATATCTCCAAGGTGACATTGTGGTAAATTCAAATGCTGGTGGGAAGATAGGGCAGTTAGGCTACCTCCACTAACCTAAATCCCCCAACATTCCCTCACTACTATGACATCACCTAGCCTCCCGTCACCCCACAACCCATCCAGCCCACAGAAATAGCAAGAAAAGACTCCATCTGTGCTGAGCTGTAGGAAAGGAAGGACATAAGGTATTTATTTACTTTGGCAGGAAATGTGTTCTTGGTGGTGTTATCCTGCTGGTGGATTGTCTGCCACAAACCGCCGCCTACCCTTCCCCCCTTTTTTGTCACCCCTGCTCCCTCTTTTTCCGATTGCGCACGTGTATATTTGCCTCGAAGTCTGCTCTAGTCCACAATACAGCTACCAGAGGGTGCTCAAACTTATCATATAGCCACCTCCCCCTCGCTTTCCACCATGCTCTGTCCTTACTTTTCAAGTTTAAGCTGCTTATCAGAGAGAAAAAAAAAATGGTTTTCTATACCACTGTCGTATTCATCACTTTTTTTGAAACGCTAAATGGGCTTAGTTTCTTTTTGCTGCTAAAGTCAGGGATGTTAATGCACTTTTATATTATTTTCCCCTTTTTTTGAAACAAAGTTCTACAATGGAAAACCCACACCGATGTCTGAGTACAGATTGGAAAATCAGAACAACTATATATTTAAAATTTCATGACACATTTCGAAATTGGGAACAGATACGAAAAACTCATAGCCACACAGCACATCTGCTGTCTAAAAGATTATCCTAGAATTCGAAGCACTGTCCTATAGACGAGAAAAACGGCTGGAATTTACGGTGAATTTTTGATGTCCTACAACTGCGAGTTTGGACATACTCTAAAGGCACAATGATGGGTGGGGGTCAGCATCCCACCTGCCCGAACCAGAGGGGGCTGGTCCACCTGGACTTGTCTCTAAACACTCGAACACAGAGGACGTCACGTGACTCTCTGACATCACGGAACTTTTTGTAGACGACTTGTTCTGCCCTTGTCTTGTCCGAACCAGGCTGTAGAGGCTCCTGTACCCCCACATAGGATGTCTAGTGTTTCTCACATCATGGAACGTCCTGTGAATGGAGTATTGAGGATTAGTTCTTACTGAATTTACCCGCCAAAATACTGCTCTTGGTGTGGGAGCACTGTCCGCTGCTTTCTACAGAGGGACACCTACGTTAATTTCAGAAGAAAACAATTCTGAACAGATCGAAAAAAAAAACAGCAGTCATACTGCATTGACAGTTAAACTATGCGAAACTGGTCTACATATCATAAAATATGGAAACAATCGCCAAAGGAACTTGGTCAGTCACACTTAGTGGCTATCCCAGTCGCCCTTCGTTATACCACCACATTTCTACCATCCTCACCGGCCAACCTCTTCCTATTTAACAACTGACCCAATCCCATGGCATGTCCTTCCGGTTTCTAGTGACAGGAAAGTGTCTCTTTCAAATATCAGCGAGTGTGCATTTGAACATGGCACAAAAAACATTCACCCTCAAGAATTCACTTTAGTACCATGGAACTACACCCCTATCCTTCAAAATGACCTCAAGCGCCGGTAAGTTTATTCAGGTAAACCACATCCATTTTAAGAGACTCATTGATGATTAGATGACGCTGAGTTGCCAAAGTGCGCTTTGTCAATTGCTATGTGGTACCTGTTGATTGAAATAGTCGGACCTGCCGGACCGACTGCACAGAGACTTGTAACGACATGTCTCAAGTAGATAGTCGAAAACAAAGCAACCTTCGTTCCTTCGCTATATGAGATGTGACAATGAGCAAAGTATCGGCACTATCTCGCAAATCAGTATCCTCCTTATGACTGGACATAATTTTCCAAGCTATATCCTTTATAGCCTTATGGCTTGATCGCAATTTTCAGTGTGGAAATAGGAGAATCCATACCTCCCTTACTACTGAACAGTGTGTTCGCTTATTACCCACATGATTTTCTTCACACATGTCGGAACACGGACCACAGTAACTTTACACTCCATCACATACGCATCTCAGACAAGCAGTACAGTTACCATTTATACTTGTATAGCGTCCGAAAAAACTATGGTATGTCCACACTCACACTGGCTAGGTGTCTCGATTCTCCTTAGGTCTAGGAAATTGACATTTAGCTCTTCTATCCAATGAGATTCGAGAACAGACTGCATGTATTTTCAGTCAGCACTTCTGGAAGGTACTGCGCCCTGCCAAGACTCTCTCAAGCAAGGGTTGTAAAGGACAGGCGACTGGCACTATGTGGTAATAAACAGCGCTCCACATACTAAAAGGCTGGAAAGACATCGCCAATATGGGTTGGTGTACGGTAGTAAACATCGCAGTTAATAGTGCAGCGACGTAGAACATACAAGTGTCTGCTTATAGGAACCGATGAAAGGATGTTCTGAATATCTATGATGTTACAGATGTATTGCCCGCCCCTTTATTTCCTGTAGCAAATTTAGTTGAACCCTTGCATTGGTACATTTTGCAAGCATTTACCAAATGAATGTATAACCCATTACGATCGAATATACTCGTCAATGCATTGAAATTATAATTCCCCATATCAAACATATTCTCCCCTTATACGTCATTTTTTACAGGAGTAGTTCTCTAATCGCTTCCCGCACATATCTTTCGATATGATGAAATACTGGCCACAGTCACATTCGTGACAGGTAGCCTGATTATAATTTATATTCGCACATCGCCCAATAAATTATGGTTGTCCATATTCACGTCAGCTGGGTGTCGTTTAGTATAGCCTACCATAGCTTCTCTGTAGCAAAAGCTCACCACCTCATGATGATTATCACATACTCGACGAGGAATAAAGGACATAATTACAATTAAAAAGCCCTCTCTTCTTTTATTTATGTAATAAACGTTGTTGCACAAAGTCGGCGTATGTCAGAGCAGAAAAATCTGACACACTTCATGTAGAAAGTGCATCGTTGAAAGGAGCAAGTAAGTAGTACGAAAACATCACCTTAGCCCCATACGTCTCATCCCCACGAGATGGCTTCATTCCGCCAGTTCCAAAATATGTTTCAATATACAGGTCTGTATAGATATTTCAGCTAATCAGAATCGTGAAGAGACTTCAGGTATTCCGCTCTTGGGATGTCTGAAATAAGTTGAACGCTCCCCAGTTTTCACGATGAGTGCTGTATTATCATACACTGACGCGATGCATAGTGGCTATTGGTATATTCCCATGTATACTGTTCCTAGGATATCATTGTAATGATGCAAAACGTTGGAGTCCAGTACTGTCCTGCACCAAGCTGTTTGAAACCCTCAGTCCACTTCCATTACTCACAGTCACCACAACAGAACAGAGAGAGGAATGGAATGGAATGATTTTCATATACCCAAACAAATATGTAATTACCTTCCTTCAACATTTTTATCGTATTTTCCTCAGTTTTACGTATTTTCCAGCATTTATCGCTATTTAACTGTATTCTCGTCTGTTTTAGGCATTTTTCATCATTTTTGCAATTTTACAAGGTTTTTCGGAAATTTCAACGCATTTTATCCAATTACTCGAGTTCAAGACCACTGCCCTCGACGACTTCTCACGTGAACAAAATGTCTCATCGCACTGATCTCCTATTCCCTTCTCCTTGTATTTAATTAACATGCATCGCATAAAAAGATGAGGAGACGTGGCTGCACTGACTGGGTGTGTAGCGCCTGTTGGGCGCTGTCCGAACGGGCCCCCCAAGCAGACATCGGTGGGGAGTAAGCCATGCCAGAGTGGTGCGACCAGCACCTGTGTCACATGAGGAGTGTGTGCAGAGATCACAACCACATGTACTTGGTATCAAATTCATCATTACTGGAAGTTAGCTAACAGGTGTCTTGAGACACCCCTCCTTACTTCTTACATGCCCCCAAGTACTCTGAAATATACATCGGTATTCAGCGCAAATATCGGTACATGGTGAAATTACGGTCTTTTCCCAACATCATGACACATGCCCATCTCTTATAACAGTGCAATATAGTAAACGAAAATGTGGTTGGAAAACGTGTTATTTCGCAAGATGTAATGCAGTAAAAGATTGGAAACGCCGCCAAAACTTTAACATTCTCGACGGAAACGGGTATTTAGTTACCAAGACTAGTCAAATGGCATAGTAGTCATATATACGAAAATTCTGTTGGGTGTTTAGAGAAGATACAGGCGCGCGCGCGCGCGCACACACACACACACACACACACACACACACACACACACACACACATGATAAAAAACAGTTTATTTCTTGCATTACAGCATGTACAAAGGTGCACTATAGTAAAAGAAAATGTTTGGTAACACTGCCCTTCTATTTGTTATTTCATAATATCTGGCTTTGTTAAAGGTCTGAATGCCGTCAAACATTACGTTCCATAACGATTGCATTTTCTAAGTATCCTACAGTTCCCCCTGTCCATTGTATGCCGCTGGATAGAATAAGCCGCTAAAATAAGTAGAGGAACAGTACCACACCTGCTGAGCCGAAGCGCTTCACACTTCTGTAGACTAATCAAGTTTCCACGTTTTTTGTTGGCAAACATCGTTTTTTTCTGCTACGTCTCACAACTAATCTTACTCTGCGCGAAGTCGAGCTTTCTGAGAACATCCCCATTGAATGTGCCGTGTTGTCAACAAGAAATGCTGGTTTCTGGCGCCCTGTGAACACGCAGACCGTTTCTTGCACTGAGAAATATCTTCACTCTTCAGTGTGCAGCAGTATCTCAGCGATTTGTAAACAGAAAGCCATGACATAAACACACAACTTCATCCTGAATAATCTCATCACGCAAAGAGATGCAGCGGTGACTGTGCTTAACACCATGATCACTCTAAGGCGTGTTCTCTTATCGTTCCACCCTGACTGATGCTGGTCCTTAATCAATCACCATAGTAAAGTGGAGAACAGTGCTTTCCATGCGAATGCTGTTTTAATCACAGTGGAATGATACTGAGGGGACACTAGCTATCAGTTTTGTTTCGGAATCCTCTTGTGGTTTGTGTGACATCAGTCTTTTTGTAGACATGTATACTGTGAAAGCAGAAGTTGCACCGAGTCACCAAACTGTTGTAAGCATTCAAACGATGTCTCATAAAATACAGAAATAATGATTAATTGTGGATGTCATCTCCTTCGGTAAAGATCCAAACCCATCAGGCTTTCAGCTTCCACATTCTGCCAGTAAGAAACACCACCTCTGTCTCGTGATGTGAGAGCACTTGATATTGTGCGTGCAGGTCTTGGTGTTAAAGTGTGGTTTAGTGCGGATTACCAACTTAGACTGGAATGAGCACACATTCATGCTAAGGATGGAGTCATCTCCTCAGCTGGAGAGCCATCCAATGTCTTCAAAGTGAATGACGGATGAGTCTTTCGTAGCGGGATCCGATGGTTGCTATACTTTCAACTGCCAAGTTTCGGATACTTTCGAGAGGGTAACTAAGCGATTAAATTCTCTTTACAGATGATATAAGCTTCTATTTATTCAATGGTTTGCTGCACGTTTTTTGTAATGATCTAGGTAAGTGCAGGTGATCGGTAGCATACTGCTGTGTGGTTGATGTCGAGAACAGCCTCGTAAATGGTATGATATTCCTGCAATCCATGTAAAAAATACATAACATTGTGGCAATTTCCGTATGGTACTCGATGATTTCAGCATAAAAGTCTCACAATACGTCGTTTTTTGTCGCGTAAAATAGGATGTTGTAGCTGATATCCGTAGATTAATTCACTATTGACGAGGCGTTTCTCATCGACAGTGCCCAGAAAGTAAATTTCGTGTAATTCGAGACTGGGGACCGACGTAACTCGTTGTAGAAACCACGGCAGGAAGCAGACCCAGCCGGAAACAATGCCTTCGGGTGACGCCTTTGTGGACAAGGAACCATCCCAGCCTTCGTACGTCAGTTTGGAGAGTGACCGCTATGCAAGGAGGGCGCCGCGATCGCACATCGGGTCATCGGATGCTGCGACAATTGCCTCGTGACTGTTGGCTGCGGTGGATGGCCATCCCACCTCATGGGGAATGTCTAGCACTGTGACTATATACAGGGCATGTGTTTCCGTTTTTGAGATCTATGTGTCTTCGCGGTAGAGATGTAAGAGCGTCTGGTGGTCGACAGCCATATGCAGGATGCAAAGTGATGATTCGCTATGGTGCAGGATATGAATTGTGTTTACTACAATGATGTAGCGATATGATGTGGTGGTACAATCGTTTGTGGTGATACAGCCTGGTTGAAGACCGGTTTCACTCCGAAAATTTCAAGCTTTCCTAGATAGTCGCAGACTATCAGTCTTTGGCAACACTTACCGTATTTCATGATCTATAGCCCATTTTTGCACAGTTTAACTGACAGTTCAATATGACTGCTGTATGTTTTTTTTCGATCTGTACAGCGTAGTTCTGTACTGAAATTTTTGTAATTTGTGCATCTCTAAAAAAAATGAAATGTGGCATTGATAGCCAGGAGGCCTGTCCTGGGGGGTTCAGCCGCCGGGTTGCAAGTCTTATTTCAGGCGTCGCCACATGGGGCGAGTTGCATGTCGGTAATGATGGGGATAATGAGGACAACATAGCTCCCAGTCCACGAGTGGAGGAAATCTCCACGTCGGCCTGGAATCGAACCCAGACCCCCTGCCAGGTAGGCAAATACGTTACCACTCAGCTACGTAAGCGGACTGTTAATCAGTAGAAAGCAGCAGACATTGCTCTCACGCAAACAGCAGCATTTTGGCAGCTAAATTCATTAAGAACCAATCTGGATACTCCATTCACAGGAAGTTCCATGATGTCAGAATCACAATACACCTTTTGTGAGGGGGGGGGGGGGGGGGGGGAGGGGCATAGGTGCCTTCACAGACCGATTCGAACGAGTCAGGTGCAGAACAAGGTATCTACAAAATGTTCCGTGACGTCAGAGCGTCACGTGGTGTCCTCTTTATTGGAGTGTTGAGACAAATCCAGGCAGAATAGCCTCCTCTTGTTCGGACAAGTGGGATGCTGTAACGCACCCGCCATTGTCGCTTTCGAGTATCTCCTGACTGGCAGTTGTAGGACGTCGAAAATTTCCCGAAAATTCCAGCCATTTTTCTCGTCTATAGGACAGTTCTAAGAATTCGAGGAGAATCTTTTAGACATCCGATCTGCTGTGCGTCTGTATTTTCCCCCCCGATTTTTTGTATGTTCCGAGAGATGTCACGAATTTTTAGATACCTAATTGTTCTGATTTTCCCATCTGTACTTAGACACCAGTGTGCGTTTTCCATTGGAGAACTGTGATTCGAAAAGTGACGAAAATACGAGGGTAATCCCAAAAGTAAGGTCTACCATTTTTTATAAGTACATAGACCTTCTTATTTCTACAATCGTTTACATCAGCTTACAGCTTGAACATTCAGCTATTTTTCGACATAATCACGCTTCTCGGCGAGCTGGTATCACATGAGCATTCAAAATCTGCTGCAGCGTCTACAAAATGCATCGACAGAAATGGTGATTATGTCGGAAAATAGCTAAATGTTTAAGCTGTAAACTAATGTAAACCATTGTAGAAATAAACAGGTCTTTGTTCCTATAAAAAAACAGGAGACCTTACTTTTGGGCTTACCCTCGTAAAATATACGTGCCTTAACATTTCTGACTCCAGCAGCAAAAAGAATCTAAGCTAGCACAGCGTTTCAGAAATGTGATGTAAACCAGAGCACCTGTAGGACCCAAAAATTTTTTTCTCTTTGACAGTGCCTCCAAACAAGAATCTGAAACTGGAAAAATAGGTGTTGGGGGGCGAGGGGGAGAGCATAGCTGAAAGGATGGAGGGAGGCTGTAAGACAGTTTTGAGCTCCGTCTGTGAGCTGTACTGCGGACTAGAGCTGTTGGTCTTAAAATTTTAAGGCAATCATACAGAAGCTGTATGATTGCCTTAAAATTTTAAGACCAACAGCTCTAGACCGCAGTACAGCTCACAGAATTATGTCGTCCCTTTTCTGCACCTCAGCGCAGATTGAATCTCTTATCACCATTTCCATGGGCTGGATGGTTTGTGTGTATGGGTCACATCTTAGGAGAGGAAGGAGTGGGGGGAGGTAAGGTTAGTGGGGGTAGCCCAATTGCCCTATTTTACCACAAAAATTGGTGTTCCCCAACATGATGTCAGTCCCACATTGCCAAATCTACAGCCACCATCCTGGACCCGACACCTTGAATAAATTTGGGAACAATGCAAGCTGTCCCAGAAGTCTCTCAGCTACACTACTCATCGATTAAGCAGTTCAACAAAGCTCTGTAGCCTCATGCTACACTCACCATTAGACACCTCCAGTCCCGACCTCTGTTGCGATTAGCGGTCATAATTGTGGTTGGATAGTAGACAACATGTGGGGTTTCGAGTGCTATCAATGGCCTTTGTGACCTCGCATTGCGGGATTCCTTGTTATGGCAAACTGCCACGAAACTGATTGTTGCCAATAAAATCCGTAACCATCTAAAAGGAGGTCGAACACAGAACACACGGCATGAGTGAAAGAAAGCCTGGAGCAAAGTCCGACGACATCTCAACGTGGTTTATCTGTGCAAGGGAGAACTAATCGACCATTGTGTCGTAACAATATCAAATCGGACCTGCATCTGTATGTTTAGAAATATACTCTTGTGCATGAGTTGAAACATCCAATGGAACTTTCACAAGCTGAGTTCCACGGTGATCCCTGGCTGAAGTGAACTCAGGCCATTTGGATTGTTAGTTTTTCATTTCTCCAGATGAGGCCTGGCTCAGCCTTTCAGTATATGTGAATTCACAGAATACGTGACATTATGCACCAGGATCTTTCCATCAGTAATTTGAAGGTTTGCTCCATTTCAAGACTGGTGTTCAGTGGGAAATGTCTGGTGTCCACGTCGTAACTCGATTCTTTCACCGTAATGTTAATGCTAACTAGAATGTCCAGAAACTGTTTAATCCACATGAGAGTCAATTCACACAAGATGCAAGAATTTATCGGTTTTCAGCAAGGCGGATCAACAGCATTATACCACCTTAAAAACCGTCTCACAATCAACAGGGGCATTGCTATCTCCTGACCACATAGATCAGCTGATTTCCCTCTCCCTGTGGATTTTTACTGTAGAGGAAATTGAAGTATCACGTGTACTCAATTCTCACACATTGGAAGAGCTACACCAAAACACTGAAGACTGCTACCCCTCGGGCAGAGCTGCTACGCTTGTCTCACAGTGGGATGAATCGAGAACAATGGTGCATCGAAGTCTATAGTGGTCTTCTCCAGCATCTTCCGCGGTGTTCATAAATAGGTATCAGTCCAGCACCAGTATTATTGTAGAAATTTTAGGGCTAGTTTTATTTTTCCTTCTTGTATAAATTTTAGACGTTCTCTACAGCCAATTGTGGTTAACACTTTATGTAAATTAAACTTCCCTGTGACTATCTCCAATATTCCAAAATCACGTTAGTTTCTGTTTTTGACAATGCACTTCCTACGTCAAAATATCGGTATTTGTCAACATATAACATAATGTTCAGGCATTATTTATATTATTGGATTTCCAGCACTTGTGTCATGGATACAGCTGTCATCACGTTGTTGTTAGCTATTGAACTCACTATAAGCGGAGGTATACATCGAATTAGCGAAAGAGCGCCTACAGACAAGGCTGCTTATGCAGGAACGAACTTTTCGGCTGGGTTACGATGTGAGCATATTTATAATAACTTAGCAGGTCTTACAAGAGTTGTACTTTTCACCTTGTGCAACGGGAGCAAAGATATATCCAGATACCAAAAGTGTATAAGTGACGTGTAATAATATGCAAATGCCTGGCTGTTTAACTTGCAGCTTGGATGCAAGAACCGTTAAGCTGCCTTCGTTAATTCTCGCAATTACGTGCCCTTGCTGTATTCGGAATTCAATGGATGAAATATTTACGAAAGTTTCTCCAGTTTCATAGGTTCTAAACACCAGTCTGACTAGTTGGCTGGTTGCCATTTCCCTCATTGGTTTTAGAAATTTCAGTCGAGTGTTATCTATTCTTTGTGCCTTGTCTGATCGCAAGTCTTCCACAGCTTTATTTAACTCTGACTGTAGCAATAGATACCAGTATGTCTCCCAAATCGATTTCTATTTCTTCTTCTGTCGCATCATCTGGCAGTTCCTCTCATTCGAACAGGTCTACAGTGTAATCTTTCTACCTATCCGCTCTCTCCTCTACGTCTGAATGTGTAATGATTATTAGTATTTTTTTATTACTACTCTGTATAGATATTGTTTCTCAAAATGATTGTATACTATAGTTTCTACAAACTTACATGTTGACTCAAAATTCTTGACCTCAAGCGTGGCTGACCTGATATAATTTTCTGTAGCTTTTTAGATGACATCTGCCTACAGTGATCCGCATGGAGTTAATTATGAATATCATACCACGAGTTCATCAGCAATAAGTAATCAATTACTAACCGAAACAGCACCAGAATATCTTCATATACTTGCTTTTTTCCTGAAATGTTGGCAATTCATTTTCAGTGGACGTGTGTAACATAATATCGTTTAGCGAGACAGCTATCTACGGAATGTAACTATCTTCTGTTTTTTGTACTCTTGTCACTGACGGCAAAACGAAAAACAAGACAAGGCATGAAAGCTACGTTCACAATTCCTGGGTGATTAAAGCAGGTCACAATTACGGGAGACCCTTATCTGAATTAATAAAGCGCGGAATTTCCAATTGAGTCAGAGCGAGGCCACCGGAGCGAAACACTTTAATTGCGGTTAGTTGGCTAGGCGGATCACTTCAGTCGACCATACAACAAGCAAAGCGGTCTGCCTGTCTGCAGCAGCAGGTATAGTGGGCCACAATC
This sequence comes from Schistocerca gregaria, assembly GCF_023897955.1. NCBI lineage: Eukaryota > Metazoa > Arthropoda > Insecta > Orthoptera > Acrididae > Schistocerca > Schistocerca gregaria. Next base: position 514,628,268 of record NC_064921.1, on the reverse strand, counting down.
AGAAGCTGTTGGTATATTTTAGATGGTCTCCAAAATAGATCAGTGATGTGAGAAACTGTGATACTGTCGCAAGTTCAAGGTTCGTTTGGTAGGCGTTGCTAGCTCCAAGTACATAAGTTCATTACTCTCTACAATGCGTCATGATCTGTTGATGAGAAGACCTTACAAGTACTCAGATGGTGGCAATGGGCAAGCTCTTGGTGTGAGCAGTCAATCAGCCGCTTCCTCGTGTTGCTTGGATACGAATTCGGCCCAGGTGTCTCACCTGTCCTTTAGCAGTTCTCCTTATATCTCTGCTCCACTTTAAGATAGGGCACACGTAAAGTAGCTTGCGTAGTACGAAGTAGACAAGTTGTGACCCATAGAAGTTACACGGCGTTAGTGTACGACAACGCTCTCATTAACCTTAACATTAGTTTGAACACCTCATTACCTGACTAGGCATTGTCCTGTGGAAGTACTCGTAGTGTGCTCTTGTCTTCCTCTGATCTCTGAATGGACTTACCTAGCCAATTACAGGGTTACAGGGGACCTATAGCTTAACGTTGACTCCGAACCACGGAGCAGTTCGGCAGTTTTCACGTACAAAAACACTGCAAGAGGTGGAAGAGGTGATTAGTAAAAGAAAAGGTATATAAAGGTCGTACCGAAGATTGAGTCGTGTATCTTGAGATTTGTAGGCTGACACCCACTTAGCAAACTATTCATTTTCATTTTTACTTTTGTGAGATCCTCCGTAAACCACTACAGTTCCACCTAATGCTTGTCACGGCACTGTGTAAATGTCGCGATCAGCAAAAACTTGTAGCTTTTACTGAGCTTCTTTCTTAATGAATTTATAAAGAAAACGTCATCTCTCCTGCTCCATCTGCTACATTTTCTGAGCATTTAAAATCTTCTTGGAAGAAAAATGAAGCTCTTCATGTTGTGTTAGTTAATGCTATCCCTTCGTCTGAGAGAGTAAAAGCGGTTTTAATTTTTGCGCTTCTATGCTTCGTTGACAAATTTCGAGCTATGGGAGTAAAACATGATACAGCGCTGCATCGGTGGGATTTAATTGTTGAGGATTTCCCCTCTCAGGAATGACTATTCGGTTTCCTTGTCGGGTCTTGTGACCAAAACGTAACATGTGTCGTCGTACACTACACATACAATGTGCTGTTCCTCGTATACACTATGTGATCAAAAGTATCCGGATACCTGGCTGAAAATCACTTATAAGTTCGTATCGCCCTCCATCTGTAATTCTGGAATTCAATATGGCGTAGGCCCACCCTTAGCCTTGGTGACAGCTTCCACTTACGCAGGCAAATATTCAATTAGTTGCTGGAAGGTTTCTTGGGGAATGGCAGCCCATTCTTCACGGAGTGCTGCACTGAGGAGAGGTACTGATGTCGGTCGGTGAGGCCTGGCACGAAGTCGGCGTTCCGAAACATCCCAAACGTGTTCTGTAGGACTCAGGTCAGGACTCTGTGCAGGCCAGTCCATTACAGGGATGTTATCGTCGTGTAACCACTCCGCCAAAGGCTGTGCGTTATGAACAGGTGTTCGATCGTGTTGAAAGATGCAATCGCCATCCCCTAGTTGTTCTTCAACAGTGGGAAGCAAGAAGGTGCTTAAAATATCAATGTAGGCCTATGCTGTGATAGTGCCAAGCAAAACAACAACGGGTGCAAGTCCCCTCCATGAAAAACACGACCACACCATAACACCACCACCTCCGAATTGTACTGTTGGCAACATACACGCTGGCAGATGACGTCCACCGGGCATTCGCCATACCCACACCCTGTCATCGGATCGCCACATTGTCTACCCTAGCTGGTCACTGCACACAACGTTTTCCACTGTTCAATTGTCCAATGTTTACGCTTCTTGCACCAAGCGAGGCATTTACCGACGCGATATGTGACTTATGAGCATCCGCTCTACCATGAAATCCAAGATTTCACACCTCCCGCCTAACTGTCATAGTACTTGCAGTGGATCCTGATGCAGTTTGTAATTCCTGTTTGATGATTTGGATAAATGTCTGCCTATTACACATTACGACCCTCTTCAACTGTCGGCGGTCTCTGTCAGTCAACAGACGAGGTCAGCCTGTACGCTTTTGTGCTGTACATTCCTTCACGTTTTCACTTCATTCTCAGATCGGAATCAATGGACCGAGGGATGTTTAGGAGTGTGGAAATCTCGCATACAGAAGTATGACACCAGTGACACCCAACACCTGACCACGTTCGAAGTCCGTGAGTTCCTCGGAGCGCCCCATTCGTCTCTCTCACGATATCTAGGCTACTGAGGTCGCTGATATGGAGGTTCTGGCAGTAGGTGGCAACACAATGCACCTAATATGGAAAACGTATGTTTTGGGGGATGTCCGGATACTTTTGATCAGATAGCGTGTGCTCATCGATCTTGTCCCAGCAGTACAATAAATTTGGGATGTTCTATGTGTATACCAGCCTCTAAAAACGAACACCACTGCTTACTTCAGAAACGTGTTTCCGTGTCCATTTGTCTTACTTCATACGATTATGGGATTCATAGTCCTTCTGTGCACCATAAATTGTGGCGTCAGTCATCACATTGGCTACATCATAAACTCAGTACTCAGATTAAGGTCTCTCCTTAAATTAGCGTACTGGTCGCTTTCGAACGCTGTAGAGGCGTGGGACTGATACCAGGAAGTGACCATCCACCAAAGATGTATGTCACGCCAGTGAAGAGATTTGCAAGTGCCCGTCCGTTGTACAGAATCAACGCAGTAAGACAGATCGACTTCAAGACGTTGCAAAACGGCAAAAAAGATCTATCACGTTTCGCGCTACTCTCGACCACTCTGCGAATGAAGATACCATTTTGTTGGTGTACCACTTGTTGCAATGTAAGACGGCATAAGAGGAGTGGTCGTAAAAAGACGCTAAATGACAGAGAAAAGGAACGAGTATTACACCTCGTCAATGACATTCTGTATCAAACCCTATAGCGGTTACTACTGTCGGTGAAGAAATTCCAATTTGAGAGAGCCCCGAGGCAACATTTGAAAGATTCGTGTTAGGAGATAGTCACCTACTTTGTATGATACACGAGAATCTTATACATCACTCTGACCTGTATTAAAGAAGAATCTTAGAGAAACACATGGTGTAAACTTACATCATGAAGAAATTTTATTTATAAAAAATATTTTGTCGGTGGCATCTGTAATGTAGCGATTTACTGTACTGTATGGATTCACTGAGACATAATTTTCCATAGCACAAGTTTATCAGTGATCTGTGTAACAGATCGAGTGCAGACTTCAACTTCTATAGATAACTTTATAAAGCTGGCACACATGAAAAGATACACTGTCTTTAAGAATTACAAAAAGCATTGTTGAGTAAAATAGCGTCCTGTAGGCGGAACAGCGGTGGCAGCGAGAGCGGATCTCAGACGAGTCTCGATCGAGATGCGACAGTGCTGAACCCGATAACGCTAAGGTGAGCAGCTCAGCGGTTCCATTTCGATGGTGAAATGTTTTACGAAGTAGAGAAGAGCTAAGAATTGAATGTTATTGGAGGAAAGGTTTTTGGTATTTAATTCTGATGCAGAAACGATTCAATAACAAAAAGTTATTTCTCACATTGCTTTACGTGTATTTAGCGATTATTGTAGTGTGTTAATTTTCATTGTCCAGTGATGTCGAGTATTATGTAATGGAGACGGTTTGTCAGTCGTATGTCTATGGTGTTAATAAATTTCATCCACTGCTAGTTAACAGATCTTGATTTAATAATTTAAAAATAAAACTTATAGCAGTTTTGTACTTCAGTTGTGACAGGTTTCTGTGATAGGGGGAAGAAAACGAGTAACTATATTAAAAGAAATTCAAACGTTACATTTGCTTCCAGAATGAGATTTTCACTCTGTAGCGGAGTGTGCGCTGATATGAAACTTCCTGGCAGATTAAAACTGTGTGCCCGACCGAGACTCGAACTCGGGACCTTTGCCTTTCGCGGGCAAGTGCTCTACCAACTGAGCTACCAAAGCACGACTCCCGGCCGGTACTCACAGCTGTACTTTTGCCAGTATCCGTCTCCTACCTTCCAAACTTTACAGAAGCTCTTCTGCGAAACATGCAGAACTAGCACTCCTGAAAGAAAGGATACTGTGGAGACATGGCTTAGCCACAGCCTGGGGGATGTTTCCAGAATGAGATTTTCACGCTGCAGAGTTCTGCATGTTTCGCAGAAGAGCTTCTGTAAAGTTTGGAAGGTAGGAGACGGATACTGGCAGAAGTAAAGCTGTGAGTACCGGGCGTGAGTCGTGCTTCGGTAGCTCAGTTGGTAGAGCACTTGCCCGCGAAAGGCAAAGGTCCCGAGTTCGAGTCTCGGTCGGGCACGCAGTTTTAATCTGCCAGGAAGTTTCGTTCCATTTGCTATTTTGAGAAAATTAAATAAGTACTGATTGCGTTTTATTTTTCACGTGTAATTATCTTCACCCTTTTCTTAAATGCCATAATTTTAGAATACTTTTTGAATGCAACGAGTACTAAGAAAATTGTTAGCAAATGAACAGAACGTCTAGCATATAGCGTGTTGTCTTTCTTGACCAGAGGCTTCACACAGTGCAACACTGTTCACTTTCAGCTTATTATGTCGCAACAGCCGATACAGAAAAGATCCGAGCGTCCGTTGCAGGTAGCACGTAATAAAGACTTACTTTCACAACAAATTTGGATGGTGAAATAAATTTGACCTAAACACAAAATGGCTCTAAGTACTATGAGACTTAAACATCTCAAATCATCAGTCCCCTGGACTTAGAACTTCTTAAATCTAACTAACCTAAGGACATCACACACGTCCATGCCCGAAGCAGGATTCGAACTTGCGACCGTAGCAGCAGCGCGGTTCCGGACTAAAGGGCCTAGAACCGCTCGGCCACAGCGGTCGGCGGACCTGAACACATTACCGACGCGTAACATGTAGCCACTGTTAGTGAGCTCTTCCGCAACAAGGTTAGTTTCATTTCATATTGTCAATTTTCTAAGTTCCAAGACAGAAACAGAACAGTTTGATGACTGGAGACGTAGCAAGAGGTGCAACAATTGCCGTTCTACCTTTTCTCAAATGATGCACGGCGTCAAATGTAGCGATGGAGCCTTGAGGAAACTAACCTGCAGTGTGTGCAGGTTGTAGCTCAGGCGGGAGGTGGTTCTCTGATGTTCTCGTGGTGTTTTAGTTGCCATGACTGGGACCTACTCATTCAGGTATGTTGGGAGTGATTTTCGTTCCAGGTTTTACGGAATCCGTGGCGCCCTGTCGCGCCCGAACTTATCCGCCAGATCACCGGATCACAAAAAAATGTCTGGGACTATTTCAGTCAACGGATGCCACATCGCAATTGACAAAGCGCACTTTGGTAACTCTGCGTCATCTAATCATCAATGAGTCTCTTAAAATGGATGTGGGTTACCTGAATAAACTTACCGTCTCTTGAGGTCATTACGAAGGATAGAGGCGTAGTTCCATGGTACTAAAGTGAATTTTTGAGGGTGAATGTTTTTTGTGCCGTGTTCAAATGCACACTCGCTGGTAATTGAAAGAAACACTTTCCTGTCACTAGAAACTGGAAGGACATGCCATAGAATTGGATCAGTTGTTAAATAGGAAGAGGTTGGCTGGTGAGGATGGTAGGAATGTGGTGGTATAACAAAGGACGACTGGTTGATAGCAGTAATTGGATAGGAGTGGATAGTGGGGGACAGAAGAGGGGGTGGAATAGAGGCTGGAATTGGTGACAATAACAGCTGTTAGGAAAAGGAGGATGGGGAAAGAAAGGTGGGTGGGGAAAGAAAGGGATAAGGAAAATATGGGGAGGGGAGGGAGAAGAAGCCCTGATTAGGTGGATTGCGTGGGATGAACCCATAGCTGGTAGGATTGGTAAATGTCGGGATTGTGGGTTTGTAGATGGAGGGATGATGATATGCGTTGGTAAAAGCGCGGCAGCATAGGAGAATTGGAAAGTACAGGGGAGACGATAGGATTATTGAAGTCGAGTTTGTGCATATTGTTTGGAGGTGTTCAATGTGCACGAGGACAGGCGGAATTTGATGAGTTAGTAAAGGATCCTTTTGGGGGAAGGTGAATGAATTCGGAAAGCGAGAGAGAGGGCGTGGTTCTCCAGAATTAGGAGGCACTGATAGAAATTTGTTGAGGCAGAGATACATGCAACGTTCATTTAACAAAGGATAGGACAGATCAAGGATTTATAGGTGTGGAGGACTGTGGAGTGGTGTAACCCCCAAGTTAGACCACTTAGTAGTTTTCGTCTATTGTGGGCATTCTGATGGATGATTAATAGATGAGTTTCCATGTTAGTTACCAATCGATTGTAATTCCAAGATTTTAGTGTATTAGTTAGCTGGACAGCTTGATCTCACGTGGTAGGATAGAATTCATGGAGATGGAAAGTGTAGATTGTGTGTTCTATAATTACTGGCTGTGATTTGGTAAGGTTGATCTTGAGGAGCCATTGGTTATGCCAGGAAGTAACTGACTGAGATGGATTTGAAGCAATCGTTGGGATTTCTGGAGTGTATGATAGAGAGTGAGGAGAGCAGTGTCATCATCATACTGAAGGAGATGGACCAGTGAAGGAATCTAGGATAAACTGGCCATGTAGAGGAGACAGAGGACAGGAGAGAGGATAGAGCCTTGGGACATGCCTGCTATGTGAGAAAAGATACGGTGACAGAGGGAGGACAATTGGAGAGGAAGTGGGCAATAAGGTGAACATAATTAATTGTAAGTGCATAAGTCTGGAATTTTAAAAGGAGACTGAAATACCATGCACGGTTGAAAGCTTTCTCTAGGTCGGTTGGAGACAAAAATAGCGGATTTACAGGTGTTGAGCTGGTGTGAGTGGAGATGCATAAGGTGCAGGAGCTGGTTATCAGAAGAGATGGTGGGACGGAAGCCATACTGGTTAATGGGAAGGAGGCACTGTTGGTTCATGTGTTGATGGATATGTCGGCAGACGACTGCTTCGACCTTGCTGAACACTGAGATGTGGTAGACAGGGAGGCAGGAGGAGGCATCAGTAGGTTTTGCTGTCGTTTAAGGAAAAGTTGGATCTTGGAGGTTTTCCACAGGTCAGGTTAGTAACCTGTGAAGACGATAGTGGTCTAAAGAGTTTCAAAGGTGATGAGATAGGAGAGCGGCCATTCCTTTAGGTGTTAATATATGATGCAGTCGTGACCAGTGGATGTGTTGTGTTTGCTGTGTTGTTTTGTGTCATGTGGTTCAAATGGCTCTGTTCACTATGGGACTTAACATCTGTGGTCATTAGTCCCCTAGAACTTAGAACTACTTAAACCTAACTAACCTATGGACATCACACACATCCATCCCTGAGGCAGGATTCGAACCTGTAACCGTAGCGGTCATGTGGTTCCAGACTGAAGCGCCTAGAACCGAACGGCCACACTGGCCGGCCTGTGTCATGTGCTGTGATTGGTGTATTTAAGTCTTTATGTGGTATGTTGTCCGAATACTGGAAACTAGGAGCGTGGGGTGGGGCACCAGTGTTAGTATTGAAGTCGAAAGAGGTACATAGATGCTCTATTGGCGCCTGTGGGACGAACACAGGACAGATCTTCATTGTATAGAGATGCTGAAACAACCTGTAAATGTTTTATTTTCCTTTGACTCATGTGGTACAGGTGTCTGTCGTCCCGCTCACGTCGAATCCTGGTCAATCGGCTGTTTGGTGGCTCTGCTTCGCTGAGGATGCAGCGTTGTTGCCTGAGAATCACTGCCGACGGTCATTGGGAGACAGGCTACTGCTGCAACAAACTTTTCGATAATTGTCACGTGCCGGCCTCCAATGACAAGTTGCACTTGGGCCACATCGACCCACTCCTGTGACGGCAGAAGACAGATGCTGATGGGTGGATGTCCCCTGTAACAGATGTGCTGCTACCCTCCAGCCTCCAGGAAGTTGACCATATTTCTGGAAGACCTGACCTGGCCTACTGAGTCTCTTGTGAACTTAGAGGGTCAAACTGTGACTCCACCACAGACTGGAACTGTGTTCCTCCATCTGAAGCTTCATGTGACCATGTGTGTTGGGCACCTCCATTGTCCAAGAAAGGTGTGACGCTAGCATTACTTGACTACCCCTTATTTGTACTTGTCATTGCGTATACGTTTTATGAATGTGTCTCTCCAAGTCATGTACTGCCACACATTAGGTTAACTCCAGCGCACAGATTTTGATAATGGTTTGTGGCAAGAGTTACTCGCTATCCCGCTTCGCATGTCGTTTCAGCAACTCTTGCACCCATGTCAGATCGACAGACTTTGCTATTTCACACTGCACGAAGTTATTATAGGCAATCCAGCGCCTGACTTAAGAGTACGAATGCAGTCCAATGCAACAAATTCACACTAAAATTTACCCTATGTGTTGACACTGCTGCAGTACGTTTGTGGATGGTAAGGAAGAGGAAGTAAACAAAATGAGGGTCATCAAGGATGGAGAACCTGTTGGAGAGATAGGATGCAAAGTGATCAGCTTTGGTCAGGCTGTCAGGTAAGGGTGGTTGTTGTGGAGCAGTAGATAGTGAAGTACGGCATTACTGCCAGTGAGTTGATGGAATGCTTTCCAGCACTTACAAGCGTTAGTGAGGAATGTAGTATTGAGTATGGTGCATGTCTGGCGGCAGTTCATGCGTTTTGTAGCATTTAGGAAGTTCCTGCTGTGTCACTATATTTGCCAGTGGCGAATGAGTGTAGTCTGGTCACAAATCATTAGGAAGGAGCATTATAGACGATGCCATTCTCGGAGAAGGGTATAGCTTGTGGGAGAGTAGAGCAATGAAGATATATGGCCTTGTTAAGAATGTGGAAGGACAATGTACCCAACAGCGTCTGGTGTGGAAAGGCCATGACATGAGAGATATTTCTGGGTTGCTAGACAGTTAAGATGTGGCTTCCAGTCTGGGTATCTATGGATGCCTGATAGGCATTCCAGTTGGCATGGGAGTTGTCATAGACAAATTTTGAATGTAAAGTTGGATGGGGCACATGAGCATGAGGTTGTGTTTAGGAGATGGTGAGGAGAACAGGTAAGTGGCCACTTCCAGTTGCATTGAGCACTTGTGCAGTGAGGTGTGCAAGAAAGTTGGGAGATGTGAGGCCAATATCTGGGGTGGGGTTCCCTTCAGGACAGGTGTGCTGTGGTATGGGGACAACGTCACCTTGGACAGAGTCTGTACACTGATGCCACTACAGGAGTTCTGCAGGAAATCTACTATGGATGTTGAGGTCAGTGACAAAAATATAGGTGGAAAAGGTTACGGTCAATGTGGGTGAAGAAATCGTAAGTTATGGGATTATTATGTCGAATGTGGTCAGTAGGACAGGTAACAGATTTTTTAAGAAGAGGTTAAGGATAAGGTGTTCAGTGATATTATTTAGTAATGGTTGTGGCCAATCAGGTAATCTTTTATGGTGGCCGATTGCAATGCTACCTCTGGCAAGGGGAATGTGATTATTTATATGGTGAAGGATATAGGGAAACATTTGAATGGTGTGATATGGTTTGATGAATGTTCTACTAAGGTTGAAGACATCAACATTGTGCTGGAGTAGGGTATGCATGAAAAGAGGTTTGTTCATGGGTAGGTAGAAGATGTTGTGATATAGGATGACACTCTGATAGTAGCTTACAGGGTGGCTTGTGTGGGTTAGGGAATGGAGAGTTTAAAACGAGGGTATCGAGATGCGTGAAAACATAGTGGACTTGGTTTCAGGAGTAGGTGGCCTGGATACCAAGGTGGGAAACAGAGCAGGCGACATCAGAAATTTGTTGTAGGATATGCGGTCATAGGTAGAAATGGATATTTTGGAGGACAATGGTGAGGAATTTGATGATGTCTTTGGCAGTCGCCGATGGGCAGAGTGAATTATTGGGATGGATAGGATGGACAGGTACTGCTAATTCCGGTTTGGCAGTTGGTAGTTTAGGCTTGTACTTGGAGTAAATGGGTGGGTATCATTGCAGGTGTTACAGGTGGAAGGGGAGGCGAGATTGGAACATTGTCTGAAGAAGAATGAGTCTTTACATTGAGGACAGATGGGGGGATGTTAACTTTTCAGATTGTGGTGGTCATTATAGACAGGTCATTTTTGGCAACAGAATTACTGGGTGTGGTGGGGGTGGTAAGGGGGAGATTTGGACGATTATAGCGTAAATCAGGCTCACTGTGTGAGGTGGCGATTGGTGGAGGTGACACTCTCTGTGAAGACTCGCATGAGGTATATGGGACTTAAGTCATTGCAGATATGGCAGGCTTTGTGGATGTATAATGTAGAATTGAATTTGAGTTCATAAAACACTCCCCCTAACTCTATTCGACCACAGTACTCAATAGCGGTCGTCGATAAGTGGGCAGTGCATTTATGTATATCCGATTTTGACTCCACTCTCGATGGCTCTGGAACACCACATTGTGTGCTTTAGGCTTTCTGGGAAATAAGTATTTACCTCGTTGTCAGTGTTGATATCTCCTCTGCTGAGATCTCAGGGCAGTCTTCGTCATCACATCAGTGAAGGTGGGGACGACGAGGAGGCTGTGATTGCCTGTGTGTGGAGGTTGTGCTCAAGGGAGTGAGGAAAGCATGAACGCCAGAAGTAAAATGTGGGATTTTGAGGAGATCCGACTGGAGGTTGCGAATCGTCGATTTGATGAGGACAGATTCTTCGTGGGGGATGATTTGGGTCGTGTGAATGTGGAAGATATATTTTCGTATTTCTGGAATGAGGGATTTGGCATTTGGGAATCTGGGGTTATGTTGGAGAGAAGGAAATTGGAAAAGACCTGGTATGAAGGTGCAGGAAGGGGGGGGGGGGGGGGTGATTTTCTGTGGGTTCGGTAGGTTTTCAGTTTGTGGTTTTATGGTTATGGTGCTAGTAGTGGGGCCTATGTTAGGACATTCTTGTGGTCTTTTGGTGATTGTGAGATGTGGTGGGGTTGGGGAATTGGAGTAGGTGGGATGTGGTGTGCTGCAGTTCGTTGCAGTAGAGTTCTGTATGTACAGTCATATTTTGATTGCAACGTGGTTTCAGGCAAGTTGTTATTCTAGATGGAGTGGCAGGGGATGCGCTATAGATAAAGAATGAGGTAGAAGATGTGAAAGAGGTCGTGGGAGGAGCAAGGTAGGCAACGGAAGCGACTGCAGATTGCGTCGATACATCTAGAAGGGGGGGGGGGAGTAGGGGAGTGCATATGGGATGATGGATCAGAGGATCTTCTCCACGTAGTGACATTGAAAGCAGAGGAGGGGTGGTGTAAAAGACGGAGGTCGCTGGGGTGTCTATTGTGGGTCAAAGGAAACAGGGAACAAAAGGGCGATGATAATTACCACGGCGGAGCGTCACCGGTGTGGCTGGGGATGACGACAGCGACGTCCGGTGTGATGTGATGACAGCATATGAGGATGGCGGCTCCAGCAGCGGCGATGAAGACGGAGGAGGCGGCGGCGAGTAGATTGTGACGGTGGCGGTAGCGGCGACAGCTTTGTAGAAGAAGAAGGCAGAGAGACGGCTGCTGCAGTGGCTAAGACGATGGGTAGACGGCTGCAAATGACGGTTATGGCGATAAGAAAACGGTAAATGCAAGGAGATGACGCGCATACACTCAGAAGAAAATCTCGCCGACACATGCAAACTACGCAGATCAACAGACATGGATTCAAAGCATAAGGGAGTGGGTCCCTCCAGTTTATGAGCAACTAGATTAGCAACAAACGAAAACTAGAAGCGGAGGCTTCTAGTCAGTTGGTGCCGATGCATAAATTCAAAGAAATACTCTGTTTAAGTAAGTGTGCAAAAGTCAGATTACTGTGCTTACACGTTGCGTAATAAAATGTGATTTTGTAATGCAGCAACTATTTTTGATAAAGCCTGTTTCTTGTTGTATTTTATTAAGTAATATATAAACACAGTAAACTAAGTTTTGCGATTTCTTTGCGCTAAATTCTATGGAAAAGGATTTTGCACAATTACTTAAAGGGTATTTCTTTGAAGTTACGTGAACCGACGTGCAGTAGCGACATCTAGCGTGTCAGAGTGCACAGCAATATTTCTCATGTCTTCAAATTGTTAACATATATGGCGTATTAGCACCCATGGTACGACAAAAAAAGATGTTATGACGAAGCTTGTGTGGGTGATTAATGTGATTGTAGCATCTATACACGCAGTGGCACGAATCATGGTATGTACTGCATTCATTCACGTACAGAAATGCTGTCATCTTTGCTAATAATGATTGCTCATTCTGTATTTTATTGAATTTGGAAACATTGTAGATCAAGCCCACTTTGTACTTTTTTTAGGTCTGAAGATTTGATTTAAAATAAATATTTCCTGGATAGCTGTGAAGACTTATTGCGAATGTGGTGCAACTCGTGAAAAATTGTTCTAGTTTTCCCGTTCTGACTGCGATAGAGGCTCAGTCCAGGGCCCAAAACGTCGCTTGTTGTGTACTGGCTCAACATGCCAGCGATTCCGCATTCATGACCCGTCCACTGGGGTAATTTCCGGCGTTCGAGACGTTTCGGCAGCGCTTGCCAAGCCTCGTACGTGACATTCACAGCGACAAGGTCTCCCTTTTCATGTATAAAAGGTAGCTGTCTGAGCAGCTTGATGATGGGGACAGCTGGACTTTGAATCGGCGTCCGCTTTGTGTAGGCCTGTGTCACAAAACCTCCGATGTTCCTCCGCCATCGTGAGAGCACCGCCAGTCAGGTGTCCCGGCCTCAAACCTTTCCTGTGTTCCGTTGTCTAGTCACCACTCTCCAGCCAGCGGTACGAGTTGCGACCCTGGGTAGTGCCACCAACCAACACTGGGGTGAAGAGGGCTCGCTCTGCTTATAGTTATGAGAGTTGAGGCACCATTGCCTGACACAGCTTTGCGAGGCAGACGGGAATGTGTAACTAAACAAAGCGCAGGGCCGCGTATGCAAGGTGCGCTGGCGCTGACACATGCATGTCTACACCAGCGCACCCCAGTCATAGTCAACTGCACAGCCTCACGCCCGCCTCCCTCTATCGCTGATTTTCAACGCCTCTGTAGCAAGAAAGTCATAATCTGTGTCTTCTGCCGCTGGTTGCCTGTATATTCTGCGCATCTACTCCACCTCCACCAAAGAAATAACGCCCGCACACTTTTACACCCTTTACAGGTAGTGTAAGAAAAGCTATTTGAGGCTGGATGATTGAGCGACTCAGTGCAGCGGTGGCAACAGCAAAGCAGCAGTGGCGTTCAACGGAAATGTACCAGAAATTTCCGGCTTTCATAGCGTTTATTTGAAACAGAGTTATTGTTTCTCGTTTTGCTTTTTCCTTTTCTGGACTTGATGCAAGGGCTGATAGGAGAGATACAGAGAGTACACAAACGTATACTCGAAAAAAAAGCGACCCACCAAGAACGAAATATTAAAATGAAACGGAATCGGTAAATGTGATGTACATGTAGAGACAAACAAATGACTATAATTTCAGAAAAAATGGATAGTTTATTCGAGAGGAAAAGCTTCACAAATTGAGCACGTCAATAACGCTTTGCTCCACCTGTGGCCTTTATGCAAGGTGCTATTCGGCTTGGCATTGATTAACAGAGTCGTTGGAGGTCCTCCTGAGGGGTAACGTGGCAAATTTTGTTCAATTGGAGCGTTAGGCCTTCCAAGTTCCTGACGTGTTTGGAGGGCTCTATCCATAATGTTCCAAACATTCTCAATTGCGGAGAGATCCGGAGACTTTGTTGGCGAAGGTAGGGTGTGACAAGCAAGATGACAAGCAGTAGAAACTCTGTTCGTCAGCAGGGGGCCGTTGTCTTGCTGAAATATAAGTCCAGGATGACTAGAATTTAGAAAAACTTTAAAGACTGAAAAATGTCAAGTAAACATGGGATCTAAACTGCGTTCCTTAAAGAGGTATGAGCACTTCTTCATCTTAGACACAGTGAATAAAACCTCTTGTACTGCTTTCCATATTTTGGAAGGAGGCAGTACGGATCAAAACATGAAAAAATTGTCTAGTAAACAGGGGATGTAACATGCATACCTTAAGAGCTGTGAGCAGTTATTCAGTACAAGAGATGTGTTTCACAGTAGTGAAGATGAGTAACTGTTCATAGTCTTCAGGTATGCACTTTAGAACCCATCTGAATTAGAGTTGCTTACTTTGAATGACCGTTCCTGTCATATCCCTGAACACTAAGCACTCCCCCTGGGACACCCTGTGGATGCTGTCAGCTTGGCCACATTCAGAGAAATTGTATGACTCCTCAGTGTAATAAATGTAAATGAGTTGGACACCCTGTATGGGAGCGCCAGTGCAGATTTTCGAAAACAAAATGAATGAGATTTTCACTCTGCAGCGGAGTGTGCGCTGATATGAAGCTCCCTGGCAGATGTATGCCGCATCGAGACTCGGACTCGGGACCTTTGGCTTTCGCAGGCAAGTGTTCTACCATCTGAGCTATCCAAGCACGACTCAAGCAGGAGAACTTCTGTAAAGCTTAGAAAGTAGGGGATGAGGTACTGGCAGAAGTAAAGCTGTGAGGAAGGGGCGTGAGTTGTGCTTGGATAGCTCAGATGGTAGAGCACTTGCCTGCGGAAGCCAAGGGTCCCGAATTCGAGTCTCGGTCCGGCACACAGTTTTAATTTGCCAAGAAGTTTCAAAACTGAGATGGTTAAATGGTAGAGGTTGCAACTCAGAGTTGAATGAAAAAGAGAACGATGCGACCACTGTGTAGTGTTCCCGGTGAATGTAATCATGACACGTCTGAACAGAATCAGTGGTAGACTATTGCTTAACCAGATATGAAGGACGAAGTCTGCAAGAATTTTTAACAGATGTGGGGTCGTAGGTGGTCACACCAAGTCTGGGCGTCTGGTACGACTAGCCACCACTACAACTGGTCTACCATCCACTTAACACAATACCTACATTACCGCCACAGTCTAAAATAGTCAACAGGAGAATGAAATGAAATGACGTGTGGCTATGGCCTCCCGTCGGGTAGGTCGGTCGTCGATTGAAAGTGTCTTGGGTTGACTCCACTTCGGCGGAGAAAATCTCCGAGCCAAGGGTCTCGAGGAATTAATTTCCATGTGCTAAATGATTCAAGAATAAGACGGTATAGCAAAATGCTTATTTCGCGAACTGTAACTTCTCCGTGGTCCCTCGCTTGATTCTTTCTTGTTCCGCTCTGGGCCAGTAACAGGCTAAGAATGCGCTCCTCAACTCATATAACGCACTATCTCACCTGGCCAACAGCATTTTTGTAGCCGCCGTAGCACCAAGATATTCGAACATGAAATACAATCACTGCATTTTGGCCAGGACTGGTCAAACTGGCTAACATGGAATGCACCCCAGACCTCGCTAATCTGTTGGTGCAAATAGGAAAATCATTCCAATTCAAGTCCTATCCGTTCCAACCGTTGCACCTGTCTCACTATCATTTCTCTCGTTTCCTTTCCTATATTCGCCACTATTTCCACCGTTTCTTTTGCTTCACTTGTATCTCCAGTTTGCGGCTGTGCACCATATTTTTCATAGGATCATCTCTGTCATTCCCCTCTCAGGTGAGGCAACAAACAATTCTGATTTACCCTAATGTCCATCATAAACTGTGACAGCATTCGTCCTGTGATTGCTCTTCACGTCAGTAACTCTTGAGTGATGCATCCGCACCCAACCTTGGAGATAATGTCACGTCCACGATCACACTCCACCGACTCCATCCTCTATGAATTCATCTGCGCCTTCTGGCAAGCAAGAATCTATCTGTGCACGCGCCCCAACACGCTCTAACGCTGCGCCTTCGTTAACTTGCTCATTAGTGCCCTCCTGACTGGCCAAACAGCACGCTATCCTATTCATGACAATTTTGCTCCATTCTCACTGTCCCCACACCAAACTACTTTATGATCTCGGTGGCTATCTATTTTTCCTTTCATTCAGTCCACCCGCTTCTGCAATAAGTAGGCAACTCAATGGGATCGTGAGGATCCCTCGGAAGGCGGAATATATTTTTATTGATACAGTTCTCATAAATCAAATAACTGAAACCCAACATCTCTATTTTGACGCTGAACGTTCTATTCAAGGATACAAAATAACTCAGGTGAACAGTGAATTGTTAATCTGGTTCTCTTGCTGACTCACAGCGGCCTGGCCAGTTTGCCTGGTGATAGTCCCTGAGGCACAATAGTGCGCCTGTAAAAAATGCTACTCTCTTCCTAAACAAATTTACTACTATTATTTACCACCCGTTAATTAATTTAAGCCTCTAACGAGTCCTCCATTCCCTTTTCATCTCCTGTGGCTTTCGTCAGTAGCGAAGAGACCCTACTGCTTTTGGAGCATATTTAGACAGGAACAAACTCGGCAGTCTCCAAAAAGGTGACCATAAAGCCATGTAAAGGCTTGGCGTCGACTGAAAATAGGTCGCACAATATCCGGTCAAGCTGCACTGAGTTAACTATTGGGAGAGAGCTCGCCACCCGTTTGTCTCGTGTCTTCTCCTTATTAACCTCGGCTAATCTTCCGTCCACTAATCCACCCTTCACCTTTGCGTGCTGAGGCATGTTCCTACAACAAATCCTCAATTAGAGGTCTCTCTAATCTGTCCTGATCCCTACAGGGCACTCAGTAGTTCTTAAGTACAAATGAACAATATTCATGTCACAGGTGTTGTGCCTATACGCATGTCCTCAATTCCATCTACAATAGAACCCCTCTAATCCGACCTTGGATGGTCCGTCACTCCGGTTTCCCGACCATGCTGAGGCTCGTGAGTCTGTGTGCCGACTTGCCACTGACTGGACGCCTGTCGGGCCATTGTTGCGGTGCATATTGTTATATTGTACGTTATTGTGCAGTTTTATCCATTGTTGGGATTAAGAAACGTCGTTGTTTGCTTTATTCCATGTTCTCTACAGTACTTACGACTGTAGATTCATTGTGTGTACAGTTGTCTGTTTTTCAACATGTCTGGATTCAAATGTAAACACGTACCTCTTTCACTAAATGAAAAATTAGCAGTGCTACAAAGACTGGACGAAGGAGAATCGCTCCAAAAAACTGCAAAGGAATTGAAGGTAGGTGTTACGACAATCAAGGATTGGAGGAAGAATCGGAAACACATTGAATCCTATGCAGTTACGATTGATGGTGAAAACTCTATGAAGAATCGCAAAACATTAAAAAAGCCTAAACTTGAACTGCTTGATAGCGCATTTTGGATGTGGTTTTATGAAGAAAGAAGGAAAGGAACTTTAATATCCTGGCCAATTCTCAAAGAAAAAGCGATAGTTTTGCATAAAAAACAGGAAACCGAAAGTAAATTTGCTGCCAGTGAAGGCTGGATTGATCGATGGAAAACTCGTCATGGTGTCCGATTTGTTTCTATTTCCGGTGAAAAACTATCTGCTGATGCCGCAGCTCCTAAGGAATTTTGTGTTAAGTTTCAAGAAATTGTAGAAGAAAATGAACTTTTACCCTGCCAAGTATATAAGATGGACGAGACAGGGCTGACCTTTAAAATGTATCCAACAAAAACGTTTGCAGCTTCAAATGAATCCGTGGTAGGAACGAAACTTATAAAAGATGGAATAACACTCATTCCTTGTAGCAACGCAGATGGTACCCACAAGCTCCCCTTGTTCGTCATAGGCAAATCTAAGAACCCAAGGGCATTTAAAAATTTAAACTTATCTTCCTTGCCGGTTTATTAGCGCAATCAAAAATCTGCTTGGATGGACTTTAACCTTTTTAAATCCTGGATTTTCGACGAGTTTGTGCCATCGATCGAAAAAGACTTGAAGCTAAATAATCTGCCTGTTCGTGCTCTACTGCTTTTGGACAACGCACCATCACATCCACGTGGGGAAGATTTGGTGAAAGGAGACACAAAAGCACTCTTTCTGCCTCCGAATGTGACCTCACTCATCCAACCAATGGGATAGGCGATATCGCAGGAAGTATATCAGCTCAACCTTGGAAAAATCTGAAGGAGGTCATAACGTATTTGAGGCAATGAAATGTAAGATGCTACTTACACAATCGCTGCAACATGGCATGAACTGAAACCTGACTCACTGCGAAAAACGTGGTGTAAGCTTTGCCTACAAGTTATGACTGAAAATGAACATACCGAAGATGAGCCAAACTACGACGCACTGGAAATCGTTAAAGATCTACATACTCTGGAGCCGAACGTCCGTGCCAATGAAGTTGAAAAATGGATCGACAATTGTGACAAAGACTGTGGCACTTTTGAAGAGCTCAATGACGACCATAATGTTGCCGCTGTTAGCCAGGAAACTGTGAATGAGCACTCGGACGGCGAAGACGAACCCCCCCAAACGCTTTTGACATCGCCCTTCAATAATCGAGCAGAATCCAACTTCAACTCCAATGGAGGTTTTGTGGATAAAATCTAGGATAACATCTGCTAAACAAAAATGTATCACTGACGTTTTTTCCAAGTAATTTGTTTTCGTTTTTACTGTAAAAACTGTAAAAACAATGCATACAGTATAATCATTTCTTAGTTTATACATACAGCAGTTTATTTCTTTGTAAAAATTTTTTTTATATATACAGTGCTTTAAACATTTGTTAGTTTACAGTATATATCGTTTACACGTTATTAACTACAGTACAGTACTGCAATAAATTTGTCGTTTTCCCTTTTAAGACCAATACATATTACAGTGTGTGTAGACGTTTTTTAGTTAATATTTTTTGTTTAACACTGTGTAAAAAAACATCTTTTTACATTACTGTAGACGCCTTTTAGTTCTTAAATCGTATAATTTTTTGTACTAAATATCTTTTTATATTTTTTGCAATAAATAATAGATTTTTCGGATAATCCGACCTTTTTTTTCGTTCCTACCATGGTCCCGGTCCCGAAGGTGACGGATTAGAGTGGCTCTACTGTATCCCCAAATGCGCTACATAAGTGAAACTCGTGCAAATATTTATTCACAACACTGCATCAAGTATGAAGAGAACAACAAGTAGACCAGACACAAAAAAAACATAAAACAAGACATAAAACGTTGAGGAGAGACATATGAACTAAGCAAAAGCGCCAGCCACCTACAATTGCTCCACCCTCGCTATAAGATTGTTTATTATCAAACTCAAAATTTTCGTTTTACTTTTGAGCACAACTTAATTAATTTTCCTGTCTTTTTTTAGTAATCACTCATTCTTCACCAATTTTTTGAAACCACAGCTTCGGCCTGGAATGTCATTGACTGGGGCGCAACTGTCTTCAGAGATTAGTCCCGCTTCGAAATGAGGCCCGACGACCAGCGAAGATGTGTTTTCAGACTCCCCGGACATCGCTGGGATACCAGCCTGACTGTCTGGGTGCCGTTTAATTTCATAGGACCCCTTTGGTTATCATCCATACCAACCTTTCAGCACAACGGTATGACGACGATATTCCACGCCCCTTTTTGTTATCATTATCGGAAAGCCATCTTGAGTGTAAACTTTAGCAGGATAATGGTCGCCCGCGCACGGCAAGAGTTTCTGCTCCTTGTCTCCGTGCTTAGCAAACCCTACCTCAGCCAGCAAAGTCGTCAGATCTATCCTCAACTGAAAACCTCTGTAGCTTTATGAGCGGAGCCCTCGAGAATTTTGACAGAATTTGGTACGATATCCCTCAGGAGGACATTGAACATCTCTGTCAATCAATACCAAGCAAAGTAACTGCTCGCATGACAGCCATATGTAGACCAACACGTTATCGATTTGCTCAGTTTGTGGTGCTCTCTTTCTTGAATAAATAATACAATTATTCTGAAGTTTTAACCATTTCTTTGTCTGTATATAACGTCGCATCTATCGGTTTTCGTATAATTACGGTAATTTCTGCATAGTGCGTCGTTGTTTTTGTCCTAGTGTGTATTTTAAATTGTGATTCACGTCACTTACGGTTTAGGGTTGTTCTGTCCGATATGATTTTGAGCATATTTGGAAACGATCCTGTGGTCGAAATAGGCCGACTGTTGTATGCAGTATTTGGTTCGTAGCAAGAGACGGTATAAGTGGAAATATGATATTATGATGGTTGTATATCCGAGTTAGAGAAAAATAATTACGTAAGCCGTTTATACTCGACTATATATGTTCTTTTTTTCTCTCCTTCCACTTCTGCAGATAATCTGTGAATAACGTAGTAAGAATTCAGGTGTCGAATAGATTACTGCCAAACTAGTAATTAATGGGCAGTCTTACACCAATACGCTGTTTTTCAGTCATTAATACGTAAAAGTGTTTTTGAATGAGGAGGTATTGAATAGAATTGGGGAGAAGAGGCGTTTGTGGCACAACTTGACAAGAAGAAGGGACCGGTTCGTAGGACATGTTCTGAGGCATTAAGGGATCACAAATTTAGCATTGGAGGGCAGCGGGGAGGGTAAAAATCGTAGAGGGAGACCGAGAGATGAATACACTAAGCAGATTTAGGATGTAGGTTGCAGTAAGTACTGTGAGATGAAGAAGCTTGCACAGGATAGAGTAGCATGGAGAGCTGCATCAAACCAGTCTCAGGACTGAAGACAACAACAACAACAACAACCATCATATATGTGCTATTCGCACATGAAAGGCGGGAACTTAGAAGTATTTCCGTTCTACATATATACAATTTAATCCCTGTACAGTTTGATACTACAGAATTATTTGGAAAGATACAATACAGCAACAATATAACATCGTCAAGATTTTACGGACTAGCAAAGTAATTATAAAAAGAGTTGAAAAAAATATAACACACTGTTTCACTCAGAGGTATAATTCACCACAATTGCAGGAGTGTTATTTCACAAGAAAAATAATTCATTGATGGCGGACCAGCTGTGTAACATTATTTTGTTTGTTAATAACCAAGAAATGGAAGGCTTCTCCACATTTTATCATTATTTTTTGTTGTTGTCTTCAGTCCAAAAACTGGTTTGGTGCAGCTCTCCGTGCTAGTATATCCTGTGCAAGTCTCTTCATCTCCTAGTGACAACTGCAGTCTACATCCCTCTTAATCTGCTTACTGTAGTCATCCCTTGGTCTCCCTCCACGATTTTTACCCCCTACGCTTCCCCCCACTTCTAAAGTAATGATACCGTGATGCCTCAGAATGTGTCCTACCAACCGATCTCTTCTCTTAGTCAGGTAGTACCACAAATTTCTTTTCTCCCCATTTCTATTCTGTACCTCGTCATTAGTTACGTGATCTACACATCCAATCTTCTGCATTCCTCTACAGCACCGCATTTCAAAAGTTATATTCTCTTCCTGTATACACTATTTATCGCCCTTGTTTCAGCTCTATACACGGCTACACTCCATACAAATATTTCCAGAAAGAACGTCGTGACAATTGAATCTATACTCGATGTAAAAAAATTGCTCTTCCGCAAAAACGCTTCTCTTCCCATTTCCAGTCTACATTTAATATCCTTCCTACTTCGACAAACATTCGTTATTTTGCTTCCCAAAGAGCAAAAATAATTTACTACTTTAAGTGTACCGTTTCCTAATCTAATTCCATCAGCATCACTTTATTTAATTTGACAACATTCTCTTGTCCTCGTTTTGCTGTTTTTGATGTTCGCCTTATATCCTCCTTTCAAGACACTTCATTCCGGTCAACTGGTCTTCCAAGTCCTTTGCTGTCTCTGACTCAATTACAATGTCATCGGCAAACCTCAAAGTTTTTATTTCTTCTTCCTTGATTTTAATCCCTAATCTGTTCTTTTGTTTCCTTTGCTGCTTGCTCACGATACAGACTGAATAACATCGGGGATAGGCTAAGACACTATCCACTCCCTTCTCGACCACTGCTTCCCTTCCGTACCCATCGACTCTTATAACTGCCATCTGGTTGCTGTGCAAATTGTAAACAGCCTTTCGCTCCCTGTATTTTTACCCTGCCATCGTTAGAATTTGAAAGAAAGTGTTCCAATCAACGTTGTCAGTAGCTTTCTGTGAGTCAACAAATGCTATAAACATAGGTTTGCCTTTTTTTAACCTATGGTCTATGAGAAGTAATAGGATCAGTACTGCCCGCGTGTTCTTACATTTCCCCAGAATCCACACTGATCTCCCCAGAGGTCGGTTTCTACCAGTTTTTCCACTCTTCTGTAAAGAATTTATGTAAGTATTTTGCTGTCGTGCGCATTAAACTGATAGTTTGGTAATTTTCACATCTGTCAGCACCTGCGGAATAGGGACTGTAACATTCTTCCTGAAGTCTGAGAGTATTTCGCCTGTCTCATACATCCTACTGACCATAATCATCTTGATATTGAACCTCTTTTTTCCGTGTTTGCTTTAACAATACATATGTTTTTGGATAGGGTCCGCCTTTAGCAAAACACAGTTTTGTTTTATAACCCAAACATGTTTCACTGCAGTTGCAGCATCCTCAGTGGGCTTTTATTTTCCATCTGTTAAAGATAAAGAACGTTCTTTGTTGTTTTGTTTACATGTAGCTATTAGTTTAAAAAAAAAGTAATTATAGATATTTGAGAAAACAGGTAAATTATGAAAATTCATACCTTTTTACCACATGGTGTGGTTTTTCTGATGTGTTCTGTTTCTACAGTGACCGTTTGTTCCACAGTTTGTCATCTGCAACCACTTATACCTTAAAGTAGATAAATTATTTAAGCCAAAATTACGATTTGAAGAACTATGTTATTACTATGCCTGAAATTATTTAATTCTATGTGTGTGTGTGTGTGTGTGTGTGTGTGTGTGTGTGTGTGTGTGTGTGTGTGTGTGTGTGTGTGTGTGTGTACATGTAAAAGGGGGAGACAGAGAGAGAAAGAGAGGGAGAGAGAGAGGGAGATTTTAGGTTTCAGGTTTTTTTTTTGGTGTTTGGGGGAGGGGTGTTAAGATCTCTATAGGTTGGTTTTGTCTGTTAATTCTTTGAGGGCAGAAAACAGAGTGCCATTGCATAGAGCTGTGTGTTCATTTATCATTTGTTTGCCTTCCACTATGGCTTTTTGTGTCTGGTAATTTTCTTCGATTATCAGTTTTTGTGAGGGGCTGTTGCTGCATTTGAGAATTTTCAAATCCGTATTGATGTTTGTTGGGCTATGTTTCTTGTCCATGAGGTGTTCAGCAAATGTGGAATGACAGCTGTTACTTTTTAATGCTCTTTTGTGTTCTGTATATCTGGTATTAAAGTTTCTGGTTGTCTGCCCTATATAAACTGCTTTGCAATCCTGGCATGTTAATTGGTAAATAACAGATGTGTTGTGTTTGTCTGTGCTTGTGCTGGTTGTCCTTAGTTTTTTCTGTGTTGGGTTTTCTGTCCTGTAGGCTATTTTTATCCCTTGTTTTTAGAGTATGTTGCCTATTCTGTGTACTGTTTTGTTGTTACAGGTGAGAGTGAACCAGCTATTTGTCATTATGGATGTTTCCTGTTCATGTGTGTTCATTGGTGTGTTCTGTGTGTTTGTAGGTTGAGGCTTTTGTTTTTGTTTTTGTATGTTGGGTGTCCTTTTTAATTTTGCTTTAATTTTGTAGCTTAGTTTATCTATAGTGTTTGTGTCATATCCATTCTCCACTGCTATTTGTCTGATTGTCTGCAATTCATTCTTGTAGTTGTTTTCAGTGAGTGGGGTTTTGTTTAGTCTGTGTAGCATATATTGGAAGGCGGCTAGTTTGTGTGTAATCGGATGATTAGACACAACAAACAACACCAATTCTCTATATTCAGGAAAGCGACTACCACTAGCACAACCATTCACAGAGACTCTAATCATCCGATTACACACAAACTAGCCGGCTTCCAATATATGCTACACAGACTAAACAAAACCCCACTCGCTGAAAACAACTACAAGAATGAATTGCAGACAATCAGACAAATAGCAGTGGAGAATGGATATGACACAAACACTAAAGATAAACTAAGCCACAAAATTAAAAAGGACACCCAACATACAAAAACAAAAACAAAAGCCTCAACCGACAAACACAAAGAACCCACCAACGAACACACATGAACAGGAAACACCCATAATGACAAATAGATGGTTCACTCTCACCTATAACAACAAAACAGTACACAGAATAGGCAACATACTCAAAAAACAAGGGATAAAAATAGCCTACAGGACAGAAAACTCAACACAGAAAAAACTAAGGACAACCAACACAAGCACAGACAAACACAACACATCTGGTATTTACTAATTAACATGCCAGGATTGCAAAGCAGTTTATATAGGGCAGACAACCAGAAACTTTAATACCAGATATACAGAACACAAAAGAGCGTTAAAAAGTAACAGCTGTCATTCCACATTTGCTGAACACCTCATGGACAAGAAACATAGCCCAACAAACATCAATACGGATTTGAAAATTCTCAAATGCAGCAACAGCCCCTCACAAAAGCTGATAATCGAAGAAAATTACCAGATACAAAAAGCCATAGTGGAAGGCAAACAAATGATAAATGAACACACAGCTCTCTGCAATGGCACTCTGTTTTCTGCCCTCAAAGAATTAACAGACAAAACCAACCTATAGAGATCTTAACACCCCTCCCCCACACACCATAAAAAAATCTGAAACCTAAAATCTCTCTCTCTCTCTCCCTCTCTTTCTCTCTCTGTCTTTCCCTTTTACATATACACACACACACACTAAAAAAAAAAAAAAAATCACCGTCACCTCTGAAAGGTTCAAAACAACCGCCAGGAACACCTTCAACTGTTCCACTGTCAGCCATCTTGTTTTGAGACCTCCAGCTGTTGCACTGCCAGGCATGTTTTGTTTTTACAGTTGATAAACAGTGAAACAGTGAGTGACAGTGACAGTGGCAGTGGCAACTCAATATTCAGTGTTTGACAGTGATGAGGACGAAAAAAGAGTAAGTGAAACACCATGTAAATAGACACTCAAACACACACACACACACACACACACACACACACACATATATATATATATATATATATATATATATATATATAGAATTAAATAATTGCAGGCACAGTAATAACATAGTTCTTCAAATCGTAATTTTGGCTTAAACAATTTATCTACTTTAAGGTATAAGTGGTTGCAGATGACAAACTGTGGAACAAACGGTCACTGTAGAAACAGAACACATCAGAAAAACCACACCATGTGGTAAAAAGGTATGAATTTCCATAATTTACCTGTTTTCTCAAATATCTATAATTACATTTTTTTTAAAACTAATAGCTACATGTATACAAAACAACAAAGAACGTTCTTTATCTTTAACAGATGGAAAATAAAAGCCCACTGAGGATGCTGCAACTGCAGTGAAACATGTTTGGGTTATAAAACAAAACTGTGTTTTGCTAAAGGCTGACCCTAACCAAAAACATATGTATCCTATTGACCGTCGTGGCTGACTCTCCCATGGGTATCAGAAGCTCCAATGGAATGTTACCTTCTCCCGGGACCTTATTTCGAATTAATTCATTCAGTGCTTTGTCAAAGTCTTCAAGCAGTATCATATCTCCCATCTCATCTTTCTCTACGTCCTGTTCCATTTCCATAATATTGCCCTCAAGTATATCTCCCTTGCGAAGACCAGCTATGTACTCCTTCCACCTTTCTGCTTTCCCTTCTTTGCTTAAGACTGGTTTTTCCATTTAAGCTCTTGATATTCGTATAGGTGGTTCTCTTATCTCCGAAGATCTCTTTAATTTTCCTGTAGGCAGTATCTGTCTTACCCCTAGTGATATATGCTTCTACATCCTTACATTTCTCCTCTAGCCACTCCCGCTTAGCCATTTTGCGCTTCCTGACAACCTCATTTTTTAGATGTTTGTCTTTCCGTACGCCCGCTTCACTTATTATGTTTTTATATTTTCTCCTTTCGTCGATTAAATTCAATATCTCGTGTGTTACCGAAGGGTTTCTACTAGCCCTCGTCTTTTTACCTGCTTCATCCTCTCCTGCCTTCACTATTTCATCTCTCAAAGCTATCCATTCCTCTTCTACTGTATTCCTTTTCCCTGCTCTTGTCAACCGTTCTTTAGTGCTCCCTCTGAAACACTCTACAATCTCTGGTTCTTTCAATTTATAGAAGTACCATCTCCTCAAATTCCTGCCTTTTTGGAGTTTCTTCTAATCTGCAGCTCATAACCAATAAATTGTGGTCAGAGTCCTCAAGTGTTCATGGAAATGTATTACAATTTAAAATCTGGTTCGTAAATATCTGTCTAACGATTATATAATCAATCTGAATCCTTCTGGTGTCTTCAGGTCTCTTCTACGTATACAGCCTTCTCTCTTGATTCTTAAAACAATTGTTAGCTATGATTAAATTATACTCTGTGCAAAATTCTACCAGGCGGCTTATATTGTGAAGGTCATAGGGACAATTCCTATGATGCTCCTTGTTTCCTTAACTTTTCGTTGGTATCTCTGCATTTCTTCATTACTAACCGTGTTCTCCATATAAAAATCAACTCGACGTAGATTTCCGTACTGAAGTTGATTTCCACCTCTCTCTCTCTCGCTGTCTCTCTCTCTCTCTCTCTCTCTCTCTCTCTCTCTCTCACACACACACACACACACACACACACACACACACACACTCACACACACACACACACTCTCTCTCTCTCTCTCTCTCTCTCTCTCTCACACACACACACACACACACACACACACACACACACACACACACACACGCACACACACTCACTCTCACACTTTCTTATATTGTAATTATTGTAATTGTTAGTCCTTTCGTTCGTACGATGTTCTTTCCAATTCGTGTATTATAAAAGCAGAGAAAAATTTCCACTTGCACAACTGCCACTCTTAAGTATCGCACACGAACGTTTTTAGAAATTATCTTTCTCACATTGACCACTGTACCAGATTCATAGGCTACTTCACAAGAACTAACGTTTTCGTTCACAACCAATATGTAGCCGTCAGGCAAATACACAAGCGCGTCGTCACAGATCTGAAGGAACGGGCTTTCAATACCCTTGCGACCTTACAGGTGTGTAAGTTCCGCGGTTATCCAAAATCAGCTTAGCGGATGTCGATATGGTACTCTCGTGGAGCCACTCCCGAGTTTTCTCCCCATTTAAGTCCAAGTTGAGCTCCGTCTTTAATGATCTCATTGTCGACTGAATCTTAGTTTACCTTCTTTTTCACAGCTCTGTACCCTGCGCTGTGCCAACAAACGTAAATTGAATTGCTACAGGGAAATAACTCCTGTAACTACCTGAAAATTAACAAACAGCAACCTTATACACAGGACGTAGCAAACTACATATGAAAAATTTAGTCCGCATAAAAAACAATTTTTTGCCTGACTAAAGTGTCGCATGCCACCAGTGGTCCATGAAACTTTTGACGATAGGGAGGTTCAGAGACGGTTTTCAGCGTAGTATGCAATGAATGTATTGTAGAGATTCACTGGAGTTCTATGGATTTCTTTGTGTGTCATGAAACGCAGCGTTTCGTGTACGAGACACTGACAGGCACTCAAGAAGAAGCTGTTGCCCTTTTGGTTGAATCTGCAGCCATTATTCGTGAAGTACTTGGTTGTTTGAACGTTTTAGACCATCAATAGCGCGTAGATGCTCAACTCAGTTTGCGCTGCTTCTGAATTCTCCACTATATGTGGTTGGCAAAGTCCCTGAGCCAGATGCACTCGCTCATCCTGTCCCAGAGGAAGCCTCTCGGCCTGTAAGATCTGGGCATTCACAGATGGTGGGATTAGTGGTAGCTGGGACCTCCAACATTAAGCGCGTAGTGGGGCTGTCAAGGAGGGGAAGGAATCCTGTTTGCACTCTGTGTGCGTGCAGGGGCATGTCATTCCAAATGTGGGAGGACTGCTGCCGGATGCAATGAAGAGCAGAGCGTGCAGTCAGTTGCAGATGGTAGCTCTTGCTGGACTAAAGGTGTGTGTCGCTTTGGATCGGAAGTGATTCTATCTGGTTTTTGGTGGGAAGCTGAAGTGGTAATGATTGGCAGTCTTGCTTCCGAGATGAAGGCGGAGCTCACCACCTGCAGCAACATCGACAGAACTGATTGTTGTCCTCCGGTATCTACCTAGGAGGGGGGTCTAAATCAGAAGCTCAGGCGGTTTTGTGCCTAAAGCCGGAAGCAAGTATAGCTAAAAGTTTTACAAAGGATCTAACCATGTGCAGAAAGAATAGATTAAATACAGTTGATGGTGGAGTGTTTACTGCTGTCAGAAGTAGTTTACCTTGTAATAAAATAGAATTAGATAGTTCCTGTGAGCTAGTTTTGGTAGAGGTTATAATTGACAACAGGAATAAATTAATAACTGGTTTATTTACGGATCCCTCAACTCAGATGATACAGTTGCTTCAGTTACTTCAGTCTCACTTCAGATAGGTTCCCCATTCATACAACTATAATTGGTGGTGACTTCAATCACTACTCGATATGTCGGCGAAAATACGTGTTTAAATAAGTGGTAGTCGTGAAACGTCCTCCGAAATCTTTCTGAATGCGCGCTCGGAGAATTATTTTGAACATTTAGTTCAGGAGTCCACTTGAAGTGTAAATGATTGCGAAAAAATACTAGATCTCCTTGCAACAAATAATACCGATGAAATAGAGGGAGCATCATAACGAATATAGGGATTTGTGACCACAAGGTGATTGTAGCGAGACTAAATACTGTAACATCAAAACTCCAAAAATAAACTCAAAATACATCTACTTTAAAAAATGCACTGCTTCATATATGACTACGCAAAAAAGGTAAGCTAGATGTGAGTTAAGGGGACTTGTACGTGAATAAGTGTCAAAAAATCGATTTTTTTAAATTTTTGACTTAAGAAATTCTGTAGTTTTCTGAAAGTGAAAAAGTTTACTTCCATGAAAATGGACCCCAAGAAGTACCAAAATTAGAGGAATTTAAAATTGGCTGCTCGCACCACGACGTCTCCATGGCACACAGTCAACAATTAAAAATAAAGCCTTGCTCTCATTTGTTTCGTTTTTATGACATTTTAGTTCCTTAAATTTGCTAACCTGCGAAAGCTTTACAGTTGCATATCTTTTGTTGATCGGAGACTTTAGTCATTGTTTGTTGTTGTTTTGGGGTGAATGTTTTGCTTTTACAGCGAAGTATGTGTGCGTGGGTTTTGTTATTCCACTTGAAAGCAATGCGAAGAATTAAGAAGTTCAGTGTTGAACAACGTAAATTTTATGGAAATCGGTTCACCAAACGGATTAACTCTACTAGTACTCAAATACAACGTGATACAACACTTGAATCAGCTACTCCAAGTGCTTCGAAGCTAAAATCGAAATGTTTGGACAATGAGGTTGATAGTATTAATGGTGACAATATAGAGACGCCAACTATTGATTCAGATTGTGTTATTGTTGAACTCTCTGCTCTGTCTGAACTAATTATTAAAGCTTTGCAGTGTAAGAAATGTGGCAATACTGGTGTGAAGGTAGTTGAGGATATACGTGCTAAAAGAGATTGTGCATCAAAATTAAGAATTGTTTGTAATTTTTGTGACTGAAACGAATGTGGTTATACTTGTGGTGCAGCTAAATATACAGTGTGTAACACAAATATTAAACTTGCTTATGCTATGAGGTGTATAGGCAAAGGGTACAAAAGTGCACATCTTTTCTGTGCTCTGATGGACTTACATCCCCCTACAAGGTTTTACATGTACAATAAAATTATTGTACACCTATTATGTGGAGTATTAAATGATGGCATGAAAAATGCTGTTTAGGAAAGTATAGACTTTAATGGCAGCGATACATATATGACTGCAGCCCTTGATGCATCCTGGCAACGAAGAGGCTATAGTTCCCTGAATCGTGTAGTAATAGCTACCTCCTTGGACAATGGTAAAGTCATTGATGTGGATGTATTGCCAAGTACTCTTATTGCTATACATAAATGTCTGATTAATTTTAGTGGTTATAGTGGTGGGATGGAATCTGAAGGTGTTGTGAAGATATTTCACAGGTCAGTGGAGAAATGTGGTGTGGTGGATACATCTTACCTAGGAGATGGAGACTCAAAAGGGTACCAAAAGTTTGTGAATCCAAACCTTATGCTGGAATGTGTTGGATATGTCCAAAAAAGGTCAGGTACAAGATTGAGAAACTTGAAGAGGAATTTTAAGGGAAAGAAATTAGCAAATGGTAAGTGCATTAGTGGATGTGGTCGGTTTACAGAAGAAGAATTAGACAGGTTGCAGTATTATTATAGACAAGCCATACGACAAAATAAAAATGACTTTGAGGGAATGGAAAACTCAGTGTGGGCTACCTTCTTTCATAAATCCTCCACTGATGACAACTCATGTCATGCATTCTGTCCACCTGACAGTGATTCATGGTGTGACTACCAGAGGGCTATTACTCACCAGCAACCATAAACATTCTTTGCCATTTGCTATAATGGAAGCTATAAAACCTATATATATATATATATATATATATATATATATATATATATATATATATATATATGGATTTAGTTACACGAGATTATTAGTTAAATGTTTAAATGGTAGAACTCAAAATCCAAATGAAAGTTTCAATTGGTTATCGGAGTGGATACCAAAAAGTGTTCTACTAGGACTAAATACTTCGAAAATAGGTGTGCTACATGCTTTTCTATGTTTCAAAGACGGTGCATTGTCATGGCTTAATGTTATGGAACTAATGGGAGTGCCTGTTGAACTAAATATGCATAGAGCTCTAATAGCCATTGACTGAAAGAGACTTCAAAGAAGAAAAATCAGTGTTGGAAGCCAGCAAAGAAGCAAGAATAATAAGTACTGTGAAAAAGACAGGGGAGGAAGAAAAACATAGAAAACAATATAAATATGGACCTGGGATGCATTAGTGCCATGCAAGTTTAGTAGAAAAAGCAAGTTTTAACTTTAACTGGAATTTCCCAAGCGTTAAATTATTTCATGTTCTGGTACACTTTGGCTAAAAGCTATAATGCTGGAAATTTGTATACTATCTTAAAACATGTTTAACTAAAACGTAGACTACTCTTGTGACTTAACTTTGAAATTAAAATACTTTTTTGAAGAAAATCCCTTAATTCATTTACAAAATTTTTGATAATCATAATTAAAATTTTTTGTGGCACGATTTATGACAGAACCATCTTTTCAGTGATCTGCTTTGAAGGCAATAGTGTAAAGAACTTAGAGGAAAGAAACAAACCTTCTACTTTGTTTATATTTTGAGTAATATGTATCTATGATGTACATAAATAATTTGCATGGTTCATTTCACTTGCAACAAAAAAATACAATTAAAGAAGGTGTGAGAGCTAAAGCTGTGGTCACACGTAAAAATGTTCCCAAAAGACGTCTTAAAAGATGGTAAGCATTACATGAGCTTACAAATCTTATTCTTTGAGTTACAGTGTTTAGAAAACTGACAATTTTTTCAAGGTTTCCCTTAGTATTCATGCACCAACCCCCTTAAATTAAAGAAACAGTATCGGTGGCAGCTGAGAGATCTATACCAAATAAACTAATAAGAGATGGTATTGATCCAACGTGGTACACAAAACTGGTCAGAATACTGTTGCAGAAGCAACAAAAAGCCATGCCAAATTTAAAAAGACGCAAAACCCCCAAGATCGGCCAAGTTTTACACAAGCTCGAACGGTAGCGCGAACTTCAATGAAAGATGCTTTTGAGAGTTTCCACAACCAAAATCTTTCTCGAAATCTGTCCAGGTCATATGTAAAGCACTAGTGGGAAGACACAATCAGTACTTCATTGCCCGATAACAATGGTGATGTTACTGATAACAGTGCCACTAAAGCAGAGTTACTAAACAAGGAGTCGAAATAAATATTCCAGAATTCGAACCAACATGAGTAACAACATGAGTAACTTAGAAGTGGATATCTTCGGTTTATCAAAGCAGCTTAAATCACTTAACGAAAGCAAGGTCTTAGGTCCTGACTGCATACCAGTCAGATTCCTTTCAGAGCATGCTGATACGATAACTCAATACTTAGCAATCATGTACAACAGCTCGTTCGTAGAAAGAACCGTACCCAAAGACTGGAAAGTTGTAGTCAGGTCAGCCGGCCAGGGTGACCGAGCTACAGTTTGGAACCTTGCGACCGCGACGGTCGCAGGTTCGAATTCTGCCTCGGGCATGGATGTGTGTGATGTCCTTAGGTTAGTTAGGTTTAAGTCGTTGTAAGTACTAGGGGACTGATGACCTTAGAAGTTAAGTCCCATAGTGCTCAGAGTCATTTGAACCATTTTTGTAGTCAGGTCACATCATTACCCAAGGAATGGAATAGGAGTAATCCTCTGAACTGCAGACCCATATCACTAACGTCAATTTGCAGTAGAGTTTTCTAACATTAAGAATCACCTTGAATCAAACGGTTTATTGACAGACAGCAAACACGGATTAAGAAAATATCGTTCCTATGAAACGTACCCATGTCTTTATTCTCACGAAGTAATGAACGCCATCGACAGGGGACGTCAAATTGATTCCATATTGTCATATTTGAAGAAGGGTTTTGACGCCGTTCCTCACATGCGACTTCTAATCAGACTGCTTTCCTACGGAGTAGCGTCTCAGCTGTACGGCTGCATTCACGATTTATTGCGAGAAGGATTATAGTTGATAGTAATCGAAGGGAAGTCATCGACCAAAGCAGAAGTAGATATTTGGCGTGCCCCAAGAAAGTGTTGTATGCCGTCGGCAGTTTCTGATCTGTATAAGTAACAATCTGAGCAGCCCTCGTTGATTGTTTTTGCATAATGCTGTCATTTACTGGCTTGCAAAGTCAATTGCAAAACGAATTAGATGTGATATCTGTATGGTGCGAAAAAGAGGCATTTAACTCTAGGTAATGAAAAGCGTGAAGTTATCCACATGAGTACTAAAACGAAACCGCTGAATTTCGGTTACAGGATAAAACACACAAATCTAAAGACCATAAATTCAATTAAATACTTCGGGATTAAGTTTACGAATCAATTCAGTCCGAACGATGACATAGCTAACGTTGTGGGGAAATCAAACCAAGGACTGCGATTTACTGGAAGAACTCTTAGAAAATGCAAAAGGTCTGCTAAAGGAACTGTTTACACTAAGTTTGTCCGCCCTCTTCCACAGTACTGCTGTGCGGTGAGGGATCCTCTTCAAATAAGACTGACAAAGAACTTCGAAAAGGTTCAGAGGAGGACAGCTCGTTTCGGGTTGTCGCGAAATAGGGGAGAGTGATACATTAATTGACGTGGCAATCTTTAAAACAAAGGCCTTTTCCGTTGCTCCAGGATCTTGTAATTCAGTCACCAACTTTATCCTCAGAATGTGTAAATACTTTCTGTCTCCTATCTACATAGGGAGAAATGATCGTCATAATAAAATAAGAGAAATCAGAGCTCTCACGGGAAGATTTAAGTGTTTCTTTTTTCCCGGGCGCTGCTCTAGAGTGGAACGGTGGAGAAATAGCTTGAAGGTGGTTCCATGAACCCTCTGCCAGACAATTAAATTGTGAATTGCAGAGTAATCATGTAACTCTAGATGTAAAAAAAATTAGTATATCTTGTTTCGCTTCGTTTGTGAAAGACATTTATTATTTTAAACGAACCAGTACTCGGCACGGGTAAACAACACAGACAGAATCGAAGCTAAGTTTCCTCTTTGCCCCTTTTATGCCTGCACTGCGGCGGAGCAATGCTTTGTTTCCTAGCTATTCGACGTGGTTTACTTCCTTATTTGGGTAAACCTCGGTATTACACAGTTATGGATGTCCTGTGCAAAACACATAAATCTGGAGTTCTAAATATTATAATTAGTGACAAACCAGTGATCAGATCTTGAAGAGTGAAACGCCGTTGAATTCTCCTCTTACACAAGTAAGATACTAGCAGTATAAATTGCTACACTTCCATTAAAGAAAAAAAATTAAAATAAAAAAACGAAGCTAATACCGACTTCTCTTTCATCAATACAGCTGCGAAAAGAGACTATACGTCGTTCGATGATTCAAACGGTTCCGTACTTATTTGAAGTGAACAGATTAGCTAATTCATCATATATGTAGTATTTATTAGATATACTAGTGGCAAGAGAGAACATATCTATGGAGACCCTTGCTGATGTATTATTTACACGGGGCAGTCATAGAACAAGAAAAAAATCATCTTATTTAAAAGAAAGTCATATGTTGGACGCGAAACCACGAAGATGGGTTGAGCCACCTAATTGGAAAGGTGCAACACGCACAGTGGCACATTTCCTTCAAGAAGTGTGACACTTCTTGTTTTTAAGGTAGATGATACTATAGGTGACAGTAGTGGGCGTGTCTCGTATAGTGTCATATTTGTGTTACCTGATGATTAGATAACCAGATGCCGGCACATAGCCTGCACCTGTCGAATAGCACCAAGGTGGCAGCGTAGCTTAACTTCTCCATCGGATGAACTGATCACCAGCTCTACCGGAAGGTCCGGTAATCAGAAACTTGACACCGCCTCTCCTCCCACTTGCCGTAAAGATGAAAGGGAAGCAGCCAAACAGCACGTGGCGTACCTAATATTGTCAATACCCGATGTGGCTTAAATTCGGTACGAAAACCGTCGTACTCAATGAGGCAAGGCCCTTGGCACACCACGCCAAATGTTTCGTCATAACAATCCGCTGCAACGAATGAAACTGCTGTATAGGTAACAAAAGTTAGATTCCCAATGAAGTCTCTGCTTGGTAGGACTACGCAAGGACTTCAGAAGCTAAGTTACACAAGTCGTCGTCCTACGTTAAGAGAATTCCGCAATGATAGTGGCGCAGTGTCTGAAGAGAGAACACTGGGAACGTACCCGAAGTTGAGGAACGCGAAGAGTACGGTTCTTGTGGCCAAAACGTGTAGTTTGCATGCAGATTCACCGTGAAATTCTGGCAGTAGATGGACCAAATTCAATGTTCCGTCCAGCCGAAGTCAAATGGTGCCATTAACTTTACCAAGATGGCACAAATGCTGACGGGATGGAAGGAGGATATTGCACCACGTGGTTTCCTCGTTTCCAGCAAACTAGAACATCTGGGAGAATGTAGTTTTCCAATGATGAGAAAGTTCACACAGTGGTTTTCAATTGGCTCTGTGACTAGTGAGCGTATATCTATGGTCGCGCAACTGATCGACTGGTAGAAAGCGCCGACCGTTGTTTTGATTGGATGGTTGACTGATTTGGAGGAGGTGACCAAACAGCGAGGTGATCGGTCCCATTGGGTGAGGGAAAGAAGGGGAAGGAAATCGGCAATGCCCTTTTAAAGTAACCATTCCGGCATTTCCATAAAGCGATTTATGGAAATCACGGTAAACCTAAATCAGGATGGCAGCGTTGGTTTGAACTGCCCTCCTCTCGAACAAGAGGCCACTGCGCCACCTCGCCAGGTCGTTGTTTAAAGACTTGGTGATTATGTTAAACAATAGAGTCAGATAACGCGTGGCTATAATTCAAGTACAGCTAGTCGTGGAG
Organism: Schistocerca gregaria; assembly: GCF_023897955.1. Classification (NCBI taxonomy): domain Eukaryota; kingdom Metazoa; phylum Arthropoda; class Insecta; order Orthoptera; family Acrididae; genus Schistocerca; species Schistocerca gregaria. The sequence goes on along the minus strand of NC_064921.1, from coordinate 514,592,671 downwards.
GTCCACTGTGGACTGTAATTCTCGAATTACAGCAAAACTTGGTGGATGTCCAATTGCATTAATGTAGAACCGATTTACGTTGGAAAAGAAACTGTTCCAATTTTGGCCACGAGGTGCCAATCTGGCACTGCACAGCATTTCGTTGACGTCTCCAGTCGCGGTTAATAGTAAAATCAACGTTACGCCTTTCTTACTTAAACCTGTTCACGTCGTGTTGCTAATCGATTTCGTGTAGAAACATTTCTATACGTATTACTCGCATTCACAGCGCAAGATTTACACCTGGTGGCGAAAATCGGAACAAATTTTCTACCAGCGTAAATCGGTTTCACATTAGAGCGTTAGAATATCTACCCAGTTTCGCTGACATGCGATAATTACGGCACACGTTGGACATATCTGAGAGCTGCACATTAATTATATCCATCCGGCATCTGTGTCACTTTGAAATGAAGCACGGCATACAATAAACGTTACTTGGACTACCATAATAATGAGTAACTTAAGTTTTGAAGTCCACCCAGTATAAGAGTTTGCGAAGAAATCTGATTCGAGACCAGACCTAGCGCTCAGTTTTAATCTCTCGACCACAATCAACTCGGTGCAAGTGCAATTACATAGTGTGACAAATTTCGTTCCGGCAGCGATTAACATTCCTGATGAGATGCCACTAGTGTATTTAGGCCTAGTTCACAAGAGCACACAACTTACGCCTCTCGTTGCAAGAAACGAGTTGCAAGCAAATCGTTTAGTACGTGCCTGTATACACGGCGCCACCAGTGTATAGTTCAGTTTCGTCGTTTTGTGAGTGCCGCAGTCATGTGTAAAATGAGTCATAGCTGCTGTACGAGTTGTGGCGGACATAATGCTTGTATACATGAAATCACTGAATAAGACAAAAGATAAAACAGAATAACAATCTTGTTTGGGTTCGTGACTGGATAAGAAAGAAGTCAGCTCGGTTGCTCAACGACCTTACTGAAAGAAATTATACTAGAAGACTCTAGAAGTTATTTCAGTTTTCTGTACTACACTTTGGGAGTGGGAAGCACTGCTGTGACGTTTTAAATAAATTAATACTGAATAAAGCTTTAAAGATTTCTGTAGCCTTTTCTCCTGTCAACTACACTCCTGGAAATGGAAAAAAGAACACATTGACACCGGTGTGTCAGACCCACCATACTTGCTCCGGACACTGCGAGAGGGCTGTACAAGCAGTGATCACACGCACGGCACAGCGGACACACCAGGAACCGCGGTGTTGGCCGTCGAATGGCGCTAGCTGCGCAGCATTTGTGCACCGCCGCCGTCAGTGTCAGCCAGTTTCCCGTGGCATACGGAGCTCCATCGCAGTCTTTAACACTGGTAGCATGCCGCGACAGCGTGGACGTGAACCGTATGTGCAGTTGACGGACTTTGAGCGAGGGCGGATAGTGGACATGCGGGAGGCCGGGTGGACGTACCGCCGAATTGCTCAACACGTGGGGCGTGAGGTCTCCACAGTACATCGATGTTGTCGCCAGTGGTCGGCGGAAGGTGCACGTGCCCGTCGACCTGGGAACGGACTGCAGCGACCCACGGATGCACGCCAAGATCGTAGGATCCTACGCAGTGCCGTAGGGGACCGCACCGCCACTTCCCAGCAAATTAGGGACACTGTTGCTCCTGGGGTATCGGCGAGGACCATTCGCAACCGTCTCCATGAAGCTGGGCTACTGTCCCGCACACCGTTAGGCCGTCTTCCGCTCACGCCCCAACATCGTGCAGCCCGCCTCCAGTGGTGTCGCGACAGGCGTGAATGGAGGGACGAATGGAGACGTGTCGTCTTCAGCGATGAAAGTCGCTTCTGCCTTGGTGCCAATGATGGTCGTATGCGTGTTTGGCGCCGTGCAGGTGAGCGTCACAATCAGGACTATATACGACCGAGGCACACAGGGCCAACACCCGGCATCATGGTTTGGGGAGCGATCTCCTACACTGGCCGTACACCTCTGGTGATCGTCGAGGGGACAGTGAATAGTGCACGGTACATCCAAACCGTCATCGAACCCATCGTTCTACCATTCCTAGACCGGCTAGGGAACTTGCTGTTCCAACAGGACAATGCACGTCCGCATGTATCCCGTGCCACCCAACGTGCTCTAGAAGGTGTAAGTCAACTACCCTGGCCAGCAAGATCTCCGGATCTGTCCCCCATTGAGCATGTTTGGGACTGGATGAAGCGTCGTCGCACGCGATCTGCACGTCCAGCACGAACGCTGGTCCAACTGAGGCGCCAGGTGGAAATGGCATGGCAAGCCGTTCCACAGGACTACATCCTGCATCTCTACGATCGTCTCCATGGGAGAATAGCAGCCTGCATTGCTGCGAAAGGTGGATATACACTGTACTAGTGCCGACATTGTGCATGCTCTGTTGCCTGTGTCTATGTGCCTGTGGTTCTGTCAGTGTGATCATGTGATGTATCTGACCCCAGGAATGTGTCAATAAAGTTTCCCCTTCCTGGGACAATGAATTCTTATTTCAATTTCCAGAAGTGTATTTCCTTAATAAAGACTCGGCCAACTCGAACCACAAAATTTTAGGCCTGTAGACGCGGAGTGTTCTGCAGCCAAATGATTTAATTGGCTGCATTTTTTTAATTCACCTGTACATGCACTACTAGCTGAATGAATTTTGCTCCGCAACTCACATATCGCTACCAGTCCTTGCATAGATCGAAAAACGACAGTCTTCAGCGCAGCAACACGTTGCTGCTTGTTTTTATAGGCGTCATTAAAATCCCAGGAAATACCCAAAAAGCAAATAATTTCCTCCATACCCCATTTCATATTGTCGTTTATATACACACTCCACTGCCACACCTAACATTAATACTCACGCAACTAATGCCGCTAAAGCTGGAAGAAGCTAAAAAGATAGTTCCGCTACGAGTTGCACAAACTCAGTGACCGGTATAGTCTGTCTGTAAACTCAAGAGCGAGCAGCACTTTTGGTGGGGTAAGTGGCCTTTCCCACAAGAACTGTGTCACTGGCCTACAGGGGCACCAAAAATTAGTTGCCCGTTACCTGCCTAGCGCTGTAGATTGGAGTGCAGTGATACACATGGTTCTGTTCGTGGGATCTTAATTGCCAGAGTCAGTCAGTTAATTCTGTATGGTTAATGATCTACTTCGGTATCCGGAATTGATGGATAATCGCCCTGCATTGCAAGAAAAAGCGCAGAACATGGAGAAGAAGAGGTATTTACGGAGTTACGAGTGTTCGATCGTCTCTAATGTTTCAACATCATGTGTTAAAGAGGCGGCGCGAAAGGAACTGTTGGCTAATATTACCAAAAAAAATTGTTCAAATAGCTCTGAGCACTATGGGACTTAACATCTGAGGTCATCAGTCCCCTAGAACTTAGAACTACTTAAACCTAACTAACCTAAGGACATCACACACATCCATACCCGAGGCAGGATTCGAACCTGCGACCATAGCGGTCTCGCGGTTCCAGACTGTAGCACCTAGAACCACTCGGTCACCACGGCCGGCTAATATTACCAGTATTAGTCAGAGGGCTGCAACTTATGCAAACATCAGCCTCGCCACAATAGGACGCATAAGGAAGAAACGCGAAAATAAACCGCGTGGTTTACTGGAACGGTAACGAAGGAAAACTGATAATTTTGGGAGTTATCTCATTGATACAAGCAGTTTCACAAAATCGGTCATTCGGCATCCGATGGGGGACTTTCACATAAACCAAAAAATAATGCCGACATTACGGACATTTCTTACAGTCGTGAAACAAAAAATCGATTTTCTTTGGCAGAAAGATGCTTTACATAAGACACTGCGTGAAATGGGATTTACCTGGAAAAGATCTATAATTAAACGAAAGATTCTGATACATAGAACGGATATAATTGACTGGTGATGTTAGTACCTGGCCCAAGTGAGGAAATTAAGGGAGCTAGGCAGAAAACTTCTTTTATATTGATGATACTTGGGTGGACAACAATATTACTTACAGAAAATGTTGGCGGGGCCCTGGCGTTGATAGCGTTATCTACAATGTCAGCTGAAGCAATAGGACGATACTGGTCAATATTGAGTCAAGAGATGTGTTTCTATCCAATGCACAGTTAATTTATAAAGAGGGATATGCAACGCGGGACTATTACCATAGCGCAGTTGCGCACAACCTAGTGTCGCCGTGTAAACTAAGCTTTACCTTCAAGACCTGCCCAGAAGGCAACACACAGGAACAGTGCCCAAACGGGCTCCCCACCCCGTGCAGCCGCTTTTACCGTTTCCTACCCCTGCGAGCGCTCTCGCTGCACAGTCCCTAGCGGTACCGGCGGCGGCCCTTCCTTTTGTTCGGACCACAATGGCCGCTGTCAATTGAAAATACCGCCGCCCGCGCCCGTCCCATCCCGCAGCTCGAGTGTGTGCTCTCTCGGGCCCCCGGCACACATCACATGTCCCCGGCGCGGCGCATTGTGCAGCCCTCTCGCAAGGATAATCCTCTTTCCGCCCTCTGGATGATAACCGCGATGCCCCACTGACGGATGCGCCTTTGAGGAAAAGCGGTGCCGCATTTACTTCAAGCGCACCACGACGACTTCATCCCCCCGACACCAACGAAGAAGACAGCCGACCTCTCTCAGCTGTCGGGCAGCTTGTCTGATGTCTTTCCATACCATTTATTTCTCGGGGAGGAACACATTCACGTTCTACATGGTAATCCATTCAGTTATCGAGAAGTAACACTTCCACCCTCTGCTTGGCAATATAGTAAAAACGATTTACAGATTTCAGAAACTATGGCGCATGTTATGTCACTCCGCTATTCATTCTTGGGACACGATGCTGAGACATATCTACAAATGCATAAATGATACAGGGTGTTTCAAAAATGACCGGTATATTTGAAACGGCAATACAAACTAAACGAGCAGCGATAGAAATACACCGTTTGTTGCAATATGCTTGGGACAACAGTACATTTTCAGGCGGACAAACTTTCGAAATTACAGTAGTTACAATTGTCAACAACAGATGGCGCTGCGGTCTGGGAAACTCTATAGTACGATATTTTCCACATATCCACCATGCGTAGCAATAATATGGCGTAGTCTCTGAATGAAATTACCCGAAACCTTTGACAACGTGTCTGGCGGAATGGCTTCACATGCAGATGAGATGTACTGCTTCAGCTGTTCAATTATTTCTGGATTCTGGCGGTACACCTGGTCTTTCAAGTGTCCTCACAGAAAGAAGTCACAGGGGTTCGTGTCTGGCGAATACGGAGGCCAATCCACGCCGCCTATTGTATGTTTCGGATAGCCCAAAGCAATCACACGATCAACGAAATATTCATTCAGGAAATTAAGGACGTTGGCCGTGCGATGTTGCCGGGCACCATCTTGCATAAACCACGAGGTGTTCGCAGTGTCGTCTAAGGCAGCCTGTACCGCCACAAATTCACGAAGAATGTCCAGATAGCGTGATGCAGTAATCGTTTCGGATCTGAAAAATGGGCCAATGATTCCTTTGGAAGAAATGGCGGCCCAGACCAGTACTTTTTGAGGATGTAGGAACGATGGGACTGCAATATGGGGCTTTTCGGTCCACCATATGCGCCAGTTCTGTCTATTGACGAAGCTGTCCAGGTAAAAATAAGCTTCGTCAGTAAACCAAATATTGCCCACATGCATATCGCCGTCATCAATTCTGTGCACTATATCGTTAGCGAATGTCTCTCGTGCATCAATGGTAGCGGCGCTGAGGGGTTGCAACGTTTGAATTTTGTATGGATGGAGGTGTAAACTCTGGCGCATGAGACGATACGTGGACGTTGGCGTCATTTGGACCGCAGCTGCAACACAGCGAACGGAAACCCGAGGCTGCTGTTGGATCACCTGCTGCACTAGCTGCGCATTGCCCTCTGTGGTTGCCGTACGCGGTCGCCCTACCCTTACAGCACATTCGTCCGTCATATTCCCAGTCCATTGAAATTTTTCAAACAGATCCCTTATTGTATCGCTTTTCGGTCCTTTGGTTACATTAAACCTCCGTTGAAAACTTCGTCTTGTTGCAACAACACTGTGTTCTAGGCGGTGGAATTCCAACACCAGAAAAATCCTCTGTTCTAAGGAATAAACCATGTTGTCCACAGCACACTTGCACGTTGTGAACAGCACACGCTTACAGCAGAAAGACGATGTAAAGAATGGCGCACCCACAGACTGCGTTGTCTTCTATATCTTTCACATCACTTGCAGCGCCATCTGTTGTTGAAAATTATAACTACTGTAATTTCGAAAGTTTGTCCGCCTGAAAATGTAATGTTGTCCCTAGCATATTGCAACAAACGGTGTATTTCTATCGCTGCTCGTTAGTTTTTATTGCCGTTTCAAATATACCGGTCATTTTTGAAACACCCTGTATATACATGCAGGTTGAAGCGACGAATGAAATTTTATACCAAGGCTAGAGCTCGAACTCGGGTCTCCCGCTCATTAAGCAAATACCCTAAACACTACGCCAATCTGGTACAGTGGCTTAGGACAACAGCACGGGATAGCATAGTACGTATCTCTCGTAAGTCCAAATTCCCATTCAGGCCTCAGCTCACATGGTATTCCCCCGAAACTCGAACAGCATTGCAGAGGCTCTCCAACTATAATGAGCCGGCCGGTGTGGCCGATCTGTTCTAGGCACTTCAGTCTGGAACCGCGCGACCGCTATGCTCGCAGGTTCGAATCCTGCCTCGGGCATGGATGTGTGTGATGTCCTTAGGTTAGTTAGGTTTAAGTAGTTCGAAGTTCTAGGGGACTGATGACCTCAGATGTTAAGTCCCATAGTGCTCAGAGCCATTTGAACCATTTTTTGAACCAACTATAATGGAACAGCACATCAGTATTGAATGGAACAGGGATCCTACCTGAAACCAGGCATAGGTGCTTTAAATGAAACTATGTGATTCCAGAGACCTTTTCAACTCTCAGACATTAATGATGTATGTATCCAGATTGGAACGAAAAATGAAGATTTGAACCAAGGCCACGATTCGAACCCAGATCTCCTGCTCAGTGGACACATGCGCTAACCACAACTGCACCCTGGCACAGATTGGGTTTCAGTCAAGGTCCATCGCTTCATTCGCTGTTCAGGTGCCATTCCAATACAGCTGGTGATCCTTTGCAATGCTATTTGAGTTTAGGGAAATACCAGGTGTTCTGAGGCGTGAATGGGAATTTCGACTGAGGAGGGAGGCGTGCTATAGTAGTCTGTGCAGTTACGCAAAGCCACTGTGATAAGGTTCTGTGATGTTTACTGATCTGCCTAGTCAGCTGGAGACCCAAGTTCAAATACCGTCCTTAGTAAAAGTTTCAATTTGGCGCTTCAGTCTGCATGTGACTGGGACCTTAAGAAGTCTCTGGAATCTGGAACCACATAGTTTCATTTGATGGGATGCATAGGTGATATGGCGTGAAACTACATGTGCGTTTTCCTTTGGCTAGCAACCTGACTACGTCATTCGACACTGTTTCTAACTTTCATGTCTACTGAAATTACTTCCTGTAAATGGGACATACATTGCAGTCTCGTAAGCTGTTAGACATTCATTGCTTAATTAACGACTCCTTTTTTTTTTTCTTTTTTTTTTTTTTTGCCATACAGCATTCCATTATATGCAACCTGGTTGCTACAGCACGTTTTATAATGGTATCTACCCACCTTCTATTAGCTGCAACTTCACTTTTTTATCTCTTGGAATTTAACAAAGTATCTCTTAGGACCATATACCATACACACCTTCGATCATTTTCATTTCATTATCATTACAAATAGCCTACACTTGATCTGCTACGCTTACATCGGGCGTCTTCTATACACAAAAATCTTCAAGGGGCCGACACACATTCGGTATTTATTAACAATACTAGTTTGACAAACCTTCAGTAATACTGTCAAAAATTGTCAGTTGACTGCATGGTATTGCAACGTTAAGATGTCGAACACCAAAAAGAAAAAGTGTGCGGGCAACAGAAAACAGCGAAAAAGAGGGAATGGATCCAAGAGGGGTTAAAAACTAAGCGACTGGTCGCATTTTAAATTACTGACTGAAATAAGAACTACTGACCCGAAATATTTCATCAACTATTTTCCGATGAGTCCTGAATCATATGACAAGATTGTTTATTGTTGTGGTCTTTAGTCCAAAGACTGATTTGATGCAGCGCTCCCTGCTACTCTATCCTCTACAAGCTCCTTCATCTCCGAGCAATTACTGCAACCTATATCCTTCTAAATCTGTTAACTGTCTCCCTCTACAACTTTTAAATCCCACGCCTCCCGCCAGTACTAAATTGGTGTTGCCTTAATGTATCAAAATGCGTACTACAAACCGATCTCGTCTTCTACTCAGGTTGTGAGCAAACTTTTTTACTCCCCAGTTCTATTCAGTACCTCCTCATCACATATGTGATCTACTAATCTAATATTCAGCATTCTTCTGTAGCACTACATTTCGAAAGTTTCTATTCTCTTCTTGTCCAAACTGTTTATCGTCCATGTTTCACTTCCATATATGGCTACACTCTATACAAATACTTGCAGAAAAGGCTTCCTGACACTTAAATCTATACTCTATGTTAACAAATTTCTCTTCTTCAGAAACGCTTTTCTTGCCATTGCCAGTCTACATTTCATATCCTCTCTACTGTGGGCCATCATCAGTTATTTTGCTAACTACATGTCAAAACTCATATACGACTTTTAGTGTCTCATTTCCTAATCGAATTACCTCAGAATTTAATTCGACAGCATTCCACTATCCTAGTTTTGCTTTTGTTAATGTTAATCTTATATCATTCTTTCAAGACACTCTCCATTCCGTTCAACTTCTCTTCCAAGTCCTTTGCTGTCTCCGACAAAATGATAACGTTATCAACAAACCTCAAAGTTTTTATTTCTCCTACCTGGACTTTAACCCCTACTTCATATTTGTCTTCTGTTTCCCATACTGTTTGCTCAATATACAGACTGAATCACATCTGAGATAGGCTAAGACCCTGTCTCACTCCCTTCTCAACCACTACTTCCCTTTCATGCCCATCGACTCTTATAACTGCCATTTGGTTTCTGTACAAGTTATAAATAGCCTTTTGCTTCCTATATTTTTCCACTGCCAGCTGCAAAATATGAAAGAGAGTATTTCACTCAACATTGCCAAAAGCTTTCTCTAAATCTAAAAATGCTATAAACGTAGATTTGCCTTTCCTTAACGTATCTTCTATGAGAAGCCACAGGGTGAGTATTGCCTCGCTTGTTGATACATTTCTCTTGCATTCAGAATCTGCTTTCTTTGGAATCGGAATTATTAGGTTCTTCTTTATATCTGAGGGAATTCGCCTGTCTCATACATCTTGCTCAGCATGTGTAATAGGTTTGTCATGACTTGCTCACCCAGGGCTACCAGTAGCTCTAACGGAATGTTGTCCACTCCTGCCCTTTGTTTCTACTTAGGTCCAGCACTCTGTCAAATTCTTCACGCAGTATCATATCTCCCATCTCATCTTCATCTACATCCTCTTCCATTTCCATAATATTGCCCTCAAGTATACCTCCCTTATATAGACCCTCTATAGACTCCTTCCGCCTTTCTGGCTTCCCTTCCTTGCTTGGAACTGGTTTTCCACTTGAGCTTTTGATATTCATACAACTGCTTCTCTTTTCTCCAAATGTCCCTTTCATTTTCCTGCAGGTGGCATCTATCTTTTCCCTAGTGGCGTACGGTTCTGAATCCTTATACTTGTCCTCTAGCCATTCCTGCTTAGCCATCTTTTACTTCCTGTGAATCTCACTTTTTAGAGGTTTGCACTCCCTTTCGCCTGACTCATTAAATGAATTTTTATATTTTCTCCTTTCATTGATTAAATTCAATATCTCTTGTGTTACCCAAAGATTTCTACCAGTCCTCGTCGTTTTACCTAATCATCCTCTGCTGCTTTCACTCTTTCATCTCTCAAGGTTACCCATTCTTCTACTGTATTCCTTTCCCCTGTTCTTCTCAATAGTTCCCTAATGTTCCTCCTGACACTTTCTACAATCAGAGTCCACATCTGCCCCTGGAAATAACTTACAATTTAAAATCTGGTTCCGAAATCTCTGTCTTACCGTAATATAATCAATCTGAATTCTTCCGGTATCTCTAGATGTCTTCCATGAAGACAACCTTTTTTCATGATTCTTAAATCAAGTGTTAGCTCTGATTAAGTTATACTCTGAGCAAAATTCTACAAAGCGGCTTTTCTTTCATTCCTTCCCCCCAGTCAATATTCACCTACTATTTTTCCTTCTCTTTCTTTTTCTACTGTCGAATTCCAGTCCCCCATCACGATAAAAGTTTCGTCACCCTTAACTGCCTGAATACTTTCTTTTATCTCATCACATATTTCCTTAACCTCTTCATCATCTTCGGAGCTAGGTGGCACATAAACTTGTACTACTGTGGTGAGTGTGGACTGGCTACAGTCATGAATTCGCTGTGCTGTTGATAGTAGCATATCCGCGTTCCTGTCTTTTCATTCATTATTAAACCTACTCCTGCACTGCCTCTATTTTGTATATACACTATAACCCTGCACTTACTCGACCAGCAGTCCTATTGATCCTGTCATCTAACTTCAATATCTCCCACTAAATCTAACTTTAACCTATGCATTCCCCATTCTGAAATATTCTAACCTACCTGCCAGTTTAAGGGATCTGACATTCCACGCTCCGATCCGTAAACGCCAGTTTTGTCTCTCCTGATAACGACGTCCTCCTGAGTCGTCCCCGCCCAGAGGCCCGAATGCGGTCTATTTTACCTCCGGTATATGCCAGCATCATTTAACCATACATTAGAGCTACATGTCCTCGGGAAAAATTACGGCTGTAGTTTCCTCTTGCTTTCATCCATTCGCAGTACTAGTACAGCAAGATCGTTTTGTTGATGTTACAAGGTCACATCAGTCAGTCATCCAGACTATTGCCACCTCAACTACTGAAAAAGCTGCTGCCCATTTTCAAGACAACACATTTGTCTGGTCACTTAAGAGATAAACCCCGCTGTGGTTGCACCTACGATAGGGCAATTATATCGCGGAGGCACGCAAGCCTCCCCACCAACGTGTAGGTCCATGGTTCGCAACAACATATTAATGTTGATACTGGATAAAAAAGAAGTGAAATACTTTCATGACAGTTGCAGTCGACGAGGCATTACGAGTTACTTTGAGATTTCTTGCGACTAGCAGATCGTCGAATGCTCGAAGCTTAGTTCTGTAATCTCAGCAAACACAGTTAGAAAAGTTCTATGAACACATGTGAAGCAATTATATCAGCGTATTAAGTACATGATCAGGTAATTAAAGTACTTTTTTCTACTATCCCTTGCGTGTCATAGGATATATATGACGTACGTTTCTAAGTGGAAGCGTTTCTCCGAAGTGATATGTAATTCACGATCTGTACTATATTTTCAAATTTATAAAGTAAGCAGTATGACAGAGAATCCACCGTTGCTCGTTCTAAAGTCGTTTTTGCAATGATCACCCGCGCATAGGTCTATTAAAACCGTTTTAAGTTAAAAGACTATTCGAAAAATGGATTCGGAGGTACGCACAAAGCAGAATTGAAAACATAAACAGTGCACACTGACGCCGTGTGGCTGCTTCGTGAATCTCCGTCTACATAGAAATCGAGAATACTGTCAAACAGTTATCAATTAACCTCAAACTTTCAGTATATATCGATAATACTCAGGAAATTTTGAGGGCCATCAACACTGCACGTCAATATTTCTAGTATTGACGTTTTGACAGTTTTATCGAGCGCGTGGGGGGCCATCTACTGTGTGTAGCAGATGGTACTTCTACCTTTAGCCGGCCGTTGTGACCCAACGGTTCTAGGCACTTCACTCCGGAACCTGCCTCGGACATGGATGTGTGTGACGTCCTTAGGTTGGTTAGGTTTAAGTAGTTCTAAGTCCGATGTTAAGTCCCATAGTGCTTAGAACCATTTCTACACTCTATCGTTTTCCCCATCGCTGCTCCATTGTCGAACAGTACGCGAGAAGATTTGTAACAAATCATTTTTAAACCGCTTAGATGTTGCAGCCTGGATCCGGTATAGTAGTCGTTTAAGCTTGTTTGCGGCGGCGGCGGAGAGGGGGTCTTGTTCGTTCTGTAGCGGATGTGTTGGATTCTTTATAATTCTTATAAAACAGCTGCTGTTGCAAGGAGAGAAATTTCCCTATGACGGCTGTTGCAGAAAGGTTTCTAAATGTCGTGTCAGAGGACAACGTCTTTCAGGAGTGCTTTAAGCAGGACCAGGGAAGTGGCTAATGACAATGCTTACTTTTTTCCTCCTGTGTTGTGATTGGTGAAAAAGCCTATGTTTCAAACAATTTCGAGGAGACCTCGAAATACAGGAAGTCGACCGTTAGCCTTTCTGAACTATAGTTGGTGCGTCGTGGGCCGTCTGGGGGCGGAATTGTGAGGGGAGGGGGTGAGGGATGTACCGTGATCAACGGAGAAGTATTCAAAAGTGTGTTTCCATGCACAGGCGTCGATTATACCTTTGGTATTTTCTTGTTCTCTGTGAATGTTGCGGAGTAATAGGTGTCTACGATTACGATGAATTAAGAACTTAGAAGAATGGTTTACTGGTCATTACGGGTTTAGTGATTGAGATGCCCTTTACTAGAGTTAATTCTAGTCAACAAATTTAGTTGTTTTCTGTGTAAATCTGAAAGGGATGTTCTTTGAGTGACCTTTTCCCTTCTGATTTTGAACTGCGTTCACGTCTGGTTGTTAGCGTAATTTCCAATGGAAATTGCTACTAGACGGTTGAAGGTGATTTGTTGTGCCGTTAGAGGCACATTTTTCCGGTCCAGAATTCTGCTCTAGGAATCTTACCTGACAATAGTTAGGTAGCAACAGAGTTTCTAATTATTGACTTTCGTGTTATGATATTTAACCCTGTCTCGCGGGTTAACGTGAAACAAGTCATCGTTATTTAATCTCAGTGGATAGTGTGGTAAAGAAGACAATTAATCCGGTTTCGTCTGAAACGTTTCCAATTTAGCAGAGCGTACAAGAAAGCTATGCCGCTGAACTTTTTATTCCGTTTCCACTATAGGTTGAGAAGTTACATGCCATTCATATAATTTTGTCGACTTTCCCGCTTCCGTGACGCAAGTTTCAGCCGTCTGCCGCTAGAGGGCTCACATTGTTACGGCATGCTCACGGTAGTGCGAGGCCGTCAGAAAACTAAAAGCACGAATCCGATGAGTTCGTCCAAACATGGAGCACCCCGTGTTTCATCATGAGAATGCCAGACTACACGCGAGCACGGCGACATCTGCATCAATCCGATGCCTTGGGTTCATCATCATCGATCATCCTCCATAAAGGCCTGACCTACCCCATCCGACCTTCATTTGTTTCCAAAACTTATGAAACGCCTTTGAGGACTGCACTTTGCTAGTGACGAAGCGCTGCAAGCAGAGCTGACATTATGATTAAGTCAACAAAGTCCACAGTGACGGTGTGAACCAATTGGCCCCTCGTTAGGAGAAAAGTGTTCGCCGGCAGGATGACTATATTGACAAACAAATATGTAGACACGAAGACGGAAGACACAGAATGTTAATAAAGTTTTTTTATTTAAAAAGCTTTGAGATTTTTCACAAAAAAATTCGGTGGCATCGCCTTTCAGCACGCCCCCGTAATCCGCGGTGCAGTATGTCGCGTCACTGGTCTCGGCCGTTGTATACGACCAAGGATTCTACACCATGGAAACTTCGAGGAGGACTAGAGCAATGGTTTCCCACCTGACAGTAGAAATGAAAATTTTTTGTGGGTAAAAACAAATGAGTTCAACGATGATTTAGAGACGACTACATTTTTTAAAAAAATATTCACTATTTTTATTACTGTTTCACATTCTTATATACTAGTTGGTTATAATTGAACTTGCAGCTGCTGATCGAGGTCCAGTGTAGGCTGTAATTATCGGCTGGCAGCGAAATTTTGTACATATGTGTCAAAGTGGAACCGATTTACGCTTGAAAATATTTAGTTTCACTTTTAGCCTCCAGGTGCATATCTGGCACTGTACACTGTCTCTATGACGGTATGAGACTCACGCTGTCATGTGAATACAGTGGAACTGTTTTATGTGAACAGCACCAATTATGAGGTCGCATTGAGAAAACATGTCCGACTGAAAGGACTGAGGATATTCCTGACGTCATTAAATGGATTAAAGATGATGATATTCAAATTCCTTTCCATAACAATAATAAAAATATAAGCGTGTCTGCAATAACCTTTCATATGACGCAACCCCGACGTGGGCGCCCCGCATCCCCATGTCGACGGATGACAATAGTCAAAAACTTTGTATGTAGCCTGTATAGATTCAGTTACTGTTATTGGGTTAGTATTGAAGCGTTATTTGTATGTATACATCCCATGTTCTTCCCCTCCTATCTCTGAGCATAGTCAACGTTAGTTGGGAAGCAGACGACTTTTCGTACCAGAGAAGATCTACAGAGTAATACCAACTTAGTTTCTTCCACTCTGGAATGAGAGCAGAGAGGACACAAACAGAGGTAGTCGACTGACTGAAAAAAGCTTCGACGTAGAGAGGTTGGTCACGGCAGTATTTTGGCGCGTTCATCCTCTCCACTGAAGCCCAGTAAAAACTTTAGGAGCCCGCCAATTCGGCAACGGGGCCAAAGTGCAAGAAGACAGGTAAGGGAGCAGACGTACCTTCAGTACGTCTGTCTCCAAATTCAGGACAAAAGTATTTGAATATTTGATAAATTTATTAAACCGTTCTGCTTCTAGCATATAGTGCGTAGGTAAAGACTTCGTGTCATGTCCGCTTCAGTAAGATTTGCCTTAAACTGTTAGCATAGGATGATGTTCCTTGTTCCTCGCCACATGGTAGCCAGTGGTGAATCTGAAGCCTCTTACATCCCATATTACATTAACTGCAACCGCTTATAGCGTCTGAAATAACTAGATTAACGAAAGATAAGATCTCCGTTCTGGCTAGTGAATTTCGTGACGGTTCATGTGGACCACGAAAACAGTGCCGCTCTTAAAGCGACCATTGCCCACTACCGATAAAATCAGATGCCGATCTGAATTAATTCAGTAATCTTTGCCGCTTCACGGCCCTTTTCACACACGTCTTAGGTCGATTTTGCAAACAGGATGCGGGGTGATATGTTTGACCAGAACCACATGGTCATTGGCACAATAGGCGAGCACAGTAAGCTAGGCGCGCAAAGACGGAAGAAGTTTAGAAAGTGAAACGTTTTCTTGTACGCAAAACGTAACCTCGTGTCCGCTTAAAAATCTGAATGCAGTAATGAATCTCTGCTCTCTCCGCAACACTCTCTACCTTATTACATTCCTGTCTTATTGTATTTGATAGCTCATTTCGTGTAGCTGAATGCATGCACACTCGACTAACGAATTACGGGTTGTGGAAAGTTGACGAAACTCAATCCCCACCACTCCCTCACGTGTTCACGTAGTGTGCGCTAATAGTGATTGTGTGTCAATGGAAGATTTGTCTAAATCGTAGTGATGTTAATATTTGTCTTAACCATGGTGGATTTCGACGACGATGTTATGTTATTCAATTAATTCAGTTAATAAATAATTAAATGATGAATAGAAGAATCTGTAACATACAGAGAAATATCCCCTGTAAATCAGTAGAATAAGTCGGATGTCGTCATCACAAGCCGACTAGACAAACGTAGAATGATTACTGGGTCACATATTAGCATTTGCAACTCCAGTCCCTTTGATAAGCAATAAATAAACAAGAGTAAAGCCACGTTCTGCTCTTCTGTTTGGACCTCCCTCATTCTGTCCCCAGTTGGGCACTTATAATATCGGGCAACATTAATTCAAGTAACTATTGCCGTCAAATGAAGGTTTTGCCTCATTCTCAGCCTTTCCCCCGGTTGTGTACCGGAAGTAAATCAATTCCACCCATATTTGAGGGCTTTTCCAACAGAAAAGGGGAGCGTCCTAATGAACGGTTTGAATAATAAAGAAGGTGTAACAACAACGACTCTGTACTATTGTACATATAAGTAATTCTTTTCGTCTGATTTTACGATAAACTTTTGTAATTGATGTCCTGATTTCATTTCTTTTTGTTTCATGCCATTATGTTAAGAAAGCTGTAAATAAGTTTCAATGTGAATATTAATGTTTATGTCAAATGTCAAGCAATATTGTAATAGAATTGAAATGTAAGAAATGTTGAAACTGTTGTAAGATGTTTAAAATTGTAACTGTGCATCTGGTCCATACGGACAATGTGTCGGTAGTCCAATGGGCTGATAGAACTAAGGTCTGGTCCATATGCTTACTTGCACACTAAGCATGAAATTATTATCCATGAACATTGGCATCTTTGGGGACCCGAAAGTTTTTGACGTTTTTACAGATACATTAGGTAGTAATTTATTTTTCTTCCCCACAGCTTATGGATCATATACAATGTGTCCCGGAAATGTTGTGACAGACTTAGAAAGAGCTGTAACGGGTGTCTTCAGGATCAAGTTGAGGATAGGAGCCCATAGCCAGAACTGTCGTCCAACGACGCTACAGACCGTTGAAGTTGTAGGTGCCGGCGCCTGCCAATAGGCTACTCCTTCGGCAGCAAACGTGACTGACTACGTGCACTGACGGACCATGCGGAAAGTCTTGCAATGTTGCCTGTTACTCAGTCACCGCGACAGACTGCCGCGATCCCCAGTGGTGAAGGGAGGTAACTGCTGCCCCGACAGACCTTGTCTGATATGAGTGCGATGCTCTACTGCCTTGGTGGATGACTGTTTCAGACACGGGTTCCCATCTGTAGTCTATTTTTCTCCTGCAGTCCCGAAAAACAGTGGAGATTTTAGAATGTTCCAGGAGGAAAATAAATGCGGATGGCAACCCGGGTCCAAAACCATCATCCACTGTGGCAACAGAGCATCGCCATCAGATGAGAAAAGACCTTTCTATGCATCAGTCAGCTCCCTCTTCCTACTGGCGATCGTGGCAATCAGTCACGATCGCTGAATAACGAAGAACACAGTGAGACTTTCCGACTACGGTCCGACAGCGTAGAAGTCCCATTAGCTGCGCAATGGCAAGCGCCGACGCCTGTAACCTGGACGCTCTGTTAGTTTCTTTGGATGAATTTTCCAGCCATGGGTTCCTCTCCTCGACTTCTTCCTTAAGACATTCTCTGCAACCCCTCGATGTTTGTTGCAACATTTCTTGGACTCCTGTGTACAATACTGCATATGCAACTGAAGATGTATCTGTAAACCTACAGATAAGAATGATGATGTTGCCGGCTGTTGTGGCTGAGCGGTTCTAGGCGCTTCAGTCTGTAACCGCGCGACCGCTACGGTCGCAGGTTAGAATCCTGCCTCGGGCATGGATGTGTGTGATGTCCTTAGGTTAGTTAGGTTTAAGTAGTTCTAAGTTCTAGGGGACTGATGACCTCAGCAGTTAAGTCCCATAGTGCTCAGAGCCATATGAACCAATGATGATGTGTTTCGTATTAAGTACAATCAAACAGTGTGCACACGCATAGGATATTTTTGTTTAGTCTGAGAAATGAAACCGTTACAAGACACAAGTCAATCATAAGGTTATACAGGATTGCAATAAAAATATTTTTACTTAGAGTGATAGTGATATCATGGGTTTACATTGAACAGAACAAAACCTGCACTGGATAGTTTATAGGTCATAAATACTATGCTGTACATATAGCTGAAAATTCATCATTACACTCACGGATAAGGTGACTGGCTAATTTTTCATTTTACCTGCTGCTAAAAAGTAGCATTGCGAAAATCAAAATAAATTAGAAATTTTAACTGAATATCGCAGACTGAACGCTTAGAAGACACACTGCACAAACTAATCAGAGACAGAAACAGTATTACAACAAAAAAATCTTTTCACCTAGAATGTTGCTGATCAATAAAATGTATACGAAATTCCAGCGTGCTGAAGTAATTACAGGGCAGAAACTAGGGGAAAACAGCAAAAGTTGCAAATTATCCTTTTATTTACCCGATGACTAGTTTCTGGTGGAGACCCATTTTCAGGTCATCCAGACAGTCAAAATGGTAATTCTCAAGACACGAGAATCATGTCAAATTATGAAACTTATACGTATAACACAGTTCAAATGATCAGTCACAGAGCATATAGGTACCTGATGAGCAATCAAACATTGTTGTGGAGCACTGTAAGAAACCAGCATATGAATAGAGGAATAAGTGTCTTTAGGGAAGATGTACAAAGCTTCAGAAAAGAGGTCCATTCGTTGATACATTAAGTCGAGTTCAAAATTCCGTGGACCGTGTTGGGACTTTTGTCGAATCAGCGTTTCCGGTTTTGCTTGTCGTTAATAGAACGCCAGGAACAGTGCTCCCCTTTGCTTCTCTTATCTCGCTGTTTAAATAAAGCCGACGAGGGACCTCGTCATTACTATCCACGCACTCAATGCAATGAATTGTTCCGGTGCGCGGGGCACCGCGGCACTTGGAGCCGGCGGCCGGCAGATGGCAGCAGCGTGCAGGCGGCCGCACGCACAACAAGTGCAGCGTGTTGTCACCGGCGCCGGTCGGGCAGCCGGGAGCAGATATGACCTCAGGGCCGGGGCGGCGTTGTCACGTCGCGACCCTCCTCCCAATCAGCGGGTCGCCGCTCCGCAGCAGGAGCACAGCCACACGCGGCGCCGCAGACGCAGAAGCCCGCTGCTCGCCGCCACAGCTGCAGCTAGTGCTCGCGAGAGTCGCCGTAGCGCACAACAGCTCCCTACTAGGGCGCGGTCGCAGCCGCAGCCACACCGAAGGACTCCGCCGTCGAACGTCATAGGCCGAAGACTGTAGAACTTCTCAAACCAATTTTCCAGTACGTTCGCGTCTCAGTGCAATCGATCTCAGTGCCCGAATGTGCCATTTTCGAATGACGGTCGGCGGAATTCGTATCATATTGTTTCCTTCTGGCGACGTTTCCACATGCAAAACTTGTATTGTCAGGATATTATAGGTTCAATACAAGAAAGACTTTGCAGGAAGCTGAAGATGAAAGATATATCTCCCAGTCTATATACAAATAAGGTGAACCTTTTTTGTACATTGGGAAATCATTTGTAAAATATAGTTTCATATTTTTGTAAAAAATTGTTTTCATTCCATTGTCATTTCAAATCTGCGACATAAGTGCTCTATTGACTATGAAATACGTCGTACCCATGGGTAAATTAAAATTATTCGCTTAGAATTAAATGAGTAAGTAAATTAAAGAAAGCAGATAAATTGCAAACAACTCAGTAAAAAAAAAAACTGTATGCTGCTTATTATACTACTACATCGCGCCTAGTGTGAGAAACTCTGGTATGTAGTAGTTCTGTAGAATATACAGGGTGGTCCATTGATCGTGACTGGGCCAAATATCTCACGAAATAAGCGTCAAGCGAAAAAACTACAAAGAACGTAACTTGTCTAGTTTGAAGGGGGAAACCAGATGGCTCTATGGTTGGCCTGCTAGATGGCGCTGCCATACAACAAACGGATATTAACTGCGTTTTTTTTTTAAATACGAAACGCCATTTTTTATTACATATTGTGTAGTACGTAAAGAACTATGAATGTTTTAGTTGGACCACTCTTTTCGCTTTGTGATAGAAGGCACTGTAATAGTCACAAACGTATGGCTCACAATTTTAGACGAACAGTTGGTAACAGGTAGGTTTTTAAAATCAAAAACAGAATGAAGGTACGTGTGAAATTTTTATTGCGGTTGTTCCAATGTGATACATGTACCTTTGTGAACTTACATTTCTGAGAACGCATGTTGTTACAGCGTGATTAACTGTAAATACCACATTAATGCAATAAATGCTCAAAATGATGTCCGTCAACCTCAATACATTTGACAATACGTGTAACGACATTCCTCTCAACTTGGAGTAGTACGTCTTCCGTATTGTTCTCACATTCTTTGACAATGCGCTGACGCATGTTGTCAAGCGTTGTCGGTGGATCAGGATGGCAAATATACTTCAACTTTCCCCACAGAAAGAAATCCGCGGACGTCAGATCCGGTGAACGTGCGGGCCGTGGTATTGTGCTTCGACGACGAATCCACCTGTTATGAAATATGCTATTCAGTACCGCTTCAACAACACGGGAGATATGTGCCGAACATCCTTTATGTTGGAAGTACATCGCCATTCTGCCATGCAGTGAAACGTCTTGTAGTAACATCGATAGAACATTACGTAGGAAATCAGCATACGTATTACCACTTAGATTGCCATCGATAAAATTGGGGCCAATTATCCTTCCTCCGACAATGCCGCACCATACATTAACCCGCCAAGATCGCCGATGTTCCACTTGTCGCAGCCATCGTGGATTTTCCGTTGCCCAATAGTGCATATTATGCCCGTTTGCGTTACCGCTGTTGGTAAATGAGGCTTCGTCGCTAAATAGAATGCGTGCAAAAAATCTGTCATAGTCCCATAATTTCTACTGTGCCCAGTGGCAGAACTGTACAGGACGTTCAAATCATCACCATGCAATTCCTGGGGCATAGATATATGGTACGAGTTCAATCGATGTTGATGTAGGATTCTCAACACCGACGTTTTAGAGATTCCCGATTCTCATACAATTTGTCTCCTACAGATGTGCGGATTAGCCTCGACAGCAGCTGAAATACCTACTTGGACATCATCAGTTGTTGCAGATCCTGGTTGACGTTTTACATGTGGCTGAACACTTCCTGTTTCCTTAAATAACGTAACTATCTTGCGAACGGTCCGGACACTTGGATAATGTCGTCCAGGATACCGGGCGGCATACATAGCACACGTCCGTTCGGCATTTTGATCACAATAGCGAAACATCAACACGATATTGACCTTTTCCGCCCTTGGTAAACGATCAATTTCTAAACGGGTAATGTATCACGAAACAAATACCATCCGCAATGGCGGAATGTTACGTGATATCACGTATTTATACGTTTGTGACTATTACAGCGCCATCTTTCACAAAGCGAAAAAAGTGGTCCATCTGAAACATTCATATTTCTTTATGTACTACACGAATATGTAATAAAAATGGGGGTTCCTATTTAAAAAAAAAAAAAAACAGTTGATATCCGTTTGACCTATGGCAGCGCCATCTAGCGGGCCAACCATGGCGCCATCATGTTTCCCCCTTCAAGCTAGACAAGTTTCGTTCTTTGTAGTCTTTTCGTTTGACGCTTATTTCGTGAGATATTTGGCTCGGTCACTATCAATGGACCACCCTGTAAATAGGGTGACCCAAGAGTTCATTATTATTTGAAAACGCAATACTTCGCGGAATAACGTGGGTAGAGAGGAAAAAATTGGCTTAAAACGACATGGGGTGCTATTGAAACAAATTTGCACAAAATGATTGACAGATGGCGCTTCATATGATACAAAAGCAATAATTAGCATTACAACAGATTTTTAGAAAAGATTACATTCTTTATGACAAACGTTCAGAATGTCGGCAGTCATTCATCAATGTTGTGAACAGCACTGTATAGCGTGTCAGTAGGTGTGGTGGGAAATTGTCGCTGGATGTTGTCTTTTAGCATCTCTAATGAGATCGGACGACAGCCCTAAACTGACTTCAGGTAATCTTACAACCAATAATCAGACAAATTGAAATCTGGGGGACCTTGCAGGAAAAGTATGACGGCTGCTCAGTATGCGGTCCTCACCAAATGACATGCACAGGTGTAGCAATATCGGGTGGAACGCCATGATGCATAAAAGTCGTACCTTCCAGCAGGTGTAAAATATCTTGCACCTGTTAAGATGCTCATGCTGCTTCATTGACGTGCCGTTGTCCCGCAACCAACCCTTGGCCTGCTTTTCCCCTTCGGCTTCAGTCGTTGTGTGTCGAGTTTTATCCCTCCGTCTACATTATTCAGTGAATTATTGCATTTTCAAACGTTAAGAGACTTTTGAGTTCACGATTAGCCAGTTGTCCACTGAAACGCATTTTCTAAAGTTGAATTACTTTTCAGTACCACCAGGAATCATCTCAAGTAACTAGCGTTCCTGTCTTCATTCTCATATATCCATAAAACTTGTCTTGTTGTTCCACTGACGGGGGACAGAGTATAATGTGTCCGCCATTGACATGCATTCGGCGTCGTTCTAATAGCAAAACCCGCATTGCAGGATTCGTCTCTACGTGCAGAAACGTCGTGGCACCCAACCGCCAAAGCCTGATTGAAACCGGACGCACTGTGACCAACCTCTCGACCCATGTTATCGGGCGATCTCTGGCGATAACGTCTGGCAACCGCAGCGTAATGCAAGGGGCTTCCTAGTCTCAATCAACAACCCGTGGCAAATGGGAGTACCAGAGGACCACTTGTGGCACACCACTCAAGTACACAGTCTCACCTTTCAAAAGTGGTCGTTGTCGTTCACATATCGGCTACAAAACTGCATGTTGTGGCAGCTGCCTGCTCTGCAGTTTCAAACCCGAACTGTGGAAGCGAAACGATGAGAGACCATCCGCCTTGCAAGTCGAAATATAGCAACATAATTAATGAATAATTAATAAATTTACTGGGGTGATTCTGTCGCTTGCTCCGAATGTTTCTATACTCCGACCAAAGAATAGTCGAGGTTGGTTTATTTTAAATATTCAGTGATTTCGTCGTCCAAGTGTAGCAACAACTTCAATTGAAGAATTGGCAGTGACAGCAGAAATTTTAATGACAACACAAAATCACAGTGGTTATTCTTTACGAAGGTCGTATGCTAAATGCACTAGCAAATAGGATTATAGCAGAATGGGAGATGATAACATGTAATAAGCTCAATTTTTTGGACAAGGTATTAAATGGAAGGATTAAAGAAAGTTACCATATGGTTACGGTTTCTTTCTCGTCCGTTAAAACGCATTTCCTGAAGCTGGAGTACCTTCCAGCATCGTTACCGAAGGAGCCAATTTGATTAATCACATAAATACAAAATATGTACCAAAGCGGATATCGGACAACAACTCCTTTTCACAGGGAGGTGAATCCAATATTTAGCTGTCGTCTTGGATCTGGAAACTACATAGGTGGCAGTGTCACAAGCTAGTGATGGATACAACTTGCTGTACGAGGTGCATTCAAGTTATAAGGCCTCCGATTTTTTTTCTCTGGACTGGAAAGAGATAGAAACATGCGCATTGTTTTAAAATGAGGCCGCGTTCATTGTCAATACGTCCCAGAGATGGCAGCACCGTACGGCAGATGGAATTTTACCGCCAGCGGCCAGAATGAGAACTGTTTTAAATACTTAAAATGGCGACGTTTTCCTTACTTGAACATTGTGCAATCATTCATTTTCTACATTTGCGTGGTGTGAAACCAATTGAAGTTCATCGACAGTTGAAGGAGACATGTGGTGATGGAGTTCTGGATGTATCGAAAGTGCGTTCATGGGTGCGACAGTTTAATGAAGGCAGAACATCATGTGACAACAAACCGAAACAACCTCAGGCTCGCACAAGCCGGTATGACGGCATGATCGAGAAAGTGGAGAGAATTGTTTTGGGAGATCGCCGAATGACTGTTGAACAGATCGCCTCCAGAGTTGGTATTTCTGTGGGTTCTGTGCACACAATCCTGCATGACGACCTGAAAATGCGAAAAGTGTCATCCAGGTGGGTGCCACGAATGCTGATGGACGACCACATGGCCTCACGTGTGGCAAGTTGCCAAGCAATGTTGACGCGCAACGACAGCATGAATGGAACTTTCTTTTCGTCGGTTGTCACAATGGATGAGACGTGGATGCTATTTTTCAATCAAGAAACAAAGCGCTAGTCAGCTCAATGGAAGCACACAGATTCACCGCCACCAAAAAAATTTCGGGTAACCGCCAGTGCTGAAAAAATGATGGTGTCCATGTTCTGGGACAGCGAGGGCGTAATCCTTACCCATTGCGTTCCAAAGGGCACTACGGAAACAGGTGCATCCTACGAAAATGTATTGAAGTACAAATTCATTCCTTCCTACAATGCAACAAAAACGTCCAGGAAGGGCTGCGCGTGTGCTGTTTCACCAAGACAACACACCCGCACATCGAGCTAACGTTACGCAACAGTTTCTTCGTGATAACAACTTTGAAGTGATTCCTCATGCTCCCTACTCACCTGACCTGGCTCCTACTGACTTTAGGCTTTTTCCAACAATGAAAGACACTCTCTGTGGCCGCACATTCACCAGCTGTGCTGCTATTTCGTCAGAGATTTACCAGTGGTCAAAACAGACTCATAAAGAATCCTTCGCCGCTGCCATGGAATCATGGCGTCGGTGTTGTGAAAAAGTGTACATCTGCAGGGCGATTACGTCGAGAAGTAACGTCAGTTTCATCGATTTCGGGTGAGTAGTTAATTAGAAAAAAAATCGGAGGCCTTAGAACTTGAATGCACCTCATACAAAATGCCTCTGAGCGCTATGGGACTTAACATCTGAGATCATCAGTCCCCTATAACTTAGAACTTCTTAAACCTAACTAACCTAAGGACATCACACACATCCATGCCCGAGGCAGGATTCGAACCTGCGACCGTAGCAGTCTCGCGGTTCCAAACTGAAGTGCCTATAACCGCCCGGCTACACCGGCCGGCAAACTTGCTGTACAACAGAGTACATTATTGTGCGCGGCATGGTACAATGGTACATTAGCAACTGATAGGAATAAATTGCTCAGTTTCTGAGAGTAGAAAGAGAAGGAAGAGCATCGTTCAGAATGTTTTACAGCATGAACATCTATTTGCTCTAGAAAATGTACACTACTGGCCATTACAATAGATACACTACGAAGACGACGTGCTACAGACGCGAAATTTAACCGACAGGAAGAAGATGCTGTGATATGCAAATGATTAGCTTTTCAGAGCATTCACACAAGATTGGCACCGGAGGCGACACCTACAACGTGCAGACATCAGGAAAGTTTCCAACCGATTTCTCATAAAGAAACAGTAGTTGACCGGCGTTGCCTGGTGAAACGTAGTTCAAATGGTTCAAATGGCTCTGAGCACTATGGGACTTAACATCTATGGCCATCAGTCCGCTAGAACTTAGAACTACTTAAGCATAACTAACCTAAGGACATCACACAACACCCAGTCATCACGAAACAGAGAAAGAAACGTAGTTGTGATGCCTCGTGTAAGGAGGAGAAATGCATACCATCACGTCTCCGACTTTGATAAAGGTCGGATTGCAGCCTATATCAACTGCTGTTTATCGTATAGCGACATTGCTGCTCGCATTGGTCGAGATCCAATGACTGTTAGCAGAATATGAAATCGCTGGGTTCAGGAGGGTAATACGGACCACCGTGCTGGATCCAAACGGCCTCGTATCACTAGCAGTCGAGATGACAGGCGTCTTATCCGCATGGCTGTAACGGATCGTGCAGCCACGTCTCGATCCTTCAGTCAACAGATGGGGACGTTTGAAAGACAACAGCCATCTGTATGAACAGTTCGACGACGTTTGGAGCAACATGGACTATCAGCTCGGAGACCATGGCTGCGATTACTCTTGACGCTGCATCACAGACTGGAGCGCCTGCGATGGTGTACTCAACGACAAGCCTGGGTGCACGAATGGCAAAACGTCATTTTTTCTGATGAAATATTGTGTGTCAGTTTAGTGAATGTCTGAGTACGTTCAGGTTTGCTCAGCTGTTTGAAAATCAAATAATGTAAGAGGTTTATCAGCACAGGCACTGATTAACTTTTCTAATGGGATTTTTCGTATGTCGACCCTTAGCAGAGGATACCTCACTGGATTCTTCTGATTTTTTCTTGTAGTTTCTGTAATTAGTGTAGCCATTGTTTGTTGCTAGCACTTAATTATGGGGAAAATTTCCTTTATAGTTATAGTTTTTCATTGTTGTACAGAAGAACAGTTGTGGCATGCATGTAGATTTGCACCAAGTATTTCACAGCCGTGCTTGCAATTAACTAGATATTATTTTCAAATCTATGTTAATGTGTTTTCTTATTTTTGCTCTTCAAATTGTGCTTTTCTCGTTATCGTGTGAAATACGTGACAATTATGGCGTGTGGAAAACGTAAAACCAGGCTCCAAAGTAAATTGTGAAATGATAGTGACGACGAGCGTAGCTTATAAGCACCACCGTGTAATGAATTAACAGACATTCAAAGTAGTAATTTGGTAATTGTGCATAGGGAAATGGAGCGGGTGGAAAGTTATGGTGTAGACAGTGAAACAATTAGTGAACAGGGAAGCATTATCGATCGATCGGTCGCCAACAGCTCTCCTCAGGATTCTGAAATGACGGGATACAATCTTGCAAATACTGTAATTCAGGTTTGCGTCCTCACAGTTTTCTCAAATAAATCAAAGCACATTTTCTGCTTTTCAAAATGCGAATATTGCCGGTTCAAATGCACTGCCGAGTAGCACTGAGGAACATGTTTCAGACACCAGTTCATTATTATTGCAATTAATGCAACAAATGGGACAAAAGCTTCAAAAGTTAGACACAGTGGTACAAAATCTCAGACAAACACAGCAAAAGTTATACACAATGGAACAAAATCTTCAAAAGTTAGACACGATGGAACAAAATCAGAGACAAACACAGCAACAACTTCAAAAGTTAGACTCAGTGGAACAAACGCTTGAACAAAGCATCATAATGATGAAACATTTCGAACAATCTGAGTTACTTAAAATCGAATCGAAATGTCAAAAATTCTGTAATGACGTAAAAACACAAATTTGCTAGCATTTTCAACACAAATGGACACTCTGAAACTTAGTTCAGAAAAACACACTGAGGAAATCAGTTCACCAGTTCACTATCGGAGAAAGTAGCCGAACTTCCGGATCAGTTCACTAACTTATTTACAAAGGTAGATGATGATCTGAATGACACAAGACCCGTAGACTCCACTGACACAGAACAGTATGAACAAATAAGGAAACTCAATCAAAATCAAAATCAAATCAATACACAGTGCAAAAGAGAAATCAAGGAAGTACAAGATCAGTCGAGATATTTCAGAGGATACTTGCGCTCCAACACGGGAAGAGGGACTTAGAAACAATGGCAAAGTCACAAAATAATAACACAGGGCGTTTCGGAAATTATTAAATAAATTGGCAAGGCGCACTAAATTTTGAGATGGAACAGCCGAAACGAAGTAACAATGACCGATATGCGTCTCGCCGACATGATGATTTTCACTATAGCTGTTCATTACTACACGCAAATGTAAAACATTTCAGAATTCAGGCAACGACATTCGTCCACAAGCATGGCTTCATCAATTCTCTCATTGTTTTCCTCCCAACTGGTCATTAGAGCAGAGATTAGAATTTATGTGTGGCTACTTAGAGAATGAACCAGCTGTAAGAATGCGAACGGTCATTCACGATTGTCACAGTGAAGGAGAATTTTATCATGCCTTCCTCTCAGCATATTGGTCTCAAGCTACACAAGACCAAGTAAAACAAAGCATCATAATGATGAAACATTTCGAACAATCTGAATTTTCCAGTCTGGTCAAATATTTCGAAGGCATTTTACATAAGAATCAGTACCTTTCAAACCCACACAGCCACTCAGGACTCATCCGCATTTGCTCAATCAAATTGCTTCAGCATTTACGACATATTATTTTAGCAGGACTTTGCAAAGACGACATTGAAGCTGTTACAAGAATTGGAAATTGACTATGACAATCGTGGAACGTGTAAACAGGAGCACAACAATTACAGGTTACATCCGTCATAATTCCGCGACGACAGAAATAATAACGACACGACAAGGCTATTCTTACAACGTAAAACGTGACCAAAACACACAACACCCGTATGACAACCATTGGCAGAGTAGTAATAGTTAGAGGGAAAGATCACCTCTCTGCGGTAATGACTATCACAGAGACAATCAGAGAAACAGATAATATGGAAACCAAAATAATTATTATCAAGGGAGACAGAATAACTTCAGACACAACGGTCCACCGCACAGTTACGGTTCCGGGAGAAATTCTCCACCATACGATCGACAAAAAAGAAACTATGTAAACTACCGACATAACGACAGACATGAATTTCATCAGAACTGGCGGTATTCTAACAGGGCAGGACCCTCTCGGCAAGGTGAATTTGTGGAAGTTAGGTCTCCTAATCCCTATAACGACGCACCCCAACAAAGAGACAGACAATCTACATCTACATCTACATACATACACCGCAAGCCACCTGACGGTGTGTGGCGGAGGGTACCCTGAGTACCTCTATCGGTTCTCCCTTCTATTCCAGTCTCGTATTGTTCGTGGAAAGAAGGATTGTCGGTATGCTTCCGTGTGGGCTCTAATCTCTCTGATTTTATCCTCATGGTCTCTTCGCGAGATATACGTAGGAGGGAGGAATATACTGCTTGACTCTTCGGTGAGGGTATGTTCTCGAAACTTTAACAAAAGCCCGTACCGAGCTACTGAGCGTCTCTCCTGCAGAGTCTTCCACTGGAGTTTATCTATCATCTCCGTAACGCTTTCGCAATTACTAAATGATCCTGTAACGAAGCGCGCGGCTCTCCGTTGGATCTTCTCTATCTCTTCTATCAACCCTATCTGGTGCGGATCCCACACTGTTGAGCAGTATTCAAGCAGTGGGCGAACAAGTGTACTGTAACCTACTTCCTTTGTTGTCGGATTGCATTTCCTTAAGATTCTTCCAATGAATCTCAGTCTGGCATCTGCTTTACCGACGATCAACTTTATATGATCATTCCATTCCAAATCACTCCTAATGAGTACTCCCAGATAATTTATGGAATTAACGTCTTCCAGTTGCTGATCTGCTATTTTGTAGCTAAATGATAAGGGATCTATCTTTCTATGTATTCGCAGCACATTACACTTGTCTACATTGAGATTCAATTGCCATTCCCTGCACCATGCGTCAATTCGCTGCAGATCCTCCTGCATTTCAGTACAATTTTCCATTGTTACAACCTCTCGATACACCACAGCATCATTTGCAAAAAGCCTCAGTGAACTTCCGATGTCATCCACCATGTCATTTATGTATATTGTGAACAGCAACGGTCCCATGACACTCCCCTGCGGCACACCTGAAATCACTCTTACTTCGGAAGACTTCCCTCCATTGAGAATGACATGCTGCGTTCTGTTATCTAGGAACTCCTCAATCCAACCACACAATTGGTCTGAGAGTCCATATGCTCTTACTTTGTTCATTAAACGACTGTGGGGAACTGTGTCGAACGCCTTGCGGAAGTCAAGAAACACGACATCTACCTGGGAACCCGTGTCTATGGGCCTCTGAGTCTCGTGGACGAATAGCGCGAGCTGGGTTTTACACAACCGTCCTTTTCGAAACCCATGCTGATTCCTACAGAGTAGATTTCTAGTCTCGAGAAAAGTCATTATACTCGAACATAATACGTGTTCCAAAATTCTACAACTGATCAACGTTAGAGATATAGGTCTATAGTTCTGCACATCTGTTCAATGTCCCTTCTTGAAAACGAGGATGACCTGTGCTCTTTTCCAATCCTTTGGAACGCTACGCCCTTCTAGAGACCTACGGTACACCGCTGCAAGAAGGGGGGCATTCGCGTATTCTGTGTAAAATCGAACTGGTATCCCATCAGGTCCAGCAGCCTTTCCCAACACCGACTCAAAGGAAGGCCTCGGCGCTTGTTCGTGACGTCACGCGAGGTAGGCACGGCGAACGCCAGTTCTGTTGCAGGCAGAAACGACTGGGCGCGCTTATCACTATAAATCTCTTATTTTTGGACAAAATATTTGGTATTGTTTTGGATTCTGCAGTTTTATTGAGATGAAAGATTTTCTTACTATCGTAAAGATACAAATGAAGATCATAGTTCTGTATTACTGAATTCTGTCGAAACAAACGTAGATCAATATGAGAAGATGCTTTGCCCCATTGCAAGCTTTGGAAGTTTTACATTCAAGTAACAATATTTACTTCATCCATTTTGTTATCAAAACTAAACCCAACCCCATACAATGAATTCGTTTCTTTTATTTATTTATTTATTTTCGTCTGACATTGTCACAGAAAATGTGAACTAATTTACATTTGTAAACGTCCAACTGTTGCAGTCATTAGATTACAGTCTTTTTCAACGGAAGGAATTCTAAACAGGAAACAAAATAGCTTCATACATCGAAAATACGGCTTAGCTTAAACTTTCTTTAAACACGCACATTAGGAAAGATAAATATTCTCCTCTTGTAACTGAAAGGAGAAAGTTTATAGGATAAAACAATTTTATTTGATAAAACAAGTATCTCTCTCTTGCCTCTTCTTCTGTCCCCCACCCCCTGCATCAACGTGTACAGTCGCAAGACATTTTATTAACATTCAGTGCTCCTCACCCCATAGTCAACCAAGATACCTAAAGAAGAGCACAAATATGTTCACAGTTTCTTGTAAAAGCAACCCAGTACAAACGTAACTTCCTCGGATTTACAAATAAGGTAAAGGAGCATGAAGTCTGTTGGTGCTGGACCATGAAGTTGTTTTTGTATGTCAATCCCTAAAACAGAAGGAAATATAAGTTCAGGAGTACACTATTTGTTAAGAAGTGTAATGCACAATTAATTGATTGCAGAAATCTCTCAGAATAGTGTGTGTTGGTCAACTGCTGGCAATAGTTTCACATTTTCCTGTGTTCAGGGAGACACCACCACTATAATACAAATAGTCCCAGGTTCTAACACTTTGTACACATTTAAATTAACCGACATTTAAGTACAGTAGTATATGCTTTGCTAAGAAGTGTGATGAATTATAGATTTCACCGGTTGCACAAGTCACTCGATACAAAATATGTTGCTCACTTACCAACTCAAGTGTCATGTTTTCTTGTTAAGAGGAAAAACACACTACCATTATGAATGTAATGGAAAAGAAAACAATCTTATGTGATAACACTTCAGAATGTACACAATAAGAATTTTCACATCTTGCAGTGTAATGAAGAAACTTTATAAGCCAACACAATTTTAAGAAATAAAATACATTTGATTGTGTCCATCTTCCTTCCTTTTGCTGCAATGTGTACAGAGACAAGACATTTCATTTCATTAACTTCCACAGCTCCAAATACCATAGATCAACCAAAAAGCCTTCAGAAGAGCCCAATTGTGACCATAGTGTGTTGCAGAAGCAACACAGTTTACACTAACTTCCTTATAAAATGTATTAATAATGTATAAACAGCAACAGCTCTGTTGGTGTTGGACTATGAAATTTAAGCATGGCAATATATGGTTTGACAAGGGATTTAATGAATTACATACTGTACTGCTTGTGTAAGTCACTTGAACAGTATGTGTTGAAAACTTATGGTGTAGTACAGCATAAATTTCATTTTCTCATCAGGGAGGATAATAATCATTACTCTAAAACAGAAGCAGAAATTTGTTTGTCCTAGTACTTCAAATAAATTTAAACTTTCGAACTACCACTCTTTTACCAATATTTAACATAATCTTCTATCCATGTATGACATTTTCAGTGTCTTGAGTGGTAAGAGTTTAAAAAAACAACTAAATGCAATTTGCTTTTGTTTCAGTAGTAATAACACAATTACAATTACATTCATATGGGTCATTCCATGTTAAAGAGACTTTGTGACATAAAAATTACAATGATAATATTACAAAAATAACCTTAAAAATGTCAAGTTAAAAGTACATTTGTTCATTGCAAAATAATCATGAATATGAAAAAATTAAATTTCTACCTTCACTAAGTGTTTAAAGTGCACTACTTTATGGCACCACAGAGAGGTACGTTTTGTGCTATTTCGAGATGAGTATTAGTTGTGTTATCTATGGCTGATTGTTCTATTGTTGCAAAAAATATTGAAGTCAACATTGTTATAGCACATAATAATTCGTTTTGTTGAGGTAAGCTAATTGGATTTCCTTATTTTATCAATTTTATAATATATTTGCAGCTTGTAACACCCCTAACAAAAAAGATACAAAAGTTTAATTTCTAATCTAGTAAATTTGCTCTGTACAATACCTTTCTGTAAAAGTGAGGTTATGCACATGTTTTTTCAATATTATATCATTATGTGGCATTTTGAAATCTTATTTAACACTCTTAGAGCTGTTACTGGTGTTACAAATTTTTGTTTTGGGTGTTACTTAACACATGTGTAACACCCATAACTTGAATTGGAAGGTTTAATGCCACCTTCATCTTTAGTAGGCCTAGGCCCTATATTTAAATTATAACCAAAGGGTATTATAATGAATGAAAAAAGTTTTTTTAACTATGTTTATTACATATGAAAACAGTTTTTAACATGAAAACTAAAATTTTTATTCCTGTGCATATATTTGTTTAAGCACTACACATAAATTATAAAAGTTAATTAGGGCATTAACATGACTCAACTGAAGTTCTCCTAAAAAGTTAACTAAGCCCAAAATGCTTTAGATTAAATATAGTTTATGTTCTCCATTCCAACTTTTCCAATAACAACAATATTGCTAACCCAAGTTTTCAATTTTATATAGGCCCAGTAAACTGCTTACTGAGGCAAATTCTAGTCATTCATAAGAGCCCATGTTTAACAATGTCTTTTACTTTTATCTCTCTGCACAGTGTTATGTTTATACATTAATAGGCCTACATTATCAGAATTTCTAATCTCTCTTCAAATGGACTTTGCAGATAATTATGCTTTAATTTTGCTAGATGAGGTACAGAGTGCACACTGTTCACATTCACAAGTAACTATTTGCACTTTCTGAATTTGGTTTGCAAACCATGAAGTCAGATCCTATGCAATCATCAGTAATGACCTTTCACACAGAAAATATTCTGTGTGGATTTTTCTTAAAACTGTTACAACAGAGATTAAAAATGCGTTTCCTAAAGTTAAAAGAGTTCAAACATAAATATACTTTGTCCAATCTATGTTATTTTGAGAGAGACTTTGGATTGACAGTTGAGTGGAATTTTTTTGCCAGTTCACATGGTAAAGGAGCCATGGATGGCATTGGAGGTG
The DNA here is from genome assembly GCF_023897955.1 of Schistocerca gregaria. NCBI lineage: Eukaryota > Metazoa > Arthropoda > Insecta > Orthoptera > Acrididae > Schistocerca > Schistocerca gregaria. Next base: position 514,559,446 of record NC_064921.1, on the reverse strand, counting down.
CACTGAAGAGGAGTGGTGGACAGCTGTTAGATCTAGGAAAGTTATTATTAACAACCTAATTGACTTTTATGACTACACTCCGAAGAATTTTTCTAAAAGTAAGGCACTATGGTTTGGTAAGACAACAGTGGAGCATAACATTCCTATTTTGGATGAAAGGTGGAAAAATTTACAAGCAGTTCCTCAAAATCCAATGCTGCCATCACTTTCAGCCTTATAACACAACTGATTTGCTGGTTTCAAAAACAGCAGAGTCATTAATGACAAGGGTGTCAGTATTTATTACTGAGGAGGCGAAAGTTAAAACATTACATGCAAAAAGATGCATAAACTTCTATGAAGTGTGCAGTTCTGATGATTCTGATCAGGAGACTGTTTCACTATCTGAATCACAAGACAATACTCGAAGTGCTTGAGAGTTAAGCCTAACTAATAAAATTGAAAAGTCTCATTTAAAATTTGGGTTATTTGTCTTGGTTGACATTCCAAGTGACAAAAAGAAGCCAACCCTATCCAAAATTCAGTACTGTTACTTGGGAATCTGCCAGAATGAGGTTGATGAAGAGGAGGATGTGAAAATACTGTTTCTGAAGTCAGTAGGAAAAAGTAAAACACTTTTTAAACTAGATTAAACCGATGTTTGTTTTGTGAAATTCAGTCAAGTATCATCTAAGGTAACAACACCAGAAATCAAACAACCGTTTGTACTATGAGTTCAATTTTGAGTTGGATGTTGATGAAAATGATTATTAAATTAAGTTTTTAAACCTATGAATAATAAGAAAACATTTTTGTCATAACATTATTAGGCCTACAAAATGGGGTAAATGTTAGGTAAGTAAGGAAAGTGTGGCCTAGTTTTACTATAAAATTGTAACAAAATTTTTTGTGTAATAAATAGTGTTATCCATCAACTATGTTTTCTTAAGTCCATACTTATATTCCTAATAGTCTACAATACTAATTTCCTTGTTATGCAATTGTAAGAGGTAGATTTATTCCTTCAAGAAACAAATCTGATGCATGTATGTAACACCCGTAACATTTAACGTAACACCCATAACAGCAAAAATATATATCTATATACTGAGTTATGATGTCCAAAAAAATAAAAATTTATATTTCAAAATAAAATTTGGGGCATTACCTCTTAACAGTTCTTTTACAAGAATAAAAGTTTCATCAAGTATGCAGAAATTAGAGAATTCCCTAACTCATAACAGGGACCAGGTCTACTTTTGGTAACACCTGTAACAGTAATTTTTTGATTGATAACCAGGAGAACAACAAAACAATTCCAGTATCAACATTTCTAACATGAAATATAATGAAAGCCTTAAAAGTTTTCAATATTAAATTCAATAAATATTTTCCCTTACATTATTTTTCCTGATTTTAAGGTGTGTACATGTAACACCTGTAATTATGAAATTTCCCATATATTTCTTAACTTAAAGTCTGTACTTTCCTCTTCTTTTTACCATAACAACATTTATTGAATTTTTTCACATAATCATTGAGAAGAATATTTGTAGAAACAAGTAACAGCTCACTTAGTACTCTATCTTTACAGTGTCCTTTTTTACAAGTGAAGTGTGGTAGGAAGAAACCTAATGTGTTTACCCTGCTAGTTGTCAAATTAATTACAAGCTCTCTCTGATTGCTGTCTCTCAGGAATGCTGTCTCCCTGCTACTTTCAATTAGCTTCTGTACTGTTATGTAGTTGTACATGACAGCATTCACCATATCCAAGTGTGGGTACAGCAGGCCTCCCCTGTCCATAGCTGCTATTAAAGTATTATTACAAGCACAGTTTTCAGGCAATGCTCCTCTGTCCAAAACCATGACTGAAGCACAAAATTCACACTTAAGTCTCTTTAGAGCAATTTGAGTGCAATATCCAGATAAATATGTAAGAAGAGGAAGCAGTTCCTCCACCTCCTTCACATCTGTAGGTGAATATTCAACGTGAATTGTGTCACTAACAGTAGATATCGATGATCCAGTAGTGGTTTCCAGATCAACTGGAAATGTAGGGAGATTTTGTTCATCAGTATCTGTAAGAGAAACAGTTATATTCCCAAAGAAACTGGATTGCAATGGAAGAAGGTGTTGAAGTCTTATCTTGCATTCAGTTTCAAAGACTTGTCTCAGTGATACTAAGTATAGTGAACCTGCATATTTTCTGTAATTGACAAACCTTGCCTCAAGAGCATCTGTCTGTATTTTACCTGGCAAAAAGTACTTGAAGCCAAGTTCATTAATACAGTACTTGGCCATTTCAATTAGACCATGAGTGGTGTTTGATAGTGCCCAGTGGGTGTCTCGTGTAAGGCAGTTGTAGTTTAACCCCATCTGGTCCCAAACATCTAGTCAGTTCAAAAACTTATTCAGAAACAAGAAATTATCCTCATCTCCTGTCACAGTCAGTGGATGCTTAAGTGAATTTTTCAAACGTTCACCTTTGTATTTTGTTTGTACATTCACCACTGACCACCAGTTTTCAATTAAAGTAATAAAATCTGCAGTGCCGTGATATTCATAATGGTTGTGATCCTCACCTAAAGTGAAAAGCCCCTGTACGATGTATGGATTGAAAACATTTAATGCATATTTTACATTCAGGCTTTCAAAATTTGATGGACAGAGAGATCTCACACACAAGCCATAGGAGTACTTAATGACTGTTTTACTTTCCTCAGAGTAGCAAATGAAGCAACTTTTAATGTCAAAGTTTTGTCCATGTTTTCAAAATTGGGATATGTGAGTACCTGCTAGGCATCTTTCTGGTTGATCCAATTGTTCTGAATGCATTTCAACACATGCACACTATCAAAGATAAAAAATAATGGTGAATGAGGCTCTGAACGATGGGGATAAACCACACTCTTTTTTGGTGGTGTTGAGAAATATGCCATACATTTTCTGTTTATGGAATTGTTATCAGTCACAACGCAAATCACTTTAAAACCAATACTGTGCTAGCCTGTTATAACATTTTTGACATATATAAAAAGATCACTTGCCTGAAGAGTGTTTACAGGAAGAATATGTACAACTTCTTTAAATGAAGACAAAAGGCTCTGGATCATAAAAATATATACAGAGCTAGCTGCAGTGGTACCATGAATGCAGTTCCTAAAATATTGCCTTCCTTATAGTCCAAGTATGGCTTGATATGCATTTCATCTATCATTAATGAGACAACATGGTCCTCTGTCTTTAAATAAGTAAACTTCTGTGTAACATAAGCAAGTAAGTTATCTACCACCTGTTCCTTCTGAGGGCTTGCACCAAACTTTGAACATATCTTCTGAAGTGTACAAGGATGTGGCACAGACATGTAATGAGACTTTCTCATAAACCTATATGCATGTGGGGAAATTGAAAACAATATGGCAGAAACAACAATAAATTCAGGAGAATACCTCAAGCGTTCTTGTGCTACAGGCAACAGCCTAACTTGTTCCATTAGAAATTCTATACTTCTCTCTTTTCCTTCTGTAACTTTACTAACGTTTTGAAACACATCACAGATTATATTAATGTTGTCCTGTGTACTTTGAACATTGGCACTTATGGAGAGTAGTAGTTCCAAAATATTATTCACTTGACCAATATCCTGAATCTTTTTCGGAAAAATGTGACTCCCTACAGTTTTTGAGGCTGTTTGTTCTTTAAAAACATTTATCTCTAAATCACATGTTATATGAGCGGACACTGATAAAAATGGCACAAAATTTGAAGTGTCAATAAAAGCAAATAATATACATTCCTCTTTCTTAACCACAGTCCAACATTCGCTAAATGTTTCTCGTTCCAAACAGTCCATAAATGCGCTAAATGTTGTGAATCTTCTCCTTTCCTCAAACATTTTATATGTACACAAGGATTCAGATATTGCAGAAGACAAGCGCTGTTGTCCAATCTTATTCTTCTCGCCTCTGGGTCTTTATTCTGTATCACTTTCAGGTATTGAGGACAGTTGGGAAAAATTGATGGCACAGATTGAGGTCTAAGTCGCGGTGTGTAGAGTGGAGCCACTATTTTCCGTTCAGTTGTCTCGTCAAAGCATTCTGTATGTTTCAGAACATCCTCGTTAGGAACGTGTAGTTCTCATACCTGAAAATAAATTCGAAAATAATGACTGAAGTTGAAGACTAATTGGATTGTGTTAGAGCTCATACACATCGTACAATTAATTTCAATGGAAATCTTTGCTACAACTTGACTTGTCACGACACAGCTAACTGTATGATCTTTACTCTGAAAATCAGTATTTGCCTTCATGCAGGTCAAATAAATCGTACCTTCGAGTAAATAAAAAAATAATGTAGAAAATGCGATTTCGTCTATTCAAGTGTGAATACTAGTTGCTGAACTGACCGGTTAAAATTCGTTTACTACGTAAGACTGAAGACACAAAACCAGTAGTGGTGCCTGGGTACAATATCGTACAGGTCTTCAAAAGGTATAAATAAAGAATATAGAACTATAAAAACTGAAAACATGGAACGCCATCGGATTTACTTACTTTGTAATGCTTGGTTGGTGAAAATGCATCCCTGTGAATGGCTGCAATCCACTTATGACGAAGGTTTTCGTCGTTAAGAAACGAAAACACATGGACCTTAGGTCCATTTGGATAATTCCCTTAACAGCGAGGAACACAGCACTTGTACACCATGGTGAAAACTCTCACTATAGCTGTTGCAGTGGAAAACACACAATAAGTTCCACAAAAGGAACGACACTGCACAGCTAACACTCACGATCGTACGCCATGTGGCTTGCGTACCCATTGTGACCTCACTAACGACTGATGACGTACCACCCGGGCTTTCCTTTCAGTCGGTGTTGCCTTTCCTCTTTTGAGCGATTTTAATTGTTTCTCTATCCCTCTGTCGTCTATTTCGATATCTACCATTTTGTCATCTGTGCGACAATCTAGAGAAGGAACTACAGTGCAGTCTTCCTCTGTGAAACCGCTTTGGAAAAAGACATTTAGTATTTCGGCCTTTAGTCTGTCATCCTCTGTTTCAGTACCATTTTGGTCACAGAGTGTCTGGACGTTTTGTTTTGATCCACCTACCGCTTTGACATAAGACCAAAATTTCTTAGGATTTTTTGCCAAGTCAGTACATAAAACTTTACTTTCGAATTCATTGAACCTCTCTCGCAATGCCTCCTCTCACTACATTTCGCTTCGCTTAATTTTTGTTTGTCTGCATGGCTTTGGCTATGTTTATGTTTGCTGTGAAGTTCTCTTTGCTTCCGCAGCAGTTTTCTAACTCGGGTGTTGTACCATGGTGGCTCTTTTCCATCTATTATGATCTTGCTTGGCACATATTCATCTAACGCATTTTGTACGATGGTTTTGAACTTTGTCCACTGATCCTCAACACTGTCTGTACTTGAGACAAAACTTTTGTTTTGAGTCGTCAGGTACTCTGTAATCTGCTTTTTGTCACTTTTGCTGAACAGAAAAATCTTCCTACCGTTTTTAATATTTCTATTTACGGCTGAAATCATCGATGCAGTAACCACTTTATGATCGCTGATTCCCTGTTCTGCATTAACTGTTTCAAATAGTTCGGGTCTGTTTCTCACCAGAAGGTCTAATAAGTTATCGCCACGAGTCGGTTCTCTGTTTAACTGCTCAAGGTAGTTTTCAGATAAAGCACTTAAAATAATTTCACTGGATCCTTTGTCCCTGCCACCCGTCATGAACGTTTGAGTCTCCCAGTCTATATCTGGCAAATTAAAATCTCCACCCAGAACTATAACATGGTGGGGAAATCTACTCGAAATATTTTCCAAATGATCCTTCAGGTGCTCAGCCACAACCGCTGTTGAGCCCGCGGGCCTATAGAGACATCCAATTACCATGCCTGAGCCTGCTTTAACCGTGACCTTCACCCATTTCGGCTCTCCGTCAATTTCCTTCGATACTATTGCACTTCTTATCACTATAAACACGCCTCCCCCTTCACTGTCCAGCCTGTCTCTGCTGTATACATTCCAATCTGAGTTTAGGATTTCATTACTGTTTGCGTCTGGTTTCAGACAAATTTCTCACCCTACTACTATATGGGCGTTGTGACCGTTTATTAATGAGAGCAATTCTGGGACCTTTCTATAGACGCCCCTGCAGTTTACTATTAGCACATTAATATTGTTATTCCCTGTTGCATTTTGCCTACTCTTACCTTGCCGCATCTCAGGAGGCGTCTTGTCGGGCCTAGGGAGGGTATTCTCTAACCTAAGAAACCCCCATGTGCAGTCCACACGTACTCCGCTACTCTTGTAGGCGCTTCCGGCGTGTAGTGCACGCCTGCCCTATTCAGGGGGACCCTACATTTCTCCACCCGATAGCTGAGGTCGAGAAATTTGCACCCCAGATCTCCGCACAATCGTCTGAGCCTCTGGTTTAAGCCTTCCACTCGGCTCCAAACCAGAAGACCGCGATCGTTTCTGGGAACGATACTACAAATAGTTAGCTCTGATTCTACCCTGCGAGCGAGGCTTTCCGCCTTCACCAATTCCGCCAACCGCCTGTACGAACTGAGGATGACCTCTGAACCCAGAAGGCAGGAGTCATTGGTGTCGACATGAACAACCATTTGCAGTCGGGTGCACCCAGTGCTCTCTATCGCCACCGGTAGGGCCTCCTCCACATCTTGGATGAGACCCCCCAGCAAGCAGACAGAGTGAACACTGGCCTTCTTCCCCGACCTTTCTGCTATTTCCCTAAGGGGCCCCATCACCCGCCTAACGTTGGAGCTCCCAATAACTAATAAACCCCTCCCCCCGTGTGCCTGCTCGGACCTTGCTGAAGGAGCGGCCACATGTCCACTCACAGGCAGAGCGGGCGATGCCACACGGCCAGCCTCCACATTGACCCTCCGCCTCGTGCGCCGCGAACGCCGCTGAACCCTCCACTCCCCTTGGAGAGATGGTGGCCTAACCGCGCCTGGTACCCGCGAAGATGTCTCGACAGCAGGGACAGTGGGTGAAGCATGTAACACCTGGGGTGTACCTTGCGACGCACCAGACTCCCCACTGCCGCTACATTCCGAGGCAGCAGCTTGAAGACGGCTGACCGCGGCCATCAACACGCTCAGCTGTTCGTGAAGAGTGGCCAGCTCCTCCTGCGTCCGTACACAGCAGTCACACATCCAATCCATCCTAAGGAATCAATTTACTGAAGAGACTTAATCAACTTTTAACTAGACTGCTAATTCACTAAAGGCGGCTGATTATTGACTAAACTGTGACTGCTAGCCACTTCTTGTAGAAAACAATGAAAATAGAACTACCTGTCTCTGACCTGTATTGAAAAACACTAGCACTACTGGCACTATGGCTGACTAAAGGGACTCTCTCTGACTGTATTCAAAACAAACTCGAAATCTATCGAACACTATTAATAGCACTCGACAATTAAAGCCTCCTAAAACCAAAAACAAACGAAGAAGAAGTGACAAGTAAGAAAAATACAGTTAATACTTAGATTAAGGTAGCTCGCTGCACAGTAGACGTGAAGCAGACGGCGGTTAGGCCTCGCACCGCAGGCAGCCACGTGCCGGCTGGTTCAGAGAAAAATAACATAGACGCTAACCTTGAGAAAAATTCCAGCATTCTATACTGACGTATACTGCATGATAATTGCGATCAAGTTGAAACCCTGAGTACTAGGAAGAGTAAAGGATTGCACCACATTTCACATGTAAAATCGTTTATTGAGAGATAATCTGTTTTGTAACTTAGTCTTTGCTATAAAATTTTTCATGTCACGTTACTGATACGCTTTGTCAGTCTTAGAAACGGTTAACGTGCAACAATGTTCGATGTTAAATATCCAGTCAAGTGCCAAGAGAACTTATTTAAACAGAAATTACGAATGCATTGTTATAGTGAACAGAGGACACAGTGTTATTGTGTGTGTAAATTCTTGCTTGTTAGTGAGATTTTAATGCAACATTTTGGTTTACTTGAAAAGATATTCTTTATTTGAAGTACAGTCTGTGAGATTAAAGATGGCTTAGTATTTGGATTCTTTGACAGCTACACGATTATGTCACGACGCTAATAATATGTGAAAGACGTTTCCCTTATCTGTGTTGTTGTCTTTAGTGTTCTATTTTTTCTGCTTGAGCTATGTTATGTTTAGGTATAAGTTATAGCATTTGCTGCTGCCTTTTTTCCAGGCATAGTGTTACTGAATTTGACTTTGTATTACTCTGTTATGCCAGTTTTACTACTGAATTATTCTTCTTGTTGCTGCACATTGGCTCATATTAGTTGTAATGTTGCATTTGCTTTGCTAATTTAGGTATACTTCTGCTTGCTTTGCCAATTTGCATTTTTTGTCATTGCTGTTTGTGTTAATTGTTTTGTGCTGTTGCATTCCCTCATCTCTTAGTATATATATATATATATATATATATATATATATATATGAGCTCAGTGATTTAAGTTAGCTTAAGCAGGGGAGACTATAAAAGAAACTAACTATGAAAAATAGGGAAAGAATGCATTGAGAAGTTATATGAAAAAGATTTGCGCAAAAATGAGCATTGTACAATGAAAAATATTTATACTGAATGAGGATGCGAACAAAACAGTAGGGTTTAGGGACAACAGGGTTAGATAGGATTTTTTTTTTTTTTCAGGAAAGGTCTATTGAATGAAGTTTTGGGTTGCACTGCAGTACCAAATGTTACACTGAAAACAAATCCTGTCCTTTCCTTTTGTGATATTCCGCTATGTGTTTGTGTACTCTTGTGTATTCGTGTTTTTCCTGTCTTTATGTGTTTAGCTAATAAGAGTTAAGTTGTAGAATTTTTTCCAATAATATGTTACTTTCTTTGTAAAGATGTTTAGACATTATTTATTCTGTTCTGTTTTCATGCTCATGTGTGAAATCAATGTTGCGAAAACTATTCTCATTATTTTATATATTTACTTGTGACATAATTCCTGTAACGCTGATGTATATGTCTATTTCTATTCTTTTGTAAAGCCTGTATTACTACAAATGTTACCTGTATTATTATGTTTTAATGGTGTTTTCTGTGTCTTTGCAATTGTATTCTCATGTTATAAAATTGTAATGGATACCAGTTCATCAAATTAAGTAACTTGTAACCATTCGTTTCACTGCACACATTTCTGTTGGTCATTGTATATGCACAATATGTTAGAAGTTGGGACTGTTAGTGTTTGCACGTGTGTTAATAAATCACCAAGGGACTGGTTAACAACACTGCTGGTTCTAAGCACAATTCCAAAAACTTTGCGAGTGCATAAGTGGTGGTTTATGGACTTGCTATATTGTCCGCAAGTCGCAACAGATGGCTGCTGGCCACCTCTACAAGGACTACAGTGGGTCAGCATCTTAACGGTCCACCAATACCATTATTTCTACACGGACTGCAGTGGGTCTGTACCTCTGGTGACCCACCAATACCGCAATCTCTACAAGGACTACAGTGGTCTGCTCTGTGATGACATACCTATCAATATTCCTCAAAACGTCGACTGACTCTGCTGTGGGTTTGCTCTGTTGTGGCCCATTACCTGTCTGCATGTCAAGAGTCATCATTATCTTTTCGTTGGATTGACAACACTGCTTCTTCAAGACTGCATGGAAAGCCACTACTTCCGTGTGCATTTTCTTTTACTGCTTAGACTTTGTACATAAAATGTAATTAATACTGTGATGAATGATCAGGACCATCTTTATGGACTGTGAGAAAATTTTAGCTTTTGACCAACATCATATCAATAAGTGTGTGCATTTGATTTCTTTGTTATTGTAATTATGAAAATTTTTTCAATTCTGTATTAGCCACTGCCCAAAACAATTTGTAACATTTTTTGTGGAGAGCATGACGGCTATGTAAGTAGGCTGTTTAGGTTTTTATGTTGGTAACGCCACATAGCGCTCAATATGAAAATCACTGACTGTGCTGTGTGAAGTCTGTGGCTGGTTGGTATTGTTGGAATATTCGCCATTGTAGTGTTGAGCAGTTGGATGTGAACAGCGCGTATCGTTGCGCAGTCGGGGGTGAGCCGCCAGCAGTGGTGGATGTGGGGAGAGAAATGGCAGAATTTTGGGAGCGGACGATCTGGACGTGTGTCCATCAGAAAGAGTAAATCTGTAATATTGAATATCATGAACTGATATATTTATGATGTCTTTGGAACATTATTAAGGTAAATACATTGTTTGTTCTCTATCAAAATCTTTCATTGGCTGACTATGCCTATAAGAAGTTGGTGCCTTCAGTAGTTAGAATCTTTTATTTAGCAGGCAGTAGTGACGCTCCCTTGATTGCAGTAGTTCGAGTAACGAAGATTTTTGTGAGGTAAGTGATTCATGAAAGGTATAGGTTATTGTTAGTCAGGGACATTCTTTTGTAGGGTTTTTTCAAAGTCAGATTGCGTTGCGCTAAAAATATTGTGTGTCAGTTTAGTGAAAGTCTGAGTACGTTCAGTTTTGCTCAGCTGTTTGAAAATCAAATAATGTAAGAGGTTTACAGCACAGTAATTCATTAATTTTTCAGAGAGGACGTTTCATTTGTCTTTCCCAGTCTACATTTTATAGTCTCCCTGCTTCTGTCACCGTATTTATTTTGCCACTCGAAAGCTAAACTCATCATTACTTTTACTATTTCGTTTCCTTGTTTAATTCCCTCAGTATTCCACCATCCTGGTTTTGCTTTTATTGACGAACTTCATATATCCTTCTTTCAACGCACTGTCTATTCCGTTCAACTCAGATTCCAAGTCCTTTGCTGTCTCTTACAGAATTACAATGTCATCGCAAACCTCAAAGTTTTTATTTCTTCTAGCTGGACATTAATTCCTACTTCAAATTTTTCTTTGGTTTTCTTCACTGCTTGCTAAACTTACGTATTGAATAATATTAGGGATAGGCTAAAAAATCCTTGTCTTATTTCATTCTCAACCACTGCTTCCCTTTCTTGTTCCTCGATTCTTTTAACTGTCGTCTTGTAAAAAGCCTTGGCTCCCTATAGCTTACCCCTGCTGTCTTCATAATTTCAAAGAGGGTATTCCAGTCACCATTGTGAGAAAGCTTTCTCTGAGACCACAAATGCTATAAAAGTAGGTTTGCCATTCCTTAGCCTATCTTCTACGATAAGTCGTAGGTTCGTTAGTGCCTCGCTAGTTCCTACATTTTTGCAGAAACCAAACTGATCTTCTCTAAGTTCCGCTTCTACTAGTTTTTACATTCTACTGTAAGGAATTAGTATAATATTTTGCAGTCATGAGTTATTAAACTGATAGTTCTACAGTTTTCACACATTTCAGCTCTTCCTTTCTTTCGAACTGGAATTATCATTTTCTTCTTGAAGTCTGAAGGTATTTCTGTCTCATACATCTTACAAGCCAGGTAGAATAGTTTCGTCGCGGCTGACTTTCCCAAGGCTATCATTAGTTCTGATAAAATTACAACTACCGCCGAGGCCTCCTTTCGATCTAGGTCTTTCAGCACTCTTTCAAATTTTTCTCCCAATATCATTTCTCCTATCTCGTCTTCATCTACGTGCTCTTCCATTTCTGTAATATTGTCCACAAGTCATCTCTCTTGTAGATACCCTCTATATACTCATTCCACCTTTCAGCTCTCCGTTCTTGGCTTAAAACTGATTTTTCGCCTGAGCTCTTTATATTCATACAGTCGCTTCTCTTTCCTCCAAAGTTCTCTAATTTTTCCGTAGTTCGTATCTATATTAGAAGCAGTGAGATGTGCTACTAAATTCAGACACATGTCCTCTAGCCATTTCTAGTTAACCGTTTTGTACTTCCTGTCAATGTAATTTTTAGACATTTTTGTTCCTTTTAACCTGTTTCATTTACTGTATTTTTCTATTATATGCATTCATCGATTTAATTTAATTTCTGCTGTGTTATCCAAGGATTTCTACAAGTCTTTGTGTTAAATATTTGATCCTTTGTTGCGTTGACTTCCGTCTCTGAAGGCTACCCATTCGTCTCTTCCTGTCAATCGATACCTAATGCTCCCTCTGAAACCCTCAACAACCTTCGGTTCTTTCAAATTATCCCTATCTCATTTCCTTAATTTCCTAATTTTTGCATGTTTCTTCAGTTTTAATGTACACTTTATAACCAATAATTAGTGATCAGATTCCACGTTCTCCACTGGAAATATCTTAAATTTAAAATCTGTTTCCAAAATCTGTGTCTTACCATAATGTGATCAATCGGAACCTTTCGGTGTCTCCAGGCCTCTTCCACATACATTATATTAGTCTTTTTTATGAATTAGTAAAGAATGCCTTGGGATTCTTTCCTACATTGTTGAATAACAAAGTAAAATGTCTCTCTTTCAGGCTTTTCAGCTGGCAGTTTCCTGATACCGCTGTTAGTGCCTGCTTTGAGGTGCTGCTGCCTGCCGATACACTGAGAAGTTCCTTTCCCAAAGAGTCTCAGAAACACGGGCCCTCCCGTGGATTTTGCATGCCTATGAAAAGAGCAGGATCACCCCATATCATTATACGGATTAAGAAAAGTTCGTTCCATTAAATCCAGACTCGAGAATGCTTCGATCCCCCGAAAAACTGAAAAGTGGCGCTGGAATTCACAATAGTGCAATACACTAGCGGATGGGCAACGCTAAGAAGTGACTTGTTACAAGATGTAATGCTCAAAACGCCATTATTGGCTTCTGCAGTTGAATTGTAGCTCCTAAATGCGTTGTGTTTAACTGGTGGATCCATGAGTGGCTGAACTCTCAAAAGTGAATGAGAGGGGTCTGAGGACCGCTTACGCAGAAAAAAATAAAGAAAACCCTATTTATTAAAACAATATTATCATATTATGGCGGGTTTAGTGACACAGAAATAACAAGAAAGTATTTATTACAACATTTAGACTATCATTTTAGTACATGAAATACAATATAATTACTTCATAAATTTTCTGAGACCAAGCCACTTTATTTGGTGATCTTCCAGTTGACGCAAGTGTTCGACTCTTACTTCGCAACGTAGCATTACTTCTAAAACATTCCTTTGGAGGTGTCAGTTGTTGGCTCTTTTCTCCATATGAGGCAGTATAATTCCTTGCTCTATCCCTTCATTAAAATGGTCCTTTTATCAGATTTGCCTTCCTGATGTTTGGGATGTTTCTGGGGAAACCAATGCAGAGTACATTTGTCCGTATGTCAAAAGGCTATCTTCGGGACTGTCTCTTGCATTTGTATGTACATCCCCTCTGATCAATGGAATTACTGATTAAAACAATCTCTGGCTTCGTTTTACACTCTCTTCATCTACTGTGGTATGGTGGCTCACAGAAATAAGCAGTACGACACTTTTGTTCTCTAGGGGCACATAATATATAGCTGTCTGATTCTCTTCAAACAATGATGTGGTGAGGATAAAACGTCTTTATAAATTGAAACTTCTATTTCTGGTGTAATTTCCTTGCTCCTATGTGTGTGAAAGTCCCCATTGCTGTAATCTTTTCTTGCAGTTGTTGTTGACGTTGTTGTTGTTAAGGTCTTCAGTCCAAAGACTGGTTTGATTAAGCTCTCCACGCTACTCCAACCTGTGCAAGCCTCTTCATCTGCCGCACCGGTTGGCCGAGCGGTTCTAGGCGCTACAGTCTGGAACCGCGCGAACGCTACGGTGGCAGGTTCGAATTCTGCCTCGGGCATGGATGTGTGTGATGTCCTTAGGTTAGTTAGGTTTAAGTAGTTCTAAGTTCTAGGGGACTGATGACCTCAGAAGTTAAGTCCTATAGTGCTCAGAGCCATTTGAACCTCTTCATATCCGAGTAACTACTGCAATCTACATCCTTCTTAATTTCGTTAGTGTACTCATCTCTCAGTCTCTCTCTGCGATTTTTGCCCTCCATGCTTCCCTCCAATACTAAATTCGTGATCCCTTGATGCCCCAGAACGCGCCCTACCAACGCGTCTCTCTTCTTCTAGTCAACTTGTGCCACAAATTCCTCTCCTACCCAATTCTATTCAGTACCTCCTCATTAGTTACGTGATCCGCCCGTCTGATCTTCAGCATTCTCATGCAGCACCACATTTTGAAAGCTTCTACTCTCTTCTTGCCTAAAATATTTGTGATCCATATTTCACTTCCATACATGGCAACACTCCATATAAATACTTTCAAAAAAGACTTCCTGTCACTTAAATCTATACCCGGTGTTTACAAATTTCTCTTCTTCAGAAACGCTTTCCGTGACATTGCCAGTCTACATTTTATATCATCTCTACTTCGACCATCATCAGCTATTTTGCTCCCCAAATAGCAAAACTCACCTACTTTAAGTGTCTCATTTCCTAATTCACTTCCCTCAGCGTCATCTGATTTAATTTGGCTACATTCCATTACCCTCGTTTTGCTTTTGTTGGTGTTCATCTTATTTGCTCGTTTCAAGACAGTGTCCATTTCGTTGAATTGCTCTTGCAGCTTCTTTGCTGTCTGTAACAGAATTACAATGTCGTCGGCAAACGTCAAAGTTCTTAATCTTCTCCCTGGATTTTAATCCATAATCTGTTCTTTTTTTTTTTTTTTTGCTTTACTGCTTGCTCAATATACAGATTGAATAACAGCGGTGATTTGCTACAACCCTGTCTCTTTCCCTTCTAAACCATTGCTTCTCTTTCGTGCCCCTCACTCTTATAACTGCCTTCTGGTTTCTGTACAAATTGTAAATATCCTTTCGCTCCCTGTGTTTTATCCATGCCACCTTCACAATTTGAAAGAGAGTCAACATTGTCAAAAGCTTTCCCTAAGTCAACAAATGCTATAAAAGTAGGTTTGCTTTTCCTTAACCTATTTTTCAAGATAAGTCGTAGGGTCAGAACTACTAGCGTGTTCCGACATTTCTAGGGAATCCAAGATGACCTTCTCCGAGGTCGGCTGCTACTTCTTTTTCCATTCGTCTGTAGAGAATTCGTGTTACCATTTTTCCACCATGACTTATTAAACTGATAGTTCGGTAATTTTCACATTTGTCAACACCTGCTTTCTTTCAAATTGGAATTACTACATTCTTCTTGAAGTCTGAGGGTATTTCACCTGTCTCATGAATCAGATGGAAGAGTTTTGTCATGGGTGCATCTCCCGAGGCTATCAGTAGTTCTAATGGAAGTTTTTCCACTCCAGGTGCCTTGTTTCGACTTATGTTTGTCAGTGCTTTGTCAAATTTTTCACGCTGGCCATACCTTCCATCTCATCTTCATCTACATCCTCTTCCATTTCCGTAGCATTGTCCTGAAGCATATCGCCTTTGCGTAGAACCTATATATACTCCTTCCACATTTCTGCTTTCCCTTCTTTGTTTAGGACTGGTTTTTGATCTGAGCTCTTGATATTCATACAGATGGTTCTCTTTTCACCAAAGGTATCTGTAATTTTCCTGTAGGTTGCATCTATTTTTTCCCTAGTGATATATAAGTTCTCTAAATCCTTACATTCTTTCATAGGCATTTTGCACCTCCTGTCAAACTCGCTATTTAGATATTTATATTCCCTTTCGCCTGCTTCATTAACTGCAGTTTTATATTTTCTCCTTTCATCAATTAAATTCAATATCTCGTGCGCTATCCAAGGATTTCTACTAGCTGTCATTTTTTTATCTATTTGATCCTCTGCTGCCTTCACCTATTCGTCTTTCAAAGCTACCCATTCTTCTTCTACTGTATTCGTCTGCCCTGCTCCTGTCATTCCCTAATTGTCTCTCTCAAACTCTGTACAACTTCTGGTTCTTTCATTTTATCTAGATCCCGTCTTCTTAAATTTCTACCCTTTTGCAGTTTCTTCAGTTTTAATCTACAGTTCATAACAAATTGTGATCAGAATCCATATCTGATCCTAGAAATGACTTACAGTTGAAAATCTGGTTCCTAAATCTCTGTCTATGAAACTATCTGATGTCTCCAGGTCTCTTCCACGTATACAACTTTCTTTAATGGTTCTTAAACCAAGTGTTAGCTATGATTAAGTTAAGCTCTGTGAAAAAGTCTACAAGGCGACTTTCTCTTTCATTCCTTAGCCCCAGTCCATATTCACCTATTACTTTTCCATCGCTTCCTTTTCCTACTATCGAATTCCAGTCCCACATGGTTATTAAATTTTGGTCTCCCTCAACTATTTCAATAATTTCTTTTATCTCATCGTACGTTGCTTCAATCTCTTCCTGATATGCGGAGCTAGTCGGCGTATAAACTTGTACTACTCTGGTAGCCGTGTACTTCGTGTGTACCTTGGCTACAATGAAGCGTTCAGTATGCTGTTCGTGGTAGCTTATCCGCATTTCCATTTTTTATTCGTTATCAAACCTTCTCCGGAATTACTGTTGTTTGATATTGTATTTATGATCCTGTGTTCACCTGACCAGAAGTCTTTCCTCCTGCCACTTACAGTACATCTTTTTTTTTTTTTTTTTTTTTTTTTTTTTTTTTTTTTTTGCAGTGGATCTTCAAATAATTACAAATGTGTGAAAAATTATCTATTGTAATAATTGTTGAGATTCTTCCCAATGTGTTTTTACTATAGTAGCTGCAACACTGCCTTCTTTTTTGTTGTCTTATTAGGGTCCAAAAATGCATTCATTTCTTGAGGCGTAGTAACTAGCAATGTTTTTCTAGATACTAGTAATGCAAATGATTTCGATATTAATACAAAGCTTGAACTCTAAATTTGTTTGAGAGTTAGTATTCCCATACTTTCTTGGAGTGACACACTACTTGTTACTAGTTTAGGATGAATTTTCATGATATTGAATACTCGAATTCAGCTGCCGGTGTTTTACACCACTGAATCCCATCACGACTAATAATCAGCACTTTCATAGTTTGTCTTCACTTTCATTGTTAGAAGACGCGGGATCATCATCCTGGGGACCGTCAGGGTATAAACCACTCCCTGATAAAAAAGAACTTCATCTCCAAGCTATTCAAATATTGTTGATACAAAATTCTGATCCTCTTTCATGATCTCGGATGTGGTTCTTTTTCTTCTAACAGATAATGTGGAATTCATGCTGTAAGTAAGGAATAAAAATATCTTGCTTAATTATTTATGACTCTTGAACTAAACTTATGACCACAGGAAACATTTTTTCCATGAAAAAATATACTTATCTTCCACAAAAATACTCAATTGTAGCTTTTGCAGGACGTCTGACTTTTGAACAATGAGTGTAGGTGTGCGGAACTGCTGTGTCTTGTCAGTAGCTTATCAATATAAGTGCCATTAACAGCAAAGACAAATAAATTATACGAAAGATGGCTTGTTCATTTAGCGGTCTAAAAGACTCCCGCCAAGCATTAGACGTGTAGGGCTACAGAATTAGTAAGGAAAATTAATTTAACTTACACCAATTAGTGTTTCTCCTAAACGTTGTCCATTGTATTCCCAATGATTACACCCAAGAGAAATAAACAATTTTTGAGACAGTTTAACGAAACATGTAAAGTTGTCCCGTCCAAAGGACGCCAGTTTGTATCCAAGGACTAAACAAGAAAATTCTACAGGTTGCTATGGGTATAAGGGCAAATATTTCTGCTGATGAATGATGACCGTGTACTGAACAAAATTCCATCAGTATATACTTCATTTGCAGGCTAATAATTATGGTAATATTATATGTGTGGTGTCCGAAAGAACAGACACCACACTTGTAATAGTAGTATATAAGCTTTGACGGCATTTCATTGTACCTTCAGTGTGGAGAAACCCTAGGCCAGAACTCCTGCGGGAATTCTGTTACGTTCTGCGAGGAATGAGGAGGAACTGAATATTCTATAGCCCCTACGTATCGCGCCATTAGAGACTATTAAAACAAAATTGGACTAATAAATGTCTGACAGAGATGTACAGCCAAACATTCTTCGCAAGCCTAATTCATATAGGAAAAGGTAAGAAAGTACTGTAAATCGTACAATTAAAAGTAGTTGCGGGAAGATAACTTTTTTGCGAGTGAATCTCTGATGCATGATAATTTATTTTGTTACGGTTTCTGCGTAGGCGACAATTTTCGAGTTGTTATAAGGAAGACTTCCTAGCGCTATTCACAGTTAACATGGAACAGCTGGTATGCTTTAGCGGTGACTTACGCTAAAGCGCTTCATAATTACATAAAAGTGGGTAGTGCAGCAGTTGATCACACATCACACAGTCGCCTGGCGAATATAGCAGATAAACTGAAATTTCGCTGAGGGACCACTCCTGAGTCACTGCGTATTTGAAAGAAGACTATTGAGAAAGGAAGCACAAGGGACGCTAATCTACTGCACTTCCATTACATTCAGCAAGCAGAGCGGTGAACGAACGGGAAATCCAAGACCGTTTCGGGATCCATTACGTCGGCTTAATTATGAAATACGATGGGAACGGGGTCAAACAGTTCTTAAAATTCTGTTAGGTTTGCTAGAATTAACTTATTCAGACCCGGTTATTTGGCTCCGTTCCCAGAGACGACTAATGGTATTAGCTGCTCGTTGCAAGAAGAGCGCTTGCTCTTCACCTTCCATAAAGTGCGGCCCTGCCGCATTAAAATAGGAACGTTAAGGAGAGTTACGGCTCCTGTGGCCGACGAGATACTCACCGAATTTAAGATGGTCTACCCACAAAGAATTTGAACAACGACGTGGTTGACGTTTGCGCATTTATATTCCGAATTAAGCGACTGCCTGATCGTACAGTTATTGTCTGTCTTTTCCTCTGCGTTTTCCGCTGTAGCTTATACCGAGATCAATATTCCAACAATTCTTTCAGCTTTCCTTAACGCTAACCTTGACAAACTGATGTCTTGACGCGACCCAAGCGCGAATAATCGCTGGGACTGGGCGATAGGGTTCGTGAGAAGGTAATTAGCCAGCTGACCTTTTTGAGAGAGAGTCTTGACATGACTATAATGTTAAATCCCTTACTACAAAGGTAAGGATTGGTAACAGACTTCAAATAAACAAAATTAGAAGTGTTTTTTTGCAACTCTTAAATTTATTCACCAAACAGTTTCAGTCCTTGCTCTACTTGCCTCGAAGGAGTTGCACGCAGAAGAGACAAAGACGCAGTACAGAGAGGGTGACTGGCTAGCTCCGTTCAGTCTGCTCTGAAATGAGACTGTCAGTGTTAACCAAACCCAGTATACGACACACTGTTTTCCCCAGATAATAGCATACGATATCCCTAACTGTTCTAATACTCCTGCAGCTACTTCTTCCTCGCTTTGCCTGGCTACTCTCCTGCTTCTCTCTGCCTGACTTCCCTGACTTCCATGACTTCCAAGTCTCCAAGCATCCTGCTTGGGAGTTCTATTTTCCCCTTTGCCCCCATCTGTCTCTGATTGCAGTCGGAAAAGAAGTCAGCGGCCAAATAGGTACCACTGCATAACGTTACCACAACATCGAAAGAAAATAAGACGGCGACAAAGAAATTCGGAAAAGAAGGTGATGTTATTACAGGGGAGACTGAAGACTTGGAATTTCGCAAAACATCGATCTCTTAAAATCAAACCACAAGAAGAAAAATATCCCATGTGGTATTCTATGTGTAGGATACGCACGAGAGGAAATGAAGTAAGAGTGCCATAACAAGAAATTAAAACCAAAATTTTACCAAAAACTGGAAGGTGTACGTCGTTGCCTAGGGCGACGGAAGTAAACAAGCCATCAAGAACTGTATCGAAATCATATACGCTGTAACGTACAAACGACATCAACATTATTCCAACTGAAGGGACTCTAGCTTGCATTAAATCCAAACAATTTCGATTGCCATGGTCTTTAACAGAAGGAATACGAGTTGGCCATAGCAACCAGGTCAACAACGAATGTTATTCATGTGTCGGAGTACGTTCCTCGCAGGTAAATCATGAGAAGATAAGCCAACTACAGAGAAGACTTTTGGCGAGCGGTTTCGACGACGAGTGCTGTGACGGCCTCCAACGACAACACTCCGGCGCCTCGCAATCGGCGGCTGTGCAGCTGACCACGGCAGCGGCTGCTGTCCGAGACAGCGTTGCGGACACGACGGCATCGGCAGGGCGCCAAATTTTTAGAGTCATAAAAGCTTCAAGTTATACGGTAATGTATATTACTTGCATTTCCGAACCAAAACTATGGATAGTACGGTCTCATCGGAAATTCTAGATTATTTTAAGGCATTAAAAAAACTAGGTGAACAAGCATATAAATTAGGCAAGGTATCTAATAAAATGTAGCAATTAGATGAAATATCTTAAAATAATAAAAAATTAGACTATTTAGCAACAAAAACAGATAAAATTTCTAAATCAGAGGAAATCTTAGCTAGTCTACCTAAGGAGTTCGAAACTAAAATAGTCGAGCATCGTGATATACACTCCTGGAAATGGAAAAAAGAACACATTGACTCCGGTGTGTCAGACCCTCCATACTTGCTCCGGACACTGCGAGAGGGCTGTACAAGCAATGATCACACGCACGGCACAGCGGACACACCAGGAACCGCGGTGTTGGCCGTCGAATGGCGCTAGCTGCGCAGCATTTGTGCACCGCCGCCGTCAGTGTCAGCCAGTTTGCCGTGGCATACGGAGCTCCATCGCAGTCTTTAACACTGGTAGCATGCCGCGACAGCGTGGACGTGAACCGTATGTGCTGTTGACGGACTTTGAGCGAGGGCGTATAGTGGGCATGCGGGAGGTCGGGTGGACGTACCGCCGAATTGCTCAACACCTGGGGCGTGAGGTCTCCACAGTACATCGATGTTGTCGCCAGTGGTCGGCGGAAGGTGCACGTGCCCGTCGACCTGGGACCGGACCGCAGCGACGCACGGATGCACGCCAAGACCGTAGGATCCTACGCAGTGCGGTAGGGGACCGCACCGCCACTTCACAGCAAATTAGGGACACTGTTGCTCCTGGGGTATCGGCGAGGACCATTCGCAACCGTCTCCATGAAGCTGGGCTACGGTCCCGCACACCGTTACGCCGTCTTCCGCTCACGCCCCAACATCGTGCAGCCCGCCTCCAGTGGTGTCACAACAGGCGTGAATGGAGCGACGAATGGAGACGTGTCGTCTTCAGCGATGAGAGTCGCTTCTGCCTTGGTGCCAATGATGGTCGTATGCGTGTTTGGCGCCGTGCAGGTGAGCGCCACAATCAGGACTATATACGACCGAGGCACACAGGGCCAACAACCGGCATCATGGTGTGGGGAGCGATCTCCTACACTGGCGTACACCTCTGGTGATCGTCGAGGGGACACTGAATAGTGCACGGTACATCCAAACCGTCATCGAACCCATCGTTCTACCATTCCTAGACCGGCAAGGGAACTTGCTGTTCCAACAGGACCATGCACGTCCGCATGTATCCCGTGCCACCCAACGTGCTCTAGAAGGTGTAAGTCAGCTACCCTGGCCAGCAAGATCTCCGGATCTGTCCCTCATTGAGCATGTTTGGGACTGGATGAAGCGTCGTCTCACGCGGTCTGCACGTCCAGCACGAACGCTGGTCCACCTGAGGCGCCAGGTGGAAATGGCATGGCAAGCCGTTCCACAGGACTACATCCGGCATCTCTACGATCGTCTCCATGGGAGAATAGCAGCCTGCATTGCTGCGAAAGGTGGATATACACTGTACTACTGCCGACATTGTGCATGCTCTGTTGCCTGTGTCTATGTGCCTGTGGTTCTGTCAGTGTGATCATGTGATGTATCTGACCCCAGGAATGTGTCAATAAAGTTTCCCCTTCCTGGGACAATGAATTCACGGTGTTCTTATTTCAATTTCCGGTAGTGTAGTTAGACAAGAAGTGAAAATACAGTTTAAAAATGTGAGCTGGCCGTTGTGACCGAGCGGTTCAAGGCGCTTCAGTCTGGAACCGCACGTCTGCTACGGTAGCAGGTTCCAATCCTGCCTCGAGTATGGATGTGTGTATTGTCTTTAGGTTAGTTAGGTTTAAGTAGTTCTAAGTGTAGGGGACTGATGACCTCAGATGTTAAGTCCATAGTGATTAGAGACAAATATGTGAATGATAATTGACACAGTTAGAAAAATCATTTTCGAGTAATTACGAAATTATATCCAATCAATGCTCAGGCACAAAAGATAGGGTGGAAATAATAGAACTAAATAAAAGAATTGTTGACATTTTTAGTGATCCAAGTACTTTAAGTGATTTGGAGAAGCGTTTAGAAGGAATGATACAGCAAGAAGTACAAGCAAAAGTAAAGACCTTCAGCGCTATCTCTAATTTTGTGAACGATACTATTAATAATAACATTAAGTTACAGAAATTATGGAAAGAATTAAGACACTAAAGAGGAACTTAGAAGCAAAATAGCTACATGCAACATAGGATTACCGCCTGAATTATTAGAAGAATTACAAACAGGAAATGGAGTTAGTTGTGCTAAGCAGTTTCTGATAAAAAGAGTATTGTCAGAGTTCAAATGTAAGGAAACAGACGAGAATTTTTTTTCTCTAAATATCGTGGATCTTTCAAGATAATAGGGATACCACATATCAAAGCAGTATTCCTGAACGATCCCATGAAGGGACGCGAAAAAAGGCTTTATATTGACACAATATGAATGTTTAAGTCCTCAGGATAATCTGGCGTCTTTGCAGATCATGCGAGATGACGACCAGCAGGTTCCGAGCTGATCGTTCCACTTTTTTGTCCACTTTAGTTTTCCATGGGGAAATTTATTCCTCTTCAACTATTCTGTTGTCTTTAAATATCCTCCTATCTTAGAGAGATTTTGCCATCATCAAGGTACAATCCATTTAGAATACATAAGTGTAGCATAATCTTCATAAGACGTTGCAGAGAGGTAAAGATTTACTATAGTTATTGAAGAAAATGCTGGAGTACAACAAAATTAGGTATTTATTTTGACAATCTTTTAAAAATGATCCAAATACTTTTATTTTGTACGTGGGATGTTGTTTTTCTTCCTTCCACGTAAACAATAGGTTGGGTTTTATGTATGTCTTATAGGCGTGGTTCACTACTGGAATAAGTAATGTATTTTTTCTAAGTACGGTAGAACGTTCACATGTTGGGTATGAATAGGGAGACCAAGTACCCAAACGCTTGTTAAGATCCACAAAATGATTGACGATGACACTAGCACAAATGACACCTGATGACGAATACTTGTGACAGCAGGTATCTGTCCACAATCCATAGGGGTAGGTTAGGACCAATTTTCGGGGTCTGGAACTGTGAAGCTGTGACTGCCCGTTCTGTAAGGAGTGCCGACCATCTTTCTCTCCAGTGTCACAGTCAAGAACCTTAGTAAATGGAAATCTGCCCTTGGGGTCTCATCTCTTTCTTCCCGATCCTAACGCCTTTATTCTTATACTTTCTTTTCTTTCTTCTTCCATTATGAGTACCAATTTTATCCTCCCTCTTTCCGTATACATATGTTACTGTCGCTCTAATCCTTCTCTTATCCGGGCCATATATTGATTATGACACCCTGTTTTCACAGATAAAGACAGGAGATCGTGACAAAAATTACATAGTGACGCCTACTAAAGTTTTTTTATTCCTCATTAACACGTTCAGTTCTCTCCAGTAAGTTGAATGGCTGTAGCTGGTGTTAGCGACGTCATCTGAACGGTGGAAGGGAAGGGGGGTGGGGAAATAGGACAGATGTCATGAAATTAAAACTGACGTAGTAATATAAGCAAAGTTATTCAGAGGCACTTATATAACACATAAGTAATAATAGGTTGATAAATGTGACAAGAGAAAAGTAGAGAGTAAGAAACTAATATTTTATATAAATTTCGGTTAAGATCACTATGCTGAGGAGAAACCGTCGATATTAAAAATTTTAAAAGCCGTTTGGTCAGAGACAAGGCATATGATTGTAAACATGAAGGTGCAGAGTGACCCGATTGTAGAGAGATAGGATGGTTGTTCTGTGTGACGGGGGCCTCAGTCATTCCCATGGTGTTTGGATACACGCGAAAATGTTGGAACTTTCCCCGCTATGTATGTGGTAGCGAATGTACCTCCCCAAGAGATATGTGAGCACCTTGACTAGCAGTGTTGCCCTGCTTAGCGAAGCAGTTGGAGGCTTTCTGCCTGCTGCTTCCTGGTGTGAAGTGAGTTTTCTTGACCCGCGGAATTCTTACGTTACTAGATCGGACTTTTTACCTTTCCTTTGTTTTCTTCTTTTCCTGTTTTCATTGTAGGCTAATGTGCTTTCAGCATGTCAGTTTTTCAGCTGGTCAATGTGGTTTATGTTGATCTGCTTGTTACGGGTAACATTATTTTATTTTGAGTGAACAGAGTCCCCCTGCTTCCCGGTTAATGAGCTTAATGCTTAAACAACGTGTGACAGTTTCATATTGCTTGCCATAGAGCTTCGATCACTGGGAGAGATACCTCCTTTTTTTAACATAATGGCGATTGTGTGTTTCCTATCTTGTAGATATACACTTGAATATGTGAGATGATGTCACGAAACCTATCGTCCTCCTGTAAATAAATCCTTTACATAGCTGAAAGCATTCGGGAGGACGACGGTTCAATCCCGCGTCCTGCCATCCTGATTTAGGTTTTCCGTGATTTCCCTAAATCACTCCAGGCAAAGGCCGGGATGGTTTCTCTGAAAGGGCACGGCCGACTACCTTCCCCATCCTTCCTAATCAGATGAGACCGATGACCACGCTGTCTGGTCTTCTTCCCCAAACCAACCAACCACAGCTGAAAGCGGTTTATTTCTGACACATGGGTTACTTAAGCTGCGGTTCCCCTCAACGAAGAACTATTTGCGACACAAAATATCGTTCGGTAGGTAATTTTTCTGTACATCTTAGTACTTTATAATACGAATTTAGCTTAAATGAAAGTGCACGCAGCTTATTCGGTTGTATCTTCATGTTCAGTGAACCTTGCGACAAAGTTTCATTCGGAACGGTCGTTCCCAGCTGGAAAAAATTGAGTTCGATAGTGTGCTGCGATAGATCGACTTCTGGGAGATGATTATTCGGTTATTCGGAAAATCCAATCCTAGGATTGCACAGTACCACTCACTGACTTGGGGCAATACGTCCATATATTCTGGAAAATTCCTTACTCCGATACATAAATTGACTAGCGTTCGCTCCAATGGTGACACATCACTGTTCCGTACTTCACGTAATTTACATAATGGAGAATCCAGTCTCATTCTAATCAACAGGTCCTGAATAGTCGGGGACACATGAGTTCCTGTGTCCACTAAAAACTTGAGTTCCACTCCGTTCACTATGCCCACCAAGCAGCACTCTGCCAGTATGGCGTGTTGCAGTAGCTGCGGCAGGTGTCTCACTTTTACTCAGCCATATGCAGCAGATTATTAGCGCTACAAACATTTCGAAAATAGGGCATAGCCATCGGCGTAAATACACTCCTGGAAATTGAAATAAGAACACCGTGAATTCATTGTCCCAGGAAGGGGAAAATTTATTGACACATTCCTGGGGTCAGATACATCACATGATCACACTGACAGAACCACAGGCACATAGACACAGGCAACAGAGCATGCACAATGTCGGCAGTAGTACAGTGTATATCCACCTTTCGCAGCAATGCAGGCTGCTATTCTCCCATGGAGACGATCGTAGAGATGCTGGATGTAGTCCTGTGGAACGGCTTGCCATGCCATTTCCACCTGGCGCTTCAGTTGGACCAGCGTTCGTGCTGGACGTGCAGACCGCGAGAGACGACGCTTCATCCAGTCCCAAACGTGCTCAATGGGGGACAGATCCGGAGATCTTGCTGGCCAGGGTAGTTGACTTACACCTTCTAGAGCACGTTGGGTGGCACGGGATACATGCCGACGTGCATTGTCCTGTTGGAACAGCAAGTTCCCTTGCCGGTCCAGGAATGGTAGAACGGTGGTTTCGATGACGGTTTGGATGTACCTTGCACTATTCAGTGTCCCCTCGACGATCATCAGAGGTGTACGGCCAGTGTAGGAGATCGCTCCCCACACCATGATGCCGGGTGTTGGCCCTGTGTGCCTCGGTCGTATGCAGTCCTGATTGTGGCGCTCACCTGCACAGCGCCAAACACGCATACGACCATCATTGGCACCAAGGCAGAAGCGACTCTCAACGCTGAAGACGACACGTCTCCATTCGTCCCTCCATTCACGCCTGTCGCGACACCACTGAAGGCGGGCTGCACGATGTTGGGGCGTGAGCGGAAGACGGCCTAACGGTGTGCGGGACCTTAGCCCAGCTTCATGGAGACGGTTGCGAATGGTCCTCGCCGATACCCCAGGAGCAACAGTGTCCCTAATTTGCTGGGAAGTGGCGGTGCGGTCCCCTACGGCACTGCGTAGGATCCTACGGTCTTGGCGTGCATCCGTGCGTCGCTGCGGTCCGGTCCCAGGTCGACGGGCACGTGCACCTTCCGCCGACCACTGGCGACAACATCGATGTACTGTGGAGACCTCACGCCCCATGTGTTGAGCAATTCGGCGGTACGTCCACCCGGCCACCCGCATGCCCACTATACGCCCTCGCTCAAAGTCCGTCAACTGCACATACGGTTCACGTCCACGCTGTCGCGGCATGCTACCAGTGATAAAGACTGCGATGGAGCTCCGTATGCCACGGTAAACTGGCTGACACTGACGGCGGCGGTGCACAAATGCTGCGCAGCTAGCACCATTCGACGGCCAACACTGCGGTTCCTGGTGTGTCCGCTGTGCCGTGCGTGTGATCATTGCTTGTACAGCCCTCTCGCAGTGTCCGGAGCAAGTATGGTGGGTCTGACACACCGGTGTCAATGTGTTCTTTTTTTCCATTTCCAGGAGTGTACGTACGAATGTAATGACTGTGTGGAAATCGTAGGATGTGCGAACCAGAGATCAACCACC
This sequence comes from Schistocerca gregaria, assembly GCF_023897955.1. NCBI lineage: Eukaryota > Metazoa > Arthropoda > Insecta > Orthoptera > Acrididae > Schistocerca > Schistocerca gregaria. The sequence continues at coordinate 514,532,549 of NC_064921.1, read as the reverse complement.
TGTGTAGCTAATGACACCCAGTTTAATCACACTAGGTTCTGTGTCTAAATGACCATGACGAATGCAACTGGGCTATGAACATTCTCCTCATAATCTCCGTGGATGTATACGTCCATTGTGATGCTGTATGAAGAACCGCTACTAATCTGAAATGACGTGGTACAGCTAATGTATCTAGTGTCGTCGCTGGGCTCGCTGGTGCTCCAGACATTGTCGTGTGTAGATACACGTCTTGCAGCGTGAAACTTTGTTACGTGCTCAAGGTACATTACGTGTCTGTACGATCCTGCACAGCCAAGTGAACTATATGATTGCGCGCCCGGGCACTAATGTAGTGTGGCTGTTTTGATCATATGTTAAAATGAATATTCCCTTTCTGAACCCATAGATTTCACATGCACATGGTAGTCGTGAGATCACGAGCAACTCAAGCATAAATATTGCAGAACAATAAACTGGGTTTGCTATAGGTATAAACCTGCCTCGATCGAATTCTAATACATGCTGGTAGACGTTTATACTTTTTACAATAAGCATAACACGAGCTTCTAAGAAACGGCAGTAGGGAACGCTGACGATAATTGGGAAATTCGTTTCCCTGTAATTTCGGTATGAGAGCTTCCATTGTGGAAGATTAGGGAAAGAGCAGTACTCTACGGAAGCGCTGAAATCACAAGCAGGATAAGGCCAATGAAAACGCCTACATCCAGCTCCTCATTTTGTTCAGCTGAAGTCCTCCATGTTAAATAATTTTATGGAGTGGTTTGGAGCCAATGAGGTTGAGTTAATCAGCTGGCAGCTTTGAGAGCAGATATAGCGTGCCCAATGGGGTGAGGGTTTGTTTTTACTGTCTGTATCACTAGCTTTTCCAGCCACGCGTTGTTGCGGCTCAGTCTGGTTAAATGAAAGATAAAGAAAACAGAAAGCACATGTCTCTAAAATGTATGGGAAACGGATATACCTCCTAGTCTCTTTCTCCCCCAATCGCTGTTCATCTCGTCCTCTCTCTCTCTCTCTCTCTCTCTCTCTCTCTCTCTCTCTGTCTCTCTGTTTTCTATCATCTCTTCCTTCCTCCTCTCTCTGGCCAAAAGATCCTCCTCCCTCTCTGTGTCCTTCTTCTCCATCCCCTCTCCCTGTCTATCTCCTCCTTTCTGCTTTCTATGTCCACGCCATCCCAGCGCTCTGTTGGTCTATTCTGACCTTGAGCCATTTTTATTTTTATTCAAAATTCATCTCTGTGGTAGTATTCACTATGATATACAGCTTATATGTGTTGAACTGGGTACTTTTCGAGACCTTTGTTAACAATGTTTTCACTTTATATATTACAGATATATTTATATATTTATTATATACACACTAAAACATGTAGCCTGTTTCTGTCCAAACGAGAGTATTGTTTAAAAAATTTCAAATAAGTCAGTGAAGAGCTTTTCGAGAGCTCTAGTTATAAAATTTTCCCTTTATATAATACATATTAGAAAACAATTATACAAGAAGACGCATGTATCTCAATGCAACTTTGTTTTAAAATTTCGAAGCAACCGGGAAAGAATTTTCGGGGATTTAATGTTTTGAACGAACGAACGTTTGCAGATTTATGAAGATTTTCCCTATAATTATTGCATAGATATTTTTGTATATTATACGTGACTCTCCAGTAGACATATAACCACATGTGTTTTCAAATGCAACGTCGTGTCAAAATTTCAGAACAATCGATGTAGGTCTTTCGGAGATTTAAGATTCTGAAAAGGCGAACATTAAAATTTTTATGTATGTAGATAAGTCGGCAGTAGGTGATTTTTCATGATCAGCCAATGACTTAGCGCAGTATGGAAGACAGGGAATTCGATGTGCGTTCCCAGGCGTGGACCCAGGCGTAGAATTGTACGTAGCTTTTCTTTTTTTGCGAGTGTTGGGGATTAATGAATACGCACTTGTTCGATAAAAGGAGAGCTAAGAGCACAACATGTTGACGTTACCGAGCTGGAGGTCTTGTGGGTTAAAAGTGGTGAACTTTGCTAAAATTAATTAAGGCCAATAAATTTAATTTGTTTCCGTGTAAATTTTAACGTGGCACTTTGAGTTATCTTTCCCATTTTAACTTCGAATTGTGTTTCTGTTTTGTTGTTACGGTAACAATCAAGTGCAACTGCTAATAGCCAGTTCATAGTGGTGATTGAACCGTTGGCTGTGAACAAATTCCAGTTCACCGATCGAACCTCGTAATCTTTCCTGAAAGTAGTTAGGTAGCTCTAGGAGTTTTACTGACTTTTGAGCTGCAAATTTTAAGCATGTCTCGTGGAGCAGAGTGAGCTGGTGACCCTTATTTATGTTGATTTGGTAACATAGCAGTTCAGAGAAGTAACCTGTATCCACCAATAAACGTCTTCAATTAAAAACTTTGAGCAGTACGTCGCGTCAGTTGTTTCGCATGCTTCACATCGTCAAGAGTCTGTGGATCCAGACTGCGGCCGGGCGTGCGATTTCTCGTGACTGTACGGCAGAAGCAGACAATATGAACCTTTCAAAATTAACGTTATGTCGGTTGGCAAAAGTGTTTATTTTACATTTTCACACTGTATCTATACTTTCAAAACACGTATAAGTGGCGGACAAATGAAAATGAGACGGATGGGAAAAGGTAAATGAACTGTGTATTTTCATCGCCGCAACTGTTCAATACATTTATCCCACTGTGAAACAAGATGTCAGTGCCTTCATGGTGACATCATTCCAGTTTCCTACACAGCCACTATTGTACCCAGCCGAACACATCTACGTCCGAAATAAATCGAAGATCACATATGTTTTTCTTCAGGGATCCGAAATTAGGAAAATAGCCCGGGGAGAAATCGGTACTATATTGTCTCCGTGGTGTAGTGGTTATGATACTAGACTGTTGCATGGAGGGTCGTGAGTTGGAAACTCGCTTAAATTACAAATTTTAATTTCTATATTCGGTTCGAGTACATTCTAGAAGTATCCACTAATATCAAGAATCATTGTATTGGAATGTTCTGTAGCTTTATATATACTGTGTGTTTTCTGGCAGGCAGTTCGCTCCGCGCTCTTCCATGTGCAAGTGCTGAATAGACTGTCGTTAAATTAAATTAGTGTTCGTTATTCATCTAATTACACTTTCTTCTACGTGACAATATGGAGGATGTGTAAGGACTTCCCGGCGAAACTTCTGCAAAATAATCGAAACATCGTACGAACAAGACGAACACCCACATGTTATCACGGTGTTTTCCAGTACGCTGCAGAAGTTTCGATGGGAAGCTCTCCACATCCTTCATACAGTCCCGATCTCTTCCCGTGCGATTTAGATATTTTTGAAGCCCCGAAGAAAGACAGTCGTGCTGTCGATTTACTATGGATGAAGAGCTGCACGCCTGGCTGCAATCATGGCTGCATAGACAACTGCAATCTTGTTTCCATGAAGGCACTTACTGTCCTGCCTCACAGTGGGATAAATGTATTAAAAGTTAAGGTGATTATTTTTTAAATCATAAACAGTTTAGGCTACTTACAGGATGACATTTTTGAACTATTGAACTATATGATAGAAACGTCGATTAGTTTCAAACTACGACGTGTACACATTCAACATGTAAACGTCACCACAGATACTCGGACTTAGTTTATGACATGTTCGATATACCTGCCATCCTTGGCGGTAAAGTAGCGTAGACAAATAGCGAATTTGTGCATGACCAGCTGAAGTGTCGGAACATCGGTGCTGTCGATGACCTCCTGAATGGCTTTAGTTCAGCAATTGTTTTGGTGTTACTGCTGTACGTCTTTAATATAACCACACAAAATGGAGTCGCATGTGTACTGATCTGGAGAATATGGAGACCAATCAAGGACCGTGCCAGTGGCCTCTGGGTACCGCTGAGCCAGAATGCTGTCCCCAAAATGCTCCTCCTCGACCGAGCTCCGTCTTACATCTGCCACTCTTGTCAAACGAAATCAGGGTCACTTTGAATAACGGGGATCAAATCTTCTTTCAAAGACTTCACGTGCCGTTCGGTAATCACCGTGCCATCAAGGAACACGGCATCGATTATTTCGTGACTGGACACTGCACTCCACACAGTCGTCACCCTTTGGGAATGAAGAGACTTCTCGGTCTCGAGATGCGTATTCTCAGCCCCCAAGTGTGCCAAGTTTGCTTATTGACGAACCTGTCTAACTGAAAGTGGGCTTCATCCCTAAACCAAACCATGAACGCGCATACTAATTCCCATAATGCCCCTCAGCCAACCGTGCAGTTTGAACGTCCTAACGGAAACTGTTCAGAAGTTACGACGACTTTATTTCATACAGTTTAGTAACACAGGCCAATGAAATTGTTTTTTGAAAAACTGTTTTTACTTTGATAGATGATCTTCATAGATTTTTAAGAGCTGAATCCAAATCTCGCCTCACTCTTTTTGTATCACCCATAGTTTTCGAGCAATATGCTTTTTACTATATAGTATAAAAATCCTATGCTATACGGTAAACGGGGAAATTAATGAAACGCTTTGTTACAACATAAGAATGGTTTGTATTTACAGTAGGTAACATAAAACAATGATATGTGTTAATGGAGGTTTCACTTGTCAGCTGGAATTGGTTTGTATTTTCTTTCTCTTTTTTGTTTGAAGCTTCTTGTGTAGCTTTTTCTACGATGAGTCGCTTGCTGTTGCTGAACTTCACGGTGAAGTGACCAACAGTAGTCCCCCATCATGTTGGTGTTCCAGCGCCCTTGGTAGCGTTCTTCCATTACTTTAATGTCCTGGTGGAAACGCTCTCCTTGCTCCTCATCAACGTCTCCATATTGTCTGGGAAATAACCAAGGAGACTGTTCAAAAATTGAACTTTCAGGCTCATTAAACATCCTAAAATTTTAAACTTTCTTAACATTGTAGTTATAATAGAAACATATTCTGGGTCGTTTTCATGTCCTAAGAACTTTATAACGACTTGCTTGATTGATACCCACGCTTCTTCCTCCTTTAAGATCATTTTGGATTCAAAGTTAACATCAAGCATGAATTTTCTAATGTCATATCGGACAAAGACGGTTTCTTTTATTATAGCGTCTGAAAGGTGTGGAAACTTTTGGCAGAGATACTTAAAACATGGTTCATCTTTAGGCAAAGCGTTTACAAACCGTTTCATTAGGCCTAACTTTATAGGTGGAGGTGGTAGGAGTAGCTTTTTTGAATCTACATCTTTTTTTGCATAGAATGTTCATCTCACTAGGTTTTAAAGACTCCCTCGCAGGCCAGTTCTTTCTGCACCAGGGTTGATCCCTAGCCCTACTGTCCCATTCACACAAGAAACTTGGAAATTTGGTAAAGCCAACTTGTTGACCAAGTAGCATGCAAGATACTTTTAGATCGCCACATATCATCCAACCATGAGCAGAACAGCCTATTTTATGTAGCACTATTTCCAGGTTTTCATAGCTTTCTTTCAAATGTATAGAATTCCCAACTGGTATAGATCCATACATGTTACCATTGTGTAATAAAACAGCCTTTAAACTAGTTTTGGATGAATCAATAAACAGCTTCCAGTCTTCCTTTTTCTATTCAATACCAAACTCATTCATGAGACCAGGAATGTCTGAGCAGTACACTAAATAACCCTCTTGTTGATAAAAACTTGGAAAATAGCTGCTCTCTCTTTATATACCTGTATATGCTGTTTCCAACTGCCAATAAGCTCTTTTCTTTTAATCTAGAGAAAAGCAATTCAGTTTTTTCTTTCGTTACGCTCAGATCAAAAACCAGATCATTAAGCTCGGTCTGAGTAAGCAATTTGGTGTCTAGATTTTCTGTATTACAGTGGAATTCATCATCATCTGGTTCGTCTAAATAAGATTGTTCACCAGAAAATATTTCTGTTGGAATAGAATTTAAATCATCTGGTGGTTCAGGAGCCGCCAAATCTACACCATGCCCTACTGGTCGGATAGCAGGCGGAAGGTTAGAGTAGATTATTACCTTCTTGTTTTTCGAATTATAACCAGTGATACACGAAACTGCAAAAGTAGCAATCATCCTCCTTATCATAGGAACAGCAAATACACTCCTGGAAATGGAAAAAAGAACACATTGACACCGGTGTGTCAGACCCACCATACTTGCTCCGGACACTGCGAGAGGGCTGTACAAGCAATGATCACACGCACGGCACAGCGGACACACCAGGAACCGCGGTGTTGGCCGTCGAATGGCGCTAGCTGCGCAGCATTTGTGCACCGCCGCCGTCAGTGTCAGCCAGTTTACCGTGGCATACGGACCTCCATCGCAGTCTTTAACACTGGTAGCATGCAAGCGTGGACGTGAACCGTATGTGCAGTTGACGGACTTTGAGCGAGGGCGTATAGTGGGCATGCGGGAGGCTGGGTGGACGTACCGCCGAATTGCTCAACACGTGGGGCGTGAGGTCTCCACAGTACATCGATGTTGTCGCCAGTGGTTGGCGGAAGGTGCACGTGCCCGTCGACCTGGGACCGGACCGCAGCGACGCACAGATGCACGCCAAGATCGTAGGATCCTACGCAGTGCCGCAGGGGACCGCACCGCCACCTCCCAGCAAATTAGGAACACTGTTGCTCCTGGGGTATCGGCGAGGACCATTCGCAACCTTCTCCATGAAGCTGGGCTACGGTCCCGCACACCGTTAGGCCGTCTTCCGCTCACACCCCAACATCGTGCAGCCCGCCTCCAGTGGTGTCGCGACAGGCGTGAATGGAGGGACGAATGGAGACGTTATGAAACGCCCATTAGAAAAATTGTACACGACTGTGCTTAAACTGACACACAATATTTTTAGCGCAACGAAATCTGACTTTCAAAAATCCCTACGAAAGAATGGCCCTGACTAACAATAACCTATACGTTTCACAAATCACTTACCTCACAAAAATCTTCTTTACTCAAGCTACTGCAATACAGCCAGCGCCACTACTGCCAGCTAAATAAAAGATTCAAACTACTGAAGGCACTAACTACTGATAGGCATAGTTAGCAAATGAAAGATTTTAATACAGAACAAACAATGTATTTACCTTAATAGTCATTATATATATATATATATATATATATATATATATATATATATATATATATATATATATATATATATATATATCAGTTCGTGACACCAATACCAATTCTTACAAATTTCAAAACCCCGTCATCTCTCTCCCCACGTCCACCACTGCTGGCGGCTCACCTCCAACTGAGCAACGCTACGCGCTGTTAGCATCCAGCTGCCGCTGCTCAACACTACAATGGCAGAGAACAATGCAAACTAAACACAGACTGCGCACAGCACAGCCAGTGATTTTTCATACAGAGCGCTATGTGGCGTTACCAATAAGAAAACCTAAACAGCCTACTTACATAGCCCCCATGCTCCCCACAAAAAATTTTTACAAATTGTTTTGGGCAGTGGCCAATAATGATTTGATAAAATTTTTCATACTTACAATAACAAAGATATCAAATGCACACACTTATTGATACAATGTTTGTCAGAAGCTAAAATTTTCTCACAGTCCATAAAGACAGTCCTGATCGTTCATCATAGTAAAATTGCAGTGTTTTTTTTCAAAGTCTGAGCAATAAAAGAAATTGCACTTGGAAGTAGTGGATTTCTAAGCAGTCTTGAAGAAGTAGTGTTGTCCTTCCAACGAAAGACAGTGCTGACTCTCAACATGCAGACAGGTAATGGGCCACAGCAGAGTCAGTCGACATTGAAGACTATCGGTAGGTAGGTCATCACAGAGCAGACCCACTGTAGTCCTGGTAGAGATTACTATTGGTGGGCCACCAGAGGTGCAGACCCACTGCAGTCTTTGTAGAGATGGCCAACAGCCATCGGTTTGAGTGTGCAGGCGCACATTCACCATTGAAGAGTCTTGCGGATAATATAGCAAGTCCATAACCACCACTTGTGCACTCACAAAAATTGTTTTTGAAATGTCCTTACAACCAGCAATGCTGTTATCCAGTCCCTTACTGAATTATTAACGCAAGTGCAAACACTATCAGTCCCTGCTTCTCACATATTGTCCATATACTATGACCAACAGAAACGTGTGCAGTGAAATGTAATTTACAAGTTACTTAATGTGATGAACTGGTGTTAATTACAATTTGATAACATGAGAATACGATAACAAAGGCACAAAATATATCATTGAAGAACATAATAGTACAGATAACATTTGCAGTAATACAGGCTTTACAAAAGAATCGAAATAACAAATACATCAGTGTTACAGGAATTATGACATAAGTACATACATAAAAAATCAGAATAATTATTGAAACTTCAACTTCACACATTAGCATTAAAATAAAAGAGAATAAATAATGTCTAAACATCAGAAAAATTCTACAATGTAAATATTATTAGCTAAACACATAAAGACAGGAAGAACACAAATATACAAGAGTACACAAACACATAGCGGAATAATAGAAAGGGAAAGGACAGGGTTTGTTTTCAGTGTAACATTTGGTACTGCAGTCCAACCAAAAACGTCATTTTGTAGATCTTTCGTCTTATCTCGACATTTGTTTCCACCAAAAATATCATATTCAAGCATGCTTTCTGTATTTTGTTCACATCCTCTTTCAAAAATAGTTTTCCTCCACTGTACACTACTTTTTTGGCCAAATCATTTTCTTGTAACTTGTCAATGCATTTCTTCCAATTCCTCATAGTTTGTTTCTTATTTAGTCTACCCCCTCTTAAGCTAACTTAAACCTACTGAGCTCAGATGCTAAACTAAGGGACGAGGCAATGCAGCAGCACAAAACAATTAATACAAGTAGCAATGATAAAAAAATGGAAATTGGCAAAAAAAGGTAGCAATATTACAACTAATATAAGGCAATGCGCAGCAAACAAGAAAAATAAATCAGTAATAAAACTGGCTTAACCTAGTAATACAAAGTGACATTCAGTAGCACTATGAATGGCAAACAGCCGCAGCAAATGCTATAACTTATACATAAACATGACAAAGCTCAAGCAGAAAAAATAGTACACTAATGACAACAACGCAGATAAGGGAAATGTATATTCACATCTTAATGTCTACGTGATTAAAATGGTGCACCACTACTTATTCAATGAAATAAATTACCAAGTACTTGAAAAGAAAATTATGTATGCAGTTCCTGTGAAGGGCAATGTCTTTTTGTGCTCCCTCATTTTTTTGGAAGTATATCACGAAGTTATTCTTTACTGGGTCTGTAGGCATAAAATATTTATATTAGTACATCTATAAAATTTTACTTTAACCAATGCTGCAGGGCAGCTAGAAACTAGATATTAAACAAAGTAGGCGAAGCAAGGCGTGAAACGTCGTTCGCTAGCCGTATGGCGTTTCATAGTGCAGTAAACAATCTTCCAACTAGCAAGACAATAGACATGGAATGTTTCTCATTATTTCATTTCAGTAAATAATCATATGTTTTCAGGTTTGAGCGTGTCGTATTTGCGACGCTTTCTACAAAGAAATGTCAATAACGAGCATAATGGCTTTTTTTTTTTTTTTTACCTGTGCCTCTGAAAGGCACACACTAATGGCTTTCGAGGTGGCTGTCGCCCAGCTGGGTGCCCACGACGCATTACGTGCAGGTGGTCACTTAACTGTCTTACCGAAATATTTACGACACCAGTTTCCGCTACAGTGGCAGTTTCATACAAAAAATTTCACAGGTCAAGAATTTGCGATACACATCTGTAGAAACAAAATTCTATTAATATAACAGTGTCCAAAAAGTTTTCTTCGGCATTGTAATACATTCAAGCATTTACATACATTTCATAACTCTTAAAGTACGATTCTTGGTTTTCAACAACCTTTTTTACAAACCAGAGTCCCTAACCACTACTCATTATTCCTTACCTTATTCGTCGACACTTCTTCAATATTTCATCATAACATATACGTAGCATAATCAAATAACTCATATAGCATCAGCTTATTGATCATAAACATACCGCAACAGCGTAATACACATAGTCATTGTAATAATATCATAACACGTCAGTCAACTCTCAAAATCGTCGTTGCTTCCTCCAATAATTTCAAAACCTAAAAGAATTCTCTGCTCATGTCAAACGTGTCATCTACATCAAACGTACTTTAAAAATCGTGATCCCATACCAAATACATCATTCAAAGCTCTCATAGTATCACAATGGTTTTGAAAAAATATGAACATTTCACAAAGTACAGACAAAATAGAATTTCATAACTGTGAAATTATCCAACTGTGTGATTGCGTAAACATGTGTCACTGACGTAATAAAAAAAATGTTTGTCTCTCAGTTAAATGAACAGATATCTGTGTAATTTATGTGTTAGAGAAATATGGTACCGATGAGTAAAGTTGTATAAGCAAATACAATATTAGCTGGGGCTCCTTGTGCTTGCCAAACACATGATACACAAAGTAAGCGTGTACCCCCCTGAGGATTAATGCAATTGTATCCTCAGGTGTTGCAGATTACAGCAATGGAATGAAATGTATAACAAAAAACTTTCTTTTTAATTCAACAATATTGATAAATAAATGGTTTAAGTACCAAATTAATCACTCAAATGCGTTCCCTGTAGTGCTAAATGTGCGTTTTGCTGTAAGATAATTCTGTGGAACTGTCGTAGTTATCGTCCTCTGTAAGCAAAGTTCTGCTGAAGCCAATGTACTTACCTCATCATAAACGAAGGTGAAATGCTTTCCGTATAGATATGGTAGTTATTACGTACCTTACCGTGATCTAGAAAGTACTATAATGTAACGTACTGTTGTGCTACGATAAAGGCTGTCCCATTGTAGCTATACCACAAAAGTTACTACTAAAGCATGTTTTACTTTCCAGAATAATACAGAAAAACTGTGCAGATATAAAACAGATACACCGCAAAAGCAACAATGTAAATCGTGTCACATATTAGTAGCGTCGTGATATAATCGTGTAGCTATTAGAGAAACCAAATGCTAAGTCATCTTTAATCTCACCGAATGAACTTCAAATAAAGAATGTGTTTTCAAGTAAACCAAAATGTTGCATTAAAATCTCATTAGCAGTACTGGTAAATATTCTAAGTATGTAAGCCTTATAGTCGTTACGAAATCGTGCAACTAACAAGCAAGAATGTACATGCACAATAACAGTGTGACGTCTGTTCACTATAACAATGCACTCGTAAATACTGTCTAAATAAGTTCTCTAAGTTCTAGACTGGATAGTTAACTTCAAAACATTGTTGCATGTTAACAGATTCTTAGTGTGACGAAGTATACTAGTGACGGGATGTGAACAGCTTTATGGCAAAGACAAAGTTAAAAAGCAGATTATCTTTCAATAAATGGTTTTACTGTGAAATGTAGTGTACACCTTTACTCTTCCTAGTACGAAGAGTTTCAACTTCAACGCAATTATCATGTGGTGTACGTCGGATTCTGTAAGGCCCAATGTAAACTAGAAAGAATTTGTGACTCAAGTGTTTCTTCTTATGTGACAATGAATGAGCTTTAATGAGAACTTTCTGACCAATATATAATTTCTTTGCATTTGCTTTACCGTGTAATTTTCTCCTTTTGTCTGCAGCAGAATTTATATTTTTAATAGCCAAATCAATTATGTCTTTGTGTCGAAGTTTACGTGTATTCGGAAAAGGTACAAGCTCTCTGATTCTGTTCGATGGTTCTTTATTCTTCAGTACAAGAACAGGCGGTAAAGCAGTGGAGTCATGAGGCATCTCATTCAGCACGTTTTGAAATAAGTGTAAATATCTGTCCCAATGCTGATGCTTTTTGTGACAATAAAGTCTGCAAAGCTTATTGATTTCTTTGATAATCCGTTCAGACGGGTTACAATGTGGTGAGTACAATGAAATAAAAACAGATTTGATTTTATGGTTACGAAGCATGCGTGACCAAACAGCAGATATGAATTGCGGTCCGTTATCTGAAATGACTTTACTAACGTGTCCAACTTCACGTAAGAAATTTTTAACAAAGGCGTTGGATACAGACCGTCCAGTGGCTTTACGTAACGGAGTGAAAAAAACAAATTTTGAAGTAAGTTCAACAGCGACTAGAACGTACGAAAATCGATTAGATGTTCTGACAAGCGGTCCCAAGAGATCAACAGCAGCAAATTCTTTTAATTTAGAAGGAATGATAGGAAGCAATGGATGCGAGACAGTGGATGGTTTCGCCTTTTGACGAAGTTTACAAATAGACAAGACTCTTCGAATTCTCTTTTCCATATTGTTAAATAACAAGTCGTTAGAAGAATATGATAACATTTTCGTGGACCAAAATGTGCATAGCTGAAATGAATGTACCAAATGAGCTTATTAACGAAATCGTCTGGAATGCAAAGTACCCATAGCTTGTCATCAACAGTGCAGCGTTTGAACAGTATGTTGTTCCTAACCAGATAATAATGCCGAATCTGTGTGTGTGTCTTTTCATGCCATTTACTTTTGATGTCTTTCCAAATCGGATCTTTATCTTGTTCATTAGCAATGTCCTTTAAAGATGTGGTGATGAAGTTTTCAAAGGCGACTTTCTGAATGTAAAGAATACTGAAATTTTTATCGAGGTTGCTTTCTGTGTTACTTTTCTCGAGCCCAGCCGGTGCGCGTGACAGTGCGTCCGCAACAATGTTCTCCTTGCCGGGAATGTAGACTATTGTGAAGTGGAATTCTTGCAGAAATAATGCCCAACGTTTTAACCTGTCATGATTTAATTTTGAAGACATAATAAATTGTAATGAACGATGGTCACTGTATACTTTTACGTGCTTACCATAAAGAAAGAAACGGAATTTGTTAAATGCCCAAACGATAGCTAAAGCTTCTAATTCAGTAACGGAATAACTTTTTTCAGATTTTGTTAGCACTCGGCTAGCAAAAGCGATGGTTTTCTGAACAGTAATGTCATTTTCTGTGGCTTCTTGAAATAAATGGGCACCAATACCGACTTTAGAAGAATCTGTGCTAAGGCAAAAATCTTGTGAGAGATCTGGATGAGCTAGTATTGGCGCGTTAAGTAGCGATTCTTTCAAAGAATTGAATTCCAAGTGTGCTTGTTCGTCCCAGTTCCAAATAGTATTTTTTTCAGTGAGAGAACAAAGTTTTGGTGTAACTAGAATTTGCATATTCAGGAAACGACGGTAAAAATTTACGAGGCCTAGAAAACTGCGCACTTGTTTTTTTGTGGATGGAACTGGAATGGCTCTGATTGCTTCTAACTTTTCAGGATCCGGCTGAATGCCTTCAGAAGAAATAATATGTCCCAAAAACTTCACCTTTTCCCTACCGAATTCAGACTTTTCCAAGTTAACTGTAATTCCAGATTCTGCAAAAATACGTAACACGCTGTTGAGGATGCGATTATGTTGTTCCCATGAGGCTTCTGCTATCAGAATATCGTCCACATATAAGGTGATGTGACGTTTTAAGAACTCAGGTAATATGGAATTTAGCCCGCGAATGAACGCTGCCGAAGAAATGTTCAAACCAAAAGGAAGTTTCCGAAACTGATAACAAACGCCGAAACAAAGGAAAGCTGTGTATTTTCTACATTCTGGGTGAAGTTCGATCTGATAAAAGCTGGATCTGAGATCAATGGAAGACAGCACTTTTACACCATTAAAATTTTGAAGAAGTTCTTCCAACGTTTGCGGCCTGTCTGTTTCAGGAATAATGATAGTATTGATTTGTCTCGAATCTAAGACAAGCCTGATCGACCCATTTTTCTTCTCAACAACATGTAATGGATTGTTGTATGAGCTTACTGCAGGCTCAATAATGCCCTCGTCAAGCATAGATTTTATTTCTGTTCTAACACGGTCCCTATAATGTGCTGGAATTACGTATGGTCTAACACAAAATTTAGTATGCTCACGAACACGAAATTGGTATTGAAATCCCTTGATTGTTCCTGTTTTGTGAGTAAAAACTGTGGAATGTGCTTGTAAAATCTCAAGAAGGTCCTGCCTATCAGTGTCATTACAATTCTCAATTTTTTGAATTTTATTCTGAATTAACTCATTAGTTTCAAATATGCCGTCGATATCATCCCTGTCAGTACTTGCAGAGTGATTGTTAGTGTCTAGTTCCGTAGAAAATTCCGAACTGTTGTCTAACAGAAGGTAAAGCCGATTAATTTTGTCGTCATGGTTTGAGAGCCAATCTTCAAATTTCAAAGCTATTGACTTACCTTCTTTCTCTAAACTTATTTCAGCATCGTGAAAGTTTAAGATTGCTTTGTTTTCATTCAAAAAGTCTACTCCCAGTATAATTTCCGTCGACAATAATGGAACAATAAGAAAATTCATAGAGAAGCTGTGGCTTTGACAAAAGAATTCTAAGTTGGTTTGTTGGCGTACATCTACACTTTTTCCAATGACTGCACCTTGTAATTTAATCTTGCGTAACGGAAGTGTGGGGCAATCTTTCGATTTGCTGCATTTACTAAAAGCTGTTTCACTAATTACTGAAATGGGACTGCCTGAGTCAAGTACTGCCGTAAATTTTACGTCATTTACTGTAATGTGAATCACAGGATATGCAATGTTGTTATGTTTTACGTCCTGTTCCTGGAGTAAGATGTCCCTAATGTCTTCCATTTTTACGTAATTACTAGCTACGGCAGCTGCGTCGTCAGTTTCATGCGTACGTTTTGTGGCTGCCAGCGGTATGAGTCATTGCCTATTGTGTCTTTCTTGGCGCGAGTCATTAATGGGATTTGGAGACCTAACTTCTACAGATTCACCTTATCGAGAGGGCCCTGCTCTGTTTGAATCCCGCCAGTTCTGCTGCAATTAAGGTCTGTAGTTACGATCATATCGTGTGTCGTCATGTCGGTAGATTCCATAGTTTCTTTCTTGTCGGTCACGTGGTGGAGAATTTCTCCCTGAATCGTAACTGCGCACTGGACCGTTGCGTCTTAAGTTATTCCGTCTCCCTTGATAATAATTATTTTGGTTTCCATATTGTCTGTTTCTCTGATTGTCTCTGTGATAGTCATTACCGCAGAGAGGTGATCTTTCCCTGTAATAATTACTACTCTGCCAACGGTTGTCATACGTGTGGTGTCTGTTTTGGTCACGATTTACGTTGTACGAATAGCCTTGTCGTGTATTATTTCTGTCATCGCGGAATTGTGACAGGTGTGACCTGTAATTGTTGTGCTCCTGTTTTCGCGTTCCGCGATTGTCAGTGTCAATTTCCAGTTCTTGTAACAGTCCCTGAAAAGCTTCAATGTCGTCTTTGCAACGCCCTGCCAAAATAATATTCCTTAAATGTTCAGGCAATTTCATTATGCAAATGCGGATGAGTTCTGAAGGGCTATATGGGTTTGAAAGATATTGGTTCTTATGCAACATATCTTCAAAATATTTGACAAGACTGGAAAATTCAGATTTTTCAAAGTGTTTCGTCATCATTATGCTATGTTTTACTCGGTCTTGTGTAGCTTGAGACCAATATGCTGAGAGGAAAGCATGATAAAATTCTCCTTCACTGTGACAATCGTGAATGATCGATCGCATTCTTACAGCTGGTTCATTCTCCAAGTAGCCACACATAAATTCTAATCTGTGTTCTAATGACCAGTTGGGAGGAAAACAATGAGAGAATTGATGAAGCCACGCTTGTGGATGAATGTCGTTGCCAGAATTCTTAAATGTTTTGAATTTACCTGTAGTAATGAACAGCTTATAGTCAAAATCATCATGTCGGCGAGTCGCATGTCGGTCATTGTTACGTCGTTTCGGCGGTTCCATCTCAAAATTCGGTGTACCTTGCGAATTTCTTTCATAATTTCCTAAGTGCCCTGTGTTATTATTTAGTTGCTGTTCCGTATTTCTATGGCCCTCTTCCCGTATTGGAGCGCGAGTGTCCTCTGAAATACGTATTTGTTGTATTACCTGTGTCAGCTGATCTTTTACTTCCCGGATTTCTCTTCGGTGTTGCGTACTAATTTGATTCAGACTTTGTTTGAATTTCCTAATTTGTTCGCACTCTTCTGTGTCATTAAAGACTACCGGTTTTGTGTCATTCAGATCATCATCTACCTTTGTAGATAAATTAGTGAACTGATCCGAAAGTTCGGCTACTTTCTCCGATAGTGAACACATTTCCTCAGTGCGTTTTTCTGAACCAAGTTTCAGAGTGCCCATTTGTGTTGAAATCGAATCTACTGTGTCCTTTAAGTTTTCCTGAGTTCTTGCAAGTTGCGTAACCGAATCGGTGGATGCAACTGAGTCCATTTTAGCTTGCAAGGTGTCGTGATTTTCACGAACAACAGTTTGCAATTCTTTTATGGCTGCTTCGTAATTCTGTAATGCGTCTTCATGCCGCGAAAAAATAGATTGAAAATGCTCACAAATTTGTGTTTTTACGTCATTACAGATTTTTTGACATTTCGATTCAATGTTACGTAACTCAATAGTTAAGTCTTCACGTGTTTGTTCAAGTGTGGTGTCTAACTTCCGAAGATTATGTTCCATTGTGTCCAACTGTTCCTGTGTTTGTCTCTGATTTTGTTCCATTGTGTCTAACTTTTGAAGATTATGTTCCATTGTGTCCAACTGTTGCTGTGTTTGTCTCTGATTTTGTTCCATTGTGTCTAACTTTTGAAGATTTTGTTCCATTGTGTCTAACTTTTGAAGCTTTTGTCCCATTTGTTGCATTAACTGTAATAACAGTGCACTGGTGTCTGAAACATGTTCCTCAGTGCCATTCGGCAATGCATTTGAACCGGCAATATTCGCAGTTTGAAAAACAGAAAATGTGTCTCGACTTATTTGAGAAAACGGTGAGGACGCAAAACCTGAATCTACAGTATTTGCAATAATGTGTCCTGTCATTTCGGAATCCTGAGGCGAGCTGTTGCCAACCGATCGATCGATAATGCTTCCCTGTTCACTAATTGTTTCACTGTCTAAACCATTGTTTGCAGCCCGCTCCATTTCCATATGTACAATTACCAAACTACTACTTTGAACATTAGTTAATTCATTGCACGGTGGCGCTAACACACTGCTTTCGTCTTCACTGTCATTTCTCAGTTTACTTTGGAGCCTAGTATTACGTTTTTCACACGGCATTATTGTCACAATATTTCACACGACAACACAGAAAAGCACAATTTCAAGAGCAAAAATAAGAGAACACATTGCGACGGGTCAGGCTCTTATCGCGCAGTTTCCTTTCCCTGAAAGAAAATCCACCTACCTCGTTTCTTAGGTAGTTGCTGCACTCGCCTCTCCTGATAGCAGCTACTGGAAAAATTGCAGAAAAGCAGTGTTGAAGAAACTGCAATTTAATAGCCGCTCACCGGAGGCCGCGATACATGTTTGCTGAAATACAATCTATGAGCAATCTTCCTAAATAAATTGAGTTATTGGAATGGTAGTAATTGTTTACTCAAACGAGAACGCGAAGTTGGTAATTCTATTTAAGCTCTTTATTGTCTTTAAGCCTGATCATCAGCCCGCTAATCTACGTTTGAAGAAAGTTCAGTTCACAATTCTATCCACACTCAAACCCCGCCAGAATTAGCTTTCAAAGTTACGGAATTTACTTAACTGCAACACAGACGATTTTCTAACATACACGTTTGCAGTCGATGTTCAATAATAGTTCGTTTTTTAACGTTAATGCTCGCCATAAGCACTTAGTAAAAGTTTACGAAGTACCGCCACGCTTTTAATTATTAAAGTTACTCGCGTCTTTCGCGGAACGAAAAGTCACAACTCGCTCAAACTCACACTGCGCGTTACTGGACTCTTCCAGTCTCAAATCGCACAGTACCGAACCGATGAAGCCGTTTTATGACTTCATTTTACACATTATTCGCGAGGACACATCAAGCATGTCTCTTCTCGATCACAGTTCCTTCGCGACCCCTCATCCACTCGCGACTCACTCTCCTAGTCTGCTAACCGTCCTCGCATCTCATTGGCTCACACATCACACAGCCAATCAGAATTAACTCTTTGGGTGCGCCTCGCGCCAAAATCTAGCACGCACCAGTCATGACTTCTGAATCATTTACGTCATGATTTCTTGTTACACAAAATTTACTGTATAATTTAACAAACCGAAAGGAAAACTAGACTTTACTTTATTTCCAGGAATTATTTAAATACTCGCGAACGTTCTGGCTGCTTGTACAATACCATACACTCTTGGACATCCGACATTCACTAAGATGGGGAACCACTGGCGACTCTGTTCCCACGGTTACATCGTCTGAACACTTGCGAGTTCCAACCTAGATTTTATACACTTGCAAAGAATGGCGAATGTCCCTCTTTCATTCACTCAGGCACACTCATTCACTCTCACCTACTCATATAAAATAACTGTTCACAAAAATTCAAAACATTTATGGTTTTAACAAAGTTATAGGTGAATTTCTAAAAGTAAAATTCTCAAAATAAATACAAAAGCACGGAAGGTGATTTTGTTTCATAGTTGGATGGTCACTGAAGGTGATCTATACATAATGGTATTTATTTAGACTCGAAAATTGTAGAAATTTGCGTTTTCTGTAAGATTTTTCTAATTTCCAAAATATGCAGGTTTCAAAGCTCAAATTTGGATGACTTATTTTTATTCATAACAGAAACTAGTATATTAACTTTTAATTTCCTCAGGTTCCTCAGTTAGAAGTTATTAAAGATGAAAGTTCCACGTTATACACGCGGCTAGTTAGCGCACAGGTCTTACATTCTCACGGTACAGACATGCCATATGGTCGTGACGTCAGACGAACGGACACCGGTAATCTGCCCGCTACAGCACATATGCTAATCTGATGGCTACTTTACAGTCTGTCTACATTTCACAGTAAATATTTGATAGAAAACTGTGCGCTCGCACTAGTTGCGACGCCACAACATTAACGTAGCATTGAAAATAATATCTAGTTAATTGCAAGCGAAGCTGCGAAATACTTGGTGCAACTCTACATGCGTGCCACAACTGTTGTACTGTACAACAATGAAAGACTACAACTACAAAGGAGATTCTCTCTACAATTACACGCTAGCAATAAACAAAATCTACATTAATTACACAAAATACAAGAAAAAAATCAGAAGATTCCAGTGAGGTATCCTCGGCTAAGGGTCGACATATAAAACACCCCTTAGAAAAATTGTACACGACTGTGCTTAAACTGACACACAATATTTTTAGCGCAACGAAATCTGACTTTCAAAAATCCCTACGAAAGAATGGCCCTGACTAACAATAACCTATACGTTTCACAAATCACTTACCTCACAAGAATCTTCGTTACTCAAGCTACTGCAATACAGCCAGCGCCACTACTGCCAGCTAAATAAAAGATTCAAACTACTGAAGGCACTGACTACTGATAGGCATAGTTAGCAAATGAAAGATTTTAATACAGAACAAACAATGTATTTACCTTAATAGTCAGTTTGTGACACCAATTCTTACAATTTTCAAAACTCCGCCATCTCTCTCCCCACGTCCACCACTGCTGGCGGCTCACCTCCAACTGAGCAACGCTACGCGCTGTTAGCATCCAGCTGCCGCTGCTCAACACTACAATGGCAGACAACAATGCAAACTAAACACAGACTGCGCACAGCACAGCCAGTGATTTTTCATACAGAGCGCTATGTGGCGTTACCAATAAGAAAACCTAAACAGCCTACTTACAACGTGTCGTCTTCAGCGATGAGAGTCGCTTCTGCCTTGGTGCCAATGATGGTCGTATGCGTGTTTGGCGCCGTGCAGGAGAGCGCCACAATCAGGACTGCATACGACCGAGGCACACAGGGCCAACACCCGGCATCATGGTGTGGGGAGCGATCTCCTACACTAGCCGTACACCTCTTGTGATCGTCGAGGGGACACTGAATAGTGCAAGGTACATCCAAACCGTCATCGAACCCATCGTTCTACCATTCCTAGACCGGCAAGGGAGCTTGCTGTTCCAACAGGACAATGCACGTCCGCATGTATCCCGTGCCACCCAACGTGCTCTAGAAGGTGTAAGTCAACTACCCTGGCCAGCAAGATCTCCGGATCTGTCCCCCATTGAGCATGTTTGGGACTGGATGAAGCGTCGTCTCACGCAGTCTGCACGTCCAGCACGAACGCTGGTCCAACTGAGGCGCCAGGTGGAAATGGCATGACAAGTCGTTCCACAGGACTACATCCAGCATCTCTACGATCGTCTCCATGGGAGAATAGCAGCCTGCATTGCTGCGAAAGGTGGATATACACTGTACTAGTGCCGACATTGTGCATGCTCTGTTGCCTGTGTCTATGTGCCTGTGGTTCTGTCAGTGTGATCATGCGATGTATCTGACCCCAGGAATGTGTCAATAAAGTTTCTCCTTCCTGGGACAATGAATTCACGGTGCTCTTATTTCAATTTCCAGGAGTGTATAAAGGCTGTATTCTCATTTTTGGACCATTTTCACAGATCTTAAACACACTCATAACAAACCTTATGTGGCGCTCAAGATTTATGTTGATCACCAAATTTAGATCCAAAGTATGATAGATAAACTTTTTTCACAAAGTCTGTAATGTTTCTTTGATGTTTTTTAATCACAAATTCACCACAAATATAACAAAAACGGCCAGCAGGGTTTTTACAACCACGATTAGACATTGTACTGAGCACATGTACAGGAAACGGGATAGTGAGGTTAAGTTGACAGTAAACAAAACATCATCTGTTAACACAAAAATAGAATCGACCGTTTTTTGCGACCAAATGTTTTTCATCAGTGCTACCAACGCGATCTACATTCATTGCACCTCCTTTTCAAATTCTATTAACTATATAAAAGCTGTTAACTTCTTTAAAAAACGCTTCATTTAACAAATTTAACTGCAAAATGTGGCTGGCCGGTGTGGCCGAGCGGTTCTAGGCTCTCCAGTTTGGAACCGCGAGACCGCTACGGTCGCAGGTTCGAATCCTGCCTCGGGCATGGATGTGTGTGATGTCTTTAGGTTAGTTAGGTTTAAGTAGTTCTAAGTTCTAGGGGACTGATGACCTCAGATATTAAGTCCCATAGCGCTCAGGGCCATTTGAACCATTTTGTAAAATGTGAAGAAATGATGGGTGATACAGTATTTCAAGTATCATATTTAGATTTCCCTCCCTACAAAACACAAGATTAAGGTATTTGCAGTAAGAAAGTTTTTCCACCGTTGGCCTGTGTAATTGTCGCTGTGTACATTAACAAGAGGAATTACGTAAAAGGTATACAGACAATAGAACAAACAGCAGTGAACAATGGGCACGATGCACAGACAGTAGACAAACGGAATTACAAAAAATCAAAACTAAAACATGTAACAGAAGCTACACATACAGAGTTCCGAACACTGCAAAAACCAACGCCTAAGGTAACTGAGCGACCCAGCCCGCAGAGTGTATTTGCGACCTTCGTCACGGTCCTGCATTGCCTAGTGGTGGGGTCCCTTCACTCGAGAGTCGAGCCGTGAGAGCTGTGCCCTGGGGTGGCGCCCCCGCTGCCACACGGCGGTCCAGGCCTGGACATGGCGCCCGCTTCCCTCTGGCCGACAGTAGGCGCGCCGCGCTTCGGCGATTTATCACTTCTCTGCCCTGCTCTGCTATCCTCTTCCTCACGAGTGAGCGGCGCAGCACGGAAAAACTCGGCACTGCGCTGCTCCTGCAGTGAGTAATTGACGTCCAGGTTTTTTCTTTACCCCGCGTTCTTTTCCGCTCAGAAGATAAACTGCACTGCTCTCTTCCGACACGTAGTCTCCTAACTTCAACAGGACCTTTAGGCGATAAAAGAATTCTTTCACCTGCTCGGCCACCAGTATCTAAGTATACCGCACAACTGCATGTTCGCCGGCTACACATACCGGTCAGTTCCTTGTCGTCTTGGGAAGGACTGAAAAGGAGCAGTACAGGCCCTTCTACACGAGCGAGTTTCTTGCCTGCCAGCAGATCGTGATCCACGAGATAGCGTCACTTGTTCCAGATCGAAAGTTCCTAAGTGCGGTTCCCGGCTGTGTCAGAGATTTCCTTTGCTCGGGGTTCATTCATCTCATATTCACTGGATGCCCAGGTCACCTAAGCTACATCTAATAGGAAGACTTGCACTTGGCAGGCGAACAACCCAAGAATTAGCAGCTTTCCCTCAGTTAATAGTAGGCAAAAATCCAATCTGCGTTAGAATTGAACTTGATTGACTCTTGTGCAGAAAAGTTAATGAGTTAATGGAACATTATGGAAGGAAGGACATCACAGGATACCGATCAACAACACAGTTCTATGTGGGAAGAGACGTGTTGAACGCGGATTTGTACTGCAGAAGGACAATGATCCAAAATCTGTTTCTAAATTCTGCAGAGGTTGTCAATAGAATAGAGCCGGCGGATGTGGCCGAGCGGTTCTAGGCGCTTCAGTCTGGAGCTGCGCGATCACTACGGTCGCAGGTTCGAATCCTGCCTCGGGCATAGATGTGTGTGATGTGCTTAGGTTGGTTAGGTTTAAGTAGTTCTAAGTTCTAGGGGACTGATGACCTCAGATATTAAGTCCCATAGTGCGCAGTGCCATTTTGAATAGAGAAGAGTAGTGTGGGGAACTAAAGAATATCATTTTGCCAAGTCAGTCACCTCCCTTAAATACTATTGAACTATTATGGGATGAACTTGACAGCAGGGTCAGAAAATAGGGGTCATCTAATATTGAAGACATGTGGAATAATTTACTGATGTGTGGTCTGTAACAGAGACAAAAACTCTACAAAATTGTATCCAGAATGCCAAGAGTTTGTCAGCAGTTCTGAGATCAAAGGGTAGATACTTTCAAGTGGTTAACATCTAAACAGATTTTATTGTACTTAATCACAGTGAGAGAAGATATTTATTTTGTTGGTCTATTTCGTTTGTACATTGAAACAGAATATATAGTTTTTGCTATGGGTAATCGAAAGCTTTTGACCGGAAGTCTATAACCGACTTTTTCACTGTTGAAATAATGTTCATTAAAACACATTTATGAATTTCAGTTCTTTTTATATGTACAGGGTGCGGTTTTTCTTTGTCTAGTTATTGTAAGACGTAAACACGTTTTCGATTTTCCAATAATTGTAGAGCGCTCGGCGAGATTAGAATGACTTCCGGTGTTAGCACACTAAGCCATAGTTGCCTGTTTTCGCACATATGCCGTCTGCACCATACTCGACAGAGTCAATTATCACTCGCGTTCGCCCGCATCTCGTGGTCGTGCGGTAGCGTTATCGCTTCCCACGCCCGGGTTCCCGGGTTCGATTCCCGGCGGGGTCACGGATTTTCTCTGCCTCGTGATGGCTGGGTGTTGTGTGATGTTCTTAGGTTAGTTAGGTTTAAGTAGTACTAAGTTCTAGCTGACTGATGACCATAGATGTTAAGTCCCATAGTGCTCAGAGCCATTTGAACCATTTTGAACCACTCGCGTTACTCATCCACTCGTGACGTGGTTGCCGATTTTGGATCAGAAAGTCGGTCGTGTAAAAAAGGATTAACTCAGTCAGCGATGAGGACCCGTTGAAAGTTAAAAGAGAAAGTCGGAGGCAAAGCTGAAAAATACGTCCGAAGTAAAAGAACTACGTAACCTGTTGTACAGTGGGGACCGTTACTTAATGGATTTATTAGTATAAAAATTTGTTTTTCATTTTTCACTTGATGGTCGTCAGTGCTTTCTGCCTAGCGGATAGTTTCAGCACATCAGTCACGTTGCAAGAAACCGGACAGAACCACTTTGAAACTCACGTGCTGAGCCATCAGCAACTACACTCGCGTGTTGCTGACGAGGTAACGCTACCGAACAGCGCATCTTCGATTTGCTGACCGTTAGGGAGGCTTGGGGGTGGTCAAGTGGGTGTGGGACCTCGGCCACCAGCTGGGAGCGGACACGCCGTCCGGTCTCTTCCGCTGGCAGCTTCTGACCCAATCAGACGCTCTCCTCTCGTGCTGTTTTGGGCTGCAGCTCATTCAGTCTCGGCGGCTTCTCTAGGCCTGCCTTTCCTTTTTACGGCATTAAATTTTCATACAGTTAAAACTACGTTTGATTTTTCATCTCAACGGATGCCTAATGCTTTCCCCTCCTGGCAAATCCTGTCGCATTAACACTGTACAGACTCGTGATGTGTCCAAGGAGGCAAAAAAGAAACTTTCGTAAAACCCTGACGCAGTGTGGCAAGTCAACAATAAATCCACGGATCGCTAAGGAGAGTAGCTTTTCACACAGACTTGAGAGTTGAAGATCTGAAGTCATCACATGGTAGATTAACCTCACTGTATAATTAAGATTTGTTTGTTTGTTTATTTGCAACGTACTCCATTGCAAATCTGTGTAAGACTACGGGTATGTATACAGTATATATGTGTGTGTGGAGTGGAGTGTAACGTTTGTGTTGTGTGCTGATGACGATGATTATCATGATAATTAGAGAAGGTGAAACCTGTTGCCAGGACATATCCTACACCTGGCGAATAGCGGCAAGGGGGCCGCCAAGCTTAACGTCCCCATCCGACAGACGGATCACTATCAAGAGTGTCACTTGCCCTCACTACATGAGACACTGCGGAGAGGCTCGGTATATAATAGGGGACATCGGTGCAAAGTCTGGTGGTCAGCAACCTTGGTCAACCCCTCTCCTCCCCTCAACTCCCAAATGGTGCAGTGAAAATTTTTTCCACACTAATTAAGATTTCTAACAAGCTGCAAACACTCGAATCACATCCAGAAGTAAACCTACGTACGTCGTCCAGCTGATGTCTGTAGCAGTAATGTACAGCCATTAATCCAACGGTGATGGTATATCCAGATTCACCAGCCAAGTGATCGACTCTCTCTTCCCGAAAATCGAGGAACGTTGGAAACGCACCTGTCAGTCCCACTCGAAGTAGGACACATATTTTGACGTGACACGTCTCTCATCCTAATCCATAGTAACAGTTACCGGCCGAATCCTATTATAGACTGTACTGCAGAAATACAGCGGCGTAACAAGATAATCACCGTGCTATGAGTAAAGCGGCACCATGGTACAACAGCAGTGCACTTGTTGACGTCCTCGTTAAGACTGCCGATCACCATGGGATATAGACGTAAGAAGGTGTTCCTTGCCCAAACATTCTGCAAGACGTTCGGCTGCAGATCAGAAACTTGTGGCCCCATAAGTGGTGTCTATCATTTCATCAAACGGGAATCATTATACAAATGTACAGGGTGCGTCACAAAAAATGTATACACACTTTGAACTGTCATAGACAATTTATTTCCTGTTTCTACAAAGTTAAATATTTGTGAGAAAGTAATGTTATGTTTCTTCAACAGGTGGAAGCATTTGCAAGGAAGTAACTGCAACATGGCGGACGTGCGTTTGAGCTTTGAAGCGCGGAAGCAGATAATTAAGTGGTACTGGAAGTTTGAGAATGTAGCTGCGGTTCGAAGACAGTGGAGAGGTGAGTATGGTACAGAACCATCTTCAAGGTTAACAATTATACGTCTACGAGACAAATTCGAAATTCATAGAACAGTGTGTGATGTGCATAAAGGTCGATCAGGGCGACCTCGTACAGCTACAAGTGATGATTCCACAATTGCGGTCTTGGAACTGTTTCAGCGTTCGCCTCAAAAATCTTCAAGGCAAGCAGCACGTGAGAGTGATGTAAGTGCTAATAGTGTGCTACGCATTCTGAAGAAAGGCAAGTTTCGTTTGTACATTCAAAGGCTGGTGCAACTGCTAAGTGACGACGATCCATATCGAAGGTTAGAATTTTGTGAATGGGTTCAGGAGATGATGAGACGTGAACCGGGATTTATTGGTAGCATAATTTGGTCGGATGAAGGCCAATTCAAACTCAATGGAACTGTCAATAGGCACAATTGTGTGTACTGGGCTGAAGATAATCCTCACATTACAGTTTGTAGTAGGCTGTTTTGGTTCTTATATTGGTAACGCCGCCGCCACGTAGGGCTCTGTATGAAAATCACTGGCTGTGCTGTGTGCAGTCTGTGGCTGGTTTGCATTGTTGTCTGCCATTGTAGTGTTGGGCAGCGGCAGCTGGATGTGAACAGCGCGTAGCGTTGCGCAGTTGGAGGTGAGCCACCAGCAGTGGTGGACGTGGGGAGAGAAATGGAGGAGTTTTGAAATTTGTAAGACTGGATGTCATGAAGTGCTATATATATTATGACTTTAGAACACTTGTAAGGTAAATACATTGTTTGTTCTGTATCAAAGTCTTTCATTTGCTAACTATGCCTGTCAGTAGTTAGTGTCTTCCGTAGTTTGAATCTTTTATTTAGCTGGCAGTACTGGCGCTCGCTGTATTGCAGTAGTTCGAGTAACGAAGATTTTTGTGAGGTAAGTGATTTGTGAAACGTATAGGTTAATTTAGTCAGGGCCATTCTCTTGTAGGGATTACTGAAAGTCAGATTGCGTTGCGCTAAAAAAAAAAAAAAATATTGTGTGTCAGTTTAAGCACAGTCTTGTATAGTTTTTCTAAGGGGACGTTTCAAGTTGAAAAGGCTGTGAATTTGCCTGGAGTAAATGTGTGACGTGGTTTGTCTGCAAGGGGACTCATTGGGCCTTTCAGCTTTGAAGGTACTGTTACTGGAGAAACGTACCTAACAATGCTTTCTGACTCCATATTCCCTGCCATTCGTCCATTATAAAGTAGTGATGAGCTTTATTTCCAACAAGATGGCGCCCCGCCCCACTATCATAGGGAAGTACGAGCATACCTGAATCACAATTTGCCAGGCCAGTGGATAGGACGCAGGGGACCAATCGAGTTTCTGCACGCTCTCCAGACCTCACGCCGCTGGATTTCTTCTTATGGGGCACAGTAAAAAGATGAGGTGTACAAACGTAAACCACGTAGCCTGGACACACTTTGGAATGAGATTCAGGCAGTGTGCGCAGAAATCTCATTGGACACTTTGGTACGATGTACGGAATCAGAGGTGACTTCTACTCAGAAATGTATCGATGCTGAAGGCCACTGGTGAACATTAATCACATTTGCAAAGTACATTTATTTTTCCAATTGGACTTTAAGCTTTCCATTTCCAAAAATTTAACATTGTAGAACGGGAAATAATTTTTCTATCACGCTTCAAAGTGTGTATACATTTTTTTGACGCACCGTGTACTACGAAGTATCCTTGCTTGATTGTAGTGCTCCACTGGTTTGTGCCACCGAATGCTTCTGGTCTCCGTGTTTCGCCTCCTCTTGAATCACGGATGGTTACGACCGCTATCTCCGTTGTCTACAACCGATTGACTCACACCTACGTGTTTTTGATAAACAGGACGTCAAGCGTAATGTATTCGGCTATCCGTTCCGATACCACGCAACAACCAATTTACTGCAGAGGATAGTGCACCGTGGACAACAGTTTCTCACCACTCACAGTGCATATAACTTTACCGCAAATGTAAGTATTTTTCTTGAGTCAAGGGGATATGAGTGTGTTATTTACTTTTTGCATCTCACGTATCAAAGGCTGGCTTGGTGGATGACATCCCAAGGCCACAATAAGAAAAACAAATAAAAACTACTGACTTCACACACAGAGGCGTCTGCGAATGCGGATACGAAGTGACTATAGAACACATTGTCTGCCATATGGCTTGATTCATCAAACTGACGAAAGAAACCTTGCACCCAATACATGGCTTAAGGGGGTAGGACGTCAAAGGGGCCGACTTGGAGCAGGAGAGGCACCACATAACATTTTAATTTCCACTAATTGTACTTTTACAAATAAATTCATAAAACTTTGTCAACAGCACCTGGAAGGATTCAGGATTCACACTCACAGCAATTGACCTTCAAAAGCATAACAAAACTAATTTTTTTACATGTGGAATTTCATCATTTTTTCACTCACTATTGGTCGCATTTGTCGTTATAGAGACACTTTTCTTCATAAGCAAGAGAAATTGTTCGATTAATTTTGCACAGCATAAAAACCATACTTACAAGTGAATGAAACTCTAGAATTTTCCAAATGTACTAAAAACTGTGGCAAAAATTGAGATAATTAACTATAAAATTGGAGTTTTATCAAAACATGAAGTATAAAATGTAACAGCTCATTCATTTTCTCAAAAATTAAACAAATTCTATATTTTCATACATTTGGAAGTATGGTTTGTATGTTGTGCAAAATTCAATGGAGAATCCCTCTTACTTATGAAGAAAACTGTTCTACAGCAACAAATGCATCCAATAGTAAGTGAAAAAATGATGAAACTTCACACGTAAAAAAAATTAATTTTGTTATGTTTTTGAACTTCCACTGTTATGAGTGTAAATCCTGAATCATTCCTAGTCATGCAGATAAAATTGTACGAATGTATTTGTAAACGTATAGACAGTGTAAATTAAAATGTCCTGTGTTGCCTCTAAAGCTCCAAGTCGGCCAGTTTGACTTCCCATCTCTATTAAAGAGAGAAGCAAAAGTAGCGTATAATTAACGACCTAGTAAAAAAATTAAAAAAATAATCTCAGAATGCTGGTAGGATACGAGGAAAGGTGAGAGTAGCCTCTAACAATACGTGCGGCGAAGACTGAACGTCAGGTAGTGAAAGTCCAGCGCTGACACATACATTTAGCAAGTCGCATAATATCGGCGCTGTAACGGGAAGTATCACTTTTTTTATTTTTCTTATCGTAGCTCGTAGCTTTACACTAACTAGACACGTGACTGTCGCGAACCATGTACCGTGTGGAAAGCAAACTCGCCAGGTCGACAGCTAAACCTCTGCAAGTAACGCGAGCCCAAATCATCACCGATGAACAAAGTGAAATTTTTCTTGCACTAGAGCACAGAATAAAATATAGTTTGTAATCAAAATTCTGGTCCTGAAAAGCGAGGCAACTGCTGTATTCAAGAATCGGCGTCACTAAAGCTTCGCTGTCCATATACGAATTGACAGTTCGCCCGTCTGGTTTGACATTTATTTTTTGAGCAGGAAACCCACTATCCACATATTACATGTGAGCAGCGACCATATGTATCAGCGATCCGTACGAACAGAATCGCTGCCACTCTCTGACTACGTCTCCACATCGCTGGAGTGATGGGTACTGGACTCTAGATTTTCAGAGCACACTTGCAAAATCAGCTACACTCGCAGAACCGCGTTGCAGTGAAAATACTCTGCCTCACAAGAAAGAGAAGAAATGAAAAGAGAGAAGCACCCAGAAGGAGTGGTCGGTTATCACCGCAACTTCGTACACGTTGCAACGTCGGCCGGTATTCAAGTGATGAGACTAGTAATTATCTGTGACACGCTATGACGGCCACCAGAGTGTACTAGTGTCGTTCGGTGTTTAGTGCTGCTACCAAAGCGTGGTAGAAATTATAGGGGCGTGGACAGTATTCATATGTTGAGTGACCACTGTGAAGGAAACGAAAGTGTACACGTGTGTGACAGCGTTATCAGAGATTAGCAGCAGCCGACTAGGTAATTACCGTCCCACGCGAATCAACACAACAACACAAATGGCTGCGTCTGGAGCGATGTTATGCCATGGAAGCATCGGCTGCTGGGGAACGGCGTTGCATTGTGTTCAATGCTGACTCTCGGTTCTGCAGTACCCTAGATGACCTTCGAATATTGGGGGTGACGTGCAGAAAGGTCCCACTCTCCCAATGTTTTGGAGAAGCACGGCGGTGTTACTGCTGATGTTATGGAGTGAGGAGCCATTAGGTATATGTGTGTGAATTCCTACGGGACGAAACTGCTGAGGTGATCCGTCCCTAGACTTATACACTGCTTAAACTAACTTAAACTACCTTACGCTAAGAACAACAAACACACTCATACCCGAGTAAGGACTCGAACCTACGCCGGGAGGAGCCGCGCAATCCGTGACATGGCGCCTCTAACCGTGCGGGCACTAAGCGCGTCTCCATCAGGCATGACTTCAGGTCATGTCTGATAGCGGTTAATGGAACGCTGACACCAGAGATGTACGTCACAGCCGTCGTACATCCTTTAGCGTTGGATCTAATGTGACACTATGGTGGTGCCATTTTTCAACATGGCAGTGTTCTTCCACATATGACACGTGTTCATGAAGTGACTGCGTGATGCTGAGGTACTCCCTTGACCAGCGAGAAAGACAGATCTGTCCTCAATATAAGTCAGTATTCTTGTGGAAGTGCACTCATGTTAATGGACAACGCATTATCATTAAATTTTGTTTAAACAGTTATTTATGCCTACTTGACAGAAGCGCCTTTTGGTACTCTTTACAATTGTGGAGTCTGCTAACACATGTGACTACTTTTAAATTACTAAGGTACGTAGTTCTTAACAGCATTTGCAATCAACATTTGAATAATGTTACTGGCAAAATAATAAACTGTCCATCAAATAAATACAAGTAAAACAAAATATGAGGTATTCATGCTATATTCATTTGTTGGGTAATTGTGGCTGACATGGTGTTCTGACAAACATTGCACAATGAAACATATAAACGACGTCATAAATCAATAAAGAAAATAGATACGGACGAGTGGGTTTCAGCTATGATAGCTACAGTTCAATGCTGTCATCTGATATATTGCGTGATGAAATAACATGACGTAATTAAAAGCTGTTGATTCAGAATAATTGTGTAAATGGTTATTTGCTGTGAAACATTAACTTCTGAAGTTTTAAAGGTATTGAAATTTTGTCGTATCATTGGGTGCGCTTCATTTTACTGGATCGCCGATGTACTTAGATTTGTATTAATAACTGGTTGTATATTATTATCGACTCTCAAAGAGCTGTGAGGAGCCACAAAGGCCATGCGAGCAACAGCCGCCCAAATTCTCATATTCGGGACTTGCCTCCTCGCCGGCCGCTGTGGCCAAGCGGTTCTAGGCTCTACAGTCTGAAACCACGCGATCAGTCATCGGTCGCAGGTTCGAATCCTGCCCCGGGCGTGGATGTGGCTCAAATGGTTCAAATGGCTCTGAGCACTATGGGACTTAACATCTATGGTCATCAGTCCCCTAGAACTTAGAACTACTTAAACCCAACTAACCTAAGGACAGCACACAACACTCAGCCATCACGAGGCAGAGAAAATCCTTGACGGGAATCGAACCCGGAAACCCGGGTGTGGGAAGCGAGAACGCTACCGCACGACCACGAGATGCGGGCGTGGATGTGTGTGATGTCCTTAGGTTAGTTAGGTTTAAGTAGTTCTACGTTCTAGGGGACTGATAACCTCAGATGTTAAGTCCCGCAGTGCTCAGAGCTATTTGAACAAAAATTTTAATGAGGGCTAATGACCTCCAAGTACCAAATTACATGCGAACTATATTTATGCCTTCCGTGCACTAAACTTTGCCTACATACTTCATCACTCGTATCTTAAATTTACCAAATTACTTCTTACACAAAATAGAAGTAATGCCCAAAATTCTTGAAAAAACTGTACATCAAATAGTCTTATTTAAACACTTATATTAATACACACCATGTTTTCCACTCAGAAGGTGCATTTCTCCCACTGTTACCGTTTATAACATTTTTCTCGTCAGTGTGAGTATGTTTTGAATCTAACTTTTTCCGCTTCTTCACCTGCTCAACTTCTAGCCCTCTTTCCTTGTTCAGCAACGGACTCTTCCGTTTATAGACTTTTAGATTACAGAAACGCGCACTTTCTTTCTTCAACAACACCGTTTATTTCTTTTGCAGGCTGCAAATTTTTAATTTCTATGTCTACAAATACATCTGCGTGATCACTCTGCTATTCAAAATAAAATGCCTGGCAGAGGCTTCAGTGAACCAACTTCAAGCTGTCTCTCTACCGTTCCACACTCGAACGGTGCGTGGAAAGAACAAGCACTTAAATCCTTTTGTGCGGGCCCTGATGTCTCTTATTTTATCGTGATGATCATTTCTCCCTATGTAGGTGTGTGCCAACAGAATGTTTTCCTGATCTGAGGAGAAAACTGATAATTGAAATTTCATGAGTAGACCCCGTCGCAGCGAAAAACTCCTTTGTTGTAATGATTGCCACCTCAATTCACGTATCATGTCTGTGGCACTATTTAGTGATAATACAAAACGAGCTGTCATTCTTTGTACTTTTTCGATGTCACCCTGACACAGATCCCACACCGCACAGCAGTATTCCAGAATAGGGCGGACAAGCGTTGTGTAAGCAGTCTCTTTGGTACACCTGTTGCACCTTCTAAGTGTTATGCCAATGAATCTCAGACTTTGGTTTGCTCCACCCTCAAAATTATCTATGTGATTGTTCAAATTTAGGTTATTTGTAACTGTAATCCACAAGTTGTTGTTGTTGTGGTCTTCAGTCCTGAAACTGGTTTGATGCAGCTCTCCATGCTACTATATCCTGTGCAAGCTTCTCCATCCCCCAGTACCTACTGCAACCTACATCCTTCTGAATCTGCTTAGTGTAGTCATCTCTTGGTCTCCCTCTATGATTTTTACCCTCCACGCTGCCCTCCAATACTAAATTGGTGATCCCTTGATGCCTCATAACATGTCCTACCAACCGATCCCTTCTTATGGTCAAGTTGTGCCACAAACTTCTCTTCTCACCAATCCGATTCAATACTTCCTCATTAGTTATGTGATCTACCCATCTGATCTTCAGCATTCTTCTGTAGCACCACATTTCGAAAGCTTCTATTCTCTTCTTGTCCAAATTATTTATCGTCCATGATTCACTTCCATACATGGCTACACTCCATACAAATACTTTCAGAAATGACTTCCTGACACTTAAATCTATACTCGATGTTAACAAATTTCTCTTCTTCAGAAACGCTTTTCTTGCCATTGCCAGTCTACATTTTATATCCTCTCTACTTCGACCATCATCAGTTATTTTGCTCCCCAAATAGCAAAACTCCTTTACTACTTTAAGTGTCTCACTTCCTAATCTAATTCCCTCAGCATCACCCGACTTAATTCGACTACATTCCATTATCCTCGTTTTGCTTTTGTTGATGGTCATCTTATATCCTCCTTTCAAGACACTATCCATTCCGTTCAACTGCTCTTCCAAGTCCTTTGCTGTCTCTGACAGAATTACGATGTCATCGGCGAACCTCAAAGTTTTTATTTCTTCTCCATGGACTTTAATACCTACTCCGAATTTTTCTTTTGTTTCCTTCACTGCTTGCTCAATATACAGATTGAATAACATCGGGGATAGACTACAGCCCTGTCTCACTCCCTTCCCCACCACTGCTTCCCTTTCATGTCCCTCGACTCTTATAACTGCCATCTGGTTTCTGTACAAATTGTAAATAGCCTTTCGCTCCCTGTATTTTACCCCTGCCACCTGCAGAATTTTAAAGAGAGTATTCCAGTCAACATTGTCAAAAGCTTTCTCTAAGTCTACAAATGCTAGAAACGTAGGTTTCCTCTTCCTTAATCTAGCTTCTAAGATAAGTCGTAGGGTCAGTATTGCCTCACCTGTTCCAACATTTCTACGGAATCCAAACTGATCTTCCCCGAGGTCGGCTTCTACTAGGTTTTCCATTCGTCTGTAAAGAACTCGCGTTAGTATTTTGCAGCTGTGACTTATTAAACTGATAGTTCGGTAATTTTCACATCTGTCAACACCTGCTTTCTTTGGGATTGGAATTATTATATTCTTCTTGAAGTCTGAGGGTATTTCGCCTGTCTCATACATCTTGCTCACCAGATGGTAGAGTTTTGTCAGGACTGGCTCTCCCAAGGCCGTCAGTAGTTCCAATGGAATGTTGTCTACTCCAGGGGCCTTGTTTCGACTCGGGTCTTTCAGTGCTCTGTCAAACTCTTCACGCAGTATCTTATCTCCCATTTCATCTTCATCTACATCCTCTTCCATTTCCATAATATTGTCCTCAAGTACATCGCCCTTGTATAGACCCTCTATATACTCCTTTCACCTTTCTGCTTTCCCTTCTTTGGTTAGAACTGGGTTTCCATCTGAGCTCTTAATATTCATACAAGTGGTCCTCTTTTCTCCAAAGGTCTGTTTAATTTTCCTGTAGGCAGTATCTATCTTACCCCTAGTGAGATAAGCCTCTACATCCTTACATTTGTCCTCTAGCCATCCCTGCTTAGGCATTTTGCACTTCCTGTCAATCTCATTTTTGAGACGTTTGTATTCCTTTTTGCCTGCTTCATTTACTGCATTTTTTATTTTCTCCTTTCATCAATTAAATTCAATATTTCTTCTGTTACCCAAGGATTTCTACTAGCCCTCGTCTTTTTACCTACTTGATCCTCTGCTGCCTTCACTACTTCATCCCTCAAAGCTACCCATTCTTCTTCTATTGTATTTCTTTCCCCCATTCCTGTCAATTGCTCCCTTATGCTCTCCTTGAAACTCCATACAACCTCTGGTTCTTTTAGTTTATCCAGGTCCCATCTCCTTAAATTCCCACCTTTTTGCAGTTTCTTCAGTTTTAATCTACAGGTCATAACCAACAGATTGTGGTCAGAGTCCACATCTGCCCCTGGAAATGTCTTACAATTTAAAACCTGGTTCCTAAATCTCTGTCTTACCATTATATAATCTATCTGATACCTTTTAGTATCTCCAGGGTTCTTCCATGTATACAGCCTTCTTTTATGATTCTTGAACCAAGTATTACCTATGATTACGTTTTGCTCTGTGCAAAATTCTACCAGGCGGCTTCCTCTTTCATTTCTTTGCCCCAGTCCATATTCACCTACTACGTTTCCTTCTCTCCCTTTTCATACTACCGAATTCCAGTCACCCATGACTATTAAATTTTCATCACCCTTCACTATCTGAATAATTTCTTTTATTTGATCATACATTTCTTCAATTTCTTCGTCATCTGCAGAGCTAGTTGGCATATAAACTTGTGCTACTATAGTAGGTGTGGGCTTCGTATCTATCTTGGCCACAATAATGCGTTCACTATGTTGTTTGTAGTAGCTTACCCTTACCATTTTCCTATTCATTATTAAACCTACTCCTGCATTACCCCTATTTGATTTTGTGTTTATAACCCCGTAGTCACCTGACCAGAAGTCTTGTTCCTCCTGCCACCGAACTTCACTAATTCCCACTATATCTAGCTTTAACCTATCCTTGAATTTACAGCCAGCGTGAGGGAGCGGTTCTATATAATTGCTAAATATGGAGCTATTGTATCAGCGTACTCTGAGGGGAACCTGACTGGTATACAAACTGGACCTTTATTAAGTGATTTAAGCTGCTTTGTTGCAAAAAATGGCTCTGAGCACTATGGGACTTAACATCTGAGGTCATCAGTCCCCCAGAACTTAGAACTACTTAAACCTAACTAACCTAAGGACATCACACACATCCATGCCCGAGGCAGGATTCGAACCTGCGACCGTAGCAGTCGCGCGGTTCCAGACTGTAGCGCCTAAAACTGCTTTGTTACACCGAGGATATCTACTTCTATGGCAGTTGTTCTTGATTCAGGGGTATTTACTTAGTCTTCTTTGGTGAAGGAGTTTCTGAAAACCGTGTTTAATAACTCTGCTTTAGTGGCACTGTCATCAGTGACTTCATCCTTGTTATCGGACAGTGAAGGTATTGACTGCGTCTTGCCACTGGCATGCTTTGTGTATGACCGGAATATCTGTGGGTTTTCTGCCAGATTTCGTGACAGAATTTCGTTGTGGAAATTATTGAATGCGTCTCGCATTAAAGTGCGGGCTACATTTCCAACTTCTGCAAAAGTTTGTCAGTCTTGGGGAGTTTGCGTTCTTTTAAGTTTGCATGCCTTTTTTTCGCTACTTCTGCAACCGCGATCGGAAACGTTTTGTGTACCATGGGGGATCAGTACCACCACTTATTAATTTATGTGGTATATATCTTTCAATTGCTGTCGATACTATCTGTCTGAAATCATTCCAAAATTTTTCTAAGCTCACATGATCAGATCGGAGGGAGTGAAGACAGTCTCTTAAAAAGGCGTTAAGACCAATTTTATCAGCTTTTTTAAATAGATGCACTGAGAACAGTGTTTCTTTTTTATGGCTGTAGGTGTTACGGTATTTAGTCTAGCAGCAACTGGCTTGTGATCGCTAATCCCTGTATTCGTCACAACATTCACTACTCGTCCAGGGTTATTTGTTGCTAAGAGATCAAGTATGCTTTCGCAATCATTTACCCTTCGGGTGGGCTCATGAACCACTGTTCAAAATAATTTTCGGAGAAAGCATTCAGTACAATTTTGGATGATGGTTTATACCTATCTCCGTCTTTAAACGTAGAATTTTTCCAGCATACTGAGGGTAGATTGAAGTCACCATCGACTATAACTGTATGAGTGGGGTACCTATTTGAAATGAGACTCATGTTTTCTTTGAACTGTTCTGCGAGTTCTGAGTCGGAGGGGTAAAAAAACGATCCAATTAATAGTTCAGTTGGATTGTCGGGTATAACCTCTACCCATACTATTTCGCAGGAACCATCTACTCCAATTTTACAAGGCAAACTGCTTCTGGCAGCAGTAAATACTCCGCCACCAGCTGCAAATTAATGTATCCTTTCTGAACACTGTTCGATCGTTTGAAAAAATTTCGGCTGAACTTATTTCCGGATTTAGCCAGCTTTCTGTACTATAACTATTTGAACTTCAGTGCTTTCAATTAGGGGTTGGAGCTCTGGTTCTTTCCCAACACAGCTACCACAATTTGGAACTACAGTACCGATAGTTTATGCAACTACCTTACTGTGTTTTACCTGCCCCTTTTAGACGGATGCCCTTTCTGTGGTTCCCTGAGACCCTCTAACCTAATAAAACCGCCCAGTCCCTTCCACACAGCCCCCGATACACGTACAGCAGCCTCCTGTGTGTAGTAGACTCCTGACCTATTAAGCGGAAACCGGAAACCCACCACCCGATGGCGCAAGTCAATGGGTCACAGGAACCGCCTGAGTCTCCGATTCAGATCTTCCACACGGCTGTACACCGAAGGACCACAGTCGGTTCTATCAACGATGCTGCAGATGGTGAGCTCCGCCTTAATCTCGGAAGCAAGACTGGCAGTCTTTAACATTTCCGCTAGCCGCCCGAAACCAGAGAGAATATCCTAGTATCCAAAGCGACACACGTCATTGCAACAGACATGAAAAAATGGTTCAAATGGCTCTGAGCACTATGGGACTCAACTGCTGTGGTCATTAGTCCCCTAGAACTTAGAACTACTTAAACCTAACTAACCTAAGGACATCACACACATCCATGCCCGAGGCAGGATTCGAACCTGCGACCGTAGCAGTCCCACGATTCCGGACTGCGCGCCTAGAACCGCGAGACCACCGCGGCCGGCACAACAGACATGAGTCACCACCTGCAGTTGGCTGCACCCTGTTCTCTTCATGGCATCCGGAAGCTCCTTTTCCACATCCAGAACGAATCTCCAAGATATGCACACGGAGTGCACACTGGCTTCCTTCCCTTCCTGGACAGCCATGTTCCTAAGGGGCCCCATTACGCGTCTAACGCTGGAGTCGCAGCTCCCAGCAAGCCCACCCTCTGCGAGTGCCCAGACCTTGCGGACTGAGAAACCTCCTCTGGAAGGGGGTGGACGACTTCATCCGGCTTAGAGACAGCGTCAGCCACAGACAAAGCCTCAAGCCTATTCGTCAAAGAAACTGGGGACGGCCTACGATCGGACCCACTCGACCACGGGTGAGAGGTCAACTTCAACGCAGGCAGCACCTGGCGCGGCCACAGCAGTGGGCCGATCGGGGGACACGTGCGCTGTGCTCGACGTCCCTCGCGTCGCCGTGTCCGACCCCCACAGTGATGCCCCTTGG
The DNA here is from genome assembly GCF_023897955.1 of Schistocerca gregaria. Lineage (NCBI taxonomy): Eukaryota > Metazoa > Arthropoda > Insecta > Orthoptera > Acrididae > Schistocerca > Schistocerca gregaria. The sequence continues at coordinate 514,494,661 of NC_064921.1, read as the reverse complement.
CAACAGCCTCAAGCTGTGACGGAAGCCAGCTCAGCTGGCGCCTATACACAGCAATCACAGTTCCTATCCACTGCTGCAGTCGCTCCTGTTTGAAACTCGTAAAAATATGTAACAAACGAGCTGTCTTCTCGGCTTATTAAGAGCAGAAATTCGAAGTGCTCTCTCACCAACGGTCTAACCGACACTGAGCTACACTAACCAAAACAAACAAAAGCCTGTACGATACAGGAGTCGATAACATCGGCGGTACTGTACGCTACACTGTTATTAAAATACAAACAAAAGGTTGTGCCTAGTAAGCACTCGACCACGCAAGAAATTACAAAAATAAGCTAGTAACTACACAGGCATCTGTAAATAAGTCACTCCTGTTAGACGCTCGTAAAAATATATAACAAATAAACGGTGTCCTCGCCTTGTTAGCAGCAGGAACACAGGGTGCTCTGTCTCTGACGGTCTATCCGACCCCTTTCTAAACACATCGCCCTCAAATGATCAGTTTCAACGCCCCTTTCTTTTTCCACGATATTTATATGCCTGACTGCGGACAACATCCTATTGTAAATACCCCGGTAACCAGTCCTTGAGGGTATTGACACTTCCAGCGGACGATTTAAAAGCGTCAACACAGCGAGCTTACGCACACAAATATCCGCCATCGACCCACTTCCATGTTTCAAACTTGGTCCGTTCAGGAACTCATTCTGAAGTCGCGTTTGCTTCACATCAAAAAAATAGTTAAAATGGCTCTGAGCACTATGGGACTTAACAGCTGAGGCTATCAGTCACCTAGAATTCAGTACTACTTACACCTAAGGACATCACACACAGATTGCCAGAGGCAGGATTCGAACCTGCGACCGTAGCGGTCGCGCGGTTCCCGACTGAAGCGCCTAGAATCGCTCGGCCATACCTGCCGGCGCTTCATATCATTTCAGAATTTGGCTTCATGAAGCACTGAAACCTGTGCATTGCCTTCGAGATTTCCTTTAGCGAACTTAATTTATGTCTCTTCCGACATTCCTCTCACAAAATAATCTCCACATGTAGCAATAAAATCAGATGTGTGGTATTTCCCATCATCCCCATAACACTTTCTCATTGCTGAATTACCCCATGGAACGACTATCACAGTAGCAGTCTGATTCGTTGCTGAAGCATTTAATTCTGCCATACATCTTCATTCTGCTGTTGCCACTGCAAAATTTGGTTATTAATTTCTGCTTCCAACTTTTTCATATTTTTCACCACCTCTTTTCCTCACACTGTCACTCTATCAGACAAATTGTTAATAGAAATAGTGGTCACTTCCTCAAGTGCCTTTGGCCTCAGCACACAATCCTTAATATAATCATCCAGCTCGTAATATATCCATTCCAACTTGCTCCCTAAATGTTTTTCCGCTCTCTGAGGCCTACCTCAGAAATTTTGCCCCTATAGCTTCTAATTTACTATGAACCAATCATCACTTTTATAGCAGATTTAATTTTATTCACCTTAGCTTATACCCTTTCTGGTACACTAGTCTATACTTGTGATGTGGGTACTGTAAGATTGGTTGTTTTGGGGATGGAGACCAGACAGCGAGGTCATCGGTCTCATCGGATTAGGGAAGGACGGGGAATGAAGTCTGCCGTGCCCTTTGAAAGGAACCATCCCGGCATTTGCCTGAAGCGATTTAGGGAAATCACGGAAAACCTAAATCAGGATGGCCGGACGCGGGACTGAACCGTCGTCCTCCCGAATGCGAGTCCAGTGTCTAACCACTCGCTCGGTGCGTACTGTAAGACCTTCGGTACACACACCATCAGATTATTTGACTTGTCGCTCTAACGAAGTAGGCGAGTGTCAGCAATATGTCTCGTGGTCTTATCGTGGCGTGTTTATCTTCTGCCGTTAGGTCAAACGACAGAAATGCCACTTGCACGCTTAGAGTAGCACATTGACAGTGACCAACTTCAAACAGAATTTTATTAATTTTCACACGCATTTATTAAAATAATAACAAGCATAAAATTACTTGATTCTGGATGCTATTTACAATTGACAATCTGAAGTTCCTTTGGTCTTGGTACGTTAATCTTTTTGTCACATATCTTAATAGGCGCAGACTGAAACTTGACTATAGACTGGTACAGACTAATGCAGACTCGTACAGACTGGTGCAGACAAATGCAGACTGACTAATCGGAGGTCTGTACACTCATTATAATACCTCGTGCGTTCGGGTATCACTGCACGAGTGTGATCCGCGAGGAGAAAAGGTTCTATGTTAGGAGCAATCTTATTGGCTGTGTTATATATTAATACGCGGATCGGTGGAAGCAGAATTTGGTCCGTCTGTAAGGCAGTGCCATCTCGTAGTGCGGAGATGGACGAGCGCTGCGCCAGTACTGTTGTGCTTCGCGGGGCGCGCTCTAGTGGGAAAGTTGTCTATGCGCTGACTACGCGGAACTATGTACACAACACTACTAAACTTATTTCTCTTTTTATTGAATCTCTCAGTGTACCCAGTACCTCCATTTCAGAGTTCCAATTTTTCACAATTTCCCTCAACCACGTCACTGAACTCCACATCGCCCATTCTGATTCCGGACTATTTGCCCCTCTAGAATCATTCTGATTGCAGGTTCGAATCATGTCTCATCATGGATGCGTATGATGTCCTTAGGTTAGTTAGGTTTAAGTAGTTCTAAGTTCTAGGGGACTGACGACCTCAGAAGTTAAGTCCCATAGTGCTCAGAGCCATTTGAACCATTTTGAATCACCCCTATCAATATCTCCACATACAGAGTTTGGACTAACTGGCTGACTAACGTTATCTGAACTACACACGCTGGGTGACTGCTTAATTGTTCTAAGCTATATCAGTTATAACGACACTGCAGGTTCACATCATTTAACATTATCGGCACAAGTACTTAACTTATCTGTCACGCTGGGTGCTCCTACTCTACTGCTGCTGCCTGGACTGCCGATGCTGATAAACTCGAAGTCGCCGGCGGTGTCCCGCGTTGCCCTGGACGCCACTGTTGCTATGCCGCCGCCTAGGTCTGCGTAGCTGCTGGGCGCTGCAGACTCCCAATTCAGCACGCTTTGGGTAGATTTGGTGGTGAACCTCCCCACACCTAGCTTTGGTACTGATTCTCATGCATGCAACTGCTGCAAAATTTTATGCTTGGAGCCCCCACGCAAATTGCCTACCATGCGACAGATTTGGGAGCTGAATCACAGAATAATGTAACGTGTTGGAATTACAGCTGCAGTTCTAAAGGGATTAGACTCATATCCTGGAAGAGCCTCTAATTGCGACGTACCTAACAGTTACTGCGGAGTAGTTGCTCTGCCTAACAGCATCCCAAATGCGAAACCAGTGACGACTTTGCCTGACATTGCTCATACCTTAAGTATTTGGGCTGTGTACGACTATATTTAAAAAGAATAGCTCGATGTAGTCAGAGGGTCGAGCCGTACACATCTGCCTTCATGCTCCATAGCTAATTTGCGGCAAGTAATAACCTACTGATGTGAGTCTGCAGTCAAATAGCCTATGGAGTTGGCTAGAATTAGAAATTAACAAAATACACAGAAACACAAAATGAAAGTTAAATGATTAATTTAATAACAAGGGCTCCACTCAACTCCTGTATTTAATGTACATGACAGAGAACTATGCTAAGTAAATTTTATTCAAAAGAGGACATCTCATACAAATGGGAAGTGGTACTACGATATTCAGTTAAAATACAGACAGAAAATTCCATAATTAAAAACAGTAAACATACGTCCAGAATAATACGAGACTGGTAACAAAATTCCCAATCTAAATAGTCATGGAAGACTCACAAAAACTAAGTTCATTTCCTGACCACAACACATGAAAGATTTACCAGCTGAAAATAGGTCATAGTACAACACGATGCACAAATTAACGTACATGGTACGAAGAACAGTAACTCATTCTCTCTCTGTACTCAGTTATGTAAATCAAGCGGCAAAATTTAGTCTCGAAATATAAAGACCTTTCCAAGCGGCCGTTCAAGACTGAGAAACAATCATCTACATGACTGAATCATGCACTTTACTCTGGATAGGTCTGCATTCTTGCAGAACTCGACACGAAGTATCGCGAACCGCTCCCTTGAGCTCTTCTCTCGCAGTCTTCACTTGACTCCTGTAGTGTTCAGCTACTGTTTACTTTTCCATTGGCTGAAGGCCAACTCCACCAAAAATACATCCTTCTTACATGGTACACACATGATTTGGTTCATCTTTACCAGTTTCCCGCACTAAGCTAATATTTTACCACAATATTAAGTAAAGAAATGTTATAAATATTCGTTCACACTTAGCACATTCACAATAAATATAAATACTGGTTTTTCCATAAATAAGTAAGCCAGTATTCTTGCACAAGCGCATTCATGTTAAATGTCAAAGAATTGTCGTTAAATTTTGATAAAACAATTATTTATGCTTTCTTAACAGAAGTGTCTTTTGGTTCTCTTTTCAGTTCTGGTGTCTCCTAACAAACGCGATTGACCATTTTCAAATTAGCGCTGTTTTTAGAAAAAACTCAATTAATATCTAGATAAAGCTACTAACAAAGTTGTAAACTATTAATTAATTAAAGAACAAGCACGACAAAATGTGAGGTATTGATGCTGTATTCATTTGCTGTGTAATTGTAGCAGATATTATGTTCTGACATTTGCATAATGAAACGTATATAAATGACGTGGCAAATGAATAAATAAAGTAGATACAGATGAGTAGCTTTCAGCAATGATAGCTATAATGCAAGGTTATCATCTAAGGTATCGTATGTTGAACTTGCATGAAGCGATTAAAAGTTTTAATTAAGAGTTTTGCTGCGGATGTTAGCGGTGGAATATTAACTTGTGTAGTTTTAAAGATATCGAATTATTGTCGTGTCATTGGATGCGCCTCATTTTTTCTGGGATCGCCGATCTATTCAGATATGTATTACTATCTGGTTGTAAATTATTATGGACGCTCAAAGAGCTGTAAGGAGCCATCTTGTAGTTAGTCTCAGAGCCTGTCATTGCTGGAGAATTGTCTCCTGCACAAAGCCATGCGAGTGACAGCTGTCTAAATTCCCAGCTTTCGGACTTACCCGTTCCGGTGACGCTGCCCTTATCTGCACCTGGCCCGCCGCAACAGATCAACCAGCAGGGCTTGCCCCGGTCCGCTCTGTGTCATGGGCCCGCTAGCATTCAGCCATGCATCAGGCTCATCTCTCTTCAATACCACGGCTAGGTGTAGAAATAGCTCGCAGACATACTCGTAACGCTATATTCGGAATGGACTACTAGGGAGGCGATTGGTGGCCACAGAGTACTAGCTGTCGACCCAGATGTTGTGTTGCTTGACCTCTCTCTTGTTCGTCGACCTGAACTACAAAGACACCATTCTGCGGAGTGGGTCGGTGAGGCTCCTTGTTTTCACCTACTTTGGATGACGCTCATGAACAGCCTATGTTCCTGACTGCCGATGCTGTATTACCTCGTATTCGCTGTAAACATTGCTCCCAGCCTGAGGTTGCAGTGACTGGTGAACAGAAAAGAACCTACAGATTCCAGAAGACCTTGAAACACATTGATGACGTATTTAGGAAGATCAGCAGTTCGAATTTTGTTTCTCGTTGTTCAATTATTCAGGCTTATGCATTTCTTCCATCGAGTGTTAAACGGGTGGAATCGGAAATGCGGCTCGCCTAGCTGCGTTAATTTGTTTGTGAATCCTGTGTTGATGTAATCCTACAAGAAGTTCAGTTTACTTGCTTTTCACTTCCTGGTTTTTGCACTGTGTTTAATGTGGCTCCCAAATGTTCCACGCCAACTGCCTTGTTTTTTAGGTAAAGCATTCCCATTGGAGGGTTGAGGTTCTTTATAATGGTAGAGGAATAGGACGTACTTTTCTTCACCTGACCTTGATCTTCCTTTACACACAGACCAATTCCGAACGCACTTTAGACCCTTCCCGATTTTATAAGGAAATAGTTCTCGCAGAGCATTTTGACAGGTGATTTTCAAACAACTGCTACCGACAGGTGATGTACAAGGTTGATGGATCATTGGGACACGCAGTTTACCCGAAACATACACACACTGAATTGTATTTACAGGCCGATAGTTGATATCATCCGGCTCAGCGTGAAGGGGTACTTCGTACGTTGGTACACAGGGCACATGTCATTTCCGACACTGAGACTTTGCCGGCTGAGCTGGCCCATATTGAAGCTACATTTCGTCAAAATGGTTATAGTGAAAGACAGAGTGAACTTGCGTTGCGCTGTCGACAAACTGTGCATCGGGTGACTGGTGTTAATACTGAGTCGACATCTAAGTTTACTGCCTTTTTGCCTTACGCACGAACTACGTCCAACAAGATCGGTCGTATTTTACAGAAATACGATGTGAAATGTATTTTCCGACCTCCATCTAAAATTAGAGTGCTTATGGTTTGTGTTAAGAATGATCTCGCTTTGCGTAAGACGGGTGTACATCGCATTCCTTGTAGCTGTGGCAAAGCATACATTGGTCAGACTATCAGGACCGTGGAAGACCGAGGTACTATCTAAAAACGGCACACACGGTTACAGCAGCCATGTAGATCTACTATGACCTATCATTGTTCGGATACTGGTCACCCTATGTTATATAAAAATACCGAGATATTTGCATGCGCGTCCAGCTATTCGGACAGTGTTATTAAGGAAGCTGTTGAGATTAAATTAGCGAGCAACCTCTTAAACAGGGATGGCGGTTTTTGCTTAAACTCTGCTTGGAATCCTGCTCTCTCCCTTATCAGAAAATAGAGAGAGAGAGAGTCAATATTAGCTCACCTGCTGGTTCGTAGTCTTTCATTATCGATACCGCTGACTTTGGTCATCTTTGGCTTGAAAATGGCGGGGTGTGCTCCTGCCGAAATATCGGCGGTCGCTATAAATATTATCTGGCTAAATTCTCATAAGTTGTTTGAAAATTGCATACGCCAAGAGAAACTCAGGTCTCACATTGATAGGTGATGATTTTAAATGTTTGTTTCATCCTTGGGATCAGTCTCACAATTTTAATTTCTGTCAGGAAGTGCAAGATTTATTTCGTTGTTTGCAACTGCAAGACTTTCGGTCAGTGAGCAACTCTTGTCAAATTTACCGATTTTACTGCTATTTCTAGCAGCAGTCTTGGCAGATTTTATTTATCCGATTGTACGCGTAACAGGATTTTGGCCGTTGATGTCATCCCTGCCAGCTTCATGAACCACTGCTTACTGACTGTTACTTTAAATCAAGAGCGTCAGTCGATAAAATCGTTTCGATCGCCTTGGATGCTGAGTGTGATGCACCGTCGACAATCCTTACTAGATCAGCTGATCTGGGAAGTCTGAGATTGTTGTCTCCGTTCGACTGCGCGATACGCCTTCATTTTGGAATGGTGGATTCAACTGGCAAAGCCGAGGCTCCGACAAACGTTGATATGATTCTACAGCGATAGGGGAGCGGGAACTTCGGAGGACGCAATAATTATAATGTCCTCTCTCCTATGTGACCTTTACGATAGCGCTCATTAGGCTCCCTTACAGATTGCGGGCATCCGGAGTGTAAAGGCGCGATTGCTACAACTGAAGCAGCGTCAAACGGACGTGAACTGGTCGCGGCAGAGACAACATCCTCGAGAATTTGCTGGGCACCCACGTCAGCACGTTGTGCTCTGTGTGCTGTGTTCGCAGCCTTCCTCGCTACGACCGCTGGAAAGATCATTCAGTTGCAACACTTAACTCGAATAAGCCAAAGCTATTTCGATCGAGCGCAGAGCGTCAACTGGCCTTTACCACCGTTCTCCACGCTGTGCTATCCTGCAACCGTGAAAGTATCAGCGCAGGCACGTACAAAGATTGTATTATTCCTGTTCATAATTTTGTGTATACCTATGTGCTTTTTGCTTGAATTTTCATTAGCCCAATTGACGTGCAGCCATTTTGTACCACTATCATTTGGTACCGCTATTATTTAGTACTATAGAAACATTTCACTGTATTGGGAAGACAACTGTCCTAGGGGCAGCCTCCCCGTCACCCTTTCCTTGACCTTTGTGCTTGAGTCGCTGCCTGCTGCAAGCGGCTTATAATTATGGCACTAATGACATCCATTACGTTGGCGACCCACAATCTTCTTACCGTTCCCTCCGCAGACGTTGCTTCTGCAGAAGCGCCTAATAGACACTCGCTTATTAAGTTCTCAGAAAAGCCGCTACAGTACTCCACAGAAAACGAGATTCTCAAGCCCAAACGAGAGCACCAAGTATCTGAGCCATAAGCCGACAAACCAACGAGGAATACATGGAATCCGTATATCGGAAATTGAGGAAGGTACGTCATGTCTACTAGCTTTTGCCTGTTGCTGTAGTCAGCAGTCACGTTTTACCTATGGAAGAGCCAAGTCTCTTCCTATTTATGGATATCATAACCTCTTAAATATGTCAGAACCAGGAAACTGAGTGATTTCCACAGCAACCAAACCAAACTAAAATACGCTTTGTGGGTGTCGTCGCAGCAGGATCGCCACTGATTATTTCGGCAAGTAAATGTGGCTCTCAAATATCTTGGACATGGTGAAAGACAATTCTTCTTTAGGAAACAAAATCAATGTACGGGACCAATGAAATCTTCATCGATAGTGTTCTGAACAACATCCCTAGTAATCAGTCTGGACTTACATATGGGAAAGTTTCATTAGACTGAAACTTCTGGACTCTTATTACGTGGAAAAGGCGTGTCACATGTTCTTGCCGCTAACTGGAACAGTCCGGATCCCAATAACGCACTTTACGGTTTATAATTCTGACTTAATTGCGACAGTTAATACTACTGGAGAGTATACTTTTGTACCTCTGTTCTACTGCAGCACAAGATTATAATGGTCAAGGTAAAGATTTTCAGTACTGAGGTTCAATCGCGGGACGTACTAATATCGTTCGCTTGTTGACCTATTGGATCTGCAGCTCTTGTCCTTTCTTTCCGTATTTGCAGTTAAATTATAGAACATGGGTTCTGTCTTTTTGCAAAAAATACTTCTACTTACTCCGGGTTCGATTCCCGGCGTGGTCAGGGATTTTCTCTGCCTCGTGGTGACTGGGTGTTCTGTGCGGTCCTTACGTTAGTTAGGTTTAAGTAGTTCTAAGTTCTAGGGGACTGATGACCATAGATGTTAAGTCCCATAGTGCTCAGAGCCAGCCACTTCTTCTTACTCAAGCATATTTTAGCACCTATGTACCATCATCAGCGGGTTTTTTGTTTATTGAAAATCTGTAAGAAGTCAAAATATTTTAGGTTATAACTGATTTAACAAAGTGAGGCCTAAAGAAAATTTTGTTCGTTTTGATTCTTACCGTGGTTTTACCATATGTTATTTTGCAGGACCAAGACATCTGTGAACCAGATGATCTAAATGTAAATTTCATCGCCAGCTTAATACATCCCTTGATTTTTAAAAGAAGTGATTATTGGCTTGTCAAAATATTTTGCGTATGTATTTGTTACAGCTCATTTTTTTTGTGACTGGTCCTTCTTATTTTGGATTCTGAGAACACTGCACACACACACACACACACACACACACACACACACACACACACACGCACACACACACACACACAATAATGAAATTTATTTTTTTACAATCCCCTTTTTACTTCGCGAAATGGGGTAAGCATTATGTTGTGTTTCCTAGCCACGTCGGCGTTGTCCTGTTCCCGAGAGAGATTGGCGCCTACTTTGAATTTTATTTACTTCTTTCCTGTGTGTGTGTGTGTGTGTGTGTGTGTGTGTGTGTGTGTGTGTGTGTAAGCTCCTTTCGCTGTTTGTGTAGCATTTTTGGTAAAGTTTCTTTAATGAGTTGCACAATGTTCGTTTACAGAGTGTAGTATTTTTCATTTAAAACACGTTTGCCTTCTGCTACTGCCTTCTGTATATGGAAGTTGTCTTCTAATGTCAGTTTGTGGTGTAGGCTGTGGCTGGGTTTCAGTATTCTTAAATATGTTTCTGAAGTAGTATTTATATATGTATCCATTGTAATGATTATGGGCTATTAGGTGGTCAGCAAATGTTCTACGGACGCTGCCACTTCTTAGGCCTCTGAAGTTATCTGAGTATCTTGTTTTAAAGTTCATGTATGTTTGTCTTATGTACACTGACTGACAAGTGCTGCGTCTGAGTTCATATATTCCTGATCAGTTGTGGGTGTTTCCTGTGTTCTCAGCTGGGGTGTGTTATGTTGTTTGTCCCGTGTCTCCTTGAAGTCCCTGTTTCTTCAATATGTTGCCTATTCTGTGTACAATTTTGTTATTGTATGGGAGTATGTGCCGTTTTATTTTGTGTGTGTGTTGTCGAATTGTTGTGTCTTGCATATGTGTTCACTGTTTGTATGTTGTGTTGCTCTGTGTTGCGTGAGGTTTTGTGTGTGTGTTGTGCTTTCGTTCCCTTTCTGTTTACAAATTGGTTGGTTTAATTTCTCTATCAAATGTGGCTTGTAACCTTTTCCCTCTGTTATCTGTTTTAGTGTGTTTAGCTCGTGTGTGTAATTCAGTTTGCTTACGGCTGCTCTGTTCAATCTGTTGAGCATGAATCTGAAGCTTGCTTGCTTGTCACTGGGTGGTTTGACAGATTGAGAATTGTGGTGTTCGTGATTGTCGGTTTCCTGAATATTGTGAAATCGTGGGTGTCGTTCGTTTTTCGTATGGTGAGATCCAAGAAATTTATTGCGATGTTACATAACTTGTAGGAACATGAAACGTATTGACCTTGACGCTCTAACAGCCGATTGCTCAGAAATCTCATGGCATCAAATAATCAGAGAACCTGCAATCGATGGCAAAATTAATGAACTTGGTGATAAACTCACTGCCCTCTATGACAAACATGCACCTGTGCGCACAGTCCGTGTAAGAAAATCTCCTGCTCCATGGCTGACAGCTGAATTACGTCAAATGATGACTAATAGGGATGCTGCCCACAGGCGTTTTAAGGCAGATCCGAAACCCGAGCGTTTCGAAGAATATAGAAAGCTACGGAACAGAGTGAAACAATGCATTCGCAATGCCAAAATCAGGCACGCTCGCTCCCTTGTATGCAGCGATCTGACACCCACGACTCTATGGAAGAATCTCCGTAGCTTGGGGGTCGGAAAGGCAAAATCGGAAACTACTTTTCATGTGTCAGCTAACGAATTAAATGAATTCTTCTCTGCACCTCTGAATACCAGCACGGCTGATAATTACCGTCCACAAGAATCCCCAAACAGGATAACTAACAACGATACCTTCCATCTAAAACATGTAACAACAAATACGGCAAGAAAAGCAATAATGAGAATCTCTTCTGATGCAATAGGCAACGACAGTATCGGTATAACCATGAATAAGAATGTTGCTGATATCTTAGTACCTGTCTTAACTGACATATTTAATTTTTCCCTCGTGAACGGAATATACCCCACTGCATGGAAAAGAAGCATAATTCGACCCATCCCTAAGATCGAAAACCCGCAACTGCCTAGTGATTACCGACCAATTAGCATACTGCCTGCTGTTTCCAAAGCACTTGAATATATTGTTTATGACCAAATCACTGAACACTTGCATGAATTCAGTCTATATGACAAATTTCAATCCGGTTTCCGTAAACATCACAGCACAAACACTGCTCTAATTAAAGTAACTGATGACCTGAAATATGCCATCGACAATCGAAAGGCAACAATATTGACGCTACTGGACTTCAGCAAAGCTTTTGACACTGTCAACTTTGACATATTACTCAGAAAAATGCAACAGCTTAATTTCTCTGATAGTGCAATGAGCTGGTTTGAAAGCTACTTAAAAGACAGACAGCAATGTGTTGTCTTCGCAAATGAAAAATCTTCCTGGAAACATGTTTCTTCGGGAGTGCCACAAGGATCAGACTTAGGACCACTTTTGTTTTCTTTATATGTCAACGATATTTCGTCGGTTTTGTCCTCCTGTAAACATCATTTCTATGCCGACGACCTCCAGCTCTACCTAAGCGTCAAACCTGAAGACGTAAACACTGCAATCGCTCTGATGAATGATGATCTGTCTTCAGTAGTGACTTGGGCGAAAAACCTGGGGCTTAAATTAAATGCAAAAAAGACGCAAGTAATCTTAATAGCCCATCAGAAATTAATAAGTTCAGATTTCCGCGAACGGCTACCTCCTATTCTGCTCGAAGGTACTCCAATACCATATCAGAAAACAGTGAAGAACTTGGGTGTAACTTTGGACGAGCATCTCAACTGGGCGGAGAATACAGTCGCAGTGTGCCGAAAGACGTCTGCTTGTCTCTATGCTCTCAAAAAGTTTCGGAACATATTCCCACAGGACTTGAAACGCCAGCTCGTGCAAGCACTCGTTCTACCGAACCTCCACTATTGTGATGTGATTCAACAAGGCATGAGTAGTGAAAACAAAAGACGGCTAGAGCTAACCATGAATGCCTGTGTCCGTTACACCTGCAACATTCGCCGATATGATCATGTTAGTGCTTCATACTCCGAGCTAGGGTGGCTGCGGCCGGACAAACTGCGTGACTACCACACTCTATGTCTACTTCACCGACTCCTCATCGCGCAATCACCCCAGTATCTAGCCTCAGAGATTAAAAACCTGTCATGCCATCATAATCGAAACACGAGGTCACTCTTATCTGGTATCCTAACTGTGCCCACTCACAAAACAAAAACTTTTGCAAACTCCTTCTCAGTTGCCGCTGTCCGCCTCTGGAACAAACTGCCCGTTAACTTGAGGAAAATTCAATCTCCTGTTGCTTTTAAGAAGAAGTTGAAGCATTTCCTACTATCATCCGCATAAAATTCTCCACAAAGTTAATGTGCAAGGCCAATCCTCTCATCTGTCAAATAGCAAACCTAGCGTCTCCTATCTTGCTCCTGAGATGCCTTCCTCTTCATCTATCTCTATTAGCCACGCAGTCTCCTTTTCCTTTATATTTTCCTTAAGTATGTTTCATCATGTCTCTCTATTCTTCTCCTCCCTTCACCATGAGTCTCCCTCATACTCCCTGCTGCCAGCACTCCTATCTAAAATCTTTCTCTTCAATAATGTATTCTTCGAGGTGTACCTTTCTAATTGTTTATCTCACTTTTTGTATTAGATGTAGTTTAACATGCCTACTAAAACATATGACTGTAAAATAAGTAGAATGCCTGGTTAGATGTAAGAGAGGGCCTGATGGCCCTAATCTTGCCAGGTTAAATAAATAAATAAATAAATAAAATAAATAAATAAATAAATTCAAATGGCTCGGAGCACTATGGGACTTAACATCTGAGGTCATCAGCTGCCTAGAATTTAGAACTACGTAAACCTAACTAACCTAAGGACATCACAAACATCCATGCCCGAGGCAGGATTCGAACCCGCTATATTAGCGGTCGTGCAGTTCCAGACTGAAGCGCCTAGAACTCCTCGACCACAACGGTCGGCAGTGTGATGTTTGTTTCTGTTCCTGATGTGAGGTGAATTTTTGGGTCTTAGTTGTTTATTTCCTTGTGTAGCTGTTGCATATGTGTGAGTGGTTCATCAATTAATCATATTACGTCATCGACATAACGGTATCAGTATATGACTTTGCATTTTTTGTCTCATTATGTGTGTGAAGATCCTGTTCTCTAGGTGTCTCATTAATATGTTGGCTAGAGGCCACCAGTTGGTGACCCCATTGGCAGCCCTTCATATTGGGACTAAAATTGTTAGTTGAGCATAAAGTAACTTTGTGCTGTTATGGTCTTGAGTATGGTTGCTACTTCACTAATGTGAGAGACTGGTGTGTTTCCTTGTTGTTTTAGCCTATCTGTGGTGATGTTAATTATTTCATTAACTGGAATACAAGCGTGCGTTTTTGTGACATCAAATGATATGAGGCTTCCTGTATTTGTTATGTCTATGTTCTTTATTCCATCGACTAGTTGCATTCAGTTATCTAGGTTTCTGTTGTTTTCAAAAGCGTATGTGTTCTTTAGTAAATTGTGTGTATGATGGGCTAGGTGGTATAATGGAGCAATTCCGAAGTCGATGATGGGCCTTAATGGGGTATGTTTATTGTGTACCTTTGGTAAGGATTTTAGAGATGGTGCCTTTGGATTTTTTCGTTTTATCTGGCCTTTTGAGAATGTATTTTTGGTGTTTTTGTGTTTGTTGGATGTTTCTCTGATATCTTGCTGTTGGGTCACTGATCAGTTTGGTAATGTTGTTCGAATGTTTTATCTATGTATTCCTTTTCATTCATAATCACAATTATATTCTCTTTGTCTGCTTTTGTTGGTATGGCGTTGTTTTAGCTTGTTAGGTGTGATTCCTCTGGTGTTTTTTCGTTACAGAATACGGTGGATTTGCTGACCACCTAATAGCCCATAACGACCACCTAACTACAATAGAAACATATTTAAAAATACTGAGATCCAGCCACAGCATATAGCACAGACAGACAATACAAGAGAACTTACACATAGAGAAGGCAATAGCAGAAGGCAAACACGTTTTTAATGAAAAACACTACACTCTGCAAATGCACATTATTTAACAAGTTAAAGGAACTTTACAGAAAAGGCAACACAAACACCGAAAGGAGCTTACACACACACAAACACAAACACACACACACACACACACACACACACACACACACAGAGAGAGAGAGAGAGAGAGAGAGAGAGAGAGAGAGAGAGAGAGGAAAAGTAAACAAAATCCAAATTTGGTTCCAAATTATCTCGGGAACAAATGAACGCCCACAGGGTTTGCAAACACAACATAGTGCCCATCGCATATTGCGAAGTAAAAAGGCGTTTATACAGATATAAATTACACTAATATGTGTGTGCAGTGTCCTCGGAATCGAAAATAAGAAGGACCCGTCACAAAAATAAAACCATGAGTAAATGCGCAGAACATTTTCACACGCCAAAAATCACATTTTTAAAAATGAAGGGATGTGTTAAATTGCCGATAAAATTTATATTTGCATCATTTGGTTTTCAGACGACAAGCTATCACTGCGGGATACCAATGAGTTGATCCTGCAAAACGACATAATGTAAAATCAGTATCGGATGACAAACGAAAAAAAACTTTCGTTAGGCCTCACTTTGTTAAGTCAATTATAACCTAGAATATTTTAACTTTTTATAGTTTTTCAATAAACAATAAAAGCTACAGATGATGGCTCAGAGGTGCCGAAACAGCCGGCCGCGGTGGTCTTGCGGTTAAGGCGTTCAGTCCGGAACCGCGTGACTGCTACGGTCGCAGTTTCGAATCCTGCTTCGGGCATGGATGTGTGTGATGTCCTTAGGTTAGTTAGGTTTAAGTAGTTCTAAGTTCTAGGGGACTGATGACCTCAGATGATAAGTCCCATAGTGCTCAGAGCCATTTGAACCATTTTGCCGAAACATGTTAGGGTAAAAAAAAAAAAAAAGCAATCTGTTTGCCAAAAGGCGGAACCCATATCCTATAATCTTTCGGGTACTGAATGTGACTTTTTACCAGTTGCCAATAATCCACGCACATGAAACTTCCTACATTGCTCAATTGCTCGTATTCCTTTGCTCAATTGCTCGTAATCCTAATAAACTGTCCTATAAATATACTGGCGTGCAAAACATAAGGACGAAAGTAACTTCCAAGTGATGTGTCTCTGCCAAGAAACATTACTCGACGACCCTTGGCCTACGAATAGATAGGAGTGCTACAGTATAGTTCAGGTCGTAACTGAAATAAATACACAATGAGGAAGACTGAGATGACAATTTATTCTAGGACCATAATTACACGAAAGTCACCGTGATTTAAGATGGTTGCCTGAACATTACAGAAGGCTGGATATGGAGTAATACCCACGGACGCCAACGCGCTCCCACGCTGGCGCATGGTCGGTAAGGAGTTCCTGAGGCAGGGCCTCCCATTCCTCCGCCAGCATGGCTGACAACTCCTCGATGCTCGTTAGCTCTTGTGCACGTGCTGCAGTTTATCTCCCCAACACATCTAACATGTACTTGGCCGGCCGGAGTGGCCGCGCGGTTCTAGGCGCTACAGTCTGGAACCGCGAGACCGCTACGGTCGCAGGTTCGATTCCTGCCTCGGGCATGGATGTGTGTGATGTCTTTAGGTTGGCTCGAATGTACCCTCGAAGATATTCGCATGGGGGATTTCCGTCTGTGTCACGTCTGCTGTGCAGCGAGCTACGTTAATTTAGGTATTAACTGTATTTTTCTTACTTGTCACTTCTTCTTCCGTGTGTTTTTGTTTTTAATAAGCTTTAATTGTCGAGCGCTATTAATAGTGTTCCATAGATTTCGTGTTTGTTTTGAATACAGTCAGAGAGAGTCCCTTTAGTCAGCCATAGAGCCAGTAGTGCTAGTGTTTGTTTTGAATACAGTCCAGAGACAGGTAGTGCTATTTTCATTGTTTTCTACAACAAGTGTCTAGTAACCACAGTTTAGTCAACTGTCGGCCGCCTTTAGTGAATTAGCAGTCTAGTTAAAAGTTGATTAACTCTCTATAGTCAACTGATTTCTAGGGATGGATAGTAGGTGTGACTGCTGTGTACAGACGCAGGAGGAGCTGGCCACTGATCGTGAACATCTGAACGTGTGTTGGTAGAGGTCAGCCGTCTTCAGGCTGCTGCCTCGGAGTGTAGCGACAGCGGGGAGTCTGGTGCGTCGCATGGTACACCCAAGGTGTTACATTCTTCACCCACTGTCCCTGCTGTCGAGACATCTTCGCGGGTACCAGGCGCAGTTGGGCCACTCTCTCCCCAAGGAGAGTGGCGGGTTCAGCGGTGTTAGCGGCGCACGGGACGGAGGGTCAATGTGGAGGCTGGCCGTGTGGCATCGCCCGCTCTGCCTGTAAGTGGACATGTGACCGCTCCTTCAGTAAGGTCCGAGCAGGCACACGGGGGGAGGGGTTTATTAGTGATTGGGAGCTCCAACGTTAGGCGGGTGATGTAGCGCCTTAGGGAAATAGCGGTAAGGTCAGGGAAGAAGGCCAGTGTTCACTCTGTCGGCTTGCCGGGGGGTCTCATGCGAGATGTGGAGGAGGTCCTGCCGGCGGCGATGGAGAGCACTCGGTGCATCCGACTGCAAATGGTTGCTGATGTTGGCACCAGTGACTCCTGCCGTCTGGGTTCAGAGGTTATCTCAGTTCATACAGGCGGTTGGCGGAGTTGGTGAAGGCGGAAATCCTCGCTCGCGGGGTGGAATCAGAGCTAACTATTTGTAGTATCGTTCCCAGAACCGATCGTGGTCCTCTGGATTGGAGCGGAGTGGAAGGCTTAAACCAGAGGCTCAGATGATTCTGCGGAGATCTGAGGGTGCAAATTTCTCGACCTCCGCTATCGGGTGGAGAAAAGTAGGGTCCCCCTGAATACATCAGACGTGCACTACACGCAGGAAGCGGCTACAAGCATAGCGGAGTACGTGTGGAATGCACATGTGGGTTTTTTAGGTTAGAGAATTCTCTCCCTAGGCCCGAAAAGACGCCTCCTGAGACGCGGCAAGGTAGAAGTAGGGAAAACGCAACAGGGAATAACAACATTAATCTGCTAATAGTAAACTGCAGAAGCGTCTATAGAAAGGTCCCAGAACTGCACTCATTAATAAACGGTCACAATGCCCACATAGTACTAGGGACAGAAAGTTGGCTGAAACCAGATGTAAACAGTAATGAAATTCTAAACTCAGATTGGAATGTATACCGCAGAGACAGTATGGACAGTGAAGGGGCAGGCGTGTTTATAGCGATAAGAAGTGCGATAGTAACGAAGAAAATTGACGGAGATCCGAAATGTGAAATAATTTGGGTGAAGGTCACGGTTAAAGCAGGCTCAGACATGGTAATTAGATGTCTCTATAGCCCCCTGGCTCAGCAGCTGTTGTGGCTGAGCACCTGAAGGATAATTTGGAAAATATTTCGAGGAGATTTCTCCATCACGGTATAGTTCTGGGTGGAGATTTGAATTTGCCGGATATACCGGCTGATCAAAAAGTCAGTATAAATTTGAAAACTGAATAAATCACGGAATAATGTAGATAGAGAGGTACAAATTGACACACGTGATTGGAATGATATGGGGTTTTATTAGAACCGAAAAAATACAGACGTTTAAAAAATGTCTGACAGATGGCGCTTCATCTGATACGAATAGCAATAATTAGCATAACAAAGTAAAACAAAGCAAAGATGATGTTCTTTACAGGAAATGCTCAATATGTCCACCATCATTCCTCAACAATAGCTGTATTCGAGGAATAATGTTGTGAACAGCACTGTAAAGCATGTCCGGAGTTATGGTGAGGCATTGGCGTTGGGCGTTGTCTTTCAACATCCCTAGAGATGTCAGTCGATCATGATACACTTGCGACTTCAGGTAACCCCAAAGCCAATAA
Source organism: Schistocerca gregaria (assembly GCF_023897955.1). NCBI lineage: Eukaryota > Metazoa > Arthropoda > Insecta > Orthoptera > Acrididae > Schistocerca > Schistocerca gregaria. The sequence goes on along the minus strand of NC_064921.1, from coordinate 514,476,168 downwards.
TCACACGGACTGAGGTCTGGGGACCTGGGAGGCCAAGCCTGACGAAAGTGGTCGCTGAGCACATGATCATCACCAAACGACGCACGCAAGAGATCTTTCACGCGTCTAGCAATATGCGGTGGAGCGCCTGCTTTTAATAAAACCCCATGTCACTCCAAGCATGTGTGTCAATTTTTAACTCTCTATCTACATTATTCCGTGGTTTATTAAGTTTTCAAATTTATACTGACTTTTTGATCACCTGGTAGAGTGGGAGACTCAGACGTTCATAACGGGTGGCAGGGACAAATTTTTTTAAGTACTTTATCTGAAAACTACCTTGAACAGTTAAACAGAGAACCGACTCGTGGCGATAACATATTAGATCTTCTGGTGACAAACAGACCCAAACAATTTGAAACAGTTAACGCAGAACAGGGAATCAGCGATCATAAAGCGGTTACTGCATCGATGATTTCAGCAGTAAATAGAAATATTAAAAAAGGTAGGAAGATTTTTCTGTTTAGCAAAAGTGACAAAAAGCCCATTTCAGAGTACCTGATGGCTCAACACATAAGTTTAGTCTCAAGTACACTTAGTGTTGAGGATCAGTGGAAAAAGTTCAAAACCATCGTACAATATGTATTAGACGAGAATGTGCCAAGCAAGATCGTAAGAGATGGAAAAGAGCCACCGTGTTACAACAACCGAGTTAGAAAACTGCTGCGGAAGCAAAGGGAACTTCATAACAAACAAAAAGGTAGCCAAAGTCTTGCAGACAAACAAAAATTACGCGAAGCGAAATGAAGTGTGAGGAGGGCTATGCGAGAGGTGTTCACTGAAGTCGAAACTAAAGTTCTGTGTACTGACTTGGCAGAAAATCCTAAGAAATTTTTGTCTTATGTCAAAGCGGTAGGTGGATCAAAAGAAAATGTCCAGAGACTCTGTGACCAAAATGGTACTGAAACAGAGGTTGATAGACTAAAGACCGAAATACTAAATGTCTTTTTCCAAAGCTGTTTCACAGAGGAAGAATGCAGTGTATTTCCTTATCTAGATTGTCGCACAGATGACAAAATGGCAGATATCGAAATAGACGACAAAGGGATAGAGAAACAATTAAAATCGCTCAAAAGTGGAAAAGCCGCTGGACCTGATGGGATACCAGTTCGATTTTACACAGAGTACGCGAAGGAACTAGTCCCCCTTCTTGCACCGGTATACAGTAGGTCTCTAGAAGAGCGTAGCTTTCCAAAGGATTGGAAAAGGGCACAGGTCATCCCCGTTCTCAAGATGGGACGTCGAACAGATATTTTTAAAAAAATTTCGTGTAACCGATACATCGACATTTAAAGGTAGGTTATCGGCTCTCCACATATCGGGAAAATGTATTGATTAATCAATATATCGGCGGACAACGTATTGACGTACCAGCCCATAAAAATATTGGCTTCACATTGTAAATATACTAACAGGTTTAGAGCTGTACATTAAAGTATTGAGTTGTTATTAGATATTCCGTACGCCAAGAAACTAGCAGCCTGGCTATTCCCCTTAAAGCAAGAATTGAAAGTTAAACTATGTACGTTTACACTTGGAGATAACCACTTTGGTAACAATGGTAACTACATGAAAGTGGCACAGTTAAATGTGACCGATGGCTCCGTCGCTCGGTTTCGTCTCACCAGATTTGCCCGGCACACTTGACGTCGACTTCCCTGTTTTTTCATTTCTCCCAATGCCAGTGCCCTAGCAGCTGCAGTAGTGTAAAAATGGTGTGGTGAAGATAAACGTTGCAGTTTCTGTTGATAGTGAAATGCACCGATTAGGTCAACACTTACCCTCACACGTCTCCGCCCCCAGCAAAGCCCAGATTTGTCGTTTCGATTTTTGTTCATCATTTTCAGCAACTGATTTGAAAAATCTAATGTGAAGAAATAGCACATTAGTTGGCTTTTTCTTTTAACGCAACAAGCGTGATATTTCTTCACATCAGAAACTTGTTCTATTCACACCGGCACCCCCCAGCGCAATCGGACTTCTTTTTTGTGTCGAACATACTTGCTTACACCGTCAGAGAGAGAGAGAGAGAGAGAGAGAGAGACTGGACGTGATGAAAGCTCAGAAAGTAGTTAGACTCCATCGCACAGTGACAGTAAAATTATGTTCTTCTACAGTTTCAAGAGAACAACTTCAAATATGTACTGAAAATTGTAAAAAAAAGTAATGTAAAATGAAAATATCATTACTCAATAACGGCGTTTTTATATCGATACATCGATATATCGCCGAGGGAGCTACCAAAGATGTATATCGATATATTAAAAAAGAACATAGGTATATCGATAGAGCGATATTTTATCAATAGCCCTAACTCCAACATCTCGCCATATGAGGGTACGCAAAGCGCCCCAGAGGGAAAATGCAACCACATGTTTATTATTCCCAGTAAAGCGCGATGCAGGTACGACGGGTAACGGTGTTCCCTCAGAAGTGCCCAACTATGTTTTTTGGCGTATGCCGAGAACTAATTATGTTGTGTTACCTGTGCTGCCACCCTTTCCAAGTGAAAGACTGTCTGAGTCCACCGACGTGGAAGTAAGAAACGAGCAGTTACACATAGACAAGATGAAGCTAACGGAGTCTAAAAAGTATAGTGTGTATCTAGATTAGTTTCCCTAAACATCAACAGAAATAAATTATGTGAAGTAAGAGCTCTTGAAGCTCTTCTGACATAGATTCAGCGATTCCATTGAATATCAACGTTCGGATTGCAAACACCGGTGCTACATTAAGAACAGTGCTTCTTACAGGAACTAGTCAACGCACGCCGAACGGAAGAATCACTGGAGCCTCCATTCCAGAGCCTGAAGAACAGGAAATACATAAATCGCTTGGTGGAGTCATTGCTATCTAATTGCGACTATCTGCCCTCCTGCATTCGGCGTCGCCTTACACGCCTCAGCATGACATTTTATAGTTAGAATTAAATAGGCCTAACTTATTTCGTATTTCATTGTTTAACCCGTATGTAATGCGGCACACTGAATATTTCACATCTGCTTCCTAATTTCAATCTTCACTTGCACGATGTAAGAGGAAGACTAAACAAAGCAAACAAAATAATGAAACATTTAAACAAGAAGACAAGCAAAATCTGCAAATAAACACGATATCTCGATCTAACTTGTTACAATACTACACAACACTCTGGAAGAATGTGCAAGGTATAGGTCGTTCTGTCTGAACCAGTTAGCAACGTAGACTTAATAACGTTGTAGGAACTACATAATCAGTGGAGAAATGATAAAATATGAATCAAATATTTCAAAAATAGGAATACTTGATTTCATAAATATGTTCTGGCAAAGTGATTATATACCTGAAGAGTAGAATACAGCCCACATATGGCCAATTTTTAAGAAAGGGAACACACGAATGTCAGAACTATAGAGGCATTAGCCTTCTGAGTTCTTGTTAAAAATGCTTGCGAGAATTTTAACAAAACGACAATCGACAATCGCTGAAACTGTTTTATCTGATCCCCAACATGGTTTTCGTAAAGGCAAGTCATGATTGGACTGTGTTTCCACCGTGAGACCACTAATACAAAGACGTTGTGAATTAAATATACCAAATTTCTGGCCTTCATTGACTACGAAGAGGCCTTTGATAAATTAAATCGAAACAAACTGTGGGAATTTTAAGAAATAGAGGGACTCCATGGCATCTTATAAGAGCTGTACAGGGTTTACAAGGTAGTCAAAGGTGTACCTTCTCATCCATTCTTTAATGTATAACAACGATGTGACCACAGATTGGTTACAGCCAGTAAAACATTTTAAAATTAACGATGTGGATGTTCGTACACTACTTTTTGCTGATGACTAAGTAAGTGTTAGTCAGAATGAAAATTACATACAAGAAGCTGTCTTTAATTTAAATAAAATAGCTAGAGAATACAGTCTGAATGTTTCCATCACAAACACAAAATCAATGACATTTTTGGGGTACCTGCCCATATGAAATAAGACTCAAACTGATAAATGCAAACACCGTTTACACAGATGATACAAAAATGACACGTAGAGTATTTACATAGGAAATTATTACATTTTTGTTGCGCCAAGGTAATTACATTAACCAAACGGGAATCGAAGTGTTTCTGCCGAGGTACTTTCAACAATTGACGAAAATTAATTTTGAATTTGTAGTTGCACTCTGTCACTTGTAACTGAAAAATTTTTCAAAATTTGCCGATTATCTTTTATTAAAAAAACACTCTCATGATGCTGAATGTGAAGTTTCATATTTGTAAAGCAGAAAGATGACCCTGCTGTAAATACTGGAAACCAATGATCATATTACACAGAATGCCAGCTTATCATTAAATGATCAAATTCAGTTTCCTTTTTACCTCTTGTCAATTAAGTTTTAGTTACAAAGACTACTTTTAAATTGTAAATTGTACATTATTTACCTCTACAAAGAACTTTGTTTCCTTTTTTAGTTAACATAATTACTTTGTGTGACAAAAATGTAATACTTTCCTATGTTAGCACTCTAAAAGCCATCACACTACAATCTTCTACGTAAATAATATCTGTGTAAGTTGCACATAATTGTATCTGTGTTTGCACCATTGAGTTGTCAGTTGATGATGAGAGAAGGATGCCGAAAGTCAATTCCTGACCAAGCAAATATATTTTTGCCTAACAACAAGAAGTGTTACCTATTTCTAATAGTAATAAGTAGTTTCCACAATGCTGGGAAGTAACTTGGGGTAGAATGTCGAAGGCCTTGATGGATTAAGTGGTTGTGACTGGCTTCCCACTAAGGCGCATGGCATCAAACTCTAGGGGGTGGCAGCTCTCCTAAGGGAAATTATCCGAAAATGATTTTCCTGAACGGATCTCCTCTTGCCTTCGAACTGCATTTTTCTCTCATTAATGCTCAAACAATTTCTCCTTCTAAGAGCCTAAGCTACTGCCTGTCGATGAATCTGCTTGATTCCAGCCTCTACCTTTTATGAGGTCTGGAATCTTAATGTGGCTCTTTGATCTACTTAAGCACCAGTGAATGTTTATCCCTAATGATGGGAAACAGCAGAACCACTTCCTTCTTAAATTTTCAAAAACTGGTGCAACATATTCAGATAGTCACTGTGTGCTTCATCTCTGTATGAGCTGTAAGAGATCGACATTGCATCACTAATATCTGGCATGGGCACTCCGGCTAATCATCTACTGGTCTACTTCATTGGTCTCTCAGAGCTCAGACAAGCATGACAGTGATGCTCTCAAATTACAGTTAGTCAGATCATCTGAGTGTCAGTAGTAGGGGAAACTTCGTTTCAGCGCATTTCGTTAGTGTGGGTTGCCCATATCAGGGGCAAGTATACATTTAGGGGTAAACCTATTGTTCTCTTTAGACTGACAGGCCTTAACCTATTGTTCTGCTGAGTGGATTATGACCCCCTGGGGATAATCTGGCCTTCTGAGAAACCTTCCCCCACCCCCCACCTCTCCTACTCCCCTCCCAACCCCTAAGGAAACCACCAACCCCGGCCCCTTCCCCATGCTCATACAGATACACTTTCAGGCCTGACTTACTCAAATAGCCCTCTCCCACTCTATCAATTTGATTGTCTAAATAAATCATCGATCAATTAATTAATGTCCTTCTCCTTTGGTAAATTCTGCAATCCTCCGCTCCACCCACCCAAGCTGGAAATTGGTGGTTCTGTTCTGAAGAGGAAGGAAGTCACGACACGAAATCCAATTACGTAGCAGATAGTACATTGTTTATTTACAAAAATTCAATTTGCAGGGGTTATACCTCCCTTTCTCATCATATTCTGCTGTTTGGGAAGATACAGGTCTTGTAAAATACTTCGAAAACAAGTAATTAAATAGATCGCTTTTTTTTTAATTCTAAACATGCAAGGTATACTGTTATGAAACACCCTTCAGACGCAGTTACACTGTTAAGAATCATTAGATCGTGAAGCATGCCCCGTCCACCATTGGCTGTCTGCTCCCCCACACAGAGTACTGGCTTGCACCACTACACAATAAGGTTGCTCGGGGTCCCACAAAGTGATGTGTCCTTCAGCGGCCGCACCATGCACCAGTGTCCAAGAGGTGTCTGTTCAGGCCACATGACTGACAGACTGTCTTGGAAATAGTCCCCCGCTCTATCAGATAATAAGACGAGTAAATTAAATCAGTACCGTTTCTGTGGGACAATTTTTCCTTCCTTCCCATTTGTGGATACTGAGAATGGAATATTTGGCGGGATTCGATCCTACAACAAGTGGGTTTCCAAACCCTACTTGATCTTTATTCCCCCTGGCATCCTATCAGTGGGTAACAGCACAGTTAAGTCATTCAGTGGGAAATCCATCATGTTGGAGGTAACTGAAAATTTCAAATTTCAGCTCAGTTGCATGCCATGTCCTTAGAAAATTTATGTGAGGGGCTAAATGGATGCATGCTCAAGATACGTAAGTATCGAAAACAAAAAATTGATCATTTGGGAATTTAATGTAGGAATTGGGTTTTTAAGGCAACACAGTATCCCTAAATTGTTCCTCTCCCCTAAATTTGGAAGGAGGTGGAAGGGTCTAGCATGTGATGAAATAGTAACAATAACAAATAATCCTGCAAGACAGATGTGTACTCACAATACAACTATCAGAAACATTAAACTGAGCAATAAGGAATTTGACATTGTGATTGGATTCCTAAAGCTCTACAGAATTTCTAAATTGCTGCTCTCCACTACATTCAGAAGGAGGAGGAAGGGTCTACCACATGATGGAATAGTAGCAACAATAACAAATGCCTCTGCAAGACAAAGACCACTACGATGTGTTGAGAAGCATTAAAAATGACCAAATAAAACCATCCCATCCGTAGCAGTAGTTGCTGTGGCTAGGCCTCAAAGATCGCTATCAGTCGGGAATTTGACTTCGCAATTGGATTATTAAAGCACCGTAGAATTCCTATATTGGTTCTCTCTGCTACATCCAGAAGGAGGGTGAGGAGGTAGGATCTACTGCATGATAGGATAGAGACATCAGCCAAGACCATTGCAAGACAGAGTCCTCTACAATTTATTGAGAAGCACTAAACACAACGCACTTAAGCTACAATCCAGTGTGTAGCAGTATTTGCCGTGGGGTAGATGTCAGAGATCACTGAAAACACTCACACATTCCTTGCACTCGTGTCTTGACGTCCAGACACAGTGTACCAAACATCCTCCCATGAACTGTTTAAGGGCATAGCATGCAACTGAGTTGAAATTTGAAATTTTCAGTTACCTTCAGTGTGACGAACTTCCTACCAAATAATTAGCTGTGCTGGTACCCACTGATAGGAGGCAAGGGGGAAAAATCATGTAGGGTTTCGAAATCAGGCACTTACAGGATCGAATCCCACCAAATATTCCACTACTAGTATCCACCCATAGGAAGCAAGGAAAAATTGTCCAACACAAAGAATACTGATTTCATTAATTAGTCAATCAGTCTGGTAGAGTGACGGAATATTTACAAGACATCTACAGTTGGGGGTTTATCACATAAATACTGGTTTGCTTGCAGTTCAATACGACCTGCAGTGGCACGCTACAGGACGAGAAAGAGAGAGAACTGGTGTTCTGACAGGAATTTCTCGGGTATCAAATATCAAAGGGTTGCAACCACCTGACGCTTTTGTTCGTGCATTAGCGTGACATCCGGTCTGTCAGTCGCAAAGCTCGAGCTGACGCCTCTTGGACACCGGCACGTGGCATAGCTGCTGACAGACTCGTCACTTTGCGGTACTGCGAGCCGCCTGTGTGTGTGGCAGCGCAAGCTGGCGCTCTGTGCGGGCTGCTGGACAGCTGATGGTGGACAGTGCAATGCTTCGCGATTTAAAGACTTTTAACAGTCTAATTACGTGTTATGTGTGTCTCATGACAGTATTCCTGGTGCAATCGAAACAAAACAAAAAAGCTATTGATGTAATTACTTCTTTTCGATGTATTTTACAAAACTTGCATCTTCTGAAACAACAGACAGTGATGACCAAGAGAGATACAATACCTGCAAATTTAATTTTTTATAAATAAATAATATACCATCATCTGTATAATTGAATTTCCTGTTATGAGGTCCTTCCTCACCAGCAGAGAACCATCAACTTCCTATTGTGTGTGTGTGGGGGGGGGGGGGGCGGGGGTGAAGTTGGAGGGCCAGTAGTGGTATTTACCAGAAGCGAAGGGGTTAATTAATTGATAAATTAGTCAATCAAACTGATACAGTGGGAGGGGGCTACTCGAATAAACCAGGCCTCAAAGTGTATCTGTATCAGTGAGGGGGAGGGGGGCAGGGTTGAAGGTTTCCTAAGGCATTGGGAGGAGGAGGAAGGGGGGGGGGAAGAGGGACATGTGGGGGGAGATATGAGGAGATGTTTTCTCTGAAGCACAGATTACCCCAGGGGCCATAATCCAGAAAGCAGAACAGTATGTTCAAGACCAGTCAGTTAAAAGAGAACGATAGGTTTGCCTCTGAATGTAGGCCCCTGATATAGGCAACCCACACTAACGAAATGCGCTGAAACGAAGTTTGCCCTGCTACTGCTGTCAAGTGGAACCAGGCAAGTTGAACTTTCCCCATTCTTTTCAACTTGATACAAGACATGACGTTAGCCATTGTATAAAGAAATTTTAAAAATATATGGCTGAAGATTGTACCATCAGTCCTCACATACTGAACAGCCATCATCCCATTTCCCATAGAAGATATATGCAAAAGTTGATGTCAACCAAGCTGTTTGTTATGGAAGTGTATGAATAACGTGCAGAAAACCTTTACCAATGACCTTTAAGCAACCATTACAAATCTACAGAAGATAACTGGTGCCGTCATTTCAATATTTTGGAGTCTGTAGATAAATGCCAAAGCTCGAAGTGTGTGTCTCTTTTCTGGCCGCCTTTGGTCGGTACAGGACAGTGATTAATGAAACTTCCTCACCTTCTGCACTGTAAAAGTTGGTAATTTTTGGCTTTCGAAACAGAAGCTGCACAACCACACTTCGGAATTATTTTATTAACTTCATTTTTTTCGACTAGTTTCTGGGTCACAGAACCATTCTCACCACTCGTTACTGTGTACTGCTAGGATGTCGACCTGAACTTAATGTTCATAGAAGTGATCCCACATTACTATAAACGTGTAGTCTAACTGTACTAGTAATTGTGCCTGATTGCAGATCTACATCTTGGCTCTACACGTGAATGAGCGATAAGAAAGGAAGTGCGACCCCAAATCCGGTGTATATACAAAATCTAAAAATGAAGTAGTAGAGTTTTAGTTTCCAAAAGAAATAATTTATCAGATAAGGATCTGCAAATAGAATTGCTCGTCGAAAAAATCATGGAAGACATTACTATTCGTTAAAAGGCTTTGGTGACATTAGCAATTCCTCAACAGAGGAAAGTCCACTGGACCTGACGGGATACGAATTCGATTCTACACAGAGTACGCGAAAGAACTTGGCCCCCTTCTAACAGCCGTGTACCGCAAGTCTCTGGAGGAACGGAAGGTTCCAAATGATTCGAAAAGAGAACAGGTAGTCCCAGTCTTCAAGAAGGGCCGTCGAGCAGATGCCCAAAACTATAGACCTATATCTCTGACGTCGATCTGTTGCAGAATTTTAGAACATGTTTTCGGCTCGAGTATAATGTCGTTTTTGGAAACCCAGAATCTACTATGTAGGAATCAACATGGATTCCGGAAACAGCGATCGTGTGAGACCCAACTCGCTTTATTTGTTCATGAGACCCAGAAAATATTAGATACAGGCTCCCAGGTAGATGCTATTTTTCTTGACTTCCGGAAGGCGTTCGATACAGTTCCGCACTTTCGCCTGATAAACAAAGTAAGAGCCTACGGAATATCAGACCAGCTGTGTGGCTGGATTGAAGAGTTTTTAGCAAACAGAACACAGCATGTTGTTATCAATGGAGAGACATCTACAGACGTTAAAGTAACCTCTGGCGTGCCACAGGGGAGTGTTATGGGACCATTGCTTTTCACAATATATATAAATGACCTAGTAGATAGTGTCGGAAGTTCCATGCGGCTTTTCGCGGATGATGCTGTAGTATGCAGAGAAGTTGCAGCATTAGAAAATTGTAGCGAAATGCAGGAAGATCTTCAGCGGATAGACACTTGGTGCAGGGAGTGGCAACTGACTCTTAACATAGACAAATGTAATGTTGCGAATACATAGAAAGAAGGATCCTTTATTGTATGATTATATGATAGCGGAACAAACACAGGAATCAGTTACTTCTGTAAAATATCTGGGAGTATGCGTGCGGAACGATTTGAAGTGGAATGATCATATAAAATTAATTGTTGGTAAGGCGGGTACCAGGTTGAGATTCATTGGGAGAGTCGTTAGAAAAGTAGTCCATCAACAAAGGAGGTGGCTTACAAAACACTCGTTTATCAATACTTGAATATTGCTGATCAGTGTGGGATCCGTACCACATCGGGTTGACGGAGGAAAGATCCAAAGAAGAGCGGCGCGTTTCGTCACAGGGTTATTTGGTAACCGTGATAGCGTTACAGAAATGTTTAGCAAACTCAAGTGGCAGACTCTGCAAGAGAGGCGCTGTGCATCACGATGTAGCTTGTTCGCCAGGTTTCAAGAGGGTGCGTTTCTGAATGAGGTATCGAATATATTGCTTCCCCCTACTTATACCTCCCGAGGAGATCACGAATGTAAAATTAGAGAGATTAGAGCGCGCACAGCGGCTTTCAGGCAGTCGTTCTTCCCGCGAACCATACGCGACTGGAACAGGAAAGGGAGGTAATGACAGTGGCACGTAAAGTGCCCTCCGACACACACAGTTGGATGGCTTGCGGAGTATAAATGTAGATGTAGATGTAGATGTAGCCGCATTTCGACACTGAAATGTATCAATAACAGGTGAAATTTTGCGCTAGACAGGACTCGAAACAGTTTTTCGCACTGTATACAAGTGACAGCCTTAACCACTCTTCTTCTTCTTCTTCTTTTTCTCTCTTTCTCTGTCTCTCTCTCTCTCTTTCTGTCCATCTCTCTTTCTATCTTTTAACACTCATACCTTAGTGATCTTATGGTGCATTAAGGGAGCAGAGCGGTCAACTTTAGGCTGGTGGCTGCAGGGTGGGGAAGGGGGATGAAACCCGAGGACTGGCCACGATTCCTCCACCATCCCATCCCGTACTGCCCCCTCACATTGGCTTTTTTTCCCTTCGACTCCGAAATTTAGGATATAACTTTAATACGATGTATATCTCTTGTACAGTAGATACTGCTAAAAATTTGAATAACATAAAACCATGTCAATATCAAATAAAATTTTAACCCACTTGCTCGTGTGTCCATCTTCCAGAAGGTAGGTGATCTCAAAACATCTAAGAAATGAAATCAGAGAAATTGAAACTCCTACAGCTATATTTCTCACTCAACAACTTCACAATCGAAGGAAATCACAATAAAAATCTTTTACTTGCTAGATGCCTTATAGAAAATAAAGGCGAAATGAGTATGGCACGAAAATTGTATTTCATTCAGTTGTAGTCAGACGGTCCAAAAAGTAAAAATCCATCAAGCCATCCTACACACACGCTTCCCATATTAGAATTGTGCTCACTGGTACCAGGTCGATAACTATTTCTACTCGTGTCAAAATCCACGAAAGGGGTCGTCCCCTGCCTGGTACCGAGAGAGGTGGCGCAGTGGTTAGTGTAGTGGACTCGCATTCGAGAGGGCGACGGTTCAAACCCGTTTCCGGCCATCCTGATTTAGGTTTCCCGTGATTTCCCTAAATCACTTCAGGTAAATGTCGGGATGGTTCCTTTGAAAGGTCACGACCGACTTCCTTCCCCATCTTCCCCTAATCCGATGGCACCGATGACCTCGCTGTTTGGTTCCAATTCCCCAAACCAACCTAACAACCCCTGCCTGGTACTGGCCCAACTGTGAAGAGGGGGTGGGGGAGGGTTCACGAAGACACTGCAGAAATAATTTACAAACAGTTGTTGATACAGAGGATTGCACTCAAATGTTCTATGACTGTCTTGCAGGCCTTGTCAGTAGGCAAGAAAAATCTCCTCTTCATCCCAGAATAAATACTAAATTGACATACTTTTAAACAACGTGACAATGTGAGTATTCGCGGTAGTAAAGTAAGTATCTTCAGAGGACACTATGACCTGAGAAGGCAAGCAGCCAATATTCGGCGTTTAACACTCCTGGCATAATATCATGTGAGACACAGATGTGATCGAGACAACTGTCAGAGTGACTGGTGAGATACGTGTGGCGGGCACAGTCTCCTTGCAAAAATGGTTCAAATGGCTCTGAGCACTATGGGACTCAACTGCTGTGGTCATTAGTCCCCTAGAACTTAGAACTACTTAAACCTAACTAACCTAAGGACATCACACACATCCATGCCCGAGGCAGGATTCGAACCTGCGACCGTAGCAGTCGCACGGTTCCGGACAGTCTCCTTGCGTTTTCTACCAAGTATCAATGAGAAGCAGGTCCCACACCAATATCCGAAGTTCTTGGTAAGTCTAAAAGTGTGAGACCTGGTCTTTGGGGTAGGGCGCGCAGTTCAATTGTAAGTAGGCTGTTAAGGTTTTTATGTTGGTAACGCCACGTAGTGCTCTGTATGAAAATCACTGGCTGTGCTGTGTGCAGTCTGTGGCTAGTTTGCATTGTTGTCTGCCATTGTAGTGTTGGGCAGCTGGATGTTAACAGCGTGTAGCGTTGCGCAGTTGGGGGTGAGCCGCCAACAGTGGTGGATGTGGGGAGAGAAATGGCGGAGTTTTGAAATTTGTAACACTGGAGGTCATGAACTGCTATATATATTTTGACTTTTGATGATATTAAGGTAAATACATAGTTTGTTCCCTATGAAAATCTTTCATTTGCTAACTATGCCTATCAGTAGCTAGTGCCTTCCGTAGTTTGAATCTTTTATTTAGCTGGCAGTAGTGGCACTCGCTGTATTGCAGTAGTTCGAGTAACCAAGATTTTTGTGAGGTAAGTGATTTGTGAAAGGTATAGGTTAATGTTAGTCAGGGCCATTCTTTTGTAGGGTTTATTGAAAGTCAGATTGCGTTGCGCCAGGAAAATATTGTGTGTCAGTTTAAGAACAGTCATGTATAATTGTTCAAAGAGGACGTTTCAGAATTCGCCGCTGAAGAAATGCTGATGATATCGACCGAGAAAGAGGTGGGCAATTTCCTCCAAGTACAGCTGTGATCCCTCGTGACATTTGTCGGTTCCTGACTGGGTCATAGACGTTAATAATACATGTTCCCAGTGCTGTGATCGTCAGCGATCTGGCTGATGAGACTTGAGTCATTTCTTCAATTCCAATACTGTCACAATCTAGTATCACCTTACCACTGTCATTCTATTCGCTCAGTGTTATATATTTTGCATAACCATGTGTTTGTATGCTGTTCATGTATTCCAAATGTGACAGGAAGTCGTTTAATCATCTGATCCAGTTTTCTGGTCTGTTGTTCAGCCAAATAAACGCTTTGCCATCAGTGGAACTACTTAGATGGTGGTGGTGCACTAACACGCTGCTATGCTGTTAGCTGAGGAGGGGAAGGGGAAAGGGTTGTGATGGAATGGTAGCACACAGCATATGAAAGTTAGTTGTTGTGAGCCGGTCCACTTATTACAGACCTGAGGCAATGGACTGAAGGCTCCATCTTCAAATAGGTTGAAGGAAATCAAGGTCTGGTATGTGTAGTGTCAGAGACTTGGCCCAAGCACCAGGCACTTGGGTCCCGTGTGGATACTGACACATTCAGGGAGTATCACCAGAAATCCAAAACCATTTAAAATCGGCAGCCAGTACAACTCTGTCCACAGAGCTGTCTGTCAACACGTAAGCAGTAGTACTACTAAAGGAGAACGACATGACCTAAAGAAGAGAGATCTTTTTCGACCCAGTGAACATGTAAATAGTTGTTGAAAGATCTTAATGGCTTTAAACGCACTTGATCATTGATACGTATCAATGGTAGCAGCTGAACATTTATGCCAGACCGCGACTTGAACACTGATTTTGCCTTTTACCTAAGCAGTCACCTTAACTGCCTTGGTTATCCAGCAGTTCCCTGTTTCCGTAAGAGTTCCTTAATATTCTGCCGGACAGAACACACGTCACACATATATACTCGTACACGCTGTCCCTTTTATCTTACTCAAATAAAATAACTTTTTTTCTGATGCATTAAAAGAAAAACTTTCAACCAAGGATTTTTTTTAAATCATTGTGTAGTTCTTGCTGAGGGTATGCGTCTTACGTACCCCCACAGGTATACGAGATACAGTTCAGAGGTTGAACTTTTTAAAATCTAATCATGTACATTTTATTAAAGAATAGACTTACCCTCTCCAAGAGCTATTCACAGATGTATCACCCTATATCATTTTTGTTAGTAAAAAGTACATGTGCAAGCGATAATAAACACACAGATTTTAAAGAACCCGAGCTGTTTACTACCGTGATGGCACACATTATGTATCCAGTGCTATACTGTAATAGAGGTGTACGTTGTGTCTATGATTTCTGACTCATGTACACACAGGTAATCATCCCCCTCCCCCTTCCACACTCCCGCAACTCATTTGTTATTGCTGCTTTAACGTACAGCACACCGTACACCAGTGTAGTTGTCCGTCAGAGTAACTTTGTAATTACATGGTGGTAGTACACATTGTGAATACAGTTTTTGTTGTGTAAGGGTATATGATGTACACCTTCCTGTGTTCTCTCTGGTCCAGTCATCAACTCTTTTTTCAACGCTCGCTTCAACACCTTCCAGCCATCTACTCCTTGGTTTTCCTTTTGGTCGTTTCCATAGGAACTCCATTTCATGTATCTTCTTCAGAGTCCTCTTGTTTTCTATTCTCTTTAAGTGCCTATACCATTTTATCTCTGATATTTCTATCTAGCTTTCCAGGGGTTCCTCTTTCACTATTTCCCTTACCCTTTCATATCTCGTTCTATCATTCCTTGTTAATCCAATCCTTCTTCGGAGAAGGTTCATGTCACATACCTGTGATCTGCTTACATCTCTTTTTTTCCATTACTCACTTTTCAGATGCATAGATCAGTATTGGTATGTAGTAACTTCTATAACTTCTTTGTGTTTGTGAGAAACCTTTGTTCCAAACCAGGCTCCTAACATTTTGCAGGACTGCTTCAGCCGCGTTCAGTGATCTGTTTCTCATTTTTTCCATTTTCCTCTTTCACACTTCCCAAGTAGCTGACACTCTCCAACTCTTCAGTTGTTCAACCCAATTTTCATTCCGCTAGTTAATCTATGTTTCTCTCAAGCTGCAACCAGGATCTCACATTTGTGTACATTAAATTTCATTTCGTACTGTATCACAGTTTCTTCCCAAGTATCCAGCTGTTCCCCAATCTCGTCTTCCGTGTTTCCCCAAATGAGCAAGTCATCGGCGAACACTATTGCTTTCGTATACCTTTCCCAGTTGTTTTTTTTTCTGCCGTCTTAGTTATTATCTCATCCTAGAACACAAAGAAAAGGAGCGGTGAAAATGCACTGCACTGTTTCACACCATTTACGTGCTAGACCTCATCAATCGTTTTTTCCCTCTTTCGCACAACTCAGACTTCCACAGTACATCTACTCCACACTGGGGTCGATACCTGAAAAAGTGAAAAATCAGTCTGGATCAGGCTCCCAACATATTGCATGACGTTTAGAACGTGACAAAGGTCACTGTTTACTAGGTTCCGCGGATATGTTAATTCCGCACAAGAAACAAGTCACATGTTGCTTCATTGCCATATCAAATTTCGCCACATTTCTCTAACAGCACCTCTACCCCATATTCTCCCGACAGGGGCACCAGTGGATTGCTTCGGTGGATTGCTTCTGTTTTCTCTGATGAAGAAACCATTGCATGTCAGGGTCTTCCACAGTGAATTTTAGACAGAATACAAGTTGTAACCATAATGTTCACCAAGTCATCCATATTCACACCATAACTCGACACATTTTCCCCATTATCAAGTTTCATGGGCACAGCTTTGTATTTTCGAGGTGACAACTGAAATTCCCCCTTTTACTGACGTTTCAATATGGCTCCTAACGCCCGAACCGCTAATCTATTGCAACATTGGGGTTACACAACAGAGTCGCGGGGAAGAAGGATATCACCTACGCCGCTCACCAAACGAAGGGAGCCAACAGCATGCGGCGTTCCCAGGCGGTCACCCATCCAAGTTTTAACCGGGTCCAATGTTGCTTAATCACTATGATCGGACGAGAACCGGTGCATTCAACACGGTATAGCTGTTGGCGTCATTATACTGTAGCCGCACATCAGAAAGCGTGTTTGGCTCTCCTCTCAACAGATCTTCACAAGGCAAACTGCAATCCTTCCCGCCACAAAGACTAGTGTAACAACTCATTATCATAACTGCATTTTTTTGTGGAACCGTAAGCTCGTAGATTCGTTTAAATGACTTTGTCATCGACTGTACTGTTTGTTTACAATATCCTCTACTGGAATTCCATTATTGTTGCCTGTTGCTGTGTCCTCAGTACCTGTAACCACTTGAAAATCACCTGAGGTCGAAATTACAGTAGTGGTCGTTGTAAATAAATTGTAAGGGTTAGTGACGTAGGTGGAGGGTGGAGTACGTACACGTGAGGTTGCCTGGTCGTTGCTCCAATCTAGTGACCGATTTTCGACTCCCATGAAGGACCACACACTAGGGATCACCATAAGCAGTAGCCGGCATTTTATACTGTTTTTGTTGTTCTGAACATTTTGTACTATTTTGTTGTTTTGTGCAGCATTTGTAAATATTACGAGTTTTACATACAGTGCCGGAATTCAAATTTGATACACCCCTTCATTGGTATCCAATTCAAGCAAGATTTATTAATAGTGAATGTGGAGTGCATGAAATTTTTACATTTGCAGAACAATAGCATCAGCGATTCGATACCAGGTATCTGAAACGCCCGTATTACTACGTGGTGTAGCCTCCATGGGCGTCAGTGTAGGTGCTCGCTTGGTATCCAGTCGATGGTACAGATGGCGAATACTGTCTTGCAGTATCGTATCGCACACCTGCTCGACCTCTTCACTTAGTTCTGTAAGTGTCACTGGTCCACGAGTAGCACAAGTGACTTCTCCTCCCATCATATAGCAGACGTGCTCGATTGGAGACAAGTCAGCGGATTGCGCTTGCCAGGGATATTGCTGCACATCTTGCAGAGCACGTTGAGTTTCACAGACATTGTGTGTGAGCGTTATCGTGTTGGAATAGCACATAACCTTCCTGCTGCAGTAACGGCTAAACACTGCGCTGATGGGCGTCCCCTCCAGAAACACCAAACGTGAACGAGAGTTGTAGCTTATAGAAAAAAAGGTTCAAATGGCTCTGAGCACTATGGGACTTAACTTCTGAGGTCATCAGTCCCCTATAACGTTGGAACTACTTAAACCTAACTAACCTAAGGAAATCAGACACATCTACGCCTGAGGCAGGATTCGCACCTGCGACCTTGGCGGTGTATCTTGGTTGAATGCACTCGACGAGGCAGCGCTCACCACGTGTATATCGTACGCGCAAACGACCATCACCTGCGTGCAGGTAGAATCTGCCTTCATCGCTGAAGACAACGGCGTATTGTTCCGTCTCAAACGATCTTCTGACGGCACCAGTTGAGCCGTGTAAGTCGATGCTGTGGCATGAGTGGAAGACGGACCAGAAGTGTGCGTGCCCGTGATCCCATTGCTTATAACCGGTTCGCAACCGTTGGTTTTGACACGTCTGGGATCATAAGTCCTCTTTTCTATGATGTAATATCTGTACTATATGGCACTGCTGCCCTTACAATATGGCTACCCTGGTGGGCGTCTGTGATACGTGGACATCTACAGTTGTGAGAATGTTCATGTGACTATTGGTACCAGTAACGCTGCGCAACTGACGCAACACGTCGAACTCATATGGAAAGGACCATCCTGCCACTCGCAACGCCAAAATCTGACCCCTTCCAAACTCGCTCAGTTGGCTGTAAGAAGCAGGAGTGCATCTCCGTGGGTTGGTTGGCTGCTTGCTTCACAGGTTTGCTACCCATTGAGCCTTCCCTATTAAAGGGTAGACACAGATAGCGCTCTGGTAACTACACCACTACACTATCTGTTGGTGGACGACGTTGGAACCATTATCAGTACATCTCCTCGACCTCAGGTGGCAGATGAGGTCATCGAATGGAAATCGAGTTCGTCTTTGGAGGGGTACTAATTCATTTTCCGGCAGCGTATTTAAGTACTATGTAATATATTAAAGTTATCTTGACGATATTGTTTCCGGCTCGGGTGGCCGAGCGGTTCTAGGCACTACAGTCTGGAGCCGCGCCGCCGCTACGGTTACAGGTTCGAATCCTGCCTCGGGCATGGCTGTGTGTGATGTCCTTAGATTAGTTAGGTTTAAGTAGTTCTAATTTGTAGGGGACTGATGATCTTCGCAGTTAAGTCCCATAGTGCTCAGAGCCATTTGAACCATTTTGAGGATGTTGTTAATTCTTCAGTTAGAGTGCTTTAGTGTTAGTAAAATTCTGGATCTTTTTACGACTAGTTACGTAATGCATGGGCGGTTAATCTATACTTCGTCAGCTTGCAGCTTTAAACCGAAGGCCGTCGTCTAGCACGGAACACATTATACTTGTAAATGAACTGAGCTTCATTAATGTCTCAACGAATGTGCAGTCTGTAGAGAATAGGAAGTCATTTTAAAATACAGTAGTAATCTGAAGTTAGGCGCAATATGTAATAGAATTTGAGTAGCAGCAATGATGTCCAAGAGTATTTTTCGTCAGTTTTTTGCTATTCACTACGAAATTAGTAACAGTTGCTATCCTCCTAGCCTGAGTTTCGAATCACTGCCAGCCGTAGACGAACACAATATGCTTTACCTGTGTTTTCACCAAGCGTGATGATGTCATCGATCTAGCCGCCCACTGTGAACGCGCGATGCGGACACATCCACAAAACGGGCGATAATGGGATCGGTAACCGAAATCGCTACTCGCATTTCAAAGAGAGAGCTACGCTCAAGCCTAAATTGAAGCAAAGACTTTTGCTGCTGCTGCGATTAAAAGCAGAATCTGGCCGGCGGGATGGCTCTCCGGTGTTAGCCCGTGACAGAAAAAAAGGGCCGGCCGTTTTAGCGACGCGTAGGTGTGTGCGCGCAGCGCGTGTGGCGCGCTGGGGCCTGCGCACCTTTCATCCTGCCGGAGGCCGTCCATCCCGTCCCCCCAATCAGTGCGCAGCCGCTTTGTCGCCCGCCGTCAGCCGATTGGATTACCACGGCGGGCCGGCCTGGACAGCGCCGGTAATTGCGTTTTCTGACGGCTGTCGCGCGCGCTCGGGTATTTCCGGCTCCGTCCGCCGCTGGTGCGGCTGACGCGCCGGCCGCCAGCGAGTGGCGGGGACTCCCCCGCTCCCACGGATCTCCGGGTGCGTGTTGGTCGGCCTGAGGGAGAGGTGCCGATGCGTCCGGCCGTTGCCGGCGTGTGCCGGCACATCCCGCGGGTGCGTCCGTGTATGTGCGTGAGTGCGTGTGCCTGCCGGACCGTGTTGGGAGCGGCCGAGCGCCGCGCTGTCGTAACGAACTTGAGCTAATGTGGCCGTGTCGGTCCGCCCCGTGGGATGAGCAATGCCAGCGCGGACACGGCGGTGCTTGGCCTAACGGCCTCTGGCGCTGATCGCCTGTCGAGCCCAGAGGTCACACCGGGTCACGTGGGGGTCAACGCGTCAAAGGGCTGTCGCGGCACACTGTCCGAAATTTTCAAACCTGCTATAACTCTGATTCTCAGACCTTCTCGTATCGCGACCCGTGAATATCCTCCAATAACTTTTACCTTCTAAATTAAGCTCTAGATTGAACAAATCTGAACACCCACCATCTCAAATAACGACGTAGATCAGGAATATTTTCATTAACAACACGCAGTCTTCAGCGACAATATTTCACTTCGCTGTTCTAAAAATAGAAAAAAATATAAAAAAATCTTAACACCTTTTCTCAAATGATCACCTTCAGATTATGAATAAAACAGTAATAAGCATCTGTTTAAGCAGATTTAAAAAAAAAAATAGGTGTGAGCCCCTCCACGCTCGGATAAGCATGGTGGCCAACTCAAAAGGTCTACTGTCACCTCTGCATTGTTAGTGTTTAGAATCGAGGAGGTCGCAGGAGCGAGGAACTGCGAGGTTATCCGTACCTCTGGGTAGGGTTATCCATTAATACGGGCGCATCTGGGTGATAGATATAGTCGAAAAAGCTCGACAGAGTCAAACTTGAAAGAAGAGCGGTTTGAAGGGCAGAGGGAAAAAAGTGCCAAGGCAAGTGCCAAGGGAAGAAAACCTCTGCGACAGTGTCAACTTTGGTAGTAAGGGCTGTAGCGGTTTCTTGCTATCTGCGATAGATCGTGCAAGGTAAGGTTATGTTAGCGGTTGGGTATCATGCATCAGTACCATAGAAGCAATGCCAGATTGTCATCGAATGATCAGTCCTGTCGAGGAGGTGAGCGCTGCTGCTGCTGGGCCGACGATGCCTCCTGGGTCAGCTGCTGCTGCTGCTCCTGTAACATAGCCATGTCGTTGTAGGTTTGTCAGTTCGATGGTCCTGACGGAACTGGCAGTGTGATATGTGTTGGGGGTTTGTTTGTGAGTGGTGTATGGCTTCCCTGCGATTGCCAGTTCTCATGGCAGGGGCTCAGCTAGCAAGCTAGTCAGTGGCTGGTGTGCAGGGGCTCGCCTCATTGTGTCGTTGGCGTAGATGACGAAGTTTCCATAGATGGTTAGTCCCTAAGGAGTGTCTTTGGGCGCTTGTATTTCCATCTATGGTTGTGATCGTAGTTGCCCAGGTGTAGGATGTGAGGATTGTTGATTTCTTGTACAGTCGTGCGGCGAGTTTTTTGATTACCTCCTGGAGAGTCTCCAGTCGGTATTCTCGGTGAAGGTCCGCTGTCCGCGTGTAACGGGGAGCATTGCTTATGATACGTAATACCTTGTTCTGTATTTTCTGGAGGCGGTCCAGGTGTGTGGACGCTGCGTATCCCCAGACAGGAGCTGCGTATGTCATCAGCATTCTAATCAGTGTCATGTATAATGTCCTAGACACCCTCCTATTGAGTCTACTATTCCTGTTGAACATACGATATAGAGGGAACATATTTAAAACTACACCAGCTGCTTGACCACTGCTTCGCCCGCGTGTGCGTGGGTCACTTATGTTTCACACACATATGGCTCAAATGGCTCTGAGCACTATGGGACTTAACTACTGTGGTCATCAGTCCCCTAGAACTTAGAACTACTTAAACCTAACTAACCTAAGGACATCACACACATCCATGCCCGAGGCAGGATTCGAACCTGCAACCGCAGCAGTCCCGCGGTTCCGGACTGCGCGCCTAGAACCGCTAGACCACCGCGGCCGGCCCACACACATACCTTTATCGTACGAGGGTGTGCTGAAAAATAATGCATCCGAATATTTTATATGCAAACTCATACAGCTTTTTAAATAAAATAAACGTTAACATTCTGACATTCTGCATCTTTATTCTTCATGTCTACATAATTATTTGTCAGCATATCACCCTGGCGACCAGGACATTAATCCCAACGAGAGAGAATTTGTGAAACCGTCTGAAGGATCTTTCTGCATCTACATCTACATCTACATCCCTACTGCGCAAGCCACCTGGCGGTGTGTGATGGAGGGTACCTTGAGTACCTCTATCGGTTCTCCCTTCTATTCCAGTCTCGTATTGTTCGTGGAAAGAAGGATTGTCGGTATGCTCTGTGTGGGCTCTAATCTCTCTGATTTTATCCTCATGGTCTCTTCGCTAGATATACGTAGGAGGGAGCCATATACTGCTTGACTTCTCGGTGAAGGTATGTTCTCGAAACTTCAACAAAAGCGCGTACCGAGCTACTGACCGTTTCTCTAGCAGAGTCTTCCACTAGAGTTTATCTATCATCTCCGTAACGCTTTCGCGATTACTAAATGATTCTGTAACAAAGCGCGCTGCTCTCCGTGGGATCTTCTCTATCTCTTCTATCAACCGTATCTCGTACGGATCCCACACCGGTGAGCAGCTTTCAAGCAGTGGGCGAACAAGTGTACTGTAACCTACTACCTTTATTGTCGGACTGCGTTTCCTTAGGATTCTTCCAATGAATCTCAGCCAGGCATCTGCTTTACCGACGATTAATTTTATATAATCATTCCATTTTAAATCACTCCTAACGCCTAGCCCAGATAATTTATGGAATTAACTGCTTCCAGTTGCTGACCTGCTATTTTGTAGCTAAATGATAAGGGATATTTGTTTCTATGTATTCGCAGCACATTACACTTGTCTACATTGAGATTCAATTGACATTCCCTGCACCATGCGTCAATTCGTTGCAGATACTCCTGCATTTCAGTACAATTTTCCATTTTTACAACCTCCCGGTATACTATAGCTTCATCCGCAAAAAGCCTCAGTGAACTTCCAATGTTATCCACAAGGTCATCTTTGACTTTGTTGACGGAGCCAAAACCTAACCAGTACTTGCACCATTTCACACTATCGAAGAGAAGTTCTCGAAGGTGTTCGGTAGGTTTTGGGGACAAATGAAACTCAGATGGTGCCAAGTCGGGATTGTATAGAGGATGCTTATGATAGTGAACCCAAGGCGTCAGATTGTTGCAGATGTCGCAACGCTCATGTGTGGTCTGCATTGTCATGCTGAAGGAGAGGTACTCCATGTGTGAAGGAACTCCTCGAATTCGAAATTCGATTACAGCACGCTATTTCTCTCGCACCAACATAGTTATATCACACACCGCCATTTTACACGCTACAATTCGAAGCCATCTAGTGACAAGAGGGCTGTAAATTTGTGGACACGAAGACTAAAGATGTAGAATGGTAATGACATCCGTTTTATTTAAAAAGCTTTAAGAAGTTTCATATAAAAATTTAGGGAGCATCGCAATTTCAGTACGCCCTCAATTCTCACACGTATATATGCACATATTCATCCGTATCTCTAGCGAGTTTTGCTCAAACGTTTTATCTTAATTCTGAGTAAACTCGTAATTCGACCAGTAACTGGCTCTCGTCTCGAGGTAAAGAACCGTCACTGGTAACTGTCTGATTCTCCGCTGTCTTACACTGTGGAACTCTTAGAGACAACGTTAATATATTTGTAGTATAGCGCCATGCGACATGATCTTCTCCAATTTATGTACGATAACGCTGGAAGCTGAAGAAGCGAACTAAAATTTGTGCTGCGGCCGAGACTCGAACATGATCTTCGACACTGAAACACGCTGGCAACATTATTGGCTCGCTACAATGCTCATTTTAACATGGGGTTGATGCACTGAACTACGTAAATAATGTACAGACGGCGCTTCATCTTTCTAAAGTGTTCCAAGTCAACTAATTATAAGATACAAATACCAACAGCGGGTTTTCGGACGTTCCTACATTTCACTCCTCATCATCCTATCCCTTTCCTTAGCAGTATTGCAGATATCTTACTCCCACAGTATTTCTATACAAGTAATGACACACGTTTAATACAAATTTTGGTTGAAATTTTTCCAGGCGCTCCTGAGCTATGCTTTCATATCACCCGTTTCACACCCAACCCTCAGCCGTAGGAGTACTAGGTGTGTCTCATGTCGCAGTATTTTTTCTTCAAGCGGTAGAGATATATGCTGATATGTCACTGTCTTTGTACCCCCACCCCCCCACCCCTCTCCCCCACGTTCACCTCCACCTCTACCCCCAATTCTATGGGCGGAACATCATCTGGCGGTCAGCAAGGATGCAGTGATCCCAAAAACTATGGATTTGATACTAATATAGGTCATCATTTAATATTTTTACATTTCACACCATCTCACCCCATCCCACCTTCGGACGGGGTGGGGTAGGCATATATTATACTCACGACATTTTTATATAAATAATTATATATCTGCTCAGGGAGTGGGTGTTGTGTTGTCCTAATCATCGTCATTTCATCCCCATCGACGCGCAAGTCGCCGAAGTGGCGTCAAATCGAAACACTTGCACCCGCCGAACGGTCTACCCGACGGGAGGCCCTAGTCACACGACAACACAAGCTGTGAAAAGTTAAAGGTCTTTTTTGTAAAAGATCTCAGTCATAAACTGTAGATCAATAACAATATCTTTGTACCAGACTTCTAATAGCATTCAGTAATCTCCCACGTATTACTAATCCCACTTTGTGTCGTGCAAATGCATGAGTCAGGAATGATGGGTAAGATGAATGGGGTAAATGGTAGGTGGAATGGGGAATAGCTAGACAACTAATAATGCGCGGTTTTATACCAACACGCTTGAGACCTATAGCTCCATTCTCAAGGACTACATCGGCGTTTTTTGACCGTTACATCTGCTCCAGTTTATCACCTACATTATGTCACGAAATTTTTATTTGCATAAGTGGAAAATTTCCACTTTTGCTCTTATAATTCGAGTAATGTAATATGTTTATGGCTGTATAGCTATAACAGCTTCATATAGTGTAAAGTGTTACTGTTGTACTTGTGAAATACAATATTTGTCTCTTTATTCACACAAATTAATGGCTGCTATCGACAGACGATCTCATGTCGATGTCATACATCTAAATTTCCAGAACGCCTTGGTCACAATTCCTGAGAACAGTATTTCTAATCACATTGCCTGTCTACGGAATAGGGCCTCAGCTGAGCACCCGGCTTCTTAATGATCAGCGGGAAAGCTCAAAGGTCGTTGTTGTTGTTGTTGTTGTTGTTGTTGTGGTCTCCAGTCCTGAAACTGGTTTGATGCATCTTTCCATGCTACTCTATCCTGTGCAAGCTTCTTCATCTCCCAGTACCTACTGCAACCTACATCCTTCTGAATCTGCTTAGTGTAGTCATCTCTTGGTCTCCCTCTACGATTTTTACCCTCCACGCTGCCCTCCAATACTAAATTGGTGATCCCTTGATGCCTCAGAACATGTCCTACCAACCGATCCCTTCTTCTGGTCAAGTTGTGCCACAAACTTCTCTTCTCCCCAATCCGATTCAATACTTCCTCATTAGTTATGTGATCTACCCATCTAATCTTCAGCATTCTTCTGTAGCACCACATTTCGAAAGCTTCTATTCTCTTCTTGTCCAAACTATTTATCGTCTATGATTCACTTCCATACATGGCTACACTCCAAACAAATACTTTCAGAAATGACTTCCTGACACTTAAATCTATACTCGATGTTAACAAACTTCTCTTCTTCAGAAACGCTTTTCTTGCCATTGCCAGTCTATATTTTATATCCTCTCTACTTCGACCATCATCAGTTATTTTGCTCCCCAAATAGCAAAACTCCTTTACTACTTTAAGTGTCTCACTTCCTAATCTAATTCCCTCAGCATCACCCGACTTAATTCGACTACATTCCATTATCCTCGTTTTGCTTTTGTTGATGGTCATCTTATATCCTCCTTTCAAGACACTATCCATTCCATTCAACTGCTCTTCCAAGTCCTTTGCTGTCTCTGACAGAATTACGATGTCATCGGCGAAGCTCAAAGTTTTTATTTCTTCTCCATGGACTTTAATACCTACTCCAAATTTTTCTTTTGTTTCCTTCACTGCTTGCTCAATATACAGATTGAATAACATCGGGGATAGACTACAGCCCTGTCTCACTCCCTTCCCCACCACTGCTACCCTTTCATGTCCCTCGACTCTTATAACTGCCATCTGGTTTCTGTACAAATTGTAAATAGCCTTTCGCTCCCTGTATTTTACCCCTGCCACCTGCAGAATTTTAAAGAGAGTATTCCAGTCAACATTGTCAAAAGCTTTCTCTAAGTCTACAAATGCTAGAAACGTAGGTTTGCCCTTCCTTAATCTAGCTTCTAAGATAAGTCGTAGGGTCAGTATTGCCTCACGTGTTCCAACATTTCTACTGAATCCAAACTGATCTTCACCGAGGTCGGCTTCTACTAGTTTTTCCATTCGTCTGTAAAAAACTCGCGTTAGTACTTTGCAGCTGTGACTTATTAAACTGATAGTTCGGTAATTTTCACATCTGTCAACACCTGCTTTCTTTGGGATTGGAATTATTATATTCTTCTTGAAGTCTGAGGGTATTTCGCCTGTCCCATACATCTTGCTCACCAGATGGTAGAGTTTTGTCAGGACTGGCTCTCCCAAGGCCGTCAGTAGTTCCAATGGAATGTTGTCTACTCCAGGGGCCTTGTTTCGACTCAGGTCTTTCAGTGCTCTGTCAAACTCTTCACGCAGTAGCGTATCTCCCATTTCATCTTCATCTACCTCCTCTTCCATTTTCGTAATATTGTCCTCAAGTACATCCCCCTTGTATAGACCCTCTATATACTCCTTCCACCTTTCTGCTTTCCCTTCTTTGGTTAGAACTGGGTTTCCATCTGAGCTCTTAATATTCATACAAGTGGTCCTCTTTTCTCCAAATGTCTCTTTAATTTTCCTGTAGGCAGTATCTATCTTACCCCTAGTGAGATAAGCCTCTACATCCTTACATTTGTCCTCTAGCCATCCCTGCTTAGCCATTTTGCACTTCCTGTCGATATCATTTCTGAGACGTTTGTATTCCTTTTTGCCTGCTTCATTTGCTGCATTTCTATATTTTCTCCTTTCATCAATTAAATTCAATATTTCTTCTGTTACCCAAGGATTTCTACTAGCCCTCGTCTTTTTACCTACTTGATCCTCTGCTGCCTTCACTACTTCATCCCTCAAAGCTATCCATTCTTCTTCTATTGTATTTCTTTCCCCCATTCCCGTCAATTGCTCCCTTATGCTCTCCTTGAAACTCCGTACAACCTCTGGTTCTTTTAGTTTATCCAGGTCCCATCTCCTTAAATTCCCACCTTTTTGCAGTTTCTTCAGTTTTAATCTACAGGTCATAACCAACAGATTGTGGTCAGAGTCCACATCTGCCCCTGGAAATGTCTTACAATTTAAAACCTGGTTCCTAAATCTCTGTCTTACCATTATATAATCTATCTGATACCTTTTAGTATCTCCAGGGTTCTTCCATGTATACAGCCTTCTTTTATGATTCTTGAACCAAGTGTTACCTATGATTAAGTTGTGCTCTGTGCAAAATTCTACCAGGCGGCTTCCTCTTTCATTTCTTTGCCCCAGTCCATATTCACCTACTACGTTTCCTTCTCTCCCTTTTCCTACTACCGAATTCCAGTCACCCATGACTATTAAATTTTCGTCACCCTTCACTATCTGAATAATTTCTTTTATTTGATCATACATTTCTTCAATTTCTTCGTCATCTGCAGAGCTAGTTGGCATATAAACTTGT
The DNA here is from genome assembly GCF_023897955.1 of Schistocerca gregaria. Lineage (NCBI taxonomy): Eukaryota > Metazoa > Arthropoda > Insecta > Orthoptera > Acrididae > Schistocerca > Schistocerca gregaria. The sequence goes on along the minus strand of NC_064921.1, from coordinate 514,448,689 downwards.
ACTACTGTAGTAGGTGTGGGCTTCGTATCTATCTTGGCCACAATAATGCCTTCACTATGTTGTTTGTAGTAGCTTACCCGCATTCCTATTTTCCTATTCATGATTAAACCTACTCCTGCATTACCCCTATTTGATTTTATGTTTATAACCCTGTAGTCACCTGACCAGAAGTCTTGTACCTCCTGCCACCGAACTTCACTAATTCCCACTATATCTAACTTTAACCTATCCATTTCCCTTTTTAAATTTTCTAACCTACCTGCCCGATTAAGGGATCTGACATTCCACGCTCCGACCCGTAGAACGCCAGTTTTCTTTCTCATGATAACGACATCCTCTTGAGTAGTCCCCGCCCGGAGATCCGAATGGGGGACTATTTTACCTCCGGAATATTTTATCCAAGAGGATGCCATCATCATTTAATCATACAGTAAAGGTTCATGCCCTCGGGAAAAATTACGGCCGTAGTTTCCCCTTGCTTTCAGCCGTTCGCAGTACCAGCACAGCGAGGCCGTTTTGATTATTGTTACAAGGCCAGATCAGTCAATCATCCAGACTGTTGCCCCTGCAACTACTGAAAAGGCTGCTGCCCCTCTTCAGGAACCACACGTTTGTCTGGCTTCTCAACAGATACCGCTCCGTTGTGGTTGCACCTACGGTACGGCTATCTGTATCGCTGAGGCACGCAAGCCTCCCCACCAGCGGCAAGGTCCATGGTTCATGGGGGGGAAGGTCGTAGTAACCGACAGAAAGTCATCTTATGCCAATGAAGTTCTATCTAGTGTTACCCAAGGAAGCATTATGGGACCTCTGCTGTTCTAGGATTAGATTAGATGTAATTAGATTGGCTGCAGATAATGTCGTCCTTTACTGTCTACTAAAGCTATCAGAAGATCAAAATAAAGCATAAAATTTATTAGACAAGGTACCTATATGGTGGTAAAAGTGACAGTTAGCTCTGAACTACAAATAGTGCAAGATACTTCACATGAATGCTAAGAAATTGCACAAATTATACAAATTTAGAAGTTGTCGTTTCAATTAAATATCTAAAGATTACGGCTTCGAATAAAATAAATTTTAACCATCAGATAAATGCTGTGGTAATGTGAACCAAAGACGGTCTGTTGGCCGGACATTTGAGAACTTTCAATAAATGTGCTAAGGTGACTTCTAGCTTCAGGCTCACCCGTGTACTTTTGGAGTGCTACAGCACGGCATGCGGAAGAAAACTAGAAATAGTACACGGAGAACATCGAAAAAATTCAAAGAAGGAAATTTCGTTTCATAATAACGAGAAACAGAGGAGAGAGCTTCACACATTTGAAGAGAGATATGGAATAGCAGTTATTAAATAAAAAGTGTTTATCGTTGCTGCGAAATCCTTACGCGAACTTTCAAACACCAACTTTTCCCTCTGAATGCCAAAATATTTTTTTGATTCCCAGCAATACAGTGAAAAACCACCAGTTTGATAAAGTAAGAGAAACCAGAGCTCACATGGAAAGATGTAGATGTTGTTCGAGAGTGGGGCGGTAAACAAATAATCTAAAAGTGATTCTGTGCATACCTTGCCGATAAATTAAATATGGAAGTGGGCTGGTTGTGAATATCTTAATACACTTCAAGTCTTTTTATGAAGTAAGTTCAACTCGATTTCTAAACTAAACGAAACATTTCACGGCACTCGTTTCAGAACTGCTACAAATTCGTCAGGCAGTAGACGGCGCCCCTCGAACTGTCAACACAACTGGAACTGCTAAGAGTATCCTACGCCACATCGCTGGCAAACGAGTTATACACAATGCTGGTGACTACTTTGAAGGTCCGTAAAACTTTGAAAAACGTATCTATTTTGACGAGCTGTATATAAACAGTGGCCACTACTAAAATTCCAACCCTCGTGTGTACTTTCCAGACAGACATTCGGGGACATAGACATAATCAGAGCTGTCTGGCCGGCCGTTGTGGCCGAGCTGTTCTAGGCGCTTCAATCTGGAACCGCGCGACCGCTACGGTCGCAGGTTCGAATGCTGCCTCGGGCATGGATGTGTGTGATGTCCTTAGGTTAGTTAGGTTTAAGGTAGTTCTAAGTTCTAGGGGACTGATGACCTTAGATGTTAAGACCCATAGTGCTCAGAGCCATTTTTTAGAGCCGTCTGCTGTGTACACCTACGTCAGTCCACATGCCTGATGTATAAAATCTTCGTGGCGGTTAAAAATGATGTGGATCTCTACAGTACTGAGATCATCATTTGTACTTATTATAAAGGCGAAACGTTAAACGCCCCAGTTCCTGGTCATGTCAGACACATCGAATTGGTGTTGAGTAAACATGCTGCTATTACCAAAGATTGAATGACTGTTTGATCATATTTTGCATGCATTTTGTTATTAATGAAACAAGTATTCTTGGAATATAAACAAAGGGGACGCCATCGGAATCGTCTGTTTAGAAAACAAAAGCACATGACATCATACGCAGAGAATCTCTCTCCGGAATACTGGCTGAATATGGATTAGATCCGAGGAAAATACACATCATAAATAAAACAGTCGCAGAAGTTTTGAAACGTAAAATTTATGGGAGAACAGAGCAACTAATATGAAATAGACAGAGCACGACGGCAGGATGGCCTGTCTCCATCGGTATTCAGCTACGCCCGCATAAATATTGTTAAAGAATCGAGAAACGCAGGTGGACCAAAACATCGTCCAGAAGCTAAACTCAAAGGTTTGGAATAGAAAATCTAGAATTTGCTGACACCATTGCAATAATGATCAAATACGTCACAGCTTATCTAAAATAATTATTTTTGTTATAGAGGCATACACAGAGAAATGGACAACTACCATCCGAAAAAGTGTTTTTGACGGATATCTTAACAGCTCCGAGTGAATTTAAAATTGGCAATAAAGTATTCCATGCCAAAAACTGTACTATTACTGAAAAATGTAACGACACTACATCCATTGAAATCAGACTTCCAAAATTAGAAACCACGTTTTGTTTAACAAAAAAATGTATTCGTAACATAAAACTAATCTCCTGAAACTATAAAATCAGACATTATACAGTATACAATACCAATGAAAACAGAAACACCTTACGCATCAGAGACATGAGAGCAATGAGAGGTAAAATTATACAAAATTTACGGTATATATCTGAAGATAAGGAATGAAAGATGGAAAACGTCAATATCCAATTATAAAGCTTGAAGCAAATTATACTTTCACGGTTACAATACAATACTGCGGAAGGCATATAAAGGACGGATCCAAACAACTTAATCCGTCAGATTCACGAGCTTTTGAATAACAGGAATCGTAGACGCAGCTGGAATAACAAATCGAAGAGAACTGTAAGGAATAAAGCTCACGAAACCTACACGCTGGAGTGAGGACAGTCAAGTTGCGGAGGTATTCAGCTAAGATAGTAGGAAGAAACACCAGAGAAAACACGTTCAATCGTTGCGTGTGGTGAGTATCGGCCTAAACGGAAGACCAGCAAGTAGTAATTTCACTCGGTTCTAAGCAGGGCATTAGCAAAAGAAGAAACAAGCTTTCGACTGTGGCGAAGTTTTGAAGAAATTTGCATTGCTATCTTCTAATACGTCACTTAGGAAACTGTGTTAATGCACTGCAGTGCTGATGACTCTTCTAATTGTTCATATAAACCCATTTAATGTTCCTAGTCCATTTTCTTTATATACGAAAATCGTGTTTTATTGTGGGTGATTCACAGTGGGCAGCTATGTCTGATTGTGAGTAGTTACGCTTCAATAGGAACTGATGTGCTCACAGCGCTGTTTGTGAAAATATAGCGCTACTCCTGCTTGAGGTACACTCAGAGATTAACAGAGGCCATAAATATTTATGCGCACTCTACGACAAAGAATAAATAATATAAAAGTAATAAAAACTTATCAAGAAGATATCATCCGAATGGGATGGAGATCGGTAAGCGCTATGTACCTGCACAGTCAGACAAATGATTACAATTTCAAAATCCGGCCGCGGTGGCCAAGCGGTTCTAGGCGATACAGTCCAGAACCGCGCGACTGCTACGGTCGCAGGTTCGAATCCTGCCTCGGGCATGGATGTGTGTGATGTCCTTAGGTTAGGTAGGTTTAAGTAGTTCTAAGTTCTATGGGACTGATGATCTCATATGTTAAGCCTCATAGTGCTCAGAGCCATTTAAACCAATTTGAACAATTTCAAAAATTGGATGATTTAATCAAAAGAAAGAGCTTCACAGATTGAACAAGTCAATAAAGCGTTGACCCACCTCTCGTTCCTGTACGAGATGTTATTCTACTTGGCTCTGATTGACAGAGTTGTTGGATGTCCTCCTGAGGGTACCATGCCACATTCTGTCCAACTGGCACGTTAGATCGTCGAAAGCCCGAAGTGGTTGGAGGTCCCTGCTTTTAATCTTCCAAACATTTTCAACCGGGAGGGATCCGGCGATCTTTCCGGCCAGGGTACGGTCTGGCAAGCACGAAGACAAGTAGTAGAACCTCTCACCGGGCGCGAGTGGGAATTGTCTTGCTGAAATGTAAGCCTAGGATGGCTTGCCATGTAGGGCAACAAAACGGGGCTTAAAATATCGTCGAGGCACCGCAGCGCTGTAAGGGTGATACGGTTGACAACCAAAGGGGTAATGCTCTCAGATCATGACTCGTGGTTGTCGGACCATATGACGGACGAGAGTTACGTTGGTATCCCACAGCAGACCGGGGCGTCTTCACTGGTGGCCCAGTTCAAAGTAAGGCTCATCACTAGAGACAGTTCTACTACAGTCAATGAGATTTCAGGCTGACGACGTGTCTGGAGAGCCCCGAACGCTGGTGGGATACCAACTTTACTGTCTCCTGCCATATGGCACATCAAACAGGAGTGTTGGTCTGAGGTGCCATTTATTTTCACAGCAGCATCCCTTTTGGTGTTATCCGCGGCATGTTACAGCACAGCGGTACGTCGACGATTATCGACGACTCGTTCTGTTGCCCTTCATGGCAAATCACCCTGCGCTTACATTCCAGGAAGATATTGGCCGTCGGCAGGTGGTGAGAGTTTGTATTACTTGCTTTCGTGCTTGGCAAACCCTACCCTGGCAGAAAAAGTCACCGGATTTCTTCCTAACCCAATCAGCTCGGGATTTTCACAGTATAGCGTACCATTGGACATAATTGGACACGATAGCCCTCATCAGACATACAACCAATCTATCAATCAACTGCAAGCCGAATAGTTTCCCGAGCTGGCCCAACATTTCACTGACTTGCTTATCTTGTGAATCTCCATTGGATAAATCATTCAGCTTTATCTTACACTGTAACCATTTGTGTGTACATGTACACCACAAGGTACACCATCAGGGACGAAAAAAAAAAAAACATAACACGGTAAATATTTCAGTCCGTTACCGAAATGAAATTAACGTTACAATCAACCAAAAAGTCAAGAATCATGTGGGTGAGTTCATCCAGAATAAACCGAATGAAAAAATACAAGAAACACAAAACTGAACAGAATACCTATACCATTCAAACGAAGAAAGTGATATCAAGCACCTTTGCATAAAAGTAAGACACAAACAGAAAATAAAATACAGAAATTTTTCAGAGAATAGACCGATCGAAAGAATTCAAAAAACGCATAGAGAGAATCGAATATTTCGCTTGACATAAATAGTTCAAACGAAGGCAGCAATACAAAAAGCCCATACACAATCATAAAAATCAGTAGTGCAGTTTTACATATAGATATGTCAGTGGCACATAGACATCCACACCCCCCCCCCCCCCTTCCCTTCAAATTGAACAAACGAAACACAACTCTGAAAACCCTCACGTCAAAAGCACTTTCTTTCAACAAAGTAAAATCTCACAAAAAATGAAGAAGCTCATGAAATGTACTGAGCAACCATAGACAACTCCAAATTAATCAAAGCTAGCCAAAAAACGTACTACACACACACAAGGGCGCGCACACACTCACTCATACACACACACACACACACACACACACACACACACACACACACAAATGGTTCAAATGAGTCTGATCACTATGGGACTTAACATCGGTGGTCATCAGTCCCCTAGAACTTAGAACTACTTAAACCTAACTAACCTAAGGACGACCGTAGCAGATGCACGGTTCCGGACTGAAGCGGCTAGAACAGCTCGGCGACCGCAGCCGGCCACACACACACACACACAAAAGCAAACAAATTCAATATAGAAAACAACAAAACATTCAAACATAACACTAAATCAAATAAACACAAACATTCAGTATTAAAAAAAAAAAAAAAAAACAAGAAACTGATGAAAACCACCAGAACAAAAACCAGAAACAAGTAAATAGGCAATAACTGCCAAATATTCAATTCTGTTCAGCTGAACCATTATCACGAAGTCACAAAAACGAACATCCATCACAAGAGATAGCTCCCGTTAAAATCATTACCCCTAAAACACGGTCCATTTCATATACGCCGCAGCTCCATGACGTCACATTCGAAAAAAAAAACAGTCAAATATCTTTGAGAACCAAGGTTATAAATACGATCAGTACGCTTTTCGTTCGCAGCCATTTGAACTGTACACTTGGGTTCCTGTCTAACCTAACCCTCAATAAACGTGACACATTTCAAAAACGACCAAATAGCTGTAATAAAAAAGATTATAATCTCAATCACTAATCCTTTTTCGCAACAATTTAAACTGTGCTCCTAGACTCCTGAGCAACCTTACCGTCGGAAATCGCGCCAAAACAGGAAAGAAACACCGAAATAGGCTTTTTGTGACAAACACAATTAAAATTATTATCGCTACTACTTTCTCCAGCAACAATTACGTCAGTTGTGCTCTCAGGTTCCACCATTGCCACACCTTCGTAAATCACGACATATTTCGAATGAACTGCATAGTTTATAAATATCACAGTTTACATCGGTGTCTGAGACAGCAAAATGTCACATTTAGTGAAAGGGCGCTTACATACTTACGCATCGTAAACTCATGAAGTCACACAGGACGTCATAGGTCAAATCAGTCGGATAGAATCGGACCGTGCGCTTGAACGAAAAATGCCGCACTATGAGCGGATTAGGAGCTACGTATTACATGAAAACGTAGAACTCGTAACAGCTGTATTTGAGCTGCTGAATGATAGTAGTGCTGTGTCTAGAATCGTCATTACTTAGTAAACACTAACCACCAGCCATCGCTTCGTGGAATAGCACTATCTGCGGCCAGATAACTTGTCTCGCATAAACGTAATAGATTACATACACCTTCCTAGTCAAGCATTCCATCTAATAGTGAAAACTGTATCAGATTCCTTCAGTAGTTCTTGAAATTAGCCTTTTACTTACAGATACAAAAACGCGGTAGTGGACTTTAATTTGTAATATATGTAGCTTTTTGACCTACCGAAATGGTTCCGATAAGAATAATTCCCGTCTTGAATAAATTTCAGTGATGTCATATTATGGGTCTCGCTGGAAAAATCATACCTTCTAGGAATTTAATTAGGTAATTTCCAAGAATTTTTGTCTATCGAAGCCACGGACTCCAAACGATAGATATCGAACGTGCGAATGTAAATCGATCACGCGACTGTGATGCGGGGGTTATGAGCATGTTTAGAGTGGTCACTACAACAAAGACAAAAGAAGAGCGTTACTAAAATACTTGTAATTACAAAGGAAACGACTTACCTCACTCGTCGTTGATGTTGTCATGAGAAAGTCCATTTGATGTGTACACTACGGGAAGCATTCCCTTTTTGCCGTAACCTGGGCAAACTCTGCCAATGTCACGTAAAAATATTCGTAGAGTGTCACATGCGTCAACTTTTCCTTGCAAATGCAAGTTATGGAAATGGAGGTAGTGAAACAAGTAGAGTTCGTCTCTTTCTCCTCGATGCCCTTCTCTTTTAATGGAAGACTTCACAGATTTCCACAACCGATTGATGTTCTGTATGGGCATACTGGGGTCATCGGAAGACACGAACTCTTCAGAGTGGTTGACGAACTCGTGGTGGAATCCTTCCGCTTTCAGTATTTTTTAGAACTGAAAGTCGTCTGTAATGACTTTACTACCGGGCCGTATGAAGTGCTTTATGAAACCGACTTAAGTTCCCTTGTCTCTGGACAACAATCTCACAATAAAACACTTCCGAGACTCTCGTTCTATGCCACCGAGTATATTTGATTTCATTCTTTGAATGTCGTCTTCTCTGATTTTTTCCTTCTTGCTATGTGCGTTTCGTCCACTTCAACAACTTTACTTGATCCACCGGTCGGTGCACTGTCGTTCGTCAGTATTACATAACACACTTCTTTGCAAAGCCGAAATAGTCGCACATGGTATAAGTAAAGAAGTCAGTTTCCGATGCTGTTGCCTGCAGGGTGTAGTCCCTAATCCACCAAGATGGAAGAACTGCGCTGGTCTGGATGGATAATAATAGTCAAACCATGTTTTCTTCCTGACAGTGGTTTGTTTTCCACACTTTCCGCAATGAAATTTCAACGGTATTTCAGTGTCAGAACTCTTTTTACGAAGCTTTACACACTTTCGCCCCACAGCAGTCTACACAGTCCCTCCTTTTCTCATCCAGTATTAGTCCATGTTTGTGACAAAAAGTCAAACAATATTCTACATTGTATAAGCATGCAATTAGATTCTTCCACGTAAGGTAATCGGCCGAAGAAACGTCAACAACGCCAAACATCCCACTCACTACCAACGTAAACCGTTTGGGTTTCCCTTGCATTTCACAAATAATTTATCATAACGCCCGCCAACACAATCGCCTGATCGATTTACAATATCACGTTCGATATCTATCATTTGGAGCCCGCGATAGGCAAACATTCAGGGAAATTACCTTTACTTACCTGCGTCTCAGAGTCTATCATGTAGTCCAAAGGAGTGCACGTTGTTATGGTCCCTGCCGCCAGTAGCGTACTGGTCCACGCTTGCTCCGTGGCCTTTGACGACCAGCAACTGCACATCGCTCGACAACCGCGGAACAGATTGGCACCATTGTTGTACCAACGCTGTGCACGTCCGCACCGAACCAGGTGCCGCAGTGGTCTGCACGCTTACCTCGCATTTGGGAGGACGACGATTCCAACCTGCGTCCGGCCATCCAGATGATTTTCCAAAATCGCTCCTAGCAAATGGTGGGATGGTTCCTTTGAAAGGGCACGGTCGATTTCCTTTCTGCTCCTTGACACAATACAAGCTTGTGCTCCGTCTCTAATGACTTCGACGTCAACGGGACGTTAAACCCCGTCTTCTTTCCTTTTGCGATATACGTCCGAGCAAAACAATTTCCTCAAAAATTGCGCTACTAGCAGGGGTACGGCCCGCCAGTTTCGCCCTCAAACCTCATCATTGTGCTGCCCTCATCCGGTGATGTAGCGAAATACGCAATTCGAGGGATGGATAGTATAACTGTTTGTATAGTGGTTAGAGTAATTTTTTGCCGTGACCTGCTACTGTGTCTACCAGAGGAGTGGGAACTACCGGAGAACATTCTGGCGGCGACATCCAAGACTCTCTCTGAGTAGGATTGTGTCGGAAGGCAAAGCCTGCAATGACTGTACGTCGCTGGTGAATGGTAAGCTGTCATAGAACAATGTTGGAGTTTTCGCCGTTCCTCACGACCCTTTGTTTATATCTTATTACGAACTCATTTTGGCTTAATCGTATTATGATGGTGTAAGCCCTTTTCTCTTTTATACAAGTACGATTCATCATGTTTTTTTAAATTGATACTTGTACATAGACCAGTAAACCTCGACTCATTAAAAAACCTGCCTCCCATGAACAAAACAGCTTCAAACGTCTGAGTCTACAAATGGGTTAATGTGTTAAATATTTGACGCTAAACAAGAAGGTGACAGCAGGTTTAGAAAATCCAGAATGAGATTTTCACTCTGCAGCGGAGTGTACGCTGCAGAGTGAAAATCTCGTTCTGGAAACATCCCACTTGCTGTGGCTAAGCCATGTCTCCGTATCTTTTCTGCCAGGAGTGCTAGTTCTGCAAGTTTCGCAGGAGAGTTCCTGTGAAGTTTGGAAGGTAGGAGACGAGGTAATGGCAGAAGTAAAGCTGCGAGGAGGAGGCGTGACTCGTGCTTGCGTAGCTCAGACGGCGCCGGCACGGTAACTCAGCGTGTTCCGTCAGAGTTAGCTACCTTCTGTAACAAAAAACTGAGTTAATGGATCAACGACGAACGGAAACGGGTGTATTGCGACGTCAGCACCGAACAGATAAAAAAAATAATAAAAAAAACGGTAGAGCGCTTTCTCGCAAAAGGCAAAGGTCCCGATTTCCATTCTCAGTTTTGCACACAGTTTTAATCTCCCAGGGAGTTAGAAAATGTTTGAAATTATGGATAATGTTTGTTGGTAGTAGGTAAGATTATGAAACACTGGATGAATATAGTCTAGATCATTTGCGCTCCATTTTAAGAAAAAGGAAGTTTTTTACGCATTCAGTGTTTTTGGTGCGCTCAATTTAAAGCAGAATATGTATCGTATAATGATATTATTTTGCTACTACATTCAGTGATATATGTAGATACTTTCGGCAAAGTGTGTTGCGAAAAGAGCTAGAAGAACTGATAAATTAAAGCGTCATGCCTAATAGTGAAGTTTTACTGCGCTCAGTTTAAAGCAGAATCTAGTTTTTCACGCATATAAATATCTATGTCTTATCTCCTGAACTATGTATTGTACGTTGATATAATTTTGAGGGTGAATTCAGTGGTATGTGTTAATACTGTCTCCAAACAGTACTGTGGATTGAGTAAGTAGTCTGACGCTGAAGCAGTACTGCATCAATCGTAAGTGATAATTTTTGTTTCCTTTCATCATTTTAAGTGCTGTGTGTGTGTGGTGGGGTGGGGGGGGTTAGGTGGGGGGGGGGGGCAGTGGGCTCTAAAATACAAAATAAACAAAACCTTCTATTTGCGCTCCACCAGTTAAGTTTCCTCAAGACGAAAATACAGTTTGTAACTGTGATGCTTGTGTCATCTTAATGATTAAATAATAACAATATTGTAAATTACTAAATTCGGTCAGTAACTTAGCGAAATATATAAAATCAAATCTTTCTTACCCCATTAGACAGGCAGATTCCAGGATATTTGATTAGTGATACATATAATGTATGAAAGTGGCATCACTTCGATATTTTATTTACGCGATGTATGATGTTGAGCAGTTGTATTTGTTTTCCTCTTTTCTGAAAGATCTGAAAATGGTCATTATGGACCAAAATCTGTATTGCAACGTCTGTGTATTGTTTGTGATAACCTACAGGAATTAAAGAACAGTATACGATTCTTTCAGAGCATCACTCGGTTCATTCACTTACCAGTACTGCGAAGGGTTCTCCAAACGAACAGTGCGCTAATGTAGTTACTTCTCACTGTATCCACGGCACACTCCGAAAGAAATTCGTGAACTCTCCAGGTCACTGTAGCCAAATACGTAACATCCCTTAAACATTTGAAAGACTAGGTGAGAGTTGCGACATGAAACTTCGATTATTACATATTTATTCTTCATACAAGATGCACACAAGAACTGGCTACCTTATGCTTACTGTAGCAGTACAGATTTTCGATGTGGTTAGATTCTAGATCGATTTATGTGCGTGTTTCAGTGTATAATTTCGAAATCCATTGTGTGAATTAAATGCCGTCAGCAAACTAATAGGTTTGATTAACTGTCTGTCTTTATTTTCATTTTGTTTTTAACAGTTGAAACATTCTAGATTACTTCTTCTTGATGACTTTGCGAAAATTGTGGAGGAAAACATTTCGAACATTTAGAATGATGGTAGTTTCACATAACATTGAAGAGTTTTTAGGGTGTCCCGTAAACTGCGCGCAGTGAAATCTGCACCCACTGGAATTTGTGTTCAGAAAGAGTGAATGAAAGATTCATTAATCCCCCCGTCCGAACTGCACAGCCTGCTCGGGAGATATAAGAGCTGAGGTTACTTATGTGGTGTTAACTTCATAAACTACTGATGAAGAGGGCTGGAGCTGCTCATGGAGAAGTGTAATGCCAAAATATTTATGATAGAAAGTGACTTAAATCATACTATTTTCTTTCTGAAGCTGATGTCGAAATTTCGTTGGAAACTTTGGAAGCAAAAGAAGAAGCAGGAAATAATTCTGACAGTTCTGTGAATTGGGGCTCGAACAATGATTATTGTGCTAATTTAAGTCCGTAGCAAAAACAGAGTAGCTTCCATGCCGAAAGAAAACGTGTACAGTAATAGCTTTCAGATTCAAAGAAAGAGCTGTAAATTTTTTGCAGCAACGAAGAAGAAGAAATGTCTAAAACATAACCAGTGTGGAAAGCAAGTTTCGTTTCATAAAATCTGAACATGAGTTCTGTAAATGGACGAAAAATTTACAGAAAGTGCAAAATATGCGCCAAACTTAAACTCGCAAAAGTGTGAAAGAAAAATTATCTGAAAGATTTTCAACCGCTTGTAAGAGTCAGTGCACAGCTATCAAGGATGATCTACGAGACCGAGTCCTCTGAATTGCAAGTGAAATGAACATTACTGATACCCTGGCTTCTTCCACTTGGTTAAAGAGATACAGGAAACTTCATGGAAAAGGAAGTCACACAGTTACGAACTTTATCTGAAGAAAACGTGTGGGGAAGACGTCTATAAAAGGTAAAGCTGTAGAGAAATTCGTAGCTGACATACAGGCAAAGCTTGAACCTATCCCATAAAAGCTGCGTACAAATGCAGTCAGTCAAGTTTCGTGGGAACCACACTTCATCATTTCGATCGAAAAAAAGGAAGAGTCGATTTGGCAGCCGTTGCATACTACAAGATTAAAAATTAATGCTAGTACTTATTATCAATAGATTACTGTTCCTGCAACTTCATCATTGTCTTCAGAAACAACACAGCAAATCAGAAGCAAAACTTTAAAAAAAGTACTGATTACTTGCAAAAGTCTTGTAACTGATATAGCAAAATCTGTATAAAAGGGTGAGAAAAATTTTCAATGTTACATGTGAAACGTCTTCTTTTCATTTGCAGAGAAGAATTCATTTCTTTTCTTCAACTCATGGTTTGGAGGACAATGAAAAGACCATTGTCATAATCCGGTTTCCACTCAGAACACTGCTGTCAAGAAAAAGAATCCTTCAACAGTGTAAAGCATATTCTGATAATTGTCAGACAGTATAATTTCCTGTTAGTGTTTGTCGTTTCAGGCTGATCAGTGGAACAGTATCGATAAACGTCAGTTGTTGCTGTACTGCTACTTTGTATCACTGCAGTTTACGTATTAGATCAAGTATGCCTAGCACGCAGCACAATATGCAGAGAAACGGCCACCATCATTTATTACTCCATTCTAATTCTCTCTAAATTACTGGGAAGTACCTGAATGATTTTTTTTTTTTTTTTTTTTTTTTTTTTTTTTTTTTGTGGGGTGTGCCTGTTGTAAGGAAAATACACTATTGGCCATTAAAATTGCTACACCAAGAAAATTCAGATGATTAACAGGTATTCAGTGGACAAATATGTTATACTAGAACTGACATGTGATTACATTTTCACGGTATTTGGGTGCATAGATCCTGAGAAATCAGTACCCAGAACACCACCCCTGGAAGTAATAACGGCCTTGATACGCCTGGCCATTGAGTCAAACACATCTTCGATGGCATGTACAGGTACAGCTGCCCATGCAGCTTCAACACGATACCACAGTTCATCAAGAGTAGTGACTGGCGTATTGTGACGAGCCATTTGCTCTGCCACCATTGACCAGACGTTTTCAATTGGTGAGAGATCTGGAGAATATGCTGGCCAGGGCAGCAGTCCAACATTTTCTGTATCCAGGAAGGCCCGTACAGGACCTGAAACATGCGGTCGTGCATTATCCTGCTGAAAAGTAGGGTTTCGCAGGGATCGAATGAAGGGTAGAGCCACGGATCGTAACACATCTGAAATGTAACGTCCAATGTTCAAAGTACCGTCAACGCAAACAAGAGGTGACCGAGACGTGTAACCAATGGCACCCCATACCATGATGAATACACACTTCTAATGTGCGTTCTCCGAGATGTCGCCAAACACGGATGCGACCATCATAATGCTGTAAACAGAACCTGGATTCATCCGAAAAAATGACGTTTTGCCATTCGTGAACCCAGGTTTTTCGTTGAGTACACCATCGCTGGCGCCCCTGTCTGTGATGCAGCGTCAATGGTAACCGCAGCCATGGTCTCCGAGCTGATAGTTCATGCTGCTGCATACGTCGTCGAACTGTTCGTGCAGATGGTTGTAGTCTTGCAAACGACCCCATCTGTTGACTCAGAGATCGAGATGTGGCTGCACGATCCGTTACAACCATGCAGATAAGATGCCGGTCATCTCGACTGCTAGTGATACGAGGGCGTTTGGATCCTGCACGGCGTTCCGTATTACCCTCTTGAACCCCCCGATTCCATATTCTGCTAAGAGTCATTGGATCTCGACCAATGCGAGAAGCAATGTCGCGATACGATAAACCACAATCGCGATAGGGTACAATCCGACCTTTATCAAAGTCGGAAAAGTGATGGTACGCATTTCTCCTCCTTACACGAGGCATCACAACAATGTTGCACAAGGCAACGCCGGCCAACCGCAGTTTGTGTATGAGAAGTCGGTTGGAAACTTTCCTCATGTCAGCGCGTTGTAGGTGTCGCCATCGGCGCCAGCTTTGTATGAATTGTTTGATTGTTAGCGAAACACAAATTATCCAAAAATTATCGTAAGAAGTGTGGTACAAGAACTGTCATAAAATATTTAATATCAACAAATTAAAGTCCTAAGATCATACACTACCTTGAATCTTTTCGCTTTGCTAGTCGCTTTTTTAGCAATTAAATCTGCAACAGTTTAGCTGCCGATATGAACTGTTAGTTACCGAAAAAAATTATCAGATGAGAAAGTTTTGGGGCGGTTTAAGTGCTTAAAATGCACGTGTGTGCAATTTGGCCTTCGTGCTATGCGGCGCTGCGTCCTCTTTTCACGGCTACGTCTGTTTATTCGCTGATTCTAGCGCTAGGCAGCAACTTCTGTACAAATTACTGTGAAACGTCCCCTTAGAACAATTAATACACGACTGGTCTATATGAAACGTCCCCTTAGAACAATTATACAAGATTGGTCTATATGAAACGTACCCTTAGAAAAATTTTACACGACTGTGCTTAAACTGACACACAATATTTTTAGCGCAACGCATTCTGACTTCCAAAAATCCCTACGAAAGAATGGCCCTGACTAACATTAACCTATACGTTTCACAAATCACTTACCTCACAAAAATCTTCCTTACTCAAGCTACTGCAATACAGCGCTGAGGCACAGTTAGCAAATGAAAGGTTTTAATAGAGAACAAACAATGTATTTACCTTAATAGTCATAATATATATATCAGTTCATGACACCAATTCTTACAAATTTCAAAACTCCGCCATCTCTCTCCCCACGTCCACCACTACTGGCGGCTCACCTCCAACTGCCAACGCTATGCGCTGTTAGCATCTAGCTGCCGCTGGCCAACAATACAATGGCGAGTATTACAACAATGCCAACCAGCCACAGACTGTACACGGTACAGCCAGTGATTTTCATACAGAGTGCTACGTGACGGCGGCGTTAGCAATATAAGAACCTAACCAGCCTACTTACATAGCCCCCATGCTCCCCACAAAAAAATTTGCAAATTGTTTTGGGCAGTGGCCAATACAGATTTGAAAATTTTTTTCAAAATTACAATAACAAAGAAATGAAATGCACACACTTATCGATACAATGTTGGTCAAAAGCTAAAATTTTCTCACAGTCCATAAAGACAGTCCTGATCATTCATCACAGTAAAATTGCAGTGTTTTTTTTTCAAAGTCTGAGCAATAAAAGAAATTGCACTTGGAAGCAGCGGATTTCTAAGCAGTCTTGAAGAAGTAGTGTTGTCCTTCCAACGAAAGACAGTGCTGACTCTTGACATGCAGACAGGTAATGGGCCACAGCAGAGTCACGACGTTGAAGACTATCGGTAGGTAGGTCATCACAGAGCAGACCCACTGTAGTCCTGGTAGAGATTACTATTGGTGGGCCATCAGAGGTGCAGACCCACTGCAGTCCTTATAGAAATAATGGTATTGGTGGGTCATCAAAGGTGTAGACCCACTGTAGTCCTTATAGAGATGGCCAGCAGCCATCTGTTTGACTGTGCAGGCGCACAATCACCATTGAAGAGTCTTGAGGATAATATAACAAGTCCATAACCACCACTTGTGCATTCAGAAAAATTGTTTTTGAAATGTCCTTAGAACCAGCAATGCTGTTATCCAGTCCCTTACTGAGTTATCAACACATGTGCAAACACTATCATCCCTACTTCTCACATATTGTCCATATACTATGACCAACAGAAACGTGTGCAGTGAAATGTAATTTACAAGTTACTTAATTTGATGAACTGGTGTCAATTACAGTTTTATAACATAAGAATGCAATAACAAAGGTACAAAATACATCTTTAAAGAACATAACACTACAGATAACATTTGCAGTAGTACAAGCTTTACAAAAGAATCGAAATAGCAAATACATCAGTGTTACAAAAATTACGACATAAGTACATACATAAAAGATCAGAATAACTTTTGAAACATCAACTTCACACATGAGCATTAGAACAAAATAGAATAAATAATGTCTAAACATCTTTACAAAGTAAATAACATATTATTGATGCAAATTATATTTGAGGATAACAGTATTCCTCATCATAGTGAATGTAGCTTAGTATTAGAACAGAAAAAAATCTATGAAACAGTACACGGAGACAGGAAGAAAATAAATACGCAAGGGTACACAAACACATAGTGGGATACACAAAAGGAAAGGACAGCGTTTGTTTTCAGGGTAACATTTGGTACTGGAGTCCAACCGAAAACATCATTCCATAGATCGCCCCTCTTATTTCAACATTTGCTCCAGCCAAAAAAAATTCTATCCATGCATGCTTTCTGCATTCTGTTCTCATCCTCTTTCAAAAATAGTTTTTCTCCACTGTACACTACTTTTTTGGCCAAACCATTTTCTTATAGCTTCTCAATGCTTTTCTTCCAATTCATCACAGTTTCTTATATAGTCTACCCCCTCTTAAGCTAACTTAAATCTACTGAGCTCAGATGCTTAACTTAGGGACGAGGCAATGCAGCAGCACAAAACAATTAATACAAATAGCAATGATAAAAAAAATGCAAGTAAGCAAAGCAAGCAGCAATAAATGTAATAACTTATACCTAAACAAGACAAACCCACAAGCAGAAAAAAATAGTACACTAAAGACAACAATGCAGATAAGGGAAATGTATATTCACATCTTAATGTCTACATAATTAAAGTGGTGCACCACAAAAACTAATGCTACAACAAATTACCAAGTACTTGAAAAGAAAATTATATATACAGTTACTGTTAGTAGTCGCTTCTTATTGCTCTTTCCATTCCAAGAGCTCCTTTTTCGAAGAATGTGGATCATGAAATAATTATTTAATAGATCTGTTGACAGAAAGTGTTCACATTAGCAAATGCATTTAATTTTATTTTATAAAACCAATGCTGCAACACAGCTGGAAACCAGATATCAAATGAAATTAGCAACTATGAAAGGCAAAGCATAAAAATATCATTCAATAGTCATGTGACATTTCATAAGTTAGTAGAATTCTCTCAACTCTCGTAGAAAGACGTTTGTTACAATCAGGTGTCAGATGTAAGTATCTTTCTCAGTAATGAGCGTGTCGTATTTGCGGTGCTTTCTACAAAGGAATGTCAATAGCGATTATAATGGCCTCCCTTTTTTTTCTTGTTCCTCTGAAAGGCACACACTAATGGCTCGTTTCCTGGTGGCTGTCGCCCAGCTGGGCGCCCACGACGCATTATGTGCAGGTGGTCACTTAACTTTCTTACCGAAATATTTACGACACCAGTTTCTGCTACAGTGGCAGTCTCATATAAAAAATTTCACAGGTTGAGAATTTGCGTTATTCATCTGTAGAAACAAAATTCTATTGATATAACAGAGTCCAAAAAATTTTCGTCGTCATTGTAATACATTCACGCATTTACATACATTTCATAACTCTTAAAGTACGATTCTTGGTTTCTAACAACCTTTTTCACAAACCAGAGTTCCTAACCACTACTCACTATTCCTTACCTTATTACATACATACATATTCGTCGACACTTCTTCAATATTTCATCATAACAGATACATAGCATAATAAAATAACTCATATAGCATCAGCTTATTGATCATAAACATACCGCAACAGCATAATACACATAGTCATCGTAATAGTAACATCATAACACCTCAGTCAAATTCTCAAAATCGTCGTAGCTTCCTCCAATAATTTCAAAACCTAAAAAAAAATTCTCTGCTCATGTCAAAAGTGTCATCTGCCTCAAACGTACTTTAAAAATCATGATCCCATACCAAATACATCATTCAAACCTCTCATAGTATCACAATGGTTCCGAAAAAATATGAACATTTCACAAAGTACAGACAAAATACAATTTCATAAGTGTGAAGTTATCCAACGGTGCAATTACGTAAACATTTGTCACTGATGTAGTAAAATAAATGTTTGTCTCTCTCAGTTAAATGATCAGATAGCTGTGTAATTTATGTGTTGGAGAAATATGGTACCGATGTGTAAAGTTGTATAAGCAAATACCATATTAGCTAGGGCTCCTTGTGCTTGCCAGACACATGGTACACAAAGTAAGCGTGTACCCCCTGAGGATTAATGTAATTATATCCTCAGGTGTTACAGATTACAGCAATAGAATGAAATGTATCACGGAAAACTTTCTTTGTAATTCAAATATGTTGAAAAATAAATAGTTTAATGCGTGTCCTGTAGCGCTAAATGTGCGTCTTGCTGTAAGACAATCACTGTGGAAGTGTCGTAGTTATTGTCCTCCGAGAGCTAAGTTCTGCAGAAGTCAATGTACTTACATCATGATAAACGAAATTGAAATGCTTTGCGTATAGATATCTTAGTTATTACGCTTATTGCCGTGATGAAGTAAGTACTGTACTGTACGTATTGTTGTGCTACAGAAAAGGCTGTCTCATTGTAGCTATACCACAAACGTTACTACTAAAACATGTTTTACTTTCCAGAATAATACAGAAAAACTGTGCAGATATAAAACAGATACAGTGCAACAGCAACATTGTAAATTGTGACTCATTAGTAGCGTCGTGATAAAGTCGTGTAGCTGTCACATAAACTAACCACTGAGTCATCTGGTATGTCACAGAAAGTACTTTAAATCCAGAATTTATTTTTAAGTAAACCAAAATGTTGCATTAAAATCTCATTAGCAGTACTGGTAACTGTTCTAAGTATGTCAGCCTTATATTCGTTACGTAATCGTGCAACTAACAAGCTAGAATGTACACGCACTATAACACTGTAATGTCTGTTCACTATAAAAATGCATTCGTAATTTCTGTTAAAATAAGTTCTCTTGGTTCTTGACTGGGTATTTAACTTCAAACGTTGTTGCATGTTAACAGTTTCTCAGTGTGGCAAATTGTACTAGCAGCGTGAAGTGAAAAATTTTATGGCAAAGACTAAGTTAAAAAGCAGATTATGTCTCAATAAATGGTTTTACATGTGAAATGTGGTGCAATCTTTTACCCTTCCTAGTGCTCAGAGTTAACTTGAACGCAATTATCATGCGGTATACGTCGGTAAGGACTGCTAAAAGTTTTCTCAAGGTTAGCTTATGTTATTTTTCTCTGAGCCAGCCGGCGCACGCGGCTGCCTGCGGTGCGAGTCATTGTCTGTCTCTTTGTTGGCGCGCGCCGTTATTGGGATTAGCAGACCTAACTTCTACCAATTCACCTTGCCGAGAGGGCCCTGTCCTGTAGGAATCCCGCCAGTTCTGATGCAATTCAGGTCTGTCATTTTGTCGGTAGATTCCATAGTTTCTTTCTTGTCGGCCACGTGGTGGAGAATTTCTCCCTGAATCGTAACTGCGCGCTGGACCGTTGCGTCTGAAGTTATTCTGTCTCCCGTGATAATAATTATTTTGGTTCCCATATTGTCTGTTTCTCTGATTGTGTCTGTGATAGTCATTACTACGGAAATGCGATCTTTCTCTGTAACTATTGTTACTCCGCCAGTGGTTGTCATATGGGTGGTGTCTGTTTTGGTCACGATTTGCGTTGTAAGAATAGACTTGTCGTGTCCAGTTATTGTTTCTGTCGTCACGGAATTGTGACGGATGTGAACTGTAGTGATTGTTTTCCTGTTTTCGCATCCCGCGACTGACTGTGTCAATTTCTAATTCTTGTGAGAGTCCCTGAAAAGCTTCAGTGTCGTCTTTGCAACGCCATGCCAAAATAATATTCCTTAAATGTTCAGGCACTTTCATTATGCAAATGCGGATGAGTTCTGAAGGGCTATATGGGTTTGACAGGTACTGATTCTTGTGCAAAATGTCTTCAAAATATTTCACAAGACTGGAAAATTCAGATTGTTCGAAATGTTTCATCATCATGATGCCATGTTTTACTCGGTCTTGTGTGGCTTGGGACCAATATGCTGAGAGGAAGGCATGGTAAAATTCTCCTTTACTGTGGCAATCGTGAATGACCGATCGCATTCTTACAGCTGGTTCTTTCTCTAAGTAGCCACACACAAATTCTAATCTGTGCTCTAGTGACCAGTTGGGAGGAAAACAATGACAGAATTGATGGAGCCACGCTTGTGGATGAATGTCGTTGCCAGAATTCTTAAATGTTTTGAATTTACGTGTAGTAATGAACAGCTTATAGTCAAAATCATCGTGTCGGCGGTTCGCATATCGGTCATTGTTACGTCGTTTCGGCGGTTCCATCTCAAAATTCGGTGTACTTTGCCAATTTCTTTCATAATCTCCAAAGTGCCCTGTGTTGTTATTTTGTGGCAGTTCCGTATTTTTATGTCCCTCTTCCCGTATTGGAGTGCGAGTGTCCTCTGAAATACGTAATTCTTGTATTACCTGTGTCAACTGATCTTGTACTTCCCGGATTTCTCTTTGGTGTTGCGTATTAATTTGATTCTGATTTTGTTTGAATTTCCTAATTTGTTCGAACTCTTCTGTGTCATTAAAGACTACCGGTTTTGTGTCATTCAGATTATCATCTACCTTCGTAGATAAATTATTTAGCTAATCCGAAAGTTCAGCTACTTTCTCTGATAATGAACTAATGTCCTCCATGTGTCTTTCTGAACCAATTTTCAGAGTATCTACTGTGTCCTTTAAGTTGTCTTGAGTTTTTGCAAGTTGTGTAACCGAATCGGTAGATGCAACTGAGTCAATTTTAGCTTGCAAGCTCTCATGATTTTCATGAACAATTGTTTGCAATTCTTTTATGGCTGCTTCGTGATTCTGTAATGCATTTTCATGCCGCGATAAAATAGGTTGGAAATGCTCACAAAATTGTGTTTTTACGTCATTACAGACTTTTTGACATTCCATTCGATTTTATGTAATTCAGTAGTTAAATCTTCACGTGTTTGTTCAAGGGTATGTTCCACTGAGTCTAACTTTTGAAGCTTTTGCTCCTTTGCGTCTAACTTTTGCTGTGTTTGTCTCAGATTTTGTTCCATTGTGTCTAACTTTTGAAGATTTTGTTCCATTGTGTCTAACTTTTGAAAATTTTGTTGCATTGTGTCTGATTTTTGAAGCTTTTGTCCCATTTGTTTCTGATTTTGTTTCATTTGTTGCATTAATTGCAATAATAATGTATTAGTGTCTGGAATCTGTTTTTCTATGCTTTTTGGCAGTGCATTTTCACCGACAATATTTACATTTTGACAGTCAGAAAATGTGTCTTGACTCATTTGAGAAAACGGTGAGGACCCATAACCTAAGTCTACAGGATTTGCAATATTGTGTTCTGTCATTTCGGAATCCTGAGGCGAGCTGTTGCCGACTGATCGATCGATAATTGTTCCCTGTTCACTAATAGTTTCATTGTCTACACCATTATTTGCCGCCCGCTCCATTTCCCTATGCACAATTACCAAATTACTACTTCGAATGTCTGGTAATTCATTATACAGTGGTGCTGATAAGCGACGCTCGTCGTCACTATTATTTCTCAGTTTACTTTGGAGCCTAGTGTTACATTTTTCACACGCCATTATTGTCGCAATATTTCACACTATAACACATAAAAGCACAATTTGAAGAGCAAAAATAAAAGAACACATTAACATAGCACTGAAAATAATATCTAGTTAGTTGCAAGCGAAGCTGCGAAATACTTGGTGCAAATCTACATGAATGCCACAACTGTTTTACTGTACAACAATGAAAGACTGCAACTACAAAGGAAATTCTCTCTATGATTACGCGCTAGCAATAAACAAAGGCTACACTAACTACACAAACTACAAGAAAAAATCAGAAGATTCCAGTGAGGTATCCTTGGCTAAGGGTCGACATATGAAACGTCCCCTTAAAAAAATTAATACACGACTGGTCTATATGAAACGTTCCCTTACAACAATTATACAAGATTGGTCTATATGAAACGTCCCCTTAGAACAATTTTACACGACTGTGCTTAAACTGACACACAATATTTTTAGCGCAACGCAATCTGACTTCCAAAAATCCCTACGAAAGAATGGCCCTGACTAACATTAACCTATACGTTTCACAAATCACTTACCTCACAAAAATCTTTGTTACTCAAGCTACTGCAATACAGCGAGCGCCACTACTGCCAACTAAATAAAAGATTCAAACTACGGAAGTCACTAACTACTGAGGCACAGTTAGCAAATGAAGGGTTTTAATAGAGAACAAACAATGTATTTACCTTAATAGTCATAATATATATATTAGTTCATGACACCAATTCTTACAATTTTCAAAACTCCGCCATCTCTCTCCCCACGTCCACCACTGCTGGCGGCTCACCTCCAACTGCCAACGCTACGCGCTGTTAGCATCCAGCTGCCGCTAGCCAACAATACAATGGCGAGTATTACAACAATGCCAACCAGCCACAGGCTGCACAGCCAGTGATTTTCATACAGAGTGCTACGTGGCGGCGGCGTTAGCAATATAAGAACCTAACCAGCCTACTTACAACTGTTATAAACGTTTTCAGAAATAATTTTAACATTTTTTAAAACTTACTTGCACTACGCCTTTTGACACTGCATTTGCTTTTCGGTGTATTCCATTTGCGTAAAAGTTTCGGAATAGGTTTCGGCATGTCGGATTGGAATATTCCCTTGTAAGGTGTACCGTCATGTAAAGTGAATGATAATGTCTGTATACAGGTGACATAAGCTGTGCATAGCCTCTCCTTTGATTCCTAGCGTTACATATTAGTGTAATATACTATGTAAGAGAGCATATCGTAGAACGTCCACTGGAGTGAACAAGAACTTTCAGAGTGCAGCCAAGTCACGACTTATCCGCCAGGTTAGCCTAGAGCGCTTCCTGGAGTCGGTTAGGTGCGCCGGCCACGGATCGAACCCGCCCGGCCGAGTATGGACGTCGGCCAGTGTACCAGCCAGCCTGGATGTAGTTTTTAAGCGATTTTCCATATCCCTTTTGGTGAGTACGGTGCTGGTCCCCTCGTTCCGCCTCGTAGATTATACTAGAAGCATACAGCTGGGCCGGCCGCGGTGGTGTCGCGGTTCTAGGCGCGCAGTCCGGAACCGTGCGACTGCTACGGTCGCAGGTTCGAATCCTGCCTCGGGCATGGATGTGTGTGTCATCTCCTTAGGTTAGTTAGGTTTAAGTAGTTCTAAGTTCTAGGGGACTGCTGACCACAGCAGTTGAGTCCCATAGTGCTCAGAGCCATTTGAACCATACAGCTAGGGTGCACTAATTCCGTCCGGGGCATACAGGGTGGTGGCAGGAGAGGCATCCAGCCACCCCATAAAATTAACCTTCAAAATCCGATCCTAACCATACCGATCCTGCGCAACCGCGGGACAAGGCAGGAGCGAAAGAAAGAAAGTAGGTCACAACTTACTGAGCAGGTAGTTTCCAGGAACACTGGGCACAGTTTTGATCTATCTAAGGTAAGGAGAAATTCGTGTTTCTGTATGCGGTACCGTGCCGCAGATGCTTAGAGAGAGGGTAGGAAGGCTGAAGGCAGGACGCAGGTTGATAGCTGAGTGCAGCGCACGAAGGCAACTGGCGCAGAGGTCCCTGCATTTTACGGCGCGGTGCGGCCTTGGTGGGGGAAGGCGCTATCGCGCAGTTCTCGGAATGCAGCTGGGCCGGCTTTTACTGCGCCTGTGGGCTGCGGTTGTGTGGGGCAGCCAGGCCTGGCGACGAGGGCAGGGGGCAGGGTTGGGGGTGGGGGTGGGCACCAAGTCTGAAGGCACCGGACTGCCGTGAGCCCCTGACAGCTGTGGCTCTGAAGTCAGAAGTTGTCGGTGGGCGTAGGTAAGCTGGCTGTAACTTCAAGTAAAGGTGTTTGGAAACATACAAACAGGAAAAAGAAAATTGTCACGTCTGAGTTGTAGCAGTGTAGGAATAGGTGGAAAATTAAATGCACTGAGAAGACAGGAAATGAGGAACTTCTCTGCAGGACTGAAGAACAAGAAAATATGTGGAATATGGCTTACAGGAGGGATAAGGTAACGGAGGATGTGTTAAGACATCACAGAATAGTTGGAGACGAACGCAACAAGCCATAAATACAGGTACTTTTAAAGAGCTTTACCATAATGCAATTACTGGTTTTGGGCTATCGTGCTGGTATTGAAATGGCATATTCATGTATTCGTCACTAGCATCTCGTCCACTTCTGTACTGTATATGAATAATTGAGTATTTAGCACTAATTCTTAAGATGTTTGGATATCAAACACATTCTAATGTTCCTGTATTCGATTGCATATAACGTGAAACAGTTTTATGCTCTTACGTATGTTCCGTTGTCCACCCCCCTCAGTAGCTGAATGGTCAGTGTGACGAATTGTCAATCCTCTGGGCCCGGGTTCGATTCCCGGCTGGGTCGGGGAATTTTCTCCGCGAAGGGACTGGGTGTTGTGCTCTCCTCATCATCATCCTATCATTCTCATCGACTGCAGTCCGCCGAAGTGGCGTCGGATTTAAAGATCGGCACTCGGCGAACGGCCTGCCCGATGACGTTTCGTGTTGCTCTGGACCGAATACTTTTTCAGGACGATGCATGAAACGTTGCAGTGCAGACAACACACATATAATAAACCACTAGGGCACGCCAACACTTCACAATAACCGGCCACTGTGGCCGAGCGGTTCTAGGCGCTTCAGTCTGGAACCGCCCGACCGCTACGGTCGCAGGTTCGAATCCAGCCTCGGACATGGATGTGTGTGCTGTCCTTCGGTTAGTTACGTTTAAGTAGTTCTAAGTTCTTGGGGACTGACGACCTCAGATGTTAAGTCCCATAGTGCTCAGAGCCATTTGAACTTCATGATATTCTTCGTATTAGTTTCAACCTAACACAGGTGATTCACATTTAGTGATTCTATTTATAGCGGTCTCGCGGTGCCAGACTGAAGCGCCTAGAACCGCACGGCCACACCGGCCGTCAGTCGTGTGTCAAAATAACTTTGTACACGTACACACGATCGCTGTGAGGACTGTAAAGGACAGGTGGAGATACTGCGTACATGTTTGAGGCAGCGTTATCAGCACCTGACAAGAGTTTTAAATTAGTGTCATCGTACGTCTCCATTTGGTTGGTTGGTCGAATAGCACAATATCCAGCTTTGAGGGAATTTGGGAGTGACAGTTCGCGAATTTTGGACTTCTTGGGACGTGAGGGCGGGACTGCTAGACGTCAAGATTCCAGCCGACCACTTCTGACAGCCGCGAAGGAGGACGGCCATACTGTGTACCAAGGAAATCGTAACACCTTCACATCTGCACCTGCCATCCAAGAACAAATAAAAAATTCTGTCCAACATACTGTGCCATCCCACACCATTAGTAGGAGACTAGCAGGAACTAGACTAGGGATTTGCCACCCAATGTATAGGCTGCCGATAACACCACAAAACAAACGGCTGCGTTTGGAGCAGCTATCAGGAAGCATAGACTGCTAATGAATGGCGTCGCAGTGAATCTCGGTTCTGCATTACTACGTATGATGATCGTCGGCAACTATGGCAGGGACCTGGAAAGAGGTCCCATTCTTCCAATATTGAGGCGCAGCGATGTTACTGCTGGCGTGATGGTGTGGGGAGGCATCAGGTATGGCTTCAAATTAGGGCTGGTAGCGACTGAGGGAACTATGACGGCATAAAGGTATGTCATCGACATCGTGTCACTTTATATGTTACCTCTCATGTGATAATATCGTGGTGCCATTTTTTGAGAGGAAAATGCTCCTCAATATATAGGACGTGTCTCGTTAAACGTCTGAATGATGTAGAGGTACTCCTGTGGCCATCAAGATTCCCAAATCTGTCTACGATAGAAGATTCGTGGAACCAGCTCGGACATCAAGCCCGCCCAACCGTCAATATCCAGAATACTAAGGACCAGTTACAACAGCTGTAGGCCACCTTGCTTCTGAAGAGGGTACAAAGGCTTCGTGACACCCTTACCAACCCAATGGGCGCAGGCATCCAGGTCAGAGGGGCGGGGGGCTGTCCAACATGACACTGATAAGTAGGCTCACATTGTGGATGTGGGGGAAGAGCCACAAATTTGCTGTGTGAGAGTTTAATATTAACTTTAGACTGATATCATAAACAGTTTAATTATAATAGAAATTTATGCAAGGTACAGGAAAAATTAAACATGAGTTGTTGTGGGCCTACCCTAAGTGTCTGTCTTGCTCATTGATTTTGGTCTCTGTTCCTTTTCTGTTACAGAACTTCTTTGGGTGTTAACAAATACAGGTGTTTTCGAAGTAAAGTTATTCCTCTTCAGACAATTGGGAGACTATGGTGTGTCTAATTTTTGCAAATAATCTAAGGAAAAAATAGAAATTATCTCCTAGTTATCTCCAATACATGCAGAATGTATTGGTTAGAACTGATGGCGTGAAAGTGTGGGTCTAGTTCGTCTAAAAAGTCCGTTTACCTGCTCCTCACAGTGGTGTGCAGTATCTTAAGTTGTCATTAATGTCAGAAATTGAGTGTCCATGTTGATCCATCGGAGTGACAATTGCAGATTTACTCAAATTTTTAGTCTTAATGCATCCAGGATTCATAAAATAACTTCAGAGCATAAGCTGCATCGTATTAGAGTGAGTTGTAAAGGGAGAGTACTGTGACAGAACGCAGAGATTGAAATATATACCACAAACAATCCAGGAAGTTGAGTCTAAGTGCTTCTCTGAGTTGAACAGGATGACACAATTGAAGGAGTTACGGCCCCGCAACATCAGACATGTCCGAAGAGTAACGAGCCACCTAATCTCCCCCTTCCATTCAATCCCACGCACACAAACATAAAAATCGTGATTTTCAGATAACAGTGTGAGTAAGAATGCATTCTGTCTGCTGGAGAGAATTATTCCTAATGTCTTAATGTCAGTTACAATGACGTTTAAATACATCCGAATCCATGCTCTGCTAATCGCTTCCCTTGTAAGTAACACGAATTAGAGACAGTGCTCCAGTACTTATGAGGAATGAAACAATTCGCACCCGGGCCCCAGCCTGATAGTGATAACCTTCCGGTCTTCGATTCTTCTAAAGGTCCCAAGTGAAATTAAAAGCACTCGGTAGTCACGTAGTTTGTTGCGTGAAGAACTGGCATACAGCTAAACGGGGGAAGTTTAAGAGCAGTGGCTGTGTGTCTAGTACCCACACCATGTCTTAGTACAATTCCACTATTGGTCCAGTTTAATAGATAATAGGGTGGCCCGGTTTGTATTTAATAATTAGCTAGGAGCCCTTGCGACTACAGCTGCCGCGCGGAGTGGCCGCACGGTTTGAGGCGCTATGTCACGGACTGCGCCGCCGCTCCCACCGGTTGTGGACACTGATTTCGCTTTCTTCACTAATATTAAATATAGCTTTGTTCCACTACAGATATGCTTACCACAACTCGCAACGTGACCTATTGCTCCTCGATTACCAAACGCAAGCGCTATCAAATTGTAGAGCTCTCATTATCAGCCCGACAATGATCAAGGAATGTCCGTCTCACACACAGCCTGGCCCTCTCACATAGTCGGGCTCAGGCTGGGTTAGACGCTTTATACCAGCGCCTCTGATCACCCGCGGGTTGTGGGTGCACGACGACGCCCGTGATGCCGCTTCACCGAGACCTCGAAGTCACTGTGCTCTGCACGTGACGCCATTGAAGGTCCGCACCACGTTTGCACTGTCTGATCAAAAGCATCCGAACACCCTTATGTAAAACGGAATTGACAATTAGATGCCATGATAGGCGGACGCTCTAGTATGTAGGAAGACGGGGTCTATTCTGTAGTCAATAGAGAAGCGGTAACAGCAGAATGGATCGGTCTGGAGAGCTGAGTGACTCCGAACCTGGACTGGTAGCTGGATGCCACCTTTGTAACATATTCTTAAGAGACATTTCAGCCTTTAAAACCTGCCCAAGTCGTTTGCTGATGATGTAGTAGTGCAGTGGAAACGCGAGGGCTAAACCACAGCTAAACCATGACCATGAGAATTCCTGTACTGACGGACAGGGGATGTCCAGCATAGCGGAGGGTGGTTATTAAAAATCGCATGAATTCAGCCGAAGGAGGCACTCGTGGGTTTCAGAGTGCTGACAGCAGGCCAGCTATCACAGTGACTGTGCGTAGGAAGTTAAAAAGAATGGGGTACGGTTCCTTACACACCACAAATGGGAATGGAAATGAGCGTTTGGTGTCATTGGCCAGGAGGCCCCTTGCGGGGTGGGTCCGGCCACCTTGGTGCAGGTCTGATTACATTCGACGCCAAAGTGGGCGAACTGCGCGCCGGGTGGGGATGAAATGATGCTGAAGACAGCACAACACCCAGTCTCTGAGCTGAGAAAATCCCCAACGGAGCAGGGAATCGAATCCGTCACGCTAACTTCTCAGCTATAGGGGCGGACACGAACTTGTGTAGTCATAAAGCAGGTTTGTGAGGCAATGATCTGTAGAAGTGGACTGGTCTGACCAGAGTCCCCACCTGACGTCAATGGAATTCTTTGGCAGATGTCAGAATGTCGACTTCTTTCCAGATCCCAGAGTCCAACATATTCTCTGATTTCGGCTCGTCAAGAAGAACGGGCTGCCATTCCTCCACAGATATCCAGGCAACTCATTGTACGTGTCTGCAGCAGTGTGCGAGTCGACATAAAGGCGAAGAATGGACCCTGCTGTTATTAATATCCACTGATACGTGTCTGGAAACTTTTCACCAGATAGTGTACCTTGATTCGTGGAAATCTACTACTTTCAAATCCAACTGCCGTGAGCAAGGAAGTATTAATGAGAGGTGTCGTCGACTACTGTGAGTTTCCATTCGCACCAAAGAAAGTTAGTCGACATTTAGATGTTGGACAGTAACTGCTGAGTAACTGTATTTTCCATAACCGCTGAGACGTGGGACACACGCTCAAGGGTACTTCAGCTCAATAAAGAGAAGTGTGCTTCCTGCCGCCGTTGGATAAGCAGCTGTCAGCAGCAAGTCGTATACTCCTAGCTCACTTATTTGTTACATAGTTTCGTATAGGAGGTGTAATTTCGAGTTTTAGTTACTGTAATAGTAAATTCAGGCAGATTGTAGAGCAGTCGTTAGGCATTTTTACACTTTAGTTCATACATTCTTTGCGTGTTTCCCTTGTGTTATCTAGGCACGGACTCGTGTTTCAGTAACTGTTGTTCAACATCGATTAGAATGGACAGGGACTGTGATTGCTGTGTACGGATGAGGGCTGAGATGACATCCCTTCGCTCACAGCTGCAGGCGGCGCTGACTTCGGTCGTGCAGCTTGAGGCTGTTGCCAATGGGCACCACTGTGGGAAGCCGGACTTGGGTATCATGGGGATGTCAACCTCGTCCCATCTGTCCCCAGATCGGTCTGCCGCTGTGGTCGCCCCGGTTGCTGCCCGCAGTAGGGCTGAGCCCTCGCCTGTGGTTGATTGGGAGGCCGTTCCAAGGAGTGGCAGGCAGCGAAAGACGTCGCCAGAGGCTGATCAGGAAGCCTCCCCGGTGCGTCTGACAAACAGGTTTCAGGTGCTGTCTCTGGCTGAGCTTGATGCAGCTGCCTGCCCTGTTTCTGAGAATGATTCTCAGCCTTCAAGGTCTGGGCAATCGCAGAGGGTGGGCTTATTGGTAGTTGGGAGCTCCTATGTCAGGCATGTAATGGGGCGCCTTAGAGATGTGGTGGCTACGGAGGGGAAGAAATCCAGTATGCACTCCGTGTGCATTCCGGGTCTCCGTCATTCCTGATGTGGAAAGGGTCCTTCCGGATGCCTCGAAGGGCACAGGCTGCAGCCAGCTGCAGGTGGTGGCACATGTCGGCACTAATGACGTGTGTCGCTTTGGATCTGAGGAAATTCTCTCTGGATTCCAGCGTCTATCTGATTTGGTGAAGGCTGCCGGTCTTATTTACGAGATGAAGGCAGAGCTCATCATCTGCAGCATCGTTGACAGAACCGACTGCGGACCTTTGGTGCAGAACCGGGTGGAGGGTCTGGATCAGACGGTTTTGCGACCGTGTTGGCTGCAGATTCCTCGACTTGCGCCATAGGGTGGTGGGGTTTCGGGTTCCGCTGAATAGGTCAGGAGTTCACTACACTCAGCTGGCGGCTACACGGGTAGCGGAGGCTGTGTGGCGTGGACTGGGCGGTTTTTTAGGTTAGAAGACCTCGGGGTGCAATCTCAAAGGGTGCATGGCAAATACAGGACGTGCTTAGATCAAGGAACAGTCGGAATTGTAGTTGTAAATTGTTGTAGTTGTGCTGGGAAAGTCCCTGAGCTCCAAGAGCTAATAGAAAGCACAGAACCTGTAATCGTTATAGGTACAGAAAGCTGGCTAAAGCCGGAAATAAGTTCTGCAGAAATTTTTACGAAGTCTCAGACGGTGTTCAGGAAAGATAGATTAGGCAGAATTGGTGGTTCAGTGTTTGTGTCCCTCAGTAGTGGTTTATCTTGTAGTGAAGTCCGTGCGAATTGGTATGGGTGGAGGTTATACTTAACAGCCGAACCAAGTTAATAATTGGCTCCTTCTACCGACCCCCAGTCTCCGATGATATAGTTGCTGAACAGTTCAGTGAAAATTTGAGTCTCGTAACAAATAAATACCCCACTCATATGGTTATAGTTGGTGGGGACTTCAACCTTCCCTTGACCTCTTAGCCACAAATAATCCAGAGCTAATAGAGAGCATCATGACTGATACAGGGATTAGTGATCACAAGGTCGTTGTAGCTAGGCTCAATACCGTTTCTTCCAAATCCACCAGAAACAAACGCAAAATAATTTTATTTAAAAAAGCGGATAAAGTGACACTAGAAGCCTTCCTAAGAGACAATCTCCATTTCTTCCGAACTGCAAATATAGACAAGATGTGGCTCAAATTCAAAGATATAGTAGCAACAGCAATAGAGAGATTAATACCTCATAAACTGGTAAGAGATGGAACTGATCCCCCGTGGTCCACAAAACAGGTCCGAACGCTGTTGCAGAGGCAACGGAAAAAGCACGCGAAATTCAGAAGAATGCGAAATCCCGAAAATGGGCTAAAATTTACAGACGCACGAAATTTATCACGGACTACAATGCGAGATGCCTTTAATAGGTTCCACAACGAAACATTGTCTCGAAATTAGGTAGAAAATCCGAAGAAATTTTGGTCGTATGTAAAGTACACAAGCGGCAAGACGCAGTCAATACCTTCGCTGCGCAGTGCCGATGGTACTGTTACCGACGACTGTGCCGCTAAAGCGGAGTTATTGAACGCAGTTTTCCGGAATTCCTTCACCAAGGAAGACGAATGGAATATTCCAGAATTTGAAACACGAACAGCTGCTAGCATGAGTTTCTTAGAAGTAGATACCTTAGGGGTTGCGAAGCAACTCAAATCGCTTGATACGGGCAAATCTTCAGGTCCAGATTGCATACCGATTAGGTTCGTTTCATATTACACTGATACAATAGCTCCCTACTTAACAATTATACACAACCGCTCGCTCACCGATAGATCTGTACCTGCAGATTGGAAAATTGCGCAGGTCGCACCAGTGTTTAAGACGGGTAGCAGGAGTAATCCATCTAACAACAGACCTATGTCATTGACGTCGGTTTGCAGTAGGGTTTTGGAGCATATACTGTATTCAAACATTATGAATCACCTCGAAGGGAACGATCTATTGATACGTAATCAGCATGGTTTGAGAAAACATCGTTCTTGTGCAACGCAGCTAGCTCTTTATTCGCACGAGGTAATAGCCGCTATCGACAGGAGATCTGAAGTTGATTCAGTATTTCTAGATTTCCGGAAAGCTTTTGACACCGTTCCTCACAAGCGACTTCTAATCAAGCTGCGGGCCTACGGGGTATCGTCTCAGTTGTGCGACTGGAATCGTGATTTCCTGTCACGAAGGTCGCAGTTCGTAGTAATAGACGGCAAATCATCATGTAAAACTGAAGTGATATCAGGTGGTCCACAGGGAAGAGTCTTGGGACCTATGCTGTTCCTGGGCTATATAAATGGCCTGGGTGACAATCTGAGCAGTTCTCTTAGGTTGTTCGCAGATGAAGCTGTAATTTACCGTCTAGTAAGGTCATCCTAAGACCAGTATCAGTTGCAAAGCGATTTAGAAAAGATTGCTGTATGGTGTGGCAGGTGGCAGTTGACGCTAAATAACGAAAAGAGTGAGGTGATCCACATGAGTTCCAAAAGAAATCCGTTGGAATTCGATTACTCGATAAATAGTACAATTCTCGAGGCTGTCAATTCAACTAAGTACCTGGGTGTTAAAATTACGAACAACTTCAGCTGGAAAGACCACATAGATAATATTGTGGGGAAATCGAGTCAATGGTTGCGTTTCATTAGCAGGATACTTAGAAGATGCAACAAGTCCACTAAAGAGACAGCTTATACTACAATCGTTCGTCTCCTGTTAGAATATTGCTGCGCGGTGTGGGATCCTTACTAGGTGGGATTGACGGAGGACATCGAAAGGGTGCAAAAAAGGGCAGCTCGTTTTGTATTATCACGTAAAAGGGGAGAAAGTGTGGCAGATATGATACGCGAGTTGGGATGGAAGTCATTAAAGCAAAGACGTTTTTCGTCGCGGCGAGATCTGTTTACGAAATTTCAGTCACCAACTTTCTCTTCCGAATGCGAAAATATTTTGTTGTGCACAACCTACATAGGTAGGAATGATCATCAAAATGAAATTAGAGAAATCAGAGTTCGAACAGAAAGGCTTAGGTGTTCGTTTTTCCCGCGCGCTTTTCGGGAGTAGAATAGTACGGGGATACTATGATTGTGGTTCGATGAACCCTCTGCCAACCACTTAAATGTGAATTTCGGAGTAATCATGTAGATGTAGATGTAGATAATTACGAAACACAAACTCTGGTTTATAATTTACAACAGAATTTCATTTAACAATTACGTGACAACAAAAAGTTGCTGTTACCACAGAATAATACACATAACTGTCCTAGAATTTGAAACGTTGCTAAAGAGACAAAATGTCATGGGCGCCAAAGCTCACCCTAAAAAAAAGGAAAAATTAAAACCCTCTGTACATAAATCTTGAGAACCTTAAAAAGGATAAATGGTTTACTGAGAAAAACTTCAACAGAGTCAGGACAATTTTCAAGATATAACAGCAGAAACAACTCATAATTTCTCTTTCTGAATATTCGTAAGATGTTAAAAACCCAGTGCAATGAAAGGAATCTATAAGGTATAGCAAAATCTCTGTGGCACGAAAGGGGTGCGCGGAAACTACAACTCTGATCGAGCCTTGATGAAAGCTGAAAGGAACGGTGAAAAGGACAGACGGACATCTCGAAGTCACCAGGAACAAATAAAAAAACACTAACTTAAATTCGCCGAGGAACCGGTGTCTACTGATACACACAGCGACAGCACTGTCGCTTACAATTCAAACTGGCAGCCTGCAAGGATTCGTCCGCCAGTTAAACGACCAGTTACAACGGACGACGCGCTTCGCTGATTATACCACTGAAACAAAAAACCACACAGCAACTGGGTAGTATCCTGACTAACACAACTCTTAAAGTATTACAAAAATTACAAAACAGGAATACGGCCACAAGGGATCCACAATATTTCTAATTTTTCAACTAAATCCACATTGAAACAGTGCACCAGATAGCCGGCCGCGGTAGTCTCGCGGTTCTAGGCGCTCAGTCCGGAACCCCGGGACTGCTACGGTCGCAGGTTCGAATCCTGCCTCGGTCATGGATGTGTGTGATGTCCTTAAGTTAGTTAGGTTTAAGTAGTTCTAAATTCTAGGAGACTGATGACCTAAGATGTTAAGTCCCATAGTACTCAGAGCCATTTGAACCAACCAGTGCACCAGATGCAAAACATTATCATGCAATGAACTTTTTGTAGAAGAAGACAGTCTCTTTCTCACAAACAGCTTAATTTATTCCTGCTCCTCTCCCATCGTCTCCATGCTATCACCTGCTCATCCTGCACCTTCCTGACGCTAGCTATGTTCTCAATATACTCAGTGGGAAGAATTTCCACTTGCTCCAAATTTGATGTCGGCGTGGCACAAGTAGCCACTCTCCAGTCCTCTGAAAATCCACATTTTCAGACAGGTAGCCACTGTTCAATAAAATGTGCACCAGCAGTCAATACGATACAGATAACATGGACGTCGAAACACTGGGAGAGCCGTTAAACACGTTCACATCGTTTACCAGCACAGACGAGACCATTGCCCTCTCAGTCTCCGTCGGCAGCCCCACTGCCCACGTGACAAAAAGAGGCAGAGCGTGCGCAGAGGGCGACAGTCGACAACCAGAGTGCACACGGGAGCGTTAACCAGGCGACCAAAACCCGCCCTCTCCCCACAGAGTCGTGCTCTTCATTAGCCGAAAAACGACCAAAGAGGAAAACGGCGGCCACACGACAGAGTCGATCGCAGAGATCTTAAGCGACAGGCACCAACAACGCCACGTATCAACAGCCTCCTTGAAACTGGATACAGGGCATTCTGCCTCACCTACGCACCTGTGCCAAACTTCACAGGGCGCATCATTAGTGCAAGAGTATCAACATTTTGACACTCTCGACGCTACTAAGAAAGGGAATCTTCCTGGTGGATACGAGACGTCTTCCAGTGCGGCGGATTTTCATAGGGGATGAAATAGACGTTCGACAAGTCTGGCATCGTCATTCTCAGTTGAACGATACAGCAACCCTATAGGAACCTTCGTCTGTCGATGCTGAGAATATAATTGGTGATATGGAATTTAGTTGCCATATTCACCTTACAATTCTGAGTATGCCACTATCATGATAAAATGTGAAACTAGTTCTACAATC
The DNA here is from genome assembly GCF_023897955.1 of Schistocerca gregaria. NCBI lineage: Eukaryota > Metazoa > Arthropoda > Insecta > Orthoptera > Acrididae > Schistocerca > Schistocerca gregaria. The sequence continues at coordinate 514,413,072 of NC_064921.1, read as the reverse complement.
ATTTTTCTATTATTAAACACTGATCTACATAATTTTTCGTGACATAGACAACTCGAACTTAAACTTATTTATTTATAACCCACAGTATACAAACCCAACGAAATCTTACTGCTATACTTCCAATAATTAACACAAAAGAATGGTCCTGAATTTCAAGAAACCCTAACAATAATAGAAATCTAAAAAATATAAAATTAAAGAAATATGAAACTATCTCCAACTCTGTTAATTGACTAAACTCATTTCATCGTACAGATCTTAAATTATATTTACTCTGAGACATGTAAGTCTCTAATGTATCTACGATAACGTTGGAAGCAGAGGAAGTGAAATAAAATTTGTGCTGTGGCCAGGCCACGAACCCGGGTCTTCTTACTTTGGTAATAGTGACAGTATAAGGGGAGATGTGATTTGGAGTTTGTGGGGGGGGGGGGGGGGGGGTAACGGACATGGGTAGTTCGTGCAGCTATGTTGACAATAATGCTACGGTGGAGTAATGGTCAGCATATCTACCTAGAAATCCAGAAGACTTGGGTTCGAGTCCCGACCACAGTACAAATTTTAAGTCATTTCTTCAGCTTCCGACGTTATCGTTAACTCATCTCAATGACGAATTCCCCATTCCCTTTCATAAGCCGTTTACCTCACAGAAAATCTTCATAACACGAACTACAGCAAGTAGCAACAACAACTAGCTAAATAAAATGATTCTAACTACTATAGACTCTACTTACTACGAGGCATATGGTTAGCAAAAGAAAGATTTTGTTGAAGACAAATAATGATTTAGAAAATTTTACCTTATTCATGTGACATCCGGTCCCAAAAATTATATAGTTGTCAATAATTCCACTACCCAAACATTGTTAACAACATTCATCCTCATACATGTCCTTGCTTATTGCACCTCACCTCACTTTACATTGCACATCCTACCAACACAGAGTATCCACTAAGAAACATCAAGCTCATAGACTTTCCTATCCACTCGCTAAGTGCTAGTTCGTCTAACCACAGAATCTCTTGCCGAGGGCGCAGAGCGCTGTCAGCGATATTAACACGGTCTACAGCTCTGCCAACATGCAAACAGGTTACTTACATATGTAATGGAAGGTTTAGAGCTGATGTGTGCAATAAACTGCAATAAAAGATGCAAAGTTAAAGCTGAAGAATGAATTCTTCAACTAACGTAGATGAAATGAATGCCTTATTTCTCGTGGGCTTTCATCAGGAACAAATTGTAACAATAATCCTTGGGATTGTAAGCAAATATAAACCTGGTGTTAAGACTGGATGGTTCCTCGTAACTCACACCATCGATTGTGAAATGCTGTTCACTAACATAGCAATGTAACAGCGTGACAGCATGATTAATGAGGCACAACTGCACTCAAACACTTCATACAAATAGTTAGGAGTCACAGTTCATCTACGAAAGGGATTGCTTAACAAACTACTTATATGTAATATAGAAAAATACTGATAAATGCCTGGAATCAATATTAGTTAGAGCTAAGAAATAACATAGGCCTTATACAAAAAGAGTGACAGTGAATTATTACAGACTTATCTACTGACGTCTTTGTCCAAGTGCCTGCTATTTTACAGTGCGCTGTTCTCCCGCCAGTCGTACAAGTCTGTAAAAACTCCCTCTATTTTTTCTGTACTATATACTGCAAAATAAAAGATAAAAATTTCACGGCTAATTTTGTACATATTTGAATTCTAAATTTTATGGCGTCCTAACCAATGTTGTGGCGTAGCCATTTTCATAAGGTAACTGGGTTGGAAACTAATTTTCACGTTAGGTCTTCTGAGGAAGTTCCCAGTTTTTGTGAAGTTTTACCATTTACGTCCAACATATAAAAGAACACTGTTTAACGAGCTAAAAGAAATTAAAATGGTCAACAGCAAGAGGAAACACTCTGACCGTATTCTAAACGAACAAAGTGAATTTAATGTTATTGTGACATCTCTGGAAAGCTGAATATTTGACAAAGTTTTCGGTGCGAACGTACGTGAAACATGGAAACCGGAAAATACGCGTAGGAAGCATGGCCTAGTGTAGTGAATGTGTCTGTTGATAAGTGGGTGTGTTAGATGAAGCACACATAAAGAAATGCCGGACTATACTGCGTCGTTAATCCTTCGCGACAATCGCATTTCGATCGTGCCCTTTCTTCCTCATAGTAGACTATCGCCTTGAAATTTAACCAGTTGTGATCGTTCCTGGTGATTCATTCCTATTATTAATGACTTCTGCCACCCCAGCGTCAATGTCGCTGAAATTCACATTTCTCACTCACAATTCACATTTCTTACTGATAGTGTTTTGATTACACAGAATCACTGTAAATTTAAGGAATATAACCAACAAGCCATGTGCCACGAGTAGACGTTGGAGCAGGTCTTGGAAGCTTCCTGAATAGTTCAGAGCACTTGAATATTTTACCGTCTGTAAGCTTGTATAATCTAGTAAGGAACCGATTCTTTGAGCATACTTCTATTGTGCAAAATAAGCATGAGCGCTATGAAGGAGAGAAAGAGGACTATCAATGAACCAGTTGCGCCACAAGCTGCACTTCCAGTGTCCACTAGTAATTACTTCGGTATGTGGAAGGTCCTTTGAAACAACATTCAGTTTATTCAGTCCTATATAACCCGACAATTACGACCGTGAATCGTAGCAGGACTACTGAGAACGAGGAGGAGGAAGTTACTGCAGTGCAGTCGGATGAGCCGTGATTCGTACCTGATACTCGTAGTTTATATAGGTAGGTGTATTGCTCTCGAAATTGTATCTCAGGAAGCCAATGCGGCACTGAATTTTAAACTGACTGGTGCTCCTCTCAGCAGGCATTAAAATGCAATACACCAATGTACAAAATTATGTTCAGTAGCATGCAAATTCATAGGAATTTTTATGTACCTAACAGGACAACACGTGTTCTTACTGGAGTCAGTCTACGCACAGATAAGTACTCAGTTGAAAGATTGCATTGCCACTGGCATTAGAGTTCTAGGGAGGCAAATGTTTCGTAATCGATTCTCGATCGTATCTACACTCCTGGAAATTGAAATAAGAACACCGTGAATTCATTGTCCCAGGAAGGGGAAACTTTATTGACACATTCCTGGGGTCAGATACTACACATGATCACACTGACAGAACCACAGGCACATAGGCACAGGCAACAGAGCATGCACAATGTCGGCACTAGTACAGTGTATATCCACCTTTCGCAGCAATGCAGGCTGCTATTCTCCCATGGAGACGATCGTAGAGATGCTGGATGTAGTCCTGTGGAACGGCTTGCCATGCCATTTCCACCTGGCGCCTCAGTTGGACCAGCGTTCGTGCTGGACGTGCAGACCGCGTGAGACGACGCTTCATCCAGTCCCAAACATGCTCAATGGGGGACAGATCCGGAGATCTTGCTGGCCAGGGTAGTTGACTTACACCTTCTAGAGCACGTTGGGTGGCACGGGATACATGCGGACGTGCATTGTCCTGTTGGAAGAGCAAGTTCCCTTGCCGGTCTAGGAATGGTAGAACGATGGGTTTGATGACGGTTTGGATGTACCGCGCACTATTCAGTGTCCCCTCGACGATCACCAGAGGTGTACGGCCAGTGTAGGAGATCGCTCCCCACACCATGATGCCGGGTGTTGGTCATGTGTGCCTCGGTCGTATGCAGTCCTGATTGTGGCGCTCACCTGCACGGCGCCAAACACGCATACGACCATCTTTGGCACCAAGGCAGAAGCGACTCTCATCGCTGAAGACGACACGTCTCCATTCGTCCCTCCATTCACGCCTGTCGCGACAGCACTGGAGGCGGGCTGCACGATGTTGGGGCGTGAGCGGAAGACGGCCTAACGGTGTGCGGGACCGTAGCCTAGCTTCCTGGAGACAGTTGCGAATGGTCCTCGCCGATACCCCAGGAGCAACAGTGTCCCTAATTTGCTGGGAAGTGGCGGTGCAGTCCCTTACGGCACTGCGTAGGATCCTACGGTCTTGGCGTGCATCCGTGCGTCGCTGCGGTCCGGTCCCAGGTCGACGGGCACGTGCACCTTCCGCCGACCACTGGCGACAACATCGATGTACTGTGGAGACCTCACGCCCCACGTGTTGAGCAATTCGGCGGTACGTCCACCCGGCTTCCCGCATGCCCACTATACGCCCTCGCTCAAAGTCCGTCAACTGCACATACGGTTCACGTCCACGCTGTCGCGGCATGCTACCAATGTTAAAGACTGCGATGGAGCTCCGTATGCCACGGCAAACTGGCTGACACTGACGGCGGCGGTGCACAAATGTTGCGCAGCTAGCGCCATTCGACGGCCAACACCGCGGTTCCTGGTGTGTCCGCTGTGCTGTGCGTGTGATCATTGCTTGTACAGTTCTCTCGCAGTGTCCGGAGGAAGTATGGTGGGTCTGACACACCGGTGTCAATGTGTTCTTTTTTCCATTTCCAGGAGTGTATTTTGAGTGTGAAGACGCACATAATTATAGACCTATATCGTTAACGTCAATCTGTCGTACAGTTACGGACCATGTATTGTATTAACGAATTATGACTTTTTGATGAAGGACAATTTCCTCCATAAAAAAATCAACATGAATTCCGCCATCTTCCGAAGTTCAGCTCGTTCTGTTTTCCATAACATTCACAGCACTGTACACAACGACGGTCAGAGTGATACCGGTTTCCTTGACTTCAGGTAGGCATTTGACACCGATCAGAACTGCCCTTTAGTGAAAAAAATACGAGTTTACCGAATACTGGCCACGATTTGTCACTGATTTCAAGACTTCCTTACAGTCAGAACTCAACAGGTCGATCTTAACAGAACAAATCGACAGATGTAAACGTACTCTCCGGAGTACCCCAAAGAAGTGTGATACGACTGTCACTCAGTTACTGTTTAGAGTGTATGTATAGCACCTAGCAGAAATCGTCTGAAGCCCTTTAAGAGTGTTCGCAGTTGATGCGGTTATCTAAATGAAAGCAGCAACGCCAGAAGACACTATCGATTTGCAGGATGAGCTGCAGAGGATTGATGAATGATGCAGGGTCTGGCAGTCAGTCTTGAACGCAAATAAATGTAAGATATCGCGCATACACAGGAAAATAAATCCACTATTGCACAACTACGCTATTGACGACAAATTTCTGGAAACAGTGTCTATCGCAAAATATCTAGGTACAATATATCGAGAGCGACCTTAAGTGGAATAACCACATAACAGTAGTAAAAGCAGATGACAGAGAGATTCACGGAAAGAATCTGTGATCCTCACAAGATAGGACTGATGGACGATATAGAGTAGACTGTCATCCACCCCTTTCTTCTTTGTTGTTGTTACTCTCCACTATAGTAAAGTCTTTTCAGAAGATTTGAGAGAAGTAAGATTTACAATAAACCCTTTACTTATTTTTTCTTGAACAGTTGGGTTCAGTTCTTTATGTCTAGGGGTCTGATTCTTGAAGCTGACATTCTCACATTTTAGGTTCTCTTGGTTCAATTGATCTAAATAATTTTGAAGAATGTCGTTGCAGAATTTTTGTTCTTATGATGATTTATTGTATCACATTTTACTATATCACACTTTCTTTTGAATTTACACCTTAACAAAGCCGAAATTACGTTGTTCGCCCAAAATACAAAAATACATCTTACCACATCAGAGGCTAATTACAACTACCCCACTCTGCGGTACTAACAATATTTCAGAGGATTTACAATTCCTCTTGACAAATGAATTTCTAGTATTTTAGATTATTATTGTATTAATGAATCCAGAAATAGACATAAGAAACGGTACTAGATTGCGTAATTAATAATATAAATTTTAAGTGTGCCAAATAATTCTTAATTTTCAAATGTTTTTAAAAGAAACAATTTCAACTGTACGTTTGGAGCTAGTGCATATCGATTGTAACAGTATTTCCGTTTCATAAGTTTTAGCTTCAAATTGAACATATTATGTACAAAATTATACGAAACTTTCGGAAAAGCAGCTTAGATAATACTGACCTTTCCGAAATTCGAAAATAATTCAGGTATCGACTACTACAGTTGAGGAAAAGTAATGCTAGAGGAGGATGTCCCTTTACAAAGTCCAACGAACAACGGCTCGTTTCGTCACGGGATTGTCTTGTCGGCACGAGAGACTTACAGAGATGCTCAACAAACACCAGTGGCAGTCGCTATAAGAGAGGCGGTGTGCATCAGATGGAAGTTTACTATCGAAAGTTCGAGGGAGCACATCCCGTGAAGAGTCGAAAAACATATTACTTCCTCCCAAATACATCTCGCGAAAGGACCTCAACAGGAAAATTCGAGAAACTAAAGCCAATACAGAGGCTTACCGACAAGCATTCTTCACACGAGCCATTCGCGAGTGGAACGGGGAAGGAGGTATCAGTTAGTGGTACCATAATTACTTTCCGGCACACACCGTGTGATGCGAATGCAGAAATTTTCCCATAACAGGAGAAAACTAGCGACGTAAATGTCTGTAAATCCGTCATTGACCGACCAAGGAGGGCGCTCTTTCGTGCGGTCCGCCGTGCCTGCCCTCGTCTTCCCTGCTCTGGGTGGTGGCTTCGTAGGATTCGCCTGCAGAGGAGGTCGGCTGCCGCTTTAAACAGCTATGTTTCATTCAGCAGACGGGAGGCGCTACACAAGTCTTCCATTAGGTTTACAGCGTTTTCATCCGTTAACTCCAACTTTCCTCGCACTTTCTTCCTCCGCCCCTGCTTGAGATTCACTCGGTCGAGTACCCCGGCTTTCAAGGGTGCGGCCGAGCTTTCCTGAGTTACGGCACCCCTGGAACACTTGTCTTGCGGCGAATGAGGTGAGCCTGATGTTTAAAAGAGAACAGGATCAGTGGCGTCCGGGCATTAGGGAGCTAATCCCGTCACGGTTTATCGATGAGCTAATCCCATCTTCCAGTTGGAAGGACGCCGGCTTATAACTATTTGGTGAGACTGAGACAAAAATAACTCTGCGACCGCTGCAATTTCATTTATTGAACGAAATTTTAAATCTATAAATAATTTAGGATCTAAATTGATCTCAGGGGTGAAATTAATTTCTCACAACTGTGTCTTCTTTTTTCTATCCGATGGACAAATAAATGTGTCTAGTGGTGACGCAAAAGCGTAAATGTATCAATTAGAAGTAATGGACCCTGGTATGCGTAAGGCGCCCACCCCTTCTATTAGTTGATTTGTACTTCATTTTTAGTTGCTGTGTTATGGCGGCTGGCCGGAAAATTTGGCATCGAACATCGATAAATAGCCAGTTTTAGAGTGCGAACTTACGCCCAAGGTACATGCACAGATAACATGCTCTGACCGTGAGCCTACGACACATGAGCTATTAATTCCCGTGCATTGATAAGTAACTCACTGCCTTCCAAAAATGCTAACAAGATAAAAGAGGTTGTAATATGAGAACTTTCTTGTACGACACGGTTAACCTATTTCACTTTAAAATCAAGTATTACATCCCCACTTGTTCTAATCACACTTTCATTGCAATTACAGTCATTAATCTATCACAAGCTTGTATGAGTTTACCATAACCGATTTCTTACCCTACGATTGCCTTTGAATTATATGACAACTCTCCCGATACGAAATTGATCCAGAGCTTCAAAATTATAATTTTCACCATGATATCTTCCCTCACACGCATACGCTTCCTACTCGCGTGATGGTCCTGACGCGACTGACACATTCGCTCACGACAGACGGTCTCCAGGCGCCAGCCTGCCTCTTGTAGAGCTGTCGGGCATCCCCGTCTGCGATGCCGAATCCGCTGTAGCAAAAAAAATTAAGGGTCAGAGCGATACGGAAAGTACAGGATCGATATATATACCCTTCCATCCGGGAACAACCCGGTCTAAAGCTATAAGCGAAAATGGTTAGGATACCAGTGGAATAAACGTATCGGTACTGTTCTTTCTAAAATTGTGCTATAGGCAATCAACGATGTAGATCCAACATGATGGAGCACCACTTCACTTTGCACTGAGATTTCCTGAACAGCTTGATCAGACATAGGAGGTCCTGTTGGTGACCTGCACATTCACGTGATCTCATCCTGTTGATTTGTTCGTGTGGGGTCACGTGTACGGGATGCTTCTAGAGATTGGACAGGATATCTTGGCAAGTATTCTCGCTGCGTGCGACAACAACACCGGAGATATTAGAGCGGGTCCGACAGAGCTTTATGCAACGATGCCATGCTTGAATTGACGTCGGGAGAAGTCTTTTTGAACAAATATTGTAATTGCAGCAACAGGTAAATGGAATTCCTTATTACTGTACTTTAGACTTACGACATTTGGTCTCTCTAACAGCCGGTAGGAATGGCCGTGCGGTACTAGGCGCTACAGTCTGGAGCCAAGTGACCGCTCCGGTCGCAGGTTCGAATCCTGCCTCGGGCATGGATGTATGTGATGTCCTTAGGTTATTTAGGTTTAATTAGTTCTAAGTTCTAGGCGACTGATGACCTCAGAAGTTAAGTCGCATAGTGCTCAGAACCATTTGAACCATCTCTCTAACAGAGTCCATCAACAGAGGAAATGTGTGATGGCATGGGAAATCTGGACATTATTATTAGGATTCCGAAATTGCAGCACTTAGTTCGAGCTCGGCGAGGCTAGTGCCGAACTTGAGTAGATTTACGGTTATATCTTTAGAATCGGTCGTTTCCAGACTAGCGTCCCTTGATGTACTTATTCATCTCTATTATCCCTACAAGTTTGTAACTTAATCACGGACTCACCTAGTACTAACATGTTTTGTGTATATGAACTAGCACCTCCATTTGTTCTTATTATAAGACAAATGCCACATAATGTAGCTAAGAAACGTTTCTCAAGTTCTAAGTAGGGATTTAGGGTACAAAAATTACGTAAGATAAAAAAGCATATATTTGAAAGAATTCCAGCTTTTGGTGCGATCGTAGCCGATCGGTTCTAGGCGCTACAGTCTGGAACCGCGCGACCGCTACGGTCACAGGATCGAATCCTTCCTCGGACATGGATGTGTGTGATGTCCTTAGGTTATTTAGGTTTAAGTAGTTCTAAGGTTTAGGGGACTGATGACCACAGATGTTAAGTCCTATAGTGCTCAGAGCTATTTGAAGGGCGTTTTTTTTTTTTTTTTTTTTTTTTTTAAAAAAAAATCTCACGGCACGGCATGCCACGCAGAGATTCTATCAGCAGTAGCCGAGAGATCTGGAGTAGTGGAGTAGTACCTAGTGGACAGGGCAAAACTCCGACACACTCTTTTCGAAATAAGCGAGGAGAGCACGGACAATATGAGGTCTTGTGTTTTGTTGAAAGATTACGTCACCACTGTAACAAGGTTCTGGAGTTGTGGTACTCACACTGCTTAAAGATGCGATCATCGGAGAGGAAAATATCAAGGGTGAAAGCACGCACGTGGTCCATAGCAACACTCATGTAGTCAAAACCTGTCATGGTTTCTTCGATTACTACCACAGGTCCATGTTCAAATGTTTGTGAAATCTTATGGCACTTAACTGCTAAGGTCGCCAGACCCCAAGATTACATACTACTTAATCTAAATTATCCTACGGACAAACACACACACCCATGCCCGAGGGAGGACTCGAACCTCCGCCAGGACCAGTCCCTGACTGCAGCGGCTCAGACCGCTCGGCCCACAGGCCCATGGAAGACGAGGTGAATGTCCCTGGCAGCTTAATACTGGCCCTGTTATCCTGTGACCGTGGCGCGGTGAATGCTTCAATCAGCCATTCCCCTGGTTCACGGCGTATCGGGACATGCCCACCCACATGGTGTAAAAAGGAACGTGATTCGACTGACAAAGTATCACATTTCCATTGACCCAAAGTCCAAGCCTAGTGATTCTGAGTCCACTGCAATTCTAATTGACCATATCGTTGGGTCAACATGCTAACACGTGCGGATCGAGCGTTCGACAGTGTACGTCGAACGGTGTTCTCTCAAAATACTTTGCCTGCACCAGCAGTTCGCTCTATTGTCAGGTCCACCTAAGATCGTTGCCGGCCGCTGTGGCCGTGCGGTTCTGGCGCTGCAGTCCGGAATCGCGGGGCTGCTACGGTTCGAATCCTGCCTCGGGCATGGGTGTGTGTGATGTCCTTAGGTTAGTTAGGTTTAAGTAGTTCTAAGTTCTAGGGGACTTATGACCTAGGATGTTGAGTCCCATAGTGCTCAGAGCCATTTTTGAACCTAAGATCGTTGTCTGTCTTGCTTTATAGAATAGGTCAGCCTCAGACCTCCACGTTCTCTGATGATGCGTGGACTTCAACACCTACTCGTTGTGTTACCGTCCTTCAACTATTTTCCACAGAGAGCCACTCGGGAGCACAGCTTCACCGTTTCTCTGATGCCCGTTCCCAGGCGCCGAGCCTTAACAATCTGTCAAAGTCGCTTATGTCGGTGGGCTTGGGCGTACATTTTAGATTTAATGATTCCCTATTCGTCTCTGCGCTGCTTGAATGATTTTCATTGAATGGCCAGAGCGTAAACAGGTACCATTCAGCCTTGTAGTAGGCAGCGGCTTGGTTCACAAGCGTACTTCCCTCCTGATGAGGTACACAGAACTGTTAGAGGAGGAGGACGTGGTGCCACTGCCGTGTCCAATAGTGCCGTTGGGCGCACCACCGTTGGCTCGCCTCTCTCTGCTGCCGTTACAAGAGCTGCTGCAATAATGTCCGCAGTGCTGTCGATCTGTGGTGCTTTATACATCGTAGCGCAGACCACGTGTATCCTTGTCTTTCTGCAAAACAAGTCCGTTTCCTAACTCAGTGTAACGTCTCCGCACGATTCTGCACGGCCGAGTGAGCAATGTATCTTCCCTTTCTGGCGCTAGACGCGTGAGGCCGTTGAGACCCTTTATGGTATTGAATATGGACTTCCTGAGCTTTTCGAATTCCTAATCACTTGACCGTTCTAGGATCGCACCCAAAGCGAGCAGCAATACCATGGAACGATAAGGAGTTGTCTCCACACGCCACGATCAGGGCGCTGGTAAATGTTTTTCCTTCTTACATGACGATGACATGCAAACGGACTATCTGAACGAGAAGCCCGCTGCGTAACATTCCTTGACACCATATAAGTAATGCACATGGCGTTACCTTTGTGGGATTTTTTTTTTCAAGTGCACTGAATTGGTGATGATTTGCATTATTCAGCATGTAGTACAAATCACGGATATTTGACGTTTAACTAAAGGGAAATGTTTATGACTCAGCCGCTTTGGACGTTGGAAGAATTCAAAAGCTGTACTTCAAAATTAGTGCCCGGATTGGAAATCAAACCCGGATTCTCCACTTCTCTCGAACCATCGCATTGACCGCATCGGCCATCTGGACACGCTTCCCGTCTGACTCAAATTTCCAAGTGCTGCTCACCAACGACGAACCGTGGTATCCTTCCACACTGATATAGCCGTGTGCCAGTCGAGGCATATCTATACGATTACACGTGTGGTGTCTCTTCTTTCAGAAACGTCAAGAGCAAGGCGACCAGTTCCGACAAGCAGAGAATCCGGGTTCGAGTCTTGGTCTGGTCACAAATTTTCATGTGTAGCTGTCGGATTCATTCAAAGCCCATAGCAGATAAGTCATAAAAATTACCCTTTAGTTATGAATATAGAGTCTCTTCTGAAAGAAGAGACACATCTCATTGTATACAGGGTGGTCCATTGATCGTGACCGATCCAAATATCTTACGGTATAAACGTCAAACCAAAAAACTAGAAAGAACGAAACTTGTCTAGCTTCGTGTAGTACGTAAAGAAATATGAATTTCTTAGTTGGACAACATTTTTTGCTTTGTGATACATGGAGCTGTAATAGTCACAAACATGTGGTTCACAATTTTAGACGAAGTGTTGGTAACAGGTAGGTTTTTTTAAATTAAAACACACAACGTACGTACGTTTGAACATTTTATTGGGGTTGTTCCAATGTGATACACGTACCTTTGTGAATTTATCATTTCTGAGAACGCATGCTGTTACAGCGTGATTACCAGTAAATACAACATTGATGCAATAAATGCTCAAAATGATGTTGTCATCCTCAGTGCATTTGGCAATACATGTTACGAATTCCTCTGAAGAGCGAGTAGTTAGTCTTCCGTAATTTTCTCACATGCATTGACAATGCCCTGACGCATCTTGTCAGGCGTTGTCGGTGGATCACCATAAAAAATATCCTTCAACTTTCCCCATAGAAAGAAATCCGGGTACATCAGATCCGGTGAACGTGCGGGCCATGGTATGGTGCTTCGACGACCAGTCCACCTGTCATGAAATATGCTAATCAACACCGCTTCACCCGCACGCGAGCTATGTGCCGGACATCCATCATGTTGGAAGTACATCGTCATTCTGTTATGCAGTGAAACATCTTGTGGTATCATCGGTAGAACATTACGTAGGAAATCAGTATACATTGCACCATCTACACTGCCATCGATAAAATGGGGGCCAACTATCTTTCCTCCCATAATGCCGCACCATAGATTAACCCGCCAAGGTCGCTGATGTTCCATTTGTCGCTGCCAACGTGGATTTTATGTTGCCCAGTAGTGCATATTATGCCGGTTTACGTTACAGCTGTTGATGATTGACGATCCGTCGCTCAATAGAACGCGTGCAAAACATCTGTCATCGTCTCGTAATTTCTCTTGTGCCCAGTGGCAGAACTGTACACGACGTTCAAAGTCGTCGCCCTACAATTCCAGGTGCATAGAAATATGGTACGGGTGCAATCGATGTTGATGTAGCATTCTCAACACCGAAGTTTTTGAGATTCCCAATTCTCGCACAATTTGTGTGCTACTGATGTGCGGATTAGCCGCAACAGCAGCTGAAACACCTACTTGGGCATCATCATTTGTTGCAGGTCGTGGTTGACGTTTCACATGTTTCTTTAAATAACGTAACTATCCGGCGAACGGTCCGGACACTTGGATGATGTCGTCCAGGATACCGAGTAGCATACATAGCACATCCCCTTTGGACATTTTGATCACAATAGCCATACATCAACACGACATCGACCTTTTACGCAATTGGTAAACGGTCCATTTTAACACGGGTAATGTATCACGAAGCAAATACCGTATGCACTGGCGGACTGTTGCGTGATACCACATACTTATACGTTTGTGACTATTACAGCGCGATCTACCACAAAGCGAAAAAAGTGGATCAACTAAAACATTGATATTTCTTTACATACTACACGAATCTGTAATGAAAAATGGCTGTTGCTATTTAAAAAAAAAAAAAAAAAAAAAAACGCAGCTGTGTCTGCTTGACCTAAGGCAGCGCCATCTAGCAGGCCAACCATAGCGCCATCTGATTTGCCCCTTCAAGCTAGATGAGTTTCGTTCTTTGTAGTTTTTTCGTTTCATGTTTATTTCGTGAGAAATTTGGCCAGGTCACTATCAATGGACCACCCTGTATATGCCCCTTGACGGGCACATGGCTGTTTCATTGCAGATGCATACCATCGTTCGTCTTTTTGTGGAAATACAGTGAGGCTGGGAGCAAAGGGAAAACGAATGTGGTCACAACATCAATGACGAGTAGCACTCGAAAATTTGAGTCAGAAAGGAAGCGTTTCAACGACCAATGCAGCTAAGTCATACAAATTTCCCCTTATAAATATGGGGTGTTCAAAAAGTCTCACCGCAGTGCCGTATGATTATTCGCCTGCCTGGGTTACTTCCCTTCAAGTGGACTCTCCCAACATTCCACATACAGCCAGTAGTGTCGTAGGTACGTGTCGTTATGTGTTGACGTGAACGTTTAAATTTAGTTCCCTTGTTCGTTTGTTTCGTTTTTGTCACTGTTAAAATGCCAACCATTGAAGATCGTGTGTTTTTAGTCGAACAACTGTTCAAAGCTGGCGGTAAATACAGTCTCAGTTTGTCAAACATTTAATTCAGTTTTCTCTGCACAACACTCCCACATCGCGGTATGTGCGAGATCCGGTTAACAAATTTCGAAGTTCGGGTTCAGTGACAGAAGCACCGAGAAGTGGTCGTCTAGTGTTTGGTCTGAGGATAAACTACTCCATATTTCCGATAAAATGTCCATGAGTCCGAATAAGTCAGTAAGAAAACTATCCAAGGGAATCGGTGTTAGTTTTGGAACGGCCCACACAGCTGTAAGGAAAAATTAGAGCTTTTCCCACAGAAAGTGACAGTCGTGTAAGAACTGAAAAATACTGATCATGGCAAGAGACGGCACTATTATCAATGGTTCAAAAATTCCCTTCAACAAAATGGAGGGAATATTCTGAATGAAACGTTTATCACTGATGAGGAGTGGTTTCATTTAACCGTGTACATGAACTCGCAAAATTCTCGTCTGTGGAGTACTGCAAATCCTTTGTGTATTCATGAGGAACCACTCCATTCTGTGTAAACAGGAGTTTGAATTGCATTTTCTGGACGTCGTATTGTAGCTCCCATATTTTTCAGCGAACAAGAAACGGACAACGATGCTGCAGTGATTTTCTGTACCCATTCATAGGAGTACTTGTTTTAAGAAATACTGAACGGTTATTTTCAACAAGATGGTGCAACAGCGCATACAGCTAGCGTTTCAATGTCACTTCTTGCTGATGTTTTTAGTGATCGCATAAATTCACAGGGACTTTGGCCTCCACGATCGCCTGACCTAACACCACCTGACTTTTTCTTCTGGGGTGAAGCGAAAGCGACTGTCTATAAAAAACCGCCCAATATCCATCGACGAACTGAAAACTGCAATATCCACTTTCACTGTTTCTGTTACAGAAGAAATGTTACAACTTGTGTTTGGATACACGATTAGACGAATTGAATTGTGTATTCAACAACAGGGGGGACACTTTCGACATTTAATGTGAAAATTTGTGAGTAAAAATGAATATTCAATAAATTAATAACCTGTATTTCACTGAGCTTCATTTCGGTATTTTCACTACGGCATACGGCACGCGTGGCTAACAATCATACGGTACTGCGGAGAGACTTCTTGAACACCCGTATAGAGGCTGCGTAAGTCGATCGTTGGTGTCTGTGCTTTCGGACATGCCCGAAAGAACAGAACCACACATGTAATTGTAAACTGACGCCTGTTGCATGCCGCCTGGAGGGCGTTGGAATTTAAATCGCTAAGTGTAACTATAAGATAATGTGAAGAGTAGTCAGCAAAAGAGACATGATTATGATAACGTCATTTGTTTACCAAAATTAATTAAAATTCCAGAAAATGCGCTTGTAATGTCGTTTGTAGACTAGAGAAATCTTTTCGTAAAACGATGAATACCGTCAAACAGTCTGGGTGAAGAAGTTAACAACTCAATTTCAATGATGCGGTATCGATCTAAAACACGTGGATAGCGGTCCTTTTCTACCGGGCAGTGATAGCTGGTTTTCTGTTAACAAGAGGGAAATCCGGAAGAATCTCGGTGCTGTGTACTGTAATGAAATGTTTAGATTTGAGTGTTCAGTGTGTGATAGTTTATATATTAAGAAAAATTACATCAGTGTAGTTCCAAATGGCAACGGCCTTGCCGCAGTGGCTACACCGGTTCCCGTGAGATTACCGAAGTTAAGCGCTGTCGGGCGTGGTCGGCACTTCGATGGGAGACCTTCCGGGCCGCCATGCGCTGTTGCCATTTTTCGGGGTGCACTCAGCCTCGTGATGCCAATTGAGGAGCTACTCGACCGAACAGCAGCGGCTTCGGTCAAGAATACCATCATAACGACCGGGAGAGCGGTGTGCTGACCCCACGCCCCTTCTATACGCATCCTCCCCTGAGGATGACAAGGCGGTCGGATTGTCCCGATGGGCCACTTGTGGCCTGTAGACGGAGTGTATTATATAGTTTTAAATGGCGAGACCGAAAGTAAACCAAGAATGTCATGACATGATCGCACTCAGAGCGGAACTACAACATAAGCGGCCATTAAAACAAGTCGAGCATCTTAAGCTCAGTATTTTGAGATCACGAACCAACTGCCGGAAATGAATAGTCGAGGCGCTACGAAGTCTTCAGTGGGGAACGCGCGTGACGCACATGTTTGCAGTGTAGTTTTGTTTCACAATGATCTACGGCCTGTCCCATGGGCGCTGATGGCGCTATTTAGAAACAGTGCAGACTCACTTGCAACGTGTACGTGGGGAAGTTATAAACTATTTTCCATTCACGACTGGTTGTCGAAGATGAAGCACCACTCTTTATAGGAAGTGCAGAGGTGAATCTAAAAATCTGGGTCTGTAGGACGTGGCGCACGAAAACCAGAACAAATGTATAGAGGAAAATTTCGCAGTCAGTCAGTCCCATACTCAGGAAATGCGCGTTCGGACGGATGTGGGATATTCGAGCTGGATTCCTATGCAAGTCCCTAATGGATATGGTTTACGGTGGCCACGCTACGACCGTTACGAAGTGTCAGGAGTGTATCTGTGTTGTGTGGATGACTGTGATGATGCTTCTAAGCTGTGGTATTATGTTTAGTTTCCGTTATTACGGATGAATGGAAGGCAGATAGTGGTAACCCGTGCTTGAAGAGAGCCTGCTCCTTTCGATTACCACCAAACGTGTCTCCGAAATGAAAGTTTCCATCAAAGAAAAGCATCACGAACACAGCATCATATGCCTACACTCCATCAGACACGGCGGACAGGTTTTGAAATTAACCTAGGACGATGGTGCAAAGTCTGGTCGTCAGAAATCTGACGTCATCACTTCTCTTTCTATTATCAAGTAAAGATTGCTAGTAGATATTTGTTTTGTCACCAATGTGGATATCGGCTACGTCTGAGATGAAGGCTACTGCGCAACCATGCATTAACTACATCGCTTAAAAAGGCGGCCATATCCAGCAGGCGTCAATGTCATTGGGGGAAACTGATTTCTGTGGACAGAAACTTACAAGAAACTGTGTCGTTTAAAACCGCATCTGAGCCGACTATCGACTATTAACTAAAAGGCGGAAACAATACACCAATAACCAGCTGTCAACTTGCCTGTAATATGCACATTTCAAAGAATACCGTGTGGAGGGCAGCAGTGAAACAGTACTTACACAACTCTGATAAATAACATATGTAAGGAATGCGACCCAATGACTCTGTACCTAGGATTCAGATCTGCCAACAGCTTACGTTGTACTGCATCTGTCGGAGCACCCCCCGTGGAGAATAGTACCCGACACAAAGTCCAGTTACTTACTTAAATAAAAATTTAGTACTATTTTCTGTTGTTAGTTGCTTATGTCAAGGTAATTAATTTACAATTCTCTGCCATTTGAATGATTTTCAGGCGAAAGACTTGAGATACCATGCAAATCACATAAAAATGAAATATTTTGGGAAAATCGTTCCAACAAAAGATTGTAGAACATCAAGAAGAAAGAATATTCGGTTATTAAAAGTACAGTAAAACAATTTTATCAATATGAAATAATTACGACTATAACAAATGTAATGTAATAGAATGTAATCGAATTAAATCAGATGATGCTGACAAGATTAGTAAATGATTTACTAAAATAGTTATTTGAGTTTTGTTCTTTGGGAAGCAAAATAAAAACGAGGAGTAGGAAAAACAAACCTTTAATGTTTTAATACAGCATTAGCAATGAGCTGCTTGATCGAGTCCCGTTGATTATACATCTAGGTTTAAGGCTGCATAGCGATATGAAAGGGAATGAGCAAGATTGATAGTCCTGAAGTCGAATGATTGACTTC
This sequence comes from Schistocerca gregaria, assembly GCF_023897955.1. NCBI lineage: Eukaryota > Metazoa > Arthropoda > Insecta > Orthoptera > Acrididae > Schistocerca > Schistocerca gregaria. The sequence continues at coordinate 514,395,274 of NC_064921.1, read as the reverse complement.
GTTTCTTGGAGAAAATTTGGGGAAAGTGTTGCTCATCTGTAAAGGAGACTCTATTGTGATCAATTCTTATGTACTGTTTGTGTGTTTGGAATCCCAATAAGGTCGGATTAAAGGAAGACATCGATGCAAATCAGAGATGTGCTGCTGGATTTGTTTTCTATAGGTTCGATCAGCACGCAATTATTACGGATATGCTTCGTGAATTCAAATGGGAATTCCTGGAGGGAAAACGACGCTGTTTTAGCGAGGCACTATTGAGGAAATATAGAGAACCGACGTCTGAGGCCGATTACAGAACGATTCTACCGCCATCAACGTACATTTGGCGTAAGGACCATAAAAATAATACGAGAAAAAATTGGGCTCTTACGGAGGCTTACAGATAGTCGTTTCTCCGTCGCTCTATTTGCGAGTGGATCAGCAAAGCAAATACTAGTAATGGTTCGTGGTACCGTTCGTCGTGCACCGGACGGTGGCTTGCGGAATATGTATTTAAATGTTGCTGTAGAAGTGACTATGGTATATGTGTATAATGTGCAACCTGGCAATAGGAAAAAAAAAACATATCTGAAAAGGAGAAATTTATTAAAATGTAATACAAATATAAATGTTAGATACTGTTTTCTGAGAGCATTTGTATAGAAATTTACAGATATGAGATGTGAACGATAAATAGCACAGACAACGGGATAACTTGAAATATGGTGCTACATTAAGAATGCTGAAAATTATGTTGCTAGACGGAATAGCTGATGAGGAGGTACCGAAGTGAACTGGAGAAGAAATCTGCGGCACAGTTTAACTAAGGGAATGGATAGATTGATAGGACACATCCTGAGTCACCAAGAAATAATCAATCTGACAAAGGAAGGAAGTTTAAGAGGTAAAAATTGTTGTGGGAGATAATGGTTTAAGTATAGCGAGCAGTTTCAGATGTATATACGTTGCGGTAGATGTGAAGAGGCTTGCACACGATAAGTTAACGAGGGGATGTGCATCAATCCGGTCTGGGCTCTGAAGACCACAACTACAGCAATTTACAGTAGATTTAAATTTTAGAAATACAGAGTGATTATAATTAAACTTTCAAAACGCTTTAGAAATAGCACCACTAGTCAGAATGACGTCAAATTGCAGCGGAATATTATCGGAGAAGGGAGAAAACGTATGACAGAAGAAAAAAAATAGTGTGAAACTTGATCACTAGATGGTGTTTTATGTGTCAGAAAACGAAAAGGAAAACATCTGTCCCGCGCACGACCCATTGAAATGGTATAAACAAGCCGGGTATATGGCTTTCCCTCCTTCCGCGTCTGCGACATTTGTCATGACTGTCTCAATGCAGGATCGCTCTCAGCTTGTAAAGCTGTATTACAAGAATGATGACTGTGCACACGTCGCTCTGCAGCAGTTCCGGACACAAGGGTTTCAAAAAAAGGCGTTGGTCCGATGACCGCCGTGAGTCTGGAGAAAATGATTCGGAAATTCGCAAAGGTGGGTTCTTTTGGTGTGCAACCTGGTAGAGGGAGGAAACAAATTGATTGGACGTCAGTGGAAGCAGTGGCCATAGCGATGCAGGAGGATACAAGCGGTGGTGTGCAAACGTGTAGTGCACGGAGAATTGCCCGAACAATGGACATACCAGTGAGCGCGGTGCGTAAAATCCTACGAAACATCCTTCTTTGTTATCCATTCAAAATTACCCATGTGCACGAGTTGCTTCCTGATGAGCTGCTAGCAAGAGAGACCTTTACTTAAGAATTTCTTCCTCGCATGGAAATGGACAATGATTGGCCATTGAAGATATTGTGGACAGACGAAGCCCACTTCTATCTGACAGAATATGTCAATACACAGAATTGACGAATATGGGCAATGGTAAATCCACACGCAAATCAACGTGTACCACTTCATTCTGAAAAGCTCACTGTGTGGTGCGGGTTTATGGCACCATTTATCATAGAGCCATACTTTTTCGAAAAAACGGGTGCTTCCGGTCCTGTTACCTGTACCTGGTAAGCGCTATGAGTGTCTTTTGCGCAACCACGTCGTTCCAGCTCTCCAACAGCGATGGTGTGTGAATGGCATCATTTTTATGTAAGAGGGCGCTCCTTCACACATTGCAAATCCAGTTAAACAGCTGCTGAAGCACCGTTTCTGAAATGCTGGAATTATCAGTCGCCATTTCCCTACAGCCTGGCCGTCCCGATCACCTGATCCTAATCCGTGTGACTTATGGCTGTGGGGCCATCTGAAATATGTTGCGTTCAGTGTTCCGATTGCAAACGTAGCTACACTAAAGGCACACATTGCGCAACATATTCTAAACGTGACCGTGGAAACACTTCGATCAGTTGTGGAACATGCTGTTTCTCGATTTCAACTTATTGCAGAAAACGGTGGACAGCGTAGTGAACATGTTTTGCGCCAATCAGGCGGAAATTAATAATCCGATTTGATTGTTATTGGTACTTTTCATGCGGTTATTGGCCTCAGGACAATTAAAAATCGATTTTCCCAACCTTATGTGATATGAGCTTTCTGTGTATTTAACGTCAGACGTACAAGTTAGGCATTGTTGTATGATTTATTTGTCATTTGTAGTCGATCACTATTAAATCATGATGCTTACAGCGCAATCTGGTGCTACATTTTGTAACTATTTATTTTTCTTCTCCATATGTTTTCTCCCTTCTCCGATAATATTCCGTTCCAATTTGACATCATTCTGAACAGTGGTGTTATTTCTACAGTGATTTGGAAGTCTAACTTTAATTATAATCACCCTGTACGTGTCATTTGAATAACCAATGTATGTAATAGCAGATACGAATGTATTTAGTAAAAAGTTTTAAATTTCTGTTACGAAAGTTAGATGCTGTAACGCCCAACACCCTTATATGCTCCATCTGTCCGTCTACACCTCACAACGTACTATATATTTTCTTTTACGAAGCGCAAGTATGTGGACCTAGCACGCCGTTTCCTCTTGTTATGTGCATTATGGAGGCAGAACAAGTTTTGAGAACCAGGAGTTCTTCTGCAGCAGAGGGGACCTGAGTGCTACTAGCTTGGAGTGCGATCCGTAGCGGCGTACGTACCAAGGGCGCGGCGTCGCTCGGGAAGCGGCCGGAATAATTTCCGGTACACTGTGCGCGTGGTCGCATTATAAATGCTACGTCCAACTGAGTCGGCGCAACAGGTTTCATATGCGCATGCATTAGGCCTATTGTCTGCGGGAAGCTCATCAGAATACAAGCGGCGTCTGGCCGCCGTCTGGACGACAACAAAACGAGTCGCGCGCGGCCGGTCGATGCAGGCGCGCGTTCGCGCTCTCTGCACTCACAACCACTCGGCGCGTGTCTTTCGCCTGCCAGTAGCTTTGGGCTCTTTGCTCCTTAAATGCGTAGAAGGCGGAGGAAACAATGGACATGTGTGCTACTGAGAACATTGTAGTTACCTCTGACAGTGCAGAATCTACATCTGCATCTGTAGTCTACATACAGTGTATAACGTACGGATGACCTGACAGTACCACTGCTGTTCAAGCCGTTGTGGCTACTGTCACCTTTACGTTAGAGAGAGAGAGAGAGAGAAAGGGAGAGCGAGAGTGAGAGCGGGAGGGAGGGAGGGAGGGAGGGAGGGAATATGTGTGTGTGTGTGTGAGAGAGAGAGAGAGAGAGAGACAGAGACAGAGAGAGAGGGGGGGGAGGAGGGGGGCCAGGGAAGGGCTCTTTTCAACTTGGTATCAGCTAGGTGCAGTACGCTATCAAAAGTTACAAGAGGAACAGTTACAGGATGTAGAGGGACTGTGTAAAACCAGGCTGGTGTTTTGGTGTGTGGGGTCCTTAGCGGATAGGTTCGATAAAGCTGACTCGTTTCGAGGTATGAGAGTGCCACGAATACGAATCTTCAGTAGCTGTAATCATTAAAAGACATCTCCACAGGATTCAACGCAAGTATGTGGTTCAGTGGAGAGACTTGACTCCAAGTTGCGGACAGCATTTCTACCAGACAGCGTAACACTATATATCTGAAAAGCCAGTGTACTGGTCACAGGTTGTACATTTCTTACAAGCTCACTCAACGCTGCATTTTTAAGTGATTAGTCATATGGCACGCTATTTATTGTATCTGGTCATTCTTAAGCAACCATCAGCCTACCTCGCCCACGACCCTGTGGATGTTTCGCAAAACATGTGTAACACTGTCTGTATGGCATAGAGGTAGAATATGTAATAAACATTGTTTTTAGCGTGGGAAATATCTAGCAGTGGTAAGAGAGGGTGGCTCCTTAGCTGAATCACTTTCTAGCTTCGGCGATAAATATTATTTTATTACGAGCTTACACCGCTGTGCTTTTGGTTTCTTAATACACATCCCAGGAATCACCGTCTACATTCAATGTCACGATATTTCTGTGGAAGACCACTACATTCGGAGGCAATACCATACTTAAATCTATAAAACATGCACAGTTTTTAACATGGATATCGTTAGTGATACTTTTGCGTGCCTGTAGAATCAAGACCTATTTTTATGCAGGGTGTAGTAACATAGTCGTTGTGATTGTGTTCCTAACATTTGGTCGCTTATAAGACGATTACATCTCTCTTCCTAAGACGCACTGGCACCATTCACAAGAAAAACGAATGAGCCATGTCCATTCACCGCGGATTTTCGATCAGTATTGTTTGGTGCCACCAGCATTCTGTTATTGGCGAAGCATTACACTTAGTAGGGGATGTGTGATAGGTTTTCTGTGATCATTGTTCCATGCAATCATTGTTCCGAAATGTGCAAAGAAAATGACTATGTCCTGTCGTAAGGTAGGTATGGATGAAAATGGGAGATAACGATTTCAGCTCTCTGATTGCCGTAAGAAAATTATGTCCAGCCATAAGGAGGATATCGATACTGATATTTCACGAGTCACAACCGTTAGAAAGTATTTTAAATATTTCGCTCATTTTCCGAATGTCATCACACTGGTGCTGCATTCGTAATATTTAATTGTAATTACAGTGATAAATATGTGTTTGGTTTCCTAGGACGACACCGCTTGGCGTGCGGGACATATGGCAGAGGTAAACAGTGATTGGACGAAGTGACACTTGCGGCTTAAGGTAAAATCAAATGTTCAAAATGTTCAAATGTGTGTTAATTCCTAACGGAATTAAGGTCATCCGTCCCTAGACTTCCACAGTAATTAAACTAACTTGTGCTAACAATAACAAAGACACTAATGCCCGAGGGAGGGGCCGCGCAGTGCGTGACATGAAGCCTCAAACGGCGCGGCCATTCTGCAAGGCCCCTCCCATGCAAAATGACCGGCTGACTCCTTGTACTGTCATTCGACATATTTCCCTTCTTTATTTGGTCGAGAGAACATCGACTGTTATATGTGCTTTTTGCATATAGATGGTGAAAAACAGAAGGAAGAGACATTTGCTGGTTCTCTAGACATAAGAAACACATACGATTGAATGTATTAAAGGCTTTGTTGATGTTGTACACAGATGATCTGGAATCTGTTATATCATTGACGCCGGCATTTGTTACAAAGTACAAGTGGAACTACGGGTTACCTCTATTGTCGAGTTTTCACGTTAAGATCTTCGCAGACGAGATTAGTTCTTGGTTACTCGCTGGTATGCAGCACGTCCCACATAAAACGTCGCCAAAGTTTCGGGCTCCTAGAGATATGATTTCTACCATTTCTCTTCCGAATTATGCTGTGCAAGCGATCGGTAGCATACTGCTATGCGATTGATATCGAGAACTATCGTGTAAATAGTATCATATTCTGTCAAACCATATGAAAATACATACGCTCTTGTAATTCCAGAGTCTGAAGGTGATAGCAGCGCACTGCAGAAACCATGGTACCAAGCAGGCCAGACCAGACACATGACTGCTAGCAGCAGCCCTTGTGCCGAAGAACCAGCACCGCCTTCGCGCACCAATTTGCAGAGTGGGTGCTGTCCACGAAGGGCGCTGTTATCGCACATCAGGTCAGTGTGTGTGGAGGTCGTTGCCTCTTGACCATTCGCCGTGGTGGGTGACTGACCGACCCCGCAAGACATATCTAGTGCTGCGACTATGTACGTTGCATGTACTTATGTGTTTTAGGATCTGCCTGTCTTCGTGGTATATGTACAAGAGCCTGGTGGTCGATAACTGTATGTAGGATAAAGAAATGTTTTTTTTTCTTTTTTGGCGCAGGATACGAATGGTATTTACTATATCGATGTTGTATGGTGGTGCAGTCATCTGTGGTGACATAGCCCGGTTGGAGATCTAAAAAAATGGTTCTGAGCACTATGGGACTAAACATCTGTGGTCATCAGTCCCCTAGAACTTAGAACTACTTAAACCTAACTAACCTAAGGACATCACACACATCCATGCCCGAGGCAGGATTCGAACCAGCGACCGTAGCGGTCACGCGGTTCCAAACTGAAGCACCCAGAACCGCACGGCCACAACGGCCGGCGGTTGGAGATCTGTTTCACGCCGAAAAATTCAAGCTTTTCTCGACAGTAGCAGAGCAGTGCAAGTGAGAAATTGCCTTTGGGGATAGTTCCTGTATTTCATGATCTGCAGACCATTTTTGCAGGGTTTAACTTCAGTGCAATATGACTGTCCTATGTTTTCCGATCTGCCCGCGAAAGGCAAAGGTCCCGAGCTAGAGTCTCGGTCCGGCACACAGTTTTAATCTGTCAGGAAGTTTCATATCAGTTAAAATCTCTTTCTGGAGCCACCACTTTGTCAGGTTGAGTCGTCCCTTCCTCGCAAACGGCCCATTAGGCAGCGACAACCCACGCGTGCCACGACACATAAACAATTCTCTAAACAGGCGAACAGAATTAAGTTATGTCCTTCGTACTATTCACCGCACAAGTACCAAGACTGCCTGTCCAGACATTCACAGTGCTGAACATTCCAAGCATGCTGCAGGCATTAGCAACACTAACAAGAAAACAGTTTCTTCAGTGCTACGCCAGTCCAACAAACTTTTTATTCATTTTCATATAAGCGGAAAAGTATGAAATTTCAACTGGACACAGGTGCATCTATTACACAGCTGAACAATCATATATGTGAACTGTTAAGCTCCCCACATCTATGTAAGACTAGCATGTAGCTGATGGCTTATAACGGACAAGACATTCTCGCTCTCGGAAAATGTACTTTCCCTGCCATGTATCGCTCACATGCACAAACTGTGCAATTGTGAGAATGTATTTGGCGTTCATTCATTTGATTTGTTTGGCTTTCAAATTCAGGACAATGTGTTTTCAGTGACTGCATTCAGTGGCAAAGACAGTGCAGCTAGTTTGCTGAAAGAATTCCCTGAACTATGTTCTGAAGGTTTAGACGTAGCTAACAATTTTTTTTGCACATATTGCTATGAAAGACGATGTTGAGCGAAGTTTTCCGGGTCAGAACTGTTCTCATTGCATTACGGGACAAAGTCGCTGCTGAACTTAAGGAATTGGAAGATAGCGTAGCTACGGCGCCTATACAAGCTAGTCAATGGGCAAGTCCTCTGGTTTTGCCCCCCCCCCCCCCAAACGTTCACGACGCCTTTGCCTCTGTACTGATTTTGTCTACAGTCAAACCACAAACTGTGACTGAGATTTACCTAATGCAACGCCAAGAGGAGGATCTCATGGACAGATTAGGTGATGGTCGTTACTTTTCAGAAATTGATTTGCGCGACACATATCTTCAAATACCACTAGATGAAGAATCTCAAAAAGTTTGTGTTGTGAACACTCATTTGGTTTGGTCTTCTCCGTCAGCACTGCGCTGCAGCACAGTGAATATGTGAGATGTATTTGACGATCTGTAGAGCACTTCTTGTAGGGTTTAATTGTCACTGCAATATGGCGAACTGTACACAATAGTTTTTTGCCACTGGAAGTCCCATGTGCAGAAAAAAGGTTGACAGTACTTCCACACTGGCAGCAGCGGCTGTTTGACAGGTAAGAGACAGGCTGTCCCATTAGGATTATAAGGAAGAATGCATTAGATGTTATTCTGGCTATTTTCGTAAACAGGTCCTGTTTGGACAAGAATTTCAGTGCACGTAAATGATACATCAAGAAAGCTCTTACAAAAGTGATCATTAACTACTTCTGCAGAACTTTACATTTTCTGGTAGGTCGACTTGGCTCTTATTTTCATAGCCATGTGATGTCAGTACATGTCAGTACAGCAATGAGAACCTTCTTGATGCAGCTGCAGTGGTGAGACACTACGCTAACATAACGTGGTGGTGCGACAGCCATGTTGGGCAGGTAAACACAAGTGCGCAGCTAGATGCTGCTCGCATGTCCCATTAGGATCGCAAGGAACAATACACCCTGAGCAATTCTGGAAAGCATTGAACAGATTTCCCACAGATCTGCATTATTGCACCAGCAACAGTGATTAGGTGAACACGTACTTCGACAGGTATTTCTCAGGTGTCATCTATGAAAGGGATGCTGCCACCTCATCCTTGCGGGACCCGAACTGATACCGGCATGGTTCGGCAGCTGACGGCCGAGACGTCACTACACGGGGCCCGACGGTTCATCCCATCTCCAGGGAGCATGTGTAGTAGTGTACCGTCCTCTTCAGTCCAGTGGACAGGGGATGGCAGGCGGTGCGTGATTCGCTATCGAAAGATTTTTAACTATGTACAATGATGTGTGATGTGTGTTTCATGATGGCAATCGGAATAAAAAAGGAAATGAGAAAGATGTAATTACTTCTCACAAGACCTGCATCTTTCCAAACAGCAGAGAATGATGAGCAAGTGAAATCCAAGCCCCGCAAATTGCTTTTTTTTTTATAAAAAGCAATATATCATTGAATTTCCCTTCGTGGGGTCCTTCGTCTCCACTGCAGGGCCGCCAATTTCCAGGTAGATGAGAGGAGTTGAAAAGCAGAGTTGGGCGAGGGGGGCAGGGGTGGGGTGGGGGATTGACGAGCGATTTCCCGAAAAATTCTTTAAATAAATAATTAAGCTATATTCCATACACTGCCTTGCATCCCATAAATTGCTTAAATAAACAATATTACACACATTGCCCAAAGTGTTTAAACAATATTCCATACACAGCAATCGATTTCTGGATAAATTCCTTAACCAAATAAATATACTATATTCCACACACTTCCATGACTAATTAAACAATATTCAATACATTGTCTAAATTGTTGAAACAATATTCAATACTCTACAATCGAATTCCTTCCAAATGACCGATCAGCTGGGTATTTTTCACCCAAATTTCAGGAAGGAAGGGTGGCAGACGAGAGGGTTTACCAGAGGTTAATTAATTTATGAATTTAATTAAGTAGTCAATCAAATTGATAAGTGTGAGAGGGGCTAATCCAGTAACTCAGATCTGAAAGTGTACCTGTAGCAACAAGGGGAGATTACTTGAGGGGTCGTGGGAATGGGGAAGGGGTAGGGGAACAATAGTTTGAGGACCTGTCAATCAAAGCAGAACAATAGTTTGAGGACCTGTCAATCAATGCAGAACAATAGGTTAATGACCTGTCAATCAAAGCAGAACAATGGGTTTGTCCATAAGTTCACACCTGCCCCTGATGTAGGCAACCTGCACTTACCAAATTCACTGAAACACAGTTTGTCCCACTACTAATGGCTGCTTGAAATATGTATGTTGCCACTGATGCAATTGCTGTGGGCCAGTGTTATGCTATGGGCGATTTATACATGAGCTTCCACGGCACCTGTGATATTAATGGAAGGCTCCCTGACAGCTGTGAACATTACTGCAGGACACTTGCATCCCTTCATCCATATTGTCTTCCGCAATGGCGATAGTATTTCTAGCAGGACAACTGTCCATGCTGCAAGGCCAGAATCGTGCCACAGTGGTTTCAAGAGAATGATAGTGGATTTACATTGATCTCTTTTCTTGTGTAAAAATTTCGTCTGGTTTAAACTAGAGGAAACACGTCTGGGACGTTATCGGGCGACGTGTTTGCGTCCGTAATTTACGTGAATTACCTGTCGTGTAGGTAGTTTTGTGGTGGCACACATCTCTGGATAACTGCCAAGGACTTGTGGAACCCACGCCACGCTAACTGCTGCTGTATTGAGCTCCAAACGTAGACCACAATTATGTCAACCAGGTGATTATAATGTTTTGGTTATCAGTGAGTTTACGTTGGTATTCTCTTACACATTCGATGTTGAAGCTCCAGTAGATATAATCGAGTTTGTGTGACGGAGTTGCCGCTCGGCTACAGGCGCCATGTCACGGATTGTGCAGCCCCTCCCGCGGGAGGTTCGAGTCCTCCCTCAGGCGTGGGTGTGTGAATTGTTCTTTAGTTTAAGTAGTGTGTAAGTCTAGGCACCGATGACCTCAGCAGTTTGGCCCCACAGGAATTCAAACACATTTGTGACTGCAAAAACACAAGTAGAGCTTACAAATTATTTTCAGTGTTCACACCGTTCTGCTGTTATTTTCCTTGCACTTGATTTGTGTGACAATCTTCTTCACCTATAACGGTAGAAGTGTTTTCCATCGATTCATTCGCGGATAATAACTACGATTTAGTCCATTTTACGTTAACGGACCGTCATTAAATGAGTCATTGTGTAATCATCACATTCACATGTAGACAACGCCAATTGAAACAGCAGCCACTACTTAAGCATATCTGGCCTTATTGTCCTTCGTCGTTATCTTTTCTTATTTTTTATTTTTTTATTTTTTAATGGTCGTCGCTAAACTAAATGAGATAACAAAATCGCAGGGGCTATCCGTGGAGGCTTTTTCTCAGCCAGCTCTTTTGACACTGCGAACCCCACAAACAAGCGAACTGAAAAGAATAGATTCGACGTGAATGCGGCTTTATAATATCACGAGATCAGTCTTAGTCTCCAGCACGACTGGCACGGTGGATGGATTTGTGAGGTTGCGCTTAGTGCAACAGTACAATTCTTCCATTCCCTGTTTTCTTCGCTCTAATGATGCCTATGAATACGTCTCTGTGTAAGTCTACAATTCTATAATTTTTATGTCACGCTCATTGCAAAAGTATACATAGAATAAAGAAAAGCGTTTCTTCACTCGTACTGAAAGGTGCGCTTTTGGGATTATAAAAGTAGGCTTTTCCGCGACTTTAATTGCAATGCTTTCTCTCTGTCACGATGATGTCGTGCACTATGTCAGGTATTCCATAAGTGTCGGAACGATGGCACAGCGGTGAAGAGTGTTTGATCCAGTCGTCTGTAGTAACTATGCTGTCTTACATCTGGTATCAACCAACATATTTACAGACAAGTTTCTTACCAGAAATACTTTTAATAGGTCACAGCTGTAGTACTTGCACCACCAGCGATTATTTTGAGACGCTCACATAACAGGCAGCGCGCTGCCAACCTGTGTGGACAGCTCAGTCCTCGGTTGTGGCAATGTAGGGTGTATCGACAAAAATTCCTCGCTGTTTCCACAACCATGTTGTACAGCAGTGATACCTCGAGTACTCTGAGCATTAGTAATGAAGCTAATAACATAGAGACATTGTAAGGTGACCATATCGTCTGACACCTCGCATGTCACCTCACATTTTCATTAACACAAGTATAATTAATTTTTAGTAAACAAATTAATATCTGAATTAGATCCCGTCCTCAGTACACCTTTCTTTTAGTTATCTTCTTACAAAAGTACTGTGAGAAAAGGAATCGCTCAGGAAAGTGACGCGCTCTTGAGACTGTCACGTGAGGAACGCATGTTCTGCTACTGTGTTAACTCACGTGGTTTTCACGTGACAGAGGCAGAGTTAGATGGGCACACCATGCTAAAGGGACGCCAGTGGAGCAGTGGGAAAGTGGTGACCGTCGCAGATGGGCGGAAGGGATGGAGAGGGAGAGAGAGAGGTGACAGCGAATGGAGGATGGTCACGATATGTGCTCAGAACTGATAAAAATTAACGATTGTAAAAGACCATGTTGATAATACTGGAAACCCGCCAGTACCACGAGTGAATGATAGGGGAAGTATTGTGCTCAATTCTATATTTGCTGAAGTGTCTAACGTGATAGAGGAAGATGGTGCAATCAGTGCAGTGACAAAGTACGTACCAAGAATCTAAGTGATTAATAATAATTCGTAACTTAAAAACTAACTGATTACAGGCTCCTTATCTAACATAATAACCATTCCACGAATATTACGCCACAGGTGACAGTGAAGTTACCGTGATGAGAGCGACGTGCTCCACGGGTGTTTGTCGCCGTGACAGCGGAAAGACAGAGCACGTTATTGGCATGCTCCAGAAGCCTTCACTTCAGGTGTAGAGCACACATCAAGATACACTTTCAGCATGACCACTTCGGGATCCGGTATTCAAGAACGGGCATTAAAGAATAGGTATTAAACTCGACGCGACACAGATTACCGCTCACACACATAAGAATGCACCATACTACTCAACCACTCTGCTCTTTTTGAGTCAGTTTTGAGCTTTACATCTAGTTCATGTGCGCATAGATTCGCTCTTGTCTGCTTAGGAGGTGGCAGAGGAGCGTGCTACTTAGACTATTTGGGGCATTCCGCACCATATGAATCGCCGGCCGGTGTGGCCGAGCGGGTCTAGGCGCTTCAGTCTGCAACCACGCGACCGCTACGTTCGCAGGTTCAAATCCTGCCTCGGGCATGGATGTGAGTGATGTCCTTAGGTTAGGTAGGTTTAAGTAGTTCTAAGTTCTAGGGGACTGATGACCTCAGATGTTGAGTCCCATAGTGCTCAGAGCCATTTGAACCACCACATGAATCGATACGCTGTATTTGGTGCTTGGAATACAGCGGAAGGCTATAACCATCAGATATCGAACGAAAAATTCTGGCTGAAGAAGGGTAGGCCAGAAATTGGGTAGCAGAACAATGGGCAGCAGATACAAGATAGACTAATGGTTCATTTCGTGACTGGACGCAGCCCATATCTCACGCACTTGCAGTGCCTCTCCCTTTCAGAAAGCACCCCCAGCTACACACGCGGAGATAATGGTACTTCAGGACACTTCCTTCTGAAATGCATTGCCTGGGTTGGGGTGGGTTGTTTTGGGGAAGGAGACCAGACAGCGAGGTCATCGGTCTCATCGGATTAGGGAAGGATGGGGAAGGAAGTCGTCCGTGCCCTTTCAAAGGACGCATCCCGGCATTTGCCTGGAGCGATTTTAGGGAAATCACGGAAAACCTAAATCAGGATGGGCAGACGCGGGATTGAACCGTCGTCCTCCCGAATGCGAGTGCAGTATCTAACCACTGCGCCACCTCGCTTGGTAAATGCATTACCTATAATCACTCAACATAACAACATTTAAAACAGAACGTAAACTACGCTATACGAAACACTGAGGAGCACAGACTCATAGACACAATTGAACACTATCGTTAACATGACATATGTAAAGAGACCCATCAACACAGAAGGCGCAGAAGACGAAGCCAGTGTGACATATGTTCAGTCATGTTCTTCAAAAACAGAATACCTTGAACGACTATTCACAGGACATTTACATTAGTATGTTCTGCAGAAACGATTTGCATTTGAACCTTGTCGGCCAGCAGGCTCAAGGACAACATTGATATCAAATGTTCCAATGTGTGTTAATTCCGAAGGGACCAAACTGCTTAGGTCATCGGCCCCTAGCCTTACACACTACTCAAACTAACTTATATCCAACTGAGGAATCGAACCTCCGGCGGGAGGGGCGCCCAATCCGTGACGTGGCGCCCTAGACCACGTGGCCACTCATCGCGGCCAACATCGATATCGCGGCGCAACACCACCTACCAGCAAAATACGCCTGCGGCTCTCGTTGTCGATATAAACCGAAGGTAATGGATCATTGTCTCATGAGCATATGTGCAATATGCCTCGTAGACGAATGCGCGAACCGTACCGTCAAATCAGCGAGTTTGAAACAGGGCGCATTATTGGCATTAGAGAATGTGGTTCATCTATCCGAAATATTGCTGCTTGTAATGGACAAAGTGTTTCCGCAGTGCAACGGGTGTACGCAGAATGGCTCATAGAACGCCGTAGAACACAACTAGATGGGTCAGGTTGCACCATTCAGACAACCACCGAGAAGATCGACACCTCATCGGAATAGCATTGCAAGATACATCTATGTCCACCTCGGCTCTGGCGCAAGAGATGACCAGTGTAACGCGTCGGACATCTTGGGTAACAATCCGTCACCGTTTATTACGGCATGGGTTGCGCGCAGGTCGTCCACTTCTCCGCCTTTGACAAACGTGCAGAATCATGCTAGGCGGCAGTGATGTATGGAGCAACACCATTGAGACAGGAGTGGCATCGGATAATGTTTTCGGACGAATCGACGTTCTAGTTTTCAGAAAATGACCACACTTTTGTTGGCCGCAGACAGGGGGAGTGGCATCGCAGTGACTGCATTCGAGCAAGACATACAGTGCCAACTCAAGGCTTTATGGTGTAGTGTGCTGTTGGATACAACCACAAATAGCAGCTGGTGCGTGTACAGGGCATTGTAGCCAGTGTGACCTACGTGAATGATATTCTCCGACCCGTAGCCTTACCCTTTCTGCACAACACTCCAGATACCATTTTGCAGCAAGACAATACACTACCGTACGTTGTTGCACAGACTCGTGCCTTCTTGGATGTTACCCTTTTGCCTTGGCCTGCCAGATCACAAGAGTTGTTGCCAATCAAAAATGTGTGTGATATGGTGAAACGATGGATACAGTACTGTGACACAATGCCAGTAACCACGGATGAAGATTAGAACCAGGTGAATGCAGCATGAATGGCTATACCACAGGACATCATTCACTACCTACTCGCGTTGATGGCATCAGACATGGAACAAGTTATCGTGGCCCATGGGGGACCTTGTGTCTACCAGACCACAGGACACATGCTGACTGAAATGCTAATCATTTCTGCAGAACATACTAACGTACATATCCTGTGAATATGAACATTCTATCTCTAGTCGCCGAAGGTTTTCTGTTTTTTGCTGAACATAAGTGTAATTTTAATAGCTCCAGCACTGAAGATGAAACGAGTGACAGCGACAACACAGACACAAAAAAAAAAAACCACTCGCATCATAAAACACATCAAGCATATAGAACAAGAATCATGAGCATTAGTCAAAGATCGCAATTTATATTTCGTTATGCATGAATTTAATTGAAAGTAGAAGTAATTAGAATAGGCTATGGATAGATGTTGTTCTAGAATCCACGTTAAATATGTACACAACATTCTGAAGTTCACATCACTGTAAATATAATAATACGAATGTAATATAATTAGGTTAGTTGACGCTTACTATTTCCTTCTACCGACACATAAGATCTGCGTATAACTTGATAACATTACACTGTGGCAGGATATTCTTCCGAAGCCAAATATAATCTGTTTTCTTACTAACCTAGTAGTACTTAGTAGTAATTGTTGTTGTTTTGTAACCTAATAAATATTCATTCACATAGCACACTAACAAACAACACTAACGTACACACATCAAAACAAGTTTTGCATCACCTCAGTTCCGACAGTTCCGGAACCTGTACAGAAAATTGGAATAGAGATCAACATAAACATCATTTCCGCCCTTTTTATTGCTCATACAAACCACACATTTCATGTTCTATCACCATACAGCGAGACCTTCAGAGGTGGTGGTCCAGATTGCTTTACACGCTAATACCTCTTTAATTGAAACATGCCTGTATTCGTCGTGGAATACTATCCAAAAGTTCATCAAGGCACTGTTGGTCCAGATTGACTCATTCCTCACTGGCGGTTCGGCATAGATTCCTCAAAGTGGTTGGTGGGTCACGTCGTCCATAAACAGCCCTTTTCAATCTATCACAGGCATGTTCGGTAGGGTTCCTGTCTGGAGAACATGCTGATCACTCTAGTCGAGCAATGTTGTTATCGTGAAGGAAGTCATTCACAAGATGTGCACGATGGGGGCGCGAATTGTCGTTCATGAAAAAAAAAAAATTGTTCAAATGGCTCTGAGCACTATGGGACTCAACTTCTGAGGTCATCAATCCCCTCGAACTTAGAACTACTTAAACCTAACTAACCTAAGGACATCACACACATTCATGCCCGAGGCAGGATTCGAACCTGCGACCGTAGCGGTCACGCGATTCCAGACTGTAGCACCTAGAACCGCTCGGCCACCCCGGGCGGCTGTCGTCCATGAAGACGAATGCATCGCCAATATACTGCCGATATGGTTGCACTATCGGTCGGAGGATGGCATTCACGTATAGTACAGCCGTTACGGCATCTTCCATGACCACCAGCGGCGTACGTCGGCCACATATAATGCTACCCCAAAACAGCAGGGAACCTCCACCTTTCTGCATTCGATGGACAGTGTGTCTAAGGCATTCAGCCTGACCGGTTTGCCTCCAAGCACGTCTCCGGCTATTGTCTAGTTGAAGGCATATGCGAGAACGTGATGCCAATCCTGAGCGCTCCATTCGGCCTGTTGTTGGGCCCATTTGTACCGCACTGCATGGTGTCGCGGTTGCATAGATGGACCTCGCCACGGACGTTGGGAGTGAAGTTGCGCATCAAGCAGCCTTTTGCGCACAGTTTCAGTCGGAACACGATGCCCCGTGGCTGCACGAAAGCAGTATATAATATGGCGACTTTGCTGTCAGAGTTTCTCCGATCCATAATCCGTAGGTAGCGCTGAGCCACTGCCGTAGTAGCCCTTGAGGGGCCTTAGCGAGACATATCATCGACTGTTCCTTTCTCTCTGTATCTTCTCCATGTCCGAACAACATCGCTTTCGTTCACTCCGAGAGGCATTCTCTTGTTGAGAGCGCTTCCTGGCCCACAGTAACTATGCGGACGTGATCGAACCGCGGTACTGACCGTCTAGGCATGGCTGAACTACAGACAACACAATCTGTGTACCTCCTTCCTGGTCGAATGACTGGAATTGATCGGGTGTCGGACATCCTCCGTCTAATGGGCACTGCTCATGCATGGTTGTTTACATCTTTTGGCGGGTTTAGCGACGTCTCTGAACAGTCGAAGGGACTGTGCTGTGATACAATATCCACAGTCAACGCCTATAGTCAGGAGTTCTGGGAACTGGGGTGATGAAAGACTTTTTTGATGTTTGTATATTATATTAGATGCACATCGACGGAGCAAAATCGAGTTTTCTTGAGAAGCACCACACGGGGACGTTCAAGATCAATACCTGGTCTCCCTTTGCCAAGTGGTGTTGTTGGAGGGACAGAAGCACTCTTTCCTGACTTCTTCTTGTTCTCTTCTTGAAATATGCTACACATTTATAATTTTATACTTCCGAATTCATGCATTCAAATAAAAATATATAATTTGTACAAGCAAATAAAATATGATACCAAAGAACAGGCAAAACCTCCACACAGCCCCACCTCCTCGTAGTGCTGCGCACCTGCAGCTTGTGGTAGGAGCCGTCTGTGTCGAACACTACGGCCTGTGCAAAGTAATAAGATGACAGCCCGTGGTAATTATAAAGCAAGTTGAAAAAAATGAAATAAAAAAAGAGTAGACGCTGCTGTCACAGTTTCTCTTATTATTACTGCAAAGTAGGACAGTGATAAAATAAAGCAGTTGCGCAAGTAAGCTTTAAATAACAGTTACTTTGTCATAAACAGTAATACGATACTTTTGTACTACACTCCTGGAAATGGAAAAAAAGAACACATTGACACCGGTGTGTCAGACCCACCATTCTTCCTCCGGACACTGCGAGAGGGCTGTACAAGCAATGATCACACGCACGGCACAGCGGACACACCAGGAACCGCGGTGTTGGCCGTCGAATGGCGCTAGCTGCGCAGCATTTGTGCACCGCCGCCGTCAGTGTCAGCCAGTTTGCCGTGGCATACGGAGCTCCATCGCAGTCTTTAACACTGGTAGCATGCCGCGACAGCGTGGACGTGAACCGTATGTGCAGTTGACGGACTTTGAGCGAGGGCGTATAGTGGGCATGCGGGAGGCCGGGTGGACGTACCGCCGAATTGCTCAACACCTGGGGCGTGAGGTCTCCACAGTACATCGATGTTGTCGCCAGTGGTCGGCGGAAGGTGCACGTGCCCGTCGACCTGGGACCGGACCGCAGCGACGCACGGATGCACGCCAAGACCGTAGGATCCTACGCAGTGCCGTAGGGGACCGCACCGCCACTTTCCAGCAAATTAGGGACACTGTTGCTCCTGGGGTATCGGCGAGGACCATTCACAACCGTCTCCATGAAGCTGGGCTACGGTCCCGCACACCGTTAGGCCGTCTTCCACTCACGCCCCAACATCGTGCAGCCCGCCTCCAGTGGTGTCGCGACAGGCGTGAATGGAGGGACGAATGGAGACGTGTCATCTTCAGCGATGAGAGTCGCTTCTGCCTTGGTGCCAATGATGGTCGTATGCATGTTTGGCGCCGTGCAGGTGAGCGCCACAATCAGGACTGCATACGACCGAGGCACACAGGGCCAACACCCGGCATCATGGTGTGGGGAGCGATCTCCTACACTGGCCGTAGACCTCTGGTGATCGTCGAGGGGACACTGAATAGTGCACGGTACATCCAAACCGTCATCGAACCCATCGTTCTACCATTCCTAGACCGGCAAGGGAACTTGCTGTTCCAACAGGACAATGCACGTCCGCATGTATCCCGTGCCACCCAACGTGCTCTAGAAGGTGTAAGTCAACTACCCTGGCCAGCAAGATCTCCGGATCTGTCCCCATTGAGCATGTTTGGGACTGGATGAAGCGTCGTCTCACGCGGTCTGCACGTCCAGCACGAACGCTGGTCCAACTGAGGCGCCAGGTGGAAATGGCATGGCAAGCCGTTCCACAGGACTACATCCAGCTTCTCTACGATCGTCTCCATGGGAGAATAGCAGCCTGCATTGCTGCGAAAGGTGGATATACACTGTACTAGTGCCGACATGTGCATGCTCTCTTGCCTGTGTCTATATGCCTGTGGTTCTGTCAGTGTGATCATATGATGTATCTGACCCCAGGAATGTGTCAATAAAGTTTCCCCTTCCTGGGACAATGAATTCACGATGTTCTTATTTCAATTTCCAGGAGTGTACAAATAAAATATTCAGTATCACCACGGTTGATTTGTACTCGGCTTTCGACTCCAGAACAAAACGAACAATTTCATTTCAACCCCAGTTACCTATTAGCTGTAGTCGAACTTTTATGGGCTTTGTGGCTCCTTACCTCGTAAACCGCAGTAGGCACTTGTTCAACAGTAGGTGCTGTAAACAAAGCGTCGAGGAATGTGGAAAGCTGTACGCGAAGTTAGCAGACAACAGAGGTACTGATTGCACTAATTCCTCTCCAAAGGTAGAGAATCGATTTCATTGCGCTTCAGGAACTTCCACATGTTTTAACAAACACGGATAATCAAACTGAAAAGCAAAGCTAGAGTGGACGGCAAAATAGGGGGATATTGCGGACAAGCGCTAACAGTACAGTAAGAGCGATGCACCGGGGACTCCAAACGCTCGGTTTGATTGCGGCCAGGGCTGCCACCGTTTGGGGCTCGCTCACAGCTGTCGCCGCTGTCTGCCGTGCGAGTGGCGTCGTAATTAGACAGGCAGGCGCCACGGCCGGCGTCGCTTTGTGGCTCTGCACGATCGCCCGACAGGCCGCCTAATTTTCAATCACTGTGCAAATCCGCGAGAGCTCGAGGGCTGTACAATTACAGCGGCTGTGGAAACGCGATACTTGGGAACGGCTGCTATGCTCTCTGGTGAGTGAGTCACGTGTGAGCGGCAGCCCTACGCCCTGAAAACAAGCGGTGGGGATCGAAGCCGGGGCTCCGGGTCGTACAGCGGCAGATGGCCGTCAAAGCAGACGCATCGAACAAAAAGCACAGGCTCAGATTTCGCTCTGATGACAGAGCTACGAACTGAATGAGCTGCAAAGCAAGCAACTTTCATTTTCTGCCTCGCGTTATCACTTGATTCGGAGGTGCTCTTGGCAATACCTACTAAGGGCTTGTGAATTTGGGTTTAGCTATGCATAGAGTAAGTCTATTTGAAACAACCAAGACACCGTAAAAGTAGGAAATGAGGATTAATTTAAAGAAGATTTTCTTTGGATATATTTTATAACAGGCCATATCATTTTGTTTTTCCTGGCATTCAGATGTTCAAGTTACATATATTCACTATTCTCTGTTGATCTTCTATGCCTAAAACGAACCTGAAGAACCAAACTTTTGTGATCTGAATTCCTTCGAAATCCTGTACCTGTAATATCGTTTTACAGTCCTCTCTCTCTCTCTCTCTCTCTCTCTCTCTCTCTCTCTCTCTCTCTCTCTCCTGTCTCTCTTTAGTCATTTTGTGGGTTCAGACTCTCCGCTACCGAGTGAACTGAAGCACGCCAGTTTCTTCTGTCCTACACTGTCTCTCGAAGACTTCACTGTTTATCATACGTCAGTCCTGTGCTGCCCTCAGTCCATCACATCCTTCGCTGCCCTGTCCTCCAAGTGCCCTCGATCTTCCCCAGGTTCAAGTTCTTTTACAGGGAATCATGTCTTCTTATGATATGTCCAAAGTATGTTACTGCTTATTTCCGTATCAGATCTTAGGACAGGTAATCTAGTTTTATTTATCGTAATACCAATCCATTCCTTCTCTCAACATGAAATTCTAACACTCTTCCTCCAACAACGTAATTCAAAGGAGTCCATTCTATGGCCTGCAGTTTTCCTTTTGGTCCGGATCTCACATCCATATATCAAAACTAAAAATACACTCCTGGAAATGGAAAAAAGAACACATTGACACCGGTGTGTCAGACCCACCATACTTGCTCCGAACACTGCGAGAGGGCTGTACAAGCAATGATCACACGCACGGCACAGCGGACACACCAGGAACCGCGGTGTTGGCCGTCGAATGGCGCTAGCTGCGCAGCATTTGTGCACCGCCGCCGTCAGTGTCAGCCAGTTTGCCGTGGCATACGGAGCTCCATCGCAGTCTTTAACACTGGTAGCATGCCGCGACAGCGTGGACGTGAACCGTATGTGCAGTTGACGGACTTTGAGCGAGGGCGTATAGTGGGCATGCGGGAGGCCGGGTGGACGTACCGCCGAATTGCTCAACACGTGGGCCGTGAGGTCTCCACAGTACATCGATGTTGTCGCCAGTGGTCGGCGGAAGGTGCACGTGCCCGTCGACCTGGGACCGGACCGCAGCGACGCACGGATGCACGCCAAGACCGTGGGATCCTACGCAGTACCGTAGGGGACCGCACCGCCACTTCCCAGCAAATTAGGGACACTGTTGCTCCTGGAGTATCGGCGAGGACCATTCCCAACCGTCTCCATGAAGCTGGGCTATGAGAGTCGCTTCTGCCTTGGTTCCAATGATGGTCGTATGTGTGTTTGGCGCCGTGCAGGTGAGCGCCACAGTCAGGACTGCATACGACCGAGGCACACAGGGCCAACACCCGGCATCATGGTGTGGGGAGCGATCTCCTACACTGGCCGTACACCTCTGGTGATCGTCGAGGGGACACTGAATAGTGAACGGTACATCCAAACCGTCATCGAACCCATCGTTCTACCATTCCTAGACCGGCTAGGGAACTTGCTGTTCCAACAGGACAATGCACGTCCGCATGTATCCTGTGCCACCCAACGTGCTCTAGAAGGTGTAAGTCAACTACCCTGGCCAGCAAGATCTCCGGATCTGTCCCCCATTGAGCATGTTTGGGACTGGATGAAGCGTCGTCTCACGCGGTCTGCACGTCCAGCACGAACGCTGGTCCAACTGAGGCGCCAGGTGGAAATGGCATGGC
The DNA here is from genome assembly GCF_023897955.1 of Schistocerca gregaria. Taxonomy (NCBI): domain Eukaryota; kingdom Metazoa; phylum Arthropoda; class Insecta; order Orthoptera; family Acrididae; genus Schistocerca; species Schistocerca gregaria. The sequence continues at coordinate 514,373,390 of NC_064921.1, read as the reverse complement.
AAGCCGTTCCACAGGACTACATCCAGCATCTCTACGATCGTCTCCATGGGAGAATAGCAGCCTGCATTGCTGCGAAAGGTGGATATACACTGTACTAGTGCCGACATTGTGCATGCTCTGTTGCCTGTGCCTATGTGCCTGTGGTTCTGTCAGTGTGATCATGTGTAGTATCTGACCCCAGGAATGTGTCAATAAAGTTTCCCCTTCCTGGGACAATGAATTCACGGTGTTCTTATTTCAATTTCCAGGAGTGTATATTAACCCTTACTACATAAATTTTTGCTGTTAAAGATATTTCTCTACTCCTGCACCCTGACTTTCTACAAAGAAATAAGCGTCTCTTGATTTTGTGCCGGTATTCACCATCAGCCGATCCTTGGAGCCAAGATAGTTTAGAAAAGAAACTACCTACTTTGTTTCTCCTCCTGCATGCCTTGAAATCGTAAATGTAGTTGTCATAATTTTTGTTTCCTTAATATTCGGCATTAATCTATGCGCTGCAATTTTTTCATTTACTTTCGGTAAGAGGTTCTTTAACTCCCTCCACCAGAATGGTGTCGTTTGCATGTCTAAGATTATTTATGTTTATTAAAGCTGTTTTAATTCCCGTTTATTTTTCATGTATCTCGGCATTCCCCTTAATTCCCCTTAATGTTCTCTGCATACAGACTGAATTGAAAGAGGACAACCTCACCATATTCCTCTCTGAATCTTGAACCCCTTAGTTGCTCTATACAGGGTTGTCATTGAGGCTTCTTGGTCAAAGATGTTTATGTTGTTGTTGTTGTTGTTGTGGTCTTCAGTCCTGAGACAGGTTTGATGCAGCTCTCCATGCTACACTATCCTGTGCAAGCTGCTTCATCTCCCAGTACGTGCTGCAGCCTACATCCTTCTGAATCTGCTTAGTGTATTCATCTCTTGGTCTCCCTCTACGATTTTTTCCCTCCGCGCTGTCCTCTAACACTAAATAGGTGATCCCTCGATGCCTCAGAACATGTCCTACCAACCGATCCCTTCTTCTGGTCAAGTTGTGCCACAAACTTCTCTTCTCCCCAATCCGATTCGATACTTCCTCATTAGTTATGTGATCTACCCATCTAATCTTCAGCATTCTTCTGTAGCACCACATTTTGAAAGCTTCTATTCTCTTCTTGTCCAAACTGTTTATCGTCCATGATTCACTTCCATACATGGCTACACTCCATACAAATACTTTCAGAAATGACTTCCTGACACTTAAATCTATACTAGATGTTAACATACTTCTCTTCTTCAGAAACGCTTTCCTTGCCATTGCCAGTCTACATTTTATATCCTCTCTACTTCGACCATCATCAGTTATTTTGCTCCCCAAATAGCAAAACTTCTTTACTACTTTAAGTGTCTCATTTCCTAATCTCATACCCTCAGCATCACCCGACTTAATTCGACTACATTCCCTTACCCTCCGTTTTGCTTTTGTTGATGTTCATCTTATACCCTCGCTTCAAGACACCGTCCACTCCGTTCAACTGCTCTTCCAAGTCCTTTGCCATCTCTGACAGAACCTCAAAGTTTTTATTTCTTCTCCATGGATTTTAATACCGACTCGGAACTTTTCTTTTGTTTCCTTTACTGCTTGCTCAATATATAGATTGAATAACATCAGGGAGAGGCTACAACCCTGTCTCACTCCCTCCCCAACCACTGCTTCCCTTTCATGTCCCTCGACTCTTATAACTGCCATCTGATTTCTGTACAAATTGTAAATAGCCTTTCGCTCTCTGTATTTCACCCCTGCCACCTTCAGAATTTGAAAGAATGTATTCCAGTCAACATTGTCAAAAGCTTTCTCTAAGTCTACAAATACTAGAAACGTAGGTTTGTCTTTGCTTAATCTTGCTTCTAAGATAAGTCGTAGGGTCAGTACTGCCTCACGTGTTCCAACGTTTCTACGGAATCCAAACTGATCTTCCCCGAGGTCGGCTTCACCAGTTTTTCCATTCGTCTGTAAAGAATTCGCGTTAGTATTTTGCACCTGTGACTTATTAAACTGATAGTTCGGTAATTTTCACATCTGTCAACACCTGCTTTCTTTCGGATTCGAATTATTATATTCTTCTTGAAGTCTGAGGGAATTTCGTCTGTCTCATACATGTGCTCACCTGATGGTAGGGTTTTGACAGGACTGGCTCTCCCAAGGCTGTCAGTAGTTCTAACGGAATGTTGTCTACTCCCGGAGCCTTATTTCGACTCAGGTCTTTCAGTGCTATGTCAAATTCTTCACGCAGTATCATATTTCCCATTTCATCTTCACTACCCCCTTTACCATTTCCATAACATTGTCCTCAAGAACATCGCCCTTGTATAGACCCTCTATATACTCCTTCCACCTTTCTGCGTTCCCTTCTTTGCTTAGAACTGGGTTTCCATCCGAGCTCTTGATATTCATGGAATTAATTAAATTCATGCAATTAATTAAATTCATGCAATTAATTAAATTCAGTATCTCTTATGTTACCCAAGGATTTCTATTAGCCCTCGTCTTCTTACCTACTTGATCCTCTGCTGCCTTCACTATTTCATTCCTCAAAGCTACCCAATTCTTCTTCTACTGTATTTCTTTCCCCCATTACTGCCACTTGTTCCCTTATGCGCTCCCTGAAACACTGTACAACCTCTGGTTCTTTCAGTTTATCCAGGCCCCATCTCCTTAAATTCCCACCTCTTTGCAATTTCTTTAGTTTTAATCTACAGTTCATAACCAATAGATTGTTATCAGAGTCCACATCTGCCCCTGTAAATGTCCTACAATTTAAAACCTGGTTCCTAAATCTCTGTCTTACCATTACATAATCTATCTGAAACCTTTTAATATCTCCAGGGTTCTTCCATGTATAGAACCTTCTTTCATGCTTCTTGAACCAAGTGTTAGCTATGGTTAAGTTATGCTCTGTGCAAAATTCTACCAGACGACTTTCTCTTTCATTTCTTAGCCCGAATCCATATTCACCTGCTACGTTTCCTTCTCTTCCTTTTCCTACTGCTGAATTCCAGTCACCCATGACTATTAAATTTTCGTCTCCCTTCACTAACTGAATAATTTCTTGGTCAAAGTATAAATGCAGTATGAGGTAAATGATATGATCTGGTACGCCCACGTTAATAAGTGCTTCCCCTATTATTGTGGTCGACATAGTTAAATGCTAACATAATCAGTAACACAGATACACATCATTATGGAATTCTCTTGTCTTCTCCCAAATCCATTGGATGTTTTTTCTTGTCCTTGTTTCTTTACAAAACACTGCTTGTTCTTCAGGTAGCTGTCGGTCTATATGCTGGTAGACTTACATCGACATTATTTCATTGTCTACATCTACATCTAAATGCATACTCCGCAATCCACCATACGGTGCGTGGCGGAGGGTACCTCGTACAACAACTAGCGTTCCACTCCAAAACAGAACGAGGGAAAAATGACTGCCTATATGCCTCTGTACGAGCCCTAATCGCTCATATCTTATCTTTGTGGTCTTTTCGCGAAATGTAAGTTGGCTGCAGTAAAATTATACTGCAGTCAGTCTCAAATGCTGTTTCTGTAAATTTCCATAGTAGCGATTCAAGAAAAGAACGCCTCCTTTCCTCTAAAGACTACGAGTTCCTGAAGCATTTCCGTAACACTCGCGTGATGATCAAACCTACCAGTCACAAATCTAGCAGCTCGCCTCTGAATTGCTTCTATGTCCTCCCTCAATCCGACCTGATAGGGATCTCCTTTATAGATAAACCGCATTTTCCCTAAATTCTACCAATGAATCGAAGACGACTATCCGCCTTCCCAACAACTGCCATTACATGCTTGTCCCACTTCATATCGCTCTGCAGTGTTACGCCCAAATATTTAATCGATGTGACTGTGTCTAGCGCCACACTACTACTGAAGTATTCAAACATTACAGGATTCTTTTTCCTATTCGTCTGCATTAATTTACATTTATCTATATTTAGAGTTACCTGCCATTCTTTACACCAATCACAAATCCTGTCCAAGTCATCTTGTATTCTCCTACAGTCACTCAATGACGACGTCTTCCCGTACACCACAGCAAACTTCTTTTTCCGTTTTTCTGAAGTTTATTTCGTTGTTTCACACATACCACTACAAAATTTTCGGACGTTTAATTGTTCCACACACAATGCTACATACTTCTCTGTACATACCGTATTTTCTCTTGAATGAAATCTAACATCCCAGGACTGGCCAGTTAGATCATTCGGTACGATTACATGTAAGGCTTCATCAACAATAGCGTCATCAGAAGTGGATTAGAAATTCACATCCGCCGCGGATGAGGATCGGAAACCTGTCGTACATTTATCTACGCCATCGTTCCAGTATTGGCTTAACCATTTTAAGCAAACGTGGAATTCCAAATCTGTGTGACTAGACGAGGATATAAGCCCTGGCGTAGTATCTGTTCTGACTGCTATTACTTCCCGGTTGTCGTTTGTTCGGAGTTAGTTCGGATCTGTCAGCGAGTTGGGAGGCGCTAGCAGTACATTTCGGACCTGGAAGTGTTTGACTTAGGACGCGCGAGAAGTTCAGTCGGGGCGCGGCTGCAGTGAGGTCCGGATAGCCATGACTCTCCCATCGGTTGCCGATACGTACCACTTGGGTGCGAACCACCTTGGTTGGTCGTCAGTCGGTTGTCTTGTCGGACGACGTGTATGTTGGCCGATGATCGCTTATAGGTTGCCTGCGTGTGCGTCCTTGTTTTTGCACAGTCGCTACCGTTACTATTGTCTAGTCTTCCGTGCAAGTGTTCGTGAAACTGTGTGTAGTTTGTGGTGTCGACTGCTCAGTATTTTAGCGCTGTCTCCATGTTGATGTGCGGCAGTCTGTCGGTTGCTGTGCATCAGCCAGGAAATCTAGCGTGGCGCAGTGGGCCGGGCCCGCTGGCGGTATTTACGAAGTGTCTGAGTGTGTGGGACTTGTTACGATTGCTACGAGGTTCGTGGCTCACCGACCCACGGCATCAAAATCGAGTGGTGATGTAATTACCGAATCCAGTCTGTTCACAACTTGCCGTTGGTTTTCATGGTTGGCTGTTGGGGGTATTCCCGTGAGCAACAGCGAGTGTTCGAGTTGGCGAATGTTTGGCCACCATCCGGTGAAGTTTAACTGTATTTTGGTTGTTTGAAGTCCAAGTGCACCAGCGGAATTATCTGCCTTGTGGCCTGCACGTCAGAATATTGACCTTCCTTGGCACAAGTATTGTTTCCACAAAAGGGTTTACTTGCTTTTGGTTTGTTATTTTCCGCAGATCTGATATTCTGTGAGAATGTGAGACCCTTTTGTCAAACGCCTTTATACTTTCACTTCTCAAGGAAAAAGTAGTCAACGAAATATCTTTCGAGATTTGTATATTTTCTCAAGATTGAAAAGACTACCAAAGCAAGTCTATGAAAATGAGATTAGCCCAGCTCTGCTCACCCAGGGTGATTTCTTTCCAGTCCGAATGTTTCAGTTTTTTACAGGAACACTTGGAGATTTGATGTGACTAGTGCTAAGACATCTGGCTCTCGACAATGTGTTCTAATTCACAGCAATAAATGAAAACTTTCACTAGTTCTTTTTCCTTTTTTTACTATATGATCTCAGAGACTCAGGATGAAAATGTCACTCAAATTTAACAACGGGAAAAAGGATGTCATTAATTTATCAGAAGAATCTTAAAGAAGTATTATAATTCGTACTTAAATGAGATTGTTAGTTAAATTTTGAAAGCGGTCTGTTGTAAACGACTTTCACCTTTTATATCAATATATGATTTTCGAGGCTCTTGTACCGGGTGGTTACAATTAAAGTGCATCTACTCACATAGGTCAAATGTAGCCTGTAAATATGGTATAGCAGCGAAACTTGTTAGATTTGCTGATACGTTGATTTCGGAACCGATTTACGCTCGAAAAAAATGGTTCCAATTTTGCTACCAGGTGGAAATCTGGTACTGTGAGTGGTGGGCAGAAAAGGTTATTAATAACTATGACTTACCCAATCTGTTCAAAACGAGCATCGGATGCTGCACCCTCAAACGACTCGATCAGCAATTGCTCGCATCAGTTTCGGTAGAATCTTAGCAACGTATTCCTCTATACTGGCCTGCAGATCAGCTAGAGACCGAACGCGTCCCTGGTAAACGCATTCTTTCAGATATCCCCAGAGCGAAAAGTCAAATAGATTCAGACCATGTCATCTTGCAGGTCATGCATCTGGAAAACTTCTGGAGATAATAGGTTCGTGAAAGGTACCTGTAAGCAGAACTTTTATTGGAAGAGCAACGCTAGGTGCTGCCCATTCAAGGATGAAAACTGTGGTTTCTATAGAGTTGTGGGCTTCGAACGCAGGAATCACATATTGTATGAGAAAGACTCGATAATGTGCAGAGGGTACCGTGCACTTGATAGGAAACCTGCGTGTTTCTCTTCATATGAGAACGGACTGAGGATAAAGGTGCTTGTGAGTCCACACAACACAGTCACATACGTCGAGTGTAGCGGCTCTTTGTGCGTAATACGTGGTTTAACAACACCCCAGACTTGGCAGTTCTCTGTAGTCACTGCACCCTGTAATTTAAAAGGCGTCTCGTCACTCCACAGGATATTGCTGCACCGTCTGGATGTTGTATAGGTGCGAGAGTAACATAAACCGCAAACCTTCCCGTACTATTGATCATGGGATGGACAACTCTCGTGACACTCTACAAGCGGTAGCACTATCCGTGGCACGTGCTGCAGGGTCAGTTACAGCAGCAGCAACCTCGTCAATAACTCCCACCAGTACAGAAAGCCTTCCTTTCCAGGTGGTACACCAAGCTCAACTGTGTTTCCGCAGTTCATTATTGTGTTCTTTAAACCGTTTAATGACATTTGGCCTATCCTCAGACCTTTCAGCCCTGCCGTTCACATAAAACAGTTTCACGAACAGAGCACGGTCTCTTTCTCGATAGCCATGCTGCCCACTTACGTTATGGTTTGTCAAATGACATCGTGTATGCCACATCGTCATACAAACAGTGTAGAGCGTCTGATTTGCAGCTGGCGGCCGACATTGGAACTAATTAGTGTTCTAGCGTACATCGGTTCCGCATTGACGCATTGGCGTATCTACCAAGTTTCAATGACACACAATAACGTTTGCCCACATCGGGTCTCCATGAACAGCTGCGCTTTAACGATAACTACTCGTTATGACTCACGTCATGATTTAATCTGTTAGACTACCCTTATCTTTGGCTGAGTCTTCAGTCAGCACTATTGACACGGAGTCTTTCGGATTGCGATCAATTACTTTGCTTGACGCTGAGTTTTGAGTTCGGCAGGGCAGCATAGACGGGCGGCGGACGCAGCGCTCTTTAACTTAGGCCCAAAGCTGTGAACATCGCTCTGCCTACTGCGGACTTGTGAAGGCAGACCGTTGTCTTGTGGTACTCAGATGGGCCTTTTGAAGGTACGTAGTCCAAGGTTATTCGTGAGACGGATACATACTGGCGTTCTGCACATTATTTCCCCCACTCTAAACAATACTACCGAGATTATCATAAATATGCCACAATTTCTCTTTCTTTTGTAATTGTGTGGTTCTGTACATCCACGAAGTTCGTCGTAAGTGGACATTTATACATCTTATTTGTGAGCTTTTGAATCTACTTTCTAAACAATTATTGAATTTACATTCAAATCTCTCATGATTTATTTTCCTCATGAAAACATTTTTCAGTTCTCTGACTTCTAATGTTAATTTGCACGTGTACTCGTTTCAGCTTTCTTCATGAATGTAACACGTTCACGTGGAATATGTTTCAAATATTTATTAATCTTCCATCAGCAGAGACATCATATCGAGAAACTCCCCATTTATAAGCAGTTTTGGGCTAACCTGCTTTTGAGATAAATGCGATTCGCAGTAATCTTCAGGACAACATTCGCAGCGAAGAATTCTTCGAGATTTTGCTTTAAAGTGAGTTATTTTCTGTTTATTAGACATTGGAATGTACAATGTGCACTTAAATCGGCATTGCACGTATCTCTGCTATAAGGATTGTGAGGAATGCTTCAAGCTTAAATATTTTCGTGAAGCGATCTGGAGCTCGCACACTCTGGGGATCATTCGTCAGTCCTCATGGTGTAACGGTAGCAGGTTGTGTGCCCGCTGTGGCCGGTCTGAGTTTTAAAGTGGGTAACATTTCTGTTGTCTGGAGTTCTTGGTCCTTCACAATCAGATACAGACAGCCTGTAAGGCATTCAGAAGTGCATATCTGTCTGGGGGCCTGGATTTCTACCAACCAAACCCTTCTTTTAGTCAGATTATGCCACAAAATTCTCTTCTCCCCAAATCTCTTCCGTACCTCCTCATTAGTTACGTTATTTACACGTCTACTCTTCTGTAGCAAACAGTAAAACAGCAAACAGTAAAACTCATTTCATATCCTAATCTAATTCTCTGCGCATCATCTGATTTATTTAGACTACATTCCATTATCCTCGTTATGCTTTTATTGATGTTCATCTTATAACCTCCTTTCAAGGTACTGTCAATTCCGTTCAACTGGTCTTCCAGATCCTTTGCTGTCTCTGATAGTATTACAATGACATAGGCAAACGTAAAGGTTTTTGTTTCTTCCCCTTGGATTTTAATTCTTACTCTAAATTTTTCTTTTCTTTCCTTTACTGCTTGCTCAATACACAGACTGAATAACATCGAGGATAGGCTACAACCCTGTCTCACTCCCTTCTCAACCACTACTTCCCTTTCGTGCCCCTCGACTATTATAACAGCCATCTGGTGCTGTACAAACTATAAATAGCCTTTCGCTCCCCGTATTTTACCTCTGCCGTCTTTAGAATTTGATAGAGAGTATTCCAGTCAACATTTTCTAAAGCTTTCTCCAACATATTTTTTATGAGAACTCGTAGATCCAGTATTGCCTCGCGTGTTCCTACATTACTTAGGAGTCTAAACTCATCTTCCCCTCGCTCCGCTTCTACCAGTTACTTTCCATTCTTCTGTAAAGTATTCACGTTAGTATTTTGCAGCCAAGACCTATTAAACTGGTAGTTCGGTAATTTTTACACCTGTCAACACCTGCTTACTTTGTAATTGAACTTATTACAACCTTCTTGAAGGCTCAGGGTGTTTCGCCTGTCTCATACATCTTACTCACCTAAATGGTTCAAATGGCTCTGAGATCATCAGTCCCCTATAACTTAGAACTACTTAAACCTAACTAACCTAAGGACATCACACACATCCATGGCCGAGGCAGGATTCTAACCTGCGACCGTAGCAGTCGCGAGGTTCCAGACTGTAGCGCCTAGAACCGCTCGACCACCCCGGCCGGCTCATACTCACCTGATAGAAGAGTTTTGTCATGGCTGACTCTTCCAAAGCTATCAGTAGCTCTGATGGAATGTTGTCTACTCCCGGGCAGTGCTTTATCAAATTCTTCACGCAGTGTGAGATCTCCCTTCTTATCTTCGTCTATGTCTCCTTCCATTTCCGTAATATTGCCCTTAGGTGCATCTCATTGTACAGACCTTCTATATACTCCTTCACCTTTTTGCTTTCCCTTCTTTGCTTAGATTGGTTTTCCCTCTGAGCTCTTGATATTCATACATGTTGTTATCTTATCTCCGAAGGTGTCTTTAATTTTCCTGTAGGCAGTATCTGTCTTACTCCTAGTGATATGTGGTTCTTCATCCTTCCATTTGTCCTTTTGCCATTCTTGTTTAGCCACTTTGCACTTCCTGACGATCTCATTTTTTAGACTTTTGTATTTCCTTTCACCTGCTTCATTTATTGCACTTTTATATTCTCTCCTTTCATCGATTAAATTCATTATGTATTTTACTACCCAAGGATTTCTACCAGCCCATGTCTTTTTACCTACTTGTACCTATGCTGCCTCCACTATTTCAACTCTCTAAACTACCCATTCTTTTCTGCGGTATTCCTTTTCTCTGTTCCTGTCAATCGTTCCGTAATGCTCCCTCTGAAACAGTCTACAACCTCTGGTTCTTATCGAGATGCCATCTTCTTACAGTACTGCATTTTTGCAGTTTCTTCTGTTTTAAGCTGCAGTTCATTAATAATAAATTGTGGCCAGCCCCTGGAAATGTCTTACAATTTAAAATCTGGTTCCGAAATCTCTTTCCAACCATTATATTATCAGTCTGAATCCTTCCGATGTCTCCAGGTCTCTTCCACGTATAAAACATTGTCTCATGAGTTTTAAACTAATTATTAGCTATGGTTAAATTAGACTCTGTGCAAAATTCTGACAGGTGGCTTCCTCTTTCATTCCTTTCCCCCAGTCCATATTCACCTACTTCTTTTCTTTTTCTTCCTATTCCTACTATCGAATTTCAGTCCCCCATGACTATTAAATTCTCGGTTCCGTTAACTATCTGAATTATTTATTTTATATCATCATACATTTCATCAATCTCCTCCTCACCTGCGGAGCGAGCTGGCATATAAACTTGTACTACTGTGGTGGGTCTATCTTGGCCACAATACTGCGTTCAGTATGCTGTTCATAGTAGTTTATCCGCGTTCCCAATGTTTTATTGATTATTAAACGTACTCCTGCGTTGCCCCTGTTTGACTTTTTATTTATAACCCTGTAATCACCTGACGAGTTGTCCTGTTCCTCATGCCACCGAACTTCACTAACTCCCACTATACCTAACTTTAATGTAACCGTTTCCCTTTTTTAATTTGCTAACCTACCTGTCCGATTAAGGGATCTGACATTTGACGCTCCGATCCGTAGAACACCAGTTTTGTTTCTCTTGGTGACGATGTCCTCCTGAGTAGTCTCAGCCCGAAGATCCGAATGGGGGACTATTTTACCTCTGGAGTCGGTGGATGACGTTTCGGTACATGGGTTCCTATGTAAAACTTGATCTACTAAGACCGCTCTACATCCTCTAGAAATGTGTAGCTAGGATTGTGAAACCCTGTGCAAGTGCTTGATACACTTAGACATTCTAATTTTTTTGCTGTAATTATTGTTCTAGAAGTCCAAACGTTTGTTTTCGGACCAACAAAAAAATACCATGTGTAGTATGCGAATAAATAAATAACTGATATATCAGTTGACATGTGACAATAATTTTGAAGACGAGCATAAATTCATATCAGTAGACCACTGAAACAAACTACTTTCCGCAATCTAATCAAAGTCAGTGAATGACATCAGCTACAGGGGGAGAGGGGGGGGATGGTATACTTTGCCTGAGATTACCGTCTTGACAGTGGTAGAGACAACGTGTCTTACACGAAAATCTGTATGTCGCACGAACTTACTCAAGTGGACTGATAGACATTAAAAATTTATATATATAGCGACTAACTATACGCTGCTTCCAAATTTATACCCTCCTGTGCCAAATATAGCTAATAAAAATTTTAAAGGCGCTTCTGATACAAAGCAAGAACCTTACCAGGCCATGGGATGGAACGGTACCCGAACGCAGGTAATTAGCAAATTCTGTCGTGGCTCACCTACCCTGCTTGAAGTTGCTGGTGACTAACCAAGGCCACTAGCTGCATTCCAGACGGATTCGCTGGAACACGCCAGCAGCGTCAGAGCGACCGTTAGCCGCAGCTGCTGACGCACCACATCGCGCGGCAGGGCACTGACTCTGGAAGCTGTCCTCGATTCCGCAAAACGCAGCGCCTCTCGTACCACTGGTTTTGGTTTCAGTTGCCGTGAGTTCCTCCAAGAATGCGTTACTGTACAAGGGATTATCTGTGTCATCGTCCGTAGGACAGAATGTTGGTCTCACCGGAAAAGTGAATGAATAGCACAAATCGTGCAACCATACTCATAGTTTTATAAAAAGTATTGAGTAAGATCTTGTAATTGTGTTCTAGGAAGTCAGGGCTCCAGTTGCGCTTCCGACAAATTGATTTAGATGTCCAAAGTTTTCCTGGCGTGGTTCATGACCTTTGTCTTTTAAGAGGAAACCTTTGTTCTCGATTCCGTTTTGCCGCGTGGGATTAGCCGAGCGGTCTAAGGCGCTGCAGTTGTGGACTGGTCCCAGCGGAGGTTCGAGTCCTCCCTCGGGCATGGGTGTGTGTGTTTGTCCTTAGGATACTTTAGCTTAAGTAGTGTGTAAGCTTAGGGACTGGTGATCTTAGCAGTTAAGTCCCATAAGATTTCACACACGTTTGAACATTTGATTTCGTTTTTGTGCATCGTCTGTTGACAACTATGCTATTGGGGGGGGGGGGGGGGGGGGCGCAAAGATTGAGAAGACGAACCAAGAACGTATGGAAATATGGCAGGCTACATCATTTCAGATGTTAACGACAGTGTAGGTCTCCGGAAACATGGTGTTTACTGCTTCCTGAGCCTATGAGAACTATCAAGGAGATTTGCCAAGAGCATCAGCCCGAATAACGTTTACATTGTTCACAGCTGCCTCAGTGTCGCGCCTGTAATTATTACTACAGGCCCCACGGGAGCCCAGATGAAGGTCCTTCGTTGTAAAAGTACTGCCCTGACTTTCCTTATCCGTGGCAGGGTGCATATTTCGATCGAAAATGAAAGACAGGTAACTGTCCCCGAACACTGGACGAAGTTAATCATCAAAAAACCTCGATGAGACGTGTAAAGTGATTTGTCCTCCAAAGTTCGTAGTAACAGTGTAGGACAATCGAACTAACGATGTCTGAGAACCTACTAGTTAGAGATGATGTATTCAATTCAGGCTAAGCTCCGGGTTCAAGTAGAGGCTACAAGAAACGATTAAGATCACGTCTTTCCACGTCAGTCGTCAGAGACGAGGTACGTTTTGGGTTGTGCGTTTTACAGAATGCATACGGCGATGTGCCCCTGGGGTCGAATTCAGGTATAAAAATCGGCAGACAGTCCCTCAATATTTACATTAAATCGCTCGACGAACAACTACCTGAAATTGTTACATGCATAAACGTTATCATAAACACACTGGGCTTCCGAAATTCTATAAACGAAAACCAGATCCAATATCTACGAGCTCCCTACAGTTTGTGGAGGTTTCCAGTGGCTACAATGCAAATTCTGGAACTGGAAATTCTCCCACATACATTCCCAGTCGAGAACTTCTCTGCCCTAATCTCAGTACACTAAGATTTGCCTAAAAAGAACAGAGTTCTCGTAGGATCTCAAATGATAGCCTCTTTTTTAGAAAAACAGATGAAAGGAATAAAATTGGTCAGGTGTGAGTAGAGCTTGCCCGCCGAGGGCTCGAACAAACTTAATTATGTATATAGACAGTTCATCCATTCTGAAGCACACAGTTCAGTACACGTTGTTGAACATGGGATTCCAAACTAGACGTGTTCCTAGGCTGACTCAACGAGATCGTCAGTTACGATTGCAATGGATACGAGTTCGACGATGTAAGACAAAGGGTCAGTGGAAACGTGGCAGATCGTTGCATGAACGGGAAGGAAACAAAATTAGGGTCAACGTTCCCTTGACAACAAGACCATTAGAGACGATGGACGGATGAATCACGCTTTTTGGTACACCAGTACAACTGTTGTCAACCAGTAGAACGGCTGGATTATACATCGGACCAGTAGCGTGCTATGGAGGAGAGTCACCTAGTCTTCCGTGGGACCAGAGGTATAAGGGACAGTCAAACGAAAATGGGACAGAGGGAAAGAAGGTAAGTAAACTGTTTATTATTTCAAAAGTAACCCCCCAAAGCATTTAATACATTTACCCCACTGTGAGACTAGACGGCCAATGCTTTCATATAAAAACTTATGCAGTTGACTACGGAAACATGATTGTACCTAGTCGTGTACCTTTTTCTCCGAAGCAACTCGACGTCCAAAAATATGGTAACTTCATGGAGAGAGATCGGGACTCTATGGAGGACTTGCGCTCAGGTCCAAATGAAGCCATGGTCGAGTCGACAACTTTATGTTGCAGTATAATTTGGGTAGATACATTTCCATTATTTATGCACATTATGTTTCATCCTCATCACCATTCTTTTTGCCAACGGCCTCGCCGCAGTGGTAACACCGGTTCCCGTCAGATCACCGAAGTTAAGCGCTGTCCGGCTAGGGTAACACTTGGATGGGTGACCATCCGGTCCGACGAGCGCTGTTGGCAAGCGGGTTGCACTCAGTCCTTTTGAGGCAAGCTGAGGGGCTACTTGATTAAGAAGTAGCGGTTCCGGTCTTGTAAACTGACATACGGCCGGGAGAGTGGTGTGCTGACCACATGCTCCTCCATACTGGAATCCAGTGACGCTTGTGGACTGAGGATGACACGGTGGCCGGTCGGTACCGTTGGGCCTTCGAAGGCCTGTACGGACGGTGTTTAGTTTAGTTTCCATTTACTGTTAGCCATACAGAGCACATGATTCCTTCCAGCTTGGTAGTTATTAATTGTAAATTTTGTGACGCATCTGCCAGGAGAGCAATGTCGTTAGAAAAATACCCGTAAACCTACATTATTCATTCCATCGTATACCCATGTTGGAGTTGCCCATAGCTTTTCTCATTACTGTTATTAATATGAAATGAAACGGTGGCAAAATGCATTCGTATTGAGGCCTGTCAGACTGTTAAGGTAAGAGTGTAAGTAGGCTGTTTAGGTTTTTATGTTGGTAACGCCACGTAGGGCTCTATATGAAAATCACTGACTGTGCTGTGTGAAGTCTGTGGCTGGTTGGCATTGTTGGAATAGTCGCTATTGTAGTGTTGGCCAGTTGGATGTGAACAGCGCGTGGCGCTGCGCAGTTGGAGGTGAGCCGCCAGCAGTGGTGGATGTGGGGAGAGAGATGGCGGAATTTTGAGAGCGGATGATCTGGACTTCTGTCCATTAGAAAGAGTAAAATTGTAATACTGTATATCATGGACTTATATACATATATATGATGACTTTTGAATATTATTAAGGTAAATACAGTGTTTGTTCTCTATCAAAATCTTTCATTTGCTAACTATGCCTATCAATAGTTAGTGGCATCAGTGGTTAGAATCTTTTATTTGACTGGCAGTATTACCACTTGCTGTATTGTAGTAGTTCGAGTAACGAAAATTTTTGTGAGGTAAGCGATTCACAAAACGTATAGGTTATTGTTAGTCAGGGCCATTCTTTTGTAGGGATTATAGAACGGCAAATTGTGTTGTGCTAAAAATATTGTGTGTCAGTTTAGTGTTCATCAGACTAAGTAAAGAGCGAAATGTCTGAGTACGTTCAGTTCTGATCAGCTGTTTGAAAATGAAATAACGTAAGGGGTTTATCACCAAAGTCATTCATAAATGTTTCTAAGGGGAGGTTTCAAGAGGTGTTCCAATCTTTTATACTTGTGGAACAACTCGAACCCAGATGTGGGTCAGGACAGGAAACAGGTGATCAGAAGTTTCCTATAGGATTACAATATTCCACAACGATTTTCAGTGTATACTGTCAAAAGCTTTTTCAAAACCCATCGAGTTCTACATGCAGTATACAGTTTATTTCTATGCATATTTGTTCAGGGGATGAGCTCCCACTGAGTCATATGACAACGAATGATATATTGTGAAAGTCACAATTCAGAGTTCTCAACGGTTCCGATATTGAGACAGCTATTACACATACAGCCATAATGAACTTAATCGATTAGTTCATTTATTACATGTTCATTGTATATTCTGATCTATTATAATTTTAGAATGTCATAATAGACGATGACAAATGGCTCAAACGTATCTTCTCTAGCAGATTTTTTTTTTAAAATGTTTCATCCCCACCCTAGAAGGGAGAATGGTGAGCGTTTGGAGAGCTCCGATTTTTATGCTGTACATTTTCTTATTTTATTCTCGTTTGACTCAGATTACTGATAGATTTGGAAGGGCAGGAAGGTATAACTCTCTCATGCAATTGCTTTCCTTCGTGTAACTGCTAGGAAACAAAGGGTGTCAACAGAAAACAGACTTGTATAAATATATTTGCTGTCATCCAGCTAAGAACTGATTGTATGCTGTGCCTCACAAGGTTCCATATTAGGACCTTCACTGTTTCTTGTGTAAGTTTATGACTGTACTTCAAAAATATTACTAAGTGCTAAATTTGATTTTGCTTGCACATGATACAAACAGTCTGATAAATAGCAAACTAAAGGCTACTATTAGAAAACTCTGTTAAAGAAATTTTCAAGAACATTAGTAAATACTTCCCAGCAAATTACACATTTTAAACTTCGAAATTACACAGTACACGCATTTCAGAACTTTTAAGAAATCTACACCTATCGTATGAATAAAATACAATGCCAAAAAAGTACATGAGTTCAACTGTTATAAATTCATGGGATTATAACATGATAATACATTTAGTTGGGAAGAGCATATGGTAAAACTACTGCTATTGCCTAAATAAAGATGTATTTGCAATGCGGATGTTGTCAGACGTCGGCAGTATAAAACCAAAAACGTTAGCATACCTCCCTTGCCTTCATTCCATAGCGCGATATGGCATGATTTTTGTGTGTGTGTGTGTGTGTGGGGGGGGGGGGTGAAGGGGTGGGAATATAACTGATCAAGACAAGCCAAAAAATACCTAGCACAAAAGCGTCTAATAATAATTATTTAGGTGGAAATTCAAGAACTTCTTGTTGAGGTGTCTCCAAGGAACTGGGAATTCTAGCTACTGTTTCCCAATACATCTATTCCTGAATGAAATTTGTCGTAAGTAATATAGCTCCTTTTCCAACGAAACGCAATAAAATAAATAATAGTAATGTATATAAAAAGTGGAAGTCAGTTATTTTGTTCCACATATACGTCTTTTATTCAAGAACACACGCTTTTAATAATTTGTTACCAGCAGTAAAAAATCTAAAAATGTAACTATTAATAAATTACAAGGTAAGAATAGCTAAAAGAAAATTTTAGACATCAACTCCCAGCCCGTCGACGAATTATTTTAGTTGAACCAATAAGTAAGTTTCGTAAACTGCTTTCTCTGTTATAATGCATGGCCACAATGGCCTAATTACAACCTAATGAACTTCAGTGTTTATAAAATACATGTTAGGGATTAATTTGGTACTAACTTTAAAAAATATATATTCCAGAATTTCAACTATTCCATGTTCTATTTCCGTAAATATATGCAATACACAGGATGTCACAGAAGTCTTCTCCTGGTTACAAACATTCATAAGGCATAAAATATAGCACCCACACAAATACTTCTCATCTTGAATTTCATGTGACGTAATCAAGTTCTTGGGTACATACATATTTACTGTTACTTTGTGATTATTTACATACAATCTTTCTGGGAAGATGGATCGAGCTTGGTGGTTCCATTAACTAGCCTCGGCGATCCCCAGACATAACATCATTCGATTTCTTCCTTCGGTGTTATGTGAAGGAACCGGTTATCCAAATACCACTGAACGACAATGCAGCACTACAGCGGAGAATTACTGACGTCATAAGGATAATCCTCTTTAGTCATAAGGATAAACTCTTGTCCAAAGTGGAAACGGAATATTGCCTGGATATCCTTCGGGCAACGAAAGTAGCACACGCCAAAATTTAGTAATTGTGTGTACATACTAAAACTTTAATATGTTACTTGCATTTCAAGATAAAAGATATGTGTCACATTTTCTGCCTTATGCATATTTGTAATCAGGGAAGGATACCCTTGCCATATTTCCTTGAGAATCTGTAGAACAGAATATAGATATACCATCTGTTTTCACTTATTGAATGGATATTCTCTCAATATATTGGGGTGTAGTTAAGATCTGCGCCATCTATTTCATCGTAGCTTGGGAACATAAGTAATTGTGAATTCATCATTCCTCTTAATTTCTATTACTTCTGCAGATGAGTGTGGTGGCTGACAAAAGAGTCCCACCACAACTTCTATCCTGTTCCTCATAACTGTTCTCGCCTCAGCTATTTCGTATACACACTCAGTTCTCATTGCAGCTGATTTAAGATTCTTGTGTACTGTTACGATGATTCAACCTCCCATCCCTAGGAACTTAGCTTTGCAGTTGAATTTGTCAGGAAGACCTCATTTCTATTAATTTCTGGTTTCCGTCAACTGTCGATGCGATGTGTTGTGCAAGCCTTACATCTTTTCAGCAGCGCTTTAAAATATGTCACTTTTTTAGCCAATACTTCTCCAGATGATTAGTAATAACGTATTATTCTTATCTATTGGGAGAATTTCTCCCGACCAGGTATGACTGTTTTCTAGCCATCAGATTCAGATGACAGCTCTAAAAGAAAAAGGTATAGTGCATTCCAACCACGGCTGCATGAGCTTCATTAGTAGCACCCTAAGCCGTTTAAGGGTACCACGCTGGATAACCATATTCTGGCATCCACCTTGCCGCTATGCCAAAGATACCCCAAAAAAGGATTCTATGTGTAAATAGGCATACGTGTTTCGCTTATGAACTCAGGGTCAAGGGATTTCTATGTATCGAATGTTTCTACGACCGGTATCGTCCACGGGAATGCACTAAATCTTCCTGAAGAATAAACATAAGAATAGAAAATTAATTTAAGAATTGATGTAAGAATAGAATATAAGAATATGAGAAATTAGAATGTTTGTAATCCCAGAAAATCTATACACTCGTGTAGTATATAATAAATGTGTGCACTTATGAAACCTATTTGTTTTAAAATTAATATAGTGCGCATCTATCCCTCAATTTGATAAGAAATATTCGTGTACCAACCTTCTACGATTGTGTAAAGATAAACTAAAAAAATTTATGAAATAGATAAAAGAATTAATCAGGTTTTCGAAAACGGGGCGCAAAAGTGAGATCCCGCGACGCTACGATTTCGACTCAGATTATCATGCGCTAAAGGGTTTCTAAATTACTTCGAAAACTGTGACTATGGCTTTACCAGAAACCGTCGAATATCTACGGATATGCTGAGAAACATGTTCGCTTATTCTGATACAACTTTCACTGAGTGAAGTCTCTAGGAAATCGGATTATGGCATTTGCCGTGTTTTCCTCGTCACTATGCACCAGTGGATGAAATTTTGAAATTGCGTACTTGTTTGACTAACCATTACGACAACTACGAGAGTAAGATATGCAAGGATCTTCCCCTCTGCTTTCCCAAATGCAGTGCGCGGTTGCAGAGAGCTGTGCGCCTCTCTCGCTGTCAGTGCGGGCGGCTGGGTGCGTAACTCACCCGCCCCCACCTGTGAACTCTTTAAGCCACATCTGCGCGGCACTGTGCGACACTTTGCGCAAGGCACAGTGACATTTTCTAGTATAAACAGAGGGTACATTACGATGAATTCACTGAGGGAACGCTGTAGTTACCACAGGTCCCATGGTGTAATGGTTAGCACTCTGGACTCTGAATCCAGCGATCCGAGTTCAAATCTCGGTGGGACCTTAACTTTTTTTCAGTTAAGATTCCGCGCAATCTTCTTCGTATCTATAGCGGACAGATGTTACCTAGGGCGTAAACGGCCCGAACGTCGTCACAAGCTTATCTTGAAACAGCAGCCAGCCACAATTACGGTTCTAAGAAGTTTGTTTAAAGTGCAATATTACTGGCTTCGGATTTCTTACAAATGTCAGTAACTGAGGTCCTTTCTTTCCTGCTAGATCCTCACTTTAAAGTCGTCATTGGGTTTGTACACCAAGACTCACAAGAACGTTTTCGTTCAAAATTTGTTGAACTCAAGAGTTGTCGCCACATTTTATTCATACTAACTTAGCCCCTACAGCCTCGCTCGCGTCTGCGGAATAATTAAAATAAATGTAATTTTATAAATATGTTAGCTCTACAGAAAAACTAATGTATTAAAGAATCTTTTCTTTTTCTATGCAGTTAGCACAAAGCCAATTTGTCTTAGCGTCTATTAAACAGATTTCTTTTAATTCACAAATTGCAACATCATCTAAACTTTTCACATTGATTAAACCCACAGAATCATGGTTTTCTCCAAATGTACTTCTGACCAACAAGCGATTCTGTAACTGGAGTCGCAGATTTTCGTCACTCTTGCCTTTTTGGATAATCGCACAAAAATTTCCTTATATCCAACCAAAAAGTGAAATAACAATTTAGCTTTAAGACTCTTTTAATGTAACAGAATATTTTCTCAATAACTTTTATCTCCTCTTCCAAACTATTAGGGGTTTAATTTCCAAAAATAGTGTAACACGTTTTTTTTTAATTTCTAAGAGAGAAGCCAAATACAAATTTTCAAAGATTTAGCTTTGAAAATGTTATCATAATGAAATATTGTCATAAAACTTTTCATCCTTTATTTCATTTCCTTAGGATGCTGGGTTTCCAAACGTACTGAAACTCATATTTTTAAATTCCTAACCGAGAATGTCAATATGAAGCTTTAAAAATATTTTAGTATTTTTAAAGCAATAAATTATTTTCAAAAATCGTTTCACCAACCTTTTACCCCCTTAATGTTGGAATTTTCAGAAATGTTGAAATACATAAATTTTTATTTCTGATTGAGAAAGCAAGTACCAGTTTTCGTTGTTACAACTTCAGCGTTGATAGCGACATACTGTCAAAAAGCATTTCATCCCCCATTGAGCCCTGATAGGAGTGGAACTTCGAACAATCCCTTTCTAAACGATGCCTACAGTATAAGATGCAACCCAATCCATATTTCAAGTTTACGTCTTTAGCAAATTGAACTGAGCGATGATGAGTCAGTGAATCAGTATCGCCCTCTGTCACCCCATTAGCGGTTGTATTACCAGAAATAGTAAACCTAGTAGCTCAACACCAATTATCAAAGATTTAACTTTAAAAACGCTTTCACAATATAGTAATATCTTAAAACGTTTCTCCATATTTACATCCTTAGAAGTCGAAATTCCTAAACCAATAAAATGCGTATTTTTTAAAATTTCTAACAGAGAAGCCAAATACCATTTTCCATAAATTTTGCTTCAAACATTCTCGCATGATTAAATATTTCCATAAAAGCTTCCATCCTCTATTTCACACCCATAAGAGCTGAATTTCCTACAACAGAGAAACTCCTACTTTTTAGTTCTACCCGAGAAGCCAAATTCAAATTTTCATAGATTTGCTTTAAAAATGTTTTCCAAACGAAATATTTTCGTAAGACAATTCATCCCCTATTTTTCCCCTTTAGGGATTGAATTTCCAGTAACATTGAAACACGAATTTTCTTGTTTGTAACTGAGAAGTCAAACGTCAAATTTTTTAAGTGTAGCTTTCAAAATACGTTAGAAGTTCTTTAAAAATGATTTATTTAAAAACCAGAAATCACTTATTATTTCACCCCCATAATGGTTACATTTCAAAAAAAATTTTACTTCTGACCAAGAAACTAGATACCAATTTTCGTTGGTCTAGTTTCAACATTGCCTTAAGAGCGTCATATTTTCAAAAGACCTTTCCTTCTCTATTTCACGCTCTCAGTGTTGGAATTTCGAAAAATCCCTTCTTAAACGACGCCTGTAGTATGAAATCGACACTTTCTCCAAGATTTATGTTCCTATCCTTAGCTGTTTACGTGGATCGAGGGTAGGTCATTGAGTCAGTCAAGACATTGCATTTTATGTACAAGGTGTGTCGCGTAAGTCGTACCACTATTTTTATTTCGTGAACGGTTACATATACCGAAACGCCGTTTTCGGCAAATGTTAGAGCGTCTGGGGCACTCTCTTTTGGTTATGTTTTTACCGCTGTTATCAACAGAGACAATGAAGCAAGTATTTTTTTAAGTGGATCCGTATACTTTTTATAACTGGATTCGGCAGCTCTTGAGAAGACAATTACTGTAATATAGAGTTTGTTAACGGTTATTTGAAACCTGCCGTAAAAATATTTGAGAAACATCATAGAATTTGAGAGCATGGTGACCGTAATCGGGATTAGCAGTGCAAACACCGCCAAGCACAACTCTCGTGCTACGCTGTGTCAGAATACCAGCACATCTGAATGTTCACTTGTCTGCACTCCTGGGTGCTCATTTCCACCACAACATTCGTTGCGTGAAAACATGTACTCGAACAAGGAGAAGTTGGATTCACTACATTTATATGGTGAATGTAAAAGAAATGCCATAAAAACAGTGCCGGATCGCCAGTGTCCGACGCCCCAGGAAGTTCCTCGAAGTATTAAAAAGATAGTGCGGACAAGTTGCGTGAACTTTAAAAAGACACGAAAAGGACTGCAACTCACAGAGAAAACGAAGAAGCTGTTCTGGTTACAACGCTAATGAATCCACAGAGTGGTACGAGACACATGGCCAAGGAATATGGAATTGGCCAGACGAGTGTCATTCACATCTTGCATCGACAGAGTTTCCATCCCTGTCATCTGTCACGGCATCAGGCAGTCGGCGACCTTGATTTAAAACGTGGTACAGAATTTTCTCGGTTTGGTCTTCAGCAAATGAGATACGAGCCTTCGGTTTTCCAGCCTATCCTGTTAACTGATGATGCAACATTTACTAATCACGCTAAAGTAAATTTGCATAACATGCACTAGTGGTAGCCGAAAATACACATTAACGTCGCCAGGTACGACATCAACAGCCGTGGAGAGTAAGCGTTTGGTGCAGCATCATAGGAACTTAGGTTGTGGAACCTTCACCTCAGGCGTTCTGTATGGCCATTCATACGCACACTTTCTAATGTACATTCTGTCAGTTCTTCTAGAAGAGGTAGCACTGGATATTCGACAGTGTATGTGGCAGCAGCAGTGAAATCTATGATAAAGTCTCAACTACACCAGACGACATGTGTCGTCGAATAGGCAGAGCATTCTCTACCATATCACTCTCTGTAATTACATCTGTTCATCGTTCTTTCGAAAGGCGACTGCAAATGTGCCTTTCAGTCCGTGGTCAACAGTTTGAACGCGTGCTTAAATAAAGGATAAAGTTATTGTTTTGGAAGACAAAATTTATTTTTTGTGGTTTGGGTGCTTATCAAATCATTTTTAGGCAACTGTATATTTAGTTTACGTGTGTACAAAATTCCAATGCAACGTCAAATAAGCCGACAGCATGTATCGCATGTAGCTGGTAACACTGTAATTATGACTTACGTTCAACATGATACGATATTTCATTAAGAAAAATATTTACTTTGCGGCGCACGGGTAGTCACCAAAGTATTTATAATAAAATGTGTAGTTCAACGAATGTATCCCATATGGTATAATGTAGAGCTTGTGTAGGTAGAGAGAGTTGTCCAACAGCATCTATCTTACCTCTAAGGAGCACACAGCCAGGTACAGGAAAAAAGAAGTAAAAATCTTCCTTCTAACATTTAGATATTTAATGCAGTAGTTGCTTTTTGCAGCTTATAAGACCTCTCTATTTTTGAAGAAATTACTTTCTCTGTTTCAGCTCGCCTAAATCTGGGAGAATATACAAATGTGAAATAGTTCTTGTAGGCTATTTGTGATAAGTTAGACTGTAGCCTATGTGGTATTTTCATGTATAACATTCATAGGTAAACCTGCATCTAGGTCGTAAGTTGGTTCAAAGAGAAATACAGCTTTATTCTCGCAGCGCACGCCTACCTTGCGGTGTACAACTACACAGCCTGGTCCGAGACGCCTGCTTGGCATTGTTTGCACCGCAAGTGCCGCTTCCGGCCATCGTGCTCTCAAATTCTGTAATATTTCTTGAATTTCTGCACCCCTGGTTCCAACTTCGACGTTAATAAACGCTATATCACGGTAATTGTCTTCTTAAGAGCTATCTAATGCGGTTACAAAAAAGTATACGGTTAAATTTTAAAAAACCTACTTTCTTCAATATCTACGTTGATACCAGCGCTAAATACATTGATGGATATATATATATATATATATATATATATATATATATATATATATATATATATATATATATATATATATATGTGTGTGTGTGTGTGTGTGTGCCCCCAGACGCTCTAACATTTGCCGAAAACCGCGTGTTGATATGTATATAACAGTTATATTACGTCTTACGTGACTCACTCTGTGTGTATAGATTAACCTTATGGCCATTTCCTGTAGACTGCCGCGAAAATAAATTATTTCATAAGTTTACCGAATTTTGAACGAATACCTTTTTGTTTATCTTGATGCGCAAAGCAAAACAACGACTATATATTGAGGCCCCAGTAGGAAAGAAAGAAAGACAGTAATAGCCATCGTAAAATTGATTTGGAGGAAATGCAAAACAGCTAATGGCTTGACTTAAAAGAAACATTTTACGACCGTGCCAATGGCTGATTGTTGTTTCAACTTGTAAACCATATATCTGTGTATACTTACGGTTTTCGTAATGACCATTTTCTTCTGAATATGCAATCAATTTTCTTGACATTGCTGCAGTGAGGAGTTACTAAAAGAAGAAAACGTAAATGCTACAAAAATGAGTATTGCGAGGCGAAACATAAAATTAAACATCTAATCGTGTACCATGTAACTACATGCCATATTGGCTGAAATACGTTGAAGATGGAAAACAAAAGAACGAAATGCGCAAGTAACGAGACCTCAGAATTACACTAATCCACATCAATTTTTTGAGTACTATAATTGATACTGGGTGGTTGGAAATAAAGAGGAACTATTGACAGAGGTCCAGTGTGGGCTATAATTATCGCATTGCTCCGCAACTTGGTATATATTCTAATGCGTCAGTGCAGAACCGATTTACGCTGGAAAAAACGTTGTTCCAATGTTGACCGCCAAGTGCAATTCCGGTTCTGTGAACGCAAGAAAGACGTATAAATTTGTTCAAAAGAGTACCGGAGACGTCAGTGACATGCTGCATCCGTAAACTGACGCGATCGACAGTTGTTCACAGCAGTTCCGGTCGAATCTGAGCAACGTGTTCCTGTATACTGGGGCCGGCCAGTGTGGCCGAGCGGTTCTAGGCGCTTCAGTCTCGAACCGCGTGATCACTACGGTCGCAGGTTCGAATCTGGCCTCGGACATAGATGTGTGTGATGTCCTTAGGTTAGTTAGGTTTAAGTAGTTCTAAGTTCTAGGGGACTCATGACCTCAGATATTAAGGTCCACAGTGCTCAGAGCCATTTGGAACCTGTATACTGGCCTTCAGATGAAGTAGAGACCAAACATGTCCCTGATAAACGAGATGTTTAGATATTCCCAGAGCCAAAATTGACACTTAAATTAGGTGATATAGAAGGCCACGTATCTGGAAAACCTCTGGAGATACCACGTTCTTGGAATGCAGATCGTTCACTGGGCGAGGGACATGAGGTGTTGCCCCATCTTGCGGAAAACATTAATTTCCACACAGTACTGCTCTTCCAAAGCACATACTGTGCAAGAAGGTTGGTTGATTGATTGATTTGGAGGGAGGGGACCAAAGAGCGAGGTCATCGGTCCCGTCGGATTAGGGAAGGATGGGGATGGAGGTCGGCCGTGCCCTTTCAAAGGAACGATCCCGACACTTGCCTGAAGCGATTTAGGGAAATCAGGGAAAAACTATATTAGGATATCCGGTCGTGGGTTTTAACCGTCGTCTTTCCGAATGGATGTTCAGTGGGCTGACCGCTGCACCGACTCGCTCGGTGTATACAAGAGGTTCTCGACGATGTACAGACGTCACGGTACACCTGGCAGGCCCTATAGGTGTATTCTCTTCAGAGAAGAACTGATCGAGACTAAAGTTGCTTGTGAATCACCACACAGTCACATAGGCGAGTGTAGCGGCTGTTTGTGCAAAAAATGCGTTTAACGCGTCCCCAAATCCGGCAGTTTTGTGTATTCACTTCGTCCTGTATCGTAAAACGTGCCTTGTCACTCCATAGAATACTGCCCGGCCACGTGTCATCAACTTCGGTACGTGCCAGAAACGGAAGGGAAAATTCAGAACAATGTTGCGGAACATGAGGTTTCAGTAACCTGCACCGTCTGGACCTCATACAAGTACCAGTGTAAAATAGATCCCGATTATTTCCGTACTGTTGACAATTCTTGTGACACTACACGAGCACCAGCTCTATCCCGGGCACGTGCTGCAGAGTCAGCAACAGCAACTTTGTCAATAGATTCCACTCGCATGTGACGCTATCCCCTCCCAGGTGCCAAACCAAGCTCACTCGTGCTTTAGAATTTAATTATTATCTTCGTTAAACCGTTTAATGACAGTGGTCCTATCCCCAGAACTTTCTGTCGGCGAGCCGGCCCTGTGACCCAGCGGTTGTAGGCGCTTCAGTCTGGAATCGCGCGACCGCTACGGTATCAGGTTCGAATCCTACCTCGGGCATGGATGTGTGTGATATCCTTAGGTTATTTAGGTTTAAGTAGTTCTAAGTTCTAGGCTACTGATGACCTCAGATGTTAAGTCCCATAGCGCTCAGAGCCACTTGAACCATTTAAATCAGTCGGCGATATTCTCTCATTGCAGCACTCTAATAGCAGCGCACTGTCTCTCTTATCGACAGCCGTGGCTTGCTGAAGACAGTGTAATGTCATATGTTCGTACAAACAGTGTACAGCGTCAGGTTTGCTCCTGGTGGCCAAATTTGAAGCTAAATTTCTTTCAACGTAAATCGGTTCCGCATGCAGTGGCGTATCTTCCAAGTTTAGCTGCCACACGATAATGTACAATTAGCAGTACTTATTATTATAACCACTCGGTTTCAACAAAACAGTGAGTGAGATACATCACTACTTTCACCTGCTATATAAACCTAATTAACAGTTTAGGTTGTGTATAAATGTGCTCTGAACCGAACTATTCCTATTTGTTTATATACACTATGAGATCAAAAGTGTCCGGACGCCCCAAAAAACATACGTTTGTCATATTAGGTGCATTGTGCTGGCACCTACTGCCAGGTACTCCATATCTGCGGCCTCAGTAGTCATTAGACGTCGTAAGAGAGCAGAAGGAAGCGCGCCGTGGAACTGACGGACTTCGAAAATGGCCAGGTCGTTTGGTGTCACTAGTGCCATACGTCTGTACGCGAGATTTCCACGCTCCTAAACACCCCTACGTCCACGGTTTCCGATGTGATAGTGAATTGGAAACGTGAATCGACACGTACAGCACAAAAGCGTACAAGCCGACCTCGTCTGTTGACTGACAGAGACCGCCGACAGTTGAAGAGGGTCGTAATGTGTAATAGGCAGACATCTATCCACACCATCACACAGGAGTTCCATTCTGCATCAGGATTCACTTCAAGTAGTATGACAGGCGGGAGATGAAAAAACTTGGATCTCATGGTCGAGCGACTGCTCAGATGCCACACATCACTCCAATAAATGCCAAACGACGCCTCGCTTGGTGTAAGGAGCGTGAACATTGGACGACTGAACAGTGGACAGCCTAGCCGCTGTGACCGAGTGGTTCTAGGCGCTTCAGTCCGGAACTGCGCGACTGCTACGGTCGCAGATTCGAATCCTGCCTCGGGCATGGATGTTTGTGATGTTCTTAGGTTAGTTAGGTTTAAGTAGTTCTAAGTTCTAGGGAACTGATGGGCCTCAGATGTTAAGTCCCATAGTACTCAGAGCCATTTGAACGATTTTTGAAAAGTGGAAAAACGTTGCGTGGAGTGACGAATCACGGTACACATGTGGCGATCCGATGGCAGGGTGTGGGTATGGTGAACATCTGCCAGCGATCCGACAGCAGGGTGTGGATATGGCGAATGCCCGGGGAACGTCATCTGCCAACGTGTGTAGTGACAACAGTAAAATACGGAGGTGGTGGTGTTATGGTGTGGTCGCGTTTTTCATGGAAGGGGCTGGCACCCCTTGTTGTTTCGCGTGGCACTGTCACAGCACAGACCTACATTGATGTCTTAAGCACCTTCTAGCTTCCCAGCATCGAAGAGCAATTCGAGGATGGCGACTGCATCTTTCAACGCGATCGAGCACCTGTTCATAATGTACGGCCTGTGGCGGAGTGGTTACACGATAATAACACCTCTGTAATGGACTTGCCTGCACAGTGTCCTGACCTGAATCCTACAGAACACGTTTGAGGTGTTTTGGAACGCCGTCTTCGTGCCAGGCCTCACCGATCGACATCGATACGTCTCCTCAGTGTAGCACTCCGTCAAGAATGGACTGTCATTCCCCGGGAAACCTTCCAGCACCTGACTGAACGTTTGACGGGGAAAGTGGAAGTTGTCGCCATATTGAATTCTAGCATTACCGATGGAGGGTGCCACGAACTTGTAAATCATTTTCAACCAGGTATTCGGATACTTTTGATCACATAGTGTATGTATATTTCGCAAACCACACTTAGATCAGATGCGTTCATTGAACACGTAACAATTAAAGAGAAGAATTCAGGTAATGTGAACAAATGTTATGGAATGAGCAGCTATACAGGGTGTTACAAAAAGGTACGGCCAAACGTTCAGGAAACATTTCTCACACACAAATAAGGAAAAGATGTTATGTGGACATGTGTCCGGAAACGCTTAATTTCCATGTTAGAGCTCATTTTAGTTTCGTCAGTATTTACTGTACTTCCTCGATTCACCGCCAGTAGGCCCAATTGAAGGAAGGGAATGTTGACTTCGGAGCTTGTGTTGACATACGACTCATTGCTCTACTGTACTAGCATCAAGCACATCAGTACGTAGGATCAACAAGTTAGTGTTCATCAGGAACGTGGTTTTGCAGTCATTGCAATGTTTACAAATGCGGAGTTGGCAGATGCCCATTTGATGTTTGGATTAGCACGGGGCAATAGCCGTGGTGCGGTATGTGTGTATCGAGACAGAGTTCCAGAACGAAAGTGTCCCGACAGGAAGACGTTTGAAGCAATTGATCGGCGTCTTACGGAGCACGAAACATTCCAGCCTATGACTCGCAACTGGGGAAGACCTAGAACGACGAGGACACCTGCAATGGACGAGGCAGTTCTTCGTGCAGTTGACGATAACCCTAATGTCAGCGTCAGAGAAGTTGCTGCTGTATAAGGTAACGTTGACCACGCCACTGTATGGAGAGTGCTACGGGAGAACCAGTTGTTTCTGTACAATGTACAGCGTGTGCAGGCAGTATCAGCAGCTGACTGGCCTCCACGGGTACACTTCTGCGAATGGTTCATCCAACAATGTGTCAATCCTCATTTCAGTGCAAATGTCCTCTTTACGGGTGAGGCTTCATTCCAACGTGATCAAATTGTAAATTTTCACAATCAACATGTGTGGGCTGACGAGAATCCGCACTCAATTGTGCAATCACGTCATCAACATAGATTTTCTGTGTCATCAACATAGATTTTCTGTGAACGTTTGGGCAGGCATTGTTGGTGATGTCTTGATTGGGCCCCATGTTATTCCACCTACGCTCAATGGAGCACGTTATCATGATTCCATACGGGATACTCTACCTGTGCTGCTAGAACATGTGCCTTTACAAGTACGACACAACATGAGGTTCATGCACGATGGAGCTCCTGCACATTTCAGTCGAAGTGTTCGTACGCATCTCATCAACAGATTCGGTGACCGATGTATTGGTAGAGGCGGACCAATTCCATGGCCTCCACGCTCTCCTGACCTAAACCCTCTTGAATTTCATCTATGGGGGCATTCGAAACCTCTTGTCTACTCACTCCCGGTACCAAATGTAGAGACTCTTCGTTCTCGTATTGTGGACGGCTGTGATACAATAGGCCATTCTTCAGGGCTGCAGCTTTGCATCAGGGATTCCACGCGACGGGGGGTGGATGCATGTATCCTCGCTAACGGATTACATTTTGAACGTGTTCTGTGACAAAGTGTTTGAAGTCACGCTGGTACGTTCTGTTACTGTGTGTTTCCATTCCATGAATAATGTGATTTGAAGAGAAGTAACAAAATGAGCTCTAACATGGAAAGTAAGCGTTTCCGGACAAATGTCCACATAACATATTTTCTTTTTTGGTGTGTGAGGAATGATTCCTGAAAGTTTGGCCGTACCTTTTTGTAACACCCTGTATAATATGAAAGAGACAAAGGGATGGGGAAAGAAACTGAGTGCATAGAAGACATATTCCTCATAGCGGCATCAACATTGTGTGTATCAGTGGGAAAAATGAGAGTGGGATTTCGAGACAGGAACTATAGAATTGAACCTTTATAGTGGATGAAATACAGAAATAATGTAGACTCAATCACACTTAAACAAAAAAATACTTTTTGGATATTCGGGAATCCAGCCGGATGTTTGCGTCGTTCTCGCACGATATTTCAACAGCGTGCCTCGCTGTCTTCTTCAGGTGCTACCTGAGCTGTTGAAATATCGTGCGAGAACGACGCGAACATCCGGCTGGATTCCCGAATATCCAAGATGTCAACAGATCGCCGGGAAAGTATCAAGAATTACAAAAAAAAAATACTGTTTGAAAGTGAATTTTTTTGCACAATGGATGCAGTTGAACTAAGCGTCTATTACTTTATGGTGTGCAGAATACCAGCCATTGGCAGTCACAGCAGAAAGTGGTTTCGTTTAATGCACAACTAGTTCATATTCAGATTACATGTTTCAGTGCTCAGTGTTGGAGATTGCTATTTAAATAAAAAATAAATAATCTGATGGTGACTAAAGAGACCCAAGTGGAACAGTTGGAAGTTGATAAGCGACGTGTGTTGTTAAGTATTCGCATGAGAAAACGCACACACATTTCACCTTTAAAGGAAAAGTTTCATACAAAGTTGCTAACCTTTACCTCAACAGTGGCATTCAAATATCATTTAGCACTACAGTAAGGCACAACAGCACGTCATTTACTGCAGCAAGACAAATAGCCAATGTCACAGTAAAACAGATATTTACACACATTCGTGTGACAGTGTCCCACATTTGTACATAGGGCAGACAGCAAATAGTTTAATTCTAAGTTACTGGGAACACATGGATACCTTCCTGTTAAATAACTTTGATAAATCGAATTTTGAAACACATTTTCAAGAACATGGCCACTCATTCAGCACCATTGAAGACAACCTGCAGACACTATACTCTGTCAACAAAGGAAATAAAATTAATCTTCTTGAATAGCTTGTAATTTAAATCCATATGGCCACATCACCACACCGCATTCGCAGTGAATAGGTAGACCTGGCAAACAAGTCACTCCTAGACATCATTAATGAAATTTTTTAAACTCCCTTCAACTATATGAAAAAAATTAAAAACATTAGCAGTGATTATAACATTATATTTTATATAATTTGCCAGCAATCATTCTTCTATTATTGTAAATGACCGTGTGGTTTCTTATTCATGTAACAATTTCACTTTCGTAATTTTTAATATCAGTTATGTTTCTGTATATGTAACATCTTTAAACTTCTTAGGAATAAGATCTTAGACCATAACTTTCGTTTTCCTTTGTAAACATGTTAGATGTGGCAAGTATATGTGATTCTGAAGTTATTTACAACTCCTTTATCAAAGGATTAACACGGAAATACCAATACTTAACATGATGTATAATGTATATTTAATTAGTATAAAATAGTGATATTTTTGTAAGAACTTGTGCTGTATGTAATGGGGAAACGAAGTGTGTACTCCAGTTGTATGTAAGTACTATGATATTTTACAACAAATGTTGCTTGACAACTTCCAACCTCAATTAGGTCTATTTATTCATCATTATACTATTTGGTTTTTACTTAAAAGTCATCTCCAACGTTGAGCATCGAAACGTGTAGCTGAATGTAAATCACCTGAAAATGGACACAAGCCCAAAGCAGGACGTGCATTAAATAAAATCAGCTTCTATTGTGACTGCTATCGGCTATTGTTCTAAAAACTGCTATCTGAAAAACAATATGTGAAATCTGCCGACGGTATGCTAGAATGTCCCATAAATTAACTTGAGGAATTATTATTTAAAAGGCTTTCAGTTGTAATATCAGACATAAAACGATATTCGATTTCCGTGACGTAAATTGATTCAGTAGTACCATTAGGTTAGATAGCAGGCTAAGTAGATGAATCAAATATCCGACAGGGGCTGTTCGTGTAGAGAGCTGCCGTTGCTCTTTGATAACAGTGAACAGTACTTAGCCTGATGAGATCAGCCACTATCGATCACCTCCGATAATATCAGCCCAGTCTGTGCGAAGGGAACGAGAAGAAGGCTCAGGGATCCACCACAATCAGGAGCAAATATCTGCTAAGAGTTTATACACATTATTAGCAAAATTGTGAACAAGAACACGGATTTCTCTTAAGAGATAGGTTTTACAAATGACACCTCAATTAGATTTTCTTTTCTCTCTTTGTCCTAAATTTAATAATTTCATATTTTTCTGTGAGAAATTCGGCAAAGTAAAATAACTCTGAAGCCTTACATATAGTATTTTTCCTTCAAGTTATTTCGGCGGCGTTCGAAAGTATTTACAGGACATTGTGTTTATGCATGATTATTGGAGAAACTTGAAACTTTTTATATTTAAAAGAAGGCCAAAAACCGTACAACCAGTAACTGGGAATATCTGTAGGGTTGAATCAGAAGTCGACTGGCCACATTATCTAGCCTTCCTGTGGACAACACGATAGCGTTAAAAAATGAGACTGTTTTACAAAAACAATACAATATTTCAGTGAAATAGATGTCAAAGAAAGCAAACGAAAGTGAAACAAGGCTTTACAATTTATTAGGGATATGTAATGGCCAAACAGATATGCATAACAATCACTGAAGCGAGGCATCCAAGAATTGCTAGTTATGAAATGGATACAAACTGAAAAAGCTGTTGCGAAACAAGAACGTGATCCGTACCTGAGTTAAGCCAAAATTATTAGAGAATACGAGACAAACACGAGTGCCCTTTGAAGATTTGCAGAAATCCGACATTTTTATACATCTTTATTTGCACCAAGACACATTTCCGATTTTTATCCACCTTCAATTCAGATGGTACACTTGTAGCTTCGTCGTTATTCAATTTATGTCGATTGCATTTCAAATTTGAATGCTACAGCTGTAACTAGTTTTTCACATTTATATAGACCTGCTGTTAACTCTTGACAATCAGAGCCTCGATAAATTAAATTTCTCGAGAGTTAGAAATAGGTGTCCCTTCCGTGTAAAACCTCGATAATTTTAATAAATCCTCTGTGTTTTGGCACGATCGGTAAATCAAAGGGACTGTCATGACAGACAGCCAGGTAACACACTAGCGGCTATGAAACATAATTCCGTACTTGTTCCATCATTTAACTCCTCGCAACAGTCTTTTGCTTACTCAATAATGTATACTGTATTACAATTAACAAATAAGTTCTAAACATGAATTCAAATAGATAAGAGGGTGTGATTGTCATACGAATGAATCGAGTCACTGAGGCCGTAGAACGCGGGGTGAAAAGCAGGAGGAATGAAAATTTTCGTATTTCCACCATCCACGCAGCTGACAGTATAGACGCAGAAACATAAGATTGCTGCATTTGTGTGATACGGCAGAAGAAGCGGACTCGAAAAGGTGAGTTCTGCTACGTGAAGAATGATTACTGCAACGGCTTAGTCAATGTAGGAGACAAAACATACCCGTAGGAGGTTACCGAAGGTCTAGGTCATACGCTGTTAGTCTCGGCATTGCACGATTCATTTGTATTGACGTGTGGCTTACCAAAGTGTTTAAAAAAGAGAAATAACAACAATTCTAAAAAGTTTTCTTACATTCTAAACATTCATGGTGGTGTCTGTTTGTTCTATATCGTGTCTTCCTACCACTTTCGCACAACGACGCTCTGAGCGTGTTTTTTAGGGAATTGACTAGTTTGAACCAGGGACCTGTTGCTGGCAAGGAGACGCCAGACCACGCTTGACATGTAGAATTCAGAAGAGTTCAGTGAGACTAGCGATGGTATAACCAAATACTAAATGATCTCAGCGTCAGCTCCACTGCACTCCCTGTAAATGAATCTTAATACTAACTAAATTTAGTGGAGGGGTTCAAGGCTTTCTTATTTTTAGTTAGCTGGTAAAATAACGTCGAGAAAGCAGTTAAGTTTACCACTGGAAATTTTATTCTACACACAAAACATTGTTTATAAATTGCACTATTGATAAAAGGAAGTGTTTTAATACAGGATGGTAAAAACCAACTGCGTTCAACAAAAATGTGAACGAATATTCCCTGAATGGGTTTCCAAGTTCTACAATGGATCGAAGGATGACCTATGCCATATCACGTCCATAATCTAGGTTTAAATTAAGTTTCACAAAAGAGAAAAATGGTCTACAGTGACCCTCAATTATCTTTAATTATTTATCTAAGTTGTCGTAAATTACAGGGGCTGATGTGGCTTCTCAATAACTATATAACAGAAAAATCATCGCGTTTCAGATCTTTTCTTCAAGTGGCAAATGTGAGTACCATGAGTTTTAGTTAGCGATTGGCACTAGTATTATGCAAAAAGGGGGGGTGTAACAGATGAGACTTCTGCAGTTCTCAGTGAAGCCTTATGCGCTCAAAAATGCGGCATCGCGTGCGTTCATTACCTTGTCGTCGGTTAGGCTGCTTCAGTGGGACAGCGGCCGGCGCAGCTCCGCTCAGCTCACCATCTCGGAAGCAACTCCTTTTGCTCCTTACTACAATTTAAATAAGTTGGTTAAAAAAAAATCTATCTGGCTGTATTTGCATCTGACCAATCAGGGTCTCAATGTTAACCTTAAGCTCCGCCTACAAAAATTCTGTCTATCCAATGAGAAACGTTATAGTTTTCGTGGTGGGGCAATGTTTTTAAAGTTTGCAACGTAACAGAGACGAGAAAAAGTCTCACGCTAAAACCTGCAGCTGATTTGGTTCCTTTAGCGTTATCGTGAGATCTATACTGTTCTTCTGGAGGGCTCTATCTTTTAACATGGGCTGGGGGGTGGTCCTAATGTAACAGAGACGCGCAAAAGTCTCACGCTAAAACTAGCGGGTGGTGTGGCCCTTTTTGTGTTATCGTAATATCTATACTGTTTTTCTGGAGGGCTCTAGCTTTTAACATGGGCTGGGGGGTGGTCCTTGACATAACAAAGACGCGAAAAAGTCTCACACTAAAACTTGCGGGTGGTGAGCGCTAGTCGTTAGCTGGCGACGTGGGTGTCCAGTCCGTCCCTTATCGTAGGGCCTTCTAGCTTAACACGGTTCTGCTCTCGGCTTCTGTTCTCGTTTCTCCCCTCGGAACTGCGTCGGTCTCATGGTGGGAAGGTACGACATGCATTTAGGCATTCTTGTGTTAGTCTGTGGTATTCCATTTGCTCACTCTGCGACGGGTCAGGCTCTTATCGCGCAGTTTCCTTTCCCTGAAAGAAAATCCACCTACCTCGTTTCTTAGGTAGTTGCTGCACTCGCCTCTCCTGATAGCAGCTACTGGAAAAATTGCAGAAAAGCAGTGTTGAAGAAACTGCAATTTAATAGCCGCTCACCGGAGGCCGCGATACATGT
This sequence comes from Schistocerca gregaria, assembly GCF_023897955.1. Classification (NCBI taxonomy): domain Eukaryota; kingdom Metazoa; phylum Arthropoda; class Insecta; order Orthoptera; family Acrididae; genus Schistocerca; species Schistocerca gregaria. The sequence goes on along the minus strand of NC_064921.1, from coordinate 514,337,954 downwards.
TTGCTGAAATACAATCTATGAGCAATCTTCCTAAATAAATTGAGTTATTGGAATGGTAGTAATTGTTTACTCAAACGAGAACGCGAAGTTGGTAATTCTATTTAAGCTCTTTATTGTCTTTAAGCCTGATCATCAGCCCGCTAATCTACGTTTGAAGAAAGTTCAGTTCACAATTCTATCCACACTCAAACCCCGCCAGAATTAGCTTTCAAAGTTACGGAATTTACTTAACTGCAACACAGACGATTTTCTAACATACACGTTTGCAGTCGATGTTCAATAATAGTTCGTTTTTTAACGTTAATGCTCGCCATAAGCACTTAGTAAAAGTTTACGAAGTACCGCCACGCTTTTAATTATTAAAGTTACTCGCGTCTTTCGCGGAACGAAAAGTCACAACTCGCTCAAACTCACACTACGCGTTACTGGACTCTTCCAGTCTCAAATCGCACAGTACCGAACCGATGAAGCCGTTTTATGACTTCATTTTACACATTATTCGCGAGGACACATCAAGCATGTCTCTTCTCGATCACAGTTCCTTCGCGACCCCTCATCCACTCGCGACTCACTCTCCTAGTCTGCTAACCGTCCTCGCATCTCATTGGCTCACACATCCCACAGCCAATCAGAATTAACTCTTTGGGTGCGCCTCGCGCCAAAATCTAGCACGCACCAGTCATGACTTCTGAATCATTTACGTCATGATTTCTTGTTACACAAAATTTACTGTATAATTTAACAAACCGAAAGGAAAACTAGACTTTACTTTATTTCCAGAAATTATTTAAATACTCGCGAACGTTCTGGCTGCTTGTACAATACCATACACTCTTGGACATCCGACATTCACTAAGATGGGGAACCACTGGCGACTCTGTTCCCACGGTTACATCGTCTGAACACTTGCGAGTTCCAACCTAGATTTTATACACTTGCAAAGAATGGCGAATGTCCCTCTTTCATTCACTCAGGCACACTCATTCACTCTCACCTACTCATATAAAATAACTGTTCACAAAAATTCAAAACATTTATGGTTTTAACAAAGTTATAGGTGAATTTCTAAAAGTAAAATTCTCAAAATAAATACAAAAGCACGGAAGGTGATTTTGTTTCATAGTTGGATGGTCACTGAAGGTGATCTATACATAATGGTATTTATTTAGACTCGAAAATTGTAGAAATTTGCGTTTTCTGTAAGATTTTTCTAATTTCCAAAATATGCAGGTTTCAAAGCTCAAATTTGGATGACTTATTTTTATTCATAACAGAAACTAGTATATTAACTTTTAATTTCCTCAGGTTCCTCAGTTAGAAGTTATTAAAGATGAAAGTTCCACGTTATACACGCGGCTAGTTAGCGCACAGGTCTTACATTCTCACGGTACAGACATGCCATATGGTCGTGACGTCAGACGAACGGACACCGGTAATCTGCCCGCTACAGCACATATGCTAATCTGATGGCTACTTTACAGTCTGTCTACATTTCACAGTAAATATTTGATAGAAAACTGTGCGCTCGCACTAGTTGCGACGCCACACACCTCCTGAGGAAACTAAATTTTTTCATTCATGACAAACTTTTAGTTTTCTAAAAAAATTTCTATTAAAGATTTACTCAAACAGCTATTTAACATTTATAGTTCCTGTACATCAATCATCCACTTATACCTAGGGCTGACGACCTACAAAACATCTTATATCTAAACATGCACTTTTATCATCATTCAAAAAAAAAAAATTTTTCAGATTACAAAATTCTATTTACAAATTCCTGAAAGAGAAAACAAACCTAAATACTATCTTGATGTACGTCACACGCACACTAACACTACTATCGCTATGGTGAGCGTCACTTTTTTACCACTTACACTTAAGATTTTGATAGCACTCGTAGTTCGACCGGGTCCTGCTTGGGAGGTCCATTTCAAGTCTCGTGCTACCACCTCTGTTTACTTCGGCGCACCTGAAACATCAGCTGGCCTCAGTTCCCTTTCTAACTGCTACGTCTTAACCTACAGCAGCGATAAATGGCGCTATCTGCTTGACTCTAAAGTCTCATATTTAAGTGAAAAGTGAATTGACTTTCCTAATGCAGTACCGAAGTGGCACATTTACTCTTTAATTACTTCTTCATCTCATAATCAAACAAGTTATGGTTACATAAGAAATACTAAGAAAAACAATTCCTACAAATAGTTCACAAATACATAATAAATCTCCGCCAGCACTGGTGACTCTCCAGTTCCTGTACAATACACAACAATATAAAATATACACAAAATTATCAATATTACAATTCTGTCTCCAGGCAATCTCCTGTAGTCCTGTATCATAAATTAAACACTGAAAAATACATATTTACTTATTCATTTATCAACACTACAATCCTTATACTAATCTCTACGACAAACTTGGGGAGCTTTGTGTGTCTCTGGTCAAAAATGGAATCGATGTCATGGGTACTTTCCTCATCTCACATATCTGGAGTTACTTCAATTTCTTGTCAACATCAGGTTTTCTCTAGTCACATTCGGGTTTAATTTACAACTCTCATACTCATACTTCACACACTCAGGTTAGTATTTGTTAAAGCGTTTCCTACTAATCTGCGAAACCTCGTTACCCATACTTTCTAACATACATCCACCTCCTGAGTTACCAACGTCGCCTCAGCTCTGTTTACATTCGTAGCCTCACTTCCTTTTGTTTACAAACATCTCCTCTGTTTACCAACAAACGTCACCTCTGGTTACCAACATTAAGCTTTTTATTTACTCACCTTCGTAGCCTCACTTTTTCCTAATATCGAGCTAGCCAAACACTATGCTCATTCTTTCTCCTTTTCTCACATATTTCTCTTCATTTGACAGTCAGTCCTGCTGCACTGTCCCTTTAACTTAACTTCCTTTACCCCTTTGACAGTCAACCTTGTTGCACTGTACCTTTACTCATTTTACCACTAAATCACCTCCTGAGGCTCTGACTTCATTGAACAGACAGTTTTGCTGTACTGCTCCATTTCCTTTCCTAAACATTAGCTTAATGCTACGTCTTAACATATCGTTCTGTTACTTAACAAACAGCTTCAATGTTCGTCACCATATTTTCTGAGGCTCTTACATTTCTTAGTTATTTTACCTTTCTAAGGGCATTACTCACACCTTAGGCCAAACATTTACTTTACTGAGACTTATTACTTATCTGAGGTATCTTAATCCTTTTTGATTTTCTCTTACACTCATTCCTTACGCTTAACCTATACTGCACTGAGGTTCTTTCCTACTCATTACTTAAACACTTTATCACTTAAAAACTACGATAGAGAAGAAGGAAAGACGATAGAATTTTAGTTCTGAATGAAAGAAGAGGTAGGTTGACAATACGGAAAAGAAAGTGGAAGAAATATTGTCAAACGACTCGAGACCTAGTGCTCGTCACGCACTTAGCTCTGCAAAGAGTGCAAAGCTCTCTGAGGTATCTACTCACTCCTGGCCACGTCTCTCTTTTGAACATATCTTTTCAAATCCACAATGTTCCTAAGCCCTAACACCTTATGTGATTTCACAAACTCCAGTCTATAAGCATTTGGGTGAGGCTTCTCTACGATTCTAAATGGGCCCACGTACTCATCGGTAAACTTCTTTGTTTCTGACGTAAGTTTCTTAGATCTTTCCCTAGTTTTCACTAGCACTAGATCCCCTACCTGAAAACTAGTGGGATCAGCTCTTGCGTCATGCCTTCTCTTTCTTTCCAGGGCCTTCTTTCTTATATTAATACGTGCCAGTCTCTCCTTCTCTTCGATGGCTATGTCTGTGAGATTTGGAAACTCGACCAGGTCGAATAAAATATTATTCGGCCTAATGTCACACATTAGCTCTACTGGTGCATATCCTGTGGCTTCATGCTTCAGATGGTTTATTACTTCTTCGAAGTATTCAATATAATTGGCCCAAGCGGAGTGTTTTTTATGACAATATGTTCTACACAATCTGTTTAACTCCTTCATAATTCGCTCACACATGTTCCCTTGAGGAAAGTACGCGGAGATTTTTATGTGATCGATACCTCTCTGTTGTAAACATTCACTAAATTTCTTAGAGATAAACTGGGGCCCATTGTCTGACAATATTGCCTTTGGCACTCCTATCTTCCCAAAATAGTCCTTCTCCAACTTATTCACTAATACTTTAGAGTTGGCTTTCTTAATTGGGTAAAATTTTACGTACTTAGTAAACCCATCCACCATCACAAACACATATTCACATCCCCCTCTAGACACTGGTAGTGGACCAAATAAATCTACAGCTACTAAATCCAGCCGATTTTGTGGTTCTACTGAATACATCTGTCCTTGGATAGTTCTATTGTTGGCCCTAACTTTCTGGCAACGATCACAGGATTCTAATCGCTGTTGCACCCTTCTCCACATATTATCAAAAATTACCACTTCACTTAACTTAGCTATACATTTACGAGCGCCATAATGCCCATACTTACAATGTACGTAGTCTATAAGTGCATCTACATGTTGCTCCGGAAAACATATTTTCCAATTCTCCTCACTGTCTTTCCTGCGCCTAAATAAGACATCTTTATGCACTTTATAGTAGACCAGTAATTTTGGGTAGTCTGGATGACCTAATCTACTCTTTACTAATTTAATGTTGTCATCCTGGTTCTGTTCCCTCCGTAGGTTCTTACAAATGCGCTTAATTAAGCCATCGTCCTGGAGCTGCATGATGGCCAACATTACTTCATTATTATCGGTATTTCTTAAAGATTTCCCTTCTTGTCCTGTATCTTTCACACTTCTTGATAAGGCGTCCGCCACGATGTTCTCGGAACCCTTAATGTATATCATCTTATAATTAAATTGCTGTAAATACAGGGACCACCTTCTTAATCTAGCATGTTTTAGCTGACATGAGTCTAAATATGTAAGGGCACTATGGTCTGTGTAGATCCAAATTTCATGTCCTAAAAGGTACTTTTCAAATTTTTGCAGGCCGAAAATAACAGCTAATGCTTCAAGTTCAGATATACTATAATTTTTCTCGGATTGTTGCAATGACCTGCTCGCAAAGGCTATGGTCTTGTGGACTTCCTCTTCTCCTTCTTTTTCCAACTGAAATAGTTCAACTCCTAACCCGTAACCACAAGCATCAGATCCCAGACAAAATGGTTTCGAAAAATCGGGATGGTTCAAAATCTTACTATTAATAAGAGCTTCTTTCAATTCTTCAAACGCCTTCTGACACTCAGAAGTCCATTTATAAACTACATTTTTCTTTAAGAGTTCTCGCAGGCACGGTGCATTGAATAATTGTCCAGACACAAATTTTCTATAAAACCCAAACAAACCAAACATCCCCTTTAATGCTTTACGTGTTGTAGGTGCAGCATAATCCCTTATTGCTCTACTCTTTTCTGGATCCGGCATGATACCATCGCCACTCACTATGTGCCCCAAGAATTTAATTTCTTTCTTCACAAATTCAGTTTTGTCTAGCTTCAATTTCATACCCCCCAATTTTATGGCCCTCAATACTTCATCCAATAACATACAGTGTTCCTCCCACGTTGGTGTCGATATCAAAACGTCGTCTACATACACTGTAATTCTTCTTAGTAGATGGTCCCCTAATACCTGCGACATAGCTCTTACAAAGGCACATACACTTATATTTAAACCAAACGGCACCATCTTATACTGATAACATCTACCTTCGAATAAGAATGCCGTGTACTTTCTTGATTCCTTTGCTAACGGTAGGTTCCAATATCCACAGGTCACATCCATGGATGTAAAGAACTTAGCACCTTTAAACTTTTGTAGCAGTTCTTCAATATTCTCCGGACGGTCACTCTCAGGTAGTACTATTTTGTTTAATGCTCGAGCATCCAACACTAGTCTAATTGAGCCATCCTTCTTAGGAACTATGACTAGCGGGTTATTGTACACACTAACAGCCCTTTCAATAATTCCCCACTCTAACATATTTTGAATTAAGTCACGTACTGCCTCCTTATGTACTTCTGGGATTGCAAATGGTTTTTTGAAGAAATGAGCGTCTTTCTGCACTGTCAAAAAACACTCATAATCCTTTACTAGCCCTGGTTGATCTGAGAAAACCTCGGCATGTTTGACTAGTATTTGTCTTAAATCGTTTTTCCTTGCTTCATCAATATCAATTAATTCTAGTAATTTCTCCTCGATCCTATTTCTGACACTCACAAGCTCAGACGGATCCTCTACTTTTTGCCACCGTACTCATTATAGCCCTCCAAGAATTTCTCTGTTTTACAAATACATATAGGAAAATCATTCTGCTCAGGATCCTCACATAGCTGCTTACCGATGAAAGGTATAGTAATTAGTTTACCCTTAATTTTTACCATAACATCATTGGTAGAAAAATTCACCCATCCTTCATATTTATTCAAAAAGTCAGCCCCCACCAATATGTCTACACTCAGTCCATTTATAACTAAGAAGTTCTGTCTTATTTCTACTTCCTTAAATGCTATGGGTAGAAACACTTCCTGTTTTACTGTCTTCTTAGTCTTACCGGTTGCTACTACAATGTTCAAGCCACTTACTGGCATCTTAACAATCTGTTTACTGTTAGGGAGTTCATTTACCAAGTTCTGGGATACTGCACAGACTTCCGATCCAGTATCTATCAAACATTTAACTGGTTCATTTAATACTCTTAGCTCTACTATCGGTTGCCCTAAGTACTCTTTATTTATTTTGGGTTCTGCTTCCTCCAATAAATCTTGCACAATTTCTCTCCTTTCGAAGCCTGTCTTTTGGGTGGCAATCACATTCACACTTACAGGGTTTATTTCATGCTTATTATCACCCTCAATTCTAGTGGCAGCTCCTATCAGCCTATCCACTATTGCTAAGTCAAAACATTTTTCCAATGTTTCCCCCTCTTTCTCATTAACCTCCTTTTCTACGACCCTATCCAAGGCGTCGTCATTAACCTCTACCTCCTCCTCTAATCTATCCTCTTCTTCGTAACTATCTACAACATCAATTATCTTATCAAGCACAGTCACAACCCTGCCATTATTACTGTTCTCACCCCTATCCGACAGCTCTTCATTAGTTTTACTGTGCATAATGTCTTTCTGATTATTACCCTTATAACTAGTACTTAGTTCTTCAATAAGTGGCTTCTTATGATTATTCTTACAGTTAATTGGTTCATTAACCTCCCCTTGACTTAAAGCTACTATCTCTGTCTGTTTTACGTTATCCTCCCTAAATTTTGTAGCAACAACATTTATGTTAGGTGGTCGTTCAGGCTGCTTTCTTATGAATGGTTTTGCCAGCGGATTTAACTTTAAACGCTGTTGCCTACGATCGCCAGCACACTCGTAGACAATTAATGGTTTTCCGAGCGCGGTGCGTCATCACTATGCCTCCAGCTGACCGCCTCACCTCCTGACATCTGTCGGCCGCTGTCATACTGCTCGCGTTCATTGAACCTGTTAACATATGTTCTTCCTCTACCACGTGAACTGCCACGGTATCCGCCGCCTCTCTGAACACCCATCCTATTAATGTTTACATCCGCGCGATTGTCATTCTGCCTAGCAGGCGGGCGATGCTCCCTCCTCATGTTTTCTTCTTCTTTTTGGACGGATTCAACCCTTTCTAAATACTGTACGAACTTGTCAATGTTATCTCGGGGCGCAGATATGATCTTAGTTTTCCAGTTCCACGGTAGCTTATTTTCTACCCCTAATATGATCTGTTCTGTTTCTAACTTATTACTAAGGTAGGACAGAGTTGTTACCCACCTTTGAACAAATCGTTTGATGCCCTCTCTCTTGGGGTCATACTTCTCTCCCGACCAGAACCGATTAAGAACATCCATCTGCTTTCTCTTTCCCCAGTATTCCTCAAAGAACGCTAATTTAAATTCTGACAATTTCGCGTATTTTTCAGAGGCTAAATTCCCCCATACTCTGGCCTCTCCCATCAAATTTGAAGTGATAAAGCCTATCTTTTGTTTATCGCTCCATACTTTCGGCAAAACGTCTTCAAAATCGTTCCAAAATTCTCTGGGGTGCATGTTCTTACTTGGGTCAAATTTTAAAAACTGTCTGTGGGTAACATACGCAACCTCGGTAGATTCAATTATTCCACTGGAAATTATACTACCACTATGGTTAGAAACACACTGTTCTACTTTGGTTAGTCTGCATTCATGCCCACAAAGTTGCTCATTCACACTTTCACTGAAATGGCTTATGTGAGTCTCTAAATTATTGACCTTATTTACAACTTGCTCTCCAAGTTTCTCACACCGAATTTTGGTATCATTTACTTTACATTCTAAGGCGGCATGATTAATTTCATTGGAATTCTCTACCACTTTTATGTGCTCACATACTTTATCTAATTCTGCATCAACATGGGATTTAAATTGCTGTTGATCCTCAGTAACCTGTTCGATTCGTGTCGTCAATTCACTTTGCACTTGAACAATATTTTCTGTACATTCTAGTTTAACCTGCTGTATTTCAACATTTACTTTACTACTGAGCACTGCTAACTCTTGCTTCCAACAGTCTCTGAGATCGGATATTTTGGAATCTAAATCAGCGCCCATTTTAGTCATCTCATTACTTAAATCAGATCCTAATTTAGACATTTTTGAATCCATTTTACTTGACATATTAGTTTCCATTTGTGACATATTAGTTTCCAATTTTGATATACTGGAATCCATTTTTGACATACTGGAATCCATCTTACTTGACATATTGGAATCCAACACGTTCATCTTAGTTAATAGATTCATCAGCATACTGGCGACATTATCCTTCGCCCCCTCATTTGCTGATACAATGTCCCTATTAACATTAACTACCGGCATGGGTAACTGTAACTCACTGGGCACTGACATATTTGGATCTGTCTCCAAACTATAATTAACATAGGATGAATCAGTCAAACTACTACTGAAATTGGGTTGAGACACGTCTAAACTAAAATTCATGGGGTCATTTTCCCCTGTCTCCATCCCACTATCACAACTTAGTTCCGCCTTTTTGTCACTTGGTTGAAACTCAGCCATTTTTCTCAGTTTGACTCCACAAACACACAAAGTTTTCAAAAGCACTGTACTTAACTTTGTGCTTCGGCGTGCTGCGTTGCTGCTAGATGAAACTGCGGGTCCGTTCACCATACACTGCAATGCTGTACCAGTTTCCGGGCCCCCGCTCGAATCAGCGCTGCCAACTGCCACTGCTGTCGTCGCCTCTGCGTAGTCTCCGTAGCTCGTCGTCTGCCAGACGCCGTCGTAGACTGCTATTCCAATCGGCGCGTAGTCACCGAAAAATTCTTCCGTTCCGTACAACACATTACAGTTCACGGACACTTTCACTGTCCTTCCTATTCACGTGGCGATATCAATTTGTACGCTACACAGTTCCTACACATAGCGAGCACTTCTGTATTGTCCGGTAATTGTCACTACTGCTTTTTTTGAAATTCACTGGAATTTACTATTTTTATTTCCCGGCCGATGCACCACTTGCGACGGGTCAGGCTCTTATCGCGCAGTTTCCTTTCCCTGAAAGAAAATCCACCTACCTCGTTTCTTAGGTAGTTGCTGCACTCGCCTCTCCTGATAGCAGCTACTGGAAAAATTGCAGAAAAGCAGTGTTGAAGAAACTGCAATTTAATAGCCGCTCACCGGAGGCCGCGATACATGTTTGCTGAAATACAATCTATGAGCAATCTTCCTAAATAAATTGAGTTATTGGAATGGTAGTAATTGTTTACTCAAACGAGAACGCGAAGTTGGTAATTCTATTTAAGCTCTTTATTGTCTTTAAGCCTGATCATCAGCCCGCTAATCTACGTTTGAAGAAAGTTCAGTTCACAATTCTATCCACACTCAAACCCCGCCAGAATTAGCTTTCAAAGTTACGGAATTTACTTAACTGCAACACAGACGATTTTCTAACATACACGTTTGCAGTCGATGTTCAATAATAGTTCGTTTTTTAACGTTAATGCTCGCCATAAGCACTTAGTAAAAGTTTACGAAGTACCGCCACGCTTTTAATTATTAAAGTTACTCGCGTCTTTCGCGGAACGAAAAGTCACAACTCGCTCAAACTCACACTACGCGTTACTGGACTCTTCCAGTCTCAAATCGCACAGTACCGAACCGATGAAGCCGTTTTATGACTTCATTTTACACATTATTCGCGAGGACACATCAAGCATGTCTCTTCTCGATCACAGTTCCTTCGCGACCCCTCATCCACTCGCGACTCACTCTCCTAGTCTGCTAACCGTCCTCGCATCTCATTGGCTCACACATCCCACAGCCAATCAGAATTAACTCTTTGGGTGCGCCTCGCGCCAAAATCTAGCACGCACCAGTCATGACTTCTGAATCATTTACGTCATGATTTCTTGTTACACAAAATTTACTGTATAATTTAACAAACCGAAAGGAAAACTAGACTTTACTTTATTTCCAGAAATTATTTAAATACTCGCGAACGTTCTGGCTGCTTGTACAATACCATACACTCTTGGACATCCGACATTCACTAAGATGGGGAACCACTGGCGACTCTGTTCCCACGGTTACATCGTCTGAACACTTGCGAGTTCCAACCTAGATTTTATACACTTGCAAAGAATGGCGAATGTCCCTCTTTCATTCACTCAGGCACACTCATTCACTCTCACCTACTCATATAAAATAACTGTTCACAAAAATTCAAAACATTTATGGTTTTAACAAAGTTATAGGTGAATTTCTAAAAGTAAAATTCTCAAAATAAATACAAAAGCACGGAAGGTGATTTTGTTTCATAGTTGGATGGTCACTGAAGGTGATCTATACATAATGGTATTTATTTAGACTCGAAAATTGTAGAAATTTGCGTTTTCTGTAAGATTTTTCTAATTTCCAAAATATGCAGGTTTCAAAGCTCAAATTTGGATGACTTATTTTTATTCATAACAGAAACTAGTATATTAACTTTTAATTTCCTCAGGTTCCTCAGTTAGAAGTTATTAAAGATGAAAGTTCCACGTTATACACGCGGCTAGTTAGCGCACAGGTCTTACATTCTCACGGTACAGACATGCCATATGGTCGTGACGTCAGACGAACGGACACCGGTAATCTGCCCGCTACAGCACATATGCTAATCTGATGGCTACTTTACAGTCTGTCTACATTTCACAGTAAATATTTGATAGAAAACTGTGCGCTCGCACTAGTTGCGACGCCACAACTCGTTACTCGTATTACTTCGGTTAATTTAATGTCACGATTTATTCGGTTCTATGTGACATAATACTGGATTTGCTTATAATGTCAGGGTTTTTATGGAAGGTGTTGGATTTGCCTCACACCTTACAACATATTTTCGAAAATTTGTATATTACTTACGTTTGAAACGTTTAAATAAATAAAACAAAGCTGGTTAACGTAGACATTCTCTTCCAAGTTCTAATAGTTGTTTTGTGAATAAATACGAATGTTATTGAAAACATAGTAATACCTTTTAACTTTATTTTTTGGGTTGGAAGGTGATACACTTACTTCTACTTTTTCTTCAAATGGTTCAAATGGATCTGAGCACTATGGGACTTAACATCTGAGATCATCAGTCCCCAATACTTAGAACTACTTAAACCTAACTAACCTAAGGACATCACACACATCCATGCCCGAGGCAGGATTCGAACCTGCGACCATAACAGCAGCGCGGTTCCGGACTGGAGCGGCTAGAACCTCTCGCCCACAACGGCCGGCTACTTTTTCTTGCTTCCTACTTTTCGAACTTTCGTTAAATCGAACTCTCAGTTTTAGAGATTTTCCTGAGGTCCATTGAACTTATAACTGTCGAGATTCGACACACATACTTACCGGTGAACAGGTATACAAATGCAGCACAGCAATAGCCGTGTCGACCTCGTGCCAAATATTGAACTGGAGCTACAGGAAACAGAATTAAAGGCAGCTCTGACATTCAAAATGCAGCTGCCATATACTTAATAATGATGAAAATATTAGTGTATTATACCAAGTGAAGATGAGTGAAATTTTGAAAACTGCGTAAATAAAGTTGTATGAAAAGTTGCTGGTAGCAATCCAAAGTCACGGAGCTCAACCACAAGTATCGTGGATGTACTGTAAATAAAATACTAAACTGAGATGCTAATAGTGGTTCGTATTTCAGTCGTGAAAATTGCGAATCTTTGAGATATAATTGATGTTGTCTCATCATTATGTTTCATAACTGTCAGACAGTGAAAGAAATCATATATGCCGCTAATTAAAGTTACCAGAAATTAATGATGTGCTGTACCTTGACAAAATAAGGTGTTACATGAAACAAAGCAGCATTCGAATACATTTTTTAACATACAGAAATATAAAACTTTTAGAATGCGAGGATCGTCTTCATGAATTCAGCTGATAATGGTCTCAGAGCAGATAATATGAAGCAAAGGTAAATAGTCATAGGGCTGGAGTGTGCAACGTTGCTCTCGTCAGCAATGAAAATTTCTTCTCCTTCAATACATCCTGAAGTCCACTCCACTCATCGTAAAATTGCTTTGAGGAAGATAAAGTCCAAAATGGCAAGAAATGGCCGGACGAGGAGAAACTCACCTTTTCTCGCCACTTGAAAAATTATTTCGCCAACAGCTGCTTCATAGTGGAGCTATGTTTCGGAGGCATATGAAAATGTAGTTCTACAGTTTCCTTTCAGATGTATTAAGGCTCATCTCTAGTCAGTAGGGGACATCCTTCTGGCTCTGGAAACAGGACTTTTCTACTTCGCATTTGCTGAGAAAATCTGGTTCTTGTTATGAAATAAGAATAAAAAATATAAATTCATTTTGTGAAAAGGATGTCACGGTTACTTTTCAGCAAATCGGTGTTTTTTCAGAAATTGCACAATGTTTTTTGTGATACAATTGATTTTACGTATGCACATTATATTTTATACTATTATTGCAACACGTATTTTCAAAAGCACTGCTATTTCAACCATTTATTGGTGTGTATTATTTGCAAATAAGATTCCACTTTTAGTAATTACAGCGTTACCTTTACGAGTAGTCTTTTTAGTAGCTCCTGTATGTTGTTAAAATTTAGTTTTGGAAAATATTATTGTAGTACCAGTTTGTTTCTATTATTTTTTTAAAAGTGGCGCAAGTACTTATGTGTAACCGAGCAAATGGTTTATATCCCTCAAAGACTCATTACGACTGCAAAAGACAGATTATCTCTGATTCGTGATATAAAAACTCTGTGGATACAACGTGGAACATTACGTGCACAATGGACTTACTTGCTTCGGTTTGAGAACCGCGGTGAGTTAAGATCGCAGTGGAACTGTAATAAGTGATTTTGTTGTAAGCTGCCATTTTGAATACAGAATATAATTTGATGAGTTATGAAAACATTTCATCTCATACAAGAGGATGACGTGTTCTGAAATGTAGCTAGGAAAACCGTTTACGGAAAATTACAATTTCATGAATGGGAAAGGTACGTTCAATTCTCCGTTTATTTTAACCTCTGCCCTCTTTGTGGCTGTGTTGTAACTCGCAGGGGATTTTTTTATACTGGAAAATCAGTAGAGCCTACACCAGGGTTGTTTATGCTCTATTTTAAGCGATTAAATTCTGCAATTCATCGAATTTGGGACACAACTTGGACACTTATTCCCATTTCGCATAGTGAGAACGTCATAGCACCCAAGACGGCTCCCCGCTGCGTGTGATTGCACCTCTGATTATTTTAAGTATTCGCAGAGTCAACGATCACCGAAATTCTGCAGAGTTATAGAGATTTTATTCCAGGTGAAGTAATTAATTTTATACCTGGAAGAGTGGGAGATAATTGGGTAAAAATATTGATGAAGCGAATTCTCTCTGCCAAAAATTTCCATTCAGTAACTATACGTTCTTCAGTCATATCAATTAGACTTCAATTTTAGAGGGGGATGGTAGCTAAATTATAATACCAGAAAGAATATAAATCTTTGTGCACGCATTTTAGGGTGTTGCTTGTCTGGCAGCTGGTTACAATTCAATTGGTGTAGTTTTGGCTTCATAAGATCACGAAAGTAGACCGTACTGTATGTGACACTGGATCATAAGCAAACCAGATTTGCTCAGAATGATGATTAATGTAGAAATTCAATAGTCTCCTCAGTGGAAACTGTTGTTTTGAGTGAGTGCTTGCTTGTACCTGCTGCGGTGTTTCATAAAAGTCTTAAAGTTGTGACTAAATTATCGTATTATACCATTAAAAATACGATGAGGCTGAAGCAAGAATGCTCTTATGTAGTTAGGTAATGAAGCTCTGGGTGCACTTATCATATGAAATTGATATGCAAATTAATTAAACTGATCAATTAATAACACCCCCCCCCCCCAACCCCAGCGCCACCCTCGGACAAAGTCATGGGTTTACCCCAGCTGGCTTGTGGGTCCCAACTCTGTCCCCCTCTCCTCCCTTCCCCTCCGTTTCCTTCTACTCCACCACCTACCCTAACGGTGGGAATTTCGAATTTTTGTGGGAATTTCCAATTTTTGTGGGAAGTTCGAATTTTTGTGGGAATATCTTGGTGGGAAATTCATAAGATGGTGAGAATTTTAAAAATGGCGGGAATTTCTCTGCCCTAGGGCACCACCACCTGGACATTAGCGGGAAATTCAAAATTACGGTGCCCTTTCCGTGAGTCGAACCCTAGTCCCCCCACACGCACATACACACAAGGAAACTGTCCATATACAGAAGAGGAAGGTTACGTCAGCGTACTTTATTAGTTTTTGGTGGGAAACTGAAGTGAGGACCAGTCATAATTACGTAGTTCATCATAATTACGCATCTATACTCGTAGCGCTACGAAAGGAACGCCTAAAATAGCAATACAGATCAAAAGTTGACGATGTCATACAACTATTGTTATCCTGCTGGGAAAAAGTTTCACAATACCACTCGAACCTAAGCTGTTCCCCTACAGGCAGGCGGGGAAGAGGTTGAAGTGGAAGGTGCTACAGTACTGCAGTAGAACTTCAATCATCTGAACTCTGACTATCCGGTTTGCTGATTATCCAAAACGCAAAACAGTGACTCCGTCTACTCATGCTACTGTCTCCTCCGTGAGCCAGTGCAGGTGCAACGCGATCTTCATTGAGACGATGAGCCACCGTCGCCTGGTGGCTGGCCTGGTGCACCTGTTACTGTTCCTTTGATTACTTGTCAGTCTGTATGTTGTGAACCCGCTGATTGTACGCACTGATTTGTTTGTGGCTTCCAAAAGAACGTGTGTTGTCATTGTTAGCGGATAAACTAAAAATTATAGGGCAAAAGGAGTTATCGGTAAACAGTTGGCTGAGACTTAAAGTGTTGGACAAACAACTATTTCAGACATTAAAAGGAGAAAAATGTACACTTTTAACCTTCGTGTCAGAGGTTGAAAACGAAAATAGAACTTTTTCAAGAAAAACAACGAAGAAAGCAACAAGCAGAAATTTAGTGGATGCCGTTTTCAAGTGTTTTTTGCAACAATGTTCTATGGGAAACACAACTTTGGGTCCGATTCTTTGTGAAAAAGCGAAAATCTTAGCTCAGAAGCTTGGTTGTTCATCCCTTAATGCAAGTAATAGCTGAAAGAAATTTTAAGTTCAAATGACTCTGAGCACTATTAGACTTAACATCTGAGGTCATTAGTCTCCTAGAACTTAGAACTACTTAAACCTAACTAACCTAAGGACACCACACACATTCATGCCCGAGGCAGGATTCGAACCCGCGACCACAGCGTTCGTGCAGTTCCAGACAGTAGCGCCTAGAGCCGCTCGGCCACACCGGCGGGCAAATTTGAAGTCCAATCACAGTGTCCGTGAATTGTACTTAAGTGGCGAGTAGTTATCAGAAGACTCCAAAACTACTGAAGATTTTATTGAAAGTTTTAAAGTTGTAGCAGACTCCTACCGTCCTGACTTTTTGTACGACGCTGATGAAACTGGTCTTGTTTGGAAGACTGCCTAAAGCTATTTTAGCATATAAAAGGAAGTGTAGTGCTCCAGAACATAAAGTTGGTAAAGACTGTGTTATGATGCTTATCGATGCAGATTCTACGGGAAGCCATAAATACCCCTACTGATGATGGGGAAGTGAAAAAGCCCAAGAGCATTTAAGAATGTGAAAATTCATCCACTCTGTTAGGAAAACCAGATGACTGCTTGGATGACTGCAGCATTGTTTACTGGATGATACGTCGAAATTTTCATCCCTTAAGTGAAAAAACAACAAAAATCTCTTGGAAACGAAGGCAGTAAAGTGGTTTTTATTGTTGATAATGCACCAACTCATTCCACTGAAGAATTGTTGGAAAGAGGGAAAGTCTAGTTCACAACAATATATTTACTACCAAACATTTTTGCTACCTATGGACCAGTTTGTTACTGAAGCCATGAAACGCCATTACAGAAGGCAACTTTTAAACAATCTTTTGGTAGAGAGCCAGGACGAAGAAGTTGTGTTGGGGAACCACAAAATTATAAATTTTAAAGATCTCAATTGCATGTCGGCAAAAGCTTGGAGCTTGAGTAAGACAGTCACATTAAAACTTGCGTGGAACAAGCTGAAATGCATATCAGCTGAAGAAGAGAAGGAAACAGGAGGAAAAGGAAGAAGAAAAGAAAATAGATGAGACAGGAGAAGAAGATGGTTCAAATGGCTCTGAGCACTATGGGACTTAACATCTATAGCCATCAGTCCCCTAGAACTTAGAACTACTTAAACCTAACTAACCTAAGGAAATCACACATCACCCAGCCATGGAGAAGATGAGGATGATGTGTCACTTCAGGAATGATGAAACATTGATTTGAAAATTTATGGATGTTCAGATATTGCTTAACATATGGCAGAATGGATGGTGTGTGATTCATCAGAACCTGGGTCTCAGATTCTAAACGATGATGAACCTTTTGAAGGTGTGAGAGAAGAAAGTCTCAAGCAAGAAATGACCTCAATGTTGAAGTTGTAGCAGGCACAGGACCATTCTCTGCTGAAGTGTTTGACGGACTTGAAACTGCATTGAAGTGCCCAGATGTGACCATTTGCAACTTCTCACTGCCAAGCAGATATGTGACTTGGCTGCCCAAGAATGGATGAATACAATCAAAAAGGTTACTCTGAACGAGATGTTCAGCAGGCAATGACTTTCAACACCTGCACTATACAGTTCGCTCTATGACATGTATTAAAAGTGTTTTCGTTTTAATTTTAATTAACTAAAACCACTTTTTCTTTAAAACTATTTTTCTCCCTGTTTCAATATATAGTACTGTACATATAGTACATACACTCTGTAATTGAAGTACATACTCGTAGTCCCTTTTTCGAAATATACACAATTATCCAAATTTTATACTATCCGAATGTGTCCAGCACCAATTAATTCGCATAACTAGAGTTCTGCTGTATATTTTTAGCGATAAATATTTTCAACTGACGAGATGATAGTGTTGGGCAGAGAGGAGTTTAATGAATGCATTACCTGGAAGCATACAGCTGAGTACTCTGTCTATCGCTGTTTAATCTCGGAGTTTGCTACAGAAGCATCCCGTTGCATCTATCAACAATCACCCTGCAGCCCAGGTGCTCGAAATTCAGAAAGGCCAATACGTGCTATCAAAACTAATGAAAAACATTTCCCTGTTCTAATTACACATCGAAGCAGTTATGAAAAAAACCAACACTGTTTAAAAATGGATCATAGTGCAATAAATGCACTGGGGATTAGGAAAAATCATCGTAATCCCTCAACTAACGCTAAAACCAACGCCAAAAGGTCGCACCAGTAGGTAGGGATACAGGTCTGTTCTATCTCGTCGCTGATGGAGCACAAGGAGATCCATCTGGTAGTAGTGGTTTAGTGTCTATGGTCTGCAGAAACCAGTCACACATGGATGCTACCTGCACTCTGTTGAATGTATTTCTCAGAGAGACTGCTCCCCCTCCCTCCCCTCTGGAACAACAACTAAATGCCGGAAAACTCTTCAGAATGCTTTTCCAAATGTCCACTGGTTAGGAAAACAGACAGCTGCCACCGCCATCCACCACACGCCGCCAACTGCCATAGCTAAGTAGACAGCCTCTGGCTACTACCATGCATTCTGTCAAAGGAAACAGCCGTGGTTGGCCATAGTTGGAGGTCTACGCGGTCAGCGACACCATAGTCGACATACACCATTGGTCGCAATGCCAGGAGGTCATGGAACAAAGCAAGTTCAATGACGTCTACTGCGATCGTGAGTTGTACGTCTAAGACAGCAGCTGTGCTACACTGTCCGTGCCATAGCAGACTGCATCTACTAGCACACACCAAGGGCAGACATTTCACTGTAACAGTTGTATTTAATATCAGCGGACTTCTTATACGCAAATATCTATATAAAAAATCACAATCGCAATGACAATTAAAAACAGTCCTCTTTCCACAAAATAGGTGCAATCCATTTTCTTTAAGTTTTATGAGCGAAATCTGAGTAGTTTTAGAGCATTTACCATGTTCAATTTATAAAGTGTCATGCATGAGGGCATTACATTCTCTTCAGGTGATTGAATTAAATATAGACGGCACCCATACAGTCATTCTTTTATGTTCAATTCTAGAATACAATTCGCATGCATTCCCCAACCCCCCGTTATTTTGTGCTATCCAACGGTATAAAAAAAACTACAGCACCGCCGCTGATGGCAGATGACTAAACAACAGAGGCCAGAGTTCTATAGTGATGCATATGACAGATGTTGTAACTTATCTCTCCTGTAAATCGAAAGAACTTGCACTATTTTCACTATTTTTCTGCGAAAGTTACCGATCACTGCAGAAAATCCCCGACATGTCGAAAGTTCCATTGGAGTAAAAAAAAAAAGAAAAAAAAGCGAGATTTAAAAAATGAAACTTTTATTTTAAGCCATTTCTTTCAGTTTTCTTGACAAAATTACATGATTTGAGATTGTTCCTGGCGTTCAAATCAATGTCTGTGAAGAAACTGTCATGCACATATGTACTACAAACATTTCAGACACATGAAATAACATTATAGAATACAGTCTTTGACACCATTAGCTCACATGTCGCAAAAAACCCAATCATTTTACGTTTAGCAACAACAGGCTACAGCTCAAGAGCACGTTTTGTCTTGTACATTATTCCAGGGCCTGTTTTACTATTGCAGTGCTACATCGCACTGGCACTTACGAAACGAAACAGTAAGTGCCGTAGTAGAGAACCCTATAAGATTCCACTGTTACTACGAAAACAAATGATGTATGCATTCTGACATTTATATTTTGGTCCTTAACTCCCCTCTGGCAACCTGTGTATAAAGTTTCTGTCACCCAGCAGACTACCATCAGCAATAGCAGCAGAGTCTTGCATTGTACTTTCATAAGCAATTTGGTCATCACAGAACAGCCTGTTTCACACAATCTGCTCACATGTTCCGGAAAATGCTATCGTTTCTAGGTTCTACAATGAGCTATAATTCGAGAGGTGTCTAGTATATAATTAGAAGTTATGAAATATTAAATAACACAAGACTTCCAGTAACACATATTTTTAAAACACGATCGTTGCAATAGTAATAAAACAGTCATGATTCTAGGAGAATAGATACAGTCGATCTCTACTAGTTTTATGAGCGAAATCAGTATAGTTTGAAAGCATTCTGTATGCTCAAATTACTTATTTTCATGTACGATGACACTGAATTTATTTCAGACATATGAAATAGCAATAAAGATGAGCATCTATACAGTCAATCACTACATTTGAGAGCACTCCTCATCGTTATTGTGTAACATTCAATGTAGGTGAAAAAATCTGTGAACTATGTACATCCAAGCTGTAACCAGTCATATCACCCATTATAAAAGTAGCTCCTACAAGATTTTACCACATCTCTTGGTTCCAGTATATCGAAAAACTGATACTGTCTATGTGTTGACATTGGCCACATTACACATATATGTATTGGTCCACTGGATTGGGTGGCCAGTGATCGAAGCTGCTTGGACTGACCTGTGTACACTGAAGGAAGACCATATCCCACAGACTTTCAGCCACGGGAGACGGTTCCTGTGTTGTTCTTTCATAAGCAGTTTGATACATTGCTTCTCAGCTGTAACACATGCAAGCAGTGTATGACTACAGCTTTGTAAACGCCATACAGTTCTTTTTCTAGCCATGAGTTCCACGTCTGTGTCAGTTGATGAACTGACATTAACACTTTCAGATCTATTTGCTTTCACAGAAAGCTGGACATTACATGCTATCAACTATGCTGCTTCTACAATACACAGATGCAATGTGTTTGCATTATTTTCTATGTGTCTATGTCTATGTGCGTCTTGCAGCTGAATCCTATGTCCCAGAATAGGCCTGAGTCTTTGAATGCGGATCCAACCTGCAGTATATCCAAAATGGTATCCACAATGTGCTACGTATGGGACAGGGTTTCATGGTGAATCCCCAATGCATTATGTCCAGAGCAGTGTCCAGAGAATGATTTGCAGTGCAGTACGTATGGGCTACGGTTTGAAGGTAGGTCCACCAGCGAGAGGACTGGGTCAGGTTTATGGGACCCATCTGTGAGACTCACACAGACACAGACATACAAAAAAATAGAGCAAATGCACTGCATCTGCGAGACTTACACAGACATAGACATAAAAAAATAGAGCAAATGCACTGCATCTGTAAAATATATTATTTTAAGTGACTGAGTTCATTGAAGTACATTGCTATACTATACTGTGCAACTAATGGGCCATTCTATCTCGTATATAAGACTAATACTCATAAAGGACTGAAATGTCTTCCTATGCAGAGCTGCGGGGTAGACAAACAGCTCATGCTCAAGGTAGCTATCGGGTGTCCCACTTTGTTCCATGGCCTACCAGCATCACGGCCTATTGTGCACGTAGGCATCGATAGCGATGACTTCATGGATCCCCGGCTATGGCTGGCCATGCCTGCCTGGTGGGGAAGAGTGCATGGCGGTGGTCAGAGGCTGTGTACTTGGCTATGGAAATTAGTGGTGGGTGGCATACGGTGGTGGCAGCTGTCTGTTTCCCTAACCAGTGGTTGTTTGAAAAAGCATTCTGGATAGTTTCTGAAATTTCATTGTTGTTGCTGGGTGTGGTGTGCGTACTGTAAGACCTCCAGTACACACATCATCAGATTATTTGACCTGTCGCTCTAATGAAGTAGGCAAGTGTCAGCAATATGTCTCGTAGTCTTATCGTGGCGTGTTTATCTTCTGCCGTTAGGTCAGATGATAGATATGCCACTTGCACGCTTAGAGTAGCAGATTGACGGTGACCAACTTTAAGCAGAACTTAATTAATTTTCACACACATTTATTAAAATAATAACAAGCATAAAAATTACTTAACTTGGTTCTGGATGCTATTTACAATTGACAATCTGAAGTTGCTTTGGTACTGGTATGTTAATCTTATTCTCGCATATATCTCCGATACTTGACGAAAGTATCTATACATTTATCTTCATGGCTATGTTCAGGAATATGATAATCTTACTAGGCGCAGACTGAAACTTGACTATAGACTGGTACAGACAAATGTAGAACTCGTACTGGTACAGACTAACGCAGACTTGTGCAGACAAATGCAGACTGACTAATCGGAGGTCTGTACACTTGTTTTAATACCTCTCGCGTTAATGTATCACTACGTTAGCGTGATCCACAAGGAGAAAAGGTTCTACGTTAGCAGCAATCTCATTGGCTGCATAACATATTAATACGCGGATCGGCGGAAGGAGAATTTGGTCCGTCCCTGTGGCAGCGTCATCTCGTAGTGCGGAGCCGGACGAGCGCTGCGCCTGTGCTGTTGTGCTTAGCGGGGCGCGCTCTAGTGGGAAACTTGTGTACGCGCTGACTACGCAGAACTATGTACACAACACTGGGGATTCTGGTCTTTCCAAGAAACATGTTTAACAGCGTGTAGGAAGTGTCCATCTGCGACTGATTTCCACACACTGGAGACAGTTCTTCACCAGATGGATCTCTTCATGGACCATCAGTGCCAGTATAGAACAGGCCTATATCCCTAACTGTGGTGAGGAGAGGGAAGGATGAGGGATGGCTAAGATGGCTCTGAGCACTATGAGACTTAACATCTGAGGTCATCAGTCCCCTAGAACTTAGAACTACTTAAACTTAGCTAGCCAAAAAACGTCACACACATCCATGCCCGAGGCAGGATTCGAACCTGCGACCGTATCGGTCGCGCAGTTCCAGACTGAAGCGCCTAGAATCGCTTTTTTTATTTTTTTATTTTTTCCCTTTTTTCTTTTTTACCCCCTTTTTTACATTAGTTAACCCTTTTATAAAATGGAACTAAAAAAAGAACCAAGTGCCACCGCCACCTTTCATCGTAAAAAAAAAAAACTGTTCCACTTCAGGCGTTGGCTCCTGACTAAACCTACCCCAGAGAGCTGCCTATCTACCAGGGTAAATATAGGGAATCAAGGTTAGGGCTATCCTTACAAACAAAACAAAATCTTCTTTTTTCTGAATTTTATTTTTATTTTTATTGTTGTTATGTTATTATTTTTTTGTTTTTGTTTAGCTTTGTTGTGTCATTGATCAGAGGCCTTCCGCGCCCCGCTGGTAATATGTTGAGTCACGTCTTCTCGAAATTGATGTGTTCTGTGCAATTGTTCAGAAATGTTCATTAGTTCAAACAAGAAACGTTCTTCTCTCTTGGCTTAACACATTCCAGCTGCGAGGCGGGTCGTGGAAAGCACTCCCAAGGAAGTTCGAGAAAAATTGTCTGTATTTTGGGTGACGGACAACGACATAATGACGGTCATTGAGGTATGTCTAAAAACAGAGTACAGAGTCTACAGTTTGTCCAAATAGGTAGTGAATGGCATGTCCCCGAATCCAATTCACAGCATTGGTCTTTGTCTGAGGAAAATATTCACGATCCGGAAATAATAATGAAAGGGGAGTAATCCGATCCGGAATGTCCCGCGTTAGAAAAGCGACCATAAGACGAATTAAGTGCCAAACCTCCGCCGCCGGTCCGCAAACAAACCGATGTTCATCATTGTCTGGGACTCCACACGTGGAACAGAGAGGTGATTGGGCGAGGTGGATACGATGAAAGCGAGATTGATTGATTTGCTTACCATTGACAGTTAGGTACCAGACAGATTGAACATTCGTGTCAAAGTAACGGGCGAAAACTGCGCGCCATACATGACGCCAGTCTACCTGGGGGAACTTTTGTTCAAACGGGTTAGGTGGACGACCTAATTGGAGGACATTGTATACTGCCTTTGTCTTGAGTAAAAGCTGTCTTTGTAAGGTGAGGCGTAGATAACTGAGTTCAAGAAAGAAGTATCGTATATAATGGAACTGTACCGGAACGTCCGAGATCATCACTGGGGCTGACAGTGAGACCGGCGTATATGCCGTCAGGAGAAGACCAGTGAGGCTCGTTGGGCAACGTGTCCATACCGTCATCTGGGAGCTCACAAATAGGGCGCGAGCTCTATCCGGCACGTGAAACAGACCTATCCCACCTCGTTCACGGGGAAGAGTAAGGGTTGCATAGTTAACTTTGAACAACAGCCCAGAGCTGACGAAAGATGCCATCGCTGCCAACAAGCGACGTGCCACAGTAAGCGGGAAAGGTAGAACTTGTGCTACATGGGGAACTCGGGATGCCATATATATATATTGACATATCGAGCTCGTTGGAGAATATCTAGGGATCGAAGGCGGTGGTCCATAAGACCTGCTCTGATCACTAAAAGGAGGCGTCTGCAGTTAATGGCGGCTGAACGCCGGAGGTCAGATGAAAAGTCTATTCCCAAACAGCGAATGGTATCAACGGTGGTGAGAGGTGTAACACACTCCACAGGGAGTCCCGTGCCAATGAACATAACTTGTGACTTACGTATGTTTAAAGAGCTACCCGACGCCTCACCATAAGTCGCTACCCACGTCAAAACAGCTCGAACCTCGTCGGCATTACATAAACAGATGACTACATCGTCAGCATAGGCCGTGCAACAGAATCGGTATCGATCTATGGACAACCCTACCAAACGTTGTCTGAGCCCACATAGCAAGGATTCCAAGCAAAAGACGTACAAAATCGCTGATAGAGGGCAACCTTGACGTACGGATCGACCTATTTTTATCAGAGGAGTGAGTCTGCCATTGTACATAATCCTGGAAGAGGCACCCCGCAGAAGGCGCATCACTACCGTGATAACGGCGACTGGGAAACCCATATGGTGGAGAACGGCCGTAAGGAACGAATGGTCAACCCTATCAAAAATTTGACTAAAGTCCAAAGACGCAAGTGCCCCAGAGAGGCGTTGTGCCTGGGTAACGGCGATCATATCCCTGTAGCGGCATAAAGCCAAGATGCTTGGTCTGGCGACACAACATATCGGGCAACGGTTTTAAGTCGTGCCGCCAAAAGGCAAGTGAAGATTTTCATATCACTGTTAAGGAGGGTGAGGGGCCGATAATCACTGATATTGTTGCCACCATGCGGTTTATGTACAGGAATAATAATTCCTTCCATGAAAGAGTCCGGCACAGGTACTTCCGGAGACATCAGTTCCCGACATATGGAGGTGAAGGTGGACTCTAACAAATCACGGAAGGTGCGATAAAATTCGAGGGGAAGACCGTCGGGTCCTGGGGAGCGATTGATGGTTCCTGCTCGGATCGCATCGCGGACTTCATCATCAGTCACCTCTGACACCAAGTCAATCGCCGCATCTCCTGGGAGACCACCGAAGTTGAGCTGTGAGACTTCCTCAATCAACTCTGGGGAATGTGGAATTGCGGCGTAGAGCTGCTGGTAGTGGGCGTGAAGCACATTGCCTATTGCAGATTGGGTTACGTAGCGACGCACATCTTGGTCTGTTAGGAAGGGAATAAATTTTCGGTGACGATGTTGGCGTTCTTGGATGATATGGTACATAGATAGATGTTCATGAGGCATGCGATTAGCAGTACGAGATCGTACTATCGCTCCTTCTAAATGCCTTCGCATGAGCTTGGAGATTTGGGCCTTAGCATGGTTCTTCCTTGTATGGCGCTCAGGGGAGGCTGGCATCGTTGAGCATTCTCGTAGGATCCTGTAGTAAAAATCCATAGTGCTCTTCCTCCAGGCGACAACATCTTTGTCATATCGGATCAAAGTTTTTCGAAGAGCAGGTTTTGCACACTGGATCCACCAGGATATGGTAGACGGATACGTGGGACGGCGTCTATTACATGTGATCCAAGTGTCTTCTATTAGAAGTCGACAGTCAGGTGAATTAAGAAGTGCCGTGTTCAGTTTCCATAAACCACGTCCGTGCCATACTGCCTGTCTTGTGAGAACAACGTCACAGAAGTAAGCCTCATGATCGGAGAAAGCAACAGGCCAGATTTCAGCATGTCGTGTGTGTTGAATTAGGGATCGCGAGATGTAGATGCGATCCAGTCGGCTAGAGGAGTGCGCAGTGTAGTACGTAAAGCCCAAACGATCACCGTGAACATGTCTCCACGTGTCGACAAATTGTAGCCGCGTCACGACTGTTTCCAGAGCCGCGCATGGTGAATGACGCGGCAATTGATCCTGAGGTCGCTGGGTGCAGTTGAAGTCTCCACCCATGACCCAGTCATCGTGTGGTCCCATAAAAAGGGGTGTAACTTCATCTGCGAAGAAGGCATTGCGTTCACGACGGTAGCTGGAGCCCGACGGCGCATAAATGTTGACGATGCGTACACCAAAGAGAGTAAGGGCCATACCTCGCCGTTGGATAGGTATAGGACATCTTCGGCAGGACGACCTTCTCGTAAGATGATGGCAACACCGCTACCGGTGTCCGAAGCGGAAGAAAGATGCGCCCTGAAGCCATGTGGTGGTGAAAAATCGGCGACATACACTTCCTGCAGCGGAGCACGGGGCCGGCGCGCGGGGCCGTCCGCACGCTGCCACGGCTGAGAGCCGACTGAACCGCTCGGCCACACCGGCCGGCGCTGTGGGATGGTAAGGTGGAGTTAAGACGCTCTAAGTTGGTCAGTTCATGACTGCACGTCAAAGAGAACACACGTGCAACTTCTGCTCCTCTTTCCTGATGCAGTATTTTGGGGTCGGTTGTTGCAGTAGTTGTATCATTATGATGATTTTTCCCAATCCCCTGAACATGTGTAGCAAAATGACCTATTGTTTAAGAGCGCTCCTTTTTTGTGACAGTTTAGACATGTAATTAGAGCAGTGAAGAATTTTCCTTCAGCTGTTGTTACGTCTATTGGCCTTCCTGAATTTCGAGCACATGGGCTACAGTGTGATTGTCGAGAAACGAAGCGGAAGGCATATGGAGCGAAATCCAACGTCATACAGCGATAAACACAGTTGTCCACTGTATGCCTACAGTTAATATACTTGTTGAACTCTTCTCTGTTGAATACCAACGTCTTATCAGCTGAATATATTTCACGCCGAAAATAAAGATAGTGCCTTCCACTCCAGTCTTCCCACTGGCTTGCTGTTGTCGGATGCAACCTATACAGAGTTTGAGTACATCAGCCACTAAGTTCAAGTGGTATTATGAAATTTTTTCGGTGCAGGATAACACCAGTTGTATAACATCGTCAATTTTTGATATCTATTGCGATTTTAAAAGTTCCTTGTGTAGCGCTTGGCATGTAGAGGTATAATTAGGCCTGATCTTTATGATTAATTACCTGATTAGCATCGATCTTTACTTCAGTTTCTCACCCAAAATAAATAAAGTATACCAACATTACTTTCCTCTCCTGCATCTCTACAGTTTCCCTGTGTTGGAAGGTGCACTTGCACTTTCCACCCAGAAAGACTGGGGTTTGAGTCCTGGAAAAGACACAGCTAAATGAATTTCTGACAATTTCTGGTTGAAAGGTAGGGTGGGACGTTAATACAGCCTTGGGGGAACGAAATTCCCAATATTTTTAAATTCCCACAGTTTTTTGAATTTGCTGCAGAAATTAGCAATTTCCACCAATAAGGTAGGTGTGGGAGGGGAAAGGAGGGGAGGGAAGGGGGGACTCACGATATGGCTGGAGAAAACCCGTAACAAAATCCATGGCTGGGGTGTGGGTTGGGGGCATAATTAATTGATCAATTTAATTAATTTTCAAATCAATTTGATTTCAGAAGTGCACTCAGAGCTTTATTACCCTACTACTCCTATGCCTTTGATAAGGGGGTGGAGAGGACATCCCCCTCTAGTTGTTAGACAAAGAAAAAATGTAAGGTACTCAGGTGATTTTTTTTCTTTCAATATGATTTAGAAGTCGGTATTATGTAGGCTTTTTAAGCAGGTCACACTGGATCTTTTTGAGGACTGCTTACATGTCGCCATATTTCTTCCAGAATATTAAAAATTTTCCATACTGCCAAGTCTCGACTCCCACTGCAAACTACTGTGTGGGCGCCACTGGTTCCAAGTGCACGTAAGTTCGGATGAACCCCGTATTTTTGGCACGACCTTCACAAAAAGAATGTTCTGGGGTTAAAGTCCACCGCAGTGTGTAGTGGCCTACTGCTCGTCTACCCCGTTATCCTTGATACTATTTATAATTTCCTTGGAGCAAGTGAGCCGCTCAATCACGAACCAGATTTCTGGAGTAAATGTTGATGCACCAAGATTCACCGTTAATGCTCATGCCGACGATATAACAACTGTACTCACGCAGTGTCAAGACATTAGGACGATATTAGAAATAAAGGAATCTTATGAGGAAGCAGTGGAAGCAGCAGTAAACGACAACAAAACCCGGCACCTATGGTTGGACAAAACTTCACAACTAATGCCACATCCCTTCACAGAATGCAACGAAATGGAAGTGATAGGCGTTAAACTGAAGAAGAACGTGAACTAACTGGTTGAGTATAATTCCAAATCAGTGATGGAGAAAGTAAGAGGCTCCTTAACAGCGAACAGTACTAGGTACTTAAATCATATTCAAAGGTTACGACATGTCAATATGCTGACCCTTTCAAAAATGTAGTATACAGCTCAAACAGTACCAATAGAGGACCAATATATTGTCCAAATAAAGAAGTGTATAGGCCTACCATGTTTCAACTGGAAAGGGATTCTACTACTTGCAGCCAGAGACCAGTTAACAAAACCGTCAAATGAAGGTGGATTACGCTTAATAGATTGTGAGAAAGAACGCCCCGCCTTCATAGTTACAAATCTTATAAAATCCTTGAAACAACCAGCAAGTCAGTCGGATCTGTTGAAGTCCGCTTGGGAAATTACCGCGAAAGAACTCAATGACGGACACGCACGTATATTACTCGCAACTTTAAAATCACAACGGAAACCTTAGAAAAATTCCCAAATGAAAAGAACTTCACCAGGATAAAAATTACGACAGAGCTACTGAAAGAAACAGTGCACACACCAGCCAGGCCAACAAAAACAAAGATCTTAACCGGAAGCCAGTACTGTCTAACTTTTCAGTTGCGACCATAAGTTCAATGCTGAAATCGGCCGCTTAAATGTTCGGCTGTAACCGAATTAAAACTATACTTGCATCAAGAAAGGGACAAAATTGTCAGAAACAAATGGAAAAAGGAAAATTTGACCCATTCATACCTTTTTTTATAAAAATAAGGGTGTTTAGAAACGGAAACACCAAACAGTTATCTTGTAAAGGAGGTCTTGAGTTTATGTAGATGTATAACAGAGCTCCCTTATTTCAAATGTAGCTAGAACACAACTTTGATTTTTCTAAAATGCCACGAATTACATAATAAGGTACCCCTAAGAATAAGGAGGTTTTGGTTTCGAGAGGAAATAGGAGGTGTCCACTAACAAAATCATATTAAGAGAGAAATGACAATAATGTTGTTCACCTTTAGAACTTTGAAAAATTACGAAATTTACCTTTTTTTTAACTTACAACTATAAGATTGTTATAAATTGTAAGGAAAACATATGGTGTAAGAAAGGTGATTAACTGAACATTCGGTGCTGGAGGTACATTTTAAGTGCGGTGTACGCTCATTACGTTGATAGTCAATGACCTGTAACAGCTGTTGGGCCCATACAGCTATTGGGCACACAGTTACCGTCGAACGCTTTCGACCGCCTCTGTAGACACATGCTATATTGAGCCTGTATCTAAGCATTAACATTTTCACAGCGTAATATAAATCTCATTGAGGGGCAGAAGGGAAGGACTAAGACTCGTCTTCGCGGGATTTCGTAATTCGACAGTTGTACGGAAATTACTGCAAGGTTTTATTACTGCAGATACCTGGCTATACCATACGTGAAATAACGCAACGTTTTATATGGCAAATGACGAAAGTTTTTGAGCACGCAGCCTACACGATGTATTGTTCATGTAGTTTTCTTAGCAGGACGGTCCACTGAGCACCAACTGGAGCGAAATATGCGTGTCGAGAACTGACAAATATAATGACGGAACTGAGAGTAACCTCAAAAGCGATTATTTCGAATTTGGATGTCAGACGACGGAAACAGGAAAAACAGAGAAAGTGTTAGATACATCCAGTAATTGTAGATCGGTCTCGCAAAGGAAAGTTCATAAATGTACACGAAAGACTCAAATTTTATTTGACATTATTGATGGATCATTATCGTATGTCAGTATAATTATTTGATTATCTCCTTTTTAAGTACGCGAAAAACTGGCACGCAGAGATACCAATGTACACGATAGTATACGATCTGAAGAAAAGTTGTCACTTGCATTAAGTAAGAGTTACTCAAATAAAATAATAATAATAATAATAATAATAATAATAATAATAACAATAAACAATTGATCACACAGTAACACAGCTATTGTGTTATTTATTACACAAAGTTCAAGAAAATTTAACGTATTTACCATAAAATATGAGTACTGACAGTACAGTTCAATTATTATGACAAGTGAATATATGACATTGAAATATCTCCGGATTAGAATGCTTTATTTGAAATTAGAAAAGTAGATGGTGCTGTGGGCAGCACATACATTATGGAATTAGATTTGTCACTAGAAAGGAAAATCAGCATATTCCATTGGGATTTAGAAGGATGATCATAAGCTTGTAATAAATGCAAAACTTTAATTTGAAAATCTAATTGGTCACGTATGGCGTCTTCTGTAAATATTTGCAATAACCACAGGAGGAACAATCTATCTTGATTGTCGGATTCAGATTTGTGATAGGTGTTTTGTTGTTGTTCAAGTATCCATAACAGGTCTTCCACAAAGCTGTCAACGTTTCTGCTTTTTGCTTTCACTTCTAGTTGGTAAACTGATTGCCCGTAGAGTGCTTCCTTCATGTTACCACACACACTGAAGCGGAAATTATTATTTTTATAACACGTGTTCAAAACATGTAGCACTCAGTCAGCTTTGCTATACTGGTTTTTGACACTGTCGAAAAACTTATCTTCGACAGTCCACTGTTTTGTAGATCAAGCTCATTTGTTTATGAAATATATATGGTCTCTTTGACACTGCAGCGCCACTGGAGGGTGCATGTTTCATAGTTTTTTACATTTGCGTCGTTCAGGTGTCTCCACTTCTTCTGCACATCTTTTCCTGAAGTAGAATGTTATTCTTTAATTTCATTGTGAATTTAGACATTGATAATTTGAAGGTTCACAATATTATGAATTGCATGAAATTTTACTTACACAAGCAAAAGGCACGGAGTTGCATTGACGCCAAAGTCTAGAAAGCATAATAAATTTGCTTTTGCTGGTGTTCATATTTAGGAAACCAAAGTTTACCACAACCACTTCAAAATAAATCCCACCAAAGGCCGTACGTCTTTGTAGGTGATGAAACGTTTGTACTTCTTCAAAATTTAATGAGGCCTTATCGAGGAAAAACACTAATATTGGAAAAAAACCTCAATGATAGACCTAGTAGAGCTCGTAGATTCATTGTCTTCTATACGTTCATATTGAATTGGCTAATACCATTATCAAAATATGTTATTTGTCACACAACGTAGTCAGGAAAATGGATGGAGGTCACACTATTGCGTTCTTTGGGAAGTGTAACATCTCGTGGGATTAGAGGAACCCAAAGGGGAGCCGATATTCGAGAAAAATTTTAGTGTATTGCACTTCAAGTCATGGTCCACTTCCGCTGCAGAAATGGTTGCGTATGGGTAGTGGAACTGAATTCCTTCCAGTGCAGCATGAAATGTAAATAACAATATTAAAGTTGTTTAGATTGTATTCAGTATGCGTCTAACGCACATCATAGTACCTACTTCGTATTTACGGATACCGAGTAGCATTAATGTGCTTATGAAGGCGTTATTGTTATTTTAAGAAGTATATATATAAAATTTTACAACTGCTTATCTGCTTCATTTCTTCTGCTTCAATTTTTTCCATCAATTTCCCACAAATTTTCCATAAACTCTTCCGCGCATCTAGTTCCTGATATCGATTTCCATAATCACTGTCGCGAAAACCATATAAACATTAGTAGATTTCGACCGTCTCTATAAGCATTTCATTGTCAATAAACGTCACTGTGAGTGTCGGGTTGACCAAACATACACTACTGGCCATTGAAATTGCTACACCACGAAGATTTCGTGCTACAGACGCGATTTTGACCAACAGGAAGAAGATGCTGTGAGATGCAAATGATTACCATTTCAGAGCATTTACACAAGGTTGGCGCCGATGGCGACATCTACAACGCGCTGACATGAGGAAAGTTTTGAACCGATTTCTCATATACAAACGGCAGTTGACCGGCGTTGCCTGGTGAAACGTTGTTGTGATGCCTTTTGTAAGGAGGAGAAATGCGGACCATCAAGTTTCCGACTTTGATAAAGGTCGGATTGTACCCTATCGCGATTGCGGTTTATCGTATCGCGACATTGCTGCTCGCGTTGGTCGAGATCCAATGACTGTTAGCAGAATATAGAATCGATGGGTTCAGGAGGGTAATACGAAACGCCGTGCTGGATCCTAACGGCCTCGTATCACTAGCAGTCTAGATGACAGGCATCTTCCCCACCTGGTTGTAACGGATCGTGCAGCCACGTCTCGATCCCTGAGTCAACAGATGAGGACGTTTGCAAGACAACAACCATCTGTACGAACAGTTCGACGACGTTTGCAGCAGCATGGACTATCACCTCGGAGACCATGGCTGTGGTTACCCTTGACGCTGCATCACAGACAGGAGCGCCAGTGATGGTGTACTCAACGACGAACCTTGGTGCAAGAATGGAAAAACGTCCTTTTTTCGGATGAATCCAGGTTCTGTTTATAGCATCATGATGATCGCATCCCTGTTTGGCTACACCGCGGTGTCCTAGGGTTATTGTGCGGTTCGGCCCCCAGTGGACGCCCCCGCTTTCGGAACGTCTCATACCAGACGAGTGTAACCGCAGATGTTTGTGTGGTAGAGTAGTTATGGTGTATGCATACGTGGAGACAGTGTTTGCGCAGCAGAATCTGCCCGCATTCGCCGAGGCAGATGGAAAACCGCCTTGAAAACCATCCACAGACTGGCCGGCACACCGGAGCTCGAAACTAATGCGCTGGGCGGATTCGTGCCGTGGACTGGCACTCCTTCCCGCTCGGGAAGCAGCGCGTTTAGGCCGCGTGGCTAGCCGGGCGGACTGGAGAAACGGTAATAGCAGAACTGGTAATCAGGAGAACTCAGTGACTTCGAGAGTGCACTAACAGATCAATTAGAGAGGTTTCAACCCTTCTAAAGTTGCCCAAGTGGACTGTTGGTGAAGTGACTGTCAAGTGGAAACGCGAAGGGACAATTACAGGTAAACCAGAACCAGGCAGACCTCATGGACTGACGGACAGGAATAGTCGAGCTTTGCGGAGCGTCGTTGTAAAAAATTAGGGGTAGGTGTCATTTGTAAGTTCCGAAAGGCTACCACCTATTAAGCTAACCCTATGACTGTGGGTAGGGAGATAAAAAGAATAGGGCACAATTGTCGAACATCTCTTCATGAACTATACAAATTTATACGCAGTACTAAGCGCCACTTGCAGTGATGTAAAGATCGAAGCCACTGGACACGGGCTGGCTCGAAACGTGTGATTTGGAGCACTGAATCCCGCTGTACACTGCGGCAACCCGAACGCAGTGTTTGGTTTGGCGAATGCCTGAAGAACATTACTTGCCATTATGTGTAGTGCTTACAATTAAGTGCAGAAGACGTGGTGTTACAATAGGGTGTTGTTTATCGTGGTTAAGGTGTGCTCGCCTTTTCGGGATCAAGAACATGCTAAATGCGGAACACATTTTAAACCTTTGCGTACTGCTTACAGTAGAGGAACAGTTTGAAGATGAAGATTGTCATAAAGCACTATCCGTGATGCAGAGATTCCTGGACAGTGACGTTCCTGAAACAGACCGTCCTGGCCAGAGTTTCGACATGAATCCAGTGCAACTCTTTAGGGATGAGTTAAAACGTGGACTTCACCGCAGACTACAGCGTCCAATGTCACTGTTTCTCTTTTTACAACTCTTGAGGAAGAACGGGCTACGTTTCCCCTGCACGCATTCACAGATCTTAGTGAAAGTGTCCCCAGCAGGGTCGAAGCCGTCATAAAGATGTCCGGATACTTTTGACCAAGTAGCGTACAGGCGAATGACCAACGAGGGTTTCTTCAGTTGAACTACATGGAATGCGGCTAGCACTCATTGTAAATTTCACGATATCCACCTTTCCTGATGGTTCGAGCACAAATTAGTAAATTATATTCAAGAGGCTGAGTTCGTGTTACAGGAAAAACTTCCTGAAATCCAATATCTTCAGAGAAAAAAACTTAGACAGCTACGTGCGAGAAAACGGCTGCGCTGTTGACACTTCACTGTGCTGTGTGAATAGCATCAGTTCTCAGATGCGTTCATCCACTTTGAATGATTACGAAGTAACGGCAGTGCATATAGTGATCAATTTAGATATTGTTGCACGATGTCGGAACTGAAAATCGTTATGGCTGTATGGGTGTGTTGCAGAGGTTAATCCTGGATTGCACTCCATTTTCCGATGAAATGAGGCTGTATTTATCGGATACGTGAATTCGTAGAACAGTCGACGTTAGAGTTCTGAAAACTCTCGTCCGTTACATCAACAGCCTCTGCAAGAGAGCACTCTGAGAAAAGTACAGCACCAGTTATTTGAAAGATCTTTTTCCACTAAGCCATACATTCATGTGAAGAATATGCCGCAACATTCTTTCAGACATATGAGGACTAAAGAACAGACCTGGGGCTCAATGATATTTTCACTGTGTAGCGGAGTGTGCGTTGATATGAAACTTCCTGGCTCTATGCCGTACCGAGACTCGAACTTGGAACCTCTGCCTTCTGCGGGCGAGTGCTCTACCAACTGAGATACCCAAGCATGAATCACACCCCGTCCTCACAGCTTTACTTCTGCCAGTTTCGAAAGTAGTTTAATCTGCCAGGAAGTTTCAGATCTACGGCTGTTTCATGTAGAAGATAGCACACACCACCAATCCGTCCATGTGAGTATTACCAGATGCTTCTTATGAGCGATTACTTGACTCGCCTTCTCGTTAGGCAGATCTAAATCTGATTTTTGTCTTTGGGCGGTGAGAAGGGAGCAATGGATGTTAAAAGATGAGGAATATGATAATAATCCCCAAATACATGATGAGTTGGAAGACAGTCTTCAGCTTGTGATCTCTGAAAAATCTACAACGACTTCAAAACATGTGCAGAAACGTCAAGCTACTGTTGCGACTTAGTGACGTTCTTTTGAGCATCTGCTAAACCTACCTTAGTCTTTTAGTCTACACTCACGTCAGGTAAAACGCCCGAATCGCAGGCGTGGGCTTGCTGAAGCAGTTTGTTTCTGTCGGATACCAGGCATCGCTACCATCTCAGTATTGCTTGCGACGGGTCAGGCTCTTATCGCGCAGTTTCCTTTCCCTGAAAGAAAATCCACCTACCTCGTTTCTTAGGTAGTTGCTGCACTCGCCTCTCCTGATAGCAGCTACTGGAAAAATTGCAGAAAAGCAGTGTTGAAGAAACTGCAATTTAATAGCCGCTCACCGGAGGCCGCGATACATGTTTGCTGAAATACAATCTATGAGCAATCTTCCTAAATAAATTGAGTTATTGGAATGGTAGTAATTGTTTACTCAAACGAGAACGCGAAGTTGGTAATTCTATTTAAGCTCTTTATTGTCTTTAAGCCTGATCATCAGCCCGCTAATCTACGTTTGAAGAAAGTTCAGTTCACAATTCTATCCACACTCAAACCCCGCCAGAATTAGCTTTCAAAGTTACGGAATTTACTTAACTGCAACACAGACGATTTTCTAACATACACGTTTGCAGTCGATGTTCAATAATAGTTCGTTTTTTAACGTTAATGCTCGCCATAAGCACTTAGTAAAAGTTTACGAAGTACCGCCACGCTTTTAATTATTAAAGTTACTCGCGTCTTTCGCGGAACGAAAAGTCACAACTCGCTCAAACTCACACTACGCGTTACTGGACTCTTCCAGTCTCAAATCGCACAGTACCGAACCGATGAAGCCGTTTTATGACTTCATTTTACACATTATTCGCGAGGACACATCAAGCATGTCTCTTCTCGATCACAGTTCCTTCGCGACTCCTCCTCCACTCGCGACTCACTCTCCTAGTCTGCTAACCGTCCTCGCATCTCATTGGCTCACACATCACACAGCCAATCAGAATTAACTCTTTGGGTGCGCCTCGCGCCAAAATCTAGCACGCACCAGTCATGACTTCTGAATCATTTACGTCATGATTTCTTGTTACACAAAATTTACTGTATAATTTAACAAACCGAAAGGAAAACTAGACTTTACTTTATTTCCAGAAATTATTTAAATACTCGCGAACGTTCTGGCTGCTTGTACAATACCATACACTCTTGGACATCCGACATTCACTAAGATGGGGAACCACTGGCGACTCTGTTCCCACGGTTACATCGTCTGAACACTTGCGAGTTCCAACCTAGATTTTATACACTTGCAAAGAATGGCGAATGTCCCTCTTTCATTCATTCAGGCACACTCATTCACTCTCACCTACTCATATAAAATAACTGTTCACAAAAATTCAAAACATTTATGGTTTTAACAAAGTTATAGGTGAATTTCTAAAAGTAAAATTCTCAAAATAAATACAAAAGCACGGAAGGTGATTTTGTTTCATAGTTGGATGGTCACTGAAGGTGATCTATACATAATGGTATTTATTTAGACTCGAAAATTGTAGAAATTTGCGTTTTCTGTAAGATTTTTCTAATTTCCAAAATATGCAGGTTTCAAAGCTCAAATTTGGATGACTTATTTTTTATTCATAACAGAAACTAGTATATTAACTTTTAATTTCCTCAGGTTCCTCAGTTAGAAGTTATTAAAGATGAAAGTTCCACGTTATACACGCGGCTAGTTAGCGCACAGGTCTTACATTCTCACGGTACAGACATGCCATATGGTCGTGACGTCAGACGAACGGACACCGGTAATCTGCCCGCTACAGCACATATGCTAATCTGATGGCTACTTTACAGTCTGTCTACATTTCACAGTAAATATTTGATAGAAAACTGTGCGCTCGCACTAGTTGCGACGCCACACACCTCCTGAGGAAACTAAATTTTTTCATTCATGACAAACTTTTAGTTTTCTAAAAAAATTTCTATTAAAGATTTACTCAAACACCTATTTAACATTTATAGTTCCTGTACATCAATCATCCACTTATACCTAGGGCTGACGACCTACAAAACATCTTATATCTAAACATGCACTTTTATCATCATTAAAAAAAAAGTTTTCAGATTACAAAATTCTATTTACAAATTCCTGAAAGAGAAAACAAACCTAAATACTATCTTGATGTACGTCACACGCACACTAACACTACTATCGCTATGGTGAGCGTCACTTTTTTTACCACTTACACTTAAGATTTTGATAGCACTCGTAGTTCGACCGGGTCCTGCTTGGGAGGTCCATTTCAAGTCTCGTGCTACCACCTCTGTTTACTTCGGCGCACCTGAAACATCAGCTGGCCTCAGTTCCCTTTCTAACTGCTACGTCTTAACCTACAGCAGCGATAAATGGCGCTATCTGCTTGACTCTAAAGTCTCATATTTTTGATAAAATTTACTTTACAGTATGTACAATTTTCAAAATTTTTTTTTTTTTTTTTTTTTTAAGTGAAAAGTGAATTGACTTTCCTAATGCAGTACCGAAGTGGCACATTTACTCTTTAATTACTTCTTCATCTCATAATCAAACAAGTTATGGTTACATAAGAAATACTAAGAAAAACAATTCCTACAAATAGTTCACAAATACATAATAAATCTCCGCCAGCACTGGTGACTCTCCAGTTCCTGTACAATACACAACAATATAAAATATACACAAAATTATCAATATTACAATTCTGTCTCCAGGCAATCTCCTGTAGTCCTGTATCATAAATTAAACACTGAAAAATACATATTTACTTATTCATTTATCAACACTACAATCCTTATACTAATCTCTACGACAAACTTGGGGAGCTTTGTGTGTCTCTGGTCAAAAATGGAATCGATGTCATGGGTACTTTCCTCATCTCACATATCTGGAGTTACTTCAATTTCTTGTCAACATCAGGTTTTCTCTAGTCACATTCGGGTTTAATTTACAACTCTCATACTCATACTTCACACACTCAGGTTAGTATTTGTTAAAGCGTTTCCTACTAATCTGCGAAACCTCGTTACCCATACTTTCTAACATACATCCACCTCCTGAGTTACCAACGTCGCCTCAGCTCTGTTTACATTCGTAGCCTCACTTCCTTTTGTTTACAAACATCTCCTCTGTTTACCAACAAACGCCACCTCTGGTTACCAACATTAAGCTTTTTATTTACTCACCTTCGTAGCCTCACTTTTTCCTAATATCGAGCTAGACAAACACTATGCTCATTCTTTCTCCTTTTCTCACATATTTCTCTTCATTTGACAGTCAGTCCTGCTGCACTGTCCCTTTAACTTAACTTCCTTTACCCCTTTGACAGTCAACCTTGTTGCACTGTACCTTTACTCATTTTACCACTAAATCACCTCCTGAGGCTCTGACTTCATTGAACAGACAGTTTTGCTGTACTGCTCCATTTCCTTTCCTAAACATTAGCTTAATGCTACGTCTTAACATATCGTTCTGTTACTTAACAAACAGCTTCAATGTTCGTCACCATATTTTCTGAGGCTCTTACATTTCTTAGTTATTTTACCTTTCTAAGGGCATTACTCACACCTTAGGCCAAACATTTACTTTACTGAGACTTATTACTTATCTGAGGTATCTTAATCCTTTTTGATTTTCTCTTACACTCATTCCTTACGCTTAACCTATACTGCACTGAGGTTCTTTCCTACTCATTACTTAAACACTTTATCACTTAAAAACTACGATAGAGAAGAAGGAAAGACGATAGAATTTTAGTTCTGAATGAAAGAAGAGGTAGGTTGACAATACGGAAAAGAAAGTGGAAGAAATATTGTCAAACGACTCGAGACCTAGTGCTCGTCACGCACTTAGCTCTGCAAAGAGTGCAAAGCTCTCTGAGGTATCTACTCACTCCTGGCCACGTCTCTCTTTTGAACATATCTTTTCAAATCCACAATGTTCCTAAGCCCTAACACCTTATGTGATTTCACAAACTCCAGTCTATAAGCATTTGGGTGAGGCTTCTCTACGATTCTAAATGGGCCCACGTATTCATTATAGCCCTCCAAGAATTTCTCTGTTTTACAAATACATATAGGAAAATCATTCTGCTCAGGATCCTCACATAGCTGCTTACCGATGAAAGGTATAGTAATTAGTTTACCCTTAATTTTTACCATAACATCATTGGTAGAAAAATTCACCCATCCTTCATATTTATTCAAAAAGTCTGCCCCCACCAATATGTCTACACTCAGTCCATTTATAACTAAGAAGTTCTGTCTTATTTCTACTTCCTTAAATGCTATGGGTAGAAACACTTCCTGTTTTACTGTCTTCTTAGTCTTACCGGTTGCTACTACAATGTTCAAGCCACTTACTGGCATCTTAACAATCTGTTTACTGTTAGGGAGTTCATTTACCAAGTTCTGGGATACTGCACAGACTTCCGATCCAGTATCTATCAAACATTTAACTGGTTCATTTAATACTCTTAGCTCTACTATCGGTTGCCCTAAGTACTCTTTATTTATTTTGGGTTCTGCTTCCTCCAATAAATCTTGCACAATTTCTCTCCTTTCGAAGCCTGTCTTTTGGGTGGCAATCACATTCACACTTACAGGGTTTATTTCATGCTTATTATCACCCTCAATTCTAGTGGCAGCTCCTATCAGCCTATCCACTATTGCTAAGTCAAAACATTTTTCCAATGTTTCCCCCTCTTTCTCATTAACCTCCTTTTCTACGACCCTATCCAAGGCGTCGTCATTAACCTCTACCTCCTCCTCTAATCTATCCTCTTCTTCGTTTATCTTCAATTATCTTATCAAGCACAGTCACAACCCTGCCATTATTACTGTTCTCACCCCTATCCGACAGCTCTTCATTAGTTTTACTGTGCATAATGTCTTTCTGATTATTACCCTTATAACTAGTACTTAGTTCTTCAATAAGTGGCTTCTTATGATTATTCTTACAGTTAATTGGTTCATTAACCTCCCCTTGACTTAAAGCTACTATCTCTGTCTGTTTTACGTTATCCTCCCTAAATTTTGTAGCAACAACATTTATGTTAGGTGGTCGTTCAGGCTGCTTTCTTATGAATGGTTTTGCCAGCGGATTTAACTTTAAACGCTGTTGCCTACGATCGCCAGCACACTCGTAGACAATTAATGGTTTTCCGAGCGCGGTGCGTCATCACTATGCCTCCAGCTGACCGCCTCACCTCCTGACATCTGTCGGCCGCTGTCATACTGCTCGCGTTCATTGAACCTGTTAACATATGTTCTTCCTCTACCACGTGAACTGCCACGGTATCCGCCGCCTCTCTGAACACCCATCCTATTAATGTTTACATCCGCGCGATTGTCATTCTGCCTAGCAGGCGGGCGATGCTCCCTCCTCATGTTTTCTTCTTCTTTTTGGACGGATTCAACCCTTTCTAAATACTGTACGAACTTGTCAATGTTATCTCGGGGCGCAGATATGATCTTAGTTTTCCAGTTCCACGGTAGCTTATTTTCTACCCCTAATATGATCTGTTCTGTTTCTAACTTATTACTAAGGTAGGACAGAGTTGTTACCCACCTTTGAACAAATCGTTTGATGCCCTCTCTCTTGGGGTCATACTTCTCTCCCGACCAGAACCGATTAAGAACATCCATCTGCTTTCTCTTTCCCCAGTATTCCTCAAAGAACGCTAATTTAAATTCTGACAATTTCGCGTATTTTTCAGAGGCTAAATTCCCCCATACTCTGGCCTCTCCCATCAAATTTGAAGTGATAAAGCCTATCTTTTGTTTATCGCTCCATACTTTCGGCAAAACGTCTTCAAAATCGTTCCAAAATTCTCTGGGGTGCATGTTCTTACTTGGGTCAAATTTTAAAAACTGTCTGTGGGTAACATACGCAACCTCGGTAGATTCAATTATTCCACTGGAAATTATACTACCACTATGGTTAGAAACACACTGTTCTACTTTGGTTAGTCTGCATTCATGCCCACAAAGTTGCTCATTCACACTTTCACTGAAATGGCTTATGTGAGTCTCTAAATTATTGACCTTATTTACAACTTGCTCTCCAAGTTTCTCACACCGAATTTTGGTATCATTTACTTTACATTCTAAGGCGGCATGATTAATTTCATTGGAATTCTCTACCACTTTTATGTGCTCACATACTTTATCTAATTCTGCATCAACATGGGATTTAAATTGCTGTTGATCCTCAGTAACCTGTTCGATTCGTGTCGTCAATTCACTTTGCACTTGAACAATATTTTCTGTACATTCTAGTTTAACCTGCTGTATTTCAACATTTACTTTACTACTGAGCACTGCTAAATCTTGCTTCCAACAGTCTCTGAGATCGGATATTTTGGAATCTAAATCA
This sequence comes from Schistocerca gregaria, assembly GCF_023897955.1. Taxonomy (NCBI): domain Eukaryota; kingdom Metazoa; phylum Arthropoda; class Insecta; order Orthoptera; family Acrididae; genus Schistocerca; species Schistocerca gregaria. The sequence continues at coordinate 514,296,707 of NC_064921.1, read as the reverse complement.
GCGCCCATTTTAGTCATCTCATTACTTAAATCAGATCCTAATTTAGACATTTTTGAATCCATTTTACTTGACATATTAGTTTCCATTTGTGACATATTAGTTTCCAATTTTGACATACTGGAATCCATCTTACTTGACATATTGGAATCCAACACGTTCATCTTAGTTAATAGATTCATCAGCATACTGGCGACATTATCCTTCGCCCCCTCATTTGCTGATACAATGTCCCTATTAACATTAACTACCGGCATGGGTAACTGTAACTCACTGGGCACTGACATATTTGGATCTGACTCCAAACTATAATTAACATAGGATGAATCAGTCAAACTACTACTGAAATTGGGTTGAGACACGTCTAAACTAAAATTCATGGGGTCATTTTCCCCTGTCTCCATCCCACTATCACAACTTAGTTCCGCCTTTTTGTCACTTGGTTGAAACTCAGCCATTTTTCTCAGTTTGACTCCACAAACACACAAAGTTTTCAAAAGCACTGTACTTAACTTTGTGCTTCGGCGTGCTGCGTTGCTGCTAGATGAAACTGCGGGTCCGTTCACCATACACTGCAATGCTGTACCAGTTTCCGGGCCCCCGCTCGAATCAGCGCTGCCAACTGCCACTGCTGTCGTCGCCTCTGCGTAGTCTCCGTAGCTCGTCGTCTGCCAGACGCCGTCGTAGACTGCTATTCCAATCGGCGCGTAGTCACCGAAAAATTCTTCCGTTCCGTACAACACATTACAGTTCACGGACACTTTCACTGTCCTTCCTATTCACGTGGCGATATCAATTTGTACGCTACACAGTTCCTACACATAGCGAGCACTTCTGTATTGTCCGGTAATTGTCACTACTGCTTTTTTTGAAATTCACTGGAATTTACTATTTTTATTTCCCGGCCGATGCACCACTTGCGACGGGTCAGGCTCTTATCGCGCAGTTTCCTTTCCCTGAAAGAAAATCCACCTACCTCGTTTCTTAGGTAGTTGCTGCACTCGCCTCTCCTGATAGCAGCTACTGGAAAAATTGCAGAAAAGCAGTGTTGAAGAAACTGCAATTTAATAGCCGCTCACCGGAGGCCGCGATACATGTTTGCTGAAATACAATCTATGAGCAATCTTCCTAAATAAATTGAGTTATTGGAATGGTAGTAATTGTTTACTCAAACGAGAACGCGAAGTTGGTAATTCTATTTAAGCTCTTTATTGTCTTTAAGCCTGATCATCAGCCCGCTAATCTACGTTTGAAGAAAGTTCAGTTCACAATTCTATCCACACTCAAACCCCGCCAGAATTAGCTTTCAAAGTTACGGAATTTACTTAACTGCAACACAGACGATTTTCTAACATACACGTTTGCAGTCGATGTTCAATAATAGTTCGTTTTTTAACGTTAATGCTCGCCATAAGCACTTAGTAAAAGTTTACGAAGTACCGCCACGCTTTTAATTATTAAAGTTACTCGCGTCTTTCGCGGAACGAAAAGTCACAACTCGCTCAAACTCACACTACGCGTTACTGGACTCTTCCAGTCTCAAATCGCACAGTACCGAACCGATGAAGCCGTTTTATGACTTCATTTTACACATTATTCGCGAGGACACATCAAGCATGTCTCTTCTCGATCACAGTTCCTTCGCGACTCCTCCTCCACTCGCGACTCACTCTCCTAGTCTGCTAACCGTCCTCGCATCTCATTGGCTCACACATCACACAGCCAATCAGAATTAACTCTTTGGGTGCGCCTCGCGCCAAAATCTAGCACGCACCAGTCATGACTTCTGAATCATTTACGTCATGATTTCTTGTTACACAAAATTTACTGTATAATTTAACAAACCGAAAGGAAAACTAGACTTTACTTTATTTCCAGAAATTATTTAAATACTCGCGAACGTTCTGGCTGCTTGTACAATACCATACACTCTTGGACATCCGACATTCACTAAGATGGGGAACCACTGGCGACTCTGTTCCCACGGTTACATCGTCTGAACACTTGCGAGTTCCAACCTAGATTTTATACACTTGCAAAGAATGGCGAATGTCCCTCTTTCATTCATTCAGGCACACTCATTCACTCTCACCTACTCATATAAAATAACTGTTCACAAAAATTCAAAACATTTATGGTTTTAACAAAGTTATAGGTGAATTTCTAAAAGTAAAATTCTCAAAATAAATACAAAAGCACGGAAGGTGATTTTGTTTCATAGTTGGATGGTCACTGAAGGTGATCTATACATAATGGTATTTATTTAGACTCGAAAATTGTAGAAATTTGCGTTTTCTGTAAGATTTTTCTAATTTCCAAAATATGCAGGTTTCAAAGCTCAAATTTGGATGACTTATTTTTTATTCATAACAGAAACTAGTATATTAACTTTTAATTTCCTCAGGTTCCTCAGTTAGAAGTTATTAAAGATGAAAGTTCCACGTTATACACGCGGCTAGTTAGCGCACAGGTCTTACATTCTCACGGTACAGACATGCCATATGGTCGTGACGTCAGACGAACGGACACCGGTAATCTGCCCGCTACAGCACATATGCTAATCTGATGGCTACTTTACAGTCTGTCTACATTTCACAGTAAATATTTGATAGAAAACTGTGCGCTCGCACTAGTTGCGACGCCACATGCTCTCAATTGACATTTGATTGCGGAGCCGTCTCCTTATAATAATGAATTTATAGATTTTATTACATTCTAAGACAAATAGACTTGTAAAACGTAATATCGCTCTGGGAGCTGTTGTTTCCCCGGCGTATTTGTGACTTCCATAATTCTCGGTGTCCGCTTGTCGTAATTTCTCCTCGATTGTTCGGCAAACAGACTCGTTGCCATCTTCATTTGGGTCCTTATGACTGCTGCTCTACTCTCGTCAGTGACCTATATACGATGGTCAGTACTTCCTCAGTCACTTCGCTCCTCTCGCTGTCCGTGCAGTCATCGCAGTGGATGGTGGTTCCCTCGCTTTCACCGTCGGTTACGAACCTCAATGTACTTCAATTCTTGGTTTTTCTCGGCTCAGTACACGGTTCCACACCTCAATACCATGTAGGCTGCTAGCTTTGTTGATTAGACCATCTTCCACCACAGTTTCAAACGCCTCTTTAATCCCAGAAGGAGGAAGATTGGCGAAGTCTTCGTTTTGTCGTGATCTATAGTAAGGTCAGTTTTTATGCTTTGTCAGCCACGGATGCTTTGTTGGTCTGGCGTAATCCAATGTGGTGTCTTTGTTCACGGCAACTCCCTTTTACCGTTTTCTTCTGTTCTACAGTTTTCATATTGTATCCCTTTTCGCACTTGCAGGGAAGTTGGTAGACACCTGGTTTGCGAAGTAGTGTCAAGTTCTTAGTGGGCGGTCGAAATATACATCTCACTTTGTGCCGCTTTAAGATACTGTTAACTTTTCTGAAGGTACCGTCGACAAACGGGAAGCATACTACTGATTTGTGCTCCTCATTTTCTTCGTCGAAAATTTACAACGTGATACGTGCGTACGAGGTGACGTCGTTGATGGATGCTAACCCGATTGTTGAGTGTAATGACTGGTATCAATGGATCGGGAAAACAGAAACGTTACAGTCCGAAAGCTGAGGTCCAATGTAGCGAATTTATTAGCACCTCAACGTGGGTCTCCTATTTCTCCAGCGCTGGTGCAAGAGTTAGATTCATATCTGGAAATGGCCGTAGAATTCGCTACCCGCCAGGCACATTCACCGGCCAGCCGGAGTGGCCGTGCGATTCTAGGCGCTGCAGTCTGGAGCCGGGCGACCGCTACGGTCGCAGGTTCTAATCCTGCCTCGGACATGGATGTGTGTGATGTCCTTAGGTTAGTTAGGTTTAATTAGTTCTAAGTTCTAGGTGACTGATGACCTCAGAAGTTATGTCGCATAGTGCTCAGAGCCATTTGAATTTGACGTACATTCACTGGATTATTCTGATCAAAACTACGTCAGAAATATTTGTAGTGTTTTACAATTTATTCCTAATGCCGAGATTTTCATCTTATTCTTAATACTGAAAATCCATAAATGTACTGGAGCTGCAACTTTGCTTCCGCGGTTTTTTCTCAAAGTTCATGTCTTTATTGTGAGCATCTTACAAAAAATTTACGTTTCAAGGTATTGGCCATTGCTGGCCATTACTTTCTCCCATTTTTCGTGCAATATACGAATCCCGTGGCGGAAGAAATGGGCTTCTTTTGAGAAGATCCATGAATCGATTCAATTTTGCAATTGTTCATATGACAGGCAGCCACATCGGGTCCCCTTGAACCAAAAAGTTGTTAGTCAAAGGGAACAAAGTACGGAGAATACGGCAGGTAGGAGAGGACTTCTCATTTCAGTGTTTCCAGTTATGTACTGGCGGGTTTTGAGACGTGGGGTCGAGCACTATCATGCTGCAAAATCACCTTTTCATGTGTATCGTTGTACTGTGGTTGTTTGTCTTTCGGTGCTCGGTTCCAACACGTCAGTCAGTTTCGATGACGATCTCCTGTGATTGTTCTCGTCGGTTGCAATAGCATCAAAAGCTCTCTCTCTTTCACAACCGTACCGGTCTTTAACATCAAAATCACCGTTCTTGAAGCACGGAAACCATTTTCTGGATAGTTCTGTCACTATCAGGCGTCTCATCATAGATCTTACCCACCTTTTGATGAGCCTCAGCCGCAGATTTCTTCATATCAAAGCAGAAAATTAAAACCTCCGGCAGTTGACGAGAATTTGGCTCGTAAGTTGACACATTCAGATGAGAATGACTTTAAGATTCAATCAAAAATCGACTAATATTCTGATGGCTTTATGTTCTCAAATGCCTAAGCTTACTGTCTGACACTTACGCCCTACGACTTGCACCAATACGTTCCACTATTGCCGTCTACTGCGAAACGGCGGAAGCAAAGTTGTAGACCTTATACATAAAACTAAATAAGTCATATTTCATTTGTTATACCAGAAAGTCTGCTGGACCTTGTCCAGCAACCGTGTGCCACTTTGTTTGGTGTTAGATGGTTACCCTAAGACATTGTCATTGCTGTATTTTTGTGTAACTTTTGGTTCTGAGCCAGTTACAAGTGGCATCCTTCCGTTACCATTCCTAAGTGAACCAACAAGCAAGAATAGTTTGAAATCTGGTTTCGCAGGACAGAGCGGACGAGGTTGTGGAAAGGGGCCAAGGTCAATTACGGTTAGTTATACAAGAACACACAACTTTATTGCTCGAACGAAAGCACAGTTTTCTCTTTAAAACAACAAAGATCAAATCTCTGTGGAGGACCCAAGTAACAACTCCAAAATAAGTTTAAATGATTCCTTCAATAACATCAGGATTTACAGCAACGGCTGAAGGCCTAATTTAAATAAAATTACAATACCTTCTCGGCTAAAGGCTGAAATAATATTTGAGATCACCTATGGGAATTCTTTAAAAGCCAAGAATTTAAAAATTTCGGCTCAAGGCCATATTAAGGAAAATTTAAACTAATTCTTCAGCTGAAAGCCTAATAAAAATTTTTCTTCACATAAAAAAGAGAGGCTTTAAAGATAAGTTTTTACACAGTACAACAGAAAAACATCTTAAGGAAACTTGAAGTATCTTGTCGGCTGAGGGTCCAAACAGTTACTGAAGAATAATTAAAAAGAACCTTAAGATAAACATTTACAGAACAAGGCTGGCGGCCGTTTCAAGAATTCAAGATAATTAAAGAGAAACGTTACAGGCAAGGATTTACATATTAAAGCCACAGATTGTGAAACAAACGCGGCTGAAGGCCCAAATACAGAGCAACAGGAATTTTAAATGAAACACGGCTGAAGGTCTAATTTTAAAGTGTTGTCATGAAGTTCGGCTAAGGCCATATACTAAACACAAACAGACAATATTACTACAAGGCTGAAGGCCTTCAGGCGTACCTGCGACCAAATAAAATGACAATCACAAACAACAAACAGTGGTACTCAGATGTGTTCCAAGGGTCGGCCTGGGGAGGAAATTCTAACCACAGTTTAGGTGAGACAGGCAGTCAAGCGTAACACTGAAAAATCGGGTGGCAGCACGACCTAGGGACAGCTGAGGAAGCAACCAACAGCCTTATCAATTCCCTTCCACGCGACACACTAGCTGCTCTATTTCAACCGACCGACAGACTATTCCAGTACGCTGACCGCATTCATCTGCTCAGTGGAAATCGCAGAAGCTACACACGGTTCCACGTAAATACACTTGCAGAAGAGCCCGAACAATCGTAAAAGCAATCACTGTGGAACAACAAGGACGAATCAGTTCGACACACAGAGTATCCACAAGCGGTCGGCGACCAATACACGTCGTCCGATGAGACGAACGACAAACCCAGGCCGTCCCCACTCAAGTTACGTGTGTCGGCCACGGTCGGGCGAGTCTTGTCTATCCGGAGCTGACTGCAGCTCCAACCCGACTCATGTCTGTGTCTGTACGGAATTCGGAGACACGGCGACCCTGGCACGGATCCATCCATGCAGATGTAACCCTTGCCGACTGGGTACATCTCTGCACAAGAAAGGAACCGAGCCACACTCGGACCAAGTGACGAGGCCCAGTAATAGTCGAAAGACCCAATACACGTCGCCCGATGACACGACCGACCGAACGACCAACCAACGGTTGTCCCCCTCCAATCTCCTTCCGTCGGAGTTCACGTGTGCCGCCAGCGGTCAGCGAGCACTGGCTGTCCGCACGTCACTGGCGCTCCGTCGGCGACTCACTGCTGCTGCGCCTCGACTGAGCTCCTAACTGAAATCCAGACACACAACGACCCGGAAATACTAGCGGTCGCTCCAGAGATGGTATGACAGTGCACTTATCGATAAGCGTTGCTGCTGCCAATGACGGACAAGAAAACCAGCAACCTAGAGTCGCCAGTAAATCGAATTAAAGAAAAAACGAGGCGGCAGAACCACAAAAACAAGACGACGAGCTACAAACGACATGAGCGTGAGCCGCGCACGGCTCATAGTTATAACTATGAGTTTGAATAGCTTTTTGTTGGGACGCGTGGTAAATCGCACTCTTACCGCCGGCCTTGAATATCAAAGGATCACAGTGAGAAATATAGAACAAAGTATACCTCATATTACCTACATGAATACTCGAACCGAAGTTGGCTCATTGGCCGGCTAGTGTGGCCGAGCGGTTCTAAGCGCTTCAGTATGGAACCGCGGGACCGCTACAGTCGCAGGTTCGAATCCTGCCTCGGACATGGATGTGTGTGATGTCCTTAGGTTAGTTAGGTTTAAATAGTTCAAAGTTCTACTGGACTGACGACCTCAGATGTTAAGTCCCATAGTGCTCAGATCCATTTGAACCATTTTTGGCTCAGTGCCTCATTTAGCCCCTTCACTGTTTTCTATCTCTGGTCATGTTCGCGTCAGGTCGGAGGCTGTGGAGATCTTTCCTTACTTTCATCCTCCCACCACCTCAGGAGTTTCCTGCTCCTTGTTACTTCTGTCACTCCCGGTTCAGTGTATAGTGCATGGATTTGAGTATTTGTTTCCCCCTAAATCTTTCATACTAAAATATTTCCACAAATATTTTTTCTCAGCAAGTTGTTTTCAAATGTAATAATTTTCTTCTCAATATTCTTACCCAGAGTCCATGTCTCTGCCTCATATATTAAGGACTCGCATTCGGCTAAAAACTGCGTCCGACTAACCCAGTTTCCCTAAATCGCTCCTGCCAAATGCGGGGATGGTTCCGTTGAAAGGTCACGGCCGATTTCCTTCCCCATCCTTGAAACAATCCGAGCTCGTGATCCGCCTGTAATGACTTCGGTGTAGACGAGACGCTAAACCCTAACATTTCTACATTTTTCCTTTCTCACATGTTAACACTGGTCGCACAACTGTTTTCAAAATACGAAGTTTCAATATTCTTGTTCGCTATTTAACTGTTTACTGGTGAACAGTTTACTCATTGCAAAGACGTATCTTAGTGCGGTAAAAAGTGAAAAGAACTGTGCGTATCTAATTTTCTTACAACGATAAAGAAAAGAGAAACATAATGGACGAGTCAGCAGTTGGGAAGACGCACATTATTGTTGCTCTACCGTCAACACTGTTCGGAGTGTCATTTAGGTGTGTGAGTAAATTAAAACTTCCAGTACTTTTTAAAAGGTAACTACGCGAAAATTTAGCCTACTTCTGCGTCACCGATACTGATAACGACTCGTTCGGGGCGTCAAATATTTGCAGCCGATAAATGGGATCGTTCCGCCTGTCGCTAAATATGCGTCGTTGCCGGAGAGGCCGGTGTCACCCTGAAATGTAGGCAGAACTTTTAACGAGAGTAAAATCCGATGCCAGCCGCGTAGCGAAAAAAAAGTTAAAAAAACCGGTAAATGGCTTTGTGGAGTGCAGTCGTTGGCAGGCGAGTAACATCGGATACGAGATCGGCTGGTCGTTAGCTCTACTGGACTGGCCTGTTGGGGAGAGGTTGCACGCTGAGTCGGTTATCGCGTGTCGGGAAAAAAAAGTTAATAGAACGGCAGCTTCGGCGCTCCACAATAAACAGCTGGCACGTTCCCTAACTAAACGGTGAATCTGGCTGCTCTGCCCAACAGCTCTCCTTTCTTCTTCTGTATAACTCTTTTGTTCAGGAGTTTTAGCTATCACGGGAACAACAGTAGCTCCCTACCAAAGAGCTATTTTCAGATAATGTATAATCTATTTTAGAGTGCACTGTTGTAGCGTCCTCAGGGAAGGACTGCCGCAAACAATTTGTGTCGTGGTTTTTACCGTAATAAGCATTTGAATATGAAATGGGTCATGTGAACAATGGAAAGGGTAAACTTTCCAAGTTCTACCTTTTCACAAAACGCGTTTTCAGTGCTTTTGTATTCTCAGTTCTCTGTTGCATGCTTGTAGACTTGATCCAAGTGATAAACCATGCAGAAAATTTTTCCTCTTTGCCTTGCAGACAAACAAAAACTACGCGAAGCGAAATGTAGTGTGAGGAAGGCTATGCGAGAGGCGTTCAATGAATTCGAAGTAAAGTTCTATTTACTGACTTGACAGAAAATCCTAAGAAATTTTGGTCTTATGTCAAAGCGGTAGGTGGAACAAAACAGAATGTCCAGACACAAAATGGTACTAAAACAGAGGATGACAGACTAAAGGCCGAAATACTAAATGTGTTTTCCCAAAGCTGTTTCACAGAGGAAGACTGCACTGTAGTTCCTTCTCTGGATTGTTGTACACATGACAAAATGGTAGATATCGAAATAGACGACAGAGGGATAGAGATACAATTAAAATCGCTCAAAACAGGAAAGGCCGCTGATGGGATACCAGTTCGATTTTACACAGAGTACGCGTAGGAACTTGCTCCCCTTCTTGCAGCGGTGTACCGTAGGTCTCTAGAAGAGCGTAGCGTTCCAAAGGATTGGAAAAGGGCACAGGTCATCCCTGTTTTACGTCGAACAGATGCGCAAAACTATAGACCTTTATCTCTAACGTCGAACAGTTGTAGAGTTTTGGAACACGTATTATGTCCGAGTATAATGACTTTTCTGGAGACTAGAAATCTACTCTGTAGGAATCAGCATGGGTTTCGAAAAACACGATCGTGTGAAACCCAGCTCTCGCTGCTCGTCCACGAGACTCAGAGGGCCATAAACACGGGTTCCCATGTAGATGCCGTGTTTCTTGACTTCCGCAAGCCGTTCGATACTGTTCCCCACAGTCGTTTAATGAACAAAGTAAGAGAATATGGACTGTCAGACCAATTGTGTTATTGGATTGAAGAGTTCCTAGATAACAGAACGCAGCATGTAATTCTCAATGGAGAGAAGTCATCCGAAGTAAGACTGATTTCAGGTGTGCCGCAGGGGAGTGTCATAGGACCGTTCCTATTCACAATATACATAAATGACCTTGTGGATGACATCGGAGGTTCACTGAAGCTTTTTGCAGATGATGCTGTGGTGTATCGAGAGGTTTTAACAATGGAAAATTGTACTGAAATGCAGGAGGATCTGCAGCGAATTGACGAATGATGCACGGATTGGAAATTCAATCTCAATATAGACAAGTGTAATGTGCTGCGAATACATAGAAAGATCGATCCCTTATCATTTAACTACAAAATAGCAGGTCAGCAACTGGAAGCAGTTAATTCCTTAAATTATCTGGGAGTACGCATTAGGAGTGATTTAAAATGGAAGTTGATAGTCGGTAAAGCAGATGCCAGACTGAGATTCATTGGAAGAATCCGAAGGAAATGCAATCCGAAAATAAAGGAAATAGGTTACAGTAGTCTTGTTCGCCCACTGCTTGAATACTGCTCAGCAGTGTGGGATCCGTACCAGATAGCGTTGATAGAAGAGATAGAGAAGATCCAACGGAGAGCAGCGCGCTTCGTTACAGGATCATTTAGTAATCGCGAAAGCATTACGGAGATGATAGATAAACTTCAGTGGAAGACTCTGCAGGAGAGAAACTCAGTAACTCGGTACGGGCTTTTGTTAAAGTTTCGAGAACATACCTTCACCGAAGAGTCAAGCACTATATCGCTCCCTCCTACGTATATCTCGCGAAGAGACCACGAGGATAAAATCAGAGAGATTAGAGCCCACACAGAAACATACCGACAATTCTTCTTTCCACGAACAACACGAGACTGGAACAGAAGGGAGAACAGATAGAGGTACTCAGGGTACCCTCCACCACACACAGTCAGGTGGCTTGCGGAGTATGGATGTAGATGTAGATGAAATATACATTAGCAGATGGCGCATGGTCTCTGTGTGCCAAGTTGCACTTCGCTCTACAATTCCAAAATTTAAAACATACGAGAAGTGGTTTTGGTCGACTAAGTTTCTGCTAGTTAAACATCTAGTGCTGTATTTCCGTACTTTGTATTATCAAAAATAAAAAGTAGTGCCTTAGTATTAATGGTACCTGCAACAGAAAATTTCATGTTATTAATTTGTCGAAAACTGACAGTTTTTTGACTGTGACTGTGTACAAAATACAATTTGATTATTGCAAAGAAGAAAACAGCAACCTGCCACTGTTAACAATGCTATGTACCTTCCCTTATCCAATAAACACATAAAAAGTTGCAAGTTAATGAACGTCTGTGCCACAAACTCAGAGCACTACCAAAAATCCACAAGTATAACTTTCCAGTTAGAGCAATTAACTCCAAAATCACTCCATCATACAAACTTTCTTAACTATTACATGATATCCTTAAGGAAATTTACACTTTTCAAACCACACATTCAACAAAATAACAGACGATGTAACAGCTCTCATCACAGACGGAAAAAACCCCAGACAAGCTATACTTGACTCATTTGACATTTTTAACCTATTCAGAAATGTATCTGTCAAAGTGACAATTGAAATTATTAGAAAGAACCTGATCAAACACAAAAATTAAACATACCAAGTACTTCAGAGTTAAATCTTCTGAAACTACTACTGCCCCATAACTATTTCTCATTTAATGATAAGATCTACAAACAGAAATAAGCCTTACCTATGGGTAACACACCTCCTGGCTGCCATATTCAACAGCCACTTAGCAAATAAATTTTCTGCAGGAAAGAAAACTTCTCAAAAAACTTATTTAATATAGGAGATATGTAGACGACACTGTTTGTATTTGATGGCACATGAGATGAGCTTGACGAAATTTGCAACAGAACATGATACAAACCCATCTATAAAGTTTTAAACCTCACAATTGTTAATGAAGAAAAAGAATATAATTCTTACATATACAGGAAACCAACCCGCCTTGAGGTCACAAGTCATGAACCATCACACCATCCAAACACAGTTAAGTATGATGCACTTAGATCCATACTGAACAGGGCACAAATATTACCTATAAAACCAAAAGCACAAACACCATCAAAACAGTTGCTATAAATGATAGGGAACTCAGTAAAACCAATTGACAAACCATCCAGCAAAATAGAGGCGAACATCAGTGAAAGAACCCTTAATGAAAACAATTGACACAACAAAAATTTTCACAAACATTCACTACTGAGGCACAGAAAAACAAAAACTTCCTAACTTATTTCGAAACGCTAATGTAAAAGCATCTTTCTTCAAAAACAACGAACTATGACACCACATGCCTCACACAGTAAACATAAACATCCCAATATCAGAACACAGGAGAATAAGAGTTGCATTGCATTTTACAAAGGAAAAACAGGAAGGATGTTCCATACATATCGCTAAGAAAACATTGATGCTTTCAGACTCAACCAGTTCGACAAATGTGCAATAGTTAGCCACATGTATCTCAATAGACACAGTGTAAGTGAGATCTACAACAGTCTAATCGTACTAAAAACATTGTTGAAGAAAAGCTTAATGTACTAGAAGAATTATAATGTTACATAAACAAAAATCTTCGGAAAATGATTTTAATGAACGAACAGAGTTTAACAGCCACATTGCAGCACTGAAACAGACAGGGAAGGTAACAATATTCTTTACAAAATGAAATTTAAGTTCGAAAACAAATTAATACTGCTGCTTAAAACAATTTATCGTTACATTATTCTTATTTGAATTACTTAAGACACCCATTTTCATTGCGAATAATTATGTACTGGTACAAAAATACCATTTCTTAATAAAGTTATCTCGTTAAAAATGATTAGCGTCACTGCCTCGAATGTATTGAGACATGGGTTCGCAGCTGTTCTCTGTGATAAGGAGGTCTGGGTCGGAGACTTCTCAGCCCCATGAGCCCAGATGAGGAGCTGTTTGATTAAAGAAGCAGTGGCAGTAGCAGGATATATATATTGCGCAATAAGGGAAGGAGGGGCTGGCGACATGCTGATTACGTGTCCCACTATAATACATCGCTTCTCGTGCTGCCTTCTAGGCAGCAGTCGGACAATTGTAGCAAGGAAACGTCCTCATCCTTTTCTTAAATCAGTTGAGGATGACGAACTCCAAGTGTGATTTAAATTTGAAGAATATGTAAAAATCTGCCAACCGGTTGCGCAGGTTTTCTATATACCTTAACCAGGTTTCGTCACCTCTATGGGTGACTTCATCAGAAGGTACGGTAATTACCTAAAATGAATATGTCAGATTAAATATCTTATCTAATAAAAGTTTACATTAATGCAAACGAGTGTAAAACAAATAGTACTTACACGAAGAACATATTGTCAAAGATGTACAGTGATTTAAGAGCTGATTGCTCATGTCATAAATTAAAATATAAGACATAATGTTCTTCAAAAATGCCCGCACGGTACTTGAGCGTGTTCGGTCAGAGAGCCGATTGGCCTCTGTAATAAAAAACTGAGTGAATGGATGAACAAACGAACTTGAACGGATGTCATGTGACGTCCGCAAAGACCAATCACAACGATCAACAACGAACACAATGCAAAAAAAAAGTAAGGTCAAGTAAACGTAATGAAAGGCGCGCCACAAGTGGGCCACTAGTAACGTGAGCAAAACAGTTTTGTATATTACACATTTTCTGAAGTAAATCATACGTATAGGCAATTTTACAAATTATTGAGTAACATTTATAAATTAGCTTCAAACGGGATAAAATAGTACAAAGTTCGCTACGTTTTACGTAGCACAGGTAGAACCAGAGTTAAATACGACTAGAGTTACATACCTAATGAAGAACATCATTTCATTATAAGAAACAAATTTTGAAAAGAAAGCTTGCATAACCAGGGCATAGAGGTCGTCTGGTGTCTTAGTAACGAGCGTCACTTAACAGAGGTAAAATACTGTTTCTGAAAAGGAGGAGAGAACCTGGATTATAAGTATCATAAAACTGAGACCACTGGTTTAAAAGCATTAAAGAATTTTCTATTTTTCAACTATACTTGTTAATTCAACATGTCTTCTTTATTTGGTGTGTGCATGAAAATTTCAAGTTTTTCCAAGACATTAAGTTTTCTCCCTTTCTTTTCTCTACGCAGAATTGTTATTTCGTTTAATTCTTTGTGGTTTTGGCGGTCTATGTATGTGCAATATGAACTCAATTGGTTTATGAAAGTGATGTGATTGATTGCATCATTAACTAGTTTTGGAGGCACTGCAGCCTCATCAGCAAATGGAGATATAACGGGTTCATTATTTTTTGGACCATGTGCAGATAGTTTTAATTAAACGTAATGTGTCCAAATGTAGAGATCGTTATGTTTTATGGAACCCGTATTGTACCTTGGTATCTACGATAAATTCATTTCGATAATGTGTATCAAATCCAGCATAACGACACACACACTATTTGGTGGCATTTGGCTTCACAGCTAACAAACACCGAACGTAAATACGAAGAATATGAGTATCCTTGACAATAAAAAAAAGTAATTTGCTGGATAACACTCTTCCACACTTCGCTGGTCTTAACATGAGATGCATTAAACTACAATGTATTTATAAGCGATGATAGTGTAAATTAATCTGTCATTATTATGTTACATTAAATTTCACATCAGGTCAAATGCCTCTCGGGGTTATTAATTTTACTGTTCCCGTACAGCAATTCTTAGGACGCATAGCATTCTTTAACCCACCATATATTTTGTGAGAGGACGAAACTTATGTATGCAATGTTGCCATTTTAAGCAATCATCCATTCCTTTGATCTGATGTGTAACTGAGAATATTAGAAGTGATTGATGCACGTTATTCACGAGCTAAAAGCCGATGACTAAGTAGAGATGCAGAAACATTCATCCACTGATTTTTGTGATTACCAGCACAGTGGACCGTATTTTTTTAATATTGCTTATGAAATCACATTTGTCATAAATGAAAATTTCCCATAGACGAAAAAGTCACACCGTCAATCAAAAATAGTGAAATTGGGTGCTGTAGTGTCACGCCAGACACCAAACTTGCTAGGTGGTAGCCTTTAAATCAGCCGCGGTCCGTTAGTATACGTCGGACCCGCGTGACGCCACTATCAATGATTGCAGACCGAGCGCCGCAACACGGCAGGTCTAGTCTAGAGAGACTCCCTAGCACTCGCCCCAGTTGTACAGCCGACTTTGTTAGCGATGGTTCACTGACTACATACGCTCTCATTTACAGAGACGACAGTTTACCATTGCCTTCAGCTACGTCATTTGCTACGACCTAGCAAGGCGCCATATTCAGTTACTATTGATATTGATATTGTGAATCGTGTACCTTCAAGAGCGACGTTCATCAATAATGGATTAAAGTTAAGTATCAAACTAAATATTTCCGATTTCTGAATTCTAATTCCTAATCATGTTCCAGACCTCACATCAGTATAGTTCTTCCCTCCTCATGCCAGCCAGCCTCCTCTAGTAACACGGTGTTGGCTCTTCAGCCAACACAACAGGTGCACTTACCTGAATTATCGCAGATTAGAGTATTCAGAAGGTCTTTCTCAAATTTCGTGAAGGTTGCAAGTCGCGTATGTCAAAGTGGTCCTCTCTGAAATGACGGACCTGTGCCTCGTTGGCTTCTCGAAAATTTCTAAAGCCATATGAAGCACAAACGTCAAGTCGTTATCAGAGCACTATAACCATTCTGTTTCGGTAACAGATGTTATTATATAGGTATTCTTTTCTTATATTCACGTCAGCACTATGGCTATCGAAGTTAGGTAACAGTTCATTGCATACAGAGCACACGTTGCCCCTTTCAATGAAAACTAACCTAGGCAGTAAACGCTTGCGATGTGCAACGTACTGCATGTATTAAAATGAAGCCAGAATACAGAGTGTTTTCTTCAGTGTGAATGCTAATCTCTACTACGAGAATACTTGGAACAATCGTCCCATACATTAGCGCATGAACGAAAACATTTAATCAACATCTCTCGATATTCAAAACAAAGCTAAAGAATGTTCCATATGACACAAACAACGGCTGTAGCTGTTTAGGTCAATCGGGTGCAACGTTTCTGAGGTGTGGCGCACGATTTTTCGATTAACCTTGTGGCGAGTAACACACATTTGCTCTTGTTCGATAGGTTGATGATGATGATGATAATGATAACGATAATATTTGGTTTGTGTGGGAGCTCATCTGCCTGGTCATCAGTGCCCATACAATTTCTAAATCTTTCCATTGTCCAGTTTCACCACATTCCCCAATGATGACAGCAACACAAACACCAGTCCCTTGGCGGAAAAATTCTCCACCTGGTCGGGAATCTAATCCAGGACCCCGTATCCAAAGGCAGCAACGGTAGCCACTAGAACATGGGCTGCAGATTCGGTAGGTGGATCTTCGGTGGTTGTCATCGAATATGTAGGGGATACAGAGGCGCACATATGCGGGTAGTGCTCTCTGACGATACTGCTCTTTTTCCTTGTTATTTTTTGATACCTCCACGCACAAAAGTGATGGAGGGTGGGTTGTCAGCAGTACAGGCAACCCGCTCATCAGCTAACCGAAGATATGAAATAAAATGAGACAAAAAAACAGGAAACAGACTGTAAGAGGTCCTTAATTAAAGAATTTGTTGCCAGCGCACTCGAGCTGATGTAATTTCGATGTATTGCTCACGCGCTGCCTGCGATATGTAAGCTAGAAGAGAATCTGAGACCAAAGAGCAGTATTGACTGCAGTAGGAACTTGTGTAGCAGTAGGAGTAAGTAGTTGCTAGCGAGCACTCGTTTGTGGTGTATCGTGTTGGCTGGGCCGGTCGTGTGCAGCGATGGCGGAGCCTGAGCGTTGTAGGATAAGGTAAAAGCAGCCTCGCGCATATGTAGTATTGTTACATGTAAATGTTTTTAAAAAATCTGTTAATAATAATCTTTCTCATAAAACGTAACTTTTGACATTCATCTCAATTTAAAGGATTCACTAATTTCTCCAATCCTTGGCCATCCCGATTATTGAAAAGAAAAATCAGTTCTTCTCCTTTTATATAAGACGAATCTATCGGCCAGCATTGCACTTAGCTGCGCCAGGAAAATTTCTTATAGGAGCAGATACATACGCGTTATCCGGCGATCTAATTAAGGTAAGATTTTTCAGTTTATTCAGAATGATGTATCAGGGCCATGACGCAGCATTGCTGACGTCCAAAATTTACCAGGTTAAATTGACTGTCAATTATTTAAAGGTTATAACTGACCCACATTTTTAATTGAGAGATTAGTCACATGTTATTATTGATACGTTACGTAATTTTCCTGTTGGTAGGTTATACTAAATGTGAACGACATAATTATATTTTTTTTACTGTTGAGAGGTTTAGGAATTTTTCTGTTTTGAGGTTACACTAAATGACAATATTATTCATATTATTTTATTTCGTTGTTAAGTTACACTCGGTATTTTGTGGGGAGGTTACACTTGGTATTTTGTGGGGAGGTTACACTTGGCGACAACCGGCCAGGGTCGTATTTTTGTGAATTTCTGAGAAGTAGTCAATTATATATCTTCTCTTATTTACTTAATATTAAAAGTAGTTTGCATCTGGCGCAACGCATTTACTAATTTGTCGCTTCTTCTTTTACAGATCATCGGCAATTTATTGCTCTTTGTTGTAACTGTATTTGTTCCATTTTTGCTTTGTCTTTGTTTGATATTGTGCTTAATTTTGAGTTGTGAAAATGCCGCGAAAAACTGCTAACAGTACATCGCGAGTCCTAATGGGTGAAAAAGCCAACTTTAATAATTTGACTGATAATACTAGCGACACTCAGGGTCTTGATGATAATCGTCCAGTTACAATCAGTGCGTACCGACCACCATTAATGATTGTAATCTAAATGATGAGCAAACAAATTCAATTGTGTCCACTGTAACTTTAACGACAATTGATGACGCGGCACTTTCCGTTACAATGAACGCTCTCCAGTTTGACACAGCTGATTTGCAAAATTTACGTAGCGAACAGATAATTGTTTCTAACGAAGATGACCAATATACACAAAGCACGTCAGATTTATTTGATTCCGCTGTAGTGACCAACAGAGCACATCCGATTAGCAAACCTTTTTGTGAATCAGACAATGACCAAATGGTTATACAAAACGTGACACATGCAGATACACCATCACACAGCACAGAGAATACAGCAGCTAATTTTGGCATTTATCGAGTTATGGCATTATTGCTCAAACAACAAATTAATGAATCGAACAAACAACTTAATGAAAAACAAGACAACAATTTCAAACAACTTAATGAAAAACTAGACAACAATTCCAAACAGTCGAATGAAAAACACGACAGGTCAATCAAACAAATTAATGAGAACTTTAAACAGATTAATGAACAGATTGCAGCCGTTGCCGTGCAATGTCATGATACTAAAGAACAATTACATGAGGAAACTAAGGGTTGTGCTAGGAATAGTAGTGAAGAAATTAGATCCGCTGCACAAGAATTAAGTAATACACATGCAGCCACAACTAAATTACTTAGAGATGAAATTAGTGCAGTCGCTAAACAATGTTCTGAAAATGCAACACAGTTACGCGACGAGTATAAATTAATGTCATCAGAACTTTCACACACACTGGATGCGAAAGTAGACACGAAATTTGAACAACAAAACAGCTAAATTAACGAACGTTTTAATCACCACCTGCAAAACAGTGAAACGCATTACCCTAAATTCATACAGGAACAGAACAAACAAGTCATGGAAACAATTACTATACAGAGACAAGAAGATAAGCGTAAATTATTTACGAAAGCAAAAACACACGTAGACAATAACACTGCTACATTATCAGACGAAATCAATACTATTAAACAGTTGAACACCGAATTGCATGATGAAATCTCCGATCTTAAAACAAAAACAGACACACACACAGTAGACTTTCAGACAGTGACCAACAGAATTGAACAATTAGAATTTATACAGGATCCCGATGCCATTAAAGCAGACGTTAAGAAATTGAACAAAACTACCCGAAAAATCCAAAAACAAATTAATGCTTGTGACACTAAAAATTGGCCAGTCGTATTGACGTTATCGAAAATAACAATGACACCAAATCAGACGATACGTCACCAATTTCTTTCAATCAAACACCCGAATTCCAAAATTTACAGCAGACAATCAGTGAGATAGGTTCGTCCAATAATACATTGCGTAGAAAGGTGTCGTCTTTACAGCAAGAAGTGACGGAGATGAAAAATGTTACAGCCTTTAACACGTCAAAGCATACACCACTTTCCGAACATTTCTCACACAGCCAGTATAATTTACGTAATTCACAGAAAGTACGAGACTTAGATTCCGAACAGACACAGACAAACGGATTATCATACAATCCTGAACCACTTCACACATTCAGAGAAGATAACGTTGATTATAAGCAATTTTTATCTGTAAAAAAATCTAAGGTATTTAAAAATGTCAGAACACAGATACATCCTTTGGACTGGATACAACAATTTGTTTTTGAATTTTCACCGGCATTGCCTGTAACGCAGAAACTAAAATTTATTTGCAGCGCGTATGTGACCTCAGGGGATTCATTATACTTCGATGAATATGCGCCGTAGCGTGCACAGGGCCCCGAGCCATAGTAGTGCTATTTCATCTTTAGTTTTCTGCACTGCTGTCTTCTCTTCTACTATCCTTTATATCTATCAAAACAGATCTTCAACTATCGATCTATCTGGGATTACGAATGTGTAAAGAAAACCTGATATGACAAATTTTACCGAAAGTGACAGTTTTCTTTAGACACTCCCGAAGCGACAAGAACTACCAGCGTAATTTTAATAACAGACAAAATGTTAATCATCAGTATGTACAAAATTTTCAGCAATCGCAGACACATTTTGGCAACAATAGAGGGTTTTCTCCGCAACATCATCAAAACCACCCGGTTGGCATAATGTAGTCTGCAAGGTCAACCAAGCTTTAATGTTTCGCCGCCTACACGTATAGCGTCGGCTCCACCAAATACTAACGCACAGCAACAAGGAAATCACTACGTACATAGAACACACAATTTCAACTCATATCGCAAGGCGCCGTATAGTAATGACTATCATGACAGACGTGAAAGTAATGAGCACAGTTTTCAGCTAACAGTCGGTCGTACCAGCAGCAGGATCATCCGCGACAACGGATTATTGTGAATGAACCAGACAGTCGGTATCATCCCGAACCTAATACGTCAGGAAGAAATAACAGAACAGTACAAATAGTCGAGATGCCACAGCATCCTCCCGCAAATAGCAGCACGTCAGAAAGAATTTGAGTAGATACAGTACAGGTTGCATCTTCCAACAACGTCAGCACTACTTTTGACACGCAGAATGTTATTCACGAGAATGTTATTACTTTTGACGGCATCCGAGACACTCTTTTACATGAAAAACCAGTTATTCAAAAAACCATTTCCCATCCTGTCATTGAAGTAAAGATTGGATCATCCACATTTTCAGCAGTAATCGATTCTGGATCACCTATGTCAATTATAAATGAAGAAACCTTCAACGAATGCAACAAAGAGGATATTTATCCTACGTTACCATTAGGCAGAACTAAAGTAAAAAAAGCAGTATCCAGGAGTAGATGTAAAATTACAGACACACTTATCATTTTGTATTGCAGGTCATACGTTTCACTCAAATTTTTGGATTCTTCCCTTATTGACAAAAAACGTTATTTTAGGTACGATTTTTTTGGTACAACACGACGCTATTATTGACTTTCAAAATTCCTACTTAATGTTAAAGGATGAAAATGTACAACTGGCATTAGAATTTCAGCACTCTCTATCTGCAGAAGAACAAACAATTAATCGGACAGAGGTCATTTCTGCATCACGTAACATAGACTGTCAATCCACATTGTTCACAGATACGTTCGTACACAACTATAATACACCAGACGAAGCTGACTATGACGTTATGCAAATGATTTCTGATAAAGTAAAACAAAGCAGCGCAAATACAGACGACGAACGTACGCAACTACGCAAAATTCTTTTACAGCAAGCTCCAGTTTTTGACAACATCCCTGGTACTATGTCCGGTTTCATGTATGAATTTCAAGTTAAACAGCACGACACGTTTAAAGCCAAACATTATCCCATTCCGTATATTCACAGAGAACAAGTTAAGAAAGAATTGCAAGCTATGCTTGACCAAGGTATTATTGAACCGGCAGTTAGTCCGTACATAAACCCGCTCCATATTGTTAAGAAAAAGGATGGATCACTTCGACTCGTACTTGATTCGAGTCATGTCAACGACATTATTATTAATGAAACAGATCGCCCACAGACACTAGAAGAACTTCTACAGAAATTTCATGGTACTGCTGTTTATTCCACATTAGATTTGAGATCGGGATTTTGGCAAATTCAGCTTCATCCGAACTGCAGAAAGTACACAGCATTTCTCTGTTTTGGTGACTGTTATCAATTTTGTAAATTACCGTTCGGTTTAACAATTCCTTCAACAGCGTTTATTCGCGGTTTGAATTCTATACTTCCGACAGAACTTAAAGACAGAATCACAACATATGTAGACGACATTCTTATTGCAGAAGCTAACTGGTCTAAACACAATTTGATTCTGGAACAACTGTTGCAAACTTTTCGTGCACGAGGACTGATAGTTAATCTTAGCAAATCACACTTTGGCAAAACTTCTATAAAATTTCTTGGACATGTAATTTCAGCAGAAGGCATTGCGCCTGACCCGGAAAAACTTCAAGCTTTACGTGACATTACTGTTCCAACGACAAAGATACAATTACGCAGATTTCTGGGATTAATTACCTTTTTCCGTAAATATATTCATTACTCTGCTTTAGACACCCCTAGATTATGCCAACTGACGGGTAAAAACACTATTTGGTCCTGGGATAGCCAAGCGCAGTCAGAATTTGTCAATCTGAAACAAGCTTTGTTGAACGCACCACTTTTATCACACCCAGATCTTACTATAAATTTTTCCATTGCCACCGACAGTTCTAACACAGCTTTAGTCGTACACATTTTTCAGGAAATGGAAGAAGACGGTAATACAGTAATTAAAAACATCGCCTTTGCAAGTCGCATTCTGTCACCTGCTGAACGCAATTATTCTGTTACAGAACTTGAAACATTATGTGTTGCATGGGCATTTACCCGATTTAGGCATTTTCTTTATGGAAGACATACTACCGTTTACACAGACCACAGAGCTATCCAGATTTTACTTTCCGCTAAATTTACACATGACAGATTAACCAGATGGAAACTTTATTTACAGGAATTTAATTTTACAATTGTTCACATTCCGGTACACAAAATATTGTAGCAGACGCACTATCCCGTTCTCTCTGCAACAATCAGCAAGACATCGCATCCAACTTCTGCCAAGCAAATTCTAGCGTCATGTATATTCAACATGTCGCATTTGAAAATTTCATTTCATCGTCGTTACGAGATATAGCACAAGAGCAGAGTAAAGACAACGTATGGAAAGAAATTAAACACCTTTGGCAAGATAAGGATAACGTTACCATTAGAAACCATTACACGGTACGCAATAACATTCTGTTCCGCCGCTCTCACCCTGACGGCAACAACTGGTTATTATGCATTCCTGACGAACTTGTTAACAAATTAATTTGGTATACTCATTTAAGTTACGCACATTATGGAGCCAGAAAATGTTTTCTTATACTGACACAGAACTGTTATTTTACCAACATGGAGAAACGTATTCGACGAGTTTTAGCGTCATGTAGAATCTGCCAGAAAGCTAAATCAGACACGACTTCACATATTCCTCCGTTACATCCCATTGTACCTGTTAAAGTGAGACACATGGCCGCTGTAGACATTTTTGGACCGATTCCCAGAACTAATAGAGATTTTTGCTACATCTTTGTCGCTGTTGAACTCACTTCGAAATTTGTTACCTTCACTCCGTTGCGCAAAGCTAGTGCTAAATCTATTTCGAATGCATTTGTAAAACATTTTTTATTTCATGTAGGGCATGTATTGAAAGTAATTTCCCACAATGGACCACAATTTCGATCTGCGATATGGACACGTATGTTACGAGCTAGAAACATTTCTCCGATCTATATATCCAAGTATCACGTTTCTTCGAACCCTTGCGAACGACTGATGAAAGAAATTGGTAAATTATGTAGATTGTACTGCCATAAAAGACATATTGATTGGGATACACACATATTCTCATTCCAGGATGTAATTAACTCCATACCAAATGAATCTACTATGCTATCTCCGACTGTTATATTGAAAAATGTTGAACCACCTAACAAAATCAAAGAATTAGTATCCTTTCCTACATCTCGTCGACTACGCCACCAAGGAATAATTGAGATTGCGCTCAACAACATCAAACGTGCCGCAGAGCGCCGGAGAAAACAGCAAGAACAGGTTTGTACACCCTGTGACTTTCACATAGGACATAAGATATTAGTACGTACACACTATTTGTCCAACAGAGGAAAGAGTAGATGCAGTAAATTTGAACTTTTATACGCAGGTCAATACAGAATTCGCAGCATTCCTCATCCCAATGTGGTACATGTTGAAACTTTGAGAACCAGAAAAAGCAAAGGCAATCACCATGTCTCCAATATTAAACCCTTTATTGAATGAACATACTTTATGATTTATCACATTGTAATGCCTTTTCCGGTTATTGATATAAACACTTACTGATGATTATCATATTTTTTCCTGGCAAGTGCCCGGCAAGGTAAGGTTAGCAGGTCGCTTTTCTTGTCGTTATATATCAGACCGTGCACATTTCCGATTTTTTGGTGGATGTATGATTGTTTTCCTATCGAAAGTAGAATTTTTGACTGTATGCACTATGAAATGTTTAAGATGTAACAAACACCAGTTGACATTGACATTTTGCATTATGATATCTCAACATCTTGACTATTTTACATTTTTTGCTACTACATTATTATACTGTGTGTTCATTTTTTGCACTTGAAAACTGTCTATGTTTTTGACCTAATATGTTTTCTGTCATGCTATGCTGTATGCTTAATTATATTACTATAAACAAGTTTTTATTTAATGGGTATATGAATTAAATGCAAGATATTAATCCATATTCATCATATATCAGAAAGCAATACCGTGTAAAAGAAATGAATTAAACAACCACAGTGGTTTACTATGAAATGGAAATTTTACCATCAGAATGAAGGAAAGAAAATGCAATATATTGTCATGAAGAGTAAATGGATCAAAATTAACAAGCATTAACCAGAATATACTGTACACATCGTATGATAGCAGTCTTGACTAATTATTTTTCTTTCAGAATACAAGGCGATTGATGCAGACTGTCAGTCAGAACTACAGATGTTAATTTTAGTGATGAAATATGCTAGAAATAAGAAACTCTATACTATATGAAGTAATGAATGATAATGAATAGTTGTATGAAGTAAATGGTAATATGAATATGCATAATGAAGTGTCTATTTTTTGCAGATGATAATAAATGATGATGAATAGTTATATGAAGAATATGCTAATATGAATAATGAAGTTTTTCTTTGCAGATGATGATAATGATGAAGTTTATATATATACTTTTAGTTGAGAAATGCTATGTAGTTATTTAAGTATTTGTTGCAGTTCCTTTTGACAGTATGTCTTATGTCACATAGTATAATGACTGAATGTTTTGGAAAAGACAGCTAGAGTACATACATATTAAGTACACGTTTCATTACCTGTTAATTCGAAGTTCACTATTTTTCAGCATAATATGCATTTCTTCTTTCAGCTCAATAATCCATTTTGTATTTTTTCCAGGAGAAGCTTTTCGTGACATAATATGGTATAAGTAGTTAGTTATTAAATCTGTTCTACTACTTGCATCTTTTCTACCCAGTTGTGTCTATCATTTATGAATGTGATCACATATACTGTACTTATTTCATAACCTTGCTACAGCTGACTCATGACGAATGACGTTAATAATCCTTATTTCCAGCAATAAGTCAAAAGCAAATATTTTCATGCCCCAGTAATTAATTATCGATCCCAGTGCAATGCATTCCTAGCAAAAAAAAAAAAAAAAAAAAAGAAAAAGAAACCAGTTTAAGATTTTAGTCCTTAAGATAATGCAAATTTTCTGTGTATTGATTCCATTATGTCTAGGTATTATTGGAATAACGACCTTGAGTAATAATTCCAATGCCTTACATTTTAAATATGTCTTATGTCTCTTACATAATATCGTATATAAACACCAGTAACTTGATGCTACACTCAATAACTGCTGTTTTAAATGATGACTTGTGAATAACACTGAATAATGTTTTGTAACACTATATGAATACTTTGTAACTGGCCAATGAATGCCACTGATTTAATCAGATGAGTTATGAATAGTGTTTTGTAATACTCAATACTTACTACATCTTTAGTAACTAGCCAATGAGTGCTAATAATTGTTCAAATCGGTTGATACACTAGTGTAATTCTATGATAACTAGCGTAAGACTTAATGTGTCCTTTACCTTCTGACCTAATTACCAGCAGTTACTGCAATATCCGTTTATCCTGTCCATCCTTATGATCATGGAGCACTATATTGGTTTTTGCACTAATTCTACGTTGCTGTAAGAGTATGGATTCTACAAGAATATGGTGTTGACATATCAAGCTGTCCACCACCTTGAACGATGGAGATGTTATTATGGTTCTACTGTTTAGTGTACCTAATGTACTACCAAAATGATAACACTGAATATTAATACAACATTTCAGTGTCTTGGCTACACTGATAAATACTTTAGGGAAGAGAACTTCAGATTGTCTCACTTGGTGTTGTGCTTCTGTAGAAAGATATGGACTTTTAGTGCAGCTACATGCAACCTACTTTGCTACAACCATGATGCAATCCTTCCCATTCCTTTCCTAGTTTTTATAAAATGGTAAAGACTTATACAGTGCGTTTAAAATTTTGTAAAACGATAAAGACTTATACAGTGAGTGTGCACTTTATTTCATTTCTCAATTTGTTTAAATACTTGCAAAATTTTAAAAACTTTTATAGTGCGTGTGCACTTTATTTCATTTGTTAATGTGATCAGTTCATGTAAAAATGCTAAACACTTATGCAGTACGTGTGCACTTTATGTCATTTGTTAATATATTTTGTACTCACTGCATTTATATTTTGTCATTTCTGAATATGTTTGTACTCAGTGCATGTGTACTCTATTTAATTTCTTAATATGTTCTGCACTTATCAATGATGTATATACTCTGTGACTGTAGACACAGTAACTAAATAGATTATAGAAAAATTTGTTGCTCATGGCAAGTCCAATTGACTCACCATCGCTGCCAAATTTTTGCCCCCAAGTGGAGGGTTATGTAAAAGGTTCTTAATTAAGGAATTTGTTGCTAGCGCACTCGAGCTGATGTAATTTCGATGTATTGCTCACGCGCTGCCTGCGATATGTAAGCTAGAAGAGAATCTGAGACCAAAGAGTAGTATTGACTGCAGTAGGAACTTGTGTAGCGGTAGGAGTAAGTAGCTGCTAGCGACCAGTCGTGTCTGGTGTATCGTGTTGGCTGGGCCGGTCGTGTGCAGCGATGGCGGAGCCTGAGCGTTGTAGGATAAGGTAAAAGCAGCCTCGCGCATATGTAGTATTGTTACATCAAGTCCCATGTAAATGTTTTTAAAAAATCTGTTAATAATAATCTTTCTCATAAAAAGTAACTTTTGACATTCATCTCAATTTAAAGAATTCACTAATTTCTCCAATCCTTGGCCATCCCGATTATTGAAAAAAAAATCTGTTCTTTCCTTTTATATAAGACAAATCTATCGGCCAGCACTGCACTTCTTATAGGAGCAGATATATACGCGTTATCCGGCGATCTAATTAAGGTAAGATTTTTCAGTTTATTCAGAATGATCTATCAGGGCCATGACGCAGCATTGCTGACGTCCAAAATTTACCAGGTTAAATTGACTGTGAATTATTGAAAGGTTATAAGTGAGCCACATTTTTTTATTGAGAGATTAGTCACATTTTATTATTGATACGTTACGCAATATTTCCTGTTGGTAGGTTATACTGAATGTGAACGACATAATTATATTTTTTTACTGTTGAGAGGTTTAGGAATTTTTCTGTTTTGAGGTTACACAAAATGAGAATATTATTCATATTATTTTATTTTGTTGGGAGGTTACACTCGGTATTTTGTGGGGAGGTTACAAGATACCGGAGGTATTTACATTGAATTTAAAACATCTTGAAGGTGAAAAATAGAAAGGAAGTTGGTAGATATGGCAGATGAATTCTTGTGGTGGTAGCTAAAGCCAGTAATAATTAAAGATACAATGAAACACAATAAGCTCATATCCCAAACATGTTGCCGAAACACTGATATCAAATGAAGCCCTTTCCTGTCACTAGAATTTATGTCCTGCGACAGGACAGGGAGTTGGTTGTTCACCGGGAAAAATTTGGCCAGCGAGGGGAGTAGGAATGTGGTGGTAGAAAAATGAAGGATTGGTGGTTAGTAATAATGAAGTAGGAGTGGCTGCTGTTAAAGAACAGGGGCTGCAGTAGAGAGGGGAAATGTGACATTCATACACTCCTGGAAATTGAAATAAGAACACCGTGAATTCATTGTCCCAGGAAGGCGAAACTTTATTGACACATTCCAGGGGTCACATACATCACATGATCACACTGACAGAACCACAATCACATAGACACAGGCAACAGAGCATGCACAATGTCGGCACTAGTACAGTGTATATCCACCTTTCGCAGCAATGCAGGCTGCTATTCTCGCATGGAGACGATCGTAGAGATGCTGGATGTAGTCCTGTGGAACGGCTTGCCATGCCATTTCCACCTGGCGCCTCAGTTGGACCAGCGTTCGTACTGGACGTGCAGACCGCGTGAGACGACGCTTCATCCAGTCCCAAACATGCTCAATGGGGGACAGATCCGGAGATCTTGCTGGCCAGGATAGATGACTTACACCTTCTAGAGCACGTCGGGTGGCACGGGATACATGCGGACGTGCATTGTCCTGTTGGAACAGCAAGTTCCCTTGCCGGTCTAGGAATGGTAGAACGATGGGTTCGATGACGGTTTGGATGTACCGTGCACTATTCAGTGTCCTCTCGACGATCACCAGAGGTGTACGGCCAGTGTAGGAGATCGCTCCCCACACCATGATGCCGGGTGTTGGCCCTGTGTGCCTCGGTCGTATGCAGTCCTGATTGTGGCGCTCACCTGCACGGCGCCAAACACGCATACGACCATCATTGGCACCGAGGCAGAAGCGACTCTCATCGCTGAAGACGACACGTCTCCATTCGTCCCTCCATTCACGCCTGTCGCGACACCACTGGAGGCGGGCTGCACGATGTTGGGGCGTGAGCGGAAGACGGCCTAACGGTGTGTGGGACCGTAGCCGAGCTTCATGGAGACGGTTGCGAATCGTCCTCGCCGATACCCCAGGAGCAACAGTGTCCCTAATTTGCTGGGAAGTGGCGGTGCGGTCTCCTACGGCACTGCGTAGGATCCTACGGTCTTGGCGTGCATCCGTGCGTCGCTGCGGTCCGGTTCCAGGTCGACGGGCACGTGCACCTTCAGCCGACCACTGCCGACAACATCGATGTACTGTGGAGACCTCACGCCCCACGTGTTGAGCAATTCAGCGGTACGTCCACCCGGCCTCCAGCATGCCCACTATACGCTCTCGCTCAAAGTCCGTCAACTGCACATACGGTTCACGTCCACGTTGTCGCGGCATGCTACCAGTGTTAAAGACTGCGATGGAGCTCCGTATGCCACGGCAAACTGGCTGACACTGACGGCGGCGGTGCACAAATGCCCGCAGTCTAGCGCCATTCGACGGCCAACACCGCGGTTCCTGGTGTGTCCGCTGTGCCGTGCGTGTGATTATTGCTTGTACAGCCCTCTCGCAGTGTCCGGAGCAAGTATGGTGTGTCTGACACACCGGTGTCAATGTGTTCTTTTTTCCATTTCCAGGAGTGTAGTTGTTTGGAATAGGGGACGGTGAAAGAAAGGCAAATGGCAAAAAAGGAGGGTAAGGAAATGTGGTGAGAGGATTGAGAGGAAGCTGTGGCAAGGTGGAAAGGGTGGGATTGACCTACAATTAGTAGCACGAGTAAATGTCAGGGTGGAGTTTATGAACTAGGAGGGGGAGATGGTTGAAACTTCTCTGGGGGGGGGGGGGGGGGAGGGGATAGAGAGTGTGTAGGTGGAAGGTTGGTGGGATATATTGGTCATGGTGAAGCAGTTGTAAGCTAGCAGGATGGTTTTTACCACCTAATAGATTTTTCATATGAGGAAACCGATTCTACTCACCAGCCCAATGAATTTGATACCCCACAAGCAGATGCTCATGCAGCATTACGCCTAGGTCCTTTATGGTTTTCTGGAACAGTTACTGCATACGATTAAGAAGCAATGGAGGAATGGTTTCACGTAAATGCCCGCTGATCAGAATTCGGTGAGCTATGAGGATGACCTGAGCCTTCTTAGAGTTTAGTTTTGGCAGGCTGAGTAATAATAGAGAACCTGTGTACGTATCTGACATAACTTTGAACTCCTTTATGACATTTCACGTTGGATTTCATCACTGGACTAACACATTCGGGTAGTAGCATAGCAATCACGTGCTTAGTTCATCACTTGCAAAAATCGTCAACTGAAGAGGGGAAATGCCAACTGTTCTAAGTGCCAAATGCGACATAAGTCAAAATAATGAAAAACTTACGTATGTCTGTTAGTACATAGCTGATTTGTATCTAAATATCCTGATACCATAGCATTATTCTGGAGACAAATTAGAAACTAAGTACTTTGTGAAGAACGTCTAAGAGCCATACTCGAAAACGGACAGGTTTTAGGTGCCAAAGAGTTTTGTTTTCAGTAGAAGATTATCGCAAAGAAGAAACCAGCAAGCAAACGCTGTTAATAATGTTATTTACTTACACGAATAGCTCCGTTAAAGGTTTCGAACGTAAAGGCTCATTTTCAGACGGCTGCTCAATTTTATATTACGTTTAGTGTTTTTATATTAGTTTTTACAAAAAACTACAGTAATGTAAAAAAACATCAAATTAATTATTAATGTGATGATGAATAGCATTCTTAATAGTGGATGATTCTTGTTTCCTTCTTTGTAAGATTCAGCTCGCGTTGTGTATACAGCCAAGGTTTCAAAAAGTCAGTTTTCGACGCAAAACAGCAAGGAAGGTTTTAATACTGTTCAGCTGTGTGTGAATTCCTAAGGCACAAAACTTCTGAGGTTATCGGTCCCTAGACATACACACTACTTAAACTAACTTATACTAAGAACCTCACACACACACACACACACACACACACACACACACACACACACTCTGGCAGGAGGGTTCAAATTGGTTCAAATGGCTCAGAGCACTATGCGACTTAACTTCTGAGGTCATCAGTAGCCTAGAACTTAGAACTAATTAAACCTAACTAATCTAAGGACATCACACACATCGATGCCCGAGGCAGGATTCGAACCTGCGACTGTAGCGGTCACTCGGTTCCAGACTGCGGCACCTAGACTCGCACGGCCACTCCGGCGGCCGGCAGGAGGGGCCTCGCAATCCGTGTTATAGCGCGTCGAACCCCGCGGCTTTAATATTGAGGCAGCACAATAGAAGTATAGAAATACTGAATTACTGACAGACGTCAACTTTGTTAAATCTGCTTCTCATTCGTTTTAAATTTTGGAACTCCAGTGGGGAACACTGCTTGGTACAGAGGCCATGCCCCACTTACTAAATTACGTTGAAACATGGTCTGGCACCTACATTAAGTCTAGGGCAAGTAGCCTAGTACCGAGAACACAATAGCACTGAAGATGGGTTTTGTGAAAACGTTGCGCTCCAAACTTTTTCTGTTCCCCTCTTCAGTTGTACTTGAAAGTTAAGTCCGTCATCCTTGATTTGTTACAGTGGCAGTTGAAGAGTTGACAAATGCATCGTATATCCGTTCTGCAAAATACGACGCGCGGAGCTGTGTGCTATGGCGGCTGCCGCGGCACACGCCGTGTGCGCCCTGGGGCTCGTAACCACTTTGCGCCGCATCCGCGCCTCGCTGCCGACCGAGCACGGCCCATCAGGGGCCACTGCGGGCTGGCGGCCGGCCGCACAAACACGCCGCCACCCCTCACATTTGGACCGCGTATGACACTCAACCTCCCCACTCGCCCCCCTCTCTCTCTATTTCTGTCTGTCTCTCTCTCTCTCTGTTTCTCTCTCTCACACACACTGGCAGGTGTCGCGCATGAACCACGCCTGCAGGCGGAATTTCTCGCTCTCAGCTGATGGGAATGGCCAGCCGCTTCGATGTGTGGCTTGCTGTCACACACCGCCGAGTCCATACATGTGGATTGTTTTTCCGATGGAGCGTCCGCACTGCTACTCTCGCAGAAACCAAAAAATAGCTGCATGACTAGCCATCACTTTTTTCTAACTTCTCAACGACAGGTCACTGTATCCGTTGACACGGTACCGAAAGGAAACTCATCGAGAATAAGAATCGCGTGCATATATCTATAACGGAGATAGATGGTTGCAGAGACACGCGGACCTGTTTCAAAGAGTCCCCTTTGAAAAATTATACACGACTGTGCTTAAGCTGACACACAATATTTTTAGCGCAAAGCAATCTGACTTCCAAAAATCCCTACGAAACAATGGCCCTGACTAACATTAACCTATACGTTTCACAAATCACTTACCTCACAAAAATCTTCATTACTCAAGCTACTGCAATACAGAGAGCGCCACTACTGCCAGCTAAATAAAAGATTCAAACTACTGAAGGCACTAACTACTGATAGGCATAGTTAGCAAATGAAAGATTTTAATACAGAACAAACAATGTATTTACCTTAATAGTCATTATATATATATATATATATATATATATATATATATATCAGTTCGTGACACCAATTCTTACAAATTTCAAAACTCCGCCAGTAGGCTGTACAGATTTTCATACATACATACATACTGTAAGTAGGCTGCAGCGTTTTTCGTTCTTTATTATAAGAGTCAATTATACAGGGTGTTCCGGGAGGATATTCAGGGATATGTCAGGAACAATCACTCGAATAAAAAATGTCTAGTAATCTCGGGCTCTAAACCACGTCCACCACTGCTGGCGGCTCACCTCCAACTGCGCAACGCTACGCGCTGCTAACATCCAGCTGCCCAACACTACAATGGCGAGTATTACAACAATGCAAACCAGCCACAGACTGCACACAGCACAGCCAGTGATTTTCATACAGAGCGCTACGTGCCGGCGGAGTTACCAATATAAGAACCTAAACAGCCTACTTACATAGCCCCCATGCTCCCCACAAAAAATTTTAAGAATTGTTTTGGGCACTGGCTAATACAGCTTTGAAAAAAAATTTCATAATTATAATTACAATAAGAAAGAAATCAAATGCGCACACTTATTGATACAATGTTGGTCAAAAGCTAAAATTTTCTCACAGTCCATAAAGACATTCCTGATCATTCATCACAGTAAAATAGCAGTATTTTTCTCAAAGTCTGAGCAGTAAAACAAAATGCACATGGAATTAGTGGATTTCCATACAGTAGGCTGTACAGATTTTCATACATACATACATACTGTAAGTAGGCTGCAGCGTTTTTCGTTCTTTATTATAAGAGTCAATTATACAGGGTGTTCCGGGAGGATATTCAGGGATATGTCAGGAACAATCACTCGAATCAAAAATGTCTAGTAATCTCGGGCTCTAAACCACGTGCTTTCAGATCTATGAGCACTTCTTCATCTTCAATACTGCAAAACAAATTGCTTCCACTGCAAGCTCTTTGTTTTCTATACTTTTGGAGGTGGCAGCATTGAGGAAAGGAAAAAGAAATATACCTGGCGAACATGAGCTCTAAACTGCATACCGAGCTCAGGGCAATTGTTCAGTAGACGGCATTTGTTTTATGTTACCGGAGATGAAAAAGTGTTCATAGCTCTCAAGCTATGCATTTTAGATCTCTTGTTTGCTAGCCTTTTTCGTTTTCAATGATCGTTCTTTTCATCTCCCTGAGTGTTGACCATCCCACGTGGGACATTCTGTATGTCTAACGCATCTTAATTTCCGGTTTATAGAAGTGAGAGTCACATTCTCCCATTCTGTAAATTCTCTCCGCCAATAACTTATCTTTATTTACCTTCTCTCTATTATTAAAATACTACTTTCTGTTGCCTCTTTACTAATTTGTGATTTTTTTTATGGTTACACTTAAATTACAACTTTGCAATTCAGACACACTGAGGACTTACTTTTAAATACATTAATAAATCCTCTAAATTACCCACAAGCACTTTTTTCTCCGTTTCTTTCTTACATGATACATCCATCTCAATTTTAAACTGACCTCCTTAGATCATCAAATTCAATGCTGACATTTGTGATCTCCACAGCCACTCTTTCAGTGACTTAGTTTTTAGGCTGTACGTCAGTTTCACTGAGATTAAATCATATTTATGCTGTCAGTACATGGTTCGATGTGGTAAATACGTATATTTTATTACTCGTGTAACCATGTATCAGTATTGTAAATATCTATATGAGCCGTTTCATAATGTTTTACTCAAGTTAGCATTATTTTCCAAATCATCAGAACTTCAGACATACGGTGCATGTAGTAAATCATGTCGGGATTAAGAGTGTACTACAGATTATGTCTTTATCAGCAACTTTTTCTCACATTTTCTTCTCCTACATAGCTTTCGAAATTTGTTTATATGTCCACAGATTAGCAAAAACATTATGACCATCTCTTTAACAGCCCGTGGTTCCACTTCCGAAACACAGTACAACAGACATTCTGCTTGGCGTGGATTCTAAAAGTCCTTAACAGGATTCCAGAATTTACTCACAGGTAAAGCAATTCCAGAAAATTACGTGATGGTGGTTTACGGGCACGCAGCTGGAGCCCAATATGCCTTCCAGTGGGTACAGATCAGGCACATTTGATGGCCAAGACATCAGTTGTTTTACTCACAAACACACACACACACACACACACACAATCTATCTCTCTCTCTCACTCTCTCTCTCTCCCTTCCCCTAACATCCCTCCCTCCCTCCTTCCCCCCCTTTCCCCACCCCCCTCCCCATACGTACACTCCTAGAAATTGAAATAAGAACACCCTGAATTCATTGTCCCAGGAAGGCGAAACTTTATTGACACATTCCTGGGGTCACATACATCACATGATCACACTGACAGAACCACAGGCACATAGACACAGGCAACAGAGCATGCACAATGTCGGCACTAGTACAGTGTATATCCACCTTTCGCAGCAATGCAGGCTGCTATTCTCGCATGGAGACGATCGTAGAGATGCTGGATGTAGTCCTGTGGAACGGCTTGCCATGCCATTTCCACCTGGCGCCTCAGTTGGACCAGCGTTCGTGCTGGACGTGCAGACCGCGTGAGACGACGCTTCATCCAGTCCCAAACATGCTCAATGGGGGACAGATCCGGAGATCTTGCTGGCCAGGATAGTTGACTTACACCTTCTAGAGCACGTCGGGTGGCACGGGATACATGCGGACGTGCATTGTCCTGTTGGAACAGCAAGTTCCCTTGCCGGTCTAGGAATGGTAGAACGATGGGTTCGATGACGGTTTGGATGTACCGTGCACTATTCAGTGTCCTCTCGACGATCACCAGAGGTGTACGGCCAGTGTAGGAGATCGCTCCCCACACCATGATGCCGGGTGTTGGCCCTGTGTGCCTTGGTCGTATGCAGTCCTGATTGTGGAGCTCACCTGCACGGCGCCAAACACGCATACGACCATCATTGGCACCAAGGCAGAAGCGACTCTCATCGCTGAAGACGACACGTCTCCATTCGTCCCTCCATTCACGCCTGTCGCGACACCACTGGAGGCGGGCTGCACGATGTTGGGGCGTGAGCGGAAGACGGCCTAACGGTGTGTGGGACCGTAGCCCAGCTTCATGGAGACGGTTGCGAATCGTCCTCGCCGATACCCCAGGAGCAACAGTGTCCCTAATTTGCTGGGAAGTGGCGGTGCGGTCCCCTACGGCACTGCGTAGGATCCTACGGTCTTGGCGTGCATCCGTGCGTCGCTGCGGTCCGGTCCCAGGTCGACGGGCACGTGCACCTTCCGCCGACCACTGGCGACAACATCGATGTACTGTGGAGACCTCACGCCCCACGTGTTGAGCAATTCGGCGGTACGTCCACCCGGTCTCCAGCATGCCCACTATACGCTCTCGCTCAAAGTCCGTCAACTGCACATACGGTTCACGTCCACGTTGTCGCGGCATGCTACCAGTGTTAAAGACTGCGATGGAGCTCCGTATGCCACGGCAAACTGGCTGACACTGACGGCGGCGGTGCACAAATGCTGCGCAGCTAGCGCCATTCGACGGCCAACACCGCGGTTCCAGGTGTGTCCGCTGTGCCGTGCGTGTGATCATTGTTTGTGCAGCCCTGTCGCAGTGCCGGGAGCAAGTATGGTGGGTCTGACACACCGGTGTCAATGTGTTCTTTTTTCCATTTCCAGGAGTGTATATTACACCGTACACCGTTTATTGTGCAATGAGAAACATGCAGAACATAACTTCACTACCAGAAATATTGTCCTAAAGACTGTGTTGTAGATTTTGTAAATAGCATAAGAAAATGGCTAAAATGGGTCCGATCACTATGGGACGTAACTTCTGAGGTCATCAGTCCCCTAGAACTTAGAACTACTTATACCTAATTAACCTAAGGACATCACACACATCCATGCCCGAGGCAGAATTCGAACCTGCGACCGTAGCGTTCACGCGGTTCCAGACTGTAGCACCTATAACCGCTAGGCCACTCCCGTCGGCCATAAGAAAATTTTGCAATGTAAAAACATAATAATAATTTTTATAAAGAAAGTAATGTAATAAAAACAAATTTTATTGTGAATGTCACACAAAACGGAAAATGAGCAAAGAAAATCACTGCTCCGCAAGGCTCTTTGGAGACAACAACAGGAACACTATTTGGTTTTTTAAAATGATGTTAAGTATGTGGGAGTCGCCATTGGTCGAAAAGTGCCTGTTTCACTTGATATTTAAAGATGCTGGTAAGCACACATTTGTTTTCCAAAGCAGTGTCTGCCACAAGAATAAAAACAATGTACGACCCCAACACTACTCCAAACTAAATTGTATCATCTGATGATGAATTTCTAGGTGATTGTAAACTGCTCATGAATAAACAAAAACTGAAGGAAAAACGGCGATGGGTTGCCGCAATTCCTTTAACAAGAAATTCGCAATGTTCCAAATC
Organism: Schistocerca gregaria; assembly: GCF_023897955.1. Taxonomy (NCBI): domain Eukaryota; kingdom Metazoa; phylum Arthropoda; class Insecta; order Orthoptera; family Acrididae; genus Schistocerca; species Schistocerca gregaria. The sequence goes on along the minus strand of NC_064921.1, from coordinate 514,260,341 downwards.
CAGAATAGATAAAAGTTTTATTTCGCTAACTAGCCAGGTAAAAGGAACAATGAATACAAATACAAAGTGTAAACTGAAGTCAATGAAAACTATTGTTGCTATGAACTTCAATAAGCAGTGCATGTTAGAAATCGGTACTCCTAATTAAGTCACAGTTGTAATCAATGACCAGAGTAAATCAGCTCAGGCAGCTAAAAGCAAATGTGAAGTCACAAGGATCAAAAATGAAATTAAGGTTCATTATAAAAAAAAGACTTATTCAAGAAAGACATCTAGAGGCTGCACTTAGAGTTAAGCAGTCACATTATGCTGTCCCAAATGGTACCATTCATAGAGTTAGTTCAATAATCTTTGGATAAATAAATGTTGAGAAGTTCGTCCAAACAAAGGAAAAAGCTCTGAAACCTCATTGCCAAAAAAATCCACTAACACCTAATCCAACTACAAACATAATTTTTCTGAGAGAGTGGTAAACACAACAAACATTAATTTCAACAACACAGAACTAAAATTACTAAATAAAGAGCTAAAACACAATATTTTCCCAAAACTAGATAAAAACACTGCCAAAAGCCTAATATTTGACATTAAGGTAGATTGCCTATCAGTAAAACTAAATCAAAATGACCAAATTGCTCTATCACATGAAGCAAATAAAATAATAAAGAAAAACATGAAAACAAAAAACTACACAATTTTATTCATAATGAGGTTACAACATTAAAACAAATTAATAAAAACTAGTTGACAATAATTCTCTTGTCGTTAAGGCTGACAAAAGAAATACAGCTGTAATAATGTATGAATCAGAGTACATTAACAAAACATTATACCCAATAGTTAACTCCATAAACAGAAAATAACCAAAAAATTTCATGAAATTCTCAGTAAATCCTACACATTTACAAACAACTACTAAATAAGGAACAGCTATGAACTAATTGACAGCATAAAAGATATCACTGTTCCCACAACAGTAAAATTTACATCCCTCAACATTGTAAGCCTATACACCAACATACCTATAACAGATACACGCGAAATAATCAAATACAACTTATTGCATCATAAATAGCTAAGTAACATAGAAATCTATGAACAGATGGATTTGCTTGAGGTAGTGTTGTCTCACAATTACTTTTCCTTTAATAACAAAATCTATATTCAGACAAACGGTTTAGCAATGGGCAGTAGTTTATCTGGTCTACTAGCTGACATCTATATTAATGATCTGGAAAACAAAGTCCTTAAAGATAATCAAATGGAAAAAGACAAAGTCATTTATTACAAACACTATGTTGATGACACATTGACACTATACAATGCTCACAATAATGCTTATGACACAACAACAGTTGACAAACTAGATGCAAAAAAGAAAACTAATCAAAAACTGTCAACAAACCTATCCTTAGCACCAGAATAAACTAAATATGCCTGTATGCCTTTCCCTAGTAATGTATCATATCAATTTGCAAAACTATTTAAACCACACAAAGTCAAAATCAGTTTCCACACAAACAACAAAATACAAATCAAAATAATTCACAACATTAAGACAACCAGCCCACTACATAACAAATCAGGTATATACAAATTAACTTGTGACAGCTGTTCTTGCTACTAGATAGGAGAAACAGAAAGAAATTTTGAAATCCAATACAAAGAGCACACTGATGCACTCTGTTTAAAAAATTTAAATAAATCCACTTTGGTAGCCCATCTAGCCCAAAATAGTCATTCAGTCATAGATATAAAAAGCAACCTCCACATTCTACACACTGTAGACAAAGGAATAAAAATGAACCTCTTGGTACAATTAGAAATTTTCATATATAACAATAAAACACCCCACACCATCTTAAATGAACAAATTGATTTAGCAAATAACCCCTTCTTCCAAAATTTTTAAGAGTCCTTAAATCTGAAAACTAATAAATACTGTACTCATCCACTCCCATACCCATTCCTCACCTCACTCATACCATAAGTTAACACCATCCTCTCTACCTAATTTTTTTACACACACACATTCTCTCACCCCTGCTCTCTCTCTTCCCCCCATTCTCTCCATTCTCCCTCCCTCCTTCCCCCCTTTCCACACCTCCTGTTCCCATATGTATACTATCCTGTTTACTGATCGTCGAGAAACATTTCAAACATAACTTCACTACCAGAAATATTGTCCTAAACATTTTGTTGTACATTTTGTGAATAGCATACGAATATTTTGCAATGTAAGAGCATAATAAAAAATTTTAAAAGACAATAATGTAATATATATATATATATATATATATATATATATATATATATATATATATGTATTTTATTACGAATGCCACACAAAACGAAAGACAAGCAAAGAGAATCTCTGCTCCATAAAACTCTTTGGAGACAACAACAGCCACACTCTTTGATTTGGTTATAATGTGTAAAGTATGAGGGAGTCGCCCTCTGTGGAAAAGTGCCTGTTTCACTTGGTATTTAACGATAACGTTTTCCATAGCAGTGCTTCCCACAAGAATAAAAGCAATGCACAACCACCACAATACTCCAAACTAAATTGTATCATCTGATGAATCGCCAAGTGATTCGAAACCGGTCATGAATAAATAAAAATTGAAGAAAAAATGGCGATCGGATGCAGTAATTCCTGAAACTTTAACAAGGCAGTCGCAGTGTTCCAAACCCAGAATGGATAAAAGGTTTATAGAAAACATTCACTTACACCTTTCTTCCTGAATAAATGGCAGTGTTGATATTGGATAAATGTATTCTCAGACCCCTAATACTGACACGATTTATTTAATTAAAACATTTGAATTTACTGTCATTGATTGATTACATTGACAACATTCACAAAAAGTAGCAGGCCTGACTTCAATTGAAAAACGCATTTAGTGAGAAAGCTGCAAAAAACGCTCAGTACTTTCGGCCATCAGAGAAAACAATCTGCTGTTCATAAAAGAATCTCGCTTAGGTAACAGGAGACTAAAAATATTTTATCTCATGTTTGGATTAACCTTCAATGTAAAGTAGTAAGTTATATTATCAGTCGTTGTAGTATCACTGATAAACGTGTGAGAAATACAGATGATATAAATTACTTGTACAAGAGTTGCATCAATTTTTGATTTTTCTCGAAAACTGCTACATATTGCACCCGAGTGGGGAAAATAGGCAATAATCATGGCTTTCACCATTCTAGAGCCTACACCGTTTTTCAGTTGTAGGTATAGTACTTGTTACATAAAAAAGAATATTTCAAACGTGGAACATAGATGTTCAGGTTACTGGTTTTGTTAATCTGAAGTCCACAAGTTACCTTAAATTATAAAAGTAAAGCATTTTATATTAATCATTTAGTATTTCAGTCCACAGAAGAAAAAACTTTATTTGGTTGTTTACAGTAAGTGAAAAACGATCTTCACTTTGTTCTGTAAGAATTTTGTAATTACAGGAAAGTTAGCTATGCACTGGTCTAGAGTTTACAATACTATAAAAAGAGACAGGGAAATTTTTTATTCCCTGTAGCTCACCATTTTGGTCAAGGTGCAATGGGAAAATCCCGAAAAAGCTGACGGACGCAGTCTTCAATCCCTCAAATTAACATTTACGGCATATTGATTTTTTGCATTTGTATTGGCTGTGCAACTTTACATTTTATGCTATTATTTTACATGCTGCAGAGGACAAAATAGTCTTTAGATAGTATGAAAAAAATTATTCCAGTTTGTTATAACATGACAATAATATATGTGTTACTTCCTTTATCTAACTGATAGTTTATAGTCATCGTAGCCGTTAATATTTTTTGAGGTCATAACAGTGTAGGTTTAGTTGATGCAGGATTACTGATTCAAGTGAATGATAGTTGACACAATTTACATGTTACTGTGAAATATATTCAAGAGAATGCCAGAGTCGATTGTAGTACAGAATGTGTAGATTGTAATACAAATGTTGTAGGTCGTAGCATAGATGCTGTAGATTGTGGTCGGACGCAGTGTGCATGCTGGTCAACAGGGTAGCCAGAAGTGTGAGGAAGGCTCAGAAGAATGGGGAATCTTCAAAGTGGATCAGTGACAGCTCATCAGACCAGCAATCAGCGCATGAAATAGAATTCTGAAACACATAAACGGAGATACTTTTTTTTAAATAAATTGAATAACACAGTTGAAATCAAACGAAAGTGGAGCTGGAGCTCACAGTCTTCGACACACTGCTCAGCAGAATACATGTTTTCGTTTTATATCGTCTTGTTACACAAGCAGCTGACTATCTTTTCTCTAGTAATTCATGAAGAACACTTAATACAGGTAACATTTCTTCGTTGTCCATAAATCACATATGTGCATTCATCCAGTGACCTTGTGGATTTGTTCATCATATACATTGATGAGGGGTGACACAGTCACTGTGAAGGTGCAAGCGTTCCAATGTTATAAAATTTTGTAACTAACAAAATAATCTCTGGCTCCAAACACTTATATCTTCAATTACCACGTTGAATCATTATGAGCTTCTCGAGACTGGTCTAAAACCAGAATATGTGCATATTTATGAAAAACTGTACGTAGTAGTAGGATACTAACCATTATGAGCAATTTCGTATTGTACATAGCCTGGAAGGTTAGCAAGCATAACTGTCTTCACGAAATTAACTGGGCAAGCAAATAAAATATACAGCCACAAATGTTATCGTCACGAGAGTACTGTCATGGTAGGATAGTGAACAACTATGACCCGTAATGTCGGGTCGTCTCCGGCCTACTGTGCTTACAGCTACGGTTCAAAAGGCTGAGGAGGCGTGGCCTCATATGTCGCTGGCCGAAGGCGGTTTGCAATGGTGTCACACAATGTCAGAAATATGAACGTAGACATTCTGCATAAAAGAGAATCGGATACATTAAAATGAACTTTGAGATAGAGGTACATCTTTAACTTGGCTCCATAAAGAAATATCAGTTCAAATGATAAATGATAATAACAGTTTGTCCATTTTATTTGGATTGTTGAGCTCCGTGGCCGTGGATAATGATATTTCACTGAAAAAATACGGCAACTGGTCACTTTTTAATGCGTTTTTATTTACGCCAATATGCATTTCGGGTTTGCACCCATCTTCAGCTGGCAAATTTCATGGATCTTCAGTTACTACAGTAGTACAATCTCGACAGCAGTTTGGATGCTGCAGCAGGCCTGTGCAAAAGCAACGATTCAGTCATTTACTTCAATTTCGCGAGTTTAAAGTCACATACTATCAGTTGTTCATTTTACTTACATTCTCCTCTCCTTGTTTTTTCTTGGCTTTTCTTCTTTTTTGCAACATCACAAACACTTTTTATCGCGTATTTTATACAGGCGCACTGCGTTATCCGCCATGTTGTCGACTGACAGTTTTTGTTCACATACAAATTGTTTATCTATGGACAGAGTTATATTTTTACGAAAGTTTTGGGGTTCCCAGATAAGCTACTGTTTTCTAAATATTGACTTGGCTAATAGAAGTATTCTAAGTACGATATATACAATTTTTTTTGTAGTATTGAAGGTAATAAACTAAGCCAAGAAAAAACAAGGAAAGGAGAATGTAAGTAAAATGAACAACCGATAGTGTGTAACTTTAAACTCGCGAAATTGAAATAAATGATTGGAATCGTTGCCTTTGAACAGGCCTGCTGCAGCATCCAAACTGCTGTCGAGATTGTACTACTGTAGTAACTGAAGATCTATGTAATTTGCCAGCTGAAGATGGGTGCAAACCCGAAATGCATATTGGCGTAAATAAAAATGCATTAAAAAGTGGCTGGTTGCTTTATTTTTTCAGTGAAATGTGATAAATGGTACCTTCACATCTGTGTCTATGACATATGCAGTACTATAAAATTTATTGACAGCATCATGTCAAAGACTGAAAAGTCACAAGCGTAGCGAGCGTACCAAAATGGATCTAAGACATCGCAGGAGGTGCGGGGTCAACACTTAATGCAAGTGGGCAGAATCGGAAATACTATTAATAAAAGCTCTAGGGCTTACACAAAGGTATCGTAAAGAGATGCCATTTCAAACTATAAACGTTACTCTAGTGGTTGTCTGTGACTTATACAATGCACAACTCCGTGAAATGAAACCAACATATCAAAAAATGATAAAAAGACTATGGGTACAGCAAGCTCGCTGAATCCAAGAGAAGCAACCATGGGCAGAGAGAGCCAGGGGACTGGACGTACGACAGCACTGGCCTAACTGACTAGCGTAGCAACAGTACAAACTATGTCATAGCGGATTCATAATGCCTGGCTAGTTGGAAGGTACCTACTACTGAATCAAAACGAACAGTATATATCATGAAATTTTGTGCTTAACAGAACAGTCTCTGGTCGTAGATATCTGTTCAAATCATTATGATCATCTTCAAATTAATCTAAAAAGGGAAAATGTGCATATTATTATTGAATTTTAAGACTGACGCCTGAACTCAAAATCCCAAAAGACATTACTAATAACTGGGCAATGAACAAATAGCACTCGAATATGTTATACTCTACTGAGGCCTATTTAAATACCTTGTACTTCTGCTCCAAGGTCCTGTCCTTATTCTCTCCTTTCGCTCCTTGGCGGGCATCCTCAGAAACACAAGTCATATATAGTACAGGCAGAATAATGTGAAACCGATACCACTTCTTACTTCCATAAGAGTTATCAGTTATTGCATTTATGTACCAAATAATGCTAAAGCCTTACAACTTCTAAACAGAATTAGAGAATGAAAAAAAAAAAAGAGACAGAGAGCTCTCAAACCTGAACTTCCGCTGTACATGTGATACATATTTTGCAAAAACTAGCATGTTCAAAGCTTGCAACAAAACAGTCCTTCATTAGGTCCCAGAACACAAACACTAAAAACCTAAAGGGAAAATCCAATTGAATATATTGGGAGGTTCCAAGCACTCTTTTGCATGTCGCCCCTCATTTTCATCAATTTTATTAACGTTCTATGTCACTGCTCGGTAGTAACAGACCGAATAAGGTTATTGTAATGAGAGTATTTGTACTGAGAGCTCAAAAATACTTTTCACTTGGTTCCTATACATGTTGGCTTACTTCTCTGTGCGGCCTGTGAGAGGCGAGCATCGGAGGACGCGGCACACTGCATTTCCGGTTGGGAGCTGCACTTCCCCGACTCCTGAGGGGTTCGTACAATGGGCTTAAGCGCCTGGCGGAACGACTGACGTCTGTCGAGTTTCGCCTATTGTATGCAGGGAGAAACGACCTGCGAGACGGTTGAGTGTCGCCGCAGTTTATGTGTTTAGCGTTCCGGCGCGTCCGGAACGCAGACTCGCACCGACTGACTGCATTGTCCTCTTGATTCTGAGAATGCTTGTGGACTGTGCCCTGCTGGGTCCGACTGTCTGGCGCCGGGTGGTGTGATAAACCTTTTGCATTTCCTTTATGTTTTCGTCTTCTTTAAAGGCAAAGAGAGAAAATGAAGCGGTAGCCCATCATAGAGCCTATGCCTACCGTCATGTATTTTTTGACTTTCAGTTGTTAAAAAACAGGGTATTTGTTTGGTATCAGTAGGAGGAAGGAAGGAATCGCGCTCAGCTAGTGAACGAGTGAGAAGCACGCCATTTTTAGCGAGTAATTGTAGACCGCCATTTTGGGGTCGCTATGAATAAGAGAGGAGTATGCATTTCATATGTGCACCGTTTAGAAAAATACAGTATTGTTTTATTAACAGAAAAGTCGTGTGAGTTGTTATTTGAAATAGTACAATAATTGCAAGAATTGAAGCCCACCTGTGTACTTTGGAAAAGTACGAAGATCCGATAAGCTTTATGGGAACACGGTCAAGACTTCAAAGGATAACACGGCGACCAAACGTAGCGTTATAAAGAATGGTAAGCACAAATCTACAGCGGAGAAAGAAAGTACTTCGCGCTGCAAAATAATATGAACTAATACAAACTTAGCTCCATACATAGCTCAGCTTACTGTGCTTGTTATTCATGTCGAAAAATTAACCTCAGTCATTCAATACATTTTAAAAAACCACGCATTTCAACATTTTATTATCATATATTCCACTATTTTATTATATTATAAAGTGGCGACAGGTGACAGGCACGATACGTAGTGGGCAAAACTGTGAGTACTAGTATTGTTAGGAAAACGAATATACATGTAAGTCAAAAATTTCTTTATGTTCCATGTACGCTGATGATGTGACGGAGACGGTGATGGGATACTGAAGAAATACTATCAAAAGGAAATAATAAATAAATTAGAAGGAAGAAGGCGACAATACCAAGAGCACACAACAAAGCACAATAGAGGAAGTACCATTTACTAGACAACAATCACGTAGGACCGCTCAATGCTTATAGAGAATGCGTTCCCAGTAGACCTATTAGAAAGTCCATCCACCTATTTCCTAAAATCCAGAACCTAAAGCTTCAGAGATTAACGCTATTGTAGTTATGTAGAGATAATGACATTTCTTTATTAGTACGGAAAGTATATTGATTGAAGAACAGTTAAGACTACAATTACATACAACTGTATTTGTATTTTTTCGCGTGAGAAGTAGCGCGGAAGTAAAATCTTAAAAAAGAAAATTTTTATTTTGATAACTGCAGTGGCATAAGGATTTCTATAATGGAGGGTCAAAACAATAAGGAAATGTCATTAGAAAATCAGAATGCGTATGTAGTGCATGTTCATTTGCAAAATGCAACAATGAGTGGTTTGCAACTGTTTAGCGGTGATTATTTGGATGCTGGGCGCGACATGCCATTGCTGCATTCGACGCTCGTGAATACAGAACATTTAATTACAAGCAACACGTTAATTACAGTAGACGCAACTAACGGCACCTCGAGGCAAGAGAATATTTTAAATGAGAGTAGGACGCGTAGTACGGACGCAGATGCTCACAGGCGTAGGCCGGAAGTGAATACGGAAGATATGCAAGCCTTATTTCGAGCCTTAACAGAATCCACACGAACAACCATGAATGCAATGAAAGCAGATATAAATTCAAAAATGTCGTGTTTAGAGACTAAAATGTCAAGTTTACAAACGATACAAGCAGACATAACTAACATGAAAGCAGACATGACTAATATGAAAGCAGACATGACTAATATGAAAGCAGACATGACCACAGTGATGTCCCAGATCGAGAAGGTTAATACAAACATGACACACATTTCAGACGAGGTAAAAAATTTGCGCACAGAACTCAGTAGTCTGGACACGAAGTTCACACAGCAGATTTCATAAATCTCTACGGAGTTGGATAGGAAAATTAATGAACAAGTACAAATTTCGGTTCACGATATGGGTGAGAAATTAAAAGGCATAATGGACGAAAAATTTGAAACACTAACACACACGTACCGACAGGAGCTATCCGGAATTAGATAAACCAAAGAGAATTTACAGGCAATGCAAAAGAATACGCAGGTCAACTTAGACAATGTACAATCAGAAGTAGCGAAACTACATTCTTTCTGTGACGACCTGACAGAAAATGTAGAAAAAATCACATTGGAGGTAGGATTACTCAAGTTAGAATACAAGAGGTTCAACTCAGACATTGTGTAGCTTTATGAATCAGTAAAGAGCAATGCAAGGGACGAAAATGCAACGTTCGCAGAAAAATGCGTACGTGAACAGCGTACCTATGTGGAACCGATAAAGGAAGTAATGGGGGACAAGGAAGAAGAAATCTTAAAAAAAAAAAGGTTCAAATGGCTCTGAGCACTATGGGACTCAACTGCTGTGGTCATCAGTCCCATAGAACCGAGAACTACTTAAACCTAACCAACCTAAGGACATCACGCACATCTATGCCCAAGGCAGGATTCGAACCTGCGACCGTAGCAGTCGCACGGTTCCTGACTGCGCGCCTAGAACCGCGAGAGCACCAAGAAATCTTAAAACGCGTAGGACATGATATCAGATAGTTAGAACAACGGTTAAGAGACGAAATAGTTAACAAACAAAGTACGGTAATATCATCGCCGGGGGCGGTAAGCGGAGCGCTAAACAGCCATCCGCCAGTGGGAGGAATCAGTGGCGCGGACAACAATGCCCAACCCACACCGCGCGATCGCATGTCGACTCGCGACGCGAACAACGGGCAAAACTTTGCTGAAACAAATATACCATCACCGCAGTTAAATGCTGTTCCGCCGTGCTGGACAGCGTTGTTAATGGATGTGAGCTTAATAAAACATCGACAGTTTCCGAAAATGGGAAAAACCGAACGCACCCGGTAGTGTTTGTCCGAGCCTTTAGAAATGTGCTGCCCACAACTTGGACAGAAGCTCAAAAGATCAAATATGTAGTAGGACACACCGAGGGTGGGGCCCTTTTGTGGGCTACGGAGATGTCAGAACTTTGCGAAACATATGATCAGTTCGAGAATGCAGTTTTAGATAAATACTGGGCAACAGCTATCCAGGAGAGATTAAGACGAGAGGTATTTAACCCAGTACCATATCATTCAAAATTCGGGGGGTAAGAAGCTATTTTGAAGAATACCTAAACAAGACCCGTTACTGGAATAATCCGATATCCCATGTCGATGTACTGAAAATCTTAAAGAACAAGTTACCTGCAAATGTTAGGGAAAAATTAATAACTGTTCCCGAATATGATCTCGAGTATTTTCTTTCAGTGCTCGACTCAATGGATCTGATTCAAGAGGATGGGCAAGCCACGCCTAGTTATCGTAAGGTTAATGGGCACAACCTAAACGGGAAGAACTACGGTAACGGCAATGGCTTTGGAAATTATAACGGTCGTGTGCGTATGAATGAATGGCATCCGTATGCACCGCAGCGCCACAACGGAAATCCGTACAATCGGTCTACCCATCAGCCACAGGGTGACCGAGGGTACGAAACTAAATATCAGCCCCATAGGCACGGTAATGGCCGAGACAATAGAAATTCGAGGGAAAACTTCGACAATAGGCGACAAGGAAATGCAAATTACCAGGAACGGAATATGCAACACAGGGCTCCGAGAGATAACAGGCAGCCCGTACAGTCAAATCGAAACAACCGGGACACGAACTGGCGAGCACGCGAACATACGGTAAATATAGTAGAAGTGATGGCAGAAAATGAAACAATACCTTTACCGGCCCCAGGAAATAATAATCGAGAGTGACTAGGGGAAAAAAGTAATGAACTTTCAGTGTGCCACAGTACTAACATGAGCGGCTTAAACACTAAAACGAACAGGAACGGAAAGGAGGAAGCAGACACTGAAACAAACCTACACATACAGCATATCCGGAATCTATTTTTAGGGTATGATAAGGACGCAGAAAGGAAAGAAGACTTGTTTATCGAAGAGAAAGAAACAACACGCAAGGGAAGTGAAATTATTCAAGCAATAATAAAGGTAAAGGTGGGAAACATAGATGCACTAGCTGTTTTGGATACTGGCGCGTCGACAAGCCTAATGTCTACTACCTTGTTCAGAGAGATAGAGAGGGAAGTAAATGTTCCCACACTACCTGCAGAGAACTGTTAAGATCGTAACGGCGATGGGAAGTAAATCTAAAGTTATAAAATTACAGGCCAGCATACCCATTAGCATATGTGGTGTAATTTTGCAGTGTAATTTCTTGTTGGTAAACAAACTTATAGTGAACTGTATACTTGGTATCGAGGTGTTCAGAGGATATGGGATAAAAATAGATATCGGCAGCGGGGAATGCCAATTTCGTGTAGGGGAGCGCACACTGGCAGTGGACTTAATAAGAACTACAATGACAAATCAGATTAGGCCGATACCAGACATGTCTACCCTCAATCCGTAATGGCAAAAGAGATGGAACTTGATGACGCTGGTATGGAGATCCTCGATGAGCAAACAGTAGACAGTAAAATAAGTAAATCCACTTGTCTTAACAATGAACAGCGAAGTGAACTGACAAAATTATTCTTCAAATATCATAACATTTTTCGTAAACAACCTAGCGTTATAAAGGGATATGAGTATTAATGGAAGTATACCCGCATGAAACATATTGTAGAACGTCATATGGCACCCCTTGGGCAAAGAAAGAGGCAGTAAGACAAGAAATAGAGCGTATGATTAGATGGAGGGTTATTGAAACACAGCACTCACCTTACTGCAGTCCGATTCTCGCAGTTGGTAAAACTGACGGAACGGTGCGGTTGGTGTTAGACGCGAGGGAAATAAACAAAATCATCTTTCCTATATGAACAAGGCCAGAGAATCTAGAAGAGCAGCTATTAAAGTTTCATGGCGTTAAGTATTTAACATCCCTTGATTTGAAAGCTTCGTACTGGCAAATTTTATTACATGAAGAGAGTAGAAAGTATACAGCTTTCATAAATGTTGGGAGGAGCTACCAATTTAGGGTGCTGCCTTTCGGATTAAATGTAAACGCTGGTATATTTATTGAAGCGTTAGACAAGGTACTTGGACCCGAACTGCTTAGCCAGTTTACACTCTACGTTGATGAACTATTAATTGCAACTCAAACATGGGATGAACATGTAAGTATTTTGGAAAGGATTTTTCAAAAATTTGATGAATACAATGTCACAATTAACTTTAAAAAGTCTGAATTCGGAAAGGAAGAAATAAAATTCTTAGGGCTTATTATTTCACCAGTAGGAATTCTACCTGACCCCAGTAAACTAGATGCGATACGGAATTTCCCAACACCCTATACTAAGAAACAATTAAAAGGTTTTCTAGGAATGGCCTCGTTTTTCAGGAAGTTTCTACCACAGTTGTTGAACAGTAGTTCACTATTAAACTTACTGCGTAAAAACCACAGATGGTTGTGGACTAAGGAATGTGAAAATGATTTTCAGCAGATTAAGCAGGCCCAAATATGGAGTTGGATTTTTGTTTAAGCACCGATGCTAGTTATCAGGGGCTCGGTGCCTGCCTGTTTCAAATAATAACAAAGGATGGTAAGGAAGAAGCCAATGTAATCAGTTTTGCCAGTATAACCCTCACAGAATGTGAAAGATCTTATTCCGTAACTGAGCTAGAAGCGTTAGCAGTAGTTTGGGCGTTTCGTAAATTTCAATATTACCTTTGGGGAAAACATACAAAAGTTTACTGTGATCATCAAGCCTTGTCCTTTCTTCTGACGTGCAAGTTGTTACATAAGAGAATAGCGAGGTGGTGCATGTATGTCCAAGAGTTTGATTTTGAGATAGTATACATAAAAGGGGAACAGAATGTTTTGGCAGATGCACTATCACGGCTACCTCAAGGTCTTACCGATTTCCACGAGTTAGAGGAACAAACATCAGACTTCAAGTTGCTTTTAATAAATGATGGAACTTTTAAACCATATTATATTAAAATGTGCAAAAACATGCAACGTTTACAGGAAGAAGACACGAGATGGAGCAAGGTAAGGAGAAAATTGCAAGCTAGAACACACGAACGTTTAGAGCAGTATTACATTATACATAATGGCGTCCTCTTTCACAGAAGAGATCGACGAATGGATAAGTGGTGTATGTGCATACCTCAGGAATATGTGGAAAACTTAATTCAACACACGCACCGCACATGCGGGCACTATGCTAAAGTGTGCCTTCAAAATTTCTACGTATTGTTATTTCCCTAATATGAGGCGACGTACAGTACACTTGTTCGCCCACTGCTTGAATACTGCTCAGCAGTGTGGGATCCGCACCAGATAGGGTTGATAGAAGAGATAGAGAAGATCTAACGGAGAGCAGCACGCTTCGTTACAGGATCATTTAGTAATCGCGAAAGCGTTGCGGAGATGATAGATAAACTCCAGTGGAAGACTCTGCAGGAGAGACGCTCAGTAGCTCGGTACGGGCTTTTGTTAATGTTTCGAGAACATACCTTCACCGAAGAGTCAAGCAGTATATTGCTCCCTCCTACGTATATCTCGCGAAGAGACCATGAGGATAAAATCAGAGAGATTAGAGCCCACACAGAAGCATACCGACAATCCTTCTTTCCACGTACAATACGAGACTGGAATAGAAGGGAGAACCGATAGAGGTACTCAGGGTACCCTCCGCCACACACCGTCAGGTGGCTTGCGGAGTATGGATGTAGATGTAGATGTAGAGATGTAGACGTTTAGAGCAAGTAATCAGACGCTGTGCAGTGTGTCAAAAGGTCAAACATCAGAATAGGACATGTCTTAACGTACTAAACCCAATAATACCAAAGCAACCAAGAGATCTTGTATCTATTGACGCCGCAGGACCTTATCCCCAAGCCCGCGGCGAAGTTAAATACATCTTAGCCCTGTATGATGTTTTTAGTAAGTATCTCCAGCTGTACGCAGTCAAAACAGTTAGGCCAGGGCCAATCATAAGGCGAATTCTGGAAGACTACATACCACGCATTGGGAAACCCCAAGCAGTCCTAACTGATAACGCCTCAAATTTTACAGGTGACCAATAGAAATCATTTTTAAAATCACAAAACATTCGTCATATCCAAGTATCCAAGTTCCACCCGGAAGCAAGTCCCGTCGAACGGTGCTTCCGTGAATTTAATAGGTTTATCCGTACATATATACTACAGAATCAAAGGAAATAGATAGAATACCTGGGTCCGTTTCAGCACATAGTAAATCACCTACCACACATCAACAGGACACACACCGGCCGAACTAGTGTTTGAAAAGGTAGAGCTAGATGAATGGGCAAAACCGATACCTAAATTACGGCACAAAGACGTAGTCTTTACGAGAAAGTACGGCGAGCGCTAATAATATTGGAAGAGCAAGCTCAAATAAGGAAAGGAATTTACGACAGGAAATGGAAAAACGTAACAGAATTCCAGATTAGCCAGGAGGAACTACTAAGAACGCATCCGAAATCATCGAAATTAAAGGCATTGAGTAAAAAATGGCAATTTTTATATGTTGGTCCGTATATCATTGTTGACAAGCCACATCCGGGGTGCTACTTGATAGGAAATATAAAAAATGGTAAAATAAAAGGCATGTATCCACATAAAGATTTGCGGAAATTTATTAAATGAAAATTCAAATCTCATTCTGTCATTGTGTGTTGCATCAATAAAACCTAAGAAGGTAGGAGGTTTGTCGCTCTTTGACGAATAAACCGACTGGCGCTCGGTTCCTCTCCAGCTAGGCTAGGGGGTACAATATTTATATTTCCGGTGCCCTCTCCCTCTTCTACTATCCTGCTTAATCAATAAGGAATGTTCAATTTTCTTTTACTATCTAACATGCAGAGAGTGAGATGCAGCCTAGCGAAAATAAATTTTCCTTGTATTTTGATATTGTACTTTCTTAAGACTTAATTCACAGCGCGCGAGCTTTAAGCGAGAGGCATGAGGTATGAGGTATACTGAGCCGTGCTGCCACGCTTAAAGCAGAGCGTACTTCAACAACAGTTATATACGAAGCGGCTAAGAGCTGATCGTAGGGGTCAAGTAGGCAAAACGCAAGGTTGAGTTCAGTGTCCCCTGTACGATGCGCAAAGATACACTGCGCACCGTGACGGAAACCATTCTAGAATTTAAGCGAATCGGCATCCACACCGCGCAACCAGCTGGACAAAGCGGAGGCGACACGAAGTGGGGTACCTATCAGCTAGTTACTCTGACGTGGATGAGCAACACAAACTAAACGAATAGAGACATTTATTCCTAAGTCGGTGCGTATACTGTAAAGAGCATTAATTTTAAGAGTATATCATTAAGTTAAGCATATGCAGCTTTAAGAAAATGAGCGCATTGACGCAAGTGAACTATAAGGAGAGTAGAATACGCTAAATTTGTGAATCCATTGAACGTACATAGTTATACTTACTTCTCAGTATTCAACGTACAAGAGAATAAACACAGGAAATGACCTATCCCACCATATACAACACGATTAAGTTAAAAAGGGAAGTAACAACATGTACACTAGAAAGAACATGATTAGCACATAACTTAAGAACTAAGCGATTTACATACAACACATTAGTGAGCGACGATGTGAAAGGTAGAATGCGATATAAACATTGAAAAATGCCTGTGACTGAGACGTAAACTATAAAATAACATATCATGCAAGATTTAGTGAGAGGAGCAGTTGTACACTTATAGAACTACATTTCTTTACAGACAACATTAGAAGTAGTGAGCTTAATGTACAGGGAGAATACGTATCCAAAAATTCGTTATTACAGAACTCACCTACGTTAGTTGCTATTAATTACACGATACCTTATAGTATAAGCAGCAAAATAAAGCTGTAAACATGAATTGAACAACACGCAGGAGATAAGCTAAGTAAATACAAAAACCAACCAATACGCACACAACGTAATTACATGAACTTAAATCAAAAGAACTGAGGTAAGTACTGTATGTTTAAAAAAGCGATATGGAGAAATAAATGAAATTTCACTGCTGGATAATATTTTGAAATAAAGAGAGTGAAAGGTTTTATTAGATTCGATTGAAGGTATTAATTAGTTACTCTACGTTTGTGGTGACGTACCGTGCATCGAGTGAATCTAGGAAGAGAATGAAAGTGTGTTAGAGTAATATGAGTTTATTTATATTTGTGGGAAGAAATAAATAGGGCGGTGGTTCTAGTGTGAGAACCGTGTAGGTAGTACATGGGTATAAATGGCGATTTATGTCGAATATTTTTAATGAATAATTATATGGGTATACGGCGATCAATATGAAGATTAATATTACAAAGGTACCTAGGAAAGGGCCACGAAGCCGACTTAAGAAGGAATAAATTATATAGTTTTGAGTCTTAAAATGAAGGGTTGTATGAGTGTGGAAAGCAAAATATGATGATGCATGTACGGTAAGTAATTATGAAAACGAAGAATCAGTGAGGAGTATAGAAGAAACAGTGAAGTCGATAACAATGGTACATGGTAACATTTAAAACACACCACAGCACAGTGATTTGCTACACAGACATCAGAGTGTAAAACAAGTTAGTATGAAAAATATTTCCTTAGTGACTAACTGTTACAGCTCGAGAAACTATAAGGTTAGTATAAATGAAAATATGATACACTATTCGTATGGGGAATGAACACAAAATGCAGTGAAACAATATTTTCTACACTAAGTTCTCGACGCACGCAGGAGCGAAGGCATTATTTTAGAACATGTGAGTTCTTATTTAGCGATAATGAATTATGAGTGGAGCTACACATGGCAAAAATACGGTAAAATTATCAGTCACACGTCACAAAGGTAAACATGTACATGTCGTCGAATCAATAAGGCAGAAATATGGCTTGAAATACGTGTTCACGAATGTGGAATATTACGACGATTAACAAGCAGTGATGAAGTCAGGATTGTCAAGGGATAGTAGAGTAGATTACGAGTTTTATTAAATTATTGTGAGTGTCCACTCCTTATTTTACCAACTAGCAGGGGGCACGATCATTTCCTTCCGTTACCATTGTGCACATAATTAACTAGCTAGTAGGTAAGGAGGGATTTGAGTGCATGTCTCGTTGTCATGCAAAATTCGTCTGAATTTAACAGGTACAGCCTCTCCTCCACCCCGGCACCTCGCAATATCACTAGAGGTAGTAACATCATATAATTTACGTATTCAGCAACTCGTTCAAAAATTTTGAAGCATTTTGTTACCATCTGAATGCAGAAATATACCTCTGTCTGTGAAGCCTAAATAACTAAAATTGCACATGATGACTGAAAACACTGCTGATAGCTGTCAGCGGCGTTTTCGTTCATCTTGACCTTCATCAGCGCTCTGCTTATAAAACAGTTTTTTTTTATATATATAAAATTGCGGAGCAGACGCACATCTTAAGGACTATATTCTCTAATGAATATAATATACGTCAACAGGTACACACGTGAAACGCCTTCCGTCACAAATTAAATTATACACTCACTGATACTCATCAAAAACCCTTTTGTAATGTGTCTTTGACCATCAGTTGCACCTAAAGTTTCAGTTAGCATATTTGAATAAATCATTTACATAACCAATAGTTCTACATTTTAACACATTTCCTAAAATTAACTGGCCGAGTGGTTCTAGGCGCTACAGTCTGGAACCCAGCGACCGCTACGATCGCAGGTTCGAATCCTACCTCGGGCATGGATGTGTGTGATGTCCTTAGGTGAGTTAGGTTTAAGTAATTCTAAGTTGTAGGGGGCTGATGGCCTCAGCAGTTAAGTCTCATACTGCTCAGAGCCATTTGAACCATTTTTTGAACGTAAAATGAATGCATTTATACTTGCCGTCACTGGAAGCAAAAAATAATGGTTGGGCTATAAAAGATATAGAAAGGTACTCCTTATAGCCTGAACATGTATACAGAAAATTATAAATATTTCTTACTTCCAAGATGAACATGCTAAAAATGGACTTCTAAGGCTGCACTGAGGGTTCTATTACGCCCCATGAAACATTTTCCGTATTTCGTGGTCAACGACAGATAGATAGGACATCAGAATGGAGTGGGAGCTCAGAAGTGCATTTCATGCAGAAATTCATCAGTATGACACTGATAACCATGCATAGCTTCACACTTTTCTTTGAACACAGTTGAGTGCCTGAACATATATTTAAGTCACTTTTCTGATGTGGGAATAGATACATCGATTCAGAAACTTTTATTTCAATAATTTCTTCAGAGCATTGTACCTTGTTAGAATCAGGTTTCCGGCTCTGAATTGTGAATGAATTTACTAATTAATTTAATTTTGTAACCTTAGTAGCATCTGACACTATTTACCATCGATTTTATTAAATCTACTGCGATGGCCACCCCTTCTGTTTTCATGTGGCAATGGTCTGTGGAGTTGTCTGTGTCTTTCCGTTTCTCCCTAAGGGAACTCTATACCAGGGATGTAGTCTGCTATCAAATTATAGATCACTAAATATGCACCCATAGCCGCTACATGCCGTTGTGTGATTGGAAGGCAGACTTGTACGTTAACATTACAAGATCTGGTGGCTCCAGGAGCCTCCAGTACAGAAACAGTAATGGTGGTACTTCAGTTTCCTCGCAAAGGCTTTTCTACAAATTGTTCGATACAACATGCGCAGCTGCACCTGTGCCTGTCATAACGGTAACGATATACCCACTATATTGGCGTTAATATATGATTGGAACACACTATTGTGTTGTTCAATGCACTGGTTTGGTACTGAGAACAGTTCCTCCGTGATGTCGATTCCATCATTATATCTTGCTCTAGTCACTAGTGGGTTACAGTGATCGCCTACACTTCATTTCGTGGCCAACACAATGAGGGAAGACTACTTTTAGTTATCTAGGAGTGGAGTGGCTCAGTGACTTTCATCAGTCACTTCAATCACAGTTACCACGAAACGTTGTTCTTGTCGGTTTTGATTACTTTGTCTCATTTGTTCTTGGATTAGGGTAGGCCAGCGGGTGTCTGATTTTGAATTCGAATGATTCCCTGGACCATTGCTGACATGGTTGTAAAGATTACTCGCGCATGGGTTTACCTGGACCATTGCTAACATGGTTATCATCATTAGTCGTCGATGGGTTACCTGGACCGTTCTTGTATGGGTTATCATGGCTATTTTGCCCCTGATTACCTGACTTACGCCCGCATCTCGTGGTGGTGCGGTAGCGTTCTTGCTTCCCGCGCCCGGGTTCCTGGGTTCGATTCCCGGCGGGATCAGGGATTTTCACTGCCTCGTGATGGCTGGGTGTTATGTGTTGTCCTTAGGTTAGTTAGGTTTAAGTAGTTCTAAGTTGTCTGGGACTGATGACCATAGATGTTAAATCCCATAGTGCTCAGAGCCATTTTTTTTTTGAACCTGACTTATTATTTTGGTGCCCGGGACTGAATCTCTCTTCTAGGCTTTTGCCCCCCCTTCCACATGTCTGAGGTTCATTGAATGAAATACTGACATAAAATCATCCATGTAGGCCTCCGGTACGTCAACTAGATTATCGTGAGTATTTGTAGGCAAATTTAAAGAGGTCCGCAGAATGTCTCTATGAGATATGGGATCATCCCAGTATCCTGTTACATTTACATACTTGTCAAACCCCTTGTGAAGGCTTCTGTGCAAATACATTAAAACCTCTGATTTGAAATGCTCTTTCAAATAATTAATAAGTTTGGCAACAGTTTCCGTTGTCCACATGGTGGCTTCATCCTGAATACAACCTTTTATAAAAGGGCTTTTCTGCATGTCCTGTTACTTAGTAAGACGTAGTGAAAGGATTTTACAAAAGCAACAAATGAATACTTTTCTTAAATCTGACAAAAACATCTGAAATTGCTTGTGTTTCAATAAGCTTTCTACAGGAGTAGGGCGCTCGAAGTGACCGCGCGGTTTGAGACGCCATGTTACTTACTCCGTGGCCCATCCCGGCAGAGGTTCGAGTCCTCCCTCGGGCATGGATGTGTGCGTTGTTCTTAGCATAAGTTAGTTCAAGTAGCGTGTAAGTCTGGGGATCGATGACCTCAGCAGTTTGGTCCCTTAGAAATCCACAAACATGTGATTTTTTTTTTTTTCGAGAATAACTGACGATAGAATAGGCGCAGCACACTCCACATACCGTGTACATTGGATTTGTCGGCTCGAATTGATCTTCCCACGACCTGTTTAATCGTGGTACATGATGTGACACACTGTCGAAGTGACACGCGACTGATGGAACGTTGTGTACCACGTTATTCACTTTCGTTAGTTCTCATTTCATGTGTTTCACTTGTAAGGAAATAGAATCATGCGTCAGTTAGGTCTTTCCTTGATTTTAAACAATCGTATTAGCTTACTTTCCTCTGAACGTTTTCGTCAGACACCCCGGTCTCAGTGAATTGTTGCGTTGGACAATTTGCTTGAGATTCGACGTTTGGTTAATCTGGTCTTCTCTTTCAGTAAGCCAGTGCGAAAAAGCATTCGAAGATCGCTTGCTTTCCAAATCAAATTTTTCTTGCAATTTACTGTCATGTTCAGCAGTAATGTTATCTATTCTCGTAGATAGCTGCTGAACAGTGTCCGACGAAGTTTCTTGTGCTTTACTGCTAGTCGGAACTTCGTCCGTCAGTTTCTTTATAGTCTCAGGTAAGCCTTCGTGAGCTGATCTTAGTTCCGAAATGTAGGCCTTTCATTCTTTCGCCATGTCCATCCACTCTTCACTCAGATCCTCTAGCGTAGACGACAATGTCGCCTCTATTGACGAAATTACGCTTAATTCTGTCGCCGGTGTTTTTTTGTGCCGAAGAAATTTTGCCTGTTACGTTCATAATACTGTTCGTGGTCATAGCAATTAATTCTAATCAACAGAAAATTTCTGTTAGTGGCTGGTTCAGTCGATGCAGAAACACAGTCCTCGGATTCGTAATCAGTATACGTTTCAGATTCTATACTAGATTGCTATTTCACAATTTTAGCCATTACGCGACTAAATAAAATATTCGAACAATATCATTGTAGGTATATCAGCTTCAAATAAATAGTTAATATTGCTCCCGCTGTTATTAATTACCAACTGAAGGCCAGTTATTAATTAAAGGCGCACTCATAACGGAAAACAATCTAGCAGTGCTTCGCCACCTGGCTCACATAGCACAATCCACCTGCCATTTTGTTTGCAATATTCATGAAGGAATTAGAATTAATTTTGTTACTTATGAATCGAATAAATCCAATTATGAACCTCAAACAAACCAGAATTGCGGTTCAGTGGGAACCAAAATAAATCGGAAACAAGTAATAATATCTTAATTGAGAATTGCTTGATCCCAGTGCACCGACTGAAGTTTTCCAGTTTGTCTCGTCCAAGTTGTGTTTCTTGTAAATTGTTAGCGCATGAAAAATAAAAGATTCAATATTTTTAATAACAAGAAATATTAATATGTCACAACTTATTTCTTATATTCTTAAAAAACTCAAATTTGTTGCTGAATGATCAGGATATTAAAACATACCAGTGTTAATAATTACTCTATCTATTCCTTGCAATTAAATATCAGACTTTTTAACTTCCTTTTCGTCGATCAGATAATCTTTTTATCTCAATACTTTTTGAATTAGCCACAGTAGGGGGACTGGATACTTTTCAAATGAAATTAACTTTCAAACAGCGTTGAAAGTATTTATTTACAACTTCCTTCATGAGTTAATGGTAATATCGCGCATTTCATAAGTGTGTTCTCCGAGACCGTTAATAATGGTATGATTTATTTAAGAAAATTATAGCAATTTATTGCCGTTGACTGATTATATGGTCAACATTACCAAAGCGGAGCAGGTCCGATTTTAATTAAAAAACATATTGTGATAGCCCTGCAATAACGCTCGCCGTCAAGGAATACATTTTACTATTCACAAAAGAAGTTCGCTTAGATAGATGGAGAATATAAACATTTCATCTTATGATGGCATTAACTATTCACATGAACTAATAACAGTTACATTATCAGTTACTGGTAATGCTATAGGTGTGGCTCATCTGTGTGCTAAAAATTATACATGGAATGGTTTTACACAGAAAGAACTTACATGAGTTTAAGATCGTACGGGATGAGCAAAAGAAGTGGGAAGAAAATAGTGCGGTTAGCCCTTGTCTAATAAAGACCATAGTAAAATAGACATGGATGTAGTTACATTATCTTTCATAAATACATGAGAAATGTAGGTAGTACGATAAATATCTTGAACAACAGTTGCATTGATTAATCATTTTTCTTGAAATCTGTTACGCGTCGTGCCCAAGAGAAAGATAGCCTAGGGAACCAACTTTATTGATTTTATACCGTTTTCATATATCATACAGTCATCCTATGTTACCCATTATTCATAATCGTTACCATGGATAGCTCTGTTATGTGTGGACGTATGTATTACTGGTAGTGCTTGTCAGATTGTAGACTCTGAATAACTTTATTGTTCTCGATGTAGTCGTGTGGGAACATCCGCTGAGTTTAGTTTTCAAAGCTGCTTTCACCGTGACTGGGTTGGAGATATCAATTTGTCCTGTACGTTTTAAAGAGTACGTCTTGTATCTGGTCAGGCACACCAACGCACAAGGTGTGGAAATGTCCACCAAACTCTTGTTAAAATTTGAACGGTAAAATGGTGTGAGACTTGAGTGTCTTTAGCATCCAACCGATTGGGCAACATGCTTTGGTTGAGATTTCGGCAAGATGCCACATTTCATAATGTTCGTTATCTCTGCAGTAATTAAGAACAGTTATCACGAGACCTGCGTAACTAAAGTCTGCATGTTTCAGTTCTGTTGTTTTCAAATTAGTATTTGGAAGGATCACTTGATTTTTTTATCCAACCACATTAGAATTATTCCATTGTGCTCTACAGAATTTTTTGATCAGCATGAATGGTCCCAAGTATGTTTGATGGCAACGGCTTTCCACTTTATGGGAATGATTGGGATCTTCTTTGATGTGGTGAACTTAGATTCTAATGACTGTTTTTGCCACAGGTAACGAGTGTTTGACTTCTATTGCGTTCACATGAGCACCTTCTGATGACGTGATCCTTTGCTGAGAGATTTATGTGGAGAGAGTTTACGTACCTTCCCAACCCAATTTCCCCCTTCCCTCCTGCAAGGAACCGTACGGTTAAGATGACTTTGCTTTGTTAACATGTTGCTAAAATCGAGGAGAGAATACTTCTCTGATACTAAATGTCATCTTTCATGGAATACAGTTCAGTAATCATTTCCCCCAAGTACCTTCCAGCGCTCCTTTCCACCTTTTAAGATTATTGACAGTAGCTGTCCTGCTTCAGAAATGTCTTTTAAAATGCATACTGAAACTGATTCCAGCGTCAGTCGTTCTGAAGAAGCACAGTGGCTTCATAAAGTCCATGCTATATGGCGAAAGATATATCCCATAGTTTAATAAAAATCAAATTTCATCATCAGACAATAACATAGCGATAGATAGCATCAGTGAGTAAAGTAAAGCAAAAAGAGAGAACGATGAGAATCATTTATTTTTATATTATTATATACCTATACTTTCAGTCGTATGTAACTAGTATTTTACTAGTCACTTGCTCCCATCGCTTTGCGCTTTATTTAACTTATAATTATGCACGTCATTCTCTTGTTTCTTTTGTGTGTTGATTACGCTAGTATGTGCCCCTGGTAAATTTTTGGGTAACTAATTCATTTTAATCGCTCATTTAGTATCCACTTTTTGTGTGGTAAATCTGTTGATATATTTCTGTTTGCTTTACTCATTTGTAAACTGGTGATATCTATAAAGCCGAAACCAGTAATCAATTTTAATTAAATATGACTGACCAAGAAATTAGCTTTTATAATCTAAACCGATACATAAGTCACCGTCCTCTTCAGGGGGTACAAACGGCCACAATAAGAACAAGTAGCGGTAACTCTATGTAACTGTAGAAGCTCTAGACAGATGACGGAAGACGGACTCTGGGAAGCGGTCAATCGTGGTAAGCTCTGTTGGTCTTGTTTTTCTCCTGAGGCCGGAAATTGGTATCCTCGTTCATACTTTATCCGTTGCTGCTCTCATGCATTCTGTCAACATAAGTTTCATCCATGATCACTATTTTTCCCTACATCATTCCTTCAGTCAGAGCAGTGAAATTGGATGAGTATCGAAGTAGGTGCATTAGTCGCATTATCCTGCAGCAATGACTCCGTGGAGTAGAGTCCTTATCTCTCGTGACCAGTGCTACTTCGTTTAGTACCCCGTCAGTAAACCGTGTCTTGAATATTGTTCTGCAACACGTCTTGAAATATGTCCGTATATTTCTTTTTGCCTCCCTCAAAGTCCAATTTTCTACTGCATACGAATGTTTGCTGCTAACGTAGCTCTTTATCTGTCCCTCTCTGGTTGTATAATTTTTTGCCTGAACTGTTCTAACATCCATTGCACTTGCATCATTCGCTGTGATACAATTTCCAAGGTACCTCAAGAAAGTCACCTGTGGCAGCTTTCAAGGTTGAAGAGCCCGACCGCGTTCTGCAATCCGTAGCATGTGCAATTCATAACTTTTTCTTTGATTTTGTAGATCTTCACCTCACACTGCCTGTTAATACACTCCTGAAAATTGAAATAAGAACACCGTGAATTCATTGTCCCAGGAAGGGGAAACTTTATTGACACATTCCTGGGGTCAGATACATCACATGATCACACTGACAGAACCACAGGCACATAGACACAGGCAACAGAGCATGCACAATGTCGGCACTAGTACAGTGTATATCCACCTTTCGCAGCAATGCAGGCTGCTATTCTCCCATGGAGACGATCATAGAGATGCTGGATGTAGTCCTGTGGAACGGCTTGCCATGCCATTTCCACCTGACGCCTCAGTTGGACCAGCGTTCGTGCTGGACGTGCAGACCGCGTGAGACGACGCTTCATCCAGTCCCAAACATGCTCAATGGGGGACAGATCCGGAGATCTTGCTGGCCAGGGTAGTTGACTTACACCTTCTAGAGCACGTTGGGTGGCACGGGATACATGCGGACGTGCATTGTCCTGTTGGAACAGCAAGTTCCCTTGCCGGTCTAGGAATGGTAGAACGATGGGTTCGATGACGGTCTGGATGTACCATGCACTATTCAGTGTCCCCTCGACGATCACCAGAGGTGTACGGCCAGTGTAGGAGATCGCTCCCCACACCATGATGCCGGGTATTGGCCCTGTGTGCCTCGGTCGTATGCAGTCCTGATTGTGGCGCTCACCTGCACAGCGCCAAACACGCATACGACCATCATTGGCACCAAGGCGGAAGCGACTCTCATCGCTGAAGACGACACGTCTCCATTCGTCCCTCCATTCACGCCTGTCGCGACACCACTGGAGGCGGGCTGCACGATGTTGGGGCGTGAGCGGAAGACGGCCTAACGGTGTGCGGGACCGTAGCCCAGCTTCATGGAGACGGTTGCGAATGGTCCTCGCCGATACCCCAGGAGCAACAGTGTCCCTAATTTGCTGGGAAGTGGCGGTGCAGTCCCTTACGGCACTGCGTAGGATCCTACGGTCTTGGCGTGCATCCGTGCGTCGCTGCGGTTCGGTCCCAGGTCGACGGGCACGTGCACCTTCCGCCGACCACTGGCGACAACATCGATGTACTGTGGAGACCTCACGCCCCACATGTTGAGCAATTCGGCGGTACGTCCACCCGGCCTCCCGCATGCCCACAATACGCCCTCGCTCAAAGTCCGTCAACTGCACATACGGTTCACGTCCACGCTGTCGCGGCATGCTACCAGTGTTAAAGACTGCGATGGAGCTCCGTATGCCACGGCAAACTGGCTGACACTGACGGCGGCGGTGCACAAATGCTGCGCAGCTAGCGCCATTCGACGGCCAACACCGCGGTTCCTGGTGTGTCCGCTGTGCCGTGCGTGTGATCATTGCTTGTACAGCCCTCTCGCAGTGTCCGGAGCAAGTATGGTGGGTCTGACACACCGGTGTCAATGTGTTCTTTTTTCCATTTCCAGGAGTGTATTTTGTTCCTCTGCTGAAGCGCCTTCGATACCTCGTATTCATTTCTATCATATAGGATGCATTTTCACTTCAGAACGACAGGCTGCTTGCAAGACGAAGACTGGAAACATGGAGGAATTCATGGCAGAAATGCACGCCCATATAGAACATAACTTGTCGATTGGATAATCGGTGACGATAGAACGGCGAGTCGTAGTGGAGAGACGGACCGTAGACCGAATCCTCTGTATATGGGACCACACTGACAACGGTTCACGTCCTAACGAGATACGTCCACCCTCACTGTCGAAACCTCAAATTCAATGCTGAGCCGGTAGTACGACTAAGAGCATGGTATGGAGCAGCGCTTAGGTCTGTGTTGTGGACCACTGTTCAGAGTGGCAGTGGGAGCGAGGGGTGGAAAGAGATCGCATATGTGTGTGTGTGTGTGTGTTGGCGGGGGAGGGGCATGGTGCTGTCGCCCTGCTGCAACACGTGTCTGCGACGTACAGTCGTGGAACCACCAGTCTTCTGTTGGACGGTGGTGGGCAAAGACAGCTGTTGTAGCATTTGTGTCACAGTTGACACCCTCTTTAAACAAGTGTATCACTTCAATTACAAAATCCACTCATCATAGGTTGGTATCGTCACTACATTGTCATCTCTCTATCACAGTACGATGTGTTTATGAAATCAACCATCTTCAAAGAATAGTTATTTATTTTTGTGTAAATCTGGGTCTGTAATTCACGCGGCACTCATTGGTGCAAAGTATTGAAAAGTTCGACTTAAGTTCAGACCGCAGTAATTAAAGAGAACAATTTGGAAACGCTAATAATCTCATCTAATTCATGGCTGACTCTTTTTAAAAGTTCCATGTCATCTGTTAGAACCAAAAAGACAGAGAAACATACTAAAACTACATGAACTTATAAAGTTGCGAACCAAATATATGAATTTATATTATTATTATTAATAAAAATAATAATTTGAAAGCAGATCTTGTTATACTTGCTGGCTGGACAAGTGTCGTGCACGGTAGAATGCGCGTACAGTTGCGCAGCTATTGGTGTCGTAACCGCACGTGTGTCGTGACATATTTAATTTAGAAGAAAGCTCTCAGCCCAGAGATGACGCAGGACTTTGAGGTCACCCATTTCTCCGTACAGCAGCGACTGTCTACAGGAGTAAAACGGTGATAGGGTCAAGGTGCGATTTCTCAGGTCTCTGTGGTTGGAGATAGTACAGAATGTCTTAGGATGCTAGACTATGGGGGTAGGTATGGAGATGATAGTGTAAGTGAGACTGGTCTGCTTTTCACTGCTTCTTCACGAGTTAGCAATGAACATGCACAAGACCAGACACTGGTTTATAAAAATAAACGTTACACCCAATTACCAAAAACAGCGGCCACATTATAACTTTGTTAACATTCATGTGAAGAAAGCACTGTCTGGTACTACAGACTGTCTTGCTCTAATCGAGCCCATAAAGTACATGTCACATTGTAAGTGGTACACAGATGTACATTCCTGTAGATAAATGAATGATGGTAACCTACAACTCTAGCCCAGATGCACATACAGGTAAGATTTTACATGTCGTTCTTAGTGCACAAAGTCGAGTCTGACTGCTGACTTACATTAGCACCTGATTAGACTCATTCATCCAAAGTGGCTGTCACTGGATCTCTTCTGTTCTCTGGAACTCTCGAACTCTGCCTTGCTTAGTGCTTGATGGCCTCCACACACGGTGTTCAGGCTGTTTGCTTATAGGTGATCTTATAGATGATAGGTGACAGCGTCACTTTTTACCTCCAGTTTGCTATAATTAATTGTGGAATCCATGGTTCTCAATGTGTTTGACCTCTTAATGGACAGATGAAAGTAGCTTGCTCCATGCGCCTCTATGTTACAAGGATTACTGCTAATACTCACACTTGATTTTTCTTTTCTTTCTGGTAACTTTCCGCAATCTGGTAAATCAATCAGTTAGTGACAATATCTTTATTTGTTACTAGCAGAAAAATTCTGAAACTAACGCTGAAGATGAATGCCGTAAAGCGTACTATACCACTTATCAAAAAAGGGATTAATAAACTGACTAATTAGTTTCAGAAAACCAATAATTATATGGAACAGTTTTACCGGATTATTTGGAAGAGTAAAAGTGTGTTAGCAATAACAATAATCATAGAGTGCTCTTTATAGCAATCACTTTCACAAAACATAAAATTCATTTGAGACATTACAATGCCGTTGCTAGCAGCAGAAATCTTTCAGTATTCAACATCCTGCTAGCATTCAATGTCAACAATTCTTTTGGCTGAAGGTCATCACTTTCATTTGGATATTACTTTTTTAATAAGTGGTTTGCATAGGATTGGTTACCTTTACCAGAGTAGTTGTCGTTTATGGCATACATACAGGGTGATTCATATTAAAATTTAAAAGCCCGTTAAGCTACATGTACAACACCAATACAGTATAATTTAATATGTGACACATGGATCCACAAATGTCGGGAAACACACCAAAAGAGGATGACAGATTTTGAGCATGTGACGTCATAGTATCACTTAGCTCAATATACGTTCAGTAGTTGAGCCTATTGGTCTATCTCACCTGATCATCCCAATGTTTCTGTTGTTGCTCCAGGCCTCTGTGCATGAGCTTGTTGTGTGGGGTTCAGGGTTCGAGTCCCTTGCCTGGCAAGCAATATTTTTTTGTACTGTGTTATACAATTATGTGTTTACATCGAGATAAGTTATACTACTTTAATTTTCCAGTCTCACGGTCTCTGCTGTTTCACTACAAAGTACAGTACAACGAAAACCTACTGTACCGCATCACACGTAAATGAGTATTAGCTTCCGAACTGCGTTGCAACCAGTAAGAGACCTACGTTTTTTTCACTGCATAAGTCTGGAAACAAAAAAAGGAGGGACGAAAGGAAAGCAACACAAAATAGGTATAACTTTTGCTTTGTCACAGCGATAATAACAATCTGGTAACTTCTACATTTACAACAGATCATATTTATAAAAGTTGTTCGTGATTTACACCATTTCCTTGAATGCAAGTACTGCATCGCTCAATCATCATTTCATGCATGTACTCAAAAATACTCGCCATATTTTGGTATCTACAGTGGCAATGGCTATGCGGTCTATGAGGCCCTACTGGGGTGCTGTAAACAGCCCTTTCAAATAACACCAAAAAGGAAATATAGTGAGTTTAAATACAGGGATCTTGTCAGCTAGCGAGCTATGTGTAGCACTGCCAGCTGGAGTCCCCACAGAATACCAAGGCCGGTAGATGCGCAGATGGCAGAGCACACGTGGTTAGGGTGCTAGTAGTGGGGGCTACGGGCAGGCGTGGTGGGGGAAATTCCGAGCGCTGGAGGAGAAGTGCCATTCTAAACCGAAGCCTACACTCATATTTTTTTGTAAATATTAAGTGGGTCCCCTCCACGTCCCCACTTTCATGGTGACCATGCAGAAAGGTCTGTCAACTCTGCTTTGGTTAGTATCCAAAAAGAATAGCGCCAAAAGTGCAGTGATTTGTTTTCATCTATCTTGTTAACCATTTCTAGCTATCAAATAAGTGTCAATTTTGTGTGAAACCTAAGATTTCTCTTGTTGCAATGATAAAATTTGCTTCTTTTGCCGAAACACAGCGGAGTTTACACAGCGTTACCTCAATAACATGTTATGCAGATGCAATTGCAAGAGAATTCCGAAACTGCGGTTTATTAATTTATTAAATGAGGAAAAGTAAGGTCATTATTACGAAAAAACACGTCCTCAGCACTGAATCAATGTTGATAACTTCACTTATCTTGTTCCAAAACCTATAGCATTTCTCGTTTCACCAGCTATTTATGGCTCCTAAAAATTACATTCTTTCATCGAAAAAGTCTGTAGTTAGTGGAATAACAAGGCAGATAACGAAGTTTTGCGTAGTAACGATATGGAAGAATACTATCGTCTTTGTACGCTATCATTGGCAAAATCTCATTTCGATGTCTCAAACCGTTTATGAAATATGAGAAATGTTGGGGATATTTTACTCTGGCCAAAACTGCTGGTTCGGCGCGAATGCAAATGAGTGTGCCACTTCAGATTAATTTTCTCGAGAAATTTCTCCACACAAGTCTAAAGAAAAATTCAGTATGTTATTTTAATTGCACGTGCAGCAACATGAGTAATATGCACCAAATGCAAA
Source organism: Schistocerca gregaria (assembly GCF_023897955.1). NCBI lineage: Eukaryota > Metazoa > Arthropoda > Insecta > Orthoptera > Acrididae > Schistocerca > Schistocerca gregaria. The sequence continues at coordinate 514,229,634 of NC_064921.1, read as the reverse complement.
ACCATAGTGGCCCCTATTTTTCATTGCAAACTTTTACGAATTCCGCGCAGTGCCTTACTTCCACGTAAATATCAAAATAGCTATGACCATTAACGAAATGATAGGCACATCGTAATGGACCTGACATATAAAGGTACAAGTAACGCAAAAATTATTTTTTTTTTATCGAATAGTTTCCGTAAAATGGTTACATTGCAGGGCGTGCGCCCCGTTTCTATCATCGCCGGCCGCCGACTAGCAGATAGTGTCTGCCTCCCCTTCCGAACAAACGAATGAATTCACCGTTCACCTTGGACGAAAACTAGTCACTGCACAACGCCCACGGAATCCTGTGGGGACTCTACCAGTGGGGTTAGGATCAACAGGCCCAGTCGGTGGGTGTGCGGCGAGGTACTTTATCTGGTGATGTTACATGTCCACCATTTTTCATTCACTTTTGATGTATTTCCCGACATTTCCAGCTCCATATGTCTTACATTAAATTACTTGTCTCAACGTGAACTACATCTAATGCCCCAGTCTGTGACGCCTGGCCACCAGGAGCTGTCGCATAGCGATTTGATCCACGGATCCAGTTATATGGCTCCTTCCGTGTATAGCGATTTTACGACTATGACGTTTAGGGCCTGAAGGTGGCATCAGTGTAATGCCGAAACTGGTAGCACATAAGAAGTTCATAAAATAAATGTCTACAATACATACGAGAGTTGGTAAATTATTGCATCGAGAAACATTCCAGCCGTTGTCCCACAGTCCATAATGGATCAACAAAGACATCTACTGGGGGACAGGGTAGGGGAGGGGGGTGGAGGAGATTTAAACGTTACTAACAATCACCCTGTATAAAGTCTGGAACGTAGACACATAGTCAGAATCACATTCTTGTACACCGTTATCCGTACTGAATAGATTTGCAATCACCCCTCACTTAAACAATAAGCAGTTCATTGGCGTTATTGTGCAGTCAGTACATTAAAACTACACAATTCATAAACATTTTTTCTTTAATAACGGTTTAGATTCTATTTCACATTTACGTTATTGTACTTCGGTTACTACTACATTCAAAACTGAATGATTATTGCTCACTGGTATTACATACGGATTGGTGTTGAAATTGACATTTTCTTCAGACTACTACTATACTCATAGCTGAATTTTTCTTATATCTATTACATCCTGGGTTCCTTTCTTTTCTGTGCTTCCCTATTTGGGCAGCCTTGAGAAGAACTTGATGAAAATCCCAGGAGAAACTTAAACCTTGATTTATGTGCTTTTTACATGCATCCTAGTATGGTGTTTGAAGTTCAAAACAGCTCATATGGCAAGTTGGTATATAGAGAGTAAGGTGTGTTACCTTTAATTCGGTTGACGTTCAAGCACGGTATATAGCAAGTTTGTTACATATTGAATGAAGTAAGTTAGCATCCATGCAGTTGTGATGGTCAGTCTATTCATTTAATACATACTCACACAATAAATTTGTATGTTGATCGATTATTGCTCTTTCTGTCAGATGAGTGGAGAAGAATGATGTAATAGTAACAGTTTTAGCAAGGGGTAGTGAATTTCTTTGGTACGTTTATGCTATTTACGCTTTTGTGTTTTTATTATCATTTAAGATAATGTAGTAAGCGTGATATCGTCGTGATATCAGCTGGGATGTCGGAGAGGTTGTTGGTGAAGTGACTGATGGAATGATCTTTTAGAGTCCTACTGGCATACCAGCCGGAGTGTGTGTTCTTGGGAACAGCACGGACGCTCGGGTTGGTTGAAAGAACAAATCTCGAAAGGTGCCATACAATAATCGGAGGAAGGATAACATGAAACAGTCTACCAACACCCTGGAAAAGAATGGGTTAGAATTAGAATACATCAAGTGCATGGATGAAATAATAAAGTAATTACTTTGTAATATCCTTAATCTAACAGCGCTGGTGTCGTAAGTGATTCGGGAGTTAGCACGACGGTCACATGAGAATGTCAGGTATGTTTCATTTGCAAGCATTACATAGCAGGAAGAAAACTACAAATCTTATCCCTCTATTTCCCTGAAAATCTGTTCATATATCCACAAGCACACTCATTGAGTGTCTTCTGTGGAGCACTTCCCAGAGTTCCGCAGAATCTAATTTTAGATGAGCAATGCAATCACATCAGTAATACTGTCTTGCTGATAGTGATTGCCGACTAGCAGTTCAGACGAGGGCAGTAGCTTACTTGTCCATATTTTGTCAATGCGTAAATGTGTACCGTTCTTCAAGACACTTCATTAATCAGTGTTCATGGTTCAATGTGTCAATTCACACTCAGTAGTCATGTGTTCACACCAGAACTTCTGGAGTCCTTGGTACGCGAACATTCACGATTTTAGTGTTGAATAGATGGGCTCCTTTCAGAATCAATTCATTCAGAGAGCAGCGTATGCATCACTGATTTCCTCTGTCTGTACGAGGGTGAATATGATTACTTGTTCCACAGATAAAAGTAAGTTCAAAATTAAATCGCCCCTTTATATTTAAGGGGCCAGTTCAGCTGCCCCTGTATCATACACAAATTCCAATCGCCTGTATGAAACTTTAATATTAGGGACATTTAATCTAGTACAATTCTCTAAATGCTCTCAACAAACGCTAGGAAACCTCGGATCCTGCGATGTCTTAATTACAAACTAATGCCTGATATACACGCACAAGCACATTTCCTTTCCATGAAGGACAGACATTGGCAGAGTGTAGGAATAAATCGTTACTTACTCCCATTGACAGTAACAATAGTTGTACCAAGCTCAGTAGAGATTCAGTAACAGTAGTACCTTGAGCTAACACGACAGCTAACAGCACAAATTCGTAAACTCAACTGATTATCCACCTAGCTCAACACAAACGGGATGGTCACATTGCTCAAAATTATTATGCCATTTTTACATTTCATGGCGAGACATAGTTTCAAAAGAAACTGCTTGCTAAATTCACTATTTTGCATATGTTCAGTACAGCATAAATTATTTCATTTGTTAGAACAACATTTAACGTGCTAGTAACAGAATGTACCTGGGTCAGATAGCAAAACACATCCATCGCTAATATACACTACATAAAAAATAATAATATTCTTTACTGACACATAAGTGTCAATGGTAGTCATTTATGAAGCAACACCTTATTGATACATATATCGACATGTTCTCTACCTATCATAGGTTATGAAAATATTTTTTTAAATGTTGTTGTGGATGTAGACCACTCATCTTAAGTCTGGATGTTTATTAGAGGAAATACGCTCCTGGATTAGGAATGCTGACAGTGCTAATCGGGTCTGTATACAGCAGTTGCCACTGCGAGTTCTTTCTTAACAGTTTTAGAAATTCAGCAACTGAGGAGCAAAACATCTTCTTTAGAAGAATGAAAGGCCGATATACACTCTCAGTAGCCTCCTCATCCAAGAAGCTGGAAAACTGGCTGTTGAACTGATTTTTGCACTGTCTGGTATTACACCTTCCGATGCAATTTGGTGACCAAAGAACTTCATGTTATTTTTACTCTAGCCTGCAAGTACTTATGTAGAAGAACATTTACAGTGGGTCCGGTGACTAAGAAGATAGTGGCAGGTGAGTTTGCAACTTTCTCACTTATCGTAGACTGTGGTACAGTCAGATAATGTATTGGATTGATTAGTATCGAAGCACAGCTCCTGTTGAACGTCCATATCATTGTTGCACCTTGAGAGAAAACTACAGAAATATTTTCCGGTCCTGGGCCAATTGAACAGTTACTAGTAGTGTTCGTAATTATCTGTGGGTGATACGTCAACTGATTTTCGCTTTTAAATGGATTCATATTTTGGGAATGTAATCAGCATCAGCTATTTCTGATAAATGAAAATTTGTGCCAGACTGGGACTCGAACCCGGATTTCACGCAAGTCATGAGAAGTTGCCAGAAGCACTTCACCTATACCAACACATCCCCAGTGCTGGTACAAACCTCTCCTTCGCAGGAGAGTTTCTGTGAAGTTTGAAAGGTAGGAGGCGAGGTACTGGCAGAAGCAAAGCTGTGGGAACGAAGCGTGAGTCGTACCTTGGGTAGCTCAGACGGTAGAGCACTTGCCCGCGGAAGGCAAAGATCCCGAGTTCGAGTCTCGGTCCGGCACACAGTTTTAATCTGCCAGGAAGTTTCATATCGGTGCACACTCCGCTACAGAGTGGGAATCTCATTCTGGAAACATCCCCCAGGATGTGGCTAAACCATGTCCCCGCAATAACCTTTTTTCCAGCAGCGCTAGTTCTGCAGGGTTTGCAGGAGAGTTGTGGAGTTTGGAAGGTAGGAGGCGAGATACTGGTAGAAGTGAAGCTGTGAGGAGGGGGACGAGAGTCGTGCTTGGGTATCTCAGACGCTAGAGCTGTTTCCCGCGAAAGGCGAAGGTCCCGAGTTCGAGTCTCGGCCGGGAACACAGTTTTAACCTGCCGGGAACTTTCAATACTAGGCATTCTTAAATACTCACTGGCTCTGGATCGATGATATTTTATCTGACTAGCAGGGTCTGCTAACCAGATGTGCAGCATATTCCTGCTCCAGCAAACTGATAGAGTGAGTTTCAACAAGGAAATTAAGCGGGGAAAGACGTTTTAGGTGTGTATCATGAATTGACAAATGACTTGACGTTAGGCAACACACATTGCATATGAACGGCGCAGAGTGCCTACACACTGCCACCTCACAGGGGCAAAACCTAGACGTAAAAGAACTCTAGCGTCGTAAGAAGTATAAGTGAACATTTCAACTCTAACAAATGTAGCTCACGATTACCCACAGACAGGGTGTAATGGGTATTAGTTCAGATATTTCTATTGGTACTGAACAACGTTACAACAGTATTCACGTCATTTGCAGACTAAGAATAGCCATTACAGTTTTTATTTTTAGTCTGTTTAGTATCTCCAATTATGTGTGACAAGAACAAGCCACCAATGCTTATTTTCCACTGAGGAGCAGATCAAGTTTTGAAACGTGAACAGGTGGACACGAAACGGTTAGTCTGTACTGACGGGCGTGGTGCACTTAGTGGACCGAGCGAGGTGACACAGTGGTTAGCTCACCGGACTCGCATTCGGAAGGACGACGGTTCAAACCCGCGTCCGTCCATCCTGATTTAGGTTTTCCGTGATTTTCCTAAATCGCTTCAGGTAAATGCCCGGATGGTTGCTTTGAATGGACATGGCTGACTTCCTTCCCCAACCTTCCGTTATCCGATGGGACCAATGATCTCGTTGTTTGGTTCCTTCCCCCAAATCAACCAACCAACCACTTAGTGGTGTATTTACATCATGCACAAAACACTAGATCATGAAGTATGCCACCTGTTTGTGGGAAGACAGTTTGCTGCAAAGAAAAATCAACCAGTACACTGACGTGTGTACATCTTAAGGTAATACATATAAAAGTATCTGCGCTTGAGAAAAGAAAATATAGACAATCATTCACAAAAGCAAGCACACCTTGCACGCTATCTCTGGCACTTGGAACCAGAATGGAATGTCACATTGAACGAAAGAAAAAATTCGCAGGGGGTAGAGAATGGGATGGGGTAGCAGGGTATGGGTGGGGAGAGGGGAGAGCACTGTATGGTGGAGTGTGCACAGACTAGATGGAGGCATGACAAGACAGCCACTAGGTGCAGCGTTTCGAGGCTACGGGTCAGGAACTTGGGGAGCGTGGGGACAATTGGAAGCAGAAAAGGAGAGGTCAGGAAAGAGGAAAGACAAGCTGGTACTTTGAGAGAGGGCGGCAAGCAAAGAGGGAGAGTAGACGAGAATAAGGAGGAGGTGACAGAACAGATAGGGAGGATACTAATGGGTGGAGGGTGTGGGGACAGTAGATTAGCATACGTAGATGCCGGTATAATTTCGGGAACGGTGAATCTGTTGTAATGATAACTCCCATCTACAGTGATCAGTAGAGCTGGTAGAAGAATGGAGGGTGTAGTGGCAGTCATTGAAATCAAGCATGTTATGTCAGTTGCATGTTCTGCTACAGGGTGGTCTATTTTGTTCTTGCCGGTGATCATTCATCCTGGCAGATAGCTGGTTGGTAGTCATACCGATATAAAAAACTGTGCAATGATTGCAGCAGAGCTGTATATGACATGGCTGTTTTCACAGGTGGCTTGGCCTCTGAAGGAGTAGGACAAACCTACAAACGAACAGGGAAAAAGGTGTTCGGTGGGTGGATTGGGTAGGTCTTGAACCTGCGTCTTCCACAGGGATCCCTGTGGCAAGGGCTTGCAGACATCGGCATGGTTGTCCTCCCTAGATCACAAATTTTTCTTTGCTAATTTAACCATTAGCATTAATTACAGAGATCACCTTCTTCGTTGAGGAATTCTTGCTGTCTTGAAGAGAGATACAAGACCCAAGCTACGATAGTAACAAAGATTTGTAGACTGCTGGTCTAAAACTGTTCCCAACGCTTTCGCTGTGCGTCATGTTGTTAAGTAGCAAGTAGCAGATCGTATATTTTGCTTTCGTTTGTAATAGGCATTAACATCAATAAGCGTTTCTCAAAATTACTGACTTGTAAGTAATAATCATGCCACATTCTTAATAGCCAAACTTAGATCTCCAAATTTACTGTTCCGAAGAGTGCACCAAAGAAATCATTATGAATTTTCTATGGTGTTAATTGCATCGATCACCTTTTTATGAAAGTGATAACTACTTTCCCAAGGTCCCAATTTTGACAGAGCCTTCCTCAAAAAACGAGTTTCCTCTTAAATTATGGGTAAATTTATGTTACTAGTTAATGCAGTTTTCGAATATTTTATGCCCAGACAATTAACATATCTTGCTTTTCTTCCAAAAGTCAGTCAGGAAGTTGATGAGGCTCTCAGCTTAAAATGGAAATGCAGAAGTATCTAGAATCTTTCAGAGTCTGTATAATTCTCCTTCACAATGAAAATCTACGAGGGTGCTATTTAAGGAAGGGATAGGTCTTTGGAATACCACAAACAACGAAGAATATTTTCTTTAGCAAAATAAAAATATTTACGGTAGTATAAATAAGTAAAATAACTGATGATAGTCGAAGTAGAGAGGATATAAAATGTAGACTGGCAATGGCAAGGAAAGCGTTTCTGAAGAAGAGAAATTTGTTAACATCGAGTATAGATTTATGTATCAGGAAGTCGTTTCTGAAAGTATTTGTATGGAGTGTAGCCATGTATGGAATTGAAACATGACCGATAACTAATTTGGACAAGAAGAGAATAGAAGCTTTCGAAATGTGGTGCTACATAAGAATGCTAAAGATTAGATGGGTAGATCAGATAACTAATGAGGAGGTATTGAATAGGATTGGGGAGAAGAGACGTTTGTGGCACAACTTGACTAGAACAAGGGATCGGTTGGTAGGACATGTTTTGAGGCATCAAGGGATCACAAATTTAGCATTGGAGGGCAGCGTGGAGGGTAAAAATCGTAGAGGGAGACCAGGAGATGAATACACTAAGCAGATTCAGAAAGATGTAGGTTGCAGTAGGTACTGGGAGATGAAGAAGCTTGCACAGGACAGAGTAGCATGGAGAGCTGCATCAAACCAGTCTCAGGACTGAAGACCACAACAACAACAACAATGTAAGAAGCATTTAACACTTAAATGAAAACCAAACACCCACCACAAGAGGAACATCGAATCGTTCATTTCAAAAGTAGTCAGCAGGAGCCTCAACACGTTTTTTACACTGGATGACAAGAGGATCGATTCCTCTTTCGTAAAACGTGGTCGGCCGCTGACGGAGCCACAGCCGCGTCCACTATAGCACTTTCTCGTCCGACTGAAACCGACGTCCATTCAAGTCTTTCGTCAGGTCACCAAATATGTAAAAACCGTACGGTGAAAGATGCGGGCTGTACGGAGGATATTGCTGTGCTTCCCAACCAAATCGCTGAAGCGTAATCTCCGTCCGATTGACAGTATGGAGGCGGCCGTTATCGTGGAACAGAACGATGCCGTCTCACTGCATTCCTGGGGAATCTTGAATTCGTAGCGGTTTCTGCACAGTGCACTGATAACGCTGCGCATTGATTGTGATTTTACACCCGACGAACTCTACGAGCATCGGTCACCTGGAGTCAAAGGTAAATGCCATCCTAACCTTACCGGGACTTGTACGAACAGCTTTGGATTTCTTTGGCGGGAAAGATGTTAGATGTTTCCGCTGTTAGCTTTGCCGTTTTCCGTTGGGTTGGAAATTGTTGCACCGCAAAGGGTCTGATGGCCGTCTTCGACTGCAGGGGCAGTCTGCTCGTCGAGTTACACAAGCGTGGAGCCACAATGATTGCGCAACGCTATGCACAAACTTCGACGCGCCATGAAGTGAAAACGCTCAGGAATGCTGTCGAGCGGCATCATCCCATTGCACCATAAAGCCCGCCCCCACACTGCCAATCAGACGGTAGCTGCCCTTTAGCGATTAGGTTGGGTCACGCTGCAACATCATCTGTACAACCCGACATCTTCACCAGGTGATTTCTACGTCTTTGGGGGCCTGAAGAAAGAAATGCGTGGACATCAGTTTCAGTCGGCGGGAAAGTGGAAAGGTGGGTGCGGTTGTGGATATGTTCTACGAAACAGGAATTGATCGTCTCGTCCTAGAGTAGAATAAATGACTTAATGTGTGTGATGATTACTTTTGAATGGAACCATTCCTTGGTCCCGTTGTGGTGGTTGTTGGGCTTCCATTTGACTGCCCTTCATATTATGGAGATCATCTCATTATTGAGGAACTTCGTTTTTATTGTCAGCAGAATTAAACGCCTATTTTAGCTCTAGACGAGGAAAGCGTTCTGAAGGTTGAAGACTAAGCATCTGTGCAACTGGACCTGTTTCTTTATCTGATCACCATTTTCATAAACAATATTATCGCCATCCCTAACAACACGCTTGCGTGAGTTATCTCTAACTGTTTTGTTAGCAGTTAACAGCCTTCTTATCTTGGAAAATGAGATTGGTAAGAGACGTATCTCAATTATACGTCCTAGCATCTGATGTTGCACATCGTTAAGCGCAACATCTTGTACACTGCACCGTCTTTGGTAGTCTCTTGCAAATATCTTTGAAGACAAATGGACTCTTCACAATAGTATAATGTTACCAGACTGTGAACAGATTATTTTGTTTGCCCACGGAGAGGATCGCAGGGTCCAATGGTCATTGTCAAGCCTGTAACTATTCCGCGCCTTATCGCTTTGCGTAGACGCTGTTTTACTTATGTAATCCACACAGCGCCGCATTTACACGCAAAAGGCTGCTGCCTGGACGCCTCACACCACAAAACTTTTAAATCAATGACTTTGTTTCAATATTGTGTTATGAATCCTCTTCGTATCGTAAATGATGAAGGTGTAGTTGTTCTGTATGAACTTAACGGCTGAAATTTTTAGTGAACCGATTTCAAGGTGCCAAACTTGCTTTTTTTTAGAATTGAGAAATGCTTTAACTAATGCACACTAAACCTAACACGACCTAATGAGGAGAAACAATGTCCTCTATGCCCTGCAATAACCGCAGTAATAATAATGATTCGACATCAGCCGCGCGGTCTGAGGAGCCTTACCACGTTTCGCGTGGCTCCCCTCGTCGGAGGTTCCAGTCGTCCTTCGGGCATGGTGTGTGTGTTGTCCTTAGCGTAAGTCAGTTTAAGTTAGATTAAGTAGTGTGAAAGCCTAGGGACCGATGACCTCAGCAGTTTGGTCCCTCCAATGATTCGAGTAACACATTAATAAACTCAATCTGACTAACGAAGTAACTGAAGTTATCCTAGGAGCGTATACGATGGGCTTTCAATAAGTAAGGCAACACTTTTTTATCTGAAAGCAGTTTGGTTTTACACAGGATTCCAATACATCATATTATTCCCCACTCTTTTAGCGACAAAATCCTATTTTTCAGCATAATCTCCGTTCAATTCGACGGCCTAACGTGAACTGACTGGGAGGGCCTGCATGGTACCACTCTACTGATGGACGTCGGGGCCAACGTATTACTGCATCAGTATCTTCCCCATCATCCACGCACCATCTCCTGCGAAGCGTATCCTTCATTGAGCCAAACAGATTGGCGTTGGAAGGCGCGAGATCCGGGCTGTAGGGTGGATAACGAAGAACAGCCCAATGAAATTTTTCTGAGCTCTTGTTGGGCGGGCAGACTTGTGGCAGGCTTTGCGTTCTCTTGGAAAAGGAGAAGGTCGTTTGCTTTTTTTTGTGGCGACGAGCACTATGAAATCGTTTCTTCAGTTTCCTGAGGGCAGAACAATACATTTCAAAGTTGGTCTTTGCACCATGAGGGCGGACATCAAACAGAATAGCCCTTCAAAGTCCCAGACTTTATCGGCTGAGGATGCAGCTTTGAACTATTTCTTCAGAGGACATGTGGTGTAGCACCATTCCATGAATTGCCCTTTTGTTTCTGATTCGACGTGACGAACCTACGATTCATCGCCTGGGATGATGTTCGACAAAATATTGTCACGATCAGCCTCGTAACCCGCAAGCAAATCGGCGCGGATGATCCTTCATTGCTCATTATAGTCTTCTGTTGGGTGGCGAGGAACCCAGCGGGCTCACATCTTTGCGTACCCCAGCTGGTGGACGAGTTTGTGAGCACTATCGATCGATCTCCTTGAAAGAGAGTGTCCGCCCAATCCAAAACGGCAGGAGTCACAGCCGTGTGCGGCCGGGCGCCACTCGGGAGATTGGATGAGTTTGTACGACCTTGGTGCGATGATAACAGACGCCTCTCCTAACGATTCGCCGAGTGTTTGTACACTGCCAAGTCTCCGTAGACATTCTGCAAGCTCCTATGAATATCTGAGATGCCCTGTCTTTCCGTCAAAAGAAATTCAATGACAGATTTCCGCTTGGAACGAAACTCCGTTACAGGCGCCAACGTGAAGGCTACACATAGCGAAGCAACCTATCGGAAGTTCGTGAAACTATAGGGGCTGAAGCGAGAATATTCCATGATGCCTCACAACAAACTCTACCATTTCTTCAACCGAAACTGACCGAGAAAAAAAAGCGTTTGCAACACTTGTTGAAAGCTCCTCGTACAATGTCCTGGCAACCTAATACAGGTATTGGACAAAAGAATGGAAACGTCGCGGGAAATGCGTGAGTGAACATTAACACAGATTCTAACCAAATCTACAGGTTGCACTGTTGTATTTGACCATGAATGGTGTCAGTGTCATATCGCCTATTGGTAGCAAATGACCGTCGTGATCAGAGCAATATTCTGTGCATTATGTCGGAACTTAGTGAATTCTGTATCTACATAGATACTCTGCAAATCACTCGTAAGTGCCTGGCAGTCAGTTCATTGAATCACCTTCATAATAATTCTCTATTATTCCACTCTCGAACAGTACGCGGGGAAAACGAGCACCTAAATCTTTCCGTGCGAGCTCTGGATTTCCCTTATGTTACTATGATGATCGTTTCTCTCGATGTGTTGCACGGTGCCAACAAAATATTTTCGCATTCGCAGGAGAAAGTTGGTGATTGAAATTTTGTGTGAATATTCCTTCGCAACGAAACTCCTTTGTTTTAATGGTGTCCATCCTAAATCCTGTATCATGTCCTTCACACTCTCTGCCAAATTTCTCGATAATACAAAACGTGCTGCTCTTTTTTTTTTTTAACTTTCTCGATGTCCTCCGTTAATGCTATCTGGTAAGGGTCCCAGACCGCGCAGCAGTACTCCAAAAAAGGACGGATAAGGCTGGTGTAGGCAGTCTGTTTAGAAGATCTTTACATTTTCCAAGTGTTCTGCCAATAATAGGCCGTCTTTGGTTTGCGTTCCCCACATGTTCCGTCGTTCTTCCCAATTTAAATTGTTCGTGATTGTAATTCCTAGGTATGTAGTAGAATTTATGGCCTCCGAAAGTGTCAAAACTGTTGGTGTTCGTATGGCAGGTGCTTCAGTAAACAAAATGTCGAAGTGTTTGGTGTTTCTAGAGGCAAAGAGGATATTAGCATCCATAACGTCACAATGCGGACAAAACTGTTTGTTGGGTGATCGTTACAGACAGTCGTCGAAGAGGATTATGACGAAAAAAAAAGTAAGACAGTTTCAAAGGTCACTGCAGAACTGAAAGTCGTACTGGGGGAACCCTGTCAGCACCTAAACAACACAAAGGCAGCTCTAGAAACAGAGAGTTGGTGGCCTATCTGGAATTCCAACGAATACCTGTGATACAAATGCCCGTAACAGGGAAACGTGATGCCGAAGTCATAAAACCTGGCCTGTGGAGAAATGGAAGAAAATCATTTGGTATGACGAGTCTTGATTCACACTGTTTACAACTTCTGGCTAAGTTTATGCCCCAAGTGTGAAACATAGTAGGAATCGTGAATTCGGAGATTGTTTGGGCAGCAATATTGTGGTACTCCATGGATCCCAGTGTTACTTTGCATCGTCGCACTGCTGCCAAGAACGATGTGACCATTTTGGCTGAGCAGGTCCATCCCATTGTACAATATTAGGCCCTAAGTGGTAACGCTGAGTTGGAAGACGACAGGGTCCTCGTTCACACAGCTCGCATCGTTCAGGAATTGTTTTGTGATCACGAGGATGAACTGTCGCTTCATTCTCGGCCACCACATACACCAGAGCTCAATATTACTGAGCGTTTTTGGTTTACTTTGGAGAGAAGAGTGTGTGGTCGTTATCCACATCTATCATCGTTAGTTTCTATTTCCGGGAATAATAGTATAATATTCTCGTGAAAAACATACCGGACCTGAATTTATCCATTTAAGACGAATGGAAACTGTTTTGAATTACATCGATTTAGGCGTGGTAATGTGTTGTGTTTTTGGTGTTTCCATCCTGTATATAACAGCCATAGCTCCGGAAATTGAATATTAGTGAAAGTCTATCTAAAGATCCTAACAGTATCTGAAGTGTTGTAGTGAGCAACTCTAACGGGCGTTCAATGTAGACACAGACCTCTACTGTAATCTTCATATCCACACGTGAAACCGTGCATAAGTGATAGGACACAGACGTAAAGTTGGCTGAATGAGGCTGCAGTTCCAAAGATCGGAATATGCGTGACATGCAAAGGCTCCCTAGACACTTAGATATCATCCTCTATTTGAGACGACTTGTTGAGCATGAATAAGTACACTTTAGCATGATCAGGTAAATCAGTGTCAGTCGTCAAAACCTACCTTGTTAACTGAAATGCATGCATTAAAACGGGGATGAGTGCTGTCAGAAACATGGGAAGCCGTCTGCGGTATGGAGTACTTGACGAAAATTATACAGTACAACACTTACCTTTGACAAAGATAGCGTCTCCTAACACAGTTGAGCACGAAATGGCAGCAGATGAACGGTCACGCCAATTTGCATTTAAATACTCAGTAAATGACTCGGGATAGTTGAAATGAGAAACAGTATTTCAGTTTAGATTATATAATTGATTCAATGAACAAAGCAACAGGTGACCCCCCGGAATCACAAAGACACGTGAAAGAGTGTCGGATATACCAGCATGATATGAACTCAATTCCACAAAAGGCACGAAGCCTGACTTGACTGTATAATGCTTCATGTCAAACGACAAAAGTTCAATTCTGTAACCAGACTAGGGTCTGCTGATTTCACAAGACGCGAACAAATTGCAACACCACGCTGAATAAATGTTCACTTCCGCAAGCGCTTCTGCAGTTCATAGCAAGATCAGTAAGACGAAATTAGTGAAACGTTTACCAATGGAAAACGAAGATCTCACGAATTATTTAACAGACTGGTCTTGCATATGAACAATTCCTTCGGATAACCGCGATAAATAGAATAATCTCACCAAGACTTCAAAGCAGTAACAGCTAAGTTAAATACCAAACAGCCTTCTCCGCGAAATCCCAGGAACCAATTGTCGTTCGAATACCAAATCGCTGGCGTGCAAGAAAACCGCTCAAGCGCTGATTCGCCGACACTCGCGACAGAAGCGTCCTCGAAATTCATAGAGAGAACAAGTCAAAGAGACTGACTGTGGTTAGACGATACTGAATGCAGAAACATTATTGTAAAATAAATGAGATAAAGTAAGAGAATAACTGAAAAATTTTAAGTGCCCAATTAACAAGCACGTTAAGCTGATATGAATTAAGTTACCGTTCATCTCACACTGCTCTCCTTCTCGTCAAAATCCCAGTGGTGATCGGTAAAATACGTTGCACTTCAGTAGGGAAAGTATTTAAAAGAAATGTTAACAGAATTTCGACAGTATGAAGTGACTTGTATTTGTCATAAAGTCGCTTGTTCCCATACCTAATGTTTTTCCAAAACAGGACCAATTGTTGTCCGACGTGCATTCTTTAGCTTTTGAAGTCGCGTCAAACTACACTCCTGGAAATTGAAATAAGAACACCGTGAATTCATTGTCCCAGGAAGGGGAAACTTTATTGACACATTCCTGGGGTCAGATACATCACATGATCACACTGACAGAACCACAGGCACATAGACACAGACAACAGACCATGCACAATGTCGGCACTAGTACAGTGTATATCCAGCTTTAGCAGCAATGCAGGCTGCTATTCTCCCATGGAGACGATCGTAGAGATGCTGGATGTAGTCCTGTGGAACGGCTTGCCATGCCATTTCCACCTGGCGCCTCAGTTGGACCAGCGTTCGTGCTGGACGTGCAGACCGCGTGAGACGACGCTTCATCCAGTCCCAAACATGCTCAATGGGGGACAGATCCGGAGATCTTGCTGGCCAGGGTAGTTGACTTACACCTTCTAGAGGACGTTGGGTGGCCCGGGATACATGCGGACGTGCATTGTCCTGTTGGAGCAGCAAGTTCCCTTGCCGGTCTCGGAATGGTAGAACGATGGGTTCGATGACGGTTTGGATGTACCGTGCACTATTCAGTGTCCCCTCGATGATCACCAGAGGTGTACATCCAGTGTAGGAGATCGCTCCCCACACCATGATGCCGGGTGTTGGCCCTGTGTGCCTCGGTCGTATGCCGTCCTGATTGTGGCGCTCACCTGCACGGCGCCAAACACGCATACGACCATCATTGGCACCAAGGCAGAAGCGACTCTCATCGCTGAAGACGACACGTCTCCATTCGTCCGCCCATTCACGCCTGTCGCGACACCACTGGAGGCGGGCTGCACGATGTTGGGGCGTGGGCGGAAGACGGCCTAACGGTGTGCGGGACCGTAGCCCAGCTTCATGGAGACGGTTGCGAATGGTCCTCGCCGATACCCCAGGAGCAACAGTGTCCCTAATTTGCTGGGAAGTGGCGGTGCGGTCCCCTACGGCACTGCGTAGGATCCTACGGTCTTGGCGTGCATCCGTGCGTCGCTGCGGTCCGGTCCCAGGTCGACGGGCACGTGCACCTTCCGCCAACCACTGGCGACAACATCGATGTACTGTGGAGACCTCACGCCCCACGTGTTGAGCAATTCAGCGGTACGTCCACCCGGCCTCCCGCATGCCCACTATACGCCCTCGCTCAAAGTCCGTCAGCTGCACATACGGTTCACGTCCACGCTGTCGCGGCATGCTACCAGTGTTAAAGACTGCGATGGAGCTCCGTATGCTACGGCAAACTGGCTGACACTGACGGCGGCGGTGCACAAATGCTGCGCAGCTAGCGCCATTCGACGGCCAACACCGCGGTTCCTGGTGTGTCCGCTGTGGCGTGCGTGTGGTCATTGCTTGTACAGCCCTCTCGCAGTGTCCGGAGCAAGTATGGTGGGTCTGACACACCGGTGTCAATGTGTTCTTTTTTCCATTTCCAGGAGTGTATTTTCGGATAACTTCATTAGCTAGCGAGGAATTGTGCAAAGCGTACAAGATGTCTTAAGATCCACATCGTTTGACAGACTGCTGAATCGTGACGTCACAGTTACGTTACTACAACAGGGAATATGCTAAAGGGAGCTTCATATCAAATATAGACATGCATTTAAATATATTCGAAAGGATTTTTTAAGAAAGTATGTTTCAGTCATAGTAATTATACCATTACCAACCGAAAACAATTCTAAAATTTTATCTACATTTCTATTACAGCGCTGCAGGACAATGTACAGAACTTCCATAGCGGTCTTACTCATCACTGTAGGCACATCGCAAGAATGTAACAGCAAAGTAAAGCGGCCTCCACACTGAGACTTACTGTGTGTTAGGTGTAATCAGTTATTATAGCAAGTCTGAATAGCTACAAAACGGAAAGCAACTGCCATAAAAAATGGAAAGTAACTACCATAAAAAAGGGAAACTTTAAAGCGGAATGGCGAAAAAAATCTTTTTTATCTCATTCATTAAATGATAAATTGTATGGTAAAATTACACCCAATTAAATAATAAACCCTTTTTAATTTGTAAATAGGAGGACGGTTATGAATACTAAGGGAATACAACTAGGAAGAAAACCAAACAAGGTCACTATAGATTTTCTGGTTGCGGATGACATGAAACTTATTACAGACCCACCTGAAACTGCACTAGAACAAATCGCAGAACTAGAAAGTCAAGCAGGAAAAATAAGATTACAAATATCATTAGAAAGGAAAATTCATGAGAAACATCGGTAATATAGCTCAAAAGCTGGAAATAAATACCGGTAATGCAGTATATAAAGTAGACTGCTTTAAGTATCTAGGGAAGTGGATATGAAACAACATGAAGGGAAAGATAGTAGAAGGGATTTGAAGACATAAAATGTAGAGGGCCTTTCAAATATTAATTAACACATATTCTATAAAACTCCTCAACCTTGAACAGAAAATTGACACACTGCTGACACCAGAAATATCCTATGCAGAGGAAACACTTAAACTTATTACGAAGTGAAGGCTCAAAAAATTAGAAGGAAACTGATTGATGAATCATAAGAAAGCAGCAGTGAAACAGAACGCAGATTAAGAGCTAACTCCCAATTTTATTTGAACGTTGAAAAGTTAACAGAAGTAATAACAAATAGATGATTAAAAATGTTGGGATACATTTGCTGAACGAATAATGATACAATAAGTAAACGAATCTTCGGATTACTAAACAATTATAATTCCCATATAACATAGCTGAGGGAAGTACGAGGACACATCGGAAACGTGGGAGTCGACGTGAACAATATATGATACAGAACACTTTTAAAGAAGAAATAGAACAGGCAGTATCAGGACAGAAAAAATCAAGACCTGGAAGAAATTGTACACAAAAAGAGAAAGAACAACATTCTCTAAAGGATAAAGAACTGACAATCCAAAGCAAACTGCAGCTGAAGACAAAGAAGCACAGGCAATGTTTATTTATCGTATGCTATAGGAGTTTTATTCTAAATGTCAGGATGCTGTGCAAGTTCGTGGCGTTTTCTGTTTTTCTTTTGCATGTTGGTATTACGGTTGCTGTGGGTTTATTTATGGATTTTTATTTTTTATTTGTAGCTCACTGTTTCTATCTGAGTGGACATATTGCCATTTTTTTTGTTTTGGACATAGTGAATGAAGTTGTGTACGATAGAAAATGGAGTGCCAAGCGGAGAAACCAAAACATTTCCGACACATTTTTCTGTTTCAGTTCAGCTGAGTGATGACAGCAGCGGAAGCAGCCAGAAACATTTCCGCCGTGTATGAGGACAATTCCATTAGACGGAGCACCGTAATAGAATGGTTTTCTAGTCTTTAGGAGATTCGTTTTGACATGCTGACTCTCCACGTTCAGGAAGACCCCCACGGTTTGATGAAGATCTGATAAGAGCATTAATCCACAATAATCCACGACAGTGTACTCGAGAACGGGAACATATGAACTGTGATCATTCCACCATCGTGCGACATTTGCTTCAAATCGGGAAGGTTCAAAAACCGGATGTCTAAGCCAAAATCACAAAAACCAGCAGGTGGCCATATGTGCATCCCTGCTTGCTCGTCTTCATCTGGCTCCTGAACAACACCGTATCCTGTATTGTTACTGGTAACAAGAAATGGTGTCTTTGTGCTAACAAAAGATAGGAAAGGAATGGTTGAGCTCAAACAAAACAGCAACCCTTCTTACAAAGAACTGTGAGCATCCACAAAAGAATGCTATATACATCTGGTGGAACAGCGACGGTGTAGTGTATTACGACTTGCTTCCCCGAAGTGTAACCATCGCTTTTGCCACATTAATCTTGTGCCCTTAGATTTCCGCTCTCTGTCGTACAATCTTCAGTGAACGTCCTTTCCGGATGAGAATAGGCTCCGAACATGACTCTATGAGTTCTTTGCCTCAAAACCACGTAAAATTACAGTCGCGGAATCGAAAATTTACTCCAACGTTGGCAGACATTTGGAAATGGTGAAGGAGAATACACTACTGGCCATTAAAATTGCTACACCAAGAAGAAATGCTGATGATAAACGGGTATTCATTGGACAAATATATTAAGCTATCACTGACATGTGATTACATATTCACGCAATTTGGGTGCATAGATCCTGAGACATCAGTACCCAGAACAACCACCACTGGCCGTAATAACGGCCTTGATACGCCTGGGCATAGAGTCAAAGAGAGCTCGGATGGCGTGTACAGGTACAGCTGCCCACGCAGCTACAACACTAAACCACAGTTCATAAAGAGTATTGACTGGCGTATTGTGACGAGCCACTTGCTCGTCAACCATTGACCAGACGTTTTCAAATGGTGAGAGATCTGGAGAAGTTGCTGGCCAGGGCAGCAGTCGAACATTTTCTGTATCCAGAAAGACCCGTACAGGCCCTGCTACATGCGGTCGTACATTATCCTGCTGAAATGTAGGGTTTCGCAGGGATCGAATGAAGATTAGAGCCACGGGTCGTAACACATCTGAAATGTAACGTCCACCGTTCAAAGTGCCGTTATTGCGAACAAGAGGTGACCGACACGTGTAACCAATGGCACCCCGTACCATCACTCCGGGTGATACGCCAGTATGGCGATGACGAATACACGCTTCCAATGTGCTTCAACCGTGATGTCGCCAAACACGGATGCGACCATCATCATGCTGTAAACAGAACCTGGATTCGTCCGAAAAAATGACGTTTTGCCATTCGTGCACCCAGGTTTGTCGTTGAGTACACCATTGCAGAAGCTCCTGTCTGTGATGCAGCGTCAAGGATAACCGCAGCCATGGTCTCCGAGCTGATAGTCCATGCTGCTGCAAACGTCGTCGAACTGTTCGTTGTTGTCTTGCAGACGTCCCCATTTGTTAACTCAGGGATCGAGACGTGGCTGCACGATCCGTTACAGCCATGCGGATAAGATGCCTTTCATCTCGACTGCTAGTGATACGGGGCCGTTAGGATCCAGCACGGCGTTCCGTATTACCCTAGTGAATCCACCGATTCCATATTCTGCTAACAGTCATTGGATCTGGACCAACGCGAGCATAAGTGTCGTGATACTATAAACGGCAATCGCGATAGGCTACAATCCGATCTTTATCAAAGTCGGAAAGGTGATGGTACGCTTTTCTCCTCCGTACACGAGGCAACACAGCAACGTTTCACCAGGCAACGTCGGTCAACTGCTGCTTGTGTATGAGAAGTCGGTTGGAAATTTTCCTCATGTCAGCACTTTGTAGGTGTCGTCGCTGACGCCAACCTTGTGTGAATGCTCTGAAAAGCTAATCTTTTGCATCTCACAGCATCTTCTCCCTGTCTGTTACATTTCGCGTCTGTAGAACGTCATCTTCGTGGTGTAGCAATTTTAATGGCCAGTAGTATATTTTATTGATGACTAAAGTCGCTGTTATGAGTACCTGCCGTGTTTATTAACCTTATGGAAAAACGCTACCAAGCCAATAAAAAGCACTTAGATACTGTGTTATAGGCTTCAAATTTGAAAGTTGTTTAAAAAGCTATTTTTATGGCGTACTTATCACAAAATTTCTACTGGTATTTGCTGCACCACATGTTCAGCATAGGGGTCTTCAGATCCCAAAATACTGCTCTGTACCACAGACAATTTTGCCGTCGGTGTCTCCAGATGGAATCTTCCTTTGGTAGAGTTACACATCCGTGAAACGGAGAGTATCGAACAGAATGGAGGTAACTTCCCTAAGCGTCGACAACATTTACAGTGCGAATTACAGAAAGCCTTCTTGCTTCAGCTGCTCACCAACAGAAAAACAGCTGGAAGTTGTCTGGAGGAAAGACATCTGAAAGCAATCGTGACGCCTTGAGCGATGGCAGGCAAGCGCCTGAAGGAAAGGGGTCGCCAGGTCACGGCCCTGCGGCCGCCTCTGAACTTAATGTCAGATTCCAGGCGCCTCCTGCACGGACACCGTAACTAACGGTAGCCTTGAGTTACAGCACGCCCGCTGTCTGACAGCGATAATTGTGCAAGCTACACCTTCCTTTCTTTGGTCTCCTCTTATCGACCACTATGAATGTCTTGTGAATAAAATCGTCTAGATCACTTAATATACACTGATGGAAGAAAAATCGAAATATGAAGGAGTTGTGCGAAATAAGCAAAAGTTGGAAGGCGTCTTTCTACATCCGAAAGACGACGTCTATTCAGATTTGGTGCCAGCCGCATAAGAGTGATACTAGTAGCGCCAGTATGAAAATGCAAATCACATTTGCTTTAAATACACGCTGAAAAGGGGGGGGGGGGGGGGAGTGTTAGTTACCTTTGAGTTTGGATATGCTGAGTTGATGTGAACCAAGACTGATTTTAAGGCGACAAAGGACACCATTATCAACACTCTCTGAGTTTCAATGTGGTCGAGTAGCAAGGCGAGAAGAAGGTCGGTGTTCCTTCTGCGATACTGCAGAAAGGCTTGGCGGGTATACAGTCACTGTACTTTACTGCTGCTAGCGGTGGTCACGAGAATGAACAGTCGCAAGGATACCTGGCTCTGGCTGGCGACGTGTAACTACTACGGATGGGCACAACTATTCTTTCCAGAGATCAGATTAGAACTGCTTAATCACTGGAATGAACTCGCTCCTTTTCGTGACCGAACACTCATCATTCTCTCACAGTAATAAATAATAGGTAGTCGCCTTGCCTTTTCAATTCACACCATTATACCTGTATTTTTATCTGATTTCGTCCTGTTTTGAAAGACAGTAGAAAGAGAAGTAATAGGTTCATGTTACGCCCCTAATAGTTTTGATGTTTAAGTTGTGTGCATTTCACCTGCTGTAAAAATTAAAAACATTGCAACAAAATCCTAAATAGTCTTCATCAAATGGGAAAATTTTATAAGTAGGAATAATTCTAATTATGTTTAATACTTTTACTGGAGACAAAAAGCAGTGTAAGAAATATAGCACAATTGTGATTTATTTAAGCTTTCACAGTCTCCGTTAACTATTACTTTGGTAATACATCTATCAAAAATAGAATAATTAATCAGGTGTATGATTTATAAATAAAATTCGATCTAGGTGAGTCAGTTGCTTTTATTCGTGCATATTTGTCCTGCATTTGAAAAGATACACTCACAGGGCACTGACTTAGCTGGGATGCAAAATATTTTGAGAACCAGTTGGTATAAAGTTGAGTACAGCATTTTTCTGGTTTCCCACCAGTTTAAGGAATCGCTGTTTCTAGGCAAATATGCCTCAGATAAATGTTTGTCAGAGTTCGACAATCGCTGAACGTGACTTCCTTAGAGCTGAGAATACATTACATCCAGCTGTTACTATTTTATCCACAACCACAAAAGGATCTAATCTGTTTACATCTTCAAGGGAAACAGAAGTTATGTCATTCAGGGGCCAAAAGCCAGTTCCCATCCAAATAATTATAAATGATTAGAAAACAGAAAGTGTATACTCTCTCAATCGCTGAGAAAATTTTGCCTCATACATGATATAAAGAGGCATACAAAAGAAAGTAGGAAGATTTAATTAAATTAACAGAAAAATGTATAGAACCTTCGGAGTTAAAGTAAGAAAGGAAACGCTATCCAAACTCTACAAAACAATGTTAGATCAAATTATGACATCTTAAAATGAGTTGTGAGCTGTAAGAGGGAAAAAAATTTAAAAAAATCAAGCACTACAGATTTGACTCCTACGATGAGTGGGTGCACACTCTCCGACAGGTGACGGGAGGATGAACTCTGACAGAAGAACAGCTAGTGAAGAGCTTAAATGAGTGCATTAAGGAGTACAGGAACAGCTGAAAGGATGGTACTACAAGAATGAAAAATGAAAGTAAACCCAAATAATTGACGAATTATTACCCAGTGGATGTAAGGCCCTTCAGAATACGGAGAAAAACGTGGAAAGATCAATAACTTCAAGCAGAAGGGCGCAACAGGAAAATGCCTAATAGATGCAGATTAAAGAAGTCATCTCATATTAATAATATTACGACTTTTAGGTAAATGTAACATAATAAATTTTTAAATTACATTTCAAAGCCTGGTCCCTTCTAAGACGTATACTGAAAGCATTCATATGATCTGGTTCCATAAACAAAAATGAAAACAATATATACATCATATGTGTAAAAATAATTGTGGGAATATTAAGCGTTCTTATGATGAACATCAACGTCCAGTAAAGCCAAACACATGGAGAGCATTGAGTCAAGGAAGCGAACTGCAAACTAAATCAGTGAGTTGGACAAGAGCACAGAGATCATAGTGACTCCAGAGTTTCTTTGTAAACAACTACGTGCGATCGGCTGGCGATGGGGATCGCTCCTGGCTTGGGATCCACTGGCAAGCGGGATCGGCCGCCAGCCCGTAGGGAGCGGTTGCAGGACGATCCACTTCGTGCAAGTGGTGGCAGATGACAGCTGCTCGTGTAACTCACATGATCACCTACAACGCATTCTGTGTGTGATACTTCGTCAAATGACAAGACGTCACAACTCATTCAATACGATATAACATTTATTGGGCTACTAAAATTAGACTTTTCTTTTCAACTCTAAAGCTGCACTACAGAGTGTAAGTGGTAACTACTTACTATGAGTCGCAGTAGTATAGACGAAATCGAGACGAATAATTTGATAAATGAAAGCTGCGGTGTATCAAGTCGAGAAATTACCTTAAATTGGCTAAAGAAATAGCCTAAGCAAAGACGGATGCATGTCACGTAAGGTTTTCAATATTCTCTCGCTCTCTTCGCCCAACGCCCAAACTATTAGTCCAAGAGGAAAAATGAACAGGACCTTTCCTGTAGAAAATTTAATGTACTTTTGCCTCGGGACATGTTTTCGCTAGAGGCTGAGACTTTCGACTTATCCTAGGAAAACATAATAAAGTGACCTACACATATGCGACGAATTATTTTCTCTATTCGACCATTTTTGGTCTTCACTGACTGGGCTATTAGTCCACGGGCTTAGTCGACTATTTCATTAACAATATATACATGCACTGTCACATACGTAAAAATAGCTGTGGAAATACCTAGCGTTCTTATGATAAACATCAACGTCCAGTAAAGCCAAACTCAGATGCAGAGGCATTGAGTCAAGGAATCGAACTGTAAATTAAATTAGTGAGTCGGCCAAGAGCACAGAGAGGAATGAAAGGGGCATCCCTTGAGAGGAATGAGAGGAAAAGAGACTTTTGTAAACCAGTGGCGGCCGGTAGGATGCAGATTAAGAGGGGCGGCACGTCTGTCCATACAATCGCACACAAAATATTGTCTCTCAGGACATGTCTTGAACGGGGAAAATGGAGCATATAGTGTATCAGCAAGCAACGTAATTTAAATCTTAATATAACATAATTCCTTCTCCCATGAACCATAGACGTTGCCGTTGGTGGGGAGGCTTGCGTGCCTCAGCGACACAGATAGCCGTACCTTGGGTGCAATCGCACCGGCCAGACAATCGTTTGGTTCCTGAAGAGGGGTAGCAGCCTTTTCAGTAGTTTCAGCGGCAACAGTCTGGATGCCATCTGGCTTTGTATCATTAACCAAAACGACTGGTACAGCGAACGGTTGAAAGCATGGGCAAACTACAGTCATAATTTTTCCCGAGGGCATGCAGCTTCACTGTATGGTTAAATGATGATAACGTTCTCTTGGGTAAAATATTCCGGAGGTAAAATAGTCCACCATTCTGATCTCCGGGCGGGTACTACTCAGGAGAATGTCGTTATCAGCAGAATTAAAATGACGTTCTACGGATCGGAGCGTGGAATGTCAGATCCCCTAATCGGACAAGTAGGTTAGAAAATTTAAAAAGGGAAAGGGATAGGTTACAGCTAGAAGTAGTAGGAATTCGTGGAGTTCCGTGGCAGGAGGAACGCGAGTTCTGGTCAGCTGAATACAGGGGCTATAAATACAAGATCAAATCGTGGTAATGCAGGAGTAGGTTAATTAATGAATAAAAATATAGGTGCGTGGGTAAGCTATTACTAACAGCATAGTGAACGCATTATTGCAGTCAACATAGACACGAAGCCCACACCTGCCACAGTAGTACAATTATATATGGCAACTACTTACGCAGATGACGGACGAATTGAAGAAATTTATGATGAGATAAAATAAATTATTCAGATAGTGAAGGGAGATGAAAATTTAATAGTCATGGGGGACTGGAATTCGGTAGTAGGAAAAGGAAGAGAAGGAAAAGTAGTAAGTGAATATAGAATGGGGGTAAGGAATGAAAGAGGAGGCCGATTGACAGAATTTTGCGCAGAGCATAACTTAATCATAACTAACACTTGGTTTAAGGAGCATGAAAGAAGACTGTATACATGGAAGAGGCCTGAAGACACTGAAAGGTTTCAGATAGATTATATTATGATAAGACAGAGGTTTAGGAATCAGGTTTTAAAATGTAAGACATTTACGGTGGTAGATGTGTACTCTGACCACAATCTATTTGTTATGAACTGTAGATTAAAACTGAAGAAACTATAAAAAGGAAGGAATTTAAGGAGATGGGACCTGGATAAACTGACTAAACTAGAGGTTGTACAGGGTTTCAGGGAGAGCATAAGGGAACAATTGACAGGAATGGGGGAAAGAAATACAGTAGACGAGGAATGCGTAGCTTTGACGGATGAAGTAGTGAAGGCAGCAGAGAATCAAGTAGGTAAAAACACGAGGGCTGGTAGAAATCCTTGGGTAACAGAAGGGATATTGAATTTAATTGATGAAAGGAGAAAATATAAAAATTTAATAAAATGAGCAGGCAAAAAGGAGCAGAAACGTCGTAAAAATGAGATCGACAGGAAGTGCAAAATGGCTAAGGAGGGATGGCTAGAGTTCAAATGTAAGGATGTAGAGGCATGTATCACTAGAGGTAAGATATATACTATCTACAGAAAATTAAAGGGACCTATGCGGAAAAGAGAACCACTGGTATGAATATCAAGAGCGGAGGTGGAAAACCAGTTATAAGCAAATAAGGGGAAACAGATAGGTGGAAGGAGTATATGGCGGGTCAATACAAGGGAGATACACTTGAGGACATTATTATGGAAACGGAAGAGGACGTAGATGAAGATAAAATGGAGATATGATGCTCCGTGAAGAATTTGACACAGCACTGAAAGACCTAAGAAAGGGCCCAGGGGGTAAACAACATTCCATTATTCCATTAGAACTACTGATAGCTCTGGGAGAGACAGTCACGACAAAGCTCTTCCATCTGGTGAGCAAGATGTATGAGGCAGCTGAAATACCCTCAGACTTCAGGAAGAATATAATAATTCCAATTTCAAAGAAAGCAGGTGTCGACAGGTGTGAAAATTACCAAGCTGTCAGTTTAATGAGTCATGGCTGCAAAATACTAATACGAATTCTTCACAGACGAATGGAAAAAATTGTTAGAAGCCGACATAGGAGAAGATCAGTTTGGATTCCTTGAAACGGTGGGAAACGAGAGCCAATACTCACTCATCGATTTATCTTAAATTAAGGAAAGGGAAACCTACGTTTCTAGCATTTGTTAAAAATGGTTGAAATGGCTCTGAGCACTGTGGGACTTAACATCTATGGTCATCAGTCCCCTAGAACATAGAACTACTTAAACCTACCTAACCTAAAGAGATCACACAACACCCAGCCATCACGAGGCAGAGAAAATCCCTGACTCCACTGGGAATCGAACCCGGGAACCCGGGCGTGGGAAGCGAGAACGCTACTGCACGACCACGAGATCTAGCATTTGTAGACTAAGAGAAAGCTATTGACAATGTTGACTGGAATACTCTCTTTCAATTTCGGAAGTTGGTAGGGGTCAAGTACAGGGAGCGAAGAGCTATTTACAAGTTGTACAGAAACCAGATGGAATCATAAAAATTGAGGGGCATGAAAGGAATCAGTAATTGAGAAGGTGACAGGTTTGTAGCCTATCCCCTATGTTATTCAGTCTGTATATTGAGCAAGCAGCGAAAGAAACAAAACAAAAATTGAGTAGGAATTAAAATCAATGGAGAAGAAATAAAAACTTTGAGTTTGGCCAACGACATTTTAATTCTGTCAGAGAAAGCAGAGGAGAACAGCGCGCTTCGTTACAGGATCATTTAGTGATCTCGAAAGCGTTACGGAGATGATAGATAAACTCCATTGGAAGACTCTGTCGGAGAGGCACTCAGTATCTCGGTACTGGCTTTTGTTAAAGTTTCAAGCAGTATCTTGCTCCCTCCTACGTATATCTCGCGGAGAGACCATGAGGATAAAATCAGAGAGATTAGAGCCCACACAGAAGCATACCGACAATCCTTCTTTCCACGAACAATACGAGACTGGAATAGACTGGAGAACCGATAGAAGTACCCAGGGTACCCTCCGCCACACACCGTCAGGTGGCTTGCGGAGTATGGATGTAGATTTAGATGTAGAGGACCTGGAAGAGCAGCTTGACGGAATGGACAGTGTCTTTAAAGGAGGATAGAAGATAAAAACCAACAAAAGCAAAATGAGGATAATAGAATGTAGTCGATTTAAATCAGGTGATGCTGAAGGAATTAGATTAGGAAATGTGACTCTTAAAGTAACAGATGAGTTTTGCTATTTGTGGAGAAAAATAATTGATGGTGGTCGAAGTAGAGAGGATATAAAATGCTGAATGTCAATGGCAAGGAGTGCGTTTCGGAAGAAGAAAAATTTGTTGAAACCAACTATATATTTAAGTGTCAGGAATCTTTCCTGAATGTATTTGTATGGAGTGTAGCCATTTATGGAAGTGAAACAGGGACGATAAATAGTTTAGGAAAGAAGAGAATAGAAGCTTTCGAAATAAGATGCTACAGAAGAATGCTGAATATTAGATGGGTAGATAATGTAGCTAATGAGAAGGAACTGAATAGAAGTGGGGAGAAGAAGTATGTATGGTACAACTTGACTAGAAGAAGAGCTCGGTTTGCCGGACACGTTCTGAGGCAACAAGAGGTCTCCCATTTAGTATGAGAGGGAAGCGCCGAGGGTGAAAATCCTAGAGGGAGACCAAGGCATGAATACGCCCGCCCAGTGAGCCGTGCGGTCTAATGCACTGCTTTCCGGGCAGGAAGTCCTGCCGGTCCCCGACACGAATCCGACCGGCGGATTAGTGTCGAGGTCCGGTGTGCCGGCCAGTGTGTGGATGGTTTTTAAGGCGGTTTACCATCTGCCTCGGCGAATGTGATACGTTCCCGTGGGGGTCCACAGGGGGCCGAACTGCACAATAACCCTTGGTTCGGTGTGGGGCGGCGGTGGGGTGAGTAGACGGCTATAGCCTGTTGCGGGGTTGTGTACCACTGCGGACTATGGCGGGGAAGAAGCCTCTCCGTCGTTTATAGGTCCCCAGTTCCACACAATACAATACAAGGCATGAGTACACTGAACAGATTCAGAAGGATATAGGTTGCAGTTGTTACTCGGAGAACTGCATCAAACCCGTCTATGGACTGAAGACCACAGCAACAGCAATAACATAATTTCTTACTCTGATACCAATATAAACAAATTCATCTTCTTTTCCTTCAGCGTTTGTCCCGCGTGCCTGCGGGGTCCACTTCATGGGTCCACTATCACCATTTCGCTCTGTCATGGGCAGCATCTTGGCGGATGTTAACGTATTTAAGGTCTTTATGAATTGTATAAGCCCAATGTGTCTTAGTTCGTCCTTTGGATCTACTGCCGACGACTTCAAGTGTGTAACCCGCCTTGGCAGTAGAGTCATCACCGGCCCGTAAAACATACCGAAACGATCGAAGACGACTCTCACACATCTTATCTTGGATCGGTGTATCACCAAGCTGTTTCCTAATGCTGTCATTAGAAACGTGATCTAATTTAGTGAGCCTCGCTGTTCACCTTAGCATCTTCGTTTCCATTACACTTAGGCGGCGTTCTGTCTCAACTGTGGTCGACTCACAACCATACAAGGTGACTGGTCGGATGACAGTGCGATAGAATTTTGATTTTAAGTTGTCTTTCATCCTGCGGTCGCAAATGACTCCGGTTGTTGTTCGACACTTCATCCCGGCTGCCTGAGTTCTGGTGTTGACCTCTTTGGTGAGTCGGCCGTCAACGGTGATCGTGGAACCGATGTACTTAAACTTATTCACGCGAATCAGAACTTCACCATTAACCGTGATGGTTCCCATTTCATGTCTGCCTGATGTCATGTACTCGGTTTTCCTTAAATTAAACCGCAAACGTTGTTGCGGCAACCGGTCACTCCAGTCTTGAGTTAGGCTCTGCAGGTCAAGCTTGTTTTCTGCTGCCAGCATCACGTCGTCAGCATAAAGTAGGGTCCGTGGTAAAGACCGGTGCAGGTCAGCTGTCACACTGTCCATTACAAGAATCAACAGAAGTGGTGATAATGCAGAACCTTGATGGACGCCGACTATGATGGGGAAGTCCTTGGCTAGTCCTGAGGTTGTACGGACATAACTTCTCAGCTGTGCATAAAGTGACTGCACCCAGTTAATAAGCTGCTCTGGCACATCATGCCGTCGAGGGGCTAGCGAGATGAGACTGTGTGGCACCCGATCAAAGACCTTTTCGAGTTCCAGAAATGCTAGATGCTGCAGCTTGGCTTTCTCATGATGTTTCTCCACTAAGAGTCTAACCGGGACGGTAGCTCATCGTGTTCGGTCAGAGGGTTGGCTGCCTTCTGTAATAAAAAACACTGTTAAGGTATCAATGACGGACTTAAACGGATGTCTTACGACGTCCACCTCGAGCAGATGCAACAAACAAAAACGAACAAAATAAGATAAAAAAAGGAGTCTTGAAGCATGAATAGCATGTTATGCCGGAGTTCTTCACCAATTCAGATTCGTTTCTGGAAATCTGTGTGATCTCACGCAACCATTGGTCCAGAACACGCTCAAAGATTTTCATACCAAATAAAAAATTTACTCATAAATGTTTGGTTTTTAATATTTTCTGCAGGCAACATAGTAATTTATGGAATAAAATTAAAATGACGTTTTGACTTTAACCAGCAGGTTTCCGGACAATATCCATTCTCCTCTCCTTCCCTTCAGCACAGAGGAAAATCAAAAGCTCATTAAGATCACCCGCATTCAAAGGCGTCTTTCTATAGACCACATAGGAAATTCACTCAGTCTCTCTTTCTTCATTGTATTTCTGATGGAAGACTTTATTCTTCTCAGTTTGGAGAAACACCTATCGCTATTAGCTGTTGTCTTTGGTGTGTACAAATAAATGTTCATAGTTTCACTGTTTCCGGTAAAACAGCTTCTAGATTGTTCTCGTAAATACAATTCAGAAGTATTTAAGCTTAGTGTTCATTTTGTGAATCATTGCACTGTGTATGTCTATTAAACCTTGACGCAGTTCATTTTCATTCAGGCCAAGCGCTCATCAGTGATACCCATGACAAAGTCACAGACTTCCTTTGCAAACAGTTTTAGGAGGATCTACGAAACGCAACCGTTTTGGGCCGGTGAGTTCTCCATATCCATTCCCGCTACCCCTATGATCATCAAGATCAAGAGAAATTCTCGTCAGTTGTATTGATGACTTGGAATCAGAGACGTTCTTAAGAGCTTTCACACTATCAACATCTCAACGTTGAAGCTGGTGCTACTAAATGTCACATTTAGGCGGGACCTTATTGAAAAACCCACGTCGAAAGCGTAACTCTCGATCGTTGTTGAGAAGTTTCCGAAGTCCAGTTGCTTTCGTAGTTGTAGAGTAACGGGTTGCTATCATCATCTTCAGTTATACCAAGACTCCCAGCTACTTCATTTTTATATCTAAATACGGTGTTCACACCCGCGTTTTAATATTTCTAATGTGTCAACTTTTCATGGAATACGTTTCTTCACAACATTAGCCAGTACGACAATTCTTTTCACTGACTTTGAAAAAAGTAGAGAGTCCCTGTAAATTACTAAAAAGTATTCAAGTTCTTTGGTTGCACAGCGCTCTACAATAAGGCTGAGTTGATTGGCATAACAGTTGAAAGATCTCTGTTGGATTCCTTTCATGTTAATTTCTTAAATCTGTTGTCATTTACGGCATAAATTCCTCTTCTAAATTTACTGTAGTGTTTCTGACTACTGGGAGGAGACTGAGCACTGAAACGTGTTACTTTTTCACATAAACAAGAACGATCTGTCACACTACTACACTTTAAAACACAGTTTATATGTAATTCATGTCACACAGTCTCATACGGAACCTACATCCGCTTTCTTTTATATACTGTATATGATAAGATACTGTCATCCCCCTTCCCTTCTGTGTGAAAGAATTAATGAGCAAATGTATTTCTAGTTGCATGCTTGATGGTAGCAGACAAGCCTGTCTGCTAGAGAGCAGTAGGACCAACGTCGGAACAGGTAGCTACGCTATCTAGAAGCAAAGAGGTTTCTATTCTTAGTATCGTCCTCTCCGTCCCTTGTCATGTTGGTATAGGGAGCTGCCTCTCTGGTTACTTCAGTATGTATTCGTGAAGCACGCTCGGTAGCGGGCCAGGTCAGCCTGTCCGCGGCGAGCGTCTGAAGTGGTAAGATCTCCGGCTAAGGGCGTGTCTGCTAAGTCCGCAGGACAATGGATTTCTTAAGATCAGCCTAACTGAAAATTTAATCACCTTTATTTCAGGTTTAGCTCTAAAATATATAATGTTATCTTAAATTGCTACGAGGTGTAATTCGAGTGTGAAGTTCAGAATATTTTTCCGGTAGTTGCTTTGTCACTACTTTGTGAGTAAAGTGGAACCACGTGTTGATCAGTAACTCTAAGTAAGGTCATCAATCTTAAATGCGAATGTGCGTGAACTTATAACGTCTCGCCTTAACAATATTTTTCAATATAGTAACTCTGTCCACATAACTTTCAAGTCCAGGAACATTTGGTACTCCTGTACCTCTTCGAACAATGGCTACAGTAAACCATCCGTTGCCATAACCGAGTGAATTATTTATATATAAACTAAAATTTAGTCTGCAACTGACGAATACAGCTGGGCCGTCGAGCAGGGCTTGAGCAGCGACAGACTTAAATGGAATACGATTCTTCTTGTCTCCAGCTGTTGTAGCAAATTCGATGTTCTCGATGGTCTTGTAGACTGTCTGTCTCGAACGGCGACCAGTACCACGTGTTTACACAATTGTTTGATCCATCAGGTTAATAGTAAGACGAAAGTAGCCAGTTCGAGGTTTTTCTTTTGTAAATTGCTTTTCGATCTAATTTATTTTAATCATCAAAATTAATCTTCAAAAGATATCGCCGCCGTTCGAGACAGACAGTCTACAAGACCATCGAGAACATCGAATTTCCTACAACAGCTGGAGACAAGAAGAATCGTATTCCAGTCAAGTCTGTCGCTGCTCAAGCCCTGCTCGACGGCCCAGCTGTGTTCGTCAGTTGCAGACTAAATTTTAGTTTATATATAAATGATTCATTCGGTCATGGCAACGGATGGTTTACTGTAGCCATTGTTCGAGGAGGTACAGGGGTACCAAATGTTCCAGGACTTGAAAGTTTTGTGGACAGAGACATTATTGCTTTTCGCAACTACCAGTGAGACGAATACCACGTGTTAATACAATTATTTGATCCATCAGGTTAATAGTAAGACGATAGTAACCAGTTCGAGGTTTTTCTTTTGTAAATTGCTTTTCGATCTAATTTATTTTAATCATCAAAATTATTGTGGAGTTACGCTATTTGTGTAAACCAAGTTGACAACGTGAAGCATGCGGTGTAATCATCGAAGTAGCCCTCAGCTATTCTTTTCGGGAAGATTTCACAGAGAGTTAGTATGAATTTAGTATACCAGTGTGTGGTAATTACATGACGGACAGGATTGCGCTACGAACGTAACTTCTGTGGGTGAAAATTGAATCGGATGGTTGTGGTTAATTTCCTCTTGCATATGTTTCAATGTTCTTCGTGTGTTATTTTATGAATGCAGTGTTGTATGCAGTCTCCCAACCTTGGCTCCATATTTGATGTGTTCCGTAAGATTACAAACTCACATTTTCACAATCCTAAATTAGGCACCAGGTTATTTATGACTCAAGTTTAATATTCTGAAATTTCAAAGATCAATGTTAAAATAAATTTTCAAATATAAATTTATTTATTTCTTTTTATTTAAATTCTCTTATATATATATATATATATATATATATATATATATATATATATATATATATATATATATATATATATATCACCGGTTTTCGTATGACTATTAAAAGATTATAATTAATGTTAGTCTGGTTGGGAATTTGGTAAGCTAGACTGGATACCTGGTGAAACAGTTGCGCAGTAATGCAAGGTTAACTTCCCCAGACAGCTCACAGCTTTTAACCCACTTTTATGGTCTTGAATAGCAGCTCCGCTTACACCACAAATTAATGCACAACGTTACACATTGCGACCCTGTTCTGCGATTCCGCTAGACTCTGGAATCTCTAAAACGTTAGATTGCGAGCGTCCTATAATCTTAATTTTTTTTCCCCTGCAGCGCTCAAACAACTTCTGCGTTGTTTCTGAGCATACTTTCAATAGATTCACGGCGTTGTTGAGCGACGTTGTGTTGTTTGTCTTGTTTTGTTTTCTATATTTGTGTGTTTTATATGTATCTGTTATTTTTTCTGGCTTGAAAATTGCGGTGACTTCGATCAAAGATATAAATTTGTTTTGCGTGTGAAAAAGTGCGAACTAGGTTGGGTACCTTTCGTGTGACTGTTGTGATTTTTGGGGGATACATTTATTCTGATTAGTGTGTGTTGCGTACCGGGTATAAATTGAACTAATGCAGGCACGTAACCAAGCTAAATGTAGGCGGTCCAACAATTTAAGTAACAAGGACCAATTAATTTGCCCCCTACTAACCAAATTGATTTGGCAGAACTCATGAAAGCCTTATTGCAACAAAATAATGAAAACGAAGAGAAATCAGAAAAGTCTTCAGAGAACAAAAAGAATCATCTGAAAAATCGATTCGAGAGCTAGGCGAACAAATGACGCAGAAATCAGAAAAATCGTTCCGTGAGCTAGGCGAACAAATGACGCAGAAATCAGAAAAATCGTTCCGAGAACAAAAAGAACCATCTGAAAAATCGATCCGCGAGCTAGGCGAACAAATAGGCGAAAAACTAATCCAGCAGACAAATAAAATCGACAAGTCGATGCAGAGAGTGTTCGATGATATCTCACAAAGAATAAACAATCTGGGAAGTGAAATAAAAAGTGATATTATGAAAGAATTAGGCCGTACATTTGAACAAATAGATGACGTCTGCAAGCCTTAGAACAGGGCAAGCGGTGACGCGACGTCGAATCGAAAGAGAGCGAAGAACAGCTACTTAGGAATTTCCAAGCGCTGAGAGAACAATGCCAAAGAGAACACCAGCAGGTACTCTCGAGGGTCCAAGAGGCGGAAACGCATTGTCCCGCGACCGTTGGCAACATAGTAGCGGGCAACAGTCAAGCGATTCACGCACTCGAACAGCAAGTAGAACAATTGAAGCAGACTGGGGCGGAGGACAACACACAAATACATGACAAGATTGCGGCATTAGCGGACATGGTAGGCACGATGAAGGTGACGGAGAGCGATAACAATACTACACCGGTAGCGGTCGTGGAGACCGAAGAAGTGCGTTCGCTTCTTAGATTTCAGAAGGGACAGTTCGAAGTGAACAGGCGGCACAAAGCTGTAACAGGAGAATTGCAAGAACGCGTGGCCCATCTGGAAGGCCGCATGGGCTGTGATTCCGAACTCGCCAATAGCACTAAAAATAGCTGTACGCACAGCGCAGAGAGGGACTCCGGCCAAGAGGGAGATTTTGACGACAGGGAAGAATGTATTTTGAGGGGCAGACATGAGAAAAATAGAAACATTCAAGGGTCTCGCCGGGAGGAAATGCGGGGATTTGATTTCAAACATTTCCTTACAGTGAGAAAGTTTGAGATATTTCGAAATTCGCAAAAAGGAATACATCCACGAGCATGGCTCGAGCAATTTGAGTTCTGTCTTCCCTCCAACTGGGCAAGTTCACGTAAGATAGAATATATTTGTGGCTATTTGGAAGGCTAACCGGCGATTCGCATGAGGTCGGCAGCGCGTCACTGCAACTCCATTCGGGAGTTTCGACAAGCCTTTCTGTCCGCCTATTGGTCGGAAGCGGCACAAGATAGGGTCAAGCATGGCATAATTATGCTGCCAAATTTGAACCAGTCTGGTTTCGGCTGCCCAGCACGCCTATTCGACCACATGCTGCAGGCAAATCAATTTCTGTACGACCCATACGAGCCTGCGGAACTAGTTAGGATATGCATCACCAAATTGCCGATGCACTTGCGTCACGTCATTCTTGCGGGACGATGCAAAGAGGACGTGGAAACGTTTAAGACACTTCTCCAAGAAATGGAATATAATACAGCAGAATGCCCGCCTAATCAGGCACAAAGTTATTACGGAGCACAGCACCGCGATCGCAGTCGTGGCCGTAGTACTAATCAAGGGCGTGACTGGTCGTCGCGACGCGAACGGAACAATAATCGGAACCGGCCGTATAGAAACTGGGGTAACAGTCGCAAACACAGGTGAAACAACGGAAATGATCGAGGACGTGGACAGGATCGTGAACGCAACAGTTACGGCAACCAGAATCGATACTACGGTGAACACGGTGGGAATAGGACTGTAGGCGGAGCACCTCATGATGTTGAAATTCGGCCGGCTAACCCAAGACATAATCCAGCCAATGGAAATGAACACAACCGGCAATGACAAATGATAAGCGCAGAAGGCGCCCAATCGGAACAAATGAGCGGCAATGCAAATGAGAACATAAGATATATAGAGAGGGAAGATAGTAAAGAGGACGGTGAAGAGAAACAATTGATTAGTTTACATTTGTGATAAATGCATTTTGAATAAAATGTTGGTAAAAATAATGATAAAGATGTTTCTATGTGATTGATTGAAGTGATGTTTTTAGTTTCTTTTGCTTTCCTTGTGCAATTAGGATTTAGGTTGGTCCAAAGGTGAAGATAAAAGGTTTCTTTGTGAACGTGTGAAATGCTGTTTATGGTTTTTTTGTGTAAATTGAAAAGAGTCGCTCCTAAGAGAAGCAAGATCTATGTTGAATTAATGCAAAACTCAGGGGAATATCCGATCTGTGAGTATTATGGGTCTGGCAGACCCAGGTCCCCAGCTGTTAGTAGCCTTGTTTCCGATTTTCTGCTTTCAGTGCTACTATCTATCTAGTACTATTCTATATCTGTCATTATAAATGAGTCTCTTACTGTAGTATGATTGCTGTATGAATATTTTAAGATAGGAGAACTCTGAGAAAGGAATGAGCGAGTTTGGAATCTTGAAAACCGGAAGCGATAGTACGATTGTTTAACCATTGGCTTCCCAATATGCGCTAATATGTTAATATTGATGATATATGTCTTTTTTTGTTCTTTATAGCTGACTATGTAAAGTGCTGTCTGTGGATTTCGTCAGTATATTGATTCCTTTCAAGGTGAAAGAAGAATTGCGGTTGTGTGATTTACGTGGCCCTGAAATATTATTGTGGTAGTCAAATACGAGCAGTTTTTCAGCTAATGGAGAATGGAACAGAAATATGGATCCTTTCTGTACTCTTGATTGATGTTGAGCCAGAGCCTGAAAAATTATTCTGCGTTAATACTTGTCCTAGAAAAGCGACGTTTATGTGTTTTGCTGATGCTGTGAGCTTTACAGCTTACTGTTTTCGCTGGTGCGGAATGCACAGAAGCCTATATGATTTGTACTGAGGAAATTTCCCTCTTGAAGGTAGAGAAAGATTAAATAATTTTGATTATGGGACCGAAGGAAAGCTTGGTTTAATGTAATAAGGATGAAGCAAAACATTTGTCATTTAAACTACAGGAAGATGCGGATCTTTTGTGTCTGTTGTAAGTTCAATATGTTAAGATGAAACTGCTTTACAGAATAGAGGAGACCACAATTTTGCCATTCATGAGAAATGAAACTAGAATAACCACCACAGGCGAATTAACTGATTTGGAAGCGAAAGGTAACTTAAAGAATGAACGAAATAGGAGCAAAATGGGTAAGAAAATGTAGTATAACATGTATAATGAAAATATCTTTACCCTTTTCAGAGTCATCTGTGTGATTAATTCTTGCAATAACGTAATTTTAGATGAAATTGTCTTACTGTTTTATGTATGAACATATGAGTATGATAAATGTATAATTGCGAGTCTCTTATCAGGTGTGTCAACTGGTATAAATGTTTTGGCGTGTAAATAACCATTGTTCTTTTTACTGTGTATGTTTAAGGAAAGTTTCTCCACATTTATCATGTGACAAGGCATATACCGCGAGAGTCAAGAAGAGGACAAACTAGGACAATGTTGTAGCGGTACAAACACTGTGTTGACGTAGCATTGAAGTAGCTTGTGGATTAACTAGTAGTGGATTGAAGTAGAATTTTGAGTAATGCATGTTTATGGGTAGTCAGTTTGTAGAATAGACAACAGGTGTGCGTGTGTGTGTGTGTAAATAATATGTCAACCCTATTCTGTCCTGACCTGTACTTGCACAAGGCATAATCCTATTGATTTTAGTGAATTAATAAGTAGCATTTGATTTTTTAAAACGCAAGTGAACCACATTAGTGATGTGGATTTATATATTATATTGTCAGTTCATTTTATTTTTATTTTTATACTGTCAATTCATTTCACTTTTATTTTTTTATATTGTCAAGTCATTTAACTTTTATTTTTATATTGTCGATTCATGTAACTTTTTTATTTTCTAAAAAAAAGTCTCACTGTTGTTCTTAAAAAATTGTGAAAGACAATACTAATCGGTGTTATGTATGACAATTTGTCATCACATAACTATGATGAACAATTTCGGTGAATGCAGTTGAGAACGTGAAAGCGAACCGGCTAAAGTCTTACGAGACAGCGGAAGCAGTCAGGAGGAGGGCTAGTTGTAAACTGGAGGGTTTCCCAGCAGGACACACTGTCAACCAGGCCACCGGGAGCGCGGTCGACAACAAAAGAAGGGTACGCGGCAAACACTTTCCCTTGCACCTGATAATGGGCGGCCGCACCAGTGCGAACCTTCGTGGAGGCGATGACCTGAGATGGGCGAGCGGTCCACCGCGCGGAAATCCATCTGCTGGCAACGCACCACACGCAAGCGACCGTGGCGAGACGGGCGCGGTGAAACGACAGAAGACAGTGGATAAAGGGGCGTGGAGCCTTTTGACAGGTAGTGTCCAGAGAAAATGGCAGACTTCAACGACGCCTATCAACATTTCCTGACGGATGCCCACTGTCAAGCGATAGTAAATCATAGTTCGATGTTCTCTGGTAGCTAAGGGTGGCACAAAGAAGAGCAATTAAGTGTCATCCTTGCCCAGGAATATCAACCTGGCGTGTCAAACGAGGATACCGCAAGAATTTGACAACACAAGCATGGAACCAAATCGAGATGTATATGACACGGGCCACCAAGAGAAACTTCATGAGAGAGCAGAGACGGCGGGATTGCAGTCCTACTGACAGCTGCGGCGACAAACCTCCCCCCCCCCCCCCCCCCCCTATTTTGTGCCTCGGAACAGTGGAACTACTAAGTGTGCCAGTGAAAGTGACTGTACGGTTCTTAGTCCAATACATATACGTGTGTTCTGTCAGGGAAACTTTGACTCGTGTGTTTTGCAGGGGTTCGATTTATTGGTGTTTATTAGACTGACTCTTGTATCTTGCAGGTGTTCTGTTTATTGTTTTTTTTATACTTTGACTCTTGTATTTTGCAGGTGTTTTTTTTAGACGTTGACTATTGTACTTTCATAGCTATTTTATTGATCGATGTTTGTTCTTGTGTGATGTATTAGATTAGTTATATTTTGTTTCGTAAATTCATTCCTGTGGCATCGCTTCGTTTATCAGTGAGACAGCTATTCATTCTCATTGGATTGTGATCGATTAGCCTTTGCATGGGGCATATTTATAGTGAGGAACCCCATAAGGGTAACAATCACATAATTAATTGTAGTTTCAGTATAATGACACAGTGATCATTGTTTGCTAACTAACTGAAATATATTAGAGTGATTAAATTAGTGCCACAAAGTTATTTTAGTTCTACAAATTACTAATTTTATAAGATATAAAATTTTTTTGCGATAACCACTTTGTAAAACATGTTTTGTACTCTTATCTTTTTTTTTTTTTTTTTTTTTTTTTTGCTTATGCGGATTGTGCATTGTAATCTTCTGCCTGATAATACTGATATCATTTTCATATTTTTTAAATTGCTGTGGCACCTTTGCTATTTTCATAAATTTTACTTGTTAATAAACAGTCATAAATTTTCCTGTGATCAATTGGCTCTTGCAATGAGCAAATACTGGTGAACTCCATAAGGGTGACAACCAGAAATTGTTTTCATATTAATGACACAGGAACTATTGTTTTTACTTGCTGACCGAATTAGGTCTACACTATCTTTAAAATAGGTGTCACAGATTGTTTATTTTTCTCTTTGAAATTGGTAGATTCTAATCATGTATCGAAATTATTGTGTTTTAGCAAGTAGCTGGTGACCTTTTGCCTTTTCTTTACATTTTTGGTTTAAGTTGGGTGTGAGAAGGCTGCTTGGGAATGTCCTATCATGGCCAGAAAATTCCCTGCACAGTCTTTTCCCGGAGCGTTGGGGTTATGAAAGGTCTCTGTTGGATTCCTTTCACGTTAATTTCTTAAATCTGTTGTCATTTACGGCATAAATTCCTCTTCTAAATTTACTGTAGTGTTTCTGACTACTGGGAGGAGACTGAGCACTGAAACGTGTTACTTTTTCACATAAACAAGAACGATCTGTCACACTACTACACTTTAAAACACAGTTTATATGTAATTCATGTCACACAGTCTCATACGGAACCTACATCCGCTTTCTTTTACATACTGTATATGATAAGATACTGTCATCCCCCTTCCCTTCTGTGTGAAAGAATTAATGAGCAAATGTATTTCTAGTTGCATGCTTGAAGGTAGCAGACAAGCCTGTCTGCTAGAGAACAGTAGGACCAACGTCGGAACAGGTAGCTACGCTATCTAGAAGCAAAGAGGTTTCTATTCTTAGTACCGTCCTCTCCGTCCCTTGTCATGTTGGTATAGGGAGCTGCCTCTCTGGTCACTTCCGTTTGTATTCGTGAAGCACACTCGGTAGGAGCGCAGGTCAGTCTGTCCGCGGCGAGCGTCTAAAGTGGTAAGATCTCCGGCTAAGCGCGTGTCTGCTAAGTCCGTAGGACAATGGATTTCTTAAGTTCAGCCTAACTGAAAATTTAATCACCTTTATTTCAGGTTTTGCTCTAAAATATCTAATGTTGTCTTAAATTGCTACTAGGTGTGATTCGAATGTGAACTTCAGAATATTTTTCCGTTAGTTGCTTTGTCACTACTATATGAGTAAAGTGGAACCACGTGTTGATCAGTTACTCTAACTAAGATCATCAATCATAAATGCGAATATGCGTGAGATTATAACGTCTCGCCTTATTTTTCAATATAGCAACTTTTGTTTATGTTCAACCCACGTGAGGTGTACTTTG
Source organism: Schistocerca gregaria (assembly GCF_023897955.1). NCBI lineage: Eukaryota > Metazoa > Arthropoda > Insecta > Orthoptera > Acrididae > Schistocerca > Schistocerca gregaria. Next base: position 514,189,597 of record NC_064921.1, on the reverse strand, counting down.
TGAGACCAGTACCACGTGCTTATACAATTGTTTGATCCATCAGGGTAATAGTAAGACGATAGTAACCAGTTCGAGGTTTTTCTATTGTTAATTGCTATTCGATCTAATTTATTTTAATCATCAAAATTATTGTGGAGTTTAACTATTTGTGTAAACCAAGTTGACCACGTGAAGCATGCGGTCTAATCATCAAAGTAGCCCTCAGCTATTCTTTTCGGGAAGATTTCACAGAGAGTTAGTATGAATTTAGTGTACCAGTGTGCGGTAGTTACATGACGGACAGGATTTCGCTACGAACGTAACTTCTTTGGGTGAAAATTTAATCGGATGGTTGTGGTTAATTTCCTCTGGCATATGTTTCAACGTTCTTCGTGTGTTATTTTATGAATGCAGTGTTGTATGCAGTCTCCCAATCTTGGCTCCATATTTGATGTGTTCCGTAAGATTACAAACTCACATTTTCACAATCCTAAATAAGGCACCAGCTTAGTTATGACTCAAGTTTAATATGCTGAAATTTCAATGATCAATGTTAAAATAAATTTCCAAATATAAATTGATTTATTTCTTTTTATTTACATTGTCTTATATATATATATATATATATATATATATATATATATATATATATATATATATATATATATATATAAATCACCGGTTTTCGTATGCCTATTATAAGATTATAATTAATGTTAGTCTGGTTGGGAATTTGATAAGCTGGACAGGATACCTGGTGAAACAGTTGCGCAGTAATGCAAGGTTAACTTCCCCAGACAGCTCACAGCTTTTAACCCACTTTTATGGTCTTGAATAGAAGCACCGCTTACACCACATATTAATGCAACAACGTTACACAGTGTACAAAATTTGCTCTTTCATATTCTGCTGTCACTCTTGCCTGCACCACATTGTGATTACCGCTAATAAGTGAAGTGCCATCATTAATCTGAGCTGTCGGTTTTTCTGGAGAGTCGGTAATTTTTGGTTGTTAGTTGAACAATTCCCGCTGCCGCACGATGTTTGTGTGTTAGTACCACGGGAGCGGCACTGCTCGTTTACTTGTACCGATTAGCACTGATGTCGCCCCAAGCACACCGAACACAAAGGACTGCCGCCATCCAGCTCCCAGTACCCAGCTCCCCTCCTCCACACCCGTCCACTGCCTGCCTTTAAAAATGGTTCAGATGGCTATGAGCACTACGAGACTAACATCTGAGGTCATCAGTCCCCTAGACTTAGAACTGCTTAAACCTAACTAACCTAAGAACATCACACACATCCATGCCCGAGGCAGGATTCGAACCTGCGACCATAGCTGCAGCGCGGTTCCGGAGTGAAGCGCCTAGAACCGCTCCGCCACACATTTTGTATAAATGATTTTCTTTTGACATATGACCATGTGCAGACTTCGTCACCAACGTCAGTTACAAAACACTTCAGAATTATTTAAACTCTTTTTATAAGTGGTCGCTGAATGGTTCTTGAACAAGACTGTAATTAAAACATCATCATTTGAGTCGAATGCGCAGAATTACGTCGCTCAGTCCAACTGGTTTGCGCAAGCTTTTTTCAATTTAGATGTAATTTTTTTTTCTCAGACATTATATTAAAGCAAGAATCTGCTTTAATAAACATTAAAACCACATTGAATAAACTTTTAAGACTCAAACTCGCGATGAACGTTGTCAAAATTAATAATCTTGTCAAATAAATCAATAATTCTTCATAAATAAATTCTCGGAACACGTATTTAAACTTTTGTAGTATACACTAGTTTATTATCTTCGTATATACTACAAATAGACGTGAACCTGAGCCTTGACAAAATAGGACTGAACATTAACATGATTAAACTTTCTATGACGTCATTGTTGTAGAAACATTACAAATTCTTATTTTTTTCAGTTTTTAGAAGCACGACGCAACAACTCGGTTTCAGGATCTTCTGTTGCTCTTTGGCTGTCGACCCGCGACGTATAGTGGCCAGTAATTTTCTCTCTGGTCCGGCAGTGAAGATGCTGTCTCTGTTCATTGCGCCGCCCTCTCCTTACACGAAACATAAAAATAAATACAAAACTTTAGATAATTCACAACAATTATAAATATTACAAAATACCTAAACAAAACACTAAATTAAACTTACATTCACCTACAAACAGGGCTGACACTGGTGGATGGGTGAGGCTTCAATTTCACGTCCCACTACAACGCGCCTTCTATATCCGCATTACTTTATAAGTTACTGTTAGTTAGGTGTTATAAATCATTCCTGAATTGTAAAATCAAATGTCTCGGCAATGCATTATGCGAGTGCAACAACCGAGGTATCTACAGACACATCTCGTAAAACTGTATCGGACTGTGATGGTTGGTTTACCTTGAAATTCTTCACATATTTCAATGAGAGGCCGAAAAATGGATTTCGCTTTTCTTACTAAACAAATAAAGTAACCTTAAAAGTAGCGGCAGTACTGTAAACTTGATATACATAGGAAATTACTTACTGTGTTGTTTAAATTGTTTATTACTACTTATAGATCCGAAAACGGAGAAAAACCATAGATGTTACTGTTTGTACAATGATTAGCAAAAAAATCTGGTACACGCGTCTAATATTGTGCAGTCCCCCCGCCAGCACGCAGAATGGCATGGACTCGACTAATGTCTGAGGTAGTGCTGGAGAGAACTGACAACATGAATCCTGTAGGGCTGTCCATAAATCCGTGAGACTACGAGGGAACGGTGACCTCTTCTGAACAGCAAGTCGCAAGGTATCCCAGCAATACTAAATAATGCACATGTCTGGGGACTTTGGTGGCCAGCGGAAGTGTTTAAACTCAGAAGAGTGTTCCTGGAGCCACTCTCTAGCAATTCTGAACGTATCGGGTGTCGCATTGTCCTGCTGGAATTGTCCAAGTCCGTCGGAGTGCACAGTGGACACTAATGGCTGCAGGTGATAAGACAGGATGCTTACAAACGTGTCACTTCTCAGTCATATCTATACGTATCAGGGGCCAATATCACTCCAACTGCACACCCCCCGAGCCATTGCAGAGCCTGCACCACACTGAACAATTCCCTGCAGACATGCAGGATACATGGCTTCGTGAGGTGGTCTCCATACCTGTGAACGTACATCTGCACGATACAATTTGAAGCGAGACCAGCAACATGTTTCCAGGCACAGGCGAGGTGTAAAGCTTTGTGTCGTGCGGTCCTCAATGGTACACGAGTAGGCCTTAGGCTCTGAAAGCCCATATCGATGTTGCTTCGTTGTATGGTTCGCACGCTAACACTTTTTGATGGCCCAGCACTGAAATCTGCAGCAATTTGCGAAAGGGTTGCATTTCTGTCACGTTGAACTATTCTCTTCACTCGTCGTTGGTCCCGTTCTTGCAGGATCTTTTTCCAGCAGCAGCGATGTCAAAGATTTGACATTTTATCGGATTTCTGACATCCGCGGTACACTCGGGAAATGGTCGTATGGGAAAATCCTCACTTCATCGCTACCTGGGAGATGGTGTGTCCCATCGGTCGCGCGCAGACTGGAACACCACGTTCAAACTCACACAAATCTTGATAAGCTGCCACTGCGGCAGCACTAACCGCTCTAATAACCATTCCAGACACTTTTTGTCTCTTATCCGCCGTATTCTGCCTGTTTACATATGTATGTATTTGAATACGCATACCTATACCAGATTCTTTGGCGCTTCAGTGTAAATCAACTATGGTAGATAAAAGAAAACTGATAACAATATACTATCTTTTGGGAAAATTTCCGTTTGATTTGATGTATCTTTTGTGTATGAACCGTTACAACTAAGAATTTCAGTAATTTTCACTTTCAGTAGTTCAACTGACTTGAGTGGTGTTTGATTGAGGTTTCCTGGGTGAACAGCGGCAGTTTCGGTTGGGTGAGGTGGGGTGAGGGAGTCTACTTTGGGACACCGTTGGAGGCGGTCAGGCTGTGTTAATCTGTCATAGGACAATGTTTTATTTGACTAATGGTGAAACAACAGCTAATTCGGCTGTGTGAATTATTCAGAGTACCTGCTTTCGGGTGTCGATATTTTTCGGCATCTGATGGACTTGTTAACTGTGGGGTTGGGTGTGATAACCGCACTTACATAGTTTCAGCGTGTAGCTATTGTAAAATTTTTTGTTTTATATACTGTCAAATTTTAAGTGTTTTCTAAAGAAAACTCACGCAATTAATCGTGGTCTATTCCACAGTCTCCAAGAAACTTGACCCGGCTCTGAAATTAATTTATAGTGAACTGTGAATTTCGATTTTTCTATGTTATTGTTGCAAATAAACTCGAATTTGGGGGAACTTTAAAAATATGTGATTTTTGCATAGCAAATGTTGCCTGCATATATATAAAATATTTTGTGGATCGTTGGGTACATTGCGACGAATGTGAGTTGGCGTCCCAAAGACAAAACGCAGCCAAACTTATAAGTCCAACCACGTTTACGGGCGACCAATGAAGTGTTTGTGTAGTGTAATGTGTCGGTAAATTGTTTCGTGTAGTAGCACGTGGGGACTTGTGAACAGTTTAGAATTTTGCCTTTTGGCGAGTTTCTCAGACAGAATGTATTTTATTTCATCATTCGCACCACATTCACATTACGTCACAACCCGTACGGTCGCAAATAACATAAAAAATGAGGACTAAAAGTTTGCACAAACAGAACGAGAGAATACTGAAAGTCCTACGTGTCATGCACGATCTGTAACTTTGGTAGTTTTTTATGCCAGTTTGTGGTTGTTTCCCTACTTGATAAACCACAAGTCTCTTCAATCAAACTGTTGCTTCTTGACTATCTTCACATCACTGTTGTATGATATAAACTGTTATCATTTATACCCAGTACCAGAGGCTGAGTGTTTTCTGTTTTAATGTAGTGTTCTGAAGAACGTACTTTATTTTCCATTCTTTTCATGGCTGAAAAAAACTGCCACATTATTAAAATCTGAAAATCGATACATGCACATTGTCTATAGCGGTTTACCTTTTTTAATTTTTTATTTCATTTATTTTGCTGTTTTGGGAACGTTTCCTTCTGTATATGACGTGGAGCACTGTTGCAGCAGCCTGCCACAGAATATTCATTTTGTTTACCAATGTCTCAGAGGAGCTGATGCTCCGTTTTTCCGAATCACAGATAACTCACCTCTTAGAAGAATATGGGTCATTGGAGCAGTTCAGAACTGCCCATCTCTGTTCACTACCGAGAGGGAAAATAAACGCGTACCACATATGGCTCCGGCTCAACTTACTGCATCTGCAGCATCAATTTGAGCAGCTGTTGGTACCACAGTGACACTATGAACTGTTACAGTTCAGTTACTTTGGACAGTTCCGAGCCAGACGCCATGTACCATTCATTCCACTGACCCCAGACCACTGCTATTTGCATGTTCGTAGGGCAGGGTGAAGGTCTGTTGTGTTTTTTTTCTGATGGAAGGTGGTTCAGCCTCGGTTCATAAAACCGAAACTTAGAACTTGTAAAACAATGTCCATTGTCAGTATTAAAAACCTGTAACTATGCCTGATGGTCCCCGACATTCTTCGTCGATTATGTCGTGTATATGGAAATAATATTATGAGTAATCGTGCTGTGGGGTAATGGTTCATAAAATGCATGGCTGGTCGCACAAGTGTACATGAAGAAAGTTAGTGAGGAAGACGTTAAGGACTGATGACAAATTTATGCAACATTCTCAAGACATAGTATGTGCGAGACGTTCAGAATTTTCGGACCTGATGTGCGTTAGGTTTCAATGACAACCTGTAACATGACTGGCAGGATTTCAAAACGATTTCTTGTTCAACTCTCTTGAATTTAACAATTAACTGACTGCAAGTTCTGATGATTTAGGGAAGCGGACGATGACGGAATCGACTGAATACAATGATTGTTAAGAGATCACGAACAGTACATTTTATTACGCATACTCAAGAATTATGAACACCTTTAAATAAACACAACCAAGTCTCTTTCCAAGTGCCTTCGTATGTCACCGACCTCGTTCACTCGGAACTTACATGCTCACAGTTTGCGATGGGAATAACCGTTCTAAGAACTCACGAACAAAACAGCCTAACAGTACTGATTAGTGTACTGTTTCGACTCAACTCACACATTGCTCCGCTGCGACTACAGTACTCATGCCTGTCTTAAGCGACAACAGTTACCGTCCCCAGAAAAGTATTGTCTGCAATAGATTATTTCACATGTCTGACCACGGCTAAACCAGAGGTTGGACACTATGGCGTGGCGGATCGGCAACCTTATCATTTAAATTAATAACTGATGTCAGATATCTTGAGGTGTAATGGTACCGTACCCTAACAAACTCCTTTTGACATTGTGACAGAGAGGCTGGGTTGTCTAAAGTTTTGTGCTCGGTGGGTAACAAAACTCTATGTTCATTTAAGTGAAAATTTGGGATCGACCTAGATATTCCTTCAGTGCTAACATAAAGAGCGGGAGGAGTTTCTCAACACATTCATGATTGGGGACGATTCTGAAACTAAGGAGTAGTCCAAACAACGGATACACACTAATTCTCTCAACAAGGTCACAGAAATTGAAGCAGACGCTGTGAAACCGCAAAATGATGTGTATAGTTTTATTGGCTGGCAAAGGAAATTTGACACAATAGTAACGCTTACGAATATTGTGTAATCACAGTTTTCCTGCGAGACTCATACGACACACCGAGAGACAGTCCACAGCAAACGGTGCCGGATGATTACAGAATGAATCGTTCAGCTTCACGATAATGTGTGAGCACATACTGCGAATCGAACGAAGCAAAACCTAAGCTTTTTTGACTGGGACATTTTTCAACATCCTCTCAGTAGTCCCGACTTGCCACTAAGCTACTTCTATCTCTTTCCCAAGATGAACACTTACGTGGTGACAACTACTGCACTACATGAAATAAAATCGTCACAACTTATGAAGGGTTTGCGTTAGGACGTTCAAACTAAACGGTTGGCGGCGGGGCATGATGGGAATTAGTATGGTTTGGTTTAGCGACGAAGCCCACTTTCAATTGGATGGGTTCGTCAGTATGCAAAATTGGAGCATTTGGTGGACTGAGAATCCGCATTTCGCGATAGAGAAGTCTCTTCATTCTCAACGGTTGACAGTATGGTGTGCAATGTGCAGCTACCCAATAGTCTGTGCGATATTCCTTGATGATGCAGTTGTAGGGTGTCAGGCAAATCCAACACCTTCCATGAAAGCCCTGACATGATAAGCAAATCCAGTAGTATGTCACATAGCTCCGAATAAATCGTGACATTAAATTAACCAAAGTAATACGAGTAACGAGTGAGCAAATGGAATACCACAGACTAACACAAGAATGCCTAAATACATGTCGTACCTTCCCACCGCGAGACCGACGCAGTTCCGAGGGGAGAAACGAGAACAGAAGCCGAGAGCAGAACCGTGTTAAGCTAGAAGGCCCTACGATAAGGGGCGGACGGACTGGACACCCAAGTTGTCAGCTAACCATTAGGACGACACCACCCACAAGTTTTAGCGTGAGACTTTTTTGCGTCTCTGTTACGTCAAGGACCACCCGCCAGCCCACGTTAAAAGCTACAGCTCTCCAGAAAAACAGTATAGACATTAGGATAACACAAAAAGGGCCACACCACCCACAAGTTTTAGCGTGAGACTTTTTCGCGTCTCTGTTACATTAGGACCACCCCTCAGCCCATGTTAAAAGATAGAGCCCTCCAGAAGAACAGTATAGATCTTACAATAACGCTAAAAGTACCACACCAGCTGCAGGTTTTAGCGTGAGACTTTTCGCGTCTCTGTTACGTTGCAAACTTTAAAAACATTGCTCCACCACGAAAAGTATAACGTTTCTCATTGGATAGACAGAATTTTTGTAGGCAGAGCTTAAGGTTAACATTGACACCCTGATTGGTCATATGAAAACACAGCCAGATAGTATTTTTTAAACCAACTTCGGTAAATTGTAGTAAGGAGAAGTTAGAAAAGAGTTGGTTCCGAGACGGCGATCTGGATGGCTGCTGCCCCGGCCGCTGCCGCCCTGACGCTGCCTAAACAGCGACAAGGTAATGAACGCACGCAATGCCGCATTTTTGAGCGCAAAAGGCTTCACTCAAAACTGCAGAAGTCTCATCTGTTACACCCCCTTTTTGCTTAATACTAGTGTCGATCGTCAATTAAAGCTCATGGTGTTCACATTTGCCACTTGAAGTAAAGATCTGAAACGCGATGATTTTTCTGTTATATAGTTATTGAGAAGCCACATCAGCCACTGTAATTTACGACAAGTTAGATAAGTAATTAAAGATAATTGAGGGTCACTGTAGACCATTTTGATAGTTTACTCTTTTGTGAAACTTAATTTAAACCTAGATTATATATGTGATATGGCATACGTCATCCTTCGATCCATTGTAGAACTTGGAAACCCATTCAGGGATTATTCGTTAACATTTTTGTTGAGCGCAGTTGGTTTTTACCATCCTGTATTAAAACACTTCCTTTTATCAATAGTGCAATTTATAAACAATGTTTTCTGAGTAGAATAAAATTTCCAATGGTAAACTTAACTGCTTTTCGACGCTATTTTGCCAGCTAACCAAAAATAGGAAAGCCTTGAACCCCGTCCACTAAATTTACTTAGTATTAAGATTCTTTTACAGGGAGTGCAGTGGAGCTGACGCTGAGATCATTAAGTATTTGGTTATATCATCGCTAGTCTCACTGAGCTCTTCTGAATTCTACATGTCATGTGTGGTCTGGAATCTCCTTACCAGCAACAGGTCCCAGGTTCAAACTAGTCAATTCCCTAAAAAATACGCTCAGAGCGTCGTTGCGTGAAAGTGATAGGGAGACACGATATAGAACAAACAGACACCACCATGAATGTTTAGAAAATGGCGACCATGCCAGAGTGCAGTGGAGCGGACGCTGAGATCATTAAGTATTTGGTTATATCATCGCTAGTCTCACTGAGCTCTTCTGAATTCTACATGTCATGTGTGGTCTGACGTCTCCTTATCAGCAACAGGTCCCAGGTTCAAACTAGTCAATTCCCTAAAAAATACGATCAGAGCGTCGTTGCGCGAAAGGGATAGGGAGACACGATATAGAACAAACAGACACCACCATGAATGTTTAGAAAATAGCCACCATGCCAGGATGGTAAAATACCATGATTGAAGGTCGACCAGATGCCTAACTAGGTCAGAAAAATACCTGCTGCAAAATTTTCGTAGTAAATTTTTTTTCCTTAAGTTAAACATAGTTGAAAACAGTAGTTGCAGCGATAGATAGTAAGAAAGTATTCAATAGAAATGAGTCTGGCAGAAACAATAGCATAATCAGTTTATGAATTTTAATATTGTTAGAATTAAGTTTTCTCTCCAATGCAAGTGCACAGGTGGCGGATACATCGTTCACAAGTTGGTACTGACCCAACAAGTAAGTGAATGGTTTGTCAAATCGTGTGAACAAAAAGTTTATGAAACGCGTGAGATCGTATGAGCGCATGTTGATGCGAAGTAGGGCGCTTAAATTGCTTTTAAATCAGAAAATAAGGGATTCGGAAAGATTAGCCATGGAAGATCGAGATCTTCGCCGAATTGAGGTAGAGACCCAGCATGAAAATGGACAGAGAATAGAGGACAATACAACAGATGATGCAGTATCGCGAGAAATAGGACAGATAACGCACCATAACGAGGATAATGTACGCCAAGGCACAGAAAACCTAGGTCAGCATACGACAGAAGAGCAGGAAAGTAGTGAGACAGGCGATGAGGATTCTAACTTGCGTCTTGAATACGTAGAACCCATAGTTTAAATAATCAGATCTCCCTCACCACAGAGTACAAGGAATGCGAGCAGAAACGTGTCACAGCACAATTCAATGCAATCGGTTGCGAACCAACACTTGGGCGAAAACACAGAGCGTAGGACGTCGGAAGAAAACGCAATAGGACCCACCAATCTGGCAGAATTATTACAATTAATGACGGAAACCATGACAAGACAAAATAAAGAAATTGCGAACCAAATTAAAATTCAGAATGCAGAAATGACGAAACAAAATGCAGAAACCACGAGACAATTGCGTGCGATTAAAGAACAAAACAAAAAAATTCAGTTACACCTAAGTCATATTGAAGACGAGGCAAAAGAATCTCGAGAAGTGATAGGAAACTTAATAACAGGTCACAATCAATTGAGAACAGACATTGACAAGGTACAAGCGGACGTACAAACATTGTGTAATGACATTCAGGACGATATCAAAACATTATGTAACAACACCCACGGAGAAGCCAAGCAACTAGAGAAACAGATAAACGAAATTACTAGACAGGCAGCGGGTACAGCGCGTGAAATTGTTGAAAACAGTGTGTTACACAAACGTATCACAAAAGCAGCGCTGAAAAGATGTGATAACCGCATAGTCAAAATAGAAGCGCAAACGAAGCGACAATTTCAGAAATTGCGAACAGAGTTGTTGCAAACCATTGAAGAGCGTAGTAAACAGGATCGAACAAGCACAGAGTCTGCAACCACATCCGTATCTGTAAAACAGCACCGGAAAGACAAGCAATTAATGAAGATATTACGCATTTGCGATTCCAATCACAGGCGGAAAGTAACATACGTGACAATGGAAAGCCAGGTCGCGAAGAGTACAGTGCAATGCATTCAGCTACACGTTCACATCCGACGGAAGAAAATTATTGCGTACCACTCCAACGATACTACGCAAGGGTAGGTGAAAGTTACAGTGGACAATATCCAATGGATCTACCACAACCGGAAAGAACGACGGGAGAAATGATCAGAAACAAAAGTGGCGAAGAATCGCGAATTTCATATGGAACTATGACGAAGTACGATAACGATCATTTCCTCACAGTCAGAAAATTTAAACACTTTCGAGAAGGAAACTCATTACATCCACGAAATTTTATTGATCAATTCCGAGTAGGATTACCAGAACACTGGACGCTAGCACACAAATTAGACTTTATATGTGCACACATGTCAGGAACAGTCGCAGAAACCATGCAGAATGTTGCAGCGACATGCCGATCGTACGAAGATTTCAGAGAGAAGTTTCTCTCACGATATTGGTCCAGAGAAGCACAGAACAGAGGGAAGTACGAATTATTACAGAACCCATATTTTGAAAATTCAGGAGAGAAGAGTCCCGTGAAATTTTTTGAATTAATGGCAAAGAAAAATCGATGCTTATATGTACCATACAGTGACGGAGAGTTGATTAAATTATGCGCGATGAAGCTACCATTGAAATACCAGAAATCATTAGTAGGTCGAGGAGGCAATGACGTCGAAGCATTTAAAGGTATTCTAAGGGAACTAGAGTTCATATTTTCAGAAGATGACGCAAGAAAAAGACGAATCGCACGTGAAAACGAAAGCAAAAATCAGTGGAATCCACAAGACACAGTACGAAGAAACAATAATGACGAACCACGTGATAACTTCGCACCAAGAAACGACAATAGATTTCAACAAAGAACCGGTTATGGATTTAGAAGAGAATATGGCAATAACTATAATTCACCCAGGAACGGCAACAACTATTACAGAGGGAATAACGACAAATGAAACGGGTGCTGGAGAACCAACAGACCGACAAATTATCGACAAAGAAACCACTATCAACAAGCTGAACAAGAAAAGCGAATACAGATAGAAGAGGTGGAGGCAAGTCCACCAAACCCCGATAAACGTTCGAATTGACAGCTAAGCGCCCATGCCAGAGAGAATGACGCACAAACCCAGGACAATTGCAGCACCTTGAACAGAGAAGTAAAAATCTTATAACGAGAAGAGAAGAAGGAAGAAACAAAGCCGCAGGGACCAGATGAGAACTAAGACAGGAAAATAACAATATCGTGTTGGGACGAAATTAATTGGGAGAATACTGACGAGGAAGATGAATTACCAGAGGCATGCACAACGAATGTAGGAGGAAAGGACGAAGTAATGAGTATTGCAGAGCTATTTGAGATGGAAACCAGGGAATGCGAATTCAATGAGGATAATGCGCTGTCAACAGAAGTTGAGAGGAAGTTGCGAGTGGGCACACAACCCAACATATATAATGAAGCCGAGAGCAGAACCGTGTTAAGCTAGAAGGCCCTACGATAAGGACGGACTGGAGACCCAAGTTGTCAGCTAACCATTAGGATGACACCACCTGCAAGTTTTAGCGTGAGACTATTTGGCGTCTTTGTTACGTCAAGGATCACCCGCCAGCCCATGTTAAAAGCTAGAGCCCTCCAGAAAAACAGTATAGACATTACGATAACACAAAAAGGGCCACACCACCCACAAGTTTTAGCGTGAGACTTTTTCGCGTCTCTGTTACATTAGGACCACCCCTCAGCCCATGTTAAAAGATAGAGCCCTCCAGAAGAACAGTATAGATCTTACGATAACGCTAAAAGTACCACACCAGCTGCAGGTTTTAGCGTGAGACTTTTCGCGTCTCTGTTACGTTGCAAACTTTAAAAACATTGCTCCACCACGAAAAGTATAACGTTTCTCATTGGATAGACAGAATTTTTGTAGGCAGAGCTTAAGGTTAACATTGACACCCTGATTGGTCATATGAAAACACAGCCAGATAGTATTTTTTAAACCAACTTCGGTAAATTGTAGTAAGGAGAAGTTAGAAAAGAGTTAGTTCCGAGACGGCGATCTGGGTGGCTGCTGCGCCGGCCGCTGCCGCCCTGACGCTGCCTAAACAGCGACAAGGTAATGAACGCACGCAATGCCGCATTTTTGAGCGCAAAAGGCTTCACTCAAAACTGCAGAAGTCTCATCTGTTACACCCCCTTTTTGCTTAATACTAGTGTCGATAGTCAATTAAAGCTCATGGTGTTCACATTTGCCACTTGAAGTAAAGATCTGAAACGCGATGATTTTTCTGTTATATAGTTATTGAGAAGCCACATCAGCCACTGTAATTTACGACAAGTTAGATAAGTAATTAAAGATAATTGAGGGTCACTGTAGACCATTTTGATAGTTTACTCTTTTGTGAAATTTAATTTAAACCTAGATTATATATGTGATATGGCATACGTCATCCTTCGATCCATTGTAGAACTTGGAAACCCATTCAGGGATTATTCGTTAACATTTTTGTTGAACGCAGTTGGTTTTTACCATCCTGTATTAAAACACTTCCTTTTATCAATAGTGCAATTTATAAACAATGTTTTCTGAGTAGAATAAAATTTCCAATGGTAAACTTAACTGCTTTTCGACGTTATTTTACCAGCTAACTAAAAACAGGAAAGCCTTGAACCCCGTCCACTAAATTTAGTTAGTATTAAGTTCTTTTACAGGGAGTGCAGTGGAGCTGACGCTGAGATCATTAAGTATTTGGTTATATCATCGCTAGTCTCACTGAGCTCTTCTGAATTCTACATGTCATGTGTGGTCTGGAATCTCCTTACCAGCAACAGGTTCCAGGTTCAAACTAGTCAATTCCCTAAAAAACACGCTCAGAGCGTCGTTGCACGAAAGTGGTAGGGAGACACGATAGAGAACAAACAGACCCCACCATGAATGTTTAGACAGTGAATACCGGAAGGTACGTGAAGGTTTTGGAAGATGGTTTCAACCCAGTTATCCATAGTGACCCTGATTTCGACACGATGTGGTTCATGCAAGACAGAGCTCGGCCTCATCGAAGCAGGAGAATATTTGATGCCCTGAAGGGGCACTTTGGGGACCGAATTCTGGCTCTGGAGTACACAGAAGCCTCTGGAATGGGCATCGATTGGCTGCCATACTCTCCGGATCTGAACAAATGCGACTCCTTTTTTTGGGGCTATATTAAAGACAAGGTGTACAGCAATAACCCCAAAACCATTGCTGAGCTGAAAACACTAAAGGAGGTCATCGACAGCATCGATGTACCGATGGTTTACCGGGTCATGCAGAATTTCGCTAGTCGTCTGCGCCACATAATTGCTAATCATGGCAGGCATATTGAACATGTCATAACATAAATCCGAATATCTGTAGTGACGTTTACATCTTGAATGAAGTGTGTGCATGTCGTAGTTTGTAACTAGTTTACGTTTTCTTTTTTCTTATAGTTGAGTAATTGTCTCGCTGTAGCTGGCTACTCAGCATTGAACTACGAAAAATAAGCACAAAGATACAGTCAAGAACTGATTGAATCACCACGCAGTACCATACTTTGTTCAAGGAAAAAAGAAGCTCATGTCACGGTACGACAAATGTTTGATTTTGGGTATCGACTATGTGAAGAGGTAATGTGAGCTTGTAAGTATAAGCCATATACATATACATATATATATATATATATATATATATATATATATATATATATATATATATATATATATATATTCAGTCGGAAGTTCATTTAGCAATAGCTCTATTTTCTTAGCTCTAGAATGCCCTAAGATAGGCGGCAGGAAGCCAACGTAAGAATTTGACTAGGAGGACGTCCCTTTTACGGCAGTTGACAACACACAGCTGGAGCACAGCTGAGCCATCCATAGGTGTATGGTGTCATGTGTTCCTCGAGGGCCGTCAGTGACCATGTCTGCCTCTCGCTGGAACAGAGCTACCCATTAAGTATCACGAATACGCTATCACCCACTTCATTATTCTAAACCAGGTACAGAGTGTTCGGAAAGTTACTGTGCTGTTACGTTACGAATGACGTCATCAAGTCTGAACCCATTAGTTTTATTGGAAAACGCTTTCTGCAGATCTGATTATTCGTGTATCTTGGTTTTTAAGTCAGAAAGTGTGCGTGGCCGATTGCAATAAGCTACTCCCGAACAGCACATGAATGCCCAACGGTCCTAATCTGCCACTGTGCCATCCTCAGCTCATAGGCGTCACTGTATGCGCATACGGAGGGGCGTGTGGTCAGCACACCGCTTTCCCGGCCGTATGTCAGTTTCCGTGACCGGAGCCGCTGCTTTGCTATCAAGCAGCTCCTCAGTGTGCCTCACAAGGGCTGAGTGCATCCCTCTTACCAACACCGCCCGACAGACCGAATAGTCACCCACCCAAATATTAGCCCAGCCCAACAGCGCTTAACTTCGGTGATCTTACGGGAACCGGTGGTACCATAGTGGCAAGGCCGTTGGCCGATTGCAATACACTGCAGATAATAGTTTGGCTGACTAAGGTCGGTCGGGCTCAGCAGCTGAGTGATGAGCGCGACTGACAGCGATACGGAGGACCCGGTTTCGATTGCCGGTACTGACAGGGATTTTGCCTATGTGGAAGCACTGGAACGGGGTGATCAGTCTCGTGAGGCCAACTGAGTAGCTAGTTGACCGAGTAGTAGCGGTTGCAGTCTATGAAAACTGACGACGGCTTGGAGATCGGTGTTCTGACACGACGCCCCTCGAATCTTCCATACCGCGTCCAAGGTCGGTAGCTATCGATGGGCCTGTCAGGCCCTGAGGACTATGTCTGTCTTTACGAAGTAGGGTCCGACTAGCGAATGGGCCGCAGGTTTTTAAGATAATACGTCCCCCACAAAACTCTTCCACAATACGCATAATGTTATTAGCTGTATCCGCAGTAGCACCGTGTTGTTGAAACCATGAGCAGTTCCTTCAGCTGGCCGATGAAATCAGTAAACAATAACATTCACTGTTCGCGGTTTCTTAAAAAAAATAAAGTTCCATGAACACTTCAATTTTATCATCATGCATGGAGTTTCAAGCGCTGCACGAGGATTCTCCGTTGACTACAATCCTGTGTTGAATAAGTTAACATGGACAGAGGAGTGTAACCAGGAAAGTTCGGTATAGAAGATGTCATCGAAAAAATAGTGGTATTCCTTTCGATAAAAGATGTAAACCATTTGTAACAACGGATTCGCTATTCATGATCCAACCTTTCAATTCTTCCGCTGCTTGTCACTTTATACGGGAACAATTCCAATGTCTGCCTGTCTACTGTATGGTGGTTGACATGATACGTAAATTGGAGTGTTAATCATTAAAACAAAGACTTTTTCGTTTCTGTTGGCGCCCACCTAAATAGGGAGAAATCGTCATCACTATAAAATAAGAGAAATCGGGGCTCGCACTGAAAAATATAAGTGCTCAATTTTCTCGCGCGCCGTTCGAGAGTGGAACGGTAAAGAGGCAGCATGAAGGGGGTTCACTGAACCCTCTGCCAGGCACTTTATTTTGAACAACAGAGTAATCACGTAGACGTAGATGTAGACGTCTTGTCGAAATACATGTTCAAGAAGAAAAATATGTTCTTCAGCTGAATGACTCATCATTAGAAACAAATTGAACATCTGAACTCAACACATCATATTCATAAACTAGATTCTTAACGTAGGAACGTGGTATAAGAGCACATGTGGCACTGCTGTAGGGATCGCTGCGACAGGATCAGAGCAACAACAGTGAGCGCAGAGGCCAGTGAACAACCATTCTACCCGCTCTCCTTAAGTGAATGAGACAAGAAAAGACCTAATAACTGGAACAGTGGGAGGTACTCTCTGCCATGCATTTGAAAGTGATTGCAGCATATGAGAGCAGATAAATATGTGAAATACGTAGAAAACTGGCTTCTAAGCAGTTCACAATGCAGGACGAGTGAAAAACGACTATGCGGCCGAAACTAAACCTCTTCTTGTACCAGTCAGGAAACAAAATGAAAAATGAGACAAAAGTTAGTGAACTCACTCGGGGTACTCAGGACTCCGACATGAGGTGAGTCTCCACATTAACTGAGGTGGACACTCTTTCGCTAACGAAAATTTACTTTGGTTTAAAGCGATGCTACTGATACAGAGTTTGCATCCTGAAGGCGAGCAGGTCGCTGGTAGGGAAGCGTACAGCGTGCGTCGCTCAAGGCTTTTGCCGAGTCGCACGATCCCGGCTGGGAACCCATTAGAGGCGAGTCACGTAACGAACAGACCAGCCAGCCTCCGACAGCAGCCGCGGGACTCTGCGGGTCACGGCAGACCGCCCCGCTGCCTTTCAAGGGGCCTGCACGATTTGTTGCACAGCAATCGGCAGCTTTTGATCGTGAGAGCACGCCTAACTATGTTCAACGGGTATTACTTTTACAACCAGCTGCTTGTTCTAAGACTTCCTGTGTGGTGAAGACATTGCATAGTTGGTCTTGTAAAGTAATAACAGTCATCACATGCCTCTCAAGCAAACATCTGTAATCAGGATACAAAAATCTTTTGGAGGAAAATTCGTTACACAGTGACTGACTGAAAATGTGAAAGGTACATGCAGCATATCAGGAGAAAGAGGTGTACCGGTTTGATGCTAGGGGACACTAGACACTAGACTGATGATCGGATAAGCTTCGTTCTTCCTTGCTCTGCAGTACCTGTTGCAAGAACCCTGCGCTAGTTCTGATTAGCTGCAGGATTTGTTTCGTATTTAGGAAATTTCATGTATAATTTTTTTCGCTTCATATTTCTACTGGATAGTTTAGCCAACAGTTGGGAGTTACTCTAGAAATTTACTTTATTATCTCATATATAGTTTTTAGCGGGGCCTGCTGGGAGTGGGAAGGGTCGATGCAACAGCTGGCGGGAGCAGAGCGGTGCATAGGAACTAGCCACGCCTTTCTCTCCCAGAGCAATCAGCTGTGTTTCAGATCAGCAACGGAGCGATTAAAAATCTAATGTTGAGGGTTTCACACATTGGAAATCAAGGCACCACTGTTACGCGAGCGCTGCATCGGTTTCCTTCCTTCCCGCCGTAGTTTCGCGAATGTTGTAAGTAGGCTGTTTAGGTTTTTTTTATTGGTAACGCCACATAGCGCTCTATATGAAAAATCACTGGCTGTGCTGTGTGCAGTCAGTGGCTGGTTGGCATTGTTGTAATACTCGCCATTGTAGTGTTGGGCAGCTGGATGTTAACAGCGCGTAAGGTTGCGCAGTTGGAGGTGAGCCGCCAGCAGTGGTGGACGTGGGGAGAGAGATGGCGGAGTTTTGAAATTTGTAAGACTGGATGTCATGAACTGCTATATATATTATGACTCTTAAAGTAAATACATTGTTTGTTCTGTATTAAAATCTTTCATTTGCTAACTATGCCTATCAGTAGTTAGTGCCTTCAGTAGTTTGAATCTTTTATTTAGCTGGCAGTAGTGGCGCTCGCTGTATTGCAGTAGCTTGACTAACGAAGATTTTTGTGAGGTAAGTGATTTGTGAAACGTATAGGTTAATGTTGGTCAGGGCCATTCTTTCGTAGCGATTTTTGGAAGTCAGATTGCGTTGCGCTAAAAATATTATGTGTCAGTTTCAGCACAGTCTTGTATAATTGTTCTAAGGGGACGTTTCAATGTGACGAGTCTGAGAACGGCGGCGCTGCGGTTACTTCCTACAAGCGTACAGGAGGGTAAGGCTAGTCGTGACTAACAATTACTGTGGACGATAAATGCACAATGTTGTTGTAAAGTAGCACTGACAAGGCGAATGACAGATTATTGGAATCAGATGGCCTTAAACGATGTTGTGTTTTGGAAGACTGGAGGATGTAAGTGATGCAATGCGTAGAATAGCAGAGGTGTTCCATTACAGGAAGGCTGCAGTCTGGAAGAAGTTCGACGCTGTAGTCAGTCCACACTGCAGACGAAAAATATACGAAGTTCTTCCAGTGCAAAGAAAACGGCTGTGTTCTTGTATATTCCGACATGAGAAAACACGTGCACACCGTCAAACAAACACTGGGCAGAGAGCAACTGCACTGTTATGTCCCTGACATCAGAAGCGCGTTATTTGTGTATTCTTTTGGTCATGGCGACTTCCATTTATGGGTAATAATGAGTTGTATAGCTTGAGGGGGACTTGTTTGTTGTGAACCTTCAATATTTATGTTACCAATCGCCTCTACTCTAGCGTATCCATAGGACAAACCATAGATATGTAATGTGAAATGGTATGGAGATGTTTGGTTACCCCTGTATGGTGAAGGTCCGCTCACGACCACGCTCTCGTCTCTGTTAAGTGGCCGAGGTGAATTTGGTATTGTTAAGGCCCGAACGAATATTTGATATCTGACCAAGACTGTTGGCTGATAATTAATAACTCTGCGCTACGAATTTTAACTAAGCCACCTGAGATAAGAGCATTGCGTTAAACACTCGATATATGTTCCCCGCCGTACCAGAAACAGTGGTATTTATCAGAGGCAACACATTCTGTTTATCAATGGTGGTACGTCATCCGTAATAGCGGAATGGTAGAAAGTGGTACTAGGGCCGACAGGCGATGAACTAATGACAAGATGGAAGCTTCTGTTTTGGACACCTTGAACATTTTATTTAAGATCAGAGAACCCACTTTTTGCGGTAACAAAGCGTGGGCTCTAAACTATTGAATTAATTCTTTTACCGGGAACTACTCGCGCCAAGCGCCGAAACAACACATGGTAGCCATCTCAAAACTAATCGGATAAGAAAAATTGGATAAGAAAAATCGATTTTTAATTGTCCTGAGACCAAAAACTGCTCAAAAAGCAAAATGACATCGGTTTGTAGTTGTCCTGGGATCAAAGGCTGCTTCAAATGTAAAACGGCATCGGTTTTTAACTGTCGTGAGACTGGCGCAAGAGGTGTTCAATATTCTGTCCACCGTTTCCTTCACGACCTGAAATCGAGAAACAGCGTGGTCCACAAAAAATCGGAGGGTGTCGGGGCTAGGTTCAGAATGCGTTGCTCAATGCGTGCCTTTCAATTCAGGTAAGTTCGTACTTGGAGCTCAGAACACAACATCTTTGAGGATAACTCCACAGCTAGCAATCACGTGGATTAAGGTTAGATGATCTGGACAGCCAGACTGTAGGGAAATGATGGCTGATAATTCTGCCATTTCCGCAATGCCACTGCGTCAGCCGCTTCACTGGCTGTCCAATGTGCGGACGAGCATGATTTTGCATAAAAATAATCCTAACCAAACATCCACGCTACTAAGGGGTTAGCTTTTATCAGTGACGCCATTGGTAACATCACAGCACGCATCTCTTCGAAAAAATACGGCTCTATGGAAATCGATGTCGTAATCTCGCACCACAGTCACCATTGCAGAATGAAATGCTACCTACAGACATACGTGCGGATTTTTTGTTGCCTATATTCTGTAATTCTACTTAGAGGCATGGTCTTGCAAATGGAAATGGACTTAGTCTGACCACGGAAAGTTCCACAGCCATTCATTGTCAACTTACATGATAGCGAGAAATTTCAGAGCGAACGTTTATCTTCCTGGCATGTTAGCAGGAAGCAACTCCTGAAGAAGGAGTGATTTCGTGTTGATATCATCGCAGAATGTTTAGCAGGTATGTGCACCGTCCGGGCAGTTCTCGTGGATTGCATGTTTGCACATAACCGTTAGAATTCTCCTGCAGTACTATTGCCGCATCTTCGACAAACGTCGGATCAACTGATTTCCTTCCTCTCGCCGATTGCACTTCAAAAGAACCTGTTTTTTCCAATTTTGTAATCATTTTCTTCAGGCCCTTAGCAGGCATTGGATCAATGCTGTTTTCATACCCTTGAGTGTCCGGAACTTCTGCAGGGCTACTGGTACACAGTCATCCTTGCCGTGAAGGAGCTTTACCAGCAGCACCAGATCCTTCCTGATGACACTCACGTTGGGCGTCCAGGACTCAAACTGAGGAACAGCTGTAAGCTGCGCGTGTATTGGTGTGCATTTTCTAGCACTTACAACGGCATCTATTGGTCAAATTTTCGTTTTATTTGTTTACTTAGTGAAATCAGATGTTATGCTGTTAAAATTTGATGTCATTCTGAGCAGAGGTTCTCTTTCTACAGAGTTTTGAAAATGGAACTTTAATTGTAGACGCAGTGTACTTTGATTGATATCTAGTATTCAAGAAGTCCACAGCTGTGCGAGTAAGCGGTTAGTTTCATAATCGTGAGGACTTTGGATCGAATCTGGCTACCAGAGCTTTCTACTTTCTCATTCCCGCGCTATTCTGGGAACATGCAGTATTAACGTAATCCAACCCAAATGTCCTCCGCTGGTGAAAAGCCCTATAAAATACTATAACACTGCTAGTACATCATCAAGCGGAATAGAGAAATAGCTTCGAGAGAAGACTGCATAAAAATTCAATCAATCGTACAGCATCAGTCGTCTGTACCAACATTCTGCTATATGTTTCGATTGCATATGTTGCGGCGCTGAAGAACGTGACGACGGAGAACCGTTTATGAATGTAACCAAACTTTGTTTGGCAACAGACACGTCGACAAATCATGCACTTGCAAAAATTCGTCACTCATCATGCGTGCTGTATGTCGCAATAGTTATTGTGTTTTTTTGTTTCTACGATCAGGATAATCCTGATTCGTGCAGTGCTCCGTAGGTTAGGTTAGATATTGTACTTGTCATAAATGTAGATACAGTACTTTTAGGGTTCGGGGGTTCTGTGCCTCAGGCGGTAGAAACGCGACCCTTATAGGATCTTTTGGTTGTCCGCCTGTCTGTTTGTCCTACTGTTAATACCCCTTTTTCTCGTAAATGGGTAAAGGTACAAACTTGAAATTTATGTATGTCACATACAAAGGTCGACAGTCCCCAGTAGAAAATGTAAACTTCTACGTCAATGAAATTAAAAAATACTACCATTTATGCCCCGTTTTTTTAATATAATGCCACTATCGGTATAGATAACAGGCGCTAAGTGTAGAAATTATTGATTTCCGGGGAAGGTACACTACCTGCTGTTGTTGTTTTTCTTGTGGTCTTTACTCTGAATACTGGTTTGATGGAGCTCTCCTTGCTCTCTATCATGCGCGAGCCACTTTATCTCCGTACAACTACTGCAACCTACATCCTTCTCAAAACATTTACTTTACCCATCTCTTGGTCTCCCTATACGATTTTTACCCTCTACACTTCCCTCGAGTACTAAATTGGTGGTCCCTTGATGCCTCAGAACGTGTCCTCCCAACCGATTCGTCCTTTTCGTCAAGTTGTACCACGAAGTTCTATTCTCCCCAATTTTGTTTCGTGCCTTCTCATTAGTTATGTGATCTACCCATCGAATCGTCGGCACTCTTCTGTAGCACCACATTTCGAAAGCTTCTATACTCTTCTTGTCTAAACTGTTTATCGCCCATGTTTCACTTCCATACATGGCTAAACTCCATACAAACATTTTCACAGTGGACTTCCTGAGACTTAAATGTATACCTCATGTTGACAAATTTCTCTACTACAGAAACGCTTATCTTGCCATTGACAGGCTAGATTTTGTAACCTATCTGCTTCTACCGTCGTCAGTTATTTTGCTTCCCAAGTAGCAAAAGTCATTTACTACTTTAAGTGTCTTATTTCCTTATTTAATTCCCTCAGCATCATCTGATTTAATTCGACTACATTCCATTATCCTGGTTTTGCTTTTGTTGACGTTCATCTTATATCCTTCTTTCAAGACACTCTACATCCAATTCAACTTCTCTTCTGCTCTTCTAAGGGGAGCAGCGGTTGAGAAAGGAATGAGACAGCGTTGTAGATTACCGCCTATGTTATTCATATATAAGATGGAGGTTGAATATTTTATATATATGAGCAATATTATATGTTGAATATTGAGCAAGCAGCAAAAGAAAAATTTGAAATAGGAATTAAAGTTCAGGGAGAGGAAATACAAAGTTTGAGGTTTGCCGATGACATTCTAATTCTATCAGAGAGAGCAAAGGACTTGGAAGAGCAGTTGAACGGAATGGACAGAACCTTGAAAAGAGGATATAAGATGAATATCAGCCATAGTCCTAATGATGCCCTACACATCTTGTCAATATGAATGAAATCAGTGAGTGAAAATATCGCCTTACCTGTATGGTCGGGTGTTTGATTTTTCCGCTGATGGTGAATCCACGTCTTCCCGCTGCTTGCTTTGCTCCCCTGTACCGATACCCAGAAGCACTCGTGCACGGTGATTAGTCAGTCAAAGAAGTCACATGGGCTGGTCGGCACACAGCTGTAGCATTTTCGCTCATGCTTAATTTTGGCGAGATTTTAGAGAGATTGCGAATAGTCGCTTAACACAGCGAACAGCGACCTTTGTCGTGTTCAAAATGCCGTGCAAGATGTTGTAAAGTGAACCATGAATAATGTCTACTTTTTTCGCTATCATTTCGATTGTAATACGACGGACTTTTAACATTGGGGTGTTTATCTCTTCTCTCTTGAAAAGCAGAAAACGAATAGTAGCTCGGTATCATTAAACAGTGGCATTTTGTTTTGGTTTGTATATGAGCGCGCTACGGTGCTGTGGGGCCAGGATTTCAATGCATGTCAGGACAGCACGCATACACCTCCAAATGAAAATTAAATTAATTACTTAATTAAAACTGTATTATTACCATTCGTATGTGTGAGATACAAAATCCGAACGTGATTAAAATGCGAAATTTGGACTCACTCTCTCTGCCCTTAGCGTTTATCCCGTCGTATGGGCTCCATTATTTTCATTATTTGACAAAGTTATTTTAGTTTAACTTTGTGACCGGATGACCGCCCTGTCGCTACAGTCGTCAGTCGATCTAACAAGGAAACGATCCAATCCGACATGTCGAATCTACCCTGAAATTTTTCACATATGCTGAATACACCAAACGAAATGCAGTATCAAAATTTTAGCTGATGAGGCGTAATGAAAGATTTCTTTTTACTGTTGAAAATCGCCTAATGCGTATCTCGCCATGCGGCTGGAGAACTACACACTACTGCCGTAGATGTTGCAGCCAGCGGGTGCGCAACTCAGCAGGCACACACCCTTGATTGACGGCACATCGGTAAATAGGTAACAGGGCACAATGTGATCGTAATTTTTAAAGCGAAATACAGTGCAGTTGATCGTTTCACAGAGACAGTTGTTCTCAGTACTTGCTCGATTCTGAAACTCATTTTATATTCGTCATTATTAACAGTTGCCTTTGCGGTATCCCTAAGTGTTAACAATGGACATAAAACTGGATTAATTCTGTTTGTCTTTCCTTTGTATGTGCTTGCTAGTAACATTTGCCTTTGTGTAGGTTCCAGAGTTTCAGAGTAGTATGTTATCCAATTACAATTTACTATTTTGAAAAAATAAAATATGAGGCACGTCGTATGCAATCTAAATTACCTATTTCCCCCAGACACCTGCATACCAATCGTTTATTACCGGTAGTGGGGCATTCATTCAATTTATGTCGACATTTCGTTAGGAATAGTGGAAGCATCAGAAGAAAGAAGCCATAACTCTAACGATTCTGTGAACTATCGTTCGATGGATGATTGTTGTACTAATTAACGACCAGAGCGAAAACACAGTACCTTCCTAGCCAAGAGAGAAACTGGAGAGCAATGTCTTTTGGCGGCAAAGAAAAAGCAGTAATTTTTTTGTTACATGACGGAGTGAGAAAGTGCTTGAAGTTAAGCTGTGTGCGAAGCCGGGGCCGTTTCGAGAACTTAGAACTAAATATCAACACGCAATACGAAAAAACCGCCAAATTGAAAATCGCAAAACTGAAAGAAAAACTACTTCGAAAGATATAGAACTGCTCGCGCGCCAATGAACTGTTACCGAGGAAAATCTACGAGTGAGATTGACATTATTGATTTTGCAAGCTTCTTCGACCTGGTTAAACAGGTTCAGAAAATTATATGGAGAAGAAAGTGGCAAAATTACGAAATCTACTTCAAGTAAACGTGTAGAGGAGTTGTCATTAACTGTAGTATAGACAAATTCTTAGCTTCTTGTTACCCCTAAAATGTTATGTATAAATGCAATCACTCATGTTTCGTGGAAGAACTTCGTGCAAACCGTGTTTTATTATTTCGAATGAAAGAAAGCCAGAGTCACTTGTTTTTATTGGACTGTTGACCTGGACATAGCGACACCTCTGTCTTTTATGAGGATGACATCAAGACTGTTAACATAATTCAGATTCAGTACGGAACAAATATTGTGGTTCAGCCTCTCGATAAATAAATGTTTCAACAATGTAAAACATTTTTCAGAAACTTTCAGACATTATAATTTCCGATAGCTTATTGTCATTGCAGGTTTATCAGGAGAACAGTACAGTTAAACTTCACCCATTAATGCATTATCAGTTGCCACCACCAGTCTGAAATTAAACTTCCTCCGAACAGGCCTTGAAGGTCCAACGGTACCAACATGATCACGTTTTACGAATTTTATCAGTTATTGCTCGTACGCAGCACAATATGCAGAACAACGACCACGACCATTTCTTTCTCCATTCTAATTCTCTGTAAATAAGATTAATACCTACTGTAAAGTGTCTGACTGTATTAATTTTTTTATCAGGTGTACTTTGTGTAAGAAAAATGTTCCTTTTCGTCATCCAATAGATGCTTCGTTTTTTTGTGACTGCCGCAGGGAATAAATAAGGAACAGTTTCATTGTTACTAAAATATACATTATTCAAAAACAAGCATAGCAATGGTGGTGCAGGAATTGTCATAAAATATTTCATGCCGACAAATTCAAGTTCCGGTTAATGGAAGTAGTCTGTAATGAAATATCATACACTGCCTCGATTCTGTTTCCTCTGCTAATCACTTGTGTAACAACTTCATCTGTAACATGAACTGCAACTTATTCTAAAAATTAATGATCTGGGACATTTCAGGCATGGTTTAAGTGCGTAAGATTCCCTTGTGTGCACTTTGGACTTCGCACTGCGCAGCGATATGTTGTCTTGTCGCAGCTGCGTCTGCTTGTTTGCCGATTCGCGAGTTACGCAGGATGTGTTCTACAAACCGCAGATATAAGCTGTTTATCCTGCAGCAAAACTGAGTAACTTTAACGTTAAAAAATATACATACTTGCAGTGTGCCTTAGCAGCTAAAATTTTGACACTCTAATTCCTTCGGTGTACTTTTCCCATGTGAAAAATTTTAAGATAGGTTTCGTTGGACCATTTCCTTGTGTAAGTATTACATCTCAGTTTACTTCCAAGTTGTCCAGTGCCCTGTTTTATAGTTTAAATTGTAGACTCGAGCAGTAAGACGAGTCATATATCCAATGCAGCGTGAAAAATGGTGCAAGCATTAATATCCACGGCGATTGACTGTGATTCTAGTCATTTCTATATCTCTTTTCCTCCGGTAATGTTAAGGAGTCTTGTAATTTCAGTAGCGTTTCGGCTTTCAGCTTGCTGTTGAAGAGTGAGGATTGCCTTGGGGGAACTGCACTAGTTGTGAAGGTGTTTTCTGATGAGAGCCAGTCCTGGGCAGGTAAAGTGCATGGTAGGATCGTACCCATACTTTCATGCTTAATTGGGCAGCTTCTAGTAATTTTCATTCAACCTCGTTTTTTTTTTTTAAAAATTGCATGATCTTGTGGGGCACTCTCCATCTCTGTAGGTCATTGGAGATAGAGTCTGTAGCATCTCAGCGGTATGATAAACAACTCAACTGACACCTATCTCAATAATAATCATAGAAAAATTGTTCTTTGTATTACTGTATCTGTCTGTGCTTCATATTTCCTGGAGGAGAGATTGGAGACTAGCCCAAAATTTTCGTAAATGACTGAGGAAAACTGCCTAAAAACCGCACTCTGTGTCATTCAGATTGCTCCTTGTTTCAGAACCTAGCACAGTGAGCATCAAGTGACAGGAGCAAGATTTTGTCCAGTGTGGACCAACAGTGCATAAACGCACATTATGTTACTCATTGTTAAGATTAATACATTGATTCAAAATTCGGACCTCTGGCAATATCTTTCATAGTACATTAACAAGTAGTTCGCGAAAAAAAAGAGAAAGATATCGAATGGCAACATGAAGGTCTCTGTTTGTTATTGTGCACATACAATTAACAGTTTAAAGCTATGTTATACGTAATAGTCACAACTAGCAGAGTAGGATAATTACATGCATTCTGACCAACAATTCAAGTTTCCTCCAATAGTTGGCGTGACAGTAGTGGCGCTGCAGTCATTGATGGCTGAGGTAAATTAAAAAAAATAAAAAAAAAATAACACAAGGTGGCGGATAATGGAAAATTTTAAAATTTCATTGTGGTGGATAGCGGAAAACATATAAGGGGCTGGCTGGGGGGGGGGGGGGGGGGGGGATAAAAAGTTTTCGTTTGTAGGCATTGCTGTCGCTTATATGCAACATAGAGCGACTCCGATGTGCATATATAAGCATTGACATGTAGGTGATGTTCCTATCTTTCTGAAGTGTGTGCAGTAAATGTGGCTAAGAACTGTGGCGGTGTTATTAGCAAATGCGTCCTGACGGGACCAACAGGCTGTGGTGATTTTCTTTGTTGCTGAAGGACAAACACCAGTAGACATCCACAGGAAAATGAAAAAGATGTACGCTATTGTGGTGAAACATCTGAGAAACCTGCGAGAAGGGGTGACGTTTCAGATAACGGACGTCCCTGTGTCGCAAATGTCGTAATGAAGAAGTTTCAACTACTGAAATGGGAGACACGCAAGCGTAGCCCCACTACCTTGATGTCTTCCAATACGAGTATCACGCATTCAGTCCCTTAAAAAAGGCCTTGAAGGATCAACGATGAAAGGTCAACGATTGCTGTCCGACGACGATGTGCAGCAGGCAATTACAGACTTCTTCATACAGACGGACACAGTGCTTCACCAGACAGGTATCTTTAACATAGTGTGTGGCTCAGATAATTTCCTCATTGCTCACGATGATTTTGCCAGATTGACATACCGATTCGGGACTGCATGACCTTTGAACGAAAATTGTTTGATCACCCCTTCTAAAAATGCAGTATGGCACTTGCAGGAAATAAAAAAATCCAAGTGGGCATGAAATTTAGACATCCAAACGGTGAAATCAGCTCAGTCAACCTTTGTACCACCTCTCTCTACCTCTCTCTCCCATATTACTCCAGCTAATTGCAATCTAGTATTTTAAGGACGATTAAAACGAAATACCAAATCAAAATCGAAGTTGTGATAGTGGGAAATAAAAAGCCTAATATGGTTCAAGTAGCCCAGATATTGTTTGATTAGCTCCACTCTCCTCCAATCGTTAATAGCTTGTCACTCTCCACTAAACTGAAATAACCACACACAATGTAGCCCCAGTACACAAATATTGTTTGTGCTCAAAAGAATACTAATGATTTGAATTTTTGCACAATGTGCTAAAGTATCCCAATCACCAGAGTTATGTATGACACACACACACACACACACACACACACACACACAAAGAAATTACATAATCTGTAACTGAGTTGCATAAAATGGAGTGGCATAAAACAGAACATTGTCAGCTGCGCTTTTAATTTGTAAATTTCGTTGGAAACTACATAGCATTTGGTATGGAAGAGGAGAACAAGTGTAACGCATACTCTCCATAAGCAGTTAAAAACCAAAACATTTGCTTATTCAACGTAATTAGTAAGTTCGAAAAACATAGTTGCTGAAGACAAATGTAAGATATTTCTAGGGCTAATGTTGATTCTGACCACATTTTATTGCTTCCATACTTCAGACTGAAACTAAAGAACTTCCAAAGCAGTTGGAAATTCAGGAGATGGGACCTCGATTCGTTGAAAGAATCAGAGGTTGCTGAGAGTTTCAGAGGGAGCATTAGACAACAACTTACTACATCAGGGGAAAGGAATTAAGCAGAAGTCGAATGAGTTGCTTTGAAAGTTGAAACTGTGAAGTCAGCAGAGGATAAAGTAGGTAAAAAGACAATTCCTTGTGTAAATCATTAGATATGATACCGCTGTACTTAATTAATGAAAGGAGAAAATATAAAATTCAGTAGATGTAGTAGTTGAAAATGAATACCAACATCTAAAAAATGAGATTGACGAGAAGTATAAAATGGCTAACCCCGAATGGCTAAGTGACAAATGCAAGACTATAGAAGCATATACAACTAGGGGAAAGATAGATACCATGTATAGGAAAACTGAAGATCCCTTTGTAGAAAAGAGTTGTAGCTGTACGAATACCAAGAGCACAGATGGAAGACCAGTACCAAACAAAGGAGAAAATGCTCAAAGGCGCAAGGAGTTTATTTGGGACACCTAAACAAGGAAAATGAACCTGAAGGCAGAAAGGGAAGAGAAAAAGATGATATGGGATATATGATAATTGCACAAAAAGTTGGCAGAGCACTGAGAAAACTAGAGGTAAACAAGGACTGTTGAGTAGATGACATGCTGCCAGAACTACTAGTACCTTGGAAGAGCTAGCCTTGACCAACTATTCCAGCTGGTATGTTAGACACAAGAGACGGGTCAAAACACAACACTAATACAAAGACAGTTTTGAGAAGGAAGGCAGATGGTATTTTTAATGTGGTGTACCTCTTAACCTGCAGTAAACATGGGGAATATCTACTTTGTACAGAACAGAGCCGAAGACGGTGACAGAGGCGAAACGTTGCCAAAGTTGATGACAGAATCAATATCTTGAAATAAAATTATTTATCAAAACACATGTAATTTGCATGCAAATATAATTACAGATTTCGACAATTCGATATTTGCAGTAAAATAAGATTGGATTATATGCAAGGCATTCTACACGAGCATAGTCGGTTTTCAAATTAAATATTTTCAAATCTATATTGGCTGTATTACCTATTAAAATAGATACAGCTCGCATATTAACACTACTGATATACACTTACAGCTTAAGCAGCACATGTCATCGAGCATAAGTTGATTGCTGTAACAAATTTTGCAACGACAATGAATCTGTAAATTAAACTTTTCTACATGTAAACTGCTTGCATTACTTACTAAATTCACAAAGTCTGTACACTGACACTATTGAAATAAAATACATGTAAGGGATGAGCTTAATTGAAGCTTAGAAGCACACATTAAATTCAACTACATACATAAATTTGGTTGCAAAACACGCATGAGTGCTACTGTTGATCTAACTGACGGAATAAAGTGCACTTGTCAATGAGAATTAACAAAGTAAACAATGTTATTCCCATGTAAAAACTTAGGCAATATCAACAATATAGTGACCCCATGTTAGGTTATTAACGTCATCTTACAGTTCAAAACATTGTCATCTTCTACTGTTGCGGAGTGCAAACTTAAGGGAAAACTGTATTCTTTAATATCCAATGAAATACATTACTTGAAAATTTGCAGAGGTCTGTAAGTCAGAGGAATGTGAACCGCTGAGGAAAACTTCCTTTCATTCACTCACTAATATTATAATGTTATTACCTGGAAATTGACAGAGATGCATATATCAGAGAAATAGTGTCATCTATTCAGGAACATATCAGCTACTGGAGGTGTCAGCTATTGGAATATGTAAGCTACTGGATCTTAAAACTGTAAATTCACCAATATTCTCCACTCATAATCATTCTCCATCCAATAGTATGCAGGTTAATATTG
Source organism: Schistocerca gregaria (assembly GCF_023897955.1). Classification (NCBI taxonomy): domain Eukaryota; kingdom Metazoa; phylum Arthropoda; class Insecta; order Orthoptera; family Acrididae; genus Schistocerca; species Schistocerca gregaria. The sequence continues at coordinate 514,159,116 of NC_064921.1, read as the reverse complement.
GTCAAATATTTCCTCATCTACCTTATAATTAAATTTCAATTCACAGCATTAAAAATTTGCGTCCTTTAATAATTATTCTCCATTGAACGTCATTCTCCACTGACCATCGTTCTCCAGTGACCATTATTTCTTACTGACCGTTTTTTCTCCACACCACACTATAAATTTACCACCATTCAATACCCTGCGAACTGACTATCATGCTCCACCCAGTAGTGTATAGGGTAATAGTGGTCAGATGTTTATACATCTACTGCAATGCCTCATCATTAAATTTCAGCTCACATGTGTACACATATCAGAAAATTACATACAGTGTTTACATGCCTGCCACATCATCATAAAAGATAAATTTCCGCTATCCCTCTGTAATGTTATTTTAAAGAGGCAACAGGATTATAATATACTACAGAAGAAAAGAAGGAAATACCAATTAACCGATACCACTAGCAGCTGTCATCAACCAGTAGCTGACACTTTCTTATAGACTTTTGTTATCGATATATACTAATCTAATTTCCAGGAAACCACATAATACTCTGTTACCCTGAAACCATTAGCTTAATTTAACACAATACAGCACCAAATACTTACGATGATATCAGTGATTTTGTTGACATGAGGTTTCTCTCTTAGAATTCTCCTGAAAATAACGAATACAATATTTCACCAGTGAATAAAAGAGATTTTGGATTAATGAAAGTGGAACCGAATTATGATACTGCTACAGAATTTTTCTAAAGAAAAACATGGTATGAGTCTATAATAGACTGTACTATTATTTACTAACTGTGATAGCAATTGACATTTATGACATTGCCAAGCACATGAGGATGAACATCACATGATGTATCGCATTAGATATGACACATAATTCAAATTTCTATTCTGCACTTGAGGCCACATTTTACATTGTTCATATCTAACATCGTATGAAACAGGAATAAAAATTCGAACTTTGTGCCACGTCCAATACGATATTTCATGTGATATTCATTCTCACGTGCTTGATAATAACATAAATGTCGAAATAGGCAGATAGGACAGTTAATAAATAATAATACAGCCTACTGCAGACCATGTTTTCCTTCACAAAAGTTGTGTAGGGAGCAACCCCAAGCACAAGCAAAATGTCACAGAATTTATTTTACAAGCAAGAACGGATGCCCTTGAGACTGAGTGCTATGCAAACTCTATAAAACAGTATAATAAATTAACTAATAATGATTACAGGAAAAGTGTATTAGATTCAGGAGTAACAACTATTACGTAGCATGTAGCTCAATCAGTTTAACATTAGAAACTAAATGATGTTTTGAGTGAATTACATAGCGCACAGTTGCTTTAATGAGAAAGAATCTGTGGAGGTATGAGGAGTCAAACACAGGTTGTTCCAGACTACAGGCAGTGATGCGAACCATTTGGTTATACTGGTGGACGATGTTATTGTTTATGTGTGAAAATAAAAAAATATAAATATATGAAACTGAATAGATACCTCCCCCCTCTCTCTCCCAAGGTGTCATGCTTACTTACATTACTTACAACATTATGTGATCTGAAAGAATTGCAGTTTTCTCCTGTGGTTGACATCACCTCACTAAAATTTTCAGGCAACACATTCTTTAATATAAATATGACAATAAATCGAACTGTCGTTTTGAGCGTTGAAAGTGCAAGTGGTGTGCTTACTCTGTACTATTGTTAGCCAAATTTTACACGAATTGATCGGGCAGTGTAACTCCCAATATCAATAAAGAAATACAGTCACTGCAAAATACATTCAGCCTCTTAGGCACTGTATCATCTGTCCCTGATCAAAACTGATAACTTTGATCCCTCTGCACATTACAAATAAATGAAATTGTCTTACCTCTAAAGCAGCAACGGAGTAACGCGATATATTCAGGTCTCTCACAAAAAATGTGAATGCTAGCTACAGGCTCAGAAGTGTCCAATGTTGGCCATAATACTTGAAATGCACATGAAATTCTTTTTGCTGATAAACGAGAACATTTAAAAAATCCAGCTTCATTAAAAAAAAACATATGACCTGGACAGAGAGGCGTTACTGCTGATGGTGAATTACTAACACTGACTTTTTTTTAGCAAAATTTCATTGCCAGTCAAGGTGGGCTTTTCAAAAACATCTGACAACTGAAGCTACATTACCCACAATTGATTACAAACAACTAGATTTAAAGAGCCAGTTGTATATAACTTCATTAATCCAACACAAATGCAAATTATCAAATTAAATATAGCTGTGTTAACAAATCTTAAAAACATTACAAAGTGAAATATCTAATTAGCCTTTTTATCAAAACGGTTTACATGCATTCTGGGGTTACCCATCAATTACAAATTATCAGCCAACTCTTTCTTCTATACTAACGCTCTGGAAAAAACGGAAATTATAGTTATTTATCATCTTTACCTTGGTTGATGAAGGCTTCTGCTTCCTTGTTCAACAATACTGACTTACCATTATTAATCTAACACCTCGTGGCTTCACACAGCACACCCCAAAGACTGCCTACATCTTTGGCTCATAGACAGCTATCTACAGCTGAGCGCCCAGCGCTCTCTTACTCCAGAAAACCAATATCTTTAGTTCTGTGGTCGCGCACAGTCAGCAATCAGCATTATCGAGCCTAATAGAGACATTAATCGTTTACAGTATACTAGTTTCATTTTAATTTATTAATATTCTTATCTTATTCTGGTGCTACATACAAGTGTGCTCCAGTATACTCCTTTCAACAGAGGGTATGAAAAGACTGCAATTTTGCCTTTAGTTTGCTCTGTGCAACAGCAGAAAATGACAACATTTTCAACCAACCTGCTTTCAAACAAAAAAAAGTCTTGCGTTACTTATTGGACGCCCCAATACAGAGGAATTCGCATTACTTCCCTGATCTACCCATCCAATCTTCAGAATTCATCTGTTGCACCATTTTAAAGATCCTGTCTCTTCTTGTCTGAATCGTTTATTGTCCCCGTTTTAGTTCCACACAAGGCTACACTCCAGACAAACATCTCCGAAAAAAACTTCGTAGTATTTAAATATACTGGATGTCCCAGAAGTAATGGTCATATTCATGGATATGACAGGAACCCTTATTTGCAGCGAAAAACTTGTTGAACGGATGGACAGTGTCCAAAATGGACAATATAATATGAACTAAATAGAGGGTAGTGAATGTGGTGGCATTACATCAGCCGATGCCGTGTGAATCAGAGTAGGGCATGAAACACTAAGAGTGGTAGATCAGTTTTGTTATCTGAGCAATAAAATAACAGATGGTCACTGAAGCAGAGAGTATATAAAAAGTGGATTGGCAGTAGCTAGAAAAGCGTTTATCAAGAACAGAAATTTGTTAACACTGAACATAAAGGGTGCTAGAGAAGGGATTTTCTCTATTCAAGGTAATCATAGGAAGGAACATCTGAAGCAAACAAGTTCATATGGACATCCGCCCTGCTCCGAATGGTTTCCCAGACAGAACACATTTAATGAGCACTGATGTTTGGGCTTGTGCCGTGCAAGCATGAGTCTTACCCACCCGACCTCTCCGACGTTGCGTTGTAGCCCAACCCTACGTCGCTGCTTTCAGTCTGTTTGCTCGGGATATCTTTCTGTCATTAAACCAGCTTGCTGAACGAGCAGTTGTCTGTGGTATATTGTGAGTAAAATAGTGCGAGGGATTCATAGTGTTTCAGCATCGGTTAACTGTGTTTCTACACGCGCTGACTAAAACGCCACACATATACACTAATGAAGACTGTGCAGATATGGCGTATATTTACAGCTTCTACGGTGGTAACGCTTCTGCTGGTGTCTGAGAATTCAGTCAGAGCTTTCCTACACGTGGAATTCCTGATAACAGAGTGTCTGCCAAAGTTTTCAGCACATTGCGTGGAACAGGTAGTCTTCCAAGTTCCTATTTCTGTTCTGAACGCGTAGTTCAATAACCTGTGCAGCAAAAGCAAACTCATTGTTGAAGCGGTGCATTCACTTTGAACTGTAACACAGCTGCAATGTGACGTGTACGATAATGCTTAGAGGTGAATGTCTTAAAAATATGTATTTTTCAATTGATACTTCGTAAAACCTCATCGTTATACATATGTATACCTGACAGTGTACTAAATAATACTGAATATAAATATCAGTTAAACGTGTTCTCCCAGAAAACATTAGGAATTAGACATACTCCAATATGAAGCTTTTTCCTCGGATTATCGTTACTATCACTACCCTGAATATTAAAAATTCCTCCCGGAACAACCTGTATGTTAAGTGTTAACAAATCTTTGTTCTTGACGAAAGCGTTTCTAGCCATTGTCAGTGTACGTTTTATATCCTCACTACTTCGCCGTCGTTCGTTATTTTGCTGCCCAAATATATATAAAAAATATCTACTTCTTTTAGTGTCTCATTCCCTAACGTAATTCCCTCAGCATCGCCTGATTGAACTCTACTACACTGAGCTGTCGGTTTTTTAATGCTTCCGTTGGTCATCTTGCGAAAATTCAGATGAATTCTATGCTGAACAAGGTAAGAAAACATAAGGAACGAAAGAGTGAAATACAGAGAAATGCATTTCATACTAACGCAATGGATGAGAGGAGACTTTTTTTTAGATAACTGGTTTAAAAAAAACCAACAGGCATTTGAAGATCATAGAGAAGATGGGAATACGTTTGAGTATGAAGCCGGAACAGGCATTTTGCCCACATCGTGAAATGAAAAAGAAGGATAACAACACAGCATTAGATTTCTCGCAAAGTATCACATCTTAACACAGTTAAAAAAATGTGCTCCAAGTATCACTTGAAACAATATCAACTTCCGAAATCAATCAGGATTCGTCTTGGAAGTGAATAACCTGCAGGAGCACCTATGTGTGCGCTACATCTCTCGAGTCAGTGTTTCTTTTTTTTTTTTTTTTTTTTTTTTTTGTTCTTTATGAAATACTAAACGTACCGAGGAGTCAGTTACAGCAGGTAGGTCGTACGTCGAATATAAACTTCAACGCCTAATCCATGGTACTTGTTATCGGCGAGACGGCAATTACCTGTTGCTGTACGTAGCAATTCTCCATTAACTATCCTCACTTGTCCATCTGGCTATTACTGTCGCGAGGCACGGTTACGACTCCAAAGCAGCGGTTAGAAATGCCTCAGAATGAGTCGGCAGAGATACTCTTGCTTTGAAGAGAATCATTTATCTTTAGGGATGGCGATAGGAACTACATAAAACCGTGTCTTTAATCTTGGATTAAAAAACAGGATAACCTTTTACAACTGACAGGCACTGCTGGCAAACTAAATTGTCAAGGAATAAAACAACTCACTATTATTTTGAAGCGAACCGTAGCTTAAAGCTATAGGTTCCGTTCTTCCTTTTTTTTTCTTCTTGTTGAGGAATTTCGTGAGGCAGGGAGGCCTCTGCTATATACACTCTCCATTCGTCATTACACCAGTCGCCATATGAAAGTACCGCATGAACGTTCGGAATAACTGTTACGTTCACCTACTCAGTGGTAATAACAAGCAAAACTGCTTTCTGCGACATAAAAATCTGTACTGTGATAAACTGTTAGTCGTCTAAAAAAATTTGAAAGAAATCTAGTGAACTACTCAAAACGCTATCCGCATTGCACATACAACAACCAAACTGGAAAAGACAGGTAACTTTCGGTTAACATTTTAGTTGAAAGACAGAAAAGAATACTTTCTTGATCTTCTGAATGGAACTTTTGCTTTGAAAAGTCGGTCTTTCTTATCCTTCCTCATGAACGTTCTATAAGGACTTGAATTAATATTTATTACGTAACGCAACATAGCAATTTGGATTAATGGCTGCTGATGGCGTTATTATTTATTCAACAAAATATTCATCTCGTGGAAACTGGAACATTAATGAACTAATACTTACCAGATTCAATTTTTAAAAAAACGCTACGATATCAAGTCTCTAATATCATACTTTTTTTATTTTTTCATTGTCCAGTCTACAAACAAGGAAGTAGAGACCAACAGTTTCGTGTATGTAATATTAACGTTCAGTGGTGATTCCATCAAACGCTTAATGAACACTTTGTGTTTGCTCAGAGTTGCGTGAAGCGCTCCAAACTCTAGCCAACTTAATTATGACCAGAAGAAATACCCGAATAAATTATTAATTTTAGTATTTACGAAAAAATAAATAATTGAAAGCTGTGCTATCTCGGATTACATATAAATTAATAGATTTGACGAGGCACATATTACTTCAGTTGGACGTAAAGAGAACACGGAAAGAAATATCTAAATAACGAAATCTTCTTAAAAATCTTATCTCTCAGTCGATGGAGTCTGTCCCCTCTAACACAAATAGTTATATGTACCTAATTAAATTGCTTTTTTATTCTTATATATCACATTTTCAATTACATGATGCAGGCTCCCAGCTTTGTATGCCGAGTATGCTGTGTAGCAACCTCATATGAAAAGGAATAAGTAGTTCGACTTGACTCTGACAGGTGTCACTTCTGCAGTACAAAGTATCGAAGAATGAAATAAATAAATGTATTCGTATTGCCTTATTAGCTTAAATATACTTGAAATTAGTAGTAATGTTAGTAAGCAGTATAATAAAGGTGCTGGCGCTTTGTCCTCCATGTATCTGTCAGCATACGAGAAGAAAAGGCATATGAAAATGTAATGGACACACACACGCTGCTGCGAGTAGCAATGAACAGGGTCGATACACTGTCGTTGAATTGCTAAAGAACGTCTGCCCGCAGTGTCTCTCTGTTGCAGACTGTGCCGTTACACTAGAGATCGGTATATTTGCTTCCCTTCTCTTCTCTTCTCTCCCTCTCCCTCTCTTTCTCTCTCTCTTCCTCTCTCTCTCTCTCTCTCTCTCTCTCTCTATCTCTCTCTCTCTCTGTGTGCGTGTGTGTGTGTATGTGTGCGTGTGTGTGTCTGTATGTCTGTCTGTCTGTCTGTCTCTCTCTCTCTCTTTCTCCGCTTTTCTCCACCCCACCCTCTACACACACACATTTCTTCAAGCACTTACACTTGCGAGTACATTCCTCCTAAGCCCTGAAGCAGGCGTGCAGTCAAACAACACCCACCCACCCACACAGGCACACACACACACACACACACGCACGCACAATGCTCTTGAGCGAAGGGGAGAGAGGTACTAGCTGTCCAGCAAGAAGACAGAATGAAATTTGGCACTCCATGTCACCCCCCTTTCCCCCACCAACACCACACAACCTTTCCATTCCCCTTCCCCAACTGCGTCACCCGATTTGAGTACTCGTCGCGCCGCCTTCCTGCGTGTAATGGGTTTCCTGCGTCCGGTTGCGGCTCTTTCGGTTTTTGCGGTGGCTCCAGTAAATTGGAGATCATGCAAATACAGCACAATTACGCAGAGGCAAGGGGTGAGGGAATGAGTGCTTGGGACGGGCCTGTAGCTTGAGTCGGGTAGAGAGAGAGAGAGAGAGAGAGAGGGAGGGAGAGAGAGAGAGAGATGGAGGGGGGAGGGGTAGTAGGGGTGGGGCGAGGAAGAGAATAGTCGGACTGACGAGTGTTTCGAGACTGACGTGTGCCGGCGTCGGCTCGGCGCTGCTCGGCAAGCCGCCCTTAATTACGTAAATGCAGCGGCTCTTGTGCACGCCGTAATTGGATAACGAGCCAACCGACGACGGCGGCAACTTCTTGTAGTCCAAAGGCAGTCAGGGGGTTGTGTGCTAGCCTGCCGTCTCTAATTATATGCACCTCACCCGGACGTTAGCTCCTACGGCGAAGAAAAGCGTGCCACGAAGCATTTTCGTGAGGCGAGTCATAAGCCACATTTGTAATGGCTGCTGGGCTGCTGTATAACGGCAACTAGGCACACGGCACTTCACACTGGAGACGATGCAAACAGAGAAGTGTGTTGGAGCTTTTATCGCAAATAGTGTCCGCGTGAAAATATCATCTAATGTCACAAAACTCTACCGTATCTTCTACATGAATGACTATAGAAACTTAGGGTGAATTTTAAATTACGCATCAAGATTAGAAGTCAACCTTGCTGCCAGCTGTAGGTGGCTGGTTCGTGTGGTTGCCGGTAGGGGTCTCCCTCGCTCAGCTAGCTCGCTCGTATGCTCCCCATACGGCGCAAGCGTAACGCGCAACGTTGAGTGAATGCAGTCGAAGTTCAAAATTCTCGTTGCACCAAGAAATTTGCTACTCAGTCCATAGCTTTAAGTTTACTCCTGAACAATAGTGAGCAGTTTTACGGCCTTACAGTTTGCGAACAAGAAGCTTTGGGTCGAATGGCACTAACGCAGCAACGAAAAAGAGAGTACTGGCACCTGCAGGTGAGCTGCTTCAACTGTCGGCTGGCGAACAAGGGTCTCCAGCACTACCGATTCTTAGCGCTGACATGGCATGTCAAGGGGGGCCAATTTGTCCCGATTTCTAGTTATTTCTAACTGTGCATTCCGCCAGAAACTTACACTGAGGTGAGAAAGTGACCGGAATGCGATATGCACACATATAGATGGCGGAAGTACCACGTACATAAGGTATAAAAGCTGAGTTCATTGGTGAAGCTGTCATTTTTGCTCAGGTGATTGTTGTGAAAGGATTTCCTACGTGATTATGGTAGCACCACGGGACAGTGAAGTGGAATAGTAGTCGGAGTTAGACGCCTCAAACACTCCATTTCGGAAGTCGTTAGGAAATTCAGCGTTCTGAGAGCCACAGTGTCCAGGGTGTGCCGAGAATACCAAACGTCAAGCATTACCTCTCGCCACGGACGACCCAGACAACGCTGTGGCCGACGGCCTTCACTTAACTACCGAGAGCAGCGGCGTTTGTGTAGAGCTGTCAGTGCTAACAGACAAGCAGCACTGCGTGAAATAACTGCATAAATCAATGTAAGACGAACGACGAACGTATCTGTTGGCACAGTGCAGCGAATTTTGCGATAATGGGCTACGGCATCAGACGACAGACGCGAGTGCTTGTGCACACAATGCCTGCTGCGACCCTCCTGGGCTCGTGACTATATCGGCTGGTCTCTTGACAACTGGAAAACCATGACCAGATCAGCTGAGTCCCGATTTCACTTGGTAAGAGTTGATACTAGGGTTCGAGTGTGGTACAGACGCCACAAAGCCATGGATCTAGGTTGACAACAAGGCACTGTGTGAGCTAGTGGTGGTTCCATAATGGTGTGGGCTGTGTTTACATGGAATGGACTGGGTCATCTGGTCAAACTGAGCCGATCATTGACAGGAAATGGTTATGTTCATCTGCTTGGAGATCATTTGCAGTCATTCAGGGACTTCATGTTTCCAAATGACGGTGGAAACGTTGTGAATGAGAGTCCGCCGTGTCACTGGGCCACAATTGTTCACAAACAATGTGAAGAATATTTTGGACACTTCGAGCGAAAGATTTGGCCACTCAGATCGCCTATGAAACATTTGTGGAACATAATCAAGAGATCAGGTCGTGCACAAAATCCTGCATCGGCAACACTTTCGCAATTATGGACAGCTATAGAAACGACATGGCTCAATATTTCTGCAGGGGACTTCCAACGACTTATTAGGTTCATGCCATGTTGAGTTGCTGCACATAACTGGCAAAAGGAGGACCGACACTATATTAGGAGGTCTCTCATGACTTTTGTCACCTCAGTGAAACTATGTATTAGATACTTGGTCTATAGTTTGTCATGAGTGAGTTTGCGAATATCAAAATATGGTGCATAAACCGCCGTGCCTTTTGACTGCACTGACTTTAAAACTTAAATATTTTTGACCAACAAGGCACCGTAAACCATCTCATTTGATATGAGATCCAAATTGTGGAAAAGAGGCCTTAGCAGACAAACAGACAGGCAGACACAAGGACAATAAAGTGATCCCATAAGAATTCCTTTTTTTAACGATCGACGTCACGGAACCCTAGGAATGGTCCAGCACATTAAGGTTCCGAGATGAGTTCTTGCATGCGTCGGTGACGATAACTAAGAAAGCGGCAGTGCAGTGCTGTAGGCGACCAGCCGATGAATTTAAGGGACGTCCCAATGCTTTATGGAACTGTACGTTCCGAAAGTAGCAACGTGGTTTCACTGATGAATTCTTACCGCTGCGCCACTCTTTTCTGAACAAGGTTTCAGTTTCGCCTACTGGCTTGCCGCGACTCCTCACTGCGCTCCAATTAGTGCCTCAATTCCAAGGTGGCGACCATCTCATGCGACCCCAACTTACTAATTTCACGCTGCAATGAGGCAAGTGACTTTTATATCTGTGCACAACGCCTGTCGACGTTCTCAATTCATTCAGTCAGAGGAAATAAGACTGATAAGTAAACATGGAATATGTATGTCTCTGGAAATATTTCAATGAAACTACATACTAGTTATGTATAGTAAGTACCTACATAACAAGTATAAGCACAGAAAAGTCTTAAGTTTCAAAGATTCATTTGCATACTTAAGAAACGCCAAACATACTGTTATTTTATTAAGGATGCTCCACTTCACATTTAACTCTTTAATGCTTCATGCATCATGCGCTGCCCAACACTACAATGGCAGACAACAATGAAAACTAGCCACAGACTGCACACAGTACAGCCAGTGATTTTTATACAGAGCGCTGTGTGGCGTTACCAATAAGAAAACCTAAACAGCCTACTTACTTAGCCCCCACGCTCCCCACAAAAAAATTTACAAATTGCTTTGGGCACTGGCCAATACAGATTTGAAAAATATTTCATATTTATAGTTACAATAACAAAGAAATCAAATGCACTCACTTATTGATACAATGTTGGTCAAAAGCTAAAATTTTCTCACGGTCCATAAAGAAAGTCCTGATCATTCATTACAGTAAAATAGCAGTGTTTTTCTCAAAGTCTGAGCAGTAAAAGGAAATGCACACGGAAGTAGTGGATTTCCATTCAGTCTTGAAGAAGTAGTGTTGTCCTTCCAATGGAAAGACAGTACTAACTCTTGACATACAGACAGGTAATGGTCCACAACAGAGCAAACCCACAGCCGAGTCAGTCAAAGTTGAAGAATATTGGTAGGTAGGTCATCACAGAGCAGGCCACTGTAGCCCTGTCAGAGATTACGGTGTTGGTGGGCAACCAGAGGTGCAGACCCACTGCAGTCCTTGTAGAAATAATGGTATTGGTGGGCCATCAAAGATGCGGACCCACTGTAGTCCTTGTAAAGATAGCCAGCAGCCATCTGTTGCGACTGTGCAGGTGCACAGTCACCATCGAAGAGTCTTGCGGAGAATATAGCAAGTCCATGAACCACCACTTGTGCACTCACAAAAAAAATTATTTGAAATGTCCTTAGAACCAGTAATGCTGTTATTTAGTTCCTTGCTGAATTATTAGCACACGAGCAAACACTATCAGTCCCTACTTCTCACATATTGTCCATATACTATGACCAACAGAAATGTGTGCAGTGAAATGTAATTTACAAGTTACTTAATTTGATGAACTGGTATCAATTACAATTTTATAACATAAGAATACAATAATAATGGTACGAAATACATCATTAAAGAACATAACAATACAGATAACATTTGTAGTAATAGGGGCTTCACAAAAGAATCGAAATAACAAATACATCAATGTTACAGGAATTATGACACAAGTAAATACACAAAAGATCAGAATAACTTTTGAAACATCAATTTGACATATGAGCATTAGAACAAAACAGAATAAATATTGTGTAAACATCTTTATGAAGTAAATAACATGTTATTAATGCAAATTATATTTGAGGATAACAGTATTCCTCATCATAGTGAATGTAGCTTAGTATTAGAAGAGAAAAAATTCTATGAAACAGTACATAGAGACAGGAAGGAAACAAATACACAAGGGTACACAAACACATAGTGGTATAACACAAAAGGAAAGGACAGGGTTTGTTTTCAGTGTAACATTTGGTACTGCAGTCCAACCCAAAACTTCATTCCATAGAGCGTCCCTCTTATTTCAACATTTGTTCCAGCAAAAAAAAAAAAAAAATCCTATCCAAGCATGGTTTCTGTATTCTGTTGACATCCTCTTTCAAAAATAGTTTTTCGCCACTGTACACTACTTTTTTGGACAAACCATTGTCTTATAGCTTCTCAATGCTTTTCTTCCAATTCATCATAGTTAGTTTCTTATATAGCCTACCCCCTCTTAAGCTAACTTAAACCTACTGAGCTCAGATGCTAAACTAAGGGACGAGGCAATGCAGCAGCACAAAGCAATTAATTCAAACAGCAATGAAAAAGATGGAAGTTGTCAAAGCAAGCAGCAGCAAATGCAATAACTTATATCTAAGCATGACAAAGCTCAAGCAGAAAAAATATTACAGTAAAGACAACAATGCAGAAAAGGGAAATGTCTATTCACATATTAATATCTATGTCATTAAAGTGGTGCACCACAAAACTAATTCTACAAAAGATATTACCAAGTAGTTGAAAAGAAAATTAAGTATGCAGTAACTGTTATTAATCCCTTCTTATTGTTCTTTCCCTTCCAAGTGCTCCTTTTTCAAAGAACGTGGATCATAAAATGATTATTTAATAGATCTGTTGGCAGAAAGTGTTCACATTAGGAAATGCATTTAATTTTATTTTATAAAACCAATGCTGTAACACAGCTGGAAAACAGATATCAAATGAAATAAGCAATTATGCCAAGTAAAGATAAAAACATCATTCAATAGCTATGTGGCATTTCATAAGTCAGTAGAAGTTCTCTCAACTCTCGTAGAAAGACACTTGTCGTAATCAGGTGTGCAGATGTAAGAATGTTTCCAAGTAATGAGTGTGTCGTATTTGCGGTGCTTTCTACAAAGAAATGTCAGTAGCGAGGATAATGGCCTCTTTTTTTTTCTCCACCTGTGTCTCTGAAAGGCACACACTAATGGCTTGTTTTCAGGTGGCTGTCGCCCAGCTGGGTGCCCACGACACATTACGTGCAGGTGGTCACTTAACTTTCTTACCGAAATACTTACGACACCAGTTTCTGCTACAGTGGCAGTCTCATATAAAAAAATTTCACAGGTCAAGAATTTGCGTTACACATCTGTAGAAACAAAATCCTATTCATATAACAGTGTCCAAAAAATTTTCGTTGGCATTGCAATACATTCACGCATTTACATACATTTCATAACTCTTAAAGTACGATTCTTGGTTTCCAACAATCTTTTTCACAAACCAGAGTCCCTAACCACTACTCGTTATTCCTTACCTTATTCGTAGACACTTCTTCAATATTTCATCATAACAGACACATAGCATAATCAAATAACTCATATAGCATCAGCTTATTGATCATAAACATACCGCAACAGCATAATACACATGGTCATCGTAATAATAACATCACAACACCTCAGTCAACTCTCAAAATCGTCGTAGCTTCCTCCAATAATTTCAAAACCTAAAAAAAATTCTCTGCTCATGTCAAAAGTGTCATCTGCCTCAAACGTACTTTAAAAATCATGATCCCATACCAAATACATCATTCAAAGCTCTCATAGTATCACAATGGTTCCGAAAAAATAAGAACATTTCACAAAGTACAGACAAACTACAATTTAATAAGTGTGAAGTAATCCAACCGTGTAATTACGTAAACATCAGTCACTAATGTAGTAAAAAAATGTTTGTCTGTCAGTTAAATGATCAGATAGCTGTGTAATTCTGTGTTAGAGAAATATGGTACCGATGTGTAAAGTTGTATAAGCAAATACCATATTAGCTAGGGCTCCTTGTGCTTGCCATACACATGGTACACAAAGTAATCGTGTACCCCCCTGAGGATTAATGTAATTATATCCTCAGGTGTTACAGATTACAGCAATGGAATGAAATGTATTACGGAAAACCTTTGTATCATTGTACTTCAAATATCCTTAAAAATAAATGTTTTAAGTACAAAATTAATCACTCAAATACGTGTCCTGTAGCGCTAAATGTGCGTCTTACTGTAAGGTAACTCTGTGGAAGTGTCGTAGTTATCGTCCTCTGTAAGCAAAGTTCTGCTGAAGTCAATGTAATTACCTCATCATAAACGAAAGTGAAATGCTTTGCGTATAGATGTCGTAGTTATTACATACCTTACTGTGATCAAGAAAGTACTGTAATGTAACGTATTGTTGTGCTCCGGAAAGGGCTGTTTCATTGTAGCTATACCACAAAGTTACTACTAAAACATGTTTTCCTTTCCAGAAGAATTCAGAAAAACTGTGCAAATATAAAACAGATACACCGCAAAAGCACAATGTAAATTGTGTCACACATTAGTAGCATCGTGATATAATCGTGTTCCATTGTTCCATTGTGTCTAACTTTTGCAGCCTTTGTCCCATATGTTGCATTAACTGTCATAACAATGCACTGGTGTCTGAAACATGTTCCCCAGTGCTTTTCGGCAGTGAAGTTGCACCGGCAACATTCATATTTTGACAAGAAGAAATTGTGTCTTGACTTATTTTAGAAAAAAAATTTAGAAAAAATGAATCTGCAGTATTTGCTAGATTGTGCTCTGTCATTCCCGATTCTTGAGGCGTGCTGTTGCCGACCGATCGATCGATAATGCTTCCCTGTTCACTAGCTGTTTCACTGTCTACACCATTATTTGACGCCTGCTCCATTTCCCTATGCGTAGTTACCAAATTACTACTTTGAATATCTGTTTATTCATTAGACAGTGGTGCTGCTAAGCTACGCTCATCGTCACTATGATTTCTCAGTTTACTTTGGAGCCTAGTGTTACGATTTTCACACGCCATTATTGTCACAATATTTCACACAATAACAAAGAAAACATTAATTTGAAGAGCAAAAATAAGAGAACACATTAACATAACACTAAAAATAATATCTAGTTAATTGCAAGCGCAGCTGCGAATTACTTCATGCAAAACTAAATGCCTGCCACAACTGTTTTACTGTACAACAATGACAGACTGCAACTACAAAGGAAATTCTCTCTATGATTACACGCTAGCAATAAACAAAAGCTACACTAATTACACAAACTACAAGAAAAAATCAGAAGATCCCAGTGAGGTATCCCAGCAGGGCCGCCATATGAAACGTCCCCTTAGAACAATTATACAAGACAGTGCTTAAACTGACACACAATATTTTTATAACAACTCAATCTGACTTTCCAAGAGGGGCTTATGGAGAACAGAGCAGAACTTTTTAGCGCAGTTGTATTGTATTGTTGATGTCTTCACTCCTAAGACTGATTTTATGTAGTTCTCCACGCGACTCTATCCTTTGAAAACCTCTGCATTATATATAGTTTTGAACCTGTTTACTGTAATCATCTCTTGGTCTCCGTCTACAACTTTTTCTTTGCACTCTTTCCTTCAGTACTAAATTGATGAAACCTTGATGTCTCAGGATATGTCCTCTCAACCGATCCCTTCCTCTAATCAAGTTATACCACAAAAAATTTTTTCCCTAATTTTGTTCAGTACCTTCCTATTGGTTACATGATCTACCCTTTTAATGTTCAGCATTCATCTGTAGCACCAAATTTCAAAATCTATTGTCCCCATATATGAACTGTTATTGTCCATATCTGCTTCCATGAGCCACTTGGAATTAGCCGAGCGGTCTAAGCCGCTACAGTCATGGACTGTGCGGCTAATCTGGCCAGAGGTTCGAGTCCTCCCTCAGACATGGGTGTGTGTGTTGGTCCATAGGATAATTTACGTTATGTAGTGTGTAACCTTAAGAACTGATGACCTTAGCAGTTAAGACCCATGAGATTTCACACATATCTGAACTTTTTGAACTTCCATAAAATGCTACACTGCTGACAAATACCTTCATAAAACACTGGCTAACTTATGTCCTCACTATTTCGGCCATCATCAGTTATTTTACTGCCAAAATAGCAGAAGTCATCTTCTACTTTCAGTATCACGTTGTTGTTGTTGTTGGTCTTCATTTCAGAGAATGGTTTGATGCAGCTCTCCATGCTACTCTACCATGTGCAGGCTTCTTCATCTCACAGTACCTACAGCAACCTACATCCTTAGTGTACTCATCCCTTGGTCTCCCTCTACCATTTTTACCCTCCACGCTGCCCTCCAATACTAATTGGTGACCCCTTGATGCCACAGAATATTCTCTAACACCTGATCCCTTCTTCTAGTCAAGTTGTGCCACAAATTCCTCTTCTCTCCAATTCTATTCAATAACTCCTCATTAGTTATGTGATCTACCCATCTAATTCTTCGGTAGCACCAGATTTCGAAAGCTTCAATTCTCTTTTTGTCTAAACTATTTATCGTCCTCGTTTCATTTCCATACATGGCTACACTGTATACAAATACTTTCAGAAACGACTTCCTGACGTTTAAATCCATCTCGATGTTAGGAAATTTCTCTTCTGCAGAAACGCTTTCCTTTCCATTGCCAGTTTACATTTTACATCCTCCCTACTTCAACCATCATCCTTTAATTTGCTCCCCAAATAGCAAAACTCCTTTACTACTTTACGTGTCTCATTTCCTAATCTAATTCCGGCAGTATCAGCAGATTTCATTCGACTACATTGCATGAACCATGGACCTTGTGGTTGGTGGGGAGGCTTGTGTGCATCAGCGATGCAGACGGCCGTACGGTAGGTGCAACCACAACGGAGGGGTATCTGTTGAGAGGCCAGACAAACGTGTGGTTCCTGAAGAGGGGCAGCAGCCTCTTCAGTAGCTGCAGGGGCAACACTCTGGATGATTAACTGATCTGGCCTTGTAACACTAACCAAAACGACCTTGCTGTGCTGGTACTGCGAATGGCTGGAAGCAAGGGGAAACGACAAGCCATAATTTCTCCCGAGGGCATGCAGGTTTACTGTATGGTTAAATGATAATGGCGTCCTCTTGTGTAAAATATTCCCGAGGTAAAGTAGTCTCTCATTCGGATCTCCGGGCAGGGACTACTCAAGAGGATGTCGTTATCAGGAGAAAGAAAACTGGCGTTCTACGGATCGGAACGTGGAATGTCAGAACCCTTAATCGGGCATGTAGGTTAGAAAATTCAAAAAGGGAAATGGATGGGTTAAAGTTAGATATAGTGGGACTTAGTGAAGTTCGGTGGCAGGAGGAACAAGACTTTTGGTCACGTGAATACAGGGTTATAAATACAAAATCAAATAGGGGTAATGCAGAAGTAGGTTCAATAATGAATAAAAAAATAGGATTACGTGTAAGCTACTACAAACAGCATAGTGAACTCATTATTATGGCCAAGATAGACATGAAGCCCACGCCTACTACAGTAGTACAAGTTTATATGCCAACTAGCTCTGCAGATGATGAAGAAATTGATGAAATGTATGATGAGATAAAAGAAATTATTCAGGTAGTGAAGGGAGACGAAAATTTAATAGTCATTGGTGACTGGAATTCGAGAGTAGGCAAACGGAGAGAAGGAAACATAGTAGGTGGATATGGATTGGGTGTAAGAAAAGAATGAGGAAACCGTCTGGTAGAATTTTGCACAGCGCATAACTTAATCATAGCTAACACTTGGTTGAAGAATCATAAAAGAAGGTTGTAAACATGGAAGAATCCTGGAGATACTACAAGGTATCAGATAGATTATATAATGGTAATACAGAGATTTAGGAACCAGGTTTTAAACAGTAAGACATTTCCAGCGGCAGATGTGGACTCTGACCAATATCTATTGGTTATGAACTGTAGATTAAAACTGAAGAAACTGCAAAAAGGTGGGAATTTAAGGAGATGGGACCTGGATAAACTGAAAGAACCAGAGGTTGTACAGAGTTTAGGGAGAGCATAAGGGAACAATTGACAGGAATGGGGGAGAGAAATACAGTAGAAGAAGAATGGGTAGCTTTGAAGGATAAAGTAGTGAAGGCAGCAGAGGATCAAGCAGGTAAATAGACGAGGGCTAGTGGAAATCCTTGGGTAACAGAAGAAATATTGAATTTAATTGATGAAAGGAGAAAATATAAAAATGCAGTAAATGAAGCAGGCGAAAAGGAATACAAACGTCTCAAAAATGAGATAGACAGGAAGTGCAAAATGGCTAAGCAGGGATGGCTAGAGGACAAATGTTAGGATGTAGAGGCATATCTCACTAGGGGCAAGATAGATATTGCCAACAGGAAAATTAAAGAGAACTTTGGCGAAAAGAGAGGCACTTGTACGAATATCAAGAGCTCAGATGTAAACCCATTTCTAAGCAAAGAAGGGAAAGCAGGAAGGTAGAAGGAATATATAGAGGGTCTATACAAGGGCAATGTACTTGAGGACAATATTATGGAAATGGAAGAGGATGTAGATGAAGATGAAATGGGAGATACGATAATGCATGAAGAGTTAACAGAGCACTGAAAGACCTGAGTCGAATGAAAGGCCCGGGAGTTGACAACATTCCATTAGAATTACTGATGACCTTGGAAGAGGCAGTCCTCACAAAACTCTACCATCTGGTGAGCAAGATGTATGAGACAGGCGAAATACCCTCAGACATCAAGAAGAATCCCAAAGAAAGCAGATGTTAAGAGATGTGAAAATTACGGAACTATCAGTTTAATAAGTCACAGCTGCAAAATACTAACGCGAATCTTTACAGACGAATGGAAAAACCGGTAGATGCTGACCTTGGGAAACATCAGTTTGGATTCTGTAGGGATAATGGAACACGTGAGCCAATACAAACTCTACGACTTATCTTAGAAGAAAGAGTAAGGAGAGTAAACCTACATTTATAACATTTTTAGACTTAGAGAAAGCTTTTGACAATGTTGAGTGGAATACTCTCTTTCAAATTCTAAAGGTGTCAGTGGTAAAATACAGGGAGCGAAAGGATATTTACAATTTGTAAAGAAACCAGGTGGTAGTTATAAGGGTCGAGGGGCACGAAAGGGAAGCAATGGTAGGGAAGGGAGTGAGACAGGGTTGTAGCCTCTCCCCAATTTTATTCAGTATGTATACTGAACAATCAGTAAAGGAAACAAAAGAAAAATTTGGAGTAATTATTAAAATCCATGGAGAAGAAATAAAACATTTGAGGTTCGCCGATGAGATTGTAATTCTGTCAGAGACTGCAAAGGACTTGGAAGAGCAGCAGGACAGAATGGACAGTGTCCTGAAAGGAAGATATAAGATGAACATTAACAAAAGCAAAACGAAGATAATGGAATGTAGTCGAATTAAGTCAGGTGATGCTGAGGGAATTAGATTAGGAAATGAGACTCCTATATTAGTAAAGAAGTTTTGCTATTTGGAGAGCAAAACAACTGATGATGGTCTAATGAGAGAGGATATAAAGTGTAGACTGGCAATGGCAAGGAAAGCGTTTCTGAAGAAGAGATATTTGTTAACATTGGGTATAGATTTAAGTGTCAGGAAGTCGTTTCTTAAAGTATTTGTATAGAGTGTAGCCATGTTTGGAAGTGAAACATGGACGATAAATAGTTTGGACAAGAAGATAATAGAAGCTTCCGAAATGTGGTGCTAGAGGAGAATGCTGAAGATTAGATGGGTAGAACACATAACTAATGAGCAGGTATTGAATAGAATTAGGGAGAAGAGGAGTTTGTGCGACAACTTGACAAGAATAAGGGATCGGTTGGTAGGACGTGATCTGAGGCATCAACGGATCACAAATTTAGCATTAGAGGTCAGCGTGGAGGGTAAAAATCGTAGAGGGAGACGAAGAGATGAATACACTAAGCAGATTCAGATGGATGTAGATTGCAGTAAGTACTTTGAGAAGAAGAAGCTTGCACAGGATAGAGTAGCACGGAGAGCTGCTTCAAACCAGTCTCAGGACTGAAGACCACAACAGCAACAGCATCATTCCATTATTCTCGTTTTGCTTTTGTTTATGTTCATCTTATATCCTCCTTTCAAGACATTGTCCATTCCGTTCAACTGCTCTTCCCGGTCCTTTTGCTGTCTCTGAGAGATTTACAATGTCATCGGGAACCTCAAAGTTTTTATTTTGTCTCCATGGATTTTAATATCTTCTCCGTATTTTTCTTTTGTTTCCTTTACTGCTTGCTCATTGTACAGACTGAATAACATGGGGGATTGGCTACAACCCTGTCTCACTCCCTTCCCAACCACTGCTTCCTATTTATTCTCCTCGACTCTTATAACTGCTATCTGGTTTCTGTACAAATTGTAAGTAGCCTTTCACTTCTTGTCTTTTACCCCTGACACCTTTAGAATTTGAAAGAGAATATGCCAGTCAACATTGTCAAAAGCTTTCTTTAAGTATACAAATGCTAAAACTGTAGGTTTGCTTTCCTTAATCTTTCTTCTAAGATGGAAATTAAGCATTTCCAGACACATGTCCACATAACATCTTTTCTTTATGTGTGTATGAGGAATGTTTCCTGAAAGTTTGGCCGTAACTTTCTGTAACACCCTGTATCACTATTTAAGGTGTTGTGGTCTCCTCACCTTCATTGCTTACATATTCCGCCCTCACAATCATATTCCACACATCAAGACACTTCATTCAAACCCAGACTCGATAAGATAAAGTCAATGTTGCATTAATTAATGTAAATGATGTGCAAATAACAAGTAGGCGCACCGTGTTGAAACACTCGAGGCTGGCGTACACACACACATTCCAGACTCGACGGTCACAGGGGATTTTAGTTCGGGAGACACAAACCACACGCCGGGGGTTGGTCCCTTCAGAGGATGACTCAGCATATCTATGTCGGCCAGTGACCACCCATAGAGCAGACAGCATTTGCCTGAGAGAAAGGAATAACGACCCCGTGTTCGGCTTAAAAGCAAATTCCGATACATTGTGTGGGAGTGCCCTGCCTATGGATTCTTTACAAATATAGCATGCAGTTTCAGAGATTTTCATAGGTATACAGCAAACGCCAAGCGCCGATGCTACTGATGGTCACCTTAAATGAAACGTTATTCTCCCATTTTAGAAGAGCAATGCTGATTGCCAGACAATATTTCTGATGCCTTGATATGAAGGAGTAATGGAAGAGACCAAAAGATATGCTCCTTCACATCTGGTGTGGAGAGTGACCATTCCATTGTCGCTCTTGTAGCGAGAACACGTAACGAGATCATACGCGCTCGTACATGTACTCAAAGAGCGAGGAACAAGTCTCACTTCAGTACTTCACTGGGAGAGCACTTTTGTCGAGAGCGAATCAGAGTGCGATCTATATTGAGTCCTTGTGATTTAACATTGCTCACTGTGTTGGCCGACACATTAATTCTGCGGTGTGAATGGACAGATTTATAGTTAAACGCCTGCAAGCGAATTTGTGAGTGGTTTTGCGGTGGACTGGTTATCTGACTGGTGTACCACGCCAATAGACTAGGGGCGAATAGGAGTCCTTGACTTCATCAAGGCATAGGGAGTGTTTCATTGGAGTAGGTGAATCCTGGTTGTTGTTGTTGTTGTTGTTGTCTTCAGTCCTGAGACTGGTTTGATGCAGCTCTCCATGCTACTCTATCCTGTGCAAGATTCTTCATCTCCCAGTACCTACTGCAACCTACATCCTTCTGAAAGTGCTTAGTGTATTCATCTCTTGGTCTCCCTCTACGATTTTTACCCTCCACACTGCCCTCCAGTGCTAAATTTGTGATCCCTTGATGCCTCAAAACATACCCTACCAACCGATCCCTTCTTCTAGTCAAGTTGTGCCACAAACGTCTCTTCCCCCCAATCCTATTCAATACCTCCTCATTAGTACCGTGATCTATCCACCTTATCTACAGCATTCTTCTGTAGCACCACATTTCGAAAGCTTCTATTCTCTTCTTGTCCAAACTACTTATCGTCCATGTTTCACTTCCATACATGGCTACACTCCAAACAAATACTTTCAGAAACGACTTCCTGATACATAAATCTATATTTGTTGTTAACAACTTTCTCTTCTTCAGAAACGCTTTCCTTGCCATTGCCAGTCTACATTTTTTATCCTCTCTTCTTCGACCATCATCAGTTATTTTACTTCCTAAATAGCAAAACTCCTTTACTACTTTAAGTGTCTCATTTCCTAATCTAATTCCCTCAGCATCACCCGATTTAATTTGACAGCATTCCATTATCCTCGTTTTGCTTTTGTTGATGTTCATCTTATATCTTCCTTTCAAGACACTGTCCATTCCGTTCAACTGCTCTTCCAAGTCCTTTGCCGTCTCTGACAGAATTACAATGTCATCGGCGAACCTCAAAGTTTTTACTTCTTCTCCATGAATTTTAATACCTACTCCAAATTTTTCTTTTGTTTCCTTTACTGCTTGCTCAATATACAGATTGAATAACATCGGGGAGAGGCTACAACTCTGTCTCACTCCTTTCCCAACCACTGCTTCCCTTTCATGTCCCTCGACTCTTATGACTGCCATCTGGTTTCTGTACAAATTGTAAATAGCCTTTCGCTCCCTGTATTTTACCCCTGCCACCTTCAGAATTTGAAAGAGAGCATTCCAGTCAACATTGTCAAAAGCTTTGTCTAAGTCTACAAATGTTAGAAACGTAGGTTTGCCTTTTCTTAATCTTTCTTGTAAGATAAGTCGTAAGGTCAGTATTGCCTTACATGTTCCAACATTTCTACGGAATCCAAACTGATCCTCCCCGAGGTCCGCATCTACCCGTTTTTCCATTCGTCTGTAAAGAATTCGCCTTAGTATTTTGCAGCTGTGACTTATTAAACTGATAGTTCGGTAATTTTCACATCTGTCAGCACCTGCTTTCTTTGGGATTGGAATTATTATATTCTTCTTGAAGTCTGAGGGTATTTCGCCTGTCCCATACATCTTGCTCACCAGATGGTAGAGTTTTGTCATGACTGGCTCTCCTAAGGCCGTCAGTAGGTCTAATGGAATGTTGTGTACTCCGGGGGCCTTGTTTCGACCCAGGTCTTTCAGTGCTCTTTCAAACTCTCCACGCAGTATCTTATCTCCCATTTTGTCTTCATCTACATCCTCTTCCATTTCCATAATATTGTTCTCAAGTACATCGCCCTTGTATAAATCTTCTATATACTCTTTCCACCTTACTGCCTTCCCTTCTTTGCTTAGAACTGGGTTGCCATCTGAGCGCTTGGTATTCATACAAGTGGTTCTCTTCTCTCCAAAGGTCTCTTTAATTTTCCTGTAGGGAGTATCTATCTTACCCGTAGTGAGATAAGCTTCTACATCCTTACATTTGTCCTCTAGCCATCCCTGCTTAGCCATTTTGCACTTCCTGTCGATCTCATTTTTGAGACGTTTGTATTCCTTTTTGCCTACTTCATTTACTGCATTTTTATATTTTCTCCTTTCATCAATTAAATTCAATATTTCTTCTGTTACCCAAGGATTTCTAGCAGCCCTCGTCTTTTTACCTACTTTATCCTCTGCTGCCATCACGACTTCATCCCTCAGAGCTACCCATTATTCTTCTGCTGTGTTTCTTTCCCCCATGGCTGTCAATTGTTCCCTCTTGCTCTTCTTGAAACTCTGTACAACCTCTGGTTCTTTCAGCTTATCCAGGTCCCATCTCCTTAAATTAGCACCTTTTTGTAGTTTCTTCAGTTTTAACCTACAGTTCATAACCAATAGATTGTGGTCAGAGTCCACATCTGCCCCTGGAAATGTCCTACAATTTAAAACCTGATTCCTAAATCTCTGCCTTACCATTATATAATCTATTTGATACCATTTGTATCTCCAGGATTCTTCCATGTATTCAAATAATCCAGGTAGAGCGTGAGTTATCTTATTTGTCAGCAGTGATCGGCGCAGATAGCAGTCTTTACAGCCTATGGTATTGTGCACTACAGCTCTTGCGAGCCCCATACTTCCTCCACAACAATACACTTCAGTGAATTTCACACATGACAGCCTCGACCATACCTAGCAACATTCTAACTGATAATTATACAAGTTGAGTAGGCACGGCTCTCAGCCATTCTGCAAAGTCAATAACAATCCTAAACTTTGTATAGAAATTTCATTAACGAATCCTATCCTTAAGAGGTACCTTCACATTCCGAAAAGAACCCAGGAATAATGTATTCAGTTCATAACTAAAAGTGCTATTGTGATTTCTCAGAATTTTTGCAAAATAAATAATAATTTTCGTTAGTTTGTTTTTCTTACAGTAAGTAGCACTACTCCAGAACCCAAGTATCCCACTAGTTACGTAAGAAATGTTGTGAATTTTTGTGTCATTTCTTTACAGTTGACGACTCTAGAAGATATTTATTGCTGAAAGTTTTTCAGGCATTTCTCTTTAGAACCTTAGGAGCATCTGTCTGACTTCTGTAGTAGTGTGGGGGTGGAAATTGCATCTTGCGGGATCCACAGGGTAAAGGGTACATCTCAGATTAATCCATTGCGCAGAATGACAGAATAGCACCCTCACGCTCACAGAAAATAGCGACTCTGCCAGAACAGGTAAAATAGGAAATAGGTAAGCTCCCAGGATAAGAAAGTGTCAGGATAGTTAGGTACGGCAGGTCACAGCAGTAGCACTGAGAAGAACTTTCTTTCATGTATTAAATAGCTATTTGCACAGATTGGGATCAGAATAGATATAGGTAGTGAAGAAGACAGAATTGTATGGAAAAAGGTGTGTTACTGTGTTGGAAAATTTTTCATTTTTTTACGATTTTTGTGTAGCTGTTTGGATATAGGATTTTCAGGTGATAGGCAGAGATGCAGAGTGAATCAGTATGATATAAGTTAGAATTAAAAAATAACATTTCTCTCCCTTTGCAAGCGCACAGCTAGAGATCAGAGACTGTAGCAGATCAGACAGAAAATTAGCCAAGAAGTCACGACGTTGTTGTTGTTGTTGCTTCAACCAACTGGTAAGGGGTCGTGTAGTTTTGTAGATAGGGTTGTGGTGTGTTGAAAGAATTTCCTTGCTAACGAGAGCACAAGCCAAAAGGTTACGTGAGAGACAGCAAGTAGACAATATGGGGGAGAATCAACCAGATAGACAGCAAGTAAACGAGCTTATTGAGAATTGGACAGAATGTGAACCCGACAATAGGACACACGGTGAGTCAGAGAATAGGACAGACGGGGGAGCTGCAGAATCAGCAGGCTCAGTTAGACTGGGATAAAATTGAGACAGATGGTAATCGAAGGGACGAGATTATCGAATTTTCAGGATATGAAATTCCAGGTAGGGCACATTCTGAGCCTGAAATAGGTAGCACACGTAGAAAATGGCAAAGATTAGAAGCGAAACGAGCACAGGAAACGCGTTTGTTTGCCGCATATTCAGGGACAGAATACGCGTCAATGCAGTCAATGAAACGGCAGTTAACTAACATTCAGAGAGAAGTAGACAGCGAGGGAGAGGGTGAACCTTTTGTACCCATTCTAAATATGCCCCAACAACAGATACAGGATTTTGCGGAGTTACGAGCGCCACGAAAAGTTTCAGTAACAGACGCAAGTGTACGTGCAGACACAAGACAGACACAACAGAGAGTGCAGAATGCGGAGTTGTTTGTGTCACGTAATGGTTCGTTGACAAACGCAACTAGTCCTCGACACAGAGAGCGCGGGTTATTGCAGTTGTCAAACTTAGAAACGCCACAGCGTAGCCCAGTAAACGACGTAACTGACCGAGTAGAAAACAATAGATCGAGAATACATAGCTCAGCTGAAGGCAGCGTTACAGGACAGGACGCGATCATGGAGATGTTACAAAAAATGAACGCTAGCATAACGAAACAGAATACACAGATGACAAAACAGTATCAGGGATTGAAACAGGATAATCAGAACTTGAGACAAGAGATTAAGACACAGATCCAACAGATTAAAACCCAGATGGAAGAAGGGATCGCCAGAATTGATAGTCAGATCACTCAGATAAACAAAGACGCGAAAGAATCTAGAGAAAGAATTCATGGACTAACACAAGGTCAGCAGCAGTTACGCATTGACGTGGACAAAGTCCAATTGGACATCGTAAACGTTGAAAAACAGGTGGAACGTTTTACAAAAAAAGCCACTCGAACAGCAATACAACTTTCGGAAGAACAAGCAATTTAAAGCAAGGTCGCAAAGGTTTCACTGAAAAAATATGATCAGCGGATCAATAAAATCGAACTTAAAAACAAAGATAAGTTTGAAAAGCTTCGAACAGAGTTGATACAAACTATCGAAGGAATGATCGAGACTGATAACATCTGCAGCGAAACAACTGACACGTCAGGCATTAATGCAGTACACGAACACGCGCCGTCTAAGAAAGTTCAAGTAGAACCAAGGCTAGACATAACACTCGCGCAGAAATCGAAACAGAAAACCCCGATTAATGTGATACATGACATGCCACAGGACCAGGCACAGTATCTAGAAAAACGGAACACATACATTCCCGATACCAATCGAAAAACAGGCAACTGAACCAGTAAATTCAGTGACACAACATAATAGCAGCACAGGTACTATACCGTGAACGACGAGAGTAGAAACACACGAACAACACTTTTGTTCACCAATGATACGATATGATGCGGATATGAGCCAGGAAACTGAGAATAGGAAGACAGGCAGTCGATTACCAGAGAATAAACACGACGACACAAGCAGTGGCAGATTATTTGAGTCCATGAATCAGCCACAAAACGGATTTATGAGTAGATATGACACAGAGCACTTCCTTACAGTTAGAAAATTTCAACGTTTCAAGGAAGAAGACGGTAGCTTGCATGCACGCACATTCATCGATCAGTGTCAAGTAGGCATTACCAAACCACTGGAGCGTAGCTCACAAACTTGACTTCATTTGTGCACACATGTCAGAGACAGCAGCAGAGGTGATGCAAAAGATCACGGCTACCTTTACGTCTTACCTATAGTTCAGAACAACATTTCTCGAAAGATGTTGGTCTAAGGAGGCGCAAAACAAAATTAAATACGAGTTACTTCAGATGACACAATATGAAAACTCAGGAGAGCAAAGCGTGGTAAAATTCTTTGATACAATGGACAAAAAGAAACAATGCCTAGACAAACCATACAGTAACGGAGATCTGATACGTCTATAGAGAATGAAATTACCGGTAAAGTAACAGCAGGCGACAGTAGGAAAAAATGAAAATACCGAAGATTTCGAAGAGATTTTAAGGGAACTTGAGTTTTTGTTTAAAGAAGATGAGGTGAAAGAAAAAATAAAGGAAAGGGAACAGCAAAAGGAGAGGACTAGGAACAAATATCCCAATAATAATAATCGTAATCGTAACACCAATAATTTCAGGCAATTTGACAGACAAGGACTGGCACAATGGAGACAATTGGCATAGAAACGATAACCAGAATAATTGGTACCAAAATAGGAACGGTGATGGTCACTCATACAGTGGCGGATATGGGTTTAGGGATCAAAATTCCAATGGTCAAGGGTACTTTGAAAGAGGTCACGATGTTAGAAACAGCAACTGGCAAGACCAGGGCGCGAATAATTACCGAGGAAATTATGATCCAGAGAGACAAGAACAACACAGCAAAGAGAAACCAGATCTAGAAATTAGACCACCGAATACTGCAAAACGTAAAGATTGATTTGAAAAATGCGGAAGAGATTAGGTAAACTAACGTTCACCCTATCTTATACTAACCACTAAATCAAAAAATAAATTAAGAATCAACAAAAAAGACATTAATTAAAAGAAAAAGAGACACAATACACACTAACAATCTCTTGTAGTATCAAGTACACTACAACATGCACACCAATAATAGATGGTACACAACAATTAAAAGAATGAGAAGTGGTAAGACATAATTAGAATAAAGAAAAGAAATCATATATATACAATAATTTTTGCCACTATCACTTAATTTTGGCATTATATAAAATCAGAGTTTTTTCCAGATAACAAATATATGTAAAACAAAAATTGTAAATATTTCTACGCATCAGAGGGACATCACCACCAACACCAATCACCAGCTCCCTTATCACCAGATGCTTCGAGATAGCGACGGAGAGGGTACAAACATGTTGAGAAAGCACTTAGGGCAATAACAACAACATGAAGACCAACGCCACACTGGAAATGCAGGTTGCAACCAGGATGCACTTCAGGAGGACAATGCACAGCACGGACATTTCATATGTCACGACACTGCCACACAACAGATGAGCGTGGGGAGAATCATAATACGACAAGACGGTAATGAAGGTACGAAAAATTACTAAGATCTATAAACTCATCAAGTGACATTTGGAAAGGCAGTCAGATCCTACAAATCCTATATAACTCCTACAGTAAAATTCACATATTCCTAGCCCAAGAATAACAGAAGAATGCAACAAAGAAGATGCAAGATGAAGAAGGGCAGAGGATAGCAAGATACCTTTCTCTCCTATCCTACAAAGCAAATTGCTACAAACGTCTTTCCATGAACTATGGGGCATGCCAAGTACTACAAGCACGTCTCCAAAATAAATAAATAAATAAATAAATAAATAAACTTTGAATGGTCATACAAACACAAGCGGAATATTAAGTAGTACCAACCAACATTATCTAGAAATAAATTCAGCAAAATGAACAGTATTCTCCCTAACACATCATCAAATTGCCATAGCGAACCAGGTGTGAAGTACCAAGACGTCACAGCACAATACTGGGTGACGATCGTCGGTAGTCAACTACAATCATCGAACTGCCATACGGTCCCAGATGTGACAGCAAAGGAGTACCAAGACATCACTGTTTATGCAGTAAACCACAGTCCTCACCATCGGTAAAAAGTAACACTCCATGATGACAAAGTCAACAAGTAAGGCCAATCATTGCATTCTAGAGTGTTTCTCTCATAATTTGTGACACCCATACAAATGAGTCGACACCTTCCAGTATTTCAGAGGGGATCGTCAAGCACAGAAACTGACGCAGCACAAAACGAAGAAACTGATAACATACGAATGTAGAGTTAAGAAAATGATATATTTGTAAAAATATTATTTTCTTTTCTTGTAAAAGTAATTATTTTATCATATATGTAAAGCCCATAATGTGGTAAAGACCTTAAAACATTATGAAAAGAAAATTAATTAGTATAAGTAGATAATCTCAAAAATCCCTGTAAAGCCAAGTTAGTTTTTTATATAAAAAAGGTTTTGGTTAATAATAGGTTGAAAGAGGGCAGAATGAAGAAAAAACACTTCACGCTTAAAGCAGTGACACAAATAATGACTAAATAAATAAAACAAAGCCACTCAACAGAGCTTTTACGAACATTTACGCGAAGCTTAACTAAAGGAAAGATATAATCACACTAAAACATGATACACTGTACACTAATGAGTTTAGAAAAATTAATATTGTAAAAACAAATTTTTGGAAATGATAAAGAAAAACACAGACATGTAATGGCAACGACAAAGAATAACAACCTTTGTAAAGTTTATATTTGCCTAACAACAAAACATAAATTGTAGAACTAAAAAATAGAAACAATAGCTATAAAGAAATCATTAGAAGCAAATTGTTAAGAGTAGATGAGAAAAGTTTATTGGAAAATTTAAAAGAACAATTTTTGCAAGACTTTGTCGATGTTTTCCTCGGCATTGACACACCCGAGACAAAAATTTTGTCCGAAGGAGGGAGGTATGTAAGATGTCGTGGTCACCTGACCTTCATTGCTTACGTATTCTGTCCTCACAATCATATTCCACACATCAAGACGCTTCATTCGAACCCAAACTTGATAATATGAAGTCAGTGTTGTATGAATTCATGTAAACGATATGCAAATAACAAGTAAGCACACCATGGTTGAAATACTCGAGGCTGGTGTACACACACACATTCCAGACACGACGGTCGCAGGGGCTTTTTGTTCGGGAGACACAAACCACACGCCGGGGGGCCGGTCCCTTCAGATCTATGTCGGCCGGTGACCACCCATAGAGCAGACAGCTTTTGACGAGGAAAAGGAAGAACGACCCCGTGTTCGGCTTAAAAGCAAATTCCGATACATTGTGTGGGAGCACCCAGCCTATGCATTCTTTACAAATATAGCATGCAGTTTCAGAGATTTTCACAGGTAGACAGCAAACGCCAAACGCCAATGCTACAGATTTCTGGATTGGACGCCTTAAATGAAACGTCATTCTCCCATTTTAGAAGAGCAATGCTGATAGGCGGACGATATTTCTGACGCCTTGAGCTGAAGGAGTAATGGAAGAGACCAAACGATATACCGCTTCACATCTGACGTGGAGAGGGACCGTTCCGTTGTCGCTCTTGTAGCGAGAACACGAAACGAGAGCGTGCGCTGTCTGTCGTACATGTACTCAAAGAGCGAGGAACAAGTCTGTCCTCATTACTTCACTGGGAGAGCACCTCTGTCGAGAGCGAATATCTCACTAGTTACGTAAGAAATTTTTGTGTCATTTCCTTACAGTTGACGACTCCAGACGGTATTCATTGCTGAAAGTTTTTCAGGCATTTCTCTTTAGAACCTTAGGAGCGTCTGTCTGACATCTGTAGTAGTGTATGGGTGGAAATTGCATTTTGCAGGAGCCACAGGGTAAAGGGTACGTCTCAGATTAATCCGTTGCGCAGAATGACAAATAGCACCCACACGCTCACAACTATTACAACAAAAATACTGGCAATGCCGCATGTAATATGTAGTGGAACTTGAGTAACTTTACTCCTCCCTCCACCCACTACATTATTTCGTGTCACGTTCCTGTTTTTCATAGCTGTTGTAGTACTGACTAAGTGCGTGCCTCTTGCAGACTCTCACTGGTAGTTTGTTGTTCCACGATACAATTTTTACTGGAATTGGTATGGGTTATCGGTTTACGCTTGGGTTCGTACGTGTTAAGTATTTTATAGTGTGGTTTAGAGGAGTTGTCGAGTAACGCCTTATGTTGACGTGTACGATGCCGTTTCTTTCAAATGCAACTACTTTGGTCATATGTGATAGATTAAGTGGTTATGTACCCTTTTTCGAGTTTACATAAGTATGCATTTACCATCACAGATTCTTCTGGACAGGACTATGGCATCCCCAGAGCTGCAATTGTAATAGTGGATGTATTGTCAACTCCTAGACTGCTGTGACATGGTAACAGTCTCACATCAAGTATAGGTTTCACTTACAATTCAATTGTTGGTATGTTGTGTGGGCTCCTCACTACTAAATTGAGAAATTTATTTGTGAGACGATATGAATGGCCAGTATGGTTCTTTTCATATTTGACTACATAAATATGACGGTTTGTTAGTTCTGATGTAGTTCAAAGTCCAAGGTGTGAATTATTAATAGTACTTTTAGTCATAAGTATATGCAATATAAATTATGTTGTATTTTTGCGTGTTTACTTGGGTTTCATATATATGAGTAATTTTAAAAGTGAGTTATGATCAGGAAGCTGACGTGAACGTTGCTGCCCCGAGCCTCTAGTTACGTGTTTGATGTTATAACTGTGTGTGTTAGGCCTAAATGTTGCTTAATTTAACATGCAATTACTTTAGTCATATACGACACATTTAATGATTATGTACCTGTCTTCAATTTCGGATAGATCTGTATTACATTACCTTGCGTTCCACTACATACGACTCGTGGCATTGCCAGTGTTTTTGTTGATATAGTGTATGTATTGCCAACTTATTTCTGTCACTCTTTAACAATTTACGTCTGTTAGAAAAATTACAGTCACTTACGAGGTTATAATTACGAGCATGGTGTGTGACCTCCTCATTGGTCAATTAATAATGTGACTTGACTGTGACAGGATTTGTATGCCTGGTATTCCCGATAAAAAAAATTTAATTGCTTGCATGAAAAAAAAATTGCTTTTGGTTTCAATGTCATGGAAAGGCCTAAGAGTGTATTGGTTGAAATACAGTTATTCATAACTCTATATTATTTTAGATCTCAATTATATCTTCGTGATCATTTATGTTTAACACATATGAGTACTCTTTGAGCGGTGTGCTACTCAGTAAGCATATTGTTGAGTCATCCTTTAATATACTTTGTATCCTTGCGGTCTACTTAGAATCCTTGTGTGGGATTGTTTCATGGCAATACACGATATATAGATGCAATCGAATATGAATGTTTGCATCACGAACAGTTTCCTTGTGGGCGTCTTCCATACGTTCGAGATATGTTATGATCTGAGTTGGGGCGTACATTCGGTTTATAACACGTCTTGGGCATTTATAGATATGACGTAGTGTTATCCCCTCATCCGTACACAACTAACAATTTTATAGTTTGACATGACACATGGGTCATGTTCCTTGTATCTGTGTTTGCCCCTCATCTGTATACAACTAAGCATTTTATACTTTGACACGAGACATAGGTCATGTTCCTTGTATTTACTTGTTTGTGAGGTATTGTTTCCTTCCGTTTATCACCTTGTACAGTTATTTTGTCTTATAGTAGGTTATTTCAGGGTTGTGCAGATAATGTATGTCCGATTGTCCAATAAAAATCATGAATAGTTATTTAAAGAAGTTTTTAATAGATAGTATAATTGTACAATGTATTGAGGGGAAATTCGTTATGGCATATTTTTGATATGTGACAATGGATGTATCTGTTTGTTCTATCAAATGTTCGGTGTGAATTCAGTTGTAGAGTCTTGCCTTTGTTTCTCATTCTGTTTTAATCTGTCTCTATGTAACTTGATTGATATGTTGATAATGCTATCGTTACTGGTTTATGCGTACAGGCCTGGAGATGACGCATCGAAAGGTTGAAACTGGTTGCAACAAAATAAAGTAAAATCGTAAGGACTGCTGTACGTGTTTTATTTTGTCATAATAGTAAACGGTCGTCGTCCCAGAGACCTCCTGCCAAAAGGATGGACATACAAAAACTCTGTTGCAGTACGTTGTGTTACAACAGCGGTATGTTGGCGAGAGTTCTCCTGTCGGAAAAAATCCTGGAATGCTATTCATGAATGGCAGTAAGTTTCGTCACAATTTTTTTTATCCGCAGTTGTATTTAATACCTCCTCATTGGTTACTTGACATGCCCATAGAATCTTAAGCATTATTCTGTAGAACAACATTTCACAAGCTTCTATTCTCTACTTGACGAAGCTATTTAACGTCTATATTTTATTTCCATACACGGCTGCGCTACACACAAATACCTTCAGAAGAGACTTGCTAAGACTTAAATCTATATTCCATGTTAACAAATATCTCTTCTTCAGAAACGCTCTTCTTGTTGTTGCCATTCTCCATTTTATATCCCCTCTACTTCGCCCATCATCACATATTAAAGTCAGTTGCTAGTAACACCTGGCATAGACTACAGCAGGTTGGGCGTGTAACGCTAGCTGCTGGAAGTTGTCTGTTCACTTGCAATTTGATTTTTTGCTCACGATATTTTCGCTTTTCTTAATTTCCAACATTATATTTGCAGTATTTAGCGAATTTCTGAAATAGTCAGCTTCGACTAGTGGAAATAAGCTCACTGAGAATTCTTATTGTGCCCTCACTTATACATTTCGTATCTTTGGCAGCCGGTTAGGTCTTAAGCCAATGCGAAGCGTTCGCAATTATGGAGTCACGAGGTGCTCTTGGTTCGAATAAGCATTCGTCTTTCTGTTACTGTTCCTGTTCTGCTTGGAGTTCTGTCCTGTTCTGTTCGGAAATCTGGTTTTGTCTAATCTCGATCTGAGGTGGTTTGGAGTTCCACAACGGCGAAGGAAACGCATGAGATCTTCCCAGTAACATTCCGTGATGACTGTTATCTCAGAAGTGGATTCCAAATTTTGACAGTTCTCCTGCAATCACACCTCGTTCAAATTTGCGATCACATTCTTCCCTGTGGAGAAATAAAATCTCATAGGTTCCTCACTTTTAGTAAATTGAAGCAGATTATAGCAGCGGATGTTATTTCTTCAGTTCCTCGTGCAATAGATACAAACTCCTCCATTTTAAAAGAGCGAATTCCTCCATTTTAAAACAGCCGTTTCCCCCTTAAAAGTTGTGTTCTGGGAGAGTATGATTCCTCTAGCTCTTTACGAGAAACTTACTGGTATCTGATACTCTGACAACCTATGTGGGCCTGTAAACCAACTGCATTATCTCGCCAGCAACATACGTTCACATTTATATTATTTTCTTCTGGGTTATTTCGTCTACCCCAAATCATTTGTCTCGCGGAGTTGCCACGCGATCTTAGGTGCCTTGCCACGGTTCGTACGGCTCACCCCGTCGGAGGTTCTAGTCCTCCCTCAGGCATGGGTGTGTGTGTTGTCCTTAGCGTAAGTTAGTTTCAGTTAGATTAAGTAGTGTGTACACCTAGGGACCGATGACCTCAGCAGTTTGGTCTCATAGGATCACCTACCATTAAACCATTTTATTTGCTACCTTTACTTAACCACATCAGTGAACACATCTCGGGAACAACTATTGATATTGAAAACAGACTTTCATGGGGATGGATGTAAGACAGACGCTCATGAAAGTAAGTACTATGAGACACTCTGAAACGTAAGCAAATATTATTTTCAACGCAGACTTATGTATTTTTAAATGTGCAGCCCGTATTATTTATTATGCAATTATTAACATAAAAAATCACAATAAGTATGGTGCTGGTTGCATCGCAATAGGTCTGTTAAATCCCGAGAAATTGCAAAGCGAAGATGCCGCTTGAAATAAACGAAAAGCGCCGCTACTGCACTGCCCAAGATTCAAGCAAGAACCCCACGTTGCCCATGCCATGCACTCATACCATTGAGAGCTTTTTTTTTTCAATGTCTATCGTTGTTCCAGAGGTACTTGCGCTGAAACGTGTAAGTGGACCACACTGTATACTGTGACGCCTCCATATTCTAAACAAATGTTGACGCCCAGTGCGGCACGTGAATTCCCTGAGATGCCGCAAAGAGTAAACTGAATTATTTAACAAACCACTAGCAGTTAATAATACTTTTTTCAGGAAATTGGATTTCAGATGGGCAAGATCAGTTGATGGCTGTTTTCTGAATGTACTGCAGAGTGACCTTGCATATTAGTGAGATATATTGTGAAGTACATAATGGCAAGGGGCTTTCAGACTACTCTAATAGGAGGATATTATATCCTGAAGTTGTATTGTGACCTTAGTGGTTCAAGCAAGTATTGGTTTGATCATTCTTTCAAGCATAGAATCAGCAAACACAAACATGATTGGAGTTATAAATCGAAAACAAATACTCTGTTCCGTTTTTTGACTGTTTCTTGATGAATAATTAATTACTTCTTAACGATTGAACAGTCAGCAATGCAACATTCATTCCAGATACGCCTAGATTATGTAAGCAAGTATGTTTGTGACTATCCCGTTAAATGTTTGTGGTCAGATAGCATTTCCAGTTTTCTTTCTAGGGTATAAACTTAACATGTTACTGCATGATGTAATTAATGCTTCAGGACTTTATTTTAATTATCATCATAATAAATGAGTTTTTAACACGCACATACACACACACACACACACACACACACACACACACACACACACACCTTTCACTGAAAAAAAAAAACGGGTCATCACATGCAAGATACCAAGGCTGCGCAGAAACGTCTCTCTGCAGAAGTGTTCGAACACGTCCTACGGATGTGTCTGAGGTAACCGAAGGGAGTGCTCTACTCGGAAACTCGTCGGTTAATCGGATGTACTGAACAACTCTACTGGCCCCTGAGAAAGCGCCTACTAGATGACATGAATCTCACTGCCCACATTTGCAAAATCAGTACTAACTTAGGAACCTAATGGAACCATCGGTGTGCCGGCCAGGGTGGCCAAGCGGTTCTAGGCGCGGCAGTCTGGAACCGCGCGACCGCTGCGGTCGCAGGTTCGCATGCTGCCTCGGCCATGGATGTGTGTGATGTCCTTAGGTTAGTTAGGTTTAAGTAGTTCTAAGTTCTAGGGGACTTATGAGGTCAGAAGTTAAGTCCCATAGTGCTCAGAGCCATTTGAACCATTTGACCCATCGGTGTATCAGCAGGAACAAAGCGACAGAAGCGAGCAGTCGGCTTAACCCCAGTCCGTAGTGCAGTATCCCAACGGGCATCCTTCGGCACCGCAATAATCTGGGGGACAAACTGCCGTGAAACAGCAACGAGCGCGCGATCGCCGAGAGGGCACGTTCTGCGTGTGCGGGGCTGGCGGCGTCCCGCAGCCGCAGGTAACCGCTGCGGTCAGCAAACAGTCGGGATTGGCCGCGCTGCGCTGTGTCAACACGAACGGGGCCCTCGCTAGCTTTGGCTGCCTGCTGGCCAGGCCCGGCCACCTCCCACGCACTGCAGACGAAGCAGACGCGGCGTGCAGATACCGCCAGCGCGCCCGCCACTGTGCCGTCGCTTGGAGATCTGTTAGTCTTATTATGGAGAGCAAACAAATGACACAATCTGCTGCAGCCGTGGCTGCGCGAGAACGTGGCTCGTGCAAAGTTGTTTCCCAGCGCTTGTCACTTGGCCCTAGCGCCGCGCACCGTTCCACGCGCAAATTTTCAGAGGAGGAAAAGAGCACAGTCGGATCACAGCTGGCCGCGGAAGTTCCATCGTAGGCTGCAAACATACGTATTTCTGCGGACTTACGGACCTGCCTTACTTGCAGCGGAACCCCATCATCATCCCATGTTTTCGTAAGCCCTATTTGCAGAACAAATTGCGGGAATTATGTTCCGTCTCTTCATGCAAACTACGAAATCTTTCATTTCTTTTCTTACATAACTGCAGTACAGCCGATTTGTGTCATCACCAGTCGTAATTACTACAGTGGCCATTACGAAACAAGGCGATTCAAGAACATCTCATGTCTAAAAAATTTGCCACTTGGAGATGTTTTCAAATGCTAGTAAATATAGCGAAAACGTATTTGGTTATGTCCTTCTTTAGCCTATAACGAATAGTCTTTCAGTCGTTGTGAAAAAAACCTACGATATGAACAAAAATATTTTTTTACTTCAACATGCGGAAAAAGTCAGTAGTGCTAACATATTTGGATTGAAAAATATATATATATATGTGAGCATTCTCAGAGTTCGGTGATGCATGCGACAGACAGGGCAAAAGCTATACGAATTGAGGAAGGCAATAACTCGTTGGTCCATCTCTGATCCCTGAGCAAGCAGTTATCTTCTTTGTACCTATGTTTTCCTTCCCAACTTCTGTGAAGGACCCTTTTTAGAAATGTCCATTCTGCGAAGAAAACATGGGCAACAGAAGAAATACTTCAGTTGATCGATGGAAGGCGGAAGCACAAAAATGTTCCGAGAGACTCAGGAATACAGAAATACAAGTCGCTGAGGAATAAAATAAATAGGAAGTGCAGGGAAGCTAAGACGAAATGGCTGCAGGAAAAATGTGAAGAAATCGAAAAGGAAATGATTGTTAGAAGGACAGACTCAGCATACAGGAAAGTCAAAACAACCTTCGGTGACATCAAAAGCAATGGCGATAACATTAAGAGTGCAACGGGAATTCCACTGTTCACTGCAGAGGAGAGAGTGGATAGGTGGAAAGAATACACTGAAAGGGGGAAGATTTGTATGACGTGATAGAAGAAGAAACAAGAGTCGATTTAGAAGAGATAGGAGATCCATTATTAGAATCAGAATTTAAAAGAGCTTTGGAGAACTTCAGATCAAATAAGGCAGATGCGACAGATCAGTCTCGCGACATACCATTTGACATTCGGAAAAGCATTATCCACACAATTCGGAAGACGGCAAGAGCTGACACGTGCGAGAATTACCGCACAATCAGCTTAACAGCTCATGCATCAAAGTTGCTGACAAGAATAATATATATAAGAATAGGAAAGAAAATTGATAATGCGCTAGATGACGATCAGTTTGGCTTTAGGAAAGGTAAAGACACGAGAGAGGCAATTCTGACGTTGCGCTTAATAATGGAAGAAAAACTAAAGAAAAATCAAGACACGTTCATAGGATTTGTCGACCTGTCAAAAACGATCGACAATATAAAATGATGTAAGATGTTCGAAATTCTGAAAAAAGTAGGGGTAAGTTATAGGGAGAGACAATATGTACAACAGCCAAAGGGGAATGATAAGAGTGGACGACTAAGAACGAAGTGCTCGTATTAAAAAGGGTGAGACAACGATGCAGCCTTTCGGCCCTGCTGTTCAATCTGTTCATTGAGGAAGCAGTGATGGAAGTAAAATAAAAGTTCAGGAGTGGAGCTAAAATTCAAGGTGAAAGGATATCAATGATACGATTCGCTGATGACATTGCTATCTTGAGTGAAAATGAAGAAGAATTACATGATCTGCAGAACGGAATGAACAGTCTAATGAGTACACAGTATGGATTGAGAGTAAATTGAAGAAAAACGAAGGTAAAGACAAGTAGTAGAAATGATAAGAGCGAGGAACTTAACATCAGGTTTGATGGTCACGAAGTAGAAGAATGTAAGGAATTCTGCTACCTAAGCACTAAAGTAACCAATGACGGACGGACCAAGGAGGACATCAAAAGCAGACTATCAATGGCAAAAAGGATATTCCTGGCCAAAGAAGTCTACTAATATCAAATATCGACCTTAATTCGAGGAAGACATTTCTGAGAATGTACGTCTGGAGAAAAGCATTGTATGGTAGCGAAACATGGACTGTAGGAAAACCAGAACAGAAGGGAATCGAAGCCTTTGAGATGTGGTGCTACAGACGAATGTTGAAAATTAGGAGGACTGATAAGGTAAGGAATGAGGAGGTTCTGCGCAGAATCGGAGAGGAAAGGAATATGTGGAAAAACTGATGAGGAGAAGGGACAGGATGATAGGACATCTTTTAAGATGACTTCCATGGTACCAGAGGGAGCTGTGAAGGGGAAAAATTATAGAGGAAGACAGAGATTGCAATACATTCAGCAAATAATTGAGGACGTAGGTTGCAAGTGCTACTCTGAGATAAAGAGGTTAGCACAGGAGAGGAATTCGTGGCGGGCAGCATCAAACCAGTCAGAAGACTGATGTCCCGAGCTGTTTGAAGGGCTCAGTCCATAAGCCTCAATTGTTCTCAACTGGGGAGGGATCTGGCAATCTTGGTGGCCAAGATATCATTTGGCAAGCACGAAGGCGAGCAGTAGAATCTCTCGGCATGTGTGGGTGGAAATTATCTTGCTGAAATGTAAACTCAGGATGGATGGCCATGAAGGGTAACATACAGGGCGTAGAAAATCTTCGACGTACCACTGTGCTGTAAGCCCCGATAACTAGCGAAGACGTGTCTGGAGGTGTCCCGGACAGCCGTGCATAGCAGCAATGTGACTGGCTCCCCCACACGACCCGATATCTACGTGTTTCCGTGGCATTCGGATAACTCTTTGGTGGATGTGGAGTATCATTTTTTGGTAATTTTTCTTTTTTTGTCTTATAGTGTATTTATGAGAGACTCCGTGTGCGACAGCGTGCAAGGACTCTCATGTCGCCTATAGAATTCTTGTTCCGATGGGTCGTCTTAATCCTGAAATCAAAACCGACGTCTTTTAGAAGGTGAAGAACGGACATTTTCGAGACTTATTTTGTGTTGTAGTTTCATATTCTCTTCCATTGCAGTTCCCTAAAACAGTGTTGCACACAAGTCCTTTACGAACTACTTCTACACTAGTGCGCGAACTTAAGACCGAAAGTCAAAAAATGGTTCAAATGGCTCCGAGCACTATGGGACTCAACTACTGTGGTCATCAGTCCCCTAGAACTTAGAACTACTTAAACCTAACTAACCTAAGGACATCACACACATCCATGCCCGAGGCAGGATTCTAACTTGCGACCCTAGCAGTCGCACGGTTCCGGACTGCGCGCCTAGAACCGCGAGACCGGCGTGGCCGGCAGACCGAAAGTCATTTTGAAGTAACATATATCTATCAAACTTCTACCACCCATAGAAATAACTGCTACAGCATAGCACAGAAGATAACTTCGTGCGTATTTCTTTGAACAGAGACTGAGACGTAGAGAAACAACACTTTTATTCAAAGGTAGTAATGTCACTGAAGGCACTGCGATTCGTGATGCTCCCCTGCACATCACGAAAGATGGGTCATGGTTCTTGATAGGGTGTGTGATTATCACGGACGACAAAGCATGCTTTCCAGCGTGCTCTCTCGCTGGTCACGAGGTTGGTAATGAGTTTAGTTCGTCCACCAGAGCGGTCGAGAGATGCTGAATGGTCACTGGAGCATGTTTGTGTGCTGCAATACGTCTTTACAATGCATTGCAGACGTGCTCGTTGGGAGTTAAGTCGTGGGGAACGGGCAGGCCAGTCAACTCTCGGAATATCCTCTCGTTAGTTCCCCCATCTCTGCTGTTCGTAGCGGTCTTCCACTGTCATCCATAAAAATGAATCCAGGGCCGAACCCAACCCTGAAATGACGCACGTGCGGGAAGAGTACAATGTCACAGTAAGTTGACGAGTGAGTATATAGTGTTCAAAGATTTGGAGCTCAGTTCACCCATGCAACATTCTGCATCCCCACATCGTAACACCTGCACTATCATAACAGTCATGTTCGACAATGTTCCTGTATACATTACGCGTTCCCACCTCTCCTCTATACAAGGGTAATTGTCGAACATGAGTTGTCGAAGATGATCCCTTTCGTGTTCCGGTTTCATGGTTTTGGAAGGCATAATGTTGTATGGAGTACTGACCAGCAAATCTTTGAACAAGGTACTCTCATCAGTCATCGTTATTGTCACACTATACTCCTCCCCCATACGCATCTTTTCAGGACTACATTCGGCGATGGTTTCACTTTTATGTATGACACTGGACGACTGCACCGAACAGTGTACGTGGAGCACCTCTTGGAAGAGGAGGGTATTCGGAGAATGGACTTAAATCCCGTCGGTCACTTGTGGAATGCTTTGTGGAGACGTTCTGCTACACATCCACACCCACCAACTACCATTTATCTGTTGTCAACAACACCTTAACAACATTGTGGCCGTCATTGGAGCACATTAAACAGCAAGCCATCCATGATGATCACGCTCCCTATTAGGAACCGTGTCTCATCTTTTGTCCAGAATACCACAACTTTAAAAATGTGTATTTAATGAAAGAAACATAATATAACCTTCTGTTATACATCATTACAAAGAGTATTTAAAAAGGTTTTTTTTTCACTCAAAAACAAGTTCAGAGATGTTCAATATGGCCCCCTCCAGACACTCGAGCAATATCAACCCGATACTCCAACTCGTTCCACACTCTCTGTAGCATATCAGGCGTAACAGTTATGGATAGCGGCTGTTATTTCTCGTTTCAAATCATCAATGGTGGCTGGGAGAGGTGGCCGAAAAACCATATCCTTAACATACCCCCATAAGAAAAAATCGCAGGGGGTAAGATCAGGGCTTCTTGGAGGCCAGTGATGAAGTGCTCTGTCACGGGCTGCCTGGCGGCCGATCCATCGCCTCGGGTAGTTGACGTTCAGGTAGTTATTGACAGATAAGTGCCAATGTGGTGGCGCTCCATCCTGCTGAAATATGAATTGTTGTGCTTCTTGTTCGAGCTGAGGGAACAGCCAATTCTCTAACATCTCCAGATACTGTAGTCCACTTACAGTAGCACCTTCGAAGAAAGAGGGACCATTCTCTGTAAACTGTTTATACCAACGTTTAATACACCACCTATCAGGAGGTTTAACACCATACTTCGTTTGAAATGCACGCTGAACAACTGTCGTCAATTCACTTCTGCCGTACTCAATAACAGAAAAAGCTTTCTGTTGAGCGGTCGCCATCTGACGCTGACGCCTAGTCAACAGCGCCTCAAGCGAACAAATGTACAACTAAATGAAACTTTATAGCTCCCTTAATTCGCCGACAGATAGTGCTTAGCTCTGCCTTTTGTCGTTGCAGAGTTTTAAATTCCTAAAGTTGTGGTACTCTTTTTGAATCACCCTGTATTTTAGTAGTTCCTTTTACGTGTGATCCAAGTTTCTTCTTGACAAATCAGGCGAAAGTTATTTTTGTTCTAAGGTTTTGCATACCAATGTAATTTCCTACTGTTTGTCACATGGTCCTAGAGCCCTGCTCTGTTACGTGTGGAAATTGTCAGAGGGGAAAAAGAACACAGTGCGGTCATAATTAGCCATAATGGTTACATATTAAGTTTCAGACCTACGCATTTCTGTGAACTGTTATGGTCCTAACTTGCGATTTAAAGGAATCTCATCATCTTTTCTGAAAGGAGGTTTGCAGAATCAGCTCTGGGCGCTATGTTCCGACTGTTCATGCAGATCACAAGACCCTTTATTTCTCTGCTTACCCAACCACCGGACGACCCATTTGTGTAGCCTTATTTCATTACAGTTGTCCCAAAGCTACGTGGTTATCAAAATCTCACCCACTTACAGCATTTTCAGTTAGTGATATTTTCGAATGTTAGTAAATATTGCGAAAAAAATTAGATATACCTACTTTTAGCCTAAAATATGCGAACTAACTATTCCAAGGAATATTATCACAAGTTGTTACTAAAAAATTTAAACTTATGTTTCAAGAAAAAAGTTTGTTTACTACAAACTGTAGAAAAAGCCAGAAGCACTAATACACACTACTGGCCATTATAACTGCTACACCACGAAGATGACGTGCCACAGAAGCGAAATTTAACCGACAGAAAGAAGATGCTGTGATATGCAAATGATTGACTTTTCAGAGCATTCACACAAGGTGGGCGCCGGTGGCGTCAACTACAACTTGCTGACATGAGAAAAGTTTCCAACCGATTTCTCATACAAAAACAACAGATGACCGGAGTTGCCTTGTGAAACTTTGTTGTGATGCCTCGTCTAAGGAGGAGAAATGCGTTCCATCACGTTTCCGACTTTGATAAAGGTCGGATTGTAGCCTATCACAATTGCGGTTTATCGTATCGCGACATTGCTGCACGCGCTGGTCGATCTCCAATGACTGTTAGCAGAATATGGAATCGATGGGTTCAGGAGGGTAATACGGAACGACGTACTGGATCCCAACGGCCCCATATCACTAGCAATCGAGATGACAGGTATCTTATCCGCATGGCTGTAACGGATGATGCAGCCATGTCTCGATCCTTGACTCAGCAGATGGGGACGTTTCCAAGACAACAATCATGTGCACGAACAGTTCGACGACGTTTGCAGCACCATGGACTGTCACCTCGGAGACCGTGGCTGCGGTTACCCTTGACGCTGCACCACAGACAGGAGCGTCTGCGATAGTGTACTCAAAGACGAACCTAGGTGCACGAATGGCAAAACGTCATTTTTTCGGATGAATCCAGGTTCTGTTTACAGCATCATGCTGGTCTCATCAGTGTTTGGCGACAACGCGGTGAACGCACATTGGAAGCGTGTATTAGTCATCGCCATACTGCCGAGTCACCCGACGTGATGGTATGGGGTGCCATTGGTTACACGTCGCGGTCACCTTTTGTTCGCATTGACTGCACTTTGAACAGTGGACGTTACATTTCGGATGTGTTACGACCCGTGGCTCTACCCTTCAGTCGATCCCTGGGAAACCCTACATTTCACCAGGATAATGCACGACCCCATGTTGCAGGTCCTGTACGGGCCTTTCAGGATACAGAAATGTTCGACTGCTGCCCTGGCCAGCACATTCTCCAGATCTCTCACCAATTGAAAACGTCTGGTCAATGGTGGCCGAGCAACTGGCTCGTCACAATACGCCAGTCACTACTCTTCATGACCTGTGATGTGTTCAAGCTGCATGGACAGCTGTAGCTGTACACACCATCCTAGCTCTGTTTGACTCAATGCCCAGGCGTATCAAGGCCGTTATTACGGCTAGAGGCGGTTGTTGTCGGTAGTGATTTCTCAGGATCTATGCACCCAAATTGCGTGAAAATGGAAACACATGTCAGTTCTAGTATAATATATTTGTCCAATGAATGCCCGTTTATCATATGCATTTCTTCTTGGTGCAGAAATTTTAATGGCCAGTAGTGTGTGTAGAGTGAAATAATGTATGAACATCGTCAAATTTTATAGATGCGTGCGACAAGATATTTTATCGTGAAAACTTAGACGTGTCGCGTTGTGTTCTGCCTACTCGTTTAATATGGGGTGCCTCGGATCGCTAGACAACAACAAAAAATGGCTCTGAGCACTATGGGACTTAACATCTGTGGTGATCAGACCCCTCGACGTAGAACTAATTAAACCTAACTAACCAAAGGACATCACACACATCCATGCCCGAGGCAGGATTCGAACCTGCGACCGT
Organism: Schistocerca gregaria; assembly: GCF_023897955.1. NCBI lineage: Eukaryota > Metazoa > Arthropoda > Insecta > Orthoptera > Acrididae > Schistocerca > Schistocerca gregaria. Next base: position 514,114,815 of record NC_064921.1, on the reverse strand, counting down.
AGCACCAGCGCCGTTCCGACCTGAAGCGCCTAGAACCGCTTCGCCACAGCGTCCGGCTCGCTAGACAACACTTCAAGCAAATCGTATCAGCGAATTTCTATTACACTAAGATAAATGACAATACGTAACTTTTAGAATTTCCAGTGGTGTGTCGCAATCAATGGGCCGCAGAAAAAATAAGAAAATCTCTTCAGTACACACAATTCCTAATAGAAGTGAAACAATGCAGTTCCTTTAGTTGCTTCCTTTTACGTAAGTATCTGTGGTTCATTACTTCGACCGCAGATAGACTATAATTCGTCGACAGTGTAAGACTCAAGGTTCTTAGGATTAAGTGTGATCTTTGGCCAACAGATGGCACACAACGTTCCGCTAAGCTCTTAGAACGGCTAGTCTTGAACTGGGCGGCGGCCTGGTTTTCTCTTCGCCTAGGGGTCGCTGCCGTCTCGGTGTCATCCTAGAGAAGGGTCGGTCTTCGTACTATTGGCTGACATGTTCTTCACAGACGTCTCTGCTCTACCGTTCCTGTCCGTCGCGCCGGCCCTTGACATTTACACCGGAACATATTCCGAGGTCAAAAAATAAAATACCGTCATCGTCATTAGTCGGTTAACTCACTGACGACTGTCGTGACACTTCTACATTCATTTCCTAAGTAACTGAATCTTCGACTGGACGTCTCTATCCACAGCGATCTTCAGCTGTGTGTAATATAATGCGAAGGTGTTGGTTCGTAATATTCTTAGTTTGATCCAGCCATTTACTTCCAGTTCTTCCGCCTGGTTTTCTGTCCTCTATTTTGTCTTGCAAGATCGTATTTTCTGAATTATCCCCTCTTGTCTTCAGAATGTACCAAAGGAACTGGAAATGTCTTTGGCTGACACGGGAAGGTAAATTTCTTCTGATGCTAAGCTCTTCTCTATTGGAATGGTTCTTCTTTTTGTTCCTGGTACACGTAACATCCTTCACCAACACCACATCTCGAAGCATCAATTAGGCCCTTGTCATTAGTTACCACGGTCTATGTCTGGCAGCCGTACAAGAACACATAAGACAAGAATGATACCAACAGGCGCATATTCGTAGTTTTTGGATTTGCAACGCTCCTCCAGACAAGAGTTTAACCTTCCCAGTTCGGCGAAGGATAAGAGATAAAAAAATTTTCGCCTATGTAACGAAAAAGATTGTCACTGATGAAGTTGCGTTCTTTTGTCTGCGTCATGTTGTCCTCCTTATCCATTGTACAACGGTTGTGGGAAGACCTGTGATTCTATTAATACTGGGTTATTTCTCATAGAAGTGAATTTCTGCAACTAGTCTCTTAATAATGACTGTTTCACTTTCATTAGCACGACATGTTCTCACAATTCATTCTCATTTGTAGATGATTGTTCACACATGCTTTTATACAGTATTATATACTGTATGTGTGTGCTATTCGTGAACGACGTGCAGCATTTTGTCATTTTCTTCGGACTTTTTAGTGTAAAGTTGTCATTTTCCGACCTTTGTATCTGCACAGTGAGTGTACTAATGTGTGCAAACCACTTAGTGCGCAAATGGACAAAACATCTGGTCTTCTCAAGCCCAGGGTGTCAAACAGACATTCTAAATAAATATGAACGTGGTCCTTAAGGCAAAATACCAGGTGCGGATTGTAACAAAAATCATTAAAATGTTGTTGTCACGTAACTATAATGCATGAATTAATAACTCTGAAAGTTGCGGTCTATTCTAGAAAGACAAAACAGCTATTCCCGTTTTTATTCAACATATAATTTATCAACTGTGTTTCAGGGGTCAAGTGGTACACAACAATAATGTTCAATTACGTTTGACACTCAATAACAAAATATTTAACTCTTGCACATATTGAACTAGCGATTTTTAAAGTAGTTATCTCTGTATTTAAAATTTCTTATCACAGGGAAGAATGATTAAAAATTTTCATCAACTCATTTACATCTACATTGTCGCGGCTGGTCAATGCACTGAGTTGATGGAGAATACATTTACTTTTTGTACCAATGAAACAACTCTCATGTTCTCAATGTGAGGATAGGTTAGTATCCGAGGTTTTGATATTCAATAGTCAAAGTGTACGCAGGTTGGAGTGAGCAGTTCTAGACTGAAGATTTACTGTGACATAATGCGCAAAGGTACTTTACCAAGCGGCGCTACAACGGTGTTGTCTCCGTGCTGGATCTGAAGCTCTATTTCCCTAGTCTGACCTTCACTGAATTCACTCAGTCTCAACTTTCCTGCGTTCCATAGAAGGTTAATCTTTCCCTAGTCGAAATAATGACTATTGCACACTCTCAAAGTGTTGGAGCGACGTGCACAATTTTTTTTTCCCACAAAAATTCCCACAGGAGTAATTTTCTGCCTCTTTGATATCTGTCACCAAGATACGTGACGCGTATCGTCCTCACTTTTCAGAAAGCAAAGCTCTCAACGCCCTCGCTTATTTCCACACACTTGTGCTGTCCACCACGAGACGAGAGAGAAATCTAGCCATTTTAGCTCTCAAAATGCTTATATATAATGGGGATCTCCCTGCCGTGTCGCGTCTGCGTCGCCCAGTATGGCATCTGCCAATCACTGTCTTCCTAGAGGTGAATTTTATTTTTCTTGCTGGGTCACAGCCTCGCCCTGTTAGTGCCGTGCAGCCACTAACCCTCGGTCCCAACAGTATTCACATTAAAAGGAATAAAGTATTGTTCTGACCTTATCCCTTTCTGCACTGAAGCTCGCCGTTCTCTTGTTAAATGGGTTTTCCGATGCCATTAACCACCTGCTCGGTTCATTTCCAAAATGCATTTCACTTTAACTTATTTATTCATGCCCCTGTCCATATGTTGGTAGATATTGTTTTGCTAGTTTTCGGCACTTGAGATTCACTGTAATTGCCCTTTGTTGATATAATGTAATTGTTATTTTCTGAGGATCTCAGACTCTACCGTACTGTTGTTATGGATCAAGCTCACGTAAGATCCATAAAATGTGGATGTCTTACAAAATATTTAATTGCAGATTTGTGTAGTTACAAGTTATGAACCTACGTTACCACTCTACAATAAAAAAATGCGATGAAAACAGTAAAACCAGCACATCACTTGGGAATACTCAGAAAAAGCATCTGGAAATGTATATCCACAGAGATTAAAAAAGTAAGACATCATTCATACAGGCACTCTTTCTGTTTACGAGAGTTAACTCTAATATCATGCCCACTATATTATTTTAGTCTTAAATTAATCGACTGATTTAGGTCTTCTATTAAATACTCAGACATCTCTTTTCTTTCAAGTGTTTCGTTTTTACGTGCTGATGAGCGAAAAAAAAAACCGCAGAAAAATTCAAGATAATGGAGAGCAGCTCTTCTGAGATATTCTAACATCTAATGTTTCATTTTCTGGCAGCCTGTAGCGTACTTCCACATTCGATCTGGAATCTGTCCATTTAAACTCCCTCCGGAGAAATTCAGAATTCCTTCCATTTGAATCTCGCTGCTGTTTAGCCGCTGCTGTTTCGAAACACGCCGGAATTACATTGCACCCCTCGGGCGGTCCTTCTTCCGTATCCTATTAGGCAGATCTCCGCGGACATGAAATTCTTATTTCCTTCTGGTACGCCGCAGTCTGGCCGCAGGGTCGTTTTAATTCCTCGGCCCATGTTATATTGAGAGCAATGCATTTGAAAGAGGCTTTACAATTCGGCGGTAACTCTGGAGTCTGCCGGTTTAACGACGCGCTCCAAAACAAATGTCTCATTTGCAAGGCTAACGCGCCCCCGCGGTCGAGATTAACGCACAAACTGTTGCAGGCCGCGCCACAGCGTGCTGACCACAGCTGCCGCCGCCAAGTCCCTGGAGAGGGAAGCAGGTGCCAACAGAGGCCGTTAATTTCTACCGTTCTCCATTATTCCGCCACCCGAAATGCCGAGTTCTACATTAACAGTTACAACACTTATTAGCAATTACACTTGAAGTTTGTTACTCCCATGTTCCATACGTCGTTTCTATCATAATTAACTGCCACAAATCGAAATGATTGACCTTTGTTTGCGAGTGGGGATATTCAGCTTCAAAATAATTGTTAAAATTAGTGGTGAAACCTTCTGATGTCATTTATAATGCACAATTCGTTACTAGTTTCAGTCAATGACCATTATCAAGCTTAGCTAACTGTGGAAAATAAACGACAGCTGAAGGTTTTACCATGAATTTTAACAAATCTAAATGAATTTTTCTCTTTGCACTGGAGAGTGGAACTTAATGACAGACCAAATTTATTTGTGCCTCACCGGGACTTGAACGCGATATCTTTCACGAGCAAAAGTCTTACTGATTAACCTGCTCAGTAACAACTCATGCTGCCTGTCCTCTTCTCTTTCCCTCCCTCTCTCTCTCTCTCTCTCTCTCTCTCTCTCTCTCACTCTCTCTCTCTCTCCCTCACACACACACACACACACACACACACACACACACACACACACTCATACACACAAGTGCACGTGCGGGCACACAGCTTCAATTCTGCCGGGTTCTATGTTTAAATTTTCAAATATCACAGATGCTCCCGTAGATACTTATACTCCTAGAAGAAATTATATCACGGAGATATGGTTTCACCTCAGTCTAGGTACCGTTTCGGGAATTGATCGGCTCTTCAGTTCTCGATAGTCATCGGTCGCTCTTATCACCAACAAGCTCCTGTTCAATGCAGTTTGGGGCCAGTGGTTTTCCCGTAATCCAAAAATTCAATCGCTCTAATATGATTACTGATACGATGACATGTGAAAAGCCACAATATACCTCACGGTCCGCACGGCTGTCCCCGTCGGAGGTTCGAGTCCTCCTTTGGGCATGGATTTGTGTGTTGTCCTTAGCGTAAGTTAGTTCAAGTTGGATTAAGTTGTGCGCAATCTTAGGAACTGATGACCTCAGCAGTTTGGTCCCGTAATAAGGTTCAAATGGCTGTGACCACTATGGGAATTATCTTCTGAGGTCATCAGTCTCCTAGAACTTAGAACTACTTAAACGTAACTAAACTAAACGACATCACAAACATCCATGCCCGAGGCAGGATTCGAACCTGCAACCGTAGCGGTAGCGCGGTTTCCGACTGTAGCGCCTAGAACCTCTCGGCCACCCCGGCTGGCCGGTGCCGTAAGACCTTACCACAAATTTTCAAATTTCAAAATGGTGAAATGCGTCCTGCGTTTGTCTTTATGGCTTCAATCCTGCCACTCTAGCTGGCTGCCCAAAGAGTTGCTTAGAGCATCAAACTCTTCACCTACCGCAGACGTTAATCTCCTGGGTGTTAGCCCTGATCATACTCAAGGCGCCCAAACATGATTAAAATGAAAGAAACGAGAGGAAGGCACAGAACTACTTGAATAAGAATGGTCTACAGATTCAATTTAGTAGATATATTGTATCCTACAGACCCATAAACACATTTTCAAGAAAGCTTATACGTGTAATAAACTAGAAATAACTGAAATGAGTAACGAAAGCGCTGTTACTGTGTGGAACCAGTGATTAAGGGACCGAAAGACAGTGTTTGGTCAATATGGAAAAATTATTTACAAGAAAACATGTCACGTACAGGGCGTCCAGAAATGTTGCGACAGACTTCAAAGCGTTGTAGAGGGTGTCTTCTGGATCGAATCGTGGATATGAACCAGTGTCCAGAAACGTCATTCAACAATGCTACAGACATCGGAGCCAGCCACTAGGACACTGCTTCGGAAGTCCACCCGCTTGGCTGGGTGGTAACGTGCTTGCTTCCCATGCAGTGGGCCGGCGTTCCATTCCCGGCGGGTTGGAGATTTTCTCCGCTCAGGGACTGGGTGTTGTGTTGTCTTCATCATCATTTCGTCTTCATAACAGGCCGATAGTCGCCCAATGTAGGTATGACTGCAATAAGATTTGCACTTGGCCACTGAATCAGACTGGGACATACCGGCGAACAATGCCATACAATCATTTCATTTCTACCCCTTTAGCGTCAAACGTGAGTGAAGGATCGTATGTGGAACATCCCACAGTGTTGTTTGTTATTCAGCAATAGCGACTGATTGCTACGGTCTCTAGAGGAGGACGTGGAGTTAGCTGCTTCCTTCTCTCCTATAAATGAAATGCTGTGTTACCTTGGTGGATGATGGTTCTGGACAAGGGTTTCCATTTTCAGATTGTTTTTTCTCTCTCTACCGAAAAGCGTTGGAGATATTAGAGGGCTCCAGGGGAAAAACAAATAGGGAATAGAAACATGTGCCCGAAACTGTCGTCCACTAAGGCAACAGAGCATTACATTCATAGCATTCTACTCAGCAGCTGGATCCGTCTTCCCGACTGGCGATCATGCCACTGAGTCGCGAACACTGAATAACAAACAACATTGCGAGGCGTTCCGCCTAAAGTACATCAGCGTACAAAGTCACACCTAGTGGTAGGCACGGGCGTCTGTAACGTCGACGCTCTATGGCGCCATTGAATGACGTTTCCAAACTCAGGTTTCCAATCTCGATTTGTTTCTCAGGACACTGTCTGCAACTCCTTGAAGATTATCGCAACATTTCTGGGACGCTCAGTATACAATTACAGAAATTAAACATGACGTGAGTGATAGGCATTCTAATAAGAAACACGGCAGCAGAAAGCCAAAAATTACCTTATCAGCAATACGGAAGCGTCTTTGGCTGAGATATGCTCGTAATTAAGAGTTACTACAGTAATTCCAGTACACTTTATTGTCGTCACCAGCGAGGAGCAAGATTGTAAACGGTTTCCTCCGACAAAGCTGGCACCTAAGCCAGAGCTCCTGAGGCCTCGTGCACTGAGGTAAACTACTCCAACATGGTGCCTAAGCTGAAGATCCATGTGGCCTGAAGGGCTGACTATAGTAGCTCAAGAAGGCACGTCTTGCCTGTAAAAGTTCAACCAGCGAACTGAAAGCGACTACTGGTTTGGGAAGCTATTTAAAGAATACATGATTACTTGATAATTCATACAGCTAACAACTTTTTGAAATACTGGTGTTGAAACTATTAAAATAAAACTCAATAAAATTTCCAGTGGTTTGCTGTAGGTGTGCTTGTTCAGGTCGATCACAGACCCATACAACCGGTTTCGCAACTTTCAATTTACATCTTCTAGTACAAATATAAATACTTCGTCATAAGTTACAGATTGCCTCAGAGTAACAATCGGCTTGGCTAGATAAGGTTCTCAGCCCGCCTAAGTTGACAAAAACGATCGTCATTTGATTAAAAAAGAAAAAACATCGTCAGTGATGAACGTTCTAACTGTACGCTTTCCGATTAAAATATGCTCTTGTCGACGTATGTCGGGCAACAGAATGCCCTCGTAGGTGTTGTTCGGGGAAGTACTGGCCCCTGTAGTAACAACAATTTGTATCTACCACCAACATAGAGGCTGACAATATAAGATAACAGCGTCCCGTGTGTTGTCGAAGCGTGTGCTGTGGCGGCCATCCGGGTACTCATTTAAAGAAAATTCATTTGAAAAAATCAGCCACTTCAAGCAGACAATGAACTTGGAACACGTGCACCAATTGTCTCACTGGTCAGTTTCAAGCAGATTAATTTCTGCGAGCATTTACGATTAATTCCGTCAGTTGATTTGGTATGAGAGCAGGTATGAATCAAATCTATAAGAAGTATTTGCTATCTGACAAGTTATCCCATCCTTTGTGTATTGTTGATGAATCCCTTCCTATGGTAATGAATGAGTAATTTCTGTTTAAGTAATAGTATTTCCGTCTTACTTGTTCCCGCCGGTTGAGTCTAAGTTGAGCTCCTCTGAGATGAGTGAGTCTGTTTTCCTCCAAAATGTGTAAACCTATCAGTCAGTCGCCGACGTAGAAGACTGCAAACCTTCTTTCCTTCTCGTCTGGGCAAGCTGTGCAGTGACTAGAATGCATGTAAATCTTACTGGGACAGGGTAAATGCTAGCTACAATGAAGTCGATAATTCAATCGAAATATTGGCATTTCAATTTGATATTTCCCACAACTGACAAAATTTACAAAAAAAGTGTGAATATCTTTGTCCACCCACACACTCCTGAGAATGGCATATTAAGAATTTGCAATTACGCGCCCCTATTACCGGCAGCTGGGTTGATGTTGATAAATACTCGGCACCTCGCAAGGATAACTTCTAGATCGAGAATATTAGGTAAGTTGTGGGAAGTAGTTAGGCGTTAGTGAAAATCTAGCTTCTGAGCATACAAAGAGCTCTAACCGCAGAACTCTGTAAGGAAGACGCGATGGTGCAATGCTGCGATACAGACCGTGTATCTCCCTTCGAAGTCGATGGCCTAGACGCCGTCTCCAAGTCCGTACCGCTCGAGGGCTGAAGGCGAAGTCCTTCCACAATTCTCTCGTCTCCCACGGGTACGAAAACGCGGCGGAAGAATACTCAGTTTCGGCCAATGTCGAACGCTCTATCATCGCCGAAATCCCTCCACTGAGATCTACCTAGTCATCGAGTAGGTCATAACGCCCCTAGGCAGACGAAATTCCCGTCTTCGCCACGTGTTGCCCAGCACAGGTGGCTCCAGATCCCGGGCTATCCCCAAAAGCTTCGTACTGTCCCGCGTTTCCGGTGAGCGCCACGGCAGCCCGGCGAGCCATCTGCAGACTTTACATTGCACAATCCTCAACTTCCAATACTTTTCACCAACGCTTTAAGTTAGTGGCCCGCTTTAAGTTAGCGGCTCAATCTTGCAGACATGCAGGGAACACTCCTCAAGAGTGCCTCATATTTATCATAATTCAATAGAGTCATGATCTGAGGCCCTGGCCAGTCCGTTTATTATTAATACTAATGTTGGTAGGCTGACGTGTAAGTCCCCATGTCTTGGCACCTTACAAATCGCTAATACCTCCCACGCGATACTGCAGGCAAAACCTCGTCACATGGACCTGCTATTATGTACCGTGGAAGGGCTCCACAGTATGGGCTAGATAGAGCGACACTGGGAGAGAGATCGCCGCTAACACAATAGCACGGAGACATATTGTTGTATAACATTGTCGTTGTTTGTTTAAACACTTCTAAAGCGGATTTCTTTTTGTTTTCATTGAAGTGGCCAGTACTTCAAAGTGTCACTAGAGAGAGAAATTATAGAACGCGTCATCCTCTTGTTCCAAAGGGCAGCAACTGGTCGAGGGTCTTGACTGGCAGATCGCTATTTTTGCGAGCTCTTTTCTCTGACGTGCAAGAAGAGACAGCCGATTCTAAATGGCTATCTCCTCTCATTTGATAGAATGACAACTAGTCATGGGCCTCTTTGATCGGCCAATGATACTTTTGGGATGGCCCGTTCTTCACAGGATCCCAGTAGTTGAGAGGACGAAATTCTCTTGTCACTCTTCTGCGGAAGCTGAGGCAAAACATTTTTGCGATCTCTTGGGTGAGACTGTTCCGCAGGTCGTGGGAGGCGGACATTGATCTGGATACTTTCTCTGTAGTGCTAAGTAAAAGGCCATAAAGTCGTATGGCATGAATGACCGGGGAAATCCAAAGGCAGGTTCAACCACTTAATAGAAAAGGGATTCCGTCTCCTTCGCGTCTGCAGGCATCTTACCTTCGTGAGCATAAAAGCTGTGTATGTAAGTGCATCTTTTAAGTGTATGTGGCTGTAAAGTGCGCGTGTGTAGCATACTGTCGTATTTGTGCTGAAGATGTTGAGAAGCAGGAGAGGGTGAGACCCAGTCAACGCACGTAGCCTGCTAGTGTCGAAGAACACCAAGGGCGTTGCCGGGCTTTACGCCCCCCGTTCAACACATGGGTTGCCATCAACAGTGTCACATGCCCTCACTACATGTGACACTGTGGAAATGTTTGGAAATGAATCAAGAACACTGACGCAACATTGGCTATCAGAGACTTTACGCTGGGCTTATGCAGACGACCTCCTGCTTCTGGCATGCACATGTACAAAAATATAAATCACCACCACGTGGATTCGACAGTGTGGCAGAACTTTGGGAAGCATCATCAGTGTGGTCAAATTAGCGGTCGTGGCCTCCAAAACCAAGGGGCACTGCCACTGCCCAAGGTGGACAACTCCTTTATTTGGGTATCACATTTACTGGGCATACCTACTGAACAGCGGCATACGCCTAGCGCGGTTTCCTTCAGATGATACGTGCCGACGTTCAAACTTACCTCCACCGCAGCCTGAATCAAGTCCAGCTAGTGGACTACGTCAACACCTATATCATGTCATAGCTGGTACACGTTGCCCATATCTCCCCTCTGGCAGTGGTCATAGTATGACAATTATAGGCAGCCATTGGGTACCTCGTATCAGCAGGGATCGTCTTTAAGGTCCGCTACGAGACCCTCAAACTCCCCACTTCACATGGAGGACTCGGTCTCGTCAATATTAGAGCCAGGAATCTTTATACTAAACTACTTTGACAAGGCACTGGCGTGGGGCTTCCACATCCCTTACGCAACGCCTCTTGGAGATTCTTATGCCAGTCGTCCCTGTCCGCGAACCACAAGCAAAAGACTTTTCAAGTTGTTTTCGCTATGGACTGCCCGCAATATGTTGGAGAACCTCCGCTCAGTTATCTGTTGGACAACAGTGTCGTAAAACAACCATGTCCCTTTCTTGAAACCGATGCACGAGCCCTGTGGTACCGCAACATTAATGGTAAAGACTCAATAAACCAGCGTCTTCACCCTATTGGACTGCCCGGATCACCGTTACGGACTCACGCGTCACATGTCTGTTGACGCGTGATGTATGGGACTCGTGCAACGGACACTGGCATGTTATCTCCGTGCTCCGCCAACGACTTCAACCCGCAGTTCCTTCTCCTTCCGGAGGACACACATTTTACGCTAATCAAACACCACGCTATAAGATAGTTCAAGGGCCTGACGATTGCATACCACTTCAAGCTTGATTTTTGGTACCGAATTTTAGATGCTCACAATGCACTCGAAGGAACGCCGTACAACCGCCATCAATTTGCTAATTGCCTACACTGTATAGTTTACGAAGCCCCTCTCAGTTGGGGTGTACCATTTATTAGAACGGTATGGTGTAACAGGCCAGCCCCGGCTAGTGAGCAGGAGACGCGCTAGAAGAAGTGCACTGTGTGTCTTCCAACTCATCTGTCTTTGTTTTCTCCTTTTCCCCCTGTTTTTGTTTTTGTTTCTTGTCGTGTGTCTCCAATTTTTGTGGTTCTTGAGAGGTTACAAAAGTATAAACTTATTCAGCACAACAGGGACAAAAATTATAATTACTAATAATAACAGAATAAAAAAACAATAAATAAATAAAACAAACATTCTACACATTTCCTAAAAAATACGGTTGGTAGCACTTGCTCTCAAAAGGGAATGGTACTGGGGTCGAGTCTTGGACTAGCACATAGTTTTAATCTGCCACGAAGTTTCGTATCAGCGCACATTCAGTTGCACAGTGAACATTTCATTCCAAAAGTAGTCTTCTTATCAAAGATGAAGGAAGGCAAACAGCGTAAAGAAATGCAAGAAATGTTCAATGAACGTGAAAATACACTTATGTCGATCGAAATGACGAAGAATCCTAAAAATTAGTGATCTTATGTAGATTCAGTAAACTGATTAATGTCTTCTATAAGGTCACTCACAGTTGGTGGTGACTTCAGTCGGAGAATGTTGGAGAAGCCCAAACTACTAAAGCCCGTCTTACAAAATTCTTTTGTAAAAAAATAATAATCTACAGGGTGAACCAGAACCATACATACAATCTTTCAGAGATGATAGTATGAATCGAAACTACAGGCCATCGTGCCACACACCTAGTAGAAGAAATGTGTTTCACGTTAGCAAATATTAGTAAGTGTTCTTAGCTCTCAAGGAATGCATTGTAGAGGCCATGTTTACTGGATCTTTTGTCTTGTTTTGGTCCATACTACTACATCTGAGTGCTTGTTAGTGGAGCTATGGTTCACCCTGTATAACGAAATAAGTGATTGCGGAACTGAAGAACAATCATCTCCTGCTCTTCTATAGCAGTGAATCGTTGGCTGCTAGAGCAACTAACCGTTCCAAGTGATTGTAAAAATGATCAGATATTTCCCTTTCTCATGAATGGATGTTGGATGCACGAGTGTAACAATGGACCTCCATAGATGATATTATTCTGTTTTAGAACTAAGCACGTTATATACTGGCTATTTATGACCTTTTTGGATACCCAAAAAACCTCTTGCAGGAACGAACATGGATTCAACATACGATGAGCATGTGCTCAGTTCTCTGTGTTCATCCATGAAATCTGGATCGCAGTGGAAGGTGGGCAGGAAGAGAGGAGTTTAATGTCGATAGCTAAGTCATTAACGACGGAGCACAAGCTCGAATTTAGGAAGTGTACGGAAGCAAACTGGCCCTTTGAAAGCATTGGGTGTAAACTTCTCATGAGAAACTGAGAGAGAAAAGCTCCTCGTGAAAAGTGCAGTAATGTCCACTGTCCAAGCTTCTCTCTCCAGTGAAGTCCTCACTACAACCGTTATACGATCTTATATTGAAGCAGAAGTAGAATCGTTCAGTTTATATGCCTCCCTGTGTAATGTTTGAGTGTGCTTCTCTAAAAACGTAGGATAAGCTGCTCCAATTGTAATTTCAACATCGCCTTTGAACCGTGTTTCAATAAAATAATCAATGCTGCCTCATTCTACATAAACGCAATGTATTGCGTTAGTGTCTTATTTAGAAAGAAGAAACAAATGTTCTAATTATGATTACTATGTCACCAGTATGCCGTGACCTAGAAGTCTCACAAGTATACTGCTTTTGAATATGAACATTAACTGTATAAATTTCGATCAATAAATGAAATTTAATTACTCTAAACTCAGTTAGATATTCCGTAAGTTTAAAAAAAGAAAAATGGCTCTGAGCACTATGGGACTTAACTTCTTAGGTCATCAGTCCCCTAGCCACTAGAACTTAGAACTACTTCAACCTAACTAACGTAAGGACATCACACACATCCATACCCGAAGCAGGATTCGAACCTGCGACCGTAGCGGTCACGCGGTTCCAGACTGTAGCGCCTAGAACCGCTCGGCCACTCCGGCCGACATTCTGTAAGTGATTCTTAACTGAATACAAAGGGTAGCTATATCTAACACACTGAATGACTTCTTCATCAACAATCAAGAGATACAATCATTCGCTGTTGCGTATCAAATCTGTATACTCCCAAAAAATGCGACCTTCAGATTTGATGAAAGATTTAGAACTGATTACTGTTTCTTAATCACATCACACGAAAGTTTATCTTGGTCCTGCAATTGATACTTACCTGCGCAATGGAAAACGCTACTCTTCTTTAATGCATGAAAATAAATCGTTGAGCTGCTGTAACTGAGGGCAGATAAACTCTTTGTCGAGGTTCTGATAGACCACGTCTGACCTCCACAAAGAAGGATCATTGTACTGTAAACCAAGCACATCGTAATCCCTTAAAATCTATGCCTTCCATATGAAAACAAATCAGGGACTCCCTACAATATTCAGAGTCATCCTGCATCATTGGTCAGAGACCAGTAGTAACCGGACTAGAGATTTGTTACCCCAGCGCAGGCTCACGTTAACAGCACAACAAAAACTGCTACATATAGAATGGCGCCGTGATCGGAAAGCATAGGCCACTTATGAATGGAGCCACATCGCATTCAGCGATGTATCGTGGTTCTGTGCTATCATGGATAACCGTAGCGGGCGATTATCATAGCGACCTCTAAATAGTCCAATTCTTCTAATGCTTAGGAGAGGCATCAAGGTGGCGTCGTGGTGTGGGAAGTCATCGGTTATGAATTGACGTCATTGGTGATAGTGTTTGAGGAAAGTCTGGTGCAAAAACGGCACGTCACGAACATCCTGTGTTCTCAATGTTACCTAACATGTGACAGTGTCGTGCTTCCATTTTTCAACAGGATAATGCCCGTCCACACGTGACACGTGTCTCTATGAACTGTCTGCGTGACGCTGAGGTACTCAAGTGCCCATCAAGATCTCCGGATCTGTCCCTGACGGATATGTGTGCAATCAGTTCGGATGGCAGTTCCGTACCAGTGCCAGTATACAAGATGTAAAAGGTCAGATAGAGCAGTTGTAGGTCATCTAGAGTCAGGACGGGTACAAGGGGTGTATGGGATACTTCCAAATGGAAGCACTGCATGTATACAGGCCAGAGCTGATATAAATTTGGCTTGGTTTTGTAATCACGGCAATACCCTCCAGCCGGAGGTTCGAGTCCTCCCTGGGGCATGAGCTTGTGTGTGTGTATTGACGTTAGCGTAAGTTAATTTAACTACTGTGTAAGATTAAGGACCGATGACCTCAGCAGTTTGGTCCCTTAGGAATTCACACACATTTGAACATTCACTACAGTAACATTACATATCTTCCTCCCCTTCTCGGAGCTTCACTTTTTTCAGGCAGTATACGTAAATCTCACTGCGTTGGATATAGTTTATTTTTTTAAATAAATACGTCTATTACGGGCATCTCAACACAATTATAATGTCGTGCTTCATACTTATATTGCTTGATTATGTGACTGATACTCACTCACTCCAAACATTTCATAATCCTGAAGTCCATTAGGCAATGTGTCAGGAGTGATTTATTGTGGAATGACCAATAAAACTAGTTGCTGGAAAGCCAGCTGCCACACTGAGATTCACTGAGAGAATTTTTAGAAAATACAATTCATCCACGAAAGAAACTGCTTACAAACGCCACACGGGAACGGTACTTCAGTATTGCTCATCAGTCTGGTACCGTTACAAGTTAGCATTAACAGAGTTTCACAGAGAAAGTCCAAGGAAGAGCAACATGTTTCGCCAGCGCGTGGTCTGGTGTTTGAAAATGTCACGGAGATGCTAAATTTACACCACTGGTAGACATTTCAAGAGCAGCGCACAGCATTATTGAGATACTGACTTTTAAAATTGCTGGGCAGTACACAGCAAGCAAAATCATGGAACAAATTACTTCTTTACACATATATTACCGGTAATCATCGTCTATCATCTACATCCATACTCGGCAAGTCACCTGACGGCGTGTGGCGGAGGGTACCTCGAGTACCTCTATAAGTTCTCCCTTCTATTCCAGTTTCGTATTGTTCGTGGAAAGAAGGATTGTTGGTGTGCCTCTGTGTGGGCTGTAATCTCTCTGATTTTATCCTCATGGTCTTTTCGCGAGGTATACATAGGAGGGAGCAATATACTGCTTGACTCCTCGGTGAAGGTATGTTCTCGAAACTTCAACAAAAGCCCGTACCGAGCTACTGAGCGTCTCTCCAGCAGAGTCTTCCACTGGAGTTTATCATCTCCGTAACGCTATCGCGATTACTAAATGATCCTGTCACGAAGCGCGCTGCTCTCCGTTGGATCTTCTCTATCTCTTCTATCAACCCTATCTGGTACGGATCCCACACTGGTGAGCAGTATTCAAACAGTGGGCGAACAAGTGTACTGTAACCTACTTCCTTTGTTTTCGGATTGCATTGCCTTAGGATTCTTCCAATCAATCTCAGCCTGGCATCTGCTTTACCGACGATCAACTTGACATTAACAGAAGTGAAATTCGAGTTGATTATGCAAGTTTATTTTCAGTCGCTGTTCCCTCGTAGCACAAAAAAGGATATAGTGATACGTGTGTTCCAATTATCCGCCATCACGCTCCTTGTGGGAAATGCGGATACAGACATAGAAGCGAATGCCTATTCCAGTTACTTAGCTTGCGTCCTGACTCAGAAGGTATCGTTTTTATATGTGATGGAGGTGGGTATGTCAAATATGAAGAATAAGAAGAAATTAGCTAAAGTTGACATTTACGAAAGACACGGTGTTTAACATAGTAACTAGTCCTCAACATATTCGACTAATGACGCTAACAGCCACTGAAAGCACGACTCTGTCTGGTTTCCAGTCGGGTGACTATGGACATATACTACGCGCGGCACGCCCCCACACGCAGCTGATCGGCTCTCCATAACGCTAATGTCGACTACAAACTGTCCCTCCAATGCACAGGCGCAAACAGGCGATAAGCGCTCCCTGCAGACCGCGAGTTATGGGGCTTGCCCCATGCAGAGCGTAGTTAGGACGTCGGCAGTCACCTCTGCCTCAGCAAGCCCCAAAGTCTGTGGTAACGTCTAAATAGCCACGTAGTCGCCCATGTAACTGCACAGAAATGTACAACATCCACTAGAATCCAGTACACTTTATAAAATATGACATTAAAAATGAGAGGGACGCGATGAGAGGAAAGTCTCGAGTCTGGAACGTATACTATTTCGCAGTGGCATTATTTGTAAACATAAAAATAAAAGATTTGGTCGGTTTAGGTATCTTCTAAAACAAAATCTGTATTTCACAGAATGTTTTAAGCTATTTTTCCAGCCATGAATTTATTTTATTTTATTTTTGTTGAATGATTCGAATTTACATTAGACGCCGGACGAGGTCTTCAACTCAGGCGTATTCCTTTGCGGTTACTGATTACCAGTTTCTTAAGCTTTTCCTTTGCTTATACTCCTTGTTCAGTATTTCCCAACGTTTCTGAGATCATTACCTCCCAATGTAATCAGATATTAGACTGAAACCACCTCCTCCTACCGCCTATCATCATCAACATTAGCGCCTTGCTTAACTTGAGTACGAAAAACAATTTTCTTTCAACCCTCTTATTTTTATGATGATGAAAGGTAAATGAAGTATTTAGCTTTTCCTGGCGTGCTATTAAACCACGAAGTACTGAGTCAACGTTCTCTTGTGGAATTACGAAGTAATTCTCCCGGAAATCGGGAGTGTTACCTACGATTCCTTCTCAGCAAAGAAAGCGTACAGTGACATTGAGGCTAGATTCTTGTTACAAAATATGCTTCATCTGCATAACTCCTCTCCTTAGCGACACTCGCTTTACCCATACACATTTGAAAACGAACAAGCTAAATGAGTGCATCACACTTATTGCCTGTAAATCACTCGATTACTGGGCTCCTTATTTCTAAAGTAGCAGAAATGGGAATATTTGAGGCAGCTAATGCTTTGTGTCTGACTACTGCCACTAAAAATAAGAACACAGGATAGGCCCTATTGCAGTCTAGTAACCATTACGTAGATACAGTTGTTTTGTGCTGTCCATTAGTTTGTTACCTGCTGCAAAGTGAAGGATCTAACACTGTCTGGTCCGCTGAGCGATCTACCTACAAGTAGAAAAATATGTTTTAATGAGATACTTAGGCATATGCAATGTGTGTGTTTCAAGTTTACTGTCATACATGTGTGGATCAAAGTAGAAAGTATGTGTATGTTGGTGGACTATGTGACGAAGACATTGTTTATACATTCGATCCACATGCTGTAAACTCCATCACATTGTATCACAAGTCAATTCCAGTATTTTTTTAATTTAATTGTTGTTAACTTATGTAACAGTATCGCAGTTTTATGAACTAATGTTAATAGGAGTATTCTTTTAAAAAAACACGATCAAACACTTTTGCTTTTAGCCCACAGAAATTTCCATTTTAACCCCTCAGGGTAATTACAACAGCTTGGGAACCACTGTCCCAGGTGATAGCTTATACATAATTTTAATATTGTGTATTTGGTTACAACGCTCTGCAAGAAAATCAGGTAATCCTCTGTCCATGTGTAAGCAATGATTAGAGCATACCAAATCGTAAACAGAGCATGTTCAAATACAAGACTTTACATAGTTAACAGCAGCTTATTTAACCTGGTATCTTCAGCTGACAACTATGACAACTATGGAGGCAGTAACGTCTGTACTTTATCTTCAAAAAACACGCATTTGCCATCGTCACTTGCTGCTTCTGTTCCAGTCACATTTCACGACGTTTGTGATTTAACGTCGTTCGTCTGATGCGCTGTATATGTTTCTAAAGTTGACTGAGACTAACAACAATATAGGAATTGAGTCCGCCACGATGCAAAGCGCTTGTTATTTGTTTACTTTTTTATTTCCCAAACTACTTTCGGCGAAAAATATCACCATCATCAACGTGTTTTTAAAATACAAAACATGCAGAAAATAGCGTAGTTATGCATACACAGTAATATATTGTCACATTTTTACTGTTCATTTTTTTGAATATAGTTTTCTGTAGATACTTTCATACTACCTTATTTATTGTATGTTATGGCATGTTTTCAGAATTATTGTCGCTGTCTGAGGAATATTTTCAGTGTTTTTTTCTGTTGCCGTTTTTTCTCAAAGTACGTCATGTCATCTGCAACTGTGTGAGCGGCTGTTAGTGAACAAATACTAAGAGGTGAATTTAGTATGTCAGCATTATACACTTGGGATTGCGGTAGTGTTGTGGAATTCAGCTTTGGTGTATACTGCGCTGTTACTTTGTTATTCTTGTACTCACGTTAGTTGGACGGCATGAAGCTGATTCTATACATAGGAAAACAAAACTTCCGCACTTTGTTTGTGATCAAGAACAGTACGCCATTTTGCTGTTCGCGTTTGTCGCGAGAGGTGTATCGCATGTTGCGTGAAGGATATCAAAGTACTACCGCTACAGTTTTCATGTAGCATGTTGTGAGAAGGCTATGGAACTACTCCCGGTACAGTTTTCATATCGCATGTTGTGAAAAAGGCCATGAAACTACTCCCACTGCAGATTTCATATCGCATGTTGCGGGAGTAACTTCACAGCCTTCTCGCAAGGTGCAATATGAAAACTGTAGTGGAAGTGAAACGTCCCCTTAGAACAATTTATACACGACTGTGCTTAAACTGACACACAATATTTTTAGCGCAACGCAATCTGACTTTCAATAATCCCTACAAAAGAATGGCCCTGACTAACATTAACCTATACCTTTCACAAATCACTTACCTCACAAAAAATCTTCGTTACTCGAACTACTGCAATACAGCGAGCACCACTACTGCCAGCTAAATAAAAGATTCTAACTACGGAAGGCACTAACTACTGATAGGTATAGTTAGCAAATGAAAGATTTTAATAGGGAACAAACAATGTATTTACCTTTATAGTCATAATATATATATATCAGTTCATGACACCAATTCTTACAAATTTCAAAACTCCGCCATCTCTCTCCCCACGTCCACCACTGCTGGCGGCTCACCTCCAACTGCGCAACACTACGCGCTGTTAGCATCCAGCTGCCTCTGCCCAACACTACAATGGCAGACAACAATGCAAACTAAACACAGACTGCGCACAGCACAGCCAGTGATTTTTCATACCGAGCGCTAAGCGGCGTTACCAATAAGAAAATGTAAACAGCCTACCTACATATACGTATTTGTTATGATGAAATATTGAAGAAGTGTGGACGAATATGTATATGTGTAATAAGGTAAAGAATAATGAGTAGTGGTTAGGGACTCTGGTTTGTGAAAAAGGTGGTTGGAAACCAAGAATCGTACTTTAAGAGATGATATGTATGTAAATGCGTGAATGTACCACAATGCCACCGAAAATTGTTTGGACACTGTTATATTTACAGGATTTTGTTTCTACAGATTTGTAACGCAAGTTCTTGACCTGTGAAATTTTTTATATGAGACTGCCACTGTAGCGGAAACTGGTGTCGTAAATATTTCGGTAAGACGGTTAAGAGACCACCTGCGCGTAATGCGTCGTGGGCACCCAGCTGGGCGACAGCCACCAGGAAACAAGCCATTAGTGTGTGCCTCTCAGAGGCACAGGTAAAAAAAAAAAAGGGGAAGCCATTATCCTCGCTATTGACCTTTCTTTGTTGAAATCGTCGCAAATACGACATGCTCATTACTTGGAAACATTCTTACATCTGCACACCTGATTAACAAGTGTCTTTCTACGAGAATTGAGAGAACTTCTACTGACTTATGAAATGCCACATAGCTATTGAATGATGTTTTTATTCTTTGCTTTGCATAATTGCTTATTTCATTTGATATCTGTTTTCCAGCTGTGTTACAGCATTGGTTTTATAAAATAAAATTAAATGCATTTGCTAATGTGAAAACTTTCTGTCAACAGATCTGTTAAATAATAATTTTATGATCCACATTCTTAAAAAAAAGGAGCACTTGGAAAGGAAAGAACAATAAGAAGGGACTAGTAACAGGAACTGCATACATAATTTTCTTTTCAAGTACTTGGTAATTTATTTAATAGAATAAGAAGTGGTGCACCATTTTAATTACATAGACATTAAGATGTGAATATACATTTCCCTTATCTGCTTTGTTGTCATTAGTGTACTATTTTTTCTGCTTGAGCTTTGTCATGTTTAGGTATAAGTTATAGCATTTGCTGCGGCTGTTTGCCATGCATAGTGCTACTGAGTATCACTTTGTATTACTAGGTTAAGCCAATTTTATTACTGATTTATTTCTCTTGTTTACTGCGCATTGACTTATATTAGTTGTAATATTGCTGCCTTTTTTTGCCAATTTCCATTTTTTTATCATTGCTGCTTGTGTAAATTGTTTTGTGGTGCTGCATTGCCTCGTCCCTTAGTTAAGCATCTGAGCTCAGTAGATTTAAGTTAGCTTAAGAGGGGGTAGCCTATACAAGATAATGAGTTGCGATGAATTTGAAGAAATGCACTGAGAGGTTATATGAGAAAAGTACAGAAAGCAGGTATAGATAGGACTTTTTGGAAATAATGAAGAACGAAGTGAGATCTCCGAGAAGTAAAGAAAGTTTTGTTTGCAAAATACTGCAGTAAAACAAACCCTTCCCTTTCCTCGTTTTATCCCACTATGTGTCTGTGTACCCTTGTGTATTTATGTTCTTCCTGTCTTTATATGTTCATCTGATAAGACTTATGTTGTAGAATTTTCTAATATTCAGCTACACTCACTATGATGAGGAATACTGTTATCCTCAAATATAATTTGCATTAATAACATGTTATTTACTTCGTAAAGATGTTTACACATAATTTATTCTGTTTTGTTCTAATGCTCATGTGTGAAGTTGATGTTTCAAAAGTTATTCTGATCTTTTATGTATGTACTTATGTCGAAATTTTTGTAACACTGATGTATTTGTTATTTCGATTCTATTGTAAAGCCTGTACTACTGCAAATGATATCTGTAGTCTTATGTTCTTTATAGATGTATTTTGTACCTTTGTTATTGTATTCTTATGTTATAAAATTGTAATTGACACCAGTTCATCAAATTAAGTAACTTGTAAATTACATTTCACTGCACACGTTTCTGTTGGTTATAGTATATGGACAATATGTGAGAAGTAGGGACTGATAGTGTTTGCACATGTGTTAATAACTCAGTAAGGGACTGGATAACAGCATTGCTGGTTCTAAGGACATTTCAAAAACAATTTTTCTGAGTGCACAAGTGGTGGTTATGGACTTGTTATATTATCCGCAAGACTCTTCAATGGTGATTGTGCGCCTGCACAGTCAAACAAATGGCTGCTGGCCATCTCTACAAGGACTACAGTGGGTCTACACCTTTGATGACCCACCAATACCATTATTTCTACAAGGACTGCAATCGGTCTGCACCTCTGGTGGCCCACCAATACCGTAATCTCTAAGAGGACTACAGTGGGTCTGCTCTGTGATGACCTACCTACCGATAGTCTTCAACGTCGACTGACTCTGTTGTGGCCCATTACCTGTCTGCATGTCAAGAGTCAGCACTGTCTTTCGTTGGAGGGACAACACTACTTCTTCAAGACTGCATGGAAATCCACTACTTCCGTGCGCATTTTCTTTTACTACTCAGACTTTGAGAAAAACACTGCAATTTTACTTTGATGAATGATCAGGACTGTCTTTATGGACTGTGAGAGAATTTTAGCTTTTGACGAACATTGTATCGATAAGTGTGTGCATTTCATTTCTTTGTTATTGTAATTATGAAAAAATTTTTCAAATCTGTATTGGCCACGGCCCAAAACAATTTGTAATTTTTTTTGTGGGGAGCATGGGGGCTATGTAAGTAGGCTGTTTACATTTTCTTATTGGTAACGCCGCTTAGCGCTCGGTATGAAAAATCACTGGCTGTGCTGTGCGCAGTGTGTGTTTAGTTTGCATTGTTGTCTGCCACTGTAGTGTTGAGCAGAGGCAGCTGGATGCTAACAGCGCGTAGCATTGCGCAGTTGGAGGTGAGCCGCCAGCAGTGGTGGACGTGGGGAGAGAGATGGCGGAGTTTTGAAATTTGTAAGAATTGGTGTCATGAACTGATATATATATTATGACTATAAAGGTAAATACATTGTTTGTTCCCTATTAAAATCTTTCATTTGCTAACTATACCTATCAGTAGTTAGTGCCTTCCGTAGTTAGAATCTTTTATTTAGCTGGCAGTAGTGGTGCTCGCTGTATTGCAGTAGTTCGAGTAACGAAGATTTTTTGTGAGGTAAGTGATTTGTGAAAGGTATAGGTTAATGTTAGTCAGGGCCATTCTTTTGTAGGGATTATTGAAAGTCAGATTGCGTTGCGCTAAAAATATTGTGTGTCAGTTTAAGCACAGTCGTGTATAAATTGTTCTAAGGGGACGTTTCATAAGTAGCTCCATAGCCTTCTCGCAACATTGCGATATGAAAACTGTAGCGGTAGTATCTTCATAGGGTTCTTGCAACATGCGATATGAAACTGTAGCAGGAGTAGTTTGATAACCTTCTCGCAACATGCGATACACCTCTCGCAATACACGCGAGCAGCAAGATTGCATAATTTTCTTGATCATAAACAAACTGCGAAAGTGTCATTTTTCTGTGTATAGAATCAGCTATATGCCGTCCAACTAATGTGAGTGCACAAATAACTGAGTAACAGCCAAGTACACGTCAGAGGTGGATTCCACAGCAGTACTGAAACCCCAAGTGTATAATGCTAACAAACTAAGTTCATCTTTTAGTAAAACGGCAACAGAAAAAAGCACAGAAAATATTCCTCACACAGCGACAATAATTCTTCAAACATGCCATAACATACAATAAGTAAGGTAGTATGAAAGTATACACAGAGAACTATGTTTAAAAGATCGAAATGTAATAATGTGTTTTGTTGTGTTTTTTAATTATGCAATTTTCTGCATGTTTTAGATTAAAAAACCCACTGATAATGGTGATATTTATCGCCGAAAGTAGTTTTGGAAATATACAAGTAAGCAAATAACAAGGTGTTTTGAATCGAGGAGGACTCAGTTCCTATATTGTTGTTTTTCTATGCAAGCACGGACCAAATGGAATAGTTCCAAGATAAAGTTACTGACTGAGGCTCTTCCACTCCTCGTTCAGGTAACACCTCAAACTGCCCGATAACCATAATTCACATGTGGCATCTGTGTTTACACTTTTATCATGTTACTAGACCCAAAGTTCATCGTTTTCTTTTTTTTTCATTCAGCACATTTATGTTACAAGAACGCTATGAAGATACTACCGCTACAGTTTTCAGCACATTTATTAGTCAATCTGAATCTTTCTTCCTGGCTACATGATTTTGTTTTGTCGTCTGCATAATCTAACCTCCATGGGAGTGCACCGTAAAATAATTTATTAGCCTTGAAATTTTGATGACTCCAGTGAAAGATCAACCCACAATCCTTACTTCTAATTCTCAAACTAACATACGCGTTTATCACACGTAACACTAGATTTACAACAACGGAATAGCAATAGCCTTCGTGTATCAGCAAAACAAACATTTCGCACGACGAGATCAACTGTGACGTGGCGACGCACATTGATCCCAGGCGGAAGTAAAACATACCTTTGGGTTGTAACTCTATGAGTATGAGAAAACAGGCTCAGCTGTAATAAGCTGTTAGCAGATTTCGATTCATTGGCTAGATGCTGGTAAAATGCAGTTAGTCTACAAAGCAGACTGTTTACAAAATACTCGTCTATTGTGTCTTAGAATGTTACCCATGTGTGTGAACCTACATAATATAGAACTAATTTAGGGTACTGTACGAGTGCTAAGGTGGACAGCAACACATTTGACTGACTCTTGGGAGAGCGTCGCGGAAATGTTGGAAAACCTTAATTGGCAGACAGTTAAAAATATACGTCGACTACTCCACGGTACACTAATTACAAAGTTTCAAGAGTGTGTATTAAGTAAAGAAGCTAGGAATATGTTTCAGCCACTAAAAATTGCAAAGACATTATCATAGCGTCCACCGGGGTTTTAATCACTCCATCCGTGCTCCATCGTGACTTCACAGTGATTGATGTATGTAGGTGTAGAAGTCGATGTAGATACCGGTATCAAACACTGCACACATATTCACTTGAAGCAGATTTCATCTCGCAGAAAACAAGATGATAATGAAAAATGTCTGTTCTTAATAAAAGTGCCAAACATAGATCATTAGAATTTTTTAAAAAGTGGTGCAGTTAATCGATGTACCATGCTACGTTCAAAGAGCATTCATGTGCAGACGACGTCAAACAGAGAGATAAAAATTTTGTTACAGCATTATAAGGTAACGCCTGCTGCTTGGTTCACTGCTCCCGAAATTTAGGTATCGTGAGCTTTTCTACAGTGGGATTTGCGACCCGCAACGTCAACGTGGTGTTTCCGACCACACATATTTCACCCCTGGGTTTTCCGACCGTCAAAGCAAATATCAACAGGGGAGCTGACTCTGCCGACCGTTTTATAGTAATTAACTACTTTCACATTTTATCCAGGTTTAGGACTGGATGTGCACATAGTACATAGGCACGTTATATGCTTTATTTTACTCTTCGGTTTTATCTTCCTTCTTTCTACAACATTACTGTAGCTAATGATTAAACTCCTTGCTTATTTCATTAACTATAATCTCTCACTCAATTATATGAAAGAGAGCCTGAGATTTTGAGCATGTTATTAAATCCTTAGAATCGTTGCATATTGTCATAATGTCGTTTGACTTTTGTCAAGATCTTTATAAGCTCACCAGACAAAAAACTGTTCTCCCCAGTGCTCACGCACAAGTGAATTGTTAAGCGTCTACTGTTGGCGCAGCGATTCAGTCAAATGCACTTCCTCTACGGGATCCTAAGGCAGTGACGATCGCTGTGACATTAATGTTTCAAGCGAATATTTTACGTAACCAGCGGTAAAAGTAAGGATGTGACAGAATGGCAAAAAGGTCAACCGTGTTTGCCCATGGAAATGGCCATATGGTGTGTTAAGTCTCTGGATTTGTTGGTGTTTCGCGGCGGCTGCTCAAAGTGTCTAGAAGCAGTGGTGTAACACAGGTGGTCACGAAGCACGACTTCAGAATTGTGGCTTGGAAAAGATACCGACTGAGAGAGGCAGGAGACGTATTTTTCCTCTTGTGAGTCGAAATTGCTTCCAAACCCGATATGAATCGCTGCAGGCAGTAAATGAAAGTTCATCACAACATGCTACCGAGAGAACATTGCGACGGGAACTGAATGAAATGAACAATTGGAGGCGGGCAGCTCCAACAGACCATTGCTCATATAGGCACATAAGGATCCTAACAGCAAAGTTCTTCGGATTGGAAGAATATGTGACTGGTTTCCTGAACACTGCCCTACACTATTACATCTCGAGTGGCCTGGAAAATCACCTGAATGGAACCCCACAGAAAATCTGCGGGACCTGTTATAACAGCGGGTAAAACGACGACATCAGCTTCCCCGCAGTGTGGTGTAATTGCGCGATCAGATCGTCAGCAAGTGGCTTAACCTGTATGCAACGTACATCGTACATGCACTGATTTGTGGACTCGCTTTCCAACCGAATCCCGGCAGTTATCAATTCCAATCTGTTTGGTGGAAGATGTGCCACTGTGGCACTGTGGCCAACCAATTGAACTTATTTTCTATCGCTATATTCCTCCAGTAATCCCAGTGCTTTTATTGTCTTCCACAGACACTTGTTGAAGTAAATATTTCAAATGGAAAGGGATGATTTGTGCAACATTGTTTTCATACCATTGGTTGTAGCTATTTCACAGAGTAGTACTGCAGTTTTTGCTGACCACCCAGGCCCGAAGAAGGTCTTTCATGTCTGTTCTGACTGTGTGGGTGCAAAGCAAATATAACAGAATACACCATCGACTCTTCTTCTGTGCTTTCGGTTCCAGCATGTATGGTCTAGAGTTGTTCGAATTATTTCAAACACCTGTCAAATGTCCCGTCCACATGTACAGTTCCATTGTCACTCAAGATTTTCTCCGCTTATACACAACCGAACACAGCGATTCTTTCGTCAGAAACAGAAACATCGAGAGTTAAAAAAACTATTACCCTAATTTAATTTCAAAATGTCTTCGTTCAGCTGAAACTCCGAAGTAATGCTAGATTTCTGGGTCTTCCCAATAGCTTCTCTTTCTGCTCCACACAACGCACTCTTGTAATTCTCATAATTTAACATATTGGCAGCGAAATCTAGGTATTTATCTATTACAACTTGAAATCCCTGTTAAAAAATTTGTAAAACAGACGCTGTCTTTTCTTCATGGACTCTTTCCTGACAGTTATGCACTCGTTTCTTAATCTAGGTACCTGCTTCGTCATGTTGTCAAGAGTGTTGCTGTTTAGCCACGAGTCTGCCATTTGCCATTTTTAAACGGCCTCAGCACTTCACTCCGTTCAGAATTCACTCACAACCAGTTCGTGTACTCATCACAGTTTCTATGCATCAGCTAGCCATGCACACATCCATATTGGAAGGAAAAGGCACAGCAGCGTCTACAGCCGTTATGAAATACATGAAGTGTAGTCGCAGTTTCGAAAACGAACAACCATCAGCTGTGCAAGGGAATGATGAGAAAGAAAATTTGGGTTCGAGTTCCGGTCCGGCACAGATTTTCATAGTCCTCATTCCCTTACGCAGCTGATGCTTTTTCGTATATTCCCAAGTGCGAATTCGTTTCATGTATTTAAGATGGTCCTCTGACGCCCTTCACAAGGTCCTGAGAAAGCAATCGATAAGAAATCGGTAGAAATTAGGCAAAAAACTCACTGACTCTAGTTCTAGTAGGAAACCATGACATACAGTCTAGTGTAACGGCTCGCCAACTTTCTCCCGTCGCTCCAGATATCGCGTTACGTCAAACCAGTTTTGATCTCGAGATACTGTACGCGAATACAAGGTGACTTGAATTTACTTCCGCACAAGTCTTATTGCTCTTGCGTCTTTACGTAAGTAACGTTTTAACCTCTGTTCGTGGATACTTTTCTGCATTCACGTACAAATGCCTACACCTACGCTGCGTTATAATTATTGAGATAACGATGTGAATAAGTACCGTTAGCAAATTTTCTATACGCTGTATCGTTTCGTTACTTCTTAATTACAACAGGAAAAGCATGACAGAGTTATGTGGAGGTTTAAATCAATGTTATATTATCTCTGCTGACAAGGTGATGACATATGCATATAGCTTACCTTAGTCGTCTACACTTCATATTTTTTGCGTAACGCTGCTATAATGTAATCATGGTATCTTATAGAGCAACAGTCTGAATGAACCACAAATATAATCGATAAGTCACTTGTGTTTTTATAGTAACATTTGATTGTTTTTGTACCACGATATATGGAATGTTAGGCTGTCTACCAGGACTTCTAGAGAACCAGATGTTACGGTCAGCGTGAAAATGTTATTTCAAAAGCTAAATTAAAGGACGAAAGCTTTAGATCTATAGATGGCGTTGCAGATATTCTGAATATTAAAAGGAACTGTATAATCCAAAACCACATAAATTATACTGTAGAAGGCTAATCTACAGACTACACAGTGAGAGATACAGGGTTCTTTGTTAGTCGTGTGTGTCCGTAACACGGAAAGGAAAGTATGTAAACTGAATAGAGATGACTGGGGAATATATTACCTACAATATGGGACGCAAATGGGGAAATCCACTGTCTTCAGCGACTTTGACGAAAGGCTGATTGTCGTGGCCTGGTATCTAAGAACACGTTTCTCGGAAACGGTGAAGTTGGTCGGCTGTTGGCGTACTGCTGTCGTGAACATCTTTGGAAAATGGTTGAAGGGCGGTGGAAACATGAATAGGCGACAAAGTAGTTGACGTGCACGCCTCATCACAGAAAGTGCAGGTCTGCTGCGTAAAGCATGATAGGCTGCACTCTGTGGCACATCTGACGACAAACAATACAATGCTACTGCAGACACAGATGTTTCGATGCACACCGTTCAGCGCAGATTGTTGAGCAAGGGCTTCCGCAGCAGACGACCCTGTGTGTTGTCATGTTGACTCGACGACATCATCAATTGCGAATGCAGTGGTCATGAGATTATCGAGTGAATCATCGCAAACGATTCGCCTAGTCGGATGAATCACGTTTCTTGCTACACAAGGTCGATTGTCGACCCCGGATACACCGTCATCCAGGCAAATAGTTGCTCGTAACATGCAGCGCTCCAGGGACGCAGCCCGGCGGGGGAAGTGTTATGCAACGGGGAACACTCACTTTTTCTTCTAGGAGACCTATGGTAGAAATTGAAGGCACCATGACAGATTTGGACTACATGAATATCACTGAGAAACACTGTCATCCTTCATGCTTGATGTCCTCCCCGACAGCGATGGTATTTACAGCAGGATCACTGTGAATGCCTCAAAGCTGTAATGGCACTAGAGTACTTCGAGGAGGATGATACTGATCTCACATTGATGGCCCGGCCAACAATTTTGCCTGATTTCAAATCGATTGAACACATTTGGGACGCTATTGGGCACTGACTCTGCGCTCACAAACCACAGCTCTCCATAGTTAACTGCGTGACATGACCGTAGACATCTGGCGTCATATACTTTCGCAAATCTAACAAGAAGTTGTCGGAATTTCTCCGCACAGAAGCGCTGGCGTGTTGCCTTACAAAATTGGGCAACGTGTTACTAAGAGGTGGTCGTCATTTTTCTCTCACCAGTGTGGAAAGAATAAAGTCGTGGAATAACTGTAGTACCTCATCTATATTTAACGGAACTAGGCTTTTTTGTGCCACGGTGTTGTTCCGCATGTAACTACGATTTTGTACTTTCCAGACTACAAAAATCACCACCATTAGGTCTTTAAGTACTATGTATTGAATGATGGAGCAGGGTTGCATGACGACTACAGACACATATACACACTCATTACAGTAACAGAGGCGAACTTCGTCCCCTAATCAGTTACAGGATGGGGAAGTAAAAGTGACCCGGAAAAGAGAGTTCCAGAGTACAAAGAAACAAACCAAATGAAAGTAAATACGGTACTAATCGGACTACTGAAGCAGTTAAAAGAGACCACCATTCATCTCTTAACACTTTTCCGCACTGGTAAACAAATTGCTGAAGGCGGGACTGCAGGAAATGTAGCAGTCTCAACCGAATTATTCTGCTGCAGTTCTTGAAGACCATGAGGGTTATTGCGATCACATTACACTTGAGGATTCCCCACGCAAAGTAACTGCGCACTAACAGGTGAGATGACCTGGGTGACGAGCTAGAGTCGTGACTCGGCTGACCTCAGCTAACAACGCCATCAGACGTGAACATCCAACTTTCAGCCAGCTTCTCCGTTAATTCTGCCACAAATGGTTTTAAAATGTTGGCAATGAAACTCGTAGAAGTCGGCCTCCGATGAAAGAAGATGGGACCAAAAACGCAGCTTGCAGACACAGCTCAGCAAACCCTAACATTTGGATCATGCCACGGTGTTTCGTAGAAGTTACGCGAAATCTCCGCTGCCCAGAACCTGTGGATCTCTGAGTTGACATAACCACTCATGTAAAACCAGGCTTCATCAGACATAAACAGCAGATCAATGTCC
Organism: Schistocerca gregaria; assembly: GCF_023897955.1. Lineage (NCBI taxonomy): Eukaryota > Metazoa > Arthropoda > Insecta > Orthoptera > Acrididae > Schistocerca > Schistocerca gregaria. Next base: position 514,084,977 of record NC_064921.1, on the reverse strand, counting down.
CAGCCATTCACTGTTATCTCAGTGACCAGCCGCCCACAAAACAGCAGGCGCTGAGAAGCATCTGCTGGTCTTAATGCACCAGGGATGCATGTGCAGGTCCAGGTGGACTGTTCGCCCGCATGATCGACGTGATATGCTCGTCTTTGGCATAGGCGTCGGTTGACTTACTAGAACTCTGAAGCATTTTCTGGTGAACTACGGCCACATTTTCTGGTGCGCGGGCCCGTACAGTAATGTCTTTTAACGTGGGCAAAATGGGTCCTGTATGACCTCATTTTCGGACTTAGCGTTGCATGTCACTCTTTGCTGGCAATTTGACATCATTAAACTTCTCAGCAAACAACTGACCACACCATTTCCACGATTTTGTTGTCACGTACCTTTCCACAACGAACACCCGCTGCTCCAGTGTGAGGTCCATCGTTCATTTTGCACTGATGCACTCACACTGAGACAGCCCGCACTAGGCTCTGAACCGGTGTGGATCACGTGGCAGGCGCCCACGTGTTAAGCGTGTCACAGGGTGAGGTTGTATGCGTATATTCACGTCCAGTCGCATCCACTCGTCCGGGTCACTTTTATTTGCCCCCACCTTCTATTTGATGCCATATATGGTGGTGGGTCTCGAACAGAAACAACTTTACGAATTGATAATACACGATTATAAGAAACAGGAGTACAACGATTACTCACAGATAACCCTGTGCAACAATCAAAATGTTTGGGACTCAAAACTAGCTGATTCCTACGTATTTATACTCGGTGAATTCAAAAATCTCCATAATATACCCATTCAGCTCTTGCTTTGGAGATACAATGACATGTCTTTTTTCCCGATCTACATAATTAGATTTGGGGGAGTTTGTTTTTGAGTTGTTATACATGTTAAATGCTTATAAATATTATTGCTTTGCTGTGACAATGAATTTCTTAATTTTTGTGTCGTAATTAAAGCTTAATTTTAGGTTTTCGAGTGCTTTTGCTGTCTAAAAATTTTATTGAAAATGGCATGGAAGTGTGTAAATTTAGAGAATAATTTTTGTTACATTGGTGATGAAATAGCATTTTAGTAACAGAAACGGCAGAATAACCACGTTTTGCAGCGCGCATCACTGTGTGAACTGCAGGAAGAGAGTTCTACAGAGTACTGATAGGACTACAGCGACTGCAGCGCCGTGGCCAACTGCTCCAGGTTTCTCGGTTGAGGATCCATGGAGTGAAAAGTCTGATCGAGGGAGTCCCGCGGTGTTTTGATTGACAATGAGCTCAAGTCCGTGGAATTAGGTGGCCAGGGCAATACGTTAAACACTTTCCTGGTATTCTTCGCATTACGCATGCGCGCTGCAAGCTGTGTGACACGTTACATTGTTCTACTGGTTAGATGCCATTGCGCTGAGCAAAAACAAAGTGCATGTGGGAATGGACATGGTCCGTAAGGACAGTTGCCGACTTGTGTTGATCCGTTGTGCCTTCCAGAATGACGAGATCTCGCAGGAAAACGCACGAAAACATTCCTTAGATCATAACGCATCCTTCTCTGCCACTAACTCTTCCAACGATTGTCGAGGGTGTTAACTTTCAGACGTTTCGGAGCATAAATGATATTTCATCTGAAAGGGACTCCTATCGCCACTTAGTGGACGTCCAGCAACGGTAATAGCGTCCGAACTTCAGCCTTCGTCGCAGATGAACAGCAGTCAGTATGATTTCATAAACCAGGCGCCTCTGCGCGGAGGCCCATACGCAGCAAAGTTCACTGAACGGTCGTTGACGAGACACTGTTGGCAGCGCCGTGGTTCATCTGGGCAGTAAGTTGGTCAAAAGCCGCACGTTTGTTCGCCGTACAGGTCTCCGCAGCCGTCGTTGACCCTTGGCATCCATGATCCTGCTGCACCGCAGTTACCTCGGCGCCGGTTTTGCATAGCGACAATTTGCCATGTACGGTATACTTTGACCACGGTGGCATGCGAACAGTTTACAAATTTAGCCGTTTCCGAAATGCTTTCACTCTTGGCCCAAAATATAATGACCATGCTCTTCTGGGCGTCAGACAAATCGCTCCGTTGCCGCATTACGATAACGCCGCATTGTTTCTCACGTCCCCTCGACAAAATGGTAGATACCGAAATAAACGACAGAGGGACAGAGAAACAATTAAAATCACTCAAAAGAGGAAAGGCCGCTGGACCTGATGGGATACCAGTTCGATTTTACACAGAATACGCGAAGGAACTTGCCCCCTTCTTGCAGCGGTGTACCGTAGGTCTCTAGAAGAGCGTAGCGTTCCAAAGGATTGGAAAAGGGCACAGGTCATCCCCGTTCTCAAGAAGGGACGTCGAATAAATGTGCAGAACTATAGACCTATATCTATAACGTCGATCAGTTGTAGAATTTTGAAACACGTATTATGTTCGAGTATAATTACTTTTCTGGAGACTGGAAACCTACTCTGTAGGAATCAGCATGGGTTTCGAAAAAGACGGTCCTGTGAAACCCAGTTCGCGCTATTCGTCCACGAGACTCAGAGGGCCGTAGACACGGGTTCCCAGGTAAATGCCGTGTTTCTTGACTTCCGCAATGCGTTCGATACAGTTCCCCACAGTCGTTTAATGAACAAGGTAAGAGCATATGGACTATCAGACCAATTGTGTGATTCAATTGAAGAGTTTCTAGATAACAGAACGCAACATGTCATTCTCAATGGAGCGAAGTCTTCCGAAGTAAAAGTGATTTCAGGTGAGCCGCAGGGGAGTGTCGTAGGACCGTTGCTATTCACAATATACATAAATGACCTTGTGGATGACATCGAAAGTTCACTGAGACTTTTTGCGGATGATGCTGTAGTATACCGAGAGGTTGTAACAATGGAAAATTGTACTGAAACGCAAGAGGATCTGCAACGAATTGACGCATGGTGCAGGGAATGGCACTTGAATCTCAATGTAGACAAGTGTAATGTGCCGTGAATACATAGAAAGAAAGGTCTCTTATCATTTAGCTACAATATAGCAAGTCAGAAACTGGAAGAAGTTAATTCCATAAATTATCTGGGAGTACGCATTAGGAGTGATTTAAATTGGAATGATCATATAGTTGATCGTCGGTAAAGCAGATGACAGATTCATTGGAAGAATCCTAAGGAAATGCAATCCGAAAACAAAGGAATTAGGTTACAGTACGCTTGTTCGCCCACTGCTTGAATACTGCTCAGCAGTGTGGAATCCGTACCAGATAGGGTTGACGGAAAAGATAGAGAAGATCCAACGGAGAGCAGCGCGCTTCGTTACAGGATCATTTAGTAATCGTGAAAGCGTTAAGGAGGTGATAGATAAACTCCAGTGGAAGACTCTGCAGGAAAGACGCTCAGTAGCTCGGTACGGGCTTTTGTAGAAGTTTCGAGAACATACCTTCACCGAGGAGCGAAGAGACCATGAGGATAAAATCAGAGAGATTAGAGCCCACACAGAGGCATACCGACAATCCGTCTTTCCACGAACAATACGAGACTGGAATAGAAGGGAGAACGGATAGAGGTACTCAGAGTACCCTCCGCCACACACCGTCAGATGGCTTGCCGAGTATGGATGTAGATGTAGACAAGTTTCATATACCCTCCACTGCTAATGCTGCCACCTGCCGTCTGTAAGAAGGTATTGCTCGTTGACATTGAATATAGTGACTGGTTACATTAATGTGACTGGACGGTGTATTAATGAAATGGAGTAATTTGTGAATTGCTCGTATGTCTAAGACGCGAAGAGCGTCGCGAATAGGCTAACATCATTACTGTGAACAGCCTCAGCAGAAACTGCGGAGCTACATGTGCCACTTACGTACAAGTTGAACGTACACCCGAAACCCAATATTCACGCTACAACTGAATATCTACAGTCCATATACATCAGAGGGCAACCAAACTCGCGTCTGCCAAAACCGTGTAGTAAATCATATTTCTCTTGGAAATTGGAAGCACACGGATGATGCTAATGATAGGACTTTAAAATCTACATCTACACCTGTGCTCCCCAAATGTACAGAGTGTGGCACATGGGACATAATGCACTAGAATCACGCACGTTACTACTTGTTCCGTCAGCAATTAGTGAACTGGAGGTCTGTACCATCACCTACACCCCCACCCCCACCCTCAACCCATATTCCGATAACGTTCTTTCGTAAGCTATTATGTGATATATAAGTAAGATATATATTACACATTTCTGGGCACGTGATGGAATATGTGATCTCTGAATTTTGGGCATATGTTTCTGCATTATGTTCAGCGCCTCTCATCCACTGCAATTTTTGAGCATTTACCTTACAGCAACTAAACAAACTCGTGACGAAGCGCGCTGTCCTTTTCTTAATGCTCTATATCTCATTTTGAAGATTAATGCTCCAGATATGATTGAACGAGAGCCATGTAAGGGGCTTTCTTCAACTAATTTTATTTCCCTAGTACTTTTGATGTAATTCGCACCTAAACGTCTACCTTTCACACACTGTCATTGTGTGGACAGTCAACCTTAAATCGCTTCGGAGCGATGTTCCCACACATTTGACGTTTGTTACCGATTCCAGTGACTGACTGACGATCCTTTAGCCAATAGATATCGAGCCATTTCGTATCTTCACGCGTATCTCATCACATTCAGTCACGTAGCCGATCAGATACCAGTTTTGTAATAAGTGCTGATTATCTTCAAGCCTTCTTTCATTTGCTAAAAATTTTCCAACGACATGAACTCCGTGTTCACAGTTATTTCCTCTGTGAATAGCCTCTGGAATCTAACTGACTTTCTAGTCGTTTATATAATTACCCTAGGCTTCCTCACGAAAGATTCCAGTAGCATCACGCAAGCACTTTAGTTGGTGACTGAGAAAACCAGTGCGAGAATCGTTTAAGCGCTGACAGGTTGGACAAGTACTAAGAAGTTCGTCGTAAGAGCGTGTCTACACTCTTCTTTCACAGACAGCCTGTTGAACTAGGCTCCGTAGTGAAACTTTGCTGTTTCCTCCATTGGGTGCAATCTGCGGTGTGTTTCTCTCACCTGTTGCAGTCAATATTAATTTACAATATTAATTTACAATCTCTAAAAGGCAGTCACGTCTCCCAAGCAGTCTCTTGGCAAGTTCTGTCTCACTGAATAGAGTTCATCGGCGAAGGCTTAATTGGTCCATTTGTAGCCCAGAGACTTCTCGAAGACGTTTAGAGTGCTTGGCGATGTCTCCGCAGCATACAACCTTGTATGCGATGTATGTATTACACTTCACAAAATGGACATCGTCAACTTTTAGGAAAAGTTCAAAACAAGCCATTAACTTGCACCATGAACAACGACTAAAAAATGGCGAGCCACAGTGATCACGAAGTTTCACGCCTTCAAGATCGAAAGTGACCTCCTTGGGAGTTACAAAACGTGCAGGGAGTTCAGCTAGGTATCCGCTCTTGCAGAATGCATGTATAATCGTATTGATGTAACGGGGAGGCGAGAACCGATGGAAAGTAATGGCATGTAACCAGATACGAAAAAAGTCTGTCCGGGAGTTTATTGTGAAACTGGTTATTCCTTAAAGTGTGGATGCATATAGTGCGAAAATATGTTTTATAAAAACGGAAAAACATTCAGAGGCTGAATTTCGTCAGTGGCTCTAGGTGCTACGAAATGAAATGTTACATCCTTTTGAGGAGGGGTTGTCTGTTCTGAAGGCGAATGATTTTTATGCACAGGCCACAAATTAAGCAAAAGCAAGCTATTTTGACAAACTGTTGGCCAAAACCAATGCTCATACCATAGTTGTTGTGCTCTTACCCCCTTTTTTCTGCTCTTGCATGTTGTAAGGTAAATATTCCATACTGCCCTCGCAAGTTCACATGCAGGAAAAAGAATCATAGAGGTCAGAACACGTTCAACTTCTCGTAGCACAATAAATAACTTTCCATCCAATTTACCATGCATATTAACAGTCGGCATAACTGTATACGAATGCGTTAAGGTATTGATGTTAGTTGATGCATATCTCTTGGGACGTCTACTTTCCAGGGATCCATTCATATGCATTTCCTCTTCAAATCGCGACTGATCGGAGCTGAAGAAAATTCCTTACTGAACAATGTGATAAGTTTCTTTATCCCATCTACAAATATTCGAGCCGACTCCGCAGTTTGCTGTGCGTCTTCAAGTTGCCGCTTTGTTTCAAATTTCGTTATCTTACGTCTCCCAGTTGTGTAGCACTATTTGAACTTATGCAACCATCCACAGCTTGCCTTGACATCACTGTAATGTATATCGCGCTAATTTGATGTACATAACGTAGTAGACCACTATCATGCACATCCTGTAAATTGCATCGAACATCCTAGAAACGTGCAGACAGCAGGTTACGTAAAAAGTGAGCCTTGTCCTCGCTTGAATATCTGTAGCTTTTCTGATACAGTTCGCGGTTACACTGCTGCGAACTTATTTGAAACCTGTTAAAATTCTTTTTTTACTATGCTGCGGAGTACCTTCCATGTACGTATTCATTGTTCAGTACCCGCTCCTTGGACAACTTTTGTGCTTTACTGCGTTCCACTGGAGACGGAATTTGTATCTCCCTGTCCAACAAGGATGATAAACTACATGACTCGATACCTCTTTCAATATCACTTTCACTTGTTAAGCGCATATAGTCACGACACTACACATTCCACTGACTCATCTTCCAGAAACGTTAGTATTTCATCTGCCATTCCTTTTCTCACTCTGTGGGTTCTTTTTTGACAAAATGTCGTTTTCAGCAGGTGCTGCTGTAAACATAATACAACATTTGCTTTGTTTATCTTTGCTATTGCTCTGCTTTGTATGAAAGCCACTAGCGCTTTACCAATGTTGTAAGTTACTCGTCGACTGAGCAGTTCACCTGCGCTCCGTAGCCTCATGCTGTGCTCACCACGGGATACATCCAGTCCCGCCCCCTTTTGTCATTAGCAGCCAATATTGTGGTTGCGTGGTAGACTATATGTGGGACATCCGATGCCGAAAACATCATTGGTCTCTTGTGACCTCGTACTCAAGGGGTTCCTTGTTAGTTCAAAAATCCACAAGTGCTCACTTTGTTTTAAAGTCTCTCCATGAAGGGGATGACTCAGTGCTGCTTCCATTGCAACGATCGGGAATATCGCTTATTTTATGAGAAATACGGGGTAACTTACCACTCTTGACGTATAAAACACACATTATCAAATATGGAGTTGGTACTCCTTAGTGTCTGTTGAATTGTTCACCCTCTCCACACCAAGCACGATGGCGGGGTAACTCATTCGACTAGAAAAACCAAAATTTTGGAGCAAAAACAACCGAGTTTCCCACGCCGTTCAGGTGGAGCCACAAAGTCCTGTCCTTCGATGCCCATAAAGAAAAGGCAAAATGCTCAGTTATATTCTAAGGACAGAAATGGTGGCAAGGCGCCCTGTGCCCGATACAAGAGTGGGCGTGGCTCTGCCAAGAAAAGCACGGAGCAGGCCACAGAACACGTTTCGCGACAACTGTCCAACTCCCCAATGACGTTCGCCACTCCTAATGAGACTCCCTGACTGCTTACTGACAAATGGTTCAAATGGCTCTGAGCACTATGCGACTTAACTTCTGACGTCATCAGTCGCCTAGAACGTAGAACTAATTAAACCTAACTAACCTACGGACATCACACACATCCATGCCCGAGGCAGGATTCTAACCTGCGACCGGAGCGGTCGCTCGGCTCCAGACTGTAGCGCCTAGAACCGCACGGCCACTCCGGCTGGCGCTTACTGACAACAAACACAAACTGAGACCCCATCAGGTGGTCACCTTTCTAGAGAGAAAAACACAAAGAGCTCTTCTCATATTCAAATGTCTAGTACACTCAGCAGAATAACCATGAAATAGTGGCAGGTAACGGAACAACGTCGAATAGCGATAGGTGCGAGTCATGTCGCCAAGTCTATACTAATAGTTTCATGATTTTGTTATTGATAACAACCAGAGAAACAATACTTTACTCTCGACTTCTAAGAACTCTAATCACTGTGTTGGAGGCACTCTTCGCAGGTTTGGCCACGCAGATCATGCTGATTGTCTTCCATGGGGAGGATGGAATATGTCTAGAAAATAACAAGACCTTTTATAGAACTATAAATGTTCTGTGGAATTCAATACTTCAACGTATCTGCTTCGACCTCAAAGTAGTCAACTGTTCATTTGAAGGATCAGCTCGACTGCACTGGTAGCCGTGATAATCCACGGCCATGTAGCCTTGAACATAATATCGAAAACTCTACAGATAGCAAGGAGAGCTATGAAATCCAGGCTGACGACGGTTACTTTGATGCTAGTACTAGTTAATCGTCAGAATAACGTTCCTGGACAGTATACATAATGTCAGCAATAGCATTTTCTCTGACTACATTTTCCATTGATGAAAGAAACACGTAACTTCTAAGCCGTGTTGTTCATATTTTACATTTGGAAAAAAGTGGGAAGAACAAAGAGTGACTCACAAAGTGGGACTAGGAAATAGACAAAAAAGCATCCTGAGGCGAGTACACGTAACGTTAATTCGCCGCGCTGGAGGTAAAAAATAAGCATAAGGCAGCTGCATACAATGATTACGTAGCAAACAGGATGTAGGACTATTTTCGTAACACAATGTAAAGCACTAGACTATAAAAAAATTGTTTACACTTCTTGTAATGCATTATAGTTTATCACTGTTGCACCGACAAAGGTAATTAAAGTACTTAATAGTGTATTACGGAAATAGAGGGGAGGATGTGCGTATTATCTTACCAACCCACAGTATATATAGTTTTGTTCTTTAATACATCGGAATCAAACGCAGCGTCGAAAACTATACTCACAGATATGGGTCGGTTTTCGTCTTTCCGTTGACTTTTACAGAACGAGTGCAGATTCCTTAGTCAGTAGTCATTACATTTACTTTCAACGATTCACCTTTGGTACTTAGTAACTGGAGCTGTGCTAGATGACTGATTTTACTCATTCAAAGAGCTGCATCTCTGGAGAGACAGCGGTTCAAAACCCCGTCAGAACATCTAGATTCACGGATTCCGTGATTTCCCTAAGCCCCGTAAGAAGAATGACGCTGTAGTTCCATGGGAAAGGCAAAGATTTTCCCTACGCCGATTTGTTTTCCGTGTCCGGGAAGTAAAACGCTATCTTCTTTAGACCTATTATCTAATTACCATGATTTCAGATTTAATATGTAAGATAAGCCTGAGTTTTCAGTAGCGACTACTGTACGAATAAGAACAGCTTTACATTAGAATTACAGGCTCGCATTTGCTTAATGGGCATCATTGCTTTTTGCTGCATCTGACTCTGCCTTTAAGATTTCCTGATACATAAACATTGAGCCATGAGTTAACTGGTTTGACCGTGACCGTGACCGTGCACATTTCCGTACTTCATATCACATCTTCTCCAGATTTATGAACATACTCATTATAGAGGCATATAAACACACATCAACAAAAGTGTTGCGTCAGCGTGATAGGTCGTGCAGGTGTGTTGATATTGTGATTGTTCCAGTACAGATCGGATGGCTAACCCTGAAGCTGTGAACACACCCACAGGCTTCAAGAGAGCTACCTACGAGCATTACGCGGCACTCGAATGGGTTACAGAATTTCTGTCGAAAGTAAACTACCAGTAGGGACCCATCGGAGACGTCTGTGAAATAGTTGAATGAGCATGCCACAAAGGAAAACCGCAATTAACGATCACGTGTGCACCTTCACGTTATGAGCAGAAAGCTTGTAAACCAGAGACGTTACTCGACGTGTACACCAGAATCAAAGTGATGTGTTGTGGACATGGAATTGACTTAACTTTAACTGGTTGTGTTGAGGACTTACACCGCACAGGCCGCCCACGCTCGACAGCTGCACAGGAAGTTGGATCTACGACTTTTGAGTCAAAGAAACAGTAGGCTGATTGCTCCAGAACTGCACAACTGAATTCGCCGGTCGAAGACGCTACAGGATATCATCTATCTTATCAAACTGTTAGGGAATGACGACATGACGCAAACCTCCATCCCCGACAACCATGCCGAGTACCCCGCCGTTGAACACAAAACAATCGTCTCCGTGACAGGTGGGAAAGAAATAATGTAGAATGGACTCTCCAGATATTAGTGTCGGACGTTATTTGTGGATGAAACTCTGGTTTGTTTGTATTCTGATAATCGTAACAACATGTCTGGTGACAACTTTGTAGCATCGAACACCTCCAAAACTGTGTCCTACAAGTGCATCAAGGTGGAGGTGAGTAGCATTACATGGTTCTACCTAAAATCTCTTGTTGTTGTTGTGCGTAATATCATTGCTCTACGGTACACGGTCGAGATTCTGCGACCAATAACGGAACCCTATCGCCGTGATAATTTCACCTTGATGGATGATAACTCACCTCATCATCGTGCTGTTGTCGTGAACACATTCCTGCAACATGGATCACCAAAGTGCAGTGGTCTGCCCCAAACATGAACCCAGTCGAACGTGTGCGATCGATTGAAATGAGAAGGCCGGCCGCGGTGGTCTAGCGGTTCTAGGCGCGCAGTCCGGAACGGTGCGACTGCTACGGTCGCAGGTTCGAATCCTGCCTCGGGCATGGATGTGTGTGATGTCCTTAGGTTAGTTAGGTTTAAGTAGTTCTAAGTTGTAGGGGACTAATGACCACAGCAGTTGAGTCCCATAGTGCTCAGAGCCATTTGAACCATTTCTGAAATGAGAAGTTTTTGGATGTTGACAACGACTAAGTATCCTGTGCGACTTACACGGAATCGCAACTGAAGAATGGAAGAATTTGTAGCAGGGCTGGCTGGCTTGCTGATCTCATGCCGCAAAGGACTGAAGCATGGCGACGTTCTAGTATGTGTTTTTATTTTATTTTATTTTATTTATTTTGTATCTATTTATTTACTTTTTTTGATTTGGTGATCTGCACACATTGTAAATTAATATATACGTTTGTCTCGGAGCCGATTTTTGTTTCCTGTATCATGAATTTCAGAGTAAAGGGGTGATACAAAACTTCTACTGATGCGTGCATTAAATACTCTTAAAAACTTCCTCCAATACAGTTATTATCTATCAAAACCCTCTCGAATATAGACTGAGAATCATTCATACTCGACTAGGTAGAATTCAGATTTACGAAGGAACAGCTGAACGTCGCTGAATCACTTTTTCTCTTGTATGGAAATGTAGTTCCATGCTTCTCGACAGAGTGTAGGGGATCGATGTGGGAGGCCCGCACCGCCGTACTAAGCAACGTCCTAATGGAGGTGGTTTGCCGTTGCCTTCCTCCGATCGTAATGGGGATGAATGTTGAGGTTAAAGACGACACAACAACACCCAGTCATCTCGGGGCAGGCGAAAATCCCTGACCCCGCCGGGACCGCGAGAACGGCAAGCTAGAACGCTACAGCGAGACACAAGCTGCGGACTTCCCTTGTATAGGCACGCAGAAAATGTTTTATTTTGTTGTGAAATTTCATTGTCGTCCCTTGCACCAGTTCTTTTATTTAATTCATGTCAGTTATGGTATACGTGCAACATGTACCATTTCTTGCGCCCATCCCAGTGTTTCTTCATTTTGACTTGTGTTTGGTCAATACTTCTTTGCGGTACAGAAGGCCCTACATTGAAAGTAGTCACCACTAATCGAATAGAATCTTTCGTGATATGACTATTCTAACGAGTACTTACTACACTATGAAAGGCGTGAATTGCATTACTTTGAGGAAGACCTTAATCGTTTCTGTTGAGGCTGGGAACTATCCAAAATAATTAAGGGTATTTAGGATGTCTGTATAAACAATCAGCTCAAACAGTCACCCAGTCTTGCATTTTCAGTTGCAGGTTGCGTATCCCATAACTTCTAGGAACAAAAAAATGGGTTTCAGTGTTTTATAGTGTTACTCACTGAATTAAAAATTTAAAACGCTGTTACAGTCTACACATTAAGATGTACAGTAGGGCACAAAAGTTGTATGTAGTTGTGGAGATAGGCTGTCAGTACTGTTTGCAAGCAACTACAACAGAGCAACACCTATAACTATGTCATTCCCTCAAGAGCTTCACGCCGCTGTGGTTAGATATCTAGTAAACAAGCAGGGTCATACTTTAACATTGTAAGTAAATGTTCGTTTTGCTCAAAAGTATTTCGTAATTTTCTTTGGTGGTACGGTGCTCATTAATTACTGTTTTGTTTGTTTTGGTTTTAGGGCGCAAAACTGCTCTGGTCATTAGAGTAATTACTGTTACTTTGGTATTCAGCCAGTGTTTGTTTTTTGCAGAGACAGCTAGAAACATGTCAAAACACAAAGAATACTCGGTTGTTGGCAGACAAGCTATTTTACACGCATCGAAAAAGAGAAAGTCGCAGTCCAGCATTGCAAGAAACTGTGATATATCCCACCTGCTTTTAAGTGTGTGAAGTTGACGGTAACAACAGGGAGCAGCAATAACCAAGAACCCAAGGTCAGGACATCCTCGGAAAACACAAGCAGACAGGACACAATGATTTCTAAACAGTCGGCAGCTGATTCAAGAAAATCGGCTCCACAAATTAGGGACAATACGTAGCAGCACCATGGACTGAACTTATATGTCTCTACAGTAAAACGTCGCCTCGTAGCAGGTGATTTCTGTAGTAGACTATCGTCCCGTTAACCGCTTATATATTCAAAGAACAGAAAGGTCAGGATAGAGTTTGCGAAGAAACATCGAACATGGAATGCTATAGGCTGTTCCAGGGTTTTATGGAGTGATGAAAGTAAACTGAATGGATTGTCTTTTGATGGTGTGCAGAAAATACGTCGAACCAAAAACCATAGGGACAACAAGACGCACCAGATACGACCATTAAATACGGTGGTGGCAGCGTCGTGCTGTGGGGGTGATTTTCTGTACGAGGGTTTGGTCCTCTAGTCAGAACTAAAGGCATTATAAAAAAGAATACGATTCCACATATGAGAAAGAATATGCCACATATTTGGATCTTTCGGCAGGATAATGATTCGAAACGCACCCCCGGCCATTTAGAAGAATTGTTTTCACAAAAAAATCTACCTTCTGCAGTGACAAAGCCAGAGGACGGATCTAAATCAACTGAACACCTCTAGAAAGCTCTGGATCGACGTGTTAGTCGTAGAAGTTACTCAAAAAAGGTTCAATTTGCTGCTATCTTATTGGACGGATGTCCAAATTTCCCAATGGCCAGTAGGAAAAACTTCTGGATTCAATGCTAGGGAGATGCACAGCTGTGATCAAAGTCCATGGGTACACAACGAAATACTGATTTGTTCAGATTCCTAAATAGTTTTGTTTTATTCTTACATATTTACACCTACAAATTACTATAGAGACAGAAGAACTGTTATTTCTGTTTTGATGTAAGGAAACTTTGTTTAAAGTAAGTGTAGTTTGTCCTACAAGGATACTTTTCAATTATGCAATTGCAGTTTTTATTCTATTACCCACTTATCTTTATGTAATTGCAACTAATGCTTTCTACAAAATACTTTTGAGTCCTATTGTATAATCTGCATTAAAGGTTTAAGACATCACGTCAATTAGGAGCTGTATATGTCTTGAGGAAGTGTAACTCAGGGTGCGCAAATTCCGCAGACTAGATTCATCCAGTGTTCGAGAATGTGAGCACTTAGCGACTTCCAACAAATTTTATACAAACTTCGAATCCTTTCTGAAACATTTCTTGCTGACATCCGTCATCAAAAAATCATGAGATGAAGAATTTTTATCAGTTACTACATTTTTTCTGCTAATGCAGTAAAATTTCAGCGTCATGCACGGCGTTTTTATTTTTTTAGTTCTTTATTACTGACTCTCTTCGCATCATATTTTGCAGACGTTACCCTAAGATACCACTGAATGACCCGCATAATTATATAGTTCAGGAGAAATTACGTCACGAACACTGGGATGAGTGAAAAACGGAACGCAAGTTACTCAGACGATCTGTTCTCATACAGTGTTTGATAATGAGAGCATTTAGCTACTTCCATCAAACTTTTTAAACCGTTTCTGATCTTTCTTAAAGGCTTAATATCAAAGATTTAACAAATGAACTCATTTGTTAAGTAACAAGAACTCTTTAACTATTTTATGCACGGGAGCTTGAGTCTTAAAGAATCAGGGGTGGAGAGTTACCGGTGTCATGCGAAACGATAAAATATCGATTCTTGTATCTCATAACTGGATTAGAAAAATGAAGAGTGGCAAGAAGTCCAAAGAAATAGATTGCCATCATTACGTTGTCCATGAGACAGCATGATATTAATTCGCTGGTACATGCCGTAGGAAACCGAGAAGCTATGGAATACGTAACTTCAAATAAACATAAGTGGAAATGCTTTGATAGAAGATGATTCCTATAGCAACAATTCATTCTAATATGGTAGTACACTGTTGGCTATTAAAACACAGCGGCATGGAACAAACATCAAATTGCCATGAAGTGTGCTCCATGTTTCGACATACAAGTGCTTCGCATCCTGGTTCAAATGGCTCTGAGCACTATGGGACTCAACTTCTAAGGTCAACAGACCCCTAGAAATTAGAAATACTTAAACCTAACTAACCTAAGGACAGCACACACATCCATGCCCGAGGCAGGATTCGAACCTGCGACTGTGGCGGTAGCGCGGTTCCAGACTGAAGCGCCTAGAACCGTTCGGCCACCCAGGCTGGAGCTTCGCATCATGGCGCAACCGCTCTACGTTAATAAGAGTTCAAATGGCTCTGAGCATTATGGGACTTAACAGCTGTGGTCATCAATTCCCGAGAACTTAGAACTACTTAAACCTAACTAACCTAAGGACATCACGCACATCCATGCCCGAGGCAGGATTCGAACCTGCGACGGTAGCAGTCGCACGGTTCCGGACTGCGCGCCTGGAACCGCGAGACAACCGCGGCCGGCGTTAATAAGAGTAACGCCATCTCAACTGTACACTGGTGTGCAAAACCTTAGGACGGAAGTAGCTTTCGCATGACGTGTTACTGTCAAATAACACAGCTCAATGAAACTTGGACCATACATAGAAAGAACTGCTGCGCTATAGTGTAAAAAGTAGCTCTGAGAAACACACACCGAGACGAAGAGAAATTACACTTTTATTCAGAGGCAATAACGGCACTAAAGACATCCCGATTCATGATGGTCCCTTGGGTATTACAAAAAGGTGGGACATAGTCCTTCGCAGGGAGTGTGACCAAGACGGACAATAATGCACGCCCTGCAACACGCTCCCATGCTACCCACGATATTGGTACGAGGTTTGTGTTACAGGACACCGTTTTTTCCACCAGCGCAGTGACTGCTGCTGTCTGGTCGTCGGTGGACACGTCCTTCAATGCATCCCAGACCTACTCGATGAGATTTAAGTCGGTGGAATGGGCAGTTCATTCCATTCGCCGAATATTCTTTCGTTCAGTGAAGACCTCCACCTGCGCTGTTCCATGCGGTCGAGCATTGTCATCCATGGAAATTAAATCAGGTCCAAATGCAACGCTGAGAAAATGAACATGAGGATGGAGTAATAACGCTGACCAGTGAGCGTACATTGTTCAAAGATTTAAAGGTCAGTACGCCCCTGTAACATTTTACCTCCCCACACCATAACACCTGGACCACCAAAACGAATATGTTCGATGATGTGCCTGGGTGCATGACATGTTCCCTCGCTACGCACTCTAAATCTGCTCTCATCCAGGAAGACGATGTTTATTTATTTGTATTTCTTTTTAACGAAACTGCTCATTGGCCCAGCACTTACGCTATTGGCAACAATGCAAAAGGTGCCAGCGACGTGAGGGTATCAACGGAACCCAAGGCACTGGTCGTGGGCAAAGAGGTCACCCCACTGAGAAGCGTGCCTTGCACTAATATTAATGGGTGGTTGCTTTTGCAGCCACTGTTTGAAATCGGACCCTTCTTACCTATTGCACAATGTAGCGGTCATCTGCTACTGCAGTGTTGTGGTTTACCATCTCCTCTCCTTCGGGCAGCAGTGTCTGTGGTTCGGAACGCTCACCATGCACGTAAAACAATGCTGTGAACAACACCAGAATCCTGGGCCAAAGTCGTCATACACTACTGCCCATTAAAATTGCTACACCAGGAAGAAAACCAGATGATAAACGGGTATTCATTGGACAAATATATTATACTAGAATTGACATGTGATTACATTTTCACGAAATTTGGGTGCATAGATCCTGAGAAAACAGTACCCATAACAACCACTTCTGGCCGTAATAACGGCTTTGATACGCCTGGGCATTGAGTCAAACAGAGCTTGGATGGCGTGTACAGGTACAGCTGCCAATGCAGCGATACCACAGTTCATCAAGAGTAATGACTGGCGTATTGTGACGAGCCAGTTGCTCGGCCACCATTGACCAGACGTTTTCAATTGGTGAGAGATCTGGAGAATGTGCTGGCCAGGGCAGCAGTCGAAGATTCTCTGTATCCAGAAAGGCCTGTAAAGGACCTGCAGCACGCGGTCGTGCATTATCTTGCTGAAATGTAGGGTTTCGCAGGGATCAAATGAAGGGTAGAGCCACGGATCGTAACACATCGGAAATGTAACGTCCACTGTTCAAAGTGCCGTCAATGCGAACAAGAGGTGACCGAGACGTGTAACCAATGGCACCCCATACCATCACGCCGGGTGATACGCCAGTATGGCAATGACGAATACACGCTTCCAACGTGCGTTCACCACGATGTCGCCAAACACGGATGCGACCATCATTATGCTGTAAACAGAACCTGGATTCATCCGAAAAAAATGACGTTTTGCGACTCATGCACCCAGGTTCGTCGTTTGAGTACACCATCGCAGGCGCTATTGTCTGGTCAAAAATGGTTCAAATGGCTCTGAGCACTATGGGACTTAACATCTATGGTCATCAGTCCTCTAGAACTTAGAACTACGTAAACCTAACTAACCTAAGGACATCACACAACACCCAGTAATCACGAGGCAGAGAAAATCCCTGACCCCACCGGGAATCGAACCTGGGAATCCGGGCGCGGGAAGCGAGAACGCTGCCGCACGACCACGAGCTGCGGACGCTCCTGTCTGTGATGCAGCGTCAAGGGTAACCGCAGCCATGGTCTCCGAGCTGATAGTCCATGCTGCTGCAAACGTCGTCGAACTGTTCGTGCAGATGGTTGTTGTTTCTAAGAAATTCATCCTACCGCTGCATAATAGCGCATAATATTTTAATATTTGTGAATTTACATACAACAGTGTTTTCAATTCCTAACTGTGCGACTTCACTCCTGTTTGCGGCAGGTACCTCTGCATTAACAATAGGAAGCATCGTAATTGACTGTTTATGCGTCAATTGTGAATGTTTACGTGTAATCTTACCTTACCCGTATTGCGTGCAAGGTAGGCTACAATTGGGATCGACTGATTTTTCGTGACCTATTAGCTATTTAGCGAGGCTGGTCACCACATCATACCTAAATTATTTCATCGAAAATCTAAAATTTCACTATTTACTGTTGACGTTACGTCGTATTTAGTTTGTTGAGAGTGGTGTTGCATATGCGTTAGGTAAATTGACAAGCACATGCTGTAGATTTCTAAACCTCATGGAATACTTTCCAACTACTATTCTAACCGTTGTATGAAAGACTGTCTAGTGAATGTGCGGAGGTCTTGCGGTTCTAGGCGCGCAGTCCGGAGCCGTGCGACTGCTACGGTCGCAGGTTCGAATCCTGCCTCGGGCATGGATGTGTGTGATGTCCTTAGGTTAGTTAGGTTTAAGTAGTTCTAAGTTCTAGGGGACTAATGACCACAGCAGTTGAGTCCCATAGTGCTCAGAGCCATTTGAACCATTTTGAATGTGCGGAAACTTTAAGTGAAAGGGAATCATCTCAGTAGGTATGCTTTTGTCTGTTAGATATCTAGCAGTTGCTCGTAAAGAGGAAGGCCGGTTATGTTGCTATATAGTTTTACAACACAGCTTCAGTCACGACATTTGTAAATGATATGATGCAATGATGAAGACCTTCAATGTCCTTCAGCCTTGTTATATAAAGCTTCATCTCCCTTACTAGAATGGCTCTCACGCGCCTAGAATGTCACGTTTGTAAGCAGTTGAAGTTTTTCTTATGACGCTACCACAGAGCAGCAGTTTCTCGAAAACAATGGTTACGTGTAACGTGAGTCTGACGTAACAACTACAGCGTCGGTCTTCCTTGTGTGCTGCCAACAGAACTGGCAATTCTTCCAAATGTGGGTTGCAGCTAATTGAACAATATGTTGTTGTTGTTTTGGTCTTCAGTCCCGAGATTGGTTTGATGCAGCTCTCCACACCATACAGTAAAGCATGCCCTCGGGAAAAATTACGGCTGTAGTTTCCTCTTGCTTTCAGCCGTTCGCAGTACCAGAACAGCAAGGCCATTTTGGTTAGTGTTACAAGGCCAGATCAGTCAATCATCCAGACTGTTGCCCCTGCAACTACTGAAAAGGCTGCTGCCCCTCTTCAGGAACCACACGTTTGTCTGGCCTCTCAACAGATACCCCTCCGTTGTGGTTGCACCTACGGTACGGCTATCTGTATCGTTGAGGCACGCAAGCCTCCCCACCAACGGGAAGGAAGAAAATAATATTTCTGGAAGAAGAAATCGACAATAGCACGGATTACAGAAGTAAGAAAAGATCTTGAAAGCAACAACATCAAAGAATCAGAAATAGCAGAAAGAAACCGTTTTAAAAACAAAATACTAAATTTGGAAGGCTTTCACAGCAGAAGAAATAAAAAATCGGGAACAACATGGACAGAAGAAACCAAGAGACTTCATGGGGAGAAAATCAGGGAATACTGGAAAAATAGGAAACAACAACAAAGGAAGAAGATGAACTAAAGTTGTTAACGTGATCCTAGTTGGTCAATACGACTGTAAAAAAAATAGCATTGCTTTCATTTAAAAACTGCTCTGTCTATTATATGCTCACAAACCATAGCCGGCCGCGGTGGTTTCGCGGTTCTAGGCGCGCAGTCCGGAACCGTGCGACTGCTACGGTCGTAGGTTCGAATCCTGCCTCGGGCATGGATGTGTGTGATGTCCTTAGGTTAGTTAGGTTTAAGTAGTTCTAAGTTCTAGGGGACTGATGACCACAGCAGTTGAGTCCCATAGTGCTCAGAGCCATTTGAACAAACCATATGAGAGACACTCGTGTTGGTAATACAAGCTGGATGCCAGTGCGAACTTTCCAACAGAAATTATTATTCTGAAGAAGGAATGGATGAGAATATCAAGTCAACGCTAGGAGAGACTGAGAATAATCGTTTGGGATTGGTTAGTGGGAGGAGGGAAGCAAGAGGAAGAGAAGGACATAATCTGACTAATTCATCAATCCATAATTAAGCAGTTTAAAGAAAACTAACTAAAATCAATATCAAGATGGGCGGTTGTGTGTGTAAAGATCAATTTCCCCGTATACGAATCGACTGTCTGAATAAATATGACACCACGGGTACTAGATTAAGGATGCAGGGTTTCAGGAGTCAAACTGCTGCGTCAACATCTTCATCTTGTAAGCTATTAGTTGTCTTGAAACGTTAATTTGAATTCTCAGCTAAGAATCTCAACCATGATTACCAGTGTAAAGAGGTTCTCCTTAGAGGCAAAGACACATACAGTATACATGTACATGCCAACTGTGAGGTCTTAACTAACGATGAAACCTGAGATCACGCTCCAAAAATATTAACTTTTGAACTCTTGTGATATTCGAGGAATTGGTAACAGGACTAATCTAAAAATCGAGCTTCCGGAGGAACTGTATTCGTCAGGAAACGACGACACAAATACTTACCAGATCAGAGACACTACATAAAACACGAGGAAAGCGTGTGACGCTACTAAATGAGTACATTGTTAGTTTAAACAGGGCCGTTAAACAGGAGATGAAGTTAGGATATATCCAGTATAGGTCGTGAACGCGCGAAGACAAGTGTTTTCAAGAACAAACAAAAGGTGTTTCAACATAGTAACCAAACGAATGTGAATACTTGTGTAAAAACAGTCTATGTTCGTTATATGAGATACAAAACAATCGTATTTAGAAAGGCGATTATAAGCATTATCTGGTATTACACAGAGGGGGACAATACAGAAAGGTTATACAGTAGTCATAAAAACTGATTTTACCAAATCGGTTTACTCACATATAACTGAATGAGAAAAGGGGACGAATGCCAATATTGCTCATGAATTACTCAAGTGCAACTGGATATAACAGTCCACTGGGACATGCGCTTTTGAACTGATTACAAAGGAAGGCTAAATTCTATTCCAATTTGAAGAAGCATACCGCACTACAATGTAGATGACTAAGCTTTATTCGAAAATCAAACGCGTCCTCTTAAGTGAAGATTGTAGACAGTGATAGCAGACCCACGCAGAAGATGTGCTTTTTTGGTGCTCTACGTTTTACGCAATTTTGACTGTGATAAATTTCGGCACTTCAGTCTAGAAGTTGGCACAAAATAAGCTAAGTAAGAGATCAGTGCAGTTCGCGCGTTTATTTACAGATATACGCAGACTTTTGAATTTCCCTTTGCGTGAAATCGCATGTGCCAGAACGTGTGCCGAATCGAAGTTCTAGAGTCTCACGTTTTACTGTTTGCATAGTTTTCGAATAACCTCTCATTGTGTCAGTACTCGTGTGTATCCTGATTTACAGCGTATTTTCGAACGTTTGTGAGTGCCGCAGAAGACTTACTGTAAAGTGAATAGTAAACTTGGTTTATGCTTTTAGAGACTTTTGGCAACAGCATACTCGTTCAAAAACAATCGTTCCGTAATTTCATTGCATAATTCCATAAAAGAACAAGTATATTTCTGAGAATATTCGAATGCTTACGAATTATATATTTGAGAATTTTTATAAATTACGAGTGTTGTGCATAACGCATTTCGTGGAAAGTCAGATTTTGTGATTTAGTTACGTAACACATATTAATAGTAATATATAGTGTTACATCTAGCTTTTACCTTCAAATGGAGGGTATATTATTGATATTTATAGTAAATAAACGCTATTTTAGAGTTGATTTGCGACTATAACCTCAAAAAAGCTTCGGGAAATTGGTAACATTTATACCAGGTTTTTTTTGTTGTACTCACAGAAATCTCGTTCTGAGCACTAACTCCTTCAGTTCTTAAAGGGAATTAATGATACTGTTACTTTATGAAACCCAGAAAATAAAAGAGAATTTTCTGGTAGGGCTAAGCACCCTGTACATGGGAGTAAGTGACCAGATAGAACTCAGTGTGTTTTATCGATCACACTAACCAACAAGTTCACGGTGCTGTCTTTCACTAAGTCCGAATCGGAGCAAGTAATACTTGCTTCACCTTTAGGGAAAGCTACTGTGTGCTGTGTCAAGAGGCGGCAAACGTAAAAGGGCAGGGGTCCGTTAATCGCAGGCAGTTCAGACGTACGATCAATAATGGAATAATAGTACCGATTTAGGAAATGGCAACAAGGGAGGTTAGTCAGTGTGTATGCCTGTGGACTTGTTGAAGAGGCTATTCCAGCATGCATTGAGGGGACAGGGAGCAACCAAGTATAGATTGTGGCACACATTGGAACAAACGATGTGCCTGGCCTCCGAAATCATACTTGGGTCATTCCAACGACTGGCAGGGAAGATTGAGAAGACCAACTTTGCAGATGGATTTTCAACTAATCTCACAATTTGCAGCATTGTCCCTAGAAAATGACCGTGGCGCCCTGGCTCTGAGGCGAGTGGGAGGGTTAAACCAGCGGATCATCTCTGCGTATAACAGTACTCATTTCCAAAATACCGAACGACGCGGCCATAGAAGCCCTGAGGCCAATTACGTTGTTTGACTTCTAATTGCTACATGCGCTCTTGACAATAGACTGAAACCTTTTCCAGCATGTGCTTTGGAACATACCCAATACACTGACGAGCCAGAAACGTTATGACCACTGCTCGCCGCGATATTTAATGCAGCATGGTGGCGTTGTGGGCACGTAACGAGGTAAGGAAAGTATGGAACAAAGACTAGCCGGAAATCATTCTAGCAACGATGCACACCGCAAATGGAAAAATTCACTGACGTGAAAGACTTTTCAAAGGGTGCATTGTTATGGCCCAGTGCTTGGGGACGAGCACTTCGCAGGCACTGCGGCTGGTCCGCTCTTCGTGTGACTGAAGGTACATGAAATGACGAGTATGCGACAAAGTGTCGGATGTCGACACCTCAACACACAAATTGCGGTGTTCAGAGGTTTAACAGCCCTGAGAAACATGATAGACAGCGATCTGTGGCAGATATGACGACAGTGTACAGTGCTGATGCAGGCACATGTGCTTCGGAGAACGATGTTCAGCGGACTCTGTTGAACAGAGGGCCCCACAACAGACGACCTCTGATTGCTACAATGATGACCCAACGACGTCGTCAGTTAAGACTGATCAATGGAAACGTGTGGCCTGGTCCGATGAATATTATTCTCGCTACGCCAGGTGGACGCTCGAGTCCAAATACCCTGTCTTTCAGGTGAAAGGCTTCGGACGCAGGTCACTAGGGTCAGTTTTAATGTTATGGGATACATTTATCTGGTCTTTTATGGGGCCTGTGGTAGTAATAGACTGTCCATCTCAAAATTACTGCAGTTCACCTGGATCTCTTCAAGCTTTATGTCCTCACCGACTTCGATGGCATCTTTCAGCAGGTGATTCTTCAGTTCCACTTGGGATATCTGTTTATCGATCAGCCCACACATCTACTGTCGGTTCATCGGGTCCAACAGGCACAATATATCGTTGATGTCGCCATCGTCAGGTGTGCTCACGAACTGACCTCCTTGGTGTGCACGGCCGAGTTACATCCTCCCCCCGTTCCCTCCCCCCCCCCCCCCCCCCCTCCAGCCCCCACTCCATGTGGATTGATTCACTGAAGCTGATGTGATCTCTTCCGTGACCGCTGACTCACGCCATCAGGCGTAGGCCTCCTATAGAATGGCTTGTAGTGGGAGAGGATAAAAGTTAGCCATTCACCCCCAGGAGGTCAATTCTTCAACGCACCTGACGACTTCCACATGTCTGATCAGCGAAATATTGTGGCTGTTGGACTCTACGAATTGGCAGTATACTCGTGGACTAATCGATCAACAAATACGCCACGAGAAACTGAAGACTCACATCGCACAATACAGCGTTTGCTTTAAAACCGGAACTGACAGCTGCACATAATGCAACTTGTAGGGTACTCTACTGAAAAAGAGACCTCTTGAAGACGGTAACAGAAGCTCCACCACAAATGACATAGGAACGGGGACGGGACGTATCGCAGCAGGAAGATGTTCGACAAGCTGCGCCGCTGGACATGTCATTTGCTGAGTATTCTTACAGTTCTGACGAGGTCTCGTGCCTAGGAAGTTGTTCCATCCTTTACGTAAGTGACACATCAGATCGTTTCTGGAGAAGCCAGAACAACCAAGAAGCGTGCTAGTTATGCCTTGGTATGTGAGAGGATAAACATTACCCGCCGTAACCTTGAGAGAAACTGTCACGAAGAAAATAAAATACATTTACATTTGGCCAATAGTTTTAATTCCTGGATGTGAGACTGGACTGATAGTGTTACCTGGGTGGCAGCCGATCCCACGCATACGAAGCCTACAGGACGTCGATCATCGCAATTTTTACATCTCGCTGAGAAATCATCACTGGAGACCCCCTGCAAGACTGTCATCAATCTGACCGACTTGCAGCTGAATGGTGATGCCATTTCAGTACTGGGTTTGGTCTCAACTTTACTCCTACCACTGAGTTCACACCAGTCGCAAACATCATCAGCGCAGTAGAACAGGTCATGGCTCAACTGCCTACTGAAACAGCTGACGAAGTGCGTCGTGAAACTTGCCGTGCTCTGAGGATAATTAGGCCTACCGAATCAAGCACTGCCAGCAGAGGGAGAGCTGCCATTTAGGACCTGAGATTGCTGTGATTACATGCTTGCTGTGATTGCGTACTGATAAATCCAACACTATTGTTAATCTCTCTCACATAAAATATTTGTGAGATGATGCAGAGCCTGCTAGATGCGGATCATCACATGAGGATCAATGCTAACACCAACAAGAACGTGGAGAACAGAACCAGGATTCTAGAGAACTCGGATTTGCCAGAGAAGGTGATCAGGAAACTGTTGCCACAATACGCTGCATCGACAAGACTTCATGGCCTCCCTAAGGCCCACAAAGATGAGCTCCCACGACGATCCACTGTCATCAACACTAAGGCTTCTGCATATTTTCTGGCAAATTACCTAAAAATCATACTTAGTCCATATGTCGGGAATTTGTGTCTGTATAATTTGTGAAACGCCTGAACAAATACAGATATCCTGGAGAGCTTTGACATTGTTATGCTTATCTCAACGGTGCTCTTCGAGATGACATGAACACACTGACCGACTTTTCCAGGCGTGTCTTGACATTCAGGTAAGTTTTACTTAACTAGGAATGCTACGAACAAACAATGAGAATCGCAATGGGCAGATTAGTCTCGCCGTGGTTGAGAATTTGTATATGTGGCACATGTAAGGTACCCCTTATTTTCAGGTAACAGCGCTTTTCACTTTATTTCCAGTTTTGTTGTAACACGTACGTGGAGAGAGTGCATCAGCGTTGCGGTAAGTACGAAGTAAGGAGGAAGAGGTAGTTTCCCACGCTGACTTGCAGAGGCAATTGGCCATCTGGCACTTTCAACGCGAGTGGGACGAGGTCCCGGTGCAGAAATCGTTGCTGACGTCAGAAAAGAGATGCATAGGGAAAGTACATTTATTCTGGTGCGAATCAAGTAACTATTATTTATAAATATTTCCTAACAAAAGTTGCCTTTTGCTATAAGATATTAGCAGTCTACGGGTCATAAATAATATCTTTCAGTAATTTTAAAATGCCTGGAAATGTTGATATTAATAAATAAATGAATAACTTAGACACAAACAAAGATGTACGATCTTATACGAACAATACCGATCGCACGCTCAAGTTACAGACTGTGCGCCACAGTCGGCAGTCGTCGATAGGATTCCTTTCGATCTAGTCATGCAGTAGACCCGTTAATAGCTAGTTCATAATCAGTGTGAACAAGTTTCTTAGATAAATGCATCATAATGACATCCTGTGTAAAAATTATTTGCACCAATAAAACTTCTCCCCGTTTAGCTACTTAAAATATAGACCGTAGTGTTGCACTTTCAGAAATCAACGACGCTGCTACGGCTCTGTAAGAGGACATAAAACTATGACACCATCTGCTCATAACAGCTAGGAGGAGTTACTAGGTGGTATCTCACTAAGTCAGTTCAAGGACAGACTGTCCTATTTATCATAAAAGCGTGGCGAGTTATACTTTACGCCCCATATCTACGGATTCACCGGCTAAACTGAGACGTTTCTGGAGGTCTAGTACAAATGGGGAGCCTAGCACAGTTCGAGAAAGAAATCGTGAAGTCATCCAGATGGAAACTCAGTTGCTTTTACCGTTAGGTGCACGACACCCTCGTCATCTGGCCCCATGGATGGGATAAACTCAATGACTTCCTCGCACATCTCAACTTCAAATTCACTACCGAGATCGAGGTACAATCAGGGTTACCATTCCTTCACGGCATGGTCAGGAGAAGATCTTATCGCACTCTAGACCACGGTGTGTGGAGAGAAGTATTCCGAAGTAAGAGTGATCTCAGGTGTGCCTCAGGGGAGTGTCGTAGGACCGTTGCTATTCACAATATACATAAATGACCTTGTCGATGACATCGGAAGTTCACTGAGGCTTTTTGCGGATGATGTTGTGGTATAATGAGAGGTTGTAACAATGGAAAATTGTACTGAAATGCAGGAGGATCTGCAGCGAATTGAAGCATGGTGCAGGGAATGGCAATTGAATCTCAATGTCGACAAGTGTAATGTGCTGCGAACACATAGAAATACATTATCATTTAGCTACAATCTAACAGGTCAGCAACAGGAAGCAGTTAATTCCATAAATTATCTGGGAGTACGCATTAGGAATGATTTAAAATGGAATGATCATATAAAGTTGATCGTTGGTAAGGCAGATGCCAGACGGAGATTCACTGGAAGAATCCTAATGAAATGCAATCCGAAAACAAAGGAAGTAGGTTAGAGTACGCTTGTTCGCCCACTGCTTGAATACTGCTCAGCAGTGTGGGATCCGTAACAGATAGGGTTGATAGAAGAGATAGAGAAGATCCAACGGAGAGCAACGCGCTTCGTTACAGGATCATTTAGTAACCGCGAAAGCGTTACGGAGATGATAGATATACCCCAGTGGAAGAGTTTGCAGGAGAGACGCTCAGTAGCTCGGTACGGGCTTTTGTTGAAGTTTCGAGAACATACCTTCACGGAGGAGTCAAGCACTATATTGCTCCCTCCTACGTAAATCTCGCGAAGAGACCATGAGGATAAAATCAGAGAGATTAGAGCCCACACAGAAGCATACCGACAATCCTTCTTTCCACGAACAATACGGGACTGGAATGGAAGGGAGAACCGATAGGGGTACTCAAGGTACCCTCCGCCACACACCGTCAGGTGGCTTGCGGAGTATGGATGTAGATGTAGATGTAGAAAAGAAAACGCAGTCTGACATGCACATGCAAACAGGCAGCTGTCACTACCCTGAGCAGAGCAATGGGCTACGAAAATGCCTAGTACATAGGGTGTGCACCATCTCAGATGTGGAGAGTCTTCCCCAGGAATTCGAATACCTGGGAACTGTGTGCCGAAAAAACGGTTACTCGGAATGGCAAAACAGGAGCGCTCTGTGTCATTCCAATAAGTACAGCCGATGTAGAAGGAAGCAGCTACTGCCCTTTCACCGCACAGCGGCGCACTATTGGGAAAACCGGGCGAATACCGGACAAGAATTAAGTGTTACGGCCTAAGGTCAAAGCGCCAGAACGCCAGTCGGGAACGAGAGAGCAGAGAAGGATGTGAAGAAGACGTCAGCCAATCACACGCTGACCGACCCCTCTCCAGGACGACAACGCGACATCAGCTGCCTCTTTGCAGAAAGATCATAAGCGCCGTACCCGACTGGCCGCGGTCTAGTTCTAGAGGAGTTTCAAGACTACCGAACTGAATAGAAGAATCAACGCTTATTACTTTGTTCATACATTCTATGTAGCTCAAACGAGGATTTGTTGTACTGTAGAGATTGTTTATTTCGTACGTGCCCTTTACTTGTGACACATCTGCGTTTCTCAAAGTTAAATATTGTCATTTATTTTTGGTAATAAAACTTATTAATAAGATTTGCTTGAATTGTTGTCTAATGATCCGAGAGAGCAGGCTTCCTCGACACCCCATCTTTGACGGCTAGGCAGGGTTCAACAGTAAGAATAGTCTTCTGCTCGCCCAATAAAGCATGCACGTCATAACGTCATTGCCGAGCGCCAAAGCTAATCTCTGTTTTCGATAGCCCAGGGCGAATCAGATTCCTTACCAACATGGGAGGACATATATTGGACAAATAGTGTGCACCATCTAAGATCGATACCGAGAACACCAGTGGCACATACTACTAACGTGTCTCAACAAGTCAACGGTGGCAGAACACTGTTCGTCGGAAACTAACGTCATGGTGTACGAAAGTACCAGATTTTTAGCCGCAAATTTCGAAGTATTGGGACAGCGTCGTTAGAAAGACCACCGTAATACGCACCAGAGGCGTTCTCATCAATCTGAACAGTGGATATAAGCAAGGTAGGGAACGAGAGCTGGGTCTAAATAAAGGAGGGATACAGTAGCGGAAACCTTCTGACGGCAGGGCAGACGGAGTAACTGCTCCCACTCTTCCTCAACCGGGGCGCCCCGTCGGGCGTCACTGACCGCAGACGCGGACGTCATCGCTTCCTCGGCCGCCGACACGCGCGTTCCAGCGCGGGTCGCGTAAAAACGGCTTGCGTGAGAGAAGGGATGTAAGTCGGCCGTGCGCCCCGAGGGCAGTTCGTCAACGGACCTGACGATGGCGGTATGTCTGATCCCCGAAGTATTGTTGGACGCTTCGAAGCGGCAGTACACACGTGGACTGTTCGATCTTTCAGTATATTAACGGTCTGAGTCGCAAGGCCAGAATCATGGTACGGTGGTTTGAGAAAAATGATAGTGTGCTCAGTTTGATGTCCGCCATCAAATTCGCCTGATGGAAGTCTCAAGGGACACATCTGGGACCCTGTCCGGTGCCTGCTCTGTGGTACACACCATCGGACCGTAATTTAAGGGAACTGCGTGACCTGTACTTAGGCATGTGCTGTCACACACCTCCAGAAACCTATCAAGGACGTGTCGAATCCGTGCCAAGCTGAATCGCTGTTATGTTGCACTCCAGAGGTGGACCAACATGTTGTCTTAATATTTTACCCTTTCACTGTATACATGACCTAGCAGCCACACACATCAACCGTCATCACATTTGCAGAACCATGAAGAGTGTATGGCCGAATATATCATTGTTACCTACTGTACACAGCGTCTGCTCTCAGTTGTCACTCTACGTTTACTGAAGTCCTCGTCTTACGTACTAGTGGCACATTCTAAATATTAAAAATAAATAAAATGCTCATTAAGACAAATCTTTTTCACACAGGACTGTGAAAGGTTTGGCCTTTATCCGTTAGTTGTTCACCTTCGCCACGTGGTCTCCACTACCTCCACCTTTCTTAGGCACCAATCTGCAGGAGCTGAAAACAATCTTCCGAGCGGACCCAAATGATGCGATCTTGATAGCCCGAGATGACAGAGACACACAGCTCACCCAACAGATTCTAGAAAACTGTTTACGATACGGAGGCGCACCTTTGAATATATGCAAATCTGCCATCTTACCTATAGTCCGACAACTGCACACCACCAGTTGCATCGACTAGACATCCGAAAGCATGTAAGGACATTCTTTACTGCCTTTGACAAGGGTGTGATGAAGTTCAACTGGTGCATTAACGTGCAAAGTATCTGTCCCCCGACGTAGTCGAAGTATGCCGTACCTCAGTTGCCTCGATAAAACACTTTTTCGTAAACATTATATTCGACTGCAGCACACAGCAGCAGCATTGTCCACCGCAATGTGATCGAACGGCAAACCCCATCTGAAGCATCTTGGTGCGTCTGACAATAAAACATAATAAAGTCCATTCCAAAGCCGACGTTATACTGAAAGAGTTAGCTGAAGGGCATACAAGATAGTGGATGGTGCAGACAGCAATGTCAGAAAATCTCTCCACAAATCCTTCCACCAGGATATCGATCCATCGCTGTCCGGGAAGTCGCTACTATAACTATACCATAATACGTTACCATCTCTCTTCAGGCCCGGAAGCAACTACGTGAAGGAGTACTTCATACCTCCACGTCATTCAGGAAGTATACTTTGCTTTGTTGCCTTTCGCCAACCCCTTACATTCTAAAGTTCGCGCAGCTCATTTTGGCCTGGCTATGGAGCCATGTCTTACATCGAATGGCACCCACTTACGATCATTTGAACCGATGCAAATTGGTAGAGAGCTCGCCCTACATTTATTGTCAAAAATCCCAATACCAACGAACATCGTTTCATTGTGGTGGGACGAAACTGATGTTGCGAACTGATCGTGAAGAAGTTGGCTCTCACCGTCAGGACGGCGCCTTATGCAATCACGACATCACATTTGTTACAGTCTGCTGGGAAGTCTTCCCGCCTGCCAAACATTACAACTGCGTTTGTCTGGCTGGACACTTGGTCTACTGTACGCTATCGAATGCACATCTCGGCACTGAAACCTGACGAAATGTATGCAGACGAGATTCTAACATGTGATCTCTTAGGTTATCTAGACGTGTACTTCGGGATATTCTGGCGAGTTAAGTTTCCATCTTGTACACAATATTTCGACGACTACAACACCTGAAGAAGACGGCTGGGTCGGTTGTCGAAGTATCGTACATAACATTGAAACAACAACTCGGAAGAACACCCGGAAGCACACCATTAAGATACTAACATATCTTTTATAATTTTATCCGCATTTGATGTACACTTCTTAACCATGACCAACCAATCGTCCCATCTCCATACCCTTCCTTAAACCGAATCTCACACCCTTCGTTCTACAAACTACAAAAGAGGATGTGTCTCTTTAACATGGTCCCTCTGTATTACGTTATTCGGCTGACAGACACGTGACTTAAGCAGCTATAGGAGTGCAACGTAACCATCAGTTCGGCTTATTAAGTTATGTGTCAGTCTATTTCAGTTTAACAGAAGCTTTATTTGATTTCAGCACCCTCAAGCCAAGGCGACAATGACTCCCATCGACACTGGCGGAAAAACTTCCGTTTAGATGACGGATTTACTGTTCATCAAATTATCTGGATTAACAATAAAGATCGTAGGCAAATAGTGCGTTTATAATTTTAAGCTTAGGCTTCTGCGCTGAAACACCCCGAGTTAGGCCATACGCGACTGTGGTCGAAACGTCGGAGAATTTTTACTCATTGAGAAAGCGGTCACATACACAGAAAAACTTATTGACTATGTTTTCGTTTCTTAAATGACAGGAGAATCGGACAATGATGCAGGTCATTTTGAGCAACGAGTTGGGCTGTTAGGGGAAGATGGAGGACCTAAAATAAAATAATACCAAAATAAAAAAAATAAAAAATAGGAAAATGAAACGAATAAAATACAGAAAAATAAAATGAAACTTTAGTGCAGTGGATATTATACTAGACCCTCATTCTGGAAGACGGCGATTCAAGTCCCCATTTACGCAAATGCTAGGATAGCTACGTTGAAAAGAACACACCCACTCTGCTTCCTCATCATTCCCCCATTCGAACTTGTGCTTCGGCGTCGAAGGAACGTTGAAATAAAATCACTCTATTTATTGTCAAATCCCAATTTGCCTCTTTAATTCCTTCTTGGAAGAAAATTATGGTACCTCTCTCACCTTCTACTACTTTTGTAACAAGGTTATGAAAGTAACTTCGGATTAATTGTAACCTAAGTAACTTGAAGCAAAAATGCAAAAAAATATTACTTTACAGTATAAGTTAAGAAATTGTCAAGGAAGCGTAAACATTGACTGAACTCCAGGTATTTGCTATTTACGTTATTTGTTGGGGATGCTATTTTTCTGTTTACGTTTCAGAGAATGCCGTTGTACGAAAACACACCTGTCACGTCATCATAACAACGCACGTTTTTTTTATTTAAATCTAGAACAGTTCTGATGAACCTGTGTAACGAAGTTTGTAGAGTTGTATAATAACTAACAAACACAAAGCAAAGTTCCAGTCTGTTTCGCGCATATTGTTTCGTTATCTTGTAGAAGTTCATGGTGATGTTTTCCTTGCCGTACGACCGCTCTAAAGCTACGACTTTTTTGACGTAAGAGAGTACATTAATTTTTATTAAACGTTCTGTTAGTCGTATAATGAACTTGTATATTAACTAAGTATTTGCTTACTGTATACCGAGATTGTTAAAAAGCATAGCGTCACTCGATGTAAGCACATTATCTCAGCAGACAGCGTTTTATACGGTCTACTCATTCACTGAGTGAAAAGTTTCCGCAACATTTCCATGTCATATTCACAGGATAGAGAACGACTAGAAAGGAAACACAATTAATAAGAATAAATTCAAAATTCAAGTAATAAATCACAGCCCCGTAGCTTGCAGCTAAATTATGCCAGCCAGTTTTGTAACGCACTAGTCTTGTCGTCTAATCCCGTTACCGTTACTACTTAGGAAGGCTGAAGGTAATGTGTCTTATTTTTTTAAATTATAAATGGAAGGTTCCGATTTAGATAGTAAGAGTGGTAAATACTGCTCGATTTTCAATTGTTTTGCACTGGCATTCCATGAGGCAGCTTATCGTTAGCTTTTGATCATGTAAACTTCTTTTGTTGTTCTCTTTTTCAAGAAGTGGTTCATAATTGCCTTGTATTCTCTGTGCAGTTTTTTTTCATCATGTCATGTCGGAGTAAAATTTATTCTTAATTATTTTCTTCTGTAGTTACCTCTACGACTCAAACTGTGATTTTACAAATTCATCTTTCCGCACGTACATTATGTAGACGACGAAACCTCTCGCAATATTTCCGTTTCTATTCTTACAGTTTTCAAAAGCTACCTTGTGTCTGACTTCGAAGTTCCCAGCTATAGACTTGAGAATCACTTCGTCATAAAAATTCCCGTGACAAGTCGCGGTTCGACCTCCTACTCTTTGGATTTTCACTCTGGCACTTGCCCATGAGGCGTCAACACACTATTCATTTGCTCTTGAAGTAGGGTGTTTTTATTCATTACTTGAAATTTATGTGTGTGTACTGCGTTTCTACTATGTGACTGCGCTTGCTTCTTACACAGAACTGTGAAGACAATTAAGATAACGGGTGCAACCAAATGCCTGATGCATGAGCAACTGCTACATAAATATTCAGAATTATCCTAAAGCGAAAGATAAATGTTTTGATAGTGAACTCGTGCTGACATGATTGAAAACATATCTACGTCCCGATCTCTCGACTGGTGTTTGTCAGTTTGGGGGTGAAAAGACGAGGGGATTACGAGAAGGACTCATAAGGCAAATTATTTTACTTTACAATGTCTGTGTTTACAATTCACATTATACAATGCTCTTTCAGACATACTTATGTATGTCTATAATTCCAGGGACTGCTTGCATTAAGTAGGAAATCTGTGTTGGAATCCGGTTCGGCACATATTTTTATTTGCCACTAACAAATAGTACAACTGACATCAATTTATATTCGCAATTTTCGAATGAAGTTAAGTAAAAAGAAATAAAATCGTATTAACAGTGCAAATGTTCCAGGAGTTGGAGCATGGAATATGATTTTTGTGAGGACGCTGATCTTAAATGTAAAATGGACTGACATCTAGTATGGGTTAATGAAGTGTAATAGATGGCTATAGGTTAATAATAGTATTGGTGAGTGATGTCCGTCTTCTGAACAGGAAGACACGTAAGAGTGCGAGTTACTACGGCGATCACGATGCACAAATTATTAAGCTCAGGATTGAATCGAAGAAACGCCTGTCACCACGCTCACACCACAATCTGATGAGAGAAAGCGGAATATCTACATCTGTTTCTACACCTGCATCTACACCACTAATACCCAATTAACAATTAAGTTTCTGGCTGAGGGTTCATCGAACCACCTTCAAGTTAATTCTCTACCGTCCCACTCTTGAACAGCGCGGGAAGAACGAACACTTAAATCTTTCTGTGCGAGTTCTGATTTCTCTTATTTTATTATGATAATCATTTGTCTCTATGTAGGTGGGCGTTAATAAAATACTTCTACGCTCTAAGGACAAAGTTGGTGACTGAAATTTCATGAGAAGATCATGCCTCAACACTAAAACGCCTTTGCTTTAATGATTGCCACTCCAATTTACGTATCATATCCGTGGTGCTCTTTTCTATACATCGCGATAGCAAAAGACGAGCTGCCCTTTTGAATTTATTCGATGTCCCTCGTCAAAGGTGTCTGATGTGGATACCACACTGCACAGCATTACTCCAGAAGAGAGCGGGCAATGGTAGTGTACGCAATCCCTGTAGTAGATCTGTTGTATTTGTCCAGTGTTCTGTCAATAAATCGTAATTTTTGGTTTGCTTTACCCACATTATCTGTGTGATTGGTCGAACTTAAGTTATTCGTCATTGTAGGCCCTAAGTATTTAGCTGAATGCACAGCCTTTAGGTTTGTGTGATTTATCGTGTAGCCGATAATAATCAGATTCCTTTTGGTACTTATGTGGATGGCTTCCACTTTTCAATATTTAGAGTCAACTGTCAATTCTCATACTGTACAAATATAAAAAAAGGGTCAAATGGCTCTGAGCACTCTGGGACTTAACATCTGAGGTCATCAGTCCCCTAGAACTAAGAACTACTTAACCCTAATTAACCTAAGGACATCACACACATCCATGCCCGAGACAGGATTCGAACCTGCGACCGTAGGAGCCACGCGGTTCGAGACTGAAGCGCCTAGAACCGCTCGGCCACCACGGTCGGCCTACAAATATCATGTCTAAATAGTTTTACAATTTGTTTTGATGATATGATGACTTCATAAGATAGTAAATCACAGTATCATCTGCAGACTATCTAAGAGTGCTACTCAGATCGTCTCCTAAATCGTTTATGTAAATCAGGAAGAGCAGAGGACCTATAATACTTCCTCACGGAACGGCAGATATTACTTCTGTTCTACTCGATGACTTTCCGACAGTTACTACGAACTGTGACCTCTCTGACGGAAAATAACGAATTCAGTGAAGGAAGTAGAAGAGGAATAACGACATGGTAGTCCTATGTGATCGGAAGCCTGTAATACGTAAGAATGATATTCACAGTAGTGAGATAATATATACTAAGGGATACAGAAGAGGCAAGAGATATCAAAATAAGGAGTGTAGAAAAAAAGGAACATAAGTCGGCAAAACATGTTATGAATTGGTAGATGTGCATTGTGGGAATTAATGAACAGGAATAAAGTGACAAATAGTTCAAATGGCTCTGAGCACTATGGGACTTAACATCTGACGTCATCAGTCCTCTAGAACTTAGAACTACTCAAACCTAACTTTCCTAAGGACATCACACACATCCATGGTCGAGGCAGGATTCGAACCCAAGACCGTACCAGTCTAGCGGTTCCAGACTGAAGCGCGACCCATCGATATTAAACAGTGACGGAGGGTAGCCAATAAATGACGCAGAACGCAATGATGGAGCGTCTCAATGAAGTTAATAGGAGGCATAATTATTCTGCAGTACAGATAATTTCATATGGCGTTATACCGAACATCCTGAGCTTTAGAAAATGTCTTTCCATTAAGGCTACTGGAAGCCTTCACCTTCAGAACAGAAAAATACGTTTACTGTACATTGAAGTATGAGTCTATGATAAAAAAAAAAAAAACGCAGTCGTGCTATAGTAAAAAAATTACTCGTGTCAGCGAAGTGATATTAGCCATTACCTAGAAGATGTGTCACGTTCATATACTGTTTAACACCTGGGTTTCCTTAAGTTCACCATCAGCGGTGAAATACACGAAAAACCATTTAGAGAAAGAAGCACCGACTTTTAATCAACAGCACATACCTACTACATGACGGACCACACATGCTGATTTCATTTCACGTAGTGTCCTACAGGCCAAAGGCCTTGCAGTAATGGCAATACGGTTCCCGTCAGATAACCGAAGTTAAGCGCTGTCGGACTAGCACTTGGATGGGTAGCCATCTGGGTACGCCGATAGCTGTTGGCAAGCAGAGTGCACTTAGCCTTTGTGTGGCCAATTGAGGAGCTCTTGACTGAGAAGCAGCGACTCTGGCCACGAAAAGTGACAACCGCTGGGAGAGCGGTGCGCTGACTATACGCCCGTCTATATCCACATTCAGTGACGCCTATCGGCTGAGGATGAGACGGTATTCGATTGGTATCGTTGGGTCTTCAGAGACTTGTCAGAACGGAGTTTAGAGTCCTACAGAACATCCGGTCCAACGTCAGCATGGGAGTACATACTACTTCACTGTTAGTGTGTCAAGGAGGTCACTTACCGCCAGCTGAACGTCATCGTTCCATTGAAATGCTGTTACATATAACTGAAACAGAAGGAAGACTGTGCTCGAAATGGTGAATTCGGCTACAGAAAAGGCACAGAACCAATGACATTAGCCAAGAGACAGAGCGGTGGTTCATTTTCGGATTCACTTGACACCATTACACGGTTCATCTTGTATCCTACGTTTGTATCCGAAATCTTGGCCTCAGCTTTTCCCTGTAATGGCTCCCCAGTTGTAGAAGTTGAGAGAATCCCATCCTCTCACCAAAGAAATCTCGTTCGCAACAGTGCCGATCAATTGCTGATCCGGACACACCCACTAATCAACTATGCTAATGGACTATGTGTGTAGCGTCATTTGCAACCAGGCTGTTGTCATTCATCGAACAAATGCTGTTTGGATTTTGGCCCTTATTTAAGTAGTTACTCGGCTCCCACAGGTACATCGTGCCAAATTATGTCCACCTGGGGCGTTAGATCATCAAAATCCCGAGCAGCTTGGAAAGCAGTGCCCGTAATAGTCCAAACTAATTTAGGGAAAGATCCGACGACCTTGCTGGCCAAAGTAGGGTTTGGAAAGTACAGAGACAAGCAGTAGACACACTCGTCATGTACGGGCGGGCTTTAGCTTGCTGAAATGTAAGTCCAGGATGGTTTGCCATGAAGGGCAACAAAACGGGGTGTAGAATATTGTCGATGTATCGCTGTGCTGTGAGCCCCGATGACACAGAAGACGTGTGTGGAGGTGCCCCGGACAGCCGTTACATACCAACCTGACTAACCCGCCAAATGACCAGACATCTAATGGGTTTCCGTCGCATTCGGATAACTCTGTGCTGTAATGGTGCCGCGGATGACAACCAAATGGATCCTGTTATGAAATAAAAACCCACCCCAGACCATCACTCCTGGTTGCCGAGCCGTTTGGTGGCCGACACTCCTGTTGATATTACGCCGCTGTCCGGGGCTTCTCCAGACATTTCTGCCGTGGTCATCGGGCCTCAGTTCGAAGCGAGATTCATCACTGAAGACAATTCTACTCCAGTCAATGAGGTTCGAGGCACAGTTACTGTCCAACTGAGTACACAGAATGAAAATCGCAGAGACTTTAGGCCCTAGTATCGACGTGGCCCCAGTTTGCTATCCTTGCCAGCTGCGCAGTGAAATTTTGCTGCAGCATCACACATTCATCTACCGCCGCCAAAGGTTACAATTTTGCACTTTCTGAAGATACCTGTATGAATATCGATTTGTCACCCATTTGCCTAGCTCCGTCCTGATGCGTCGCTTCCTTTCATTTTGTCTCTTAGATTACTCTTTCACCGTTCAGTCTCGTATAATTCCTTGCATTTACGAACAATCTAGTCCAACTGTACACTTTCTCACAGGTACCTACCACCAGATATGCTACTATTTTTTACAAGCAGAAGATTGTTTGAGAAGCTGCTTTCATACCACTCTCGACAGAATTCTAGCAGTGATGAGCAACAAGGCTGCACTTCTTTTTTTCTGTGATATTTTTTCTGTGATATACTGCTGAATGTGTCTTTGTGGATAATATTACGTGAGCAGTGGAACTAACTGCGGCGGATATTTTATTTCTCCTTTTTTTTAAAAGTAGTCCTCTACTGCACCGGTTGACCTTGAGACTCGCTATTTGGCGGACACGCACTTTTCCTTTCTCTTGAAACTGTCCGTAACCGGTTAACAATATATTTCAGTTGCAAGGGGGCTGACGCGAGTGCCCACTTTATACATTGCGATGTGGTTAAGATTAAACCAAACACTTCATTAATCCTTTTAGCTGACATTTCTGTTGTTGCAATGACTGTAGTTGCTAAACTCGCCGTTGCGGATGAGCGCAATTCTGATGCTATAAACAGGAATCCGGGGATGACTATTGAACAGTGATTTATGTGCTAATGAAATGAATCTGCCACAAAGCTCTGCCAGAATAACAA
Source organism: Schistocerca gregaria (assembly GCF_023897955.1). Classification (NCBI taxonomy): domain Eukaryota; kingdom Metazoa; phylum Arthropoda; class Insecta; order Orthoptera; family Acrididae; genus Schistocerca; species Schistocerca gregaria. The sequence goes on along the minus strand of NC_064921.1, from coordinate 514,047,255 downwards.
GTTTCTTCTGTTTTTTGCTGTTCTTTGGAATACTCTATACCTGTAGACAACACGGTGGCAGAACTGAGCTGCAGGATGAGCGCAATTCTGATGCTATAAACAGGAATCCGGGGATGACTATTGAACAGTGATTTATGTGCTAATGAAATGAATCTGCCACAAAGCTCTGCCAGAATAACAAGTTTCTTCTGTTTTTTGCTGTTCTTTGGAATACTCTATACCTGTAGACAACACGGTGGCAGAACTGAGCTGCAGGACTTAAAGCGTAGGTGACGTCAATAGGTGCGTGAGGTATAACACGGTGACCTAATTTAAAACTAATTTAATAATTACGTCAAATTCCTTTTTCGCTTCTGGCTGTGTCATACAGTTCCAATATGTCAGAGAGGACTTGTCCACAGTGTCTCGGAACAATGAGCTGACGCTGCCGTCATGAAACTTGTCACTTGTTTCAGGAGTCACGTATATTTATTAACAATATCTTTGGGATGCTGGCAGGAGTTCGATCAATAAAACAGAAAGTAGCTCAGGTGTTTACCAATAGCGAAATATGGGGTTTTCCGTCTGACGCAGCTACTTTGGCATATTCGAAAAGCTTGAGGCTGTGGTAGTGTATTTCACACACTATCGCCTTGGAAAGAATCTGTATATTCACCGCTTACAACATCTCTCAATAATTCGACAGACTTCTCACTGACTTTCATCTTGGTTTTCTCCAAACTTTGTTGAGGTGATCCCTGCCACATAAGTGAACCTCTCGTGCAAACTATCGATCATGGCCCATGAAAGTAATTCCAAGTCCCAGAAGGCCTGACACTGGATTTATAACGACCAAGTTGTGTTTTATCTTTCCTGTGAAACCGGCACCGGGTCGATGTAAGCATTTTGTTGCTATTCCCAAATTAGTTTTAGGGATAATTCGACGAAATTAATGGTTTTTTTATGTTGTGCTATTCATTACATGTCAAAACAATAACATTTTGTGTTGCCTCCCACATCATGCGATGTGTAGGATTATATTTCTTAGCTACCTGCTGTGGAACATACACACCTGGTAATTCAACTGAAGCTAAGCTGCGCGTTGTATTTGTGTGTGAGCGTTACTGTTGGCCTGGAGACGATAGTCTGCTCGTTGAACTTCAATTGGTATGAATGTGTGTGCCGCGCACGGTCCACTACTGATGGAGCTTCTGCTGCGATATGGTTTTTCGGAAGACGCGGAAAATTTTTTAAGAGAGAGTACTGTAGGTGCAGCAGATCAAGTCAGTCAACTCAGTGTCCTTGCATAAAGCCTGTTTCTTGCAGTAATCACAATTCGATACGTTTGTCACTGCATGGAGTTAAACAGCTCTCGGCAAATAGTAAATATTATCTGCAAAAATCTTTATCTTCCGCTCGTAAGTTGGTAGCGAGATGACCTTCGTTATCCAATTACTTTACGATTCTTAGCAGCTACGATTATCGAAAGTACTCATTGGTCTCTGGTGCCACTTTAATCTCTTCTTGGCCGTGACTGTGCTGCCAGTATTGTGTTATTGTTACTGTACAAAACATTCGTCATATTATAATTTCATTAATTACATAATCATAGTAATTGTTTCTAGAATAATTTCCCAATACCAGACGAATATTCAAATTAGTATCAAATCACAATGCTAATGCTTAATAGGACTACTTAAAATAATGTAATCGACTTCATATGGAGCTGCAAATTATTGCTGTCAAGTGCAAGGAAGATATCGAATATCCACCTCAACAATATATACATTAATAAACAATAACAGACGTAATAATGTACTTGATCAGCTATCCCTAAACAGATAACATATAACAGATAACATGTAAGTCTGAGTACCTATGTTGTACTTTTAGGTATCCAAATGCGCCCCACGCCATTACATCTGTCACTCGTTCAGCATAGCATACAATATATTGCCAAAAGTCGTCGGAGTTCCTGGTGAGCAAGCTGTGTGTGGTATTATCAAGGTCTCTAACGGGACATATGTGGAAATACGTTGTGTCTAAGAGACGTGTTTTCTGACTGTAAAGCGCACTGAACTAACGGGTATCAATTTATCATGACCAACATTAAATTTAAAAAATTAAAACCTACGTAAGAGGACGGTAGGATTCCAGTTTATTGGCCATACTACTGGTCAAAAGTTACTGATCGAGACAACGAACCCGCCAGTGATCTGTAGAACAGTGGATGAAGGTTAGTGCGGTGGTAAGCTATTGTAGTTTATATAGGGATAGGAGGCGAAAATATTTTTTTTATCTGAGCATACTGTGACGACAGTGAAATTATTTGAACGTGGTTGGACGTTGGGGGTGGTCGGAAGAGGGGAGGGGGGAGGGGGGGGGGGAGGGCTGACAGGGAGTGTCCAAGTCAAAGTCAGACCCAGGTAAGGTAGCAATGTGGTAACTCTGCTCTGATACCTCGAATAAGTACCAACTGATATGACTTGCCTTTGCTTTTTTTCCCATTTACACCAAGATTCAAGTGTGTATCTGCATTACGTGGACGACTGAGGCAATGCGTGTGTGGTTCAGTGCCGCATGTGTTGTATTTTACATTAATATGGCATTAAAATAAAAACATAATGAAGGACTCTGGGGGCATTTTACCTCAGACAAAGAGAGTTACCGAGTATTACGTCCCATTCAATAGTAAGATCCCCCTACACTCACAAAAGACATTGACAAGAGATTTGGAATTTAAACCTGGCATTGGTGATCAGACAACATACGCCACCACTCCCCCCTTTGGCGGAAACACAGCAGTTCTGCAAATTATCTCATCCACTAGGATTTGAATCGGGTCGTTGTGTGCATTACAGCCCACTGCTACAGTGCTAAGAAGGGTGTCCAGAAAGTAGGTTCCAGTCAGTCGCGAAATGGACACCACAGCTACAATCCGATGAAGCTTTCCTCAGAAGTATTTGGTAGTGTCTCTAGTACGACCATCGTCCGCGGCCTACTGCACATTGCTGTTCTGAGCGCACAGTGAACACATGAAGATGCCTAGAAAATCCTCTCTCCCTCCAAGATGTCGCCTGATTTCATACAACTCTACATAAAGTTACTGTTACGTAGCGTGGCGATTGCACACTCTAACCCTGTATACTAGTAACACAACCACTTTGTAGTTGCAACACTTCTTTATTGTTTACGCGTACACATGAATTCATAAGCAGTAATAATCAATTAACAACATTTGCATATAAAGGCCCGCTCCACAATTAGTGTTTACAATATTAACCGTCACACTTAGGACAACGGCCCCTTTACATGCCGGTAACAACAAACAAAATAATAGGTGAAATAGGTAACAAAATGTTTACAATGTCGGCTATCTCCTTTCTCATTCAGTTTTACACTTACTGAAAAGGTAAAACGAAGTTGATGCTATCTGATCTGAAGGGTACTACTAATTGTTCTGTTTACACTTAGCATGCTCCTACACTCAAGGTCCGGAAGATTCTAGACTTAATGCAAGCTTAAGGCAAAACGTCACTTTGATGAACATGTGATGGACGCGAGCAAACGTTAATCTATTACGATTTGACAAACACATGATCCAAAGAGTGAACTTGTACTCAACTTTGAGCAGCAAGAAATCTTCTGCCTAAAAGAACCCTATCGTTGAATGGAATAGAGAAATCTCACGTCAACGGGGTCCGGGCGGCCCTGCGTTCAAATCCTGAGATTTCCGTCACACTGCAAGCTCGCGGGGCGAGGTTTGCTCGCGTCGACCACTATATACGTTTATGAAAACAGGAACACATCAACGGCAGACACACTGTAGTATATACAAGTTGCACAAATATACATATAGAAAATCAATACCTTAATATGAACATATTAAAAGTTAACCAATGAACAGAATTAAGGAGCTTAGCTTCCTTTGATCCAAAAAAAGAAAAAAAGTTTAGATACTACGTGAAAAGATGTGTCAGTCCACACCCAATGACTTAAGATCCACCTTACAAGATTATCTGTCTTTGCTGAATGGCTGACACCACATAAATACCGGCCGAGGTGGCCGAGCGGTTCTAGGCGCTACAGTCTGGAACCGCGCGACCGCTACGGTCGCAGGTTCAAATCCTGCCTCGGGCATGGCTGTGTGTGATGTCCTTAGGTTAGGTTAGGTTTAAGTAGTTCTTAAGTTCTAGGGCGCTGATGACCTTAGCAGTTAAGTCTCATAGTGCTCAGAGCCATTTGAACCATTTTTGAACCACGTAAATCAAACGTGCAGCGCCTAACGTGAAAATCAACCTTCAGATAGGTATTTGAAATTGCAATAGAAAACTAATGTCACTTCAATAGGTCGCTAATGCAATAACCACGGCCCATATGGTCACAGACCAAAGTATACACGGCGTCTATCTGACCATAAAACACAATGTGACCTATATTTATCATGGCCACTTGCCTTCAATAGACACCAGAAATTATTAAGAAACAACAACTACCACTAATTCATAAAACCAGAAAATTCCAAATCTGTAACTAAATTAAGATATGACGTTAAAGTGAACCAGCTACCTTCAGCGTGCCAATAAGCACCAAATCTAGACTTACAAATGCGAGGCGCTGTTTCTAGCCACTTTAGTAACATAATTTCATGGCTGTTCCAGAACAAAACTCGCCTCGCCACCACTGCAGTGAATGTTTTGCTGGCCACGAGCACGAGCAACTGCAAAAGTCAACAGTCCTTAAGAACACAATAATGTTCACTGTATATTGAAGGAGGAACCCACCACGAAAGCTTGGCGATTATTTTTTTTTTTTTTTTCATGTGAAATTCATACGCCATCCATCCGTATAGCTGTCGAGGTATTAGCAAATCCTGGTCGCCACTGGCCAGTATTGTCAATACAACTTTAATACTTTTCGGCAGCGGCCCATGCTTCTTCGTCGCTCCAACTCGACTGGTCCTCGCGGCATACGGCCGTGCCACGTGACATGGTGCCGCCAACACCCCACAACGACAACATCGAAAGCACGTCATGTCACAGACTGACTCGGCTCACGCGCGGACCCACTCTCCTTGATTTGCGCACGCGCTACCATACATAGCCTGCCTCAAAGCCGCAAAGAGAACAAGGTACAGGGACAACGATCAAAGATGGAAGTAAGAATCGATATCGTCTGGCGCCAGAAACCCACCGGCTCAATTCTCGGCCGCACACTGCAGGGGCAATGAAAACGCTCTTGTCAGTTTTCCGATGGGAGCTGTTTGAACACCCACCATACATCCCGCTCGTGGTCCCGTCAGGTTTTCATCTCTGCTGACTGCGAAAACATGATCTGCAGACTAGCGTAGAAAAGTGTCGGAATGCACAGGAGGTCGCCTTCTATGAAGAGGGTGTTGGAAAGCTGGTACAGCGGTGCGACAAATGCGTAAGTCGGAACGGTGACTATACAGAGAAGTATCTGGAAGGTGTAGCTAACTGTTGCAAATAAAACATTTCTTATTTTCATTGTGCTTTCCATTCCGCGACCGACCGGAACTTATTTTTTGGACAACCCTCGTACATTCACGCCGATTCATGTGCAATATTTGGTCTGGTCTTCTAGCTAGATAACAGAATAAAATAAATGAATGTATTTTCCTTCTGATATAGGCTCAGATGACTAGTCTTGAGCGACGGCGTAATGAATGGGGATATTCGTGAAAAATCTGTGAACGGTAGGTATGAAAACCAAGTAGACAACAGGATGCTTCCACACCATGGCATCGCATTTTCCCCGTCCACAAGGCAAGAACTATTGCACGAGGTTCGAGGAGGATGAATTTGTATGACCTGCTTTTCGGAACTTTGACCTAAACATACTGCAAGTCTGATCGATGAACTATATTACTAGCTATACGTTTCGAAGAGGATGAATTTGTTTGATCTGCTGCTCGAAACCTTGACTTAACCATACTGAAAGTCTGATCGATGAACTATATTACTAGCTATACGTTTCGAAGAAGATGAATTTGCTTGATCTGCTGCTCGAAACCTTGACTTGACCATACTGAAAGTCTGCCGGATGAACTATAGTATTAGCTGTACGTCTTATTGATGAATACTCACCATGGCTCAGGAAGAATGAAAACAAGCCAGCTTTCAGAGTATTCAAAATTGGTGCCATATCTTTCCCGAGGATCAAAGCTTGTAGTAGTAGCAGTTGAAAAGACCTCTTAAAAAAATTATGACTTACTGTGCTCGTAAACTTCTACCTTATTTGATACAAAGACAGCTGAACGTACTCAGACATTTCTCTCTTTACTTATTCTGATAGTCACTAAACTGACACACAATATTTTTAGCGTAACGCAATCTGACTTTCAATAATCCCAACAAAAGAATGGCCCTGATTAACAATAACCTATACCTTTTGTGAATGACTTACCTCACAAAAATCTTCGTTACTCGAACTGCAGCGAGCGCCAATACTGCCAGCTAAATAAAAGATTCTAACTACTGAAGGCACTAACTACTGATAGGCATAGTTAGAAAATGAAAGATTTTGATAGAGAACAAACAAAGTATTTACCTGAATATATATATAATTTTGTGACATCCAATTTAACAAATTTCCTTTTTCCGATGGACACACGTCGATATTGTGCGCTCAGAACTCTGGCATCTCTCTCTCCACATCCACATTCACTACTGCTGGCGGCTCACCTCCAACTGCAAAACGACACACGCTGTTCACATCCGCCCAACACTACAATAGATAATATTCCAACAATACCACACAGCGCAGTCAGTGATTTTCATACAGAGCGCTACGTGCCGTTAGCAACATAAAAACGTAAGCAACCTGCTTACACAGCTGAGGCTCTTTATGTAATCGGTTATTTGACTGAGGTTGTGGGAACGATCAGCAATCTGTCACAGTGATAAACAGCAACACAGAACACAAAAATTCACGCATGAAGAGTAATTTTGAAGCGTCACGCTGCAACGGCTGTGTGGGGAATAATAACGATGAGGATATGGGCAACAACAGCTTTCTGGACTAAATCGATGTTTTCTACGATAATATGGCGATTTACGTGATTATTCCATGGTCAAGGTCACGTTCAGACAAATAAGAGGCTTGAAATGAGAGTAGGAATTTATTCTGTGTTCAAATGGCTCTGAGCAGTATGGGATTTAACATCTATGGTCATCAGTCCGCTAGAACTTAGAACTACCTAAACCTAACTAACCTAAGGACAACACACAACACCCAGCCATCACGAGGCAGAGAAAATCACTGACCCCGCCGGGAATCGAACCCGGGAACCCTGGCGCGGGAAGTGAGAACGCTACCGCACGACCACGAGATGCGGGCTTATTCTGTGTGATCAAGCATTTAGAGTGCTGCGAATGGCGTGAACTTCATCACCGATTGCTATTCATAGTTTCAAAGACAGTGCCGAAAAGAAGATTAGAGGAGAATATAATTTTTTTAAAGGCTGGAGGGATGGCTAGTGGTTGTATTAAACGAGCAGTAAGTTAGAGCGGTACTCCAAGGTTCATACAAACTCACTCCTTCTCTGGGAGCTACGTGGGCTGTATGCTATCGTGAAGACAAGCATACAGCTGACAACCGGCTGTGCGCGACAAGCTCCATAGCGTTTAGCACCTGTTACTGTAGTTCGTTTAACGACTCAATTGCATTTCCACCATGTTCCAAAGGTTTTGCAGTGGTCGTGCTGCGGCAGGAACATTTTTTAGATACGAAGAAGAGTGATTGCGTTGTACATGCGGCATATTAACGGACATAACGATAATGAAAGAAGCTTCCTTGAAAAACTTATGACATCAGCGTGCGGCCAATAACTTTGACAGCATGGCGGGCATCTTTATTGCAACAAACAGCGAAGGAAAATGTGAGTCGTACCTGCAACTAAATGTACTGACACCAGTCATGAAAAGAGAGTTTGTGTAAAAAGCGGACACATTACATAATTAGTACCACGCCGTACACATTCGTTACAGTCACTTACATACGTGCAAGATCTGACCACATCAGTGGAAAGAACATTTCATTCTGCAGATGCCATCACAGCAGACTATAATCGCGCTCTCGTAGTGTGTTGAGCATGGCTGCAAGTATACCTAGAATGGTTCGCCTTGAACTACAAGTGTTACATATGCTTTGATATCTCCCTGGATATTGTGCGGACTGTACAATAACTTCATATGAAGAACTTGGTCTCTGGCTCGGTAAGGGAACGAGAAACATCTTTCCAATCAGCGGCTCATGATCCTCACCTCGTCAGCAGCACATGTAGGAGTGTGTCGACAGCTTCATACAGCTTCTAGTAGCCATACCATATGATTTAGTGAGAAGCTTGGGAAAGAAGCTCCTATGCATCCTTGTTACCTGGTTGTATTCTTTCATGACTGTCGACGCAAATATTCACCTCTAACGATGTCAGAGTTGCCAGAAGCACAGTACAAGATGTTTTAAGTGTCACCTATCAACACAATATACCGTCATTATCTCTACAGGTCGCTCGCATTTTATGTCCATATGATGATGGCACTAAATCTTTCGGATGTTTTTGTAAAAGGTAAGAGCCATACTGTTCCGTTACATAACCATTTCTGGTTATACGGTACATGACCACGGTTGAAGGCTAAAAAGTTTGCAACGAGGAAATCACCAGTAGCCGTAAAGGACGCCGTTTACAAGTCTCCGACACTGTGATTGTACCGCCAACAGTTAGTTTCCTGAGAGCCGCTCTCTTCATATACAAGAAGCCGTCGTCTCCCTAGGTTTCCATAGCGGCGCTAGTGATGGCGGGTGCGCCTCTTCCAGAGTCAGTGAGTTCTGCGGGGGCCCAGAGGCAGCAGGTGTCCGCAGACAACCAATACCCGGCTTGTCCTCCTTACATAAGCGCCAGCAGGTCGCCAGCTCTGCGCCGACAAGTCGACACTCCAGCCCCAGCGGCCGTGCGGCGAGCCCGCAGACCTCCGCAACCGTAAGTACTGAGCTCGCTGCGCTCGTCCTCATTTCACGCGCGGCCTCTGCTGGCGCTCACAGGGCGTCTCCCGTACACTACGTTTACATGCGACACGTCTTCAGAAAGACGGAAACCGCTTTTCGCTCTCGTGTTTACACGTTAAGGTCTAAAGCGGATTTGCTTGCCCAGTTAAACATGGCGCCTGGAAAACAGCTGTTGGAGTTTATGATTTACTCAGCACAGTCGCTATTTCTCTTCAATTAGGTGAGCTGTAATCTGTGTCAGTCTAATATTTCTACTTGTCCTACACTATGCAAAAAGCCACTCCGTCCATATTAGCTGAAAATTTTTGAAAACAAGACGAAACCTGCGTTTATATGGGAGCGAAAATCAGTTGCGGAATTGAAAAACCGGCAACCAGAAGCGTATTTCCAGAATCGGTTTTCAAGTGTTTAAACATGTAAACGGGGTGATAGAGCGCACCATCTGCCTCGCGTCATTGCCTTCACCGACACAAAGTGTTTTCAGTTTTACGGTCTCTCAGACATGTCTCGATATTCTCTAACCGTCACGGCAGACTATTTTACCTCTGAAATCGGTATGTTATATTTGGAACAAATACAACTATAAATGTTTAGACCAAATTGTACGGTAATCACAATCCTTACCTATTCTGGTTGATTTACCTGCCGCAACAGATCAGTTTCATGCTGCCTTCGCCGGCCGCGCCGCTGCTACGGTCGCAGGTTCGAATCCTGCCTCGGGCATGGATGTGTGCGATGTCCTTAGGTTAGTTAGGTTTAAGTAGTTCTAAGTTCTAAGAGACTGATGACCTCCGATGTTAAGTCCCATAGTGCTCAGAGCCATTTGAACCATTTTTATGCTGCCAGCACTACGTCTGAATCAGGAACAGTGACCATACGGGCGAGAACCACATAACCGGTCTGAGTCCCGAGCTCTGGGTGACTGTTAGCAAACGGAATCATACTGCGAAGAATACCAGTGAAGAGTAGCCATGAGCTTCACAGTGGTTTTGGACCAAGATATTCCTTACTTCTGCTTTGCTTATCCAAGTGCCTCGAATCTTTCATTGAGTAATTACTCGTGTAGTCTTATAGTTTTCGGATGTCTCTGTAAATTTATTCCGTTTCTTTCTTGAACAGTTCAGCAACGTTGCCTTATAATGTGTGTTTCACTATCGGCACCAACGAGACACAAAAATTTGAAATATGGAAGTAACGATTTTCCAGTACACATCCCAATGAAAAAATTAATAAATGATTCGTCCCGTTTATGTGCTAAAGTAGTTTCATAAACAAAATTTGTACACTAGGTCAAGTTGTCTTCGTATAGTTTGCCACTCCTTGTGAGACATTCTGACAATCTACTTCACGTCTCCGAACCGAACTGGCCAACAAAATTCTTCTATCACGTGGGGGTAGCATAAAACGACATCGGTAGTCGCAACTGAATCACCGTACATATACACATCTTTTCATTGAGTTATATACTGGAAAGTTGTTTTTTACATGCCTCCCATTTTTATATATTCCGTTTATTTCGTCGTTTGTAATGAACTGTTTACGAAAGATTAAATACTATAAACAGAATAAACTTACAGACACATCCAAATGTATGATAACACCTCTAATTACACAAAGAAAGACCGGAGAAACTGGAATAAATATAGCAGCAGTATGGTATATCTTGCTCCAAAAATACTGTGTAACTCATTGTCAATCGTTATTCGTATTTTGTACGGTTTATTACATTTTCTAACAGTCACTTAAGGCTTTGATAAAGAACTTATATCGATTACGTGCCTGTCGTCTGTCTGGATACCGTTTCTGGTACAAAAGTAGTGTGCGTTGCGTAAAATGAATCGGTAAGGTCAGCTGAATCGCCCTTTATATAGACCTCTAAAGTGAAAGCAAACAAAAAAAAACACAAAAAGGCATTCGTAGATATTAGTCTCCTTTAAGTCATGTCAACCATTTCGTGATAAGTTTTCGCGCAGTTTCAGGTGCAGCTTTACAGCTGAGATTGTAGTGGCGTTGTTTTTGGCACTTTCCCTACTTTTGCTTTCTAATCGAAAGTCACTGAAAATCAGAGTCTGTATTCCACGTCTGACAATTCACACGTAATACGTTGCGTAATATTCTACATCCAAACCTCCATTGGAGGAATAGCATATAGCCGCCATTCAAGTACGCTCAGCGTCACTTCACAACTCCACCTTTGTCTAACAGTATATATATTTGAAAGTATATTACAACCATCAGTAACAACTGGTGACTTACTACATAAAAATCGGCAACAGAGAGATTTCTTTGTGGTAGCTCTACGAGTGTGTGAAGTACGTCTTCTAACGCTAGTAAAATTTTACGCTGCTGTGCAAGTGTGTTTCGAATCTTTTCTCACACAGTAGTCATTTTTATGATCATTTGGCAATATACTGAATGTAGACTGTAGTGTCTCAAAAGCTGTCAGCCGTTACTTCTTAGCTTGAGATGGTGATATCAGCTGAGTCTCCGCCGATTCCTTCATTCGGTACTGGCACAGGGCTGTGTCTGTGATGATTTACAGACCAAATGGCAAAGCATTGGAAAAAAGCATAAGTAAAGACGTCTTATGGAGAATAAATTCCTGTCCTTAATTTTAGATAGCGGTTAAGTCTACAAGAACGACAAGAAATCTCAAAAAGATACGTAAGAGAAAAGGTCTTCTTTACTTTCATTTGCCTTCATCCCTTACATACATGGGGGTCACATGGTTATTATCTGATGCGGCACTGTTAATGTAATGTCAGAGGACAGCCGGAAGCCCTTCTGTCTGCATGTACTGTTATCCATCTGAAAGAATGCAAATTGTTTCTGAATGTTCGCGAATCGTAGAACTGAGGCGGGATGTGAGTACCACCCAGCATTCACTTCGTCGGTTTTGGCAAACCGCCTAAAAACCACAATTAGACTGGTCGACACACTGGACCTCGTCGTTAATCAACAGGGGGCTTCGATCCAGACCGGCAGGCGCGCCCGAGTCCCGGAAGCGAGGTGCTAACGGGAGCGGCTATCCGCTCGGGAACTTAAGAGAAGCGATATTTTTATTATTTCACAATGCAGAGCTCGAGCATCATATATATATATATATAGTCAGTCAATAGTCCTATTGGTATTTATATTTCGCCATTGCTACAACTGGTTTCACGCTATAGAGATTATTGCTACTGTTGGTTGATGGCTAACCTCCGGGAGCGATATTCAGTGTCAAACAGTAGGTTTCCTATACTGAAGTGCTCAACTACAGGATCCACTGAGTTCCTCGTGCGCAGCTGACGATCCGTTAAGCTGCCTACGAGGATTCTAGTCGAAAGACTTTCACCCGGGTGTGGGCCATAGTACGATTTATTATCATGAAATAGCGAACGCCCATTCAGGTACACCAACTCCGACTTCCGCAACCAATGGATGGCTGTCACACGGTACGGTTGTAGAAGAGACGGGAGCTTATACAAGTAAGACCCAGAAACGAATTCGCTGGATCCGTTATGCAGAGAACCAGCTGGGCGAGTGCCGCCGTGAACCGTTAATGTGACCTCCAGTAGCGGCATAATTTGTGTTGCGTTGCTGAACTGTATTAGCAACTCGCCGTGCTGCGGGTATTATTAACCCATAAGCGCTCTAGTGTGGTCCTGGAGAACTCTAGGCGTGTTCCCGGTATTTCTCAGTGCAGTTACGCCGTTTAACGTGGAGTGTTTCCTGTTATAGTTTCTGAGATAAACAGGTCTCAGATACCCCGCCAAATTTATACGTAAGCTATTTTTCATTCTTTCTATTAGTGTTTTGTGCGGCTGAAGTCTCGGCGTACTTCGAAGTAAGTAAAATATCAATGAGAATCTTAATGTTTATGTATGTACACATTATCTTGTAGGGTGGCATCATTCAAGCGTTGACAGCTGACGGGTTAGAGAGAATAATGAATGATACTGCGTTTTTGCAGTTTGTTTAGGAGAGCACAGTAGTAGTGGAAGAATTTCTGTCAAGTGATCATGATTCAACACCTGAAATGACGTCAGAAAGTAGTTGTGAAGAATCAGATGCAGAGGAGTGTTACGTGACTTCTGCTGACAAGTGCGTTTTTGGAAAAAGCTGTGCTACATGTGGTCACAAGAAGCTGCTCCTACAACACGTATCCTTGATCACAATACACTTGGTCACCTTCCAGGCGCTAGATGCAAAGTAAAAATGCTTGATTCAAGGAACATATTATCTGCCTGGTAATTGCTCATTACTGTAGATTTATACCCACCAATACAAACATCAAGATACATAACATGTCAAACAAATACAGAGCTTCTCAACCAGCACTCATAAAACTGTTAGATGTAATAGAGTTGAGAGCATTTCTAGGTCTGCTATATTTGCCTGGAATAATGAAATCTATTCATGAAAAAGACGTTGGACTTTTTGCTACTAATGGGACTGGTCGTGATGTGTTTCAGCCAATGTTACTATTCATACATTTTTATTCATTTTGCCTTGCTTCCTTTTGGACTGTGCTACTAAAAGGGGTGCCAGGAACACTGACTTCCAGAGATTCGAGATGTATGGGAATTTTTTATATAGTTTTATCAAAAGTTTTATAATCGAAGAGCAAACTTAATAATTGATGAAATCCTAGTATCCTTTCGGGAAAGGTGCAAATTTCGCATGCATATGCCTTAGAACCCAGCCATATACGGCTTCAAAATTATGTGCCTTTGTACCAGTGTAATCACAAAAGTAAGGTATCTTATTTTTTATAAGTACATAGACCTGTTTATTTCTACAATGGGTTACAGCTTGAACATTTAGCTATTTTTAGAAATAATGACCTTTTCTATCCATGCATTTTTATAGACGCTGTGGCAGTTTTTGTATGCACATGACATACCAGCTCGCCGCCATGCTGTTCAGACAGTTATGAATCTCTTCTTTCACCTCGTTGTCGGAGATGAATCGCTGGGATCACAGTTAACGCTGAACCGGAGAAGAGGGATGTTGAGCAAGGGAGTACACATCCTCCATGACAACGGTCGCCCACACATCGCTCGGCAAACCGTTGCTCTCCTGCAACACTTTCAGTGGAACATAATCACCCACCCACCCTATAGTTCTGAGTTGGCGCCCAGTGAGTATCATCTGTTCCCTAGGTTAAAAGAACATTTGGCCGGAAAGCTATTCAGCTCCGACGACGAGATGAAAAAGGAGATTGATAAGTTTCTGAACAGCAAGGCGGGGACCTGGTATGTCATGGGCATACGAAAACTGCCAAAGCGTCTGCAAAAATGCATCGACAGAAATGGTAATTATTTCGAAAAATAGCTGAATTTTCAAGCTGTAAACTGATATAAGCAATTGTAGAAATAAACAGGTATATGTACTTATAAAAATTAGAGACCTTACTTTTTGGATTACTATCGTAATGCGTGAACATTGTATTTATGGAATGCATATGTCTACACAGGTAGAAGTATAAATGGAAGCACATTATCAATTCCAACACAGGGTGTTCTGAAATTAGTAACACCAATTGAGGGAAGCAATAGAAATGTGACGGTAGACAACTTGTTCGTGCTACTTGAGCTCTCTGATCAAATGAAAGGCAAAATCTTGACTGTCTTAAGTACTCTGGAGGTAAATAAACCACAGATTCTAGAAGAATTCAAACCAGACAGGAAGCGCCCTGCAGAATCTGCATTATTGTGGCATAACAAAGAAAAGACAATTTGTTCTTATGCTCCTTGGAAAAGTCGAATTGTTTTGTTGTCTTGATTTGTGTACCACTCTCAGAAACTTATGACTTGAAAGAACAAACCTGAAGTTGTCATTTATTACAATGTCACAAAAAGCGTCAGTTCATCCCCACGACTGGCACAAGGAACTCATTAAACTTCGGTTACACGATAAATCAGTCTAATCTAAAAGCCGTAAATTCAACTAAATACCTAGGTATTACAATAAGGAACACCTTAAATTGCGAGGAACACATAGAAAATGTTGTTGGGAAGGCTAACTAAAGACTGCGTTCTATTGGGAGGACGCTTAGAAAATGTAACAGACCTACTAAGGAGACTGCGTACACTACGCTTGTCCGTCCGCTTTTACAATATTGCTGCGCGGTGTGGGATCCCTAGCAGACAGGACTGACGGAGTACATCGAAAAAGTTCAAAGAAAGGCAGCACGTTTTGTATTATCGCGAAGTAAGGGAGAGAATGTCACAGAAATGATACAGGATTTGCGTTGGACAACATTAAAAGAAAGGCGTTTTTCGTTGCGACGGAATCTTCCCATGGAATTCCGATCACGAACTTTCTCCTCCGAATGCGACAACTTTTTTTTGACACCGACGTACATAGGGAGGAACGATCACCAAGATAAAATAAGGGAAATGAGAGCTGGTACGGAAAGATACAGGTGTTCATTCTTTCCACGCGCTATACCAGATGGGAATAATAGAGAATTGTGAAGTCGGTTTTATGAACCCTCTGCCAGGCACTTAAATGTGATTTGCAGAGTATCCATGTAGATGTAGATGTGAATATCACGACGAACACACAGACGGCTAGTGTCTCTATTTTATGCCATTTCAAACATAGTACGAGTCAATGCTACCATCTTCTTTCAGTACATCGAAAGAAATGATGAAACGGATTATTTAAAAAGAAGAGAACCGCACAAAGGTTGGGAATGGATTTAGTGAACCCCACATACAACGTCGAGATGTCCGATCCCTTACTTGTCAAGTGAGAGATGTTCTTATTATACTTGGCTATACACCGCTTGCCTCAATATCTTCTGAGCCAGAATCCCGGAGAAAAACAAGATGCTACATGTGTGCAAGAAATGCAGACAAGAAAACCAAAATAGTGTAAGAAAAATGCTCAAAACATTTTTGTCCCGGTCACACGTTTGCACTGTGCCAAAATTGCTCGTAATCTTATCTATAATGTGTAAAACCGATTACAATATTCAATTAGAAATCTAAATAAAATTTCTTTAAATTACAGTTTCGTTTCATTTACTGGGGTGCTTCACGACAACACTAGTGTTAGTGTAAGACCATCTCATTAGAGTAGTTAACGGTTAAGAACTGTCGGTTTATGCTTAATCAACGTTCTTATTCAGTAGGTCTATACTGCGCGAGTAACAGGAAAAGGTGTGACAGCGAAGGATTATTTGAACCCGATCAAATTATGAATTTCATGATGGAATTTCCAAATAAACGGAACAGTGCAGGTTTACAGAAGTGTGTAAGAACAGGAAGATACCAATATTCACGAGTCTCTACTTTGACGCGCAGCCGACTGTTGCTTCAGTCACGACGAGTGCTACGTAACCTCGCGATCACGACCGCCACGTGCAGTGTACAGCAGCTGCAAGTGCAGAGGATGTTTATCTCGAGTACACTACTTAGGTTCCTTGTGGCAACGAGAGGTAGGACCGGATAGGCGATGGGAAACAAATCATTGACGTACACAACGACGCAATGGACTTGACATTATTCTAAATCGGACCAGTGCAGTGGTATCACTTAGCAAAGCGAGCGTCAAGAAGTCTGTAGCAACGTTTACACACAAAAAAAACTAAATACCATTACTTTCAAAACAGCGTGAAGGAGAATTGTCTGGTAAGAAGCTGAGAGCATTCGTTAGTAGAAGAAGAGAGCTTTTGCCCGCGAAAGGCAAAGGTCCCGACTTGGAACCTCGATCCGGCACACAGCTTTTTAATCTCCCAGAATGTTCCATTCATTAGGTACTTGCAGGAATATGCAACTGATAAAAAAATAATTACGACTTTGTTTCATGTCAGTCCACAACAATATGATTATTTGGTTCAGAAGAAAAGGTGCGTATATTCGCTAGGAGATGACGTAAAACTGTTACTGGGACTGTTGTTTACTGGTTTAAAGAATTCTCAGCAGACTTAACAGAGTGTACAAGTAAGAGATATACCAAGGCATATTTATCTGTTCGAAGTGACGTTAGTTAGAGACAATTTCAGGTAAACAATGGGCAGTTGCGAAATTTGAAATAGGTTTAGGGAAGAAGCCTATGTAAGTGATAACGTCATGGCGTCTTTTACTTGACGGTAGGTGCAGCGCTAGTGCTGGAAGAACAAGATAACACACAGGACGTTCAGTACGATATACATATTCAGTGTCTGTAAATCTAACACTGTGAAGTCGAGGCATAAGGGCCGGCCGCGGTGGTCGTGCGGTTCTAGCGCTGCAGACCGGAACCGCGGGACTGCTACGGTCACAGTTTCGAATCCTGCCTCGGGCATGGATGTGTGTGATGTCCTTAGGTTAGTTAGGTTTAAGTAGTTCTACGTTCTAGGGGACTGATGACCTAAGATGTTAAGTCCCATAATGCTCAGAGCCATCTGAACCATTTTTTTTAACGACGCATAAGGAATTACCGTACTTTTGCTATTGGCGTCCCTATTATTTGAATTCGTATCCCCAGAAACTATGGTACATATCCGGCCAAGAGGTCTATTTCCTTCCTGATTACAAAAGATTATCATCTTTAACTATGAGTTGAAAGTGTGCCTCTTTGATTGAACCACATGGTAGAATGGTTCGCATTTGGCTTTTGCGAATATACTCGAAGGATGCATACCAACTTTATATGTATCGGACGTTCCGTGTGGTTTCAAAATTGGTCGTCCTGAGTTTCCCCGCGAATCTGTGCACACTTTAATGAATTCTGTGTTGTGTTCTCCTGTATTCCATACTTCCGGTGCAAACTGAAGGTGTATTATCAGGCGTATCTTATTGCTGCTGATGTCCACGACCGTTACTTAGTTTACATTTCCCGTCAAGTACTACTGAAAATGTCTAATGGACTTAAATACACTGACCCGTATGAAATATCGAGCAACGCACGGGAACCTCATTCACCGAACATTTTCAACAGTCTCTTCTACGCACGGCGAGCCATGAGCAGTTCGCAGTTCTATGGTCCCAGTTTTCACGAGTATAATTTCGAAAGGACTTTATCAAACATCACAGATCCAACCTCGAACACACCTACCTCATCAACGCTTCTTCTGACAGGTAAAAGAAAGGACAAGGAACATCTGTTTATTTAAGCGTGTCACATTGGTAGGTGCTTAGACTTATATTAACAGAATTAAATCGCAACAAAGGAAAAAGCCGGTAATTACTGTTAAGGGATACTCAACTTTAAATGATTTTAATAGCATGGTGTTTCGTTGTTGTTGTTGTTGTTGTTTTGCTATGATGGTGGTTTTGATTCGGAAGTCCGCTGCAGAGTCCCTTTCTCTCTTCATAACGACAGCAACCCACACACTTTTGAATCTCTTGACTGTATTCAAGACTTGATCGCCTTTTACCGTAGTACCGCCAGACTTACCTTCATTGCAAAACTTGAAATCCCTTGGCACCTAGCAACCACCCCTGTCAGTCTACCCCTTTATTAAACTAGTGCCATGAATCTATTTTATCTTCGGTCGAATTCAGTGCCTCCTCATTAGATATCTGATCTACCGATCCAGTTTTCAACATTCTTCGTTAGTACTACATTTTAAAAGCTTCTAGTCTCGATTTTCCTATACCGTTTGTTGTTCACGTTTCACGTGAGATACATTTTGCTCAAATATTTTCGGAAAATATTTTCTAACAATTATGATTATGCTACGTGTTTATATATGTACCAGTAACTACCAACATGGTTTGGAAGACCATCATAAAACGGCTTCAGCCACCGGCAAGACCCCTCTTCCCCCCCCCCCCCCTCCCTCCCCCATATCTCTTCCTCCGGGCCATCCTGTTATTGTGATCAGGAAGAACAGAATGAAGTAGGTGATTACAAAGGACGTCTTACATACAGAAGGCGAATGTTTGATAAATATGTTGCGCTACTACGTCTTCCGGGAGCATCTAGGTCTTTGGCGTTGGCGTTAGTGACTCTAACAGGGAGTCCGTGACACTGCTGCCTGCCAATCCGCATGCAGCCAGAAAAGCACCTTCGTGTTCTTCGAGCGTAAGCCTATATCTCTATCTCTTACTGCTGAGTCTAAAATAAGAGTTGGCTATTCTAGAACAGTGGAACTGAGTGGTACGGACGAAGAGGTAATAACGTACAGCTGCACACCATCCCAGTTGCATTTCACAAGATGCTGATATTACACGTAGACAGACGTACTGCAAGGCATTGTGGAAAACATTCTGGAAGTCAGTGTACAGATATTCCTGGATACGTTCCAAAAATAATTCATTCACTGTCTTATAAAAGAGAACATCGAGTGTTTGTGTTCAGTGTCACATCGACATCGATATCTTAGGGACTGAGCGCTATAGGAGCTGGACGAGGAGAAGTAGATGAATAGTCGATTAATCTTTTAAGTGTGTCGTGAGGGAAATAACAGAAAACTTAAGTCAGAATGGCGAAGTGGGAATACGAAACCCCTGCTTGCCAAATACGTGTCAGCTGCCTTGTTCGCGAAGTTGATCCTCTGCTTGCAAGGCTTTAGGTATGTAGTTCTTGCAAAACAACACAAAAAGGAATTGTGCCAATGGAGGGAGCGGACACGAAAGTCCTTGCCCTATGACGAGTATTGACATTAATGGAGTTATAGCGAAACGTTGGCTTTTGTGGTGTAACACAATATGGCTCTGAGCACTATGGGACTCAACTGCTGTGGTTATTAGTCCCCTAGAACTTAGAACTACTTAAACCTAACTAACCTAAGGACATCACACACATCCATTCCCGAGGCAGGATTCGAACCAGCGACCGTAGCAGTCGCACGGTTCAGGACCGCGTGCCTAGAACCGCGAGACCACCGCGGCCGGCTAACACAATACATCAGCAGTGGGCGGACAGCCAATTTCCATTTACGGTACGCTGAATAATGTACTACAAGCAATGAAAGAAGGTACTATGAGTACCGCATAAAGTATACAAGAATGTGTTGACTGTATGAATGATTGGGATACCCACAAGAGATAGGGACATTGATGGCAGAGTATGAAACAAATCTGAAATCAAATGTAATAGCCCAATGACACAGGCTTCACAACCAGCTTGATGTACTACTTCCAGAGTAGAAAACCGATTGTTTATTCGGTCCCCAGGCAGTCATAGAACTTTTTCTTTCCCTTTAGATGATTTTCAATCAGAAAAATACCATGTGGAAAATTTCAAGTTGTATTATGTCTTGAGTTCCGTGCTAATTTCAGATGTAACGATTAACAACTTTGTGATCAAGTTCACAGGTGCAAGGAAACCTAGAGTGTACTATCTCCAACAGCCTACACCTATAGCTATACTTATCAAGACAACTTGGGGTGTATGGCGGAGGGTACTTTGTGTACTACTGTCACTCTCGCCTTTCCTATTCCAATTGCGAATGGTTCGCGGGAAACCCTCTGTGGGTTCGAGTGTCCCTAATTTTATCTTCGTGGCATTGTCGGGGTGGTGCACACACACACACACACACACACACACACACACACATGGTGAAGCGAAATTACCGCACTCGGACTTCGCTGCGCGACTCCTCATATACCAGTGATAAAAAGATGTCTCTCACAAAATTTCACCCGGCGAGTACATCCCAGAAAAAGGGCGTTAAAGAGTGGCAACCTGGAAACACTGTAACCTCATGTATGTTAAGTACGTCTCTCAGCACATGTTGATCTGCTGTACTGTTGGTGCAGTGGATAGAGTTTGGGATTAGCAAGCAGGGGGTTAATGGTTCGATCCTGCGTTGAGGTATATGTCGTCCAGGTGGTGCGGTATCTGCGGTATCTGCCATCTATATCGACAACAGTCATTGCAGCGGATCCTCTAGGAAACATTTGCACTAACATACTACAATCGTAGAAATGGAATATAGTTCAGCTTTGAAAAATGCCCTTTCCACGTCGTGGGCCTGAATTTATTCCCACCACTTCATCTACTAGATGCGAAACCTGTTTTCTTTGTGCCCTCCTCCAATGTCCCATAGGTTAGTACCAACTATTATTCTTTCCTCTTTCAGGTCCATTACATTTCGTTAGTGCCTTACATCACCAGTAGGACTAGGAATATGCTTTGTGAATCATGTTCAAACTCGTTTACTATATGTATGTGTTATCACCATAGTCCCACTAATCATGCCTTTCAGCATTGATTATGGTAGTCGCATGCTGTTTAGTATGTATCACAATTTATTATTATTATTATTCTATAAATGGGATTGTGGAAACGTCACGTCTGTTACCGTTGGGGTAACAGTGTAATTCGAAACCGAATATTTCACAATTGGCGGTGTCGGGATGAATCATGCAGAGCTATATTTGTCAAAGATGTAATGTGTGTTAGGCGGAACAGCGCGCAGGACTGACGGCGTGTTTATATCTTTGCGCTGTCCACCAGACAGAGACTAGTTTCGGGCGGAGTAACGAGCCCGTGACAGACACCAATGTACATGCATAGATGTATAGAATTTTTTCAGTGTAAATCTCTAAACCAGGGTGTCAGATGTATGACATACACTAACGATGAATATGTGGATATACTTCTGGTCCTTGATGCGTCTAATAACCGCGATGGTGTTGCTGCTTCTGAATATGCTGTTAGATATCATCGTCAATGCTATCCAAATAAAAGTGTGTTCCGTCGTCTGGAGCTGCCCCTTCAGGAGTCAAGTTCTCTCCTTCCACCTTCGCGTGACAGAGGTCATCCACGGACTCGCCGTACTCCAGCTACTAAGGAAGCTATTCTGGAGGAAATACACAAACAACCTCAGCGAAGGACACGTACCGTAGCAAGGCAGCTGCGTGTCTCGCAACACACGGTCGTTAACGTGCTGCACGAGCATGAGCTGTAACCCTACCATTAAGCTTTAACTCAACACCTGCATCCTGCAGATCGCCATCACTGGATACCATTCTGTGAATGGTTCCAACAACAACAGGAAGAATGAGACAGCGTCCACTCGTGAGGGTGTCGTCAACATCCACAATGTCCACCATTGATGTGAGGTTAACCTGTAAGTCACCTGCCATCATGGATATCAAGTTCGCATTGGTATCAACGTCTGGATCGGAATATTGGGCGACAGGTGTTCGAGCCTTTGCATATTGCCTGACCGGTTACCTGTATCAAGGTATCACGAATTCCTCTCAAACCGTCTGCCTGACGCACTGGAAGACGCTCCACTACATGTAGGCAGAGAATATGGTTCCAACGTGATGGTGCGTGCACCTCAACACTCTGTAATTAATGTGCGACAGTATTTGGACAGAATATTTCCAGGAAAATGGCTCGGACATGGAGGTCCAGTTGTACGGTCGCCACGTTCAGCTGACCTAAATTCCCTGGATTTCTTCCTGTGGGGACACCTACAGGAGCACTACTCCGCCAACGCATGTGAAAGAATTGGTAGCGCGTCTTCATGTTACTCTTGTTACTGTGGACGCAGCTTTGCTGCGAAGGGTCCAGAGCTGTAAGATCCGGCGGTTTGCACAATGTTTGGACGTGCAGGGAGGTCCTCTTGAGCATCTGTCGTTCTGAGGACAATATATTCTGTTGGGAAGGTGTTGCAATAATTAATATGGACATTATTATTGTCACTCGTTGCTAATGTCCGACATCTGAGTGCCCATATTACATGTAGTGTAAATGACAAGATGATGTTGTGTTACTGCACTGTCTTATCATCTTTAGCATCTCGAAACTGATGTCGTTTTTTGTAGCTTTCCTGTCCTATGACAGATCATTTGTTTCAACTGTCTATTTTTTTATTTGTCTAATCAAGTATTTGTGATGTTCAGCGTTGCAAAATCTTGTAAATTTAGGATACAGAATGAAATTAGCAAATAAAAAAAATGCGCCCTTATCCAGGATCAAATCCTCGATCTCCTGCACGCTAACCCTAAACTTAATCCACTGTACCAACTGTACAGCACGACTGACAAATCTTGACAGATGTAATTACCCTACATTTGGTTACATTTTTTGCCATAGTGCCACTCTTTAACATCCTTTTTCTGCGGATGTGCTCATCGGACGAAGTTTTGAGAACATTTATTTATCGCTGGCACGTGAGGAGCTGCGCTGCGATGCCCGAGTGCGCGAATTCCGTTTCACCCAGCAATTTTTCATCTTCGATGCTCTGAAACAAATCTCTTCTACTGCAAGTTCTTTCCCTTCCATATTTTGGGAACTGTTAGTATTGACCTAAAGAAGAAAAAAAAGTCCTGTAAACATGCACTCTAAAATGTATTCCTTAAGAGCTATGAGCACTTGTTCATCTTTGCTACTTTCAAACACAGCTCTTCTAATGATCAAGTGCTCATAACTTTTAAAGTATGTGTTTTAGAGCAAACGTTTGCTGGACATTTTTTTCTTATTTTGGCCCATACTACCACTTCTCAGAATATGGAAAGCAAAGAACTTGCAGTAGAAGAGACTTGTTTCACAGTATCGAAGGTGAGAAATTGCTCGCAGCTCCTAAGGTATGCGTTTTCGACTCTGTTTACTGAGACGTTTTTGCTTCTAGTATCATGTACTTTCAATTGTATGTGTTTACACCATTAACTATGATACACACTGTATATCGTGGTATATACATAACAGCAAGTAATATCTTCATTTGCTCTTCTAGGAAAGTGCACCTTTCGAACTCTAACAATAAACCTCGCCATGATGCAGAACGCCTTTCTTGCAACGTCTGCCACTGCGGGTGGTTAATCATCTCCGTGACGCTTTCGTGCTTACTAGATGTACCTGTAACGTGCTGCTGTTCTTTGAACCTTCGTTATTTCCTCTATCAACCTGTCTACTATGGATCCCAGACTGATGAGCAATATTCAGTTCGTGATAGAACGAACGTTTTGTAGACCAGGGTTTCCCAAATTGTGTTCCGCGGAACAAAGGTGATCTGGTGGAAGTGAATAAGCGCTCCGGGAAAAACTATTAGTGTGAATGCGTTTTCCAACATTTTTTCTTATTTTAAGCATTTTATTAAGACTTTTGTGTTATTATAATTTAGAATCGAAGTATTCACTGAATATTCTTTAAAAAACTTCTTCACCTTCAAAATAAACAAGGTGTTCCATCAAAGTACCAGGATTCTCTAAGTGTTCCGTCAAAGTAAAAGTTAGGGAACCCCTGTCGTAAGCTACTTCCTTTGTTGATGTACTACCAACGGCCTTGCCACGGTGGTAATACCTGTTCCCGTCAGATACCGAAATAAGCGTTCTCGGGCTTGGATGGGTCACCGCCGGGTCTGCCGAGTGTTGTTGGCAAGCAGGGTGCACTCAGCCCTTGTGAGGCCAACTGGGGAGCTACTTGATTGAGAAGCAGGGGCACTGGACTCGAAAACTGAGGACGACCGGGAGAGCGGTGCCTGACCACATTCCCCTTCGTATTCGCATCTGGAGACACCTAAGGGCTGACGATGACACGACACAGCAGCAGGTCTGGCCTTTGGGCCTTCAAGGCCTGTTTGGACGGTGTTCGTGTGCTTGCCGGTGGACTACATTTCCTGAGAAGTCTTCCACTGAACCTCAGCCTCATTTTTAGTTTTATTTCTCCCTCCCCCCCCCCCCCCCCCCCTCTCTCTCTCTCTCTCTCTTTCTCTCTTTCTCTCTCTCCCACTCTCACTTTCTTCACAGTACATCTAGAAATCCGTAATAGGTACTGCAAGTGCCTTGGAATACAAAATCTTATATCGATGAAGATAACCAAGCATAAGACTTTATGCCCCACATATTGCCAAAATCAGTAAATAAACAAATATGTAACATATTATGGTTAGTACTGCAGTAAATATGCAGAATAAATATTGTATGTGATTACTGTAACAGATATTCGGTTAATGTACTAAGAAATAAGTAAGAAATAACCTCAAAACGGCAGTAATATAGTAATGAGGTACGTAGCTGTTCCTCAGTTCATAAGCTTTTGTATCTTTTCGGCATACTGTAACAATTTGTCTTAAGAAACTATCTGTTAGGTTTATTACAGTTTCCATTTGAAGAAACGAAGCAGAAAAAGCACATAGAGGTTCATAAAATATGATAAGGAGCTACAAGCAAGACCATCGTTTGAGTAGGTCTGCTATTTTTCCTGCGTTTAGGGAATAAGAGGAGCCGCTTTCGTTGATATCTACATGTCAGTTTGTCTGGTGTTGCAAGTACCGGTCGCTGCTTCGTTATAAGTTTGTTTGTGCTTTGATCCTGCTTGTTATCTTTTGGCAAGTCAACATACAAAGCCAGCTCCTAATACAACACTACCTCAATTCCGGGAAACAGTCAAGCATAAGCAGCAGTTTGAGCGTTAGTCATGAATTCGAGTATAACCATAGATATTTTTATTTCCGTGAAAGTGTGTGGAACGTACTCGTACTGTTACAGCAAGGTAGAAGTGTGGGTGACCATGTGGGTGCTAGTTCAGCGCAGTTTTTGTTATGATTAATTATGGATATGGCAGGCAATGAAGAGTGGGAAGCTAGATAATGACATGTTCTTTTTCTCTCGAATAGAACCAAGATGGCTTGATAGTCGCGATCTGAAGTGCTGACCAGTACCATCGGTGTCATACGCCGATACTCGATGAATCAATGCGGAACGATTTACTATTTTACACCGGCGCACGCTCTGGTGATCAAAAACTGTGTCTTACAAGTTGGTCTTGCATTGTCTACTACCAGCTATCACTAGAGTAGACAGCACCGCAGAAGTGTGTTTTGAGCAGTGGACTGTTATCAGTTATGGTTAACTGAAGTTGTGCCGTTCCGTCCGAACAGAGAGAATGAATCGATTATGTTGCAGGTCCATACGGGATACTATGCTCTTGTGTCGCTGCTTCAGAGGGAAATCCTACACGCTGCACGTATGTATTGTGTCAGCTGTGGCAGGCATAATAGTTTTCGTGTTAGTATAAACATTGTTTTCTCCTAAAGAGCCAGAAATTTGGCGTATATTATAAAAAATTTCTTAAGTCTTTGTTGCTTTAGAATTTGATGGGGGTGCCTTTTAATACGTTTCGAATCTCTTGTCTTGGTTTAATTGTTTGATTATAATGCATGTTTTCCTTGCTGTTTTTGTTCAGTGACTGTGTGTAGCGTATATGTGTGCACGGAATTGTGATTACGCGTGTGAGCGAAATACTGTCAGTGATTTTATTATTTCGAAGATTTTAATTTCTTCAATTCTGGTCTTCTTGGATAGTAAAAAGTTACCTGATAATAGCCGCCACTGCGAGGGTCTAACTCTCTCTCTCTCTCTCTCTCTCTCTCTCTCTCTCTCTCTCTCTCCTTTTTTTTTTTTTTTTTTTAGTTGAAAACCAGTTTCATTTTGAGATTTCATTCTTTACCTTTAGAAAACAGCCTTCCATGCTTCATTTTTGTGTTTCTGTTCTCTGACAAACTCTTTCCTGGGTTTTTGCGGTCTTCAGTCCGTATATTGATTTATATAGCTGTCCTTGCTAATATATTCTGTGCAAGTGTCTTCATATCCGCTGTAACTTAACACACATCTGAACCTGCTTCCTGTAATCCAGTCCTGATGTACCTGTATTAACCAATTCTTGATGCATCAGGACGATTACCAGTAACTGATTCCTTCTTATAGTAAAGTTCCACCACAAATTTTTTTCCCCCGATTTGATTCTGCGCCACTTCAGCAGTTTTCCGGTCTGTCCACCTAATCTTCAGAATCATTCTGTGACACCAAATTTATAAGCTTGTATCTTCTTCTAGTCTGTCTAGTTTATCGACTATATTTCACTTCCGTACAAGGTTCCTTTCATACGAACACTTTCAAAAACGCATCGTAAGATTTAAATTTGTGTTACCTGCTTTTTCTAGGCAGTATCACTCTCGCTAATACAAGTATGCACTTTATGTCCTCTCAAGTAAGTTTTTTTTATTGGCCGCTGTTCAGAAAATCATTACTTGCAGGAGTAAACACATTGCAACGTTTCTTTCCTCGTGCGCCATTGGGGAAATTGCCTTATTGATGATGTTCATAAACAGACTTCTAGTTCTCGTATTCTGCTCTCGTTCCAACAGTGCCTCTCTCTTTTACTACTTGCGGAAGAAACTCGGAGCAGCGTACTTCATTCTTTGTGGTTCTCGTAACAATTTTCTTATCGAACTGAATGCGTCATTCATAAAGTGCAGTTTATATTATAGTAATATTACCTTCGGTTTATTAAATTGCTCCGTCCATTGACGTTTGACTACCTAGGTAAAGCAACGCTGAATAGGCAGTGGACAAAAGTGTCTGCTGCGGTATAGCGCTTGCACACGCTGCTTCTGCATCTCCGACATCGGCGGCCTCAAACAGTGGTTGAGCTTGTAACGGCACAAAAGCAAAGATCTGCGGCTAGCGTGAGTATGACGGTGGTGAGCGTCCCTCTGTTTCCAGTTCTTTGCGCATTCTGTCTTCCAGAGCGACACTTCTCTTTCCTCAGGAACATCCGGCAGCCAAGACGTCGTCCGTTGCGTAACAACTCGGCCATGAGTTGCCCGCGATCTCGCTTCCCTGTCTTAGGTTGGCTGTAAGCAGGTCGCATAGCTGTGTCGGAGCGAGCAACAGGTAAACACTGTTGCCTGCAGGTTCGGTTTCCAACGGGCATTACTACGTCAAACACGAGTGAGGCGTTATTGTCTCACCGGACGCTTAAAATCGTTTCAACCAGCACATTCAAAGGGCCATCCAAGCTCATTCGCATATCAGTAGTGATAACGAGAACAACTTGCCAATGTATTTTCCCTTGTTGAATGTTTTTGAGCCACGGATGTGTACAGATTAGAGATCGAGTGGTGGTGGTGGTGGTTAGTGTTTAACGTCTCGTCGACAACGAGGTCATTGGAGACGGAGCGCAAGCTCGGGTTAGGGAAGGATTGGGAAGGAAGTCTGCCGTGCCCTTTCAAAGGAACCATCCCGGCATTTGCATGAAACGATTTAGGGAAATCACGGAAAACCTAAATCAGGATGGCCGGAGACGGGATTGAACCGTCGTCCTCCCGAATGCGAGTCCAGTGTGCTAACCGCTGCGCCGCCTCGCTCGGTTAGAGATCCAGTAAACCTTTCATAAATACTGATAACGAGATAGTCTTGCACATCCGTGGAAACGCTTCTCACAGAATTCATTTGATAATTGCTACTGATGAAGTGTTTTCTCAGTGGTGAAATTAAAATCACAGAATCCTCTAAGCACCGCGAGGAACACTAAATCGATAAAGCGTCAGTTCCGCCTTTGAAACGCAACATAAAAGGCATGCAACACAAAAGTCATGCGCCTTGAGTAGTGTCGTCTCTTGACATATTTAGGCATTAATTGAAGCAGCAGTTTTTCAACATCACGAGTCTCCTAGTCCTGCTCGAGGAGGCAGTAGATAGTTCTGTGACGTTTCGTTTTACTTCTACAGTTTTTTCTTGCATGTTCCCAGAACAATACCTTTTTTCCTCCGCACCGGGGATGGAGGCAGACGAAGAATGTGGCTGTATCTTCAATGTAATTATAGAAGTTTGATATACATAGTGACTCTCTTTCAGCAACAGATGTGTATCCCTATAACAAATTCTACGCTTGTACAAATTTCCTCTTGTGATAGCGGTTCTTCCATATCGCTAAATATGTATACCGGAATGGTCCCTGAAGAAGTACACTTCCAGTTTCCTTTTCCAGGCAGACCTAGTGCACCATTTCAATGAGTTGCTTGTCGACGGGCCGTTAAATTTTACGCTTGCTTCCTTTTTTAGCGTCCCGTCCTGCAGTCGGTAAAAACGGAACCCGGAGGTAACTTTGTTCTTTGTCTGTCCGTTTATCAGCCTATCTAACAATTAAGACTACTTTTTCCCAGGAACGGGTATAGGTATCAAGTTGAAATTTACGTCACATGTTAAAGTCTGTGGTCTTACCCATGTAAAATAATTTAGCTTGTAAGACGATGGAATCAAAGGAAACGGCCACTTATAAAAATTTTTTGACACTCGCAAACTCACTCATCAGAACCACAAAATTAGCAAGAAGCAAGGTCTCAATATAAAAGTAAAGAGAAAAAATCCGAAAATATTAATTCGTATTCCCATAACACAAAACTAGTTTTTTTTTTTTCATTTCAGCAGCTATAAAGTGAAGGTTCGATCTCACTTGTCTAAGTCCTGTCTCACATCAGGACCGACCTATGTTGCCTAGGACCTACTCTTTATAGCTACTGTAGTCCACAATTTTAGGTGTCCCTCACACAATTTCAATTTAAAAATGTCTGTTTTATATTAAATTACTTAGAGAATTAATAAAGATGACTACTACTTTTATCACGCTAATTTATTATAATACTATTTTTTTCACACAAAAGGTGAATGTTGGATAATAAATTTAATCTTTTTTTTATAAAAGGGGCAGTTAAACCAAAAAAATTTATTCATTTTAACAAAGAATAATTCATATTAAAATTTTACCAGCTTTCAGTTCAGTATATTTCATTATTAACTGGGCAGTTACAATTAATTTAAACAAAAAAATCATTCTCAAAAAGTCCAAAAACCTTCAGCGCCATATGAAGGGAACCCAGAGGACTTTTTTTTTTGACATTACTGTCTTTATTTCATTTTACTCTCTGAGATTTTTCGTCGTCCATCTCGAGGTCCAGGTAGCTGTCCTTTGTTGCATCTGGTCTTGTCATCTTTAATTGCGGGGGCAGAACTCAAACAGCAGCGACTTGATGACTGAGGATCCCCACTGCTTGGGTGGCAAGCCCACTCCTGGGCTGGAGCACTGTCGGAGCAAATGTATTCGATCATAGTTTGTATATATAGTTGAAAACTGAATGACAAAGTACATTCTAAACATTCTGTTTTTATCCGTTTGCTTTGGATGAAAATAAATTATTTTCTTCATATTTTCATATTTTATTTGAAGTGATGAAGTGTAAATACCATGTAATGTTCCTTTACTATACCCAAAATATTTTGTGTTCGTCCTTTAAATGTCATGTATTATACAAATATTTTAGTTTTCTTTCCAGTATGGTAAAATTTTCTAATTCTTGTCCTCATTTTTTAGTGGATTCTAAATATACCTTACTATTTGGTTCAGTTTCTATAATTATATATAGGCAAAGTTTCTGGCAATATTTATTCTTTTCTTGGATATAAATGGAATAAAATTAGTTGTTTTTATTAGTCCTAATTCTTCGATATTTATATTTTTGGTTATGGAAGAAAACAAGCTATGGGATTCAGAAAAATATGTTTCTCCAGCTCTGATAAAATACTTTTGGGTTACATAAATTATATTATTTGTCTCTTCAAAATTTCGATATGGTGAACAGGTATATAGTAAAAACGAAATGCAGGTAAAACAGAAGTAACTAATTTTTCTGTTCCCTCATTCTTTTAATTTATGTATTCCTGTTATTTTTATAGTATTTTTATCACCAGATATACATACTGTAGAAGATAATTAAAACAGTGCAAAAAGTATTTTCTAAGGAATCTTAATTTTTCCCACATTTTAGATGTTGGGACAGAATAAAAAGGAGTTTTCTCGAAATATTCGCTGTTATTACTTATTAAATCGAAACAATTTGTTAATGGATCAAATTCTTGTTCTTTTTGTTAATCTGTATTAATGAAATTATCAGTTGGGTATCCTGATTTTGTAATTCCATTTTCTTTATAAAATTTAGAAGGAAATGTTGTCTTTAGTCTTTTATCCATACAATTAAAAAAACCTGTAATATGGTTACCAAGTTATATATTTACTCATGGACTTGTTAACTGGCAAGTAATTTTATTGTATTTTTTACTCTAGCATTAGAATTAATCCAGGGTAAACCATCTCATCCAAAATAAATATCGTTGTTTAGTATTTCATTACTATCTTTTTTATATTCTCCTTGTTCTTGAAAATTAAAGTTATTTATTAATTTTTTGTTAAAAGTACCTGCAAAATCTTGCGTTATATTTAAACCTAATAAATAGTAATGTTCTTTTATAATTTCTTTTAAAATATCTGGTAATTCACTTAAAAGTGTATCTAATTTAACACTGGCCAGTTCTATTACATAAAGAATAGTGAATTTTTTTATATCTTTTTAAGGAATTTTTATACCTTTAATAATAATTTATTTAATGCCATTAATTGTTTGTACATTATAAACTAATAAATATGGAATTTTTTCTATAAGTTCATGTCTTGCCAAATTAAATTTAGAAAATCTATATCTTAAAAAAATTTTGTCTACCACATGCTGGGTTTTTTACAAGAAACATTCCATTTTTTTCTTCTTCACAATCTATAAAACCTGTTATTTCAAAAACCTTAATATTATTACAAAAAGATTCTGTTTTTGGTTCAAATTATTCTAATTTTTTTCTGCTTTTGTGTCGATAATATTGCCAATATTTGTAACAATATTATCATTGTTTAAATTTTCTGTAAGTAACCATATCCCAAATCTATCGTTGGTTGGTTTCGTTTTACTTCCAGGCTGTCCTGTTATAGAATATTCTGTAGCATAAATTTCATTTTCTACTTCCCCTAGAATACAAAAATTATATTAAATTTGTGTATAAACAGCTAGATTAAAAAGTGCCTGAAACTTGGTAGATGAAAGCATAAAGCTTCTATTTCCTTACGTCTCTGGTGGAAAATGCAATAAAAATTGAATCGATAATTATGTGAAAAAACTGTTTGATTTTATGACCATAAAGAAAGGAAATAATATTTTATCTAGAATCTAACATCCTTTTATTTCTTTAACAGCTATGTTATATTTGCCTTCATGTGTTACTGATAAAATAAACTTGGAATGACATGTTCTTAATAATGGAAAAATAAGTAGTAAGGATACTTTGGTACTTTATCCACTTGGTCTATTTTGCACATTTTTTAAAGATATAGAGAAATTATTTGGGAAGGAGATTAACAGTAATTTGCACAAAGTCTTCTAGCTCTGGAGATAAAATTCTTAGATGACCTAATTATAATGATGCTGAAGCTGAAACTAAAGATGTACTTCCTAACGATGGAAAAACCGTAATATAATGGATGGAAATTCGTGTACCAATTGCTAAATATGAACCACATTACGAGTTAGAACAGCGAGAAAATATTCTGAAAAATCGAAAAATTATGATATCGTATTACGAATTACAAACTTTAGAAGTTGCAGGATTGAGTGAAAACACAAAATTTGAACTTCATGTCACAAATTATTACAACTGTGCTACATTCAGACAAATCATTAAAAAAATCTGTTACTTCACTCTTCATTATCTGACCACATTCATCAACAAAATATATACCTATAAAATGGGAGGAACGAAATTTTCCCACAAGAATTGTGGAATACTAATCCTCCAAACATTTTCTCCAAGCCTGGGATGTATTAGTTTCTTACTGAAAGGTATAAAACAGTGTCAATAACAAAATTATTATCTATTTTCATCACATTGGATTGATAGTAACAATTATTACTACACTCTCCACTTACATTAATGGACCACCAATCAACGTTCAGTAATCACTCACAGATGGCAGGCGGCAGCACTAGCCGTGGAGGGGATGGAAGGGTATCGGGGAATGCAGACAATGGTGAAGTGAGTGTCATAATGCGGAAACGGGCGATTTATCTGACGTCCAAAAAGCCTTTGGCCAAGGGAGGAAGGATTTCCGAAACGGCTAAATTTGTGAACTGCTCGTGTTCCACAGTGGTGAAAGTACAATGTGCATGGCCAAATGTCGGAATGCAAAACCGGCGTCGAGGCGACTGTGTGCAGCACAGTGGTGAACGACGCATGCGGAGATTTGTATGGGCATCTAGAAGTGCTACTGTTGAGCAACTGACAGCCCAGATGAAACAAGAGGCTACCAATAATGCCTCCTTAGCTAGTGTTCAACGAACGTTGGTGCGTTTGGGCCTCTGTAGCAGGTGCCTGGTTCACGCACCCATGCTGACTCCTGTTCATCGCCAATGAGTACTGGAATCTGCACACCAGTACTGCAAATGAACATTCAGTGTGTGGTGACAGGTGTCCTGTTCAGATAGTTCATGTCTTATGCTCCATCAGAGAGATGATCGTTGGCGTGTACGGCGCGATTTGTCTGAAAGCAAACATCCCGCAACAATCGTCGGTTGGATCCAGTGTGGGGAAGGGAGCATTAAAGTCTGTGGAATGATTTCGTGACTTTTCTTAAGTGATCTAGTCATTCTGGAAGGGGGAATGGATCAGCGCAAGTATGCATCTATCCGTAGGGGCCATGTCTACCCTTAAATGGAGTTTGTTTTTCCTCGGCGTAATGTCGTCTACCAACGCATCACTCAGCTCGCGAGGTATGTGCTTGGTTCGAATAGCACACTACAAGTTTACCGTAGTCCCCTGACCACTAAATTCCCGGGGCATTAACCTCTTTGAATATCTGCGGGACACCTCAATCGGGCAGTATGTGTAATGGATATTCATCTGCGAAACCTAGTAAAGCTTGCCACGGCACTGGAGCCTGCATGGCTCCACATCTCTGTCACATCCTTCCAGAACGTCACTGACTTAGTTTCCTGTACGTCCGCGGTGCAGAAGACGGTTATTCATGCATGTGACAGGTGATCACATTAATGTGACTGGACCGCGTATCTGAAGTCCTTATTATTAAATGTTTGTGACGGACTGTCACTATATTGGTTTAAGTATGTAATGTCTTGGAAAGATTAGATACTTGTTGATTCTTGCAAAGGCTTGAGATGGTGATATGTACTCCTTCCCGATTTTTGGCAATTTTTAACGTGTGTTCTGTTTGCGTCTACATTAATGCTGTCATAGGAAGGACACTCTATCTATTAGAAACTTCACTTCATGGTCTGCCTCCTGTTTGTCTATCACATACGATATAATTATCATTTTTATATAAAATAAATTTCGTTATTTCACGTCCATGATCACAAATATTGTAGTCGTTGTGACCATAGACATAAAACAGAGAAATGTATTCTGTATTTTCGATCACTGTTCCATTCGCGACCAAGTCGCAACTTGTGTTTTTATACAAAACCAGTTGATTTTTCATAAATTTATTTGCAACTGAACACACTGCAATGCTTATTAAACGGAGAAGTGTGGCACGTTAACATAATTTGACAATTTGATGAACTGACGTACACTTGATATGTGAAGAACGGTAAATGACTAAATATAGCATGCGATATGTGGCAATAGCTTGTAACACGACTGCAGTTCACTTCCTGTTGTAAGATAAATTTTCCGCAGAAATTTTACAAAATATTTGTCATTTAACGCTTCAGAAATAAGTAACTTACAAAACATTTGTAGAATATGACAAGTAATGTTGTATTAAAATGTGGTCACGGTCTGGCTCTACATTCTTAGCCAAACTGAGCTCCGACGTCATCAGACGAAAATTTAGCCCAGGGGCAATCCTACCATCAGATCTCCAACACATCGTGTGTGTTACAGTCGTGCAAAAAGTTTTAATATTCGCTTATGCCCATAAAAGAATTACGATGCAGGTGCAGTTAATGCACTTGCTGATAAAAATTTCATTTAGCCATTTCGCACAGAAGGATGTATCTGACCCTGTTCCCAACACTCTTGTTCGTAACGACCACAAAACGTGTCACGCTATTTGATTGTTTCATCGATCTGCACGAAGAGGTGCGATGGGGGGCCCTTTCTTGTAACTCGCACAGCAACCATGAACAACAGCAAAAAGACAGCTAATTATCGCACAAATCTTTCACTTGCGTTTTTATAAGCAATTTCAACTTGAAAAATCTGAGAAATGTTAAGATTTTCTGTTTCAAGACAGAATAAGTAACTTTTTTGCTACGTAACTTGGGAACTATTTACGATTTGACTTCTTTCGGGCAAAACAGATGCCGCAGGTGGTTACAGCACTTACTTGTCACTGGTGGCTCACCTTCCAGCAGTGTGACGGAACAGTATTCCGCAGCTGCTGTCAGCAGACCTTCGTATCGCCCCTTAGTCTATCCAACAGCAGGCATTAAACCTGCTAATGTCTGCACCGCAACTCATCACCGGCTGCTTTCGCAACTGTGAAATCACTTCGCTCCATTCCTTGGTAAAGTCGGCCAAGGGTTCCAGACAGCACGGAGCTCAGAAACTCACCGGGCAAGGTATTAGGTGGCCGTCTTAGAGTATTTTAATGGTGTAGAACAAGTGTCAGGCAGTCATGTGATCCTTCATCTTCGATGTAATTCGTGGCAGTGCAGTGATGTGTAGTTGCCAGTTGGCTGCATGGATACATGGATCGACGTCGAAAAATGAGAGAATTGTGTTTGAACGCGCCCATGACCACACCTTGAACGAAGATTCTCGATTCGTTATGTCAACGCGGATTATCGGGTGTGTCTATAACAACTTGCAGCTGTGTAACTTAGCATAAAATTAGTTGTCGTCAAGAGATACAAACCAACAGGAACAGGAGAGAGTTGGTTTCAAACCTGACAAGAATTGCTGCGATCATTGCAGTGGCAAGTGCTTGCAGTGGACATTTGGAGTTGGGTACCTGGCAAAGGGTCATTGGTCACAGAGACACAAAACCGCACATCTTCAATAGACCAAACAACACAGGAACTGGATAATAACTGACTGGAGACGTGTAGCATGGTCCGACGAGTCGTAAGTTTGTCTCCCTTCCCATGATGCAAGGGTTCGAGTGCATTGACAGTCGAAAAGAGCTTTTAACCCGTAGAGTGCATAGGATGTAGTTTAGGCAAGAGGGGATTCTGCGATGTTGGTAGAGTTCTGCCTGCGCTAGTCATCGTTTTATGTTCCACGTGCTTCGCCAGTCACGCGTCGTTTTGCTCCCATGGTAGCAGAATACCGTAACTTAATCTTATTCATGTGTTCAATTTTGTTGTTAACTTTATCACTCATCTCATACCTGCTACTCATTATTTTCGTCTTTGCTCCTTTTATTGTCAGTATTCAACCTTCGCTCAGAAG
This sequence comes from Schistocerca gregaria, assembly GCF_023897955.1. Lineage (NCBI taxonomy): Eukaryota > Metazoa > Arthropoda > Insecta > Orthoptera > Acrididae > Schistocerca > Schistocerca gregaria. Next base: position 514,011,298 of record NC_064921.1, on the reverse strand, counting down.
ACCATTTTATTCAGTATATCCCGGAATACTTCCTCGTTTTCAGTGAGGATAGCAACGTCGTCAGCGAATCTTTTCGTTTATAGCCTTTCACCCTAAATTTTAATTCCACTTCTGAATCTGTCTTTTATTTTCGTCATTGCTTCTTCCACGTCGTATTTTACTGTAGAGAGGAAAGATTGTGTCTCTGCTTACACCCTTTTTAATGAGAACACCTCGTTCTTTGTTTTCTATTATTATTGATCTTTCTCAGTTAAATATTTGTATTTTAGCCGTCTTTCCGTATAGCTTACATTCACTTTTCTGAGAATTTCGATCTTCTTGCGCCATTTTATATTACCGAAAACTTTTACTAGATCGACGAATCCCATGAAAGTTTCTTGATTTTTCCTGCCTCGTTTCCGTTACCTGGGGAAACGTCAGAACTCCTTGTCTTACGCCTTGGCTTCTCCTAAAACGCGCCATTTTATGATAAATATAATTATTTTGGCGATCAAGAATAGTGTTTTACAATTTAGTGCCAGTATATTTGCAGGGGTCCTTAGAGACTTTTGTCTGAAGTGATAAAATGGGTCTCATAGGAGGAGAAACATTTTGTTCAAATGTATAAGTGTTAGTCAAATGAAAACTGGACGAACGGCAAAAAGAAGTGTAGTCGCCATAGCTGTTAACACGTTTCCCCCTCTGTTAGAAAAGCAGGCTACTGTCTGCTGGAAAAATGTTTGCGGTTGCCTATGGAACCATGACTGTAACCAGAAGTGTAGCCCTTAGTCCGAAGGCTTCCAAACATATAGGAATCACATGGGAAGAGACCGGTACTACACTACTGGCCATGAAAATTGGTACACCACGAAGATGGCGTGCTACAGACGCGAAATTTAACCGACAGGAACATGATGCTGTGATATGCAAATTATTAGCTTTTCGGAGCATTCACACAAGGCTGGCGCCGGTGGTGACACCTACAACGGGCTGACATAAGGAAAGTTTCCAACCAATTTCTCATACACTAACAGCAGTTGTCCGGCGTTGCATGGTGAAACGTTGTTTTGATGCCTCGTGTAAGGAGGAGAAACGCGTACCATCACGTTTCTGTCTTTGATAAAGGTCGCATTGTAGCCTATTGCGATTGCGGTTTATCGTATCGCGACATTGCTGCTCGCGTTGGTCGAGATCCAATGACTGTTAGCAGAATATGGAATCGGTAGGTTCAGGAGGGTAATACAACGCTGTGCTGGATCCCAACGGCCACGTATCACTAGCAGTCGAGATGACAGGCATCTTATCCACATGGCTGTCACGGATCGTGCAGTCACGTCTCGATCACTGAGTTAGCAGATGGGGGCGTTTGCAAGAGAACAACCATCTGCACGAACAGTTAGACGACGTTTCCAGCAGCATGGACTATCAGCTCGGAGACCATGGCTGCGGTTACCCTTGACGCTGCACCACAGACAGGAGCGTCTGCGATGGTATACTCAACTATGAACCTGGGTACACGAATGGCAAAACGTCATTTTTTCGAATGAATCCAGGTTCTGTTTACATCATCATGATGGTCGCGTCCGTGTTCGGCGACATTGCGGTGAACGCACATTGGAAGCGTGTATTCGTGATCGCCATACTGGCGTATCACCCGACGTGATGGTATGGGGTGCCATTGGTTTCACATCTCGGTCACCTCTTAATCGCATTGACGGCACTTTGAACAGTGGACGTTACATTTCAGATGTGTTACGACCCGTGGCTCTACCCTTCATTCGATCCTTGCGAAATCTACATTTCAGGAGGATAAAGCACGACCGCGTGTTGCAGGTCCTGTACGGGCCTTTCTGTATACAGCAAACGTTCGACTGCTGCCATGCCCAGCACATTCTCCAGACCTCTCACCAATTGGAAACCTCTGGTCAATGGTGGCCGAGCAACTGGCTCGTCACAATATGCCAGTCACTACTCTTGATGAACTGTGGTATCGTGTTGAAGCAGTATGGGCAGCTGTACCTGTACGCGCCATCCACGCTCTGTATGACTCAATGCCCAGGCGTATCAAGGTCGTTATTATGGCCAGAGGTGGTTGTTCTGGGTATTGATTTCTCAGGGTCTATACACCTAAATTGCGGGAAAATGTAATCACATGTCAGTTCTAGTATAATATATTTGTCCAATGAATACCCGTTTATCATCTGCATTTCTCCTTGGTGTAGCAATTTTAATGGCCAGTAGTGTATACGCAGGGTGTGTATAGGCTTCCCAGCGAAACTACTGCGTATAGTCGAAATAACCTTGGCAGCCTGTGGGCGGGATGACCTTACGTTGCGTCCATATAGCCTTACGTCAACAAGATCTCTACGAATGTATCCCTATTAGATTTCTATATTTTTGGAGCCCTGAAGATAGACATTCGTGACCATCGATTAGCTACAGGTGAAGAAGTGCACACCTGAGAAATGGTCAAGGTTCCGTAGACATCCGCAGACATTTATCCATGGTGGTACTGACCGGCTTACCTCAAAGAGGTAGGGCGATTAGTTTTAAAACAATACAGAGTTTAGTTACTTTTCTCCCTATCTGTATCATTTCTGTTTGACTGTCCTTAGAAAATGATTCAATTTCTTTCTAGCAAAACAGATGCTATAGCTCAAAGCTCTTAGTAGCTGTGTTACGCTGCCTGTCAGCTGCGTGACGGCGCCAAGGAATCAGTATTCCTCAGCTGGCGCCAGTAGACGGCCGCGTTGCCACACGTTCCCCGCAACTGAGGCAACCAGCAAGCATGACATCGAAAAAAGTAAAACGTCGGCGTCCGCAGCTCTTCAGCGGCTGCGTTCGCAACTATGCAGCCTCTTCGCCGCATTCTTTGGTAAAGTCGGCTGAAGGCTTTCAGGCAGTGCATGTCTTCTGCCAGTCGTGATCGTTTAGAGTCGAGGATGAATGCCTGCTTGGATGATATACGTGCTTCCAATACAAGATGTTTCCTGCCGCGATGATGAACATGAGGGTTTTGTGAGGAAATCTGCTGCGCTTCTCTCACTTTTACTGCAACATTTGTTTTTCCGTTTCAGAAACCAGACCTTAAAACGATATCTATGAATGTTCATCGTATGAATTACGCGTTTCTTCACCTTTTATCCAGTTTTTAATGTGTTCAGACACCAATAATATGTACGCAGTACTGTGACAAGATTGTGATGATGACAAACGCAAAGCTGTTCGTGTATAATGAACAAAATAAAACAAATATTTGCGATCTAGACTGAACTAATTAATAATAGCGCCAAAGTAACAGCAAAATGGTTGCATCACAGTAAAGGACAGTGATACAGAATCTGAGGTTGGACTTGGGTATTTAAGCCTTTTGTAATAAGTCTCTGCACACATTTTATACTATTTATTTAATAATTTACTAAACACAACAAGGACAATTTCGGCAGCGATATCTGCAGAATAATTTAAGAACAGCTGACGTGTGGTACACTACATGATACAACAAGGTAAATTACAGTTAATAAATAGTTATTTGTTCTATGTAATCAGACCGTAAACAATACCCGGTCGGAGGCCCTATATACAGAATTAATTATAGTTATTCGTAAATGACGCTGGCTACATGATTATTTCAATAAAACTAAAAAATTTTCATTGTTTTTAAGCAGTAAGGAATAACCAAAGACGTTTTCATTCATAACTGCACTAGAAATTGTTAGTTAAAAGAATTTCAAAAAGGAGAAAATTATTGCACTTTATAATCAGAAAATGTATTAAAGAAACAAACACACAATTTAAAAAAAAAGTGCTATTGAAATAGAATTTGAAGAAGGCAGTTTACACAAATATCACTGTCAACATAAGCAATGGCAACAAGGTCAGTCAAGTATTCAAAACGCATTCGTATCTGAAACTTCCTGGCAGATTAAAACTGTGTGCTGGACTGAGACTCGAACTCGGGACCTTTGCCTTTCGCGGGCAAGTGCTCTACCAACTGAGCTACCCAAGCACGACTCACGCCCCGTCCTCACAGCTGTACTTCTGCCAGTACCTCGCCTCCTACTTTCCAAACTTTACAGAAGCTCTCCTGCGATCCTTGCAGAACTAGCACTCCTGAAAGAAAGGATATTGCGGAGACATGGCTTAGCCACAGCCTGGGGGATGTTTCCAGAATGAGAAAGTGCAGAGTGAAAATATCAATCTGAAACATCCCCCAGGCTGTGCTTGGGTAGCTCAGTTGGTAGAGCACTTGCCCGCGAAAGGCAAAGGTCCCGAGTCCGAGTCTCGGTCCGGCATACAATTTTAATCTGCCAGGAAGTTTCATATCAGCGCGCACTCCGCTGCAGAGTGAAAATCTCATTCTCGCATTTGTATCTGTCAGCCAACAGCACCTCACAGGCAAACCTAAAATTTTTAACGTTAAATCCTTTAAAAGAGAGCAGAGGCAGCTGTCTGAATTTAGATGCAATTCGAGTTAAAGAGAAGTGCAGGAAATCTTAAGCATTAAGAGTCAGGTAAACACCAAGTAGGCTAGCAAGGAAAGACAGTTACGATATTGCAGTACCTGTGTTGCTCAGAAGTGTAATTCAACGTTTCCGCGTTGTGGTGACTACAGCCGTTATGAAATACATGAAATATATTCGCAATTACGAATATGGACAACCATAGCTGTATAATGGAATGACAATAATGAAAATTTCTGCCGGACCGAGAGTCGAATCTGCATTTCCCACGTGTCGCGGAGCTGTCGCCTTACCTTTGGGTTATGCGAGCGCGACTCACGGGCAGACCCAAAATTCCATGTCGTCAGCCATTTATCTACAACCTACACACGTACATTCGTTATGTGTATTCATGTATAGGAAATTTTCATTGTCGTCGTTTCATTTTACAGTTGATGCTTGTCAATATTCACAACTGCGAATACATTTCATGTATTTCATAATGGCTGTACTAACTGCAGTGGCTGTTCCTTCGTACACTCGTGCATGTACAAAGGAATATAGCATCGTACTTAAGAACAAAATAGGCACTGCATATTCGTATGTATCCGCCGACTCTGGGCAAGCGAGTTCGAATTAAAACGTCTCTCCTGTACGGGAATATACAGGGAAGCGCCAAAGAAACTGGTAAACCATTAATATTCAAATACAGAGATATGTAAACAGGAAGAATACGGCGCTACGGTCGGCAACGTCTATATAAGACAACAAGTGTCTGGCGCAGTTGTTAGATCGGGTACTGTGCTACAATAGCAGGTTATCAAGAGTTAAGTGAGTTTGAACGTAATGTTATAGTCGGCACACAAGCGATGGGACACGGCAACTACGAGGTAGCGATGAACTGGGGATTTCCCTTACTACCATTTCACGAGTGTACTGTGAATATCAAGAATCCAGGAAAACATCAAATTTCCGTCTTCACTGCAACCGGAAAAAGAAGCTGCAAGAACGACATCAACGACGAATCCTTCAACGGGACAGAAGTGCAACTCTTCTGCAAACTGCTGCAGGTTTCAATGCTAGGCCATCAACAAGTGTCAGCGTGCGAACCATTCAACGAAACATCATCGATATGGGCTTTCGGAGTCGAAGGCCCATTCGTGTACCTTCGATGACTGCACGACGCATAGCTTTACAGCTCGCCTGGGCTCGTCCACACCGACATTGGACTGTTCGTGACTGGAAACATGTTGCCTGGTCGCACGAGTCTCGTTTCAAATTGTATCGAGTGGATGGACGCGTACGGGTATGGAGACATCCTCATGAATCCAAATAACCTGAATGTCAGCAGGGGGCTGTTCAATTTGGTGAAGGCTCTGTAATGGTGTGGGGAGTGTGCAGTTGGATTCATATGGGACCCCTGATATTTCTCTACACGACTCTGACATGTTATACGTAGGTATGAATCCTGCCTGATCACCTGCATCCATTCATGCCCGTTGTGCAATCCGACTGGCTTGGGCAATTCCTGAAGGACAATGCGACACCCCACACGTCCAGAATTGCTTCAGAGTGGCTCCAGGAACACTCTTCTGAGTTTAAACACTTCCGCTGACATGAAAAGTATTGAGCATATCTGGGATGCTTTGCAACGTACTGTTCAGAGGAGATCTCCACCCCCTAATACTCTCAAGCATTTATGTAGAGCCCTACAGGATTCGTGGTGTCATTGCCGCGAGTACTACTTCATACATTAGTCGAGTCCATGCCACGTGGTGTTGCTCACTTCTGTATGCTCGTGGGGGTCCTACACGATATCACGCAGGTGTACCAGTTGCTTTGGCTCTTAAGTGTACATAATGAATGTTCGAGTGCGGCTTGTAGAGACATAGTTGACTACATATGGAGGTTCTTTACTTCACAAGGGTATGACTGTATGGACAGTTCTAATCTCAAGTATGACATTCGTACAACTAGCAGGAGTAAACTTAACCGCTCCGTTCGCTATCAACATTAGACTGGATAGAGCGAGCTCACCGTAGTGTCAGTAGGAAGTACAGCCGACATAGCTTACGATGAGGCTATCCAGTTCGAATGCAATAGGTAGGAAAAGTCCCCATTCTCACACCGTAGGATCCATAGTTGTCATAACACGGAGCCTTCAACAGCACAAGCCCACGATATCGGGTCACAATCACGCCGAAGACGACACTCGTACCAAACACTGTCGGCCGTTCCGTACTATAGCGCGCCAATGTGATACTTCTAATTAGTGGTAAAAGTGATTACAGTGACATAAGCTTAACAATGAATATTTACCACAAATAATGTATTGAAACTTCAGGTTTCTCGGTGAAATATAAAGATTCTATGAAGTAATAAAGTAACAGTTGTGTGACTAGGGCCTCCCTTCGGGTAGACCGTTCGAAGGGTACAAGTCTTTCGATTTGACGCCACTTCGGTGACTTGCGCGTCGATGGGGATGAAATGATGGTGATTAGGACAACACAACACCCAGTCCCTGAGCGGAGAAAATCTCTGACCCAGCCGGGTCTAAGGATTGACATTCTCCGCGCTGACCACTTTTTTTCTTTTCCTTCATTTTTTTTCGGTATTGTTCCTTGCGTTTGGTCTGGGCGGACGTCACAAGACAGCCATTCAAGTTGATTGTTGGTTCCTTTACTCAGTTTTTTTAATACAGAGGGCGAACAGCCCACAAGGGGTGGACATTCTATGAACTACTACATAGAGGCCATGTTTCTTCTGTCCTATCCCTTGTCTTCATGATCTTGTTGCATAGGTCTCGTCTTGCACTCGTGGCTCTGTACGCCACTCGCACTGCATGCTGCTTGCTGCATATTCGTGTAATTTGAATTACCGCTAAATAACAATTATCAGTGTCGAATTCTAATAGTTTGTTCTTGCTTTGAATTGGAACTTTTTTCCTCTTTTTACCATTTACTTAAATGCGGCCAGAGCTTGATAACGACGAAAGCTCGCATGGAATTTTAATCTATTTCCAAAAGTAGCTTAAAATTAGTTTTCTTTCATTTTTCGCGCTCTACATTCTGAACAGCCTGTATTTTAAAGTCATCTACGACGCACGATTTCACAGTTAACACAGCACGGTCATCTTTGATTGTTGAAAACTTATCTTTAAGTAAAACTACCCTAGCAGAAGCTTTCATTAACTTTGGATTGAGCCTGACTAAGCAATATTTGATAATTAAATGGATTTTCAATTTATTTCAATTCAGAAAGAAAATTGTATAATATCCATTACAGAGATAATTTTTCGTAGCAGTAAAATACACTCCTGGAAATTGAAATAAGAACACCGTGAATTCATTGTCCCAGGAAGGGGAAACTTTATTGACACATTCCTGGGGTCAGATACATCACATGATCACACTGACACAACCACAGGCACATAGACACAGGCAACAGAGCATGCACAAAGTCGGCACTAGTACAGTGTATATCCACCTTTCGCAGCAATGCAGGCTGCTATTGTCCCATGGAGACGATCGTAGAGATGCTGGATGTAGTCCTGTGAAACGGCTTCCCATGCCATTTCCACCTAGCGCCTCAGTTGGACCAGCGTTCGTGCTCGACGTGCAGACCGCGTGAGACGACGCTTCATCCAGTCCCAAACATGCTCAATGGGGGACACATCCGGAGATCTTGCTGGCCAGGGTAGTTGACTTACACCTTCTAGAGCACGTTGGGTGGCACGGGATACATGCGGACGTGCATTGTCCTGTTGGAACAGCAAGTTCCCTTGCCGGTCTAGGAATGGTAGAACGATGGGTTCTATGACGGTTTGGATGTACCGTGCACTATTCAGTGTCCCCTCGACGATCACCAGAGGTGTACGGCCAGTGTAGGAGATCGCTCCCCACACCATGATGCCGGGTGTTGGCCCTGTGTGCCGCGGTCGTATGCAGTCCTGATTGTGGCGCTCACCTGCACGGCGCCAAACACGCATACGACCATCATTGGCACCAAGGCAGAAGCGACTCTCATCGCTGAAGACGACACGTCTCCATTCGTCCCTCCATTCACGCCTGTCGCGACCCCACTGGAGGCGGGCTGCACGATGTTGGGGCGTGAACGGAAGACGCCCTAACGGTGTGCGGGACCGTAGCCCAGCTTCATGGAGACGGTTGCGAATGGTCCTCGCCGACACCCCAGGAGCAACAGTGTCCCTAATTTGCTGGGAAGTGGCGGTGCGGTCCCCTACGGCACTGCGTAGGATCCTACGGTCTTGGCGTGCATCCGTGCGTCGCTGCGGTCCGGTCCCAGGTCGACGGGCACGTGCACCTTCCGCCGACCACTGGCGACAACATCGATGTACTGTGGAGACCTCACGCCCCACGTGTTGAGCAATTCGGCGGTACGTCCACCCGGCCTCCCGCATGCCCACTATACGCCCTCGCTCAAAGTCCGTCAACTGCACATACGGTTCACGTCCACGCTGTCGCGGCATGCTACCAGTGTTAAAGACTGCGATGGAGCTCCGTATGCCACGGCAAACTGGCTGACACTGACGGCGGCGGTGCACAAATGCTGCGCAGCTAGCGCCATTCGACGGCCAACACCGCGGTTCCTGGTGTGTCCGCTGTGCCGTGCGTGTGATCATTGCTTGTACAGCCCTCTCGCAGTGTCCGGAGCAAGTATGGTGGGTCTGACACGCCGGTTCAATGTGATCTTTTTTCCATTTCCAGGAGTGTATATCTATGATCTCAGAATAATATTCCCAACTTTCACTTTACGTAAAGGATGTATTTGAAGTGAAATTCCAATTATTAAATTTAGCAAGAGAAGTTCATAATAATAATTGTTATTCATTCTTGCTTTCGCAATAATTGTTTTGAGAGATATTTTCTCAAGTTCCAGAAACAAAATCACTGAAGTTATGAAAAAGCTACAGGTGCGATCTAGTTTATCAGGGAGCCACGCGGAACCTTTTGTGCCATCGACGGTAATAAGAGCACAATCAATATTGACGTATCAGTTAGTAAATAAAGAAACTTTTTGTTATTATGCGTACATAGTAAAGCAGGAAAAATACATTATTAAATTTGTTTATGAGGGGGGGGGGGGGGGTTTACAGAGGTTGAGATTCGTTACCTAGAGCTGCGCCTTGCAGCAACAACAATGGCTGTAACCCTGCTGGACATCGGGTCGAACTGAGCTTCAATGACAGATACGTGCACGTCATTCCACGCTACTTATCACCTGGAGAAAGATGTGCCAGTCTCTCAGCAACCAATGATCAGATGTTTTCACTACGTGAGAGATAGTGCTGACCATTACAACAGACGAAAGCCCCTTACTGTCGACGTAGGACAGTCGAACATAGGCAACACACGTTACCTTGTTGAAAGGGTACCGTCAAGAAGGTCTCGAATATGGGGCGTAGCCACCGATCTGAAATCATCAGAGATGTGACGGCTACTGTCCATATTATCAGCTATGCGATCCACAAGCTGTTGTGTAAGCAATGGCACGCATACTATGGAGCAAGACGCTGAGCCCACATGAATATGATGACTGCACTCTGGCAACGTTCGTTCTCCTTGGTGCTTCCGAACACGGGTATGTCCATCGTGATGCTGTACGCAGAACAGAGTCTCGACTGAAAAGATTACGTGCCAGTGCCGTGTCCATTACCGTCGCTTAGTGCATCACTGATGCCGCACCTCTTTCTGTTGCGCCCTCAAGGGAAAACGCAACAACGCTCGCCGTCCTGACAGTCCGTTGTTGAACCAGATGCCGTGGCGCTGGAAGTGTGTCTGCTCATATTGCTGGGAACAAGCCGATTTTCACACTCAAGAGACTTATTTCTCGTGATTATACGGTTGTGTACAGTCGGGCGAACGATATTTGCCCTCTCGGGTGACGGTCACGTGGAACTTTGAGATCTTGCATACCGTTGAGAATTATCCTACAGAATCGATGTATTCTGTATTCGGATGACCGTCGTGGGATCCCGAGCAACGCGAGAAACCATATCACTCATTTATGATTCACAATCTGGACAGGGCACGATCCTGCCGCAGTCGAATTCCGACACTTTCTGGCAAACCGTTCTCCTTCTAACACGAGGCAAATAAGTAACCTTGAAAAGTAACTTCTGAATGAGAAAGAGGATGAGTAATGTTTCCTTATATAAAGAACGTAGATGGCATTACCCTTAACTAATTTGTACAGTTGTGCTGAAATACTAATCATCTACATATTGTAATATGTCGTAGCCAATATGCCGACTTGACGTTTCTTGCAAGACGTATTCTGGATGTTGCAACTTTAGAGACCTTGCAATGTAGTATGTTGACGCAGCTGAAACTGCTTAACTTGTCACCCCGAGGAGTTAAAGATTTTACTTCTATCCTCTTCAGCCCAAAAGTGACAATACCCTTTACATTTCGGCTTAAATCCTAAATTCACGTTTTGCTTTTGATTTTTCGTGGCATTGCTCTAGCCTGCTACATCTTTTAAGTATCTTCAGGTGATTGGGTTCATATGGCTCAAATAGCTCTGAGCACTGTGGGACTTAACTTCTGCGGTCATCAGTCCTCTAGAACTTAGAACTAATTAAACCCAACTAACCTAAGAACATCACACACATCCATGCCCAAGGCTGGATTGGAACCTGGTAACGTAGCGGTTGCGCTGTTCCAGACTGTAGCGCCTAGAACCGCTCGGCCACTTCGGCCGGCTCAGGTGTTTCGTAATTAACGTCATGAACGAAGCTGAGAGTAATGAGTGCACAGGTTTCAGTAACGAAACAGATCATATTTCGTAATACAAAAATGTGATCACTTCCGTGAATTAAATTTAGTTTTACTGAACACGGCGTTAGTCACACTGAGGTCTCAGGTTTAGGTCTGATCATAGTGCCACTGCAGCGTCCACGAGATTGACTTGAACACTCGTCGACTATCGACCAGAGCAATCAACCTCCATTGTCCAACAGCGCCCTTGACAATCATCGATAAACTGAAGCAGATGCTCATTAGTCACCACATTTCTGACGCAGAACAGCACCGCGCCATATTTGTTCTCACTGCACTGTTAGAAAGCAACAGTGCTACCTCGTATGTACGTATGTCATCGAGAGAAGTCGTCCAGCGGTGAACATCATTTGTATGATTTTCTCTTGTTTTCTGCTGTACGAAAACTTCCTGAAACTTATTCTCTTCAGCGACAGTACAGAGACATAATAAGTGCCACTGAAGGTACGTTCTCAGTATTTAATTCATGTTTAAGTGACACCTACTCAATGCAAAGATGAAGAGCAACTTCATTCAGTAATCTCCTCACCAGTCCCCATTTTGCATTATTTGGTGCTTTTGTAAACGCTGTTTTGGTCAACCTCATCCTCTCAGATCTTCCTCTTGTTTAGTTAGCTACGTCTTTGTTGGTGGTTCAGCTGGTCTTCTGTTCTCACGACCTACTTACATTATAGCTCTTGCTTACATCTCTCCTCCCGTCATTCTTGTGCGCAATATTCTATTCACACAATTTCCCCTCACATTTTCTACAACCGCGGGGTCCTATCTCACGTTGCACGCTAATTCCTGGTACTGAGCTATTCCGCTGTGTCAATCTCTCCTGACTGCTCCCAGTATCCACCTTGCTTAAAAGTATGCTGATGAATTACGTTCCTACGTTCGGAAGCATTTGGCGTTATGACTCACACGCCAACGTTCACGACTGTTTCTCGTTATACAGATGTTCCTAAACATAAATTTATCAGCAGTCGGTAATAACACTGTGAATCGCCTACAATATGCTCCTAATTTAGTCATTTAAAACTAGTATCGTCAATAACCTTGCGTCTATATCCCCGCAGTTTCATGCGTTCAAAATTATTATTACATTATTTCGTTCCTTTGTTGATAATATTGTTACGTATGAGGTAGCTCCACTAACATTCTCTGTACCCATGAATGTATTTCATTTCCATTCAAAAACTGTTTCATATATGCCTGGTGCAGTATTCAGCCTACTATACTGCTCATTTAATACTTTTTATTTAGTTTGCGACAAATCATATTTTTCTTAATTCGGCTTTTATGTCAGAGTTTAAAATAATACGCCGTTTCCTGTGACCAAAGATCTGAGAATTACTGCAACAAAAATTAATCTTTCAGTTCCTGTAGCGGATGAATCATTTTCTTTTGTGAAAATGTAAGTAGGAGGTACAGACATAGAAACGAAGTGGTTCTGATTCGGTTTCACACGCATGCCTATGCTTCACCTGAACTGACTTTATTAAAGCATAGGAGATATAATACAGAGACCCTTACTGTTGTTCAATTACGCATCTCGCAATCCAAGTTGGGAGTGATGGAAACGAACGGTGGCATATTATTAAGAGATATTAAAGGCTTTAGGGATTATTACTCTGCCAGCGGTAGCTATGTACTTGTTCAGTAGCAGTGTGAACAGCATGATTCTACGATCTACCGGTTCTTGCTGTATGTCTGACTCAGATGGTAACATTATTGAGCGTGAACCAGAGAATACAGTGTATGCATTCCCAGAAAGGTAGAAAGAGCTGTGAAAATTAGAAAAGAAGGATCTCATGCCATGCAAAAGACAGTCTTATCTTTTTGTGTTTTAATCTTCTTTCAACAGTAATGAAATTGATGTACTACTATCTAGCTGTATCACGACGTAGAATTTTTTCTACGATAATTTCTTCAGTAGCGATTGTAGAAACTAATGGAAAGTTTGCACCAAGTGCAACTACTTGTAGTATATAAAACTGTACTTCTCTTTTTATAACTTCCAGGGGTAGTCACGTGTTTTCAGACTGGCCTCAGCTGCCTGCTTCCACAATATTATCAGTGCACTTAATTTTCAGTATCATCCTGTAGCATCATATATCAAACGACTCAAATCCAAATTTTCCCTCAGTCCGTGATTCACTTAAATAGAATGCTGTGTTCATAAACGCATATCTCAGAAATTTCTGTTCAAAGTAAGGCCTACGGTTTTAAAGTGGGATATGTACGCTACGTAAAATTACAGGTAAAGAGATTCGTAGTTCACTTCATGTAGTGCAGTGGATTTTGAACATGCCTTTTTACTTACAGAAACATTTGCCTCTTTTTCTGCCGGGTACTATCTCTCGCCTGTTTGCAGGCTCTCCACAAAGAGACAGATATTCGAGTCCAGGTAGAAGACAAACTTTTCATCATTACTGGATGGGCACGAGGAGGAACGGTAGAGGCAGTCAAATTTCTGATTACCTGACTTTGGACCAACGTGAAATTAAGGTTAATTTTCAGACCTCTTCTCAGTGTCTCATGAAATGAGAAACCGTGGCACTGCTAATGATGAAGGTCCGTCGTATGAGAGGGTAAGGTTTCTCAGTGGTTCGCGTTGTACTTTTCGAGAGCGGTGGACTACGTGTCGGCACAATTTCTGTTGTCATCTTTCTCATATCTTCATCATGATTGACAGCGACAGAGCAAACAGAATACTCCACTACCATCACAGTAGCTGTTACGATACAAGTACATTTGAGGGTCTTGACACACAAGAAGCAAAGGCTTGAACGAAGACATGAGCGACACGACTAAATGAAAAAGCAAACGAAAAAAAAAAATCTTCTCTCTTGAAAAATTGATGTTAGAGCAGTCCAATTAAAGCTTTGTGCTCCAACGTCAAGTTAACATTGCAAATAATACTGAAGCAAAGACACACTTAAAAATGAGTTCAGAAGAGGTCCATCCATATCCTACATGTTCATTGAATGAAATCATTCTCCTGTTTGTTTTATCGTAAGAAATTTCACATAACATCTGTACATTTTAGAGTAGGCTCTAGAGAGACCGTGATATGCAATGTACTCAGTTTTCTTCGTACTTGAACACTGCTGTAAAAATTTAACATGAGAATCCGTTACTGTTCACTTCACATCTTGTTTTCTCCACTGATTAACGAATAATTGGAGTCGCTTTAAATTAAGCGAGTGTCAACTCCGCCATGTGTCCGCATTACGTGAGGCACACATCAGTTGCTGGTCTGTGAGAACCATGTTTACGCCATTCCCTTCGCCGATGTGTTAGGTGCTGATAGAGCACGAATTTCTGTCGTGAGCGTCGAAACAGAGCAGTGCTGGTTGCCAAAACAGTTTTCAACGATTGGTTGTCTCTTCTAGTTACGATGTGGGGTTCCCTTCGTCATCTTTAGTCAATGGACAGACGTCCATCTTACTTCGAAGTTCTAAATATTAGACTCGCGCAAGTGTAGGAAGACTGAGAACGTCTGTACACACTTGTTACATGTGTAGCATCCAATCAAGTGACATTGTTTAGTATCTAAGAACGGCAAGTACTGGTATCTCGCTGTGTTTATGTTTCCGCACATCTTTCACTGAGGTAGGTAACTTTCCCACTTTCGAATATCCACCAATTTCAAAGTACTTAATTGACGGAAATCGTGAAATAACAGTGCATTATTGGTAATGATGATGATGACAACGTTCTATTGGAACAGATCAATATCTGATTTTCTGTGGTCGATTACTCGTCACGTCATACTGTTAGTGGACTACTTTATCAGACCCTAGTGTAGCACTGCATCTTTAGCAAGCTAAACGTGTCTCGTCGTTTCGAGATACTATGAAGAGTATTACGTTCCACCGATGATATTATAATTTTTGAGCAAAGACGCTGAACAACGTGATAATCTTTACAGCTCTCCGTAATTGTTTTGATTAAACATAAAACACAAAATAAGTAAATAGAATAATCATATGTGCGCAATGAATATCTTACTTATGCACAGTAATTTTCTTAATTTTGGTAAAAACCTCAGCATGAAACCGGAAGACATGGAAGATATATTTCTAGATATGAGTTACTCTACTTCGAACTTATAAGAAACAGTTGAATTAAAGGTCAACTAATTATATAATTTGTTCTCTTTATAGTGTAACCAAATAATTTATTGACTGTTCGAAATTAGTTAATCCACGAGGCATAAACGGTAATTACATTTCACTCTCTGTGATCGATAGGCTCTGCGCTGCTTCTAAACTTCGTGCAAAAGTATTAAAATCGAGTGGAAGATTATGGGGAAGGACAACGGCCGTGTTGTTGTGAACGGAAGCGTGCTCAAATTTGCCTTCAGCTATTCCGGGAATATGCGGAGAACCTAAATCCGATTAGACAACCTTAATTCCTCTCTAATAATAGTCCTACACTGTGAACAGCAGCAGACAATAGTTAAAATACACTAACTTCCTACAGTGCATTTCGAAGTATATTAAATCATGTTCTGAGACATGCCTTCTATGTCTTATGATTTGACGCTAGTCTCAGTGGTTATAATGTTCTGACCAAAATTAGGAAAATCTCAAAACTACAGAATACATGAATTTCTGAAGCGAATAACAAACACAGACACTTTAGAAAGGTAAATAATATATACTATCGGAGTGGAATTCATATTAATTATCTTGTAGAGCGCTTTATCAATGCTGTAGCGCTGCGCGGGGTAGCCAGGCGGTCCAAGGCGTCCTGTCACGGTCCGCGCGGCTTGCCACGTCGGAGGTTCGAGTCCTCCCTCGGGCGTGGGTGTGTGTGTTGTCCTTAGCGTAAGTTAGATTAAGTAGTGTGTAAGCTTATGGACCGATGATCCATGCAGTTTGGTTCCATAAATTTACAAATTTTCCAATGCCGTAGCTCTGCAAGAGCCAGAAACATTAATGAATTTTTAAAGCTAATGTTAAAATAAATAAAGGTTTAGGCTAAGATTTATTCCTTCAAGAAACTACTTCTGAAATAGTTATTATTCTTATTTCTGTATACCGAAATATTTTTCAATACACTCTCTGTCTCTCAGTGGCATGTTATACACAGTGATTCACGTAACATTTTCATCTCAAAATATCGGTACTCGTTTAATATACTGTAATTCTGAGAAAGTTTTCACTTTACTTCTTAGCTGTATTAGTTACAGAGACGCTAGCGTAAACTTCGCTTTTTGGAATGAAACTATAATCATTTCCACGGATTATATCTTAATTCTAGAAGAGATAGATTCCACAGCGTTTCACTTTCCAAAACCGATTACTAGTTTCTGAGTAATTATAATATTTAGAACAAGACTTATCTGTTTTGAAGATGAAACCGATTCCTGTATTATGCCGAAGTTCGTGATTTCATAACCAAATAAGCTAACACATAACATCAGATAAGAAGGAAACTGAACATTACTCCGCCACAATGCTAGCATAAATGGAGCACAGAGGAAATGTGGCTTTCATTCTGCCAGTGTCGTTCACCCCCGTCGAGTACCATTACTTACAAAAGAAAGTGTCATTCATAAACTAAGAGCAATTAGATATGGAACTTATTAATGGAGAATGAGGAAGGAACACGAGGACAACAGATGACTTGTGCGTGAAAAGCTATCCCGACAGACTGTGTCAACAAGATTCACAATTCAGCAAATGAGAAAAGAGTTACTACTGGAAGAGTACTAGACACAGCGTAAGTAGGAAGAATGCAACGAGAGGAGTGTACGAAATTGTTGCTCATAATCCATGTGCTAACGGGAGTGCCTCTACGTGTTACTTAACCAGCCGGTTAAGCAGAGGGACTGCAGAAGGCGCATGGAATTCCGTCGCTCGGTTCTGATGCTATATAAGGGCTATAGGTTCTTTCCCCAAAGAATTATCTTTACCAATGAACGTACCTTTAAGAATCATAAAAACTTGTATGTAAGTAATACGCTTTATTAAGCCAATAAGAATCCGCACTGACTGAGGCTGTTAATGATCGCCGGCCGTTGTGGCCGAGCGGTTCTAGGCGCTTCAGTCCGGAACGGCGCTGCTGCTACGGTCGCAGTTTCGAATCCTGCCTCAGGCATGGATGTGTCTGCTGTCTTAGGGTAGTTAGGTTTCAGTAGTTCTAAGTCTAGGGGACTGATGACCTTAGATGTTAAGTCCCATAGTGCTCAGAGCCATTTGAACCATTTGTTAACGATCAGTGGCAGTGGAGTGTGAATGTTTGGTACGGGGATATTGGGGACCAAGTCACCGTTACCTACTTCAGTAACGGGTAAAAGATACGCACAATTTATTACCGTACTGCTATCGACTTTCCCGGAGGGAGTCCCAGTTAAAATACTTAGATGTATGTGCTGCCAGTATAATGCGTGCCCGGTTCACTATTCGCTTGTGGAGGGGAAATAGTTCGCCCAGTTCTTTCCCGGCCACCGGATAGAATGTGAAGGCGTTATCAGTTGGCCTGACTCCCCTGATCTGTTTTCTCAGGATTAAACTCAAAGATGAAGTCTGCACTCAAGTTTAGATGATCCACCTCGATTTAAAACATCGCACTGTTGTAGCAGTGATATCGAAGGAATCTCTGTCTGTATAGAAGTTCTTGCACCAGTGACTGCAAACGTTGCGTGATTGGTTGGGGACGGGGGATTAAGTAACTAAATAACGAGACCGTCAGCTCCTCGATCAAGAGACAGTTCGTTTGGAGTTAGTGAATTTAGCCACAAATTCTATAGAATTACGGGAGTATGTAGGTGTGGTAAAATCGAAGAATTGTAACCAATATTATAGCCAGGGCTGAGAAATCGTTTATAGAATTATGACAGTACGTAGGTCAACGAGCAGACGACGACCCCCCTCAGGGATCATCTGTGGCGAGAGAAACCCCACCTGCATCTGACCTCCCGCCAAACAGATGAAGCGCGAAGACAGTTGCAGAGTAAAGAATGGCGTCTAGCCGGGAAGTACGTGACAGTAAAAGTGAGAAAGCTAAACGTATTGTACAAGAATTGGACCAACAATAATGAAATGAGGTGAGAGAAATAATCAGTCTGTGCGATGCCGGGCCCTGCGAGTGTCCCCCCAGGGCCCCCGCACGAGACGGGAGCGTCCCCTCCCACAGCCGTCTTACTCCACGATCCGTTATAGACCAAGTGTAAAAGATGGGAATGGCACCCACTATTCATTGGATTGCTAGCGCTTTATTCGAAAGTAGCGTACGGTAGAAAAAAGGGCAAACCTTGTACAGAACCAATTAAAACAGAGTGAAAGAGGTTTGTAGAACTGTCAGGTGTCTGGCTGAGTCAAGCCGTAAACGTTCCACGACATTTCACCAGTCAGACTCGTGGCCACTTTCAAATGGCTAGTGTTTTCCTCCCGAAAATCTGTAAAAGGGGACATTGGACGAGAGTCTCTTCCCTTGCCAAACGTTGGGCCAGTTCATTTCTCAGAATATCCATTTATCTAGGGGCACAGATAAAGACAAATGATGTCAGAACAAGATTATGAGAAGCAGATATCACAGGGCGACAAGAGCAACATCGATCAGTACCTTGAATGGCTATAAACTAAAACGTGGTCGAGGGAGGGCAGTTTAATGAAAAGTAGGGTTCTGTTAATGGCTATCAGATAAACCGTGAAACACTACAGGTTCCCAGCAACAAATGTTGTTCCTCACTGGGGGAATATTTGAAACTATATCCCATCCTATCCATACTTCAATCAGCGTTAATGAAGGTATCTTCCAGTTGCTCTTGAACAACTGAGAGGAACGGTCGCTAAAACGTCACTGGCGCGACTGAAACTTTAGGTCTTTGAAATAGATGGGTTCTAAGTCGTTGCCCGGTTACCAAACAAGGGAAGGTATGCGGGAAAACACGGGGAGCACGTTTTAGTGATGTAGGCGGAAGTCCTGGCAGAGAGCCTCGAGACACATACGAAGTGAAAATGTTACCCAAGGATGGGTTTGTTGGGGTCGATGTCTTCTGTTATGCAAAAGCAATTTGATAAGTTAGACGATTAGGAAATTGTTGGATGGTGACTCTGTAAATGAGAAGGAGCTGGTAGAGTCGAAATTGCTGAGGTAGGCTCCATGCTGCAGCAAGGAGAATTGTCTATGAGACTAATCTGGAAGCTGCCAATGACCTGTCTCACTCTGTGGTGATGTACTGAGTGCAATAACTTCAAAGCTGAAGGTGCCACTGAGGTATAAACCGACAACCATAGCACAATCATGACGAGACCAGATTCCCGTAAGAATGGAGAAGAGTAGTGTGATCTGCATTCCAAGATGTGTGGGCTAGGAAGCACAGAGCATTAAGTTGTCATGTGCAGATAGTCTTTGGTTGGCGAATGTGGGCAAACCATGTCAGCTTTTTATCAAAGAGGGGTCCCTAAAGTCGGGAATGTGCAACGACGTCCATGATCGTGTGTACTCAAGTAGAGCCGAGGTATAATGACAGCTGGCATGGCTCACGTTTTCGCGGAATTGAACTGAAAACGAAGCAGATGTCTTTTGGATTACACCATATAGCTGTAGTTTTGCCAAGGCTACAGATTTGGAGCTATAACAAACGCAAAAGTAGTCGTCATACAGAGTAGGGATGACCAGAGGTGCGATGGAGGTCACTAGTCCATTGATGGTGATGAGGAATAGTGTAACACTCAGCATTAAGCCATGCGGGATGCTGGGACGCCGTTCTCTTCATCCCTTTGGGAATTGTGATGTGCCAGCTCTAAGCTGAAACAACCAGTGGAATAAAAAACTGGCTGATATAAATCAGTATGGGATATTGAAAGCACAGTTATCGAGTGTGTGTAAATTTTCGTGGCGCCAAACGGTGTTGTATACCTTATGTAGGTCAAAAACACTTCAGTGAGGTGACGGCGTTTAGGAAAAAACACTTGGACTGCAGTTTTCAAAGTAACTAGGTAGTGCCTTCCAAGAACCATTTAGATAGAGGACAAAAAGTCACATAATTGAGACGCCAGCATAAATTTTGACGGCTACCATCTTGTCAAACAGACTGCAGAGCACGTTGGTGATGCTAATCAGTCGGTAGCTGTCCATGGACGTGGGTTTTTGATTAGTTTAAAGATAGAAACAATGATATCATCTCGCTACTGCGAAGTTAAACATCTTGTAAACAAATACGGTTGAAGACCCTGGGGAAATCAGATGTTGAATCATGTGATTGTGAATCGAATAAGAGCCTGCATACGAAACATGTGATTTTCCCAGTCAATGAAAGGGTCATTATATAATTCGGCGTGAGAAGGACGGTAAAGGACAATTTCCTTTTTATGTGTTCGGAACGTAGTCTAGTGCGAAGAGGGTGTAAATGCTGTCGCGAAGTGAGTGGAAAGGTATTCAGTTGAGAACCAACTCGTTGGTACAAATACTACCGTCAAGAAGGATAACCGGAACAATTGTTGATCTTCGACGGCCCACTGGGCTATTAAGTTTGGCCTACACCTAGGATGAAAATAGATACTTTACCAAGGAAGAGACATAGTGCCCTCAATACTTACTTTCACTCTATTTAACTAGATAGCGAGCCCGGAGCCACATAAATGTGATGAGGCTGGTCCTTGAAAGATGCTGCTTGATATGTTTCCCGGCTCTTTGACGACCCTGAATAGCTGTTGCAATGTCTTTTGAGTACCATGGCACCGGCCAGTGGTGGAGGGTACCTATAGATGGAGGAATAGCAATTACAGCGTCGCGTTATAAACGTCTCCCGCAACCTCGATGACGCAATCTGAGACTGAAAGAAGAGGGCATATGGTCGATAACCGAAAAGATGCCATTGGTGGCACTGAAGTGGGTCGGGGTACCGTCACTGAGGAAACACAAATGAAGTCGTGAAAGAAGTTGATCAACGAGAGGGCTCATACAAGCCCCACGGGGATCGTGCATATTAAATATTCCCCAGGTAGGAGAAAAGCAGAAGGCAAGGAATTTCTGTATTAAGATGGTCATGTCAAACTATGTAAGTGCTGTTTCTGGGAATAAATAAACGTTACAAATGGTGATCACTGGGGTCGTTTGTACTATCACTGCTATTTCTTTCAATGTTGGACACAGAGGAATCCATTCAGTGATGACAGCTGTGTGAACCAGTGTACAGAACCCTCCACATGTTCTCACATGTGGAACTGTTCTAAAAGAATGCACCGTAGCCTCGAAGAATTGGAGCAGTAAAATATGTTTATTGGAAAGTAGCACAGATCATAGAACCGGAGGAAATTAATTATTAAAGCTCCAGAAGGTGACAGTAATATGTATTGCGATGACATTGAATTATCACGTTAAGAGCACACTTGTTAGGCGCCAAGAAGGCAGGAGGATGTGTTACACACCACTTCTGGGTATGTATCAACATCAATGACCTTCGGTTCACAATCTGAAGGCGTCGTGCTATTAGATGCCTCCGTGGTTACCGGAGTAGCCTTCTTCCGAAATTTCATCTTGTGCTCATTCACAGATTTTGGCGGTCGAGGATCCTATGGGGGCTTATCCGCTATGGATATAAGAAGTGAAGAGGATCATGCAACCCTGGGATCCACAGTTCATGGCTCCGTCAACCAATGCTTGGTGTAGATTTCCAGGAAGATGGTTCCAGCAAGGGCCCCTACCACCGATAGATGCTGAAGGAAGATGCTGTTCCTCCGGCCAGGTGAGGAGAGTAGAGGTTCCCGAAAACAATGCTGCAGGAACCTAGAGAGGGCAGAGTTTATTGTGGCCCGCATCTCGTGATCGTGCGGTAGCGTTCACGCTTCCCACGCCCGGGGTCCTGGGTTCGATTCCCGGCGGGGTCAGGGATTTTCTCTGCCTCGTGATGGCTGGGTGTTGTGTGATGTCCTTAGGTTAGAAAGGTTTAAGTAATTCTAAGTTCTAGGGGACTGATGACCATAGATGTTAAGTCCCATAGTGCTCAGAGCCATTTGAATCTTTTTTTTTGTTGAGTCTATTGCTTCCCATAGTCTATGTGCTTGGTACTATCAACGACTTGGCCATAGCAGTGGCGCACTTCGATGTCACTCAGACAGGGTATACATGTGATAGTATTTTTCAGAATATTGGAGACTGCGTAAACGTTCAATTCCTGGATTTTGCGTTCCTTAATTTTCTTAGCACACTTCGCGGATAGAGGAGGGTGGTAATTTTCCTGATTAACACAGGCAACTAGAAGCGCACTTGTTGAGTTTTCGATAATTGGAAGACCACAATCTCCACGAATCGGGTCGTAAGCACCCCAGGATCACAAATGGCCGAACCACTGGTGTTCAAAACACCGCATCGGGGATGGAAAATACGGTTTCATATTTCAGCGCTAAATCACGAGTTTGACCTTTTCTCGAAGCGAATCCTCAGAAGCTAAGGTGTTTTCCCCAGTGTCAAGCATGTTGTCTAGCGGACCCCGACGTACGAAAAGGATCCTACATTTCTCCAAATTTTCACGTAGTTTTTTTCCCCTCTGCAGCTTTTAATTCCTGCGAAAATCATACCATTACCATGTTTAGACTCCTACGGTGTGTAGTAGGGACACCACAAGTCCTTACAAGATGGCAAAGCACGGGGCTGGGTAGCTTTCGCAGTTTTAATTAAGATGGAAGCACTTCTACGTCTTCAACATTTTCCACAAAGAACATTTGCTTATTTGAGAGAGAGAAAACTTCTTCTGTTCGACTGTAAATCAGGGACTCAGTGGAGAACGTTTCTACACGATATCCGCCATCATGCAACTTACTCTGACGGGGGTTCTCCCCATAGGGGCTACCCAGCCAGAGCAACGGCTATGGCAGCGAAACTTGGTAAATATGCTAATGCATTAATGCAGATCCGATTCAGCATGTAAAATATTAGTTTCAATTTTCGCCACCCAGTGTAAATCTGGCGCCGTGAATGCAAGAAAGACGTAAAGAAATTTTTCTATATGTAATAGAATAGGAACGAGTCGTGGGCAGAAAAAATCAAACAAGTGAGAAAGGCATAATGTTGATTTTATCGTTAACCATCTTGCATGGAATCAGTGGTTTCCACACACGCGCGCTCTTCCAAAGCAGGAATCACATGCTATACAAAGAGGTCGCATTATTATGCAGGTGTCACAACACTCCAAAACGCTACAGTGAGTGCACCGGCTCTTCTTGCACAGCAAGCGGTTTAAAAATATCCCAAATTCAGTAGTTTTGTTACTCATTATACCCTGTACTTCAAAATGAGCCTCGTCACTACATAGATTACTGCCCAACCACATGATTTCAACTTCGATTCATGCCAGAAACCGAAAAACAAATTCAGAACGCTGCTGAGGATCATGAGGTTTCAGTTGTTGCACCTTCAGGGTCTTGCACGGGTACCAGTGTAATACAGACCGCAAAACTCTCCATAGTGTTTATCAAGGAATATAAAATTCTAGTGACGCTGCACGAGAATAAGCTCTGGTCGGGGAATGCGCTGCATGGTCAGTTAGAACAACAGCGATATCGTCAATTAACTTCTACTGGGATAGGACGCCTTCGTTCTCCAGGTGTCACACTAAGTTCACAAGCATTTTCAAATTTCATCATTACTTCTTCAAACTCTAGTGCTACTGAAGCCACGATCACCAAGGAGCCACATCATTGTACCCGTGTACCAAAACAAAGCACGTATTTCCAGCTAAAATATGCTCAAACGAAACTAGGAGAACCACAACAACGATAAAAAGATATGCTAAAGGACAACAGGTCAAATTGAAACTGTTATCTGGAAAATCCCTGCACTTAATAGTGCAGTATGGGGTCGCAGTGTTTGGGAAGGAATACAGAGCTTCGAGCCACTGAGGCGTAAAACAGAAACTGACAAGTGTAATGCTAGGAAACAGCGGGAGTTCCCAAAGATAAGCAACACTACACAGTCAGTCCTCATCAGAACAAAAGTGTACCAAGAATGTGGAAAAATCTGCAACCCCATATGAATAGCTTGTGTAGTCACCTAAGATCCCACAGACACTGAGTTTCTAAGAGGACAATGATACTCGACAGTGAGTGATAGCCCATCATCACTATTAACACTTGTCGCAACGGGTTCCGGGCGGCGTACGGCTGTGGTGCATCGTACTGTATCAATGGCGGCAACTTGAGAAGCACAGTGACATAAAGAGACATAACGAAATGTTACTTCAAGGACAGCTCCGAGCCAGACCTCCCGCTGTCCACAAACCACTGCCATTTTCGATTTCAGTAGTGTCAAGCGAAGCCTAATTGGATGGCAGGGTGGAGATGTGTTGTGTTTCCTGATGAAAGCTGGTTCTGGTTCGGTGCCAGTGACAGCAGTATGTTGGTTATAAGGAAGCGAGTTGGAGGCCTGCAACCAACCTGTCTGCGTTGGAGACACACTGGAGCTACACCTGGAGCCATGGTCTCTGGCATGCGATTTCGCATGACAGCAGGAGCACTCTCGCGGCAAACCCACGCACCCTGACTACACATTTGTACGTCAGGCAGCTGATGCGACGTGTTGTTCTGCCATTCACGAACAGCAACCCAGGCGATGTTTCCCACAGATTAACGGTCGCCTACATATCGCTGTTGAAACCCAACAAGCTCTAGAGTGTGTCGACAAGTTGCCTTGGCCTGCTCCATCACCAGATCTGTCTCCAACCGAGCACACATATAAGGCTCATCGGACAAGAACTCCAGCGTTATCTAAAACTAGCGTTAATCGTCTCTATATTGACTGACCAAGTGCAACAAGCATGGAACTCCATCCCACAAACTTACATCCAGCACCTGTACAACACAAGGCATACACGTCTGCACCGAGCGAGGTGGCGCAGTGGTTAGCACACTGGACTCGCATTCGGGAGGACGACGGTTGAATCCCGCGTCCGGCCATCCTGATTTAGGTTTTCCGTGATTTCCCTAAATCGCTCCAGGCAAATGCCGGGATGGTTCCTTTGAAAGGGCACGGCCGACTTCCTTCCCCATCCTTCCCTAATCCTATGAGACCGACAACCTCGCTGTTTGGTCTCTTCCCCCAAACAACCAACCAACCAACCAACACGTCTGCACGCTTACGTTCGACATTCTGGTGGGTACACCTGTCATTAATGTACCAACCCTTCTCATTTGCAATGGCTTATCTCGTGCTTCGATTTACCTGTAATCTTGCAATGTTATTCACTAAAATATGTTATGTAGACGAATATATTCCCGAAACTTCATAGCTCTATATTAACTATATTTTGGGGGTGCGACTGGGACGGAAATCAGTAAATGTGATGAACATCTACTGTTAAACAAATTTTTACAGTTTCAGGAATATTGGGTGGTTTATTGAAGAGAAAGAGATTCATAAATTGCGCAAGTCAATAACGCGTTTGTCCTGCTGTTGCTCTTATGGAAGCAGTTATACGGTTTGACACTAATTGATAGAATTGTTTGATGTCAACCTGAAAGATAGCGTGCGAAATTTTGTCCAGTTTTCCGCGTTAGGATCTCAAAATCTCGAGATGGTAGGAGAGCTCTGTCTTCAAAGGTCAACTGGGGAGAGATGCAGCGACGTTGCCGGCCAAGGTAAGGTTCGGCAAGAAGGAAGACAAGCTGTAGTTTGCAGGCGGGCACTATCTCGCTCAAATGTAAGCTCAGGATGGCTTGCCATGAAGGACAACAAAACAGAGCGTAAAACATTGATGTAGGGCTGTGCCATAAGTGTTCCCCGGATGACAACCAAAGGGCTCCTGCTATGGAAAGAAATGGCATCCCAGACGGCCAGTCCTGGCTGTTGGGCCGTATGGCGGGCGACTGTCAGATTGGTATCCCGCCGCTTCCCAGGCCGTCTGCAGACACGTCTTCGATGATCATCGAAGCTCATTTCGAAGCTGAATTCATCACTGAAGAGCCGTCCGTTGTGACCGAGCGGTTTTAGGCGCTTCAGTCCGGAACAGCGCTGCTGCTACGGTCGCAGGTTCGAATCCTGCCTCGGACGTAGATGTGTGTGATGTCCTTAGGTTAGTTAGGCTTAAGTAGTTCTAAATCTAGGGGACTGATGATCTCAAATGTTAAGTCCCATAGTGCTCAGAGCCATTTTAACCATCACTGAAGACAACTGTACTCCAACTAATGAGATTCCAGGCGCAAGACGTGTGTGGGCAGCAGTGGGATACCAACCTGAATATCGCAAGCCATACGGCCAACAATCAAGAAGTGATGGTCTGGAGCGCCATTTCCTTCCACAGCAGGTACCCTTTGGTTGCCATCTGCAGCAAAGTGGTACGTCGACGATGTTATTCTTGTTGTTACCCTTAGTAGCAAGCGATCCTGGGTTTACATTTCAGGCATATAGTGCCCGCCCGCAAACAGCGATGACAGTTTCTAAAGCTTTTCTTCCTCCTTGCCGAACCCTACGTTCGTGAGCAAGGTCGCCGGATCCCTCCCCAACTGAGAAAGTTTGGAACATTTTGGGCTCGAGCCTGAAACCAAGCTTGGGCTTTTAAAGATGTAACGTCCAATTGGACAGAATTTGGGACGATCTCCCTCAGGAGACCAGCTAACAACTCTATGAATCAGTGCCAAGCTTGCATGAGAGCCTGGGGTGGATCAACGCCTTACTGACTTGCTCAGTTTATGAAACTCTTTCTCTGTAATCATCCTTTTTTTTGTTGAGATTCTAATCACTTGCTTGTCTGTACATGTGCATTACGCCTACCGATTTCCATCTCGTTCCCATAATTCTTCCGCGTTGCCTCTTTATATGGTCGTACGACGCATAGTTCGGTAGTTGCGCCGTTTTATACAGGGAATTCGACTGTTTGAAGAATATGCGTGGTGGTGTACTGACGTGCGTAGAAGCTGCGTTTCGTGGTGAGCGAGCGGGCGAGGCAGGGGCCGGGGCCGCGGCCGGGCGCGGGCAGAACGGCGCGCCGCGTCGCCCAGGCGGCGGCGTCTGGGCCGCAGCATCGATCGCGCGGCGGCCCCGCCTCGTGGCCCTGACCGTGGCCGCCAGCGCACGCCTGCCGCTGCGGCCGGTCCAGCCAGCGGCCGGCCACAGCCCAACCCAGCAAATCACCTGCACAGCAGCAGTGGACGCTGCCCGCGAGGCTACAAGAGCACACCCATTTTCTACCGTAGCAACCAGCTGCCGACCAGATACTGTATATTTTTAACCTGTTCGTACACTACTGTACCCTGTTCATCACTATATTTGCTCGGAAGTAACTTACTTCCTAGACGAGGTGTCATTGTCACCTCTTTCTTTTCTCGTGAAGGTAAGACCGCAACGAGAGGAACTGTCCTGCAGAGAAGCGCGGCACGATGCGCTCTATTTACACTAAAGAGCCAAAGAAACTGATGCACATGAATAATGCCGTGTAGCGTCCCCTCGAGCAAGCAGATGTGCTGCAGCAAGACGTGGCATGGACATGACTAATGTCTGAAGTAGTGCTGGAGGGAACTGAAACTATGAATTCTGCAGGGCTATCCACAAATCCACAAGAGTACGACAGAGTGGAGATTTCTTCTGAACAGCATGTTGGAAGGCGTCCCAGACATGTTCAGTCATGTTCATATCTGGGGAGTTTGGTGGCTAATAGAAGTGTTTAAATTCAGAAGAGTATTCCTGGAGCCTCTCTGTAGCAATAAATTCTATATGTGTGAAGTGCTGCATTGTCCTGCTGGAATTGTAGGACAATTGCAGCTGCGCCAGACACTTGTCTTATATAGGCGTTGTCTACCACATCGCCATATTTTGGGTGTTTACATAGCTCTGTATTTGAATACCCATGCCTATATCAGTTTCTTTGGCGCTTCTGTATAGTACACAGCATTTTAACTGTAGTCGTACTAAAATACGTAGCAAAATCTGTACGTATGTCGCTCGGCAACCGCCGAGATAAATGGACGAAGGTGATATGGACGCGAAAATTTCTTTGTTGTGTGAGGAAGAAGACTATAAATTTATATAAGTGAACGTTGATGACCTTAGGAAGAATAGTGACGAGGGGATCTTTCCAACAACAACAAAACTGGACACAAATACCTTGAATATATCAATTCCAAAATAATTACCAATCACGAGAGTTCCACTGTGTAACGTGATTGTTGGAGACAAAGCTTTTCTATTAAAAAACCTATCTGATGAGACCTTACCCTAGTACTCAACTACATAATCAATCGCAAGAAGCACATGGCTACAGACAAAAAAAGAGCCAGAAGGGGTTCAGAAAACAGTTTTGGAACATTGTGCCAAAACTTTAAGCTTTACTATCGCAAGATCTGAGTCCGGAACAAGTAGAGACCGTCATTGTTGTCACTTGCGTCTTGCACGCTTTTCTCAGACACGATACAGCGTTGTTTGAGAATGCAGAGAACGAAGAGATTCAATTACGAGTCCTTTCTCATATTGCAGGCAATTTCGTAAATAATGCTATACAGATATGGAGTAGATTCAAAGATTATTTCAGTGCTCTCCAGGCTAGTTTGGTATGACGAAATGACATGGTGAACAGAGAATGTCGTCAAAGAGAAAACAAGTGGTACAAAGATCTAATAATAAGCGTGCGGTCATAAAAAATAAATATCTAGTCATCCGTTTCACACATAAAAAAGCGTATATAATTTTTAGCAACTCGTACGTTATGTTTATTTCCATTTCCTTGGATTTTTTTTTTTTTTTTTTTTTTTTTTTTTGTAATGTTGCTTTATCTAGTACTATTCACACAATGTTCATTTTGAAGATCACATAACTCTACGTATGCACTTTACGTGTGTGTAAATTACTTTGTCCTTGTCTCGTGCATTTTGGTAGACAAACTTTTGTTTCGACCCTTCAAAGAGCCACATTCGAATGAGCGTGCAATCACGTGACGCCTACTGTACAGCACTGGTGGTAACACAGTAGCCGCACGGCGCGATATAGTTGGCGAGTTCGTCACCTTTGCGTTGCAGTGCTGCGCCGCGCATTTCCACTGCCGCACAGTGCGTTCTGTCTCATACGGTTTCGGGTAAACAATATTTGGGCGCGTCGTGCTCTGCCGCCCTGCTGCAGAGAAGTTCCGCATAGTGCGGTGTTACACCTTCAAGTCTATCACTTGACTTAGTTCTTGAAACTGAATATTTCTCTGTCGCTTCCTTAATTGTCATCTTATACATTTTACTTTTTCTACGGCTTTCTTCATGCTTTTTTCATCCCATTTATGCCTTGTCCTCTGCAACATTGGCTGTTATAGGAAGCAAACTGTACAAATTTAAATTTTTGTACTATGTGTTGTCTCCAGCAGAAAAAGAAACTGCTGTGTCCAGTAGAGCCTTAATGCACTGCTGTAATAGTTTAACAATCGCATTGTATATTTATCCGTGTTATATGGATGTTATTTGAGGGCTGCGACTGTATTATATATTGAAATACTCACTTGTTATTAATATTTTATTAGATCAACGCGTCTCGGCAGCATACTGGCGCCGTCAGGTGAATTTACTTTTGCATTGTAATTAACATGAAATGAGGTTAGTTTCCTTTGCTGTGTGTGCCAGTGAGGTTATGTGTCGAAAAAGACGCCTGTTCAGGAAGATAGACACTATAATATATTTATCTTAGTGAAAAAGCGCCTTTTTCGACACACAGCACTGGCAAACACAGAAAAGGAAAGTAACCTCAGTTCATGTTAATTACAATGTAAAACTAACTATAAATGCACCTGATGATGGCAGTATGCTGACAAAATTCGTCGTGCTATTAAAATATTACTAACGAGTGACTATTTCAGTATACAGGATGATTCAAAAGTAACAGTAAACATTTCGTGGGTGCATTGTATGCATCAAAATAAGAACAAAACGTTAAATAAACTGCTGTCTGAAATTGCTTTATGTCAGAGTTATTCAGTAGACGAGGGATCACAAGTGCAACACAAACTTGATTCTTCTCAGAAAGCAACGACATGAAGAGGCAAGAAAGTCACCTCAGCTACGTATTTTACATTTACCCCTAAGACATCTTCAAACAAAGGTCCATGCAGACGGACAGAGACCGTTCTCGGAATGTTGCACGCTCGGTTCATCTCATTCTGCAAAGTTGCATAAGTATTTTAAATTCGCATGTGTAGTTGTCCTATAATTTCAGTTGCCCCAAAGGTAGAAGTCCTGGGCGTAAGATCCGGAGACCTGGCGTCCAAGCACGATCTGTCCAGTTAACGGGACAAGCAGGTTTGAGGTACTCTCTTGCTTCCTCACTGATATGTGCAGGGGCATCGGCGACAAAGGAACATCAGTCGATGTGCAGGCGAACACCACACGCCAATAGCTTGTACTGGCCCATGTTGTAATGACTACCACAAATAACATTATGCATCATAAGTCGGAAATAAAGCAGTTTCAGACTAAATTGTACTCTTATTTTGATCCATGCATTACACCCACGGAGTGTGTACAGTTACTTTTGAATCTCCCTGTATATTAAATCATAGCAATATTTCATAAATATTCCCATCGTTATTGCTTGAGCAAGACATTGTCACAGCCACCAATATAAAGAAAAATATGAATTGTATCTAAAGTTGCAAGAAACCTGTAATATTACTTACTAGCAGACAAAACACGACACTCCAAAATTAAGTTCGTGCATCAACAAATCTTGCTACGAACAGAAAATTGTTTCACGAGCTGCGAGGTAGGCGCATGTAAAATCCACAGTGATCTAGGAAGGTAAAACATACTTTTGTATTTATTCCAGTTACAGATCACAAAATTTTACGACAATGTTATTAATTTATGTCAGTCGGTTTAGTTTCGTATCACAAAATTCGATGTTATGAGTCGGAGACCTGGTATTACAAATGTACAATGCCGAAGCCAAATGTCTACTACATGGTGGGCTAGGTGCTCGCACGCTGTACGTCTGTAAGGCTGCACTCCTGCACGGCGCGCTACCTGTGCAAATTATGCTAAGTGCCAGCACGTACTGGCGCAGCTCGAGCGGTAATAGTAGGCCTCGAAAGCGTTATGAAAGAGATCCGGACTAAACAGACAAAGTGTGCCACCTGCCTGTAGGATCGCCTTACGTTTACGACTCAAAAAAGTTAACGACAGACAGAAACCTTCCACTATATGAACTATGAAATGATCGTATGATTTTCAAACTCATTAAAAGCTATCGACTGCGACCCTCAAGAGTAAATTAAACGTTTTCCTCATAAACATGACATACAACCCGTACTGCAAATGACATGCTGTAGAACGGTATGCTAAATGCATTGCGATAACAACAGTATTACTGGGAAATTACGTTTTGTGTTTAACGTATGAACCATAGATAGACAAATCAACTTGGCGTTGTATATGACATAGACTTCCTTCCATCGAGGGGCTGTCTTACACTCCGTTGCCTTCTTAACCGGCGGAGATGAAGGTGGCAGCTCATATTCCTAACAGGCAATTCAGAGTTTTCCATGGTTTTCCTAAAATGCTTAAGACAAATGCCAGGATGTTTCCCAACCTGAGATCCGAGTCAGTGAAAATCTCTGATGCCTTCGTTGTGACGTTAAATCCTAATCTTTCTTCCTTTTTTCCTTGAGAGCAGCGTCGAAACGATTTTGTACATCCCTGAGACATACGGCATTTTACTTGTGCCTATTCAGGATCTGGACCATCCAAAGTATCAGTAGAAGAATTTTAAGATGGAACTGGCTGATGAGTACAGCCGCCCGGATACCCGTGCATGTCAAAGCGTCCCTTCCGAAACAGGAGGGTTCGCCGGACCCGGATCGAACTCGACCGGTGGATTAATGACGAGACTCGATGTACCAGCCAGCCTGTATGTGGTTTTTGGGCGGTTTTTCACGTTCCACTAGGTGAATACCGGTGTGGTATCTGAGTCCTGCCTCAGTTACAAGATACGCGAACATTTAAAAACTTTGCGTTCCTGGTCGAAGTGGATGGTGACAGGAATGACATCTCTCCACTTACTAAATTATCCATATCATTTGGGTTCCTAATGGCGTCGACTGTGCGCAGATGTGGGACAAATGCACAAGAAAAAGAAAAAGAAGAAGAACAACCAGCTGATTCGTTTATGGCAGAAGCACACAACGGTTTGACATTTCCGCAACATGTGGTTGCCTTTCTTCCATTTCTTTTTGAGCCAATGATACACAGAATACTTTATTATGTTTTAGAATGGATATGAAATATGCTAACAGAGAAGCGGGTTGTAGCTGTTCTTCAGACTATACAAAGCAAGTAGTGAATTCGGAGAAATTTGGGAACGGAATTAAAGGACAGGGTGAAGAAATAAAAGCTTGCTTTACTGATGACATCATAAAACAGAAGGAAACGTCAAAGAACTTGCAATATCCCCTGAACGCAGTAGAAGGTGCCTTCCAAACGGGTTATAATATGAAAGTCGATGACAGTGTAACAAGGCTAAAGCAGCATAATACAAATAAATCAGTTGGAACTGAGGAATTATATTACGAAAAGAGACGCTAAAAGTATTAGGGAGCAAAATAAATGAAGAAGTAGACAGGGTATGTCAAGAAAAACTTTTTTGAAGAAAAGATACTTTCACATCAATATTAAATTTAAGTGTCAGGGAGTCTATTTTGTAGGTATTACCTCTAGGAATACTTGATGTTGAGATACTCTCGTGTCCAGCAAGATCCTCAGAACCGTCCTCAATACAAAATGTGTTGGACCACCTCGAACATCAACTCCGTGCCACTGCCAGTATCCACGATATCAAACAGTTATAGTGTTGAACAGCTTCCCTAGGTAGAAGATACATCGACTTCATGAGTCCTGTCCCGGTCTATCCTCTGCATCCACACCAGAGATGTTGTGAAATCATATTGATAAATGGAACCATGCTGCTAAGTTCTTTGTTAATTTGACCCCATTTTCTAATCACTGAAATAACATCACATGATCTCTCAACTCGTGAAGCTTATTTGTTTTCCTCTCCCCCTTATGGGCGTTGTTAGGCAGTATATTTGACTTAGCGTTGCTGTGTGAAGTCAGGTTATGCACTCTGGGATACACAAATGCAGATAAGACGGTTAAACATCAAACATCATAGACAAAGATTTCATGGGATGATGCGTAGCTGTAAACGATGTGGCACTCATACTGGCGTGTGTGGATTTCGCGGAAGTTGGTGAACCGAATTTATCTGTGTTTTGCAGCGGGAGTGAAGTTTGTGGAAGTGATACGATGTCACTTAAGGGAATTTTCCAGGTTTTGGATTTATTATTGGTTCTGATCTATGAGAAAATGAACATAGCTGTTTTTTATCTGATGGTTTAGCTTGACCCAGACAGCTTCGAACACATTTATAATGGATACCACCTGCTGTACGCAAAAATCGATTTGCCCAAAACGTTTCCTGCGCGTATAATTGCGTGACAGACGTCTTTGTAACGAACAACAGTAGATATTCGTCCTAATTTTGCAAACAGTGTGCTGCATATTTAATAACACAGTATGTTTCATAATAGACTGCACATGATGAAACTAGGATCTTAACATAGCGTCGAGCCAAGAGTTTACATGACGTGGTAAGCTGAAAATAAGGCGTATATATTACAACGTAATAAGCTATGAATAATCAACTGAGGCTTCGTAGCAGCGCAAATTATACTTTTATTAAGAGATAGTATGAGGTATTTACAGCAGCCAAACGCGTTTTCCAGTGAACTTTCACAGTTAGGTGAAGGTTGGCTACTCATCAACTCACAGTTTGCTACGACCACCAGGCGTGATACTTTTTTTTTTTTCCGCCAGTGCGGCCGTAACCCACCTACTATTCGTTCTTCTTCTTCACTTCATGTATCATGAAAACTGCTTGTTACGGTACTCTATCTCTTTTATGGTCTTCCTACATCTCTGCTTCCAGTGCATTTGTAACAGAGCCTTCACCGGGAATCTTTCTCCAACACAACGGTCCACAAGTTCCTTACATTTTCTTCTATTTTTCTTGATTTTTTCATTTAGGTTATATATTCCTAAATATTCTCATATTTCATTATTTATGTTACGGCCTTCCCTCGTACAGCCTAACACCCTTCTTAGAAACATCATTTTTTAAGCCACAGCTCTATTTCCTTGGTGTCTTCTTGCACCCATGCTTCACCTCCAGAAGTAATGGTTCGTACTACTATTTCTTTTATAAAACTTAATCTGGGTTCCTTTCCGAGCTTTATTCTGAAAACGTTTAACTATGTTTCCACATATGTAAATTTATTTAATTATTAGTCCATTTCATAGTTTTAATCGCAAGTACCGTCACTTCCTACATCTTTGCAACGCTTTATTTCGTCCAAGATTTTTGTATTCAGAACTTCATTCAATCCTACTGGTTATTTGCCATGAAATGCCATCACTTTCGTTTTACCTATTGACAACGTTGGGTTGTAATCTGAGGCTCTTTGCTGCAACTTACAGACTCCCATCTGAACGTCATGCTCATTCTCTGTAACCGGATTGAGGTCATCTGCATATAAAATTACATATAGCCTAGTGTCACGTTTTAAAAAATTGCTTTTATGTCCAACATTTTCCAGTTACTGTATATGTATAGAGAGAGAGAGAGAGAGAGAGAGAGAGAGAGAGAGAGAGAGAGAGAGAGAGAAAGAGAATCAATAGGAAAAATACAGCATCCTTATCGTACCACATTTTGTTCACTGGCTTTATTGGTATATTTCCCATATCTATAACAATTTCCGTGTTTTCGTATACACTCGTAGCAGTATTTATGAGGTGAGGTGTATAGCCTCGTTCAGCCATGACACTCTATACCACCTCTCTATTCACATTATCGAATGCCTTTTCAAAATCCACCGCCGGTCGCGGTGGTCTCGCGGTTCTAGGCGCGCAGTCCGGAACCGCGCGACTGCTACGGTCGCAGGTTCGAATCCTGTCTCGGGCATGGATGTGTGTGATGTCCGTAGGTTAGTTAGGTTTAAGTAGTTCTAAGTTCTAGGGGACTGATGACCACAGCAGTTGAGTCCCATAGTGCTCAGAGTCATTTGAACCATTTTCAAAATCCACAAATGCAAAATGGATTTCCTTATCGAATTCTAGTCTCTTTTCTACAACTTGTTGTAGTGCAAAACTTTGTCAATAGTTGACAGATTTTAGGTTTTCTATGATTTTTTTAGTCTGGTATTCAAGATTTTGACATATAATTTGTAGGTTGAACCCAGAAGGCTTATACCTCGACTTGCTTTTGTCGCTACTTTTATAGATAATTCTTTGGCTCTTAGCCAATCTTTCGGTACCTTCTTCTTTCTCCAACACTGGTTGAAGATGTGCAGAAGCATTAGATATAAGAATAGCACTCCATAATTCCGAAGTTCCAAATCAATATCATCTTAACCAGTGACTTTCCTATTTTTTTAGCTTTTAGATCTTCCGTCAGTTCTCTTACATCAATATCGTCCAGGACTATTGTGTCATTTAGTGCCGATCGGTGTGGCCGAGCGGGTCTAGGCGCTTCAGTCTGGAGCCGCGCGACCGCTACGATCGCAGGTTCGAATCTTGCCTCGGGCATTGATGTGTGTGAAGTCCTTAGGTTAATTAGGTTTAAGTAGTTATAAGTCTAGGGGACTGATGGCCTCAGATGTTAAGTACCATAGGGCTCAGAGCCATTTGAACCATTTTTTTTATCATTTAGTTCAGGTAACGACTGAATTAAAATACCATCATATCTTAATTTGTTAAAATAAGCTACCCGTTCATTCTCCCCTATATTATTGACATGTATACGATCATTTTCGTGTCCGTTGAGGGTTATCATCACGTAATAAGCGATACTTTGTCTACCATCCAAATAATGCTCTATATTGCTAATAAAGCGTTCCCATGATACTGCGTGCACTTCCCGAGTTATGTATTTCGCATTCTTTATTTTTTATACTCATTATTCTTTTCTTTTGTGAGGTTACTTACGTAGGTCTTGAAAGCTTCTTGTTTCTCTTTAACTGCTGTTTTCACCTCTGGCGTGCAAATCCTTACTACTACGTTTCTTGTATTTCCTTTTCTTCCCGAGAGCCTCACTAGCTATGTCTGATACAGCTCATTTTAAGTTTTTCCATGTGTTCTACCAAGTTTCCAAATTTGCTGATTTCTAATAAGATTTTGGTAGACATCTCTTACGCTGCTGTCTTCTATAAGGTGAACCTTAAAACTTGTTCTTTGTTTTCATACTTCATTGGTTTATTAGTTATCTCTATTTTCCATAGGTGTCAATTACCGACGCCAGTAAGAAGTGTTATTATCGAATATCCTCTCCTCGATAAACTTTCGCATCATTAACCTGTCCAGGAAATACTTCACTTGTCATTATGTAGTATATAACAGATCTATACCTTCTTGCTGACCAAGTAAATTTATGTATGTCTTTCTTCCTAAATAATCTATTGGTACTTTTTAACTGGTTAAAAATAGCAAAACCAGAGTAATAGACAGTTTTCATTACATCCGTGTTTTCGAAATTTGCTTACTATAATTGGAAATGGTATATTTCCATTTCTAGCATTGATATCTTGTAGAAGTAAAATATGATTCAAAGCTGCTATATAATTACTAGACACGAATGACTTGGTAAAATATGATTCAAAGCTGCTATATAATTACTAGACACGAATGACTTGTTATTGAAGTAAGTTTAACTTAATCACCAAGCCCTCGAAATATACAGTATTTCAAACAGATTTATCAAACTTCATATGACTGTATCTGCTTTAAGAACAAAGACAGAAGCTTCGGGTGACTTATTTTAACTAACGCGTGGAAACTAAAGACCTTCCTCCCAAAGAGCAGCGACAACTTTAAGCACAAATACTTCAGCCAACGTTGAAAGCTTTCTTGAAAGCCGTTTAAGTCTTTGTTTTGCAGACCTTATTGCTCAAAAACTGACAAGATCGTAACACCCACTTCCATGCAGTGTCATTCCGCTGCATATAGGTGTTCCCTGCATCAAACCATGATTCACGGAGCAACAACTGGTTATAATGCAATAACTGTTTCTGCGAAGATGATTGTAAACAGCTTAACAGTTGCTGAGGACAAAATTCCTATTCCTGAGGTGACATGTTACGAAGAAGGGATACGAGAGAAAACTAAAACATTAAGTTGACCTGTTATACAAGGATAACGCAACAAGTAGCAGAATGCCCGCGAAACGCAGGACTCGTCTTGGAGTATTAGTTTCGCACACAGTTTTTTTCACTTGTGTTCAAACATTTATAGCGTTGTGTATTTTTTGATACTACCGTAATTGGTGCATCGAAAGATCCTATGACTATTCGTGCCGACTTCATTTGGATGGGACTAAAGAGATTTCCCGTCATTCTCTGTTACAGTTCTTAAAAAACAGAAATGGTTTTGTTACATGCATCACTGCAGCCTTACAATAATTCTACAACCATCGCGTTTTTCACATTCCAGGTATTTTGTTTCCGAGAACGTAGCCTTACGTCTCGTAACACTGAAAACTGTGATACATGCTACGCACAATCGGCATTCACCTTCGCACACTTTCGTTCATTGTAATCATGGTAACTTACGATGTGGCACAAGTTTGGGTGGCGTCTACGAATGTAGTCGAAAGTTATAAACTTCTTTCAGGCTCTCCAGAAAAAGCGAATGCCTGAAGCGTTAGGTACGTCTCGAACAATTTGTAGTAGTTGCTGGTCCCCAGTTATTTATTCCATAGTGAAATGTGTTATATACATCATAACTTTTTTCAGACCAGCTACTAAGTTCGTTGAATATGTGCTAGGAATAAGAATAATGTAATAGTCACTTACTTGGCACAGAAAGGTTTCCATGGTTCAGGAACACACATTTTCAGTAACTCGTAGTGATCGTGCAATGTTTAGCTATTTATGAAGTATAGTTTAAGAGGAGCCTAAAGTATCTGTTTCTGAAGAACTCTCAACTGAACCAATTGATGTATATGTTACTAATAAATTCAAATGACTGGAATGTTTTCGTTGTGGTCTTCCGTCCTGAGACTGGTTTGATGCAGCTCTCCATGCTACTCTATCCTGTGCAAGCTTCTTCATCTCCCAGTACGTACTGCAGCCTACATCCTTCTGAATCTGCTTAGTGTATTCATCTCTTCGTCTCCCTCTACGATTTTTACCCTCCACGCTGCCCTCCAATGCTAAATTTGAGATCATTTGATGCGTCAGAACATGTCCTACCAACCGGTCCCTTCTTTTTGTCAAGTTGTGCCACAAACTCCTCTTCTCCCCATTTCTATTCAATACCTCCTCATAAGTTATGTGATCTACCCATCTAATCTTCAGCATTCCTCTGTAGCACCAAATTTCGAAAGCTTTTATTCTCTTCTTGTCTAAACTATTTATCGTCCATGTTTCACTTCCATACATGGCTACACTCCATACAAATACTTTCAGAAACGACTTCGTGACACTTAAATATATACTCGATGTTAACAAATTTCTCTTCTTCAGGAACGCTTTCCTTGCCATTGCCAGTCTACATTTTATATCCTCTCTGCTTCGACCATCATTAGCTATTTTGCTCCCAAAGTAGCAAAACTCTTTATTACTTTAACTGCCTCATTGCCTAATCTAATTCCCTCAGCATCACTCGACTTAATTCTACTACGTTATCCTCGTTTTGCTTTTGTTGATGTTCATCTTATATCCTCCTTTCAAGACACTGTGCATTCCGTTCAACTGCTCTTCATTAATAAATTCAAATTATTGAAATGCTACGAGAAATACGACTTTTGCACTCCATAAATGCAACAATGCGAGCTGTTTAAGTAAGTGTTATACAGTGCTTTCTGTTCTATGACGCGTGTCTACAGTAGCCTAAAAATTATCACATACACTTTAGGGTATAAAAATTAATGGGTTTGTGAAAATTTTTAGTTTTCCTGTGATTAGGTACAGCAGTGTCATGCTGTAACAGAACATCTTACACGTTGTGTTGCTGTGTCGCTCCGCATTCTGACATTCTTGCTTCGAGGTGCAGAAAACTTCAAGGAAAAATTCGTCGCTCGCATTATGAGTGTATGCATCAGAGGCTCTTTTTCGGCAAATGAGACGGGACGTCAGGGTAAAGGCTTAGAGAGTCTGTCCAGCCATCCATTCACACACACACACACACACACACACACACACATATTTACATCATGTAATGAGAGGCGCTAGGCGTCTGCGGATTAGCCCTATCTGGCGCCTCCAAGGCAGTGAAATTGTTTTCGCGGTATTGGATTTTCGTTAAGGCGCAATATAGCTCGCCGCGGATAAAGAGCTTTACGCGGAATGAGCCCGTGAGAGCTCCCAGCGGGAAGGAGGAAGCTGTGCGCCGCTCTAATCGAATGTAATGTCCGCCGACAACCGCGGACCGCCACTCAGCCGACATGCCGGATTACGCGTTTTGTCGGAAAAGCTGCCGTAACTTCGTTCACTGCACAAATGGCTGGTCTCTCGAGTAATAAAAGTACAAGACGACAGGAAATGGTGTAGCCAGAACGAATTACAGGGACCCTGATACCGGCCTTTGAAAACGGGCAGATACATTCGGAAGTACACATACACACACACACACACACACACACACACACACACACACACACACAAATGTTCGTCGGTTGTTTTGAACTGTCTGTTTTAAACTTCGTACTCAATATTTCAAATGTCTGTAAAAGGAATACATTTACAGTGTGGCTTAATATAAAGATACCTAGCTTGCAGCGGCTTCACACCGTTAATATCTGTAGAAGCATCGTTAAATAAATGATTTATTGGCTTTCGAAAAGCATTTAATTGACTGCTAACTAACTAGGTGCGTGAGAGAACTGAGAGCTCACGTTCAGCTGAAAGGCGGCACTTTAATCTGGACGCGACACTATCAACAAGCGAACATGCGTAGAAGTAATTTCAGGTGTTTTGCACAGTAGCCTCTGTGGCAGCTTTGGGCTCTGCGCTAATAAAAATAAACATTTGCTTTCAGACTTTTAGAAAATGACGAAACTATGTTTTAGAAAATATTATCCGTTTGAGTTTCGTTAATAACCAAGCAGATCTTAAAGAGGTACCACGCTAATACTAAGATGGGTAAACTGGGTAACTTGTTATACCGGGGGGATATAGATATTTACCGTAGAAGAAAATGCATTCTTTTCAAAGATCATAAGTGAAAGTCTTCAAGGATGTGTAATTTATTTATTTAATCGTATGACTAGAGCCCCCGCGGGCAGGCCGATCACCGGGTGCCGGTCTTCCAATTCGACGCCACTTCGGCGACCTGAAAGAAATGGTTCAGATGGCTCTGAGCACTATGGGACTCAACTACTGTGGTCATCAGTCCCATAGAACTTAGAACTACTTAAACCTAACTAACCTAAGGATATCACACACATCCTTGCCCGAGGCAGGATTCGAACCTGCGACCGTAGCAGTCGCGCGGTTCCGGACTGAGCGCCTAGAACCGCGAGACCACCGCGGCCGGCCGGCGACCTGCAGTCGATGATAATGATAGGATGATGATGACAGCACAACACCCAGTTCCTGGGCGGAGAAAATTCGCCGGCCCAGCCGAGAATCGAACCCGGGCCCAGATGATTGACAATCCGTCACGCGGACTTTTTTTTTTTTTTTGTAGCGACGTTATTTTTATCAGAAAAAGCAGCAAACCAACACCGACAACAACAGTTCAGGTATACATGCCGAAGTTAATAGCTGAAGATAAGAAAATGTCGTTTGACTAGGGCCTCCCGTCGGGCAGACCGTTCGTCGGGTGCAAGTCTTTTGATTTGATCCCAGTCCCTGAGATGAGAAAATTTCCGTCTCATCCGGGAATCGAACCCAGGCCCTCAGAATTGACAGTTTGTTGCGCTTACCTATTTTTTTTTTTTTTTTTGTTGCCGGATGGTGTAACAGTAACAAACATAAATTTTTCTGGGAAACGTAAATAAGTGCACTTTTTTTTACATAATAGTGAAAAAATATCCTGCTTCTGTCAGTACAAAACAATAACGGTCTACGTTCCTCTTTTAGGCGCGTACCTCGCTAATCCCGTTATACCTCGCGATGGTGTCGGGTACGTCTTCACGTATGTTTGTGGATCCTCTCCACTGTCCTGGTCGTTTGTTGTTCTGATACTTATAGATAATAATTACATTCTCCTACCCGGGACACCCCAACTGGGTGGGGGGATCAAGCAAGGCACTCCCTAAAAAATTTGCGTAATATGTTCGATATCTCGGATGTCTCATAAGTTGTGAGTGATGTTCCTGTAACAAGGCCCAGAAGTCAAGCACATTCTTACTGCCGTCTCGGAAAAGATAACGCACAGTCAAATCCAAGTCACTGCGTTTATCTTTGTTCGGGGATAATATGTCCCATCTGGGAGAAGTAGTCTCCTTGGTGCTATTGTTTGCGGCCCCACCCGAAGGAGGAAGACGATCATTTTTTTGACCAAACACCACACGTCTGCCGAAGGTCCGCATATTAGGCGATGCTCCTCCGTGTCTATAACATTGCACTGCGGACACAGTGGCTCGTCCGCCATATGAATTGTATGCAACCTGGAACGAGTCACGTATTTCCCATTTACCACCTGATACCACAGTGCGCGCGTTCCCGTATCAAGGTGTGGGTGGTGCACTGTACGCCATACCACTGACCACGTAACTGTTGGTTGGCGGCTCTCTACGGCATTATTCGGCCGTCGTCGAGTCAAGATGTGATATATATCACGTGCCGTTGCCGTCCTGGTAGTCGGTAGTTCCATATGTACATAACTGTGTTCCACAAAAAAGGTTCGCAATGGGCAGCCGATGGTGAGATGTGAGCCACCGCTACCGGAGCCGAACGAGAAGGTGGAGCGAGTTCGTCTATCAAGGTGCCCGTCAGACTTGTCTGGTGTCGTGTCCACATCTTTATCATTGTGGTTAAATAAACAGGCACTGCTCGGTCGCGTACGTGGACTAGTCCATGACCTCCACGACTACGAGGAAGGGTGAGGGTTTCGTATCCTACCTTAAAAAGCAGACCTGTGGTCACAAAATATCCTAGAGCCACCAGGATTCGGCGGACCAACACCACCGGCATAGGAAGAACTTGTGCCAGGTGGGGGATGCGAGAGGCTAGATAAGTGTTTGCAAAGGTGACCCGTTGAATCATATCCAGTGCCCATAACCTGTGACTTCGGACATTCACACGAATTGTTTGCAGAAGATGTCTGCAACTCAGTGCAGCCGTGCGTCGAACGTCTGTAGTGAAGATAATTCCTAGGCATTTTATCTTGTTGATCGGCTGCAATGGTGCTACACTTCCTGTCGGGAGTCCTCTCCCGATGTTCATCGCTCCCGACTTTGCTATTTTCCGGCGACTTCCCGTAGCCATACAATCCAAATTAATCCAATGCGAGGACACCCTTGCCTCGTCGCCTGACCGTGCTAAAAACACTAGGTCATCTGCGTATGTTCAGCATATAAACTTGTTGTGCCTTAGCGTCATTCCTTGGAGTCGATTCCGGAGCCCGCAGAGCAGCGGCTCGATAGCGATGGCATACAATATCGTTGACAGCGGGCACCCTTGTCTGACCGATCGTGAGATGGTGATGGGCCCCACCAAGCGTCCATTGATGAGCACTTTGGATGCGGCGCCGTGGAGTAGTCTCATGACGACGGTGACAAAACTTTCCGGAAACTTCATTTTCATCATAACGTCCGTGAGATAAACTTGACTCAGCCTGTCAAATGCGCGATCGAAGTCCATCGATATCAATGCACCCCGTAGACGACATGTTGACGCCAGTGCGATAACATCGCGGTAGTCGGTGAGTGCCGTTGGTATACTGCTATCTCCTCCTAGCTGGGTTTGGTCGAGTGAAATCACTTGGCGTATTACGCGTTTAAAGCGTGCTGCAAGTATCCTGGCGTAGATCTTGTAGTCGCAATTAAGAAGGGTCAGTGGCCGGTAGGCCTGTATCCCTGTGCCGCCAGATGGTTTGTGGATTGGGATGATCATTCCTTCCACGAAGGAGGGCGGAAGAGGCACGTTGGGAGACATCAATTCGCAGTACATGGCAGTCCATCGTGGAGTCATGAGATCTTTAAATGTACGACAGAACTCTAACGGAAACCCGTCGGGCCCCGGCGATTTGTGCGACGCTCCCTTATTAATCGCTTCCATTACGTCGTCAACTGTGATTTCACCTGTTAACCCCAGCTTGGCCGACTCGTCGAGACACGCGGAGAGCGTTCGTCGGACCTCATGAAAGGCTGCCTGATCGTGTTCCGCTTCTTCATAGAGATGACCGTAGTGTTCCATAAAAGCGTTGGCAATACCATTCAGCTACCGGGGGCGGACAAGGATGTGGAATAAGTAAAACAGTTTCCAGCTTGTCACAAAACCCGGTAAATTTACATATATTGAAATGTATGTGATAATTGTCAAGCGATAGCAGACACGCATGGTCAGACAAAAAGAAGAATACTAAATGAACAGATTGCATTGCTGCATCGATGAAGTACAACAGTCAGACCTTTCGTCCAGGTGGAACTGTTATTAAATGTATTTATTTATAGTCACGACTTCCGCTTTGCACCTTTCTGAACACTCCTCTAAAACTTAAATTGCAAAAACTCCAGATCTCTAAAATCTCAAAAAATCGAATCGCTATGGAATATATTACATCGTCCTCATGCCAACCCCACGTGTCAGTTATGTCAACATATTTCATATTCATAACAAAACAGACTTTTTCACCATAACACTTCAATGAAATAGAAAAATTAGGTCAAATTTTGAGTTTAAACACAAATTCATCCAACGAATTTACAAACAAATTATTTATTGTAATAATTCCAACCGAATTGAACTGGTCCTTTAACAGTTTATGTTGTTACGGATGTTACTTGAAAATGGCACAATAGCCGAAATCGTGATCGTAAATAAACATATTAAATAACACTCGAGGTGCAATATTTTGTCGGTTCTAAGATACCGTTGAACTGTACGCCCATGTTAACAGAAAACAGTGTTCAGAAGCACTAAAACTGTAGTATCCTAACTGCAACCAGCCCCGTTATAGAGATATCCGCGAGTAACGTCAGTAGTTAAGTGAAATGCAACGAGC
Organism: Schistocerca gregaria; assembly: GCF_023897955.1. NCBI lineage: Eukaryota > Metazoa > Arthropoda > Insecta > Orthoptera > Acrididae > Schistocerca > Schistocerca gregaria. The sequence continues at coordinate 513,966,958 of NC_064921.1, read as the reverse complement.
CCAAAGTCTTCTACTGGTAATGTAAATCGTGGGCTTCGTTTTATAGGTGTGATAAAAAAAGTTACAAAACTGAACCGTCTCTTCCACTGTAAACGTATGCAGGTAGCAAGAAATATGGTTGTACCTCGCTACCACAAATGAGTGGCAGCGATACGGTACGCTATATTTAGCTGACATATGTTGTATGAGGATGTCAGTCTACCCCAGTCACGAGAAGGAGCCTTGCGAAAACTGGGAAGCGGCCTTGGCGAACGCTGGAAAGTTGCAATGCACATCGTCTATGCACTTTCAGACAGTGATAAGAAAATGTTCTCCTCTAGTGATGCCCCTCATTATGTTCACGGAAGTCGTAATTAAGACCATGGGTGCAGAATTTTAGTTCTGTTCTTTCATCAAGTCCGAGACAACAACAGTCAAATTGCTCACAGCGCCCCCAAAAGTGTTCTACGTCCCTCATTCCGCGCCTCATAGTTAATCAAGACATACAAGTAAGTTATTTTTCTATGTCAGCTAATTTTCGCATACACTTTCTTTTCTGCGTAAGTTACGGGCTACTATTACTGGTAGTGGAAGTTCGTAAGTGCATCCCGGACGCTGCTAGCTCGTTGCAGACGATGACATTTCAAGAGAGGACAGATATTAGAATGAAACAAGTATTTTCGTACTTCTAAGGAAATAACCGACTGACTGCAATCGGTAGATTCTGCAGAACTGATTTAAAAATAATTTCCCGATGAGCTAGAGACCAGAAACTTTCAACTTAGCTCAGAAGTGGATGACAGTGCAATATTAACTCGGAGGGTAGTTTTAGTACCCACGTTATTTCCCCTTTTTCCTGTTCCAGGCTCATATGTTTTGCGCTAAGAACGATTACTGATAAGCCTCCATGTGAGCTCGAATCTCTCAAATTTTTACCTTCGTGGTCTTATTGCGATATATACGTAGTAAGTAACAATGTACTGGTAGACTCCGGTGAAGAGAAACAAATAAATCTAAAATTCACCAAATGTCTCTGTTGTAATATCATCAAAATGTTTGAAATCGATTGAAAAATTTCATAAAAATTTAAGACTATGAAACAGGAAATAATAAAATAAAAGCTTTTTAATGTAACACTTTTTATAATGTACTAAAAAGTATAAATTAATTCCTCCTAGTCCCATACAGATTTCTAATCACATGCAATATGCCAGAAAATTTGTGTATATGAATTTTTAAAAGCTGTGATAATACTTGTAAAATTTAAAAATAAAAACGTGGAGCGCATGCATTTGCAGTACAATAAAAGTGTTAGTGACTCAGGTCAATTATGCAAGCATCAGTTATCCATTAAATGCACCCTCGTTTTTCTTTTTCTTTCTTCCTTTTTTCAACAGGTATTCTCATAGGTATTAAAAAGTCACAAGAACAAATTTTCAGAATTATCTGAATGGGTTTAGGAATCTGAGGCTAGGAGAAATTATTTTATACTTTCTACACCGTTTTAAAACCGTGTTATAAATAATGATGCAGTCTGAGAGCCTGATGAAACGAAATTACTCATTACACCCTAAAAAGTTAAGACCCTGTGGTAGCTGAAGAAATTTTGCAGAAATCGAGCAGTTTTTTAAATCTCGCATATATCTTTATCACCATGCCCTCAATTTTATCAAATGGAATATCTTGTGCTGGAGTAAACGACTCTATCATGTCATGTTTACTTTTGTTTCGTACGTCATCGCCCTTCACTTACTGCAGTAAGTGAACAGTTCCAGAAATTACATTTCGAACTTTGCCTACAGTATTCCCCTTAGATATTAGTTCATACTTGCAGAAGCACCTCGTTAGCATTTCGCAAACTTTTTGTTGCACTATCCAGAATTATTTTCTAACAGTGAACGATGACATATATACTTGTAATATAAAACAGTAGTAACCCTTCAAACGTCAACTGAAATGTAGTGGACAAAATTAGCTTCGGTTATGGCACGATTCAGACGATATTCCTGCGAGTTCGCAATACCCGAAGTTTTAATTACACTCATAAACTAAATTGATGTATTCCACCTACTGAGTTATTGAACTGAACCCCCGTCTGGCGAGTCCGGTGGTAAAAATAACTGTCAGTTGTAAATAAATGTAACTATTATAAAAAGTACCGTAACTGCGATAACTGATATTCCAAAATAACCGTTAGGCGCACCTCTACTTCTCAATCCGCAGCTCGATGTCTAGTGGCTCGTGACTACTCTGGATCACGGGGTCCTGGGTTCGATTCTCAGCCAGGTCGGGGATTTTCTCCGCCCGGTGATCAGGTGTTGTCCTCATCATCTCATCATCATTCGGGAAGCGGCGAGATTGGAACTGGAAATACTGGGAACTTGTACGGGCGTTAATGACCAAGATGTTGAGCGCCACGTAAACCATCATCATAATCATCATCTATTTCTCACACTTGTAGAGGCAAGTGTGTTGTTAGGCGCCCTTGGAGGGGTGACCTGCTGATCATTGTCCCTCAGATATAAATAACTACAGAGAGGGCAGCACTCTCCAGTGACTCTATCAAATGGCTCTGCGCACTACGGGACTTAGCATCTGAGGTCATCAGTCCCCTAGAACTTAGAACTACTTAAACCTAACTAACCTAAGGACATCACACACATCCATGCCCGAGACAGGATTCGAACCTGCGACAGTAGCAGTCGCGCGGTTCCAGACTGTAGCGCCTAGAACCGCACGGCCACTCCAGCCGGCTGACTCTATCGAATGTACAGTAGCGACCGCCTGCAGCAGCTGTTACATTCTGACGTGTTTAGGCCGGTGGCTATGACCCGTTTTCTATGTCTCCATGGAGTTATCTTTCAACGCCGATGCTGTACTGAAGTACTTTGATACGAAGAGTGTTCGAATGTTGCTCTGGCCAGCACGTTCTCCAGATCTGTCTCCCATCTGAAACATCCGGTACTGGATTGCAGAGAAACTAGCACACCTCCCGCCGACACGCTCTACCATTAATGAACTCTGGCATAGAACTGAAGTACAATGTAATGATGTACCTATGTCTCTAATCCAATCTGAATTCGACTCAGTTTACAGCCACTGTTGACGCCAGAAATGCCGCCTCTGTCTCCTGAATTTCACACATACAGTTTTAATTATGTATGCTTCTTACTGTGCTGTACTCGCGATGCAAATAAATCTGCGTTGTTTGCAACGGCCAGCTGTGTAATATACGTTCCAAAACAAACCCCTGCATCCTAGAATAAATTGAGTAGAGCAGACTACGGGAGGTTATCGTTTAAAAAGAACAGGCGAGTGTAGTAGAGGGGCAACTGGTACCGCCGTGCAGCGCCTGGATGCCTAGCGTAATCCGGGCGTGTCCGCTGCGGGGATAGCAGCGGTTTGCTGCGCGCCTGGGCACGGCTAGGCGCGCGGCTGCAAGTTTGTGTGGCGCCGGGTAAGCGGGGTTTAGCGGCGGGCGCGTGACGTGGGTCAGCAAGGCGCCTGCAGACGTGCAGGTTCGCGGCGGCCGCCGCACATAAGCCGGACGCTGCCGCCGCTCTCTTTGTAGATAGAACTGGAAGAAAAGTAAAAAGAACTGCTGTGCAGAGAAGATGAACAGCGAGAGCGCTGGTACTGAGTTTGCGCTTTCTCCTGTTTCGTGACTGTTTTCTTGACTTTAACAAGAGTTACGCAGAGTGGATAAGCGGCTTGACAGCTGTGCCCTAGCTGATCAAAAGTATCCAGACACCCCTATGTAAAGCGGAATTGAGCGCTACATGTTAGGAGAGACCAGAACAGTACATGGTGGGGAAAGGGGGACCCGTGAGGAGAGCAGAGTTACTTCTAACTTAGACTAGTTGTTGGAGGTCACATGAGTAACAAATCGGTCAAGGACATTTAAACCATTCTAAAATTGCCAAGGCGCCTGTTGGTGATGCGGTTATGAATTGAAAACGCGAAGGAACAACCACAGACAAACCAAAACCAGACAGACGTCATGACGTGAAGACAGAGACCGTCAAGGAGGGTGGTTGTAAAAAAATCGCATGAAATAAGCGGAAGGAATCACTCATGAAGTGCTGTCAATAGCCCAGATAGCACATTGACTCTGCATGGGGAACAAAGAAAGGGGTAAAATTGTACAGCAGCTCATCATAAGCCAACCCATTTCTATAAGCAATGCTAAGCGACACTTGAAGTGGAAGGGTTTGGATTTGGTGAATGCTTGGAGAACATTACTTTGCATTACGAGTATTCTAAGCAAATTGAAGGTGGGGGACGAATAGCAAGGATAAAGAGCTGTTAATGTGAGTAGCGTCGGAACGTAGTGCCGAATCAGCGGCGACGACTGAAAACTTGTGCCAGATCGGGATTCGAACATGGGCTCTCCTGGTTAGTAGGCAGCTGCCTTAACCACACCATCCAGACACAGTATTAATCTAAATTGCACGAAATATCTCGAGATACCTCCTGGACAACACATAGTCCTATCTAGCGCCATCCTATCCATGTCCTCCACGCTCACTACTTCGAGATTTCTGCAGGAGGTCGAACTTAATTGTGCTTCGGCGATGGAAGTTGTAGATTCATTGCCCATCGAGGCGAATCAATTATGTGAATTCGTATTGTCTGTTCTGTAGGACGCCCCACACATTCACATAATTACGTGTATTGCCAAAAGTGAGGTATAATGATGATGTTTGCATTGTAGGGCACTCAACTGCGCGGTTATCAGCGCCTCTACGAATTCCCAATCTTTTCTCAGTCCAATCTTTCACTTGCATAAATGATGATTAAATGATGAGCACAACACAAACACCCAGTCATCTCTAGGCAGGTGAAAATCCCTGACCCCGCCGTGAATCGAACCCGGGACCCCGTGCTTGGGAAGCGAAAACGCGACTGCGAGACCACGAGCTGAAGACTGTGAGGTATAGAGGGGGTGGTTTATGGTAATGGAGTGTTTTTCGTGATTAGGGTGTGGTCCCTGTATTACGTCCGGAAAATGCTTGATGCGAAAGGATATGAGCACTTTTTTACAGTATTTGCGTACAGTAGAGGAATAGCTACGCAACAATGATAGTTTGTATCAGCACCACATGTACCCATTCACAAACGAAGGTCTGTGAAGCAATGTTTTGTCATCAACATTCCTGAAATAGACTACCACGACCTGAGTCCCAACCGGGGCTCAATGGATCACATTTGGGATTGGTTAGAACGTTTACTTTTCTCCAGGCGCCAGCATCCAACATCACTAATTTCTCTTGTTTTGGTTCTTGAGGAAGAATGAACTTCTGTTCCTCCACGGCCATTCCGACACCTCATGGAAAGTACCCCCAACAAACGCCAAGCCATCAGAAAGGCGCAAGGTGGACACACGCCACATTAAATTCCAGTAACAGGTGTCCGAATAAGTCTGTTCAAGTAGCGTATGGGTGGTTATGCACGAACATCCTTTATTATGAAGACTGCTGCTGACTGATGCCTGTAATACCCACATACCTGACCTGCCACGACACTCACAGCTACGTTCTTTTGGTGTAGCAACAGTTGCGTAATTAACTAATGTCTACAGAGCTCGGATATACCTGAAAGTGGGCTTCACTGTTCACAGTATATAGCTATCCGCATTGTAATCTCAGTCTGACAGATAAGTTCGGCAGATAACAAGTATTTTTCGTCTTCATATGCACAGTTCGCAGTAGTTACAAAACACACATTTCCTATTCAAGCGGGCCCACGTAACAGTAACATCGCGGAGGAATGTTCCTCCACGAAACGATAACGTAGGCAATATTCAGCCACGCGTGATATATTCTAATTTGGCGAACAGTTTCTCTTGCATTGATCTTTCACACTAAAGCATCAAGACTCTCGAAACCATTATGTTATGTTATTGTTAATCATAAGGCAACGGTATTGCTGCAGTGGATACACCGGTTCCCGTGAGATCACCGAAGTTAAGCGCTGTCAGGCGTGGTCGGTACTTGGATGGGTGACCATCCAGGCCGCCATGCGCTGTTGTCATTTTTCGGGGTGCACTCAGCCTCGTGATGCCAACTCAGGAGCTACTCGACCGAATAGTAGCGGCTCCTGTCATGAATACCATCACAACGACCGGGAGAGCGGTGTGCTGACCCCACGCCCCTCCTATCCGCATCCTCCACTGAGGATGACACGGCCGTCGGATGGTCCCGGTAGGCCACTCGTGGCCTGAAGACGGAGTGCTTTTTTTATTGTTAATCATGACGACACGCATGTTTGAACGTCAGTACTGTTGAAGCGCTCATAGACTTATTCCACAAAGGGCACATACAAATGTGATGAAAATTTAAACCTTAAATATTTATTAGTATCGAAATGAGGTAATACAGAGGAATTACAGGTAAGTAATTTTGCTGATTGATGTAATCCCTGTAACGCATAATGAAAGCACTCCACCGCTTCCGATGTATGTGTCTACCTTGTGAGAATAATTCTTTTGATTATGGATGCAGCCACTCAGGCAATGCAGTTTTCGCCTCTTTATCGTTTCTTTCATCCGTCAAAGAGCATGAAAGTAACTCAGGGCGAGTTATGGTGAGTAAGGTGTGTGTTGCAGACTCTGATGTTTTGGGATCTGTGTTGTTACTAAGGTCGAACGGATAGTATTTGGGCGAACACTGTCAACTTATCTTATTGTCTTGCAACAGAACATTTGCAGTCTGCAGCCCTCATTTTTTAGTCCTGATGGCAGAGTGAAAGTGATTTCATGGTAGATTTGAAAATAAATCAGCAAACACTGTTAATCCCTTTCAATATAATGCTGCAAAGTTACGCGCTTTCCATCCCAAAAGAGAGTCATAATGCCTTTTTCTGACGATGGCTGAGTGTGGAACACCTTTTGTTTCGGCGAAAAGCCATGAACTTAGTATCTTTTCGTTTCTGGGTGGTGATGGAGCAACCAGTTTTCATTTCCTGTAACAGTTTTGTCCAGAAATCCTTCTACTGAAATTTGGAAACAATGCAAAAGTTCGTCAGAGGCACTGACGCGATGGTCTTTCAATTCAAAGTCATTGACATGGCACCCGTCTTGCGGGCACTTCGTTGAATCACAGCACGTCATCATCAATGTATACAAAATAGCTGCGGATTCGCTTATAGTAATCCGCCTATTTTCTTTCACAAGTCCTTTCACCGCCTTAATGTTTTCGTTCGTCAATGCGTGGTGCGCCTGACACGAGCATGGAGTAGCATTCACTGACGTTACTCCTATTTTATACTTTCTGTGGCACTTGTACACTTGCTCCAGGTACACACAGTAATCACTGTATTGTGTCTTCATACTGGGACATACTTCGCTACTCAAAATACGTATAACAATTCGCTGCTCCAACGTGGTTCAAATCGACAGGGGAGCAGCCGCATTTGCACTGACACACTTCCGTTTTCAATGATGCAACAACAGACTGCCAACTAATTGCACTGTTAAGGTTCTCATTTGAATCACCATCGTATATCCAGCACTTCAATATCACGTCCTTTAGCACGTTCGGGACCGTTTTGTAGTGATTTCAATTTTCAAGACACACTGACCGTCAATGCATCTAATCCCGAGTACGTCTCAACACGCACCACTATCCTACCATAAGCACTGCCTGAATAACATTCGTGCCATCAGAGCGATCGCGATGTCGATATGGACGGAAACCAGCAAAATGACTATACACTAACAAGTGTTTCGTGGTAAATGGACGCATTTGGTGTGTCCTAAAGGATTGCAATTTCGGTGAGTATTTGCACGTAAAGGAAACAGTGGACTTTCAGCTGAACACTCAAAGGTATGGGCGTCCGCAGAAATTTATCCAGGGAAAGAGCGAACTTAAAATTAGCATTTTTGATACAAATGGCTTGGTATTTGTGTTTTATAGGTGAGATAAAAAGTGTATTATACTTCAGAGAATTAGTGGTTGTCCATTTACTTCTGTAACTGGAAGCGTGTGAGAATACTGTAAAGGATAAAAAGTCTGTGTCCAGATTCCAATGGGAGCGGAGAGGGCCGAGTGCACCCTTTTGAGGTGCCCCCTCCCGCATCTCTTGCGGACGGCTTTGATTAGGTAGCTGTGGTGCCGAAAAAGAGCAAGAAATAGGTGACTTTTATTTAGACATTCTGTAAGGATATAGATGCTACAGCATTCCAAATAGGCAAGAAAATTCCGTTGCATCAGTGACTATATTTCTTTTTCGGGTAGTGTTGATCTGAAAGAAAAGATACTGGAACGTTTCTCCATGGGAAAGAAAAAAGTTGTAAAGTGGTACCTGAAAATATTTACAACATTAAATAAATTTCAGCGCAAAAACTATTTATTATCAGGGCAATGAGACCACAAACGAGGAGCATACATAGATTCCACGCTGCCTCTAACAGGACTGCTAGATACTCATGGTAAGAATGTAACTTCACATCCATGTGAAGGACCTAAAACGTAAGTCACAGCAAGTCATTTCACTGAGGAGATCTCACCTACAGACAAGTAGTGGATGCCTACAAAGAGATACGCAGTATGGTGCAATGAAATGCAGAAACGAAAGAAAATATGTTTCAGAGTGTATCAAAGTGGTAGTTTATCTTAAGAAGCATGTTTCAAATATAATGAAAGTCTGTTGTTAAGTTTCCTGAGGAAATAAGGTCATGAGCCATTTTTTGTATAGTCTTATTTATTCCAAAATATAAGACGAACATCAACAAAAGCAAAACGAGGATAACGTAGTAGAATTAAGTCGAGTGATACTGAGGGAATTAGATTAGGCAATGAGGCAGTTAAAGTAATAAAGAGTTTTGCTACTTTGGGAGCAAAATAGCTAATGATGGTCGAAGCAGAGAGGATATAAAATGTAGACTGGCAATGGCAAGGAAAGGGTTTCTGAAGAAGAAAAATTTGTTAACACCGACTATAGATTTAAGTGTCAGGAAGTCTTTTCTGAAAGTATTTGTATGGAGTGTAGCCATGTATGGAAGTCAAACATGGACGATAAATAGTTAGGACAAGAAGAGAATAGAAGCTTTCGAAATGTGGTGCTACAGAAGAATGCTGAAGATTAGATGGGTAGATCACATAACTAATGAGGAAGTATTGAATAGGATTGGGGAGAAGAGACGTTTGTGGCACAACTTGACCAGAAGAAGGGATCGGTTGGTAGGACATGTTCTGAGGCATCAAGGGATCACCAATTTAATATTGGAGGGCAGCGTGGAGGGTAAAAATCGTAGAGGGAGACCAAGAGATGAATACACTAAGCAGATTCAGAAGGATGTAGGTTGCAGTAGGTACTGGGAAATGAAGAACCTTGCACAGGATGGAGTAGCATGGAGAGCTGCATCAAACGAGTCTCAGGACTGAAGACCGCAACAACAACAACATTATTTATTCCAAAACCCACTTCCACCCACCTTCATATTCCGTAATAAATTTACATCTTCACCTGTATTCACGAAGATGTGAATGTATTAACCAACTGAAGATGGGTGAAAACCTGGAAAGCGTCTATGCGTGAATGAAACAATTAAAAAAATTGCTAGTTTTTGTATTTATTCAAGTATTTTAATTCACAGTCAACGAGCACTACCACTATCGTCATCGATATATTATTGTTGATAGTTCCCGTTTGCTTACCAAAACTTTGTGAAAGGTTTGTTTGTCTTTCTAAAATCATATTTTGTGAAGTATTGGGAGTTCATCATTACGCGAAACTTTCCGCATACCTAGACATGATATTTCTGCAATAATCTTGAAAATGGTTGAATGGCTCGTAAGACAATAATTATTGCATATTATATTTTGCTGACGATTATTCGGGTAGGGATGCCGTTTTCTATGTCAGAGGCAGCCTCTGGTTTACTAGCGGCGGTGCGGTACTTCATCTGGGTAAGCTTAGTGAAACAGATGAACTTCGGCTTCTAGAAAGGACGATTGGGACGTTGATTTGAAATGATTTAGTGAAGGCAAAGAAACTCTACAACGGACAGCTATACTGGAATCTGATTCAGCTCCTCCTGACATGAGGAAATGGAGGCTGAAATTTAAAACCTCTTCAATATCGAAACTATTAAAGACGGTGCACAAGCGAAGTTGGATACGGAAAATGATTTTTTTCTTTTATAGTTATTTCATCCTTCCTCGCTCATGTGGGTGGGAAAGGTGGAGGGTTGGGAGGGCTGGCACCGGTACAAACCACCCACTCTTCAGCCAGTTGAACATGTCTCTAACATAGAGAGCAAACAAAAGCAAAACAAGGAGACATATGTACTGTGAACTAAAATTATTCCGAAAGTTGAAGGTAATTGGGGAAAACAGTAGTATAATGCTGTCTTGCTGAACTTTTCAAAAACCGTGATAAAAATGTAGACAGACAGCACAGTTAAAACCACTAGAGAAACACTGGAAGAACACTAAATACTAAAAAAAAGCATAAACTTGGAAAAGAAAACAGTGAACACCACAGTAGACACAATTACCATTAAAAACGGACCACTGAACGCTTTCATTAAATCTGGAAAAGAACCTACCCTGGAACGGTAGGTTCAAGGGGAAAGAAAGGCTTGGTACAGATGGAGAATAGAGAGTGGTAGTGACGAGGAATGAGTGCTGGTAAGAGGCAGTGATGAGACAAAGGTGGTTGTGGGGAGCAGGGAAGAGGGGTATCTGATATTGGTATCTACAGATTTGAAAGGAAAAGGGGTGGGTGACCGACAGGACAGGTGTGGGGAGAGGAGGAGGAGGGAAGCCTTTTGGGGAGGGGGCGTAGAGTGTAGGTTGCATTCAGTGTTGCTAGAATAGATGTACGGTTATACTATGTACGAGGACAGATGGAAAGTGAATGTGGGACTTACCGAATTTAGGAGGGAGGGAGATATGTACAGCATCTGCATAGCAAAGGGTGAGGCAAATCAGGGATTTGTATAAGTGCAAGACCATGGAATGGTGCAGTCCCCATATTCAGCCAGTTAATAGCTATAGTAATTTTAGTCTGTTGTGGGCTTTATGTTGAAAGGTTAGCTCTCTGCAACAGAAACTACTGAAGCACATTAAAAATAAGTTGTCGTTAGCAAGACTGAAACTGTTTTAGACCCGTAGCTGCAACGGGTGCTTATTCAGTTTGGCGAAAACGGAAATTAATTTTGTCTGATGCCGGCAGGCCTTGAGGTTACATTTATGAAATGTTAACGTGTGAATCGTGTGCAGGGATATTATTGTGTGCAACGTATAAATGTTACAGACAGGAGATAAGGTCTTGAGATATTTGGAGTGCGTCCTCCAGTTATCAGGAAGCAGTCGCAGTAAATGATTTCCACAAGAGGGTGTGGTTTACTGAACAGCCGTCGTTCCTCCTGCGAAATCCGTGTAATTGCGAGGAGGGCTCGGTACCCTGGAGAAGCTGTGGCAATTCGTGAGAAGCGCTGCTCGGTTGCTTCAGAGCGGCGGCGCGTTTACCAAAGGAGAGGAAACCGCCACAGAAAATGCTACATTTCCAGAGGCAAAGAAACGGAAGCTCCATTACTGAAATTAATCAGTAATGGGTATCCAAATCGACGAAGGAAGTTTACGTTTCTGGCAACCATTTTACAGATAGCAGTGGAGAGATGTTTTTAGTCAAATGTAGCAAAGTCGAAACTAGGGAGAAATGGGTTTTGAAATGTTGCAGAAGGCAAAGTCGAATATCAGACATCACAGCAAACAATACGCGTTTAATCAGAGTAATGACGGAAACTGCTGTAAAGAATAGGCTACCACCATTTCAAATTAAAACGTTCTGTGAAGAACGATCTTCCCGACACAAGCAAACACTATAAATACATCTATTGCAAGCATCAGAAAAAACGATGATGCAAGATTACAGTGAAAAGCGTTTTAAGATTTTAAGCTATATTAACAGATTTATGCAAATCATGACTCACCAAGAAATCATGGATGCGACTGCGAAATGGTGAGTACATCTTCACCACAATTCAGACAAAGCGATGTAGACTGCTGACCGCGGGAAACTTTTAATTCTTTGCTGAACAAATGTCCCACATTTTTACTGTAGCGAGTAGTTACGGCTAGCGTAGGTCATCTTCATATCTAAACGTGAAGAAGGAGGGAAACAAGAAAGAACTGAACTTCTCGTCGTGGACGAGGTCGTTTGAGACCTTTCGCAAACTCGGAGTGCGGAAAGAATAGAGAGAAATCGGTCGTTTCCCTTCAGTGGTTTCACCCCAGCATTCGTCATGAGTGGTTTAGGTTAACCACGGAGAAAATAAATTTCGAAGGTCTGCCGGGGACTTGAAACGCCGCCTCGTGGATACTAAAATATGAAGAGGATGGTAGCTATCGCTGGTATCCGATGGTGTCAGACGGTGTGAGTTCCCAAATAAAAATACAGGATGTAGACTGTGATTTGTTTATAAAATAGGCAAACAGAGGCTACAGTTGTGAAAATGAGAAACATACATCTGCTCCACCTGTAAAGAACGTACCGACGCGAGGTATTCCTCTCCAGCCATCGTCTAAGGTGGTCTGCTTCCGCAGCTGAGTGATCAGATGCCCGTCATGCGGAAGACGCGGGTTCGATTCCCAAAACTGTCATGGATGTTTCCTTGGTCGGAGGAGTGGTATAGGGCACACTCAGCCTCGTGATAACAACTGAGGAGCTACTTGACCGCCTAGTAGCGGTTCCACGGGCTGGGAACTCTGCAAAAGGGACTAGAGAGCGGTGTGCTGAACAGATGCCCCCTATACTGCACCTGCATGGCGCCGCCAGACAAAGGAAGACATGGCGGCCGATAGACATCCTCACGACCTGGCGAAAAGCTCGTTATCCTATGACCTGCTGTCACAGCGCTTCACAGTCAAAAATTTGGTTTTTACAACAATGAAGCGAAGTTAAGCATACAAAAGGCATTCATAAGATAATAACGAACAACGTAAACTGCACGAAAGAAAAGTAGCCTAGTCCGCAAAATAAACTGTAGCAGAAGAAACTGCAAACGGAAGTATTCGAGATGACATGGTAAATATTAAAGAAAATGGAATAGGAACTTTTGACGAAAACATCCTCCATAACGAACATCTTTAATACGGAACGGTACGTTTAGATAAAAAAAAATGACTATAAGAGAAAAAGGAAAAACGAGATCTTATAGACATAAAGTAGTGTTTGTTACAAGAAGCACTTAGCATCTAGAATCTTCCCACATTCTTTGAGCTTCTCCCTTCATATGAGGTTTGTTGTTTTCATGATTTGGCAGATTTATTTTATTTTATATTTCTGGCTGGTAGTAATTCTTTTCGCCATAGTCATCGACTTATGCGAGGGAAGTCGAGTGCGCCCAATCTCCCCGTGAATCGTGTAAACTTTGATATATGTCTTATTACATTAGAAGTGTTTTGTATCGCTTTCTGAGGCAAGGATTGGAAACTAGCCCAGTATTTACATAAACGAGTGTAAAAAACCGCATAAAAACCACTTGCACTTGTTGATATACCAGACCAGCGGTCATTAGTCCTCCCTGTTTACCGATCCGGGCCTGGATTCCTTAAACATGAATGGATGGAAGAGAGCGAGTTATGGCTGTTTCTTGTCCTCTGACAGTTGTTGCATGGATTATTGGGGTTCTGAAACATATTTTGGAGTGACAGCCACGTCCCAAAGCGCATCAGGGGAAACTTTGCGACTGATCATGTGCAGAACCTGGATTGGAAATGTGTTTTACTATCGTGGGCAACGCCTCACTGCCCAGCACAAAGCTCTTGGCTACCAGCACTTTTCCTTTACGTTTTCGCTTCGGGCTCGTACTTTCTTTCTTTGAAGGATTACCATTCTAAGGTACATTCCGTTGCGAAGTGAAATATTTTTTCTAGGTAATAATAAATTGCATAAACTTACATAAGAACAATTTATGCGGAATAACTCTTGACATTGAATAGAGAAATATTACCAACAAATATAATTTATTTTAACATTTTGGAAATAAACTATCACTTCAGATAAGATATGGAAAAAATCTTTTCCCACTACAGGAAAAATGCATTAATTTTGGAAACGTAGACCTAATTTGTATGTACCTCTTTCACACTAACTTCCGAAATGACGTGAAAAACCATTCGCAAAAATTTCTGAAGTGTGACCACAGGATTTACTGTGCAATAAATTGGGAACTAAGGATATATCGTGGAGTGCCAGTTCAGTTTTGAAAGTAATAGTGCGAGGAATCACTTGGTTTTCACAATAAGACAAGTAACACTACAGGTGAGCATTGGCGAATTCGGGTAGTGTTGTTAGAGACTGGTCTCTTTAATATACTTCCTACAGTAACACCGAAGCAATAAATTTTGACATGAAATTAAAAGAAAATTTTGTTTTCTATTATAGGATTTTGCCTCATCATTCCTTATCCGAACCACAAAATAAACAGCATCAACGTCATCCAAACGTTACAGTATGCTTCTGTTTTCTGTATAACTAATTCGCTAAATCATTTTGTAGTATCATTAAGCATTGCATTGCGTCGTTTGTGTCTACAAAATAAAAACCATTTCTTGGAAAAGACACCTATCCTCATACACAGTAATTAATATATCTGGGATCAGTGCAACAACTTGAAACGTGCATGAGAAAGGACTGTATAGATTTCAAGAGAACAGGTACAAACGACAGCAGAGCAAAGTTTACAGAGTAAATACTACGGACACTGCACTAATAAAAAGTACTCTGGTTTAGCATTCTGGCTTACTAAGAGTAGAATTTCCCTTCTACCAAGTTCCGCTGTAGTTTCATTGTTGCTGTAATCATTAGAAATATTTGTACTATTTCAACATCAAATAATAAGATACGCCAGTGAAAAGAATCCATTAGTGTGCTTATGAACGCTCTGTTATTTGCGCAAAGTAATTCCTCAGTGTAAATTATACTGCAGCATAGACATTAAGAAGGCTCTACCATTCATGACACATAATCTGGTTATTGGTTACGTCTTAACCTGTATCACGTCATTGCCGCAGTGAGCTGCGTGTCGCAGGGAGCGGCTGAGAGTGAAGGGTTTACATCAGCGGAACACAAACAGAGGGGAAAAAAAGGCTTCAGCAGCTGCGTGCCTTTGTTTCAGGTAATAACCATTAGACTTCTAGGAAAACTGCGCAGTGTCAGGGAGCCTAGTGGAAAGCCAGGTTCCCAGAACACTCACGTGAGTATCAACACACCTAATCAAAACCGTGCGTGGCTGCTCTTTCTGCCGCGTGGCTTAAATTCACAAGAATTTCATGAACCTGGAACACAATGGAGATGAGTTTTATTTCCTCAAATAGAAACTAACCTAGCCATGACGAATAAAAAAGTCCACTTGAAGTATATACAAGATTTTCGTATCTTTCTCCACTTACGTCTTAACAATTTTCCTCATACATTGCGCATTTACCTGTTTATCAAAGTGAATAACTGCTAAACGAAGCCGGCCGGAGTGGCCGAGCGGTTCCAGGCGCTACAGTCTGGAGCCGCGCGACCTCTACGGTCGCAGCTTCGAATCCTGCCTCGGGCATGGATGTGTGTGATGTCCTTAGGTTAGTTAGGTTTAAACATTTTTGCAAAACGAACTTCCGACGACATCTGTGAATTGCCATCTGAATTTTCAAAATGTTCGTAAGTCTGCCGTTGTGTTTCACTGTCTTCTTAAATTTGTTTTCTACAATACCCTTAAAAAGTCATTAACTTATTTCGCCAAAAAGGTTTCACATATAAAAATTTGATGCATATAATCCTAACAGGTGCCAGAAGTACTTATTATTTCCTACGACAGAAAAAACTGTAAACTATTTCCTGAAGTGGGTAGACCTTATATCATAATGAAATATATCTTCCAGAAGACGATAATAAGAATTTGTTTTTATAATTTTCGACATGGTGCAGTTCATAATGTTTGCAGCACTTTAACTTTTGTTTATGTTTATTTCACAACCGCTTTTCAATACACTACCTACTCCATTAAGCTGACCCGGCAAGTTGTCTGACAGAATCAGTGACATCGGCAGATATTAGTTTCAGCTTCTTCCCTATGAATCTTAAGTCCCTTTGCAAATATCTCTTTGGTTTCCTTTACTGCTAATTTAATGTACAGATTGAATAACGTGGAGGATGGACTACAACGCTAACTCACTCTCTTCGATGACCTTCAAATCTTATAACTGCAATCTAGTCATTAAGATAACTTTTCGCTACCTATATTTTATTCTTGCTACTTTCAGAAATAGAAAAAAAGAAAAGAAGCAAAATCTGAAATAGAAATGGTGTAAGAGAAACCTAAGTTAAAACTGTGCACACAAAATTGCTTCCCCTTAAAACTTTCGTACATGGATGTGACAAAGTCATGGGGTAACTAAATGCACATATACGGTGGCGTTAATATCGCGTAAGCAAATTTATAAAGGGGCAGTGCATTTGCGGAGCTGTCATTTGCACTCAGGTGGTACACGTAAAAACGTTTCCGACGTGGTTATTGCCACACGATGGGAATTAACAGGTCTTGAACGCGGATTGGCAGTTGGAGATAGACGCATGGGAGATTCCATTTCGGAAGTTGTTAGGTAATTCGATATCACTTGATCCAAAGTGTCAAAGTTGTGCCGAGAGTACCAAATTTGAGCGACGGAATTTGCGTATAGTAGTCAGTACTCATATAAGCAACATTGCGTGAAATAACCGCAGAAACCAATGTGCGACGTAAGATGAACGTATCCGTTAGAACAGTGCCGCGAAAGTTGGCGTAAATGGGCCATGGCAGCAGACAACCCACGCGAGTGCCTTTCGTAACAGCACCACATGCCCTGCGGCGTCTCTCCTGGACTCGTGATCATATTGGCTGGACCCTAGACGACGGGAAGGCCGTGGCCTGGTCAGACGAGTACCGATGTCAGTTGGTAAGAGCTGATGGTAGGGTCCGAGAGTGGCACGGACCACACGAAGCCGTGGTCCCAAGCTGGTGGTGGCTTCAAAATGGTGTGGCTTGCTTTTACATTGAACGTACGGGGTCCTCTGAGGCAGTTCAATCGATCGTTGACTGGAAATGGTTATGTTCTGCTTCTGGGAGACCATTTGCAGCCATTCACGCTCCCAAATAACAATGGCCGAACCACAGCAGTTCGTAACGGGTTTGAAGAACATCCCGGACTATTCGAGTTCACCGGGAGCGCTTTGGGAATTATGGACGGCTTTAGACGGAGCCTGGCTCAGTATTTCTGCAAGGGACTTCTAACAACTTTTTGAGTCCATGCCATATCGAGTTTCTGTGCTGCCCTAGAAAAAGGAGGACTGACCCGATATTAGAAGGTATCCTCTGACTTCTGTCGCTTCAGTGTAGGGTACTAGAAATGGAATGCCAATTGTGAATTAAATGTGAACTTGAACTCCTCTCCCCTCCACTTTATGCTCCTCTCTCCCCTTATCCCGCCTTCTCCTTTCCTAAGTCGTATCACTTTCATGAAAAAAAAGTCAACAGATGTACTGTACGGGTATTTGACTATTGTTGCCCCTAGGCGGCCGGTGTGGACGAGCGGTTCTAGGCGCTTCAGTCTGAAACCACGCGACCGCTACGGTCGCAGGTTCGAATCCTGCCTTGGGCATGGATGTGTGTGATGTCCTTAGGTTAGTTAGGTTTAAGTAGTTCTAAGTCTAGGGACTGATGACCTCAGAAGTAAAGTCCCACAGTGCTTAGAGCTATTTGAACCAATTTTGCTGCCCCCATCTTTGAGTAACGGATGTGCGCTGATGAAGTGGTGTGGGTTATGCGAATGCTGACAAAGCTTTACAGTTGTGCTATGCATGACAAATACTACTCCTATTCTAGGAATGTGTGTGTGCGCATGTGTGGTGTGTGTGTGTGTGAGTGTGTGTGTGTGGGGGGGGGGGGGGGTGACGAAGCTGTATGGGTTCTGCAAATGCTGAGAAAGCCCTCCAGCTGCAATGTAAAAGGTGTGAGCAAATGATGAGGAAGAAAATCCCACCTTGGACGCTTTTGTATGATCCTTACTGCCGGAAAATTAATTTTATTTATTGCTATCAGGTTATATATAACTTTAAGAGAGGAGAGGTAATAGGTTTTGAATACAGAAAAACAACTGGGTGTGGTGAAAGTAAAATCCATGAAAAGTTCAGCAGTTACCAACAAGGAGAGAAGAATCAAATGAGTGGTGTGTGTCGAATAACAACAAAGTTCAGCTCAGCAATGGTAACTGATTTGGTGACTGGTACATAATTACGTTTTGCACCTATTAAAGAAGATGAATTCAAGTATCTCAGCAACGAAGAAGTTATTTTGTCGTAATGTAGGTGGGTTTCGGACGTCATCAGTGTTGAGTGGTAGTAACTGCAAAAAGGAATTGCAGATCTAGGACAAATGTAAATAACAGAAAATGAATTTCTTTTAAAAATTATTGTTTCTTTAATTCATAGTCTTCCCAATATGTACAAAGTTTCTTGTTTTACACATAACAACAAATCTCTTATATATGGCTGCGCCTTGTTACAATCCATATGTTTGGAGAGGTTATTACTAACATCATCATAAATAACTAGGTACTATGCTGTCGTATTTCATGGGAATTACTATCTCATTGGCATTTCGATTCTCATTTCAGTGGCAAAAGAATTCAGTATTTCGTCGCCTTGTTATGAACAACGGATGAAGTGTATGGGCCACAGTTAGAAGTCTGTACGATCGACGACTGGAATTCTCTATTCCGCCTTTTAGTCTTCCTGCTTCATAAATCAGTGGCTGATAATTGCACTGAATGTTATATGATTTTTCAGTCTTTGTCATGCTAAAATTGACCGAGTGGTTCTCTCCAGGATATGAAGACGAATTCAGATGTATCTTAAACTCTTGCGTGTTTACTACATCGGATATGCTGCAGTGTCTGTAAATCGAATTCCTGCTGATTGAAAAGCTAAAATTACGCGTCTTGCTGTTTCGAGAGCATTTAATCTGGCACCTCCACGCATTTATTGCTTGTGCTTTCAGTTAAATTCCAATGATGGAATACCAGACTCAGGCGCAGATAATTTTTAATATTCTCCACAACGATATTTGCTCTCTCTCTGGGACGCTCGAGATTCTTTCATTTTCCATCATATTTTTTTCGATTGAGTGCTTACATTATCTGAGGTAATACAGTTAGTGTCTTCTCTGCTGCGATTGACTACCAGTTCATGGCGAGCGATTAAATAGTTTTTTGTGATCCTTTGCTATCCCAAGTGTCGTAGTTAGTCGGTCGCAGAAGCTGAAACGTTCATCATTATTATAAATTCTTTTAGATCCTCCATAGTTCCCAGCTAGCATTCTGCGATGCGATGACGTTACTTGGCGTAAAAGATGGATATCCTTTTACTAGTGTTGCAGTTCTCAGACTGTGCACATGATCAGTAACTTACTTATTCAGACAATAATGAATTCCTAAAAACAAGGGAAGTGCACAATTCTCAATTAAGGCAATTCCAGCCACTTTCAGAACGCATATTCCAGCGACAGACGTCTCTAGCGAGGCAGTAGACCAGTGATATTCTGTCTCAATCGATTTGGAATCGTTGTGGAGAAATACTCGTAGAGCAAATAGTTATTTTTATGAACTTTCTCCACCATTACTTTCTTAATAGTTTCACCATCTTTGATCTCGCATTAGTAGCCAGGCTTATAAGATTCTACAGGTAAGTTGTTAGTAACACGATTGAGGAGATATCTACGTTGCTTCTTCTTCTCGTCCTTCGTGAACATTGTTCATATTTTATCCTACAAATGACTGGAATCTAGACAACTCTCTTATATTAGTTGCTATATGACAGAAGGGCACTTAATGCTTTTGAAGATGCAGATCTAGCTCTATCACTTAAGCTTCCCATCAGTCCTGTTTCTGACAAAAGCGGATTACAACCACAAAAACTAAAACATGGTGGTCTATTTTCAGATAAAAGGAGATTCTTTATATCTAGCCTTTGCAAGTGCTGAAGAACGAATGTGATTATTAGCTTCTTCCTTCAAGAAAATGGTCTCAAGTTTAAGAACGTATGCATATATTCCATATCTCCTCAGCAATATGCATCTATATTTCTAGGTCAAGTAAATGAAGCTTTGAATAATGATGCATTTTTCACATTTTCAAGTGAGGACTACCTGACATCGTCCAATGAAGCCCTACCGTTCGCTATTTTTATTTTTTATAACATCGTATGAAGCTATACATTTGTAAGAGTCGACTTTATGATATAGAAAGATGTCAAACATGTAGCCAAATTCCGAAACAGTTGTTCTTTTCAAACAAGACGAACGTAATCTGATGCTTTCAGTGATTACGTTAACCCGAAAGTGAGTTTTAATTTGTTCTTCAAGTATGGAGTTAGAATGTATGCAAATTTCTAGTTGGTTTGATCTGCTAAATAGCTGTTTTTGCGCCAATTTCTTGTCTATACGGTGTGTAGGAGAAGGTGGGGTAAAGTGGCCACTGTAAGTGAAATTCAGTTTCCATTAAACCATGGCTATTCACAGATGCTTGTGGCATATACATCTCGAATCTACATAATGTAGGGTATTACATCAAATATTTATAGCTAAGATAAATGTATATTTTATAGGGTATATAAACGTTTGTCTGAATACTTATGTATTGGCCACTTTTCACCAACTAATGGGGTGAAGTGGCCAGTCCTTTGCCACCATTCCAAAATAAACTGCTTAGTTTAAAAATGGGCAAACTTATAGTTTTTATTTCACCATAGATAATTATTAGGAGAACAATAACACAATTGAGAAAGAAACATGCTGCAGTACATTGTGGGCACAAAAAGATCAACAAATTGGGTAGTCTACATCTACATCTACATGACTACTCCGCAATTCACAAATAAGTGCTTGGCAGAGGGTTCATCGAACCACAATCGTACTATCTCTCTCCTATTCCACTCCCGAACACCGCGCGGAAAAAACGAACACCTAAACCTTTCTGTTCGAGCTCTGATTTCTCTTATTTTATTTTGATGATCATTCCTACCTATGTAGGTTGGGCTCAACAAAATATTTTCACATTCGTAAGAAAAAGTTGGTGACTGAAATTTCGTAAAAAGGTCTCGCCGCGACGAAAAACGTCTTTGCTGTAATGACTTCCATCCCAACTCGTGTATCATATCTGCCACACTCTCTCCCCTATTACGTGATAATACAAAACGAGCTGCCCTTTTTTGCACCCTTTCGATGTCCTCCGTCAATCCCACCTGGTAAGGATCCCACACCGCGCAGCAATATTCTAACAGAGGACGAACGAGTGTAGTGTAAGCTGTCTCTTTAGTGGACTTGTTGCATCTTCTAAGTGTCCTGCCAATGAAACGCAACTTTTGGCTCGCCTTCCCCACAATATTATCTATGTAGTCCTTCCAACTGAAGTTGTTCGTAATTTTAACACCAAGGTACTTAGTTGAATTGACAGCCTTGAGAATTGTACTATTTATCGAGTAATCGAATTCCAACGGATTTCTTTTGGAACTCATGTGGATCATCTCACACTTTTCGTTATTTAGCGTCGACTGCCACCTGACACACCATACAGCAATCTTTTCTAAATCACTTTGCAACTGATACTGGTCTTCGGATGACGTTACTATACGGTAAATTACAGCATCATCTGCGAACAATCTAAGAGAACTGCTCAGATTGTCATCCAGGTCATTTATATAGATCAGGAACAGCGGAGGTCCCAGGATGCTTCCCTGGGGAACACCTGATATCACTTCAGTTTTACTCGATGATTTGCCGTCTATTACTACAAACTGCGACCTTCCTGACAGGAAATCACGAATCTAGTCGCACAACTGAGACGATACCCCATGGGTCCGCAGCTTGATTAGAAGTCGCTTGTGAGGAACGGTGTCAAAAGCTTTCCTGAAATCTAGAAATACGGAATCAACTTGAGATCCCCTGTCGATAGCGGCCATTACTTCGTGCGAATAAAGAGCTAGCTGCGTTGCACAAGAGCGATGTTTTCTGAAGCCATGCTGATTACGTGTCAATAGATCGTTCCCTTCGAGGTGATTCATAATGTTTGAATACAGTATATGCTCCAAAACCCTACTGCAAACCGACGTCAATGATATAGGTCTGTAGTTAAATGGATTACTCCTACTACCCTTCTTGAACACTGGTGCGACCTGCGCAATTTTCCAATCTGTAGGTACAGATCTATCGGTGAGCGAGCGGTTGTATATGAGTGCTAAGTAGTAATTACTAACGATGTAAGTAAAAAAATCAGTGTTACATATGGGTTACTATTTCAGTCTAATTCATTCACAATTTATCTACTTAGAAATAATATTGAGTCATATACAAAATTCAGACGTGAAGTTGTCAGCGTCCTCATCACGTCCAGAGCACAGTTCTTGAGCCCAGCGTTAACGGCTACGATATCTTATGTATCCTTCATTTTCTTTAGATCTAGAAAACGCCTCCAAAGCAGTCTAAGTCACTGTCCTCATCAGTGGAATTTTCTACTTCCGTTTCTTCTTGAAAAAGTTTCTTTTTAACAGAAACTCTCTTAGCGTTTGGTATCACTTTTAACTTGTTACTTTTATTTTGTGCTGCCTTACATTGTCGATTATTGGCATTATCTGTTTTTCATCGAATTTCCTGTTTTCTTTGATTATAAGCTTTTCGTCTTTCTTTTAACTTCGGTCAACATATTTTTATAAAGGCTTGGAGTGATTATGGCAATCGATTCCTTTCTACTCCTAGTTTGTCTCTGATTCACAGTTTCTTTCTTAGGCAAAGGTTTTACATGATTTGAGATTATGTTGGATACTAAGATGGACGTTCTTCACTGGTCCGACGCTGAGGGGAACCTTTTCTTGGAGAAGACTTATCACCAATAATCTGAAGGCTGCCTGCACTTGAATACAGCTAACAAGTTGGTTCTGCGATGAACCAGTAGGCATATTTGAAGAAGACACAGCAGTTAGGCATCCAGAGGAACCAGCACTTTCAGAAGACTCAGCATTTCGCAATGTGAAGAACCAATATTTGAACAAGGCGCAATATTAGTGTACCTATCCAAAGGAATATCAGTAACTGCAGCTGCAGTATAGTCTTCATCGGTAAACACGCTAGGACCTGGAGGAAAAATTCCACACTATTTAAAGCCATTGATTATTGTCATTGGAACGGCTGCACGAAGATACGACTCAGCCAAGAGCGCACTTAGTTGAAACTGTGTAACCGTTCCTCCCGGACTATTGCGAACAAATTTTGCCCAAGCTTGTGTTTAGAAGGTTTTAAAAGGAGACATGAATGCTACATCCAAGGTCGGAGGTTGTGTCTACAGTGTGGGGGGCAAGCACACAAGAGGTGTAGGATCTTCTCTGGCCTCATCAAAGAGGCCTATGTTCTTAGTATGGGTAGAGTGGCCATCTAACATTAGTAGAACTGTATCTCGAGCAGTTGATTTTGCCTGTCTTAAAAAATGTTCTAACCGAGATACAAAAAACTCTCACTCTGCATCCGCCCGCTAGGGTGGCATGCAAATTCGTTTCCCGGCGGAGCTCCAATTTTACGTTCAACCTTCATTCTTCGCCTAGGTAAGATCACAAAAGGGGAAATGAAATATCCTCCTGCAGACACGCACACTACAGGAGTCGACAGCAAAAGTCTGTCAACAGAAGCAGCGGCTCCGACTCGTCGTCCTCGTCTGAGCCCAAACACTTTTTTGCTCTTGAGTTGAACTGCCCGGTTTTATCCACACTATGATCAGGATGAAATCGTTTATCTTGCAATGTTTTAAGGTTATAAAAAAACTTGTCTACATCCACCTTGCTAAACGTTGTACTCTAGCCATGAAGGCAGATAATTAATATTAGGCAGATAATTAATATTAGGATGCCGTTCTCATAAGCTTTTCCTGCCTTTTGAGGCTCTTTGTTGAAATGATATGGTATTTTGTTACTCTCTGCCACTTGGGATGCTAATCGCCGCAGATCATTGACTGTAATTGTATAAAATCGCTTTTCCTTTTAAAAACTGTAGTTAAGTATTTCTTGCTCTTATTCTTCTCTGAACACTGCCCTTCAGCTGCCCATAACCATTTTACTGCCAACGACATCTATTTTTTCCCTAGAATCCTCCGTTTTAGCGTGTTATGTGGAATACTGAATTGTTTTGCTGCTGCTGGAAAAGGCATGTTGTCATTATTTACTGCTTCAGTTGCTTTTTGCATCGAAACAGTGTCCCATGTTTGTTGCTCTAATTTCCAGATGTATTACCTTGGAATCTTGGAGCTCTTGCAAACGGACATCAGTTTTGTATAGAAAACGATTTGTAACGTCTTCACTTCCATTGTTGACTATGCATGAAATATGGATTTAGCTAATTCTCAGTGGGATAAATAGACTGAAAAAGAACAGTCAGGAATACTGGCCATACGTCGAGAAACGTGGCCACCTTCCCTACTTTTCCCGACATGTAACATGGCCAATTTTCCCGAGAAGACGCCTTGTTTTTATCAATGGTTCACACGCGAAACAATACAACAGAAGAAAATGATAGCGGCTTATATTCGTAAGCCAAAAGGCATTGCGTGAACAGTGATATCACTAAAACGTATTGCTCGACATAAAATTGACGCAACGGAAGTATGGGTGACTTACCTTACATCAAATTATCCCAAAACGTAAACGTGTTCTCAGAAAGATAAGGGAGCAAGGTTCCTTTGTCATCGTCACTGACATCATTAATGGTGTCTACTACACCTAGTTTGGTCACTTGTCGATAGGAAGCAGCACTGTTGAAGACATCAAATAAGCAGTGACCTTTTTTCCCAACCTGGCCACTTTATCCTTCTTTCCCCTACAATGATTATTTTTAGCAATTTTTTCTTTATTCCACCCTAGTTTCTCAGTTGTTTGATAGTAAAAGTGAGGGGTAATAGAAGAGGAAAGACACATGAAGGTCATCATCTGCTACGTGTGAGCAGTTATGTATTGCGATATAAACTGAGATGCTGACTAAACTATGCCAGTCAACAGAAGCAGCATGCTTCTCAGTTTCACTGGAAGAAGGTTAGAGGCCGACGAAGCACCGAATTATTGCCAGCCACTGCTCATGGTCACCTGACACTGGCTCCCAGTTGAAGTTGCCACTTCGCTTCCATATGCCAGACTTCTTATGCTCTGCATGCACGCACCTTCTCGCCTCGCTGTGGCACTGCATTCGCCAGACTTGCAAATCTGCGCACCCTCTGCCATGACTGGAGAGTATGAGCCACGCTGGCACAAACTGTTGGGTGGGACAGGAATTCAAATTTGCTATGAAATCGCTAATTCACCGTATAATACCTATTATTAACCTGCTCAACAGACAGACAAGTGAAGAAGATATGTATGTCTGTTCCAATCTGTAAGGCTGCCGTCACTCCTGTATGTAAATGGTGTCATGTCCTTTCGCAAGTTATTGTAAGAAGCTGGCTGATTGGTTGTTTTATTTTTATGGCATTAAACACTGAGCTGTGAGACGGACAGCCAGCTACGTCGTTGCCTGTTTATAGGAAAGCGATGTAGCTTCGGAAAGAGATGAAAAATGTGGCAAAAATATAACAGTAAAATACCAAGTCGTCATTGGAAGAGCTAAATATGTGTATTGGTTTAGAAGCTCTTTGATTGGGCTTTTCCAGGAAAGGGGCATTGCTTAAGAATGACTTGAAAATGTGGAAAACTGATATGGCAGCAAAATTATGAGCTATTATTGGGAGACGTCAGTGTGCGTAAAAGTAGCTGCCTGATTAAGCTGTTTCCAAGAACGGCGTGTGACTTGAGAAGGAGTTGAGACATGGGATTAGACAGTAAAATACTGGGCTGTTACTGGGTTAGCTAAACATTTGTGTTTAATTAGTTGCTCTCTGATTGGCATGTTTTCAAATACGGGTGTGGCTTTGAACTGGGCATGGAAGAGAAGTGGAAGAGATGTTGCTTCAGACGAGGGTAGCACGGGATGGAAAGGGGAGGTGGTTTAAGATCATACTTTAGCCACAATCAGCATTCGTTCCTATTCTGTGGCGTTCGTATATCAATTTTGGGAACATGTATGGAGCGTTTTTAATCTGTCTCCTTCATAATCCTCTGTTTTCCAGTGGAAGATATCTTAAGCTTCGCGAGACCGCAGATGTGTGTCATATGTTTGCCTCCTATCACTGCAATAATTTATGATCTGCAGCTCCTAACGGGTCACCATCAAGTCTTTCCCGTGTGCGGTGATGGCGGCATACAGCCAAACTGCGAGCAACGAATAGCCTGTCAAGTTAGAAAGTCTTGGCAGCGGCGGACAAAGGATCATACATCACTCGGACGGCACGAAGAGAAATGGTCATCTCTTTCTTAACAAATATTTATTGTTCATCATCGTAGCCGTCCATCAGATTCAGACAGACCTCAGTTTTATGACACAGTGTCTCCACAACGTTTCTTCTTACGTTCACGCAACACTTTCACCGAAATCCAACCGGTACCACAATTCAAATAAGCGTTAATATTAATGGCACTGGTGACTGGTAAGTCTTTTAGATATTCAAACGTTGTAATTAAAAAAAGTCTGTTTTATTCCTCTCCCATTCGGCATCTTCACTCGGCGAAGTAGAAGTGCTATGGTTGAAATGTAACTGCATCGTATGGTGTCTACGAGGAAGGTCTATAGGTCTGAAGGTCTTATTTGTATTTTTGAGAGTTAAATATAGGAGGAATATAATAAATTCCGGTACCGTACGCACGCTACTCCTCTTTAATAACACCAAAGGAGCCTTCGGATTAATGTTCTCATTTGAAAGATGGATCTCCATCAGGTCTGTCACAAGCACTCGCTCTCTGCTACATGATAAGAAGGGGTTGGAATTTAACTTAGTACATCAGTTACGGGTGTAGTGATTAGAAGATTTAAGCCACCACTCTTGTACATTCATTACAAGCAAAACATAGGTGACGAAATAAGTCTTCAGGCACCAGTATAGCAACAGACTACATCTACATGAACAACGTCGCACTAATGTGGACTCATATTCTTTACAACATATACTCGTTTAGTAGCATCCTTAATAAATAAAGACCATTTGATATTTCACAAAACCCATTTCTTCCCAAGAAGAAAGACTGCATTAAATTTGTCCGAAAGAACTGTAAGTTGAACTAATAAAATTGTTCAACATCAGCTGCAGTCGCAGAGAAAACGCCTGAACTAAGTTCTGTAGAACAATATTTTTATCTGAAGACCAGTAATAGCTCCATTGTAAATAGTTTTAGGAACAGAATCACCCAATAACAGTTCCAATGAAATATGAAAGTTCCTATATGAATAATGTCCAAAATACTAAATTCTAAGGAGGTTGTTTTGAACTCTTACTTCTCTGAGCTGCTGAAATCCGACAGTTGTAAAATTTCAGTAAAAACAAAAGTATCGAAATATTGTCTCACCTGTTTTACAATTCCTCAGGCTACACAGAAATCCTTTCGTTGTGGTGCGACGAATTATAGAAACTATCATGATTATAATTACTTTTTTTAAGGTACAATTAGATTTAAGGAGAAATAATGGCGTTGTTGGTATCGAGTTTGCGGAAGACACATGATATAATTTCATGTCCAGTGTGCAAGGGGAGGGTGTTGGTATCACTAACAGCTGTTTTGTTTCGACTTGCAGGGCTCCACAGCTTTATCAAATTTTGTGAAATATTGTTGACACATAATCCGACAGCAGTGCAGTGAATTTCTTTGTTGTGCTACCTGTGTCGAGGTACAATATCAATGTAAGAATTTTTAACATGTGGCAGCCCTGTCAGCAACTGTGATAAATTAATACGTCAAAAATCCGCCTCAGTTGCGAAATGTTACTGGTCTTTACCTAGGTTTCAGCTAATCTAGCCTTTTTCAGAGGCAAAAAATAAACTAATACATTCCAGAATGAGGCACGGCCAAACGCAGAAAGCTTAAGTACCATGGTACCATGTCAAGCTACGTTACTTGGCTGAGGAACAGACCCCACTTCGTGGTAAACGTTGGAACAGTAGCGTCCGCGGCTAACCGCCCGCTTTCGCCTTATTATGGCATGTGTTAGTTTATTTCGTGCTTCTGAAGAAGTGTAGATTACTCTAGCTCAAACCTGAGTAAAGACTTGTAACAGTTCGCAACTGGGGCGGATTTTTGGCATATTAATATCAATGTGAGTCCGCGAAACATCACTTTAGCGTATGCATGTATAATCCATTAAAACTTTCATACCGAATATTAATTTTCAAGTTGAAAACCTGTAAGATCAAATCAGCTTCTAAATTTGTGACTTAGAAACAGATTTGATATTATATGTCTCATACTTGAGATGGGATGCATATTCTAAGGTGCTGTTCTGGGGACTCATGTCATTTTGCAGAGTGAAATGGGTAGCAAAATATAAATAAATCGCTTACAAGGAGACAATACTAACTTGCTCCCACTAATTTGGTTCACACTGACGGGATGCGTAGTGCACGACTAGTACTTAAACATGTGGAAATAGGAAGACACATCTCTCATCAGTTTCCAAGAAAATCGGGTTAGAAAATTTTAGGTGTACCTTCATACTTTGCAGGGTTGCTAGCATTCAGTGAGTCTGCAGACGAACGAGTAAGCTCTTAGTTTCATTAGTGCAAGGTCTCTGTATCGGATCTCACTGTCGATTCTTTCGTGTTCTTTTTCTTCATTATCATTACCAACAGATTCATTATTATCATAATCCTGAAAAATGAGAGAAAAATTTTGGTAAGGAGACTGTAAATAAAAAAGGTGATACACAAGAACTTTCAATCAAATCATTACAGTCATTTTATTTATGTCATAATACCTACAATTGTGACGGGTATAATGTGTAGCCTACAGAGCACTGCAAGAATCTGGATGATATTCACAGTAGTAACATGGAAGACATTAATTACTGCAATGTGCAGCAAACTTGACGTATGCCTAATTCTTACATGTGCATCGTTCCTTTGATACATCTTTTCCAAAAGAAACTTGGTTTACATTCATGGACGGTTCTCGCTAATCACGCAATTTCTTGGTGTACCACAAATATCTGTTGTTAAAATTACGTGAGAATGACAAAAGAAGTATATACCGACAGTGAGATTCGATCCACAGACGTCGCTCTTACTCGTTAGGCTGCGGCCCCCTTGAATGCTAGCAACCATACAGAGTGTACTAGCACGTCTAAAATTTTCAGCTTGATTTC
This sequence comes from Schistocerca gregaria, assembly GCF_023897955.1. Classification (NCBI taxonomy): domain Eukaryota; kingdom Metazoa; phylum Arthropoda; class Insecta; order Orthoptera; family Acrididae; genus Schistocerca; species Schistocerca gregaria. Next base: position 513,937,695 of record NC_064921.1, on the reverse strand, counting down.
TGTAGAGCGGTAGAGATTTGCGTTTTCCTGTTTACATACGTTTAAATCCTAGTCGTGCCCTACTCACCCTCTTAGTAGGAATCAAATCGGCGAAGAGAAGTTCGTAGGTCCCCGTGTTGCCAGTTGCCGGTCTTTCTCGCAAAATGACTTTCGTAAAAATAATATGCTATAGCGTTTTACAGCAGTGGTGCTGATCAGTACTGCAGAGAACATAATTAAAAAAAACAAAGTTTATACTAAAGGTAAAGGAAGCCACTCGTACCCAGGCCTACGCCATGAAGGAGAGTTGGGCGCTAGTTGTCGAGTGTTTGTCAAACAAGCGCCGACAGGGTAGGTTACGGCAACGTGAGGTGAGGTAAGGTAGGGTAACGTAAGGCTGCAAAAGGACCGCCCTGAGCTCTTCTCGGAAGGTACTGTAAGCCGCTTAGGCCGGCTGACTGTCTCCCCTGGGAGTGCGGCAGCCCACGATACTGGTGAGCCGATAATGGGGGCCCAGCCCGTGAGCTGTCTGCCTCGTTACGGCACGAGAAAGCAGACTCCGTGCGGCAGGCGGCGAGCGCCTCGCCGATCAGCTTAGCGCTCATTTGGCATTCCGACTGCGGAGAAGCGTTTTGTAAATTCCCCACCCATTTGCCCCGCCTTCCGGGAATAGAGTGCGACGGCACGGGAGGATTACAGCAAGCGCCACTCGGTTTCTCGCAAAGAAGTCCTACCTCTTGATATCGAGGATCAAACTAGAGCGACTTGATGGAGTTGGAGGGTGTGATAGGTAGCTAAGTAAGTGGTGTCGTCAACATATTGTGGGAGACTGTTGGTGAGGGTTGTTACAGTTTACTGAGCCACAATGTGCAAAGGGTCTACCGACTGGTTGAATAAAGACGACATAAACATTTTTAACATTTATTAAGTCAAATTTGCACAGAAATTTGGTCATTGACTACCATACAAAAAAATTATCACTACAGTTATCAAGTAGAGAGCAGCCTCTGTTTTTTTCTTTATTCTCTTTTTTTGAAAACAGAAATCGTGAATCACTTCAAAATGGAATTACACTGCTGGCCATTCAAATTGCTGCACCACGAAGATGACGTGCCACAGACGCGAAATTTAATCGACAGGAAGAAGATGCTGTGATATGCAAATGATTAGCTTTTCAGAGCATCCACACAAGGTTGACGCCGGTGGCGGCACCAACAACGTGCTGAGGAAAGTTTCCAACCGATTTCTCATACACAAATAACTGTTGACCGGCGTTGCGTGGTGAAACGTTGTTGTGATACCTCGTGTAAGGAGGAGAAATGTGTACCATCACGTTTCCGACTTTGATAAAGGTCAGATTGCAGAATGTCGCGATTGCGGTTTATCGTATCGCGACATTGCTGCTCGCGTTGGTCGAGATCCAGTGACTGTTAGCAGAATAAGGAATCGGTGGATTCAGGACGGTAATACGGGACACTGTGCTGGATCGCAACGGCCCCGTATCACTAGCAGTCGAGATGAAAGGCATCTTATCCGCATGGCTGTAACGGATCGTGCAGCCACGTCTCGATCCCTGAGTCAACAGATGGGGACGTTTGCAAGACAACAACCATCTGCACGAACAGTTCGACGTCGTTTGCAACAGCATGGACTATCAACTCGGAGACCATGGTTGTGGTTAGCCGTGACGCTGCATCACGTGCTGAGGTGCGATTGTGGACTCAACGACGAACCTGGGTGCATGAAAGGCAAAACGTCATTTTTTCGGATGAATCCAGGTGATGTTTACAGCATCATGATGGTCGCATCCGTGTTTGGCGATATCGCGGTGAACGCACATTGGAAGCGTTTATTCGTCATCGCCATACTGGCGTATCACCCGGGGTGATGGTATGGGGTGCCGTTGGTTACACGTCTCGGTCACCTCTTGTTCACATTGACGGCACTTTGAACCATGGACGTTACATTTCAGATGTGTTACGACCCATGGCTCTAGCCTTCATTCGATCCCTGCGAAACCCTACATTTCAGTAAGATAATGCACGACCGCGTGTTGCAGGTCCTGTACGGGCCTTTCTGGATACAGAAAATGTTCGACTGCTGCCCTGGCCAGCACATTCTCCAGATCTCTCACCAATTGAAAACGTTTGGTCAATGGTGGCCGAGCAACTGGCTCGTCACAATACGCCAGTCACCACTCTTGATGAACTGTGGTATCGTGTTGGAGCTGCATGAGCAGCTGTACCTGTACACGCCATCCAAGCTCTGTTTGACTCAATGCGCAGGCGTATCAAGTCCGTTATTACGGCCAGAGGTGGTTGTTCTGGGTACAGATCTCTCAGGATCTATGCACCCAAACTGCGTGAAAATGTAATCACATGTCAGTTCTAGTATAATATATTTGTCCAATGAATACCCGTTATCATCTGCATTTCTTCTTCGTGTAGCAATTTTAATGGCCAATAGTGTACGTAGAGTTAAATAATGTATGAACATCGTCAAAGTTTATAGATACGTGCGACAAGATATTTTATCGTGGAAACTTAGAGGTGTTTCAGTCTGCTGCTAAAGTCGCTCCAATATCGAGACATATTGTAGATAGAACAAATGAGAACGGTTTATGTTCGGGATCGTGACAACTGATTAGAATTGTCAACTTTCTTTAAAACTGACAAAAAAATGTCTGCCCAGATATACTGTAAGACCACGTGCATAACTAGAGCAAATAAATTAACAGGACTCCTCAGTTGATAATATTATATGCAATGAAAGGAAAGAAATACTTGCAAGGTGTGGTGGTAAACAGAGGTGTGAGTTACTCAAATAAATTGTTATCCGGATATTTATTCGAATAAGTAGATTTTTCGAACGAAATTATTGTGAATAAATTATTTCTTAGTTAAATAACGAATAACGTAGAATGCCCCTGTGTCTTCTTTGTTTGCTTGTTGTACCAAATTTTGTGACTAGTGTTTGTTCCCTTGGCTCAGTATGTTACTGATTGATAAACGTAGTAACGGACTGTACGTAAAAGTGCCTCGATGGCTTTGTGAGTTATGTTCCTAATTACAAAGCCAAATGTTTCTCTTACTTACGGCTTCTTTGAACTTTAGCATTGAGAGAAATGCAAGTCAAGTAGCACTGTGTTTTGGAGTACACGTTTAACTGTAGGTCTTCTGCAACTGGTTGTATAATTCTGTTCAGGCGTTTTGGACGTCAGGGGCACAACGCACTGCCTAGTAAAGCATTGCAGTGTTCAGACTAAACTTCGGACTGAACTCAGCTTTACTTGATTAACAGCGTAGCACATGCAACACAAAAGTACTTCATAGGCGGGAGGTCTCAGCTGGTTCACTGCTGACGCGGCCCTACTCAACAGGCTTAGCACTGCCACTACTTCCCCTCTACCGCTGCTAACATGCCGAAGGATGAGAATGCATCTACCAGAAACTGTTGATCTACAGCACCTTCCTCTATTGCACCAAAACTCTGACACTGTCTCGTATGGGTTTCCCTTTTGATATATTTATGCAATTGGCTAGCGCTTGTAGTGCTACAAAATGAGTGAACAAAGTTAGAACTCAGTTGTTAATGACTAACGTCAACAGACTTTAAATCTAAAGAATTTCTAAAACATTTGTTGTGTGCTGATCGATGTGCAGAGTCATTCGAAACTCTTTTATGATTTATTCATCTACTTCTACATCCATACTACGCAAGCCACCTGACGGTGTGTGGCGGAGGGTACCTTGAGTACCTCTAACTTAATGAGTTTTCCTTTAGAACAAGGAATGGTTTCTCGATCAGACGTGCATCTATGCAGTTATATAGAGGTTCGAGATCAAAAAACTGCGGAAGAGACAATGGGTTTGAGTACTTTTTGCCTTTCTACACCAACTACACTTATTGCAGCGACGTCTTATCCAGGATATAAAAACAAATAGTTCACCTGTATTGCTGTCCGTGACCAAGACAAGCTTACTACAAACTGCAGACATACAACAGTCGAAGAAATGAACAAATAGTGTCACGAGTTTCAAACGCTGTTAAGACGTAAAGAAAAATTTAATTTCGAATGTCATTTGAGAAGTGAAACTAATGTGGAATCACTACCAATTATTTGCCAAAAACTACAATGAAATTGATGATTTCTCAGTTTTTGCTGACGCAGATTGTGTGTTGATAGTCATATACAAACCTAAAATAAAGAAAAATTCTGGAGCAACAACGCATCGATACCCTCATTGCATGTGTAGAAAGTATTTTCTTTAGTATCACAACGGCAAAGCTTCGAAACTCGAATAAAGTTTCTGTTGAGATGCCTGACAAAAAAGACTTGTTCTGAAAACTAATTTAAAAAAGTACATTCATTTAATAAAGGACAGAGAACTGGAATAATAAACGGTCTTGGACTTGAGCTTTGTTGTTCATTACACTTTTTATTCACAGATGAAGAAGAAATTTTTCGTTACTTGTCATTAGAACAAATTTTGCCCAACTCTGGTGTAAGGGAAGCGCCTCACGAATGCGCACGCTGCACATTCGCAGCCGACGTGCAACTGAGGGCACGAGCGTGAAATCCGGCATGGCACCAACAATGTATTGCACACACAGCTGTGCCATTCGCGTGGCCCTGTAGTACCTGTGATCACTCGGCTCTCATTAGGCGAAGCACCACTGGTTATCTTTGAAAACTTCCAGCAAAGTATGCGAATTCTATTCGAGCTCTCTCTCGCACACCGTAGCCGCGTGGAGTCCATGTGGATCGGGCATGAGCTTGCATTGCTCTAGAGTAGAATTCCCCAAACTGTGTTTCAGGGAACACTGGTAATCTGCGGGAAGTTAATACGTGCTCCGAGAATAACTGATAACAACATAGTGGAGTTTATCTTTCGATATTTTGACATTTCTATTTACATTTTTTTTAATTTTATTGTTATTCCTGTATTATAAGTTACGATTTAAAATTGTAATGATCACTCAATAAAACAAGTCTTTCTCATTTCTAAAAATATTTAATGACCTTCAAAATGTACAAGGTGTTCCATCAGAATACAAGTATTGGCAAAGTGTTCCGTTGGAGGGAAGCTTTGGGAATCCTTGCTCTGGAGGATGGTGTCAAGGGTTTTGGTGCAAACAGAAGTGAGGCTGGTGTGAGTAGGATGAGATGTGATCATGTATCACGTTTTATGAAAACTAAAACTTTGATAGTTTTCCACTTCTCTGGGTAATAACCTGTCTAAAGGACAATACTGTAAGGGACTGCAAGCAATTTGTGTTAGGATATGAAATATTCTTTGAGGTGACGGTATGTCATAGTGTTATAATCAAGCTCATTGTTTCTCTATTCTGCGAGTATCTGTGTTATGTCTTCAGTTGTTACTGGTGTTTTTAGTATTTTTGTGTTGTGCTGTATACGTGTGGTGCGACATGTGGGGTATATATGTTTGTAGGTTTATAAATATGGGGATGCAAGGATTAATCAAAGCGGAGATCAAGAGGGATGATTAAGATGGCTTCCAGACAGGACTTAAGTGGTTGGATTTGATGAGATTGTTATGGAGGGGCCTGTTGTTGTGTGGGATATGATATGTGGAGACGATGCTCTTCTTCTGAAAGCCTGCAAAATGCACTCCACTGTTTTTTTTGTGCTCGTAAATATTTCATTTAATTTAGTGCGTGTTATGTGTATATCCTATGGCTGTTTTGATTGTAAGTAACTGCGAATGCTTCGGTGGAGCTGTCGTTACGGTGTGTAGCTCTGAATTAGAGTTAATCAATAGTCGTGAATAAGGCGTCTTACTAAGACAATATATGATCTCAGCATATCGATGCCTCCTTTTAATGGATGTCCAATCATTTGATGATGCGAAACATACACGCTAAGTAGTAGCTACTGTAAACACACTCCATTAATTTCTGTTACCTACAGTCTTCCAGTGCTTCGAAAATGATACCTTTACACCGGTATGTAGTAGGGAGGAGAATTTCATTCAAAACAGTCTCATTCCACCTAACCAACATTTCTGTGAAAAATTTCGACTTTTCTGATAATAGTAGGGCAAGCTGTACTTATCACATGGATAAGACAAAATTTAAGAAGTTGGAAATCTCTCATCTCAGCGATGACACAGCGTCGACTACGGTCAAAGTTGGATTTATTTATTGCACATATTGTACTCAGGCTACGTACAGGGTGAACAGTAATAAAACCGACAAACTGCAGAAACGGGTTCGTTATTGGAAATAGAAGAAGAAACGTCCTATAAACATGTGTCCGGAAGAGCATCGTTGCCATGGTAGATGGCGCCGACGAATGAAGTTTCTGTGGCCACGTGCCGTGTGTTCCTGGTTTTTGTAGGCTGTGTAATTGAAACAGTGTACTGTAAGCAGCAGAATGGTCCGGTACTCATGTCGGGCATAAACCGAGATGGTCTTTATGTATGACCAAGCAGATGGAGACTATCGAGAGGCAGCAAAAATAGTACCCTCGCAGACACCCACCACATCACACCCCATTTCAATCTCTTTTTGAGTGTTTGTGTCATCATGTGTCATTTTAGAGAGACGAACGTGCAGGCAGGAGACGGACTTCGCTTACACCCGATTTGGAGGGTCAGGTTCTGCCTCTCGACCGTTTCTATAAGCTCGGTCGTACACAAACATCATCTCGTCTTGTTCCCGACATGAATAACGGACCATTCTGCTGCTTACAGTAAGCTTAGTCAATCAAAAAGCCTGAAACATAAAAGCAACACACGGCCCGTGCTCAGGAGACGTTTCATTTGTCAATGCCATCTCCGGACACATGTTCATAGGACCTTTTTTCCTCCATTTCCAGTCAGTAATGCATTCCCGCAGTTTGTCGGTTTTCTTGACGTTCACCCCGTGTAGGGAAGCTTCAAATAGTTCTATTCGACCCTACAATTTCATATGCAAAAATAAATAATAATTCTTTTTTCTTCATTGTTAGCTTAGTTACACTTGTAAAAGAGTTTCCATAGCAAATGTTGTACTAATTGAACAACAGGCTTCTGGAAACACCAAAACCGATAGGGTTGATAAGTAATATGTTATTTTAATTTCTTCAATGTTTGTTTATTTTGAATGACCTGTGTATCCCAAAATTTCTTAACGTTATCGTGATGCATGTCGATATGTGCCTTGCACAAGCTGACGTCGAGCCATACTCTTAAGTATCTCACGTTATGACATGACAATAAAACAAAAAGGAGGATGCTGTAATTCAGATTCCTAACGTGTTACAACTATTGTAAAATATACTGTCTTATTGGCCTTTAGAGACAACATAGATAAGAAAGATAATTGTATTTATTACAACTAATGTATGTGGTCACATGAGATAATAGTAATTTCAGTTTAGCGTTTTTTACTTTTCTATAACAGACATCATTGTAGAACTGGTCAAGAATTCATCTTGCGCTATGAATAACAATTATCGATACATTAACATAAATTGATTATTTGGTACATATCAAACAAGTTAGAAATTATAAACCGCTCACTCCGTGTAGTTTTAGCGACAGTACGGCAAATAAGATAAATATGGAAGTTTGAATGTGACCGTGAGGCGTGCACTAATAGCCGAAATTGGTAAGAGGACCGCTTGCAACAAGCAGGAAATCGGGTTCGACTCCCGGTCTGGCCAAATTTTACCATCGTCATTCCTTTCTACAGTTCGAAGTTGCCATTATTCGCATGAGTGAATACATTTAACGTACAAAAAAATAGGAGCATTTGTACATTTACATGCAGTCTATGTGTTCAAACATGAAAGTAACGTAAATACTATTAATGTAAGAGCCATGTTTGAACACATGTTCTGTATATAAGTGTACAATACTATTTTATTGTTGTCGTTAAAACTAATGGAGTTCGAAATTACGATTTCGAACCTGTCTGTACTGTACAGTAAATTTATGGAGTGCATCGAATAATCCATTTCGTTTAATGTATTTACAAGTATTATACGTAGCGGAATTGAGTTACTGACCAGTTCTGTTACAACTTGTAGGTATTTTCCTCCACTGACATACTTCTTCCGTTGCAGTTATCACCAGCTCGCAGCCTCCGACTGCCCGACTGAGCTGACCGACGTGTTAGCGGTGTCCGCCTGTGAGCAGCTTCTGTCCTGTCCTCAGCAGTACAGAACAAGCGCAGAGGTCACCACACCCACCTAAACTTACTTACAAGGTATGTCGATGAGCACACATATAAAATCAGTAATATATACCAGGCGCTTCAGTCCGGAACCGCGCGACTGCTACGAGGTTCGAATCCTGCCGCGGGCATGGATGTGTGTGATGTCCTTAGGTTAGTTAGCTTTAAGTAGTTCTAAGTTCTAGGGGACTGATGACCTAAACTGTTAAGTCCCATAGTGCTCAGAGCCATTTGAACCTTATATATGGCTCGGAGGAATCCTGACAGCCCCGCCACCATGTTGAATAATGATTTTCGTGCTGCCACAGGACGTCGTGTTACGACTCAACCTGTGTGCAATAGGCTGCATGATGCGCAACTTCACTCCCGACGTCCATGGCGAGGTCCATATTTGCAACGACACCATACAGCGCGGTAAAGGTGGATCCAACAACATGCCGAATGGACCACTCAGGATTGGCATCACGTTCTCTTCACCGATGAATGTCTTATATGCCTTCAACCAGACAATCATCGGATACGTGTCTGGAGGCAACCTTATCAGGCTGATCGCCTTAGACACACTGTCCAGCGAATGGAGCAAGTTGGAGATTCCCTGCTGTTTTGGGTGGGCATTATGTGGGGCTGACATACACCGCTGATGGTTATGGAAAGCGCCGTAACGGCTGTACGATACGTGAATGCCATCCTCCGATTGATAGTGCAACCATATCGGCAGCATATCGCCGAGGCTTTCGTGTTCGACAATTCCCGCTCCCATCCCGCACGTCTTGTGAATGACTTCCTTCAGGGTAATAACATAGCTCGACTAAAGTGGCCATCATGTTCCCCAGACATGAACCCTATCGAACACGCCTAGGATAGATTGGAAAAGGATGTTTATGGACGACGTGGCCCACCAATCGCTCTGAGGGATCTTCGCCGAATCGCCAATGAGGAGTGGGACAAACTGTTCCAACAGTGCCTTGATGCACTTGTGAATAGTATGCCAAACGAATACAGGAGTGCATCAACGCAAGAGGACGTGCTACCGGGTATTAGAGATACCAGTGTGTACAGTAATCTGGACCACCACCTCCGAAGGTCCCTCTGTATGGTGGTACAACATGCAATGTGTGGTTTTCATGAGCAATAAAAAGACCGAAAATGATGTTTATGTTGATATGTATTCCAATTTTCTGTACAATTTTCGGAACTCTCGGAACTGAGGTGATGCAAAGCTCTTTTTGACGTGCGTAGATCACCAACAGGCAATCATCATAGTTTTGCGAGAACTATACCGTGTCCTACCAAGGATTCCCACTTAACTTCCTTAAGTATTTTCATTAAACGTTCGTAAGGGCTGTATCGACCTGATACGATCCTAACAGAGTATCTACCTATTCGTTCGATGTCTGTTCTCATTCCCACTTGCTAAGGGTTGCAGACACTGGAACAATATTCTACAATTGGCCCGAGAACTCTGCCAATAAATCTAAGTCTTCGATTCTAGTAATCCCATACTATAGTTCTAAGTTAAGTGTAACTGTGAAAAGAGGAAAATTAAAGGAGAAAATATGAATAAATTATTATTTTTGCTGAACCAACAAATCGATATTGTGCTACCTTGTGGCGTATAGTTTGTTACGACGTTTTCACTCTCCGATCTGGCATTAACCTCTTCCTTAGCGATTATCGACATTTTGCGAGAGGAATTCAGGCTACAAAGCGGTTAATACCATCAAATATCAAAGCAGCTTGAGTTACTCGGTGTATTACTTTACTCTCTGTGCCTAGTCATTTATTGAAATTCGAATGTTGCACTTGAATTTTCGTGATACACGCCCACATAATGTGGTTTGGTCCCCCTTCAGTCGTCAAAAAAGTATCTGTGTCTTGTTGATGGTTTCAGTGCAGAGATGAAAAGGGGGAGGAAAGAGTGAAAACGTATGTCTTAATTAGCCATCTCTCCTCAAAGGGCACCAGATACGTAAATTATTACTTGTCTCAAAACTTTTACTTCCTTTGGTTGTTTTAAGTAAGGTGTTTGTAAGGAGGAGATGTTAACTTGGTAACAATTGTGGTATCCAAGTAGTTAAGAAGAACAATACAACGAACAACTGAAAGAAAATTGATCATTTGGATGACGATGAATTCGGCTTTAGGAAAGGTAAAAGCACCAGAGAGATAGATCTGACGTCGCGCTTGATAAAGGTGATCAAATTAAAGAAAAATCGCGATACTTTCACAGGATATGGTGATCCAGAGAAAAGCTTTCGACAACGTATATGACATGTGATGTTAAAAATTCTCAAAACAATTGCAAGCTATAGGTAAAGACGGGCAACATATCGTTGGCTATGTACAAGAACCAAGAGGGGATAGGTTATAAAGGAAGACCACGAAAGACGTTCTGGGTGCAAGACAGGGCTGCGGAATATTCTCCCCTACTGTTGGAATTGAACTTCGAAGAAGCGAGCGAGAATAAAAAGAGGGTTCACGGATGGAATCTAAATTCAAAGTCAGATGGTATCAGTGATGAATCGCCGATGGTATTAATATGCACAGTGGATGAGAGGACTACTTTCAGGCCGTGTTCATAGAATGTACAGTCCACTGAGCAAATAGTATGTTTTGGGAGTAAAAACGAAAAAAGACAAAAACAGTGAGGAGTTGCAGAAACGAGATTAACAATAAACATAACATTGGGGAGCAAGTAGCAGACGCTTTGCTGTAATTCTGATACCATGGGCTAAAATGAGTAATGGTTGAAGCGAAGAGGATCCAAAAAGCAGAGCAGCACTGATAGAGATTTTGATGGGCTTTTCAGGGGTAAATTCAGTGTAGCTAGGACACCGTATAGGCTTATTTAATCAAAATCGGATCACGAGAAAAAAAGATATTCATATGTATTATAAATATTTAGGTATTTATGTACGAACATTCGGCATCTCCTCCGAAACCACTGGACTGGTTTCAGACAAACTTGGAACAGTTACCACTTACGGTCTGGAAAAAATCGCTGTGTGGCTAAAAACCGTCTACCTATGAAAGCGGTAAGGGTAGGGTGAAAACAAAGGTAGGTCATGACGTGCGAATAGCCAGATTTTATCCATGCAGCATTTGAGAATGAGAGCACTCAGTGACTTTGAACAAACTTTACACATAATTTCAAACCTTAACGAAACCCTTCCTTGCTGACACCTCCCACACAATGGAGAAACGAATAAAAGTTTATCACTTACTACATTTTCGCATTGAAACTGCCTCGTCAGGCATAACGCTTCGATTTATTTCTTCTCTACTACTGACTGTGTTCACGACACGTTTTGCAGACAGTGTTCATATACAGCACTTAATATACATGCAACCTTATATCATTGTGCAGCACATAGTTGAGGAGATATGACGTCATAAACACTGAGATGCGTGAAAAATTTCCGCATCGCCAATGAAGTTTGAATTTATTACGTCATTCATATTGACACTTTAGCGACATATTTACCACATAGTATCCACATATGCCGTTGAATGTACCTACATAATTATATCATTGTACGTCACAGAGAAAGGGGGAAGGAGATGGATATAGAAAAGAAAGAGGACGAGGTGGACAGGGAGAGAGAGAGGAGAAGATCGACAGAGAGAGTGAGAGATGGAGTAGCAGATAGAGAGTGACAGGGCCAAAGAATGGAGAGGAAGGGATGGAGGAGGTTGACAGACAGAGGGGAAGGAGGAGATTGAGTAACCGATTTGAAATACATATCCGGGTAACGCCGGCTACTCAGCTATTTGGAAGAATAAATTTCTGAAAACTTACGTCTGGTGCACAGCATTGTACGGAAGCGAGTTATCGACTGTGAGAAAACCAGGGAAAAGGATAACTGAAGCGTTAGAGATGCGGTGTTGCAAAACGGTACTGAATATTTATTTACTTATTTGGTGGCTTTCAATTTATTGACCATACAACCAATCACAGTTTAGAGATATCAGTAACTGCTGTCAGTTTTGACTATTATCTGTGTACAAATTTAAATAAATTTGCAGCAAAAGAGGTATAATTTTCATAAAATTTATATATATGGACTACACTTATGAATGTATAAGATTTAAATTGTAGGCAGCTGCAGCGAAATATGAATTACTTGCAACTAAAAGCAAGTTTATAAATATTCTATCCTTCATATGTCCGATTTGTATTGAGATGTATTGGGAAATTCGAGTTCGTCCTCCAGGCAATGTATCTCTCCATTTTTGCTCTGCCCCATTCCCCCCCCCCCCCCCCCTCCCCCTTACCCACTCCCTCTTTCTCCTGAATGGCCGGTCTTGCACGTTATGGTCTCGTGCTTCCGATCTCCTCTTATTCCCTGCCGTACTCGCAGGACCTAGGTTTTGCCGTGACTCCTTATACGGGTGTTCCTAATTCCTTGAGAGCTGTGTAATGACTTTATACCCCTTCACGTCCGTTCTTCCCAAAAGAGTAGTAACGCAGTGGGGGCCTTTGTACCCCACAGCACTCAGTTCATTAAGTGTCCCATCTGTTTTTTCGCTACATCCTAATATTACATTGTTCATGTCTGCTTCTCCACAACGGCCTGGTGGACTGCGGCTCTTTCGCCGTAGGGTCCACCAAATATCACTTACAGCCAATGTTTTATACCGCTACTGTTTACTTGTTTAACTGTGTACTCAGTTGGGCAACAATCACTTCTAGAGTCACTGCACGCGGAAATAAGAAACACGCTACCGGAGAGCGCTCGTACACGATGTTCACTCGACCACAGCTTTTTAAGACCTACTGGATAATTAAGTGAACCTGCACGATAAGAAATAAGGAGGTTTTCCGCAGAATCGAAGAGGAATGGGGCATATAAAACGCGCTAACTAGAAGAAGGAACAGCATAGTGGGAAATGTGTAACAACGTCAAGGAAGAGTTTCACTAGTACTTGAGGAGCCGGACAAAGAGAAAGCCGCTGCTGTATGACGAACGCTTACTATTTGCACACGACAGGCCTCCGAATGCTAATAATCAAGCTTATTCTAGCTGTTACAGTCATCTTTCTAGCCGGATATTTCTAGACAGGATTTGGGCTGGAAAGCATTAAAAGAAAAGCGTTTTTCGTTGCGTCGGAATCTTCTCAAGAAATTCCAATCACCAACTTTCTCCTCCGAATGCGAACACCGACCTAGATAGGGGGGAACGATCACCACGGCAAAATAATTGAAATCAGAGCTCGTACGGAAAGATATACGAGATTGGAATAATAGGGAATGGTGAACGTGGTTCAATGAACCCTCTGCCAGGCACTTGAATGTGATTTGCAGAGTATCTATGTAGATGTAGATGTGGATCGAGTCTTGCTCAAATGATCCTACAGATCGACATTGTAACACACGGCGTAACGACACTTCCTAGGATGTTAAAACTCTGCGCTCCGAACGCGAGCACGAACATGACAGTTAGTTCTAAAAGTGCAAAAACGTAAGTTAATGCACAGGAGTAAGAAAAACAACACTCTCATAAAGATTAAATGTCCAGGCGTAACGTTGATAAGAAATATACGTATGATGAAATGAGCATGTAAGGACTATAGTGAAGAAGGTGAATGGTCGACTTCGGTTTACTGGGAAAATTTAAGAAAAGTATGGTTCACCTGTAAAACCGACCGCATATAGAACGCTAGTGCGACCCCGTGTTGAGTACTGCTTCAGTGTTCAGGATCCGCACAAGGGCGGATTAAAGGAAGACATTGAAGCACTTCAGAGGCAGACTGCTAGGTTACCGTTAGGTTCGATCAACACCTGAGTATTACGAAGATGCTGCGGAAACGCAAATGGGAATCACTAGAGGGAAGGCTACTTAGAAAATTTAGAGGACTGGCATTTGAAGCACTCCGTCTTCAGGGCACAAGTGACCCATCGGGACCATCCGACCGCCGTGTCATCCTCAGCTGAGGATGCGGATAGGAGGGGCGTGTGGTCAGCACACAGCTCTCCCGCTCGTTACGATGATTTTCTTGACCGGAGCTGCCACTATTCGGTCGACTAACCCCTCAATTCGCATCGCGAGGCTGAGTCCACCCCGAAAAATGGCAGCACCGCATAGAGCCCGGATGGTCACCCATTCAAGTGCCAGCCACCCCCGACAGCGCTTAACATCGGTGGTCCGACGGGAACCGGTGTAGCGACTGAGGCAAGAGCGTTGCCCACCCGGCATTTGAAGCCGACTGCAAAATGATTCTACAGCCGCCAACACACATTTCGCGTACCGACCATGAGGATAAGATTAAAGAGATTGGAGCTTGTACGGAGGCAAATGGATAGTCATTTTTCCCTCGCTGTATCTGCTAGTGGAACAGAAAAGGAAATGACTAGTATTGGTGCCCTCTGCCACGCACCATTGCGTGGTTTGCGGAGTATGTACACTACTGGCCATTAAAATTGCTACACCATGAAGAAATGCAGATGATAAACGGGTATTCATTGGACAAACATATTACACTGGAACTGACTTGTGATTACATTTACACGCAGTTTGGGTGCATAGATCCTGAGAAATCAGTGCCCAGAACAACCGCCTCTGGCTGTAATAACGGGCTTGATACACCTGTGCATTGAGTCAAACAGAGCTAGGATGTACAGGTACAGCTGCCAATGCAGTTTCAACACGATACCACAGTTCACCAAGCGTAGTGACTGCGTATTGTGACGAGCCAGTTGCTCGGCCACCATTGACCAGAATTTTTCATTTGGTGAGAGACCTGGAAAATGTGCTGGCCAGGACAGCATTCGAACATTTTCTGTATCCAGAAAGGCCCGTACAGGACCTGCAACATGCGGTCGTGCATTATCCTGCTACAATGTAAGGTTTCGTAAGGATCGAATGAAGGGTAGATCCACGGGTCGTAACACATCTGAAATGTAACGTCCACTGTTCAAAGTGCCGTCAATGCGAACAAGAGGTGACCGAGACGTGTAACCAGTGGCACCCCATACCATCACTCCGGATGATACCCCAGTATAGCGATGAGGAATACACGCTTCCGATATGTGTTCACCGCGATGTCCCCAAACATGGATGAGACCTTCATGATGCCGTCAACAGAACCTGGATTCATACGAAAAAATGACGTTTTGCCGCTCGTGCACCCCGGTTCGTCGTTGAGAACACTATCGCAGGCGCTCCTGTCTGTGATGCAGAATCAAGGGTAACCGCAGCCACAGTTTCCGAGCTGGTAGTCTATGCTGCTGCAAACGTCGTCAAACTGTTCGCGCAGACGGTTGTTGTCTTGCAGACGTCCCCATCTGTTGACTCAGGGATCGAGACGTGGCTGCACGATCCTTTACAGCCATACGGATAAGATACCTGTCATCTCGACTGCTAGTGATACGAGATCGTTGGGATCCAGCACGGCGTTCCGTATTACCCTCCTGAACCCAGCGATTCCATATTCTGCTAACAGTCATTGGATTTAGACCAACGCTAGCAGCAATGTCGCTATACGATAGACCGCAATCGCTATAGGCTACAATCCGACCTTTATCAAAGTCGGAAACGTGATGGTACGTATTTCTCCTCCTTACACGAGGCACAGCAACGTTTCACCAGGCAACACTGGTCAACTGCTGTTTGTGTATGAGAAATCGGTTGGAAACTTTCCTGTCATCACGTTGTAGGCGTCACCACCGGCGCCAGCCTTGTGTGAATGATCTGAAAAGCTAATCATTTGCATGTCACAGCATCTTCTTGCTGTCGGTTAAATTTCGCGTCTGTAGCACGTCATCTTCGTGGTGTAGCAATTTTAATGGCCAGTAGTGTATTTAGTTGCAAATGTAGATGGATATTTGCCTGTTGTGAAAAACACACTACCAGATGAGCTACCTCAACTGTGGCAGATTCAGACATGAAGCACTCCTTCTCCTTTTTCGAAATCACGTGGAGGCGTTCCTGGGAGAAGCTATACGATGACTTAGCTACGGACTGAATGAACCTTCCAAAAATAAAATTTTCTCTCTTTGGCGAACTGTATTATGTAATGAAACGTTCCAATATAAATGCGTGTTTTCATTGCTGCTTCCCCTTCATATTAATTATTTTTACCGTAGACCTGATTATAGTAGGTTGCAGGAGAGTGCTTAATGTAATACGCAATGTTTGCACATGTTATTATTGGTGCATAAATCACGGGATGTTAATCACTTTTAAAGCGCGCCGCTGTAATTACTTGCTGCGGGAAACTAAATTGGTTGGACCAGTTGTGAAACAATTTCGCATTGCGTTATGTGACAAATAATTTTCTCGAACAGAGAGAGCTGTTTCGCACTGAACCTTGTGGATATTAATGAATTGATTATAATTTTCGTTTGTATATATTGAGGGGAGTTTTACAATAGTTTTTCTAATTAACGATCTATTTTACTGGGGCTTGCGACATCAGTGTCAACGAACAGAGAACATGTTGTTATGGCTGTATTCATTGTGTGTTGCCGCTCCATAACTGACGAGGAATGCATTTCTTTTTTAATGATTTAAGAAAATTGTCGAAGTGATAAATCGTTAAATTTACTGTCTTCCCTGTGAATATTAAATATAGTTTTCTTCAAGCATGATGCAATTCGTTCCCTTTAACTCAGAGGAATCCATGGGTACCGAGAAATTAATATAAACTAGCAGATGCACGACACTTTTTTGCGATACAGCTCTAGGAAACTGACATCTTTTGATTCCCCTTGTACTGTAGCATGTTTGAGACAGTTGTGACTCACTAGTACATGGCTATGCTATATTATTTATTGTCACGTTGGATTTTATAGATTTTCAACCAAAGCTAATTGCAGGTTCCTTCTGAGACAGAGCATCAATAACAAGAGTCGCAAGTAAATGTTTAGTATCCAGCGTTATTAAACTATATAGAGTTCATGGGAAACGCCAGACTACAAAACACATTAGTGCAAGACAAAATAGTAACACGGAGGCAAGAGAGACGATCGAGGTAAATTGTTATCTCCAAAATAGAGACCACTGACATGAAAAGAGTGCTGAGTTTCATATTCCTTTCGGGGACTCTGTGCTAACGGAGCACAGTACAACGGTAACTATACAAATAAAATATTCCCGAAGAACTGTTACTACTAACAATTTTGTGGAGAAGTTTTTTACACTTTTCTCAAATACACAGAGAGTTTACATACGGAGAGAGCGACGAAAAGCATACAACCCAAACTGTCAGTTACCTATGAATTGGGGTGTATTCTCTGTATTTATTTGAGATATCCTACAATGTGTTTCACTGAGTCTAGCTGCCACAATGGATAGAAGAGGAAATACTTCAGGTGAACATGTTTATTCAATGATGCAGTCGTTGTCCAGGACACAGTAATGCCTTTTGTCTGCGCTGGAAACATTTAAGCTGGACTAAACCAAAACTTCTTTCTATGCGTCACAGTCAACATAGTTAAATTTAGTTTGCCATTTTTGTTTTTATTGGCAAATTAATTAAATGCTCTTTACCAAATCGTCTTTTTTGCAGAGACTATATAAATTATAACAGTTCTATTGTGAGGAATGACATGAAACAGTTCAGAAGGAAAGACTGGAAATGCGCTGTCGTGGGCATAACAAGCTGAATTGCTAGCATTTCAGATGACTCTGAGCATTATGGGGCTTAACATCTGAGGTTATCAGTCTCCTAGACGTTACACACATCGATACCCAAGATATGATTCCAGACAGCATCAGGATGTACTGCAAGTACTATGACAGCTAGGGTTGAGGTGAGAAAACTTGGATTTCATGGTCGAGCGGCTGCTCATAAGCCACACATCACGCCAATAAATGCCAAACGACGCCTCGCTTGGTGTAAGGAGCGTAAATATTGGACGATTGAACAGTGGAAAACCGTTGTGTGGCGTGACGGATCACTGTACACAATGCAGCGATCCGACAGCAGGGTGTGGATATGGCGAATGCCCGGGGAACGTCATCTGCCAACGTGTGTAGTGACAGCAGTAAAATTCGGAAGCGGTGATGTTAAGGTTTGGTCGTGTTTTTCATGTAGGGGGCTTGCACCCCTTGTTGTTTTGCGTGGCACTACCACAACAAAGGCCTACATTGGCGTTTTAAGCACCTTCTTGTTTCTCACTGTTGAAGAGCAATTCGGAGATGGCGATTGCATTTTTCAACACGACCTAGCACCTGTTCATAATGCACGGCCTGTGGCGCAGTGGTTACACAATAACACGCCTGTAATGGACTGGCCTGCACGGAGTCCTGACATGAATCCTATTGAACACGTTTGGGGTGTTTTGGAACACCGACTTCATGCCAGGCCTCACTGACCGACATCGACACCCTCCTCAGCGCAGCACTCCGTGAAGAATGGTCTGCCGTTCCCCAAGAAAGCTGCCAGCACCTGATTTAACATATGGAAGCAGTTATCAAGGCTAATGGTGGGCCGACACCATACTGAATTCCAGCATTACCGATGGATGGCGCCACGAACTTGCCAGCCATTTTCAACCAGGTGTCCGGATACTTTTGATCTCATAGTGTATATATTCAGGGCGTTGAATATTTTCTCACATCATTTTGTAACTACAATACTACACGCTCCACTCACATTAATGTTGCCACCTGCTGATTCACTGAACAACACCCTTTTGTAGCGTAGACATGCAGAAATAGATTCATTGAGGTTCCAAAAGGTAGCGACAGGGATATGGTGCCTTGTCGACTCCAGTGCAGTGGCCAGCTGCGCTAGGTTTGACGGTTGAGGGAGCCATGGTGCGGGCAGCGTAACTGAGACGATCCCACAAATTCTTGACTGGGACATGATCGAAGTGGTTTAGTGTCCAGGTGGGTACAGTAAACTCATGCTAGTGCTCTTCAATCCACGCACATACACTGCGAGCTGTGTGACACTTTGCATTGTCCTGCTGGTATATGCCATAGTGCCGAGGAAACACAAACCTCGAGTTGGAGAGAACATGATTCCGAAGGGTAGATGCACACTCGTCTTGATGTATTGTGCCTTCCATCATGGAACAGGTATCCAGAGAACGCCACGAAAACATTCGCCAGACCTTAACGCTCCTTCCTCCCACCTGAACGCTTCCGACGACTGTTGCAGGGCCTTAAGCGCCAAAAACCATCTGTTCGATAGACCATGAAAAGTAATTCATCTGAAAAGGCCAGTTGTCGCCAGTCAGTGGACGTGTAATTGTGGTATTGGCGGGCTAATTCCAGCCTTCGTCGGCGCTGAACAGCAGTCAGCATAGGTACATGAACCACGTGCCTGCAGCAGAGTCCCGTATGAAGCAATGTTCACTGAATGATCGTCGCCGGCCTTTGTGACCGAGCGGTTCTAGGTCCTTCAGTCCGGAACCGCTTTGCTGCTGCGGTCGCGGGTTCTAATCCTGTCTCGGGCATGGATATGTGTGGTGTACTTAGGTTAGTTAGGTTTAAGTAGTTTTAAGCCTAGGAGACTGACGACTTCAGATGTTAAGTCCCACAGTGCTTAGAGCCATTTAAATTATCGTCGAGGAGACACTGTTTGTAGCCCCTTGGTTCATCTGCGGCGCTAAGTTGTTCAGCAGTTGCACGTCTATTCGCCGGTACTCATCTCCGTAGCTGTTGCTGACCCCTGTCATCAGTCGCCTGTGGTGCAACGGTTTTGGATAGTGCCATTTTGCCATGGGCGATGCATTTTAACCACGGCAGCACGTGAGTAGTTTAGAAATTTAGCCACTTTGTAAATGCTGAACGCCAATGAACGTGACTTTCTGGACGTCAGATAAGTCGCTCCATTTACGCCTTACGACAACGACTGCAATGTTTTCCACGTCCCCCACGGCACGTTTCATATGTACTCCACGGCTAGTGCTAACACATGTCGTCTGCGAGTGGTTCTTTCTCGGTCACGTCGAACACAGGTGGTGGTCACATTAATATGACTGGACTGTGTATGTTGCCTGGAAACTTCTAGCTTTGCTCTAAATTCTTTCATTTTAACTTCCACCGTACTTGAATAGATGTCACAATACTTGCTTCCAGTGTCGAAAATCATGTATTCTTAAAAAGGGTAATCTCTGTGAGTGACAAGCGAAAATAAGAGGTCCTCTCGTGCTGCGACAGCCAGGCCACGCCGACAGTAAGACCGTCACAGCGGTTTAACTCGTTTTCACGAGGCGTCGCGCATTCGACGGCAACTGCTGCTCCAGCACTGAGACTTCACGCTCCGTCGCTGATTTATGGCACCATCCGTCTTCATGCCACACGCAAACACACACACACACACACACACACACACACACAGGCACAGTTGCTCGCGTGCAGAAGAAAAACAGCAAGAACAGTCGGCAAGTGGCTGCTGTCGCGGAACAGCGGCTGCGGAAGAACAAAGAAAAAACAGAGCAGGGACAGACGCCATCTTTTGTTTCACTGCGGGGGGGTGGGGGGAGGGGGGGGGGGGACAGCACGCCTCCACGACCAGCCTGCTTGCGAACAGGCAGCACTGGTGGATACTTGTTTTGATCCGAGAGAGTAAGGTTCTCCTCACGTGTTGCCACAAAGACGAGAGAGCAGCTGGTTATCACGACAGAAACATATAACCCTAGGAAAATGCAGACAGCTGAGCCAGACATATGCTTCTACGCAAATTTTCTGAGAGTTTTAGTCGAAAACTAGCTGATCACTTGTATGGTTATCATGAAATCACTTAAATTAAACCTGAAAAATTATCTGTACTGAATCAGACAATAATGAATGAGTCTCTATCAAACTAGAGTAACTGTGATTCAAGACAGAGTCAGCACCGCTGCGTCTGCAGTTGCGGAGATATATTTATGAATTTATTTAGTTGTACGAATATTTTATCTGGCGCTCGGCTATTGTTACAAGTGCAGTGGTGTTTGGCACCCAACTAACCAAACCAAGAAAGTGATCCCTGTAGCAACTGTCAGATTGCTACTAGAAAAAAACAGATCGTGTTTCTTCATTCGCTGCTCATGACGTTTCGCAGCAAAGGATCTCGTGTGGCATAGCCGCAGGTCTCGTCATTAGAAACCGTGGAACAATCCTCTACCCAGAATGAGATTTTCACTCTGCAGCGGAGTGTGCGCTGATATGAAACCTCCTGTTAGATTAAAACTGTGTGCCGGACCGAGACTCCAACTCGGGACCTTTGCCTTTAGCGGGCAAGTGCTCTACCAGCTGAGCTACCCAAGCACGACTCACGCCCCCTCCACACAGCTTTACTTGTGCCAGTATCTCGTCTCCTACCTTCCAAACTTCACAGAAGCTCTCCGATTTTCACACTCCGCTGCAAAGTGAAAATCTCATTCTGGAAACATGCCTTAGGCTGTGGCTAAGCCATGTCTCCGCAACATCCTTTCTTCCAGGAGTGCTAGTTCTGTAAGGTTGGCAGGAAAGCTTCTGTGAAGTTTGGAAGGTAGGGGACGTGATGCTAAGCTGTGGGGACGGGGGTGTGAGTCGTGCTTGGGTAGCTCAGATGGTAGAGCACTTGCCCGCGAAAGGCAAAGGTCCTGAGTTCGAGTCTCGGTCCAGCACACAGTTTTAATCGGCCGGGAAGTTTCTTAATCTTCTACCCCTTTAGTCTCAATGATAACACAGATTCGTCATTCGGGTACGTGATATCCTGCATTGTTCTATTTTAAGTATCATCGTTTGCTAACAGATGTGTCGTCTAGCGGTCAGAAGGTATCTTTAAGGCGTGATTGCATGCTTTCACTAACCGTGAGGGCAACAAAATAATTTATATGTTATTGCAGTGCCCTTGTTGTTAAGAAGAATGATAAGAAAAATGATGCAATGTTCTTTCCGACACGCATTCATATCTGAGTGAACAGGCACTGGAGGACTATAGCCTTAAAGAAACGCATGAAATGCATTCGCAGTCGGGAATACGAACAACCATCAACTGTATAAGGGAATGACGACAGTGAAAATTTGTACCGGACCGGGAACGGAAGCCGGGTTTTCCGCTTTACGCGACTGGTCGCCTTAACCGCTTTCACTATCCATGCACGACTCACGGCCACACCCAAACTTCCATATGTAGCCGTTCCTGCTTCACAATCTGTACTCGTTTACACATTACGTTATTCCCGTACAGAGGAGGACATTTTAACCAGTAGTCGCTGCCTCGTATCGGAGGATAAAAACGATGTTACAGTGCTTGTGTCGCTAAGAACAACGATGCAATTTCCTTCGGACATGCATCCATGTCTTCCACTGCACGGGAATTACACAATGCGTGAACGAGTACAGGTTATGACGGAGGGACGACGACATATGGAAGTTTGGGTCTGGCCCTGGAGTGGTACACGACGGCCAAACCGGTTGAGAAGACCGAACGCGCAAAGTGGGAAATCCGGGTTTGGACCCCGGTCCGGCACTGGTTTTCACTGTCGTCATTCTCATATACAGCTGATGGTGGTTCGTATTCGCAACTGCGGAAGTCTTTCTCCTATACAAAAGAATTTATTTTAGCACTGAAAGAGACACAATACTTTTATAATAGTCATTACAAATTAGTATCATCATTCCAAGTAAGATATTCCAGAGTCCAGTCTGAAAAAAAAAAAAATGCTGTTCATCGAACGTCCGTGAAAAGAGACTAAGGATCACAAACAAACGTTGCTTGGCAAAATTCATTGGGACTAACAAAAAATGGTTCAAATGGCTCTGAGCACAATGGGACTTAACACCTAAGGTCATCAGTCCCCTAGTACTTAGAACTACTTAAACCTAACTAATGTAAGGACATCACACACATCCATGCCAGAGGCAGGATTCGAACCTGCGACCGTAACGGTCGCGCGGCTCTAGACTGAAGCGCCTAGAACCGCTCGGCCTGAGACTAACACGGAATACTTTTTTGCCAGTGCTGATTCATTGTGTAGCATGTGAAAATGCGTCGAATATTTATGAACTAATTACGTTTGGGACACCATGATTTTATAGTGTGAACGGTAGTGCGGTTTGGTTATTACAATCAAAGTGGCCAAGAGTCTACTCTGACAGCTTTTGAAATGGCATCAAGCGAGGAGATATATTTCAGACGGCGTAGAAATTTCAGTACAGAGTGCGAAGCCAAGCCCCACCGACAGACTTACGCGACTAATCGGACATATTTCCTGTATTAGTATCATAAGAGAGACCCATAGCCCCTCGTAATTCGTTACAAAGTAGTAACGTAATTATGATTTGCTTGGTCTATTTCTCCAGTTTTATTTGAAGAGTGGATATGGAAAACTTCCTACTTGCCATTTTTAACAAAGCGCTATTTTAGTGCTACTGTGTCCTCGGTACAAGCCGCAGAGAACTTCTTTCATATAAGGGTTAGTAGGTGGCGCATGGTCTTCGTGCCAAGCTGTGATTCCCTATGGAGTTCCAAAATTTAAAAGATATGGGATGTGGTTTTTGGTGACTACAGTTCTATTAGTTAAATAGCGAATGCTGTATTTCTCTTCTTGTATTATCACAAATGCCGGCCGGTGTGGCCTAGCGGTTCTAGGCGCTTCAGTCTGGAACCGCGCGACCGCTAGGGTAGCAGGTTCGAATCCTGCCTCGAGCATGGATGTGTGTGATGTCCTTAGTTAGGTTTAAGTAATTCTAAATTCAAGGGGACTGATGACCTCAGATGTTAAGTCCCATAGTGCTCAGAACCATTTTACTATCACAAATGAAACGTAATGCCTCAGAGTTAATGGCACTTGGAACTAAGACTTTCTTTCTGTACTTTGTCAAATACTGCCTTCTTTTTTTGACGGTAGCCGTGTATAAAATGCAAGGTGATTTTTGCAAAGAACAGCAACTGACTTCTATTGATAACTATATTGATTTGCATAAAGGGCACCGTTTCGGTTTCTAACCGATAGATTCATCTTCAGACGGCTGTTCATGTTTATATTGCAATTTTTGTTGTTTACATTAGCTGCTGAAAAAAACAGCCTACACTTAATGTAAACAACAAGAAATGTGACATAAAGGTGAACAGCCATCTGAAGATGAACCTGTTTGTTCGAAACCGGTAACGGCGTTTTTTGTGAAAATAAATGGCGGTATTAATAGTGGCTGCTTGCAGTTTCCTTGTTCGGAGGAATCTGCTAGTAAAAATATTCTTATTGCCACTTACGATCAGTCAGTTTCCTGGCGCAGTATTTAGAACGTTCTTAATAAAGATTTATTTTCCAATCTGTCTCACTATTTTTTGCGATGATGAGGTGAACAGTATAATTCTGTGTTATCGGAACGCCTTCTCAATTTCTGGGATACAAACCAGTTATATGCAAACAGAGATACAGTGTTTTTCGATTCTGCTGAGAAATGTCAGATTTGTCACTTCAAGTTATTTCCATTTCCACTTTCATTTGTTTCTCAGAAAGTATTTCCACGCCAGTGGAAAAGCCTGTAACATTCAATCACCAAAGCGTACAACATAAAACACAGAGTAAGGCAACAGTCCTCAGGTATCTAGAATGAACTTTTCACTCTGCAGCGGAGAGTGCGCTAATATGAAACATCCTGGCAGATTAAAACTATGTGCTGGACCGAGACTCGAACTCAGGAGCTTTTCCTTTTGCGGGCAATTGCTCTACCAACTGAGCTACCCAAGCACGACTCACGTCCCGTCCTCACAGCTTTAATTCCGCCAGAACCTCCTACCTTCCAAACTTCACAGAATCTCTCCTGCAAACCTTGCAGAACTAGCACTCCTGGAAGAAAGGATATTGCGGAGACGTGGCTTAGCCACAGCCTGGGGGTTGTTTCTAGAATGAAATTTTGATCTATAATTCAGAGTGACCCATGCGCACTGTCGATTCACCCAAACAGTCAAACAGTTTCATCGTATCGTACACTGAGGGCTGACTTTGGCGGTATATCGATTACACCGATGTGGAGAACATGGCTACAAACGATCTCTTTCCAAGAGAGGACGTCTCGATACATCACAGGTTGCCCCAGTTCTGTGAAGATCCTTCCTGACGTAAAGAATAACGTTAGCCGAGAGGAACCACAACTCCACCTCTCCAAACAGCGAGAGAATCGTAAAATTTGTGGAAGGAGGGAAAACGCTTTGCTGCTCTCAATGCAAACGGCACAACTACTTTCACAACTCATTCCCGCTCATAAATTCGGGAAACTTCGCGCTACCGGCGTTTGGAAAAGGAATCTGTATCTCTTTTGCTGTGCGTACCGCCCATAAAGATGCACCCGACGCCGTGATTGCTATTTGAAATCGAGTTAGGCGCTGCGAAATGAGTTTCCGATATTCTGCCAGAAGCAGCGATAATGAAGGCGTCTGAGAGTTTATGGGGGCCCTGACGGTCGAGTCCTCGTCTGTAGAATTCCCAACAACGCTACCTCTCGCAGGCTATTCTGCTTTGCCTCCACATTTACTGTGCTGAAGATATGCCTGAGACACACCTTATAACTTAGACTTACGGCTTCATGGAAGAGAGTTGGTAGGTTCCACAGAAAGCGTATTTCAACTACTGCGAATTACCTGAATTAAGAGGCATGTTTACAAGTAATTTACACATTTTCAGAGAGCTTTATGAGTCTCGTTTGCTGCGTAACTCTCATGCTTCTCCGTTGCTGTGCGACATAAGGCTCAAAAATATGCTTATAAAACATTTCCTTTTCTCGGAACTTTACATTCTACGATTAGCTCAATTACATACGATTTTACTTTAGAAGGCCATATTTCACAAAACATAAGTTGATGATATTACTGCAATCCCATGGGACGAATTGTCGATTCTATCAATTGATTGTAGCCTTAAGTCTTTCAGGAGCTGGGGAAGGTATTTTAGAACATTTTTATAGGAGTATATGTAGTATTGTTTTATGATAGATTCTATTTCTTGAGGACCTCCGTTATGGGTCGACAGAACACTCAGTGTATCTGACCTAATCTTGTGTTGGGAAAACTGTTATTATTGTTGCTGCAGTCAACTGAAGCACTTTCTAGGACAAATTTCACCATGAATGAATTATACGAGTAGGATGGAAATCCGTAAATGAGATTTACATGTGCAGATGAACAAATGATTACAGTTTCGAAATGTATGATTTATTCAAGAGCAAGAGCTTCATAAATTGAGCAAGCCAAGAACGCGTTGGCCCACCTCGGGCCCTTATGTAGTTAGCTGTTCGGCTTGACAATCATTGATAGTGCTATTGGATAACTTCCTGAGGGATATCGTGTCAAATTCTGTCCAATTTAGACCGTCAAAATCATCAGCTGGTTGGTGGGCCTGTTTAACGCTTCACACGTTCTCAGTTGGGAAGAGATCCGGCCACATTGCTGGCCACGGTAGGGTTTGTCAAGCACGAAGACAAGAAGTAGAATCCCTCACGTGTGAGGGCGGGCATTATCTTGCTGAAATTTAAGCCCAACGTGATATGTATGAATGGCAACAAAACGGGGCGTAGAATACCGTCGACGTACCGCTGTGCTGATGACAACCAAAGAGGTCTCGCTTTGAAAGGAAACTTCAACTCAGAACATCGCTCCTGGTTGTAGAACCGTACG
This sequence comes from Schistocerca gregaria, assembly GCF_023897955.1. Lineage (NCBI taxonomy): Eukaryota > Metazoa > Arthropoda > Insecta > Orthoptera > Acrididae > Schistocerca > Schistocerca gregaria. The sequence goes on along the minus strand of NC_064921.1, from coordinate 513,910,995 downwards.
GCGGGCGACAGTCAGCTTGGTGTCCCACCGATGTTCGGGGCTTCTCCAGACAAATCTTTGGCCTGGAATCTCGTTGGCTGGAGTAGAATTGTCTTCTGTGATGAATCCCACTTCGAACTGTGCTACGATGAGCAACGGCTTTGCCTGCTGCAGTAAATAGCGTGTGCTAGGATACGCAATAAGATTTAGTGTTATTGAGTCCTTCTGGACGCCAGTTTGGTCGGTGTGCTCCTTTTATGACAAAGGGGCCAAGTAGACTACAAATGATGTTTTGAGAAGAAAAGGGTAAGTGAAGGAAAACATAAATGAAAATTTCTTACTGAGCTTGTATATAAATATCCTAACAATAAGGCAACAGCAACAACAAGAAAGATGCTACAGAAGTGATTCCGTACTCCTCCAGGACGAGTGCTGGCATGTTTGAATCACTATGAGTGATGAAGCGGGACTTTTACAGAAGTAAAATATGCATATGCTCGAACGGATGTTCGTAGAAGCTTCCATGTTTGTAAGATTTCAGACAAAGGACACGTGTTGGACATGATGAAGATTGACCAGTGCACCAACACACGGTGCAAGATGAGGGGCAATGTTTCATTTCCAAACAAGAGAGGGCCCAGCTACATTGCCATGAGTATCACATTCAGTATCTGCTAATTAATGGAGTGCCCACAGGATACTTCACTTGCGCGTCATGGTCACTGTAGTTCTCACCTGACAGAGTGTTGTTTTTCTTCCAGAGTGGCTTCGCAGAGGCTGAGGTTTGTACGTACCACTCAGCCAAATCTTTTCATAACTGAAGGGTGCCATTACTGCGTCCATAGAAAACCTCATTAGATGCGCATGCGAGGTGTTGGGAGATGAAGCTGTGGACTGGATGCTTCTTTCATTGCACGCCGGACAGTACGTGACACCACTATCATTCAAACACTGGACTCGAGTCGAAGAGAAGGGGGTTGAAGACTCCGAACGACAGCAGAAAACAGTTTTGTGAAAATGCCAGTGCGCGTCTTTCGAAAAGAACACGGGAGTCACTCTTTCCTGGCCTTGGCCAATTTGAGTTTGTAGCAGGTCGCAAATGACATCATAGTCAATCGGATTTTGAACCTTCGTTTTCTTTCCTTTGTATTTCACTGCGGGCTATCATTGGTTACTTTCAAAATCTAGTCAAACCTTCAAATTTCCTTCGTTGATGTGGTTCCCATGACATATACATAACCTCTTTTTTTTTCCTTGTGCCCTTGTCTCACATCGGCGCAGGTTCACCATAGTTATTTTAAAGCATTTAGCACGTTTACTTTAAGGGGTAGTCGGATGCAATTCCTGTCGCCACACCCTTACCTCCTGAGGCAGAATATATATGCCCCTACAGTCTGCGAATGGTGGTTTTCGTTTGAAAGTGAGTGAAAGTTTCTCTAGATATTTGTGGATCATGTAACTGAGATGGGACTTGTGTACCAGTTCGGTAATCACCTAGTTGGTATGTGGAAAACCGCCTAAAAACCACATTCAGGTTGGCCAGCAGACTGGCCCATGTCGTTAATCTGCTGGGAGGATTGTATCAGGGGTTGGATCCTCTCTCCGTCCCGGAGGTGGCATTTTAACACCGGATGGACAAGGTCTGCACATCTGTTGGTAAATATTCTTATTTTTCTAATGGTTTATTCCAATAAAAGTGTATTTTCGATACATTTTTGCCTCGCACTTGAGTATGTAGATGAGTGATACATTCCATATTATCAGAAAAGTAAATCGTGTAAGCCGTGGTCAATGTAGCTGAAAATATATGGTAGTGTTCATGTAATCTTGCATTTATCCAAATTTTTCTGTGTTGTATAACTGAGACTGTGATACAGTTCTATTGAATTTCCCGATCTTTGCAAATAAGAAGCACTCTGTCGAACTCTGATTGACTGAGATTTTAGGCTTTGTTGGAAATGGTTTTCATGTGGTAATTCCACGTAGCCTAATATGAAAACACTACTCCACTTGTTTTTTAACCTCTTAAAAAATACTTAACGTAAGTTACGTCTCGATCGCCTTTTATTTTCAGAGACCAAAAAACTTCGAGTTTCAGCTGGAGCCATCATTATATTACGTTAAAAGGACGTTGGTATACAGAATCTCCGCCAGACTCCTGCGTCGAGAAAGCGCTGTACTCTAGTGCAAAACATCAAGGCAGAACTTCATATTTTTCCTTCGCGGATTCCTATTATCATTTTCTGTCATTTGCTGACATCGGGTGTAGCCTGCAACCCTGTCTCGCTCCGTTCCCAGCCACTCCTTCTGTTTCGTCTCCTCCGACTATTATATCTGCAGTCTGGTCTCTGTACGGGTGGTAAACAATCTGTCGCTCAGTATCATTTTTACCGCTGGTACCTTCAAAACTTCAAAGCGCGTTTTCCTGTTGACACTATCAAAAGTTTTTCTAAATCTACAAACGTCCTAAATCTAGGTTTGTCTTTCTTCAAGCAATCTTCTAAGATAAGATATAGAGTCAGTATTGCCTCGCTTGTTCCTACATTTCGATGGCAGATAAACTGATCTGCCCAAAGTCAGCTTCTGGAAATTTTTCGATTCATACGTAAATAATTCGTTCGACGTTTTGTAGCCATGACTTACTAAACGTATCATCCGGTCGTATTCACAAGTTTCAGCTCCTGATTTCTCTGGAATTTGAATTATTTCGCTCTGCGGGAAATCTTAGGGTACTACGCCTGCCTCACAACTACATATTACACACCACGTGGAAGAGTTTTGTCACTTCTGGCTTTCCTAAAGGTGTCAATAATTCTGAGGCTATGTAGTCTACTCCGGGAACTTTGTTTCCACTTAGGTCTTTCAGTGTTCTGTGAAGCCCTATTTGCAGTATCATATCTCCCACCTCGTCGTCAGCTGCTTCCTCTTTTCCTTCTATTTCTGTAATAGTGCCCTCAAGTCAGCCCGGACAGCCGTGCAAGTTGAAGAGCCTACGGAGAGGTACGCCGCCCCGGATCAGATCCTTCCGACGGCTTAACAACGAGGGTCGGTATGCCGGCCAGTTTGGACGTGATTTTTAGACGTCCCACTTGACATATACGGGGCTGGTACCCAAGTCTCCGATCCACAATCATTCAGAGAAACTTCCGCTCACTTAAACATGAATAACGGGGCAGCATATACACTCCTGGAAATTGAAATAAGAACACCGTGAATTCATTGTCCCAGGAAGGGGAAACTTTATTGACACATTCCTGGGGTCAGATACATCACATGATCACACTGACAGAACCACAGGCACATAGACACAGCCAACAGAGCATGCACAATGTCGGCACTAGTACAGTGTATATCCACCTTTCGCAGCAATGCAGGCTGCTATTCTCCCATGGACACGATCGTAGAGATGCTGGATGTAGTCCTGTGGAACGGCTTGCCATGCCATTTCCACCTGGCGCCTCAGTTGGACCAGCATTCGTGCTGGACGTGCAGACCGCGTGAGACGACGCTTCATCCAGTCGCAAACATGCTCAATGGGGGACAGATCCGGAGATCTTGCTGGCCAGGGTAGTTGACTTACACCTTCTAGAGCACGTTGGGTGGCACGGGATACATGCGGACGTGCATTGTCCTGTTGGAACAGCAAGTTCCCTTGCCGGTCTAGGAATGGTAGAACGATGGGTTCGATGACGGTTTGGATGTACCGTGCACTATTCAGTGTCCCCTCGACGATCACCAGAGGTGTACGGCCAGTGTAGGAGATCGCTCCCCACACCATGATGCCGGGTGTTGGCCCTGTGTGCCTCGGTCGTATGCAGTCCTGATTGTGGCGCTCACCTGCACGGCGCCAAACACACATACGACCATCATTGGCACCAAGGCAGAAGCGACTCTCTTCGCTGAAGACGACACGTCTCCATTCGTCCCTCCATTCACGCCTGTCGCGACACCACTGGAGGCGGGCTGCACGATGTTGGGGCGTGAGCGGAAGACGGCCTAACGGTGTGCGGGACCGTAGCCCAGCTTCATGCAGACGGTTGCGAATGGTCCTCCCCGATACCCCAGGAGCTACAGTGTCCCTAATTTGCTGGGAAGTAGTGGTGCGGTCCCCTACGGTACTGCGTAGGATCCTACGGTCTTGGCGTGCATCCGTGCGTCGCTGCGGTCCGGTCCAAGGTCGACGGGCACGTGCACCTTCCGCCGACCACTGGCGACAACATCGATGTACTGTGGAGACCTCAAGCCCCACGCGTTGAGCAATTCGGTGGTACGTCCACCCGGCCTCCCGCATGCCCACTATACGCCCTCGCTCAAAGTCCGTCAACTGCACATACGGTTCACGTCCACGCTGTCGCGGCATGCTACCAGTGTTAAAGACTGCGATGGAGCTCCGTATGCCACGGCAAACTGGCTGACACTTACGGCGGCGGTGCACAAATGCTGCGCAGCTAGCTCCATTCGACGGCCAACACCGCGGTTCCTGGTGTGTCCGCTGTGCCGTGCGTGTGATCATTGCTTGTACAGCCCTCTCGCAGTGTCCGGATCAAGTATGGTGGGTCTGACACACCGGTGTCAATGTGTTATTTTTTCATGTTCCGTCCGGCGTGGTATCGGGGTGACGACAGGAAAGCCAACCGGCCATCCGTTGAATTTATCATGCCAAATCCGTTTCTAACCATGCCGATTCTGCGCTAATGCAGGACAAAGGCATAAGAAAAGGAAGAGGAGTACGCAATTTCGGTCAGTTGAAAAAGTGCACTGGCTAAGAGAAGGCGATAGACAGTGGTTTTTGGTCTGTCAACGTGTGATTCGGGTTTTTGAAGAATCGCATCTTTACTCAGGCGGCTGCCCCTCCAATTCCCCACAGCTCATTATCGACGATCTTTACAGAACATTTGATGAGCCGGTCGTGACGAGAAACATAAAACGTTGTGCACACGCAGCAGACTTAATACTTCTGGAGCTCCACATATGGCGAAGATTAAAGAGTTCTACAAGAAAAATCCATCGATTCCGTAAGGCATGAAATGCTGTATATCGCAGACCTGTATTGCAATAAGTGCAGATGAAATTCTCAACATGCAGTACTGTCTATCAAGAATCGGTTGACAGAATTTATGATATCTCAGAGTTGAAATTTTCATCACTTGACATAAGAGTCATAATAATAGCGACCGAACCGTACCTGATTTAAGTATTTGCTTTCATTTGTTACAAATGGAACACTTCTGTGGGACCTCTTTTACTAACAGCGGGACCGTGTCTGCAGATCTGTTATCTTGTTACCATTAAACTGCTGAAGTCCTGTTCGAAAGGTGTTATTAATACCACAGAACTAATATATTCCTCCAATAAAAATGTGCCTGTGTCAGATGTCGTCAGCTGCAAATGGTTAAGTCGGCAGCAAAGATTCGGAAAACGTTGTCACTGTACAACGCAACTTGATTTTTATTCACACGAAGAAATAAGTGCTAGCGGCAGGGAATCTCATATTGACTCCAGTTTTGATACCGTTCCTCACAAGCGGCTTCTAATCATATTCCGTGCTGTTGTGCGACTGGATTCGTGGTTTCTTATCGTGAAAGACACGGTAAATCATGGAAAGTCATCGAATAAAACGCAAATGATATCTTGCATTTCCCAAGGAAGTGGTACAGGCACTCTGTTCTTCCTAATCTATTTATTTTATTTATGGTATGATGATACAGAGCATGGATCAAATACATAATTTTAAGAGTATACAGTGTAAGAAATGACATGCAGAATAGTTGTGCAGAATCAAATGTTGAAAGTATTATGCTAAATTATCTACACATTACACAAGTTCTTAGATTTCTATGTCTAATATGTTGATCCAGTTGAGCCCTTCAGGTGGTGCATCGTGAATGTCACATATTGATACCCCAAAGGCTCGTTTCGGGTATTCATCAACAATGTGATTCATTGTTGCAGGACAGCTCCACAGTTACAATCTGGAGATGTTATCCAGCCCCATTTGTGCCTTAGATATCCGCAGTTCCATTGTCCTGTTCGGATCGGTTGATGGTTCTCCACTGGCGTCTGGGGAGTGTGAAACCTGGAACTCGCATGGAAGGCTTTTCAACCAGACGACCGTTGAACACTGACGATTCTTCCCACTGACTTCTCCATACCTCGTTGATGTTAAAGTCGGAGGCTTCAAGATGTCGTGCAGTTGGCCAAGGTGGTTTTCTTGATTTCAGACGCTGATGTTCTGCAAGGTTACTCGCGTCCGTGACATACCCAAAGTCACACGTGCCTCCTGGGTAACAACAACAGGATGAGACCCAACTGCCCGAAAAGGCCTCCCGGTCAAAGAATGCAGAGCAAACAACTAAAAAGTCCTTCTCAGGACGCACAAGTTCGTAGAACTGGACCATCTATTCGCATATGCCAACTTAACATCGAAGGAAGAAGCAGGTCGAAATGTGACTATCTATCCAAACCATCGAAAAACCATGCAGTCGATGTCACTGCACTCCTAATCTATGTAAACGATTTAGAACACAATCGGGACAAGTCTCTCAGATATTTTGCACAAGGCGCTGTCGTTTCCCGTCCAGTAAAGTCTTCAGAAGACCGAAACGAATTGCAAAGTGATTTTGGCAAGGTATCTGTTTGGAGCTAAAAGTGATAGTCTGGACAATGAAAAAGAATCCGTTACGTTTCTCGTACACGATAAATTACACAAATTTAAAGGTTGTCGATTCAAGTAAATACCTGGAAATTACACTTATGAACAGCCTAAGTCTGTGCGATCGTATAGAAAATACTGTGAGGAAAGCAAACCAAAGACAGCGTTTTCTTGGCAGAATTCTTAGAAGATGCGAAAAAGTACTAAAGCGACTCCCTACATTACACTTAAAACTATTTTGGAGTATTTATGCACGGTAATTGGTTTCTAACAGGATAGGATTGACGTATGATATCGAAAATGTCCAAAGAAGGGCATCTTGTTTTACTGCCGCGAGAAAGGCAAGAAGTTCCACAGATATGATACGAGAGGTGGGGCTGCAGTAATTAAAACAACTGCGTTTCTCGTTGTGGCGGGATCTTTCCACGAAATTTCGAACTTCCTCCTCTGAACGCGAAAACATTTTGTTCACTCCTATATACAAAAGGAGAACTAGCCATCGTTACAAAATAAGAGACATGTGAGCTCGTAAGGTAAGATTTAACTGGTCATCTTTCTCTTCTGCCATTCTTGAGTGGAACGGTAGAGAAAACTCTGCGATGGTTCAGTGAACGCTCTGCCAGGCACTTCATCTACATCTACATCTGATTAGTCTGCTATTCACAATAAAGTGTCTGGCAGAGGATTCAATGAACCACCTTCAAGCTGTCTCTCTACAGTTCCACTGCCGAACGGCGCGCGTAAAACGAGCACATATTTTTTTCTGTGCGAGCCCTGATTTCTCTTATTCTATCGTGATGACCATTTCTCCCTATGCAGGTGAGTGCCAACAGAATGTTTTCGCAATCGGAGGAGAAAACTGGTGATTGATATTTCATGAGAAGATCCTGTCGCATTGATAAACGCCTTTGTTTTAATGATTGGCACTTCAATTCACGTGTCATGTCTGTGGTACGATCTCCCCTATTTCGCGATAATACAAAACGAGCCGCCCTTCTCTGAACTTTCTAGATGTCATCCGGGAGTCCCACTTGATGGGGATCCCACGCAGCACAATACTCCAGAATAGGGAGGGCAAGGGTAGTGTAAGGAATCTCTTTACTAGACCAGTTGCACCTTCCAATTTTTCTGCCAATGAATCGCAGTCTTTGGTTTGCACAACCCGCAACATTATCTTAAGTTATCGTTCCAATTTAGATTATTTGTAATTGTAATCCGTTAAGTATTTAGCTGAATTTACAGTCTTAAGATTGGTGTGACTTATAGCGTAATCGAAATTTAGCGGATTTCTTTTAGTACTCATGTGAATAACTTCACACTTTTCTGTATTCAGGGTCAACTGCCACTTTTCGCACCCTACAGATATCTTATCTAAATCATCTCGCAATTTGCTTTGGTCATCTGATGACTTTAGATGACGGTAAATGACAGCATCATCTGAAAACAATCTAATAGGACTAGTCAGATTGTCTCCTATGTCGTTAATAAAGATTAGGAACAATAGAGGACCTATAACACTTCCCTGGGGAACTCCGGATATTACTTCTGTTGTACTCCATGACTTTCCCTCTATTACTACGAACTGTGACCTTTCTGACAGGGAATCACGAATCCAGTCGCACAACTGAGGCGATATTCCATAGGCAGGCAGTTTGGTTAGAAGACGCTTGTGAGGAACGGTGTCTATAGCTTTCTGCAAATATAAAAATACGGAATCAATTTGACATCCCCTGTCGATAGCACCTATTACTTCATGAGTATAAAGATATAGTTGTATTTCACGAGAACGTGTCTTCTGAATCTGTATTATGTGTCAATAAATCGTTTTCTTCGAGGTAATTCATACTGTTCGAACACAGTATATGTTCCAAAACCCTTCCGCAAATCGACGTTAGTGTAGTACAGCGAATTACTCCTATTTCCCTTTTTGGGTATTGGTGTGACTTGAGCAATTTTCCAGTCTTTAGGTACGTATCATTTTGTGAGCGACCGGTTCTATAATTTCTCAATGTGGAGCTATTGTATGAGCATAGTCTGAAAGGAACGTGACTGGCATACAGTCTGGACCGGAGGCCTTGGCTTTAGTGATTTAAGCTGCTTTGCTACACCGAGGATATCTACTTCATTGTTTCTCATCTTGGCAGTTGTTCTTGATTGGAAGTCTGGAATATTTACTTCGTCTTCTTTGGTGAATGAGTTTCGGAAAACCGTGTTTGATAACCCCGCTTTAGTGTCGCTGTCATCTGTGAGTTCACCGTTGTCATCGCGCAATGAAGGTATTGATTGCGTCTTGCCACTGGCGTGCTTTATGTTTAACCAAAATTTGTTTGGATTATCTGCCATGCAATTAAGTGTGAATTACAGAGCAGTAATGCAGATGTAGATGTCCCCTACACTGTCCGCTACAGCTTACCTCTGGTATAGTTGGGGCGACTTGTCTCAGCCCTCTCACCCTCTATATCTGACAAGGTCATTACCGAGCAGTGGAGGGAAAGTGGCAGATTTTCACTGCGACAGACTGTATTTAGTTGTCAAATTACCAGATAAGGGTGAAAAAGAGATTCTTTCGAAAGCACAGATTTGCCGTGAGTTGTTTAGCGAGCCACATTGTCCGCGGGGCCGCTCAGACGCCGTGCGCTGGTTGCCCTGTGAGTGAGGCGGCGAGGCGCTGCAGCGGCGGGCTGGGTTCGGTTGCATTCAGCGGCCGTGGGGCGGCTGCACGTGGCGGGTGCATTGTGCGATGCAGCTGCAGCTGGGGGAGCCGCGGCCGACGCCTCGCTGCAGTAATTAAAGCGCAGCCTCTACTCAGAACATTACACGGGCTCCGCCCCTGGCGGAAACCATTCTCCACGCCGCAGTTTCATAATACGCACTCGCTCGCCTGTCCCAAGTACAATCGTACAACCACTGACTGACGTGAAATCCTTTCATCTGCCCAGCTGGTCAAAAGACAGAATAGGTAGTCACAAAAATCGAAGGGATGTATTTCAAATACTTGTTCGAAACGTCTTGCTTCTGAAATAGTAATGTATAGTGTGCATTAAGTGGGCGTTAAAGTGCTAAGCCTCCCTAAACCTTATTCTATAACAATGAACGGGTTTTGCTCTCACGCTACACAAATACTGTGCACAAGGATCACTCATTTCCCCGGTTAAATGTTGTCTTGAAAGCTAGCGTACAGAAATGGAGAGAAATGGAACAGTCACTCAATTTCTTATGACTTTAATTTATGGCCAAAAAATAGCACTGACGTAACAAAAAAATGTTATGCGATACCTTCTAACACCATGTCGGATCTCCTTTCTCCCACTGTAGTGCAGTAACTCGACGTGGCATGGACTCAACAAGTCGTTCGAAGTTCCCTACGGAAATATTGAGCCATGCTGCGTATACAAGGTGTTACGAAAGGTACAGCAAAACTTTCAGGAAACATTCCTCACACACAAAGAAAGAAAATATGTTATGTGGACATGTGTCCGGAAACGCTTACTTTCCATGTTAGAGCTCATTTTATTACTTCTCTTCAAATCACATTAATCATGGAATGGAAACACACAGCAACATAACGTACCAGCGTGACTTCAAACAATTTGTTACAGGAAATGTTCAAAATGTCCTCCGTTAGCGAGGATACACGCATCCACCCTCCGTCGCATGGAATCCCTGATGCGCTGATGCAGCCTTGGAGAATGGCGCATTGTATCACAGTCGTCCACAATACGAGCACGTACCGGGGTTGCGTAGACGAGAGATTTCAAATGCCACCGTAAATGAAAGTCAAAAGGGTTGAGGTCAGCAGAGCGTGGAGGCCATGGAATTGGTCTGCCTCTACCAATCCATCGGTCACCGAATCTGTTGTTGACAAGCGTACGAACACTTCGACTGAAATGTGCAGGAGCTCCATCGTGCATGAACCACATGTTGTGTCGTACTTGTAAAGGCACATGTTCTAGCAGCACAGGTAGAGTATCGCGTATGAAATCATGATAACGTGCTCCACTGAGCGTAGGTGGAAGAACATGGGGCCCAATCAAGACATCACCAACAATGCCTGCCCAAACGTTCACAGAAAATCTGTGTTGATGACGTGATTGCACAGTTGCGTGCGGATTCTCGTTAGCCCACACATGTTGATTGTGAAAATTTACAATTTGATCTCGTTGGAATGAAGCCTCATCCGTAAAGAGAACATTTGCACTGAAATGAGGATTGACACATAGTTGGATGAACCATTCGCAGAAGCGTACCCGTGGAGGCCAATCAGCTGTTGATAGTGCCTGCACACGCTGTCCATGGTACGGAAACAGCTGGTTCTCTCGTAGCACTCTCCATACAGTGACGTGGTCAACGTTATCTTGTACAGCAGCACCTTCTCTGACGCTGAGATTACGGTTATCGTCAACTGCACGAAGAATTGCCTAGTCCATTGGAGGTGTCCTCGTCGTTCTAGGTCTTCCCCAGTCGCTAGTCATAGGCTGCAATGTTCCGTGCTCCCTAAGACGCCGATCAATTGCTTCGAACGTCTTCCTGTTGGGACACATTCGTTCTGAAAATCTGTCTTGATACAAACGTACCGCGCCACGGCTATTGCCCCGTGATAATCCATACATCAAATGGGCATCTGCCAACTCCGCATTTGTAAACATTGCACTGACTGCAAAACCACGTCCGCGATGAACACTAACCCGTTGATGCTACGTACTGATGTTCTTGATGCTAGTACTGTGGAGCAATGAGTCGCATGTTAACACAAGCACCGAAGTCAACATTACTTCGAGGAAGTACAGTACATACTGACGAAGCGAAAATGAACTCTAACATGGAAATTAAGCGTTTCCGGACACATGTCTACATAACATATTTTCTTTATTTGTGTGTGAGGAATGTTTCCCAAAAGTTTGGCCGTACCTTTTTGTAACACCCTGTATATGTGCATACCTTTATCTTATGACTTTTGTCACCTTAGTGTATAGTGTGCAGGGGAGGGCGATAAAGACCTACATTCTCCCGCTATCGCTAAATCTTAGTCAATGGTTGGCCGAGGTGGCGGAGCGGTTCTAGACACTACAGTCTGGAACCGTGCGACCGCTACGGTCGCAGGTTCGAATCCTGCCTCGGACATGGATGTGTGTGATGTCCTTAGGTTAGTTAGGTTTAAGTAGTTCTAAGTTCTAGGGGACTGATGACCTCAGAAGTTAAGTCCCGTAGTGCTCAGAGCCATTTGAACCATTTGTTAGTTAATAAACATGAAGAACGGATTTTTCTCTCACCTTATACGAGCACTGTACACAAGGATCATAAATTTCTGTCGTTCAATAATTGCTCTAAAGTTAGCATACAAAAATGGAAAAAATGGAACAGTCACTTCATTTCTTATGACTTGATATGGTTAAAAAAAATTGTTCTTTATGTTTGGAAAGATAGACGCACAGATAATTAATAATTTTCAGGTAATAAGCCGCCTTCGTTACCGTATTCCTTCGTTACACGTTTCATGTTTGTGGTGGTGTGGTGTTCCGTTCTTACAAAAATCTGCAAAGGTCCTCAAAAAGTTTAGATGATGGTGGTGCAGCCCACCAGACTTACCATTAGATGTTTACAAAACCGATCTTGACTACAAATATGGCTGTCTGAGAACGTGTCTCTTTACATAGAAGGCTGTATTGTGGGATTCGAGCCGGCCGCGGTGGTCTAGCGGTTCTAGGTGCGCAGTCCGGAACCGCGCGACTGCTACGGTCGCAGGTTCGAATCCTGCCTCGGACATGGATGTGTGTGATGTCCTTAGGTTAGTTAGGTTTAAGTAGTTCTAAGTTCTAGGGGACTGATGACCTCAGAAGTTAAGTCCCGTAGTGCTCAGAGCCATTTGAACCATTTGTTAGTTAATAAACATGAAGAACGGATTTTTCTCTCACCTTGTACGAGCACTGTACACAAGGATCATAAATTTCCGTCGTTCAATAATTGCTCTAAAGTTAGCATACAAAAATGGAAAAAATGGAACAGTCACTTCATTTCTTATGACTTGATATGGTTAAAAAAAATTGTTCTTTATGTTTGGAAAGATAGACGCACAGATAATTAATAATTTTCAGGTAATAAGCCGCCTTCGTTACCGTATTCCTTCGTTACACGTTTCATGTTTGTGGTGGTGTGGTGTTCCGTTCTTACAAAAATCTGCAAAGGTCCTCAAAAAGTTTAGATGATGGTGGTGCAGCCCACCAGACTTACCATTAGATGTTTACAAAACCGATCTTGACTACAAATATGGCTGTCTGAGAACGTGTCTCTTTACATAGAAGGCTGTATTGTGGGATTCGAGCCGGCCGCGGTGGTCTAGCGGTTCTAGGTGCGCAGTCCGGAACCGCGCGACTGCTACGGCCGCAGGTTCGAATCCTGTCTCGGGCATGGATGTGTGTGATGTCCTTACGTTAGTTAGGTTTAAGTAGTTCTAAGTTCTAGGGGACTGATGAGCACAGACGTTAGGTCCCATAGTGCTCAGAGACATTTTTTTGTGGGATTCGAGGAGTACGTTAATTTAGCGTTGGGCAACGCCGAAGAGTATCACACGAAAACAAATGCAAGAAAACGTCTTGGAAGAATAATAATGAAAGTCGATAATATTCCCATGAATTATGACGTCAACCCACATTCTATAGGGTCAAAGACAAACTGCATTTCGATAAAATCCGCATCCGTGTGGATTGCTGCAATATAGTGTATGTGGAACTACCACATTCTCTGCATGAAACAATGTATGAGATGTGTTATTTCAAGTGATTAACATTTAATTACTTTCCTTCACCAAAAGATGAAAATGTGGACCCAAATGTGAAAGACAGTTCGAAAGCTGCTATCAATTTTAGAATGATACTGAAAATAGATAATAATTATTGTGCTTTATTTGAATGGAGGTGCGATGTTTTCGTATTTTCTTTTTGTTGATTCCCAACTTTTTTTGATTGGTTACTACTGCAATAAGCTACAGAAAAAAATTTAACCTTCGATTCTCGGTACCTTCGTAGATTTTTCTGAGGTACAGAGGTTTGGAACAAGTCCACTCACCCCTTGAGAGGCCAAATGAGGAGCTGCTTGACTAAAGAGGCTGTGACCTCATCAGGACTCACCTACTGGCAGTAACGACTGGAGATACTAGCGACGTGCTGATTACTCGTACCATGATCTTAGATCGCTCCTCTTACTGCTATGAAGTCAGGAGCCAGGACTAAGGCTTAATCCTTGAGTGGTGTCACGTTTACATTTATTTTCAGGTAATGATCGTATACTGGTAGTCCTCCAAACGTAAACGCTTGATTCCTGTGAACGTTCCACTGGATGACGGCGTATCTGGACACGGCTATTGACCTACTGAAACAAAAAGCCAATTAATCCGTTCACACTACACCTATCCGTTTATCCACGGTCCAGTCTCTATGATCTCATGCTCACTTAAAATTTAACTGACGATACCGTTGAGTCAAAGTGGGAACACATAGGGTATTCTCCTGTGGAGCCCCAAGTTCAAAAATGTGCTCTGACACTTGTGCCTGCACCATCATTGTTACCCTACACGCAACAGAGGACAGCGAGCCGTGCACTAAAGAGAGGGCAAGCCTTCGACTTCCACGTTGCGTGATGAGTCGCCTACTTGTGCTTTAACCCTTCTTCGACAGTTTTACATAGTCTCATGACAACAGCACGTGATCAACCAACCAGCTCCGTCGGTTCCAAGATGATCGTTCCCTAGTGTCGAGCGATATGGGTCTACCTTTTGTCAAAGTCACTTATGTCAGTGGAGTTCTCTATTTGTAGCCTGTATTGTAGCTCTAATGAGTCCCTATTCGTCTCAGCTCCGTTTATATGGAGTATTACTACCACTACCATCACGACCAGCACCACCACCACCACCACCACCACCACCACCACCACTACTACAAGTAGTAGTAGTAGCAGTAGTAGTAGAACAAAACAGTACCATAATTTATGTATATATACCGTACCGATTTACGTACTTAAGAGTCTAGTTTGTGAATTGCGGCACAGGTAATCGGCCTTGGACATGTATCAGTAATGGTAACCGTTCTGGCATTTGCCTGGAGTAATTTAGGGAAGACATGGACAATTTAATCAGGAAGGTCGAATGAAGACAGGACCGTCCATCCTTCCGAATATAATGCCATTCTACTTAAAAAGGTGCTATCTTATTCGGTTTATCCCTAGTGTATAATACTCTTTCCTAAAAAGTACCTTAACAACGTAAAAAGGTGCAGCAGTGTTCTCCGTTTGTCACAACAACCCACTGTACACATTACACAACGTTATGCACACACTACTTCGTAATAAACGCACATAAAAAAAGTTTTGCATCACCTCGCTTCCCAGAACTCCTGAAGATAGACGTTGACTGTAGATATTGTATCACAGACACAGTCCCTTTGTTTAGATATGTCACTAAACCCGCCCAAAAATGTAAACAACCATACACGACTAGCGCCTATAGACGGAGGGGGTTCGACAGCCGATCACTTCCAGTCATTCCACGGCTCATGTTGTCTGTTCTTCAACCATGCCTAGAGGGTCAACGCAGCGGTTCGATCGCGTCCGCGCTGTTACTTTGTGCCAGGAAGGTCTCTGAACAAGCGAAGTGTCCAGGCCTCTCGGAGTGAACCAAAGCAATATTGTTCGAACATGGAGGAGATACACAGAGAAGGAACTGTCGATGACATGCCTCGCCTCGCTCAGGCCGCCCAAGGGGTAGTATTGCAGTGGACGACCGCTACCTACGGATTATGGCTCGGAAGAACCCTGAGAACAACACTGCCATGTTGAATAATACTTTTCGTGTTGCCACAGACGTCGTATTACGACTATAACTGTGGGCAATAGGCTGCATGATACGCAACTTCACTCCCGACGCCCATGGCGAGATCCAGCTTTGCAACCACGACACTATGCTGCGCGGTACATATGGACTCAACAACATTCCGAATGGACCGCTCTGGACTGGCATCACGTTCTCTTCGCCGATGAGTGTCGCATATTGCTTCAACCAGACAATCGTCGGAGAATTGTTTGGAGGCAACCCGGTCAGTCTGAATGTCTTAGATACAGTGTCCAGCGAATGCAGCTAGGTGGAGGTTCCCTGCTTTTTTGGGGTGGCAATATGTGCAGCCGACGTAGGCCGCTCTTGGTCATGGAAGGCGCCGTAACGGCTGTACGATACGTCAATGCCATCCTCCGACCGATACTGCAACCATATCGGCTGCACATTGGCGAGGCATTCGTCTTCATGGAGGTCAATTACGCCCCCACAGTACACATCTTGTGAATGACGACCTTCAGGACAACGACATCGCTCGACTAGAGTGGCCAGCATGTTCTCCAAACATGAACGCTATCGAATATGCCTGGGATAGACTGAAACGGGCGGTTTATGGACGACGTGACCCACCAACCACTCTGAGGGGTCGACGCCTAATCGCCGTTGAAGCGTCGGATAACCTGAACCAACAGTGCCTTGATGAGCTTGTTTATAGTATGCAGCGAGGAATACAGGCATGCATCAATTCTGGAAGATGTGCTGCTGGTTACTGGAGGTACTGGTGTGTACAGCAGTCTGGACCGCCACCTCTAACGTTCTCGCTGTGTGGTCGTACAACATGCGCTGTGTAGTTTTCATGAGCAATAAAAAGGGTGGAAATGATGTTTAAGTTCATCTCTATTCCAGTTTTCTGTACAGGTACAGGTGTAAGACTAAATATACTATCAACTGACATCAGAACTATTGCGACGATGTTTGGCATTCATTTAATCAGTCGCAGTTTGCTCTTTGAAAAGTTGAAAAAGTGAGTCAGTATAATGAGTGTGACGTTAAACTCAGAAAGTGTGTGAGGTTATAGTATCATATATTGCAGAGCTTAGAGAGTAAGGTTTTCCAGAAACTAAAAAAATGGTTCAAATGGCTCTGAGCACTATGGGACTTAACATCTATGGTCATCAGTCCCCCTAGAACTTAGAACTACTTAAACCTAACTAACCTAAGGACAGTACACAACACCCAGAAACTAAAACGAGAACGATAAGTATTGTGTGAAACGATAACCCTAAAATTCCCTCCCAAAACTTCAGAAGGCCCAATGGAGCCGATCTACCGCCATCTCATCCTCATCCAATAGGCGTCAAATGTTCCAATTTTGTTGAATTTCTAAGGGACCGAAATGCAGAGTTCATCGGTTCCTAGACTTACACACTACTTAAACTGACTTATGCTAAGAACAACACACACACACCCATGCCCGAGGGAGGACTCGAACCTCCGGCGGGAGGGGCCTAACGACCCGTTACATTGCGCCTCGAACCGCGCGGCCACTCAGCGCGGCTGGGCGTCACTGTGTGCAGATATGGAGGGACACATGGTCAGCACACATGTCTCCGGCCGTTGCTAGCGTTCATGACTGGAGCCGTTACTTCTCAGTCACGTAGCTCCTCAATTCGTCTCAGGAAAGTTGCGTGCGCCCCAGCGTGAACAGTAGAGCCGACAGCGCTTAGCTTCGGTAATCTCACGCGAACCGGTGTCTCCGCAGCGGTAAAGCTCTGGTACGTGAAATGGTAGATAGCTATATTTTTAGAATTATTTGCGTGTGTTATATTTTTACCAAATCCATACGATATGTTATCCAAATAATCCTTCACTGCGTATAGTGTATTAACAAGTGCGTTTCAACTGTCTTTTTAAAAATAAGTTCGTTTTAGTAATTGCTTTACTCTTCTCGGCTAATCTATCTGTTTTATTCTTTCGTAGAAAATGCTATTTTGAGCTTTGTGTAAATTTTCCTGGAAAATGTAAGTTCATTGGAGATCTTGTTCCTTGATCATGGACAGAGTTGTTCCTGCACTAATTTTCAATGTTTTTTTTATGTGCATAATTGATTGGCAAATATACTCAATTAATGGTTTTAACAATCATCACAGTGTGCCCGATTACTATTTTGTTGTTGTTATTATTATGGACCCTTTCTCTAATCTGAACATTGTGTAAATATTTTTGTGCTTATGTTCCCCAGAAATGAATACCTTAACTAAGAATTAGGTGAACAGTACAGAACTAAAATACGCCGGCTGCTACAAACTGATGACAGGACTCCTAAGGGCAAAGATGCTGAAGACATTCCGTTTGCAAGTATGTTTGTGTGTTCACACAATTTCACCTCCCACACTATAACATTTGCGTGCTCTTTCCATCTCATATCGCTTTGCAAACTTGAACCTCCATACTAAACCGTCGTGGCTATGCCAAGCAGCACATCACCAATTCTGTATTCCAGTATCACAGAGCTGTTTTTCTACTCATCTGCATTAATCTGTATGATTTACGATTAGATCAAACTACCATTCATGACACCAGATATAAATTCTGTCAAAGACATCATGTATCCTCCTACAGTTACTCAATGACGACACGATCCCATACACCACCGTATCGCTAGCAAACAGCCGGAGACTACTGCTCACCTGTCCGCCAGGTGATTTATGTATACATAAAAGAACAGCGGATGTATTGCATTTTTCTGGGGCACTACTACCGAAACACTTTTCTCTGATGAGCACTCGTTGCCGAGGACAACATGCTGGTTCTATTGCTTAAGAAGTCTCTGAGCCAGTCACATATCTGGGAACCTTTTCCGTATGCTCGTACCTTAGTCGGCAGTCTGTAGTGGGGCAACGCGTAAAATGATTTTCGGAAATTTTGGAACACGGAATCTGCCCGTTACGCTTCAACCATGGTTCGCAGGATATCATGTGAGAAAAGGCCAAGTTGACTTTCGTACAAGCGATGCTTTCTCAAACCATGCCAGTTCGTGGACATAAGCCTCTCAGTCTCAAGAAAGTTTAATATATTCTAACTGAGAATATGCTCGAAGATTCTGCAGCAAACCGAAGTTAAGCGTATTAGTATGTAAAAAAAAAAAAAAAAAAAAAAATGGTTCAAATGGCTCTGAGCACTATGGGACTCAACTGCTGTGGTCATTAGTCCCCTAGAACTTAGAACTACTTAAACCTAACTAACCTAAGGACATCACACACATCCATGCCCAAGGCAGGATTCGAACCTGCGACCGTAGCAGTCCCACGGTTCCGGACTGCGCGCCTAGAACCGCGAGACCACCGAGGCCGGCCATTAGTCTGTAATTTTGCGGATTCGTTCTATTACTCTTCTTAAACTGAAGCGCCAAAGAAACTGGTAAACTTGACTAATATCGTGTAGGGCCCAAGCGAGCACGCAGAATCGCCGCACCACGTGGCATGGACTCGACTGATGTCTAAAGTAGTGCTGGAGGGAACTGACACCACGAATTCTGCAGGGCTGTCCATAAATCCGTAAGAGTGCGAGTGGGTGAAGATCTCTATTCAACAGTACGTTGCAAGGCATCTCAGATCAATAATGTTCATTTTTGGGGAATTTGGTGCCTAGCGGAAGTGTTTAAATTCAGAAGAGTGTTCCTGGAGACACTCTATAGCCTTTCTGGACGTGTGGGGCGTCGCATTGCCCTGCTGGGATTGCTCAAGTTCGTCGGAATGCACAACGGACATGAATGGACGTAGGTGGTCAGACACTATGCTTACGCACGTGTAAACTATCAGAGTCGTATCTAGACGTATCAGGGGTCACATATCGCTCCAACTCCAATAACGCGGAATTTCATCTTAGTTTCCTAGCTAATTCGTTCATCGTGCGTCCCACACGGTTTTCGACCGTTATTTGAAGCAGTGTTGCTCGTGTATTAGCACTGACAACAGGCGACGCCGCTGTCGGTGGTTAAGTGAAGGCCGTCGGCCAGTGCGATGCCGGTGGTGAGGGATAATGCCTAACATTTGGTATTCTCGGCATACTCTGGACACTGTGGATCTCGGATTACTCAATTTAATAACGATTTCCGAAATGGAATGTTCCGTTTGTCTAGCTCCAGGTACCAGTCGGCGTTCAAAGTCTGTTAGTTCCCGTCACGATGGAAACCCTTACGCATAAATCACCTGAGTGGAAAGACAGCTCTGCAAATACACTGCCGTTTTACACCTTTGGTACTCGCCGCCGCCGTCAGAGCCTGACAGCGCGTGCTGCTGTGCAGGTCGCGCTCGGCGATGTCGGCGCAGTGCAGGAGCTGCGACTTCGGCGACACGCCGCTGCTGTCGGGCGCGTGCGGCGGCGGCGCGTCGGCGTTCATGCTGGCGCTGCAGGCGCTGCTGCAGGCGCGCTGCGACGTGTCGGACGCGTGCGGCCGCGTCGGCCGAGACTCGGCGCAGCTGCCGACCGGCCGCGCCTTCGACTTCGTCGTGGTGGGCAGCGGGCCGGCGGGCAGCACGGCTGCGGCGCGCCTCTCCGAGAGCGGCGCCACGGTGCTGCTGCTGGAGGCGGGGCCCGAGGACCCCACCATCTCGCACGTGCCCGCCTTCGCCGTCACGCCCATCCGCACGCGCCTCGACTGGAACCTCACCACGGTTAGTGACCGCTCAGCTGCACTCTCTAGTCTTGTTTGCTCTTAGCGCTAGCTCACCAGAGGTAATAGTCACTCATTTAAAGAGCACGCTGGTCGCCTTGGAGAGCTGTAACTGCTACCAGGCGGTCCATCAGGATTGCTGTATCTCATGCGCTACTATGAACTTGTGTTTACTCTCTCGATTTTCAACTTCATATTTGTTTTACCTACACTACTGGCCATTAACATTGCTACACAAAGAAGAAGTGCAGATCATAAACGGGTATTCATTGGACAAATATATTACACTGGAACAGACTTGTGATTACATTTACACGCCGTCTGGTTGCATAGATCCTGAGAAATCAGTACCAAAAACAACCACCTCTGGCCGTACTAACGGCCTTCCTACGCCTGGGCATTGAGTCAAACAGAGCTTGGATGGCCTGTACCGGTACAGCTGCCCATGCAGCTTCAACACAATACCACAGTTCATCAAGAGTAGCGACAGGCGTATTGTGGCGAGCCAGTTGCTCGGCCACCATTGACCAGA
Source organism: Schistocerca gregaria (assembly GCF_023897955.1). NCBI lineage: Eukaryota > Metazoa > Arthropoda > Insecta > Orthoptera > Acrididae > Schistocerca > Schistocerca gregaria. The sequence continues at coordinate 513,890,339 of NC_064921.1, read as the reverse complement.
CGTTTTCAATTGGTGAGAGATCTCGAGAATGTGCTGGCCAGGGCAGCAGTCCAACATTATCTGTATTCAGATAGACCCGTGCAGGACCTCCAACATGCGGTCGTGCACTATCCTGCTCAAATATAGGGTTTCGCAGGTATCGAATGAAGGGTACAGCCATGGGTCGTAACACATCTGAAATGTAACGTCCGCTGTTCAAAGTGCCGTCAGTGCGAACAAGAGGTGACCGAGACATGCAACCAATGGCACCCCATACCATGACGCCGGGTGATACGACAGTATGGCGATGACGAATACACGCTTCCTATGTGCGTTCACCGCCATGTCTCCAAACACGGATGCGACCATCATGATGCTGTTAACAGAACCTGGATTCATCCGAAAAATTGGCGTTTTGCGATTCGTTCACCCAGGTTCGTCGTTGAGTACACCATCGCAGGCGCTGCTGCCTGTGATGCAGAGTCAAGGGTAACCGCAGCCATGGTCTCCGAGCTGATAGTCCATGCTGCTGCAAACGTCGCCGAACTGTTCGTGCAGACGGTTGTTGTCTTGCAAACGTCCCCATCTGTTGACTCAGGGATCGAGACGTGGCTGCACTATCCGTTACAGCCATGCGGATAAGATGCCTGTCATCTCGACTGCTAGTGATACGAGATCGTTGGGATCCAGCACAGCGTTTCATATTACCCTCCTGAGCCCATCGATTCCATATTCTGCTAACAGTCATTGGATCTCGACCAACGCGAACAGCAATGTCGCGATACGATGAACCGCAATCGCGGTAGGGTACAATCCGACCTTTATCAAAATCGGAATCGTGATGGTACACATTTCTCCTCCTTACACGAGTCATCACAACAACGTTTCACCAGGCAACGCTGGTCAACTGCTCTTTGTGTAAGAGAAATCGGTTGCAAACTTTCCTCATTTAGCACGTTTAGCACGTTGTGTGAATCGTCTGAAAACCTAATCATTTGCGTAGCACAGCATCTTCTTCCTGTCGCTTAAATTTAGCTTCTGTAGCACGTTATCTTCGTGGTGTAGCAATTTTGATGGCCAGAAGTGTACTTTTAAATTACCACTATTGTAAATACCCTTCACTACCTAAACGATGGTCACATACCACACACGACTAGCGCCATCGGTTGGCACTTCAATCGCCTGTTCATTCGCGTTAGATCGGTACGCTGCTTGCTTTCGATGCCAATATGCTGCATACCGCATTTATTCATTACTATTGTGCTGTACGCCTGTTAACCGCAAGCCCATCCGAACACCAGTTTCCTCCATGGTTTGGTAAGTGTGACTGTCTAATAACTCCCGGTTAGGTTCCTCGTGCACGTAGATAAAGAAGATCTGTTCCAGTAAACAGATTTATAAGGAATTTTTATAAAAAAATATTTACCTTTCATTGCTTCCGATTGTATATTCGTCGACTGCGATTAAGCTCCTTTCCTTTTCCACTTTTGACTAATGAAGTTTGTACTGTTCTAAATTTTATGTCAGTTGTTACTTAGCTGGGGTTGGATTAGCTCGCGATCAAAACATCATGTAATGCATACGTTACTGAACATGCGTCACTAGAGCGACACGCATCAGTTTTTAAATAATTAACTGCAACAGAGACTGCCTCTTTATTTGGAAATTGGATTACTCTTGCTGAACCAGGCAGGAAATTAAAAAAAAAAAAAAATAAACCACTCAACATATGTGTAGTTAAGTTCTGAACAAAATGTCACTCAAATGTCCACCACGGCGGTGAACACACTAACGTACACGATGGCTCCCATTGTTAATCACTGTGTCCAACATGATTGGCCTTATGTCAGCGATAGCCGGACGTATGTTCGCCTCCAAACGTTGAAAAGCTTATGGCTTGTCAGCATTGACGTGGGCTTTCATGCTGCCCCAAAGAATAAAAATCCATCGATGCTAAATCAAACGACCGTGCCGGCCACTTCACAGATTCATATCTTGACTCGGTGCGCTCGATAAACTTCTCCCTTGGCAAATCGAGCGTAGCGGCATCCTGTGGAACCGCATGTTTTTAATATCTATGGCCTCACGTTCCTGCCACAGAAATTAGCCTAACATGGTTCAGTAGCGTTTTCCATCGACGGCAACAGTTTTCGTATCATCGCCTCGAAATATATGGCGCGGCAACGCCATAAACCACATCAAACAGCGAGTTTTTCTGAATACAATGGCACCTTTTATATCTCTAATAATGACAATTTTGCGTATTGACGAAACCATTAATAGAAAAAAGCACCTCGTCTGAGGAGATGATTTTTCCATTGAAATCAGATTCAGCTTCCAACTGCTGTAGGGCCTATTCAGCGAACTCACGACACAATGTGATCGTTTGGCTTCAAGTCTTGATTCAGTACAACTTTGTGTGGATGCAATCCCAAATCCTCTCTCATGATACGTGAAGCTGATGTCTCAGATAACCGCAACCGTTGAGATCGTCTTGAAACTGCCACCTCCGACTCTTTCTCAGTACTGGCCGGTACTGCTGCGACATTGCCCGCACTTTGCATTTTACGTTGTCTTCTTGGTGGCTTTTGATCGTGTATACTTGCGCAGAGTGCGGCGAACAGCCTGAAAAGAGAAACGGCGATGGCGACCCATTTCTCTGTTCAACAGAACAACTGAGCTGCCACTTCTGTAAAAATTTTAATGAGTTTAGAAATCAGGAAACCTCCATGATGCCTGAGTCACTGTATGATGAAACTGGCACTGGGTATTTTCACACACATGGAAGCTCGCAAAAGATATGTTTTAAACTGGAAATCACAATTTCAAAAAGTGTCGTTCTTAGTGAATAATTCCGTACATTACTAAATGACTAACCAGCAACACGCTTCCACTTGCACATTGCCTGTCTAGTGGCTTTTATGGGAATCCAAGCTTTTATTTTATGTATTTCATTTAGTTTTTGACAGAATTTAAAAACTAAAAATGCGCTCACAATCTACTCATTAACAAATATAATCTCATGTTAAACCTTTAACGCACCTGTCAAAGATAATATAAGTGGATGTCTTGATACCGCATCACTCACAGCGCAAAAATCGCCCAAACTTATTCATCTAGTATTTGAGAATGAGGGGAATTAGCGACTTCCAAAACATTTTACTCATAGTTTCAAAATTTTTTCTCGCTTACATGTTCAACGCCAAATATTTAAGACATTAATTCATTTATAATTAGACGTATAAAACTAGTTTCACATGGTAGTTCGATTTTTAAATTCTGCTTTGTTTTGAACCCGACAGGAATTGCTGTTGTCATTTGAAGGAACGGCAAACAGTGTAGATTCAGAATCGTTAACTAACTGATGTAAGTAAACAATCGTAATAAACAACATACGTGAAATTTAAACCAGCTGAGAGATCCTCCGCAATGGTCCACTAGTGAATCAGATGCTCCCAATGTGCAGGTACTTTATAGGGCTGTGGTTTATTTTTACGAGCGCTCATATGTGTTTCCATTTGTACAGCAAGACAACGCTCCTAGGTCCTTCAGCTTTATCAGGTAATGCGGTAAGCATCCAGTGAATTAAGGAACCCCTTATGACGGAGGTTTCTCTTTGTAAAACGTGTCGTAAACAAAAATTCTAAAAAACAGAAATACCAACAGTCGACGCACTTTTATTCACAAAATACTATCGTCCAACATCTCTGTGTGTAATGTGAGACCCTTACGGATTTTTCAAAAAGATTCTTCTTCGTAAACTTTTACTTCATTTACCTCTAAATGTACATGACTTTATCGTCTTTCAAGACACTAGACTTTCACACAAATTCAGGGATCCTTGCGGCAGCATGGTGAGTCTTCCTCAAAACCGGAAATTATAAGTACGGAGGACAGAACTGATACACAAAATGGTATTCAGTAGTTCTCAGAACTGAACTGTCTTCTATGGATAGTTGTAAAGGTAATACTGTTGCGTGTGTCCCACCCAGTTCTCTTAATTTAATGTAGCAGCTGTTGTGTGCCTATGTAGTTGGCTTTATCTTTCATTACAATAGTTCGCAGCTTTGCGGTGCCTGGTGCAAAAATGGTCCCGTTTGTACCAATGTGTGTTTGAAACTCAAGAAAACTACTACAGAAATTCATTGAAGGCAAAAGAATTTTTCGTATAACTACTTTAGTCAGGAAAGAAATATATGTTACGTACAAGCGTTCTAAAAGTAACTGAACATCGAGTGTGGGTAACGATTACTCACAGCTTACACAAGATAAAATCGCAAAGTAGAGCGGTCTTGTAATACGAGGTGGCAGACAGATCATTCAAGAACTGTGCAGGGTTTGACGCCAAATTACAGAACATTAGACCGAATTTTGTCTGAAAGTTGCTGGACGAAGAAAAAAAATACCATTTGGAAGTCAACGGGGAACTTCCACAAAAACTGAAAGAGAATCATAACTCTCTTCGCGTTTGTCACTGGTGACCGAAGATGTGCGACGGTTGTGACTGCGCATAGGCTCTTCATCCTCGGAAAAAGTTTGATAAAGTGCGACGTAAAGCCCTTGCTGGTCTGCTTCGTTGATATTGACTGACTTCTCCGTCAGAAATTCGTACCCATCGATCAGTCTAATAATGAATTGTTTGTGATGTTCTAAGGTGGTATATAGGGGAGGGGAGGTGGAAACGTCCCAATGGGTGCTCCACCATTTCATGCCACGACCACATTGCGAATGTCTTTTTCGTTATAAGTTTGTATAGCCGATAATTTAATTTCCCCCTGCTCAGAAGATACATCAACTACCTGTTTTCAGAACTAAAACTCAAATAGATACATTTCAGGAAATCTGAATTGTAACCTAGACACAGTTATATTTTATGACACATATGATCTTCCTGGACGTATCTTCAAAATAGAAACAACGTTAGGATAGCTGATTCCCTTTCTACAGCAGCACTTACATTTACATAAGCAATCGTGCGGTACACGATGCAATGAGGACGTGACTTTATACCATTGCTAGTCATTCGATTCCCTGTTCCACACATATGTGGAGCAAGAGGAAAATGAATGCCTGTCAGCATCTGTACTGACCTCTGTGTCCCCAAAAACCTCCCGGCTTGAGAGTGTAAGAAACAATAGAAAGGTATTGCCGATTATCAAAAGAGCTGGTTCTCTGAACATTTTCAACGTTATTTACAAAAATAACGTCATCCTCCTTTAAGGAATCCCATGTAAGCTCACGGACCATTTCCGTAAGACTCTCGAACAGATTGAACTAGTCAGTAACAATCCCAACAGCATGTCTTAATTACTTCGATATCTTTCCTTAATCAGATATGATGGGGATTCCAAACACCATATCATGTCGTTTCGTGAAGCTGAACTTAGTTGTATGAACGAAATCGTCGAATTCGAAACTATCCAAAACTATATAAAACCGACGCCGAGGCAACTGTGATGCACCATAGGCCATAGTTGACAGGGGTGAAGTACTGTTGCTATGATGCGTACGGCCGAATAGACGTGCAACCGTTGAGCAACTGACGGCCCAGACGAACCAAGGGGCTACCAACAGAGTCTCCTCAACGACCGTTGCTGCGTATGGGGCTCTGTAGCAGACGCCTGGTTCATGTACCCAAGCTGACTACTGTTCATCGGCGACAAAAGGTGGAATTTGCAGGCCAGTACCCCACTGGACGTCCACTGAGTGGCTATAGGTGGCCTTTTCAGATACAAAATGACCGTTGGTGTGTGTGGTGTGAAACGTCTGAAAGCAAACACACTGTAAAAAGCGTCGAACGGATCCAAGCCCGAGGAGGAAACGTTATGGTCTAGGTAACGTTTCCATGGCATTCCTTTCCTGATCTCGTCATTTTGTAAGGCACAGTGGATCAGTCTAACTATGTATCTACCCTTGTCGATCATGTCCACCACTACATGCACTTTATTTTTCCTCGACACGATAGCATCTATCAGCCTAACAACGCGGTAGGTCACACAGCTCGCAGTGTACCTGCGTCGTTCGAGGAACAGGAGGATACGTTTACTATACTCACCTGGCCACCAATCTCCTCGGATGTAAAGAATCTGTGTGACCACCTATAGCGGGGCGTTAGTGCCATGGATCCTCAATCCTTCCATAAGCTCACTGACTCTCTTCCTGCACGCATCTACGTGATCCGCACTGTATAAGGTCGTTATTCTGGCTTTAGACAGTTGCTCAAATTAATGTGGCTGGACAGTGTGTGATGGTATAGGTTAAGATACAGGGAAGTCCTAACGGTGGTTGATAATAAAACTGAATATATTTATGGATAATTCGTCGTAAGCATCTAACATGCCATGTGGGTTCAATTTTAATGCGGCTCTACAACACCGAGCACTATTACAATATAAATACATTAGACGAAAAGTCAGTCAGACCCAGAAAACATTGCGCCGATGCCATGTGACACAGCATCTAGCCTTCGTAAGGGCCTCTATATAGTGAAGAAGATAGTCCACACGTGTCTTCAAATATGCCACGTTCAGCTGAAGCCACTCGTCGGAGATGACATGCCGCACAGCTACCTAGAGGGTGTTGATTGCTACGTTTCAACTGCTGTTCGAAATAGTCTCAGACAATGTGATCGGGTGATTTGGCGAGGCGGTCAAAGTGGGGTAGATTGCCTGAGTGATGACGGGTCTTCCAGCCGAGGGAGTGTCGACATCATACTGATCACAAAGCTGTAAAAGGAAGGACCACGTTTGGTTACTGACGATGTTGAAATAAACATCCTGAGTGATGTCCATGGCAATCTGAATGAGTGAGCCCATGTCACGGTCCAAAAACCACCTATAAAACGTTACAGATCGACCTCTGGACTGAACAACATCCTTCTCGCGCTGGGCGTCAGAGTCCTCATTGGATCGTCACTGCAATCGACGCCTTGCATCATTGGAAAAGAAGCAGGGCGGGACTAGTCGTGCCCCCCCCCCTCCCCCCCCCCTCCCCCCCCCCTCCCCCCCCCCCCCCCACACACACACACACACACGCCTGTTGTCTGGCCCGCTCAAGACGTACGGCTATGAAAAACGGCCGTTTTCGGGGTACCCGACTCCAGATGCCCGTTGCATACAGTTTCCTTCGCCACGTTTGTTCGTAAAATGGGTAAAATGGACATGCACTCACCTACAGTATAAATTCCTGTCTCGTTTGAATCCATTTGTCACTGATAATGCGAGATACTCGTCTCCGGACCCTGTCGGTTAGGTTAAGATATTTTTATTACCATTGTCTTTATGTCGCGTTAAATAGACGTCCGCGAGCTGTGAACATCTTCCTGTAGACACATTCGGCGGTCCGCGTTGATATACTAACACATCGAGGAACTACGGTCTTTTAATTGGGAACATTGGAACACGGAAGCCAATTTCCGCCATTCTGTTACTTCTTCGTGTCGATCCATCTTATTACGCTGATTCCTCGCAACCGTTTGGAAGACAACATCACTTCCCTGTCATGGCTCGTCTTCTGTGGAGAGTACAGTCTTAATCCAATGCCAACTCAACAAGTAACCGAGCAAAGTGTACTTTTAATGAGGCAGCTAGTATTTTGTCTGGTGATCTTAGTGTGTTCTGACGCAGTACTTAATAGGCGCACACTAGCGATGATCTGAGTTTGGTAGCCCCCTACAGGCCTCTCGGCTGCCGGTGTTCCAGGCGGTGCAGCAAAACGCGTGCCTGAGCCAGGGCGGCGTTTGCCGGTGGCCGCGCGGCCGCATGTTGGGCGGCACCTCCTCCATGAACGGCATGATGTACACCAGGGGACACCCGCTGCTCTACGACGCCTGGGCCGCCGCCGGCATCCCGGGCTGGTCCTACAACGAGGTGCTGCCCTACTTCATCAAGAGTGAGTCACACACACTGCTGCTGCTGCGGTCGTTCTTGTTATTACTGTTGTTTTTCTGAGTCGGAAACGTGATTTGATACAGCTCTCCACGCTAGTCTATCCTTTGCAAGACTCCTCATCTTTACAGCCCATACCCGCTCAAACTTTATTTCTGTGTTCAAATCTTGATCTCCTTGTACAATTATTAGCCCAACAATTCCACACTTACTATTTCTTGGTACAACAGAATATGTCCTCTCGAAGGATCCCTTCCTTTGGACGAGGTATGCCATAAATTTCTTTGTTCCCCTACTCAATTCAGTACATCTTTATTAGTTATCCTATTTACCCTTCTAATCTTCAACAATCTTCTGTAGAACCACATTTCAAATGCTTATGTTTTCTTCGTCTATGTGCTGCTTACAGGCCACGTTTTACTTCCACGCAAAGCTACTGTCAAGACAAAGCAACTCACAAGACAATTACTCTCAGAAAATTATGTTTAGCAACAAGATTTATATTGCATGTTTAAATATATCCCTTTTTCAGAAACGCTTTTCTACCAGTAGCTACTGAAATTTTGCATTTGATATACTCTCAATTTCGACCATTTTCAGTTCTACACTTATTTACTGCTTTAGTGTCTCACTTCCTAACCTAATTTCCACAGCATCGCTGGTTTAATTCAACTACATCCCATTGCCCTTGAGTTACGTTTGTTCATCTTTCATCTTATAATCTCTTTCCAAGACATTATCCATTCCGTTCAGCCCAACTGCCATGTCGATTGAAGTCTCAATGTCATCTTCAAACCTTAAGTTTTCTTTTCCTTCAAATTTAAGTCATGTTTAAAATTTCTTCTTGGTTTGCATCACAGTATGTGTAATGAACAGCTAGAATAACATTCAATTTAAGTTTCAACTTGTCTCACTTTCGCCTCAACTACTGCTTCCCTTTCGTGTTCCAAGACTTTTAATTGTAGTCTGCTTTCCGTATGAGATGAAGAAAATGGTTTCTTTTTTTAATTTTGCCTACATCTATCTGAATTTCAAAGAATATAGTCCAGTCAACACTGTCAAACACGTTCTCCAAAAGCTGTAAATGCATGTTGGCTTTGTTCAGTTTGACTTGTTAGAAAAAGACTTAGGGTCAGTATACGAAGTGAATCACCTGAAACTTCGACCGGAAATATTGCGGAAATGAAAAGTGCTATTGCTCCTCGGGTTTCACAGAATGGGTTGATAGTCAATGGCTCGTATTGTTAGCAGGTTGTAATAATACTTAAAATGTTTTTTTTTAAGCAAACTTCCACAGTTTTAAATGTAACGAAGCCTGTTGACACTAACAGACTAAATGTAGAGTAAATTAGAACGTCAGTGGTGTTCCTTGCAGGACTCTAGTGCAAGTCGTTTACGAGATATAATATTTTGAAAAGTTTCCATGGCAACACCTGTACAGTACCTCTGGTAGCAAGCACTAAAGAATAACACAAGTCCACACATCAGTTACGTGGATTCTGACCAGTTGACAATCACAGGTTGTGTTCAAAAGCCGGTCGGAGTGACCGAGCGGTTCAAGGCGCTACAGTCTGGAACCGCGTGACCGCTACGGTCGCAGCTTCGAATCCGCCTCGGGCATGGATGTGTGTGATGTCCTTAGGTTAGTTAAGTTTAAGTAGTTATTACTTCTAGGGGACTGATGACTTCAGAAGTTAAGTCCCATAGTGCTCAGAGGCATTTGAACCATTTTTTGTGTGCAAAATGACCACCGGCTTCGGCAATATGTGCTTCCTGTTGGTATGGAACGGCTACGGCACACATTTTAACATTTTAGCGGAGATGTCCAAGCAGGTTGCAGTTATACATCGTAAAACATCATCGGGTGTAGTTGGTATGTCCTTACAAGCAGTGTCTTTCTGCTTTCCCCACAGTAAAAATTCTACGGGCGCCAAAACCGAGGAACGGGCCAGCCAAGGTACAGGTCCTCTGTATTCAGTCCAACGATTTGGAAACAATTCTTGAAGACATGCTGCAGTACTTCGTGCATTATGGGCTGGACAGCAAACGTATTGGTACCACAGGGTATCTCCTCGTCTGCAGAAGAACACTTTCTAGTATCCGCGGAAGACGGCCAGTTAGAAGGCTGCGATAATTGGTCGCGTTCATTGTTCCGTCTATGAAAAACGGGACTACGAGCAGATGTTTCACTTTCCCACACCACACTTTTACACATAATGGACGCTCACGTTCCATCTGACGGCGCCAAAGCAGATTCTCAGCAGACCAGCCGTGCATGTTGCTACGGTTTATCTGGTCATGATCGACAAACGTGGCTTTATTATTAAACAAAACGCACGATACCTCTGGAGAATCTTGCCTTAATGCCCGTGTACTAAGTTAACACGATTTTCATGATCGTTTCCACGCAGCCCTTAATGGAAAGAGGTGTGATACTGCAACCTGTGTTGATGAAGAATGCGCAGCACACACGCCGGACTCAGGCCACTTCCTCGTGCGATTGCCCGGGGACCTAACGTGCGGATCAACTGCAACAGCAACAAGAATATCAACTTCCCCTTCTTTTGTCGTCTCTTGTTTCCTTCTGTTACGTTGTCTAGGCGTTACACTGCCACTTTCACGTAACTGTTTGAAGAGGTTTATAAATATTTGCGAATGGTAGACGTCTGTTGCGATATCTTGCCGTGTGCACCTTACAATAAACAACATTCTTCCTACAAAGTGCATACACCATGACCATGTCAAATTTTCCTGCATTGGCAAATCCCATCGTAGATTCACGACCCACTGCTTGGATTGTCACACATTATCTGATTAGCAATTCGCTCAAAGAATACAAATGCACACTGTAAGAAAAAATAACAATCATAACAACATTGTACATAGCAACTATACAGGTTGAATGCCACAAACAAGTACCTGTGTGGAAACTTTTGAATGTACCATACCTCGTAACAGACTCGCACTTGTCTACTGTAACGAACACCATTAACATTCTAATTTTCACTACATTTAGTCTGTTAATGTCAATGTGCATAATTACATTTAAAAATGTATGTTTGCACCAAATATACACTTTCTAAGCATTATTACAATATGTTGATTGGTTAACGATACGAGCCCTTGACTATCAAATTCTGTGCGAACTGCACATCAATAGCACCTTTCATTTAAGCAATATTTGCGGTGCCAGTTTAAGAGGATTCTTCCTGGATACTCGCGAGTTCCTGGATTTATACATTTCTCCGTAACGCCGAGATCAACCCCTACTACTCTTTCATTATTCTGCAAATAATTCGTGTAAGTATTTTGCGATCATGGCTTACTAAACTGATAGTTCGATAATATTCACACTCGTCAGCAACTGTCTTCTTTGAAATTAGGATTGTTACATTTTCCTCTCTGATTTTCTTGCGTACCATGAGGAATAAATTTTTTCACCTGTAGTTCTCCGAAGGATCTCAATAATTCTGAAGAAATGTTGTCTACTCTAAGTGCCTTGCTTTGAATTAGATCTTTTAGTGGTCCATCAAATTCTTTTCATGGTATCGTATCTTTTATCTCATTTTCATACACTTCCCATCCGTTCCCACTGCATAACTGTTCTATTTATCCCGCTGTCTTACAGCCTTCTCTTCTTTGCTTATTACTGATTTCTATTCTGACCTCTTGTACTCATAGACACCACCTTCTCGTTTCCCCAAAGTCAACATATTTCTTGTAGTTGGTATTTATCTTTCCCACAGACTTGCCGAATCCTACAACTCTCTATTTATCCTTTAGCCATTACTGCTTTTTTGTTTTGTATTTTCTGTCAATCTCAGTTGCATAGACGACTGAATCCTCTCTGGTTTGCTTCATTTGTTCCATTTTTGTATTTTCTCTTTACGTCAGTGGAATTCAATATCTCGTGTGTTATCCAAAAATTCGTAGTGAGGTTTATCGTTTCACCTTGTTGTTCCTCGGCTGTCTTCACAATTTCACCTCTCGAAGCTAGGCAACTATCTCCTGCCTTTTTTCCTTTTAAACTATTTCAGTTAGACTGTGCGTAGCGATCCTTTTAAATACTCTGGTTGCTTCTAGTTGTCCAGATCACACACTCTCAACTTTCTACAGTTTTACGGTTTATGCAATTTCGGTTTGCAGTTTATAAGTTACAATCAATAAAGTGTCGTCAGAGCCCGTGGAAATCTCCTTTGCAAATCTTTGTCTCGCCGTTATGTAAGCTGTTTAAAACCTTCAGACGACTATAGGTTTCTTTCACGTATACAGCCTTCTTTCATGTTTCTTAACGCCAGTGGCTGTAATTGTTAAATTGTGCCCTGTGCAACTTCCCAGGCGACTTCCCATCTCTTTGTTACCTCTGTTGTTGTCGTCCTATTTTTCCTTCCTTTTCTCTTTCTATTATCGGATTCCAACCCCATTCGAATAAATTTTCGTTTCCCTTACAATGCGATGTCTAGGATGGTTAGATGAGAGCAGTGATTCCCTACCAGAGATGGAGGTGGGTGCAGCAGAACAACACATGTCGTAAGATACAACAAACCTATTACTGCTGTTTACGCCCATTCATTTCGTCTTCGATGCTGCTGCTAATTTTGCGTCTTTACTTACAGTTTCCGTGCTGCCTTCATCATATAGATATTCAACCACACGTAAAGCACCACAGTCACTGTTTGTTTACGCGACATAAAAATTTGTGACAAAGATATTACGACAGTACAGCCAAACAGTTGGGGTACGGTCAGAAGTGATCCATTTTTCGTAGATTACATCCTTTACATCGAGCTGTCACTTATAACCTTTATCGCTAATTCCACTGACTACTTAAATTATCAATTACCCGTCTGCATTCTATTTCATACTATTTGGTGCAAATATTGCAAGGAAGGTGTGAAGAAATTAACATATTTTAAATCTACTATGGTTATTTTAGGATCACCTTGCTCGGTTTACAGGCTCCTGTTGACATTACGTTCATGTTTGAATTTAGGTTGCTTTAAGATCTTTGCCCTATGCAAAACCCAATCCTTTTCCTTTAGTTGTACAAAGCTACTTCCTCACATTATAGTAATTAAACACTAGCACCTCACTAAAAAGTAGCAAAACGATGACGAGTGAGCGACACGAAAATAGCGGTTGTCAATGAGTATGAAGGCGAAAATGTTTACTCAAATCTCCTTTTGCATAAAATATGTGTGAAGAGAGAAAATGATGAGAGTTCAATATGTAAATGGAGAACAGGGGACGGAATAACGAAAGAAGGAGAGATACACGCACAACAGGACGGAAAATGTAAGTAAAATGACATAGAAAATCATACCCACAAATTTTTTCATGACTATTTGACATGCTGCCAAAATGTATAAAATAGAAAATAAATCGTAATCGATAACGTAAGTAGATTCTGATGTTTGTGAGATAAGCCATGAGATGCAGCCATATACAATGGAACACCCTCAATGAAGTGTTATAAGCCCTCTATTGTTCCTGATCTATATTGACGATGTAGGAGACAATCTCAGTAGCCGTCTTAGATTGTTTGCAGATGATGCTGTCATTTACCGTCTTGTAAAGTCATCAGATGACCAAAACCAATTTAAAAAGATGTAGATAAGATATCTGTATGGTGCGAAAAGTGGCGATTGACTCTGAATAAAGAAATGTGTATTGTTATTCACGTGAGTACTAAAAGAAATCCACTAAATGTAGATTACGTGATTTGTTACACAAATAGGAAGGCTGTAAATTCAGCTAAATACTTAGGGATTACAATTACAAGTACCCTAAATTGGAACGATCACATAGATAAAGTTATGGGTAGAGCAAACCAAAGACTGCGATTCATTGGCAGAACACTTAGAAGGTGCAACAGGTCTATTAAGGAGACTACTTACACTACGCTTGCAACCATGTTGTGAAGTACTGCAGTTCGATGTGGGATCCATAGCAGGTGCGACTCACGGATGACATCGAAAAAGTACAAAGAAGAGCAGCTCGTTTTGTATTATCGAGAATTAGGGGAGATAGTGCCATAGACATAAAACGTGAATCGGAGTAGCAATCATTAAAACAAAAGCGTTTTTCGTTGCGAAGGTATCTCCTCATGAAATTTCAATGTCCGGTTTTCTCCTCAGATTGCGAAAACTTTCTGTTGGCACTCACCTACATAGGGAGAAATGATCATCGCAATAAAATAAGAGAAATCAGGGCTCGCACAGAAAAATTTAAGTGCTCGTTTTTCCCATACGCTGTTCGAGAGTGGAACGGTAGAGAGACAGCTTGAAGGTGGTTCATTGAACCCTCTGCCAGGCACTTTATTGAGAATAGCAGAGTGTTCACGTAGATGTAGATGTAGACGTAGATGTAGACTGATGTTTTGGGAAACCATATTGTAGTAATATCTTTGTACTATATATTGTTTTTACATAAACAAACAGGAGCAATGTTGATTTGCGTGTGTATGAATTTCTACATAATGAATGAGCCACAGAGTCTGTAAGTGGGCACAAAAAAGTTATTATTCTCTAACATTAGCGAATAAAAAATTACAGGATTTATACAATCTAAGACAAAAAAAAACGACGCACCACGAATTAATTATCCAAATGGGACGGAAATTGGTAGATGTGATATACATGTGCAGACTAACACATGAGTACAATTCCAGATAAATAGGATAATTTATTTAAGAGAAAGATTTTCCCAAATTGAGCAAATCAATAAAGTGTTGGTACACCTCTGGCCCCTTTCCAAACATTCATTGAACTTGGCATTGATTGATAGAGTTGTTTGATGTCGTCCTGAGGAATATCATGCCAGATTCTGTGCAGTTGGCGCTTTAGATCGTCAAAATCCCAGTATGATTGGAAGACCCTGCCCGTAATGCTTCAAACGTTCTCAGTAGGAGAGATCAGGCGATCTTGCTGACCAAGGTGGTCTTTCACAAACACGAAGACAAGCAGCATAAACTCTCGCCGTGTTCAGGTAGGCTTTATCTTGGTGAAGTGTAAGCTCAAGATGGCTTGCCAACAAGGGCAACGAATCGGGGCGTAGAATACCGCCTACGCCCGTTTTGCTGCAAGGGTGCCTTGGATGCCAACCAAGGCATCTTGCTATGAACAGCAATGACGCCCAAGACTATCACTTCCAGTTGTCGCACCATATAGCTGACGACAGTCGGGTTGGTATACCACCGCTGTCTGGGGCGTTTTCAGACACGGCTTCGTTGGCCATCAGGGATAAATTCGAAGTGTGACCCATCACCGAAGATACTTCTGCGCCAGTGAATGAGATTTCAGGCGGAAGAAATGTCTGGAAATGCTCCTGACTGTCGCCTGGCGAACAGTCTGACATCCAGAAGTGGAATGCCATTGCATTTCATAGCAAGGCGCCTTTCGCTGTCATACGCGGCCCCCTTACAGCATAGCGGTAAGTAGACGACATTCTAAGCCCCGTATTGTTGCCCTTCATAGCAAGCCATCCTGGGCTTACATGTTTAGCAAGATGAAACCCGTCCGCCCACGGCGAGAGTTTATACCGCTTGTCTTCATGTTTATCAAACCCTACCTGGCCAGCAAGGTCCCCGCATTTCTAGACAATTGAGAACGTTTGGAGCATTATGAGCAGGAGCCCCAAACCATCTCGGGATGTTGACTATCTAAAGTGCCATTGGAATAATTTGGCAGTTCTACTGTAATGGTTTGTTGGTCTGTTCATCACTCTCTCGATTTGCGTCCCATTCGGATAATTCCTTCGTAGTGTATCGATTTCCTTTTTTTTATTTTTTTGTCTTAGACTGTATGTCTCGATATTCTCAGTGCAGTAAACCCATAAAGAGACGACTGCAGCACAGAAGAACACGCATGCATACATCACTTATTATACCAATGTAAATAGTTGCAGCTGATAATGGGAATAAATTCGTGAAACGCATCGTGCTACGCGTGAAGAAACGTAGCTGGTGAAATGTTTCATTATTTAGCCCTTTGTTTCCTGACATAATAAAAAATTTACTTTGCAACACCTTCTTTGCAGAATTTATGCTATTGTGGCCTCAAATGACGGTAGGATCTTTTGTAAAATTTCATTTTATTTTTCACAACTTTTTTTTCTCCTGGTGCTTAGAAGTACCGTCAGACACCATGGACAGAATCACAATATGCGCAGAAAAATGCTCCAATTTTTATAACTTGTACTTTATTCCACATAAATATTGAATATTTTTAGATTAGAAAATTAATTAACAGAAATATGATATTTCTGAATTTTTTTTAAATTTCGCATAAATTTATTCTAGAGCAACTTCACAATACATAGTAACTTAGCTATACATTTTAGACAGTATATACATATCACATATTTAATGTTAGTGATACTTCATGAAATTGTAGGAAATAGTTATTTTTCTCATTGTAGCACAAATACACTTTACATGAACTACATTGTGAATGTGGTCTCGACTGAATTTTATTTTTAGCACACATTTCGCATCGCCCTCTTGTACAACTGAACACTACAAAATGGTTTTCTCGGTTGCCAAGATGTACATTCTTCGGAACAGAAAAGTTATCCTTCCTTCTCTTTGGGGGGAGTTATTTCATCTTTACCAGAGTTTCTCTTTTTGAGATTTGGCACTTGCTGTTCATTCATTAGCTCTAGTGCCACAGCACTCCTGAATTCCAGCAGTGGCAGTGCCCCATGTAAATGACTGAAAATGACGTAAGCATTGACAAAAGCAATTTCTTTTGCTCCCCAGAAGAGACGGTGCCACCATTTCTTTGATCGCTTGTCAAGACCATACGTTGAACGTAATCTGTCTGCATGATCCACACCACCCATGTGTTTATTGTAATCACATACAATAACTGGACATGGTATAGTCATACTAGTTCCATCTTTCTGTTTCCTTGTCACTACGCTCTGTTCAGTGCCATGGAAGTTTGACGTAAAATACACTACTTTATTTTCCCTCCATTGAAATACTGTTTGGTCTAAAGATGACTCTCTGTGATTTGATTCCCCACGGTTTAGACATTTTTCTTTAGGTAAATTCCTTGGCAAACCTTTCCTGTTTGTTCTAATTGTTCCAGAGGCAAATGTATTCCCGGATTTCTGTGTGAGAAAAAGTGGACAGAACAACTAGGGAGAGGTAACGCATTGTTGCTGCAATAAAGTGTTCGCACAACCTGACGGTACTAATAAGTCCGCCTTATATTTTCCACTTTATCTCATTCAGTTGTAACGTAATGCTTCAAACTATTATAAAAAAACAAAGAAGGTAAGTACGTACAATGGAAAACTCAACGACAGTTTCAATAAATTGCACACAAATTCAGGCAAGACCATGGAAACAAGCACATACAATCTTCTGTTTTCACAGCAGCGCGCGAAAAACAATTTCAAGCTCTGACCGCCAGAAAGGTCTATGTATTGCACAATAACATCTATGAAACAGTAGAGCAGAGTTACTGTTACGTACCGACAGGCTCTCAGATCACGAAACTGCACCACGAGAAAATAATGAGAGTCAAAACTTACTGGTACTTTTTAAGTACCGTCAGGCAAAAAAGGGTTAAATCATTGATGCCACAGTTGCAAGGCTTCTAAAAAAACATTTATTATGACGAACGAACGTAAAGGTTTTGTGTCTATCTTAGCTTCTATAATGCGCTCACCGTCATAGCGTATGACAAACCATCAGAATTAAAAGAAAGCAACAAACTACATTTGACCCAGTTTACACGGCTATTAGACCCTGTTACTTTACACAGTTAAACAGCCCCCACTTCATCAAGACATTTTTCAACTCGTCTTCCAGTGGATGCAGAACGCAAACTAGCTTATTCTGCCCTGTTTTGACTCATTCTTATTACATGTGTGGTCTGATTGTTTTGCATGCTCCTATATTGCAAGTGGGAACCTCAGTTCTGCTATCTGAAACTGAGATTCATCTCTAGTTATCGTCGTTTCTGTGGTGCCTTGCCTGAGTGCAATATATTATGGAAGGCATTTTTGAAAAATATTATATGTTGTGTGCTGTGTCCCAATCATATTTGTTAGTAAATGATGTCATAGCTAAAACATTTCAATTACTTAATAAACTGTTCTAATTTACTGCTGTCGATACAGACCTTAGATGTAAAGATGATTTATCCTGAGAATTTCAGGTTTCTGCTATCGAGGTTTTACAATTATATTTCATAGCAATTTTGTGTGGACTTGAAAGAAATTGGCCGTCTGTAGCTGTCAATATTGTATAATAATCGGCGATTTCACTACGTAAAAATAGATTTCCGATCCATAAGATGGAAGTTACCAAAAATGTACAGGTGCTTCGCTGTATTAATAGCCAACGATATTGATGATGATAGCAAACAATAGTAATAAGGCATGGAATTATATAAGGAATTAGTCTTTAATATGGTATGTTGGAATTATACGGAAACAACTTAGATAATGTCTGCAGTATTCTTTCAGATTAACTGTTACATCATCTGGTTGTGAAATTATACATAACAGGTAATCGTAATACAAATAATATTACTAGCCGTCTTTTAAAACCAGGCACTTTCTGCGACAGCTTGAAAAATATGAAATGTATATTTTAACTCGCTTTGTGGACAAATCCAATGTATCACTAGGTCAAAGGGTTTTTTAGAAGTGTTTTACTGTTTCCATCCTCGAAACAGAGCATGACATATCTTATACGAAACGTGATGCGACCGTTATTAAGCACCCATTCATTTGGCAGTATGATATATAGTGGGCCCTCAGCTGGTTCTTTCAAAGCCACTTCTAAGATCGCATCTAATATCTTGTCCACTGGAGAAAATACGGGTACCAAACTACTAATAAGAAGATAATTGGTAATGTTGAATTATTATAACATTTGCCCATTACTTCTGGGCAACTCATCCGACTGTTACCTTAAGCTACAATCAACCTACAACCCTGGCGGAAGCAAACGTAGTTGAGAGTGGTTTCTACGAAACAGAAAAACAACAGTGCGGAGTCTTTATTATGTACGTTCTGTGTTCAGTTGTCTGTGTCGTCTGCGAATCTTGTTGCTATGTGTATACTTTGAATTAGTAACTGTTCCTTGCTCTATCAGAACGGAACGCCGGCCGGAGTGGCAGAGCGGTTCTAGGCGCTACAGTCTGGAGCCGCGTGACCGCTACGGTCGCAGGTTCAAATCCTGCCTCGGGCATAGATGTGTGTGATGTCGTTAGGCTAGTTAGTTTTAACTGGTTCTATGATCTAGGGAACTGATGACCTCAGAAGTTAAGTCCCATAGTGCTCAGAGCCATTTGAACCAAAACGGAAGTTAATTGGCTATGATAAAAGATGTAGCCCCATCCCTAACTGTCTTCTTAACACCAAAATGTTTTCCTTAATTTTTTCCGAGGAAAGTTACCTGTGAGTTAAGCCCTCTGAAAACTCTGTCTCTCTGTTTTAAAGGTGAACGCAACTTGAATCTGGACCAGGTGGATCCAGGCTACCACGGGAGTTCGGGTCCAATGGCGGTGCAGTTCTTCCCATACGCGCCGCCCATGACGGAGGCGATCATACAGGCAGGCGAAGCGATGGGCTACCGGAGGGGCGACCTCAACGGCTTCAACATGACGGGCATCAACCGCGCCCAGATGATGGTTCTGGACGGCCTGCGGGACGAGCCCAGTCGCTGCTTCCTCCGTTCGGCGGGACGCGCTCCGGGAAGTGGTCTGCGAGTCGTAATCAACGCTCACGTCACCAAAGTGCTGATCGACCCCGCCACACGCACAGCGTATGGGGTCCAGTTCGTCGACAGCGCCGGTCAGCTGAAGGAGGCGAGGGCGCTCAGGGAGGTCATCCTGTCTGCTGGCGCTATCGGATCTCCGCACCTCCTCCTGCTGTCTGGCGTTGGGCCCAAAGAGCACCTGCGCCAGTTCGGTGTCCCGCTGGTCCTGGACCTGCCCGGCGTCGGGAGGAACCTGCACAATCAGGTATCGGTCGCAGTGCCCTTCCTCACAGACGAACCTTTCACGAGATGCCTCTCCAACAAGAGCGTCCAGGACTTCTTGCGGTACCGCAACGGGACGCTGGCGAGCACCGGCCTGACGCAGGTGACCGGCTTCTTCTTGAGCAAGTACGCGTCCAACGGCGTGCCGGACGTGCAAGTCTTCTTTGACGGCTACAACTGCCGCTGCTCGAAAACGGGAGCGGACGGAGAGTGCGAGGCGGGCGATTCGGGCAAGTGCGGTCCGCGCGTCGTGAGGGCGCGACCCACCAACCTGTTCCCTCGGAGCCGCGGGCACGTGCGCCTCACGAGCGCAGACCCTCTGCAGCCGCCAGAGCTGCAGCCCAACTACCTTCGCGAGAAACGCGACATGGACGTGCTGATCGACGGCATCCGCCTCGTACAGCGCATGGCTAAGACTCCGCCACTGAAGAAGCTCGGCTTCCGCCTGGACACCAAGCCTTCGAAGGGATGCGAGAAGGTCCCCTTCGATTCGGACGGCTACTGGCGGTGTGTGGTGCGAACGGCCACCGGTCCGGAGCACCACCAGGCCGGGACCTGCAAGATGGGCCCGCCGCACGACCCAATGGCTGTGGTGGACGAGCGACTGAGGGTGCGTGGCATACGAGCGTTGCGCGTAGCCGACGCGTCTGTTTTCCCTGTGGTTCCCAACAGCAACCCAACGGCCGCCATCGTAATGACTGGCGAGAAACTGGCCGACATGGTTCTCCAGGACACAGTCGCCCACACTGGTGGCCTGGCTTCACGCTCCGGTGTCGTACCTACCAGAACCCACCACGGTTTTGCAGTGCGTTCCCCAGCCCTGTACCAGTTTCACGCTTTCTACGGCTAGACGCCAGTAATGTGCTGATCTCAGCACGCCGCTGTGGACCATCATCCATCCAATACTTAAATGATTTCACTGGCATACATTACAGCAATGTCTTTTCGTAATGTCTACACCATAAATGTTACTAGTATCCCAGTCAAAAAATGAGCTAAATAACTACCAGAGAATTCCTCACAGGAAATCATAACTCATTCACAGATACGCATCTCATATGCATGCGTCTACCACGCATTTATTATGTATGCGTGTGTTTCCAAGAAAGTCCTGTCACAGCAATAACGGGGATTTTTGCCATTCACCCATCTTAACCTGCTATAGTAGCAACTATAAGCACTTTACACTAAGACAGCTAGAGATGCACAAAGCGTCGAAATATACATTTACACAAAGCAAATATAATGCAGCTAAGATTTACTCTAAACGTAAGTTTCTTTCCACTTTTTGCATCAGTCACAAAGCCCCATTCAGACGGTTCAGTACTAAATGTGATAAGTTTAGCACCGAAATCGCGTCGCAAATGTCACAAACATTTGTTCGACTAATTTATTTATTGGAAAAGCCGAGCACATAATATTACACACTTTGCATTACCGTGATAGTTACAAAAAACAATAGAAAATACAGAGAAACACAATGTCAGAAGAAGATATTGCTTCCTTCCTTTCATGCAGTGATTCGCAGCGACCACGGAATAGTTATTCACACAATAATAATATTATTTACCTACAGCAGTATACCTGGCTGACTGACAGAAGACGTGACATTTCCTATTTTATACCCCATATGTATTTTTGAAGCAGTATTAAAATATAATGTATTAACAGTAATAAAATGAATTTTGATTGGAATGAGATATGCAAACAAATTATTTTTGTAATACGTACTTTTACTTCTTCTTACTAATTAATAATTAAATTATACCTAAAATCTCCTTCCCTCAAGAAATAGAAGTAGAGGACCAAAATACAATGTGTCCTTTCCAGCACTCGGCTGTCGGAATAATGGAATTCAGTACTGTTCTCACTGAAGAAACGAATACTGATTAGTAAACTGTTGTTGAAATATTGAAAAAATAAGGATACTTAAACTGTTTTATGTGTTAAGTCTGCAGGTATGGTGACGTATTGGCTGTTGGCTATCGTCTCTGGATCTTCAGTCAATGAACGTTTCACGATTTGTTTGTCATTTCTCCAGCACAAGGCACTGGCACTGTCAAAGATTCAACCTCCATTGCTGGTGGCACTCCAATACTTGCAATGCAGAGTGAATCTTTGACAATGCCTGTCTTCTCGTGCTGGTGAAACGGAAGATAAGTAATTAAACAAAAGCCTTTTGAAGGTACAAGACAATAGCTAAGAGGGAATACGTCAACAGGTGACAACGAAATCCTCTACAGTTTCATGCAGCTATGTTCTTTAATCAGATGTCTGAAGAGAAATAAACATTTAAGTATTCAAATTAATTTACAGATGCATAGTAATTAATTTTTACGGTAAGACATTTTCTCACGACAGCAAAAAATACTTGTCGCCCTTCCGCGTATGGCGATATCTAATAATAGCAGACTTTGTGTTACGGTGAAAATAGTATAATTTTTTTGGAAATTCATGGTAAGATCTTATGGGACCATACTGCTGAGGTCATCTGTCCCTAAGTTTACACACTTCTTAATACAACCTAAACTAACTTACGCTAAGGACGACACACACACACACACACACACACACACACACACACCCATGCCCGAGGGAGGACTCGAAACTTCCGACGGGGGAAGCCGCGCGGACCGTGACAAGACGCCCTAGACCGCGCAGCGGAAAATGCTATAGTATGTACTGTTACGGGGAAGTAATACAAACTAAACTAATGTACTTTTAAGCCTCGAAAATTATCTGCTTAATCAAAACCAGCCGGCCAGTGTGGCAGAGCGGATCTAGGCACAGTCTGGAACTGTGCGACCGCTACGGTCGCAGGTTCGAATCCTGCCTCGGGCATGGATGTGTGTGATGTCCTTAGGTTAGTTAGAAACCATGTCACCTAAGCTATAAAATTAGAAATGACTACTGTAAGCCTGCACGAAACAAGAAATAGGAGACATTTAACAGGTAAAAAAATAATCTGATGACACTATTTGACACTATTTCGCTGGAAGATCCCTGGAGATTGTTCATCTATCGAACTGGAAAAGTCTTCTGTCACCCACACTGTTCTTCACTGTAAGTGAATAATGTGTATCACGTACAAATATTGTAATATAGATAAATGCTACACGCGTGGTGGTACACACTGTCATGTTCGCAGTGATGGTGGACAAAATAGAGAGAGGCAGGTGAAACCTAGTCATTTGAGAGCAAGCAAAGAAGACGATCACCAAGATCAGTCAGTTTGCTATGGCCATTCGATGTCTGCGAGTAGTGAGGATTTCAAAGCCATAAATGTACACGTGTTGGCCCGCCGAGTGGCAGAGCGGTTCTAGGCGCTACAGTCTAGAATCGCGTGACCGGTACGGTCGCAGGTTCGAATCCTGCCTCGGGCATGGATGTGTTCAAAAATGTTCAAATGTGTGTGAAATCTTCTGGGACTCAACTGCTAAGGTCATTAGTCCCTAAGCTTACACACTACTTAACCTAAATTATCCTAAGGACAAACACACACACTCATCCCGAGGGAGGACTCGAACCTCCGCCGGGACCAGCCGCAGCGCCTTAGACCGCTCGGCTACATGGGTGTGTGTGATTTCCTAAGGTTAGTTAGGTTTAAGTAGTTCTAGGGGACTGATGACCTCAGAAGGTAAGTCCCATAGTGTTCAGAGCCATTTTTTTTCTACACGTGTTGGTGAAACAGCCAAAAAAAATTAGTAGTGTTTTGTAGGCGCGCAGCGACACGTTCCACATCACATGGGAAAATGGTGCACTTTTCTTGATCATGTCGCAATCCCAAATTGGATTTTATTTACCTGTCGGATTTTACCTCTTTAAGAGACTGTTATTACATCCCTTGGTGTTCTGTGAAAACTACTGAAGTACTTGCACTGAGTCTTTTCAGAATCGAACAACTTATATTCTTTGAATATTAGGAAATGTTTCATTAGTTTTTCCCTTCTGGAAAGGAATATTTACAAGAAGGCAAAAAATAGCACGTTCTCACAGTGTAGAGGGAAAATAATTAACTTACGAATCTACAGTTCAGTGGCAGAATGCTGTGGTACACTAAGTTTGCTCTCTTCATATTCGGAACGTCTCCTTACATGTGATGGATATGAAGTGATACACATGGCTTACTATTATAATGAGACGATATTCATAACGTTGCTTTTTTTACTATATCTGTACTAATAACAAATCCGAAAAACCGCTGTGTCTGCCTGTTTGAACATGCTAACCTCCAAAACTACTAGATGAATTTTCATAACGTTTCCGCAGATAACCTGGGCGTAGTTTGTGTCAGCTTGTAGGCATTATTTCGTCAAACTCTGAAAACAAACAAAAAAATAATTTTAAGTTTTTTGAGTCTGCTCAGCTTCGCAGTTGGGATGTTTGCATGATATGAAACAATGGTGTTGATTCTTTCGCACATGTGCGAAACAACAGACACCACACACTCATATACTTTCTTCATCTCCAGAGACAATCTACAATTAGCGAGCGCGGACGTGGTCGGGGACTGTGGGTTGGCGGTGCTAGGTTGGAATGTGGCTCAGCCGGGGAGCGTGCCGAGATACTGTGCATCTGTGATAAACACTGTGTTCGAATGGCGCAGTACCTTTTCGAGCGCCGAGTGGGAAGGCTCTTGTTCACTTCCCTTGCCGCAGCGTCGCTTGTGTGTTTTCCTAGTTAGTGTTGTTCTGTCTGCCGAGTGAGTGGTAACGCCTCCGCTCCGCCTTTACTGTGTGTCTGCGTTCGTCTAGGCCCTACTTGTAGCGGCGTCGGCCGCTCCGCTATCGTTACCATGGTTTCCACGAGTATTCCACGAAAAGGTACTGTGAGTTTTACTTTCAATAAAACAACGCAACACGAGCAGCCTGGGTCACTAGAAATCCACGATTGGGTTGTTGATAAAATTCAAGTGAACTCTGATCAGGTCCACACCGCTTGGTTTGATGCAGATGAGTATGTGTTTTATGTGAAACTTATGGATCTCCTTCACGTTGAAAGATTACTGTCGCGACATGGTTCTCTAGTCCCGTTCAAGCATCGCGACAATTCCGTTAGTATGGTGTCACTCGCAGATGCTGAAATCGAATATATCCATGCTAGAGTGTTCAACCTCCTGCCGGAAGTTGATGACAACGTTTTGTAGCACATATTGACTCCTCACAGTATCGTGGAAAACGTCCGTCGTGAACGCTGATCTTGGTTCAAATGGCTCTGAGCACTATGGGACTTAACATCTGTGGTCATCAGTCCCCTAGATCGTAGAACTACTTAAACCTAACCTACCTAAGGACATCGCACACATCCATGCCCGAGGCAGGATTCGAACGCTGATCTACTCAACACAGATTACATTGGTATAGTGGAATTCGTTCCGTGGAAATGCGTGTCAAACACAATATTCCATCACATTTACTACTGTGTGGTTATCGCGTTCGTGTCATGTATACTGGTCAAGAGGGAACCAGATTCCTATCTAATGAAAGAGGACACATTCGGTCTGATTGGCCGCGTAGGGGTTTTGTTTTAAAGCCATCATTAGTGCAGCGTCGTGAATTGACGGTTGCTGCTCTTGTTCCTTCCATTCCTGCGGTCGGCCATACTTCTGCTTGTGATTATAATGAACAAACAGTCAGATCTGATAATCGTGTCAATGAATTTCCGCCTTCACCTCCATGACAGGTTCAGAATCCTACTGGCCCCAGGATAAAACCTATAACGGCGACAAACGAGCGACGGCGCACTCAGGAGGGTGATGGTGAGGATTTGGCTGTGCCTTCTGCGCCAACCTCCTGCGCATCGATTGTGTCCCCTGCTCCTCTCGATGCTACGATACCTCCCGTCCGTAGTACAGGGAGTGGCGAAGAAGTTATCTCCAGCATCCCTCCTGCTCGCGAAATGGCTCCTTCTTAGCTCCCTGTGTGTGGAGAGGGAGCAGAGTTCCCCCTTTCGTCTTTCTGTTCTCCGTTACAGTCTGAGACCATGCCATGTCCTCCTGTTCCTTCGTCTTCAGCTGCGGACGGTTTTCTGCATTTTCCGACTACAGCATCTCCCGCTGAGAATAAAATTAGCGACCTAGTATTATCTGTTGTATTGGTATTTACACAGAATGCTTCTGCCTTAGTGACTGGCGCTGCATTACATGACCCTAGTTGTGGGGGGTGGAGGGGGGGGGGGGGGCAGGAAGAAGCTGTGCCTTCGACCCCTCACACACCTCCGTCTGCAGAGGCCGACAACCCACGTAGCCGACAGAAACAGCGTATACAACCTGACCGTGCGGTGGCACGTAAGAAATCGAAGAAAAAAGGTTGAGATGAAGGGGGTTCTGGTCGCCCGATGTCTGATCCCTCTGTGGATTCCGCAATGAATCTAGACTCTCAGTTGTCTAACTAATTGTACTGGAAGGTTCCGTACATCCCTGTACAGCTGTGATCAATGACCCAAGCTTACACGTTCCTTTCCTTAAACGTTAATCGTGCGGAATAAGAATTGCGATTGGCTTCGCTTCGTCAGTTCATTTATGATTGATGTGCTGACATAATTTTCTTACAGGAGGTGTTACTTTGTAATTTTCGGATGATCTTGAATGTAGCACCCGAATATTCTACGGTGACCGCCTTATTCTTTCGCAAAGGCATTCCTATTGCTGATGTGGAAATGTTGGATTCTGGCAGGGGAATACGTCGTCAACTTTTTAATCTTACCTTGACCTTTTGTATGTCCCTTGTGGCGCTGGTCGCGCAGTGGATCGTTCGCGGTTTTATAAAGAGGATATTGTTTATTTGTTGCGTAAGAGTCTACGGGGTATTCTGTTGGGCGGTGATTTGAACTGTGTATTACATCCTGCAGATCAATGTCCTAATTTAAGTTTCTCTCGTGAATTACACGAATTGGTCCGCTCTTTACGCCTAAAAGACGTCTGGATATGTATATAACCGATGTTACTTAAATTAACGCATTTTACTGCAACTTCTAATAGCAGGTCAGATAGATTTTACTTATCTGACGCCGGCCGCGGTGGCCGTGCGGTTCTAGCGCTGCAGTCCGGAACCGCGGGGCTGCTACGGTCGCAGGTTCGAATCCTGGATGTGTGTGATGTCGTTAGTTAGGTTTAAGTAGTTCTAAGTTCTAGGGGACTGATGACCTAAGATGTTAAGTCCCATAGTGCTCAGAGCCATTTGAACCATTTGAACTTATCTGATTGCCAGAGCGATAGTATTCTTAATGTTGAAGTCATCCCAGCTTCCTTTACGGACCACTGTGCTGTGGCCACAAATCTCAATCTTGAACGGCAACCAGTCAAATTGTTTCGCCCTCCGTGGATGTTAAACGTCGCTCACCTACCTGACCCGTCGCTCGATGACGTGTTGCGAGCCGTGTTGGACGTACTCTACAGTGCACTGGAAAATACTCTTCCGCCCTTGACTGGTGGGCACAACTAGCAAAATCGAGGCTCAGGGAAACTTTGATACTTTTCTGTGCTGCCAAAGTGCGAGACTTTCGGGGAACTTACGAATATAACTGTTCCATTCTGCGTGAACTTTATGCTGCTTCGGATCATGGCCCTCTGCGAATTGCGGATGTTGGGCGTGTAAAAGCAAAATTGTTGACCTTGAAGAATATACAAATGGAAGGTTTTAAAATCCGATCGAAGCCGCGTTCGTTGGTGACTGAAGAGCTGACTTCCTCACATCATTTGCTTCAGCTTCAGACCCACCGCCGACGTGCTTGTATTCATTCTCTCACGACAAATGATGGACGTCTCGTAACGGCGCAAGCTGTTATAGAGAGTACCTTACACCAGTAGTGTCGATGAGTCCAGTGAAACCTTTTACGACCCACTTGTCAGCATCTTGGATACGAAAATTGCACCTGAACATAATGCAGCGCTCTCAACTTCCTTTCTGCCTGAGGAAGTTTACAAACTTATTGTGGGATCGCCTTCTCAAAAGTCCCCAGGTCTAGATGGACTTACCAAGGAAATTTACGTGCGCTTTTGGCGTCGTTGGGTGCTACCTTTACCTCCCTTTTGAATGAAGTGTTACGGTGTAGAGTAGTGCCGACCTCGTTCAAAGTGGGAAAAATTGTTTTAATCCCGAATCGCACTGGACAGGCTGCCTCTGATAGCTTTCGCCCACTTACTTTGTTAAACTTTGACAATAAGACTGTGGCGAGGGCAGTTAATAGAAGGATGTCGGCTCTGATGGAGACGATTGTTGCAAAACATCAAAGCTGCTTACCTGGTCTCACCATTTTTACCCCTACAGTCGCGTGTCGTGACGTGGCTTCGGTTGCTGCTGTAACGTCCGTCAATTGTGCCCTTCCTTTTCTAGACTTCGATAAGGCATTTGATCGTGTTAATCACGACTTTTCTGCTTCGAATTCTGGACGAAATTGGTTTCACTGCTGAAACACGGCGCGTGCTCTCAAATCTGTTTACGGGTATTTCGGCTTCGGTGGTTGTTAATGGCCAACTGACGCCCACAATAAATATCCGTAGGGGAGTGCCTCAAGGAAGCCCGCTGTCAATAACTTTTTTTGTGTTGTCTCTGGAACCCCTACTTCAGATGCTAGCATCCCAGCTGACGGGTTGAACGCTTTTCGGCGGAACTATAGCTGTTCGTGCATGCGCGGATGACGTGATGGTTCTGCTTCGCAATCTCGCTGAGATACTTAGACTGAAAGCTGTAATCGATGTTTTTTGTTGGAGTTAAGGTGCAAAACTTAATGAAGTTACAATGCAAGCTTCCTCCTTTACGAGGTTTGGATGACGCGGTTGCTCCATGGGCAACTGCGGTGGATCGGCATAAGTCTCACAGTATCATCATCGAACGTCGTCCACTCAAAATGGCGGCGCTCAATTGGAAGTCTGTTACGGAAAAAATTCAGGGAGACATACTAGAGCATGAACGGCGTTCTCTTACTCTGCTCCTGAAAGTCCGAATACTGGATACATATCTCTTATTAAAAGCTTATACTACGTGTCCCAAGTTTATCCGCTTCCCTCGATGATGGC
This sequence comes from Schistocerca gregaria, assembly GCF_023897955.1. Lineage (NCBI taxonomy): Eukaryota > Metazoa > Arthropoda > Insecta > Orthoptera > Acrididae > Schistocerca > Schistocerca gregaria. Next base: position 513,861,457 of record NC_064921.1, on the reverse strand, counting down.
GAAGAAACTACAACAATTGCCTGGTTGTTTCTTATGGAAAAGATGTACATTTCGTTTACGGTATGAGGTGATCACGAAGCCTCGTTCCTTTTGGCGGCTGGACCTGACTGATACACGAAGGAAGACCCAGACGCTACATGTGCGTCGTACTGTTTTGACGATGACTCAAGAAACTCACACATTCACATTTATTTATCTGTGTCCGACCTGCTAGTCTTGAACCTCCTACTGATGTTTGTCTCATAAATTATAAGTTAAAACGCGGTGAGCTATTTAGGGGCTGACGTCTTATGGAGACCTGTCCTCACCATGAAATTCCTAAAGACTCGTTGGGAAATCAGTCACCTGCCCGAAACCCGTTGATAGAAAATCGCCGCAAACGAACTGGACAACAGTTTGGTTCAATATCAGTCTTCCGATGTATAAAGTAGTAAATAACTTGGCTCCAACGAAGGAGCGACTTTTCCCTATTGGGCTCAGTGACATGGATTTCTGTAGTCGTTGTAAGTCTCCAAATACGATACGATACGACATCACTTATGGAGGTCATATGGCAAACTGGTCCTGGATCAGGACAATTGGCCTTCGTTACTCGATCTTCTGAGGCTGCATACACTACGGACACCATATTATGCCAGGATTATTCTTCTTTCCACGGTCAGAAATCCATACCGTTATGTGGTTGCTAGTACACTTCTTTCTTTGTGTTGTAGAAGGCGAGGGGGAAGATCACATGAACTTCGTGCCGTACATGACCACTGCTTATTGGACATGCCTGCGAATCCCTCGATACCGAGGCCTCTTCGTCAACATGTTGAATCTCTTCGTCGACAAGGTGTTGGTTAATTTTTCTGATAAGTGGTTTCCTTTGTTATGTATGTTCACATCTGATTTGCTTCCGCTTGCCCTCTACTGGTTTCCCTGTTCGTCGTGTTTTGTGTATTGACTTAGCATCGCTCCAGTTCTACTGTAAAATGTGTATAGAGAAAGTATAGATACACATGAGCGTCTACAATCCTTGTAATTAAATTAAGATTTTTCTTAGTTTGTTATTTCGAATGTAATCTGGTTTCCTTTTCCTTCTACTTTTAGATTCTATTAGAAACAGGAAGTAACAAAAGAATCACACAATTACTAAAGAAACCATAAAAAAAAATTGTTCATACATATCATGTGAGCTTGGTGGTGGTTTCTCGGCTATGTTCTCGGGTTTTTATTATTATTATTAAAAAGGAAATTTTTAAGAAAAGGGCGCAGTGGTTAACGCAACTGCCTAGCAAGCTGGAGATCCCGGGTTCGAGTCCCGTTCCCGCACATATTTTCGCTCGCCACCGATTCGGGAGTTAGTCCCCATGCAGCTCACATCACCAGTTCCTTCCCTTCCCTTCCCTTCCGTTTCCTTTCTCCCATTCCACCTATAGTTTACATAATCGAATGTTTACCTTACTGATGGTATAGTACGCCAAGGGACTAGTAGACGGCGCTGTTAGTTACGTAGTATACCAGAGAACCAAAGGATAGCGCTGTTAGCTTTTCCTTATCTTTTTTACATCGGTAACAGAACTGTTTTCGGAAGTTTACGTCAGTGATAGAATTAAGCTCCCCCTATTGTCTTCACGAATACAAACTCACACTGAATTTAATTGGCTACGATGTACGAATTTACTGATTTCACTATCTGCATTAAAAGTTTCACGAAATTGTTTCGTTCTTGTCGATAGGCTACTTTTATAATTAATTTACTGGCTGGGAAAAACGAATTTATAAACAAAGTGATGATATAAGTGTGCCGTTTTTATCGGCGGAGATACCGAACCCTAAAAAGCGATGGTTTCAAAAGTTCCTTCTTTGTCTTCCGTTGAGAAGCATGGTGTATAGCTAGTTACGTAACATTTTTATATTGTGAATATTGATGCGATACTGTTAATCATAGTATCTTACGGAAAGAATTTCCAACTTACTTTAAACGACTGAGCTCACCGTACAATCTTTGAGAAGAGAATAATGTTATTTGATGGCCAGAGAATGAAACATGGCAGTCGTTAGCTTCCGTGCCTGTGGCCTCGCTAGACGGTGCAGTTCATTGAATCTCTGATCCACACATCATGTTCCGTAAATCCCATAATGAAAGGGAGCATTCAGGGTCGTGTAACTACTAAAGCAACCACTGCTCCCAATTTATGCCACATGTAGAGGGGTTGAAATTAATCTGTCGTAGCTTGAACATGTGTAAACGGAAAACTATTTAGCGTTTGGACACTGAACTTAAAAGGAATAATGTTCAGACTGTACACTGCAGGGTTTGCGATGTTAGCAGTATTAATGTCGTGAGCTCACATTACACCCCGGTACCTGTACGGCGATGTCGGTTTGGTACCGATGTAGGGTTGAAACACAAGGATCGGTGTGCATTACAGCTGCAGACAATTAACATGGGTCTGCAAAAGGTGTGTAGAGCTTTACTCGTTAAACGCTTTTATCACAACAGCAGCTACAGCGGTGCTCTTGCTTGCGAGCGTCGACATATTACAAGAATTGGGGGTTGTCCGCCTCAGTAGCTGCGCGGTTGCGCAGCAGATTGCCAAGCGAATGGGCCAGGGTTCGATTCCAGCCAGCGTCGGAGATTTTTCTCCGCTCGCCAGTGGATGTTGTGTTGTCCTTATGTTCGTATCATTATCTTTGACTTGTCGCTAATGAGACGGTTGACTAGACTTGCCACGAAGAGACGAATGGCAGATTGCACCACAAATTGTTGAAGAAGTTACTGTTGACATGGCTGGAATTCTGGACGCACCGTGCGATCTCCCAGCAGTGCACGAGCTGTGTGACGACAGCTGAACATTCCATGGTCCAGTGTTGTTTGGGACAGCAATAGTGCAGTCAGTGCAGTCTGTAGAGTGGATATAGGTTGTCGCGGGTGCAGATGGTCACCACATCGAGCAGCGTTCCTAAACTGGAACGTAAACATGGTACGCAGTTAACAAATATTACAGTCTTACGTTGAAATTAAAATGTGTTTCTTTCAAAGGTTTTTTCGTTATTTTTGTTCCGCACGTCGTTGCAATTGTTTCCACAAAGTTTTGTTTTCCAGTGATCACTCATTCGTCATGGGGACCATCTCAAACAGCCAAAGTTTAATTGTAACCGCGCTGTATACCAACAAAAAAATATGGCCAGTGCTGGTCTACTGACACTCAGAACTATGGACACTACTTCTAGATCACTTTATGCACAGTTACGTATATTACTAAGATAAAGGTAGTATTCCTTGTCCTGTAGATACTACAAAAGTACTGTTATCATTTAATACTTCAAACAACGGATTCATGTAACTTAACGCGGAGCAGCTGTCTACAGGGTGACCCAAAAGTTCAATATCGTTTGAAAATTCAATATTTCACGGAATATTGTACGTAGAGAGATAAGAATGGACAGGCATGCTTGAGATAACATCGGGTTTTATTGAAACCAGAAAAGTGTCCAAAATGACCAACAAATGACGCTTCACATGACACAAAAGCAATAATTAGCATAACAACTGAGTTGTAATATAATTTCGTAGGCTTCCGCGGCCAGTCAGTCGACATAAAGGTTTCCTGGATTTGGAACCGCGTCATAATGTAAAAACTACTGCTTCTATAGAAAAACCAACGTTTCGGCCACGATTCTGTAACCACGGTTAGACCCAGAAGAAGGCCGCTGCAATCGTGGCCGAAGCGTTGGCTTTTCTATAGCAACAGCAGTAGTTTTTACATTATGACGCGGTACCAAGCCCAGGAAACCTTTATGTCAACTGAGTTGTAGCGAAGACGATCTTCTTTGTAACAGATGCTGAGCACGTCGCCCATCATTCATCAACAATACCTGTAGTCGATAGACAATGTTGTGCACAGAAGTGTACAGCACATTAGTAAGTGTGGTGAGAAATTGCCCTCGGATGTTGTCCTTCAGCATCACTAATGAGGTAGGAGGATCACGATAGATTTGCGATCCCACAACCAATAATCACACTGGTATCTGGGAACTCGGTAGGCTAAGCACGACTGAAGTAGCAGCTCAGCAAGCGATCGTCCCAAACGATATGCGCAAGAGATCGTTAACAAACGTAGCAGTGTTGTGTGGAGCGCCGTCTTGCTTAGAAGTCTTACCCTCCAGCAGATGTTTGGCAGCCGGGCTAGAATTCTGCGATTCCGTAACATATCGGTGTACCAGGTACCCGTCGCGCTTATTATTATCATGTAGCGTCAGTGACGCATTGCCGTCCAGCGCCGTCTGTTCGCCGGTTTCCTCATTCGTTTTTGGTTTCAATAAAATCCCATATCATTTCAATCATGCGTGTCAAGTTTCACCTCACTACGTACATTATTTCGTGAATTAGTACATTCTGAAATATTAACGGTTGTTCTGGGTCACCCTGTATATACCGTAATGGGAAAGTCAAGACGTATCAAATTTAAATCTTAGGGATATGCGGAATTTACATTTACGACGACGTATTATGGTAACTCGTAGAAATGGTTGATGAGGTCTTCCATTACTTCGTTCTTGAAGAATCTGGATGCCGATCACGTGTCAGTTCGTCCCAGCTCACTGCCTCCAGTGCTCAACAGGCAGTTCTGCGCAGCGCCCAGACACCCGTGAAGCAGCCGAGTTTCCCGTCGACTGCCGAAACTCGCAGCGCGACGCCCGGCCCAGCAACAGGTTGTCCTGGCTGGCGGCCAGCGCTGTAAATTGGTGCGCCAGTTCCGCAGCCGATGACAAAGCTATCTGTATCAGTGGCAGGCGCTACGGCCAATGGCCGTCTGCTTCCCCAGGCCAGCTGCCACGCATTACGTCAGCTCGAGTGGAAATACCGAAGAATTATGCTTACACGCTGCAAACTGTGTGCTGTCGCCATCTCGTGGCGTTTTTTCACCAGCTCCGCACACAACTTATCTCTTCAAACTAAATCGCATTAGATAATAGCAACCAATTACAGTAACACACTCTCAGTGCCTAAGGAGACAAGTACATTTCCTCTTATATCTAACGATAGTATTTCCAAGCGTCAATAAATGATCTTGATGAAACTAGGCGGGTGTGTAAAGGGGGCAAAATAATTCAAGACGTATTTTTTGTCCCTCCCCAGTTTCGTTTTAAAGGGGCGGAACACACCCCGGAGGGAATTTGGCATATTAGATTTGGAGGCATTATCCTACAAACGATGACATAAAAAATGTTCCTCATATAAGAGCTAATAGGTAAGTGACGCTCTTGAGAACTGGATATTCGAATTTTGTAAAAACTAAAACTCCTCCCGAACAGGCCATGAAGGCCCAATGGTACCGACCGGCCGCCGCGTCATCCTCAGCCCACAGGCGTCACTGGATGCGGATATGGAGGGTCATGTGGTCAGCACACGGCTCTCCCGGCCGTATGTCAGTTTCCGAGACCGGAGCCGCTACTTCTCAATTAAGTAGCTCCTCAGTTTGCCTCACAAGGGCTGAGTGCACCCCGCTTGCCAACAGCGCTCGGCAGACCAGATGGTCACCCATCCAAGTGCTAGCCCAGCCCGACAGCGCTTAACTTCGATGATCTGACGGGAACCGGTGTTACCACTACGGCAAGGCCGTTGGGAATCGAATTTTGTAGTAATCTGAAATTGTGCTAAATACGTACCAGCATTTAATTAATTTTGAAAAATGAAAATTTCTCTAACAACTTAAAGAAACTTTCAAGTTGCGTAATGAAACTATTTTCTAAAATACCGTTTCTCGAAAATAAGCTCTACGCAGTGTGGTGTGGTGTGATTTTCAACATCTGCGGTGGTCTAGCGGTGCTAGGCGCTTAGTCCAGAACCGCGCGACTGCTACGGTCGCAGGTTCGAATCCTGCCTCGGGCATGGATGTGTGTGATGTCCTTAGGTTAGTTAGGTTTAAGTAGTTCTAAGTTCTAGGGGACTGATGACCACAGATGTTAAGTCCCATAGTGCTCAGAGCCATTTGAACCATCTAAACATTCGTTATTACTCTATTTATTTATTTATTTTACTTCTATTTGTTTTACGTTTTTAATTGTTATTTTACGTTTAACAAACTTTATTTTAATTTATCGTTTGACATAAGTATATTTTGTTAGCTGAAAAAAAGAATTAACTCATTATTACGATACAAAACCGTTACAATAATGATGATCTCTAAATTAGCTCTTAAAACATAACATTTTCTTACGCCGTGCACATAAAATGAACGAAATTTCTTCACATAATACACACGACAGAGAACACAATATAAAACAAAATTCAGTAGGATTGCAAATTGCCGCAAGTGACCCTATAAATATCTAAATTTACATCAGACATATTGCAGTTCATTGTTAAGCCTCGGTGCAGAGAACTGATTATGTACTACTATCTGCACCTTGATTACATTGTTTCTCATGCGCCGATAGACATCATAATCATTCAACAGAATCAGATCTGAAAAGCTTGTCACAATGGTCGTCCAACATCGAAGCTCGTATATATATCGCGATTGCAGCTATGCCCACGAGCCCTCTGACAGCACATTCTGTACAGCTTATGTTTCAAGATTGGCGTTCCAGAAACCAGCTTCCTGAAACACAGATGTACATAGCTTGAAAGCTTCTTCGATCTACGTTGTAAGTAAAGTTTTCATTTTCCAGAATGGAGTACATTGCAAAATTTCAAATTATAACGAACTTCGATTGCATAGTCTTCAAGAACTTCAATTACTAATCAACTTTGATAGATTTTTTATATATCGTCATTTATAAGATATTCTCTCCAAAACTAATATGCCTAGTTACCTTCTGGGATGTGTTTTACCGCTTATGTGAAATTGAGCACGTACAAAAAAACGCGTATTGCGTTAATTTGCTCCCTCTGCACCCTCGCCATGTTTCATCAAGATTGTTTATTGACAATTGAGAATCTTCTCTCGTTAGACATATACAAACGTGTTGAGAAAAAAGTTTAAATGCTGGTCAAAACAATGACATCCAAATCACTAAGACAACGAAGTCTTTCGCCACCCAGTCCCTGAGTAAATTGTTGTCGGTAATCTTGTCACGTCAAATTGGGTTGAAATCTCAAGTTTCCGATAACAGAATCCATCATGGTCGCCAGAGACTAAACAGGCAAGGAATCAGATCATTCTTCCTCCGATTAAGAAAAATTAAAGAAACGTGGCGGCCAGTTTAAAAATTATTTCGGCCTAGAGGCACCACGGATTTAGAGTTTTAGTTCCGACTGTGACAGCTGTTAAATGGGACTGTTGCCGATTTTTTTGTTGAGCATCATCACCTTAAATACAGAAATTCCGAAAAAATCGGTGGTGGTCAAGCGCACCCTCATAAATAAACACAAGATTCTCTAAATAAACGGAAGCTCTTGCTCAAGTGCTGAACTTTTTTTTTTATGGTTGGTACAGGCAACCCGCTCTTGAGCCAATGGACAGTAAAATACTGACGTAGGTGAAAAAAAACAAAAAACAGATAGCGGTGATATATATATATATATATATAAGGGTGTCCCAGCTATCTTGTCCACCCAAAATATCTCTGGAACAATAACAGCTACTGGAAAACGACTTTCACCGGTATCAATGTAGGGCTGGGGCCCATGAATGTGCATATTTGGAAACATTCTAAAACGAAAGCATATGTGTTTTTTAACACAAACTTATATTTTTTAAATGGACCTCCTATATTTTTTTCTTCAGCAATCCATAGCATGACAAAGCACATACACAATGGCGTTGATTGCATCGCAATATTCCCATTACATCCCGAGATATTAAGACGCGAAGTTGACGCTTGAAACACCCGACATGCGCTGCTAGCGCACGTCCTGAGGCTCTGGCGTGAATCCCATGCTGCCCGTAATCGCGATGTGATTGACATGCGTAATCACACTTCCATACTTATCAAGAGGTCCGAAACGAATAATACGGTCTGCTGCCATCCTGCTGCGATTACGGGCAGCATGGGGTTCACGCCTGAGCCTCAGGACGTGCGCTAGCAGCGCATGTCGGGTGTTTCAAGCGTCAACTTCGCGTCTTAATATCTCGGGATGTAATGGGAATATTGCGATGCAATCAACGCCATTGTGTATGTGCTTTGCCATGCTATGGATTGCTGAAGAAAACATATAGGAGGTCCGTTTAAAAAAACATAAGTTTGTGTTAAAAAACACACATGCTTTCGTTTTAGAATGTTTCCAAATATGTACATTCATGGGCCCCAGCCCTACATTGATACCGGTGAAAGTCGTTTTCCAATAGCTGTTATTGTTCCAGAGATATACTGGGTGGACAAGATAGCTGGGACACCATATATATACTGGATTTAAAACTTTCTAAAGGTGAGTAATAAAACGGATTGGTTGATATATACATTGGATGACTTTTTAAACTGCTAGTTAAAAACGGTAATAGTAAAAGGTAAAATTAAATCCAATAAGCGCTCATTTAATGCATGTTGCCGAAATACTGATACGTAAAAGAAGCAATTTCCTGTCGGAAGGACCTGCCACAGGATAGGAAGTCGTTGCTCAAGGGAAAACGTTGGCAGGTGGAGAGGGTAGGAATATGGTGGTATAAGGATGGATGAAAGATGCATTGCAGCAACGGGGTAGGAATGGCTGTTGAGACAAAAGAGGGGTGGAGCGGAGGGGGAATTGGTGGCACTTATTGATGCTTGGAAAGGGAGGTGGGGTAAGAAAGGCAAAAGGGAGAAAAGGGGATAAGGATATGTAGGGAATGGCAGGGAGAGCAAGACCTGATTAGGCCGATTGCGTGGGGTGGACCTGTAGCTGGTAGGAGCGGTAAATGTCGAGGTGGAGTTCATGATCTGGGAGGGGAAGATGGTTGAAGCTTCTTTGTAGAGGTTGCGTCAGTGCAGGGTTGGCGGGATTTGTTCGTAAAGACGATAATTAGAAAGGAGAGGGGAAAACATAGGATTATTGGAGTCGAGCTTGTAGAAAGGAGAGGGGAAAAGATAGCATTATTATAGTCGAGTTTGCAGATGGTGTAGAATGTTCGGAAGTGTCCAGTGTGAGTGATGAGGGCGGGATCGTGACGACTTGTTAAAATATCCTCGTGGGGGAAGATAAACTCACGTGAAAAGCGAGGCATAGTGAATGGCATTCGAGGGTCTGGAGGGACTTGTGGAACTTGGGAGGAGCGAATAACCATGCGACATTTGCATAACAGAGGTTGGGATGGTTCAGGAATTTGTACGTGTGAAGAGTAGTAGAACGTTGTAGTCCCCATGGTCGCCCAGTTATTATTTTTGTGCTATTGTGGGCTTTCTGTTGGATAATTAGTAGATTGGGTGTCAATGTCAGCTGCCGGTCGGAAGTTAGTCCACGCGCTGAACTATTGCCGCTCTGTGATCAAGAATGCAGTTGAAGTTAGGCTAAAGCAGTGCATGGAAGCGTGCATTTGACAAAGAAAGAGCAGAGAGGAAGGCTTGTGACAGTTTACCGCGTGATGCGGTGGCGCTGAAAACGACACTTAAGAGCATGTGCAAACATAATCTATTGACGCAAAGGCAGCCACCTCAGTGTGCGCCATCTCTGTGACGTAATTTAGCCAATCGGTTCTAACCCTCCGGGTGTAAAAGTTTCCAATTTCGTGAAAGACAGATTTAGCACCTGACGACGACGATGGAAGCAGTCATTGGCAAATTCGGATTTTATGCGAGTTTGACGCGGCAAGTTTACCGGAAACTTTTTATCCATTCAGACAAGTAGTTCAGGAATCAGTGTATGTCATCCGTACGTAGCAGTCGGCTACACTTTTGAGCGTCAGCTGATGACTTATTTAGTGCTGCGAGAAGCTGAGAAGCCGGCTTAGTAGGTTGACGCCGAGACCTCGCTGATGAGTGAACTCCTACGCGGTCAAACAGTCTAACGTCATGTAAGTAAGTGTCAAGTATTATCATTATGTTATGCAAAGGGTTTAATACCAGTTCCTAACTGCGGCAAACACAAAGTTCCTTCTCGGGCAGTAAGTTATACGATACGCTTACGGAATGGTCATCTCAGTCTCCTAACCTGAATCCCTTACAGCTTATTCAGAAATGTTCCCCAGAAGTGTGCTGCAACTCGTAGTTCTTATTCCAGACCTTCTGTCTCCAGGAACAAACCCTAGGTTGTGATAAAGCAAGTTCTCCTTGATGTTCCTTTTTCTGGAAGCGCCCATCCATCGACGCATGAAGGAGAAATTTTGTGAAGTTTGGAAATTTTGAAAAGGAAATGGTAGGACCGAAGCCGTGCGAGCAGCTTCTCGACCGTGCGTGGGTAGCTCAGTGGGTGAGAGGATATCCTATGAAAGGCGAGGTCCAGAGGTACAGTTTTATACGTTAGATTTACACAATCAGGAAGCAAACTAAGTTACGGTAGTGGAAGTAGGAAAGATACAAAATGCAGAACGGCAATAGCAAGAAAATATTTTCTGAAAAAGAGAAATTCGTTAGCACAGAATATAAATGTCATCGTTAGGAAGTCATTTCTGAAAGTATTTGTCTCAACTGTAGCCTAGAGTGGAAATGAAGTATTGACCGTTAACAGGTCAGTTAAGAAGAGAATAGAAGATTTTGAAGTATGGTGCTACAAAGTAATGAATTTTAGTTGGGTACATCGTGTAACTGTTAAGTAATAAAAGGTACTGAATCGAACTCGACAGTAAAATAGTTTATGGTACTGCCTGAATACAAGAAGGGGTCGGTTCTTAAAGGACGTCATGAGACATAAAGAAATTATCAAATTTAATAATAGAGGGAAGTTTGTGGGGACGAGGTTGGTTTGGGGGGGTGGGGGTGGAAGGCGTACGCATGTTCAATTGAGTGTAGGCTGTACTAGCTGTGTGCAGATGAAGTAGTCTGCAGAGGATAAACTGTCATGGGGAGCTGCATCAAACCAGTCGTCTGACTGAAGAGTTCGAAGCCTTCTTCACTTTAGCTTCGTTCATCCTCTCACAGCCTGTCCATCTTGGCAAGCTCGCCTGCACGACGTGATTATTTTCTCAAGAAGTGTTTCCAGGGGAAAAGAAAAAGTTTTTAGTGAAATAAGAAACGGGAAGCATGAATTAGTTATCTTTGGACTGAGAAAGAGTACAGAAATTCCAAATAAAAGAATACTTCGGCGAACTAAAAACAGAAAGCCTTTCCTGATAAGACAAATACACTCCTGGAAATGGAAAAAAGAACACATTGACACCGGTGTGTCAGACCCACCATACTTGATCCGGATACTGCGAGAGGGCTGTACAAGCAATGATCACACGCACGGCACAGCGGACACACCAGGAACCGCGGTGTTGGCCGTCGAATGGCGCTAGCTGCGCAGCATTTGTGCACCGCCGCCGTCAGTGTCAGCCAGTTTGCCGTGGCATACGGAGCTCCATCGCAGTCTTTAACACTGGTAGCATGCCGCGACAGCGTGGACGTGAACCGTATGTGCAGTTGACGGACTTTGAGCGAGGACGCATAGTGGTCATGCGGGAGGCCGGGTGGACGTTCCGCCGAATTGCTCAACACGTGGGGCGTGAGGTCTCCACAGTACATCGATGTTGTCGCCAGTGGTCGGCGGAAGGTGCACGTGCCCGTCGACCTGGGACCGGACCGCAGCGACGCACGGATGCACGCCAAGACCGTAGGATCCTACGCAGTGCCGTAGGGGACCGCACCGCCACTTCCCAGCAAATTAGGGACACTGTTGCTCCTGGGGTATCGGCGAGGACCATTCGCAACCGTCTCCATGAAGCTGGGCTATGGTCCCGCACACCGTTAGGCCGTCTTCCGCTCACGCCCCAACATCGTGCAGCCCGCCTCCAGTGGTGTCGCGACAGGCGTGAATGGAGGGACCAATGGAGACGTGTCATCTTCAGCGATGAGAGTTGCTTCTACCTTGGTGCCAATGATGGTAGTATGCGTGTTTGGCGCCGTGCAGGTGAGCGCCACAATCAGGACTGCATACGACCGAGGCACACAGGGCCAACACCCGGCATCATGGTGTGGGGACCGATCTCCTACACTGGCCATACACCTCTGGTGATCGTCGACACTGAATAGTGCACGGTACATCCAAACCGTCATCGAACCCATCGTTCTATCATTACTAGACCGGCAAGGGAACTTGCTGTTCCAACAGGACAATGCACGTCCGCATGTATCCCGTGCCACCCAACGTGCTCTAGAAGGTGTAAGTCAACTACCCTGGCCAGCAAGATCTCCGGATCTGTCCCCCATTGAGCATGTTTGGGACTGGATGAAGCGTCGTCTCACGCGGTCTGCACGTCCAGCACGAACGCTGGTCCAACTGAGGCGCCAGGTGGAAACGGCATGGCAAGCCGTTCCACAGGACTACATCGAGCATCTCTACGATCGTCTCCATGGGAGATTAGCAGCCTGCATTGCTGCGAAAGGTGGATATACACTGTACTAGTGCCGACATTGAGCATGCTCTGTTGCCTGTGTCTATGTGCCTGTGGTTCTGTCAGTGTGTTCATATGATGTATCTGACCCCAGGAATGTGTCAATAAAGTTTCCCCTTCCTGGGACAATGAATTCACGGTGTTCTCTAATTCAATTTCCAGGAGTGTACAAGTAATATTCTACTGTACTCGGGGAGATGTGATTATTCCTGTCCGTTGAAATCACGAAAAGAAACTGAATAAAACAACATTCTTTTTGGCATGACACGAAGCATCTTAACTAATATAGCGGCTAAGACTTTCTTCAGATACTTTTGGAAGGTTCGTTGGTTTTCTGCAATACAACTGATCTAAGATTTCCATTGCTGTTTTGCCGAAGAAAAAGCTCTTTATTGGGTCCTGTGTAAGTCGCGATATAGTTTTGTGTGTCCCATCAACCACAAATAAGTTTTCGACGTAGGAAGTGAGACTAAAGGATAATATAAAATTTTTAAAGCTTAAGCTTTTCGGCCGCTTTCGAGTGATGAAGGCCACCTCCTTGGACGTTCAGTCCGTCAATTTAAAGTTCTTTGTAAGTCAACCAATACTCCACTGTTGCAACTACATAGCTCTCATCACGTCCGATTGTAATTGTACTTGGTGGGATTATGTCTATGATCATTTCGTTCCAAGGAGCTGCCACCGTCCGGATGCTGCATGAGGTACGAGTAAGTTTTGCTAGGGGAAAAACCACAGATAAATATTGCACCCCTATGAGAACGTATCTATCGACATACCAGATCTTAAAATTCTCATCTTAGAATCTTAGCTTTAATGTTGCCAGATTTGACATTCCAGTTACATGTACTCAGATCTTTCGAACAGTAGTGAGGCAAACACCGAACTATTTGCTCAGCGTAACCTGTTACTGTATACTCGTATCAGGGAAGGTCTGTTTATTCGTTTTTAGTTCTGTGCCGATATCCATTGTGACGTTTTGGATAGTGTGCAGTAGAAATTTGAAGTCATTCTTGTCAGTGAGGAAGTCAATTTTCTCAAAAACTATCGATGTCGAGCTAAAACGGAAAAAAATGCGGATTTTTCTTTCCAGTGGAACGGCTGTGGGAAATTTCATCACTATTCAAAAGACATGGTTGAGTGATTTCCCCTAATAAGAAATATTTTTGGATTTAAGCCGAAATGCTGATATACTAACCTCGGAGTGCGCGTTTGATGTTAGCAGCGTGTATTGTTCAGTGTATTGTGATATGGCTGTGGTACTACAGAATATTACGATTACTTTAACACTGCCGGCCACAAGACAACGACGGGTGACGGAACGCTCTGCGTACCAGTTCATATTACCATAGAAGTGTACAGTAGGAAGCATTAAATATTACATTCATCAGTATGATGTTCTGGTCGTTTAATATCGTCGAGAAAGAAAATCTGAGAATCTTGTGCCAATCTCGCGAAGAGTGCGAAACCTTCAACATTTTGCCTAAGATTATGATCACATGACTTAATTAAATGTTGCGTATTTTGACTGATAATACCCGAGGAAAAGCTGAGAGTATCAAAGAATAGCTCGGAATATTTTAAAACTGGAACAGGAATCTTACGTGTCTGTTTTGCTTGTTCTAAGCTGCTATTGCGCTTAACGATAAGTTAAAAAGTATCTTTCTTCGACACTAATTATGCATTAATTCATCATAAATATAGTAAAAGCCACCGGGAGATACACACAATATCATTAATCTACTTTGTTCATACTTGCCATGTTGCTGGCATAGAGCGATCATATTCACTAAATATGACTATAAAGATTATGAGTCAGTGCTCACACATATTTTATTTCCTGGATATACCCTTTAGGTATTATAGAGTCTTTAGTCATTTTCTCTAGCATTACGGAATACTGGAAATAACTAAGGAGTCGAAACTGTACAGCCAATAAACAAAATTAGTGTGAAAGTGACGGATCAACTAGTCAGCGGTACAAATACCGATAATGGTAAGACATAGTAAATCGTACCACGTATCGTAGTAAATCGCTAGTGCTCTAGAACATTCGGAGCAGAGTGCGCCTTTTCCAGCAGGGGCTCCGTCTTGCTATTTTCGCTGAACGCCCAAGAGCTGCCGTTCAAGCCAGATTGCTACACGAAGAATTGTTGTTCGGGTTTCGTGCGGATCGGTCGCGTACAGCTGAGATGCGTTAGAACTGTACGAACAGTCTACAGACGTGATTAAATACGAGTTTTGAAATTTATTGTCGAATGATAGGGCAATAATGAGTGACTAATTGGATTATTCGCGGAAAGTTCGAGTAATTATGCTCGAAACCAGTCGTTACGCTAGCATGACGTCATACTATTTGAACATTTATAAAAGCTGCCGTGGAATGTCATAGCGTGAGAGATTAATCTGGAAACACGATACAGCAATGGCAAACTTCATTATGAAACTGGAATATATTCAACCATTAATAAGAGCACGGTTGTGTCTAGGAATTGTTGGGAAATGTGTTACTTACGAAACCATAAACGCAATAAAATGATATATATTGTTATCCTTTCAAAGCAACATTTTCCCACTTAAATTTTACGAACATTAATAGTCGTAAAGCAACGAGACACAGTTTCGTTTTAGGCAAGAAAAATTTCACAACGAAACATGTTCTCTCCATGAACTATCCCTTACCCATATCTGATCGCCCAAAACAATACTGTTGAAACGAAGCATGAGCGAGAAATATAGAGGAAGGGAAGTTAGGAACTCCGCAGTCAAAAATAACTGCCTCCATTTCGTTATCAGACTCTACCATGAAACATGGAACTCCAACAGTCATTGTAGTTGTAACTAATTCTGTGCCTTTAACAGCAAGTGAGGGGTTAACAGTCTCCCTAACAGCAAGAAGAAGGAGAAAAGCTAAATTAAGAGGTTGTTATCTAAGTTTTGTAACTTACCTATTTTCATCATAGGCGAAAAAAGTTTCCTTTTTAAAGGTACTCCTACTTAACGATCTCATATTTCGTCAGTGATTTTAGATATAGCTTTTAAAAAAGTGTTCATTTGATATTAATACTACAGTCGATCGTATGTTTAAAATGGATAGAGAAAAGTTTCCAGCACCTCAGCTCTTATTCAGAATCCAAATTTTTAAGGAATTCTAGCAACAATTCCTGTGAAGCACTGGTTTAATTACCTAGTAAGCCGAAACGATTTCATTGCCAAAATCAGTTCTAAAGAGATTTTTTCTTTCTCTCTTTCTTCTTTCTCTCAATTTTGTTTTTGTTGTGCTCTTAGGTTTTCAAAAATGGTTCAAATGGCTCTGAGCACTATGGTCATCAGTAGGTCATCAGTCCCCTACAACTTAGAACTACTTAAACCTAACTAACCTAAGGACGTCACACACATCGATGCCCGAGGCAGGATTCCAACCTGCGACCGTAGCGGTCGCGCGGTTCCAGACTGAAGCGCCTAGAACAGCACGGCAACACCGGCCGGCTCTTAGGTATCTTTCAGCAGCATCGAAGAAAGTGCATCCACTTTCACTCAATAGGTAACATGAGATGATTATGTGTCAAAAAATCTTTTATTTCACCTAAATTGATTGCAGTACAACATCTTTGAAGAACGAAATATCTGCATCGTACACAATGTAAAAGTTTTATTATAACTGTCACTAACAACATTTACGACTTTCATGAAAGACATTCTGGAAAAACACCACTACTGTATACGTAAAGCTCTTTCATTAATTCAGAGCACAAACAACTTCGATCTTGTTGATCACTATACGCGTCTCAATATGTGGGCACGAATAAAAAAAATTGATATACATGTAACCCGCACAAAGTATAAAAAACTAGAGCAGCATATGGACGTAACAAATACGGCTCGAAAGAACTGTTCCCTTTATATGACTCCGCCTTGAACGATGAACTGTTCTTGTGATGTTCAGCAAAATGACATGAAACAGTGGGAAGCGAACATCAGCCTGAAGTCAAGACTAAAAATCGTAAATCAGAGTCTACAGACCTCTCATTCAGGAAACTTACCTCCATCTCCTGGTGGAGTATGGGACTACCGCTGTTCAGTGTTCAATAAAAACAGTACTAATCGCCGTTGTATAGGTTTACTTCTAGGCAATCAGTTTCGTCTTTACACTATGTCATCTTCAGGCCTAAACTGCTCCAATCCAATAACCTTCGTGTTACAAATATAGCAGTGCCCTTAACTGGTCTCGTAATAGCTATTACGGGCATATGTGATCGCTGGACAACAGTCAGCAACTCAACTCAGAAAATGTGGTAGCTCTACTGGCAAAAATTACGTGTCCCGTCCTCGGATCTCATCCCTTCTAAGATAATAGAAACAATCTGCTGTTCCGCAATGGCCATTTGCAGGGTGGCACCTGCGGTGCGAACACATTCTATAAAGGGAAGCAAAGACTCGTTCGGCTCTTGGACGCGCCAATAGTGTGTCTTTTCAAATTCATTGCAGGCACAGGCGACAAATTCTGTTTGAGAATACGCCGTCTCAGATCTGTCAAATTACCTCGACTCTGAAGAGCCACAGTCAAAATATCACATAAGGAGCCAATGAATAGCGGGTAGAACAAGCTAAGGAAAATGGTATGAGATGCCTTAAAAGCGTCGGCATGGCTTTCGAGACAGTTAACCACAATACATGCTCGACCTTAACCAGCTATTCTACTGACAATTCTTTAACAAATACATGATGTGGTTAGGTAATTTAGCCTCGGTTCAGTGATGTCCGTGTGTTGGTTACGAAGAGGCCAATTGAGCGCCTACGACCAACCTGTCTGCGTGTTGGACATACTGGCCCCACGCTTGGATTTATCGTCTGTGGTGCGATTTCGTACGACAGCAGGAGCACTCTCGTGGGTACCGCACGCACCTTGGGTGCATATTTGTATGTCAGTCCGGTGGTTCGACCTGTTGTGTTGTCACACATGAACAGCATTCCAGGCCTGTTTTCCAACAAACGGTTGTTGTAACTCAACATAGTCCACAGAGTATCGACATGTTGTCTTGCCGTGCTCTATCACCAGATCGGTCTCCAGTCGAACACACATGAGACGTCATCGGACGACAACTCTAGCGTCACGCATAACCAGCATTAACCGTCCCTGTGTTGATTCACCAAGTGCAACAGACGTGGAACTCCACCCCAGAAACAGAGATCCGGCACCCGTACTACACAATGCTTGCACATTTGCATGGCTGCGTTCAACATTCTGGCGGTTAAACAGGTTAGTAACGTTCCATTTCACATTTGCAATGGCTTATCTCACATTTACATTAATCTGTGATCTTCCAATGTTAGTCACTTAAATATGTCACTTGGAAAAATGTATTCCCGAAATTTCATTGCTCTATATTACTTTGTTTTTGGTGTAGCGACTTTTTTCTGTCATTGTACAAACGAGAAAACAGATTATAATGCTAAATGAACCGTTGGTACTACTCACTTCTTTAGGAAATCAAAAATTACAATCTCACTACAGTTATTTAAAGGGAACAGAAAGCCCAGGATCACTAGTGATGGACAAGCTTGTGATTGTTTTACAATTTTAATTTGAGTCAAAACAGGCTTTATTATAAACTTCAATTCACACATTTGACCTCTTACTGATCCAATACATAAATCTTCACTTTACTTGAATTACATAAACTCGAATAAGAATCAAATTTTGTGTTCGCAACCAAAATCATAGATAGTAGGCACGGTGAATAATCAATCATAAACAATCGTTCTTGTTTAACCATATCTCAAAAGACTAGTAACACTATAAACTTCCAACCCAAAGTTACACGGCCACAGAATACCACAACTTCATTAAACAAAGATCTTAAAGCTTAATAAAGCTGAACTGCCCACCTAAAAGTCCACAGTGAAAATGCTTACACTAAAAACGCAAAGTGGGCCAACCAAGCTCACAAAACAGGCACACAGGAAAAATAACAAGCTGCACATTCATGACAGATACACAAATGATTAACATAAGTGTTAAATAAGAATGGCTAGTAATAACTCAACCAGTAAAATAACGTACTGAAACGCTAATATTAACAAAATGGCCTCACTTAACTTTTCAGAACCGCGTTAAGACCCACAGCGGTATTTGGAAGCAATAACGTTACGGCCGGCAGGCAATACGAGCGTTCACTCCCCACGTATTGTGCACAGGCTCACTAGCAGGCAGTATATATTTATGTATAGTCCGACCGGTCTAACAATGTGCGGTGCTGACAAGAATCCATAACCGCACCGACGCCAGGAAACAAGCAGACTTAACAAATGGCCTGCAGCACAAATAGATTGCAATGAAAACAGTCAAATCACAGCGACACTGGAATATATAATAAGCATGCCCCCAAATTCTTATGGAGCAGTACTCTAACATTACCCGTCTCCCAGTAAATTAGCAGGAAACTTATCACTTCCAGTTGCCTTAAGGCACTTTCAGCATTAAGTAAAAATACTAACTGCTGCCGTGACAATTGATTAAACCATTAACTCTGTCGCTGCTGGGCGCGTAGACAACCGCAACCAGTCCCAAAGCGGTCAATATGTCCTAAGACAAGCTAAAATTTGCATGAAAACAACTAAAAACACACTCCACAAATGATGAGAAACGAAATGAGGAACATCAGCCTCCTTGAAATAGCCACTGTGGAACCAAGTTCAGAACCATCTCCGGCAGCTACCCATGCCACAATAAGTTTCAACAATCTTCTTAGTTAATCACAGAATAAAAGTCATACGTAACTTGGATCTTGCAAACTACGAGCCGGGAAGCTGTTCAGCGTGAGACGACGAACCCACCTCAATTTTGCACGTCAAGGCGCGCAATGATCGGCACCGTACATCCGGGGCGACAAAAGACAAGGGCGGCGAGCACGGCGAGGCCACTGCACACGGTTACGGGCGTGGGCTTGTTTTCAACACAAGTTGGCTTCTTGAACGCCGACCAGAGACTCACTCGTCATACGTTCACCCGGAAAACCGCCAGGGGGAGCAGTCAAAAATAGAACGTTATCAGCGATGCAAGTAGAGCACCCCACCGCCAGTCACCACGGCTCAATAAATATTAGAATAACAACACAACATAATACTGAAGTACGCATCGTAATTCGTGACATGCCCTTTATGTATCGCGAGTGTGAAAAATAAGCGAAATTGTCTTTGGGTTCTTCGATAGATATACATCTGGAAGAACAAAAAGCCACTGTAATGAATTACATTAATATCTGCTCCTTGACTATAAACAGAAATTATATACATAAACACACCGTCTGGGAGTCGAACTACAGCTGTCTGATCGTGCTGGCCACAGATCCTCGTATATCATTCTTTACCTATCGAAAATGTGGCAGCCGCGCTAGAACGGAAGAGAAAATATTTTCCTATTCTGCTCCCATTCGATCCTATCACACTGGATTTTCCAGGTTTGTGGAAAAGAAACAAAAAGGCTGTGCTAAACTAGTGGAAAAAACCTGCGACGGTTTTAAAACCTCATAGGGCTCCAAGCTAATGAGAAAACGATTCCGCTTTGTTTCACTTATGCCTTACTCGTATATTCCCTTATCGTGAAGAAGAACTTATTCAGATACAGTAGCAATCAACAATATTAGTCAGACGTTTAAGTAATACATCAAACACCAAGTTTTAAGGAAGATTATTTGTTCTTCTGGATACTACATGTGACCTATTTTGAGAAAAATGTGCAAGGTGACAGCTAATGGATTTCGTTAATAGTGCTGCAATGAGTTGTCATTTTCCTGCATGATGTACATTATAGAAATAGAAAGCACACAAAATATTTCTCGAGAATGGAAAAATGTCTTTTATTTAAAGCAATAAAATCACAAGAGACATTATAAAATTCTTAACTTATTTGCAAGAAAGCATAATTCTGGTTATGTAGGCTATTTCTAATGAATTACTCCTCATACGATAGTTTCTTGCTACTGGCGCTGTTACGGTGAATTACATAAAGGTAAATAAACATTAAGCAATCACGTACAGTCTGCACGATACTTTTTTCCAAACTTCATTGCGGCGTACGACAGGAGACTACAAGAGGCTGAAGTTCTATGCTCAGAGATCCTAGTTTTACATCCAGGTAGTGAAGATGTCACTAATACAAACAGAGTTGTGGTCATAAACTCACTGTAATATTTTGATTACAAACCATATGTATTTATAGCGTGAGTGTACAATACGTAAATGTACAAAAACAGAGAGGAGAAAAGGTAATCAGTGAAATCAAAAACAAATGTAGAACGTTAAATGTGTACATTAAGTCAAAGCCATATACAGGGTGTTTCACAATTATTGTTTCAAACTTCTATAGGTCGTAGAGGGCATCAAGTTTTACATAGGAACCCATGTCGGGGAACGTCATCCAACAATGCTACAGAGTGCCAAAATTATAGCTGCCAACGACTGTAAATGTATGCATATACAAGATGATTCCGTGATGATCTTACCAACTTCCGACGGTAATGGAGGAGGCTAAATGTATCAGTTTAAGGTAGGAGCCTTTGAGCCGGAAACGAATGAGTAGAAAGTTATAAGTCAAAACCGTTCTGATACCTCTGACATTGAAATTCATGTACTGATACTGTTGTTGCTAATTTTAAAGAGTAGGCTACATTCAGAGGTGATACTAAAGACCAAACGAGAAGAGATTCTAGTAAACGTGAGCTCTAAAGATGCGTGCTTTAAGAGGTTATGGGCACTTGTTCAATAGAGGAGATGTGATTCACAGTAGCGAAGACCAGCCCCGTACGCAGACTCTGTGCTGAGACCGGGAAACCGCCGCTCACCACCCGGTGGCAGCTCCTCGTCGTGCGTCAGGTATGTAAGTTCCTCGCAGTTCCGACTTCACCCGCACACCATACAGTTGCTCGTCCACCTCCGGAATGCCTTTTCTCCGATCGTCCAAGTGCAACAATGCCGTTTGGGATCCACATGCAGCGTGTGCCGGCATCACTTGGTGTGGAGCACGTACAAACCGAAATCCAGAGTTTTAGCAACCTGTCACCCTGGCTACTACTAAGGCCCAGAGTCGTTTTTGTGCAGTACAAGAGAGATTGCACTCTTGCATATTTCTAATACGTTATTGTGACGTTTTAACTGAGCACCACAACTCTACAGTAGTCCTTACGTATGAGTCAAAGCAGGGGACTCTGTTGGATGCTTTGTTGCTTTCCCAGATTTTGTCCTCAAAGTCCGACTGTCTCGTTGCAGAATTATATGCTACAAAATGGTTCAAATGGCTCTGAGCACTATGGGACTTAACATATTAGGTCATCAGTCCCCCAGAACTTAAAACTACTTAAACCTAACTGACCTAAGGACATCACACACATCCATG
Organism: Schistocerca gregaria; assembly: GCF_023897955.1. NCBI lineage: Eukaryota > Metazoa > Arthropoda > Insecta > Orthoptera > Acrididae > Schistocerca > Schistocerca gregaria. The sequence continues at coordinate 513,839,629 of NC_064921.1, read as the reverse complement.
CCCGAGGCAGGATTCGAACCTGCGACCGTAGCAGTCCCGCGGTTCCGGTCTGCAGCGCCTAGAACCGCACGGCCACCGTGGCCGGCTATTATATGCTACCTTTCGGACACTGGAGCAAATGAGATGTGCCTGAAGCGCTAAATTCTTTGGCTGTTTAGATTCGCTGGATGCCCTTCAATCTCCACAACGCTTATAACCAGCATATGAAGTCGTTCATAATCTCCACGACGCCTTCCTCCACCGACAACGCTCGGTGAAGGAGATGTCTCTCTGCTGGGTACCAGGTTACATGGGTAGTGCGGGGAATGAAAGGGCAGATGTAGCAGCCAAGGAAGTGTGTTGCGATGTTTTGTCCACCTTGTTTCCGAAGATTGTTTCCATATATAGTAGCCGGCCGGTGTGGCTGAGCGGTTCTAGGCGCGTCAGTCTGAAACCGCGCGACCGCTACGGTCGCGGGTTCGAATCCTGCCTCGGGCATGGATGTATGTGATGTCCTTAGGTTAGTTAGGTTTAAGTAGTTCTAAGTTCTAGGCGATTGATGACCGCAGATGTTAAGTCCCATAGTTCTCAGAGCCATTTGAACCATGTATAATAAGTGAGTCAAAACACGTGCGCGTTAATAATTTGATTTATGCCCAACGAAAGCGTATACTGTAATCATGAAAACCATGGCGCGCGCGCTTGTTTGTATATATGTTTGTGCGTGTGTGTGTGTGTGTGTGTGTGTGTGTGTGTGTGTGTAAATACAAACAACTACATGAGAATCGTCTCTTTGAGAAAATTTGTAAACTCAAATGTTCCGCATGGTCATTTCACGAAATTTGGATTCCAACAGAAGTCTGTAGCGTAACTAACACCTCTGTAACGCTAAATTATTGTTGATCCTAGGGTAACTCAATGTAAACAAACGTAACGTGTGTTTTGACAACAGCATGCAAGCCGACTGCTTGTCAACTGTATCAATTCGAATGTGGTAACGATACTTTTCCAGTGAAGTAAGGCAAAAGCAGCTTGTGGATGACTGCTCCGGTACACCACCAACGGCTTATATTAATGTTCATTTGAAACTGTCATTTTTATGTTCGTCATTCTGTAGTTAGAGCATTGAAATTATATAAAAATCGCAGGTAGTTACAAGGAAAACTACGGAGTTCCTAAGTTTCTCACATCATTCTCGATTATCTGTATATTAATGCAACAGAACGCACAACGAAGGCCCCTCTGAAAAATCTCACGGCGGTACGCAATAATACAAGTAACAAATGTGCTTATGGAAACAGAGAATGAACTCAAGGAGACAACATGCTAACTCACTTTAGTATCGTACACCGCATGGCATTTACTGTAACTGTAGGAGGAAGAGGTGAGTTGAGAAGCCATCGGTAACCCGTCCAGGTCTACAAGATGAATGCTGCCTGCTGCCCGCGATGCAGTCACAACCGTGACAGCCAGCGCACTGTTTTTCCGCTTCCATCGCATTCCGCTGCGTTGTGCTATGTCGGGCACGCCTGTATTGACGGGCCGTCAGTCCGTTCACACGTAGATCGTCACCTGTTGCCGTCCGACAGTTCGCTCCATAAATCACGGCGGAACTCTTCACAGTGGCACGACCGCCTTTTAAATGCCGCCGCAGAGTTAACGCCAAACACTCCACACGGCCACAATCGCAACCGAAACGAATGTGCCAGCGGCTCTCTGTTTGATAAATGGCTCCGGGTTGTCGCCATTTATACTGACTGTCCCACAATTCTTTGCTGTCTGAAAAACTGCTTGGGCTTTAAAGACACGTGCTTTTTCAGCAGCTGTAGGCGTAATCAGTAGATGGCATAATTATGTCTCATCGTACGGCCGTATGCGTACAGTGAACATATCATTCCAGAGAGATGGCGCGGCAATAAAGCAACAGATTCGTATTCCGGAGGCGTCTGTTCAGATCCTCATCCTTCCCCATTCTGGGCTCGTGCTCCGTCTCTATCGATCTCGCCGTCAACGGGACATTAAATCGTAATTTTCTTTTTCTCATCAAGTAGTTCCTCAATTGGTAGTGTGCACTCATTTCCTTTTGTCCTGCCAAGAAAAAATCATTTAGAGTACCGGAGGACCGTCCTACTCGCTGTTAGCCACGTTGGTCACTCATTTACAGAGGCGGAGACTCCCGAAGATGACTGAATATCGTATTCCACCTCTGACCTTTCCAATCATTATTAAACTGACAATGAGAAGCCCACACTGTTGTTGTGTGTGCGAACAAACGAACATGACTGATCCCAATAGCCATGCGAGTTTATGTGGTATATTTCTTTTTATCTGGGTCCGTCGTAACGCTAAAGTTTACTCACGTCGTCTCCAAACGAGTGGACAGCTAACTCCAGAAGCAGGAGACGAAACTGGCCAATTTCTACCCGCAGTTATACACAGAGCTGTCGATAACTTAGCCTACCTGATGCGTTTCGAGAGTGTGTAATAAATGCGTGGCAACACATCAACTATGCCAACCATTGAAATTATTGCATAATATTGCGTAATAAATGTTAAAGTTTTAGATTTAGATTGGTTATTGAGTCGCTTTTTTGGAAAGGCTCCGTCTAAATGACAACGCTTTCTCCATTTCACTTTCATATATTTCCTCCTGGATATGGCATAGTGATTTTAATTCTGTAACAAATGTGAAGCGATTCATTGTCCGTTCGAAATTAGTTACATTTCATGTCGTAGTACACGTCAGGAACATCACATTCGTTATATAACCACACAGGGATCATTATTGCGAGACTTCCACGTGAAAGTGTCGTTTACGTTATCAAAAATTCTTGGGGAAAATTTTCGGCAACCTGGATATTGGTCAAATTTTCACTAATGGCTAATACTGTACAGAACTGTGTGGTATGAAAGTAGGAGACAACTGCCTGAGGACCTCATCAGTTGGGACGGTGGTTTCAATTTAGATGCCGCACGGGATCCCATCGTTGGGAAAATTCGTTCTGCGTGACCGGCATCTTTCTTGCGTTTTGATCGAACGAAGATGATCGATGTCATATCGATAAAACAAGTTTTCACCACATAGAACGCTCGGGACAATACAGAGACTTATAGTAGTAGCACCGCGGGTGCTTAAATAATGCCATCTCAGCGGCTCACGACTGCACTACGTTCGTACTGACGATGTCTTAAATAGAGGAACTCATGGTCCTTTCGTCAGTATACACCCGAAAGTGGCCAGAAGGCTGCGCGCCGAAATTTCTTGGCGGCATCGTGCCGACATCCAGCATTTCTTCCCGGAATTTTAAGGAACTGTGTTTTAAATTTCCATCTTGTAAATAATGCCCACAAATTGACACCACAACAAACATATGTGATTATGTGCTCACCGATACACATAGGTGTCGTTGAATCACGGTGACAGAAATAAGAGCTCCCAACGTTTCCGTTACAGGTTACTAGAGTGAGATACAGTATAGATTACAAAAACGAGCCGTTCTAATAAACGAGTCCCCAGCTTCTCTTTCTCTTCTTTCTTTAATATGCATCAGTCGTCAGGCACTTTCGACGCTATTCCCCGATTTTCTCTTCCCTTTTTGTCCAACCTCATTTCCGCACATGACCTACACTCAATGTTCCTGATAACCTATGTAACATAATACAGTTCTTGTCCCTGTTTTAGTTTCTCTCCTTCACTGCACTCGTAATAGGCAAATTAACTATTCCTTAAAAAATATCATTTCTTGTAGCTATAGTTTCCTTTCTATCTACTCGTTGGATTAATTTTCATTCTTACATTTTTTTTAAATTGGTTTTTGTCGTTCATCCATATAAAGCTCCCAGTTTCTTCTTGTCTGAAATCCACGTTTCACTTCCGTACAGTGCTATACTCCAAACCTACAGTATCAGAATCTAATCCTGTAGTTGTAAGTAGATTTCTGTAGCACTGAACTTTTTCACTGATGAAATCCTATAACCTTTAGCTGTCAGCTAAAATCATTTTTTTCTCCTAAGAACTCATTATGTGACAAAACGGTCACTACTCCCACTCTCTCTTGCCCTCTCACGTTGGTTAGCAAGTCTTTGTCTTTCTTTCTCATCGCTCTAAAACTACGTGTAGTACGGGAAACAGTGAATGAATGAATGAATGAATGAATGTCGTGTGACTAGGGCCTCCCGTCGGGTAAACGGTTCGCCGGGTCCATGTCTTTCAATTTGACCACACATCGGCGACTTGCGCGTCGATGGCGATAAAATGATGATGATTAGGACAACACAACACCCAGTCCCTGAGCGGAGAACATCTCCGACCCAGCCGGGAATCGAACCCGGGCCCTTAGGATAGACTAACTGTCGCGCTGACCACTTTTTTTAAAAATCTCATTTTGTTCGTTTTCGTGCGTTGCATCTACTCTGGGCGGACGTCGAAAGACACCCGCTTCAATTCGTTGTTGACCCATTAACTGAGTTTTTTTTTATTACAGAGGGCAGCTTTCCCTCTGACCGAACACGCTGAACTACCGTGCCAGCAACCACTCAGCTACTGGCGACGGTCACGGGAAACAGTGAAAGAAATGGATTTGGTATATAGTTTTTTTTTACATGGCCTCCACTAACACAAAAACGGAAGATTATAAATCATAAATATAAGGCCTCGATGGAATCGATGTCAGATGCTGTGCGAAAATTCAATCTGTATTAGCTCCTCTCTTAACCGTAATATGATCACTTCAACAAAAAACTGTGTCGGGTGGTTGGAAGAAGGTATTGGTCACAACAATATAAAAGGACAGCATAAATGACAAACTAGCGCCCAATACATATGACATCCATCTGTTGAAGAATCTTACACTCAAAGCTCAGACGTAGTGAGATATACTGAACACAATGACCAAATCAATGACAATCCTCACGAATTCTGAAAGCATCGAGTATGTGAAGCCTAGCCCATGCTTTTCCCAGATGACGTACTGTGTTTCTTGACCTCCAAAATGCAGATGACTCAGAACAAGCCAAAATATCAGGTATGAAACGAAATTTGTACCCTTGGATGGGCCGGCCGCGGTGGTCTCGCGGTTCTAGGCGCGCAGGTCCGGAACCGTGTGACTGCTACGGTCGCAGGTTCGAATCCTGCCTCGGGCATGAATGTGTGTGATGTCCTTAGGTTAGTTAGGTTTAAGTAGTTCTAAGTTCCAGGGGACTAATGACCACTGCAGTTGAGTCCCATAGTGCTCAGAGCCATTTGAACCATTTAAACCCTTGGATGGTTTGGATGGTGAGTCCTTGGCAGATGAAGAAGGAACATAGGGGGGTGGGTGGGAGGGGGGGGGGGGGTGGGAGGATGGACAACGTTAAATGGTAGCGATCCGGCAGACAGTTCTAATCGTAACCTCAGACTTGTTGTGAATGGTGAAGTACTGTATAAAATGAACCAGCCGAGTGTGAGTAGGACTCGGGATCTGAGGGTTTCACATGTACTTAATTATATACATACACAGTATCTCAAACTGTTGGGTCAAATTGAATCAGGTATTGTGATTATATTGAGATGGGGAGCCAACAGTCAGAAATGCTTATTTATTGTGTTATGGAGATACACGGCTTACATCGCATAATAATAACGTAGCTCACAGTAATTTTTCAGAGTGACTACCACCAATTTTAATGCATACATGGCAATGGCCCAGCAAGTTCTGCCACGTTCTAAGATCCGTGGTGTCTATTGTACCAGGAGACAAGCAGCTTTGACCCTAGCAAGCAGTAGTTTCATATATCAATCTCTTGATGTGACCCCGAAGGAAAAAGTCCAGAGGTCTGAGATCCGGCGATTGCGCTGGACATAAGACAGCGACGAGGGTACGTGTTATTCAGAAACTCGCGGACATTAACATCGAATCGGGCTGGTGCACCGTAGTGTTGAAACCGCAGGTTTTCGCGAACAACAAGGGACAAATTCTCCAATAAATGTGGCAGCACATCTCTTAGAAACACCTGGTAACAATGACCGACCAAAGTGGGGGCAACAAGTAAAATCCCGTTGGGTGATCTTGGACAATGTCCGCCCATACGTTGTTTGTCACTCGCTGCCTGTTCCAGTGTACACCCGAGAGTTTTGCCAGAGTGCAGAGAGTGCGGCAGAACCGCATGCGCCGTTGCAATGTATGCATTGAGATCGCAGCCGCTTCTTTGAACAATTGCTAAGAGCAGTCAGGTGTAGGCTGTGTGCCTCCATAACACAGTAAAGATGCAGTTCTGACCACCGGTACTCTAAGGTTCGAGGCACGCTGTAGAAAGTCCATACACAGGTTTTTACCAATGAATTCGGTAGTATGAAAATATGTTACGTAATTGGCAGTGTCTTTTGACTGTATTGACTTAGAAGTTTTAATTTTTTTGCACCGCGAAGGGATCGTACACGTTAGCATTTGATATAAATTTATAAATTTCAACTTGATACCTCTATCTTTCCCTGAGAAGAAGGGGTCTTAAGAGACGGACAAAGAGATAGAGATAGAGATAGAGATAGAGATAGAGATAGAGATAGAGATAGAGATAGAGATAGAGATAGAGATAGAGATAGAGATAGAGATAGAGATAGAGATAGAGATAGAGATAGAGATAGAGATAGAGATAGAGGGAGAGGGAGATGGAGAGATAGAGGGAGAGATGGAGAGAGAGAACAAAGTCATCCTAAAAGGGTTCCATTTTTACCAACTGGTGTAAGGAACTACCGAAAAACTGCACGAATATTCAATCAAATGGTAATAAGGTTGCAAAAAGGATTAAAGTTTCGAAACTTGCTTTAACTGTATGTACCATGGGGAATGTCAGAAGCTTGAACGTGATAAGGAAGCTAGAAAGGGGAAATGCAAAGGCTCGATCTAGATATAGCAGGAATCTGTGAAGTGACACGCAAAGAAGGCAAGGATTTCTGGTCAGATGAGTTTTGGGTAATATCAACAGCAGCAGAAAATAGTACAACGGGAGTAGCATTCATGAACAGGAAGGCAGGCCAGAGAGTATGTTATTGTGGACAGCTCGGTGATATGGTTGTTATTATCAGAATCGACAGCAAACCAATGCCGACAACGATAGTGCAGGTATACATGTCGGCGTCGCAAGCTGAAGATAAAGACATACAGAAAGTATATGAGGTTACTGAAAGGGTAATACCGTACAAAAAGGAGTCGAAAGTCCAATAATCATGAGGCACTGGAATGCAGTAGTAGGCGAAAGGGCAGAAGAAAAGATTGCAGGAGAACATGGGCTTGGGACAAGGAATGAGAGAGGAGAAAGACTGTAGTGAATTTCAGCTAGTAATAGCGAATATTCTGTTCAAGAATCACAAGAGAAGGAAGTATACTTGGAAAAGGCAGGGGAGACGGAAGACTTCAATTATATTACATCATGGTCAGAGGGAGATTTCGAAATCAGACACTGGGTTGTAATTCGTACCCAGGAGCAGATATAGACTAAGTTCGCAGTGTAATAGTGATGAAGAGTAGGCTGAAGTTAAAGTGATCAATACTCAAATAAGTGGGATGCGAAAGTACTAAGGAATGACGAGATACGCTAGAAGTTCTCTAAGGTTATAGACATAACTATAAGCAATAGCTAAGTAGGCAGTGCAGTTGAAGAGGAATGGACATTTCTAAAAAGGCAATCACAACAGTTGGGAAGAAAAGCATAGGTACAAAAAGATAATTACGAAGAAACTATAGGTAATGAAAAAAATACTTCAGTTGATCGATGAAAGAAGGAAGTACAAAAACGTTCAGAAAAATTTAGGAATAGACAAATCCGTCACTGAAGTGTACGGAAGTAAAGACGAAATGGCTGCATGAAAATGTGAAGAAATCTAAAAAGGAATGTTTGTCGAAAGGAATGACTCGGCATATAGGAAAATCAAAATAACCTTCTCTGAAATTAAAAGTAAGAATAGTAGCATTAAGACTGCAACGGGAATTCCACTGTTAAATGCAGAGGAGAGAACGGATAGATGGAAAGAGTACGTTGAAGGCCTCTATGAGAGGGAAGATTTATCTGATGTGATAAAAGAAGAAACAGCAGTTTATTTAGAAGAGATAGGTGATCCAGTGTTACAATCAGAATTTAAGAGAGCTTTGAAGGACTTAAGATCAAATAAGCCATAAAATTCCATCAGAATTTCTAAAATCACTTGGGGAAGTGTAAATAATTAAATAAACAAATAAAACTATATTCGCGTTGGTGTGGAGAATATAGGAGTCTAGCGAAATACCATCTGACTTTCGGAAAAATATCATCCATACAATTCCGAAGACTGCAAGAGCTAACAAGTGTGAGAATTATCGCACAGTCAGCTTAACGGTTCATGCATCCACGGTGCTGACAAGGACAATACACAAAGGAAAATAAAATTGGGGAAGTGTCAGAGGACGACTAGTTTGGCCTTAGGAAATGTAAAGGCACCAGGGAGGCAATTCGGATGTTGCGGTTGAAAATGGAAGCAACACTAAAGGAAAAGCAAGACACGTTTATAGGATTTGTGGACCTGGAAAAAGCGTTCGACAATTGGAAATGGGCAAGATGATCGAAATTATTAGAAAAATAGGGGTAAGCTATAGAGAGAGACGGATGATATGCACTACGTAAAAGAGCCAAGAGGGAATAATAAGAGTGGATGACGAAGAACGAAGTGCTCGGATTAAAAAGGGTGTAAGACAGGGATGTAGTCTTTCGCCCTATTGATCAATCTGTACATCGAAGAAGCAGCGATGGAAATAAAAGAAAGATAGAGCAGTGGGATTGAAATTCAATGTAAAAGGATATCCATGATACGATATGCTGATGACATTGCTATCCTGAGTGAAAATGAAGAAGAACTATATGATCTGCTGAATGGAATGAACAGTCTAATAAATACAGAATATGGACTGAGAATAAATCGAGGAAAGGTGAAAGTAATGAGAAGTAGCAGAAATGAGAACAGCGGGAAACTTAACATCAGGAATTATACTACCTAGGCAATGAAATGACCAATGACGGACAAAACAAAGACGACAAAAAAAATGGTTCAAATGGCTCTGAGCACTATGGGCCTTAACATCTATGGTCGTCAGTCCCCTAGAACTTAGAATTACTTAAACCTAACTAACCTAAGGACATCACACAACACCCAGCCATCACGAGGCAGAGAAGATCCCTGACCCCGCCGGGAATCGAACCCGGGAACCCGGGCGTGGGAAGCGAGAACGCTACCGCACGACCACGAGATGCGGGCGCAAAGAAGACATCAAAAGCAGACTAGCACTGGCAGAAAGAGCATTCCTGGCCAGAAGTAGCCTACTAGTATCAAACATAGGCCCTAATTTGAGGAAGAAATTTCTGAGAATGTACGTTTGAAGCACAGCATTCTATGATAGTGAAACAAGGATTGTGGGAAAACCGGAACAGAAGAGAAATCGGAGTATTTGAGAGGTAGTGCTACAGACGAATGTTGAAAATTAAGTTAGCTGATAAGGTAAGGAATAAGATGGTCTGCACAGAATCGGAGAGGAAAAGAATGTGTGGAAAACGTTGACAAGGAAAAGAACAGGATGATATGACATCTGTTAAGCCATCAGGAAATGACTTTCTTGTACTAGAGGGAGCTGTAGAGGGCAAAAACTGTAGAGGAAGACAGAGATTGAAATACATCCACCAATTAATTGAGGACGTAGGTTGTAAGTGCTACTCTAAAACTTAGAGGTTGGTACAGGAGAAGATTCGTGGCGGACTGAATCAAACCAGTCAGAAGACTGATGACTCAAAAACCATTTGGTTAAAATATCAGTGAGTCACAGCTCGAATCATTCAGCTCAGTCTTGAGTTTAAAAATTTGTGTGGGTGTGGCTCAGTCATAGGTAAAGCATATGGCAAATTTTGTTTCTTTGGCAGGATGATGGGAAAACAGTCACTCAGGAATATTTCTAAATTATCTAGGATCTATGCGAAACTGGGCTAAACTGGGAAAACTGTACGTATAGAAAGAACAGAGATATGAATGGTCAGAAGTTAGCTTGACTCGTGGTAAAACATTACGGCAATGATGAAAAATCTGATTGACAGACGCTTACACTTTCAAGAGCCGATGTTAAGCGAGGACTCCAATCATACGTTACAGCAACCTACGTGTCACACCTATAGGGCTGCGAAGACAACGCCAGACTAATTACAACGCGTATAGAAGCATTTAAGCAGTCATTCTTCCCTCTCACAATACGCGAAACGAACGGGAAGAAACAACAGTCTGTAGTGCAGTGAGAAAAAAATTTCTGTCCTGAACTTCACAGTAGCTCGCAGCGCATGGATTTAGACGCCGATGGGGATAAAAAAATCAACCAGTGTTGCAGGTTTTGTCATGAAGCCGATATGGGCGCATGTTCACAATCTGAAACAATGTCGCAAGTTTTCGGCAGATGGGAGAGATACCTCACAGCTTGTAAACAAAAGCTAAAATAATTGCCGTACGTCACGTATGGGCAGCACACCTGCCATGCAGCAGACAGCTCGCACCACGGCCGACAGAAAACAAATGGCTGTGCGTCGTTTCACTTCCGCGTTTACTGCAGCTTTACGTCTTTGGTCGTCTTCATACTTTTACTGTTGTCAGCCTGTCTGTTTCTAGTACCGAGCGAGGTGGCGCAGTGGTTAGAACACTGGACTCGCATTCGGGAGGACGACGGTTCAATCCCGTCTCCAGCCATCCTGATTTAGGTTTTCCGTGATTTCCCTAAATCGTTTGAGGCAAATGCTGGGATGGTTCCTCTGAAAGGGCACGGCCGATTTCCTTCCCCATCCTTCCCTAACCCGAGCTTGCGCTCCGTCTCTAATGACCTCGTTGTCGACGGGACGTTAAACAACACTAACCTAACCCTAACCCCTGTTTCTAGTGCGCAGTTAACTTTATCACGTCTAAGTACTTTGCGATGAAACTTATATCACCGATAACGTCGTCACAAGTACCGAAGGAAAGTGTCACAGGAGCGCTGTTGTTCTCTGTGCGTATACATAAGCGATCTCGCAGATAGAGTTAGCATCAGTCTGCAACACTTTATTGATTACGCTGTAGTGCACAGTAAAGTGTCGTCCTAGAGTGACTGTAGGAAGTTACAGGACGAGTTAGTGTTTTTATTTGATGTAATGAACGGCAGTTTGCCCTAAATGTAGAATAAATCTAAGTCAATGTAGATCTGTAGAAAAGACAATCTAGTAATGTTCGAATACAGTATTGTATGTGGACCGGGGTCCTAGAAACGACGAAGAGGCTCCGCCCCCGCCGCAGCCGCAGTGGTCCACAACCCCACGACGACTACCGCAGTCCACATCCCCCTCTGCCTCCCCACACCGAACCACGCTTTCAATGTTATTGTGCTGTTCGGCACCCGGTGGACCCCCTCCCCCCTCCTCCCCCCCCCCTACACACACACAGGGAACATCTCACACCAGACGATTTTAACTCCTATGCTTGCATGGTAGAGTAATGGTGGTGTACGCGTACGTGGAGAACTTGTTTGCGCAGCAATCGCCGACATAGTGTAGCTCAGGCGGAATAAGGGGAACCAGCCCGCACTCGCCGAGGCAGATGGAAAACCGCCTAAAAATCATCCACCGACTGGCCGCCTCTCCGGACCTCGACACAAGTCCGCCGGACGGATTCGTGCCTGGGATCAGGTGCTCCTTCGCAACCTGAAAAGCCGTGCGTTAGACCGCACGTCTAACCGGGCGGGCTGAATACTGGTGTGCTGCTTGACACGGTCACCTCATTAAATATACTGCCGGAAAAAAATTAGTACACTTCTGAAGACGACGTCGATTTTGATCCGACGACGGGATATGCCACCTGGTATGTACTGATGATATTGGTTTCAACGTCGTCCGCCAACAGTTAGTGTCGTAGCATAACCATCAAAGCGCACTCTGTGTCTATCCTTTAACAGGGAATGCTCACAGGCAGAAGGCTTAATGTGGTGCATACTTGTGAAGCAGGCAGGCAACCCAGGGGGAGAGACGCAATCGTGCTTCCTACGGACAAATGAGTGAGTTTAAAAGGGGTCATACTGTGGCCTTCCGAGTGGTGGGATGGTTCTTTCAGAGAACTGCCACACAAGCTGGACGTGCTGCGACTATGCTGGTATCACTGGTCACAAGAACATTCTCACGTCCGTAGACGATGTTCTGGTTGTCGACGAAGCACAGGCGCCCGCCAGGTTGGAAGGGCAGCAGTGGCAGGTCGTACCGGTATAACAACAGAAATAAGAGGGTTTGAGAGCCAACAACGAGTCAACACAAATTAATGCGAGTTGGTTATCACAAGTGGGACTACGGACAGGCACAACTCTAACGCGTATTCCACTCAGACCACAGAATCGAAGTGCACAGTTCAATTGGTGGCATCAGAGGATCACTTGCAAAATGAAATAGCGGACTGTGGTCTTCAGCGACGAAAGTAGATTCTGCCTGCACGCAAGTGCTGATGGTTTACGCGTACGACGTAGACGTGTGGAGCTTTGTCTTGTACAGTGCGTACGTCCAAGTCACAACAGCCTCACCACGGGCCTCATGGTCTTGGTGCGGTAAGCAACAACTCTCGTTTACATTTAATGTTTCTGATTGGGGGGGGGGGGGAGGCTGAACAGTGCTCAGTACGTGCAGAATGTAGTTAGATCTGTAATTTTGTTGTTCTTGCAACAGGAAGGTGATATGTTGCTAACGCATAAAGCATGGTGCTCACCCACACACTGCCCGTCAGACTCAATGTGCTCTGCAAGATGTGCAGCAACTTCCCTGGCCATCACGATATCCCGAATTGTCTCCAAGCGAAAGCATGTGGGATATGATCGGACAAGAAGTGACTCGTGTGACTTGTCAACCACCAACTGCTACAGTTAGCAGGTGCAAACAAGAACTTCTTATAACTTCTATACTAACTGTAACCATCTCAGTAATAAAAGGTAAAATCAGTTTCGTTTAACAAAGGAAATTTGAATACTAAAGGTGAAATTAGTTTCTTTTAAATAGGTCACCTGGACAAGCGCAATAGGACAATTCATTTAATTTCCAATTTTCGCTACCCATCAAGTACTTCTCTAAGTTCAACTCCCGCTGCACGTAAGGTATAATTCAGAGCACTAGTCTCCTTCCTTTATGGTTTTGAAGGTAAATATATAAGCAGTATAGCAAACGGAACAGACGCCTTGGTATTCCAATGCAGAGGAAGATTAACTTAATGCAAGATCCCCACTCACTGCAACCCGAAGAACTCGGTGGCCGCCGTATCGGTTGCCATTTTCCCCGCGGCCAAAAGAACCTCCGTTCCGTCTGGTACTGGTCGGCCAAGGCGTCGTACTCCGGACATCGATTTAGACATGGACTAGGTGACCGCTGCAGTGCTGCAACAGAAAAGCACAAACACACAGCCACAGCCAAAACAAACATTGTTAACATCCCCAGAATGTAGTAAGATAAAATTCTGCAACGATAGATCACTTCAAGACAAAGGCAAATTAAAAATGGTTAAAAGCGTTAACTGTAGACTTCAAATTTCAAAATATGTAAAATTGCCCCAGCACAAACAGACTAGTTTTAAAAGGGCAACGATAGTACAAAGCATAATATTATTACACCAGTACGTCGCAGTTCCAACACAGTATTGACACCCATAAGAAATGTTAGAAGGTAGTGATAACACGGGTAGGCCCGACTGCTAAAACAATATACCAGATGGTAGAGGAAAAAAAGGGGGGAGTCAGACACTCTCCAATACACTGAAACCTCCAGCCTAAAAGTTTAGACCAGAGCTCAGACACACCGCAAAACTTTAAAACCCTAGTTCCAATCGTCTCATCACCAGCTAAAAAAGAGGGATGAGCCCCACCAATTTTTACTTCTGCCCTTGCATCACGGTATAAAATGCATTCCGTAAAAGTGTGGTGGACAGATATGTGCACACCACAAGCATTACAAAACGGGCGCTTTTCCAGCTGTAAGAGAAAGCTATGTGTGAGAGGACTGTACCCTATCGAAAAACGCGTGAGGGTCACTTCATCCCGCCTGAGCAACCGACAGGAGGAATGCCACTACCGAGTTGTTGATTTCACGAATCGCAGCTTATTGGATGTCACCGCCATCCATTCTTCCTCCCACAACTGCATGCACTTCCTGTGGAGTGAAGAAATGACAGACTAGGGGAATAGGACACTGTGCCACATCCTGCTCTCTGCAGGCCTCCTTGGCAGCCCTTTTCACTGCCCTATGTTCCGACATGACCTGGCACCCAGCAGAATGACACCTGCTTACCCCACTGCTGGAGCAACTCCTCAGCTGGGTACAGATTCTGCAACGATTATAAGGCAGATGAGAAAGCGAGCGGAGGTAGTTTCCTAGGTATCAGATATCAAAAGGACATCTGAGTCTGCTCTCGTGTTGCTGGACTGTCCAGGTGGTGGCTCCTGACATACTCTATGTGGGTGAATAGTGAACTACTGTTCAGTATGCGTTTGGCTGCCTTCATGACCACATGGATTACAGGTAATGTGTGGAATAGTGTCCTTGTGTTCTCAACTGGACCTCTGACATATGGCAAGAGTTCTTGTTTTCATCTGTCTATACACGTGGGCTGGACCACATCACTTTTTGTGATGTGATCACCAGTCAGTAGTCCACACCAATGTCGCATGGGAGCACTGGGATGACAAGCTAGTTGCTAGCACCGTGAATTTGACCAGAGCTGTTAGCAGTTGTGTGTTTTATAGCTTTTTTTCGTACACGTGTTAGGTGTTTTTTTTTCGAGATCTTTGTGGAATGTTTAGGTCTTTATTAGCGATTTTTGTTCTGTGAAATGTAATTCCAACTGCCTATTTGTAGCATGGCAGCCAAAATCTGGTGCTTCTTACCATATGTTACCTGTCAGCACTGCTATGCAAAGGGTTACCATCACCTGATGTTTTGTTCGGGGAATATGGCGACATCCGGTCTGCATACTAGATAAGCTCGCTCTATGTGTTGGATGCCCTCCCAGTCTACGTAGGCGGAAATACATGAAGCGCCTGGCATGTCTGTCCTGCAGTCAGGGCGAAGACACGGTCAGAAGATTTTTCACAGTGCAATTACATGCCATGAGTTATGTTGACGTCGATTTCGTGACAGTATTCCTTATGCGATTAGATAAAAGCGATCTTTTTAATTACTTCTTTTTTATGTATTTTACAAGATCTGCATCTTTTAAAACAGCAGAGAATGACGAGCTTTTCCCACGAAATAAAGGTGAGATAACCCCTGTGAACTGAGTTTTATAGATAAACAGTATATCCTCTACTATGTAACTGACAATGATTTCAATTCCGTATCATGAGATCTTTCCTTTCGAGCACTGTGTCTTTTTTCTGTCTACTGCCACATGAGGCGAGAAGGGGGGTGGGTGAGGGGAAAGCTGGCGGATTTACCTGAGGGGGAGGGGGTAATTAATTGATAAATTTAATTAATTAGTCAATTAATTTGATATAAAAGGCGGGCTTGTATTGGAGAGGGGATTTCCCAGAGAGATAGAGAGAGAGAGAGAGAGCGGGAAGGAGAGTGGGAAGGTAAGGGTGGGGGGTTTCTCAGAAGGATGGATTATCTCCATGGGTCATGAATCAATTAATAGTATTTTAAGGGTTAGTGGAGGGGTCATAAATCAACATAAATCAATAAAGATTGCTACTGAATGTATGCTTGCCCCTCACTGTATGCAATCTGAACTAACAAAATGTATGAGAATGTAGAATACTATACTACTAACATATTTTTAAATTACACAGAGAGAGTTAAGTACAGAGAAATGAATGTGATGTTGTGAATTGCAGCATTAAAGAACTGGTTTACTAAAGTGATAGGGCAACGAATCTGGATAAGAAGATATATCAAAACCTTATGAGGTATTTGAACAGTGCTGACGACAGTACATTAAAATTTATTAATATTTGGTGCCATGAAACTAAGTGATTGTAGTAAAAGAGACAGTCACGTGAAAATCAGGAACATTGGAATAAGGTAAGTAAACTGTCTATTATTTCAAACGTAACTGTTAATACACTCATTCCCCTGTGAGGTGAGATGATCAGTGCCTCCATGGAAAAATGTTTGGCGTTGCCTACAGAGCCATGACTGTACTCGGACATGGATGGGGAGAGATTGGGGCTTAAGAAAGATGTGTACGGGCTTCTCAGAGAAACTTCTCCATCGTACTCGAAACAAAAGTAGCAACATGTTCGCTCGCCCAAAGAGGTGCACGCCTATAAACGATCATGGTTCTGCATGCAACAGCCTACATTTTTCCACCAAAGCATTGACAATCTTGTCTCACTGTGGAATGAGAGTAATGACAGTTACGGCAGCTACTTTCTAGTGCTTTCTTTCCATCTCTCTGGTTTCCATTTTACTGTCCCTTATAGACATCCATACACATTGTGAATGAAAAGCCTCCGTCGCGCTTTTCTGTCTGTAGGTAAAAGCAATCTCAGGAAAGACTGTAGAGATTTTTATATGGTTTTGAGTAATAGATAAACTGATTCACAATGAAAGTTTTATTTATATGAGGAGCGTTGAATGAGTAATCGAACACGTTTATTTTTCTGAAAGTAGCTTACCTTTATTCAGGATTCTACTTCACCATATTATTGTCCACGTATTGAATATAAAACTCTGTTTCTTAACGTAATCTCCGTTCAATGCCACTGCTTCACTTAGCGTTACTGGGAGGTCCTGTGTTTCCGCATGGTGCCATACTTCTGGTCGACGTCGGAGCCAACGTCATATTGCATCAACAAGCTACACATAGTTCACGTACTGCGAGGTGCGTGCTTCATTGAATCATATAGATGAAAGTCGGAAGGTACAAGATCCTGGTTGTCGAGTAGATGAAAAACAATCCAAAGCACTTTTGTTAGCTCCTCTTGGGTGCATAGACTTTCGTGAACCCTTGCGTTGTCATAGAGAAGAGGTTCGTTAGTATTTTCGTGGCGGAGAACACTGTGAAGTCGGTTCTTCAACTTCCAGAGGGTAGCGCAACAGCCTGCAGCGTTGGCCGTAGCATCACGACATCAAACAGAATAACCCTTTCAGAGTCTCAGCAGATCGTCACCATGACTTTACCAGCTGAGGGTGCGGCGTTGAACTTTCTCATCGGAGGTGAGGTGGTGCGCGGTCCACTACACGGATCGTTGTTTTGATCCGATTTCAAATGCTGAATCCATGTTTCATCGTCTTTGACAAAAATTGGCACGATCAGTCCCGTAGCGCGCAAGCAATGCCGCACAGATGATCCTTCGTTGCTCTTCATGGTCTTCTGACAGGAGACGAGGAACGCAGCTGGCACACTTTTGAGTATCCGAAATAGGGGACGAGTGAGTCAGCACTACCAACAGAGACGTCCAGTTGTGCAGCGAGGTGTTAGTGTTCCGTCGATCATCTCGAGTGAGTGTGTCCTCACTTTCGAACATTGTACTAGCCACAGCTGTGTGCCCCCGGCCGACAAGCGGGATATCGGAGAGGTCTCCGTAGGCATTTTGTATGCGGCTATAAGTATCACCGATGCTCTGGTATTCCGACAAAAGAAACTCTATCACAGCTCTCTGTTTGGAACGAGCCTCCGTTACAGATGTCATTTTTACGGCTACATATACGCCGCCAAGACAGACTAAATATTGAATTTAATTGATGAAAGGAGAAAATATAAAAATGTAGTAAATAAAGCAGGCAAAATGGAATACAAACGTCTCAAAAATGAGATCGACAGGAAGTGCAAAATGGCTAAACAGGGATGGCTAGAGGACAAATGTAAGGATGTAGAGGCTTATCTCACTAGGGGTAAGATAGATACTGCCTACAGGAAAATTAAAGAGACCTTTGGAGGTAAGAGAACCACTTGTATGAACATCAAGAGCTCAGATGGAAACCCAGTTCTAAGCAAAGAAGGGAACGCGGAGAGGTGGAAGGAGTATATAGAGGGTCTATACAAGGGCGATGTACTTGAGGACAATATTATGGAAATGGAGAGGATGTAGATGAAGATGAAATGGGAGATACGATACTGCGTGAAGAGTTTTATAGAGCACTGAAAGACCTGAGTCGAAACAAGGCCCCCGGAGTAGGCAACATTCCATTGGAATTACTGACGGCCTTGGGAGAGCCAGTCCTGACAAAACTCTACCATCTGGTGAGCAAGATGTATGAGACAGGGGAAATACCCTCAGACTTCAAGAAGAATATAATAATTCCAATCCCAAAGAAAGCTGGTGTTGACAGATGTGAAAATTACCGAACAATCAGTTTAATAAGCCACAGCTGCAAAATACTAACGCGACTTCTTTACAGACGAATGGAAAAACTAGTAGAAGCCGACTTCGGGGAAGATCAGTTTGGATTCCGTAGAAATACTGGAACACGTGAGGCAATACTGACCTTACGACTTATCTTAGAAGAAAGATTAAGGAAAGGCAAACCTACGTTTCTAGCATTTGTAGACTTAGAGAAAGCTTTTGACTGGAATACTCTCTTTCAAATTCTAAAGGTGGCAGGGGTAAAATACAGGGAGCGAAAGGCGATTTACAATTTGTACAGAAACCAGATGGCAATTATAACAGTCGAGGGGCATGAAAGGGAAGCAGTGGGTGGGAAGGGAGTAAGACAGGGTTGTAACCTCTCCCCGATGTTATTCAATCTGTATATTGAGCAAGCAGAGAAGGAAACAAAAGAAAAATTCGCAATAGGTATTAAAATCCATGTAGAAGAAATAAAAAAACTTTGAGGTTCGCCGATGTCATTGTACTTCTGTCAGAGACTGCAAAGGACTTGGAAGAGCAGTTGAAGGGAATGGACAGTGTCTTGAAAGGAGGATATAAGATGAACATCAACAAAAGCAAAACGAAGATAACGGAATGTAGTCGAATTAAGTCGGGTGATGCTGAGGGAATTAGATTAAGAAATGAGACACGTAAAGTAGTAAAGGAGTTTTGCTATTTGGGGAGTAAAATAACTGATGATGGTCGAAGTAGAGAGGATATAAAATGTAGACTGGCAATGACAAGGAAAGCGTTTCTGAAGAAGAGAAATTTGTTAACATGGAGTATAGATTTAAGTGACACGAAGTCATTTCTGAAAGTATTTGTATGGAGTGTAGCCATGTATGGAAGTGAAACGTGGACGATAAATAGTTTGGACAAGAAGAGAATAGAAGCTTTCGAAATGTGGTCCTACAGAAGAATGCTGAAGATTAGATGGGTAGATCACATAATTAATGAGGAGGTATTGAATAGGATTGGGGAGAAGAGAAGTTTGTGGTACAACTTGACCAGAAGAAGGGATCGGTTGGTAGGACATGTTCTGAGGCATCAAGGGATCACCAATTTAGTATTGGAGGGTAGCGTGGAGGGTAAAAATCGTAGAGGGAGACCGAGAGATGAATACACTAAGCAGATTCAGAAGGATGTAGGTTGCAGTAGGTACTAAGAGATGAAGAAGCTTGCACAGGATAGAGTAGCATGGGGAGCTGCACCAAACCAGTATCAGGACTGAAGACCACAGCAACATAGGCCCCAACTATCGGAACTACACTCCTGGAAATTGAAATAAGGACACCGTGAATTCATTGTCCCTGGAAGGGGAAACTTTATTGACACATTCCTGGGGTCAGATACATCACATGATCACACTGACAGAACTACAGGCACATAGACACAGGCAACAGAGCATGCACAATGTCGGCACTAGTACAGTGTAAATCCACCTTTCGCAGCAATGCAGGCTGCTATTCTCCCATGGAGACGATCGTAGAGATGCTGGATGTAGTCCTGTGGAACGGCTTGCCATGCCATTTCCACCTGGCGCCTCAGTTGGACCAGCGTTCGTGCTGGACGTGCAGACCGCGTGAGACGACGCTTCATCCAGTCCCAAACATGCTCAATGGGGGACAGATCCGGAGGTCTTGCTGGCCAGGGTAGTTGACTTACACCTTCTAGAGTACGTTGGGTGGCACGGGATACATGGGGACGTGCATTGTCCTGTTGGAACAACAACTTCCCTTGCCGGTCTAGGAATGGTAGAACGATGGGTTCGATGACGGTTTGGATGTACCGTGCACTATTCAGTGTCCCCTCGACGATCACCAGAGGTGTACGGCCAGTGTAGGAGATCGCTCCCCACACTATGATGCCGGGTGTTGGCCCTGTGTGCCTCGGTCGTATGCAGTTCTGATTGTGGCGCTCACCTGCACGGCGCCAAACACGCATACGACCATCATTGGCACCAAGGCAGAAGCGACTCTCATCGCTGAAGACGACACGTCTCCATTCGTCCCATTCGTCCCTCCATTCACGCCTGTTGCCACACCACTGGAGGCGGGCTGCACGATGTTGGGGCGTGAGCGGAAGACGGCCTAACGGTGTGCGGGACCGTAGCCCAGCTTCATGGAGGCGGTTGCGAATGGTCCTCGCCGATACCCCAGGAGCAACAGTGTCCCTAATTTGCTGGGAAGTGGCTGTGCGGTCCCCTACGGCACTGCGTAGGATCCTACGGTCTTGGCGTGCATCCGTGCGTCGCTGCGGTCCGGTCCCAGGTCGACGGGCACGTGCACCTTCCGCCGACCACTGGCGACAACATCGATGTACTGTGGAGACCTCACGCCCCACGTGTTGAGCAATTAGGCGGTACGTCCACCCGGCCTCCCGCATGCCCACTATACGCCCTCGCTCAAAGTCCGTCAACTGCACATACGGCTCTCGTCCACGCTGTCGCGGCATGCTACCAGTGTTAAAGACTGCGATGGAGCTCCGTATGCCACGGCAAACTGGCTGACATTGACGGCGGCGGTGCACAAATGCTGCGCAGCTGGCGCCATTCGACGGCCAACACCGCGTTTCCTGGTGTGTCCGCTGTGCCGTGCGTGTGATCATTGCTTGTACAGCCCTCTCGCAGTGTCCGGAGCAAGTATGGTGGGTCTGACACACCGGTGTCAATGTGTTCTTTTTTCCATTTCCAGGAGTGTATATGAAAATATAAGGGCTGAAGCGAGAATGTTCCACTATGTCCCACAATGAATTCCATATTTTTTCAAGGGAAACTGACCCAGAAAAAAATTTGCTGCATTACTTTTTGAAAGACCCATCGTACAATTTATTGCCGCTACGCCCGACAAGTTGTCCAGCCATATGTGGTATGCTACTTGCGCGAAGCTGGAGCTGCTGGACAGTACAATACTGAAGTGTTTACTACTTGATATGCAGGTCAGTGGAGTAACATTATGTATACTTGAGAGTCAAAATGACTTACTGGAAGTTTTTCAGGAAAAAAGTATTAGCCAATTCAATCTGCTCACTGCGGGTATGGGGAACTAAGGAAGAGGAAGGATGATTAGGATTTATAGTCCTGTCGACATCCCGGTCATTAAAGACGGAGCCAAAGCTCGAATTG
Source organism: Schistocerca gregaria (assembly GCF_023897955.1). Lineage (NCBI taxonomy): Eukaryota > Metazoa > Arthropoda > Insecta > Orthoptera > Acrididae > Schistocerca > Schistocerca gregaria. Next base: position 513,818,185 of record NC_064921.1, on the reverse strand, counting down.
TGGAAATAAATCGGCCGTACCCTTTCGAAGGGGGCATCCCAGCATCTACTTGGAGTGTTTTAGGGAAATCATGGAAAACCTGAATGAGGAAGGACAGAACCGGAGTTGAACCGTCGTCTTCGCGGACGCAAGTGCGCGTGCTAACAACTACGCCATATCACTTGGCGTGACGGTGACTGTTGTTTTGTATCCGTATTTCTTTTCACAGTGGCTCTTTTTTTTCTACTGCCACATATAACGAGTCAGTAGACTTTGGTACAGACAGCAAGCTGAAAAAAATTTGCTGTAGTGTAGGATATTTCAGGCATTCTGTAGTAGTGCCGTTCGGTACGGGAGGATGACGAAAAAGTTCAAAGAAGGGTAGTTCAATTTGCATTATCGCGAAATAGGAGAGAGATTGCCAGGGATACAATATGCGAGTTGGGGAGTCAGTGATTAAACGGAAGACGTTCATTAACCGACTTTCTATTCCGAGTAGATACTCACCTACGACCATCGTAATAAAATAAGAGAAAGCAAATGATACAGGCGTTCATTTTTCCAACGTGCTGTTCGATAGTGGAACGGTACAGAAATAGTCTGAAATAGATTGATGCACCGGTTTAACCGGTGACGACTTGTCAGCTGAAGGGGACACTGGCCCCACATGACGCGCTCGCTCTATACCTGTTCTCTGCCCTCGGGACACGCGAATAACCAAAAGCGGCCGGTCTTCACTGACATCATATCTCGCGCTGCTTTTCAGCCCTGCACAAATCCAACGCCTTTCTCTCTCTCTCTCTCTCTCTCTCTCTCTCTCTCTCTCTCTCTCTCTCTCTCTTCAACGTTTCCAAAAATGTTTGCTTGACACAACTAACACCATACAGGACGCGGAAAATAATTTAATAGTTCAGTACAATCGTAGAAACAGTTGAGGGGTTTAATGTAGAAACTTTGTAACCCTAAAAAACCATTTTTTATATTTTTTCACTTTTTGTAACTTCATTACACCGTTATTATAGTCTGTCATTTTTGTACTTCTTTCAGGTGCCATTCAGGAGTAAACTGTTAGTGGTGTAACTTGCAGACAAATATTTTGAAATTAATTGAGTGCAAAATTTATGTAACCCACTATGGATTCATTTAGTGAAGAAAATCTGAGTGATTTTGGTTCTGATCAAGAATATGTTCCATATGCTTCTTCATACGAAGGTGACTCTGATTATGAAAACACCAAATGGAAACTTATAAAGAGAAATGTGAAAAGACAAACCATTGCAAAAACAGAGAAACTACAAGCATATGCTGTGTCAGCTACAATAAATGATCCACAAAGTGAAAGAGGGTAACCTTAGTCCCACAGATCCTGGAAATGGTGAACAAATGTGAAGTACCTCATCTAAAACAACGCATACTGTCGCTGAAGTAAATTAAATTGCTGGTGTCGATGCTACAGGAAACTTTATTGATGTTCAAAATGACCCTCCTGCCAGTCAAGAAAAGGGTAGAAAGAGAACAAGGTATCCTGATTTGTGGGAACGATATGTAAAGAAGATGGAACGTTTTACTGGCAAGTACAAGAAGTTAAATTTCTATCATTGGAATTATCCTAAAACTGTGAGGGTAATGTTCCTGAAAAAGAAAGGCAGTGCAATTTTGAAAGGTTCTATTTCCTTGCAAAGAAGGTGAATTAGCTCGAAGTTTTATCTGTGCATTGGTGCAACAAAAAATGAAGAAGGGGTCATCACGTCGTGCATTCATTCGTACATACACCTTAAAGAAAGAGGTCGGTACTAATGTTAATATGTGCATACTTGCTTTCCAAACCACCTTTCAAATTTTGTCTTGTTGGCTAGATTGTGCTGTTACTTCTGACAAACAAAAAGGAGTAGTCGCGTCAAATAATCGTGGTAAATGTGAACCTGCAAACAAAATTCCTACAGAAGTCAAACGTCAAGTTAAGAAACACACAGAATCATTCCCAAAGTACCAATCACACTATTCCAGAAAGGACAATCCAAATCTAGAATACCTTAATCCGCAACTGAACACTGCCAAAATGTGTCGTTTGTATTTTTGTTCGTGTAAAGAACGAGATTACATCCCAGTATAGGAATCTCTTTACCGTTAGGTATTTACTTCAGATTTCAACGTTTCATTCCATCCATCACATCCTGATACGTGTAAAGGTTTTGAAATTAAGGAAACAGAAATACCAGCTTCAACTGATGAAAATGAAAATAAAATGCTGGAACTGTCACATCAATTACACCTTCGAAGAGCTGAATTGGCGAGATCCCGAATGAAGGAAGGTGTAGAACTGACCAGATCTGATCCAGAGATGTGTGTTACAGAATTTCATTTACAGAGTGTTCTTTCACTGCCTAAACTCCTAGTTTCTGAGATATACTACCTACGGCAGTTAAGCTGCATCAATTTCTGTATCCACAATATAGTGAAATACAAAGCTTCCATGTATTTCTCTACAGAGGCATAAGCAGGTAGAGGATCGCAAGAAGTTGCTTCATGTATTTTGTATGATGTGAAAAATCTTCCCTTGCATGTAAAGAAATTGGTCTGCTACAGTGATACTTGTAGGGGACAAAATCGAAATTCCGGTCTATCTCTTATGTTGCTGTATATTATCAAGAATACAGAGATTAGTGTTGAAACAACTGAGCTGAAATATTTTGTATCGGGACACTCTTTTATGGCCTGTGACCAGAATCTCTCATGTACAGATAGTGGGACGACGAAAGAAAAATAATTTTTTGGTGCTGAAAATCTTATTAGAATTATTGGGGCGGCAAAGAAGAAAGGAAACAAATTTCAAGTTACTCATTTATAGGAAGACTATTTTAAAAGCATCAAGCCTTTGAAAGAGTTAACTGTTAAGAAGAAAATATGTATGGACGGTGACAAAATCAACTGGCTGAAGATACAGCGGCTGAAATTTCACAAGGGAAAACGTTTTGCAATCGATTTCTCTGAAACAGTAAATCGAGATATGCTTTATAGGTCCACGAATTGCAAGAAAACCAAAAAAGGACGTCAAATACATCGTCCAAATTGTGTCACGCTTTTAAAGTTATCTGAGGTGAAAAAACCTACAAGAACTCATGCTAAAGCTAAAGATTTAAGGAAGCTGATGAAATATGTTCCTCCCATCCATCGCAACTTAATTGAAGACATTATTAACTCAAAGGCTACACTTCCAGAGTCGATACAGACATATATTTGAGTGAAGAAGGCGAAAGTAATGGTAAATTGCTTACTAGGAGAAATGTTTAGACACTTTTGTAATATTATCTGAAAAAATGGCTTTGAGCACAACGGAACTTAACATCTGAGGTAGTCAATCCCCTAGAACTTAGAACTACTTTAAACCTAACTAACCTAAGGACATAACACACACCCATGCCTGAGGCAGGATTCGAACCTGTGACCGTAGCGGTCGTGCGGTTCCAGACTGAAGCGCCTAGAACCGCTCGGCCACAGTGGCCGGCTAACCTAAAAAAGTTACATTATTTTGAGTACTAATGTCAGTTAAGGAAGAAATTGTATTTTTCATCCATTGTTTGTAGAAAACTGAAATATATGTTCTTTCTTCTCTTCAATACATACTGCTTATTTAATTTAAATAGTGTTTCTTTCATCATTTCCCTTTAAACTATGACAATGTAGGTTACTTAATTCTGGCAGTAAATATATATCTTGTTCGTAGAGAGTAGCAATGACGTATAAAAGCACAAAAATGTGGAAAACACCTATAAAGTTTAAAATTTTTATGGATGCCTTTACTAATTGCATGTTGCGCCTGCATAATGTGCACACATTTGTCGCACACTGGCAAGAATTTCCTTCTTTTCATTTATATCAAGCATACTGAGGCCACAGAAAGACGGCCCAAGGAACGCATCAGTTTTATGGGTGTAAGTAATTACAAACTTCTCTTGTATAAAAGTCAGGACAAGATTTTCAATCATTTGTACATCATGTTAAAAACGCATTTCTACTAATATACGTCAATTTTATTACAAATTTTCCTTGCCCTCTATCAGTATGAGGCAGCATTTCTAACTGCACTAATTAAACTTACCTCATAGTCACTGTGACTGACACAGCAGATTTGATGAAATTTGTGAAAGCAGAGAAATGACTAACTGGAATGTAGGTTCTTTTTCGCCTTCTAATTGATCTGTGCCCTCCTTAAAAGGTTTCAGGAAATCGATAATTCTTCCAGAAAGCTCATTATCATATTCGTGTACTCTGTAAGATAAATACTTTCTGTAAGTAAAGTAGCAGCTTCGTAAGACTGTGTGTGTGTAAGGACTCAACCATCGCGTTCAAGCTTTTCCAAGGTGTGCTCACTTCGTGTTTCATACACTATTTCAAAGATGAGCAGAAGCTACTGCACTTTGCAGTATTTATTGTTTCTGCGATGTTTGGGGTAATATTTAACAAGATTCTGTCACCATCGAAAGTATGGCTTAACGCTGTGTTTATACATTGAAAGCGAAAAGGAAAGTTTTTGTGGTTTTTCAAGGCTATTATTACATTTCACTCTCGCCGGAGATAAAAACAAAATTATGCACCATTGCACTGTTCCAATCCGCCGTCCTTTCTCCTACTTCTTTCATAAAATTAACTCCTGTGTTCCTAACATTTAGAGGTGTAGTTGTAAATAAAACATTATTCACAGGAGACGAATCTGTTTTATGTGATGTGTTGTAGGCGGTAAATAATGCTACTGATTATGCGTATCAGTCCACATATCAACTGTCAAAGCTCATGTTTTATTAATAATTCCCATAATTACAGAATGCATTACTTTGTTTCGAATTGCGTCAGTCTGTTCTGTAATATGTCTGCTTATAGTTGAGGAACGTGGCATGACATCTTAAATGCTGACTTCACCCTAACATGCACCTAGCTATTTTTTAAAACCTTCACAACCAACAGAATTAAAAGATTTCATGTTTTCACAACACAGTGCAACACAATTTGCTGTTATACTATTTTACAGTCAATATCCCTGAAGAAACTGCGTCAATGTGGGATTTCTTACAGCTGTATTTCTTTAAATGAGTCCTTCCCGACTGCAAACATAATGCAGTTTATGCACAGTACGTATTCAGTCAACCTGCTGTTTTCGTCTACAGCCAACAGAAATGTACTCCACACATCGCTTTTCACACCCTCCAGTTTCATCAATGTGTACTCATTGGTATGAGTCTTACTTCTTACTGCACTGGCTTCCTCACGCTGCGTGGTTACAGTCACTCACAAACTACGAATGTGAAGCCTGTACTGCCTGTAGTCGTACACGAATAAAGACTCTTTTAACGTCTGACTTATCAAACGTTACCCATGATTTTGTCATGACTTCTATACTAGGCTACATTAAATGTTGGGAGCAGCCTATCCAGTTAGGCTGTGCTCTGCTAACCTTCCATTTTGTGTTAGCTTATTAGAGATCAGAGATGAGCTCCGTATACTCGTTTTAAGGTCACCAGCGAGTCGTGTGACGTCATCTCAGAACCAGCCGTCTTCTTGTGCCCGTGGACTCAACACACGGGTCCCCGCCGCAGCACATTCGTCACCTGGGTCTGTTGTCGGGTACAAGTGCACTCGAATCGCTCAGAAGGGAGAGCTAGAACAGGAGTTCGCAAGTAGAATCACGGAGTCGCGGCATTCCCGCAACATACGCAACCGTTTGGAAAGAAATTTCCATCATTAAACTAAAAATTACTATTCCATGATTTCGGCTTTATAGTCATTCTCGAGCGTAAGTCAAAATGTTACAAAATGCCCTGCCTGCCTGAACGACAGAAGTAGGTTATATTGTATAACAATATAACGATTGATCGATTGGTATTGCATTTTGTTCTGTTTATACACACATTTACACAGATAAAACTTTTTTGAAGATTGCTGTAAATTTATTTCAGTATTTAATATTTATTCGGCTGACTGTGTTGCCGCAGTATTAACACCGGTTCCCGTCAGATCACTGAAGTTAAGCGCTGTCGGGCTTGGCTAGCACTTGGATGGGTCACCGTCAGGGTCTGCCGAGTGCTGTAGGCTAGCGATGTGCACTCAGCCCTTGTGAAGCCAATTGAGGAGCTACTTAACTGAGAAAGTTGAGGCTCCAGTAACGAAAACTGACAACGGCCGGGAGAGCAATGTGCTGACCACATGCCCGTCCATATACGCATCCAGTGACGAGTATCGGTTGGGGTCGACACGGCGGCCGGTCGGTACCGTTGAGCCTCTGGATGCCTGCTCAGACAGAGTTTGTTTAAAATCTGTTCAGAGAATGTCTAACGATTATGTTGATGTATATACACTTTCGAGGAGTTAACAGAAAACATGACATGAGGATGAAGTGCTATGTCTAAATGGTGATTAATTATTAAAGAAATTACAGGTATGAATAAACTACACAACTCACTGTTAGCCCATGAACGCAAGTTGCCATGACGAAATGAACACAGAATTTTTTTGTCTCAGGAATATAACAGTGATGTTGCTCTGTGCCCAGTTTTCGTTCGAAACAGCACGTATGTTTTCTGATGGTGGAGGTTGAATAAAGAAGATTACGATAATTTTGTTTGTTTAGGACGAAAATTGTATTTTTTCGTCTCAAACTTCGACTATACCGTCAAACTTACTCCAGATTTCACTCTTCGTCTGATGGAAAACATTTGCAATAGTGTACTTAGCATCAATTAATTTTCGTCTTACACCCTATAAAATCTCACAAAAACAGCTTCGTTAAAAGTAATCTGACGCCCACAATATGGCATTTCGCCCTGTTAGCGCTACTTTACAGTCACGACTAGAGTTCCACTCATGCATGCTTCAGTACATGCGCGTCCGCAAGATGTCCTTTTTCTGTTCACCTCTGCGCATGCCCATTTATTTTCAACAGTGCAAGTACCGTTAAGCTCTTTGGTTCTCATCTTTGGTGGGAATTTATGCTCTTTTCAGCAGGCGACAGGCGGTTGCAGCCCAGGGTGTTCGATTGTGTAGTGCATTGAGTTATGCTATGACGCGATTTATGTGCAAAACTGTATTTTGACTCCAAAGGAAGCACGCTTAAAGTTATAGATGATTCCAGACAAAGAAAAGCCGTACGGAATGGCGCTTTCAAAGATTATTTAAATAAAAATTTTAGATATGATATCCTGAGTGCCAAGTATTAGATAAAAAGTCTCCGATCGTATTACCGTAAAGAATAAAATTGCGGAAGTTTCGAAGTAGGAAGACATAGAAGAATAAGCCAGAAAATTTAGAAAAGTAAATTTGTAGAACCGCGGACGAATATCCGTGCTATAGCGGCTTACAGCACAGCAACTGTGGAGCCTTACATCAGAAGAGAAGAAATGTTATGGTAAGTGTAGGTCCTCAATAAACTACTAAAAATGGAAATAAAGGCCACTCATGGCGCCAAAAATACAAATTGGAAAACGCAACCTCCGTTCTAGTGGATTTTGGCGCCTATAAGCCACGCGGGATTAGCCGAGCTGTCAAAGGCGCTGCAGTCATGGGCTGTGCGGGTGGTCCCAGCGGAGGTTCGAGTCCTCCCTCGGGCATGGGTGTGTGTGTTTGTCCTTAGGATAATTTAGGTTAAGTAGTGTGGAAGCTTAGGGACTGATGACCTTAGCAGGTAATTCCCATAAGATTTCACACACATTTGATCTTTTCTTTCTTTTTTTTTTTGCGTCTGTGAAATTCCCAAAGTCGTCGAGTCGAAGGTTGTTTAACTACATATAATATTTATTGATTTAACTTGAGTAAATCAGTTTTTTGTAAAATAAAACTCAAGTGACGCATTCAACGTTAATTAACATTCACATAAAGACTAGGAACCAACCTTAAATATTCGACAGTTTAGGAATAATCACTGAAATACTTTGTTTTGAAATGTGAAATAAATACACTCCTGGAAATGGAAAAAAGAACACATTGACACCGGTGTGTCAGACCCACCATACTTGCTCCGGACACTGCGAGAGGGCTGTACAAGCAATGATCACACGCACGGCACAGCGGACACACCAGGAACCGCGGTGTTGGCCGTAGAATGGCGCTAGCTGCGCAGCATTTGTGCACCGCCGCCGTCAGTGTCAGCCAGTTTGCCGTGGCATACGGAGCTCCATCGCAGTCTTTAACACTGGTAGCATGCCGCGACAGCGTCGACGTGAACCGTATGTGCAGTTGACGGACTTTGAGCGAGGGCGTATTGTGGGCATGCGGGAGGCCGGGTGTACGTACCGCCGAATTGCTCAACACGTGGGGCGTGAGGTCTCCACAGTACATCGATGTTGTCGCCAGTGGTCGGCGGAAGGTGCACGTGCCCGTCGACCTGGAACCGGACCGCAGCGACGCACGGATGCACGCCAAGACCGTAGGATCCTACGCAGTGCCGTAGGGGACCGCACCGACACTTCCCAGCAAATTATGGACACTGTTGCTCCTGGGGTTTCGGCGAGGACCATTCGCAACCGTCTCCATGAAGCTGGGCTACGGTCCCGCACACCGTTAGGCCGTCTTCCGCTCACGCCCCAACATCGTGCAGCCCGCCTCCAGTGGTGTCGCGACAGGCGTGAATGGAGGGACGAATGGAGACGTGTCGTCTTCAGCGATGAGAGTCGCTTCTGCCTTGGTGCCAATGATGGTCGTATGCGTGTTTGGCGCCGTGCAGGTGAGCGCCACAATCAGGACTGCATACGACCGAGGCACACAGGGCCAACACCCGGCATCATGGTGTGGGGAGCGATCTCCTACACTGGCCGTACACCTCTGGTGATCGTCGAGGGGACACTGAATAGTGCACGGTACATCCAAACCGTCATCGAACCCATCGTTCTACCATTCCTAGACCGGCAAGGGAACTTGCTGTTCCAACAGGACAATGCACGTCCGCATGTATCCCGTGCCACCCAAGTGCTCTAGAAGGTGTAAGTCAACTACCCTGGCCAGCAAGATCTCCGGATCGGTCCCCCATTGAGCATGTTTGGGACTGGATGAAGCGTCGTCTCACGTGGTCTGCACGTCCAGCACGAACGCTGGTCCAACTGAGTCGCCAGGTGGAAATGGCATGGCAAGCCGTTCCACAGGACTACATCCAGCATCTCTACGATCGTCTCCATGGGAGAATAGCAGCCTGCATTGCTGCGAAAGGTGGATATACACTGTACTAGTGCCGACATTGTGCATGCTCTGTTGCCTGTGTCTATGTGCCTGTGGTTCTGTCAGTGTGATCATGTGATGTATCTGACCCCAGGAATGTGTCAATAAAGTTTCCCCTTCCTGGGACAATGAATTCACGGTGTTCTTATTTGAATTTCCAGGAGTGTAGTTCAAACTGATATATTAGTCGACAGTTACTAGCTAGCAGTTTCCCAAGCATAAAATCTAAAATCAAATAATTGACTGTCAACATTTCGTATTTATAGTACCCCTGTTTTTTGGCCCGCCCAGTTGGCCGTGCGGTCTAACGAACTGCTTTCCGAGCGGGAAGGAGCGCCGGTCCCCGGTACGAATCCGCCCGGCGGATTTGTGTCGAGGTCCGGTGAACCGGCCAGTCTGTGGATGATTTTTAGGCGGTTTTCCATCTGCCTCGGCGAATGCGGGCTGGTTCCCCTTATTCCGCCTCACCTACACTATGTCGGCGATTGCTGCGCAAACAAGTTCTCCACGTACGCGTACACCGCCATTACTCTACCATGCAAGCATAGGAGTTCGGTGTGGGGCGGCGGAGGGGTGAAGTGGACTGCGGTAGTCGTCGTGGGGTTGCGGACCACTGCGACTGCGGCGGGGACGGAGCCTCTGCATCGTTTCTAAGTCCCCGGTTAACATAACGCAACACAACATAACATAACATAACCCCTGTTTTTACCTACAGTCGCTTTTGCATTTTCATTTTCTGTCATCTTTTCATCAAAATAAATGCAGCACAAGCTCCCAATCAAAGGAGGAGGACCGTAGCAGACTGCTCGCGCAGTGAGAACGCCCATGCGTACATGCGTTCATGCGTTCTTCCCATAAATTTTTCTGCGTGCTCTTTTCTTCCCATGTGTCTGCGACTGCGCAAGAGAAAAGAGGCATCTTAAGAGAGAACGACCGCAGTGCCGCAATTCAAGTCTCATTGCACTCGCGGAGCTACAGGGGGAACGAAGGAAGGTAACAGCGGCGTCTTGATCTGTGAAGTATGCGACCAGAGCATTAGTAGACTTGTGCTCGCTCTGTTTCTGATCTCAATGGCTTACTCGGTCACGCAGGACTCTAGTCTGAAAGTGGTTCTGCGAGCCCTCTGCCACGCACTTCAGTGCGAGCTGCAGTGTAAGCATGTAGTTTGACGAACGACAGTTCACTTACTGAATGGTGCTGAGCTACAGAGACAACGGCTCAGCAGATTGTGGTCTCGGGATCGCGTTCTCGCTTCCCGGGGACGGGGTCCTGGTCTCGATTCCCGGGGGCTACAGGGATTTTAATTTGCCTCGAAATGACTGGTTGTTTGTGTTGTCCTCATCATTTCATCACCACCATTCATGAGAGTGACTGGACTGAGCAAAGGTTGGGAATTTGTACGGGCGCTGATAACCGCGTATCTGAGCGCCCCACAAACCAAACATCATCATCGTCATGAGAGACAACGTAATGCAGCTGGAGCTGCAAGCGGCGCCACAGCGCAAAATGGTTGAACGGGAGAGGCTGCGTGTTTGGCGGACGTCGGGAAGGGAAATTAGCAGGTCGTCCCTACAGCGACCGCGAGCGCAGACAATTTCCGCCCTGCGGGCGTCCTGGAGCGCGGCCTGATCCGGCTCCAGAGCAGGACACTTTGCAAAAGGGGCTAACGAAGGCCACATGTTAACGAGAAAGCAGCCACTCTACAGCCAGACTCCGTAACACTTTTCACATCCTGGTTAACACATATTAGAGGAAAATGAGCACCTGTAAAGAGGAGAAATAAGTACTCAGTTATTAAATATGGCAGCGAAGATCAGTAAAGGAAATGACTGAAAACGGGTGAAATAAGAATTCTCTGTTCGCAACGAAAATAGTGAGTCTGACCGACAGGGTGATCTGTGTTCGAGGAATATTACTGTATCAAACAAATTTTTAGCATAACAGGGCAGTCTTAGATGAGGTAAATTGCAGCAAGTAAATAAAAGCCATCAGGTGCTGTGTCCAAATTGCCTGTGCTCATCACAGCCACGCCATGTATCGGGGGAGGATTGAGGTTTAAAATTCTGTATCTACATTGCATGCATGGGTGTCCGCAATTTGAGAGGGGGAGGGGGGGGGGGAGGGAAGGTATAGGGCGGCAGTTGGCCGATCTATCTGGAATCTGGAGTACAGAGCCTTTATTCACTACGTATTTCTGGTACAATTGTCATACCTTTCAGTTCCTTGGGACATAATAAGATCTTTGTGTCACGAATAAATTTAGTTCAGTGGCATGATAAATGTGGAAACCGACCAATTACGTAATATCAGAAACGGCAATGTTACAGTATTTCCCTCACCTGAATAAATTTCTGCTGATGCTCATAACTGCATGATAATATTCCTCAAGCAAGTATGCAATATGGAGAAGGTGAAAGAAGCCTCGCCATGTCACGGATTGTACGGCCTCTCCCGCAGGAGGTTCGAGTCCTCCATCGGGCACGAGTGTGTGTGTTGTTCTTAGCACAAGTTAGTTTGAGTTAACTTAGCAGTGTGTAAGTCTAGAAACCGATGTCCTTAGCAGTTTGGTCCCTTAGGAATTCACACAAATTTGAACATTTTTGAAAGAAGTCTCACAAAAAAGATCTATTCCGAACGTATCGACCTTTAGATATAAGACCACCGTTTTATATCGATCCAGAATGCTAAATTTACAGATACATCCATAGCTACTACGTGGAAACAGCCAACGAAGGAGAAAACCAATTAAGGTAATCCTCAGCAACACGCAGTACGCCCCTAATCCACACAAAAATAGACCACAGGTCTGAAGAAACGTCCAGGGGAATATTATAATCTGGGTAGAAGTCATTACCGAAATCTACACAGCTATTGCTAAGAAATGAAGAGTTAAACTGATCCTTACAGCTTTATGAGAAATATACAAAGCTGGAGCAAATGTGACACACATATGTCTGTACAAGAAAACGATTACAATTTGAAATTCGGTGAGAAAAACTGTCGTTTGACCAATACTTGAATATTGCTCTTCCTTGTGGGATTTGTATAAGATAGGATTGGTAGATAAAACAGATGAGATTTAAAGGGAAGCATCACTTTTCCTTACAGGTTCATTCAGTAAGCACGAAAGTGCCACAGAGATCCTCAGCCAATTCCAGTGGCAGATGCTGCAAGAGAGGAATTCTGCGTCACGGTATGGACTACGGTTAAAGTTCTGAAAGCGTACTTTCCTAGAAGAGACAACCAGTGTATTGTTTTCCTCTATGTGTATCCCACAAAAAGAGCACGAAGGTAAAATTAAAGGGATTCGAGCCCAAACAGGGGATTACCAGCAATAGTTTTTCCAGCAAACGATATGCGACTGGAACATGAGAAAGGAGAAGTGACAGTGGTGCACAAAGTACCCTCTGCCACACACCGTAAGAAGGGCTTGCGGAGTATAGATCTAGGTGTAGATGTACATATTTATCATCAAATGGTGCAAATAGCTCTGAACACTATGGGACTTAACATTTGAGGTCATCAGTCCCCTAGACTTACTTAACTACTTAAACCTAAGGACATCACACACATCGATGCCCGAAGCAGGATTCGAACCTGCGACCGTAACAGCGAGGTTTCTGACTCAAGCGCTTAGAACCGCTCGGCCACAACAGCCTGCATTTATCATCAAGAGAACCTTCAATCTGGCTGCAAAATTTTGGCACCGCTTGTGACATTTAACAAGGTTCTCTCGATTTATCATCAAGAGAACCTTGTTAAATGTCATAAGCCATGTCTTGATTTATCATCAAGAGAACCTTCTTAAATGTCATAAGCGGTAACTAAATTTTGCAACCAGATTGAAAATTTTTCTGAATGCCTTTGCCTGGCTTGTCGACCATTTGATGTTTTCTTTCTCGTCAGCAGCTCTGACTTAGAGGACTTGACTGGCGTTTTGTCACTGCAACCGTATAGTCTGATATTTCGTGTAGGATACCGACAGTGAACAACTGTGTGTGTGTGTGTGTGTGTGTGTGTGTGTGTGTGTGCGGCTCTCGAGACAGGATAAAAAGTGAAGTTGTCATCAACCTGAAAGTTTGTTTGAACGCTACAGTGCTTTACTAGATAGAGTCCTATTGGAGGTATTATGCCGCTGCCTTCTTCCAACTGTTGTGCAGTAGAATAATTTTATTGTGCAAGCTTAAAATTTTGTTATCTCTAACACATGAGTTCAGTATTTCAGCGCTGGGCTCGTGTTCCGATCGGTATGTCAACAATCCGTATTATCGCTACAACAGACCTCGGGAGGGGCAGAGAGAAATGCAAATACTACTGTACTACTTAAGAAGGCACTGTCAGGTTAATACCACCTAACTTCAGGGCCCGAGCGCCACTACAAAATCAAATGTAGATAGAAAGGACCAAGTTCAGCGACCCGGAATCATTATTGAAATTACCAAAAGCGAAGCAAGGAGCGCTGACAGTTCCGATAAATGAGGACTAATGTACTCATACATCAAGAGCCACTTCGTCATAGCCGCGGTCTGGACCCATTAAATAGAGGGGCTTTCGGAGTTCAAGAACGTATTCTGTCGTGCTGCCATTCTGTCCACATCGCTGGGACCAGTGAGAATGTCGAGTTTGAGTGAAACCGTGGGTAGCACTCTGATCGGTGGTGGCCAGCCTGCTACTTGCTTGCTGACTCCGATAGCGAGATGCAGCCAACCCAATGCATACCACAGCTGTGGCCTGCCACTGCTGCCCACTGGGTCACAATGAATGAGGAGACTGGGGAACGGCGAACCCTCCTCCACTAATGGGTCATCGCAGATTATCTCCAAGCTGCCATCTTCGCATTGGCCAGGCTAGGCCAGGCCGCTCGGGCTCTTGGCCGATCTGTGGGCACCTGCTGCAGTCTTGGTCCATCCATGGTGCGTGACCAGTGCCTAGTCTTCACGCAAACTGGCATACTGGACTATAATCAGCAGTCTGCACCTGAAATCACAACGGGCTGTCGAGAGCGCTAAGGCGGCAGCTGTACTGGATCATCGCAAAACATCTGGGCATGAAGCGAGAGCCACACCTCACCAATAACGCTAGAAGCATAGCACACAGCGTGAAACGTCCCCTTTGAAAAATTATTCACGACTGTGCTTAAGCTGACACACAATATTTTTTAGCGCAACGCAATCTGACTTTCAAAAATCCCTACAAAAGAATGGCCCTGACTAACATTAACCTATACCTTTCACAAATCACTTACCTCACAAAAATCTTCGTTACTCGAACTACTGCAATACAGCGAGCGCCACTACTGCCAGCTAAATAAAAGATTCAAACTACTGAAGGCACTAACTACTGATAGGCATAGTTAGCAAATGAAAGATTTTAATACAGAATAAACAATGTATTTACCTTAATAGTCATAAAATATATATATCAGTTCGTGACACCAATTCTTACAAATTTCAACACTCCGCCATCTCTCTCCCCACGTCCACCACTGCTGGCGGCTCACCTCCAACTGCCCAACACTACGCGCTGTTAGCATCCAGCTGCCGCTGCCCGACACTACAATGGCAGACAACAATGCAAACCAGCCACAGACTGCACACGGCACAGCCAGTGATTTTTATACAGAGCGCTACGTGGCGGCGGCGTTACCAATAAAAAAACCTAAACAGCCTACTTACATAGCCCCCATGCTCCCCACAAAAAAATTTACAAATTGTTTTGGGCAGTGGCCAATACAGATTTGAAATTTTTTTTTCATAATTACAATGACAAAGAAATGAAATGCACACACTTATCGATACAATGTTGGTCAAAAGCTAAAATTTTCTCACAGTCCATAAAGACAGTCCTGATCATTCATGAAAGTAAAATTGCAGTGTTTTTCTCAAAGTCTGAGTAGTAAAAGAAAATGCACACGGAGGTAGTGGATTTCCATGCAGTCTTGAAGAAGTAGTGTTGTCCTTTCAACGGAAAGACAGTGCTGACTCTTGACATGCAGACAGGTAATGGGCCACAAAAGAGTCAGTCGACGTTGAAGACTATCGGTAGGTAGGTCATCACAGAGCAGACCCACTGTAGTCCTGGTAGAGATTGTTGTATTGGTGGGCCACCAGAGGTGCAGACCCACTGCAGTCCTTGTAGAAATATTGGTATTGGTGGGTCATCAAAGGTGTAGACCCACTGTAGACCTTGTAGAGATGGCTAGCAGCCAACTGTTGCGACTGTGCAGGTGCACAATCACCACCGAAGAGTCTTGTGGACAATATAGCAAGTCCATAAACCACCACTTGTCCACTCACAAAGAATTTGTTTGAAATGTCCTTACAACCAGCAATGCTGTTATCCAGTCCCTTACTGAATTATTAAAACACGTGCAAACACTATCAGTCCCTACTTCTCACATATTGTCCATATACTATGACCAACAGAAACGTGTGCAGTGAAATGTAATTTACAAGTTACTTAATATGATGAACTGGTGTCAATTACAATTTTATAACATAAGAATACAATAACAAAGGTACAAAATATATCATTAAAAACATAGCAATACAGATAACATTTGTAGTAGTACAGGCTTTACAAAAGAATCGAAATAGCAAATACATCAGTGTTACAAAAATTACGACATAAGTACATACATAAAAGATCAGAATAACTTTTGAAACATCAACATCACACATGAGCATTAGAACAAAACAGAATAAATAATGTGTAAACATCTTTACAAAGTAAATAACCTGTTATTAATGCAAATTATATTTGAGGATAACAGTATTCCTCATCATAGTGAATGTAGCTGAATATTAGAAAATTCTACAACATAAGTCTTATCAGATAAACATATAAAGACAGGAAGAACATAAATACACAACACATAGTGGGGTAACACAAGGAAAGGGCAGGGTTTGTTTTACTGCAGTATTTTGCAAACAAAACTTTCTTTACTTCTCGGAAATCTCCCTTCGTTCTTCATTATTTCCAAAAAGTCCTATCTATACCTGCTTTCTGTACTTTTCTCATATAACCTCTCAGTGCATTTCTTCAAATCCATCGCAACTCATTCTCTTATATAGGCTACCCCCTCTTAAGCTAACTTAAATCTACTGAGCTCAGATGTTTAACTAAGGGACGAGGCAATGCAGCAGCACAAAACAATTTACTCAAACAGCAATGATAAAAAAATGGAAATTGGCAAAATAGGCAGCAATATTACAACTAATATAAGGCAATGCACAGCAAACAAGAAAAATAAATCAGTAATAAAATTGGCTTAACCTAGTAATACAAAGTGACATTCAGTAGCACTATGAATGGCAAACAGCCGCAGCAAATGCTATAACTTATACCTAAACATGACAAAGCTCAAGCACAAAAAGTGTTATACTAAAGACAACAATGCAGATAAGGACAATGTCTATTCACATCTTAATGTCTATGCAATTAAAGTGGTGCACCACAAAAACTAATGCTACAACAAATTACCAAGTACTTGAAAAGAAAATTATATATACAGTTACTGTTGTTAGTCGCTTCTTAGTGCTCTTTCCATTCCAAGACCTCCTTTTTCGAAGAATGTGGATCATAAAATAAGTATTTAATAGATCTGTTGACAGAAAGTGTTCACATTAGCAAATGCATTTAATTTTATTTAATAAAACCAATGCTGCAACACAGCTGGAAACCAGATAGCAAATGAAATAAGCAACTATGTACAAAGCATAAAAATATCATCCAATAGTCATGCGACATTTCATAAGTTAGTATAATTCTCTCAACTCTCGTAGAAAGACGTTTGTTATAATCAGGTGTCAGATGTATCTATCTTTCTCAATAATGAACGTGTCGTATTTGCGGTTCTTTCTACAAAGGAATGTCAATAGCGAGGATAATGGCCTCTTTTTTTTTTTCTTTGTGCCTCTGAAAGGCACACACTAATGGCTTCTTTCCAGGTGGCTGTCGCGCAGCTAGGTGCCCACGACGCATTACGTGCACGTGGTCACTTAACTGTCTTACCGAAATATTTACGACATCAATTTCTGCTACAGTACCAGTCTCATATAAAAATATTTTCACAGGTTGAGAATTTGCGTTACAAATGTGTAGAAAATAAAATCCTATGAATATAACAGTGTCCAAAAAATTTTCGTCAGCATTGTAATACATTCACGCATTTACATACATTTCATAACTCTTAAAGTAAGATTCTTGGTTTCCAACAACCTTTTTCACAAACCAGAGTCCCTAACCACTACTTATTATTCCTTACCTTATTCGTCGACACTTCTTCAATATTTCATCATAAAAGATACGTAGCATAATCAAATAACTCATATAGCATCAGCTTATTGATCATAAACATGCCGCAACAGCATAATACACATCGTCATCGTAATAATAACACCATAACACCTCAGTCAAATTATCAAAATCGTCGTAGCTTCCTCCAATAATTTCAAAACCTAAAAAAAATTCTCTGCTCATGTCAAAAGTGTCATCTACCTCAAACGTACTTTAAACATCGTGATCTCATACCAAATACATCATTCATAGTATAACAATGGTTCTGAAAAAATATGAACTGTTCACAAAGTACAGACAAAATACAATTTCATAAGTGTGAAGTTATCCAACGGTGCAATAACGTAAACATCTGTCACTGATGAAGTAAAATAAATGTTTGTCTCTCAGTTAAATGATCAGATAGCTGTGTAATTCTGTGTTAGAGAAATATGGTACCGATGTGTAAAATTGTATAAGCAAATACCATATTAGCTAGGATTCCTTGTGCTTGCCACACACATGGTACACAAAGTAAGCGTGTACCTCCCTGAGGATTAATGTAATTATATCCTCAGGTGTTACAGATTACAGCAATGGAGTGAAAAGTATCACGGAAAACCTTTGTATCATTGTACTCCAAATATCTTTAAAAATAAATGTTTTAAGTACAAAATTAATCACTCAAATACGTGTACTGTAGCGATAAACTGTGGGTCTTGTTGTAAGATAATTATGTGGAAGTGTCGTAGTTATCGTCCTCTGTAGGCAAAGTTCTGCTGAAGTCAATGTACTTACCTCGTAATAAACGAAGTGAATTATTTTGCGTATAAATATCTTAGTTATTACGCTTATTGCCGTGATGAAGAAAGTACTGTGCTGTAACGTATTGCTGTGCTATGGAAAAGGCTGTCTAATTGTAGCTATACCACAAAAGTTACCACTAAAACATGTTTTACTTTCCAGAATAATTCAGAAAAACTGTGCAGATATAAAACAGATACACCGCAAAAGCACAATGTAAATTGTGTCACACATTAGTAGCGTCGTGATATAGTCGTGTAGCTATCAAAGACTATGTAAGTAGGCTGTTTAGGTTTTTTTTATTGGTAACGCCGCCGCCACGTATAAAAATCACTGGCTGTGCCGTGTGCAGTCTGTGGCTGGTTTGCATTGTTGTCTGCCATTGTAGTGTCGGGCAGCGGCAGCTGGATGCTAACAGCGCGTAGTGTTGGGCAGTTGGAGGTGAGCCGCCAGCAGTGGTGGACGTGGGGAGAGAGATGGCGGAGTGTTGAAATTTGTAAGAATTGGTGTCACGAACTGATATATATATTTTATGACTATTAAGGTAAATACATTGTTTATTCTGTATTAAAATCTTTCATTTGCTAACTATGCCTATCAGTAGTTAGTGCCTTCAGTAGTTTGAATCTTTTATTTAGCTGGCAGTAGTGGCGCTCGCTGTATTGCAGTAGTTCGAGTAACGAAGATTTTTGTGAGGTAAGTGATTTGTGAAAGGTATAGGTTAATGTTAGTCAGGGCCATTCTTTTGTAGGGATTTTTGAAAGTCAGACTGCGTTGCGCTAAAAAATATTGTGTGTCAGCTTAAGCACAGTCGTGAATAATTTTTCAAAGGGGACGTTTCAAGCGGTGGCATTAGCCTGGGGCGGCGACATCAAGATTCACTGTTTTATGCTTGATCTGTGTTCAATTTTTGATGGGCTGTCTGCTGGACACTCTTGCCAATAAGGCTGAGGGGGTGCGATGGGGAGTTTCCCTTGTTAGAATGCAAGTAGACCTACATTAGGCTCAGACTGTTGTATTTATTAATATTTTTGTAAAAGGCATGAAAAGGATTATACTTATAGCGTCCAAGGTGTCTCTGCAAATAAAATTCCAAGAAGCTACTACAATTAAAGTGTATAGGTAAAATGGCGACATTTATAACGTGTACGAGATGTCGAGAAAATTACTGGTTCCACTGTTTCTACTATTCTCAGTTGTAGGATAACAAAAGTACCTAACATTATATACGAAGTTCTCATGTAAGGCTTACTGTCCCTTCTTCGAAATTTACACTTAATTCCTAGTTTTGCTTTGCCTTTCCGTACATACCTTTTACGGAAATAGTCATGAATACAATACACTGAAAATTATTTTAGTTTATAAGCAGTGTGCGTACCCTGAAAACTGAAAATAGGGACTCGACTCTACAACGTGTGCTAATTGAGCTACGTCAACGGCTATCTGGAACTTACATGGCTCATGGCTCCCCGGACAAATATGCTACTTTTTTATAAACGCTTGGCCACGTGGACCACCCACTTGTTTCGTTTTCATTTCTGGCCAAATTGGTGATAACGAGCAGCTCGGTCCCCTTATAAGTGAAAATAGGTGTAAGAACAGCGGGTCACATGGTCGATTTCAGTGTGGGTTATGACCTAAGCAGGGATTGATTCAAAAATTTCGTTTTGACTTTACGCAGGAAACGCAGCAAACACAAAGCAAGTTATTAAATTTGTGAAATTAAATTTTATTGGAAGTTACCAGTAGCAGTATAGAACACATTACAAAAGTACGTCTTTCTGAACAGGGCCCCCGCAGTTCATAAGTGGTACGTGTCCCGAGCTACCTTAAACCTCCACCGTAATTGAGATAATAACTGTTTCCTTGTAGAAGTGTAGTTGCGTGACGCATGTGCATAGCGCACTTTTCCTTTAAGGGCGTGCAAGCCCGCTAAGGACAACAGCTTAATCCTGCCCGGCTCTAGTCCCGGCAGAGACCCCAGTAATTGGTTACCTGCCAGCCAAGGACCGCAGGCTGCGCTCGGCTCTCTGGCCGCCACAAATCCGATAATCAAGTTAGCAGTCGGCGACACGGTCATACGCCCCACTGGTGCCGCTGCTGCTGCCCCTGTCCAGGCCGTAGCTTAAGCGCCGGGCAGCGGTTGCGGGTGGGCGGAGAGATCGCGGTTAAGCCAACCTCCTGGACAAGCCGCTAACTCACTGCTGCACACTCTCTCCGCAGCCGCACTGCAGTGGCATCTAACCCCACGCGATATTACCACCGCATTCTAGCACCCAGCGAGGTGCCGCAGTGGTTAACACACTGGACTCTCATTCGGGCAGACGACGCTTCAAACCCGCGTCCGTCCGTTCGGTCTTAGGTTTTCCATGATATACCTAAATAGCTCGAGGTAAATGCCGAGATGTTTCCTTTGAAAAGGGCACGGCTGATTTCCTTCCCCATCCTTAACACAAACCGAGCTTGTGCTCTGTCTCTAATGACCTCGATGTCTGTGGGACGTTAAGCGTACTCTTCCTTCTTTACAACATTCTAGCGCTGCTGTCCCCCCTGCAGCGAAGTGACAGAAGCAAATGGCTTTAAGAAATACAGGGTGTCTTTCCCTGATTACGTAAATTGATAACTAAGGCTAGAAGTAAGATACAAATATGAAACTGGTGTCTAATTGTTTACAAACTATCAAAGTTTTTTTTCACACATCAGTAAACTTCCACACGAGCACCCTTGGTAGCACGTAGCACAAAGCACATCTAGGCGATATTCAGTTTCCGTCCACACATTAGCCAACATCACTGGATGGATCGATTCAACGACTTTGGTTATCCGTTGCGGCAGTTTCATGATCTGGCACACGTGTTCGATACACCTCGTCATAAACCCATAAAAAGAAATTTAATGGGGTTATGTCAGGAGAGCGTGGAGGCCAAACCGTTGGCCCATCACGACCAATCCGTCGCCTAGGCAAGGTCATATCTAGATAGGCACGGACGTCCAAACCCCAATGAGGCGGTGCACCGTCTTGCTGAAACATCGGGGTGATACTGAAGCAGCTGAGGACCAGCATACAGTTGCAACTTGTCCAGATACACTGCAGATGTGGTGCTAGCCTCAGCGAAGAAGAATGGCCCGATATTTCGATCGTGCAATAGCGCGCTCCAAACATTCACCTTTGGACTATCTCTGGTGCACTCCATGACCTCGCCAGGGAGTTGTGAATCCCAAATGCGCACATTATGGCGATTCACTACTCCACTGACAGAAAAGGTCGCTTCGTCGGAAAAGGTAATTCGTCTGAGATAACCATCATCGTCCTCAATACGTGATAACATTTCGACCGCAAAGTCATATCGACGTGTACTGTAATTGGGCAACAAGGCGTGAACGATTAGCACTTTGTATGCACGCAACAGTAAACGTTTGTGTAAAATGTCATGGAGAGAGCTTTTTGGCACCTGTAATACACGTGAGGCCCTGCGCAATGATTTCTTCGGACTTCGCAGGAAAGACTGCCTTACAGCTTCCACCCTGTCTGCTGAGGTTCTTGGTCGACCAGACCTCGGAAGGTCAGCAACCGATCCTGTGTTCTTGAACTTCTCATACCAGGCTTTAATGCTCTTGACATCAAGTGGATTCCTTCCAAATGTTGTCTGGAAGTGTCTCTGCACTGTGGTTGGTGATCGTGTCTCATGGTACCACAGGACACACTGTGCCTTCTCCTGATTGGTTAACATGGCTTGTTGGGCACTGTACCTCATCCACTACTTACGTACTGTGAACCTAAAACAGGAACAAACTTTGATAGTTGCAAACAATTTGACACAAGTTTCATATTTGTATCTTACTTCTAGCCTGAGTTATCAATTTATGTAATCAGGGAAAGACTTTTCGGACGCCCTGTATTGTTTCGTCTGTAATGGACCCTCTTTTTAAGAGCCGTGACGGATTAATAACGGCATCGTTCTGCGTCCATACGAGGTACATCTCTACTCCGCAAATCCGGTTGCGGAGTGTGGTGGAGGACACTCTGGTCTCACTATAATTTTCTCCTTTCTTGTTCCAGTAGTGTACGGTGAATGGGAAGATAGATTGTCGGTAAGCCTCCGTACGACTTCTCGTCGTGTTCATGTCGCGACATCAAAATGGAAAGAAATAGTGTGCCGTCCGACTCATTCCGGAAATTTAACAAAGAACATCTTTTTTATTAACAACGCCTCTTTCGAATCGTCTGCGGCTGAAGTTGTTCAGCATCCTATGAAACTTTCTCGCCGACTAAACGGTCGTGTAACGGAACGCACTGCTCTTCGTTGGATCTTTTCTACCTCTTGTTGTAACACTTTCCTCCCCAAACTATGAAAAACTACATCAAAGAATTCAATAATTGGAGAGAATATTACCAAATCAACTAAAAATAGATAAGTGTATAGTAATATAAACATTGTAACGTAATTGTTTTGATTCATATACAAAACAAAACTGGGATTTCTGATTCCCGTCAGGATATCTACATATATACTCCTCTAGCCACCAACCGGTGTGTGGCGGAGGGCACAATTCGCGCCAAATTCATATTCCCCCCCCCCTCCCCCCACCACCTCTGTTCCACTCGCAGATCGCGCGAGGGAAAAACGACCGTCTGAACGCCTCAGTACGAGCTCTAATTTCCCTTATCTTCGAATGAATATCATTGCGCTATTTGAAAGTTGGTGGTAATAATATATGCTCTACATCCTCAGTGAAGATCGGATTTAGTGAGCAGCCCCTTCCATTTAGCGCGTCGTCTATCTGAAAGTCTGTCCCACTTGAAACTTTCTGCGAGATTTGTAACGCTCTCGTGATGGCTAAATGTACCAGTAACGAATCTTGCCGCTCTTCTTTGGGCCTTTTCAATCTCTTGAATCAGACCCAACTGGT
Source organism: Schistocerca gregaria (assembly GCF_023897955.1). NCBI lineage: Eukaryota > Metazoa > Arthropoda > Insecta > Orthoptera > Acrididae > Schistocerca > Schistocerca gregaria. Next base: position 513,795,016 of record NC_064921.1, on the reverse strand, counting down.
AAGGGCCCCATACAGAGGAACAATTCTCTAAGATTGGGTGAACTAACGTATTGTAAGCTATTTTCTTCGTTGAAGGACTGCATCGCTTCAGTATTCTACCAATAAACCGCAATCTAGAGTTCGCCTTATCCGTTACTTGTGTAATCTGATCATTCCATACAGACGAAAAAAACAACTCACCACGAAGGAATTATCCGAATGGAACGGAAATCGGTAGATGTGTTGTTCACGTACACATAAGCAAATCATTACAATTTAGGGAAACCTTGACGATTTTCTTTTCAAGAGAAGGAGGTTCACAAATAGAATAAATCAATAACTTGTTGGTCCACCTCTAGTCATTGTGCTGTCAGGAGCGACTATGGTAATCGGGGCTCAGTTCGAAGCAAGACCCATCACTGAAGACAATCCTACTAAAATCAATGAGATTCCAAGACGTCTCTGGAGACCCCACGAACAGTGATGGATATCAACCTGGCTGTCGCCTGCCGTAAGGTCCGACGACCGGGAGCGATGGTGTGGAGTGGTGGGGTGCCTTTTCTGCTGATAGCAGGATCCCTTGGTTGTCATCCGCGGCACCCTTCTAGCACAACGGTACGTCGCCGATGTTCTACGCCCCGTTTTGTTGCCCTCCGTGGTAAGCCATCGCAGGCTTACATTTCAGCTAGATATTGACAGACCGCGTATATTGAGTGTCTACTGCGCGTCCTCGCCAAACCCTGCCTTGGCTAGCAAGTTGGCTGGATCCGTCCCCATTTCAGAACGTCTGGGGCATTATTGGCAGAGCCCTCCAATCAGCTCCGGATTTTGACGAACTAACGCGACAAGTGGACAGATTGTGGCACGATGTCACTTCGGAGGACATCCAGCAACTTTGTCAATCAATGCCAAGCCGTATGGCTACTTGCATAAGGGCCAGGCCTGCTGCATTTGTGAAGCTCTTTGATTCTAATAAATCGTCTAGTTATTTTGTTTATTTGTTTGTTTTATTAATTGAAATCTTTTTTTTTTGTCTATACACGTACATCACGTCATCTACCGATTCCGTCCCATTCGGATGATTCCTTTACAGTGTGGCAGGTTTTCTTTGTCAAGAGTATATTCATCGTATTTGATCTGGTTATTTATTTATTGCACTAGTAATATCACTTCACATTAACTAAAACAATACGAAACCAGATTATAAACATCAAATACTCACAGCATTGTTCCTTCACGTCAGCAGGGCAGATACTTTATCACGAAATGCGTAACACAGCGGTATGACAGTCAGTCGATGTTTTCTCTTCTTTGCGGGCAGAGATAACTGTACTATCACACCCAAAGAGTTTTCTGTGCTACAAAAGAGGTAAAAAGATGTCCAGACAGGATGTCAGAGTATGAATCCCACTCTATGATACTTTATGACTCTAGAAAGTGACGGGATTTTCAAGTCCCTCCAGGTAGGAAAGGGTTAGTCCTACTTGGTAAGGATACAAGATTGACGAGTAAAAGTTATGTATCGGTCGAATGAGCATTTTGCGAGCCACGTCTTTCTTGGATGAATTACACTTCCTTCTACCAAGGAATCTCTGCCTGGCAGTTACTTTTCCTACAATTAATTTTATATGGTCATTCCACATTAGGTCGCACCGAATAGTCACTCTTATCTAGTATGCTGTTACCAACGACTTATCGTCAACACCGTAATCGGAAAGTAGTGGATATCATCCCATATTCACGAGCAGTCGCCTTAGGAGACCGTGTACAATACTTTAGAACAATTTATTCTTAAGTACTGGTCCGCTGCCCAACACACTCATCAGGTTAGTCTGTATGAAGAAGGTAGGAAATTACTGCTAGAGTTGTAACCAGTTCTCTTCATTTGTTCGGAAGTACTGCTTACTAACCACGCTACTTAAAGGGAAAACGTCGGAAGAGTGGCGCCGTTGATCTTGCACAACACTGTTGACTAACTTTCACGATAACTGTGAAACAACGTCCAAGTATGACAGCTTGCATTTTGCATAGAAATACGGACGTTATTTTCTCCTCACTCATTAAGTAAATTGAACATGAAAGCAAGTCCTTAATAACAGTACTAGTACCTTCCTCTAATAACTTGGCGTTGACTTGCAGAATATACTGACGTATGTAATATTCAAAAACGGGCGCTGCATGGTGTCCGCTGAAAGAGTTGAGCTTGTACCTGCATTGTACTCTGTCGTTAGACCTCCCAAAAGCGCTACCTGACTCAGGCGGACATACATTTGTCCCCATTGGTATCTGTATAACAGCCTCTCTCCTAATTCACTATTTGACTCAAAAATGGTTCAAATGGCTCTAAGCACAATGGGACTTAACATCTGAGGTCATCAGTCCCCTAGACTTAGAACTACTGAAACCTAATTAACCTAACGACATCACACACATCCATACCCGAGGCAGAATTCGAACCTGCGACCGTAGCAGCAGTGCGGTTCCGGACGGAAGCACCTAGAACCGCTCGGCCACAGCGGCCGGCCACTATTTGGTAGGAAGCATTATAAAACTGTACATATTCTCTTCATTTTCTTTTTTAAACTGTTTACTTTGTGATTTTTACATGTATAAATATAATATATAAAAGAAAACTGTTACGTCAAATGGTTCAAATGGCTCTGAGCACTATGGGACTTAACATCTATGGTCATCAGTCCCCTAGAACTTAGAACTACTTAAACCTAACTAACCTAAGGACAACACACAACACCCAGCCATCACGAGGCAGAGAAAATCCCTGACCCCGCCGGGAATCGAACCCGGGAACCCGGGCATGGGAAGCGAGAACGCTACCGTACGACCACGAGATGCCGGTATCCTGTTACGTCAACTAATACTGTTATTTTACAGGTAATATCATTTCAGTGTACATAACTATATTGCTTTTACATTTATGGTAACTACGGTCCATTAACGAAAATATTACCAACATAAAAATTTTCACGAATACACTGACAATTGACTAGAGTAGCCGTTAAAGGCGGGACTGAGCGGTGTACACTGAGATGACGAATGTCATTGCATTCCTCATAATATCGTGTCGGACCTCATTCTGCCAGCATAGCGCAGCAACATGACGAGGCATGGGCTCAACAAGTCGTTGGAAGTCCTCTGCATAAGTACTGAGCAATGCTACCTCTATAGCTGTCCGTAACTACGATCGGGGTGGCCAAATCATTTGCTCGAATTCGCCAGAATGTTCTTCAAACCGACCTCGAACAACTGTGGTCTGGTGACATGACGCAATGTCATGGGAACATGAAGTCCACGCCGGCCGCTGGTGGCAGAGAGTTCTAGGCGTTTCAGTCTGGAACCGCGAGACCGCTACGGTCGCAGGTTCGAATTCTGCCTCGGGCATGGATGTGTGTGATGTCCTTAGGTTAGTTACGTTTAAGTAGTTCTAAGTTCTAGCAGACTGATGACCTGAGATGTTAAGTCAGAGCCATTTGAACCATGAAGTCCACGAATGGCTGTGAATGGTCTCCAAGCAAGTAGCCGAGCAGAACCATTTGCACTCAATTATCAGTTCACTTGTATCAACGGATCCACTCCATTCCATGTAAATACAGCCCACACCATTATGCAGTCATTACCAGCTTGCATAGTGCCTTCTTGACGACTTAGGTCCATGGCTTCGTAGGGGTTGCGCTGCACTCGAACCTGCAGCTACGCCAGCCGAAATCGGGACTCATCTGACCTGGCCACGATTTTCCAGTCGTCTAGGATCCATTCAATATGGTCAAGAGCCTAGGAGAGTGGCTGCAGGCGATGTCATGCTGTTAGGAAAGGCACTCATGTCGGTCGTCTGCTACCAGAGCCCATTAACGCAGAATTCCGTCGCACTGCCATAAAGGATACATTCTTCGTGTGTCCCATATACTTTTATATAGTTATTTCACGCGGTGTTGCTTGTCTGTTAGCACTGACAACTCTGCGCAAATACCAATGCTCTCGGTCTGTAAGTGAAGGCCGTCGGTCACTGCGTTGTCCGTGGTAAGAGGCAATGCCTCAAATTTGATATTCTCGGCACACTCTTGACGCTGTGGATCTCGGAATATTGAATTCCCTAACGATTTCCGAAATGGAATGTCCCATGTGTCTAGCTGCACCTACCTCTCCGGGTTCAGAGTTTGGTGATTCCTGTCGTACGACCATGGTCACGTCGGAGACTTTTGACGTTAATCACCTTAGTACAAATGACAGATTCACCAATGCACTGCCTTTTTATACCTTGTGTACGTGATGATACCTCAATCTGTTTGTGTGCCCATCGCTATCCCATGACTTTAGTCACCTAAGGGCAAAGACTGCCGAATGTGGCGTGTAGAATTATCGTAGGAAAAGGCAGTATATTTTTTTGTAGAAAAAATTGTTTCTTGATAGCCACGACTAGGAGGAAGAGTTTTTAAAATGTGAATGTGGAAGTTGCAAGCATTAAGAAGTTCGAGGTGGGACTACAAATGTAGACGTATCAGTCACGAGTGTGTTGTGAATTGGTGGAAGATGAAAGGACAAGTACTATTCCGTTAAAAATATTGTCTCAGTAGTGTTATGGCCAAGCTACCGAATGATTAATTTGAAAATGGTAATAATCGGGCGACTTGCTACTCAAAAATGACATCAAGCAGTCGTGCTTGCGCAAAGTGAAATTTCTTCTTCACAGGATTGACCTGATGCAACCTGTGTCGTATCTTTCGAATTTCATTTGAAGCTCATTTACCGCGTGCTTAGGCAAGAAACCGTACTCCGACAAATCTGTACATTTTATTTTATTTCAGTTCTGTGATTTTCACTTAATTAGCACAATATCATCAGCATCCTGTTGAGACCCTGCAGGCTGGTAGAGACAACACCATCACATCGACTGTAGCAATCTCGAGGTATAAGCGTCCATGAGTTACCGAACAGTTGTCAGCCGCCGTCTCGTAGATATGTTGCACATAAACAGAACTCTGACAGCAGGTTACATAAAACAGCATTAGTAAATGATGTCCAAGATGACATTAATTTACTTGAACCTAAAAATTGAAAGGTAGAACCTACCGTCAAACAATAACAGCACAATGGAAATAAACTTCAATTTTACCTCTTGTATAGAAGTGTTATTATAAAACATTTGCATCAAGGACTAACCAACATTACACAGCAAGATTACAAAGTATATAACTCCAGCTGTAGGTGTAATTGTTACATGTTTAGAGTACCCACATTATTTAACATTAGTTATTACGATTAATCTAAATTTGTATTACATCGAACTGTAAACACACACCAGAAAAGCTTTTCTGTTCGTTTACTCTGTGCATCACATTTACATAAAGGTTTTGAGTTATCCATGTACACATCTACGTCCTGTATCTAACAGTTTATTGATAACAGTCATCAATAAAGAAGTGCTTATAATAATTGTGTCTTTTATCTGTTTATGTTCTTCATTGTGTACCGTATATTGTTTTGTTAGAGTGATTGTGGATAAGTTTGTGTGCTTCATTGACCGCTGGCTATCAGGCGTTTGCATAGGTGCCTTTGTTCGATTTTGGAAACTGACTTGACTAAGGGGCATGACGCATCGAGTCTATTTACTCAGCAAGTGCTTGTTGTGGCCTGATTGTGTACTAAGATACTACGCGGTCAAAACAATATAGTGCCCTCTGGTAATCACAAGTATAAGTATAGAGTGACGTGGACATTGCTTTTCCTTTACTTGTTAACTAAAATCGAATCTACTGTGAAGCACATCAACTATTTACAGACTCGGCAAACTTTCATACAACTGTTTTAACCGGTATGGACACAGTCATGGGCATTATAGTTAGCATATATAGACGTTCAGGAGCGATTTATGCCCTTACAGAGCGGGTAAACCTCCACAGGTAAACCATCGTGGTTTCACTGTCCTTACTTCCATAAACGTTAGCAACAGCAGCGCCAGAACAGCTGACCAGCCGTTTCCAAGATGATCGTTCCTTGGTAATTTGCCCTTTGTCAAAGTAGCCAATTTCAGTGGATTTATCCATTTGCGGCCCATTCGCCACTAGGACGTATCTCAAAAACCAAAATCAATGCAATGTAGACTCATTACTTTATTTCGTTCCAAAGGTGGAGCAACACACCATTAAGTAGGTGGTAATGTTATGGCTCATATATACACTGACAGAAACAAATCGTAGCACCAAGAATGAGTTGTGCGACAAAATTTAAATGGACGTCATCTTTAATACGTTGAAACGCGCCTGCCAACTTTCGTTTTGTCGCACATCGTGGGCTTTAGTGACCTTTGACATTGGAAGTGATGATATGTGTTATTCAAGAGTGCCATTGTCAACATCTTACAGTGTTTGAACGAAGTCGTGTAATAGGGCTACGGGAAGACTCGCCAGTAATATAGCCACTTTACAAGATTCTGGTAGTTGTGGTAACGACAGTGTACGGTAGCAAGAAGACCGGGCTCCGTATGGCCACGTAGAACTACCGAGAGGCGAGCCGTTCATGCTCAGCGTATGACTCTGATGCACCGTACTGCAACTGTAGCAGCAATTTGAGCGGCAGTTGGCACCATAGTGACACAACGAACTGTTGGGAATAGATTACTTCAGGGACAGCTCCGAGTGAAAACTGGTTCGCCTCGGCGCCAATGATGGCCACTTGTTGGTCAGAAAGAGGCCGGTTGAGGGCCTGCAACCAGTCTGCCTGGATGCGAGACGAACTGGGCCCACACCTGGAGCTGTGTCTGGGGTATGACAACAGGACCACTCTCGTGGTTATCTCACGCACCCTGACTGCGGATGTATACGTCAGTATGGTGATTCGACCTGTTGTGTTGCCCACACATTCAACAGCATTCCAGGCGGTGTTTTTCAAAAAATTGCTTAGCTTCTGAGGTCATCAGTCCCCTAGAACTTAGAACTACTTAAACCTAACTAACCTAACGACATCACACACATCCATGCCCGAGGCAGGATTCGAACCTGCGACCGTAGCAGTCACGCGGTTCCGGACTGCGCGCCTAGAACCGCTAGACCACCGCGGCCGGCGGTGTTTTTCAACAGGATAGCGCTCGCCCACTTACCGCTGTTCTGACCCGGCATGCTCTTCAGAGTGTCGACATGTTGACTTGGCCTGCTCGATCACCAGATCTCTCTCCAATCGAGCAGATATGAGACATCATCGGACGGCAACTCCAGCGGCATTCACAAACAGCGTTAACTGTCTCTGTATTGATCGGCCAAGTGCCACAGGGATGGAACTCCATCCCACAGACTGATATCCGGCACCTGTACAACACAACGCATTTAACATTCTGGCGGTTACACCGGTTATGAATGGGCCAACATTTCACTTTCACATTTGTAATGGTTTATCTCAGACTTACATTAACCTGTGGTCTTGCAAACGTTAATTGCTTAAATATGTTACGTAGTAAAATGTAGTCCCGAAATTTCATTATTCTACCTAAACGTCAATACAGAAATTAGTCATATACACACGTCTCCAACAACCTACCAGAGCACAGAGTATATTAAATGTCAGTAAGAAGTATGGAAGACTACTTTAAAAAACTTTCTGTTGGGATACCTTCTCCGCTGCATAGAAAAGCTCCTCCACAGTAACTCTTAAAATTAATGTTTCATGTTAGTTTAGAACTAAAATTAACAATTTAATAAAATAATATTTATAGTATTCTATCATTTCAATGCATTGCACTTAAATATATCTAAAGTTATTACTTATTTTCACATCCCAGAGACCCTTGTCAGCGATATTCCTGAAATACATCTAATGCAAGTTAGCGTTCACCCCCTGTTGGATATGGTACGTAGTTGGGCTTGGTCTTTAAGCCACATCCCAGTGAACTGAAACTGAGGCAGAAGGCTTACTCGCTTTGAATATCTGGAGGGAATTTTGATTTTTCTGTATGCACCTTACAAACAAAGAAAACCTCGGTCGAAACCTTGGATAAAGATCTATTTCTAAAATTTCCCTTGGGATAATACGTTCCCAACAGAAAAATGTTTGCTGGACCTGTGAATGACCGTATGATACAATACTATATGTGATGGGAGCTAGACTGATAATTTTCTCTAAGGTGCTTAATAGTGTAACGGAGGAAGAGTACACAGAAAGCATGGTCAAAGCTGGAAAGAAATGCCTTATAAAATAAATTCTTGTTAGAGCACGTACCAAAACACACACAATCTGATCAAAAGTATCCGGACACCCCTATGTAAAGCGGAACTTGCCACTCTTTATCACGACAGGCGGACCCAGCAGTACAAAATCAAACGGGGAATATTCTGTTGTCAGTAGAGAAGCAATAACAGAATGGATCAGTCAGGAGATTTCAACGATTTCGAACGTGAACTCGTCATTGCCTGTAATCTGAATAATAAAATCCATCAGAGTCATTTTAGCCCTTCTACAGCTTTCCAGGTCGACCGTTTGTGACGTGACTGTACAGTGGAAACGTAAAGGGACAACCACAGGTATACAAAGACCAGATAAACGTCATGTGCTGACGTAGAGGGACCGTCGAACATTACGAACAGTGATCGTAATAAACCAGGGGATCCGTGCAGAACTTTCGCAGTTTTGTGGTTTTAAATAATGACAACATTTAGAATAAGTGTAGTCGTTAGGATAAAGATCGTTGTAGGAATGAAGAAAAAATAAATTTAAAAATAAACCGAAAGACGTAAAATAATAATCATTAATTTATTAAACATCTTTGTACACACATTTTCATGTATATAGTTCTGAACGAAGTTCATTTACAGTAAGCATGTTAGGCCGTAGTAGCAATAGGTAAATAACAAATGATGAATATGTTTGTCGTTTCGGAAAGTACATTCGTTTGGAAAGGTCAACTTCTACGACGTGCACAGATAATGGACAACCGTAGTGGTCATGGTTACTATCTATGATGATGCTGTATACATATTATCCAGTTAATAAATACTTCAAAACAAATAAAATGGTAGTAGTAATAAGGTAGCACGAAAAGAGAGCTTCTTATTCGTGAGTAATAAGTTAGCTTTATGAAATATTTACTACTTCACTGCTTAATGCTTTAAAAAAGCAGTAAATGAAACAAAAGAAAAATTTGGAGTAGGAATTAAAATCCATGAAGAAGAGATAAAAACCTCGAGGTTTTCCTATCAGTGCACACTCCGCTGCAGAGTGATAATCTCATTCTGTCAGGAAGTCCTTTATGAAAGTATTTCTGTGGAGTGCTGACATGTATGGAAGTAAAACATGGACGATGAACAGTTTAGACAAGAAGAGAATAGAAGCTTTTGAAATATGGTGCTACAGAAGAATGCTCAAGATTAGATTGGTACTTCACGTGTCAAATGAGGAGGTACTGAACAGAATTGGGTAGAAGAGGAATTTGTGGCACAACTTGACTAGAACAAGGGATCGGTTAGTAGGAGGCATCAAGGGATCACCAATTTAGTATTGGGAGAAGCGTGAAGGGTAAAACTCGTGGAGGGAAACCCAGAGATTAGTACACAAAGCAGATTCAGAAGGATGTAGGTTGCAGTAGGTTTTCGGACATGAAGAGGCTTGCACAAGTTAGAGTAGCATGGAGAGCTGCATCAAACCAGTCTCTGGACTGGAGACGACGACAACAACAACAACAACAACATGAAATAGGTATGAAGCTGGCATCCATTATGTTCTTTTGCCTGTGATAGTTAAAAGTTTCTTTTATGTTATAATCTTCCAAAAATACTAAGTTTTAGCGCAAAATCGGCATCCAGTGTTAGAAGGCGTTTGTTGGAAGAAAGTGATGTTGACTTGAAAAATAATGTATAAGATCGCATGAAGCCTGTGAAACGAACCATCACTCGTGAGTTCCAAAGTGGTACCAGCAGTCCCGGTGAGACAATGACTGTGCTTAAGGAGTTAAAAAGAATGGGGCACAGCAGTCGAGCAGGTAAGATAATCCATACATTTCTGTAGTCAATGCCAACTAACGGTTGAAGTGGTGTAAATAGGGTGGCCAATGGACAATGGATCACTGGAAACGAGTAATTTGGAGAGATGATTAACAGCTGTACCCTGTGACACTCCACTGGAAGGGTCTGCACTTGGTGCATGCATGGAGAACGTACCGTGCTGTCATGCATAGTGACAACAGCGATGTATGGAGGAAGTAGTGTTACGAATGAGGAAGTTTTTCGCGGTTAGTGTGTAGACGCTTTGCAATGTTAAGGAAGGATATGAAAGCATTTCGCAGCACTGTACACAGTAGAGGAACACTTCGCGGACAATGATTGTTTGTATCAACACGACAACACACTAAGTCATAAAGATGCACCAGTGAGGCACTCGGTTGTGTACAATAACATTCCTGTACTGGACTGGCCTAACCACAGTCCCAGCATGAACTTTGGGATCAGTCAGAACTCATACTTTGTTCAAGATCCCAGCGTCCAACAACATTACCTTCTCTGGTTTCGCCTCTTGGGGAAGAGTTGGCTGCCATTCGCAAGAGACATTTAGACATCTCACTGAAAGTGTCACCAGAAGAATTCAAGCCATCATAAAGGTGAAAGTTGGACACACCCCCTATCAATGTCCACTAATACGTGACGCAACACTGTAACTAGGCTGTTTAGGTTTTTATGTTGGGGGGTTGGGTTGTTTGGGGGAAGAGACCAAACAAAAAGTCATCGGTCTCATTGGATTAGGGAAGGACTGGGAAGGAAGTCGGCCGTGCCCTTTCCAAGGAACCATCCCGGCATTTGCCTGGAGCGATTTAGGGAAATCACGGAAAACCTAAATCAGGATGGCGGGCGCGGGAGTGAACCGTCGTCCACCCGATTGCGAGTCCAGTGTACTAACCACTGCACCACATCGCTCGGTTTTTATGTTGGTAACGCCATGTAGTGCTGTGTATGAAGATCGCTGACTGCGCTGTGTGCAGTCTGTGGCTGGTTGGACTCATTGTTGGAATATTCGCTTGTGTTGTGTTGGGCAGTTGGATGCGAACAGCCCGTAGCGTTGGGCAGTTGGAGGTGAGCCGCCAGCAGTGGTGGATGAGGGGACAGAGATGCCAGAGTTTTGAGCGGACGGTCTGGACGTGTGTCCGTCAGAAAAAGGAAATTTGTTTAATTCGATGTCACAAAATTATATAAAGACTTTTGAACGCTATTAAGGTAAATACATTGTTTGTTCTCTATCAAAATATTTCATTTGCTAACTATGCCTATCAGTAGTTAATGCCTTCAGTAGTTAGAATCTTTTATTTAGCTGGCAGTATTGGCGGTCGCTGTATTGCAGTAGTTCGAGTAACGAAGATTTTTGTAAGTGATTCATGAAAGGTGTAGGTTATTGTTAGCCAGGGCCATTCTTTTGTAAGGATTATTGAAAGTCAGACTGCGTTGCGCTAAAAAATATTGTGTGTCAGTTTAATGACGATCAGAGTAAGTGAAGAGTGAACTGTCTGAGTACGTTCAGTTTTTTTCAACTGTTTGAAAATCAAATAACGTAGAAGATTACCAGCACAGTCATTCTTAATTTTTGAAAGGGGACGTTTTAACTCTTTCAATAAGACAGTAACTGATATTTCATATACTGTAATATTACAGCTTTTTAGTATGACAGACACTGTAGCTTTAGTTCACTTGATGTGAGTTTCACAGCGTTAATTATTAGATCTATTTTGACATTCCATCTCCACTTCGCTTGCTTTTAATAGTATCGCTAATGGTTTATTCAACCGCTTTCCGCACATGTTCAGCGGGTACACCCTTCAATCAGGAAAAAAAGAATAGTTCCTTTGAACAAGCGATAGGATCTGCATTTCTAGCAGTGTCCCAAATTTTATAGTATTAAACAGCTAGCGTGAGAAGTAAATCTGGATAAGTAATTCTTAGAGGGGCACTATTTCAATTCGATAATTGCTGACAGGCGGCTCTGAGAGACGGGAGTTAAGAAAAAAGTACTGTGGAACTTTTGTTGGAGGAAGAGGAGCCGTGCAGGTGGATCAGCGTGTGCTCGCAGGGCCCTGCGCCCCGTTTTCCACGCAGTTGGCCAGAGGCGAGGTCAGCGCGCCCGAGAGCCAGCGTAGTCGTGAGGCCACGAGTCGCTGACCCCTGAGTGACGCGACACACGAGTCCTAACAGAGCGGACAGCTGCAGTCGCATGTGCCACGTACCCGCGACCGCTCACCGCCTCAACCTGAGCATTTTAACTGATACACAGAGCACTGACTTCGTAGTTTAACTTGACTCATCTTACAACGTAAATCCCTTATGGTCTGAAATCTCCCTATTAGCAGAGTGATGATAAGTTAATATTCCTAACCATTTACAGTATTACTGGACAATGATTGTTTATCCTGAGGCATCTACGGATGCTGCTTATATGAGGGACGTTGAGTAAGTAATTCAACACGTTATTTTTTTCTGAAAGCAGGTTGGTTTTATCGGGATTTCATTGCCCTACATTATTCCCACCTCTTTTGGGTATAAAACCCAATTTTTCAACATGATTTGCGTTCAGTGCGAAGGCCTTACGCCATCTGAGTGGTGGCGTTTGTACCTCACATGGTACTACTCTAGTGGTCGACGTCGAAGCCAACATCTTGCTGCACCAGTAACCTCCCCATCAGACTCCTTCAAAGTCTCAGAAGACTGTCTCCATGACTTTACCGACTGAGAGTGTGGCTTTGACTTTTTATTCGGAGGAGATGTGATTTGCCGCCAATCCATGGTTTGTCGTGTTGTTTCCGGTTCGAAGTGATGAATCCATGTTTCATCGCGTGCTCGACAAACCATTGTCACGAACAGCCTCGTAACGCCCAAGCAGTTCCGCACGGACGATCCCTCGATGCTTCAGTTAGGCGGCGAGGAAACCAGCGGGCACACACCTTTGAGTACGCCAACTGTTGGAAGAGTGAGGTAACACGACTAACAGAGGTATCCAGTTTTGCCTGCGAGGTGTTTGATTGTGATCCGTCGAACGCCTCAAATGAGAGTGTCCACACGTTTCAACAATGCAGGAATCACTGTTGTGTGCCGCGCGGGATTAGACGAGTGGTGTAGGGCGCTGCAGTCATGGACTGTGCGGCTGGTCCCGGCGGAGGTTCTAGTCCTCCCTGGGACATGGGTGTGTCTGTTTGTCCCTAGGATAATTTAGGATACGTAGTGTGTAAGCTTAAGGACTGATGACCTTTGCAGTTAAGTTCCATAAGATTCCAAACACATTTGAAGTTTTTTCACAGCTATGTGTGGCCGACCTGTATGTGGGAGATCGGTCAGGTTTGCACGACCTTGTTGCGATGATGACAGACCTCTCGCCCAACGACTCAATGCACTTTTGTTCACTGCCAGGTTTCCGTAACGTTCTGCAAGCGCCTATGAATATCTGCGATGGTCTGTTTATCCTCAAAAAGACACTCAATGACAGCTCTGCTTGGGACGGGCCTGTGTTACAGACGCCGATTTGAAGACTAAATATAGCGCTGCCACGAATCGGAACTTCATGAAATATGACAGCTGAAGCGGAAATATTCAGTGATGTCCTACAGCAAATTCTGTATTTTATCAACCGCAACTGGTCGATAAAAATGTGTTGCATTACTTATTGATCGCCCCTCGTACTCAATTTCTACCATAAACATGCCTAAAACAGTCGCTGTTTTACTTGACTACTTGTTTCTGTTACGCTGCACTGTGGGCATTAGTGCTGAAACGCTATGAAGACATCAGGAAATAAATATTAAAATTGCAAGAAGTGTTCTTTATATTTGTATACACAAATGGCCAAAGACACACACACATCAAAAATACTTTGCATCACCCCGGTCCCCAGTACTACTGGAGATATGACGTTGAGTGTGGATATTGTATCACAGACACAGTTCCTTTTACCGTTCAGAGATGTCACTAAACCCACCCAAAGATGTAAACAACCATGCATGAGCAGCGCCTATTAGGCAGAGATGGTCCGACAGTCGATCTGTTCCAGTCACTCCACCAGGAAGCAGGTACACGGCTCGTGTTGTCTGTAGTTCAACCGTGCCTTTACGGGCAACACCGCGGTTTGATCGCGACCGCATTGTTACTTTGTGCCAGGAAGGTTTCTCAACAAGGGAAGCGTCCAGGAGTTACGAAGTGAACCTAGGCGATGTTGTTCGGACATGGAGGAGATACAGAGAGACAGGAACTGGCGATGACATGCCTCGCTCATGCCACCCAAGGGCTACTACTGCAGTGGATGACCGATACCTGCGGATTACGGGTCGGAGGAACGCCACCATGTTGAATAATGCATTTCGTCCAGCCACAGGACGTCGTGTTACGACTCAAACTGTGCGCAATAGGCTGCATTACGAGCAACTTCACTCCCTACGCCCATGGCGAGGTCCAGCTTTGCAACCCCGACACCATGCAGCGCGGTGCAGGTGGCATCAACAACATGCCGAGTGGACCACTCAGGACTGGCATCACGTTCTCTTCACCGATGAGTGTCGCATATGCCTTCAACAAGACAACTGTCGGAGACGTATTTGGAGGCAACCCGGTCAGGCTGAACGCCTTAGACACACCGTCCAGCGAATGCAGCAAAGTGGAGATTCCCTTCCATTTTGGGGTGGCATTATGTGGGGCCGGCGTACGTCGCTGGTGGTCATGGAAGGCACCGTCACGGCTGTACGATACGTGAATGCCATCCTCCGACCTATAGTGCAACCATCCTTCCATTGGTAGTGCAACCATATCGATAGCATATTGGCGAGGCATTCGTCTTCATGGACGACAGTTGGCGCCCCCATCGTGCACATCTTGTGAATGACTTCCTTCAGGATAACGACATCGCTCGACTAGAGTGGCCAACATGTTCTCCAGACATGTACCCTATCGAACATGCCTTGGATAGCTTGAAAAGGGCTGCTCATGAACGACGTGGCCCACCGACCAATCTGAGGGATCTACGCCGAATCGTCGTTGAGGAGTGGGACAATCTACGCCGAATCGTCGTTGAGGAGTGGGACAATCTGGACCAACAGTGCCTTGATGAACTAGTGGATAGTATGCCACGACGAATACAGGCATGCTGTTTATGTTGATTTCTCTTTCACTTTTCTGTACAGGTTCCGGAACTCTCGGAACCGAGGTTACGCAAAACATTTTTTGATGTGTGTATATGCAGAAAAGCATGAGATACAGTAGGTACTACAATAACACGGAAGCTAGATGTTAATCCCACTTGAGAAGCTGTTGACAGTAGGGTCTATATATAGCTTGAAGCCTGTTTAACTGTTTGGCATCATATTTAACAAAAAAAAGAAAAACTGTAGTGTTCTCTAACACAGGTTAGGTTAAATAAAGTTGTCCCTGAAAATATTTATAAGACTGACGCTTCTTACTGAATAGGAAAATTGAACATCACAGAAAACGCTGCAAATCGTGATTTCAGTGCACCAGTCTGTTTGGTCACATGTCACATGTCTGCGTCTGTGTATCTCCAGCATTCTCTGTCCTGAGTACGTCGTTGTGTCATTATGTTTCAGTGAATGAAAACAGCAGATGTGTTTAACGACCAATTGAATGCCACACAAAATGGTGCTCACGATATAAGAGCATGTTTATTTGAGTGTTATGCGAAGCATAATTCAGCGAAACCTAAGCGCCACTCCTTGCGGAAGACTTGAAGCGTTGTGGCAAAACCTTCGGCAAAGTTTTCAGTGCAACACGTAGTGTCAAAATGGCGCCATTCCCAGCAACGTCTGTGATGTTCATTAACGAGGGTCAATCCAACATCAACCTTATTGTAAATATTTTCCGAGCCTGTTTTATTTAATAACGCTAACAGTAACAACAACCACAATTATTCCCTATTAAACGTATATGTATCACATTAAAAGGACGAACGATGCATCATAAAAATGTTCATAGTCTCCCTACGGAATGACTGGTACAGAGGACAGGAAAAACGAGTTTGAAACAGATGAAATTTTAGTGCTTCTGTACTATAACAGTACAAACACAGCATACACATTATACAAGTACTTGACTATTCCGAAAACAGTCACCTTGTAATTGTGTTACCCACAGTAACATATATACAATTTGCAAACCACTTGATACATTCTGCCTCACAGTAAGAAAACGAGAATATGATCCACTGACATGAAAATAACGGACTAAATTATTACTGAAATTAACTTACTACTCTCGACTGCGGAGTGACGGTTTATTTATTTTATTTATTTAACGTGGCAAGATAGGGCTATCAGGCCCTCTCTTACGCCTAACCAGGCGTTCTACATATTTTGCATTGTTTAAATTATAACAAAATGTTATGGTAAACTTAGAAAAATATATACACAGTTTATATTCGTACAAGATAAATACAACAATAATCAGAGATTACAGTATTGTAGGTTTTTGATTATGACCATGGAAAAAGGGATGGACGAGGGATGGAAAGAAGAACGTGATAACAAAGAGTGAAAGAATATATGAAAGGGGAAGGTCGCGTGTCTCAGAGAAACTAAAAGAAAAAGAAGCATAACTGGGAGAAGACAGAAGCGTTGGGTTTGGTGTTTTACAAATGGGAAGTTGGCCGAATATGTCAGTACTGGGTAAGCGCTATGAGGATGAGAGTAGAAATTTCAGGAACTGTTTCTTAAATGTAGCAAGACTTCGAATTGCGCAATAGTGCAGGGCAGCTTGTTCCAGAGGCGGACAGCAGCGAATGCATCGGCACAGCTAGGATACTAGATAGGTGAGACCTTGTGTTTATATTGTGATTGCACGAAAGATGTTTAATCTCTGAGGCAAGAGAGTGGTGGGTGCTTACGCACCGAGGAGCCGGTGAAGTAGACACAGCGCGTGACGGCCCTGTAACTTGTCTGGCCGCAATCACCCAACTAGGTGTGTGAAGCCCAAACATTGTCGTATCGACAAATACTGCAGATGTAACGCGCTTAAGCCTCTATGGTTAGCTCTAACCGTCTTGTGTTTTCACTACTTGCAACATGTTGAATTACGTCACAATAGTGGAGGTTCATTAGAGCGAATGACTGCTCGAATTTGCGTTTCACATCCTCTGAAAACACGTGCCAATTTTTTTTTTTTTTTTTTTTTTTTTTTTTTTTTTTTTTTTTTTTAGGGCATAGAGGCAAGCGGAAGTCATCCAGCACATGATGACAGTATTCTGTGCGCAATTCAAATGGTCATCCAAAATTTTACCCATGTTCTTCATTGCTTTCTGATATGTTATTGGGATGCAGTGAAGGTGCATGGGAGGCCATTGATCGGCTAATTTAGGACTTATTGATTTCTGACAGGATACTAAGATTTTTTTTTTTTTTTAGGGCATAGAGGCAAGCGGAAGTCATCCAGCACATGATGACAGTATTCTGTGCGCAATTCAAATGGTCATCCAAAATTTTACCCATGTTCTTCATTGCTTTCTGATATGTTATTGGGATGCAGTGAAGGTGCATGGGAGGCCATTGATCGGCTAATTTAGGACTTATTGATTTCTGATAGGATACTAAGATTACCCACGAATTTTTTGCATTTAGGTTAAGCTCCAGGTTAGCACTGAAGACAGATCATCATCCGTTTGGGAAATCGCAGTATTTATAATATAACTTCAGGTCTAGCACTTAGGAACAGCTGGAGGTCGTCGGCATAGAAATGGTATGTAGAGGAAGACAGGACAAGTGTGACACAAATTTGTACAGAACAAAATTTAGTATCGTAGACATGAAACACATCAGAAGTACTAAGCAGAAAACTAAGAATAATCATGGCATTCAGTTTTTCTGACATGCATATATTATGTATATATAAAACGTATCTTATTTGACAAGAAACAATTTGGATTTCCTTTGTATGTTAAAATGAGAAGAACCGAGCTACAAAAGCAGCTGTGAACACAAACGGCGAGAAAACACACACTTTTAGGTAGCCTTTAAGCAGGAACTTGGCGCTAAAGGAAACTGGTATATCTGCAGCTAAAAAGAGAAGTATTTCGTTCTAGTCTGTGACAGAATCTCTTCATTCATCGTCAGAGGCTCTTCCTTCGAGCCAATGGAAGGAGAAAACTTCTTGAAGTTAAAATTTTTCTCTTCGTCCTAATGCCCTTTCTGTACCTATGGAAAAGCACTGCGGTTCTCTCACTTTTCTCCCCCAAAGATATTCTAGCAGATGTGTTATTATTGAACTTTGCTTTATTCAAATTTTACTATCGTTTATAAACATTCCCTGTATATTCTTAAAAATACCTGGCTAAAAAATGTGGTTGGTTGGTTGACTCGGGGGGAGGGGACCAAGCAGCAAGGTTATCGATCCCAATTTTAAAAAAAGTGTGCAACTTTACTATTCACTTTCGGTCTTTGATCAAAACTGCTTCAACCTATGCAAAATTATTTCACTGGTTGTGTAACATGATTAAAATCAGTTCTCCAGATATCTTCATTAGCAATCTTCTGATCTTTTTTCTGATAAGTTTTCAAAGTTTTCAAAGCATCAGTCAGGTAAACGTGCGCAATATACAAAAAACTTTCTTCCTTAATCAAACTATTACTTTCAGTGTTGTTGACAACTTGGCAGATAAAGCAGACTTTACAATTCAGCAGATGAACATAAACTAAAATAGATTTACAATCTAAAAACCTTTCAGCCGTATAAAACAATGCATTTCTTCTTTATTTAACAATGAACAGTAATTAAATAACGACGACGCAGACGAGTCCAGAGGGATCTCCTTTGTTAATTAGTCATATGTTCAAAAACGTCTTCTATCGAAGCGATGTGAAACAAGACCGTTTATAGGATACGTTTACACAATTAGTTTTAACATAAATGAACATGCAATTTATTTGGTCCTACTCGTGCAACTACACTTAAAAACTACGCGTTGGTTTTCTTCTGCGAGTTGTCCGTCGGTTGGCAGGTTTTACTCGACCGGCGCTGACCAGACCAGTCACAAAGGAAGCCGCCTCTGTTCTCACTTGGGGTCATTCAACAAGCAAATTAAACACACTTATGCACTTTATTACTTTGACCCTAGTACATTAATAATATTCTTTAAAAGTAACACGTAC
Organism: Schistocerca gregaria; assembly: GCF_023897955.1. Classification (NCBI taxonomy): domain Eukaryota; kingdom Metazoa; phylum Arthropoda; class Insecta; order Orthoptera; family Acrididae; genus Schistocerca; species Schistocerca gregaria. The sequence continues at coordinate 513,775,926 of NC_064921.1, read as the reverse complement.
TCACCTAAGGTCACTCAACTTTCCAGGAACGTAGTGTGCCAAAATGTTCGACACACTGAAAATGACAGTGGAAATTTTTCATATCCCTCACGTAATACAGGACGAAGAAGAACGATACGTAAGGAATGGTGAGGTAACTGACATCACAGCATTCAGGAACTGTTTTGATGATATAAAAGACGGAGCCTCTGAAGTTTAATTGTGCTCCTTTGAGAATCATGTATCTAGTGGGATATTAATGCTGAATCTATTAAATTTCGTCTCTGCCCCACCCGTGTCATATTAAATACTGCACGTAATTGTATAAAGATGAAAACTGTACAAGAATTCGACACAGTCACCTAATTTACAGCAAGCAATTGCAATGGAAGCGTCAGCTGCAAGATACACTCCATCTTCGAAGAACTAAAAATTTCAGGTAAGAGTACATGTGTAATAATACCGTATGTCCCACATGAAACCAATGCTCCTCACGCCCAAGATACAAGTAACAATGAACTGGCGCTAAAAAACATGTAGTTACCTGTTTATAAGAGATGCTGGAAGCAGTGGCAATGGGCATCTCGGCATCTCTGACTTCGTGTGATGACGTCACCAGCAACATACTGTAATTCTGCAGGCGTGAGGTCGTTAATTTCCCTAGTAATGTTCCGTTTAAGAGCGTCTGTTGTGCGAGGATTGGCAACATACACATTGCTTCCTAGTGTGCCCCGTAAATAAAAATCACACGATGTTAAGTCCGGGGACCTTGAAGGCCAGAGGTCTCTTCTAGCAAGCCTGTCTTCAGGGAACAAGTTGGTAAAGTGGGCCATACTTTTATTGGATGTGTGAGCGATCGCTCCACTTTGTTGGATTATTGCATGCAGCTTCTCTCCATCTGCTAATTGTGAGAAGAAAGATTCAAAGACTTCTTGATGTCTGGCACTGGGGTAACTGAAAAATATTGCGTCAATAATGCACATGCCGGGCTACGCACACGTGACACCCATCTTCTGAGTGGAAAGGTTCTTCATACAGGATATGTGGGTTGTCCCGCGACCAGTACTGCAATTGAGGGAGTTTACATAACCTGACAAATGAAACCAGGCCACATCTGACATGAAGTAAAGCAAGGGCTCCAAGTAGCCATTAGCATTTGATGTTAAGACCTAGTTACATTAACAAACTCTTTTTTCCTGTTCCTGAAACTTCAACATTTGAGTCACGTTCACACAATTGGCTTTTAATTTAATGTACGATTTATCCACACCATCCTCTTGCGATAACCTCGTTACCGATGTCAGTGCGTAATTTCAGTGCGAATTCTGGCTATAGTTTCAGGGATCATCACTGTCGGTCGTCTATTCCTGTGCACGTTCTGATCAGATTCTACAGCTCACCATTTCTTACATATGGAGTTTCCTACCAGGATACTTCGCTTTAAAAAAACATTTCTTTACATTCCTTGGTGGACTCAGTCTTTATGCAACACTCCACAACATCAATTCGCTATTCTAATGCCAACCGCTCCACTTCTGTAACAATTCAACAATACGTGCTTCTCACAATAGCTGACGCACGATGACACAGATGCTCTCAGCTTCCCGATAAAATGCAGTGTAGCCAACTTTTGGGACAGTGTTATCATTTAACAAGTAGTTCGCCTACAGATGATTAACCGGTACGTGAGGCGTACAGGTTTTATGTCAGACACCATGTACTGTTGTATATGGGCTTGTTCAGTAGTTCAGTAATCTCTTACAATATTACGGAAGCACTGTCGATAGATTTGCCTGCTTCTTACAAAACAACTCGAATTTCAGCTTCGCAGATTTTATACATGAGCTGATAATATTTAATTCATACAAGCAGTTGCCATCGTACTCCAAGAAATAAGGCTTACTAAAGGTTGAAGGCCAGGCGACGCCGTAGCCACTGCGACGCAATTTGACCATGAAAGCACGCTATGCATAGATTGCCGGACGTTTCGTCCAGTATCTCACAAATCTATCAAAAGTGGCACGCGAGGAGTGGATTAAGAATTTTCCTGCTCAGGTAGTCTCGGTTCAATGAGTACCAAGAAAGACTTCTCATAGTGACAAATTGCGGAATTGCAGGTAGATATGAAGTGCGCACAGGTTCGGAACAAATTTTATTTTTAGCATCAACACAAAATGTCATATCGGAAATTGCGCTCGTTCGTCTTTGAGTAAAAATATAAAAATACTTAGCAAATACACCCTACTAGCATAGAACAGAATTCATCATACCACGCGTCAAACCTAACGTTCCAGAGAGCCTTCGTTTAAAAAAAAAAAAAAAAAAAAAAAAAAAGAAAGTGCTGGTCCTGCACGGGAAAAAGGAATCAGTATGGTATTTTGAAGCTTTTGACCAACCATTATCCATTTCGAAGCACGTGTTAAGTCCAAGTACTTATTTTCGCGAACGCTGTTTTACTTGCTCGGCGATTTTGCACTTGTGAACTTAACAGAGTAACTTATTAGCATCAGCTTTCGTTACCTGTCATATTAGAATCTCTGGCATACGTACGACGCAAATGTGTTAACCTGAGATGCTTCTCGATCACAACTAAAGGAAGCAAAGCAGGGCAAAACCGACATTAAAACGATATTCTTCCGTTTTTTTTTTTCGATTCGAAGAATATAGTTTACCATGAATTTGTTCCCCAGGGCGTCATCAGTTAACCAAAACTACTAGTATGTTAAAATGCTAAAACAATTATGGGAAATAATAGACCCACGGTCGAAACTGTTTAACGACATCCATGGTGGCGACCAAACATTTGACTCGTCCACTCAGGACGCGTTCGAGAACATTTTTCCACATAAACGACGTATCAGTTGGCACCCCTTCTCCCCCTCTTAGATATTAGTTGCCACTGCTTGAATTACTGGTCAGATCTTTAAATCTATTGATCGTAAAAATAAGTGAGTTCTTCTTTAGAAATAAGAAGTACTAGACATTCCTCTTAACAGAAACAAATGTCTGAATCTTATTCTCATGTTAAATATTAAAAGAAGAAACAATTATTTTCTCCTGAAGATAATTCATATACAAAAAGCTTTTGGTGAAAGCATAATGAATTGACCCACTGTCATTTTTAATGTTTTATGCTTGGCTTCTAGATTCAGTAAAAATGTGCTGTCTATTAAGCTGAGTGGAAAGAATGAAAACATAAAATTTCCATTTCTAGTTTAATAATGGGACTTTTTCATTCTGTACTTAACTAAGAATTATAGTTTGCACCGGAAAAAACTGCATAAATACAAACAAGATTAATTAAGATAAATGATAAGGAAAGGTTGAATGTCAGACCATACTGTCACAGCATATCCAGATGTGAGCGAAAGACGCACGATGTTAAACAAATTAAATGTCGTGAAAAAAATTTTTCGGGTAAGTCTTTTGGAGACTATATGGACAACATTGCACAATATCAACTGCCAGTAAAAAAATCCATTTTTAACCACTATCACGTATTGGTCCCCTTAAGCGATTTAGGGGATCCACGGAAAAATTAAATCTATTTGACCGTTCCTGGTCTTGAACCGTTGTCCCCATGATTGCGCGTCTACAGTGCTAAGCACTGTAACCGCAGTGCCACCTCGCTCAGCTGAGTATTGCCAGCAGAGATGTGAGAAAGAAAAGGAAACTGGAGTGCAAGACATAATTACTATTGTAACCGAAAAATAAATTGTGACGCACATGGATAGTAGGCGTACAAAGGGAATACATTTCTGGTTACTCTTCAAAGCGGCTTTCAGCATTACAAACCTGCGCATCCATCTCCATAACAGGGCTGAGGGGATAATTTATTGGATAAAAGGAAACATAGATGTTTGAACACTGAGAAAAATTGAAAACCGAACAGTCATTGTACTGCAACGTAGCGTTAGCATAGGAACAAAAATATCAGCTTCAAGATTTTGTCAACATCGTGTCATCTAACGTTATTTAGTACTTCCACGCCAACACTCATAATCGGCCGAGACTGACAAGTTTCATACATCTTCAGACTCGTGTAATATTTAGTGGCCTGCTTTGCTTTCTTGCATAATAAAAACAGAAAAGAAACAGTGTCGCATTCATCTGTTACTGCATAAACTCGCAATTCAAAGCTGACTTGTGTTCAGATGAGAAGACTACGTTTGTTGGTAGTACTGTAGTGATAATTTGGAGCTAATGATCTCTCCTTCGCCGCTCTCGCGTCGCGTGCAAGAAGACCTTCACCATCGTAGCCGTGATGTTTGCTGCGCAGACGGTGAGTACGGTACCGTATTGTGCCACTGATTTCGAAAATCTTTCATAACAAACAAATATGCTACCTGCTATTTGTAGATTAACCTACGTTTACGACTTTAATTTATTGGGATGTAAATACTGCGGTGGCCGAACATTTATAGTTCCTACTGCAGTGTCGTTGTAAAGAATGTGAACGCTTTAGTCGCGTGTAAACAGAACTGTGGGCCTACTATTGTTGTTTCGGGTAAAGACAATGAACATTTTAGGTTCCCTAATTTATCAAACATATTAAAGACGCATTTTGATTAGCCTACAAATATGCTGCAAAGAAATTTAGCGAATTTTTGACTTTAGAAAAATAAAAAAGGCGGTCGGGGCAAAATAAACATAAAATATTCCAAAAACGCGATCCATGTTTGCATGTAGGTAATTGTTTCAGAATAAACGTTCAGTGAACCTAAAAGGAGGAGCATCATGTAGGCAATCATTTAAGTCACTTACGACGTTAACCGCACTTAGTATATACAGTATTTTTTACAAAGGCACAGACGGTGCTTAGAAAGGATAGATTGTATGCAACCGGTGGTGGCGTGTTTGTCGCTGTTAGTAGTAGTTTATCCTGTAGTGAAGTAGAAGTGGATAGTTCCTGTGAATTATTACGGGTGGAGGTTACACTCAACAACTGAGCTAGGTTACTAATTGGCTCCTTTTACCGACCACCCGACTCAGCAGCATTAGTGGCGGAACAACTGAGAGAAAATTTGGAATTCATTACACATAAATTTTCTCAGCATGTAAGTCTTAGATGGAAATATCAATTTACCAGATATAGACTGGGACACTCAGATGTTTAGGACGGGTGGTAGGGACAGAGCATCGAGTGACATTATACTGAGTGCACTATCCGAAAATTACCTCGAGCAATTAAACAGAGAACCGACTCGTGGAGATAACGTCATGGACCTACTGATAACAAACAGACCCGAACTTTTCGATTCTGTAAGTGCAGAGCAGGGAATAAGTGATCATAAGGCTGTTGCAGCAACCCTGAATATGGAAGTTAATAGGAATATAAAAAAAGGGAGGAAGGTTTATCTGTTTAGCAAGAGCAATAGAAGGCAGATTTCAGTCTACCTAACAGATCTAATCGAAAATTTCTGTTCCTTCACTGACAGTGTTGATTGTTTATGGAAAAAGTTCAAGGCAATCGTAAAATGCGTTTTAGACAGGTACGTACAGAGTAAAACTGTGAGGGACGGGAAAAACCCACTGTGGTTCAACAACAAAGATAGGAAACTACTGCGAAAGCAAAGAGAGCTTCACTCCAAGTTTAAACGCACCCAAAACCTCTCAGACAAACAGATGATAAACGATGTCAAAGTTAGTGTAAGGATGGCTATGCGTGAAGCGTTTAGTGAATTCGAAAGTAAAATTCTATGTACCGACTTGACAGAAAATCCTAGGAAGTTTTGGTCTTACGTTAAATCAGTAAGTGGCTCGAAACGGCATATTAAGACACTCCGGGATGATGATGGCATTGAAACAGAGGATGACATGCGTAAAGTTGAAATACTAAACACCTTTTTCCAAAGCTGTTTCACAGAGGAAGACCGCACTGCAGTTCCTTCTCTAAATCCTCGCACAAACGAAAAAAATGGCTGACATTGAAATAAGTGTCCAAGGAATAGAAAAGCAACTAGAATCGCTCAACAGAGTAAAGTCCACTGGACCTGACGGGATACCAATTCGTTTCTACACAGAGTACGCGAAAGAACTTGCCCCCCTTCTAACAGCCGTGTACCGCAAGTCTCTAGAGGAACGGAAGGTTCCAGATGTTTGGAAAAGAGCACAGGAAGTCCCAGTCTTCAAGAAGGGTCGTCGAGCAGATGTGCAAAACTATAGACCTATATCTCTGACGTCGATCTATTGTAGAATTTTAGAACATGTTTTTTGCTCGAGTATCATGTCGTTTTTGGAAACCCAGAATCTACTGTATAGGAATCAAGATGGATTCGGGAAACAGCGATGGTGTGAGACCCAACTCGCTTTATTTGTTCATGAGACCCAGAAAATATTAGATACAGGCTCACAGGTAGATGCTATTTTCCTTGACTTCCGGAAGGCGTTCGATACAGTTCCGCACTGTCGACTGACAAACAAAGTAAGAGCCTACGGAATATCAGACCAGCTGTGTGGCTGGATTGAAGAGTTTTTAGCAAACAGAATACAGCATGTTGTTATCAATGGAGAGACGTCTACAGACGTTAAAGTAACCTCTGGCGTGCCACAGGGGAGGGTTATGGGACCATTGCTTTCACAATGTATATAAATGACCTAGTAGATAGTGTCGGAAGTTCCATGTGGCTTTTCGTGGATGATGCTGTGTTATACAGAGAAGTTGCAGCATTAGAAAATTGTAGTGAAATGCAGGAAGATCTGCAGCAGATAGGCACTTGGTGCAGGAAATGGCAACTGACCCTTAACATAGACAAATGTAATGTATAGCGAATACATAGAAAGAAGGATCCTTTATTTTATGATTACATGTTAGCAGAACAAACACTTGTAGCAGTTACTTCTGTAAAATATATGGGAGAATGCGTGCGGAACGATTTAAAGTGGAATGATCATATAAAATTAATTGTTGGTAAGGCGGGTACCAGGTTGAAATTCATTGGGAGAGTCCTTAGAAAATGTAGTCCATCAGCAAAGGAGGTGGCTTACAAAACACTCGTTCGACCTACACTTGAGTATTGCTCATCAATGTGGGATCCGTGCCAGGTCGGGTTGACGGAGGAGATAGAGAAGATCCAAAGAAGAGCGGCGCGTTTCGTCACAGGGTTATTTGGTAACTGTGATAGCGTTACGGAGATATTTAGCAAACTCAAGTGGCAGACTCTGCAAGAGAGGTGTTCTGCATCGCAGAGTAGCTTGCTCTCCAGGTTTTGAGAGGGTCTGTTTCTGGATGAGGTATCGAATATATTGCTTCCCCCTACTTATACCTCCTGAGGAGATCACGAATGTAAAATTAGAGAGAGGTGAGCGCGCACAGAGGCTCTCAGACAGTCGTCGTTCCTGCGAACCATACGCGACTGGATCAGAAAAGGAAGGTAATGACAGTGGCATGGAATGTGCCCTCCGCCACACACCGTTGGGTGGCTTGCGGAGTATAAATGTAGATGTAGATGTACAGGAACCTTGGTTATAGCTGAAAATATTTAAATTTTTATGCGTTTCAGTTAATGCTAGACGATACAACCATATGTATTCTTAAAATGCCAAACCAGGCTTGTTACTTCAGATGCAGATTGCCTATCTAGCAGCTTCCAGGGACAATAACAATCTGAGTTTCATTATTTCATTTAACTTAATTTTAATTTTAATAATCAACAGCCTCAGTTGAACCATTTACCTAGTGGACAAATGGTAGTTACTGTTATTCTGAAGAAGGTTGCGTTATCCCGACTGAAACCTAGGTAAATTCTAGGTAAATGGTGCTACTGAGGCTGTTGATTATTAAAATGGAAACTAATATTTATACAGTTGCTGATAGGGCAGCGAAATGTTGAAGATATTTAATTTCATATAACTACTAACTGAATTGAAACACTTAAAATACCGTTTTTATTCGTTAAGAGCTTTACATAGAGTTGTTCACCAGAATCCTTGAAAATATGAGCTCAATAAAATTTCTTGGAATACGGATGCAAGACGATCTAAGATGGATCCAACATGCAAAATACATTATAAATAAATTGAATAACATTTGTCACACTATCAAAATTCTTTCTGGTTGCTAATCGAAAGGGACACTAAGAAATGTATACTTTGCCCAAGCAGAATCGTTATTGCGATATGTCATAATCTTTTGGGGAAATGCATCGGCCAGGAAAAGTTGTTTTATTTGCCAAAAGAGAATTGTAGGAGCCTTAGAAAACACTGCCGCAAGAAGCTCATGCAAGCCCTTATTTAAGAAACTTCACATCCTTCTAGTACCATGGCTATATATTTTACAAGTACTATAAATTTGTTAGGAAAATCTTAGAAAATAGCTACAGTTTTGTGTCAATTAACCAGAGACTCCATCTGTATAACACAAGGAGAAAGCAGGAAATACATGTTCAACCCATTTACACAATGCTAAAACAGAATGGACCACTGCCAATGGGGAAACAGACTGTACAATAAGCTCCTAATAACATTAAAAAATAAAAAAAACAGTTCAAAATTTAAAACTACTGTCCATAAAAAAATTCTTTCCAATATCTTGTGTACAATATATGTACTGAAAGAGATTTTTATGCACAAATAAATACATATATAAATATTTATTGCAAAAGTGTTGAATGTCTTGAAACATCAAAACTTGTTCTGTACCGTACTTTGTATGTAAACCTGAATACCTTCGTACAGAAGTGTGTCACCTTCACTGTTTTACTTTAGTAATGGATTTTTAAATGTATACAGTACTTTTGAATTTCCGTGTTATTTGCTTATATGTTTTTTCCCTTAATAATGTGAACTTATTTATAAATAGTGTGCAATTCTGAATCTTTCACAAAATATCCGCCTACACCCTTGTCTGTTTCTTGGCATTACACATGTATTGTATGAACACTTGTATCATTATAATATCACTGACATAATCATTTTAACCATGTACCATCTCATCTCCATTTTTGACTTGTTCTATATCATCATGTACTTCTCTGCACACAAAGTATGATCTACAGGATTAATAAAATTACAGTTTCAATTAAATTTAATCTCACATCAAATGTTTAACATAATAAGCACATATACATATCGAGCCAGCATAGTTCATACTGCACAAATTACTCATAACTATTCAATTAGTATTTGAGAATAAATACTCTTCGCGACTTACAATACACTTAACACATAAATTCAAATCCTTTTGAAACTTTTCTTACTGACATTCTACCAAAATAGTGAAAGGAAAAAAGTTTATCACATACTACATTTTCATAGTTAATGCAGTAAACTGCAGTATCAGACATGATTTTTTAATTTATTACTTCTTTATTGCTTGTTCACAATACATTTTGCAGACGTCACCCATATAATATCACTGAATTACACGCTAAATGATATCACTGTACAGTGCACAGTTCAGAGGATATGACATCATGAGCATTGAGGTGCGTGAAAATTTACCTTAATATATTTACACATTTGTAATGTAATCAGATGCTGAAGATGTTGTATACAGAGGAGTTTAATTGTTTCTCATGATGGGTGTTACTGGTGACACTAGAAATGAAATCAATTCCATGAGCCCATACCAATTTAAGCCATGTAATTGAAAGTGACAAGATATTATGCTAGTCCAAAACCCCAAAAATACTCCCTTCTAACTAAAGAGACACAAACAACAAAAGTATGTTTAAAAGCATTGTGATAGAAAAAGCTTTCTATAGCATAGATGATTTTCCTCTGGCGTACAGTGTAAACACCACATGTAATATGATACTGCGTAAGCTGTATTATTGGTGTACCATACAATACTTCACATTAATTACAAGATACGTCTTATAATCCCTGCTCTAAAGCATTCAGAGGAAATATGTTAGTTATGTAATATGGTGCATACATTTTAAAATAGGCCTCTGTGATTACATAACTATGATTGCCTGACTGCTGTTTACTTACTACACATAGTACCTTCCATGATTGATATACACTTTTGACTTGATCCATACAATTACGGTACAATTACAAATTGTGATCATTCATATTTTAACAATGGAAACTGCATTCCTGTATTGTTTTGCACAGTTAAAAGTATTTTTATCATGTCAAGCTGTTACAATACACCTAACTTATACTCATCAGATTATGACAAATTATGCTACTGAAAGTATTGTCTGTTTTCACTGTGATCTATCTCTTCAAACATATGTGTGGTGTATTATGAACAAAGGATCCTGGTTGCAAGAGCAGTAGTAATATTAGGTTTTGTGCTGTTTATGTAGATTTAATGCCAATGGAAATGCACCACACAACTATTAAAACAGTTAATGACCAGTTAGATGGGGTTTCCATTTGATTCTGAGGATCAACTGAAAATTTTGGAGAAGGGAAGCCTGGAATAATGTTCACTGAACTTCATGGCTCACAGGCAAGTTGGTTGATGATGAAGAAACATCACTTGGTATTATTCTTTCTTTTTTTAATTTTCTGTACCCATCACCATTAGTCACCCCTAGAATCTCCTACACATTGGAGTCCTACCAAATTTTATAAATTGTCATTTTATGCTCCCTAGAGGAAATGTTCAGTTAGGTAAATTGGGGAAAAAGTAAAAGAAATTTGCATTAATGGAACGTATCTGAATCAGTATCAGTTTGCTGAAGCCATTGGACTATTTACTTTTTGAACATGCATACTTCCATTACAAATAGAAAAGACTGCTAGAGCAAGTTTGAATATAAACTTAAAAATCAGTCACATTGAGACTTAAATAATGTATGATCAACTCAGTGTGCAAAAAATTGCATGAATGTACAATGATGCCATAGTCACTTGATGAGTTTTTGTATGTAAAGGTCTACATCTACATTTATACTGCTCAAGCCACCCAACAGTGTGTGGCGGAGGGCATTTTACATGCTACTGTCATTACCTCCCTTTCCTGTTCCAGTCGCGTATGGTTCATAGGGAGAACAACTGTCTGAAAGCCTCCGTGCACGCTCAAATCTCTCTAATTTTACATTGTTGATCTCCTCGGGATGTATAAGTAGGGGGAAGCAATATATTCGATACCTCATCCAGAAACGCACCCTCTCAAAACCTGGACAGCAAGCTACACCATGATGCAGAGCGCCTCTCTTGTAGACTCTGCCACTTGAGTTTGCTAAACATCTCCGTAATGCTATCACGCTTACCAAATAACCCTGTGACAAAACACGCCACTTTTCTTTGGATCTTCTCATCTCCTCCGTCAAACCGACCTGGCAGGATCCCACACTGATGAGCAATACTCAAGTGTAGGTAGAACGAGTGTTTTGTAAGCCACTGTTTGATTCTGACTTAATATTTATGGGGACAGTGTACATCATGTCAGGATGACTAACCTTAGGAAGCACAGTTGAAATTATGTGGACACTCCAGATTAAGATGTTCATTCCTACAGTGATGTTTCTTACTGCATATATTGCTGTATGTATGCATTATACATATTCAAATGTTCACTCATCTCCTGAAAAATAAAAATAACTTCTCAACCCCAATTTTTTTTATTTTTGAATAGTTTTGTGTATTTAGTAGGGGAGAATGTTACACATTGGTACACATTCCAGCCCCTGAAATTTATGTGCTGCAGACAGTGTCATCTACTTGTTACATCGTTACACTACTGGACACCAAATAATCAATACATGAAAACAAATTAAGCAGAAGCAATTAAAAGTTGAGACATATTAAAATAGAATCTATTGTAAACTTATACCAATTTGTGTTTTCAAGACAGGTAAAATAATTACGACATTAAAATAATTCAGTTCATTTGCAAGCACCACATGTTCAATGGTTTAAGTCCTCCTTCTGTTTCAAGGTACAATAATGTGGCACATGACCTACAAAGTATAGCTTAACTGTTCGCATGTTATAGAAATAGTTTTAAAAATATAAACACCTTACTCGCAATAAAGTTCTGTACCCGAAGAATTAACAATATGTTACAAATATTATACAGCACATAAATATGTTGAACATGAAATATATGCAAATGCTGCACAAAACATAAGGTCATGTCTAACAACAACAAAAAGTGTAGAAAATGGCATTTCTTCATGTGGTTCCAAAATTAGTCATTACACTGAGGAACCAACCAAAAACTATCAAGTATTTGTAGGTACACTATACCCTTGGTATGACACTCTACCCTGCTTGTATTGACTATGGACTGTTTATTTCAATTTATTTACTCAGTCTCCATTTTTTTTTTTTTTTTTTTTTTTTTTTTTTTTTTTTTTTTTTTTGCACAGTTTTGATTGTAGACATACTACATGGTATGTCTTTTCTCATTTCAGTAAGAATTTAATGCATTTTGGTTGAACTTCAGTCTTTCATTGCTCTTAACAGAACTTTAATAAATGCAAAATAAGACCCATTTAAGTCAATTAAATTGAATCAGTATTGCAGTAGAAACAAGTATTACAGGTGTCAGTAGGGGCAAAAGTGAGTGTTCACATCACTGTTCATAGGGATAACAGATGATATAACAGTGCCTACATACGTGTTGGAAATGTTGCAGTTCTGACCAGGACTAGGTAAATAATGTATTTGTTTGTGAGTTTATTGGCTCAAAAGTGTTTCTAAATCCTTGCTCTAGTTAAATCAAATCATGCTGCTGACTGCTTGGACTTTGCAAGCTCTTTAAACATTTCTTTTGATCTACCATTGACACTCCTTATGGGGATAGTGATACAAATACAAGTGTTTAATTCCTACTTTGAGCATATTTACAAGCAATTTGTGTTATCAGTGTTAACACAATAATAATATAAACTTGGGGAAATGCCATCAACTACAATTTAATAATCCAAGATGGATACAATACATATTTATGCAAATGTCAATAACAACAAAAAGTTTCCTAGATCAATTACAAAATATTTGAACTATATAGTTCACTAAATGACAAATAAATAATCAAACAGATAATTAACAATAAGTACATGGAAGATTAATTACATAATTCCAGAGTGTGGCATTTATACAGTTTTCAGTTAACTTATTGTTCATTCTCATAAGGAGAGTGGGTCATTTGTCACATACTCAAGGAATGCTTGAGCAGTGTAAATTTTTCATCCACCTCAAAAGACTAGTTTTAAATTTATTTACTGGCACTGTGTAGGCATTTTCAGGTAATTTGTTGAAGTAGACAGGACCAAGATATTTATTACTGTTATGTGTTTTGTAAATGAATTACAAATTGGTTTCCAATGTTTGTCTGTACCCTTTTGACTTCAATATCTATACTTTTCCATACATTTGTCTTTGTTCCAATGCCTCAAAAACTGTTTCTGGTTGTACTGTATTTGGCAGAGTAGTGATCTCATAGATAGGAGTAGATTAAGCAAGAACACCTTTATGTTGGAAAAAAATTGGCATGCCATCTTACTAAATTGCTTTGTGGAATTATTGTGCTTATTTTTATAACTCCAGAAGATTGTGGAAGGTGAAGATAATCTCCATGGCCTGAAAACAGACCATGTTAATGTACTATTGTTCATTCTGTTCTGTATTATAAACTGTTAACTTCACACTTCTACATTTGAATGTTTCGAGTAAGAGATTATATACCAGAATAATTTAACTCAAGTATTCAGTGTAACATGAGCACTGCCGGTACTGTCAATGTTTTCAATAGTCTGTTTTTAGAGTAGCCTAAATATGCCAGATAGCCAGAGCTGCCAAATTACTACACAAAGTAGATACAGTCAGTGAGAATTGCAGATTGGACAGTGCAAAGGGTAAGAATCAAAGTACACTTTACCTTTTCCGTGAAGATATAAGAAACTTTTTAAATAAGGAAGAAGAGATTCTCACATAACTTAAGTTAACTGAAAACATCAAAGGGTGGCTGTACATATGTGTTACAGATAACAGAACATCATTTGTAAATTACAGAAATTAAACAGATGCACCTAAATGTGTACATGTTCATATCTTATTACCATAGGCATAATATAATGAAATAGGTAATGACTACATGATCAAAAAGTGGAATAAAGTTTGAGCCATAGACCTATTTGAATACTGCAGGGAACAATGCTTTGAGTGCTGTGTTTTACTAGCAGACTCGTAAACAACCAAGTAGCATTTTTGTAATTTACATATGATTTAACAGTCATCATCTGTATGAAATATTATTCCAAATTATTCACTGAATGTGAACTTCATGACATCAATTTTAGGTCTTTCTCAAGCCTCATGGGTTCACTTTGTTGCTTGCTTTGTACAAACATGCAGAGATTTGTCAGATATGGCTGGCAGCCTCTGTGTGATGAAAAGCATCTCTTTTTTGTTTCATGGAATTATTTCTGAGTCCAGTAATTAGATTGACATGGACTTCCATAGAATGAATAACGTCTCTGAATCAAGCTGAGAAACAAATGTCACAGTAATGACAACAACAACACTTAAGCACTACATGCTCCCACTGTTGCCTAGTTTGTAGGTACATACAGAACCTTGTGTAGCATCACTGACAACACTGTTTACTATCGTAGCGATCTGTCAGTCACAAAGCTGTTTTTCGCTTTTTCCCCCAAAGGTAACTCTTTTTGTCATAATCTATGTGGCAATAAATGAATACAGAATTAATTAAGGTAATAATCTGTGTAAGTAGATTACTGTTTGCGTAATTGGTTACTAACATGCTTTCAAGAAGTACCTTGTTCTGACTCTTTTTGGTAGTTAATGTAGAATTGGATTCATTCCACATCCCTAGAGGTTCTCCTACATCAACAAAATATGATTTGTGAATGAATGAATATCAGTACTGGTGGGCGGGGAAAGGGGGAAGGGGGGGGGGGGGGGAGGGAAGATATTCACATTATTGTAAAGAAGCACCATGTTATATTGCACATTTAGCAGATGTTGAATATTGTCTAAACAAATGCATGCAGATATTGACAGTAGCATATATAGAACTTCCAGAGCATAGTTCTTTGTTCTGCAGCAGCAGAAACGGAAATATAAGGGGAGAACTTAGCAGACTGAAGAGTGAAAGAGAAGTTAAGAATAGTTTAAAGACTGGAGATCTTTAAAGAACAACTGCTATTTTACTCACTGATGTTTCAGAATAACATATCTTGTTGTGTTAGCTCAAGATTCAATGCTTTTATAGCTTTTTTTGACACTCATCAAGATTTGTTCCTGCCTGGTGACTGCATTTAACTTGTCCATGATCACCATGGAGTTTAATATTTACTCTGTATGTAACATCATTTGTCCCTAATGTACTACCACTTTCCTGTGTTCATAGTCCATGTCACAGTATATTTGGTTGCACCGACACATTAATGAGCAAAACATTATGACCACTGACCACCGTGAGGCTGACTACCACCTAGTATTGTTGTGGGCAAGTGGCACAGTAAAGAAAATATATAAGCAGAATGGAGACAAATGGAGAATCATTCTAGTGATGTAAACACAAGAAATGGGAAAATCCACTGCCATGCATGAATTTGACAGAGGACAAAATGTTATGACATGGTGCCAGGGACTGAACGTCTCATAAGGTGCAGAGCTTCTTTGCTATTCACATGCTACTGTAATGAGCATCTATAGAAATTGGTTGCAGGATGGTGAAACCATGAGCAGGCTGCAGCGTATTGGAGATCCACATATCATCACAGAATAATTAGGTTAGAAGATTTCCCTTTCTGTGAAGTAGGATAGATGGCAATCTGTGGCAGATCTGGTGACAGAGTGCAATGCTGATGCAGGCCCAAGTGTTTCAGAGCACATCATTAACTGCCCTTGTTGACAGTGGAGCTCTGCAAAAGATGACTCTTATGTATTCCGATGTTGACCAAAAAATATTGTTAATTACAATGGGCATTTAATCATCAGAAATGAGCCAGGGATCTATAGAAATTTGTTGCCTGGTTATATAAATCATGTTTCTCGGTACATGATGTTAGTGGTCATGTCTGGATGCAGCATCACTGAGTTGGTTGGCTGCTCAAAACATGCAGTGCACCACTGAAACAGGTCAGTGGGGACAGTAATATGCTGTGGGAGACATTCACATGAGCTGCCATGGGACTTGTGGTAGTATTCGAAGGCATCATGACAGCTGCAGACTATGCAAACATTACGCAGGCAACCTGCATCCCTTCGTTCTTTGTTTCCCTCAACAACAAAGAAGGCAACTTCCAGAAAGACACCTGTTCCAATCATACTATAGTGGTTTGAGGAGCATGGTATTTACCTCAAGTTGGTATCATAGCCATGAAATTAGCCTAATATAAATCCAATGAAACCCATCTGGGGTACTATGGGGGTGTTAGATACACAGCTGTAAATCACCAACCGATAATTTACAGAAACTGCCTGACATGCATAGACATCTGGTGCCACATTTCTGTACAAAATAATATACCAATGACTTGTCTAATGCATACCATGCGGAATCATTGCTGTATTGCATTTCAAAGATGGACCAAAACAAAATTAATCAGGCGTATTAGTATCAGTATAGGAAATGTTGGCTATGTGTTCCATTCTCCACAAATAAAAGCCCTTTTAGTGTGATTAAAGAAATAACAACTTCTAGGCCAATACGAACAAGTATAGATATTAAGTACTTACTGTGAAATAAATCAGTATATGCAGTGTTAGCAATAATGTACTAGAATTAGAAAATTATTGTAGAAGTAAGAAAGTGGGTGTTGTTTGCTTAGAGAGGTGAGAAAACTCACAGGATTCCTCCAGTATCACGTCTCAATGTGCCGTCTTGATATGCCGTGGACTCAACAAGTCACTGGATGTTCCTTGCAAAAATGTTGAGCTATGCTACCTCTATAACAACACATAATTGCAGAAGTATTGCCATTCCAGGACTTTCTGCACCAACTGTCCTCCTAATTACATCCTGTAAATGCATGATGTGATTCATGTCAGCCGATATGGTTGACCAGATCATTCGTTCGAACTTTCCAGAATGTTGTTCAAACAAATTTCCAACATCTGCGGCCTGATAACATGGTGCATTGTTATCCATAAAAATTTATCATTTTTTGGAAACATAAGTCAATGAATGACAGTGAATGGTGTCCCAGTAGCGGAAAATAGTTGAGGATTCAGTCCAGCCCATGTAAACATACCCCATACCATTACTGAGCCACCCACAGCTTCCCTGTTGACAACTTGAGTTACGGCTTCATAGGGTCTGCACCACACTCTAATCTTATCATCAGCTTATACCATCAGAAACTGGGACACATCTATCTAGGCCACAGTTTTCCACTCACCAAGGTTCCAACAGATATGGTAAATGGAAATAAGTGTTTGGCGTTACTAACCGGGTGGCGCCTTACAGGGCAGGTGCGGCCACCTTGGTGCAGGTCTTATTACATTCGACGCCACATTGGGTGACGTGCACTCTGGATGGGGATGAAATGATGATGGAGACAACAGAACACCCAGTCCCTCAGCAGAGAAAATTCCTGACCCAGCCAGGAATCGAACCTGGGCCCCTTAGGACGGCAGTCCATCATGCTGACCATTCAGCTTCCAGGGCAGACAACAGATATGGTGATGAGCCCAGGACAGGCACTACAGGCAATGTCGTGCTGTTAGCAAAGACATTTGAGTTGGTTTTCTGCTGCTGTAGTCCATTAATGCTAAATTTTGTCACACTGTCCTGACAGATACATTCATCATATGTCCCACATTGATTTGTGTGGCTGTTTCACACAGTGTTGCTTGTCGGTTGGCCCTTAGAACTCTATGCAAATATCACTGCTGTTAGTCATTAAGTGAAGTGGAGGCCGCTAGCCAATGGGTTGCTCATGGTGAGAGATAATGCCTGAAATTTAGTATTGTCAGCATACTCTGTGGATCTTGGAATATTGAATTCAGTAACAATTTCCAATATGGAATTTCCAGTATGTCTAGCTCCAACTGCGATGCTGCATTCAAAGTCTGTTAATTCCTGCTGTGTGGCCTTAATGATGCCAGAAACATTTTCACAAGAATCACCTAAGTATAAATGGCAGCTCCACCAATGCTCTGCCCTTTCATCCCTTGCATACGTGATACTACTGCCATCTGTATATGTGCAGACTGCTATCCCATGACTTTTGCAAACTCAATGTGTATGAGAATGTTGCATACTGAATCTCACATAAACATTTTTGTTCGACAAGGATGTGTTGTTGCTAGGATAATGTGCCAAAAAAAGAAAAAAATGGTAGTGCAGTTTTTGCCAAAGATGGTCTGAAATTCGAAGTTCACTTAAGCCAGTTTTGTTGTGAATTAGTTTGTAACTTCAACTGCATAAAGTTGCCAGACCAGAATATGAATCTTTACACATCTCAAAAGAAAGCTGTTGAAAACATTTTAAGAAAATTTTCAAATTGTAGTGAAATAAGCATCAAGGAAAAATGAAAATATGATTATCTGTGGTGTTTTCATTACAGAAATGTCAAACTGTGACAAGGAAGTTTTTAGATCTTTTTTACTGTTCGAAGGTCATTAACTGCTACTTGTAAAAAAGCCCCCTTTAATAATATTATTGTTAACTTTGCTAATGACTTTTTTACCATTCTTTATTTCTGATGGATGTTTTTCTGAACATGAACCACTATGCCTTCAATTCTTAATTTATGTGGCCGTAGTGTCTGTAGTTGCTTTATAATTCTTGAGAGTATTTTTGTTCTGTCGTTACAACTACAGAAATGTGTGGTTTTTTTCACCAGACGTGTTTTGCTTTATTGAGGTAAATTATCATCAGTGATGGTGATTTTTGGTTGATGTTTCACTTACATTGGGAAATGCCATCTGTTAGCACATCGTTGTTTTTCTGCATTGGACACTGACATTTTGGTCTAATTTTTAGTTTTTATGCAGCACTATGCCTTTTTTATGTTTTTAACAACACAGTTTTATGCACACCACTGTATTCTGTTTGTTTTTGTCTTCGCCTTTACTCTACAGCAAACTTTCAAGTGATGCCAATGATACTACCCAGGGAAAAAAAGTGTAATGACTTGTATGAGAGGTAAAAAAGATGAGTTTGTGAACTTGTTTTCTGATAGATAAAGTTACATAAAGTGGAATTAACTATTGAAACTATGTTTGATAGATGTGTTAGAAATGCTAAGCATTCAGGAACAAATATAGTTACTGTGAAGCATATATGAAAGTATGGGGACCTCACCATTGATGACATGATATACCAAAAACTAAAATGCTTTGGTAGTGATATTAATTATTCCTCCCTCCACCACAGGGAGGAATATCTTTCTCAGTCTAGCCATTCTTAGTTCACTGTGAACAATTGTACAGTGTGAATGTGACCTTTCTGTACACTCCATTGTTAGCAATAAGATTCTTTTTAACTTCACTCATTGGCTTAAAGTTTCATTCTGCAACCTTGTGCACCAGAATTCCTACAAAAGTTAACAGTTAAAAGTGACAGTAAACGGCCTGATACAGGTTGTAGGAAATATCTGGAATATAAAAATTATTATAAAGATAAGCTTATTGAAGCAAAAAAGTTAGTGCATGAAAGGTTTATAGAAGCTGCTCCAGAGAAGTGCAAAGTGGCATGCCAGATCACCACACAAGAACACTCTCCTACCCACACATAATAAATGTTAATTGAACCAGATCAACTGAATAGAACTGAAATAAATTGGAAACAGAGTTAAGTTGACTGGTATTTCTCCACAGAAACTACATTGTAAGCAGCTGGCAGTGAAATAGTGTTATCAGTAGGAAGCTGTCATATCTACAAATGTCTATTGCTTGGGATTTTCTCAGAATCATTAATATTTCAAAAGCTGTACCAGTTTTTATAAAAAAAAAAAATATCCCCCAGTATCAGCAGTCAGTCTGTATACTTCCAATAATTTCCAAAATACTTGAAATTCTTATACACAATCAACTAAGGGATTATTTTAGATAAAATAACTGCCCTTTAAGGGATTATTTTAGATAAAATAACTTCCTCTCAAGGAATCAGTTTGGTTCCAAATTAGGGGGGTTCCACTTTAGCTGCTCCTGATATTATTAACCAGATCATCACAACTTCTGTAAATAATAATGCCTTACTTGTTGAATAGGATCTAAGTAAAGCCTTCAATTGTATTCCTTATGAAATACTACTTGAGAAGCTTGAGTTTATAGGTACATAATATATCACTGAAAGTAATTATTTCATACTGAGATAACAGAAAACGATATGTCCAATAAACTACTGTGTAAGCTGGTCATCTTCTCTTAGTACTAATGATGTAGAAAAAAAGTCAATTAACTTTTTGGGATTTCATATTTACTCCAAGTTGACCAGGGAAGAATACATCATTTATATTTGCAAAGTAGTATCCATGGTAACATAATGTGGAAATTAAGAGATGGAATTGCTTCAGAATATCTCCTCCTTTTTTTCTGTGTGTGTGGGGGGGGGGGGGGGAGGGAGGGGGGGATGGGGGGACAGCTAGAATATACATTGAAAATACGAAAAAATGTGTAATATCAAAAATATGTAGGGCTGAGTTAGGAGATCATTATTGAGCTGCCTAGAAAACATAAGAGACAATTGTAAAATGGTAGATGTGTGTCTCATCACCATATATTAAACTGAATATAAAAGAATTTCATATAAGAATAGATACTCAGTAACGGCAAAATGAAAACTGATACTCCAAGACACAAACTGATGAAAGCAAGCCACTCACCCAGTCAGCTCTCTAATAATCTTTAATAAATTACCACACTCAGTGTGGTTCACTTCTTGGAAATTATTTCAAAGATAATTGCAGAACTGGTTGGCTGAAACCTATTTTATAACATAACAGAGTTTTTTGGTGTACAGATTGTGAGTATGATACATGACAATACAAATGTCTGCTGTTATATATGTTTGCAATTAAGTATCTCAATAACTATGTATGTCTGTAATTATGTATAAGTGATGGACCCTGTTCCATTGTAAATGTGGTTAATGGTGGATAAAAATTGGAAGTTATGAGATATGAAAACATTGCATACTGTAGTTAATCACTGCAGTTGTTGAGCAGTATGTACGGTTTCTCTGATTTTAGTGCCCTTAAGGGCCTATTTGCTCTGAGGACTTCACAGTTGCTATTCAGGATGGCATCACCCATTGTTTCCTATTGTAGCAAGAATTCATCCTGTATCAGAGGTATATTTTCTTCCTTAGGTGCAAAGCCCTTCTTGATTTCTCTTGTATTCATGGGCACAAGAATTGTAGTAATAATAACTATAAATTTGGAGATCATAGCAGTTGGTTTTGCACATGTAAGTACCTGTGGACAGGGCATGCCTTTAATAATAGCTTTCATAAATTTTTTACAAGTTAGTAGTGCTGAAGATGACTGTGCTGTCCCAGAAAGTTCCCTGTGAATTGACTGTATTTTTCTTATATCTTTCTGGTTCTTCTGTCTCAGCTCAGTGAAGCACTAACATTGTATAAGTAACACATACAACTCCTAATTTTCAGGCTTGTAGTTGGATTGGTGGTTCTAAATCTTTCATAAAACAATGTCATCCCAGTTCCAACTTCCAGATTAGAGGTGCAGAGATAAGATTTTATGGTTGCCATTTATTTTAGCTTAATTTCTTCACCACCAGAAGGAGGTTCATTACTTCCTCTTTTCTCCCACATTTGTGCTGTCAGTACACTAGAGCATTTGAGTTCCATACTACAGCCCCATATCTGGGAGCTGTTTTCGTATCTGCTACCTGAGGACATGATCTCATGCACATTCAGGTTCACCTTAAAGCTGGTATACACTGCCCAAAAGTGAGTTTCTTTGAATATGTATAATATGGTTTTTTGTTCACAATTTAATGACTGGAGAACTAGGAACACACAGCAGCATTTTTATACTAGCACTTACAAGTAAAATCTTATTATAGAGATCACACCAATTAATTATGGACTCTTAAGTTTCAGGAAACATCCAAATTCTCTGCATCAGGAATATAATTCAGAACTGCTGTAATTCTGACGAACTATGAGGACAGTGATACTGGTCACTTTAGCTTTTGATGTCATAATAAATCAAATTAGAATTGTCTTGCAAATTTAAAAGAAATAATAGACTATTTACTGGATTACAAGAACAGTTTTCACATTGCTGTCTTTATACTTCAAGTTTACTGTTCTGTTAAAATTGTTCAGGCATTCATATTTCTTAATAATTGCTTTAATTGTAGAGTTCCAGTAGTTCACATGTGGTCATATAACATGTACACTGTGACTTCTGCAACAAACATGTTCTGCAAAGTGTATCTTATCTATCTCTGTTTAATACGATACTGAAAATCACAGGTGGGATACAGTGGAATGAGTAAAGGTAGCCATGTAGCAGTAGCATGAAGCAGTAAAATGGGATATAGAAGAACTGGAATATGGTAACTTATTTTATGACTTTGGTTCTTTTTTATTGTCTGTATCTGCATCATCTTGGTACTGTGGCCCATGTGGGGTGAGGGACTGTCGTGACCGGATCAGGTGAGATGAACAAGGAAAGAGCAAGGGATAGGCAGGATCAAGGTGAAGGGAGAGGCAAGTTCATAACCTTTTTCTCGGCATGGGCTGTAATTAGTTGTCAACTCTTATGAATATCACCACCCTACATTGACCAAGGGCAAAGCTGAATATTGAGATGCAGTTCATGCTACTGAACACTACATGCCAACAACCCTTGCCTTCTGAAATCCTTCCATCCCTCATGAATCACAGATTCTGTGCCCCTGCTCACAGCCTTTGCTAATCCTGTGCCCTGCATCCTCTTCAGATCCATTTCTCATCCCTTTTCCTTCTATTCATCAACACTGCCCAAAAGTGAGTTTCTTTGAATATGTATAATATGGTTTTCTGTTCACAATTTAATGATTGGAGAACTAGGAACACACAGCAGCATTCTGTGTTCTCACTAATCCAATCTAGTGTCTGGGAAAGACAGATAGCTGCACTAGATACAGGAAAATTAAAGAGGATTTTGAAGAAAGGAGTATCACACGTGTGAATATCAATTCTTATCTCACAAAGTGACTTCTGTAATACATACCATTATGTCTGGTTTATGGGACCCCTATGTTTAAACCAAGATTTAAGTAGTAAATCATGAAAATTTTAATTTAAGTTACATAACTTTTAGTTTTACAGTTACATCGTGTTTAAATACACCTGGACTTTATCGCCTTAAATAAAGCCTACTGTATTTTACTTTCTATCACACAAAATTACATACTTTTGTGTGGCTTTTTAAATAGTGCACATTAGCAACCTCCATTTTGAAACATTGTTGTATCACTGCAGCAAGAAAATTTTCACATAAAAACTAATTACAGGGTTAAACTTGAACATAAAAATTGCACTCAATAGATAAAAAAAGAAATTCTACAAAACTGATATTCAGTACTGCAATTTAATTTTTTGTTACCACCACTCGGTTAAGCATTTTATAGGAACACTGAAGAAATGAGTATTTTGAAAACATTACCGAATACTGAAGGTTTCACACACAAAACTTTGTAACACATTTTACACACACTTCTTGGAGCACTCAAGACGAATAGGAATCTTGCACATTTTACATAGAAGCTCAATTTCCCTCCTTTTATTTGGATAACTAAGTTTACACATCATCTTCTTGCTGAGAGTCATCTGCTCCATCCACTCATACACTTTCTGCACTAACTCTGAGAACTCTCCCAATACACGCCATCAGCTCATGTGTGAGATGGATGTTCTGCATTCTTCTTTCCATGTCGGGATTACCAACCTGCTTTGCAAGACTATTTATGCAATTCAGCTGGCATACAAGTTCATTGTCTTGGTAGCTGTTGTACAGTATACACGCATGAACACAACAGATACCTGCAATCCTACGAAATATTGGCATGGGCCATCAACAGGATCTCCTTCCTGAATTATAAACAGATGACTTTTCATCAAGGCTGTCTACTCTGCCTCTAATTTCATTATAGAATTGAATGACCTCCAGCTTATGTGTTTTGTCACTTGTGCTCAGCACATGATGCATACTGGACAGTAGCACAAGAGTTCTGTTTCTCTTTGGAATGTACAAAACTAGGGTAATATTTTTCATGAACCCGCACCAATTGACAGGAAGTCTTCTGCTTGGTAAAGACATGTCTGCTTGTGCCTGTGTATGTGCGGATGGATATGTGTGTGTGTGTGTGCGAGTGTACACCTGTCCTTTTTTCCCCTAAGGGAAGTCTTTCCGCTCCCGGGATTGGAATGACTCCTTACCCTCTCCCTTAAAACCCACATCCTTTCGTCTTTCCCTCTCCTTCCCTCTTTCCTGAAGAAGCAACCATCGGTTGCGAAAGCTAGTAATTCTGTGTGTTTGTGTGTTTTGTTCATTGTGCCTGTCTGCCGGCGCTTTCCCGCTTGGTAAGTCTTGGAATCTTTGTTTTTAATATATTTTTCCCATGTGGAAGTTTCTTTCTATTTTATATATATATATATATATATATATATATATATATATATATATATATATGATTAGTATCTGAGCACTTGAGCAAGTTCCGCAGTCAAATACTAATCATCAGTTGCCACATTTTGAGTGTTCTTTTGATTGACATAGCAATGTGGATGCATGTATGAGTGGGGAATGACTAGTTTCCATCCTCTGCTGCATGAGTCCTTCCATCAGACTCCTCATCTGTGTAAATATAGATTTTCAGAAAATAATTTTTGTTGTTGAGTAGACCAGGTTCTGAATGTTTATTCTGTACGTGGAAGGTTCCTTGGACATGTAGACATCGAATCTACATTCCCCTCTGAAGGACACCTGGATTTCTTTGATGTCAGTGCATACACACTAGTAGTGTAAGCTGTCTTGCAATTTTCCACAAATTTTTCAAAAATGACAAGTATAGCTGCTGCTTGTTAAACTACCACTCAATCAGCTGTATCTCAAAGGTCATTGAAACAGTTGTTCAAAGCGAAGATGTCGAATCTGTTCTGATTTGTGATACAACACAAAATATCCCTTCCTGTTCCATCTGCCACTCAAATAGCAGAAGTGCTCTCATGGTTTGATTTAAAAACCTGGATATAAATGAGTTCAGTCGTATCCACATATCTCATATCTGTAGCATTTGCCCTTTTGCTTTGTATGCATTCATGTTCAGGTTTGAGATATGTAGATGACATAAAACTATTGAGAGCCAGTTTGACAAATCTATTTCCATTTGATGTTCAGGATACAAGCAACAGGCAAAGCATACTAGGACTTCAAGAAGAATGTTGTAATTCCAGTTCTAAGGGAGGTAGATGTTGACAAGTGCATATATTGCTGAACCAAATGTCTAGTAAGTCATCTTTCCAAAATACTGATTTGAATTATTGACAGAAGTCTTGAAAAACCAGTAGAAGCTGACCTTGGAAAGTATCACTTTGGATGTTCGACAAATGTTTGTACATGTGAGGCAAAGTGACCCTGCTACTTATCTTACAAAATGTTGTTGTTGTGGTTGTTGTGGTCTTCAGTCGACAGACTGGTTTGATGCAGCTCTTCATGCTACTCTACCCTGTGGAAGCTTCTTCATTTCCTAGTAATTACTGCACCCTACATCCTTCTGAATCTGCTTGGTGTATTCATCTCTTGGTCACCCTCTATGATTTTACCCTCCACTCTGCCCTCCAATACTAAATTGGTGATCCCTTGATGCCCCAGAATGTGTCCTATCAACCAGTCCCTTATTCTAGTCAAGTTGTGCCACCAATTACTCTTCTCCCCAATTCTGTTCAGTAACTCCTCATTAGTTATATGATCCACCCATCTAATCTTCAACATTCTTCTGTAGCACCACATTTTGAAAGCATCTGTTCTCTTCTTGTCTAAACTATATATCAACCACATTTCACATCCATACATAGCTACACTCCATAAAAATACTTTTAGAAAAGACTTCTTGACACTTAAATCTATACTTGATGATGTTAACAAATTTCTCTTCTTCAGAAACGGTTTTCTTGGTATTCCCAGTCTACGTTTTATATCCTCCCTACTTCGACCAACGTCAGTTATTTTGCTAGCCAATTAGCAAAATTCATCTACTACTTTAAGTGTCACATTTCCTAATCTAGTTTCCTCAGCATCACCTGATTTAGTTAGACTACATTCCATTATCCTCGTTTTGCTTTTGTTGATATTCATCTTATAGCCTCCTTTCAATACGCAGTTCATTCCGTTCAACTGCCCTTCCAGGTCCTTTGCTTTCTCTGACAGAATTACAATACCATCGGCAAACCTCAAAGTTTTTATGTCTTCTCCATGGATTTTAATTCGCACTCTCAGGTTTTTCTTTGATTTCCTTTACTGCTCGCTGAATGTATAGATTGAATAACATTGGGGATAGGCTACAACCCTGTCTTACTCCCTTCCCAACCACTGCTTCCCTTTCATGCCCCTCAACTCTTAGAACTGCCATGTGGTTTCTGTACAAATTGTAAATAGCCTTTCGCTCCCTGTATTATACCTCTGCCACCTTCAGAATTTGATGGAGAGTATTCCAGTCAACATTGTCAAAAGCTTTCTCTAAGTCTAAAAATGCTATTGATGTAAGTTCCCTTTCCTTAATCTATTTTCTAAGATAAGTCATATGCTCAGTATTGCCTCACGTGTTCCAACATTTCTACAGAATCCAAACTGATCTTCCCCAAGGTCGGCTACTACCAGTTTTTCCATTTGTTTGTAAAGAATTCGTGTTAGTATTTTGCAGCTGTGACTTATTAAACTGATAGTTCAGTAATTTTCACACCTGTCAACACTTGCTTTCTTTGTGATTGGAACTGCTATATTCTTCTTGAAGTCTGAGGGTATTCCACCTGTCTCATACATCTTGCTCACTAAATGGTAGAGTTTTGTTAGGCCTCACTCTCCCAAGGCTGTCATTAGTTCTAATGGAATGTTGTCTACTCCAGGGGCCTTGTTTTGACTTAGATCTTTCAGTGCTCTGTCAAATTCTTCATGTAGTATCATATTTCCCATCCTTTTAATATAACATATATGGTCATGGTGCACACAGCACTCCAAGGAGTCGCCAATCAATATTTCCACAACCTTACTAAGAACTTGTCGAATACTTGTCACCCCATACTCTAGGTGCATATTGCATTGCTAAGGTGAATCAGATTCCTGTTAAGCATGTGATCATAATGGTTTGATTCATCAGTGCATATCTTCCTCTGTTTCTGTGAGCCCATAAGCAAAAATTCACTGTGACACATAGAAGATAGTGTGTTAAACTTTCAAACATCTGTGCAGAAAAATAATCAGTTTACAACTATTCATGTCACAAGCATTATTAACACTTTATTTTGTGCTCTCTCATACATTCAATGCTTATAATTAGTTGCCTACACTTAGTTTAAGATCCTCTGCTATCCATTTAATTTTCGCCCTGAAGGTGAATCTGTCTTTCTTATTAACTGTGATAAATGTTGGCCCTTCTTACTATTTGTTGACAAACTAGAGTTAATTTGCTCTTTACTTATAATTATTGCTGATTTGTCCAAGAAATCTCTTCTTCAGCTTGCAAAAAAGGCATTGGAGAGAAAACATTATTAGCTGTTGGTTTTATAGCCATCAGAATGGTGTAATTAAATTTTATCTCACTAGGGTTAAGATAGATACTGCCTACAGGAAAATTAAAGAGACCTTTGGAGAAAAGAGGACCACTTGTATGAATATTAAGAGATCAGATGGAAACCCAGTTCTAACCAAAGAAGGGACAGCAGAAAGGTGGAAGGAGTATATAGAGGGTCTATACAAGGGTGATGTACTTGAGGACAATATTATGGAAATGGAAGAGGATGTAGATGAAGATGAAATGGGAGATACGATACTACGTGAAGAGTTTGACAGAGCACTGAAAGAACTGAGTCAAAACAAGGCCCCCGGAGTAGACAACATTCCATTGGAACTACTGACAGCCTTGGGAGAGCCAGTCAAGACAAAACTCTACCATCTGGTGAGCAAGATGTATGAGACAGGCGAAATACCCTCAGACTTCAAAAAGAATATAATAATTCCAATCCCAAAGAAAGCAGGTGTTGACAGATGTGAAAATTACCGAACTATCGGTTTAATAAATCACAGCTGCAAAATACTAGCGCGAGTTTTTTACAGACGAATGGAAAAACTAGTAGAAGCCGACCTCGGGGAAGTTGGAACACGTGAGGCAATACTGCCCCTACGACTTATCTTAGAAGCTAGATTAAGGAAGGGAAAACCTACATTGCTAGTATTTGTAGACTTAGAGAAAGCTTTTGACAATGTTGACTGGAATACTCTCTTTCAAATTCTGAAGGTGACAGGGGTAAAATACAGAAAGCGAAAGGCTATTTACAATTTGTACAGAAACCAGATGGCAGTCATAAGAGCCGAGGGGCATGAAAGGGAAACAGTGGTTGGGAAGGGAGTGAGAAGGGCTGTAGCCTCTCCCCAATGTTACTCAATCTGTATATTGAGCAAGCAGTGAAGGAAACAAAAGAAAAATTCAGAGTAGGTATTAAAGTCCATGGAGAAGAAATAAAGACTTTGAGGTTCGCCAATGACATTGTAATTCTGTCAGAGACAGCAAAGGACTTGGAAGAGCAGTTGAACGGAATGGATAGTGTCTTGAAAGGAGGATATAAGATGACAATCAACAAAAGCAAAACAAGGATAATGGAATGTAGTCAAATTAAGTCGGGTGATGCTGAGGGATTTACATTAGGAACTGAGACACTTAAAGTAGTAAAGGAGTTTTGCTATTTGGGGAGCAAAATAACTGATGATGGTCGAAATAGAGAGGATATAAAATGTAGACTGGCAATGGCAAGGAAGGCATTTCTGAAGAAGAGAAATTTGTTAACATCGAGTATAGATTTAAGTGTCAGGAAGTCATTTCTGAAAGTATTTGTATGGAGTGTAGCCATGTATGGAAGTGAATCATGGACGATAAATAGTTTGGACAAGAAGAGAATAGAAGCTTTCAAAATGTGGTGCTACAGAAGAATGCTGAAGATTAGATGGGTAGATCACATAACTAATGAGGAAGTGTTGAATCGGATTGGGGAGAAGAGAAGTTTGTGGCACAACTTGACCAGAAGAAGGGATTGTTTGGTAGGACATGTTCTGAGGCATCAAGGGATCACCAATTTAGTATTGGAGGGCAGTGTGGAGGGTAAAAATCGCAGAGGGAGACCAAGAGATGAATACACTAAGCAGATTCAGAAGGATGTAGGTTGCAGTAGGTACTGGGAGATGAAGAAGCTTGCACAGGATAGAGTAGCATGGAGAGCTGCATCAAACCAGTCTCAGGACTGAAGACAACAACAACAACAAACAACATAACAAATTGGACCCATGCTGTGAATAATAACAGATTTGACAAAATAATGAACAATCACAACTTATTCTACAGTTAAAAGAATGAATTACATTTATTCATGCATAAGACACAGTGAGATTGAATAGTGACAAAGAGATAGAGGGGCTGGCCAGTACTTACCTCAGCTCAGTACAGCCGATAGAGACACAAAAAACAACCGAAAATTTAAGCTCCTAGCTTTCGGAATAAATGTTCCTTCATCAGGGAGGAGAGAGGGGAAAGAAAGGGAAGAAGGGAAAGTGGATTTAGTTACTCACAACCCAGGTTATGAAGCAACAGGGAAAGGAAAACAGGGAAGGTAGCAAGGATGGAGGCATGGTTGTCAGAGGGAAGCCAAAACCCATGCCTCCATCCTTGCTACCTTCCCTGTTTTCCTTTCCCTGTTGCTTCATAACCTGGGTTGTGAGTAACTAAATCCACTTTCCCTTCTTCCCTTTCTTTCCCCTCTCTCCTCCCTGATGAAGGAACATTTATTCCGAAAGCTAGGAGCTTAAATTTTCGGTTGTTTTTTGTGTCTCTATCGGCTGTACTGAGCTGAGGTAAGTACTGGCCAGCCCCTCTATCTCTTTGTTAGTAATTGTTTCACATCTTTATATGAGATTTTCCATTAATTATTGAGATTGAATAGTAGCAATTTTGCAGTAGATGAGCTGTCACTAGTGTTTTAAAGTTTTGTAGTTCAGGCAGAGATTTTGTGTGTCTTGGTAACCTCTTGTACAGTTTTGTTGGAATAAGATAGAGACCTATATGACATAATGTTGTGTTGCAATGACTAACATGTTTATCACTGTCTTACCTGGTACTGTACTCATAGACAATTTTGTTTTGATGAAAAAATACATAAATACATGGAAAGGGTAGGATTTGTAGGTCTTCAATCGAAGACCTACAAATCCTACCCTTTCCATGTATTTATGTATTTGCATGTTTTACTGCTGCTTGCTTGTTTCATTATTCTTATAATTGCCTTTTGTTTCCTCAAAATTGTTGTGGTCTGGAGTACACTGCCCCAGGAAAGATACTGTACCTTAGTACAGAATGTACATGTGCAAAGTATGTAGCACTGTTTCTGCAGTAGTTTTGAATTTAGGGGTATGATAACAAGAGCTTCATTTAATATTTCCCTGCATAGTAATCCTAACAAATTTAGTTTCAATAATATGACAATTTTTTTTGGTTATCATTGGTTGTGCTGCATTTTTTTTATCTGTGTGGAAATTCATGAGTACTGTTTTTTGGGGCTAACTATTTCCTCATTTCTTATTAACCATTCAGACACTACTTTCATATTATCTTTTGGAGATTCAGTAAGAGGTTCTTTATTTTTTCACTCAATAGACTGGTATCATCTCTGAGCAGTACTGGTTCTTGATTTGTGAAGTGTAATCGGAAATCATTAATGTATACTAAAAAAAGAAATGGACCTAGAATCAAGCCCTGTGTAACACCATGACTTAGTCCACATGATTCTGAAAGGTGTACCTGGAGTTCATTCCTTTCCATGTACTTTGTTACAGTTACCTGATAGCAATTTTCCAAATATGATTTAATTAACTCATTTTGCATCCCTCTTATGCTATACCATTCAAGCTTTCACAAGAGCACAGAATGATCAGTTATATCAAAAACCTTTGTTAGGATTACCAATAAACCTGAGATGTTTCTGTGATCATCCACTACATTTAAGACATGGTTTATCAGATTAAAAGTGGCTCGTTGTTGGCTGCTGTTGACCTGCAGAAATAATATTATTGTTGTTGAAGAATATAGTACATTGTAAAAGGAACACTTTGGAAACCCTGACAACAGTAACTCAGACCTATAATTACCTATACAATGTTGATCACCTTTTCATGCACAGTATTACTTTTCCAGTTATTATTTGATTTGGAAAGACGTCACTTGATAAATATGAATTGCATATATCTAATAAAGGATGGAATATGTGTCTTGCTACTGTTTTTATTATATAATCCAGAATATCTCAGTACCAGCTGAATAAGCACTCCTCAACAAATTAATGGTATTAAGGAATTCAATTGGGCCTACTGGATTGAGAAACATGGCATGTTAATTATTTCAGTGCATTAAAGTTCTTTCAGTGTTGTACTGTGTGAATTTTCTAATTTCTCCTTTACTAATTTTTCATCAATAATTGTATAATAGAACTGAAATTGTTTGGAACTGTCCCAGTGTCAGTGACATTTTTTTCCACTCTGCAATAACATAACATATTTACTATTTTCTTCTTCCCCATGAGATCCTGCAGAGCTTTCCACATGGACTTAGTTTTATTGGATGACTCCATAACATATTTGCATTTTCCTTAATTATTGCCTCTTTTTATGATATGTTACAAAACTAACTTCTATTTTTTGAAATAATTAATAAATGCTGCACCTCGGTTAGTTTATGAGAGAAGAAAAAGTGCCCACTTCCTTTTACAACATACTCTAATACTTGATGTGATCCTATTTTTAAGTCCATGTGTGCTTTTGCAAATCACTTTCTTTTTGGAAAAGCTATGTCAAAGTTATGCATGAAAATGTTCAAAATATTTCCATCTCTTCATTGGTAATAGAGGTATCATAGACTTTTCTCCTAGATTGTTCATTCATTAGATACTGGAAGTGCTCAATAGTTTTCTGACTGTAACCCCTTCATAGGTAACATTTTGCATGCTGGTTGAAATGTGACTCACAGATATGATAAATAATTGTAAAATATGTTCACTGTAGCTGATATCAAAGTTTCCTGAGATACTCTTGTCTTTATTTACACGTACCTAATCATCTAGAGTGGCACCAGCTTTTTTAACATGTGTTGGGGACAGGCACAGATTGTAGGCTTTTGGAATATTTAAGAACTATGGCTCAGAAAATCAGTATTAAAATTTGCACACTTGTACCACTGTTTTCCCAGTTATCTTTATCTTTAATTTGCCTAAAGCAAGGTCCAGTTACTTAAAAAAAAAAAAAACCTCCTTATATTGCTAATACGACATCTGTACACACATAAAATAATATTTTTTTCGAATGCCAACTCAACAGTTAAGATCTCGCGACCTTTTTCACAAACTAATTTGCATACAGATAGAGTACACTGTTATGATAGGCATTTTCTGTTACATACGAACAAGTTCTTACGTGTTTTGATTCAATTCTATAGCAGTTTGTAAGGTTGAAATCTAATATTTTATTTCACAGTTTTTTCTCTATATTTGGATCATTTGTTTATAAAGTTGTATGTGCTTTGAACTATGTATACATGAAATGTATTCACAGTTGAAAATCTGCAGCTTGTAGTGTATAATGGAATGACAAAAATGAAAATCTGTGCTTGACCAAGGCTCAAACCCATATTTCCTGCTTCTTGTGAGTGGTTTCCTTAACTGCTTAGGCTATCTGTGCACAATTCATGGCCAGATCCAAATATCCATACATTATCATTCGTGCATCACAACCACTCGTATACAAAATGTAATTGCTGTACAGGCAGGATGGGACAGAATGTTTTTATTTGCAAATTTTTCATTGTTGTCATCCCATTATATTCACAACTGTGAATCGATTTCACATATTTCATGACAGCTGTAGTCCCCACAGGATCTGGTCCTTTTGACACGTATGCATGTATGTCAAAAGGAACTTTGCCTTGAACTTCTTAACAACACAGGCTCTGTAGTATTACATCTGTTATGTATGCTTCTGAATTTTTCAGTGGTTTCAGACACAGAGTGATCTAAGGAGCTGCAAATAGATGTGGCAGTTGCACTGTATTATGAATAATAAAATTTGGGTAATCATTTTCTACATTTATCATATAATTGAAGAATTTATTTATTTTATTCCATGGGATGCTTTGTAATGAGTACTTTTACGTAAGTTGCCCAAGATGAGGCACAAGTCATTTAACTTTCCTTCTAATATGGGAGAGAAAAGTGTTGTTACATTTTTTCTCTGCAACACCCTGAAACACCAAACAGCAAACAGCAAACACCAAATTGGCATGAAGTGTAATAGGTGCCTGAGTATACAAATGTTTAGCATTTCAGAGCAACTTGGTCAAAAGAGGTAGAAGTGGCATGTGAGAAGAACATGCTGTGCTTCATGTAAGAAGGAGAAATGTCTTCAGGTTTCACAATTTGGCAGTGGTAAGATTGCGCCATGTTGAGACATCAGTGCATGATTCTGCTCATGTTGGATGGGAATCAATGCATTTGAGAGGGCCATACTCAACCCGTGCAGGATCTCTAGTGATCCACATGACCAGTGCCTCAAATGAGAGAAATTTTGTTCACTTGCCTGGGCAGGATCATATAGTCATGTCACATATCTTGAGACAGGAAGGGGGTTTGTTTACAGCAAGACGAGTATCTGCAAGAGCAGAGGAACAACATCTGGAGTACTGTGGACTGTCTACATGGTGACCATTTACACAGTTTCCATTGCTACAGCAGCAGGTAGACACACACTGCAATAGCTGGTATTAACAGTTCTCATGTCTTAAGGGCAGTGGCTGTACCATACCTTCAAGATTCCGTGATGTTATCTTTCATCAAGACACCTGTCCTGACATACTTCAACACAGAGGATGTTTGACTAGTGCTCTGGCCAGCACTTTTTCGCTGAAAGCACCTTGACACAAGTTGCGAAGATAACTTGTTGCCAACTACTATATTTATGAACATTGGCATGGAGTTGAAGCAGCATGATATGACATAAACCTTTTTTGTCCTCCCAGATCAGTTTGATACAGTTTCCAGCCGGTTTTGAGTCATTGTTACTACCGGAGGTGGGAGTTCCATTTACTAAATTTCACACCCTGTATACCCTCAATGCATCTGCAGATTTATTCACATATTCTCCCCACTATAGAGTACTACATACATGTAATAAGTAATATGTTATTTGCTATCCTTCCTGGTGTTGTAACTTTAGAGTCCAGCTGTGTGTTACTGAGGAATGACCTACACACATAGTTGTATTGAGCTCCAAGAACAAATAAACAGAAATGCCCCTATGATTTACAATAGATTTTTATTCATTTTATAATGTTGCCTTTGTTACGACTAGGTGCTATGCTACAAATCTGGCTGGGTTGGGGATTTTCTCTGCCCAGGGACTGGGTGTTTCTGTTGTCCTCATCATCATCATCATCATTCATGACAGTGGCTAGTTCGGACTGTGTAAGAAACTGGACTGTGAAAAAGTTGGGACATGGTGCAGTTGAGTGCTCCACAAACCAGTCATCATTATGCAACAAATGTAATGTTATTTTTATTATTTTGTGTACCTAATTCTCCATAAGCCAACAATTGTTCCTGCAATTGGATCCAGTTTATAAATTTGTGGTAAGCATCCTATGTTAGGTGACAGTGTGATCATGTTAGTGATTACTTATAGTGTGAAAGTTTAGAAATTTGATTTGGATCTGCAGATTATCTTGTCACGTTATGCCTCAGATCTCTAAATGAAAGAAGTTCATTATTGTGTTACTCAATGATATAATTACTTAAAATTTCCATGTTATTTCTTTTTAGTATGAAAATAAACATTGCAACAATTTTTAAAGTATGTGCTTCTTCACAAATAGCTCATTTTAAATGGAAGTTTCATTACCATTGAAATTAATATTTGTTTTGTGCTGAAAAAAAAAATTATTGTGCAGTTCACACACAGCAAGGTACATTTTACAAATATGCTGTAGATATGTTGCAGATATTGTGAAGTGCTTGCCATTATTTGCACTTGGCTATACGTGACCCCATCTGCTGGTAGGCATGGTTGATGCTTCTCTTTGCATTCTGACAATGTCTCTGTCTGCTAGATAAACTCAATGCCACCCAGAATCGATATCGGAAACATCAATCATGAGAAACACAACACGCACTTTTCTCACATGACATACTGAAAGCTTTGGATCAAGGCAACCAGATAGATGCAGTATTTCTTGATTTCCAAAAAGCATTTGACTCAGTACCACACCTAAGCTTATTGTCGAAAGGACGATCATATAGTGTATCAATTGAAATACATGACTGGATCAAGGACTTTTTGGTAGGGAGGAAACAGTGTGTTATCTTGGATGGAGAGTCATCATCAGATGTATAGATAACTTTAAATGTACCCCAGGGAAGCGTGTTGGGACCCTTGCTGTTCACATTGTATCTTTATGATCTTGCACACAATGCCAATAGTAAAATCAGGCTTTTTGCAGATGATGCAGTTATCTATAACAAAGCACTATCTGAGAGAAGCAGCATAAATATTCAGTCAGATCTTGATAAGATTTTAACATGGTGCAGAGGTTGACAACTTGCTCCAAATGTTCAGAAATGTAAAAGTTTGCACATCACAAAATGAAAAATATGTGGTATTCTATGACTCTAATATCAATGAGTCACTGTTGGAATTAACCAACTCATACAAATACCTGGGTGTAATACTTTATAGGGACATGAAATGGAATGATCACATAGGTTCAGTGTAGGGAAAGCAGCTGATAGACCGGTTTATTGGTAGAATATTGGGGAAGTGCAATCAGTCTAAAAAAAAGATTGCTTACAGATCGCTTGGGCAACCAACCTAGAATATTGCTCAAGGGTCAGGGACATGTAGCAGATAGGACTAACAGAGGATGTTGAATGTATACACAGAAGGGCAGCATAAATGGTCACAGGTTTGCTTAATCCATGGGAGAGTGTCACAGAGATACTGAAGGAACTGAAATGGAAGACTCTTGAAGACATATATAAACTATCCTGAGAAAGTCTATTAAAGAAGTTTCCCTTTGTGTTGCTCACACAGGGATCATGAGGATAAGATTAGAATAATTGCTGCATGCACAGAGGCATTCAAACAATCACTCATCCAACACTACCAACTTGAATAGAAAAGGGAAGAAATCCTAATAACTGGTACAGTGGGATGTACTATTTGCCATTCACCTCACAGTGGTTTACAGAGTATAGATGTAGATGCAGATAAAATGTATAATTACCAATTGCTAGTAATTAAATGCAACTACTGTTACATTTTCATTAGATTTTAGGATTTTCATAATTTTCACATGCACTTTCCGTTTGTGTGTGTGACAGACAAGAATTTTATGTAATTGTGTTCTAGTTGCAACTTGTTTCCCACAGACTTGAAACAGCAAATTGGAAACCACAGAAATAAAAAATAAAATAGAGTTAAAGAATAGTTCATTTTTAAATGTTGCCATAATTTTTTGTATATCAGTTATCCTTAGTATATGGAGGAATGAAGTACTGGGTAAAATAAGGCTCAGTTTTATATTATGCATGTAAATTTTAGAAACAACATGTATAAGGAAACTTACATAAATGTGTACCTGTAGTGCACATTTGGTAATAGAAAGTCTTTGGCAAAATATGAGTAATGATTGGAGGAAAGGTAATAGCTAACCATATAGTTGAGAGAACTAAATGGTTGATTTGGCTCAAACAAGACCTAAGGCATTATAAGTTCTAGAACATTGTTAAGCTTCAGAGACGTTGTTGTTGTTGTGGTCTTCTGTCCTGAGACTGGTTTGATGCAGCTCTCCACACTACTCCATCCTGTGCAAGCTTCTTCATCTCCCAGTACCTACTGCAACCTACATTCCTCTGAATCTGCTTAGTGTATGCATCTCTTGGTCTCCTTCTCCAATTTTTACCCTCCACACTGCCCTCCAATACTAAATTGGTGATCCCCTGATGCCTCAGAACATGTCCTACCAACCGATCCCTTCTTCTAGTCAAGTCGTGCCACAAACTCCTCTTCTCCCCAATCCTATTCAGTACCTCATCATTAGTTATGTGATCTACCCATCTAATCTCCAGCATTCTTCTGTATCATCACATTTTGAAAGTTTCTATTCTCTTCTTGTCCAAACTAGTTATCGCCCATGTTTCACTTCCATACATGGCTACACTCCATACGTATACTTTCAGAAACGACTTCCTGTCACTTAAATCTATACTCGATGTTAACAAATTTCGCTTCTTCAGAAACGCTTTCCTACTCCAAATTTTTCTTTTGTTTCCTTTACTGCTTGCTCAATATACAGATTGAATAACATTGGGGAGAGGCTACAAACCTGTCTCACTCCCTTCCCAACCACTGTTTCCCTTTCATGCCCCTCTACTCTTATAACTGCCATCTGGTTTCTGTACAAATTGTAAATAGCCTTACGCTCCCTGCCACCTTTAGAATTTGAAAGAGAGTATTCCAGTCAACATTGTCAAAAGCTTTCTCTAAGTCTACAAATGCTAGAAACGTAGGTTTGCCTTTTCTTAATCTTTCTTCTAAGATAAGTCGTAAGGTTAGTATTGCTTCACGTGTTCCAACATTTCTGCGGAATCCAATCTGATCTTCCCCAAGGTCCGCTTCTACCAGTTTTTACATTCGTCTGTAAAAAATTCGCGTTAGTATTTTGCAGTTGTGACTTATTAAACTGATAGTTCGGTAATTTTCACATCTGTCAACACCTGCTTTCTTTGGGATTGGAATTATTATATTCTTTTTGAAGTCTGAGGGTATTTCGCCTGTCTCATACATCTTGCTCACCAGATGGTAGAGTTTTGTCATGACTGGCTCTCCCAAGGCCATCAGTAGTTCTAATGGAATGTTGTCTACTCCCGGGGCCTTGTTTCGACCATGTGTGTAGCCTAAAACTGGTATTAAGTGGATCAGAGCCTGGAAGTTTAGATCACTAAATTTGGCTGTGGGGTTAGAAAATTTAAAAATGGAAATAGATGGGTTGAAGTTAGGTGTAACGACAACTGGTAAAGTTTAATGGCAGGGGTAATGCTACAGTAGGTTTAATAATGAATAAGAGAATCCGAATGGAGATAAGCTACTATGAACACCGTAGAGAATGCATTATTGTACCCAAACTCACACCCATCACAATAGTACATGTTTATATGGCAATTTGCCTGCAAATGTTGAAGAGAGTGAAGAAATGTGTGACGAGATAAAAGAAGTTATTCAGGTACTTAAGGGAGGCAAAGTTTAATGGCGATGGGGGACTAGAATTCAATAGTTGGAGAAGGAAGAGAAGGAAAAGTAGTAGGTAAATATGGGCTGGAGAGAATGAATGAAAGAGGAAGCCACCTGGCAGAATTTTGCACAGAGCTTAGATTAATCATTGCTAACACTATGTTTAAGAATAATGAAAAAAGGTTGTATACATGGAAGTAACATGGAAATGTTGGTAGGTTTAAGATTGATTATATAATAGTTGACTGCAATGTATTAGTTATGAACTATAGATTAAAACTGAAGAAATAGCTAACAGGTAGGAAATTAAGGAGATGGGACCTGCATAAGCTGAAAGAGCCAGAGGTTCTTGAAAATTTCGATGAATCACTAGGCAGTGATTGACCAGAACAGGGAAAAGGTATAAAGTATAAGATGAATGGGTAGTTTTGGGAGATGACATAGTGAAGGCAGCAGAGGATAAGATGAGTAAAAAGAAAAGACCTAGTGCAAACCTTTGGATAACACAGGACTTATTGAATTTAACTGATGAAAGGAGAAAATATAAAAATGCAGGTGAAAGGGAGTAGAAACATCTAAACAACATTGGTGTAAATTTTCATTTGTCACTTCAGTTTGTGTATATACATCTAAAAAATGAGGTTGATAGGAAGTGCAAAATTGTCATGTAGGAATGCCTGGAGGACAAACGTAAAGATTCAGAAGCTTGTGTCACAAAGAGAAAGATAGATATTGCCTACATGAAAATTAGAGGTCTTTGGGGGAAAACAGAAGCAGCTGCATGGATATCAATAGCTCAGATAGAAAGCCAGTCCTAAGCAAGGAAGGGAAAACTGAAAGTGGAAGGAACATATAGAGAACATATACTGATGTGATACTGCAAGAAGAATTTGACAGGACGCTGAAAGACTTAAGTCAAAACAAGGCCCCAGAAGTACACGATATTTCATCAAAACTACTTATAGCCGTTGGGAAAGCCAGCTGCTACAAAGCTTTACTGTCTGGTGTGCAG
Organism: Schistocerca gregaria; assembly: GCF_023897955.1. NCBI lineage: Eukaryota > Metazoa > Arthropoda > Insecta > Orthoptera > Acrididae > Schistocerca > Schistocerca gregaria. The sequence continues at coordinate 513,736,512 of NC_064921.1, read as the reverse complement.
GACGTATGACACAAACAAAACACCCTCAGACCTCAAGAAGAATAGAATAACTCCAGTTCCAAAGTAAGCAAGTGTAGTTAGGTTGTAAAATGGCAATATGAACTCTTTACAGAAGAATGAAAAAACTGATAGAAACCAACCTTGGAGGCAATCAGTTTCGGTTTCCGAAAATGTTGGGATACGCAAAGCAATACGGATCCTATGACTTCTCATAGAAGATAGTTTAAGGAAAACCACACCTGTGTTTGTAGCGTTTGTAGACTCAGAGAAAGCTTTTAATAATGTTGGCGGGAATATTCACTGTGAAATTCTGAAGGTAGCAGAGGTAAAATGCAGGGAGCGAAAGGCTATTTACAACCTGTATAGAAACTAGTCATCGGTTATAAGAGTCAAGGGGCATGAAAAGGAAGCAGTGTTTGAATTGTGATTAATACAGAGTTGTAGCCTATCCCCAATGTTATTTAATCTGTACATTGAGCAAGCAGTAAAGGAAACCAAAGTAAGATTTGAAGTAGGAACTAAAATTCAGGGAGATGGAAAAAAAAGTTTGAGGTTTGCCAATGACATTGTAATTCTGTCAGAAAGCACAGCAGTTGGAAGAGTGGTTGAATGGAATGGACAGTGTCTAGAAAGGAGATTAATTTAATGTACTCAAATTAAATCAAGTCATGCCAGCAGAATTGAGATATTTAAAGTGGTAGATGAGTTTTGTTATTTGGGCAGCAAAGTAACTGATGATGGATGAAGTGGAGAGGATATATAACATAGACTGCCAGTGGCAAAAAAAGTCTTTTGGAGGAAGAGAATTTTGTTAGCATAAGATATAGATTTAAGTCTTGGTAAGCTTTTTCTGAAAGTATTTGGAGTGTAGCCTTGTATGGAAATGAGATGTGGACAAGAAACATTTCAGATCAGAAAAGAATAGAAGCATTTGAAATGTGATGCTACAAAAGAATGCCAAAGATTAGGTGGGTAGAGCATGCAACCAAAGAGGAGGTACTGAATGGAGTTGGGGAGAATGAAATTTATGACATTAGTAGAAGGGACCAGTTGACAGGACACATTCTGAGTCATCAAGGAATCACAAATTTAGTACTGGATGGAAGTATGAGGGGGTAAAAGTTGTAGAGGAAACCAAGAGACAAATACAATAAGCAGATTCAAAAGTAAGTAAGTTTCAGTAACTATCTGGAGATGAAGAGGCTTGCACAAGATAGAATATCAGATAGAGCTGCTTCAAACCAGCCTTCAGACTGAAGATGATGACAACAACATCTCACCAGTTAAATAGCATATTTTTTGATCTGTTGTGACAGTTTGGTTTTTTTAATTTAATTCTTTTCGTGGATATTAACAATCCTGGATCTCTGATAAGCCCTACCAAATCTGTTCTCATTAGAGCCATACCTATGTTCTCTGATGAGGAAAACCTCTGGCTGTAAGGTTAAGAAGCAGCTAACAGGATGGCAATGTTAGTTACCAAGTTTGAGTCCATCCTTGAGACATGAACAGGTAGTTATGGATGAGATGGCTATTGATAATAAGCAGGTTTCAAATCCCAGTCTCACAAATTTCCACTTAAAAAATCTAGTCACCAAATGGTGGCAGGGGAGCACACACACACAAAAGGGTTTAACTTTTACAAGCCTTTGGAGCTAATGCTTCCTTCTTCTTGGAGAAGAGTTGAAGGGGATGGAAGAGGAGTGAACAAAAGGACTGGAGAGGTTTAGGGAAAGAGTTACAATTGAGAAAAGTCATCAGAACCCCAGGTCAGGGAAGTCTTACCAGATGGCATGAGGAGGCGTCTTTTCTTTTCATCCCATCTGCTATGTCTCCCCTGACCTGGGGTTCTGGGTGACTCCTATGAGCTGCACCCCTTTCCCTAAACCTGTCCAGTCCTTTTCCTCCACTCCTCTACCTTCCCCTTCAACTCTTCTACAAGAAGAAGGAACCACTGGTTCCGAAAGCTTGTACAAGTTAAACTCTTTCATGTGTGTTCCCCCGCCGCTGCTTGGTGAGTAGATTTTTTATCTACCCATCTACATAATGTTGTCAGTAATTGATGATTTTCATTGTAATAAAATTTCTGTTCTCAGATTAAATGAGTAATGTGACAGGAACTGTATTAGTGAACAGATATAGCTGATTTCTTTCATTTACAGTGTTGGCATGGATAGGAATGTGACTATCTGTACAGTCCAGCCAGAAATTTCTCTTTAGCTTCTACTGGAAAATTTTGGGATGAAATAACATTAATTCTTTGAAAGAAGTAGGAATCCCATTTACTTCCTATTACAAGATGAGACATAAATAAAAAGAAAAGTCAGGTAATGATGTGCAGCAGGTGGGCATATTAGATGGTTAAACATTAAACTTGGGAAGAGTATCTTGAAGAGGTAGATGAATTATAGATAGGAAGTGCAAGAAAAAGACTTTAATAAGGATTATGTAAGACAGAACAGCTTTGATTGAGGAACCTGAAATTATATATGAATACAGACCAGGAAAAGATTAATGGAAAGTTATGATTGGAGCAAAGCCGTGTGTGAGTGCAAAACGTCAACAGTGGGAAAACAGAAAGGAAACAGTTAGGAGTTTTCAAAATGTGTTATTACAGGAGTCTGTTGAAGATCAGGTAGAATAAGTAATGCAGATGCCTTGCAATGTCTGCAGTGTCCTGTACTACAGTGCCTGGATGCCTGTCCTGTAGTTACAGGAAAGATCTTACAACAAATAATATGAATTGAAGAGGCAGAACGGTAGGATACTTATTTCAGCATGAGTTGTTGATGACAACTAGAACTGAAGAGTAGTTGGAAGGAAAGAACAGCAGAGACAATCCTAGATATGAGTAATGATGTGAAATGTAACAGTTGTGCTCAAGTGTAGAGGACTGCAGAAAAACAAATTTAGGGTTGATGACTGAAACAAAAAGTTTTCCACTCCAAAAATCAGTAACATTAATGGAATTTGATGTTCATCAAAGAAAAGCTTCACTTTTCTGATAGGTATGAAACAGTTTAGTGATGTAACTTTATTATCTTGCTGTCAGGCAACTAAAGAGTGTAGTGATTTAAATTCTGACCTTGTCATCACTATCCACATTTTTAGTAACTGCTCTGATTCACTCTTTCTGCAGAATGATTTTCATGGCAGTTCATGGATGCCTATGCTTCTGATTTTTGCAGCAACAATATTACAAAACACAGATGAGTATGTACTGAAAACTAAACACACTTAATGTTATCTACTCATTAGAAATCGGAGTGCAGTCAAGCAGTGCAAATAAATTCTTCATAATCTAAAAATTCAGAAACAAAATAATAGCTCAAGTGAGATGAACATCTATATCTACATCTACATCCATACTCCATACTCCAAGCCACCTAACGGTGTGTGATGGAGGGTGCCCTGAGTACCTCTATCAGTTCTCCCTTCTATTCCAGTGTCGTATTGTTCGTGGAAAGGATTGTCAGTATGCTTCTGTGTGGGCTTTAATCTCTCTGATTTTATCCTCATGGTCTCTTCGCGAGATATACGTAGGAGGGAGCAAAATACTGCTTGACTCTTTGGTGAAGGTATGTTCTCGAAACTCTAACAAAAGCCCGTACCAAGCTACTGAGCGTCTCTCCTGCAGAGTCTTCCACTGGAGTTTATTTATCATCTCCGTAACGCTTTCACGATTACTAAATGATCCTGTAACAAAGTGCATTGCTCTCCATTGGATCTTCTCTATCTTTTCTATCAACCCTATCTGGTACGGATCCCACACTGCTGAGCAGTATTCAAGCAGTGGGTGAACAAGCCTACTGTAACCTACTTCCTTTCTTTTCGGATTGCATTTCCTTAGGATTCTTCCAATGAATCTGAGTCTGGCATGTGCTTCACCGACAATCAACTTTATATGGTCATTCCATTTTAAATCACTCCTAATGCATACTCCCACATAAATTATAGAATTAACTGCTTCCAGTTGCTGACCTGTTATTTTTTAGCTAAATGATAAGTGATCTATCTTTCTATGTATTCGCAGCACATTACACTTGTCTACATTGAGACTCAATTGCCATTCCCTGCACCATGCGTCTATTCGCTGCAGATCATCCTGCATTTCAGTACAATTTTCCCTTGTTACAACCTCTCAATACACCACAGCATCATCTGCAAAAAGCCTCAGTGAACTTCCGATGTCATCCACCAGGTCATTTATGTATATTGTGAATAGCAACGGTCCTATGACACTCCCCTGCAGCACACCTGAAATTGCTCTTACTTCGGAAGACTTCTCCCCATTGAGAATGACATACTGCGTTCTGTTATCTAGGAACTCCTCAATCCAATCACACAGTTGGTCTGATAGTCCATAGGCTCTTACTTTGTTCATCAAACGACTGTGGGGAACTGAATTGAATGCCTTGCGGAAGTCAAGAAACACTGCACCTGTGAACACGTGTCTATGGCTCTCTGAGTCTTGTGGACGAATAGCACGAGCTGGGTTTCACACGACCGTCTTTTTATAAACCCATGCTGATTCCTACAGAGTAGATTTCTAGTCTCCAGAAAAGTCATTATAGTCAAACATAATACGTGTTCCAAAATTCTACAACTGATCGACGTTGGAGATATAGGTCTATAGTTCTGCACATCTGTTCAACATCCCTTCTTGAAAACGGGGATGACCTGTGCCCTTCTCCAATCCTTTGGAATGCTATGCTCTTCTAGAGACCTATGGTACACTGCTGCAAGAAGGGGGGCAAGTTCCTTCGCGTACTCTGTGTAAAATTGAACTGGTATCCCATCAGGCCCAGCAGCCTTTCCTCTTTTGAGTGAAGAACAACTCCACTCTTCAAAAATTTAAAAATAAAGATTTTCATCATTTTGTTGCATTCTACCCTTTCCTTGTGGACAAAGAAATGTTTTTATCATGTATACATATCCTGTAAACTGACTAATTCCGTATCATTTTGATAAAAGAATCATTCAAATGATCTATGAAACATGTGACTAACTAACTAAATCAAAATTAAAAAGGTATAAGTACACATTTATGTTACAAAAATCTTTGTTATGGGTAACACAACTTGAATGAACCATTGGGTTTGCTGCACTACTTACCAATTCTAAGTCTGTATCCATACCCAGCAAAGCATTGAAGAACATGGGAAAAGGTACTTCTAGTTGCACCACTTTTTAGGATTTCTTCCCTTTCCACTTGCTTATGGAGTGTGGGAAGATTGAATGCTTAAACACATCTGTGCACACTGTAATTAGTCCTAACTTTTTATCATAGTACCTGTAAGAGTGATACATAGCATATTAAAGTATATTTCTAGATTATTCACTTAACAGTGATTTTTAAAATTTTATGAGAGAAGGGAAGTTGCTACTCACCATATAGCGAAGATGGTGAGTCGCGATAGGCACAGTAAAAAGATTCACACAATCATAGCTTTTGGCCATTAAGGCCTTTGTGAGCAATAGACACACACACACACACACACACACACACACACACACACACACACACACACACACACACACATATTCGCGCAAGCACAGAGTGTGTGTTTATGTATGTCTACTGCTGACAAAGGCTTTAATGGCTGAAAGCTATGATTGTGTGAATCTTTTTATTGTGGCTATCGCGACTCAGCATCTCCGCTATATGGTGAGTAGCAACTTTCCTTCTATTGTATTGTTACATTCCATCCGGGATTTTCCATTGTTTGATTTTTAAAATTTTGTTAGTAAACTTTTACAAGTTAGTTTCTGTAACACTCTCCCTTACGTCAGACAAACGTGTTACCATTTATGCTACCTTTCATTGCATACATTCATCCTTGTTGGTCCTATTTGGCATGGGCCCCTTAATCTTATAAATACAATTATGGAATAGGCTGAATGAATCTTTCTAAGCACCTCTTCATATTTCTGTTTAAACAAAAGATGACACGATTCCTCATAGAAAGTAATTTCCTTTGAATCAGTGAATACCATTTGTCTATAATGCAAGAAGCTGGAAATAAGCGAATAAGTTTCAAAAGTTCTTATGCAAATTGTTTACTGAAACTTCCTGGCAGATTAAAACTGTGTGCCAGACTGAGATTTGAACGCAGGACCTTTGCCTTCACAGGCAAATGCTCTACCAAATGAGCTACACAAGCATGACTCACGACCCATCTTCACAGCTTCAATTAACTTCCAAACTTCACAGAAGCTGTGTAGACTGGTTGTGAGTCATGCTTCGGTAGCTCAGTCAGTTCGAATCTCGCTCAGGCATGACATCTGTCATAAAATTTCATATCAGCACACACTCCGCTGCAGAGTGAAAATCACATTTCTGTACACTAATGGTAGGTTATAAGAAGTGTACTTGTGTGAGGCACTATAATACAATTTTTTTGTAAAGTAAAAATATAATTAAAAATGATATGAAAATGCACTTGAAAAACAGAAAAGCAAATACATACCTGTATCTTATGCAAAGACATACATAGGAAGCTGCTAGATAAAATATGAATTTTCAGTACACAATGTATGTGTATATTAAATTTACTTATAAAACATAATCATATATTTTTTGTAAAACATTATTTCCAATCTCTACAATAACCATTGCTCTGTTTGTACCCACACACTGCCCCTCCCCCCTCCCCTGTCCCTTCCCTTGCCCTCCACTCTTGCACACCACACCCATGTTCAAAGGTATAATGAGTTTGGAAATGATAATCATGAAACTAATCTTGGGTTGCCAAGGGAAATAATAGGAACTTTCCTGGGCATTTGCCAACTTGTTACCTTTATTCTTGCCATCAGGACTAGGACAATCTATGACAGCTATTGCTCTTGATGGTAATGTATTAGATGTAATGGCAACAGATAGACCTGACCCCTTTGAGGATGTTCACATCGAAACTGGCATCATTGACCATGACACAGTGGTGGCAACAAAGTACAAAGTACAAAGGACAACTAAAACAAGCAGAAAGATGTATATGTTCAGTAAACTAGATAAAGAAGCTGTAGTGTCATATCTTGAGGAAGATTTTAAAACTTTCAGTGCAGGACAGTAGCACTGAGAGGAACTATGGCTCAAATTTAAAAGAATAGTTGACTACACATTAGATAGATATGTTCCCAATAGAATAGTTCATAATGGGAGGGACACTCCAGGGTATACAGTCACTGTGAAGAAACTTCTAAAGAAACTGAGACTACTGCATAATAGGTGTAAAACAAAGCATAGGGTTACAGATAGAAAGATTCTGAATGAAATACAATTGACTGTCCAAACAGAAATGCATGAAGCCGTAGGGACTACTCTAGCAGAATATTGTCAAGTGTGCTTTCACAGAACCCAAAGAAACTCTAATCATATGTAAAGGCTGTTAGTGGCACCAGAGTTAGTGTCCAATCCATAGGGAATGAAACAGGAACTGAAATTGAGAGTGCCAAAGCATAGGCTGAAATGCTTAACTCCATTTTCAAATGTTCCTGTACAAAATAAGTAATATCCTAGGGAATTTCCCCAATTTAATCCTTATACCACTGGAAAGATCAGTGAAATAAGTGTTAGGTTCAATGGTGTTGCAAAATAGCTGACATTGTTTAAACTCAACAAAGCTCTAGGAGCCAATGGAATCCCTATCACATCCTATACTGAATTTGTGGCTGAATTAGCCCCTTTGTTAACTATAATCTTTCACAGATCGCTTGAACTTTAAAAGCATGTACAGTTGTTGGAAGAAAGTATAGGTCACACTCGTTGAAGAGTAGTAGAAGTGACCACAAAATTGCTGTCCAATGTCCTTGACATCACATTCTGAGCTCAAACATAATCAACTATCTCAAACAGAATGACCTCCTCCACCATGGAGTACGAAAACATCAATCACGGAGACACAACTTGCACTTTTCTCAAATGGCATATTGAAAGCTTTGGATAAAGACAGTCACATAGATGCAGTATTTCTTGATTTTTGAAAAGTGTTTGATTCAGTAACACACCTACGCTTATTGTCAAAAGTTCATTCATAAGGGGTATCAAATTAAATTTGTGACTGGATAGAGGACTGTTTGGTAGGGAGGGGACAGCTCGTTATCTTGGATGGAGAGTCATCATCAGATGTAGAAGTAACTTCGGATGTGCCCCAGTTATGAATACATGGGAATAAGGCTTTTCAACACATTACCTGTGCAGGCACATTGTGTCTCTCTTAATATATTTAAAATTAAATCTAAAAATGGCTGAAAGACAAAGCTTTTTTCAGTGTTAAAGTATTTGAAAACTCTTCAAAAATAGACCTGACATACGAAGCAACTTGCAACTCTGTTTGTACCTCTTCCTAAGCCTTTTTTGTCTCTGTAGTTCCACATTTTACTGTTAAACATGTGGAGAAATCCTTATGTATGAAATGTATTCTTTTATTATGACATTTTTTAAAATGCACACTTTAGTTATGTTGGATATCTTTATGTATCAAATGTATTCCTTTATTATGTATGTTCTTTTAAAATGTATACTTTAGCTTTGTGTGATACCTCACAATAGTTATATTTCTTAATATGTAAATTGTACATTACTCATGACAACATTGATTGCATGCAAGTGCTTTAAGATGGATAAATAAATAAATAAATAAAGTGTGTTGGGACCCTTGCTGTTCATGTTGTATATTAATGACCTTGCAGACAATATTAATAGCAGCTTCAGACATCATGCAGGTGATGCAGTTATCCATAGTGAATTACTATCTGAAAGAAGCAGCATAAATGTTCAGCCAGGTCTTAATAAGATTTCAAAGTGGTTCAGAGATTGGCAACTTGCTTTAAGTGTTCAGAAATCTAAAATTGTGCTCTTCACAAAAGGTGTAAAACTCGGTAGGGATATGAGGTGAAATTAACACATAGTCTCAGACGTGGGTAAAGCAGGTGATAGACTTTGGTTTATTGGTAGAATACTGGGAAAATGCAATGAGTAAGCCCAGCTGCAAAATTTCAAGAGCTGGCTTTAAATAATCGCTCACATAGCTATATGTGGACAAGGTAAGTTTAATTACAGTTTGCGTAGGGGAATTGAATCAACCATGACAACATAAAACTTATTGTATGGAAACAAGGTGTTACGCTGAGATTCACTGGGAAGATATTGAGGCAACTTGACACATTCATGAAATAAGTGGCTTACAAAACACTTATTCAACTGATTCTTGAGTATTGCCCAACAGCCTGGGATCCATACCAGCTTCGATTAATAGATGTCAGAAGTCACTCAGTGTTAGCAGAATCATTTTATTAATTCGTTACAGTCTCAAACCCTTACCTGACGACATTTGGACGCCATGACAGTGAAGTATTGTCATAGGACACCGGCCACTGTTACTCTTAGTGGAGCTTTGGTATTGTTTGATATTGCTCCATAGTCAGTGGCAATAGGACAAGTTACGTCAGGTGTTGATTCAGTAGGCTGTCACTGTAGAGTGCAGGGTGCTATGCCCTACCTGGCCGCAATAAGTGATGGGCACAAACTTCCAAGGAGTGAATCCAGGACCAGCCAGCAGCTGGGAGGGCCTATGTTTAGGCCCCCAGGTCTTTGGGTAGTGGCTGGACCGCCATGGTAGGTGGCTCTGTCAGGATGATTGCAGAGCTGCACCAAACTCGCAGTGGAGCCTGACACTGCAGAGGGCGACGACTCAATGGCTTGCGTTTTTATTCAGTGGCCAACTTGATCATACGTCCAGTATTCATATGCCACAAAGTGGGTATGTTGTAATGTTGCGACTACTGATGCCACATACACTGCCTACTGAAGTGCCTCCTGGTTTCAGTAATCGTCTGAGCACAGACCGGAGGACAGACAGCAATCCCAGTGAAAGCTATGGCGCATTGCTGGGTTAACATACTGCCGCCAAGTGGTCCACATCATGGCACTCAGCCCATCTTCCCATACTCGTGTCTTTACATGTGGGAGCTTTTCAGTGACGCCCAACACATTCCAGTGATAGATGCTATGTGAGGGGAGTTGTGCATCATGGGAAAGGGGAACTTTACATCTGAAATTCAGAGAGAGATCATTCGAAGGAGAGATGGACAGCATGACCTACTCGTCTCATATATGTCTCATAAAATGGCAACTGCAAGGAAATCAGAGAAGTTGCAGCTTACGTGGAGGTCATCGACACTTGTTTGCTCCAAGCATCATTTGCTAGTAGAAGACGGAATGGGGAAACGGTTGTAGTGCCAGAAATAATCACGAACTATAAGTTTTCTTTTGGAGTATAGATGTACATGTAAATGTACAATGTATTCTTTTGTCAGGCGTTAGTAGATAGGCCTTGACTCGGAATTAGACCCAAAACAAGAGAATTTGCAGCTTATATAAGAAGCTCACAGAAATATTCATCTTAAAAATAAGATCTGCTAGCGTACATACTCTAACGAACTGAATGTCGAAATATGATAAACTGTATGTAACCTGTCATATTGTAGCCATGTTTTGGACCGTGGCCAGAAGCTTCGGGCATAGACAAGAAGAAACCTACAGAGAAATTCTGCAGAAATGACACGGTGCTCATTACTGAAAGTGGCTGCCACAGAAAACCCGTGAGAATGGTAGGTGTGCTTATGAATTCGCGAAGAGGACTTTCACGGCTGCCCGCAGGAGGGCGCAATTAGCAGAAGAGTCACTAGCGGCTACCTGCTGTCTCGCCTGCGCCCTTTTAAGGACCGTCTCATGGTCAGCAAGGTCACAGACCACTTGCAAAATTTCGGCGGTAGAAGGTATTAAAGAAGACAGTATCTTCCAACCGTAATCAGGTACTTTCCGTTTTACCAACTTCTAGCCACATACCCCGACGGTCCAAAACGATCGAGACTGGATTAATTAAAAAAAAGAAAGAAAGAGAGAGAGAAGTTAATATGACGAGCCGCCCGTGGTAGCCGCGCGGTCTTAGGCGCCTTGCCACGGTTCGCGCGGCTCCCCTCGTCGAAGGTTCGAGTCCTCCCTTGGGCATGAGTGTGTGTGTTGTCCTTAGCGTAAGTTAGATTAAGTTAGATTACGAAGTGTGTAAGCGTAGGGGCCGACGACGTCAGCAGTTCGGTCCCATAGGAACTTCCCACAAATTTCCAAATTACGGATTATGATTTCGGTGCTTTGAGTGCTCTTCATTGTCTTCTTCTCCTCCTCCTCCTCCTCCTCCAGCCATCGCCGCCCTCTACTTCTGAACAGCGCACAGAACGTTCGTACCACCCTGTAAAACACTCAGAAAAGACATTAAAAAATGTCGTGTAACTAGGGCTACCCGTCGGGTGGACCGTTCATCCGGTGCAAGTCTTTCGATATGACGACACTTGGGCGACTTGCGCGTCAATGGGGATGAAAAGATGACGACGACGGCAACACCCAGTCCCTGAGTGAAGAAAATCTCCGAACCAGCAGGGAATCGAACCCGAGCCCTTAGGATTGACATTCTGCCACACTGAACACTCAGCTACCGAGGACGGACAGAAAAGACACTCTTTGGGATGTTTTTCAACTAGTGCTTCACATTGGCTTGTAGGTCTGTTATGACGTCGAAGTATTGACCCTAAATGTGAATTTTGCGTTACGTTCGTAATGATACCACCAAGCATCACCACCAGTGAACATTTTTTCCGGCACTGAACTCCCCGTGTTTTGCATTTCTATAAAATCCTGGCGGCCGATCACGCGGCATTGTCTTTATTCGGGACTCAAGATGTGCGGGAAAACTTGTCACACACTTTTCTCTTCCTCAAAACACTCTGGAAATTGTCTTGACAATTAGAGTTGTTGCTCCACTGCGATTTGTGACACGAAAACGTTGACACATTACGGCCCACGTGCGCTGTTTGACATTGGCTTGCTAATAACGAACTGATGAATCCCCATCTGTTGTTTACAGTTGTTAGTACAAGGTACCAGCGCACTTACTGCGATGACGTCGCTTCTACGCCAAAAATTAAATCAGGCACGGCACCTCTAGGACGGATGTGTATGTAGGGCTGCTTATCAAAAAAGACCACTCTGCAGGTATCGAGTTATTACAGATTTTGTACTTTTGATTCTATTAATCAGTGGATCAGTGTTAGAATGATATTGTACTTGTAATGGTACTGCAGTTTGAAAATGAAAAACGTACAAAATTAATACTGTGTACAGATATTTACATATTTATATGTCTAGTTTGATATGAATGGGCCAGGCGGTCGGCAGCCCTGTAATGAGGACTGCTCATGCATTTGCGTGAAAGTAATTTACAGCCTCAGGAGGGCTATATGCAGACTGCAGCCTCTGTGAAGAACACAACCACATTCTGTTTATCTTTAGAATACAATACTGTTTTCCAAAGTAGATATTTAAATTTGTAAAAAGGTACTACTGCACTTTTCATTCATGTCTCGATACCGATCAGTGCACATACCGTATTCATGCTATCTCGTACTGTAACGCTACGCAAACTATCAGTTAAGATCAAGGCAACGGCGACGATGCTTGTTTTCCATTTTGTATACCACAACCTTCGATTTACTTGCTTTTAAAGTGAGTGTGCATCCCTTCGTAACGAGTTAGATGTTGAATTCAAAAAGAGGATAAGTGAATTTTGTTAAGGTTCTCAAGAAAACCAAAAAATAGAAACACTGCGAAAGTGTGGTTTGAAGTTACAGTTTTTACTGTTATTTGTTTGAGTTACAATTTTACCAATCCCCTACTCTGTGTTATCTATGTAATGCTTTACTGTATAGAATGTGATGATTAACAAGAACTTTTAACTGCCCTTCTAAATAACGAACGCACAACGCACTGATGACTGTTTAAATTTCTGTATTTAACAATACACGGGCACAAGTAACAAAAACTTAACCTTCCGAATATTTGGATAATGTAATGGCACTCCACAGTCCAGTATATATGATCGCAGCTTTCTGTGTGCGTGTGCTAATGTGAGAGAGAGGAGGTAATAGTGTAGGTGTATGACAACACGCAAAAAGGTTAGTGTAATCTTAGAGCCATTGTTGAGTTTTTCATCTCATGGGTCGCAGTCAATCCGATGGCATTGAGAGACGTCTTGTTGAGGTACCTTGCAACAAAACTATCATCCTAAAATACTCGTAATCAGGATGTCCCTGGTAAATAATACACCGCTTCCATAAAATGATATTCTTGCTCATGCGTTTGTACTAATTTTATCTTTTACAATTTAGCCTATAATAACAAAAAACAATACTGTTCACTGCTCCATAAACGCTATCCATTGACATGTGCTGTTATTATTGTCTGCTAGGAGGAGTTCTTCACCGATTCGCTGGAGACAATAGCGTAACTGTGGGGTGGATGACATGCATATAACTAAAGGCTTGAATGGCTTTGAACGATTATGCCATTGATAGGTGAACGTTTATTTATGACCTGAATGTCACTGTTCCGGATATTGGTCTTGAAATTGGCAAACGGAGGTCATTGGCAGAAGTTCTAACCCTTGGTAAGTGTAAAGGAAGTAATCAACAATTCGTTTATTTGCAGACATCTACATTATACTCTGCAAACCACTGTGAAGTCCATGGCAGAGGGTACGTCCCATTGTGTTAGTCATAGGGGTTTTCTCCCGTTCCGTTCACGTACGGATCGCGGAAAGAATTATTGCTTAAATGCCTCTGTGCGTGCAGTAATTAGTTTAACCGGATCTTCGCGATACCTACGGGAGTGATACATAGGAGACTGTAAGATGCTTTCAGATCTATCACTTAAAGTTGGTTGTAGAAACCTTCTAAGTGGACTTCCGCAGGGTAGTGTGCATCTACCATCAAGCGTCTACCGGTTCCAACTCCGACCATCAAGGATGTAGTCGGTTTAGGACGTTCAAAGACTGAATTTTTCCTCGAGGAACAACTGCCTCCATCACTGGGAACTAATTTAGAACTGTGTAGATTGAAGCTTCCTTTTTTTTGTAACTGTTGACAAACGTCTTTCTCGAGTGCAAAAGATCTGCGATAACGCGTATTGATTCTTTGCCATTGCAACAATGAAGTTTTCTTCTAAAAGCTTTAATGTGAAAGCTGAATGTTACAAATTGATACAAGCATAAAAATATGAAGGAGTCAAAGTAAGACGTACCTCGTACCAACAGACTGTTAATCAGCCGAAGTGATGTGAAAATGCTGGAGCTCCCCATCACGGTAACCAACGAATTAGCTTCTTAAGCGTCGCAAGCGAATTTTGTTATCATAAAAGCACCGACCGCAGTATAAGCATGAAAATTTAACCCTAACGTTTCTTCCACATTCGTTGACAAATGAGCGAAAGAGGCAGCTTGCGCAGGCGTCCGAGAACTTTGTAGAGTTAGCCGACGCTAATGTTTGATGAAACACAGTGTTTTGAATACGATCCGTAGATGAACGATTAATCAGCCGAGTGGCGGCTCCTAAAGGCAGTCGCCCGACAAAAGCGCGCGGTCCAAAGTCTGTGGTGAAGGCCATGCTCACCGCTTTCTTTAATGCTCGAGTATTCATTCGCCGGGAATACATTTTCCCTAGTCAGAAAGTAACAGAGATATTATATGCGGAAGTTTTCCACCTCGCCTCACCCCCCATATTAGTTTATTTCGCCCAACAAAGTTTATGCTTTTCCCAAAACTAATCTATGTAAGGGAAAGCATTTTGATTCACTGGAATGTGGCTGCAATTTTGGACAGCATTTTAGTCTAAACTTTTGACAGGGTGTTCTAGAGCCTCTGCGATCGGTGCTGCGAGTCTCTGGCAAGGGAAGGGACTTGTGTTGAAAACTAATACTGTAATTCCAGGTTGCATCCAGTTAGTAACCGTACGAATTGATCCTATAATATACCTCATTCTCAAATGTACCGTCTCCAATTATGCCTTCCCTGGCATCGTAATTGTTTTCAACTGTGTTAATAGAAAGTAATAATCTTTTCGTATTTATTGCCGTACCTGTGGCGAGCTGACTCAGGAAAACGTAATTTCCGTTTATTCACAATCTATTGGTGGTTGAATAATGAAAATGAAAATCTTGGAGTAATATGTATTTTGGGTATTATGCATTTTGCGCTGTTCTTTGTATGGATGCCATTTCTTCCCCAGTCCACTGTGAATACCCAAAACCGGTCAAGGTCAACGCCGGGATGGTCCTTATGAAAGTATAGGGTCGATTTCCTTCCGCAATCCGAACTTGCGTCCGTCTCTAATGACCTCGTCGCAAACAGGGTGTTAAAATCTTTTCTTCCTTGCTGTTTTCCTATTCCATAGTCATAGTTCCTGTTGTTCGCAACGCTTAATGATATAAGCCAAAGTTCGTATATTCTGTGGCAGTGCTGTCCAACTTTCTGATGTTCTCGGGCACGTTTAACTCACGCCTAAGGTGATGGGCGCCGCCGCCATCGCAATCACTATTTTAGTACCAGCTGGGTATCCGGCTTCGCTCAGGGATGTTATATGAGACTGTGTAGTAGATGGAATTAAACGATGAACTTGAAGTATAAGAGGCAAAAATTTTATTGAAAACATATTCTAACTATTTACAATACTTGTTTATAAACATTTTTCATTTTTCACTTTGTTATCCGCGATATACATGTACAAATTCTTATAACTTTCAGCTCTAGAACAAGCTACGTATAGTTGACCGTGAGAGAAACAGGAGTCTTTGAGGTTGATGCTGCAATATTTCAAAGTCTGTACTTACGTTTTTTTAATTGTAGAACTATAGGCTAATTTGATTAGAAATTACAATCTCTTAAATTGAAATGGCAGTTCACAGATCAATTATATTCTGGGGATAATAGTGTGTGCCGTTTGTACTTTCCAATTATAAGTTCGGTTTCGATTATGTTATTCAATAGCTGTTTGACAATCATTCATCTTCCATTACCTAGTTTTGATGAGTTAAGATCCAATTTTAAATCGAAGGCAGTGCAATTGTATTCCTGGTATAAGAGAAGAGTTTAGAAATTCTGTAGGGAAGTTCACACTTTCTTCGACGTTTACCATTGCGGCGGTCTATTTTTGTAATCTCACTTAAGCGGAAATCTTCTTTTGAATGTTTTGAATATTTCCGATGATATCGTCGACAGTATTATCTCTAGTCGCCAAAACTGCCCTTTCATATAGCCAGTCTGTATTGATATAGTTGTGACCAATATTTGGAAAAATTTGGTCGAAGAGTTCGTTTTCAGCATTGGTTATGTTGCAGAAATCACTGTTGAGTTCAACGAGGTTGATTTCTGGTCAGCAAGATATACGCCCTCGCCTAGCTATAAAAGTTGTTGAGTAAAATGTGCTGCTTCGTCTTTCGCTGGTCAACTCTCACATTTTTTGTTAGTCGCAGTATTTGTATGTGTGGACAGAGATGTGTTTTAAGCTTTCATTGGTCTCGTCTGCTGGTACTGAGTTGGGGATGACTGGAAGTATTTGTCGAAAATCTCCTGACAGTATGAGTAGAGCTCCTCCCATCACTTCAATGTTTCCTTGCAAGTCTTGTGATGTTCTATCGATGACTTCGAGTGATTTTTTAATGTGCCATTGTGCATTAGTCCCAGACGATAATTTTGCTTGCTGTAGAAGTTCACCCCGTCTAGACGCTCTTGAGATTTTACATACCGTAAATTGTGCTTCGACTTTATTCAACCGCAGTTATGGGGCGGAACTGGTCAGTCTGTCCTCCCTCAACAAGTGCGGCTGCAATGCCGGATGATGCCAGTATTGCCGCCTGGTGCCCACAAGTAAATAATTCCGCCAGTGTTGTCGATCCGGTCCACAACGGCGTAAATTTCCTTTTGATTGTCATTGAGGAATGGTTCGTCGTGAGTAATGCATTGAAGTACTTCATTGATGTAGTTGTTCTCCTTTGTAATTTCGACGTTTAACATACTGATAACATCTTTTTGTGGTGCTTGTATCCCAAGTTGTACTAAGGTCTGGTTGTTAATTGCTGAACATTTATCTTCTAGACGAATGAGTGTTTCATTGGAGATGTCGTCGTTGAATTCGATGGTCAGTTCAGGATGAGCTTGTCAGATTTGTTACAGTATGTCATCACTCATACTGTCTTTGAAGGAGTCCCATAGCTGTTTTGGATTCGATGGGTTACATGTTATTAGAATTATGGTGAGTAAGACTCTCATTTGTTCAGCTGAGGCTGTTCGTGTAGCAACATCCGGAGATAGAAACATTCGGCGATGTTCTGGTGTGCGGTGTATACTCTACCTAGTGCGCCAGTTTTCATGATTCCTGAGAGGGCTACTTGAATTCCTTGTTTTCTTCGTTAAAGATTTTTCTTGTTGTTTTCCACTTATAATAGAGATATTTTCGCAAATAGGTCCATTTGGCACAGTTGGTAAAAAGCTGTTATGTTGTGTTCTGAGGTGGTTCGCTTGCAATTTCCCTTGCGTTGTCTTGTGTGAAGTAAATTCTCTGTCCATTCTCCGAATGTACTGCTGGATGTTGCACAGTTGGTTCGCGTTCGTGTATGGGAAAACCGAAAATCCGCCTCGCTGGTTGATTACTGTTGATGTATCTTCCCATTTGGTACAGGAGGATCTAGTCGTTTCTGTTTTGTTGTTCGGGATATAGTACTGTCTTTGTTCACGTTCTTTGAGACACTTGATGGAATGCACTGAATTGCAGTATTCTATGTGCGCTTGGAATTTTTAGAAAAGTAATGTGTTATGTGGTACTAGCCACTGATTGTCTATTTCCAGTTCGTTGCTGCCTCGTATTTTTGCTGTGAACCCACCGTTTTTGAGTGATCGGTTACTGCATTTGATATAGCCATCAACTTCAGTTTGTGTGCCATCCGAGTACAGTTTTGGTTTTTTTTTTATGTGTACATTTCCCACCCCTCATACATGGCGGATTGAGGTTTAATGGTCCGCATGGTCCACGAATCAGTGTGTTTCGCTTCTATGTCATACAGTTCCCGATATTCTTGTAGACTGGCAAATTAAGCTTGGATGATTTTGTCGATACCCGTGGGTTGGATTCTGTCATGTAACCATATAAGATTGTATGAATGATGCAGTGCTCGTTTTTGCCATTAGATTGTGTGCATCGAGCATCCAGCATCTAGCGGTTCCAAAGAGGTGGTATTTTGTGGTGACTTAAATAAATCTCATCTGCTTTTGTCGGGAAACTCAGGCTATTATGTCATTGCAACGCATAGGGGCTTGTCCTTATCTTAGTTGTTCTTATGATTTCTGGCCACGACGAGTAGTATCTGAGTGTTATGAAAAGGTCTGGTCGTCAATACTTTCTTATGTAAGTCACTGCATCTTGAGTGTATTCATGCATGTGTCTCTGACTTACTATGTAATATTACCATTGTTCCAATGTCGTCAATGTTTCCGTCATTCATCTGTGCCTACGTTTACCTGACTCAGTCTCATGTAAAGCATTCATTGCGCTTCTGTTTTTGGATACGTATCTAGCCGGGATTATTGGAATAAACGACGAATGTTGAGAATGTTGTTTCTGTTCATTAAGCGGTAAGCGTAGAAATCCTTCAAAGTGACTTTTCAGTTTCTACGCCTGATTCACTTTGGATTTGTTTCACATTAAAATGATATCCGTCTTCTCCTCGCAGAAATATTAATGGGCATTGGAGGGCATCAAATGAACGGTGTCTCTCTGTAGTGCTTTGTAGTCCTCCTCGTTTTTGTTGTACAATTATGCTACGGCTTATATTTTCACTGTCCAGAATTACGATGGCGACTTCGTTAATCTGAGGGGTATTAAACTGACGTTCATGTACTCAAGGTGGTCTTCTGTCTGCTCGAATTATAACTTTATAGTCCTCAGGAATCATTCGACCTAGTTCTGTTCTTGGTATGTGAATCAGTTGCTTGTATTTGTGTAAGATCCTCTGTACATCTTTGACTACTGCTCGTCTCAATCCACTGATATTTTTGCGTCGTTGATCAACTTGTGTTTCTTCATTTCCGATGAAATATACTTGCAGGAATTTGTGGTCTTCGTTGGGTAGTGGTAGTGATGATCCCATGTTGTGATATACTTGTCCTTGGATGGAGAAAGCATAATGAATTTCAACTCCGTTAGAGTTGATAGAAGTAGTTTCCCTAGCCATGTAATGTAAAAATTCGTTACTCTTCGGTTTCTGTGCTTCTAACAGTGCTCATTCCCGTTCACTGGGAACTTAAACGTGCTTCGCGCTCTTCGTCTGTTTAGTTTTTTCGCTCTTCTTTTCGTTTCCGACGTTTTGCTTCAGAACTGGCAAGATCTCCTCCTCCTTTACATTTGGGCATCGTCGAAAATATAAATCAACTCAACTTTTTCCTAACAAATACACTAAGTACGCTTCACACACTTTTCACACTTTATTTTCGATTTATATTCAGTCTCTGTATCACTTTGACTGCTTACACTTCACTGTTTGTTTTTATTCACTCACTGCGCTACTTTTTCGGTTCTCCCTTTTTGGTGAATTCCAAAAAGTTTTCCAATAGTCAATACGTTCCACAACATTTTGGGGTGTTCCGGAACTGTATTTATGGATGAGGGATAGAGGGCTACCACACCATGTGACTCACTCCATCGTTCCGGGACTCTTTTCTGAGTATTAGCGGCACGCACGCTGTGCATTTGTTCAACATATATATTGTTAAGTACATTTTTATAACATACAAATTGATAACTACCACTACTACTACAAACGTGTAAAGCTGTAAGAGTAATTTCAAAGAAGTACAATAAAATTACTTAGAATTACAACCTAAATAATTAATGTGGAGTTTGTCACTACACGTTTTCTGTAAGTTCAGAAAAAATTAGTGCGTACCTGGAACAAGCTGTCCTTAATGAGTCACCTAGATGCGAGATTGTTGGATTGGGACAATATTTATTGTTCATAATGCTCATACTTCAGATCTGAAAATTACCAAAGAAGGACAAGTTTTCAAAACAACAGTAACGATCATGGGACATATATCTTGTTGCAGATACAAAATCTTGGTTTTTAATTCTTCAAAATTACAATTTCCAAAGATCTCGCATAATCTACCTCCAAGTTCAGTAATGTCAACTGAAACGAATGAATTATACGTAAATATTGCGTCTTGTTCAAAGGTTGGAAATTTGCTAAAACTGTTACTAAATTCTGTGACACATTTCAAGATGCTTGACAAAAAGTAGATAATCACATTCGTCGACATTTACGGTTAACATTAACTGAATTCAAAGTGCGAAAGAGTGACAGAGAATTTATTTTTCGATGCATAATCCATAATTTAAGTTTCCTACGAAAAGCATTTACTGTACTTATCAAGGCTGAACTGTTGCGATTTTCACCTTGGAATTAGAGGTTTATCTTATTTAATTTTAAAGTTATATCAGTCAAGATATGCCTCATCCATAAATACAGAAGCAATGGTATCTCTTCAAGTTCTTGACAATATTGAAACAATGATTTCAGAAAATCTCGTATCTTATCCAGAAGAGAATGGTTCCAGCGTTTTCCTCGTACGAAGCCACCTTATGTGTGTATGAAGCATTATGTCACCGTTGTCAGAACCTGATACACCCAAAAGATTTTCTGATATCATTTACTACACAAGTTACAATTTTTATGTCATGTTCAGACACCGAAATATTTGTACATAAAGCTTCCCAGCAGTCTCAGAAGTAAGAAAGAAATTTTGGAAATGAATAATCTGCATCACAAAGAGAAATAAATCCATTCTCCTCTCCATTTGTTGGAGAGTATCTGTTGTTATGGCTACAAGTTTAGAGAGTGAAAGTTGCTATCTTTCGCAAATTTAAGGGATGCAGTAAATATGTCTTACACTCTAGCACGTTCAGGAAGTGGCAGCACTTTTACAAACTTTTCCGTATCCATAAAATCATGAAACACCATTCTAATAAATAAACACAACTCTCCAATATCGGTAATATCAGTGCTTTCATCAAACTGAAGCGGAAAATATTCACAAAATCGGAGGTCCTGCTGTAATAAAGAGTCCAAATTCTTAGAAAGTCCTTCATCACTTCTAGCAACAGTCTGTTGAGACAATTTTCATTTTATAGAAGACGTAAGTGCAGATTTATCTTTGTTATCATCAAATTCCGCGACCCTTCTCATTACTTCTTTATGTTCTTCCGCATTGCTGTATGGTTGTTTCCTTTTCGCTAAAACAAGCCACAAACTGTAAGGGGTCATTGTCAGTTAAATATTTTGTTGAGCTGGCTTTAAAAACACACTTTGTTGTAATGCTAATTTAGATTTTAAGTCCCTAACTTGAAGTTTTCGTAATTCAGAATTGATAGGAAAGTCAATATTACAGTGTGCGTGCCTGGTTGAAAAATGGCGTTCTATATCACATTTCTTGGTAACAGACAACTACTGTTACATAATAAAAGCACGAGCTTTCCTCTAAATTCGACAAAAAATACTGCTCTTCCCATTCACAGTTAAACTGTACGTACTTTGAAAGTTCCTGGCAGATTAAAACTGTGTGCCGGACCGTGACTGCAACTCGGGACCTTTGCCTGTCGCGGGCAAGTGCTCTACCAACTGAGCTACACAAGCACAACTCACGCCCCGTACTCACAGCTTTTAATTCCGCCAGTACCTCGTCTCCTACTTTTCAATCTTAACAGAAGCTCTCCTGCGAACCTTGGGTAGCTCAGTTGGTAGAGCACTTGCCCACGACAGGCAAAGGTCCCGGCTTCGAGTCCCGGTCTGGCAAACAGTTTTAATCTGCCAGGGAGTTTCATACCAGCGCACACTCCGCTGCAGAGTGAAAATCTCATTCTGGAAAGATCCCCAAGGCTGTGGCTAAGCCATGTCTCCGCAATATCCTTTCTTTCAGGAGTGCTGGTTGTGCAAGGTTCGCAGGAGAGCTTCTGTAAGGTTTGGAAAGTAGGAGACGAGGTACTGGCGGAATTAAAAGCTGTGAGTACGGGACGTGAGTTGTGCTTGGGTAGCTCAGTTGGTAGAGCACTTTCCCGCGACAGGCAAAGGTCCCGAGTTCGAGTCTCAGTCCGGCACACAGTTTTAATCTGCCAGGAAGTTTCATATCAGCGCACACTCCGCTGCAGAGTGAAAATCTCTTTCTGTACGTAGTTTGTCTTTTAGCCGTATTGTGTTAAGAGCAATCGATCACACACAAGACAAGTAATTGAATGTACTCTCACAAGCTCTTAAATTATACTGGATAGCGCCAGAAACAATGATCATGAAGGAGCTATCGGTACAAACAACAACGTTCAAAACAAGCGAACTTATTGTTTGCGGCAAAGCTTTGTAGGGATTAAAGTGACAGTCTCAGATTCTCAACAACTGAGTTCTAATATTTATTCAGGGAAATAATAAATACAGCTTTGAGTGTACAAAAACCAATTTTGCTCTGAAACTCGATTTAATATTAGAAATAATGGGGGCAAGATCGCCTCTGTCAGGTGAGCAAACACAAGACCTTCAGTTGTCCCCAGTTTGAACAAAACAAATCCCTAGATTTCCGACATGCAATAAATTACAGGGGGAAGTACTTAAGAATAGGATACAACACATCGGTTCTGACCAATGTCGTCATATCTATTATCAAAAATAATGCAGAGCGAACATATGAAAGCAAAGAAGTGTAGCACAGCGAACATGTACCTTAGAGTTACATCACGTAAGCGGAGAGCGTAACCCAACCCCAGTAACTCGTTCTTACATGAGAAATTAAAGAAGCAAAGAAATGTAGCACAGAAAACAAGCGATATAGATATATATAACGTAAATCCATAAAAAAAAAAAAAACTTTATAAAAATAGGATTACTGAAGTCAATAGACAAAATTAAATTAGCGGGAGAGACATGGGAAATAGGGGTTTCGGGTGAAGATGATCTAAGAACACGCAGCTGCCAACAAGACGACAAACCTCTGTAAAATAAGACACCATTATCCACAGTAGGGGGGAAAACGAAGACTGTACCGTGTATATCATAAAAAAATTATGGCTGAAATATGTTATAAAACACGAAAAAGTGTGCCATATACCGGCACTGAATTAAATAAGCAGGTAGTTAAATGCCTGCAAAAAAAAAAAAAAAAACCTGCTTATGCTTGACTAACTTAAAATTAAACATACATATTTCGATCATAGCCATCTCGTGCGCTTTTATATTTCCTCGTCTTCGTTGTTTACCTCCCCTTCAAAGAAGGAAGTTGAACTGATGCTGAAGCTGAAGTTGGTGGTTTAGAGTAGCACTGCATAATACCTATCTTTTGCAACAACTCTTTCGGCAGTTTGTACGAACTGCAACCTCTGCCTTCACTTTTTAGTCCATATTTGACACACAATATACACGGAAGAGCCAAATAAACTGGCACACCTGCCTAATATCGTATAGGACCCCCGCGGGACGCGAAAGTGCCGCAACGCAACATGGCATGGACTCAACTAATGTCTGAAGTAGTGCTGGACGGAAGTGACACATGAATCCTCAGGGCTGTCCACAAATCTGAAAGAGTACAAGAGGGTCGAGATGTCTTGTGAACAGCACGTTGCAAGGCATCCCAGATATGCTCAATAATGTTCATGTTGGGGTGTTTGTTAGCCAACGGAAGTCTTTAAACTCAGAAGAGTGTTCCTGGAGCCACTCAGTAGCAATTCTGGACATGTGGGTGTCGCACTGTCCTGCTTAAATTGCCCAATTCCGTCGGAATGCCCAATGAACATGAATGAACGCAGGTGATCAAACAAGACGCCTACGTACTTGTCACCTGTCAGAGTCGTATCTCGACGTATCAGGGGTTCCATATCAATCCAACTGCACACGTCGCACACCGTTACAGAGCCTGCACCAGCTTGAACAGTCCCCTGCTGACGTGCAGGGTCCATGGATTCATGAGGTTTTCTCCATACCCGTACACGCCCATCCGCTCGATACAACATGTTTCAGTCATCAGCAGTCCAATGTCAGTGGGGAAGGGCACAGGCGATGCGTAAATCTTGGTGTCGTGCAGTCATCAAGGGTACAAAAGTGGACCTTCGGCTCCGAAAGCTCATATCGATTATGTTTCGTTGAATCGTTTGAACTCTGCCACTTGATGATGGCCCAGCATTGAAATCTGCAGAATTTGCGGAAGGGATGCACTTCTGTCACGTTGAACGATCCTCTTTAGTCGTCGTTGGTCCCGTTCTTGTAGGATCTTTTTCCGGCGACAGCGATGTCGGAGATTTGCCGCTTTACCAGTTTCCTGAAATTCTCGGTACACTCGTGAAATGTTCGTACGGAAAAATCCTCACTTCATCGCTACCTCGGAGATGCTGTTCCCCAACGCTCGTGCGGCGGCTAAATACTAAGTTAAAATTCACTTACATCTTGATAATTTGCCATTGTAGCAGCAGTAACCGATTTGACAACTGCGCCAGACACTTGTCGACCGCAGCACCGTATTCCGCCTGTTTACATATTTCTGTATTTGAATACGCATGCCTATACCAGTTACTTTGACGCTTCACTGTATAATGGAGTGTCCTAACTTTCGTTTTGTTCTTCTCTTTTGATTTCATGTTATTTACTAAACTCAATACATGCTCAACATCTGCGTTAGAATGTGGGAGTGACAGCACATATTAGGCGATACATGCCAGTTCATGGAAAGAATTTTCACCTCTGGAGTGTCTATAACAGTAAACTTCTACCGAAAATGTAACAAGTCATTCACATAATGCCACCATACATTGCATAAATTATCCCACTGCTAGTCGACAGCTGTTAGTATGCCCTTATAGTCTGTAAGCACTTTTGCTGCTTCAATTACAGATAGTTTAACAGGTCTGTGACATCCGTCAGTCTAAAATAGGACCATTTCCTGCAAAACTTCTGTGTTCTAGGGAAGACGCTGATGTAGCTGAATAAATTTAAGACACATTTGACGTATATCGTTCTCAACTTCCTGAGGGAATTCTTCAGTAGACATTTACGTTTCAAATTCATAACCGATGTTTGTCCCGTATAAAGTCTAATCTTTTGCTTGGAAGCATAATTCTCTTACAATGAGACTCAATAAGCAGCAGTATCTAATCCGGAAGTTTTGTGGAATGTTGATTTTCACTTTCAGAGTGTTTGTTTACCGTCTGAACTTGCTTTAGTATCTGTCTGAGAAAAACAAAAAATGCATAATTACTACGGTCTGCATACACCTGGTATAAAACCTCTGCGGTACAACAATGTTCACTACTAAAGTAAAATGAGTTTTCAGCTCAAACCATTATTGAAGTATTCTGTTCACTGCTATAGAAATGGACAGCCAACGAGTAAAACTGACATTCACAACTTTCAAAGGTAGTTTTCTTTCACTAATTGCTTCAAAAATGCTTCAAATGGCTGTGAGCACTATGGGACTTAACATCTAAGGTCACCAGTCCCCTAGAACTTAGAACTACTTAAACCTAACTGACCTAATGACATCACACACATCCATGCCCGAGGCAGGATTCGAGCCTGCGACCGTGGCAGGTCGCTCGGTTCCAGACTGAAGCGCCTAGAACCGCTCGGCCACACCGACCGCTAATTGCTTCATACAGTTGCTTGTATGCGACTCGCCCACCTGACTAATGGAAGAACCAGTTATATGTTTCTCTGTTTATAAAATCTAAGTTTCTGGGAGGGAATTCTACAGTAGCATGGGAAATTGCTAGCTGTAGCGAATGACACTAGCATATAATTAGCTGTAAGTGAGGTAATTCAGTTTTCAGCTTGGCGTACGCACGATTGTTGACACCAGTCATCACCGATGCATTGTCAGTCCCAACAGCTATTAATTCCGCATAATATAAACCTCTGTCCTTTATACAAGTCTTTATGGCTGAGGTCAGACCATCAGCAGTGCATCAGAAGTCGTATTACCTACAAGTAGGTTGCAACAACGCATTTCTTTGTTTCTCAATGGTACCCGATGGCTGTACCTAATAATTTTGTAACTGAACAATCGTTACTTACATCAATCAGTAGGCTGTAACCCCTATCACCAATATCTTTTGGCAACTGTTCTTCAAACAATGGCCCTATGACACTGCAAACCGTAGCACTGCATTTTTTTCTTAGTATCTTTATTTCACTGGCACCCCTGCTATATGAAAAACACGATCTACAGAATTCGCACTTGTGGTTAGTTACTCTGAAAGAACAGTGCTTTGCAGCGAATAACGGAATTTGTGCTTCCACCTGTTTTGTTTCAATGTTCACTGGTTTGAATGATAACAATTGATACCGATCATGAATAGGTGCTTCCCTTTTTTAACTCGTTAGCGTTCATATCTTTCGTTAAATCACTTAATCGTTAAATCACTTAATTTAGCAGATAACTGCACTTAGCTCCATTCAGCGTAACCAATTTTTATAGTTTTCGCTTTTAGCCACTCTGCTAGAAATCTTTGCAGATACTGCGTGTTACCCATTTCAATGAATTTAAGTGAAAATGACTGTCACTGACAAGCTTCTTAATAGCGTGATCGAGGACTGAATTGATTTTGTTACTATTACTTCGACACCACAGTCAGCACTAGGGTGTGGAATCCCAGGGGAAATTTGGGATATCGCACAATTATATATAGGAATACCGGTATATGGGAAACATTTACGCGATGCTTTTAATCAATATTTACTCTGCGGTGTATCAGTAACACTGATATTTTGTGGCTGCTAACGAGGAATGACAAAAGTTACATCTAATCATTGCGACAATTGGCCCACATTTCATGTCAAACTGAAACTTACAGTTTACTGCCATTCTTTAAGAAAACTCCAGATTAGTAGCTAAAACGCTTTTAAAATCTCCATAAATGTGACCTACCGCAAAACTAAACTTCTTGTCGCCAGATTGAATTAAAAAAGGATAGATCTAGCGGCAGAATCAATAAGTTGTTCACCCTGGTCGTGGCATCACTCATAGCCTGAGTTACTATTCTTCCAAGTTCCGAAAGTTTTCCTGCGTCCGTAACTGGATTAGCATCCCTGCGCGGAGAAAGCTCCAACCACAGCCCAACTGCCGCGTGGGATTAGCCGAACGGTCGAGGGCGCTGCAGTCATGGACTGTGCGGCTGGTCCCGGCGGAGGTTCGAGTCCTTCCTCGGGCATGGGTGTGTGTGTTTGTCCTTAGGATAATTTAGGTTAACTAGTGTGTAAGCTTAGGGACTGATGACCTTAGCAGTTAAATCCCATAAGATTTCACACACATTTGAACATTTTTGAACAGCCCTACTCCTGTTTTGAGAATGACTTTCTACCTTTCCTACAGAGTTTTGCTACATTACATCTTCTATTTGGCTTAAAACTGTGTGCTCTCCCCTGCAGTCTAATTCACGCTAAAAGTCACTTTTCTGTTAGGGGTGGCTGGGAGCAAGGTATGCGAAAGCTCTCCTTCAGGGCTGCAAACAGTAGTAGAGAAACTCCCAACATTTGAAACTTTGAGTTGGTCCGCCAACGTACTCAAGGTTTTGTTAAAAGCGTCGACCACGAAATGCGAAGTTCCAGGATCGAGTCTCTCTGCGGTCCATTCTGTTTCACTGCTGCGGCTTTTCACTGGAGATTGACAGACTCACTCTACACCATTATAATTCACTTAAGAATGTCAGCTGTGTTAATGTGTTTCATTACCCTTAGACTGAAGCTGTGAGTGGTTTGTTTCTCCTCTACTTCAGCAACCACAATAAAAATTCATATCGGTCCTGTATCTTGCCCCTCACAGTAGAGCTTCTCGCTCACAGCAAGCCATTTGTCGAACGTTTGATGATCTTATCTTGGAACCTGTAGAACTCAATTCATTTTTACAAGCCTGTCGAGATAACCAGTTACACACACGCACGCACAAGCACACAGACAGACAGAGAGAGAGAGAGAGAGAGAGAGAGAGAGAGAGAGAGAGAGTGGGGGGAGAGGAATATGGACGTCGCGCTATCTAAACGAGTGTCTGCTTATCATGTGTGCTCATCCTGCTCCGTTGCGAGGTTCCGTAAGTGTTGTGGCGCAATCGAGGCATAGTAGATCCAGTAAGTCATATGTGCTTCTGTTTGATATACAACAGTGACAAGGTCACAAGGGAGCTTGTGTTTTCTACCGTCTCTTAACGAAAGAAGTGCTGACCACGATGTGTGGGTTAAAAATATACAAAAAGCTTTTACCTCTAATTAATGAAGTTAGATTAATTTTAGAAGTTTAAATTGATACGTTACCGGCAATCCAGTGTCGTTGTAGTAAATGTCAGACTTACTACACCAATATCGTCGCTTATCGACGAAATATTGTGGGGATCTTCCTTCGTCTAACTATTGTCCTTTACTTTTGCGTACAAAAGATTTTCAAGGAAACAAGAAACGTAGTCACCTAATTTCTCCTTTAAATTCACACTTAAAAGGTGCTTTGATGACTTCCAATGCTGCAGTGACATCGAGTACAGGGACATTTTAGTTCTTTGCGCACACTAACGCTTTCACTTGACTTGCCAAATCAGTGTTTCCAGTAGATGTAAACCGAGCCAGTAATAGGTTCGCCGAACCTAGGTGGAGCCACGTTGGATACTGAGATGGGGATGTAGAAATGAAGAAAAAATTTATTAATATAATTACTTGTTATTTAGAACGCAATTACATGGAACTTGTTGCGACAGAAGTAGTTGGTGCACCATATTTCTCGGAAGATTTCACTTTTCCCAGCACAACTTTTTTCCCTTTTACATATTTATAAAACTCTATGCAAGTCAGCTCAAGTCAGGTTGTAGTTAAACTGTAATTGTAAGATTGATTCCACAGCCCCTGGCATCAGTCGATTCCTTCAATGAGTCCACCGGGTCGACATCAGCGAAAATACTCTTTCTACAGTAGCGTTGTGCGCGTGAATAGAAAACACATTCATAATTTCATTAGTTTGCATGTGCGTTCAGGATTTTTGGTTTCCTTAAGAAAGTAAATCCAACTTTCTTTCAAGGAGTGTTTAGACTTACAGTCTTCAGAGTCATGCTTAGTCTCTAAAAAGCTCTTCGATACATATGTACCTGAAAACAACTGTCGCCTGAAAACTTTACACCATTTCTAGTCAGGTAGAGAATAGTGTTTTCAGTCATTGCTCAATCTTGGGTTTCAGATAGCGTCGTCCAATCAAATACTTGATATTTATTAAAAGAAATAGCCCATTTCTCTAAGTAATCAAATGCCGTGGTATAGGAAGTCACAGTCTCTTCCTTCAGTTTCGAAATCAGATTAATTATTTGTTGGTTACGATTTTCATTCTTTAACTTGTTCAAATTTAACTTGGTTTGCATGCCAATAAAACTGGCTGTCTTCCTTTCACTGAAACAGCTTTGAGTGTCGACTAATATATTTCTTATTTTAATTATCGAGACTTTATTCTTTTGCACGCTTTTTATATTCTTTTTTTGTTGTTTACAAAAGCGAAGTTTGACTGCAGAAACATGAAATGAATTCCACTGATCGGACTATTGGAAATATCTAAAATTATTTAATGCGGTCTGTCTTCGGCATCAAAAAATTGTTTTATTGAAATCCGAAGTTAAAGATTTCTCTCTACTGCGGGCGTTAATGACAGCCGTCTTGGTTTTGAGTGAGGTAGAAGAGCCTGATGATTGACATCCACGTACAAGACAAACACTCTCAGCTTCTCTGTCCTTACGTGTATGAATTCTTAAGTAATAGAACCCAGTACGTTGTCCTCGATTTGTGAGTGTTCATCGGAGGTGAGGCTATCATCTGGAGTGCCCCAGGGAAGTGTGGTAGGTCCGCTGTTGTTTTATATCTACATAAATGATCTTTTGGATAGGGTGGATAGCAATGTGTGGCTGTTTGCTGATGATGCTGTGGTGTGAGGGAAGGTGTCGTCGTTGAGTGACTGTAGGAGGATACAAGATGACTTGGGCAGGATTTGTGATTGGTGTAAAGAATGGCAGCTAACTCTAAATATAGATAAATGTAAATAAATGCAGATGAATAGGAAAAAGAATCCCGTAATGTTTGAATACTCCATTAGTAGTGTAGCGGTTGACACAGTCACGTCGATTAAATATTTGAGCGTAACATTTCAGAGCGATATGAAGTGCGACAAGCATGTAATGGCAGTTGTGGGGAAGGCGGATAGTCGTCTTCGGTTCATTTGTAGACTTTTGGGAAGATGTGGTTCATCTGTAAAGGAGACCGCTTATAATACACTAATACGACCTATTCTTGAGTACTACTCGAGCGTTTGCGATCCCTATCAGGTCGGATTGAGGGAGGACATAGAAGCAAGTCAGAGGCGGGCTGCTAGATTCGTTACTGGTAGGTTTGATCATCACCCGAGTGTTACGGAAATGTTTTAGAACTCGGGTGGGAGTCTCTGGAGGAAAGGAGGCGTTCTTTTCGTGAATCGCTACTGAGGAAATTTAGAGAACCAGCATTTGAGGCTGACTGCAGTACAATTTTACTGCCGCCAACTTACATTTCGTGGAAAGACCACAAAGATAAGATAGGAGAGATTAGGGCTCGTACAGAGGCATATAAGCAGTCATTTTTCCCTCATTCTGTTTGGGAGTGGAACAGGGAGGGAAGATGCTAGGTGTGGAACGAGGTACCCTCCGCCACGCACCGTATGGTGGATTGCGCAGTGTGTATGCAGATGTAGATGTAGCTGTAGATGTTGAAAAATAATCAAATATTTATACAACGATTATTTCGGTTTCGATAGTTAGACTCGAGCAGCGCTTGTTACAGTGTTGTGAAGAATACGGGCAGGGCAACCAGTTTCTTGTACACTTTTAACTCCTTCTTCTTTAATTTGGTGAGAAACTTCCGCTGGCTGCGTCGATAAAGTCCTCCGAAGTAGATATCAGTATTTCCTCCACAAAAAGCGATTAATTTATGTAATGGAATTTACAATTATCTTAAAATGTCTAGTCAAAACTTAGCAATTGTCTCCACCGTTACATTATCCAGTGATTCAAACTTCAACAGCTTCTGCTGGATTCCGTTAGTTTCAGTGGAATAGTGAACAAAAAAGGAAGCATCTTTTCAGCCCTGTGGTTCAATGCGTCGCTGTCTGTGCCGTGAAATGAAACTTCTTGCAGTTATTTTATGCATTTGGACTGAGTGTGGCTCGAGAATGTGTAAATAGCCTGTTTATTTGTTAGTATGTTGGCAGCGCTACGGACTGTATTAATATTGCTGACAACGCTCTGCGCCCTCGGTAAGAGACTGTGTTTGCACGGACTAGCATTAGTAGCTAGCGAGTGGACGGCTTGGACATGTGTCCTTCGTGGAGACTCAGTGTTGGTAGGACATGCATTGTAAAATGAGGATGGATGTAGTTGGTAATGTTTAAGTAGTGGAATTATTGACGACCATATAATTTTTGGAACTGGATGTCACATAAATAAGGTAAAATCTGCTAAATACATTGTTTTCTCTTCAACAAAATCTTTCTTTTGATAACCATATGCCTCCTAGTAGTTAGAATCCTTTTATTTAGCTGGCTATAGTTGCTGCTTGCTGTAATTGCTGTAGTTCGTGTTAAGAAGATTTTCTATGAGGTAAGTACAGGGCCATTCTTTTGTGTTAATTATTTGAAGCCATGTTGTCTTGTATAGCAGTCAGATTGCATTGGGCTTGTATTTTGTGGGTAATAAATGAATAGGTCACGTTTGAGCTGTCTTTGTCAGGGAAAATTCTGTAGGTCAGTGTTTGAAATGATAAAAATAAGCAAACACTTAGAAGTTTCAAATGTTATGTTTTTAACAATCGCCGTGGCTTTGGTCCAGGCTGTAGACTGTTTGGGGCGACTTTGGAGTCAGGATACATTGCGGCATACAGTTTTACGGTACTGTAAAGAGAACTGAAGAATTTATGATGCTTGACAATTTTAGAAGCTGTTGTCAATTCTGCAGCAGCAATGAGCACTTCTTCGTGAGTGCCATGTTTAGTGATGAATGTAGAAATAGGCTTTGGAGTCGATGATACCGTGAATCTATTTGTATGATTCCTTGCTTTAATTCCGTGAGTTGCTGAGATGAAACATTCACAAATCGCACAGACTGCATCCTGATACGTACGTCCTTTCTTGACAAAAGAACACTTTTTTGTATAATCGTCTGAAAAGTGACACTTTCTCTTTCCGTCCATAGGCATTTTCGTAAGCTTTGATAAGTTTATTACAAAGTAAACCGTCGACCATAACACTTTAGTCAACGAAGTACACGTCACTATACACTTCACACTCTATATACTCGCAGTAAACACTTCACGCCCTATATACTCGCAATAAACACTTCAAAAGTTACTAACTTGCGTTCATTGTCCGCATTACGTTTAGAAAGAATCGTCTTATCAGATAGTTATTCAAATAGGAACTGCTCGATTCTTCCACATGGCGCTGCCTAAATTGTTCCAGCCCTGTATTGGAGCTACTGGAGAAGTCTGGTATTTTCTCGAATGATGGCGCTAAATTTAGGAGGTGCTTGCATCGTCGATACATCTGTGGGACAACCTTGTCGCCGGCCCAGGTGGCTGAGCGGTTCTAGGCGCTACAGTCTGGAAAAGCGCGACCGCAACGGTCGCAGGTTCGAATCCTGCCTCGCGCATGGATGTGTGTGATGTCCTTAGGTTAGTTGGGGTTAAATAGTTCTAAGTGATTGATGACCTTAGAAGTTAAGTCCCATAGTGCTCAGAGCCATTTGAACCATTTTTGACAACCTTGTCAACATAAACTTGATCCAGAATGATATTTTCAATCTGCAGCGGAGGGTGCGCTGATATGAAACTTCCTGGCAGATCAAAACTGTGTACCCGACCGAGACTCGAACTTGGGACCTTTGCTTTTCACGGGCAAGTGCTCTACCATCTGAGCTACTGAAGCACGACTCACGCCCGGTTCTCGCAGCTTTATTCTGCCAGTATCTCGTCTCCTACTTTCCAAACTTTACAGAAGCTCTCGTGCGAAACTTGCAGAACTAGCACTCCTGAAAGAAAGGATACCGCGGAGACATGGCTTAGCCACCGCCTGGGACATGTTTCCAGAATGAGATTTTCACTCTGCAGCGGAGTGTGCGATGATATGAAACTTGCTGGCAGATTAAAACTGTGTGCCCGACCGAGACTCGAACTCGGGACCTTTGCAGAATAAAGCTGTGAGGACAGGACACGAGTCGCGCTTCGGTAGCTCAGATGGTAGAGCACTTGCCCGCGAAAGGCAAAGGCCCCGAGTTCGAGTCTCGGTCGGGCACACAGTTTTAATCTGCCAGGAAGTTTCATAGCTTGTTGATATAAATAAATCTAACTGAGGCTGCATTTATATGTTGCCCTGACAGATGGCATTACTTCAGTACTTCAGCGTCATATTGTGACAAGAAGCTCCTTAACGGTGAAGTCTCGATATATCGGGACGGATGGTAACCCTACCCATTACCGGTTCGGAACCAAAAGCAGATACGTGTAGACATAGACGTCAGTCGTCCACGCTGGATACTCGCCATTCATTGTTTGCTGTACGAATACTACTGATATCAAAGTAATAACGACTTACGTGCCTTCTAAGGAATTAAATGGTAGGTGTATCTAGAAGTATGAAAGAAAGACATATCCATAGCTACCACACACAGGCTAAATGAACGAGTTGTAACGTATAGTGAAAGGTGCCGAGATTTTTAAAATCGTTAAAAATGACAAGAAGCATACGATTAAAGCAAAATAAAAAGGTAAATACGATTCCGCTTCGAAATAGCGTTATGACGGAATGATGTACACTCCTGGAAATGGAAAAAAGAACACATTGACACCGGTGTGTCAGACCCACCATACTTGCTCCGGACACTGCGAGAGGGCTGTACAAGCAATGATCACACGCACGGCACAGCGGACACACTAGGATCCGCGGTGTTGGCCGTCGAATGGCGCTAGCTGCGCAGCATTTGTGCACCGCCGCCGTCAGTGTCAGCCAGTTTGCCGTGGCATACGGAGCTCCATCGCAGTCTTTAACACTGGTAGCATGCCGCGACAGCGTGGACGTGAACCGTATGTGCAGTTGACGGACTTTGAGCGAGGGCGTATAGTGGGCATGCGGGAGGCCGGGTGGACGTACCGCCGAATTGCTCAACACGTGGGGCGTAAGGCCGTCTTCCGCTCACGCCCCAACATCGTGCAGCCCGCCTCCAGTGGTGTCGCGACAGGCGTGAATGGAGGGACGAATGGAGACGTGTCGTCTTCAGCGATGAGAGTCGCTTCTGCCTTGGTTCCAATGATGGTCGTATGCGTGTTTGGCGCCGTGCAGGTGAGCGCCACAATCAGGACTGCATACGACCGAGGCACACAGGGCCAACACCCGGCATCATGGTGTGGGGAGCGATCTCCTACACTGGCCGTACACCTCAGGTGATCGTCGAGGGGACACTGAATAGTGCACGGTACATCCAAACCGTCATCGAACCCATCGTTCTACCATTCCTAGACCGGCAAGGGAACTTGCTGTTCCAACAGGACAATGCCCGTCCGCATGTATCCCGCGCCATCCAACGTGCTCCAGAAGGTGTAAGTCAACTACCCTGGCCAGCAAGATCTCCGGATCTGTCCCCCATTGAGCATGTTTGGGACTGGATGAAGCGTCGTCTCACGCGGTCTGCACGTCCAGCACGAACGCTGGTCCAACTGAGGCGCCATGTGGAAATGGCATGGAAAGCCGTTGCACAGGACTACATCCAGCATCTCTATGATCGTCTCCATGGGAGAATAGCAGCCTGCATTGCTGTGAAAGGTGGATATACACTGTACTAGTGCCGACATTGTGCATGCTCTGTTGCCTGTGTCTATGTGCCTGTGGTTCTGTCAGTGTGATCATGTGATGTATCT
Organism: Schistocerca gregaria; assembly: GCF_023897955.1. NCBI lineage: Eukaryota > Metazoa > Arthropoda > Insecta > Orthoptera > Acrididae > Schistocerca > Schistocerca gregaria. Next base: position 513,701,655 of record NC_064921.1, on the reverse strand, counting down.
GACCCCAGGAATGTGTCAATAAAGTTTCCCCTTCCTGGGACAATGAATTCATGGTGTTCTTATTTCAATTTCCAGGAGTGTATGTTAATGTTCAACGTTTAACATTTTGAAATTTTTGTAAGTGTTTAAAAACAGCTATTAATAGCTTGTTATTAATACGATACTTAATGCTAAAGTGATTAACACATGTTTTCTGGCTATTTCGTTGTGCATGTCCTTCACTTAGTAAATAACAACTGGTGGTCGTAAAAGTTTGGAGTTATCATTGGTGTCTTACATCGCAGTGTAGTAGAAATTGGCAATCCTAATGAGTACACTGTATCTGCATATTTTTATCTTCACGGATATTAGGGAGGAACTTCACGCATTCTCCAGCACATCCATTTGCAATGATGACCTTATTACCACTTCCCACACCTGACGTTGGATACCGCTTAGTGGCGTTGCAGTCATGTTAGGCGACAGCAGAAGTATGTGAGCGGATCAGACACGGATTGGGGATCATCCTATCGAAGAAATGGGCTGCGAATGGTGAAATCCATGGAGATAAGCGATTTTTACAAGGAGCAGGCTATTATAACGCAGAGTCTGAGAACGAGTATATCGAAAACGGCGAAGCTCATCGAATGTTCGAGTGCCACTCTCGTGAGAATCTACGGAAAGTGGTAGAAGGACAGTGAATCTACTACTAGGTGCTAATTGGTGGACGTCCAGGGTTCTTCACAGGACATGTGGTTCGAAGGCTTGTTCACTCTGTAAAGTAGGACAGATGGTGATCTGTGGCATCTCTGCCGAAAGATCACAATGCTGGTGCACGCAAAAGTATTACAGAGCACACCGTTCATCGAACAGTGTTGAACATGGAGCTCTGCAGCAGACCACCCTTACTTGTTCACATGTTGTTCCAACGACATCGTCAGTTACTATTGCAGTGGACACGGGACCGCCGTGATTCGACCGTGGATCAATGGAAACGTGTCGGCTCTTCGGGTGAGTCACAGTTTTGCTGCACTAGGTCGATGGTCGTCTCCACAAACGCCGTCATCGAGGTGAACGACGGCTCGTTCGTGCAGTGCGCCACGGATGAAGGCTGGTGGGAGCAGTATTATGCTATGGGAGGCATTCTCTTGCGCTTGCATGGGATCTGTGGTAATAATGGAAGAGACGCTGACAGCTGCGAACCTCTTGCATCCGTTCATGCCTTATAGCTTCCCTGACGGCGATGTCATCTTTCAGCAGTATCAGGGGCATTATAGTGAACTTACGTCTAGGCCTTGGCCACCAAATTCACCTGATACCAATTCTATGGAACACATCTCGGTCGCTAACGGGCGCCATCATTGCGTTCGCATATCAGGGGCGCTTTATTTATGCGAATTACATGAGCTGTGCGTAGACATCAAATGCCACATACCTCCACAAATCTAGCAACAAATTGTAGCAGCCCTAATACGCAAAATCAGTGATGTAATTCTTTCCAAAGACGGACAACCAATCTATTAAGCAGGTGGTCATAATGCTTTCGCTCACCAGTGTAAATAAAGAATTGTTCATTGTTGTCAGAAGTTTTCAACTTTAAATGTATTGTTTAGAAATACATAAAATGTGTTAGTTCCTTTCACAATTGACTTAGGCTACAGTTTAAATAAGGCAGATTCAAACCAAAAGCATTGTCTAAAAATTAACAACTATCGACCAAGATAAATTCATACGTCAGTATGTAGATCGCCAAAAAATGGTTCAAATGGCTCTGAGCACTATGCGACTGAACTTCTGAAGTCATCAGTCGCTTAGAACTCAGAACTAAGCGGTCGCCTGGTTCCAGACTGTAGCGCCTAGAGCCGCACGGCCACTCCGACCGGCCAGGTCGTCGACATATAGGCATAACTTTGATGTGGAGGGTGACAATTATTGAACTATATGAATAACATCGTCGTTAAACGGTTTGCATAAGAACGTTGAAACTGCACGGTTGGTCGCGGGGCATGATGGGATTCAGTCCGCGCACGCGCATGCACCTTGTCAATGTCATGGCACAGCGTGCCTGAGTGTATAGCGCTTGTGAAGACCTACTGTGCGAGCTCAAAGAAAGTTTGCGACCGAGTTCAAGCTGAAGACAACCGGTCTTAGTGTGCTAACAATCAAGAATTTGATTCGCAAGATTGAGAGAACGAGCAGTTTTCGTAATGACAGTGTCGGAAATGTCGATCGTTCAAAAAGAGTGAAAACGCCTGATAACATCGAGAGGACATGCGTTGTGTTTCAAACCAGACCCAGGAAATCGATCAGACGAACTGCAGCACACATGGAATCAACTGGGAAACACTGTGACAAGTTGTTATTGAAGACCTGCATCTCTTTCATGCAAAATTCTATCCTATCATCCATTAAGTCCCAAGGCCATGGAACTGTGGTTGAGTTTCATCAACACTACTGCCCAAAGATTGACGAACTGGACTTTGATGTGAATATGGTTTGGTTTAGCGACGAAGTCCACCTTCATTTGGATGGGTTCTTCAATAAGCAAAATTGCCACATTTGGGGTACTGCGAATCCGCATTTCGCGACCGTGAAGTCTCTTCATCCTCAGTGGGCGATGGTGCGGTGTGCAGTGTCCAGTCACGGAATAATCGGTGCGATTTCCTTGATGGCATGGTGACTACCGAACGGTGCGTGAAAGTTTTGGGAGATGATTTCATCCCCATTATCCAAAGTGATAAGTGACCCTGATTTCAGCAATATGTGGTTCATGCAAGACGGAGCTCGACCCTATCGAAGCAGGATAGCGTTTGATGTCCTGGAGGAGCATTTTAAGGACCGCATTCTGGCTCTGGGGTATCTACATCTACATCTACATCCGTACTCCGCAAGCCACCTGACGGTGTGTGGCGGAGGGTACCCTGAGTACCTCTATCGGTTCTCCCTTCTATTCCAGTCTCGTATTGTACGTGGAAAGAAGGATTGTCGGTATGCTTCTGTGTGGGCTCTAATCTCTCTGATTTTATCCTCATGGTCTCTTCGCGAGATATACGTAGGAGGGAGCAATATACTGCTTGACTCTTCGGTGAAGGTATGTTCTCGAAACTTTAACAAAAGCCCGTACCGAGCTACTGAGCGTCTCTCCTGCAGAGTCTTCCACTGGAGTTTATCTATCATCTCCGTAACGCATTCGCAATTACTAAATGATCCTGTAACGAAGCGCGCTGCTCTCCGTTGGATCTTCTCTATCTCTTCTATCAACCCTACCTGGTGCGGATCCCACACTGCTGAGCAGTATTCAAGCATTGGGCGAACAAGCGTACTGTAACCCACTTCCTTTGTTGTCGGATTGCATTTCCTTAGGATTCTTTCAATGAATCTCAGTCTGGCATCTGCTTTACCGACGATCAACTTTATATGATCATTCCATTTTAAATCACTCCTAATGCGTATTCCCAGATAATTTATGGAATTAACTGCTTCCAGTTGCTGACCTGCTATTTTGTAGCTAAATGATAAGGGACCTATCTTTCTATGTATTCGCATCACATTACACTTCGCTACATTGAGATTCAATTGCCATTCCGTGCACCATGCGTCAATTCGCTGCAGATCCTCCTGCATTTCAGTACAATTTTCCATTGTTGCAACCTCTCGATACACCACAGCATGATCTGCAAAAAGCCTCAGTGAACTTCCGATGTCATCCACGAGGTCATTTATGTATATTGTGAATAGCAACGGTCCTATGACACTCCCCTGCGGCACACCTGAAATCACTCTTACTTCGGAAGACTTCTCTCCATTGAGAATGACGTGCTGCGTTCTGTTATCTAGGAACTCCTCAATCCAATCACACAATTGATCTGATAGTCCGTATGCTCTTACTTTGTTCATTAAACGACTGTGGGGAACTGTGTCAAACGCCTTGCGGAAGTCAAGAAACACGATATCTACCTGTGAACCCGTGTCTAAGGCCCTCTGAGTCTCGTGGGCGAATAGCGCGAGCTGGGTTTCACACGATCGTCTTTTTCGAAACCCATGCTGATTGCTACAGAGTAGATTTCTAGTCTCCAGAAAAGACATTATACACGAACATAATACGTGTTCCAAAATTCTACAACTGATCGACGTTAGAGATATAGGTCTATAGTTCTGCACATCTGTTCGACGTCCCTTCGTGAGAACGGGGATGACCTGTGCCCTTTTCCAATCCTTTGGAACGCTTCGCTCTTCTAGAGACCTACGGTACACCGCTGCAAGAAGGGGGGCAAGTTCCTTCGCGTACTCTGTGTAAAATCGAACTGGTATCCCATCAGGACCAGCGGCCTTTCCTCTTTTGAGCGATTTTAATTGTTTCTCTATCCCTCTGTCGTCTACTTCGATTTCTGCCATTTTGTCAACTGTGCGACAATCTAGAGAAGGAAGCACAGTGCAGTCTTCCTCTGTGAAACAGCTTTGGAAGAAGACATTTAGTATTTCGGCCTTTAGTCTGTCATCCTCTGTTTCAGTACCATTTTGGTCACAGAGTGTCTGGACATTTTGTTTTGATCCACCTACCGCTTTGACATAGGACCAAAATTTCTTAGGATTTTCTGCCAAGTTAGTACATAGAACTTTACTTTCGAATTCATTGAAAGCCTCTCGCATAGCCCTCCTCACACTACATTTTTCTCTTAGCTTCCGCAGCAGTTTTCTAACTCGGTTGTTGTACCACGGTGGCTCTTTCCCATCTCTTACGATCTTGCTTGGCACATACTCATCTTAAGCATATTGTACCATGGTTTTGAACTTTGTCCACTGATCCTCAACACTATCTGCACTTGAGACAAAACTTTTGTGTTGAGCCGTCAGGTACTCTGTAATCTGCTTTTTGTCACTTTTGCTAAACAGAAAAATCTTCCTACCTTTTTTAATATTTCTATTTACGGCTGAAATCATCGATGCAGTAACCGCTTTATGATCGATTATTCCCTGTTCTGCATTAACTGATTCAAATAGTTCGGGTCTGTTTGTCACCAGAAGGTCTAATATATTATCGGCACGAGTCGGTTTTCTGTTTAACTGCTCAAGGTAGTTTTCAGATAAAGCACTTAAAAATATTTCACTGGATTCTTTGTCCCTGCCACCCGTTATGAACGTTTGAGTCTCCCAGTCTATATCCGGCAAATTAAAATCTCCACCCAGAACTATAACATGGTGGGGAAATCTACTCGAAATATTTTCCAAATTATTCTTCAGGTGCTGAGCCACAACAGCTGCTGAGCCCGGGGGCCTATAGAGACATCCAATTACCATGTCTGAGCCTGCTTTAACCGTGACCTTCACCCAAATCATTTCACAATTCGAATCTCCGTCAATTTCCTTCGATATTATTGCACTTCTTATCGCTATAAACACGCCTCCCCCTTCACTGTCCAGCCTATCTCTGCGGTATACATACCAATCAGAGTTTAGGATTTCATTACTGTTTACGTCTGGTTTCAGCCAACTTTCTGTTCCTAGTACTATATGGGCGTTGTGACCGTTTATTAATGAGAGCAGTTCTGGGACCTTTCTATAGACGCTCCTGCAATTTACTATTAGCACATTAATATTGTTATTCCTTGTTGCATTTTGCCTACTCCTGCCTTGCCGCGTCTCAGGAGGCGTCTTGTCGGGCCTAGGGAGGGAATTCTCTAACCTAAAAAAACCCCATGTGCACTCCACACGTACTCCGCTACCCTCGTAGCCGCTTCCGGCGTGTAGTGCACGCCTGACCTATTCAGGGGGACCCTACATTTCTCCACCCGATAGCGGAGGTCGAGAAATGTGCACCCCAGCTCTCCGCAGAATCGTCTGAGCCTCTGGTTTAAGCCTTCCACTCGGCTCCAAACCAGAGGACCGCGATCGCTTCTCGGAACGATACTACAAATAGTTAGCTCTGATTCCACCCCGCGAGCGAGGCTTTCCACCTTCACCAACTCCGCCAACCGCCTGTACGAACTGAGGATGACCTCTGAACCCAGACGGCAAGAGTCATTGGTGCCGACATGAGCAACAATTTGCAGTCGGGTGCACCCAGTGCTCTCTACCGCCGCCGGTAGGGCCTCCTCCACATCTCGGATGAGACCCCCCGGCAAGCAGACAGAGTGAACACTGGCCTTCTTCCCCGACCTTTCCGCTATTTCCCTAAGGGGCTCCATCACCCGCCTAACGTTGGAGCTCCCAATAACTAATAAACCCCTCCCCCCGTGTGCCTGCTCGGACCTTGCTGAAGGAGCAGCCACATGTCCACTCACAGGCAGAGCGGGCGATGCCACACGGCCAGCCTCCACATTGACCCTCCGCCTCGTGCGCCGCGAACGCCGCTGAACCCTCCACTCCCCTTGGGGAGAGGGTGGCCCAACCGCGCCCAGTACCCGCGAAGATGTCTCGCCAGCAGGGACAGTGGGTGAAGCATCTAACACCTGGGGTGCACCATGCGACGCACCCCACTGCCGCTACACTCCGAGGCAGCAGCCTGAAGACGGCTGACCGCGGCCATCAACACGCTCAGCTGTTCGCGAAGAGTGGCCAGCTCCTCCTGCGTCCGTACACAGCAGCCACACATCCTATCCATCCTAAGAAATCAATTTACTATAGAGTGTTAATCAACTTTTAACTAGACTGCTAATTCACTAAAGGTGGTTGATTATTGACTAAATTGTGATTGCTAACCACTTCTTGTAGAAACAAGGAAAATAGCACTACCTGTCTCTGGACGGTATTGAAAACAAACACTAGCACTACTAGCACTATGGCTGACTAAAGGGACTCTCTCTGACTGTATTCAAAACAAACACGAGATCTATGGAACACTTAATAGCACTCGACTATTAAAGCTTCCTAAAAGCAAAAACACGCAGAAGAAGAAGTGACAAGTAAGAAAAATACAGATAATACTTAAATTAAGGTAGCTCGCTGCACAGCAGACGTGAAGCAGACGGCGGTTAGGGCGACACTGACACTACTGGCACTATGGCTGACTAAAGGGACTCTCTCTGACTGTATTCAAAACAAACACGAGATCTATGGAACACTTAATAGCACTCGACTATTAAAGCTTCCTAAAAGCAAAAACAAGCAGAAGAAGAAGTGACAAGTAAGAAAAATACAGATAATACTTAAATTAAGGTAGCTCGCTGAACAGCAGACGTGAAGCAGACGGCGGTTAGGGCGACACTGGTATCCAGAGTCTAGTGGCGTGGTATCGATTGGCCGTCACATTCTCCGGATATGAGCACATGCGACTTCTTTTTGGGGGCTATATGAAAGGCAAGGTGTACAGCAATAACCCCAAAACCATTGCTGAGCTGAAAACAGCCATTCAAGAGGTTATCGACAGTATCGATGTCCCGGCACTTCAGAGGGTCATGCAGAATTTCGCTATTCCCATCATCGCCAGTGATGGCAGGCATTATTGGACAACTCATACCTAAATCCGAATATCTGTAGTGACGCCTACATGTTGAATAAAGTGTGTGTACGCCGTAGTTTGTAACTAGTTTGGGTTTTTTTCATGTAGTTCAATAATTGTCACCCTGTACTTTTTTAAAACGAGTTATACGAGTAGGTTAAATTAGCGGAAAGAAATGTGGAATTTTAGTGCCTGTAAATGGTCTGTATGAAGTGGTTGTTTTAATCACGAAATACGGGGAATCCATTGCTATATAGGACGGTTGCGAATCCTAGTGATCATTTCAATTTAGGTTTTTAACAGTATTTAAGAAAATGATTCTTCCAAATTCTCTCGAATTTATGGCGGAATAGTTCACTGGTGAACGGCCGGATGTCAGTGTCCAACGGACGTAATATTTCGGCAAACGATCACGTTGCCATCATCAGATGTGTTGATCGATTGATTACCTGCGGGTTCAGGCAGGTCTTGTTTCTCCTAGCTCCTCTCCTCCCCTCTTACAACCAACACATCTTCCCTAACCCCCCCCCCCCCCTCTCTCCTCCTCGTCTTTCTCCTCCTCTCGCTGACACGTCGCTTCGTCCGAAGTCAGTTCGTTGTGGGATATGCCTTTCTTCTTAATCACGGTAAGTTCTTGTTCCCAGGATGTAGCCACTGTCACGTCTAATATATGTATATATGCAACATTTGCAAGTGATCTGCTAGCCCCGGGCTTCCGTCATCCGAGTTCGTCCTCGATACTACCAGGCAGCGTCCGTGTTTCAGTTGCTGGGCAGGAGACAATCTTCACTTGGTGTTTCGGAAGAAATTTTCCTATTTTAACGGTTAAGGTACCACGAAACGGAATAAACACAATGGCCACATCCTCTTCAGGTTCCCCTACTATTTCCGCCTGTTGTACAATCGGAGTAGATTGGAAGGCTCTCCGAATTTGCATTGTCGAAACACCGTCTTCTTCAGATTCTCAGATTCTTGTTCATACTAATTGTCAGAGAAGGTATGAATCATACATGCTGATGTTTTGATCACTGCGTTTTCTACGCCACGTGGTATCAGCTGCCGGCGTTTTAAGTACAGATCGGTTTGCGTCTTACGGTAAACACTGTCAACCAAGTTGCCGTCTGATGTGGTTTCACCAGGACATCCAGAAAGAAGAACACTCCATACACTTCGATTTCCAAGAATAAAATTGATGTTCTGGTGTATAATGATGAGATGTGCGAGGAAGTTATTCAACTTTTCTGTTCCATGTGCCGATGACGAAGAAGTTGTCGACATATGGTAAAAAACCGATAGGTTTCCTTTGGACGAATTACCAGGCTTTCTCTCCGAAATGTTCAAAGTACATTTTAGCTACAGCTGGTGAAAGTAAACCCCTTGTGGTTACTGCTTCCTCCTGCTCGTAGTATGCACCGTCGAAAAGAAAGTATATCATATTTACGAATTAACTTCAGGGGGGGAGGAGCAAGAGCGCTGACGCCGTCAGCATATGTCCCAACGCTCGAACCTCGGACGGAGCTCCGTGTTGGCGAGTGAAGGTGAGAAGGAGATGTTGAACGCTCACCCACACTGAGTGCTGACTGCACACAAAACGAAAGATCGGAGGAGCGAGGGCAGCTCTGCGCCAGCCCCTAGGCAACCACTTCCTCAGCACATCTGATGGCAACATGGTCGCTTGCCGAAATATTGTACCTGTGGATACTGACATATAGTCGTTCACCCATGAGCTATTTCTTCAGTACTTAACTGTGCATTAATTATCTTCACTGTAAAAGAATTGTTTGTATTTCTATAACTCCACATAAAACTTAAGACATTTGCATCTGTTAGGAAATTTTGGGTTGAAATCATGTTCCATATTTTTTTTGAAGCACCCAAAAATAATCACAAGCAAATGAGACACAGTTTTATGTGGTGGTGTTCTTACACAGATGTCCAAAAGAACAGACACCATTTTTATCCTGCAGCCACTATGAATGAAGACCCAAAGGACTTATGACATTAGCTTCCAGCTGGCATTGATTTATATCAATGAAGAAAGTAGAAAATTTGTGCTGGACCAGAACTCGATCCTGGGTCTCCTGCTTACTGGGCAGATGCACTGACCACTGCACCATCTGGACAGGTCGTCATCATATCTGCACGTCTGCCCTAGCACACCTCTCTTCAAAGCTAAATTCTCAACTTTTCTAAAAGAACAGACACCACATATACACTCCTGGAAATTGAAATAAGAACACCGTGAATTCATTGTCCCAGGAAGAGGAAACTTTATTGACACATTCCTGGGGTCAGATACATCACATGATCACACTGACAGAACCACAGGCACATAGACACAGGCAACAGAGCATGCACAATGTCGGCACTAGTACAGTGTATATCAACCTTCCGCAGCAATGCAGGCTGCTATTCTCCCATGGAGACGATCGTAGAGATGCTGGATGTAGTCCTGTGGAACGGCTTGCCATGCCATTTCCACCTGGCGCCTCAGTTGGACCAGCGTTCGTGCTGGACGTGCAGACCGCGTGAGACGACGCTTCATCCAGTCCCAAACATGCTCAATGGGGGACAGATCCGGAGATCTTGCTGGCCAGGGTAGTTGACTTACACCTTCTAGAGCACGTTGGGTGGCACGGGATACATGTGGACGTGCATTGTCCTGTTGGAACAGCAAGTTCCCTTGCCGATCTAGGAATGGTAGAACGATGGGTTCGATGACGGTTTGGATGTACCGTGCACTATTCAGTGTCCCCTCGACGATCACCAGAGGTGTACAGCCAGTGTAGGAGATCGCTCCCCACACCATGATGCCGGGTGTTGGCCCTGTGTGCCTCGGTCGTATGCAGTCCTGATTGTGGCGCTCACCTGCACGGCGCCAAACACGCATACGACTATCATTGGAACCAAGGCAGAAGCGAATCTCATCGCTGAAGACGACACGTCTCCATTCGTCCCTCCATTCACGCCTGTCGCGACACCACTGGAGGCGGGCTGCACGATGTTGGGGCGTGAGCGGAAGACGGCTTAACCGTGTGCGGGACCGTAGCCCAGCTTCATGGAGACGGTTGCGAATGGTCCTCGCCGATACACCAGGAGCAACAGTGTCCCTAATTTGCTGGGAAGTGGCGGTGCGGTCCCCTACGGCACTGCGTAGGATCCTACGGTCTTGGCGTGCATCCGTGCGTCGCTGCGGTCCGGTCCCAGGTCGACGGGCACGTGCACCTTCCGCCGACCACTGGCGACAACATCGATGTACTGTGGAGACCTCACGCCCGACGTGTTGAGCAATTCGGCGGTACGTCCACCCGGCCTCCCGCATGCCCACTATACGCCCTCGTTCAAAGTCCGTCAACTGCACATACGGTTCACGTCCACGCTGTCGCGGCATGCTACCAGTGTTAAAGAATGCGATGGAGCTCCGTATGCCACGGCAAACTGGCTGACACTGACGGCGGCGGTGCATAAATGCTGCGCAGCTAGCGCCATTCGACGGCCAACACCGCGGTTCCTGGTGTGTCCGCTGTGCCGTGCGTGTGATCATTGCTTGTACAGCCCTCTCGCAGTGTCCGGAGCAAGTATGGTGGGTCTGACACACCGGTGTCAATGTGTTCTTTTTTCCCTTTCCAGGAGTGTATAATTACGGTGAGGACAGCCAATGATCCTTTGTGTGTGGATGCACATCACGCTCAAACTTTTACGAGAATCGGCGAAATGCCTTGGGTAATGACAATGGGCAAGGGGATAAGTTGAGAATTTTGGTCTGATGGGAGACAAGGTATGGTAATATGTGTAGCTGTAGTGACCACTGTGTCTGGATTGTGTAGTGGTCAGCCCATCTGCGAAGTAAGTAGGAGACCCGGGTTCGAATCCCAGTCTGGTACCAATTTTCAACTTTACCCATTGATAAAAATAATGCCCTTTGTGTCTTGATGTATCATTTCCTTCGAACACAATATCATATTTTCTCCGTGATCAGAGGTTCACGTATCGTCACCACTTACGTGCATGAAATGTGGAAATAAGCGTAAGGAAGTAAAATAGAATAATTAAGTTAAACTTATCTGTAAAAAAACTATACTGGAGAAACCAACGTTTCGCCCACGGTTATAATGATCCTCTTCTGGGTCAATAGGCCTTTGTAACCAGTATAGTTTCTTACATTATGACGCAGTACCGTTCTCAGAACTCTTTTATGTCTATGTTTAACCTGTTAACTTCTGACTAATATAAGGACCAAATTTTATTTAAAGTGTGTAGTGTCTCAGCCAGTAACACGATAGGGGTAAATATAGACTTCAGGTATATACTACTGACAAGAAGCTCCCTGTTTTCGAGCCGAGTTGTTAAACATTACAACATTTCGGCAAACCATTCGTCATCTTCTCCAGCCGGCGGGAAATGCAAAACTTTTTTTTTGTTGTCAGGATTGCAGATGTTATCGCTATCAGTGGAACTGAGAGCCGGTAATGTCTACAATAAGGCAGGAATCCTCATGTGGCAAACCATACATGTCTTTTTTAAACGCATGTACTCTATTGTAAACGTTCAGTTCAGCAAGAAAGAAAGCGAGAAAGGTTCCCACCGTTACATACGCTTTTATAATTTCCTTCGTGGTCTTAGCAAAGCAGTTATCATTAGTTCTTCATCAGTGTCGACAACAGAAAAAAATACAGGTACTAATTTGAACTAGAAAGAAAACATTCACCTGTATCTGAAACAACGTCTCTGAACTTTAATATGGAGCATATAAAACTTAAATTGACTCTTTATAATTACCAGGACACGAAGAGTGCGCATTTCCCTCACTTTGATGTCTTACGCGTGGATACACAATAACTGTTGCGTCATATCGAAACGGGGTTGCGGAGGAAAGAAGGTAACCGAAGAAATGAACAACGTATTGGGCTGCCTAGTGGGACAAAAGTAAACAAATAAAATAAAATGTATAGCTCTAGCCGGTGATAAATCTAGTAAATTAATTCCAGGAACAGTTCATCGAAACTGCCAGATACCCTTTAATTGTGCGTTTTAGGGTAATACCTTATGTATCGCTGTAGCACATATAAAAACATTAGCAATCGTCGGTAAAAGAAAACTTTAAACAGGATAAAGAAAATAAAGTGGAATAACATGCGTTAAAGTATCATCTTATAGTCGTAATAAACTGGACAGACGTGGCTTCTATCGTAACATTCATGCCTATTTTCTTCACCTCCACCGTTGTCATTGTTCAGTGCTACTCTTATTGTCTGCAAATAATAGTTGCCTGAGTTGACATATCTACAATTACAGCCCCCAGAAGACGTTAAGATTCAACGTATGGTTTTCCATCACTCACGATCAGGGTAGCGTAATGAGTAGAGACGCTGAATTGCGACCTCGCGGTTGATGTGCCTGTTCGAGTCTCACTGGGTTCAATTTCCTTTCTTATCCTTCTTTTTTTTTAACTAGTATACTCTGATACTTATTAGTTTAATAGATGAGTATTATGTAATATTCGATGTTATGGAAATATAAGTGTGGTTTTTCTGAGGAATGAGTTTCTTTTTCTTTATTGGATTTAGACCCCCCCCCCCCCGTCCCCCCAAAGGGGGGCGGGCTGACAGCAGCACAATACGCCACTCTCAAGCCTACAAAAAGTTAAAAAAACAGAATGAGGAGATATGGTAACAGTAAAAGCAGGCGATAAAATGGTGACTGTTAAAAACTGAAATATGGAGAAAAAGATGCGAAGAAAAAAATGGTTGGAGATGAAACACGGCGAGAGGCTGGTTTCTGTTCACACGAGATAACACAACTAGCGACAGTATGGTTGCTATTCACAACACTGACAGGGGACGCACAACACTAAACACTCACTTAAAAATAGTACTATAGAGGTGACACGGCGACATATAGGAGAAGGGGGGCAGGACCCAGACCGATGAGGGGGAAAAGGTGGGGGGTGAGCCGATGTAGGTAGAGGACACAGAAAAAGGGGAGGCTTGGTGGGCGCGAGAAGGAGTGGGAAAGGCAGTGGAGGGGAGAGCAATAGAAAAAGAACTCGGGGGAGAGAAGGGAGTCCAAGAAAGTGTAGACGGGAAAAGAACGGGATGGAAAGACGGGGGGGGGGGGGGGGGGGGAGAGAGGAAATGAGTTTGTTCGATTTCCTTGCACTACTTGCAGTAAGATATTTGCATCTTGTTTCATGTCTTGTCTTTCACATGTAAAGATTCTGCTACCGAATAGGAACAGAGATTAAATAAGAATTGCGTTGTGGTTGTACTAAAAAGTGAGAATGATAAAATAATTTTTATCGTATGTGGAGGATTATTGTAAGTCTGTATCTCACTATTTACGACGGAAGCTGCGTTTAGTACTTTCCTTTTGCCTTATGACATGTTCATAGATACTGAAGTTCTTATTTATGTATACAACATACGAAACAACTATACAGCATATGGACAAGGTAGGAAATCTGCATTTTAATAGAGCTAACGTAGGAATTCTACGTCCCTTCACTTCATAAATAGTGTGATTTGCAAGTCAGATACAGCCGACCGCTGCTGCTATAGTGCGCTGATATCACGTGTACCACGCTGAGGCACACGTACCGCATGCACAAGGCCGCGGGGTAGCCGCGCGGTCTCAGGCGTCCTGTTACGACCCGTGCCGCTCCCCTCGTCGGAGGTTCGAGTCCTCCCTCGGGCATGGGAGTGTGTGTTGTCCATAGCGTTAGTTAGTTTGTGTGTAGACTTAGGGACGGATGATCTCAGCAGTTTGGTCCTATAATACCTCACCACAAATTTTTTTTCGCATGCACAAATCGCATCGTTTCGGAGCGTTCAGCAACACGTTTAACCCGGCACGCCCAACGTTCACGTTCGAAAGCATGGTTTGTGTACCGACAGCTTTAAGCGAAGTTCGCTATTTGTCGGCACTGGGTTCCATTCTATCTTTTCGCAGCAAACAGTATTAATACTGAACAGCGGTCCCCGCACAAACGTCAGTAAGCCCCCTCCCCTTCTCCCCCCCCCCTTCATTCTCTCTCTCTCTCTCTCTCTCTCTCTCTCTCTCTCTCTCTCTCTCTCACTCACACACACACACACACACACACACACACACACACACACACACACACACTCTTTGCTGGTAGACACCGCAGAGGATTGGCTAACTGCCGTTAACATACTGGAGTCTAGCGTTCTGCTAGTTTTGAATGTGTTTGCATCGTCTCTGTAAGGGCAAATCATAAAGCAGCACCGAGAGAGGTGGCGCAGTGGTTAGCACACTGGACTTGCATTCGGGAGGACGATGGTTCAACAACAAAGTTTTGAGTTGGGGGATCAACAGTAGGTGTTTAACAAGAAAGGGCAAAGGTAACAATGATGATGCTGGCTGTATAGGAAGGCTACCGAGCCCGGCCTTCATTGATCACGAGGGGTTGCAGTAAACACAATTATGAGCAATTGCATCGTTATACATCCTCGGAAAAGATAATCTTCCCGATCCAACTGGCACATCAGAAGAGTCGTGAGGGCAGGAACGGGAGCGTAAGGCGCAATGTATAGAGTGGAAACACTTGTCTGTAGTCAATATACGTAGTCAAAAGTACAAACGCCTACAGTGAAACAGCGGGGGTGATCCTTTTCATTGTCATAGTCCCTACATTGGAGTGCTTCACGTAGAAAAGTAAAAAAGTGCTCGGTATGGTGAGTTTTCTGAAAGGCCATTGAAGCCATTCCTAAGACAAACTCCGGGATTCGCACCCTGCACTATGTAAATACTGTTTTGCAAAACGAAAGTCGTCTTCCACCAGGGACTCTCAATTTACGGGACATTTTCGTAATAGTACTCGCTTATTGATAGAATCTGCTGGTAACGAATGTAGCAACACGCATCTGAATTGTTGTCATATTGTTCTTCAAATCGATCTTGCAGGAAGCCAAAACACTGAGCAATACTCAAGAATGTGTCGCATGTGTATTCTGTCGCAGCTTCCTTTATAGAACATCTACACTTTACAAGAATTCTTCAGATAATGCAGTAACTGCGGAGATGGTTACGATCCACGCTTAACGGTTCATTCTTTGAGGATATCCGCAAACTTGTGGACATGCACACATCAAAAAAGTTTTGCATCGCCCCGGTTCCTAGAACTCCTGAAGATAGGCGCTGACTGTGGATACTGTATCACAGACACAGTACCTTTGACTGTTGAGAGATGTCACTAAACCCACCCAAAGATGTAAACAACAATGCATGAGCAGCGCCTATTAGACGGAGGGGGTCCGACAGCCAATCAGTTACATTCATTCCGCCAGGAAGGAGGTACACGGCACGAATTGTCTGTAGTTCAACCATGCCTAGACGCTCAATACCGCGGTTCGATCGCATCCGCATTGTTACTTTGTGCCAAGAAGGGCTCTCAACAAAGGAAGTGCTGAGGCATCTCCGAGTGAACTAAAGCGATGTTGTTCGGACTTGGAGGAGCTATAGAGAGACAGGAACTGTCGATGACATGCCTCTCTCAGGCCACCTAAGGGCTGCTACTGCAGTAGATGACCGCTACCTACCTGTATGCTGTCATAGATTTTCGGTGCAGGAGAGGCTTTTCCCCTGACGTCAAATATCATGTGACTATTCACAGGCCTGTTAAAGGATGTATTAACGTCGTATGAAAGTATGTTTAATTACAGTTTGTGTCGGAGAAGCAGGTAAATTAAAAAACAAACACAGCACTTTGGCAACCAAGTATCGAATCGGTCACTTATCATAACAGTTAGGCCTAAAGTGGTAAATGTGGCGCCAATTGTTGGGACTGGTACCTCATAATTGTTTGCAAGACTGGGCTCAGAGAAAATGCTCTTCTAGCATGATGTATTGTCCTGCACAGCTTATGGATACTGAAGACGATGCATCGATTTCTATACTTGGTACTTACACAAAGATGCGATCAGAGACAATCTATCTTTCATTAAAAGAAATGGACTTATCCCAGCCTACATACCCTACCCATAAGACTATTATAGCGATGATGGAAAGAATAACTGGCAAGCTGATGTTATTGCATGCAGTTATAAAGTATTATAAACGTTGCAGATAAGATGTCTTAAGCAAAACGGAATAATTAACAAGGAGTTTGTTTGCGTGACCGTCATCCACAGCAAACACAGAAATACTCGTTTTGTAAGTAACAGACATCTTTTTCTTCCTGTAATGTATTTTATTTGTTCCAGACACGTTTCGCCTTTTGCTTTAAGGCCTCTTCAGTGGAATTCAGAATTTTTCAGTTACGTTTTGGCATGTGATATTTGTAGATTAGAAAACAATTCCCATCTTATTTTTTACTAAAATAAGTAATTTCTTATAGTTATTAGAGTTTTTGGCTCTCTTCTGCGATCATTTTTATCTGGTCACATGCTGAAGGTTGCACTACAAACTTCACTTGCAAAACATAAGCACATTTTCATGTTACGAACTTTTTTCTGCGCAATTTTCACGTTCTTTGCGCTAATTTCTGTGGAGCACTGTTATTCTCCTGTCACTATAGCCTGCGGTACATATTCTGAAGAGCCAAAGAAACTGGTACACGTGCCTGATGTCGTGAAGGGCACGAGCGAGGATGCAGAAGTGCCGCAACATGACGTTGCATGGACTCTACTAATGCCTGAAATAGTGCTGGACGGAACTGACGCTATGAATCGTGCAGGTCTGTTCATAAATCCGTAAGAGTTCGAAGGGGAGGAGATCTCTTCTGAGCAGCACGTTGCAAGGCATCACATTATGCTGAATCATGATCATGTCGTAGAGTTTGGTGGGCCGCGGAAGTGTTTAAACTCAGACGACTGTTCCTGGAGCCACTTTGTAATAATTCTGGGCGTGTAGGGTGTCGCATTGTCCGGCTGGAATTCCCAAGTCCGTCGGAATGCACAATGGACGTGAATGGATGCAGGTGAACAGACAGGATGCTTAGGTACGTGTCACCTGTCAAAGCCGTATCTAGACGAATCAGCGGTGCCATATCACTCCACCTGCACACGGCTCACACTATTACAGAGCCTCTCTCAGCCTTAACAGGCGCCTGCTGACATGTAGGGTCCATGGATTCGTGAGGTTGTCTCCACACCCACATGCGTCCATCCGCTCTAAAAAATTTGAAACGAGACTCGTCCGACTAGGCAATATGTTTCCAGCCATCAGCAGTCCAATGTCGATGTTGACAGGCCCAGGCGAGACGTGAAGCTTTGTGTCATGCAGTCATCAAGGGTACAGGAGTGTGCCTACGGCTCCCAAAGCCCATATCGATGATGTTTCGTTGAATGGTTAGCGCGTGACGCTTGTTGATGGCGAAGCTTTGAAATCTGTAACAATCTGCGGAAAAGTTGCATTTCAGTCACTTTGAACGATTCTCTTCAGACGTCGTTGGACACGTTCGTGCTGGGTCTTTTTCCGGCCGCAGCTACGTCGGAGATTTGATGTTTTACCGGTTTATGGCTACCTCGGAGACGATGTGTCTTATAGCTCTTGCGTGGCTGTAACACCACGTTCAAACTCCTTTAAATCTTGAGAAACTGATATTGTAGCAGCAGTAACAGATCTAACAACTTCGCCAGAGTCTTGTTACCTTATATAGGCGTTGCCGACCGCAGCGCTGTATTCTGCCTGTTTGCATATCTCTGTATTTGAATACGCATGCCTATACCAGTTTCTTTGGCGCTTCAGTGTAGGATGGCGCTTCCGCGCATAGAGGCTGAGCGGCAGGGAAGCATGGAGCGGATGAGATATGCACATGCTTGACGGCAGAGAGCGGGCAAACGAAATCCACGTTGCCGTACTGTGTGCTGCGGACAACAAACCGGTTCATTTGCCTACGGTACACCGTACTATACTTTCGAATGTATGAGGGGAATAACAAATGTCAAAACTGATTTGTATCAATCTATATGAGGGAAATCTTACTTCGCTTCATCCCGATGTTGCGTGCATTGCTTCACTGCTTTAATCTGCGTGACGTCGACAGGCAAGAACAGCTGACCCAGCTTTGTGAAGACGTTAAATAATTTTTTTTTCAAAATGACAATTTTCTAATGACAAGGTCATTGAAGCTGTATCCCAGTGAGAATGTCTCGGAGACCACACAACAAAGGTTCTAAGGTCAATGCAAATAACAACGTTGATAATGGACATCCCTGTCGTACTGATCGGCGGATAGGCATAGGTGCCGTCAGTCTTCCATTAACAAGAACTCGAGAAGTAGCCCCATGCAGAAGGCCTGTCAACACTGTGATAAAGGGGTCGGGGTATTCCATGCGCCGTAGAACGGCCGTGAGGAAAGTGTGGCCCCCACGGTCAAAAGCCTGGCTAAAGTCGATAGACGCCAGGGCTGCCGGCAAACGTCTCACCCGTGCAAGGGAGATAAGATCTCTGTAACGACAAAACGCAGTTCTGATGTTGTTGGGTCCTCCTAAGGACATCTGATCGCTGGACAGGACGTGAAATAGTGTGCCCCGAAGACGTCCTGATAGCAGCCTCGAAAAGATCTTGAAGTCGCTGTTCAATAACGTTAAGGGGCGATAATCGCGGACATGATTCCGTCCCTTCGGCTTATGGATGGGAACAATCAGTCCTTCCAAGAACGGTGCAGGCCAAGGTATACCCGGGGACATCAGTTCCTGACAAATTGCAGCCCAACACGGTACCAACAGTTGCTTAAATACTCGATAGAACTCTAATGGTAATCCATCGATTCCTGGTGATTTATGGGGAGTACCTTTACTAATGGCGTCGAGCACTTCCTCTTCCGTCACTTCTCCTAGTAAAGTCGGTACCATGTCTGGTGGAACTGTACCGTGGACATGTGCTGCAACGGTGTCTACTGTCGCCATATCAGGGAGCACTGCTCAATAAAGTTCAGCGTAATGCCCATAGAAGGCTTTTGCTATATCTGCTTGTTCTGCCACGTGTCGTCCGTCGTCCGTTATCATGTCGGTTACCAGTGCCCTACGGCGCCTCCTGCGTTCTAGGAGCACGTGGTGCATAGATGGCCTTTCTGATTGTATCGTGTCTGGAGCACGCGACCGTATAACAGTGCCTTGTAAATGATGGCGTGCTAAGGAGATGAGTTGCGCTTTCGCGCGATTGACTATGATCTGCCGGTCAGGTGAGGGCTCCATAGCAAGACATTCCCGTAGGACGGTGTAATAAAAGTTTTCCGTGCTCCTCCTCCATGCCGCCGCTTCCCGGCCGTAAGCCATGAAGGTGCGCCTAAGAGCAGGCTTCGCACATTCAATCCACCAACTGAGGGTCGATCGGTAACGACCACGACACTGTAAGGAAGCGTTCCACGACTCTTCGATAGCACCTTTACATGTCGGCTCGTCCAGATGAGCGACGTTCAGTTTCCAGGGGGGCCTACTGCGCCACACACGTGCAGGTTGGAGGGCAATGGTGCAAATATAGGCTGTGTGGTCAGTGAATACAGTGGGCCAGAGCTCTGCTCCTCTCGTCGCCATCGAAAGGGTGCTTGTGACGTAAATCCTGTCTAACCGACTTGATGAATGACTTGTATAATGGGTGTATCCAGGAGCTGGGCCATGGATGTGGCGCCACGTGTCTATCAGGTGGAGGTCACGCACTAGCATTTCCAACTCCGCACACGGGACGTGATGTGGCTGTTGATCAGACGGAGATAATGTACAGTTAAAATCTCCTCCGATCACCATATCGTCTAGGCGGCCCATAAATAGACGAGTAATATCTTCCGAAAAAAAGCGGGCCCGATCTATCCGTCTACCTGATCCTGACGGGGCATATACATTAATGAGTCGTACACCATTGACAGTTATCGCCATGGCTCTTGCACTCGGTAAGTACAGTACGTCCGTAGCCGTCAGACCGTCTCGTAGCAGAACAGCTACACCACAATCGGTAGAAGAGGCGTGGGAGATGTGGGCGGTATATCCGTAGAAGTCAGGGAAACTAGCGACACATACTTCCTGTAAGAGGGCCACGTCGACGTCCGCCGCATCAAGCATGCGTTGTAGCATTGTCAGTTTGTGTGGTGCCCTTATCGCGTTGATATTGATTGTGGCAAGGCGAAAGGTGTGCTGCCTAGCCTCTTCACCTAGGGTAGACGCCATAGCAATCAAAGCTAACCGCGAGAGATACCGGCCCCACCAAACCAGTTACAAATTAAGAGTCTTTCATGCTAGGAGTGGCATCCCCAATGCCACCCCCTCCCCTGTCACCCGTGCCCTCTTCAGGAAGTTCTTCAACATCGTCCGACCACAGTGGCTGCAACACCATGCTGTGTAGCTGATCGGCACCTAAATCTCCCTCACGTACGTCGTCTTTGGTGGAGGTAGAAGCAGCGCCATCCATCGACGCGACCTGCTGCATTTGTGGTGCAAGAAGTAACTTGGCACTCGTGGTATGGGAAAGTGAACCGTCTACACCACTTAGATCCTCAGCAGGCGCAGCATCCATGCCGTCTGATGAGATGTCACCTTCTTGACCGGCCGTGTGTAGGAGGCAATCGTCAGAAGGGGTCCGCCGACGTCGCTTCCGTCGTCGAGGTGAACGTTGCTTTCGAACGTGGACATCCGTATCCGAATGTGGGAGGCAATCCAGAGTCGTATCACCTTCCGCTAGGAAAGCCGCGGTCGGGACAATGTTCGAGTCCACGTCCATCGCGTTCTGCTTGTTACGTTGCGTCTGGAGTCCGTGGGACTGTTGCTGCTGTTGTTGCTGTGGAGGGGGCGACATGTGGGTTGGAATCGGGGGTCCTTCCTCTTCCTCCCTCGGTACTTCTGGCGTCGATGGGTGTGGCTGATCGCCCGTTTCGTCCTCAACTATGGTGCGCATCGTCGTCTGAGCGTACGTGGGGGGCAGGATTGTCGTCCCCGTCGGGGAAACGTAGGCTCCCACTGGTATCTGCGCAATTCGACGTTGTAAGCAGCTCGATCGAACATGGCCTTCCTGCCCACATCCGGAACAGGTACACGGCTGATCGTCGTACATGATGATTGCACGACAGCCACCGATGTTCAAATAGGACGGCACATGTTTCTTGAGCTCAATTTTAATTTGGCGCACACCATTGTAGACCTTATACGTCGAGAAAGTTTGCCACTTTTCTGCAACGTGGTTGATAACATTGCCGTATGGTCGGAAGGCGTCCTTGACAACTTCCTCTGGGACCTCGAAGGGGAGCTCAAAAACCCTCACAGTCCTTAGGCCCATGCCTGCATGATCCACCGTCACTGCACCGATATGCCCGTCACAATGTTTGAATCTGAGAGAGTGCGAGTATTTAGACACCACTGTCGCGCAGACCTCTGCACTGGTCATTTTAACGTAAACCACGCTCGCCGTTATAGAAAAATGTATTCCGACGACAGTCGTCGGATCTAAACGTAGATCGTCGCGTATGAACTGTTCTATTTCATAGGCTCGAGGACGCGTGTGATCTGGTTGGAAAGTAATTTTGATCGTATCGTGGCGCCATGTGTGTGCCATAGTCGCACTGAACTTGGAACTAATACAACTCGTGCCGCGAGAAGGTAAACACAAGCAAGCGCTCACGGTCGCGCACGGCGGGACGCAGCGGACGTCCTCGCCCCACCGCAGCCGAAAGCAGACTGCCATCTGAGCTACCGAAGCACGACTCACACCCGGTACTCACAGCTTTACAACCGCCAGTATCTCGTCTCCTACCTTCCAAACTTTACAGAAGCTCTTCTGCGAACCTTGCAGAACTAGCACTCCTGAAAGAAAGGATATAGCGGAGACATGGTATAGCCACAGCCTGGGGGATGTTTCCAGAATTAGATTTTCACTCTGCAGCGGAGTGTGCGCTGATATGAATCTTCCTGGCAGATTAAAACTGTGTGCCCGACCGAGACTCGAACTCGGGACGTTTGTCTTTCGCGGGCAAATGCTCTACCATCTGAGCTACCGAAGCTACCGAAGCAAGTTTGGAAGGTAGGAGACGAGATACTGGCAGATGTAAAGCTGTGAGTACCGGGCGTGAGTCGTGCTTCGGTATTTTCCAGTTCCAGGGGGTTACCTGTGGAAATATCGTAGTTTTTGACTAATTTATCCGCCGCATTCTCGCGACGTACTGGAGCATAAAACACACTGGGAAAAGCTTAAATTATCCTTGGCAATATGTTGAATGTTATAGTCTGAATACTTCATAGGATACAAATTCTAAATAGAAAAAGTATAAGTAGTTTTCGTATATGCAACTGAAATGTTGACAAACGCATTTTTTAAACCATTTGTCTTTAAAAGTAATGGATATTACTACTTTACTTTGTTCCAAAGTCTATTCGCACTACCATCATCGCTGCTGTCTGACTATGTCCTAACCATCTGACCGGAAATTTACGATGATAGCTTCAACGCTTACATCCCTCCTCACTTCCCTACCAATGTCTCCTTCCTGGAGCTTTTCAGCAATCCGCACAGACAGTGTCCACGCCGAAAGTGGGAATGTTGTATGTTTCTTCACGCAGCAAGCGATTCAGTGTGTTATCTTGAATGTTTTCTTTCCTTCCCCTTAGTCTTTAACCTTTGCCCAAATTAATCCTTTGGGACTACACTTACAGTGACACGCAGCTAAACACAAAACTGTGTGACCACATTCATGTGTAAGAAAGTCAGGTTTGTATGTTTTGTCGCGAGAGTTACATAATTATCGGTGCAGGAGTTCGGCACGAGTCTGGTTTATACTGTAAAATTTTTTTTATTTTTAAGCCACGGCAAAAATCTGCTTTCCTGGTGTTGTACTTGGTCTTTTCTCTGTAACAGCTGAGTGATAACTGGTATGGTAATTACCATGACCGACTTCGATGAAGGGTATGGCAAGAACTGTTCAGAAAACTGACAGTGTACATTTCCGGATTATAGTCAGTTCTGTTTCTCTTACACCTGAATACAAGTTTACTCTCAGTAACAAAACCAGAAGAAGAACCAGCAAGCACAATAATTATCTGGGAACTTACTCCTGGAGGAGCTGTAAATCCGTTAGGACCAACATTCATTTTCCTGAGTCACCAATGTTTCATCAAGGCAATACACCGTTGAATTACCCCCTTATCCTGTATTGTGCATCTTTATAATGGATGTGGTTCGTGTTGTACCTAAGTCATTTCTTTCAACCAAAACCTCTCTTCTTAAAATATTTGAAGCCAATGTGTCGCAAAATTCTTTATTTCCACGAAGCACCACCTTCGAAGCTAATTTTCTCATACATAATTTATGATGTCCGGGGGAACACCATTTACATGAGGTGCCTTACAACATCATCATCATCATTTAAGACAGTCTGGAGCATAGCCCCCCTTATAAAATTCCTCCATGATCCCCTATTCAGTGCTAACATTGGTGCCTCTTCCGATGTTAAACCTATTACTTCAAACTCATTCTTAACCGAATCCAGGTGCCTTCTCCTTGGTCTGCCCCACTCCTCCTACCCTCTACTGCTGAGCCCATGAGTCTCTTGGGTAACTTGCTTCTCCCATGCGTGTAACATGACTCAACCATCTAAGCCTGTTCGCCCTGACTGCTACATCTATAGAGTTCATTCCCAGTTTTTCTTTGATTTCCTCATTGTGGACACCCTCCTGCCATTGTTCCCATCACTAGTACCTGCAATCATCCTAGCTACTTTCATATCCGTAACCTCAACCTTGTTGATAAGGTAACCTGAATCCACCCAGCTTTCGCTCCCATACAACAAAATTGGTCGAAAGATTGAACGGTGCACAGACAACTTAGTCTTGGTACTGACTTCGTTCTTGCAGAAGAGAGTAGATCGTAGCTGAGCGCTCACTGCATTAGCTTTGCTACACATCGCTTCCAGTTCTTTCACTATGTTGCCATCCTGTGAGAATATGCATCATAAGTACTTGAAACCGTCCATCTGTTCTAACTTTGTTCCTCCTATTTGGCACTCAATCCGTTTATATTTCTTTCCCACTGACATTACTTTCGTTTTGGAGATGCTAACCTTCATACCATAGTCCTTACATTTCTGATCTAGCTCTGAAATATTACTTTGCAAACTTTCAATCGAATCTGCCATCACAACTAAGTCATCCGCATATGCAAGACTGCTTATTTTGTGTTCACATATCTTGATCTCACCCAGCCAGTCTATTGTTTTCAACATATGATCCATAAATAATATGAACAACAGTGGAGACAGGTTGCAACCTTGTCTTACCCCTGAAACTACTCTGAACCATGAACTCAATTTACTGTCAACTCTAACTGCTGCCTGACTATCCATGTAAAGACCTTTAATTGCTTGCAAAAGTTTGCCTCCTATTCCATAATCTCGTAGAACAGACAATAACTTCCTCCTAGGAACCCGGTCATATGCCTTTTCTAGATCTATAAAGCATAGATACAGTTCCCTGTTCCACTCATAACACTTCTCCATTATTTCCCGTAAGCTAAAGATCTGGTCCTGACAACCTCTAAGAGGCCTAAACCCACACTGATTTTCATCCAATTGGTCCTCAACTAATACTCGCACTTTCCTTTCAACAATACCTGAGAAGATTTTACCCACGACGCTGATTAAAGAGATATCTGTGTAGTTGTTACAATCTTTTCTGTTTCCATGTTTAAAGATTGGTGTGATTACTGCTTTTGTCCAGTCTGATGGAACCTGTCCCGACTCACAGGCCATTTCAATTATCCTGTGTAGCCATTTAAGACCTGACGTTCCACTGTATTTGATGAGTTCCGACTTAATTTCATCCACCCCAGCTGCTTTATTGCACTGCAATCTATTGACAATTTTCTCCACTTTCTCAAATGTGATCCCATTTCCATCATCATTCCTATGCCATTCTACCTCGAAATCTGAAACATTGCTGATCGTATTTGCACCTACATTGAGCAACTCTTCAAAATATTCCCTCCATGTGCCCAAGACATCCACAGGATTCACCAACAGTTTTCCTGACCTGTCCAAAATACTTGTCATTTCCTTCTTACCTCCCTTTCGAAGACTGATAACTACACTCCAGAATGGTTTCCCAGCAGCTTGACCCATAGTCTCCAACCTGTTCCAAAGTCTTCCCAAGATTTCTTCTTGGATGCTGCAATTATCTGTTTGGCTTTGTTTCTTTCTTCAACATAACTTTCTCTGTCTACCTGAGTTCTAGTATATAGCCATTCTTATAGGCCTTCTTTTTCCTTTTACAGGCTGCCTTGACTGTGTCATTCCACCAAGCTGTTTGCTTCATCCTACTTTTACATACTATTGTTCCAAGATATTCTTTAGCCACTTCTAGTACTGTGTCCCTGTACCTTGTCCATTCCTTTTTCAATGACTGTAGTTGACTACATTCAAGTAACTGGTACCTTTCTGAGATCGCTGTTATGTATTTGTGCCTGATTTCCTTATCCTGAAGTTTCTCCACTCTTGTCCTCCTACATATGGACCAGACCTCCTGCACTTTGTGCCTCACAATCCCAATTTCACTGCAGATTAAATAATGATCAGTGTCATCAAAGAATCCCCTGAATACACGTGTGTCCCTCACAGCCTTCCTGAATTCCTGATCTGTTATTATATAGTCAATGACAGATCTGGTTCCCCTGCCTTTCCAAGTATACCGGTGAATGTTCTTATGTTTAAAAAAGGAGTTTGTGATTACTAAGCCCATACTGGTACAGAAATCCATGAGTTGTTTCCCGTTCCTGTTGGCCTCCATATCCTCTCCAAATTTACCCATAACTTTTTCATACCCTTCTGTTCGATTTCCAATCCTGGCGTTAAAATCACCCATGAGCAGAACACTGTCCTTGTCCTTTACTGTAACAACTACATCACTGAGTGCCTCATAAAAACTATCCATCTTATCTTGATCTGTCCCTTCAGAATGCGAATATACTGACACAATCCTAATTTTATTGCTAGCCACTGTCAAATCTATCCACATCAGTCGTTCGTTTACATACCTTATTTCAACTACGCTGGGTTCCATTTCTTTCCTGATGTAAAGCCCTACACCACATTGTGCTATTCCTGCTTTGACTCCTGACAGGTAGACCTTGTATTCCTCCACTTCCTCTTCTTTATCACCGCTTACCCGAATGTCACTAACAGCTAAAACGTCCAGCCTCATCTTACTTGCAGCCTCTGCCAGCTCTACCTTCTTCCCAGAGTAGCCCCCATTGATATTAATAGCTCCCCATCTCATTACCATTTGTTTGCCAAGTCGTATCTTAGAAGTCCCTGGTTTGTCAGTTAGAGGTGGGACTCCGTCACCTCCAAAGGTCCGAGGCATTTTGCTCTGATTGTTGCCAGCATCATATTTAAAGTGCCAAGGAAGCAGGTTGCTAGCCTTACTTGCCCCGAGTCCCATTGGGTTTACCCCTAACGGCTAAGGGACTAACCGGTGGATTTGGTAGTCTTTGGTGCATTAGAACATCGTTGTCAAAACCATCCATTTATGTTACAGCTCTCTTGCGATTTCGATGCTTTCCAGGTGGCACAAAACCACCTTTTCTAAGGTTCCTACAGTGCTGACACTATAGTTTACAATGTGCTCTTGCTTTACAGTATGCTCTTGTGTCTCGCAATGTCAACAGTGGGAGTCGCGTTTTAAAACTCACTTTTGAAAAAAAGTTATAAATGCGATAAATGATCCTCGTTGGCTATGAAGAACTTTACGTTCATTGCCGTCACCTGACCTTATTTTTAATCATAATGAAACATTTACAGATACACATTCACGGCCATATTGCTACAAGGGAGAATACCCAGCGACAGTTGAATATTGAATTTGGTTGTCGCGAAGTACGGCAACAGTGCAGCATGCAGGAGAGAAATTCTCGCCGTATAGCTGTAACTCGCGGCAAGCCGCTCGGCAAGAGAATGAATCTTATTGGCTGCCACTGGTTAATAGAGGGTGATGCGCAGAACGGTTGAAAACTGGCCCGCCTTCTACATGTCGCGGAATTTAGCTGTAGATGTTCTATCGAAGACAGTAATTTAAAATTTGTAACTACTGTGTGTTTCCCAGACTGGGAAGGAGCGCCTGGTCCCCGGCACGAATCCTCCTCCCGACGGACTTGTGTCGAGGTCCGGTGAGCCGGCCAGTCTGTGGTTGGTTTTTAGGCGGTTTTCCATCTGCCTTGGCGAATGCTGGGTGGTTCTCCTTATTCAGCCTCAGCCACAGTATGTCGCCGATTGCAGCGCAAATAAGTTCTCCACAGTTATTCTACCACGGAAACGTAGGGGTCACACTCGTTTGGTGTTAGAAGTTCTCTGGGGGGGGGGGGGGGGCACCAGGGCCAAAACGCACAATAACCGTGAAAGAGCAGTTCGGTGTGGGGCGGCGGAGGGGTGAAGTGAACTGCGGTGGTCGCCATGGGGCTGTGGACCAATGCGGCTGCGGCGGGGACAGAGCCTCTCCGTCGTTTCTAGCCCCTCGGTTAACATGCAATACAATTACTGTGTGTTAACTTTATGTGTCTTCCTCTGTTTTGTGTACACGTTGTCAACCGAACCAACCGTATGCTGGTAACTAACGTGTATTCATTTCTGTTCTCTTTGTTTGTGTGTGTGTGTGTGTGTGTGTGTGTGTGTGTGTGTGTGTGTGTGTGTGTGTGTGTATGAGTGCGTGCGCATTCGCGTGCGTGTGATTAGTCAGTTCGAGAAAGTTGAACGTAATAGCTGTCAGACAGTGGTTGAAGGTTTTGGTGTTCAGCTGATGCATGAGTTTTGAATTAAATCCTTTGCGGAGCTCAGTAGACCTATACCAATCAGCTAGCGTGAGAGTTAGATTAAAAGATGAAGAATAGTCTGTATCCAGGATAAAGGTCTGCCACACCGCCACACTATACACAATGTGAGTAAACGCAGCTATGTGACGTTTGCGAAACCAGTGGATGGTAGAAAGTCATTTATAGCGACAAGCAATTACAGAATTAAGGAATGTGACCACATCATGGGGGTAGCTGCCTTCTTATTCCCATGATTGTAATGGGCTGTACAGCTTGGTCCCGCTCAGGCTCAACATTAGATCACTGTATCAGGTGTGAACCTTCCTTCATAGTTGGTTCGAAGCCGTCTGCCGAAAGGTAGGCTAACGGCATGTGTGTCTTTGCGTCGGCTTCTCGGCTTCCTTTTGTACAGAAAGCACGAACACCTAAGACTGCAATAAGCATTTGAACAACGCCGCTGGTGGGCAGAAAGAAAAATGTTGTGTTTTTTCTGACGAGTGTGCTTCAATTTATTCTACAATGGTGACCGTATACAACTCGGACTGACCTTGATGAAAAGGCCGGTATGAAACGAGAACATTGAAATCTTTTCCTTGAACACGGAGTCTCAAAAGCACAAGTGGAACTTGGAGCAATCTCTCGGAGGAATTGTGAAAGTGAGGTTACATTTACACACTGCGAATTATATTGCTGAAACTTTATGGAAACTGAGAACTCGTGCTGCATGCCGCCGACCCCACTCAATGCTGACGCGTCCGGTCCGTTTAACCGCTCACACCAGTGTGTCACTCTGCCAACATTACCCGAAACTGAAAGACCGCGTGGCCTTATGTCATGTGACTTACGAAAACTAAGATCTTTACTCCCAAAGCTGGCTTGATCCACACCACCCTCTGTATGTCAGATATGCTCCAGATTCGCAAAGATAATACTTACTTTGCCAAAGCAACTCTAATAGTACGGGGAAGGTGGAGTGAGAAATAAAGAGAGATAAGCGAGCTGTAGTTCGTCAGTTTTACGCCGATGTAGCCAGGAAAAAGTCTTGAAGCAACTCATCGAGAATTAACTGAAATATAGGATTATGGTGAAAACATTGAAAATATTTTCACAGTTCTGATACAGATTATGCCGAGAAGAACTACGCTGTTAATAAAGATGAAAGGTTTGCGCAAACAATGTAGATCTAACATGCACGATTTAAATAAATGAGTATCGTGTGTGACACGGAAGTGTACATTCAGCATGAACTCTTCGTGAGTAATAACTTCCACATCTTTGTAGATGACAGAGAGTTCTTCTCATCATATCATATATTAGGATTTCTTCCGACCCTGTATGTGTATGAGTGTCATATAATAAGGTTTCTTCCGATTGTACAATTCTCTCTACGTATTGAGTTCGTGAGGAATTACTGTTTAAGTGTTTCTGCACGCTCTGTAATCTATATAATCTTGTCTTGCTATTCTTGTAGGAGCGATTGTAGTTTGCTGTAATATATTCCATGATTCCTCAATTTTTACAGCTTCTGGAGACATTGTAAGTAGGTTATCATGAGACGTTTGGCGTTTATCGTCAAGCGTCTGCTAGATCAGGTTTTCCCGCCGTAACTGTGACCAATCACGATGTCCTTATTTGTGTAGGTTCAGTATCCTCTGCTAGTTCTACTCTGGTAAGGGTGCCATAAATTGAACAGTTGAGCAATATTATGGGATTATTTGTACAAAACTTTGACAGTTATACAAATGCCAGCAACAGCAAAAATCTGTGGCGCCGCCAAAGACTATTACACTTGCGAATTACATAATTACAATGTGACACACACACACACACACACACACACACACACACACGCGCTATAGTCGGGGCCATACTGAAGGAAAAATGCTATCCATGGAAGCCGCACGAATAGCAAGCGCCTATCATCAGTCGGACAATTGCTTATCCAGCCAACAGTAGTATGACGCCTTCAAGTTTCAATTTTCAATTGAGTCTTAGCAGCTTGAAAACTGAAAGTCACTTCCCGTATATTATCTGAGATAGCATTCACTTATTAATAATGTTTTTGAAATCAGTATTTGTGCAACATTCAATGGGATTACATTGAAAATGGTAATCACAGGGTTTGATTGAGCTCCCGCGAGGCAATAATGCTCGAAAATGTTCAGGAAACTCATTTAATTAATGGTGGCAACCGAGTAGTAATTTGACCATTCTGCATTCCATAGTTACTCGGTGTTTTCCTACTTAAAGTTCTTATAAATTATTCTCCAATATCATTACAAGTTTACTTCTCAGTCGAGATTTTTGTAAGACTAATAGCATTGTTTAACTTCGTTAAAAAGAATACAGGTGCTTGTCGTATACTTGCAACACATTTCGCAACGATTCTTTACCGATCCGTACCATTTTTACTTTCGTGGTTGTCCTGTATCAGTTGCCTCAAGTTGTAAGATAATGTTTCAAGTACACTGTTTTAATTTTACTGAAAGTTAGATAACTGTCAACTGAAGATAATTGATTTTATGATCGGAACGATAAAGATGGTAGTCCTTGGATGGATAAATGCGTTTGAATCACATACGATAAACTAGTGTCGCGACTTTAGTAGCAAGTTTCCTTAAGGTACGAGGGACGTTTAATAAGTAATATAACAAATTTTTCCTGAATGCAGATTCGTTTTATTCAGGATTCCAATACAAAATATCACTTCCCACTCTTTCGGCTACAAAACACTATTGTTAGAACATAATCTTCATCCAGTAGAACGGCCTTACGCCATCTTGCGGGGAGGATCTTTAGGCCCGCATGGTATCACTCTACTCGGCGACGTCAGAGCCCACGTCTTGGTGTATCAGTAACCTCCCCATCCTCCACATACTGCTTCCCGCGGAGAGCGTTCGTCATTGAGCCAAACAGACAGAAGCAGGAAGGTGCGAGACACGGGCTGTAGGGTCGATGGATCAGAACAACCCAATGACGTTTTGTGGGCTGCTCTCGAGTTTGCTGACTTGTGTGAAGCCGTGGCTTGTCATATGGAACAAGAAGTTCGCTTGCATTCTTGTAATGACGAACACGCTGAAGTCGTTCCTTCAGTTTCCTGAAGGTGTGATTGTACTCTTCAGAGTCGATCGTTGCAACATGATGCAGGACATCAAACAGACTCCCAGAAGACCGTTGACTTTACTGGGTCAGGGTGCAGCTTTGAAGGTTTTCTTCGGAGGAGACGTGGTGTGGCGCAACAACAAGGATTACCGTTTTGTTTCCCGTTCTAATTTGCGAACCCAAGTTTCATCGACTGTGACGGTGTTCGAGAAAAAATTCTCACAATCAGCGTCGTACCGCGCAAGCAGTGTCGCACAAATGGTCCTTTGTTGCCCTAGCGGTCTTCTGTTAGGTAGCGAGGAACCTAGCGGGCACACACCTTTGAGTATCCGAACTGGTGGTCGAATGCGTCACCACTGCCAACGGAGACGTCCAGTTGAGCAGCGAGGTGTTTGATTGTGATCCATCGATCACCTCAACGAGAGTGCCCGCACTTTCAAACATTGCAGGAGTCTCAGCTGTGTGCATGCTGGTTGAAACGTTGGAGATCGGACAGATCTGCGCGCTTTGTTGCGACGATGACAGACGCCTTGCCCAACGACTCGCGTGCTTTTGTTCGCTGACAGGTCTCAGTAGACATTCTGCAAGCACCTAAGAATGTCTACGACACTCTGATTTTCCGTGAAAAGAAACTCAGTGACAGCTCTGTGCTTAGAACGCACATCCGTTACAGACACCGTTTAGAAGGCTACGTATATATTCATCGTATATCGGAACTCTATGAAACTGTATGTTCTGAACTTGATATATTCCACGATGTCCCACAATGTTGTTATTGTTGCTGTGGTGTAGCTGAAGAAATTGCAAAAAAGTAGGAAATTAAGGAGTTGGAACATGGATGAATTGAAAGAACCAGAATTTGATGAAAGTTTCATAAGGCAACGGATTACCAAAACAGGTGAAACGAACTCAGTAGGAAATGAATGGGTAGCTTTTAAGAGAGGAAACAGTGAATGCAGCAGGCAAAATGACCAGGCCTAGCACAAATCATTGATAACAGAAGAGATAGTGAATTTAATTGATGAAAGGAGAACATTTAAAAATACAGCAAATGATGCAGGCGAAAGGGAATGCAAAGGTCTAAAAAAAAAGTGATTGTTAGGAAGTGCAAAGTGGTTAAAGAGAAATGGCTGGACGATAAATTTAAGGACTTAGAAGCAGATTTCACTAGGGGAAAGACAGATCCCGCCTACAGGAAAATTAAAGAGGTGTTTGGAGAAAAAAGAAACAGCAGAATGAATATCACGAACTCAGATGGAAAACCAGTACTAACCAAAGAAGGGAAAACTGAAAGTTGAAAGGAGTACATAGAGGCTCCGTACAAGGAGCAGTAGCAAGAAGAGGAGAAGATTAGTGTTTAATGTCCCGTCGACAACGATGTCATTAGTGACGAAACACAAGATCGGATTAGGGAAAGATGGGAAAGGAAATCGCCCATACCCCTTCAAAGGAACGAGCCCGGTATTTGCGTGAAGCAGTTTAAGAAGAATCACGGAAAACCTAAATTATGATGGAAGGACATGGGTTTGAACCGTCGTCCTCCCGAATGCGAATATAGTGTCCTCCATACTAGGGAGAAGAACTTGAAAATAATATTATAGAAAGTGGAGAGGGCTTCAATGAGTAGGAGATGGGAGATGTGATACTTGGAAAATAATTTGACACAGCATTGAAAGACCTAAGTCGAAACAAGGTCCCAGGAGTAGACAGCATTCCGTTAGAACTACTAATAGCCTTGGGAGATCCAGCTATGACAAAATTATTCTATTTGGTGTGCAAGGTATATGAGATAATCGAAATACTGTCAGATTTTAAGAAGAATGGAATAATTCTAATTCCAAAGAAAGTAGGCACTGACAGGTGTGAAAATTACGGAACTGTCAGTACAGTAAGTTATGATTGCAAAATACTAATACGAGTTCTTCACGGAATAATGTAAAAACTAGTAGAAGCCAATCTCGGGGAAGATCAGTTTGGATCTTGAAGAAATGTAGGAACGTGCGAAGCGATACTGACGCTACGACTTACAATAGAGGACAGGTTAAGGAAGGGCAAACCTACGTTTGTAGCATTTGTAGACTTAGAGAAGGCTTTTCACAATGCTGACTGTGATACTGTCTTTGAAATTCTGAAGGTATCAGGGTGAAATGCTGGAAGCGAAGGACTATTTACAACTTGCACAGAAACCATATGGCAGCTGTAAGGCCGAGGGGCATGAAAGGGTACCAGTAGTTGAGGTGAGAAAGAGACAGGACTATAGCCTATCTCCGATGCTATTCAATCTGTATACTCAGCAAGCAGTAAAGGAAAAGAACTGGAGTAGAATTAAAGCTCAGGGATAAGAAATAATTTTTTTTAAAAATTGTGCCTATGACATTGTAATTCTACCAGAGACAGCAACGGACTTGGAAGAGCAATTAAACGGAATGGACAGTGTCTTGAAAGGAGGATATAAGATGAACATCAACAAAAGTAAGACAACTATAATGTAATGTAGTCGAATTAAATCCAGTGATGCTGAGGTAAGCAGATTAGGAAATGAGACAAAGTGGTGGATGAGTTTTGGTATTTGGGCAGCAAAAATAACTGACGATGGCCGAAGTAGAGAGGATATAAAATGTTGACTGGCAACAGCAAAAGAAAGTCTTTCTGAATAAGAGAAATTTGTTAACATCGGACGTAGATTTAAATGCTAGTGAGTCTTTTCAGAAAGTATTTGTCTGGAGTGTAGCCATGTATGGAAACATGATCCATAAACAGTTTAGATAAGAAGTTAACAGAAGCTTTTAAAACGTGTTGCTAAAGAAGAATTTTGAGGATTAGATTGGTAGATCACGTAACTAAAGAGGAGATACTGAATGGAACCGATGAGTAAAATAAAGTTGTGGCAAAACCTGACCAGAAGATGGGATGGGTTGGTAGGGCACATTCTGAGACATCACAGACTCACGAATTTAATATTGGATGAGTTTTGGAGAGAAATGCGGGGGGATAAAAATCATAAAGGGAGACTAATATATGAATACAGTAAGCAGATTCAGAGACATGTAGGATGAAGTAGTTATGTAAGGATGATGAGGCGTACAGAGGATAGATTAGCATGGGGAGCAGAATCAAACCAGTCTCTGGACTACAGTTCATAACCATATAGTCCACATCTGCTCTTGGCAAAGCCTTGTAATTTAAAATCTTGGTCTGAAATCTCTGTCTTACCATCATATAATGAAATTGAAACCTTCCTGTGTCTCTAGGTCTCTTCCACGTATACAGCCTTCTTTCATGATTCTTAAATCAATTGTTTGCGATGATTAAAATATGCCGTGTGAAAAATTCGCCCAGGTGGCTTCCTCTCTCATTCCGTTCTCCCAGTCCACATTTACCTACTATTTTTCCTTATCTTCCTTTTCCTACTATCGAATTCCATTCCCCGATCAGGATTAGATTCTTGTCATATTAAACCTACTCTTGTATTATCCCAATTTGATTTTGTATTTAAAAGCCTGTATTCACCTGACCAGAAGTCCTTCACCTCCTGCCACCGAACTTTATTAATTCCTAATGTTTCTAACGTGAATCCATCAATTTACCTTCTTAAATTTTCTAACTACCTGCGCGATTAAGGGCTCTAACATTTCACACACTGATCAGTAGAACGCCAGCTTTGTTTCTCCTGATGTCGATATCGCCCTGGGTAGTCGCCACTCCGCGGGCTGAATTGGAGACTGTTTTACCACCGCAATATTTTACTCAGTATAATGCAGTCACCGTTTAACCATCCAGTAGAGCTGCATTCACTCGGGGAAAACTACAGCTGTAGTGTCCCCTTGCTTTCAGCCGTTCACAGTACCATCACAGCAAGGCCGTATTGGTTGATGTTACAAGGCCACATCAGTCGATCATCCAGACTGTTGCAACTATTGAAGAGGCTGCTACCCATCTTCAGGAACCACACGTTCGTCTGATCTCTCAACAGACGACAGATGAGCACTGTTGTGGCTCAACCTACAGTACGGCCATCTGTATCACTACGATTTCAAGTCATCCCACCGATGGCATTTCCTCAACCGAAACTGGCCGAGAAAGAAAGTGTTGCATTACTTACTGAGTGCCCTTGTAATATCTTTTGAAAGGCAACTTTTCTGCATTCAGTATTAAATACAGCGCCAGTTAAATAGTTATTTCTGTTGTCATTATAAGGATGTTATATTTTTCTAACATACTGTACGCCTAATAATGAATAGTATCATACGCCATATTACGTAGACACCAAAAATCACAGCAATACATTCCTAACATTTCCTTAAAAAAAAGCAATTTTACCAAATTTACCTCTCCAAAGAAGTTCCCTCTTTCTTAGCCTCTCCAGAATTCATGCAGTTTCATCAGCATCATTATGAATGCAAATACGACGTACGTCAACGAAGTACAATTACCTTTAATGCTATAGAAAGAAGTCAATGAAACTTCAAATAAATTTTGAGTACCTTGTAAAGTTCCCTAAAGTGGGCTCAGGATATCATCAACCCTGACATATTTCTTTAACGATGCCATCAGAGACATCCAAACTGCAATAGAGGTGGATCCTGATTGATTACGCTGACGTGACCCTCCCGCCACTCCCAAAACATCCTAAAATTTTCACAAACTCACGTAGATGGTAATCTGAGAACGTTATCTTAATTCAACTCGGCGGGAAAACAAAAAGGTCACTTATGCGTTCGGCCAAAAAATCTGGTACACCCACGCTAATACCTTTTCTCACCTTCCATGTCTAGCGTAAATCACTCATTGGCGATTTGATCCTGCTGAGCTAACAAATTGGGGAAATCCCGACTGTTGTATTCATCCGCATTTTCTACGATATCAAGATCGGCTGATTTAAAGGTGTCGTTGATGAGTGACGGTATGCTCGAGCGCTCGTCGGTCCAGGAATGCATGCCTGCAGCTCAGACAAAGCTGTTATCCTCTTGGAAGAAAGGAGTGCTCATCGAAGAGAAGAAACGGCATCAAATGGTTCAAATGGCTCTGAGCACTATGGGACTCAACTGCTGTGGTCATTAGTCCCCTAGAACTTAGAACTACTTAAACCTAACTAACCTAAGGACA
Organism: Schistocerca gregaria; assembly: GCF_023897955.1. Classification (NCBI taxonomy): domain Eukaryota; kingdom Metazoa; phylum Arthropoda; class Insecta; order Orthoptera; family Acrididae; genus Schistocerca; species Schistocerca gregaria. Next base: position 513,665,294 of record NC_064921.1, on the reverse strand, counting down.
TCACACACATCCATGCCCGAGGCAGGATTCGAACCTGCGACCGTAGCAGTCGCACGGTTCCGGACTGCGCGCCTAGAACCGCGAGACCACCGCTGCCGGCGAAACGGCATCATTTGAGGTCACCGACAAGGTTGAAATAAACATCATGGTTCATGTTCACTGTGAGATGAATGAGTGGATACAAGCCACGGTACGAGAAACGTTCCAAAACCTCACAGAAGTACCTCTGATGTGAACTGCATTCTTCACACACTGCCAATTAGCTCGTCATCATACCATTGGTGCAGTTGAGCCTTGCATAATTTGAAAAGAGGCTAGATCTTGACTCGTCGGACCACACTACACATTTTCAGACAGCTACTGTAAGATGTCTGTGTTATTTGGCCCAATGAAGAAGTGGAGCTCCATGTACTGCTACGCTGTCAGCATTTCTTTTGCGAGGTACCGGCTCCAAGTATTCACTGAATACAGTTATCTTCGAAGTGTTCGCTCGGGAAGTGGTTGAGATAGACATACACTCAAGGAAAGCAGCACCTCCTATTATATTGAAACCATTTGCCGTTGACGAAGCGTGAGTCTCGTTTCTGGTCGGTTAAGACCTTCTTACAACCACTGTTTTACGTGTCTGTGAGTTCTACAGCATACCTTGTAGAGACGTTGGACACTCTAAATTGCTGCAGCAACAAATCGGGCAACTTTATTCAGGTTGTGATCGTAGGCACGTGCAAACTCGATAGCTCCCTTCTACCATCCTATCACGTCTTCACGTCGGCCAGTCCTACTGCTCTGATACCAATTAGCATACTGGCAAATATTACAGACCAACTGCCTATCGTAACGACAGACGATCAGGTGACTTTCAGGTACCATCTACAGTGCTCTAAAATAACCAGTGTGTTCTCATAAGAAGGTGACTAACATTTTGTCCCGTGAGCATATTATGCTTCCGTTGTTAAAAAATTGTTCAAGGTATGTAATGTAAATAACGAAGGTAAAGAACTTACGACAAAACTTTTTATTTATTTATTTATTTTGCATCACTTCTACGTCATTCACACTTCGAGGTTTACCTTATCGTCATATTCTGCAGCAATTAATTGTCATGCCTGCTGCTAAGGTGGCGTTATGTAGCTCATATACGGTTTCTGACTGATCGGTAATTAAGTAACGCTGCCGAAGATAGTGTCAACGTCTGCGCTGGTAGCGCCACCCCTCCCTTACCAGCGTGAACATTGCGACGAATATCTCTGCTCTGTATCGAGTGTGCGCTTCCATGCACTGCTAAGATTATATCAGCTGTCACGGTTGAAGTTCGTCTCGCACATTTCTACAGCCTCTTCAATTAGAGAATCCCAGTTTGTAGGACTCTGGAACAAAACTTTCATTTCGTCAAACAGTATTTTGTATCTGTTTGTGAGGCTGTGCTCAACAGCGGCAGATTTCCCCAGTTCTTGATTTTTAATGTGTCTTGATGTTCTTCACAGCGGTCAGAAACGGTGCGGATTGACTGACCTATGTAACTGACTCTGCACCCACAAGGGATGTTATGATGATGGAAATCCCAGGGATCCTGATGATGAGACTGTCTATAACAGGGCGTAGGATCTTCTTTAACTTCGTGGAAAGTCAGAAAATAGGGTCTTATACCTCATCTTCCCAGGATTCAGCCAATTTTCCTGGATGGAGTGTCGCAGAAAGGAAGGAATACAGTCGGTGGCTCATCACGTGAATGTTCAACGTTTTCACGTTTCCCTTTCTTGGAGAACGCTGGCTTCATATCACGTGAACCATAACGGTTCTTTCGGAAACCGTATTTCAGATGATTAATTTCGGAATCCAAGTGATCCTCGCCAGAAATAATTTTTTCTCTGTGTACGGATGTATCTACAATTGCTCTCTTTTGATTGGATGGTGCGAACTCTGGGCTCTAAGATATAAATCAGTGTGCATTGACTTGCGGTACATTGAGTGGCCGAGGCATCCAACCGACTTTCGTTGTACCAAAACATCTAAAAATAGTAGGCTTCCTTCTTTCTCAGTCTCGACAATGAACTGGATGTTTGGATGCGACGCCGTGTGTCTGGACCATAAACGTGTAGTCAACATAACGATAAAATGAAGATGGACGAAAGGGAGCAAAATTTAATGCACGCTTCTCTGAATGGTTAGAAAAACGTTGGCCACTGTTGGAGACAACGAAGAACCAGAAGCCATTCCATCCGTCATTTCATAAAATTTACCGCCACAGAAGAAGTAGCAGGTGTTCATCGTTTCAGGAGGAAAAATGCTCTGTCAATAGTTTCAATGTGTCCTGCACAGGACCGAGCGAGGTGGCGCATTGGTTAGCACACTAGATTCGCATTCAGCAGGACGACGGTTCAATCCCGCGTCCGGCCATCCTGATTTAGGTTTTCCGTCATTTTCCTAAATCGCTCCAGGCAAATGCTGGTATGGTTCCTTTGAAAGGTCGCGGCCGACTTCCTTCTCCGTCCTTCCCTAATCCTATGAGACCGATGACCTCGCCGTGTGGTCTCTTCCCCCAAAGAATTCAACCCAACCCCTCCTGCACAGGAACGTTTGTAATTAGTGAGAAAACATTCAGGCTCTCTAAAATTTCGTCTCGACCTCTCAGCGTACTTCAAGCCGACGCACATGGATTTACGTTTCAGCGTCCAAAGTTTTCATCATGTAGTCAAGAAGAGAGCAGTTTTAAACATACTGGCGCGAAGAGCAAAAAACTTTTTCCGACGAGAACACTTGGATACCGAAATTAATAGTCTGAATTACGCGTTCAGGAATATCGTCTACGGTTCACGTGATACATAGTCAGCATTCTCCAAGAAATGGAAACGTGAAAATGTTGAACATCATCGTGATTAACCACTGACTGTATTCCTTCCTTTATGCGACGATAGATCCAGCAAAATGGACAGAAATCTGGAAAGGAGGAAACGATTTCCTAAGAAGATAAAGGTAATGCTGCGCCCTGTTAAGCACAATCTCATCTTCAGGAGCTCTGGGATTTATAACATCCCTTGTAAATGAGGAGGCAATTATGTCATTCAGTCCATCCGTACCGTTTCCGATCGCTGTGCAGAAAATTAACGGCATATTAAAAATCGAGAATTGGAGAAATCTGCAGATGTACGAGAAGAACTTCGACGATGACAGCAGGTATAATCTTAGCGGTGCGTGGAAGCAAGTTCTCAGTGCCGAGGTCAGCAGCTCGTGTTCTAGTGGCTAGCGTTGCTGCTGACTCGGGATCACGGGGTCCCGGTTTCTATTCCCGGCGGGGTTGGGGATTTTCTGTGCCCGGGGACTGAATGTGTGTTGTCCTCATCATTTCATCGTCATTATCATTCGTGACAGTGGTTAGATTGGACTGTGAAAAAAAATGGATTATGTAAAATTTGGGATTTTATACGGGCGCTGTTGAGCGCCCCACAAACCAAACATCGTCATCATCATCATCGATACAGTGCAGAGGCAGAGATTATCGACTCAATGTTTACGCTACTACGGAAGCGGTGACGGCGCCGGTTTCCGACATTGACACAATCTGCTACTGCATTACGTAAGTACCTACCACTCTGATGCCGTCTTTGGGCTATACTTGTGCATGGCTGCCGAAGCGGCTGTTAAGACAGTCAGTTGCTCCTGACGAGGACGATGGAGATAATCGTCAAAAGCTCGAGGCCTTACCCTGAAGTGACAGGACAAGAAGTCCGTAAATGTTCTATAGAACTATGCCGTCAGCAAAGATTTCGTTCTTATGTTAAATTTTCACAGTAATCTTCTGAAGTAGGGATTGTGTGCTATCAGGTCCATTTACAGAAATATCTATCGATCAGTGATGACTAATCCAGGCTTCCGGGCTGCGTTTATCGATTCACTCCCCTCCCCCTCCCTCCTTCCCTCTCTCTCTCTCTCTCTCTCTCTCTCTCTCTCTCTCTCTCTCACACACACACACACACACACACACACACACACTTGCCTCCCCCATAGTTACTATCGCTGGAAAGCGTCGATGGAGGACAGGTCACGTTGTGGACAAGCGAAGTAGGCCGTAATCTGATAAACCTGGCAATTACTTTACTTCTGACGTGTGTAGGAGAACAGCAGAATCACCAAGCGCCTGAGTGCACTCTTATGATGATTGATATGTGACATCACTTAGTAAACGTGGAAACTAAACCACAGGAAGAAAACGAATAAGGTGAAATAGTCGGGTTGGCTCACTATTGATCTATGACAAAACGAGAAACCTGTCTCCGGTGAACACTGCGTGTTAAGTTCAATTGCGTTGGCATTTACTGAACGATTCCTGAACTCATACGTGCTGCTGCTACGCTATCCGCTCTCAGGAAGTGTCTGTAATTCATTACATCTCGTTCGCCAACGTGGATAGGTGGTGTATTTGAGTTGTTCGTAAAAAGTGAGTAACGTACGAAGCCTTATTATAAATTATTATCAAGCATGTGAAAAAAGAAACTTAGAATTTCAACCGTACGAATGATGAAGAAAGCTGTAGAAAAGGCTTTTGCGTGACGGATTATTTACGAGTCGTGAACGAAATTTTAGAAAGGACCAGTGATTGGGGATTTGTGTATATCGAAAAAAACTTGTTTGTTTCAGTAAAATCTGTACGACAAACGCTATAGAAAAAAGGCATCCATTCAAGTCGTGGTAGTGCATCGAAGAATGTCTGCATTATAGATAAATTCCATCGGGGTAGTTAGAAACTGAGAACTGAATTTAATCAGTCACGGAGCTTCCATGCAAGAAAACGATTCTTAACGGTCCTAGACGAAGTCTCTTGATCCTTAAACACAGGAAATTATGAAGCAGGGCACGTCAGTTGGACGTATGTTACTTCAGCAACGTTCGTTTTGCTTATAATACTGGTTTTATGAAATTACAAAATTACTCCGAAAAATTAAGATTTTTTACAAATGTGAAAAAACACTTCAAGTTACAACGTTGTCAGCTACCCAGGGAGAAATATTCTATTCAAATTTAAAAGCGTTGAAATAGCGGAAATCTTCTCAGCACTATATTTAATCGTCTACCTGTTACAACAAACCAATAAGCAGTGAGTGAATTAAAATGAAGTATTAACAGAACCACAGTTGAAAGTTAAATGCATTTTGAAGCAAAAGTTATTGGAAACTAACACATATTTCCATTTTCAAGACAGGTAAAATTGTTAAAGCATAAAGGAATCTGAGCCCGTTTGAAATTATCACTTGTTCTGTGGTAACCGACCTACATCTGTTTCAAGGTACAAGATGATGCACGACAGATGAAGTATGGATTAACTGTCTACGTATTATATAAATCGTACGAAATGGCGAAAACCGCTTAGGGCGGTCTATAGTGCGCATTCCTTCGTATGATTCTAAAATCAGTAACTAGAATGAAGTACCGACCGAAAAACATACGTGTTCCTAGGTATAACCCTCTTCTTCACACTGAAGGCCTCTGCGCGGGACAGGAGTCGTCTGATGAGGTGACAGGGAAAGGAACTGGCGTAGACACGCAGGATACAAAGGAGATAGTATTAGAATCAATGTTTAATAGAGCTTTGGAAGACTTGAGATCAAATAAGGCAGAAGGGATATATGGTGTTACTTTGGAATTTCTAAAATCAGTAGGAGCAATGGCAGCCAAACTACACTCCTGGAAATTGAAATAAAAACACCGTGAATTCATTGTCCCAGGAAGGGGAAACTTTATTGACACATTCCTGGGGTCAGATACATCACATGATCACACTGACAGAACCACAGGCACATAGACACAGGCAACAGAGCATGCACAATGTCGGCACTAGTACAGTGTATATCCACCTTTCGCAGCAATGCAGGCTGCTATTCTCCCATGGAGACGATCGTAGAGATGCTGGATGTAGTCCTGTGGAACGGCTTGCCATGCCATTTCCACCTGGCGCCTCAGTTGGACCAGCGTTCGTGCTGGACGTGCAGACCGCGTGAGACGACGCTTCATCCAGTCCCAAACATGCTCAATGGGGGACAGATCCGGAGATCTTGCTGGCCAGGGTAGTTGACTTACACCTTCTAGAGCACGTTGGGTGGCACGGGATACATGCGGACGTGCATTGTCCTGTTGGAACAGCAAGTTCCCTTGCCGGTCTAGGAATGGTAGAACGATGGGTTCGGTGACGGTTTGGATGTACCGTGCACTATTCAGTGTCCCCTCGACGATCACCAGAGGTGTACAGCCAGTGTAGAAGATCGCTCCCCACACCATGATGCCGGGTGTTGGCCCTGTGTGCCTCGGTCGTATGCAGCCCTGATTGTGGCGCTCACCTGCACGGCGCCAAACACGCATACGACCATCATTGGCACCAAGGCAGAAGCGACTCTCATCGCTGAAGACGACACGTCTCCATTCGTCCCTCCATTCACGCCTGTCGCGACACCACTGGAGGCGGGCTGCACGATGTTGGGGCGTGAGCGGAAGACGGCCTAACGGTGTGCGGGACCGTAGCCCAGCTTCATGGAGACGGTTGCGAATGGTCTTCGCCGATACCCCAGGAGCAACAGTGTCCCTAATTTGCTGGGAAGTGGCGGTGCGGTCCCCTACGGCAGTGCGTAGGACCCTACGGTCTTGGCGTGGATCCGTGCGTCGCTGCGGTCCGGTCCCAGGTCGACGGGCACGTGCACCTTCCGCCGACCACTGGCGACAACATCGATGTACTGTGGAGACCTCACGCCCCACGTGTTGAGCAATTCGGCGGTACGTCCACCCGGCCTCCCGCATGCCCACTATACGCCCTCGCTCAAAGTCCGTCAACTGCACATACGGTTCACGTCCACGCTGTCGCGGCATGCTACCAGTGTTAAAGACTGCGATGGAGCTCCGTATGCCACGGCAAACTGGCTGACACTGACGGCGGCGGTGCACAAATGCTGCGCAGCTAGCGCCATTCGACGGCCAACACCGCGGTTCCTGGTGTGTCCGCTGTGCCGTGCGTGTGATCATTGCTTGTACAGCCCTCTCGCAGTGTCCGGAGCAAGTATGGTGGGTCTGACACACCGGTGTCAATGTGTTCTTTTTTCCATTTCCAGGAGTGTATATTCATCTTGGGTTGCAGAATGTATGAATCTGGAGACATATCGTCAGACTTCGGAAAAATATCATCCTCAAATCCTGAAGACAGAAAATGCGGGAATTATTGCACAATAATTTTAACACCTTATGTAATCAAGTATCTGACCATAGTAAGAAAGACAGAAGAACAGAAGAACGGAAAACTGAATTGAGGATTTTTTAGACGGCCATCAGTTTGGCTTTCGGGAGATAACGACACTCTATAGGCATTTTTGACATTGCTACTGATAGTGGAAGCAATATTTAAGAAAATTCAAGGCTTCCTCAGAGTATCTGTCGACCTGGGAAAAGCGTTCGACAATATAAATTAATGCAACATGTTTTAAAGTCTGAGAAAAATACGGGAAAGCTATAAAGAAAGACGGGTGATACAGTCTGTAGAAGAACCAAAAAAAAAATTGTTCGCGTTAAAAATTGTGTAAAATATGGATGCAGTCTTTCACCGCTACCCCGCAATTTACACATCGAAGAAACAATGAAAAATTGAGACAGATTAAAAAATGGGATTAAATTCAGGATGAAAGGTTGTCTACAATAGGAATTGCAGATAACATTGTTATTTTCAGCGAAAGTGAAAAAGAATTATAGGGTCTATTGAATAGAATGAACTGTCTTGTAAGTACGAAATACGGCTTGAGAATAAATCGTAAAAAGACGAAAGTAATGGGAAGTAGCCGAAAGGAAATTAGCGCTAAACTTAACACACAATTGGTGACCACGGAGTATACGAAAAAATACTGTTATCTTGGAAACAAAATAACATGATGAACAAAGCAAACAGAACATAAAATGCAGACTATCACAAGCAGAGAGAGAATTCCTGAACTAAAGGGAACAGAAGAGAGTAAAAAATATAGGGGTAGACAGAGATTGGAATATGTACAACAAATAACTGAGGACACTAGGAGCAGGTGCCACTCTTGAGATGAACAGGTTAGCGCTAGAGAGAAACTCGTGGTGAGCCGCATGAAATAGGTCAGTAGACTGATGACTCAAGCAGCAGAAGAGAAATGAAAATAATTAAGAGGATCAGAAAACGGGATGGAATGAAATGCATAGCTCTGATTGTAATGAAAATAAAATGGATGTGGACAAACATGTTGTCGAAGAAATAAATGTTAGGTATTTCAAACGTTTTGCTGGTTTCTAAAAGATAAGAAAAGATCGTGAAAACGACACAATAGAAGGTTGATAGATTACATTACGAAATTTACGTGCGCAACATGGGTATAGGCTTAGGTGAACACTGTAATGCATAGAGAAGTCTTACGAATTCCTTTATCTGAAATGAATATCGATTGGCTGATGACGGTGAACACTGGTTTTTGTTGTTGTGGTCTTCAGTCCTGAGACTGGTTTGATGCAGCTCTCCATGCTACTCTATCCTGTGCAAGCTTCTTCATCTCCCAGTACCCACTGCAGCCTACATCCTTCTGAATCTGCCTAGTGTATTCATCTCTTGGTCTCCCTCTGCGATTTTTACCCTCCACGCTGCCCTCCAATACTAAACTGGTGATACCTTGATACCCCAGAATATGTCCTACCAACCGATCCCATCTTCTAGTCAAGTTGTGCCACAAACTTTACTTCTCCCCAATCCTATCCAATACCTCCTCATTAGTCATATGATCTTCCCATCTAATCTTCAGCATTCTTCTGCAGCACCACATTTCGAAAGCTTCTATTCTCTTCTTGTCCAAACTAGTTAACATCCATGTTTCACTTTCATACATAGCCACACTCCATACAAATACTTTTAGAAACGACTTCCTGACACTCTATACTCGATGTCAACAAATTTCTCTTCTTCAGAAACGCTTTCCTTGCCATTGCCCGTCGACATTTTGTATCCTCTCTACTTCGACCATCATCAGTTATTTTGCTCCCCAAATAACAAAACTCCTTTACTACTTTAAGTGTCTCATTCCCTAATCTAATTCCCTCAGCATCACCCGACGTAATTCGACTACATTCCATTATCCTCGTTTTGCTTTTGTCGATGTTCATCTTATACCCTCCTTTCAAGACACTGTCCATTCCGTTCATATGCTCTTCCAAGTCCTTTGCTGTCTCTGACGGAATTACAATGTCTCGGCGAACCTCGAAGTTTTTATTTCTTCTCCATGGAGATGATAGATAAACTCCAGCGGAAGACTCTGCGGGAGAGACGCTCAGTAGCTCGGTACGGGCTTTTGTTAAAGCTCCGAGAACATACCTTCACCGATGACTCAAGCAGTATATTGCTCCCTCCTACGTATATCTCGCGAAGAGACCATGAGGATAAAATCAGAGAGATTAGAGCCCACACGGAGGCATACCGACAATCCTTCTTTCCACGTACAATACGAGACTGGAATAGAAGGGAGAACCGATAGAGGTACTCAGGGTACCTTCCGCCACACACCGTCAGGTGGCTTGCGGAGTATGGATGTAGATGTAGATGTAGAACATGCAGGGAGGTGGCGGACTATGCGTGCACCAGGTTTGGAGGACCGGGTTCTACAGGATATTGGGGCGAACCCTGGTATAAGCCGCATGGTGTAAGAGAAAGTATGATTACGTGTATCCAGCATTACAGCTGCTATTATCCTCATCACCTGTAATCCCATGGAGGGTAGTTTGAATATATGATGTAATGCGGCTGCAATGCGTCTCTGTAAGTGTTCCGGGGTGATTCGTTGTCGGTCGTACACTGTCCATTTTCGTGCACATTTTTGTAGGACATTTTTGCCTCTTTTCGAGATGCAGTTCCTATGTTTTATTAATATTCACTCTGTATAATGAAAACCACAATGTGTGCAAGGTACATTGACCAGAAGAAACGACGCACATTTCTTGTGTGGAAGTACGTAATCCGTAGACCTAGAAAGTTCTAACAGTTAGCTAAATTATTATCTCCACCAATGAGCGTGATGTCGTTTTATTGGATTTCGCCTTTAATGCTAATGGAATCATTAATTTTAATGGCCTGAAACAAATTTTTCAGAGGCAAAATATGCTTACAACAAAAATATTTTGTTCTGGAGTGGTTGCAACAGCTTCATAAAAGTCGAAGCGGTAAAATCAAGAGTATCAGCTAAGCCAGATCATTTTTAACAAATTTGTGCTTTAGGTTATATTTTAAACTCTGTGATGGCGTCAGCTAACTAAATAGTTTGAACGCAGAATGTACTTACATTAAGTACGAAACGCCACTATGATGGGAGGGAAAATACATGATGAAGAGATAATTTCCAACAGTTCTCAAAATAGTTTTGGTAATAGTAATACCAATAGGACGCTAAGCAATATCGAAGGATAAGTACTCCCTTTTACGCACCAGATATCCGCTATTACTAGTTTTCATACCATGATACACTTCTTGTCTTACATTCAAACAACAGTCATGCAGCTTAAGACTGTATGCCTGCTGTGCCTTGAACAGTCGTTCGATTAGTACGAATTTGCGTATGTTCCATACTTGGACACAGAAACGGTGGTTTCAATTGAAACCATTAATCATATAGAAATTAAAGTTTGTCTTCTGAATGCTGAGCACTGCGACTGTTATTAAAAAGCCAATGATGTGCATGGAAAGTGCAACCTGGTGCTTTAAAGCTTTTAAAACATTGTAATTGGACACTATTAGTAAATGACTATTTCTAAAAACTCTGCAAAGCAGTTGTCGCAGTTTCCATTCAAATCATCAGCTATTTAACAGGAAAGGCGAATAGTTTTGCTGGAAGTGAATTCTTTGTCCACTCCGTGACTTTTCGTAAAATTTCTTCAAATATTAATCCCATTTTTAATATTTTTCATATCAGGCTCCAGGCCACCACATCTGTTCAAACCATATTGTTGTTTGAGGGAACAATGTATTGAGACTTTTTTTCTACAGCTTCTTTCGATTACTACATGAAGTCTGTTTCTACAGATTCTTCCGATTCATATATGAAACAGGATATGTAAATGTTAATTTGGGTAATTACTAACAGTTATTTTGAAGTGTTTGTTGGATTTGTTGTTAAAATACTGAGGTTATTTTTTAGATATCCTTTAGGCACTCCGAATCAATATAACGCTCTTTATTAATCTCTGCGTGTGGCTCAAGCAGTAAAATATGATTGTGTCCCACAATGAAGCTGTTATGATTTATTTAATAAGATGTACTGTCTTAATATGAAACAGGGTGTTTAACGCTATTTATGACAACCCATTACGAATAAACAAGGGGAAATAGTAACTGTAAATAAGAAAAACAGCGACGCAGTGGCAATAAAGATTACGTGTAGCAAACATAACGCTATCTGTTATCACTTATCTTATCAAACACTTCTATTTAAGCTGACGGTCGGAGCAAATCTCAGCAGTCTACTTACGAGACCGCCGAATTAATTACGTATTTAGTTTTCAGTTGTAGCTGATGTTTTAAAGAAAGAGTTGTGCGTGTTGGTTGCGGCATCGCAGAGGCGTATTAGAAGAGAATTACGTTTGCACGTAGTAAGTATAATCTGTTCCTTACTTCGTCCGGACGGCTAATATGTCTCTCTGCCTAGGTAGTGATACTAAAATAATCAGACAAATTTGTGCCTCTGCAGTGCTCTGCGGGACGAGTTTAAAAATTCGGCCAACTAATGCAGGTTAAGTCAAACATCTATATATACATTTTGACGCAAGAGTATGTGTACAAGTACAACTGTAAATGGCGAAATAGAGACTGCAAATTCATTATCAATAGCATGAGAAGATAATTTTGCTAAGGAATACACGGTTTAAGAGTGACTTGACTTTGTCAATATTGCTGAAATATAAAAATAGTTCAGTTTTAAATCGACTCCAAATGTTATCATAAATGACATTGAAACATACATTTATTTGTTTAAATTCCTTAGATTTTTAAACTAACAAGTCGTTCACTGTTATTCTAGTTATCGAATTCTGGAATCCCTTATTTAAATAAACAGAAGTGTATAAATAAATAGACGTACATAAGGTGCACTGCGGTAAAATCTTGCAAGTAACCATTACCTGTTAAGCATCATAGGATTTGAACAGTTATCTCTGTAGCATCCGACACTGTCTACCGTAACATGGAACGAAACGTTAGGCAGAAAATAATGTTAAGAACTATGCCAGGAAGTCCCAAAAACCATAAATGACGAAACAAGTAAATAAGAGCAGCAACTGTCTTACAGTTATTACTTGGAGTTACACAATGTACCTAACTCGTAGCGGAAGATCCAGTGCTGGTCTGCCGACAAAAGGATAGGAAAGACCTCCGACCAAGACGTACATTAATATTTTTTCGCTATACAGTATTCGACCAATAGTCGCTAATAACGAGGTATATGAGCTACAAAGACACTTGTGCTCTTGAGTTGCTACTGTGCTCATAAAGACAAGTAAGGTCAATGATTATTATAACGCGAATATAAGAAGAAACAGAAACCGCCACAATAAATTCTTTAAAAGTTTTTCCAGTGGTGGCGTAGAATACCGAGTTTTAATTTCACAAAGAAATGAAAACGCTAAACGACAGAAACACGAATGGCCTAAACTGTAACGTGGCAGCGGGCAGTGAAATATAATTTGCCCCGTTTTCGCGAGGTAAAAACAACGTAAGAAGTGTGTGAATATATGTTTCCGAGGTGTGCACTAAGAAAAGCACAGCTCATAGTGCTGTGATAGGTTATAAAGCCCAATGCTAACCATTATTTTTAGGGGGAGAGGGGTGAATATCTAACAGTTATGGCAAAGTGCACAACAAAAATTAAGGGCAAAAGAGGGAAAATTATGATTTAGTTAAACATAGAAAAGAAATAAGAAAGCATATAAGATACAAGACATCTGAGGTAGGTTATTTACATCTTGTACAGAAACCGGACGACAGTTACAAGAGTTGAGCGGTGTGAAAGGGAAGCAGTGGTTGAGATGCTCCACACCACTGCCATGTGTCAGTCATAAATTGTGAGTGTGCTTACGTCAGGCAGTGTGTTTATACTTCGCGGCGTGCGGTTGCAGCTGTAGAGGTTATAAATCTAAGCACTGACAAAGTTGATTGTGCACTGTTATACCGTTAGTATGTGTAATAGTTTTCAACGGTGTTTCGTGCTGTTTGTGACGAAATAACGATTTAATAAACTTCTGGAAAGCTTCTCTCTGAGCGTTGAAGTCGCTTAGAAAATTCTTGCTTTGGTTTTCAGCTGACGTTTCCTGTTGTTTTTAGTGAAATACGTATTTCAGTAAAATTTTCATCCATTGTTTTAATTTCGTTAGGTGTTCCAGTCTCCACTCGAATTTTTTGTTTTAGCTAGTAAGTTTTTGTGAAGTTTTGTTGGTACTGGTGTTAGTCGTGGTTTAGTAGTATTAATAAAAGTTGTTACTCTCTTAGTAGGAGAGACAGAATTTAGAGATGCTACTGCTAGTTCTATAAATAGCTCTATTGGTGTAACTGAACTTACGTAACGGAGACGATTAGTTTTTTTTCAGTGACGGTAAAATTTTGGCAAGGAGGCGGCTAGGAGGAGGAGGTATGCAGATAGTCGTACTTTGCGTATATGCAATAGATTTGACCAACTGTCAGAGTTGAGTGGAGAGGAGCCACTTGTAGTTGTAGGTGTAGGAAACATGCAGCAGTCCTCAGCAGTTAGGAGACGTAAGTCAGTTGCAAAGTGAAACAGAAAGAAGAAGGTTCTGCTGCTAGGTAGTTCCCACGGTAGAGGTGTGGGCCAGCAGTTGCAAGAAGTGTTGGGAAGTGAGCACCAGTTTACCAGCACTGTGAAGCCTAGTGCAGTGATGGCTCAGGTGACTGACAGCATGGGGGAGTTATGTAGGAATTTTACGCAGAAGGATCAGGTAGTGATAGTGTGTGCAGCAGGGAACAATCTTGATAGGGACGGGAAATATGATGTAGGTGGTGACCTGGTAAAGACAGCTACTCAAACTGGAGGCGCTAATGTGCATTTCGTGTAATTGTTTCAGATTTATGATCGGCCTCATCTTAAGGCCGCTGTTAGATGCGTTAACATGGGGGCTCGAAAAGGCACTGAAAGTAGAAGGCACGGGTCACATTGCAGTGGTGCCAGTTGAGTCTATCAGGCACTAGGCATGATCTGCACCTCAGTTGGTATAGGAAGTGGAGGCTGACAAAGCTTATAGGTGACTGTTTAGTAGGTGGTGGTGGGATAACTCATGGAAAAATTCCTGTAGTAGTTGGTGTTAAGGCTGCACCTTTTTTAGATTGAGGTCACCTGATAGGTATACCTGCTTAAAGAAAGTCTCTCCAACTAAGGTATCGCTTTCAGAGGACGTCGTGTTTCCAAGAAGAGGAGGAATTAGTCTATTTCATCAAATGTAAGAGGTATTAGAGATAAAGTTGGTGAACTGCTTATAGATTTTCACTGTGAAATTACTGTGTATTAGAGCACCACTTAAATAATTTGACAATTCAGAGGCTTTCTTTACCAGGATACAGATTAGCTGGCTGTTCTTCAAGGAGTTACTTGCAGGGTGGGGGAGCGGCCATGTACGTAATAAACAGTATTCCATTTGAGTCCATAGACGTATCACGGCACTGAAATGAACATATTTTTGAATGTTGTACAGGGTCAGTTGAATTTAGTGAAACTAAACTTCTAATTGTTGCTGCTTATATGGCCCCTAACTCTCACATCAGAGCATTACTGCTCAAGCTAGAAATGGTTCTTGATTCAATTTATAGGAAGCACCGGAAATTAATTAATGTGGTGACGTCAATAATGATTTTGTATATGATTGTGCAAGAAAAACAATGTTTATAGATCTTTTAAATGCATATGATCTGGTGCAGACTGTATTTTTTCCAACTAGCGTGCAGGGGAACAGTAAGACAGCCATAGACAGTATTTTTATTCATTCTTCATTACTAGATGGGCATTCAGTTAGTAAAAGGGTAAATGGCCTTCCAGCCCATGATGCACAAATTTTAATACTAAAAGGCTTTTGTACTCAAACAGATGTCACATATAATTAGAAACTATGTAGGAAAGTTAATCCAATGGCAATAGAGAGCTTTTTAAACCTCATCGAGGAACAATAGTGTCAAGACGTTTATGGTGCCGGTAACATAGATAATAAATATAATACTTTCCTTAAGACATTTTCTTAGGCTCTTTGAGAGTTTCTTTCCATTGGAACTTTCTAAGCAGGGCACTAGCAGTAAAAGGCTGCCTGGGTGGCTTACTAATGGGATAAGGATATCATGTAGAACAAAATGGGAATTATATCAAAGCGTTAAAGTAGTCACAATCAAGCTACAGTAGCCCATTACAAACAATATTGTAAGGTGCTTAAGAACGTTGTTAGGAAGGCAAAGAGTATGTGGTACGTAAATAGAATAGCTAATTCACAGGATAAAATTAAAACCATATGATTAGTTGAGAAGGAGGTGTTTGGTCAGCAGCCCAAGGTCGACGATATAGTCAGTTCGTGGTAAAAATATTTCTGTTACTGATAAATCAGAGATATTTATCAATAATTTTCTGAGCTTTGCTGGTGAATTAAATAAAAAATTAGGTTCTGCAGGGAATCACATATCTCTCTCCACAAATGTCTTTCCGAGATTGATGCCCAAAATGCTACTCTGTGATACAGAGAAGGAGGAGACTGAGTCAATAATTAAATTACTGAAGACTAAGAAATCTCATGGATATGATGGAGTGCCTAGCAGAGTACTTAAGTACTGTACTGCACATGTTAGCCTTGTACTTCACCATATTTGTAATTTTTCATTTAGAAATGGCCAGTTTTCTGAACTATTAAAGTAGTCAGTAGTAAAGCCTCTATATAAAAATGGATAAAGGGATAATTTAGACAATTTTAGACTTATTTCTATGCCATCAGTGTTCGTTAAATTTACTGAAAAGGCTGTAAGCATGTTTGATCATTTTATATCACATAATTTGCTATCAAATCTACAGTTCGGCTTTAGAAGTCGTTTAAAAGCTGAAAATTTTACAATTTCTTCTCTATGTGAGGTACTGGACGGGTTAAACGAAAGGTTTACAACGCGGGGCATAATTTTGATTTAACTACAGCATTGGACTGTCATAAAAACAAAATATTGCTTCAGAAATTGGACCATTACGGAATACGGGGAGTAGCTCAAAATTGGTTCACCTCTTACTTTAACGACAGACAGCAAAAGATCGTTATTCACAGTGTTGAGAAGGATTGTGATGTGGGGCCTGAATGGGGTATGATCAAAGGGGGCTGACCCAGGGATCAGTGTTGAGGCTACTCCTGTTCCTTATTTATACGCACACCAAAAAAAAAAAAAAAATGGCGTCATCCCATTTCCCGAACTCCTGAAGATAGACGCTGACTATTCAGAGATGTCACTAAACCCGCTCAAATATGCAAACAACAATGCTTGGGCAGCGCCTATTAGACGGAGGGGGTCCGACAACCGATCAGTTCTAGTCATTCCACAAGGGAGGAGGTACATGGCTCGCAGTGCCTGTAGTTTAATAATGACTAGGCAGTCAATACCGCGGTTCGATCGGGTCCGAATTGTTACTTTGTGCCAAGAAGGGCTCTCAACAAGTGAAGTGTGCAGGCGTCTCAGAGTGAACCAAAGCGATGTTGTTCGAACATGGAGTGAGACAGAGAGACAGGAACTGTCAATGACATGCCTCGTTCAGCCCTCCCAAGGGCTATTATTGCAGTGGATGACTGCTATCTACTCATTATGTCTCGGAGGTCACCTGACAGCTACGCCACCATGTTGAATAATGCTTTTCGCGCAACCACAGGACGTCATGTTACGCCTCAAACTGTGTGCCTTAGGCTGCATGATGCGCAGCTTTACTCCTGACGTCCATGGTGAGTTGCATCTTTGCAACCACGACACCATGCAGCGCGGTACAGAGGGTCCAACAACATGCTGGATGGACCGTTCAGGATTGACTCACATTCTCTTCACAGATAACTGTAGCATATGCCTTCAACTAGAGGTAACCCGGGTGAATGCCGTAGACACACTGTCCAGCGAGTGCAGCAAGGTCGGTTCCCTGCTGTTTTGGGGTGGCATTATGTGGGGCCAACGTACGCCGCTGGCAGTCAAGGAAGGCGCCGGCACTGCTGTACGATACGTGAATGCCATCCTCTGACCGATAGCGCAACCATATCGGCATCATATTGGCGAGGCATTCGAATTCATGGACGACAATTCGTGCCCCCATTGCGCACATCTTATGAATGACTTTTTTCAGGATGACATAACTCGACTAGAGTGGCCAGCATGTTCTCCAGACATGAACCCTATCGAACATGCCTGGGATAGATTGAAAAGGGCAGTTTGCCAGCCGGTTTGGCCGAGCGGCTCAAGGCGCTTCAGTCTGGATCCGCTCGACCGCCACGATCGCAGGTTCGAACCCTGCCTCTGGTATGGATGTGTGTGATGTCCATAGGTTAGTTAGGTTTAAGTAGTTCTAGGGGACTGATGACCTCAGATGTTGAGTCCCAAAGTGCTCAGAGGCATTTGAACCATTTGAAAAGGGCAGTTTATCTACGACGTACCCCACAACCACTTGAGGGATCTACACCGAATCGCCGTTGAGGAATGGAACAATCTGGACCAACAGTGCGTTAATGTACTTGTGGATAGTATGCCACGACGAATACATGCATGCATCAGTGCAAGAGGACGTACTACTGGGTGTCAGAGGTACCGGTGTGTACAGCAATCTGGACCACCAACTCTGAAGGTCTCGCTATATGGTGGTACAACATGCAATTTGTGGTTTTCATGGGCAATAAAAAGGGAGAAAATGATGTTTATGTTGATCTCTATTCCAATTTTCTGTACAGGTTCCGAAACTCTCGGAACCGAGGTGAAGTGAAACATTTTTTTTATGTGTGTATAAATGACATGCACTCTAGTATTGTGGGTAGCAATAAAACATCTTTTTCTGCTGATGACACTAGCTTGGTAGTAAAGCACATTGTGTGCTACATTAGCTCGGTTTCAAATAGTGCAGTTCATGATCCAAGTTCATGGCTTGTAGAAAATAAACTAACGCTAAATCGCAGTAAGACTCAGTTTTTACAGTTTCTAACACAATTCAACAAAACCCAGAATGGGCATGTGATTAGTGAAGCTGGACAGCTTAGATATATAGGTATCCAGATAGATAGTAAACCGTCGTGGAAAGCCACGTTCATGATCTCGTTCAAAGACTTCATGCTGCATTTCTTTACTATTCGAACGGTATCTGAAGTAAGTGATCGTTCGACACGAAAATTAGTCTACTTTGCTTATTTTCATTCGCTTATGTCTATGGTATTATATTTTGCGGTAATTCTTCCCATTGTAAAAGGATATTTTTGGCTCAGAAACTGGCGGTCGAGAGTTAAGTGGTGGACGTTCGCGAACCCCTAATGATCCCTGTTTACTAGTCTGTCTTTTTTTTATGCTGGCCTCTCAATATATATATTATTTACTGTCATTTCTTGTTAAAAATATTAGCTTATTGCCAATAATAAGCAGCTTTCACTCAGTTAATACTCTGCAGAAATCCGATATGCATTTGGACCGGACTTCCTTAACTCTCGTGCAGAAAGGTGTGCAGTACACCGCTGCATCCATTTTCAATAAGGTACCACATGAGTTCAATAATCTTAGCAGTAATCCACGAGTTTTCAAATGGAAACTGAACACCTCATGGGTCACTCCTTCTGTTCTGTTGGGGAATTCCTTGTAAAATTAAGCGGATTCTTACGTTACTTTGTTGATTGCGTGTACTTAATGGCTTGACTTTTTCTGGGGTCATAAACCACGTTCAGATGTTATTCACGCTAAACGTTGAGTAAGGAGAGAAGGAAACTAAAGCTCAGGGAGAAGAGATAAGAACACTGAGGTTTTCTCATGACATTATAAGTCTGTCAAAGGCAGCAAAGGACTTGGAAGGGCAGTTGTCAGTTGTACGGAACGGACATTGTCTTGAAAGCAGGATACAAAATGAATATCAGCAAAAGCAAACAAGGATAATGGAATGCAGTCGAATTAAATCATGTTATGCTGAGGGAACTAGATTAGGAAACGAGGGATTAAAAGTAGTTTATGAATTTTAGTATCTGGACAGTAAAATATTATGATGGTGAAGTGGATAGGATATAAAATGTAGACAGGCAATTCCAAGAAAAGCGTTTGTGAAGAAGAGAAATTTTTTAACTTGGAATATAGATTTAAGTGTTACTAACTCTTTTGTGAAGACACTCCTCTGGAGTGTAGCCATGTATGGAAGTGAAACATGGACGATAAATAGCTTAGACAAGGAGAGAAATGTGGTGCTACAGGAGAATGCTAAAAATTAGATTGGTAGATCATGTAACTACTGAGAAGTTACTGAATAGAATAAGAAAGAAAAGAAATTTGTGGCACAACTTGACTAAAAGAAGGTATTGGTGGGAAGGGTATGTTCTGAGGCATCAAGGGATCACCAGTTTAATACTGGAGGGATGTGTGAGGGTCAAAAATTGGAGAGGGAGATCAAGAGATCGAATGGATATACGCTGCAATAATTTTTCGGAGGTGAAGAGGCTTGCACAGGATTAAATAGCAAGGAGAAGTGCATCACACAAGTCGGACAGAAGACCACAACAACGACAGTAACCATGTGTAGTGCAAACTTAGTTACATGTTTATCGGGTTGCAACTCAGTCAATGTACGTTGATGAGAAAATTTTACCTCTTGTGATCAGTCTATAGCGTCTGACCTGCCAAATGCTGATTAAGGATTCGTCTGACGTCATAATCATGCTAATTAGTACGGTCTGTGGTTATTGGACTTCTTTATGAACATCTCCATATTAAGGCGTAAAATATGAATGGTGTGCAGCAGCACGTAAATGTTTGGTTTTCGTTATTACTGCTAGAGTTTCGGGTTATTTCCCGCCAAAGTACACAACTTGTATGACTTGGATATCAATAATAACAACGATTTCTAACAGACCATGTCCAGTCTAATGCAACTAGGTCTCGCGCGAGTTTTCCTCAGTGAAAAGAACTGTGTACACCTCACAATTATTTTAGTTGCTCTACAACCACGAGATAAAATTGTGTACTATACAGCTGCTGAAAACCATCAATAGACATTATATTGCCAACTATTCACTAGTACAAATTGGTTCAAATGGCTCTGAGCACTATGGGACTTAACTTCTGAGGTCATCAGTCCCCTAGAACTTAGAACTACTTAAACCTAACCAACCTAAGGACATCACACACATCCATGCCCGAGGCAGGATTGGAACCTGCGACCGGAGCGGTCGCGCGGTTCCAGACTGTAGCGCCTAGAACCGCTCTGCCACTACGGCCTGCTATCCACTAGTTTGTAGGGGCAACAGTGTATAGGAATTTTGTCAAGTTTTGTGTGGTATGTGTAGGCACCCTACTAAAGTGAATGTTCCCTTCTTTTCCAGCGCATCAAAAAAATGACGAATTAAAATAATGATTGGCAAAGTAGTTATCGAAAATGCACATTTCACTTGTATCCAGGAAATGAGACATAGCGCAGGAGGTACATCTGCATCTACATACTACGCAAACAACCACACGGTTATGGCGGTGGGCATTATGTACCATTGCTAGTCATTCACCTTCCGTCCCACTCGGAAATGGAGTTGGTGAAATACGACTGTCTATATGCTTCCGTATGAGCCCTGATTTCTCTTATATTGCGTTCTATGGTTCTTACGTGCGAAACACGGTAGTGGCAGTACAATCATTCTGCAGTCTGTAGCAAATGCCGGTTATTTATTCTATATCAATAGTGTTTCACGAAAAGAACTTCGTCTTCCCTTCAAGGACTCCCATTCGAAATTAAAGTACTCGCGTGTTGGCCGAACTTACCGGTAACAAGTATGCCATCACGACTCTGAATTGCTTCGATGTCTTCCCTTTAATCCGACCTGGTGAGGATCCCAAACGCTCGAGCAGTATTTACAAATGGGTCGCACTAGTGTTCTATAACCGGTCTCCTTTGCAGGTGAACAAGACTCTTCTAAACCTGTCCCAATAAAACGAAGTCGACAGTTCGCCTGTCGCACTGTAATCCTTCCATGCTCGTTCCATTTATATCGCTGTGCAACGGTATGCCTAGTTATTTAATCGACCTTTCTGTGTCAAGTAGTAAACAAATAATGCTGCCCGCATCTCGTGGTCGTGCGGTAGCGTTCGCGCTCCCCACGCCCGGGTTCCCGGGTTCGATTCCCGGTGGGGTCAGGGATTTTCTCTGCCTCGTGATGTCTGGGTGTTGTGTGATGTCCTTAGGTTAGTTAGGTTTAAGTAGTTCTAGGTTCTAGTGGACTTATGACCATAGATGTTAAGTCCCATAGTGCTCAGAGTCATTTGAACCAAATAATGCTGTATTAGAACATTATGGGAATGTTTTTCCATTACCTTATATATTACTACGTTTATAGCCAGCTGCCTTTCATCACACGAAGTAGAATTTTTGTGTAAGTCGTCTTGTATCTACCTACAGTCCAACGACGACGATATCCTCCCACTGACTACAGCACCATCAACAAACAGCCCCAGATTGCTGCTCAGCATGTCCGTCAGATCATTTATGCATAACGGGTGATATTGTCAACAGATTACAGTAATACTTAGGAAGAGTATTTTTTCGGAAAACATGCAATTTAAGATAGTAACAACTAAAAATAGGATAAATTAGAATGTCCGTGGTGTTTGTTGCAAGATTTTAGTGCGTGTCATTTACGAGATATCGTATTTGAAAAAAATTCCACATCGATACTTGTGATCACATATACTAAAGAACAACGCTAGAGCACACAATAGCTATGTGGATTCTGATCAGTAACGAGACAGTTGACCATCATAGGTTAAGTTCAAAATATCTACTGGCAGCAGCAATACAAGTTTCCTTCTAATATGGAGCGACTGCTGCACATATGCTAGCATGTCAGCGGTGTTCGAAGATGCTGCATCGTTGCATATCACCGGGTGCAGTTGGTATGTCATTGTAGACAGCGTCTTTCAGCTTTCCTCGCAGAAAAAATGTCTACAGGCAACAAACCTGGGGAACGGGTTGGCCAAGGTGCAGATCCGCTGCATCCAATCCAACGATTTGGAAACAGTTCGTGACTATATGGTGTAGTGCCTCGTGCACTATGGCCTGGATAGCCATCATGTTAGTAGCACAAGTTCTTCTTAGTCTGCAGAGGAACGTTTTATAGCATCAATGGAGAACGCTCTATTAGGAGGCTCCGATACTTGTGCGCGTGCAATATCCCGTCTGTGAAAAACGGGTCTGGGAGGTGATGGTTCACTCTCCCGCAACACATGTTTACACTCTGGGGGCGCTGACATCCTACCTGAGGAATGCACCGGGGATTGTCAACAGACTAATAGTGCCTGTTTCGGCGGTTTACCTGGCCATGATTGGTAAATGTGGCTTCATCACTAAGGAAGATACATGACACATGTGGAGCATTCCGTTGCAATGACCATGTGCAGAAGTTAACACGATTCCCAAAATAGTTTCCATGCAGCTCTTGACGTAGAGAAATGTGAGAGGGGTGGAACCCAAGTCGATGAAGAATGCGTAGATCACTTGCATGACTCACGGCACTTCCTCGTCCGATTGCGCA
Source organism: Schistocerca gregaria (assembly GCF_023897955.1). Lineage (NCBI taxonomy): Eukaryota > Metazoa > Arthropoda > Insecta > Orthoptera > Acrididae > Schistocerca > Schistocerca gregaria. The sequence goes on along the minus strand of NC_064921.1, from coordinate 513,642,524 downwards.
GTAGCTAATGTGCGGATCAACTGCAACAGCAGCAACAAGAACATTAATACTCCCTTGTTTTGTCGCCTTTTGTTTCATTCTGTTGCGTTGTCTAGGTGTTACAAAATAATTGCCGAGATGTTGGGATATTTTGCCGCACACACCGTACTAGAACGAAGTGCATTCTTCTTGCACTCACCATACACCATGAGCATGTCGACTTTTTCTGTATTTGTTAATTCCATCGTTCACTAACAACTTACTGTTTGGACTGTGACACATTAACTGACTGACATCGTAATGTAGTCAAGGAACACATAAGCACATTGTCAGCAAACATAACAACATCGTTCTTTGCAACTACGTAGGTTGAATTACATTCTGTTAATACTTGTTTCATAGATCATGAATATGACGTTTCGTAATCATGTCGAACATGTCAGTTTAACATACGTTTTCATTGCACAGTGCACTTTACTTTTTAATTTCGTATTTTTTTTACAGTTACTACTTTATAGCTAAAAATTCAGCTATTGAGTAGAAGAAGTTGTCATTTAGAAATTATTCTAATTTGTTTTTAAATGTTGATTGGCTATCTGTCAAACTTTCAATGCTACTTAGCAAATAAACAAAGATTTTTGTGGCGGCATAATTGACCTCTTTTCGTGCCAATGTCAGATTTATCACAGAATAGTGAATATTACCCTTTCTTGCAGTGTTGTAGCTATGCACTTCGCTATTATTATTGAACTGAGATGGTTTATTAATAACAAATTTCGCAAGCATATATATGTATTGCTAAGGTACTGTGAATATCCTGAGTTCCTTCGATAAATGTTTGCCAAGGTAATCTTCGGTGGGCTCCAGCTATTATTCTGATTACACACTTTTGCGCAATGAATATTTTTTTCTCTTCGTGATGAGTTACCCCAAAGTAAGATACCATATGAAAGCAGTGAATGAAAATAGGCATAATAGGCTAATTTACTGATATGTTTATCACCAAAATTTGCAATAACTATAATAGCATAACTAGGTGAACCTACCTGTTTCAGCGCATCCTCAATGTGTCTTCCAATTCAATTACTCATCAGTGCACACACCAAGATATTTTGAATATTCTGCCTTAGCAACAGACTTATGTTCAAAGTGTATATTTATCAATGATGTTATGCCACTTACTGTAAAGAACTGAATGTAATGTGTTTCTTCAAAATTTTATGAAAGTGCGTCTGCAGAGAACCACTCAATAATTTTCTGAAAAACATTATTTAAAATTTCCTCAGCTGATTGGTGCTTGTTGGGTGTGATTACTATAGTTGTTTCATCATCAGAAAGAACTAGATTCGTATCTTCATGAATTTAGTGTGCCAAGTCATTAATACATATTAAGAAAAATAAGGGACCCAACACTGTATCCTGTGGAACACCATTCTTGATACTTCCCCAGTTTGGAGGACTCTGCTGATTTTTGCGGACTATCTGTACTGTTAATTTCAACGTTCTGCATTCTTCCAGTTAAATATGAAATAAACCATTTATGCAGTGTCCCATTCACACAACAATACTTAAACTAATGTAGAAGAATTTCATTAATCACACAGTCAAAATCCTTTGAGAGATCACAAAATATCCCTGTGGGTACTGTTCGGTTACTCAGAGTATTTAATATCTGATTAGTGAAAGTGTATGTAGCATTTTCCGACATTTTGTTAGTACTTAATTTTTACAAATATGTGATGCTATTCTTGAATACATTACTTTTTCAAGAATTTTGGGTAAAGCTGTCAGAAGTGAGATTGGGATGTAGTCGACACCATCAGACCTATGCCCTTTTTTATGCAGTGGTTTAACAATAGCATATTTAAATGTATGTGGAAAAGTGTCCCATTTCAGTGAGCTACTACAGACGTGGCTCAGGATCCTACTTGCCTGTTGGGAACAAGCTTTTAGTACTCTGTTGGAGATGCCATCAGTTCCATGTGAGCTTTTACGTTTGACCGCATTTATTATTTTCCTAATTTCAGTGCAAGAGGTAGGTTGAATTTCAGTTTTATCAAAGTGCGTAGGTAATGCCTCTTCCATATACTGCTTTGCATTTTGTAATGAGTAGCTTCATCCTATTTTCTCTACAACACTTATAAAAAGATTAGTAAAAATGTTTTCTATTTGTGACTTTTTCTTAACAAACTTTACATTGAGTTTGATAGAAATACAGTCTTGCCCTGCTCCTCGTTGCCCTGGCTCCCTTTTGACATGATTTCAAATTGTTTTAGTTTTATTATAAGAGGTGTTAATATGAGACATAATACACATACTTCTGAACTTTTTTAATAACTTTTCTGAATACAGTGCAGTAGTTTTTACAACGTTTCACTGTTTCTGGATCATTATTCCTTCTAGCTCAAGTACGATATCTCGTAAACTACTAGAACTCGAATCGTGCAACAAACACCACTGATATTCTACATTATCCAAATTTTAGATTGTTGATGTCAATAGGCATTGTTTCATTTAAAAAAAGTTTATGTTTTTACAAAAAATACACTTTATAAGCATTGTTGCACCTGTTGATTGGCCAACAGTACGAGCCCCTGACTAACACTCCATTCTGCGAAAACCGCCCATGAATAGCACTTTCCGGGACCGCAATATTTGCAGTGGAAGTTTTAGGTCGTTCACCTTGAGTAGACAATAACAGCAGCCCTATCTTCGAGCCACTAATATATCTGGGAATCTCTTCCGTATGCTCGTATCTTCGATTTCGGAAATCTAGGAATCTTCGTATTGCCCTCCATCCTTAGTTCGCAGGATATCATGTGAGAAAAAGGCAAACTGAGTTTCCCATGAGCGATGCTTTTTAAAACCGTGGTGATTCGTGGACAGAAGCTTCTCCGGCTCAGAAAACTTTATTATATTCGAACTGAGAATATGTTCAAGAATTAAGCAGCAAATCGATATTAATGTTATTGGTTTGTAATTTTGCGGACCCTTTTCCTTACCTTTCTTATACTATACACGAGTCAACTGCGCTTTTTTCCGGTCGTTTGGCTCTCTGCGCTGGGCGATATATTCACGATAAATGCAGTCTAAGTAAGGAGCCAAAGCCGTAGAATGCTCTTTGTAAACTGAATTTGGATTCTGTCCGGACCTGGTGACGTATTTGTTTTTCATTCAGTGGCTTCTCTGCGCCACAGATGCGTATTAATACGTCCTCCAAAAGGAACCTATGAGATGGTCAGAGTATGGTATGATTGCACGATTCTTCTGGGTGAAATGTTACTTAAATGCGAAATTGAAAACTTCATCTTTCACGTTGTTATATTTTATTGCCACACAGTATTTGATAACGAGTGAATGGATAGAAGTCTTCGAACCGCTTAGCGATTTTACGTAGGCTCAGAATTTTCTCGGGTTCTCGGCTAGACCCTTTGCTAAGAAATGACGATAATAGTTGCTGTATGCTTAGCGCTTCGATCGTTTTACAGACACCCGAATCTCTAGTAACCGTGGGCTGTCATTTGCGTTCTTTGTTTTGAAGCGACAGTGCAACTGTCTCCTCAGTGTTTCAAAAAGTGAAGGCATGCGACACTGCTGATGGTTATCCGTCATTCGAATGGGTTAAGCTCGGTGACCTCCTTGGTGCTCTTCTTCACACTCTCCCTTCTCTCATCACCACCAACATGAACATGACAGTACGCCACACACACACACACACACACACACACACACACACACACACACACACACACATTACAGTCATCTTCACTTCACAAATGAACTTACGAATCCAGCTCACATATTTCGCGACGGAAACGTGCCTGCAGACGCGGAAGATAGAGGAAACCTTTCTAGTTACGCGGCTGAACATGCCCTTGGGAGTCTCCCTGCCACTCATGCCATACGACTTTACTTTCTTTATGTGGGCGAACCACAAAGTTCCACAGATGCCTCCAGTCATCATTTTGCAGCAGGATGATGCCCCACTATCATGGGGATGTTACCACATTTCACCATGAGGCGTTTCCTGAGTATTGAATCGGAAGTGGTGGGTCCCATTACCTTCCCTCGTCGGTCCCCTGATCACACTCCACTGGATTTCTAAATTTTAGTGCAAGTGGAACATTGTTTACACACCAAGCGTTTGAGGTATGGTAGATTTGAGACAACGCCGCAGTAGAGGCCATAACACTTGTGATGATTATAAGCAGGTGGCGAGAAGTGGAGTACTGTTACAGTAGCTGTCGAGCTAGAAACTGTGGCGTCTTTGAACTGTAAAAGCATGCATAAAAATGTTTGAGCTCCTGTGTACAATGTTGGACAAATAAAGTTATAAACCTTAATAGCTGCTGAAATATAAACAAATGATTTTGTTTACCTCTAGCCCACTTTCCTTGGTTGCTGTTTCAGGATAGCATCGTGAAAATGACCTCAGCACAAAAGTGGAGACTGGAAGATGTCTTCAAGTGGTCTCCTATACGTTTTGCAGAGGAGACAAATGCGTGGGAATGGATAGAGAAAATGTTGGAAAACGGGTTGTCAGCAAAGGATCTCACAACCACGAAGAGGAAGCTGTCCGATTTGGAGACGGCAGTCGCGTTAGTGCACGTCTTCTGCACGGGCGGTTACCTGCGGCTGCTGCGGCTCGCACTGTCAGTGGACCCGAGATTGTCATCGGCGAGTCTAGACGGGAAGGGATCGACGCCGCTGCACGTGGCAGCCGCGAACAGGAGAGACGCTGCAGTGCGGCTGCTGCTGGACGCGGGCGCCGACTGGGAGGAGAGAGACGGCCTCGGGCGCACGCCGCTCCACGTGGCCGCCGCCAGTGGCAGCATCCACGCCTTCCGGCTGCTGCTGGATGCCGGGGTTGACCCAGAGGTTCGGGACGCTGAAGGAAACACGGCGGTGCACTTCGCTAGCGAAGTTGGCCACACGGGTATCCTCAAGGCGCTGTACGAGAGGGGCGTGTCGCGCTGTCTGGTCAAGCTGCAGCTACTCTTGTCAGCTGAGAGTTGCAACGTGGAGGGCGTGCGCCTCGCTCTGAAGCAGACTTCCAGCTGGGGTGGCGCATGGAGTGACTTGCACTGCGTGGCGATCAAGGGCAGTGGCACGGCTGTGAGGACGATGCTGGCTGCCGGCGTCGACCCGAACGCCCGCGACGCTAACGGCGACACCCCGCTGCACGCCGTGGCGGCCGCGGGCTGCCCGGGGGCGGCGGAGGCGCTGGTGGAGGCCGGCGCAGACGTGGACGCGGCCGACTCGAGCGGCTCGACGCCGCTGCACTACGCGGTGCGCGTCGGTAACCTGCAGGTGGCGCGCGTGCTGCTGGCCGCGGGCGCCGACGTGGAGGCTCGCGACGCCGAGGGCGACACGCCGCTGCTGCGCGCCGCCGCCAGGGGCTGCCCCGACGCCGTGGCCGCACTCGTCGCCGCCGGTGCCAGGACCGACGCCACTGACGCCGCCGGCAGGACCGCCGCACAGGTGGCCAGGCTGGTCGGCTACAACGGGCTCATCAGTGCCCTACTGGACCGCGCTGACAACCGCATTCCTTACGCCGTCGATAAAGCGCCGAACGCTGCCAATGTGATCCTGCGTACAGAGGGACTCGTAGATGTGTCTTAAAACAGAGCTGCTTACTGAATGGCACCTTCTCACAGTTGTTATGTACGAGGGGCGTTCAATAAGTAATGCAATACATTCTTTTTCTGAAAGCAGGTTGGTTTTATTCAGGATTCCATACACCATATTATTCCCCACTCCTTTGGCAACAAAACCCTGTTTTTCATCATAATTTCCGGTCAATGCGACGCCATACGCCACCTTACTGGGACGGACCGTACTCCAGCAAGGTACCATTCTACAGGTCGACGTGGCAGCCAACGTCTTGCTGCATCAGTATCGTCCCTGTCATTCACGAACTGCTTCTTGCGGAGTCCATCCCTTATTGGCTCAAACAAGTGGATGTCAGAAAGTGCGAGATCTGGGCTGTGGGATGGATGACGAAGAACAGTCCAATGAACTTTTGTGGGCTCCTCCCATGTGTGTAGACTTGTGTCAGGCCTTGCGGTCTTGTCGAAAAGGAGGAATTCGTTTGCATATTTGTGGCGACGAACACACTGAAGACCAACATTGCAGGAGTCACAGCTGTGTGCGGCCAGGTGGCATGTGGAACTGGTTTTCGCGATCTTATTGCGACGATGACAGACGTCGCGCCCAACGACTCACCGTGCTTTTGTTCATTGCGATGTCTCCATAGGCATTCTTCAAGTGCCTATGAATATCTATTTTCCGTGGTTTTCTGCCAAGAGGAACTCAATGACAGTTTTGTGCTCGGAACGCACCTCCTGTACCAACACTATATTGATGGCTACTTGTTGTGCCGTCACCTACTGGAAATTCATGAAACTATAGGGGCTGAAGCGGGAAAATCCCACGATGTCCCGCAACAAATTCCGCAGTTTGTCAACAGAAATTGGCCGAGAAAAATGTACTGCATTACTTACTGAACGCTCCTCTTAGCTCTACGAAACCATTATCACATTGATCATTAGAAATCCAACCATTCCCTCTTCGAAAATTTTCCTCCTACCTAAATATTACCCACCACTTCCAATTAAATGGCATTACTGGTATATTGCAGCACCAACACCAATAAATCCTCCCAACCCATGACGCACAAACTCTTCGCATCCAGTCACAACGCAAATCCGGCTCACACTTCGAAACTTCATGAGATGTACCATCTAATGACATTAGTTTCCCCCTGTTTTTGTTGGCCTCCTACATTCTCGGACGTACCACTTTGTATCTCATCTCATCATTTCGTACCCTCTCTCCTGAAATAATTACCCTCTCCAGGCCGTATCAAAATAGTCTTTCTCTACTCGGATCTCGTTTATGTCCGTGGCATCTTACGTCTTGTAACTTATCCTCTTCCCGTGTACAGGGTGTCCCAGGAGGAATGGTCAGCATTCAGGGATGTGACAGAAGCGATCGTTTCAAGCACAAAAAAAGAAAGAAAGAAAAGGAAAAAAATAGAAATTCTTATCGACTAACGCTCTATTCCAACTTGTTTCAGAGAGGTATAACCCATTTAATGTACGTCGTTGTTTATTTCCTATACTGTTCAGTACGTTGTCAGGTTTACACACGTACAAGAATCAGTAAATATAAAACATGTGGTTTACAAAGCAACAATTGAAGAACATGTATTTTTAACTAATTCACCTTCAATGATTATCGTACGTACCGTATTGTACAATTCACAATAAATATTCAAGTATATCAAATGCATTTGTGCACTTTTGAAAGAACATGTTGTTTTGCTTGTCTGAGTGCATCTGTACTTCGCCTAACTAGGTCGGTAGCGTCCATGATCTTATCTGGTATATTCATGTGTCGTTTGTACACTATATACCTTACCCAGCCTCATGAACAAAAATCGAATGGCATGAGATCTGGCGATCTTGGTGGCCAGTTAACTGTACTACCACGACCAATCGACCTATTGGTGTAGATGTTCCCGCAAACATCTGGTAAAATGTTGAGAGACTTCGTCATGCTGAATGTACATCGCAATCCGCGTACCTAAAGATACCTTATCGAGGTGTATAACAAACGAGTTAAAAAGAAAATGCAAGTAATTCTGTCCCGTCATTCGCTCCTGTTGAATGACCGGATCTATGAATATGTTACCGATCATGTCGCACCTAACATTGATCGAAAAACGCATTTGGAATTAGGTTACCACTGCAGCACATGGGTTTTCCTTTGACCACCAATGATTATTAAGTGGGTTGTTGGGAGAGCAAGACACATACATGCGCGCCACTAGCCGAAAAATAAGTGTACATTAAATGTGTCCTACGTCAGAAACGATCCAGAATGGGGCATATGCCATATGAAGTTATGTGTTTGAAATGAGGGCCCCTGTCATATCCCTGAATATTGACTGTTCCTTCAGATATACCCTGTACATCACCACATTTAACCGCAGTATAGCATCCTCCCTGTCGGTGCCCTACATCTGCACTTTCTTGGTGCAATTTCGCCACTAGATTATCATTTGATCAATACCACTCACTTCATCACTTGTAAATGTCGGTAATGATAATCCTGATGACAAATAGGTTAACATGTGGTACATATTAGATGCTATTGTCCACTGTCTGAAGTAAACAAATGTCTCATTTCAGACTTTCACTGCTATTTTTCTTGATTTGAAGCATCTCTCTGGTGATGAATAGAATATTTGCTGAGCTTACCACTTAATAATAATCAAGAAAAATAATTTAACACTTAACAAGATATGCCGGCAATCATACACCTCCACAATCCACGCCCTATCGCGGTTGAATGCAACTAACAGCTGCTTCAGGACCATTAAATTCGTCTTGGCATCAACACATCGAATCGCATAAAACGCAGTGTGTATCTTTCTCCGCAGCTGGACTTGTTTCCATCCCTTCCGCTCATAAGGCTTATGTTTAGACGTTAAGTTAAATTATCTCACCCCCTCTCTGTCAAATCCTTGCTACTGTCCATATTTTCATGCGAAACGCACACATCGCTATTGATGTACATGTCTTACAGTTTATTCAGACGCAGCCTTCCTTTTTTCCGACTCGCTATGCCTATGACGCAAGTCCTCAACCCTACATTGACACACAGATCAACATTGTTCTCATCCTGCATTTGAATCATATTATGTAATTCACACATGTAACAAATCACCACATACTACATGTAAATCACAAAATAAGAATTAATTTTATTCCAATGTATGGGATTAATACCAATATTTCAAATTTTTAACATATGTTGTAATTAGTTTTAAAAACTTGGTCGAAGAACAGTTGTATAATTGTGCCCATGACAAACCACAACGGGCAAAGAAGGATGAAACAGCAATTAATAAAATCTAATGGTAACATGTTGATGATTTCTTGTACTATATTTCAGAATAGTCTCCGGGAACATCCGTTTCCATTTTTCTTGACGCAGCAGTACGGTAACTCAGTAATAAAGAGTTAGAATCGGTATGTGTGCGGTAGATGTACAGAAAGTTAAGAATAAAGTACTCAGGTCGCCGCAGAGTTGTAGGAAATGTAAGCACGCAGAACACATTTGCTGAACATCTCAAAACTGGAACCACACTCCCTCCTCCCCAGCTTCCGCCTATGGTCTATAAACGTAAATACACGCGTTCAAATTTTGAACACAGGGAAAACTTCATTTACGTTACAAATGCATCGGCAAGAGACAATAAAGTCTCAGTGATCATAGCTCACTCTGCAAGAAATGAGCTTTTCGCACGTTATGGAAGATCTCAAACAACGCTCACCGAACCAGTGACATTGCAGTAGATAGAAGATTTAAGTTTAACCTACCTCTGTTCTTCTTTCGCTTCTGAGTAACCCCTTTCCTGCCACTGCTATGGTTCGTTATACTTTTTTGTGATAAACATACATTTTATTGTAATTACTTCGTAGAGATCAAAACGATATACCACAGTTCGAGCATTAAAGATGGAGTTAGCAATAAATATGAGCCTAAAGATCCAAAGAAGAAAAGAACATAAAAATCGTGAATGAGACTTATAATGGGGGATCAAAAAATTTCTGTTCGAAAGACGTACAGTGCAGAATCGGTATGCCAATAAGGCAGAATCGCCGTAAGTATTGAGGCAATCATCCATAATCGCATGGGGAGAGATTAGGGCAATAGGGCTGTCACTTAGGATTAATTGTTATTGCCTATAACGGATGAGGCTGACCTCCCAGATAGACCGTCGTCTTATGCCGAATTACCAGCAGCACCGAATGTAGGGCATCGTTGCGCAGCGGTGGTTTTCTACAGATATCCTGTATCATACACATTCTTCATTTTCCGGTGGATGTATACCAGTGTTTGTCCTTCGCAGCTAAGACAAAAATAACAGAACTTTGGTCTTGTTGGGCCGCATTTGGTAATAGCTCACGTTTCCACATTTACCGCTCTCATATTAGAAAGACACGAATGCCTCACTCATCTCTTGCCTACTGCACATATCCGTGCTTATATACCCATATCGAAGTCGCGGTATATTGTATATATGTTGAAGCAACGTCCTCAAACGGAAACATTTTGATCGCTACTTATAATATTACAGTTTCTTTCATTGATACAACAGGTTGTAAACTTGAATGGTAAGTTTGTATTATGAATGCGATTAAATGGTTCAACTGGCTCTAAGCACTATGGGACTTAGCCGGCCGCTGATGGCCGAGCGGTTCTAGGCGCTTCAGTCTGGAACCGCGCGACCGCTACGGTCGCAGGTTCGAATCGTGTCTCGGGCATGGATGTGTGTGATGTCCTTAGGTTAGTTAGGTTTAAGTAGTTCTAAGTTCTAGGGGACTGATGACCTCAGATGTTAAGTCCCATAGTGCTCAGAGCCCAACTATGGGACTTAACATCTGAGGCCATCAGTCCCCTAGACTTAGAAATACCTAAACCTAACTAACCTAAGGACATCACACACATCCATGCCCGAGGCAGGATTCGAACCTGTGACTGTAGGAGCAGCGCGGTTCCGGACTGAAGTTCCTAGAACCCCACGTCCACAGCGGCCGGCTGAAAGCGATTAACACAGGGTCGAAGGATCAGAACTTCTGTAGAGGTATAAGGAATAATTAAGCAACGATGGCTCGGTACTCAGAAGGCTGCAGTGTGGGTAGGTACACTGGAATTGGTAAGAAGTTCTGAAGCTTTCTGCCGCTTTTTTTCAGTACCGTCGCAGTTTCGCTGTGTCCAACAGCTGATGACAGCCGTTTCTATGTATATATGTATATACATACTCGCTAAAATATGAGAAAATGGGTCTAGTGAGGAAATCAAATTCAAAACGAGCGTAAGAATAGCTATCCGAGAAACGTAACATAGATTCGAAAGCAAAATATTACTTACAGATTTACCGAAATTAAAGTCTTTCCGGATGTTAACAATAAGTGCCAGGTTTTATTAATAGAAGATACAGTTGAGATTCGACGCAGAACGTCATATTTCGTCGCTTATGTTTTTGTAAGCGCGAGAAGATTATAGAGTTACTCAACAAACTGCAGTGGCAGACACCACAGAAGCTGGAAAACATATTACTGCTTCCCGCATACGTACCCAGCACTTCAAATGAGTCAGAGAAAGTACGGGTCACATGGAGAATTACCGACACTGGTTCTTCCCGCGCATGGAGTAGTGACGTACGAAGCGGGTATAATACCCGTTCCAGAAGTATTCTCCTCCACACACCATAATGTGGCTTGTGCTGAACAGCTGGAGATATAAATCAAAAACAAAATATAGCATGCTCCATCGTATACCTTAAGGAGTGACTATAATGAATACAGGGAAGTACTGATGCCTGCCATTCCACGCCCAATCCATAAATGAAACAAAGAGGTGAGGATTGGTTCTGGTACATTTACTCTTTAACACAAGTCAACAACAGTTTTCCGTGAGCGGATGTTGACTTATATGCCGTGTAGCTTTGGGTGAGATTGTATTTACATGATGTGAAGTGGTATGATTTTGTCAGTTCCAGATCTGAGTGATACTATATGCAAAGAACACTCAGGATTTCTGTTAAGGGAAGAACACGGCATGTTGTTTATAGAGGAAGAAAACATTCTTTTGTGACAAGCATGCAGCCTAGATCAACTACAGCTATTGCGTCCCAACCAACCAAACAGGAAATATGCCATCTCACTGTCGGCACATTATAAAAGATATATTTGATATAGAGTATAACACTAAAGGGCGCTAAATTTAAATTTAGTGTATATGATTATATAACCAAGCGGTCTCTTAATCTAATTATGTTGCTATGTTACACAGAAGGAGCTTAAAATGTGCTAGTTAACAATGATTTATTCCACTTACAGAATTCTGAGCGAAACAGTGAAAATTATTTAGTTTTTGCATAACTTTACTGAAAAACCTTGACCAAGTTTCAGCACCACTAAAGGTATCTTATTCAGAAGGAAAGTCATTTCTAATGTTTTAAACGTACTACAACACAAATACTTAACACTTTGCAACGTTGAAATGGAATATGTGGAATAAAGGCATAAAAAGAAATTAGTTAAACTCAAAAGCGTTATTCCCGTAGCAAGGTGTTGTAATGACGTTGGCTTTCAAAAATCTAATCACAAGTTTTTCAGTCGAATGTTAAGTAAGACTCAAATAAATTTTACAGAAGAGGAAAATAATCTCTTGAAGGAGGGCTCAGATACAGGGTGTACGTAAAGACCGGGAACTCTTTCAGTTATTTATTGCACAAGAACTAAACTTTGTACAGATGTCATACATATTGCATTTTTAAGAGAAACTCTGAAAGGTTTTTACAATTAATTATTCGATATGCGAACCATGAGTGACCCTGCAGACGTCAGTACGGTAATCGAATTCTTGTCATACTCGTCCCAGCATGGCATCGTCTACTGTGGCAGTCGCTTCCTGTGCTCTCTCCCGAAGCTCTGCTACATCACGCGATAGAGGCGGTACATACACCAGATCTTTAATGTGTCCCCACAGAAGAAAAAACCCTACAGAATGAGATCCGGTGATGGGGGAGGCCATTTCATGAAACAGCTGTCGCCTTCTGTAGCATGGCCGCCATGTTTGTGACTAGTGCTGGCTATCGGCAAATTAAAAAACTGCACTGTGGTGGCATACGTGCAAAAAACTTTCAGGCTTTCTCTTCAAAATCACATATGTATGATATCTGTACAATGTTTGGTTCTTGTGCAATAAATAATTGAAAGTGTTCCCGGTCTTTATGTACATCCTGTGTAATGTAACGGCAAATATTACAAACCCAAATATAGTAGGAAAGCTCATTGTAGATCTTAAAATTGGTCTCGATTGTATAAAAATGGAAAATTTGCAGCACGTTAGAATATTCCATAATGTTCGTAATATTTTTAGTAAAACTGTGTTTTTATGTTCAGTTTCCTCAAAATAAGGATTCAAAAATATTAATGCTAAATTAAAGCAAAATTAAGACTATGTAGCAAAATCTAATAAATGCAATACTGTAGTTATTGTCAACAAGACTGAATCCGTTTCTAAAACTTTAAAATTTTTTGAGACATACAAAGTTTCCGAAGTGGAGGAGGATTCAACTTCTACTTCTTAAAAAAAAGTGATGTAGGCGACGTCAAACTCCTGTCAAAGCCTTTTCATAGAAAACATTTGATTAACATGAATCCGCAAGTTCCTAGGCTACATTCTCCGTTCAAGGTCCATAAAATTAATCATTCAATTGGTCAGATGTGAACAGTATTAGCTGTGGACACCATGAATTAGCTAGGTTTCTTCATGAAAAGACAAAAAAATCATACGACTTCCAAAATAATTATTCAGTTGCTAAGAGTCAGACTTTGGTGTATAAAATTAAAACTTTGGAATGTCACCAAGAGACGAAAATAATATCGTTCAATATTACTAATTTGTACACTTCTGACTGGAAGGTCTTCAGATACGTGTTCGCTGGACATCGGGGCTCAGTCCTTCTACTCCAGTCAATGAGACTCCATGCCCAAGACGTGTCTGGAGTTGCTCTGGACAGCGGTGGGGTACCAACGTGACTGTCGCACGCCACATAGCCGACAACCACGACCGACGGTCAGGGGCACCACTCCCTTACTCCCTTTCAAAGCAAGATCCCTTCAGTTGTCATCCGCGGGATCCTTACAGCACAGCGGTACGTCAACGATATTCTACGCTCTGTTTTGTTGCCCTTCATGGCAAGATATCTCGGATGCGTACTGTTGTGCCGTGAAGAGTTCCCTCAACCACTACCAGCGTGACCTCAAATCATCCCTGATAGCTTCCCAAACTATACTGGCAGGAGTAACGCTGTTGTGCCTTTCCAAAACAGTGGAAGAATGGGGCCTCTCCCGAGGTCTCCGCCATATTCGCCGACGGTCATCCGAGGTAGTGCAGAACCACGATTTATCTTACAACACAAAGCGATGCCATTCATCAGCAGTCCATGCTTTCTGGTCGCAGCACCCACTCCATACGCAGCCGTTCACATTGCACTGTAAACAACAGCCAACGTATGGGGCGGTAAATTCATAGCTCCGCTGCTGCTAGTCTCCGACCACTGTTACGGAATGAAACAGAATGTTACAGGGAGACAATTACTTGTTCTCCGACAGCAGACAAAGATACGAAGGGGTTGCGACGTGCTTGTTTCACAATAAGTCGACCCTGCCTCTTAACACTTCCATGCGTTCCAGCACCAGACCACTGTCACAATCGAATGCCACACAAGTCTGGATATTGCACTACTCGAGTAGCCGGCCAAATGGAGACCCACAGTGAGGACCCTTTCAAACACTGTCAGCTTCTGATGATGCTTTCCCAAACTAGTATGCGGCATTTCCCTGTCCCTTACAGTGATCGCTCGACGGCTGATGCTGCTAACGGCCGTTACATACCATACCAGGCCTGTAATAGCTCTAAACACGAACACTAATGCACACTACAGGCCGTTCTACCTATCACAGACAAGTACAACTCTAATTACTTACATACGCGCGGATAAGGTGTACGTGTACCAAGTTACATTGACCTCCATGTCTGTCTTCTGGGTCTTTCACTTATTTTTGTCAACCAGTGCTGATGTTGATTTGTCCTACTGCATTGCTGTAACAGCATTCTTCTGTAGAGTGAGTGAGGGGGTGGCGCAGTGGTTAGCACACTGCACTCGCATTCGGGAAGACGACGGTTCAAACATGTGTCCGGCTATTCTGATTTAGGTTTGCTAAATCGTTTCACACAAAAGTCGGGGTGGTTCCTCTGAAAGAGCACGGCCGATTTCCTTCCACATCCTTCCGTAATCCGAGCTTGTGTTCCGTCTCTAATAACCTCGTTATAGCCGGGACATATAACATTAATCTCCTCCTCCTTCTTATGTAGAATGTACGAAGACATTTGTTTCTGGAGTTAGTTTTTGAAACCTGCATTGCCATTAATAACGAAAAAAGGAAACGTCAGTTTTTCATTTCGTGTGCTTAATCACGCACCTGCGTTTCTCACCTGATTTTGAAAGAAGAGTTCATTTCCCTCAAAGTCCATAAATAATTTCAGATACGTGCAGGTATTGTTCTGGCACTACCGATTTCCTTGTTGAATCCGGACTAAATTTCTGAACCTAACGAACTCGTTGTGGATGTAAAGCTAAATTCTTTTGTTTCTTTACTAAATATTGTCCTGTACGGGCTTCGTATGCAGCATGACAAGAACCCTCCAGTTAGGACTAAATTCGCATTCAGACTTTTCTCAATCTAATTTTACTATTCGATTTATACAATATTTACAGTGACTTCCTTGTGATATAATAAAATAAGTGGTTTACTTCCACTCCATGAAAGAATTAAGCGTGCTTCTACTAAGCCACATAACACCTGGCTGGTATTTATCCACATTTCCAAACTTGAAATTTTATAAAAATACCAGGATATGAAATATTACCGACGAAAGTACGTCCCTCATTAGTAAGCACTGTTACCTGAAAGCCAAAAATGTGTTTTGCGTTGAGTTCAGTGAGTAACGTATTATATTTAAATGGAACAGTTTTTTCGGAATATTGTTGTTATTCTGGTACCGCGCGTCGCGGAATTTGAATCCGCGCCAGACGTCATGGACGTCGAAGACCCGTAGAGTTCTCTGCACCATCGCGCCGTAAGCTGTGGCGGCGCGCGCCTCCTGGGCCACATTTAGTGTGAGGGCGCCACAGTGAAACATGTGGTTCCAGAAGCCAATAGCGGTGCCCCCGATAGAGTATTTAAGTGCCTGCCTCTCGCTCAGCCACCCATATTGGGCAGGGGAATGAAATCACAATAAAGAAAAAAAAAAGAGCTCAGCCATTTTCCCCTATGCACATCCTCTACCTCCTCATCCCCTTCCCCCACCTCCTCCTTCTCCTTGAACACATCCGCACACCATATATTGTCCGCCGCCTTGATCCTCCTCACCCCCTGGTGTCTCCCTTCCTCTCCACCCCCAACCAGTTGCCGCGCCTTTGCCGTTGTGTCCCACCCTCTCTCCATCTCAACACCCTCCATCTCCTTTCCCAACACAACTTCCACCATCTACCCCTCCCGAATGATGAGCTTCGCCCTGACATCTACCCTCCCTACCAACTCTAACCCCATCTTCCTGGCTCCTCCTCAGGGCTCCCTCTCCTCCTCCTCCCTCCTCCTGAGCGGCTTCCCCCTCCTACTCCCCCTCCATCTCTTGTGACTCCTTTTAGAGTCTATGCACTCCCTCCTGCCCTGTCTTCCCTCTTCATCTCCCACCCCACATGTCTCCTGCCTCTCTGTGAAACCATTAATGCCCCTCCTCTCTTCATCCTGCCGCTTCCCCAGCTGCCCCATGCTCTCCCCTCCTTTTCCATCCTCTCTGACCTTTCCCTCGGCAGGTCTCACCTGGTAATTTTATTCTTCGTCATGCGTGCTCCAAGTGGGTTTTAAGTGTGTTGTTTCGGAGTGTTTTTAATACTGTGGCCAACTTTTAACCTGTGCGTGCGCATTCAGTGTCTTCTCTGTGTTTTAAGAATCGTCAACTGTGTTTTTTAACTTTCTGGTGACTTTTTTAACTGTCCCCCATGAACGTCTCTATGTCAGTGTATTTTTACCTCCATTTTCTCCCCTTACTCTGTTTTATGTTCCCAATTTTTATCTCTTTGTGTATGTATCATTTTATTCTTGTTTTAGTTGTCGTGTCACTCGGCTGAAGAGCGGTGGATTGTGCCGCTGACAGCCCTCCCCTGCCCATATGGGGCAAGGGAATGAAATCACAATAAAGGAAAAAAAAGCTCAGCCATTGTCTTTTGCGAACAGAAACCAGACTTTCGTCGTGTTTTTTAATTGTCTGTCTATTATTTTACCTGTCTGCTTCATATGTATTTTATTAGCATCATCATCCATTTGTTCTCTGTTTTAAGTTCTATGATTTTTTCGCCATGTTACCCTTTGTCTCCGATTTTTTCGCCTTTTTTTATTATATATTATCTTCTTCTTTTTTAAAACAAAGTCTTTAGGCTGAAGAGCGGCATACTAAGCTGCTGCCAGCCTGGGGGGGGGGGGGGGGGGGCGGGAATCGAAATTCAATAAAGAGAAAAAAAAGCTCAGCCAGCAGTCTAATCTTGCGTATCTCTCGTGACACTTTGCCTTTCGTTAGACAGCTTACTTACTTTCTTGTTTTATGTACGAGTGGACGTGATTGTTAGGTTTCCTTGTGACTCCATTGTTTAGGTCTTCTTGTTGTTCGTTCTGTCCTTTGTTGGTTGTGTCTGTCCTCTCCACTTGTGTTGTTATTCACGACCCGCTCCCTGGGTCCCGCCACGCTTTCCGTCACTTCAACCTTGCGACCGTTCTGGTCGCAGTTTCAACAGTTATAATTTCGATGACTAAATGGGTAAGTGTCAAACAGTAGACGCAGAGGAATGGAGTACAATCCTCAATCGGTCCTGTGATTATTTCTGTCATTTATTTTCTTTATTAACCTGTGGCACTGCTATTGATACGAAACTTGAGAAGTAGGGTCGTGTACCATGCCTCAGAGACTACGTTAAGCAGTAGGTCACCTATAACTGGCCACGCCCCTCCAACTGAACCTGCGAAAGCCTACTTACATAGTTTCAACAGACAGTACTAACTGACGAATTTCAGCATATACTATAACCGCCTGGTAGGGACCACCAAGAGAAGGTTAGACTAACTGCAGCGTTCAGGAGACATTTAAGTAATCATTCTTCCACACTCCATGTGCGACTGGATTGGAAGGAAACCTAATAAGTAGTAAAATGGGACGTACACTGTTCCAGGCACTTCACACCGTTTTCCTGAGTATAGATGTAGATGAATGCCAAGAAAAGTATTGCGGTGTTCAAATCAGCCTTCAGATTGAGTCCATCCTTATATATTCATGAAAGACGTGAATGGTAAGCTGTCTTTGAACACCGAGATAGTGTCCACAATTAGATGGATTACATCACTAGTGTGATCCTCTGGGCTGCTGATGTATCTCTCCCTAAAGTTCTCAGGCCGACTTCGGAGGCGACATGTGCCTTGTTAGAACAATGAGTGTCGTTCCAGATCTAAGGTTGGACACTTGGCATTGCGACGGTTCAAATGCCAACCATCTGGTACGAAGCTCGTAGCTTTTCAGGTTGCGGCGACAAAGGCTCGAAAACAATCAAAAAGAGGAAGAAGACGTCTTGGCAAATGTTTCTTGACAAATCGTCGCACTAGCTCTTTAAGGAATGGGAAGCCATAAGGAGAATTTGCAGCAAATGTGTCAGAGCGCTGCTGAACTGAGGCTGAGGTGTGTCTAGTCCATGTGTGGGGACACCACACAGACAATGGCAGAACACTTTACTTCGGTTACTGCCACTGACAAATCAGATCCAGCTTTCCACCACTATCGTTCACTGATGGAGAGGGGTGATGGAATTTCCGTTCCACCAGCACCGAGGAATACAATTACAGCTGTTCTTCGTGGGAGCTTGAGTGTGCATTGTCTCGTGTCAATAAGACTGCACCAATTACCGATTGAATCCCGTGCAGCACGTTACAGTGCTTAATGTAATTTGGTTGATTGGAGACTCTTCCGATTCCTGGAAGGAGGCGATTTTAGTGCTCCTTCTGAAACCAAGGAAGGGCCTCGCTTTCCCCAGTTACTGTAGTGTGGTTCTCAGAAGCCACATAGGAAAGACTGTAGAATACATGGTGAACCGTCGTATGGCTTGGGCCCTGGATTAGCGGGACCTACTTTGTCGCTCGTAGTGTGGGTTTCGGAGGTATCATCCGACCCTCATCTTACTCATCATGCCGCAGGCCGAAACACCACTATCTTTCCTACGCAATCAACACCTGACTGGAACCTTTTTCGATCTTCAGAAGACCTACGACACTGCATGGAAGAATCATATTCTGGGACAGCTTCACAAGTTCGGGTTCAGGGGACTGCTACCAATATTCATTTGGTCCTTCCATTCTGGGCATTTTTTATACATCGAGTAGTTGACGATATCTTTCAAGGATGTGTTTTAAGTGACTATTTGATATTGTCATCAATGATATTATATCCACAGTTAAGTCTCCAGCTCTACTTCATTGTTTGTGGACGGCTTTTATACACTCTGCACCTCCTCCAGCCACTCGACGGTTGCAGCTAACGATACGATGGCTGGAGGAGTGGACTGATAGTACAGATTTCAAATTTTCCTCAGAGAAATGTGTCTCTGTTAATTTTAGTCGTTTTTGTCGCACTTTAACTGGCCTATGCTTAAAATTAGTGTACGTATGTGGCCCAATCTCCGTTTTACGATTCCCGACATTCCAAAAGGTTTCTCGCCTTCCAGTGGATTGACTCTTCAGAAATACGCCGCGATCCATGAAGCTTTTCGCGATTCGCGTGCGACTGAACTTATTACCTCTCAATGAAGACCATATTTCTGTGCTTCATCGGGGCTGAAGTTGTTCGCTGCCCTGGTTAATAAGAAGACCCACACATATTTTAGATTTATCAGTGTAAAAAATGTATTTCACTGCAGGCTATTTTATAAATCGATGTTTTATAGAATTTTATTTGGGCCCTCTGTGTTACGCTTTACACATATGGGCTTATGCAGGCTAATTCCATTGGCTGTGCTGTGTTATTTACCGAATGGGTTCCCAAAACTCGTCATTGACAATATATGACTCTGAAATACATGCGATCTTGAGGGAACTGGAGCAGATGTGGTGTTTTTCTACTACCCAATTCCTCGTTGGCAGCGACTGCTCTTCAGACTATCCTTCACTTGTATCCAGCAGAAAGGTATTTGCAGCCGATGCACGACACCCTTTTCCACTTAGAGAGACATGGCAAACAGTTGTCATTTACTGGGCGACAGGGCACGTGGGCGTCTCTGTGGGAGGAGATACGGTCGGGTAAACCAGCGACACGACCGTGGCGTTCCACCTTCATTTCGCTGCGGCTGAAGGAAGTACTCTTAACGCGCCTCCAGATAGGACACTGTCTTATGTCGCGCGGATCCCTCCTCTGGCAGTATGCAATGCTTGGCATATACAGGTATGTGTACACCTCAGTTTAACAGATTGGTTTTTTTTTTTTTTTTTTTTTTTTTTTTTTTTTTTTTTTTTTTTTTTTTTACCAAGCGGTGAGAGCTGCAACCAGCTTACCAGCTGATCCGCCCCCTGTTTAAGTAGAGTAGACGATGAATCGAATGTGGTCCGTATTTTAAGATTCTGTGTGGTGTCTGGTATTCTTAGTGACGTCCTAGGTAGGAGAGTTTAAAGAGTTTCCAGAGTGGTTTCTTCATCCTGTATATTCCAATTGCTCCAGCAGGCACAATCCCGTGATACACTACTTTAGATGCTGTGTAGTAATGGTCTGAGTATTTCGACCACAAAGTGCCTACATATTTTGTTGTTCTGCGTAAAAGTGTGAGTGTGAGTGGGAGTGATTGTACCAGGGTGGCTGAGGATTAGTTTTCTTTTTTTTATCATCACTTGCATAGTTTTCATAAGTAAAACCACATTCGTCTCCCATCAGTTGAATACGGGGTTGAATACTTCACTATTGAGCGCCCTGTGCATACCACCAACACCAGAAGACAGAATGGAAATGTGTGACTCACTGTTACTCTCTTACCAACCTTGTTACAAGTAGCTACTAATTCCACAACGCTACGATTGCCTTTCTATCGTTGCGTTTATATTTTGCACTGGATTTCAAGTTATTATGATTTGACAAATTTCCGTTTTCAATTTTTGGAAAGATATCTCCTTGCCGTCCGAGACATCAATTAAACTAAAATATAGAAGTCGTGTACACCATCCGTCTGCCAATCTTCTATACTTTGTTCTGCCCGTCATCGTATTCCAACTATTTGCGTGTCTCATTTCCCTTGCGAGACCAGGGAAGAGCCTAGTATCTGTCAAAACGAGCTTGGAAAACTGCCTTTAAAACACACACTCGTTAACCAGTGTACCACGTCAACTTTCACGAATCGGCGACGCAGATTAGATCCAGGTCAGAGCCATACCGCTCTTTTGAAAGATACCGTGCTACGTGTTGAGCTATTAGCTGTTTTTTATTTTCTTCCGGGCTCTGTGCTACCCTTTCTAGGCTTTCCCTTCACTTTATAGTTGTGCTTTCATCGGTAAAAGTCTCAGAGATATTTTCCA
The DNA here is from genome assembly GCF_023897955.1 of Schistocerca gregaria. Taxonomy (NCBI): domain Eukaryota; kingdom Metazoa; phylum Arthropoda; class Insecta; order Orthoptera; family Acrididae; genus Schistocerca; species Schistocerca gregaria. The sequence goes on along the minus strand of NC_064921.1, from coordinate 513,621,303 downwards.
AAAATAAAAAAAACTATTGTGTACTGTCACTACTTTTCCTTTTAAGTATCTGTTTGCCTTTACAAATGGGATTAATAAGGAAAAGGAGTACTTTTTCGTTAATGAAGTTAAATGTGGCGTATCCAGATAAAATTAAAATCCTTCTTGAAATAAAATAAAATTACAGTTATTCATAGCGAATAAATTAAAATGTTTTTGTCTTCCACAAAGGCTAATAATACCTCCTAAGGTAAAAAAAATTTAAAAAGAAATAAAACGTGAAGTAAACATCCTCTTGATGAGCTGAGTTTTGAATCTAAATTTTTCGTTAGAACACTTACTACTATTACAATAAACATTAGAGGAATATAAACTGTAAACGATAATTGAGTCTTTTGGTGTATGTATAAATGTCATTACCACTTTTTTGTGATTTTATATTGTTAACCAAAATGCCTTTTGCGATTAGGTGAGCGTCATGTATGTACTGGTTATACTTACACTGATTGTGTTCCGAGTCCTGCAGTGCGGTTCGTATATATCGCACTGCGCTGAAACATCGTAGGTATGTTCATTAATCGGTTCACTCACACAGTGTGCTACAAAAATAATAGGTTCACTTTCTGTCACCATTTGAAAATATCACGCTGTAAGCCGTCAGAATGTTTCCCGTTTCGACATCTATATATTGTTTGCCACTTGGTGAATTGGGGTGATTTCTTTTGTAAAATGACTATTACTGTAAAGGGCTAAGAAGAATGAAGTTTTCTATACGAAACGCAGTGGCGATTGGTGAGAAACACCGTGCATGCAACATTCAGTCTGGACAGGTTAAATATTTCGAAGAAAGTATCTTGATCATATTCTTAAGCTCATTTATTGACAAGGGTATCCTCGCAGCTCTTTCTATCAGCGATATTCTAGCAATGCAGGACTGCTATTGCTGCAGTGCACGGTGTTTCTCACCAATCGCCACTGCGTTTCGTACAGAAAACCATTCGCAACCGTCTCCATGAAGCTGGGCTACGGTCCCGCACACCGTTAGGCCGTCTTCCGCTCACGCCCCAACATCGTGCAGCCCGCCTCCAGTGGTGTCGCGACAGGCGTGAATGGAGGGACGAATGGAGACGTGTCGTCTTCAGCGATGAGAGTCGCTTCTGCCTTGGTGCCAATGATGGTCGTATGCGTGTTTGGCGCCGTGCAGGTGAGCGCCACAATTAGGACTGCATACGACCGAGGCACACAGGGCCAACACCCGGCATCATGGTGTGGGGAGCGATCTCCTACACTGGCCGTACACCTTTGGTGATCGTCGAAGGGACACTGAATAGTGCACGGTACATCCAAACCGTCATCGAACCCATCGTTCTACCATTCCTAGACCGGCAAGGGAACTTGCTGTTCCAACAGGACAACGCACGTCCGCATGTAACCCGTGCCACCCAACGTGCTCTATAAAGTGTAAGTCAACTACCCTGGCCAGCAAGATCTCCGGATCTGTCCCCCATTGAGCATATTTGGGACTGGATGAAGCGTCGTCTCCAACTGAGGCGCCAGGTGGAAATGGCGTGGCAAGCCGTTCCACAGGACTACATACAGCATCTCTACGATCGTCTCCATGGGAGAACAGCAGCCTGCATTGCTGCGAAAGATGGATATACACTGTACTAGTGCCGACATTGTGCATGCTCTGTTGCCTGTGTCTATATGCCTGTGGTTTTGTCAGTGTGATCATGTGATGTATCTGACCCCAGGAATGTGCAATAAAGTTTCCCCTTGCTGGGACAATGAATTCACGGTGTTCTTATTTCAATTTCTAGGAGTGTATATCAGTTGTTACATAGTGTAGGGCTTCACCGGTTGGAGTGCTGCCCTCGGTGTCTATGCTCATAGCACACAATTAAAGTCGACCCAAGTATCAGTCCATTATGGGAATTTGTTAAGTAGTATGTGAGAGCTTTCAAGAGAAGTTTGTGTCGCCTCTTTCTTCTTGTTCGATCCTGAAGGGATGTACACGTTTACTAGAGTAACATCATTGATGAGTTCTCTTCTCATCAGACCGCGTGGATGAAATTCGAGATGACTCATTGTCAGTTCTCTCTTCGTTAAGGCTGCACAGTCAGGTATGTTTTCGCCCATACTATTCTAGATGTTACATGCGACTGTAAGGGGAATGTGGGCAAAAGTAACTTTTGTATGATGTGTTACTGTGAAGTAAGATACCTTGATGAAACATGGACCATACATAAACAGATCTGCATCCATCGATAATAACATAAAGAAATGTGCAGTGAGACGAATAGGAATGAGACTTTTATTCAAAGACAATAATTGCACTGAACTCAGTGGTCCCCTGGACATTCCAAAAGATTGAACATGATTCGGAACAGGTTGTGTGATCACAACATACCTCAAAGCATGCTCTGCAACGTGTCTCCATGCTGCCCTTAAGGTTGGTAAGGATCTGTTGTGGTAGGCCGTCCCATTTCTCCACCATCTCGGTTGATAACTGCTGGATGTGGACTTGCTGCAGTACGTCTCCCCAGCCCATCACACAAGTGCCCGATAGGATATAAGCAAACAGAGCGGGCAGCAGGCCATTCCAATCACCGAATATGGTCTGCCTCCAAGAGCTCCTCCACCTGCGCAGTGCGCATGGTCATCCATAAAAATGAGGTCAGGACCGAATGCAGCCCTGAAAAGACGCACATTGGGAAGGAGGACGTTGAACAGTAACGTTGACCCGTGAGTGTATCGTTTTTAAAGAATTGGAAGTCGTTACGCCCATGGAACATATGCCTCCTCTCATCGTAACACCTGTACCACCAAAACAATCATGTTCGATAATGTTCCTGTGCGCATTACGTGTTCTCATCTCTCGCCTTTTTCTGTGTTTGGTCCAACTTTCATTGAACTCTGTTACTTGGCATGGACATGACGTGCGAAAGTTACTTTCGTCCTTAAGTTTTGCACACCAGTTTACGTCCTGCAGAAATGCAACAGCTACATAATTAGTTTTTGAGAATTTCCGCAAACTTCCAATTTGGACGAGGTGATAATAAAAAAATATTGTGTGTTCAGTTGGTAATAGCTCCGTCGACGTTCGTATAAGAAACGATTTGTCAGTCTGGATCAAAATTTCTACCTCTTAATTCCAGTTTGTATAAATGGCCGTTTAACACTTCTTCCTGTTACACACGTTTCTTCATCGTCTGTACCATTCTGCGTCAAATTATAACTTATAATTGCACAATCCAAGTTGTATCTACATCGATGGATGAGGTAGGTAGTCTGCCCAGGATATGATGTTTTGCCATCAACCGTTTTTTGCAACTCATGAAATTCTTTGACGTGCAACACAGGTTTGGCGCGATTTTTATATGTTCGAAACAGGCTTTTGGATTTCAATCCTCAGGTTCATTGCTGCTTGTCCTTTTGGTTTCTATGAAGATATTTTTGTCGTTTTGTACTTTGGCAATGATAATTTTGAAGAGCGACGAAGTGTAGAAGTTGTTTTGTATTGCATCCATTTTCTACGAATTTTTCCAGGATGGTGCCTTCGTCGGTTCAGTACCCGTCAACGCATTTATTTTCTATTTTCAGAATATCTAGTATCTCTGTTTCTCAATTGTTCTTTGTTTCGTTAACACTTGCTGCCATCTCCACATGCCCTTGCAGGTCCATAGGTGCGTTCCGACGTTCCTCATCATGTGTGTTGTTAGCGACACTGATAGCGCTCTCGGCGATTGATTATAGTCAGTTTTATATTTCTCCATTCCGTTCCCTGGCCCTTCGACGGTAGTTTCTGTATCCTCGTCAATATGTTCCTCCTACTTCCATGCCCTGGCATGAACCCATCGTGAGGTCTGTCTACCTAAGAGAACAATGGCATACGTCATTATAAATCTGCTTGCAGAATTCAGCTGTAGCTTTGTCACAATTTTTGTAAACTTTTCGGCAAAATATCGGATGGCTAGGACAGAAAAGGAACCAGTGATTCATTTATCATCAATAGGGAGTCAGCTCCTGTGATGAAAGTCTTGCGGTATGCGGATCTGTAATAGAAAGAGAAGAAACTAAGAAAGTAACTGAGGCACCTACAGTACAATAATTTTAAAAATAGAATTGATATTGTAGGAACCTCGGACACAACACCAATTGTTTTTCCTCTCCGTACCAGATATCGTGAGTCGGGAACACGAGCAATATTTGGGATAAGAACTAAAGACACGTTGTCCTCAGGTGAAACATTTCCTCGAAAAAGAATGAAAATTACAAAATTCAGAAACATAAGTCTATCTTGTGGATAAATCGGGTGTCATATTAGTATTGTAGGTGGTAGAATTAAGTCAGGAATTACGTCACTTATTTTGATGTTATGTTTTTAGATATTACTGTGGGATGAGAGACAAAAACATAAATATAGCCTTTAAGAGTAAATGTATGTAAATAGTAAATCTGTATATTCGTGTTGGAAGTAATAGAGAACACGGAACTTCATCCACCCTTAGGCTTCTGAAAATTGAATACGAAATTGTCGCTAATATTAGAAGTTCAAGAGACTAGCAAAAACAAGAGAGGATTAACCGTATTTATTATGATAAATCTTCATATGTATCCCCTGAGCCAGTGTACTTTTGTTTAAAAAAATCAGACTTGAAATAATTGCAACTGATGCACTGTATGTAACATGGAGATGATTTACTGAGGCAACGCATCCCATCTCCTGATGGCATATAAATTTTGCATTTCATTTTCGTGTCAAATGCAGAGGATCTTTCGCAAGAGAAAAACAGTGACCGCTGTAGTCTCCAATAAAGGAATAAACCTATAAAAGGCCCAACTTTGCTGACATGATTGTTACACTATGGAATATGTTGATATAGTTAAACTACAAGATATGTTGAAAAAAAACATAGACAATGGGAAATCTATAAGAAATACGTAGCGTATCGTTGATTCTAGTGGCGACGAAGTGTTGTACGACGTGATAAGGTTTTGTCACTGTCAATTCCGTGAGCTTGTGCTTATTGAAAATGTGAAAGAGTGACTGGGCACAGTAACAACATCGACGGCCATCTCGGCAGTTCAGATGAACCACCGCGAGGTGGCTGTCGTAATGACAGTAGACTCGCATTTAGTGTGTAGCGTGCTCGAAACCAGTCGCCGGCCGATCGGATAGAGATGTCCTACTGTATTATAAAATTGCTGAAGGCAAATGCCGGGATGGTTCAAATGGCTCTAAGCACTATGGGACTTAACGTCTGAGGTCATCAGTACTCTAGACTTAGAACTACTCAAACCTAAGGACATCACACACATCCATGCCCGAGGCAGGATTCGAACCTTCCAGAGTAGCAGCAGCGCGGTTCCGGACTGAAGCGCCGAGAACCGCTAGGCCACAGCGCGCATGCGCCGGGATGGTCGCTGTGAAAAGGCCACCTTGTGTTTTATTCCTCATTCTTGTTCAATAAGAGCTTATTCGGATGCCTAGGGACGATCTAATATGTAAGCATCCAGAGAAAAGGAACTAGAGTCTCACGTTCGCCACACATCACTGGAAGATAGACTCGTCTAACTGCGAACGAGCTGCAGAGCCTCAAACTGTTTGTTGATTTTTGTGCAGCAGCAGCAGACAGCACTGTTGCAAGCACTGTTGTTCAAATTATGACGAAAGTAAGACTGGTGTTCCACTGACGGAGTTGTTTTCTACACAATTAATGTCACTCCAATATTCGATGCTTTGTTGCCTCTCTCTGTACAGCAGCTCACCATACTTATGAACAACTTATAACTAACGAGAGTAGTTTCAAAAGTTCATGGGATCATCACCAGATGTCAGTGCTATTGCAACGAGATTCCCGCATAATAATAGGTTATCCCTTACAAATAAACAGTTGAGAAGTCAGTCTTCTGGGTAGAGAACTCTGGTGCTGATCTTTTGCTGTTGTTGTTCCCGTGTAGTGATTTATGAAGATGAAAACAGAAAAAAAAAGAAAAAACAAGATTCGAGTAGTGATTAAGTACTTCGTAAAGAAAGGTATGAAAGCAAAGGAAATTCATACCGATTTTCAGAACACACTGGAGGTGGTGGTGGGGGGGGGGACTTGCTCCTTCATATTCAACTGTAGCCGAGTGGAAAAGCGAGTTTAAATTTGATAGTGCACTAGCGTATAGGCAACAGAGCAGTGGTCGGCCAAGTTGTGCCATTACCCCAGAAATTATTGCAAAAGCGCATAGAACGGTTATGGAGGATTGCTGATTGAAAGTGAGAGAAATTACTGAATCTGTACGGATGTCATCTGAACGGGCACATCATATTTTGACAGTGGAACTGTATATGAGAAAATTATCTACTAGCCTGGGGCCCCATACCTTTAACGCAGGAACAGAAACGCATCAGAATGGAAATGTTTCATCCGTATTCAGAGCAACCAACATGATTTTTTTGTGGCGGTTTGTGACCACAGATGAAAGCTCGAGCCAACTACTTTACTACAGAGCCAAATCAGCAATCAAAGCTGTGCAAAACTGTTGATTCACCACCGCTAAAGAAATCAAAGGCAGTACGGTCGGCCAGAAATGTCTTGGCGTCAGTTTTTTGGAATGCGAAAGGGATTCTGCTGATAGATTGTCTTCCCACTGGTCACAAAGCTATGGGACAATGCTATGCTAATTTCAGGGACCAACAACAGCAAAATATATACAAAACAGGCCAGGTTTGATAAGGAGGAAAATCATGTGTCATCAAGACAACGCGCGTCCATACACAAACGTCGTTGCCATCGCAAAAGTACATAAACTAAAACATGATTTGTTGCCACAACCGCCTTATTTTCCTGATTTGTCTATATTAGACTTCCATTCCTTCCCCTGTATCAAAATTTTGATTGGTGGATAGAGAATTCCTTCAAACGACGACCTGATAGCCGAAGTTGACAGATATTCTGCAGGTTTGGACGAATCTAATTTTTGAGATGGAATCGAGGCATTGGAACATCGCTGGTCCAAGTGCATTAGTGTATAGGGAACTACACTGAAAAATAAAAGTTGCACTGAGGTAAGTCGTTTCTTTCTATCATAATTCTCACACTTTTCAAACTACCCTCGATATTCCAGTACCGAGAGCAGAGTCAATGCTACAGCTCAGAATATCCCCGGTATTAGGAGAATGTTCCGATGTTGACTTCCGAGACTGTGATAAGTACAGAGTAGTCATGATTGATTTATTGGGTTCACTGAAGAGATAGCAACAGCTTATGATGTTGAAGCATTCAGTGATGACTTAACGTGTGTGTTCCGCCCATCAAGAAGCCACGGGATCTACGTCTTGATGGCTATACAGGTATTTGATCTCCGACCTTTCCGAATACTAGTTCAGTCTCACAGGTGTGGTGACCCGTCTCTCTAGAGCTCTAGCGGAATCTGATTTCGTTTCTGCCCTCATCCTTCCTTTGTGCAACAAAGGAGGCTGGATGAACCGGCACTGCCTGAGTGGTGTGAAAGCTGGGGGGCAATCGTAAGCAATTCCGTTAAATTGTGAAACTGGTTGTCATGCTCCATATAATTTAAAAGAAAAGGGTTGTGGCGTATTTCTTTGTAAAGAGGCATTGCATTGGTTATAAACTTCTTTAAAGTAAAGCAAAACATCTAGCTGCCACAGCAGTTTACTTGCAGGTAGTGATAAAACAGCTCAATGACTGCTATCTTAAGCTGTGCTATCTTATCGCAAAAATCTTTCACAAAGATGCACGATGTACGGTACGACTTTAGTTTCAGAACAGCAACACGACTGCAACGATGTGAGTACACTAATTCTTTGTAAAAATACAAAGCAGTTAGGAGGAATGCAATCTAAGTTCAGTGTCTCTTACAGAACCACACTGCAGACTAGCATTCGCTGTTCTACAATTCTGGAAATTTTGAGTCAGATAATTATTGTTGGTATCTGTGACGTACAACGCTACTCACATGGCTTCATACCAGTGTGAATTTGTGTTCAGGTGATACGAAATGATGCGCATCTTCTGTACCATGTAAAAGTAGCAAACAACAGCTATGTTGGTGACGATATTTTTTTCGAGGCTCAGGATATGCCATAGTGACTCTCCTGCCTACCTTGTTCTCAGTTCAAATCATGTAACATACAGTTCTCCCTCCATTGGTTTCCTATCTCAAACTACTCGTTATCGAAAGCACATCGAGTAAATTGTCAGTGTGTAGACCAATTTTCACTAAGAAAATGTGTCTATTTGAAAACATCCTTTAATATCCGTCTCAGTTGCTATTAGTCATTTCTTCGTTGTGATTAGTTTCGGACCATCACGTCGTTTCCAAACCATGGTCGTAGCCGTAAGTGTAATCATACAGTTCACACCAACGTACTTTTATGTATCCAAATATTCATTATCACTGACCAGTAATCATTACATAGGTACAAAATGACATACTTCGTATGAGCATACAGTGTGAATTCTTTCCAACTGAATGCAGCAAACCTGTTGAACTTAATACGCGTAGAGCATATTGAGATGTCACGTAACATGATCCAGGGAGCATTAAAATAGCTAAACAAGCCATTATCACAGAAAAAACTTTCAACCTGCAGCAACACTGACGCTTATCGTGTGCCTCAGTAAAAAAGCAGTTGCCTCAGTCTTCAGCAAAGATTTCGTAATGAAATTCATTGGTCAGTTTACTCAAAATAATATCTATAATATTACTTGAAATACAGCTCTTCGGTTGCACAGGTAAAAAATTTTCAACTTTACCTAGGTTTCAACTGCATCAGACTGCTTCCAGTGCCAGGCCGCACGTGCGACCCTTAGCGGCGCGTCTTAATCAAGTTCTGCATTCCTAGAAAAATTTTATAATGTACAAATATATTTTTATCTTTAACGTGAGCACTGTTGCTCTAAACCATTTCATAACTATTAACTCTATGTAATGTAATTTTTTTTTTACTTCTGATGAAGGGTGCCTTAGAGCAGTTGAAACCTAGGTAAAGTTGAAAATTTTTTACCTGTGCAACCGAAGAGCTGTATTTTCAAGTAATATTATAAATTTCGCCTACGGTTGCTGCATTATCAGCCATGTTCAAAATTGCAAAATAATACCACTACTTGGTATCAGCCAAACAGCTCCATGCTTACGTACTTCAATTGAAATGTGAAAATTTTTGTTATGCTTTACCGTGACTATTAACAACGAATCTAACAACGTGTTTAATCTTACCAGTCACTGTTTCCTGCATTGCGTAACAAATTTCGGAGTTAGACGTCCGTCATCAAGTAAGCAAAATGTGATGGTACAATGCGACAGATTACTCCGAAGTCGTCGTCTTCAGTCCTGAGACTGGTTTGATGCAGCTCTCCATGCTACTCTATCCTGTGCAAGCTTCTTCACCTCTCAGTACCTACCGCAACCTATATCCTTCTGAATCTGCTTAGTGTATTCATCTCTTGCTCTCCCTCTACGATTTTTACCCTCCACGCTGCCCTCCAATACTAAATTGGTGAGCCCTTGATGCCTCAGAACATGTCCTACCAACCGATCCCATCTTCTGGTCAAGTTGTGCCACAAACTTCTCTTCTCCCCAAACCTGTTCAATACTTCCTCATTAGTTATGTGATCTACCCATGAAATCTTCAGCATTCTTCTGTAGCACTATATATATATATATATATATATATATATATATATATATATATATATATATATATATATATCTGTGTGTGTGTGTGTGTGTGCTGCAATCGTCGAAAGAGATTATTTGATATTTTTTTTATCATTTGACGCAGTTGTTATACTAAAGGAAACAAAAATATTCAATACATAGCACAGCAGAATGCTTACAAGTCCACAATAGTGCACCGAGTATATGAGGAGTATACACAGCCAAAATAATACTACATACATAGAGAAATAATGTTAAAAAGACAGGAAGTAACCGCTAACAAACCAATCCACGTCGCAGTGCCATACGTTGGCAATAATTCAAGGAAACTAAACAGTCTATTTAAAAAGACGAAAATAAAGCTGCTATTCTGTACCAATTATAACGTGAAGAAAAAAATAAAATCAGGGAAATAAAAAATCCTCATTACTTGAATCCAGGAATGTACAAAACCTCTTGAGACGATTGCACCAAATTCTGTGACGGACAAACAGGTAGAAATATCAGAACAAGGTTCAACGAACACACATGTAACTGTGAGGCCAATTATTCTACATTTTAAAAGCACCTACGAAACCAAAAACACAAAGCAGATGAAATGGAAGATGCAATAAAGGTTCTAAATAGGATACCCAAACGACATGCAATGAATATCCCGGAAGAGTTGGAAATGCACAGTCACACAGGCACGTTAATGAGCGCACAGAAATAAAGCATGAAGAAAACCTAGTAAACCTTATTGACATCCTTAATGGAAAAATACGACAGGTAGGAGACAATAGAATACTCAACACAAATCTCGTTGTACATGAAACGAAAAATTATAGTTCTACTATTTTTGTAATGTACTTATTAGTTCTATTTTCCGCGAGTAAAATTCATTGTGAACATAGAAACATCACCGGAGAAAACTATCAGACATACGTACGTGCTACGTAAATTTTATTATAAAGGTGAGCAGTAGGACTGAAAAAGACACTGCAGGGTGCAATATGTAATAACGTCACATCGTGTGAAACAAGTAAGCCATATAACATATTTGGCTATAGGCATAAGGAAAATACTTTTACTGTACATATTTACTAAAAATTATATCTTCATTGTAGAATCACCTGAAAATTTCAGAAATGCCTAAGCGAGTTCGTGACACACAAATAACGAAATAACAAAATATCAATAAAGAAGCAGCAAAAACTTGGGAGAATTTATGTAATACGTCGTTCTTCGATTGTCACGCGGTGAGGTCCCATGAGCAAGAAAATTTTTGGGTTTAATAGAGATCATGATGTACAATAATAGCTGCGAAACCGACATTGTTTAAGAACTACAATGTCCATACTCTATACTGATGCTATAAAAAGGTATTTGTCAGAAAGACAAATTGTAACTTCCACTCTGTTAACATCAAGAAGTCTATACAAAAAGTCACAAAAATTATGCAGTCAAAATAATTATGCAGTTAAATAAATTAAGCAACGACAGGTATATCTTTTCACAACCATAATATTAAAGACATCACTAGGGACATGGAAGCGATTTAAGTAGCTGCTAAGTATTTAGGTAATGCAGACTAATTACAAAGCGACACAGTAAAGTGACTGCTTAGGTGGTTAAAACAATATGCAATGCGGATCAGTCAGTAATACTGCAGACAGACAGATAGGACCCACTGTGTTATTCAAATGGTGCAAATGGCTCTGAGCAATATGGGACTTAACTTCTGAGGTCATCAGTCCCCTAAAACTTAGAACTACTTAAACCTAACTAACCTAAGGACATCACACATATCCATGCCCGAGGCAGGATTCGAACCTGCCACAGTAGCGGTCGCACGGTTCCAGACTAGCACCTAGAACCGCTCGGCCACCCCGGCGGCCACTGTATTATAATCTGACATTTGACCTGATGCAGGTAGCGTGCAATCATGCCATCTATTCATGTTTCAAATAAATTATTGCAGCACTTCTTTCTATACTAGAGGGGCAATAAACATTTCAACATTTTAAAAATGTTTATTGATGGCTTAATTTAATCTAAAATACGTAATTTCCTTTTCAGGCAAAGTCAAATGAAACACGCTTCATTCTAGTCCACTCCAAATTGCTTACTCTCACGAGACGCCAATAAAAGAGGAAAAATGTCTTGCCGTTTAATACAGAATATACACGCATCAAAAAAAGTTTTGCATCACCATGGTTCCCAGAATTCCAGAAGATAGACGTTGACTGTGGATATTGTACCACAGACACAGTCACTATGACTGTTCAGAGATATCACGGAACCCGCCCAAAGATGTAAACAGCGATGCATGAGCAGCGTCTATTAGACGGAGGGGGTCCAACAGCCGATCAGTTTCAGTTATTCCACCAGGAAGGAGATACACGGCTCGTGTTGTCTGTAGTTCAATCACGCCTAGACGGTCAGTACCGCGGTTCGATGGCGTCCGTGTTGCTACTTTGTGCCAGGAAGGGCTCTCGACAAGGGAAGTGTCAAGGCGTCTCGGAGTGAAACAAAGCGATGTTGTTCGGACCCAGGCCACCAAAGGGCTACTACTGCAGTGGATGACCGCTACCTACGGATTATGGCTCGGAGGAACTCTGACAGTACCGCCACCATATTGAATAATGTTTTTCGTGCAGACACAGGACGTCATGATACGACTAAAACTGTGCGCAATAGACTGCATGATGCGCAACCTCACTCCCGACGCCCATGGCGTGGCCCACCTTTGCAACCACGACACCATGCAGCGCGGTACAGAGGGCCCAACAGCATGCCAAATGGAGCGCTTAGGATTGGCTCACATTCTCTTTGACGATGAGTGTCGCATATGCCTTCAACCACACAATCGCCTTAGACACAATGTCCAGCGAGTGCATCAAGGTGGAGGTTCACTTAAGTTTTGGGGTGGCATTATGTGCGGCAGATGTACGCCGCTTGTGGTCATGGAAGGCGCCGTAACGGCTGTACGATATGTAAATGCCATCCTCCGACCGACAGCGCAACCATATTGGCAGCATATTGGGGAATCATTCGTCTTCATGGACGACAGTTCGCGCACCCATCGTGCACATCTTGTGAATGACTTCCTTCAGGATAACGACATCGATCGACTAGAATGGCCAGCATGTTTTCCAGACATGTGCCCTGTCGAACATACCTGGGATAGACTGAAAAGGGCTGTTTATGGACGACGTGACCCACCAACCTCTCTGAGTGATCTACACCGAATCGCTGTCGAGAATTGGGACACTGGACCAGCAGTGCCTTGATGAACTTGTGAATAGTATGCCACGACGGATACAGGCATGCATCAATGCAAGAGGACGTGCTACTGGGTATTAGAGGTACCGGTGTGTACAGCAATCTGGCCCACCACTTTTGAAGGTCTCGCTGTATAACATGCAATGTGTGGTTTTCATGAGAAATAAATCTGTCTTTTACAGTAAAATGAATACCCCTACCTGCATACAGGCCTTGATATAAGTCAACGGGGACAGTTGAAAATGTATGGCCCAGATCGAAACTCGAATCCGCGATCTCCTGCTTACATGGCAGACGCTCTATCCATCTGAGCTACTGAGGACACAGAGAATAGTGTGACTGCAGGGACTTATCTCTGGCGCGCCTCCCGTGAGACCCACATTCCCAAATTATTGTCCCGTACTATACAGGGTGTTACAAAAAGGTGGGCGGCAATGATGTTTATGTTGATCTCTATTCCAATTTTCTGAACAGGTTCCGGAACTTTCAGAACCGAGGTGATGCAAAACTTTTTTTGATGTATGTAGAATCTAAGACAGTAAAAGTCTATATGGGACGGAAATAGCAAAATGTGATGCACAGATACGGACAAACAAATGACTACGATTTAAGAAAAATTGGATGATTTTTTCAAGAGAAAGAGCTTCACAAATTCATCAAGTCAATAATGTGTTGGTCCACCTCTTGTCCTTATCGAAGAAGTTATTCGGTTCGGAAATGATTGATAGAGTTTTTGGATGCCCTCCTGAGGGATATCTTGCCACATTCTATCCAGTTCGCGCGTTAGCTCCTCAAAATCTCGAAATGGCTGGAGGACCCTGCTCTTAATGCCTCAAACATTCTCAGTTGGGGAGAGATCGAGTGACCTTGGTGGCCAAGCTAGGGTTTGGCAATCATTGGAATTTAAGTCCAAGATGGCTCCCCATAGAGGGCAAGGAAACGGAGGGTAGAATATAGTGGACGTACCGCTGTGCTATGAGGGTCCTGCAGATGACAACCAGTGCTATGAAAAGAAATGGCACCGTAGACCATCACTGCTGGTTGCCGAGTCGTATGGCTGGCGCCAGTCAGGTTGGTATTCCATTGCTGTGTGGAACGTCTCCAGATATGTCTTCGGCCTGGAATATTATTGAGTGGAGTGGGATTGTCTTCAGAAATGAGCCCACTTCTGTGTGCCAGTGAGCAGCAAACACGTGTCTGGAGACATCCAAGACAGTGGCGTTTTACCATCCTGCCTGTCGCCTACCATTTGGACCGACAACCAGGATTCATGAACTGATCCGCCGATTTTTTTTCATAGCGGGACCCCTTTATTAGTCATCCGCGGCAACATTTCAGCACAGCGGTACGTCGACGATATTCTACGCTCAATTTTGTTGCACTTCGTGACACTTATCTTGGGCTTATATTTCAGTAATATAATGCTCGCCCGCACACGCCGAGAATTCATCCAGCTTGTCCTTGCCTTTGTCAAATCCTTCGTTGGTCAGCATGGTCACCGGATGTCTTCCCGGCTGAGAATGTTTGGAGCGTTATCGACAGGGCCATCAACCAGCTCGGGTCTTTCTCTTGAATAAATGATGCAATTTGTGTGAAATCGTAATCATTTCTTTGTCTGTACATGTACGTCACATCAATCGATTTCCGTACCATTCAGATAATTCCTTCATGGTGCATAATTCCCCATCCTGCTCCGGAGGTCGAGAAATGTGCATCTGTTATCAACGAATAATCGTCTGAACCTCTGGTTTAGATCTTCCACTCGGCTCCATACCAAAGGATCACGGTCGACTCTGGGTACGATGCTATAAGTATTGAACTTACACATCAGAATCTAAGCGACAGGCTTCATTCATACCTGGAAGGCACTTTGCTGAAATGCCCGAATAAAGCTGCAGTTATCGAAATATCGCAGGCAACAGTGACCATTCTGTCATCCGTGGAGTCCCAGTCAAGAAACATGGCAGTTGACCTTCAGCTATGACAGAGCTCTACACGCTTTCGTGCTTTGTCCATGTAGTGGAAAACCTGAAAACGTTGCAGTTGCTCTGGAAGAACTGTAGATGGTCCCTCAGGAGATTACCTTAGAGCTTTATAGGGAGCAGCTGCTGATATTGGTCTCTGTAATTTTCCAAAAATAGAAATGTAAAATAAGAACTATGAGTCGACTGTAGTATGTCGGTTGTGTTGTATAGAAATATCGAATACATTTGACTGGAATACTCTCTTTCAAATTCTGAAGTTGTCAGGGGTAAAATACAGGGAGGGAAGAGCTATTTACAATTCGTACAGAAACCAGATGGCAGTTATAAGAGTCGAGGGGCATGAAAGGGAAGCAGCGGTTGGGAAGGGAGTGAGACAGGGTTGTGGCCTCTCCCCGGTGCTATTCAATCGGTATATTGAGCAAGCAGTAAAGGAAACAAAAGAAAAATTCGGAGTAGGTATTAAAATCCATGGAGAAGAAACAAAAACTTTGAGGTTCGCCGATGACATTGTAATTCTGTCAGAGACAGCAAAGGACTTGGAAGAGCAGTTGAACGGAATAGACAGTGTCTTGAAAGGAGGATATAAGATGAACATCAACAAAAGCAAAACGAGGATAATGGAATGTAGTCGAATTAAGTCGAGTGATGCTGTGGGAACTAGATTAGGAAATGAGACACTTAAAGTAGTAAAGGAGTTTTGCTATTTGGGGAGCAAAATAACTGATGATGGTCGAAGTAGAGAGGATATAAAATGTAGACTGGCAATGGCAAGAAAGCGTTTCTGAAGAAGAGAAATTTGTTAACATCGAGTATAGACTTAAGTGACAGGAAGTCGTTTCTGAAAGTATTTGTATGGGGTGTAGCCATGTATGGAAGTGAAACATGGACGATGAATAGTTTAGACAAGAAGAGAATAGAAGCTTTTGAAATGTGGTGCTACAGAAGAATGCTGATGATTAGATGGGTAGGTCACATAACTAATGAGAAGGTATTGAACAGAATTGGGGAGGAGTTTGGTGCACAACTTGACAAGAAGGAAAGACCGGTTGGTAGGACATGTTCTGAGGCATCAAGGGATCACAAATTTAGCATTGAAGGGCAGCCTGGAGGCTAAAAATCGTAGAGGGAGAGCAAGAGATGGATACACTAAGCAGATTTAGAAGGATGCAGGTTACAGTAAATACTGGGAGATGAAGAAGCTTGCACAGGATAGAGTAGCATGGAGAGCTGCATCATACCAGTCTCAGGACTGAAGACAAAAACAACAACATTCAGTGAAATATTTCAAACACGGACCAGTCTCGTTAATATGTCCACCACCTATGTTCGACGCCAGTGTGCAGTAATAATCCACAGACGGCAGGTGGCAGCAGCAGCAGTGGAGGATGTGAAAACGTGTCGTGGAGGCGAAAAACAGTGTAATGGTTGTAATCTTGGGGAATCGGAGTGATTTATCTGACGTCCAAAAGGACATGATCACTGGCTTTTCAGCCAAGGCTGGAAGCATTATCACAACGTCTGAGTCTGTAAACTGTGTGATACCATGATTAAAGTATGGCGTGCATGGCATACGCTATCCAAAATCGGCGAGAAGGCAATTGTGTCGCACGACGGGCAGTAGATGACAGGGATGGCCAACATCTGGAGAGATGTGTACGGGCGAATAGACATGCAATTGTTGAGCAACTGGCCGCCCAGATGAACCAAGAGGCTGCCACAACGTCTCCTCAACGACCGTTCAGCGAAAGGTGCTGTGTGTGGGCTAGCACAGCAGGCGCATGGTTCATGCAATCATGATGACTGTTGTTCTTCGACTACGAAGGCTGGAGTTTGCACGCTAGTACCAAAACGGGACGTCCACACAGTGGCGATAGGTGGTCTTTCCAGATGAATCACGTTTTATCCTCCATCAGACTGAAAGTAAACATCCCGCAACAATCGTCGTAAGAGTCCAGGTCGGAGGAGGTTGCGTTATCTGTATCTATATGGATACTCCGCTAATTACCTTCAGGTGGGCAGCGGAAAAAACGAACACCTGTATATTTCCGTGCGACCTCTGATTTCCCTTATTTTACTATGTGGTTGTTTCTCCCTATATTTTTTGGATTCGTAGGGAATATTGGTGACTGAAATTTCGTGAGAAGATCCGCCTCAACGAAAAAGCCTTTGTTTTAATGATGTCCACCCCTCATCCTGTATCTTTTCAGTGACACATTCTCCTCTACTTGGCGATAATACAAAACGTGCTGCGTTTGTTTCAACTTTCTCGTTGTACTTCGTCAATCCTATGTGGTAAGGATCCCACACCGCGCAGCAGTATCTTCAGTAGATATGTTACATTTTATAAGAGTTCTGCCAATAAAACGCAGTCTTTGGTTAGCCCTCCCCAGAACATTTTCTTGTTGTTGCTTCCAATTTAAGTTGTTCGTGATTGTAATTCCTAGGTATTTAGTTGAATATACAGCCTTCAGATTTGACTAAGTTATCGTGCAACCGAAGTTTAACGGAATTTTTTTAGCACTCATCCGGATAACCTCACACTTTTCGTTATTTAGGGTCAATTTCCAGTTTTAGCACCATTCAGATATCTTTTCTAAATGGTTTTGAGATTTGTTGCGATCTTCTGAAGATTACACTAGTCGATAAACGACAGCGTCATCTGAATACGCCGGCCGCTGTTGTCGAGTGTTTCTAGGAGTTTCAGTCCGGAACCACGCGGCTGCTACAGTCGCAGGTTCGAATTCTGCCTCGGGCATGAGTGTCTAAGTCTAGCGGACTGATGACCTCAGATGTTAGTGCTTAGAGCCATCTGTAAACAACCTATGACGGCTACTCAGATTGTCTCCTGAATTGTTTATATTGATAAGGAACAACAAAGGGCCTGTAAAGCTACCTTGGTGAACGCCAGAAATAACTTGTGTTTTACTCAATGACTTTCCGTCAATTACTACGAAATGTGACCTCCATGACAGGAAATTGCGAATTCAGTAGCATAATTGAGACGATATTCCATAAACACGCAATTTCACCACAAGCCGCTTGTGTGGTACAGTGTCAAAAGACTTCTGGAAATCTAGAAATACGGAATCAATTTGAAATCTCTTCTCAATACCACTCAACACTGTGTGAGTAAGGAGCTAGAAGTGTTTCACAAGAACGATGTATCTAAATCCATGTTGACTGTGTGTCAGTAGACCGTTTTCTTCGAGGTAATTCACAATGTTCGAACACAATATATGAATATCTACGTCAATGATACGGGCGTATAATTTAGTGGTTTACTTCTACTACCTTTCTTGAATATTGGTGTGACATGTCCAATTTTTCAAACTTTGGCTACGGATCTTTGTTGAGCGATCGGTTGTATATGATTGCTAAGTGTGGAGCTATTATATGAGCATACTCTGAAAGGAACCTAACTGGTGTACAGTCTGGACCGGAAGACCTGCTTTGTGAAGTGTTTGAAGTCACTTCACTGCTCCGAAGATATCTACTTCTAAGTTATTCATGTTGGCAGCTGTTCTTGATTCGAATTCTGGAATGTTTACTTCGTCTTCTTTGCTGAAGGAATTTCGGTAGGCTGTGTTTAGTAACTCTGATTTGGCAGCACTGTCGCGATAGTACTCCCACTGCTATCGTGCAGTGATCATGTCTTGCCGCTAGCATACTTCACATGCGACAAGAATGTCTTTGGATTTTCTGCCGGCTTCTGCTTTGGCCGGCTGATGCTGCTTTGCTGGTGGTTTAGAGAATGTTCCCGTGACGTTTGCTGGATGATCACATCATTCTGGTAGGCACAACGGATGAACACAAGTATGGCTCTGTCATTGGGGACCAAGTCCAACCCTATACGCGGCTTGTCGATCCTCAACATGCAGGTATCTTTCAGCAAGACAACTAAACGTGTACCGAGTGGGATGGTGCAATAGTTAGGGCACTGGACTCGCATTCAGGAAAATGGTATTTCTAACATGTATCAAGCTAACCTGATTTAGGTTTTCCGTGATTTCCCTAAATCGCTCAAGGAAAATTCCAGGATGGTTCCTTCGACAGGGCATTGCAGCTTTCTTTCTCCATCCTACACTAATCCGAGGGTGTACTCCGTTTCTAATGAACTCGTTGTGGATGGGACGTTAAACACTAATCTCCTCCTCCTCCACAGCGCAACGTGTCACACAGCTCACAGTGTGTGCGCCTGGTTGGAAGAGCTAAGGGACGAGTTTGCCGTACTCCCTTGATTACCAGACTTGCAGGATCCAAACCCAATCGAAAATCTTTGGGACCACCACGACTGGGCTGCTTGTGCCATGGATCCTCAACCGAGACATCTAGCCCAGCTGGTCGCGGCACTGGAGTCGTCACTGCTCCACAGCCCTGTTCGTACCTTTCACAACCTCACCGACTCTCTTACCGCACGGCTCGCAGTGGTACGCGTTGATTGCTTATAACAGGCGGTCACACTGATGTGACCTGACAGTGGGTATGCAACGTAGCCGACATATTCCTCGCGGGAGAAATATGCAACTGAATTGCTACTTAAAATACACTCCTGGAAATGGAAAAAAGAACACATTGACACCGGTGTGTCACACCCACCATACTTGCTCCGGACACTGCGAGGGGGCTGTACAAGCAATGATCACACGCACGGCACAGCGGACACACCAGGAACCGCGGTGTTGGCCGTCGAATGGCGCTAGCTGCGCAGCATTTGTGCACCGCCGCCGTCAGTGTCAGTCAGTTTGCCGTGGCATACGGAGCTCCATCGCAGTCTTTAACACTGGTAGCATGCCGCGACAGCGTGGACGTGAACCGTATGTGCAGTTGACGGACTTTGAGCGAGGGCGCATAGTGGTCATGCGGGAGGCCGGGTGGACGTACCGCCGAATTGCTCAACACGTGGGGCGTGAGGTCTCCACAGTACATCGATGTTGTCGCCAGTGGTCGGCGGAAGGTGCACGTGCCCATCGACCTGGGACCGGACCGCAGCGACGCACGGATGCACGCCAAGACCTTAGGATCCTACGCAGTGCCGTAGGGGACCGCACCGCCACTTCCCAGCAAATTAGGGACACTGTTGCTCCTGGGGTATCGGCGAGTACCATTCGCAACCATCTCGATGAAGCTGGGCTACGGTCCCGCACACCGTTAGGCCGTCTTCCGCTCACGCCCCAACATCGTGCAGCCCGCCTCCAGTGGTGTCGCGACAGGCGTGAATGGAGGGACGAATGGAGACGTGTCGTCTTCAGCGATGAGAGTCGCTTCTGCCTTGGTGCCAATGATGGTCGTATGCGTGTTTGGCGCCGTGCAAGTGAGCGCCACAATCAGGACTGCATACGACCGAGGCACACAGGGCCAACACCCGGCATCATGGTGTGGGGAGCGATCTCCTACACTGGCCGTACACCTCTGGTGATCGTCGAGGGGACACTGAATAGTGCACGGTACATCCAAACCGTCATCGAACCCATCGTTCTACCATTCCTAGACCGGCAAGGGAACTTGCTGTTGCAACAGGACAATGCACGTTCCGCATGTATCCCGTGCCACCCAACGTGCTCTAGAAGGTGTAAGTCAACTACCCTGGCCAGCAAGATCTCCGGATGTGTCCCCCATTGAGCATGTTTGGGACTGGATGAAGCGTCGTCTCAGGCGGTCTGCACGTCCAGCACGAACGCTGGTCCAACTGATGCGCCAGGTGGAAATGGCATGGCAAGCCGTTCCACAGGACTACATGGAGCATCTCTACAATCGTCTTCATGGGAGAATAGCAGCCTGCATTGCTGCGAAAGGTGGATATACACTGTACTAGTGCCGACATTGTGCATGCTCTGTTGCCTGTGTCTATGTGCCTGTGGTTCTGTCAGTGTGATCATGTGATGTATCTGACCCCAGGAATGTGTCAATAAAGTTTCCCTTCCTGGGACAATGAATTCACGGTGTTCTTATTTCAATTTCCAGGAGTGTATTTTTAATATATCTTTTGTCTTTCAGTTCCAGTTGCAAATTTTTTTATTGATCATGACTATTTTGTGCCTTCCTGGATCATTCTGTATAGGAACTAGAAACAGAATACTCTGGGATGCATAGTGTGGCATGACGTTTGTGTTGCAAGATGATGAGACAATGGAGTGCGTGAAACGCGATGCCGCCACGTCTATTATCGATCAGCACCCAAATGGTCCCCTAGCTTAAGGTTGCCATCCGACAGTGTCATATGCCCTCACTCCACTGCGGAGAGGTTTGGAATTACGACATGAGAGCCAAGATTGGTTTCAGCAACTTTACGCAACCGTATTTCCTCCCCTTGCCAGCAAAATTAAGCAGGTACCATAGGGACACGAGCGAGCTACCTCCGAGTTGAGTGCCACTGCACTTATGTGCCTTAGCGATATCGACTTCTCAGGTGATTGGTTACTCTCTGGATCAATGTCAGCGTAACCCAGCTCACTAGTATATACTACCTGACCAAAACCATCTGGACATTAATTATCGTACATAACTATGGGGTGCGTCCTCCTTTCGGCATTACGACACCTTGAACTCGGCTGGAGGCACTTTAAATGAGGTGTCTGAATGTCTGAGGAGGAATGGTAGACCATTCTTCCACAAGAGCCGAAGTAAGGTAGTGGCGTCGGACGATGGGCTCTGCAGAAAAGTTCTGACATAGAAGGTGATGCGTTGGTTTCCGGTTGGGATGCTGGGCAGGCCAGTCCAATTCAGGAATGTTATTCACCACAAACCATTCCCTCTCCGATTCTGCTTCATGCTGTATCGTGGTTTTACAGACACTAATCGAGTCATTTCTCTACCCAACCTCCCCCCCCCCCCCCCCCTTCCAGTACACAATGTTGTAAAACGCGTATATGTCCGTATAATTCCACATTCAACGTTTCCTAAAGCTCTGTCAGGAGACGACATCATAACCACGAGAAAAACCATCATAGTGTATTATGATCTCATTATCTGCTCCTTACTTCACTGCTGGCATTGCGCATGAGGGCAAGTGACGTAATCCAGGCATTCACCAAACCCAAACACTCCCATCGGACTGCTGCAGGTTATAGCGTGGTTCATCACATCATATTATTAAAACATATAAAAATACATAGAAAGAAGGATCCTTTATTGTATGATTATATGATAGCGCAACAAACACAGGTAGCAGTTACTTCTGTAAAATATCTGGAAGTATGCGTGCGGAACGATTTGAAGTGGAATGATCATATAAAATTAATTGTTGGTAAGGCGGGTACCAGGTTGAGATTCATTGGGTGAGTCCTTAGAAAATGTTGTCCATCAACAAAGGAGGTGGCTTACAAAACACTCGTTAGCCCTATACTTGAGTATTGCTCATCAGTGTGGGATCCGTACCAGGTCGGGTTGACAGAGGGGAGAGAGACGCTCCAAAGAAGAGCGGTTCGTTTCGTCACAGGGTCAAAGAAGAGCGGTGCGTTTCGTCACAGGATATTTGGTAACCGTGATAGAATTACGGAGATGTTTAGCAAACTCAAATGGCAGACATTGCAAGAAAAGCGCTCTCCATCGCGGTGTAGCTTGCTGTCTAGGTTTCGAGAGGGTGCGTTTCTGGATGAGGTATCGAATATACTGCTTCCCCCTACTTACACCTCCCGAGGAGGTCACGAATGTAAAATTAGAGAGATTCGAGGGCGCACGGAGGCTTTCCGGCAGTCGTTCTTCCCGCGAACCATACGCGACTGGAACAGGAAAGGGCACGTAAGGTGCCCTCCGCCACACATCGTTCGGTGGCTTGCGGAGTATAAATGTAGGTGTAGATCACTCGCTTCTAGTCATCCAATGTCCAGTGGCACTGCTCTTTACACAACCTGGAGCGTTGCAGCGTATTCACTACACAAATGTGTGGATTACGAGGAGATGTTCGACAGTTGTACTCCATTCTTTTGAACTACCTTCGCACAGGCATTGTGCTAGCTGGACTGTTCTGAACTAACGAGTGATACCTTCAACTGATTCCATTTGTTCTTTACAACCGCCGCGCGGGATTAGCCGAGCGGTGTAAGGCCATGCGGTCTTGTACTGTGCGGTTGGTCCCGGCTGAGGTTCGAGTCCTCTCTCGGGCATGGGTGTGTGTGTGTTTGTCCTTAGGATAATTTAGGTTACGTAGTGCGTAAGCTTAGGGACTGATGACCTTAGCAGTTAACTCCCATAAGATTTCACACACATTTGAACATTTCTTTACAACCATCCACTGCATTGCCCGACGGTCCATAGTTCTTGGTGTAAATGCGATTTTCCTTCGAGTTTCTACTTCACAGTCACATCACCAGTTTGCCGAAATGGGCGGTTTTAGAATTGCTGAAATGTTGCTAATAGATCTGTTAGTCAGGTGACACCCAGTGGCTAGATGACATTCGAAACCAATGATCCCTCCTTCCCAACTCACTTTGCTTCTACTGCTTCTTCACCGACAACACAATGTTCCCTCTTCCGTTCATGCTGATGGATGCGCCTCTTGTGATATCGAACGGTTAATTCCGTATTACTTAATTGTTTCTCGATACTTTTATTACACAACTTACGTTACGCTGAGTTCACTCGTCCATGACGTAATTCATTAGATTACTACTGATGGGAGAAGCATTTGTAAACAAAAAATCATTGTCAGTAAAAAGAAATGTGTAGCAGTGGCACCCCGTTCACAAGAATGCCAGCGAATGTTGTCGGCTACATTCCGAAACTATCTGCAGTGTGTAATCTAATGAAATCAACGGCAGTTAACAGTAATGTCTTCAGATAATAAAGATGTTAAGAGTCCTTACTTTAGCGTCATTCCAGAAAAGTACACTGTGTCTTTGAAGCTTGATTAACCTTTGCAGTTTCTTTTTATTTTCGTTAATTGTGCGCAAGAACATAAATGGATGACACCGAGTCTAACCACGTTTAGCCACAGATATGAACTAACAGTTAAAACCTTGCCCAGAGACCTATGCTAAATGTTACACATTTTCACAAAGACTCATTTATTTATTTTTATTTATTTATTTATGAAGTTGCGTACGTCTATGTAAACTTAGTTTATAGAATGCTAATTAAAAGTCTGTGAACAGGAGAAAACTAAAAAATTAGCAAAACATAAAAAATTGTGAGAGAGTGTATGAATAAATAACATACGAGTACCACAGAGTGACAAGGTATGTACTTTGAATTTCCTGTGTTTTACTGGCAGCATAGTTCTTAAGTTTCGTGCCCGTTTTTCTGTTTCAGAAATTTAATCTTGGATGTTGTACGTGCGAATTCATTCAGGCTCTTGCACAGTAGTTTCTCTCTTGTTATGTTTTGAATAAAAGCGCCCGTTAGTGCAGTAAGCCAGTGAGTCAGACCGCTGCTGTGCACATACCCAGAGCAGCAAATTACGTCCTCAGCTTTCCTTGTGTTTTACTAACAGCATATTTCATTACTTGTGAACAGCCAGCTACCCCAATCATTAAGGCATCAGCGTCCATTTGTGACACATCAGGAGGGTAGCAAGTTGCATGCCTAGCTTTACCTAGGCTACTGTCTGCTTTTGTAGTTTCCTTCCTCAGTTAGCTTTGCTACTATATGTAAGATGTGTGATTGCTGTCAGCGGAAGCAGTGGGAGCTGGCCACAGTCCGCAAACAGTTGGATGAGCTTGTGGATGCGGTCATCCGCCTTTAGGTTGCTGCTTCGGGGTGTAGCGGTGTGGAGAACCTGGCGCGTCGCATGAGACACCGCAGGCACAGAATAGAAAGTATACAGAACGGAAAGCAGAGGTCGGGTCGATTGATTTGTATGAAATCATGCATTGCGTTTGAAACCGAGTAAATGCGAAACAATAGCTGCTTACTAATAAGGCTCAAAATGGTCATTCTTACGAAACGGAACTAATACAACCGACTAAATGGAAACTTTTACCAAAGTAAATGCTAATGAAACAAGTTGTGGAAGTTTGTAATTAAAAACTTATCACATATGCTTTTCAGTTCGTTAATGTTCACGTGTACAAGTTGTGAATTGGCACTGCTATTACCTTTAGGTGCCAGTGCAGCAACTTTTTTTAAAAAAATATCGGTTCTTCCTTGCAGCACATTTATTTCACTTCTTAATTCTTGTTTTCTGAGACTTTTAGCTGTTAAACCATATTTACTTCCAACAGAAAGAACTGTCCTACGGCACTCTGTAGGTGTTTCAGTGTTGCAATTTTCTTTCACGATTTCAGCCTGATGTACTATTTACTTGCGTTTCTGGGTGAACAGTCATTCACAACGATTGAAAGCCGTCCGAAATTAATGCGAAATAAATTGACATTCTTGGATAGCCGAAGTGATTAATGCGACTCCTCGCGATAAGCGGAAAATCGTGGTTCCATTCCCAGTCCAAGAGAAATTTCCATATGTCACTAATAGGCAGCACGTCTTTACCTAACAGAAGTGGTGCCAAGATATTCGCAGTCACCGAATTTATTTTGAATTAACATAGGTATTACACTGAGGTGACAAATGTCATGGGGAATCTCCTAATATCGTATTGGACCTTCTTCTGGCTGCGTAGCGTAGAAGCACGATGGGGCATGGACCCAACAAGTCACTGGCAGTCCTTTGCGGAAATAATGATCCATGCTGCCTCTGTAGCCGTTCATAATTGCTAAAGTGTTGCCAGTGCAGGATTGTGTGCAAGAACTGACCTCTCGATTATGTCCCATAAATGTTCAATGGGATTCATGTCGGGCAATGTGAGTGGCTAAATCATTCGCTCGATTTGTTCAGAATGTTCTTCAAACCAATCGCGAACAATTGTGGCCCGGTGACATGACTCATTATCATCCATAAAAGTTCCTAGTTGTTTGGGGACCTGAAGTCATGAATTGCTCCAAATGGGTTGCAACTAGCAGTACATAAGCATTTCCAGTCAATGGTCGTCTCAATTGGCCCAGAACGCAGTCTTTTGCATGTAAACACAGCCCACACCTTTTTTGATCCACCATCAGCTTGCTCAGTGAATTACTGACAACTTGATTCCATGCCTTCACGGGCCTGTGCCACACTCGAACCATACCATCAGCTTGTGCCAACTGAAATCGGGACTCAGCTGACCAGGCCGCAGTTTTTTCAGTCATCTAGGGGCCGCTCCTGTTCCTTATTTATATAAATGATATGCCCTCTAGTATTATGGGTAACTCTAAAATATTTCTGTTTGCTGGTGACACTAGCTTGGTAGTAAAGGATGTTGTGTGCAACATTGACTCGGTTTCAAGGAGAGCAGTACATGACCTCAGTTCATGGCTTGTAGAAAATAAACTAACGTTAAATCACGGTAAGACTCAGTTTTTACAGTTCCTAACACACAATTCAACAAAACCTGGCGTTTTAATCTCACAGAACGGGCATATGACTGGTGAAACTGAAAAGTTGAAATTCCTAGGTGTTGAGATAGATAGTAAGCTGCTTTGAAATCCCACGTTCAGGATCTTATTGAAAGACTTAATACCGCCATTTTCACTATTCGAACGGTATCTAAAGTGAGTGATATTTCGACACGTAAATTAGTCTACTTTGCTTATTTTCATTCACTTATGTCGTATGGTGTTATGTTTTGGGGTAACTCTTCCCATTCTAGAACGATGTTTTTGGCTCAGAAACGGGCGGTTCGGGCAATAAGTGGTGTGAGTTCACGAACCTCTTGTCGACCTCTGTTCACAAGTCTGGGTATTTTGACATTGGCCTCTCAATATGTATATTCCTTAATGTCGTTTCTTGTTACCAATATTAGTTTATTTCCAACAATAAGTAGCTTTCACTCGGTTAATACTCGGCAGAAATCAAACCTCCATTTGGATCGGACTCCCTTAACTCTTGCGCAAAAAGGTGTGCAGTATACTGCTGCATCCATTTTCAATAAGCTGCCACTCGAATTCAAAAATCTTAGCAGTAATCCACGTGCTTTCAAATTGAAACTGAAGAGTTTCCTCATGGGTCACTCCTTCTATTCTGTCGAGGAGTTCCTTGAATAATTAAGATGATTCTCATTGTATTGCTGATAGCGTTTGTTCAAACTTATGGATTGATTTTCTTTCAGGTTCATGAACATTTATTTTTATCTGTTATTACTTTTTATATTGTAAGTTCATGTACTGACACGTTCCATGACTTTGGAGATTTGCTCCTCAATTTGGTCCTACGGAACTTGACATTTAAATAAAAAAATAAAAATAAAAATATGTCACGTTTCCAGGATAGACGCTGCAGAGGAGGTCTTGCTGTAACAAAGACACTGCTGCAACAGCCCAATAACGGCTAATTTCGCTGCACTGTCCTAATGCATACGTTTTTCGCACGTCTCTCATTGATTTCTGCGTTCAAGCAGCGTTGCTTGTCTGTTAGCACTGTCAACTCAGTGCATACGCCGCTGCTCTCTGTCAGTAAGTGAAGGCCTTCAGCCACTTAGTTGTTCGTGATGAGAAGTAATGCCAGAAATGTGGTATTGTCGGCACACTCTTGACGCTGTGGATCACGGAATATTAAATTCCCTATCGATCTCCGAAATGGAATGTCCCATGTGTGTAGCTGCAACTACCATTCCAAATTCGAAGTCCATTTATTCCCATCCTGCAGCCATAATGATGTCGGAAATGATGTCGGAAACATTTTCAGATGAATTACCTGAGTACCGATGACAACTGCACCTATGCACCAGCCTTTTTGTGTCTTGTGTACACAGTATGTATCTGTGCATATTGCTATACAATGACTTATATCACCTCAGTGTACCTTAAATGAAGTATAAATTCATAAAAATGTCTTGAATTAGGCCCAGACCTTAACTTCTAAAAATGTCTTGAATTACGCCCAGACCTGTAAGTTCACTGTAACATATTATGTAATGTGCATCATATTCATTTAATAAATGACGACTGATAAGTCTTCCAAAGAAACGTTGGTCAGGCTTTCTCTTAAATAAGACATTCGTTTCACCTTTCCCGTTATGTAACTCTTCGTGTGGAATATCTTCTTCTTCATCATCATACTCTTCCTGGAATATGTACAACAGTAAATCGCGATCTCTAATTGAAAAAAAAGTGTATCTACTTGCGCGAACTGTTCACTTCTGGGCTGCAGTCTACTTGGGCTGTGGCGACATGTGACTTTCCTTCTAACTTTAAAAAGCAATTCGGTATGTTAGCTACACTTAGTTTCCGGCAAAGTATCACCAAAATGAATCAGTTGTAAAGTGGCCAAGAACCACATTTTTCACTGCAAACACTTTAAATTTTATGCTACAGAGTACTAGTTAATTAAGTTATCCATTAACTGTGCCGAATATCGAAAATGTAGGCACTTCATCATTGAGCTGTGATTTAAAACTATAAGCTGCGGAAGAAATCAATTTTGTGCCGCAATTAGTTTCCTCAGAATAGAATGAGAAGCCTTACACACATCAATGAAGAAAACGTGCAGATGTAAAATGAGTCGTTTCTAATTTTTAAAGAAAAAGAAGAACCCCTACCGAAAAACTTACTACAGGAGTTGATATTTTTTTGCTTAATTTACATACAGTATTTTTTACAGTATGATGAGCTTTTGCTCCTTACTGCAAGAAAATCGAACTCACTTTTCTCGTGTACTGCTACCAGCCGCTTTGTGGGATCCGCTCATTACATTCCTATGTCGTCTTTTTCTCTTACTGCTGCTCATTATATATTTCTAACTTCAACAGAACCGCAAACAACTGTTAACTTGTAGGTAAGCCCAGCAGCTAAAATGATGAATTATTAAAGTAAACAAGATTTATCCGTCCGCCTTTGGCTTCAAACACAGCTGTTTACACTTTTCAGTATGGTAGATATCACGCATCCGCAACGAATGCATGGACTGCAGCCGAGTTTCTGTTCTGTATCCTCTCTATTCTGTGCCCCAGGTGTCACTCGCTTCGCCCGCGTGCTCTGCTGCCGAGGCACCTCCTAATGTACTATACGTGGTGGATCCATCCTCATAGCACGGCGAGTGGCGGGTGGTAACGCATTTGAATCGCTCGAGGCAGAGGTCCCGTGTGAAGGCTGGCAGTCTGGCCTCGCAAATTCGCCCTGAGAGTGAACAGGTGGCCGTTTTTTCAGCATGGTCAGAGCAGGCACATGCGGGCGGAGTTTTGAGTTGTGGCTCATGTCGGCATTAACGACGCATATCAAATGGCC
Organism: Schistocerca gregaria; assembly: GCF_023897955.1. Classification (NCBI taxonomy): domain Eukaryota; kingdom Metazoa; phylum Arthropoda; class Insecta; order Orthoptera; family Acrididae; genus Schistocerca; species Schistocerca gregaria. The sequence continues at coordinate 513,592,210 of NC_064921.1, read as the reverse complement.
ACCCTCAGTCCATACAGGGATCAGGCGGAAGTCGTGAAGGCTGATGGCATCGCGTCGGGATGCGAGATATGTTCCCAATTTGCAGCACTGTTTCTAAAGTTGGTTCAAATGGCTCTGAGCACTATGCGACTTAACTTCTGCGGTCATCAGTCGCATAGAACTTACAAGGGAACCTCCCCATCGCACGCCCCTCAGATTTAGTTTTAAGTTGGCACAGTGGATAGGCCTTGAAAAACTGAACACAGATCAATCGAGAAAACAGGAAGAAGTTGTGTGGAACTACGAAAAATAAGTAGTTCATGTGCAAGATAGGCAACATCAAGGCTGATGTAAGCTCAGGAGCCCCGTGGTCCCGTGGTTAGGGCGAGCAGGTGCGGAACGAGAAGTCCTTGGTTCAAGTTTTCCCTCCAGTGAAAAGTTTAATTTTTTATTTTCAGTTTATGTGAAAAAATCTTATGTTTTCATCACTTTTTTGGGGAGTGATTATCACATCTACATGAAAACCGAAACCGGGTGAGGTGGAAGAATCTTTTTACCAGTTCGCCAAGTGTACAAGTTAGGTGGGTCGACAACATATTCCTGTCATGTGACGCACATGCCGTCACCTGTGTCGTATACAATATATCAGACGCGTTTTCCTGTGGAGTAATCGGTTGACCTATGACCTTGCGATCAAATGTTTTCGGTTCCCATTGGAGAGGCACGTCCTTTCGTCTACTAATCGCACGGTTTACCGGTACGGTCGCAAAACACAGACACTAAACTTATTACAGTGAACAGAGACGTCAATGAACGAACGGACTGATCATAACTTTGCGAAAATAAAGAAATTAAACTTTTCACTGGAGGGAATACTTGAACCAAGGACCTCTCATTCCGCAGCTGCTCACGTTAACCATGGGACCACGGCGCTCCTGAGCTCACATTTGCCTTGATGTTGCTTATATTATACATGGACTACTCAGTTGGTATATTTTGCTTATTTTTTCATAGTTCCACACAACTTCTTCCTGTTTTCTCGATTGATCTGTGTTCAGTTTTTCAAAGTCTATCCAGTGTGCCTACTTATATCTAAATCTGAGGGGGGTGCGATGGGGAGGTTCCCTTGTTAGAACTAATTAAACCTAACTAACCTAAGGACATCACACAAATCCATGCCCGAGGCAGGATTCGAACCTGCGACCGTAGCGGTCACTCGGTTCCAGACTGTAGCGCCTAGAACCGCACGGTCAGTCCGGCCGGCTTTTTAAAGTTGATCGAGGTCCTTTGGTTTCGGGTCGAGTAGAGGGTCTCAACCTAAGGGTTCGTAGATTCTCTGACTGTCTCGGCTGCAGATTTCTACTCATGCGTTATCGAGTCGGGATTTGTAGTACTTCCCTTGATACATCAGGGGTGCACTACACAAAGGACAAAGGAAGCAGCTACTCAGGCAGAAGAATGCTTGTGGAGTTCACATGGGGGGGGGGGGGGGGTGTTTAAGCTAGGCGATAGTTTCGAGGTTCTCTAATGAACACTCGTCTGTCGATATTCAAAAAGGGAAGACAGGCCGTGTTCTAGTAAAGATACTTCGGCTAAATTTGTCAAATGGTTCAAATGGCTCTGAGCACTATGGGACTTAACATCTGTGGTCATCAGTCCCCTATAACTGAGAACTACTTAAACCTAACTAACTTAAGGACATCACACACATCCATGCCCGAGGCAGGATTCTAACCTGCGACCGTAGCGGTCAAGCGGTTCCAGACTGAAGCACCTAGAACCGCACGGCGACACCGGCCGGCTATATTTGTCAGTAAATTGTTGTATTCGAAACAAAGTTTCCGAATTTACTGCCATCCATGATAGTTCTCTCGCTCAAATTATCCTTGGGACCGAAAGCTGGCTGAAACCCGAAGTAGAAAGCTCTCAGATATTTAGCTAGTCATGGAACGTATATCGGAATGACAGATTAGAGGCCATAGAAGGTGGAGTGTTCCTTGCAGATGAAAAAATATTGTCTGCATTGAGGTATAAATTGAGTGTGACAGTGAAGGTATCTGGTCACGTATAACTGAACTAAGTGAAACCAAGTTAACTGTTAAACGTTTACACCTCCCCATTTCGCTGTGACAGTTCTAGAGATATTCAAAGGAAGTCTACTATCAGTAGCTCGTAAATGCCCAGATGATTGCAATACTATTTGGGAGCCGGGCGGCGTGGCCGAGCGGTTATAGGCGCTACAGGCTGGAACCGCGCGACCGCTACGGTCGCAGTTTCGAATGCTGCCTCGGACATGGATGTGTGTGATGTCCTTAGGTTAGTTAGGTTTAAGTAGTTCTACGTTATAGGGGACTGATAACCTCAGCAGTTAAGTCCCATAGTGCTCAGAGCCATTTGAACCAACTATTTGGAGGCGACTCTAACCTAAGGAGTAGAGACTGGGACGTCTATGGATTCAATGTGGGAGGTACAGACAGACAGTCTTGCATTGTACTTGTGAACACGTTTTCTGACAACAGTCTTGAGCAGCTAGTTCGACAGCCCATACTCACCTGCACATATCGGCAGCGTCATTATAGAGACGAGGATTAGTGATTACGATATAATTATAGTAACAACGGTTAACGAAGTTAATAAATCACTCAAGAACACTAGGAGAGTGTTTCTGCCAGAAAAAGCATTTCACGTAGACAGTGCACTGACGTCATTTAATGCCAGCAGAGACGGACGCACAGGAATTATGGTCAAAATTTATTAGGAAAATGCTGAGGGTGCAAAGGCTGTAACGCTCTCGGTTCAGAAGAGAACGCTCGGTAACGACAGGCAAAATATACTGGAGATAAGTGCCTCTGTGGAAATCTCTACGCCGGCCGGAGTGGCCGATCGGTTCTAGGCGCTGCAGTCTGAAACCTACCGACAGCTACGGTCGCAGGTTCGAATCGTGCCTCGGACAATGATGTGTGTGATGTCCTTAGGTTGGTTAGGTTTAAGTAGTTCAAGTTCTAGGGGATTAATGACCTCAGAAGTTGTCCCATAGTGCTCAGAGCCATCTGAACCATTTTTTTGAAAGCTCTACGCGCGAAGTGTACAAGTACCCCCGTCATATCCTTGCAAAATATCTGGCCGAGGAACCGAGAAGATTTTGGACCTATGTAAAATCGGTAAGGTTGTCTAAGGCTTCCATCCAGTCGGTAGTTAATCTGTTTGGTTTGGCACTTGAAGAGATAAGTGAAATCTGAACCTTTAAATTTCGCGTTTAAGAAATCTTTCACACTGGAGAATCGTACAAACGTACCGCCTTTTGACCGTCAGACAGACTCCTGTATGGATGACATAGTAATAAGCATCTCTGGCACAGAGAAACAACAGAAAACGTTGATAACAAATACGTCATCAGTTCCGGATGGCATTCCACTTCGGTTTTACAGAAAATTCTCTAAGTGTTTGGCTCCTTACCTAGTTTGCATTTATCGCGAATGTCTTACCGAACGAAAAGTCACAAGCAACTGGAAAAAAGCGCAGATGACTCCTTTATTTAAGAACAGAGAAGAATGGACCCACAAAATTACAGACCAATATTCCTAACACAGTTTGCTGCGGAATCCTTGAACATATTCTCTGTTCGATTACAGTAAATTTTATTGCTACCGAGAAACGTACGTTCACATAGCAGAACGGCTTTAGTAAGCACCGCTCGTGCAGACCCCGTCTTGCTCTTTTCTCCCATGATATGCTGCAAACTGTGGATGAAGGAGACTGACAGATTCAATATTATCTAGATTTCTGGAAGTCATTTGATACGGTTCCCCATTGCAGATGGTTAACGGAAGCACGAGCATACGGAGTAGGTTCTCAGATATGTGAGTCGCTCGAAGATTAACTGAGCAATATGTTGTTCCCAAAGGTGAGTGTTCATCAGAGACAAGAGTATAATCAGGAGTGTTCCAGGTAAGTGTGACAGGACCGCTATTTTTTTCTATATATATAAATAATCTCGCGGACAAGGTGGGCAGCAGTCTGCGGTTATTTGCTGATGATGTAGTGTACGGTAATGTGTCGAAGCTGCGCTGTCGTAGGAGGAAACAAGATACCATAGACAACGTTTCTAGTTGGTGTAATGAATGGTAGCTACTTCTGAATGTAGAAAAATATAAGTTAACTTGGATGAGTAGGAAAAAGGAACCTGTAATGTTCAAATACAGCATTACTAGTGTTCTGAGCGTAAGGTTGAAAGGCATTATGAAACGGGAATAGCATGTGAGAATTGTGGTAGGGAAGGGGAATGGTCGAATTCGGTTTATTGGGACAATTCTGGGAAAAAGTGGTTCATCTGCAAAGAAGACAGCATATAACACTCTAGTGCGACCTACTCTTCAGTTCTGCAGAACTTTTTCGAATCTTTTTCAAATTCTAAAGGTGGCAGGGGTAAAGTACAGGGAGCGAAAGGCTGTTTGTAATTTGTACAGAAACCAGATGGCAGTAATAAGAGTCGAGGGGCATGAAAGGGAAGCAGTGGTTGGGAAGGGAGTGAGACAGGGTTGTGGCCTCTCCCCGATGTTATTCAATCTGTATATTGAGCAAGCAGTAAAGGAAACAAAAGAAAAATTTGGAGTAGGTATTAAAATTCATGGAGACGAAGTAAAAACTTTGAGGTTCGCCGATGACATTGTAATTCTGTCAGAGACGGAAAAGGACTTGGAAGAGCAGTTGAACGGAATGGACAGTGTCTTGAAAGGAGGATATAAGATGAACATTAACAAAAGCAAAACGAGGATAATGGAATGTAGTCAAATTAAATCGGGTGATGCTGAGGGAATTAGATTAGGAAATGAGACACTTAAAGTAGTAAAGGAGTTTTGCTATTTAGGAAGTAAAATAACTAATGATGGTCGAAGTAGAGAGGATATAAAATGTAGACTGGCAATGGCAAGGAAAGCGTTTCTGAAGAAGAGAAATTTGTTAACATCGAATATAGATTTATGTATCAGGAAGTCGTTTCTGAAAGTATTTGTTTGGAGTGTAGCCATGTATGGAAGTGAAACATGGACGATAACTAGTTTGGACAAGAAGAGAATAGAAGCTTTCGAAATGTGGTGCTACAGAAGAATACTGAAGATAAGGTGGATAGATCACGTAACTAATGAGGAGGTATTGAATAGGATTGGGGAGAAGAGAAGTCTGTGGCACAACTTGACTAGAAGAAGGGATCGGTTGGTAGGACATGTTTTGAGGCATCAAGGGATCACAAATTTAGCATTGGAGGGCAGCGTGGAGGGTAAAAATCGTAGAGGGAGACCGAGAGATGAGTACACTAAGCAGATTCAGAAGGATGTAGGTTGCAGTAGGTACTGGGAGATGAAGCAGCTTGCACAGGATAGAGTAGCATGGAGAGCTGCATCAAACCAGTCTCAGGACTGAAGACAACAACAACAACCAGGACGGATGAAAGAAGATATCGAACACATCCAGAGGCAGCAGCTAGATTTGTTACTGGTAGGTTCGAGTAATACACAAGTGTCACGGAGATGCTTTGGGAACTCAAATGGTAATCCCAGGGGAGGGAAAGAGGCGGGGGTAGGAGACGTTCGTTTCGAGAAAAACTGTTGAGAACATTTTGAGGACCGATATTTGAAGCTGACTGCAGAAAGATTCTACATTTCGCATAAGGACCACGAATACAAGATACGAGAATAGGATATGAGAAATTAGTGCTCATGCACAGGCATAAGAGCAGTCGTTTTTCGCTCGCTCTATCTGTGAGTGGAACAGGAAAGGAAATGAGTGGAGTGGTACAGGGTACTCTCCACCACGCCCCGTACGGTGGCTTGCCGAGTATGTATGCAGGCGTAGATGTAGAAAGTTCTCAACTAGTGCGTGGAACTCTTTGTAAAATTTAAGTACCCTCAAATGTCGAGTTATGGTAGATTTTATGTAATTTATTTTATGTTTTTATCTATTTGCGTAGCTGGCGACTGCTATGCCATACCTGGCTTGTGTTGGTTTAACAGTAATGGAGTGAGGGTCGACAACGTTGCGCGCGGCTCTCCAGAGAGTAGTAGCGTCCAGCAGTACAATATAGTACGAGTCCGTTAGAGAAAGTGATAGGGTTGTGTGGAAGGGAAAGCCGTGGTTGTTGTTGTGTGGCTAGAAACTTATAACCATGTGCAAAGTTGTTACACTCTGTGTCGTGAATGAATTCAGCAGTTTATTATTTGTAAAACTGACTTTAATTTCGAAAAAAGCAAATCCTACTGATGTCACAATAATGAATGATGAGCGGAGTCACGTTCACTAGCTGTGAAAGGGAAGGGATTAATGTAGCGCCTTTCAACTTGTAATAGACACAGGTTGCGATGTACACTCAAGGGGAAAGAGAAGCGAACCACCACGGACGAATTATCCGAACATGACGGAAATCTGTAGATTGTGGTGTACATATGCAGATAAACCAATGATTACAGAATGAAATTTTCACTCTACAGCGGAGTGTGCGCTGATATGAAACTTCCTGTCAGAGTAATACTTTGTGCGGGAGCGAGACTCGAACTCGGGACCTTCGCCATTCGCGGGCAAGTGCTCTACCAACTGAGCTACCCAAGCACGACTCACGGCCCGTCCTCACAACTTTACTTATGCCAGTACCTCGTCTCCTACCTTCCAAACTTTACAGAAGCTCTCCTGCGAAACTTGCAGAAGTAGTTCCAGGAGTGCAAGTTCTGCAAGTTTTGTAGGAGAGCTTCTGTAAAGTTTGGAAGGTAGGAGACGAGGTACTGGCGGAATTAAAGCTGTGAGGGTGGGGCGTGAGTCGTGCTTGGGTAGCTCAGTTGGTAGAGCACTTGCCCGCCAAAGGCAAAGGTCCCGAATTATAGTCTCGGCCGGGCACACAGTTTTTATCTGCCAGGAAGTTTCAGACGATTACAATTTCAGAAAAGTTGCATCATTTACTCAAGAGAAAGGGTTTCGTAAAATGAGGAAGTTAATAATTCGTTGATCCACTTCTTGCCCTTCTGAAAGTAATTATTCGACTTGGCTTTGATTGGTAGAATGTCGGACTTCCCCTGAGGCATATCGTGCCACATTCTGTCCAACTGGAGTGTTAGATCGTGAAAATCCCAAGATGGCTGACGTGCCTAACCCATAATGCTACAAAAATTCACAGTTGGAAAGAGATGGGGCTACATTGGTGGCCAGAATAGGATTTGCCAAGCACGAGGAGAAGGAGTAGAAACAAGCTGGATCAGTGGGCGTTGTATTGCTGAAATGTAAGCCCAGGATGGCATGACATGAAGGGCAACAAAACTGTGCTCGTAATGGTGCCACAAGTAACAACCAAAGGGATCCTGTTATGAAAAGAATTTGGCAGCCCAGACCATCATTCCTGCTTGTCAGGCCGAATGTCGGTATACAGTCAGGTTGATGTCCCATCGCTGTCCAGGGCGTCTTCAGATACGTCTTTTGCCTGGAATCTCACTGAGTGGAGTAGAAGTTTCCTCACTGATGATTACCGCCTCGAATTGATTCCTGATGAACAGCGAGGCCGCCAGATCTCTCCACAGCTGTAAATGTTTACGTCATTACTGGCTGTGCCCTCCTACGATCTCGGGATTCTGACGATGTAACGCGCCATTTGGACAGAATGCGGTGTTATATCTCTCAGGAGGACATCTCACAAACATAAATACATACCAAGCTGAATAACTGCCTGGATAAATGCCAGAGGTGCGCCAACCAGTTACTGAGCTGCTCAATTTATGAAGCTCTTTCTTTTGAACAAATGACACAATTCTTCTGAAATTGTATTCACTTGTTTGTTAGTGGGTGTACGTCACACCTACGGATTTCCGTCCCCTTCGGGTAGTTCTTCATGGTACGTCTTTTTTGTCTTAGAGTGTGTCTTGTACAGAGTAGATGTGTAGCAGAAAGAAAACTTCCAACTTCGATGTGAGAACTAGACGTTTAATACTGAATTTTTTCAGAAATACAAGAAGCCTATTGGTAATGAAACCGGCAAAATAGTGCACACCTTTGTATGCAAGGCGGAAGGAGGTGGAGATCGTGTTTCGTCCTAGTGTTCACAAAACGAACGTTGTCGTTTAATTAAATGAGTCAATATTGTATATCTACAGGGACACAAGAGCTAGAACTGCGATACACCTGGGTCATAAACTACAACTGACACTGCAGATGTATTTGACCACCGTTTTCTGGATATAGAAATTTGAGTGTACGGAGTTACCACAAAATGTTTTGTTACAGGACATAATAGAGCAAAAGTAGTGAGGGTAGCAGCTTACAGTTTCTGCACAAAAAGCTTTTCGTCTACTCACGCTGTTAAGAATTTAGAGTGGTCGCCCTCGCATATTGACCAGCTTTCGCGTTTCCATGTCAGAAAGTATTTGCACTGTGTTTTGTTGCCAGTAAGCATTAATCTGGTCACCGAGTGCCACGTGCTGACGTTACCTACCACTTTAGCAACACCATTTGCATTATATTCCACTTAACATTTTCGTTGTCTCCAAAGAGGAAAATTTTTTGATCACTAGACACGTTTGGTGGAGGTCAGTGTTGTACATCAGGAAAACCATCGGCCCCATGACAAAAACCCTCCCACAAGCTTCACTTTGAATAAGCTCTGCCTTGTTTGTTGACACCGCAGGAAAACAATTTCGTTTCCTGTTGTTGACATTTTTCGCTGATTCCATAACTTCTCAGCTTACACAAACATACTACGTTGTGTGGTCCACGCAATTAAGTGCCTTTGCTAAATCAAAGACGACATAATAGGGTGAATAGGAAACAGAAATGCTAAAAGATAGCATCATTTTTATTTCATTTTTCAGAATCACAAGGGAGATGGAGATATCAGAGGATCAGCTGTCTGTAGAAGAAGTGAAACAATGGACGCCCATACGCTTTGCTGAGGAAACATGCGCTTGGACGTGGGTCGAGAAGTTTCTCCAGGGAGGCGTCCCTCTGAGACATTTGGAAGCAACGAGGAGGAAGCTCCAGAATGAGGACTCTGCAACAGATGTAGTGAGGACAGCGTGTGCCTCAGGTCTGTTACATCTTCTGCAGTACGCCCTCTCAGTTGATCCCTCTTTAGCAAAGGTAAGACTGGACACAGAAGGTACGACGCCATTGCACGTGGCCGCCACCAACAGACGAGGCGCAGTGGTGCGTGTACTAGTGGATGCAGGCGCAGATATCGACTGCAAAACCGGCAACGGTCGGACACCACTGCACGCCGCAGCATCGGTGGGTGCTGCAGACACTGTGCGCATCTTATTAAAATATGGAGCCCACTTGAGGGAGACAGACCGAGATGGGAAGACTGCCATGCAGCTCGCAACGGAAAATGGTCATTTGCACATCGCCAAGACGATGGAAATCCACGGCGGAAATGTGAACAAGATTATGCGTGACATGGTTAGGGCAGGTCAGGCAGGAGATGTGAAGACTGTGCGGGAGCTTTGGCCATTGACCACCCAGGCAGGCCCCGGAGAGTGGACGCATCTCCACTGGGGGACTATAAGAGGCACCATAACTCTACTGAACGCGTTCTTGGCTGCGGGGATGGACCCGAACGTGAGTGACAGGCATGGGAACACTCCGCTGCACATCGCGGCCGCCAGGCGTCCACCAGCCTTCAGCGCCGCCCTCATCGCCGCCGGCGCCGACGTCGACGCCGCTGACTCCACCGGCTCCACGGCGCTGCACTACGCCGTGCGCACGGGGAACATCCCCACTGTCCGTCTGCTGCTGGAGTCCGGGGCTCGGCACGACGTGCGGGACAACGACGGAGACAGCCCGTTGCACCGCGCGGTCTCCAGAGGCTCGCTGGAAACAGTAAGCGCGCTGCTGGAGGCTGGAGCCAGAACGGATGCCAAAGACGCTCAGGGAGAGACGCCCTACGATCTCGCGCGGAGGTACGGCTACACTGACTTGCTGAGACTGCTTCGTCTTATGCCCTCAGGTAGGGAACAGGCACTCGTGAAGAAACCCCGGGTGGCGCCCCACAGCTGCTTGGGCACCCCAGCTTGTTGCAGATACTGTAGTCCACCCCGTGATTAGAAAAATGATAAGCCATTGTCATTGATGGTAACAGAATTTTCAGTTAGCAGCAAGGAAAATCGTAGGTGATGTCTGACACTTGGACAGGAGGATTGGGATATCGTGAATACGTCCGACGGCTGTTTTCGAGAGGAATGAGAAGTCAATTTTAGGCAGTCTTGTACAATATGAAATGATGTCTGCCATGGAATTTCGCTTTCTTTTATTATTGCTTACACCTACCATTCAGTCAATCACATACTGTTCAAATGAATAACTGACAGCTCAGAACATTTATTCCTAATCATCCACAGTCATTTAATTTGCCTCTCTTGCAACACATTCCAACGTTTGCCTTTCTACAATTGCTGCAGTTTCTTTGTTAGTTAGCATCAATTTTACATTATTTGACACTAGAAGGCTCTAAGTGCTTGCAGACAAATTATCTCACGTTAAACGGTACCGTGGATTAAGTATTGCCATTCTTACTACAGTATGACTCAGTGTATTCTCATCGTACAGTACCCTCCGCCTTTTTATTGTTCTCCCTAAAACTGTTAAGAAGAATACCAAGATACATTTTTTCTTCTTTAGTGGCCTTTAAGATTTAATAATATAGCTATCTACATACAATTTTTGATCATCAGTCGCCTGTTTAACTCATAAAAATCCTTAGCAGATTTATTAATAGATTTAAGAGGGTGTGATACGACATCGTTTGGTTAACAGCACTGAGTGACATGAGTTAGAGAGAAAGCTCAGAATCAGACATTATGTGGTCACACGTTAGGTGAGTTAAAAGATCTAAAGAAGGAAAGAGATGCAGAAAAAACATATTCTGAGTTACATACACTGTAGTTAAAAATACGAAGTAAGTAATAAGAAGATATACGCCGCCTAGATTCTACATGAATTTGGCAAATTAAAATTTACAACCTACTTCTATTTTGACCAATATTTCTCAGCATGTTCTCTCTGCTTTCTTACATTTATATATACAGACAGAGCTCAAGAATGAGGATGGGGCTGAGGTGTATATTGGGATGATACACGGAAAGATACTAAAAAATTAAACTCGTAAAAGATAACAAGCAATCCTGGTAGTTCTTTTCTGTATTGTATATACCGTAAACAACAACATCATTCTGTCAGATTAAAAATCAACACTCGTCAGGAAAATAAATGTCCCTAAGTGTGTAGGATGATTGACATACTGAAAGAAAATCAGAACAATAAATGCCGGGTAAAGATGTACTGGTGCAAAACGTACGGGAATAAAACGAAACAAACACAGCATGGCAAAATAGCCAAGGTACGATAGAGAAGAAAAACATCTTAAAGTACTATTACTTGCAGACGATTTCCTGCAAAGATGTAAACGACTATTGAGAAATGAATGGAACAAAGAACGGAAGCGGCCAACGTTATGCAGTAGTAACAAGCAGCTTGTGTTACTCAATAGTTATGAGAGAAAGTCTGTATCTCTTCAAGAGATTTTTAATGCAGTCCCTTAATTACACTAGGTTTAACACGCAAGTATAAATAGTAAAAACACTAGATACGGCACTTTGTGTTTTGAAAATGCGTAAACCAATTGTCGCTTGATTGCTTTCAATCTACTCTAGTCCCTGGCTTACGAGACAGATCATGCTTCCATCACAAATTTCAGTCATAAAATAATAAAACTTACCTAGAATAAATATAGTCAGTGTGTGTGTGTCTGTGTGTGTGTGTGTGTGTGTGTGTGTGAAGTAGAAGTGCCGTGTTTGGTGATTTTCGTATGTGTAACATCATTCTGCAAATACATGCAGTTTGATGTATGCACCACGATAAAAATATCTCAAATCCGCGTCGTTTTTGTTATGTAAAATATCGATAAATTTAACGCTATTAAATCTAATAATGCTGACATGACAAAGAATATGTTACGTGTATCTAGAATTGCAGATCTCAGCCATGTAACATCTTCTGAAGGAATACAAATCCTATCATAATTTAGTAGAAACGTAACTTTTCATCCCAGTAGAATATATGGCCAATCTCAGTTGTCTGGTGTTGTGCTGAAGGAAGTTTGTCTTCCATATTAAAATTTAAACTCACAGCATGTGTTTACACACAACAATGAAGTATTTATTGATTCGTAATATGAACTATAAGAAGAGAACGTTGAGGTTATGACATGCTTTCTCTTGAAAAACCTTGAACAGTGTATGGTTGCAAAATTATTATTTCTTTGTTGCTTTAGTTCATTTGATTTAGTGAGTTGAATATAAATGATAGATACATTTTTCATTTTGAGCACAACACTGAGAAACCAATAAAACAAAAATAGGAACATATAAAGCTTCAAAAATAAGCCATCAGAACCGACTACCATAACTAGCAAAACATAGTTGTAAAACTGGCAAAAAGTAATACAACATGTGACGGAAAAAGGCATCAAAATTAGTTACAAACGACAAAGAAACTGGCGCAAAATGATACCGAAATTGACTACTAAATAAAACAACCTTTTGGGTGATCTAACTATAACATAGTTGAGTTTATCACATATGTTTCAGGCAGCATCTACTTTGCGTATGTGGTTTTCAGCTACAGCTTTATGAATGTGGAATCAGAAAGCATCTGAATCACTTTTTCTGCAGAAGCAACAGTTGAAGAAAACAATTCTTAACATTGATACCATGCCTAGTGACTCAAGAATGTCCTCTTACACCTTCTGTACTGATATTCCTGGTGACACAAGATGCACAAGGATCCCTTTCTCTTCCTGTTTACTTTATATACATGTAAAAAGTGTGAAAAATATTCATTTCCGATGGTTGATTCCTCATCTCAAAATACACAGTTGAGAACATTCCGCAGTTAGTGTTCAAACTGTTAAACCAATGTCACTTTGACTCTGGTACCTGCTTTATTCTTTTACTGTCTATAATACTGATGTCCTTACCTCTGATCATACGAACCCAGCAGTCTTAAAAGATGTCACCATTGCACATACAGCTAAACACTGACAAAACCTGAAAATGAAATTGGTGATTTTCATGATTCACAAAATGAAGTATTTTCAATAAGCTACTGTGCTTTGTACTTGCAGATGACTTTGTAGCGACTTGTGGAAGACACTTTTTTACGTCATATGTATTACTGGCATCTGTAGTTCTTACTGTGTAAGTAATGCTACTGTTGGTTATTTAAAACACCAGCATTAGTACAGTCCTCTTCAAAGAGATATGTTTCTTATCCATTTCTCTTTTAGTTGAAAAAGCAACAATATTTATTTACTATTAAAACAGTCTTTATCACGATTTACTTATTAAGGTGACTGGTTACAACCATTACTGTAGTCATCTTCAGACCATTGAGAAGGAACCTCTTCCTGCTAGAGATTCTCCAGCAGAAAGAGGTACTTCTTCAATGGTCTGAAGATGATCACAGTAGTGGTCGAGACCGGTCACCTTAATAAATAAATCGTTATCAAGACTGTATTTAATATTAAATATTTGTAACACATTGATCACTGTCACTCCCATAATGTATTCAAAAGTAAACTATATTTATATTGTGATAGGCACCAGGTACTTGAAAGAAAGAAATAAGATCTAATCAAATCATTGTTTTTAGATTTTATTTTGAGGTGGATGGGACTAGTTCTTCAGATTTGTAGCAATATTTATTCATTTGTTTCCCCATTTATTCAGCAGATGCACGCATGGTTAGAAAGTAGCCTTTGAACATATTCTATAAAAACCTGCTATTAGTTTCATGACCATTATTCGAGTGTTCCATTAGTATCACAAAAATAATTTCAAGTTTTTTCTACCAAACAGCTTTTGAGAAGCAGTTCTGCATCAGAAAAACCTTATATTCTGCGGCAGATGTGTCAGATTCATATACAGATGTGTTTTGTACAGATCAATCAATTTGTAAATGCTAGATATTTTATGGTCTTTAAGTAGCTTCATTTTGCCAATAATCATTTATTCAACACTTTTATATAAATCTAGTACAAGTAGAGATTTCATTCGTTCACTCATAATAAGTAAAACAATGCATGATGCATCTCACATGATTTTGAACATTTTGAACATGAAAGTACTTACATCACTAAGAAAGGTGTTTTCAAATATTCTTTTTGGGTGACCATAAAGAATGCAGAAACTTCAAAAATTCTAAATGCTCATTTAACCTAAAATGTTAATGGGTTCACCAGCATTCATTCAGTTTATATAAAGTTAATAATAAAAAAACATACATGTCAAAATGTTCTTTCAACTTTGTTGCTGTTGATGTATAAAATCTTGAAGAGGAATATTTGCACTACCTGTTTTTTTTACTCTAGTTTCATTCTCACCATCAGATATCATTATACCAAACATATTCATTAACAGGTAATGTCTGAGTCAATTGTAACTAGACACAAATACAATTTATCACTCTGACTATTACATGGAAAAAACATTTTTTGTTTTGTGATTAGTGTAATGAATGTGCTTCAATTAAATATGTATACAGGAATTATCTTTTAAGATATACATTTTACCTGTCATTTTAAGATTGAACTTGAAAATTTATTTTGAAACAAAAACTGAAGTGGATGAATACGAAAAATTAAATTTGATGCCACAGTGCTCTTAAACTCTTCATTAAACTGTCTCCTCAGCTTTGAGAATATGTATGTTAAAACAACTTTACAGTATCGAAATTGTTCTATTAAACAATATGTTACTCTGCAACTAATTCAGTGATGCTTGTCAACTTATAACATACACACATAGTTTACTCTTAACGTGATATTATGATACTGTAATTCTGTTACATCCTTAAATAAGTATTTTAACAGCCTTAAGAGATATAAAGGATATGCTTTTCATTACAATGTACATTTAGAAATCATTTACAGTTCTTAGTACTTTATACATACCAATTTAAAAAAGATGAGAAAATGTTCTACCTCTGTCAGAGTGTAATATTATTTAACAATGTAAAAATGACGTAATAGGTTGGGGAATCATTTAGCTGTTAAGGTATCTCCATACAACATACTGCTCATTATGTCACTATCTTCAAAAAGAGTAAATCGTTTCAAATACTATGGAAAATAAAAGCCCAGTATTGTCAACTGAAGTATTGTAAACAGGAATAATTGTGGTGTAATATAATTCAAGGGATTAAGTGAACCAATATGCTATTTATTAACGCTCTACTGGACGCTGAAACAAAACTGGAAACAGCAGAAATAAATACATTACAGTGTGTGACTATATGTGCAGGAAAATTATATCTGTTGAAAATTCCAAAAATGTGTAGTATTTTTTCAAACTGCAAGAAAAAGTTCCTTTTGATTTAATTTGCTTATGAATCTCTAACACTTCTGTACTGCTCAATACGTTTTCAAATAACTTCCATTATATCTCGCATATAAAAATTAAAATCTGAGATGTTTAATGATTACAGGATTGCCATTTCATTTCAGCCTTCTGCTGAAACAGCATTGTATTAGTCACAGGGATTGGTAATGGAACACTGTGTTCAACAATATAGTTTCATGCAACTAATTCCATCTGAAATCACCAAATATCCTTCTGCAAGTCTTCAAACGCAAATTTGGATAGACAGATTATTAGAAATACAACATTTACAACAAGAAGAGAAAGAGACAGTTGATGACAGTCAATTAAAAATCCCATCAGAACTTTCAAGATACCTTACAGAATTATCTGTGAGACAACCTCTGTAAATAAAAATAATTCTGAAAGAAAATGTTAGGAAATAATAAGTTCTAAATGTACTTTTTTCCATGAGTTGAATATCCAAGTTCATGTTATCTAGGTTGCTCAATTATGTTCAACAATTTGAATGATTGTCTTATTTATATGCAGTAATTTTTGGATTATGAGCAAATATAATGTAATTTGACATGAGTATGTAAGATAGATAGAGTAAATGTTGAATTTAAATATAGCTGTAATTAGTGAATATGGAAGAAAGCTTTGAAACCATCTGAAACATTTTTATTCTTCAATATTCTGAACGGTTTGTTCATAAGTGTAAAATATTTCAATCATCTTAATGTAACTGTAACAGTATCACCATCATTAATACGTGTTCTGTTAACATTTAAAATAAAACTTCCAAACTAGTGTGGCATGTCTGATTCACATTTTTGATCAAACATCTTACTCATCAGAATATCTGATTAATAAAATAAACAAGTAATTTTTTTAAAAAAATATACAAAAATATTAATTTTAACTTGGGATTGAGTGTTACAATTGAAATCTTATAGGTCTGCCTTAATAACGAACCTACAAGAAATGAATTTTCGTAGTATATGCTGTTTCTTGTGTTGTAAATTGATTGTGGTACTGCACAGTTCCCTACATATATATTTCTCGTGTTGTATACCAGTAATTGAAATTTTCTAACACTAGATAGTGATTCCTACCTAGAAATGCAAAATTAGCTAAAATAGCATTGTAAGTTTTATGTTGGGTTATATGATTTTAATATATAAGTAACAGTGATAGATTTAATTATGGATCTGAATTTATCCATTGAATTAATATGTATATGGAGCATTCTCACTGAATTGACCTTGTGGATGGCCTGCTGATCTAGTCCAATAGAAATGTACTATTTATTGTACATGATAAAAATTTATTATTAGGAAAAGTTATAATTAGTGTGCAGAGCATTTGGTCGCCATTTAAGTGTTGCATTCTGTTCTAGGGTGTATGTTTGATTAGTGGTTTCATAAAAAAAGTGAATTTTAAGTTATTTAACAAATTATGCTTGGTTTCATTTATGCTTCTGGACATGTTAGTGAAGCCTTTGTTTTGTGCAAAACTTCATGTCTTAATATGTTGCTGAAACAAACTGAAATACAAGTGAAGTCTTTTACCTTAATGCTTAATTATTTCTTTGTCAATAAAATTAAATCCCTGTCCCCAGATTTCACACTCATTCCTTTACTGGAAAACTTTCACCCAAGCATCATGAACAGTTGAGAATTCTTTCATACGTTTAACAGGACTTTTGACAACATACATCACCAGGCGTATGTCTCTTTTATCAGGTGATCAGAATGTCATTGGTTGATACATCAGAGTCTAGAGTTGTGAATCTGAACAGGTAAGCGAATTTTAGTTTGTGGGAGACTTTCGCTTCAAGGAACCACACAATATCTATTATTTTTCATTACGATTATGGAATGATGTGGAGTTATTAACCACTGCAGTGATTTTAAATAGTATCAGAAATATGTATGGCATTGTTGTTCACTTATCTGTAACAGGAGATGAACTACCTGAAACTTGATATAAGAATAAGATGAATTTTAATTTATCAGTACAACGTGGCATATCAGCACAAAAGAAAACAATTATTCTATTTGGAGAAAGTCTGTTTCTATAACTACTTATCTAGTGTTTTGGATACCCTAAAATAGTTTGAGGGAATACATATCTGTTGATAGTAAGGGGTAATGAAGTTACTAACATCCAGGTATTATAAATTTCGTGATAAGCAGAAGAATATCATGCTTCACAGGTTTCAGCTTTCATGTTCTGAGCACACTTTGCTAAATGACCGTCCAGAAAGTGAATAAGCTTCTCCTTGACATAATTCCTCGCTTGCTGTTTCACGTGTGGTTCCCTTTTCTATAAGAATGGCAGTGCTAGAAATGTTGTATTCTACGAGTGCAGAAAAGAAACCATATCATGATTTAAGTAGCTGAAGTTGCTTTGCAAAATGCAATGTGTACAAGGCATCGGTGTAAACTTATTGCAGTGCTTATGTAAATATTAGAAGTAGGAAACGTCTCCCTGCTCATTTATAGAGATGAAAGTCATCGGAGAAAGAATGCCAACGCTATCAAAGTTTAGAGACATATATGCCGATAACTGTATGTGCCATGTCAAAAGCATTTTAGTTTTGTATTCGTGAATATGATTTTCTCGTGGGCTTCAAATGTTTCTGCTTCATTTATTTCGCTTTACAATCATCTCGAATTAGTGACATATTCATACAGACTTTCCTTTGAAGATCTCTGGAAACATTCTGTTGGACCTAGAATGTGTGTATGAGTTCTTTGTATGCTTTTATTTGCTGTAAACTGCTATCAAATAAAGATCTTCCAAACGTTTCTCTCTCTCTCACTGTCTCTCTCTCTCTCTCTGTTTCCTTAGCTTCCTTTCCAAGGTAACTCATGCGGCGCCAGATTATGAACTCTGGGGGACGTTGTCCTCTGCTGCGCTTCAGGCGTCCGTGGGGACACCGCATTGGCGCTCCTGTGCAGAAAATGCTGTCACAAGACACAGCACCAAGACACACTAGACTAACACATATTCAAGAACTAACACTTATCGTTTATCGTGATAAGCACTACAGTACGAACACCAACACTTCCCTGAGATGGAAAACTGCCTGTTAATTTTTTCTTTCTTATTTACTACTACTACTACAACTAAACCACATATCGAGTAGTCATGTACACGATGCACGTGTGTATTCAAGCTACTGATTGTCATTATAATGTGCAATGTATATGTAGCCACTTAATCATGCACAGTGGTTCACCAAGACCAAGCTATTACAAGAAACTCTCTTCAATTACGGGAAGCATCATAACATGGCTTAAGGATGAAAATCACACAAAATGGTACCTATACCAAACATGTAGATATTACAATAAAACGGACTGACTGGATGTAGAATCTCCATTCTGTTATGGACTATACGAGTACTCATACAAACCTGTAAGCGGTTTCAGTGCATTTATGTCTAATAGAAATATCTTTTCTGTCGAATTCACTGGTACGGAAAGTTCATATGAATGATCTCTTGCATCGATTTATTTAAACCAGAAAGCTGCACAACAGATTCGTCTGCATCTCTGTTCTATTTACCTCTTAGCTTAAATAATTACGTAGACATAAAACAAATCTGGTATTAAGTTAATGAAATATGACAGGCTATTGGAAATACGCTAGGTTGACAGAATGTTAACTGGATATAAGTCCTCGAAAACCGAATTATTAATTTTACTATTTTTTACAGTCTGTTTTTGCTTTGTGTTTACAATGATTTCCGGTATCGTTCATACTCAGATCCATTTTAGTCGCACAGCAGTAACAAATATACCCGAAGTTTTTGGTGTTTCAAGAAGCGTTGTATGCTTCTGTTCCTTGAAGCACAACGCCTATCGTTCAGCGTCCCGCCGTTAGAGTTTGTTGATCATTTCTGTAATGCTCACGCCCTCACTAAACGTGCAGCTCTTCATTGGATCTTCTTTATCTGTTCATTCAACATGCTGATGATTAGTGCTCAAAAATCGGTTCTACAAGTGTTCTGTAAGCGATTTCTTTCAAGGCTGGCTTACATTTACTTAAGATTCTTCGAATGAATGATAATCTTGCGTCTGCTCTCACTACAGTTTGTTTTATGTGGCTATTCCACTTTAGGTAGATCCTAGCGGTTACTCAACATCGTTTCGTGGTTGTTATTGTTTGCAGTGCTTTATCGCTAACAGCCTAATCGACTAGAAGTCGATTTCATCGGCTATTTGAGCGTAATACGTCATACTTATTTGCTTTCAGGCGTTTCATTGATCATCAAATCTCCACACAACTTCTCACATTACACGAAAACTACATTTTTGCATACTTTAACAAGTAAGACGTATGTGCCAGCTCTGACCTGGGTGAGTGAAAGCTGGCATTAAATGAAGAATCTATGCAAAAATTTAGTTGCTCAGTGGAACAAACAAAGAGAGCTTATTAGGATTGGCGAGACAAAATAAGACTAATAAACACGAAGAGAATAGGTAGCAATAAGGAGTTACAGTGATTCTTAGAAACATAATATGGAAATGGATTGGACATTAATAACAATAAGAACTGATGGAAGATGGAATACGGAAGTTAACTATTTGGCTAAATGTGCTAAGAATCAAACTACGCAATCAATAAATTGCCAGAAAAGACCCGGACGCTTAAAGCTAAGTAATTCCATCATGTAAAGCAGAGAAAACCGGAATAAACATTTATGCACCAGTGAGTGAAAAAGTCGTTCAATGAAACCTAAATACCGTACCTAAGAATCGATGACTGGAGACCAATCTGGCCCAGTACGACGAGGTACGTTGCTGTCGCGGATACGGCAGACAATAGCAAACTCCTGTCGATGGGAAGCAGTCCAGATGCTGTGAAACGTTGTCGGTGCGCACGCTCCGCTTGCCTCAGGAACACTTCAACCTCAGGTGGGGTGTCTGAGAGTCCAGCAGCCCTGTTCAACAGCTCCGGCGTCTCTTCAACCTCCCGTTGCAGCGCAGAGCACGCCATCGTCAGAGCCGTCAGGTCAAACATATGTTTCAAAAGCCAGCATGCGGAGTAACTTCCAGATGTTACGACCAGTAGGTTATCTGCTTCGTTAGGCGCCACCAGCATGACGAGCAGCTCGTAGCTGCTGTAGATGCAGCCCAGCATGCTGTACATCACGTAGAAGGTGAGGGTGGGAGACACGTGCAACTGCAGCAGCTCAGCTGCGCGTTGCAATACCAGGTGGGCCTGCTGCAGCCTGCGTAGTCTACTACTGAGCTCCACTTGTGGAGGTTTCTGCCGCCAGCCCAGCAGCAGCTGAGACAGTCTGTGGTCGCCTAGAGAAGACAGCGACTCCACTAGCGCAGCATTCAGCGTCCCGAATCGAGTCCACAGTTCCAGCACAGAGAGTAGGAACTGTTGTTTCAGGACGAAGTCACAGAACAGCGAATATGTCCCTACAAGCACTTGAGCCATGGCTAACAGACCGAATCTGTTTCTGAAGGTGAGAACTGAGTTGAACATAAGGGTCATCACAATTAATGTATCTATTATCAACATCATGGTAGTAAATTTCCTGGAGTCGCGACTGCTGTTTGGAGTGATCATGACGTCAATATAGTCCAGGGAGTCCAAGAAAGCTGTGTAGTATTTTAACTTATTGAGCGAACATGTAAAGAGGCCAGTAATCAGTCTGAGACTGACCATTTGTTTAATCAGTACGTCTGTAAACACTGTAATTTTCGGAATATTAGGGTAAACGTTCTGAAATACAATGTAAAAATCCAAAATGCTTATCGCTACGGTGAGGATCAGCCACGCTGACGAAATAGTCAGATACTCGGCAAAACCTGTCTTGATACATCGTACATATTTGTCATTCAGGCTGAAATTTGGCGCTATTCCCAGCAGTTGCCACAGCCTGTAAGACGTAGTCGTAGTAACGCAGAAATTTACATCAGCCATTTCAGTTTTATGTTATGGCCTTATATGTTGCAGATGCCAGCAGTTTCACTCTCACACCCCTCTTCTATCACTGATCATGATTTTGGACGAGGGAGATTACAATATTGCCAGTACCCTTACGTTTGGCGTCTAATATCAAGTCTTTCAGTGACTCAACTTCTTCGCAGGCCACGCCGTAACCCTCTACAGGAAAGACACTGGACATTAAAAAGGAAAAGAACGCTTCTACCGATTTTTAATAACTTGATGGTTACCACTTGGGTCAATAAAGCTGTTGCTACACACAACACCACTCTTCTTTATTGTGCGTTAGAGTTTCAGCAGCATAACAGCACCATTTAATTTCAAGAGTCTTTTATGCAGACATTTTATTCTCTTTCCGCAAAATGAGGGAAGATAAATTTCAACATCACTTATTGAATGAAAAGAAGAGAGAGAGAGAGGCAGAGAAAAAGGGAGAATAAAACTCAAGGCCAACATTTATCTTGCAGCTGTCTTGCTGTTACTCTTCGTGCATTAATACTGTATTACGTACACAATCATTATATTTGGTATGCAATCTTTTCAATACATCGAGCATTAATACTCCTTAAAAACATTATGTGGTTCCAAATAGTATTTAGTCCTATTGGTGATATACATTGCGAATCATCCCACTGCTGCTTCTTACTGCACTTGTAAGAAATGTGCCCCGAATCATTGTATCAGCAGTCAATACAGCTTATTACAAGTTTCCTCGATAGGAAGAATGGAGTGAGGTTTACAACGCCTGCTGACGCCAATTAGATAGGCACCTATGGCATAAATTGTGACCCCGGTTGTGAAAATTTATTAAAGGCTCATTGGGCTGGGTATGTTGTAGTGTTCCTCCAATACTGGCAACGGATAACGACATACACAGTGAATAACAAAAGAGTCAGTGAATGGGCTAGTGCTGTATACGACTATAGCCATATGTTGTATTGTTATTCCCTGTGACACTGGTCATCGCTTGCAATTGGGAAGCACGGTAGAGTGGGATTTCCCCAAAGAGACATAAAGACGGTTATATTGCTAAGTGAGTTTCTACTCTGCCTATGCCTGAGTGAAAGGCTGCCCAGGACTGGAGAAGCGAGATACAAACTGTTAAGGGGAACTAATCCACAAAACAAATTATCCCGTCTCATTTGCAGGCTACAGTGCTTACTTAGAGTCCTTTCTCACTTCAGAAAAACTGATAAATCTTAATTGCTATAGGATCCAGTGTTCTTCACAAAATAAAAAGAATAGCGTAGCGAGCTATTGCTTCAGAACGGGAAAAAGTCACCCTTAAATGTTGTACTGCAGCTAGGCGCATCACAAGGAATTTCGTAACAACTTTTCTCTACAATAGAGAGCAACGTGTTTAAAGGTGCTTGCAATAAACGTTTAGTTGACAACTAGAAGTAGTAAACCGGCCATTCTCAATAAAATGTACACCAGGGAGAAATGGAAATGAGCGTATGGCATCGTTGGCCGAGAGGCCCCATCCGGGGAAGTTCGGACACCAATTGCAAGTCTTATTTTATTCGACGCTACATTGGGCGACTTGCGCGCCGGTGATGAGGGTGAAATGATGATGAAGACAACACAAAAACCATTTCACGAACGGAGAAAATCTCCAACCCGGCCGGGAATCGAACCCGTTCCCGCTTTCATGGAAGGCAAGCACGTTACTACCCAGGTAAGCAGGCGGACACCAAGCAGAACTCTTGTTACACTCTGACAAAGGAGAAAGAGAGATGATCTGCTGCAGGTATTCACTTAAAAACATTACTTTCCTCAGATTCATTTACTGAGGCAGATGTGTCGGTTTTGAGAGAAATTTTGACGCAGGGACCGATTTTGTTGTCGAACAAGACAATACACAGAACTATCTCATTGATATATAATATATGAAAGCTTATCGAAGAGAGAAATTGTTATAGGTTTCTTTCATAGCCTAACAATATGAATGTTTTCAATGGTGACTTCGTTTGCAGCTTGATGCCACAGTATATGTCTCATTAAGTATTTACTGGCGGAGAATGTGAAACTGTCAGCAACTACTACATAATCGTGGGTCCACTGATAATTTGCGACATGCTGTCCACCATCATAATTTGCATACTGCCTGTTGACACCAAATCAAGGAGGCTGTCATGTTCCAAGAATTATTCTTGGCGCATACACATATTACTTATACCGAGGAAAGTATACCTGGGGTGTATAAAATCGGTTTAACAGTATATTGTGATGTCCGGAATTTAAAAAAAAGGAGGGTGAATAATGGTGAAGGGAAGTGGTTCTATTTTTACTGGAATGAACTTATTGATGGACAGCACAAAAATTTATTTTACCTATATTTTTTTTTCATCGAAGAAGACAACACAACACATATAAAAGAAATCATCACACTAATATTATCCACAGAATGATCGTTTCACAAGACACTTTCTAGCTCGACTGACTCTTAAGACTGAACAAGACTCGACTGACTCTTAAGACTGAACAAGACTCGACTGACTCTACTCTCTCTCTGGACCATAGCCTCTTCACGTCCCTCTGGACCAGAGATTTCAACTGTGATTAGCACGCCGATTATTTAATTAATCGTACAGCCGCTGGGCGCGCGCTTGGCGCGTCATTTAAATGGGGTTAAACGCACACCGCGAGAGGCGTTGGCTAGCGGTGTCTTACAGGTATCGCCACAATATTATGGGGACAATACTAGTCAAAACTAAAAAAATCCAAATCATTATATCCTGCAAATCATGTTGGAAACAGAGGAAAGGAGCTGTAACCTCTTTCAGTCACGAGCCAGTTGGTATGACTTAAATCGAGAAAAAGTGTACTAGAATTTAAAGTACTCTCTTTCACACCCTACCTGGAGATTCATGTCATATAGCTAATATTGTAAAAGTTACTGACAGCCATGGTCATTAAACAAAGAAACAGAAAAAGAGATGGATATACTTCATTAGAGACAGACCTGAAGAACACTAAATGTAACAGCAATATAATGGCTAGCAGCTCTTTATTTGCTTTCTGGGTCATATAAACGAGCCCCTCGTCGAGGCGGTGAAGGGTCGAGAGATGTTTACCGGCTACCGTTTCTTCCTCTACCTTACTTCATGCGATATGGAGGGGCATGTGGTCAGCGGCCGGCCGTGGTGGCCGTGCGGTTCTACGCACTGCAGTCCGGAACCGCGTGACTGCTGCGGTCGCACGTTCGAATCCTGCCTTGGGCATGGATGTCCTTAGGTTAGATAGGTTTAAGTAGTTCTACGTTCTAGGGAACTGATGACCTCAGATGTTGAGTCTCATAGTGCTCAGAGCCATTTGAACCATTTTTTGTGGTCAGCGCACCGATCTCCCGGCGATTTTGCAGAATATCCACACCGTGGAGCCATTATTAATCGGTCAAGTAGCTCCTCAGTTGACGTCATGAAGGTGCGTGCACCACATAGTTGCCCTCCGCCAGGGGAGAATCCTTGGTGCTACTGGGAATCGAACACGGGCCCTCTGAATGGTATCTACGCTGACCACACAGCTCCTGAGTCATAGGCAATACTGTTAAATATGATCTTTTGTAAGCTTTTTAGGTACAACATCCTGTCTTCATTTTTGTTCAATGAATTTGTTACACCAGGAAATATAGCAAGTAATAAATTTTACTGTGGGTGGATGACAGTTACTGGTACGACACTCCATAGTGTTTCAACTCGATGATAGAGTTTAACAGTCAAAGTTGCTGGTAAGTGGTAATGTGCCTATCTCTCAGTACTTCATGGCCACATGTTTTAAGTCGCTGAGAGATCGGGAGGAATGGTGGCCATGGCAACCATCGAACACCCTCGATATGGAGGTAGGTCAGGATAACGCAAGCACCATGCAGTTGGTTGGATGGTTCGGGGGAGGGGACCAAATAGCTAGGTCATCGATCGCATCGGATGAGGCACGGATGGGGAAGGAAGTCGGCTGTGTCCTTTCAAATGAACTATCCCGGAATTTACCGGAAGCAGTTTAGGGAAATCGCGGAAAACGTATATGAGGATGGCTGGACGCGGGTTTGAACCGTTTTCCTTCCGAACGCGAGCCCAGTGTGCTGCACCATGCGGTCTTACATTATCTCACTGAAACATAACTTCACGGAGATCCGTAGGACGTCAGAAGTTACATGAGTTCGAAAAGAAATCCGTTGGAATTCGATTACTCGATAAATAGTACAATTCTCAAGGCTGTCAATTCAACTAAGTACCTGGGTGTTAAAATTACGAACAACTTCAGTTGGAAGGACCACATAGATAATATTGTCGGGAAGGCGAGCCAAAGGTTGCGTTTCATTGGCAGGACACTTAGAAGATGCAACAAGTCCACTAAAGAGACAGCTTACACTACACTCGTTCGTCCTCTGTTAGAATATTGCTGCGCGGTGTGGGATCCTTACCAGGTGGGATTGACGGAGGACATCGAGAGGGTGCAAAGAAGGGCAGCTCGTTTTGTATTATCGCGTTATAGGGGAGAGAGTGTGGCAGATATGATACACGAGTTGGGATGGAAGTCATTACAGCATAGACGTTTTTCGTCGCGGCGAGAGCTTTTTACGAAATTTCAGTCACCAACTTTCTCTTCCGAATGCGAAAATATTTTGTTGAGCCCAACCTACATAGGTAGGAATGATCATCAAAATAAAATAAGAGAAATCAGAGCTCGAACAGAAAGGTTTAGGTGTTCGTTTTTCCCGCTCGCTGTTCGGGAGTGGAATAGTAGAGAGATAGTATGATTGTGGTTCGATGAACCCTCTGCCAAGCACTTAAATGTGAATTGCAGAGTAGTCATGTAGATGTAGATGTAGAAGTAAACGGCTACTGTTCAAATTACTGGCTTTGTGGGGACGATGTCTTTAGAGTTCGTGTCGACACCGACGATTTGCGGGACTCCGTTTTGGAGATCTTTTCCGAGACAGATGCAACCATTATAGGAATAAGAAGCACATTCCTTTTCGAATGTATTGCAGAAATTCATCAACGAGGTTTGCCGTTGGCATGTTACGAAGAGTGATACGTTGCACACTTACTATTCGCTGATCTCTTTGCGGTTCGCTCTTGATACTGTAATGAGAAGACTCATTGTTCTACAACTGAACTGTCACAGTAAATAAGCACCTATCACTAATTTTCGTAATATCACAAGAGCGAATGTACTGCTGGCTACTGGAATTTCAACACCAGCAGGATAGCGTTTATTAACATTTTACGTATTTTGTGCATACAGTGTAGTACGAAAAGTGCAAAATGACATTTGTGTAGTTGATTCGCAAGTATACAGGATGCGAAAGTTGGCAGACAGAGCCTCCATATACCACAGCTACTATGGCTCTAATTCGGCTGGGGATTGAGTCGAGGTGATGTTGGGAACATCATTCTATGTAGCTTCAACTCTGTGCCAGCTTTCGTCAATTATACTGGCTGCAGTGTTGTGGCGTGCACGTCGCGCGGCAGTCCAGATATTTTCATTGAATGAGAGATCTGAATATTTTGCCTCCCTGGGAAACCTTCCACACACTCTGTCTCGAGATATCACGCACGAGAAACAGCCTGTTTAGCGGTATCTTGTTGAATGGCAACGTTATGGAAACCTTTAATGAAGCGCGCAAACACCGGCTTTAACACGTCAAATAATTACAGTGAGAACCAACCAGACTACCAACTGTGATAATGACAAGTGAGCATGTTATTCATCCAGCGGGGCCCCATACCATCACACCACAAGCTGGACGCCTATGACGATGACGAATGCCACGTTAGTTCTCCTCGGAGCTGCCCCATAGGAATGCATATATCATGAATCTGTTCGCAAAACCTGGACTACCCTGAAAAAGTTGCGTGGTGCCATTCTCGTGTCTGCTTTCTCTGGACGCACCACTCACGGTGCGCCTCTATCTACAGCAGCTACCATGTCAAGTAACATAGCAAGGAGACCAACCTGGAAGTGGTTTTTGGGCGATTTCCCACGTCCGACTAGGCGAATACTGGGCTGGTACATACGTCCCATCTCGTTTGCACGATTCACAAACATTTAGAAAATCATCGCGCATTTTCACATCGGTTAATAGTAGAAACAGACAGATGGGGTACCCAAATTCGGTTCCATCGGGGAGGGGTGGGGAAGAGGAAGGGGGTGGGGAAGAGGTAATGTTAGGAATGCAATACGGCCACCCGCTACCACTAATATTGGAAAATCCATTAACAAAAATACCGACTACGTGAAGTCCAGGAAAAACAAAGATAAAGTATTCATGCACTAACTGTTATGTTAAAGTATCAAATTAGCTATACTATTAATAACAGATATCAGGCATTATGCGATGGCCTGCTGAAAAGCAATGCCTCCGAATTTTTTATGTGAAAACTCTTAAAGATTTTTAAATGAAATTAACGTTTTAGATACTCTATCTTTATTCCTCATGTCTACATATTTGAAGCCCTCTGCTTCTAGAGGGCGTAACCTGCCAGTGTTTAACGTTACTATCAGTGCCCGAGAAATAGCGTGCAGCAAGTGAGTCTCGAATTCGAAGAGTTAGTCCACACATGGAACACCGTCTCCTCCAGCATGCCAATGTCAGACCACACATGAGCACTGCGTCATCTGCAACATTCCGACGCCTTGGTTTCACTCTCATCAACCGTCCCGACTTGCCCCCACCCGATTTTTGTCTGTTTTCAAAACTTAGAAAAGATGAAACTTCCTGGCAGATTAAAACTGTTTGCCCGACCGTGACTCGAACTCGGGACCTTTGCCTTTCGCGGGAGAGCTTCTGTAAAGTTTGGAAGGTAGGAGATGAGGTACTGGCAGAAGTAAAGCTGCGAAGACGGGGCGTGAGTCGTGCTTGGGGAGCTCAGTTGGTAGAGCACTTGCACGCGAAAGGCAAAGGTCCCGAGTTCAAGTCTCGGTCCGTCAAACAGTTTTAATCTGCCAGGTAGTTTCATATCAGCGCACACCGCGCTGTAGAGTGAAAAATTCATTCTAGAAACATCCTCCAAGCTGTGGCTAAGCCACGTCTCCGCAATAACCTTTTTTCAGGAGTGCTAGCTCTGCAAGGTTCGCAGGAGAGCTTCTGTAAACTTTGTAAGGTAGGAGACGAGTTACTGGCAGAAGTAAGGCTGTGAGGACGGGGCGTGAGTCGTGCTTGGGGAGCTCAGTTGGTACAGTTCGGCGCTAGCGGCCGTGCGGAGCGGAGGTCCGATACTTCCGCCTGTGCGGCGTGCGCGAGTGTTTGTTTACTTGTGGACATAGTCTGCGCGCGGGCTAATAACAACGATCATGGCGAACAAGTACAGAAAAACTACATTACGATTCAATTTCTGCAAAGACTACGAAAGACCAAAGGCTTTAGCAGTGGAACGATTCATACGTGAGGACGTCAAGATACCGCCAAACGATATTGTCGGAATTCACCTGTCCATCGTTAGTCCCACGGTGTATGTTAAGATGGTAAATGACGCGGCGTGTGAGAGAATTCTACAGGCGACAAAAGCAGGTCTCCGATTTTGCCATAGTGACGGGAATGTCGGCACGGTAACTGTAGAACATGCTGGTCTGGGTGTAAGGACAATACGTGTTTTTGAGCTGCCATTTGAGCTCCCGGCTGACGAAGTTATTGAGGCTTTTAAGCCATACGGCACGGTACATGGTCACACAGCAGAACGCTGGACACAATTCGCCACGTACCCCGTGCTTAACGGAGTGAGACAGATCACTATTGATCTTCAGAAGCATGTACCGTCCTATCTGACAATTGGTGGTTGTAGGGCGGTGGTGATTTACGATGGGCAACCACGTACATGTTCTGGCTGTGGCCAGGAGGGACACCTCAGGTCGAACTGTATGCAACGGCGGATTACGCAACTGCCTTCAGATGTGCGGGAGCCGTCGCCAGAGATGACAGTACTACCGATCACCTATGCCAAAGCCCTCACTGCGTCCGCTGATGACCGAAAGGACACAGCCCCGGTGGAAGTTCCCGATGGCACTCTCCGAAACCTTGTAGCAGACGTCTGGATGACAGAGGATGCTGCTCCATCTAGCATACAATCTACGGCGACAACATCGTTTGACACCGAACTCCTACCAAGCACACCGATAGTACACGAAGCAGTTCCAGCCACTACGGATGCTGTTCCGTCTGGAACGCACTCTGTGACGACAACATCAGTTTCGACCGAACTCCCGCCAACTACAACGATGGGACTCGAAACACTTCCAGTTCCTACGGATGCTTTTCTGTCGGGCAGCCGTGATTCCCTACAATCTGAGGACACGGAAGGAAGATCACGCAAACAACGTTCCCCGAAAAGGAGGAAACGGCGTCGTCGCACGACATCTCCTAGGGATGACTCCCCTTGCCCCGACGACGATGCGCCTGTGGAACAAGACGACACAACAGCCTCTACGAAGCAGGATGAGGCAATGGAAACTGTTCGATCAGACCCGCAGCGGTCTGTCACATTGACGGTAGCGGGACGTGGTGATGCTGAAGAGGAACGACAACCAGTTGGCTCTCCAGACGCAGATGCTGTGGCTATGGACACGAATATATCACTGCCTGCAAAGATGTGGTATGACGATATTGAGGAGGCACCGGACGTCATACAGAGGGAGCCGTCACTCACAAAGACGGCCTAGTAATTGCTGAAGGTGAAGAGAGAGGGGCGAGAGAACGTCTTCTAACTCAGCCCCCAGCGCCGATGCAGGGAGATATTGTTGCGCCTCGACAGAGTGGGATTCAACGCCATGCGAACCGTATTGCGACTTTAAATATAAATGACGTGCGTTCACCAACCAAAATACACCTACTGAAGGAAACGATTTGGGCATCTGATGCGGATATTGCTTTGCTGCAGGAAGTCCACATAGCTGCACTCCCACACATCGCAGGCTACCAATCCTATTCGTCACATGGAGATCACAATGGGAGTGGGGTGGCAGTTTACGTGCGAGGTGGCTTACCCGTGGAAAACGTGTGTTACCTTCCGTCGGCCCGGGGAATGGCTTTCACGACGTTTGGGACACGCATCATCAATCTTTATGCACCGTCGGGAAACAATCGGCGGCGGGAAAGGGCGCGATTTTATGCAGAAGATATTTCACCACTTTTCCATGGACGTTATGAATGTGTAATAATTGGTGGAGATTTCAACTGTGTTCTCAGCCAGAAAGACCAATGGCCGCAAGCAAGCATCAGCCAGGAGTTGCGAATCGTTGTCAGCGACCTTGTACTTAGTGACACGTGGGAATTACGACATGGAGATGCACCGGGATACACCTATATGACCAGTCATTCGGCGAGCAGATTAGATCGCATTTATATCTCACGGGCTCATGCAAATGATGTCCAGGACGCGGAACGCTGGCCATTGGCATTTTCCGATCACAGCGCTTACATCTGTACGGTGCTTCTTCCCCGTAGAGAGGTGTGGAACAGCAAGGCCCCGTGGAAATTAAACATTCAACATCTACATGATCCCGAATGTCGTCAACGGATCCTTGAGACATGGACGATGTGCGAGCGAAAGGTTGGAAGGTATGCGACGAAGCTTGATTGGTGGCTGACTTGTGCTAAACCGGCGCTTCGTCGTACGTTCATCTCATATAGCAGGGAGATGGCCGAATGGCGCCGCCGTACGACCGACTTTTATTTTGCAGCGCTGCGCGAACTGGACGATGATCCGCCGGGACCGGACGTCTGGATCGAACGCAAAAGGATAAAAGCTAAACTAGTGGCTTTAGCTCGGAAACATCTTTAGGGAAACATGGTGCGCGCGCCACATGTCACGATACGATACGACACGAGGTTCCTTCCATGCACCACGTCGTGAATGAACGAAAGCACCGACGACGCGTTTTGGTACGGGAGTTAATTACCCTCGAAGACCGAAGAGTGACGCGTCAAGCGGACATTGTCTCTGCATTCGTCGACCATTACCAACACATCTATCGGGAGGAAGCAGCCCGTGTTTATGACCTCGCACGTATAGCCACATACGTCTCCCGTACACTAACGGTGGAAGACGCTGGAACCTTACTGGAAGCTATTAGCTGTGAGGAAGTACATGATGCGATCGCAAAGAGTGCGTTGAATCGCTCCCCAGGCATTGATGGACTTCCTGCTGAATTTTATCGAGAATTTCGCAACGAAATGGCACCGCTATGGACGGAAATGTACAACGAGTTGTTAAATTCCGATGCGCCTATTCCACCGGCTTTTATGGAAGGCCTCTTGGTGCCAGTACATAAACCGAAGCCAGGAATTACGGTCACACATTATCGCCCCATCACCCTGCTTAATGCAGACTATAAGATCTTTGCACGGATGCTAGCGTCCCGATGTCGTATGTTAATTCGTAGCGTTCTCTCCCCAGAACAGACGACACCGGGTGGATCGGTGAATGTGCAAACAGCTACTGGCGAATGCCGTGATGTAATAGCGCTGGCGGAGGAGTGCCGGCTTAAAGCGGCGATGGTGGCGGTTGATTTTGACAGTGCTTTTGATAAGGTGCGCCACAACTATCTGTACGCTGTACTGGAACAAATGGGATTTCCAGACTGTTTTACTGGTCTCATTAGAAGGATTTATGGGAGCGCACAATCCTTGGTACACGTTAATGGGCGTATAGCAGGGCCCATTCAAATTCGACGTTCCATTCGCCAGGGCTGCCCTCTTTCGATGCTGCTGTTCGCGATAGCGTTGGAACCATTAATTGGGAGGCTAACAAATTCTCTTTCTGGGGTGGAACTGCGGGGCTACACCTTCAAATGTCGTGCTTATGCGGACGACCTCCTGCTGCTCGTTCGTTCTGAGGAAGAGGTGAAGACGGTTCTTGAACTGTTCTTGGACCACAGTGTGACGGCGGGTAGTGCAGTGAACATGAACAAATCGGCAGCAATGCCGGTTGGAAAGGGCCTTACGCCGGAAGAAATCAGTCCGTTT
Organism: Schistocerca gregaria; assembly: GCF_023897955.1. Lineage (NCBI taxonomy): Eukaryota > Metazoa > Arthropoda > Insecta > Orthoptera > Acrididae > Schistocerca > Schistocerca gregaria. The sequence continues at coordinate 513,559,906 of NC_064921.1, read as the reverse complement.
CCTTATGTGCAACAATTCCGCTATCTCGGCATAGACTTTACCTCATCTGTGAAACATACTGCGGCAGTTAACTACCGACGTATTTTACAGACAACACGTACCATGGTCCGCCAACATCTCCTACGACGCCTTGATCCTTTGCAGCGAGTCGAATATCTGAACACTTATGTGTTTTCTCGAATGGTGCATATTTCGCAGATCCTGCCCCTACCACTCACGCTCGGGCATCGACTTCAATCAGCACTAGGCTATTTTGTGATGATTGGGTCGCCCCTCAAGGTGCGATACGCAACGCTCACGCTCCCTACGGACAAGGGGGGACTCGGACTTACGAATGTTCGCTGCCGAGCAACGGCGCTCCTTCTAGCCACGATGTACAAGCAATGGCGTAGCGGGCGTGATTCCCTTACATCCCGCCTACTGGATCTCCTAGTTCCAGCGTCCCTCACACCTCCGGTGGCGGTGGGCAACGTTACGCCACATTTTGCGCATGTATCAACATTTATCGTGGAACTTAGTTATATCAGAGACGAGCTTCCGCGCACGAGACCACCATGCGCGAAGGATTTTTATGTTTGGCTGCTACGACGGATAAGTCGTAATGTCATTGAACTGAAACACCCCACGTTGCATTGGCCGAAGATTTGGAGACATGTGCACCAAAAATTCTTTCCTACCTTCGTTCGGGCACTGTGGTTCTCTGTCACCTGTGGCAAGTTCAACACCAAACAACGACTCCATGCAATTGGACTAGTGGACACTCCACTGTGCCCGAAATGTCGCCAAGTGGATGACGACCATCACCGCTTAACTTGTATCGCGGTGGAGGACGTATGGCTCCTAGGACGACAGATGGTGGCTTGCTACCTCCGTGTGACCCCGCAACATATTACACCTGCTTCCTTCTTACATCCGGAGAGTGACTACTTTCCGGCGACTAAATCACAGTCGATCATCTGGGTCAAAGGTTGGACGATCGCGTACCTCTATGGGGATGCTGCCAAGTCGCGACTTGACTTTTGGTATTTCTTACAGCAAGCCCACTATGAGGTTCATAGATGGTCACACTATCGGAAAACCTTTGCCAACTATCTTCAGGCAGTCTTCCTCGACCCCCCACGCAGTTGGGATGTGCCGGGTGCAGTCGGTGTGCACATTTGACAGCTGATAATGAACCTCACGCTTCTCTCAACGCTCCATATGTAATGCACATACTATACGATGAAATGATCTACATGATCTACATGTTCCTTTTAACAGGGTGATTGTGGAAAATAAATAAATATAATAAATAAAAACAACATCCCTGTATCCCTGTTCCTTTACATTTTGTGATTTGTTGTACAATGATTTTCTTTTGTTTTTGTTTTTGCAGAGGAAAGAAAAAAAAAAGTTGGTAGAGCACTTGCCTGCGAAAGGCAAAGGTTCCGAGTTCGAGTCTCGGTCCGGCACAGAGTTTTAATCTGCCAGGAAGTTTCATATCAGCGCACACTCCGCTGTAGAGTGAAAATTTCATTCTTAGAAAAGATGTTCGAGAACTTCAATTTCATAGTGGTAAAGCGGAGCCAGCAGAGGTGAGGTTGTGGCTCCGCTAACAATGTCAAACATTCTACAGTGACTTCAACAAACTAGTGTCACGTTGGGAATAATGTTTTCGTCGCCAAGGTGACTACATTGAGAAATAAATATGTAGACATGAAGAATAAATATGTAAAATGAAAAAAACGCATGTTTTATTTAAACAACTTCAAGAGTTTTACACAAAAAATCCGGAGGCATTTCTTTTCAGCACAATCTCGTATAAATATAGGTTCCCAGCACACTGCAGTAACATACATACGAAGAAGCACTTACACCTAAAACATACTACGTAGAATGTTTGTACATATTCTCGCATCTCTCTCTGCATGGCCCAACAAGTGTTGTAGTATACTCACGTCTTTACAGCTGTATCGTTCACCAGTAAGTGGCGTTAAAACGAAACGTATTTTATAACTGGGTTTCTACCGTAAAGGAGAGCTGCGATAAGACAGCAGATTATGATAGTTGTCAGGCTGATATGGTAACATTATGCCCACTGGCTCCAAGTATGCCGTAACTGGTTCCTAAGCGCTATTAGATAATACAAGGCCAAATAAGATACCTGAGATGGCTCCAGAATATATTACAACTCAGGTTTTACATTTCATCGCAAACTATACACTGACGGACATGGAGGGTGTTGCACTATGAACACCATGACCGAATGCTACCAACGTGATGCTTCTATAACTGTGGGACGAGTTGATTAATATTCATCATTATCCAAGCTTATTTTCAGTAGAGAAGAAAGCCATTCTTCTACATAGAATTGGTATGACTACGGGAAGGCTATTGGGTGAGTTTAATATTACTAGAAGCTTTCTTGTTGGGATGACACCCCAGAATGCCCAGAGAAAGTGCTCTTCCTACTTGTCACCATTTTTCGGACTTTGAAAGAAGTCGAAACATTGGTATGAGGGACATGAGAACATCAAACCGACAGATGGCACGGATGATTGGATTTCGTGTGATGGCTGCAGAGCGATTCGTATCGACATGGATTCAAGAATGTAGTGTAGCAAGGCGAGTAGGACCGCGTTCATCCAGAAGGATTACATCACTGGAAGGACGTAGGAGTGTTCGTTTGGCAACAGCTGAAATCCGGGCACAGGTTGCAAACAAAATAACAATGAACTATCGGGAATACATTACCGGCAGCTGGGTTGAGATCTCAAGTTGCCAAGCGTCGTTTACTGGCGACAAATGACCACAACGGGGACGTGCGTAGTGTAAAAACAGAATCAACGGGGACACGGAGACGAATTTTGTGGTATTAACCGGTGAGTCTTGGTCTATTATGTGGGATGAGGTAGACACCACTGTGGGTGCAGACGGCCTGGTAAGAAATGGAAATGTAAATGTTGGATGGGAAACCCCACGGGGTGGCTTCAGCTGTCTGTCGGATAGAATGTTCTGCCTCGGCACACAGTGACCCCTTTCCTTGCGGGTTTGTAAGAGTTGTGTCATCTGTGTGTTTTTGGAATGAGAGAGAGTATAGTGGATGCTTGTATATCGTAGCAATATGTTTGCGTTGTGTGATGGTTGTGAGAGAAGGGATAGGATGAAAATCTGGGCCAGCACAAAAGCGATTTCACACTAGTAATGAAACGTCCCCTTAGAAAATTTAATGAGTTACTGTGCTGATAAACCTCTTACATTATTTGATTTTCAAACAGCTGAGCAGAACTGAACGTACTCAGACATTTCGCTCTTTACAAATTCTGGTCAACATTAAACTGACACACAATATTTTTAGCACAACGCAATCTGACTTTCAACAATCCCTACAAAGGAATGGCCGTAACTAACATTAACCTACACCTTTCACAAATCACTTACCTCACAAAAATCTTCGTTACTCGAACTACTGCAATGCAGCGAGCGCCACTACTGCCAGCTAACTAAAAGTTTCAAACTGCTGAAGGCACTAACTACTGATAGGCATAGTTAGCAAATGAAAGATTTTGATAGAGAACAAACAATGTATTTGCCTTAATAGTGTTCAAAAGTCATAATATATGTAGCAGTTCGTGACATCCAGTCCTACAAATTTACTGTCTCTGAAGGGCACACGTCCAGATCATCCGCTCTCAAAACCCCGCCATTTCTCTCCCCACATCCACTACTGCTGGCGTCTCACCTCGAACTGCGCAACGCTACGCGCTGTTAACAGCCAACTGCCCAACACTACAATAGCATATACTCCAACAATGCAAACCTACCACAGCCTTCACACAGCACAGTCACTGATTTTCATATACCGCGCTACGTAGCGTTACCAACACAAAAACCTAAACAGTCTACTTACAGTAACACCAACGGGATCTCTGAGCCTAACTTCTCCATCCGATCCCACCATAACGGTGTCGCTTTTCTTCATCTCTTCAGTCGCTGCGGAGATCTTTGGAGTTTAATACAGGACAATGGCCCAAGGGCTGACGATCAGGAGCTTTAAGTCACCACCTGTCCACCCCTTTGAGGGACAAATATTGACAGTGAAACCTTCATCCAACATCATGATCCAGCTTACCTTCGTGTCGAACGCCACTGCAAAGGCATGCTTTAGCGATCTCCGCTATGGAGACGAACCTAATGGAGGCGACAGGAAGGGCCTGCTCACGAGACACATTCCTGTTCAGTTCGTTGAGTCGTGATGTGGGTAACTGTTTCATGTGACAAAAGGACTGATGTGGCAATTGTTGAATTGAGGCTAAATGCTCGCCAGTATTTGACAAGAATGCTAAACACTGTTGTGACGGTACAAAATTTAATGTTTCAGCAAACTAAAGTAATACGCCGCTCAGCACTGCACATCCCAAACGCCTTGAGGTACGTTCAAATAACTTACTGGCCTATGCGGTGACATGAATACAGCAGAGCGTCGATTATCCGAAGTAATTGGGGGACATGGGTGTTCGGAAAACTGGTTTGTTCAGATAATCGAACTGTGCATGTTTATTTGCCAAAAAAAAGAAGTAGTGTACAGTAAATTTATTCATAAAAAGAGGCATATCTTTTAGTATTACAAAGTAACATACAAAGGCAACATCAGTAGGAATATATAGTAATAATCTCGTACTTGTCCCTCATAGAGAGGACAACACGTTTACGTTTAAGCATTTTGTATCGTCAAGTTCACATCTCCACGCAGCAGCACACAAGTGGTCGTAACAGAGAACAGAAGGTGACTGCACCGTGAGAAGCTCTTCTTGGGGACGCACAATCCTTCAAACTGCGCGGAGCTGCACGCCTCAACTCTACAGCTGGCGCAGATGTTGCTGTGAACAGCTTTGATTCTGCCGCTACTTCTACTGCCAGTGGCAAGCCGACAGAAGTGTGCTGATTGTTGAAACACAGCGACTGGCTGCTTGGCCTGTCAGCAGCGCCTCGTGAAGGCCCCATCAGAAGCAATGTTCCGCCAGCGGTGGCACAGTGGGGCGACTAATACGGGAAACTTGGTTTGCGAGTGAGGGGGATGATGGACGGTAGGGTGGGAGAGTAACAGGTGCGGGCGAGTACACAGTTCGGCTAAGCGGTCGTTCGGTTGACCGTCGTTCGGATAATCGACGCTCTACTGTAGTTTGGGGTGCGATGAGTAGACAGATACTTTCATACCGACCTGCAGCCAGCAATCGTCATGAACTTATCATTTTGTTGGCGTGTGTATTTACCCCTTGTACTGATAGACATCTCTTCCATATGGCATAAAAACATTTAATATCTGTTACGACATTAATATATCCTCAAAGGCTGATAAATATAGGACCAATATTTCATGATCTAACAATACCCATTTACGTTTGTGTAGATAAATCCATAACGACAACCTGTAACTTATACGGAATTGTTTCAGTATACCATTTAATTCCTGTGTTGCCGCTACCTTTCTTTTGCTAATGCACACCTATAATATGGAAAGAGAGAAAACCAGGTGCGTGTGTAGCTCGCATGTTTGTAGATATCTTCCTCAACAATATGTACTTATCGCTAGCTATATAGCGTTCGTAACACATACCTTTTTTGCCTATCATTGTGGAGAAGGACGTAGAGATCACAAAAGACGGAGTACGAACCAATTTAAGCAAGTATAAAAACTCATGTTTCGTTCCTGATGGAGCCTCCCTGGCATTCGTCATCATGTATGGCGTTAAGATGTTTCATGTATATCTCCATAGTACCACCGATCATAAGCCCCTTATGTTGCTGTTCTGCCCCCACTCTAAACTTCCCGATAAGACAGCGCAGGGGCTGCAGTGGTGGCCACTGTTCCTTTGTGAGTGTAACTACGAGATCCATTATAGGCTCGCTATGCAGCACTTAAATGTGGAAGCACATTCTTACTTACTGTGGAGCCCAGATAAGGAGTCTGAGAAGTATGAAGCGTTGCGTTTCGCCTTAGACGCTAATCAGCGACACACCCTAGACAAATTCGTAAATAAGGCGCGTGAACGAGCAACATAAACAGGTGATCAGATACCCCGCGGGGTGTTTTCTAATGTTAACCGGAGCACATGGCTGAGAGCGCAGACTCGACATGAAACACACGTTTCTTTTATTACGACGCCAGCTCAATGCACTTATAGCAGCAATTACTGGCACAGTTATACACCTGCATTCTGGCTACCATTCATTTCGAACATCTGTCATCTTACTAGAATGGCGGCCCTCTACAAAATTTACTAGCGAGTTTCTAAAAATGAATCAATCCCTCTTCATGAAGAATACTCTCGCTTACTAGGATATGCCTCAGATCCAGAAAACCAGCGTATGAAGCAGGAGTCCAAATGCTCTCCACTGGGTTCAGCTGGGAATCTGAATGAAAAAATGAGTAGCAAGTCATGGGAGATGGGAACCAGAAATTTATTGGCAACCCTACCGTTAAAATTCCAGGCTTTCATCAACCCATGTAAGTGTGGTTACACATCTTAACAGATGCAGTTACAACATGTGTGTACCGGGCTTTCGACCTGATAATATGGTTGATTGTGGTGATATTCAGTGAGCCCCATGGTTGTTGAGTGCTCTGACACTCAGATCTAGCAGCAACAACGTACAGCTCCGCCCCCCCCCCCCCAACCCCCCAACTAATCGTCCACAGAAGCCGACTGAGCAACCAGCAACCACACTGGGGACAATGCTGCCCAACTGCCTATCTGCCACACCTACAAACGCCGTCCTCATTGCAGATTCCAGGAAGAGGTCGACAATGTCCAATGTGGGTGAAACTGCTTCCATTCCCTAAGCCCTCACCAAACAGCCTGGTCTGTTCATGGAGGCAAACCATTGTCTCCACCTGAAACATGGCCAGCACTCACTCCCTTGCAGGCAGGACTTTGGACCGTCGATCGACGGAAATCCCACAGAGACCTCTGGACGATCAGGACGAGGAAATGCCGTGGGGGCCTTTAGGGGGAATTCCAGCACTACTGTTCATCCTTACTCAACTCCCCGCCAATAGTTCGGCCACAATTTACTACCATAGGGGATTATACATAACTGTGCTTAAGCTGGCACACAATATTTTTTTAGCGCAACGCAATCTGACTTTCAGTAACCCCTACAAGAGAATGGCTCTGCCTAACATTAACCTATACGTTTCACAAATCACTTACCTCACAAAAATCTTCGTTACTCGAACTACTGCAATACAGCGAGCGCCACTACTGCCAGCTAACTAAAAGATTCAAAATACGGAAGACACTAACTACTGATAGGCATAGTTAGCAAATGAAAGATTGTGATAGAGAACAAACAATGTATGTACCTCAATAGTGATCAAAAGCCATAATGTATATCCAGTCTTACAGATTTCAAGACTCCGCCATCTCTCTCCCCACATCCACCACTGCTGGCAGCTCACCTCCAACTGAGCGACGCTACGCGCTGTTAACATCCAGCTGCCCAACACTACAATGGCAGACAACAATGCAACCAGCCACAGACCGCACATGACATACCCAGTGATTTTCATACAGAGCGCTACGTGGCGGCGGCGTTACCAATAAAAAAACCTAAACAGACTACTTACATACCCCTCATGCTCCCCAAAAAAACATTTACAAATTGTTTTGGGCAGTGGCCAATACAGGTTTGAAAAAAAATTTCATAATTATAATAACAAAGAAATGAAATGCACACACTTATCGATACAATGTTGGTCAAAAGCTAAAATTTTCTCACAGTCCATGCACATGGAAGTAGTGGATTTCCATGCAGTCTTGAAAAAGTAGTATTGTCCTTCCATCGGAAAGACAGTGTTGACTCTTGACATGCAGACAGGTAATGGTCCATAACAGAGCAAACCCACAGCAGAGTCATTCAAAGTTTTGAAGAATATTGGTAGGTAGGTCGTCACAGAGTAGACCCATTGTAGTCCGGTATTGGTGGGCCACCAGAGGTGCAGACCCACTGCAGGCGTTGTAGGAATAATGGTATTGGTGGGCTATCAAAGTTGCAGATCCACTGTAGTCCTTGTAGAGACGGCCAGCAGCTATCTGTTGCGACTGTGCAGGTGCACAATCACCATCGAAGAGTCTTGCAGAGAATATAGCAAGTACATGAACCACCACTTGTGCACCCAAAAAAAATTTTTTTTTTAAATGTCCTTAGAATCAGCAATGCTGTTATCCAGTCACTTGCTCCATTATTAACACACATGGGAGCACTATCAGTCCCTTCTTCTCACATATTTTCCATATACCATGACCAACAGAAATGTGTGCGGTGAAATGTAACTTACAAGTTACTTAATTTGATGAGCTGGTGTCAATTACAATATTATAACATGAGAATACAATAACATAGGTACAAAATACATCATTAAAAACATAATAATACAGATAACATTTGTAGTAAAACATGCTTTACAAAAGAAAAAAATAAACATTACATCAGTGTTACAGGAATTATGACATCAGTAAATACATAAAAGATCAGAATAATTATTGAAACATCAGCTTCACACATGAGCATTAAAACAGAACAAAATAAATAATGTCTAAACATCTTTACAAAGAAAATAACATATTATCAGAAAAATTCTACAACGGAAATCTTATTACCTAAACACATAAAGACAGGACAAACACAGATTCACAAAGCGTAATAACACAAAATACAGGACAGGGTTTGTTTTCAGTGTGACATTTGGTACTGCAGTCCAACCCAAAACGTCATTCTGTAGATCTTTCGTCTTGTCTCAACATTTGTTTCCACCAAAAATATCCTATCCAAGCATGCTTTCTGTATTTTGTTCACATCCTCTTTCAAAAATAGTTTTTATCCACTGTACACTACTTTTTTGGCCAAATGATTTTCTTATAGCTTCTCAATGCATTTCTTCCAATTCATCACATCTCGTTCTCTTTTATAGCCTACCATATCTTAAGCTAATTTAAATCTACTGAGCTCAGATGCTAAACTAAGGGACGAGGCAATGCAGCAGCACAAAACAATTAATACAAACAGCAGTAACAAAAAAAAATGGAAGTTGTCAAAGCAAGCAGCAATATTAAAACTAATATAAAGCAATAAAAAAAATGGAAGTTGTCAAAGCAAGCAGCAATATAACAACTAATATAAAGCAATGCACAGCAAACAAGAAAAATAAATCCGTAGTAAAACTGGCTCAACAGAGTAATACAAATTCAAATTCAGTAACATTATGCGTGGCAAACAGCAGCAGCAAATGCAATAACTTTTACCTAAACATGACAAAGCTCAAGCAGAAAAAATATTACAGTAAAGACAACAATGCAGAAAAGGGAAATGTCTATTCACATATTAATATACATGTCATTAAAGTGGTGCACCACACCTTATGCTACAAAAGAAATTACCAAGTACTTGAAAAGAAAATTCTGTATGCAAATCTTGTGAAGGGAAATGTCTTTTTGTCTCCCTCGTTTTTTTAAGTAGATTATAAAGTTATTATGTATTGGATCTGTAGGCATAAAATATTTATATTAGTACATATATAAAATTTTATTTTAACCAATGCTGCAGTGGAGCTAGAAACTAGATATTAAACAAAATAGACAAAGCAAGGCGTGAAACGTCATTCACTAGCCATATGGCGTTTCATAGTGCAGTAAACAATCTTTCAACTAGCAAGACAATAGCAGTGAAATGTTTCTCATCGTTTCATTAGGCATTTTAGTAAATATCAGAAATTAAGAGCTCCACAGTGTAATCATATGTTTTCAAGTTTGAGCGTGTCGTATTTGTGATGCTTTCGACAAAGAAATGTCAAAAGCGAGGATAATGGCCTCCCTGTTTTTTTCTCCACCTAATGGCTTTCTTTTGTCAGACGACTACCTCTCAGCTGGGCGCCCAAAACGCATTACGTCAAGGTCACTTACCTTTCTTACTGAAATATTTACGACAGCAGTTTCCGCTATAGTGGCAGTCTCATAAAAAATTTCACAGGTCAAGAATTTGCGTTACAAATCTGTAGAAACGAAATCCTATTGATATAATAGCGTCCAAAAAATTTTCGCAGTTAGTGATACATTCACGCATATACACACATTTTATAACTCTTAAAGTACGATTCTCGGTTTCCAACATCCTTTTTCACAAACCAGAGTCCCTAACCACTACTCATTATTCCTTACCTCATTACACATATACATATTCGTTGACACTTCTTCAATATTTAATCATAAGAAATACGTAGCATAATTAAATTCCTCATATACGGTAGCATTATCTTATTGATCATAAACATACCACAACAGTGTAATACATATCGTCATCATAACATAATAAAACCTCAGCCAAATTTCAAAATGGTCGTAGCTTCCTCCAATAATTTCAAAACCTAAAAAAAATTCTTTGCTCATGTCAAAAGTGTCATCTACCTCAAACGTACTTTAAAAATCATTATCCCATATCAAATACATCATTCAAATCTCTCATAGTATCACAATGTTTCCGAAAAAATATGAACATTTCACAAACTACAGACAAAATAAAATTTCATAAGTGTAAAGTTATCCAACTGTGTAATTGGGAAAACATCTGTCACTGATGTAGCAAAAAAAAAAAAAAAAAAAAAAAAAAAAAAAAAAAAAAAAAAAAAAAAAAAAAAATTGTTTCTCTGTTAAATAATCAGATAGCTGTGTAATTCTGTGTTAGAGAAATATGGTACCGATGTGTAAAATTGTATAAGCAAATACCATATTAGCTAGGGCTCCTTGTGCTTGCCAAACACATAGTACACGAAGTAAGCGTGTACCCCCTGGGGATTAATGTACTTATATCCTTAGGTGTTGCAGACTACAGCAATAGAATGAAATGTATCACGGAAAACCTTTGTATCAATGTACTTCAAATATCTTTAAAAATAAATGTTTTAAGTACAAAATTAATCACTCAAATACGTGTACTACACCGCTAAACTGTGCGTCTTGTTGTAAGATAACTCTGTGGAAGTGTCGTAGTTATCGTCCTCCGAAAGCTAAGTTCTGCAGAAGTCAATGTACTTACCTCATGACAAACATAAGTGAAATGCTATGCGTATAGATATCGTAGTTATTACGTACCTTACCGTGATCAAGAAAGTACTATAATGTAACGTATTGTTGTGCTACGGAAAAGGCTGTCTCATTGTAGCTATACCACAAAAGTTACTAGTAAAACATGTTATACGTTCCAGAAGAATTCAGAAAAACTGTGCAGATGTAAAACAGATACACCGTGAAAGCAACATTGTAAATTGTCACTCATTAGTAGCGTCGTCTACAAATTCACCTTGACGAGAAGGCCCTGCCCTGTTTGATGCTCGCCAGTTCTGATGGGATTCAGGCCTGTCGTTTTGTCGGTAGTTTACATAGTTTCTTGTTTGTCGGTCATGTAGTGGAGAATTTCTCCCTGAATCGTAACTGCGCGCTGGACCGTTGCGTCTGAAGTTATTATGTCTCCCTTGATAATAATTATTTTGGTTTCCATATTGTCTGTTTCTCTGGTTATCTCTGTCATATTCATTACTACGGAAATGCGATCTTTCTCTGTAACTATTATTATTCTTCCAGTGGTTGTCATATGGGTGGTGTCTGTTTTGGTCACGATTTGCGTTGTAAGAATAGCCTTGTCGTGTCCAGTTATTGTTTCTGTCATCGCGGAATTGTGACGGATGTGACCTGTAATTGTTGTGTTCCTGTTTTCGCGTTCCGCGATTGTCAGTGCCAATTTCCAGTTCTTGTAAGAGTCGCTGAAAAGCTTCAGTCTCGTCTTTGCAACGTCCTAACAAAATAATGTGTCGTAAATGTTCAGACAATTTGATTAAGCACATGCGAATGAGTTCTGAGGGGCTATATGGGTTTGAAAGATACTGATTCTTATGTAACATGTCTTCGAAATATTTGACAAGACTGGAAAATTCAGATTGTTCGAAATGTTTCATCATAATGATGTTATGTTTTACTCGGTCTTGTGTAGCTAGAGACCAATATGCTGAGATGAAGGCATGATAAAATTCTCCTTCACTATGACAATCGTGAATGACCGATTGCATTCTTACAGCTGGTTCATTCTCTAATTAGCCACACATAAACTCTAATCTGTGCTCTAATGACCAGTTAGGTGGAAAAAAATGAGAGAATTGATGGAGACACGATTGTAGATGAATGTCGTTGCCAGAATTCTTAAATGCTTTGAATTTACGTGTAGTAATGAACAGCTTATAGTCAAAACCATCGTGTTGGCGGGTAGCATATCGGTCATTGTTACGTCGTGTCGGCGGTTCCATCTCAAAATTCAGTGTACCTTGTCAATTTCTTTCATGATTTCCTAAATGTCCTGTGTTATTATTTTGTGGTTGTTCTGCATTTCTATGTCCCTCTTCCCGTGTTGGAGCGCGAGTGTCCTCTGAAATACGTAATTCTTGTATTACCTGTGTCAACTGATCTTGTACTTCCCGGATTTCTCTTTGGTGTTGCGTATTAATTTGATTCTGATTTTGTTTGAATTTCCTAATTTGCTCGCACTTTTCTGTGTCATTCAGATCATCATCTACCTTTGCAGATAAGTTAATGAACTGATCCGAAAGTTCGGCTACTTTCTCCGATAGTGTACTTATGTACTCAGTGTGTTTTCTGAACCAAATTTCAGAGTGTCCATTTGTGTTGAAATCCTATCTACTGTGTCCTTTAAGTTTTGCTGAGTTTTTGCAAGTTGCAAAGTCAATTTTGGCTTGCAGGGTATCATGATTTTCATGAACAATAGTTTGCAGTTCTTTTATGGCTGATTCGTGATTATGTAATGGATTTTCATGCCGCGAATAAGTAGGTTGAAAATGCTCACAAATTTGTGGATTTTACGTCATTACAGACTTTTTGACATTTCGATTCAATGTTATGTACCTCATTAGTTAAATCTTCACGTGTTTGTTCAAGCCTGGTGTCTAACTTCCGAAGAGTTTGTTCCATTGTGTCTAACTTTTGAAGATTTTGTCCCAATTGTTTCTGATTTTGTTCAAGCGTTGTGTCTAACTTTTGAAGATTTTGTTCCATTGTGTCTAACTTTTGAAGCTTTTGCTGTGTTTGGCTCTGATTTTGTTCCATTGTGTCTAACTTTTGAAGCTTTTGTCCCATTTGTTGCATTAATTGTAATAACAATTCGCTGGTGTCTGAAACATGTTCCTCAGTGCTATTCGCCAATGCATTTGAACCGGCAATATTCGCAGTTTGAAAAACAGAAAAGATGTCTTGAATTATTTGAGAAAATGGTGAGGACGCAAAACCTGAAACTACAGTATTTGCAAGATTGTGTCCTGTCATTTCGGAATCCTGAGGCGAGCTGTTGCCGACCGATCGATCGATAATGCTTCCCTGTTCACTAATTGTTTCACTGCCTACACCATTCTTTGCAGCCCGCTCCATTTCCCTATGCACAATTACCAAATTACTACTTTGAACATTAGATAATTCATTACATGGTGGCGCTAACACACTGATTTCGTCTTCACTGTCATTTCTCAGTTTACTTTGGAGCCTAGTATTACGTTTTTCACACGCCATTATTGTCACAATATTTCACACGATAACGCAGAAAAGCACAATTTGAAGAGCAAAATAAGAAAATACATTAACGTAGCACTGAAAATAATATATCGTTAATTGCAAGCGCAGCTCCGAAATACTTGCTCCAAATCTACATGCATGCCACAACTGTTTTACTGTATAACAATGAAAAACTACAACTACAAAGGAAATTCTCTCTATTATTACGCGCTAGCAATAAACAAAAGCTACACTAATTACACAAACTACAAGAAAAAAATCAGAAGATTCCAGTGAGATATACTCGGCTAAGGGTCGACATATTTAACGTCCCCTTAGAAAAACTATACAAGACTATGCTTAAACTGGCACACAATATTTTTTTAGCGCAACGCAATCTGACTTTCAGTAATCCCTACAAGAGAATGGCCCTGACTAACATTAACCTATGTGTTTCACAAATCATTTACCTCACAAAAATCTTCGTTACTCGAAGTACTGCAATACAGCAAGCGCCACTACTGCCAGTTAAATAAAAGATTCAAACTATGGAAAGCACTAACTACTGATAGGCATAGTTAGCAAATGAAAGATTTTGACAGAGAACAAACAATGTATTTACCTCAATAGTGATCAAAAGTCATAATGTATATCCAGTCTTACAGATTTCAAAACTCCGCCATCTCTCTCCCCACATCCACCACTGCTGGCGGCTCACCTCCAACTGAGCAACGCTACGCGCTGTTAACATCCAGCTGCCCAACACTACAATGGCAGAAAACAATGCAAACCAGCCACAGACTGCACACGGCACAGCCAGTGATTTTCATACAGAGCGCTACGTGGCGGCGGCGTTACCAATAAAAAACCTAAACAGCCTACTTACACTGTGGGCAACTCACGTGAGCCCGTCTACTGAAGTGAAAGTACCGTGACCTCGGTCTCATACAGCAGTTATCACAATTGTCTGAAGCATATGGTTTCCACCACTTAATAGTACACTGGCTGACATTGTCTGTACTTTAAGATCTAGGTCGCTTCCTGAACTATTTCGCCCGCAGTTACGACAATTCTCCCTAAGCTGTGGACTTTTCTTCTGGCTAACTGTTTACTTCGTGAACCCTGCCGTTACTGACCACGGGAAGAGTCTGTACGTCCACTCAGTCTCACGTCACTCGGTGTTTTGTCTAGGCAGAGGAGGATATAGAATCGATCATTGATTATTCTCTACAAAGAAACGTATCCCTTGACATCTACTCCCATGCAATGTACGACGTAATTTAATTTGGACTGAAAACCAACATACACTGACGGGAAAAAGTCGCAACACCAAGATGGAGCCGGCCGGTGTGGCCGAACGGTTCAAGGCGCTTCAGTCTGAAACCACACGACCGTTACGGTCGCAGGTTCGAATCCTGCCTAGGGCATGGATGTGTGTGATGTCCTTAGGTTAGTTAGGTTTAAGTTGTTCTAAGTTGTAGGGGACTGATGACGTCAGATGTTAAGTCCCATAGTGCTCAGAGCTATTTGAACCATCTTGAACCAAGATGGAGCTGCGCGACATAAACGAAAGTTGGTATCCGTGTCTCTGAAAGGTGAGGTCTGTTTAATTTGGATTGAAAACCAACACACACTGACGGGTGAAAGTCGCAACACCAAGATGGAGCCGGCCGGTGTGGCCGAATGGTTCTAGGCGCTTCAGTCTGAAACCACGCGACCGTTACGGTCGCAGGTTCGAACCCTGTCTGGGGCATGGATGTGTGTGATGTCCTTAGCTTAGTTAGGTTTAACTTGTTCTAAGTTCTAGGGGACTGATGACGTCAGATGTTAAGTCCCATAGTGCTCAGAGCTATTTGAACCATCTTGAACCAAGATGGAGCTGCGCGACATAAACGAAAGTTGGTATCCGTGTTTCTGAAAGGTGAGGTCTGTTCGGATTTCATGCCATTCTCATGAGAGTGGCGTTAGTAGGGTGACTATGAGGATGCAAAACAGGTAAGCTCTAAGTACACCCTGTAACTGTCGTGAGAGTTGCGGCTATCAGTACTTCAGCTTCTCTAAAGAGGCTACCAGAAGTTGGATATCCCTTCTGCAATATTATAGAAAGACTTGGCAGGAATGGAGGCACTGTGCGTGACTGCTGGCAGCGGTGGTCACGAGAATGCACGTTCACAAGAAGACCGGGCTCCAGACGGCCACGTAGCATTACAGAGAGGAAGTCCATCATGTTCAGCGTACTCCGGCGCATTGCACTGCATCTGCAGCAGCACTCCGAGCAGCAGTTGGCACATCAGTGACTCAACGAACTATTACAAACCGGTTAATTCAAGGAAAGCTCTGAGCAGATGTCCTGTAGCGTGCATTCCACTGGTACCAAACTACAGCATTTGATGTCAAGCGGGAGCGCACTGGAAGGCAGTGTAGCGGTCTGTTGTGTTTTTCTGATGAGAGGTGGTTCTGCCTCGGTGCCAGCGATGGCCATGTGTTGGTCTGAAGGAGGGCAGTTAAGGACCTGCAACCAACCCGACTGCTGCCAAACACACTGGACCTACATCTGATGTTATGGTCTGGGGTGCGATTTCATATGTGAGCAGGTGCAGTGTCGTGAATTTCCCAAGCTCCCTGAGTGCAGAATTGTATGTCAATCTGGTGAACCTACCTGGTGTGTTGTCATTAATGAACAGAATTCCAGAGGGTGTTTTCCAACAGACTAACACCCACATGTTGCTGCTGTAACCCTGCATGTTCTACAGAGTGTCAAGAAGTTGCTTTGACCTGTTCGATCACCACATACATCTCCAATCTAGCACATATGGGACATCATTGGTCGCTAACTCTATAGTCATCCACAGCAGCATCAACTGTCTCTCTAGTGACCGACCAAGTGCAACAGGCATGAAACACAATTTCGCAAAATGACATCCGCCATCGGTACAACACAATGCATGCACGTCGCAAGCTTGCATCCAACATTCTGGCGACTACAGCAGTTATTAATATACCAGCATTTAACATTTGCGATGAATTATCTCGCTATTACATGAATCTGTTTTCCTGCAATCTTAATCACTTAATTATGCTACCTAGAAAAATGTATTCCCGGAATTTCGTTAATCTACAATAATTTTTTGTGATGCGACTTTGGTTCCGTCAGTGTAGTTCATTTTTCTGATTCGACCTTTATTTAGGTGTCATCAAAAATCATACTTTCCTCGAAAATTCAGATGTTCTTTAAGTCAAGTATTCATACTTCAGATTTACATATGAATTGCTAATGGCTTATTTTACACTAAATCTATAAACAAAGTGTTCTGCATTGTTGTTAGCACATGACAAGCCTAAAATAAAATTAAAAAAACTTGATGTAAACGCAGCTCCTTGTTTTCTTTTTCCAGTGTTTTCACAGTAATTACAAAATGATCGTTTCATATAGTTTACATAATTATCTTTACAGCATTGCCGACGCGAACAGTTAGCCGTCTATGCAGCTGATGATCAGCTGTACCTTCTCTGGCGGTCAGCCAACATTTCCTAAGTATCTGAATGTTTTGTACTTCCGTTCCGTTCTCCGGCAGACTTATCGTCTTACCATGCGATAAAGCCAAACAAAAATTAATAATTAATATGATTTCGAGCACTTGCATGTACCTCAAATTAAGTTGCTTTCTTTTATTATTAAACTATTTGCGTGCTTTGTCGCTAATGTAATTTATGGGTCTGCGTTAATCTTATTGCGGCTACCTCACTTACTAGCAAAAGAACTTTTTTTTTTGGGTCGTGTGTTCAGAACACATTGTAAAAGAATGCAGGAATAACCATGAAATCTAATAACATTTGTTTACAAAAATATGCATAAGAGTAATTGAAAATAATAGCTGCTGTGGCATGTTTATTCAGATGGTGCTATGGGTCGTGAGAGTTGAATTTTTAGCCTCAATCGTTGTGATCTATTTGCTTATTTTTCGCTATAAGCTGTAAGTTAAATGTAATACTGAAAATCCTAGACAGTGTGGTGAACTGCATAATAGCACCCCTCACATAGCAAATGTACTGCAAGTTTATGTTCTTTGCAACGTTTATTTGGGGGGTTACACTGTGTAGTGATAAATACAAACGTAAAATTTAGGAGAAACACACTACTCTAGTATGTGAGAGAATCATCTTGAAGTGGAAAACATTATGTTACATCTTCCTTTCAAACCCGATTATATGAGTACAATATTTCATTCTAAATCGTTACGTTCTGTAATTTAGTAGTTGTGTTATTGTTGATTTAACATAAAGCCAGAGTATGTGCTCCACATGTTACGTCTCATATCAACGGAAAATGCTGCCTTTTAAAATCAATAATAAATGTCGAAATAAATTTTTTTTGAACATAATCCATAAATTCCAAATAAGGCTTTACATTACAAAATATGTGTTAACGACATCGTGCTGATTTATAATGGTTCCAAAGATGCGACTGACTCATTATCAAGAGCTTTAAATAACGTGCATCACAAGCTTGTAGTGACTGTGGAACACGAAAATCATAGAAGCATCAACTTTTTGTACCTTAGGATTCCAACTTCGCAATTTATAGGAGTCCAAAGGCTAGAGACAACTCTTGTCATTCTTGCAGATGCACAAATGCGTTTTACAATCAATGTTTCATAGAAATCGAAAACTTCCTCTTGAGTCGGATGAGAATTGAAAAGGAAGCCGGTAGCAAATCATTATTTGGCCAGGACATAATGCAAAGTAATCATTCTCCTGGGATCATCGATAATCATTTTCACAATATCTCCAAAGGATTTCTGTTGAATACTTTAGAAGTTACAGAAATTTTCGTACAACGTAAAAACATGCCTTTGGTTTTACTGAAGGAACAGGTGGATTTTTTACTTATTTGATGAATTATTCTGAACTCACCTGCTGCTTTGCTATCTTCTTAACGCTTATGTGACTCAGTTCACAAGTACATTATTCACAAATTCTACCAAAATGTTTGGTAAGCAGCCAGTCTTTCGACTACTACGTTTGTTCATATATTTTTTTTTATGCTAAGGTGCAAGTTAACTACCAGATAATCAGTATTACACTATTCGTATATCTGGATTTTGTCACTGACTTTTATTTGTAGTATTACATTTTAATGTACGTAATTGTTTTATGTTACTTAATGCTGGTTATCTCCTGACCGTCAACGTAGCAATTTTAAAGTAATTTACCCTAAGCTAAGGTGTTGGATAATTTTTATACTTCACGATATACTTCACTACTACACACAATTATGTGGTAAATCAGTTTTGGCGTAGGTCACCTTAATCCAATTTTGAATGCATATTATTAATTATTTTACTTGGTCATTACTGTTTTATATGTTTATGGACTACAGTTGATTACGTTCAACTATTTTATGCTAATTCCTATCCCATTCGGTTGCTCCAACGTTTTAAGCTTCCAGCTTTGTGCTCCCATGTTGTCCGACGATCTTTGGCTCATCATCGCTGGCTGATCTTTCGTTTCGATGCAGTGACGGCGCGGCTTGTAAGGCCATTTCAGTATTTTCTCACGATTCACCGCTTATGGCAGCCAAATTTCACAGATGTCGGCGTCGCCTCGGATACCAATGGCGTCATCTAGATTATTTTCGCTCGTCGTCCGATTCGCGTAATAACATCAAGTCCCCAATGAGGGCAGCTATTGTACGTAGAACCTGTCGTCATTATTTCACTGTTGATATCAATTATAGAGTTTTGGTAAACTGCTCTGTACAACAGTAAATTCTATTGTCATTATATAAAAGATTACACTGTTGGTATTTGTATTTCGTATTAAAACCACGAAGGCACAATAATTTTGTTACGCTTCTCTGTACACTATACCTCACTGGCTGTAACTGAAGTCAGGTGATAGAAGGGGTGGGAAGGGAGAGCCTCTTCTATTCAGCCCATTGCTCCCTTACGTTAAGCAACAGTTGACATTCTTTCTCGCACAAACGATTCCTGCCCTGTGTCACCGCCTCCGCCTGCCACTTTTAGGTACATTTATAAATAATTACTGTTTTTGCTTTTAGGTTTAAGTTACAGTTATTGTCTAGACATACCTGTAAGTCTTTAACTATGCTCTTGTTGATGATGATGTAAATCAGATTGGAAGCTATCACTGTTTTCAAACAAATGTCAATATGCGACGAAGACTGTCTCTGAATTTTTATTAAAAATGTATCCCCAAGGCATAATGCTCGTCCTCTACAGGATTTTGTATCTTGGGTGAACGGGCAGGCGAGTCTATTCGCTGAATATAATCTCGGTCCAAGACCTGCATCACCTGAGCTGGCGATGCTGTCGCGCATTGTCATCGATAAAAAATAAAGTCGCTGAGGAGACTGATATTTGGAAGGATTACTGTGTCACAATAACGATGACTGGTGAGAGCACCGTGATCCAAGGTTTGGAGTTCAGCACCGTTGTTCCTCACCACAGCGCAACACCTGGACCACAAAACGATCGTGTCAGACAGTGTTACCGAGTGAATTTAGTGTTCCTATCCCTCACCAAAAAAGTGTACGTCCAGCATTATAGAATATGATCGATTTGGTGGTCCATGTGTTATGCTGTAGGGAAGTGTAATCCTTCGTGGGCGTAGTGACATCCAGGCCTTTGAACACGGTGCACTCAACGACCAGTGTTATAGTGACACTGTATTTCTTCGGCATGTGCCTTATTCACGAGTGTATTTGGCCCAGAGTTCATTTTTATGGTTGACAGTGCGCAGCCGCATCGGACAGCTCAGGCGGGGGAGCTCTTGGAACGAGAGGATATTTGCCGAAAGGACTGCCCTGCCCGTTTCCCCGCCCTAAATCCCATCGGGTTCGTGTGCAAAGCCTTGTGGTGACCTAATACAGCACGTCCACATGCACCAACGAGCGCCCAGCAGTTGCCTCGGGCACCAGTGAAGGAATGGGACGCCACACGACAAGAACTGCTTATCCTAGTGACCAGCATGGGAGCAGGTTGCAGACTGCTGTCCCTGGTAATCGCACACACTATTAAACACCATGTCCCGTCGTTTGCAATATCCGGGGAACCGCTACGAAGCGCAGATACTTCTGTGTAGTTATTGTCTTTGCATGAAAGTGACATTTTGTTCGTCTCTTTGCGTGCTTCTTAAAGATACTTTCTATCCTACCGTGTAGCAGTTCTTTATATGTATGGTCCAATTTTCATCGAGCTATGTCACTTGGCTTCAGGCGCTCATTCCGGAACCGCGGGACTGCTACGGTCGCAGGTTCGAATCCTGGCTCGGGCATGGATGTGTGTGATGTCCTTAGGTTAGTTAGGTTTAAGTAGTTCTAAGTTATAGGGGACTGATGACCACAGATGTTAAGTCCCATAGTGCTCAGAGCCAATTATGTCACTTGGCAGACACACATCATACAAAAATTACATTAGTCCTTAAGTTTTACACGCCAGTCAATATTGTGTCTTAGCACACTTTCACGGGATTGCTGCAATATTCTGTTGTATTTCCATGGACTGTGCGAGAGCCTATAAAATGACTTTTCTTAGTAAAGAGTTTGTTGCCGTCCAGCTGCGCTTCACTTCAACTACTTTTTGAAGTTTTCAAAGTTACATTTACGGTATTTACGTACATTATTGAGCTTCTCAGAATAAAATCAGACATAAATTAGTTAAGAAAAGGGGGTGAGGCTCACATAACGTTACAAGCCGCACAAGTTCAGTCAGTGGTCGCAATGCTTTAAGCGTTCAAGCGAAAGTAATTGTCTTTCTAATTTTGGATGTTATTCTCAGGACGCCTCGCAAAGAACAGCTGAAGATTCAGAAAGCGAGAAATGTAGGACATACTTCTATCAGATCGACGTTACTTGGTTGCTCAGAACAGTGTACATGACGTACTTCTTTGCAAATAAATGTTTATATTTTTTGTGCAAATCATCGTTACTGTAAAATATTGGAAGAGTAACAGTGATTTTTATGGGGGTGGTTTAAAAGAACATTACAACCACGTGATTCCTGGCAGTTTGCGACGGGACACGGCCCATCGAACACATGCTGATGTGAGGTGGAGTGTACACCATTAAGTTAAGTTATTCTTTTGACTTTGTTCACATGTACTTTTATGTGTCATCTTTTTCTTTTATAAATATATAGCTATGCTGAGCTTTTAATTATTGACAAAGGTCTTTATAGACACTTTTGAGTTTATTGTTCTGAAGAAGGTGTAGTTATCTACACCGAAACCTAGGTAAACACTTGGTGTTTTTTCGCAATCGAGGCGGATCTCAGTCCATTAATATCCTGGCATATGCTTTAAGTCAAGCCGGCCGGGGTGGCCGAGCGGTTCTAGGCGCTACAGTCTGGAACCGAGCGACCGCTACGGGCGCAGGTTCGAATCCTGCCTCGGGCATGGGTGTGTGTGATGTACTTAGGTTAGTTAGGTTTAAGTAGTTCTAAGTTCTAGGGGACTGATGACCTCAGAAGTTAAGTCCCATAGCGCTCAGAGCCATTTTGAACTTTAAGTCAAATCGTTAATCATAGGCTTAAGGGAAACTGGTATTCGACTGCACTACTGATTCCACAATTCTTCCTTACCTTTAGACTGTCTTCGTACTACATTAGTCATTCTTCACTTCATTCTCAGTTCCGTTCACTCAGTACTATCGTAACTATTTCCAGATATAGTGAAGCAGAATGAAAATTAGCCCTCCTCAGTTTCCACACCTCATCTGTGCTGCACGTTTATAAGTCTCAGCTGGTTTAGTCTGTAGTGAGTGGAAACTAAAATGAACTAAGCATAATTGCTATTGCATCCGAAGGCACTGAAACGCATTCTCATAAGTTATAACATGAATCACAACATATAACTGTATTCTCTGTTATAAACATATCTATCAATGACACCTTATTGTGCCTTTCGGTTTTAGGACCACACAGCAGTCAGACACATCCAAGTTCACTCTATCTGTTGTATTTTAAATTTTATCTTAAACGAATACAAAGCAAAGTGCGTACAAAAGTTTACGTGGCCACTCAGATTTACCATAAGCTTCAGGTACAGCAGTATTTCCGGTGCTTTGCGTTAGCAGTGAATTGTAACTAGATGTCACCGCTTTGTACGGATAACAACCCGCTGATACGTCAATTAGGTGACGCCCTGTCGCCTGCAGAAACTGCCGCTGCTGCAGCCGCAACAATAGCGGGTGCGCTTCATGCCGCCTGTTGTCGACGTCACGTTTGGCGTCGGAAGCAGAACCTGCACAGGACGCAGGGCGAGGCAGTTCTCGGCAGCCAGAACACTCTTCCGTGATTCCTCAGCAGACAAATCAGCATCTGAAATTACGAAGTAATATCTCTAAGAAAGGCAGTATGCACGCATTTAAACAAACAGGAATTAACCTCGTGAACATCAGGGTAGCTACATACCGTAAACACAACAGATAAAATGTGGCGCATTGCCTTTATGCATTCACTTCCAATCCAGAGGGAGGAAGTTCGTAAAGTAAAGTCTGCGAACAACGTCCGAAATGTGCGTTGAGATATTGTACCTGACCTCCTACTTTTTATGTGCTATTACCGCAGTATGCAAACTACGACTTGTAAGATGACGAGGAAAAATGAATTAATGTTGAATGCTGCATCCTTTAATGTGAGTAAATGTTATTTATACGACTTACGACTTGTGCAACTTGTACACATATATAACTTGTACAGAGTCCTGATAGCAGTTATAAGAATCTAAAGGCATGAGCGGGAGGCAGTGGTTGAGATGGAAGTGAGACAGGATTGTAGCTTATACCCGATATTATTGAACCTGTGCATTGAACAAGCAGTAAGCGATGCCAAAGGAAAAATTGGAGAAGGAACCGTAGTTCACGAAGGAGTAGTAAAAACTTTGCGATTTTCCGATGACTGTGTAATTCAGTCATAGACGGCGAAAGAGTCGGACAGTGTTTTGAAAGGAGGAGAGAGACAGATGGATGCTACAAAAAGAAAAATAAGGGTAATGGAGAGTAATCGAATTAAATGAGGCGATGCTGAGTGATTGGTTTAGTAAATGAGACACCAAAGGTACTAGTTGAGCTTTCCTATTTGGTCAGTAAAATAACTGACAATGGCCGAAGTAGAGAGGCTACAAAATGTAGACTGGCATTGCCAAGAAAAGTATTTCTGTAGAAGAGAAGCTTGTTAACGTCGAATGTAAGTCTACGAATTAGGAAATCTTTTCTGAAGGCATTTGACTGGAATGTAATCTTATGCGGAAGTGAAACGTGGACGATAAACAGTTCAGACAAGAAGATAACATAAGATTATATAAAAATTATACAAAAATTTTGAAAATTAGATGGGTAGAAAGCTTAATTAATGCGGGGGTAAAGAATGTCATTGGGAACGAAAGAAATGTGTGGAGTAACTTGACTAAATGAAGGAATCAGTGGATAGGACACATTCTGAGACATCAAGGAATCGTCACTTCAGAATTATAGGGAAATGTGAGTGGCTACGATTTTAGAGGGAGACCGAGACATGAATTCAGTAAACAGGCTCAAACTGAAGGTGGGTCGCAATAGGTATTCAGAGGCGAAGAGGTTTCCAGAGGACAGAATAGTAAGGAAAGCTGTATGAAACCAGTCTTCGAACTGAGGGCCAATACAACTGCGTAGCCGTTAATAAACTTACGATAAAAAATCGTAGTGCCAAATATAATTATTGTGGGATAGTGAAAATTCGGTAATACATTTGTCTAGGGAACCTATTTAAGTAATTAACATTGCAACATCACAGGTTAATGTAAGCACGAGATAAGCCATCGCAAATACGAAATGCTGGTACGTTAATAACCGGTGGAACCGACAGAAGGTGTAACGCATACATGCAAATGTTGTACAGATGTCGGATGACAATTTGAAGAAATGAAGTTCCTTACCAGTTGCACTTCCTCGGTGAATACAGGGAAGGTTAATTCTCACTGTGACCGACGCTGGAGCTGTAATCCGACAATTTCCCTTATGTGATGGACTGGAGACAGGTCTGATGATCGAGTAGGTCAAGGCAACATGTCGACACTCTGTAGAGCATGCTGGGTTACAACAGCTGTATGGGGGCGAGTGCTATCACGTTGGGAAGCACCTGCTGGAATGCTGTTCATGAATCACCAGCATAACAACTTGAATCACCAGACTGACGTACAACTATGTAGTCAGGGTGCATGCTGTCATACTAAATCGCACCCCACACCGTAGCTCCAGATGTAGGTCAAGATTGTTTAGCAAGCAGACAGGTTGGTTGCAGACCTTCAAATGGCAATCTTCATAATTAACACACAGCCATAACTGGCACAGAGTCAGAACTGGCTTTCATCAGAAAACACAACAGGGCTCCCATGTGACTTCTAATGAACTCCTGCTTGAAACTACTGAAGTCTCAAATGTCAGTGGTTTGGGGCTAATAGAATGCTAGCTACAGGACGTTTGGCTCCGAGCTGTTCTTGAAGCCTTAAGACATTCTTGACTAACATCAACTCACCACCTCTAGTCTCAAAGATAATTAACGCTCACGATCGTCACAGCGGTTATTTAAAGCAAACCTGATTTGTATCATCATACCGGCGTTTCTAGCGCCACTCTTATGCTACTGGTGCGAGATTTTAATAGACATCATCTTTCATATGAACAAACACACCTACCAACATTCGTCTATGTCGCACGCCTCCTTCTTGGTGTTGTGATTTTCTTTCGTCAGTGTGATTAAGTGCATGACCTTAAGCAGTTAATTAGGCATGAGTGCGGTGCATATTCAGAACATATTATAATCTTCATAGATTTCCCACTACCTTCTCTGTCATCCCATAATCTTTAAGAATAATGACGTCAGGTGTTTAAGCTATATAATTTTAACGACAAACTCAGGTATTTCCAGGTTTCAGGTCTTTTTGTAAGAAACGTAAGCCATCAAAAAGAGCCTTTAGGTGGAAGGACACCAAATTTCCCGAAAGACTGGCGCCCGGCACGCAATACTCATGCCGCTTCCACACTCTCGAGCACATTGTTCCGTCATCTGCTGATCTAGGGAGAATACTACCGTTGGAGTACGCCGGGTAATGGTAAGGTTGAACGATTCTCTTCAGTCATCGTTGGTCCCGTTCTTGCAAGATCTTTTTCCAGCCATAGCGATGTCGGAGATTTGGTGTCTTACCGGGTTTCTGATAATCACGGTACACTCATAAAATGGTACGGGAACACCCCTACTTCTTTGCTAGCTGGAAGACGCTGTGTCTAATCGCTCGTTCGCCGACGATAACACCACATTCTAACTCACTTAAATCTTGATAACCTGCGTGCAAACGAGCCACCAGTTCTGGGACACCGCTCCCCCCTTCCTTCTCAACCCTTCCTCGTCCTCCCTTCCTCCATCCCCAACCCCACCGTCGCCATCATGTAGTTTCCTTAGATGTAATTCGTATTGAAGTTGCTCGCGCCGAAGGTGTTGCAATATAAGTCGTGTTCCCCAACACGCCAACTCAAATTTGGGACAAGTACAATGCAATGTATTAGGCACAATGTTTAAGTTAAACTTGTCAGGGAACAACAACCACGCTCTGGGGCTACCACTGAAATATCAAGGGACGCTCCAGTGTCAGGAAAAAAAGGCCATGGGAAAGGTGCCGACCACGTATTACATGTCATTTGTTACTACACAAAAGTCCAACAGTCTATTATTGCGAGAGATCAAAAACACCAACAAAATACAAAATTGCAAAATTTCTTTAATTGAACCAATTGATTATTAATTAGTTAATTTAAACGAATAAAATGCACCAATTTATGGAGAACTGACAAGCAAGTAGTACAATTAAATATGACTCAGGTACGCACTTAGCGGTGGGCAAACAATAACACCAATGATGCTAAAGTTGGCAATTTCAACATCTGATGGGTCAAAAGGGGTGCTAGACATTAATGAATATAACTTACAACAAGTGTAGTAACATAAAATTACCCAAGTCTGCTATCAACACTAGTATCCAATATTTGATTAATCAGAGAGGTTCATATGCTTCAAATGGGTCTGAGCACTATGGGACTTAACTTCTGAGGTCATCAGTCCCCTAGAACTTAGAACTACTTAAGCCTAACTAACCTAAGGACATCACACACATCCATGCCCGAGGCAGAATTCGAACCTGCGACCGTTGCAGTCCCGCGGTTCCGGAATGAGCGCCTGAAGCCAAGTGACATAGCTCGATGAAAATTGGACCATACATATAAAGAACTGCTACACGGTAGGATAGAAAGCATCTTTAAGAAGCACGCAAAGACACGAACAAAATGTCACTTTTATGCAAAAGACAGCTAGAGCTATATCCCTAGCTCTGTCCTCACTGCAACATGTGTGGGAGCAGATCGGTTCAAATGGTTAAATGGCTCTGAGCACTATGGGACTTAACTGCTGTGGTCATCAGTCCCCTAGAACTTAGAACTACTTAAACCTAACTAACCTAAGGACATCACACACATCCATGCCCGAGGCAGAATTCGAACCTGCGACCGTAGCGGTCGCGCGGTTCCATACAGTAGCGCCTAGAACCGCTCGGCCACCCTGGCCGGCAATCAGACAGGCCCCTTGGGCATAATGAAGACACTGACGTGAAGAAGCAATAGAACACTATTTATCAAATTGAGCATTACACAACAGATATTGAAACTATTACGTTATAACAAAACTTCAAACATGGAAAACATGGAAGGGGCAGGTACGGCAAACCAGGTCTGAATAAGACTGTTTAGAAGAACGAGAATTACTGGTTAAATTAACGTCCGGTTGCTACGAGGGCTGCCATAGCAAACCAGGAGGCCGCAACGTCTCAGGGGCTACGGTGAGACGGAAAGCGGCGGGCCTCCCACGCGCCTTTGCACAGCCTACGCGGGCAGGCTGCTCCCGATGAATCGGTGGGTAACAGTTAACACACCGAGGAAGTGCCTCCAAACGGTACGAACAGCTCTGAAGGCCGAGATCAAACAACCAAACATATGGGTCATGCAAAATAATCATAGAATGTATGAAAATGCTCATACCAAGACAAGAAACTCACTGTGAGCGTAATACAACCAAAGCTTACGTATTACAGAAAGAATATTACAATAAGAATTACTAAGAGGATTAACCGGTTAATCTTACAATGAAACATAGCAACAAGTTAATGTAATAACCAAGACATCACAGTGTACACGAACACATCAACTTAAGTGACTACAAAATTTGGAAATATGTGGTAAGGTCCTGTAGGACCAAACTGCTAAGGTCATCGGTTCCTAAGCCCACAAACTATCTAATCTTACTTAAACTTACGCTAAGGACGACACACATACCCATGCCTGACGGAGGACTCGAACTTCCGACGCGGGGAGCCTCGCGGAGCGCGACAAGACGCCTTAGAATGGGCGGCTAACCTGCGCGGCCCAAGAGACTTAAAAGGTACAGCAAATATTGAGAGCTAACGCTCAAACAAACACAATAGTAATTATACTTAAAACACTCAATATTAATTTTTTTAAGGGGCAAAGTCTCACCAGAGTTGTGGGACTTTAATACCCAAATGAGCCGAGATTCATTGGTTCGCTGGCGCCTACTTACTAAGGCCGTAGGCAATTTAATACTCACTACATGAGTCACCGAAGCAACAACTTCCA
The DNA here is from genome assembly GCF_023897955.1 of Schistocerca gregaria. Lineage (NCBI taxonomy): Eukaryota > Metazoa > Arthropoda > Insecta > Orthoptera > Acrididae > Schistocerca > Schistocerca gregaria. Next base: position 513,531,628 of record NC_064921.1, on the reverse strand, counting down.
ATCCAAATCAGACTCCATTTCGACCTCAGAGGTCACGAACACACGTGGCAGCCTAGAGCGTATGACACAATTTCAGGACCGAATGACAAGATAAGCAGATATTGAACAAGTTGTAGTTAAAACAAATTTTAAAACACATAAATATGGCACTCAGATAATTTCAAAGACAGGCACAAAAGTGTAAATTTAACACTTTGGACGGAGAACCACAAGCATAGCGGGAGCAACTTCAGCACGGGAGCACATGTGTCAGTGAAGTAACGATTACGTTACGCCTAAAGGGCAGAACACACGGCACCAGAAAATGAACAAAACTCCAGCACCGACAACAGCAAGTATGCCTCCTTAATACAGAGTAGACCGGCTGCGTAGACATTGTTCTCAAGTATTACCGACCAACACAGCTCTACCAACCACCGGCCGCTTGGACCATCGTGCGTCCGTAGGCTACATGAACAGCTCACTGTACGTCACATGTACCTCTTATTTCTGCCTCCCTGACGGCGACCGATTGCCTGCTCATGTGGTCAACAAGCCAATCCAAGAAATCACAAACAAATCCTCAACTAACAGGTGATCGAAGCGCCACTCGGCGACTAGACAGAAACGAACTGCGCCAGTAGACGGAGATGTAAAACATATAACGAGCAGGAATGGCTGAATGTTAAGGCCAGTGGCTATCTTCGAGTGCTTTGTGTTGCCATATTTCAACAAGATAACGCAAAACTATAAGTTCGAGTGTTATCTTGGCCATCATTTGCCCCATATCTCTCACCCACTGAGAACATCTGGTTGTTGTTTGTCGAGAGACTGGCAAACCTTCCACCAGCCAATACGGTTGAGGTAACTTGGCAAAGAATGGAAGCACAATAGAATGGTGCACATTTATATGCCATTCAATCTCAGTTCGACTCAGTTCCCTAACGCGTCTGAGCCATCGTTGCTGCCGTAAGTGTTAGCTCTGTGCATTGAAGTTTGCTCCCTGTACACCCCTGAAGTATTAAAAAAAAATCACGTGTTGCTCCTATTAAGTCTGTGTACAACAGTAAGTAAAATTTGGTTTTATTATTTTCCTCGGTTACAGTGTTTATGATACTAAGAATATTGCTTTCCAATGTCTGTGACATTATGTCTAGAGACAACGGTATAGCTCTACAGTATTTTTTTTTCCTTTATTGTATTTCAATTCCCCTGCAGTTTGTTACGCTGCTCTGTAGCCTACAGACTTTGTAAAACGCAAGAAAGAAGATAAGAAACAATAAAAGCAGGCGATAAAATGGTGACTGAAATTGTAAAACGGCGGAAAATTGTGGAAAGTTAAAACATAAAGCAAAGGGTTGGCAAAGCTAATAAAAAAAACACAGGAAGGAGACGGGGAACATAGTAGACAAACAATTAAAAAAACATGGCGACAGTCTGGTTTTCGTTCGCAAGAGATATAAAAATCACATCCAGCGACAGTATCCTGTCCGTTAGCAACACTTTGGACAAGACACACAACACTGAACACTCAGTGTAAACACTGTACTAAAATGTCCACACAAAGATAACACATCATAGCCGTGGGCATGTGGGGGGGAGGGGGCGGGGGGGGGGGGGGACCTGGGCAGATGAAGGGGAAAACAAGGAGGGAGGAGAGGTAAAACGAAAGGGAGGAACCAAAGGAGGGAGAGGACTCATAAGGGGGGGGGGGGGGGGGCTGGGCAGACACGAGAGGGAATGGGAAAAGGCAGAGGAGGTTATAGAGCATCCGCATGGCGGACGGGAGGCGTATATGGTAGGCGAGGCGCAGTGCTTGACGCTCAAGGATCTGGAGGGACTTATAGAATTTGGGGGAGGGGGTACAGTATTTCACTGGAAGGTAGATTTATTATCTTCTTCAATTACTATGTGAGTGAGGTTTCCAAATGCTAGGATGCTTTTTTGGACTGTTGTGTCTGTTGACGGTATTCACAGCTTCGTCTCCTCAAAACGAGTGGTAGCCTTGCATTCTGTCTTCTCATAATCTCATACATGATCCAGTCAAGCCAGTGCGACCAACGCGTATGTTTGACGTCTACGTGCGATTACCACTCACTGACGGCAGGTGGCAGCTCGAGCATTGGAAGGTATATAAAGAGTGTCAGCGGGACGCTGAAGACAGTGCAGTCCTAATCGTAATGCGGGAATGGAGCGATTTATATGACATTAAAAAGAGAGGGCACAAGCATTGTCGCGAATAAAACAGTGACTCTTGTATACTATGACTTTCCTTTAATTTACACCTATGGTCACAAACTTTTTGTTAACAGATTACCGGTTTCGGTCTGTAATGACCATCGTCAGATCTGTTTTACAAAAACAAAGTCCTAATGTCCTGCAGTACATTAGGACTTTGTTTTTGTAAAACGGATCTGACGATGGTCATTACAAACCGAAACCGGTAATCTGCTAACAAAAAGTTTGTGACCATAGACGTAAATTAAAGGAAACTTAAAAAGAGAGGGCATGATCATTTGCTTCCGTGCGAAGGGCATTTCCAGAACTCCAAAGTATAAAAAAAAATGTGGTTCAAATGGCTCTAAGTACTGTGAGACGTAACAACTGTGGTCATCAGTCCCCTAGAACTTAGAACTACTTAAACCTAACTAACCTTAGGACAGCACACACACCGATGCCCGAGGCAGGATTCGAACCTGCAACTGTAGAGGTCGCGCGGTTCCTGACTGAAGCGCCTAGAACGGCTCTGCCACAGCGGCCGGCGAACGCCCAATTATGTAATGAACCAAGGGGCTAGCAACAGTGTTTCCTCAACGACCGTTCAGCGAAAGTTGTTGCGTTTGGGCTAATGCAGCAGGCGCCCTATTTACGCACTAACGCTGACTGCTGTTTTCCGGCGACGCAGGCTGGAATTTGAACGTCATTACTGCAACTGAACATACACTGTGTGCTGACAGATGGTGTTTTCAAATGAATTACGTATTATGCTCCAACCCACCGAAGGCCATTGGTATGTACGGCGTGAAACATCTGAGAGCTAATACCCTGCAACCATGAAGGAGCGTTACGGTCTGTGGAATGTTTTCGTAGCATTCACTGGGTGGTCTCGTCATTCTGGAAAGCACAAGGGATCAACGCAAGTACGCATCTATCCTTGGGGACCACATTAGCCTCTGCATACTGTTAGTTTCTCCTCGGCACGATGGCATCTACCAGCAGCATAATGAAAACTGTCACTCAGCTTGCAGTGTGCGTGAGTCGTTCGAAGGCCACCAGGATGAGTTTTCTGCACTCCTCTGACCACCAAACACCTCGGATTCAAAACCCAGTCGAGAATCTGTTGGACCACCCTAGCCGAGAAAGCAAACACAGGTGGCCTTGGCAATGTCGGCACCTTTCAGATCTTCATTGGCTCCCTTCCTGCACGTCTCGCTGGTGTTCGCGGTGCCAAAGGTGGTTATTCAGGCTTCTAACAGGTGGTTACATCAATGTGACTGCACAGTGCATAAAAAATTCATCTACATGTTTGAAAATACGTTCAGACAACAATTACTGGCAGTTGTACCACATGCAGAGTATCTCTCTTGTACTCTCCAGTCCATTTTCAACTTTTATGCCTCTTTGTGATTTTAACAAGACATGCTAGAATGTAATCGCGTTTGAGCGTGTCATTGGTGTCATCCATCAACTACTGTGTTATTTATAGATCGTCCTCCCGCATGCTTTGATATTCCTCAGTCTATTGAAATTACTGATTTCTGTTACATGAGAACGCTGTGTGGCGAAGGGTTCTATTAACCCAAAGTTGGAACACTGCAATTGGTATTATATCCCTAGAAATTATTATTTCCATAGAGACAGTGAAGCTTCTACTTCACAGAGTTGTGATCATTTTTCAGTGCCAGCTTTAAGTACTGCGAAAATGCATTGAAAGTTCAAATTTTCTCACAAATATCTGTAAAGTGATCCCAAATAAAAGCACCAAGTGGTAAGCGGTTTCCCCACTACTTTTCATGGTAGGTACACTTACAAAATCATTACTGAATCGCGTTTCTTGCAGGAAGAATCTTATACGATTCTTCAGGTGTCCTTAATCGTGTAACTTCTGTTAACAGCAAAGAATAACTTGAAAATTTTAAGGTGCCCATTGTGCTTTGTGGCTTTATATACGTTTGTTCCATTAGTCGGAATACTGATTGCCTAACTGAGTAGATTAAGAGTGCGCCACATTTGCTTTCTGAGATCTACTTTTCATTTGCATACTATCCTATTCACAATGGTAACTGTGCATTATCTGCACTTACGTACCTCTTCAAAATTTGCTACGTATCACCAGACAGATCAGTACCTAGGACAAAGATCCAAAAAATGCGAGTTGTGGTAACTGTGTTTCCTCCTCGAACAATATGAATGAAATACAGTGATAAAAATAGAATTTCATATTCTGGTGAGAAAGTATCTAACAGGTTGGCAGGAGACATCAGGCAGGAAATTGAGAGTCCCCAGATATTCTAAGACAGAGTTAATGAGTACCTAATTTCAGAGAGCAGAAACTCAATGACGGGAACTCCACACAACTTTAATGTTTGTGTCAAAGATTTTTTGACTTTGCCAGTGTACAAGTTGAAACATGCGAGACACAACACTCGTATTATTTTGTAAATGGTTCGAGATATCGAAACAAGGATTCGTCAAATGGTAGTTCTCAAAGTGACATGTAATCCTGTTGTTTAATCGTAACCCTTTTTATCAACAAAGGTGTTGAAGCAGCTGTTATTTTTTATTTTAAATATTTACCCGAATTGCTACTCTCTTATTCATTATTAAACCTAACCCTGCATTACTCTTATTTGATTTTGTATTTATACCCCTGAATCCACCTGAGCAAAAGCCCAGTTTCTGCTGTCACCGAACTTTACTAATTCCCACTATATCCATTTTCAATCTACCCATTTCCCTCTTTAAATTTTGTAATCTAGCTGCCCGATTAAAAGATCTAACACACCACGCTCCGACACATAGAACACCAGTTTTGTTTTCCCTGACGACGATATCCTGCTGAGTTGTCCCCACCCAAAGATCTGGATAGGCGACTCTTTTATCACCGGAATATGTGGCCCAAGAGGATACCATACAGTAGAGCTGCATGCCTTCGGGAAAAATAACAGCTGAAGTTACGCCTTACTTTCAGCCATTCGCAATACCAGCATAGGTATTTGGTTGATGTTACAGGGCAAGACCAGTCAGTCATCTAGAGTATTGCCCCTGCAACAACCGAAAAAGCTGCTGCTCCTCTTGACAAACCATAAGTTTGTCAGCCCTCTTAACAGATACCCCTCAGATCTGCATTGCTGAGGCATCATCTTACCTCTTAAAAAAAAAAAAACGCATGTTGAAATGTTTCCACAGTTAATGACAACTTTAATAACCAGCGATAAAGGCCATTGTTTTCGTTCTAGTTTCTTAGGTAAAGGCGTGTCTCGTCTTATGTGACTCAACCTGTGTAGACAGGTGGTAGTAGTCGGTGTAAGGTTGTTTATGTATTTTGTTCACAGTCTTATCTGGTACGAGAGGATGATCAGTGCCCTTCTTTCGAAGTTTAGTGTTTCCCCTAATACACTCCTGGAAATTGAAATAAGAACACCGTGAACTCATTGTCCCAGGAAGGGGAAACTTTATTGACACATTCCTCGGGTCAGATACATCACATGATCACACTGACAGAACCACAGGCACATAGACACAGACAATAGAGCATGCACAATGTCGGCACTAGTACAGTGTATATCCACCTTTCGCAGCAATGCAGGCTGCTATTCTCCCATGGAGACGATCGTAGAGATGCTGGATGTAGTCCTGTGGAACGGCTTGCCATGCCATTTCCACCTGGCGCCTCAGGTGGACCAGCGTTCGTGCTGGACGTGGAGACCGCGTGAGACGACGCTTCATCCAGTTCCAAACATGCTCAATGGGGGACAGATCCGGAGATCTTGCTGGCCAGGGTAGTTGACTTACACCTTCTAGAGCACGTTGGGTGGCACGGGATACATGCGGACGTTCATTGTCCTGTTGGAACAGCAAGTTCCCTTGCCGGTCTAGGAATGGTAGAACGATGGGTTCGATGACGGTTTGGATGTACCGTGCACTATTCAGTGTCCCCTCGACGATCACCAGAGATGTACGGCCAGTGTAGGAGATCGCTCCCCACACCATGATGCCGGGTGTTGGCCCTGTGTGCCTCGGTCGTATGCAGTCCTGATTGTGGCGCTCACCTGTACGGCGCCAAACACGCATACGACCATCATTGGCACCAAGGCAGAAGCGACTCTCGTCGCTGAAGACGACACGTCACCATTCGTCCCTCCATTCACGCCTGTCGCGACACCACTGGAGGCGGGCTGCACGATGTTGGGGCGTGAGCGGAAGACGGCCTAACGGTGTGCGGGACCGTAGCCCAGCTTCATGGAGACGGTTGCGAATGGTCCTCGCCGATACCCCAGGAGCAACAGTGTCCCTAATTGGCTGGGAAGTGGCGGTGCGGTCCCCTACGGCACTGCGTAGGATCCTACGGTTTTGGCGTGCATCCGTGCGTCGCTGGCGACAACATCGATGTACTGTGGAGACCTCACGCCCCACGTGTTGAGCAATTCGGCGGTACGTCCACCCGGCCTCCCGCATGCCCACTATGCGCCCTCGCTCAAAGTCCGTCAACTGCACATACGGTTCACGTCCACGCTGTCGCGGCATGCTACCAGTGTTAAAGACTGCGATGGAGCTCCGTATGCCACGGCAAACTGACTGACACTGACGGCGGCGGTGCACAAATGCTGCGCAGCTAGCGCCATTCTACGGCCAACACCGCGGTTCCTGGTGTGTCCGCTGTGCCGTGCGTGTGATCATTGCTTGTGCAGCCCTCTCGCAGTGTCCGGAGCAAGTATGGTGGGTCTGACACACCGGTGTCAATGTGTTCTTTTTTCCATTTCCAGGAGTGTATGTACGAAGTTATCGTCTGACTGGATTAGCACCAGCGGTAAAGTGTAGTACCAGTATGTGTCTGTTAATGTCTAACTTTTTTCACATTTATGAAAGGGGATGGGGTAAGATATATGGAACACGATTTGTGAATAAATGAATAAATGTACCTGGAAGACGAAGTAAGTCCGAGTTGGCCCAGCAGAACGAGGTAGGTAACGGTGGCAGAGATGGCAGACACTAGCAGCCTTCTGTCAATTGGCAGCAGACCGGATGCAGTGAACCGCAAGGTAGGCCCTCGCTCCAGCTGGCTGAGAAAGGCCTTCACCTCCGGCTCTTCCCCTGTGAGACCCGCAGCCCTGCGTAACAGAGTCGTTGCCTGTGCCTCCTGGTCCTGCAACGCCGAGCATGAGAGCGTCAGCGCCACCAGCTCAAACACGTGTCGCACCAGCCAACATGCGGAGAAGCTCAAGGACGGGGTGACGAGAATGCTCTCCACTTGTTCTGGCACCACCAATGCTATGAGCACTTCGTAGCTACTGTAAATTGTGCCGAGGACGCTGTACACTACGTGGAAGGTCATCGCTGGTGACACGTGTGTCTCCAGAAACTCTGCAGCACGCTGCAGCACCAGGTGAGCGCGTTGCAGCAGGCGAAGCCTGCCACTCAGGTCGACGTGTTGCTCTTTCTGCTGCCAGCCAAGAAGCAGCTGCGACAAATTGGGCTCTCCTAGACAGGACAGTGTCTTCACCAGACTGGCGTTCAAACATTTTAACCGAATCCAAAGTTCCAGCACTGATTCTACGAACTGCATAGTTATTGAAAAATCGCAGAATATCGCGTAGACCGTTATCGCCATCTGTAGCGTGGTAAACCTGCCGAATCTCTTTGAAAAAGTGGAAAGAGATGAAGCTCCAGAGATAACAGCTATAATTATATCCACAACGAAAATAAAGTTTCCTGCATTCCTCTGCATGTGGACAATGTTTGGATCCAGGAGTTTGTCTGCATGATGGATCGCAGCCAGGAAACTACTGAAGTGCGATAGTTTACTGAATGAACAGTGGAAGGACATGCTGAAACACCTGATATGAGTCATCAGTTTCAACAACATGTCAGTGTAAATAGTTACTCTTGGAGCGCTAAGATACAAGTGCTGACTCGCTACATAAAAATCAGAAATTGTCATAAAAACTGCGATTATTATCCATATTGATGATATAGTCAGATACTTAGTGAATTTTTGTAGCAGTTTCTTGTCAAAACATCGACAATCTTGTTGGTTGTAGCTACTTGGCGCAATCCCATGAAACTGCCAGATTCTATAAATCCACGTGATACTAATGGAATATGTGGTGTCTCCCATTCTAATTCAATGTATAGCTTTTCTTGCTACGAGTCAGTACACTTCCACTCTCTTGTGCCACACAGTTTATGAACTAATATTGCACTGGAGGCTTGAAATGTAGAAACATCATTGCAATAAAGTGAGAAAGCAGAGGGCGCTAGTATTACAGCTGGTCCTGTCCAATAAGCAACTAATCTCTTTAGTCACTAGAGTCTAGCTGACTTCGTAACTGTCAGAATTATCACTGTGTCGAGACACTGCTGTGGCAGACAGGATAAAGCGGATATTGATTCTTAACAGTTCGATACCGTGTTCTGTTGGCAATCAAGTAATGAGGGTCTGAAAAGTTTTTCAGTTAAAGTAGAGGGAAATATCTCAGTCTCATACCTTGATCCACTTAGCATCAGATAAGTACTGATTCTAAGCAATGACACATTCTTTTCATCCTACCTTAAAGATACACATATTGCAGTTTTTTTTAGGTAGGGCCTCTATATCCCAAATCATTTGAACACAACGTATAAAAATATGGAACAACGTTTATTTATGAGTTTAGTTAATTTATCACTATTCGCTTCATGATTAATAGGTCTGTGTTAAAGACATATAGGAGCTTCCCTAAGCCATGCGTGTATTTGTATTCTCTTCTGTATTGTATCTATTGGAAGAGGAGAGGTTCAAAGAATTCAGTAGATTTCTTCTGGTAAGATCTTTTACCACATATATTGCCTGTTAAACTTCACCTGGTATATTCAAATGTGAGAAGAAATTTTATGTGATATACCAGCAATTGATAAACTCGTAACGAACAACCAAGTTCAATGGGAAACATGAAACATTTTTTTAAAAATATATAGAATTATTTGAGTAATTCTATTACTGCTTAAGCATTTCAGAAATTTGGGTTTCGATGTGGTGGATATGACAGTTTAGTATACAATTACTGAGGGTAGGAAACTGCAATTAAAGTTTTTCATGTACTAAATTCCTGTTGAGTTATTCATGTTTCATACATTCACCGTATAAACTGAGTGTCTGCTGCACAGATAAAGAAATGTAAATCGTTAGGTGTTCTGTCATATTAGACAAATGAAAGAATCTTGATTCATAGTATACAAACAATTTCCCAATGTTTTACTGACCTGCAATATCAACCATATACAGTATATTGCATGTCTCTCTCTCTCTCTCTCTCTCTCTCTCTGTGTGTGTGTGTGTGTGTGTGTCAATGTGCTCAGTGTGTGAGTGGGTGTGTGAGTGTGTGTGCGTGTGTGGGTGTGTGTGTGAGAGAGAGAGAGAGAGTTAGAGAGAAAAAGAGAGAGAGAGAGAGAGAGAAAGAGAGAGAAGGAGGAAGTGAGGGAGGGAGGGAGGGAGGGAGACACTGTATCAAAGTAAATGACAAACGATTAATACTTTCACTGGAGCATTCAACACTACATGGAGTAGTAATGAATGTGGTTGTAAAATAGATTTTCTACAAAAAAAATTATGCATCTAGGAAGGAAGGTAGACGTTGCACACTATCTAGCCTGGTTGCATCCATTGATTCGGTTGGGATCAGTATCATAAAGCCGTTGCATCCTCTCCCAGACCAAGCTGGTCCAACAATGTCGTAAATGGCCCTTGATACTCTAGGTTCTGGCTCTATGGTGGAGTCGGTGTCCGATCTGCTCGCCGGCCGCGGTGGTCTAGTGGATCTAGGTGCGCAGCCCGGATCCGCGGGACTGCTACGGTCGCAGGTTCGAATCCTGCCTCGGGCATGGATGTGTGTGGTGTCCTTAGGTTAGTTAGGTTTAAGTAGTTCTAAGTTCTAGGGGACTGATGACCACAGCAGTTAAGTCCCATAGTGCTCAGAGCCATTTAATCATTAGAACCGATCTGCTCCCACACATGTTGCAGTGAGGACAGAGCTAGGGATATAGCTCTAGCTGGCGACAGGGGTACCTCGACATCATGCACATAGTTCACAGCGACATGTCAAGTGTGGACAAACATTGTCAGTTGTGTATCTATAGGCATTCTAGCACAATGTTGAGGTTCTCGCCACTAGTTGGAGCTGAAGCTGTCCAAAATGCAAACATAGCGATGGTGGAAAATATAAAGCTGCAAGATGGTGGATGGTGGGAACTGTAACAATGAAGATTATGGTGGTGGAAAACTTAAAAATGTAAGACGGCGAGAAATGTAAAATTTCCTGATGGCGAAACTAGCCTAGATGTGCTTTGTTCCCTCCGCTCCTCCTTTCCTCCCGCCCCCCTCCAGTCCATCTCAGTGTAGAATTAAAATGAGGAAACCAATCAGAATTTTGTTGTGATATTACTTAAGCTTCATTTGATTTGGCTCCAAGTTCAAAGCTACCCAATACTTTCGAAAAAAATACATGCACTTTCTTTGATCTGCCTTATGTTCAAACATAAAAACACACCCACGCACGCACACACACACACACACACACACACACACACACACACACACACACACACACTCACTCACACAAACATGCACACATATATTCACACACACTGCATAGCGTTCCACCTCTATCGAAACTGTATAGCCTCATCATTTAATTTCATCTCACATGTGTGCACAGAAAACATCCAAACCACTCTCATGAAAATCTGATTTTTTCATCACAGTATATTTCCTCTCTCTTTTTTTCTCTCTCTGCCTGTCTCTCTCTCCTTCCACTTATGAACACCATAATTACTTACAAAAATATTACCACATACTCCTCATCATCATACACTCCTGGAAATGGAAAAAAGAACACATTGACACCGGTGTGTCAGACCCACCATACTTGCTCCGGACACTGCGAGAGGGCTGTACAAGCAATGATCACACGCACGGCACAGCGGACACACCAGGAACCGCGGTGTTGGCCGTCGAATGGCGCTAGCTGCGCAGCATTTGTGCACCGCCGCCGTCAATGTCAGCCAGTTTGCCGTGGCATACGGAACTCCATCGCAGTCTTTAACACTGGTAGCATGCCGCGACAGCGTGGACGTGAACCGTATGTGCAGTTGACGGACTTCGAGCGAAGGTGTATAGTGGGCATGCGGGAGGCCGGGTGGACGTACCGCCGAATTGCTCAACACGTGGGGCGTGAGGTCTCCACAGTACATCGATGTTGTCGCCAGTGGTCGGCGGAAGGTGCACGTGCCCGTCGACCTGGGACCGGACCGCAGCGACGCGCGGATGCACGCCAAGACCGTAGGATCCTACGCAGTGCCGTAGGGGACCGCACCGCCACTTCCCAGCAAATTAGGGACACTGTTGATCCTGGGGTATCGGCGAGGACCATTCGCAACCGTCTCCATGAAGCTGGGCTACGGTCCCGCACACCGTTAGGCCGTCTTCCGCTCACGCCCCAACATCGTGCAGCCCGCCTCCAGTGGTGTCGCGACAGGCGTGAATGGAGGGACGAATGGAGACGTGTCGTCTTCAGCGATGAGAGTCGCTTCTGCCTTGGTGCCAATGATGGTCGTATGCGTGTTTGGCGCCGTGCAGGTGAGCGCCACAATCACGACTGTGTCTATGTGCCTGTGGTTCTGTCAGTGTGATCATGTGATGTATCTGACCCCAGGAATGTGTCAATAAAGTTTCCCCTTCCTGGGACAATGAATTCACGGTGTTCTTATTTCAATTTCCAGGAGTGTAGATTACAGACCGTGGCAAACTGATAAGTGCGTTTCGGACGAGGAAGTTACTTAACGAAGTCGAAGCACAGCTGATTTCAACGGACACCAGAAAATCAATATCTCGCCAACGCCTGGAGCGGAGCAAGTCAACAATGGGCATCCACCCACGTAAGCGAACAGAACATCTGATATGTTCAAGCGTGTCCGGAGATACCTATTCTTGACATTATAGACAGTGTGGTGTGTAACAGAAGTAGTGAGACAGTGTAAACTCTGGGGGACAGAAACTGTATGAAGGTATAAAAAAGAAAACGTTAATGTGGGACAAACTGAGAATTTGAAACGTGTCATGGAGCAATAAAAAATCGAAATATAAACTTCAACAAGAGTGTGACCAACTGTACTTAAACAGTGTCATGCAGTGGACTTCGCATGTATTAACGAGTGGACGATTAATTCAGACTCAAAACGACATAAAATGGTCCTGGATGAAACAATGAAACAGGATTAATAATCATGTGTTTTTCCCATTCGCAGGAATAAACATGTATTTATCTATAATCAATTGATGCGGATGTTGTTCTTGCATTTCAAGAAATTTTGCTGTGGGGCGGTGGCGGAGAACAGCTGCATGGGGGGTATGAGGTGACGTATGTCCGGTACTCGGTTGTGTGCGGCTCGCGCTGTCGCGCGTCAGCTGATCGCCAGCCGCGGTGACGTCACAGTCTGCAATGCGGCGCCCACTCCCCCATCACTTCACCAACTTACCACGAAAGAAAAATAACGATGAACATTCTGTTTTGTGTAAGAACCTTAACGACAAACCAAATTGAAGGTAACTACGTGTGTATTTATGTATTTATATGTTTAATATGAGTGCAGTCTTTATAGCTCTGCCCTGGTTTTCCCTCTGTTTCCCAGTGGCTTTTTTTCCTAGATGGGGGAGCATGCAACAAATCATTCCGAGTAGAAATAGTAAAAAAGGCTGTACCCAACTTTACAGTAAAAGCATTCATGTGTAAGAATTGTAAGAAAGTACATGTATTATCATAACTATTAAAATCACATGTGCCTGCAGTCACCTGTCTGGACGCAGGCAAACTTAAAAGACATTTATATAATTATTAAAAAACAACATGTATCTGCAGTAACATATTTGGACTCAGATCAATTTAGTCAATAATAATAATAATAATAATAATAATAATAATAAAATAAATAACAATAATCTACATTTACCTATTCGGATGCAGATAAACATAAAAACTAAATAATAAAGCTTAAATCTATAATATCTATCGTCACCAGTTTGGACATAGACAAATGATAAAAGGAAACACGCTATCCTGTAATGACATTTGCAAGACTGTATGCAACTATGCAAATGGCATTCCAGGGGGCTTTTATAGCATGGTAAAAAATAGTTGAAATAAATTGTAGATACGTAACAATGGAGAAGAGTTATTTGTGTTACCAGAATTACAAATATTATTATCTATGTTTTTTTTGTAGAAGAAGGAAGACTAGTCTTTGTTTCGTCGTCTTGTCGATTCTTCGGTCCTTAGAGACGGACGTTAAATTTTCACGGTCTGTAACTGATAAGTTTGTACGTGGAATATAAAATTGTTGAATACATATGAGATTAATAATTGTAGCGCTTATTTTTGTGAGTGGCTAGTACCTATCCTGTATGTGATTCAGTATGTAATAATTAAATGTTGCCCTGTCCATTTCTGTGTAGGCTCATTGTTGCAGTGAAGCCATTAATGACGCGATTTATACGAGTTCTTCCAACAGTCATATAATACTAAAAGCACAGAAAGAATAATTTTAATAATCTGGAAACGGTGTCCTGCAATATTTTTCAATTCATATTAGGCCAGAGGTACAGTTTTTATTAATAACAATATCAATAAATGCTTACGCTGCCACTGCACATAGGCAGCTGTCCTGGAACATCCAGCCCCTCAGAAAATATAATTAAGAATTCTTTAAATGTATATCACGTAATAGTTGAAAAGGATTTTAATCCATCGTGACTAGGACTGATGTCTTCACGTTGGGGTATGTATGCTATTGTTGGAAATAGCACCCTGAGAAAAATCAGACGTGGCTTTTAACACACATAAAAGAGAAGAGATTCATCATTTATATTTTTCAAAACTGTTTCGTAGAATAAGAATAACGGCATGGTTATCGTTGCGTGAATTATTCAATCAATCACTCATTATCATTTAAAATTACGCGATACAGAATGGGGCGCTCCGCGGAACTCACGGACTTCGAACGCGGTTACGTGATTGTGTGTCACTTGTGTCATACGTCTGTACGTGAGATTTCCACACTTCTAAACATCCTCATTTCCACTGTGGGATACTGAAGTGGAAACGTGAAGCGACACGTACAGCACAAAAGCGTACTGGCCGACCTCGTCTGTTGACTGACAGAGACCGACGACACTTGAAGAGGGTCGTGATGAATAATAGGCAGACATCTATCCAGTCCATAACACAAGAATTCCAAACTGCATCACGATCCACTGCAAGTACTATGACAGTTAGGCGGGAGGTGAAAAAACTTGGATTTCATGTTCGAGCGGCTTCTCATAAGCCACACATCACACCGGTAAATGCCTAACGGCGCTTCACTTGGTGTAAGGAACGCAAACACTGGACGATTGAACAGTGGAAAAACGTTGTGTTGAGTGATGAATCACGTTACACAATGTGACGATCCGATGGCAGGGTATGGGTATGGCGAATGTCCAGTGAACGTCATCTGCCAGTATGTGTAGTGCCAACAGTAATAAAATTCATAGGCGGTGGTGTTATGGTGTGGTCGTGGTTTTGATGGAGGAAGCTTGCACTTGTTGTTGTTTAGCGTGGCACTATCACAGCACAGGCCTACATTTATGTTTTAAGCACTTTCTTGCTGTTGAAGAGCAATTCGGGGATGGCGATTGCATTATTCAACACGATCGAGCACCTGTTCATAATGCACGGCCTGTGCCGGAGTGGTTACACGACAATAACATCTCTGTAACGGACGTGCCTGCACAGACTCCTGTCCTGGATCCTATACATACCCTTGGGATGTTTTGGTACACCGACTTCAAGCCATGCCTCACAGACCGACATCGATACCACTCCTCAGTGCAGCACTCCGTGAAAAATGGGCTGCCGTTGACCAAGAAATCTTCTAGCACCTGACTGAACGTATGCCCACTAGAGTGAGAGCTGTCATCAAGGTTAATGGTGGGCCAACACCATATTGAGTTGCAGCATTACCGATGGAGGGCACCACGAACTTGTAATTCATTTTCAGCCAGGTGTCCAGATACTTTTGATCACATAGTATATGTTGTGTTGACTCTTTCGGACGTGTACAAAAGACAGTTACCACATATAAAATTATTTAACAGGAGCACAAAGTGGGGCATTCAGAATGTAATGCAGCTCCGTGCATTTCTTTTTCTCAGTCGGCAACCTCAGCTAGATTAGGGATCAAGAATTGCTTAGTTTTGTAAAATCTATAATCATTAACTTCACTGTGGATGAGGAGAACTGTTTGAGGAGTATTGTTGTGTAAGTAAATACTAAGAAGGTACACTGAAGGACTGAAATATTAAATCAGATATCATTGTCAGTAAAAAAGGCAAAAAAATTTATTTTTCACAATGAGCGAGTGTGTCTGAAACATATTACAAGCTTGTTTGAATTTTCACTAGGTGTTCTAGGTTCTAATGCATCTATGAAAAATTGTTGTCAATAATAAAAGCTTTGCGGTCAGATGAAAAAACAGTCTTATTTAGGACACAGTAAAAGCTCTGACAATGACAAAAAGCACATTTGCTTGCAGCCGTTATTTGGCTTGTACAATCTGATACTTAATGAAAATCAAACTCTGGAGCAAAAACACACCACTTGTACATACTAGTCAAGTACTAGTAAGTCTGTACCATCATTTTCAATGGAAAATATGTGAAATTTACGTTTATGTTTAGATGCAAATTTTATACGAAATACTGCTGTTACCCAGACACCCTGCGCATTATGCGAAAGTAAATTATTATTAAACTACACTGATGGCAAATGTATTGTACCCCTATTTGTAATTGTTTGTCCAGAATTTTCATGCAATATTTTCGAAATGTCACGAATTTCGTTAAACCCAACGTGGGAACGCTACGTATGCAAAAACCCTTCCAATGACACTCTAAGATTTATTTTATATCTCAGCTGTCTTATTCTGCAGTGAGTAGAAATCAGAATTAAATACTCATAACTACTGTGTATTTACTAAGCCACTCAATCTCATGGTTGTAAATTCTAACATAAAAAACGTCGTTTCATTATTCTCTCTATTGTAAATGTATTTGTCAATATAACCCTCGTTATGGAACTATGTATAGGCAATGTATCTTTCTACACACTCTCATAATCACTATCGGTCACAGTTGGAGGGCATAATTCGTCTCTTGGGCCTTGCAACAGTCAATGATATATAGTTTAGTCTGTTGGTTGTACATCAGACAGAGATAAAACAGAGCGGATATGAAAGTTGAAGGGAACTGGCCAGTGTTACCATAAGCTCCAGGTACAGCAGTATTTCTGGTGCTTGTGCGTCAGCTATTAACAACTGTTAATTGGATGTCACCAGTCTTTACGGTTAATACTGGCTGACACGTCAGTCAGCAGACGCCCCGTCTGCAGGAACTGCCGCTGCTGCAGCCACTAGCGTGTCGGGTGTCCGTCATACCACCTGTTGTCGCCACGTGTGGCGCCGGAGGCAGCGCCTCTACAGGTCGCAGGGCGAGGCGGCCCTCAGCAGGCAGAGCGACCTTCCATGGTTTCCCAGCAGACAGATCAGCCTCTGAAATTATAAGAAATCGAATGGAACTCTAAGAAAATGAATGCACTTGTTTCAACAAAAGGAAATACACAATGAGAATCTGTCGTTAGCAAGGTATTGTAGATACAATAGAGGGCATTACATTTGTGCAGCTACTGTCAACCAAAAGAGAGAAAATTCGTAACGTAAAGATTACGAAACGATTCCGTGATGTTCGTTGAGACATTGCCACTGCTTTCCGGTGTTTAATGTGACAACATTTCTCTATGCTAATTGTGACTGTAAGATAAAATGGAGAATCTAGGGACGTTAAATGACATGCCCTTTGATGAGGACAAATGATATACAATATAAAGGTTTCAGTAATTAAAAACTTTAAGCAGTTAAATGTGCATGACTGCAGTGCATATTAAGAATAACTAGTAAACTCCCTAGATTGCTTGGCTCTCATTTGAGACTGATGACGTCATACATTCGTTTAATGTAATTTAACAAAGAAATCACGGACTGTCAGCTTTCAAGAATAACTATAAGAAAAGGAAGTCACTAAATTGAGCCTTTAGGAGAGAGGACACCGAATTTCCCAACAGACTGGCGTCCAGATTCCAAGCCCCATGCCACTCCCTAAGTCTCGAGCATTGGGTTGTCGTCACCTACGAACTAGGAAGAAGTCTGCTGTTCGTGTACGCTAGGTAACGGTAAGAGCAGTTACTTTAACATACGTTTGGTTGTGTTGGCGACCAATGCCAGGTTGTCTCAGAGCAAGTCAACAACAAATTCTAAACAACGTCATTGTAAAACCGGTTTGAGTCACAAGCTGTCATACACTGGAGCAGTTTGTCATACACGTCCTCTTTTAGAGGATGGATCATACTTGTGTATGTTAGTGTCTTATAAACATGTTTTGTTTTAAATAACACATCGTTCTTTCCACGGATAATGTCAATCATAAGTCTGTTGTACAAGTTTATGGTATGCGTCTTTGGACCCACAATGTGCTCGTTACTGATTTTATACTAAATTCTTTAATGCAAAAGTGACAATCTGTCGATAGAGACCAGCGATTGTGTAAGGTGTCAGGCAAATCCAACACCTTCCATGAAAACCCTGACATGATAAGCAAATCCAGTAGTATGTCACATAGCTCCGAATAAATCGTGACATTAAATTAACCAAGGTAATACGAGTAACGAGTGAGCAAATGGAATACCACAGACTAACACAAGAATGCCTAAATGCATATCATACCTTCCCACCGTGAGACAGACGCAGTTCCAAGGGGAGAAACGAGAACAGAAGCCGAGAGCAGAACCGTGTTAGCTAGAAGGCCCTACGATAAGGGACGGACACCCACGCGTCCAGCTAACCACCAGGACCACCCCCAGCCCTTGTAAAAACATAGATCCCTCCAGAAGAACAGCATAGATCTTACGATAATACTAAAAGGGCCACACCAGGCGCAAGTTTTAGCGTAAGACTTTTCCGCGTCTCTGTTACGTTGCAAACCTTAAAAACATTGCCCCACCACGAGAAGTATAACTTGGATAGACAGAATTTTTGTAGGCGGAGCTTAAGGTTAACATTGAGACCCTGATTGGTCAGATGAAAACACAGCCAGATAGTTTTTTTAAACCAACTTCGGTAAATGGTAGTAAGGAGAAGTTAGGAGAGATTTGCTTCCGAGACGGCGAGCTGTATGGAGCTGCGCCGGCTGCCGCCCATGACGAACACCGACAACGTAATGAACGCACGCGATGCCGCATTTTTGAGCGCATAAGGTTTCACTCAGAATTGCAGAAGTATCATCTGTTACATCCCCTTTTTACGTAATACTAGTGTCAATCGTCAATTGAATCTCATGGTATTCACATTCGCTACGTAAGTTAAAACCTGAAACGCGGTGATTTTTCTGTTATATAATTATTGAGAAGCCAGATCAGCCACTGTAATTTACGACAGCGCTGTAACGAATATGTATGTAGAGGCCACATACAAAACTGTGGTTTAGGGAAGGGGGATCTTGGCATTCGGTTCGTATCTGAGCTAGGATCATGAGGTAGAAGCTTTTGGGTTAGCCCCGACCAGTGGCTATTTGTGTAGTTATACAGAAACTACTCTGGCTATGTTACAGTTTATTAAACAAGGCCTGAACGACGAACCACATCTGACATCCAAGTAAATTGTGCGACCAGGTAATTTCCTTTTAGAAAAGATTATAACTGGACTGAAAGAAATAAAAAACGCTTTTTTACGATAAAATTGGAAACTCGCTTTCAAAAATCCAGCTTCATCCGGATATTAGGTACAAGAAATATTTTTTTGGGTTTCTCTTCGCGCGCGACTTCTGCGTTTCACACTTGTACAAATCGTTCAGATTTTGCAAGAAGGTAGACGAATATGTATCATTAACGGACCTACTGTTGTTTTATGAAAGCTGTATACGCTGCCACAATGTAACAGTGTAAATTTGCACATGTAATGCACGTCAGACCTGGTTTTACGCGTATTGCAAGTGCTGGGACGATTTCAAGTGATACAGATAGTAATAAATTATTCTTACGGTAGCAGTAAGAAATATTTGTAAAAACTTTTTCTCCTTTCGGTTTTTACATCGGAAAAATCATGCATTTGTAGATGAAGTTGTGTTTCGTAGGAATGTGTTGCATTTTAAGCGGTGCATTTGCTTGTAATTTGAAAAAACTCGTTATTACAATTGATTATCGTTTCGTTGTTTATACGTTAAAGACTTCATTCACCATGGCTTAAAATCATAGAAAAATCTCTGTACATGCGAGACAATGATTGTAGCAAATCAAAATTATGCCCAACTTTGTGCAAAATGATGCCTTTGATCGACTGTTTAAAGCTCTATTGATGACTGGGCAGAAAGTTAAAAAGCTCGAAACTGTTATTAGCGTAATGGTCAGAAAAAAAGGTGACGTTATTTCCTACCAATAGAAAATGTATCATTGCTCTATCTTCAGAAACTGTTATGCTATTGTTTTCAAGCAAAACTAGCGTAAGTTCATCAGATTTCGTACGGGACTGAAGACTGAAAAGTTGTTGCCATTTTGTTGTGCATACATTGCTTCTCAGCTCTTCTGCTTATTTTAGGCAAATATACCTGTACGTCAATCCGATTCGTTGTTGCAACGTTATGCGCCAAAATTTTTCACGTGAATATATATATATATATATATATATATATATATATATATATATATATATATATATATATATATATGTGTGTGTGTGTATGTGTGTGTGTGTGTGTGTGTAGAGAGAGAGAGAGAGAGAGAGAGAGAGAGGATTGATGTTGGGACAAGGAGCTGCTCTAGCACTCTTAAAATTTGTGGCCATCTAATATGGATGATAATTAATTTATATGTGGCATCTGCTCATACAATGACCACTTCCTTTTTGATCTGTTTCCTTTTACTGCACATTTTTAGCTATAGCTTCACTGCATTCCCTATTGATTTTATTCGTAAGTTACTTACGATGCTGTATTTCTTTCATTCGGTGAACATTTTCGCATATTCTTTGTTCTGCGATCGGTTAATGGTTTGTTATCTAAAGTTTAGCCTCACATCCTTGTACGTATATTTGTATCATATATTTCTGTGATTTCATTTATTTAGTGGGATGCTTTCCTTTTCAGTTAACCGGTCTGCTGTACCATTCATTATCATCGTTTCCACATGCTCAGAGAACTCCAATTGCACATCATGTCTCATTATCTCGGTATCCCACTTCCTTAGATTCTGGTTCTTCCTTATGATTCTTTTAAACGTCACCCTACGCTACATCATTACTAAATTGTAATCTGAATATACTGGGTGATCCGTCTAAGAAGTCAGGAAAATATATTTATTGAGTTAATGCATATGAGCAATTTACTGCAACGTACGTGAAAAGTCTGGAGTTAACAATGAGTGATCATCCTCTGGGAGGAAAGCCAATAGCGGGAAGTTCACAGTACGAACACCAGATGTCTGAGATACAATATATTATTATTTATTTATTTACACATCAAGTCCCATAGGACCAAATTGAGAAGCAAATCTCGAAGGTCATGGAACATGTCAGAACATTAAATTACAACGTGAAAGTAATAACAGATAGAAAAAAAAAAATTTATGAACGTGAAACAAGTGAAAGCATAAGTTTAAGTAAACGCAGTTAACAATGCCACAACAATCAGCTTAAGTTTTCAAGGAATTCCTCGACAGAACAGAAAGAGTGATCCATGGAGATATCTTTCAGTTTGGATTTGAAAGTGCGTGGATAACTACGAAGATTTGTGAATGTGAGTGGTAACTTATTGAAAATGGATGCAGCAGTATTCTGCATACTTTTTTTTGCAGAAGTGTTAAAAGGAGATCGGATCCAAATGTAGGTTTGATTTCTCCTCAGCATTAACTGAGTGACAGCTGTTTATTCTTGGGAATAAGCTGTTATTGTTAACAGGAAATGACAGTAATATATATATATATATATATATATATATATATATATATATATATATATATATATAGTGAGTGAGAGAGAGAGACGCCAAATAACAAAATACCCAGACTCGTGAACGGAGAATCGACAAGAAGTTCGTGAACTTACACCACTTATTGCCTGATCAGCCCACTTCTGAGCCAAAAATATCATTTTGGAATGGGAAGAGTTACCCCAAAATATAATACCATACAGAATAAGCGAATTAAATGAAGCAAAGTAGACTAATTTAAGATATCAAACGGTCACTTACTCCAGATACCGTTCGAATAGTAAAAATGGCAGCATTAAGTCTTTGAAAAAATACTGTACGTAGGCTTTCAACGACAGCTTACTATCTATGTGAACACCTAGAATTTTGAACTGTTCTGTCTCACTAATCATATGCCCATTTTGTGAAATTAAAACATCAGGTTTTGTGGAACTGTGTGTCAAAAACTGTAAAAACTGAGTCTTACCGTGCTTTAACTTTAGTTTATTTTCTACAAACCATGAACTTATGTCATGCACTATTTGAAACCCACGCAAGCACTGAGACAGCTGAATTACGGAGTTCGATTCTAGTTTGTTATGCTCATGTGTAGGCAGCAGGCAGTGAGCGATTGACTTTTTGATTTGTACTACAAAGCTAGAATTATCACATAAGACGTCATTGTCCAGGTGAAGCTTCTTTGATGCTAACCAGAAAGTGCTCTATTCAGTCCTAGTCGGTCTCTTAGATTGCAATTAAAATCTGTCAGCAATTATGGTGAGAACTTCCGATATCAGAAGTCGTCCTCATTCTGCCAGTAGCGTTTACAGAGAATGCAGGAGACTGGATACTCATGTAGTGTGAAACTGTCAGTAAAGACGGATAAATCAGTAGTGGCGAATGGCATGAGGATGCAGAAGACAATGGGATTCAAGTAAAAGACACAAAGTGCCAATTCTCAAAATATGTGTCCTGCAGCTGGAAAACTCTCTATGTCTCAACGTTGGCAAATAATACTATTCTACAAGTTAGGATATCTGGGGGTTGACTGCCAAGAGGGATGAGACAATGAGAAGTAAACTGAAAATCTAACAGCACCATAACACACCACAAGTCAGAGTGTGGTAGGGAAGATGGAAAATCTGAAAACGGAAATACAAAAGCTAAATCTATACCAGCAGGATTAATTAAAATTAAATCGAAGGAAGATATCTGGTCAAATGAATACAGGATAACATCATCAGCTGAGAAAAAAGGATGAAGTGGGAATGATTCGCTAGGAATCTCATCAAAATCGACAGCAAACCAACATCTACAACATTAGTTAAATAATATGTACTGATGTCACAAGCAGATGCTTCAGAGGCAAGGTATATTGTTGTGTTGTTGTTGTTGTGGTCTTCAGTCCTGAGACTGGTTTGATGCAGCTCTCCATCTTAATCTATCCTGTGCAAGCTCCTCCATCTCCCAGTACCTACTGCAACCTACATCCTTCTGAACCTGCTTAGGGTATTCATCTCTTGGTCTCCATCTATGATTTTTACCCTCCACGCTGCCCTACAATGCTAAATTTGTGATCCCTTGATGCCTCAGGATATGTCCTACCAACCTATCCCTTCTTCTATTCAAGTTGTGCCACAAACTCCTCTTCTCCCCAATCTTATTCAATACCCCCTCATTGGTTACGTGATCTACCCACCTAATCTTCAACATTCTTCTGTAGCACCACATATCGAAAGATTCTATTCTCTTCTTGTCCAAACTATTTATCGTCCATGTTTCACTTCCATACATGGCTACACTCCATACAAATGTTTTCAGAAACGACTTCCTGACACTTAAATCTATACTCGATGTTAGCAAATTTTTCTTCTTCAGAAACGCTTTCCTTGCTATTGCAAGTCTACACTTTATATCCTGTCTACTTCGACCATCATCAGTTATTTTGCTCCCCAAACAGCAAAACTCCTTTACTACTTTAAGTGTCTCCTTTCCTAATATAATTCCCTCAGCATCACCCGACTTAATTTGACTACATTTCATTATCCGTGTTTTGCTTTTGATGATGTTCATCCTCCTTTCAGGACACTGTCCATTCCATTCAATTGCTCTGCCAAGTCCTTTGCTGTCTCTGACAGAATTACAATGTCATCGGTGAACCTCCAAGTTTTTATTTATTCTCCCTGGATTTTAATACTTACTCCAAATTTTTCTTTTGTTTCCTTAACTGCTTTTTCAATATACAGATTGAATAACATCGGGGAGAGGCTACAACCCTAGCTCACTCCCTTCCCAACCACTGCTTCCCTTTCATGCCTCTCGACTCTTATAACTGCCATCTGGTTTCTGTGCAAATTATAAATAGCCTTTCTTTCCCTGTATTTTACCCCTGCCACCTCTAGAATATAGGGTATATAAAGACACTGTATATATACCACAGTACATAATGGAAAATAGAAATCACATAACCAAGTGAGATTAGGAAGCTGCAGTAGGGGAACAAGCAGAATTTTAGACTTAGTAAAGCAACACAACTGAAATACTATTTCAAAACCAAATTAAGCACATCAATAAGATTGAGATTTGACCAATTTATTTACACAAAATAGCAAAACAATTCGTTGGGCTTGTTCTGTAAACTGACATCCAAATGGTTGGACAGTATTGGTTCTCTGAAGGTTATCGGATAGACTACTTGTTAGCGGCAGTCAGCCGAACTTCATTATTCCCCATAAAAACTGACCGTGAGGAAGAGATGCAACTATCATCTAAAGCTCATAAAGTGTACTAAAACCACGGGCACACAAAGGTACAGCAATTTAAGGGCACTGCTCAAATTAACTTGGAATACCTAAGACCTCAATCTGTATACACTCTGAGACAAAACAGGAAAAACGACGCAACACAAAGGAATTATACGAATGAGACAGAAATCGGTATATGTGATGTACAAGTACTGACAATCAGATGACTACAATTTCAGAAAAAATTCATTATTCATTCAAGAGAAACAGCTACATAAATAGAGGAAGTCAACAACTTGTTGGTCCACCTGTGGCATTTATGCAGTCAGTTATTCGGTTATAAAGTTGTTGGATGTCCTCCTAAAACATCTCTCTAAATTATGTACAACTGGAGTCTTAGATCGTCAAAATCCGAGCTGGTTCGAGGCAACTTCCCATTACGTTCCAAATGTTCTCAACTGGGGGGAAATACGGCGACCTTGCTGCCCAAATTATGGTTTGGCAAGTACAGAGACAAGCAATAGACACTCTCGCCATTCGCGGATGGGCATTATCCTGCTGAAATGTAAGTTCAGGATGGCTTGCTATAAAGGTAAACAAAACTGGGCATAGAATATCGTCGACGCCCTGCTGTGCTGTAAGGGTGCCGGGTATCCTATTATGAAATTCAATTACATCGCAAACCACCACCACTGGCTGTCTGGCCGTATGGCCAGGTGGCATCCAGCCGCCGTCTGAGGCGTCTCTAGAAGCATCTTTGGCCTATAATGGAGTAGAATTGTCTTCAGTGATGCGTTCCGCTTCAAAATGAGCCCCGATGTCCAGCGAAAACGTCCCTGCGTAAGTCTGTACAACAGCAGGATACCAGCCCGACTTTCACCAGTCATGCGGCCTAACAACAAGGAGTGATGGTTCAAAGTTCCATTTCATTTCATAGCAGGTTCTCTTCGGCTGTAATTCACGTCACACTTACCGCACCGTGGTGACAACGAGAATGTTATTTGCAAATGTCAGTGAAGCTATATCGATAGACTAAAAGGTAGTCCAATTGTAGTATCTTCTTCAGTTAGTGCGGAAATGAGGTAGATTCCAAAAGCTAGCAATCTATTGTACTTTTATTTGGCTCTGTTGAAAGCATTCACAGATTCACTAGTGGGAACTAGTGACCGTCAGCTGTTCTGATTGCATGAAATTTTATATAAAAGATTCTTCTAACTTCATGGAAATAAATTCAATCAGGCATTAACAGCATTTCTTCTAGCACATGTAGTGTACGTCTTTGTAATTTCCGGTCTGTTTTGGACTGTTTTGCCTGTATTTGATCCTAAGAATGCTGGAAACTTATTCCATCTGAACGTGGCATTACTGTCATCAAATAACTAATGTAGTATTTAGCTATCAATTATTGGAAAGGTTTTGATCTACCCAAGTCTATTGGTACAAATATGGACACAGCAACTGATTTTGCATTCCTAGGAATAATTATTTCCATAAGGATAATGGTGCTTATAGTTAACGCAGTAGAAGGCTACTACAAATGTCGCGAAAGGTTGACTATGGTAATAAAAACATTTATAACTTTTCAGTAGCACCATTACGTACTGTGAAAACGGGATATATGTTAAAGATTTCTCAAAAACCTCAATAAAGTGCGTCAAATTATTTAATTGATCCTAAATAACATTGGAAACGTGAAAGGAGAACAAATCTCACTTCTTCATACACGAAACTTGTTGTATTTTCAAACAGGCAAGAGAAATAACACAATGAACTCCACATGCAACATGCACAAACAGACAAGTAAGTAAGTGATGCTCAGAGTACGGGCTCTGAAATATGAAAATAACACCTCACACTATAGCATAAAGTGATACTTAAGTCTGCAATCGGCGGAAGAGGATGACAAGAATATAAAGTTATCTGAAGTGCACTGTTGTTAAGCTCACTTTACGTGGGGGCAGCAAGATTATAACGTACCGAGTTTTAACAGTCTTTTACTATCTGTTGACGGAACACACACAATGTCTAGAAGGGGAAGATAGCACAGAATTAGCTCAACAGAATATACAGTTGTGAAGATGCTAAGTTCTCACGGTTCACGGGAACGGAAAGGCAGAGTTCTTGCTGGAACCTATGCTGAGTAGGGATTTGCTACATCTCATGTTGACAGTTGGGGACTAAAGTCTCACGAGTTATCAACTATTTTAAATCACAGCTTCAGAATACACCGAGTAGGCCCTGGGAACCACTCTATGATGTCATCCCACATGATAGTGATCGCGGATAGTCCCGGAATCCGCCATCTTTCGTGGGAGCCTCTCAGCCTTAGAGTCTTGGAGCTATCTATACTAGTCCTGTTACAGCGGTTTTCAGCAAATGATAGTTTACAGAGGAGCATGTGACTTTACTATACAAACATTACTATTAACTGTTCCATCAACAGATATGCTATGGGCAGTAAGATTTTTATAATGGAATGATATAATTTAAAAGTTGAATACAATGATAGAACTCTTGTTATTGTAGTCTGCAGCGGTCTCTCCACGATATTTTCAGAAATTTTATTAATTATACACCTCAGTACATATCTCGAAATATCTCTTCTTATCTTACCGATTCGTAAACTTTAATTAACGATGATTATCAATGCAAAGTAGTTTCAAGCCCTATTATTGCTTGGAGCGTCCATTTACTCCATGGAAAAGCTTCTCTGCTGTCTATGTTTTCTCTTATGAAACGAATGAAGAGATCTTGCGATTAGCCGTGAAATAAGGGGGATGTATAGGTATGTATTGTTGAGCTAATCGCCATCTTGATGAGATTCTGTTATGAGTAGGAATTTAATACATGAACTAAGCTAAAGTATGTGTGTCTGCGTATTATTTAACTGATTATTATTGACAGTGTCTGTTTACTACGCTGTGTTGCACGGGATCAGTGGGGAACGTCTGATTTACACTGGACGAACCTGCCGTTTTGTGTGCTCAAGATATCCAGTTCAAATAAATAGGCTAACACGATCTTACCAGCAGATCTCCTGTCTTCCCCATGTGATCACCAAAAGTTAATAACTATTACAAATCTTTTCAGGAGATCGACTGACAATTTCCGTCGCACCGAGACTTCTAAATTGCTTCACTGCCTTATGGAATTTAAGTTAAGCTCAATTTAATCAGGATAGAACAGTATTGAACTGTGTGAATGTGATAAGCCTGCTTTGTGAATGAAAATTCCCTTAATATACGCATGTTTTTTTTACTATCCGGATCAGTGAAGCTAAATCAGGCCGGTGTCAGAGAGGTTTTCAAATTTTAGATCCCACAAAAAAAAATTTAATTTGGCTTCACTGTGACAGGACACATTTTTGAGCATTACTTAAACATTGTGTGAATTTTATGTTGCATGTGCACGAAAGAAAGAAGACGAGGCCTGTTCCAGAGGTCACAATTTCGCCACAACCTACGAGAACGTCGTTCAGGCCAGACAATATACAATTAAATTTTTGTAGGTAGAAATTTATAATAACTATTTAAATGTCTATCGGTTTGAATCAGATTGATTGAGTGACTGTTGGGTTGAACTTTAGATAGGAAGTGTTTATTATAAGTGAGTATTATGCAAAGTTTAGGTCAGTGACATTATTAACTCAGATGAGTGACTTTATATATTTGTTGTTCTGTGTATTAATGGTTCTTACTAGGGCGGCTTGTAAAATGGCAATGCAACAGCAGAGCGAATCACACCAGGCGTCAGCTGTTTCTGAGGTTAGTGAAACATTAGACGCTAGCTTAACTGAAGTAGTGCCAATCGGCAGCATTAATCAGGCCCCACAACAAAGCTTAAGTGTTTCGATGTCATCTGAGCAGGACGAAATAAACCCACTGAACGTAATCGTGCAGCAGTTAACACCGTTAGCCAAAAATGTAACAGACTTAACTAAAGGGCAAATAGAGACTAAAAGGGAATTAATTAAAGCGCAAATAGAGACTAAAAGGGAGATGAATGAACAATTAGCAGCCAATCAAAAGAAAGTGGAACAGTTAGCAGCCAATCAAGTGTAAGTCCAGGAGCAATTACTGGCTAATCAAACAAAGTTGAATGAGCAATTAGAAGATAATCAATTAATTAATAATAATTAAATAATAAATTAGTAGAGAGTTTTCAGAAACTTGGTGATAAATTAAATAAAACTGTGGAAGAATTGAAAATTCAGAATGAAAAGACAGAATTAAAATTAGTAGCTCAAATTGAGCAAGTCACTCAGCAGTGTAATGAAAATGCGAAGAACTTACGCCTAGAGCTGACCGAGTATGTTGCTACTAAGCTTGATACTATTAAAGAGCAGGTCGAGTCAATCCCACAGATAGTTCAAGCACAAGAACAGATGCAATGTTCTATGGCGGTAATTCCGTTATTAGTTGAAGTTCAAGATGAATTAAAGCAACAAGTAAATGAGATGTCAGTAGATATGCAAGATTTGAGACAATCACAAGACAAGATTCCGAAGGACATCCAAAATTAGGATACATCCATAAATAACATAAGGGAGAGACAAGACGAGCTTGATCAGAAGGTAAACATTCTAGCGGGAAAATTCTCGCAGTTAAGTTTGGAAAGGCAAAGCATTTCTTCAGACACAAAGGTTTACGATAAGCCAGAGAACAACTATGTGAAGAACTTAAACAATGGGAAGAAAACATTGAGAGATCTTTAAATCTATCTTGAGAAGATTTGTGTTCCACGCAAGGAAATGAACCCATAACAAGATCTATCAATGAAGCTACATTATTTAACCGATCAAGTACAGAAGGGACATTAACGCACACGTTCGTTCTTGCAATCAACATCAATCACAACGCTGTGAGGGTAGCCATAATGCCTTTAATTGTGAAAGCAATACCGAGGAGAAAATTCTGAAACAACGTCAATTCCAGATCTACAACCCAGACAAGAAAAATGTTCATCCAGAAGTGCTTATAAGAAGTTTTAGGGAAGTATTGTCAAAAAATTGGAGTGAGTGGCAAAAGGTTAGTTTCGTGACTTGTCTTATTCAGGGGTCAGGAGCTATATGGGCATCTGATATGATATCAACTTGGGACCCATATGAAGATTTGAACGAGCATTTTTATTCAAATACTGGTCCGAAGGAGTACAAGAACGCTTAAGGCAGGTGGTATTATACTCGGAACCTTTTTCCTTTTCACGTGGGTCTTTAAAGATATACTTTGAGAAATATATAAACAAATCGCGGTATTGGGATAAGCCTATACCTCTACAAGACGTGATTGGCATATTAAAATCTCGACTTCCGGTCAGCATCAGAAATAGAATGCTCTATATTAATGAGCATGACCTTGACTCTTGCATGACTACGCTTGAAATTATAGATACGATCGAGGAAGATGAACATCGGCCAAGATAACCCGTTATGCAGAGGAGAGCGATTGAGGCGCCAAACGCAGACCGGAACGGAAACGGATTTAATAATTATTATACTAGGAATAGTCAGAGGTTCAATAGAAACAATTGCAACGGAAATGAAAATTTCAATAACAGTGCTGCGAGGGGCAGATTCAGAGACAATCGAACAGGTCGCAGATACAACCCAATGTTTGGAAATGCAAGAGATTATCAGAACCAACAGTTTTCAAACAATAATAATGCATAGAGAAATTCTGACCCTCGATTTGAAGCAAATAACACAACCAGTCATCAACAACAACCAATCATAACAAAAGTAGTAGATGATTCAAGAGGAAATAATAATCGACATTTAAACTGAATAAGGCCGCTTTATGCTCCGTAATGTCGGCCGGGGAATACAAAAGGGGCAAACCTGTTTTAAACGAAATTAATTCCGTGCCAATGTTGAGATATAATGAAGGCGAATTAATGACAGATGTATTGACGAGAGACTTAGAGGCCTGTGTAGTCGACGATAAAAGGGTTCCTGTGTCTGAGATCATCAGAGAAGTGGGAGGAATTTTAACCAATGTTGTATTGGAGACACCTTCAACTACAGACGTAGTATCCAGAACTTTGTTTCGCAGAATTAGTAAAATTATGAAAATCCCTGTCCTACCAGTACAAAATTGCCGAGTTATAGGTGCAGTGGGAGCAAAATCCCGGTACGACAAGATACAAACGCTTATAGAGAAATGTAGCAAAACAATGCACATTCCTTGTAGTGGAAAAGATGTTAATAGATTGTATTCTTGGCATTGGAACTTTGCAAGCCTGCAATTGCAAGCTGGACTTGGTAGAAGGAAAGGTGCATTTTAAAATCGAAGATCAATTTGTTACACTGATCTCACTGAGAAAGGAGGCAGTGTGTGAGCGATATTTCCGTGGTGCTGCTGTGTGGTTGATTTGTGCTGAAAATAATAACATGTACCGACTACCGATCAAGTCAGTTCAAGTAGAGGATTTCAGACAAACAGTCGAACAGAAGATTGTTGAGTCAGATTGCCAAACGGATAGTCAGAGAGAACATTTATTCAACATACAGGGTGTTTCTAAAATGACCGGTATATTTGAAACGGCAATACAAACTAAACGAGCAGCGATAGAAATACACCGTTTGTTGCAATATGCTTGGGACAACAGTACATTTTCAGGCAGACAAACTTTCGAAATTACAGTAGTTACAATTGTCAACAACAGATGGGAAATTCTATAGTACGATATTTTCCACATATCCACCATGCGTAGCAATAATATGGCGTAGTCTCTGAATGAAATTACCCGAAACCTTTGACAACGTGTCTGGCGGAATGGCTTCACATGCAGATGAGATGTACTGCTTCAGCTGTTCAATTGTTTCTGGATTCTGGCGGTACACTTGGTCTTTCAAGTGTCCCCACAGAAAGAAGTCACAGGGGTTCATGTCTGGCGAATAGAGAGGCCAATCCACGCAGCCTCCTGTATGTTTCGGATAGCCCAAAGCAATCACACGATCATCGAAATATTCATTCAGGAAATTAAAGACGTCGGCCGTGCGATGTGGCCGGCACCATCTTGCATAAACCACGAGGTGTTCGTAGTGTCGTCTAAGGCAGTTTGTACCGCCACAAATTCACGAAGAATGTCCAGATAGCGTGATGCAGTAATCGTTTCGGATCTGAAAAATTGGCCAATGATTCCTTTGGAAGAAATGGCGGCCCAGACCAGTACTTTTTGAGGATGCAGGGACGATGGGAGTGCAACATGGGGCTTTTCGGTTCCCCATATGCGCCAGTTCTGTTTATTGACGAAGCCGTCCAGGTAAAAACAAGCTTCGTCAGTAAACCAAATATTGCCCACATGCATATCGCCGTCATCAATCCTGTGCACTATATCGTTAGCGAATGTCTCTCGTGCAGCAATGGTAGCGGCGCTGAGGGGTTGCCGCGTTTGAATTTTGTATGGATAGAGGTGTAAACTCTGGCGCATGAGACGATACGTGGACGTTGGCGTCATTTGAACCGCAGCTGCAACACGGTGAACGGAAACCCGAGGCCGCTGTTGGATCACCTGCTGCACTAGCTGCGTGTTGCCCTCTGTGGTTGCCGTACGCGGTCGCCCCACCTTTCCAGCACATTCATCCGTCACGTCCCCAGTCCGTTGAAATTTTTCAAACAGATCCTTTATTGTAACGCTTTTCGGTCCTTTGGTTACATTAAGCCTCCGTTGAAAACTTCGTCTTGTTGCAACAACACTGTGTTCTAGGCGGTGGAATTCCAACACCAGAAAAATCCTCTGTTCTAAGGAATAAACCATGTTGTCCACAGCACACGCTTACAGCAGAAAGACGACGTACAGAATGGCGCACCCACAGACTGCGTTGTCTTCTATATCTTTCACATCACTTGCAGCGCCATCTGTTGTTGAAAATTGTAACTACTGTAATTTCGAAAGTTTTTCCCCCTGAAAATGTACTGTTGTCCCAAGCACATTGCAACAAACGGTGTATTTCTATCGCTGCTCGTTTAGGTTTATTGCCATTTCAGATATACCGGTCATTTTTTAAACACCCTGTATTAACAGCATGTGAGTCAGTTTTCGATGAAAAGCCTGGAATTATTAGAGGATATGTTTGTATATTACAGATTAAGCCCCATAAGACATCTTGCCGCACACACTATCCCATTCCTTGGCGATTAAAACAACCAGTTCAGGAGGAGATACAAATAATGTTAAACTGGAATCTTATTGAACGGTCGAACAGCCCATATTGTTCTCCGTTGCTTGTTGTACCAAAGCCAGGAGAAAAAGTTCGATTGGTATTAGATGCAAGGGAAATTAACAAAATTATAGTACCTGTGCACACACATCCGGAGAACATCGATGAGTTAATACAGAAATTTCAAGATGTATCCTTTGTAACCAGTATTGATTTGAGAAGTTCGTTCTGGAAAGTCCAGTTAGACAAGGACTCAAGAAAATATACTGCTTTTGTATATGAATGGAGAAGCTATCAGTTGAACGTCGTTCCATTTGGTCTCAGTATCAGCTCTGGAGATTTTATTTCTGCTTTGGGATACGCCTTTGGACCGAACTATGTAGTTGTATAACAATTTTTGTGGACGATCTATTAATTGCCTCTAAAACTTGGGAGGAACATATAGAACTTATTATGAGGATTTTTGCTGTGTTCAAACAAGCAAATCTAAAAAAATTCCAGTTTTCTCTACAGAGAATTAAATTCTTAGGACATATGATTAACACAAAAGGCATTCTTCCAACATAAGCGAATACTAGTGCGATAAAATTTCCCAACTCCAAGAAACAGAAGACAACTGAAAGGCTTTATAGGCTTGACTTCATTTTTTCGTCGATTTATTAATACTCAAGCAATGAACTCTGAAGCACTAAACCGGCTCCTGGGGAAAGATGTACCATGGCAATGGTCTAATGATTGTGAAAAGGATTTTTGTGAAATTGAGGATCAACTGATAAATGCTCCGTTATTATACCACCCTGATATGAATGTCGGATTCTGTTAGCCATTGATTCGTCAGATGTGGGATTAGGATCTTGTTTATTTCAAATTAGGTATATCGATGGTGTAAAAACCTTTTATCCAATTGCATTTGCTAGCAGAGTTTTATCCACCTGTGAAAGAGCATATACCACTATGGAATTGGAAGCTTTAGCAGTTATTTGGTCTTTGAAAATGTTTAATTATTATGTATATGGCTCAAGGATAACCGTTTATTGTGACCACCAATCACTAGCCTTTTTACAAACTTGTAAGTTGCTGCATCCTCGCTTGTCAAGAATATCAGTTTCAAATTATTCATGTAGCCGGAAAGAAAATATTATAGCTGTCGCGTTGTCAAGATCTCCAGGGGGAATAACACCTGAAATGGATGTAAATAATAAGGCAGAATTTCCAGTGCTTCTCCTTCAAGAAAATAATTACACGTTATATTATATTCATTTATGTAAGACAATGACTCAGCTTCAGATGAAGGATCGGCGATGGAATGCTATAATACGACAATTCAATCAACAAAATCCTACGGTCAATTTGGAATACTACCGGCTTGTGAATAATATGTTATTTTTTAAATCTGGGAAGGATGAGAATCCAAAATGGTGTGTCTGCATACCTGAAGAATATGAAGAACGATTACTTTGGTTCACACATTTCACCTGGGCTCATGTTGGTGTTGTAAAGTGTGCTAATAAAATTAGATAATATTGTTACTTCCCAAATATAAGGCGAAAAGTGCCCAAAGTCTTACAGAAATGTGTTCTCTGTCAAAAGGCTAAGCCAGACAACAAGGGGAATAAAATTGCGCTTCGCTCAATATTACCTGAAGCACCAAGATCACTTATATCATGTGATATTTGTGGACCACTTCCTAGAGCCAGAGGTGGTGTTAAGTACATTATTGGATTCTGTAATATGTCTACAAAATATGTTAAACTATATCCTATAAAATCAGCAACTGCAAGAGGTGCCCCAGTACAGTTTGTAAATGACTACATTCCTCATGCAGGGATTCCAAAATCTATAATCTCTGGCAATGCGAAGATATTTACTGGATATTTATGGAGAAAATTAGTATCACAACTGGGAATCAAACAGATATTTACATCTTGCTATCATCCACAAGGGAATTTAATTGAACAGGTTTTTCGAGAACTAAACAGATTCATGAGAACGTACAGTCATGATAAACAAACTACCTGGATAAACTATTTCACCGAGTTTGAGCAGATTTATAATAATTTACCACATAGTTCTACAAACTTTACTCCGAATGAACTCATGTTCAGAGATAACGAAAGAAACTTTTGGGTAGATAACTTGCCTAAACTCGAGGACACCAAAATGTCATGGGAAGAGAAAATTCGCAATGCTCTCATTAATATTACGGAGAAAGCAAGACAGCGAAAGGAAATCCATGACAGCAACATCAAACGGATTCAGACTTTCAATATCGGACAGAAAATTCTTTTAAGAAGACACATCAAGTCATCAAAATTGAAGAACACGATCAGAAAATGGAATCTAATTTATACAGGTCCATGTATAATAGTTGGTGCGTATTTATTAGATTATCCGGATTCTGGAAGAATAAAAGGATTATTTCCCCGTGTAGACCTAAAGAGGTACTTTTAAGGAAAGTGTTTCAAATTAAATGAAAAGTCTGTATGAAGTGTTTGGGTGTTGAAAAATAAAAAAAAAATTGAAGAGCGAAGGACAGTATGCCTCAGCTACTGTGATAGGTTAAATGACAGCATGCCAAGCAACTATGATAGTTTAATGAACAGTAAGCGATTGCTTCTGTGATAGTATAGGAATATTTAGAAAAGTAAGTGGAACTGTAGCTATTGCTGCTGTGAAGACTTATGGGTTATCTGTCTACATGATGATCACCAAAGAAGCTTGTGCGTTTGAAATAATATACATTCAGGGAGAATACGGCGCTTGCGTGTGAAGTTAATGTTTGTAAACTGACAGTTCACAGGAGAACAAATGAACCGCGTTAGGAAATTAGAATCGATTGCAACTGTCCACAGACATAAAGACTCGCTGGATTTTTTTGGTAAGAGCTAAATTCTATTCAAGAGAATTTAATGAACTAGCTTAGTGTTTGTTTATAAAATTAGAGTTAATAAGAAAGTTCTTCATTAAATTTGTAATAATGTGTCATTTTCCAATTGGATTTGTTTATTGTTATATTGCACTCATATATGTTCATGAGAAAATGCGGCAATCGGAGTATAAAAAAGAAAAATTTGATCATCAGACACTAATAACAAAGATTAATTTCAGCTGGAGAGGTCATGCTGCAAGACTTAATTAAACGTTCTCTTTTAGCAAAATTTCATTGTAGTCATGTGTGAATAAAGTTTTTAATATTCTGACATGCTATCCACATTCGTACTTGAAACCAAATTAGGAAAAATTCAGATCTACTTCCACCTGGAAAAGCCAACGAAATATACACACACACACACACACACACACACACACACACACACACACACACACACACAAACACACACACAAAACCAGGATTAGAACCTTTCGGCTTACTCAAGAAGATGGATGAAATTATCCATGCTTTTACTTCCACCTGGAAAAGCCAACGAAATACACACACACACACACACACACACACACACACACACACACACACACACACACACACACACACAAACACACACACAAAACCAGGGTTAGAACCTTTCGGCTTACTCAAGAAGATGGATGAAATTATCCATGCTTTCAAAATTGTTTTCTGATCTGGAGTTGTGATATTGTGTAACTACAGTATCGATTAAGATACCTAGGTGTGGAAAGTATAAGACGAATAGATTTTCCCATTCTTCAGATGGAAGATGGGATGTATCAGGTCCATATTTGAGTTCAAAATGAATCTGGAGAAACTCGACTAACCCTTCCCTTCCAGGGATCTTTAATAGTTGACCAATCCTTAGACGAATTTCGATTGTTTCATGCCACAATCCTGAGTACCTATTCCTGAGGTTCCTTCTGGTCTCTCAAATCCGTCACGTATCCTGTCCAGTACGCCAATGCGGCGTCTGTCCTTCGTACCGTGTCCCATGTTCCTGTTCGATCAGTTTCATCGCAGTTCAGCAAGACATCGATGAAGAAAATTTTTCAGAAGATTCTAAAAAATTGCATGTGTAAAGATTTTTTTTTTTTTTTGCTATGAGCCAGATTTTATCTTTCCTACGAATTCTAGAAGATCTCTCAAATTTCTAAATTATTCTGTCTTTCATATCATCTGTGATACCTAGTTGCGGTCTAAGGCTCCAGGTTTTCCGGGGTTTCCCTGTGAAGGCCAGTTCCTGAATAGGTAGACCTGATTAACAACTATATAAGTCCATCTTCCCTGGCTGTGTACGTGGGATGGGGGTACGCCCCAGTACACGTGAAAGCAACAACTTGGTATCTAGGTAACGAAGATCGGTGTTACCTATACCCAATCTCTTTCAGTTCTTGTAATCAAAAAATCTTACAAACTTCTTAAAATTTATAGGAACGTATCTTCCACAAATTCTAAGGAGTTAGTTAAGCCAATAGTTAGATCGCAAAGTGGATACATATCAACTTTGCTCGCTGCGAGGGGCGATGTAATGTCTCTTACAGCGGTCTCTCCGCGATATTTTCAGAAATTTTATAAATTATATAACCCAGTACATATCTCGAAATATCTCTTCTTATCTTACCGATTCCTAAACTTTAATTAACGAAGATTATCAATGCAAAGTAGTTTCAAGCCCTATTATTGCTTGGAGCGTCCATTTACTCCATGGAAAAGCTTTTCTGCTATCTATGTTTTCTCTTATGAAAAGAATGAAGAGATCTTGCCGATTTGCCGTGAAATAAGGGGGACATATATGTATGTATTGTTGAGCTAAACGCCATCTTGATGAGATTCTGTATGAGAAGGAATTTAATACATGAACTAAACTAAAGTATGTGTGTTTGCGTATTATTTAAATGATTATTATTGACAGTGTCTGTTTACTACGCTGTGTTGCACGGGATCAGTAGGGAACGTCTGACTTACACTGGACGAACCTGCCGTTTTGTGTGCTCAAGATATCCAGTTCAAATAAATGAGCTAACACGATATTACAAGCAGATCTCCTGTCTTCCCCATTTGATCACCGAAAGTTAATAATTATTACAAATCTATTCAGGAGATCGACTGACAATTTCCGTCGCACCGAGACTTCGAAGTTGCTTCACTGCCTTATGGAATTTAAGTTCAGCTCAATTTAATCAGGATAGAACAGTATTGAACTGTGTGTGCTTTGTGAATGAAAATTCCCTTAATATACGCATGTTTTTTTACTATCGTGATCAGTGAAGCTAAATCAGGCCGGTGTGAGAGAGGTTTTCAAATTTTAGATCCCACAAAAAAATATTAAAAGTTCATACTTTTTGTTAAAGTATTCTAGAAATGTACAAAACTGAAAGGCAAGACAACAGTGATCAACAGTCTGATTGGATTAGAAGAAGTCATTAATTGTAGCCGGTGCTTCTGCTTCTTAATGTGTATCTTGTCCCACATCACTGAAGGGGATTGGGATAAGATTTGTCAGCTGCAAAGAATGAATAGATGAACAAATGTACCTGGAAGTGGAATTAAGTCCGAGTTGCCCCAGCACGATGAGGTAGGTAACTGTGGCAGAGACGGCAGACACCAGCAGTCGTCTGTCAATCGGCAGCAGACCGGATGCAGTGAAGCGCAAGGTAGATCCCCGCTCCAGCTGGCTGAGGAAGGCCTCTACCTCCGGCTCTGCCCCTGCGAGACCCGCAGCCCTGCGTAGCAGAGTCGCTGCTCGTGCCTCCTGGTCCCGTAATGCTGAGGACGAGAGCGTCAGCGCCACCAGGTCAAACACGTGTTGCGCGAGCCAGCCAACAGTGTAACTCATGGATGGGGTGACGAGCTTGTCCTCCACTAACTCTGGGAGCTCCAAGGCTACAAGCACTTCGTAACTACTGTATATCGTGCCAAGGACGCTGTATAAGACGTGGAAGGTAATCGCTGGTGACACGTGTGCTTGCAGCAGCTCTGCAGCACGCTGCAACACTAGGTGGGCGTGCTGCAGCCGGCGCAGCTTGCCACTCAGGTCCTCGTGTGGTTCTTTCTGTTGCCAACCCAGGAGCAGCTGGGACACACTGGGTTCTCCTAGACAGGACAGCGCCTGCACTAGACTGGTGTTCAAACTCTTTAGCCGAACCCAAAGTTCCAACGCTGATAAAACGAACTGCATTGTTGTTGTAACTTCACAGAATATCGCATAGGAAACTACAAACAATTGTAGATTTGCAAATCTACCGAATTTGTGTGGAACGGTGTATACAGATGAAACTCCAATGATAAGTGCTATAATTACATGCACAACAAGGATATGGTTCCTAGAATTCCTGGAACTGTGAACAGGGCTTGCAGCTACCAGTTTGTCGGCAAGGTTGAGCGCATTCAGAAAATCAATGAAATGCGATAGTTTACTCATTGAGCAGTGGAAAAACATACTGAGAAACCTCATGTGAATGATAAATTTCACCAATAAGTCAACGAAAATGGCCACTCTTGAAGCGTTAAGGAACAAGTGCTCGTGCCCAATATAGATTTCCGTAGCGACCACAGACAGTGCGATGATGAGCCATATTGATGATATCGTCAAATATTTGGTGAATTCTTGCGGCAGTTTCTTCTTGAAACTTTCCCAAAATTTTTGGTTGCAGCCAATTGGTGCAATTCCTTGAAACTGCCACATTCTATAAATCCACGTTGCAGTAATTGAATATGTTGTGTCCTCCATTCTTTTTTTCTGCAAGTGAGTACCCAATCACTCTAGTGTTGCACAATTTATAAATTAATACTTATCTCCAGTGTAGGGATTAAATACGAAATATCACTGGAACAATCTTATGCAATATTCTGTGTAAGTGAAGCAGAAACACCTAATAATTTGGAAGTTTCTGCGTTCTGTCCACTAAGGAACTAATCCGTATAACCACGAGAATTTACAGCTAACTTCGTAGTTGTCAGCGCTGTTACTTTATCTAGACGCTTCTGTGGTAAACAAGACAAAGTGGATATTGATTTTTAGCAGTTTTATACTCTGTTGTGCTGCTAATCAAGTAATGAGCATTTGTAATGTTTTCTCGTTAAAACAGAAGGAAATACCTCAAGCTTATTACTTGATGTTATCAACCTTTGATAACTTTTTAGCCTAAAGCAGGTTTTATGCTACGACACTATGTTCCGACTTTAGAAGTATAAATGGCTGATTCTAAGCAATGGCTTTCTTTTACTAGTATTTGCAAAGTAAATCACATTCAAATTTTTGTAGCTACCGTATTTTTATCGCCTATTTGGACACAAAGAATAAAACATCGATCAACATTTGTTCATAATGTTCTTTAATTTATTCGCATCTATTCCTTGTGTAATAGGTGTGTAATAGTTCTGTGTTAAGCACATATATGTGCTTTCATACTACATGCAGTCTCTGAATTATTTTTCGCAAGATGTCTATAGGAAGTGATGAGATTGAAAGAACTTAGTGGCGGTCCTCTCGTAAACCAGTTACTTCATATACCGTTAGACTTCACCTGTGCGTTTCAAATGCAAGGAGATTTATTGTTTGATTCGTCACCATTTAATAGACTCATACTGAATAATCAAGCATAACAGTAAACATAAGCCATTTATAAAAATTAGATAAACTTCTTTCAGTAACCCTGTTACTACTAAAGTATGCAAGAAATATGGGAACTGATTATAGTCAGTTCGGTAGTTATGAACCTTTGGTAATGAGGTGGAGAGTACTATAAACTTTAGTTAAGATTTTTTCAAGTACCTAATTCCTACTGAGTTATTCATATTGCATAATTTCACTGTAAAAACTGAGTATTTATTGCACTCATAAACAAAAGAATAAAATGCAATTAACTTACATAAAACAGCAACCAATCACAAAACTGTTTTGATATATAAGACAATAGACAAAATGCTGACTCATAGTATACAATCGATCCCACATCGTTCGAGAAATGTGTAATATATATATATATATATATATATATATATATATATATATATACATTTGCTTGTCTTTAATATTATGGGACGTCAACCGACACTCAGACAGTAGTACTTTCACTAGAGCATTTACTGCTACACGGACTAGTAATGAACAAGGCTGAAGGTATAATGCAGACAGAAAATACATATAGTCTCTTATGAAATATAATTTCTGAATTAAAGGTATATTTGGATTTGATATCTTGGCTGTAGATTTGATTTTGTGTCAAAACATTTTGCACATCGTGGTGAGGTGTCCAGTTGTAATTAAGCAACATCGCTGCATTGCATCGGCCGTGGTATTTTGG
The DNA here is from genome assembly GCF_023897955.1 of Schistocerca gregaria. Lineage (NCBI taxonomy): Eukaryota > Metazoa > Arthropoda > Insecta > Orthoptera > Acrididae > Schistocerca > Schistocerca gregaria. The sequence goes on along the minus strand of NC_064921.1, from coordinate 513,491,232 downwards.
ATCCGACATAGAAACGTCCTGGTGACCATGTATGTCCCAGTCTGAACAAAGGTACTAGTGGTAAAAATCCAGATATGAGTCAAGGAGATGAATATTGCAAGCCTGCTGTCTGTGCGTATTAATAAATTTCCGTGGAATATTCTCAACATTAGAAGACTCGTTTCATTGGAAGTCTGCTACGACTGATTGAATGCCACCCACCTATCTCTTTTAGTTCCTGTAAGTTTTCGAAATAGCTGTTAATAATGGCCGGCCGATGTGGCCGAGCGGTTCTAGGCGCTTCAGACTGGAACCGAACGACCGCTCCGGTCGCAGGTTCGAATCGTGCGTCGGGCATGGATGTATGTGCTGTTCTTAGGTTAGTTAGGACTGATGACCTCAGATGTTAAGTCCCGTAGTGCTCAGAGCCATTTTTTGTTATTAATGATCTTCTTTAGTTGTCGACCTATGAATTTACTTCATTTTACTTTCGCATACCTCAGCTCCGGAAACTATTGTCGGGGTTACCGAAAAGTATCTGCGTTTTGACGTACTATCTCTCGAAATTCTTCACCAACTTTACGACTGTATGAATTTTTGCTACTTTGAACCAACGAAAAAGGGAGAATGTTTCTACTTCTAAGCATTCTATTTCTGAAACATCACTTATACTTCATCTGTTATTCACAGATAAATTGGTAGTAATTGGTGTTCCCAGTCTGTATTCATGTAAGAATGCAGAATATTTTCAAATTTCCACAGAAATCTGTGCAAGGATTGCACACACACTACCACATACTGGGCACGCATCAGGGGAATTTCTTTTCAGTTGTCTCTATGTACAGCCACTACTAAGGCGCACATGATTATGTTCTATAGTATACTGTCTCCGAACTTGTATTAGATGAATCGACGAACAGTGTGAAAACTAAAAACTAAAAATCATATCGTCAGATAGTTAGTCAGCTTCATTATGTAAGCTTTACGCAAGAAATCAGTTTAACATACGTCTACACCCCTCACGTGATTTCCTGTAGTTATACACTTCAGTTATAGTTTGTTTTCTTTTGTATGGTTCAACTATAAAGACATCAATCAGTGGTCTCATGGTGTGACATGAAGTTCTCATCATCTCGTTATGTAGATGATTTAAATTTGTGAACCGTTTCATCAAACCGTAAGTGACGGATTTCTAGTGTTTTACAAAGACATATACTTTATTATCTTTACAATAAGAGAAACAAATAAATTCTGAAAAAGATTTTGATGTGTTGAAGGATGATCTTGAAGGTTTAAAGTCGAACAATGTGTGGCCCAGCTTTCTCATTCATCCTTTTCCCTGTAATGTGCTCCATTACTAGTGATGTCGCTCATCCACTCGCCTTGAACTGAGCTTGTGCCTCAAACGCAAATCGAATGCCTATGTCAATGGTTACTTACTATGTAGAAGTTCTTTTCGTTATTAATTTTGGCCTTTCAGAACATTGTTTTACTGCGCAATGCATTTAATCGGCTCTTTGCGCTACTACAAAGACGGAATAAAAATCTATAACGGAGAAGGCGATATGCGACGTAAAACTAAATTTTTCAATTCAATAAACTTCACCAACAACTTCACACTTTAAGATATTTTATTTTATTCTGAAAGCGACCAGTTTTGGCAATTCATTCACCATTTCAGGCCCCATAGGCTTTTTTAAAATCAACGAACTTCTCGTATAGCACCATTAAACTGGATATCGTGAATTCCAATCTAAAAACACAAAGCAGTGAAGCTTTAAGTAAAACTTCATCTTGCACTCTTACCATAAACTTCACTGCTTTTGTTGTTAAATTGGAATTCACGATATCCAGTGTAATGGTGCTATACGATAAGTTCGTTGATTTGAAGAAAGCATATGGGGCCTGAAGATGGCAAAATAAATTTCCGAAACTGGTTGCTTTCAGAATAAAACCAAATATCTTCACGTGTACGGCTGTTGGTAAAGTTTACTGTATTGAACAAGTACGTACCAGCCGATGTGCCGCGGCCATCATGGACGAACGGGGTTTATACTAAAGTGGGTGGAGGAGTTTTTACATATGAAAGATGAAGTCTATTCACGTTTCACGCCAGTGGCATATGAGTGGCGCTAGTGGCGGCACTATGAGGATGGAAATCGAGTTTGCTTTAAACACACGCTGCAACGATCGTGACGGTTAGTTACATATGGGACTGCAGGGTGTAAGCTGATGACAGTCAAGGGTGCCCTTAAGACGATAAAGATGCTGTTATAAAGGCCTAACTGAGTTTGAACCACGTCGAGTAATACTGCAGAAAGAATGGCAGGAATATAGTTACTGTACATTATTGCCGGCAGTGATTGTCACGTGAATGTACGGTCTTTAGAGGATAGGGCTCCAGACGTCCACGTGCTCTACAGAGAGGGAAAACATAGACTTCGACGTATGGCTCTGGCACACTGTATTGCATCTACAGCAGCAGTGTGATCAGCAGTTGGCACTTCAGTGACACAACGAACAGTTACAAATCGGTTACTTCAAACACAGAACCGAGCCAGACTCCCTGTAGTGTGCATTCCACTGACCCCGAACCACCGCCGTTTGCAACTTCAGCGGCGTCAAGCGCGAGCTGACTGGAAGGCAGTGTGGAGGTCTGTTGTGTTCTCTAATGTCAGATGGTTCTGTATCTGTGCCAGTGGTTGCCGTGTGTTGGTTAGAAGTCGGTCAGTTGAGGTGCTGCAACCAACCTATCTGCGTACTACACACACATGGTCTGGGATGCAATTCGTATGACAATAGGAGCAGTCACGTGGTTATCCCACACAGCCTGCCTACAAATTAATACGTCAAACTGGTTGGACATTGTATTTTAAACCTTTTCTTAACAAAGAGATTTCATCTTTAGTAAAAATTATGTCCGTTTTATTTAAAATCCTATTAAAAACTTATGATCACTTTTTTCAAAATTGTCAGTGCACTGTGCCTTGTTTACAGGTAAAAGGCGAAGAAGTCTATGCAATTTTTTCTTATGTCTCTTATAAATGACTTGCTTATGCATCTATTAGGGAAAAAAGGTACGAACGTACATAATTCGTCATTCGCTGACCACCTTCTTCTCACAGGACACAAACCCAAAGATGTTCATGATATTAGTATCTCACATACGGAAAAGAAAGGCTTCAGGCTTGATATTCTTGAACAGTTGGAAATATTCAAACATTTTTTCTGTAACGACCATTTAATCCTCAATGAGCAATTACAATCACTTGATAAAAACTTTTTTGATGGTGTAAAGTCCTTGCTTAAAATCAATTAACGCGGAGTATTATTATGCTTCCAGTACTGTAGCCTTAGATATTGTTCTCTCTCTCTCCCTGTTTTACAGTATAATATTTTGTTCAACTTTCGATCTGTTACATACTATCTGACACAATGTAATCAGCACATTACGTCCACTCCTGTTCCAATGCTTCTGACAGCTGTTGTCACTGTAAATTACAAGCATTCAATACTCGATGGCGCGATGCAAGGTGCCGACTTGCTAACATCGACGGCGCGCGCGCCTGTCAGTCTGATGCTGCTTACAGTGCTGGCCGCACACGCGACCCTTAGCGGCGCGTCTAAATCAAGTTGTGCATCCCTAGGAAAATTTTATAATGTACAAATATATTTTTATCTTTAACGTGAGCTCTGTTGCTCTAAACCATTTCATAACTATTTACTGTATGTAAGTATGCTTTCTTTGTCTACTGTACCGTAGCAGTTAGCTATGATGTAATATTATTACATATGTTTATTTTAATAATTTTTATATTATTCCAAAACTCTGTTATAGGTAATGTAAATTTTTTTTACTTCTGATGAAGGCTGCCTTAGAGCAGTTGAACCTACGTAAAACTGAAAAAAAATTTTTACCTGTGCAACCGAAGAGCTGTATTTTCAAGTAATATTATAAATTTCGTCTATGGTTGCTGCATAATCGGCCATGTTCAAAATTGGAACAATAATCATAGCAATAATGGTAGCAACAACCATGGTAATAACAATACACAGCACTATAACAATAATGGTTATAGTAACAATAACCACAACTTTAGAAATGATAGGGGCCAGTATCAAGTAAATATGGTTCGTTGTCCTTGGAGGAATGATAGTAGACGGGAGCGGAATGGTACGTCACGGTAGTCTGGTAGCAACAGATCTTTCGGAATTAGTCAGGGAAACAACTAGCCGCGCCCGTTAGGGGCCCACCGGTCGTGGGGAGACCTTGGCGGCGCAAACGAAAACCTAGACAATTCCGCCATTCTATGATAAATCCGAAAGGATAACTCAGCGATGAGAGAATGTACGAGAGAGTAAAGAGAGCGACGCACCTAGAGTGATAATAACTGGGCTGGAAACGGCAGTCGACGCAGCTGTCGCTGCTCGTAAAAGTAATAATGTTATTAGTGTACCTGTAGGGAGAAGGAAGCGGCCGCTGTTAAAGCAACAACGGTTACGCAAGTTTCAGTAGAGTACGAGTCGCCAGCGGAAGTAATAGAGCCGATCTCGAATAAGGTTTCCGTTATCGAGCAGGGAAATGAGGAACGCGAGGAGGTGTGGTTAGGTCAGTTCGGTCGGATGTACGACGAACTGAAAAGTTATAGAGTTTTGTATGGGAGGTGTGCTAATGGGGAGAGCGGACAGAAATTGGCGCCTCTAAGTCCGCAAGAAATTAGCGTTTTTGAAACGGGAAGCTCTGTACCTGAACGGCAGGCTTGTCAAAATGACGTTTTTGAAGTAGCCAACCTCAGCGGCGCTAGTCCTATTGAAAACAGAGGCGGGTGTTACGAGGAGGGGCAAGATGAATTTGACGATAATGACCAGCTACAACTAATTGAAAGCCCTGTAGATTACAATATCTACGAGGTCAAACCTGACGTTATACAGTCAAACGAGAGTGATGAGGGTTGCGTGAGCTCGGGAGATGAGATAGAAGAAAAAACCGAGCATTTTTCTCCAAAAATCTCGGAAGATGACAGCCATCTTTCCGAAGAATACCTACCTGTCGTGACAATTATCGAAGTATTGGTTAAACAAAGTTCATCAATCGATGAAATTGATAGTAAGGTTACAGTGTTGAGATCAAAACAAATTCAACTACTGCAGGACAGACAAATAGAGATCAAAAACATTGAAACACAACAAATTAGAAAACCGCCGGATAAACCGCTGTCGGAATCAGAACCGGACGAATTTGTTTGGGACTATTTGGAGATGGAAGAGGATTTGTTGTGGGAAGACTAAACCATTGATAATGACAGGTGTAGATAGATTGTAATCCCCGTTAATATGCACGGCCTACAGATGCAAATTTTAATTGATACAGGGACAGAGTTAAGAGCTATGTCGGGAAAAACTTTTGAATTACTCAAAGATAAACCAGAAGTAGTAGTAATGCCAATAATGGAGTCAAAATAATCAGTGCTATCGCAAGGAATAGTAAACCGATAACAAACCAAATATTTGTATACTTTGGGATTCAAGGAGAACCAATCGAACAGGAATTTGTGTTGTGCCAGATCTGTGCACCGATATTATTGTGGGTTGAGATTGGTAGTTATAATATCGTTAAATTATTAACTGCAAAAGTAAGACCATGAAATACATTTCCAAAGACAAGACCGAGTTAATGTGAGTTTTGATGAAACTAGTGACGATGTGAGTAGTGGATACAAACCTATTCATCTTGTTACTAATCCTAATGATATTGGTTTAGAGAGAAAAATGGAATACTACCGCATCGGCAATTTGAGCGTCTATAATTGTTTGGAAGACGAAATAGAGAGCGTTGTAGACAGATTGCTAAACGCCCTGCCTGAACAAAAACCAAACCTATATGACGTAATAATGAGAAACAAGAATGTGTTTTCAAATAAAACGAGGCTTGTTACTGGGTATCACTGCAAGTTCAGTGTAATAACCCATGAACCATTCTTTGTAAGACCATGTGCAGTACAGCTATCCAAGGAGGCGATACAAACAAGAGACAGATCGGATGTTAGAATGGAATGTTATAGAGCGGAGTACCAGCCCCTATAACAATCCCTAAATAATACACTACTGGCCATTAAAATTGCTACACCAAGAAGAAATGCAGATGATAAACGAGTATTAATTGGACAGATATATTATACTAGAACTTACATGTGATTACATTTTCAAGCAATTTGGGTGCATAGATCCTGAAACATCTGTACCCAGAACAACCACCTCTGGCCGTAATAACGGCCTTGTACGCCTGCGCATTGAGTCAAACACAGCTTCGATGGCGTGTACAGGTACAGCTGCCCATGCAGCTTCAACACGATACCACAGTTCATCAAGAGTAATGACTGGCGTATTGTGACGAGCCATTTGCTCGGCCACCATTAACCAGACGTTTTCAATTGGTGAGAGATCTGGAGAATGTGCTGGCGAGGGTAGCAGTGGAACATTTTCAGTATCCAGAAAGGCCCACACAGGTCCTCCAACATGCGGTCGTGCATTATCCTGCTGAAATGTAGAGTTTCGAAGGGATCGAATGAAGGGTAGAGCCACGGATCGTAACACATCTGAAATGTAACATCCACTGTTCAAAGTGCCGTCAATGCGAACAACAGGTGACCCAGACGTGTAAACAATGGCATCCCGTACCATCATGCCGGGTGACGAATACAGGCTTCCAATGTGCGTTCACCGCGATTTCGCCAAACACAGATGCGACCATAATGATGCTGTAAACAGAGCCTGGATTCATCCGAAAAAAATGACGTTTTGCCATTCGTGCACCCAGGTTCGTCGTTGAGTACACCATCGCAGGCGCTCCTGTCTGTGATGCAGCGTCAAGGGTAACCACAACCATGGTCTCCGAGCTGATGCTGCTGCAAACGTCGTCGAACTGTTGGTGCAGATGGTTGTTGTCTTGCAAACGTCCCCATCTGTTGACTCAGGGATCGAAACGTGGCCGCAGGATCTGTTACAGCCATGCGGATAAGATGACTGTCATTTCGACTGCAAGTGATACGAGGCCGTTGGGATCCAGCACAGCGTTCCGTATTACGATAAACCGCAATAGCGATAGGCTACAATCCAACGTTTATCCAAGTCGGAAACGTGATGGTATGCATTTCTCCTCCGTACACGAGGCATCACAACAACGTTTCACCACGTAACGCCGGTCAACTGCTGTTTGTGTATGAGAAATCGGTTGGAAACTTTACTCATGTCAGCACGTTGTAGGTGTTGCCACAGGCGCCAACCTTGTGTGAATGTTCTGAAAAGCTAATCAATTGCAAATCACAGCATCTTCTTCTTGTCGGTTAAATTTCGCGACTGTAGCACGTCATCTTCGTGGTGTAGCAATTTTAATGGCCAGTAGTGTAATATAGTCTCGCTCTGTGCAGGAATCGGTTGGAAACTTTTCTCATATCAGCACATAGTAGATGTCGACACCGGCGCCAACCTTGTGTGAATGTTCTGAAAAACTAATAATTTGAATATCCCAGCATCTTCTTCCTGTCGGTTAAATTTCGCGTCATCTTCGTGGTGTAGCAATTTTAATGGCCATTAGTGTAGTAGGTAAGAGAGGTGGTAGTGTCAGGATTGTGATGGACGCACGCACGTTGAACAAGGTCGTTACACGTGAGACAGATAGACCAGAAAGTATGGAAGATATACTGCAAAGATTTCACAATGTACAGTTTAGGACTGGCCTTGATCTTACAACTGGGTATTGGCAAATAGCCTTAGAAGAAGAGTGTAGGAAATATACGGCGTTTTTATATTCAGGTCGATGTTACCAGTATATGCCATTCGGCCTGAATATATCTGTTTCTGTCTTTATCAGGTCCCTGGATAAGGTGTTAGGTGCTGCCCTGAGCTCAAAAGTGCCTGTGTAAGTGGACGATTTGCTATTGGCGAATTCGTCGTGGCGAGAACATTGCGAATTGTTAGATGACGTTTTCAGTACGTAACGAAAAGGTGAAATGACGCTGAAACTGAAGAAGTGTGAGTTTGTGAAGAAAGAACTGAATTTTGTTACTCACATTGTGACAACAGAGGGTATCATTAAAGATCCGCAGAAAGTGGAGGCAATAAAGAAGTGTCTTCCGCCGAAGACTAGGAAACAGTTGAAGAGTTTCCTAGGACTCTCTGGATTCTATCGCAAGTTCGTGCAGGGACATGCCTTCAACTATCCATACCTGAACAACTTGTTGCGAAAAAAACACGCAGATTGGTTGGACAGACGAGTGTCAGGCCGCATTTGAAAGACCGAAAAATGAATTACTACAAAATAACGTATTGTACCATCCTGATCTTGCGTTGCCACTTCATATGGTAACGGACTCCTCTGCTTAAGAGTAGAATTGTTTCAAGAGGTAGGAGAGGGAGAAAATAAAGAACACAGAAAAGTCGCCTTTGCAAGCCGAAATTTGACGAAATGTGAGCGAAACTATACGATTTCTGAGAAAGGATGTCTTGCTATCATATGGGGTTTCAGAAAATTTAAAGGTTATTTGTGAGACCGGAAGGTGATAATTCACATTTATCACAAGGCGCTCACTCATCTGAAGGATTGTCGTTTACTACAAGAAAGATTGACACGGTGGTCTCTTTTCTTGCAGCAGTTTTATTATGACTTTTGTCACGTGAGAGGAACAGACAACTGTATAGCGGACGCGCTGTCGCGTTTGCCAGAAACCGATCATCGGCTTGTTGTGGACGAGTCTGAAGGCGTACTGAAATTGTACTGCTTTCAAAATGCAAAAGGTCATAAATGAGTAGAGAGCATCCGTAAAAACATGTGTCCTCATCAAAACAAGGATGACAGTCTAATAATAGTTAAGAAGAAGTATGATGAAAGGGGTACAGAAGGGGAGAAACAGAGGAAGTATTACAAAATATATAACCATATCTTGTACACACTTACAGGTGAAGATAGCAATAACTGGCGAATGTTTTGGCCAACCGAGTATATCACAGAGATAACTGACTACTATCATTTGGATTATGGTCTTTGAGGACCAAAGAAGTGAGCTGAGAAACTAGCGGAAGTTGTAAATTTTAATAATATTACAAAAAAGAGTTGCTGAAAGAGTAAAGACATGTGGTAAGAGCCAGAGGGTGAAGGTAACGAACTGCACGAACCGTGGCCCTATGCGGAGCATAAGATCTAACGAAGTGCTGGATTCGGTTTGTATCGACCTCTATTGTCCACTGCCCAAGACCAGGGAATTTCGCGTTCATATTAATGGTGCTAGAAACATTTTCTAAGTTCGTCAGGTTATATCCTATAAGAAAGGCAACGGTTAGAGCGGTTTATAGCAGATTTGTTAATGATTACTTTGTGCACGTCGGCAAACCAAAAGCGGTTTTGTCCGATAACAGAGCAAAATTTGCTTCCAAATATTGGAATGAAGGAATGAAAAGTAATGGAATTGAAGTAATACACATTTCGGCCTATTGGCAAAGCGAAAATCTCGCGGTCAGGACAAGCGTGAATTAGGTCGGCTTTGCAGCACGTAGTGTTACCACAATCACAGATCGTAGGGCAATTAAGTCGCTGATTTCGAGAAGATAAAGAACGCCTTGACGCATGAATCCACGGGCTACACTCGAGAAGAAATACTATTAGACCATCAGTCTAAAAGTTTAGTGGAAGAAATGATTGATTTCCCTCCGAGAGTTGATATTAACCTTGAAGTAAAGGAAGAACACCTACGAGAAGTGATGAAAAAGAAAGCTGAAACGCGAAAACGGCGTCATGACGCTAAAGCGCGGTTTTCCAGATTTCCTGTTAGCGATCTTGTACTTGTTAAAGCACACGAAAAGTCAAGCGAGATCGACCATGAAATTTCAAAATTTGAATTCATTTACAGTGGACCTTTTCAGATTATCAATGTACCTCATACTAACGCTTACTGTTTACCTTTTCCTAAATCAGGCAAGCTGTTAGGTGTGAGTAATATTGTCGATTTAAAATTGTACTAGTCAACGACTGGTATATAAAGAATAGTAAAAAAACTTTCACAACAGGATAAGAAATAGTAATTTAAAAAGTCATTACATAAATGTGAATAAAGAACATGAACTTTTTTTCAAGTGTCATCTCGCATTGCGCGAGTGATTGTGTTTTAAATAACATCGTTACCAAACATAAACATTTACACATTTCGCGTTGCACACGCACATTCACAAAGAACGCCGCATCGCTACAAGAGCCGGCAACGACTCAGTTGAAGTGGAGCATTGTTGAGTGCTGTATAGCGGCACGCTAGATCTCCGAGTTTGTGTATGCAGTGGCATTGCAGAACGTCCACCTGCCTCAAATTGTTGTTACTCACTTCCAAGTAATTTCAAGAAGTCCTCTTTTTAATTCCATCACAGTGGATAACTCAACACTGTCCATTAATACACACGTGTACACAAACCTGAAACTCTCATTTCGTCTAAGTACGTCGGTAATGTCTCACCTCACCTAGATTACAATAAAATTTTACATAATACATACGTACACAAAGTTCACAAACTCACTAATACTAGAATAGCACGTAATGGCTTGGTTTCTCTTTTCTCATTTCTCACTAATTTTTCTGTGCCAATATTATGTTTTTCATAATATTTGTACTAATTTTAAAATTACTGATTTCTTGAAGGAAGTGTTTGTTTTCAAGATGTGTTGTCATACTATAGTGTTTTGAGTAACAATGACCCAGGGTCGTCATGTGACCCCTACGTAACTGCAATAATTATTTGAATTGGTAACCCAGAGATTATGAGTTTTATGCAGACAAAATTGTTTAACTGTCTGCACCTGCATTTCCGTTTGTTTAAAATTTTAGAACATTCCCTGAATTTGTTTCCTTCCAGAAAAAAAATTCATGAAATGTGGGGCACATGTAACACCGAAAATGCAGGATGCATGGCACTTGCTACCGATGTATAATTTTTTTAATTGTATGTAAATATTTGTAATTTAAGTGCTTTCTGTTAATAAGTAAGGACATTGCTTCACTGTATTTGTACATTTAGGTAGAAGTTTGTTGACGTTTCATTGTATTTATCTGTTTTTTACTGTGAACTTTATAAGCTCTGGCAAAAAAGAAAAGGAATTGTTATTTGCATTGACTAGCAACAATAATACGAGTGCTTGTGCGTTGTAAAATCTTTGGGTAGGGGGTTGTTGGGCAGAGCGCGCGGAGAGAGCGGGAGACGGTTTCCAGCGCTTGTAGTGTGGGGAAGGGTGGTGTTACCGCTCTCTCAGAAGAGAGTACCATTTCGGCGGCAACATATACAGGCGCCGGCCATATGACTAGTAGCAGGAGGTAGGACAGCGGACGGGCCGAAGAGGCTGTGTTAATTACGATTGCCAGGTCCTGTAATTAGACGTGGCCCCACATGGTACTGCCGTCTTCAACAACAGCAGCAGTTCCAGCAACACAGATTCGGCGTCGGTTCCGAGTTTCTTCGCACGCATAGCACTGAAGTAAGACTGTTCATTGGCAAAAAGTATTAACGGCTAACTCAGCAGTACAACTGAATGTGATTTGATTAGTGAAGTTTATTTGAATAATAATCCGTTAAATTCAGGGCGATTGTGTCCTCATTGCCCCCAGACATTGTTATCAGCCTGGGTCCCCGTTCCCTTTTTTCCTTATATTCTAACTGGAAAAAATCCAAATTTAAAGGAAATGCACAAATTAAGAGTGCGGATGTTTTATTTATTTTACACTTAGCTTGGAGCACATGGCTGTTTGGTTGGGTACATATTACAGTATTTAATTCTGTTCAAGTCAGTAAAAAAAACTCAGTTGTTCAGACAATAATATGAAATCCAATTTGAAAATTAATTAACTGCAAAGTAAAAAGTGCTTGCCTTTCTCTAAATTTCTTTGATGACGTTATGTTGAAGTCTCTGAAAGTCATTGTTCACGTAACGAAGTTCAATACTAACATACAGTTTAAGTGCATATTTTCAAATCATTACTCGATTGCCTTTTTCAAAATTTAATGACAAACTTAAGGTAAAGGTGATTGTTCAAAATGTTCAAATGTGTGTGAAATCTCATGAGACCTAACTGCTAAGGTCATCAGTCCCTAAGCTTACACACTACTTAACCTAAATTATCCTAAGGACAAACACACACACCCATGCCCAAGGAAGGACTCGAATCTCCGCTGGGACCAGCCGCACAGGCCATGACCCCAGCGCCTTAAACTGCTCGGCTAATCCCGCGCTAAAGGTGACTTCTCAGTTTTCTTTATCATTACATACTCACTTAAAATTAGTGTCAAAAAAAGTGACAACCTTCAGTTGTCACGTCAGTGTTTCATAATAAATGGTTTTCTTTCCCATAATCTTGTAGAGGATTTTGGATGTAAATCACCGTAGTGGGCTGGCGACCGTAATTATTTCCTTTTCGTTCATTAGTGTAACTAATGATCAGTGGTACCCCTTTTCTATCCAGTGCTGTTCATGAGTGAACGCGCAAACTTTCATTTTTCTCAATTATAGCCCTGTTCGGTTTAATTACTTTGTTACTTTTAGTAGACTTTTCTATCAGAAAGATCGGTTGTACACTTTCCCCATACCTGCCGGTATTACTTCTTCAGGAAAGATAGCCTTATCCAATTAGAAAAATTCCATTTGCTATATACGCGATCCACGGTCACATTTTATATCGCAAGCAGGATAGGCCGATTAGTAAGTGGGAGGTTACAAGTCCTCTTTACGAAGGCCCAGTACTTCATTATTCATAACTGCATCGTGTTTAGAAAGGTCAGCACTTGGTTATACGTAAGTCCAATATCTTCCAAAAGTCTGAGATTTCTATTAATATTGTTTGCAAGTCCATTGAGACACAACATGAACAGCAAGGGATCCAACACACTTGCCTAGGGCTCAACTAAAAATACTTCTATATCTGTAGTAGACGCTCCATCCAATAAAACGTTTTGCGTCCTCCGTATCAAAAAATCCTCAATTCAGTCACAAATTTCGATTGATACCTTTTGCGACTATGTAATTATGTGTTACTGAGTAAAATCCTTTTTTAAGTCGAGGAATGGTGCAATTGCTTGACTGCCTGGATACATGGCTTTCAGTGTATCATGTCAGAAATGTGCGAGTTGGAGCTCATAATATGCTCCAAGATTCTACGGCAAACTGATGTCAAAGTTACTGGATGGTAGGTTTGTGGATCACTTTTTCTGTCCTTCTTTTAGACGGGTGTGACTCGTGCTTCCTTCCAACTACTACGCTCTATTTAGGTCGAGAGAAATGTCATAGATTATAATTAAAATGGGGGCTAAATCAGCAGCAAATTCAGTACAGAATCTGATAAGGATTTTTTCGTGCCACGGAGCTTCGTCCAATTTTAACGATTTCAGCTGTTTTCACTCATCTTTCCAGTGACAAGTTGGGGCAGTAGTCCTGCGTTTTCCTGTGTAAAGAAAAATTTGAAAATGGTGTTATGCATCTCCTCTTTAGCTTCTCTACCTTCAGGTTTAATTCCTGTCTGAAGTGTGACTGGACACTAACTTTGGCGGCTCTAACACCCTTAACATGCGACCAGAATTTCTTCGAGTTTAGTGAAGGTCCTGCCAAAGTAGTCATTGAAAGCTTCACGTATTACTCTCTCGACAGTCAAACTCCATTTATCCTAAATCTCTCTTATAGCTCTCTGCTTTGTTTTATGAGTATAATGCAACAGTCCTTGTTTCTCCAGGAGTTTCTTTACAGGGACAGTATACCTTCAAACACGAGCTACTCTACTGGGTACATATCTATTCAGTGTATGGTCAACTACTATCTTAAACTTGAGCCAGTTCCTCTACTTGCTCATGTCCTGAGCTAAATGTTTCAAATTCCTCACTGAAATATTTCATTTTTTCTTCTTTATCTAGTGTACCGAACATTGAAATCTTTGTACTTGGTTTTGTTGCCGTTTGTGCTTCAGTTGTCGTCGTTGATACATCTTCCACATGGCTACTGTTACCAGTTTTGATGCAGATATCCTCAAACAGGTTAGGTCTGTTTGTAGTCATTAAATCTACTATATTTCTATCAGGAGTGAGGTTCTGAACCACCTGCTCTTAGGGTTTTCAGAGAACGCATTTATTAATGTTCCACACGATGTCTTGTAATAACTGCATTTGATTGTTGGATGATCAAATTCTTCTTCGATGGTTACAGAATTAGTGAGTAACTTTTGTACAAGTAATCTGAGAGGATTTTTTCTAAAGCTTTCAGTTACATCAGGAGTTGAATCTCGTCTTAGGTGAAGGATCTTATTTTTATGTCCACCCCTCTTACTGAGCCTTGCCAAAACAATCTCAGATGTAACTTCAGTTTTTATTTCGGTACATTTTAGTTTCTCGTCTCCTGCGACAATTATACCACCTACATTTTCCATTGGTCTATCTATTTGATATACGCTTAACTTTCCCCAAAGTTTTCAGTGCTTGGGCTTTAACCAGCTTTCTGTATATAGTATTACGTGAGCTTCACTGAATTTTAGGAGCGCTTCAAACTCTGGTACTTTTTTTGGAAGATTTTGGCAGTTAACCACCAAGATTTTAAAACTCTCGTACCGAGCGAGGTGAAGCAGTAGTTAGGACACTGGACTCGCAAGCTGATTTAGATTCTCCGTTATTTGCATAATTCGTTTCAGAATATGCCAGGTTGGCCCAATGGCATGGCAGACTTCCTTCGCAATCATTCCCTAATCCGATGGTTCCAATGACCTTTCTGGTTGATTTACTTCCTCAAATCAAACAACTACCCAACCAACCGAACTGTCGCTTGTAGGTGGCATTTCTTACACTGACACCACCCTCTCTCCTACGACTATCATTATCTGGACTGGATAGAGATTCACCCTACCTAAAAGACACATCTGTGAGCCCCACATGCAGCTCTCTGGGTAGAAGCCTCTGATGCACACCTGAATCATTTCGGCAGACCATACTGCTTCCAGCCGTATGGCGTATGTCTAGCAAGTCACAGCTAGCTTTTCATAGAACCTTTGCAGTCTTTGCTTCAAGCCTTCCACTCGACTCATAACCAGGTGGCCACAATCTGTTCTGGAGGCAACGTTGCAGATTGTGAGCTTGGTTTGCGCTCCGCTGACCTAACATGAACCAAAGTCTGCATCTGGTTGGATCCTGTTCCCTCAACTGCTGCCGGAATAACCCCGTCAACGTACTCAGTGAGAAAAAACCAGACATCAGATTCTAAACGCTGCGTTGATATGTGCACTTTTCGGTCTGCTTCAGTTGTTATGAATTTTATAACGTATAATAATTACAAATGTTAATAAATTTATAAATAACATATTTACAAGCATGGTTTAATTTGCAATATGCTCCTGTCGGTATCGCAATCATTAACTTCATTTAGTTTTTTTTTTTCTGTAAGGCATTTTATGCACTTTTAGTGAATATTACAATTTTTACTCTAACTCAATCAGAGCGTCCCATTCCTCTATACTCCTCTTATATAATTTCCTCACTGCAGAATTTGTCCTCGCAGCGATTGTCAGATTATTTAGCTTACAAGCTACTAAATATACTCCAAAGTTAAAGAATACAAATACGCGGACCGGGCTGCAGTCACATGAACGACATAAGCCTCCCAGCTTGGAGCACAAGATTCGTAGTAAGGGGGGGGGGGGGGGGGGGGGAGGGAGAGGGTTTTGCAACCGTGGTATTTATACTGGTCATTTAGGTACTGGCGTTGTTAGGGATGTGCGAGTAGTGTGGACTGTTTGGAGGTGTGTGGCTGTTGGATGCTGTCACCGACAGCAATTCACTCGTTTAAGTTTGCATCTCCTCAGTCTCTCGTTACGATTACCACTGAAACAGTCAACATAATGATTCTCCTTTTAACATAATGATATTTATCCATTCTTTCTTGAAGAAAAGGAAACATCGTCCATCTCTGTGATAAAGAATACAGCATAATACAATGACAATAATGTCGACGTTTCTCATCTTTTCCCCGTAGAGTGTTCCAATACTTATTAAATGACATATGCTTTATTTGTATGCCAAAATAAGATCTGTCACAGTTGCCCCCCCTCCCTCCCCAATAAACTGTATACTCGCTTTGAGCTTGATTGATTGTCGACAATATACAGTAGTGGTGATTTTTCAAACATACATAACATAAATAATCAAGTTTCATGTGAAAATACCACTTACGCTACTTTTTGGCCTGGATGGGGATCAAATTTCTTTATTTGTCGTCACGTTTGTACCTTATTTATCCTCTGCATGTGCCAGCATTATTTATAGTACAATTAATTTACATGAAATTTAGAAAACTTTGTAGGTTCACTTTACGTCTCACACTTACAGTGACGGTTGCAGGTCAGAATTCTTGGTACTACGTCACACGCTAAAACAGTGGTTAAAACACACAATCGTCGCTGCAGTGGTTGGACGGTGCGGTTGACGCGAACGTGAATATACGTCACACTGAAAACCTTTGTAAAATATTTGACGGGAGTATCATAGGTCACGAATCGATCATGGTCTGACGACAGCAGTGGTGAGTGGCGCAGCCGGTACGATTAGACCCATAGTTCACAGCTCCACCTAGACCCGACTTGCTTTAAAATCGAACTCCACACAGTCGATTTTGTCCGCCATCGATGTGCTAATCGTTGGATAAGAGATCGCAGCCTCTTTGCAGCAACCACAACTGGTCCTGTCAGGTTGACGTAGCGCGGCTTCCCGACGGAGTACGGGAACGCCGATATGCTTTTGGTGCTGGGGCCACCTGCCAAGAAGGCTGCAGCTGCTGCTGCTCCTCCTGCGCGGACTGCACGGTTCCCTCAGTGGCACCATTTGGATAGTGTGTTTTTCGTTGCCTGGTTAACACCTTCGGGAAACTGACTCTGTGAATATAAATCTGGGCGTCAAAGGTACAGCACGGAATCGTCATACGCTGCATAATGTGCGATAGTGTGTAGCCTAGCTATTGCGTTCACTGCACCTCAATGCACACAGACGATGTTACTATACCCAATGTTATTTGCTGTTTGCTTTATTTGTGTCATGGACGGAACAAAGTGGTCGTCTGCGTCTATAAGAGGTTCCTGCACCTACATATATACTCCGCTAGCCACCAAGCGGTGTGTGGCGGAGGGCACTATTCGCGCTAAGTCTTTTTCCACCCTGCTGTTCCACTCGCGGATGGCGCGAGGGAAAGACGACTGTTCATGTTACGTTGTGGAGATGTTATGCTTAAGTATAGTGGAAAATTTCACTATAAAATTTCAGAAAAGTATTGACTTAGTTTTAGGATCAGTTTCTGTCTTGTAAAATATCTACCTAGTTTTACGATAAGTTTCTGTCTTGTTATTTATTTGTGTGTAAATAGAAATAAGGTAAGCCTTTAGCTGACTAAGATTTTGTTTACTGTCAATAGTGTGTTGTGAAAATCAGTAGTAAGCTGAATTTGATCATCACAATGCGAATTACTGCTAAAATATATACAGTTCCAACCGCAAATTGATAAATGTGGTGGCTGCAGGGAATTGCCGTTCGGTCCAAGGCGCCTTGTCACGGTTCGCGCGGCTCCCCTGTCGGAGTTTCGAGTCCTCCCTGGGGCATTGATATGTGTATTGTCTTTACTGTAAGTTAGTTTAAGATAGAGTAAGTAGTGTGTAAGCTTAGAGACCGATAACCTCAGAAGTTCGGTGTCATACGACTTACCACAAATTTCCAATTTAATAAATGTGGTTGGGGAGAACTAAATGAAGGTCAGGGACGACGGCGCATGCGCGAAAGCAAAACGAGTCCAACACGCAGCTTAACACACCAAACGCTCAGGTAACATTAGTGTTTGTAAACCATGTAGAATACACCGGAAAGACTGTGAATATAATAAAAAATGGCTCTGATCACTATCGGACTTAACTTCTGAGGTCATCAGTTCCCTACAACTTAGAACTACTTAAACCTAACTAACCTAAGTACCGTGGCGGTCGCGCGGTTCCAGACTAGCGCCTAGAACCGCTCGGCCACTACTGCAGGCTGAATATAATCGATTAAAAAATAAATACTGACGGTTACACTATAAGAATAGAATTAATATAAGAAAAAGAACGAAGCTAAGGAAATGCCTATACACTAGATTACTATTTACGGTATATACGCAAAAATTTATATCATGGCTATATGCAAACTGAACCAAGCAGTATTATATACAAAATCAGTATATATCACAAAAGAATCAATAATTCTAGAGATGTGCTCATGATCTGAATAAACTATGAGGGTGGGTAATGACACTGTGCCTCGTCTAGGAACATACCTATTAGTTGCATGTGCTATTTGAACGCCAGAATTACGTTACAATTTTATCTACAGTGCTGGAAACACTGAGTAAATAGTTTGTCGCAAAACACAAAGAAGCGGTCAAAGAGAGGTTGCATGACGTCTGTTAGTTCACTAACTTTATTTTCAAGATTTCTAATTTTACTGTCCTGTGTTGTAATTCTAGCCATGAAGTCCTCTCTAACAGTTTCTTCTAATCTTTTAGTAATGGTATCCTCCTTTACTTTACGAGATTCCTCTAACTTTCTATTATTCTCTTTAATACAGTCCTCTAAACTTTTAATAGATCATCCTTCATACACTTCCTAACCACACAGGAGTCTCAGATGACATATGTACATCATTTGTCTTTGTGTCCATGGCGTGTGTTATGACAGGCATAAAAGACTGATAATACTGCATAACGAACTTCTTTAAAACAGTCAACACTTGTACTTCAACGTCACTGCTGCAACTGTTACTAAGCGTTTCGCAAATCGTTAAGGGTTGAAAAAATAGTTTAATACAGCTCACCAAGTGAGGCAACATCGAAATGCAGATCTGTTGTTGAGGCGACGCAGACGACCGCGTCGCGTCACATAGTTGTAATCGAGTGCCGCTGCGTCAGTGACAACGCGAACTAGCAGCGTCATAGATGATGTCTGCGTGATAAGCGTTGCTACATACTCCGTTGTCTCCAATAACGTTGGTTATCTTCATCGACAAACTCTCAGTAATTTTCCCTTATCGTGATGTTCGAAGCACCCCCGACGTCATAGTAAATTACTGGCAATTCCATACTCCAGCAATAACTGAAATCTTCTGATTAATTATCCTAGAATATCCTGTTTCAGTGAAATTGGTTAACTTTTCTTCGTTAATAGCTTGAAATAATGCCGTTCCTGATTGTTAGTTGCTCCTGGCAACAACTTATGTATTCGACATATTTCGACAAATCTTTTTAAAATTGGTTGTGTTTTCTTTTTCAGTGCTTTCTTTTTCAGTACCTTGCTGTAAATCACTTTTCGGGCGCCATTTACGATGTAACGCACTTGACACGTATGTATGATAAGTCTCAGACGCGTGGATCCGTCATTCTCTCACTGCATGTTACCTTTAATAAATCTGGTAAATCTACAGTTACCTTTCCTTTAAAGAAAAACTTCCTTCTGTTCACTAAGATATATATATATATATATATATATAATGTCTACTAACTGGCTAGGTCAAAGAAAGAACTAGTGAGAGGGAACATACTGGAAACATTACTTCGTCAATACATCGATATACACTTTACTAACATCTATAATTAACTTCATCACTCCGTAGTTGGTACAATTTGAAATCCACAGCATTACATAGTCCAAATCACCTACCAGATTTTGGATAGATTAGACATCGGTCGTAAGTAAGATATGAGGTTATTATTCTACCATAAAACGACCATTTTACATATCTATAAGAGAGAGAAAGAGATTTGGAAATCTCATTGTCAGTTTCATGTGACGTCTCAAGCGTCTTAATATGCATGAAGTCCGCTATTTTAAATTTTGCGAGTTGTACTGAGCATACTGATGACATATCATGCCTCCACTTTCTTTTGCTTCTTTTTTGCACCTGCTCATTTTTTTAGCTGATCATCTATACTAGACTATGGAGGAAAGTCAGTAATTTCTTCTTTCACACTTTTGATGGTTCAAATGATTCTAAGAACTATGCGATTTAACATCTGAGGTCATAAGTCCCATAGACTTAGACCTACTTAAACCTAACTAACCTGAGGACATCATACACATCCATGTCTGAGGCAGGATCCAAACCTGCGACCGTAGCAGCAGCGTGGTTCCGGACTGAAGCGCCTAGAACAGATCGGCCACATCGGCTGGCTTCACAATTTTGACTTGGCATCAACAAAAAAATTGACTCATAAAGCGAATACATTATCACTTCGAAGTCACTAACAAAGTCATTGCACTTCCTATGATCAGTGGCAGCATATGCGACAAAATCTCCCAGATTGCACCTTTTGTCAGCAGGACTTTTGGTTGTATGGTAAGTCGACAGTCCCATTACTAGTCATTATATCATTCCGCAGTTCTGCCGTCACTCCCCCATTATTGTAATAGACTCTAGTTTTCCGGTGTGCAGAAAACAACCGTTAGCTCATTTACTACAAATTATCTTTGCTTTCACTTTCTGTATAGGTTGTAGTTTAACCCCCTTGGAAAACTTGTTTGATTACTATGTCGCTCCAGGAAAAGCTGTCATCTTCTGTTTCTGATCGTATTTTATTTGCAGATATTCTTCTTTTCTATTCCTGCACATCTTTGGTTTCTTTTAATTGATTTTGTATCTGAAGAGATAGTGGTGATACTGAAATGGTATGAATTTTATCTACTTCATTGGTCAATGGTTTTTGTTCCAATACAACTCTTTAAATTCTAACTCAAATTCTGTTTTATCTGAATGATTGTTATTATCTTTTGAGTGACAGTGAGAAGTACATTTCATTTGTAACAGCTCCTTTTCTTTTTAGCTGTCATAATCTACTTCAATGCGGACTAACTGTATGTCTGCTTCTACCTCGTAAACATTTTACACTGAAGTGCCAACTGGTATAGGTATGCGTATTCAAAACCAGAGATATCCTAACTGGCAGATGATGGCACTGCGGTCAGAAATGCCTATATAAGACAAAAAGTTGCGCAGTTGTTAGATCGGTTACTGCTGCTTCAATGGCAGGTAATCAAGATTTAAGTGTGTTCGAACATGGTGCTATAGTCGGTGCACGAGCGATGGGACACAGCATCTCCGAGGTAGCGATGAAGTGGGGAGTTTCCTGTATAACCATTTGACGAGTGTACCGTGAATATTAGGTATCCGGTAAAACGTCAAATTTCCGACTTCGCTGCGGCTGGAAAAAGATACTGAAAGAACAGGACCAATGTGACAGAAGTACAACACTTCCGCAAATTGGTGCAGATTTCAGCGTTGTGCCAAAAACTAGTGTCAGTGTGCGAACCATTCAACGAAACACGAACCTTTACGCCACGCCTGGGGCTGTCAGCACCGTCATTGGACTGTTGATGATTGGAAACATGTTGCCTGAACGAACTAGTATCGTTTCACTTTGTATCAAGGGACGGACGTGTACGGGTATGGAAACAACCTCATGAATCGATGGACCCTTCATGTCAACAGGGGACCCTTCAAGCTGGTGGAGGCTCTGTAATGGTGTGTGTCGCGCGCAGCTGGAGTGACGAGGGACCGGTGATAAGTCTAGATACGGCCCTGACAGGTGACACGCATCCTGTCTGATCGCCCGCATCCGTTCATGTCCATTGTGCATTCCGAGGGACTTCGACAATCACAGCACGACAATGCCACACCCCACGCGTCCAGAACTGCTACAGGTTGGCTACAGGAGCACTCTTCTGAGTTTAAACACTTCCGCTGGGCATCAAGCTCCCCAGACATGAATATTTTTTGAACTTATGACTTATTGGGGATTCCTTAGAACGTGCTGTACAGAAGCGATCTCCACCCCCATCCCCCCATAATCTTACGGATTAATGGGCAGCCCAACAGTATTGATGTTGTAAATTCCCTCCAGCACTACTTCAGACATTAGTCGATTCCATGCCACGTTGTGTTCCGGAACTTCTGCATGCTCGCGGGGACCCTACACAATATTAGGGAGGTGTACCAGTTTCTTTGGCTCTTCAGTGCAATCTATGTAGCGTTCTGGAAGTTGTAAGCACACACTATGTCACCTTTTACCTTCGCATTGTTTTCGCCATAGGCTCTGCAACAACCAGTGGGCTATGCTTGGCTACTGCGCCGTATCCACAGTTTGCACAACTCCCATCCTTCCTCTGACATACATACTTCCTCACATACACAACGGAACTGATGGAAAAGTGTGTAGATAGGTCACTTCAGTTTTTAAACAAAAAAGATAATTTTTTAATTAGTTTCTGTAGTTCTTTTGTTGAATTGCTTCTCAATGAAACTTCCAGTTCTGTTATTTCATTAGCAAAGTCAGAGTATTCTCTTATGATCAGCACTACTTCATCGTTATGCATGCTAAGCTCTTTGCTTTTGCTCTACCTACCCCGTTGTAACCGCAGATACCCTATATTCCATATAAAGGCACCTCCTCTCCGATCGCCGATTTATCCAATCAGGTTTATCATAGCAATACCCATGTACTCTATTTCTCGTCCACAAATGCCTGCCCGTGCCTTTCTGGTCTGTGGTTCATGGTTTTACTGATGTGTTTCGTGCATGTCTGACCTGCAGTTCATGTTTTTCCTGATGTGTTTTAACTGAACTGCCTCTTTAGGCTTGCCCACACTTTCGAGGTTCCGGATTCTAATTGTTGTCTCGTTGTGGGCTCCATAACATGTTTATCTAGTACTGTCCTTTTCCATTCATGTCAGTATTGTCGCAATTCCTATAATTTTCCCAACTTTTTTCCAGATGTCCTCAACTTCCACTTTCTCTAAAAATGTAGTAATTGTTCAATAATTAGTATCAACATAACATTCTGAAAAGTCACAAAGTTTCTTCCATAATTCCCAGACGAGCTCCGAATCTGAGCAACGTTTGCACCAATACCCTAATTTCCAGAATAAATTTTTGCAAAGCTTCTTCATCAGGATTTCTCGCTGGCCTCGTAGTATCTTGACACTGCAAAATCATGACACATGCTCTCTTGCTTTTGCTCAAACCAAAACTCTTCTAAGATTCTGTTTCTTATATCTTAAAAATTCATTCCAGAAACAATGATGTTCAAGCAGCGACCTTTGGGTCCCCTGATAACGCATCGATAGCTGCGTATATTGTTTCTTCAAGTGTCCATATTTTACACAATAACCATTTACAGTTGTTAATAAAATATGTTAGGACCTAACCACCTTGCTATTTGACTTGGTCAAATCGCTCTTCTTTCGCTAGTATCTCTTTATCATGAAATGACATTTTATGACTACATAGTTTTGCCTTCCATGAAGTTACTCTGCTATACTCGCAAACATCATAACCACTTCAGAAGTGCCAGAATAGGATTTTCACTCTGCAGTGGAGTGTGTGCTGATATGAAACTTCCTGGCAGATTAAAACTGTATGCCAGACCGAGACTCGAAATCGGGGCTTTGCCTTTCGCGGGCAAGTGCTCTACCAACTGAGCTACCCAAGCACGACTCACGCCCCGTTCTCACAGCTTTACTTCTGCCAGTTCCTCGTCTCCTATGTTCCAAACTTTACAGAAGCTATCCCGCGAAAGACAAAGGTCCCGCACACATTTTTAATCTGCCAGAAGTTTCACTTCAGAAGTGGTCATAGCCGAAGTATTGACCTCCGTCTCTTTCTTTTCACAGGTCTGTTACAGATACCATCCTTGCAAATGTGAGATTTATTTCATATTCCCCTGTTGCGTGCAGTTACCCATTCCTCGATTTCATTCGACAATTTTCTTACGTTATTCTCCTTTTTATTCACTCTCCCAAAATTACTAATAATTGTTGCAGACTGAGAATCTACATTACTTGACTGATCATATGAGTAAACACCTATTTTATTTGCCAAAATTACTAATAAATGTAATAAATCATTTATAGTTAAATGAGATTCTGATTGTAATCCTACCTTCCTTCGTTTCTTAATTTCCACTTTGTACTCATCATAAGCTGGTTTTGTTTTAATTTGTACATCATATAGGGTGGCATTTACAAATGTCTGAAATTCAATTTCTGTATGTGCTTGTCTTTCTGGAGCAGTGTCTGCATGTTTGCTGCCCAGCATAAAACAATGGATTGCTCAACTGTCATTTATACAGTTTTGGCTAGAATCTTAATTTGCCAGTATTACTTCAATTAAATCTACTTTCCTGTCACTTCTGTTAAATTGTTTTAACGCTAGCTGCTTCTGATTATTATAGAATACAATCGGTAACTTAGTAATTCATCGTAACTCATCAGTATGAATCACATTATTAACAAGGAAACAGCACTGGCAGCATACAATTTTTTTATTTAAATCAGTGACACAGTGACACTCCATTTATCCATGGTAGGAAAGTGAAAGGATCCTAGTCAAGGTACAGTGGCATAGGGGAAAGATAAGATCAAATTACAAAAAAATTCACTCAAACTCATTGGATATGCCTGATCGTATTTCTAACATGAACAGAAATGAACAGTTTTACAGTTCATAAGAGATTTTGAAATGAAAGTATCAATATCTGTCACAGTTCATTATACTGCGTTTACTACTGGCGTAGTTTAATTAGCAACAACTAATGACATGAAGAGATCTTTACGTCCCTAGAGAATTATGTACCTACCCACACTTGTACCTCGCAATTAGTAATTGGGTTTCACTTGGACATAACTTTGTGCTCTACACCCACCACACACACTACCTAACATTTCCTGTTAATTCTGTATTAGTTTTTACCAAATGTAATCATAATATATACATTATATTACAAACTTAGTTTTCATTGGTTTAGTAATTTTGCACTAATTAGGAAAACATATTTTACCCTCAGTAACTAGTGACATTTAAGAGTTTACATCGAAAATATATACTCACATACCATTTACAGAATACAATGGAAACAGAAAAAATTTACAGCAGCCAGTATTATAATGCTACTCAGTGATCCATGCGTATTTGTACTACACTTCAATTACTTTTAATAAATATTTGTATCCTGCACTGTATTTGGAACATTCAGTTGAGTCAGACAAATAATCGGCAAGGTCTTTCATGATAACTGCTCTTGTCAGACCAAGTTTTCCTCCTGGACAACGTAATTCCTCAGCTGTTTCAGCTTTCATGCTGATTAGAGTGAAGTCAGTAACAAGACCATTGCATTGCTGGAATCAATTCTAGACATAAACATTTTTTTTAAAAGCATTAAATTTCTTACGATGCTCAACAATACAATCAAATTCGCTCATTGGCATCACGTGAAATTTTTTTAGAAGATTGCTTACAAACAAGCTTTCTACATGAAATTCAGACCATGTCCATTTTTACTTCTTGGTGGTAAGTACAAGTTGTTTCCTTCACAAACTGCCGTTGCTTCCATTGTATGATAATGTCTTTGCACCTCAGTTAACTCTTTGCAGGTAATCTTTGCATCATTAACTGCCTTAGCGTTGCCTATCGCTCGATCAGGTCATCCTCCAAGCGCTGATGATAAAGCAGATGTTGGGATGATAGGTAATACTCTGCCTGTTTTGGGTATGGGTATTATACGTTTTCTGCAGAGTGATTTTCCTTTTGTAGCATCTTGTGAAGCCCTTTCGTGTGCTGTTTTCAGAATTACTATGGGATTACTGCGTGGCATCATACCCTCTATACTAATGTTTTCTTCATTATATTTCAATACATTCTGTGCATTTTTCTTCTCCATCTTCTTCATACTCATGTCCATTTAATGTTAGCTTTTATTGGATCTGTCATTCATGAAGCAGATAATTTTTCCCGCATTTTAGTTTATTTTGCCCTCACTCTGTACAATGCTCATTCAACCTGTACTTGGTACGCTCATTGTTTATCTTACAAACTGTCTGGATGCTCTGCATGAGCAATGTCATGTTGCTTGCACACTTCATGTAACCGAATTGACTCCGTTATCATCACTATTGACCAGCACCATGAACATTGTGTCTGGCCTACAGCATGAGGAGTGAGATATATGAAATTATGTGGTTAAGTTGTTTGTAGAACGATTTAGGAGACATCCACCTTGCTTCTTCTTCTTCTCCATTTTGTCGTTTGCTAGAATTATGCTTCATGAATGATATATTCGACACTACCCAATGCTCTTACTTATTATTTCCTGCTAGGCATAATACCTCTAATAATGTGGTTCAAGAAGAGTGCATTTCAACCCCCATGAATCCTATTAGTGATGCCGAAAAAGGAATGTCATTATTAATCTTCTCCTTGTGACTGTTTTGCTGTTATTCAAATAACTAAATACTGCTCATGAAAATGTTCTTCTGCTTTAGCTCTTAACTCCCCACATGCGACTGTACAAATTATTAATTGAAATAATTAAAATCTTTGGTTTTATAATGGATGGCTGAATTTTTATAATTTGGTTCTGCTACTGCCTAGGAGAGAACCAAACGCTATCGTCGCAATTAACCTTGCAGACTAGTCATAAATTGTTCATAACATATGGAGGCAGGACTATGCAGCACTTAATTTTTTTCTGACAATCAAAGACAGTTTATACAGACATGTGCCATAAACAACAAAGCTCTAGGCTCTGTTCGAAGTTAGGAAACAGATGGGAAAGAATGACCAATAGCTTACTCTTCTAGACATCTCACTAACTATTCAATTACCAAAAAATAAATGCGCAAACCTATTTTTATCATCACCTATTTCCATTGTTATCAGTCTGGGTGAGTGTTTGTGGTCATAATGATGCACAGCTATTGCTTCTGGGACTAATGTGTCAAACGAGTCGTCTGACCCACTGAACTTTATGGCTATGTGAATTTGACTTTGATGCTATATCGTTCAAGGAAGTCTCACAGGAACAGTGATGGACTTAGCCATGCACTGTAGAATGTATTGGAGTAAGTACAGAGCAGAGCTCAGGCGGCAGACCCATTTTGTCAGCAGTTCATTGGGCAAGCACAGTTCAGCTCTGACAATAGGGTGCTGTGCAAGCAAACACCATGTGGTCGCTACATAGTTGTACAAGCTAGTTTGTGAAAAAATTGTTTGAGGAAAGCATATGATTCTATCTTAAGAGAACTTATTGGATGTTATACCACAGAGCGCCACTTAGCAAAATACTTGTGGGCAACAAGGTATCAAGCTCGAAGAGCTGAGATGACTTACCATTGAATCTCATTACATACATGATCTGGGATGGATAGACGATATAAGTGATTGGAATGGCCCCTGTGCATGGACAGCAGTAAAGGATCAACATGTATTAGCAATAATTTACCATTTATCAAGTTTCTTGGCCATCATTGCCATACCAAAATAAGTCAGAAACAGTATGGTTAAGCAATGGTTACTGAAATTTGGAACGCCAGAGACCGTAATACATGGCTGAGGCACTAGCTTTATATCTGAGTTACAGAAACATTATGCCTACTATTGCACCTAAAGAAGTTACAGGGTAGTGCATCACATGCACACGGGAATGGCAAAACAGAAATAGTTGACAAGACAGTGAGGAAAATGTTATATTATCGCACAAGTAGAAGCCACAAAATTGGCACACTACTACTATCAACCGTGGCGCTGTGTAACTAGGAAATCACCACACAAACATGGGCTTATTTGCTCATGAGCTTGTTTTTCACCAAAAAGTGTCCTTCTCATTCGAATAATGTGAACGTAACATGAGAGAATATGCATCCTCCATTCTAATTTTTGCTTAAAGATTAAGAACTATGGTGTTGTCTAAGAAAGATGAATACTAAGAGTCTAGACCAGCACGGAATAAAGCAAAATTGTCCAACTGCCATGTCGTGCTTTGGTTAACGTTACCTATGACCTTACCAGGTTGTCGTAAAGACATTTCCAGTTAACAACAAACAAACATTGCCACTGATTCATCACCATAGAAAATAGTACCTTAACTGCTTGTATAATTCTGATGGTAAGTACTGTACATTGCCACCTCAGACATAGAGTTGTCCAAATTTCATCCTTACATTTCTTGGATCTGTGTGTCCATAGTCGTCACGTTGGCACCTGTGACTCAGTAGCAGTGAGTGAAACAAAGTAGTGAAAACGATACGGGGATCCTAGAAACTCCCCGTTTGTACATCAAAATAATGAAAAGGCTACACAAAGAGAAGTTAAGCAAGAAGTATTCACTTCGAATCTGTACGGTAGCATGCAAAGTGTCAAAACAGTGATGGGTAAATCCATGCCTGTGTTTGCTGCCAGACTCTTAACCAGCAATATAGTGGTCCAAATTAATCGACAGAGGGGGGAAACATAGCAGCATTGAAAGCTGACCAGGAGTGTGAACAGGTTGCAGCCTCGACCTGCCAGTTGGACAATACTCTCGCCAATTCAGCCATTCAGCAGAAACCACCTCTCCTGCACAGACATAACTGTTTGCCAAAGACCTGGTAGTGGAGCAGCCTTTAGGAAATAGGTGCAGTTTGATACACTGCTGCATAACAGAAGATGGGCCTCGGTCGCCCAGAGGTTACCAAGCGACACAGAGAGACAGCTTTTCCTCAGACTCAGCCCCGAGCAGCGGAATTTAAACCCCAGGTTCAGCCCGTCTTCCTCTTTTCAGACGGAACATAATGTGATGCACAGCCTATGCCAGTCGTCACCAAACTTATCGCACAGCCATGGCCACTGTCTGTGGATCACAAACCAATGACCTTCATTTGACTATCTGAGCCTGGGAGGCCAGCAACCTGCTTGACAACACCGTGAATTCCAGTAACCCCCCCCCCCCCCCCCCCCCCACAGTGGGTCTGGTGCTGCTTGCTGCTGCTCTCCAGCCAGCAATTTCGTGTTTGCAAGTGGATAACTTTGCTGGACTCACCTGCCTAGCCCTGGCTACCGGCTGCCTCGTTGCTGCCCAACACCCTGTCTCATGAACCCAGCTCATTTATACAAGCGTGTTCTCCGACAGACATGCTGCTTGATGATTGCGCGCCACAAATATACTTTTCTACGTGCTTGTATGATTCTTAATAAAGAGTTTTGACAACACACTGACTACCTACATCGCCAGCACCTCTCCACAGAGAGCCGCTGGCCTATACATTCCGGAAGCCAAGCCTATCACACACTATTTCTTGATAAATAATGCATATCATTCGAAATGACTTGAGTAAGACGCCATCTTGGATTGTAGTGGCAGTGTGTATGAAAATCATAGCTGGCCTCGTTCCACCATCTTTGATTGTTAAAATTTCCGATCATTAACACTTTTCACTATTGGAATTGTTCCACCACCCAGGAATTTTTAAAAAGTCTTACCACCACCAATATTTTTGAATTTCCTGTCAGCACAATATCCTCAACGCCTTGCCTAACGTTTTTTGATGCCCCGCCACTGCCTGCTTGCAGTTTTCAGCGACTACATTGCCGACTAATGGTGGCCTCTTGATCTGTGTGCTGGAATATCCAGAACCATTCTGACATACTAACTTTTAAACTAACTGTTTAATAGCTTGATAGGTTATTTTCGTTTCAACATGGAAAGTACATATTGCGATATTGATTTCCCTGATTTGACTTCTCACGAGACCATGCTGTATCGTTTCCTGTGCAACTTACGCAAAATAGTGACAACGAACAAAGTTATCCAAAGACAAGTGTTTCGTTGTGGTAAGTTGCATGACCCTTGAGGTTCAGAGTGATAAGCCCATAATTTTGATATTTGAAACACATCAGAGCATTGGGCCCACAGAGTCGCACTTTACAGCGTACAGAACAACCTTGGCCGTATTTTACAAAAACTGAGTGTGGTAGTGGATATACACTCCAGGAAATGGAAAAAAGAACACATTGACACCGGTGTCTCAGACCCACCATACTTGCTCTGGACACTGCGAGAGGGCTGTACAAGCAATGATCACACGCACGGCACAGCGGACACACCAGGAACCGCGGTGTTGGCCGTCGAATGGCGCTAGCTGCGCAGCATTTGTGCACCGCCCCCGTCAGTGTCAGCCAGTTTGCCGTGGCATACGGAGCTCCATCGCAGTCTTTAACATTGGTAGCATGCCGCGACAGCGTGGACGTGAACCGTATGTGCAGTTGACGGACTTTGAGCGAGGGCGTATAGTGGGCATGCGGTAGGCCGGGTGGACGTACCGCCGAATTACTCAACATGTGGGGCGTGAGGTCTCCACAGTACATCGATGTTGTCGCCAGTGGTCGGCGGAAGGTGCACGTGCCCGTCGACCTGGGACCGGACCGCAGCGAGGCACGGATGCACGCCAAGATCATAGGATCCTACGCAGTGCCGTAGGGGACCGCACCGCCACTTCCCAGCAAATTAGGGACACTGTTGCTCCTGGGGTATCGGCGAGGACCATTCGCAACCGTCTCCATGAAGCTGGGCTACGGTCCCGCACACCGTTAGGCCGTCTTCCGCTCACGCATCAACATCGTGCAGCCCGCCTCCAGTGGTGTCGCGACAGGCGTGAATGGAGGCACGAATAGAGACGTGTCGTCTTCAGCGATGAGAGTCGCTTCTGCCTTGGTGCCAATGATGGTCGTATGCGAGTTTGGCGCCGTGCAGGTGAGCGCCACAATCAGGACTGCATACGACCGAGGCACACAGGGCCAACACCCGGCATCATGGTGTGGGGAGCGATCTCCTACACTGGCCGTACACCTCTGGTGATCGTCGAAGGGACACTGAATAGTGCACGGTACATCCAAACCGTCATTGAACCCATCGTTCTACCATTCCTAGACCGGCAAGGGAACTTGCTGTTCCAACAGGACAATGCACGTCCGCATGTATCCCATGCCACCCAACGTGCTCTAGAAGGTGTAAGTCAACTACCCTGGCCAGCAAGATCTCCGGATCTGTCCCCTACTGAGCATGTTTGGGACTGGATGAATCGTCGTCTCACTCGGTCTGCACGTCCAGCACGAACGCTGGTCCAACTGAGGCGCCAGGTGGAAATGGCATGGCAAGCCGTTCCACAGGACTACATCCAGCATCTCTACGATCGTCTCCATGGGAGAATAGCAGGCTGCATTGCTGCGAAAGGTGGATATACACTGTACAAGTGCCGACATTGTGCATGCTCTGTTGCCTGTGTCTATGTGCCTGTGGTTCTGTCAGTGTGATCATGTGATGTATCTGAGCCCAGGAATGTGTCAATAAAGTTTCCCCTTCCTGGGACAATGAATTCACGGTGTTCTTATTTCAATTTCCAGGAGTGTATATAGGTTTGTTTTCTGAAGTTGGACATAGCACTCAACGCCAGTAACAGGTCCCTTTCATCTTTTATCTCTTGAATATATACTGCATTAGGTTTTAGGGAGTTGCCACAACCTTACTGAAGTGCAGACTATAGTGAAGCTCGCTGGATAAGTAAGATATCAAAAGAAATTACATTTTTCACTGTGAAGCTTTTAGGAAATTAGATGTATCCACAAAAGCATTCCTTTTAGAAGGCGCTTTACTCAAGCTGGTATGTACTGCCTGCTTTTACCATAAATTTGTGGGAACGTTTCTAAAGGCCAATAGAAAAAGGACAAAATAAACCAGCTAAATCAATGGTTTCTTTAAGGCTTCCGTTGCTGGAGGGTTATCTTCTGGAAACCTGTCGAATGGGTGAGTATTTTTGATTTTAGGCTGATTGCCCATGTCACTGGGAATGTCGTTAGTTTGTAAGAACGTGAGGTCTCACACACAACACGCATGCCTAACAACCCTATGTTGGAAAATGGGGAGATATCGGACAATATTATTTACCATAAGTTGATTGGTCTATAGGCACCACCATCACAAGTGTCCATTGAGTAGGAATATCTGCGAAGTGAGAATTCAGAAGCGCAGCCACAATGCAAACCATTTCGATTCGTTTCCATAGCATCAAGAATTATTCACGTTTCCTGATGTTAATGAATACATATGTAAAACAGGGTAAATATGTTTATAACTAAAAGTCGATGTTATGGTAAAATGTAAGCAAATAGAGTTTTCTGAAAGCACGTGACGTATAGCATTGTCAGACAGGAAACAGGACCTGCATGTGAAGTGCCTGTATGTTGTATATTCAACAGGCTGTGTTATTAAGTTATTAACTAAACGTATTAAAGCTTTCTCCTAATGTTTCTTATACTGATTACTTTACTTTGCAGTACTAATATGTAGTGACGATGCGTAGATATAAAAAGAAGAAGGGGAGAGGATTATAATCTACAGACGAGAACTGCAAGAGACTTAAAACAAGAAAATTACGAACAGCTCAGGATGCGCTCTGCAATCAGATGAGTCGTAGTATTCACTACATCAATTTTACACACAAATCATTTGTTTGTTGTCCATATATGACTGTAAACGTATAGCTACAGCTCTGTGATTACAGAGCTCTCTTTTGTCAATAATAGCATGTTTCTGTAGTTAGTGCGTAAAAAAGAATGTAGGTGCGACAGTTGTAAGAATTAAGTGGACCATGTTCGAAGCCTCCACGCGTGTCGAGAAGGCGCTCAGATTGTGTGAAATGTGTTACACTTCAAATGAAATAGTCCTTTGTTCACGCGATGACTGGATTTAGTTTACATCTATTTATGGACGCATGGAAACCTGCTCTAGATTTTAAAAGTTATTTGCAGCCTCTGAAAATGGAAACCTTACAGTGTTAACTGTCAACAAGCAGGTTAATTAATCGTGGAGTAAAAACCTAAGGAACTTTTTGATGGCATCGCAGTAACCTACTAGAAAACTAAACCATGTCAATACGAAGATAAACACAGAATCATTCAGTGTACCTCGTTTGTTTATAAAAATAAAAATCGTTGAAGCTTTTATTGCCACTTACGATAAACGTCATAAAAAAATTGAGTGTTAGCTGGCCTGATAGATACTGTAGACTCTTTAGGAAGTCTATGCATGCATGCACCGATAGCAATGATTCAGTTTTGTCATAACAATTTGTATTAAGCCACAAAGGAATCAATGACATTAGCTGCCAGTGGGCAAGCTGAACATTTTTGTCGCACAGGAATTCGAACCTCTGTCTCCTGGCTACTAGGCAGATGCGTTGATCACTAAGCCAACCAGCCACAATTGTAATGGCAACCGCACGGACTATCCTACTCCCGTCTGATCCCAATTCTCAAATGATGCTCAACAAATTATCTACTGATGTAGTACCTCTTGCCCCTTATACTCATTACCTGCGGCATTTCGCCTACTCCCGTGAGTTTGAGAGTGGTTTATATCCGCATAGAACTAATCGATTTGTCGTTCTCGTCTTCATTATATAAAATATGTAATCAAAAGTATCCGGACACCCCCAGACACATACGTTTTTCATATCTTGCGCATTGTGCTGCCACCTACTGCCAGGTACTCCATGTCAGCGACATCAGTAGTCATTACACATCGTGAGAGAGCAGAATGGGGTGCTAAGCGGAACTCACAGACTTCGAACGTGGTCAGGTGATTGAGTGCCACTTGTGTCATACGTCTGTAAGCAAGATTTCCACACTTCTTCACACCCCTGGGTACACTGTATCCGATGTGATAGCGAAGTGAAAACATGAAGGGACACGTACAGCACAAAAGCGTACAGGCCGACCACGTCTGTTGGCTGTCAGAGACTGCCGACAGTCGAAGAGCGTCGTAATGTGTAATAGGCAGACATCTATCCAGACCATCGTACAGGAATTCCAAACTGCATCAGGATCCAATTTAAGCACTATGACAGTTAGGTGGGAGGTGAGAAAACTTGCATTTCATTGTCGAGCGGCTGCTCGTAAGCCAAACATGACGCTTGTAAATGACAAACGGCGTCTCGCTTGGTGTAAGGAGCGCAAGTACTGTACGATTGAACATTGGAAAAAAGTTGTGTGGAGTGACGAATCATGGTACATAGTGTGACTATCTGATGGAAGTGTATCGGTATGGGGAATGCCCGGCGAACGTCATCTGCCAGCGAGTGTAGTGACAACAGTAAAATTCGGAGGCGTTGGTGTGATCACGTTTTTCATGGAGGGGGCTTGCACCTCCTATCACAGCACAGGTCTACATTGATGTTTTAAGCACCTTTTCGCTTCCGCTGTTGAAGAGCAATTTGGAGATGGTGACTGCAACACATGATCAAGCACCTTTCCATAATGCAGTGTCTGTGGCGGAGTGGTTACACGACAATAACATCCCTGTAACGGACTGACCTGCACAGAGTCCTGAACTGAATCCTATAGGACACCTTTGGGATGTTTTGGAACACCGACTTCGTCCCATGCCTCACAGACCGACATCGATACCTCTCCTCAGTGCAGCACTCCGTGAAAAATGGGCTGCCATTCCCCAAGGAATCTTCCAGCAACTGATTGAACGTATGCCTACGAGAGTGGAATCTGTCATCAAGGCTAATGGTGGGCAAACACTATATCGAATTCGAGCATTACCGATGGAGGGCGCCACGAACTTGTATGTCATTTTCAGCCCGGTGTCCGGATACTTTTGATCACATAGTGTATTTTGTGCTGGTTATTTCGGACATGTCCCAAAGATCAGATACCACATATAACAGCAGCACAACCTAGGGCACCCAGAATGTAATGCACCCCCCCCCCCCCCCCCCCCCAATTTCTTTTTTTTAGCTGGCAACATCAGCTAGATTAGCGATCAAGAATTGCTTAGTTTTGTAAAATCTAATTATCATTAACTTTACTGAGGGTGAGGAGTATTGTTGTGTAAGTAAATATTATTAAGGTAGAATGAAGGACTGAAATATTAAATCAGGTATCACTGTCAGTGAAAAAGGCACGGCACATTTTTATTTTTCACAATCAGCGAGTGTGTCTGAAACATGTTACAAACTTGTTTGAATTTTCACTAGCTGTTCCAGTTTCTAATGCACCTATCGAAAAGTGTTATCAATAATAAAAGCTTTGCGGACAGATGAAAAAACAGACTTATTTAGGACACAGTAAAATGCTCTGACATTGATAAAAACCACATTTGCTTGCAGGCGTTATACTGACTTGTACAATGTGATACTTAATGAAAATAAACCTCTAGAGCAAATACACATCACTTCAATATACTACTCAAGTACCAGTGAGTCTGTACCATCATCTTCAATGCAAAATATGTGAAATTTGTGTTTATATTTAGGTCCACATTGTATACGAAATACTGCTGTTACCCTGACATCAGTGATAGTGCGGATTCTGCTAAAGCAAATTATTACTAAACTATACTGATGGTAAATGTATCTTATCCCAATTTGTAATGATTTGTCCTTAATTTTCGTGCATTATTTTCTAAGTGTCATGAATCTGATTAAACACAACATCGAAACGTTATGTATGCAGAAACCCTTCTGATGACACACTAAGGTTTGTTTTTCGTCTCAGCTGTCTTATTCTGCAGTGAGTGGAAATTAAAATGAAATACGCGTAACTACTGTGTATTTACCAAGCCACTCAATCTCATGGTTGTAAATTCTAACATGAAAAACCCCTTTTCATTATGTTCTTCGTTGTAAATACATTTGTTAGTAAAACCCTCATTATGAAATTATGTACAATCAATGTATGTTCCAACACACTCTCATGATTGTGATCATTCACAGTTGGAGGGGATAATTCGTATCTAGGTCCTTGCAGCAGTCAATGACATATACTTTAGTCTGTCGGTTGTACATCAAACAAAGATAAAACAGAGCGGATACGAGAGTTGAAGGGAACTGGCCAGAGTTACCATAACCTCCAGGTACAGCAGTACTCCTGGTGCTTGTGCGCCAGCTATAAACAACTGTTAACTGGATGTCACCAGTCTTTACGTATAACAACCGACTGACGCCCCGTCTCCAGGAACCGCCGATGCTGCAGCCACCACCGTGTCGGGTGTCCGTCATACGGCCTGTTGTTGTCACGGGTGGCGCCGGAGGCAGCGCCTCTACAGGACGCAGGGCGAGGCTGCCCTCAGCAGGCAGAGCGACCTTTCGTGGTTCCTCAGCAGACAGTTTAGCCTCTGAAATTATAATGTAACACATCTAAGAAATCCAGAGGAACTCTAAGAAAATCAATTGCACTTATTTCAACAAAAGAAAATTCACAATGAGAACCAGTCGTTAGTTAGATATTGTAGATACAATAGATAAAATGGAGTGCATTACATTGGTGCAGCTACTACCAACCAAAAGAGAGGGAATACGTAACGTAAAGATTGTGAAAAGATTCCGTGATTTTCGCTGAGATATTGCAGCTGCCTTCCAGTCTTTTATGTGACAACAGCTCGTTATGCTGATTGGGACTGTAGGGTAAAATAAAAAAAATGTATGGACGTTGAATGACATGTCCTTTAACGAGGGTAAATGTTATGCAGTATAATGGCCTTACTCATTAACCAATAACGTATTAAAATAGCCAATGTTCTGGGAAACTGGTAGTAAATGAGTGGCAGAGTGGGGTGGTCTCTGAAATACAATAACAGCAAATTCCATACACAAGTGGTTGGCATCTTTGTGTGTAAGAGGATAAGCCATTGCACACATGGTCTAAATATAAAGTACCATGAAATAATGAGCGGGTCACAGAACCGTTGTCTGCAAGTAGGAGAGGTACTTTCAATAGCTGGTCCAACCGGAATCTGTAAAGTTTTGAGACTGTAAATCAAAGAGGCATCACATAAGGTTTAGACATGCAAAACATTCTCCTCTGCTATTCATGCACTTAAATAATTCTCCCTCCACAAACGTTACAGTGTGTTTGCAGACATTCTGACCGCTGACAGCCTTAAAATAATAGTGTTTAAAGTACAGTTCCTATAACTTGAAATGCTTTTTTCATTCAGTTGCTCAACTCACACTGTTTTTATAAAGACGCAAGTGGACTCATTTTGTAAAACTGCTGTTATTACTTTAAACGATAAGGGAATTAAAAAAAAAAGATCATTGTACCGACTAATGTAAATCGTCTACGAATGAAAGAATACATTCACTTTTACCATCGCGAGGCAATTATTTAATGTATATACTTTCTGAGATAAACAAAAATTAGCATTGCAGTAATATATGTTCGAACTATTTTTTTACTTTGAAGACGAAATGGGTCATCGTTCTTAGGACGAAGGTAAGGGCTTTAGAGTGGACAGATTTGAGACAAGAATGCGCCCAGGTCCACTATTCTTAGATCCTTTACGGATAAATCCGGACGACCTGAACTGTCTTGCAGGTCATGTAATCTGTTTTCTGTACGGACGTTTGACTTTACAAATGGTTATTACAAGAGACGGTTAGAGACCTTAGCCCTGTATGGCAAGTAGTCCAGACAGAAATTAACATCAGGATAAGGAAAATACCAGGAAACATGTTATTAAAGATGGCTCAGCCTTTAAAACTCGTAAGTTCAAATTTACTGTAACAAGTACAATTTCAAAAAGCAAGATTCAACTTGAAATTTCGTAACAAAACTGTCTGTACTGTACCAGGACCTGGGATTTCTATCCAACGTCTACTCTGCCTTTTAATCAACTACAAAAGCAACAAAATGTGGATGTATTTGAACTTGGAAGGATGTGCTGTAAAGTTATGTGTTCGATGGAGATTAGAACGAAGCATTTAATCGATTGTTAACTAAACGCAAGCGAATTTTAAGTAGGAAAATGTTTCACCAGGAACGAGAGGACTGAAACCGAAATGACGAGGCGAAACAGTTTTGCTTTAACTGTATGTGAATCTGGAACCTGTTGATGTTTTTTGGCCATAGACATATGTTAAACTTAGGTGTGTTTCACTAGTAGCGAGATGTACAAAAGGTTTGAACTGGAAATAACGTGACGATTAGTTCTGTGCAGAGTGCGAGTCAAACCTGCCTGTAATATCGTTGTTGACTATACAATAATAGATATTAACTGTCGAATTCTTTTTCGCCAGTAGCTTGGAGTGGCATGTTTGAATCCGAAACGATACGACACAATGTCATGTGTGTGACTGGAAATCGAAACCAGCACGTCATTACTGTTGTCAGCCCATGGAGACAGAGGAAACATCATAATTGTTTTTCACACATTTTATTGTGTTTAGGTGACAATCGATTAGGTGCTAGGTTTCAAACCCCATTCAACACATAACTATGTATTACATCATTTCGAGTGCAAACATATGAACACTTAGAAGGGAATAATCCTAAGTGTAAATAAACGATTTAATGAAACTTGGTGGATTTGTAGAGGGAGCAAAATAGTGAAATTAAAATATTTTACGTGCCTTCATCTTGAAAGGTAATTTGCTGCATCAAAATGATGATATGTAAAAATCTGTTTTGTATAAAAGTTGTATGTAACCAGCATTCTTAAAAACTGTATGATCAACCTTTGGAATAATTTGAAATTTTTCAAAATACCAATCCACTTTTACTTAATTTTGGAAAATGGAAAAGCTTCATTACAAAATGAATTAAAGAAACTGTCAAGCCACTTACATCCATTTGCAATTAACTGGGTTTTTTTAAATCCCAGCTGTACATAGTGTCCTGTGAGAATATTTTCAACATACTAAACCCCATGAACCATGGACCTTGCCGTTGGTGGGGAGGCTTGCGTGCCTCAGCGATACAGATGGCCGTACCGTAGGTGCAACCACAACGGAGGGGTATCTGTTGAGAGGCCAGACAAACGTGTGGTTCCTGAAGAGGGGCAGCAGCCTTTTCAGTAGTTGCAGGGGCAACAGTCTGGATGATTGACTGATCTGGCCTTGCAACATTAACCAAAACGGCCTTGCTGTGCTGGTACTGCGAACGGCTGAAAGCAAGGGGAAACTACAGCCGTAATTTTTCCCGAGGACATGCAGCTTTACTGTATGATTAAATGATGATGGCATCCTCTTGGGTAAAATATTCCGGAGGTAAAATAGTCCCCCATTCGGATCTCCGGGCGGGGACTACTCAGGAGGATGTCGTTATCAGGAGGAAGAAAACTGGCGTCCTACGGATCGGAGCGGGGAATGTCAGATCCCTTAATCGGGCAGGTAGGTTAGAAAATTTAAAAAGGGAAATGGATAGGTTAAAGTTAGATATAGTGGGAATTAGTGAAGTTAGGTGGCAGGAGGAACAAGACTTCTGGTCAGGTGACTACAGGGTTATAAACACAAAATCAAATAGGGGTAATGCAGGAGTAGGTTTAATAATGAATAGCAAAATAGGAGTGCGGGTAAGCTACTACAAACAGCATAGTGAACGCATTATTGTGGCCAAGATAGATACGAAGCCCACACCTACTACAGTAGTACAAGTTTATATGCCAACTAGCTCTGCAGATGATGAAGAAATTGAAGAAATGTATGATGAAATAAAAGAAATTATTCAGATAGTGAAGGGAGACGAAAATTTAATAGTAATGGGTGATTGGAATTCGAGTGTAGGAAAAGGGAGAGAAGGAAACATAGTAGGTGAATATGGATTGGGGCTAAGAAATGAAAGAGGAAGCCGCCTAGTAGAATTTTGCACAGAGCACAACTTAATCATAGCTAACACTTGGTTTAAGAATCATGAAAGAAGGTTGTATACGTGGAAGAACCCTGGAGATACTAAAAGGTATCAAATAGATTATATAATGGTAAGACAGAGATTTAGGAACCAGGTTTTAAGTTGTAAGACATTTCCAGGGGCAGATGTTGACTCGGACCACAATCTATTGGTTATGACCTGTAGATTAAAACTGAAGAAACTGCATAAATGTGGGAAATTAAGGAGATGGGACCTGGATAAACTGAAAGAACCAGAGGTTGTACAGAGTTTCAGGGAGAGCATAAGGGAACAATTGACAGGAATAGGGGAATGAAATACAGTAGAAGAAGAATGGGTAGCTCTGAGGGATGAAGTAGTGAAGGCAGCAGAGGATAAAGTAGGTAATAAGATGAGGGCTGCGAGAAATCCTTGGGTAACAGAAGAAATATTGAATTTAATTGATGAAAGGAGAAAATATAAAAATGCAGTAAATGAAGCAGGCAAAAAGGAATACAAACGTCTAAAGAATGAGATCAACAGGAAGTGCAAAATGGCTAAACAGGGATGGCTAGAGGACAAATGTAAGGATGTAGAAGCTTATCTCACTAGGGGTAAGATAGATACTGCCTACAGGAAAATTAAAGAGACCTTTGGAGAGAAGAGAACCACGTGTATGAATATCAAGAGCTCAGATGGCAACCCAGTTCTAAGCAAAGAAGGGAAGGCAGAAAGGTGGAAGGAGTATATAGAAGGTTTATACAAGGGTGATGTACTTGAGGACAATATTATGGAAATGGAAGAGGATGTAGATGAAGACGAAATGGGAGATACGATACTGCGTGAAGAATTTGACAGAGCACTGAAAGACCTGAGTCGAAAGAAGGCCCCCGAAGTAGACAACATTCCATTAGAACTACTGACGGCCTTGGGAGAACCAGTCATGACAAAACTCTACCAGCTGGTGAGCAAGATGTATGAGACAGGCGAAATACCCTCAGACTTCAAGAAGAATATAATAATTCCAATCCCAAAGAAGGCAGGTGCTGACAGATGTGAAAATTACCGAACTATCAGTTTAATAAGTCACAGCTGCAAAATACTAACGCGAATTCTTTACAGACGAATGGAAAAACTGGTAGATGCGGACCTCGGGGAGGATCAGTTTGGATTCCGTCGAAATGTTGGAACACGTGAGGCAATACTGACCTTACGACTTATCTTAGAAGAAAGATTAAGAAAAGGCAAACATACGTTTCTAGCATTTGTAGACTTAGAGAAAGCTTTTGACAATGTTGACTGGAATACTCTTTTTCAAATTCTAAAGGTGGCAGGGGTAAAATACAGGTAGCGAAAGGCTATTTACAATTTGTACAGAAACCAGATGGCAGTCATAAGAGTCGAGGGACATGAAAGGGAAGCAGTGGTTGGGAAAGGAGTGAGACAGGGTTGTAGCCTCTCCCCGATGTTATTCAATCTGTATATTGAGCAAGCAGTAAAGGAAACAAAAGAAAAATTTGGAGTAGGTATTAAAATTCATGGAGACGAAGTAAAAACTTTGAGGTTCGCCGATGACATTGTAATTCTGTCAGAGACGGCAAAGGACTTGGAAGAGCAGTTGAATGGAATGCACAGGGTCTTGAAAGGAGGATATAAGATGAACATCAACAAAAGCAAAACGAGGATAATGGAATGTAGTCAAATTAAATCGGGTGATGCTGAGGGAATTAGATTAGGAAATGAGACACTTAAAGTAGTAAAGGAGTTTTGCTATTTAGGAAGTAAAATAACTGATGATGGTCGAAGTAGAGAGGATATAAAATGCAGACTGGCAATGGGAAGGAGAGCGTTTCTGAAGAAGAGAAATTTGTTAACATCGAATATAGATTTAAGTGTCAGGAAGTCATTTCTGAAAGTATTTGTTTGGAGTGTAGCCATGTATGGAAGTGAAACATGGACGATAACTAGTCTGGACAAGAAGAGAATAGAAGCTTTCGAAATGTGGTGCTACAGAAGAATACTGAAGATAAGGTGGATAGATCACGTAACTAATGAGGAGGTATTGAATAGGATTGGGGAGAAGAGAAGTTTGTGGCACAACTTGACTAGAAGAAGGGATCGGTTGGTAGGACATGTTTTAAGGCATCAAGGGATCACAAATTTAGCGTTGGAGGACAGCGTGGAGGGTAAAAATCGTAGAGGGAGACCGAGAGATGAGTACACTAAGCAGATTCAGAAGGATGTAGGTTGCAGTAGGTACTGGGAGATGAAGCAGCTTGCACAGGATAGAGTAGCATGGAGAGCTGCATCAAACCAGTCTCAGGACTGAAGACAACAACAACAACAAACGAAAATATTTAAACATTTGCTATTATTCAAATCATTTGTTTTACTTACATTTACAACTTGTTTTAAGTTGTTATTTTATGTTTTACAGTCATGTTTTTATTCTTTTAAGTTTAGTGTTTGACGTGTGTCTATCGTACTAAATAAAAATAATGACTCATTATTATCATATAACATCATTACAGTAAAGATAAGCTGCAAAGCAATGTTTAAAACATATCGTTTTTTACATCACATACACAAAATGAACCAGATTTCTTCGTGTGATATACCCAATGGAGAACACAGTATAAAACAAAATTCAGCAGGATTTCAAATTATCATGGGTGATCCTCTAAACAGCTTCATTTGTGTCAGGCATATTTCAGTATATTGGTAAGCCTTGGTGAAGAGAATTAATTGTAACTGGTGACTGCAGTTCGATTATATTATTTCTCAAGTGAAGATTGACATCACAATCATTCAACAGAACTAGATCCGATGTTCTCTTCATGAAGTTCTTCCAGCACTGGAAGCTG
Organism: Schistocerca gregaria; assembly: GCF_023897955.1. Taxonomy (NCBI): domain Eukaryota; kingdom Metazoa; phylum Arthropoda; class Insecta; order Orthoptera; family Acrididae; genus Schistocerca; species Schistocerca gregaria. The sequence continues at coordinate 513,448,873 of NC_064921.1, read as the reverse complement.
TACATGTGCCACAGTTACACCTGTGTTGTTGAGGCTCACCAGATGAACAAACTTCTGGTCCTCTGGATATTTAGAGGATCACCTGAGAATTTAAATCCTTCTGATTTTTGTCTTGTTTTGTAATATCTGTCAAGTACATTAGGTAAAGATATGTGGTTCATTTTATACATGTGATTTAAAAAAAATATATTTTGATCACTTCTTTAGAGGTTATTGTTATTGTAATGATTTTATATTAAAGTAATGAGTTATTTATGGTTCTGAAATACCAAAATACGCATATCAGATGAAATAAACTAAAAAACAAGTAAAACAGATGTAAAACGTTAAATAAAAATTTAAAATATGAAAGAAATATCAGTAAAACAAATAATTAGAAAATAATGAATGTTGGAATGTCTTAATTGGGTATGTTGAAAATACTCTGACTGTCCACTGTGTATAGCTTAGTTTCCAAAAATTATATTTAAAAAATGAGCTCTATTACTCAGGGATGTCTGTGGTGTGAAAGCTTCTTTAATTCAAGTTGAAACAAAAGTTTCAATTTTCCAAAATTAATTTATGGTGACAGTATCCTGAAAAATTTCAAATAATTAAAAAAGTTGATTATGTGGTTGTCAAGAATGTTGGTTACATATCAAAATTTATATGAAATACATTTTTAATGTATTATCATTTTGATAATGCAAAATTACCTTTCGTGGTGTGCTTTTACTGTTTACAATGAAATTGACCACAAAAAACATATGTTGAACTATTTTTCTTTCTTTGCACACCTGCAAAGATTCATCCAGTTTATTTATTTATACTTGGGAATGTTCCCTTGTTAGTTGTTTCCGATTGAAACCATATTTAAGATTTTCTATGGTTAATTAATGAGGAGAAAAATTTGCTGGAAAGAAGTTCTGGATCCCAGCCCAGTACAAATTTTGGTTTATCTCATTTCAAGGTGGATATTGCGTTTTGAAATTTTATAGATATTGTAATAAATTTGATTGTGTTGTTTTAATTTTTTTGTGGACTGATTGCAATATACATTCTGTAGTGGTTTCTTGTAGTAACCATTTTGTTTCATATGTTATGTGTATTGCATCGAATCTACATGGAACATAGATCAAGGTTTTTGGATACTTATGACGATGATTGTGCATTGCTATTTACTTTCTGTATTATTTAATACATTATCATGCTTACTCATGTATATATATGCAACAGTTATTAAATGTTCCAAGATGAATTTGACAAACATTAATGAAAAATATTTGATTTTAACAGATTCACCTGTAGGCTGTGCTGTACATGTCACATTACATACGTTGTAAAGTTCGCAATAAACGTTCCAATATCCCACTGTCACCATCTGTGCATTGATGCGTTCTTTGGAGAACATGTTGCGTTGCATGTCTGGGTGCCTCTGCTCATTCTGTAATGAGGGCACTAGCGTCCACGATGCAACCAAGCAATAAATGTTCATCTCATGGGTGGACATTTCGTTTGTGCGATTTTGGTGGCTAGTTGATTGTACCACCATGACCATTTCGGTGATTACAGGTCCACTATCCAAAAAAACAAATGCACACCATACGTGTTGCACCCAGGAAAACATTCGAAAGAAGGCAGTGCTGTAACAAATATGTATTAAAAGGCCACACACAGAACTGCGGATTAGGGAAGGGTGTCCTGGTGTTCGGATCCCCGAGCAGCGTCTATCTGTGTAGTTATAAATAAAAGTGTTCTATTCTGGCTGTGTTACAATTTATTAAACAAGGTCTGAACGACGAATCGCATCTGACATTCAAGTAAATAGTGGGCCCTGGTAATTTCCCTTTTGAAAAGATTACAAATGCACTGAAAGTAATGCTCAGCTAACGGCAACATTTGTATGTGCATCGTTCGAATCTTACGCGCTAATTCACGCTCGTTCGGATTTTACGTGCACAAACAGTCACCCTTAAATAACTCCGCATTGGAGTGAGACTGTTGGTTCACATTTGATCCACTGTATATCTTGTATAATTTAAACTTATACGACTAGGTTCAAACTTTGCAAGCATGTAGATAAATTGATAAGGTCAAAAAGCAAATTTTTTATCATGTGATTCTTAACGATGGTTTAAAGTTGCGCTAAATGTAGCACATAAAATTGTTCTGACGTGAACTTAATGTGCGGGCGCGGCTTAAGATGAATCAGACAAACAAAAAACGCATTTTTACGATAGAGCTGGAAATCGCTTTCAAAAATCTAGCTTCATCCGGATATCAGGTACAAGAAACATTTATTTGAGTTTCTTTTCGCGCGCCACTTCTATGTTTCACAGTTGTACAAGTCGTTCAGATTCTGTAAGAAGGTAGACCAATATGTATAATTAACCTACCTACTGTTGTTTGTGAAAGCTTTATCCGTTACAACGATGTAACAGCGTAAAATTGCACATATAATGCACGTAAAACCAGCTTTTACGTGACTCGCAAGTGCTGAGACCACTAAAACCGATACAGATGGTAATAAATTATTTTTCCGGTAACAGTAAGAAATGTCTGTAAAAACCTTTTGTCCTTTTGCGTTTTACGTCGGAACAATCATGCGTTTGTAAATGGAATTGTGTTTCGCAGAAATGTGTTGCATTTCAAGCGCTGCAATTTGCTTGTAATTAAAAGAAAGCTCGTTATAACAATTGATTATCATTTCGTTGTTTATACGTTAAATATTTTATTCATCGTAGATTTTATTCACCGTCGCTTAAAATCAAAGAAAAATCTCTGGAATTGGAAGACAATGATTGTAGCAAACTAATATTATGACCAACTCTGTGCTAAATGATGTACTGTTTTATCGACCATTTAAAGCTCTACGTAGAAAATTAAAATGCCCGAAACTGTTATTAAAGTTATGGTCAGAATGAAAAGGTGACAGTATTTCCTACCAATAGAAAATGTTTCTTTTCTTTCTTCAGAAACTATTATGCTACTGTTTTCAAGCATAACTAGAATAAGTTCGGCAAACTTCGTACGGGACACAAAAGCTGGTAACATTAAGATGTGCATACATTGCTTCACAGCTCTTCTGCTTATTTTAGGCAAGCATGCCTGAACGTAAACCAGACTGGTTGTTGCAACGACATACGCTAAAATTATTCACGTGAGTGAGTTTTTCTAGCGGCGCTGTACATATATAAAACGTAGAGTATATGTATGGAGAGAGAGAGAGAGGGGGGGTGGGGGTGGGGGTGGGGGTGGAAGAGAAATAGAGGACTGATGTTGGGACAAGAAGCTGCTCCAGCAACCTTTGTGGTCATGTAATATGGATGATAATTAATTTATATGTTGCATCTGCTTATGCAATGACCACTTCCTTTTTGATCTGTTTCTTTTTACTGCACATTTTTAGCTATAACTTCACTGCATTCCCTATTGATTTTATTCTTAAGTTACTTACGATGCTGTATTTCTTTTATTCAGTGACCGCTTTTGCATATTATTTGTTCTTCGATCGATTAATGTTTCGTTATCCAAAGTTTAGCCACATTTCCTTGTATGTATATTTGTGCCATACTTCTGTGATTCCCTTTATTTATGGATAGGCTTTCCTTTTCAGCTAAACGGTCTGCTGTATCATTCATTATCATAGTTCCCACATGTTCGGAGAACTCCAATTGCACATAATCATCTCTCATTATCTGAGTATCCCACTCCCTTACCCTCTTGATCTTCCTGATGATTCTTTTAAACTTCAGTCTACACTTCGTCATTACTAAATTGTAATCTGAATATACTGGGTAATCCGTATAAGACGTCAGGAAATTCTAAAATTATATTTATTGAGTTAATGTATATGAGCAATTTTCTGCAACCTGTATGAAAATGTCTGGAGTTAACAATGAGTGATCATGCTCTGGGAGAAAAGCCAACGGCATGAAGTTTACAGCAAAAACGCCAGCTATCGGAGACACAATATATTTTTATTTACTTATTTACAGATGAAGTTCCGTAGGACCAAATTGAGAAGCAAATCCCGAAGGTAATGGAACATGTCAGTACACGAAATTACAACGTAAAAGAAATAACAGATAAAAATAAAATGTTTATGAACTTGAAAAAAGTCAAGGCATCAGTTTAAGTAAACTTAATCAACAATACAAGAATAATCAGCTTAATTTTTCAAGGAATTCCTCGACAGAACGGAAGGAGTGACCCATGACGAAACCTTTCAGTTTTGATTTGAAAGTGCGTGGATTTCTGCTAGGATTTTTTAATTAGAGTGGCAGCTTTTTTGAAAACGGGTGAAGCAGTATGCTGTACACTTTTCTGCACAAGAGTTAAGGAAGTCCGATACAAGTTCAGGTTTGATTTCTGCCGAGTGTTAACTGAGAAACCGCAGCTTATTCTTGGGAATAAGCTGTTATTGTTAACAGAAAATGACAGGAATGATTATACATATTGAGAGGCCAATGTCGAAAAACCCACACTCGTGAACAGGACTGACAAAAGGTTCATGAAATTACACCATTTATTGCCAGATCAGCCCATTTCTGAGCCAAAACTATCCTTTTGGAATGGGAATAGTTAGCTCGAAGTGTAATACCATACAACGTAAGTGGATGAAAATAAGCTAAGTACACCAATTTTCATGTCGAACGATCACTTACTTCAGATACCATTCGAATAGTAAAAATGGCAGCAGGAAGTCTTTGAACAAAATCCTGAACGTATGCCTTCCACAACAGTTTACTATCTATCTGAACACCTAGAATTTTGAACTGTTCAGTTTCACTAATCATATGCCCATTCTGTGAAATTAAGACACCAGGTTTTGTTGAATTACGTGTTAAAAAGAGTAAAATCTGAGCCTTAGTGGGATTTAGCTTTCCTTTATTTTCTACAGATATGTCATGAACCGAACTATTTGAAACCGAGCCAATATTGTTCACAACATCCTTTACTAACAAGCCAGTGTCATCAGCAAACAGAAATATTTTAGATTTACCCATAATACTAGAGGGCATATCATTTATCTAAATAAGGAACGGGAGTGGCCGCAACACTGATCCATGGGGTACCCCCAGGGCGCGTAGTATACAGCGCAAACATCAGACAATAGAAGCACGTTGCATCCTGACCATATTCAGCAAACGGAAGCACTGACACAGCTGAATTACAGAGTTCGACTCTAGTTTATTATAGTCATGTGTGGGCAGCAGGAAGCAGACTATCGATTTTCTCATTTGTACTACTGTGTTCGAATTATCACATAAGACATCATTGTCCAGCTGAAGTTCTTTGACAGCTAACCAGAATGTGCTGGGTTTGATCCTAGCCGATACTCATACATTACGAACAAAACCTACCCACAATTGTTAGTGAGAATCCGATATAAGAAGTCCTGATTCTGCCAGTGGCCTTTACTTTACAGAGAGAGCAAGTGGCTGGGTAATTCTGAGGTGTGAAACTGTCAGTGAAGACGGAAAAATTAGCAAAGATGCATGGTGCAATGATGCAGAAAGCAATGGAAATCACGGTTAAAGATACATAATGTGAATCCTCAAAATACATCTCATGCAACTTGGAAGTGTCTATATTTCAACTTTGGCAAATAATACAATTCTACAAGTTAGGATGTCCGGGAGGCGACTGCCAAGAGGGAGAAGACAATTAGAAGTAGGCTGAAACTCCAACAGCACCGTAGCAATCTATAAGTCAGAACGCGGAATATCACAAGTTTAAATGTGGTAGAAAAAACGGAAAATCTGAAAAGGGAAAGACAACAGCTGTCTGGACTAGTAGGCGTCAGGAAAACGAAATCGAAAGAAGATATCTGTCACATGAATATAGGATAACATCATTAGCCTCAAGAATAAGTAAAATGTGGGTTGGAGTCGCTCGGAATAAGGAAGAATGGCAAAATTTAAGTTACTCTGGACATTATTCTCATCAGAACCGTCAGTAAAGCAACACCTACAACATTAATTCAATTATATATACTAACGTCAGAAGCAGATGGTTAAGAGGCAGAGTGTATAAAGACACTGTATAGATAGCTCAGTACACAATGGAAAATAAAAGTAAAATAAGCAAGCGAGATTAGGAAGCAATAGTAGGGGAAGAAACAGATATTAGACTTAGTAAAGGACCACAATTGAAATACTATTTCAAAACCAAATTATGTTCATCAAAAAGACTCCGATTTGACCAATTTATTTACACAGAATAGCAAAACAATTTTTGGACGTGTCCTGTAGACTGGCTGCCAAATGATATGCCAGTATTAGTTCTCTGAAGGTTAGCAGATAGACTACATGTTAGAAGCAGTAAGCTAAGCTACATTACTGGCCATAAAAATGCAACACCGTGTGGAAGAGATGCAACAACCATCTAAAGCTCATAAAGTGTACTATAAACCTGCGCACACGAACGGACAGCAATTTAAGGCCACTGCTCAAATTAACTTGGAATACCTAAGGCCTCAATCAGTATACACTCTGAGACAAAACAAGGAAAACGACGCACCACAAAGGAATTATCCGAATGAGACGGAAATCGGTAGATGTAATGTACATGTACAGACAATCAGATGACTACAATTTCAGAAAAATTTCATTATTTATTCAAGAGAAACAGCTTCAGAAATAGAGCAAGTCAACAACGTGTTGATCCACTTGTGGCACTTATGCAGTTAGTTATTCGGATTGGCATTTGTTGATAAAGTTGTTGGATGTCCGGAAACATCGTGACAAATTATGTAAAACTGGCGCCTTAGATCGTCAAAATCCGATCAGGTTCAAGGCACCCTCCCATAATGCTCCAAATTTTCTCAACTGGGGAGAGATCCGGCGACATTGCTGCCCAAGTTATAGTTTGGCAAGTATGGACGCCAGCAACAGAAACTCTCGCCATTCGCTGATGGGCGTTATCCTGCTGAAATGTAAGGTCAGGATAGCGTGGTATAAAGGGCAACAAAACTGGGCATAGAATATCGTCGACGCCCCGCTGTGCTGTAAGGATGCCGGGGATCCTATTATGAAACTCAATTACACCCGTTTGGCGGACGGTAGCCGGGTGCCATCCAGCCGCCATCTGAGGTGTCTCTAGACAAGTCTTCGGCCTATAATGGAGTAGAATTGTCTTCAGTAATGAGTTCCTCTTCGAAATGAGCCCCAATTTCCAACGAGGACGTCTCTGCATAAGCCTGTAAAACAGCAGTATATCAGCCAGGCTTTCACCAGTCATGTGGCCTAACAACCAGGAGTGACGGTCCAGAGTGCCATTTCATTTAATAGCAGGTTTCTCTTTGGCTGTAATTTGCGTCACCCTTACCACACAGTGATACTTCGAAGATATTCTACGACCCGCTTTGTTAACCCTCATGGTAAGCCGTCTTGGGATTATATTTCAGCGAGATAATGCCCGACTGTTCATGACAAGAGTTTCTACTGCTTCTCTTTTTGCTTCCCAAAACTCTCCCAAATATAGAAATTTAGTGGGAGTATGGGCAGGGCTGTCCAGCCACCTAGGGATTTTGACGATCTAGCGTGTCAAATGGACAGAATTTGGCATGATATCTCGCAGGAGGACAACTAATAACTATATGCCAAGCCAAGTAATTGCTTCAGTAAGAGCCAGACGTGGACCACAGTCTTATTGATGTGCTCGATTTGTGAAGTCCTTTCTGCTGAATAGATCATCGAATTAGTCTGAAATTTTAATCATTTGGTTATCTGTACACGTACGTCACATCTAGTGACTTCCGTCTTTTTCTGATATTTCCTTCGTGGTGCGTCATTTTTCTTTCTTTTTCTTAGAGTGTGTCAGGAAAGATTATGCATCGTGTTTCACAGAGACAAAGAAAATTTTTACTATCGTTTGTGAAACGAACATGTTGTCTGCTCAGTCTGCTCAGTAAGTACGAGAAAAGTCTGTCAATCAAGCCTGACGGCGTCAATCCCATACCTCTCGAGTACTCAGTTATATATTAGGTGATATTGCTACTGTCTCTGGTTGGTATCCGGCAGCTATCGTGTAGGAAAGGAACTGTTAGCTCCAGGAGGGCCATACTCAACTGTGTGCAGAACCTTATCAGACCCACACGACTAGCACTGGAGAGGATGACCACACTGTGTCTCTCCCATGCAGGATCCTACAGCCACGCCAATAAATTAAGTCACAGTAGTACCACGGACTTTCTGGACGGCGACTGTTGTTGCCGCTTCCCTTGACGTTGCAGTAGAGAGAAGCGTGCCGATAATGGTGCAACTGACGACAACACAGGAAGTTGGTGTGGCACCCAGGCGTGTTTTCTGACGAATTACAGTTCTGTGTACAGCATGACAATAAAGGTAACCGTGTGTGGTATTTGGAAGAGAATTATCATTCGCAGTTCGTGTTGGTCGTCAACATAAGAACCAAGCAGCTTGCGTGACAATATGGCGTGCCATTTGTTATACAAGAAAATTGCCACTGGTTCGAAAACCCGTTAATTGAACAGATCTGTTAGATTTACATTTATGACATGTTAAGGTCAGTGGCTTTTTTTGAGGGCTCCGTATCGATATCTTTGAAATAGAGATCGCAAGGGTATACGTTTCACCTGCTCTGCTGGCTTGCCTCAGTACAGAAGGCGTTCATCTGTGGGGTTGGTGAACAATCTCTTAGCATTGCTCACCTATTGAAGAAATAAAGTTTGCTAGGTTCGTCGTGAGTCTGGCACACCATTTGTGAGCTACTATTGTTGTGGTCTTCAGTCCTGAGACTGGTTTGATGCAGCTCTCCATGCTACTCTATCCTATGCAAGCTTCTTCATCTCCCAGTACCTACGACAACCTACATCCTTCTGAATCTGCTTAGTGTAGTCACCTCTTGGTCTCCCTCTACGATTTTTACCCTCCATGCTGCCCTCCAATACTAAATTGGTGATCCCTTGATGCCTCAGAACATGTCCTAACAACCGATCCCTTCTTCTAGTCAAGTTGTGCCACAAATTTCTCTTCTCCCCAATCCTATTCAATGCCTCCTCATTAGTTATGTGATCTACCCATCTAATCTTGAGCACTATCCTGTAGCACCACAATTCAAAACCTTATATTCTCTTCTTGTCCAAACTATTTATCTCCATGTTTCACTTCCATACATGGCTACAATCCATACAAATACTTTCAGAAACGACTTCCTGACACTTAAATCTATGCTCGGTGTTAACAAATTTATCTTCTCCAGAAACGCTTTCCTTGCCATTGCCAGTCTACATTTTATATCCTCTCTACTTCGACCATCATCAGTTATTTTGCTCCCGAAACAGCAAAACTCCTTTACTACTTTAAGTGTCTCATTTCCTAATCTAAGCCGGCCGCGGTGGTCTCGCGGTTCTAGGCGCGCAGTCTGGAATCGTGCGACTGCTACGGTCGCAGGTTCGAAACCTGCCTCGGGCATGGACGTGTGTGATGTCCTTAGGTTAGTTAGGTTTAAGTAGTTCTAAGTTCTAGGGGACTGATGACCACAGCAGTTGAGTTCTATAGTGCTCAGAGCCATTTGAACCATTTTTTTCCTAATCTAATACCCTCAGCATCACCCGACTTTATTCGACTACATTCTGGAATTATCGTTTTGCTTTTGTTGATGTTCATCTTATAACCTCCTTTCAAGACACTGTCCATTCCGTTCAACTGCTCTTCCAAGTTCTTTGCTGTCTCTGACAGAATTACAATGTCATCGGCGAACCTCGAAGTTTTTATTTCCTCTCCATGGATTTTAACACATACTCCGAATTTTTCTTTTGTTCCCTTCACAACTTGCTCAATATACAGATTGAATAACATCGGGGAGAGGCTATAACCCTGTCTCACTCCCTTCCCAAGCACTGCTTCTCTTTCGTGTCCCTCGACTCTTATAACTTCCATCGGTTTTCTGTACAAATTGGAAATAGCCTTTCGCTCCCTGTATTTTACCCCTGCCACCTTCAGAATTTGAAAGAGAGTATTCCAGTCAACATTGTCAAAAGCTTTCTCTAAGTCTACAAATTCTAAAAACATAGGTTTGCCTTTCCTTAATCTAGCTTCTAAGATAATTCGTAGGGTCAGTATTGCCTGTGAGCCACTATAACTGATGAATTCTGGCACCAACTTGAGGCATCATAAAAAGCTGTACACGTAAATACGAATATGCGGTGAGCTCGACTCAGTTCCCGGGCATGTCACAGCTGTGTTGCTGCTGGAGGTGGCTGCTCTGTGTACTAAAGTTTTGTAAGGTGTCAGGCAAATCCAACACCTTCCATCAAAACCCTGACATGATAAGCAAATCCAGTAGTATGTTACATAGCTCCGAATAAATCGTGACATTAAATTAACGAAAGTAATAAGAGTGACGAGTGAGCAAATGGAATACCACAGACTAACACAAGAATGCCTAAATGCATGTCGTACCTTCCCACTGTGAGACCGACGCAGTCCCGAGGGGAGAAACGAGAACAGAAGCCGATAGCAGAACCGTGTTAAGCTAGAAGGTCCTACGATAAGGGACGGACTGGACACCCACGTCGCCAGCCTATCTCTAAGACTACCACCCGCACGTTTTAGCGTGAGACATTTTTGCGTCTCTGTTACGTCAAGGACCAGCCCCCAGCCCATGTTAAAAGCTAGAGCCCTCCAGAAAAACAGTATAGATCTTACGATAACACAAAAGGGCCACTACCACCCGCAAGTTTTAGCGTGAGACTTTTTCGCGTGTCTGTTACATTAGGACCACCCCCGAGCCCATGTTAAAAGATAGAGCCCTCCAGAAGAACAGTATAGATCTTACGATAACGCTAAAAGGACCACACCAGCTGCAGGTTTTAGCGTGAGACTTTTTCGCGTCTCTGTTACGTTGCAAACTTTGAAAACATTGCCCCACCACGAAAAGTATAACGTTTCTCATTGGATGGACAGAATTTTTGTAGGCGGAGCTTAAGGTTAACATTGAGACCCTGATTGGTCAGATGAAAACATAGCCATATAGTTTTTTTAAACCAACTTCGGTAAATTGTAGTAAGGAGAAGTTAGGGGAGAGTTGCTTCCGAGACGGTGAGAGGAGCGGAGCTGTGCTGCCCGCCGTCGCCTTGACGCTGCCTAAACACCGACAAGGTAATGAAAGCACGTGGTGCCGCATTTTTGAGCGCATAAAACTTCACTCAGAGCTGCAGAAGTCTCATCTGTTACACCCCCTTTTTTGCCTAATTCTAGTATCGATCGTAAATTAAAGCTCATGGTGTTCACATTCGCCACTTGAAGTAAAAATCTGAAACGCGATGATTTTTCTGTTATATAGTTATTGAGAAGCCACGTCAGCCACTGTAATTTAAGACAAGTTAGATAAGTAATTAAAGATAACTGAGGGTTACTGTAGACCATTTTGATAGTTTTCTCTTTTGTGAAACTTAATTTAAACCTAGATTATAGACGTGATATGGCATAGGTCATCCTTAGATCCATTGTAGAACTTGGAAACCCATTCAGGGAATATTCGTTCACATTTTTGTTGAATGCATTTGGTTTTTACCGTCCTGTATTAAAACATCTCCTTTTTATCAATAGTGCAATTTATAAACAATGTTTTGTGAGTAGAATAAAATTTCCAATGGTAAACTTAACTGCTTTTTCGACGTAATTTTACCAGCTAACTAAAAATAGGAAAGCCTTGATCCCCTTCCAGTAAATTTAGTTAGTATTAAGATTCATTTACAGGGAGTGCAGTGTTGCTGACGCTGAGATCATTAAGTATTTGGTTATATCATCGCTAGTCCCACTAAACTCTTCTGAATTCTACATGTCATGTGTGGTCTGGCGTCTCCTTACCTGCAACAGGTCCCTTGTTCAAACTAGTCAATTCCCTAAAAACACGCTCAGAGCGCCGTTGCGCGAAAATGGTAGGAAGATACGATATAGAACAAACAGACACCACCATGAATGTTTAGAGTTTGCTCTCAGTAAACCAATAAATTATTTAAAACTTTAATCACGTACTTCTCCTATTACGGTGTGTATGCACAATAAGCAAAAGTTTATTTCAGTTATTTCATTGTTTCCAGTGTTAATGACATCGAGAATATTATATGCATATGTCAGTGAAGCTATATCGATAGACTAGAAGGTAGTCCAATTGTAGTATCTTCTTCAATTAGAGCGTAAATGATGCAGATTCCAAAAGCTAGCAATTTATTGTACTTTTGTCTCTATTGAAGGCATTCACAGCTTCACTACTGGGAACTAGTGACGGTCAGCTGTTCTGATTCCATGAAATTTTATATAAAAGATTCTTCTAATTTCATGGATGTAAATTCAATGAGGCATTAACAGAAATTGTTCTACCATATGTAGTGTATGTCTGTTGTACTTTCCGGTCTGCTTTGGTCTGTTTTGACTCTATTTGGTCCTAAGAACGCTGGGAACTGATTCCATCTGAACGTCACAATAGTGTAATCAAATAACTACTGTAGTATTTAACTACCAATTGTCGGAAAGGTTTTGATCTTCTTCAGTCTTTTGAAATTACCGACGTATTTTCTGTGGGGAGATCTGTGGATCCAGATTTGAGACACAGCAACTGATTTTGTATTCCTACGAATAATCATTTCCGTAGAGGTAATGGTCGTTATACTTAATGCAGTGGGTCACTACGAACGTGGAAACTATAGTTAATGAAAAACCTTTGTTATAACTTTTCAGTGTCACCTTTACATGCTGTGAAAAAGCGATGAATGTTAAAGATTTCTCAAAACCATCCATAGAGTGTGTCAAATTATTTAACTGATCCTAAATAAGATTGAAAAACCTGAAAGAAAAACAAATCTCACTTCTTCTTATGCGCAACTTGTATTTTCAAACAAACAAGATGCACAAACAGGAAAATAAGTAGGCGATGCTCAACATATGGGCTCTGAAATATGAAACTAACAGTTCACACTACAGTAAAAAGTGACACTTAAATCTGTAAGTTTCATCGTCAGCACAGGACAAGGGCCAGGAAGCTAAGCATCAGAACATCAGGAAGAGAATGATAAGAATATAAAGTGCTCTGTTCCTAACTCAAGCTCACTTTGCATGGTGGTAGAAAGATTAAACATACCGAGTTTTAACAGTTTTTCACTGTCTGCTGACGAATCACACGCAATGTCTACACAGGGAGGGATTGCACAGAATTGGCTCAACAGAAAATACTGTTGTGAAGATGCTAAGTTCTGACGGTTGGTGGGAACGGAAAGGCAGATTTCTTGTTGGAACCCAAGATGAGTAGGGATTTGCTACATCTCATGTTGGAGGCTGAAGCCTCGTGAGGGATTAACTAGTGGAATCTGCAGCTTCAGAATACACCGAGCAGGCCCTGGGAACCTTAATATGTTGTTATCCCACATGACAGTGATCACAGATAGTCCCGGAATTCACTATCTTTCGTGAGAAGCTCTTATCCATAGAGTCGTGGAGCTGTTTACACTAGTCCTGTTATAGATGTTTTCAGCAAATGATAGTTTACAGATGATAAGCAGCTGCCAGCAGCAAGTCGTACACTCTTAGCTCACTTATTTGTTACAAAGTTTAGTTCTTAATTTCTTTGCGTGTTTTTGGATTCTTGCATTGTTTAATTCATAAATTTCGGGCAGATTATAGTATTTGAGAGTTGTAGGATCGCGCTTTAGTACCTGACTATTGAAAATTCGCGTAGTCGTCTGTCTTCTGTTTTTGTTTTGAACGGCCAGTGTCGGTTGGGCACAGCCAGTGCGCTCCCTGCCGCCGTTGGATAAGCAACTGCCAGCAGCAATTCGTATACTCTTAGCTCACTTATTTGTTACATGGTTTAATTCTTAATTTCTTTGTGTGTTTCTGGGTACTTGCATTGTTTAATTCATAAATTTCGGGCGTATTATAGTATATGAGAGTTGTAGCATCGCGCTTTAGTACCTGAATAGTGTAAAATCGCGTAGTCTCCTTCTGCCGCCGAGCTGTGTGTCAGAAGTGCGCAAGTAGCAGCATTACTGCATTTACTAGGCAATCTTGTATTTTAATAACCGTTTAAATTTTGTGTCGAATTGTTTGTGCTCTCTGTAGATTAGTTCAGACGATCTATGCACAACAGTTTTTAGCATGGATAGGGACTGCGACTGCTGTGTTCGGATGCGGGCTGAGTTGGCATCCCTTTGCTCCCAGCTTCAGGCAGTGGTGGCTTTGGTCACACAGCTTGAGGCTGTTGCCAATGGGCGTCACTGTGGGGGTCCGGATGAGGGTTTGTCGGGGACGGCCAGCTCGTCCCAAGCATCCCCCGATCGGATTACGACTGTGGTTGCCCGGGATACTGCCCGCATTGAGGTTGATCCCTCACCTGTGGCAGAGTGGGAGGTCGTCTCAAGGTGTGGCAGGGGGCGAAAGACATTCCGGAGGGCTGAACGGAAGGCCTCTCCAGTTTGTCTGACGAACCGGTTTCAGGCTCTGTCTCAGGCTGATACTGATCTTCAGCCGGACATGGCTGCTTGTCCTGTTCCAGAGGTTGCCCCTCAGTCTGCAAGATCTGGGCGGTCGCAGAGGGTGGGCTTACTGGTGGTTGGGAGCTCCAATGTCAGGCGCGTAATGGGGCCCCTAAAGGACATGGCAGCAAGAGAGTGGAAGAAAACCAATATGCACTCCGTGTGCGTACCGGGGGGAGTCATTCCAGATGTGGAAAGGGTCCTTCCGGATACCACGAAAGGTACAGCGTGCACCCATCTGCAGGTGGTCGCTCATGTCGGCACCAATGGCGTGTGTCGCTATGGATCGGTGGAAATCCTCTCTGGCTTCCGGCGGCTATATGATTCGGTGAAGACTGCCAGTCTCGCTAGCGGGATGAAATCAGAGCTCACCATCTGCAGCATCGTCGACAGGACTGACTGCGGAACTTTGCTACAGAGCCGAGTGGAGGTTCTGAATCAGAGGCTGAGACGGTTCTACGACCGTGTGGGCTGCAGATTCCTCGACGTGCGTCATAGGGTGGTGGGGTTTCGGGTTCCGCTGGATAGGTCAGGAGTCCACTACACACAGCAGGAGGTTACACGGGTAGCAGGGGTTGTGTGGTGTGGACTGGGCGGTTTTTTAGGTTAGATGGCCTCGGGCAAGTACAGAAAGGGCAACAGCCTCAAAGGGTGCGGGATAAAGTCAGGACATGCGGGGACCAAGCAGCAATCAGTATTGTAATTGTAAACTGTCGAAGCTGCATTGGTAAAGTACCGGAAATTCAAGCGCTGATAGAAATCACTGAAGCTGAAATCGTTATAGGTACGGAAAGCTGGCTGAAACCAGAGATAAATTCTGCCGAAATTTTGAAAAAGGCACATACGGTGTTTAGAAAGGATAGGTTGCATGCAACCGGAGGTAGCGTGTTAGTCGCTGTTGGTAGTAGTTTATCCTGTAGTGAAGTAGAAGTGGATACTTCCTGTGAATTATTATGGGTGGAGGTTACATTCAACAACCAAGATAGGTTAATAATTGGCTCCTTTTATCGACCTCCCGACTCAGTAGCATTAGTGGCAGAACAACTGAGAGAAAATCTGGAATACATTTCACTTAAATTTCTTCAGCATGTTATAGTCTTAGATGGAGATTTCAATTTACCAGATATAGATGGGACACTCAGATGTTTGGGACTGGTGGTAGGGTCAGAGCATCGAGTGACATTACACTGAGCGCACATCCGAAAATTACCTGGAGCAATTAAACAGAGAACCGACTCGTGGAGATACCATTTTGGACCTATGATAACAAACAGACCCGAACTCTGTAAGCGCAGAACAGGGAATCAGTGATCATAAGGCCTTTGCAGCATCCCTGAATATGGAAGTAAATAGGAATATAAAAAAAGGGAGTAAGGTTTATCTGTTTAGCAGAGTAATAGAAGACAGATTTTAGACTACCTAACAGATCATAACGAAAATTTCTGTTCCGACTCTGACAATGTAGAGTGTTTATGGAAAACGTTCAAGGCAACCTAAAATGCGTTTTAGATAGGTACGTTCTGAGAAAAACTGTGAGGGACGGGAAAAACCCACCGTGGTTCTACAACAAAGTTAGGAAACTACTGCGAAAGCAAAGAGAGCTTCACTGCAAGTTTAAACGCAGCCAAAACCTCTCAGACAAACAGAAGCTAAACGATGTCAAAGTTAGCGTAAGGTGGGCTATGCGTGAAGTGTTCAGTGAATTCGAAAGTAAAATTCTATGTACCGATTTGACAGAAAATGGTTAACATGGCTCTGACCACAATGGGAATTATCGTCTATGGTCATCAGTCCCCTGAAACTAAGAAATACTTTAACCTAACTAGCCTAAGGGCATCACACAACACCCAGTCATCACGAGGCAGAGAAAATCCCTGACTCCGCCGGGAATCGAACCCAAGAACCCGGGCGTGGGAAGCGAAAACACTACCGCACGACCATGAGCTGCGGAGTGACATAAAATCCTAGGAAGTTCTGGTCTTACGTTAAATCTGTAAGCGGATCCAAACAGCATATCCAGACACTCCGCGATGATGACGGCATTGAAACAGAGGATGACACGCGTAAAGCTGAAATACTAAACAGCTTTTTCCAAAGCTGTTTCACAGAGGAAGGCCGCACTGCAGTTCCTGCTCTAAATCCTCGCACAAACGAAAAAATGATTGACGTCGAAATAAGTGTTCAAGGAATAGAAAAGCAACTGAAATCACTCAACAGAGGAAAGTCTACTGGACCTGAAGGGATACCAATTCGATTCTACACAGAGTACGTGAAAGAACTTGCCCCCCTTCTAACAGCCGTGTACCGCAAGTCTCTAGAGGAACGGAAGGTTCCAAATGATTGGAAAAGAGCACAGGTAGTCCAGTCTTCAAGAAGGGTCGTCGAGCAGATGCGCAAAACTATAGACCTATATCTCTGACGTCGATCTGTTTTTTGCTCGAGTATCATGTCGTTTTTGGAAACCCAGAATCTACTCTGTAGGAATCAACATGGATTCCGGAAGCAGCGATCGTGTGAGACCCAACTCGCTTTATTTGTAAATGAGACCCAGAAAATATTAGACACAGGCTCCCAGGTAGATGCTATTTTTCTTGACTTCCGGAAGGCGTTCGATACAGTTCCACACTGTTGCCTGACAAACAAAGTAAGAGACTACGGTATATCAGACCAGCTGTGTGGCTGGATTGAAGAATTTTTAGCAAACAGAACACAGCATGTTGTTATCAATGGAGAGACGTCTACAGACGTTAAAGTAAACTCTGGCGTGCCACAGGAGAGTGTTATGGGACCATTGCTTTTCACAATGTATATAAATGACCTAGTAGAGAGTGTCGGAAGTTCCATGCGGCTTTTCGCGAATGACGCTGTAGTATACAGAGAAGTTGCAGTGTTAGAAAAAAGCAGCGAAATACAGGGAGATCTGCAGCGGATAGGCACTTGGTGCAGGGAGTGGCAACTGACCCTTAACATAGACAAATGTAATGTATTGCGAATTCATAGAAAGAAGGATCCTTTATTGTATGATTATATGATAGCGGAACCAACATTGGTAGCAGTTACTTCTGTAAAATATCTTCGAGTGTGCATGCGAAACTATTTGAAGTGGAATGATCATATGAAATTAATTGTTGGTAAGGCGGGTACCAGGTTGAGATTCATTGGGAGAGTGCTTAGGAAATGTCCATTAGCAAAGGAGGGAGCTTACAAAACACTCGTTCGACCTATACTTAAGTATTGTTCATCAGTTTCGGATCCGTACCAGGTCGGTTTGACGGAGGTGATAGAGAAGATCCAAGGTGGAGCGGCGCGTTTCGACACAGGGTTATTTGGTAACCGTGATAGCGTTACGGAGATGTTTAGCAAACTCAAGTGGCAGACTCTGCAAGAGAGGCGCTCTGCATCGCGGTGTAGCTTGCTGTCCAGCTTTCGAGATGGTGCGTTTCTGGATGAGGTATCGAATATATTGCTTCCCCCTACTTATACCTCCCGTGGAGATCACGAATGTAAAATTAGAGAGATTCGAGCGCTCACGGAGGCTTTCCGGCAGTCGTTCTTCCCGCGATCCATACGTGACTGGAACAGGAAAGGTAGGTAATGACAGTGGCACGTAAAGTGCCCTCCACCACACACCGTTGGGTGGCCTGCGGAGTATAAATGTATATGTAGATGTAGATGAACATGTGATGTTGTTATAGAAACATTACTGTTAACTCTTACAGCAGCAGAAATACTGAAGGAAGTAAGATTTTTGTAATGGAATGATATACATTTAAAATATGGAGACAGTGATACAACTGTTGTTACAGTTGTAGTTCATACTTTTCGTTTAAGTATTCGAGAAATATACCAAACTGAAACCCAGACAGCTGGGACCAACAGCCTGGGTGGATAAGGAGTAGTCATAATTTGTTACGGCTGCTTCTGGTTGTTTATGTATAACCTGTCCCACATCAATGAAGAGGAATTGGATGATATTTGTGGGCTACAAAGAGTGAATAGATGAATAAATGTACCTTGAAGCGGAATTAAGTCCGAGCTGGCCCAGCACGATGAGGTAGGTAACTGTGGCAGAGACGGCAGACACCAGCAGTCGTCTGTCAATCGGCAGCAGACCGGATGCAGTGAAGCGCAAGGTGGATCCCCGCTCCAGCTGGCTGAGGAAGGCCTTCACCTCCGGCTCTGCCCCTGCGAGACCCGCAGCCCTGCGTAGCAGAGTCGCTGCTCGTGCCTCCTGGTCCTGTAATGCTGAGGACGAGAGCGTCAGCGCCACCAGGTCAAACGCGTGTTGCACGAGCCAAACAACCGTGTAACTGATGGATGGGGTGACGAGCTTGTCCTCCACTAGCTCTGGGAGCTCCAAAGCAACAAGGACTTCGTAACTACTGTATATCGTGCCGAGGGCGCTGTATAACACATGGAAGGTAATCGCTGGTGACACGTGTGCTTGCAGCAGCTCTGCAGCACGCTGCAGCACCAGGTGGGCGTGCTGCAGCCGGCGCAGCTTGCCACTCAGGTCCTCGTGTGGTTCTTTCTGTTGCCAACCCAGGAGCAGCTGGGACAAACTGGGTTCTCCTAGACAAGACAGCGTCTGCACTAGACTGGCGTTCAAACTCTTTAATCGAGCCCAAAGTTCCAGCACTGACACTACAAACTGCGTTGTTATTGCACCATCACAGACTAACGCGTAGGAAATTACAAACAATTGTAGATTTGCATAACTTCCGAACTTGTGCGGAACCGTGTATACAGATGAAACGCCAATGATAAGTGCTACAGTTACATCCACAGCAAGGATAAGGTTCCTAGCATTCCTCGAACAGTGGAGAAAGCTTGAATCTACCAATTTGTCGGCAAGGTGGATCGCATTCAGAAAACCGGTGAAATGCGATAGTTTACTGATTGAGCAATGGAAGAATGTACTGAGACACCTCATATGAATGATAAATTTCACCAATAAGTCAGCGCAAATGGCCACTCTTGAAGAGTTAATGAACAAGTGCTTGTACCCAATATAGATCTCCAACGCGACAACAGACAGTGCGATGATGAGCCATATTGATGATACCGTCAAAAATTTGGTGAATTTTTGCGTCAGTTTCGTGCTGAAACATCCAAAAAATTCTTGGTTGCAGCCAATCGGCGCAATTCCTTGAAACTGCCACATTCTATATATCCACGTTGTAGTAATGGAATATGTTGTGTCCTCCATTCTATTTCAACGAAGTAACTTTGTTTTCTGTGAGTGAGTACGTAGTCACTCTAGTGCTGCACAATTTATAAACTAATACTTATCTCCAGTGTAGGCATCAAATACGAAACATCACTGGAATAATCTTTTACAACAGTCTGTGTAAGTGAAGCTAGTTTAGCGTTCCGTTCACTAAGGAACTAATATGTATAACCACGAGAATCTACGGTTAACTTCGTAGTTGTCAGCGCTGTTACTTTATCGAGACGTTTCTGTGGTAAAGAAGACAAAGTGGATATTGATTCTCAGCAGGTCTGTACTCTGTTGCGCTGGTAATCAAGTAATGAACGTCTGTAATGTTTTTTCCGTTAAAATAGAAGGAAATAGCTCAAGCATTTTACTTGATGTTATCAGCCTTTGTTAACTCATTAGCCTACCGCAGGTGTCTTGCTACTACACCATGTTACGACTTTGGAAGTATAAATGGCTGATTCTGTGCAGTGCCTCATGTTTACTCATATTCCAAAGTGATTCACATTCAAAGTTTTGAAGCTAGCGTATCTTTACCCTTATTTGAACACAACGAATTTAAAATCGGACAACGTTTGTTTGTAATGTTCTTTAATTTATGCATATCTATTTCCTGTGTAATAGGTCCGTGTTATGCACATAAACATGCTTTCTTACTCCATGAAGTCTCTGCATTGTTTTTCACAAGGTCTCTATAGGAAGTTATGGGAATGAAAGAACGTAGTGGCGGACCTCTCGTAAACCAGTAACTTCATATATAGCCAGACTTCACCCATGGGTTTCAAATGTGAGAAGATATATTATTTGATGCATCACCATTTAACAGAATCATACTGAGTAACCAAGCACAACAGAAAACATAAGCCATTTTTAAAAATTACATAGACATCTTTGATTAATCCTGTTACTACTAAAGTATGCAAGAAATATGGGAACTGATTCTAATCAGTTCGGTAGGTATCAACCTTTAGTAATGAGGTGGAGAATACTATGAAATATAATTAATTTTTTTTCAAGTATCAATTTCGTACTAAGTTATTCATATTGCATAATTTCACTGTGCAAACTGAGTATTCATTGCACTGATAAACAAAATAAAAACATATAAATACACACACACACACACACACACACACACACATATATATATATATATATATATATATATATATATATATATATATATATATGCTTGTCTCTAAGACTATGTGAAGTCAACATATATATATATATATATATATATATATATATATATATATATATATATATCACTATGTGAAGTCAACCGACACTCTGACAGTAGTAGTTTCACTAGAGCATTTACTGCTACAAGGACTAGTAATGAACAAGGCTGAAGGTATAATGCAGGCAGAAAATACGTATATACTCTCATGAAATATAAATTCCGATTTAAGGATATATTTGGCTTTGATATCTTGGCTGTAGATTTGATTTTGTGGCAAAACTTCTTTTACATTGTGATGAGGTGTCCAGTTGTAATTAACCAACATCGCTGCATTCCATCGACCCTACTAGTATAGATACGACATAGAAACGTCCTGGTGAGCATGTATGTCCCTGTCTGAACACAGGTCCTGGCGGTAGATATCCAGATATGAGTCAAGGTGATGAATATTGCAAGCCTGCTGTCTGTGCGTATTAATAAACTTCCGTGGAATATTCTCAACATTAGAAGACTCGTTTCATTGGAAGTCTGCTACGACTGATTGAATGCCACCCACCTATCTCTTTTAGTTCCTGTTAGTTTTCGAAATAGTTGTTAATAATGGCCGGCCGATGTGGCCGAGCGGTTTTAGGCGCTTCAGTCTGGAAGCGAACGACCGCTCCGGTCGCAGGTTCGAATCGTGCCTCGGGCATGGGTGTGTGTGATGTTCTTAGGTTAGTTAGGTTTAAGTAGTTCTAAGTTCTAGTTTACTGATAACCTCAGATGTTAAGTCCCATAGTGCTTACAGCCAGTTTTTTTTAATAATGATCTTCTTTAGTTGTCGACCTATGAATTTACTTCATTTTACTTTCGCCTACCTCAGCTCCGGAAACTATTTTCGGGGTTACCGAAAAGTATCTGCGCTTTCAAATATCGCTCGAAATTCTTCACAAACTTTTCTATTTCTGAAAGATCATTTACACTGTATCTGTTATTCACAGATAAATTGGTTCTAGTTGGTGTTCCCAGTCTGCATTCATATGAGAATACTGAATATTTTCAAATTTCCACAGAACTCTGTGCGAGGATTGCAGTAACGCTACCATACATCGGGCACGCAACAGGGGAATTTCTTTTAGGTTGTCAGTATATATAGCCGGTACTGACGCACACATGATTATGTTGTATAGTATACTGTCTCAAAACTTGTCTTAGACGAATCGATGAACACAGAAAAAACTAAAAATCATGTAGTCAGATAGTTCGTCAGCTTCATTATGTAAGCTTTACACAAGAACACAGTTTAACATATATCTACACCCCTCATATAATTTCCTGTAGTTATAAGCTTTAATTCATTTTTGTTTTCTGCTGTTTAAGTTAGAATGGCTTTGCCTGTTTGAAGAACGTGTTCAACTATACAGATATCAATCACTAATTCCTTGGCGTCATATGACGTTCTCTTCGTCTCATTATGTCTATGATTTAAATTTATGAACCATTTCATAAAACTAGAAGTGACACGTTTCTAGTGTTTTACAAATACACATACTTTATTATCTTTACAATAACAGAAACAAATAAATTCTGAAAAAGATTCCGATGTGTCAAAGAATCATCTTGAGGATCTAAATTAGAACAATGTCTGACCCATTTTTCTCATACATCCTCTTTCCTTTATTCTGCTTCATTATTACTGGTGTCGCTCATCCACTTACCTTGAAGTGAGCTTGGGACTCAAACGCACATCGAATGCCTATATCACTGGTTACTTACTGTGTAGAAGTTCTTTTCGTTATGAATTGTGGCCTCTCAGGACATTTCTTTAGGACATGTAACACTTACTGCGTACTACATTACACCGGCTCCTTGGACTACTACAACGTCGAAAAAAAATCGAACACGAAAAAGGAGTTATTCGACGTAAACTCGAATTTTCAATTCAATAAACTTTACCAACAGCTGTAAACTTTAAGATATTTTAATTTATTCCTAAAGAAACCAGTTTTGGCAATTCATTTTGCCATCTTCAGGCCTCATACGCTTTTTTCAAACAACGAACTTATCGTATAGCGTCATAAAATTGGATATCGTGAATTCCAATCTGAAGACACAAAGCAGTGAAGCTTTTAGTAAAAGCTCATTTTGAACCTGTACTATAAGCTTCACTGCTTTGTGTTTTTAGATTGGAATTCAGCATATCCAATTTTATGGCGCTGTACAATAATTTCATTAATTTGAAAAAAAAAAGCATATGGGGTCTGAAGATGGCAAAATGAATTACCGAAACTGGTTGCTTTCAGGTTCCTGGGGCTTCAGTCTGGAACTGCGTGACTGCTACGGTCGTAGGTTCGAATCCTGCCTCTGGCATGGATGTGTGTGATGTCCTTAGGTTAGTTAGGTTTAAGTAGTTCTAGGGGACTGATGACCTCAGATGTTATGTCCCATAGTGGTCAGAGCCATTTGAACCATAAGAATAAAATAAAATATCTTAACGTATATGGGTGTTGGTAAAGTTTATTGAATTGAACAAATACGTAGTAGCCAATGTCCCCTGGCCATAATGGACCAACAGGGTTTAAACTTAAGTTGGTGAGCTGGTTTCTATATCGCAGAGATGAAGTCTATTCACATTTCTAGCCGATCGCATTTCAGACGCGCTAGTAGCGGCACTATGATGATGGAAATCGGGTTTGCTTTGAACACACGCTGCAACGATCTTGACTGTTAGTCACATACGAGGTGGGAGGTGGTAAGCTGATGATAGTCAGCTATTACAAACACCTAACTGATTTTGAATGAAGTCGTGTAATTTGGCTACGCGGAGCTGACTGTCCCTTCTGCGATACTGTAGAAAGATTGGTAGAAATGTAGCCACGGTACATGATTGCTGACAGCGATGGTGACGAGAATGTACGGTCTGTTGAAGATCGGGCTCCAGACGGGCACGTGGCGCTGCAGAGAGGGAAAACATAGACGTCGACGTATGGCTCTGGCACGCATTGCATCCACAGTAGCAGTGTGATCAGCGGTTGGCACATCAGTGACACAACGAACAATCACGAATCGGTTACTTCAAGGAAAGACCCAAGTAGACGCCCCGTGGTGTGCATTCCACTGACCCCGAATCTCCGCCATTTGCAACTTCAGTGGTGTCGAGTGAGAGCTAACTGGAGGGCAGTGTGGAGGTCTGTTGTGTTTTCCGATGAAAGATGGTTCTACATCTGTTCCATTGGTTGCCGTGTGTTGGTTATAAGTCGGTCAGTTGAGGTGCTGTAACCAACCTGTCTGCGTATTACACACACAGAACATACACCTGCCATTTATGGTCTTGGATACAATTTCGTATGGCAGCAGGAACAGTCTCGTGGTTGTCCCACGCACCCTACCTACAAATTTATACGTCAGTCTGGTGATTCGGCAGATTGTGCTGCTATTCGTGAATATCGTCCTAAGGGGTGTTTTCCAACAGGATAACGCTCACGGTACATGCTCTACGAAGTGTCGACATATTGCGTTTTCCTTCTCGATCACCAGATTTTTCTCCAGTCGCGCACATATGGGGCGTCATCGGACGACAATTCCAACGTCATCCTTGAACAGCAGTATCCGTCTCCGTATTTACAGACCAAGTATCCAGGCATGGAATTCCATCCTTCAAACCGACATCCGGCACCTGTACAACGCATTGCAAGCACGTTTGTATGCTTTTATTCAACATTCTGGCTGTTACATCGGTTATTAATGTACCAGCATTCAGACTTGCAATGGCTTACCTCGTGTTTGCATTAACCTGTGACCTTGCAATGTCAATGACTTAAATATGTGATGTAGACAATTGTATTCCCAAAATTTCATTACTCTGTGTTAAATATTTTTTTGTTTGGCCTTTTTTCCGTTTTTGTATATACACAGTAAACTGCAGAACACAATAAGCTACATTAGTTTCAGGTTACTTCTTCATAGTGTGACTGTTCTGCAAGTGGTAGTACAACTCAGTTATAGTCTTTTGCACATTTACAGTACGTATGGTAATTTGTAAGATATTCGAAAATGTTAACATTACTGAATATGAGTTCACTGGGTGAAATATTAGTCACGCATTAAAAGAAGGCGCAGATCGATTTGTTGGTGTATACACATAGACTGCTGGACAGTCGTAGAAAGAACTGTGCACCGCACACAGCCATCTAGCATGGCATAAGAACAGTGCTCGTAAAAAGCTCTTAGTCCACATGGACCAGGAACAATCGTCGCTTCCTCTTAATGACAATCGGTTTCGTCAAACCGAACGGTAGTCTAATCTCGTCTTCGCGATCTCTATGTGAAAGATTCACGGGAAGATGTAGTACATTCCTAAAGTCATCAATAGAAAGTCGATTCTAAAAACTTTATGACTAAGCTGACATGGGATCCTTAGTGTCTGTCTTCAAGTTCCTGTCAGTTCAGGTTTCACAGCATTTCCATAACACTCTCCCATGAGTGAAACAAATGTGTGACCATTCGTGCTGCCCATCTTTGTATCAGATCAATGTCCCCTAGTAATCCTATTTACAAAGGGCCAGTACTTCATTATACATAACTGCATCGTGTTCAGAAAGGTGAGCGCTTCATTATACATAAGTCCACCGTCTTCGAAAAGTCTGAGGTTGCGATTAATATTGTTTGCAATGCCATTAACACACAACATGAACATCAAGGCACCCAACACACTTCCCTGGGCAACAACCAAAGTTATTATTATATCTGTCGAAGACACTCCATCCAATATAATGTTTTGTGTCCTCCCTACAAAAAATCATCAATTTAGTCACAAATTTCGATTGATACCTTTTGCTACTATGTATCTATCTGTTACTGAGTCAAATGCTTTTTGGAAGTCGAGGAATTGTGCAATTGCCTGACTGCCTGGATACATGGCTTTCAGTGTATCATGCGAGAAATGTGCGAGTTGGGTTTCACATGATTTATGTCTTCGGAATCCATGCTGGTTGGCACGGAAGAGACAGTTCTGTTGTAGAAGTTTCATTACATTTGAGCTCATAATATGTCCCAAGATTCGACGACAAACTGATGTCAAGAACATTAGATGGTAGTTTTGTGGATGACTTTTTCTGTCCTTCTTCTAGACGGGTTTGGCTTGTGTATTCGTCCAACTATTGTGCACTACTTTGGTAGATGGATATGTGGTAGATGGTAATTAAAATGAGGGCTAAAGCACCCATGAATTCAGTATAGAATCTCACATGGATGTTTTCGCACCACTGAGCTTCGTTCAACTTTAACTATTTCAGCTGTTTTCACTCATCTTTCCAGTGGCAAGTTGCTGCATTAGTCCTGCGTTTTCCTGTGTAAAGGAACATTTGAAAACGGCGTTAAGCATCTCCTCTTTTGCTTCTTTACCTTCAGGGTCAGTTCCTGTCTGAAGCGTGATGTACACTGACTTTGGTGGCTCTAACAGACTTAACATACAACCAGAATTTCTTCGAGTTCAGTGAAGGTCCTGCCAAAGTAGTCATTGGAAGCTTCACGCATTATTCTCTAGACAGTCAAACGCGCTTCATTAGAAATCTCTCTTATAGCTCTCTGCTTTGTTTTATGAGTATAATGCAACAGTCCTTGTTTCTCCAGGAGTTCCTTTACAGTGACAGTATACCATGGAGAGTCCCTTCAAACACGAACTATTCTGAATAAAGTGTTCTTGGCTTTCCAGCCGCGTCAACTCGAATAAAATCCTAGAGCTTTCGATGGCAATCTCTGCAATCGTCGTTAGGAGTTCACTGACTACCGCGGCTGCTACGGTTTCTCGCTTATATAGGCACGATGACATCAGCAGCAGCCAATCAGATCGATCCAATGTGGCGCGCGCGCGGATGTCGACCTGTGGAACTAGCGGAGCTATTGCCCGTGACAGCACCGGTCACGTTAGGTGGCGCCAGGGGCAGGCGCCACGTTTGAAACTGCCGCTCCTGCGTCGCGCATCTGTCTGCTTTCTTTTGATGTCCAACGCCCGTCCCCATGCTCTGCTGAGTGTGTATCCCTGGTCTCTGTTGAAATTGTTGTTGTTTAAACGAATCTCGGTCGCTTCCTTTATAATGGAGTCCCAATATGTAGACGTATGAGCCAGCACTTTTGTATTTTCGAACTGTATTTTATGTCCGTTTTCTAGGCAGTGCTCCGCTATGGCCGACTTGTCAAGCTTCCTTTGTTTTATACGGCGCTTGTGCTCCGTATAACGCCCCGCAACCTTGAGAATTGTTTGTCCAATATACATGCTGCCACATTCACAGGGTACACCATACACACTCGAAGAGCAAGGTCGTCCTCAACAGGGCGCAACATACCTCGTATCTTGGGGCCGGGCCGTAACACTGGTCTTAGCCCATGTTTCTGCAGCAGACGTTCTAACGTACTGCTAGTTGCTCCACAGAATGGCAGGAATACAGTCCGTTTGGCCTCTTCTATTGATTCACCAGGCCCTTGAAAGCGTTTGCGACGTCTCTTTTGCTGTATCCGTTTTCCCCGAAAACACTTTTAATTTCTGCAGTTCAGACTGTATGTGGTCGTCGTCAGAGATAATCTTCGCTTTATGAACCAACGTGTTCAGGGCAGCTTTCTTGTGTACAGGGTGGTGGAAACTATTGGCGTTCAAGTACTGATCAGTGTGTGTTGGTTTCCGGTACACCGAATGACCAAGCTAGCCTCGTGTCTTCGGCTCAACTAAAACATCCAAGAATGGTTGCTTGCCGTGCTTCTCCATCTCGACAGTAAATTTAATGTTGGGATGGACACCATTCATATGATCTACGAAAAGCCGTAGTGTATCTTCACCATAAGGCCATATCAGGAAGGTGTCATCAACGTGTCGTAGAAAGCTTAATGTCGTAATGTCGCAGTTTGCAGAGTCTGTTCCTCAAAATGCTCCATGAAGAAATTTGATACTGCTGGAGACGTTGGTGATCCCATGGCTGTGCGGTCTGATAATATTCATCGCAGTACAAAAAGTACGTTGTCGTTATGACGTGATGGAACAACTTGACGATTCCAGATATAAAATATTGGGCAGAAATATCCAAAGTATCTTGTATTGGCACCCTCGTAAAAAGTGACACAAAATCCAGGCTAACCATTAGGCAGTTTGGGCCTATCTTCATTCTCTTGAGCGTCTCAACAAATTTTTATGGGTTCACAACATGGTGTTCGCAATGTCCCAATTTTTGTGCTAATAATTTTGCCAGATGTTTAGCAAGTCTGCAGGCGGGCGAAGTGATTGCACTAACAATGGGCCTCAGAGAAACACTTTTCTTGTGTATCTTTGGTAATCCATAAAGCCTGGGAGGTCTGGCGACACGAGGCGTTAATTTCTTCACCACTTCATCTGGTAAGCCAGAAACTTTCAATAACTTCCCTGTCTTTCTGACAATGGCGTGTGGGGGGTCAAGACTAAGCTTCCGGTACGTGGCGTCTTCTTAGCATTGCCTAGAAAACGGACATAAAATACAGTTCGAAAATACAAAATTGTTGGCTTATGCGTCTACATATTGGGACTCCAATATAAAGGAAGCGGCCGAGATTCGTTTAAACAACAACAGTTTCAACGGAGACCGGGATACACACTCAGCAAGGCATGGGGACGTGCGTTGGATATCGAAAGAAAGCCGAGACAGATGCGCGACGCGAGGGCGGTAGTTTCAAACGTGGCGCCTGCCCCTGGCGCCAGCTGACGTCACCGGTGCTGCCAAGGGCAATAGCTCTGCTAGCTGCCCGGGTCGACTTACGCGCGCGCGACACATTGGATCGATCTGATTGGCTGCTGATGATGTAATCATGTCTATATTAGTGAGAAACGGCAGCAGCCCTGGCGGTCGCGTTCGGCAGTGTGTGGCGCGTAGGGACTCCTGTACGAGCTCTTAGTGCAGGGGCTCCACGTGCCACATGTTCGCCTCCTCCGCAGTTACCTGGCAGATCGGACTTGCCACGTGCGGGCCCAGACTGGGACGACCACCGACCGCCGCATCGGGGCAGGCGTGCCACCGCGGATACCCCGGAGACTGACCGCGTACAGCTGGCTCTGTACGCGGATGATGCTGCTGTCTTCAGGCGAAGTATGGGGCCCCATCTTCTGCAGCACAAACTCCAGCACGCATGCGTCAGTCTCGCCCGTTGGGCGGTCAGGTGGCGTCTCCGCTTTAAGGCATCGAAGACTCAAGCCCTCATTGTTAACCGCCGTCGCGTCCCCTTGGACCTCCGACCACCGACATTCTCCGGCAGTGCTGTTCCATGGAGCGACACCGCACGATACCTGGGCGTCACGCTCGACCGCCGTCTTATGTGGCGCCAACATATCGCGGATGTCAGACGAAAGGCTTCAGGAAGACTCATCTCCTGTACCCCCTCCTCAACCCGAGCTCATCGCTACCTCCTCACCTCGGGGTGACTCTCGTCAAGGCGCTGCTCCGCCCTGTCCTTGAGTACGCCGCGGTGGTATGGGGGAATGCTGCTGAAGATCACGTCCAGAAGCTGCAGACCCTGCGAAATCGAGCCCTCTGGCTTG
Organism: Schistocerca gregaria; assembly: GCF_023897955.1. Classification (NCBI taxonomy): domain Eukaryota; kingdom Metazoa; phylum Arthropoda; class Insecta; order Orthoptera; family Acrididae; genus Schistocerca; species Schistocerca gregaria. Next base: position 513,419,457 of record NC_064921.1, on the reverse strand, counting down.
CACTCCACTTGGATGGCAAGTTCCCTTCGGCGGTTCCACGGCCGGAGTACAACGACTGCGTGAACGTTTCCGCGAGACAGCGCAACTCTTCTACCAGAAGACGCAAGTTTCGCACAATCCGAAAATACGGGCGCTTGGGAGGAAAATTCACTTTAGAGCATCCACTCGATGGCCAGACCTGCTAGTCAACCGGATCGGCTAGCCAGTGACGACCTCCACTGACGGATCACCCAGAAGAGAAACATCCCACCAAGTCCTTACCTCTCACCAACTCAGACTCGGGAGGAGAAGCCGCAAGGCTGGACACTCCACACACACACGGGTTGAAGTCCCCTCCCACTGAATATCCGTGGCGAGAGGCCCAGCGGTCAGTGAACTCCTGACAACGATGGCGGAGATGGCCATCGAAAGCTCAAGGATTTTATTCGAAATGACGCTGCTGGAAAACCGAGAACGTTTTATTCATGTATGCCGTCGCGAAAGACTCCGAGGGCACGAGCTATTCTACTGGGTACATATCTGTTCAGTGTATGGTCAACTACTATTTTAAACTTGAGCCAGTTCCTCTACTTGCTCATGTCCTGAGCTAAATGTTTCAAGTTCCTCACTGAGGTCTGTCACTTTTGCTTCTTTACCTAGTTTACCGGACACTGAAATCTTTGTACTTGGTTTTGTTGCCGTTTATGCTTCAGTTATCATCGTTGATACAGCTGCCACATGGCTACTGTTATCAGCTTTGATGCAGATATCCTCAAACAGGTTAGATCTGTTTGTAGTCATTAAATCTACTGTATTTCTATCATGAGTGAGGTCTGAACCATCTGTTCTTGGGGTTTCCAGAGAACGCATTTATTAATGCTTCACAGGATATTTTGTAATGCCCGCCACTAACAATCTATAATTATCGCACTTGATAGTGGGGTGATTAAATTCTTGTCCGATGATTACAGTATGAGTGAGTAATTTATGTACAAGTGGTCTGACAGGATTTTTCTAAAGCTTTCAGTTACATCAGGAGTTGAATCTGCTGATAGGTAGAAGGATCGTATTTTCATGTCCACCCCTCATACTGAGCCTTGCCAAAACAATCTCAGATGTACCGTCAGTGTTTGTTCCGGTAAAGTTTAGTTTCTCGTCTCCAGCGACAAATATACCACCTAAATTTTCCATTAGCCTATCCATTCGATATACGCTTAAGTTTTCCCCAAAATTTTCAATGCTTGGTCTTTAACCAGATTTCTGCATATAGTAATATGTGAGCTTCGCTGAATTTTATGAGTGCTTCGAACTCTGATAATTTGTTTCGAAGTTTTTGAAAATTAACCACCAGGATTTTAAAACTCTCGTACCGAGTGCGGTGAAGAAGTGGATAGCACACTGGACTCGTATCCTGATTTAGTTTCCCGTTATTTTCCTAAATCACTTCAGGCAAATTCCGGGTTGGCCAAATGCCACGGCAGACTTCCTTCGCTATCATTCCCTAATCCGATGGGTCCAATGACTTTGCTGGTTGATCTACTTCTTCGAATCAAACAACCGGCCAACCAACCGAGCTTTCCCTTGTAGGTGGCATTTCTTACACTGACACTTTCCTCTCTCCTACGACTATCATTATCTGGAATGGGTAGAGAGTCACCTAACCTAAAAGAAACTTCTGTGCTCCCCATAGGCAGCTCTCTGGGTAGAAGCCTCTGATGCACACCTGACTCATTTCGGCAGACCATTGTGCTTCCAGCCGTATGGCGTATGTCTAGCCAGTCACAGTCTAGCTTTTCATAGAACCTTTGCAGTCTTTGCTTCAAGCTTTCCACTTAACTCACAACCAGGTAGCCAGAACCTGTTCTGGCGGCAACGCTGCAGATTGTGAGCTTGGCTGACGCTCCGCTCACCCAACATGAACCACTGTCTGCATCTGGTTGGACCCTGTCCCCTCAACTGCTGCCGGAATAGCTTCGTCAACATACTCAGTCAGAAATAAACAGACATATCAGATTCTAAACGATGTGTTGATATGTGCACTTTTCTGTCTGCTTCAGTTGTTAAGAATTTTATAACAGATAGTAATTACAAATGTTAATACATTTGTAAATTACATATTTAGAAGCGTGGTTTAATTTGCAATACGGTCCTGTATGTATCGAAATCATAAGATTCATTTAGTTTTCTGCTGTAAGGCACTTTAAGCACTTTTTCTGAATGTTACAATTTTTACTCTAACTTACTCTGAGCACCACCATAGATCGCTCAGCCAGTGCGCCGCCTGAGTTCCCGCGCTGCCCTTCCCACCTGGGATATACCCTGCCGACTGCTGCTTCTCACCAACCGGCCGTTTGCACCCAGCACCAAGTCCGGCTCACGTGGCCGGGCCACACCACGGCCACTTGCGGGCCACAAATTGCCACTGAAATATTCTACGCTCACAGGAATACCTTTCCGAACAGTTTCGTCATCCTGATAAAATCATCCATAAAGGGAGACGCCTTCTAATAGGGAAGACCACTTTCTTGTCAAATTCTCTTCATGCTCCACTCGTGTATCTCAAGTTGTGTATATTATAGTGCACGAATGCTTTATGGAAGGAAGTGGTTAGTCGAAGAAGAGTTGACTGCCTAAATGGAGACGAGTCCACCGTCTACCGGAGTAACATCCTACTAACAGTCCTTTCTTCCATTTTACTTAGCAACCCTGCACTTAGTTAAACAGGAAGCTGTTTTATCATCCACTTCTGTCCTAACCCTAAAACCACTCGCTTGATTTCAGTGCTTTTGAGCAATATGTTTGTTAACAGAATGTTGATATTAGTGAGTCTTAGTGGCTGGCTGTAGATTTTATTTTCTCTTCTTTTTACGTTCTGGGTGCTGGAAGACGACATATTTACCTCTGCCAGACGAAAATGTTGACATATGCCAATGGGTTAAACCATAGTGATCGCCCGCCGCATAGCGTGCTTATCCACATCTCCTAAACAGCACAGCAGCGTTATTCTCACCATGGATTCGAGATCAGCGTGCTAGATTTCCAGAGGTATGTGGCACAAAATACCTTCGTAAAGGTCACGGAATTCCCGTAAATTACGGGCTGCTATATTTTTGGCGTGTAGATGGCGCCAGGCAGCGCCCCAGATGATTTCCCTTAGGTTTTCCTAATGGGAGAATTTGATTACTAAGACATCAACGTGAGTACAGTGTCATGTCTCTCAAGCCACTGAGGCATGAGTCTGGCTTTCTAACATCGACACTTATTCTGCTGGAAGAAGACAGTGCCAATGGGGAAGACTTTAAGCAGAAAAAGATGCAGGTAATACGCAGTAATATTTACATAGTCCGTAGCTTTGATTGCTACCACAGGATCTACAAAGTCCCAGGTAAATGCCCCCTAAATGTAATACTTTCCCACCGCTTGATCCATGTTTCGAGCAGCCGTAACCCTAGATGAGAGCGTATCCAGACATGACCATCGGCATTGTGTTGCAAGAAACGTGGTTCGTCATAGAAAGCAACATCTGTAGTTTGCCTGAAACTGTTGTGAGACGACGCGGCCGAATAAATGCACATTTGCTAACTTTTCTTATGTCCTGACCACACTTTTACTTTTCCACCAACTTAACGCGTTTCGACTTTACGTCACATTCAAAGGCAGTGTTGTGTTTAGATGATGATGAGTATGAAGCTGGCTTGTGGGGTAGTCAACATCGTGGTCATCAGTGCCCGTAGAAGTTCAAAATCTTCCCATTTCCAGTGTCCGTACGTCCAGAATGATGATGAGATGATGAGTACAAGACAAACATCCAGTGCCCGGGAGGAAATATCCCCAACGCAGTTGGGAATCGAATCTGGGACCCCGTGATACTCTTATGTCAGTTATATGTCAATTTGCACTTGTCTGATGATAGAGAATGCTTACGTGATACAGTGTATCTACGAGCAATTGTATATGACTAACATAACGCTGCCTTTGACAATAATGTAAAGTCGAAACCCGTAACGTTGGTGGGAAAATAACAGTGTGGTCAAGACATAAGAAAAGTTATCAAAAGGAGGCAACGTGTTCCCATTCACCCGCTGTCAGATATTCATGATTACTAGCCGACAACAAAAGTATCTGACTGTGGTGTTGGGTCAGTGTGAGTGGATGTAGTGTTCCCAGGTGCTGCGACATAACAATCTGCCCATTCTCAAACTGATTATGACCCTAGGTTTCTTCACCTGTAGTGTGTATTGGGAATGATTCCTCATTCCTCTATACTCGTCTTATATAATTTTCTCACTACACAACTTCTATTCGCAGTGGGCTTTTGTCATGATTTTGTAGCTCCGCTACTAAATGTACTCCAAAGTTAAAGAATGCAAATACGCGGAACGGCTGAAGTCGCATGAGCGACATAAGGTTGGTTGGTTTTTGGGGAAGGAGACCAGACAGCGTGGTCATCGGTCTCATCGGATTAGGGAAGGATGGGGAAGGAAGTCGGCCGTGCCCTTTGAAAGGAACCATCCTGGCATTTGCCTAGAGTGATTTAGGGAAAGCACGGAAAACCTAAATCAGGATGGGCGGACGCGGCATTGAACCGCCATCCTTCCGAATGCGAGTCCAGTGTCTACAAGATTCGTAGTAAGGAGAGGGGGGGGGGGGGGGTGAGGGTTTTTAAACCGTGGGATTTATAGTGTTTATACTGGTCATTTAAGTACTGGCGAAGTGAAGGATGTGCGAGTGATGTTGATTATTTCGGGTGTGTGACTGGCGGATGCTGTCACCGGCAGCAATTCACTCGTCTAAGTTTGCATCTTCACAGTCTCTCGTTACGATTACCGCTGAAACGGTCAACATACTAATTCTTCTTATAACATTATGATATTCATCCCTTCTTTCTTGAAGGAAAGGAAACATCGTCCATCTTGGTGATAGAGAATACAGCATAATAGAATCACATTTATCATCTTGAATTTTATATTGCATCTTTTCCTAGCACAGTGATCCAATAGTTATTAAATGACATATGCTTTATGGGTGAACCGAAATAAGATCTGTCACAACTGCACCCCTCACCTCCCCCCCCCCCCCCCCATATATACTGTATACTGGATTTCAGCATAATTACTTGACGACAGTATACAGTAGAGGTGCATTTTACTAACATACATAACAAAAATAAACAAATTTCATGTGAAAGTACCACTTACTTTACTTTTTGGCCTGATGGGGATCAAATCCCTCAATTTGTGGCCAGATTTAAACGTTATTTATTCCCTGCACGTGTCAGCTTTATTTATATTACGATTGGTTTACATGTAATTTACAATACTTTAAAGGTTCACTTTACGAACGATCATGACTCCAAAAACGACACGTCTGAATTGGTCTTAATTATTAAGGTGTAACCACCATCCATAGTTTGCGCAGCCGCAACTCCACACGTCAAGCGGTGTTCGTTGTGCGCGTACCATCGATGCAACAGTGGAGAACAGTTCAAACTCAGGTCTCTAACTTTCTAGAGGACGACAAACTGCACGTCGTTATAGTGTCCAGAGCGTGTCTCCGTAGGATAAGTGCACGTTGATCTGTATTTAGTTAAGAAGTTCGATGCCGCGGTCGAGAAGCTACAAAGTTCCGGCCATGGCCATATACACCATGTCGTCCGTCACATAGTTGTGTCCAAAAGACCATCCGGTACCATCGGCACCACGTCGGCAGCTCCCCATTTTCCTGGTAAGTTCGTAAATTACTCACTTTAATTCCTCCTTCGTAGTAAAGTTCGGTGTCCAACGCCACTACAAAGGGCACTTAGGACGTCTTCGTCAATGTAGGCACACACTCGTTCCATCAGTGCTTCATACTAGTGAGTATTCTTCATTTAACACACGTGCTTTTTATTTCGTGTATGTTACACAACCGTTTCATATAGTTTTCCTTACGTGTCTTTGTACAAATGCGTAAAATTTTTCATGATATACGTCAAGAAGCTAAATAACGACATGCTAATGCTGCTTCTTGTAACTGTACATAAGTATCATTTTAATACCAGCTGGCGGGCGAGGTCTCGTACATTTCACTTAGATATAAGTTAAGGCACGAATTTTTCACATCATTTTCGATGTTTCGAAAACAGTACTTAAATACAAGTGAACAGTATTTAAGAAGTTGTTCTGGCTTTCAAAATTCATAAGGCCACATTTCAGTGACAACTTATTTCCTATTAAATCTCTTCATTAATAAATCAGTTATGTTTACAACTTTTATAATGAGATAGTACCCGCTTTAACATTTAAATTCATAACGCAGTGTTTGTTTACATGAATAATTTGCAAAACATGTAACACCTCAGGTGTGAAAAAAATACACATTTATGTAATCTGATGATTTGCGTGGCTATGTGGTGTCCCTTTTGCGATGTTTAAGAATAATGCTTGCGAAGTGTGTATAAAAATATTGAATAAGACCAAAAAGACCAGAGTGAAAGTCAATGCTGAAAAAAATATAAAATTAGAGTAAAGTGGAGCAAGACTGCGCACTTAAGGTTTAAATAGCGATATACTGAAGGAAACGTCACAGATTACAATTGTATTTTAACTGGCATTTCATCTGAATTTTGCCTGTTATATGACAGAGTCCGAAAATCATAGAAACAATTTAAACTGTAATTCGCACTTAGTAAAAATAGTAATGCAAATGCGCAGTCTTACCCGACCGTGGGGTAAAAGTGCGTTTCTAGTGGGGTAAATTTGCTCATTATTATCAAATGAGAGATACATATGAGTCATTTAGTTCTTCATCTTTTAATTTATTTATAGCGTACATAAGCGTAATATGCCCTGTTTCTCAGCATATAACAGTTACTGTTGATACAATATTTGACCTAATGAACAAATCTGGGCTTGTCATCAAAAACATGCTAAAATATTCCTGTTGGACGAAAACCTTTTTAACAGAGATCACAAATGAAATGTCCATAACCTTCATAACAACAGCAGGATTGATGCCACCACTCCTCGCACTTGAGACATTGAATCCAATCTTCTGTTGGTGGATTATTGTATTTTTCAGTACAGCCTGGACAGTGAAAAGTTTGTGAATTTTCTCTAGACGTATTTAAGTATTGCTTTGCTTTCTTTTTGTTTGCTTGACCAGAATCAAACAGTTTCCTCTTTGGTTTCTTTATTTCTTGTTATGTTGATTGGGATTACAGTTTCTTCTTGAATGGAGTCCCAGATACTATTTCTGACTTCTTTCCTTTCTTCTGTCTTTCTTGGTAACCTTTTCTTCTTGGCAAAAGAGTTATTTCTGTTGGGGAAACGTAGGTACTTGGTCCTGGTTGTGGTTCATTTTTAGATGTCTTTGAACTTTGGCTCTGGAGAGATCCAGTTTCGACTGTGGATGCATCATTAAATTTGTCACTTTGGTCTGTAACAGTCCAAGGCAGGAAATCTTCCTTGGTGAATAGGTGACGATCGATTGCATAAATGCCACATATCTTGAACTCCTTTGTTGCCTTTGTCATTGTAGCCATCCTTTGATAAGCGTTTCCAAACAATTCAGCGATACATTCTTGCATAATTAGATATCCAGGGTGGTTAATGAGCCACTGGTCACATTCCTGTGAATAAAAGACCCTCAGTGGCTTGAAAAAGTAGCGATCCAGTGGCTGCATTTTGTGGCTGCTGTGTTGAGGAATGGTAATCACGTGAATGTTATGGTCCCTGCGGTAAAGAACGGCGTTCAGACTCAAATTTGACGAATGATTGTCCAAAATTAACAAGACTGAATTCTATTCTGTTGGCTGTGTATGCTTTCCAAAATGTTGTAGCCATGTGAGATAAAATCTTAGTTGATGTATCCAGTGTCCGAACACATCATTAGTGACCCAGGAGGGGCACCGTTCTTCAAACTCTCCTTCGTCCTTTTATGAGGAAATATTATTCCTCGAGGGATGTAACTCCGCCCAGCTCCCATACAACATACTACCGTTATCAGCTGACCATGTGCTTCTTGCCGCTTGTTGAAATCACTTTCGAAACTTTGTTAGGGACAGTTGGATGCAATTCCTGACTCATCCATGTTATATATGCGATGAGGTTCAGATTTATATATCTCCATCAGCGACGAAAGATTATCAAAGAAGATGCTCGTTTGCTGCTTGCTGAACCCCATCACACGTCCGAGACTAGTTTTCTGTGGGATCCGAAAGCTGAGATTTCGTCTCTGCAGGAAATCATAAGCCCAGTCCTTTCCGGCCAACTTAGTGTTTTGTCAGATTTTCTTTTTATGTTATTCCTCTCAGAGTAGTAATGAACTAATCTTCTGAAATCTTTCAGAGTCATACCATAATAACATTTGTCCAAAGATCTGCAGTGTTCGGCGTGTTCGAGTTCCTGTTCATCATTAAAAGTTCTTACGAACCTTCCCAGTTTATTTACCACAAAACCCTAAAAAATGGGGGTGGGAGTATTAATTTTAAGCTTATACCTACGTAGGGAAAAGTTTTCAAAATAAAAAATATAGAGATAAAAGTATAATTGTAAGGGCCTCGTACCTCTTTAAGGCGATTAAGGGCAGCTTCACTTATTCCAATCTCCCTCGCTATTTGTCGTTTAGACTTACCATTTTTCAAGCCCTCTTTTGCAGCTTCCAGCATTTCTGAAGTGTATGTTTTCCGTTCGGTTTTCCTTTTGTAGAAGCTAAAATATAAACAAAGGATTGTTAGAGGATTAGTGTCGACGTATAATATCCACCTCAACGTTCATATATATTTCTAGGTCTATGAAAAAGCTGATAATTATAACGCACCCACCTGCAATGCGCAAACTTGCCCCGCACTACGACACTGCAACTTTTGACGGCACATGGAAACGCTTTGTAGGAATATAGATGTGTTAATATACGACAAGACTGACAATTCATCGTAGTACACAATGGAATAAAGTTATAATAGATAATCCCATTATTGCCTGAGTTATAGCTTATTTCCGGAACATGAAATGTTATATAAAAATAACGTAAAACAGTTCTTACCGCATTGCGCAGCCGTTAAAACCAGGACAACAATCAAACTACGACAGTAAAGGGTCAGCAGCAGAGGCTATTTCATGCCCTGCAGAGTAGCCAACTGCTGCATTACTAAAACTGAGATACAAGCCTTGCGCAGTCTTCCCCGCCGCGCAATCTTACACCACTCTACTCTATTTACAAAAACTTCGACATCGATACTACGGTAGTGAAAGACAATAACAATGATAAACAATATCTAAGTAAAGAATAGGGTGAAATAAAACATTTATATCTTTGTATAACTATAGAAGATGGAAAAGATAAGTTATTACTCGCTCTTCAGCTGTTTCTTATTCTCACGTTACTATTGTTAGATAGATATTGTGTGTAGCGTTGAACGCTAGCAGATGTTGTTTTTGTTCTTTCGATTAGACGATAAAAAATGTGTGAATCAGGTTATAGATCGAAATATTTGTGTAAAATTGGGTTCATTGTATTATTTCAAGAACATACATAGCCACTAATCGCAATGTTTTAATTGAAAAGGGAGAATAATTAATATTTTCCAGCTATCAAGAAGACGAAAGCAGTGATCGCTGACGGGCAACAATTAGCTGCCATTACACGGCAGACTTAATATTAACTTTTCTTACAGCTTTCCACAGGAGCAGAAGTGATAAAATCATTTTATAACATTATTTAATTTAAATCTGAACAGTTTCATGAGTTAATTTTGCAAGAGTTCAAATACTTCCAGAGATACCATTTGTCGTAGATCTGCGAACTTTGGCCTTGACTGTATTTGGATGAAAATCTGTTAAAATAATATTGTATAGTCCATCATTCATGTTACTCTTGCGTTTGTATTTGCAGATTGCTAATGAAAGGAGTAGAGACTTCACTCTTGCGTTTCCATCACAAGCAGGCACAACTACGCAGTTCAATGCCTCTCTCAAATCTACCAGGAGGTGGTCTACGAATCTACAGGCAGTTATAATAAGGAACGGAAAGGAGCATTTCCCGCCTCCTTCTGAAATATATCGTTTACACGTCACATAGTAAATGAGCAAACTCTCTTTGACCGTACCTCGTGTTTTGCGACAAACTATTTACTCAGTGTTTGCAGCACTGTAGATAAAGTTCTAACGTAATTATGGCATAAAAATTGCCCACGAAACTAATAGGTATGTTCCTAGACGAGGCACAATGTCATTACCCACCCTCATAGCTTATTCAGAGCATGAGCACATCCTTAGAATTATTCATTCTTTTATGATATATATAGATTTTCTACATAATGCTGCTTAGTTCGGTTAACATAATATAAATTTTTGTGTATATACTGTAAATAGTAACCTAGTGTATAGACATCTTCCCATAGTTAGATACCGAGCGAGGAGGCGCAGTGGTTAGCACACTGGACTCGCATTCGGGACCCATCCTGATTTAGGTTTACCGTGATTTCCCTAAACCGTTTGAGTCAAATGCCGGGATGGTTCCTTTGAAAGGGCACGGCTGATTTCCTTCCCAATCCTTCCCTAACCCGAGCTTGCGCTCCGTCTCTAATGACCTCGTTGTCGACGGGACGTTAAACACTAACCACCACCACCATAGTTAGTTCATTTTCTTTCCTTACATGTAAATATTTCGTTATCCTCATCCTATTTCCTTATATTAATTTCATTCTCATTATTTATTTTAGTAATCGGTTATATTCGTAATCTTTCTGGCGTAATCTACATGGTGTACAAACGCTAATGTTAACTGGGCGTTTAATGTGTTAAGCAGCGTGCTGGACTCGTTTTACCTTCGCGCATGCGCCATGGTGGCTGCCCTTTGATTCTACTGCGCTTACGCGTTGCCTGTCATTGCAGGTGCTACATCATTTATTTCTCCCTACCACATTTATCAATATGCGGTTGGAAAATCTATGTATTTTAGCAGTAATTCGCATCATGGCAATCAATTTCAGCTTATTACTGATTTTCACAACACGCTCTTGTCAGTTAACAATATCTTAAAGAACTAATGACTGACCGTATTTCTATTTACACACAAATAAATAACAAGAGAGAAACTTATGCTAAAACTAAGCGAAATATTTCCACTAAAGCATAGCAATTTCATGAGTTGGTTTAACCTTTTGACAAACCCAGTAAACATCCAAATTCCTTTAGATTCTTGTGTTGATAAAGGCCCTTGTTCTTTCCACTTATAGAGTTAGCTAGTCACTACGATCCTGGATGAGGGACTTGTGTAATTAGAAATGGGTCAGTGTATAGGAGTTACCATTTGCGGTTAAGTTTTCTATGTTTGGCAGACTTTGGGTGCATTCGCAGCAATACTTCTTGTCCTATAAGGAATTGTACAGTGCGCCCTAATCTTCTATTGTAGGACTTCTTTCTCTGCTCGGCTTTCCTCCTAGATTAATCAGGACTTCGCATATTTTTTCTTCGATTGATTTGTCTCTCTTATATATTTCAAGCCAGTGGTTTTTCCTACTCGTCTATTTCTCGTTTCTGAAACATTAATTCAGTTGGTGTAAGGCGTCTCGAAGTATGTGGCAAGTTATTAATGAGTTACTGACGCGGCGCGACGACATTTATCCATTTTGTACGTTTCTGTGATGTGGAGGAGCGTATAAGTCAATGAAATTCTTACACACTCTTCCAATGGGTTATACTTCTGGGTGGAATTATGATGCCTATGCGTCCTATATTATTTGTGGTAATGAGTTCCATACATCTGTTACCTGTCAAGTATGATGCATTATCAATTAACAGTATCTCTGGCTTCCCTACTCTTGGGAGATAGTCGTCTGTAACTCTTCTACACAGAATCAGGGGTCACTGACGTCACTACATACACCTTAACATGCTTGGAAAAAACAACATATAAAGCAATTACATACTTAACACATCCTTTTCCTTTTGGATAAGGTCTGGCAGCATCCAATCTAAAGGTTTTATGCCAACTATTGGATGCAGTTCAATTAATTTTCTTTTGTTGGAGTGTTGGTCTTCTGACAAGTGAAACATTTTAGAATTACTTGGAGAATTCCGAGCTGCATGTTGGGGAAGCAGCAGTAGATGTTTATCTTATTGTTGCATTCAGAAACACCATAATGGCCCCATACATTGTGAGTATAGAGCATGATCTCATCTACAAATTTTCCAGGTTTCTTGGTTAGGTGTCCGTCGGTAAAACAGAACGATTTTAGAAATAGTATAAAATTTTGTAATGTGATTACCGATATCTACTTCACATAGTTCGAGTCTTACCTTCTTTCAGTGTGGATTACTCTTCAGCAATTGCTCCAGCCTATTGCACATTCATACGTAATAGGGTTGGTGTATTTCGTCCTGCTTAAGTAGGACACGGATTTCAGAATTCTGTTCGGTGAGTTCTAGAAATTTATTTAACCCTTAGGGTAGCCTCGACAACGTGTCAGAAATTTTGTTTCCCTTTGATGTACACTACGTCTAAAATGAATTTCTGCAAGTAAAAATACCATCTAGCTATTCTTCTGTGCAGATATTTGCACGAAAAGAGAAAAGAAAGCACTTGGTGGTCACAGTAGACTTTTGTGTTTTCTCCACGAATAACATGCGAATTTCCGAAAAACTCACACCATAGAGAGAGTTTGGAGCTCCATTGCTGACTATGATCGCACGCATTCGGTAAGAGTTCTGCTTTCAAACCAATGTTGCTGGGTGTCTGTTGTTCATCTGCCTCGGTGATTTGGAATAGGCATGCCTCCAGAACATGCTAAGACGCACCAATGTTTAAACAAAATAGTTGTGATATGTGTGGGTGATACAATATATTTGTATTGAGTAGAGCTTCTTTCGTGTTTTCAAATTCGGTTTCACATTGATTGATCCATATCCATGGGTTATACTTCCGTAACAAGTCCAACAGAGTGTCGCTGTTAAACAAATGATCAGGAATAAATTTTCTAAAGAAAGATACTAAGCCCAGTGAAGTTTTGAGTTCGTTTTTGTTCTGATGTGGGGGAGAATGATTGCATCTATTTTCCCCACATCTGGAAAAATACCTTGGTATGTTATGTTGTTTCCTTGGAATTTGACAGTTGATTCCCAGATTCAGACTTGCTTAAATTGCCTGTAACACCGAATTCTGAGAATCATTATAGTACTTGTCCCAAAAGTCACAAATGCTCTTCCCAGTTCGGCTTTGCTACTAGCAAGTCATCCACGTAGACAGTGGCTTTATTAAGAGTCTGGTCCTGAAACTTTACCTAATATGGAACTAGATATACCTGCGCTCACATTTAAGCCCAAAGGCAAGACACAGTTCATAGCTTAACCCCCCCCCCCCTCCCACATACAAAGGGTGTGTACTTCGTACAGCGTTCATGGAGAGCTGTCAGCCAATACGATGCCTTTAAATCGGTTTTGGTAAGGTGCGAGTATTTGAATTTATGGAAATTTGGCAACTGTTCTTCTAAGTTGTCACGACGTGTCCTAATAGGAACAATAATCTCGTGTACACTCTGTGCGTCGAGTACAACCCTGATGCTGCTATCGGATTTGGCGGTAGCTAAAATAGGACTACAATATGGTACATATAGTGTTGTATGACACCCAAATGTGCCATCCTATCAATTTCCTTCCTCATTGTCTCGTTCTTGAACAAGGGTATGGGATGTGATGAAAAACAGAATTTTTCTTTCGATAAACGTCCATTTTATATGTGTACCCTTAACTGTTCGAATATATGCACATAACGAAGTAGTAATTACTGTAGCTCCTCCTTCCGCTCTTCCGACGAACAAATTGATTCACTTACCTTCTTTTCTACTGGTGCCAGTTTCACACTTCTTTCATGTGGCTGTTCGATAATTTGTGCATCACAGAACAATACATCTGAATAAGATAATTACACTCTAGTGTCTATATTTGTCAAAGGTCTGTTTTCTATTGCACAGGTTCTAATTAGATCTACTGATAACCTTTGTTTGCTAATTTTAAAGAAACACTTACCATATCCTACATTATGTGATCAAAAGTATACGGACACCCCCATAAATATACGTTTATTGGGTGCAGTGTGCTGCCACCTACTGTCAGATGCTCCATATCAGCGATCTAAGTAGTCATTAGACATCGTCAGAGAGCAGAATGGAGCGCTCCGAGGAACTCACGGACTTCGAACGTGGTCAGGTGATTGGGTGCCACGTGTGTCATACGTCTGTACGCAAGATTTTCACACTCCTAAACATCCCTAGGTCCACTGTTTCCGACCTGATAGTGAAGTGGAAACTTAAAGGGACACGTACAGCACAAAAACGTACAGGCCGGCCTCCTCTGTTGACTGACAGAGACCGCCGAGAGATGAAAAGGGTCGTAATGTGGAATAGGTAGACATCTATCCATACCATCACATAGGAATTCAAAACTGCATCAGGATCCTCTGCAAGTACTATGACAGTTAGGTGGGAGATGTGAAAACTTGGGTTTCATGGTCGAGCGGCTGCTCATTAGCCATACGTCAGGCCGGTAAATACCAAACGACGCCTCTATTGGTGTAAGGAGCGCCGGCCCCGGGTGGCCGAGCGATTCTAGGCGCTACAGCCTGGAACAGCCCGACCGCTACGGTCGCAGATTCTAATCCTGCCTCGGGCATGGCTGTGTGTGATATCCTTAGGTTAGTTAGGTTTAATGCTAAGTTCTAGGGGACTGATGACCTCAGAAGTTAAGTCCCATAGTGCTCAGAGCCATTTGGTGTAAGGAGCATAAACATTGGTCGATTGAATAATGGAAAAAACGTTGTGTGGAGTGACAAATCACGGTACACCATGTGGCGATACGATGGCAGGGTGTGCCCGGTGAACGTCATCTGCCAGCGTGTGTAGTGCCAAAAGAAAAATTCGGAGTTGGTAGTATTATGTTGTGGTCGTGTTTTTCATGGAGGAGGTTGTTGTTTTGCGTGGCATTCTTACATCACAGGCCTACATTGATTTTTTAAGCACCTTCTTGCTTCCCACTGTTGAAGAGGAATTTGGGCATGGCGATGGCATCATAATGCACGGCCTGTGACGGAGTTGTTATACGCCAATAACATCCCTGTAATTGACTGACCTGCACAGAGTCCTGACCTCAATCCTTCAGAACACGTTTGGGGTGTTTTGGAACGCCGACTTCGTGCCAGGCCTCACAAACCGACATCGATACACATCTTTAGTGCAGCACTCCGTGAAGAATGGGCTGCCATTACCCAAGAAACCTTCCTGCACCTGACTGAACCTATGCCTGCAAGAGTGGAAGCTGTCGTCACGGCTAAGTGGGCCATCACCATATTGAATTCCAGCATTACCGATGGAGGGCGCCATGAACTTGTAAGTTATTTTCAGCCAGGTGTCCGGATACTTTTGATTACATAGTGTATGTGAATGTGCCTTGTACTGTCGGAAGGTTTTCGTACCAGTAAGACAATTAATTAAAAGTTTTCCCACCACTAGAAAAAAGAAATCTTTTCGACAGTAATGGGTATTATCGCTTGAATGTCCACGCCTTTGGATTTCCTCCTTGCTGGAATCAAGATCCGACAGTTCTGCACAGGAAGTTAGGTATGTGTGTTTTCTTTTGTAACTCATTAAACAAGGCGTGTGAGATTAAATTTTTCAATGCACAGGTGTCCAGTACAATGTTCCTCTCTAAATTCGCTATCCTGGAATGTATTAAGTCCTGTAAAGATTCCCTTCTGTTCTCCTGCAAATTGTCCACATTTCCCTGACACAAGTCCTCGTTGATATCTACTTCTCGGTCATATCTCAGAAAATAATTACGAATTCATAGAGTGTAGGCTTTCACGAGAGGCGTCTTTATTAATTAAAACTTCAGGTCTAAGAGGCCCTAATCGAACAGTAGAAATTTTTCCTCCTGACATTTCGCTGCCGACTGCGGACAACATCTTCCAAGATGAGTCAACGGCCGGCTGCTTGGCCATGGAGGTCTCGTTTATATATAGCACACAGAGGAGACCACCACATGTCACTTGCTGTCGATAGTAAAACAGTCTCTGGCTAACATCATTACTCTCGATCAAAGGTGATCGATTATCACATCTTTAGTACAAAGTCGACCGCCATATCTTATTTAACGATAAGCCTTCTTCTTTTATGTTCAATTTATTGTGCTGTTTATAGATCTATATGGCTTCTCTGTACATACATGCATAATAATGCGATGTCTTAGCTAGCACACTTGTCTCTTTAAATTTTATTTCATGGTTACCGTCTTCAAAAATACGTTTCTCTACACCCGATCTGTCGGTGTTTCCCTGGCGACAGTTCCTTTTGTTGCAGTTAGGCGGCTATTAGCACTTTTGCAACTCCTGGGGTGTATAAACTTCCTTGCAGTTGTGGTAAGAAAAAACGGAAAGAAGTTTTCGTTAATAATTACGGATTAATTGACGCCCCCAATCCCGTTCCTCGATCTGCAAACGGGGGCTTATCGCGGCCTGTTTTGGTTTTCCTCCCTAATGTGGTTTTCACTTCGCCATTTGTGTCTTGCGATGCCAGTAAATGAAGTTCTCTTAGACCTTGACCTACTCCGATCGCATAATTGTTGTTCTGTTGTTTGTAGCTACCAGGAGGAGAGCTGCCTGACCATATAACACCGGTCGGCCCTTACCAATTATTAATTCGGTTATTACCACCTACCAGGATTACAATTTCAGTCTCTTGTCCGAAATCCCTCTGTTCGGTATTCGTTTGCCCATTATAATTAGGGTTGGGGTTTTCTTTGAAACCACGTTTGTGCAATTTGTTGCTCGGTTACCGTAGTTACCTCTTGTGTGTTTATTACTATGTGGGTGGTACAGGTGCTCACCGACTTTGGTTTTTTCCGTATTTACTACTTTGCGATCACTATTTCGCAGATGTTCGCTTGGTACATTACTCTTCTGGAGTTGCGACTCCTCATAAGTAAAATCTGTCGAATCCAGAGCAGATAAAAAGTGTCCTACATCATTCTCGGGTATTGTGACTAATTTTTCCTTGACATATGCCGGTAAGTGACTTTTGAGTATTTTTAGTAAATCCACGTGAGAGACTAGGTTTGTCCAATAGCTAGTTTTGCTTAGCTATTTTTGAAAAGCATTCTGTAGCCCCACGTGTTTATTACTGAATGGTTTTAGGTTAAATAACTCTCGCCGTAGACTCTCTTGGACTGCTACGGACCAGAATTTATTCAAGATGCCACTCACAAACTGTTCGTAAGTATGGCAGCGCTTGGCCATATCGGCTGCCCTTAATAAAGCATCGTATAGAGTATCTTTCCTCGAAAAATGCCGCTGTTGGAGGTCGGGTTCCCTTTCCTAACCAGATACAAGAAAAAAGTTTATTTAGCAAAATCAGATATAGCATGTTCCGAAAAAGCAACGAGGAGCTGGCAACAGTCACATGGTGAAGTACATCAGAATTAACAGAGAAATGTGTTTGCAAAAACAGACATAATGTCTTATGGGATAACAGCAATCAGTGATTTTATAATGTTACTTAAAATCCGTCTTGATTGCAAATTTTTTATTCATATGACCGGTTTCGGTTCATTCAGACTCATATTCAGATCTGATATTTCTGTTACAGAAGTAACCCGTCCAAATCCAGCAATTTTCACATACTACGTCACATGTGAAAATTGCTGGATTTGGACGGGTTACTCCTGTAACTGAAATAGTAGATGGTTCTGAATGAACCGAAACCGGTCATATGAATAAAAAATTTGCAATCAAGACGGATTTTAAGTAACATTAGAGAAATGTGTATTTCACTACCAGCTGTCGTAGTTCACAGAGTTGACTTCTGGGACATCAAACCCACATCCAGCATGGAACTATGGTTAGAATACCCGTCAGATCCCCTTTCTTTTACTTTTCAGACGTCGGTTCCCTAGTTCACGTCGTTGATAAACAGGATATCATCTTGTCACGTGGCGATAGCCTATGAGAAGGAAGTTGGATGCACTAAACTGCATGCAAGTGTCTTCTAAGTGCACAATGAAACACTCCCGATTAACATGACGTCGTTTTTTATCAACCGAAACAGCATTCCAGCTTTAATTTTGAGGTGACCGTGACTGAAAGGATTCAGCAGCTTCTGGAGTTCCTTCTAATCAGAGTGCGACTGCTCAACAATGTTCATACAAATGGTTTTGCAATACGCAGTACCAAGATGTTTTACACTGTTTGACATACGCATTCTATTTAGACACAGTATGAGGCAGACACTGCTTTTGTCTCACACTTTCAGTTACCGTTACAGGTCAGAATTTTTGGTACTGCGTCACACACTATAAGAGCGGTTAAAACACACAATCGTCACTACAGTGGGTGGCTGGCGTGGTTGAGGGAAACGTGAATAAACCTTTATAAAATACTTGTCAGGAATATCATATGTCACGAATCAATCATGTTCTGCCGAAGGTTAACCCACAGCAGTGGAGAGTTGTGGAGCCGGTGCGATTCGACCTGCAGCTCACAGCTCCGCCCTGACGCGACGGATTCAAAACTCGAACTTCACTCTACTCGCTTATCGCTAGCAACACTTGACAATCTATTTCCCTGCCATCGATCTTTGTAAGGCAAAAATGGGTTAATCGTCGGATAAGGAATCGCGGACTCTTTACTGCAACCATAACTGGTCCAGTCACTTCATGTAGGGCGGCTTCCCGACGCAGACGGAAACTACGAATACGTCGATATGCTTTTGGTGCTGTTTGCATTCGCTAACCAAGCTGCTACTGCAGCTGCCCGTGCATGTGCTCCAGTGTTCCTTCAGAGGCACGACTCCCACAGTGTGTTTTTCGTCGCCCGAAGCAGCACCTTTGGGAAACTGACTCTGCGAACATAAATGTGGACGTCAAACGTACAGAATGGAATAATCGTACGCAGCATTATGTGTGATCGTGTGTAGCCTGGCTATTGCTTTCCTTGCACCTCACTGCATAGAGACGATGTTACTATACCAACTGTTATTCGCTGTTTGCTTTATCTGTGTCATTGAGGGAATAAACTGGTCGTCTGCGTCTGTAAGAAGTTCATGTTATGCCTTAATGTTTAAATAAATGTAACAGTAACAGAAAGAAATACACAGGATACCGCATTGTTGAGGTGTAAATTGGATACAGTTTGATGCTTTGACTGTACATACACGGGTGGAGTACTATGCGTATACACGTTGCTTTTAGTGTCCCCACAAATAAAAATCTAGTGGACGTAAGAGCTGTACAGTAGTGATTCTAAGTTTTTCCAGTTGGTGTGTTTTTTACATGGATTTCCAGATTATTTCGGCTCTAGGGGCAGAGCTTATCACTGGCTCACTGTGCCAGAAGAACAACACTGATAAGCACAGTATGCTCAACAACGTTCTGTCTCGAACGCCGAAGTAATAAGGCACGCTTCAGCTAAAACCTGATTAATGTGACTGTCATGCAAGTACTAGTATTATAGCGCAACATCAAGCAATCTCTGACGCGTTTTATCTTATCGAACCACTCTATTTAAGCTCACGCCCAGGCCAAGTGACGGCAGCTTGCGAGTTTTAGCGTTTGGAGAGCCCAAAGAGTAAGTAATTCACAGCCTGTGGCGCTTAATTTCAGTATTTACCCTTCCGTTTTACGATCTGACTCGCGAAGACAACGATTGCTTCAGAATGTTACATACGCAACGTGATCACGAGATGAGTGCAGGATAAAACAATAGCGTAGCGTCCATCTCACCTCTACTAAAAAGAAGTTAAAGAAACATTAAGCCCCTCAGGGTAGGGACCAGGAGCATGATATTCCCTAGTGTGAGTGCTACTCTTAACATGTGGGATCCTCCTACAGCAGACTATGAGTTTCATGTATCATTTCGGAAACTTGACTGTTCAAATCGGGCGTTAACGCAGGTTATTTGATTAGACATACAGACGTCTACAGGTCAATGCTTAAAGTTCTTCACAGCGTTGGAGAGTAGCTTGAACAAAGTAGGGGCCACATGAGTCGAGAAAAATTCTTCTTATTCGTCTACATACCTAATTGAGACACATACGATTCGAAAAGTTATTTCTGATTATAATACTTAGTTTTATACATAGTTTAAATCGATGAACTCGGTTTTTTCGGGCTTCATGAATGAATGCTTGAGCCATATCAGTAGTCTCGGAAACGGACCAACTTAGTAGCGGTTTTGAATGAATTCAAAGCCATATATGTTTGTGACACAATGATCAGGCTATTTATGTGGATGTATTTGAGTAAATAAAAGAACTCAGAGGTAGATGTTCACCAGGCTTCAGCTCCAAACAACAAAGTCCCTTTCTGGAGGATAGTTACCATGTTAAGGAAGATGGAAATATATTTCTTTAGCAAGAGTCCCAGGCAATGAAGTATCTAAGTTTTCAGTATTGTATGTTAAGTTATAAGACGAAAATGGCGATCAAAAATGGAATAAATATATAAGCACTGTACCATACACATTACACCACTATATGCCAAATAAAACTGTGGGGGGTGATAAAGACTCACTATGAAAGAAAGTAGAGCTTCAGCACAGGTTTAAACGAAAGCAAATAGAGCTTCAATACAGATTCAAGCGAAGTAGAACTCTAATTAACAAACAAAAGCTGACTGAAGCCAAATGAGCGGAAGGTGATCAATTAAATGACTTAGGAAGTAAAATTTCGCGAATCAGTCTAACTTGAAATCCTAAGAGGTTCTCATCTCACGTAGTCAGAAAGCGGATCGAACCCATTTGTCATTCGTTTAGTGATCATAATGGCATCGAATCTGATGACAGAGAGAAGGCCGAGAGAGTTAATCCAGTATTCCCAAACTGTTTCACAACTGAGGATCGTAATTCGTTTCCTACCTTCAATCATAACATAAAGCCGAAAAGGCAGATATTGAGATAAGTGATTACGAAATATAAAATCACATATGATTGCTCAGTAGTAAAAGGGCACTGGACCAGATGAGATACCTGCGAAGTTCCACAGAGATTATGCGAAAGAGCTTGCTCCACTTCGATCAGTAATTTATTTTAGGTCATTGAAAGCAGGAAAGATCCCAAATGATTGGGAAAAAAACTCCGAACATTCTTGTTTTCGTGAATGTTATTCAAACTGTAGTACATAATTATACACGTAGACTTACATCGGTGCCGGTCGTTGTAGCCGAGTGGTTCTAGGCGCTCCAGTCTGGAGCCGCGCGACCACTAGGGTCGTAGGTTCGAATCCCGCCTCGGGCATGGATGTGTGTGATGTCCTTACGTTACTTAGGTTTAAGTAGTTCTAAGTTCTAAGGGACTGATGACCTCAGATGTTAAGACCCATAGTGCTCAGAGCCATTTGAACTTATACTCTGACGTTAGTCTGTCGTAGATTTATGGAACATATTCTATTCTCATGCATTATGACATTTCCGGAGGAAGAAAATCTCTTCAGTATACACCAACATGGATTCCGTAAGCAGAGATCTCGTAAAACACAGCTCGCTCTGTTCTAGAAAGAGTTGTAAGACTCACCGTAATTAATTAATGATGGACTGCACAAAGGAAGCTGCTACTCCGCTATCAGAGTACTCGTCAAGCACACATGTTCTTTTTTTACAGTAGCTGGTAATTTGAGATTTTCTGATGAACGTTCAGCACTCAATACGCAGAAAGTGACATCAGATAGCGTACAAAATGAAGAGACTATCAGAATGTTAAAGGCAGACTGAAGTATTCGTAAGGAAAATTCCTGAAATGAATGTCCTCCAGAAAAGTTGTCGCCTATTATCGGAACCGATAGCTAAAAGAAACCCGAGGTAGGAAGCTCTGAAATATTTAGAGAGGCATAGAACGTACATCGAAAAAGCAGATAGATTAGTCGCCATTAGAGGTGGACTGTACGTTGGAGTCGACCAAAAATAGTCGTATTGTGCCTATCAAAGTCGAAACAGTCTGACTGTGAAGTTACCTGGATGCGATGTGCAGGTCTAGGTAAACTAAAGTTAATTATCGGATGTTTCGACCGGCCAACCGATCCCGCCGTTGCAGTTTCCTAACCATTTAAGGAAAGTCTTCACACGGAAGTTATTACTTGCAGGCAACTACGTTGTGTATATTCATTACAGGGGGTTCATTAAAGAGCGAGATGAAAGCAGAACTCAAGGATTTCGGTCCTCCGATACAGAGGGGAGTGAGGTGATGAATCAGAGGCTCAGACAGTTCTCGACCGTGTAGACTGCAGATTCTTCGACTTGGGCCATAGGGTGTTGGGGTGTCGGATTTCTCTAAATAGATCAGGAGTCCATTACATGCAAGAAGCAGCTACGCGGGTACCAGGGGCTGTGTGGCGTATACTGGACGGTTTTTTAGGCTATAGGCTTCGGGGAACCCCAAAAATGGTGTAGGTCAAACACTGGAAGAATTTGTATCTAGGAACCTACGGTATACAGTTGCAAATGGTCGTAGCTGTGTTGGGAAAGCAGCAGAGCTTCAAGCGCTAATAGGAAGTATTGATACTCAAGTTGTTATAGGCACTGAAAGTTGGCTAGAGCTGGAAACAGGTTCAGCAGAAGTTTTTGTGAAATATGTAACGGTGGTCAGAAAGTCTAGGCTAAACACTATAGGCCGAGGCGTATTTTTTTGCTGGTAGAAGTAGTTATCTTGAAGCGAAGTTCAAGTAGATAGATTCTGTGAGTTAGTGTGGGTGGAAGTCATTCATGGCAACCGGAGTTAAATAATAATTCGATCCAACTCAGCTGATACAGCTGCTGAAAGGTTCGAAGAAAACTTGAGTCTAATTTGAGACACGTACGCGTCTCAAAAAATTATAGTTGGTGGTTTAGATCCGGAGGTACGCATAAAATATCTTCCGAAATTTTGCTATGCGCATTCCCTGAAAATTATTTCAAGCATTTAATTCATGAGCCTACTAGAATAGTTAACACTTGACCTCTTAGCAACAAACAATCCTGACTTAAAAACTAGCAACCAAACGGCTACAGGTATCAGTGAACACTGGGTTGTTGTAGCGAGACAGAATATCGTAATTCCCAAATCCACAATTAAATGAAAACTGTACCTATTCAAAAAAGCAGATAAAAATTCACTCGACCTATTCCTGAGAGACAATATACAATCCTTCTAAATTAACACTGTAAGTGTAGCCAAGATGGGGCTTGAATTCAGAGACATAGTGTCGACAACTATTGAGAGATTTATACCAAATAAATTAACAAACGACAGAGCTGATCTGCCATGTAACACAAAACAGTTCAAAAAATGTTGCAGACACTACGAAAAAAGCATGCCAAATTGAAACGAATCTAAAATTCCCACGATCTGGAATCTTTTACAGTAGCTCGAAATTTAGCACGCCCTTCAGTTTTGCATCATCCCGGTTCCCAGAACTCCTGAAGATAGACGTTGACTGTGAATATTGTCTCACAGACACAGTCCCTTTGACTGTTCAGAGATGTCACTAAACCCGCCCAAAGATGTAAACAACCAAGCATGAGAGGAGCCTATTAGACGGAGGGGGTCCGACAGCCAATCAGTTCCAGTTATTCCAATCATTCCATCGACAAGGAGGTCTGTAGTTCAACCGTGCCTAGACGGTCAATTCCACGGTTCGGTCGCGCCCGCATTATTACTTTGTGCCACCAAGGGCTCTCAACAAGGGAAGTGTCCAGGCGTCTCTGAGAGAACCAAAGCAGTGTTGTTCTGACGTGGAGGAGATGCAGACAGGAACTGTCGATGACATGCCTCGTTCAGGCCGCCCAGGGACTACTACTGCAGCGGATGACAGCTACCTGCGAATTATGGCTCGGGGGACCCTGACAGCAACACTACCATGTTGAATAACGCTTTTTCTGCAGCCACAGGACTTCGTGTTACGACTCAAACTATGTGCAATGGGCTGCATGATGCGCAACTTCACTCCCGACGTCCATGGCGAGGTCCACCTTTGCAACCACACCATGCAGCGCGGTACAAATGGGCCCAACAACATGCAGAATAGACCGCTCATGATTGGTATCACTTTCTCTTCACCGATGACTGTCGCGTGTGTCTTCAACCAGACAATCGTCGGAGACGTGTTTAGACGCCACCTGGCCAGGCTGTACGCCTTAGACACACTGTACAGCGAGTGCATCAAGGTGGAGGTTCACTGAAGTTTTGGGGTGGCATTATGTGGGGCAGATGTACGCCGCTTGTGGTCATGGAAGGCGCCGTAAAGGCTGTACGATACGTGAATGTCATCCTCGGACCGATAGAGCAACCATATTGGCAGCAAATGGGCGAGGCATTCGTCTTCATGGATGACTGTTCGCGCCCGTGAATGACTTCCTTCAGGATAAAGACATCGCTCGAGTAGAGTGGCTAGCATATTCTCCAGACATGAACTCTATCTAACATGCCTGGGATAGATTGAAAAGGTCTGTTTATGGACGACGTGACCAATCAACCACTCTGAGGGATCTACGCCGAATCACCGTTGAGCAGAGGGATAATCTGGACCAACAGTGCCTTGATGAACTGGTGCATAGTATGCAACGACGAATACAGGCATGCATCAATGCCATAGGACGTGCTACTGGATATTAAGGGTACAGGTGTGTACAGCAATATTGACCACCACCTCTAAAGGTCCCTCTGTATGGTTGTTTAACATGAAATGTGTGGGTTTCAAGAGCAATGAAAGGGTGGAAATGATGTTTATGTTGATCTCGATTCCAATTTTCTGTACAGGTTCCATAACTCTCGGAACCGAGGTGATGCAAAACTTTTTTTTTGATGTGTGTAGGTTCAACCACGAATCTTTATCTCGAAACGTGGAAGAAAATCCAAAGAGATTCTGGTCGTATGTAAAATATGCCAGCTTCAAGAAACAATCAATGCCCTATCTGCTCGATAGCAATAATAATACCATCGATGACAGTGCTGTTAAGGCAGAGTTATTAAACACAGCCTTCGGAAATTCCTTCACCAATGAAGAAAAAGTGAATATTCCGGAATTAGAATCAAGAACAGCTGCCAACATGAGTAACTTAAAAGTAAATATCATCCGAGTATTGTATCAAATTACTTAATAAAAATAAGTCTTCTGATCCAGATAGTATACCAGTTAGGTGCCTTTCAGAGTATGTTGGTGCAATATCTCCATACGTAACAGTCATATACAACCGCTCATGCGACGAAAAATTCGCATCCAAAGACTGGAAAGTTTGCACAGGTCACACCAATATTCAAGAAAAGCTATAGCAGTAATCCACCAAATTACAGGCATGTATCATTAATGTCCATATGCCGCAGGGTTTTGAACACATACTGTGTTCGAACATTATGAATTACCTCGAAGAGAACTATCTATTGACACACAGTCAGCGAGAAGTTAGAAAACATCGTTCTTGTGAAACGTAACTAGCTCTTTACTTACACGAAGTGTTGAGTGTTATTAACAAGGTATTTCAAACTGATTCCGTATTTCTGGATAACCAGAAGGCTTTTGACACTGCAACGCACAAGGGGCTTGTAACCAAACTTCGTGCTTATGGAACACTCAGTAATGCGCCTGGATTCGTGATTTTCTGTCATAGAAGTCACAGTTCGTAGTAATTGACGAGTAAAACAAGATTGATTTCTGGCACTACCCAAGCTAGTGTTACAGGCCTTCTGCTATTCTTTATCTATGTAATAGATTTAGGAGACAATCTGAACAGTCGCCTTAGGCTGTTTGCAGATTATACTGTTGTTTATTGTTCTACTAAAGTCATGAGAAGACCAAAACAAATTGCAAATCGATTTAGAAAAGATGTCTTTATGGTGTGAAAATTGGCATTTGACCACACGAGTGCTAAAAGGAACCAGTTAAACTGCGATTAGGTGACAAATCACTCAATCTAAACGCCGTAAATTCAATTAAATACCTAATAATTACAATTACGAACAATTTAAAGAAAGAACACACAGAAAATGTTGTACGGAAGGCGAACCAAAGACTGCATTTTATTGGCAGAACACTTAGGAGATGCAACAGATGTACTAAACAGACTGCCTGCACTACGCTTATCCGTCATATCTCGGAATACTGCTGCGCGGTTTGGGATCCTTACTGTATGGGATTAACGGAGTACACCGAGAAAGTTCAAAGTAAATCAGTACGTTCTGTGTTATCGAGAAATAGGGGAGAGAGTGTCTCTGAAATGATACAGGAATTGTGATGGACATCATTAAAACAAAGATGCTGCGGGATCTTCTCACGAAATTTCAATCAGCAACTTTCTCCTCCAATTGTGAAAATATTTCGTTGTCTGCTACCTACGTAGGGAGAAAAGGTCATCATAATAAAGCAAGGGAAGTCAAAGTTCTCCCGGAAAGATAAAGGTATTTGTTATCTGCGCGCTGTTCGGGGGTGAAACAATTGAGAATTATTGAGAAGGAGGTTCGATGAGCCCTCTGCCAGGCTCTAAAGTGTGATTTGCAGAGTATCCACGTAGATGTAAATGTAGATCGATACACAGTGTACCACCCTCTAGCGTCAACGCAAGCATGTTTTATCGCATGCAAATGATCATAAAAGCACCAAATGGCATCTGCGATAAATTGTTCTAAGCGTTGTGCGTATTTTGTTACAGTCCGACAATGGTTATTCCAGGCACTGAAGAACAGTAGGTTCCCGCTTCATCGTGTCCCTTACGTGTTCAGCTGGTGAGAGCTGGTACACCACGAAGAGCAAGTTGCGTCGCAGCAGCAGTATTTGGTCGTGCATTGTTCTACTAGAAATCCCATCATCTTCCTGTCATGGCAGGAACCCTGGGATAATAGCCTGTGGAATTCAAAGGGCACTGGTTACTTTACCCTGAAGAAATGTCAAGTGTGACCACGAGTTGTAACTCATAGTCTCCATGTGACATGAAACCTAGGATGGGACTTGTGTGTCGCAGGAGAATGCACTCTGAAATAGTCAGCTGACCAGGCCTAAGTTATACTCACGTACTTCTATCACTCGCATTCAAACAGAACCTACGCTCATCACTAAAAACAAAAGAAGTCATCCCACTCTCCAACCAATTCCGTCACGGCACCAGGTGTACCCATGCAAGCTGGTGTCCTGATGTGAGTGGTAACCAGGCCAGAGGAACACGTGATCTTAATCCTGCTGCAAGCAGACGTTTCGCAATTGTCCCTGATGACACAGAACCGCAACGTGTGCCCGGATTTCTTCCCTGGAATATGTTTGGCAGGTCACCACCTCCTGCACAATGCATTCATCGACCATGACGTACGTCTACACTACGTGGACGTCCAGAAACCGATCTTCAGGTGTGGGAATCTTTCGCAGACCACTGTTGAAAGAAGTGTATCATGCTCAACATCTCCACCGCCCCTTAGGCCCACAATGCAACCGCACTAAAATGGCTGAAACTGATCAACATGAATACGTACCCTAGAGTAAATGTTGTAAAGACTTAAGACTTATCACCTCTAAACTTAGCTCTGTTACTGGCGGCAGAGTCGAAACACAGGGTGTACAGACGAGCCTCCTGAGAGCCGTCTGATTGTCGATGAGTGCGAAAAATGGGTTACTAAAACAGCTCTGTTTGGACATATTACACCTTTGCGCCCCTGAACCCAATCGTTCTGGGCGTTGCATTTTTTCCGCCATTGCACTATTACGATTATTTTATTCAAAGGAGATTGGACCTTGATAAACTAAAAGAACCAGAGGTTGTACAGAGTTTCAGGGAGAGCATAAGGGAGCAATTGACAGGAATGGGGGAACGAAATACAGTAGAAGAAGAATGGGTAGCTTTGAGGGGTGAAGTAGTGAAGGCAGCAGAGGATCAAGTAAGTAAAAAGACGAGGGCTAGTAGAAATCCTTGGGTAACAGAAGAAATATTGAATTTAATTGATGAAAGGAGAAAATATAAAAATGCAGTAGATGAAGCAGGCAAAAAGGAATACAAAAGTCTCAAAAATGAGCCGGGAAGTGCAAAATGGCTAAGCAGGGATGGCTAGAGGACAAATGTAAGGATGTAGAGGCTTATCTCACTAGGGGTAAGATAGATGCTGCCTACATGAAAATTAAAGAGACCTTTGGAGAAAAGAGAACAACTTGCATGAATATTAAGAGCTCAGATGGAAACCCAGTTCTGAGCAAAGAAGGGAAAGCAGAAAGGTGGAAGGAGTATATAGAGGGACTATACAAGGGTGATTTACTTGAGGACAATATTACGGAAATGGAAGAGGATGTAGATGAAGATGAAATGGGAGATACGATAGTGCGTGAAGAGTTTGACAGAGCACTGAAAGACCTGAGTCGAAACAAGGCCCCCAGAGTAGACAACATTCCATTGGAACTACTGACTGCCTTGGGAGAGCCAGTCCTGACAAAACTCTACCATCTGGTGAGCAAGATGTATGAGACAGGCGAAATACCCTCAGACTTCAAGAAGAATATAATAATTCCAATCCCAAAGAAAGCAGGTGTTGACAGATGGTGAAAATTACCGAACTATCAGTTTAATAAATCACAGCTCCAAAATACTAACGCGAATTCTTTACAGACGAATGGAAAAACTAGTAGAAGCCGACCTCGGGGAAGACCAGTTTGGATTCCGTAGAAATGTTGGAACACGTGAAGCAATACTGACCCTACGACTTATCTTAGAAGCTAGATTAAGGAAGGGCAAACCTACGTTTAGCATTTGCAGACTTGACAATGTTGACTGGAATACTCTCTATCAAATTCTGAAGGTGGCACGGGTAAAATACAGGGAGCGAAAGGCTATTTACAATTTGTACAGAAACCAGATGGCAGTTCTAAGAGTCGACGGACATGAAAGGGAAGCAGTGGGTGGGAAGGGAGTGAGACAGGGTTGTAGTCTCTCCCTGATGTTATTCAATCTGTATATTGAGCAAGCAGTGAAGGTAACAAAAGAAAAATTCTGAGTAGATATTAAAATCCATGGAGAAGAAATAAAAACTTTGAGGTTCGCCGATGACATTGTAATTCTGTCAGAGACAGCAAAGGACTTGGAAGAGCAGTTGAACAGAATGGACAGTGTCTTGAAAGGAGGATATAAGATGAACATCAACGAAAGCAAAACGAGGATAATGGAATGTGGTCGAATTAAGTCGGGTGATGCTGAGGGTATTAGATTAGGAAATGAGACACTTAAAGTAGTAAAGGAGGTTTGCTATTTGGGGAGCAAAATAACTGATGATGGTCGAAGTAGAGAGGATATAAAATGTAGACTGGCAATGGCAAGGAAAGCGTTTCTGAAGAAGGGAAATTTGTTAACATCGAGTATAAATTTAAGTGTCAGGAAGTCTTTTCTGCAAGTATTTGTATGGAGTGTAGCCATGTATGGAAGTGAATCATGGACGATAAATAGTTTGGACAAGAAGAGAATAGAAGCTTTCAAAATGTGGTGCTACAGAAGAATGCTGGAGATTAGATGGGTAGATCACATAAATAATGAGGAAGTATTGAATCGGATTGGGGAGAAGAGAAGTTTGTGGCACAACTTGACCAGAAGAAGGGATCGGTTGGTAGGACATATTCTGAGGCATCAAGGGATCACCAGTTTCTTATTGGAGGGCATCGTGGAGGGTAAAAATCGTAGAGGGAGACCAAGAGATGACTAAACTAAGCAGATTCAGAGGGATGTAGGTTGCAGTAGGTACTGGGAGATGAAGAAGCTTGCACAGGATAGAGTAGCATGGAGAGCTGCATCAAACCAGTCTCAGGACTGAAGACCACAACAACAACAACCGTCACATATATTTTCTTCTGTTGTACTACCAACAAAAAATTTACTGAGATATGGATATTTGTTTTGGAACTCAAGCACTGACCTAATGCAACTAGCTAAGCTTTGCGTTCTGCGCACAAGTTCATAAGAGAACGAAGAAAAGATAAGGGCTTTTAGCATATCATCCACGTTGGCAGTCGTTTCAGACTCATCGGTTTCAATATTAGTAACCCATTCAAATGGCTCACTAGTCACTTTGGAGTACTGTAGTTGGTCTCGAGCACTTACCCCACCGTCATATGACCATTGTCTGCTGACGTAAATCATGGCACATAAATAGTATGCATGTGTCAGTAGGCTGTATGGAATCAGTGAAGTGAGACTGGTCGACGTGGAGACGTGACAGAATGTGAGGGAAGAGGTATTGTGTTTGGGCGTTCCCATTGTTATTGTTGCGACATTCCGACCGAAGAGGGCTCTTCACCCTAGTCAATCCTATGCAAGCCTCTTCATCTCTGCGTAACTGCTGCAACCTACATCCTTTCGAAGTCGCTTTTGTACTTATATCTTGGACTCCCTCTACAATTTTACGCACCCCCCCCCCCCCCCCGCCACCCCTCCGAACTTCCCTCCACACCAAATCGGTGATCCCTTAAGGTCTCAGAAATTGTCCATCAGCCGATTCCTCTTTGTAGTCAACTTATGTCACAAATTTCTTTCCTCCCCAGTTCTATTCAGTATCTCCTCATTGATTGCATAATCTTCATCACTCATTTATAGAGCCACATTTCAAAAGTCTCTACTCTCTTCCTATCTAAACTTTCTGTAGTCCACGTTTCCCTTCCAAACAAGGCCACTTTCCAGGCGACTACCTTCAGAAAAGACTTACCAACACTTAACTCTATATTCGATGTTAAAACATTTCTCTTCTTCAGATACGCTTCTTTCTCATTGCCAGTCTACGTTTTATGTCCTCTCTACTTCGACTATCATCAGCTCCTTTGCCGAACAAATAGCAAAACATTAGCAATAGCAACATTTTTTGTCTCACTCTTAATCTAATTCCTTCAGCACGCCTGATTTAACCGGCTACCATCCATTACCCTTTTTTGACTTTTGTTAATGTTCGTCTTACATCCGCCTCTCAAGACACTATCATTCCGATCAGTTTCTCTTCCAAGTACTTTGCTGCCTCTGACAGAATTACAATATCATCTGCTAACGGGAAAGGTTTTGTTCCTTCTCCCTGAACTTTAATTCCTTCTCCAGATTTTTCTATGGTTTCCTTAACTATGTGTGGATATGTATAAGAATGGAGAAAGTGAAATGGGAAGACTGAGTAAGGAAA
Organism: Schistocerca gregaria; assembly: GCF_023897955.1. Lineage (NCBI taxonomy): Eukaryota > Metazoa > Arthropoda > Insecta > Orthoptera > Acrididae > Schistocerca > Schistocerca gregaria. The sequence continues at coordinate 513,388,374 of NC_064921.1, read as the reverse complement.
GAAAAAATATTAAGAAGAGCTGGAGAAGAAAGAAACATGCTAAAAGTCATTAAAAAGAGAACACGGAACTTCACTGGACATTGTTTGAGGAGGGACTATTTATTGAAGGAAGGAATAGAATGAATGGTGGAGGGAAGAAGGGGAAGAGGAAAAAGAAGATACCAAATGCTGGACAATATCAAAGAAGACAAATCTTCTCAGTGAAAAAACTGGCTGTGGACAGACAAAAGTGGAAGTAACTTAACCCTGCCGTAAACCAGAATACCATACTACTACTACTACTACTACTACTATTACTACTTACTATTTGCTCAATGCGCAGATTGAATAACATCGGGGATAGGCTACAACCCTGTCTCACTCCCGTCTCAGCCGCTGCTGCCTTTTGTGTCCGTCGACTTTATAGGTGCGGTCTGTTTCTGTACAAGTTGCAAATAATTATTAGCTCGCTGTATTTTATCCCTTCTACCTCCAGCATTTGAAAGAGTGTATTCCAGTCGACATTGTCAATAGCTTTCTTCAAATCTGCAAAAGCTATAAACGTAGGTTTGTCTTTTCGTAGCATATCTCCTAAGATAAGTGGTAGAGTCAGTATTGCTTCGAGTGTTCCTACATTTCTGTGCAATCCGAACTCACCTGCTCCGAGGTCAGTTTCTACAAGTTTTTTTCTATTGCTCCTTACATAAGTCGTTTTTGTATTTTGCAGCCAAGACATGAAACTGACAGCTCGGTAATATTCATCCCTATCAGCACCTACTTCCTTTGGAACTGGAGTTATTACATTCTTCTTGAAATCTGAGAGTATTTCGCACTTCTCATACGTCTTGCACATCACTTATAATACACTCCTGGAAATTGAAATAATAACACCGTGAATTCATTGTCCCAGGATGGGGAAACTATATTGACACATTCCTGGGGTCAGATACATCACATGATCACACTGACAGAACCACAGGCACATAGACACAGGCAACAGAGCACGCACAATGTCGGCACTAGTACAGTGTATATCCACCTTTCGCAGCAATGCAGGCTGCTATTCTCCCATGGAGACGATCGTAGAGATGCTGGATGTAGTCCTGTGGAACGGCTAGGCATGCCATTTCCACCTGGCGCCTCAGTTGGACCAGCGTTCGTGCTGGACGTGCAGACCGCGTGAGACGACGCTTCATCCAGTCCCAAACATGCTCAATGGGGGACAGATCCGGAGATCTTGCTGGCCACGGTAGTTGACTTACACCTTCTAGAGCACGTTGGGTGGCACGGGATACATGCGGACGTGCATTGTCCTGTTGGAACAGCAAGTTCCCTTGCCGGTCTAGGAATGGTAGAACGATGGGTTCGATGACGGTTTGGATGTACCGTGCACTATTCAGTGTCCCCTCGACGATCATCAGAGGTGTACGGCCAGTGTAGGAGATCGCTCCCCACACCATGATGCCGGGTGTTGGCCCTGTGTGCCTCGGTCGTATGCAGTCCTGATTGTGGCGCTCACCTGCACGGCGCCAAACACGCATACGACCATCATTGGCACTAAGGCAGAAGCGACTCTCATCGCTGAAGACGACACGTCTCCATTCGTCCTTCCATTCACGCCTGTCGCGACACCACTGGAGGCGGGCTGCACGATGTTGGGGCGTGAGCGGAAGACGGCCTAACGGTGTGCGGGACCGTAGCCCAGCTTCATGGAGACGGTTGCGAATGGTCCTCGCCGATACCCCAGGAGCAACAGTGTCCCTAATTTGCTGGGAAGTGGCGGTGCGGTCCCCTACGACACTGCGTAGGATCCTACGGTTTTGGCGTCCATCCGTGCGTCGCTGCGGTCCGGTCCCAGGTCGACGGGCACGTGCACCTTCCGCCGACCACTGGCGACAACATCGATATACTGTGGAGACCTCACGCCCCACGTGTTGAGCAATTCGGCGGTACGTCCACCCGGCCTCCCGCACGCCCACTATACGCCCTCGCTCAAAGTCCGTCAACTGCACATACGGTTCACGTCCACGCTGTCGCGGCATGCTACCAGTGTTAAAGACTGCGATGGAGCTCCGTATGCCACGGCAAACTGGCTGACACCGACGGCGGCGGTGCACAAATGCTGCGCAGCTAGCGCCATTCGACGGCCAACACCGCGGTTCCTGGTGTGTCCGCTGTGCCGTGCGTGTGATCATTGCTTGTACAGCCCTCTCGCAGTGTCCGGAGCAAGTATGGTGGGTCTGACACACCGGTGTCAATGTGTTCTTTTTTCCATTTCCAGGAGTGTATTTATCGTCCATGTTTCACTTCCATACATTTTTACACTCCATACAAATACTTTCAGAAACGACTTCCATATTAACAAAATACGAAAAATAGCCTATAGCCAACATTTCTAATAAATGCAGTAATTTAGTTTGCAAGATCAGTGTGGGTGGTTTCATTGTTAGATATTAACTAAGTGCGTTAAACAATCACTTTCTCTAGAAAGATTGTTTGTTGCGCAAAAAGGGTTATTACTTGTACCCTCTTCAGATTTCTATCATAATTATACATATACAGGGTTATTCTAATTGATGGACACATTTTCCAAAATTCGTATGTATTCAAGTACAAATTCAAAATGAATAAGCTTTATTGTTGTTGTTGTTGTCTTCAGTCCTGAGACTGGTTTGATGCAGCTCTCCATGCTACTCTATCCTGTGCAAGCTTCTTCATCTCCCAGTACCTACTGCAACCTACATCCTTCTGAATCTGCTTAGTGTACTCATCTCTCGGTCTCCCTCTACGATTTTTACCCTCCACGCTGCCCTCCAATGCTAAATTTGTGATCCCTTGATGCCTTAAAACATGTCCTACCAACCGATCCCTTCTTCTAGTCAAGTTGTGCCACAAACTTCTCTTCTCCCCAATCCTATTCAATACCTCCTCATTAGTTACGTGATCTATCCACCTTATCTTCAGTATTCTTCTGTAGCACCACATTTCGAAAGCTTCTATTCTCTTCTTGTCCAAACTAGTTATCGTCCATGTTTCACTTCCATACATGGCTACACTCCAAACAAATACTTTCAGAAACGACTTCCTGATACATAAATCTATATTCGATGTTAACAAATTTCTCTTCTTCAGAAACGCTTTCCTTGCCATTGCCAGTCTACATTTTATATCCTCTCTACTTCGACCATCATCAGTTATTTTACTTCCTAAATAGCAAAACTCCTTTACTACTTTAAGTGTCTCATTTCCTAATCTAATTCCCTTAGCATCACCCGATTTAATTTGACTACATTCCATTATCCTCGTTTTGCTTTTGTTAATGTTCATCTTATATCCTCCTTTCAAGACACTGTCCATTCCGTTCAACTGCTCTTCTAAGTCCTTTGCCGTCTCTGACAGAATTACAATGTCATCGGCGAACCTCAAAGTTTTTACTTCGTCTCCATGAATTTTAATACCTACTCCAAATTTTTCTTTTGTTTCCTTTACTGCTTGCTCAATATACAGATTGAATAACATCGGGGAGAGGCTACAACCCTGTCTCACTCCTTTCCCAACCACTGCTTCCCTTTCATGCCCCTCGACTCTTATTACTGCCATCTGGTTTCTGTACAAATTATAAATAGCCTTTCGCTCCCTGTATTTTACCCCTGCCACCTTTAGAATTTGAAAAAGAGTATTCCAGTCAACATTGTCAAAAGCTTTCTCTAAGTCTACAAATGCTAGAAACGTAGGTTTGCCTTTTCTTAATCTTTCTTCTAAGATAAGTCGTAAGGTCAGTAATGCCTCACGTGTTCTAACATTTCGACGGAATCCAAACTGATCCTCCCCGAGGTATGCATCTACCAGTTTTTCCATTCGTCTGTAAAGAATTCGCGTTAGTATTTTGCAGCCGTGGCTTATTAAACTGATAGTTCGGTAATTTTCACATCTGTCAACACCTGCTTTCTTTGGGATTGGAATTATTATATTCTTCTTGAAGTCTGAGGGTATTTCGCCTGTCTCATACATCTTGCTCACCAGCTGGTAGAGTTTCGTCATGACTGGCTCTCCCAAGGCCGTCAGTAGTTCCAATGGAATGTTGTCTACTCCGGGGGCCTTGTTTCGACTCAGGTCTTTCAGTGCTCTGTCAAACTCTTCACGCAGTATCGTATCTCCCATTTCGTCTTCATCTACATCCTCTTCTATTTCCATAATATTGTCCTCAAGTACATCGCCCTTGTATAAGCCTTATATATACTCCTTCCACCTTTCTGCCTTCCCTTCTTTGCTTAGAACTGGGCTGCCATCTGAGCTCTTGATATTCATACACGTGGTTCTCTTCTCTCCAAAGGTCTCTTTAATTTTCCTGTAGGCAGTATCTATCTTACCCCTAGTGAGATAAGCTTCTACATCCTTACATTTGTCCTCTAGCCATCCCTGTTTAGCCATTTTGCACTTCCTGTCAATCTCATTTTTGAGACTTTTGTATTCCTTTTTGCCTGCTTCATTTACTGCATTTTTATATTTTCTCCTTTCATCAATTAAATTCAATATTTCTTCTGTTACCCAAGGATTTCTAGCAGCCCTCGTCTTTGTACCTACTTTATCCTCTGCTGCCTTCACTACTACATCCCTCAGAGCTACCCATTCTTCTTCTACTGTATTTCTTTCCCCTATTCCTGTCAATTGTTCCCTTATGCTCTCCCTGAAACTCTGTACAACCTCTGGTTCTTTCAGTTTATCCAGGTCCCATCTCCTTAATTTCTCACATTTTTGCAGTTTCTTCAGTTTTAATCTACAGGTCATAACCAATAGATTGTGGTCAGAGTCCACATCTGCCCCTGGAAATGTCTTACAACTTAAAACCTGGTTCCTAAATCTCTGTCTTACCATTATATAATCTATCTGATACCTTTTAGTATCTCCAGGGTTCTTCCACGTATACAACCTTCTTTCATGATTCTTAAACCAAGTGTTAGCTATGATTAAGTTGTGCTCTGTGCAAAATTCTACTAGGCGGCTTCCTCTTTCATTTCTTAGCCCCAATCCATATTCACCTACTATGTTTCCTTCTCTCCCTTTTCCTACACTCGAATTCCAGTCACCCATTACTATTAAATTTTCGTCTCCCTTCACTATCTGAATAATTTCTTTTATTTCATCGTACATTTCTTCAATTTCTTCATCATCTGCAGAGCTAGTTGGCATATAAACTTGTACTACTGTAGTAGGTGTGGGCTTCGTATCTATCTTGGCCACAATAATGCGTTCACTATGCTGTTTGTAGTAGCTTACCCGCATTCCTATTTTCCTATTCATTATTAAACCTACTCCTGCATTACCCCTATTTGATTTTGTGTTTATAACCCTGTAGTCACCTGACCAGAAGTCTTGTTCCTCCTGCCACCGAACCTCACTAATTCCCACTATATCTAACTTTAACCTATCCATTTCCCTTTTTAAATTTTCTAACCTACCTGCCCGATTAAGGGATCTGACATTCCACGCTCCGATCCGTAGAAGGCCAGTTTTCTTTCTCCTGATAACGACATCCTCCTGAGTAGTCCCCGCCCGGAGATCCGAATGGGGGACTATTTTACCTCCGGAATATTTTACCCAAGAGGATGCCATCATCATTTAATCATACAGTAAAGCTGCATGTCCTCGGGAAAAATTACGGCTGTAGTTTCCCCTTGCTTTCAGCCGTTCGCAGTACCAGCACAGCAAGGCCGTTTTGGTTAATGTTGCAAGGCCAGATCAGTCAATCATCCAGACTGTTGCCCCTGCAACTACTGAAAAGGTTGCTGCCCCTCTTCAGGAACCACACGTTTGTCTGGCCTCTCAACAGATACCCCTCCGTTGTGGTTGCACCTATGGTACGGCCATCTGTATCGCTGAGGCACGCAAGCCTCCCCACCAACGGCAAGGTCCATGGTTCATGGGGGGAGGGAATAAGCTTTATACCAATGAAAAGAGGCAGTGTCTGACGGGCGGCAGCCAGCGGGCGGTGATGGTTTGAGAAGCAGCCGGTAGAGTTCACTCGCCAATAGGCCCGTCATTCTGTTTCAAATGGCTCTGAGCACTACAGGACTTAACATCTGAGGTCATCAGTCCACTAGAACTTAGAACTACTTAAACCTAACTAACCTAAGGACATCACACACATCCATGCCCGAGTCAGGATTCGAACCTGCGACCATAACGGTCGCGCGGTTCCAGACTGAAGCGCCTAGAACCGCTCGTTCACAACGGCTGGTACCATTCCGTTACACTGTCAATGTCTGTGACATGACGACTGTGAAAAGTCAGTCGCAAATTGGAGTGCTTCGGGCATTTCGTACAAAATTCGGTATTCAACCACCAATTCGCAACAGTATTAGCCGTTGGTTTAGGCAATTTAAACAAACTGGGAATGTGTGCAAAGGAAAAAGCACAAATGGTTCAAATTGCTCTGAGCACTATAGGACTTAACTTCTGAGGTCATCAGTCCCCTAGGACTCAGAACTACTTAAACCTAACAAACCTTAGGACGTCACATACATTCATACCCGTGGCAGGGTTCGAACCTGCAACCGTAGCAGTCGCGCGGTTCCCGACTGTAGCGCCTAGAACTGCTCGGCCACCTCGGCCGGTGAAAAAGCTCAGGCCGACAGCGTGTGTCAAAGGCTGAAGTCCACGATTCAAGAAAGTGTTGTGCGCAGTCCCAGTAAGTCTACCAATAGAGCCAGTCGAGAACTGGGAATAACCCAACCAAGTCTATGGAAAGATCTGAGACAGTGTTTGCTCTAGAAGCCCTACCGGTTACAAGTTGTGCAGGCTCTCAAACCCAATGACAAAGAGAAGCGTCCCGCATTTTGTGGTTATGTGCTAGCAAAGACAGAGGATGGCGCATGTCTTCAGCGTGTAATTTTTAGCGATGAAGTGACGTTCCACCTTAGTGGCAAATTCAACATACACAATGTTCGCATAGGGGTTCACCATTGCAACACAAAAGAGGCCCACTGAAGATCAATGTGTTCTGTGCCACATCCCGCACAAAGGTTTATGCACCATTTTTCTTTGCAGAAAGAACTGTAGCGGGAATCACGTACCTGGACAAGTTGTAACAATGGCTGTTCCCTCAAGCTATTGAAGATTCCCAGGACTTCATTTCCCCACCCCACTGACACCATGATTTCCGAGGCTTTTTGAATGACACCCTTCTTCACCGCTGTATCGGGCAGTTGAGAATCAGGCTCTTCACTTCTGGCCATCGACATCTCCTCATCTCACACCCTGTGACTATTTCTTATGGGATTATATAAAGGAAACTTATGAATTCTTCTCGGCTTATCAGCCGAGTGGTGGCGTCATCTTATTGCTACGTTTCTGTGAGCTTCGTACCCATTATCTTCTGGCGATGTCTTCGCCAGAAGAGGATGTGTACGAAACTGATTGAAACGTTTGCAGCAAGACGACGCCACCTCTCAGCTGATAACCCGAGAAGAATCCGACATCGGAATACGCCGAGAAAGACTGCAATCCCATATAAAGGAAGCTGTATACGTCCCGCCTCCACCAACAAACCTGAACGATGAGTGGAATCGAATCACTGCTGCCGTGCACCCAGTTACAGCAGATACCTTTTCGCATGTATGGGACGAGTTTGGCTACAGCGTCGATGTTTGCAACGGTGGCCACATTGGACATTTATACCATTTATCGCATTTATAATTATTAAATAATTATTAAAAACTAATTTATTAAAAATTATTAAATTTATTAAAGTGGGATGAAATATTATGAAAAAAAACTTCACACATCCTCTTTTCATTGATATAAATAGCTTGCTTATTTTGGATTTGTACTTGAAGAAATATGAAGTTGAGTCCGTCATTTAGAGTATCATGTATATATAATTAACTTCATAACAAGACTTTCTACGGTATTGTTTCTTCATTCTGTACTTAACTCCCTACTTATTTGTTCTTTACTACATGAGAAGTGGATATCCATTGTGTACAACACCCAAACCTCACATCCTGAACTGAAGAGTTCCAGTGCAATCCTTCTTTGAAGTTGAGCCTGGTGTTGAGACAAGTTGTCTTCAGCTCCTTTGGCAAACTTTCTGTTTAGCTCCTTTTAAGTTGAATGTGGATGCCGATTCATCCCTGACGCTGATGCCTCCAGTTTTAATTGTCTTATCTCTACATTTCTTTAAAAATTATCAACAGACGTCTCTTTTTTGTACGTCTTTGATCTCTCATTCGTGTGGTACTGTTTACGTACTTCTTATTAATGATTAATTTAGTTTTGCATTAACTCGTGAATTTTCTCACTGAAGAGTGTCAAAGGCAGCATGAAGACGGTGCTCCAGAGACTCCACATCTGCAATGGGCTCTACGTACATGATACCTTTGAGATGGCCCCATAACTAAAAATTGCACGGGTTGAGATCCGGTGAACGATGAGACCATGCAATTGGACCCCCCTCGTCCGATACATCAACCAGGGAAGACACGATGGAGATGTGTTCCGACGTTAACGGCTAAATGGGCTGGAGCACCATCATCTAGTAGCCACATAATAGTTGGAATCATCAATGGCACTTCTTCCACCAGGGGAGGCAAAGTCACCCCCCAAGAAACGCCGACAATTCTGGTCTCTTAGGCATCGATGCTTATGATGTGAGCAACGGAACTACTCCTTAGGAGGAAACCATGAGTACTGTAACAGTGGCTGCATGTTATAGCGCCTGTTCGATCGTAGTCTCTGTAACAAAGTATGGTAGAATAAACGGTGTCTAGCAAGGAAACCATGCGTTTCCGGACATACGTTCATTAGATGTTTCTTGTCCCGTATCCTCTTATCGATCAGTCCCCAGAGTTTGTGCACAGTGGAAAATATCACACTGTGTATGCGTCAGTAGAGGGACAAAAATATCATACTTAACCACGTCTGGTAACTACATACCTGTAGTATGCCTACCAGAGAGTGTCCCCATTCCATGGGGTTGCCATGAGATTACAAAAACACGTCAAGTATTTTAAATCAGATTTTGGGAAAATGAAGGCAGATTATATAGACATTTGGGTAGTCATTCGGAGTGGAAAGCCGCGGATTATTCGCCGAATGGACAGGTCTGGGTGCTTGCTTGCGAAACAGAAGTACATGGATTTCTCATCACACAGATTCCACGGGAAAGATCAATTATTACGTCAAAAGTCATTATAGAGTGTCGTACAACTTCTTTGTTTTTAGTACAACCAGGTGTGAAACGTTCTGTGACTTAACCTTAGAACATAAAACGAGTATGATGGACTCATAATAACAAGTGGTGGTCATGAAGAAGAAGAAATCATCTTTCATGAAGATTTACAAAATTCAGCTACCAAGTTGCTCGCACATACTTCGTTAAAGAAGTGCTGAAGGAACATGCAACTGAAATTTGCTGGAAGGGCCATTCAACACAATATGAAAAGTAGTTGAACAAAGAAAAAAGTCTTTAACATGATAGAATCGAAACAAATTATATAGAAGTAGACGAACGAACTTTGAGAACGATTGTAGCAAGACTAAGTATACTACTTGAACAACTGGGCCTAACGGAAGCATATAGGCCACGTACGATTTCCTAACGTAAAGAAATATACCTATCTCAGTCTGGTGACTCTTATTAGAAATTAACGATGGAATGAACCCTATGTGAAGTAGTGAAAGTCACGATGAATTTAGTCTGGGGACAAATTTAGACAAGCTTAGTCACTTTCCTCTCCCAGCTGCCAAAGCAGCGGTTTACATCAGAACAAAGTCCTCTCGTGGAGATCTTATTTACTAGAGTTGTGGAATATTGAAAATTACATAATGGAAACGCTGTTAACTTCTCCAACTGAAATGAGAACATTAACCACCATGATTACGAAAATGCGACATCCTGACACCGACAACCACCTATACTCACCACCAAAGCCAGAGATACGCCACACACCACTGCTCTGAAGCACTTGAGAGCCGAAGATGGTAGTAGCAAAGACAACAGGCTGCCATCATAATATACTGAAAACGACTACTCTACTTCGGGTGCTCTATAGACACAGACAAACCCCTCTACTTTGTCCTGCCATTTGTCAAGCAGGCAGACATACTATCTATGTTACAGTCGCAGGTACCCACAAAAGTTACAGTCTAAGCCCAGTGACACGATGATGAGTCACTGTTTTCACACCCGAAAGTGGTACTAGCATACAAAGATAATTTGCCTCGATGGGCAATGACTCCGCGATCTCCATTGCGGGTACAAAAATACGATCGGCCTCCTGCGCGAATCTCAAAGTAGCGGGCATTGAGGACATGGACAGGGACTACGGGTAAGTGGCGCTAGGTGGCAATGTGGGTCAGCCGAGAGGCGCGCTGAGGCGCGAACCCTGGGTTCGAATCCAGATCTGCCACACATTTTCACTTGTCGTCGCTGATCCCGTACAAAGTCCCGATGCAGGTGATATCTGTATTTCCTTCACTCTCTCTTCCTATCCTTTATACCCTCTCCATCTTCAATTTATATAAAAGGTAATTGTATTACATAGCTATACAAATACTCTCTCTTCTAGAGGCACACAAGTGGCTTGTGGCGTCAACTGCAGATAAAACCAACAGTCCAAGTCTTTCGGTTACTCAGCGGCTCTAATGATGCTATTTCAACGTATATTTCTGTCTGAGAATATAATCTGAAACTAGTTTCTGTTGAAAATGACGGTTGATTGGATGAAACTCTAGCTGTATTTACTTTTTTTCGTTTTTCACATCTTTATAAATCGAAACAGTCGTGGGGTTCTAGGCATATCATAAATAATATCATTGTTCCAGGACAGTGTAGTCAGTATGATGACATCCAAGGACTGGACAGTAGCGGAGGTACTCAGATGGACTCCGGTACGCTTCGCAGAAGAGAATGGCTCCTGGGAATGGCTGGAGAAAATGCTGCAAGGTGGTATGTCTCCAAAGGACCTCACTGTCACGAGGAGAAGGCTGTCCATCGGAGAGACCGCAGCCTCGCTGATGCGCGAGGTCTGCAGTGCGGGCCACCTACAGCTGCTGAGACTGGCGTTGTCGGTGGACGCGAAGCTGGCGTCGGCACTTCTGGACAGGTGTAGGTCGACGCCGCTGCACGTGGCTGCAGCCAACAGGCGCGACGCGGTGGTACGGCTGTTGCTGGAAGCAGGCGCCGACTGCGAGGTGAGAGACGACCGCGGCCGCACGGCCCTCCACGCCGCCGCCGCCAGTGGCAGCGTCCACGCCCTCCGGCTGCTGCTGGATGCCGGCAGCGACCCAGAGAGCCAGGACTCAGAAGGAAACACTGCGATGCACCTCGCTTCCCAAGCTGGCCACACGACTATCCTGAACGTTATGTTCGACAGGGGCGTGTCGCGCTGTATGGTCAAGATACAGCTGCTCTTGTCAGCTGAAAGTGGAAATGTGGAGGGAGTGCGCCTCGCACTGAAGTACACGTCTGGCTGGGGTGATACGTGGAGCGACATGCACAGTGTGGCCATCAGGGGCGGCGGCACGGCAGTGAGGACGCTGATGGCCGCAGGCGTCGACCCGAACGCCCGCGACGCCAACGGCGACACCCCGCTGCACGCCGTGGCGGCCGCGGGCTGCCCGGGGGCGGCGGAGGCGCTGGTGGAGGCCGGCGCAGACGTGGACGCGGCCGACTCCAGCGGCTCGACGCCGCTGCACTACGCGGTGCGCGCTGGAAACCTGGGGGTGGCGCGCGTGCTGCTGGCCGCGGGCGCCGACGTGGAGGCTCGCGACGCCGAGGGCGACACGCCGCTGCTGCGCGCCGCCGCCAGAGGCTGCGTCGACGCCGTGGCCGCACTCATTGCTGCTGGCGCCAGGACCGACGCCGCCGACGCCGCCGGCAGGACTGCCGCACAGGTGGCCAGGCTGCTCGGCCACAACGGGCTCATCAGCGCCCTTCTGGACCTCGCACACATCCGCCCCTTGCGAAAAGCAATACCTGTTGTGGCCATACCGCGTCCAGAAGTCCTTGTAGATGCGATATGCAAAGCTTCTTGGGAGTGAAAACGGTTGGCACTCTACACTACGTGCTCATAGCTATAGAGACATATCAGTTAGTGCAGTCTCGAAATCAGTTAACAAACGCAATAAAAAATCATTGAATGCGACAGCAATCGGTAGATGTGACGTAGACAGGCAGACAAACAAATATTACAGTTTCAGGATAATTGAATGCTTTACTCAAGAGTGACAGTTTCTGAAACTGAGCATGTAAATAACGTCGTGGTCCAATACTGGTTCATATACAAGCAGTTATAAGGATTAGAATTTGATACAATTTTTAGATGTCCTCATGAGGGACATTGTGCCATATTCTGACCAATTGGCGCATTAGGTCGTCAAAATCTGGATGTGGTGTAGGACCCTTACCATAATGCTCCAAATTCTCAGTTGCGAGGACATCCAGCCACCTTGACGGTCAAGGTAGGGTTTGGAAAGCACAAGGAAAGCATTAGAAACTCTCGGGGTTTGTGGTCGGCAATTTGTTTGCTGTAATTTAAGCCCAGGATGGCTTGTCAACCGCAGCATCCTTACAGCACAGCGGTATATCGACGATATTCTACGTCCCTTTTTGTTCCTTTCTTCACAAGCCATCCTGGTTCTAAATTTCAACAACGCCCAACAACAGGCGTCGAGAGTTTCTACTGGTTGTCTTAGTGTACGCCAAACACTACCTTGACCACAAGTTCGTTGCCTATCTTCCCATTTGAGAACGTTTGGAGCATTTTGGGTGGGGTCCGCTAACAAAAGTTGGGTTCTGACCATATAACGGTCCAATCGGACAGAATTTGGCAACATGTCTTTAAGGAGGACATTCAAAACTCCAAAAATCAATTCCAAGTTGTATAGCTGCTTGCATTAGAGCCAGTGGTGGAACAGTGCATTACAGATTGCACAATCTGTCAAGCTCTTTCTCTTGAATAAATCATTCAATTTTTCTAAAAATGTAGTAATTAATTTGTCTCTACATGTAAACCACATACACCGATATCTGTGCCATTCGGATAATTTCTTCGTAGTGCTTCTTTTTTTGTCTTAGAGAGTAAATCGAAAAGGAGCTTGTAGATAAACTGTTGCACTGAGATAGGTAAGCTAAGTAAGAAGTTTGACGAAAAATCTGAGGATTTAAAATCCGTTAGAGAGTAAAATTGTGGAGCTCGATGAAAACTCAGAGCAATAAAAGAGGAAGCATTTTAAACCGTATTAGCAGCAATTAAAAATGTACCAGGATGAACAGAACAAAAATTCAAAATAAGTTTTCTGAACACTGATCTACATGAAAAAAATGGTTATGAGTGAGAAGCAGTTCGATATTTGTCAAGTTCAGACGAAGGGAGCTTCAATTGTAAGGACGCAGAATTTCAGGCAAGCAGTGACGAAATAAATACACTTCTAAGAGAGATACCACAAGCTCAGGCTGACGAACTTCATCGAAACCTGAAGGACAGCTTAATAGCGGAAGGATATGCACTGATCACACATACGTGACAACGAGGAACTCACAAAAATTATCAAAAGTTTTCGTTCGCTGCCAGATCACGGACCTTTCCAGGGTCCCATATGCATAAAATCTACTGTTTTACATATCTCAGAATGGCAAGCCTGTATTCTTAACATAATTTATCCTTTTGATCGTTTTGCATCCTGTCATCATTTAGGCAGTTTCTTGTCATGCGGAGTTCAGTAAATAACTGGAGCTTACTGTCCATTAGTTTAATTATCAACTTCCAATTCAATTTCATACTACACTATACACAGTCAATTTCCCTCTTTTCTGTGTCGACCCATTGTCTTTCTTTAACTGGCTAAGATGGTACTTTACTAAGAGATTAGATATATTCAGGAGGAATGGTTTTCAAATCCTGATTTAGGATTTCATAGGTTCCATTGAGACATTTACGGTGACTTGTCATGTTATTTTTTCAGTATAGTCAAATCAGAGTCAGTCCTCATTTGTATACAGCTGGTATTGTTCTCTGTCTTTGGTAAATACAGTACAGTACAATTCTTCCTGTGCCATCTTGTATGTTGTCATGACTGTCAAACTTTAGACAATTTGTGGTTACGTCAGTGCCATAGGTTACCACTGGCACCACCCGTTGATGTTTTGGGCTCACTGACTATTCATGCTTAACTACAGTATTCGGTTTAAAAGATGAAACAAAAACTACTCTTTCCTGTTTATTTCGTTCATTTGGCCCCTGTACTTGAATTCCAGGCGCTATGGTCTGGAACCGCGCGACCGCTACAGTCGCAGGTTCGAATCCTGCCTCGGGCATGGATGTGTGTGATGTTCTTAGGTTAGTTAGGTTTAAGTAGTTGTAAGTTCTAGGGGACGGATGAACTCACAAGTTAAGTCCCATAGTGCTCAGAGCCACTTTTTGTACATGAATTCAACAACTGTTTGCTTTTTGTTAACATATATTTTTTCGGTTTTCGGTCTTTGGTCTTGTTGTAGTTTATTTTCAGTCTTTCTCTAACATTGCTCCATAAATATGTCGCATTTCTTCCAATTGCACTTCATTAGATGAATAACTAAACTAACTTTAACCACAAAACAAAGGAGATCTAGATGGTTGTTATCCTGCTAAGACGAATGAATTATAAACCTCCCATTACTACACAGAAAATAGTTTTGGCAAAGGGATTTATTTAACTCACACTGCAATTATTATATTTCTATATTCATTACGTTACTGAATAAAAGATATAGTCCTGGTATTCAGTTTCATTAATGCGTTTACAGTTGCTATCACTATACCAGGAGTTAGATTCACGTGGTCCCAAGGAGTCCACGTAACTTTAAACGAAAATCTGCAAAATGACCTAAAAAATTTAATTTAGTGGAACCATTTCCTTAAATAGAAATTAAATTGTTTGATCCAGAAATGACTTTCATATATTCGTGGACATAATAGAAGCATCTTTAACGAACCAGACGTTCTGCACCGATCGTTAAGTATCAGAGTGTATAATCACGGTTCATTGATAATATTTACTTATGTACCGTCTGACAGCAACTAAATAAAACACAATGTTAATGGCATAAGCGTTTCGCCTTTATTCTTTGCAAGGCATCATCAGTGGCCTGGAATATATACATATGCTTGCTATGAGGAAGACAGGACTACAAAAGCTGCAGTTATCAGAGTGTATTTTGGATGTGACACGTATTTGCAAAGTTTCAAGGCAACCAGCATCCGAATTTTGCTCCATGGGAGACTGCAAGGTTTAGAAGAAAAGATTTTTGTGAATTAAGTGAAACATGTTATTTTATCATTTACATTGGCTTAACATAGTATCTATTTCGCTAGAAGAAACAAATTTTTAAGGAAAATTGGGTCTTGTTGCATCTCACTTAACATATTTCTTCTGCACTAAGTCAATGTTATCGAGGCAGTGAACCTTGCAACTTAGGTCATACGAAATAAAAATTGTGAACCACGGGAAAAGTGTGTTTTTTCGTGTCTTATAATATTTTGAATGAAGTCATTAGCAGCTAAGTAGTATTCAAGAAATATACAGTAGCCAAACTGAAAACAACTGTTGTTACTGTATTTTGGGAGCCTGGTGTGAGTGGTAGGCACATTTTCAAAACTGATTAGATAAATCCCGATATCATGACCCGTTTCCTCTTAAGTCAGAATAGAGAAACCATGTTGTCAAAGATATGGCACAAATGACTTTTATTGTAACATCGTTTTAGGTAACTGCTCACGAAAAGACCACCTAGTTGCAGAAGTGCAATAAAACTCAAAATCTTGGGCCAACAAATGTCCAGCAGAGGTGAATGCCAAAAGCAGCTTTATATTAATACAAGAAATAGAAGAAACGAACCTCAAGGTTAAAACCTAGTTATTATCAACAATGCTTTCTTTAGAACTAAAACAATTCCCATTACTGGCTACACATTCTTTACTTGCTTGTGAGACAAATCAAGAAACATATTGTGGATACAATAAAATAAGTGAAAATATTATAGTCGTTGTATGATTGAATTATGGTTTCTACCAACCAACTACATTTTCGATTTTGTTCCAGGAATGTAGTTGAAGATCTCGCATTATAGTGAACATTGGTTTCATAACAATGACTGGAATTGGGTGATGATCCTCAGCAAAGCAAATCACAAACACACACAGGCCACACACGCACTGCTGTAGACGTGTCTGTGTATATAAACACATGTTCATAGACACACTTTATAATTGCTTATCTCCTCTTATTTCTCCCAAAATTTCTGTGAAAACAACGTGGCTAAACAGACACGCATAGTGTTATATGGACTACGATAGTTACTGAAGAAAGATTTGTATCAATCACTTACTACTTAAATCTTCTGATTTGTTACACTCAATTCGTTCAGCATGTTCTCACATCCAGGGATGGAATATACATTTGCAGTTGAACACTATAGACGTATATAATATGCTCGCTGTTGTCCCCTCTATTTTGTAACTTACTTCTCCTCTATTTTGTTACGTGTGTGTTCAGTGTGTATATGCAGTTTGTTTCAGAAGCCAACGTATTCACACTTCACGCAATTTTTGCACATGTGAAGTACAGCGTACACAATGACACGCAATCTTCTTATATTTAGGGAAATCCGTTTAAGATGATACTAACGTCGTATGGAACCTATAGAATAATATAAAATATCATATGAAAGCTATAGAATTATATAAACGATAAGAAGATACTTTATATAACAGTTCGTACTTAATGCCAAAGGAATCGCTGTAGGTTTGTTTACACCAGCATTCGTTTTCATGCATACAGTACAAACAGAATTCGTAGTTGCAGTAGGCACTGTGCGTAAAATGTGTGGTTATAATAACAATATGAAGAACTTCATTTCACTGAATTGCAGTGCAATTTATTGTGGGAGTTGTTATTACCATGTCCGTGAAACTCCTTGTGCATCAGATGACGAGACAAACTCTTACAAAGCAGAAAGTAACACGTCTGAAAGGAAAGGAATAATGCATTTTATTTTGCTGACATAGATCGGCACATCGGCACATTACAAATACCATATTATGCAAAATTATCACATTTTTTCAATGTGGACTATTTTAACCTTTTAAACTGCAATACATAAATGTATTAGAATACTTATTAGCTCCTGCAGGAGAGCTTCTGTAAAGTGTGGAAGGTAGGAGACGAGGTACTGGCAGAAGTAAAGCCGCGAGGGCGGGGTGTGAGTCGTGCTTGGGTAGCTCAGTTGGTAGAGCACTTGCCCGTGAAAGGCAAAGGTCCCGAGTTCAAGTCTCGGTGCGGCACACAGTTTTAATCTGCCAGGGAGTTTCATATCTCAACTTATTTATGTGACACCCTGTGTTTCATCTTTTCAGATTATGTTACTTGTTTCTGACTTTTGGGTTGGACTACGCGCTCTTAATTCTTCGTGTCTCATTCTGTACATTTACATGTTAATTTTAGAGTTTTCTAGGACGGCGGAAAGACTATTTGCTTCAGATCCTGGGTGCAAACCGTAAGTAGTGTAATCTTGCTTTCGTGGCCTCTGTGGATTTGATAGTTGTCATAAGGCATAAGCTGTTGTTGTTTCTTCCACCTTGACTTTGTTCTCGTTCTGTATTACGCTCGTCGTCAGAGGGAAACTAACCCCAAAAACATGGTTCTTTTTAAACGCATTAAATGAGTTATGTGTCGGTTCCTTCTATTTAATGATGTCCACTACAAGTTAATAGATGCGTTCCACTGTGTTCATCTACTCGTTTTGGTTGATATGGTGAGGTTGTTTATGTCATGACACATTTGGCAGTAAAATAGCCCTGCATTCTCCTGCCCTACCAGACCCTCCACCACTAGTAGCTGTGCTACATTACTTTTCCTTTTCTCTCCACTTCCGTTTCTCATTCATCTGCTCCGAATCGGTCATATAACGTTATCACATATATTTAACTGTTTTAGAACAACAATGATTTACAGTTTCCATAGGAAGTGGTTTATGGTACGGATAACCAGCAATTACGAACCACAAAATGAATTTTTTGTTATTGAAATTTTTCTGTCTGTAAGAATTTCGACTATATTTTGATTCAGAAAATAGATAGCGTCTTATCTTCAGTCGTCTGCCGTGTTGCTTGATTTCTGTGTTCTAAGCGCACACTTCTTGCCAATGTGGTTTCGACTAATCTGCAGAAGTTTCCCTTACACGTCTTCTATGCAGTAGGTAACGATCTCTCCCCATGAGATTTTCATATACTGGGAATAATGAAGAAAGACATTCGTGGCCGTCAATTTACTTCGGTCGGAGAGGTGCGTGCGTGGTGCCATATGTTGGTGAGGTTGTTTCGACCCCGGAAATTCAATTTGTCATTGTGACCCTTCATTCATCATAATGATATTGATTCACCGCTACTAATTCCTACTACTCAGCTCGGTTTGTTCATTGAGTCGTAAAGCAGTCAACATTTACAGTACGTAAAGGCGTCCTGCTTTTCCTTCTCTACAGCAGAGGTAAGATGATCGCCGAGATCTTTCCTACCTCCTACTACTAATGTATTATCGTTATTTTTACCAGAGTCGTTTCAGGTTTGTTTCCCCTCATTCCAATAGTGTCGCGTCTCATAAACACGTGTTGTTGAAAAGAAAAATTATCAGGTGCAGTATATAGGATCATTTGAAGTAGAAAAGACAACACTTTTGTATGTACAAAACAGAGCTTGCCAAATCTCCGGTCGCTATGCTTTACTGTATAATTTTCTATGTGGCATCGTTTCTTTCAACAAAAAACACGTTAATTAAAGTACCGAATTTTCTCGCACAAAATTACTATGAACTTTAAAATAATATTTGTCGTCGTTTTTTTAATATATTGCGCCCAAAATGCGTAAAACGTTCTTGCTCTAAACTAATACTCCCACCGCTGACTCCATGCACAAGTCGGATGTTCCTACTTTTGCAATCACCATGCAATAACTCTGAACACTTTTTCTCCATCTCATTGGCAACTATCGTTTTATAACATCAAATTATGACTTTCTCACACTGTCCAAAATAATGCGCAATCAGATTAGGAGCCACATCAGAACCTCTTGGCACTTTATCTGTCTCACGGATTCAATCTTCAGTCAATTTCTTTTAACATTGGCTGCGACCTTAGGTGTTGCAATAAATTAATTCGTTTCGTCCATACTAAATACTCCTACAGAACATGTCGTGTATAATAACTACACAATTACATGAAGACAGCGACAGAATTTTTCTTTTCTCAATTTCTCAATTCCTCCATTGTGTCGATGAAACTAGTGTTTGAGACATAAAATAATACATCCAAGCCTGGTCCATAGCAAAAGTGGAATCTTTAATGGCGTGACATGGAAATTACGATATCGTACTCGCGTCAGAAAAGTTATAAATTCATTGTCCTGTTGATACCAACACAACACTCTTACGTTCAGAGTAGCACGTGGTATATTCATTGAAAGATATTTTTGCTAGAAAGGTCACTTAATATAATACGTTTATCTGACATTTGGCAAAAAGTGACTATTTGCTGCATAGAAACGAACCCTACGAAAACGGAAGTGGTAACCATAATTCAGAGACTTTTTCATTGTAATGAATGGACAAAAAGTAATTTCATAACTGTTAACTGTTATTGAAAGCACCTGTCATGTCTTAAAAAGATTCAGAAAGCACCGGAATGTATGCAGACCAGAAGACATGTAATTAAAGATCACGAAACTAAGTATTTAGATACAGTAAACGATTGAGCGTGAGTGGGACATGTCAGTAGCAGTAGCAGTGTCACTGTGATAACACTCAGGCACTCGTGGTCTGCTACGAAATTGTGAGCGTCCCATGCCTTTCCCGAGCAATTAGGCCAGTGAAAAACAGGTCACGTTTCGCCTTTTGAGGTAAAGTAGAATCAAAAATATGCTGCATAGTGCTAATTGCTGTATGTGCTCTCAAAGATATATGAGATGTTGCACTGTTCCTTTGTACAAAGATGTTACACATATCGAAGAGCACTTAGTAGAAATTCATTTTCAACGTTATCCTTAATAACAGGCTTCGGAAGAGAAAGCATTGAATCAATCCTTCTCAGTATACCAGAGATGATGCAACTGAGTATATATTCTAAATGGTGCCAGACGATTCTTTCAATATAATACACATACAATAGTTACACAAGAAAATGACCACCGTTGTCTTTTTCGTTTGAGGTCCTCGCGTACTTACATCACCATTCCATACTAACTCTGTAAAGTGTGTTTGATTTTATTTCCCAGAGTAATTTCCAATTACGTCGCCTTTGATTTTGTGACCTTAGTTAACGAATGTTACAACCCCGGAAAAAAATCACTTCAAATGATAAGCAGACTAATATTTAAAGAGTTGTAACATAACTACGTTACACGTACTACGCAGACATGCTGAGTGAAACGCGGTAACAGTCTTGCAAAAAACAAATGCCTTTCAGTCTCGGGCCGCTCAAATTGCGTTACACAGCTGTGAAAGTACGCAGTGTTGAGTGTAGGTCACTAATAGTAAAAATTCAGTTAACGCGGAAAGGAAAAGGAAACAGAGTTAATGTTTATCGTCTCGTAGACAGTAGTGTTATTGATGATGGACATCGAACTCGAAATAGACCAAGCAGTGGAAGGAATTTGGCCATGTCATTCCCAAAGAAAGCTTCCCGGTAGTTCCCTTAACCGATGCAACGAAACTATGAGAGATACAGTTGGTTTTCGATGACCAACATTACAAATGTGTTTAAGCCAAATTGTTCTCTTAAACTGGTAAATCTGGATTAGTGAACGGTGTTTTGAACCCCTCTGCTCCCTAACGTGGATTGTGGGCGGTGCATCCAATACTCACACGTAATAAGGTCCAATCGTCGTATGACGAGTCACAGATTCACCTGCGTCTCCTGTTAAATGGAATGCGTTGACACTTGTTTCGCCTAAACGAAGCACAGCGCTGTAAAATAAAATCATCATGGACTATGAAAGGAGAACAATGGGAGGGAGTCGATTGGTAAAGTACTGTGCAAGTGAAAATGTGCCCAGCACACTAAATGTAGCAGCTGGAGGGACAATTGTCAAATTGGATGTCTGTTCATTTCGGTTTGTGGATGTATTAAATAATCAAGTAAGTCACTTAC
This sequence comes from Schistocerca gregaria, assembly GCF_023897955.1. Lineage (NCBI taxonomy): Eukaryota > Metazoa > Arthropoda > Insecta > Orthoptera > Acrididae > Schistocerca > Schistocerca gregaria. The sequence continues at coordinate 513,367,220 of NC_064921.1, read as the reverse complement.
GGAGCAGAGTTTCACGCCTTATATCCTTGGAGTGTATTCCAATATTATATAAATTATACTGCAAGATCCTCAGATGCCCTCCACTTGTCAGTACCAAATTTTGGGTAAGGACTGGAAAAAAATTGTGCTGCTCAAGCACACTATTAATTAAATGTGGCCACTTGTTACGACTATTTTCTTTTATTGTATTCAGATGATTGTACATGTAGTGAGACGAAAACATCAAATTTTGACATCTATCATGACATGTGGTACAGAGGGTAGTGAAAGATTCCTGCAGATATGCGCAAAAATTATGGGTGGGCTGCACTAGATACTAATTAAGTATGAACCTGGCTCATAAATGTAGCTACACAAAGGCCGCTTCTGACAGTTGCATGAGATAACAAATAGCATCACAGTCCATTCAGAAATTACATTCAATTCATTAGGCGCAAACAAATTTAAGAACCTCCAAATATTTCTTCGTTTCACATAACAAGAAATGCTTGTTGTATTTGATGCTGTACAAACCAAGAGTGTGACATTTATGACGCACAATTGTCCAAAATTTAAACACTGTACGAAGAAGCACTTTCAGAGATCCCAACAACAATTAAAATGTCTCTACTAATATGCCCACGTGAGTATCAGCACTGTGGTTCTTATGACCTCCTAGCTCCAACAGGAGGGAAGAAGATATGGGTAAAAACGTGCTTTTTCCAGTCCCTGGCATATAGGTTTACAAGCTGCACTGTACAATAGGCGGTTTGTGTGGTATTAGTATCTGTCTGTCTTAATGTCCTGCTTTGACATGCAGCCTTCACGTCAGGGAAAAAAAACCATTTTCCAGCCCCCAATGTGTAGGCTGCCCTTAATGACAGGTATATTATGTGAGGGTAGTATCCGCCCACTTTATCGACCTACTTTTCGGGGCTACATGTGCAGATGGCTTTGGTTAAGCAGAGATATGGTGGAAGGAGATGGGTTGTGGGATAGGGGGAGGATGAAGTGGACAAAGAAAATGAGGAGGAGGAGGAATTGGACATAGATGGGCTGGAGGCGATGTACAGAGAGAGATAGACGGGGTGGATGAGATATACAGAAAGGGAGGACGAGATAAATAAAGAGAGGGGGCGGAGACCTGTTTGGCAAGAAGTGTCAGCAAGCTTTGCAGTGGTGACATCTGAAGATGGGCACAGGTTAGCAGAGATGGGCAGACAGAGAGGGGTAGGAGGTTATGAAGAGAGAGAGAGAGGGGTGGAGGAAGGGTTGGACAAGGAGAGGGGCAGATGGGTGATGAGAGAGAGGGAGAGAATGAGCTGGACAGAGAAATGGGAGGGGATGAAATGGACAAAGAGATGGGGGAGGAGAGATAGGGTGGAGGAAGAGGTAAACACACAGAGGGAGGAGGTGATGTCTGCTGCATATGTGTCACACATGTAACCAAGCAAATCTGTAGGGAAAAGAAGAGTTTACAATTAAAAGTGAACGCATTTGGACGGAATATCATGTATTGATAAAAGCCAGAAAAAAAGAAAAAGTACATTGCTGAGCGGTACAAACTATGTATTAAAGATGGCATGACACCAGTGTCAAACTTTCATGCACACAAACAACTAGTCAAAGAAATTTTTTGCTGAGAATAGTTCTGACAAGTTGCTTTGTCTATGCAAGAAATGTTTATAATACGATAGAACTTTTACATTTGCGTTACCTGAAAGAAGTGAAATAATTTTAAACTATCCATTTACTGTGTATTAATATTGCTCACATTTAATAACTGTCCTCAAAGCTGACGGTAAAATGTGAAAAAGCCACTAAAATAGTAGACCATCATTAATATGGATGTTTCTGCAATGACGCCCTTCAGCTAGGGCATATATGGTGAACGATGAAGTACGGTTGGATCAAGGGTTTTCCTATTTCACTCTCTATCTATTCAATTATTAACAGAAGCATGATCAAAAGTGAAACTTCCCTATTTAGCACGTATGTCGGATACATTATGACAAGTTGTCCGCATAGCCGAAGTGAACGTGAATGAGAGCTAAAATTGTAGTTCACGATCGCCTGTGGATCCACATCCCACATTGCAACAGCGACTCAACGTACTGCATGTCAGTATTTGATGCCAAACTGAGTCAGAATAACTATGTGGGTGATGACAGTTGCCAAGGTGGAGATGATCAGGCTCCTGCGAATGTGGAAGAAGCCTCCGGCGGTGAAGCTGAGAGGGGGCCCCCTCCGCACCTCATGCAGGAAGGCCTCAGCTTTTGGTAGCGGCGTCCCACACAGAGCGAACGCCGTTGCCGCCCTGTGCAGCAGGACTCCCGTCCGCCGTTCCTCGTCACATGTGGCGGAGCAGCACATGGACACCGCCATCAACTTCACGCCATGGTATACCAGCCATAGCGAGGAGACGAGCAGAGAACGACTCAGGGCACCGGTGATACTTTGAACGTCATCCATCACCACCAACACAATTATTTCATACGAACTGTAGATGACGCCGAAGAAAGCACTGGCCACCATTAACGCCACAGCAAGACCATACTGTTGCTGGAGCGCCTCTGCCGCACAGTGAAGAACAGCGTACGCGGCGCGGAGGTCATCGATGGTTGTCTCTTGCTGCTCCTGGGCCGGCTGAGGTTCAGCGATGAGGATCTCTACGAGGCCTTCATCTGCACATCGTGCTGCTTCAGTAAATGGCCAAGTTGCTGTGACGAGTAGTCTATTTAGTGCTCTATACCGCAGCAGAAGTTCTATCACCAAGAATGGAAAAAGTGGAGCAACGAGTGTAGAAAGTACTGAGTAAACTTCGTACGTAATTGACCTCAACACACGATTTTGTTGTGACAGTCCATTGTACAGGCTTAAAACTGCCACACTTAAAGTAATTAGTGTACCAAGCATGCCCACAGATACGATAACACTATCAGCCTTTCCTCTGCTACTATTCTTCAGTTGAAGACGTTGGTCTACATATCTTAGAGCGTGAAGAAATACCTTGATGTGTCCAAGTTTCTGAAACGCCGATGTTCCGAAGAGCACGATGGGCTCTGACCACTGCATGAACCTGACTGCCATATCAGTTAAGACAATTACACCCGGGAGGACCTGAAACTGGAGTGACGTGACGTACATGCTAATGATCATAAGGCAAAGCGCGACCATAAACCAGAACCATGATAGCAAGTCAAGTAGTTTATAGGTCGTCGGCATGAGACCAAAAGTCCCCCACAATAAATACAGTGGTCTCGTGACGATGAAGAGTTCAGCATCATTGTCCCTGTGACAGAAGGCAACACTGGGCGATGGATTTACGTGGCGATTCATTCTAATTCCAGGAACACCCTATTAACAGTCGCCAACAAGACTGCTATACATAATTTTGTTAAGCGTCTTATTTTACACTGCACTGGTGCCACACATATCGACTTCTGCCACAACTTCTTCAGTCTCCAAGAGTAATTCATAATTTAATGGGTAATGTTCCTGGACGTATTGACTGTCGTGGAAGTGGACGCTCTGGCATTAGACAACAAAAGAGTCGTTATTGATTTTCCCAGTGTTATTTTAATCGATCTGTTCAGCTGATAATATGCAATTTGATTAAGATTACCAGTACGGAAACATTAACATTGTAGTTCTTTGTGTTCGTGAAGTCAGTCATTCCAGAGGTTATATAGCTCTTAAGATAATTGCGACATCTACTGTTTTCAAAGAAATAAACATTACCCAGCAAAGCGCATTAAACACATTGGGACTGTGACAACGGTGACATTGTGTTTAAGCAAAAGAAAGGGAAGAGAAGCAATAAGAACGACAACCCCGATACTCTCACAAGTACGCCTGAGCGTCTATATGCCAACTCTAAGCATAACACAAACTATAAATTTCCCAGAAGTTTTACAGTACACTTCTCACACTAGCAACATTTATTCACATTGTTATGCGTCTACGTAAGTCGCTGGTCGTTTTAATTCTGATGCTCCATTTTTTCTTATAAAGTTAATGTAGTGTATCACGTTTAAATTATGGCGTCTCATTTGTATATAAGGATTATTCTGGCACAGTTTAATATCAAATCCCACACACAGAATAATTCCCTTCAAAATGTAAAATAAAAACTGTGACGTTTTCGCAAAGTTAAATTTCCTTTGTATTGTTCACAATATCGCAGTATTTTCTGCCTAATAGCACATATATCCAGTGGTCATGAAGATATTTCTGTGAGCACTTTGCTTCTCCATCTTTGTGGTTAATACTTGAATCCCACTCCACTCGCTTTGTCTCTCTACTTCCCTAATTCACACACTGTCGACTTGTTCAACTTCAACATCTCTCTTTGTTTTTCCTTTCAGCTCTATCACCCTTCTTTATTTCTCACTGTCAGTAATCGTAAGCGCAGCCGTAGCGGACTCCTGCGGTATTATTTTCTGCGATCACCCTCCGTGCTTATAGCGCAAGACGCGAATTCACTCTCCTTTGAACGGGAACATCTCGGTACCTAGTCACGTGAGCGGGCTAATGTGCGTGACTCTGAAGATAAATAAAAGCTACGGTAAAACATTTTCAGTATGTAGTTAGTGCCACTAAGATTTTTGCTGCACTCATATGGGAGTGAAATGTCCGGTCGACAACATTATACATTCCATTTTAGCTTCCACTTACGTATAATTTCATCTGCTGCTTCTCTGAGTTTAAAAGATGCAACATCAAGGAAGACATTCCAAGAGTTTCCAACTCAGTCGCACCCAGCACTTGATATTTATCCGCGGCCATGACTCGTTGCGAGTTATTAAACAATAGATTTCACTTTTTTCACCTAAGTCTACGGCAATTAACATAAACCATTGCCTTGACTCGATAGCAGACTCAGTACGAACGCGAGAGAAAAATAAACCAAAGCATTTCCTTTTCTGTATCAGGTCATACAGTTACTCCTACCGATCTCATTTTATGTAACCCAAAAAGCCTAACCATAGACAACTACTATACTGCCGAGAACATGTTTATATTGCAAACAGAGTTCATACCCCGACAGTTTGGTGTTTAAAACATTATTTACTTCACTTTTGCCTCGTTTTAAGCCTTAATTTCACTCCTCGTTACAGTTGCTTCTACCAAAATTGTCCGATACAGCCCAACACACGTGTGAAGTCGTCATAACGTCGCTATTCCCCTGCTGGCTTACTGCGTGCTACTTATATTATGGCAAAGGATTCTGACAAACACGGCACGTGCTCTAGTCCGTTCGTAAAACATCAACGCTTTGAATCATTTACCTACGTCCGTCTACCATGTAACTAAGTTAATATGAAGTGCCTAGTGACTGGGTGTAATAAACGGCGAAATTAATGCTCAAACCAAGGTAACAGTGAAGTAAAGAATGTATTAAACATCGAAATGGTAGAGTATGTACTCTAACCTAGTCGTAAACAAGCATGTTCCTTTCAGTGCAGAGTGACGCATGTGATTAGGAGCCTGGGTTGTATAAAACGAGATCAGTAAGGGCGGTTGAATCATATATAAGCCTGAACTCATTGTTCATTGTAATGCAGAAGAAGAACTTGAGTTGAGTTTTTTCTTGTATATTTTGATGCAATATATATATTACAAAATGTGTGCACACGCGGCACAACCAGTTTAGGCTTATTTATGATCAGGAAGGAAGTGGGTCTTCATTTTGTTCTATTTCTTGTGTCCCGCACTTGGTTTGGCAAACGATCAGGAGTCGATTAATGACTGTCTCATACTCTTTTTCTGTTTCCAAATGATGCAGTAATCAACATACAATCCAGCCAGCTTAGCAAGTTAGTGTATCGTCTGAAACATAATGACAGCTCTCTTTCAACACAGTTAAATATTTTTTCATAAATAATACATTGCTGCTTGAACTGGTGGGCCAGAAGATTATGCCCACTCGGCTATTGTCATGTTGATCCACTTTTGGTACGCAATCCGTTAGCAATTCTACATGGCATGGATTTACTAAGTCCTTCGGAGGCTTCCGGAGCTATGCAACACCAGATGTCTACACACTGGGCACGTAGTTGCAATAAATTACGGTAGTGTGCATTGTAGATGTTCTTCGAAAAGATGAATTTGTGGCCACATCAGTATAAGTTCAGTATCATCCTTCTCAAACCATTATAGCGCCGTTATGTCTTTATCGCCGTCGGGGAACACATGAAGCATGGACGGATGCACGTGGCCCAAAATAGCGTTTACGTAGCCAACAGTCGTTGAATACTACCACAAGCCCTATGGAAGGCGACGCAAATGTCGCCATAGCATAATAGTGTCCTCATCTGCCAGCATCCATGGTGCGGAAATTCTTCGAGTAGCTGTTCTCCTGGATGCGCACAATGCCACCATATGGCGTAATGTTTGGGCTCAGCACTATAAACAATTCTGTTATCTTCCATTTTACTAATTCTATACTAAATGTATCAGAACATGGTTCAGAGGTTTACTCCAAGACTGCACTTACGTACATAGGGAACCAATATGGAAACAATCCAAGTGACAAAGTTCAGGATGACGTAGAATGATCTATATGATGCATGTCTAAACTCCACTCGAGTTTCTTAATAACTAACATACAAGTACGATTCAAAATTGTTCAGGAGAGTTTTTAGTACCATAATATTGGGCTGAATCGCTTTCGCCCTACTCCGCACAATGATGCACGATTTCACGTTCGGTAAGCCACGAATGAAATGAGTAGCTGAGATAAGGAGACCTACGGCAACTGGTATTCGGATGGAGTAGGTCGATTTACTTTTAGTGACAGATTGATCTACAGAGCAGCCCGAGGCATAGGTTAGGTTGAAAGATGATAATTTGGTAGCGAGTAGGCGAAGACAACGAACGTGAATGTCAAACGAAAATTGTGGAAACCGATTGACCTTAGCCTAATATTTGCGTTCACGCCATATTTCACTCTAACGCCAGTTCTACTTAACCCATTTTAGTTGCTCGTACAGATGACCAGTTGCTGCGTGTCTGCGACCGTGAATGTCACGTGCAGTCTAATGAAACTCTGAACAAAAAATTGGTAAGTGAGTGCAAAGGCGGAAAAGTGAATGGGATATTATCTGCAGGAATTCAAATTGCGAGGTACTGAACGCAGTCTCGTAAACTGACTTTATGTCGTTGACTGATATTCTTTTGTGTGTCTTTCCTTGTATTTTTATGTTTACAAAATATTTCTCCAATAAATGCATTGAGCGTACATTGTTCTCGCCGTTGTAATACTATAGTTTTATTTTCCCTATTGTTTCACAAAAAGTGATTTTTGTCGTAAGAGTCTCACCAGACAATTGTTGAAACAGTCCACATCTGTACTCCGGAAGCCACCTTACGGATTACGGTGGACAGTAACCTATAGAACGCTAGCATCCCCCCGTTTTCATGTTCGGTTCACGTAAGAGAAAAATCATTGTCGGTATACCACGGCATGGGACAGAATTTCTCTGAGTTTCCCAGCGATGTTCTCTCGTACGTTCACTGTGAGATGAGATAATAATATTTCATGGAATGTACTGTAACGAGTTTGTTGGGAAACTGATGTTTTCTTGTGTTGTTCTGTTCTCTATTTCCTTTCGTTCTGATTTAAATTCTTTTCATATTTGTTGGTACATTTTTATTAAATCAGTCCCCGAAAGTGAGCGGTACTAATATGTTCCAAAAATCCGCCCGCGAAAACGCGATTTTTCAGGGGGTCGTATTTAGGGTTTTGTTGATCGCAGAGATACAGGATCATGTGTTTTGGATAGCCCTTGGCCTAGTGATCAAAATTAAAAAGAAAGGGTCTACCGACAATACAGCGTTAAAATTAAACATTGCACGCTTCCTACAGTCCAGGCAAATTGAGAAAGTCTGTTGGTTCTTTTGCATTTGGTGTGGTGTGGGGTGGAGCGTTGACTGCTTATAAATCATCATTTCTTCATGGGCGGTTCCTGAGAAAACTCCAAAAACCATAATTTTTTGGTTCAAATGTACCGGTTGTGATGGTGCCCACTTCTGTACTTTCTACTAATAGTAAATCGTTGAAATTTTTACCGCATGTTCTAAGATCAAGGTCTCGGGTAACGTAGAAACTTTTTTCGATATCATGATCCGTTACCGAGATCCAGAGGTGCAAATCTACCGCACGTGGGCCGAAATTATTCAAATAGCTAACAATATAAAACGGCTCAAATTGTTACTGTACATTCTTTAGACATTTATCTAGAAAAAGCATTCTCCCATTTTCGAAAATCTTTTTCGGTTATCAAGATACACTCAGGTAACCATGGTTTTTATATACCAGCAGTACTAATTGCGGGGATGGTCACTTCTTTGATATCTATTCATAGCAAATCGTCAAAATTTATGCCATGTATTCCGAAGATGATACTGTCGGCGAACTTTGAAACTTTTTTCGATATCATTATCCAGTACCGAGATCACTAGATTGAAATTTTCCGTTCATATGCATGTAAAATGTTCACGTAATGTCTGATCTGAGATGTAAATGTAGTTTTAATTGACATAGTGAACACTTGGTAGGGGTTCTAGGATCATTGCAAGGGTTCTGAGGTCAGCAAACTGTTTCAATAAAAATTAATGACGCACTGTCTCTGTATAATGGTCTCTTCAGGCCTATACAGGACCGTTACGGTCGCAGGTTCGAATCCTGCCTCGGGCATGGATGTGTGTTATGTCCTTAGGTTAGTTAGGTTTAAGTAGTTCTAAGATCTAGGCGACTGATTACCTCAGAATTTAAGTAGTATAGTGCTCAGAACCAAGTGACAAGTGCCTATACAGGCTGTCTTGAGCTGAAAATTACTCGGTGCTGCCACTTGGCGGTGTAAGCGCCTTACAGAAAATTATATTGTCATACGAAATTCGTTATATAAGAAGCAGTCAAATAAAAACGAGACAGACAGAAAAAAACTAAGTTAACAGTTTATTATTTCAAAAACACTCACCTTAACCATTACTAAATTTATTTAACTGAGAGACAAGACAATCAGTAAATCCATGGAAAAATGTTTGTGGTTTAGTACGGAAACATTATTGTATCCTGGCTTGCATTTCTTCATCCGAAGCAAATCGACTGCCACGAATGTCTTTCTTCAGGGCTCCAGAGATACGTAAACCGTATGGGCAGAGATCGGGACTGTATGGAGTATATGTAATGGCTTCGTAGCTAAACTTCTGCAGCATAGTCGGAACAAAATTGACAACATTTTGGCGGACATTATCCTGCAACAACATAATGCCATCCGTCAGTATTGTTGGCCGTTTGGACTTTATGGCGCGTTTCATTTTCTGCAAAGTGTCCATGAAGCCCTTATCTCCCTTCATGAGAGTTCCATATTTTTAGCCATGAAGGAAAATATCGGTGGCTATCTGCTTCAGAAGATGGGGTGCACGCCTGGGTACAGTCATGTTGCTCAAAGAATTTGCAAATATTTTTTCATGGAGACAGTGACAGTATTGCACAGTGGCATAAATGTATTAACAACTATGGTGATTATTTTTGAAATAATAAAGAGTTTGTTTACTATTTGTCCATCTCATCTGTCTCGTTGAAATAAAAAACGGTTTGCTTACTATTTTTTCTATTTTTCCAAAATGGTTCAAATGGCTCTGAGCACTACTGGACTTAACTTCTGAGGTCATCAGACCCTAGAACTACTTAAACCTAACGAACCTAAGGACATCACACACATCCGTGCCCGAGGCAGGATCGAACCGGAGACCGTAGCGGTCGCGCGGTTCCAGAGTGTAGCGCCTAGAACGGCTCGTATCTTCTGAGGTCATCAGACCCTAGAACTTAGAACTACACTCCTGGAAATTGAAATAAGAACACCGTGAATTCATTGTCCCAGGAAGGGGAAACTCTATTGACACATTCCTGGGGTCAGATACATCACATGATCACACTGACAGAACCACAGGCACATAGACACAGGCAACAGAGCATGCACAATATCGGCACTAGTACAGTGTATATCTACCTTTCGCAGCAATGCAGCCTGCTATTCTCCCATTGAGATGATCGTAGAAATGCTGGATGTAGTCCTGTGGAACGGCTTGCCATGCCATTTCCACCTGGCGACTCAGTTGCACCAGCGATCGTGCTGGACGTGCAGACCGCGTGAGACGACGCTTCATCCAGTCCCAAACATGCTCAATGGGGGACAGATCCGGAGATCTTGCTGGCCAGGGTAGTTGACTTACACCTTCTAGAGCACGTTGGGTGGCACGGGATACATGCGGACGTGCATTGTCCTGTTGGAACAGCAAGTTCCCTTGCCGGTCTAGGAATGGTAGAACGATGGGTTCGATGACGGTTTGGATGTACCGTGCACTATTCAGTGTCCCCTCGACGATCACCAGAGGTGTACGGCCAGTGTAGGAGATCGCTCCCCACACCATGATGCCGGGTGTTGGCCGTGTGTGCCTCAGTCGTATGCAGTCCTGATTGTGGCGCTCACCTGGACGGCGCCAAACACGCATACGACCATCATTGGCACCAAGGCAGAAGCGACTCTCATCGCTGAAGATGACACGTCTCCATTCGTCTCTCCATTCACGCCTGTCGCGACACCACTGGAGGCGGGCTGCACGATGTTGGGGCGTGAGCGAAAGACGGCCTAACGGTGTGCGGGACCGTAGCCCGACGGTTGCGAATGGTCCTCGCCGATACCCCAGGATCAACAGTGTCCCTAATTTGCTGGGAAGTGGCGGTGCGGTCCCCTACGGCACTGCGTAGGATCCTACGGTCTTGGGGTGCATCCGTGCGTCGCTCCGGTCCGGTCCCAGGTCGACGGGTACGTGCACCTTCCGCCGACCACTGGCGACAACATCGATGTACTGTGGAGACCTCACGCCCCACGTGTTGAGCAATTCGGCGGTACGTCCACCCGGCCTCCCGCATGCCCACTATACGCCCTCGCTCAAAGTCCGTCAACTGCACATACGGTTCACGTCCACGCTGTCGCGGCATGCTACCAGTGTTAAAGACTGCGATGGAGCTCCGTATGCCACGGCAAACTGGCTGACACTGACGGCGGCGGCGCCCAAATGCTGCGCAGCTAGCGCCATTCGACGGCCAACACCGCGGTTCCTGGTGTGTCCGCTGTGCCGTACGTGTGATCATTGCTTGTACAGCCCTCTCGCAGTGTCCGGAGCAAGTATGGTGGGTCTGACACACCGGTGTCAATGTGTTCTTTTTTCCATTTCCAGGAGTGTACTTAAACCTAACGAACCTAAGGACATCACACACATCCGTGCCCGAGGCAGGATCGAACCGGAGACCGTAGCGGTCGCGCGGTTCCAGAGTGTAGCGCCTAGAACGGCTCGTATCTTCTGAGGTCATCAGACCCTAGAACTTAGAACTACTTAAACCTAACGAACCTAAGGACATCACACACATCCGTGCCCGAGGCAGGATCGAACCGGAGACCGTAGCGGTCGCGCGGTTCCAGAGTGTAGCGCCTAGAACGGCTCGTATCTTCTGAGGTCATCAGACCCTAGAACTTAGAACTACTTAAACCTAACGAACCTAAGGACATCACACACATCCGTGCCCGAGGCAGGATCGAACCGGAGACCGTAGCGGTCGCGCGGTTCCAGAGTGTAGCGCCTAGAACGGCTCGTATCTTCTGAGGTCATCAGACACTAGAACTTAGAACTACTTAAACCTAACGAACCTAAGGACATCACACACATCCGTGCCCGAGGCAGGATCGAACCGGAGACCGTAGCGGTCGCACCGTTCCAGAGTGTAGCGCCTAGAACGGCTCGTATCTTCTGAGGTCATCAGACCCTAGAACTTAGAACTACTTAAACCTAACGAACCTAAGGACATCACACACATCCGGGCCCGAGGCAGGATCGAACCGGAGACCGTAGCGGTCGCGCGGTTCCAGAGTGTAGCGCCTAGAACGGCTCGCATCTTCTGAGGTCATCAGACCGTAGAACTTAGAACTACTTAAACCTAACGAACCTAAGGACATCACACACATCCGTGCCCGAGGCAGGATCGAACCGGAGACCATAGCGGTCGCGCGGTTCCAGAGTGTAGCGCCTAGAACGGCTCGTATCTTCTGAGGTCATCAGACCCTAGAACTTAGAACTACTTAAACCTAACGAACCTAAGGACATCACACACATCCGTGCCCGAGGCAGGATCGAACCGGAGACCGTAGCGGTCGCACGGTTCCAGAGTGTAGCGCCTAGAATGGCTCGTATCTTCTGAGGTCATCAGACCCTAGAACTTAGAACTACTTAAACCTAACGAACCTAAGGACATCACACACATCCGTGCCCGAGGCAGGATCGAACCGGAGACCGTAGCGGTCGCGCGGTTCCAGAGTGTAGCGCCTAGAACGGCTCGTATCTTCTGAGGTCATCAGACCGTAGAACTTAGAACTACTTAAACCTAACGAACCTAAGTACATCACACACATCCGTGCCTGAGGCAGGATCGAACCGGAGACCGTAGCGGTCGCGCGGTTCCATAGTGTAGCACCTAGAACGGCTCGTATCTTCTGAGGTCATCAGACCCTAGAACTTAGAACTACTTAAACCTAACGAACCTAAGGACATCACACACATCCGTGCCCGAGGCAGGATCGAACTGGAGACCGTAGCGGTCGCGCGGTTCCTGAGTGTAGCGCCTAGAACGGCTCGTATCTTCTGAGGTCATCAGACCCTAGAACTTAGAACTACTTAAACCTAACGAACCTAAGGACATCACACACATCCGTGCCCGAGGCAGGATCGAACCGGAGACCGTAGCGGTCGCGCAGTTCCAGAGTGTAGCGCCTAGAACGGCTCGTATCTTCTGAGGTCATCAGACGCTAGAACTTAGAACTACTTAAACCTAACGAACCTAAGGACATCACACACATCCGTGCCCGAGGCAGGATCGAACCGGAGACCGTAGCGGTCGCACGGTTCCAGAGTGTAGCGCCTAGAATGGCTCGTATCTTCTGAGGTCATCAGACCCTAGAACTTAGAACTACTTAAACCTAACGAACCTAAGGACATCACACACATCCGTGCCCGAGGCAGGATCGAACCGGAGACCGTAGCGGTCGCGCGGTTCCAGAGTGTAGCGCCTAGAACGGCTCGTATCTTCTGAGGTCATCAGACCGTAGAACTTAGAACTACTTAAACCTAACGAACCTAAGGACATCACACACATCCGTGCCCGAGGCAGGATCCAACCGGAGACCGTAGCGGTCGCACGGTTCCAGAGTGTAGCGCCTAGAACGGCTCGTATCTTCTGAGGTCATCAGACCCTAGAACTTAGAACTACTTAAACCTAACGAACCTAAGGACATCACACACTTCCGTGCCCGAGGCAGGATCGAACCGGAGACCGTAGCGGTCGCGCGGTTCCAGAGTGTAGCGCCTAGAACGGCTCGTATCTTCTGAGGTCATCAGACCCTAGAACTTAGAACTACTTAAACCTAACGAACCTAAGGACATCACACACATCCGTGCCCGAGGCAGGATCGAACCGGAGACCGTAGCGGTCGCGCGGTTCCAGAGTGTAGCGCCTAAGCGCCTAGAACGGCTCGGCCCCTTCGGCCGGCTATTTTTCCATCTGCCTCGTTGAAATAATAGACAGTTTGCTTACTTGTTTTCATTTGACTATCACTTACGTTTCCAAAGCAGACAACTCATTTTTTGATATACTGCAAGTGTAACCGAAAAATACAGTGCACTTTTAAGTAATGTAGAGTAAAGTGAACTTTCCTTGGAAGGAAGGGTCTCTTGCAGTTTGCATTAGCCTTATGTTATGCGTGCTTCTGTGTTGTTTGTATGTGTCAAAGTATATAGGTGTGTCGAAATATATAAACAAACTTTCAAAACTTCACTGGTCTGCAGAATTTGTTTTAGAAAGGCAGCAAACTCTGTTCTAGCAAGAAAAAGAAGGGAACCAGGTGAAAAACGCTTCTGTCAGGGCTCAAAAAGGCGAGTATGGTCTCCTTTAAATGGCTCTGACTGACAAGTGGGGAACCATTTCCCTCAGTTCTCATCCCACCTTCCTCACCAAAAATTGTGGCGTGCGAGCGTATTTGCACTGATACGAAACTTTCCTGGCAGATTAAAACCGTGTGCCGGACCGAAACGCGAGCTCAGGACCTTTGCCTTTCGCAGGCAAGTGCTCTACTGACCTACTGAAGCACGATTGAGAGCCTATCCTCACAGCTTCAGTTTTCCCAGTACTTCGTCTCCTACCATCCAAGCTTCAAGAAGCTCTTCTGCGAAACTGGAAGAACTCGTATTTCTGGAAGAAACGATACTGCGGAGACATGGGCTAACCACAGCCTGGGGGATGTTTCCAGAATGATATTTGGGAGGTAGGAGACGAGGTACTGACAGAATTGAAGTTGTGAGGAAGGGTCGTGAGCCGTGCTTGGGTAGCTCGGTCGGTAGAGCACTTTCCCACAGATGGCAAAGGTCCCGAGTTCGAGTCTCACACAGGTACACAGTTTTAATCTGCCAGGAAAGTTTCATATCAGCACACACTCCGCTTCAGAGTGAAAATCTCATTGTGCTCAAAAGGGACTAGCAATGAGGCAGTCACGGAGAAAAATAGAGGATAAAGTGCCAGTGGGAGAGGGAGAGGAGAGGGAGAGGGACAGGGAGAGAGAGAGAGAGAGAGAGAGAGAGAGGAGACAGTGGTGGTGGGAGAGAGAAAGTTGCAAGGATGGAGGAAGTTCGTAGCAGTGGTAGCAAAAGAGAAGAGACAGTAAAAATGATAAAAGAAAGTTGGGTGGCGACCATTAATAGGTTTGAGGTGTCCTCAATCCCCCAGAAGGCGAACTTCAACAAGAAAAAATTTTCCCAGTTTCCCCCATGCTCTACACGAGTGTGTTTCAGTTTGCTGCTGTAAGGGGCCAAAATCTTGAACAAATCATCCACAATGACATATTGGGAAAGGAGACAATGGTGGTTGAAGAGAATGACAGCAGACTGTAAGTCGGAAAGAAAAAGGACGAGATGGCAGCGGGAGCTATAGACAGTACTAAAACAATACAAGAGAAATGGATGAAGATAGTGACAGTGGTATAAAGAGATAAGCTCCAATGGGCGAAAAAGGATACAGCAGGAGAGAGACGTATATAGGCAGTGGCAGTGAGAGAAAGATGCCGAGAATGAGAGCTTAACTACAAAGAGTGACTGGATAAAATGATTTCGAATTCTTTGTGTTAAAAGAGCAGGATTATGTTCGCATGGCAACATTTTTGGTGGGGAAGGTGGAATGACGTTTGAAGCAGCTGGTTCCCCACTTCTCTGTCAGATATTTTAAAGAACAGTATACTGGCGGTTTTTTTGTTGTTTTTTTTTTGTGCTCCGGTGGAAGCATTTTTCATTTTTGTAACTTGACTCACGAGTGCGACTCGAGCACAGAGATAATTGGCCTGTAAGTGCGGTTGATGGAAGGATTATGGAATCCTGAAACAAGGAAGTGTATTTGGTCTTTGAGTTTTAGTAGAGGTACTTTACCTGTGTAGGACAAAGTGGAGTTGGATTTGAGACACGTAGTTGCGTGACAAAATTTGATGTTGCGTCGCTGCGTATCGGCAGTGTGTTAGTGGGTTAGACCTATTTGGTGAATTTTATATTGTACGACTGTTTGTTTCATGGGTATGACAACTGCGGATATACAAAAGGATACTAGCCAAACGGACTGAAGCATTCAAGGCGCGACAGAGGTATTTATGACAATTGACCACAAGCAGATAGGAGAGAACTGGAAGGTATTTTGGAAACGCTTAATGATGGAGATATTTTGCATTAAGTGCGAGTAGTCTGGTGGCTGATGGACGCTGAATTAAGACGTATTGGTGGAAGACGTGTAAAGAGCAAACAACTGTCAAGAGTTAATAACCTTATTAGAGAAAGAGCGGGATGTGTTTACGGGCTATGGCATGTGGATGAGCTGGTTTGATGGAAAGATTAAAGCTTCACGTGAAAAACTGATTTAGGAACTAATTTAGAACTATTAAATAAGTGGAAGGGCATACCATGAACTTCAAGTTGAGAGTGTTGTGGGATTCTAAATCAATGTACACATCTTCGACCATATGACTGTAATCGGGCATGTGCTCTACACTATTCCAGGATTTTGTTTTCCCCACAGTCCCACAGTCGTATTCCATTGAAAAGTTTTTCACTGAGCTTTTAAGACTTTACTTTGCATCAAGAATATGCATGGACTGCCTTCACAAGCAAGATTCTGTTTTCCCAAATTTTCAAAGCAATTTGTTCCTGTTGGACTCCTAGAGCAGCCACTTACAGCAGCTAACGACGCTCCATGACCCACAGGGACAGAAACAGAGATCGGCATCCAGCGATAGTGGTGACACTAGAAACATAGGAAGCTACGATACAGAAACTGACTGCCCATGTCGAGAAACAGCAGCAACAAACTATAGTGAACGAAACGTAATATTTCTCAATCCTATTACACAAAGAGCAGTTACCATACAAAAATCAGTTAGATACACCAGTGAATGTTATAGTTAAATTATATAAAAACAAGCGTAATGAAATAGCTTCTTAATGCTGGTGAAATCACACGGACTGAGCAAGAGTGAAGTTCTTATTCAGAAACAGCGAAAACGTAAAACTTTCTCATTGGCAGTACTTTTAGAAACAATTACACCCAGTGTTCTAGATGCCTAACAGAGTTGTAAAACTGGATAACTTTACATTTCACGGTGAGTAATGAAAACTTATGCCTTACATCACATATGAACAAGATTGACCGAGCGCTTCTCTGGCACGCAACCATAAGGTGGCGACAGCGTCACCCCATTGCTTGTGTCAGTTAGATGTCTACAGGGTGGTCCATTGTTCGTGACCGGGCCAAATATCTCACCAAATAAGCGTCAAACGAAAAAAAAACTATACAGAACTAAACTTGTCTAGCTTGAAAGGGGAAACCAGATGGCGCTATGGTTGGCCCGCTAGATGGCGCTGCCATAGGTCAGACGGATATCAAGTGCGTTTTTTCAAATAGGAACCACCTATTTTTATTACATATTCGTGTAGTACGTAAAGAAATATGAATGTTTTAGTTGGACCACTTTTTTCGCTTTGTGATAGATGGCGCTGAAAAAGTCACAAACGTATGGCTCAAAATTTTAGACAAACAGTTGGTAACAGCTAGGTTTTTTAAATTAAAATACAGAAGGTAGGTACGTTTGAACATTTTATTTTGGTTGTTCCAATGTTATACATGTACCTTTGTGAACTTATCGTTTCTCAGAACGCATGCTCTTACAGCGTGATTACCTGTAAATACCACACTAATGCAATAAATGCTCAAAATGATGTCTGTCATCCTCAATGCATTTGGCAATACATTCCTCTCAAAAGCGAGTAGTTCGCCTTCTGTAATGTTCGCACATGCACTGAGAATGAGGTGACGCATCTTGTCAGGCCTTGTCGGTGGATCACGATAGCAAATATCTTTCAACTTTCCCCACGGAAAGAAATCCGCGGACGTCAGATCCGGTGAATGTGCGGACCAATCCACCTGTCATGAAATATGCTACTCAAAACCACTTCAACCGCACGCGAGCTATGTGCCGGACATCCATCATGTTGGAAGTATATCGCCATTCTGTCATGCAGTGAAACATCTTGTAGTAACAGCGGTAGAACATTACGCAGGAAATCAGCACACATTGCATCATTTACATTGCCATCGATAAAGTGGGGGCCAATTAATCTTCCTCCCATAATGCTGCACCGTACATTAACCCCCCCCAAGGCCGCTGATGTTCCACTTGTCTCAGCCGTCGTGGATTTTCCGTTTCCGAATAGTGCAAATTATGCCGGTTTACGTTACCGCTGTTGGTGAATGACACTCTGTTACTAAATAGAACGCGTGCAAAAAATCGTCTCGTAATTTCTCTTTTGCCTAGTGGCAGAACTGTACACGACGTTCAAAGTCGTTGCCATGCAATTCCTGGTGCATAGAAATATAGTACGGGTGCAATCGATGTTGATACAGCATTCTCAACACCGACGTTTTTGGGATTCCCGATTCTCTAGTAATTTATCTGCTACTGATGTGCAGATTACCCGCGACAGCAGCTAAAACACCTACTTGGGCATCATCATTTGTTGCAGGTCGTGGTTGACGTTTCACATGTGGCTGAACACTTCCTGTTTCCTTAAATAACGTAACTATCCGGCGAACGGTCCGGACACTTGGATGATGTAGTCCAGGATACCGAGCAGAAAACATAGCACACACCCGTTGGGCATTTTGATCACAATAGCCATACATCAACACGATATCGACCTTTTCCGCAATTGGTAAATGGTCCATTTTAACACGGGTAGTGTATCATGAAGCAAATACCAACCACACTGGTGGAATATTACGTGATACCACGTATTTATATGTTTGTGACTATTACGGTGCCATCTATCACAAAGCAAGAAAGTGGTCCATTTTATATTGCTGTACGTACTACCCGAATATGTAATAAAAATGGGGGTTCCTGTTTAAAAGACGCAGTTGATATTCGTTTGACCTATGGCAGCGCCATCTAGCGGGCCAACGATAGTGCCATCTGGTTTCCCCCTTCAAGCTAGACGAGTTTCGTTCATTGTAGTTTTTTTCGTTTGATGCTTATTTCGTGAGATATTTGCCCCTGTTACTATCAGTAGACCACCCTGTGTATAAGTCTCAGTTAAGTTAAATTTTTGGCAACGTTACCCGTGCGCAGGTGAAAGCAAGATAGTGGATGCAGCTGCGAAAATAGCTCTTTCTGAGAGAGCTTCGCTGGTAAATCAAGCTGCCATGTCATGTCTTTGCGAGTACATCAACTGTAGAAGAAGAAAACGACAGTTCCTAAACTAAATAACGTTTCAGATTTCAGCTGAGTGATATGATCATTTCCGAGTAAGAAATAAAGAGCCCTGTCTAAATTTTGGTGGCCTTAGGTGTCGACAATCTCGTACAGCGACATCTCCGCTTTCTGCACAGGACCCATATGGTATCATTTCCAATTTCTGGAGCCTGGTGTATACTACATCTACTTAGATATTTAGCAGTTCACCGTAATCTGCTTGGAGGAGGGTCCCTCGAACTTCCACTTGTTTGGGCCATTGAAGGATGCCATTCGTAGAAGACATTTTGAGGACGATGACGAGGTGAGTCACACAGTGAAGCACTGGCTCAGTGGCCAGGACAAGGATTGGTACCGACAGGGCGTACACGCCCTTGTTTCGCTCTGGAGGAAGCCAATAGAACGGAATGGCGATTACGTGGAAAAATAGGGTGTGTAGATAAAACACAGTTTTATTCGTGTCTGTAATTCTCATTGCCATCTTCTGAAGGTGGCAGCGGTAAAATACAGGGAGCGAAAGGATATTTATAATTTGTACAGAAACCAGATGGCAGTTATAAGAGTTGAGGGGCATGAAAGGGAAGCAGTGGTTGTTAAGGGAGTGAGCAAGCAGTAAAGGAACCACTGAAACGATTGCTTGAACTTTTGTTAGTCACTTGGTTCTCCTGTTCGGAAGCCCCGTCGCTATATCAACAGACCAGGGTTCCAGCTCCATGTT
Source organism: Schistocerca gregaria (assembly GCF_023897955.1). Lineage (NCBI taxonomy): Eukaryota > Metazoa > Arthropoda > Insecta > Orthoptera > Acrididae > Schistocerca > Schistocerca gregaria. Next base: position 513,347,627 of record NC_064921.1, on the reverse strand, counting down.
TGCCCTATTTGTACAAGTATGTAAACTGTTAAGAATCAAAAATTGGCTCACAACACCCTTTCTTCTGCAGGGTAACGGCAGCCTCTAAGGCTGCCATATAGCGATAGCTCTGTTATTACGTGGCGAAAAGTCACGCAGAATGCGACAAATAAGTCACTCCAGCATGTAGCAGGCGTCTGCACGAGTCAGTAGGGTATACAACCCACAAGGCAATCTATGGAAGGCCCGTAAACTCCCCGCTTGAACTCGATAAACTCCACCTGCTGTGAATATGAGCAAAGCAAAGGGATTCGCCCGCCGTCTTAGTCAATTTGGAATCATGTTAAGCAAAACAATGCCAAAACTACTCCAAGGCAGTTACAGTGTGGTAACAGAGGGGTGACGCTTCCGCAGTATAAACCCGGTGCTCTTGTGCTGCTCCGAAATCAAGTAGTAAGTAAGGAAAGTGCTAAAAAGTTTATTCCTCAGTTTGAGGACATTTATCCTGTTTTACGAATGAAATCCCCCATAAACGCGGAAATTCAGTTGTGTGATTATACTGCGACAGTGCATGAAGACTGGCTTAAGCCGTACCACAGCCGAGCTGTGCCGCTGCTAGTTTTACCACCTAGACCTGCTCTAAATAAAAGTGTTACCAAAAAAAAAAGGACAAGACACTGCGCTCATATCGTCGCTACACTTTATGAAATAGGCACCATTATGCCGTAAGGTGTAGGGACTAGCTTTGTTGTGTAAACAGAAAAGGAAATATATCGTCAGACATATAGCAGAGTACAAAAATGTGAGAAATAATGTATGTTCAGGCATGAGGAAGTCTGGAGTGCAAGTCTGAATTTTATCAGGCAGACAGATTTAATTGTAATAAAGATTCATGCTGCCCTACAAAATGGTAGAAGAAGATTTTTGCTATAGAATAAATCGTAGCGTTAAGGATTAGTAACTAAAGCAGTGAAAAATGAGCTGTGTTGTATTATCGAAGAATGCGATTAACTTGATGATGAACTGCACCGTAGAATCTGTTACAATGGTGGCAATTTGTGCCAAGTAGTCAGAAAAAACTGTGATGGTATTATTAGGCCTATGACAGCATTAACTGTCGGGTCAAACGGACAGCAACTGTTATGCTATTCATGACTCTGATTGTATGCAGCAAAGCTCTGTACTACGCAAGATAGGTTTCTGAAAGTTCTACTGCGTTTTTGCCGTTTGGACTAAATGATTTTGAGTTGAACACAACGCAGTTTTGTGACAGACAGTTGTTAGATAGAGGTGATGAATGTAACAAAACAAATTAGCAGCTCAAATATTGCAGAGTCGCTCTCAATATGTTTACCAGTAGTTAATTTCACAAGCACACTTACGTTATATTCGAGCTTCACTTCAATGTCAGTGTACACGCAAAGGATATAAATTACTTTATGGAAGAAAGCCTCTCAATTTTATTTTTCTCATGCAATGCTCCGTGACACTCAACGAATTTACTATAATTACCTGGCTGAATAAGACTCATCCGAACTTTCACATCGGTTCCCTTGACATATAGCCAGCCTGACACTGTACTACCGCACAGTCAGTCTACCACACAAGTAAGTGATGATTCATTGGACACTTTAGAACATCGAGAAAAGAAGATTATATTTTTGAACTAGTACGTTTCATTAACTAAGCAGACACCCCTAACTAAACAGCAACGTTAGTTAGGAAGACTTATAGTTAATCCAAGTACAATAGCTGCAACAATTAATACTACGTAAAGTAATTGCATTATTTTAACAACTCTGAAAACTATGCGACTTAAATTCTGAGGTCATCAGTCGCTTAGAACTTAGAACTAATTAAACCTAAGTAACCTAAAAACATCACAAACGTCCATGCCAGAGGCACGATTCGAACTTGCGACCGCAGCGGTCGCTCGGCTCCAGGCCGCAGCACCTAGAACCGCTTGGCCACTCAGACCGGCTAATTGCAGTTGTTCAGATGATTTTGAAAACCTATTCTGAAGTAGGTGACATAGTTGTAACCATTTTACACGCCTTTAAGGAGTTGTTTTGCAAGGAATTAGTCTCGAACTAATTTTCCACAGTAATCCATGTCATAGGAACCGGTTTCTGAACTAAGGACTCAACCAAGGTAAGTCTATTCTCGCCAGTGCCGAGTGATGTAGTACAGCACCACAAGGAATATTACGAGAAACATGTGTTCGGGCTGCTCACAGATTGACTACATAGAAAACTCCTTAATGTTGTCCAGTTAGGACACAAGCTGATAACATCAATAAATTTTGTGAGAGGCATCATACACTTGCACGATAGTGTAGGGCGCGGGTTCTCGCCTTCTCCATTGTATGGCAGCCATCATTAAGAGTATATATGTTACTCGGAATCCCGGCACAATGGACGACGTACGTATTTACTTATATGGAAATGCCCGAAAGAAGAGACACCATATTCATATAAGTACATAGCTCTGGCAACACCGGCCATGACCTTCTTCTTCTGTGCGGATGCACACATATTCCCCGAACTCTTACGGGACTTGGTAAGAATGTCTTCCACGAGCAATGAGTGTGTTAGGGTGGGACACTACGAATGTAGTGTGTGGACATACAAGGTGAGAAAGTGGGTCTCGCTGGAGGCGTGAGCGACATAAGTCCCTGCAGTCACGCTGTCCTCTGTGCCCTCGGTGGCTCAGCTGGATAGAGCGTCTGCCATGTAAGCAGGAGATCCCGGGTTCAAGTCCCGGTCAGGGCACACATTTCCACCTGTCGCCGTTGATATGTATCAATGCCCGTTAGCAGCTGAAGGTATCAATGTAATTCTAAATACGTACGTATTTGTTCGGCCACTCCCTATACTCGCATGTGTGCGTCTAAGAAGTAAACAAACTGTGACGCAGCCTCTAACTCAACCTGTCATCCATCCCCAATCACACCACCCGATAGGAAGAAACGATTTCAGTTCCGTCATAGCTACTTCGTAACGTTCTTCTTCAAAAAAATGGTTCAAATGGCTCTGAGCACTATGGGACTCAACATCTTAGGTCATCAGTCCCCTAGAACTTAGAACTACTTAAACCTAACTAACCTAAGACATCACACACATCCATGCCCGAGGCAGGATTCGAACCTGCGACCGTAGCAGTCACGCGGTTCTGGACTGAAGTGCCTAGAACGGCACGGCTACCGCTGTTCTTCTTCGAAAATAATGGAAAAGAAATAGTAAAATGCAAATATTTAATGACGGACTGGTCACATATTTAGAGTAATGTTCGACACATGCACATCAGGTAATGCCTTGTACCACAGTTGTATACCGAACAATTTGTTCATGGTTCATTTCCTGAAACGTTCAATTCTCTTTCGAGGCTCTCTAGAAACCATTTTGCATAACAAGATTCTATTGTGGCCCACAAGTAATTTTTTTTACCCTTTAATTCCCTGGAACTAACACTGTGGTCAGTTTAGTTGTTGGTTAAACATACACACATCAAAAAATGTTTTGCATCGCCTTGGTTCCAAGAGTTCCGGAACCTGTACAGAAAATTGGAATAGAGATCAACATAAACATCATTTCTACCCTTTTTATTGCTCATGAAAATCACACATTGCATGTTGTACCCCCATACAGCGAGACCTTCAGAAGTGGTGGTCCAGATTGCTGTACACACCGGTATCCCTAATATCCAGTAGCACGTCCTCTTGGGTTGATGCTTGCCTGTATTCGTCGTGGCATATTCCTCAACGGCGATCGGCATAGGTCCGTCAGAGTGGTTGGTGGGTCACGTCGTCCATAAACAGCCATTTTCAATATATCCCAGGAATAGGGTACATATCTGGAGAACATGCTGGCCTCTCTACTCAAGCGATGTCGTTATCCTGAAGGAAGTCATTCACAAGATGTGCACGATGGGAGCGCGAATAGTCGTCCATGAAGACAAATGACTCGCCGATATGCTGCCGCTATGGTTGCACTATCGGTCGGAGAATGGCATTCACGTATCCTACAGCCGTTACGGTGCCTTCCATGACCACCAGCGGCGTACGTCAGCCCCACATAATACCACACCAAAACAGTAGGGTATCTCCATCTTGCTGCACTTGCTGGACAGTGTGCAGTGTGTCTAAGGCGTTCAGTCTCCAAACACGTCTCCTAAGATTGTCTGGCTAAAGGCATATGCGACACTCATCGGAGAAGAGAACGTGATGCCAACCCTGAGCGGTCCATTCGGCTTGTTGATGGGCCCATCTGTATCGCGCTGCATGGTGCCGTGTGACAAAGATGTACCTCGCCATGGACGTCGAGAGTGAAGTTACGCATCATGCAATCTATTGCGCTCAGGTTGAGTCGTAACACGACGTCCTGTGGCTGCACGAAAAGCATCATTGAACATGATGGCGTTGCTGTCAGGGTTCTTCCGAGCCATAATATGTAGGTAGCGGTCATGCATTGCAGTAGTAGCGCTTGGGCGGACTGAGCGAGGCATGTCACCGACAGTTCCTGTCTCTCTGTATGTCCTCCATGTCAGAACAACATCGCTTTGGTTCACTCCGAGACGCCTGGACACTTCTTTTGTTGAGAACCCTTCCTGACACAAAGTGACAATGCGGACGCGATCGAACCGCGGCATTGACCGTCTAGGCATCGTTGAACTACAAACGACACAACCCGTGTACCTCCTTCCTGGCGGAATGACTGGAACTGATCGGATGTCGGACCCCCTCCCTCTAATAGGACCTACTCATGCATTGTTGTTTACATCCTTGGGCAGGTTTAGTGACATTTCTGAACAGTCAAAGGGACTGTGTCTGTGATACAATATCCACAGTCAACGTCTATCTTCAGGAGTTCCAGAAACTGGGGTGATGCAAAACTGTTATGATGCGTATAATTCTGTCCACCCGGCTAAGACACCCGATTGTTACCCCCCCTCCCCCCCCCCACCCCAGGTGGTTGGAATTTTGTTATTCGTCATCGTAGTGTAGGTGCTTGAATGGAGGTCCGTGTATGAACAAAGGCCCTGCTATCATGCGCAACCCTGTCATTCGCGGGTTACGTGGTAGGTAAGCAAATATCGGAACCATGCATGAACTATTTGAACCTTAACAGCACTGAAAATAAAGTCAGAGTTATGACAAAACCTTATACAGGCTACAGTCCAAACAATACTTATTCCCGACTATCATCCCTAACTTGGCGATCAGACCAAGGTGAAACAGATCGTTTATTTATTAGTTCTGTGAGGCGTCCATTTGTACGTGGAGCTCGATTTTGTAATATAATTCTTCGAAAATGACCTGAACCAATTGTCACATGTAGAAGAGGTTGTATTTTTAACACCACAAAACCAAATATGTTGCCTGAGTAGCAGAATCGCGGAGCGCAGTAGCAGTTGCTGTTGCACTGTGTTATGTTTAGGATGTAAAACTTAAAGCTAGTGGCTAGCTCTGAGAATTTAGTTGTTGGTCCTTGGACGCAGCATAATACAGTTTTTAAAGAATGTAATGATGAATGGTATTGTTTGTGCTCACAAAGAGCCCGTAAGAGTTAGGTCATAGTTACTTCTATAAAAACGTAATGCGTGTATCATTAATTTGTTGGGCTATAAGATTATCAAGAATTGAAATGATAATGATCGTCAACAATATTGACCATTGTCCATGGCAATTAGAGAAGAGTAATGAATGCATACTGTAACTTAAAGCAACTGGAACAAACTTGTAAGGTAATTAAATTTTGATATTTTGTTTTAAGTATGCAGCAACGAAATGTAGATTTAGCTGAATTTTAGAATACCGACTCTTGAATGTAGGAACCAGGTATTTTGCGTAAGGTTTGATGTATAGGTTCATTAGGTATACCGGCTTGTAATATTTTGTGTGTTTTGTTATTCTGATACAGAGTAGTCAAATATGGGAATCTTGCTTGTCAAAAGACGTCAGGCTTATCTCATGTAACAATCCAAGTGTTCTTAATTACGTCTGTAAATGAGAATTGTAGATAAGTTGAGAAGTTCACTGATTTCGAAGTTAATGTTAAACATACCACATCAGATTTTTTGAAGGTGAAACCTTATTTCGAATACAATTTTCAAACTGAAGCGCTCGGTCTTAGTGTTTATTATATCTTACGAATACATTTTTAAAAGAAACGATTTTTCAAACAGAGTCAGAAAAGTATTAATGTGCAGAAGCAGAAAATTGTTAATTTTTGTAACAGCTTCAATGCGGGCAGCATTGCACAGCGCTGAGCCAATATCCAGTATTTTCACTGAACATTTGTAAGGTTATTCACTTATCAACCAATCTACTGACATTATTTTTATGAAGCTATTTTATGGCTAGCACTGCACTTAGCTGTGACAAGATTGAATATTTTCTGTGCCTACTGTGGAGAGAACAGAATACCAAGGTTACATTCGTTGCGACTTCAGAGGTGAGAATAAATTATGTCGTTGTTTATTTGCAGAGAACTTTATTAGTTATTGCACAGGGCCATAGAACTGGGTGCTCACGAGACCGAGTAAAGCTCAGAGAGATTGATTGTATTATGAAAATTGCGTCTTGGTTTTGCAGATTAAGTCATCTGCTCAACAACACATCACATAGCAAATATGCATTGCAGGAAAGCTACGCATTGCATATTCATTGATAACACAAACGTCACACTTTTCTAAAGAAAGTTACGGTTCCATACTAATACTCTGAACTTCCAGAAGTGATTTTGCGTATTCGACCTACGAAGCCATTGAGGCTGTCGATTTCATTGAATATCTGTATTAGCAGAAACAGAAATTACATGTACGCCCCCTACGTTTACCGCCAATCACTAAAGGTGTTGGACTCGCATTCGGGAGGACGACGGTTCAATTCCGTCTCCGGCCGTCCTGATTTAGGTTTTCCGTGATTTCCCTAAATCGTTTCAGGCAAATGCCGGGATGGTTCCTTTGAAAGGGCACGGCCGATTTACTTCGTAATCCTTCCCTAACCCGAGCTTGCGCTCCATCTCTAATGATCTCGTTGTCGACGGGACGTTAAACACTAACCACCACCACCACTAAAGATGTTGATGCCCCCTAATGAAATGGAGTATTGGCGCCTACTAGTCGCGAATATTCTCAGTAACAGCCGCCTGTGGAACCGAAACGAGGCACCGCCACAAGCAGCCTGGGCGGATGTAAAACTGGACCATGCCTTTAGCACAGGGCTTTAACAAATGGCCGGTTTTGAGCGCGAGTACTCGCGTCTGCTCAGGCACGTGCTCGCGAGCTGGTGCAAGGTCTCGGATAAGGGAGGGGGGGAGGGAGGGGAAAGGCGCGCGCACGTTTGAATAGGGCCGCAGCGTGCCTATTGAATTCGCGCCGACTGTGTAACGTTTAAAGTACTACGATCAGCTCTAACAGTCACTTCGCTGGTTAAGACTCATGTCAAGTCGCCGTTGTGTAACCCCAACCATGCTTTCGCATTTCAACCCCCATTGGGAGGAGTTGTATCTGTTTACAGAAAAAGATGGTGTTGCAAAATGTTTAGTACGTCACAAAACGCTGAATTCTTTTAGGAAATTTAATTTGCAGCGACATTATATGTCGTACCACGCGAAAATGTGATGGACCAGATCGTGCACAGGAAGTTATTAAACTTAAAAGGAAGCTATCCGAAGAAGATCTGGACGACGAAGAAAAATCAACTGAGGCAGCTCTCAGAGTGGGTTACAAAATTGCTTTGCTTTTAGCAAAATCCCTGCGTCCCTTCACTGATGGCGATTTAATAAAAGAATGTTTGGTAGTTCCAGCGGAACGTTTGTGTCCATCTCAAGTTGAACAGTTTCGGATTGTGCCATTATGTAACATGACCATTATGCGTCGCATTAGGGATCACCAATTTAGTGTTGGAGGGCAGCGTGGAGGGTAAAAATCGTAGAGGGAGACCAAGAGATGACTACACTAAGCAGATTCAGAAGGATGTAGGTTGCAGTAGGCACTGGGAGATGAAGAAGCTTGCACGGGATAGAGTAGCATGGAGAGTTGCATCAAACCAGTCTCAGGACTGAAGACCACAACAACAACATAGGACATAGCAGACGACGTCCAGAGCCAGCTTGCAAATATCTGTAAAGATTTTATGGCGTATTCTCTAGCTCTGGACGAAAGTGTTGATATCACTGAAACAGCGCAGCTTGCCATATTCATTAGAGATGAGGGAGGAGCTCCTCGATGTAGTATCCATGAAGAACACTACAACCGGAGGTGATATTTTAAGAAGTGTTGAAGAAAGTGTTGAAAATATAGGATCGTCGTGGAACTCTTTACTTTCAGTGTCTACAGAGGGTTCACCAGCGATGACAGGGAAAAAATCAGGTTTCGTTGCGCTGTTGAAGGAGAAAATGCAAAAAACTGACTGTGCCGAATGAAATAAGGGGCGTTCACTGTGTGATCCACCAGGAAAACTTATGTGCAAAGAGTATCATTCGAGAAAATGTGATGAGTGTTGTTGTTCGCACAACCAATTATATAAGGAAGCCTGGGCTACAACACAGGCAATTTAAAAGCTTTCTTGAGGATGTAGAAAGCCAGTATGGTAGCCTGCCTTATTACAGCCAGGTCCGTTGGCTTAGTCGTGGCGAATTATTAAATCGATTTTTTTGCCTATTAGATGAAATAAATATGTTCATGGAAATAAATAACGTGTGTTCCTGAATTGAAAGAGCCTTCATGGAAATGTGATCTCGCGTTCTTAGCAGATTTAACTAGCCATCTGAATGCTTTGAACATTTCACTACAAGGTAAAGATCTGCTAATTACTCATTTCATAGCTCGAATACGAGCTTTTAAAATGAAATAGACACTTTGGGTGAGTCAGCTGGAAACAGGAAATCTAGCTCATTTTCCTAAATTATCATCCATGCAAGATGTTCACAAAGACTGTCATCGTTATTCACATAGTTTATTTGCCCTTAAGGAAGAGTTTGATCAACGCTTTCAGGATCTGACAGCACTAGACAGTGATTTTGATCTGTTCTCCGCTCCATATTCAGCGAATATTGAAGAGATTCGGCCTGAGCTGCAACTAGAAATTATTGACCTGCAGTGTGACAGAGAATACAGAGACAAATTTAAGAACAAGAAAAACATTTTGGAACTCTACAGTCACTTCCCTCAGGATAGATTTCCTCGTTTGCAGAAACTGGCGGCTACAATAATATCAGTGTTCGGTTGCACGTATGTTTGTGAACAACTGTTCTCTGCAATGAAATGTAAGAAGACGCGCCTGAGAAACGAATTGCCTGATCGAAATTTAAACTGCACGCTGCGCCTACAATGCACAAGAACAGTTAATCCGAACATAGACGCAATTGTAAAGGGCAAAAAGCAAGATAACAGAGAATCCCACACTTCAGTGACACCTTTTATTGTGTAACAGTTCACAAATTCATACGAATGTAGAGGCATATACTAAGCTAATAAAATTATGTGGCACGAGTACATTCTCCTTTATTTGTTTCATTTGTCGCAGTAATAATTCGCGAGCGATATCCCTGCAGGTGGCCGCGGATTTACATTGACTGGCGGCAGCTGTTGTGTGCCCCATGTGACTGCCCTCTCTCCGCTCTGGTCCGGTATCGCGAGCGCCCATGTTGTGAAGCCCTGCTCTAGCACATGCCAAGCGACGATAAGCAACACACTGCGCCACTAGCAAGGCTCTATAGAGCTCGCTAGGTACCCAGTGCAATCGTCTTTCAAAATTGTGCTATTATAAGCCGTTGTACACTGTTTAACACGCAAGTGACGTTATATTCCTTCTTAATATGCTTACCTCTACGTACCTCGGGGTATCTACACCGGATTTACTGACGGAGGCAGTGACTAAAGAGACTTTACAAACTTTGAGCCTATAGTGAGCCCGCCACATATGCTCCGGAATTACGCAGTCCCAACTGGAAATCACGTCAGGTTAAATAGACCTTTTCAGGAAAAGAACACTAGTACAACAAACTGCAATAATGTATTCGGAGACGCAGTCGACATTCGGCCACCAAATGCAGCACCAAAATTGTCATAAATCTTTCATAATTAGTGTTGTATCCCATCACATTGGAGATACTCTTTCCATTTTTATGACACTGGGAAACTTAAGTAACTACTGAAAACACTGACGATGAATTACATGTTGCAACACTACACCTAAACCCAACAGTGGGAAACCGATTGATATATTATTATTAGTACCATGACACACTTAACACTTGAACACGAATTAGATATTCATGATACAAATTACTTTGATTTATTAGATTAAAGGTACACAACATGCACTGTACGCACCAAGTCAATCAAATGCAACTTTGAGAAACGACTTTGCATATTGTTTATGACTGAGCCGCCTTTATTCGTCGACCGGTATGAAACTTCCGATCTACACACCGTCACCGAACAACTATCGACGCTGCCTACGAGAGACGTCGGTCCAGCACAGCCGATTGTTATAATCGCAGGTAAGTCGAGGACGATAGGAGAGTCCGTAAGGGAGCGTATGAGAGAACCAGTAACAGTTTAAACACATGCAAGAAACCTGTTTTTCTTTACTCGTAGGACTCAACAAGCAATGATAACACGAGACGTAAATATGGCAATCAGTAACCTCATAGGAGGCTGTCATTTCTGAACTGCTTTCATAAGTTAGAGAGTTTGAGAAATAAAAGATAACTACGAAATTGCATCAGAACCAATACTGGAAGAACTGACTTGTCCACTGCTGCCCCGTTGTTGTTGTTGTGGTCTTCAGTCCAGAGACTGGTTTGATGCAGCTGTCCATGATGGTCTATCCTGTGCATGCTTATTCATCTCCCAGTACTTACTGCGGCCTACATCCTTCTGAATCTGTTTAGTGTATTCATCTCTTGGTCTCCCTCTTCGAGTTTTACCCTCCACGCTGCCCTCCAATACGAAATTGGTGATCCCTTGATGCCTCAGAATATGTTCTACCAACCGATCCCTTCTTCTAGTCAAATTGGGCCACAAATTTCTCTTCTCCTCAATTCTATTCAATACCTCCTCATAAGTTATATGATCTACCCATCTAATTTTCAGCATTCTTCTGTAGCAACACATTTCGAAAGCTTCTATTCTCTTCTTGCCCAAACTATTTATCGGCCATGTTTCACTTCCATACATGGCTACACTCCATACAAATACTTGCAGAAAAGACTTCCTGACACTTAAATCTATACTCGATGTTAACAAATTTCTCTTCTTCAGAAACGCTTACCTTGCCATTGCCAGTCTACGTTTTATATCCTCTCTACTTCGACCATCATCAGTTATTTTGCTCCCCAAATAGCAAAACTCATTTACGACTTCAAGCGTCTCATTTGCTAATCTAATACCCTCAGCATCACCCGATTTAATTCGACTACATTCCATTATCCTCGTTTTGCTTTTATTCATGTTCATCTTATATCCTGATTTCAAGACACTGTCCATTCCGTTCAGCTGCTCTTCCAGGTCTTTTGCTGTCTCTGACAGAATTACAATCTCATCGGCGAACCTCAATGTTTTAATTTCTTCGCCATAGATTTTAATTTCTACTCCGAATTTTTCTTTTGTTTCCTTTACTGCTTGCTCAGAATATAGATTGAATAACATCGGGGATAGGCTACCATCCTGTCTCACTCCCTTCCCAACCACTGCTTCCCTTTCATGCCCCTAAACTCTTATAACTGCCATTTGGTTTCTGTACAAATCGTAAATAGCCTTTCGCTCTCTGTATTTTACTACTGTCACGTTTAGAATTTGAAAGAGAGTATTCCAGTCAACACTGTCAAAAGGTTTCTCTAAGTCTACACATGGTAGAAACGTAGGTTTGCCTTTCCTTAATCTACTTTCTAAGATAAGTCATGGAGTCAGTATTGCCTCGCGTGTTCCAACATTTCTACGGAATCCAAACTAATCTTCCCCGAGGTCGGCTTCTACAAGTTTTTCCGTTCGTCTGTAAAGAATTCGTGTTAGTATTTTGCAGCTGTAGCTTATTAAACTGCTAATTCGGTAATTTACACATCTGTCAACACCTTCTTTCTTTGGGATTGGAATTATTATATTCTTCTTGAAGTCTGAGGGTATTTCACCTGTCTCGTACACCTTGGTCAGTACATGGAATAGCTTTGTTAGGCCTGGCTCTTCCAAGGCTGTCAGTAGCTCTAATGGAATGTTGTCTACTCCCGGGGCCTTGTTTCGACATAAGTCTTTTAGTGCTCTGTCAAACTCGTCACACAGTGTCATATCTCCCATTTCATCTTCATCTACATCCTCTTCCATTTCCTGCTGCTCTAGGTACCAATATTGATTATTATGCATAGCACTGTTACGGATAATCTTCCCTCTAACTTTAACTTCACTTACACTGTTGTGACTGATTCAGTGATTTACTGTTTTCTCTTGTGGGATACTTTGTCAGGGTGTTGGATTTGAAATGGAACACGCACACCCTAAGGGAATTGTCATATTCCCCTTTGATTTGGGTTAGGGCAACAATTCTAATTGAGCCGAGTTAGCGCGGGTTATTTCTATAAGAGGTTGCAGTCGTTAACTACGACAAGCGAAACCTATGATGGGTGATTTCATTAACAACATTACTGCGCTATAGGCGCATACACAATAGATCAGATTGTCATAACATCATTGAGTGACCATGACGCGTGATGCTGAGAAAACGGTCTATTCTGGAGAGACCGTGTTTGCTAGTTGACATGTGGGGGAGTGTTCGTTTGTTCCTACGCTGAACAGCGTGAACGGGAATGAATTCTGATAACGCGGTTCCTCACGCCAACTGATGGTGCACGCTGCGCGTATCCATTCTGCCGCGTAGCCGTAACTGCGTGCAACTGCAGTAAGTTTTTGAGTTACCCTCTGAATTTTTTACCCTATCGCCACGTTACCAACTCTGTTTTGTACTTCCTTCTTTTGTCGAGGACTCACTTGCCCAGAATAATGTAAAATGAGTCGCTCCAAGATCTCCGAAACTGTCTCATCTTTTCCATCCAACAACAACGAGGTACTGCTCCTTCCTTGCCGCAGTATTCCGTAATTAGTTTCACTCTGGTCTGTCGTAAGGCACGGGCGACGTCCCGGTACATCGACCAAGCAGACGACAGATGTTTTGAAAATTGAAACAAGTTATTCGTGCTCAGTCACTAAGTGTTTGGGCAATTATAGGGAGACAACCCCCCTTTCTTTGCGTCCCACACTAGGCCTCCGACGCACATACTGGGTCCCTGATGTACAGACGGAATGCGCTAGGCGGTCTTCGACCACATACCGGCGCCTCTGTATTCATGCGCGATGTATTCGCACGATCTCAAAGTCTTGCCTATCAGGCTTCTCTACTGTTTTACTGGTAAACATGTTTTCATTTTCATGCCTTCTATACGTTTGGACACAGACGATAATGTGATGTGACGCATTTTACCTCTTAGCTAATTTTGATACTTTGAATGATAAAGTACAACTGCGCGAGATCCTCTGCAAAACTGTTATCAGTCTGAATCGGGAGTGCCATATGGATTTGTTCTAATATACTGTGTAGTGCCGTTCGGTCGCACTCGAAAATTGTCTGCTGTCTTATTACCGAAGACCTCCTTAATATACAACCTTGTGCTTGGACCTTTTCCTCCCGGACTCGTCGTCGGGAGGAGGTAATTTTAACTAGACTCCGGATAGGGCACTGTCTTTTTAGCCATCGACATCTTTTAAGTGGCGGGGGAGCCCGCTTTGTCCCCACTGCTCTCAACTGTGGACGGTGAGACACCTTTTACTTGAGTGCCCTTATTTTACTCCGCTACGCGCCCGTCTACAGCTGTCGCCTGATATATCTCCCATTTTAGCAGATGACACGCGCTCAGCCGATCGCGTCCTCGAGTTTATCAGTGTCAGTGAGATGACGTCGGTCATTTGAAGCTATTTTTGGGGAAAACAACGTCCCCCCCCTTCTATAGTGGTTTTCTAAGTTTTCATTCTGTTTGTTAGTTTCCCCACTTCTTGAGTTTCGCTCCCATTGCTGCTGATTTCCAATTTGTTTCTTTTTTTACCTTTCCCTAAGCCACAGACCGAACACTAATGACAGTAGCAGTTTTGCGCCCTAAAACCGTGAAAGAAAGATACACTTTTACTCATAATACTTCACACTAACAAGTCATTCCACTTTGTTCAGAGAAAATAATTTGGCTTTCTTGCTATAATGCTACCTCTAACGCCATAGAAAAGTGATTTTCTGGCTCCTCACGATTATAACAGCAGCGAAGACCACTACTGACTCATTCCCATGCTAAACCTGGAATCCATTTCGGTGAACTACTTATCTCAGCCTCCTGTCTCTCTCCTAGCCACTGTTAGGAAATGCACATTATTGAGTAACCGTACACCCCATCTTGCTGCTGAGCCTGTTCGAATTTTTCCGATACTTTCCACTCCGAACCACCACATTTTGCCACCCTATCGATTTCCTGACTTACTGTGTCGGTTGTAAAACAAACAATTTCAAGCGTCAAATTAAATCAGTTTCCACATGGCCATCAACTCACGTGATTTGTAAGCATTCAGAACCGCACAGTGCCTCATATTCCCCCTCTTTTCCACTTCGAGGCTGACGCGAAGTAGTATAGTTACACATGTGAACGTGGCTCATTCCATCGGTTGTTGTCCACGTACAGTGCTTAACACTGTCACATTCCGCATAGTGTACGTCACTATTTCGTTCAAAGTCATACAGGTAACTATCTACCGGCTTTCTCCCTGCTGACACTTATCTTATGCGAAATAAATTTTTTGCGTTGTTAGCTGGTTAAATGAAATAGTGCTAGTTCTAACTCGCCCTGATGAAACATGGTGTGTATTACTGTAGGCAATCCGTCTATTATCAGACGCTGCTGCTTCTAAAGTCTCATCAAAAAGTGAAACCACATTCACTGAGACACTTCATTATCATCGCACTCTCATCAGCTGTTGCGGATCCTTACGGTGAGGTACTGTAGTATGTTTTTGCTCTACTGACTAGTGTAGCGAGTGTCTACTGCCTTGTGAGAACTTGCAATTAAGTATCATCTGGAAGACCTTATACTACATGGCAAAGTCACATTAATGTGACATATAACTTGTGGTAATGGGAAAAGGGTCTGACCATGACTTTCGGGCCTATGGTGGAAGCATTTCCGAAACGGCGATATCTGTAAACTGTTCCCGTGCCGCAGTGGCGTGGAAAAATGGCGCTATCCAAAACCAGCGCTGAGAAAACTGTGGTGCACTAAAGGCCAAGAGTCAACCACACCTGCTGGAATTCGACCAGGCAAATGGACGTGGAACAGTTGAACAACTGGCCACCCAGCTCAACGTAGGGTCTAAGAACAGTGTCTTCAACGGACATCAGCGAACATTGACGCGTAAGGACCTCTGCAACAAGGGTCTGTTTCATTCACACATGATGACTACAATTCATCGACGACGAAGGCTCGATTTTGGTCGCGAGAACCACAGCTGGATGTTTTAACGGAACATATTAAAGGCTTTACTTTACCGAAGTATGCGATACCCTCCAAATTCAACCAGTTTAACGAGTATTTATGATTATAGAAAAGTTATTCTGTATGTTAACAATGATTGCATAACATGTCTCGATAAACAGTCAACCCATTAAATTATACTGAATAACTGACTCACACAAAAGTTAATATCACTTGATCACTGATGCAGCAAATGTCATCATGTAAAAACACTAAATTCATTTTAAATAATTAATATGAAGTACGAAAACTAGTGGCCAACTTAGGTATTTTGGATCTTCTTAAATAAAAATCACCCAGTGAAACCTGTTTGTTCACTAGGAGCGTTTTAACTCAGTATTCACGTAATCAATCCTATTTTAGACGAAAACCAATGTAATTCTTAATAATTCATGTTATTTACTTATTTATGCAAATTAGAGAAGTCAATTGACAAACTTCTAAAAAACGGTCATTTTGTAACAATGAATTATTCTGTCAAGTCAACAAATCTGTTTGTCACTTTAATAACATGTTAAATTATGTCACTTGATGTAAATTAATAACTTTTCTGCACAAATTAAGACAACAGATGTACATGTGACTTATAAACTATATCTCTTTTTAGTAGTTCTTTGACAATGTTATAAATACAAGCACCAAGAAGGGTTGGGAGCGCAGTTGGAATGTCACTTTGGTAAGGTGAGTACTATGTGTGTTATTGTGTGAGGTGGATAAACAATGCAAAGAACATATAAAAGAAGTACTACTTTGTGTTGTGTCATTGTCTTTGGTGGACAGTGGAATTAAGATGCCACCAGAGTAATAAATATTTGAAGTTTAATTATTTGTGGGTTTCGCTCGTTATTTATCATCAAGAGCATATCAAAAACACGGGACTTCATCTTTTTACCCCTAGACAACCAGATTTAGAGGCAGCATCAACATCGAGAGACAGCAGCGATCCAGCAAGCAGCAGCGATTACTACAATGCATTTTAATGGTGCCAACCTAACATCAAATGCTAAAAAGCTCCGTAAATGGGAGTGAAATAGTGCGATTACAGCAGTTAGCAATATCTACGACTAGGTGAGCATTACAATGTCCACTGAATGGAAAAAAGGTGATCTTTTCACCTAAATGACGTTTTATGCTCCATTAGACTGTGAATGACCTCTGGCGTTAAGGCCCTGCAATAACCATCCGAAGTGTCCAGACCGGAGAATGAAGCGTTATGGCTTGGATAATTTTTTATGTCATTTTCTGGGTGACATCATAATTGTTGAAGGCACAGTGGATCAAATATGCATCAATCATTCGGGATCTTGTTCACTGTTACCTGTAGTTTATTTTTCCCCTGTACGATGTCATCTACCTGCAGGACAACGCAAAGTGCCCAATAGCTTGCACTGTACGTGCATGGGTCGAGGAACACCAGGATCAGTTTACTGTATTCCCGTGGCAACCAAACTCCCCGGACTTGAATCCAGTAGAAAAACTATGGGCCCATGTCGATGGGGCTGTTCGCACCGTGGATTCTCAAACGTGAAACCTAGCTCAGATGGCCAGGGCGCTGGAATTCAATATGGCTCCACATCGCTGTCGGTACATTGCAGAACCTCGCTCACTCTCTTCCTGCACATCTCACACCGGTCGGCGCTACAAACTGTGGTTATTCAGGCATTTGACAGGTGGTCACGTTAATGTTACTGAGACGTGCATAAGACTTACGTTACTAGCATCACCAATATCGGCACATAGGCATGCTCGTTTGATGTTTTTAATATAATGCAGCACTTGTAATTTATAAGCTAAAAAAATTGCTTTCAGGTGCTGTGGGAAGTTCGCAGTACTAGGGATAGCATGTAAATAGGGTTTAAGAGGAAAAAGTTCTGTCAAATGGTGGCAGTAAGGTTGCGCACATTTGTGAAACTAAGTATGATACCCGATTGTGGAGTGTGATGACTTAGACGCTTTTATCAAGTGTGACTTTTTTCAAAAGGATTCAGAAAGGAAAGGACTTGGCACGAGCTTGGAATTCACTGCATTGTGGGATATCTGTAGTTCACTCGTATAGACTTTGAATTATTTTTCATGCTAACTCTGAGACTAAAAATGTGAGCTTGTGCTGTGGACATACAATTCGCCTCGAGTGAATCTGTTTCGAACTTTGAAATTTTCCAGTGACTTACTGCCTTTTGCAAACCGCAGGAATTCTGTAGCCTAAAATGCATTTCTCAAGCCCCAGAAGTAACGGAGTTTAGAAAATACCATGTGACTGCTCACAGTATTACATCTGGGAGACCACGTGCACGACGGAACAACACTTGCCTGGACGTGAGATTAGTCGTCGACTACTCCATCCATGAGGATCGGCGGTTGCTGGAAACTGGCATAAAACTGTGTTCACTGACGTCTCTTCCAACATGATGGGTAATTATTTCTGACAGAGAACAATAAAAGAGCTACAGAAATCATATTGTCTATTGAAATTCTCAATAAAGTTTGTGGTTTGCGTGGCACTCAGCAATCACTAGGTTACTTCAGACGCGGGATGAAAACATAGCCTTATACTGTAATGGACGGAGTACTGGTGACGTCACAGTAGGAATCACAGCTATGTAAGGATTAGCCACTCACCACACTGCGGTCTGTTACACCTTGACAATGGCCAAAGAGCTCTTAGCCGAAAGATGGCTTATGTATAAATGAGAAGATTTTAGTTAAACCATCTCCTAGAACTTCATTCCTGCCAACATGAACTGTTTGTCACCATGATAAGAAATATCAAATTAAAGAGATACACTGGAAAATGGGAAAATATTGATCAGTCTTTACTTCTAAGAAAATTATTTTTTAGTTGATTGGTTTGAACATTTATGTTGCTTAATACTCAGCTGTGATTCTCAATAATTACACTAATATTACTCCTAATTTACTATTTTGTTGAATGGATAGTTGAATATTTAAGTAGCATCGCCACATGGTAAACTGAGGTTTATCAAAGATTAAAATTTAATAATTAAAATTATACTTGATGAAAATTTATGAAAAAAATTTGTAATTCTTTGTTTAGTATATACAGTGATTGTGATAGCATTTTGATTCCATGTGTTGTAAATTTAGGAAAGTATCAAGGGTCGCTATATGGACAGTTTGTAAAGATTTAAATGAATGTGAACATTGTGTGTTCACATCACAGCTGAAGTATGACTACCAAGACGAAAAAACAAAGTTTTAACAAAACGACAGGCTTTACTATGTGAATTTACCAGGTGTAGCAGTAAAAATCCGGAATTTGCATGTAATAATTACACATCTGTAGTTTGAAACTCATAAGTAATATTTTATTCAAAATAATCTCCATTGCTTTTTATACATTTCTCCCACCTCTCGGGCAGGCTATGAATGTCATGCCAAAAAAAGTTCTTCTTTTGAAGCGAACCATTCAGCGAGCCATTTTCGTACATTTTCATACAAATTGAAGCGTTGTTCAGCGACACGTGTCCCAGTGATGCAAATAGATAATGACTAGACAGAGCTAAGTCTCAAGAACAAGCCGAATGCACTAGGATTTCCCTACTGAACGCCTCAATCGTATCCCTGATGCGTTTGGCTGTGTTTGATGGGGCGTTATCATGGAGCAATATGACTTTGTGTTATTACCTTTTTACATTTTCCGGTTGTTTTTTCACGTAATTCTCGATTTTAATCGATCATTTGCTGTTGGTAACAATCAGTGTTAACGGTTTCACCAGGTTTTTATGATCCCTTCAAACACAGAGCACTGTTTAGCAGTGGATGTCGATGGTTTGACTGAATTCACCCATGACTGACGACGCTTAGGATTCTCAAAATATATCCATTTTTCATCACCTGTCACTATTCTGTGGAGAAACGACTTTCTTTTGTATCTGGAGAGGAGCATTTCACAAGTGGTCTATCGATATGCTTGCTTTCATTCGGTTCATACGAAACCCATTTTCCCACTTTCTGCACATTTCCCACAGCTTTCAACCGAAGACAAACGGCTTTCTGCATCACATTCAATTGTTCCACGACATCCTGTTGAGTTTGAGTATCATGTTCATCAAATAAGACCTGCAATTCGTTGTCTTTGAACGTTTTCGGTGGTTTCCCGCTGTCGTTGTTTCTCATGTCAAAATCACAACTTCTGAAGTTTTTGAACCACTCGAAACACTGTGTTTTTCCAAGATCATATACGCCGAAAGCCTCGACAAGCATTCGAAGCGATTCTGCAGTAGTTTTCTTCAAGTGATGACAGAAAACTAACGCTGTTCGCAAATCGTAGTTCGTAGGGACAAACTTCGACCTCTTTACCGGTTTGAAAGAGGTACCGATGGGTGGAGTTTGGGTTACTGTGTGTTGGCATTCGTCGTCAGTCGTCACAGGAAGGAGATGTCGCTGCAGAGGCGATCTCACGGGCCCTACACTGACGGCTAGTACCATCTGTAGGGAATTTTCAGTTTCATACTTCTACACATGCAATATAACGTTTGTGTAGTAACAAAGTATCCATTCTGTCGGAACATTCCGTAAGAATAAGGGTTTCAGATGTATTCCTTATTTACATAGATACAGAGGGGCATGAGAAATCTGTACCTTCTCTTCTGAATGCAGCATACAAAAATTAATAATAATTAAGCTTAATATACTACGATTTTTACTCAGTCGTTACATTTAGTCAGTCACATAACAGTACTATCAGTTGTAACCACATTATACGTTCATTCGTTTTCATTACGTTGGCCCTACATTACATGAATCAAGAACGACCGCATTTCCTTACCTGTAGTAAGTAATTTAACTACGACGAAGGTTACTTTGAAAGAAAGTGCCAGAGGCAGTATTTGTAACATTGATTGACAGAGGCTTATATCAATATGATATGGACGATTTTCTTGTCTTTGGTAAGAACAGGGTAAGACAGAGTTGAAGGAACCCTGATTCAGATTCCATCACGATATCTTCTAAGTGATAGTCCTTTACTGGAGCACTGATTTTTCAATAATTCAGGTGACTTAGCTCTTGAAAAACTCATGAGAATAAACTGTCATTCAGCTGTAGAAAGAAACTGAAAAATAATAAGTTCGAATTGTATATTCTGTTTACTGATCTTTAAAGCATTAGTGATATTGTGTGGGCTGATCTGTTATGTACAATATATTTTGTTGTTTCTTTATAAAATGATGGTTTGTGAATGCCATATGTTTTGCTTGGAAAAGAGGGTAATGTAATGTGTAACGTTTTGTAAAATTTCGAGTACTTACAGTGGCTGAATGTGCTATGTCTCCAGCACAGAAAACTATGTGACCTACTAACTAAATCAACGTAATATATGAAATGGGTTATCACCTTCAGTTTGCAACGAAGTTGAGAGTTTCTACCATTTTTTTTAATGTGAGCAGTAAGTGAATTATGATTTTGTTCTATATCTTCAAATAATCTCATAAATTTTACTCACAATTTCATACATTTTACTTCAGGTAGTGAAGGGAGACGAAAATTTAATAGTCGTCGGTGACTGGAATTCGAGAATAGGAAAAGGGAGAGAAGGAAATATAGTAGGTGAATATGGACTGGGGGTAAGAAATGAAAGAAGAAGTCGTCTGGTAGGATTTTTCTCAGAGTATAACTTAATCAAAGCTAACACTTGGTTCAAGAATCATAAAAAAAGGTTGTACACATGGAAGAATCCTGGAGATACTGGAAGGTATCAGATACAATATATAATGGTAAGACAGAGATTTAGGAACCAGGTTTTAAATTGTAAGACACATCCAGGGGCAGATGTGGACTCTGACCACAAACTATTGGGTATGAACTGTAGATTAAAACTGACGAAACTGCAAAAAGGTGAGAACTTAAGGAGTTGGGACCTGGATAAACTGACTAAATCAGAGATTGTGCAGAGTTTCAGGGAGAACATAAAGGAACAATTAACAGGAATGGGGGAAAGAAATACAGTATAAGAAGAATGGGTAGCTCTGAGGGATGATGTAGTGAAGGCAGCTGAGAATCAAGTAAGTAAAAAGAAGGGGGCCAGCAGTAATCCTTGGGTAACAGAAAAAATATTGAATTTAATTGTTGAAAGGAAAAAATTTAAAATGCAGTAAATGAAGCAAGCAAAAAGGAATACAAACCTCTCAAAAATGAGATCAATGGGAAGTGAAAAACGGCCAAGCAGGGATGGCTAGAGGACGAAAGGAAGGATGTAGAGGCTTATCTCACTAGGGGTAAGATAGATACTGCCAACAGGGAAATTAAAGAGACCTTTGGAGAAAAGAGAACCACTTGTATGGACATCAAGAGCTCAGAAGGGAACCCAGTTCTAAGCAAAGAAGGGAAAGCACAAAGGTGGAAGGAGTATATAGAGGGTCTATACAAGTGCGATGTACTTGAGAACAATATTATGGAAATAGAGGAGAATGTAGATGAAGATAAAATGGAAGATACGATACTGGGTGAAGAGTTTGAGAGAGCACTGAAGGACTTGAGTCTAAACAAGGCCCCAGGAGTAGACAATATTCCATTAGAACTACTGACGACCTTGTGAGAGCCAGTCGTGACAAAACTCTACCATCTGTTGAGCAAGATGTATGAGACAGGTGAAATACCCTCAGACTTCAAGAAGAACATAATAATTCCAATCCCAAAGAAAGCAGGTGTTGACAGGTGTGAAAATTACCGAACAAGCAGTTTAATAAGTCACAGTTGCAAAATACTAACACGAATTCTTTACAGAAGAATGGAAAAACTGGTAGAGGCCGACCTCGGGGAAGATCAGTTTAGATTCTATAGAAATATTGGAACACGTGAGGCAATACTGACCTTACGACTTACCATAGAAGAGAGATTAAGGAAAGGCAAATCTAGGTTTCTAGCATTTGTAGACATAGAGAAAGCTTTTGACAATGTTGACTGAAATACTCTCTTTCAAATTCTAAAGGAGGCAGGGGTAAAATACAGGGAGCGAAAGGCTATTTACAATTTGCGCAGAAGCCAGATGGCAGTTATAAGAGTCGAGGGGCATGAAAGGGAAGCAGTGGTTGGGAAGGGAGTGAGACAGGATTGTAGTCTCTCCTCGATGTTATTCAATCTGTATATTGAGCAAGCAGTAAAGTAAACAAAAGAAAAATGTGGAGTAGGTATTAAAATCCAAGGAGAAGAAATAAAAACTTTGAGGTTCGCCGATAACATTGTAATTCTGTCAGAGAGAGCAAAGGACTTGGATAATGGAATGTAGTCGAATTAAGTCGGGTGATGGCGAGGGAATTAGATTAGTAAATGAGACACTTAAAGTAGTAAAGGAGTTTTGCTATTTGAAGAGCAAATTAACTGATGATGGTCGAAGGAGAGAAGATATAAAATGTAGAGTGGCAATGGCAAGGAAAGTGTTTCTGAAAAAGAGAAATTTGTTAACTTCGAGTATAGATTTAAGTGTCAGCAAGTCGTTTCTGAAAGTATTTGTATGGAGTATAGCCATGTCTCCGCAGTATCCTTTCTTTCAGGAGTGCTAGTTCTGCAAGTTTCGCAGAAGAGCTTCTGTAAAGTTTGGAAGGTAGGAGACGGATACTGGCAGAAGTAAAGCTGTGAGTACCGGACGTGAGTCGTGCTTCGGTAGCTCAGTTCGTAGAGCACTTGCCCGCGAAAGGCAAAAGGTCCCGAGTTCGAGTCTCGGTCGGGCACACAGTTTTAATCTGCCAGGAAGTTTCATATCAGCGCACACTCCGCTGCAGAGTGAAAATCTCATTCTGGAAACATCCCCCAGACTGTGGCTAAGCCATGTCTCCGCAGTATCCTTTCTTTCAGGAGTGCTGGTTCTGCAAGTTTCGCAGAAGAGCTTCTGTAAAGTTAGGAAGGTAGGAGACGGATACTGGCAGAAGTAAAGCTGTGAGTACCGGACGTGAGTCGTGCTTCGGTAGCTCAGTTGGTAGAGCACTTGCCCGCGAAAGGCAAAAGGTCCCGAGTTCGAGTCTCGGTCGGGCACACAGTTTTAATCTGCCAGGAAGTTTCAACGATATTTTTCTAAAAGAACTGAGCTTTTATATTAGTACGTTTGCACATCTGTTACAGGTCTATTCAACTGTGGAATTGTTATTGCCATGTTTTAAAAACAAAGCTTTAAAACAAAATATTTTAATTAATTGTATCTTTAAGCTTCTACACAAATAAGTTTCATTTTACCACACAGCTTGTTGAAATGTGAAAGATTCATTTTCGTTAAGACAGTTTTTATATACAGTGGGGACGAGAAAAATATAACGCTCTTTGGTAATCGATGTTATGGAACAAAATGACATACAGTTACAATTCTCGCATGAAGAAAGCCTAGTTTACGTGTCCAAAGTGATTCTCATAAGCAGCTAAACAACGTCAATGACACTGAACTGTTGACCGACTTAAGGCTGTCAGTGTGCCGGTATGACACTCACACAGGAGGCCTCAATGGTTTCTAGTAGCTCGCTCAGTGTAGCTGACTTCTCTTGATAAACTCGAGTCTCCAAGGTCCCTCATAGGTTTCCTATAGCCAAGAGATGTAAGGTATGGAGACTGTGGTAGGTACTTCTCTTCGACCTGTCCATCGTCTAGGTAGATTTTCATTCAAGTGGTAATAAGCAAAGATCTGTCTCCTGATAGGTAAAATCTTTCATTTCCAAACACCTGTTATATGGCAGGTAAAATCGTTGTTTGCAGCTTGTAAAGATACATCTCACCAGCTTACGGTACCTTTAATGAAGAATGGGTCAGTCAAACTGCGTGATTACAGGCCACACCACACATTAACGCCCTGTGGATTAACGTGAACGTCTACATGAATGTGAGAAATTTCAGGAGACCAGTGAAAGCACTTGTGGCGGCTGACAGTACCGTTTAGTTTGAATTGCGCCTAGTCAGACCAGATAACTGTCCCTGCAAACCGTTCATCCTCGCGAAGCATGCCTTCAACCAGTTGCAGTACTCATTCTATCCCGAGTGTTCTCGTTTACAGCATGCTGTAGTGTGGGAATGTACACTTTCCACCCCGGCCGCGGTGGTCTAGCGGTTCTAGGCTCTCAGTCCGGAACAGCGTGACTGCTACGGTCGCAGGTTCGAATCCTGTCATGGGCATGGATGTGTGTGATGTCCTTAGGTTAGTTAGGTTTAAGTAGTTCTACGTTCTAGGGGACTGGTGACCACAGATGTTAAGTCCCATAGCGCTCAGAGCCATTTGAACCATTTTGAACACTTTCCACCCAGCAGCCTTCAGGGTTCGTCGCATACTTGATCCGATTAGCCAGCTTTCACGTGCAGCCTGCTTCACAAATTTTTGAGGTGAACTGAGTTGCAGATACAGCGGCGCTGGAAGCTGGACAAATCTATACCTTTGGTCGGCCAGACCTTTCCTTATGCACATCCTGAACAGTACCGTCGGCTTCAAATTTATCTCATAATTTTATTTTCTTTATATACATTAAATTGTTGTACGAGTTGGTGGCTGTTTTACTCGTATGGGATGCTTTTTGGAAGAGCAACTACACTCAGTAGTAACATTTAGGTGCCGTCGCAATTGGGAGTCCGTCCTCCACATGAGTCTAATCCCTTTACATCTGCAGTTGTAATTCTGACACTTTACAATACTCTATGATACAAATATTAAATCTATGGCATGATAGTATTCGTGGGGACTTTGAGAATACGATTTTGCAGTAATTGCCTGTTTGGGAAGCGGTAGCAAAAGCTAAGTGTGGGTAAGTTCGACACAGAACTTCAAGGAAGAAGAAGAAGGAGGCTAAGCAGTGGCATACTGACGTCCAGCCTGCAGCGGGCACAAACAACGGAGATTTCGATGGTGGCATAGCGCAGTGGTGGTCACGGCAACATGGACCACCGGCGGTGACTTCATCAGCATCGTCACTTCGGGCAGCAGCGGCACAAACGAAGCAGCCAGCGTGACCGGAATTTGAGTACTTGCTCCGACAGTGTTAAAATGTATGAAACTCAGCGCCATTGTCAAGAATGGAGTTTCCAGTGATTAAGCAGTCCCCAGTGTGTGTAGTTCATATGATGTTAGTGGGCCAGTTAGTTCAAAATGTGAACGTGGTAGTGGGGCAAATAATTCAAAATAAAATAAAGGAGTTGTAATTGCAATTGATTCAAAAATGTGGTTAAGGGGAATTCTGACAAATCTGAACTCTAATATGTGGATACTGAGGTCCAATAAAAACAGAGATATGTTCAGAAGACAAGTGAAGCGGAAACTGTAAAAGTAAAGCGGAAACTGTAAAAGATGAGATGAAGAAAAATAAATTCAATACACAAGGAATAATTGACAAAAAGTAGAATCTGTAAGGGCAAATAAAGGCAAAATTTCTGTGGGGGTAGGCCTGGTACACTTTCCACCCTGCAGCCTTCAAAGTTCGTCGTATACTTGATCCGCTTAGCCAGCTTGAAAGTGCAGCCTGCTTCACAAATTTTTGAGGTGACCTGGGTTGCAAAAAGAGCGGCTCTGGAAGCTGGACAAATCTATAGCAGCGCAACCACAGAGAGGGCGAAAGAAGTTTTGCAAAATTTGTCGAGATACTTGATAATGATTACATGGGGCTGAAAAATTTATTTAGTGACAGAGAAGTGAATAATGGAACGGATGTATGTTTAGTGAATAAACAAAGACAGAGGTAGATCTGAAGTGAGCAGAAATGGAATGTACGACGAATTTCAGAGAGACACTAGACAGCAGCAACATACATGGTAATGTAGGTGAAAGTAAAGTAGATGATTTTGTAACGGAGGAAGTAAATGAAGCTCTCTGTGAAGGCGGCTGGAGATGAAGTTTGTTTTGTATGGACAGAATTATGTGAAGCTATTTCTGAAGCCCGTGTAGCAATAGTCTCGTCAGCTAGTGATGGATTTTATTATATATCGGCATATGTGGATGATTTACAGTTAAAGGGATGTAAAGGTGATGATTTAGGTGCTGAATTTGTGAAGATTCAAGCTACTAATTTTGATATCTCGGAGGAAGCAGTTTGTGAATTTATTTCTGTTGATGGCTTTTGATGAAAACATGAATTTTGAATGAATACTGAAGAATGAATGTGAAAACATTGTAGAGCGTATGTTAAAGCATAAAGTGGCGGAGTCGTCTGATAGGATAAAATATGTGAAGGAGAAAGTTGCTAGATCCGAGATTGGTGGAATTCAGGTGTACTGTGTGTTCTAATGTGGAGCGATGCAATAGCGGCAATTTATACGGTGTATCTGTGGAATTTGATGGAGTTATTGGTTGTTATTTCATTAACGAATCGATGGATCTAATGGATATTTTAAGCAATTAATGTTATGAGTTACCAGTGGATGTTAATGGAATTAATTGTGATAAAGTTTGTAGTGATTCGTCGTAAATTGGTGAGGATTTGTTTAAGAGAGACCTTTCAAGTTTTCTGGTTGGTTGGAAGAATGTTGCAAATACTGATATTACTGTGGCGGAAGCGAACAGTATATTTGATGTTTACAAGGATGACGAAACGAGGAGCTTTGAGGGCGATTTAAATCCTATAGACGAGTTGGAGGTAGATAAGGAGAACCTAGGAGTGGATGCTGAGATTGAATAATGTTTTCTAATTATAATATGTACCATAAATATGGAGGAAAAAGGAAGGAACTTTTAAAATTACCTATTCAGGGAACAGTGTTTAGAGAGCGGTGAAATTAAAAATGTTCAGCGTATAAGTGAAGTGATCGATATTAATGATGAAAGAAAGCGTGCATATCTCTGAAAAAAATGATGTTCCACTGGTTGACGCAAATTTTGCCTCTGAACGTAAAAGGCTGCTGGGGAACGAGAAAAGAGGCCTAGAATTTGAGCAATTGAAAAATAGAAAAAAAGTGAAATTCAGGAGTTACACTGACGGGACAAATGTAAGCGGAAACGATGGCAAACTTGTGACTTGTAAGTGAAGAACTTGGTATGAAAAAAGTTTTGTTTATAAATAAGTGTATTTTCATGTATAGTTTATGAGAATTTAGGGGACTACTTCTGTTTTGTGTAAGAGGTAATTTGGTTAATTTAAGATGCCAGTGATATAGTATGAAGGCAGCATTTAGAGCAACGACTGAGTGAATATTGGTCGCACAAGTCTTGGTGTGACGAGATCGACAGAACGTAAATAAGTTTCATCATTTACGAAACAGACAAATATGAAGACATGATATTGGGGGGGGAGGAGGAGAATTTATGGTTTTTTTTATACGTGTCACGTGTAATATTTTGCAAAAGTTTTCTGTGTAATGTCTTTAGTTAATTTGTAGTCATTTTTCATACGAATTTGGTGTACAGATGTCATCAGACCGCATTAAAATTTTCATTATTTTTGGGAGTAGAATCTGTACCTATGTGCAAAACATAAGCAAAGTTTCGGCGGTACATTTCGTTAAGTAATTTTGTAAGGTATGTTATTTTGGAAGAGTTATACAACAGATTTATGTAGGTGAAATTCTAGAGATAATGGTATTTTAGTGCAAATATGAGCGAGAATTTTTTGACTGTATGCTCCAGTTATCTGCTGAGTTTAAAGGCAAGTAAAATAGCGTTTCTCCACAGGGTAGCATTAGTCTTAGGTTTGGTATTAGACATGATAGAACTGTAGAGTAAACGATAAAATTTTAGCTGATCTATGGTACTGAACGAAATTCATAACATGAAAGACGTAATTTCTTTACCATTTGGCATGCAGCACTGCCCAGAGTATCACGTAATTCTACAGGTGATGAGTGTGAGAGATAAATGTGGTGTGTATTCTCTACTTTAAAACTGATGGCTGATGCTTTGAAACTACCATTCATCAATAAAATCTCGGTTTCCTAGCTGCGCCACTTTCAATAAAACACTCGAGCTTTCGGTAGCTATCTCTACGATAGTCATCACGGTTTAAGATTACAGACTGCCGGGGCTGGTACAGTGTTACGCAGCGTCTGAAACATTCCAGAGAGTGACACATGCGCAGAAGGCAAGTTGGGCAGCTTCTTGCAGCTCCGACCCCCTCGCCATCCCCGCTGGCATCCCTACAAACTTAAGTTCTACGCCCTTGTCTTCGCTCCATATGCAGTTCCCGCCCCCATGACCTAATAAGTATATATCCCCGATCTCTGTTGAAATTGTTGCTACTAAAATGTAGACTTTCACGGCCGGAAATATCATGTCCATTATAATTATCCGGGCTGTTATGCCGTGGTCGGTTGATGAATTCTGTATCGATTCCCAACGTTTCGTCTCCGACTGCGGGAGACATCTTCAAGGGGGTCCGTAGCTCGATGGAAGGTCCAACACACCCACTGGCTCGCTACTGACTGCCACTAAATCCCGTGTCCGCGCGCTCCCGCGCCGCGGCGTGACGTCACGTGTTTTGAAAACGTCAGTGCAACTGGCCGCTGTCCGCTGCCGTCGATCGCCGTTGCCATCACCTAGTAGTGGACGGGTGGTACACGTCTTCTTTAACACCGGCATCCATATACCGTTTAATTTCACACCCTCCTCCTTTCGGTTGAAATTATTTGGGTGTTTAACGATTTCCATTGCCTCCCTGTAGAGCCTTTCGTAATATCCGCTTGTGGCCGCCAGTACTTGCGTCTTCTCGAAACGAAGATTGTGGTTCCCTGGCTGGAAAGCATGCTTCGCAACTGCTGATCGTTCCGTTTCTCCTCTTCTACAATTTCCCTTATGCTCTTCCAAACGTTTAGAAACAGTTCTTTTAGTGGTACCCCCATAAACATCACCACAGCTGCATGGGATCATATACACTCCAGCTTTTTCCAGTGGTTTGCGAGCGTCCTTGGCAGGTTTAAGGTATTCCTGTATCTTCCTGGTGGGCTTATAAATTACGGTAATATTCCGCTTCGTCAAGATCCTCCCTATTCTTTCCGTTACATGTTTAACAAACAGCAGGAAAACCTTAGATTTTACAGTAGCCTGTACGTCACTATGATTTCTGCGTGGCTGCCTCAAAGCACGTTTTATTTCGGCGGACGAATATCTGTTCTTCATTAGTGCATTGTGGAGAAGTTCCATCTCAGCGTTGAGCAACTCAGGTTCACAAATATTTCTAGCTCTGTCCGCTAACATCTTGATAACACCCCGCTTCTGTTGTGGGTGGTGGTTCGAATCCCGCTGCAAATAACGGCCCGTGTGCGTGGGTTTGCGGTATACTGAGTGGCCCAAACTACCATTTTCGTTTCTAAAAACAAGTACATCGAGAAAATGTAATTTGCCGTCTACCTCCTCCTCCATTGTAAACTGGATTCTCGAGTTTATACTGTTCAGATGTTCGTGGAACCGGCTTAGTTCCTCCCTACCATGTCTCCACAGCACAAACGTGTCATCCACGTATCGTAACCATACATTTGGTTTTTTGCTGGCAGTACCTAACGCCTGTTCTTCGAATTTCTCCATAAAGAAATTTGCAATTACGGGACTTAGGGGGTTTCCCATAGCCACGCCATGCGTTTGCTTATAAAACTGTTCATTCCACTTGAACTATGTGGTCGTCAAAGAACACTTAAACAGTTCTGAAATATCGGCAGGAAAAATTCGATCCAGCTGTTCCAATACATCATTAAGTGGAACCATGGTAAACAGCGATACCACATCGAAGCTGATCAATATGTTCTCCGGCTGGACCACTATGCCATTCAATCTGCTGATGAAATCTGTCGAATTCTTTATATAAGAGTCCGAACGGCGCTAATGTGGTTTTAGCAGCGTTGTCAAAAACTTGGCTAACGAGTAGGTGGGCGAACCAATGGTACATACTATCGATCTTAACGGCACATTTTGTTTATGAATTTTTGCAATCCATAAAGCCTCGGTGGTAGCGCAACCGAACTGCAGAGACCTTTCTGTACACTCTCTTCAATGGAGGACTTTTTTATTAACCGCGACACAGTTATGAGAACGTTGTTAGTGGGGTCCTTATTCAGCTTCCTATATGCTTGCGGATCCAGTAGATCAGTAATTTTACTCCGATAGTCGGCCACATCCATAACCACCGTTGCGCTTCCTTTGTCAGCTGGGAGAACCAAATTACTATCGTCGTCATTCAGTAGTTTTAAAGCTTTTCTCTCACCAACAGTTATATTACTTTTCGGCGGTTTTGCATTGGCTGATATTCTTACTGATTCTATACGGATTTCTTCATCTGTTACAGAATATTATGTGGGTACCACTAAAAGAACTGTTTCTAAACGTTTGGAAGTGCATAAGGGAAATTGTAGAAGAGGAGAAACGGGACGATCAGCTGTTGCGGAGCATGCTTTCCAGCCAGGGAACTACAATATTCGTTTCGTGGGGAAGCAAGTGCTAACGGCCACAAACGGATATTACGAAAGGCTCTACAGGGAGGCAATGGAAATCGTTAAACACCCAAATAATTTCAACCGAAAGGAGGAGGGTGTGAAATTAAACGGTATATGGATGCCGGTGTCAAAGAAGATGTGTACCACCCGTCCACTACTGGGTGATGGCAACTGCGATCGACGGCGACGGACAGCGACCAATTGCAGTGACGTTTTCAAAACACGTGACGTCACGCCGCGGCGTGGGAGCGCGCGGACAGGGAATTTAGAGGCAGTCAGTAGCGAGCCAGCGGGTGTGTTGGACCTTCCGTTGAGCTACGGACCCCCTTGAAGATATCTTCCGCAGTCGGAGAAGAAACGTTGGGATTCGACACAGAATACATCAACCGACCACGGCATAACAGCCCGGATAATTATAATGGACACGAAATTGTTGCTGTTTATTCCAATTTCGGCAGTGTTCTTTGATAGCAAAATCTCAGTATGATGTTGTCTGAGCCAAAACTGTTGTATTTTCCAACTGTATTTTATGCCCGTTTTCTAGGCAATGTTCAGCCTTGACCTATTTCTGAAGCTCCCTTTGTTTTGTCTGAATGCTCCGCACAGATTTCAGCAACAGTGCGAATAATTTGACTTACGTAAACGCTACCCCCCTTCAGCGGGCATCATACACGACAGGAACTCAAAGACTTATTTTGTCTTTAACGTAGCGGTGTGTATTTCTTAGCCTCGAGGCGGGCCAGAACACTGGTCTCAGTCCATCTCTCTTCAGCAGGCGCCCTATCCTGCAAGAAGTCGCTCCACAGTGTGAAAGGAATGCAACTGGCTTGGCCTCTTCCATCGATTAACAAGATGTCTTTCGTTGGTGGCACTTGAAAGTACCAGGTTAGACGGCCTACTGAAATTAATTTGTATACAGAAATATTGTTAGCATAGTAGAATTTGTGCTTAATCATCTTACAAAACGACACGATATCCATACAGCATCGCTATAAATGTTACCCTATCTCGTAATCTAAATTTATCTTCTAGATGGAAACTTGCAAAACGCTTTACTGAGCATTTAAAGGAATTCATTCGTCAAACTTACTTTTGTACCTCACATATGGGCATAGATTGATGAGAAAAGTATATATATATATATATATATATATATATATATATATATATATATATATATATATATATATATACACTTCTGGAAATTGAAATAAGAACACCGTGAATTCATTGTCCCAGGAAGGGGAAACTTTATTGACACATTCCTGGGGTCAGATACATCACATGATCACACTGACAGAACCACAGGCACATAGACACAGGCAACAGAGCATGCACAATGTCGCCACTAGTACAGTGTATATCCACCTTTCGCAGCAATGCAGGCTGCTTTTCTCCCATGGAGACGATCGTAGAGATGCTGGATGTAGTCCTGTGGAACGGCCTGCCATGCCATTTCCACCTGGCGCCTCAGTTGGACCAGCGTTCGTGCTGGACGTGCAGACCGCGTGAGACGACGCTTCATCCAGTCCCAAACATGCTCAATGGGGGACAGATCCGGAGATCTTGCTGGCCAGGGTGGTTGACTTACACCTTCTAGAGCACGTTGGGTGGCACGGGATACATGCGGACGTGCATTGTCCTGTTGGAACAGCAAGTTAACTTGCCGGTCTAGGAATGGTAGAACGATGGGTTCGATGACGCTTTGGATGTACCGTGCACTATTCAGTGTCCCCTCGACGATCACCAGAGGTGTACGGCCAGTGTAGGAGATCGCTCCCCACACCATGATGCCGGGTGTTGGCTCTGTGTGCCTCGGTCGTATGCAGTCCTGATTGTGGCGCTCACCTGCACGGCGCCAAACACGCATACGACCATCATTGGCACAAAGGCAGAAGCGACTCTCATCGCTGAAGACGACACGTCTCCATTCGTCCCTCCATTCACGCCTGTCGCGACACCACTGGAGGCGGGATGCACGATGTTGGGGCGTGAGCGGAAAACGGCCTAACGGTGTGCGGGACCGTAGCCCAGCTTCATGGAGACGGTTGCGAATGGTCCTCGCCGATACAAAGGAGCAACAGTGTCCCTAATTTGCTGGGAAGTGGCGGTGCTGTCCCCTACGGCACTGCGTAGGATCCTACGGTCTTGGCGTGCATCCGTGCGTCGCTGCGGTCCGGTCCCAGGTCGACGGGCACGTACACCTTCCGCCGACCACTGGCGACAACATCGATGTACTGTGGAGACCTCACGCCCCACGTGTTGAGCAATTCGGCGGTACGTCCAACCGGCCTCCCACATGCCCAGTATACGCCCTCGCTCAAAGTCCGTCAACTGCACATACGGTTCACGTCCACGCTGTCGCGGCATGCTACCAGTGTTAAAGACTGCGATGGAGCTCCGTATGCCACGGCAAACTGGCTGACACTGACGGCGGCGGTGCTCAAATGCTGCGCAGCTAGGGCCATTCGACGGCCAACACCGCGGTTCCTGGTGTGTCCGCTGTGCCGTGCGTGTGATCATTGCTTGTACAGCCCTCTCGCAGTGTCCGGAGCAAGTATGGTGGGTCTGACACACCGGTGTCAATGTGTTCTTTTTTCCATTTCCAGGAGTGTATATATATATATATATATATCCCCTACAAGTTCATGCCGAGACATAGGCAGTAGATCCCACATCTTCAGCTACTGCAGCGGTCCCTCCATTGAGAAGGTCGTGGCAGCCACAGAGCTCACACAATCACCTGTTAGTTGTAGGCAGCTTGAACATTAGGGGCGTGATCCCCCTCTTAGAGAGGGAATACTTCAGACACAAGCGTCCTCCAGACGAAATACGTCGTGCTAGGAGCAATAGACAGGTTGCAGTCAGCAGCAGGTCGACGCTCAATCAGTACCAAAGATGTCTTTACTTGGACATACACTCCTGGAAATTGAAATAAGAACACCATGAATTCATTGTCCCAGGAAGGGGAAACTTTATTGACACATTCCTGGGGTCAGATACATCACATGATCACACTGACAGAACCACAGGCACATAGACACAGGCAACAGAGCATGCACAATGTCGGCACTAGTACAGTGTATATCCACCTTTCGCAGCATTGCAGCCTGCTTTTCTCCCATGGAGACGATCGTAGAGATGCTGGATGTAGTCCTGTGGAACGGCTTGCCATGCCATTTCCAACTGGCACCTCAGTTGGACCACCGTTGGTGCCGGACATGCAGACCGCGTGAGACGACGCTTCATCCAGTTCCAAACATGCTCAATGGGGGACACATCCGGAGATCTTGCTGGCCAGGGTAGTTGACTTACACCTTCTAGAGCACGTTGGGTGGCACGGGATACATGCGGACGTGCATTGTCCTGTTGGAACAGCAAGTTCCCTTGCCGGTCTAGGAATGGTAGAACGATGGGTTCGATGACGGTTTGGATGTACCATGCACTATTCAGTGTCCCCTCGACGATCACCAGAGGTGTACGGCCAGTGTAGGAGATGGCTCCCCACACCATGATGTTGGGTGTTGGCCCTGTGTGCCTCGGTCGTATGCAGTCCTGATTGTGGCGCTCTCCTGCACGGCGCCAAACACGCATACGACCATCATTGGCACCAAGGCAGAAGCGACTCTCATCGCTGAAGACGACACGTCTCCATTCGTCCCTCCATTCACGCCTGTCGCGACACCACTGGAGGCGGGCTGCACGATGTTGGGGCGTGAGCGGAAGACGGCCTAACGGTGTGCGGGACCGTAGCCCAGCTTCATGGAGACGGTTGCGAATGGTCCTCGCCGAAACCCCAAGAGCAACAGTGTCTCTAATTTGCTGGGATGTGGCTTTGCGGTCCCCTACCACACTGCGTAGGATCCTACGGTCTTGGCGTGCATCTGTGCGTCGCTGCGGTCCGGTCCCAGGTCGACGGGCACCTGCACCTTCCACCGACCACTGGCGACAACATCGATGTACTGTGGAGACCTCACGCCCCACGTGTTGAGCAATTCGGCGGTACGTCCACCCGGCCTCCCGCATGCCCACTATACGCCCTCGCTCAAAGTCCGTCAACTGCACATACGTTTCACGTCCACGCTGTCGCGGCATGCTACCAGTGTTAAAGACTGCGATGGAGCTCCGTATGGCACGGCAAACTGTCTGACACTGACGGCGGCGGTGCACAAATGCTGCGCAGCTAGCGCCATTCGACGGCCAACACTGCGGTTCCTGGTGTGTCCGCTGTGCCGTGCGTGTGATCATTGCTTGTACAGCCCTCTCGCAGTGTCCGGAGTAAGTATGGTGGGTCTGACACACCGGTGTCATTGTGTTCTTTTTTCCATTTCCAGGAGTGTATATTAATAGTAGGATGTTTGTACAGGCCAACAGATTCAGAAATATACATTTCAAAGATGCCTTCAGGTCGATAACATGGAGGTACTCTGAGCGTATGGTAGTAGTATGAAATCTGTATGTTGCATAGTATCATGGAGTATTTTAAACCTTCGTTATCAGCAAGATGGATAAAAAGTTGTAAACATTCATGGGGTCGGAAGATGGTGTCGCTTGGTAATGTCTGCATTATTAACTGGACGTATGGAAATTGCCCTGTACATCTGACAGTTAAAACCGCTGCTCTCCAAAATAATAATTAACAAATTCTTTACGCAGAGAATTAAACAAGGAACTGAATTAATTAGTTTATTATATAAATGCATGATAGATGGGTTGGCAAACGTTGACAGTGATAAGCTATTGCCTTGGAAAGTCTGGACAAATTATCTGGGATGTGATTCAGTAAAAACTTGTCTGGATAAACAATTATATTCGCGGAAGTCATATCGTGATTGGTGACAGAAAGTGCCCTTAGCTTGATGATGGTGTACCACACTCTTCAAACCCGTTCCAAACTTTGGTGTTCCTCATTCCATTCTCACGTGTTATTTTTAACAGTTTGCGTATTTCGACGAAACCTGACTTTCTACCGATCTGCCCACAATAGCGCTTTCCAGGGCGCTACCAGAAACGGCATGGACCAGAAACGGGATGTAACTCCCTCAGCACACAGCTCATTAAAAGCAGACTTCGTTGACACAGCACGACTGGAGATTAAACCACGGCCAGTTTGACCAACAGGGGAGGTCCCTAGCCGTTAAGCTTACGGGCTCACTGCGATTTCAGCCGGAGGCTGTTTCCCTCGCCGGCTTTTATGAAGTAAACGTCCCCTTGCTCTTTGACAGCTCAGTGCGAGATGCTATCATGGAGGTTATTTATTTACTTGAACATGCAGTACAGTATGAAAATGTAATCTACCTCAGTTAGGTTGTTGTTGTTGTTGTTGTTGGGATGTTTAAGGGGGACTAAACAGCTAAGGTCATCAGTCCCCCTCAGTTAGGAACTGGCAATCGCTGGTGGTGATACGTATTTCATTTATTGCTCTGGGTTGATTATTCTGATTTGATTTGTGTTTTTAATTCTGGGTTTACGTCAGATACAGGTCTGTTTGGCAGAATCGGTCACAAAACACAGTCTTGTGAGGAAATATTAAACGGATGAAGGTAAAACTGTGTCGAATAAGTACTCTGACTGCTCCCACAAAAGGTAAGTAATTTAGACCTCCATGCTAGATAGGAACAAAGTAACAGTTGTAAAGATGCAGACTCACATATATAAATCATTCCACCACAGAACCACACCCACGTCGAACAAGAAAAAGTTGCAGTCCAATTAAAAATCTCTCTTGGCTGTCCATTATTCATAAATCCTGTCTCCTATTAGAAAAAGTATGAACGGTGACTCAGTGGACCACCTCACTCTGTTTCATGAATGACTGAGCCACACTGTATATTTACTGTGCCATTTGTGCCGCTCCACAGTGTTCTTGATCATAAGTGAACTATTGAGCCACTTTTTCAACATTGTGTAACAAAGATTTTATGAAGTGTGCGACTAAGCAATGCAGTAGCACACACTTTATCAGCTGTCTGATTTATATTGAAGTAATGTTGTTCGCGACACCCCATTACAATGTCATTAACGCTTCTCGTGGTATCCAGGTTAAATGCTAGGAATCAAGAGTTTCGCACGTCGTAGGACTGAACTACACTTAGTGTCGACAAAATGCTTACTGCGGCAACATAATTCTCCTTCCTACATTCGTAAAACATGTGAATAATACATGAAACGGGGAAACAAAAACCAACTGTTTGAAACACATCGAAAAGAAAAAGACTCCAAGACATTGTTTAAGTAGAAATTTTCCCCACGAAAGAATCTACAATGCAGATGGGTTGCATAAAGCTGTGTACGAATATTCCAATGCTGCTATACCGACTACCTGTTTCCATACTACAGTTAGACTCCTGCTATACAGTCAGGTGTCAAAAGACATGACATACATCCTAACATCGTGTCAGGCCTCCTTTCACCCGGCGTTGTGGTACAGCTTGACCTGGCACAGACCCAGCAAGTCGTTGAGAGTTTACTGCAAAACTATTGAGTCATACTGCCTCTATAACTATCGATAAGTGCCAAAGTGTAGCCGGTGCAGGATGTTGTGCACGAACTGATCTCCAATATATGTTCAAAGAAGTTCATGTCGGGCGATCTGGGTGGCCAAATCATTCGCCTGAATTGTCCAAAACATTCTTGAAACTATTAGTAAAATTTGAGACCCTGTGACATGACATCATTGTTTGGGAGCGGCGGAAAATGGTCTCCAAGTAGCCGAAAATAACCATCTCCAGTCAATGATTGGTGCGACTGGACCAGCGGATCCAGTCCATTCCATGCAACACAGCTCGCACCATTACGGAAACGCCACTAGCTGAAACACTGCCATGTTGACAACTTTGGTCCATGGCTTCGAGAGGTCTGCACCACACTCGAACCCCAGCATCAGCTACTACAACTTAAACTATTACTCATCTGACCAGTCCACTGTTTTCCAGTCGTCCAATGTGTAACCAATATGGTCAACAGCCCTGGAGAGGCGCTGCAGGCGATGTCGTGCTGTTAGCAAAGGCTCTCACGTAGGTCGTCTGCGGCTATAGCCCATTAACGCCAAATTTTTCCACGGAAATGTTCGTCGTATGTACCTCA
Source organism: Schistocerca gregaria (assembly GCF_023897955.1). Lineage (NCBI taxonomy): Eukaryota > Metazoa > Arthropoda > Insecta > Orthoptera > Acrididae > Schistocerca > Schistocerca gregaria. The sequence continues at coordinate 513,309,669 of NC_064921.1, read as the reverse complement.
TTGACTTCTACTGTTATTTTACGCAGTGTTGCTTCTCTGTTAGCGACAACAACAACACCCAAAAGCCGCTGCTCTCGGTCGTTAAGTGAAGGCCGTTGGCAACTGCCTTGTCTGTCTTGAGAGCTAATGCCTGAAACTTCGTATTGTCGGCATACTCTTGACACTGTGGATCCCAGAAAAATGAATTCTCTAACGAAATGGAATGTCCTATACGTCTAGCACCTACTACCACTCCGCATTCAGAGTCGGTTAGCTCTTATTGTGGGTCCATAAATGCGTCGTAAACCGTTTCAGTAAATGGAATGTGTGGATAGTAATTCATTTCATTTTCTACTAAAAGTCATTATTTTCACTCGTTATTTTCACTAGAAGATGAAAACTTACCTCAGGTTCCCGGGTTCGATTCCCGGCGGGGTCAGGGATTTTCTCGCCTCGTGATGGCTGGGTGTTGTGTGATGTCCTTAGGTTAGTTAGGTTTAAGTAGTTCTAAGTTCTAGGGTACTGATGACCATAGATATTAAGTCCCATAGTTCTAAGAGCCATTTGAACCATTTTTGAAAACTTACCTAAAACCTACACTTTCCATCTACTTTAATCCACTCTTCAGGTCTAACTCACATAGAAAAATTAATAACAATTAATATTTTTTAGTATCACATTCATCAGTTTTCAAAAATTTATCATTTGTGTGTAGGAAAAGGAGGTATTAATTGGTTAAATTTCTTTAATGGAATTTAGATGAATTTTGTGGGAAATTTTATTCTTCTCCTAGACACGAATGGTACAAAATTATTTGTCTTTATTAGTCCCGATTCGTCTATATTTATTTATTTTTGTATTGTAGAAAACAAGCTATTGTATCTAGAGATTATGTAACTCCAGATTTTATAAAGCATATTTGTTTTACAGAAATTACATTTTCTGTCTCTTCGAAAATTTCTATGCAATTAATATCAACCAAGTTCAAACTAAAAGCAGATGGAACAAATGCAACTAAATTTTATCTTTCTTTTTTATTATCTGCTACAATTTTTATTTGCATTCATCTTCATTTTTTATTATTTTTGGTCCCCCAGTAAACATACTGCTTCTCTGTTAGCGACAACAATTGTACCCAAAAGCCGCTGCTCTCGGTTGTTAAGTGAAGGCCGTTGGCAACTGCCTTGTCTGTTGTGAGAGCTAATGCCTGAAAGGTTACAGAACACAGCATGTTGTTATAAATGGAGAGACGTCTACAGACGTTAAAGTAAACTCTGGCGTGCCACAGGGGAGTGTTATGGGACCATTGATTTTCACAATATATATAAATGACCTAGTAGATATTGTCGGAAGTTCCATGCGGCTTTTCGCGGATGATGCTGTAGTATACAGAGAAGTTGCAGCACTAGAAAATTGTAGCGAAATGCAGGGAGCTCTGCAGCGGATAGGCACTTGGTGCAGGGAGTGGCAACTAACACTTGACATAGACAAATGTGATGTATTGCGAATACATAGAAAGAAGGATCCTTTATTGGTTGATTATATGATAGCGGAACAAACACTGGTTGCAGTTACTTCTGTAAAATATTTGGGAGTATGCGTGCGGAAAGATTTGAAGTGGAATGATCATATAAAATTAATTGTTGGTAAGGCGGGTACCAGGTTGAGATTCATTGGGAGAGTCCTTAGAAAATGTAGTCCATCAACAAAGGAGGTGGCTTACAAAACACTCGTTCGACCTATAATTGAGTATTGCTCATCACTGTGGGATCCGTACCAGGTCGGTTTGACGGAGGAGATAGAGAAGATCCAAAGAAAAGCGGCGCGTTTCCTCACAGGGTTATTTGATAACCGTGATAGCGCTACGGAGATGTTTAGCAAACTCAAGTGGCAGACTCTGCAAGAGAGGCACTCTGCATCGCGGTGTAGCTTGCTCGCCAGGTTTCGAGAGGGTGCGTCTCTGAATGAGGTCTCGAATACATTGCTTCCCCCTACTTATACCTCCCGAGGAGATCACGAATGTAAAATTAGAGAGATTCGAGTGCACACGGAGGCTTTCCAGCAGTCATTCTTCCAGAGAACCATACGCGAATGGAACAGAAAAGGTAGGTAATGACAGTGGCACAAAAAGTGCCCTCCGCCACACACCGTTGTGTGGCTTGCTGAGTATAAATGTAGATGTAGATGTAGATATGGATGTAGAAACTGTTGTAAATAGCGCAACAGCTGTTTTGTAATGAATAAGTAAATTTTTGCCACATTGTAACTAGTGGAACAGAATAAAATGGAGTTTCCTCAAAATATTTACTTCTATTTGCTTTTGTAAAGAATTTGTTAATGGATCGAATTTTTGTTCTGTTTGAGAATTTGGATTAATATAATTATAAATTATTACTGTTAATCTTGTAATTCCATTTTCTTTTGTTAATGTGAAAGCAAAAGTTGCCTTTAATCTTCTGTCTGGACAGTTTAAAAAATCAGTAATTACCTACATTTTTCTTTACATGTGGGCTTGTTGTTTGGAAAATAAAATCTTGTGTTATGTCTAAATCCTATAAATAATAGTGTTCCTTTTTAAGTTCTTGCAATATTTGTGGCACTTCTTTTAATACTTTATCAGTCTTGGCATCTGCTAATTCTGTTGTGTAAGGAATAATAACTAGATTAGTACATTACTACATATTACATCCATATGTACATTAATACCTTGTTTAGCTCCTTTACATGTTGTTGTACAATAAAATCTTGTGTTATGTCTAAATCCTATAAATAATAGTGTTCCTTTTTAAGTTCTTGCAATATTTGTGGCACTTCTTTTAATACTTTATCAGTCTTTGCATCTGCTAATTCTATTCTGTAAGGAATAATAACTAGTTTAGTACATTACGACATATTACATCCATATGTACATTAATACCTTGTTAAGCTCCTTTACATGTTGTTGTACTTGAATCTAAAAGAAGAGGTAACTTAGCTTCAAAGCCACATTTCGCAGAAAAAAATATAGAAAACTCTCCTTACAAGATCTACATATTTCTTTCTTATGTAAAGATAGTTCTTTACCTGGAATTATTTGTACAATGAACTATATCTGTAATTTTAATTGCAATATCATTGCAAAATGATTCTGCAATTGATTCAAATTATCCTAATTTTTGTTCTCCTTTTCAGTAGATAATATCTCCAATATTTGTAAAAAGATTATTATTATTTAGAGTTTCTGTAAGTAACCATAATTCAAATCTTTCATTGGTTGGTTTTACTTTATTTCCCAGAAGTTATGACAGAGTGTTTCTTATTATTAGTGGTGGCCATTTTATTTTCAGCTCCCACTTACAGAGGAAAAAAAATTTATTAGGTTTGTGAAAAAGTACTTAGAATTAGAGATGCAAAACTATTAATGAAAGAAATAAAATTTAATTGTTCTCAAAAGTAGTTCAAACTAGGAGTTGAAAGCAAAGTGAAGTGATTTTTGTATGTATGTGATATTAAAAAGTAATTGGATTATCTAACATATTTAGATTTGATCAATTTGTATGGTTATGGTATGATTTAGTATTTACTATATGGTGAATTTGAATTGGATAATCCAGATTCTTTTGATAGTATAAAAGTGATTGAAATTTGAGATACTGCTAAAATTGGATATATTTTTGAATTAGATTTAGAGTACCACAAAGAATTAGATAATTTACATAAAGATTTACCATTAGCTCCTACAAATGAAATTGTACCCAGAACAAAACAAAGAAAATTGTTAACTACTTTAGGAAACAAAAGTAAATATTTACTTTATTATAGAAATATTAATCAGTGTTTAGTATTAGGAATGAAATTAACAAAAATACATAGAGCTTTAAAATTTAAACAGTCCGATTGGTTGAAGATGTATATAGATTTAAATGCAGAAATGAGAAGTAATGCCAAAAATGATTTTGATAAAGATATACATAATTCGGTTCTTTGCCAAGACAACTGAAAATATTAAGAAATGGAGCAGATATGAAATTAGTGTTAGATGGACAAAAATGTCATAAATTAATGTCAAACTAAACTTTAAAGCATGAACTATATTTAATGAAAATCTTGCTGCTGTCCACATTAATAGGGCAAAAATCACATTTAATAAACAAAACTTTGTTGGAATGTGTATACTTGATTTATCCAAAGAACTAATGTATGATTTTCACTACAGAATAATGAAACTGAATAATGGAGAAAACATGGAATTTTGTTATCAAGATATGTACAGTTATAATATACAAACTGAAGATTTTTATGAAGGTATGAAGTTGATGATTGATAAATTTGATACTAATTATACTCCTTAAAATAATATTTATGGTATTTCACAACTTAACAAGAAAATTGTGGGAGAAATGAAAGATTGCAATGGAAAAATAGTGGAAGAATTTCATGGTCTGAGAGCAAAAACGTAAAGGAATTAAGATATGCATTGTTAGAAATAGGGTAAGCCTAGAAGTTTACAAAGACTGTTTAACAATAGAAAACACTACAGAAGAATTAATGCTATCCAAAGGCAGAAACATGAAATTTACACAGTTGAAATAAACAAGTTAACACTGAGTCCTCATGATGACAAAAGATATGTTTTGGAAAATAAAACAGATACATTACCACATGGACATTACAAACTATAAAAAATCCAATTAAAAATTTTTCTATATACATGGAGACTCTAATCATGAAGTTCAACATTGTACATTTCTCGAAAGAGATTAAAGAATTAAGTGAGTTACAGATAAATGTTTTATATAATATTACTGGATGTGAATATTTATATGCTCGATGTGGAGGAAAATTTTGTATAGAGGTTAATGATGAATTTAATATTATTTTACCAGATAGATATTCTAAATTAATTACTGATTGGGATTTTGAATATATTAAAAACAAACAGATGAAAACGAAATATAATGGAATGAAGAAACTTACAAATAGAAATAATGAAACTCACGTTATTGAATTCAAAATGTGAAAATTTTTAATTTTTGAAAATAAATTTATTATTTTCCAAAATAATCTTTTCACATTCACTGTAATTCATTTTATTTATATTTTTGCATTCACCTTTTACAAAAATATTAAATTTCATCTTCTTTCCTTCACCTTTTATACAAAAATATTAATTTTTATTTTCTTATGTTCATCTTCTGTATAAAAAATAATTATTTTTGAAAATTGGTAAATGTGACACTGAAAAATGGCAATTGTTATTAATGTTTCTGAGTGAGTTAGATCTGAAGAGAGGATTAAAGAAGATGGAAAGTGTAGTTTCTAGCTAATTTCGCACTTTCTAATGAAAAGAACGAGTAAAATGAGTGATTTTTAGTAGAAAATGAGAAATGGGCTAAAAGCTATATTTTCCGTCCACCCCTTTCAAATGAATCATCTGAGTGAAAACGAGAGCTCCATCAATGCACTACCCTTTCATACCTTCTGTACGCTATATTATCGCAAACTATATATGTGTGTACCATTATCCCATGACTTTTGTCACCTGAGTGTACATGAAGGCTGTTTTTTATTGATTTTGTTGTTGCTGTTGTTCTTTATCATGTATTTAATCTGTATTAGTAAGTGAAATGAACATTTGACGTGTGTGTGTGTTTCGTTTTATAGAGATAAAAGGAGGAAAGAGAGAAAGACTTCTGAGTCATCTTTGTAACCATGCGAAACTTTCGTGATTAGATTAAAATTTTTGGGTTATTGTCCCTCGTCATCTTCGCTGATTATATACTACGTTTCGGGACGCCTTTGCCGTGAAGAGGAGGCAGTGTAATTAAATTTTAAAGAGTTAACCAGCACGATCACATTATGACGTATTTACTGTCAGAGGTGACTGTCAATCGATTAATGGATTGTTATACAGAAACACTATCTGGTAATGAAAGTGGCGGCTATCGCGTAAATGCACACTGCGCAGTGGGTGGAAAATGAGGCCGATACTGTATAAACACATCAGTTCTAAACAGATGAGGATACTGAAAGTCAATGTATTTTTAAGACAGTTCCTACGCCCAAGATCTGTAAGTCACATTACGGAGTAAGGCGTTGCATTATTGAGAAACGTCAGTGTTCACTGTAGTTTGAAAGATACTGTAAGTTTTAGTGTTTCCAAGTCTTTTCAACTGAAAATTTTATACCCATTTCACAGTCATAATCTAGATGGAAGAAGTATCTTTCTCCATCACTACAGAGATTATTTACACGCTGTGGCAGCTTATGGGAGTTGCACCATGGCGACGTGATCAGTGGGACGACTGCGCCTGTAGCAACAAGAACATTTTGAGAAATTTTGCCAAGTACGTATCAGGATCATCATTTTGGTTGTCCGTCACGATTAGTTTCGGCATAAGGGAATTTTATAAAGTGGCCGAGTCGTTCCATTCAGATGTTCCAGAAATTACCCAAATCATCGACTTCGTGCTGAAACTCCTTTTCACACTACGTTTGATCAGTGGCTTTTTGTGTTGCTCCTTCAGTAGACTAAAACATTTTAATACATTCCTAGACGCACTGGATCTGGCTGACAATATACTGATGCCAAGCACCACACTCGACTCTAGAAAATTTGGGACACTTCTTCTGATGCCTGGTGCATTGCTAATAGTGGCTAGTACTACGTCCATGTTTATGAGCTTAGGCAAGAGGTATGCAAATTTCAATGTAATCGACGTTGTAATAATTACAATAGAGGCAATCTGTGATTTTACACTGGCGCTGCAGTTCGTGGTGTTAGTGCTGGAGCTGCGGTCGTGACACAGGACCGTGAACGCCTTGCTCGTGTCGTCGCTAAGCTGTGTGGGGGAGCCCAGTCTGTCCAGGTTCGTGCTGGGCTGGACGGAGATGGCTCCAGGAGGAGAGCTGGCCGGCAGGCTGCGCCGCCTGCTGGACGTCCACCTGGTGCTGCAGCGCGCTGCGGAGGCGCTGCAGGCCCACGTGTCGCCTACACTCACTTTGCACGTGATGACTTGTGTCGTGGGCAGCATTTACAGTTGCTACGAGCTATTGGTAATTTTGATGTCAGCTGGAAAAGGGGAAAAAATGGTAATGAACGGACCAGTAAGCTTTGATGTGTGTTGGCTGGTGCGGCGCGTGTTTGACCTGTCGGCCATGACGCTGGCGTGTTCGGCGCTGGGGGACGAGGCGGCAGCTGCGGCGGTTCTGCTGCGAAGGGCAGCGAGCATGGCGGGGGCGGCGCCGGAGGTGGAGGCCGTGCTGAGGCACGTGGAGCGGGCGCCGCCCCCGCTCTTCACGGCCTCCGGACTGTTCCCCATCGACAAGAGGCTGCTGGTGTCTGCCCTCTCGGCCACCATCACCTACCTCATCATAGTTGGACAGCTCGGTCTCCAATGAGCTTACATGTACACGTTCTCGGTGTTTCCAGTAGTTCAGTCACACGGTTATATCTTCGTGATATAATGTTGAATGTGTCATAGAAAATATACAGGGTGTCCAAAGAGTCTTTCCCTGATTACATAAATTGATAACTCAGGCTAGAAGTAAGATAGAAATATGAAACTGGTGTCTCATTGTTTACAAACTATCAAAGTTTTTTTTCACACATCAATAAACTTCCGCCCTCATTGTTGCCCAGTGACAGTACACGACGGCTTTGCGGTCTAAATGCTATAACGGATTGAGGACGATGATGGTTATCTCAGACGAAATGCCTTTTCCGACGAAGCAACCTTTTTTGTCAGTTGAGTAGTGTATCGTCTTAATGTGTGGATTTGGGGTTCACAACCCCCTGGCGAGGCCGTGGAGTCCACCAGAGTTAGTTCAAAGGTGAATGTTTGGTGCGCGCTATTACACGATCCAATTATCGGGCCATTCTTCTTCGCTGAGGCTATCATCACATCTGCAGTGTATCTGGACATGTTGCAACTGTATGCTGTTCCTCAGCTGCTTCAGTATCACCCCGATGTCTTATTTCAGCAAGACGGTGCACCGCCTCACTGGGGTTTGGACGTCCGTGCCAATCTTGATATGACCTTTCCTGGGCGATGGATTGGCCGTGATGGGCCAATGGTTTGTCCTCCATGCTCTCCTGACGTAACCCCATTAGACTTCTTCTTGTGGGGTTATGTCAAGGACGACGTCTACCGAACATGTGTACCAGATCTTGAAACCCTGTGGCAACGGATAACCACAGTCATTGAATCGATCCCTCCAGTGATGTTGGCTAATGTGTGGACGGAAACTGAATATCGCCTAGATGTGCTACGTGCTACCAAGGGCCCTCATGTGGACGTTTACTGATGTCTGAAAAAAACTTTGAAAGTTTGTAAACAATTAGACACCAGTTTCATATTTCTGTCTTACTTCTAGCCTGATTTATCAGTTTATGTAATCAGGGAAAGACTTTTCGGACACCCTGTATTTTCGTGTCAGGTAGAGATCTGCGTAAAAATGATGTTCGAAACATCCTACAGTGAAAGTAATTAGGGGTCAATAAGGTGCTGGAACAATTATCGGACCTGGGTTGCTGTGTGACCTGATATTGATACCGCTGTAAGGGAAAGAAGCGTTTCTCTACACTGAAGCAACTAATCCCATAACTGATGTGTAAAGTGACTGCTCCAGGAATTGTCTTTGTTCATACGAATGAAGATGGTTCAGCATCACAGGGAAGTTGATCTGATGGTGTATGTTGAGTGGGAAGCAGTGACGAATCAAAGTACAATCGTTTATTTACTTATCTATTTACTAGTTCAGCATTTACAAATGGTTTAATCAAATATATATTAACTATTCTTATAGCTCTATCCCAAGATGCAACGTTCTCTACGTATGATGTTATAGTACTGTGCAGTATTACAAATATTTTTGAGCCACTCTGTGGCTGAGTCATATAATACATGCATGTCCTTCAAATCACCCTTGTAGTCACGCATTTCACACAAAAGCAAATTGGATTTCCCCGAACTTATATTTAGGACTGTCCGATAGGCCACAACTATTCATTAGTTGCTTACACCTACCAACTCCTAGTTACCTTTGACGTTTTACTGTACTGAATGTTGATACACAGTACTGCAATGACAATGAATATTCAGGAGGCCACTTGGCATGTGGACACCATTGCTTGGTCAATAAGGTGTACAATGTGTACATTGAATAGCGACATTTTTACAATAATACTGCAGAGCCAGTTGTAGCGTATTGATTTGTATTGTGTACATACCTCCGCTGATGTTCTGATCTCCGTAACATAATGCCTTCTCTATATGTTAGTTTCATCGCTTGCTAGCATCCTTTCAAGCATGCTCTTATTTCTTAACCACTGCTGCGGGAAAAGGGCCTACTACGTTGTGTCAGCAAAAGTTAAATAGAAATTTTGCATTATTACAAATTGATTAGGCACGTTGTCTTTGTGAGGTAATGTAATATGAAGTATTAATAGCTATCAGATAGGAAGACAGAAAAAAAATTATGCAAGTAATTAATGTTCCGGTACCAGGCTGATCATTTTAAATGAAAATGTTCACTATTAAATCCATACTTTCGTGTTCTCAGTCTAAGGTAGCAGCTTCTCTGCTCCTCGCTACAGTAACAGGGTTATTCCAAGACCTCATCTGTAGCAGAATGTTTTTCATTGGCATTAGTCCTCATATGAGAAGTTATTGTAGCGTAAACAAACGGGGAATTGAGAAAAATGGTACTTGCAAAGTGAAAAGTTATCTCTGAAGAAGGAAATAGTTAAACATCGCATAAAGTATCTAGTTTACAATCTCATGCAACAGTGTTGAAGTTATAAAGTCAATGAAAAGACAACAAAAGATATTTACAGTGACTGTTGTAATATTTGCGCTTAACGCACTGTTTATCCTCAGTCGGGCAATGGTAGCCGACCGAGTAACAAGCAGAAACAGGGAAGTAACCGCTTTTATGACATTTACGAGATTCTAACCAGGAGCGAATTTTATTATATCATCTGTGTGCTTTAATAGTTTAGTTTCTTGAGTTTCTGCGCGTAAACGTAATATATAACAGTTACAGTGATCGCGTTTTCGTTTGCGTCGGAAAGTAATCCGATTTTGTGACACATTACGAGTTCCTAATGAGGGGCGAGTTATTTACTTTCACCTGAATGCTTCGGTAGTTAGGTATTATTGGACAAAGTTCCTTCGTTATCGTCAGGGTCTACAGTAGAGTTGCGCAGCACCTGCCGATAGTCCATTTATCTGCGTAGTTTAATTTTCCACTGTCTTTAGTATGGAAAGAGACTGCGATTGTTGTGTGTGGATGCGAACCGAGTTGGTGACACTTCGCTCTTAGCTTCAGGCTGTGATGGCTTCTGTTACACTGCTTGAGGCTGCAGTGGATGGGCACCACTGTTGTGGGCCGGCCATGGGGATCCAACAGACATCCAGCACGTCCGAGTCTTCCGGTCGGTCCTCACCGGTGGCCAACCCAGTTACTGCTCGCACTGAGGCTGACCCCTCACCTGTGGTCGAGTGGGAGGTCGCCCCAGGGCGAAGCAGGCGGCGAAATACTTCTCCGGCGGCGACACGTAAGGCATCCCCAGTATGTCTGACAAACAGGTTCCAGGTGTTGTCTGTGGCTGATACTGTCGTTGAGCCAGATACTGTCGCCTGTCCTGTTTTCCAGGAAACTACTCAGCCTGCAAGATCCGGGAAATCCCAGAGGGTGGGATTATTGGTAGTTGGGAGCACAGACGTTAGGCGCATTATGGGGCCCCTTAGGGATTTGGCTGACAAGAAGGGAAAAAAAACTAGTGTGCACTCCACGTGCATTCTGGGTGGAGTCATTCCAGATGTGGAAAGGGTCCTCCCAGATGCCATGATGAGTACAGTGTGCAACCAACTGCAGGTGATTACTCACGTCGGTACCAGTGATGTGTGTCACTTTGGATCAGAGATTCTCTCTGGTTTCGAGTGGCTAACAGAAGTGGTAAAGGCTGCCAGTCTTGCTTGCAAGATGAAATCAGAGTTGACCATTTGCACCATAGTCGACAGGACCGATTGCTGACCTCTGGTACAGAGCCGAGTGGTGGGTCTGAATCAGAGGCCCAGACGGTTCTGCGACCGTGTAGGCTGCAGATTACTCGCCTTGCTCCAAAGGGTGGTTGGGTTTCCGGTTTCGCTGAGTAGGTCAGGTGCCCATTATACGCAGCAGGCGGCTACAGGGGTAGCTGTGTGGCGTGGACTGGGCGGTTTTTTAGGTTGGGGGTCTCGGGAAAACACTATAAGGGCTTCAGTCACAAAGGGTGTACGCCGAAGGGTGCAGGAGTAACACAGGAAGAAAGTAGATACAGGAACCACTGGTATAACAGCTCTAAATTGTCGTAGCTGTGTTGGGAAAGTACCAGAGCTCTAAGCGCTAATAGAAAGTACTGATGCTAAAATAGTTATAGGCACTGAAAGCTGGCTAAAGTCGGATATAAGCTCAGTCGAAATTTTTTCGGAGAACCTAACGGTGCTTCGAAAGGATAGGCTAAACACGTTTGGCGGTGGCGTGTTTGTTGCTGTTACAAGTAGTTTAACTTGTAGCGAAATTGAAGTAGATGCTGCCTGTGAGTTAGTATGGGGAGAGGTCATTGTTGGCAACGGGAATAACATAATAATAGGATCCTTTTACCGACCTGCCAGTTCAGATGATATGGTTGCTGAAAGGTTCAAAGAAAACATGAATTTGATTTCAAACACGTACCCGACTCACACGATAATAGTTGGTGGTGACCGTAATTTACCCTAGATATGTTGGCGAAAATACATGTTTAATTCCGGAGGTACGCATAAAATATCATCCGAAATTGTGCTAAACGCATTCCATGAAAATTATTTCGAGCAGTTCGTTCATGAGCCCAAACGGTTGTGAAAACACACTTAACCTCTTAGCAACAAATAATCCTGAGTTAATTACGAGCACGAAAACTAATAAAGGAATTAGTGAACACAGGGTTGTCATAGCGAGATTGAGTATTGTTAACCCCAAATCCTTCAAAAATAAGCGAAAAATATACCTACTCAAAAATGCACATAAAATTTCACTTGACCCCTTCCTGAGAGACGATCCCCACTCATTTCAAGTTAATAATGTAAGTGTAGACAAGATGTGGCTTGAATTCAAAGAAATAGTATCGGCATCAATCGAGAGATTTATTCCAAACAAATTAACAAACAACAGATCTGATCCTCCTTGGTACACAAAACGGGTTAGAACACTGTTGCAGAAACAACGAAACAAACATGCCAAATTTAAACAGACGCAAAATTCCCAAGATTGGCGATCTTTTACAAAAGCTCGAAATTTAGCCCTGATATCAATGCGAGATAATTATAACAGTTTCCACAACGAAACTTTGTCTCGAAACCTGGCAGAAAATCCCAAGAGATTCTGGTCGTATGTGAAGTATATTAGCGGCAAGAAACAATCAATGCCTTCTCTGCGCTATAGCAATGGAGATACTATCGAAGACAGCGTTTCCAAAGCAGAGTTACTAAACACGGCCTTCCGAAATGTCTTCACAAAGGAAGACGAAGTAAATATTCCAGAATTCTAATCAGAAAAGCTGCCAACATGAGTAACGTAGAAGTAAAGCAATTTAAATCACTCAATAAAAGCAAGTCTTCTGGTCCAGACTGTATACCGGTTTGGTTCCTTTCGGAGTATGCTGATACATTAGCTCCATATTTAACAATCATATACAATCGTTCGCTAAACGAAGGATCCGTACCCAAAGACTGGAAGACTGCACAGGTCACACCAATATTCAAGAAAGTTAGTAGGAGTAATACACTAAATTAAAGACCCATATCCTTAACGTCGATAAGCAGGAGGATTTCGGAACATATATTGTGTTCAGACATTATGAATTACCTCGAAGAAAACTGTATATTGACACACAGTCAAATTGGGTTTAGAAAACATCTTTCCTGTGAAACACAACCAGCTATTTATTCACGTGAAGTGTTGAGTGGTAATGACAAGGGATTTCAGATCGATTCCATATTTCTGGATTTCAGAAAGGCTTTTGAAACTGTACTACACAAACAGCTTGTAGTGAAATTGCATTCTTATGGAATGTCATCTCAATTATGTTACTGGATTTGTGATTTTCTGTCAGTGAGGTCACAGTTCGTCGAATAAAACAGAAGTGATTTCTGGCGTTCGCCAAGGTAGTGTTATAGGCCTTTTACTGTTCCTTATCTATATAAACGATTTGGGAGAGAATCTGAGCAGTCGTCTCAGGTTGTTTGCAAAGGAAGCTGTCGTTTATCGACTAAAAAGTCATCAGAAGACTGTCTTGCAAAATGGTTTAGGAAACATACCTGATTGGTGCGAAAAGTGACAGTTGACCCTAAATAAAGAAAAGTGTGAGGTCATCCACAGGAGTGCTAAAAGGAATTCATTAAACTTCGGTTACACCGTAAATCAGTCTAATCTAAAAGCCGTAAATTCAACTAAATGCCTAGGTATTACGATTACGTACAAGTTAAACTGGAAGGAACAAACAGAAAATGTTGTGGGGAAGGTTAACGAAAGACTGGACACTTGGAAAATGTAACAGATCTTGTAAGGAGACAACCTACACTTATCTTGTCCGTCCTCTTTTAGAATACTGCTGCGCTGTGTGGGATCCTTACAAGATAGGAATGACGGAGTGCATCAGAAAAGTTCAAAGATGGACAGCACGTTTTGTATTATAGCGAAATATGGGAGAGAGTGTCACAGAAATGATACAAGATTTGGGCTGGTCATCATTAAAAGATAGGCGTTTTTCGTTGCGACGGAATCTTCTCACGAAATTCCAGTAGCCAACTTTCTGCTCCAAATGCGAAAATATTTTCTTGGCTCGGACCTACATATGGAGAAACAGGGGAAACCAGAGCTCGTACGGGAAGATATAGGTGTTAGTTCTTTCGGCGCGCTATACGAGATAGAATAATGGAGAATCGTGAAGGTGGTTCGATGAACCCTCTGCAGGCACATAAATGTGATTGGCAGAGTATCCATGGAGATGTAGATGTACAGGTATATTGGCTTAACTAAGATTACTGGAAAGCAGTCAGTTTTTACGTGCTTTTGAGCATGATGACATGCCCTTTGTTGCCTTTCTCTCTCTCACACACACTCTATTTCTCTCAGTCAAAGAGTAGATGACATGATATATCATAAACGAAGTGCGCGAAGCCAATAGTAAGTATATTTATCGGGCATATGGAATTCGGTGGAGCATTGAGTGGGTGGGAACGTCCACTTTTCAGACCGCAAGGAAGGCAAGCTATGAGATCTAGCGGCACTAATAAGTAATGTCTCTAATTTAAGTTTTTTTTTTGTCAAAGGAGATAACTGCATAGCTTTATTGCTCTCTAATCGTTGTTACTGCAGGAAATATGAAGTGATAAATGTGGATGCTATTGCGAAAGATTGTGAACACGCTATATCCGATGTTAATAGGGATTAAGGTAGTGAAAGAGCTCTATTGGTGCTGCCATGAAACAGATAACTGCATACTGAAATATCTGAAAACTTGTATGTGTTGAGAGCACTGCAGCCTTTAATAAGAACTGTCATGAGCAAGACAAAAAGCTGCCTTGTTATTAAATTGATGTACTAAACCGTAAGTAGTTTCTGAGCGGACATGCTTGTACTGGTGCTACAAACTTTTCAGAAAGATAAAAAATGGTAAATGCATCTGCAAATTTAAGCTCAGAACACTGGAAACTTGTGTCTGCTAAAATATGCAAAATATTTTCTGTTGCAACGTTGGAAAAGGCACATTTCAAAACCACTGAAACCCAGAAATGGGACATTAAGAATGGAATACACAGCGCCCAGTGGATCCTTTTGCAGAAAGAACAACCAAGGACTTTTTTTATAAGCAGTGAATAACCGCAATACTGAATTTTCACGAGAAGACATAACACCACCATCCCTGAATGACGATCAGCAAATTGTTCTTGCATTGGAACTGCCTACATGCCACCTTCCTCTGAGAGGAAGAAAAACATGACCTGCAAGAGCCTTATAGACTTACTGTGCTTCTTTCCACAAATATACCACGAATTTTGTATAAATATGGCTCACAAAGAGTAGAATCTGTATAGATATTAAAGAAAAAGTAAGTACCTGTAAGCAGAATGTGATGGAGAGCCATTGATGGTTTTTGAGATAGACTGAATCAAAAGATAATACCCATCCTTTAGGCTATGGAGGCAGAGAATCGTAAACATGGGGGCCTGCGGTTTTGTGGTAATATACAAGAGTTTTGTTCGTATTTACGGATTAAAATATGGGCTTGTGGGACTTTTTTTAGTAATATAAATGATCGGAACACAGCAGCCACAGGAGATAAATGCCACTCCCTACTACGAAGTCTCTGAACGCTGAATCAAAGTGGTTGCTACTCGTTTCATGTGACAACAAACAAACCATGGGCCTTAAGTGTGCTGTCGTTGTCCAGCACACGGATCCAGCCGCTCCCCCACTCACTGGTCGCTTGCATCTGGTATGTCAAACTATCCTCTGTAGGTCATTTCTAATCTCGACGTGCTTTCCATGGGCGCATCACCTGTTTATAGTCCTTGGCCGCCATCCTCTATGAGGCAGCCATTACCTGATGACCTCCTGTGGTACACGAACAGTAACCCAACAAATATAGCAGGAAAATTACATGCTATAATTCAAGACACTGGACCATGACGCATGAAATACGAAAAGAAAGCTTGGGGACAAGATGAGAGGCATGTTAATTATGTAATTACTGAGTATCTCATGTGACCTTCCCGTTCCACGACTTGTACTGCTCTGTTACTAAAAAAAATAATGTTGTAAACAAAGTTTGCAAACAAGAATTTGCTTAATAGGAAGATAAATCACTCCAACCTCAACTGTAATTTTTAGTGGTAATTTTAAGTTTCATATGTTTTTTCTTCAGTTTCATCAAAGAAAATAAATATATTGCATGATAAACGTATGAAATTTATTTAACATGTGCTTCCCAACATGCTACGACAAGGAAACGTTCTGTCGTCAGCGTTGTTGCCTTGGTTTTATTGAACCATAGTTACTTTTCGCTGTACATCATACCGCGATATCAATCAAATTAGTGAAAATTGTCTGTGTAGGGTCTCTGTGTCCTTGGCGAGGTAGTTGATTTTGTGATAATTTTGTCAATACCAGGCGGACGTCGGTACAATAATCTTAACCTCTCACCCTGTTACCACTTCACTCAGCACCAATTATGATGGAAGCCTAGTATCAACTATAGAATATTTATTTACTTCTTGCTGTCTTCAAATCAGAGCAGACAAGGAATTTTCTAGTAACAGCTTCTATTTAATGTTTATCTGTTCTTCAGAGAAAAACGGCTTTCTAGAGGTTTTTTGTTTACCACCATATTGATACATGTAAACTAAAATCACCTACATACTATATTCACTACCTAATCAGTACAATCTCTAACCCTCCTGCAGATACCTCTTGCATGTTTCGTTATTACAAGTAGTAAACCTAATAATAATAACTATCATTTTAATTACTAGGAAAATATTTCTTCTCAACTTACAATACACTGAATGCAGGTAACTATAAAAAAGCAATACTTTTCACCCATTTTAAGTTAGTAACTGCTTAGTATTTCGTATATTTAGTCAATAAACAAACAGATCTATTTTTTCTCAGCTTCTATAATAGAGTTCCTGGAGGCTGGAAGACCTTGAACGCTTCAAAACTTGCATTTCCAGCGGTTTCATTTTCGGTACTTCCCTTGACTACTGTAACTCAACACTAAATCTCTGTGAGGTGTGGTGCGTGCCAGATGCCATTGAGAGTAAGACAACCGTTCAATGCAACACAATGTCGCTACACCAAACCAGGAAGGCTGAAATAATCTTCAGTATCACCAAATTTACACGTCACAGGATGTAACACATTTCTAGAGGAGCGCGAAATTCCAGTAAGATAAATAAATTTTGTTGATATCTGTAACACAGTCTCAACATAGCTAATCCTGACAATGAGATAGTAGTTTAGAATTTACTTGTTGTGTTTAAGAAATTTTATACCAACATTCCAAATGTTTCAGTAGGCCTCCTTTCTAGTTAATTATTGAAAGTAGTAATCTGTAATCTTTCACTGGGTCCTTCTAAAAACCAACAATGTATGCTGCTTTCCTGGGCGCCTCCAGGCGCTTCTGACAATGGAACGCACTATCTCCTAAGATATGAACTACACATATTCTGCCACTTGGAGACTGCTAAAGTGTGTGTGAGAGCGACAGTCTATTCAGTAACTTTTGTGCCAGAGTACCATAGATGTTGCAGGATTGGCAGAATACGTCTGTACATGCGGCAATGCTCAATGGTAAACTGTGCAAATTACAGCAGGCCAACCTGCTGCTGTATCGTGCTGCCGGTCTGTTACAGCCCACATGCCTCCAAGACACACCGTCCACGTGGAACACAGCAACCCGTACATCGCTGAGAGTGGCCATAAGCTGCTCATCTTTCTGGTGTTTCCAGAGACGGAGGCGAAATCTCTGGTTGTACCGTTCTGTTGACAGATGTTTTCCATGCTGACTTGTTAAATAATGTGTAACCTGGCAGTTCTGACTGTATCATTTCGTGCTGGAATAGAAGCGTTAACATATGGATGAATTTCTGAGAAGGTTTTGCCTTGTTTATTGGAACTGTTTATTGTACCACCTTTAATTAGACGTAGATTGCAGTTTATGGTAAATGTTTGACATGTAACACAAATTTGTCATGTCACCGAAACTGTGTGTCTGCTATTTCTGTGTGCTGTGAAATTCTTTTTGCACATATCCCTATTTGTTATTTAGAGTTATTTAGAAAAATAGTATTCAGTTATGACAACATTTTAGTAAACCAGCGTTTCACGATGAATATTTCAATAACAACTGTTCTCTTTACAGTGCTTTTACATTTCACTGTTAAAGTATTTCATTTATAAATCAAATTCTTAGAATAACAGTCCTGGTACATTTAGAGGACACTAGAACCAATATGTACAAATAATTATTACCTTTCTATTTGCATTCACTTAATATTTCAGAACCATAGATTTATATTGTTCAAAAATGGGATCGCCTTTGACATTTTTCACAATTTTATAAACTTCATCTTGTGGATACGTAAATCTCTGACGGTTTACAGTACTTTGGGAAATTACTTACTCCTGTAAAAACTTAAATGCAGAACTTTGGAATGATAAAAATTCAAAATAATGTTCAAATGTGTCAGCATTTTAGTTTATACCATGTACTTTAAAGTGTAGTTGATTTCTGCACTCAATGTGACAAGGAAGTGTATGTTTTCTTTTTGCTAATTTAGTCATGATTTATGAGAAGTTGGCTAAGTTGCTAGGACTGTAATTATGTGTCAGTCTGGAAAAGGCCAGTTCAAGAATAAAATCTAAAGTGAATGAACAGTAAGAACATTAACAGCATATATAAAAATGGAATTATACTTATAAAACCCATAGGTACACAGCAAATTACCACAGCACAAGACAATAACAAAAGTTAACATGAAGCTGAAGATGAGTACTTTCATGCATTTTTATTCAAATCATTTATTTCATTCTTCAGGTACTTTACAATAACAGACAGCACAATACATCATCATATTCTATAAAGAATCATTAATGAACTGGGCGATTCAAAAGTAACTTTACACACTTCATAAGCATCAAAATAGGCTAAAATGTTGAATAAAGTTTGGTCTGCTTTATTTTCGAGTTATGATAAATAATGCCGTTTGTGGTAGGCGTTACATCATAGCTGTTGAAAACATCCTGCAAATGTTACACGACGATCAGACGATAAGTACCTGGGATATAAGTGCTACTGTAGGGTTCCTCAATCAACTGTACACCACCTGCCATGAGACAGAAATTCCTCCATTTTCACCTGCAGAACGTACAGGAGCTGGCACCTGTAGACTAACATAGACATCAGAATTTCCGTCAGTGGTTACCCGAGCGCCTTGCTGCTGATCCACTGTTCAGTCGCTAGGTACTGTTCACAGAAGAGAGCCTCTTTACCCATATGTGTATTTTAGTGGGAGTATGAAAATTCTCCTGTAATTACAGTAAAAGGAATCAACAATATTTTTCAGAGAACATTTGGTATGGTGGACAATAAGTTACTCGGACTGCATGTAGTCCCACACCGCCTCACAGGCAGAAGGTATTGACAGATTTTGGAGTATGAATTGGGTGGTCTATTTCATGATGTCCCACTCGCTATATGAACCAACTTATCTTTTATGTACTACAGAAGCCGTGTAAATTTCAATCGGGAGGAACAAGAGTATCTCAATGTTGTTTCTCCTGATTAGTAGATAGGTCGTTTAGGACCAGCTGCTTGGGCCTCCAGACCTCTGGATCTTAACTGCCTAGACTTCTACCTTTGGGGCTATCTCAAGAAAATCAGGTATGGTGTTGCAATTGAAAATGTGGCACAACTACTGCAACGAACTGAAAAGGGCTGCGCAACTGTGTGGAAATAGATGAATGGAATCTGCAAAATTCCGAGAGAGGTAAGACGTCGAGCATGCCACTGTCTTTCCATACATGAACATAACTTTTAACATGCTCTGGTGTAAATGAACAGTAGTTGTTTCAAATTATAGGTCTCTCTAAGTCGTCGCTTTCTGAGAAGAACTAATTTTGTGTTATTTGTGGTTGCCTTGCGATTCCTACTCTATGGCATATCTTGGAAGTAAAGCAATTTCAGACAAAACTTTATTTAACACTTTACTCCTATTTTGATGCATACATTGCACCCAACAAGTGTGTACTGCTACTTTTCAATCACCATACGCCATCATATATATATATATATATATATATATATATATATATATATATAACGTTTATGAAACACTAAGATTAAACCATAGAAGTACACACTCATAAGATTACTAATACTACAATTGCCTTTGCAAGATCTTGTTATGAAGCTGCAGGTTGTTGCATCTCTCCCTCTCTCTCTTTCTCTCTCTCAACCCCCTCCTCCCACTCACACACTCACCTAAACTGACATCGAAATATGTGTGGTAGAAACTAATATGTTTTGACAAAAGTATCAGAAGTATGTTTCATAGAAAAAACTAAAATACTTACACACATACATACATGTTTTACACAAGTTTGCAGACAGCGTTACACAATTCATCATAGGATCATGTTTTCATTCTGATTTACAGAATGCTACTTAGATAGGAGAGTCCATCTTTATCTGTCCTCGCTTGTGCCCATCATCACACACTTAATCTACTTGTTACAACACTGTTTATGTCGTCATCACCATGAAGTTTATATAAAGTTACTGGTTCTGAAACCAGTCAGACTGTAAATGCAAGAATAATTATTTACAGTTAGCTTCAAATGAGGACGAACTGAGATTGAACCTTTACATCTGAATGAGGAATGAAAACGTCTTACAGTAATACTAATGCATCAAATAATAAAAAGTAGTCTACACCATATTCGTTTCATAGTTAATTGTGTACCAAATTCTCAATTAGTAAAATTCAAATTTTTCCTGTTGTGTTTACTAATTAAGAGATAACGTAATAGAAGTATTCAACAAAATTATCAGTCATTATTAGACATTTTATACATGATACAAGAAAAACTACTACCTCTAATAATACCAGCGAATAATTTATGAAGACCATGAAAATGTAATGGATCATCCCATTAGTTGAGCACTATACTGAATTCTAGATAATTTGACCACTTTCAAAATGACTTACAACTATTTTTTCTGAAGTCTCATTAGTACTGATAAATAAGAAGCAATATATGTGACAGAGGGAAAACTGTTCTAAGCATAGAAACTTATGTGTAAATTTTATACATGTTAGCATGAAAAAATATCGTTATTAATATCTGTAATTACTGTCACATGTGATAAAAAATAAAGAAATATTTACATTATTTTGGAATTTTGCTTTTCGCTTGAGATTTTGTGGGTTACTACGATATGCTTGGATACTTTTTTCTACAGTTTCACTGGAGTGGTGTCAGAATTTTGTCCACATTTGACTGTGTAAATTGTTCTTCGGAAGTTCTGTAATTCAATTGAACATTATACAGTCTGTATTTGGACATAAAAGTGATTATGGTGAATTTATGATATTTAGCATATATTTCTCACTTATATTGAAGCCGTATGTCTGCAATTTACTGATACTGTGACACTCTTTAATTACATATCTTGTTTTGTTGGTTTATTAACAATATTACAAAAAGGATAGAATGCTACTCACCATAAGAATGACTTGCTTAGTACCAGATAGGAACAAGAAAAATACTGTTATATGTTGATCTTTTGACTGAAGGTTTTGTCACGAAAGAGAAGACATATACGTTCACACGAACTGGCACACCTCATTCACACATGACTGCTGTCTCTGGCCACTGCAGACAGAATCCCACTCTTCAGTTGCATTGAGGCCACAGCAGCTGGAGATAGCAGTGACGTGTGTGTAAGGGTGCCTACCTGTCTGGATGCATGTGTTTCTCTTAGTTCCAGAATATAATCTGATGTAAATAAAAATTGTTGGTACTAATTTCCTTTCAGAATAGAATTTTGTTTCTAAAACATGATCCTATTCTGGAAATTACATACCTAAGAAATAATAAAGTTAACATGAAGCTCCAGATGGGAGCTTTTATTTATTTGGCTCCTCAGAATTTCTTCAATGACAAGCAAGTCAGTGCTGAATACACAACTTTTGTCTGTGAAACATCATAATGACGCAAAAAAATTGTAATTTAATAAATAAACCTTGAACTTTAATTTTAAAGAAATAGGCGGGAAGGAGAAGTAGAAAACCTGTTACAATCTCATCTGATGTTTTCCTGAAACAATCTTACTGTGTCATATGCATTTCACAGTAGCCCGTCAGCTGCCTATCAGTCAAAGACTTTTGTCTGTGACTGCTGCAGAACTTGTTCCATATTAAAGTGTGTCCAGTAAAATTCCTAAAATATACTGTTTTGCACTCCTACTTAAGGGCAGCATTAATGCTTACTTCAATGTTCTCCACATATTACAAGATCTGGCTTTATGCCCATAAGAAGAGCCTCACCACTTCTTGATATAATCTTTGATGTTCCATTAGGTCATTCCACAACATGCTCTTCACCATTTTAAATGTAATTCAAATTTGCTGTTTTTTGTAGATAATAGGAATGCATTAAAGCAATTTGTCTCAGATGTGATCACCAGAAGAGATTTTATGAATTTTAACTCTGATTCATCTTAGTTAGTTTGTAAAGTAAGATATATCATTAAATCTGTCATTATTAATTATGTAATAGAATTACAGATTCAAGCACATAAGTATTGTTAATTTTAAGTATTGTTAATATCAGTACAATGGCGCAATTCTACTTTATGTAATTTCCCTTGTAGGTAGTCTCAAAGGTTGTGAGAGAAAAACACAGTTATTCACAAAAAGAGAACAGTCTTTATTGTGCAGAAGAGATGAACACCCGTGTTATAGTTGTTATTTCACATAAACAGGAAATGGGAGGTTCCGCTATGGTATACAGGGTGTTACAGAAAGATATGGCCAAACTTTCAGGAAACATTCCTCACACAGAAAGAAAGAAAATATGTTATGTGGACATGTGTCCGGAAACGCTTACTTTCCATGTTAGAGCACATTTTATTACGTCTCTTCAAATCACGTTAACCATGGAATGGAAAACACAGCAACAGAACGTACCAGTGTGACTTCAAACACTTTATTACAGGAAATGTTCAAAATGTCCTCCGTTAGCGAGGATACATGCATCCACCCTCCGCCGCATGGAATCCCTGATACGCTGATACAGCCCAGGAGAATGGCGTATTGTATCACAGACGTCCACAATACGAGCACGAATAGTCTCTACATTTGGTACCGGGGTTGCGTAGACAAGAGCTTTCAAATGCTCCCATAAATGAAAGTCAAGAGGGTTGAGGTCAGGAGAGCGTGGAGGCCGTGGAATTGGTCCGCCTCTACCAATCCATCGGTCACCGAATCTGTTGTTGAGAAGCGTAGAAACACTTCGACTGAAATGTGCAGGAGCTCCATAGTGCATGAACCATATGTTGTGTCGTATTTGTAAAGGCACATGTTCTAGCAGCACAGGTAGAGTGTCCCGTATGAAATGATGATAACGTGCTCCATTGAGCGTAGGTGGAAGGACATGGGGCCCAATCAAGACATCACCAAAAATGCCTGCCCAAACGTTCACTGAAAATCTGTGTTGATGACGTGATTGCAAAATTGCGCGCGGATTCTCGTCAGCCCACACATGTTGATTGTGAAAATTAACAATTTGATCATGTTGGAATGAAGCCTCATCCGTAAAGAAAACATTTGCACTGAAATGAGGATTGGCACATTGTTGGATGAACCATTCGCAGAACTGTACCCATAGAGGCAAATCAGCTGCTGATAGCGCCTGCACACGCTATACATGGTACGGCAACAACTGGTTCTCCGGTAGCACTCTTCATATAGTGACGTGGTGAACGTTACCTTGTACAGCAGCAGCTTCTCTGACGCTGACATTAGGGTTATCGTGAACTGCACGAAGAATTGCCTCATCCATTGCAGATGTCCTCGTCGTTATAGGTCTTCCCCAGTCGCGAGTCATAGGCTTGAATGTTCCGTGCTCCCTAAGCCGCCGATCAATTGCTTCGAACGTCTTCCAGTCAGGACACCTTTGTTCTGGAAATCTGTGTCGATACAAACGTACCGCGCCATGGCTATTGCCCCGTGCTAATCCATACATCAAATGGGCATCTGCCAACTCCGCATTTGTAAACATTGCACTGACTGCAAAACCACGTTCGTGATTAACACTAACCTGTTGATGCTACGCACTGATGTGCTTGATGCTAGTAATGTAGAGCAATGACTCGCATGTCAACACAAACACCGAAGTCAACATTACCTTCCTTCAATTGGGGCAACTGGCGCTGAATCGAGGAAGTACAGTACATACTGACGAAACTATAATGAGCTCTAACATGGAAATTAAGCGTTTCCGGACACATTTCCACACAACAACTTTTCTTTAATTGTGTGTGAGAAATGTTTCCTTTATGTTTGGCCGTACCTTTCTGTAACACCCTGTATTTGTAACTTTTCAGTTTCTCATAGTCCGCTACTTGACCGAACAGTCACTTGGTGTACCGACGGTTCGTAGAGTCCAGCAGATAGAATATTTGGACGGCCCGACGGCTCATCCTATCAGTTGCTCTGACAAACTGACCTTCTGGAGGCACGAGGACGACTTGTACCTCATACCTCCTCTCCCCTGCCCCCGCTGTGTAAAGGGGGAGTGGCGACGGAAACTGTGGCCCACGACGCCCAGTGGGGCACCCAAGCTGAGGCACTGTGGCCACAGGCACTCCGTGTGCCTTCAGCCATCTATCTGTGTTTTCTGAGTGTCTTCTTAATCACACCTAGTCCTAGTTCTCAGGCTTTGCTGAGATTGTAGCCACAGGCCTGAGTGATATGATAGTTCCTGGTGTATGTTTCGATAGCCTCTCTAACTACTCTCCCTCACCATTTCAACAGTTGAAAGGCATCGTAATATTCTCACGGAGGAATTGGTATGCCCACTGCCGATTAAGAGTTGTGTTGGGCGGAATTTTTAGATTTCAGACTTTCAAGGAAATGAGAAAATTGTTATGTCAATAATATTGACTAAATATTTAAATTGAATGTAAGTTTCTATTTTTGTAGCTACCTATATGATCATATTTTTATTTAGTGTCCTATTAACTGTTTTTGCTAGTATACCAGGTTATTTTGCAGTACATTTACATAGCAAAAGTTGGCGTTAGTTATCAAGATCAGTTATCAGTTTGTGTGTGACGTTGGTATCCTTAGGTTACTACCGCGTTTTTACTTCATACTCTGATGCCTCAGATGACTGAGGATCACTTGTGCTGCAAGTCGACATTCATGAGAAAAAAGGCTTTAAGACACAAAGCTGAATATAAGATATTTAACAAAACCTGTTATTGAAACCACATACAATTTTTTAGCATTATTAACGTCGTAGCTAAAACTGATCTCAGTAATGCAGGCTTTATATCAGTGTTCGTCTTTTAAAGTGTAGGTGAACCAGTCATAATGCTAAACAGAATACTGCACTGCAAGTATTGCGAAAGACTGGAACTGTAAAAAAAATTATTTGTAATGGAATATGTTGAGTATTACGCTGTTCTTAGATACAGATCTGCAATCGAGCAGTTGGAGTAAAAGCTGGAGAAAGAGGTATTGTGCGAAAATTGTGGTGAGAAAAACGTAGGTAGGATAAGGAGTGTCAATGGTTCGCCGATTTCTGATGCAAAAGTAAATAGACAGATTAGGATTAGATCTAATAAAAATAAAAGATATCAGTGCAGATTTAGTAGTGACGTGTACGTAGGTTGTAAGGTACAAAGGATGAGGTGTCATAGATGTGGCAGCATACCATGGTGTGGAATTACTCGTGAAACAATGTCCTTTATTTTGCTATACATGTTGTCCATTTTAACTGAAGGCATTGAAACATATCAAAAACTACACACTGGATGAAAGATAGCTGTAATTCAAATTTGTTTTTCACGGAGGGGGACATCCGGTGATAACACACTCGAGCTACCACGCCACTCCATGTGAGTATGGTGGGAGGAAAATTTAAAATCTTCAGTTTGAACCCCCAATTTTTCATTGCAGATTATATTCTACGGCAGAACCTACATATGTTTTGTCTGAAGCATTTGCTTCGTTTCACCGCATATGACGCTGTAATCTGAGAAACAGAAATGGGTACGCAATCGTAATTTTCGACATGCTGTTCAGTGGCCTTGGTTATACAATGCTAAGTGGAATTCCACCTCCATGCACTGAGGGTGGGGCAGGCCAGTATTTAATAACTTCCAATTGGAAACACCATTCGCAACGTTGTATTCCTCCAACATACTGATCAGAGTCTTCTCGACGCGCCACCGTCACCATGCAGCGAATTTCCACATACCGTGACAGGCAGCACACGGCAACCGGAGCTCACGTATCGTGCAGACGTACAACAGTTAGCGTCTATAAACATTACAGTTCTGGTCAGTGTTTCTTGCCTGCGCACCTTCCTGTTATTCGACGACCAGATGTACATGTGGACGATGAATGCTGTAACCACAGAATAAAAAACTGAAATGAGCCTCATTTGCAAAAAATGGTGGAGAAATGTAGAGGCTGCTATTGCCTTGTATGCCGAGCGTTTTCGGGAGAAAGCTCGGTCTCATTCGTTCTTTTACAAGATTATGAACGCCTTTATGTGTGATGTCAGCGTGCAGAGCGGCAACAGGAAACGAAACAAACGTGTTACACGAGAAGCTAATTAAACATCTGTACCACTGGTAGTGCCACGGCTAAGCGCCCGGCAATTGCGCCTCGATTCCGATAAGTCCGCATGTAGTATTATCACTATACTATATCGTTACAAATGTCAACTACACCACTTGTCGCTGTATGAAGAACCTCATGGAGTCGATTTCCGTAAGTGGGTAGTGTTTTGTGAACAGGCACGTCAACAAATGCAAACGACTCCCTCGTTCTTTGCTGAGGTGCCATTTTCCCATGAGTCTGCATTCACAAAGCATGGTAGTGCTCACCGCCATAACATGCATTACTAAAGTGTAGACAATTCGCAATGGTTACAGAAAGTTGACCATCAACGTCCTTCCCCGATTAACGTATGGTGTCCATCATGGGAACAAACTCATCGGTGCATAATTTATCGAAGGCACGTTGAATCGAGTAAATATTAAAGTTTGTGGAATAGGAGTACCGGTTCCACTCTAGGATGTTATCATGGACGTTCGACAACGTACGTTTCTTTAAGCACGGCGCTTGCCCAGACCATTACGCACTTAACCACAGGAGGTATTAGATCGTGTTTACTCTGGGCAGTGAATCGGCAGAAGTGGGCCCGTTGAGTCGCCGGAATTCACGTCGCCGGAATTGACGTCGCCGAATCTGGCATGGCCAAATTTCTTTCTGTGAGGATATTTAAAAGGTAACGTGTACCTGTAAGTGCCAACAGGCCGTGATGACGTGTTCTACCGCATCAGAAACGTCTCCCACCACACATGCACGGGATGGTGTGACAGATCGAGTGTGGTATCGCAGGATGTCCCCCTCCGAGACAGGCACATAGGAATTATAACATTTTTTTGTTTCTATGTTTAATCTTCGAGGTATTTCAATGTCTTGAGTAAAAATGAATAACGTGTATAAATATTCACAGTGAGTGAGCAGGGATGGACGTTTGATGACTTGGTATATTACACTACTGGCCATTAAAATTGCTACACCAAGAAGAAATGCAGATGATAAACGGGTATTCATTGAACAAATATATTAAACTAGAACTCATATGTGATTACATTTTCACGCAATCTGGGTGCATAGATCCGGAGAAATCAGTACCCAGAACAACCACCTCTGGCCGTAATAACGGTCTTGATACGCCTGGGCATCGAGTCAAACAGAGCTTGGATGGCGTGCTCAGGCACAGCTGCCCATGCAGCTTCAGCACGATACCACAGTTCATTAAGAGTAGTGACTGGCATATTGTGACGGGCCAGCTGCTCTGCTACCATTGACCAGACGTTCTCAATTGGTGAGAGATCTGGAGAATGAGCTGGCCAGGGCAGCAGTCGAACTTTTCCTGTATCCAGAAAGGCCCGCACAGGACCTGCAACATAGGGTCGTGCATTATCCTGCTGAAATGTAGGGTTTCGCAGGGATCGAATGAAGGGTAGAGCCATGGGTCGTAACACATCTGAGACGTAACGTCCTCTGTTCAAAGTGCCGTCAATGCGAACAAGAGGTGACCAAGACGTGTAACCAATGGCACCCCATAACATCACGCCAGGTGATACGCCAGTATGGCGACGACGAATACACGCTTCCAATGTGCGTTCACCGCGATGTCCCCAAACACGGATGCGACCATCAAGATGCTGTAAACAGAACCTGGATTCATCCGAAAAAATGACGTTTTGCCATTCGTGCACCCAGGTTTGTCGTTGAGTACACCATCGCAGGCGCTCCTGTTGTGATGTAGCGTCAAGGGTAACCGCAGCCATAGTCTCCGAGCTGATACTCAATGCTGCTACAAATGTCGTCGAACTGTTCGTGCAGATGGTTGTTGTCCTACAAACGTCCTCACCTGTTGACTCAGGGATCGAGACGTGGCTGCACGATACGTTATAGCCATGCGGATAAGATGCCTGTCATCTCGACTGCTAGTGATACGAGGCCGTTGGGATCCAGCACGGCGTTCCGTATTACCCTTCTGAACCCACCAATTCCATATTCTGCTAACAGTCATATGATCTCGACCAACGCGAGCAGCAATGTCGCGATACGACAAACCGCAATCGCGATAGGCTACAATCCGACCGTTATCAAAGTCAGAAACGTGATGGTAGGTACTTCTCCTCCTTACACGAAGCATCACAACAACGTTTCACCAGGCAACGCCGGGCAACTTCTGTTGGTGTATGAGAAATCGGTTGGAAAGTTTCCTCATGTCAGCAGGTTGTTGGTGTCGCCACCAGCGTCAGCCTTGTGTGTGAATGCTCTGAAAAGCTAATCATTTGCATATCACAGCATCTTGTTCCTGTAGGTTAAATTTCGTGTTTGTAGCACGTCATATTCGTGGTGTAGCAATTTTAATGGCCCGTAGTGTAATTTTGAACGTGCAGGTGATGTTGAAAGTCACGTGAGTTTAAAGGCACTGAGGGATTTGGAGAGTAAGGGAATATTCGCGGAGTGGAAGTCAGTGAAAGGTTTTTCTACCTCTGGAGACTAGTGGAGTGTTGCAATCCGTGACGAAAAAACGGAGCAGATGATCGCATGTACACATACTTCCCATAATGACAACAGTACCTATTGGACAACTAAACACACAGACCGGCAGACTCGTGATGCAGGAGGTGCGTAAGGTGGTGGAAGAGAAGAGACTAGAAGTGCTTTGCCTGCAGGAGCCGTACTCCCAAGCTGGGCGAATAGCTTTTGCAGCAGCAACATGGCAGCTAGTCAGCAGCGGAGACGACCCGAGAGCGGCAATAATAATAAGAAACAGATCATTGCAGTTAACAATTCTCTCGCAGTTCTGAAACAGTCACTGCAACGTCGTGGAATCCCCGCGGGAGTACTAACTCTCGTTAATATGTACTTACAGTGTGAAGATGATATTGAGCAACATCTGGACCATCTCACTCGGATAATCACGGAACTGCGGGGACGCAAAGTGATTGTGACTACTTACATAAATGCAAAATCTCCGCTATTGGCCAGTGGCACAAGAGACGCAAATGGAGGGGAGGCCGAAGACACAATTATGGCCTTGCATCTTGTGGTGGCCAACAAACCCGGTAACCCTCCCACCTATACAGCGGGAGGGAGACAAAGTACAAACAACCACGTGACACTTGCCACAACTAATGCAGTCAGCATTGTGAGAAACTGGAAGGTAGAAGACAATGCCACAAGTGATCACATCTTATGACGTTCCCGATATGCGACAGAGAGTGCCAATGGAACATGGGATGGTAGATGCAATTGAACTACAGCAGAGCAGACTGAGAACGCCTAGCAAGGGAGTGCGACAATCCTGCATTACCAGAAGGTAACCAACGCAGAGATATAAATGTGGACAGGTAGCCGAAGAGCTGGTGTGTGCAATTACCAGAGCGGCGAAAGCAGCTGTACCAACCAAGAGGAGAGCCATGGCGGCCTCCCAGTCACCATGGTCAGCCGAACTAGAGCATATGCATAAGTCTGTCAGAAGACTAAGGAGGCACAACCAGCGCAGTGTCGTCTGGTGGGAAAGGCAATGATGGTTGCAACAGTACAGGGTATTAGAGACATTCCAGAAGGAACTTCAGGCCGTTAGGGTTCGGAGTTCGGAAAAGTATGTGATAAACCAATTGACTATTGACCCATGGAGAGTGCCCTACAAACTGGTGAGAGAGAAGATCCACTCACCAACGGTGATATCTACAGTGAGGCATGGGGACAGGATGACCGGATCTTGGCAGGAAACTGCTTAGGACCTCCACTGTCCCTGTTGCCTGACGACTGTGCGGAAGGGGAAATGAGGGCCAGCGCCAAATGAGAACTGACGATCTTGGAAGATACACAAATGACAGGGCAGTATAGCCCTTCTCTGAAGAGGAGGTGGCTGCCCAAATAAAATCGTTAAACAGAGGAAACGTCCTGGGCCAGATGGGCAATGTCGCGGAGGTAGTGCAATTCCTACACCCTCTGTTTGTAACACCGTTTACCCAACTATATAACGAGTGCCTCAGGCTGCAAAAATTTCCGAAAATCTGGAAAACCGCAAACGTGATCATCATAAAGAAAGGGCCCGAAAAAGACCCGACCAAAACCAAATTATATAAACCGATTTGCTTACTAGACCTTTCGGGAAAGTATTTGAGGAATTGTTGGCTGATAGACTGGCTGTACATCGAGTACTGTGCAGGACGAATGACAGGCAGTTCGTCTTCAGGCCTGGACTGTCGGCGGCTGACACAATCACCCTGGCGGCCGAGGTCTGTGACTCATCCCCGTTCTTTTTTTTTTTTTTGGTCATGAGTCTACTGACTGGTTTGATGCGGCCCGCCACGAATTCCTTACCTGTGCTAACCTCTTCATCTCAAGTAGCACTTGCACCCTACGTCCTCAATTATTCGCTGGACGTATTCCAATCTCTGTCTTCCTCTACAGTTTTTGCCCTCTACAGTTCCCTCTAGTACCATGGAAGTCATTCCCTCATGTCTTAGCAGATGTCCTATCATCCTGTCCCTTCTCCTTAGCAGTGTTTTCCACATATTCCTTTCCTCTCCGATTCTGCGTAGAACCTCCTCATTCCTTACCTTACCAGTCCACCTAATTTTCAACATTCGTCTGCAGCACCACATCTCAAATGCTTCGATTCTCTTCTGTTCTGATTTTCCCACAGTCCATGCTTCACTACCATACAATGCTGTACTCCAGACGTACATGCTCAGAAATTTCTTCCTCAAATTGAGGCCGATATTCCACATTAGTAGACTTCTCTTGGCCAGAAATGCCTTTTTTGCCATAGCGAGTCTACTTTTGATGTCTTCCTTGCTCCGTCCGTCATTGGTTATTTTACTGCCTAGGTAGCAGAACTCCTTAACTTCATTGACTTCGTGACCATCAATCCTGTTGTTAAGTTTCTCTCTGTTCTCATTTCTACTACTTCTCATTACCTTCGTCTTTCTCCGATTTACTCTCAAACCATACTGTGCACTCATTACACTGTTCATTCCGTTCAGCAGATCATTTAATTCTTCTTCACTTTCACTCAGGATAGCAACGTCATCAACGAATCGTATCATTGATATCCTTTCACCTTGTATTTTAATTCCACTCCTGAACCTTTCTTTTATTTCCATCATTGCTTCCTCGATGTACAGATTGAAGAGTAGGGGCGAAAGGCTACAGCTTTGTCTTACACCCTTCTTAATACGAGCACTTCGTTCTTGATCGTCCACTCTTATTATTCCCTCTTGGTTGTTGTTCATATTGTACACTCCTGGAAATGGAAAAAAGAACACATTGACACCGGTGTGTCAGACCCACCATACTTGCTCCGGACACTGCGAGAGGGCTGTACAAGCAATGATCACACGCACGGCACAGCGGACACACCAGGAACCGTGGTGTTGGCCGTCGAATGGCGCTAGCTGCGCAGCATTTGTGCACCGCCGCCGTCAGTGTCAGCCAGTTTGCCGTGGCATACGGAGCTCCATCGCAGTCTTTAACACTGGTAGCATGCCGCGACAGCATGGACGTGAACCGTATGTGCAGTTGACAGCCTTTGAGCGAGGGCGTATAGTGGTCATGCGGGAGGCCGGGTGGACTTACCGCCGAATTGCTCAACACGTGGGGCGTGAGGTCTCCACAGTATATCGATGTTGTCGCCAGTGGTCGGCGGAAGGTGCACGTGCCCGTCGACCTGGGACCGGACCGCAGCGACGCACGGAAGCACGCCAAGACCGTAGGATCCTACGCAGTGCCGTAGGGGACCGCACCGCCACTTCCCAGCAAATTAGGGACTCTGTTGCTCCTGGGGTATCGGCGAGGACCATTCGCAACCGTCTCCATGAAACTGGGCTACGGTCCCGCACACCGTTAGGCCGTCTTCCGCTCACGCCCCAACATCGTGCAGCCCGCCTCCAGTGGTGTCGCGACAGGCGTGAACGGAGGGACGAATGGAGACGTGTTGTCTTCAGCGATGAGAGTCGCTTCTGCCTTGGTGCCAATGATGGTCGTATGCGTGTTTGGCGCCGTGCAGGTGAGCGCCACAATCAGGACTGCATACGACCGAGACACACAGGGCCAACACCCGGCATCATGGTGTGGGGAGCGATCTCCTACACTGGCCGTACACCTCTGGTGATCGTCGAGGGGACACTGAATAGTGCACGGTACATCCAAACCGTCATCAAACCCATCGTTCTACCATTCCTAGACCGGCAAGGGAACTTGCTGTTCCAACAGGACAATGCACGTCCGCATGTATCCCGTGCCACCCAACGTGCTCTAGAAGGTGTAAGTCAACTACCCTGACCAGCAAGATCTCCGGATCTGTCCCGCATTGAGCATGTTTGGGACTAGATGAAGCGTCGTCTCACGCGATCTGCACGTCCAGCACGAACGCTGGTCCAACTGAGGCGCCAGGTGGAAATGGCATGGCAAGCCGTTCCACAGGACTACATCCAGCGTCTCTACGATCGTCTCCATGGGAGAATAGCAGCCTGCATTGCTGCGAAACGTGGATATGCACTGTACTAGTGCCGACATTGTGCATGCTCTGTTGCCTGTGTCTATGTGCCCGTGGTTCTGTCAGTGTGATAATGTGATGTATCTGACCCCAGGAATGTGTCAATAAAGTTTCCCCTTCCTGGGACAATGAATTCACAGTGTTCTTATTTAAATTTCCAGGAGTGTATATGACCCGTCTCTCCCTATAGCTTACACCTACGTTTTTCAGTATCTCGAACAGCTTGCACCATTTTATATTGTCGAACACTTTTTCCAGGTCGACAAATCCTATGAACGTGTCTTGATTTTTTTTTCGCCTTGCTTTCATCATTAGCCGTAACGTCAGAATTGCCTCTCTCGTGCCTTTACTTTTCCTAAAGCCAAACTGATCTTCACCTAGCGCATTCTCAATTTTCTTTTCCATTCTTCTGTATATTATTCTTGTAAGCAGCTTCGATGCATGAGCTGTTAAGCTGATTGTGCGATAATTCCCGCACTTGTCAGCTCTTGCCGTCTTCGGAATTGTGTGGATGATGCTTTTCCGAAAGTCAGATGGTATGTCGCCAGACTCATATATTCTACACACCAACGTGAATAGTCGTTTTGTTTCCACTTCCACTAATGATTTTAGAAATTCTGATGGAATGTTATCTATCCCTTCTGCCTTATTTGACCGTAAGTCCTCCAAAGCTCCTTTAAATTCCGATTCCAATACTGGATCCCCTATCTCTTCTAAATCGACTCCTGTTTCTTCTTCTATCACGACAAATCTTCACCCTCATAGAGGCTTTCAATGTATTCTTTCCTCCTATCTGCTCTCTCCTCTGCATTTAACAGTGCAATTCCCGTTGCACTCTTAACGTTACCAACGTTGCTTTTAATATCACCAAAGGTCCTTCCCACAATCATATCTTTTTCGATGTCTTCACATTTTTCCTGCAGCCATTTCGTCTTAGCTTCCCTGCACTACCTATTTATTTCATTCCTCAGCAACTTGTATTTCTGTATTCCTGATTTTCCCGGAATATGTTTGTACTTCCTCCTTTCATCAATCAACTGAAGTATTTCTTCTGTTACCCATGGTTTCTTCGCAGCTACCTTCTTTGCACCTATGTTTTCCTTCCCAACTTCTGTGATGACCCTTTTTAGAGATGTCCATACCTCTTCAACTGTACTGCCTACTGCGCTATTCCTTATTACTGTATCTATAGCGTTAGAGAACTTCAAACGTATCTTGTCATTCATTAGAACTTCCGTATCCCACTTCTTTGCGTATTGATTTTTCCTGACTAATGTCTTGAACTTCAGCCTACTCTTCATCACTACTATATTGTGATCTGAGTCTATATCTGCTCCTGGGTACGACTTACAATCCAGTATCTGATTTCGGAATCTCTGTCTGACCATGATGTAATCTGATTGAAATCTTCCCGTATCTCCCGGCCTTTTCCAAGTATACCTCCTCCTCTTGTGATTCTTGAACAGGGTATTCGCTATTACCAGCTGAAACTTGTTATAGAACTCAATTAGTCTTTCTCCTCTTTCATTCCTTATCCCAAGCCCATATTCTCCTGTAACCTTTTCTTCTACTCCTTCCCCTGCAACTGCATTCCAGTCGCCCATGACTATTAGATTTTCGTCCCCCTTTACATACTGCATTACCCTTTCAGTATTCTCATACACTTTCTCTATCTGTTCATCTTCAGCTTGCGACGTCGGCATGTATACCTGAACTATCGTTGTCGGTGTTGGTCTGCTGTCGATTCTGATTAGAACAACCTGGTCACTGCACTGTTCCCAGTAACACACCCTCTGCCCTACCTTCTTATTCATAACGAATCCTGCACCTGATATACCATTTTCTGCTGCTGTTGATATTAGCCGATACTCATCTGACCAGAAATCCTTGTCTTCCTTCCACTTCGCTTCACTGACCCCTACTATATCTACACTCCTGGAAATTGAATTCATTGTCCCAGGAAGAGGAAACTTTATTGACACATTCCTGGGGTCAGATACATCACATTATCACACTGACAGAACCACAGGCACATAGACACAGGCAACAGAGCATTCACAATGTCGGCACTAGTACAGTGCATATCCACCTTTCGCAGCAATGCAGGCTGCTATTCTCCCATGGAGACGATCGTAGAGATGCTGGATGTAGTCCTGTGGAACGGCTTGCCATGCCATTTCCACCTGGCGCCTCAGTTGGACCAGCGTTCATGCTGGACGTGCAGACCGCGTGAGACGACGCTTCATCCAGTCCCAAACATGCTCAATGGGGGACAGATCCGGAGATCTTGCTGGCCAGGGTAGTTGACTTACACCTTCTAGAGCACGTTGGGTGGCACGGGATACATGCGGACGTGCATTGTCCTGTTGGAACAGCAAGTTCCCTTGCCGGTCTAGGAATGGTAGAACGATGGGTTTGATGACGGTTTGGATGTACCGTGCACTATTCAGTGTCCCCTCGACGATCACCAGAGGTGTACGGCCAGTGTAGGAGATCGCTCCCCACACCATGATGCCGGCTGTTGGCCCTGTGTGCCTCGGTCGTATGCAGTCCTGATTGTGGCGCTCACCTGCACGGCGCCAAACACGCATACGACCATCATTGGCACCAAGGCAGAAGCGACTCTCATCGCTGAAGACAACACGTCTCCATTCGTCCCTCCATTCACGCCTGTCGCGACACCACTGGAGGCGGGCTGCACGATGTTGGGGCGTGAGCGGAAGACGGCCTAACGGTGTGCGGGACCGTAGCCCAGTTTCATGGAGACGGTTGCGAATGGTCCTCGCCGATACCCCAGGAGCAACAGAGTCCCTAATTTGCTGGGAAGTGGCGGTGCGGTCCCCTACGGCACTGCGTAGGATCCTACAGTCTTGGCGTGCTTTCGTGCATCGCTAAGGTCCGGTCCCAGGTCGACGGGCACATGCACCTTCCGCCGACCACTGGCGACAACATCGATATACTGTGGAGACCTCACGCCCCACGTGTTGAGCAATTCGGCGGTAAGTCCACCCGGCCTCCCGCATGACCACTATACGCCCTCGCTCAAAGGCCGTCAACTGCACATACGGTTCACGTCCACGCTGTCGCGGCATGCTACCAGTGTTAAAGACTGCGATGGAGCTCCGTATGCCACGGCAAACTGGCTGACACTGACGGCGGCGGTGCACAAATGCTGCGCAGCTAGCGCCATTCGACGGCCAACACCACGGTTCCTGGTGTGTCCGCTGTGCCGTGCGTGTGATCATTGCTTGTACAGCCCTCTCGCAGTGTCCGGAGCAAGTATGGTGGGTCTGACACACCGGTGTCAATGTGTTCTTTTTTCCATTTTCAGGAGTGTAGATTGAGCCTTTGGATTTCCCGTTTCAGATTTCTAGTTTCCCTACCACGTTCAAGCCTCTGACATTCCACGTCTCGACTCGTAGAACGTTATCCTTTCGTTGATTATTCAATCTTTTTCTCATAATTGGCATCATGGTGGACACTGGCGCCTTAGACCGCCTGTGATGGCCTCCGCTCTTCTCCTGTTTAGAGAAGAAAGGGTGTCCCGGGCCGCTATACGGTTGTCTGAAGAGTTGTAGCGAGGTTCTGGAGGTCTGGCTATCATCCCCTAGTGGGAGAGTTAGTAAAGTGATAACTAAGGGATGCCCCCAGGGTTCTGTGTTAGGCCCCTTGTTCTAGGATATTCACATAGAACTATCACTGGAGAGTTTTCAGCACTGCGAAGAGGTGATGCCTACGCAGAAGACCGCCTCCTTTGGAGTTGTGAAAAACTTGAACCAAAGATAGAAAGGGCTATGAAATCGCTTCAGCTATGGTGGCATTACACTAAAATGGCAATATCAAGAAACAAGTTGACCTATCTCTTATTAAAAGGACAACTAGTAAGGAAGCCAAGAGTGAGAATCGAGGGCTTGCCAGTTATCTGCCCACGAGAGGCGCGTTGTCTAGCAGTCATAATTGACGAAAGGCGGAACTTTGCGAAACACATCGAAATCGTAACCCAAAGAACGCTAGAAGTACTTAATAAACTCGTTTTCATTGGATGTAAAAGAGTCCATCGTCTCCCTGACTTAATAAAATTACACCACAACAGCACACGAACACCATCAGCGGGTTACGGTTCGGAAGTCTGAGCGCACAGGCTCAGGAGAGTGGTGCCACCATGACGGTGAGAATGGTGCAAAGAGAGATGATATTAAGGTCATTGGGGCCTACAGGACATCTCCAGATGGGGCCCTGTTGGTAATAACAGGGTTCTGTTCTACTGACATTAAAATAAGAGAGCAGGCTACATGGTTCTGGCGAAAAAGGAGGAAATGGGGAAAATATGGGACATTCTGGGCATTTGGGCTAGGGATAAGAATGCGATCAAGAGAAGAGGCGAAGAGCTGTGGCAGGAGGCTTGGGAACCCGATGACACAGGCCGAAGAATTTTCCAGTTCCTACCAGATGTGAAAGAACCATTAAATCTGAGATACTTTGAGCTAACACGGGCCCCATCCGACATACTTTTGTTAGTTTTGGAGAAGGACTACGCCTTCGTGCGACTGTGGTGCACTGGAGCGTACTCCCGACCGTATGATTTACGAGTCCCCCAATAGAAGTCTGCGCTAAGTCTGCAATCACCGAAAAACGACACTTTCACACTGCTACGCCAAGAGGATACATTCCGGATACTGAACAACCTGGCTAACGAGGTATCACGAAAAGTTCTTTTGGAATACCTGAGAGAGAATCGTGAGTAGCGACAATTAACAAAATGTTTCCCAGTGCCCCAATCCCATGCCGCCTGTGTGGGGATAGGTCGACTGCCATTACAGTTGGAATCCGTCAAGGGCAGGACTAGGGGGAGCAGAGTACAACGCTACTGAATCAAGACAAAGCACAGCAACTGACCTAGGTTAGATTCTCCAGTAAGTAGGACTTAGAATAACAGCAACCTGCAGCAAAATATTCAAGACATCTTGGGCCTGCGCAGTGTCGGGGGCACGCTCATGGGTATTAGGTCTTGGTGAAACATAGCATTCAGTCCGCCACTGAACATTCATCGCTCCGCAAACGGAGCTAGGTGAAATAAATTGAACATTCCTTGAATTTTAGTATCATATTTAAGTAGAGTCTGACAAATCATAGACGCAGTTATTTCATCTTGTTCGCTTATTAGAAACTAGTACATATTACGACAGCATGTTTTTAAATCTCATACAGAGCCATATTTGACATAAACCTCGAAAGGGGGTCGTATCGTGATATAATTTTGTGAGTGAATCATTGCATTGGGTTGAAATGGGGCAAATTTTACATCTACCATTGCTTGTCACTAAGAACGTTAAAAAAACGCACTGTGTCTTCAGGGTCATGTGTTTGGTTATCTAGTCTATGTAAGTGCGGTTGAAAAATCAGGCATCCCAACACATTCGACATCCTGTCTCTAAACGTTCGACCTCCCGCTTAAGAGCTACGCCTTAGTAGCCACGTATCTGAACTACAGTTTGCTCATGAGCCTGCCGACTTGAACTGTTACGACAGACGTAGGTTACCACTGCCTATGTCCCGCAGCGCAACCACTCTCCAGGCCGATAGCATTTGCCGTGTTGCCTCGTCGGTTCCTGTGGAAAACCTAATGACCGAAGGCACGTAATGAACTGTGGTGTCTCAGCAGCCATCCAGCACTGCAGGAGCACCACTGCGTCGCTGTCACCTTTCTCATCAATGCCAGACAAGACGAACCTAAATGCGGACTAGAATCAATTAAGCACGTCATTTCTGGCCTTTCCACTCCTACTATCTAATGAAATGTCTATCCCAAAAAGTTTTTGACAGACTGAGATTTTGTACTGGATTGAATACTGGTATATGTTCAAATGGTTCAAATGGCTCTGAGCACTATGGGACTCAACTGCTGTGGTCATCAGTCCCCTAAAACTTAGAACTGCTTAAACCTAACTAACCTAAGGACATCACACACATCGATGCCCGAGGCAGGATTCGAACCTGCGACGGTAGCAGTCGCACGGTTCCGGACTACGCGCCTAGAACCGCGAGACCACTGCGGCCGGCGTGGTATATGTGAACATGGGACTACCCAAGAGTAGAAATTCCACGCCAATGAAGCCCCTATATATGTGTATGATTTTACTGAGATACATTTGTTTTAGCTTTTATTAGAAAGTACTGTAATACACCTTCTCCTTTTATTCTACTGCTAACTTAGAAAATATGTAAATTTAAAAATTACCTCAATTGTTGCCTGTCAATCCATCAGTATAAAGATGACCATGAATGTTCTAAGACTTTCAGACTAGTTTCGTGGGAGGAATGGTTTCTGCATTTGGAACACACTGCAATTGGGTTAGACGAACTAACGGATGTCGCTAACAAAGACTTAAAATGGGTCGCCAGCAGTTGGCAGCAATAATCGATCATTAATAATATTCAACGACCTTATGACCCATCCTAATAAAAAATACCACCTCCATCCAAATATATATTCCTTCTGTCATGAAACTGATAGCTCTTTTTATCCAAATGACCATTGCTCCATTTATATGAACAGATGTACTTGGGAAAAATAAATATCTAGTCTATACCTTAACCTGTCAGAGCACAAGCTATTACATAATCCAGTCTTTTGTTGCTACCACCATAAGAGTTCTGTAAGTGGTAGCAAGTATAAAGTCTAGTAAGGCCAGTACATATTGTATTGTCTGCAGTAGTAGCATTTCAGTCCCAATCAACTGAATTAATCAACTGCAGAGAATGACTTTGACACACCTCTGTAGTAACACTTTACAAAAATAAATGTGACTAGTGTCTGTGTTGATTTAACTGGACTTCCGTTCACATTCCATGTACTGGCCCACTCACATCGATACAAAGAAGTTTGATTTCCTTGTTATCTTCTTTCCTCTTCCGTCCAGACAGTTGCTCTGAATATTGTTCGATTATTTTGGTTATTATTGGAGCTTTCACCACCAACACTGGGTGGACATACAACTATATTTAGCTCCATTAATTTTCCCAGTGCAAGCTGAAAAGATTTTGCATTAGATAAAGGTCATCGTAACAGTAATATGCATTTTTCCACCATGCACATTTATCGCACAAATTTAATTTTAACTGTTCAGATAGCGAGTTGTATCACATATACTAAAAAACTGCGGCAGCAAATTAAGTCCCTCTGATATAAACTAGAAACGTAGTACACTGACGTCGTTTATGTGACGTATTACTATTACGGTACCTTGCTGGCGTTACTATTTTTTCGAAATGTGGCTTCCGTAACTCTTCACGACTGATTTGTCTACAACGACCGCCATTACTAACGGCCACTCCACAAAAAGAAATAACCTGCATTCAATCGCACTGCTGTAGTTGCACTGGAGGTTAACAGACCACAACATGTAGCGTTCAGTGCTGTACACTGCGCCTTCACCAGCAGATAGTTATAAATAACATACACTGCCTCACGGACATCACGTTGTGAGACCATCTCCAACACACTGTCTCAGATGATCCAGAAACGTTTCTTTCCGCTCATTATTTAGAAACATTTCCATCTGAAAATACTTCACATCCATCCTCTTCTAAGTTCTACTTCACCTTTTCCTCGCGTCAAAAACTTCCTCCAAAAATAATTTACAGAAGTTGCTCTTGTGTATCTACCAACATTGCTCGAAAATGATAAATTGCACAGATACATAATCACATTATTATTCAAAATTCTCCTCTCTGGTTTTTAAAACAATTGAACCAAATTCTTAGACTACCCACATTGTTACATTAAACATAGTTACGTTACAAATTGATAAATACATCAGACACAATTATATTAAATTTACCTCCTGTACATATTTTCAAGAAGCTGCTGCAGTGTCTGGTGACATAACGTCAGACGTGTTGCCGCCTATCGTAATGTAGCGCTACAGTAAATAGTGGTTCCATGGTTTGCCCGGTAGACAGTGCGAGAAGGTAACTCTTGCCAGTTTATATTATCAACAAGATCATGAAATTATCATGAAAATCTTTAGTTCGTGTCAGAATTGTGTTTAAATATATCGTATTTTATACAGGAAAACTATTCTTTAAAAACATAGCTTCATACATAGCTCCAAAATATAAGCCCATCTGTGTTACTGATTTCAAAAATTTTGTTCCTCGGAGATATACATTCCCAAGAGAAAAATTTTTATTTTTTCTTGACACATGAGTCGAAAACATACTAGACACATGTGATACTTAATAATATAAAATAACCTTTGAACGATTTATTTAACTGGTTTCTCAAACTATAGTCTAACTACTCCATATTAGTCCCACAGAAAACAAGTGTCTGTGTACACTTCAGATGAGCTTTTGCACTGGAGTCCCCTCATTTACTATTAATTTTATTACATCATTTAAATATTTTGCCTTAGTCTCTCTGTTATTTGTCTCTCTATATTACGCTAATTTATTGCAACTTCGTAAGTCGTTGGTCCTAACTCCTTTGTCCTCTTTTATTTAATTTTCTATTTCCCCACAAAATTCATTGCAGTTGTCCTCTTTATTCTTCAGTGACTACTAGCGCTTCAGTTACTTTATTCAATATACAGGGTGAAAATTATGTAATGATATCAAATAAAATTGTCATAACTTCTGAACGGTTTGCGTTAGGACGTTCAAACTGCACGATTAGCCAAGGGGCATAATGCGAATTAGTATGGTTCAGTTTAAGGACGAAGCCCACTTTCATTTTGATGCGTTCGTCAACAGGCAAAATTGGTGCATGTGGAGGACTGAGAATCCGCATTTCGCGATCACAAAGTCTCTTTTTCCTCATCAGGTGACTGTGGGATGTGGAGTGTCCAGTCACGGAATAATTGTTGCGGTATTCCATTGCCGAACTGTACGTGAAGGTATTGGAAAATGATTTCAACCCGATTATCCAAAGGGACCCTGATTTCGACAAGATCTTGTTCATGCAAGACGGAGCTCAGCCCCATCGAAGCAGGAGAGTGATTTGCTGGAAGAACACTCTGGGGACCTCAATCTGGCTCTGGGGTACCCAGTGACCACTGGCACGGCTTTGAATGGCCGCCACATTCTCTGGATCTGAAAAGATCTGTATTAGACAAGTTGTACAGCAGTAACCCCAAAACTATTGCTGAGTTGAAAACAGCAATTCAGTAGTTAATCGACAGCACCGATATTCAGACACTCCAGCGGGTCATGCAGAATTTTGCTATTCGTCTGCGCCACATCATCGACAATGATGGCAGGCATATCGATCATATCACAACCCAAATCCGAATAGCTGTAGTGACGTTTACACGTTGAATGAAGTGTGTGCACACCGTAGTTTCTAAGTAATTTACGTTATTTCATATAATTTAGTAATTGTCACCCTGTATGTTTGTTTTCCGTAGCCTCCTTTTCTTTTTTGCCAAGCGCAAAATTATCCTCAAAATTTTCAAACTGATTCCCATTCAGAACTGCATCTCCTCTCAACTGACCCATTAATGGTTCTTTCCTAAATACCATCTCATCATACCTGATCTCTGTCGGTAGAAAAATACCCAATCCCCAAGCAAATTAAAAAATCTGTCCTTCTCACGTGCATGAAGCAATGTCAGTGGTCAGAGACTGGCAGCAGTTATACCACGGAAATATGGTCCCAATAAATTTAGTCCCAATAAATTTAGTTATCTGTCCTCCCAGTGTTAGTGGTGAAAGCTCCAATAGTAACAACTATAATCGCACAATATTCAGAGCAACTTTCTGGACGGTAGAGGAAAGAAGATAACAAGTAAATCAAACTTCTTTTTGTATCGATGTGAGTGGGCCAGTACATGGAATGTGAATGAAAGTCCAGTTAAATCCACACAAACACTACACACATTTGCTTTTGTAAAGTGTTACATCAGTGCTGTGTCAAAGTCATTATCTACAGTTGATTAATTCAATTGATTTGGACTGTTAACGGAAATGTTACTACAGCAGACAATATGTACTGGCCTTATTAGACTTTATACTTGCTACTACTTACAGAACTCTTATGGTGGTTCTGCACTACTCCAGATGACGATCCTCGGTGAATATGAGGGGTCAGGGGGGAGGTGGAGAGGTCCCGTTCTTCCAGCGTTTTGGAGAAGCGCGGCGGTGTTACTGGTGTGGGGAGTTCATTGGGTATGTGTTCAGGTCACGGCTGCAGGGAATGAGGGATATCTGATGCCACAACAGTACTACAGGGAAATCGTGCGTCCTCGTGTCTCTAATGTGACAGTATTGTGGTACCATTTTTCAATAACACAGTGCGCGTCCACAGGTGGTGTCATTCGTCTGTGTGAAATTTACGTACTGCCGTGCCCAGCGAGGTCGCCAGGCCTGTCCTCAATAGAACATGGGTCGGAGCAGCTCAAGCGTCAACGCTGATCCATTGCCAATGTGCAGAACACAGAGAAGCGATTACAGCAGTTCTTGGCCACCTTGTCTCAGGAGGGGATCAACGACTTCATGACAACCTCCCCAACCACATCAGTGTACGCATCCAGGCCACAGTGGATACAATATCAGACTGATAAGAGAATTATATTGTCATATTATTTGTAAATTTGATCCTATTTTGTCCCTCACGCCCTCGAAGTTTCATTTCATTTCCCCCTCGACTTCTGGGTGCTTCATATCTTTTAAAGGAATAATGGATGGTCTGCAGCCGAGCGACCACTACGTTCGCAGGTTCTAATCCTGCCTCGGGCATGGATGTGTGTGATGTCCTTAGGTTAGTTAGGTTTAATTAGTTCTAAGTTCTAGGCGACTGATGACCTCAGAGCCATTTGAACCAATAATGGATGTTTAAACTAATGAAATGACTGAATTACATATTTTAAAACAAACAAGTGGTTAATTGTTAATTTGCATCTAGTCTTATAACTGTGTATTTGTAATAGTTTCAACCTGACGATAAATTTAAGAATTTAGACCTTAAAATATACTTATTAAGTTAGTTACAGTTTCTTTGATATATTTGTACATCCTTTTGTGGTGGCTGAAACGTATGTATGCTAAAAGTTAACAATAAAAAGTTAACAGAAAATCTAAAAGTGGGCTGCGGAAGGCGATTATGAATACGGAACTATCTTTTTCTTTTTTCAAATTCGCCATAGTTCACGTCCTTATCTTTCTTAGCTCTGCCACATGCTCTTTTTCCCAGTCATATTTCGTCTCGTGAATATTCATCTTCATTAAATCTTCTGGTAGCACAGTACTCTTGCTGATATATAGTGTAGCAGTGAACAAAGTTCCCTACTTACGTGATATTCGTCCAATAATAATGACATTTCTGAGGGCTTAGATGTTTCAGAAATGAGTGTTGCTTTTGTAAGTAGCTCTTATACTTGTTTGTGTGTAAATTGATGCGACATTTCTAAAGTCATCCCATCAAGTTTCAAAATAAAGAAAACTTTTATGATAGGATAAGTGCTCTTTTGCAATTCAATAATTTCTTCCGTACTGCCGTTGTTGGTGCGCTATCTTCCGAAGATCTGTCGGATGGATGAGTATTGTTGGTTCCAGACAGTGTATTCTTAGTTTGTAATTTTACGCTCATCAAGCATAACTGAACAACCGTAATGTTGAGGGGCTGAGGAGAAAGCAGACAACGTCATCTGCGATGAGGTGGTCGGTTCATAAGGCACAAATACCTGCAGAGTGAGCACGCTGCATCGTGCATGTCGCAACTCTGTTTATGTTTTAAGATAAGACTGAAGTACTAATTTTATTGTTACTTGCTCTGTTTTTACACATTTTCAACTCGTCTTGGTCACCTGTGGACTACGGTGATTGCGTTTGTGCTGTGCTGCCAGTTCTGGTGTTGTTGTTGAGGTGTGGTAACTGGTTTCTTGTATCTTGGGCTTTCCTGTTAGCTCAGCAATTCATTTCCCTGTTGAACTCTCTCTTGCGTTCCTCGGACAATTTCCCTTCTCATTATGGTTAACTTCTGTAAGGAATTTTAGGAAGGGTCTCGTTTCTACAGCTAAAAGGAGATTGACCCCTGGTAGTTATTAAGCCTTACCTAATATGAGTTTCCTCAAGGT
Organism: Schistocerca gregaria; assembly: GCF_023897955.1. Classification (NCBI taxonomy): domain Eukaryota; kingdom Metazoa; phylum Arthropoda; class Insecta; order Orthoptera; family Acrididae; genus Schistocerca; species Schistocerca gregaria. Next base: position 513,264,709 of record NC_064921.1, on the reverse strand, counting down.
GTTGCTCTATTTGCTTGATCCATGGGGATCCAGTGGATGGAACTTAGTTGGATGCTTTGAAGATCTTATATCTTATAGAACAGCCTAAGAGATCCATTCTGAACAGGTGTCAACGGAAAGCTAGTCGTCTCCTTGTGGGCCCATCGGTGAGGTTTTCTTGGTCTTGGTAGAGTTTTATATTCAGTTTGTACCATCGCCTTCGATATGATAGGGTCCTTGGTCTACTGTCTTTCGCAAGAGGATTCTTATTGAGATCTTCTTGATTAGGTAGAGGCGCACTGCTGCTTAGAGGGCTGTCGGTCTGACTATTGTGTTATAGTGTCTTAGTTTCATATTCTTCGATAGATGGTTGGAAGCGTACATTTTTATGCAAGGATAATATGCCCTATCTAGATTGTTTTCCCTTTGTTCGAGAGCAACAGTTCCACTAAGATCAATTCTGCAAGGCATTTTGCGGTTTTGTCTCTCTTGATATGCTTGGTAGCACTGGATCTCATCCTTCTAACCGCATTTTTAATATTGATAATAATTCGGTCTTACATGTGTTGATTAACAGACCTGCAATCTCTGCCATTAAATGCAGTGCTTGGAGTTGCAAGGAAGCCTGTTCCATGTTGTATGCCATTAGAGTGAGATCATCAGCAAAAGTCAGGCTAGTTGGCTTTGACCTCCATCTTTAATCCGGTATTAGCTGGTAGAGATCTAATGCAGTTCCTGATGATTTTTTTTCAGAACACAGTTAAATAATACTGGGTCTCCTAGATGGAATTGTCAATATTCAAGGATATGACGAGAAAGCTCATTTGAAGCTAAAGAGATGGAGCAGCCTAGGACTCTAAAACAGATGCATTAAGAGCTACGAGCACTAGTTAGTGTTCGCTACTGTGAAACACACCTCTCCTACTGAACAAGTGCGCGTAGCTCTTACGGTGTGCATTTTAGAGCACCTGTGTACTAGAAAATGTTTCTTGTTTTGGTACATATTGCCTCCATCCAAAATACGTGGTGCGTCGAAAAAATGTATACACACTTTGAACTGTCATAGACAATTTATTTCCCGTTCTACAAGGTTAAATATCTGTGAGAAAGTAATGTTATGTTTCTTCAACAGGTGGCAGCAGTGGCAAGTAAGTAAGTGCAACATGGCGGACGTGCGTTTGAGCTTTGAAGCGCGGAAGCAGATAATTAAGTGGTACTGAAAGTTTGAGAATGTAGCTGTGGTTCGAAGACAGTGGAGAAGTGATTATGGTACAGAACCTCCTTCGAGGTTAACAATTACACGTCTACGAAACAAATTCGAAATTCTTGGAACAGTGTGTAATGTGCATAAAGGTCGATCAGGGCGACCTCGTACAGCAACAAGTGATGATTCCACAAATGCGGTCTAGGAACTGTTTCAGCGTTCGCCTCAAAAATCTTCAAAGCCAGCGGCACATGAGAGTAATGTAAGTTCTAGTAGTGTGCTACGCGTTCTGAAGAAAGGCAGGTTTCGTGTGTATATTACAAGGTTGGTGCAACAGCTAAGTGACGGCGATCCAGATCGAAGGTTAGAATTTTGTGAATGGGTTCAGGGGATGGTGAGGCATGAACCGGGATTTATGGGTAGCATAATTTGGTCGGATGAAGCCCAATTCAAACTCAATAGTACTGTCGATAGGCATAATTCTGTGTACTGGGCTGAAGATAATCCTCACATTACATTTGCGTGGTGTAAATGTGTGGTGTGATTTGTCTAGAAGGGGACTCATTGGGCCTTTCCACTTTGAAGGTACTGTTACTGGAGAAACGTACCTAACAATATTTACTATTAAAAACAGTCTTGATCACGATTTATTTATCAAGGCGACCGGTTTCGACCACTGCTGTGGTCATCTTCAGACCTACAAGTTGTATACAAAGCTTTAATTAGAGGGCTACATACATTAAAGAAAATACATAAAGTTATAAAGCAATAAAACGATAAATTACCATTGAGTAGGACCCTCTTTCTGTTGGAGAATCACTGCTGGAGAAACCAGTGTAGGTCTTACTATATATAATGGAGGCTCCGCCCACTTCTGAGAGCATGATGTCATTACTAACCAATGCGTTAGAAGTCGAATAACAATGTAAAATTTCTTAGTTAAAAGAACACTGCCAAGAATTAAAAATAAATACAAACTAAACGTAGCTTATTAAACATCTATTGTCAATTAAGAAGCGTTAAAAATATTTAAATATGTAGGATAAATGAACTTAGGTTTGGCAGTACATGGGTTGCCCTCTCAAGGCCTGTTAGTGAATCATTTGGAACCACTAGTTTCCATGACGAAGTTGGACGCCGTTCCAAAGATGAGGCAACAGGCTTCCTTCAACTGACGTTGTTGTAAAGTTGATAGGCGAACTAGTGATTGCCATGGTGATGAAAAACGCCAATGCAAAGATGTGGCGGTTGTTGCGAAAGTGGAATGGCGAAGACTTGCTGACTCCATATTCCCTGTCATGCGTGCATTATACGGTAATGATGAGTTTTATTTCCAACAAGATGACGCCCCGCCGCACTATCGTAGGGACGTACGAGCATACCTGGATCACAATGTGCCAGGCCAGTGGATAGGACGCAGGGGGCCAATCGAGTTTCCTGCACGCTCTCCAGACCTCACGCCGCTGGGTTTCATCTTATGGGACACAGTAAAAGATGAGGTGTACAACCGTAAACCACATAACCTGGACACACATTGGAATGAGATTCAGGTGGTGTGCGCAGAAACCTCATTGGACACTTTGGAACGATTTTAGGCAGGTGTAATAGTTTATTTGGCTCTTCAGTGTGTAAAATTACACACTCGCTCGTTATAAGAATCTTCAGTATTAGAAATTGGTACCGATTCCCGAGAAAGGACAATAGAGAAGAGGATTTAAATCCATGCCCAAGATTTGCTAGAGACTTTGAATCACATGTAATGAAAACGCCAGACAATGTTCGATAGACAGGGTATGTCGCAGCATTCACTATACCGCTTTTGCATGTAAAATAGTGGCCTATGTATATCTATGTATGTACACTTACAGGTCTGTAACTGAAGTGCTCATTCTTGGCAGCGATAGGGCGTACGCTTTCTTAGTTGGTAAAAAAATAATGTAATGGCTGCAGCTGGAAGAATTAGGCGATATGGCAGAGATTGCAGTGATGCTTCCCAAATTAGAACGTTGACGGACTACATTACGTTCAAAGCGGTAATATTTGAAATCTGTCAGAAAGAACAGATACCATACCCATATAAGTATATAGTTCTGACAATACTGGCAACGACCTACCCAAACTCTTACGGGATTTGGTAAGAATGTCGTCCACGAGTAATGAATGTGTTGGGTAGGGACATTACGAATGTAGTGTGTGGACATATAAGGTGAGAATGTGGGTCTCAAGGGAGGCGTGCGTGGGAGAGTCCCTGCAGTCGCACTATCCTCTGTGACCTAGGTGGCTCAGATGGATAGAGCGTCTGCCATGTAAGCAGGAGATCACGGGTTCAAGTCCCGGTCGGTGCACACATTTTCACCTGTCGCCGTTGATATATATCAACGCCCGTCATCGGCTGAAGGTATTAATATATAATTGTAATTAAATGATTCAATCCTCGATACGGTCCCCAAGGATGAATACGAGGTCCATTCATCGACGTATGGAGATTACACAGAAAATTCTGTTCTTAATACCGAAAAATGTTTCAGTGGAGAAGCACGATCAAGAGCCGGGAATAACGTTGATGTTCGTACTGCAGCGTTTCTAGCTCAACGAACTTAAGTAAACATCAGACTACCTACTTCTAAATTATGTCCGTTTGTGGTAGACACTGATTGTGGGAACAGTGTGCAGTTGCTACTGATGAAAACCATAAAGTGCCAGTTACCAGTAAGCACGTGCGCTTAGAATAAAACATATATAACTTGTTGATGGTAATGCAATAACGTCGGAAACCTATAATAAAACGGAAACAAATCATGAAATACCAATCTCTGTGTATAAAAAGCAATGCCCTGACTGACTGGCTGACTCAACGTCGTTCAGCTCAAACCGCTAAGGATGGAAACTTAAAATTTGGAGAGTAGGTGTCGTTTAAGAAGGGATTGTTCGAAATTCGGGTCCTAAGGAGGTGAAATAGGGATTGCAGAGATTTTTGGAGGCAATTTCATTATTAAGGCAATTTTGAATCTAGACCTACGAAAACTAGTTTTTGGTTTTTCAGTCAGAAATGAAGAAATATGTGTTTCAGTATTTTTAAAAATTTAACCTATTTTTGAAAATTTAACCTTACGGGGCAAGAAAGGCGAAAGTGCTTTTTCTTGAAAGTATTCATTATGACAGAACTACAGAATGTATTCAATGCTACATCTATGAACATTGCAATTTGACTTCCCACTTACAAATAAAAAATACTGTATCAGGAAATTGAACCCCTAAGGGAGTGAAATAAGGGATGAGGTTCTTTGTGAAAATATTTTATTACGAAAGCACTTTTAAAGAGAAGTCTATGAAAATTTAGATTTAAGTTCTCAATTAGAGAATACGTGTTTCGCTTTTTTTTGTTTTTTGTATTTTTTTTAAATTCAACCCTTGTGGGGCTGAAACGGAGGACGAAAGCTTTTACAGAAATATTTTATTGTCCAAGCATTTTTGAAGCTAAATCTATGAAAATATGTATTTGGCTTCATTGTTAGAAATAAAACATGTACATGTCACTGTTTTTGGAATTCAGCCCCTAAGATGGTGAAATAAGGGTAAACAGTTTTATAGACATTTTTCATTGCAAAAGCATTTTTAGTGCTAAATCATTGAAAATTTGTGTTTGCATTCTCGGTTAGAGATTAAATAATATATGTTTCACTGTTTTTGGAAACTCAGTCCCTAAATGGATTAAGTAGGGTCAGACTGATCCACTGACTTATTGTATCCCAGGCGAAACACCCAAGGAAAGGGACTTCAAATATGGAGAGGGTGTGCATCTTATACCTCAGGCATAGTTTAAGAAGAGATTGTGCGAAATTCCACTCACAAGGAGGTGAAATATGGAATGAAAGGCTTTTTGAAAGTACGTTGCTGTTAAGGGAATTTTGAAGCTAAAACTACGAAAACTCGTATCTGGTTTCTGAGTCATGAAACGAAAAATATGTTTCAGCATTTTTGGAAATTCAACCACTAAGCGGATAAAACAGGGGGTGAAAGTGATTTGAAAATAAGTAATTAAGAGTACTAAAGAACTACTAAAATATGTTTAAGGCCATAAAATACGTGATTCAGTGTTAATATAAATTCAACCCCTAAAGGAGTGCAGAAGAGTATGAAAATTTTTAAGAAAACATTTCGTTATGTTAACAAGTTTTAAAGCTAAATTTATGAAAATTAGTATTTTACTTCTCAATTAGATATAAAGAAGTACAGATTCGCTTTTTGATCGCAAGTACATTCGGAAAAGGCCACGCTTATGCGGCCTTAATTAGTGTAAAATACTTAAAAGTGTTGAAGTCTGTGAGCAACATTAAAAAAAAAAAAAAAAAAAAAAAACTTCAGGCCATACAGACTATTCGAGAGAAGCAGCGGGCTCCAAGCTAGAACGAAGACAAAAATAGAATCATTTAATGCAATCTCGATTCTTTAATAAACTACTAAAAGTTGTTTATTACCAGAGCATATGTAATGAAAGTCCTAAGCGAATTCAAGCTCTGCGCGCATTGAGAAAGGTACTAGATTCATTCAGGGGTCCACGCTCGTGCTGAGTGTAATGGCAGAAGTGTATCAGTACAAGCTGTTTACCAGCATATGCGCTTTAATCACCCCTCCCCTGAATATTTAAATTTCGGTCTAAGATGCTGCAACGTATGTCAGGCTCACTTCTAATGGACTTATCCGAGCAAAGTAGTTCTGAAAAACTAGTGTGCAGAGGACGTCTACCATACTAGTATCTTTTGTTTAGTATTACTGGGATGTTTGAATAACTGTTCCTTTGATGTTCTAAACATCTTATTATAAAAGCGCGGAGCCTCATGCAGTAAATATTTTTTTAAAAAACTTCGCAGATAGTGAACTATCTTACGAGGTGCCCATTGCAATGAAGTACCCTCACCTTGATGGATGTCAGAGTTTGAATGCGGTTTATAATTCTCAGTTTAATGAAACATATCAGTTTATTTATAAAACTGGAAACCCTGGCCAAGGACTAGCGAAGCTGGCTTAGGAAGTAAGCAGGAGCCCCTATCGCAGCCTGTTACATTTTACGTTTTTCCTGCTACTTAGCGAAATTTTTTTGACTGAACTTCACTCACACATCCGGGCTCTTTACTAAAATAGCCGCCTCGCCGGCCGATTTCTGCTTTCAGAGAGCAACGCCCGTGTCTTCTGCGTCAAAGGCGCCATTGGCTGACTTCTGGTGGCTTCCATACGAAATTTTATTATGACCATACAAACTGTTACAAACATCTGACAAAAAGATGAAAATACCGTAAGAAAATTTAATTTAATTTTCTAATTTGAAAATATACACAGAATCCTTATACTGTATAGTAGACATCTTTGTGGTCTTCAGCATAATTTTGGACTCAGTTCAGCTGCACGATAATGATAACCTGCTTCTGAAACATCCTGGCAGGTTAAAACTGTGTGCCAGGAAGTTTCATATCAGTGCACACTCCGCTGCAGAGTGAAAACTGCATTCTGTTAACCTGCTTCTGCTAACTCACCAAAGTACTTCTTGTAGTAATGTGTATTTTTTATGAATTATCTTGTTTCTTTCCATAACGTCATAACTGTCTGTCGTGTCAGAGTCATAGGGTAGAAATATCTCTGGAGTGAGTGTTACGTTCTGCGTAGGATGTAAACATTGAACTGGCATTGTCACGCGGACTCGGGTACCGCTGTTTGTATATGCTTTCTGCAAAGATAGAAACGTTAATGTTGGACGTATCTGCTGCATTTTTACAATCTGTTTATTCATAACAGCAGTAATGGATTACTGATGTTGCAATGCATGCAAAGATAAGTATAAGAAAGGAGGAAAAGTTGGTGTTTCATGATTACGTTGATGTTTTGGGTGCATTATGAATAAAATGTGTGTCCAAAATATAAAGGATTGCTGAGCAAACTCTAGTGCCACTTGAAGCAGTCATTTCTGATAGTGAATTCCATCTTGATATTCATACACATAAAAGGCAGTGAAAATCTACAGCTGAAGATTACGTTGCTCTTGACAGAGAAACTAGCAAGAGACTGGGCTGAGGTTAGACTTTTTCCTTGTGCATTCATTTTTGCCTTATGACACTGCATTATTTAAGTCAGATTTGTTGCTTTAAGCGGGAATGTACATGATGCCCGAGAAGTCCCTAACTGTTTCTGGAAACCAGTGCTTTAGTTCAAATTAAATGTTTGCAGTATGAAGGAATATGAAGACAGCGAGTAGCCTCGATATGCAAGAAGAGCTGCCATCTCTCTTCGGTGCATCCGAACAGACACAGCATCCATGGGGAACTAATTGCACGGGCAGCTGCCAAAGCGCGTTCATGCAGGTGCTGCAGATCCCTAATCTTAGCTTTGTAGACTTCTCTGTTTATGTGAACCCATGAAGAGAAGTCCAATGGCGTTAGATCAGGCGAGCCGTGGCGAGCCTCATTGAATCCAGTGTCTTTGAAACGTTTCCATGACGTAATGATGCACAACGTGCGCGAAGTGCCGTGGCATGCTACCCTGGTCAAAGCCTCCGAATTCAGAATGTTGTCGCCTAACAATTGGGGCTGCACCGATTTCTCATGTATGTCCATGTACTATGCTGAAATTTTTCTTGCTTCAGCAGAAACGAAATGCCCTTAAAAGCGCTCTTGGGTGAGGACTAACCACACATTTGCCTGTGGATCGTTACGTCCGTACTCCATAGCAGCGCGTGGTTGTTCATCGGCCCATATCCTGGTGTTGTGGCAACTGACGAGGCTGCAAGTGTTAAAGACAGCCTCCTCGCCAAAAAGGACGCATGTCAACATTGTTCATCGTTTACTGCCTCAAATGAGCCGTCGAGCATGGTCATAAGTGTCGCATAGTCCCCTGGTTCAAGACGATGGAGCGGCAAGATGTGATAACCCTTTTTGTTTTCAGTAAAAAGCTCAATGTTTGCCATACAGAGGACTTTCGGATACCGTGTTTCCGGCCGAGACGACGTCGACGCTTTCAGACTCTGCTCGACGGCCTATCGTGTTGTCTCCACAGTCTCCTGCGACGTTGGCAGCCGCTCAGAACATTTCCGTCACAAACACTGCCAGTTTGCAGAAACTTATTAAGCAAACCTCTAATGATTGTTTGCACTGGGGCTTCTGTACGGGAACGTCGGCGAAACCGTTCTCGAATCTCACCAAAGGGCTGTGAACTGAGTCCTTAACTTCAGTTGCCGATACGTTGTTCTGTGATCAACTCTTTCAAATTCCCTAGAATGAAGATACAAAAATTAGATTAGGGACGTTTTATGAAGACTATACTTACCTTGTGGTACTCTATAACAACAGGAAATATTTTAGAGTGTTTTATTCAAAAGCGAAATGTTAGTGAAACATTTTACTCTTGTCTAAAATCATATTTTCCACAATAGAGAGAAAAACAATGTGAGTAAGGTGCGGGGAAATTTTCAACAACTCTCACCGTTACAGAAATTGAAGGAAATAGTGAGTCAAATATATTCAAATAGCAATGTGAAATGAAAAGCCGAGAAGCACAAAAAAAAAAACCACGCAGTATGAAATGCATTGGCTGAAATTTCAGCATGTATCCTAGATGTATTTTCTGTACAATTTTGTCAAATAAAATACTTCATGAGTATATTTTTGTAGCAACACTGGTATCTTCACAACTAAACTGTATATTCTGCTTTGCTATTGCTTGGTGTTCCCCCCCCCCCCCCCCCTTCTCACCCCAGAATTCCATTTATTCCGCTTAATTCATTAGAAATAGCAATAAATTCTTTAGTGTGATGTCTGTAACAATTTTCAAGAAATATTTCCAGGAAAGGATTACCTCTGTCCATCCCACCCGTGTGCAGGTATAATCACATATTCTTAGAGTTCGGCAGCTATTCAGAATGTTGCCCTTCATTGTAAAAGTTTGCGTTAAAGACTGAATCTTACAATTTACAGGCCTAAACTGTTTCTCCGCTACCTGAGATATTTTCCCAAACAGTCAGTGCGTTGTGTCTTTCAGACGGCATCAACTGAAACTGAATGGAAACATATATCAAAAAAGTTCCAGGACGTACGGAACTTCTCAGATTGTCTTGGACTCTTTAGATGGGAAGTATGTCACATTCTGATCATCAAAATGTATGCCATCGTACTACCATTATTACAAAGGAGGTAACAGCATTGTATTACTGGCACTTGAGGGTGAGCAGTATAAATTTACGTGTGTGGATGTAGGCTGCAATCGAACGGTCAGTGATGCACTATTCCAGAACAGTTCACACTGTCAAATTAATCCTGGTGCTGGAAATTTAATGAACACCCCTTCACCAGAGTTATTATTCAGAACTGAAGTTGTAGTGCCTTGTATCATTGTAGCTGATGGTGCTTTCTCCTTATCAAAGTGTATAATGAAGTCTTATAAGGGAAATCTCACTCAGCGCCAAACAATATTTGATTACTGTTTGAGCAGGGCAAGAAGAATTTCTGAAAATGTTTTTGGAATACTGAAAAATTTGATTCAGGATCCTCCTTAAGGAAATGGAGCTACCAGTTGAAACGATAGAGAAAACTCAAGCTCTCTACTTGGTTGCTGCGTAAATGGACGTATGTTGGTAAAGTTACGTTGAACGACTGGAAAAGGAAGAGAACACAAACCAATATGTTATCATTACAGGAGAATGGTAGCAAAGTAATATGGAGACTTAGATAGATAACGTCAACAGACGTATGTTATGGACGATACAAAAGTGACCCCTTAACCCTATTGCGAAGGTACGGTTGAAAGAACGTGTTCATGCATTACCTCTCTAAGCAAACAGTTTGCTACGGATCCCCTACTTTGTTTGGGAGCTTGTGCTGCATTCATTGCGATGAAAAAGAAAACCCAAAAGCGGCTGTAGGTAAAGAAGTATCTAAACAATAGAGGTCCGAGAAATACGAAGTGATAACAACTTTTTGTTTGCAAACTTCAGTAGAAGGTCACAGCGAGATTTTAGATTTTCTGCTTGGGAAATTGCGGCGATAACGCTGGCAGTAACTTTTCCTTAGCGGCTTAAGTATCAGTCAGTCTGAACTGCTTATTTCGCGTTTCAAAACAAAGCAATTAAGTGATTATTCCTGAAACTGAGAAATACTTAAGGGAGACCCTTGGTCGTTACGTCAATGCGTCATTTGTATTTTATCTTATAAAAAAATATTTCCGCTACTATAATAACGGAAGATTATATGAGGAGTAACGTAGATCACTAATTTAGTATTGGAGGGCAGCGTGGAGGGTAAAAATCATAGAAGGAGACCAAGAGATGAATACGCTAAACAGACTCAGAAGGATGTAGGTTGCAGTAGGTACTGGGAGATTAGGAAGCTTGCACGGGATACAGTAGCATGGAGAGCTGCATCAAACCAGTCTCTGGACTGAGGACAACAACAATATGAGAAGAGACTTTGTGTCAAATACTTGACGCTCAGGGCAGAATATCTCAAATATTTATTCTAATAATGTATAGAAGAGGCACTCCACACAACTTTGTCTGCTGCCATCTATACATTTACTGGTGCCTCCTTTCGAGTCAACAGACATTACTCTTCATAAATCGCTTCACATCATAGCCTCACCCAAATGCGCACGCCTAGATCTACATCTACATCTACATGACTACTCTGCAATTCACATTTAAGTGCTTGGAAGAGGGTTCATCGAACCACAATCATACTATCTCTCTACTATTCCACTCCCGAACAGCGAGCGGGAAAAACGAACACCTAAACCTTTCCGTTCGAGCTCTGATTGCTCTTATTTTATTTTGATGATCATTCCTACCTATGTAGGTTGGGCTCAACAAAATATTTTTGCATTCGGAAGAGAAAGTTGGTGACTGAAATTTCGTAAAAAGGTCTCGCCGCGACGAAAAACGTCTATGGTGTAATGACTTCCATCCCAACTCGTGTATCATATCTGCCACACTCTCTCCCCTATAACGTGATAATACAAAACGAGCTGCCCTTTTTTGCACCCTTTGGATGTCCTCCGTCAATCCCACCTGGTAAGGATCCCACACCGCGCAGCAATATTCTAACAGAGGACGAACGAGTGTAGTGTAAGCTGTCTCTTTAGTGGACTTGTTGCATCTTCTAAGTGTCCTGCCAATGAAACGCAACCTTTGGCTCGCCTTCCCGACAATATTATCTATGTGGTCCTTCCAACTGAAGTTGTTCGTAATTTTAACACCCAGGTACTTAGTTGAATTGACAACCTTGAGAATTGTACTATTTATCGAGTAATCGAATTCCAACGGATTTCTTTTGGAACTCATGTGGATCATCTCACACTTTTCGTTATTTAGCGTCAACTGCCACCTGACACACCATACAGCAATCTTTTCTAAATCGCTTTGCAACTGATACTGGTCTTCGGATGACCTTACTAGACGTTAAATTACAGCATCATCTGCGAACAATCTAAGAGAACTGCTCAGATTGTCACCCAGGTCATTTATATAGATCAGGAACAGCAGAGGTCCTAGGACGCTTCCCTGGGGAACACCTGATATCACTTCAGTTTTACTCGATGATTTGCCGTCTATTACTACGAACTGCGACCTTCCTGACAGGAAATCACGAATCCAGTCGCACAACTGAGACTATACCCCATAGGTCCGCAGCTTGATTAGAAGTCGCTTGTGAGGAACGGTGTCAAAAGCTTTCCGGAAATCTAGAAATACGGAATCAACTTGAGATCCCCTGTCGATAGCGGCCATTACTTCGTGCGAATAAAGAGCTAGCTGCGTTGCACAAGAGCGATGTTTTCTGAAGCCATGCTGATTACGTGTCAATAGATCGTTCCCTTCGAGGTGATTCATAATGTTTGAATACAGTATATGCTCCAAAACCCTACTGCAAACCGACGTCAATGATATAGGTCTGTAGTTAAATGGATTACTCCTACTACCCTTCTTGAACACTGATGCGACCTGCGCAATTTTCCAATCTGTAGGTACAGATCTATCGGTGAGCGAGCGGTTGTATATGATTGCTAAGTAGGGAGCTATAGTATCAGCGTAATCTGAAAGGAACCTAATCGGTACACAATCTGGACCTGAAGATTTGCCCGTATCAAGCGATTTGAGTTGCTTCGCAACCCCTAAGGTATCTACTTCTAAGAAACTCATGCTAGCAGATGTTCGTGTTTCAAATTCTGGAATATTCCATTCGTCTTCCCTGGTGAAGGAATTTCGGAAAACTGCTTTCAATAACTCCCCTTTAGCGGCACAGTCGTCGGTAACAGTACCATCGGCACTGCGCAGCGAAGGTATTGACTGCGTCTTGCCGCTTGTGTACTTTACATACGACCAGAATTTCTTCGGATTTTCTACCGAATTTCGAGACAATGTTTCGTTGTGGAACCTATTAAAGGTATCTCGCATCGAAGTACGTGCTAAATTTCGCGCGTCTGTAAATTTTAGCCCATCTTCGGGATTTCGCGTTCTTCTGAACTTCGCATGCTTTTTCCGTTGCCTCTGCAACAGCTTTCGGACCTTTTTTGTGTACCACGGGGGATCCGTGGTATGAATATCTCAATTGCTGTTGCTACTATATCTTTGAATTTGAGCCACATCTCGTCTACATTCGCATAGTCAGTTCGGAAGGAATGGAAATTGTCTTTTAGGAAGACTTCTAGTGGCACTTTATCCGCTTTTTTAAATAAAATTATTTTGCGTTTGTTTCTGATGGATTTGGAAGAAATGGTATTGAGCCTAGCTACAATGACCTTGTGATCACTAATACCTGTATCAGTCATGATGCTCTCTATCAGCTCTGGATTGTTTGTGGCTAAGAGGTCAAGTGTGTTTTCGCAACGATTTACAATTCGCGTGGGTTCGTGGAGTAACTGCTCGAAATAATTTTCGGAGAAAGCATTTAGGACAATCTCGGAAGACGTTTTCTGCCTACCACCGGTTTTGAACAAGTATTTTTGCCAACATACCGAGGGTAGGTTGAAGTCCCCACCAACTACAACCGTATGAGTGGGGTATTTATTTGTTACGAGACTCAAACTTTCTCTGAGCTGTTCCGCAACTGTATCATCGGAGTCTGGGAGTCGGTAGAAGGAGCCAATTATTAACTTAATTCGGCTGTTAAGTATAACCTCCACCCATACCAATTCACACGGAGTATCTACTTCGACTTCACTACAAGATAAACCACTACTGACAGACACAAACACTCCACCACCAACTCTGCCTAATCTATCTTTCCTGAACACCGTCTGAGACTTCGTAAAAATTTCTGCAGAACTTATTTCAGGCTTTAGCCAGCTTTCTGTACCTATAACGATATCAGCTTCTGTGCTTTCTATTAGCACTTGAAGCTCAGGGACTTTTCCAGCGCAACTACAACAATTTACAACTATAATTCCGACTGTTCCTTGATCCAAGCACGTCCTGTAATTGCCATGCACCCTTTGACATTGCAGCCCACCCCGTACTTTCCCGAGGCCTTCTAACCTAAAAAACCGCCCAGTCCACGCCACACAGCCTCCGCTACCCGTGTAGCCGCCAGCTGAGTGTAGTGAACTCCTGACCTATTCAGCGGAACCCGAAACCCCACCACCCTATGGCGCAAGTCAAGGAATCTGCAGCCAACGCGGTCGCAAAACCGTCTGAGCCTCTGATTCAGACCCTCCACCCGGCTCTGCACCAAAGGTCCGCAGTCGGTTCTGTCAACGATGCTGCAGATGGTGAGCTCTGCCTTCATCTCGTAAGCAAGACCGGCAGCCTTCACCAAATCAGATAGCCGCTGGAATCCAGAGAGAATTTCCTCAGATCCAAAGCGACACACGTCATTAGTGCCGACATGTGCCACCACCTGCAGCTGGCTGCACCCTGTGCTCTTCGTGGCATCCGGAAGGACCCTTTCCACATCAGGAATGACTCCTCCCGGAATGCACACGGAGTGCACACTGAATTTCTTCCCCTCCTTAGCCGCCGTATCCCTAAGGGGCCCCATTACGCGCCTAACATTGGAGCTCCCAACTACCAGGAAACCCACCCTCTGCGATTGCCCGGACCTTGAAGGCTGAGAATGATCCTCTGAAACAGGGCAGGCAGCTGCATCTGGCTCAGCCAGAGACAGTGCCTGAATCCGGCTTGTCAGACGCACCGGAGAGGCTTTCTGATCAGCCTCCGGTGTCGCCTTTCGCTGCCTGCCACGCCTTGGAACGACCTCCCAATCAACCACAGGCGAGGGCTCAGCCCCACTGCGGGCAGCAACCGGGGCAACCACAGCGGCAGACCGATCTGGGGACAGACGAGACGAGGTTGACATCCCCGTGATACCCAAGTCCGGCTCCCCACAGTGGTGCCCATTGGCAACAGCCTCAAGCTGCGCGACCGAAGTCAGCGCCGATTGCAGCTGTGAGCGAAGGGATGCCAAGTCAGCCCTCATCCGAACATAGCAATCGCAGTCCCTGTCCATTCTAATCGATGTTGAACAACGGTTACTGAAACACGAGTCCGTGCCTAGATAACGCAAGCGAAACACGCAAAGAATGTATCAACTAACCTGTACAAATGCCTAACGACTGCGCTACAATCTGCTGAATTTACGATTACAGTAACTAAAACTCGAAATTGCACCTCCTATACGAAACTCACACGCAATTTAAATAAGAATCTACCAAGCAAACACTAAAGCGCGATGCTACAACTGTCAAATACTATAATACGCCCGAAATATATGAATTAAACAATGCAAGAACCCAAAAACAAGCAAAGAAATTAATTAAACTATCTAACAAATAAGTAAGCTAGGGTTATACGACTTGCTGCGGCAGCTGCTTATCCAACGGCGGCAGGGAGCACTGCTGGAAATTTACGAGCATGCACAAAGTCGAATAGAAGAAAGGCATTGTGTGGGGGCAATCTTATGATAGATAGGTAATTTTGTGTCACGAAAAAATGGTTCGTGCCCGTATCAAGGGTTTTCTGAAAAGCTGCGTCAATTTGTTAAAGATGGCCTTTTATATTTATTACGAAAATTTATGTAGAAAACGGTAAATTATTTTATTCTAGAATGATCTTGGAGTTTTCCGCAATCAGAGATATACTGAAGTGACAAAATTCATGGGGTGACGATATGCACATACATAGATGGTGGTAGTATCAGGTACACTAGGTATAAAAGGGCAGTGCACTAGCGGAGCTGTCGTTTGTACTCAAGTTGTTTTTAGTGTGAAAAGATTCCGACGTGATTATGGTCGCACCACGGTAATTAACAGACTTTGAGTGCGGAAAGCAGTTGGAGCTAGAGGCATGGGACATTCTGTTTCATAAATCGTTAGGGAATTCAACATTCCTAGATCTAAAGTGTCAAGAGTGTGCCCAGAATACCACATTTCAGGCATTACCTCACACTAATGTCAACGCACTAAACGGAGAATTTGGAAAAACTGGTTGGTGTACACTGTTTTAAAATAAAATAAAAACTGCAGCACATCAAAACACCAAATTTCGAAACAGCATGTGTTTCCTTTATTTGTGCATGTTTAGTCATCTGACAGTGCATGACTGCATGCATGTTTTACGATTTAATTGTGCAAGGATTTGCTGGTTTCAGCCATTACTGTAGAATTACGAGAGTGTAAACAGGTTTTGGACGAATGGGGGATGGAGGGATGCAGGGCGCAGTCGATTCGGACGGAATCAAGCAGCCAGCTGACAAAAACTTTTACGAACGAACTAATTATAAAATGTAGTGTCAGCTCACGCCCCTTCCGCTATCCAGAAACCCCTCACCATCGTTCAGCATCGGGGCTGGTTTTAATAACTGATTACACCCCAGGTGACCAAATTGGGCGCATTTTGCCATTTGGGCTACTAATTATATAATATTGAGCATTTTTTTTTCCAGAAATTGAACCATCGCCGTTTGGGTGATATTTTCGTGGATCTACGCGATTTTTGGGTGCACTCAGTTGCCTTGTGAAATACTAGAACATTGTAATCCGTAAATTCTGCCAGCATCCAGATAACGAATTCAGTTCTTACATTAAACTGCTGTAAATAAACTGAAGCGCCAAACAATCTGGTATAGGCATGTGTATTCAAGTACAGTGATATGTAACCAGACAGAATACGACGCTGCGGTCGGCAATGCCTATATAAGACAACAAGTGTCTTGCGTAGATGTTAGATCGGTTACTGCTGGTACGGTGATAGTTTATCAAGATTTAAGTGAGTTTGAACGTGGCGTTATAGTCGGCGCACAAGCGATTGGACACAGCAACTACGACGTAGAGATGAAGTGGGGATTTCCCCTTTGACCATTTCACGAGTGTACCGTGAATATCACGAATACGGTAAAACATCAAATCTATGACATCTCTGCAGCCGGAAAAAGATCCTGCAAGAACGGGACCAACGATGACTGCAGAAAATCGTTCAGCGTGACAGGAGTACAACCATTCCGTAAATTTCTGAGGATTTTAATACTGGGTCATCAACATGTGTCAGTGTGCGAACCATTCAACGAAACATCGTCGATATGGGCTGACGGACGCAACAATGAGTGCTACATCTTAAAAAATAAATAACAAAGTATATTAAAAATCTGTTAGGAGCTCGGTAGAGGTGAAAAGCTGAAATGTGTTCCAAGTTAGAACACTCTCTCCTATTCGTGTGGAAAAGATATTACGCCCATTAAAAAATGTCTGTGTACAACAAATACTTCACAATCTACATATCAGACGTCATGCATAGTGACGGAACCACATTTGACACTAAGTCCGCGGTATTGCTAGCAGCATGACATAATGCTGCAGTATCACTTTTAGAGGGCTGCGTTGCATCCAAATTCGTTGATAAGAAATTAGCATCTACTTTACATTCTGCATCAAGCTCTAGATATGTTTCTTAAGAGGCGTAAAAGCACTCAAGTACTAAGTATACAGGCTGCTCCAGATGGAAAGGGCAGTATTCGGAATTTGCTCATGTGAAACAAAAAACTTCCTGTGGACATATACTCTATTCTGAATGGTTTCTTAGACAAACCACACTTTATGTAGGTCTGGTGCGGCATGTTCTGTGACATGTTGACATGTCCTGTCAGCTTAGAATGACGGTACGGGATTGCTTGTCTTTTTTTGGACAGTTAGTTTTTTGAACACCTTCAGAACGTTCCTTTGGTGAGGCTGAGTGCAGTATACTACCAGCACGACAGAGCCTGACCACATTTTACCACACGTGTGAGGCAACATTGCAGCCGCTCTTACCCTAATGGCAGGACTGATTGGGGTTGCAAAATTAAATGGTCACATAGACCGCCAGAGCTTAGGTCATTAAAAGTTTGTTTATAGGGTTGGAACAAGCCTGAGGTGTGCAAACGATGTTGAATACGTGAGATGAAGTGCTTGGTAGCACCATGGACCCAGCTGCCCTCATTAGGGAAGATGTAGAGGCAGTCAGACATGCATCACTGCATCTGCTCCTAACAGTGTTCAGAAGCATTGAAGTTGACGGCGGGATATTCGGACACTTTTAACCTGAATAACATCTGCAATGTACGATAACACTTGGAGATGATGGTGTTACAAATATGAATTTTTGAGTTGACACTTTCTAAAGCGCGTGTAGTAATGTTAACTAACAGCTGTTCGTGTGTCCATGTGTAAACCTGACAATACTGAATAATATAGAAAAAGTAACATTGTACATTAATGATATTTCTTTCGGAAACCATTTGGAACAGAGCATAATTTACGTCCATTTGAAGTTTTTTGCTTTCTGTCATAACCGTGAACACTGACCGTTCCTCCTGGGAAACCCTTTATGTTGTAAACTGACTTACTATATCTTTCATTTAATATTTAGATCTGCCTAGCATTTTTATTCGTCGTAGCATACGAATGCTGTACGTCCTATAGTTGAAGCTAAATTTTAGACTTTCTGTTGGACGCAGACAAAGTCAACATACACCAGCCCGTAGCAGGAATTAATGTATTCATACGCACAACCATTGTTCAGTTCTGAGTAGCGCGCGTTGTTAACTCGGAATGCCTACGCGGGAAGTGATCGAAGAAAACACCTTCGCAAACAATCGTGCGGCTTTCTGTTCACACCATTAAATTTCCTGACGACGAGCAAGAGAAAGGCTAGACAGTGCTGAAGGAAAACACTGAACAGAAATTTTTTCCCCCTTCCTGTTTGTGGGGGTAAACACGACGATGTGGCGAGGTTATAGAGTTCGCTATGCCGCGTACAGCTTCTCTTTTAAGACTTCTGTGACTAGAAATCGCAATAAGTGTAAAAGCTATTTCACCAGTGTAACGATGGGCTTTAAAATCAAAAAATAATGCAATGTTGATTTATTTCCTCCTTAATGGAATTGCAGCTTATCACTGAGAAAGTTGTAGATTAAAATGTCATTGGGAAAATCGGTAATGCCCCTCCATTTTGTTACCAGACGACACTAAAGGAACATTACATAATAAATAATAAACAACCCGCGTGGAATAGAGAGGTGTTAAAAGGTTGCGCTAAACACGATTTCGAGTGGTGGCAGAGGCAGAATTCAAGTGTGGCCATTGTAGCTCAAAAGAAGCAGTTACACAACAATGTCAGTGATAATCATAGGCAACTAACAATCAGGTGTTTTGGCATGAAAATGAATCGACATTTAAGTCTTTCAGTCAGAGTTGCTTTCTCGCACAGGAACAATGATAATGAACTGTCCATCGTTTGTAGACCACTGTATTTATTGTGGGGAGCGTTTGGTCTTATACCCACGAGCTGTAAAGTATTTGACTTACTGGCATTGATCTGGTTTCTGATCGCACTTTGCCTTATGTTCATTTGCTTGTATGGTACATCAGTACAGTTTCAAGTCCTCACAGGCGTCGTTGCCCTCCCTGACATGACCATCAGGTTAGTGCAGTGGTCAGAGTACGTAGTTCTCTTCGGGAGAGCTGCTTTTGGCAAGCTCAAGCACATTAAGGTATTTCTTCGGACTCTAAAATATGTAGACCAGCGACTTCAACTGAGTAATGATGGAAGAGAAAAGGCTGTAAGCGCAGTTTTACTTGTGAGCATGATTAGTTTATTAGTTCTGTTGTGTGTGCCCGCTATGATCCTGTACAACGACCTGTCACGACACATTCGTGTGTTGACGTCAGTTTTAAATGTGTTTTACCCATTATTTTGTACACTTGTTGCTCCACTTTTTCCTGTCTTGGTGCTAGAGCTTCTATGGCGATACAGAGAGCTAAACAGACAAATCGTCTTGGCAGTTTGGCGAGATATTGGAACGGCAGGACTTGCAGATGAATACCTCATAGAGATCCTTACTGGTGAACCTCAGCTGTTCCAGAGGCCACGAGACACAAACGTCAACGACTTCCGCGCAGCATACGTTGTTCTCCACCGTGCGGCAGAGGCGCTCCAGCAACAGTATGGGCCCGCCTTGGCAATAATGGTGGCCAGTGCTTTCTTAGGCCTCATCTGTAGTTCCTATGAAATAATTCTGATGTTGCTGATGGAAGACGTCGAGAGGATCCCTGGTGTCCTCAGCCATTCCCTGTTCGGCTCCTCCCTGTGGGTGGCCTACCATGCAGTGAAGCTGTTGGCGGTGTCCATGTGCTGCTCCGCCGCGTGCGACGAGGAACGCCGGACGGGAGTCCTGCTGCACAGGGCGGCAACGGCGTCTGCTCTGTGTGGGACGCCGATACCAGAAGCAGAGGCCTTCCTGCGTCAAGTGCGGAAGGGACCGCCTCTGAGTTTCACCGCCGGTGGCTTCTTCCACATCCGCAGGAACTTGATTATCTCCGCCTTGGCAACCGTCATTACCCACACTGTTGTTCTGACTCAGTTTTTCATCAAATACTGACACGCGAAACGTTGAGCCACCGTTGGAAATTGTTGGCATTTGCAAGAAGTAAGTCCATACGAAACTGTGACGTCTGAGCCACATACACTTCTGACACGGAGAAATTTTATCCTAATACTCAAGAACACATGCCAGTTGGACAGATTTTAGTTCATGCAGTACATCAGTCGATGACCTTAATATCTACACTCCTGGAAATGGAAAAAAGAACACATTGACACCGGTGTGTCAGACCCACCATACTTGCTCCGGACACTGCGAGAGCGCTGTACAAGCAATGATCACACGCACAGCACAGCGGACACACCAGGAACCGCGGTGTTGGCTGTCGAATGGCGCTAGCTGCGCAGCATTTGTGCACCGCCGCCGTCAGTGTCAGCCAGTTTGCCGTGGCATACGGAGCTCCATCGCAGTCTTTAACACTGGTAGCATGCCGCGATAGTGTGGACGTGAACCGTATGTGCAGTTGACGGACTTTGAGCGAGGGCGTATAGTGGGCATGCGGGAGGCCGGGTGGACGTACCGCCGAATTGCTCAACACGTGGGGCGTGAGGTCTCCACAGTACATCGATGTTGTCGCCAGTGGTCGG
This sequence comes from Schistocerca gregaria, assembly GCF_023897955.1. Lineage (NCBI taxonomy): Eukaryota > Metazoa > Arthropoda > Insecta > Orthoptera > Acrididae > Schistocerca > Schistocerca gregaria. The sequence goes on along the minus strand of NC_064921.1, from coordinate 513,244,055 downwards.
CGGAAGGTCACGTGCCCGTCGACCTGGGACCGGACCGCAGCGACGACGGATACACGCCAAGACCGTAGGATCCTACGCAGTGGCGTAGGGGACCGCACCGCCACTTCCCAGCAAATTAGGGACACTGTTGCTCCTGGGGTATCGGCGAGGACCATTCGCAACAGTCTCCATGAAGCTGGGCTACGGTCCCGCACACCGTTAGGCCGTCTTCCGCTCACGCCCCAACATCGTGCAGCCCGCCTCCAGTGGTGGCGCGACAGGCGTGAATGGAGGGACGAATGGAGACGTGTCGTCTTCAGCGATGAGAGTCGCTTCTGCCTTGGTGCCAATGATGGTCGTATGCGTGTTTGGCGCCGTGCAGGTGAGCGCCACAATCACTACTGCATACGACCGAGGCACACAGGGCCAACACCCGGCATCATGGTGTGGGGAGCGATCTCCTACACTGGCCGTACACCTCTGGTGATCGTCGAGGCGACACTTAATAGTGCACGATACATCCAAACCGTCATCGAACCCATCGTTCTACCATTCCTAGACCGGCAAGGGAACTTGCTGTTCCAACAGGACAATGCACGTCCGTATGTATCCCGTGCCACCCAACGTGCTCTAGAAGGTGTAAGTCAACTACCCTGGCCAGCAAGATCTCCGGATCTGTCCCCCATTGAGCAAATTTGGGACAGGATGAAGCGTCGTCTCACGTGGTCTGCACGTCCAGCACGAACACTGGTCCAACTGAGGCGCCAGGTGGAAATGGCATGGCAAGCCGTTCCACAGGACTACATCCAGCATCTCTACGATCGTCTCCATAGGAGAATAGCAGCCTGCATTGCTGCGAAAGGTGGATATACACTGTACTAGTGCCGACATTGTGCATGCTCTGTTGCCTGTGTCTATGTGCCTGTGGTTCTGTCAGTGTGATCATGACATGTATCTGACCCCAGGAATGTGTCAATAAAGTTTCCCCTTCCTGGGACAATAAATTCACGGTGTTCTTCTTTCAATTTCCAGGAGTGTATGAAAAGACCAGATGGTTGCCTGCAGAGAACTGTTATGCAAAAACTCAGCTTTACCCTAGAACAATAACTAAATAATCTGAAATTTTACTATTCCAAATTTTGTTTACAGGACTTACTAATTTATGGATTAATTACAATTATTAGATTTCCAATGGTATTTTACATATAAAATGAGTACATAATATCTATCCTTACAATGACGCCGGCCATTCTGGCCGAGCGGTTCTAGGCGGTACAGTCTGGAACCGCGCGACCGCTAAGGTCGAAGGTTCGAATCCTGCCTCGAGCATGGATGTGTGTGATGTCCTTGGGTTAGTTAGTTTTAAGTAGTTCTAAGTTCTAGGGGATTGATAACCTCAGAAGCTAAGTCCTGTAGTGCTCAGAGCCATGTGAAACATTTGAACCTTACAGTGACAATTTTACTGCTCAGAATGTTATTGGAAAAAGAAGTCATGATTTATGTGATGCAATAAGTGCAAGTTATTAATCACCTAATATATTAGTATCATAATTACACTCAACACCATCCATTTTGTGATGATTTCGGTAACAGAAGACTAGTTCATCACTGAAGAGGCCTAGTCTGTTATAAACTAACACTCTTCTGAAGGCGTGTTTGTTGTTTACATTAGATATTCTAAGGTCAAGAAAATTGATGGTTTTATCTACTTGATGTTCAAAAAGTAACAAAATTTATATACAAGAAGATGGTATTTCAATGGCCAGTAGTTTGGCAGGAATACTTGCAGATATTTACAGTAACCAAATGGAAAATAATTTTTTCAGATCAGATCAGAAAATAAAATGACATACTACAAAATATATGTGGATGATACTATTATCTTGTACAATGGTACAAATGAGGAGGTTGAGAAACTAGCTAAAGGCCTCAGCAGCATGCACAACAACATCAACTTCTTTGTAGAACATTAAACAGATAAAGGCATCAGTTTTCTTGATTCAAATTTCTTTCAGCACTAGTAGCAGCTACAACAGCACATCGTCCACAACAGTAAGACAAATAATCAATGCCACCACAAATCAGGTATTTATAAACTTTTATGTTACAATTGCTCACAGTTCAACATAGGCAAAACTACAAGGAATTTCACTATAACATACGGTGGGCATGAATTCATGCTATATAACTGTGATAAATCCACCTTTTCAATGCATCTTAAACACTGTGTTCACTCAGCCACAGCCCTTACAGACAACCTTCAAATACTAAACACTGTGAAGAAAGGAAAGAAAATGAATCTACTCGAAGAGCTAGAAATTTATAGCCACAGCTCTAACTCACCAGACCTTATACTCAACGAACATGTGGAGCTTGCAAACAAATCTAATGTCCACATATTTCATGAAATATTCAAAACAAAAAATTAAGTATTCTTCGATATAGTAACAAAGTAATATTCTATGGAAATTAGATGTAGCAGTCATACAACAGTGCAAGTGTCATTATCGTAATTCGTAAAAGCCATATTGTAAACACAAGCTATAACTGTCATTGTATAATTTGTAATAGCTTTCAAAATTCCATGTGTGTAACATCATTGTGCTTCCTAGATCTAAGTTCTCTGACAACAGTGTGACTCAAAACAGTTCTGGCAGTCATTTTTTTAAATTTGTTATAGCTTTTAGTAATTTCATATATATAACATCATTGTACTTCCAACATCTAAGTTCTCCAACAAAAATGTGAATAAAAAAATTTCATAATATGTATCAGAAAACCTCGCACTCTATAACAGCTTTTTACGTTTCTATATGTGCAACCCCTTTGCACTTCCTGTGGCTAAGTTCTTTGACCATAACGTACATGGTTCGGTATGAGCAACATCTTTACACCTGCTATGTCTAAGTTCTTTGACCATAGATTACATGTTTGTATGTACACACAGTGTATTTCACGAGTACACGTCGTAACAGTGAAATATGCAGCTAAACTTTATAAACCTGAAATATGTACGTGAAAATGATAATAAGTGTGCAACTAAGCGTAACTATAATAATGGTCCTTCATCTTTATGCAAGTACAGATATATTTTCGACAAATGCTGCATTGCCACTTACAGCTGTCCCTCTTGTACCTGTTTAGGCCTTAGCTAATATTTTTTTTTTTGTATTTATACAGTGATCTTCAGCGAAATAAACACGTACACGAATGTATAAACACCTGAAGATGGGAGCAATCGCAAAACCGGTCGTGTGACAAATAAATAACATCTTATTGTGACTTGTAGCGGAAATTTTTCTACACCCTGTAAAGGAACAGTCACACAGTTCAGCAGCATGCACTATGGATAAAATTCAAGTAAGACTACTATTACAAAACAGACACACTATTATTAAGCTTCATAACATTTATGACAAGATCACTGGCGTCAACAATCAGTTGGAGTTAGGCAATAAATAATTCAACCATTGTTAACAACAATGTTTGCCATACGTTTCTGAAGAGAACGTATCGCTCATGTGTCCAGATAGGCAGGAACCGTGAATATTTACCAAATGAAATCGTAAAATGCAGCAGTTTAGGATTAATTACGTTTTTGACTTCTTGGTTACATACAAACATTTTAATATCAACTTTATGATATTGAATCTGAACAGAAGTCACACACTTCATAAATGTAAGCATCTCGCCGTTCAATAAACATTATTTGAATAATAAAACAAGCAAGTTCTCTCGGAAACAAACGTATTTTATGTGTAGGCCTATAAGTGTTTGACTTAATAATCTGAAGTTTTTCATGCATATTTCAAACTTGTAGAAATCTCGCGTTTCCGACCGGGATACCACTTACGTTTTTCACGATATTTCGACAAAAACACTCGTTGCCATCTTGAAGAGGCATCTGATTCATCTTTTCTATAATAAACAATAAATGCATTCTTCAATAATACAGAATTTGTAAAATTGGATAATTTATTTGTTAGTTATTCACGCAGTTTGTGACTCTAATTAATGCTGAGCCAATTCAATCAGATTATTTTTTCTTAAATATGTACATGATTTCTGGTATCTACACAGGATTGAATACGAGATATGTACAAAACACAAACTATGTGGAAAATGTTACTTAATTTATACGTAATAATGAACTTTGTAACACGTTTGATAAGATATTGTAAAGATTTGTCGATATCTTTCAGTATTGTTCTCTAGACATATTTTGTGTTTTATACTAATCTGTTTCATAAATATTAAACTCCTGGTTAAAAGAATATTAGATACAAGGAGTTTATGTCATATGAAGCAAAAGGATTACTGGCATTTTTATTACTTTTTTTGGGGTTGTTTTCATTGTATGTGGTTTATGAAGTGACAACAACATTATTTGTTATCACAGGAAGCTGACAAAAAAGGCTTCTCGTGAAGCAGGTTAATAATCAGTTAGTACAATATGCAGCGCTGGCAATATTATTGTTAATTTCTTCGACAGTACTACTTCTCCTCCACTATGTCTTATACTTCATATCCCAATGATTGAAAAAAAATCTGATGTTATCTTCTCACTAACTGTGTTTGCAACTGAAGATAATAAAAGACAGAAGAAACTTAAGAAATGGCTAATATTTAACTGACTATTCGCATTAACAGCATAATATTCTTTCCCAATCCAGTGCCAATATATAACAGCTTCACACAGAGGGTATTTGAAGATCTTAATACAAAGGGCGTTCAAAAAGTTTTGAACAGTCGTCTCTAATTTTTGTATTTTTTGCAGGAGAATGAAAGTTTTTGTCAACATACTCAGAACATTTAGGTATACATTGAGCCTACTCAATGCAGCCTCCATCAGCTGTGACACATCTGGCCCAACGTTCTTTCCATGATGTAAATGAGCTTTGATAAAAATCTGGGAATGACTTTTACACCATCGCTTGACACAGGAAATAAGGTCTTTCTCACAATCAAATGTTTCACCGTGCAGATGGGCCTTCAGACGACCAAAGGGGTAAAAATCAGATGGAGCCAAATCCGAACTGTAGGGAGGATGAGGAAAAATTTTCCAACCCATTTTCCTGATTTTCTCCTGCGTCGTAAGGGCTGTATGTGGTTTGGCATTGTCATGGTGAAGTCTGACGATCTGACCCTGAAGCTTTGGTCTGTGGGTCTTGGTGGCATGTTGCAGCATGTCCAATGACAAACAGTAATGGTCCTGGTTAATTGTGGAGCCAGGTTCGTAAGAGTCAAGGAAAATGACACCACACTGTTCCCAGAAGGAGGGGGCCATCACCTTTCGGCCTGCCGTTTGTGAAAGTCTTGGTTTCTTCTTCTGAGGGGAGCCCAGATGACGCCACTCCACGGACTGGGTTTTGCTCTCAGTTTCGGACGAAAACAACCATGTTTCATCCTGGGTAATGACGTCAAAACACTGTTTCCACTCTTCGGTAAAGGTCTTCATGTAATCCTTGCACACACTCTTCCTCATCATTTTCATTTCTCTTGTCAGTAATCTAGGCACCCAATGTGCACAGAGTTTTCTGTACTCTAGTGACTGTCCCAGTGATACCACACTACCCAATGACAATCGAGTCATTTCAGCAAGCTGTCGTGTTGTCACGCATCTGTCACTTTGGATGATTTGATCAGTGGTCTCTTAATACACATCACTCACTGCCGTCAATGGTCTACTGCATCGTGGATTGTCCAGTAGAGAGAAATCACCTTCTTTAAACCTCTGCAACCACTGCTAGATACTGCTGCGATCCACTGTGTCCTCCTCATAAACAGGGAGCAACCTCCTGTGAATCGATGTGGCAGAGTCATTGCCAGTGCTGAAGAGGAACTCCATCACGACCATTGTCGCAACCTGACGTCTACTTTTTCAAGATCGCTTAGCAGTGTCTGTTATCACTGGCATGTTAAATGCTATTGTTCAGAAGAAACAAATACGGAAAGGAGCCAAAGTCGAAGAATCACAAGTACAGTTGCCGACTACTACAGTACACGGTTTGTGTAGCGTTTAGAGACATTAGTTTGATTACAGCAGAAGCAGAGGAGTTCCATCACAGTAATAGCAAATAACCAAGATTTAGTTTCTGAAGTTTGACTCTATTTACACGATGTTGCAGTCAAGCGAACATCATCTCCTCTACAATACAGGAAAGACAATCAGGCAGCATGTAATGTACTGCATAATGTGGCTCGTAAAAATCTAGCAATGGACGCTTCATCTGTAATTATGAAAGACTGTCGTCTAAGGGAGGGGGGACAGCAACAGCTTGCCATTCAAACTACACTGTAAAAATATCAAATATCGCTTCACTCCCTGAAACTTTTTGGTATTTGTAATCATATTCCCTACATTTCCTGTCTTAAAATCAACAATATTAGTGATATTTACTAAGAAATCCTAAATAAACTTTAGATATACTAGGAAAAATGTAATTATGTGTATTATACAGCTGAGCAACTGCTGTTAGTGAGATCTCAATGGACGTCCCACGATATGACAGAAACTTAACAGGTAAGGCGAATGTGCAGACTGAACTTACAGAAAGCTATTTGTCGCTTCACAATAGTTAGTAACCGTTTATTTAACAAGATATACAAAAACATCGATAATATACAAATCAACAGTAACTGATTTAAAGGTGACAAACCAGGAAGACCAAATGTAATATAAATACTTTCTTCTGTTTTTCAGGGCAACTAATGGTTCTTTGAAGTAACATGTTTAAAATTCATACGAATACAACTCGAGAGGCCTTTGGGTAACCATAAAAACTGACCTTTCTACAATTACAGAAAGAGCATTACCATAACAATAGGGAAACCACTCATTAGACAGTAAACTTCAAACAAGGAAGGTGGCCTTTATTTAGAAAACTTTTACAAATCCAGTATTACCATTAAAATAACATCAGGACAATTCCGGTGCTAACAATTTAAAAGCCAAAGAATAACCCCTTTTTTTAAAAAGAAAGTAAAGACTCAGCATTTCACAAAACTGGAGGAGCTCTTTCTCTGAAAAGTACAATTTCGTAGTCCAACTAATAAATAGAACTAAGGTTCTATAAAATTGTCTTGGGTTGCAAAATAAAATTAATGACAGATCATGATCTGAGTGATGTAGAACAGATTCATGATAGACATAAAATTATTTATATTAGCGATCCCATATGCATCCCAAGCTGAGAATTTCAAATATTTACATAAAAACTGTACCTTTCACATACATCCCTTTGAGAATTTTAAACGTATAGCCCTTTCAAAATTCAGTATTTTCAAGAACGATGTTTTTATTTATAAATATATATTCCTTAGAATACAAGTTGTGAACAAATCGATATTGTTCCACAAGCCAAAAATTGGATTTTTTATTTTACATTTTTGAGCACTTATCGCTCAGTAATCTTTCATGGGAAAAATGTGAAGAAAATAGTTTTTTGTTATTATTTATTAATATTACATTCAGATTAATTTCAAATAAATCTAAGAGGGTCAGGTTGTAGCACTTGTTGATATGACATGGAATAGTCCTGATTACAAAACAATAAGCTCGTAATGAATTAATGCGTAAAGCTAAGTCTACTGTGGCAGACAGAATGCTTTATGTGTGGCTCGAAAAGAATGAGTTTTCAGCTTCATACTAAAACTAAGAAAAAATGTGGCGGAATATCAGTAAGATGGGTAACCTTACAGTTCTTACAAAAAAGCTCTTTAATGGGTTGAGTTCAATATCAAGATATTTACAGAGGTTTCGTTTTGCGTAATACCTCTGTGACTAAGGTATGTGTCAATTATGGATCAGCAAACATCATACTTATTACCAGTTGTCCTTCCAACACTCACAGTAATGTATAATGAGTCTGAGCATACTCCTCACTGCACAGGACAAAAGAGAAATTAATGTAAAAATACTGGGTTTCTTGGAATACTTTAGGCCTACACGACATGTAAATGTATAGTATGAGCGTAATAAAGTAATAAGCAAACCGCTGATGGCAGTAAATATAAAAACAAATGTTATGAACTTAATTTGTAAAGGCGACAATAACAGCGAATAGTCTTATTTATTGTAAGTTATTAAAAAAGGTCAAACAAATTACTGAAATGTCATGTCACAAGGGAGAAAGAAAAAATATGTTATTTTATTTTCAAGGATCTGTTGTCAATATAGGAACTGTTGAACAATGGAACATTTCGTTTTCAGCATTTAATCGTTTACTTTCATAGCGATATGTTACACGTTGACTGAATTTGAGACACGAAATAGAGTATAAATAAGAGACGTATTGTTACATATGCCACTGTAAACACTGGGAATCTCCGTGCAAGCGAATGAGTTTTACGGTTACTTTTGTTTATGACTGCTTGGGTCAAGAATAAATAAATATTGTAATATTCTTTCACTAAACAAGATTAATTAAAGCATATAAGAATTAAATTAGGACATAAAAGAAATTAATATTTGGTTAAAATGTCCATGATATTATAACTTCACAGGTTTGGTTCGTCTAGGTACGTCATATCTGGCCAGATTTGAAATATGCTTTCAGAACATTGAAGACTGAATTTAAGTGTCTTGCACCTGCTGGCGCTTCTTACAGTATGTCGAGCATTGGCAGTAAAGTCTGCATTCTGTATGCTGTATGTGGTGCAGGCGAATGGTAATACTGGTGCTTTAAGTATCTGAGGTCTATGGAATAAATCAGTAAGAAATTCCGATTTTAAATCAAAGGTACCCAGAATGGAAAGACTACTTAACATTTACAGTAGACGTACTGAGTTGCCGTCCAGAAGTTCATCACCAAAATTATATTCTCTCAGTTCCAAAAATCTAAGCCAAAAGCGTCCCTAGATCTATCTCATGCTGATCAAACATATTGTGACTTAATCTTGACAACGGCAACTTTTGTTATAAAACATAAAACTTCCATTTTTTTTGGCAAACAAGTTTAACATAAGTATATATTTACTTTTTTCTCTCTTCATTTTATTTAGCATATACTCACGTTAGAGTAGAAACATATTATCTACATCTACAACTGCATTTCCATATATACTCCGCAACCCAGCGTCGTGGAGGGTACTTTCTAGCGCTATTAGTCATTTCCCTTCCTATTTCACTCACAAATAGAGCTGGGGAAAAACGACCATCTGTATGTCTCAGTATTATCCCTAATTTGGTCCTTACGTGAAATGTACGTTGGCGGCAGTGAATCTTTTTGCAGTCAGCTCCGAATGCCCAGAGATCGCCCGCGAGCAACTTATCCCCTTCTTTCGGACACTGAGAAAACTGGAATCATTAAGGTGAAGGACTCGGGAACTTTACTCGTACATAAACAGATCACACAGACAATTAGCTATAATACAACGACTGTAACAAGGTGTAAAAGCGTGGCAAGAAGAGTAGGTATGGGTCCTTGCTGAAAGTCTACAAAACAAGACAATCGAAGGATTGTTCAGTTGCCTCTGACAAATAGATATACGGCAAAAGCTCAGGTCTGGGAAGAGGTTACAGGAAGAGCCTCATCAAGAAAAATCGGCTACATTATTGAAGCTAGGTTGAGACTGGGAGTTGCTAAGCGTCGATTACGCCAAACCAAAGACAACAGAGACCTATGCAATGAAGAGCAGTCATGGGCAAGCTTTACTGATCAGTCGCTCGGATTCATATACTTTGCTCAGCTCTCGCGCCTCCTCGTCACTTGACGTACACAAGCGCTACTAGTGCCTAGGACTGACTGCAAAACTAAATAAATTAAGCCACCATTACTTTGCTCAATTTAAAAGTTAGAAGTCTAATTTACTTGAACCTAGCATATATCGGCTGTAATACACAGCAGCCCAGCTAGAAGAGTTTTCAACTCGCCAACATAAAGACAGCGCAATGGATAATGCATCTTGCCAACATAAAAAAGTGAAATAAGTTTATACACAACAGTGTTAAATATTAACTCTCTGACAGAACATTAATCTTAAGCACAATATTATGAAAGTTTAATTGGAAGCTTCTTTACATTACTCCTAAGCACATTAATATGAAAATTTAATTTGACGTTTCTTCACAAAATTGCTCCTACACATACGTTAAGATGTTGGCCAGTACTACGAAAATCGTTCGATTCCGGTTCAAAGTTCGGTACCGTTTAGGATGACAATTCTACGGTGGATGGTTAGTCAAGTGACAAATTTGAGCTCAAGATCAACCAACGCCACTAGAGTTTACAGTGGACGCAAGCTGGTGAACCAACATAGTTTAGGCCTCTGAACAAGGTATTTACCTTAAGCTGCGACGTGCTGCTGTGTGCAAGGCCGCTCTCTCCCACTTAAATTCCTACAAAACTAATCTGGCCTTTGCTGAACTTTCCAGTCGAAACTTTCCCTATGTTTCTCGTAATGCGAGAAAACATGTACTCAGCCCTAGTCTTATTATGTGGCGATATACATGTGCATGGTTGGAGCAGTGTGCATATTATAGTGTCCTCTCAGTTCTCGCAAGAACATTTAACTAATTTTGCTAGTTCGTTTCTCCATATTTGCAGCTAAACGTTGCTACAGCTAATTTTGGCTGGAGTGCAGCCGCTGTGAATGCAGTGTCCACACCAATTTCTTCTCTGCGTCGTACGGAGCGTTAAGCGCTCCATTCTGCACTTGGCACCAGTTCAGAGAAGAGTCCCCCACCCCCCAAAAAAATTTCTCTCTTGTCCTCTCATATCAGAACTGCCTCCCTCCGCTTGGGTTCCTTTTACACGTCACAGCTTTTTTCGGCCAATAGGAGCGTTCCTCTTATTTTGAAAAAACACCCTCTACCAATCACAATGTCCCTTCCATCAAACTGCGTCGAAACTTCACTAGTTTTCTCCTTCCTAATGAGTTTCCACCAATAGGACGTTTCGTGCCAGTTCTAGATGCCTAAAGTACATTGATCTTTCTGTGTGTCGCATTTGCTGGAGTAAAATGTATCTTGCTGAAATTTCGAAACGCAGTTTTCTAAAGCTTCTTCTCTGCTCTTGTACCGGTGACCTCGCTACAGGCGGCCCTCCACCTAAATCACATGGCCCGGGGTCACTGTCCTCCTTTCTGCCACCTCTTTAAGTAGTTGCCAGTGCAACTCCTGCAGCGATGCTTCGCTATGCCTTTGTGGAGCTGGATTTTCAAAACTAAAAGCGACTCCACTCGCATTCGCTGTTCTATCTTCCGCTCAAAGACATGCATTGTATAGGAATGGCGTGTTAATTATCGTTGATTGACTTTCATCACTATGTGCATTACATATTGATGGGCAAATGTTCTCATCACAGTCGATTTACCTTAGGTGTCATCTTCACCTTCTCATTGCGATTTTTACAGGTCTCATGTAAGGTGCAAATCTGACCATTTATTCTGCCACCTGAAAACGGAGTAGCTAACATGTATTCACACCATTCATGTTCCATGACAATGGCTTTTTTTCTCTGCTGAAAATACATGAGGTCAACTCGAATAAAGATGAAATTTTAATCAACATTACCCACATACAGGATAGCGTTCATAATGTAACACTTCCCTGTTACGGCAGCGCAAAGTTTTGTTTCTGGAGCGAAGATGATGCCAAAACAGAAATACAGATTTTAATTTTTGACAATGAACTAAGCTATTTAAGAATTGAAGGTACTCCGCTAGTCAGCAGTTTTTAACAATTATACCTGCACCGTTAATACCGCGATTTTTTAAATGAATTGTATGTCTTTTTCTGTGTGCCAGAAATAACCTTCAAAGTGTTGTTCTACGACATTGCATGCTTGGACCTTGATCAAGTAGTTACCAGATAACAGCGCCGCAAACCACCAAAAATCCGTGAGAAAAAGAGGCTCCACAGAAGTCTGAGCAACTGTATCAGCACAGATGTAACTTAATTATGGTTTTGTGCTTATTATTACAACAGTCTTGTCAAGTGCTGAATGTGTTGACGTATAGGATTGATGCCTGCTACTGGGTATTCTTGTGAGACAATAAAGCATGTTGTATTTCATCTGGCCATACCCCCACAGACACACGTCGTACATTTCATTTGTTCGAGAGTGCCCGGCAGGAATTCGCCCGGCGGACTTGTGTCGAGGTCCGGTGATCTGGCCTGTCTGTGGATAGTTTTTAGGCGGTTTTCCATCTGCCTCGGTGAATGTGGGCTGGTTCCCCTTATTTGGGGTTGTGGACCACTGCTGCTGCGGCGGGGTCGGAGCCTCTCCGTCGTTTCTAGACTCCTGGTTAACATACAGTACAACTAATAGTCAGATAATGTCTACACCTGTTAGCACTTACGTTCTTTGATATAATACTTACGACAGCCTTCTTGAAGTCTGACGGTATTTCGTCTATCTCATATATCTTGTACATCCACCGGAATAATTTCGTCGTGAGTGGCTCTCTCAATTCTGAGGTGTTGCCGTGTACTCCAGTTGCCCTCTTTCAACTTGAATCTTTCAGTGCTCCGTAAAATTCTTGTCGCAGTACTGTATCTCGCATAAACCACTTATTTACTTCTCCTTCTCTTCCTATAACATTATTTTCTAGTTTGTTTCTCTTACAAACACCCTCCACGAAGTCACTCCAATCTTCAGCCCTCCCCTCCGCTCCATTATGGCCCTGCTCTTGGACCTCTCAACCACATATGGCTCTCCCTTCTCCAAAGGTCTCTTTAAATTTTCCCACATGCTGAATCTACCTCCTCCATAGAGAAGCATGCTGCTGCCGTCTCAAATTTGTGTATCGTCTACCCATGTGTTCTCTTTTATCTGCTTCGTTTAGAGCTCGTTTATTGTTTTTCTTTTAGTCTGTTAGGTTCAATATGTCGAATACTACTGGGTATTATCTTTTTGTGTACTTCATCCTAGGCTGCCTTCACTATTTCATTCCTCAGTGTGCTGACGTACACTTTCGCCAGCGCACTGGTCGGCAGTAGGAAATATTGTATAGGAGCCGCTGAACTAAGCACGGCTACGACAAGACCAAAACACGCCCCCAGGCTACGCACCGATAACACCCCCTGGGCAACGTGTATGTAGGCCTCCTCCGCCGACCGCCCTTTCTCAGTCGCTCTATCTCAGTACCTCAGTACGTCGCATAGGGACTCAGTTCGCATTGCACCTCAATACGTCGCACTGTGGTCTAGTCTTCCACAGTGACAGTCGTCGCCTCGCACCTTAGCTTTCTGTGAGAAACGTTCGTCATTGTATTAACTGTGATATGGACACGGACAAGATTCAAGAATTATTACATATTATTTGATTGCTGTTAAACACACAACACCAGACTGGACGTCATTGAAGATAAGTACTCAGTTGTTTCTCGTAATAAACTGTATTTTAATCACGTGTGCATTTTGTGATGTACTGAGATGAAACCGACTATTCTCCTGTTATACCACTCACTCCTCACCCAGCCAAGAACCACGAAGGATCAAAAGACGGCACAGCCACTACACTCATGGCTACCGATTCTTCCTCTATTGTGTTCCTTACTCCTGTTTAATTGAATCATTATCTAATGCTGTGACGGTACGTCGCATAAATATTGACATTTTATCGGTTGTAACCCGTAATTAAGTATTTTATTAATATAATTAGTGTAAAAGATATAGTTAATGTTCTTGAAACAACTGATATGCAGTTGTTAATTAAAGAGTAGCATCTTCATTCAATATCTATGAAAATAAAGAAAGGATCAAAAGAGACGCGATTGTACGGCCGAGGAGAAAGGACGTATTTTGTGGTACACGCACACTGTTTTGTTTCACTATACGGAAGGCAGCAATTGAGCGGCTACACACATTTTATGTAAGTTATTCGTATTTATTGCTAAAATAAACTTGTTATTATTATTACAAAATGAATTTCTTTGTAATAGTTGTCACCTCAAATGCTCGCAGTGGCTAATTATTTTTAATAATGATTTTTTCAGTAATTTGCACTGCGAGAAGCTCATCTTCCGATGCAGCCTCTAGTCGGCCATTACGCTCCGAAGTTCAAAATGGTTCAAATGGCTCTGAGCACTATGGGACTTAAGATCTATGGTCATGAGTCCCCTAGAACTTAGAACTACTTAAACCTAACCAACCTAAGGACAACACACAACAACTAGCCATCACGAGGCAGAGAAAATCCCTGACTCCGCCGGGAATCGAACCCGGGAACCCGGGCGCGGGAAGCGAGAACGCTACCGCACGACCACGAGATGCGGGCAAGCGCCGAAGTATTAATTTATTTTTCAGTGTTAACAGTAACTGTAAATGCGAGAGATTTCGTTATAAGAACCTTTTTAAATTGCAACAGATAATTAATTTACGTTAAAGTTTATGTTTTTAAACTATACAGATTCCATGAGTTCGTTAAGTTTTATCTTTGTCGCTCCACGGCAACAATCGAAATTCTCTCAAGCCTTGCTTTGCAATCAATAAATAAAAATTTTTCAAAATTATTCAGTTTAGTAAACGGCAACTATATTTTAGTCATCTCGCAGCAAGCGGCTACACGGGTAGCAGGGGATGTGTGGCGTGGACTGGGCGGTTTTTTAGGTTAGATGGCCTCAGCAAGTACAGAAAGGGCAACAGCTTCAAAGGGTGCGGGGCAAAGTCAGGACTTGCGGGGACCAAGCAGCAATCAGTATTGTAATTTTAAACTGTCGAAGTTGCATTGGTAAAATACTGGAACTTCAAGCGCTGATAGAAAGCACCGAAGCTGAAATCGTTATAGGTACAGAAAGCTGGCTGAAGCCAGAGATAAATTCAGCCGAATTTTTTACAAAGGCACAGACGGTGTTTAGAAAGGATAGATTGCATGCAATCGGTGGTGGCGTGTTTGTCGCTGTTAGTAGTAGATTATCCTGTAGTGAAGTAGAAGTGGATACTTCCTGTGAATTATTATGGGTGGAGGTTACATTCAACAACCGAGCTAGGTTAATAATTGGCTCCTTTTATCGACCTTCCGACTCAGTAGCATTAGTGGCACAACAACTGAGAGAAAATCTGGAATACATTTCACTTAAATTTCTTCAGCATGTTATAGTCTTAGGTGGAGATTTCAATTTACCAGATATAGATGTGACACTCAGATGTTTGGGACTGGTGGTAGGGTCAGAGCATCGAGTGACATTACACTGAGCGCACATCCGAAAATTACCTCGAGCAATTAAACAGAGAACCGACTCGTGGAGATACCATCTTGGACCTACTGATAACAAACAGACCCGAACTTTTGGACTCTGTAAGCGCAGAACAGGGAATCAGTGATCATAAGGCCGTTGCAGCATCCCTGAATATGGAAGTAAATAGGAATATAAAAAAAGGAGGAAGGTTTATCTGTTTAGCAGAGTAATAGAAGACAGATTTTAGACCACCTAACAGATCAAAACGAAAATTTCTGTTCCATTACTGACAATTTTGAGTGTTTATGGAAAAAGTTCAAGGCAATTGTAAAATGCGTTTTAGACAGGTACGTGCCGAGTAAAACTGTGAGGGACGGGAAAAACCCACCGTGGTTCAACAACAAAGTTAGGAAACTACTGCGGAAGCAAAGAGAGCTTCACTCCAAGTTTAAACGCAGCCAAAACCTCTCAGACAAACAGAACCTAAACGATGTCAAAGTTAGCGTAAGGAGGGCTATGCGTGAAGCGTTCAGTGAATTCGAAAGTAAAATTCTATGTACCGACTTGTCAGAAAATCCTAGGAAGTTCTGGTCTTACGTTAAATCAGTAAATGGCTCGAAACAGCATATCCAGACACTCCGGGATGATGATGGCTTTGAAACAGAGGATGACACGCGTAAAGCTGAAATACTAAACACCTTTTTCCAAAGCTGTTTCACAGAGGAAGACCGCACTGCAGTTCCTTCTCTAAATCCTAGCACAAATGAAAAAATGGCTGACATCGAAATAAGTGTCCAAGGAATAGAAAAGCAACTGAAATCACTCAACAGAAGAAAGTCCACTGGACCTGATGGAATAACAATTCGATTCTACACAGAGTACGCGAAAGAACTTGCCCCCCTTCTAACAGCCGTGTACTGCAAGTCTCTAGAGGAACGGAAGGTTCCAAATGATTGCAAAAGAGCACAGGTAGTCCCAGTCTTCAAAAAGGGTCGTCGAGCAGATGCGCAAAACTATAGACCTATATCTCTGACGTCGATCTGTTGTAGAATTTTAGAACATATTTTTTGCTCGAGTATCATGTCGTTTTTGGAAACCCAGAATCTACTCTGTAGGAATCAACATGGATTCCGGAAACAGCGATCGTGTGAGACCCAACTCGCTTTATTTGTTCATGAGACCCAGAAAATATTAGATACAGGCTCCCAGGTAGATGCTATTTTCCTAGACTTCCGGAAGGCGTTCGATACAGTTCCGCACTGTCGCCTGATAAACAAAGCAAGAGCCTACGGAAATCAGACCAGCTGTGTGGCTGGATTGAAGAGTTTTTAGCAAACAGAACACAGCATGTTGTTATCAATGGAGAGACGTCTACAGACGTTAGAGTAACCTCTGGCGTGCCACAGGGGAGTATTATGGGACCATTGCTTTTCACAATATATATATAAATGACCTAGTAGATAGTGTCGGAAGTTCCATGCGGCTTTTCGCGGATGATGCTGTAGTATACAGAGAAGTTGCACCATTAGAAAACTGTAGCGAAATGCAGGAAGATCTGCAGCGGATAGGCACTTGGTGTAGGGAGTGGCAACTGACCCTTAACATAGACAAATGTAATGTATTCCGAATACATAGGAAGAAGGATCCCTTATTGTATGATTATATGATAGCGGAACAAACACTGGTAGCAGTTACTTCTTTTATATATCTGGGACTATGCGTGCGGAACCATTTGAAGTGGAATGATCATATCAAATTAATTGTTGGTAAGGCGGCTACCAGGTTGAGATTCATTGGGAGAGTTCTTAGAAAATGTAGTCCATCAACAAAAGAGGTGGCTTACAAAACACTCGTTCTACCTATACTTCAGTATTGCTCATCAGTGTGGATCCGTACCAGGTCGGGTTGACGGAGGAGATAGAGAAGATCCAAAGAAGAGCGGCGCGTTTCGTCACAGGGTTATTTGGTAACCGTGATAGCGTTACGGAGATGTTTAGCTAACTCAAGTGGCAGACTCTGCAAGAGAGGCGCTCAGCATCGCGGTATAGCTTGCTCGCCAGGTTTCGAGAGGGTGCGTTTCTGGATGAGGTATCGAATATACTGCTTCCCCCTACTTATACCTCCCGTGGAGATCACGAATGTAAAATTAGAGAGACTCGAGCGCGCACGGAGGCTTTCAGACAGTCATTCTTCCCGCGAACCATACGCGACTGGAACAGGAAACGGAGATAATGACAGTGGCACGTAAAGTGCCCTCCGCCACTCACCGTTGGGTGGCTTGCGGAGTATGAATGTAGATGTAGATCTAAAGTTGGTACATGAGTAAGTGAGGCCCTTCAAGAACCCGTTTCATATTTACTTATGCACGTAAGTAAAAGTGATAAGAAAAGTCAATATCCCTGAGAGAAAGAATCACCCTGATAAATGAAAAATAAAAATATATATGAAGTATATAGGTAATTTCCTTTGTATGAAGCGAAGAGTGTCACAGCGACGTACTCAACTGAACACCCACAATAGCGACAGTGCGTAGTGCGATCAAGTGAACACTTAGCTTAAAACTACAGTTATGTTAAATCAGTGTGAAATGTGTGAACAAATATATATAAAGTATATAAATAATTTTTTGTATATGACGTAAATTGTGACACCGGACGTCACAATGCTCTGTTTGAAACTCTCAGCAACCTCTAGTTCTTTAACCTATTCACGTCCTACCTTCTATGTCCTACCTTTCTGCAATATCTTCGGTTTTAATTTGCATTTAATAACCAACATATTGTGATTAGAGTCTACATTTGCTCCTGGAAAGTGAAAAATGGCGACGCATGAATAACTGGAGTAGAAATGCAAACTTGTCGAAGGATGCACGAGCAGCTGAAAGACATATGCCGCTAATAGGAAAGTTGAGGAGGCAGCACCTGTACCAACATTAAAAAAATCAGGTGGCAAACAAAGGAAAATAAACTATTTTCCATAATAATCTGAGTTAACATTTTCTCGTTTTAAGTTCGTGTTACTCCGCCCGCGCATGTACGCGACCACCAGCTGAGCTCGCTGCTTCGGTGTCCGCGGCGCCCAGTTACGACTCAGCGCCCGCGACCCACCTGTCTGGCCCGTTGGTGTGGCCTATCGGCAAAACAGTAGTAGAAGTGACGCAGTCTTATGGTTCTAATGGCTCTGGGCACTATGGGACTTAACATCTTAGATCATCAGTCCCCTACAACTTAGAACTACTTAAACCGAACTAACCTAAGGACATCATACACATCCATGCCCGAGGTAGGATTCGAACCTGCGACCGTAGCAGTTCCGCGGTTCCGGACTGCAGCGCCTAGAACCGCACGGCCACCGCGGCCGGCCCGACGCAGTCTTATGACTGTGTACTGTAGTACTAACATTGTAAGTTTGGTAAGGCCAATATATGGCATGGTTTAATTTTAATTTTATATTGTGACATTTTGGAAGAGGGCTACATAATTACAGCCGAAACCTAGGTAAAGTTTCTTTGCTTATGCAAATGTAGGCTGAAATCTAATATAATCAACAGACTGTGTTCTTAACTAAACGTATTAAAGGTGTCACCTACTGTTACTAATACTGATCACCTTAATCTTCGGTAGTAGTATGTAGTGGTGATGCCCAGACATAAAGCAGAAAGAGAGATTTTATTCCACGGATAATAACTACGAGGGACTTTAATTTTAAATATTACTAGCACCTCGGGGTGCGCTCAGCAATCAACTCGCAGTATTCTCTACATCAGCTTTGGACATGAATCATTTGTTTATTGATCCATATGTGACTGTAAACGTTTACCTACCGTTCTGTGATTACAGTGTTCTCTCTTGGCAACAATAGCGTGTTTACGTAGCTAGTGCCTATTAAAATATCAAGACGTGGCAGTTGTAATAATTACGCTCTATGAGAGAGACAGTGGCAAATCTTAAACGGATCACGTGATGTCTCCACGCGTAGTTAGTAGGCACACAGACTGTATGAAATGTGAGACATGTGAAATGAAAGAATCTTTCATTCAGTCGATGAGGGCTTTTCAGCTATTGTGAAAACTATACAGACAAATGTAAGTGGGCTGTTCGAAAGACGAGGATGTTCTACTTGGAGGAACATACTCAAGATGAGGGTATAACGATATTGTTCGTACGAAACATTTGCAGCACTACAGTCCCACATATTAACACCAAACCCCTGTCTTTAATTTTCATCTGCTTATGGGAGAGAAAGAAACCTGCTCTGATTTGTAGAAGCTAATTTGTAGTTACTGCAGATGAGAACCTTACAGTCTCAATAAGCAGGTACCAATTTGTCGTTAATTAGTCGTAGAAAGTAAACCTGAAGAACCTTTTGTGGTGTCGCAGTAACCTCAAAAACCCATCAGAAAACTACATTATGTAAATATGCAGATAAAAAGGGGATCAATCAGTGTTGTCCCATTATTTTATAAAAATCCAACTCGTTAAAACTGCACTGAAGATTTTGTGGCCACATGTGTTGAACGTCGTACAAAAATTCGAATGATGGCCGCCCTGGGAAATATTGTAGACTCTTTTCGGAGTCTACGCGTGCTCTGACACCAATAATGCAAATTATTGAGACACAAAGGAATTAATGACATTAGCTACCAGTGAGCACTAATTTAAATCAGTGATGAAAGTTGAAACTTTGTTTCGGACCGGAATTCGAACCTGATTCTCCCACTTGGTGGGCAATACGCTGGCCACTGCGCTATGCAGACACAGTGGTCATCAGCACGGAACGGTCTACCCTACAACCCGTCAGACCCAAATTCTCACTATTTTGCAGACTAGTGATGCAGTGCCTCTTGTTTATTGCCTCATTACTCGCGGCATTTCGCCAATCCCGTATGTGTGCGAACGTGGTGTGTACCCGCATTGAAGTGATTAACAGGTTGTCTTCGCCTTGGCTACGTGTGTGGTATCTGTTCTTTCGTATATGTCCCAAGGAAAATTATTTGACAGCATCGCACACTGTGGTCAACCATAATCATGCTTCCACTTTTCTTTTTTTCAGCCGACACCGTCAGCTGGGTTAGTGATCAAGAATGATACTGTTCTGTAAAATCTAGTGTCATTAACTTCACTGTGGATAAGAGAGAACTCTTTGAGGAGTATTGTTGTGTAAGTAAATACTATGATTCTAGACTATAGGATTGAAATACGAAATGAAATATTAGTTAAAGTGGAAAACGCACAAAATTATTATTTTCACAATGGGCGAGTGTGTCTGAAACATAGTAAAAGCTTGGTTCTAGTTTGACTAGCTATTCCAGATTCTAAAGAATAAGTTGGAGAAGTGTGATCAGTAATTACCGCTATGTGGGCAGATGAAAAAACAGACTCAAGTTGGAAACATTAAGAAAGCTCTGACAACGATAAAAGCATTTTAAGGGCTTCTACAATATGATACCTAATGAAAATAAACCTGTAGAGAAAATATACACCACTACAAAATGCAACTCGAATACCAGTGAGTCTGTACCACCATCTTCAAAGCAAAACTGTTAAATTTATGTTTACATTTATATCCGAACAATATTAGAAATATTGTTGTTAACACCTCATCAGTAATATGGAAGATTATGTGAAAAAAATTTATTATTAAACTTATACTGACAGAAAATATATCGTGCCACTAATTTTAGTTATTTCTTCCTGAATTTTCTTGATTTCCGAAATGTCATGAATGTTGTAAAACGTAATTTAGTAACGCTGTGTACGCAAAAACCCTTCCAATGACTCTTTAACGTTTGTTATGAGTGTTAACCGACTTAATCTGCAATGAGTAGAAATTAAAATGATACACGCGTAAATGCTATATGGTTAATAGGGCTCCCAATCTCAGGATTGTAAGCTCTAACATAAAAATGCCGTTTCATCGCGTTTTCAATCTTCAATATTTGTGTTTATGAAACCTGACTGTAAGATTCTGTGTTGGCAATGTATCTTTCTACACACTCTCATGATTTTCATCAGTCACAGTTGGACGGGATGATTCGTCTCCGGAGCCTTGCAGCAGCAGTATTTCTGGTGCTGGTGACTCAGCTGTAAACGACTGTGACTAGATGTCACCAGCCTGTAAGAACAACAACCTGCTGACACGTCAGTCACAGACGTTCCACAGTCTGCAGGAAGTGCCACTGCAGTAGCCGCAACCGTGTTGGATGCGAGTCATGTCGCCTCTCGCTGACGTCACGTCTGGTGTCACAAGCAGCGCCTGCACCCTAGGACGCAGGGCGAGCCGGCTCTGAGGAGACACAGCCCCCTTCCGTGATCCCTTAGCAGACAGATCAGCATCTGAAATTACGAACAAAGTCCTGTGAGAAACGCAACGAAATTCTAAGACAAAGAATGCACTTATTCGAACAAAATGAAATTCAGAATGGGGACCTCATGTTAGCTAAATTTTTTAAATACAATAGATAAAATATAGAGCATTTCTCTTGCGCAACCAGAACCGATGTTCGTTGATGTATCGCAGTACCTCTCCAGTCCTTAATGTACCGGGTGGCTATAATTAAACTATCCCTGTTTAATACGTTATAACAACGAGACTAATTACCTAACGAGTACCAAACTTAGTAGCATTAATGTCAAGGACATGGGGAAGAGAATGCATAATCAGATCAACTGTATCACTTTCAATGGGCTGCTACGGCACATCATCCCATTACGTACCGGTACCATTACTGCTTCAAAGGGGCTCAGTACGGCGTCCATCTGTATACAGAAGAGTCTGAAAGTGCAGGATTGGACTTTGTTCAGCAGAACGAAGCATGTAGGAATGCTGGCTATCTCTCTTGATATGCTACGCTTTTGATCAGCAAATGTGTGAATGTTCCTCTGGTTAACCCCGTCCTTCAGGTAGCCGCGCAACCAGAAATCACAGGGTCTGAGATCAGATGACCGTGTTGGTCAACCATTTGGAAACTATCGGCTGATAATTTGATCGTTTGCAATGGTGTTTTGGAGAAGCAGGTGAACTTCACGAGCAATGTGCGGTACGGCCCAATCTGGCGTGAAAACTGTTGTGTTCAATGCGTCTCTTTCCTGCAGGGCGAGGATGACGTGCACGCGAAGCGTATCACAGTAACACTGGGCAGCCACACTGCACTTCTTTGCTCCTTGAGCGCCAACCTG
This sequence comes from Schistocerca gregaria, assembly GCF_023897955.1. Lineage (NCBI taxonomy): Eukaryota > Metazoa > Arthropoda > Insecta > Orthoptera > Acrididae > Schistocerca > Schistocerca gregaria. Next base: position 513,221,775 of record NC_064921.1, on the reverse strand, counting down.
TTCAAATACAAATGAGCCGTTGCGGAATGTAGCCATGAAACCACACATTCACGATACAGAGGCACTTCATGCACAGTGACTGGAGGTGAAGATCCTCACACTCGCCCATTCTGTGTGTTCATGTCACCCGTCAGAGAAAAAGGAGCTTCGTCTGTCCATAACATGGTCCAGGGCCAGCCCACGTCAACTACAATTCTTGCGAGAAAGTAAAAAGTAAAGTCAACACGTTGGTGTGCGTCCTGTGGTGTAAGCTGCTCTTCTATATGGATCTTGTACGGATACCATTTGAGAATGGTTCGAAGCACCTTCCGCGCAGTGGACCATCGGATGCTCAACTGTCGTGAAACTGCCTGACGATCGAAAATTGCGCGCAGCGTTGTCTGTCATATTTTGTGACGTCTAAAGTGCACTCATATTGGAAAGCTGCTGTCATTAGCGTAAAGGAAAAGCCACAAAAAGTACAGCGACCATCATTCTGCCAATTAATGGAAATTGTCTACAATTGTTGTAAGAATCCGTTCACTTTTACAATCAAGAGCTAGTTTCTTAATGTGTGTACCCACTGCAACGTACCAGAATCAGTATTGTCGAATTGTGTGCACAAAATATATATACATATATTTTATTTTGAAGACAGGGTAGATCGTCATAGTGTTTCCTTAGGACGACGGTAAGGGCTTTAGATTCGACAGATTTGAGAACAGATTACACTCCAAACTCTATTTTTAGATCTTTCATTGGTAAATCCGAACGACCTGAATTGTGTTCCGCCTGATTTGTGTGCAACCCACATAAATGTCTTGCAGATCCTCCAGCCTCTTTTAGGTTCAGACGTTTCACGACACAAAACTGCAACTAAAGAACAAGATGGAAATTGACACCACTATAATGAAAATAACAGGAAGCACGTTACTGAAGATAACACAGTATTTAACACGTCTAAACTCAAATATATTACATTGAACAAAATTTCTGAAAGCAAGTTCCAATTTGAGAGTCCATAACGAATAAAATTTGTCCTCGACCATGACCTGGGACTCATATCCCGCAAATACTCTCCATTTTTACTAACCTCGTTAGATCTTAAATTTAGTTTCAGTCACGAAAAACTAAGTCTGCACTTATTTAAATCCGAAATGATGTGCCGTAAAGTTATGTATCGGACTGCGATTCGAACCCAGCACATAACTGATTGTTAATTAAGCACATTCAAATGTTAGATATGGAAATTTTTCACCAGTGGTAGGATTGTGGCAAAGGTGTTCCACTTGGTGTTGACTCAGGCTTACACGCCTGTTATTTAGAAAGTCAATCATACTGAATATGAGTTATGTCTCGCTGCTTTCCGTAAGTTTAGCTATAATTATAGCACAGATAATATGTACGGGGTGATTATAATTAAAGTTAAACTTTCAAACCGCTGTAGAAATAACACTACTGGTCAGAATGGCATTAAATTGCAACGGAATGTTATCGGAGAAGGGGGAAAACGTATAGCAGAACAAAACTAAATATTTACAAAATGTAGCTATAGATGTAGCTGTAAGCATCGTAATTTAATAGTGGTCAACTAAAAATAACAGATGAATCATACAACATTGTCTAAGGTGTACGCTTGACGTTAAACATATGCTGTCTACTGTTTTCTGCAACAAGTTGAAGTGTTTCCCGTGTCACGTTCAGAGAGTGTTGCGCAGTTCGTGCCTTCAGTGCAGCTAGGTCTGCAATCGGAACGCTGAACACATCTTCCAGATAGCCCCACACCCAGAAATCCCACGGATTAAGATCAGGTGATCCGGACGGCTAGTCTTTAGGGAAGTGACGGCTGATGATTCTAGAATTTCCGAAATGGCTCTTCAGCAGCTGCTTAAATGGATTTGCAATGTGCGGAGGTGCGCCGTCTTGCTTAAAAATGATCCCATCCACACATCTACACTTATGGAGAGCTGGAATGACGTGGTTGCGCAAAAGACACTCATAGCGCTTACAGGTGACGGTAGAGCTAACAGAACCCCAAGCATCTGACCCTTCGAAAAAAATATGGCCCTATGATAAATGATGCCATAAACCCACACTACACAGTGACCTTTTCAGAATGAAGTGGTACTGGTTGATTTGCGTGTGGATTTTCCATTGCCCATTTCGACAATTCTGTGCATTGACATATGGAAGCAGGCTTCGTCTGTCCACAAAATCTTCCTCGGCCAGTCATTGTCCACTTTCACGCGAGCAACAAATTCTAAAGCAAAGGTCTGTCTTGCTGGCAGTTCGACAGTAAGCAATTCGTGTACGTGGGTAATTTTGAATGAATAGCAAAGAAGGATGTTTGGTAGGATTTTATACACCGTGCTCCCGGGTATGTCTAATGTTCGGGCAATTCTCCGTGCACTGCACGTTTGCACGCCACCACTCGTCTCCTCCTGTATTGCTGTGGCCGCTGCTTCCACTGACGTGGAATCAATTCGTTTCCTCCCTCTACCAGGTTGCACACCAGAAGAATCCGTCTTTTCGAATTTCCGCATCGTTTTCTCCAGACACACGGAGGTCATTGGACCATCGCCTTTTTTCAAACCCTTCAGTGTCCGGAACTTGTGCAGAAGTGTGCACAGTCATCATTCTTGTAATACAGCTTTACAAGCACAGCGCGATCCTGCATTGAGACAGTCAAGGCAAACATCACATACGCGAAAGGAGGATAAGCCGTGTAAACGGCGTGTTTATATCAACTTCAATAGGTCGTGCGCAAGACAGGTGTTTTCATTTACGTATTCTTATTCCATACAGCGCCATCTATTGATCAGTTTTCACACTATTTTTTTGCCATAATTTTTCCCCCTTCTCCGATAATATTAGGTTGCAATTTGACGTTATTGTCACCTGTGGTGTATTTTTACGGCGTTTTGAAAGTTTAACTTTAATCAGAATCACCCTTTAATTGCAGGAAGTATTTGTTGTTTACAACTGTTCTTTTCACACGAGTTTCAGCCCTTTTTTAATGTAGCGTCTGATGTTTCAATGGGTATTGCTCACTTTTTTGGTAAAGATATGCCGTCCTTCACAATAAAATTCTCTCTTCTGGCTGTGGGATTGGTTGTCGTCTTTTTGACCTTATCCTGGATATGCTTTATGCACATGCACAAGCAGGTGGCGCTGCGCTGGCTTTCGGCAGATCAAGGCTAAGTTAGTGCTGCTTAAAATGCAACAGATGGGAGGGTTGAGGGTGAAATCCAAGCCACGCTCTTTCATTAACAAGAAACAGATATTCTTGCACCAGTTGCTTCGTCTTCCCACACTTCGTTGTCGCTATCTTATTAGCTCCCTCACAGCACATGATTACCGCCTGTTGACTATTCAAGATGAGGGACTCAAGCTTTTGCATCAATACTATGCACTATTGTACGCAGTGGATGACACAATCGGTCCACCTTTCGAGATGAGATGGTGAGGTCGATCAAGCCCTCCTGACTTTCCAGGCGGATGAAATGTTTCCTTTTATTGCCAATTCATCATTCCACATTTAAGATGAGATGGTGAGATCGATCAAGCCTAACCTGAATTTTCAGACAGATGAAGAGTTTTCTTTTATTGCCAATTCACCATTCCACAAAACCTGTGGTCTAGACGACCTTCTGAAAGAATTTTATTTACGTTTTAGGCATCTCTTGGGTTCTATCGCTACTTCCATTTTCAACGAGATTTTTTCGCTGGAGAGCTTCAAGGTGGTGAACTTAGAGTCCTGTTGTTAACGGTGAGAAATTACGTATTTTGTTTACTTGAGGAGCGCGCTTAAATGAAGACAAACATTAAGTTTTGCAGCTTCAAGGACTCTGTCCTTTCTTGGGGACGTCTTGTCAATTGACATACACTTTGGTTGTGTATTCTGATCGTTCCCATTGAACATGGTGGCTCTGAATTGGAAATCTGTTACTGACAAAATTCAGGGCGGTGTAGTGGAACAGGAACTACGCTTACTTACCATTGTGAAGACGATTATTGGATACCTAAATTTTGTGCAGGACTTATTACATCAGACAGAACCTTCCTCTTCCCAGAATGGTATCGCATAAGTTGCGGCAACTGTCATGCCGATTTATCGGGAAAGGCCATATGTCTGAACTACGTTACGAGATTCTGACGAAGTTGCACGTGGAAGGAGGCTTGCCCCTCTGAAATATCACGTGCAAGGGACCTGCATAGTAAGTCTGAAGCATGATACAGATTGATAACAGTGAACTGCATACTGCCGGACACTACTCTTGACTTTCGTTCACGCAGAGTCTTATGACGAACGTCACATTGTTGTCAAATTGCGCACGCTCAAGAATTTTATGTTGCGCTAAACTGGCAAGTAATGACGACACGATTCCCGCTTGCTCGCAGGTACAAGGTAGTCTGCCCTAATCCCTGTGACCTATTATCATCACCTGCTCTTAGGTAGGTTGTATAGACCAACATCAGTTTCCCGATTACCGTGAAGGAAGTGGGTTTCGTTTGCTGCAAAGTCATTAATGAGCTGACACCTGCTAATTAATGTCTACATAGAATGGACTTAATGACACGACTAAGCTGCATGCTGTCGATGTGGTCCCTTGGACACGCTTCTGCATAGATTTACCTGCAGTGGTCATGAAGCGAACTGTCTCTGGCTGCGGAATCAGCTTAGTTTGCTCACCAGGAATTCTTTCACGGTTTATACCACCGACCTCACCCTGCAGCTGAGTCCCTCCTTCTTTACGAGATCGAAGACTAATTCCGTGATATGGTTAACTGTTCATTTTCTACATGTTGCTGCTGCTGGGGTGTGTGCGTGGGGGAGGAGGGGGAGTTGACTTCTGACATTTTTAGCAAGACATGTTTACTACGTATCAGGACGCCTCGAAACTGCCACTTTGTCGGAACAAATTTGCTAACACATTAATTCCCGTTTTTACCGGACAGATTATGGGTTAAAATGATAAGCGGATGTGATCATCTTATAGAGATATTAAGGTTTCCTATTGGAATATATGACCCTTATCATTTCGTGTTTCTATCTTTGGGAAGATGCTTCGGCGACTGTGTACTGTGTTACACACACGAGAAGGAAAAACCGCGTTCAGACACGTGTTACGTCCTTCAGCTGTTTCGTGCTATAGTTTCAGTTGAAAAATAAATGAATGCCGGTGCGGGCTAGATAAAAAAATAGCTGACTGGCAACCTAACCAGTGCGAGAGAGGGAAGATACTTCAGCTCCTCTTTCTAACCTCACTTGAGACCTGGGTAATATGTGAGCTTTTTATGTGTCATATTCCAAAATTTGTTAACCTGGTTTCTTTTAGGGTTTACTGTCACTGCTAGATTTATATGTTCTCGTGGTACTCCAGGTATGCTTCTTGGGTAGGACACAGGTCATCACATGGACAAAGACGATATCGATGTTAAAAGTGTGTAATATCGTAATTGTGCTTGACATTTTGAGTAGGTTGTGTTGGGAGAGCCAAATTGCTTTATTAGACTTTCGTTGAAGCGTTACACGATAAACTGTAACAAATTTTTATAAGAACACCAATTTTTACATCGCTTCTCGTTGCTTAACTGTATGAAATAGAAAAACACTAGAGAGAAATCAGTAAAACATTTTCTCACTTTCACTAAAGCAATCTCATAATTCTCAGACAGTTTTTGGATTACGCATCTGTAGAAAGTCACGTATTCAGAGATAAGGATGTTTTGAACCCAATTTAAAGCGCATCTTCGTCCAAAACAATTTTCTTGATGGTTGTTCGAAGTGCAGCGAGAGAGGTAAATGTCTGGGAGCACAAGAATAAGTGAAGTAGGGATTTGCTGCCAAGTTCGTGGATATGTTCCGCAGTCAAATCAGCAGAGTGTAGATGGTCGTTCTCATCCACTAGTATATTTGATGCAGTTTCCTTGGTCGTTTTTAGAGTTCCCTGCGGCAATCGGGAGAAAAATCACCTTTATAGGATCACTTTGCTGTCTGTCTGTCCGACTGTTCAAAACCCTTTTCCTCGAGAGCGGTTAGACGCATCAAGCTAAAATTTTTCACATACTACGGCCTGCAACCCATTGACGGCGTAAAAAAATAGAAACTTCTAACTCAATGTAATCCGAAGTCACTGTCATTTACGACACACATTTTGATCCACCAAAACCAACTCATCAAAACCTGTAGAATACTTTACGTTGGATCAAGAAATTTGGCAAGAAGCAAATTTCAAAGTAAAAAAAGGAAAAAATCTAAAAATTGTTAATTTATAATTATATTACTCTAAATTTTGTATGTCATTTGTTATCTGATTGGGCCGGCCGGGGTGACCGAGCGGTTCTAGGCGCTACAGTCTGGATCCGCGCTACCCCTACGGTCGCAGGTTATAATCCTGCCTTGGGCGTGTATGTGTGTGATGTCCTTTGGTTAGTTACGTTTAAGTAGTTCTACGTTCTATGGCACTGATGACCTCAGATATTAAGTCCCATAGTGCTCAGAGCCAGTCCCCTAGAACTTAGAACTACTTAAACCTAACTAACCTAAGGACATCACACACATCCATACCCGAGGCAGGATTCGAACCTGCGGCTGTAGCAGTCGCGCGGTTCCGGACTGAGCGCCTAGAACCGCTAGACCACCGCGGCTGGCTAATTCAGTCGAAAGATACGGCCATTTATGTAACAAAGTTTAACACAAACTCACTCATCAAAACCTGGAGGGTATTACACATGTTTAAAGTTTTTACGGGACCCTCAGTGGCGCGATTCCTACTCGACAATTTTTCTTTTATGCCGACAGATGCCAACTGCGATGGACGAACTTTGTAAAATTATATTTTGTTGGCCCACACTGGATTTTGCTTAAGATAATTTCCTGTTAGGATAAACAATTATTTTCTTTTTATTAAGTTAACACGATCCTACTTGCAACGAGCGAGCCATTTTCTGACATGATTTCTTCCATGCACTTTCTCTGTACACAGCATAAATGTTTACAACTGCCTCTGCTGCCTGGAGCGCTCTATTGAACACGAAAGAGAACAAAATGTCGTAAATTTTAGATATTTTTCCTCTTCACAAACGTTTTCTAAATCTTAAACAACATTCCTCATAACTTTCAGCTTTGCCACATCCAGTAAGTTACCGCAACTTAAAAAAAACTACAGTTGATAAATATACTTATAGCAACCTAAGCAACAAAACGCAAAACAAAACTCTATAAACGTATTCATCAATCTACTATTTTCGGGCAGACATTGTCTGCAGTGGTAGATTGACACACTGTACGCATAGTGATCACAATACAGTTGCCTACACAATTACATCAAACGAAATGCGGATTTCATAAGCAGGACTGATTCTGCTTTGCGTGTACACTGAAGCACGTTTGTCATTTGACCACTAATACATTCAGCAGCACAGCAGCTCAAACGGAAAGCAATAGTTCATATACAAATTTCGTACTGTACCTATCATGTTGCCAGTTCGTGCAGATGGCCGTTACCTAATTTCATTTCAGTGACTATATTGAAGGCAGCTGCTGGATGATTGCGTGGACGAACAAAAAAATGAATCTTGGAACAGACTGTAATCCACCTTTAGTGAGCCAGAATTCTGATCCAGTGTGGAGCACTATTCGTGAAGACAAAAAAAAATTGCGACTGGCAGATGTTCTGTTCAGTGATCGTTTGGAACCAACGCCGGATTTTTGCTTAGGGTCTGGTTTACACATCATGTCACTATTTTTAACAACCATGAAAAGAACGTACTCACCTCTGGTAACTTCAAATGTACACTGTAGGTTTCCACTGTTGTCCATATCCACATTAAATATGATGTCCCTTCGATACCAACTTGAGGAGAGTCGGTATAGCATGGTCCATGATAGAGGCAGAAGTTGCGACAAGTAGAATGTGTATAATCAGAAAGCGTTCTTACACCAGAAACGTTATTTTTATTAATAAACCAATCGTAACGTAAGGTCGCAGGGCGCTTACTCTTACTCTTTTTGTACTTGAAATGGAAATATTGGCGCAGAGCTGAGACTCGAACTCAGATCTCCCCTCTCACGGTATTTGCCCCCTTACGGGATGATACAATTCCATTGTTTAGTTGTTTTCCCAGGATAAACTCCTCGAGATTTCGACAATAGGCGGGTGTCTTGAGTTTGAATCCTAATGCGGCACAAAATTTCTCATTGTATCACTAGCAAACCTGGTAATGCTTCGCAAGCGATAATTATATATGGGAATTGCAGAGTGAACCAAAGCAAAGTAGTCGGACATGGAGGAGATATGGAAAGACAGGAACTGTCGATGACCCAATTCGCTCAAGCCGCTCAAGGGCTACTACTGCAGTGGATGACCGCTACCTACGGATTATGGCTCGGAGGAACCCTGACAGCAAAGCCACCATGTTGAATAATGCTTTTCGTGCAGCCACAGGACGTCGTCTTACTACTCAAACTGTGTGCAATGGGCTGCATGATGCGCAACTTCACTCCCGACGTCCATGGCGAGGTCCATCTTTGCAACCACAACACCGTGCAAATTATGCACATCTTGTGAATGACTTCCTCCAGGATGTTCTCCAGACATGAACCGTATCGAACATGCCTGGAATAGATTGAAAAGGGCTGTTTACGGGCGACGTGACCCTCCAACCACGCTGAGGGATATACGCCTAATCGCCGCTGACGGGTGGGGAAATCTGGACCAACAATGCCTTGATGAACTTGTAGATGCCGGACGCGGTGGTCTAGCGGTTCTAGGCGCTCAGTCCGGAACCGCGCGATTGCTACGGTCGCAGGTCCGAATCCTGCCTCGGGCATGGATGTGTGTGATCTCCTTAGGTTAGTTAGGTTTAAGTAGTTCTAAGTTCTAGGGGACTGATGACCACAGATGTTAAGTCCCATAGTGCTCAGAGCCATTTGAACTATTTTTGAACTTGTAGATAGTATGCCACGACGATTACAGGCATACATCAAAGCAAGAGGAGGTGCTGTTGGGTATTAGAGATACCAGTGTGTACAGCAATCTGGACCACCACCTCCGAAGGGCTCTGAGTGTGGTGGTACAACAGACAATGTGTGGTTTTCATGAGTAATAAAAAGAGCAGAAATGAAGTTTATGTTGATTTGTATTCCAATTTTCTGTACTGGTTCCGGAACTCTCGGAACCGAGGTGATACAAAACTTTTTTGATGTGTGTATACTATACATATATATTTGTCAAACTGATATTTTGTTGTGAAAACATGTGACGGCAGAACTATAAAACTGAAGGCAATCTTTGTGATATTTTCATGCCAAAAATACCGTTACGAACCACAATTACGAACTACAGATAAGAAAAGAAAATCGACCAAATCGGTCGAGCCGTTCTCTCAACTAGTTATCTTTCAATCTTTCACACCAGAATTTAATCTCCGTCTTTTCCTGTGGATTTTCCAAAACTTTGCTTCATACAAACCGTGTCCTGATAATAACGAACAAGAAAAAAAAAGAATAGATCAAGTCAGGTGATGATCATTCATACATGCTGGAATCGAGTTATATTTATACATATATCAAGCCGTCGCATGCGCTCACCAAACTATGAGTGAAAAATAATTACGATTTTTACTGTGTCTTCTTGTGTTGTCAGACATATAACTTTTCGCCACATCATTTCAGGTTGAAGCATGTCATTCCTAATTATCGGAAAAAAAAATTCGGCAGTTAACATCTATTCGTGGCGGTCAACAGCGATGATACCTGCGAGTTCGACTCCCAGTCACCACTGAACTTTTCGTCGCGATAATTTCAGTTCGAAAATACGCATTTTTCACTCCTGCCGAAACACACTGAAGTTTAGCATCTGTTCAAGGCTAGAAAACATCGACGACATATGCCGGGTTCGCATCCGGTAAGACAAAACTTTTTCGTCTCGTCATTCCACTTTCAGTCATCCCCAAACGGTAAAAAATTTCCATATCTAATTTTTGAATGTGCGTAGTTACAAATCGATTAGGCGCTAGGTTCGAATCCTAGTCCAAAGCATAACTTAACGGCTCATCACTTCATGTTTCAACATGTGCACGGAGTTATTTGCGATTGAAATCATATTTATGATCTTAAGTGATTCGTTAATAGGGAGACGTTATTGGATAGGAGTCCTGGGTCCTGGTCATGTACAAAACTTTTCGTTACGGAATTTCAAATTGGAACTTGCGTTCAGAATTTTTATTTATTGTAATAAATTTCGTAAATAATGCACATTAATTTCTTTTATTTACATGTTCATCCTTTACGGTCCTTCAGTATAGTCTCCCTGGTTCTCTATGACAGAATCCCAAAGTCTCCAAAGCTCTATTTTTCCATACAGGACATCACTTCTTTTCACATGTCGAATAGATCGGGGTAACGATGATAGAAAGCTGTTCTTGAGAAAGATATCGAAGTGCACGCATAGGTCTTTTTCAGATTCGGGAACAAGCCTAAGTCTGGTGCCCTTATGTCTGAGATAGAGGGAGGATGCAGCAATACTTTCCACACGTATTCGCACAGTTTTTGGCCTATATCATTGCCATAGAGAATGAGTGGCCCATCCTTGGGCAACTAAGGTCGGGTTTTGTGCATTTTTCTTCGCAGATTTTATTTGAAGTTACGATAAAACACTGCTGTCGCTCTTGTTCCACATGGGATTTTATCTGTCATGATGATTCCTTGGCGATCATAAGTAAGAATCATAATTTACTTGAGACTGAGCGCGTCGAAATTTTTAGGACGATGGGAATCTGAAGCTTCCCGTTCATTGGATTGTGATTTCAACTCCGGTTCAAAGTCTGTAATTCACGTTTCATCAGTAGCAATATTTCGACACCAGAATCGTTGATCTCTAAGGTCGAATTCTTGTTTGAGTATAAATATTCAAATATCCCTCCGTCAACGTCTGTGCATTTGTGCATTCTTGGGAGAACATGTTGCGTATCTAAGTGGCCCTGCACGTTCGCTAATGAGGACAGCAGCCTCCACGATGCGATCTAGAAGTCCATCTCGCGTATGTCCCTTTCGATTGGACACGTCAGACGTCGTCCATTCCCTCAATCAAAAATGTAAAGGTGTAATGCCTGGCTATTATGGTTGCCAGTTAATTGTACTATCACAACCAATCCAATGATAAAAGCAAGACACTTACGTACGAGCCACTAACACGGAAGCAATATTGACCTTCCTCCCAAGACCATATTTACATAGGTATTACGTGGAACTTATTAACCTTTAAAAACTCTGCTGAGATAAGTGATTTAATGTTAAACTCATGTGTTCGCAAATGTCAGGAAATACCACATAAAATGGATGAGAAGGGTTTTACCTGTGATATCACAATATGACGCTCATCGCCGCACGTGCAGCGATTGGGCTTGGGAGCGAAAGGATGACTGAACGATGTGGTACATGTATTCGAGCAAACTGTGCCAATTTCAAACTCCTTTCGTAAATGTAGTCTATTGTAATCGTAGAAGTTACAAAATTATCATTCTCACTGAACCAAGTTAAAGTTATTATTTTTGTATTTCTTTCCTTCTGTCACTATTTGTACAGACATTATTTGGCACAGAAAGCATAGTTCATTTACTGGTAACGACGTAATTCGGGAACTGATACTCAGTTATTTGAAACGCAATACCGTAGTTTTCCTTGTTCTGTACTTTGAAATAAACCATTGGGGACAGCGAGACCGGTAAGTAACATATAATAAACCTTACTCAGTGTAAACACATAACTGCCTAATGAAGTGAAAAACATAATGCGTGCCAGACGCAAGAATTGAATCTTGTGCTCCACGTTGTAAAGCGTCGCACAGGGCGCAAAGTCATAGCGATGTGAATACTTGGCTTTGGTTTTGATGATCAAATGCGACGGATCGATAGGTTCAACCACTGGCACTTGAGGTAAGGGACGTCATCTGATGATGCCATGTTCAACATTTGTCATCGACTTTTCGGGCATTTTCGGACATCTGCGATACCATGTGTCTATGTCAAATTACGGGCTTGACTCAGCGTCATCTACATTACTTTTGAGGTTTTCAGACGGTAATAAGAATCAGCCTATGTATGTGAGCCGCTGAGAGACAAAATGGTATTAATCAGTTTTTCCCGCTTCTGAGAAATGGATGATTTTTCCTTTCTTTTCATGTAAATTCGGGCTTTACAGTAATTCGTGATTCATTTAATGAAATGGACGAACGAAATATTATAATTACGTTTACTAGAGACATTTTAGTCATTTTTACTTTAAATTCCTTTTTACAATCCCTAAAAGTTGTATTAACGCTTTTGATTTAGAAATTTACTCATTGTGATAGGTAAAGTGGCATGCATAAAGAGTTTTATTACTCCTTCTATAAACGTTTTGGTGAATTTAAATACCTGAGAAGGGATATGCTGTCTTTTAATCTCCATGATTGCAATTTTTTTTATTCAAAATAAACATAATGTGATACATTAAATGTGAGTCCGCACCTATGCTCACATTCTGAAATTTCCTCTCACAAATTGAGTTAAAATAATTGCATTATTGTTGTTAGTTACTAGAATGCTATCTACTGAGTCCGTCCAATAGTTCAGCAGTGCGTTCATCTACGGATTATAAATAAATTGTTGTTTCTAAAAGTCGAAATTTCTTAAAATGGAGTTCTTGTCACGCTGATATATAAAGAGGGTTTATAATGGAGCATGTCTGTGTACTCGATTTTACTGTCCAGATCATCTTCCTCTGTAAAATGATCCATATTACTGAGCCGAACTTGCAGTTGTCAGTTGGTTGAAGAAATCGTGGTGCACCGAAAGGATGTACGGGAGAAGTGTCATCACGTCTGTCTTTTTCGCCTCTGTGACATGTCGCTCAGCACTGTTGAGAGGGACGAGTTTGATGGTTTTCGTATTTAATGTGAAACATCACTCCTTCATTCGTGCAGGCCTTAACCTAGACTTCAACATGGAGTACAAACGTCCCCTTCCTATGGGACCAAACTGCTTAGATTATCGGTCCCTGGACTTACAAACTACTTAATCTATCTTAAACCAACTAAAGCTAAGAAGAACACACACATTCATGCAAGATGCAGCACTCGAACCTCTGACGGGATAAACTACTCGAACCGTGGCAAGGCACCATAGACCATGTTGCTACCCCACGTGGTACAATGCCAGTACTTCCTAGCACTGTTAAAATGACTTTTTGATTTTTGAAGCGTAAATAAAGGCTCCACATAATAACAAGACCACGTGGCTTTGACACTTGAGTTATATCACTATTCACGCAAACGCACTTCACTCTTGCGTGAGAGGAAGAATTCATTTGGAGTTCTCAAGTGGCTTAGGTGGGAGTTACCGTTATACCACTTCTTCACAACAAATTTCCGTACATTGTGAGTAAAGTGAGTGGTATAGGTCAAAAACTAAAATTATTAGACTTAGACCACTTTGGTTCTCCGTGAGTCATATATGGTTGTAATGGTTTTAAAAGCAGATACTTTTGCTGGTGACTGAGGAAGGTGTATAGAATGACATGAGACTGATGGCCCTGTAGTTTGGTCCCTTTACTCTCCAATCCATACAACCGGAAGAACATGACATCACTCTTTACTTAATTTGCAGACCGACAATGCTATTAGGAGTAGTATGCTTTTTAGATTGGTTAGTACCTCTAAGCACATCTTGGAAGAAGACGTTGCTCCAGCGCTCTTAATGTCTACATCCTCCTAATTTCTCAGAGAATTGTTTTGACTTTTCTATATTATGAATTTTGCTCATTCGATGAGCCCTTCCTTTTCGTTTTCCTGCAAGCGTTTAGCTTCAGCTTCACAGCACTTCACTTCCTGATGAATTTATTATTAAGTGACCTACGACGCTGTATTTCCTTCGTTACTGATTTTTTTTCTTTCGTTGATTCCTTAATATAATTCTTTTGCTGTCCTAGATTCAGTCGGAAGTACTTACCTTCTACCTGTATTCGTGTATCCTTCTATGATAGTCTTTTCTTAGAGACGTGCATTCCTTTTGAGCTCAATGATCTGCTATATCTTCAACTATGTGAGGTTCTGCACGCGCAGAGAACTTCAAATTTACGAAATCATTTCTCATTATTTCAGTACCCTAATTCCTTATGCACTGCTTCTTCCTGATGGTTCTTTTAAACTTCGGCCCACTCTTGATTGCTATTAAATTGTTCTATAAATATAAATCGCCCCTTAGGTCACCCTGCTCTCCAATACCTGATTTTTAGTTCTCAGTCTGATCATGACGCAATAAAGTTAGTGACTTACCGAGTAACCGGGACTCTTAGAAGTATACATTCTTCTATTGTGATTCTTGACCAGTGTATGTGCTATTACCTGCAGATATTTACTGCAGAATCAAAGGAGTCTTATCCCTCTCCCATTTGTTTTACCGAATGACCAATAAGTAATGACTGTCTACGTGAAGCTTCTCCGACTGCTAACTAGAATGTGCCGAGTTCAGTTCTAGCCAATACCTGGATTACAAATAAAAACCATCAGCTATGGTGGCCGAAAACTTCAGACATAAGAAGTCGCCCTAATTCTATCAGTGGCTCAGCGAAGACAGCAAGTGAGTAGATACAGCTTCAGGATTCTGACCTACTCTGGATGTGGGAAACTCGGTAAAGACGGAGAAACCAGCAGTAATGAATGGTATGAGGATGCAGAAGGTAAGACACATAATAAGAATCCACAAAATATATCTCCTGCAGCGGGAAACTGTCTATATTTCTACATTGGCAAGTAATCTTAATCCTCAGATTAGGATATCCGGAAGTTGACTGTCACAGGAGAGGAGGCCACGAGAAGGAGGATGAAAATCAAACAACGCTGTAACACACTGCAGGTCGGAGAGTGGAATGTCAGAAGTTTTATGTGGTAGGGGAAATGTAAAACCTGAAAAGGGAAATCCAAAGGCTCAGTCTAGACTACCAGGAGTCAATGAAATGAAATTGAAAGGACATATCTGGTCAGATGAATATAGGATAACATAGTTAAGAAAGAAGTATAAAGTAGGAATGATTTGCAAGGAATGGGAAGATAGCGCAAAGATTGGAATACTCTGGCCATTGGTAGCATTATTTTCAGCAGAAGCTACAGCAGACCAACACCTCCAGCAAAAGTTCACTTATATATGCTGACATCACAAGCAGAGGCTGAAGAAACGGAAAATATGAAGACACAGCCCAGATAACACAGTATATAATGAAAAATGAAAACCTAATTATCATGGGAGATTTGAAAGCTATAGAAGGAGAAGGAACAGAAATTAGTAAGTGACCACAAGTAAAATACTTTTTCAAAACCAAATTACATGTATCAGAAACGTTTAGATGAAACTATTTTTTTTTACAAACACACAACATTTTTCTGTCTTGTCCACACGTTATTATTTCTTATTACTACTTAGGCTTTTTACCTAGATGACATCATCAGATCTGTCTTTATTGTGATTTCATTCCCATGCCTCATAAGGACAGGTGAGGGCTGTCAGCGACACAGTCTGGTGCTCTTCATCTGAGTAACATGACAACTAATACAAGGATATGTTACATATAAGGCGATAAAAAAGGGGACATAAAACAGAGTAAGGGGAGATAATGGAGGTAAAAAAACACTGACATGGAGACGCTCATAGGGCACAATTAAAAAAGTCGACATAAAGTTAAAAAACACAGTTGGCGATTCGTAGAACACAAAAAAAGACACTGAAGTCACATGTACAAGTTAAAAGTTGGCCGCAGTATTAAAAACACTCCAGAACAACACACTTTAAACCCACTTGGAGCACACACGATGAAGAATAAAACTTCCAGGTGGGACGTGCCGAGGGAGAGGCCGGAGAGGAGGGTAAAGAAGGAGAGAGCAAGTTGCATCAGGGGGGGGGGGGGGGGGGATCAAAAGAGTAGAGCCGTCAGCGGGTGTGCCGAGAGGCAGGAGGCGGTGGGATAGGAGACGAAGAGGGAAGACAAGGCAGGAGGGAATGCAGAGACACTGAAGGGGAGCACAGGAGAGGGAGGCGTAGTAGGAGGGGAAAGCCGCTCAGGAGAAGGGAGGGAGGAGAGGGAGCCCTGAGGAGGAGACAGGAGGAAGGTAGGGTTAGAGTTGGTAGGAAGGGTAGATACCAGGGCGAAGCTCATCATCCGGGAGGAGTAGGTGTCGGAAGTTGTGCTGGGAAAGGAGGCGGAGGGTGGACGTTACAGTAAACATGTATAGTGGTTACTAAGGAAAACACATCGCACTATGAATGATTTTAAGACAGCTGTTCTTATACTATTAAGTGCTTCAGCGTGTCCTGATATATCACGAAAAAACGATAAACCGATCGAAGAGCCATCACAACCAGATACAGTAATACTGTGGTCTACTAATACGAAGTGGAAGTACACATTGTGGTGTCACCGCCAGACACCACACTTGCTACGTGGTAGCCTTTAAATCGGCGCGGTTCGTTAATATACGCCGGATCCGCGTGTCGCCACTATCAGTGATTGCAGACAGGTCTAGAGAGACTCCCTAGCACTAGCCCCAGTTGGACAGCCGACTTTGCTAGAGATGGTTCACTGCCTACATACGCTCTCATTTGCAGAGACGACAGCTTAGCACAGCCTTCAGCAACGTCATTGGCTACGACCTAGCAAGGCGCCATATTCAGTTACTATGTCTTCTGAACAGATAATATTGTGGCTCATTTACCGTCAAGAGCGACTTTCATCATTAATGGATTAAAGTTAAGTATCAAACTAATTACGTCCGCTTTCTGAATTCTAATTCCTTGTCATGTTCCAGACCTCACATCAATATAGTTCTTCCCTCCTCACGCCAGCTTGGGTGAGCTAAAACGCGTGCATTTCGGCCTCCATAAGTAACACGGTGTTGGCTCGTCTGCCAACCAATCACATATTGACAGCGAGACAGTCGCCTGCAAGAAGGAAAATTATTCGGCCGCTATGAGATGGCACGCAACGCACAACAACAGCTCACTCTATTTCATTGATGACTGATAAGTGCAAACATGAATAAAACAAAAATATGACAAACATACTTTCCATTCTTTTTAATATATTAAGTAATCATCAAAAGACAATTCTATGTGGATAAATACATGCGAATTTGTATGGCTCTCGTGATATTTTAACAAAAATTGCCTAACATAAGACTTTTATCAAGTATAACTTACCATCCCAGCACTGGCGTGTCTCAAGGCTCCGTCCTTTCCCCTCTTCTCTATCTCCTGTATATTGCAGATATGCCTAAGCCTCCCCTGCCTGTTCACCTCCTCTTTTCTGATAACACAGCCTTCCTGTCTCGCTATCCTACCCTTCAACGGTCCCAATGTACCCTTCAAACTCACCTCGACCAGTTCACCACCTGGTACAACCAGTGGTTCCTTCGCATAAACCCTTCCAAGACCCAGGCAATCATCATAGGTCATACCATCATTTCCTTCCGGTTCACTATTTTTACCTTACCATTTATGGTCGTCCTGTCCACGTCACTACTACACTGAAATACCTGGACTCCCCATCTCCTTACACTTCAACACAAAGCCCACAACACTCTGCCTCCTGAAACACCTGTGTGGCTGGGGATGGAGACTGCATTCTTCCACCATCTTTTACACCTACAGATAATTGATTTGTGCCATCCTTTGTTATGCCAGCGTCGATTATATTTCTGCCCTTCCCAGATTCTATAAAGCCCTCCAGATATACATATGGCAGTAGTATCATCTACATAAGTTATAAAAGTGTAGTTCATTGGTGGAACTGTCATTTGTTCTCAGGTGATTCCGACATGATTATTGCTGGACGAAAGAAATTAAAAGACTTTGAAAGTAGTTCAACAGACTTCGTAACTGGAGCTAGACGCACAGGACACTCCCTTTCGGAAACCGTTTGGGAATTCAACAGCCTGAGGCCCACAGTGTGAAGATTTCAGTCGACAAGAGCTGATGGTAGGTTTCGAGTGTGCGTCAGGGCCCCAGTGAAGCCATTGACCCTAGTTGTCATCAAGGCACTGTGCAAGCTGGCGGTGGGCCCATGACGGTGTGGGCTGTGTTTACATGGAATGAACTGAATCCTCTGGTCCAACTGAGCCGACCATTAACTGGAAAACGGTATATTCAGTTACTTGGAGGCCATTTGCAGCCATTCATGGACTTCATATTCAGAAATAAGGAAGGTATTTTCAGGGATGACAGTACGCTATGTCATCAAGCCACAATTGTTCGTGATGCTTTTAAGAACATTCAAGACAGTTTGAGCGAATATGGCCATCCAGATCGCTCGACATGAATTTTATCGAACATTTATGGAACGTAATCGAGAAGTCAGTTCGTGCATAAAATCCTGCATCGGCAACACCTTCGGAATTGTGTACGGTTATAGAGGCAACATGGCTCAGTCCTTTTGAAAGGTACTTTCAACGACGTGTTGAGTCCACGCCACTACGAGTTGCTGCGCTACGCGTGGTAAGAAGGATTCCGACACCATATTAGGTGGTATCCCACGACGGATGCCACCTCATTGTATGCACTACCTCAATTTCTATTAGTATGAAATCAAGCTTTTTGATTAACTTTTCATAGTGATTTATCAATGCGAACACAGTGTGGACATGCGTTCACAGTGTGGATCATGGTACGCAGAGATATATTTAGTTTTGGTCGCGGTTTGCATTTCGTGTCATTTTCTTTCATCTTTAAGCTTTCTGTACAACCTCAATATACCACATCTCTTAAAACTATTACCCATTGCTGCCTATGGAAATATATTTAATTCACAGTCAATAGCCAGATTATCAAGATATAATTTGAGAAGTCTGTTGCTATCAGTGAAATTATGTCGAAAGGCAATGTACAACTATACAAGATATAAGTAAAAGAAAGTTCATTACAGTATCTTCAACAAGTATGTGAATACACTCCTAAAGCTAGGATTTTTTCATACTTTTATTTGTGTCTATTGAATGTACTTAGAGTTTCGCTGCTGGGAACGATTCCAGACCGTTGGTTCCAGCTCCTTGTAATTTTATGTAAAAATTTTCTTCTAACTGTATGAAAATACGTTAAATCAAGCATTAAAGGCAGTTCTTCTACCACATGCAGTATACTTCTCTTCTATTTGTCTGTCTATTTTCGATTACTTGGTCTGTATTTGGTTTTAAGGAAACGTACTGGAAACCAGTTCTACCTGAACCTGGTATTTGTGTCATCAAACAATTGCTACCGTATTCAGATATTAGTTGCACGGAAGTGTTTTACATTTTCCAGTCTATTGAAATTACAGGCGTCTTTTTAGTGAGAACAGTCCGTCGAAAAGTGCTGTATTGGCCCTAAGGTAGAACATAGGAACTCTTTTTACATTCCTAGAAATAATAATTTCCACAGAGGTAGTGGTGCTTACTGTTAATATAGTAAAATATTATTACCAATTTCTTGTAAAGTTGTTTATGGGTAATGAAAAACATGTGTTATAATTTTTCATTGCCACCTTCATCTGATACAAAAAAGGAATGGAATTTCAAGATTTGTCAGACACCCAAATAAAATGAGCTAAATTATTTAATTGATCCTCAATAATATTGAAAGACTGAAAGAAGAAGAAATCCGAGTTCTTCATCTGTGCAACTCGCATCTTTACACAAACACGAGAAATAACCCAATGAACTTCGTTCCCAATATTCATAAACGACCAGATAAACACGAGCTGCAGAGTATGGACTCTGAAATGTGAAACTAACACCTCACATACAGCAAGTGGTGACACATTTGCGCTCTGCGCCGACAGCACGGGACAAAGGCAAGGAAGCCAATCATCAGAATTTCAGGAAGCGAATGATAAGAGCACGAAGTGCTCTTTTCTCTACTCTAGCTCACTTTCGATGGGGTTGCAATCTTATAACCAATGTGACGGAAGTAAATGTGTCTTGAAGCATGAAAATAGAGAGAAATGCTGCAAAAGTTCTCCAGACATGGCGTACAAATGCTCATTTACTGTTTACTTGATTGGTAGCGACTTTGAACAGCCTTGTACATTTTGGTTGACGAACCACTCAAACTGTCTAGAGGGGGGAGACAATTCAAAGGACTGGCTGAAACTAAAATACTCTTGCGACGCTGCTGTGTTTGTCAAGTGTTGTGTGTATGGAGAGGTAGAATTCTTGTTGGCATCCATGCTAAATAGACACTAGCTCTATGTCAAGAGGGGACTTGAGGGGTAAGGCAGCCGTCAGGAATTAATTCCTGGAAACCGCAGCTTCAGACCTCGAGAAGCACCTCAGGATGCACCGATGTCTGGAGCACAGCAGTGACCATAGTTAGTCCCTGAATCCGTTTCCTGGAGTGAGAACCTTTCAACCACCTCCCAGTAGTCTCCACCGCCAACTTTAAATTTGGAATTAAATGTAATTGAACTGATACAGAGTCATTGAGCAATATGTACCAGTCATGTCACAGAAAGTTTCGGCAATTAATAGTCCGCTCAGGGGAATGTGATTCTGTTGTGTAAACATTACTACGAGGGTCACTCCAAAAGAAATGCACAGTATTTTTGTAAAAATATTTTCATTCTGCATTCGTGAAAGTATTACAGTGTGTAGATACATCCTTCCCGCTTGTTTTCAAACTTAGTTCAACCTGTTCCCGTGAGTGGCGCCGTCACGGCATGTCTTCAAGATGGCTGCTACACTTGACATTCGTCAGCAGCAACGTGCTGTCATAGAATTCTTATGCCATGAAAACAAAACAGTGCGAAACATCCACAAGAGGTTAAAAAGGTGCATGGAGATGCTACTGTCGATCGCAGTACAGTCAGTCGGTGGGCAAGCAGGTTACGTGATGAAAGCGGGCACGGCAATATTGAGGATTGTTCTCGCAGCAGCAGGCCTCGTACTGCACACACTCCAGACAATGTGCAGAGACTTAACGAATTGGTGACTGCTGACAGACACATCACAGTAAACGAATTGTCACGCTACGTTGGGATAGGGGGAGGAAGTATTTGCAGAATACTGAAAGTGTTGGCGTTAAAGAAGGTTTGTGCCAGGCTGGCTCCCAGGATGTTGACAGTGGCTCACAAAGAAACAAGGAAAACGGTATTCAGCGAACTTTTGGAACAGTACGAGAATGTTGGAGATGAATTTCTTGGAAGAATTGTGACAGGTGATGAAACATGGCTCCATCATTTTTCACCAGAGTCGAAGAGGCAATCAATGGAGTGGCATCATGCAAATTCACCCAAGAAAAAAAATTCAAAACCACACCTCTGCTGGAAGAGTGACTATAATCTCTTTGGGAAACTGAAAGACTCTCTTCGTGGAACAAGGTGGGAAGATGATGACTCCCTTGAAGACAGTGGCTCCAACAGGTTGGTCCAGAATTTTACCGTGCGGGTATACAGGCACTGGTTCCAAGATGGAGCAAGGCAGTTAAGAGGGTTGGAAATTATGTGGAGAAATGAAAATATTGTTCCTAAAGAATGTATATACACACTGTAAAACTTTCAAACATGTAGAATAAAAGATGGGTTTAAAAAAAAAAGTAGTGTACATTTCTTTTGGAGTTACCCTCGTATTAACTCTTTTATCAGCAGTGACACTGAAGTAAATATGAGTGTTCATAATGAAAAAACGTAGGTGTTCATACTTTTCATTAAAATACTCGAGAAATGTGCTCAAACTGAAAACCAAGAGGGCTGGAATAAACAGTATGACTGGATTAGTAGAGTCGTAATTTGTCGTTGCTGTTAATTTATAACATGTTCTACATTACTGAAGGAGAATGAGATGGGAATTGCGGGTCACGAACTGTCGATAAATAAATAAATTAACGGGCTACGAAGTGTGAAAAACCAAATAAATCAAAGTACCTGGATGTTGAGTTAAGTCCGAGCTGACCCAGCACAACGAGGTAAGTAACTGTGGCAGAGACGGCAGACACCAGCAGTCGTCTGTCAATCGGCAGTAGGCCGGATGCAGTGAACCGCAAGGTAGGTCCTCGCTCCAGCTGGCTGAGGAATGACTTCACCTCCGGCTCTTCCCTTATGAGGCCCGCAGCCCTACGTAACAGAGTCGCTGCCTGTGCCTCCTGGTCCTGCAACGCCGAGCATGAGAGCGTCAGCGCCACCAGCTCAAACACGTGTCGCACCAGCCAACATGCGGTGAAGCTCAAGGACGGGGTGACGAGCACGCTTTCCACTTGTTCTGGCGCCACCAATGTTACGAGTACTTCGTAGCTACTGTAAATTGTGCCGAGGGCGCTGTACACGACGTGGAAGGTAATGGCTGGTGACACGTGTGCTTGCAGAAGCTCTGCAGCACGCTGCAGCAACAGGTGGGCGTGCTGCAGCCGGCGCAGCCTGCCACTCAGGTCCTCGTGTGGTTCTTTCTGTTGCCAGCCCAGCAGCAGCTGCGACAAAGTGGGTTCTCCTAGACAGGACAGCGTGTTCACCAGACTGGCGTTCAAACTCTTTAACCGAGCCCAAAGTTCCAGCACTGACACTATGAACTGCATAGTTATTGAAAAATCACAGAACATCGTATAGACAACTACAGAAATCTGTAGCGCGGTAAACCTGCCGAATTTATTTGCTATGGTGGACAGCGATGAAGCTCCAGTGATAATTGCTATAGTTATATCCAAAACAAGAATAGGGGTTTCAACTTTCCTCGACGTGTAAACAGAGCTTGCATCCAGCAGTTTGTCGGCATGATGGAGCGTATTTAGAAAACCACTGAAATGTGATAATTTACTGATCGAACAGTGGAAGTACATGCTGAAACATCTGACCTCAGCCATGAGTTTCATCAATATGTCAACGAAAATGGTCACTCTTGAAGCGTTAAGATACAAGTGCTCGCTCACAATACAAAACTGCGCAGCGGTCACAAACAATGCGATGATGAGCCACATTGAGGATATCGTCAAGTACTTGGTGAATTTTTGCGGCAGTTTCTTGTTGAAACATCGACAACATTCCTGGTTATAATTAGTTGGTGCGATACCATGAAACTGCCATATTCTATAAATCCACTTTGTACTAATGGAATAAGTTGTGTCTCCCATTCTATTTGCACTAAATAATGTTTCTTTCTACGAGTCAGCACGCATTTACACCCTTGTGCCAAACAGTTTATAAACCAATACTTCGCTGTAAGCATAAAACAAAGTATTATCACTGGAATAACCTTACGCAATACTGTATGTAACTGAAGCAGACGGACGCAATACTGTAGCGGGTTGCTGCGTTCAGTCCACTGGGTACTAACCTAGATATCCACAAGAATCTATAATTAACTACGTGTTGTCAGCGTTGTTACTTTTTAGAGACGCTGCTGCGGTATACAAAACGAAATGGGTATTGATTCAGAGCTATTCCATACTCCACTGTGCTGGTAATCACGTAATGAGGGTCTGCAATGCTTTCTCGCTAATCTAGACGGAACTTGATGTTGTTAGCATCTGATAACTGCAGTAGCCTACCGCAAAGTTTTTGCTATGAGAATAATGTCGCTTTCTTCATTGTTGTGGTTATATCGCCGATAGCCGTTTTACGATTCCCGTGAGTATTTTCGTTCCGTCGTTACAACTACAAGAAATGTGTCGTTTTTCACCAATCGCGTTTCGCTTTATTGAGATATAACGCCATCACTGATCTTCAATAAAAGAAGATTGCAATTTGACTTGTTTTTAAGATCGAAAAGCTGTTGGTTAACAGTTATTTGGTTTTTACTTTCAGTAATTTCTGATTCGTTTCACGACTGTGTTAGGACGTATCGTCTGCTAGAGCGCTTTCCGTTTCTTTCTTCATTAGAACATGAGTGGACATAAGTGCATAGTAGTGTGATGGAGAGTGAGTCTTAGGAAAAGGTGAGGTGCAAGAAATGAAATGAAATGAAATCGGGTGAGGGGGTAGGTAAAGGGCGGTGGTTTGGTAGAAGGTGAAGAACAGAAATTGCCCTTTTTCCGTTTTTTATATAGTATCCGGATCTCCGATACTTATTCGGTAATTGAGCAGTTGTTTATTTTGTGTTAATGTTTTCTGTATGTGGAAATCTTGAAAAGAGAGCAGGAGCTATCTTTACCGATTCTCATGAGGTCCATATCTTTTAAATATTACATGGTCTGTGGTTTTACTGTTGTAGATAATCTGCAAATGTTGGATGATTTGCACTGTATTCCAACGCTCTAATGTGTTCTTTATATATCTTTATGTCCTGCCAGTCATCCCATTGTATATTTTTCACAGCCTCTGCAACTAAGCTGAAAGCTACCAGATTGTTGGTATCTATCTGGTATTGAGTTCAGTTTTGGGATATGTTGATGAATTGAGTTCTTTGTTTTCACTCCCTGTTTTCAATATGTGTAAATTTGTTATGATAGGGCATTGAATACCATTTTTAGTGGAAGTGCAGGCTGTATGTGTTGGTGTGGTTTGGTTACTTGTCTTTATTATTTCTGTCTTTATTTTTCTGTTTAGTTTGTCAACCACTGTTTTTATGTCCATATTTAGTGATACTTGTTTTATAATGTCCAGCCCTTTTTGGTAATCAGAAGTGTTGAGGAGAATCCTGTTCAGTCTGTTTAACATGTATCTGATTGCAGCCTGTTTCTGATTCTGGGGTGATTTGAAGTTGCGTTTAAGATAGTGTCATTTGTTGTGTGTTTTCTGTATACATCAAATGTATTGAGGGTGTTGTGTTTTTTTCTATTGGGAACTTTATGTTCTTGTGTACAGTATTTACGTCTTTGAGTTGTTAGTATATTCTGCTTTTAGCTTCATCTACCACCCATATTATGTCATCTATGTACGTACACCAGTAGATGATGTTGTAGCTTTTCGATATTATATTAATTTTTCTGTATGTTTCATGAAAATATTGGATAATCTTCATGAAACAGGCGATTCCATGGCTAAAGCATCCTCTCGTATGTAGTATTCTTGATTGAATTCAAAATAATGTTGGCCTTTTACTACCTGTAACACTTATTGTTTCATCTGTGTATTCATGAGATAGCTGGTGTTTCTTTTCAAATTTCAGTAATTACGTCTATGGTTTTTTTAACAGTGATGGAAATGTACACGCTGTCTACAGGAGAGCAGAGTTGCTGTGCCAGGGACTTTAATGTCTCCTCTGCATTCTGCTATCTAAGAGGTACTTCTTATTGTTCTTCAATTTTCAGGTGTATAGTAGTGGGTGAGCTATGACTCAATTCGTATTTTTAGAACTATGTGAGAGGTGCTCTAAAGTTAAGTATTGGATGGGAATGGTAATTTTCTTTATCGACCTCTGCTTGACATATCATGTTGGGGTTTGAGGAGGATATTTTGTGGATGTCTCTGTTTGTAAAAGTGTACTCTATGTTTCTAAGTGTGTTTTTAATATGTGTTTGGTATATGTTAGTTGAGTTCGATTTTAACTATTTGATGTTGTTTTCGCTGACGTATTCTTCTGTTTTTTCTAGGTATTCTTTTGTTTTCTTGAGGAAGATACTATTAACTTTGTCAGATATTGTTATAATGAACGTTTCTGCTTGCATTTTATTCTTTAGATTTTTAAGTCTTATTTCATCACAATTATTTTTTAATTTATTGTTTTCTTTAAATCGGCTTGCTATATTCTGCATTTCTTCTTTTATTAATTCTCTAATTAACCCTACATTTACATTACTGTCGTAATTTTTTCCTCGGTATTATATATTGTAATGCAAAGTTAGAATGATTGGCAGGAAATTCAATACAAGACGTAAAGATCACAGGAGAGCATTGAAATACAGTACAAACCATTCAACATTGGCAGCTTATCTGAAACAGGAATACCACAGACCAAACAATATTGAAAAAGATATGAACATCGGATGAATCAGGATAGATAGATACCTACCACCTTTCCAAGAAAATTTCCACACACGCAAAGCGTTAACAGAAAATGAACAGTAGTACTGAACAAATAGTTCTCAGAAAATAGACGGTATATAAAATAATGAATTAAAATCACCTTAAAAAATAAGAGCCTTTTCCATCCTTCACCCTCTCCCAGACAGTCCCCCCAAGCCTCCGTCTCGTCCCCCCCTCCCCTTAGTTTTATTTCACTACTTGCGTCTCACCTTCTCCAGCAACTCATTCCCCGTCACACTGCTAAGCACTTAGTCCAATCATGTTTGGTTTTGTCTCCCCCACCTATTAACAAAAAAATCGATTACTATTTCTTCATTACCCTTACACGGTATATACTGTGTGAGTCACCTAACATTACCGCTGGGTATGTTTCGTAAACCACATCAAATACTGACGAATCGATTCCACAGACCGAACGTGAGGAGAAGGGCTGGTGTAATTGGTTAATACAAACCATACAAAAATGCACGGAAGTATGTTTTTTAACACAAACCTACGTTTTTTTAAATGGAACCCCGTTAGTTTTGTTAGAACATCTGAACATATAAACAAATACGTAATCAGTGCCGTTTGTTTCATTGTAAAATGTTAATTACATCCGGAGATATTGTAACCTAAAGTTGACGCTTGAGTACCACTCCTTCGCTCTTCGATCGTATGTATCGGAGAGCACCGAATTACGTAGGGATCCAAAGGGAACGGTGATGGATCTTAGGTGCAGAAGAGACTGGAACAGCACATTACGTCCACATGCTAACACCTTTTTATTGGTCTTTTTCACTGACGCACATGTACATCACCCTGAGGGGTGAGGTACACGTACACACGTGGTTTCCGTTTTCAATTACGCAGTGGAATAGAGTGTGTCCCAACATGTCAGGCCAATAGATGTTCAATGTGGTGGCCATCATTTGCTGCATACAATTGCAATCTATGGCGTAATGAATGTCGTACACGCCGCACTACATCTGGTGTAATGTCACCGCAGGATGCCACAATACGTTCTTTCATATCCTCTGGGGTTGTAGGCACATCACGGTACACATTCTCCTTTAAAGTAACCCACAGAAAGAAGTCCAGAGGTGTAAGATCAGGAGATCCGGCTGGCCAATTTAAGCGTCCTCCACTTCCTATGAAACGCCCGTCGAATATCCTGTCAAGGGTCAGCCTAGTGTTAATTGCGGAATGTGCAGGTGCACCATCATGCTGATACCACATACGTCGACGCGTTTCCAGTGGGACATTTTCGAGCAACGTTGGTAGATCATTCTGTAGAAACTCGATGTATGTTGTAGCTGTTTGGGCCCCTGCAATGAAGTAAGGACCAATGAGGTGGTCGCCAATGATTCTGCACCATACATTTACAGTCCACGGTCGCTGTCGCTCTACCTGTTTGGGCCAGCGAGGATTGTCCACGGACCAGTAATGCATGTCCCGTAGATTCACTGCCCCGTGGTTTGTGAAACCCGCTTCATCGGTAAACAGATAGAGCTGCAACGCATTATCTGTTAATGCCTATTGATAGAATTGCACTTGATGAATAAAGTCATCACCATGTAATTGATGATGTAGCGACACATGAAACGGGTGAAAGCGGTGACGATGCAGTATGCGCATGACACTACTTTGACTCAGTCCACCGGCTCTCGCAGTGTCCCGTGTACTCATGTGTGGGTTCATGGCAACAACAGCTAACACACCAACTGCACCCGCTTCTCCTATGACGGGCCTGTTACGGACCCGTTTGCGTGCTACGACCATACCTGTTGCATACAGTTGGCGGTAGATGTTTTGCAATGTGCGGCACGTTGGATGCTCTCTGTACGGGTACCGTTCTGCATACACCCCGCAGGCATCAGCTGCATTTCGTCGACATTCGCCATAGATGAGTATCATCTCCGCCTTTTCAGAGTTCGAATACACAATGGTCACAGTTCCTACAACACTACACTGTCACAGACGTCTGGTAATACGGTGTACTACAGTTGGTCTGCGTGCGGAGACGAATGTAGAATAACAATAGCAGCAAGCACTACACGCGGACACTGCGACAGCTAGACCAAACGACAACAGTGCACTACAGCCACACTCGTAAACACGGTGGTCATCGTAAACATGTCCCTGCAGATGCTGCTCGCCGACCGTGGCCCGTGTTTGTTACAACACGCAACTGACGTCGGAGGTTTGAAGCGTCAAATTTAGATTTCAATATCTCCGGATGTAATTAACATTTGAAATGCAACAAACGGCACTGATTACGTATTTGTTTATACGTTCAGATGTGCTAACAAAACTAACGTGGCTCCATTTTAAAAAAACGTAGGTTTGTGTTAAAAAACATACTTCCGTGCATTTTAGTATGGTTTGTATTAAACAATTACACTAGCCCCTCTCCTCACGTTCAGTCTGTGGAATCGGTTAGTCAGTATTTGATGTGGTTTACGAAATTTATCCAGTGGTAACGTTAGGTGACTCACCTTGTATAAATAAACAGCACCATATCTGAATAGAAAAACACATGTACAATTAACTACACAGAAGTACAGGTAAAGGACAAACCACTAGCAATGTTTGCCACACATTAGAACACAATACACACTTAGAAGTATAAACACAAACGGTAAACAACGGTGAATGAAAAATTGTGCTATGTAAAATGTAAAAAATGAATAGTTCTGCAAACCAGCGAAAAATTATACTACAAGTATCAAGGTGTAATGAAGAAAATAACCAAAGACGTGCTAGCAGACGGAATTTCATGGTGTAGGGGAGAAAGCAAGCAGAAATTACCGTAAGTAAAAAGAGATTAAATTGTTAACGAGCTGTTTTTCGAGCTTAAAAATTAATCAACCTGTAAATATCTTTAATTACAAACAACTGATGATGCTTTACTTCAATAAAGCGAAATGCACCTGGTGAAAAAAAACACGCTTCTTTTGTAGTTATACCGAAGGAACGCGAAAATACGCTCAGTAATCACAAAGTTTCTACTTGAGAAATATAGATGCCTGATTTGAAGCAGTGGCTCCTTTTTCAAAAAAATGGTTAAATGGCTCTGAGTACTATGGGACTTAACATCTGTAGTCATCAATCCCCTAGAACTTAGAACTAATTAAACCAAACGAACCTAAGGACATCACACACATCCATGCCCGAGGCAGTATTCGAACCTGCGACCGTAGCTGTCGCGCGGTTCCGGACTGAGCGCCTAGAACCGCGAGACCACCGCGGCCGGCGGCTCCTTTTTGACAATACTGTTAAGTTGTTAATATTCAAATTTTTGTGAGTAACGTGCCCTCCCTCGAAATTTGAGCATAACAGATAAAAAAATGGATCACCACTGATTTATGACATTCGTGAATTTATTCAATTTTATTTCCATTGCAATAGATTTGTGTTAAGTATAGTGTTACAAAAAGGCACGGCCAAACTTTCAGTGAACATTCCTCACACACAAATAAAGAAAAGGTGTTATGTGCACATGTGTCCCGAATAAAGAAAAGATTTTATGTGAACATGTGTGCGGATATGCTTAATTTCCATGTTAGAGCTCATTTTACTTTCGTCAGTATGCACTGAACTTCCTCGATTCACCGCCAGATGGCCCAATTGAAGGACGGTAATGTTGACTTCGGTGCTTGTGTTGACATGCGACTCATTGCTCTACAGTGATCATCAAGCACATCAGTACGTAGCATCAACAGGTTAGTGTTCTCCACGAACGTGGTTTTGCAGTCAGTGCAATGTTTACAAATGCGGAGTTGGTATATGCTCATTTGTTGTTTGGATTAGCACGGGGCAATAGCCGTGGCACGATACGTTTGTATCGAGACAGATTTCCAGAACGAATGTGTCCCGATAGGAAGACGTTCTAAGCAATTGATCGGCGTCTTATGGACCACGGAACATTCCAGCTTATGATTCGCGACTGGGGAAGACCTAGAACGACGAGGACACCTGCAATGGACGTTGCAATTCTTCGTGCAGTTGACGATAACCCTAATGTCAGCGTCAGAGAAGTTGCTGCTGTACAAGGTAACGTTGACCACGTCACTGTATGGAGAGTGCTACGGGAGAACCAGTTGTTTCCGTGCCATGTACAGCATGTGCAGCCACTATCAACAGCTGATTGGCCTCCACGGGTACACTTCTGCGAATGGTTCATCCAACAATGTGTCAATCCTCATTTCAGTGCAAATGTTCTCTTTACGGATGCGGCTTCATTCCAACGTGACCAAATTGTAAATTTTCACAATCAACATGTGTGAGCTGACGCGAATCCGCACGCAATTGTGCACTCACGTCACCAACACAGATTTTCTGTGAACGTTTGGGCAGGCATTTTTGGTGATCGCTTGATTGGGCCCACAACATATGGTTCATGCACGATGGAGCTCCTGCACATTTCAGTCGAAGTGCGTACGCTTCTCAACAACAGATTCGGTGACCGATGGATTGGTAGAGGCAGACCAATTCCACGACGTACACGCTCTCCTGACCTCAACCCTCTCCTAAAATTAGCTCTAACATGGAAAGTAAGCGTTCCCGGATACATGTCCACATAACATATTTTCCTTCTTCGTGTGTGAGGAATGTTTCCCGAAAGTTTGGTCGTACCTTTTCGTACCACGCATGGAAGTATGTTTTTTAACACAAACCTACGTTTCTTAAATGGAACCCCGTTAGTTTTGTTAGCACATCTGAACATATAAACAATACGTAATCAGTGCCGTTTATTGCATTGTAAAATGTTAATTACATCCGGAAATATTGTAACCTGAAGTTGACGCTTGAGTACCACTCCCCCGCTGTTCGATCGTGTGTATCAGAGAGCACCGAATTACGTAGAGATCCAAAGGGAACGGTGATGGACCTTAGATACAGAAGACACTGGAATAGCACATTACGTCCACATGCTAACACCTTTTTATTGGTGTTTTTCGCTGACGCACATGTGTTGAAAAACATACTTCCGTGCATTTTTGTATGGTTTGTATTAAATAATTACACTAGCCCCTCTCCTCACGTTCGGTCTATGGAATCGATTCGTCAGTATTTGATGTGGTTTACGAAATATATCCAGCGGTAGCGTTGGGTGACTCACCCTATATATATATATATATATATATATATATATATATATATATATATATATATATATTAATCCATGCATGTCTCTCTGGTCTTTCCTAAGACGTCAGTACGAACTGATGAGGCTGAAAGAAATTAGCGGTGGTCTTCTCGTATGACCGGTTACCCCATACACTGACATAGAATTGCGAGTTTCAAATGTGAGAAGCAATTTTAGTTGATGTGTCACCATTTGATACTCTCGTTCTGAATAATCAAGGTTAATGGCAAACATAAGGGATTTAAAAAAAAACTTTATAGACTTCTTTGAGTAATTCTGTTACTACTGCAGTATCCAAGAAATATGGGAACTGTCTCTTATCATTTTGGAAGATATGAAGTTTTGGCAACGAGACAGAGAACTAGAAATTGTAATAAGGTTTTTTGAGGTACAAAAATCTCACTAAGTTATTTATATTCTACATTTTCGGTATGTAAACCGAGGATTTATTGCACTGATAAAAAAAATTGTGGTGGTTTTGGTACATGCTAAGTGGACAAAAGGCATAGGATACCCCCAAACTTCGTGTTCAAGCTGCCTTTGCACGACGTAATGCAGCAACTCGACGTGGCATCGACATAACAAGCCTTTGGTAGACCCCTACACAGATGCTGATCCATGCTGCCTGTATCATTGATCTGGTCTTCACTCCAAAGACTGGTTCGATGCAGCTGTCCATGCTACTCTATCCTCTCCATCTTTGAGTTACTACAGCAACCTATCCTTCTGAGTCTGCTTACTCTATTCGTCTCTTGGTCTCCCCCTGTGATATTTACCCTCACGCTTCACTCCAGTACGAAATTGGTAATTCCATGATGTCTCAGAATTAGCCCCTTCTTCAAGTCAGGTTGAGCCTCAAATTTCTTTTCTTCCCAATTCTATTGAGCATTTTCTCATTAGTTATGTGATCTACTCACCTAATCTTCAGCATTCTTCTATAGCATCACGTTTCAAAACCTTCCATTCTCTTCTTATCTAAACTGTTTATCGTCCACGTACTTGGCTGTACTCCATATAAATACACTACAGCACCAAAGAAACTGATATAGAAATGCGTATTCAAATGCAGAGACATGTAAACAGGCAGAATATGGCGCTGCGTTCGGCAATGCTTATATAAGACAAGTGTCTGCCGCAGTTGCTAGATCGGTTAATGCTGCTACAGTGGCAGCTTATCAAGACTTAACTGAGTTTGAACGTTGTATTATAGTCGGCACACGAGCGATGGGACACAGAATCTCAGACGTAGCGGAGAAGTGGGGATTTTTCTGTACGACACAGCTAGGGCTGGAAAAAGTTCCTGCAAGATCAAGACAAACGACGACTGAAAAAGAGTCGTTCAATGTGGCAGAAGTACAACCCTTCCACAAACTGCTACATATTTCAGTGCTGGGCCGTCAGCAAGTGTCAGCGTGCAAACCATTAAAAGTAACATCATCTATATAGAATTTCGGAACAGCAGGCAGGCTCTTGTACCCTTGAGGACCTGTTCCAGTAGCGTATGGTTCGCCGGAAGAACGACTCCCGAAAAGCCTCCGTCCGCGCTCGAATCTCTCTCATTTTACGTTCGAGATCTCCTCGGGAGGTATAAGTAGGGGGAAGCAATATATTTGATACCTCATCCAAAAACGCACCCTCTCGAAACCTGGACAGGAAGCTACATCGCGATGCAGAGCGCCTCTCTTGCAGAATCTGCCACTTGAGTTTGCTAAACATGTCCGTAACGCTATCACGCTTACCAAATAACCCCGTGACGAAACGCACCGCTCTTCTTTGGATCTTATCTATGTCCTCTGTCAACCCGACCTGGTACGGATCCCACACTGATGAGCAATACTCAAGTATAGGTCGAACGAGTGTTTTGTCAGCCACCTCCTTTGTTTATGGACTCCATTTTCTTAGGACTCTCCCAATGAATCTCAACCTGGCACCCACCTTGCCAACAATTAATTTTATATGATCATTCCACTTCAAATCATTCCGTATCCCTACTCCCAGATATTTTACAGAAGTAACTGCTACCAGTGCTTGTTCCGCAATAAAAGATCCTTCTTTCTATGTATTCGCAATACATTATATTTGTCTATGTTAAGAGTCAGTTGCCACTCCCTGCGCCAAGTGCCTATCTGCTGCCGATCTTCGTGCATTTCGCAGCAATTTTCTAAAGCTGCAACGTCTGTGTACACTACAGCATCATCCGCGAAAAGCCGCAGGGAACTTTCGACACTATCTACTACGTCAATTATATATATTGTGAAAAGCAATGGTCCCATAACTCTTCCCTGTGGCACGCCAGAGGTTACTTTAACGTTTGTAGACGTCTCTCCATTGAGAACAACACGCTGTGTTCTGTTTGCTAACAACTCTTCAATTCAGCCACACAGCTGGTCTAATATTCCGTAGGTTCTTACTTTGTTTATCAGACGACAGTGCGGAACTGTACCGAATGCCTTCCGGAAGTCTAGGAAAATAGCATCTACCTGGGAGCCTGTATCTAATCATCTCTGGGTCTCATGAACAAATAAAGCGAGTTGGGTCTCACACGATCGCTGTTTCCGGAATCCATGTTGATTCCTACAGAGTAGATTCTGGGTTTCCAGAAATGACATGAAACGCGAGCAAAAAAAAAAAGTTCTAAAATTGTACAACAGATCGATGTCAGAGATATACGTCTATAGTTTTGCGCATCTGCTCGACGACCCTTCTTGAAAACTGGAAGTATCTGTGCTCTTTTCCAATCATTTGGAACCTTCCGCTGGTCTAGAGACTTTCGGTACACGGCTGTTAGAAGGGGGACACGTTCTTTCGCGTACTTTGTGTAGAATCGAAATGGTATCTCGTCAGGTCCAGTGGACTTTCCTCTGTTGAGTGATTTCAGTTGCTTTTCTATTCCATGGACACCTATATCCATGTCAGCCATTTTTTCGTTCTTGCGAGGATTTAGAGAACGAACTGCAGTGCGGTCTTCCTCTGTGAAACAGCTTTGGAAAAAGGTGTTTAGTATTTCAGCTTTACGTGTGCCATACTCTGTTCCATTGACATTATCATTCCACAGTGTCTGGATATGCTGTTTCGATCCACTTACTGATTTAACGTAAGACTAGAACTTCCTAGGATTTTCTGTCAAATCTGTACACAGAATTTTACTTTAGAATTCACTTAATGCTTCACACATAGCTCTCCTTACGCTAACTTTGACATCGTTTAGGTTCTGTTTGTCTGAAAAGTTTTGGCTGCGTTTAAACTTGCAGTGAAGCTATCTTTGCTTTCGCAGTAGTTTCATAACTTTGTTGTTGAACCACGGTGGGTTTTTCCCGTCCCTCACAGTTTTACTCGGCACGTACCTGTCTAAAACGCGCTTTACGATTGCCTTGAACTCTTTCCATAAACACTCAACATTGTCAGAGTCGGAACAGAAATTTTAGTTTGGATCTGTTTGGTAGTCTGAAATCTGCCTCCTATTACTCTTGCTAAACAGAGGAACCTGCCTCCTGTTTTTATACTCCTATTTACTTCCATATTCAGGGATGATGCAACGGCCTTATGATTACTGATTCCCCGTTCTGCGCTTACAGAGCGGAAAAGTTCGGGTCTGCTTGTTATCAGTAGGTCCAAGATGTTATCTCCACGAGTCGGTTCTCTGTTTAATTGCTCGAGGTAATTTTCGGATAGTGCACTCAGTATATTGTCAGTCGATGCTCTGTCCCTACCACCTGTCATAAACATCTGGGTGTCCACTTCTATATCTGGTAAATTGAAATCTCCACCTAAGACTATAACATGCTGAGGAAATTTATGTGAAATGTATTCCAGATTTTTTCCCAATTGTTCTACCACAAATGCTGCTGAGTTAGGAGGTCAGTAAAAGGGATCAATTATTAACCTAGCTTGGTTGTTGAGTATAATGCCGGAACGGTAGCTCAGCGTGTTCGGTCAGAGGGTTACGTACCCTCTGTAATAAAAAAACTGAGTTAATCGACCATCAACGAACGTAATCGGATGGCTTACGACGTCCGCCCCGAGCAGATACAACGAACAAAAGTGAACAAAGTGAATTAAAAAAAAGTATAACCTCCACCTATAATATTTCACAGGAAGTATTTTAAAAAATGGTTCAAATGGCTCTGAGCACTATTGGACGTAACGTCTGAAGTCATCAGTCCCCTAGAACTTAGAACTACCTAAACCTGACTAACCTAAGGACTGTAGCGCCTAGAACCGCTCGGTCACCCCTGTCAGCCACTTCTATTTCACTACAGGATAAACTACTACGAACAGCGACAAACGCGCCACCACCGGTTGCATGCAGTCCAAGTCGTCGGGAGGGGCATGTAAGGAAGCTGTGTAAGGAGCCAGAGTGCTATGCCTGTGGCATAGTGGACCACCGGACATTTGCGTGTCGGCGCAGGAAGGGTGCAAAGCACCAACATGGAAAGTAGGCGGTAAATGCAAACGGGGTTGCTGCATCACCATTGATGAAATTTAGGAGACAATCTGGATCTGTTTCGAAGCTGTTGTTTCAAACCACGACATTTTTAAACTCGACGTTTCTTTTGATTATCAGTCAGAACTCGAAGAAAAAACTTGGCAGCAACCCTTTTCATCTCCAAATCTTCCGTTAAAATTCGCTGAACCGAGCTCCATAGCAACCCACTAATCTTTGACGGTTGATCAATTGTCTCTCGACGGTCTGTCAGTACAACCTCTCGAACTTTTTCAATATTTTCGTCGATTATTGCAGTCGATGGACGTCCCGAACGAGGTTTGTCTTCAATCGCGAAGTCACCATTTTTTAATAAAGCAAACCACTCGTACACGTCACTTTTTCCCGTAGTGTCCTCTTGGTAAGCTGTTTTCAACATTAAAACAGTTTCAGCACCGTTTTTACCGAGTAGAAAACGTTGTTCACTTAAGCTTGCCATCATAGAAAAAGAAAGAAGAGCAAAACCGTGCTAGGAAAAACAGTGACTGCAGATCAACAGAACAAGCCTGGTCGACAGCACACGCGGGACAAAACTGGCAACGAGTTACGCTATACACGCCTAGCGGCAGAAATGCGTACTACGGAAGATCCTCCCACGTAATGTTATTCCAGAGTCCGGTTTTTCTATTTATTTATTATTATTATTATGGGAACTCTTCGTAGCTAAAATCAGCTGAAAACTGACTATAGAATCTGCAGGGGATTTCATCGTGCAATGGAGTTTTGTGCAATTTTAACGATTTCAGCTGTTTTCACTCATATTTTCAGTGTCAAGAGAATTAAGTTGGAACAATACTCATGCATCTTATTTTGTAAAGGAACATTTGAAAACAAAGTTAAGAATCTCTGCTTTTGCTTTTCTACCATCACGTTCAGTTTCTGTCTCGTGCCTGAGTAAACACTAACTTTCATGCCTCTAACAGCTGTTACATACGATCGTAATTTATTCGAATTAGTGAAGATCCTGCCACAATTTTCATGGAAAGCTTCATGAGTTGCTCGGTTGACAGCCACATGCGCTTCATCTGAAATCAATCTTACAGTTTTCTAATTGGTTTTTTCTGCATATAATGCATCAGTGTCTGTTTCTCCACGAGTTTCTCTATAGTGACTTTACACAAAGGAGGGTCCCATCATAAATGCTTTCTGTTGGGTGCATTTATTAAGCTATACGTGAGTCATAGTTCCCCTACATTTTCCTGTCCTGAACTAAATGTTTCAAGTTTCTCACTGCGGTATCACCGTACTGAAACTTCCTGGCACATTAAAACTGTGTGCTGGACCGAGACTCGAACTCGAGACCGTAGGCAAAGATCCCGAGTTCGAGTCTCGGTCGGGCACACAGTTTTAATCTGCCAGGAAGTTTCATATCAGCGCACACTCCACTGCAGAGTGAAGATCTCATTCTGGTGTCACAGTATTGGTTCTTTAACAAGTGTAACGACATTTAAATAGCCGGACGCGGTGGTCTCGCGGTTCTAGACGCGCAGTCCGGAACCGTGCGACTGCTACGGTCGCAGGTTCGAATCCTGCCTCGGGCATGGATGTGTGTGATGTCCTTAGGTTAGTTAGGTTTAAGTAGTTCTAAGTTCTAGGGGACCACAGCAGTCGAGTCCCATAGTGCTCAGAGCCATTTGAACCTTTTTTTATATTTAAATATTTCTACTTGTTTTTGTTCAAAATGTGTGTGAAATCTTATCGGACTTAACTGCTAAGGTCATCAGTCCCTAAGCTTACACACTACTTAACCTAAATTATCCTAGGGAGAAACACACACACCCATGCCCGAGGGAGGACTCGAACCTCCGCCGGGACCAGATGCACAGTCCATGACTGCAGCGCCTAAGACCGCTCGGCTAATCGCGCGCGGCCTTGTTTTTGTTGCTGTTTGTGCTTCAGCAATTATTGTTTCTATAACATCCAGGTGTATATTAATACAAGCTTTGATGCGGACATCCTCAAAGGGATTAGGTCGGGATTTAGTAATTAGACCTATTATATTTCTATCATGAGTGCGATTCCGAACCATATGTTCTAGAAGGTTTCCAGAGAAAGCGCTTAGTAATGTTTCGCACCATGTGTTTTCGTACCTCCCACCAAGAAAAGTGTTCTTATCCCATTTGATGGTTACAGTATGAGTGAGTACGAGTGATAAACTAATCCACTACTGAACTGAGATTTTCTTTAAAGCATTTCGTTACCGCACATCCGAAGCTGAAACTGGTGGTAAATAATAGGACGGTAATTAATTTCCGTCTTGCCAAAAATAAAAAATAAAATAAAAAAAACGCTGGTAGCTTCAGTTTCTATCTCGGTGTATTTGGGTTTCTTGTCTACTGCAACAAATACACCACCTCTAATCTCCATTAACCTACCCATTCGATAAACGCATAAATTTTTCATAAAATTTTCCTTACAGTCAACTCTGGCTTCTAATGAGATTTCTGTACCAAGTATTATCTGAGATTAACTGCCTTTTAGGAACATTTCAAACTCCGACAATTTGTTCAGAATGCTTTCGCAGTTATTGTTACGATCTTAATACTCTCGCCTGTGGTTGGCATTTCTTTGAATCATACATCATCTCCGTGTCTCCTACAGCT
This sequence comes from Schistocerca gregaria, assembly GCF_023897955.1. Classification (NCBI taxonomy): domain Eukaryota; kingdom Metazoa; phylum Arthropoda; class Insecta; order Orthoptera; family Acrididae; genus Schistocerca; species Schistocerca gregaria. The sequence continues at coordinate 513,183,628 of NC_064921.1, read as the reverse complement.
ATAATTATCTGGAGAGGATGGAGAGTCGCTTAATCTAAAAATAAACTCCTTTGCACACCCCACAAACAGTCCGTTACCAGAATAGAAGCATCTGATACACACCTGACCGATTCAGGTACAACCTGCTGCTTCCAACCGTATGGTATAAGTCCAGGATGTCATGGCTGAGTTTATCAAAGGAACTTTGCAGTCTTTGTTTCAATCCTTCCACTCGACTCATAATTATGATGCCACAAAATGTTCTGGGGAGAACGCTGCAGATTGCGAGCCTCGTTGAAACATATTGGGCGTGTGGCTGCCGGCGGATACACGGCGTCAGTCGTGAACCTCTGCTGCGTCCTCCACCGCCCTCGCGGCAGTCAACGTGTTAGTGAAAGTGTATTTACACCGGCCGTACTTTAAGGTAATGTTCAGTCGCAACAGTGTTGCCGTCAACATTCCTGCAATGTGGCTGCAATTCGTGGCAATATTACGTGATGTGCACTTGATATTGCTGATGGATCGGGCTATAGCAGATCCAGAATGCAGGACTTGTCATGGCCTCTCAATTTTGTCATTGCATGGTGTTTTTCCACTAATGTTTTTAGCAGGTCATGCTTTTCTAGTGAGGAATACCTTTTCTCTTGATTATTCTGGCAAGAAGTTCCGATTTAAATTTCAGCCTGATAACAATTCCAGGTTATGTTCAAACATGGCTCTGAGCACTATGGGACTTGGCATCTGAGGTCATCAGTCCCCTAGAACCTAGAACTACTTAAACCTAACTAACCTAATGACATCACACACATCCATGCCCGAGGCAGGATTCGAACCTACGACCGTAGCAGTCCCGCGGTTCCGGACAGAAGCGCCTAGAACCGCCCGGCCTCTGCGGCCGGCCAGGTTATGTAATCATAGCTGCAGCCATGGCGTTGGTAACTTTCAAGGTAATTTTAACCAGTTTCATGTTGTCCATTTGAAAGAATCAGAGGCAGAATAAATGTTAAAGCTTCTCAAGCAATCTCCGGATCCATTGAGTGACCGGTTGGGGGTTACTGATAAAATTCAATTCCACATTCAGTTGACTGATGATATATTCGTTCGCCAAGCACTATAATGTTTATCCCCTCCCACAATGAAAGAGTTTCGCCAGACAATTTGACAAGGAGGACTTTGTTCAGGCCTTCACAGCTAGTCCCAGCTCGAAGAATGCAGAAGCTACAACGGTGAGCCCTACTTTCCGGTAATTACCAATATGAGGTTGTGTATTGGCCCATATTTAAGCAACCAATGCTGACGCTTTTTCTCGTCTCCGTATTGGTCCAGATTCCGCATTCGGCGAGTCCTCTGCTTCCTGTGGCTACACTGACGGAGAAGACAAAGCTGTTTTGCATAGCTTCCCGCTTTATCGCCGTCAAATTGCCCAGGCTGTAGCATCGAGTCGTTATTTGCAGTTTCTGTTGGGCTAAATAAACACTGATTTGCCATATTCAGCCAGACAGATTCGTGGTGCTATGATTCGCGGATATTTGACCGTCGACTACCCTTGCAGTTCACCAAGGTATCATTTTACTTTGCGCCGATAATAACCAGTCAAGTGTTGTGGTGCACCATGCTCTCCAGCCTGACATGCTTCGTTTGCTACACCCAGGTCACTGGAGCGTCGTTTGCACCAAGCAGTTACCGCGACGTCATTGCACTTGCCGTGGTCTGGGTGGGCAAACTGACTTCGCAGTTGCAAGCCTCTGTTGAACAGCAGTCAGCCCTGCCTCAGCAGGTCTTTGAATGGTCCAAACCTCAACCATCTTTGCAGAGTTTGCACTTGGATTTCCTTACTGGAATACATATTCGCTCATCGTTGTCGACGGATTTAGCAAATCCCTCTTCGTGTTTCCTATGCACTCGCCAATGCCTCGTTCCTCAATCCAGGTCTTGTCGTCGATATTTTGCCACGAGGGATTGATTGAAGTGATTCTGACAAACAGCTAACTTTAATTTGTTACCGCTGAGGGCGAACAGATTCGCACCACCTCCAGTATCAAATACAGCATGGGTGCACCATTCTACCTGCTACCCAATGGTGAAGATGAACGCTTTGAGCAGAGAGCTGAGCAACATATGGACAAAACTGAAGCCTCTTACATGTAGGATCCAGCTCTGTTGCTCTTCTTCTCTTCCTACCATTTCCAGCCATATGACGGACCACTACTGGCGGAGCAGTTACACGGACAGCACCAATGCACTTGCTTTAGTTGCTGCACCCACCGTGACGGGGGCCGGCCACTGCGCCCAAGAAGACAAATTATCACACTAATGATTTGATCTCTTACAGACTGTATCGACGATGGAGGCGCTCGGAGCAAGGTTTCTCCTGCAGGGACTGAGAGGATTGCTGAGACGCAATCAGAGTCAAATTCGTCTTTGTGAATCTCGTGTGCCTGCTACAGGCTTTGGACGTTCAGATTCTGTGTCTGCCTGTAAGGAGCAGCCCGAGGTCCGCGCTCTTTATTTGCATATTCTGTTGCACTACGTCTCTAATGATTGGAAGCATTCAACCAGACATATTCGTAGCTCATGGAATCCGATGCACTTTCGCAGTCGTCACCATCCCGACATCCACCGTCGATTCAGGATGGGTCTTCGCGGCATCGAGATGCCTCCGTCTTCGTTCATTGCCCTGCCTCTGGCTGTGGATGCGTGGTCTCTGCTCTGTATTTCAGCTGGTGTTCCCAGGCGGGGTCCGGGCGTATGCTGGAGTGCGGGTAGGAGCTTATCATCAGCCTCTGTTTCGGCTCCTGTGTCCTCGTTACCACCTGCATCCAGCCCTTCCCTCCACCTCCATCGCCTTTAAATTAAATGTATTCGAAATTACGAATAAGCACAACCATCAGCTGTAGAATGGAATGACGACAAAGAAAAGTTGTAACCGACCGGGACTCTAACCTTGATTTCCCGCATATCCCGAGCGGTCTCCTTTCCATTTGGCTATCCGTGCATGACTCACGGCCAGACACAAACTATCATATGTCGTCAATCAAGCGTCTACGACCCGTACTCGTACATCCGTTGTGAACATTCCAGTACAGGTCAGACGTTGTATTTGAAAGTCACTTGCCCCGTATCAGCAGATAAATACGATATTGGATTGCCTGTGTTGCTTTGATTATGATGCTAAGTTCCTTCCTTCGCATCGCAATCAGAATAACACAGGCACCGCAATATCGCAACCATCGCCTTTTGTTCACCTCCACTACGAAACATATTGACACAGCCCCATAAGCATTCCACTGTGGATAAGCGAATGTACTTAGAGCGCCCTCTGCCGTCGCAACACACAATTGCTGGCGACTGCAAGCCAGCCCACTCATGCTGGGACCCACATCGGCACATGACGCTACGCAGACATAGTGTGATCGCAGCTCCAACATCATAGTTTGTGCTTGTGACTCCGAGTCTCATCCTCGTTGCTATTATATGGGCTAGAGTCTATTTCTTGTCATATTATTTTAAGCGAGTCTTTGTACGTTTACAGAAATAAAACTTAAATAAATTTTTTGTTTACTGCATTACTTGTTCATTAATCATTTCAGCTCATGGTCAGCTTTCCTACGACGACAGTTCCCACAACGCTCTGTAATCCACCTCTCATTACAGTTGCGTACGAAATTCTACACAAAAATTTGTGCCTCTCTTCCTATATTAATCCGTGAACTGTTGAATTTTCAAATGTTAATGAACTTCTGTGAGACCCTCATGGCTGCTCGTATTCGGAAAGAAGAGGAAGCTGAGCCACCCAAGCCCATACCTTTTAGGGGAAAAAAAAAGAAATGTAGTGGTTCAAATGGCTCTGAGCACTATGCGACTTAACTTCTCAGGTCATCTGTCACCTAGAACTTAGAACTAATTAAACCTAACTAACCTAAGGACATCACACAAATCCATGCCCGGGGCAGAATTCGAACCTGCGGCTGTAGCGAAGACATATAATATTCAGGTATTTTTCTTTCAAGAAAATGGCTTAAAAATCGGTATTACACAGTAATCAATTATTCAAAGTGACAGTCACAATCGCATTATTTATTTTGTCGTCAACCGGTTTCAACCCACGATGGGGTCATCTTCAGGGCAATTTACACTGTAAAGGTATAATATTAGTAAGTAATCATGTACGTAATCTACAAGCAATTAGTCAAAGTTACATGAATAAACAGATTTTTACACTCATTTGGTCTCTCGCTGGAGTAGTCACCCTGCCTGTGGACGGTTGGTAATTTTAATCACCTCGTACAAGGCGGGCTGGCAGCAGCATATTACCCTGCTCTTCAGCCTTGAGTGGTACAATAACATGACATATAGGTGGCACAGACAATGCAATAAAAACGGCGGGCAAAAAATGTAGATACAAAAAACAATAAACATGAAGCCGTTCACGCTGGATGAGAAAAAACACTAACACTTGTTGACACAGCGCACATAACACGGATGACTGCGACGGTACACGTGAACAGTGGTGGCGTGATGGCGAAAGGACACTGAACACAAAACGAAGGCACACACACGAGACACTGATAGCGATGATCTCCAGCACGCGAATGTTCACTGAGCGTGTGCAAGTCCGGGGACCTGCCAAGGGAGGGGGAGGAGGAAGGGGAGTGGGACAGGGAGAGGGGAATGGAGGGCAGATGCCATGGGCAAGGGAGACAGGGGGAGGGGAGGAAAAAAAGGGGGGAGCCCGGAGGAAGAGGGGTGGAGGAAGGGGACAGGGGAAAAGGAAAGAGAAGGGAGGGAGGGTGCCAAGTGGAGAGGCCACAGGAAGTGGGGGCGGGTAGGATCAAAGTTGATAGGAGGGGTAGATGGAAGGGAGGAGGACTTCATCAGGGAGGGGAAGCTGCCGGAAGCCCCCTTGGGAGAGGATAAGGAGGGTGGAGAGATGGAGACCGGGTGGGACGTGGGAATACAGGCGCGGCAGCGGGCGAGGTTGGGAGAGGATGGGCGGGACAAGCGGGTGAGGAGGGTCGAGTTTGCATGAGGTGCACAGGATCCGTATCCTTTCAAGGAAAAGGAGGAGGGGAGGAAAGGAATGAGATCGTACAGGATCCGCATGGGGGAGGGGAGACGGATGCGATAGGCGAGGCGGAGAGCATGGCGTTAAAGGATTTGAAAGGATTTATAAAAGGTATGGGAGGGCCGAAATCCAGACCAGATGAGCTTAGCAGAGGAGAGGGCGGATGAGGGATTTATAGGTGTGGAGGATGGTGGAGGGGTCCAGACCCCACGTACGGCCCGAAAGGAGCTTGAGGAGGCGGAGTCGGGAGAGTGCCTTGGCTTGGATTGTCCAGAGATGGGGGGTCCGGACGAGGGTGACGCCAACGTCTTGAGGGTGGCAGTGAGGGCGACAGGACGGCCATATATGGTGAGATAGAAATCAAGGAGGCGGAAGGAAGGGGTGGTTTTGCCTACAATGATAGACTGGGTTTTGGAGGAATTGACCTTGAGCAACCACTGGTTGCACCAAGAGGTGAACCGGTCAAGATGGGATTGGATAAGGTGTTGGGAGCTCTGCAGGGTGGGGGCAAGCGCAAGGACGGCGGTGTCATCGGCAAACAGGAGAAGGTGGACGGGGGGTGACGGCGGCGGCATGTCCGCCGTATACAAAAGGTACAGAAGGGGGGAGAGGACGGAGCCTTGGGGCACACCGGCGGAGGGAAAAAAGGTGTAGGAATCCGTGTTATGGATGCGGGAGAGAAAGGAGCCGATCAGACGGACGTAATTAATGGGAAGGGCGAAGGTTTGGAGCTTGAAGAGGAGACCAGAATGCCATACGCGTTCATAAGCTCTTTCGAGGTCCAGGGAGAGGAAGACAGCGGAGCGACGGGAATTAAGCTGGTCGGAAAGGAGATGAGTGAGGTGAAGGAGAACGTCGTCTGAAGAGAAGGACGGCCGAAAGCCACACTGGGTAACCGGAAGGAGGCGGTGTTGGCGGAGATGCTGGTGGATGCAGCGAGAGAGGATAGATTCCAGGACCTTGCTGAAGACCGAGGTAACGCTGATAGGACGGTAGGAAGAGACGGCAGACGGCGGTTTGCCAGGTTTAAGGAACATCAGGAGACGAGAGGTTTTCCACAGGTCGGGGTAGTAACCGGTGGACAGAACTGCATTGTAGAGCCTGGCCAAGGTGGAGAGGAAAGAGGCAGGAGCTTCGCGAAGGTGACGATAGGTGACACGATCGTGACCAGGAGCGGTGTTGCGTTTTGTGCGGAGTGTAGCAATGAGATCCTGTGTAGTGATTGGGGCATTGAGTTCCTTGTGTGTAATGTTGTCCAGGTACTGGAATCCAGGTGTGAGGGGAGGGATAGAGGTGTCAGTTCGATCGCAGACATCCAGGAAGAGGGAGTAATCGAACTGGGGATCATCGGGGATGGAAAAGACATCAGACAGGTAGGAGGCAAAGTGATTGGCCTTACTAAGGGTGTCAGGGAAGGGGTGATCATCATGGAGAAGAGGATAGTAGGGGGAGGGTTTAGTTCCGGTAAGGCGATGGAAGGCGGACCAGAACTTGGATGAGTTGATAGGGAGGGTAGCATTTAAACGGGTGCATGTCTGTCGCCAGTCCCGGCGTTTCTTGGCCGCGAGCAAATTACTAATGTGTCGTTGGAGTTGCCGGTGCCGTCGTAGTGTGTCCGGGTCATGGGTGTGGAGGAAGGCACGGTAGAGACGGCGGGATTCATGGAGGAGAAGGACGGACTGTGGGGGTAAGGTAGGACGGTGGGGGTGGATAGCGACAATAGGGACATGGGCCTCCACGGCCTTAGACAAGGTCTGCTGGAGAAAGGTGGCGGCATGGGTTACATCGTCAGGGTGACGGTAGGTGAAGGGGTGGCTATCGACCTGGGTGGAGAGGGTATCCCGGTAGGCATTCCAGTTGGCATGGGAATAGTTATGGACATACTTAGGGGGAGGGTCATGACGAGGGTTGGGGCGGGGGCGACGACCGTCTGAAACGGTGAGGAGAACAGGGAGATGGTCGCTACCAATAGGGTCCAGGACATCCACTGTTATGCTGCCAAGGAGGTTGGCAGAGGAAAGGACAACATTAGGAGTGGAGTTGCATTTGGGACGGGTGTGCTGGGGGATGGGGATGAGGTCGCCTTGAAGGGAGGAGAGGAACCGATGCCACCGCCGTAGCTGGGCGGCGGAACGACTGTGGATGTTGAGGTCGGCGGCGGTCACGTAGGAGGAGAAGGTACGATCAACGTGGGAGAGGAAGTCGAAGGGAATAGGGGCGTTAGGGCGGACATAGATGGTGGTGCAGGTAACGGTAAGGTCAGGGAAGAAGAGACTAAGGATCAGGTGTTCAGTGGGGTTGGGAAGGAGGAGCCGAACAGGGATCTGGCAGTGGTGACCAATGGCAACTCCGCCACGCACAATCGGGAGGGGATTATCAGAACGGTGAAGGAGGTATGGCGAAGTGTGGACGGTGTGGTGGGATTGGAGGAAGGTTTCATTGAGGAGGAAGGCGTCCATGAGGTGGGTGGCAAGGGTTTGCAGGAAGAGGTTCTTGTTGGCGGGAAGGGAGCAGATGTTGTTGAAAAGGATACGGTGCTGTCGCGTCATGACAGGGATTTAGACAAGGGTGTCAAGGTGGGAGAAGGTGAAATGGGCCTGGTTGTTGGAGTAGATGGCGTACATTTTCAGGTGGAAAACGGAACGGGCGGCGAGGGTTACCTGTTGCAGAGTGTGGGGGCGCTGAAAAGATGAACATTCTGAAGGACGATGTTAAGGAATCTGATGATGTCCTCAGCAGTAGGGGGTGGATGACGGGAAATGCCGGGAGGGGTGGGGGTGAGTCCAGAGGGCGGACAGGAACAGTGAGCTCAGGAGTGGTAGGAGGGGGTCGGGCTTTACATTTCCGGGAGTAAGTAGGGTGAGGGAGGTTACAGGTATTACTGGAGAGGGGGGGGGACTGGAGATTGGGGCACTGCCTGAGAAAGTGGGCTTGCCTACAGTGAGGGCAGGTGGGGGCCTCGCGGCAATCAGATGTAGGGTGCGCATTGTGCCGCAAGCACCTCTGGCAGTGGAGGGATTGAGGAGGGGAACGGGAAGGGTCAACTGGGTAGTGACGGTGAAAGAGAAGGGCACCCTCCTTCAGGAGACGGTCGATTGAGGGGGCGTGCTCGGAAAAGACCTGCATAAGGAGGGTGGGGCCAGCGGAGTTATGAATGCGGCGAACCGCACACACCTCCAGATGGGGATGCGCCTTGAACTCTGCCAACACGTCCTCCTCCGTGATCGCCGGACTAAGCCAAGTGATCACAGCGGTGAGGTCGGCGGGCAACGTGGGGGTTGGGGTTGGTGGGAGGGAGACGGGGAAGGAGCAGGGGTGAGGGAGGCATTAGGGCCAAAGCGGGTGACAGGGATGCAGGAAAGGAGGTCCGTGTGGAGGGTAGGGCTGGGGGAGGAGATGAGCACCGAATCACGGCGAGGAGTAAGGAGGGAGATGGGGCACCAGGAAAGTTCTGGTGAAAGAAGATGGTGAGGTTCCGGGATTCAAGAAAGAAGGGATAAGGACGGGAGAGGAGGTAGCGGTAGGAGGGGGTGGAGGAGGACGAGGGGGGGGGGCAGGCGGGGAGACATCCATGGCATCATGAGTTGGGGAAGGGGAATGAGGCGGAGCCTTTTTGGTAGTAGAGGAGGCAGGGGTGCCACTGGGGCGCTTGACGGCGGCGGAGGAGGTGTGGGGGATGGGAACGACTGGAACGTGGTGGGGAGTGGCAAGTTCCAGTGCTGGAGTCGGCGCCCGAGACGGTGAGGGTGACGGCGAAGGCGACGGTGATGATGACGATGACGAGGGCGAAGGGGAGAGTTGAGCATGAGCTGTAGCTCTCTGGGCAACCACCCTATCGGGTGCCACAGAAACGGTAGGAGCAGGGGGAGGGAGGGGAGGGAAGGGACCGTAGTAGGCACGGGAGGGAGGAGCCGGGGATGGGGCGACAAATAGAGAGGGAGATGGGAGAGTGAGGAGTGGGGAGATGGACTGAAGGGGGAGTGATGCGGCACACCTTGTGATAGTGGTGGCAGCGGCTGAGGGGGAGGTGTAGACGATGGCAGTGATGGTGGCTGTAGAGGAGCTGGTGGGGTTTCACATCATAATGGGAGGAGAAACATAGAACAAGACAAGGAAACAAACGAGAGACGGGCAGGGCGACGAGAGACACAGAGTAGAAGGTGACGGAGAACGACGAAGAACGAAGGAGACTGGGGCCGAAGCCCCACTCTGCTGTCGCTGGTGGTGGGGGCGACCCGGTTGGCTAGCGTGTGGTGACGCCTCCGCTGCTGCTGCTGCTGCTGGAGGCAGCTAGGACCACCGCTGGCTGCTGGCGAGGACCGGAGCTGGCGGGAACCGGCGCTGGCGGGGGCCGGCGCTGGCGGGCTGCTGGCGAGACCGTTACTGGCGGGGACAGCTGCTACCGGGGACCGCTGCTACCGGAAACCGCTGCTACCGGGAACCGCTGCTGGCTGCTGGCCGCTCGCTGCTCGCTGCTCGCTGCTGGTGGTGACCGCTGCACGGAGACGGACGGGCTGGCTGGCTGGTTGGTTGGCTGGCTCCTGCAACACCTATCACTTCGATTGGTACTGCAACAGCACAATCGAAGGGCGGTATTCAAGCGAATTACCACCGGAGAATGCGTGCCATGGTTGGCTTTTTTCTTATTGTAATTTTAAAACCTGTACAACAGGCAGGCTGTCAGCAGCGTTCTATGCTGCTCTTCAGCCAGAGGATACAAGATGAGAAAAAACAGAAAGATTACACATAGGGTACAGAACGGTGGGCAAGAAAACAGTTGACACAGAAAGGCAAACACGGAGCCGTTCACACTTGACGATAGTCCACACTTAAAACTGGTGACACGACGCACAAACACGGAAGACGGCGATGGCACAGGTGAACGATGGAGTGCGACGGTGAACACTGAACACTAAACACGACGGCACACACGAGACACTGATGGCGATGATCTCCGGCGCGCGAAAGTACACGTAGCGTGTGCGAGTCCGAGGACTTGCCAAGACGGAAAGGAGGGCGGGGGGGGGGGGGGTGGAGAGGGGAGAACAAAGACGGCAGTGGCTGAGGACATGCGAGGAGGAGTAGAGGGACAGGGGAGGGGAAGCCCGGGGGAGGAGTGGGGAGAAAGGGATGAGGGAGGGAGGATGTCCAAAGGAACAGAGACAGGAAGAGGGAAGGAGGATCAAAGTTGGTAGGAGGGGTATATGGAGGGAAGGAGGACATCATCAGGGAGGGGGAGCTGGCGGAAGCCACCTTGGGAGAGGGTAAGGAGGGTAGAGAGATGGAGACCGGGTGGGACGTGGGAATACAGTCGCGGCTGCGGGCGGGGGCGGGAGAGGATGGGCGAGAGAAGCGGGTGAGGAGGATCGAGTTTGCGTGAGGTGTACTGGATCCGTAGCCTCTCAAGGAAAAGGAGGAGGTGAGGGAATGGAATGAGATCATACAGGATCCGCATGGGGGAGGGGAGACAGATGCGATAGGCGAGGCGGAGAGCATGGCGTTCAAGGATTTGGAGGGATTTGTAAAATGTAGCGGGGGCAGAGATCCAGGCCAGATGGGCGTAACAAAGGATAGGGCGGATGAGGGATTTATAGGTGTGGAGTATGGTGGAGGGGTCTAGACCCCACGTACGACCGGAAAGGAGCTTGAGGAGATGGAGACGGGAGCGTGCCTTGGCTTGGATTGTCCAGAGAAGTGGGGTCCAAGAGAGTCGATGGTCGAGGGTGACGCCTAGGTACTTGAGAGTGGGGGTGAGGGCGATAGGACGGCCATAGACGGTGAGATAGAAGTCAAGGAGCCGGAAGGAAGGGGTGGTTTTGCCTACAATGATAGACTGGGTTTTGGAGGGATTGACCTTGAGCAACCACTGGTTGCACCAAGCGGTGAACCGGTCAAGATGGGATTGGATAAGGTGTTGGGAGCTCTGCAGGGTGGGGGCAAGGGCAAGAAAGGCGGTGTCATCGGCAAACTGGAGAAGGTGGACGGGGGTGACGGCGGCGGCATGTCCGCCGTATACAAAAGGTACAGAAGGGGGTAGAGGACGGAGCCTTGGGGCACACCGGCGGAGGGAAAAAAGGTGTAGGAATCCGTGTTATGGATGGTGACGTAGGAAGGACGGCGGGAGAGAAAGGAGCCGATCAGACGGACGTAATTAATGGGAAGGGCGAAGGTTTGGAGCTTGAAGAGGAGACCAGAATGCCATACGCGGTCATAAGCACGTTCGAGGTCCAGGGAGAGGAAGATTGCAGAGCGACGGGAATTAAGCTGTTCAGAAAGGAGAGCATGGTTGGCTCTCTGCATGAGGTTAAATAACTGCCAACAACACGTGGGCAAACGGTAACGCCCTCCTCGGTCACCAACGGTAGCTACATACTTAAGCAGTAAATGGTAAATTTTAAAGTTTGTTCCAGTTGTAATATAAAACATAATAAATAATAATTATAACTAATTATATCTCGTAGAAATTAAAAATTATTTAAAATTCAGATAACTGTTGTCCCATTCATTTTTCACATCATTTGTGGATAAAGTAGAGCCCTCTATCTCTTGTGGTAGGGACGCCGTTGCCATGGGCGATAGTATATATCAAGCGCCCCCTAGCCTGTGTGGTGGGGACGCTGTCGTCATGGTAGCCGCTTCGTATAGGTAGTCTGCTGTAATAACATCTTTGCGCGGCGTACCATAACGATTCTTCCACCATGTTGTTGTCAATCAATTTGGTCTTCTGCTGCGGCGTTTATCTTTGCACAGCATGCGTTGTCGTGGTGTGTTCTGGCTGCTATCCATAAAAGTTGTTCCTAGTAATTAGTAAAAAACTTTCAAATCAGTGTATTCTCCATTATAAAATTAACATATTAAAAAAACGAAGTATATCAGGTGCCCCTTAGGCTAAGGGGCACCTAACCCAATCGCTGTTATCTCCACGCAACTATGTTGTCTAAAAATTTAGGTATTACACAGGATTTAAACTGTTCGGAACTTAAACTTTCTTATGGCTGCTTATATAACGCCATTCGTCTTCCAAAATGTTAAAGATACTCCCTCCCCCTAAGACTTTTCGCTCCCCTCGTAGAAACTATCATACGGGAATCCTTGGTCACCACTGTATATAAATATGTCGACGTGTGTAAATAAGCTAAATAAGCTGTCACAACTATACTGACCTTCAGAATTCGTTTTATATAGGTAGCACACACTGCTGTAGTAGGGAAAGGAGGGAACCAGTGAAAACAAGCTCCTGCAGAAGCACAAAAAAGGCGAATACGTAGCTCATCAAAAGACTTTAACAGAGATGTGGAGAACCAGCTGGCTCAGTCCTCATTCTGCCTACATCGCCAAAAATTGTGGCATGCCAACGTATTCGCTCTTTTTTATGCTGAAAGGGAGTGGCAGAGATACTGTGATGGTGGAATGCAGTGAATTCGGAGAGGAAAAGGGAGAAGTCCGTGGTGGCGAGAGAGAGAAAGAGAGATGGATGGAGACTGAAGAAGTGGAGGCAAAAGAGACGAACAGTGGAAATGTGGAAATGAAAAAGAGAGATGATTAGAGACTATAGAAAGGGTTTGGGGGTCTGGACTTTCCGATACAGACAGACTGTAGGTACAATAGAAGGAACATTCTGAACCTAAATTTTAATCATGTGGGATGTAGGAAAAAAAAAGTTGGATTCCACCCCCCTTCCCCCTCCCCCTGATTTCTGAGCTGACGATGGGTGGTGAAGAGAGTGCCAGTGGGAAATAAAGACAAAAGGAGACGGTTTGTGTGACGCAAGAAACAGTGGCAGTAAGATATGGTGTAAGTAAATGGAAAAAGAAGCAGACAATGGGCGAGACATACGTATATGGACAGTGGCAGTGAGAGGAAGATCCAGAATATGAAGGTTTAGCTACGAAGAGAGACTTGGTGAGAGAATTTAGAATGCTTTATGTTGAAAAAGCGCAAATATGTTCGCATGCCAACATTTTTGGTGAGCAAAGAAGAGTGAAGGTTGAGGTATATGGTTCCCTACTCTTCTGTTCGTGCGTTTTAAAGAGGAACATATGCACCTTTTCTGTACTCCGATTGAAGCATTCTTCCGCTGGCTTAGATTATATCTGACTTGAGCTTATGACCTCGTTCCCGAGTGCTAAGAAAAGCTGAAACTCTTGCCCCGCTCGCTTAGCTTCGTTTCCGGGTAGCTAGAGACGTGTTCTCGGTAGATTTCTCGTACATAATGATATATAAACTGTACTTCTCACTTTGAGAAGCAGATGCTGTTTTGGTAGTACCCGATCTTTGACGATTTTTTATAGCAGAGTATATTACTTAGCGAACCTTTTATAGCATTGTTGTTAGTGATAACGTATCTCATCGTACTTGGTATCTTAAGATTATGTAGTTGATCTGTATAATTTATTGTGATAAACAAACGAACAGCATTTTGTATTAGTGGAACTAAATGTTCTTCAGCCGTAGTTAAGAAACTGTCTCTACGGAGAACTGAGAGAAAAACCCATGAACATTATCTGTATATGTTTATGTCACAGCTAGAGGCTATATAGGTGTTGTTTAAATAGCGTTAGCAATGAATAAATCTGCTCGTAATTTTTCACAGATCAGCACATACTTATTAGTGGTGCAGAGAAAATTTTGAAATATAGCTCTTACAGAAAAAGCAGCCTCCTCCTAAGCCATTTGCCGTGCCTTTTGGCCATTTGGAATAACAGTGCTCTGGTTCAGTAGTTTTGAATGGGATGTTGAACACATGGCACTGCATCACCATTGAGAAGAATTGAGAGGATAGCCATACATACTTTTTAAATTGGATAACTGATGACAGATTAGCAATTTGCATATTCTTTCATGTGAGGTGTAAGTAATGTGATGTTCTCATTGGTCCTTTGTCGGTGGATACAAACCGGTATAATATAATATTTGGCTGGTCTGAGAGAAAGGCTTCTTGATAAAAGGTCTCCCCATGATGATACATGCCTGTCAGATTTATCGATTGCATGTTTGCCTATCAAGAGAGTCCATCTTTTCTTCATCGCTCATTTAAACATTGTCAGCTTCCAATACTATAATCTCCTACTTAAGAGAAACCGGTTCATATTTGTACTGAGCAGTTTCGTCAATCATTAAACTGAAATTTTCCTACATCACCTTTGTGAAACACGAAACGTGTGGTCGACTGCTTCCACAGCTCACAACGACGCTGAAGTCCAAGTTTACACCGACAATGACTATTATGGTGTTTAAAGATGGCCATAGTGTGAAATAAAGTCACTTTCGTGTGCAGATATCCACAGTTGTAGAAATGAAAGTTGCATGACAAGTAAATCCGTTGTGTGTACAGGTGTTAGTATCGTATGTATTGTACTTTTGAAGGATGGGATATTTCGGTGAGAAAAGTACAAGAAATATTTCGTCTAAGCTGTTATCACAGATAGTATGGTTCTGTGGCTAAATTTGATGACACATAACTTATAATAACCTGCTTCACAACAACAAACGGTTTTAAAATGTAGTGAAAATCATTTATTCTTGCCTTGTCATGCACCGAAAACATCATTGTCTCTTGCTCCTTTGTTTGATATCCTTTGTTCACACAAATTTTTACAAATCGTGTCAGGAAATCTTACTTCAAAGAGAATGATACGCCATGCAGTCGACGCCCTATTCAAGACACTTTTCTGAACTCGCTACCCTGATCAAAAATGTTAGTAAACTATTCACTGGAATACGACTGAACTGGAATGCACTACACTGTTACTATGGTTCTACGCCATCTAGGAGCTTAGTTAACTGCAGTGCACAATAAAAAATACAGCAGTGATAACAACTACAAATACTGTGACTGTGACGAATTTTTTGCAATAAAACTGAAAGTGTGTTTAAGGTAATTTCATATACACTGTTCACTGATCAATGTTCTGAGCCCCAACTAGTACGAAGAGTAGAGACTGATCCGTATCTAAAGAAAAATACACTCCTAGAAATGGAAAAAAGAACACATTGACACCGGTGTGTCAGACCCACCATACTTGCTCCGGACACTGCGAGAGGGCTGTACAAGCAATGATCACACGCACGGCACAGCGGACACACCAGGAACCGCGGTGTTGGCCGTCGAACGGCGCTAGCTGCGCAGCATTTGTACACCGCCGCCGTCAGTGTCAGCCAGTTTGCCGTGGCATACGGAGCTCCATCGCAGTCTTTGACACTGGTAGCACGCCGCGACAGCGTGGACGTGAACCGTATGTGCAGTTGACGGACTTTGAGCGAGGGCGTATAGTGGGCATGCGGGAGGCCGGGTGGACGTACCGCCGAATTGCTCAACACGTGGGGCGTGAGGTTTCCACAGTACATCGATGTTGTCGCAAGTGGTCGGCGGAAGGTGCACGTGCCCGTCGACCTAGGACCGGACCGCAGCGACGCACGGATGCACGCCAAGACCGTAGGATCCTACGCAGTGCCGTAGGGGACTGCACCGCCACTTCCCAGCAAATTATTGACACTGTTGCTCCTGGGGTATCGGCGAGGACCATTCGCAACCGTCTCCATGAAGCTGGGCTACGGTCCCGCACACCGTTAGGCCGTCTTCCGCTCACGCCCCAACATCGTGCAGCCCGCCTCCAGTAGTGTCGCGACAGGCGTGAATGGAGGGACGAATGTAGACGTATCGTCTTCAGCGATGAGAGTCGCTTCTGCCTTGGTGCCAATGATGGTCGAATGCGTGTTTGGCGCCGTGCAGGTGAGCGCCACAATCAGGACTGCATAAGACCGAGGCACACAGGGCCAACACCCGGCATCATGGTGTGGGGAGCGATCTCCTACACTGGCCGTACACCTCTGGTGATCGTCGAGGGGACACTGAATAGTGCACGGTACATCCAAACCGTCATCGAATCCATCGTTCTACCATTCCTAGACCGGCAAGGGAACTTGCTGTTCCAACAGGACAATGCACGTCCGCATGTATCCCGTGCCACCCAACGTGCTCTAGAAGGTGTAAGTCAACTACCCTGGCCAGCAAGATCTCCGGATCTGTCCCCCATTGAGCATGTTTGGGACTGGATGAAGCGTCGTCTCACGCGGTCTGCACGTCCGGCACCAATGCTGGTCCAACTGAGGCGCCAGGTGGAAATGGCATGGCAAGCCGTTCCACAGGACTACATCCAGCATCTCTACGATCGTCTCCATGGGAGAATAGCAGGCTGCATTGCTGCGAAAGGTGGATATACACTGTACTAGTGCCGACATTGTGCAGGCTCTGTTGCCTGTGTCTGTGCCTGTGGTTCTGTCAGTGTGATCATGTGATGTATCTGACCACAGGAATGTGTCAATAAAGTTTCCCCTTCCTGGGACAATGAATTCACGGTGTTCTTATTTCAATTTCCAAGAGTGTATTACATCTCCCAGCCGGTCCACAGGCCATCAAATAAATATAAGTCTCAACTGTATGATGAACCACTAATACCACCAAGTTGTGGATATCTCTCGAAATCTTCATTCGACCAGGATCTACAACTGTAAATGGTATACGTTCCCAAAACCGCACTCGAAGAATCAGCAACGTTAACGCTGCCCCAAAATAAAATCAGAACCCAGACTGCGACTCAGCAGCTAAACTCTTACAATTGCTGAGTGACATAGTTTGCCAATAGCTTTAATCTTGTGTCTCCAAGGAGTCTTACAACAAGGATAGAAAATACACATCATTGTCAAAAGTCTTTACAGTGTTTATGTACGTACTACAACTGTTGATATGACTCAGTTATCTACGAAAGCTATGAAAATTCTGGATGCAAGTTGCCTTCTAATTAGTGAGGCACATGAGTTCAGTAATTGTTAATATTACTTCGTAGGTGAATTTGTCTCGAACTTTAACAAATTACTCTATAGCGGAATCGGCAATTATGTGGCATAGTTTAGGCTTTGCAACTGTGGAAAGGGCTAATAACAACAGTACAACAGCTACAAGTCTGCACGATACATGACATGTTAGTGCATTATAGATCTTTCATTAAATGTCTGTCTGATAGTGCAGGAAAATGAGAAGTATATACTTAAAAACAATCATTTCTGTTTGACTTTGGTATTACAGTTATACGGCATTGATTCACCTTAGACATCACCGCTTACTTTGAGGTAATAAGAAAAGTACAGTGCACTAGGGATATTTCGGCGTTAGCTGTACGTTAATAATAAACACGTACGGATTTATACTGTGTGTCCTCACGCAACAATAATCAGAAACATCGGACCATATTTTTCAGTGTTTTTATGGGTTAAATGCACCTCAAGTGTGCGAAGTGTAACACAAAAAATGACCATGTAATTTGAACATGTGTGACAGCTAATTGAGATGTGTAGGCAGGAAGATTTTAAACACACCATTGCATTCAAAAACTCGTTGTTTCTGAGCAGCTTGGATCATACGAAGTCTTTGGATACTCGTGTGGGAGTTCCTCTGAATCCGACATACATAGTATTACGCTATATACACTCCTGGAAATTGAAATAAGAACACCGTGAATTCATTGTCCCAGGAAGAGGAAACTTTATTGACACATTCCTGGGGTCAGATACATCACATGATCACACTGACAGAACCACAGGCACAGACACAGGCAACAGAGCATGCACAATGTCGGCACTAGTACAGTGTATATCCACCTTTCGCAGCAATGCAGCCTGCTATTCTCCCATGGAGACGATCGTAGAGATGCTGGATGTAGTCCTGTGGAACGGCTTGCCATGCCATTTCCACCTGGCGCCTCAGTTGGACCAGCATTGGTGCCGGACGTGCAGACCGCGTGAGACGACGCTTCATCCAGTCCCAAACATGCTCAATGGGGGACAGATCCGGAGATCTTGCTGGCCAGGGTAGTTGGCTTACACCTTCTAGAGCACGTTGGGTGGCACGGGATACATGCGGACGTTCATTGTCCTGTTGGAACAGCAAGTTCCCTTGCCGGTCTAGGAATGGTAGAACGATGGGTTCGATGACGGTTTGGATGTACCGTGCACTATTCAGTGTCCCCTCGACGATCACCAGAGGTGTACTGCCAGTGTAGGAGATCGCTCCCCACACCATGATGCCGGGTGTTGGCCCTGTGTGCCTCGGTCGTATGCAGTCCTGATTGTGGCGCTCACCTGCACGGCGCCAAACACGCATACGACCATCATTGGCACCAAGGCAGAAGCGACTTTCATCGCTGAAGACGACACGTCTCCATTCGTCCCTCCATTCACGCCTGTCGCGACACTATTGGAGGCGGGCTGCACGATGTTGGGGCGTGAGCGGAAGACGGCCTAATGGTGTGCGGGACCGCAGCCCAGCTTCATGGAGACGGTTGCGAATGGTCCTCGCCGATACCCCAGGAGCAACAGTGTCCCTAATTTGCTGGGAAGTGGCGGTGCGGTCGCCTACGGCACTGCGTAGGATCCTACGGTCTTGGCGTGCATCCATGCGTCGGTGCGGTCCGGTCCCAGGTCGACAGGCACGTGCACCTTCCGCCGACCACTGGCGACAACATCGATGTACTGTGGAGACCTCACGCCCCACGTGTTGATCAATTCGGCGGTACGTCCACCCGGCCTCCCGCATGCCCACAATACGCCCTCGCTCAAAGTCCGTCAACTGCACATACGGTTCACGTCCACGCTGTCGCGTCATGCTACCAGTGTTAAAGACTGCGATGGAGCTCCGTATGCCACGGCAAACTGGCTGACACTGACGGCGGCGGTGCACAAATGCTGCGCAGCTAGCGCCATTCGACGGCCAACACCGCGATTCCTGGTGTGTCCGCTGTGCCGTGCGTGTGATCATTGCTTGTACAGCCCTCTCGCAGTGTCCGGAGCAAGTGTGGTGGGTCTGACACACCGGTGTCAATGTGTTCTTTTTTCCATTTCCAGTGTATAAGAGAGTACTGGAGCACTTCGATAAGAACGTTAGCGATATAGGCTGCTTTTCTTTTAGCTATGTTGTCTTATAGTTATGACATGAATGTAACTAAATTCCTGAGAAAGCAACTTGTTGGGAAACACAAATTTTCCTTGGATTATGCAACTTGTGATTTGAATTTACAGTTGCTGTAACTGCGACCGTGCTTGTTCATACTAGCTCGTCGGCAGGAAGATGGTATCGGATCGTCGATCTCTCTGTGGATCTGGGACATTTTCCGTCACATGTGGCAAAAAGAGTTTGACTACATCACGTTTATTATGCAGTTATGCAGAGTAAAAGTCTGGCATTGGAGTGTTTACGAGGACCTGCTGAAAAGTAATGCCTCCGAATTTTTGACGTGAATACTCTTAAAGCATTTTAAATAAAACAAGCGTAACTAACATTTGACATCTTTCTGCTTGATGTCTGCATATATCTCTCTCGACATGGTTAGCCTGGGGACGAACGCACTTCTCCCAACGACAGACCAGTTTGTTGATGCTGTCACTGTAGAATGTTCGACTTTGTTGACGGAGCTACAGTCTACCCTCCATTTGCATTACTTCGTAACTATCAAAGTGAAGTACTCAGAGCCGTTCTTTAAATTTTTGAAACAGGTGACCAGCGGATGGGGCTAAGTCGGGACTGGTATGGAGGATGATCGATGACAGCGAATCAAAGGCGTCGCATTGTTCAGATGACACAGCACTCGTATGTGGTCCGGCGTTGTCATGCTGAAGGAGAGGACGATCCATGTGTGGACTAACTCTTAGATTTCGAAGCTCGATTACAGCAAGCTGTTTTTCACCCAACGAGACAGTTAAGCAATACACCGCCATGTTACACCCTGCAATTAGGATCCCTCTGGTGACAGAGGCCCCAAATATGCAGCCATGAAAAATACAGATGTAGAATGTTTTCCAAAATGAAATTTTCACTCTATAGTGGAGACTGCGCTGGTATGAAACTTCCTGGCAGATCAAAATTGTGTGCTGGAACGAGACTCGAACTCGGGACATTAACCTTTCTCGGAGATGTGCACTCCTAATAATATCCTTTTTCCAGGATTGTTGGTTCCATGAGTTTCGTAGGGGAACTTCTGTGAAGTTTGGAATATAGGAGGAGAGATATTGGCTGAAGTAAAGCTGTGAGGACAGATTGTGAGTCGTGCCTGGGCAGTTCAGTTACTCGAGCAATTACCCGCGAAATGCAAAATCCCGGGTTCGAGACTCGGTTCGGCATATAGTTTCAGTCTGCTACGAGGTTTCATGCAGAATGTTAATAACGCTCTTTTATTTAAAAATACTAACTGTCTCCACGTAAACATTCAGAGTCGTGGCTTATCAGGACGCCCTCGCAAATGGTTCCAAGAATTCAGGAGACTTTTCGTTAATCCCAAACTCTCACACTACAATCTTGCCTTCACGTTTACCAACGTGCGACACAGTACGTGTGAGTGCAGTCACATACCCGAAGTCATGTATGGGAAAAGAAAAAAAGACTGTCGTATTACAACCCGTGAAGGAAACAAAAGTAATATTAGCGTCAACATTCCGTAGTCGAAGAGTCATTAGAAATGGATTATTGAAGGAAATCGGCTGTGTCCTTTCAGAGCAACCATCATGATATTTCTGTTAAAGGATATTCTATGGCTGGGTGCGGATTTGAACCACCGACCTTCTCAGTATGAGCTCACTGTCCTCACAATGGGCCACCTCACTCGGTGTAGAGGAAGAGATACGTGGTTTCGCAAAGGTACAACATCCGCAAAATTAGAGTTTCAAGGAAAAATCTTAAACGACGACTCGTACTGAAAGATCCGCAGGATTATTTGTGATTGGGTCATCAATGGAAGGTTGCCATAACTCCACAGTTTTGCAAAGCATTTCACCTTGTCATACTGCCAGCAACACGAAAGAAACGCAAATTATAGTGGGAACACTTCAAGACACACCTACTACAGTGCCTAATTAGCTTCAAACGAATTGCAGTTGTTCAGTGTTCTTAAACGTCATTATTTAGATGAGAATTTTCGTGATGACGTAACTGAAGAAATGTAGGGCATTGATTTGTTTTGACAGGGCATTAATAATTTTGTAAAGTGCGTCTCAGAGACGGACAAAGCAATGGAAAAAAATTTCAGAGCACATGTTCCGAAGTAAATGAATTTTTCAAATCAATACGAGTTCTCTTTTCACTCGTCATCTGCTGATAGACTCAACGTTGTGTAACTCCCAATCTTATTTGAGAAAGAATGTGAGATAATTATCAAATATAAACTCTTCCGGTCGTATCCACAATTTTTTCCAATTAGGCGTTACAGTTCGTGAAACACATAGATGAACAGGGAAAGTACGAACAGTTAGGAATTAATAGGCTTTCGGCACACTTCATTGGATAAGTGCAGTATTATCTTGATCATGAAACCACTTAGATATTAGTTTTGTTTTTACAAGTGGTTGCTATGCAACATTTTTTATTTTTATTTTTTTTTTTTTTTTTAGTAAGAGGTATGTTGATCTCCGCGAGCAGGCGAGAAAACTAAATATGTGCTGAGAAGGTAGCAGATCGTTTTAGTTATTCTAGTGGAATTCTTATCTTGATAATTAAATTACTCAGATGTTATTTCTTGTTTTTACAGGTGGTTGCTATGATACACTTTGTGTTAATGACAGATGGCTTGTTCTTAGCCCGGAGACCATTCGAGAAAATATGTGCTGAGACTGTTACAGAAGATCTTAGTTCTTCCAGCAGAATTTACTCATTTGTCACTTCAGTGCAAGACATCTGTGTGAGTGGAAGAGTTTATTTTGACGTAAGAAAGCGTCGTAATTTGGAACTAGGATGAAAACGGTAGCATTTTACGTTTGCACGTCTGCGATTTACAAATTCTGGCAGTTCTTAGGAATCGCTCCTAGCTTTTGTACACTGGATCAATATCCCAACAAGAAATTGCATAGATGCTTAGGAAAATACATTAAAATAACTTCACTATGGTTCCTAATCACTGTCACCTGTAGTACCTTCGATATTTATATTGCGTATCAACATGTTTCTCATGAAACATCAAAAATAATGGTGTTTATAGATGCCTCAACACGAATCATGTATCATCTCAGATTGTGTTGCCTATTCTTCTGTTGTTCTGTCAGTAGACTAAAGCATATACGTAATTTCCTAGAGTCACTCAATCTTGCGGACGAAATGCTAACTCAAGGCGTAGTTTGCCATTCAAATAAATTAGGCGCGTTTTTCATGACTAGTTATTCAATAATTTCGGCGATTTCTAATGTTTTATTAGTGATAACGTCCACTGATGGGTTTCGAATCTCAAGCGTAGTGAAACTACTGAGTTACGTTTACTGGTCACTATGTGATGTGGCGTTACTGCAGCAGTTTGTAGTGCCTGTGTTGGAGCTGTGGTCGCGCTTCCGGACGCTGAACGCTCAGCTGGTGGACTCTCTGTCCTGCCTGGGAGAGCCCCGGCTGTCTCAGCTGCTGCTGGGCTGGCAGAAGAAGCGACGGTGCGACAACCTGAGCTGCAGGCTGCGCCGGCTGCAGCACGCCCACCTTGTGCTGCAGCGCGCTGCAGAGCTGCTGCAGGAGCACGTGTCACCTGCTGTCACCCTCCACGTGGCGTACTGCATCCTGGGCACCATCTACAGTATCTATGAACTGCTCGTAGTGCTGGTGGTGCAAGAGAAGGTAGATAATCTACTGATCCACTCATCCGTGGGTTTTTGTTCATACTGGCTGGCACGTCACTTGGTTGACCTGTTAGTGATGTCATTATCATGTTCCATACTTGAAGACCAAGAGGCTAAGACTGCAGCCCTGCTACGCAGGTCAGTGGGAATGGCAGGATCGGCTCCTCATGCTGAAGCCTTCTTACGGCAGATGAATTGTGGGCCACCAATACGATTCAAAGCGTCTGGACTGCTGCCAATTGACAGAAGTCTGATAGTGTCTGCCGTTTCTGCTACAGCCACCTATCTTGTTGTTATTGGGCAACTTACTCTGTAAACTAATTCCATTATTGCTCTCTGCACTTGCAAAAAAACACACATAGGTGCATACACTCCCAAAGATGAGCATCCTTACGTAAGATTAGATTTTACATGGAATAAACATTTAGGATATTAGATATAATTCATGTTGAACACAATGCGGATATGAAAGGAAATCAGCAACAGCGTGATTGAATGATTTTTTCCAATATTCCCCCGAAGTGAAACACCTAGATGGACAAGGTTTGATCAACACACATTCTGAAAATCTTTCGGGTTTCTCTACTATAGCTAACTTTTGACATGAGCAGTTTACTTGAAAATATTTATCAGAAGCAACATGTTCTGTTGAAAGACTACTTTACGCCACATGAACTACTTTAATCCGCAAATAGCGCAAACTTTAAATACGTGTTTGGGACGTAAGTAGTCATACACCAAAGAACAGCCGTTAAAGTATTTCCTATAAGTAATTTCGTTTAAAGTGCAACTGCAGATGTATCTTTGACTTCATTCTCATGTGACACACGTAAATTAATGTCTGTGCAAGATAAAGTTCATAAAAACGTAAGTTATTGCTGCAGCTGTTATCTTGTCACTGTGAAGATTTGTCTAAAGTACGAGGATGATTATATTGCCTACATATACGAGTAATTTCTGTCATGTGTTTTGCTGTTGGAAATAATAAACTTTTAGGTATAAGAATTTGTTGACAGTTTTTTTTAAGTTCCCATCCAGAACATTTATATACATGAGATGAAATATATTTCTGTCTAAGTATCTCCGAGCCCAGAATTCACACATATAACAACTTAGTGTCAGATTCGTCATCCACTGCACATAACACGCTTTTATTTCTGTTGGGAACAAACTAAATATACTAATCTGTACACAGAAAAGTTTCACACAAATGTGTATTTTCCACGTATAAAACTAGCCACTAAAATAACTGTCAATTATGACGCCTCTTCCGTCCTCTTCTCCATCATAATGCGAAAATATAAATTCTCAGCTCTGCACCGTTGCTATCAGAAAACAAAGAATTTCGAAAATTTTAGAAATATATCACTACAATTACAATATTTCAGGAATTGATAAACATGATCCTTTGACAAATGACCTTACATATCGAATATTTGTATCTGCGCTAATGTTTTCTAAGAGTGTTCAACAATCTAACTTGACATACACTCATACTGTGAGTCCTGGTCAAGCAAGATGCAGTCATAATAAGAAAATATAACTCTGCTTGAAGAACTGCGTTTGTGTGGGGGGCCATGTTTCAGAATTAATCGTGGAGCTGGTCCTTGAAGCTCCACAATTTTTTATTAAAATTGCTCAGTAACGTTATCTTTTATTGCTTCTCTAGTGGCATTGGTACTATGTGCTAGCCTCCTGCCTGTGTACCTCAACCAACATTTGTCAGTCTGCTCATCAATGAATTGCGAAGTGATAATCGTCATGTAGCTTTCCAATGGGAACAAGACGCATTTCTGTTAAATCAGTAAGCCATAACTGATACCCTCTCTCGTTTTTTTTTTCAGTATTAAGCCTCGCAGAATGAGCAAAATCTTACACTGTGTATTTTTATTATTATTATTTTATTATTGTTATTATTATTATTTTATTATTATTGTTATAATTATTATTATTGATGTTGCTGTTCTCCGTTTCACTATCTTCAATCACATTATTGTTGTTGCTATTTTGTTTTCAAACTTTGAAAATCATTGTTTTCATAATTAGGAGTTTTCCTTTAAGAAGTTCCTGACTTATCATGAATCATAAACATATATATGCTTATAATTACGCACAAATAGACAATCATTTCTGCTTGTTACTCGCCATCATTTCCACTAAAGGGTGATTTCATAGTAATATTACTATGAAATCACTGTGTAATTCACCTAATTACGATGGACTAATACTCGGATGTTTCTTTTTAAAGCTTAATACTAAGATATTTGCAATTATTTCAATTTGGGAACAGTATATTTTGGTAGAGTAACATGATAACGACAAATCCATATAAATTATAAGAATGTATGTATGTGTATTCCTTGTCTCCTCCTTAAACACTGGACCGATTTCCACCGTATTTGATACACATATGATTATTGTCTGGAACGGATCACTGTCAGGGAAAGAACTATCCATCTATCCAATGGGTGGGATAAAAATGCAGTGTAGGCCACAACGCGAATATAAATATACTTTAATTATCCATTATTTGCGAATAAGAGGACTAGGAGGCTTGCAACGAACTTCACACGGAATTTCGGTCACGTGCAAAAATTTCCGCACTGACAACCCCACCAAACGATGAAACGAAAGAAGTAGATCGCCTACTATATTTTCACTGTTCATACAGTTCAATTGCCAAATGAAGAACGATATTTTAATTTATTACTACTCCCCACTAACTCTATTCGCAACACATTGCACATACAGTATCGGCGTATGGTGATGAATATACCTAAAAAATTCTATCATTGTGCGAAACTTCAACAGATATGAAGTCACAAACGCTTAGGTGTGTGAGAAACTCCCGCATAATGCATGAAGTATTAATTTATCATTTCTTAACTACTAACTCACATCGCAACACATTTCGCAGAGAGGATGCACATGTACTATCTGATGTGCCTGCACAATTATATCACTGAACAGCACATAGTTCAGGAGACAACATGTGATAACATTTAAGTTGTATGAAAATGAAACTGCAAAGCGAAACTCGATAGACATATAGATGATATGTATGTACAAATACTCATGAAATGCTTTAAATAGATGTGTAATTTATAAGGGGCGTTAAAAAAGAAATGAGCCAGAGGAATAATTACAAATACCAGTACCTGTATGTTAGAATTATTAACCGTGGCTCTTGAGACACTTGACACACTGCGGCACAAGGCTGTGAATGGCTGTCTCATAAAATTCCCGAGCTTGAGATGTTAACCAGTTGCGCACGTATAGCTGGACGTCGTCGTCGGAGGTGAACCTTTTGCCCCTCAGAGCCTTTTTAAGGAGACCAAAAATGGTGTAATCACATGGAGGGACGTCTGGTCTGTATGAAGGGTGGCTCAGAACCTCCCGTTTGAGTTTCCGAACGAGTACAATGACTGTGTGGGCATATGATGCTTTGCATTGTCGTGGAGCAGAATGGCCCCACGGCTGAGATTGCCTAGTCCTTTTAATTTGATCGCTTGGTGAAGGGTGGTCCAGATTTGCGAGTAATGCTGGGCATTCAACGTTGTTCCGTGCTGCGCGAAGTGAATCGGAAGGGGCCATCTTGGTCAAAGAAGAACGTCAGCATAACCTTTCCTGCACTCGTGTGCATGGCCTTGGCTTTTGTTGGTGGTGGTGGTGACTCTGGATGCTTCCACTGGAGACTTTGTAGTTTTGATGCTGTTTCTAAGTGATGACACCAAGATTGGTCTCCAGCCACCACTCGTGCCAGGAACGCTTTCCCTTCCTGAGCATGTCTTTGCAGATGAGCAAGACAGTGGGCCGCTGTACATGCTTCCTGGTGTGGTTGAAGACTGTGGGGACATCCATTGGGCACACACTTTGCGCATGTGCTGTCGTTCCTTCATGATGGTATTAACATTTCCGAGGCTCAATCCGACCAAGGCGGCTATGGCTTTCACTGTCACTCGCGGTCCTGGGTAGTGAGTGCATCCACTATCTAGACGATGTCATCGATAATGCAGTGTGATGTTCCAGACCGTGCGTCATCGGCTAACGACGGTCATCCTTCCTTGAAGCACTTGTGCCACGCCTTGACCCTTTCAAGGGACATGCAGTGTTCGCCGTATACTTGTGACATTGGTCGATGAATGTCCGTTCCTCCTACTCCTTCGTCTGTCAAGTAACGAACAACACCTCTTTGCGCTTCTTTTGACCCCTCCATGTCACTGTTTGCAATGCGACTGGCAGCGTTGGACGATTGATGCACGCTGCTGCTGCCTCTGTATAAGTCACGTGACGTGCACGCGAGTCCTCTAGCGACGGGCTGTGAACTTCTATGCTCTTGTCGGAACCACACCTCGTCACGCATGCCACGATATTACCCTGCTGTCACCGGTTTGCGTATTCCAGACTCTGGTTCATTTCTTTTCGGAAGCCCATTATGTTTGACATATGAGTATGTGATCAATGTCACAGGTAAAAATGTTCATCCTCAACCCATGGACGGATTTTAACCAAATTTGATACACATATTACTTACTATCAGCAAAGAAATATTGGAAGGCTGGTAATCACCATCCTCATGTTAGGGTGATTGTGATAAAGTGGAGAGAGGGGGAGGATGAATATATGGACAGATAGCGAGAGGGAAGAAGGCGATAGACACAGGTATGAGGAGGAGGAGACAGACAGTGATAGTGGAGGGGGAAATGAAGAGACGGGGGAGGGTGAAATGGACAGAGAGACGAAAGAGGAGGAGACAGAGACAGGAAGAGAGGTGGGTAGGATTAGTTAGTAGACAGAGCGGAGGAAGAAATAGAAGGAGGAGTCGAAGAGGAGGAAATAGACAGAGAGAGGGGAGTGTATGCGACGGACAGAAAAAGCAGGTAGAGGAGATGGACAGAAAGAGAGGGTGGAAGAGAGAGGGTGAAGAGGAGGCGGAATTAGGGAGGGGAGAGTAGATGGATTAATAGAAGATTGGAATAAATAAACGACAGGTAAGGCCGGATTTTGTTTAAAATAGGTATTGATATTTGTCTGCATAAGTGGAACCTAGTTACTGAAATTAAGTTGAAAGTAGCCTCACCTCTTCTGTGTCACGACTAGAGAGGTCACGTAGGTTGTCTTTAATGCAGGCGGTTGATAATAGTCTCACTAATACAGTTACTAATTAGCTTTAGTACATGCTACTCACAGCAAACTGTGAACCTGTTATCACCAAAGAGCTTTTAGAGATGTCTCGCAATGGCGTCAAGTAGTGGAGTGTACTGAAGTAATTGCCTATATCATTTGATAGTTTCAGAGACCAATTCAGTGCCATACCGATCTCAACTTTTTGCATTGAATGAATGGATTTTAGAAAGATTGAAATTGCTCTCTACAACCAAAAACCATAAAACGAGACGTCACGCTGAAATTGTCCGAATAGGACGAAAATCGGTAGATGTGACGTGTATGTACACACAAACAAATGATTACAATTTCGGGATATTTGGATGATTTATTCAAGAGAAAAAGCTTCATAAACTGAACAATTCAATAATTTGTTGGTCCACCTCTGACCCTTATAAGCAGTTATTCGACATTGCAGTGATCTATAATTGTTGTATGTCGTTCTGAGGGACATCGTGAAAAATTCTGTCCAATAGGAAAGTTAGATCGTCAAGATCTCGATATGGCTGTATTACCCAGTCCCAAATGCTTCAAACATGCTCTTTTGGTGAGAGATTTGGCAAACCTGCTGGCCAGTGTACGTTTCTCAAGCACGAAGAAAAGTGGTAGAAACTATTGTCATGTGAGGCAATTCCAGTTACTGAGATTCCACGTCGAAAACGTGTCTGGAGACGCCCCAGACAACTATGAGTAACGGTCTGCGATGCCACTTCACTTCGTAGCAGCACAGCTATGGTTGTTAGCCGTGGCATCCTTACAGACGATGTACTAAGACACATTTAGTCAATCTTAATGACAAGCCATCCTGATCTTGCATTTCATCAAGATAATGCCTGCTCCCACACGCTTTTCTTTGTGCTTACCAGGCCCTACCTTGGACAGCAAGCTCGCCGAATTTCTCCCTATATGAGAACATAGTGAGCATTACTACCCAGGCGAATTAGGAAGCATGGTGTAGAAAATATTTATAAAGTTTTGAAACTTTGCAAAAAGCGCTCTTAGGGGATGTGGAAGTAAAAAACAGAAAAGTTCCCTCCCTTGTCGAGGGAGCTTCCCCCTCCCCTACCCCTTAACGTAATTTATTTTCCTTGTTTCCAACTTTACGTAAAATGGTTCGCTTAACGAAGCTGTCTATACGACAAAAATATTTCTGGTGAAATTCCACTGAGAGAACGTCATATGCATGTTTAATCAAGATAACTAATTTAGAGCGCTAAAATTTGAAGGCAAAAAGAGTCAAATTTCTTTTAAAACGTACTTCAGTTTATACAGAACCATTTTGATTTATGGTCTTTTACTTTAGATTTATGCAACTTAAATTATGGGAATGAAAATAACTTTTCATGAAAATTAAGAATTATTCTAAAATTACCCATTAATTACTTTTGTATTAATATGTTTACAATCATATTTAGAGCATGTAGACAATGAAAATACCACAATATCTATCAAACAAATAAATTCTTGTAACTTTTTTTTTTTACATAAAACCATCATGCATATCTTCTGTCAAATCACTGCGAGCCACATTAGTGGAACTTTGTCCACAACAGTTTTTGCACATTGTGTGTTATGTAGGTCAGCTTTCACACATCCGCACATTCTTCCGCAGCCTTCAGTGCAGACGCATGAAATCAGTAACAGTATTTTCTCTGGAGCAGGTGGTCGTTTCATGTGAATCGGGGAGACGGCTGAATTTGGTCCCGTCCAGCCCCAGGTTCTGGGATCCAAGTAGTTCCCCCAACCATAGCTGAACTTGTAGATAGACTCGGTAAGAGTGGAGGTGTCCTGCATCGTGGCGAATGGCAAACAAGAGAGTATGACAGCATTGCTTGCCTGACCCCGAAGTACATTAAAACATTTAAATCGAAAGGCATTTAATCTGTCATCATAAGGACACTCCATTGTTTTTCTGACAGAGGGATTATAAATTTCTCTCCTGCTTTTGCAATGGCATCAGGAGAGGAAGCAAGATCGTTCAGTACCCGTGGAATATTATGAAGTTGGGGACACCATTTAAATAGTTGGAAAGCTTGCAACTTTCCTTTCCCAAACAAGGCTGAAGTGCTGTTGCAACCACTTACTTCATGAAGAAACAAAATTCTTCCGTTCATGAATGAGCGAGTAATTGAGTATATCTTTAGAACCGTAACACCTTGTTCTGGTGCTACCTTTACCTTCCCTCATCAGAATCATGTATGTGTCGTCAGGAGCAAGAGCGATAAGTAGCACAAGAAGGTCTACATTGTGTCCCACTATATTCACTTGCTAGTAAAAAATTGTGCATTTATTGCTTTTGCAACATTTTCAACATCTGCATCGTCATCATCAATCCTGGTTTCAATACCAAATCTGTCTAGTTTTTGCACATGATGTGTAATAAACATTTTCTTATTGCTCAGGTTACTAAGAAAGACGGACTGTGGTTCAGTACACAACGTCTCGTCATTAAAGAAAATTTCTCGTGAGATTCGCTTCATCGTTCGCCTTTGACGTTCAATAATTTTTATGTTCAGAAAACTTTCTGAATATCCGTCAAATACAGCAGCAACATCATCTTTATAATGTCTATGAATACATGCCATTAAGTTTTTATAAATATCACCAGAAGTTCCACACGACATGGTGGATAAGAAACCCTCCATCTATAACAAAGAACTTCGATTCATTATTGCCAACATTCCCTTCAGGTGCTTTCTTTCCTCATCAGTCCAGTGTTGTCAAACAGAGACACTGGTACACTTGATAATTCGTACCGTAAGATTTTATGTGAATTTTTCTTCTCGTTAATCGTGCTTTGCGTAAAGTGTATTTTCTATAATATGTGTTCTTTGATATGTTGTACTATCTTTTCTCTTTACTGGCTAATTGCTTTGGTTGTATTCAGGAAGGGATGATTTTGATTAATAAATTTTGTGTTGAATTGTTAATATAGGTAAATGCAATGTTTGCTTAAAAATGAATACTTGCTACTTTGTAACTGCTGATGCACACTTACGGCTCTTGGTTCATGTTATGATAAAAGATGGAGTGGTTCCCCTCTTAAAATTGCACACGAAAAAGATCTTGTGCATCTTTTCACTTATACGAATGGTATTTGAGGTATAAGAATTGTAATGGAATTTTGCTAAAGTAATAGTTTGCAGTTTTTGTTACTTAGCAAAGTTTTTAAATGAAAAGGGTAATTAAGAGAGTGGAATTATTTCGTAGCCTATATATTCAACTTGATGATACTTCTTTTGCGATCAGTATTCTTGCAATTAGGAGTACGTACCAACAATGAAAACATCAAGTTCCCCTTTCCATTCACTCAGCGCTGCCGTGCCACTATTTGCGCTGCCGTTTCTTCCTACGCAGCGTCCAGTTCATTTGAGTTAAAAGTAGTGCCAGAGAGATCTGTTTTTATGACAGCATCTATAAATTTATGGTGTTATGAAGTGCTTTTTCTTATTCTCATTTCTTTTGCCTGGACTGAGAAAAGAATAGTGCTGGTCCCTACTACCCGTTTTATTTGTAGTAAATGTGTGTCGGAAGGAGAGACATCAGTAGTGACGAAGGACTCGGAAAGTCTGCTACGCGTCAGCAAGGAACGGAAGGATCCTCTAAAGAACGCTGCACTGATTGAAGTGCATAAGGTATGTCGAAGTGAATATGTTGAGAAACGTGTAATACAAGAAAACTAATTAATCAGAAACTTGCACAAGCAGATGACACAAGTTTGTGATCCTATTCCTCTTATCCATTCAGTTTTAAAGAAAAGACTGTCTCGTATGTACTGAGAAGTGTGACATACAGGCGGAAAGAAAAAAAAATCAGCCAACACAATGGAGTGTTTGAAGTTCGCTCTTTAACTGTGAAACATATGCTACTTTAGAAAGCAGAGAAACGCGATGATCCTTACGGTAGAAAAGATGCCTAGTGTTTTGCGTTTAGTAGCTGCAGAAGGCCGTTACCATCAAGATTGCTATGCTAAATGACTGTCGAACCCCTCCTCCGTTCGGAGAAGATACCGCTCGCGAGATACCAACTTGATACCGCTCTAAAAGAATTATGCAGATTTATAGATAGTTCAGAGGAATGTAAATTTTCATTGCTCGATTTGTTGCAGAAAGTTAATGAATGTCTCCCAGAAAGAGAGACAATGACTTTAAAATCTCTGGAAAACCAACTAACTGAAAACTTCGCTGATGGGGTCTTAATTGCCACAATGCCAAAAAATCCCCCGGTTGTAGGTTTCCGTGGCAGTGGCCACCAGCTTTTGAATCCATGGTACAATGAACGAGCTGGTAATGAAAAAGACGAGAGAAAGAGAATAGTTGAAGCAGGAGCAGCTATCATCCGTGAAGATATGAGAATGACTCCTTAGAGTATTGCCGATTATCCAGATATCAATGATTTGACCGAGAATGTTGAAGTTATGGTTCTTGACACTTTACATGAATTTTTGAAGGGTGTGGTTTTGTCGGAAAAGAAACGTAGTGAGCAGTCACATTTTAAAAAAAAGTATAGCAATATGCCATACGATTGTGTCATTTACCAGGGCCCCTTCATTTACCTCCCCACGGCAACTTGATCTTGCGGTGTTCTTGTTTCGTAAAGTGGGATCAAAAAACATTGTTGAAATTGTTTAGAAAATGCGTTTCTGCTTTTCATACAGCACTGTGGCTTTACTTTAGGCTTCTGCCGTTCAGTTCTGGGAACCAAATATTTCAAATGATTCGTTCTCGCAGTTCGCTCTCGATAATGCTGGCTTCAGTATTGCAACAGTGACGGGCAAAGTTACATCCCATTCTATTGTTCGAATCAGGTGTGTAACTCCTGCGACAGAGCATCAGAATGTAACAATGACCGGGCAAAGGTACATTCGATGCTGTGGGTGGAATCAGGTGTGACTCATGCGACAAAGCATGAAAGTAACGGTATTCTCTGTCATACCGAGCTCTACTGAAACTGCAAGTTCCCAAAAAAATTAGTTTGCTAACATTACGAAGGCAGAATACAGTTGGAATTGAAAAAAATTGTTCTGCAAAGTGTCTACTCAGAACAATCATTCACTGAAGCGATAGTGCCTACCGATCACTATTTTACTTGGATGATGGGAAAGTTTTTGGAGTTTTCTATTCCTGCATGGCAAGATTTTATGGAGATAATTACAACTGGAGAACCATAAACGCAATCAACTGTATTAGCGCTTCCATTCATCAACAAGCCGCCCACGGATTATAGCACTGTTTTAACTTCTTTAACTTATGCCATCACAGTGAGTGAGTAGACCACACAGCAAACATGTATCGTGACGTCTGATCAACCATCTACACGAAAGCTAAAGATATAGTTGCAGTGGAGGCTAATGGAGGAAATGAGCTATTCACTAATGTAATTACACTACTGACCATTAAAATTGCTACACCACGAAGATGATGTGCTACAGACGCGAAATTTAGCCGACAGGAACAAGATGCTGTGATATACAAATGATTAGCTTTTCAGAACATTCACACAAGGTTGGCGCCGATGGCGACACCTATAACGTTCTGACATGAGGAACGTTTCCAACCTATTTCTTATACAGAAACAGCATGTGACCGGCGTTGCCTGGTGAAACGTTGTTGTGATGCCTCGTGTAAGGAGGAGGAATGCGTACCATCAAGTTTCCGACTATGATAAAGGTCGGGTTGTAGCCTATCGCAATTGTAGTTTATCGTATCGCGACATTGCAGCTCGCATTGGTCGAGATCCAATGACTGTTAGCACAATATGGATCGGTGGGTACAGGAGGGTAATACGAAACGCCGTGCTGGATCCCAACGGCCTCGTATCACTAACAGTCGAGATGACAGGCATCTTATCCGCATGGCTGTAACGGATCGTACAGCCACGTCTCGATCCCTGAGTCAACAGATGGGGACGTTTGCAAGACAACAACCATCTCCACGAACAGTTCGACGACGTTTGCAGCAGCATGGACTATCAGCTCGGAGACCATGGCTGCGCTTACCCTTGACGCCGCATCACAGAAGGAGCGCCTGCGATGGTGTACTCAACGACGAACCTGGGTGCACGAATGGAAAAACGTCGTTTTTTCAGATTTATCCAGCTTCTGTTTACAGCATCGTGATGGTCGCCTCCGTGTTTGGCAACATCGCGGTGAACGCACATTGGAAGCGTGTATTCGTCATCGCCATACTGGCGTATCACCCGGCTTGATGGTATGGGGTGCCATTGGGTACACGTCTCGGATACCTCATGTTCGCACTGACGACACTTTGAACAGTGGACGTTACATTTCAGATGTGTTACGACCCGTGACTCTGCCCTTCATTCGATCCCTGCGAAACTCTACATTGCAGTAGGATAATGTACGACCGCATGTTGCAGGTCCTGTACGGTCCTGGTCAATGGTGGCTGAGCAACTGGCTCGTCACAATACACCAGTCACAACTATTGTTGAACTGTGGTATCGTGTTGAAGTTGCATGGGCAGCTGTACCTGTACACGCCATCCAAGCTCTGTTTGACTCAATGCCCAGGCGTATCAAGGCCGTTATTACGGCCAGAGGTGGTTGTTCTGGGTACTGATATCTGAGAATCAATGCACTCAAATTGCGTGAAAATGTAATCACATATGAGTTCTAGTATAATATATTTGTCCAATAAATACCCGTTTACCATCTGAATTTCTTCTTGGTGTAGCAATTTTAATGGCCAGTAGTGTATATAACCGTAGATGAACCAGTGACTACGCTATAACCAAAATTCGGGGTAGGATTTATTTCCATAGGAAGGACGGACGTAAAACAGAACTGAGAGCATAGGATGGAAAACAGTGACGAGCCATAACCGGATAGTGCGTGATCAGCCCTGTGTCACTCGTGCCGGAACCGGACCACCGGGTACCGCCCATGTCAACACAACAACAGTAACAGAAGTGTTGCTTTCGTAGTCGATGCTGCCACACTCCAACCGGTGGGGACGTCGCGAGGTCGTGGCAACGTGACCAACGGAGCTGCCAAACAAGCTACCCCTCGAACACCGACCCCGCTCCAAACGTTTCGACACAACCGGAGAACACGGGTATTCTGTAGCAGTCAGCACTAAGAATCCGGATTTAAAACCCCAGGTCAGGTCCACCATCGTTCGTTGCAGCTATGACAGGCATGACAAGCACAGTCTGAGCCAGTTGTCGCCGCATCTATCGGGTGATCAAAAAGTCAGTATAAATTTGAAAACTGAATAAATCACGGAATAATGTAAATAGAGAGGTACAAATTGACACACATGCTTGGAATGACATGGGTTTTATTAGATCAAAAAAAAAACGTTCAAAAATGTCCGACAGATGGCGCTTCATCTGATCAGAATAGCAATAATTAACATAACAAAGTAAGACAAAGCAAAGATGATGTTCTTTACAGGAAATGCTCAATTTGTCCACCATCATTCCTCAACAATAGCTGTAGTACAGGAATAATGTTGTGAACAGCACTGTAAAACATGTCCGGAGTTATGGTAAGGCATTGACGTCAGATGTTGTCTTTCAGCATCCCTAGACATGTCGGTCGATTGCGACACACTTGCGACTTCAGGTAACCCCAAAGCCAATAATCGCACGGACTGAGGTCTGGGGACCTGGGAGGCCAAGCATGACGAAAGTGGTGGCTGAGCACACGATCATCACCAAACGACATACACAAGAGATCTTTCACGTGTCCAGCAATATGGGGTGGAGCGCCATCCTGCATAAACATCGTACGTTCCAGCAGGTGTTTATCAGCCAGGATGGGGATGATGCGATTCTGTAACATATCGGCGTTCCTCTCACCAGTCACGGTAGCAGTTTTGCTGTCCAGCGCCATGTCTCAGACATTTTGTGAACTTTTTTTTTGTTCTAATAAGACCCCATGTCATTCCAAGCATGTGTGTCAATTTTCACTTCTCTATCTAGATTATTCCGTGGTTTATTAAGTTTTCAAATTTATACCGACTTTTTGATCACCCGGTATAACGCTGCCTCCACCAGGACGCGAATCAACGTCCACCGCCTGACAGCCAGGCGTTGGCACCGGGACGCTGTCTAGGTTCCGCGTCTCCGGGCGGCCCGCTGCCACCGCCGTCCGCCGCCATCCACAGGTAGCAAGCCCAGCCGCCCGCTGCTCTCGACGGGGGACGCTTGCGTCGCCGCGTACGTACCGGCATGTTCAGATCCGAGGAGCACGTTCCCTCGGTCGCAATCTTTCGGTTTCAGATGTGCTGAAGTGTGTCTCTTTGACGTCGTCCATAAAGTGTGCTGTCAACTGTTCAGCTGCGTTCAACGCATGTTTCTCCACCTACTTCCAACAGACAGCTATTCTTTCACAGATTACAGCAACACACGAAAACAGTATTGTAGCTTGTGACATTAGGTGGAGATACGTTTCGCACATGACGACCATTAAGTTTTAAATTTGATGGAGACGCATGTGACATTTACAACGATGTCAACTTGCATCTAGTAACTATCAGCACCCCAGAGCCGGCCGGAGTGGCCGAGTGGTTCTAGGAGCTACAGTCTGGAACCGCGAGACCGCTACGGTCGCAGGTTCGAATCCTGTCTCGGGACTGGATATGATGTCCTTAGATTAGTTAAGTTTAAGTAGTTCTAAGTTCTAGGGGACTGATGACCTCATTAGTTAAGTCCCATAGTGCCCAGAGCCATTTGAACCATTTGAACCACCCTAGACATCGACAAAGACACAATGATACATACGTGATTAACTTAGAAATAGATATCCTCGGAGTAGTGAAGCAACGTAAATCACTTAATAAAAACAAGTCTTCCGGTCCAGACTGTATACCAATTAGGTTCCTTTCAGAGCAAGCTGATGCAATAGCTCCGCACTTAACAACCACTCGCTGGACGAAATTTCTGTACCCAAATACTGGAACTTTGCACAGGTCACACCAATATTCAAGAAATGCTGTGGGAGTTATCCACTAAATTGTAGGCCCACATCATTATCATGGATATGCAGCGGGATTTTTGAACATATATTGTGTTCGACCATTATGAATTACCTCGAGAGAACAGTCCATTAAAACATAGTCAACATGGATTTAGAAAATATCGCTCCTTACACACAGAGATCACAAACTGATTCCGCATTTCTAGATTTCCAGAGGGCTTTTGAAAATGCACCACACAAGCAGCTTATAGTTTAACTGCGTGTTTATTGAATATCGTCTCAGTTATGTGACTGGATTTGTGATTTCCTGTCAGAAAGGTCAGAGTTTGTAGTAACTGACGGAAAGTAATGGCGTGAAACAGAAGTGATTTAGTTGCGTTCCCCAAGGTTTTATTGCTAGTCCTGTGCTGTTCCTTATCTGTATAAAATATTTAGGAGACTATCTCAGCAGCCGTCTTAGGTTTTTTGCAGATTATACTGTCGTTTATCGTCTAATAAAGTCATCAGAAGATCAAAAGAAATTGAAATACGATTTAGAAAAAAATTTCGTATGGTGCGAAAATTGGAAATTGAGTCTAAATGATGTAAAATGTGAGGTCATCCTCATGAGTGCTAAAAGGCATCCGTTAAACTTCGGTTACACGATAAATAAGTCAAGTCTAAAGGCCGTAAATTCAACTAAATGCCCAGAAATTACAATTGTGAATAAGTTACGTTGGAAATAATACACGGAAAATGTGGGGAAGGTAAACCAAAGACAGCGTTTTACTGGCGGAACACTTAGAAAATGTAACAGATCTACTAAAGAGACTGTCTACATTACGCTTGTCTGACCTGGTTTCGAGTACTGCTGCGAATGTAGGATCTTTACCAGCTAGCATTAACGGAGCACATCGATAAAGTTCAAGGTAGAGCAGCACGTTTTGAATTATAGAGAAACAGGGAAGAGAGTGCCACGGACATCATTAAGGCAAGGGCGTTTTTCGTTGTGGCTGAATCTTCACACTGAATTTCAATTCTCCTTAGATTGCAAAAAATATTTTGTTGATGTCGACCTAGGAAGAAACAATCATCATAATAAAATAAGGAAATTAGATCTCGCACGCAAAAAAATAGGTGTTCGCTTTCTCCGCGTGCTGCTTGAAATTGGAATAATAGAGAATTGTTGTGAAGGTGGATCGGTGAACCCTTTGTCAGGCATTTAAGTGTGATTTGCAGAGTATCTTTGCACATGTAGATGTAGATGTCCAACACAAATCACCACCATCGCCGATGCCACACCAGCCAGCACCATCAACATCAAAGAAAAACGTGTGAAGGGGAAAAGCATTGAGATGGCTGTGACAAAATGAAGTGTAACCATCTACATCCCAAAGGGATGTTAAAATGTCTCCCACTGAGCTGCCAATACCAAACTACAAACCAAACTACCACTGCAGAAACCCTGACATAAACCAGCACCAACAAGAAACCAGCTACTACTAATTATGACAATTTTGAATTTAACTTGCTTTTAAGTAGAATAGAGAAAAAAAGAGATATTTCAGACAGCGCAGCGGATCCTACTTAGGTTGTGCCATACAAAGGGTGAGTCTCTCTATTTTCCAGTAATTGAGAAGAGGACAAAGAATATTCCTACAGCCGAATCGCTGCTGGGCCTCATGCTCCGGTTCTGTCTACACAAGTCAGAATCAATCGACTTGGACGAAATACGAGTGTATACAGATAATGCAAGAGCACAAGGTCGAACATATTTCGATTACTTGCAGACAGGCACTACATGCTTTGTACACGTGAAAGACCCAGCTCACATAGAGAAAAAATTAATATCATACAACATAATACAAAAAATAGTACGTCATGTGCTTATAAGACATGGAAAACAAATATTTCTACCATAATAACAGGCAGCAATGACTCTAAGGCTGCAATATTAATTGTAAATACAACTTAAAACGTAATTAAGGTAACACAGTTATGCAATGAACTCTTAGTTACCATAGTGATAACCAATGCAAAGGTTACACGGGTGACTGCATCCATGTACACCAAATACAGCCACCAAATACAGCCTTATGCAGATCACATAAGAGACCTGGCAATGTATGCCAGCAAGCCGCTGTGGCCGAGCGGTTCTAGGCGCATCAGTCTTAAACCGCGCTGCTGCTACTGTCGCAGGTTCGAATCCTGCCTCGGGCATGGATGTGTGTGATGTCCTTAGGTTAGTTAGGTTTCAGTAGCCTAAGGGACTGATGACCTCAGATGTCAAATCCCATAGTGCACAGAGCCATTTGCTGTGTGCCAGAGGCAAAAAACTAATGATAAGTTCTGACATTAATTGAATATCCACCCTCTGTACCTCAGACAGAACAAATAATAGAGGACGCATAATCACTGGCCTAATACAAGAAACACAAAAACCTGTAATGAACACAGAGGGAACTATACTAACATAATCAGAGTTCGATGGTACAACCAGTAACATCGACTTGACGCTAGAGAATATTGCAGCAATGGCGTATGTAACATACTGGATCGTACACGACAATATAACCAGTAGCTCCCTTAGTGTCATAACTTACACACTATCTCTAACTCAGAACACAACTACCATATCACCCACCAGACACTTATTGTTTCAAAAGCAAACTGGAACAAATTAACGCAAATTTTACAACAACATAAACGAGAAAATATCAATTGAGGTATCGATTACAGAATACAGGTAATAAAACATGCACAAAACACATCAGTGCCGACGGAAAAGGGTACAAAACTCTCACCGATATCATGAGCCAACGAAGCCGCGAGACGCAAACAAGAAGGCAGACACAAACGAAAATTATACTAAAGGTCGATACTACATAGAAACATACGCGTAACACATGAGGCATATAGGCACGCACAATTACACATAAACAGACCCTATATAACACGCGTAAACAATA
This sequence comes from Schistocerca gregaria, assembly GCF_023897955.1. NCBI lineage: Eukaryota > Metazoa > Arthropoda > Insecta > Orthoptera > Acrididae > Schistocerca > Schistocerca gregaria. The sequence continues at coordinate 513,143,892 of NC_064921.1, read as the reverse complement.
TGGGAGCGATCTGTAACAACACAAATAGAACAAAATATATGCGGGGAATAATACAAAATAATAACAGAGAAGATGAAAACCCCACTACTTCTCGGACGTCATAGATACAGACATGCAGTACCATATAAGACCAAAGGAACACCTACACATACCATTAAAAGCTGCTACTGTCACCTGTCCCTTTGCACAAGAATAGACTGCTGAACAATCTCAGAGCTCAAAAACAAAAGAGCATCTGGACAAAATTGTATCCACTCGGATACACTGAAAAAGTAGCATCACAGATCCTAACAACATTACTGAACGATGTCTTGCGGCTGGGCAGTGTACCAACAGTATGCAAAACCTCCAAAGCTGTCATTATCAAGAAATCAACAGATGGGTATCCTTTAATCCAATATGCGTAATAAACACCCTAAAAAAGATTAAGGAGAAGCCTCTGGGTAAGCGCTTGCAAACCCATAGATTTAATAATGATTGACATTGCCGGAGCATTCGATAACCTCTGGCGGCCCGCAATGTTTCTAAGGGTAAGACATCTGGATATAGCGCAACCACTGTACAACGGTTTCCTAGACTAATGTAAAGACCGAGTACCTGGATGGCAGACGGACAGCGGGAAAGTAATTAAAACAATTACCAAAGGCTGTCCTCATCGGTCGATCTGCGGTCCCATCTTCTGGGACAAAACAATCCAACTCCTCCTGCAACTTCTAGATGGGATTAACAGGTCAGACGGAATTGTCACCTAAGCATGTGATTTATTAGTTGTGGTTACTGAAAAGCCCACTGCAGAGCCCAGCTAGAAGAGAAGTCCAAAGACAGACAATTACATAATAGTGTCAAAACAGATAGCCGAAAACAAAATAACAAAATATTACTGAGAGGATCACTCAAAAGGAACGCTTCAGTTTCAATAGGGACATAGACATCAGACGAGCACATGTTACGCGCTATCTTAGGGTACACGTAGATGAGAAATACTACATAAAATGGTGAGGCTAAATTCAAAACAGTACAGATTACCTCTTCCAGCCATACGGATATACCACTGTGTGCTCTTCCAATCAGTACTCAATTTCGCATCTAGAACGTAGGCACACAGACTGAACCTGGTCACTAACAAAGCATCAATCAGATGAGGACAGAGAAGTGTCGTTCGGTTCTGTTTCAGTGGATGCACTGTGGGTAGTGCTTGAAATATGCCCCGTAGATATTACGATCAAATACAGTGCTCCAAGGTACTGGATGAAGATGGAGAGACTAGATAAGGTACACACAATAACTGGAGTACCGATACAGACGACAAGTCACCCTAAAAGTCGGCGTTTGGATACATGGCGAGGTGAGTGGGATGTAACTGATAAGAGACGTAGAGTGCACGACTTCCTCTCTGATATAAAGGGGAGGTAGGAATGAAACACATAGATACCAGTCTCGATGCAGTACATTTCTTAACCGGACATGCACCTCATCGCTCGCACTTCAAGCGCGTGAGTCTCAAAGGAGGTTCCGCTGAACACACTGTCTTCTCCTGTCGGCAATACGAGAACAATAGACACACATTACACTCAGACTACACAGAGACAGACATACATATAAAGGGTGTTACAAAAAGGTAAGGCCAAACTTTCAGGAAACATTCCTCACAAACAAAGAAAGAAAATATGTTATGTGGACATGTGTCAGGAAACGCTTACTTTCCATGTTAGAGCTCATTTTATTACTTCTCTTCAAATCACATTAATCATGGAATGGAAACACACAGCAACAGAACGTACCAGCGTGATTTCAAACACTTTGTTACATGAAATGTTCAAAATGTCCTCCATTAGCGAGGATACATGCATCCACCCTCCGTCGCATGGAATCCCAGATGCGCTCATGCAGCCCTGGAGAATGGCGTATTGTATCACACAGTCTCTACATTTGGTACCGGGGTTGCGTAGACAAGATCTTTCAAATGACCCCATAAATGAAAGTCAAGAGGGTTGAGGTCAGGAGAGCATGGAGGCCATGGAATTGGTCCGCCTCTACCAATCCATCGGTCACCGAAACTTTTGTTGAGAAGCGTACGAACACTTCGACTGAAATGTGCAGGAGCTCCATCGTGTATGAACCACATGTTGTGTCGTACTTGTAAAGGCACATGTTCTAGCGGCACAGGTAGAGTATCCCGTATGAAATCATTATAACGTGCTCCATTGAGCGTAGGTGGGAGAACATGGGGCCCAATCAATATATCACCAAAAATGCCTGCCCAAAAGTTCACAGAAAATCTGCGTTCATGACGTGATTGCACAATTGCGTGCGGATTCGCGTCAGCTCACACATGTTGATTGTGCAAATTTACAATTTGATCACGTTGGAATGAAGCCTCATCCATAAAGAGAACATTTGCACTGAAATGAGGATTGACACATTGTTGGATGAACCATTCGCAGAAGTGTACCCGTGGAGGTCAATCAGCTGCTGATAGTGTCTGCACACGCTGTACATCGTACGCAAACAACTGGTTCTCCCGTAGCACTCTCCATACAGTGACGTGGTCAACGTTACCTTGTGCAGCAGCAACTTCTCTAACGCTGACATTAGGGTTATCGTGAACTCCACGAAGAATTGCCTCGTCCATTGCAGGTGTCCTCATCGTTCTAGGTCTTCCCCAGTCGCGAGTCATAGGCTGTAATGTTCCGTCCTTCCTAAGACGCCGATCAATTGCTTCGAACGTCTTCCTGTGGGGACACCCTCGTTCTGAAAATCTGTCTCGATACAAACGTACCGCGCCACGGCTATTGCCCCGTGCTAAGCCATACATTAAATGGGCATCTGCCAACTCCGCATTTGTAAACATTGCACTGACTGCAAAACCACGTGCGTGGTGAACACTAACCTGTTGATGCTACGTACTGATGTGGTTGATGGTAGTACTGTAGAGCAATGAGTCGCGTGTCAACACAAACACCGAAGTCAACATTACCTTCCTTCAGTTGGGCCAACTCGCGGTGAATTGAGGAAGTACAGTACATACTGACGAAACTTAAATGAGCTCTAACATGGAAATTAAGCGTTTCCGGACACATGTCCACATAACATATTTTCTTTATTTGTGTGTGAGGAATGTTTCCTGAAACTTTGGCCATACCTTTTTGTAACATCCTGTGTACACAGCAATAAAAGACGAAGAATAATGGGCTCAACTAAATGCATTGACAAACAATATCAGGATCAAAAGCAACACATGAAGGGTAATTGCCGACACGACAACACATACATGCGTACATGCAAAGTAACAACAATCTCCAGAAGGCGGACAGCGATACTCAATCGGCGAAGAGAAGCAACTATATTACTCTTAGGTCACTACGACTTACGATATATGTTACAGAATATTACCAAGATCACTTAGAAGTACACACACCAGAAAATTTTAATACTTGGTCCTTTCTTCGGAATGAGAGTACCAAGAATCTATGCTGACTTTAGAACAATGTATGCCCTGATTTTCTTTAATGTTTACAAAATTTTGTCCAATCCGAGTTGGAAACGTTTTGTGAAGAATTAGAGTAAGAAAGGACTTAGGTCACGTTCGATAAATATACAGGGTGGTCCATTGATAGTGATCGGGCCAAATATCTCACGAAATAAGCATCAAACGAAAAAACTACAAAGAACGAAAATCGTCTAGCTTGAAGGGGGAACTAGACGGCGCTATGGTTGGCCCGCTAGATAGGTCAAAAGGATATCAAATGAGTTTTTTAAATAGGAACCCCCTTTTTTTACATATACGTGTAGTAAGTAAAGAAATATGAATGTTTTAGTTGGACCACTTGTTTCGCTTTGTGACAGATGGCGCTGTAATAGTCACAAACGTATAAGTACTTGGTATCACGTAACATTTTGCCAGTGTGGACGGTATTTGCTTCGTGATACATTACCCGTGTTTAAATGGACCGTTTCCCAGTAGCGGAAAAGGTCGATATCGTGTTGATGTATGGCTATTGTGACCAAAAACCCAAAGGGCGTGTGCTATGTATGCTGCTCGGTATCCTGGACGACATCATCCAAGTGTCCGGTCCGTTCGCCGGAATGTTACGTTATTTAAGGAAACAGGAAGTGTTCAGGCACATGTGAAATGTGAACCACGACCTGCAACAAATGATGATGGCCAAGTAGTTTTGTTCAACAAAACGGTGGCATTACTCTTGTCCGCAGCTAAAATAACAATATCAGGATCCATTCTAAGTGAACGTAAAGCAGCCGCCTCAGCTGCTGTAATGTTGGGTGGAGGGGCTCCAGTCAACACACGACAAGCTTCCCTCCTAACCTCTTCCGCAGCCTCGGGAGGTAGTTTATAAACAGCCTCTTCGAGAGAACTAATAAAATCAGCGACTGGCTAACTCTTAGGCGTCGGTGCGAAGTTTAAACCTTTCCCCAGCACAGACAAAGCTGCGTCGTTAAATGTTTTCTCCTTGAGATTGATCACAGAACGTCGAGAATTAGAATTAGACACTGAGCCAAGGAAACGTTCAAACTTCGCCGAATGACGAGCAGTTACAGATTGAAATTCCCAGTCAGACTGCCACCAAGAGGCACCGTCCACCCAATCCCAAGACAATTCAGAAACATTAGACGCCTTCATTAAATGAAGCTGAAATAATTCCTTAGAAACGAAATCTAATTGACGGCCTTTCCCTGTTGGAGTCCGTAAAAGATGATCTTGGTTTGCGTAAGGCTGGGGTCTATCGTATTCCTTGCAGTTGTCTCATGTCATATATTGGTCACACAATCAGAACTGTGGAAGACCGGTGTATTGAACATAAGCGTCACAAACGCTTACAACAGCCAAGCAAATCCGCTATTGCAGAACATTGCCTTGACACCGATCATCCTATGGAATACAACAACACGGAGATTCTGGCTTGCACGTCAAACTATTGGGATAGTGTTATTAAGGAAGATTTGAAATCAGACTATCAAGCAACCTTATTAACAGAGATGGTGGAATTTGTTTAAATGCTGCTTGGAATCCGGCTCTGTCTCTCCTCAAAAAACAGAAAGACAGAATTAGTGCTACCTCACCTGTTGATTAATAGTAACCATCGATATTTCTGATGTTGGTTTTCTTTGGTTGTGTTGACACTTGTTCTGTGTTTTTTTATCTTCTTTATTTCTCCTCTATGAACCGAGGTATTAAATTGGCTTGCACATTTTTTCCTCCTTGCATTTGTGCCTTGAGAATGGCAGGGTGTGCTCCTGTCGAAATATCGGCGGTGTTCGACGACGTCACCCGGCAGCAAACCAGTAAGTTGTTTGAAAAAGAAGCTCTACGCTCTTCGTTTATTAGTTTTAGAATCAGTTACCTTTGACTGTTACCCTGTCCTAGTGCTAAGACGTGTTGTGCCATTTCTTACTGATAATATTGGGTTAAATAATGAAAGCGATTTTGAAGCAGAGTGATTTCGTCTTTCGTGATTTTATGCACAGAATTTAGATGGAGGCGAGGATCTTCACGGCGACTCTGATCAACAATAGAGGTACGTGAATATGTTCATCCTTTTCCTTTCGCGGCCGCTACCGACAACTTCAGTATATTTGCTGCGACATTCAGAACCTGTAGTATTCTTTACATTTAATTTCAGAGTCCACGCATTTAAGTTCTAAGATGAATAAATGCATTTCACTGTAACTCTTTCTATCCAGGCCACGGGGGATGATTGTACTCTACCCCCTTCGTATGTTCGCATACATTTGAATGTTTACAAGTGTAACTATATTTAAGACTCATTTTCTATACAGTATTAACGCTTTTTTTTACCACTCATTCGAATGTACGTGCCCTCTTGTTTGATGTAGTCAGTCGGCCGCATTCTTTAGTAACATTATTTGTAATATTCAGTGGCCTAGTTTCCACAATTGATCTTTGCTTCGGCCCGCATCTCGTGGTCGTGCGGTAGCGTTCTCGCTACCCACGCCCGGGTTCCCGGGTTCGATTTCCGGCGGGGTCACGGATTTTCTCTGCCTCGTGATGGCTGGGTGTTGTGTGATGGCCTTAGGTTAGTTCGGTTTAAGTAGTTCTAAGTTCTAGGGGACTGATGACCTAAGATGTTAAGTCCCGTAGTGCTCAGAGCCATTTGAACCATTTTGATCTTTGCCTGTGTCGCAACAGCGCTTCACGCGAAATATTTATTACGCGACATCCACAATAACTTTTATTTCAAAATTTCGATGACCGACTGAATAAAGATTTTTCCAGAATTGACAATTAACAATAACAATAGCAAAACATTTTAATATAAGAGGACGCGTTACAGACTATATGACGTTTCTGAAAATCTTACTCACAAATCTTGGTCAGAAGAAACTGCTTGCTAAAATTTTATGCGCTATTTCTAGCAATAAATTATGTCTGTGATCCATAAAATTTTCTACATACGTGTTCTCCACATAAATTTAGGGTGCACAACCGAGGGTACTTCTTGACACTTTTATTCTGTCATTACAGCACCTCTATCTTCCACTTACATGTGAATGTTACTAGCCTTAACGTAGAACTTAAAACTATGAAGTTAAATGACATTCGTTTGAAAAAAAAAAAAAAAGAAAAAAAAAGATAAGTTCCACCTCTGTTACGACACTTAATGTTTGTGGTGTACTCCAAAATGGAAACTTTCTTTGGCGCTGAAATAAACACGTCCATACTTGATGCACATAACGTCAATAAGGCAATAGAGCACTTACCTGGGAAGCGTCCTTGAATTTAGATATTTCGAGTAACTGTCAAACGTATCTGATCGCCAGTATCTCTGTTATCGGTAGACCAATAAACTTACAGTAAGTGTGTGTGTGTGTGTGTGTGTGTGTGTGTGTGTGTTTATGTGTTTATGTTTGTGTCACTGCAATAAATAATTTTAAGGACCGAGGAATCGTCAGAGAGGCAATAAGGGACCCAAAAAAATACTTTTTTGTTTTCTTCACTGAAAACCAGAACAGACTGATTTCATAAAACTCTGTCGCCTCTTTATGCCGATCACTTCCATCTTGACGCTTTTTTTGGCCACGGTTTACCCATTCTCGCCAAAATCGTCGAAAATGACATTGCTCCTGTTCAGATGTCAAGCGATTCGTCGAATTCTCAAGTGGTGGTGGTGGTTAGTGTTTAACGTCCCGTCGACAACGAGGTCATTAGAGACGGAGCGCAAGCTCGGGTTAGGGAAGGATTTGGAAGGAAATCGGCCGTGCCCTTTCAAAGGAACCATCCCGGCATTTGCCTGAAACGTCCAATTCTCAAGCTAGCTTCTTCAAGCCGAACTACAGGTACTTTTTCAAAAGTTATTTTACTTTTCGCGGAATCGCAGATGTTGAACGGTATGATGTTAGGAACAACTCCGTCTACAGCTGGTAAACTTCTTGTATATTAGAAGAAGACCGGTTTCGCGGCTTTATGCCGCATCATCAGGCGAACAAGTTTAAAAGATCATAGACATGCCCATTGACGATATTTTCTGAGTATATTTTGAGCCGGAGCAATGGGCACGCCTATGATCTTTTAACGCACTGATGAGGCGATTTGAATCGGTCGGGTTTCAATAAACAACAATTTTACCAGCTGTAAGTGGAGTTCTTCCTAACATCACGCCTTTTTCAAATGCTGACAGCTAATTATATTCTTCATGCACTTGTCTGCAGGCCTTGTTACTGTCCAACTTCTTACACGGAATTCAATTCCGAAAGGCTTTATGCCGTGGTGAGGACATGGGTCCTCTTTTACTACCCAGGGCAGCTGCGCGTTGCAACGTCACACATTTATCTGTCGACCGGCAAAGCTTGCAGCTGTTCATTTACAGTCGATACCTAGAAAGAGTATCGATTTGGGACCAGTTTGCATAGCTCCGTCGTAGTGAGCCCTTCTTTTTCTTTGAATGTGGATTACAATAACTCTGTATCCACAGATATTTATGAACGGTGTGATGAGGTTCTGTAACTAAACTACAAGTTGTCCTACACCGTTTAGCCCAGGAAATTTAAAAGCCCTTGACTATGTTTCCAAAAGGCTGATGAACAATTTTCCGAAGGGTGACACTATTGTGTCGGCTATTGTGGAAGTCGGCACTGACACAGACAATGAGGAAGAGATGGTCCATGGCTGGCAACAGGAAACCAAAATAATCTGTAGTACAGGACAGTTCTGGATTAATTGAACACTTTATTTCTACAAAAAAGAGGACAATTACTTAACTTGTGTGCTTCTGCACCCCCTATATACAGTTACTTGTACGGACTATTACTATTCCCAGAAAGCTGGCTAAGTATTGTCTTCTTCTTAGTTAATACTGATGTTCTCAAAGTCTGCGACCGAACTAGGCCGACCAGTGATGGACGGCTGGTTAAATCGGCGTAGAACTCTCTGTTGGTCGATACGTGGCGCTGCCCGCTCTTTCCATTGGCGCGCGGGTCAGCGCCTTCTTCATGCCGCTTCGTGGCGCTACAGTGGTCCGAATGCAGTCGATGCTTTAGCACTGCACATTCACCACTGCGAAAATGACGCACCGTTGTCATGTATGGAGCCATCTTATGACAATGGAAAAAGGGGGGGGGGGGAGGCAGGAAGCTGGGTGGCGTGAGGAACCGGGAGCTGCAACTGGAATCGACGCCGAACCCCTGGTGGCACCCCAACATCGATCATGCTCTCTGAGGGGAATGTCGGTCGGGAAACCCCCGGAAAAGCGCCCATCTTCTTCTTGAGTCGGTCCGACGGAAAACGGAGAGGGAGGTGATAACGACGGCAACTGCGGCGGCGACGACGACGACGACGACAACGCCGGGTCTTTGGCGGGAGCCAGGATGAACACCGGGAAGTTCTGTTGCTGCGGCGAAGGCTATGGGTCCAGGTCCAGCTGTTTCACAGGGGGTGACGAGGAGACACCCGGGGGCGGCTGCAAGAACCGGGTAGGGTCCGAATCTGAGGACAGAAAATATGCAGCACAGTCAAGAGAAGTGAAAGAGCATCACCGTACCTGAAAATTCAGTGAATACCCAACTGCCTCAGTACAATAACGTACTTGGTAGTGGCAGAAACGGCTGACAACAGAATCCTTCTGTCGATGGGCAGCAAACCAGAGGCAGTGAATGGTAACGACTGCCCTCACTCCACCTGCCTCAAAAAGATCTCAGCGTGAGGAGTCGCATCTCTGATTCCCACGGCCCTTCGTAGCCGTGCCACTGTCTGTGCCTCCTGGTCTTCCACTATGGAGCACGACAAACTCATCGCAACGAGGTCAAAGACATGGCGTACCCATCAGTACACAGAATAACTCGGGGATGTTTGGCCAAAGACGGTGGCCACCCTCTCTCGTACCACCAGCATTACGAGCAGCTCGTAGCTGCTGTAGATGCTGCTGAAAATACAGTGCACCACGTGGAGTTTGGCAGCAAGTGACACCTGGTCCTGCAGCAGCTCTGCAGCATGCTGCAGCACCAGGTGGGAGTGCTGCAGCCGGCGCAGCCTGCCGTTGCTTCTCGCAGCCCAGCAGCAGCTGAGACAGCCGGGGCTCTCCCAGGCAAGACAACGAGTCCACCAGTAGACAGTTCAGTCTCCTGAATCGTGACCACAGTTCCAGTACGTATGCTATGAACTGCAGCACCGCTGCAACATCACAAACTACTGCGTAAGAAAAAATTAATACTCGCACTGTGTCATATATTCCAGATCTCTCCACTAGCATTAGCATTATTGAGACATTAGTGATTACTATAGTTATGAAAAAACACGTGAGTAATGTCTTTCATGTGTTTGTATGACATGGATTTAGAATGTTATCCGCAATATTTAACGCATCCAGGAATCCACTGATGTGTTTCACCATACTATGTGAGCAACTCAGGAAAGCAGAGCTCAACCTCTGGTAATACATAAGCCTCAATAAGTAATCCGTATATACTACGGCGTGTCATTACGAAAGGGTTGATTTGCTTCACAAATATTCAAAGTGCTCCACGTGATAAAAACATAAAGTGCAGCGTCGACTCTGTTAAGTATTTTTCACACATCAATGGCTATTTCGTGATGCAGTGTAGATGCGGTGTACGCCTACAAGGGACAATTCCTACCAACTGCCACAACTTATAGATTAAACTAGGGCAATAACAGAAGTTTACAGTTACCATTCCGTTTCCTAATTACACTGTCTAGCGTAAAAATCAAAATCAGACAAACAACATCTCCAGCACTAACTAACACACAAATTTCTACTATGAGAACTAAGTGCATTAAGCCCTTTGTCGATATTTCTCATGTGACGGTGAGCTGTCTGAGAACATTATGTCTACCTGTTAGTACTCATAACTTGAACTCGTCATCCTACTTGCTCACATAGTAGTCCCTAGTACCACAAAGCATTACGCATACAAATTTGATGGACTTGATAACACAAGTCAACAAAATGTTGAAACATGAGCACCTTCATCCTTTAATCAATATCACCTTTCAAATATCATTCAGCGTTGTTATCTGATCGAACTTTCTCTCTTGCCCCATTTTTCGTTAATTTGAAACGTTTGGAACTTCTTCTTTTGGTAACAGCTTGAACTGCAGTAATTTAATCACATGATTTCTGAAAGATTTACTGTTTGAAATTAATTGTACAGCTCAACGTGACATACCATACAACAAAACAGTCTCATATACTGTGAAGTTAACGTTCATGTACGACTTTACAGAGCAAAGCCACATTGTTATCTAACTTGACACGCTAAATTTCAGTGGAATAACTTTCAAAACGCAAATTAAAAACAACGTTCTCTGAAACCAATGGGTTTTAAATGAACTAACAGTGGCCTGATAAAAATACATTTGTCAGTTTGAAAGCTATGAGAAGTACAATAAACCTAATACACAATGGATGGTTGTTTCCACAGCACTTTAACATTGCTAATTTCACTTCTTATACGTATAATGCTTAATTAGGATACTTTCATCTCAGAGTTCAAGTTGTAGTATTTATATCGCAGACAGGGAGTAGAACAAATCACTTTGTGAAACTCTGCCTGTAAACCTGCAGCCTTAGACATCATTCAGGAGCTATATTAATACTGCCCTTAACTTTACACTTTAAACAGTTGCTTATAGATACTGTGTTCCTTATCCGGAAACTTTTCTGTTTTAACATATTATCAAACTATCATAAGCTTTTTGTCTTTGTAGGAGTATGACAGAGATTTCCTCATTATAAATCCTTAATTGAACTCTAATATTATGGTAGAATGATAAAAGTATTTCCAAGTTTCTACATAAATCCACCGCTGAGAATACTATATAAAGGAATTCCTCCTGCTAAATCTTTCTAGAAATTGTTATTGCACTTTGTAACTCTCTTATTTCAACACTAACTATACATAAAGTTGATGCAACAAAATTTTAGTTGCAAACATTAAAAATACCCAAGTTAGACCATTACTTTGGCGTTAAGACACAGGCCATGACAGTATAAATAGATCTTGGAGATCAAGGTTTTCTTTAACAGCACACCCGTTAACATTAAAGACAAAAATTGTGTGATTATATAGACTTTGCAGTTTTAAATTATGACAGATACATTTATAAGATTGCAAGAAGAACTTCTATTGTCATACATCAAAATAAAAATCAAAAAGAAAGAAAACTGATATTCCTTAAGGAAACTAAAGGTACGATAAATAATCTCGTCTTATGGCTGTTGAAATACTCTTTACAGCTCCCAGTCAGCAGATTGCACCACTTTTTACGTCCTCCAAATCGTAAGCCATATCCCAGCTCAGCGTGAACACACTAAAAATTCTTAGCGTCTCCTCCATATCATATTTGACCATTGTGCTGAAACAGAAATTTTCAGCAGTTACCAGGATTTTTACCACCCCAGTGTGTGAAGCTGAGCAGACAAGATAAGACTTAAATTACTGGACTGCACATTTTTTTCTTATTGAAATATGTTGTACGATAATTTTTGTACATGAATGCTTGTTTCTGTTTGTTTGTTGTCGTTGGAAAGAGTGCCGTAGTAAATGCGGCTCGTCGCTGCCGCCAGAGATAATAAGCAGACCGCCCAGTGCAGAAAAGAAAATTCGACCGATGTCTGTTACACTCTGTTCCCTCAATTGTGTTATTAACAAAAATATTGCGATGAAACAAAAGGAATATCGTTCTGTTACTTGAGTACCATGTAATGAGATTTTGCATCAGTATGCTGGCTGACATCTTATTGTCACGATCTGTTGTGTAATTGTTACGCGGAAAAGAAGCCCATAAGAAGTGGATTTTTTTCTCCTTAATCGAACAGCATATACTGATTATTTATTTAGCAGAAATTATTGAAAATGAGTTCCCTTCTTGACTGGTACTTAAAGCAGAAAGTGAAAATAGTTTAAGATTTGAGATTTGCTAAAATCTGATAGATCAGCCACAGATTATTTTCGGCGTTGCCTATTCCAGAGATAGGTTTTTGAAATTAACATTTGTACCAGGACAAATGAAGGTCTTTTCATAGGTTCTCTGTACTTTCGAATTTGCTAATTGCTTATCAGAAAACTTTAAAGATTTATTTGTGACTTACATGCAGAAATACAAATACGGTCAAGAAATGTTAATTCACATACATAGCTTATTGTTGAATTCCTGCTACTATGCATCGGAAGGAGGTGCTGTAACACTTACTTCTACATTTATATGAGTACTCTGCAATACACACTTAAGTGCCTGGCAGAGGTTTCACCCTTCCATCTTGAAGCTCTTTCTCTACAGTTTCACTCTAGACCAGCGCGCTTGGAAAACGAATACATAAATACTTCCGTTTGATCTCTGACTTCTCAATTTTTATTGTGGTGATCACACCGCAACATTGATCGCCAGATCGTCCACTAATCTTTGGTATCGCGTTCATATTCTCCCACCCAAGGCGTGGTCACTTTTGTAAGTAGGCTTTTTGCTGCTTCGTATCACTGCTACCATTTAAACCTGACTGTCCTCGACAGTGGCTAAACTGAGACACACTATGGTCCCCCTTCACGTGTCATGGCTCGAAGCGACAAGGCTTCAGTATTTCCCTTGTCTTGTGTTAAAAGTCCGCGTTCAGTATTTACTCGTGTTTTCCCTCAGGGAAATAATGGCTTTGCACAGAACTCCTGTAATTGCGCAGGATACTATATGTTAGCTACTCCAAACGACTGTGTGCTTGTTGTGCTCTACACTTCACATCATTTTTGTGAGATATACTACTAGTAGTAGTAGTAATTTTATTCATCCATAGATCTCCTTTTACAAGAATATAGGACATGTCAAAGTATTTACAAATTTGGATGAATTAAAAATAAGCTAATTCGTATACACATATATTTTTAGAGACAATCATTAGATTTACTCCTGGTATACAATACTTTTTTTTACAAATAACTTATTAAATAATGTAATGCCATATTGATCACTCATATCTCACTCTCAGTCACTGCACACACTATACACACATTGTTTCATAATACTTCACTAAGTACACACACACACACACACACACACACACACACACACACACACACACACACACACACACACACACTGGTGATCTCTGGGCCATTTTCTCTACCGACACTTCCCAATTGGTATCCTGAAAAACTGAGTCAGCATCCCTCCATAATGAGAGAGATGTTGAGCTGAGAAAGAGGACGATGTGTTAGTATTGTGCTGTGCATAGCTTGAGTGTAAGTATTTCTAGAAAAGGAAAACAGAAGTACAAGAACATGAAGTCAAGGTGTTATGTGGAATGTCGGATACTTTTTTATCATTATTATTATTTTTTTTTATCAAACCGCTACTCTGTTTTAGCTAAGTAGTCCTTCGATGTATAAAATTTATTGCATAACAAGCACCTTTTAGCTGCCTTTTTAAATAAGTGTATTTTTGCTATTTCTTCAATCTCTTTTGGTAATTTATTCTACAGTTTTATCCCTTGGTACAAAATGATGTGTTGAGTATTACGTTTATTTTTCTTGGTAAATGGAAGTTGAGTCTATCTCTTGTTGCACGGTCATGGACAGAGCTGCTTGTGGAGTAATTAGCAATGTTATTTTTGATGTGTACAACTGATTGGTAAATGTATTCACATGGACCAGTTAAAATCCCCAGTGTTCTGAACAGATCTTTACAATGTGCTCGACTAGTATTTTTGCTTATTATTCTTATGGCTCTTTTCCGAAGTTTGAAGATTGTGTTCATATTTTGTGCATTTGTTCCACAAAAAGGAATTCAATAGCTAAGAACTGAGTGTACACATAAAAAAATATGTAACTAAAAGACACTGCATTTTACACACTGATGATAGCATTCAAAGGGCATAACATGCTGATGACATTCTGTTTGCAAGTGCCTTTGTGTGCTCACACAAGTTCAACTGAGAATCAATATTCATTCCTAGAAATTTTGCATTTGTTACACGGTCTATAGAGTTGCCATCTACATTTAATTTAACATTATCATTTTTCCTCTTCAAACTGAAATTCATGGCATTAGTTTTCTTTATGTTCAATGTCACTTTATTACTTATTGACCAATCATAAACTTCCTTCAGAGTTTCATTTGCTTCCTTGGCCAGGAGTTCTCTTGTTTTCTCAGTGGCTCCAATATTGCTGTCATCAGCAAAGAGGATTTTTCACCATGAATAACACTTCTGGCAAAGTCATTGATGTATATCAGGAACAGTATTGGTCTTAATATGCTACCTTGTGGAACACCTATATTAATGTATTTTGGTTCTGACAAGTGCTTTACTAAATGTTTAGATCTATTTGAAGTACGAGTTATCTCTACTCTTTGTACACTATATGGTGGGCATGATCGAAACCAGTCATTAGCTACCCCTTCTATTCCTAATGCTTCTAATTTATTTCATAGAATCTTGTGGTCGACTGTATCAAACATTTTAGAAAGATCCAAGAATATGCCTGTGACACACTCATTTTTATCAAGAGCATCAAGTACAACTTTTGTGAATTCTACTATGTCTGATCCCATATTTTTGCCACTTTGGAAACCAAACTGTGATTCGCTTAGAAGATTGTATTTATTCACATCAGTTATTAATCTGTCTTTCATAATTGCTTCTATTAGTTTTGAGAACGCTGACAGCAGGGAAAGAGGCTGGTAATTTTCTATAGCTTCTGCGTTACCTTTCTTAAGCAAAGGTACACCTCTTGCCTGTTTTAACTGCTATGGAAATGTCCCTTATGTTAAGGATTCGTTTATTATATTTGTTAAGGCGCCTTGTATAATCCCTATGCATTGTTTCAGTACACACATTGGTACTTCATCGAAGCCTACTGACTTCTTATTTTTTGATTTTTGAATTGTTTTACTGACTTCTTTCTCTGTGGTTGGAAGTAACATAATTTTATTTAGTGCATCATTATTTACATATGTTATGTTAGTTTGGGGGAACTTTTGCTGTAACTTCTCTGCAATACTTGAAAAATGCTCGTTTACATAGTTTGCTAAGTGCTGTGGATCATTTATTACTTTATCCCCCTCCCTTAGTAGTATGTTATTTTGCATTTGTTTGCCTCTCCCCGTTTCCTTTTTTATGACATATATTCTCTGCATTATATATTATTTTGTCATTGAACGACTTGTTTGCAGCAATTAGCACCTTCCTATAGATCTTCTGTATCTATGATAGAAATTTAAGAATTCTGTATTACTACGAAACTGAGGTGTTTAAGTGATTGTGAGGACTTCTTAATACCTATAGTTATCCATCTGTTTCTGTGGGATGTCGATACAGACATGCATATTTTGAAAATGCCTTTTCAAAGTTCAGTTTAAACAATGTGGAGAATTTAGAGAATTTCATACTCACATTGGTTTTCTTATGCACTTTATCCCAGCTTTCTTCTTCTAGTTCTGAAAAATCTTTTATTTTGATTTCTGATATACGTCGTTTGTAAACTTGTAGTTTAAGGAATGATTCGATGCCTGACTTTACTGTTGTTTTTTTACAGAGATGGTCTGATAGTCCGTGATCTTTTACAGCTACATCACATCTTTCCCTGTCCATATTTGTGGCCACATGGTCAATTTTTGCTGAACTCATTGTGGTAGCCCTTTTTGTATTATTGACCAATAGGGACATACAAAAACTTTGAAGGTTGTTTATGAAGGTGCTGCTAGATTCTTTTATGATTTTAGTGTTGATGTTAATGCCCCTACACAGAATTATGTTGACCTTTGTTCTTGAGACTTTATCTAGAACTTCTGTTAAAGTATTGAAAAATGTGTGCACACTACCAGTGGGAGATCTGTGCACACACCAAATGATTAATTTCTTGGTGATATCAAGCCCTGTTAATTCAATAGCTGATATTTCAAAGTCTTTCTCTTCACTTACGGTACTGACATCATGTCTTGATTTGAAATGTGTTCCTTTTCTGATATAAATACATGATCCTCCATCCCTTGAAGTAGTTCTGCGGTAAGAGTTTGCCTTTTCATACAGTGATAATAGTACATGTTGGATTTCTGTGTCTGTACACCAGTGCTCAGTAATACTAACTACTGTGCAGTTCGAAGATTGGAGCTCAACTTCTAATAGTTGTATTTTATTTTTTATTGATTGCATGTTTTGATGGGGGATTGTTAAGTCTGTGAAATGCCACATGTTACACCTTTGTTTTTCTTTGTGACATCTGGTATATGTCATACTTGAGGTGTTAAGATATGTCTTGTGAGTGATTGCTTCAGTATTTTTTAAAGTGGTGGAGATACTCTTTAGGTAGATGAATCTGTTTTCTTTATCCTAAACATGACCTGCTTTTCCTACCTATGACGACAGGTATTTTACCATGTGTGGCCCGAGATTCACTCCCTATACTTTCATGAATCAGCTGTGCCAGTCTTCCCTTCCCATCCTGTATAGGTGTAGGCCATTACTAGTGAAACCCCATCTGTTGATAGTCTTAACGGGCACCAGATAAACATGAGCAAAGTTGGCTTTCCTTAGAGCCATCCCTAACCCCACATTGATTCGCCTCACAGCTCCATCAAGGTGTAGTCGATCACAACGCCGGAACAGCTCAAAAAAGTGTATGTTAGTGCTATTAGTCAGGGAAGCTATCTTGCCCAGGTCACCACCTATGTCATATGCCCCATCCTTGTCGAAACTGTTTCCCACCCCACCCATTATGACTACAAGCTCCTCTTTTTAAAGTCCTTACATCAAGACCCTAGGTAGTCTATCACATGACTTAGCCCTGAATTTGGCTTGAAGATACTGGTGGCCTGGTACGCTGCCCCTAAACTTTCCTGTAACTGAGAGTCTACACCTCACCCATGGCTACTACCTCGCAGCAGCACTTTCTTCTTCCGAACACTTTGTACATTCCTAGGCTCCTTGGCCTGGGTTGAAGTGTGCTGCTCATTTCCTGCTCTTCGTTCTACCTGAGGCTCTTCCAGAATTTCGGGTTATATCGCGATTTTCGGGACTTGAGCTAAAGAACAAGTTTTTTCAAGAACAAGCGCTGCTGAGACTAATATTCTGTTGTGTGACACGAACGGACAGTACAACAAATATAATAAGCAAAAAGTTTAAATTTGACACTATTTCCTCTTAAATAAGTTCTTTTATCGGATGAAGAAAACACCTGTGATCTCACTCGGCGGCCATCTTGGTAAAGCTGCAGTATTCATCTTTGGCACGTCAGTGTAAAAGTGGCCGAAAACAAACTAACATACAAAAGCCGTGAAATTAACATATTTATTTACTTATACTTACTTGCAGAAGCCGACGCCCCATATTTCCTTTGTCTTTGAATAAAATCACGTGTGTCGCGTAAATTCATTTCGGAAACATTGTTAAAAAAACTTGAAGTAAAATTTTAAATTCGATTTTCGTGTTGATTTTATCATAACTTCTCCGGAAATGGTGGTGTTTTTGATAATAGTCATTCGACAATTCTAAACATAACTTGCACTTTCCAGGAACGTGATATATTGTGCAATACTTTCTACAACTGTAACCTTAACTTTGTTTTTCAGAACGTTTACACACAGTATCCTCATTCACAAATTTTATTCTGTATTTACGCGAGAAAGATATATTTTTCAGAAGTTTCAGATACTTTGCAGAGATTTTCGTGAGTTACGAGTGTTTTGCGTAACCTATTTCGTAATAAATCGATGGTCGTGATTTACTGTTACTGCTGTTAGCACTAGTGTATACTGTCAGCATTTATCGTAAATTAACACTACTGTCGAATTTTCTTAGTGATCATAACCTCAGGAACGTCTCAGAAAAACAGTAAAACTTGTACCACGTTTTCGATTGTCGTAATAGATATCTCGTTTTGGGCTGTAAATCACTTTAGTTCCATAAGGCTATCGATAAGATTTGTGACGTATCAAACTCTTAAATTAAAAGTGAATCATCAAGCTTAGTATAAAGTTATTTGCTTGCTATCTTGTAGAATGCTGCACTAGGCGTACGTCAATTGTTGACCGTTCTATGAAATAATGCCCCAGCCTTAATATAGCCTCACTGTGTTTTCTGTTCTCGAATGTGGGATGACCTGGTTGCTGTTCGAAAGCAGCTGAATATGTCCCTCAGTACTGTCAAGCGATTAGACGCTGCAGCGAACGGGCGTGTTCGGAGCGCTACCAGACACTAAAGATATCTCTACTACTATCATCTCCTGTGGATATTGTCTCTCCTGCAGGAAATACATGTCTCATCATTACTCGACCACTTGACTATGAATGTCGTGTCAATGGTAGGTCTAAGCGTCATGTGAGTTTGGCTCCAGCTGTTAGGAAACCTGGTATGTCATATGTCAAGGGGCAACGAATGGGGAGGGACAGGAGTCTACTAATCGTCAGGAGTTCAAACACACGGTGAATAATGGTACCCCTTAGGAAAATGGCAGCGAGAGATGGAATGGAACAACAGGTGCACTCAGTGTGTATGCCCGGAGGCCTCACTTAGCACCCTGAAGACGATATACCGGCAGGCATTGAGGGAACAAGGTTTCAAGGAACTGCAGTGTGTGGCGTATGTTCTAACAAGCGATACCTGTCGCCTGGGCTCCGAAGTCAGTGACCAGTATAGAACCTTGAAAATACAAGCCTTGCTCGGGAAGTTTCAACGAAGCACAAATCTGCTGTATTGTCCCCGGAAGAGATCATGGCCTTCTCGTTCTGAGTGGAGTGAAATGCTTGACCCAAAGACTCTGAAGGGACTGTGGCAAGCTAGGCTGTGAGCTACTGGACATTAGAGCAGCAGACACAGTAGAATTGAGAGATGTAGGGTCCCCCGAAATGGGACACATATGCACTACAAATCAGAGGCAGCTACCCAGGCGCCTCTCTATACAATCCTGGCAACTATAGCTGTAGTAAGCCAAGCAGTATTAGTGCAAGATCCAACGAAATGCCACCCACATGCGAGAGCATTAAAATCCTATTGGTTTACTGCCGGAGCATTTGCAATAAAACGCCAAAGTTTGAAGCACGCCTAAGATGCAGTGAAGCTTACGTAATACTGGGCACAGAAAGCTCTTTAAAACAAAACTTGACAGTAGTGAGATCTTTTGGGAAAATTTAATTACATAGCGAAGGGGTAGATAAAAGAAAATTGGAGGTGGTGTATTTGTTGAAGTATACAAGAAACTCATATCATGAGATGGAAATTGAAGCTGCATATGAGATTTTTTGGGCAAGACTTAGTATTACGGGGGACATTACGGTATCGGCCCGCAAATAGTTGGCCGCGCTTTCAAATTCGAGCTCCACCAGTTACGCCACATGTTTACTATAGCCGCCGCGGAGGTACGAGAATGCAGCCACTGCCAATGAGATGCAAGCATCCCTTCTGGGGAGCTCCAGGAGCGGTGTACATAAGCACTGGCCACGACTTTGTGTGTTTGCTAGTTGAATAACATTAACAGACTTTCAGAGTGAAATGATAATTAAATCAAGACCCTAAGCTGTCAACAGGCGTTGATATATATATCAAATGGGACAGATGAAAGTGTGTGCGCCGACCGGCACTCGAACCCGGGATCTCCTGATCACATGGTAGACGCACTAACCATCTGAGCCACCGAGGCACGAGGATAGTGCGAATGCAGGGGTTTATCCCTTGCACGCTCCCCGTGAGACCCACGTTCCCAACCTAATGTCCTCACACTACATTTGCAGTGCCCCTGCCCATTATACTCGTTACTCACTGCAGAAAATCTTACCGAAGCCCGTCAGAGTTCGTGCAATGCGTGTGCATCCAGCACAGAAGAAGGCCAATGACCGGTTAGCCTTAACTATATGAAGATCGTATCTGTTCTTTTGGACATGTCCGAAAGAACAAATACCATCTTCCTGTAGACCTTCAGCGTGGTCAGGGCTCCGCATCTTTTGAACAGACATTTTATTGAAGAGTGACCAGATTTATATATCCTTTGTATTTGTATGTATTTATACATTCAGATCTACTGTTAGCAACTCACTCTGTAAGTAGAAAACGAAGTTACGTATTACTTTGGCTATTTAATATTAGATGTAGATCAAATTACTATCTGAATTCTCTGTTCATGAACAGGACCTGTTCTTCGCTCCTGTATCCACTACAGAACCACGCACAATGCAGAGAAAGAAATAACAGACATAAAATTATAATAGAATCCTTCTGTCGACCACAGACTCACCTAATTTAATTAAAAATCTTACAGAAAACCTCAGTTCCCTTTCATGTACGTCCCGTAATCAAAGTGCAACTATTAGAAAACACTTTAATTATAGTTTTGTTAGTGGTAGGCGTCACAAGACATCCTGTGAAAAATTATTAAATGCCTTCTCTGATAACAATCCATAACAGGTATTCAGAACTCCACATACGATCGAAGTATATTAGATCCAATGATAACATACAGACCTGACCTCTTTCAGGATGTTCACATTGAAGCTGGCATCGATGACCATCAGGTAGGTATGGCAACAATGAATACATAGGTAAAAACGACAACTAAAACAAGTAGCAAAATTCAAATGTTCAGTAAACTAGACAAAGATGCAATAACGTCATATCACAATGGGGAACTTAAAACTTTTATCTCTGAACAGGACCATGTAGAGGAACTATGACTCATGTTTTAGAGGAATAGTTCACCATGCACTGGATAGGTATCCACCAATTACAGCAGTTCATAAGAGAAGAGATTCTCCATGGTATACAGATACTGTAAAGAAATTTCTAAAGAAACAGAGACTAGTGCAAAACAAGTGTGAAACAAAGCATGGGGCTACAGACAGAGATATGATGAATGAAACACGTTCTACAGTCAACAGAGCAATGCCTGAATTCTTTATTGATTACTGTAGTAGAATAAGATCGAAAATCTTTCACAAAACCCAAGCAAATTCCTGTCGTATATGAAAGCTTTCATTAGCAGTGAAGTTAGTGTCTAGTCAGTCATAGACAAAATATGAAACGAATTTGAGAGGAGCAAAGCAAAAGCAGAAATGTCTATCTCTGGTTTCAAATGTTCCTTTACAAGGTAAAACCCTGGAGAATTGCCCCAGTTTAATCTTCCTACCACTGAAAAGATGAGCGAAATAGTTATTAGCATCAGTGGCATGGAGAAACCATTAAAAATCGGTCAGCTGAACAGGGCCCCAGACCCCGATAAGATCACTTTAGATTCTATACCCAGGTTGTAGCAGAATTAGCCCCTCTGTTAACTATAATCAGATCCCTCGAACAAAATACGGTTCCCTGTAGCTATAAGAAAGCACAGTCACACCTGTGTACAAGAAGTAAGTTATCCACAATACTACCATCCAATATCCCTGACATTCATTTGTTTTAGAATCTTAAACATATTCTGAGCTGAAACATAATGAGGTATCTCTAAAAGGGCAATCTCCTCCATGCCAACCAGCCAATATTTAGAAAAAATAGATCATGTGAAGTCAAACTGGCACTTTTCTCACATTAAATCCTGAAAGCCATGGTCCAAGGCACTCAGATACATGATATATTTCTCGATAATTGTACACCATTTGATTCAGTACTACACTTACACTTATTATCGAAAGTGCTGTTACTTTGAGTATCAGATGAAATATGTGACTGGATTGAGGATTTCTTACCAGCCAGGGCACAGCATGTTATCTACATCTGCAGATGTAGAAGTAACTTCGGGTGTACCCCAAGGATGTATGTTGGGTCCCTTGCTCTTTAAGTTGTATATTGCGGACAGTATTAATTGTTATCTGAGACTTTTCCCAGATGATGCAGTTATGTACAACGAAGTACAGTCTGAATGAAGTGGTTCAAATGTTAAGTCAGACGATCATAGGATTTCAAAGTGGTGCGGAGATTGCTAACCAACTCTAAACGTTCAGAAGTGTAAAATTGTGCATTTCACAAAAAAAGGAAAGGAAACGTAGTATCCTGTGGATATAATATCAATTAGTCACAATTGGAATCTAGAAAATCACATGGGTTCAAGAGTGGGTAAATCAGGTATTACACTTCGGTTTATTGGTAGATTACTAGAGAACTACAACGGATACTGCCTGCAAATGACTCTTTGTGACGCACCCTTGAATATTGCTCATGCGTGTGGAACCCATACCAAATAGGGCTCGCAGCGGATATTGAAGGTATTAGAGAAGGGCAGCACAAATGGTCATAGGCTTGTTTAACTTGATAGAGAGTGTTACAAAGATAATGAAAAACTGACCTAACAGACTCTCGAAGACACATGTATACTATACCGAGAAAGCCTATTTAAGAATTTCCAAGAACCAGCTTTAAAAGGTGACTCCAGGAATGTACTACAACACCAATATTTCGCTTCAATAAGGGTCACAAGAACAATATTAAATTAATTACAGCTCACGCATAAGCATATAAATCGTTCCTCCTAAGATCCATTCGTGAATGGAACGGAAGGAAGCCCTAAAAATCGATACATTGGGATGAATTTTCTGTCATGGGCTTCACAGTGGTTTGCAAAGCATAGGTGTAGATGTAGATACACAATTCCATAAAAAGTTTTCACGTTACTTCTTTTGCATTTTAAAAACAATAAAACCAAATTTAGTTAGCAGAATCAGTAACGTATGTAAAGTACAGAATAGAAACACATCAACAAATCGTTTTACGTAAGCAGTTATTAACATAAATATACGATACATCAGAGGAGAAACCGACATTGCCCAGCTGTGTGTCCTGGTTTTACTAATATTTTGTCCTGTGAGCTTAGAAGTCTAATTTAACGATCCTGGATGTCACTAATCAATCACTTCATGCCAAACTGAGACAGTATAACTACATGAGTGACAACAGCCGCCAAGGTGGAGATGATCAAGCTTCTGCGGATGGTGAAGAAACCGCCCGCCGTGAACCTGAGAGTTGGACCGCTCTGCACTTCTCGCAGGAAAGTGTCGACCCCCGGCTGCGGTACCCCACCGAAGTCCACCAGCGTGGCCGCTCTGTGGAGGACGATGCCGGTGCGTCGAAACTCGTCGCAGGCAGCGGAGCAGGACATGGACAGTCCGGCCAGCTTCACCCCGTGGAAGACCAGCCACATCGAAGAGCCGAGCAGGGAACGACTCAGAGCTCCGGTGACCCGTTCGGCGTTTTCCACCATCATCAACACGATGATTTCGTACGAGCTGTAGATGACTCCCAGGAAAGCACTGGCCACCATCACCGCCGTTGCAAACCCATAGTGCTGCTGCAGCTTTTCTGCTGCACAGTGGAGAACTGCATATGCGATGCGGAGGTCGTTGATGCTGGCGGGTGGTTGGTCTGTTGAAATCTGAGGCTGACCGATGAGAATGCTTGCGAGCCACCCATCTGCCCGGCGGACTGCACCTGCAGCAGGATAGACCGCAGCCACCAGCTGCCTGTTCAGCGCCCTGTACCTCCAGAGCACCTCAAGCACTAGGAAGGTAAACTGTGGACTCACAAGAGTGCAGACTAGCGCGTACACCCCATAAGAAATTGTCCAGAGCATCCTGTCTTGTTCTGGCAGATGGCCATACATTTTGAAAGGTGTGACACTCATAACCACTAGAGCGCTGGAAACAGTGACAGACAAAACAGTAGCAGCTGTCCTTCCGCTGTCACACTGATTCAGTTGCAGGCGTTTATCAACGTACCTGAGAGTGTGGAGGAATGATTTCAAACACCTAAGCTTGGAAAACGCTGATCTTCCAAAGATAACAGTGAACTCTGTCCATTGTAGCAATCTGAAGGCCATGCCTGTCAGAACGACGACATCTGGCAGATGGTGAAACTGGAGGCAAGATGCGTATATAGTCATCAGGAGAACACAGAGTGTAGTCACGAACGACACCAACGACAAGAAATCCACATGTTTGTAGGCAAAGGGCATAAGCCCCATTATTCGCCAAGTCGAGTACATTGGTCTTGTGATCACGAACAGTTTCGTGTTGTTTCTGTTGTCGAAAAGACGAAACCTGACGGAAGACCACCCGTTTCGCCGGAGTCTCTCCCCATACATCCTCATAGTTTGGTCACTGTAGTGGACGAAGAAGAATCCGTACGTGATCACCTTAGTCAGTCGTAAGTGGGTGTATCAGCCGTCCATTCTCTTTTAACTGCATTACCAATAAATTATTAATCTTCTTGCGCACATTACATTAAATTGATTGTTTACTCTGTAATCAGCAGAATGTTTCTAAAGTGCTGTGAGAGAAGGAAATAAGCTGTCCGTTAGAAATAACACCACAGATGTTAATTCACTCAGGCGTCAACCTCTGACAAGATCATTTCATGGCGAATGCTTGCAGTTCAATCAACTTAATAACAGCAGAAGTAGGACGAACGATTTTTTTCCTGGTTTCTATTTTACTGTAATATCAAGGTAAGCTGTTTTATACTTAGCAGTGTAACTGGATCTAAGAATAAACCATCAAACGGCTTTTTAACATCGAATGTCCACTTATATTTCCAGTTTAACAGTATAGTAATTGTAATGAAACAGGTGTAGAGAAATAAAGGCGCTATACGGTATCCCGGGCTTGGCGAAAAGCGTATAGATCCTCTATCTCTTGAATTAAATGTTAAAGGTTGATTGTGTTTGATTACTAGCAAGAAGAGAAAGTGGAATTATTTTAATGACCGGAGCTGAGCAGGAAATCGGTGTAACCAGTGCTTGATGGCTCGTTGCTAACAGGGTGACACATGATCGTGAGAAGAAGTATCAGTAATTGGCTTTACATTGAAGGGATTCTTTAGAAGGTATCAGATTTCGCAACATGAATTTAGAATATATGCAGGTTGTTTTAATGACCATGCGATGCGCATTAAAGGCTATAACAATGGCTATCGATCAATAACAACTCCATATTAGTAACGCCCAACTTAAGTCGATGCTCACCATTAAAGGAGGCTACAAAAACATTTAAAAGTCAAAATTAGACTAAGCTATAACGATAATATTTATTGGCAACATTTTACCTTTCAAGCAAATATTATTAGCTTTAGTGATAAAAAGGAAAAAAAGAGACTACCTGATGCTAACAGCTTACACAGAGGAAGGCAACGAGGAAGTGATACAGGAACTGGCCAAGTCTCAGCAGCTGTTTTTTAAACATATTCAGAACGAAATTCCTACCATAGAATCTATATATTTTACAAATATTTTCACATAATCTCAGCATTTTTCACGCACATACGCTTTTTACATATTGTTGTTGTTGTGGTCTTTAGTCCTGAGACTGGTTTGATGGAGCTCTCCATGCTACTCTATCCTGTGCAATCTTCTTCATCTCCTAGTACGTACTGCAGCCTACATCCTTTTGAATCTGCTTAGTGAATTCATCTCTTGGTCTCCCTCTACGATTTATACCCTCCACGCTGCCCTCCAATGCCAAATTTGTGATCCCGTGATGCCTCAGAACATGTCCTGACGAGCGGTCCCTTCTTCTTGTCAAGTTGTGCCACAAACTCCTCTTCTCCCCAATTCTATTCAGTACCCCCTTATTAGTTATGTGATCTCCCCGTCTAATCTTCAGCATTCTTCTGTAGCACCACATTTTGAAAGTTTCTATTCTCTTCTTCTCCAAACTATTTATCGTCCATGTTTCACCTCCATACATGGGTACACTCCATACAAATTCTTTCAGAAACGACTTCCGGACACTTAAATCTGTCCATGTTTCATCTCCATACATGGCTACGCTCCATACAAATACTGTCAGAAACGACTTCCGGGCACTTAAATCTACACTCGATGTTAACAAATTTCTCTTCTTCAGAAACGCTTTCCTTGCAATTGCCAGTCAACATTTTTATCCTTTCTACTTTGACCATTATCTATTATTTTTTCCGAAATAGCAAAACTCATTTACTACTTTAAGTGTCTCATTCCCTAATCTAATTCCCTCAGCATCACCCGACTTAATTCGACTACATTCTATGAACCTCGTTTTGCTTTTGTTGATGTTCATCTTATATTCTCCTTTCAAAACACTGTCCATTCTGTTCAACTGCTCTTCCAAGTCCTTTGCTGTCTCTGACAGAATTACAATGTCATCGGCGAACCTCAAAGTTTTTATTCTTCTCCACGGATTTTAACACCTACTCCGAATTTTTCTTTTGTTTCCTCTACTACTTGCTCAATATACAGATTGAATAACATCGGGGAGATACTACAACCCTCTCTCACTCCCTTCCCAACCACTGCTTCCCTTTTGTGCCCCTTGACTCTTATAATTGCCATTTGGTTCCTGTACAAATTGTAAATAGCCTTTTGCTCCCTGTATTTTACCCTTGCCACCTTTAGAATTTGAAAGAGAGTATTCCAGTCAACATTGACAAAAGCTTTCTATAAGTCTACAAGTGCTAGAAACGTAGGTTTGCCTTTCCTTAATCTTTCTTCTAAGGTAAGGCGTAAGGTCAGTATTGCATCACGTGTTCCAACATTTGTATGGAATCCGAACTCACCTTCCCCGAGGTCGTCTTCTACCAGATTTTCCATTAGTCTGTAAAGAACTCGCGTTAGTATTTTGCAGCTGTGTCTTATTAAACTGATAGTTCGGTGATTTTCACATCTGTCAACACCTCCTTTTTACATATTATTTTGTTATAAGTATTTTAACAACTCAACAGTAAACCTGTGTAAGTTCGAAAAATCACTCTGTAAATCACTAAACCTTTTTAAACACCTGTTTCAACCATATTTCTGTTCACTCATCAGATGGTTATTTTAATTCCTGTATTAAATTTTTTAAACCTTTTCAGCATTCACCGTTCTGCCACTTCCCCGTTGCCTGCAGCGCTACGTTAGTTGCTGTGCTACGTCCTAGGAAGGGTACAGACCACAAAGACATCCCTTTTTTTGTTGAGGCTTCGTCGTACAACTGTTGGTTTTCCTGTTTCCTGGCACCCATTCATTTCGTAATTTTTCAGTCCGCTTCATTACTGTCATCTCTCCCCAGCAACATATTTTACGTTTTCTGTGTCCACTCCTACAAAATAAACTCTTGTTAACACGCGAAAACAGGTATGTAAATACGCTTATGTACACCATCATGAAAATACTCCACTCTCGTTCACAGAGCAAACTGCCCTGACACGTTGTTTGCTGGCCGGAGTGTCCGAGCGGTTCTAGGTGCTTCAGTCTGGAACCGCTAGTCCGCTACGCTCGCAGGTTCGAATCCTGCCTCGGGCATGGATGTGTGTGATGTCCTTAGGTTAGTTGGGTTTAAGTATTTCTAAGTTCTAGGGGACTGATGGCCTCAGATGTTGAGTCCCATAGTGCTCAGAGCCATTTGAACCAATTTCACCCTGATACGTTGACATCAAGCGGTGTTGAGGTGGTGGTGATTCTGTCGGTAGTGGTGGTCATGGTCGTGGCTGTGGTAATAACAGTTCATTAGCAATTCGAAGGTCCTTATTTAAAAATAATAAGAGTAGAGGAAAGTGAAATCAGAATTTATTAATATTCAT
This sequence comes from Schistocerca gregaria, assembly GCF_023897955.1. Classification (NCBI taxonomy): domain Eukaryota; kingdom Metazoa; phylum Arthropoda; class Insecta; order Orthoptera; family Acrididae; genus Schistocerca; species Schistocerca gregaria. Next base: position 513,115,906 of record NC_064921.1, on the reverse strand, counting down.
CGCTAAGAGTATATACATTACACAAAGATCTTTTTAACAATGTGTACACCAAAGATAAACATTTACCACAGGTATATATCTAAATCTACTTCTACATGGATACTCTGCAAATCACATATAAGTGCCTCGCAGAGAGTTCATGAAACCACCTTCACAATTCTCTTTTATTCCAATCTCGTAATGCGCGCGGAAAGAATGAACACGTATATCTTTCCGTACGAGCTCCGATTTCCCTTATTTTATGTTTGTGGTCGTTCCTTCCTGCGTAGGTTGGTGTCAACAAGATATTTTCGCATTCGGAGGAGAAAGATGGTGATCGGAATTTCGTGGGAAGATTCTGTGGCAACGAAAAACGACTTTCTTTTAATGATGTCCAGCCAAAATCTTGTATCATTTCTGTGACACTCTCTCCCATATTTCGCGATAATAAAAAACGTGCTGCCTTTCTTTGAACCTTTTAGATGTACTCAGTCAGTCCTATCTGGTAAGGATCCCACACCACGCAGCAGTATCCTAAAAGACGACTGACAAAGGCAGTGTAGGCAGTCTCCTTAGTAGGTCTGTTACATTTTCTAAGTGTCCTGCCAATGAAACGCAGTCTTCAGTTAGCATCCCCCACAACATTTTCAATGTGTTCCTCCTAATTTAAATTGTTCGTAATTGTAATACCTAGGTATTCAGTTGAATTTACAGCTTTTAGATTAGACTGATATATCGTGTAACCGAAGTTTAACGGGTTCCTTTTAGCACTCATGTGGATGACCTTACACTTTTCGTTATTTAAGTTCCACTGCCACTTTTAACAACATTTCGATATTTCTTCTAAATCTTTTTGCAGTTTTTTTTATCTTCTTATGACTTTATTAGTCGATAAACGACAGCATCATGTGCAAACAACCGAAGACGACTGCTCAAATTGTCTCCCAAATCGTTTATATAGATACGGAACAGCAAAGGGCCTATAACACTACCTTGGGGAACGACAGACATCACTTCTCTTTTACTCGATGACTTTCCGTCAATTACAACGTACTGTGACCTCTCTGACAGGAAATCACAGATACAGTCACATAACTGAGACGATATTCCATAAGCATGCAATTTCACTACCATCTGCTTGCGTGGTACAGTGTCAAAAGCCTTCCAGAAATCCAAAAATATGGAATCGATCTGAAATCGCTTGTCAGTAGCACTCAGTAGTTCATGTGAATAACAGGAACGATGTTTCCTAAACCCATGTTAACTGTGTGTCAATAAGATCACTATTTTTATTTTTTATGCTGCCTCTGATTCTTAAGGAACACCATTGTGGATGAATACTGAAGTGAATTTTTCATGATTATAATGAGTATGTCCTGTCTTATGAAATGTCAGATTTCATTATTGAAGAAACCTGCTTTAAAAGAAGAACTGTTTCATCAGTCTGCAAAGGTTTCAGCACATGAAACTTAAAATGCACCAATGTAAGGTTTTCAGACTGAAACATAATAAATTGTGATAAACCTACTAACATTACAAACAGTAATAAAACACAAATTAATTATTCTCTGCATTCTTCGATATGTTGATACATAAATTTCTCAACAAAATTAAGATATATCATATGTTTAAAAGAAATATACAATATATTAATATAACTTTGATTAATATCTAGTTGAAACCTTTAACATTCAGTGATATATTCCATTACTAGTCAGTGATTACTGACTCTGTGTGTTAATTATGAAACCCAAATATAGTTAGTCTGCATTCAAAAAGTCATTTAGATGAATGTGGGCACTCAAAACCAGACAGATTTTACTGTTTGCAGTTATGTTCGAATAGGGAATAAGATCATCTCTGAATAATAAACAGGAGAACCAGTGCAGAGTTAAATCAAATGATTGTAACTGACTGGAGTGTGACCATGAACTTCAGTTTCACAGTAAGCAGAAGACAACCAATCAAGGAAATGACATAAAGTCTCCTTACTGTTATATCTCGAATACGATACCCTAGCATTCACATTGCAAACGCATTTGGATACTATTTGACACAAGAAAACTGTGTGCTCAGTATGGTCCTATCAAAAGCAATATGCAATAATTTGGGAAGCACGCTGTCTACAATAGCTTTGGCTTGACTATATAGAAGGCTCGGTTGTGGACTGCTCCTTTTTGGCCCAAATAACATTTAAACACTTATGTGGCTTAGAACAATAGTTTGTGAAATGTTAATATGACTTACCACAGGTTTACCAACATACATTTAAGATCAGAAAGATGGATCAGAATTTATATGATGTATTGGATGCCAAAGGACAGTGATGTTCAATGATAAACGGGTTAAATACAGCTTGTGAATTTGTTACAAGTAGAAGAATGAAAACATGCACAAAAGTTTGCCATGCAATGCCAAATAGAATTACTGTAATTACTGATATTAATCGGTCGACAGAGCAGAACAAAGTAAGCAGAGTGACATACAAAAGTTTCCAACACTAAATAGTCTCACAGTTTGTTGGACATAAGTAATAGCTTTAATTATATTTGAGTGCCCACAATGGTGATGAAAAATCTCTAAAGGATCAATGTATTTCATTCATTGCTATAAGCTCTACTCCTAACTAAAGTAATACTATAATGATCTATGTCGTCATATAAAAATCATGTAAAGTCCATATAATACAGCTATACTGAGCAACATGGAACTTGGCGATAGCCCAATCTTATCAAGTTTACAGACGATGACCACCAGACTCCATGCAGTGTTGCACACTTAGTTCGCTACTTCCAGAACACATTCAAATGTTCAGCCACTGCAGCTGAAGTTACTACTTCCCAGAGCCAACCTACAAAAGTGATACACATTTACAGTGATGCGGTGTAAGTTATATATATTTAATAAACTTATCCATAAATCAATTTATATAAATATCTATTTATCCTTTTAATTTATTATTTTGCATACAGTCTGAGAGACAGTCACTGATCTTATTCGAGTGTATATTTGCATTCTACTCGCCTTTGCGGCAGTATGTGACCCAAAGCACACTTCTTAATTATTTGCAAAACTAAGTAGATTTTAATTATATAAATTGTTACATCGTTGGCCCTACTGAAAGGTCTACATGCCAAAACTAACTGGTAGTGTGCCTGTGATGACTTATTTCTTACTGCACAACTGAATTAAATACTACAAATAATTTATTTAAAAATATAGTTCCATGCATTTCGCACACCCATGCTTGCTCAACATATAGCTGAAGTCATTACCTATCCATTGGTGAGTCATTTGAATCAATAACAATTCCACAAATGTTTATTACTTGCTTATAGATAAGTAACCTTTTAATCTGTGATAGCTTCTAAACATAAGGTTGCACAAATATGGTTACAATTTCATTGAGTTCTATATCTTCTATCGATTTCAGTTACGTCTGTATATTCTTGATAGATCAGCTGTAGGCGTTTTTGAGTATTTTAGTGAATTTTTGGTAATTTCAATACAGCAATTCGAGTGGCCAGAACATCTTGGCTTTCATTCCCTCTCTCATGAGACCTCTCCCTCTAGGCACACTGGCTTTCGGTTTTTCCCAGTGCTGGACTCTGTCTGCACACCTGCTGGCCTTGGGCCGTTTTGTCCATGCTGTACAGTTGTGATCGTGGACATTTCTGGTAGGCAGCGTTGCCTGATATTTGCTGTCACCCGCCTTCACAGATATTTCGACCAGCGATCCCTCAAACATGGGCCATTACTTCCTCGAAACCATCGTGTCCACTTTCAAGCCGCCGTATCTGCATCTTACTAGACAGAGCCAGATGTAAGCAGCCTCTTTCTTCGACATTTTGTACTCTTGAAATCAAGGTGCCAAATGAAAATACTGTTACAATGACTGATTGTGCCCCCTACATATTTGCATTTTAGATCTAGTAGTTGCATCTAATGCCAACATGTTTTCAACTACCGTTAGATTGTACGAAAATATGAAGTTTTGTTTCAGTATCTGGATCCTAAACATTTAAAACTTCTAGGAAGCGAAGCAATATTATCCACTATGTCAATACATAATTGGTTCTTCCAAGCATAAATACAGAGACATCCTCCCTCGCTTCATATTTTAACTCCATTTTACAATTATTGACTGCAATAGAAACAATTCATCACCATGGGAGGAACAGGAAGGGAGTGATTTAAAAACAATATGGCAGTTTATCAAACATTTCTGACACTGCGTTTGTAGCTATTTTAATAAACTTGCCTGACAGTCCAAAAACATATAAAGAAGGAAGAAACAGCTATGAAAATGGTTGAAAAGTGAATGACATACTCCATGTTCATTTACTCACTAAATTTAGATATCTCTTGTCCCCAAAAATTCATCAATAACGTGTTGCAGAGCAATGTTCATCACTGAGAAAGAAAATATAGTTACTAAATATGAAAATACAGTTGAAAAAATTTAAATGTAACTGTAATTTCTGGTGACAGGAAGGTCATTTGAGTAATGTTTAATGTTGACTTTATTAAGAAAAACCCTACGACCTATTGTTTACATATTGGTGAAATCAGCTACAACCAGCTAATTTCGTCATTAAGCTATTTAGGGATATTGTTGTGAAGCCTGAAAAGCTGTTTAATTTTTGCAGCTAATGAAGGCTGATTCCCAGCATCCTCTGTACAGGCTTTGAATACTCAAAGTGATGAAGTATCATTAACCATTTTTTCATGTTTAAAATCAACTAAACTAGGCTTCATAACTTTTCTGCAAGAATTTCAGTACACTGCAAATTTAATTATAATTTAATATCAGAGTCAATAAAATTGCTTCGTTGTCCTTAATAATTTTAACTAAATAATCTGTGATGACTCAGTGGTCTTCTCAGCTTCCCTAATGTATTACTTCTTAGCACTTTTTTCTCAGTTTCTGAATGTGGACAATGGCTTTCAAGCAGGACCTAATGTTGCCAGTCTCTTGATACATTTTTGCAGTCCTGTCATCCAACTTCAAGTACTTCATCTGCTCCTTCTTCCCTTTAAGATTTAACTCATACTTCACATACATGCAGTTTGTGAGCTCTGCATCCTTCTTCAAGTACTGCTCAAATGCTGCTATGGGGATATCCACATTCTGTACCCAGTTGTCCACAAAGAAGTCAAAAGATTCAGAGAGCCTTCCATCATCAGGAGCTTGTGGACGAATCTCAAACCATCCGCTACTTACGTCCTTCAGTTTTACAAACGCCAGTTCTGCACGCATCATGAGGTGAAGTCTTAAATCTTCGTTCTGGCGATAATCCGCCTTAGATAGAGATCTTGAAGTTTCCTCCACAAATTCTTCTTCATATTGTAATAACATCAATTTATTGCAGATGAGTGGAAAAAACTAACATAGCACTGACATCACAGGTGCCTCACAATCGATGTTAGATCTGATTAGATTAGATTAGTACTTGTTCCATTGGTCATGAATACGACTCTTTGGAATGATGTGCAACGTTTCAGGTTAATAAAAGGTATCTATACAAGATATTACACTCAATATTTTTACTTTTTTGTGGGGGTTGGGAAATTACCCACTTACTAAATCCAAAAATTCATCTAATGAGTAGGAGGAGTTGCCATTAAGAAATTATTTTAATTGCCTTTTAAATGTTATATGGCTGTCTGTCAGACTTTGATGCTATTGGGTAAGTGACCAAAGACTTTTGTGGCAGCATAATTTACTCCCTTCTGAGCCAACGTTAGTGAAGATTTCTAGCTCTATAAATAGGTGTCTGCAGGATGATCTTGGATGAGCTCCAGCAATTATTCTGATTACACACTTTTGTGCAATGAACACACTTTTACTCAATGATGAGTTGCCTCAGAATATGATTCCATACGAAAGCGGAGAATGAAAATAGGCGTGGTAAGCTAATATACTCAGATGTATATCGCCAACATTTCCAGTGACCCTAAAAGCATAAGTAGCTGAACTCAAACGTTTCAGCAGATCCTCAGTGTGGTTTTTTTTTTTCAGTTCAACCCCTCATCAATGCATACACCTAGAAATTTTGAATATTCTACCTTAGCTACCGATTTCTGAGCAAAGTCTTTATTTATAAATGGTGTCATTCCATTTACTGTGTGAGAGCCGATTTGCAGAGAACCACTTAATGATTTTCTGAAAAATATCATTTACAATTTCAGCAGTTAATTCTTGTCTGTTGGGTGTGATAGCTATAGTTGTATCATCAACAAAAAGTATCAGCTTTGCATCTTAATGTATATAGAATGGCAAGTCATTAATATATATTAAGAATAGCAGAGGACCCAAGACCAAATCTTGTGGCACTCCATTCTTCATTGTTCCCCAGTTTGAGAAATCACCAGTTTTTTGCACATTATGTGAACTGTTTATTTCAACTTTCTGCACTCTTCCAGTTAGGTATGATTTAAACCGTTTGAGCACTGTCCCATTCATACCACAGTACTTGAGCTTACCTAGAAGTATTCCATGACTTACACCATCAAAATTCTTTGATAGATCACAAAAAATCCCAACCGGTGACTTCCGGCTACTCAGAGCATTTAATATTTCATTAGTGAAAGTATATATAGCATTTTCCGTTGAAAAACTCTTCTCGAATCCAAACTGACCTTTTGTTAAAACTTTATTTTTACAAAGGTGTGAAGCTATTCCAAAATACATTACTTTTTCAAGAATTTTGTATAAGGGCGTCAGAAGTGAGATCGGGCAGTAGTTGTTGACATCAGACATATCCACTTTTTTATGCAGTGGTTTAACAATGGCATACTGCATTCTATCTGGGAAAATACCATGCTTCAGAGAGCTATTACATATGTGGCTAAGAATCCCACTTATTTCTTGGGAACAAGCTTTTATTATCCTGCGGGAGATGCCACCAATTCCATGTGAGCTTTTATTCTTGACAGAGTTTATTATCTTCATAATTTCAGACGGAGAGGTGGGTGGAATTTCAATCGTATCAAATGGTGTGCGTAAGGCCTCTTCCATTAACTGCCTTGCTTCTCTGGGACAGCACAGAGTAATTGCTTGTTTCGTGAGAAGAAACAGTCGAGCACATGTGTTTTTCTTCTTATTAGGGAGCAGTGCAAATACAGTGGAATGAATATTTGTTTCAACACGCAGTCCTTCTAAGTTTGCATGTATGGTATGCTGCTTGCTGCAGCTCTTAAATGTTCTACTCGTAAAAATAGGAAGACATTTTAAAGCTTTCCTTTCTTTCTTCTAAAAAGTTACTATCCTCCCCACTGATTTCTTGTCTTCTAGAAGAAAACTACTGCTAGCTCCCATTTTCAGATATCTTCATGAAGATCAATTTCATAAGGGTTCTTGGGCTCTTATTGGGTTCTCCAAATTGAATGTGCTTATGACAAAGGTTATCTTCATAGATTCTGAGTTAGGCACCTCTATAACAAAGTCATGACCTTAGTTGTGAAGATTTCTCAATATGATCCACATACAGTATATATCGGATAACTGTGTAATTCCTTATGGAGCCCTTTTCTTCCCCCTCTCCAATTGTTTCTTCACATCCAGAACTGCATCATCATTTAATCGACAGAGAAATTCTGAAACATGTAATACTTCTTCATGCTTCTAAAACATCTTTCCATAACGATGGTCTGATGGTTGGCATAAGCAAACCCCCATTACAATACCTTTAGATTCCTCCACTTTACGATACACATAACGAGTGTAATGAGAGAAAAGCCCACCCTTGGTCATCATAATAAGCACCATACAGGTGGTCGACTCAGGCACACAAGTATCTGCGTCCGCAACCGTCTGGACACCGCTCTGGTGCTGTCCAGCCCACCTGATTCACCCCTCACACAGCCCCACTCACCAACAAGCCACCTCACTGCTACTCGCCTGAATACTGCACTTAGCCTCTGGCAAAGCTGATCATAATGCCACACTTAGTGTTTAGTGATGAGGTCACATTCTGTTTAAATGGAAAAGGGAACTGTCATAATGTGAGATTATGGGGAACAGAACAACCACATTAAGTTGTACAACACGAGAGGGACTCTCCAAATATTAATGTTTTTTGTGCGATTTCATGGGAAAACGTGTATCGTCAGTTTGCCTGTGACAAGAATATTGTCACAAACAGCATATATCTAGATATGCTTGAAAACTTTCTTTTCCCACAGTTGAGACTGATTCGAACGACTTCATTTACCAACAGTTTGGGGCATCGCCACATTGGCACCTTGTAGTGTCGAAATTTTTAAATCAAAGGATTACTGAGCGATGGATCAGTTGCACAGTACCAAATGATTCAGCCTTACATTACTGGAGTCAAAGAGCACTTGACCAGACTGCATGACTGTTTCTTGTGTGGGTTTATAAAAGACACTGCCCATGTGTCTCCATTACGAAAAACAAAGAACGAACTGAGATGTTGTACAACAGCATCTGAGGAAGCTGTAGCTGAAGACATGCTCGCAGCAGTGTGGGAAAAATTTGAATACCGTACTGATATATTCCGTGCATCGAAAGGGGAGCATATTGAACACCTATTGAGCTGTGTTGCGGCTCGCGTTGGTGCCATTGGTAGGTAGGCATCGTGTAATAGGGATAGTGGCGTCTCGTTTTCTTCTCGTGTTTAATGGCGCCATTACGTTTGCTAGCATTGTCTGTCCGCGAGTGGCAAGAGCAATGGTTATCGATATCGAAACAGTATCCTAGTATTATCTTTGGAAGGGTGTCAACTGTTTTCTGGGTCGAAATGTGTCGGGCAGCTCGATTGGGACGGAGCAGCAGTGAGGTCCGGCAGCCCGAGGACATGATGGGACCGCTGGCAGCACGTAGGCATTGCCGGATCGAGGGGCTTTAGATGCAAGGGCCACAACCTCGTTCCCCACCAGGCCCAGAACGTTTGAGTTGAGTGAACATTAACCCAGGAGTGAAACCTCCACTATTTTGAGATAACGCCATTTGTTCGCACATTGATGCTCGCAGCATTGCTGAGACGAAGAGCAACAAGTGGAGTGTTTGGAGTTGGCGAAATTAATTAGCCATCCTCCACCTTTTATTATTAATCATTGAATACCTTGTGTTTATTGATGAAGTTCAACCAGCGGTATTTTTCTGCCTTGTGGCTGCTAACGCCCCAGTTACCTGCCCTGGAGGTTAGCATATTTTTGTGGCAGTGAAAAAAAGTTTTGGTTTTCTCTTTCATTTAGGTGTGTGTATAATTCACATACAGTTTTTAACATATTTTTCCGATTACGCAAATGTGTTGCATTTAAATGGAATACCCTAAGCCATCTTTGAATGAAAAGAAAACTCGTTTTTGGTTTCTACATTATCAAAGCAGGCAGTTATTGTTACAGCAATACACTCTGAATTTCAACAATTCAGCATATATACTGAACGACTTTTCAGTCTTAAATTCTGCTTAATAAGTAACTCTAAAATTTTGACCTCACTACAATGCAAGCTTTGTCCATTTTTCTGTATGTATGTTCTGTTTTCTCTCTCTTTCACTGTGTGTGTGTGTGTGTGTGTGTGTGTGTGTGTGTGTGTGTGTGTGTGTGTGTGTGTGTGTGTGTGTGTGTGTGTGTGTGAGGGAATGGTAGACAGAGAGAGAGAGAGAGTCTATGTTAGTGATATTGTGTTAAATGACTTTCCCTCCATTAAAAACTGTATACACGTGAAAGATCATAGAGCTTTTGGTTAGATGTACAGAATGAATCATCAGTCTTAGTCTTTACACTGTTGAAATGCTGATGATTTCTTTTACTTATTTAGACTAGACAAGTATGAAAACAGAGAATAAAAAATCAGAAGTGTAAGTGTGAGATGAATGCTGGAAGTTACATACAATACATTAAAATTATTTGTAATCGGTATTTGTTTATGTTGTGATTTTGATGTGTTTGCAACGAAAATGTGTTTTCTTATTTTGGGCACATGAAATTAACATAAGTGACATATAAAATGACAGTTAGATAGCCACAATTGTAACTGATGCTCACATGATCACCGAGTACTGGTTATCAGCTATTCTGGGTTTAATACATTTAACAATGTAAAGATTTGTAGCCACTAAACTAATACGATACACTAGATTATAAATTGCTACTGCCAGTCGGAGTGGCAGCTGAAAATGAAACGCAGAGAAATATGAGACACCGTAATTTCGAAATGGAACCGCTGGTAAACCATATAACACATCTCACATAGGAACTAAATCAACTGCTGCTCATGATAAAGTGTAAGTAAGAAGCATGTTTCCGATTGATGTTTTATGTAAGTAATGTATGTAAAGTTCGTAATTCAATGGCTATGATTTATCCATATTCAAAACAAGGGAGTATTATGATGTTTCTGGAGACAGAAAATCTCTTCCACAGTGGTCAAAGTAGATTCAGCAAACAAAGACTGTGTGTCACCCAGTTCGTTCTGTTTTTAATGAGACACAGAAGGCAGTAGAAACGTGCACCTACTCTGAGTCCCTTTTCGTTGATTTCTGGTATGTGTGCAACACAGTTTTTCATTGTCACATAGGGAACAAAATACACTCCTGGAAATGGAAAACAGAACACATTGACACCGGTGTGTCAGACCCACCATACTTGCTCCGAACACTGCGAGAGGGCTGTACAAGCAATGATCACACGCACGGCACAGCGGACACACCAGGAACCGCGGTGTTGGCCGTCGAATGGCGCTAGCTGCGCAGCATTTGTGCACCGCCGCCGTCAGTGCCAGCCAGTTTCCCGTGGCATACGGAGCTCCATCGCAGTCTTTAATACTGGTAGCATGCCGCGACAGCGTGGACGTGAACCGTATGTGCAGTTGACGGACTTTGAGCGAGGGCGTATAGTGGGCATGTGGGAGGCCGGGTGGACATACCGCCGAATTTGCTCAACACGTGGGGCGTGAGGTCTCCACAGTACATCGATGTTGTCGCCAGTGGTCGGCAGAAGGTGCACGTTCCCGTCGACCTGATACCGGACCGCAGCGACGCACGGATGCACGCCAAGACCGTAGGATCCTACGCAGTGCCGTAGGGGACCGCACCGCCACTTCCCAGCAAATTAGGGACACTGTTGCTCCTGGGGTATCGGCGAGGACCATTCGCAACCGTCTCCATGAACCTGGGCTACGGTCCCACACACCGTTAGGCCGTCTTCCGCTCACGCCCCAACATCGTGCAGCCCGCCTCCAGTGGTGTCGCGACAGGCGTGAATGGAGGGACGAATGGAGACGTGTCGTCTTCAGCGATGAGAGTCGCTTCTGCCTTGGTGCCAATGATGGTCGTATGCGTGTTTGGCGCCGTGCAGGTGAGCGCCACAATCAGGACTGCATACGACCGAGGAACACAGGGCCAACACCCCGCATCATGGTGTGGGGAGCGATCTCCTACACTGGCCGTACACCTCTGGTGATCGTCGAGGGGACACTGAATAGTGCACGGTACTTCCAAACCGTCATCGAACCCATCGTTCTACCATTCCTAGACCGGCAAGGGAACTTGCTGTTCCAACAGGACAATGCACGTCCGCATGTATCCCGTGCCACCCAACGTGCTCTAGAAGGTGTAAGTCAACTACCCTGGCCAGCAAGATCTCCGGATCTGTCCCCCATTGAGCATGTTTGGGACTGGATGAAGCGTAGTCTCACGCGGTCTGCACGTCCAGCACGAACGCTGGTCCAACTGAGGCGCCAGGTGGAAATGGCATGGCAAGCCGTTCCACAGGACTACATCCAGCATCTCTACGATCGTCTACATGGGAGAATAGCAGCCTGCATTGCTGCGAAAGGTGGATGTACACTGTACTAGTGCCGACATTGTGCATGCTCTGTTGCCTGTGTCTATGTGCCTGTGGTTCTGTCAGTGTGATCATGTGATGTATCTGACCCCAGGAATGTGTCAATAAAGTTTCCCCTGCCTGGGACAATGAATTCAAGGTGTTCTTATTTCAATTTCCAGGAGTGTATGTGTCTATAGAATATCACTACACTTTTGTATTGAGGAGTTACTAGCAAATAAAGGACAGAATGTAACCCTTAACTGAGAGTAATTTTGAGATGCAAAAGTAATTATGGACGTACCCTTGTTGCATTGGAAGCGCTGTGTCTCAACTGGTTACTAGTCACTGGTCAACAGTTAGTATGGGCCTAGCTGCTCATATGTCAACACGTTGGCAATAAGCAGCAGCCATTTGGAAAGGTTTGCATCTTGTGCCTGACATGCTGTTGCTTTGTGAAGCTGACTTTGCTACAAATGGCTGCGTTTGTGAATTTTTGGTGACTTTGCCAAAATTAAATGAATGAGATGTATTCAAACACTTTAAACTCTAAGGTGTATTCTCTTCAGATAGGATTGTGAGTAGCATATATATGAGAGTTCTAGACCAAAGAGCAAATTTTAAAAAAATTCCCTGTTATAAAACCGAGATTTTATATTTGCTGCATCCTGCAATCAAAAATTTATCCACACCAAATTTTCACTTAATTGAAAAATAATTTTGTAATTAAAATTTAATATTCAACATACTAAATTTATTAGGTTAAAATTTCAAGGTCTACACTCTTATATCATGGAAAGTTGAGAAAAATTAAAGGTAACCGAAAATTCTAAAATTTACTCAAATTCAATAACATGAATCGAAAGGTATTTATTTTGTGTTTCGTCTCGATATATAAAATTCAAATGAACAGTTTTCTCTGATTTATTGTCGTCTTCTGAAAAGATGTTACAGTAAAGATCTGGAAGAATAATTGTAAATTTGTCATATATTAGTAATAAAACTAATGGCCATATTTAGTTACCAAAATTACAGCTTTTAAAATATTGCTTAACTCAGTTCCATTAATTTAATGAACACTTCTGCGTAACAGTTACTATAGCTGTTACATTCACGTCCTAGATTTTCAGTGCTGTCATTTATACTCATTTTGCATTGATTTAATTTCTATTAATATTTAGGTTTCAAATTTAATTTCAGAAACTTGTAAATGCTAAATCATCAAACTTAAAATATCCAATTTTCTGGAATTGAAAATATTAAATTTTCAAACTATAATTTTGTTAATTTTCAGGATGTGAATCATAAGTTAAATGCTTTTTACCACACAAAATTATACATACAGATGTAACACATCGTACATTTCAATTAAAAAAACACACACAGTTTCATTGGTGTCTTTTTAGTATGTAAAATATTCATTCTTCTAGACATATTTATTATACAGGTCAGATAATTTTGTTTAAAATTGATGGGACTTATATTAACATGGCATTTTCATTTCAGTATCTTTTTAACAATTTTTGAAAGTGTTATAAGCTTTTCAAAAGTATTTGATGGATCAAGATTCCATAGCTCTTGATAAAAAATTTCAGTTCTTCCATTTTTAAGTAAATATTTTGTAATTTAACTTGATCAAAAGAAGAAGTATCATTTAACTGAATATCTTTTGAATTAGTTTGGAAAACACCAAAAATAAAATAAGACATATCAAATTCAACAGAATTATAAGAATTATTAATATCTAGTTCAAAATTTCTTTTTCCATTTAATCCAGCAGTCTCAGTTCTTCACAGTTCAAGCGAGATTTTTGAATTTTTGGATATTTCGATCTTTCTTGTTCTAATCAACTGAATATTCTGGTTCATATTTAACAACAGGAATTTGAATTTTCTCATCTTCAAAAAAAATTTTGTCTACTTTTGGATGTGTACTATTATCAGTATTACTAACCCATCTAAGAGTAGATTTTTCAACTTTTTTTAACTCCAAGTGAAAATTAATGTTAAATCTTCTTCCTGCATAATTTCCTTATATTCTATAAAAAATTCACCAATTAATTGTAATAGATAAAATACTTCATTTTGTTTGTTTTAAATTTTATGGTTGTGAAGAATATGTCCTTCCATAGTTAACTCATTTAATAGAGACAAAGTTAGTAGAACAAGAGTTGATGTAGAAATAAATGGATGTTCTATTCTAGACAAAATATTTTTCCTTTCTTAATAGTAATTAAACAACTTTAATGCACATAATTAACAATTAGTTTGATATTTGATTTACCATCATATGCTGAAAAATGCATTCCATCTGTGTGAATAAAATCAGATGTCATATATATTGTGTACAATTAAATGAACTCAACCATAACCAATATTGCTATTTATGTCTATTTCCTTTTTTAAAGAATATATATAAGTTTTTCTTTTCTCATTAACAAGAAATTGGTAAAATTGGCAACTCTCGATTTTGTCCATGATTCATTAAGCCAAAAATTTACTCATCAATTTAAATTAAGCAAAAACATTAAATTCTCTATGCAAATAATCATTATGTTTAATAAACATTCCATCAGTGACATTAAGATTTGTATTAATTATTTAAAAACGAATATTTTCTTAAAAACATTGTTAGCAAATTTTTTCATTAGCTGCAATTATTTGGTCATTGGAACCTAAAATTTCTCCCAATCCAATCTTCTGTACCTATATATAACTTAACATCACTTTCAATAGTAACTTTGTTTAAATTTTTATCTCTTTTACATGTATATTACAATTTTTTATGGAATTAACTTTTCTACATTTTTCAAACTATATTGAATAATAGGCATTTCTATTGTTTATTTGGATTTAAAAAAGTTGAATAAAAACCAAGTTGTGAAACATATTTACAGATTTCTCTGAATGTAACAGTTAAGCTTTATTTCAGAACTCTTAAATTATCGATCAACTGAAATAATGTACTCATTTATATCAATAAAATTTATGTAAAAAAGTAAGATTGGCAACAAAAAATGATAATTCCAGGAAAGTAAAAAAATAACATGATACACTTTTACATTTAGTGTGCAATAGTAGGTTCAAGCAAGTGTGGAAAAACTGCACCAAAGACTGATAATTACATTTTATCACCAGGATCATGAAACTGGGATAAAAATAATCATGAACATGTTTCTCTGTAACTTTACATCAAGTAAAACATCAAGATTTATAAAAAGTTCTTAACAATTGAAAATAAAATTAATAAAAACCAATACTTTCTTCTAAAATCAGAATGAAATTGTTCTGTTAGATCAATGTAAAAACACTTTAGTTGTAGTTTTTGGTGATTTCATTCTTGAAAATCAAGATGTAGTTAGAGCTTGTTTTACTTGAAGTAGACACAGAGGAATAAATTGATTTTTCTGTAAATCAAACATTTTCAAAAATAACTTATAAGAGATAATTTCAATTTTAGACATTTTTAGACAGGGTGACATTAATTTAAATTGTGTGTATCATGAATTCGTTGATGATGATTTAAATTTGAATGATTTTTAAGAAATGTGCAGTAAAGGTTGGAATAAAAATGAATTTAATTTTATGACAGTAGATATGAGAAGAAAAATATAGGGAAAAGATTACAAATTTATTAAATATTGAATTTAAATGTTTACTATAAAACTGTTTAACATTGAGATGTTGAATATAAATCCTGAACATGAAAACGTTGAACATAAATGTTGATAGCTAAATAACAATGATTCTTGTTTTTTGTTCTTAATAAATTATTTCTGAATATGACCTACAGGTTGTTAAAAAAGCTTAACTAAACAGAAAAGTAAAAAACAATTAAATGAAGAGTTTAAAAATGGGGAAAGCAGCCAAGAACAGATTATGAAAAATATAAAAAAGAAGATCAAAAAGGAATTGAAGGATTAGGTCATAATGTGTTAAAAACAATTTAATAAAATAGAGACATTGAAAATCAAATGATTCCTTATAATCAACATTATTTAAAAGAATTTAATAAGATGCCAATACCTAAGCAATATGTTAGTGATGAAAGAGATTATATGTTAAGTGATTCAGAATTATGAAAATGGTTGAAAAAATTAAGAAACAAAGAAGAATCGTCAAATGTTAAAAAAAATAAATACAAGGGATAGAATTTTAAAATATGTTGATCATAGTGAAGATATAACTTTCGAATTGAGACATATTAATCTATATAAATATAAATTGGTAACTTACCAGTTAAATTCAATTGTGATGAAATAGATGTTGGTAATAAAGAATATGAAGCTATGGATAGATTAATGTAACTTTTAACTAAGAAACAAATTATTATGGAAGATTTAAGTCTAGTATTTAATTCAGTTGGTTTGCAAAATTATGCTAGAATTTTACTCAATGGCAATGCTGTATTTTGATAATAATCCAAACAAAATAAAATCATGTAAAGGAAGTAAATCTAATAATGGTTTGCAGAAAGATATGTTAATGATTCGTTTCAAAAGTATGGTGATGATTCAATAAAAGGTAATCAATAGAACCAATGAATATATTTATGTGGATAATGTTCAAAATTTAATCGATAGATTTATCAGTAATTCGTAGTGAAGAAAGGAAATAGCAGGAAATAAAAATTATCATAATGAAAAGTTGCAATGACTCAAATGTTACAAAATAAATTTAGTGATTTTATTATTAATAACCCAAAACAAATTCATTATTTATTTTTATTTATTTATGCATTTATTTCACCTGGCAAGATTATGGCTTTCAGGCCCTCTCTTACACGTAACCAGGCACACTCAGATTGGATGAGTTACAGTTTCTACATAACATTAGGACATATAGCCTATTATGCAGTATTGATGTTAAAGAAAAAAATAGATATTATAACAGTAGTACAATGATAATTATAACAATAAAAATAATTATAACAATCAACAACAATAATAATAATAATAATAATAATAATAATAATAATAATAATAATAATGACTATGTATATAAAAGTAAACATACTTTTCTGTTCTGAATGTCAGTCCCATTGTTAGTTGGGAATTTTCTCGTTATGTTCTTGCAGCTTGTGAGTTATTCTCATCGAGCAGAGACATAAGACGATAGATTGGGGTGAAAGAGATATATAAGAGGTAGATAGGTTAGAGGAAGAGAAATAGAATGGTAAAAGTCGAAGCTGTGATGGAGAGGAGAAAGAAAGAGATGGGAGGGGTACAACAATGGTGGCTATACCGTTCCTAATATGTAAGTCTTGAGTTCCCTCTTGAATGTTGAGTAGTTCTGGATAAGACGAAGATCACAGGGGAGCGCGTTCCATAGTCGTATAGCTGAGATGGAGAATGACACGTAGAAAGATTTTGTATTATGTAAAGGTACAGCCAAGATGATAGACGTATCCGATCTGGTGTTGCGATTGTGGTATGATGATAGGTGTTTAATGTGAGAAGACAAGTATTGGGGGCACCAGTGGCTAAGAAATCGATGAAGTAAGCACATCGTGTGGAGATCACATGCCTTATGTGGGCGTATCCAACCTAGCTGGGAGTATGACAGACTGATATGATCATACAACCGAATATTGCACACGTATCTAATGCATGCATTCATCACTAGCTCGAGGCATCTAGAATTTTCACTATTTGTGCCGTGTTGAACTACATCGCGGTAGTAAAGATTAGGCAAGACTAGTGTTTGGACTAATTTTTGTTTAACATGGGTTGGAAATATTTTTCTAAATTTTTGAATTGCATGTAGGGAGGAGAGCGATTTCCGACAAGCTGTGACTGTTTGTTCTTCCCAGTTTAGGTGTTCATCCAAGATTATTCCAAGGTCTTTTACTGTTTTTTGGTATGGTAGTTGGGTACCATTGAGGAGTATTTTAGGGACTGTTTCGCGAAAGTACCGGCTGATTAACTTTGGATGAGATATAAGTATGACCTGGGATTTCTTGGGGTTTAGTTTCAGACCTAGGTTCTGTGCCCATCGAGAAACAGAGCAAAGATCTGCGTTCATACTCGCTACTGCGCCAGCAATGTTCTTGGGGCTTGCACTTATGTACAGTTGGATGTCGTCGGCATAAAGATGGTAGTTGCAGGAGTGAATCACTGAAGAAATATCATTAATGTACAGTGAGAAAAGTAGTGGACCAAGGACGGAGCCTTGGGTAACTCGAGAGCGCACGCTTTTTCATGATGACTTTTCCGACCCACAAACGACTTGTTGACTTCTGTTTTTGAGGTAGCTGTCGAACCAGTGTATTGCGCTGTTTGATAAATTCAGCTGCTCCATTTTAATTAGTAATATATCGAAGTCAACTGTGTAAAAAGCCTTGCTAAAGTCAAGCAGTGTTAGGATAGTAGCTTCACGTCTGTCCATAGCATGTTTAATGTCATCAGTTACTTTGATTAATGCGGTTGCTGTACTATGGTGGTTTCGAAAGCCTGACTGATATTCGTCATGGATGTTATGAGTTTTGAGGTAATCCGTCAGCTGTTCATGGACGATGTACTCTAGGGCTTTAGAAATTGTAGGTAGTATGCTGATCGGCCTGTAGTCACCTGGCGACTTAGGGTTGTCAGTCTTGGGTATAGGCTGAATTAAACTTTGCTTCCACTCAGTAGGATATGTACTACTGACAAGAGACAGGTTGAAGATGTCTGTGATAACTGGAATAATAGTGTCAACGACGTTCTTAATCATGCCAATGCTCACTTCATCATTTCCTACTGCCTCGGATGAGATTTTCATAATTGCCTTGTGTACTGTGCCTGTAGCGACATGTTTTAGGAAAAACTTGTCTCTCGAGAGATTGATATCTTGGGGCTGGTAATTTGTCGCTGCGTGGCAGTTTACAGCTGTTGAGAAGAAATCGTTTAATTCTTCTGCAGACGCTTGATAAACAGCGTCAGATCTTCGCTTCCCTATACCGAAACTGCGCAGCTTTTTCCACAGTGCAGCAGGTTTTGATATGCCGCATACGACAGAGCGGGCATGTCTGATTTTGGCATTCCTCACGCTTTGCTTGGTTCTGTTTCGGAGTTTCCTATAAGCTTCGTACGCCTCGGGAGTTGGGTTACGCTTGAAGGCCCTATGCGCAGCATCACGTATATTCATTAACTGGCGTAATGCAGTGGTGAGCCACGGAGCTGGAGCTCTCTTTACCTTGACAGTGCGTTGAGGAGCATGTTTATCATACAGTGCTATAATTTTGCGACATAATTGCCGAATTTTTCCGTCTAAAGTCGGTTCATTGCTTATATCATGCCAAGGGATGTCTGAGCAATCCTTTTGAAGAGCGTCATGGTTAACATTTTTTAAGTTTCTGTAGGTTACCAGGTGAGATTTTTCTTTGGTAGTATGCATTGAGTAATTTAAGAATATCACGTCATGAGCAGAGAGTCCCGGAGCGAATGTCTGATTGGCACGGATTATTTTATCTGGTCGCTTTGTTGCTATTATATCTATGATTGTGTGGCTGTGTGGAGTGTGATGAGTTGGGTCCAGCGGTGTTAAACTCATATCATTGGAGTGGAACAGTCGCCTTAGTTTTTCGGCGGAGGGAGATTTTAACTGTAAGTCGATGTTTGTGTCGCCCATAATGATTATGTGTTCATACTGTGTCACGAGTGAGGACAGGGCAGACTGAAAGGAGGACATGGCACCGACGTTTGGAGGTTTATAGATTACTCCAATTAGCAGTTTCTGATTTGATGTATTTATTTCGAAAAACAAGAACTCTGCTTCTCCTTCGCCCTTTGCATCCGATGTGCATAGTACAGTAGGTGTCAGATCAGAGCGAACATAGGCACCCACACCATCCCCGCGTCGTGTTTCACGATCTGCCCTTAGGAGAGAGTACCCAGCAATTCGTATAGCGTGGGAAGAAATGTTTGGTTTCAACCAAGTTTCAGAGACGAGGATAATGTGGAACAGCGATTGGCAGAACATGTCACAGAACTCGTCGAAGTGAGCCGTTAGCGACTGCGCGTTCGCGTGGGCCACAAAGAGCCCGCCGCCGGAACCGGTCCGTCCCATTGTGGCCGCCTGTAGGACCGAGCGCGCTCCGTTTACCTGCTGGCCGGAAGAGGGACAAAAGCTGGATTTCGCGGGGCAAGACATATTTACAGGTGTGTCCAAGGTCGTGACTGACTCAAGCGTCTGTGGACTAAAGGTGAAAAACACGCTGGAAGTATCGAAGAAGGGAGCGAAAACAAAGATGGAAAGTGGCAGTAGTGGTTACGAAAAAGATAGTAGTAGTAGTGGTAGTGGCGAAGATGAAAATAACAGATATAGAAAGGCGGTTGTAAGGAGATTCCTGTTAATGGAGAATGTTAATTACCATTTGACTGACAATATGAATATACATGAGCACTTATGATAGACAAATAAAGAAACAATATTTTTGTCAAACAATTGACTGATTTTAAATAGAGTACTATGGTACTTATAGAAATAACGGAGCTGTATTTAAGCTAAAAAAATGAAAAGAAAGAATAAAAATTAACTTATGTTAGACAGATTACAATATGAGACTTTGTGTCTCGCGAGATTTCGCTCAGTCTTTCAGTTCGAACATGTTTGTCACCGTTTTCCTCCCTCCTTCCGTCTTGATTACGATCCTGCCATCCTGGGTCCATACATTTTGAAGGCCAAACTGCGTGATCGCAGCGTTCAAAACTTTTAGTCTTTCGCGCGTCAGATCTTCCCTCAGGGTAACTCCACTCTTGGCGAGTTTTCTTTTCTGAGCAAACACTTCAGCTCTTTTCCGGTAAGACACAAATTTAATTATTATGGGCCTGGGTTTCATGGCACCTGGTATCCTGCGCCCAACACGGTGGCTTCTGTCAATATCTGCCACGTCGATCTGCACGCCAAGTTTCTCACGCACGAGGCTAATGACGAGGTCGTCGGTGTTTTCGCGATCGTTTTCAGCTACCCCGAAGAAGCCCAAGCTGTTCCTTAGCTGATACTGCTCAATTTCATCGGTGGCAGCAGACAGTTTAGCTTCTAGGTCGGCGGCTTTTTTCTCTTGTGCGGCCAGGGACTTCCTAAGAGACTGGATTTCGGTGCTGTTGCGCCCGACAGACTCTTGCAGTTTGTCCATGACCGCGGCCGTCACAGAGTCCGTGATGGATTGGACGATTACGTCTAGCGTGTCTTTGCTGTGCAGCGCCGCACTCACTTGGGACCGGACGAGCTCCCTGATGTCGGGGAGAAAGATTAGTTAGGGTTCATAAAGGAATTAATCTATTGGATGAACCTTATAAAAAGATAACTGATTCCACTGAGATGTCCATTTGTACATAGGGTACATAGGGTTAGAAAGACATTGTGTTTGATTCAAGAGAGAAAGTCTTTGTATGTTTACATTTACTGCACTACTTTTTGGAAGAAATTTATTTCCATTTGAAAAAAATGAGTAAGATCTCTGTTTTCTATTCAAGAAGAAGAAGATCAATTCTTTGATGATTTTAGGTTACTGACTGTACCTTAATGTTATGGTTATGAATAAAGAGGCACTTTTCTTCATTCTTATTATATTCAGACTATTAGCTTTTCCTTAGAAATCTTTCAGTTCATTGTTTCCAAGTGTGTCGATATCTGTAACGCATTAGTTTAAAATGCTGATGTGCAGTGCTTTTCCACCAGAGGTTTCTTGTCACTGAGATGTAGTATGAAATTTTAGTTTCCGCTGGACAGTAATCACAATGAAGGAATTGTTATTATTTCTATTAGGTTTCTTTGTTTTACACTGAAGACCGATGAACCCTTTCAGAAAATATAGAGTGTAAAAGTAGCGGATAAACACCAAATCAAAGAAATCACATATGGCGACTAGAAAGGAAAGGCTGCAAGAACAGAAAAGAGGTCGCCCTTTAAATTAAAAAAGTTAAAAACTTCCACCAGGCCAGTGGCTCATAGAGCATTATTATTGCTCCTATTATTATATTCACGTAGAAGAAGGTGTAATTAGATGAATGTCAAACACCAGCTTTAGTTAACGAAGGTTTATTCAGCACTTATACATACAAGAGCGCGGAGCGAACTGCCTCCGGCCAGAACACACACAGTACTTATACAAGCTGCAGAACAATCCAGGACAATGATTCTTGACATTTGTGAATTCTTCTAGAATGTACTCGAACCAAACATAGAAATTTAATTTTTACTGTTGAGGAGAGTTTTGAACTCACAATCCTCTATGCAACAGTCTAGTATCATAATCACTACACAACGGTGACAGTGCCACTTGGCTTCTTCTGTGACATTGCTCCCTCCTTAAGAGAACAGCGTCTCGGTTTTACATCCTCCTAGTCCGGAAACGAGTCATCGGTCCTGCACACTCCGACTCCCTATGACTGATGTTCGCCATGGCAGTGACCTTTTTAGAACTTCCTTTGCCGCTACTCTCTTTGTTACCTTTTTGCTTGTTGTCCATCGCTGGAGCTTCGAATTTACCATGGGTTTCAGGATACTTAATAGGGCTTCATTCGAAGGACGTGGACCATATCTATGATCTTTCATCGTCTTGTGACGGTGTCGAAATCATCAACTTCATAAGTAACATCAGATAACTGTCTTATAACCTTATTGGGTCCAAAATAGCTCCTGAGGAGCTTCTCAGAGGGACCAGTTTTCCCAACAGGAGTGAATGTCCAGACGAGGACACAAGGCTGGTAGGCAACAGGACTGTGGCTCAGGTCATACCGTCGGCGATCGTTTTCTTGAGCCTACAGCGTGCGGAGCCGAGCTAATGGACGAGCTTCCTCAGCTCTGGTTGACACCTGGACAATGTAGCCGAGATCAAAAATGGTTCAAATGGTTGTGAGCGCTATTGGACTTAACTGCTGAGGTCATCAGTCCCCTGGGACGTAGAACTACTTAAACCTAACTAACCTAAGGACATCACAGACATCCATGCCCGAGGCAGGATTCGAACCTGCGACTGTAGCGGTTGCGTGGATCCAGACTGTGGCACCTAGAACTACACGGCCACTTCGGCCGGCTAGTCGAGATCCACGTCATCAGGATGTCACAGTGTCCATCGTAGTCGTCGCCTAAAGCTCATGCACCAAGAAAAATGTAAATCCTGTGGTATCTTGTTTGGCGGTGTTGTAGGAAAACGTCACGAAAGGTAGCACCTCATCCCAGTTTCTCGGCTCAACATTAACGAACATTGATAGCATGTCTGCCAAGGTCTTACTAAGGCTTTCGGTAAGACCGTTAGTTTGCGGATGATTGGCAGTGGTCACGTGAAGAGTAATGTTGCACAGACGGTTTACCTCTGTCACAAGATTCGATTGAAAAACTTTCCCTCGATTCGTAATTAACGACCTTGGAGCACCGTGTTTTAATATAGTGTCCTCCATGGTGAATTTCGCTATCTCGAATGCTTTGGCTGTTTTCACGGATTTTGTAATAGCATAGTGTGTCAGATAATCAGTGCAAACAATAAACCATCTATTCCCACTAGCAGGCATTGGAAACCATCCGATGAGGTCACTTCCAACTTGCGGAAAAGCGTTTCGGCTGCTGGAATTGGTACGAGTCGGCCAGATGGTTTCAGAGGCACTGCCTTTCTCGTTTGGCACTCTCGACAGTGCGACACACAGTGATGGACACTACTAAATAAACCTGGCCAGAAAAATCTCTTGCGGATCGGATCGTATGTCTTAATAAATCCTAAATACGCGGCCTCAGGTGTGTCATGGAATTTCTGTAGAACATCTAAGCGCATATGTTTACAAATCTCTGGTAGTCACCTCTTTCCTAACGGATCAAAGTTTTTGTTCCAAAATAATCTATTAACTACCTTAAATTGTCCTTTCACATCCACTGACCGATTTAAGGTAAGCATAAATTGAGATATCTTGTTGTCCTTCTTCTACTCAACATAGAGATCCTGGAGTGCAGCGAGACAGTCACTATCTTCAACAAAGTCTTGATAAGAGTCTTGATGGTCTTGCAAGGGTTTCTTGAAACACAGTAGGCATATTGTTGTTTTCTTCCACTTTTGTTTACTATGGTAGTGTCATACTCTTGAAGACGTAGTGCCCATATGGCGAGTCGTCCTGTTGGATCCTTAAAACCTGTCAACAAACAAAGTGAATGATGGTATGTAACAACTGTGAATGGCCTTCCATAGAGATACTGTCGAAATTTGCACATGGCCCAGATCACAGCAAGACAGATTTTGTAAGTGTCCTAGAAGCATAGGCTATAGCCTTCCTTTTTCCATCTGAAATTTGCTCCAAAACAGCACCGATCCTAAGCATTGGCATCTGTGTGTACTTCTGTTCATACTCTCTCATCATACACACCAAGTACAGGGTCAGTCGTCAGAGCTTTTCGCAGCACTTTGAAAGAATCTTGTTGAGCACAGCCCCAGATAAATTTAACATTGGCGTTTAACAACTCTTGGAGTGGCCTGGGTTTAATACAAAAGTCTTTGATAAAACGACGGCAATAAGAACATAATCCGATACTTTTAGGAATAGGAAATTCCGTTGTATATCTCACCTTTTCTGGGTCTGGCCGCATACCTTCGTTTGACACAAGGTGTCGAAGTATTTTGATTTCTTTTGCTCCTAAGAGACACTTCCTTGGATTAAGTTTCAGTCCGCCTTTTTGCAGACATTTAAGAGTGGCCCTCAGTCTTTTTATGTGTTCATCAAATGTCTCTGAGAACACTATAATGTCATCTAAATAACAAAGACACATCGTCCTCTTCAGGTTACTTAGATTATACATCATCCATTCAAATGTTACCGATGCATTACACATTGCCAGAGTCATACAGCCCATCAGGGGTGATGAATGCAGTTTTCTCACTATCAGCCTCATCTACTTCGACTTGCCAGTGTACCAACAACATGGCCATAGCTGAGAAAAACTTAACCCCCTTCAGACAATCTAGGATATTGTTGATTCATGCAAGAGGGAAAACGTCCTTCATAGTCATGTTATTAAGCTTCCTGTAATCGACACAAAAGCACCAACTGCCATCCGTCTTCCTAAAAAAAAAAAAAAAAAAAAAACACTGGTGACGATCATAGGCTTTGCGAAGGCTGAATGATGTCATTCTTCATCATTTTCTCTACGTTGTCGCGAATTATTCGGCGTTCCTCTGCTGAAACACAGTATGCTCTCTGACTTATTGGATGGTCTCCAGTGCTAATCCGGTGCTTCACCTGTGGATTGAAGCAATCAGAGAATTCTTGAATAACGGCAAGTAGCTTCTTCTGTTGTTCCTTAGTGAGATATGGTGCTAGTCGAGCTAGAAGATCTTGTCTCGTAGAGGTATTGCTAATTTCGCCCACAGACGGCATGGGAGGTCCCTATGATGCACAGTTGTTCTGCAATTAACGGCTCAGCGATTGCTATGGTCATGCGTCTTGTAAGGATCTGTGGTTCTCGGCGACAGTTAACTATCCACAATTCACCGAATCCGTTCTTAAACGGGATGACAGAAGATGGCAAGACCAAGTTATTCTTCAGTGGTATGCTTCTGGTACATTCTACTACAAGATCCATGGGTTGATACATGGCATGACACATGACAGTTAACCTTATAGCACTGACTGCACGAATGATCACTTCATCCAGCACACATAGTCTAAACACACTCGGATGCGCATCTGCCTGTCCACAGTATCTCATCTCGTCTAGCATAATCTTCGAGCGACCACACTCTTACTTGAGAAGCTTTCAAAAAGTCCCATCCGAGAATGACGTCAGGACACTCCTCTAAAACGATGAATTGTAAGGGCCACTTATACCCACACAAATGACTCATCTTCCTGTAGGTTTTACATATTTCCCATTAGCCACCTTCAGCGGAGATGTATTGTTGTCGACGAATACGGTTTTTTGCAACAGGCGACGGAACTTCTCCGAAATGACTGAATGTGATGCTCCAGAGTTCACAAGAGCTAGAGATGGTCGGCCATCCGTGAGGATATCGACGTAGTTTCCTATCATTTTTGTAGTGAACGACGACGAAGGATTTTTCTCTTCGGCGGCCTCACCTCCAAGGAAGGTCACACCCTTTAGTTTTCCAGGTTGCAGCGGCGGGGTGATCGGCTGGAGCTTCTAAACGACAAAGGAAAACTTGATCGGCGTGTTGGGGAGCGTCCTCTCCAGCGGCCAGCTTGCGGCGATGGTGACCTACGTCGCCCTGCACTCACATCTTCTTGTTCATCTTCGTCATCCCGGAATTGTCTTCTGACGCAGGCGTCATCAGATTTCCGCCGCCTTTCTCGACAACAGCGCATCACATGTCCCGGTCGTCCGCAATAGAAACATACTCGTTGGTTGTCCTGGGTCCTCCAAACATCAGTCTTCCTTGGTGCCCAAACAAGTTCCTCATGTAGCATTGTAGCAATGGACCTTCGCCTAGGTCTTGAATTTTTCTCCTTTTTAAGGGGAAATGAAGGACGAGACATTGGGTTCAATGTCTGTTCAACTTCCTCCCTCCTGTTTTCTTGAAGCGCCTCGGTTTTTTTGCTCGCTATGAAATACAAGTGCCTTCTGAAGTTCCTCTCTCACTATCTGACGAAGAACACTTGTGATATCAGTTCCTTCCTCCATCACAGACATCGATACGAGGTTTTGGAATCAGTTCAAACTTCTTGCGTGTAATTCTTTTTTGATGCATTCTCTCGATATACTGGCACCATTTTATGAAGTTGTCTGATGTCGAAACCTCCTTCAGGAGTAGGGCTTGATACATGTCCTCTGCAACACCCTTCATGAGATGCGCAACCTTATCTTCCTCCTTCATTCTAGGGTCCACTATTTTACACAGCTCTAAGATGTTTTGTATGTAAGATGCTGTAGTTTCTCCTGGACGCTGTGCCCTGCACTTTAATTTATCTTCAGCCTTGCACTTCTGTCTTTGAGTATCACTGGAATACTTGCGCAATTCCGCCTGGAATACTTCCCATCTTGTGAACTTGTCCACGTTGTTCTCATACCACTGCTTGGCAGTTCCCTCCAAGTAGAAAAATACGTTAGCCAAACGCACGGTCTCATTCCATTTGTTAAATTTGGCCATACGCTGATGGGAGCCACTGTGTCGTCGATAATGTGCGGTATCACAAGTTCCAACACTCAGTGCCTCCACCTGAATAATGTCACGTAGAAGAAGGTGCAAGTACATAAATGACGAACACTAACTTTACTTAACAAAGGTTTATTTAGCACTTGCACATCCGAAAGCGAGGAGTAAACTGCCTCCGACCAGAATAAATACGATTTATGTAGTCACAGAACATTTCATAACAAAGATTCTTGACATTTGTGGATACTTCTAGAATGTACACGAACCGAATATATACGTTAAGATTTTACAGTTCAGGTGAGTTTTGAACTCACGACAGTCCATGCAACAGCCTAGTATCATAACCACTACACCACGACATTCTTACGAGACATTATTGTTATTATTGTTATTCTTCCAAGTAGGTGTTATATGACCATTACCATTTGAATATACTGGATGTCTCTCCTAAGAGCAGCCAGGCGCGTTTTCTCTGGTGTTTTGGAAGATTTTTGCAATTTCCTTTTTGGAACGTGTAGGTGGTTTCAGACCCAACAAATGCTGCTTATCACATGTTTCATGCAACGCCCAGGGTCGAAGGAATGCGGCAATTTGTTTCCAGTTTCAAACAATATGGTTTCTAAATCGGATATTTACGTGCCTATTCTTTACAGCCCTAGCAGACTAGTGTGATAAGCGTTTCACCACATATATTAACAGGACTAGGAGAGCAAAAGGAATAACAGGTACCCCAGCAGTGACTAAGCAACACGCTTCTGCATGCAGGTAGCACTCAGTGCGGGTCAATACGGTGCCGTCGCTAGTGGAGAGCTGGTTATTGGTCGTGTTTTACTGTCTTGTTAACATATGTCGATAAAACTAATTAGCGGCCGCCCAGTAGAACGCGCTCGTGACATAATACTGTAAAAATCATGTTTTTTGTAACATGAAACAAGCCAACGCATTACATCCACGGTGGGCCTCGCATGAAAGATGCGATGAGCAGCATGTGTTTGGGATTACTGTAGCTACATGTTGCAAAACCAAAATTGCAAGTATCTGTCGAAACATCAGAGAATATGCGCCTGATGACTCTTTGGAGGGACATCCTTATACGACCTAGTGTACAACGTTGGAAGCTCCATGTGGCTAATCACAGATGATACTGTTCCAATTTATAAATTGATATGAGATGCACGAAGACCCGATAAGGATCAAAGATATATGCAGCGGTTGGGAGTTGACCTACAAGATAAAGAAATGTAGCATATTGAGTATAAGCATCTGAAATATGAGTTATTGCATGATTAATCTATTGCCCACTAGGCACTGAAACGGTCATACAAAACTAATCGCAGATCAGGCTGGTGCCAGACAGATTTATTAGAATTGTCAAGACGCGTAGTCAATCGATGACACAGTTCGTTTAACAAACCTTAATTCGACCAATGCTTGAACATTACTCATCACTGTACAGACCGTATTATATGCATCATAAAAACTTTAAAACATGCATGCAAATACGCATCAAAAAAACACCCAAGATCAAATAATAAAAAAAACATGGTAGTTACTGTGTGCATTATATCTGAAAGTCTAACTGTGAATGTCAATTACGAGGAAGGCACCGGTCACGCGAAAAATCGGTACATTTAGAATGATGATATCATTTTCTGAATACTTTTGGTAGAGGTTAGGAAGGCGGCCTTCCTGGGACTATTTTGTAAAAATTTGCAAAAGGGGAAGGCATACCGTGTTTCAACAATTGTTCCATCTTTGCTATTATTATCCATAACAAGCAGATGCGATGCGAGTGAGTCACAGCAAAAGAAACGATATGTACAGGACCCACTTCCAGAAATATCGCACGCAGATGGGCACGCTCAGAAACTTCGTAATACTTTATTTAAAAACAACATACAATCATGAAATTTTTGAACATCATTAACCTGTAATTAATACTATTGGACCAAAATTACAATTTTTTTAAAATTTTTCCACTATTCTAAAGATGAACGACCAAGTAGCGTTCCAAATGTTCGGTAGTAAGATTGTGTCTTCGATCACTCAAAACATTTATGTAAGCAGAAAAGGATCGTTTCTTTGTCGACTAAGGTAAGTGGGCAGTTTTTCAATTTGGGTACTATGTTGGCACTTATTGTGCTCATTCAACTCGAGCAACAGGCATTTCAAGAGAGGCGTAATGAAGCACTACGTGATACTGTTAAAATGCGATGGGCGTAGTTCCCTACAAGAGTCAGTCATTATATTGCTTCTTCACATGAAGGTAAAATTAGAGCTGACACGGAGGCCCACCGTTAGTAATTTTTCCTACGTGTCACTGTAAACTTTAACAGGAAAAATAGGGATGACGGGGGATGGTGAGGGGGAAGACAGAAAGAAACTGATACTCGCAGTATCCTCCGCTACATGAATTGTCACGGATCTCAGAATAAGGACTCACAAAGAACTTAGCGGCCTATAAATTTGACCTCAATGGTAAACAGCGTCAACTACAAGATGAGTGATAGTTAATTGAAACCGTCAGCTGCCGACAGGTGCTGTTGATATACCTCGATGGGGACAGCTGAAAATGTGTGCCCCGACTGGAACTCGAACCCGGGATCTTCCTGCTTACATGGCAAACGCTCTGGCCATCTGAGCCACCGAGGACACAGATGAATAGCGTAACTGCAGGGACTTGTCCCTTGTACGCTTCCCGTGAGACCCTGATTCCCAGCTGTCCACAATCTACATACCTAATGTTCCAATAGATATTTGCCCACCCACTCATTACTCATGCACACTAAGGTGACAATTCCAGTAAGAGTTCGGGCAACCTGTGCGCATTAGCACAGACGAAGGTCAATGGCCAGGTAACCATTGAACTATATATGAAGGTAGTAACTGTTCTCTAAAGAACAGATACCATTTATGACCGTGTAGCGTCTGCCATGTTAGCTGGAGATCGCTGGTTCGAGTCCCGGTCGGAGCACATATTTTCAGCAGTCCCCATCGAGGTATATCAACAACACCTGTCGGCAGCTGAGGATTTCAGTTAATTATCATTTATTCTAGAGAAGCTGCACGGACATCAATGGTATCTGTACTTTCGAGAAGAGTTACTGTCTTCATATATAGTTAAATGGCTTCCCTGGCCATTCACCTTCGTCTGTGCGAATGTGCACAGGTTGCCCAATGTCTTAGCGTGAGCGAGTAATGAGTGGATGGGCAAATATCTATTAGAACATTACGTATGTAGATAGTGGACAGTTGGGAATGTGGGTCTCACGGGAAGCGTCCAAGGGATAAGTCCCTTCAGTCGCGTTATTCATCTGTGTCCTCGGTGGCTCAGATGAAGAGAGCGTCTGCCATGTAAGCAAGATATCCCGGTCGGGCAGACATCTGTCAGCAGCTGAGTGTTTCAATTAATTATCATTTATTATAGAGAAGCTGCACGGTCATCAGTGGTATCTGTTCTATCGAGAGCAGTTATTATCTTCATATATACAAGATACGATTCGACAGAATATGCTTATGTGCTTAACGAAATTTTTGAGACTGTTAAAGGGACTTTATGCCGGCATACGTTTTAGAAAAAGCAAAAAGTAAGATGAAGAGAACCGGGAGTTAAAGAAAGAGAATTGTTAAAGAAATAGCTGGCTGTAATGGAGAGAAATATTCCTGAGTTATGGAAGAATGTATAGAAACAATCGACAATTTGTCTTGAATCTTTACGATATTGGAAGTAAAGGGTAACTGAACATAAATTACACTGCAAGAAAAAACATGGTTAAATACTGAAAAAAAGGCAATGGATATGAAGTCCCATGCTACCTGACAGAGCGTAGAGGAACGATGCGGGAGACACCCATCGCCGTATTAGGCAAGTTAATAATGGAGGTGGTTTGCCGTTTCTTGTTCTGACCGTAATGGCGATGAATGATGATGATGAACACACAACAACACCGACTCATCTCGTGGCAGGTGACAATGCCTGTTCCCGCCGGGAATCGAACCCGGGATCCCGTGCTCAGGAAGCGAGAACGTTACCGCGAGACAACGAGCGGCGCATGAAAGTGAAGTGGTTTGGGAAGTCCAGGTACTGTATGCAACGCGTAAGGAAAGATATCAAAATTTGGAAATACTTGTTGCTGCATTTGCGGATAAATTAAAAGAAACAATAACTGAAACAGAATTAAAGGTGGTGGGCACAAAGTTACACGTTTCTTGATTAAAAAATGGAACTCACCATTCATTTATGTTCTTTAAGAACTTCGATTGTGTGCTACCGACCACTTAACTGATCACGAAAAAATGATCTTTTGTTGTATAACTGTTTGACGGAGTTTACATGTGCGTCAGATTAAATAGTTATCTGCAGTTCGACAAGGCATTTTTAGAGCAATACCCATCACAGCAAAATTAAAGCCAAATATAAATCTCATTCTTGTACGGGTATTATTACAACAGAAATTATAAAACGTTAAAGAACTTCGCTGAAAGGATATGTTCCAGAAATACATCAGAAGTATTCGCATTTGCGAATATGTACAACCATCTGCTGTATTATGTAGTGACGACAGTGAAAATTTGTGCCAGACCAAGACTCGGACCCGGATTTATCACTTATCGCGAGCAGTTGCCTTGCCATTAGTCTAAGCACGACTCACGTCCAGACCCATACGTCGTCAACCATGTGTCTGTAACCTGCACTCGTATATTCTTTGTGTACACTCTCTTACATGAGTGACATTTAAATTGAAAATCACTTGCTCATTACCAGCGGCATTACCGGCCATCCTGATTTAGGTTTTCCGCGATTTCCCTAAATCGCTCCAGGCAAATGCCGGGATAGTTCCTTTCAAAGGGCACGGCCGACTTCCTTCCCCGTCCTTCCCTAATCCGATGAGACCGATGACCTCGCTGTCTGGTCTCCATCCCCAAAACCAACCAACCAACCATTACCAGCAGATAAATATGACACTGCAGTGCTTGTGTTTTTCAGAAGTGTTATGCAGCATTTCTTCGAACACGCATGCATGCGCTAGGGCTGGTTGTAGACTCATGCTTGAAAATGTATGGAGGTTGGGGTTTGCCTTCTGGTCGCACTCGGATAGGCAAATGGTAAGACGACCGCTCGCAGTTACGGGAAATCCGGGTTCGAGTCCCAGCCCAGCACAAATTTTCATCTACATCTAGATCTACATGATTACTCTGCAATTCACATTTAAGTACTTGGCAGAATGTTCATCGACCCACAATCATACTATCTCTCTACCATTCCACTCCCGAACAGCGCGCGGAAAAAACGAACACCTAAACCTTTCTGTTCGAGCTCTGATTTCTCTTATTTTATTTTCATGACCATTCCTACCTATGTAGGTTGGGCTCAACAAAATATTTTCGCATTCGGAGGAGAAAGTTGGTGACTGAAATTTCGTAAATAGATCTCGCCACGACGAAAAACGTGTTTGCTTTAATGACTTCCATCCCAACTCGCGCATCATATCTGCCACGCCCTCTCCCCTATTACGTGATAATACAAAACGAGCTGCCCTTTTTTGCACCCTTTCGATGTCCTCCGTCAATCCCACCTGGTAAGGATCCCACACAGCGCAGCAATATCCTAACAGAGGACGAACGAGTGTAGTGTAAGCTGTCGTTTTAGTAGACTTGTTGCATCTTCTAAGTGTCCTGCCAATGAAACGCAACCTTTGGCTCGCCTCCCCCGCAATATTATCTATGTGGTCTTTCCAACTAAAGTTGTTCGTAACTTTAACACCCAGGTACTTAGTTGAATTAACAGCCTTGACAACTGTACTATTTATCGAGTAATCGAATTTCAACGGATTTCTTTTGGAACTCATGTGGATCACCTCACACTTTTTGTTATTTAGCGTCAACTGTCACCTGCCATACCATACAGCAATCTTTTCTAAATCGCTTTGCAACTGATACTGGTCTTCGGATGACCTTACTAGGCGGTAAACTACAGCATCATCTGCGAACAACATAAGAGAACTGCTCAGATTGTCATCATTGCATTGTAGAGCTGATGGTTATCCATATTCGCAACTGCGAATACATTTAATGTAAGACTGAAGACTGTTGAAGACTGCAACTGAGACTAGTGTTGGTTGAAACATGTAATGACTATGGAGAGGTGTCTTGTGAATACGTGCCGGCAATGGTGGGCGTGCGGTTCTCGGCGTTACACTCTGGAACCGCACGACCGTTACGGTGGCAGGTTCGAGTCCTGCCTCGGGCATGTATGTGTGTGATGTCCTTAGGTTAGTTTGTTTTAAGTAGTTCTAAGTTCTAGGGGACTTATGACCTTAGAAGTTAGGTTCCATTGTGCTCAGAGTCATTTGAACCATTTTTTTGAATACGTCAGTATCGAAAGTTATTATTTCTAACTGATATGTTGCTGTTCCAATTACAGACTGTAACTAAACTAAACCTTGACAATGGTACTCACATTTTCTCCTCTTCCATATTCCGTGCGTGGCTCATGTTCCCGCCATCATGTATTTTACACCCTGTTTTTAACGTACTTCCACCTCACTACGTTAATTTTAATTACTATTGTCGCTGACGTGCTGCCTCGCCTCACCGTAATTGGCGCTAGCAGCGCGTGTCACTATATCCCCTCTGGTAGTATCTTTATTCGACTGTTATTACTTTCGTCTGTCGTGCAGTCAGTAGCTAGGTGCCATCAGGGCAGTTCGGATTGCGAGTTCGGGTCTGCCAGTCGGTTGGAACGCGTCTGGAAAGCGGTCTGGACCCGCCAGATGAGAAGCTGCAATGCGGTACTAGTGCAGTCGGGTTGGAACAGCAGTGAGGTCTGAGTCGACATGGCTCGCCCGACTATTGCCGCCACACATCACTTGAGCCGGACCACGGTCTTGGTGGATCGACGGTCGGTTGTCCAACGTGACGAAGCGTTTTGGGTAGCCGATCGTTCATGAGTCGTTTGTGTGTGCGTGCATAGTCTCCCGATGTGTGTTTGTCCGTACTTAGTTACTGTTTTTTCGTGCAAGTGTTTGTCAAGAGGTGTGTGTAGTTGGTGCTAGTTGCACTGACGGCTATTTTAAATGTTGTCGGCATTCTGAGGCAGTCGGTCGGGTGTTGCGGACGAGGGAAGTTATCTCCGCGCGGTGCAGTCGACAGGTGCCACTGTCAGCCCCTGCGCAGTGTCGGGCCGTGTGTGGAGCTGTCCGATCGCTACGAGCTTCGTGGTTCACCGACACAGGACGTCAAAGTCGATTCATGTTGTAGTGGTTCGCTTCGAAGGTTTGCTGTTGTCGAGGTTTTCCTGTGAACAACACCAAGTGTTTCTACTGAAATTTAGCCACCATACGGTGCAATGGACTACTTTGGTGCACCACAATTTGAGTGCACCAGTGGAATTTTATGTGTTGTGGCCTTTAGTGTTCTGGTTACCTGCCCTGGGCACTAACTTAATTTCAGGCAGCATCCGTTCCTCACATGTTGTCGATGTTCAACAGCCGGCCCGAGTGGCCAAGCGGTTCTAGGCGCTTCAGTCTGGAACCACGCGACCGCTACGGTCGCATGTTCGAATACTGCCTCCGGCATGGATGTTTGTGATGTCCTTAAGTTAGTTGGATTTAAGTAGTTCTAAGTTCTAGGGGACTGATGACCTCAGATGTTAAGTCCCATAGTGCTCAGAGTCATTTTTGGTGTTCAGCATGGTGTGTAATTTTGACAGCTAATACATATTCCATTGTGGATTATCACTTTTGTAACATTTCCGCTTTGAGTTCTCATGTACTGATTGACAGGAAGCATGTCGTTGTGTTAGTCGGTCCATGGCTCTCTCCTGGTTGGGTTCCCACGGATCAAGTATAGTTGGCTCACCACCTGTCTCGCCTAAGTGAACGAGGGCAGACCGACCTCCCTGGCGGCTTCTGAGAACCAACCGTATTTAATTATCTGTTATCAGCTACTTTAAATTCAAGGCTTATGGTTATTTTTTTAATTTTCTTAAAATTTTGCACAATTAATTTTTAAAATTATCTTTCAAGTTCAAACATTGCGGCCTTCTGCCTTTAAAAGATTATGGTAGTATATTTCAAAATTTTTAATCTTAATTGTGGCCTTCAGCCATTGGTATTGCACCTTGCATATGTATGTTCTATCTGCTTAGCCTTAAGGATTTCCACGTAGCCACGATACGTTTTTTTATTTGATTTGCCTCTTAAATTTCTTTTTAATCTTGTTGATATTTAAGTTTCTTCTCGTTAAACATTCTGGCTTTCTGCCTTTAAAAGTCTATGGTAATATATTCTAAAATTTTGAAATTTAATTGTGGCCCTCAGCCTTTCAAGTATTTCATTGCTATCTTAATTGGATTTTTATATTGTTGATTTGTTAAGATTTCTTGTTAGGAAGCCTTCAGCCGTGAAAGAGTTGCATTTGGTAAACGTCTAGCTATGTACCGCTCTGCATGTAACGGTTATTAAGTTACAATAGATGACAATGAGAAGGAGTAACTGGTCTCAACCTTTGGCCCTTTCCACAATCCTATTACCTGTTCTGCCCAGCGAGTTTAGCGGGCGTATCACATTGTAAGACTTATATATTTCTATTGTCTATTGTCAAACCACAATTTATGAAAGATTTTTATATTTTTGAATAGGATTAAGTCGGAATAATTAATATCTATCATTTTGGAAATAATTGTGGTAGCAGGGAATGTCTGCACCAAAGTATACATTTTAAAAAAAAGAGCGGGAAAGAGAGCGCAATGATACATTTTGTAA
Source organism: Schistocerca gregaria (assembly GCF_023897955.1). Lineage (NCBI taxonomy): Eukaryota > Metazoa > Arthropoda > Insecta > Orthoptera > Acrididae > Schistocerca > Schistocerca gregaria. The sequence continues at coordinate 513,080,294 of NC_064921.1, read as the reverse complement.
TGGTAGCAGGAATTGTCTACACCAGAGAGCATTGTTGGAGGGAGAGACCGCACTTAAGCGTTCGTAGGAAGTCAGTAGTAAGCGATAGAGCTGGGCAACACGATTCTTTTTCCCGATTCGATTCCTACGATTCAATTCAGATTGCGAATCGATTCCTACGATTCGTTTACGATTCTTTCACGATTCATTCTAGTCTGCGACGGCACGATTCTTACGGAATGCAAAAAGTTCTACATCTTACTCACAGATGGCAGGACATGTCTGAAATTGTTAATGGGGTTAGAATCAAACTGTGTCATGATAAGACATGTCAGAAATAGTTTATTTATGAGTAAACATGCATATGACGTTACAAGTGTGATTCTCGATTTATACGTGTAATACCTTAATTGATGAAAGGTCACGTTTGATTTGATTACATCTATTGTTTTATTTCAGTATGCCAGGAAAGAGGAGTCGATTTGTGCGAAAGGTGGTGAGAAATTACGTGGTATGCCAGTTTGGTCGTGTGGCTTGATCTAACTACAGACGTCTGTTTTATAGCAACAAAATCTAGCAGTGAGGCAGACGTGGTTTGGCTCATATCATCCTATGTTTTTCGGTGCTAAGATGTCTTTCCAAGTCCACATCACCTTGTAATTCATAACGCAGCTGACAGCGCTCCCACAAGAAAATTTAGCTTATCTTTCATTTCTTCTAAATACAAAGCATAGGTATTTTGCTTTTAATTTGTCTAAGAACTTGTCGCTGTCACTACTATTTACGTGAGAAGGCGACACCGCCGAGTGTCAGCTTGGTTTTCACGATTAGTATTACGGCCCACGAACTTCGTTTTTTCGTTCCGAGCTTCCTTTCTTCACACGCATCACTGTCATCTGGTGGTCGTAATCATTCGGCACGAATCGGCATAATTCGGAAGTTGCGTTCGAAGCATAGCGTACTAAGCATGGAGGTATACCTCCATGGTACTAAGAATCGATGAATCGTTGGAACTTTGAATCGTCACGACTCGGAAACACGCAATTGTTCTTTCGATTCTTTTGAACGACGATTCGTCAGTATCACGTTTCGATTCTTACGATTCTTTATTTAGAGTCGTTCATTTGAACGACTCATTCACGAATCGCCACAACTCTAGTAAGCGAGATGCGAAGCGAGTCGGTAGCAGGTCTGAAGCGAAAGGTTGAGAGGAGCGGTGAGCCTGCCAGCCACCAGCTATGATTTACAACAGATTATAAACGGATGTACAGAGACATCCGCTAACTACTATCATATTATCATAAGAGGAAGTAATATTATTGTTTTTTTTTGTGAGAAACTCAAGACTACTGAAGGTATGTTTGCGAAATGCTAGTTGTAAGATTATGGTAAAAAGTAAGTCCTATTTGAACGTTTGTAAAATCACTTCATTACCACCAGTAAATATTTGAAGAATCGTTTTCAGAAAATAATTAATTTTTGTGAGCCATATTGCATTACTGATTATAATAAACCCCAAAAACCAGCAACGTAAAACTTTGCAAAATTTTATTGTTGTCAAGAAAAAGTTTAACTATGAATTACGTAACTTCAGTCAAATTAATTAAAGAATAACGTCAGCTTTGCTATTAAAGATTAAGTCAGCTTTGGTAATAAATACAGCCACTTATTATGACAGCCCACCAGCAGCTAATAGAGTATACTAAAACAGAATAAGTATATTCAAGTTGCAGTTCGATGTAGCAGTCAGATGGCGATCCAGTAACAGTAAAGAAGTAAGGAACAGTTCTGGGTTATTGCAGGTAACGACTGAGAGCCACGACGACGACGATACATTCTATCTTTTGTCGAAATAATCAGCAAATCACTTTTAATAAGCAGCATTTAAATTTGTATGCGAAGATTGAAATTATTATTATTGAGAAAAAGAATTAATTTCAAAGGGAAGATTTCGTTTGTTATAGTAAGGAAGAGATATAAATCCTAAGGGAAGGTTGCGTAACAAGAGATATAGTGGATACGGGAAGGTTTCAACATATCTGACAGAGTAAAGTGATGTACTTCAATAGACTAGGTATATGACAAAATTTCTACAAAGACTATTCACAACATATTTGCATCCGTTGCATTACAAAAAGCAGCTGTAAAATTGATTGTATGTAGTCTCACAACTTGTTAATGGCGTTTGACTTTGTGTCTTCATTACTTTGCTTAACAATGCAGATATTGATCTTTCGCTCTTTTTCTTACAACCCAGTTTTAACACCGATTTTATTGAAGTGGAAGACAATTAAGTTAGAAGCTCTGTATTAGAAAATATTATCTGGTAATCTCTCCATCTCAGTAATAACTGTGACTGCTTTTGAACGATTGTTTTTCCATAACTGCCACACACTAACACATAACTCAATGGTATCAAAATTTAGTAATTAAAGTAAGTGGGCTATTGTCATGACACAAAAGTGATCAGCTTAAAAAGTTGAGGTATTACGAAAATTCCATTTCATCGAGGCCTTACATGCTGATGAAGCAGTTCCTTATCAGCTAGATTTTCATGTCTTCAGTGTTCGTATCCAATGGAAGAGACAGTTGCCATGTACACAATGCCTCCAACTGGGAAGCTCTACAAGAGAATAGTGGGAAATTAAATACTTTTTCAGAGTTGTATGGGCGAACTTTTTATGATCTGTGGTTGAAAAAAATAACATTTAATTCTAAGATGATACATATAAAATTCTGCTTGTGCAGAGCAGTGATTTACAGGCTTTGGCAGTTTATGGGAATTGCTCCAAGTTGTTGTATACAGATGAACTGCAGAAAAATACTGCCAGAGAGGTTACGAATATTCCTGACAACATCATCACTTTGGTTCTTGCTGAGTTGCAGTACATTTATTATAGATTTTTACATTGCGTTTGAAAACCACTACAGTAGTATTTCGAAGGAAATAGTATTCACTGACTTCCTGATGAAAACTGTTTATTATCTCCGTTTCTGCTGCGCTTTTTTTATGTGTTCACTGAACAAATTGAAATATTTCAGCAGTTTCCTAGAAGCACTGCACTGTGTTGACAGTGTGCTATCTCCAAATAGTGTTTACACTTCAAAGAAATTAGGACATTATATTGTGACCATTCTTACGATAATTGCAGGAAGCACTGTAGTCGCAACACAGATAACTCTCGGCAACAGATACAGGGGGTTCACTACAACCCAGTTAATATCGTCATACAATATGTTCTGCTCCATCATGCTGACTTCTCAATTTGTCTGTTCAGTGCTGGAGCTGTGGTCACGCTTCAGAACTTTGAACGGTCAGCTGTTGGAGTCGTTGTCGTGTGTTGGACGGCCAAGGTTGTCTCAGCTGCTAATGGGCTGGCGGAAGAGAGGAAATGGCGGAGACCTGGCTGCGCGGCTGCGGCGTCTGCAGCACGTCCACCTGGTGTTGCAGCGTGCAGCAGAGCTGCTGCAGGAGCACGTGTCACCGGCGGTCACCTTCCACCTGATGTACAGTGTTGTCGGCATCATTTATAGCGGTTACGAGCTGCTCGTAGTGTCGGAGGCACAAAACCAGGCAGAACGTATGATAATCTCTCCATCCACGAGTTACTCTTTGTGTTGGCTGGTTCATCATTTGTTCGACCTGGTTGCACTGACGGTGTCTTGTTCCATACTGGAAGACGAAGAGGTGCAGGCATCGTTGCTGCTCCGCCGAGCTGTGGGAATTGAAGAAACAGTTCCTCAGGTGGAGGCCTTCTTACGGCAGATAAAGCGTGGGCCGGCAATATGTTTCACTGCATCTGGACTGCTACCCATTGACAGAAGGCTGTTGGTGTCTGCTGTTTCTGCTGCCGCCACATACCTAATTGTACTGGGTCAGTTCGGTCTTCGCTGAATAACACATATTAACTACAAATTTAATTTATTGCTGTATTAGTTGGCCTGACCCATAACAAGAAGCACTTTCCTACTTCATATTTTTGTCACAGCTCGTCATAGCAGAAGAATCTAACAGCAAGGAGGTTTCTAAGTAAATATTCACAAAGTGAAAATTGCAAAGACAATGAAAGTTTTCTACGCTTAGAGGAAGCCTCAAATCAGGATTGTTTTTACTGACAGCAAACGATCTTGACAGTAACCTTACCTTCTCAGTTATGTATTGTGTACCACTGGTATGGTAGGTATAACTGTGACTATCCAACTGTCAACACAGAGTGAACGCCTCTTGTGGCACAAAACAGTAATAACACATAAGCAATGTGCGCTTATCACTGTAGAAAATGGTTATATCACCATCATCATTATCATCGTGACAATGTCCTCTGCTAAATAAAAGCCTCTCCCAGATGTGTTCAACGTATTCGTCTTCAGTTATAGCGTACATGTGGTTCCAGCATGTTTTCAGATGTCGTATACCAGCCCATTCACTCATCATCCACAGTCTCATCTCTTAGGATCTGGCAAAGAACTTCGGCTCTTCTCCAGACTGTTCACTTGGCTACAAATCCCACTTAATTTTACTACATTCTCATTGTGCTCATGACTGCATCTACGTATAAAACTTTAAAACACTATTTTCTCGTTCACTTGTTTTTTATGCTCTCTCACTCATTTTCAACATACAGCTTTTCACTTCTCACTGAATAATCCTTAATTTTTAAATATTTTTCACTTTCCAAATTAATCTCTCACCACCACAGCCCAAAAACTGTAATATACACTGATTGCAAACTTCCTCTGCACATGTTAAAACATGATGAACCCTGCTTGATTAAAAACGTGAAGTTCATAGGGAAGATAGTCAATGAATAAAAACTTGGACAAATCTAAACGACAAGATATACCCAATGATAGTGACTGAACCCCTATACATGTACGTAATTCCAGGGCCACAAGAACCTCAATAAGAAAAAAGATAAAAGACACTAGTGTACTTATAAACATTAATTAATGGTAAAAACATAACGGACGATGTAGAAGGCCCAACCTTCATAGTCAGCGCATAAAAAGTTGGATGACATAATACGTCCAATGCCGTGTAACAAGGACGCGTCTATGCTAAAGTGAGACACCAGAGGGAAAGTAATGTTTCATCGAGGGAACAAGCAGAACGCTGAACAAAAAACCAGCACAACACAGAGCTACCTAGCTGAATAATAGTAATCATCAGCCACTCTGCATGCTCGGGGTGAGGCGGTGCAACGAAGTGTGTGCGGTACACAATGTACACTTGGCTTCACTGCCTCGCACCACATGTGTGGTGTGGCGAACGGATGCTGCAGCTCCCTGCTGTGGCACAGTGTTGCGCTGACTTTCTGGTAATCCTTCTCCTTTTTCCTCAGTGATACATTCGCTTTGGTGCCTCTTTTTCAATATTTGGTCTGTTTATTTCTTGTTGTTCAGATATACATCTCTTGATGTGCCAGAACACCAAGAAACCAGTAGTCCTTTAATAAATCTAATTCAAAATGGAGTACTTGCTACAAAATGTACTACCACGGCTGAGGATGCACAGACTCATTCGTTATTTCAGTTGATTTGGAAGTCTGTCTTCGAAAGGGCTTTATTAAATACGTCCACTTTCTGTTGAAGTTTATTCGCACTAGAGGCAAACAGTACAATGTCAGCAACGTGGTCTATCAAAACGTATTCATTCCCCGTTACCGCAGTTCAAGGATCTTGGAAAGAACCCATACGACTGCCTCTTCCCTACAGCTACAGGAGAGGTATGTGGGTAATAGGTGAATATTGGTTTCGAAAAGAGTTTCAAAACTTTTATAAGCATATTTCTCCGAGATATTAGAAGTATTTCTCCGACTATCTACAAAATCACTTACTTAATCAATTCTCTGGTACGTTGTTCCACTAGAGACACCTTTCTTGGCGTAGACTTGAAGTTACCTGTTATAACATGATAATTTGGAATCCCTAAGCAGGCGCAATTTTCCTGTACATTTCGTAGAAGCTTTGCTTTTCGTAGACATTCTATAGTCATCGAGAATCCTGCCAAGTAACGTAGTCGGTTTCTCCTAATATCCATCAGCCAATTTATTTAAACAATAAAAGTATTTATGTTGGATGGTAACCGCTTCACATTGTCCTACAAGATGATCACAGACGTTATGAACACATCATTGTAACACGTAACTGATTAAAGATGTTGGCTATAATGTGGAGCACACAATGTATTAAGATAAAGTTTTCAGTGAATAATGTATAAGTTAGTTACTTTCATAGAGGGGTGGTAAATAAATTATAGTAACTATTGTAGTATGTAAAACTAGACATGATGTAATGTTGTATGTTACATTTTATATTTCATGCAAATTAAAGTAATAATTGTTTTCACTTCGTAGATCGCGACTTTTAAGGAAAAAAAGCATCTTGTTTGTATGCAGTTTTTCGTTGTTGTGAAAATATTATTGTACAAAGTGACAAATAAACCATTCAAATTACTCAGGAATTTTGCAGAATATTTTGAGCAAGGTACTACAATTGAACAAGTAATTATTTAAGAAGCAGTATATTATTTGGGTTGAGAGACTCTTAAGACGAGACCAAATGAAAACAAAGTCTGACAAAAGCACGAGATTCTGTTGCATAAGAAGTACATAATAGTTTAGTTAACTATTTAGAGGTCAGTTGTCATTTACACTATACACATCAGTTACAAGAGTTAGAATGAATAATAAGTGACAAAAAAACGTGTAGACATGTAATTACTTACATGTCTACTTTTGCAAGCATTTTTACATTGTGTGTAGTGATCTTTAGAACATATATCATTGCGAACAACTCAACCTCTAATGCCAAAGCTAATATTACTCTATTCTTGCACATCTCATCAGCTAATACCCACACTGCACACACACACACACACACACACACATATACACACACACAGACACACACACACACACACACACACACACACACAGAGAGAGAGAGAGAGAGAGAGAGAGAGAGAGAGAGAGACTGCTGTACTTCCGACTTACAGTTACATTTAGCTTCCGTCTGTCGCACTGGAAAACGGAGTCAGCTTCAATCCATAATAAAGTAAACCTTGACCACAGGGAGATATATAGAGATACATATTGACTGTTCCAGATCTTGAACCAATTATTTTTCAGTGAAATGATTCGTTCAATGAACGTATTTTGTATAACGATACACATGTTTCATTATGCACTCATTTTATCATTTAGTATTACCTAAATAATTCTCAACAGCGTGTTATGAATTATTTAAAAGGTGACTACGAACGACAATTTCAGAATTTTGCTTATGCTTATCTCTTTGTTCTCCCTGATAAATTTGTTTTATCCTTTGGTTCACGGCTAGAAAAAATTATTCCGGCTTCTGTTCTATTTTTTCTTGATAAATGTAAGTTAATCTTCGCTAATGCGCCATGTTCATCGACAGTGTTTTCAATGTAATAGTTACAAACATGTATTTAAATGTGAATAATTCATTGGTTACTGTCCTAGAGATGGACCAGATAGAACCAGAAACTTTTTAAACTGGTTTTTTAGACAGGAGCAATTACTGACATGGTACTAATTCTTACACACGTTATCTCCAGTTTGATAACTGTTTGCCTGTTTTGTGTATTTGATGCCTAATAACTGACTCAGTAACTAATAACTGAACGTACACAGGAACAGTGTGTAATTCTCGGACATTTTCGACAATGCTTATATTATAGTACTCACAGTTTTTAATATACAAAAAAAATTAAATTGAAACTTCTTGGCAGATTAAAACTGTTTGCCCGACCGAGACTCGAACTCGGGACCTTTGCCTTTCGCGGGCAAGCGCTCTTCCAACTGAGCTACCGAAGCACGACTCACGCCCGGTACTCACAGCTTTACTTCTGCCAGTATCTCGTCTCCAACCTTCCAAACTTTACAGAAGCTCTTCTGCGAACCTTGCAGAACTAGCACTCCTGAAAGAGAGGATATAGCGGAGACATGGCTTAGCCACAGCCTGAGGCTCTAACTGTGTTCTTCTTTTCTTTTGTGGAACTGATATACTTAAATATATGTCGAGACTTCGTAATACTTATGTTTAGTCGACTTTGCTCCTGATATTGGTACTGTTGTTAATGTCTACTGAAAATTCACTTTCAACAGTGCACTGATCTTAGAAAGTCATTGCCTGCACTCTCCACATACTTCTTCCCAATTCCAGTTTGATAGTGCTCTTGAGAAATCTGGCGCTTTATATATTGGAAACAGTAATTTCCGTTTGTATGTAGTTTGGTGCCCTCTTCCAGATCATGTTTTACTCTTCTTATATGGTTGAAATGATCATACTGTCTGAGGCCCTCTACAGATATACCACAGTTTTCCCTATATATATATTTGTAAAAGGCAGCGCTATTTTCTTAAATAGCAATAAAGAAAAATCTGTAACCAGCCACAAGCCAGCAGCAAAGATCTGTCGCATTTCTCTTTACTGTAATATAACATGATATTCGTGATTTTATGGTTTACATGAGCTGTTACATTGCATCCAGAGTTTACATACTTGAAGAAAAGTTTTGCAATTACTCTACAGCGCAGGTATCTGCCTCATTAATGTGTATCAGATTGAACAATGAGCATAGCTAAAGACTAGACGGTGCATTCATAAGTTTACGTTTGACATTATATCAGGTAGTGATTTTATTGTCTGTGACAAAGAATAAAACAGTACAGAAACAGAATACCTCTACGTCTATGACGTCTATTATTACAAAAATATCCTGGTAAAAGATATACATTTATTTATATTTTATCGCTTTTGAAAATCATAGCAATGGTTACATTGAAACAATTTTTTTTCATTTTTTGGGCAGTATTTCTTTGGCCGTTTCTATTGACTACTTTCACCAACTATGGTACTATAGATATTCTGTCCATCAATACAAAATCGTAGGAGTTAGATGAAATCCTGTTGGTACACTTGGTTTCTTAAATCTAGTTTGTCATTGAAGACCGAGTCTGGTTCGTTATAGATGTGGTTGTATATGTATTTCTTCGTCTTCCAACAACTTTATATGTGCCTGAACGCTGCCCTGAGTATTTTGCTGAGAATGTGAGAAGTGGCAGTGGTATAGCTGTCCACTGCCCACGTTCATTGTACTCCACGTGCATGATTGGATACGTTAATTTAATTAAAGAGCACTGAGAAAATATAAGAATATTTAGTTTTATATATAATTTTACTAGAATAGCGGATCAAGGGATATTCATACTATAAATCTTAATTCAAAAGTGATGGAAGCGAGCTGGCTCCGCCAGTGACCGGAGTGGGGTGGTAGTGATCGAGAAATGCATGTCAATGGGGGCATGCGCAGCCACCACTTCAGGAAAGTACGATGTCTGCCAGACGGATACGAAATGTGTAGCAAACCAAAAATACTGGGTAGATGGCAGCAGCGGAACCCCTTCTTTTAGAATGATTGGACGAGTCCATACCAAAAGGCAGAGGCCAAGTAGCGCCTGATAATATTACTGATTGTGCCAGTAAGGACAGATACCGTTCCGTGAGGGTCTTACTTGGAGGTATTCTATCAACGAAAAAGTTCACAGTTATTGAAGGCGGCAGCGTGACATCAGTTTCGCCCCGTGGGGCTGCACGTGGAAAGACGCACCATTGTTACTAGAGAACGCAGCTGTGGTCTGAACCTAGCAGACGTATCAATAGATGACTCCGCAATTATGGCAAGAAAAACTTTGTCATTTTAAATACTATACAGGATGTTACAAAAAGGTACGGCCAAACTTTCAGGAAACATTCCTCACACATAAATAAAGAAAAGATGTTATGTGGACATGTGTCCGGAAACGCTTAATTTCCATGTTAGAGCTCATTTTAGTTTCGTCACTATGTACTGTACTTCCTCGATTCACCACCAGTTGGCCCAATTGAAGGAAGGTAATGTTGACTTCGGTGCTTGTGTTGACATGCGACTCATTGTTCTACAGTACTAGCATCAAGCTCATCAGTACGTAGAATCAACAAGTTAGTGTTCATCACGAACGTGGTTTTGCAGTCAGTGCAATATTTACAAATGCGGAGTTGGCAGATGCCCATTTGATGTATGGATTAGCACGGGGCAATAGCCGTGGCGCGGTACGTTTGTATCGAGACAGATTTTCAGAACGAGGGTGTCCCCACAGGAAGACGTTCGAAGCAATTGCTCGGCATCTTAGGAAGCACGCAACATTCCAGCCTATGACTCGCGACTGGGGAATACCTACAACGACGAAGACACCTGCAATGGATGAGGCAATTCTTCGTGCAGTTGACGATAACCCTAATGTCAGCGTCAGACAAGTTGCTGCTGTACAAGGTAACGTTGACCACGTCACCTTATGGAGAGTGCTACGGGAGAACCAGTTGTTTCCGTACCATATACAGCGTGTGCAGGCACTATCAGCAGCTGATTGGCCACCACGGCTACACTTCTGCCAATGCTTCATCCAGCAATGTGTCAATCCTCATTTCAGTGCAAATGTTCTCTTTACGGATGAGGCTTCATTCCAACGTAATCAAATTGTAAATTTTCACAATCAACATGTGTGGGCTGACGAGAATCCGCACGCAATTGTGCAATCACGTCATCAACACATATTTTCGATGAAAGTTTGGGCAGGCATTGTTGGTGATGTCTTGATTGGGCCCCATGTTCTTCCACCTACGCTCAATGGAGCACATTATCATGATTTCATACGGGATACTCAACCTGTGAAGCTAGAACATGTGCCTTTACAAGTACGACACAACATGTGGTTCATGCACGATGGAGCTCCTGCACATTTCAGTCGAAGTGTTCGTACGCTTCTCAACAACAGATTCGGTGACCGGTGGATTGGTAGAGGCGGACCAATTCCATGGCCTCCACACTCTCCTGACCTCAACCCTCTTGACTTTCATTTATGGGAGCATTTGAAAGCTCTTGTCTACTCAACCCCGGTACCAAATGTAGTGACTCTTCGTGCTCGTATTGTGGACGGCTGTGATACAATACGCCATTCTCCAGGGCTGCATCAGCGCATCCGGGATTCCATGCGACGGAGGGTGGATGCATGTATCCTCGTTATGGAAGACATTTTGAACATTTCCTGTAACGAAGTGTTTGAAGTCACGCTGGTACATTCTGTTGCTGTGTGTTTCCATTCCATGATTAATGTAATTTGAAGAGAAGTAATAAAATTAGCTCTAACATGGAATGTAAGGGTTTCAGGACACATGTCCACATAACATATTTTCTTTCTTTGTGTGTAAGGAATGTTTCCTGAAAGTTTGGCCGTACCTTTTTGTAATACCCTGTATAAATGGTGTTGCTGGAAGTTAAACAGCGTAGGCTGTCAATTTGTTCAGTGATTATAAATGTTTTTGCTGGTTACATGTGCTCGGAGACTTAGACAACTTCAGCCTTAGACAATGTGTAAAATTTTCGCTAGTCGCGACATCACTGCATGGCGCATGCACTTCCAGTATACAACGGTGTCATTATGGTGCATTCAGAATCAGGTAAGACATGAGCGGGGATTGCTGCAGAACTTACATCTAAGGTACTACAAGTACTACATCGGGACATAGTTCTTACAAAATATGCCATGAAAGTCAAATCAGGTCACATTGCTCTCACAATCATGAAAGCGGTAGTGGTAGGTTTTCTCTTACAGAACCAAGAGATCTGCATGCTGAGAGCCGTGTCTGAAGGATTTTCCAACGCAGTTGTCCCCCTCAAAAGCGTCTCGAGCAGCAGTCTCCAGCTGCTTCCAACCTGTGATGAACCGATGGAAGTGGACATCGTGTATCCCACCTGAGCCAGCCTAGGGACATCGAAATGGTGAAGGCTTGACTGGCCATACCCTCACCGTGGTTTCTCATGGTTGCTCAAGCGAGTGCCAGGGAAAGCAATATACGTGCACCGACCAAATATGAATTCCGACAAGCAAGAGAGGAGGATACCTTGAGCTTTCCATCGCCTATCCCTCCGAGTACATGAGTACTTACCAAGTAAGAGATACACAACAAATACTCCAAGAGACCACCACCAAACCTAAATTAAAACAGATCTGGTGCCTCTCAGTTCCATTCAGCATCCTCTCACAAACTTGACCACTTCCTGATTTCGCGCCTCTTCCTGCAGAACATCGTATACCTCAGCCGATGGTGTGGACAGGTTGCAAAGGAAGCGCTGCCAAATGTGGACTATATTGTTTCATCGTCGTGCAGGCAGACAGGGAAATTCTTCCTCCAACAGATACCAAAACATGACACGCTTCGGACACTCACACAGTTCTACGCCTGCAGTTGGACAGTTCAGTTCAGATCAGTTCAGTGCCGATAGCCAGCTTCGTAAAGTACTCTGAAGACTACCTTCCGACTTTGCAGTCCCCATTTACGGAGAACAAGGAATATTAGCAGAGCGTCTGCTCGATTTCAATCAGTTATTGTGACGATATTATAGACTGCCAAGAGAAACAAAGTCTTTAGATACTATTGTAATAGCTACAGAACATCAAGTGCCGTGCCTCAGATAGTAACGAAATAAAGTAAGACTTTGTAGCATACTATGATATTATTATTTGTTGTTTCGCACTGTGATACTACATCTCTGTTATAGTGCAGCCCTGTCAAATAGGTGTTGAATTAGTTACTGATATCACGGATCTTTAAGCTGAATTAATATTACCATTCTGTTACTACGTTCACAATAGCTATATAGCTGCCACAATGTCTTTTGTGACAGCTGTGTTTATATTTATGTTCCTACACAACATTATCTTATTTTTAGGAGCTGATTCTTTGTCCAGGACCCAATTTAATTTATTAAACACCATTCCCCTCTTTGCAAGTTACAAGGAATGTAGACGCACTACCACTAGGTGATTAGGGCATTCAAAGAACGAATTATTTGTACACAGTTATGCTCCACATCCGCCAAATTGTTTAGAAAAGACCTATTTGTGTAGTTATGCTGTCAAAACGTTTATACCTCGCTACTTGTTTCAGTCACATACGAGTACATCGATCATTTTCTGGCACTGGTCAAAATTTTTGGCACAGAATATAACTTTGTGATGCATTACAAATAGTTGCTTTAATATTATGCAAGATCGTTAGGTACTCACATCTCGGCAAGTAATGCCCGCCTGCAACCGACGAGAGTCCCTACTGCTTGTCTCCGTGCTTGCCAAACCCTGCCACAGCCATCAAGATTTCCGGACCCGTCGCCAGATAAGAAGTTTCGAGCGTTGTGGGCAGAGTTCTGCAACCACCTCTGGCCTGTTATGATATAACGAGTGTCGTATAGAATTTGGCACTGTGTTCCTCAGGGGGACATGCAACAACTCTGTTAGTGCAAAGCCGAATAACTGCTTGCATAGCGGTCAGAGCAGAAGCAACTCGTTATTGACTAGCTCAATTTTTGAAGCTCTCTCGCTTGAATAAATTACCCAGTTTCTTTTTTTTTTCAAAAATCGTAATCATTAGTTTGCCTGCACACGTAGTACACATACATCGATTTTCGTCTCATTCCGTTAATTCCTTCGTCGTGCGTCTTTTGTTCCGCTCTTAGAGTGTACGTGCAGACGTAATTGTGCTTATCGTATATTACTGAAAATTAAACGTAATATCAGATCGACTGTACGATCGACATTTGTCTTTCTGGGTGAACGTAAGAGGTAATACTAGCAACTACCAGAAAAGGAAAACGAAGACATCTATGTATGTAATTGACATCCATGTATCAAAACGATGGTAACAGTAAATGACAGTTATCACTAACAAGTGCATACTACTGTATTCACAGCCTTTGATTGTATATGAATTCGTGTGGCAATAGAGGCAAGCAAAGACCACTCATTGCCTCACATGTGACAGAACAATTTTCAGTACCACTCTTTTTAATGGGAAAATTTTATTCATATTAAAGAAATGATAATCTGACCATTGCTGTTCTTCAAAACAACGAAGATATATCTGGATAAGTAGATACTTATAAGTCATTTAACGTTACGTAGTCTACAAATTCAGATTTCAGCACTGACATTACCAAATGAAAGCAAGGTGAAATTTACTGTGATTGCTATATTTCTGCTTAATGTACAGTTTAATCTCAGTACATTGACTCAATTAAGTTAATTTTTATACAGATTTAATCAGATGTATAAGGTAATCAGTTACATACATTGACCTGTACATTTTAGTTTCGGAAAACTTTGTTTACGTCGTAGGAATATTATGTACATTGTCTTTTGTATGTTCAGGGAAGATAATAAATAATGATAATTAAATAAATTGTGTGATGAACGTAATGAAATTTAAGAGGGAGCAGGTTACATGAGATTCCTAGAAGCCAATTCTGATATGCCTAGTCTTTTGGTGAATGGTGTTGAGTGCAGCACTGAATGGTTATGGACGTCTTGTCTCCTGAGAAAGAGAAAGGTAAATTGTGAGTTCAGCAGTTGGTGAGATCTAACGCCAAAACGAAGTAGCAGTAGATCTGATTTTAAACGTATTATTTGGTGACAAACAGAGGTAACTGCATTTCCTTCTTGTAATCATTTCGTTATGACAATGACAGTGCACAGTGATAAATATCGATGGTATATGAACTCTTGTCTTGAAATTTTTTTAGAAGATCACAGTATCAGGCACCATTGTCAGTAAAATCAAGAAACAAAAAACATCTCTTGAGAATGGGGATTGAGTAGGTGAATAAGTTATTTTGATGCTGCCAAGAAACAGTTTCTCTCAAAAGTTCCTGAAATATTTACTTGCGCTGTTGTGCGTATTAAGACCATTAGTGACAAATGTGACTGGCAAAATAAAGGCCACCTCGTTGTTAAGTGTAGGCTAAAGATCATGAACTGTACGGGAACTAATATAGTTCACGGTAAGTATTTTCTGAGTGGCGAAACACTGAAACGGAACGTTATGAATACAGCAAAGGAATGCACAGCACTCAGTGGATGATTCTGATTAGAAAGAAAACAAGATTTCTTTATAAAGAGGTAATTAACACAGTACTTCATTTTGCTGAACAGATCTGAGTCCACTGTCACTGAATAAGCGTAGGCAAATCATGCAACCAGAGAACTGCTCGAAGCTACTTTCAGCCAAAGATAAAGCATATGAGATGAAAAAACCTTATGGACATACTGTGTTTCTTTTCACCAATATGCAATCCATTTTATATAATAATGACTTGCGAAGACGGAACAGAAGCAGCCATCAAATTCATTCATTGTGATTCAGCTGCCCCTATCTATGGGTTTTTATTCTCTTGCGCGCTACGTACAAGACAAAAATGATAGGATATTTTTGTAGAAAATTTAATGTAGTTAAATTTTGTACTTTTTTTTTTTGACTGGTTTGATGCGGCCCACCACTAATTCCTCTCCTGTGCTAACCTCTTTATCTCAGAGCAGCACTTGCAACCTACGTCCTCAGTTATTTGCTGGATTCTGATCTCTGTCTTCCTCTACAATTTTTGTCCTCTACAGCTCCCTCTAGTACCATGGAAGTCATTCCTTCATGTCTTAACAGATGTCCTATAATCTTGCCCCTTCTCCTTATCAGTGTTTTCCACATATTCCTTTCCTCTCCGATTCTGCGTAGAACCTCCTCATTGCTTACCTTATCAGTCCACCTAATTTTCAACATTTGTCTGCAGCACCACATCTCAATGCTTCGCTTCTCTTCTGTTCCGGTTTTCCCATAGCCCATGTTTCACTACCATACAATGCTGTGCTCCAGACTTACATTCACAGAAATTTCTTCCTCATATTAAGGCCGATATTCCATATTAGTAGACTTCTCTTGGCCAGGAATGCCTTTCTTGCCACAGCTAGTCTGCTTTTGATGTCCTCCTTGCTCCTTCCGTCATTGGTTATTTTAGTACCTAGGAAGCATAATTCCTTAACGTCATCTACTTGGTGAAATCAGTCCTGATGTTTTCTCGCTGTTCTCATTTCTACTACTTCTCATTACCTTCGTCTTTCTTCGATTTACTCTCAATCCATACTGTATACCCATTAGACTGATTATTCCGTTCAGTCACATCATTGATATCTGTTCACCTTGAATTTTAATTCCACTCCTGAGCCTTTTTTTCATTTCTATCATTGCTTACTCGATGTACAGATTGAAAAGTAGGGGTGGAAGACTACATCCTTGTCTTACATCCTTTTTAACACCAGCACTTCGTTCTTGGTTTGCGGCTCATTATTTCCTCTTGGCTGTTGTTCATATTGTATAAGACCCGTCTCCCCCTATAGCTTACCCCAGAATTTCGAACATCTTGCAGCATTTTACTTTGTCGAACGCTTTTTCCTGGTCGACAATTCCTACTTACATGTCTTGATTTTTCTTTAATTTTGCTTCCATTATTAACCGCAACGTGATAATTGCCTCTCTCGTGCCTTTACTTTTCCGAAATCCAACTGATCGTCATTTAGCGAATCCTGAATTTTCTTTTCCATTCCTCTGCATATTATTCTTGTAAGAAACTTGGATACATGAACTGTTAAGCTGATTGTGCGATAATTCTCGCACTTGTCAGCTCTTGTCGTCTTCGGAATTGCGTGGATGATGCTTTTCCGAAAGTCAGATGGTCTGTGGCTGACTCATACATTCTACACTCCAACTTGGTTTCGTTGCCACTTCTCCCATTGATTTTAGACATTCTGATGGAATATTATCTATCCCTTTTGCCTTATTTTAGCTTAACTCCTCCAAAGCTCTTTTAAATTCTGATTCTAATACTCCATCCCCTGTCTCTTCTAAATCGACTTCTGTTTCTTCTTTTATCATATCAGACGAATTTTTCCCCAGATAGAGGCTTTCAATGTATTCTTTCCACCTATCCGCTCTTTCCGCTGCATTTGACTGTGGAATTCCCGTTGCACTTTTAATGTTATTACCCTTGTTTTTAATGTCACCGAAGGTTGTTTTGACTTTCCTGTATGCTGAGTCTGTCCTTCCGACAATCATACCTTTTTCGATTTCTTCACTTTTTACCTGCAGCCGTTTGGTCTCAGCTGCCCTGGATTTCCTATTTATTTCATTCCTCAGCGACCTGTATTTCTGTATTCCTGAGTTTCCTGGAACATTTTTGTACTTTCTCCTTTCATTGGTCAACTGAAGTATTTCTTCTGTTACCAATGGTTTCTTCGTAGTTACCTTCTTTCTGTCTATGTTTTCCTTCCTAACTTCGGTGATGGCCCTTTTTAGACATTCCTCTTCAACTGTACTGCCTACTGAGCTACTCCTTATTGCTGTATCTATAGAACTTCAAGTCTACCTCGTCAGTCCTTAGTACTCACGCATCCCACTTCATCGTGTATTGATTCTTCCTAACTAATGCCTTAAACTTCAGCGTACTCTTCGTCACTACTATATTGTGATCTGCTCCCTGGTACGCCTTACAATCCAGTATCTGATTTAGGTATCTCTGCCTGACCATGATGTAATCTAACTAAAATCTTCCGCCGGCCGCGGTGGTCTCGCGGTTCTAGGCGCTCAGTCTGGAACCGCGCGGCTGCTACGGTCGCAGGTTCGAATCCTGCCTCGGGCATGGATGTGTGTGATGTCCTTAGGTTAGTTAGGTTTAATTAGTTCTAAGTTCTAGGCGACTGATGACCACAGATGTTAAGTCGCATAGTGCTCAGAGCCATTTGAACCATTTTTTTTTAAAATCTTCCCGTATCACCAGGCGTTTTCCAAGTACACCTCCTCCTCTTACAATTCTTAATCACGGTATTCCCTGTCTCTCGCTGAAACTTATTACAGAACTCAATTAGTCTTTCTCCTCTCTCATTCCTTATCCCAAGCCCATCTTATCCTGTAACCTTTTCTTCTACTCCTACCCCTACAACTGCATTCCAGTCCTCCATTACTATTAGATTTTCATCCCACTTTACATACTGTTACCCTTTCAGTCTCCTGATACACTTTCTCTAACGCTTCATCTTCATCTTCCGACGTCGGCATGTATAACTGAACTATCGTTGTCGGTGGTGGTTTGCTGTCGATTCTGATAAGAAAAACTCTGTCACTGAACTGCTCACAATAGCATACTCTCTGCCCTACCTTACTATGCATAACGAATCCTACTCCTGTCATACCATTTTTTGCTGCTGTTCATATTACCCTACACTCATATGATCCTTAAGCCCTGTCTTCTTTCCATTTCATTTCATTGACCCCTACTATATCTAGATTCAGCCTTTGCAGTTCCCTTTCCATATTTTCTAGTTTACTTACCACGTTCAAGCTTCTGACATTCCACGCCCCGACTCGTAGAACGTTATCCTACCGTAGATTATTCAATCTTTTTCTCATGGTAACCTCCCATTTGAAAGTCCTCCCCAGAGATACGAATGGGAGACTATTCCGGAATCTTGATCATCATGACACTTCTTCTATAACAGGCCACGCGTCCTGTGGATACACGTTACGTGTCTTTAATGCAGTGGTTTCCATTGCCTTCTGCAGCCTCATGCCGTTGATCATTGCTGATTCTTGCTGATTTAGGTGCAGTTTCCCACTGCTGGGACAAGAGAGTGCCCTGAAACTCTTTCCGCATCTCCGTCCTCTTTGACGAGGCCATTATCAGAATGAGGGTGACTTCTTATGCCAGAATCCTTCGTCCGCCAGTGCTGATTATTTATCAAAATTTAAGCAGCCGCGGGATTCGAACCGGGGACCAAAGACGTTTTCATCATGAAACAAAGTCGCTAAGCCCCCTTCTTTTAAGAAAAAATCTGATTTTGTTCTTAAGTGAGCGTTGTATTTGTTCGGGGCGGACGTACTACGATATTTGTTGAAGTTCATGGTTGTTGATCAATTCAACTTTCTTATTACAAAGGGTAGCTAACCCTCTGACTGGATACGTTGAGCTATCGTGCCTGCTCCCTAGACCACGGGATCACTTACAGAGAACCTTTTTTACTGGGTGCCACAGTTATTGATTTATTAAAGAAAATCAGATTTGAAGGTAACTTTCGTACGTTTTCCTCGAATAAGTCGAAAACTGTAGCCTGCAGCCAAGACGCATCCCTGTACAAGAACCGAGGGTTACGAGTTGCATAAAACCCATAGTTAGACGCAACTTAATCATACTGTATGTTTCAGTACACAGGATGTGATGGAAAGCCATTGTTCTTTTCTGAGGCAGACCGAGTCAGAAAGATTCATGCTCTATGGGTTCATAAAGAAAGGCCCACATCTTAGCTGATGCCAGCGTACGATTGTAAACATGGAGCAGTGAGTTTTTTCTGATAATATAAATAAATTCTGCACTTACTTACTGGTTGCAAATACGAGCCTGCTGGGTTTTCGTGATAATACAAATGAATTATTTGGCCAAAGGAGATAAACACAGCTTTCAATTAAGACGTCCCAGATCGTGGACGAAAGTGATCGCTACTCGTTTCACGTCGCAGCCAGCAGACCTCACGCCTTACATATGCTGCCATTGTTCAGAACACTGATCCAGCTGGCTACTCGCTGACTGCTCGCCCGTTATTGGCCTGTTAAATCTCCTCTCCAGGCCACCTTTGCTTTCTATCTGCCCACCTCATGCAGCCTTCCACAGCCACACACTCATGTTTACAATCCTTGGGTGACATCGTCTAAGGCCCTCATATCTAAGGCCCTTATACAAAGGGAGACCAGTTTGAACCATCCACTGGGCCTTCCCATTCCTTTCACCTGTGTGTGAGCGTAGGTTTCGCAATCGAGTCCATTCTCTGGGTTCATTGGCTCGTTCGGTACACTTCTACTTGCTAGCCCTAACCACTTCCTACCAGCATACAATCCATTAGTTCAGTCAGATAGGATGAGATAGGGTCTCCACACACAGTCAGACAGGTCAGAGAGCAGGTTGATGCATCAGTCGGACTATTAATGGGTGCCTTAGGGGTGAAACCAGATGGCAGTTATAAGAGTCGAGGGGCATGAAAGGGAAGCAGTGGTTGGGAAGGGAGTAAGACAGGGTTGTAGCCTATCCCCGATGTAATTCAATCTGTATATTGAGCAAGCAATAAAGGAAACAAAAGAAAATTTTCGGAGTAGGTATTAAAATCCATGGAGAAGAAAAAAAATCTTTGAGATTCGCCGATGACATTGTCATTCTGTCAGAGACAGCAAGGGACTTGGAAGAGCAGTTGAATGGAATGGACAATGTCTTGAGAGGAGTATATAAGATGAAGATCAACAAAAGAAAAACGAGAATAATGGAATGTAGTCGAATTAAGTCGGGTGATGCTGAGGGAATTAGATTAGGAAATGAGACACTTAAAGTAGTAAAGGAGTTTTGCTATTAGGGGAGCAAAATAACTGACGATGGTCGAAGTAGAGAGGATATAAAATGTAGACTGGCAATGGCAAGGAAAGCGTTTCTGAAGAAGAGAAATTTGTTAACATCGAATATAGATTTAAGTGTCAGGAAGTCTTTTATGAAAGTACACTCCTGGAAATTGAAATAAGAACACCGTGAATTCATTGTCTCAGGAAGGGGAAACTTTATTGACACATTCCTGAGGTCAGATACATCACATGATCACACTGACAGAACCACAGGCACACAGACACAGGCAACAGAGCATGCACAATGGCGGCACTAGTATAGTGTATATCCACCTTTCGCAGCAATGCAGGCTGCTATTCTCCCATGGAGACGATCGTAGAGATGCTGGATGTAGTCCTGTGGAACGCCTTGGCATGCCATTTCCACCTGGCGCCTCAGTTGGACCAGCGTAAGTGCTGGACGTGCAGACCGCGTGAGACGACGCTTCATCCAGTCCCAAACATGCTCAATGGGGGACAGATCCGGAGATCTTGCTGGCCAGGGTAGTTGACTTACACCTTCTAGAGCACGTTGGGTGGCACGGGATACATGCGGACGTGCATTGTCCTGTTGGAACAGCAACTTCCCTTACCGGTCTAGGAATGGTAGAACGATGGGTTCGATGACGGTTTGGATGTACCGTGCACTATTCAGTGTCCCCTCGACGATCAGCAGAGGTGTACGGCCAGTGTAGGAGATCGCGCCCCACACCATGATGCCGGGTGTTGGCCCTGTGTGCCTCGGTCGTATGCAGTCCTGATTGTGGCGCTCACTTGCACGGCGCCAAACACGCATACGACCATCATTGACACCAAAGCAGAAGCGACTCTCATCGCTGAAGACGACACGTCGTCATTCGTCCCTCCATTCACGCCTGTCGCGACACCACTGGAGGCGGGCTGCACGATGTTGGGGCATGAGCGGAAGACGGCCTAACGGTGTGCGGGACCGTAGCCCAGCTTCATGGAGACGGTTACGAATGGTCCTCGCCGATACCCCAGGAGCAACAGTGTCCCTAATTTGCTGGGAAGTGGCGGTGCGGTCCCCTACGGCACTGGGTAGGATCCTACGGTCTTGGCGTGCATCCGGGCGTGGCTGCGGTCCGGTCCCAGGTCGACGGGCACGTGTACCTTCCGCCGACCACTGGCGACAACATCGATGTACTGTGGAGACCTCACGCCCCACGTGTTGAGCAATTCGGCGGTACGTCCACCCGGCCTCCCGCATGCCCACTATACGCCCTCGCTCAAAGTCCGTCAACTGCACATACGGTTCACGTCCACGCTGTCGCGGCATGCTACCGGTGTTAAAGACTGCGATGGAGCTCCGTATGCCACGGCAAACTGGCTGACACTGACGGCGGCGGTACACAAATACTGCGCAGCTAGCGCCATTGGACGGCCAACACCGCGGTTCCTGGTGTGTCCGCTGTGCCGTGCGTGTGATCATTGCTTGTACAGCCCTCTCGCAGTGTCCGGAGCAAGTATGGTGGGTCTGACACGCCGGTGTCAATGTGTTCTTTTTTCCATTTCCAGGAGTGTATTTGTATGGAGTGTAGCCATGTATGGAAGTGAAACATGGACGATAAATAGTTTGGACAAGAAGAGAATAGAAGCTTTCGAAATGTGGTGCTACAGAAGAATGCTGAAGATTAGATTGGTAGATCACGTAACTAATGAGGAGGTGTTGAATAGGATTGGGGAGAAGACAAGTTTGTGGCACAACTTGACAAGAAGAAGGGATCGGTTGGTAGGACATGTTCTGAGACATCAAGGGATCACCAATTTAATATTGTAGGGCAGCGTGGAGGGTAAAAATCGTAGAGGGAGACCAAGAGATGAATACACTAAGCAGATTCAGAAGGACGTAGCTTGCAGTAGGTACTGGGAGATGAAGCAACTTGCACGGGATAGAGTATCATGGAGAGCTGCATCAAACTAGTCGCAGGACTGAATACCACAACAACAACATAGGAGTATGCTTCACCTTAAGATCTCCTGTGACATGACTGATCAAACACATACACTATCTAATCAAAAGTATCCAGACATTTCTATGTAATGCGCAACCGAACACTAGATATCCCGAGAAGCATACTAATCATTAGACAAGGAGCTGGACAGTATTATGTTCCTAGTAGAGAAGCTGTGACATCTAATTGGATTTGTCAGTAGAGTTCTGTGACTTCGAATGTTGACTAGTCATGGGCAACAAATTCAACAGGTCTACTTCATCCCTTGTAAAACTGAGCAGGTCGACTGTTGGTGACGGATGGTGAGGTGCAGTGTGAAGGAACAACCACAGCTAAATCAAGGCTGGGCAGAGGTCATGCAACGACAGTGAACGTCGAGCACTGGGGAGAGTGGTTGTAAAAATTGGATTTGTGGAGGGAACCTCTAGTTAGTACCAAAGTCCCACCAGCATTCCAGCTAGCACAATTACCGTGCATAGCGAGCCGAAAATATTGGCATATTGGTCGGGCTGATCCTAAAAAGTCAAAAATTTCTGCAGCAAATCGCATGAGATGGTGTTACGAGCGACGCCACTGGTCAGTGGATGACTAAAAACCAGTGATGAATCACACTGTACCCTGTGGAAATCCCATGGAAGTGTTTCGATTTGCTTATTGCCACGAGAACGTTAGACCGTTATGTGCAGTGCCAACAGTGAAGTACAGAAGAAGTGGTGTTGCAGTTTGGAGGAGTTGTTCATGGTTAGGTAGTGGTCCCCTCATTACCCTTAAGTAAACTTTAAATGTGGAAGGAATGAATACATTTTACAACATTCAGTACTGTATGCAGTAGAGGGCCGATGGTTGATTGTATCACAACGACAGTGCTCCCTCTCACTTAGCATCATCTTTGATGCAAATGGTTTCTGCACAGTTACGATTCTGAAACGGATTAGCGTAACCAGATTCCTGATTTGAACCCAATGGAACACTTTCGGGGTAAGTTAAAACGCTGATTTCACTTCAGACTCCAGCGTCTTACATTATTACCTTCTCTGGTTTCAGCACCTGAGGAAGTATGGGCTATCACTCCGTCACAAACATTCGTGATACCTCATTGAAAGTGTCCGCTACAGAGTACAAGCCGCAAAGGCGAATGGTGGGCACATCGCATATGCAAGTCTGCTAATACGCGTCCGGATACTTTTGATCAGGTAGTGTATGGGAGGAAATCGTCGCAGAATTGGAGGAAAATTATACCCGTATACTGCAATTCAAATGCCAGAAACCTGACACACAGAGTAGGTAAAGAAAGCTTGGGAAGAACATCAAAGGAAAGACGTATCATTACACAGTTATGTAATCAAATGGTTCAAATGGCTCCAAGCATTATGGGACTTGACATCTGAGGTCGTCAGTTCCCTAGCCTTAGTACTATTTAAACGTAACTAACCTTAAGACGTCACACACATCCATGCCCGAGGCAGGATTCGAACCTGTGACCGTAGCAGCAGAACGGTTCTGGACTGAAGCGCCTAGAACCGCTCGGCCACAGTGGCCGGCCAGTTATGTAATCATTTAATTACCGCGCGTGACCTTGCCTGTTTCTAGATATGATTTTTCTCTGTTACTAGAAACTAATTATGATAAAAAAGTTTGCAGAGAAGAATTAACATTCTACTTCACAGAAAGATAACCCATGTGTTACATGAGCTGCAAACCCGACAGTGTCACAGTGCTTTGTTCTTATTACTTTAGTTAGTATTACTTTCATGAAAGAGAATATATATATTGCGCTGTTGACGTAGGAAATCTATTTATTATCTGTGGCTCCATAAGCAAGCTGCATTACATAAAGTGGAGAGTGCTATCGACTGCAGTATGGCCCTGGCAATATTGATTAACCTATATCTTATTCGCTGTGCATCAACTGTGACGCCCATCAAATTAGTGCATACTGTTAATGTTGTTTATTTCAAGACCAAACACAGTCTGTGTAGAGCATGGGTCGAAGTAATCGATGATCTGATAATCGTCATTCTCGCCAGAATGTCTGCACGAGAAAATTAACTCATCTAGCATCATTGCGTCTTACTTACAAGTAATTTCTACTAATTCCCAGCATCCTTTACAGAAAATTTATTTCTCTATACATTGCGGATATATATGTAACTCTGTTACCTTGAAAATAAAGCAGGTTAAGAGTTTTTAAATAATTCTTACTCTTTAAAGTCGTGTCGATGTTCAGAGAAATGATATTCTGATTTTTAACATATTATCACTTGCTAATTGAGTTTACCTACACATGAAGTCCGCTACCTAATAGGTACCCACTCGAACTTTTCTTCCGTTTCTACTACTATCTGAGGTTACATGATTACATGTGTTAACCATATAATCGTGTTATTGCAACTTTTAACAAAGTATTTCTTTTAATTTGTAATAACTGAATTAAACTGATTAAATGTGAGAAAAGAAGAAATTGCTGTGCAAGCTTTTCAAATTAACAAATACTTAGTATTACCGAATGTTTATTCAAGATACATATGAGCTCATTTTGTGGCCTATACTATGATAGTGTTCCAATGCTCACAGTTTCTGCGTTATCTGTACCTTTCTTGTCTACTTTAACTCTATACATATTTTACAGTCCCACTAATTCCTTTTGTGTCTTTATGAATATCAGATCTCTATAAGAGTAACACCACCATTCCTTGCAAAATGTAAGATTAATGTAACCAGCTAGGAGGATCGACATAACCTTCTGTATCACGGAAGTTCCTTGGCAATGGCTGTGGTACATTTCTTGGATGTCAGATTCCAGATGAACTGATGAACAATCTTGCCAAACATGTAACGCTGTCGTCAATATGATTAATCCTCAATACGAGATAACACCCAAAGTTTTATGTGTAGTATTTCAGAAATTTTACACGAACATTCCAAATGTTTCAATAATTGTTGGATTACGAATAAAAGAATGTGACCACCAAACATTTCACTTTGTCACCTTTTACACTAAACGGAAGGTATACATTTTTTTTTTTCACAAAAAGGGAACCGCTTTTTGCAGTTCCATAAAGAAATAGTTGACCGACCATATACAAGGGACCTCAGAAAGTAAGTTACCCGTGTCGTTCCACATTAACATCATGTCAGAAGGAAGAGCATGTGATAGTGAAATTGCTCGGAAACTGGAAACGTACTCGAAAACTGAAGTTCACGTTCAGTACGTTTCTCGTGGAGAAAACGTCTAAAAAGGAAGTAACCCCACAGTGAAATTCTTGCGATAAGTGGGGGAAGCGCGCAAAATCGCCGTAACTGAGTAGTGCCAACAATTGGATCCAGGCCCCACAGACATTTGTAATACAGGTAGGGGATGGAGGCCATCGACAGTCAAATGGACCACTGAAAACAATGCCCAGAGAATCTACTAACTGATTCTAAGCTACAGCAGATTTTCAGACCGTGAAAAACTTCCCATCGTGGCTTTCGAATAGCTGCAATGTTTAAGGAGCGGATTTCTGGCGTCGAGGAATTTAACGATTGTTAGAATGTTTTGATTGCTGATTTCAGAGACTTGGTGACTACGTGGAAAGGTAGTATCACGTACCAGTGTCACATTGAGGAGTAGTAAAACATTCTATAAAAGTTACACGACTTGCCACAGTAATGTGTTTCAATTCCGTTCACAGGAAGAAAATTATTCTCCTTGAAGGAATGATAATAAAATATCACTTTGTGTTACTTAAACAAATCCATTTCTGCAACCCAGTTGTCAGTTTGTAAATAAAATCCCTCAAAGGAAACCCGGGCAACCATCATTCGAATAGCGTATCTACATGACCTAACATTCCGGTGACGCATAATATTTCTTCGATTTAGTATTTTAGTCATATTTTGTACCAAAAAATCCAATTGACCACCAATATACTCTTATCATTCACTAAATCTGTACTCAGGGCAGAAAAGAATATACTGTATTATAAGTCACTACTCAGAAATAGGATGACAGCTTCAACATACTGCACTGATCTAGTCCTGGCATACAGTTTTTGTCAGTTGATGGCAATTTCACCTGAATGTTCAAATCTGGACAGTTGGCAATATTGTAGCACGATGCTACCATACAGGCTCTGTAGTTATCTATCAGTATTGTCCACCTCGAGCTTGCTAACTGTCTACGTAAATATTTTATTTTACCATGTAGGATTGAGTTAAGGAAGAAAGTGAGAGACTTGGATTGTCAATAAACAAGAAAAAAGACGAAGATCATTATAATTGACAGAGATAAGTGGTTATTAGCTACTAATGTGCTGTCACACTAAGAAGAAGTTCATCACTTTCTCTGCCTGGGCCCAGTGGTTCAGAAAGGGGGTGGCTCTGCACTAGAAATACGACCTAGTAATATTCTGGGTAGGACTGCTGCATCGAAACTGATGCTGATTTGGAAGGAGTGAGTCGGAACAGACATACTGAATCGAGAGTGGTAAATTCTCTTGTGTTTTCAGTTTCCTTTTATGACGCTGAAACATGGATAATAACTGAAAGGGACCGCAAAATAATTGATGCTTTTGAAACATGGACATATCGGAGGTTGCTGGGAATATCATGGATGAACAGAGAGGCCAATAAATAAATCCGACAGGAACTCGGAGAAGAGGTCTCCCAGTATTTATTTACAAAGCATCGCATAAATCGACGACCCGAGAATAACTTGCAAAAGATGATCATCCAAGGCAAAGTCGAGGGTAAAAGGTTACAAAGACGACCACTGAGACAATGGATAGGCCAGGTAACGCAGAAGACTGTTAAGAGGATTGTGGGACGGATCATCAACTTTCAGCTATGAAAGACTGGCCGTTGATCATGTCATACAAAGTAAAACGACTTACTGTAATGACTAAAAAATAAATGTTATATTGTTGATTATAGAATTTATTTTTTGGTCGCTACACTTTTGGGATGTGCTGTTCATTTTCCAACTACTCAGTTACTGAGATGTTGGATTTTAGTTGTTTTGTCCATGTACTGGGTGATGAAGATGATATGCTAGATACATGCACTACATACATTTCAGAGACGACGATGATGATAGCTCGATCCATGCACTACATACACTTCAGAGAAAGAAGATGGCGGACAGATGGCTGCCGGGATGCGCCGGCTACAGTGCGTCCATCTGGTGTGGCGGTGTGCTGCTGGGTTGCTACAGGCGGACATGACGTCAGTCCCCTATCATGTGATGTGCACTGTCTTTGCCGTTATTTAAAGTTAATACAATCTGTTGATGACAAAGACATTTGGAACACATGTCAGTCACTGCATGAGTTTAACTGGTAAGCCAAATGTCCGATCTCCTAATGCTGAATTTTTCGTATTCTGTAAGGGAAAAATAGACTGGCGGTAAGCTGCTATGCTGGGCTGTGGAAAGTGTAGAGTTAGTTCCTGAGGTGCAACCCTTTTTATGGCAGGTAAACAGTGGTCCACACATATATTTTGCTGCGTTTTGTTGCAGATTAGTGACTGGAGTAGGTGGGATACTTTACCCTTACATTAAAATTAACCAAACGAGACTGATAAGACTGGATTACAAAAAAGCATGACAGAACAAAACACACTATACATCTGCAAAATTTCACTTAGTAATTAATCATGGGTACACTTATCTGTAATATACTGTACTGTCTCAAAAGCATGAATAACCACCTTTTGCAGAATGGAACACTGCGAGACACGCAGAAAAGGAGACAATAAGTTTCTGGAAGGAACCGCAGGGATGTGGAGGTATGTCGACGTCAATGGCTTGGCCAGATGCGTTATGTTTTTTGGCTGAAGATCCATGGTGTGAACAGCCCAATCTAGGCAGGCCCACCGATTCTCCACTGGGAGCATTTGTGAGCAAGGGAGTATGGTAAACTCATTCTGTTCCTCTTCAAACCATGCATGAACACTATGAGCAGTGTGACATGTTTCAGTGTCCTGTTGGTAGATGGCATTCTTCTGAGGAAAATTAAACTGCATGTAAAGTGGGACTTGCGCCCCAAGGACAGATGCACACGCATGTCGATCCATTCTACGTTCCAAAATGACGAAATCCTTCAGGGTACATCACAAAACACTACAAGGCCAAAAATTCTTGCAGGGTTTCGATTTCCAATGTTTTATACCATACACGCCAATGACTATTTGTCTGATGGAGCATAAAGCATGACTCATCTGAAAAGGCCACCTGTCGCCACTCGGCGGATGTCCATATATGGTACTGATGGTTTCCAAATTCCCGTCTTCATCAATAATGAATAGCAGTCATCAGTATGGATGCCCATATGCAGCAATGTTCAATGAGTGGTCATTGAAGAGAAACTGTTGGTAGCGCCTTTGTTCATCTGGTCAGTCAGTTGCTCAAGAGTTCCACGTCTGTTTGCCCACATGCATCCCAGCAGCTGTCATTTAGCCCCATCATCTATTGCCTGTGGTGAACCATAGATGGCCTGGCTTCATTTTTGGATACTACCATTTCGCCAAGCGCTCTATACTTTAACCAAAGCAGCATGTGAACATTTTCCAAACATAGTCATTTTGGATACGCTTCCACCTGTTAATTCCTTTTGGGACATCAGATACACCACTCAATTTCCATACTCTAACAGCGACTGAACTGTTTATAACATCCCCCAACATGCTTTAATGCTATATCTTCCATCTACCTTCTGTGAGTGGTTATTGCACATTGATGTCAAATACAGGCAGTGGTCACAGTATGGTCTGGCAAAAATGTACTTTTTCCAGCCCCTGCTGTATAGACTTCCCTGCATGACATTCATGTTGTGTGGGAGATTATCAACCTGCCAAGTTAACCTATGCTGGGCAGGCTACAAGTAAGGAACAAGAAACAGTTTCCAGGCTTCAACATGTAGCCTACCCTTCGCGAAAGATATGTTGACACAGTAGCCTGGCCTGCTTTATTATCCTGCTTTACACGGCGACCTCAACTTCAAGGGCAAATACATTATTTTCAGGTGGTTGATATGTAACCTGTATTGTGGCAGGTATGTTGTGGGGTCATGTGGGCCTACTTTAGTGAATGGTATTGCTATGGTTACAAGTGTCAAAGAGCAAGACTGGGGACAGGCTGAGATGGATAGAGGAGGCGAAGGATAAAGGGAGGAGGTGAGGAAGTGGATAGAAATAGGGGAACAGTGGGCGATGCAGGAGGCAGATGTAAGGTGTAGAGCTGTAGCAGAGAAGTAGAAAATGATGAGGGGTGCTGGAAATGGAAAGGCAATAGGGGGAGGAGGTTACATTTGGAGGAGGGTAGGAGATGTGGTCAGAGAGAAGAATCAGATCAAGTGGACAAAGATAGTTAGAGGAAGAGATGAACAAACAGGAAAAATGAGTGGGAGGAGATAGAAAGAGAGGAGAATGAGGTGGACTGACAGAGGTCAGGAAAGGAGGACACATGGAGTGAGGAGGAGCGTTTGGTATTTGTGTCAAGTGCATACATGGGCAAGGTCATATGGAGCAAGCTAGCCAGCAGCGAAGTTAAGTCCGATGTGTGATCGAAAATTCTGGCTTCAGTTCAGATTGCCAACTACTGATGAATGCCAAATGATAAAATTTCCGAACCTGTTATACAATTTTTGCATACCAGTGAGTGAGGTGTCTTCCGATCTGAGGTTCATTTGCTCTGTGCCAGTGATACTTTTTGTCACCTCTGTGTATGTGAATGTGGATAACTTCATTTGTGTTGTCTATTCTAAATCGAACTGTAGCCATCCTTAAGCTGAAGAGCCTGAGCAGAAGGCGCAAGTATAGACTATCGGATCAAAAGTTTCTGGACACTTATTAGTGGTCATTAATACAGGAGTTGACACCACACTTCGCCTTTATGATGTATTGAATTGGTTGGGAACTCTTTCACTGCGTTGTATGAAACTGAGTGAAGGAGGGGTAGTCCTCTATTCCTCAAGAGTCCCAACCAGAGAATGCAGTGATGTTGTACACTGGAATTTGGAGTGAAGGCAAGATTCTAACTCGTCTAGAGGCCATTGGGTTCAGGCCAGCACTTTGGGCATGCCAATCTATTTCAGGAATTACAAACCATTGGCTCACAGATGCTGCTTCATGACAGGGTGCATTGTCATGCTGGCCTAAACAACCATCGTCTCCCAATTGTTTTCCTATTTTTCTGTTGAGCGCACTACACAGTGTTTAAAACTAGATAATATCCTTCCATATTAAATGAAACAAACCAATTGAAATGTCCCCATACCGTCATGCCAACTCTAACATAATTATTTTTTTATTTATTGGCTTCCGAAACGTCCCACACAACCTCCTGAACACAATATACGTTCCAGAACAGTTGCTTTTGACAATTAATATTACACATAAGATTAAGTCCTATACTGGTACGAAATTAAATAAGCTTAACAAAGGACGAATTCCGACATCAAACACATTTTACAGCCACAGGCTACTGGAAAGAGTAAACACTCCTCCATACTTCGCTGTTGGCGCTATACACGACGGCAGCCAACGTTCTTCAGGTGTTTCCTAAATCCTCCCTTCGGATTACCACACGGTAGAGCAACCTTCAAATCAATCGATTCCACTCATTAACCGCCCATTTGGCTCTCTTTTTATAGTATCCAAAGTGTCGCTTAACACTGAAAAGGGAAATTTATGGTTAATGAGGAGCAGTACGATTATTGTAACTCATTCTCTTTAACTCCGTAATCACAGCAGTTGTGCTAGCTTGATGACTGATGGCACTTTCTGTTCCAGTGTAAGTTCAACCGCTGCCATGACAATCAAGAATGGATGAGCAGACAGGGCTGTGAGACAATGTCAGCCAATAGTACGCTAATGGACCCCTCTGTAGGATGACGCTGAGACAGGAGCGGTCTGTACATGAAGATAAAATAAGCGCCGCGGAGCCTAGCCTCGACCAGAGTTGAAGTCCAGCCGACCAACGAATGCTACAGCAGTGACTTACAAACTGTATTGGTTCACCTGTATTACAAATTGTATATACTGAAGAGCTTGCTTATGTTTGTCTGTCGCCCACTGCTAGCGACTGGGCTATATCTCACAGAGTTAAGTACTGTAATCAATTTCTTTTGTAGTGAACTCCATTAATACGATTTGCTGGAATTGTTATCTAGCGTTCTGAGAAAGCATCTTTATCAGGCGCTCTATATAAGACGTGTGGGCAGAACACAGCACTGCCGACGAGGTGTACCATCAGATGACAGCCACCCCTTCTTCTGTGTTTTGACTTTACGAGGGCTGTTGACTTGCTGGCGCCTTAGTTCTCTCTTGTCTTTTCTTTGCAGGCTGTTTACTTGCTTTAACAGTCTCTTTTCGTGTTTTTGCTAATTATTGTTGTCAGGTGGACGTTGCAGAAATTTTCTTTCCTTTTGTGCTTATTGTGGTGTCACCGCCAGACACCACACTTGCTAGGTGGTGGCCTTTAAATCGGCCGCGGTCGGTTAGTATACGTCGGACCCGCGTGTCGCCACTATCAGTGATTGCAGACCGAGAGCCGCCACACGGCAGGTCTAGAGAGACTTCCTAGCACTCGCCCCAGTTGTACAGCCGACTTTGCCAGCGATGGTCCACTGACAAATTACGCTCTCATTTGTCGAGACGATAGTTAGCATAGCCTTCAGCTACGTTATTTGCTACGACCTAGCAAGGCGCCAGTATCCGTACTATTGATATTGTGAATCATGTACCATAAAGAGCGACGTTCGTCATTAATGGATTAAAGTTAAGTATTCCACCAGCTACGTCCGTTTTTCTCAATTCTAATTCCCTTGTCATGTTCCAGACCTCACGCCAGCCTGCGTGAGCTGAGACGCGTGCATTTCGGCCTCCTTTAGAAAAACACTGTTGGCTCTCCTGCCAACCACAACATTGGCGACGAGGCAATACCGCGTTCTTTTCTAAATTGCCCTGATTTACTTGTGTAATGACTTTGCTACAATCTCCAGATGTACTGTCCGAATTCTATCGCTTACAGAATCAGCAGATGCAGGCCTTACTGGATGCCCTTGGACACCTCGTCCAGGGTCAACGTGCGATGCAAAACGATGCGGCAGCCGCCGCTCCACCGCTAACGCAGCCACAACACGCTGTTGCGCCCACTTTTCGTCCTTTTGATGCTGCACTGGAAAGCTGGACGGAGTGGTCACGCCAATTTGGATTCCATCTCGCCGCCTACAGAATTCAAGGTAACGAGCGGCAGCCGTTTCTCCTTTCTTCAGTAGGTGTAACCACGTACCGTGTGATTGTCAAATTATTTCCCCGACGCGACGTAGCAACTCTGTCCTACGAAGAAATTTTGTCTGCATTAGATGCATATTTCAAAGAATCAGTCAGTGTAGTTGCCAAACGGTATACCTTCTTTCGTACAAAACGTACAGCAGGTCAGACTAATAGGGAGTGGGTTGCAACCTTGCAAGGCCTTCCTAGGGATTGTGCTTTTGAGTGTCAATGTGGACTCCCTTATTCAGATCCTATGGTACGTGATGCAATTGCACAGAACGTTTCTAATGTTCGTATAAGGGAACAGATTTTGAAACTAGTTACTCCCTTCAACAAGTGATGGACATATTAGATCGGCAGGACACACTTGACTTTGCTCAGGAATCATTTGAAACTTCGCCAGCAGTGTGTCAGGTTAACCGGCCCGCCGGGCGAGCTGCACGGAGCAGTAAACAGCCCTCGCGCCCGGCCGCGCCGCTGACGCCAGGCTCTCAGCCACGTGTGCCGCGGAGGCAAGCAAATGCAGTGATCAAATCATGCCCGCGGTGTGCTACTAAACATTCGCGTGAGAATTGCCCGTCACGCCAAGCTATTTGCTTTTATTGTAATAAACAAGGACATGTTCAGAGTGTTTGCCAGAAAAAGCTTCGATCGGAAGCTCAAACCCGTTCCAGGCCCTTTGCTTCGCGCCGGAATCGGAATCGAACCAAGGATACTCAGGCTCGCGAAACTTCGCCCATGAAAATTCATGTAGTTCATTCCACTCCGCCCAGTGGCACTCTAACAATGACTGTGTTCGTCCCAAAAATAGTGTGCGTCGACATTGCCGGAACTCCCGTCAAGTAACAAGTGATTCGCTACCAGTGTCAGTTCACGTTGCACACGACAGTCGCTCTTGTCGTCAGGAGGATTATAAACTTTTTGTGGACTTAGAGATCAACGGCAAAGTTCAAAAATGGTTCAAATGGCTCTGAGCACTATGGGACTCAACTGCTGTGGTCATTAGTCCCCTAGAACTTATAACTACTTAAACCTAACTAACCTAAGAACATCACACCCATCCATGCCCGAGGCAGGATTCGAACCTGTGACCGTAGTAGTCACACGGTTCCGGACTGCGCGCCTAAAACCGCGAGACCACCGCGGCCGGCAACGGCAAAGTGATACCATTCCAACTCGATACCGGTGCTGCAGTTTCACTGATCAATCGAGACACTTACAAACTGCTGGGCACACCTCCGTTGCGTGCCGCAAATGTTAATTTAAGTAGTTATTGCGGTCAAGCTATCCCTGTGTTAGGACAGTGCAGCCTTCTTGCAACATACAGAGGACAAACAAAACTTGTCATTTCACGCCCTTCGTTCTTCTTCTGCAGTGAACTAGTTTGGTTTCGATTTATTTCAGTTGTTTAACTTGTCTATAGTAAATACGGTCCTATCAGTGAACCAGACTGTGCCTTCAGACAGTGTTTCTCGTCTATGTGAAGAATTTGCAGACATTTTTGCACCGGGCCTCAGTTGCGCTAAGAACTATAAAGCGCATTTGGAACTGAAAGTAAACGCGCAACCGAAATTTTTCAGAGCGCGCAATGTTCCCCATGCATTGCGTGATGAGGTCGCAAAAACGTTACACGATTTAGAATCACAGGGTGTAATTGAACGTGTGCAGGCTTCTCTCTGAGCATCACCCTTAGTAATTTTGCTGAAACCTGGAAAATTGAGACTGTGTGTGGACTTCATTGCAACAGTGAATCCACAACTAGTGATTGCAACTTTTCCTTTACCCCGCCTGGAAGATCTTTTTGACAAAATGTGCCTGGGTAAATATTTTTCGAAGTTGGACTTAGCACATGCGTACTTGCAAATACCCGTGGCCCAAGAATGCCAGCGCGTTTTGGTGGTAAACACGCATCTTGGTTTGTATCGATTCAAACAACTGCCATTCGGGTGTGCATCCGCCCCTGCATTGTTTCAGCAATATCTACAAACTGTTTGTGCGTCGGTCCCTACTGCAGCAAATTGTCTGGACGATATTGTGATCTCTGGAAAGACGGAAGAAGAACATTTGGCCAATCTCAGAACATTATTTCAGGTCTTGAGCCAAAATGGTCTTCGCTTGCGGAAGGATAAATGTGTGTTTTTTGCTCGGGACTTACCATACCTGGGACATGTAATCAATGCCCAAGGCATACATCCCAGTCCCACGCACCTTCGTGCCATTCAACACTTGCCGTCGCCGAAGAATTTGAAGCAGCTACAGAGTGTGCTGGGAAAAATCAACTATTACAATAAATACGTGCCGCATGCCTCTTCCATTTCAGCTCCGCTTCATAGCTTACGCCGTGAGGGTGTTCCGTTCGTCTGGTCGATGGAATGCGAACGCGCCTTTCGCCAGTTAAAATCGGCGTTGCTTTCCAATACTTGCCTTACGCCATTCGATCCCCGGAAGCCCCTCTTGTTGATGGTGGATGCATCGGATTTCGGGATCGGGGCTGTACTTGAGCACACAGATGGATCGCACGATCGCCCTATTGCCTTTGCGTCCACATTGCTCTCGTCTGCTCAAAGAAATTATTCACAGATCGAGAAAGAAGCATTGGCTCTCGTATTTGGTGTTACAAAGTTTCATGATCGTATGGTCGCCACTTTACGATAATCACCGACCACAAACCTTTGACATCGCTTTTTCATCCGACCAAGCCTGTACCTCCACGTACAGCGCTGAAATTCATTCGCTGGTCTATTTTTCTCTCGCAGTACCGCTACGATATCTTGTATCGATCCACTGCTAAGCACGGAAACGCCGATGCGTTGTCCCGCTTGCCTGTTGCTGAAGATAGGGCATTCGATTCCTCCGAACTTGCCTGCATGTTCATTGATGCGGAAACCGATGATGTGGTCGAATCGTTTCCGATTGATTTTCGTCGTGTAGCTACAGCCACAGCTGCCGACCCTGTCCTTGCTCCCGTTCTGCGTTTTGTTGCTACGCAATGGCCCTTGTCAAAGTCACGGATCTGGGACCCGTTGGTTCGCAGATTTTTTGCTCACAAGGAGAGACTTTTTGTACGACGTGGTGTTTTGCTGTTGCGTTCTGATAATGATCAGTCCAGGGTCGTGGTACCACGTTCGTTACAGTCCTCTGTTTTACAGCTTCTCCACCAAGGACATTGGGGTATAGTGAGAACGAAACAACTTCCTCGTCAGCACTGTACTTTGTTCGGGATCGATGCCGCGATTACGAATATGTGTTCTTCTTGCATGGTGTGTGCCGAACAACAGTCAGCACCACCGCGGAAATTCTTTGTATGGCCAAAAGCCACATCCCCTTGGCAACGCTTACACATCGATTTTGCTCGTCCATTCTGGAATGCTCGATGGTTGGTTGTGGTAGATTCATTCAGTAATTTTCCTTTTGTTGTCCAGATGTCTTCCACGACGTCATCTGCCACCATCCAAGCGTTATCCGCTATCTTTTGCATTGAAGGTCTTCCACAGACTATTGTTTCCGACAATGGCCCACAATTCATGTCAGCGGAATTTCACTCATTCTGCAAGGCCAATGGTATTAAACATCTGACGTCCACGCCGTTTTCGCCACAGTCTAACGGTGCCGCTGAACGATTGGTCAGGACTTTCAAGTCACAGATGTTGAAGTTGAAAGAGTCGCATTCTCGGGAGGACGCGTTATTGCTCTTTTTGTCCTCGTATCGCTCTCAGCTCCGAGATGGTCGCTCGCCAGCTGCTCCACGGTCGTCATCATCGAACCTTGATGTCTTTGCTACATCCGCCGCATCAAGTTCCTGTGCAGCCACTATCGAGGTTCACGGCGTTGGCTCGAAGGGCGCATTCTTCGCTGCCTCGGACGCGCTATGTATCTGGTTTTGGGGGCCTCTGGTGAGGTGCGTCGGCATCTCAATCAGCTGCGCCTCTGTCGTCGCACGGGATCTGCCGCTCGCCATCTGCTTTCAGCGACGGTGCCGTCCGGTCAACGCCCCGGGGACCCATCTACTGGCTCGCCTCAGCCCCAGGTGTTACCGACGCTGCCTTCCATTTTGCCTCATGGCGACGCGCCGCCGCCACATCCGCTGCCGCCACCTGTTCTCCCGCCGGCGCTGCCTGCAGTGGACGCGTCGCTGCAACCGCCGGGCGCCTCCCTGGGTCACGCACCGCCGATCGCTTTCCGTGACCAGTTGTCCTCCGACATGGAACTCTTGCCCGCTCCGGACCATACGTCGTCTTCGCCCGTCGGGTGCCCCGGCCCGATGGAGGTCGACCCTTCGGCCCCTCCTGTCTCTCTAAGGGCGCATACACTGCATGTTGGCCTGCACCCTGGAGCAGGTTTTCAGGCGTTTCCTAGCTCCCCGCAGTCCGAATGGCAGGGTGCGAGTGGCACAGCCTCGCCTGTTGTTAGGATCCCCACCTCGTCGCATACGTCAACATGCGGTCCTCCCCACGGCGGGCGGAATCCTTATGCCACAACCGTACGCCGATTTGCGGGGGAGGAATGTGGTGTCACCGCCAGACACCACACTTGCTAGGTGGTAGCCTTTAAATTGGCCGCGGTCCGTTAGTATAAGTCGGACCCGCGTGTCGCCACTATCAATGATTGCAGACCGAGCGCCGCCACACAGAAGGTCTACAGAGACTTCCTAGCACTCACCCCAGTTGTACAGCCGACTTTGCCAGCGATGGTTCACTGACAAATTACGCTCTCATTTGCCGAGACGATAGTTAGCATAGCCTTCAGCTACGTTATTTGCTACGACCTAGCAAGGCGCCAGTATCCGTACTATTGATATTGTGAATCATGTACCATAAAGAGCGACGTTCTCCATCAATGGATTAAAGTTAAGTATTCCACCAGCTACGTCCGTTTTTCTCAATTCTAATTCCCTTGTCATGTTCCAGACCTCACGCCAGTCTGGGTGATCTGAGACGCGTGCATTTCGGCCTCCTTTAACCATACGGTTGGCTCTCCTGCCAACCACAACACTTATTTTTCTTGCTTGCCTTTTCTGTTTGTTGCATTTGTCTCTTCCAACATGCCCACAGCACCCACACCACCCCTTGTGCACTACAGCTGCAAGCATAAGATGCAATGCAGGAAATGCAGATATTTCATATTCAAATCTAGCAAATATCCTCTCTGCTGTAGATGATACAGCAGCTCCGGGCGAACCAAACTACTATTGCAGCACAAGCAACACGCACAGCAGCTCCAAGTGTTGTACTGCCTTTCAGTTAGTTTCATGAACAAGAAGAGGAATGGCCTGAGTTATTGCAACAGTTTGAAGTCCACATGCTTGCTCACAATGGACTGGGTACTGTGAAACTGCCTTATTTATTGTCCACAGTAGGAAGTGCAGTGTTATGCCTCAATCAAAAACTCATTCCTAACGCCACTCTGAGTGAACTTTCATATGATCAGATTTTGCATTAGCTAACAAACTATTTTGACCATCAAGTGAATTTGGTAGTGCCTAGGTACGAATTCTTTAATTGCAAGAAATGAACAGAACTAATGTACAACAAGTGGGTAACAGATTTTCATTGTGTGATCAGTGAGTGCAAATTCAGATGTGCTTTTGGTGCTTTATATTCAGATGTTATGTTGCGTGATGCAATCGTGTACAATATAATGGTTTCAAACTCAGAGATCAGATTATGAAACAGTCAAATCCACTATTTCAGCAAGTAGAGAAAATACTAGATTAGTACGATTCAGGTGCCCTGTCAGCTGACAAGTTTGAGCGGCCAGCAGTTTGTCGAGTTGCGTCGTATCCTGCTTGCAACTGGTCCATTTGGTAACAACAGCTTGTGCACACCGCGCCATGTAAACAATTCTCCAAGCCGTGTCAACAGCTATCTAAACAGGCGGCTACATAGGCGAACACAATTAAGTCATGCCCGCAGTGCTCTTCACGGCACAAACGCCAAGACCGCCCGTCCCAACAATCACAATGTTACGCTTGTGGCAAGAAAGGACATGTACAATCTGTATGTTTGAAGCAGAACAAACATAAAAATTCCGCCCACTTAACAAAACTCTGGTCATGGGGCCCATGTGAGTAATCTAGTGTACTGAAAGCCTGCAACAGGCATTAGCATAACTAGCAAGCGAGCAGTTTCTTTAGTGCTATGCCACTCCAACAAACTTTTGTTGATTTGCTGGTTTGTTTTAAACGTGTTAAATTTCAGTTGGACATGGTGAATCTGTTACATTGCTAAATCATGACACATATGAACTGTGAGGCTCCCCACGCCTGTCTAAAACTAGCAAGCACCTGACGGCTTATAACGGACAAGACATCCCAGTTCTTGGAAAATTGACGTCAGATGCCATGTATTGCTCGCATACATGAACAGTGACTTTTATGGTGCTACAATCACGCCATTATGAGAACATATTTGGCCTTGATTTGTTTGGCTTTAACATTCAGGACAATGTGTTGCCAATGTCTGCATTCAATGCAAGACATACTGTAGCTAGGTCGCTAGAAGGCTTCTGAGAACTCTTTTCAGAAGGTTTATGGAAAGCTAACAACTTTGTTCCGCATATTACGCTCAAAGTCAACGCTCAGCCGAAATTTTGCGGAGCCAGAACTGCTCCCATTGCATTACAGGACAAAGTCGCCTTTAACAATCAGTGGTATATTCCATTCCTAGTCAGTGATTACTGACTCTATGTGTTAATTATGAAACCCAAATATAATTAGGCTGGATTCAAAAAGTCATTTAGATAAATTTGAGCACTCAAAACCAGCCAAATTTTAATGTTTACAATTACGTTCAAATAAAGAATAAGATCATCTCTGAACAATAAATAGGAGCACCGGTGCAGATTTAATTTATTGTAGCTGACTTAAGCGTGAACATGTACTTCAGTTTCACAGTAAGCAGAAAGAAACCAATCAAGCAAATGACATAAAGTCCCATTACTGTTATATCTCA
Organism: Schistocerca gregaria; assembly: GCF_023897955.1. Lineage (NCBI taxonomy): Eukaryota > Metazoa > Arthropoda > Insecta > Orthoptera > Acrididae > Schistocerca > Schistocerca gregaria. Next base: position 513,040,783 of record NC_064921.1, on the reverse strand, counting down.
GTTATGAAACCTTAGCTCTCACATTGTGAACACACTTGGATACTATTTGATACAAGAAAACTGTGTGCTCACTGTGACCCTATCAAAAGCAATATGCAGTAATTGGGCAAGCACACCACCTACAATAAATCTGCCTCGACTATATGTAAGGGTCGGTTGTGGACTGATGCTTTCTGCCCCATATAACATTTAAACAATGATGTGACTAAGCACAATAGTTAGTGAAAAGTTAATATGATTAGCCACAGGTTTACCAAAATACATTTAAAATCACATAGAAGAATTGAAAATTAAATGAGTTATTGGATCCCAAAGGACAGTCATAATGAATAATACACAGGTTTAAATTCAACTTATAAATTTATTGCGAGTAATACATCCACAAAAGTTTACCATTCAATGCTAAATAGAATTACCGTAATTACTGACATTAATCGGTCGACAGAGAGGAACAAAGGAAGCAGAGCGACATATGAAAGTTCCCGACACTAAATATTTCCACACTTCGTAGGGCATAAATAATAGATCTAATCATTTTGAATGTCCACAAAGCCCAATAAAAATTCTCTAAAGGATCAAGGTATTTCATTCATTGGCATCAGCTCTACTCCTCACTCCTTGTCGTCATATGAAAATAATGTAAAGTCCACATTATACAGTTATATCAAGCAACTTAACACACAGAACTCGACAGTCACTCAATCTTATGTAGCTTACAGACCATGACCACCAGACCCAAGGCAGTGGGGCACACTCAGCTCGCTAGTTCCAGAACATGTGCACATGTTCAGCCACAGCAGTTAAAGTTGCTACTTTCCCAGGGCCAACTTATCAAAGTGATACACATATATAGTGATGGGGTGTACATTATACATATTCAAATACTTAGGTATAAATCTATTTATGTCAATATCTACATTTTATCCTTTCAATTTATTATTCTGAATTCATTCTGAGTGAAAGTCACAGATCCTATTGGAGTATATATCAGTATTCTACTCGCCTTTGCAACACTATGTGACCTAAATCACATTTCTTAATTATTGTAAAACTAAAGAGATTCTATCTATATAAATTGTTACATCATTGTCCCTACTGAAAGGTCAACATGCCAAAACTAATTGGTAGTGTGCATTAAGGACATTTTTTGTGCACCACTGAATTAAATACTGCAAATAACATATTTAACAAATTAGTTCCATGCATTTTGCACACCCATGCTTGCTGAAATCATTACCTATCCATTGTTGAGTCATATGAATCAATAATTCCACAAATGGTTGCTACTTTCTTACAGATAAATAATTTTTTAATCTATAATAACTTCTAAACACAGGGTTGTACAAATACAGTGACAACTGGATTGAGTTCTGGGACACTACCGATTTCTGTTAGATATGTACATTCTTGATAGACCTGTTGTAAACATTTTTGAGTATTTCATTGAATCTTTGGTAACTTCAATACAGCACTTTGAGTGTCCACAACATCTTGGTGTCATTCCCTCTTGCATGAGACCTTTCCCACGAGGCACACTTTCCTTGGAATTTTCCCAGTGCTGCACTCTGCCTGCACACCTGCTGGCCTTGGGTCGCTTTTTCCACGCTGTGGCCAATGCCGGACTGTTGCAATCGTTGTCATTTATGGCAGTCATTGCCATTGCCCAATATTTGCCATCACATCCCTTCGCAGATATTTCGAGCAGCGATCCGTCAGGTACGGGCTATTACTTCCCCATACTCATCACGTCTGCTTTCAAGCCACCCTCTCTGCATCTTACCTGACACAGCCAGTATGTAAGCAGCCTCTTTGTTCGACATTTTGTCTTCTTGAAATCAAGTTACCAAATGAAAATACTGATATAATGACTGATTGTGCCTCCCTATGTAGATGTGTTTTAGATATAGTAGTTGTATCTATGTCAACATGTTCATTGTATCAAAATATAAAACTTCTTTCAGTAGCTGGAGTCTAAATATTTAAAACTTTTGGGAAACAAAAGCAATACATCGACTATGTCAATAGTTAATTAGTTCTTCCAATCATAAATATAGTCCCATCTTCCCTCCCTCTGTATTTCAACTCTATTTTGCACTTATTGACTGCAATAGAAACAATTGATCACCATGGGAGGAACAGGAAAGGTCCTATGTAAAAAGATTGGGGTAGTTTATTAAACCTTTTGGACACTGCGTTTGTGGCTATTTTAATTACCTTGTCCATAAAACAATAAGAAAGGAAGAAATGGGTATAAAAAATGTTGAGAAGTGAACAACATACTTCATGTTCATTTGCTCACTAAAATTAGATATCCCTTGTGGCCAAAAATGCTTCAGTAATGTGTTGCAGAACAATGTATAACACAGAGAAAGAAAATATGGTTACTAAATAGGAAAATAGGGCTGAAAAAAAGTTAAATGTAAATGTTGTTTCTGATGACGGAAGAGTCAATTGAGTGATGTTTAATGTTGGCTGTGTTAAGTAACACCCTACTCCTTGTTGATGTGACGTTGGTGATCTGAGCTGTAGCCAGCTACTTTCGTCATTAAACTATTTAGGGACAATGTTGTGAAGCCTGAATTGCTCGTTAACTTTTACAGCTAATGAAGGCTGACTCACAGCATCCTCTGTACCGGCTTTGAACTGTCAAAGTGATGAAGTAACATTTATCATTTTGCGTGTTTAAAATCAGCTGAAACAGGCTTCATCATTTTTCTGCAAGATTTCAGTATACTGTACATATAACTATAACTTAATATCAGCGCCAATAAAGCTGCTTCATTGTACTTAATAAATGTAACTAAATAATTTGTGATGACTGAGTGGTCTTCACAGCTTTTCTAATGCATTATTTCTTAGCACAGTTTTGCACAGTTTCTGAGTGTGGGCAACGACTTTCAACAAGGACCTCATGCTGCCAGTCTCTCCATAACTTTTTGCAGCTCTGTCATCCAAATTCAAGTACTTCATCTACTTCTTCTTCTCTTCAAGATTCAACTCGTACTTTACATACATGCAGTTTGTGAGCTCTGCTTCTTTCTTCAAGTACTTTCCAAACAAGTGATTCTAGAGTGAGGGCTTCCAGTACCATCATTTAATTTATTGGGCTACCCTTCAACAGAATTTATTTTTCGGTCCCTTTTTTCATAGCAGTTCAATACTAGCGTACCCAGTTGTCCACAAAGTAGTCAAAAGAGTCGGAGAGCCTACTGATACCAGGAGATTGTGCATAGATCTCAACCCATCCGCTACTTTCGTCCTCCAGTTTTACAATTGCCAGCGCTGCACACTTGATGATATGAAGTCTTACATCTTCGTTATGGCGGTAATCCGCCTTAGACTGACATCTTGAAGTCTCTTCCACAAGCTCTTCTTCATATTGAAATAAAATCCATTTATTTCATTTGAGCGTAAAATTTGACAGAGCGCTGATATCACAGATGCCTCATAATCGATGTTCTCTTCTCTGGGACAACACTGAGTAATTGTTTGTTTAATCAGGAGAAACAGGCGAACATATATGTCTTTCTTCTTATTAGGGAGGCATGCAAATACAGCAGAATGAATATTCGTTTTAACACTCCGGCCTACTAAGTTTGCATGTATGGTATGCTGCTGGCTGCAGCTCTTAGACGCTCTACTCTTAAAAATAAAAACATCTTTTAAAGTTTTCCTTTCTTTCTAGTAAAATGTTTTTATTCTCCCCTCTAATGTATGGTGTTTTAGAAGAAAACTACTGCAAGCTCCCATTTTTGAGATACCTTCATGAAGATCAATTTCACAAGAGTTCTTTGGCTTTTATTCGTTTCTTCACAATTGACTGTGCTTTTCTCTTCGTAGATTCTTAGTTAGGCATCTTTCTAACAAAGTCGTAACCATTGTTGTGAAGATTTCCCAATTTCATCCACATACAGTATATATCAGATAACTGTGTAGTTCCCTCTGGAGCCCTCTTCTTCACCCTCTCCAACTGTTACTGGAGCATTAGGTGATCCACAGAGAAATTGTTATATGTTAAAGAGTTCTTTGGGCTTCGAATGTATCTAGCAATGCTCTGGTGGCTGGAATAAGCAAAGCGTCATTAAAATACCTTCTTCAGATTGCTTCACTTTACGATATACATAACCACTGTAATGAACGAAATGTTTACCTTGGTCGTTATAGTAACTACCATACAGGTGGTGATACTAGGAACTTCCAAATCAAAGATAGCGCAAGGACTTGCGTTTCAAAAAGTATGACATTATCCCTTCAGAGCAGGTAAATCTGGAAGTGTCTGGGCAGTGTCCAATGAAATTCCATGGCTGGGTATCAGGTGAGGAGGAGTAGACCAGGGCACCAACCATTCAGACCAGATAAAGATGTAAATGTTCAGACTCACAAGTATATGTGTTCGCTAGTCTGAACACCGTTATGGTGCTTTCCAGCCCACCTGATTGACCCCTCGCCCAGCCTCACATGACAGCACACCAACTCACTGCTGCTCACCTCAATACTGCACTAAGTATCTCGCAAAGCTGATCATAATGTCACATCATTAGTTTGACTATTTTCATTTGAAGTAAATAGAACACATATTCAAAAAAATGAAATACAGTGTGTAAAAACAAGTATCATCAGACATAAAAAATCATAATTATTATGTTATTTGAGATATGTGCATGAACAACATATTGTTGGAAAGAGCAAAGTCTCGAGTTTTACCTGGTTCCCCCGAGGTAGCATCAGTATTCACTCATTTCAGTTTTAGTAAAAAATGTATCAGGATAACAGAAAGCGTTTAGTGTTCTACGATTTGCGTCATGTGGGTTAATAATAACTGTTCAGCACGATTTTCATGATAGGTATGGTGTGGTCCTCCTACAGCATTCAGCACTAGATGAAGCCATGAATAACTCCGACAAACAGGTTGTTTGTGTAAAAGCAAATCTCTGAACCGCCCCAAAGTGTCTAAAAGAGACGTCGATCGCATCCGCCATAGTTTCACAAGGAGTCGACTCAACATGCCCCTGTGTCCCTCTGGCGTGTGTTGGGTCGACGTTTACACGTGAAACCATACAAAATTCAGTTCCTGCAAGCTCTTCATGAGGGTTAAAAACAGAGTTCTGTAATTTCGTTAGTTTATTTCCACGCTTAGTGTTTCTTGACAGGACAACATCACATTTAAAATCGATGGGAAACCGTCATAATGTGAGAATATGGGGTACAGGGCAACAACAAAATGAGGCGGACTATCCATAATTTAATGCGATTTGTGCAGATTCATACGAAAAGGTGTATGGTCCATTTTCTTTTGCCAAGAACATTGCTTCAAGAAGCACATATCTCGATATGCTTGAGAACTTTCTTTTCCCACAGTTTTTCCACTACAGTTGCAGGTTCGAATCCTGCCTCAAGTATGGATGTGTGTGATGTCCTTAAGTTAGTTAGGTTGAAGTAGTTCTAAGTTCTAGGGGACTGATGACATCAGAAGTTAAGTCCCAGAGTGGTCAGAGCCATTTGAACCATTTTCTAACTTGTTTGAATGACTTCATTTAGCATCTCAAAATGTGGGAATTTTGAAATCAGAGGCTTCCTGAACAATGGATCAGTCACACTGGAATAAATGATTCACCCTTACATTACTGCCCTCCAAGGGCACCATACCTGACAGTATGCTATTATTTCTTGTCCAGGTTTATAAAAACTCTGTTTATGTGTTTCAATTACCAACAACAGTGGATGACCTGAGATGTTTAACAGGAGTTGAGAAAACTGTAACTCAAGAGATGCATGCTGCAGTGTGGGAACAATTTAAATACCACTTTGACATATGCTATGCATCTCAAAGGGAGCATTTTGAACACCCACAGAGACCTATGAAAAAGACTTTTTGAGTTTCCCTTTCATCAAAAATCAGTGTCTACGTTTATTAGTTTCAGAAATATGGAGATGTAAATTGGATGTTTCTTTTTGACACACCTTGTATTATACAGTGCCAAGCAAATTTTAAATTGATAAGTCTGCTTGTCCAAACATCTTTTGCAGACATCATTAAGTTTTGTAATACGTTCACAACACTAAAATTTCAAACTTAAAAAGAGTCAAATTTTTGTAATCGAAAACACTACATTTTCAAGTTATTAATTTTCTGTGCGTGAATAAGAAGTTAAATGATTTTTTACCACATATAATTATATATGAAGTTGTATAATTTGGTATATTTTCATTAAAATATACATATAATTTCATGCCATTTTGAGTATTTAAAACGTTTATTCTTCTAGGCCTAATTATCACACATGTTTCGGTATATATAAATATACCTTCATCAGAGGTAAAAAATCTAAAATTACATCATGTAATGGAGATTAATAAAACAACTGTGACATAGGCGTTGTCAATAATTGTTTTATTAATTTACATTGCATGATGTAATTTTAGGTTTTTTCTTTTGATGAAGGTGTATTTATATATACTGAAGCCTTGGTCAAGAATTTTATTAAATCTTTATCCTGCAACTGTTTTGGCTGTCATCATTTACTGTGAAAATTTTCAACAGCTGCAGTTTCAGCCATGCTTAAAATCTTGAAATTAACGTTACTATTTAATTGTGCTATTCTTTCAAAACCTTTAAAAGAATCATAAGCTTTTAAAACGTTATTCCATAATTTTTTAGAACAAATTTCATTTCTTCCATTTTTAGATATATATTTTGTAATTTAACATGATTGAATAAAACCGAATCACTTAACTAATTTTCTCGATTAGTTTGGAAAACTACAACAAAAAATTGATGCATATCACATTCAACTGAATTATAATAATTAATAATATCTACTTTAAAATTTCTGTTTCAATTTAATCCAGCAATATAAATTGTTTGTATTTCAAGTAAGATTTTTGAATTTTTGAATTTTTCAATCCTTCTAGTTCTAGTTGCAGTTAATATTTTGGTTAATATTTAACAACAGGATCACGAGTTTTCAAATGTTCAGCAACTATTGTACCTTCTTTTGGAAGTGTACCATTATCATGTCAACTAACTCACCTAATAATAGAAACTTTTTAGTCTATTTTGAAGTCCAAGTGAAAATTAGTCTTAAATCTCCTTTCCACATAATTTCATTATAATCTACAAATAAAGCCACCAAATAATTCCAGTGGATAAAATATGTCATTTGTTTGTTTCCAGTTTTGAGGTTGTTAAGAATTTGCCCTTCTGTAGTTAATTCATTTAACAGAGACAAAGTAAATTGAACAAAAGTTGATGAAGAAATAAATGGATGTTCTATTCAATACAAAATATTTTTTTCTTTTGTAAATGTAATAGCACTGATCAACTTTAACACTCATACTTACCAATTAGTGTAATAGCTGATTTACCATAACATGCTGCAAAATCTGTTCGATCTGTGTGAATAAAAAGTCACATGTAGTTGTGAATAGTTAAAATGAACTCAACCATCAGTAATACTGATATTAATTTCTTTTTCTTTCTTTGAGGTATTCTAATACCTTTATTCCCTCACTAACGGGAAATGAGTAAAATTGCTAACTCTTGATTTTCTTCATAATTTATTAAGGAAAAAGTTACTCACACATTTTGAAAATTACTGTAACACACACATCTCTCATGTCGACCAAATTATGATTTTCATCAGATATATTTATTTTTAAATTCTGCATTTTTGTTGTTGTTGTCCTCAGTCCTGAGACTGGTTTTATGCAGCTCTCCATGCTACTGTATCCTGTGCAAGCTTCTTCATCTCCCAGTACCTACTGCAACCTACATCCTTCTGAATCTGCTTAGTGTATTCCTCTCTTGGTCTCCCTCTACGATTTTTACCCTCCACACTGCCCTCCAATACTAACTTGGTGATCCCTTGATGCCTCAGAACACGTCCTACCAACGGCTCCCTTCTGTTTGTCAAGTTGTGCCACAAACTCCTCTTCTATTCAATACCTTCTCATGAGTTATGTGATCTACCCATCTAATCTTCAGCATTCTTCTGTAGCACCACATTTCGAAAGCTTCTATTCTCTTCTTCTCCAAACTATTTATTGTCCATGTTTCACTTCCATACATGGATACACTCCATACAAATACTTTCAGAAACGACTTCCTGACACCTAAATCTATACTCGATGTTAACAAATTTCTCTTCTTCAGAAACGCTTTCTTTTTCATTGCCAGTCTACATTTTATGACCTCTCTACTTCGACCATGATCAGTTATTTTGTTCCCCAAATAGCAAAACTCCTTTACTTCTTGAAGTGTCTCATTTCCTAAGCTAATTCCTTCAGCATCAAACTACTTAATTCGTCTACATTCCACTACCCTCGTTTTACTTTTGTTGATGTTCATATTACATGCTCCTTTCAAGACACTGTCCATTCAATTCAACTGCTCCTCCAAGTCCTTTGCTGTCTCTGACAGAATTACAATGTCATCGGAGAACCTCAAAGTTTTTATTCCTTCTCTATGGATTTTATTACCTACTCCGAATTTTTCTCTTGTTTCCTTTACTGCTTGATCAATATACAGATTGAATAACATCGGGGAGAGGCTACAACCCTGTCTTACTCCCTTCCCAACCAATGCTTCCCTTTCATTTCCCTAGACTTTTTTAACTGCCATCTGGTTTCTGCATAAATTGTAAATAGCCTTTCGCTCCCTGTATTTTACGCCTGCAACATTAATCTTTCTTCTAAGATAAGTCATAAGGTCAGTATTGCCTCACGTGTTCCAGTATTTCTGCGGAATCCAAACTGATCTTCCCCGAGGTCGGCTTCTACTACTTTTTCCATTCGTCTGTAAAGAATTCGAATTAGTATTTTGCAGCTGTGACTTATTAAACTGATAGTTCGGTAATTTTCACATTTGTCAACACCTGCTTTCTTTGGGATTCGAATTATTATATTCTTCTTCAAGTCTGAGGGTATTTCACCTGTTTCATACATCTTGCTCACCAGATGGTAGAGTTTTGTCAGGACTGGCTCTCCCAAAGCCATCAGTAGTTCCAATGGCATGTTGTCTACTCCATGGGCCTTGTTTGGCTCAGGTCTTTCAGTGCTCTGGCAAACTCTTCACGCAGTATAGTATCTCCCATTTCATCTTCATCTACATCCTCTTCCATTTCCATAATATTGTCCTCAAGTACATCGCCCTTGTATAGACTCTCTATATACTCCTTCCACCTTTCTGCTTTCCCTTCTTTGGTTAGAACTGGGTTTCCATCTGAGCTCTTGATATTCATACAAGTGGTTCTCGTTTCTCCAAAGCTCTCTTTCATTTTCCTGTAGGCAGTATCTATCTTACCCCTAGTGAGATAAGCCTCTACATCCTTACATTTGTCCTCTAGCCATCCCTGCTTAGTCATTTTGCACTTCCTGTCGATCTCATTTTTGAGACATTTGTATTCCTTTTTTCCTGCTTCATTTACTACGTTTTTATATTTTCTCCTTTCTTCAATTAAATTTAATATTTCCTCTGTTACCCAAGGATTACTGCTAGCCCTCGTCTTTCTACTTACTTGATCCTCAGCTGCCTTCACTACTTCATCCCTCAAAGCTACCCATTCTTCTTCTACTGTATTTCTTTCCCCCATTCCTGTCAATTGTTCCCTTATGCTCTCCCTAAAACTCTGTACAACCTCTGGTTCTTTCAGTTTATCCAGGTCCCATCTCCTTAAATTCCCACCTTTTTGCAGTTTCTTCAGTTTTAATCTGCAGCTCATAACCAATAGATTGTGGTCAGAGTCCACATCTGCCACTGGAAAAGTCTTACAATTATAACCTGGTTCCTAAATCTGTCAATACCATTATATAATCTATCTGATACCTGTTAGTATCTCCAGGGTTCTTCCATGTATACAATCTTCTTTCATGATTTTTAAATCAAGTGTTAGCTACGATTAAGTTGTGCTCTGTGCAAAATTCTACCAGGTGGCTACCTCTTTCATTTCTTAGCCCCAAGCCATATTCGCCTACTACGTTTCCTTCTCTCCCTTTTCCTACTACCGAATTCCAGTCACCCATGACTATTAAATTTTCGTCACCCTTCACTATCTGAATAATTTCTTTTATCTCATCATACATTACTTCAATTTCTTCATCATCTGCAGAGCTAGTTGGCATATAAACTTGTACTACTGTAGTAGGTGTGGTCTTCGTATCTATCTTGGCCACAATAATGCGTTCACTATGCTGTTTGTAGTAGCTTACCTGCATTCCTATTTTCCTATTCATTATTAAACCTACTCCTGCATTACCCCTATTTGATTTTGTGTTTATAACCCTGTAGTCACCTGACCAGAAGTCTTGTTCCTCCTGCCACCGAACTTCACTAATTCCCACTATATCTAACTGTAACCCATCCATTTCCCTTTTTCAATTTTCTAACTTAGCTACCTGATTAAGGGATCTGACATTCCACGCTCCGATCCGTAGAACGCCAGTTTTCTTTCTCCTGATTATGGCATCCTCTTGAGTAGTCCCCGCCCGGAGATCCGAATGGGGGACTATTTTACCTCCGGAATATATTATCCAAGAGGACGCCATCATCATTTCATCATACAGTAAAGCTGCATTCCCTAGGGAAAAATTACAGCCGTAGTTTCCCCTTGCTTTCAGCCATTCGCAGTAACAGCATAGCAAGGCCTTTTTGGTTAGTGTTACAAGGCCAGATCAGTCAATCATCCAGACTGTTGCCCTTGCAACTACTTAAAAGGCTGCTGCCTCTCTTCAGGAATCACACGTTCATCTGGTCTCTCAACAGATACCCCTCCGTTGTGGTTGTACCTACGATACGGCTATCTGTATCGCTGAGGCATGCAAGCCTCCCCACCAACGGCAAGTTCCATTTATTTAGACTGCAAATTCCGTATTAGTTTCATGTGAAGCAATAGTATAGGTTTTCTATGAGAATTATCATTGTGTTTAACTAACTTCCCACCAGATTCAGTAAGATTTGTATTTATTAATTAACACAGAATAATTTTAGGAATATTGTAAGCAATTGTTTTATTACTGGATTCAATAATTTGATCGCAAAACTTAAAATTTGTTCAGTTCAATCTTCTTGATCCATATATGATTTAACAATATATTCAGTAGTAACTTTGTTTATAATTTTATCTTCCTTTATCTGTATATTACGTTTTGTCATTGAATAAATTTTTCCAAATTTTTCAAATTATATTGAACAACAGGAACTTCTGTTGCATCCTTAGAGATAAAAAAGTTGCTAAAGCAGATTTATCTTTGTTATTTATTTGTTTCTCTTACTGGAATAATTTACCTTTATTTCAGAATAGATAAATTATTTATCAGTTGATATCATCTACTTATATATATTAATAAAATTTATGTAAATAAATGACAAATTTGGAACCAGAAATAAGAATTCCAGAAAAGAAATTGAAAAGAAAAACATGATAACTGTTACCAAATTTTATTCAGTGTCCAATAATAAAAACAAGTGGGTGTAAAAAAACTACACCAGTGATCAGAAATTTCATTCTACAACCATTATTGTGAAACTGGGATTAAATTAATCATTTACATGTTTATTCGAAAGGTTTAGGTAACCAAACTATCAAGAATTTATAAAAAAGTGTCAAAAAAATTAAAATAAAATTAATGAACAATCGCTACTTTTAATGAAAATAAGGATGAAGTTATTTTCTTGGATTAATGTGAAAACAATTCGTTTGTAGTGTTTGATGATTTCATTCTTTTGGAAACACACATGTAGTTAGAGACAATTTTACTAGAGCTGGACACAAAGGAATATATTGTTTATATTTAAGGCAAACACATTCAAAAGTAGTTAGTTACACATAATTTAAATCTTTTAGGCATTTTTAGACAGAATGTAACAAATTTAAATTATATTTAACATGAACTTGTTGGTGGTGATTTGAGATTCTATGATTTTAATTAAATGTGTAGTAAATGTTTGATTAATGGTGAATTTGGTTCTACTATTGTAGATAAGAGAAAAAAAATATGATGAAGACTATAGAGAAAAGATTAAGAATTTCTTAAACATTGAACATATTTTGTTTGATTGTTCCCACCACTGTAATTTGCTTCTGAAGCATCTCTTCTGCCAGCTGCACACTAGTAGAGAAGTTGTCAACAGTAATGTTTTTTGATGATCCTTCAATGCTTTTAGCAAGATCTTTCACCACATTCAATCCAAGATTTTTCTGAATAGGTCCATGGGGTTTCATTCCCGTGTAAACAATTCCGCCTAAAGCATATGCAGATGTAGCATGACATAACCAAAATATTTTTATGCCATGCTTGGCTGGTTTAGAGGGCATATACTGGGTGAAGGTGCATCTTCCATGGAATGGGACTAGCTGTTCGTCAACTGTGAGAGAATCATTGGGAATCATTCTATTTCTACACTTGTCAAGAAATAGTTCCCACACATAGCGAACAGCTGCAAGTTTGTCATCTGCAGATCGAGCTTCACCGGTACCCCTGTCATCAAATCTAATCATTCTCCTTATATCTTCCAATCTATTTAGTTACAGGGTGGCTTTATATGTAGGATTTGCCTTTTCATCCAAGAATAATTCTCTAATAGGGACATACCAACTCTTCTAAACACCAGAAAGCAGTAAATTACCAAGAAAACCCTCCATTTCAGCAAGCGAAACGTTTTTCCACGTTTTATCACGTAAAGCAGCCACTCTTCTGCCTTCAAAATTTGTGCAGTTGATGATTTCCTCCAGTACTTCCTTAGAGATGAAATAGTCCCAGGCATCCTTAGGTTTACAGGTTTTCAAACCACGAGGTGGACCAGGTGCCTTCTTTACGATATTATGGACAGCTTTACGAAAAGTTGCAGGAGGATCTAATATCCAAATCGTTCAATTCCGACTAATGTATGTGTGGTCTTCTATACCTTTTTGTGGTGGTTCTTCATTTCCAGACTCTGATGATGTAATATTATCGGAAGGACTGTCATCTGCCTTAGTATTCACATCTGCAGGTTCATTGGCTGATTCTTCACTACTTGCATCTTCAAAAATATTTTCTTCCTCGCAAGAATCATCTTCTTCAAACCACTGAGCCACAACACTCAAAATTAGCTGCATTTGCACGTACTGACTCTCTTGCTTTGCGTGTCGAAGCCATAGCAAAAGGCGTGTCTATCGAACAGCAGCTTGTGCAGCACTAAACGAGTCATACTCGTAACAATATGGACCTTGCAGCAACAAACAAACTACAGTAACAATGAGGCTGACAAGAGCAGCACAGGATGATAGTACTATGCAATAATAAAACATTTGTTAGCAAAAACATCAATAATACACCTACATCGCCAATATGTGAAAGTAGTGTGTATTTTTTTTAGTTATACTATTACTTCTACAGCTACTGCTGCTGTTGGCACTCCTGTTGCTGGAAATACCACTACAGTTATTGTTGAATTAATAACTGCTTCCAAATAAATGTTGAAGACAATATAGGCTAAAGAACATTTATAAATGTGTGAGGCCTTCTGAAGCCCTGCTTATGCATTCACGGTGTATGGGTAAACATACTGAATTATACAAAAAACTAAAAAAGGTATCTCGTTCAGACTTGATAGGAGGAATGTCACAGTGTTAGTGAAAGAGTACTGGAAATCAGTTTGAAATCAAACTTAAATTTACAGAATTTTTTTTAATGAAGACATGCAAGGGCCTCAGAAGCCCTGTATATGCATCCTAGGGTTAATACATGTTGGTATAACGAATTTGCCAAACAGAACGCGTTCGTAAAACCCCACTTCAAAAATCGCATTTTTTCTAACATGGAACGAACCGAAGCATTCCATCGATGGTGGTCCTCGCAAGAAAGATCTAATGAACAACATGTGATTGGGCTGACTGCAGCAACATGGTGCAAAACTAAAATGGCATATATCCGTCGAAACACCAGAGAAAATGCGCCTGATGATTCTTTGGGGGAGACATCATGTATACGACCTAGTGTGTAACGCGAGAAGCTACATGTGGCTAATCACAGATGATACTGTTGCAGTGTATAAATTGTTACAAGATGCACAAAGACATGCAAAGGATCAGAGACACGTGCAGCGGTTGGCAGTTGACTCTCAAGATTAACAAATGTAGCATATTGGGTATAAATAGGCAAAATACGCGTCATTGCATGTTCACTCTATTGTGTACGATGCACTGGAAAGATCACTTAAAACTAATAGCAGGTATGATAGGTGAAAGACAGATTTATTAGAAAAATCGTTATGAAGCCCAATCAATCGATGGCACAGTTAGTTTACGAAACCGTCATTCGACCAATGCTTGAATATTACTCGTTAGTATGGGAGTAGCACTAGGAATAATTGATAGCACATGTAGAGAAGATCCAAAGAGGAGCAACATGTCTCGAAAGAGGTTCGTTTATTAAGGGCAGAAGTGTCCATGAAGTACTCATTCAACTAGACTAACAGATGATATAACAGAGGCGTAATGAACCACTATGTGGTTTAATGTTAAAATGTCGTGGGCGTGGTTTCCTACAATAGTCAGCAAGTACATTGCTTCATAACATGAAAGTAAAATTAGAGCTGACTCGGAGGCTTAATGTTAGTTATTCTTCCTACGCGTGATTGGAAACTACATCAAGAAAGAGAGGGAAGATGGGGGATGGTGAGAGGGAAGAGGGAGCGAAAGTGGTACTCAAAGACCCTCCACCACACACTGCAACGTAACTTGTCACGAATCTCGGAATTAGGACACACAAAGGACATAGCGGCCTATAAATTTGACATCAGTAGTAAACTGCATCAAATACCAGATAAGGTCCAACAGAATCTGCTTATGTGCTTATTAAAATGTTTGGAACTGTTAGGGGGACTTATGCCGTCATACTGTTTAGAAAAAGCAAGAAGTGTAGAAGAAAGGAACCGGGAGTCAAAGAAAGAGAATTTCTGAAGAAACAGCTAGCTAGAACTGTGGAAGAATGTAGAGAAACATTGAAAATTTGTGTTGAACCGTTAGGATAATGCAAGTAACGGTTAGATGAACATAAATTACACTACAAGAAGATGCATGGTTACATACTGAAACAAAAAGTAAATGGGGTAGGAAGTTTAGGTGATGTATGCAACGCGTAAGGAAAAACATCCAAATTCGAAAAAACCTGTTGCTGCCGTTATGGATAAATTAAAAGAAAAGATATTTAAACGAAAATAAAGGTGGTTGATTTGCCGAAGAGTTCATTGCCTAACACAAAGTCACATGAGTTTTGATTAAAAAATGCAATTCACTATCCACTTACGTTCATGAAGAACTTCGATCGTGTGTTACCGACCACTTAATTGATCGCGAAGAAAAGATCTTTTGTTGTATAACTATTGGGCGGAGTTTATACGAGCATGTGCATCAAATGTAAAAGCTATCTGCAGTTCGACAAGGCATTTCTAGAGCAAAATTAAAGTCAAATAAAAATCTCATACTCGTATGGGTATTATTACCACGGAAACTATAAACCGTTAAAGAACTTCACAGAAAGGAAATGTTCCAGAAATACATCAGAAGTAATCGTATTTGCGAATACGGACAAGAATCAGCTGTATATTGGAGTGACAACAATGAAAATTTGTACCAGACCAGGACTCGGACACGGATTTCGCGAAGGGTTGCCTCGCCATAAGTCTATCTAAGCACGAATCATGGCCAGACCCAAACTTCCATACGTCGTCAACCATGTGTCTGCAACGTGCACTCGTACATTCATTGTGTGCATTCAGTACAGTGCAGACATTTTAAATGAAAGTAGGCTGATAAATACGATGCAGCAGAGCCTGTGTTCTTCATAAGTACTTTGCAAAGTTTCTTTGTACATACAAGCATCACTGAAGAAACAGGCATGGCGGCCGCTACAGCCGTTATGAAATACATGAAATGTGGACAGTCATCAGATGTATAATGGAATAACGATTGAAAATTTGTGCCAGACTGGGACTCGAACCCAAATATTCCGTTTGTCGTGAGCGGTCGTCTTGTGCGAGTACCGCTCAGGGCCAGACCCAAAGTTCTGTATGTCGTCAACCATCTGTTTATAACCAGCCCTTGTAAATTCATTATGTATGCTCCCATACAAGAAAGACATCTTAACTGAAAGTCCACTGCCCATTATCAGCGGATAAGTACGACATTGCTGTGCTTGTGTGCTTCAGAAGTATAACGCAAACTTCCTTCGAACAAGCATCCATGTGCGAGGACAGGTTGTAGACACATGGTTCACAATGTATGGAGCTTGGGGTTTGCCCATGAGTTGCTGTCGGATACTTAAATTGTAGGCTTGCGTTTGCGATGTACGGGAAATCCGGGTTCGAGTCACAGTCCAGCACAAATTTTCATTTCCATCATTCCATTATAGAGCTGATGATTATCCATGTTCACAACTGCGAACACATTTAATGTAAGACTGAAGACTGTTGAAGACTTCAACTGAGACTGGGACAAGTAAGTCGCGTCAACCATCCTCCATCCTACATCGCGGTGGCAGAGGGCGCTGGTAGTCGGAGCTGCTGAAGGCATGGCTCAGCAGTGGAGCATCAATGGATCCAACGGTTCCCTGCACGACTGCTATTAGATCTGTCCGAAACGTGCGTTTCCATTGCCAAATTTGAGAGGGGTATCGACCTATGATTCCACAGATCGTGTAACATCGTCTCCAGCCTTCATGGCATCAATTCTTCGAGACAGAGTCCAAAAATCGTTTTGAACATCCCACACAGCTATCAAACTGCATGGATGGATGACTGCCCTGTTTCACTCACTGTTCCAATGTGCCCCCATATTTCCAATTGAATTATGTTTGTGTGACTTGTAAGGCTGGCCGAGGTGCGATAGTGTACCTTAGGTTTTTCACCAGATCAGGAACGGATACATGTAGTCACGTTAACATGAGTGTTATCGTCTTGGAAAATGGCAGTGTCCACTGGACACTCATCACGAAGGTATAGGGAAAACATCATCGCTTGGACACCACGAAAGTTGAAATAAACATCTGGTTCATGGTCACGGTATTCTGAATAAGTGGTACTCAAAAATCTCCAAACCGCTGGCCGCTGTGGCCGAGTGGTTCTAGGCGCTTCGGTCCGGAACCAAGCTGCTGCTGCAGTCGTGGGTTCGAATCCTGCCTCCTGCATGGATGTGTATGATGTCCTTAGCTTAGTTAGGTTTAAGTAGTTCTACGTTATATGGGACTGATGACCTCAGATGTTAAGTAACATACTGCTTAGAGCCATTTGAACCGATCTCCAAACCGTCGCTTGAGAAACGGGAAAAATGGCGACACTTCAGCCCCACTACATTACTTCCGTCTGCCACTCTCCAGTTTCTGTGTTGTCTAGATCCCTGAGGTTTTCAGTCTTATCTTTCATTGTGAGTAACGCCATTTTGTGTGGTTCCCGACTCCATGTGTCCATTTCAGGCAAACCATTTTAGAACGTTGGTCAGAAACTTGTTGTGATGGACTTCTATTCACACAGTGTGGATTCTATTACAGAATGAAAAGTTTTTACGACACTTCACACACCATACACTTATGCAGACCATACCATTTTTGACTGGCATTAGTAGTCATCAAACAGCCAGATTATGACATATCACTTCCTATGGGAACATTTTCCTTCGTCGTAGGATCCATGGAAACTTACTAGTGTTGGTTGAAACATGTAATAATTATGGAGAGGTGCCTTGTGAATATGTGTGTATCGAAAGTTATTATTTCCAGCTGATACATTACTGTTCCATGTACCAACAATAACTAACACAAAAATATGACAATGGTATTCATATTTTCTCGTCTTCCATATCTGATGGAGTAAAGTGCTGTACTTCTGCGGACTAGAGATATTACAAAATTACCGCAAAGACTATTCACAACATATATCAATTGCCTTACAAGAATCAGTTGTAAAATTGAGTGTAAATAGTCTCACAACTTGTTAATGGCGTTCGACTTAGTGTTTCCGTTACTTTGATGAACCATGCAGCTATCGATGTTTCGCTCTTTTTCTTACAACCCAGTGTTAATACCAATTTTATTGAAGTGAAAGGCAATTGAGATAGACGCTCTGTATTAGAGAATAATTTTTGGTAACCTCTACATCTCACTAATAACTGGGACTGCTTTTGAAATGCTGCTTTTTCTTAACTGCAACACACTGGCACTTAACTCAATGGAATGAGAATTTAGTAATTAATGTAAGTGGGCTATTGTTATGACATTAACGTGATCAGATGAAAAAGTTGAGTTATGATGAAAATTCCACTTCATCAAGGCCTTACAAGCTAAAGTAGCAGTTCCTTATCAGCTAGATCTGCGTGTCTTCAGTGTTCACATCCAATGGAACAGACAGCTGCCATCTACACAATGCCACCAACTGTTGCACTAAGCAAGTAAATAATGTGAAATTAAACACTTCTTTCAGAGTTGTATGAGCGAACCTTCTATGATCTGTGGTTGAAGAAATAACATTTAATTCTAAGATGATACATGTAAAATTCTTCAAGGGCAGAGTGGTGATTTATAGTCTTTGGCAGATCATGGGAATTGTTCCAAGGTGCTGTATGGAGATGAACTGCAGCAAAATACTGCAGAGAGGTTAGGACAATTTCTGACAGCATCGTGACTCTGGTTCTTGCTGAGTGGCAGTACATTTATTATAGATTTGTACATGGCGTTTGACAACCATTATAGCAGTATTTCGAAAGAAATAGTATTCACTGAATTCTTGATGAAAACTGTTTTCCATCTCCTATTCTGCAGCGCTTTTTTCATGTGGCTCACAAAACAAACTGAAATATTTCACTGCACTGTGTTGACGGTACGCTATGTGTGAAAAGCGTTTACACTTCAAAGAAATCTGGAGCTTATATCGTGACCATTCTTACTATAACTGCAGGAAGCACTGTAGTCGCAACACAAATATATCTTGGCAACGGATACAGGAGGTTCACTATAACACAGTTAATACCGTCATACAATATGTTCTGTGCCATCATGCTGACTTCTCAGTTCGTCTGCTGGAGCTGTGGTCACGCTTCAGAGGTGTGTGGGACAGCCCACGTTTTCTCAGCTGATACTGCGCTGGCAGAAGAAAAAAAATGGTGGAGATGTGTCTGCGCGGCTGCAGCGGCCTCAGCACGCCCACCTGGTGTTGCAGCGTGCAGCAGAGCTGCTGCAGGCGCACGTGTCACCGGCGGTCACCTTCCACCTGATGTACAGTGTTGTCGGCATCATTTATAGCGGTTACGAGCTGCTCGCAGTGTCGGAGGCACAAAATCAGGCAGAACGTATGAAAATCTCTCGCTCCACAAGTTACTCTTTGTGTTAGCTGGTTCAGCATTTGTTCGACCTGGTTGCACTGACAATGTCGTGTTCCATACTGGAAGACGAAGAGATACAGGTATCGGTGCTGCTCCGCCGACCTGCGGGAATTGAAGAAACAGTTCCTGAGGTGGAGGCTTTCTTACAGCAGATAAAGCATGGACAATCAATATGTCTCGATGCATCTGGACTGCTGCCCATTTACAGAAGGCTGTTCGTTTCTGCTGTTGCTGCTGCCACCACATACCTATTTGTACTAGGTCAGTTCAGTCGTCGGTGAATAACACATATTAACTATAAATTTAATTTATGGCTGTATTAGTTGGCCTAACCCTCGAATATAAGCAACTGCCCACTTTATATTTTTATCATAATTCGTCATAGGAGAAGAATCTAACAGCTAGAAGATTTCTAAGTAAGTATTGACAAAGTGGTCATTAAAGGACAATGAAAGCTTTTTACACTTACAGTAAAACTCATATCAGGATTGATTTTACTGGCAGCAGTCGATTTTGACAGTAATCATACCTCCTCAGTTACACATCGTGTACCACTGGTATTGTAGACGTAACTGTGCCTATCAGCATCATCATTATCATCGTGATTATTCGATGACCACTCCTAAATAAAAGTCTCTTCTAGATGTTTCCAACATACTTGTCTTCATTTACAGTGTACACGTTTCTCCAACATTTTTTAAAATGTCGTTTACCAAGCCATTCACTCATCATCCATAGTCTTATCTCTTGGGCTCTGGCAAAGAACTTCAGCTCTCCATCAGTCTGCTTACCTGGATAAAAATCCCACTTAAATTTATTACATTGTCATTGTGATTATTACTGCATCTGCATATAAAACATTTTTTATGTTTCATTTGTTTGTTATTCTATCTCACTTCATAATTTTCAACATACATCACTCCATTCCTCACTTAGCAACCATTTATTTTTAAATATTTTTCACATTTAAATTAATCCCTTACCACCACAAAAAATCTATAATATATACTGATTGTAAATTTTCTCTAAAAATATTAAATAATGGTGAACCTAAGTCATTAACAACATGAAGTTCATAGGGCACATAGTCAATGAATAAAAATTTGGACAAATCTAAACAAGCACCTCACTAAGTGAATAGATAAAAAATGCAAGTGTTCTTACAAACATTAATTAATGGTAAAGAACATCAAGGGAATTGTAGTAAACCCAGCCATCATAGTTGGAACCATCATCTCGTTAAGGTGAGAAATCAGTTTATAAAAAGTGATATCATACATCCATTGACATGTAATAATAACTCGTCTATAAAGAAAAAGCGAATGTGAGACACTAGAACGAAAAAGCAAAACGCTAAAAGAAAAACCAGAACAAAACGGAGCTACCAAGGTGAATTATAGCAAACACCAGTCACTCAGCACACTTAGGCCGAGGCGGTGAAGATAAGTGTGTGTGCACTGTGTACACTCTACTTCACTGCCTCGATCCACATGTCCATTGTGGCGAACGGTTGCTGCGGGTCCCCACCATGGCACTCTGTTGCACTGACTTTGTGGTAAGCCTTTTGCTTCTTTCCTCAATGATACATTCGTTTTGGTCTGATGCCTCACCTTCACTCTGTGGTTTGTTTATTTCTTGTTGTTCAGATATGCATCTCTTCATGGGGCTATAGTCCATGAAACCAGTAGTTCCTTAATAGATCTAGTTCAAAATGCAGCTGTTTGCTGAGTTCTTGCTATAAATTGTACTACATCAGCTGCGGGTGCCCAGACCACAGACTTGTTTGTTATTTCATTTTATTTGGAAATCTATCTTCGAATTGGCTGTATTAAGTATGTCCACTTTCCGTTGAAGTTTATTCACACTAGAGGCAAACAGTACTATGTCAGCTACTTGTTCTATCAAAAAGTGTTCATTCCCCATTTTCACAGTTCAAGGACCTTGAAAAACCCCAATACGACTGCCTCTTTACCATAGCTACAGGAGAGGTATGTGAGTAATAGGTCACTATTGGTTTTAAAAACAGATTCAAAACTTTTATAACCGTATTTCTACGAGATATTTGACGTCTTTCTCCGATTAGCTTCAAAGTCACTTATTTCACCAGTTCTCTGTCACACTGTTCCACTCACAACACTATACTTAGTGTACATGTCATCTGTTACGCCAAGCCAACGTGGAACGACTATGCTGGAGCAGTGTTCCTGTACAGGTCGTAGAACCTTTGTCTTCCATACAAATCTTATAGTCATCGAGTACCTTAGCAAGTAACGAAGTCAGTCTCTTCCAATATCCATTAGCCAATTTATTTAACCTTTAAAAGTATTTATGATGAATGGTAATGGCTTGACATTGTCTCACAAGATGATCATAGAATTTATGAACATATCATTGTGGCATATCCCTGACGGAATGTGTTAGCTATGTTGTGGGGTACACAATGTATCAATATAAGATTTTCTATGAATAATATACCAGTTAGTTACTTTTATATAGGGGCAATAAATACATTATAGTAACTATTGCAGTATGTAAAAGTAGGCATTATGTAATATGCTATGTTACATTTTGCATTTCGTTCAAATGAATAGAGTAATTGTTTTCACATCTCTTTCACATTGTCGATCGCGGCTTTTAGAGGAGAAAAAAATTTTGTTTCTATAGATTTTTCGTTGTTGTAAAAAGATTAATGAAAAATTTATAGATAAACCTTTCAAATTATTCAGGAATTCTGTAGAATATTTTGAACAAGGAACTACAATTGAACAAGTATTGATTTAAGCAATTGTATGTTATTTTGGTTAAGAGACTTTTAAGAGGAGAACAAATGAAAACAATGTTCCACAAAAGCACGAGATTCTGCTCCATATAAAGTGCAGTAATGTTTAGTTAACTAGTTAGAGGTCAGTTGTCATTAACACTATACAGTCAGTTCAGTGCAAGCACAAAAGATAAGTAATAAGTGACGATAAAAAACATGTAATTACTTACATCTCTAGTTTTGCAATGATTTGTGTGTAGTGCCATTTAGTACATACATCATTGTAAATACGCCTACCGCTAATGTGAAAACTAATATTACCCTATTCTTTCGCGTCTCATCAGCTAATTCCCACATTGCACATCCACCCAACCACACATGCATGCACACACACACACACACACACACACACACACACACACACACACACACACACACACACACACACACACACACGCACACACACATACACACTCGTTCACACTCGCGCACACTCGCGCACTCAAGCACATGCATTTAGCTGACATCAAGGCTGCAGTATCTCCGACTTTCAGTTAAATTCTCTCCCAGCTGTGCTACTGAAAGACTGAGTCAGCTTCAATCCATAATGAAGGAGACATTGAGCACAGGTAGATGTATGCAGATACATACTGACCATCACTGATCTTGAAGGAATTATTTTCCAGTAATATCATTCGTTCATTGAACGAATTTTGTAGAATGAAGCAGGTGTTTTACTATTCACTCATTTTATCATTTAGTATTACCTAAATAATCCACAACTGTGTTTCATGAATTATTTAAGAGGTATCTTTGACCTGCCATTTTCAGTATTTTGCTTTTCTTTATCTCTTTATTCTCGCTGCTATATTTATTTTATAGTTTGTTTCACCGGTAGAAAATATTCTTTAATATTCTGGTCTATTTTTTCTTCATAAATGTAAGTTAATCCTCGCTAATGTTCCATGGTCATGGACAGCGCTGTCAATGTAATAATTACAAAAATGTATTTTAGTTTGAATAATTCATTGGTTACTGTCCCATAGAAGGCCCTGATAAAACCAGAAACTTTTTAATTGCATTTTTAAAACTGGTGCAATTACTGGTTTGGTTCTATATCTTATACCCGATTTCACCAGTTTGATAACTGTGTCCCTGTTTTGTATATTTGATGCATAATAACCGACTCAACGACTAATAATTGAACATACACATGAACAGTGTGTAACCCCCAGACATTTTCGACAATGGATATATATCTCAGTCTGTAGTATACAAATTAAACTCTTTCTTCTAGTAACTTAATGTACCTACATCACTGATGCATGACTAATGTAAGTTATATTTTACTACCTACAAATCTTTCATTGTAAGTGATAAACCTTTAGAAAGTCTATCTCACTATGTTCTTCTTTTCTATTTTGGAACTGAGATACTTAAATATGTCTAGACTTTGTAATATCTATGGCTGGTGGATGTTGCTACTGATATGGGTACTGTTGGTAATGTCTACAGAAAATTCGCTTTTAACAGTACACTGAGCTTAGAAAGTCATTTCCTGTATTCTCCACATAATTCTTCCCCGTTCTGGTTTGATAGTACTCTTGATAAATCTTATGCTTTATATTTTTGAAACGTGATTTCTGTTCATATGCAGTTTTGCGCACTTTTACAGAGCATGTTTTACTCTTTTTACATGTGTGAAATGATGGTACTGGCTCAGGCCCTCTACAGATATAGCTACAACAGCTTTTCCTACGTATATTTGTAAATGTCAGCCCTATTTTCTTAAATATTACAGAAGAAAACTCTGTACATTATAACAAAAAAGATCTCGCACAAATTTTAAGATTTTTTTACTGTAATATGACAGAATATTCTTCACTTTATGGTTTAGATGAGCTATTACATCCAAAGTCTACATACTTGAAGAAAGTTTTCTGTTATTGTACAGTGTAAGTATCTGCTTCATTACGGTGTATCAGGTTGAATGACTAGATGGTGCATACATAATTTTACATTTGACATTACGTCAGCTTGTGATTTGATTGTTTGTGTCATAGAACAACACATTATAGTAATAGAATACCTCTACACCTTTGATGTCTATTATAACAAAGTTTCTTTTTAAAAGATATACTGCTTTTTATATTTTTTCGCTTTTAAAAATAATAGCAATGTGTATATTGTTTCATACTTTGTGCATTTTGGGGATAATATTTCATTTGCCTTATTGATTAAGTATCTAAGCCAACTGTGCTACTATACATATTCTCTCTATCAATACAGAATTGTAGGGGTTGGATAAAATATTGTTGGTAGATTGATTTCTTAAATCTAATTGGTCAGTCAAGATAGAGTCCGGCTTGTTATGGATGTTGTTGTTAATTTCTTCGCCTTCCAACAATTATATATGTGTCTATACGCTGTTCTGAATGTTTTTCTGAGAATGTGAGATGTGGCAGTGGTATGGCTGTCCACTGTCCACATTCATTGCACTCAAAGTCCAAGATTGAATATGTTAACTTAACAGAAGAAGCACTGAGAATGTATAAGAATATTTAGTTTTATATATAATTATATTAGATAAGTGGAGCACAAGATACTCGCCTTTTAAATCAACTTGTCTATCTCAATTCACAAGTGATAGAAGCAAGTTGTCTCCGCCAGTGACATGGAGTGTGGTGGTGTTCATCGAGAAACTCAAGCGTAATGAGCTGCATGTGAAGCCACCACTTCTGGATAGTACAAAGGCTCCCAGGTGGATACAAGATGTGTCACAAATCAAAAATACTGCGTAGTTTGCAGCAGTGGGTACCCCTTCTTTTCGATGGCTTGGACGAGTCCATACTAGTAAAAAAAAGGCTGAGGCCAAGTAGCGCCTGATAATATTACAGGTTGTGACAGTAAGGACACAAGTAAAATTCTGGCAGATACCCCTCTGTTACGGACTTAGTTAGAGGTATTCTAACATCAAAAACGTTCACAATGTTTAATGGTGGCAGCGTCATATCAGTTTCGCCTGGTGGAGCAGCAAATGGAATGATGTGCTATTGTTCCAGGAAAACGCGGCTGTGGTCTGAACCTAGCAGATGTATCAATAGGCGATTCAGTAGTTACGGCAAGAAAAACTTTGTCTTTTCGCATATTATACAAACAATGTTACCGAAAGTTTAAAAGCGTGGGAAGTCAATTTGTTTAGTGATTATAAGTGCTTTTGCTGGTGACGTGTGCTCAGAGACTTAGATAACGTCAGACTTAGACAATGCACAAAATTTTCGCTAGTCGCGACGTCACTGCATGACGCATGCACTTCCAGTGTACAAGGTGTCATTCTGGTGCATTCAGAATCAGGCAAGACATGAGCCGCTATTTCTGCAACACTTATTTCTAAGACACTACAAGTGCCACATCAATGCCATTGGGGCACAGTTCGTACACGATATGCCATGAAAGTCAAATCAGGTCACACTTGTCCGGAACTGCCAGCTTTTCTCTTACAGAACCAAGAGATCTGCATGCTGATAGCCGCATGTGGAAGACTTTCCGAGACAGATCCATCCCCCCCCCCCCCCCACCCAAGCGTCGCCAGCTACATCCAGCCTGTGATGAACCAATGGAAGTGCACATCTTGCCTCCCGCCTGAGACCAGCCTGGAGACATCGAAATGGTGAACACTTGAGCAGCCACACCCTCAGCGTGGTCTCCCATGGTGGGTCACGCGAATGTCAGGGGAAGTAACATACGTGCACCCACCAAACACGAATTCTGACAAGCAGGAGAGGAAGATACTTCAGCAGCTTTCCATCCCTTATCCCTCCAGGGTAAAGATGTTGAGTACTTACCAAACAAGAGATACACAACAGTACTGCGAGAGGCCAACACTAAACTTACACAGAAACATGCCTTGTGCCTCTCAGTTCCATCCAGCATCCTCTCACAAACTTGACCAATTCCTGATTACGCGCCACTTCCTGCAACTCATTGTATACGTCAGCCGATAGTGTGGACAGTTTGCTAAGGAAGCGCTGCCAACTGTGGACTAAATTGTTTCATCGTCGTGCAGGCAGACATGGAAATTCTTCCTCCAATAGACACCAAAACAGGACACGCTGCGGACACTCACGCAGTTTCATGCCAGCACTCAGACAGTTCGATTCAGTTCAGTGCCTACAGCCAGCTATGTGAAATACTACATACTCAGAAGACTACTGCTGTGGCCGCTCACTTCATATATCGTAGCGCCTACTACATTGGCATCCCACTTCACGTCCAACCAACACGGAATTCCAGCATCACCGGGCGTATATTCACCAGGAAAACCTACGTCACCTGTGTTGTCAACACAAATACTTACTGGCGGCCACAACACAACACCACATCATGTCGCCACCTACGGCTGTCAGGGAACGCTACCAGTTCGTAGAGCCATCAGAACAACTTCACCTGAGTTCCCCACTAGCCCAGGAACTACTTTCATACGTCAGGCACATGATCGCAAATAGGTGCGGAAGATACATCCGCCAAACGGGCTTTATAGGGGGGCGCACTGCCGGCAAAGGACAGTTCGACGCACCACTTGGAAGTATACAGAGCTGCCACGCAGGCAGCCACGGCCAGACGCACCATCCAGCTGGCCGATCTCTTGCAGATGGAATGGGTGTGGTCGACAAACATCTTGAAATTGTAGAATTGTTTTATTGTGATCTCTCTCCCCGTGAAGAGACAGGTCTTTTCCATTCGTATTTGTTATTTTATATTTGTGACGATCTGCAGTTGGGGTCGAGTCTGATGTTCTTTTGGGAACTGTATTACTGTTTCGTTTTGGTGAATCCAATAAATTGTTTTCGGAGTTCTGTATTCCGCATTTCCATTCTGCTAGCGCAGATACTTCAACTACCTTCCGACTATGCAGTCGCTACTTATGGAGAACGAGGACCTTTAGCAGAGCGTCTGCACAGTTTGTCAGTTATAGTGACGATATTATAGACTGCCGAGAGAAAGCAATTTCTTTAGACACCATTGTAATACACTCCTGGAAATTGAAATAAGAACACCGTGAATTCATTGTCCCAGGAAGGGGAAACTTTATTGGCACATTCCTGGGGTCAGATACGTCACATGATCACACTGACAGAACCACAGGCATATCGACACAGGCAACAGAGCATGCACAATTTCAGCACTAGTACAGTGTACATCTACCTTTCGCAGCAATGCAGGCTGCTATTCTCCCATGGAGACGATCGTAGAGATGCTGGATGTAGTCCTGCGGAACGGCTTGCCATGCCATTTCCACCTGGCGCCTCAGTTGGACCAGCGTTCGTGCTGGACGTGCAGACCGCGTGAGACGACGCTTCATCCAATCCCAAACATGCTCAATGGGGGACAGATCCGGAGATCTTGCTGGCCAGGGTAGTTGACTTACACCTTCTAGAGCACGTTGGGTGGCACGGAATACATGAGGACGTGCATTGTCCTCTTGGAACAGCAAGTTCCCTTGCCGGTCTAGGAATGGTAGAACGATGGGTTCGATGACGGTTTGGATGTACCGTGCACTATTCAGTGTCCCCTCGACGATCACCAGAGGTGTACGGACAGTGTAGGAGATCGCTCCCCACACCATGATGCCGGGTGTTGGCCCTGTGTGTCTCGTTCGTATGCAGTCCTGATTGTAGCGCTCACCTGCACGGCGCCAAACACGCATACGACCATCATTGGCACCAAGGCAGAAGCGACTCTCATCGCTGAAGACGACACGTCTCCATTCGTCCCTCCATTCACGCCTGTCGCGACACCACTGGAGGTGGGCTGCACGATGTTGGGGCGTGAGCGGAAGACGGCCTAACGGTGTGCGGGACCGTAGCCCAGCTTCATGGAGACGGTTGCGAATGGTCCTCGCCCATACCCCAGGAGCAACAGTGTCCCTAATTTGCTGGGAAGTGGCGGTGCGGTCCCCTACGGCACTGCGTAGGATCCTACGGTCTTGGCGTGCATCCGTGCGTCGCTGTGGTCCGGTCCCAGGTCGACGGGCACGTGCACCTACCGCCGACCACTGGCGACAACATCGATGTACTGTGGAGACCTCACGCCCCACGTGTTGAGCAATTCGGCGGTACGTCCACACGGCCTCCCGCATGCCCACTATACGCCCTCGCTCAAAGTCCGTCAACTGCACATACGGTTCACGTCCACGCTGTCGCGGCATGCTACCAGTGTTAAAGACTGCGACGGAGCTCCGTATGCCACGGCAAACTGGCTGACACTGACGGCGGCGGTGCACAAATGCTGTGCAGTTAGCGCCATTCGACGGCCAACACCGCGGTTCCTGGTGTGTCCGCTGTGCCGTGCGTGTGATCATTGGTTGTACAGCCCTCTCGCAGTGTCCGGAGCAAGTATGATGGGTCTGACACACCGGTGTCAATGTGTTCTTTTTTCCATTTGCAGGTGTGTAGGTTTAGAACATAAAGTGCAATGTCTCAAATTGAAACAAAACGGAATACCATGTTGTAGCATGATATTAAAAATATTATTTCTTATTTCTCACTGTGATGCTGCATCCCCGTTACAAATAGCCCTGTCGAACAGGTGCTGAATTAGATACTAATACCATGTATGTTTGGGCTGAACTAATAGTAGCATTTGGTTACTACGTTCACAATAGTGATATAGCTGCTATAGATGTCACTTATGACAGCTGTTATTATATTTATGTCCCTACACAAGAATATCTTATTTTTGGGAGCTGAGTCTTTGTCCAGTACGCAATTTAGTTTATTAAACACCATGCCTCTACTCGCAAGTTACAAGGAGTGTAGACACACTACCACTAGGTGATTAGGGCATTCAAAGAACGAGTTATTTGAACACAGTGATGCTCCATGTCCGCCACATGGTTCATGAAAGACAAATTCGTGTTGTTATACTGCCAAAACGTTGATTACGTCGCTACTAGTTTCTGAAACTTACGAGTACATGGATCACCTTCTGCCACTGGTCAAAATTTTTTTTACAGAATTTCACTTCCTGATGCATTGCAAATTGTTGCTTTAATATTAGGTAAAACTCCCAGGCATCTATGTATTGTCACTATGTATCAATAATACACTTTCGCTATCTGGACACATCTGCACGTTAGATGGGCAAGTTGGAAAATACGTCTCTTGTATGACACTCTTAAGCTATTCGTAATTTGCCCATATCGCTAACCTGCCTAAAAGGTCGTTCGTGAATAGATTAATACCTTACTAACTTTGAGTGTTGAATATTATTTAGTAGATTCACTATATAGCTCTACTTATAGCGAACTGAATGGCCACAAACAATTTGAGAACCGCTGTGTTGTTCGTCTCATATTCCTGTTTTGATTTTTTCTAAAACAGAAAAAAGTCTTGCACCAAAGTATTTTTCTGTGTCTGTTTAGAAAACCACACACTACGTTTTCACTAATCGGCTCAACCAAATCTCGCTTCCAAGTGTTTGCTCCCGTCGTTGGTCGTTGAAATACACTTAAGAAAGAACAACACAATTTACGCTAAAAGGTTTGAATGTGGCTTCTATTTACTAGGAAGGTACCTATAGAAACCACAGACTACATGAAGCTTCTGACACAGACTTACTGATTTACACATGTAGGGCCACAATAACATCGTTACTAGATTAGTTCTTTTCAATATGATTTTTTCATGACTTCTTCAGAGATGAGGGCAGTGAAACTGACATAAGAAACTAGAACCAGCTCATCATCAGCGACATCTGTTATATCACGTTTCCGTTTCGACACATATCATACAGAGTGACACAAGAGATTCTCAGTATTCAGTAGAGGTCTTTAACTTATTCTTTTTAGAACAACTTTCACCCTCTTCGTCAAGAGCAAAACCATTGTCGGCGCAGCAAGCCGTTGAGCATGACAACGAGGCGAACTGGTACACTTATTCACAGTCATGTCCTTAATTTACTCCTTATGCAGAGAATGAAGGCTGTTCTCGTAAAATTCATTACAGACACCAACACATCGTTACAATATGGTATGTGTCAAAAAGGGTTCTGTATAATGAGGAAGTCATCGTTGATGGCAGTTTCTCTGAAATCAGATCTGAAAGCTGATAAAGCCCACAAAGATGGGCCTTTAATGTGTTTTTGTGCTTAGATCATTCTGTTTCACGCTGATCAGCAACGTGGATATACCTAAAACCTCTGTTTTTAGTTTTGTATGAGTTTCTTCTTCTTCTTCTTCTTCTTCTTCTTCTTCTTCCTGTTCTTTGTCTTGTATTTTATTCAGTATGAGCAATTGACACGATCATTTAATGAGTGTGTGTGTGCTTTGTTTTATAGAAAGCGGAAAGGTGGTAATGGGCTGAATACGTAGATGCCACCATCTGTTCTCAGTATCATCATATCGGCTGTGTGAGCCCACAAAGTCTTCATCACGTTCAGTACAAGTTTTGAGTTATCATCCCTCATCATATTTACTAATTATCTTCAGAATGTTTGAATGCGGTGAAGACAAAGCATGCAAATAAGCTTGACCCTCATTTTATCGCTTATTCAGCATCGAGAAATGCTGTCAGTTGATTAATAATATAACCCGTTTCCGCAGAGGAGGTGATGACGTCTGAGATGTTTATGGATTGATTTGATGCACTCAGGAAAGTTATCAGCTAATGGAATTGACAACTATCGATTACATGCATAATACAACTCTAGTTATTGTAGCGGATACTAATTGAGACAGTTGTGGGGCAAACGCTTTTCCTCTTGATGAAAGTCAAAACTGAAAATTAAAGGATTCTTTAGACAGTCGCTACGCCAAAGACCCAATGTACATCTAACTCGGTAACCCACTTTACAGAGTGTGACACTGAAATGTGGGGAATTTCCAGTAGTTACTATAGCTGCAAAAATACAGTAACGACTTTCGTTTTTCTGTTGCCAACTCTCGTCGTATGAAAGTTTTATGTTCTGCTAGACATTCATCATCTAGATGGAAGACATATCATTCAGCATCAGTACAGAGCTCATTTATAGGCTATGGCAGCTTATGGGAATTGCACCGTGGCAAAGGAAGAAATGCAGGGATTGTGCTTGCAGCAACAAGAACGTTTTGGAAAAGTTTACGAAGTACATGTGCATGTCATCATTTTGGCTTGTCGTCACAGTTAATTTGAGTATTTTGGATGTTTACATACCTTCAGGAATGTTGTATTCAATTGTTCCGAAAATGACCACGGTAATCGATGTTACATTTAAACTCATTTTCACACTACGTTTGAGTAGTGGCTTTTTGTGTTGCTCCTACAACAGACTAAAACATTTCAACACTTTCCTGGATGCACTGGATCGGGCTGATAGTATACTGTTGCCAAGCACCACTGTCGATTGCAGAACGTTCGGGACACTTCTACTGATGTCTGGTTCGTGTCTAATACTGGCCACTACTGTGTCTACATTGATGGGTTTAGACGAGAGATTTGGAAGTTTTTTACTACCAGAAACAGTAATAGTTACAATCGAAGCAATATGTAATTTTGCACTGACGCTGCAGTTCGTGGTGTTAGTACTGGAGCTGTGGTCGCGACACAGGACCGTGAACACCTTGCTCGTGTCGTCGCTAAGCTGTGTGGGGGAGCCCAGTCTGTCCAGGTTCGTGCTGGGCTGGACGGAGATTGCTCCAGGAGGAGAGCTGGCCGGCAGGCTGCGCCGCCTGCAGGAGGTCCACCTGGTGCTGCAGCGCGCTGCGGACGCGCTGCAGGCGCACGTGTCGCCTACAGTCACCTTCCACGTGATGACCTGTGTCATGGGCAACATTTACAGTGGCTACGAGCTTCTGATAATTCTGACGTCACCAACGAAAGTGGATAAAATGCTAATGTTCGGATCAGTAAGTTATGTTCTGTGTTGGCTCATACGACACGTACTAGAACTGTCGGCAATGACGCTGGCGTGTTCGGCGCTGGGGGACGAGGCGGCAGCTGCGGAGGTTCTGCTCCGGAGGGCAGCGAGCATGGCGGGGGCGGCGCCGGAGGTGGAGGCCGTGCTGAGGCACGTGGAGCGGGCGCCGCCCCCGCGCTTCACGGCCTCCGGACTGTTCCCCATCGACAAGAGGCTGCTGGTGTCTGCCCTCTCGGCCACCGCCACGTACCTCATCATAGCTGGGCAGCTCAGTCTCCGGTGAGCTTATATGTGAGCATTCAAGGTGTCTTGTAGTTCAATCACAAATCTGTATGCTCCTAATATAATGTGAGACGTCCCAGCTTTGTGTCATTTAGTGGTCTGCGCAAAAATTACATCTGATGTTTGCTACTATATAATTAGTTAGTGGACATGTGACCTGACACAAATTAGAGTATAAGAGGTTAGTGATTTTGCACAAAGTGTGGGAGGCCATTGCTTCACCAAAGCAAGTACCCCAAAACTGAATAGCAGTGGTATTGTTCAAGGTAGAGAATGTTGACAAGGCAGAAGATTGTTTCTGAAAGCCTGAGACAAACAATTTATTTTAGTGACCGAAATATTCAGTTCATAACTGGTGGTGTAATATGTGCTGCCTCACTGTAACACAAATTGCAAACCGGTCGCTGTGGCCGAGCGGTTCTAGGTGCTTTAGTCCGGAACCGTGCTGCTGCTACGGTCGCAGATTCTAATCCTGCCTCGGGCATGGATGTGTGTGATGTCCTTAGGTTAGTTAGGTTTAAGTAGTCCTAAGTCTACGCGACTGATCTTAAGTCCCATAGTGCTTACAGCCATTTTTGAACAAATTTCAATAATTAGACAATATTAAATGCGGTTATTAGTAGCTGAATTGCGAGAGGGGAAACGCATTCCTACTTACATTTTACATTTCGTGCTACTGCAATAATAAAACGTCTACAGCACTCAGAGGCCACATGAGATGTAAACACAATTCCCTGACCCACAAGTCATGCAGACTTGACATCATTTGACCGTATTTTGGTAATACCAAAAATCCTGTAGCACCATCTTGTCTTCAGTCATTTACTTACTCGTATAACAGTTCCGATTCACTTAAAATTATTCTTCCTGAGGGTGTCAGTTTCATTACCCACTAGCGTCCAAGCTTGTATGATCTTTTCCAAACTGCTGACATGTAATGCATTCTAAGACAAAAAAGAAAGAACGAGGAATAGCGAAGGAATTATTGGAAAATGATGCAGATCGGTAGATGTGATATAACCGTACAAACAAACAAATTATTAAAATATTAGAAAAATTACATGTTTCACCTAGGAGAAAGTGCTCCACAAATGTGGTAATCAATAACTCGTTGGTCCGCCTCTTGCCCTTACGCAAGCAGATATGTGGCTTGACATTGATTGAGTTTCTGGATGTCTTCCTGAGGAATGTCGTGCCAACTGGTGCATTACATCTTCCAAACCCTGTGATGGATGGAGGGCCTGCGCATAATGGTCAAAACGTTCTCAATTGGGGTGAGATCCAAAGACCGTGCTGGCCAAAGCAGGGTTTGGAAGGCCCGATGACAAGTAACGGAAACACTCGCAATGTGCAGGTGGGCGAAGTCTTGCTGAAATGTAAGCCCAGAAAGGCTTGCCCTGATGGGCAACGAAACAGGGCGTAGATTATTGTTGAGATACTGCTGTGCTGCAAGGGTGCCCGATATGACAGTCAAAGGGGATGACGAGAAATGGCACTTCAGACCGCTGCTCGTAGCTGTCGGACCATATGGCTGGCGTCAGTGTGGTTGCCAACCGACCGATGTCAGAAACCTCTCCAGACAATTCTTCGCTGGTCATCGGCGCTCATTTAGATGCAGGACTGATCACTGAAGACTCTTCTACTCCAGTCGATGAGATTTCAGGCTGAAGACATCTCTTGAGTCGTCCCGAACAGCAGTGGGATACCAACCTGACTGTCACTTGCTATACTGCCCGACAACCAGGAGTCATGATACAGGGTGCTCGGTTATTTCATAGCAGGACCCCTGGTTGTCATTCGCTGCTCCCTAACAACGTAGGTCGACGATATTCAGCTCCTCATTTTGTTACCCTTCATTGCAAGTACATCGTAGACTTACATTTCGGCAAGGAATGCCCACCTGCAATCGGCGAGAGTCCCTAATGCTTGGCTCTGTGCTTGCCAAACCCTGCCACAGCCATCAAGATTACCGGATCTGTCGCCAGCTGAGAAGTTTTGGGGCATTATGGGCAGAGGTCTGCAACCAGCTCGGAACTCTCATGATCTAACGAGCCAATTGTACGTAATTTGGCATATCCCTCAGGGGGACCTCCAATGCAAAGCCGATAACTGCTTGCATATATGACAGAGGAAAACCAACAGGTTATTGACTTGCTCAATTTTTGAAGATTTTTCTCTTGAATAAATCATCCAGTTTTTCAAAAATCGTAATCACTGGATTGTCTGTACACTTACTACACGTACATGGGTTTTTGTCCCATTCCGTTCATTCCTACGTCGTGCGTCTTTTATTCTACTCAGAGACTGTACCTGTAGACGTAATTGAGCTTAACGTATGTTATCGAAAATTTGACGCATAAGCAGATCCATTAAACGATAGAGATTTGCCTTCCTGCTGAAAGTAAGAGGTAATATTAGCAACTACCAGAATAGGAAAACAAAAATATCTATGCATGTAATAGATTTCCATATATCAATACTATTGTAACAGTGAATGACAATTATCACTAACAAGTGCATACTACTGTATTCACAGCCTTAGTATGTGTGTGCATTCGGTGGCAATAGGGACAAACAAAGACGACTCACTGCCTCACATATAACAGGACGATTTTCACTATCAGTCTTTGTCATGTGACAATTCAATCAGTTTAAAGAAACGATAATCTGAGCACTGCTGCATATGTAAACAGCAAAGGTATCTCTGAATAAGGAGATATTTATACACCATTTAACGTTATGTAGTTTATAAATTCAGATTATAGCGCTGACATTACCAAATGAAATACAAGGTTAAATTTACTGTTGTTGCTATATTTCTGCTTAATGTGCAGATTATTCTCAGTACATTGATTCAATCCAGTACATTTTTATGCAGATTTAATCCGATGTAGTAGGAAACTTGTAACATGCACTGACATGTGATATGAGCTCTCCCTGCTCATTTACTTTCTGTAAGCTTCGTTTACATCGAATATGAAGTATATTGTCTTTTGTATGTTCAGAGAAGATAATAAATAATAGCAATTAAATAAATTATTCGATGAAGGTAATGGAATTTAAGAGGAGCATATCACATCAGATACATTGAATGAGATTCCTAGCAGCCACTGGTGATTAGCGCACTGGACGTCTCGTGTTAAGAGGAAGCGGAATGTAAGTTGTGAGTTCAGCAGTTGGCGAGTTCTAGCGACAAAAAGAAGGAGCAGTAGATCTGATTTTAAACATACTACTTGGTGACGAACAGAGGTAAGTGCATTTCCTTCTTGTACTCATTTCGTTATGGCAATGGCAGTGCACAGTGATAAATATCGGTGGTATGTGGACTCTTTACTTGAAATTTTTTTAGAAGATCAGAGTTTCAGGAACTGTTGTGAGTAAAATCAACAAACAAAATATATCTGTTAAAAATGGGGATTGAGTAGGTGAATAAGTTATTTTGGAGCTGCCAAAAACCAGTTTCACACTTACTACAGTTCCTGAAATATTCACTTGTGGTTGTTGAGCGTATCAAGACCCTTCGTGACAATTGTGACTGGAAAAACGAAAGCCAACTTGTTGTTATGTTCAGACTAAAGGCTATGAACAGTACAGGAATTAATACATTTAAACAAGAGTAATAAGGTTTTCTGAATTATAACAAGAAAGCAAAGCATCGCTGCCAACGAGAAATACATCTACCAGAACATTGAGAAAAGTCAGTCGCTAACACTTCAACGCAGCTGAAACACTGAAACGGAACATCATGAACACAGAGAAGGGATACACAGCATTTAGTGGATGATTTTGATCAGAAAGGAAACAAAATTTTTTTATGACGAGGTAATCAACATAACCCTTGATTTTGCTGAGCACATCTGAGTCCACCGTCACTGAATTAGCATAGCAAATCATGCATCCAGAGAGCTGTTCGAAACTACTTTGTTCCAAAGGTACAGCACATGAGGTGTAAGAACCTTATGGACACACTGTGTTTCTTTCCACCAATATACAATCCATTTTATATAAAACTGACTTACGAAGGGAGAACAAGAGCAGCCATCAGCGCCATTCAGGGTGATTCAGCTGCCCCTATCAATGGGTTTTATGTAGCCCGCAACATCTTCAAATACCACACACAAATTGTCATATTCTCTTGCTCGCTATGTGCAAACTAAGGATCCTACAGAAAAAAACGACAGGATGTTTTTGAAGGAAATTTAATGAATTTAAATTTTACACTGGGAAACTTTCTCAGTGGAGGCCACAGTTATCGATTTATTCGAGAGAATCACATTTGAAGGTAACGTTTGTACGTTTTTCTCAAATAGTTCTAACACTGTAGCCTGGAGCCAAAACGTATCCCAGTACAGGGAGCGAGGATTACGGGTTACATGAAACCCATAGGTAGACGCAGCTCAGTCACACTGTATAAGTTCAGTATAAAGGATGTGATGGAGAGCCATTCTTCTTTTCTGAAACAGACTGGGTCAGAAGGGTTCCTGCTTCATGGCTTCACACAGAAAGACCCACTTATTAGCCGACACCGGCCTAGGATTGTGAAAGTTGAATTGTGCGTTTCTTCCGATAATATAAATAAATTCTCTACTTATTTTCTGGTTGTAAATACGAGGCTGTTGGGTTTTCGTGATAGTAAAAATGGATTATGTAGCCAAAGGAGATAAACACAACTTCCCATAATATGTCCCAGAACGTGGACGAAAGTGATCGCTACTCGTTTCGTGTCGCAACCAACAAAACTCAGGTCGTTCATATGTTGACATTGTTCAGCACATTGATCCAGCTGGTCCCCCACCCACTGCTCGTCCGTCTCTGGCATGCCAACTCTCCTCTCCAGGCCATCTTTGCTTTCCATCTCCCCACCTAATGCAGCCTTCCACAGTCACACACTCAAGTCTACAATACTTGGGCGATATCTTCCAAAGCCTCCATACACAGGCAGACCAGTTAGGCGACTCGATCACCCTGTGGGTCTGCCCAATCCTTTCGCCTGTGTGTGGGTGTAGGTTTTGCAATTGGATCCATGCTCTGGGTTCATTGGTGTGTTCGGCGCATTTATACCTGCAAGCCCCAACCGCTGCCTACCTGCACACATCCATAAGTTCAGTGATACAGCGTCCACCAAGCACCCGCCTGTCTCCACACACAGTTGGAGAGGTCAATAAGCAGGTTGATGCGTCAGTCGGCCTGTGAATTGGCACCTTACGGGTATGCTTTACCTACTTATCTCCTGTGGCAAGAGTGATCAATATTCAACCAAAATCACAAAGACAGCTGTGTAATGCGAAATCGAACACTAGATGTCATGAGAAGCAGACTCGTCACTATAATAGGAAAAGAGGAGTAATATGTAGCCATTAGGGAAGTAGCGACAGCAAAATGGGTTGGTCAGGAGAGTACAGTGGCTATTCATTGTAAGTGACATGGGCAACACATTCAACAGGGATATGGCATCCCTTGTGAAATGGAGCAGGACGACGCTTGGTAAATGACTGTGAGGTGGAAATGCGAAGGAACAACCACAGGTAAATCACCACTGGGTAGACGTCATGTACCGACAGTGAACGTCGAGGACTAGGAAGGGTGATTGTAAAAAATAGGATGATATTAGCGGAGGGAGCCACTATTTGGTCCCAGAGTGTCACCAGCATTCCAGCTCGCACAATTACTGCGCGTAGGGAGTTGATAAGTTGGGCGCAGTGGTCGGGCAGCTTCTTAAAAGGCATTTCAGAGGCGGTAAAGAGCGACGCCAGTGGACAGTGGATGACTGAAAACCAGTGATGAATCACACCGTATCTTGTAGAAATCCCATGGAAGTGTTTGGGTTTACTTACTGCCACGAGGGCGTTACCGCGTCATGTGCAGTGTCAACAGTGAAGTACAGAGGAAGCGGTGTTCTGAGTGTGGAGGAGTTTTTCATGGTTAGGATGTGGTCCCCTTAGTGCCCTTAAGTAAACTTAGAATGTGAAAGGATATGAACACATTTTACAGCATTCAGTACTGTGTGACGCAGAGGACCGATGATCGATTGTATCACACTGACAGTGCAACCAGTCATTAAGGAGCATCTATGAAGCAATGGGTTTTGGGCAATAACGATTCTGAAACGGATTGGCGTGCCCTGATTCCCGATCTGAACCCAATGCACCACTTTTGGGTAAGTTAGAATACTGATTTCACTCCAGACTCCAGCGTCTTACATTATTACCTTCTCTTGTTTCAGCCTCTGAGTAAGATTGGGCTACCATTCCTCCACAGACATTCGTGCTACCTCACTGAAAGTGCCCGCAGAAGAGTACAAGCCGTCGTAAGGCGAATGGTGGGCATATCCCATATACAAGTCTACTAATAGGTGACCGAATACTTTTTATCAGATAGTGTATAGGAGGTGATCTGTGCAAAATTGGAGGAAAATTACACTCGTATACTGCAATTCAAATACCAGGAACCTGGGAAATAGGTTAGGTAAGGAAAGCTTGGGAAGAAGATGTAAGCAAAGACGTATCAATACACAGTTGTGTTATCGCTTAATTACCGCACGTGACCTTGGCTGTGCCTCGATCTGTATGTCTGAGGTACTAAAAAACTAATTATGAAAAAAGTTTGCAGAAAAGAATTAACATATTGCTTAACCCATCTGTTACATGAGCTGCAAGACCGATAGTGTCCTTGCGTTTTGTTCTTATTATTTTAGGAATCATTGAAAAAGTACGTATTTCTCTACACATTCATGAAAGACAATATACATGTTGCTGAACTGACCTAGGAAATTTCCTTATTGTCTGTGGCTCCACAAGGCAAGCTGTATTACGTTAAGAAGGAAGAGTGTTTTGACTGTAGTTTGGCCTTGACATTGCTGATTCACCTTTGTTTTTTTGCTCTACATCAACTGTGACGCCCATCAAATTAGTGAAACTTGTTTGCGTGGTTTGTTTTAAGACCAAACACCGTCTGCGCTGCGCACGAGTTCGAAGTAGTCGATGATCTGATAATCGTCGTTCTCGCCACAACGCCTGCATGAGAAAATTAATTGGTCTAGCTTAGTTCCGTCTCACTTACAAGTAATTATTATGAATTCCCAATTTCTCCTGCAGAAACTTTATTTCTTTATACACTGCGGATATATATGTAAGTCTGTTACTTTGACAATAAGACAGCTTAAGAGTTTTTAAATAACTGTTACTCTTTAAAGTTGTGTCAATGTTCAGAGAAATGATTTTCTAATTTTTAACATATTATTACTTACCAACTAAATTTACCTACATATCAAGTTCACTATCTAATAGGAACCCACTCGAGCTTTTTTTCAGTTACTACTACTTTCAGAGGTTACATGGTTACATGTGTTAATCATTTAATCGTAAGTGTTATTGCAACTGCTAAGAAGGTATTCCTTTTTAATTTACAACA
Source organism: Schistocerca gregaria (assembly GCF_023897955.1). Taxonomy (NCBI): domain Eukaryota; kingdom Metazoa; phylum Arthropoda; class Insecta; order Orthoptera; family Acrididae; genus Schistocerca; species Schistocerca gregaria. Next base: position 513,001,087 of record NC_064921.1, on the reverse strand, counting down.
ACTGAATTTAACTGATTAAAGGTGAGAAAGGAAGGAATTACTGTGCAACTGTTCCCGTTTAAAAAATACTTATCCTTATCGAATGTTTAATCAAAATTCATATGAGGCCATTTTGTGGCCTATATGACAGTGACGCAATAATCACAGTTTTCTGCGTTTTCTGTACCTTTCTTCTCTCCTGTAACTCTATACGTGTTTAACGATCTCACTGATTCCTTTTGTGTCTTTATGAATGTCAGATATCTATAAGAGTCACACCACCACTCCTTGCACAATGTGAGATTAATGTAACCAGCTAGGAGGATCGACATAACCTTCTGCATCACGGAAGTTCCTAGTCAATGGCTGTGGTACATTTCTTGGATGTCAGATTCCAGATGAACTGATGAACGATCTTGCCAAACATGTAACGCTGTCGTCAATATGATTAACCCTCAAGACGAGACAATACCCTTAGTTTTATGTGTACTATTTCAGAAATTTTACATGAACATTCCAAATGTTTCAATAATTGTTGGATTATTGATAAAGGAAGCTGATCACCAAACATTTCTCTGTGTCACTTTTTACACTAAACGGAAGATGTATATTTTTTCACAGGAAAAAGGACCGCTTTTTGCAGTTTCATGAAGAAGTAGCTGACGGACCATATACTAGGGACCTCAGAAAGTAAGTTACCCGTGTCGTTCCACATTAACATTATTTCCGAAGAAGTGAGGCACGATGTCAGAAGGATAGAGCACGTTCCGGGCATCCTGCGTAACAGAGTTGTACTTCAGTACTGAGAACATTTACGTCACACTGTGATAGTGGAATCGCTCGGAAACTGGAAACGCACTCAAAAGCTGAAGTTCACGTTCAGTATGTTTCTTGTGGAGAAAACGTCTAAACTGGGCGTAACCTCACAGTGAAATTCTTGTGGTAAGTGGAGCAAACGCACAAAGTCGCCTTAATTCAATAGTGCCAACAACTGGATCCAGGCATCACAGAGAGTAGTAATACAGATCGGGGAGAGAGGCCATCGACATTCAAATGGACCACAGAAAACAATGCCCAGGAATCTACTAACTGATTCTAAACAATCGCAGATTTTCCGACCGTGAAAAAGTTCACACTGTAACTCTCGAATTTCTCCATGGGCAAGGAACGGATTTCTGTCGTCGAGGAATTCAGTGACTGTTAGAATATTTCTATCGCTGTTTTCGGTGTCTCTGTGACTACGATGAAAAGCATTATCATGTACTGGTGTCACTTCGAGGTGTAGTGCAAGGTTCTATGAAAGTTACACGACTTGCCACAATAATGTGAATTACGCACATATGAAAAAAATTTTGCTTCAAGAAGCGATAATAAAATATGGTTTTGTGTTACTTATATAAATACATTTATGTAATTCTGTTGTCAGTTTATAAATAAAATCCATCAAGGGAATCGCTGACAACATGTCATTTCAGTACTGATGTAACGTATCTACATACCCTAATACTCCGGTGACTCACAACACCTCTTTTTTTAAATTTAGTATATTAGTCGTATTTTGTAACAATATCTCAGTTACCACCAATATACTCTTCTCATTCGTTAAATCTGTACTCACGACTGAGAAGAATGTACTATATTATATGTCACCACTCAGAAATAGGATTAAAACTTTAACATACTAACATACTGCATTGATCTAGTGCTGGCTTATCGGTAATGTCAGTTGATGGAACTTTCACGTAAATGTTAAAACCTGGACAGTTTTCAATATTGTAGCACGATGATTCAAAAGAGGCTATGTAGTTATCTGTCAGTATTGTCAATCTCGATGTTGCTAAATGTCAACATAAATATTTGGGCGTACTATGTAGAACAGAGTGAAGAAAGAAACTGGAGTGCTTCGATTGTCAATTAACACGAAAGAAGATGAAAGTCATGATAACTGACAGAAATGAGTCATTAACAGCTGGTAATGCGCTGTCAGAATATGAAGAATTTAATAACTGGGCCCAGTGTTTCAGAAAGAGGGTGGCTCTGCACTAGAAATACGCTCTTGGATTGTTTCGGGTAAGGTTGCTGCATCGAAACTGACTCAGATTTGGAAGTAATGAGCCCTAAACAAGCATACTGAATCGATAGCGCTGAATTCTCTGGTGTATTCAGTTTTCCTTTATGACGCTGAAACGTGGACAATAACTGAAGGGGACCGCAAAATAATCGATGCTTTTGAAACGTGGACATATGGGAGGTTTCTGGAAATATCATGGATGAACAGATGGACAAATAAGTCAATCCTTAAGGAAATCACTGTGGAGAAGAGGTTTTCCAATATTTTTTGCCAGTGAATCACATAATTCGACGACGGTACGATAACTTAGAAAAGATCATCATCCAAGGCAAAGTCGAAGGAAAAGGTTACCAAGAAGACCAGTGAGACAATGGGTGGGCCAGGTAACGCAGAAGACTGGGAAAAATAGATAGACTGTTAAGAGGATTGTGTGATGGGTCATCAACTTTTTGCTAAGAAAGACAGATTGTTGATCATGACATACAAAGCAAAGCGACTTACTGTAATGACTAAAAAATAACTTTTGTACTGTTGAATGCAGCATTTATTTTTTTGTCATTACATATTATGTTATGCTGGTCATTTACCAGCTACTCAGTTACTGAGTTGATAGATTTTAGTTGGTTGCTCCATGTACTGGGTGATGATGAGGATATGCTCGATCCATGCACTACATACACATCAGAGATGTTTTGAACATTCTCGTTGTCACGTTTACCTTTATTAGCAGGGAGCACAGTGGTTTCAGCAATAGTAGCTCCCGGTAACAGTTGATGGAGATTTGTAATAATGACAGCGTTAGCTGTGTTCTTCACCATATAATGTGATATCCTAGTAACGCTACAGCCTAACGTAAGAGCGCTGGAACTGTGGTTGTGATTTAGAATCCTGAACGGACTGCTAGTGGAGACTCTGTAATAAGTGGGACAGTTACAGCTTTGTCATCTGCTGCTGGGCTGGAAGCAGAAAGGAGATGACGGACTTCGGCTGCCAGGATGCTCTGGCTGCAGTGCGTCCATCTGGTGTGGCGGTGTGCTGCTGAGTTGCTGCAGGCGGACGTGACGTCAGTCACCTGTCATGTGATGTGCACTGTCTTGGGGGTCATTTAAAGTTGATATAATCTGTTAATGACATAGCCATTTCGAATACATATCAGTAACTGCGTCAGCTAGTTCAGCCGGTAAGCCAAGTGTTCGATCTGCTAATGCTGAATTTTCCGTATTCCATAAGGGAATGTCTCTGTCCTTGAGACAGAGAAGTTGCTGTCTATACATCAACACGGCTTTAGAAAGCATCGCTCCTGCGAAACGCAACTCGCTCTTTTTTCACATGATATCTTGCGATCCATGGATGAAGAGTATCAGACGGTTGCCATATTCCTTGACTTCCGGAAAGCGTTTGACTCGGGGCCCCACTGCAGACTCCTAACTAAGGTACGAGCATATGGGATTGGTTCCCAAATATGTGAGAGGCTCGAAGACTTCTTATGTAATAGAACCCAGTACGTTGTCCTCGATGGTGACTGTTCATCGGAGGTAAGGGTATCATCTGGAGTGCCCCCAGGAAAGTGTGGTACGTCCGCTGCTGCTTTCTAACTACATAAATGATCTTTTGGATAGGGTGGATAGCAATGTGCGGCTGTTTGCTGATGATGCTGTGGTGTACGGGAAGGTGTCGTCGTTGAGTGACTGTAGGAGGATACAAGATGACTTGGACAGGATTTGTGATTGGTGTAAAGAATGGCAGCTAACTCTAAATATAGATAAATGTTAATTAATGCAGATAAATAGGAAAAAGAATCCCGTAATGTTTGAATACTCCATTAGTAGTGTAGCGCTTGACACAGTCACGTCGATGAAATATATGGGTGTAACATTGCGGAGCGGTATGAAGTGGGACAAACATGTAATGGCAGTTGTGGGGAAGGCGGATAGTCGTCTTCGGTTTACTGGTAGAATTTTGGAAAGATGTGGTTCATCTGTAAAGGAGACCGCTTATAAAACACTAATACCTCCTATTCTGGAGTATTGCTCGAACGCATGGGATCCCTATCAGGTCGGATTGAGGGAGGACATAGAAGCAATTCAGAGGCGGGCTGCTAGATTTGTTACTGGTAGGTTTGATCATCACGCGAGTGTTACGGAAATGGTTCAGGAACTCGGGTGGGAGTCTCTAGAGGAAAGGAGGCGTTCTTTTCGTGAGTCGCTACTGAGGAAATTTAGAGAACCAGTATTTGAGGCTCACTGCAGTACAGTTTTACTGCCGGCAACTTACATTTCGCGGAAAGACCACAAAGATAAGATAAGAGAGATTAGGGCTCGTACAGATGCATATAGGGAGTCATTTTTCCCTCATTCTGTTTGGGAGTGGAACTGCGAGAGAAGATGTTAGTTGTGGTACGAGGTACCCTCCGCCACGCACCGTATGTTGGATTGCGGAGTATAGATGTAGATGTAGGTGTAGGGAAGAAGAGGAGAGACTGGAAGTACTGTTGCTATGCTAGGCTCTTACATTAACATTAACCAAACGAGAAAAATAAGACCGGATTGCAAAGAAGAATGACAGCACAAAATACACCATACATTGGCAAAATTTCACTTAGTAGCCATGGAGATACTTATCTGTTACACACTGTACAGTCAATTAATGTGACAGCGTCTCAAAAGCATGAATAATCACCTTTTGCAGAACGGAACAGTGCAAGTCACGCAGAAATAGAGTCAGTGAGATTCTGGAAAGCACAGACAGGGATGTGGAGGCATATCGACTCCAATGGTTTGGCCAGATGCGTTATGTCTTTCGGCTGAGGATCCATGGAGTGAACAGCCCAAATATACTCCGTTCGAAGCGTTTGTGTCCAAGGGATATGGTAAACTCATCCCGTTGATCTTCAAGCCATTCATGTACTGTGTAAACGGTGTGACAAGATCCAGTGTCCTGTTGTTAGATGGCATGGTTCTTAGGAAAATCAAACTGCATGTAAAGTTGGACATGGGCACCAAGGAGAGTTGCACATTTCTGTTGACCCATTGTGCATTAAAAGATGACAAGATCCTCCAGGGCACGTCACAAAAACACTCAACAGGCCGACGATTCTTGAAGAATGTTCGTTTTTCAATGCTTTACACCATACACACTAATGACTATCTGCCCCATGGATCATAAAGCATGACTCATCTGAAAAGGCCACCTGTCGCCACTCAGCGGATGTTCAGTTGTGTTACTGATGGCTTATAATTTCCACTCATCATTAATAATGGATAGCAGTCAAGAGTTCCACATGTGTTTGCCCGTATGCATCCCAGCAGCTGTCACTCAGCCCCATCATTTATGGCCTGTGGTGAACCATAATTGGCTTGGCCCCATTTTTGGATACCACCATTTTGCCATGCACTCTATACTTTAACCAAAGCAGCATGTGAACATTTTCCAAACATAGCCATTTTGGAAATACTTCCACCTTTGGCCTGAAAGGCTATGTTCATTCCTTTTTGGATGTCAAACAAATCACTCCATTTCCACACTATGACAAGGACTGAACTGTTGTTAACATCTCCCGAAAATGTTTTACATACTCTCCACTACTATAACTACCACCTATCTTCAGCGAGGCGTTATTGCACATTGATGTCGAATACAGGCAATGGTAACATTAATGTGTCTGAACCATGTAAGGCTGTGTGTGTGTGTGTGTGTGTGTGTGTGTGTGTGTGTGTGTGTATTGTGTGTTTGTATTGTGTGTGTGTGTGTGTGTGTGTGTGTGTGTGTGTGTATGTCAGAGATCTCCTCCCAAACCCTTAGATCGATTTCTACCAAATTTAGCATAGAAACGGCTTGTACAAAACTTTAAGTTTTATAATCTCCTAGCTCCAATAGGAATAGAGATACTGTCAAAAAATTTATTTTTCCTGCACCTGGTGTATAGGCTCCCTTCATGATATTCATGTGGTGCAGGAACAGTATCAACCTTCCAAGTTAACCTTTGATGGGCAGCCTACATCTTAGGAGCAAGAAACATTTTCCAGGCTCCAACATGTAGCCTACCCTTCATGAGAGATGCTGTGTTGGAATAGTAGCCTGGCCTGTTTTATTATCCTGTTTCACACGGCGACCTGTACTTCAAGGGCAAATATATTATTTTGACGTGCCTGATGTGTAGCGTGTACTGTGACAGGTATTTTGTCAGATCATATGGGCCTACTTTACTGAATGGTGTTACTGGGGTTACAGGTGCCAACGAGCAAGGCTGGGAACAGGTTGAGATGCATAGAGGAGGCGATGGACAGAGCGAGGGGGTGAGGAAATGGATAGAAAGAGGAAAAGAGGGGGAGATGCTGGAGACAGGTGGAAGGTGTAAAGCTCTAGCACGTAGGTAAAAAAAGAATGAGGGGGTGCTGGAAATTCAAAATCAGAGGGGAAGGAGGGGAGATAATGGACAAAGAGAGAGGATAATGACAGAGATATGAGAGAATGAGGTGGACTGACAGAGGGCAGAAGAAGAAGAAAATGGTTCAAATGGCTCTGAGCACTATGGGACTTAACATCTATGGTCATCAGTCCCCTAGAACTTAGAACTACTTAAACCTAACTAACCTAAGGACATCACACACATCCATGCCCAAGGCAGAATTCTAACCTGCGACCGTAGCGGTCACGCGGTTCCAGACTGAAGCGCCTAGAACCGCAGGGCCACACCGGCCGGCAGAAGAAGACACAGGTGGGAGGAAAAGTTTTCGGTATATGTGTCAAATGTATACATGGACAAGGATATTGGGGGCAAGATAATCAACAGCAAAGTTAGGTCCTACGTTTGATCAAAAATTCTGGCTTTAGTTCAGATTGTCAACTACTGATGAATGCCAAATGATAACATTTCCGAATCTGCTCTATAACTTTTGCATACTAGTGAGTGAACTCTGTCCGCAGCTCGTGGTCGTGCCGTAGCGTTCTCGCTTCCCGCGCCTGGGTTCCCGGGTTCGATTCCCTGCGAGGTCAGGGATGTTCTCTGCCTCGTGATGACTGGGTGTTGTGTGATGTGCTTGCGTTAGTTAAGTTTAACTAGTTCTAAGTTCTAGAGGACTGATGACCATAGATGTTAAGTCCCATAGTGCTCAGAGCCACTTGAACCATTTTTTTAGTGAACTCTATTCCGATCTTAGGTTCATTTGCTCTGTGCTAGTGACGCTTTCATCAGCAATCTTCGTCAAATTCACAATATCCATTGATACTGAAGCTACAACTACACAACTTAAGCACAGAAATGTCTCCATTAGTAACGCTTGCTTTCAGATTTGTGTTTACAGTGGACACAACAATATCATATAGTAATTAGTCAAGCCGTCCCTTCAGTAAATAATAACTACTAGCACAACGAGAACACTCTCTTCTGCTTGCACTGGCTCCTGAAAAGTGATCTGCTGCCTTTATTACATCGTTCACATCAACCGATTAACAAGCCTGGAAAGGACAGAATCTCGCATTTGGCATACCCTGCTGAGAATTCGATAACACACAGTACCGTCTGATCGCATTCAGAAATTTAGTAGATAGTATGCAGAGGTATGCAAATATTAGCTTCACGATAATTGTAGAAACGGATAATACGAACAACATAGTAGATTTTTTTTCAGCTATAATATCCAACAAACAGACACTGTCCGAGCAGGCCTCGAAGGCTCAGTGGTAATGACCAGCCACCGTTTCATCTTCAGCACTTACGCGCCACCGGTTACGGATACAGAGGGACATGTTGTCAACACACCACTCTCCTGGCCGTTGATAGTTCTTTTGACCAGTGCAGAAACTTGTCAATCAAGTAACTCCTCGACTTGCCTCATAAGGGCTGATTGCACCCATCTTGCCGACAGCACTCGGCAGACTTGGACGGTGATCCATCCGAGTGCTAGCCAAGCCCGGCAGTGCTTAATTTCAGTGATATGACGAGAATCCGTGTTACCACTGCGGTAAGGCCGTTGGCCGTAATGTAAGACAGTAAGCATAAAAATAACAGTACATGTACTCCGTATTTTCAGTTTGTATTCCATTGTACATGAATGTTTATGTTTGGCTAAGGTAACAACTCAACCTGTCGATCTAAATACGGCATTCGCCAGCACTGTCATACTTTGGAAGGGTATAGTAACTCTAAAGTGAATTGGACTACCCTCAGGAAACTGAGGATATGACTTCAGCTGAAGAAACAGGTGCCTGTGAGTGGGTCGATATGCTTCTTCAAAACGGCATCCCTTCGAAACATTTGCAAGGAACAAAGAGGAAAATCGCATCTGTTGACTCTGTCGCAGATATATTAAGAGCGGCGCTTGCAAATGACCTGTTACAGGTGCTACAGTCAGCCCTCTCTGTGCATCCCTCTTTAGTAAATGTCAGACTGGACACTAGAGATGGGCAAACTCGTTCATCCTTGGGAACTAGTTCACTGCTGGTCGTTCTATTTTGGGAACCGTTCATTTTTACTCGTTCACCGTTCATTTGTGCTTGGTATTTGGTTCTTATGAAAAACTGAAAACTAGTAGTGTAGGTTACTGAAGGATGGAGGGCACCAAGAGGGGGCACTTGCCTCCCCCCTGGAATATAGAGTTTTTATTCATTACAGAATTCTTACACACTTTTAGAAGTAGTTTCTGTGATTCTATAGAACCTCTGGTTTAGCGAAACGTAGCGTTGTGTGGCTGATCGCAGGGAAATAATACAGGGTGGCGCACGGAAAACAGGGTCCGAGTACGGACTGCTCGCCAATTACGGACGATGTGTTGCCCGTTACGAGCACATACAACAAACAGACAAATATGAAAATCTCACGCGACGAGCGTGGGCTATAGCTTATGTATTCTTGTAAACCTATTGGTGGCTGTTTTCTAACTTAATAGACCACAAGTGTCTTCTATAAAATTCTCCGTTTCGACTTCCACTACATAGCTATGCTACGTTGTAAACAATAATCGTTTACAACCTATATATATACTTCAAGTTGTCTCTGAGTTCGTAGGCGAAGTAGAGACTTTATGGAATCATAAAATGAAATGTTCTCTCATCATACTAGCGACACGCGCTTAGTAAAAATTAGGTTTTTATGTTGCATTATTAAAGTTAATGCAGCAATAATAATAATAATAATAATAATAATAATTAAGTTCGCCGTAATAAAGATTTTGGTCTGAAAGCTCCTTCTCAACAAATGTTTTTGAGATAATAAGTAAATACGAATTTATGGCAATCTTTATTTTCAAATGGAGAGGCACCGCTTTCCCTACTGAGCCAAAATGACCCACAACCCACTTTTTTTTTTTTCAAAGAAACCTAACTGGCAGGTAATGCAAATTGGAAATAACCTAACATAAAAATAATTAGAGCCTTCCTAAAAGTAATGTTCTGTACATGAAAGATACAGGAAAATCGTTTTATACGAGTTTTCTTACAGTAAAAATTAAGCAAATTATTGAAAGTTAGTTGCTAAATCAAGTCGATGAAACCAAAAAATATATGAATAACAAAAAAACTTGCCTTGTTATAAGTATGTCTTCTGCTGTTTATCGATATAATGAAGTGTGCTGATGTGCCCTTTTGTTACCTGAAAAGACGTATCTATTACATACGACATTATTTTTATGTAATTTATGTAACTATAAAATGCTTTTTGATTGCCGGTCGTGAACGCTGAATGGCCAGAACCAAGTGCAAGAACAGTTTGGAACACATGTAAGATGGGCGAGCGCAGTGAACGAAACGAACAACTGGATACTGAACTAACAAGGAGCAGTCGGCAGTGGAACTCAGACAGGTTTTCATGCGAAGAACGGCGAGTGCGGCCGAGGGAGACCGAGACTGAGACGAGAACGCGACCGAGGCTGGAACGAGAACTGCCCAAGTGACCGCCGCGACCGAAGTGAACTAGAACCGATGGTACCTCGTTCCCGGGAACTATAAGTAGACCGCCGCGACCGAAGTGAACTGTGAACCGATCGGTCCTCGTTCCAGGGAATTATAAGTAGACCGCCGCGACCGATGTGAACTATGAACCGATCGTTCCTTGGAATTCGTTCCTCGGTCCTTTCGTTCATCTTGGTGAACCGTTCCTTTGCACCCGTTCGTTCGCAAACTACACATCTCTACTGGACACAGAGGGTACGATACCGCTGCGTGTGGAAACAGCACACAGTTGCGACGCAGTGGTGCGTGTGCTCCTGGATCCCGGCGCAGAGGACAACGCGGAAACCAGCCGTGGCTACACGTCGCTGCACACGGCGGCAGCACTCGACGTCAAGCGCGTCGTGTGCATTCTTGTGGCCCACAGGGCGAACATCTGGGATACGACGATGTGGGAGGAGTTCTGTGCAACTGGCAAGGGACAATAGTATCTGGACGTTGCCAGATCATTAGAATTCCACGGTGCAAAGTAGAACAAGCGTCTATGGGGCTTTATACTGGCATGAGAGGCAGGCGATGTGGAGGCCATGCGACGGCTACTACCACTAGATCCCCAGTCGGAGCTTGGTGAGTAGACACACCTGTACTGGACAACTTTAAGGAGCACCACGACGCTGGTGTGCACGCCCCTCGCTGCAGTGACTGACCCGAACGTGAGCGACAGCCAGAGCCACACGCCACTGCACATCGCACCCGCCAAGCAGCGCCCTGTATTCAGCGGTGCTCAAATCGCCGTCGGCGCCGACATCGACACCGCTGACTCCAACGTATGCACGGCGCTCCACTACGCGGTGAGTACGGGGAACATCCCTTCTGTCCGGCTGCTGAGGGAGCCCGGAGCTCGGCACGACGCGCACTACAGCAGCGGAGAAAGCCCGCTGCACTGCGCCGTCTCCAGGGGATCGCTGGAAGCAGTCTCAGCACTTCTGGAGCAGGGCGCTACTAGGAACGCCGTGCGACCTCGCGCGGAGGTTCGGCTACATCGGCCTGCGGCGGCTTCTGCGACTCACGCCTCCAGGGACGACAAAGAAGCTGTTGGGCGACAACCACAGTAACTTGCAAAAGCTGCTTAGGTACACCAATACGCTGCCGTTGCTGTTCTTCTCAATATACTGACTCATTACGAATGGTAAACAAGCCTATTTGGCTGGTCCCGGCGGAGGTTCTACATCTACATCTACATCCATACTCCGCAAGCCACCTGACGGTGTGTGGCGGAGGGTACCCTGAGTACCTCTATCGGTTCTCCCTTCTATTCCAGTCTCGTATTGTACGTGGAAAGAAGGATTGTCGGTATGCTTCTGTGTGGGCTCTAATCTCTCTAATTTTATCCTCATGTTCTCTTCGCGAGATATACGTAGGAGGGAGCAATATACTGCTTGACTCTTCGGTGAAGGTATGTTCTCGAAACTTTAACAAAAGCCCGTACCGAGCTACTGAGCGTCTCTCCTGCAGAGTCTTCCACTGGAGTTTATCTATCATCTCCGTAACGCTTTCGCAATTACTAAATGATCCTGTAACGAAGCGCGCTGCTCTCCGTTGGATCTTCTCTATCTCTTCTATCAACGCTACCTCCCTCGGGCATGGGTGTGTGTGTTTGTCCTTAGGATAATTTAGGTTAAGTAGTGTGTAAGCTTAGGGACTGATGACCGTAGCAGTTAAGTCCCATCAGATTTCACACACATCTGAACATTTTTTCTGGTAAGCAAGCTTCGTTGTTGAACCAGCGAAGTGACTGTCTAAGTGGTAATGTACAAAGTCACAAATTACATTGAATAATTTTACACAGAGAACAAACTATAGTTGCTCTACTCAAATATTCTAACTAATACAAGTAGTTCGACTTTGGAAAACGACACATACCATGCAGGGTGAATATTTAGTTCCATTTAAGGAGTGCGTAGATTGACTCTCTACTCCGTCACATGCTACTGAACTGCATAAATGATGGCCTAGGTCGCTGCTCCTTCAACTACTCAGTAGTCCAATGCACACCACATAAATATTTGTATGCCCTTCGGTTTTAATTTATGTGTTTACAAGGTTTATTAGCAGCTCTCTTTGCCACTCGTAATACTCATGGGGGAAAACGGTTGCCGTTAGTAGCAGAAACACACTGCTAGCTGACTATCACTCACTCAATTAGGATTAATTTCAACATTTCATGGTAGTTACGTGCGTATCTTTCGATATCGGAGTTCATTCCTAGTGTGTTTCACTGACATTTTATTGTGCTTTTGCTTTTGACATTGTCACAAGCCTGTGGACATTGAGGTAAAAAAAGTCTCGGGATACCTCCTAATATCGTGTCGGATCTGCTTTTGTCTGGTGTAGCGCAGCAACTCGACGTAGCAAAGATTCAACATATCAGCGGAAGTCCCTTGCAGAAATATTGAGCCATGCTGTCTCTATAGACGTCCATAACCGTGGAAGTATTGGCAGTGCAGGACTTTGTGTACGAACTGACCTCTGGATCTCGCCCTATAAATGCTCTATGTGGGTTACGTCGGCGATATGGGCGGAGAAAATAATTCGCTTATGTTCTTAACACAAACTGCGAACTACTGTGGCACGGTGACATGGCGCCTTATAAGCCATACAAATTAGATCGTTGTTTGGAAACATTAGGTCCATGAAGAGCTTTAAATGGTCTCCAACATGAACACATCCAGTCACCCTGATCGGGTCAGTTGCACTACACGACGCAGTCCATTCCATGTAAACACAGCCCACACCATTCTGGAACCATCACCAACTTGCACAGGGCCTTGGTATCAATCCGGGTCCATGGCTTCTTGGGGCCTGTGCCAAGCTTGAACCCTACCATCAGCTCTTACCAACTGAAATCGGGACTCGTCTGACTTGTCCACGGTTTTCCTGTAGTCTAAGGTCCAAACCATATGCTCACAAGCCTACGAGAGGTGCTACAGGCGATGTCCCGCTGTTAGCACTGACACTTGCATCAGTCGTGTGCTGCCATAGCTCATTATCGCCAGATTCCGCCGCACTGTTCACTCGTCTGTCTGCTGTTAAATCACGCAGTGTTGCTTCTCTGTTAGCACTGACAACTCTAAGCAAACGCATCTGCTCTCGGTCGTTAAGTGAAGACCATCGGGTAATCCGTTGTACATTCTGAGAGGTAATGCTTGAAATATTGAATTCCCTAACGATTTCCGAAATGGAATGTCCCATGCGTATAGCACCAACTATCATTCCGCGTTCAGAGCCTATTGACTCACGTCGTGCGTTTATAATGGCGTAAGCAACGTTTTCACACGAATCACCTGAGTACAAATGACAACTCTGTCAATGTACTGCGTTTTTTATATCTTGGGTATGCGATATTAACACCATCTGTACATGTGCAAACCGCTGTCCCATGATTTTTGTCATCTCACTTTTTGTGGATGTGGATAACTGCATTTGTATTGTATATTCTAACTGGCGCTGTAGCCATCCTTAAGCTGAAGAGCCTGACAACTCATAAGCAGAAGGTGCAAGTCTACATCTACATCTACATGACTACTCTGCAATTCACATTTAAGTGCTTGGCAGAGGATTCATCGAACCACAATCATACTATCTCTCTACTATTCCACTCCCGAACAGCGAGCGGGAAAAACGAACACCTAAACCTTTCTGTTCGAGCTCTGATTTCTCTTATTTTATTTTGATGATCATTCCTACCTATGTAGGTTGGGCTCAACAAAATATTTTCGCATTCGGAAGAGAAAGTTGGTGACTGAAATTTCGTAAAAAGGTCTCGCCGCGACGAAAAACGTCTATGCTGTAATGACTTCCATCCCAACTCGTGTATCATATCTGCCACACTCTCTCCCCTATAAAGCGATAATACAAAACGAACTGCCCTTTTTTGCACCCTTTCGATGTCCTCCGTCAATCCCACCTGGTAAGGATCTCACACCGCGCAGCAATATTCTAACAGAGGACGAACGAGTGTAGTGTAAGCTGTCTCTTTAGTGGACTTGTTGCATCTTCTAAGTGTCCTGCCAATGAAACGCAACCTTTGGCTCACCTTCCCGACAATATTATCTATGTGGTCCTTCCAACTGAAGTTGTTCGTAATTTTAACACCCAGGTACTTAGTTGACTTGACAGCCTTGAGAATTGTACTATTTATCGAGTAATCGAATTCTAATGGATTTCTTTTGGAACTCATGTGGATCATCTCACACTTTTCGTTATTTAGCGTCAACTGCCACCTGACACACCATACAGCAATCTTTTCTAAATCGCTTTGCAGCTGATACTTGTCTTCGAATGACCTTACTAGACGGTAAATTACAGCATCATCTGCGAACAGTCTAGGAGAACTGCTCAGATTGTCACCCAGGTCATTTATATAGATCAGGAACAGTAGAGGTCCCAGGACGCTTCCCTGGGGAACACCTGATATCACTTCAGTTTTACTCGATGATTTGCCGTCTATTACTACGAACTGCGACCTTCCTGACAGGAAATCACGAATCCAGTCGCACAACTGAGACGATACCCCATAGCTCCGCAGCTTGATTAGAGGTCGCTTGTGAGGAACGGTGTCAAAAGCTTTCCGGAAATCTAGAAATACGGAATCAACTTGAGATCCCCTGTCGATAGCGGCCATTACTTCGTGCGAATAAAGAGCTAGCTGCGTTGCACAAGAGTGATGTTTTCTGAAGCCATGCTGATTACGTGTCAACAGATCGTTCCCTTCGAGGTGATTCATAATGTTTGAATACAGTATATGCTCCAAAACCCTACTGCAAACCGACGTCAATGATATAGGTCTGTAGTTAAATGGATTACTCCTACTACTCTTCTTGAACACTGGTGCGACCTGAACAATTTTCCAATCTGTAGGTACAGATCTATCGGTGAGCGAGCGGTTGTATATGAGTGCTAAGTAGGGAGCTATAGTATCAGCGTAATCTGAAAGGAACCTAATCGGTATACAATCTGGAACTGAAGACTTGCCCGTATCAAGCGATTTGAGTTGCTTCGCAACCCCTAAGGTATCTACTTCTAAGAAACTCATGCTAGCAGATGTTCGTGTTTCAAATTCTGGAATATTCGTCTTCCCTGGTGAAGGAATTTCGGAAAACTGCGTTCAATAACTCCGCTTTAGCGGCACAGTCGTCGATAACAGTACCATCGGCACTGCGCAGCGAAGGTATTGACTGCGTCTTGCCGCTTGTGTACTTTACATACGACCAGAATTTCTTCGGATTTTCTACCAAATTTCGAGACAATGTTTCGTTGTGGAACCTATTAAAGGCATCTCGCATCGAAGTACGTGCCAAATTTCGCGCGTCTGTAAATTTTAGCCCATCTTCGGGATTTCGCGTTCTTCTGAACTTCGCATGCTTTTTCCGTTGCCTCTGCAACAGCGTTCGGACCTTTTTTGTGTACCACGGGGGATCCGTTCCATCTCTTACCAATTTATGAGGTATGAATCTCTCAACTGCTGTTGCTACTATATTTTTGAATTTGAGCCACATCTCGTCTACATTCGCATAGTCAGTTCGGAAGGAATGGAAATTGTCTTTTAGGAAGGCTTCTAGTGGCACTTTATCCGCTTTTTTAAATAAAATTATTTTGCGTTTGTTTCTGATGGATTTGGAAGAAATGGTATTGAGCCTAGCTACAATGACCTTGTGATCACTAATCCCTGTATCAGTCATGATACTCTCTATCAGCTCTGGATTGTTTGTGGCCAAGAGGTCAAGTGTGTTTTCGCAACCATTTACAATTCGCGTGGGTTCGTGGACTAACTGCTCAAAATAATTTTCGGAGAATGCATTTAGGACAATCTCGGAAGACGTTTTCTTCCTACCACCGGTTTTGAACAAGTATTTTTGCCAACATACCGAGGGTAGGTTGAAGTCCCCACCAACTATAACCGTATGAGTGGGGTATTTATTTGTTGCGAGACTCAAACTTTCTCTGAACTGTTCCGCAACTGTATCATCGGAGTCTGGGGGTCGGTAGAAGGAGCCAATTATTAACTTAATTCGGCTGTTAAGTATAACCTCCACCCACACCAATTCGCACAGAGTATCTACTTCGACTTCACTACAAGATAAACCACTACTGACAGACACAAACACTCCACCACCAATTCTGCCTAATCTATCTTTCCTGAACACCGTCTGAGACTTCGTAAAAATTTCTGCAGAACTTATTTCAGGCTTTAGCCAGCTTTCTGTACCTATAACGATATCAGCTTCTGTGCTTTCTATTAGCTCTTGAAGCTCAGGGACTTTTCCAGCGCAACTACAACAATTTACAACTATAATTCCGACTGTTCCTTGATCCAAGCACGTCCTGTAATTTCCAAGCACCCTTTGACATTGCAGCCCATCCCGCACTTTCCCGAGGCCTTCTAACCTAAAAAACCGCCCAGTCCACGCCACACAGCCTCCGCTACCCGTGTAGCCGCCAGCTGAGTGTAGTGAACTCCTGACCTATTCAGCGGAACCCGAAACCCCACCACCCTATGGCGCACGTCAAGGAATCTGCAGCCAATACGGTCGCAAAACCGTCTGAGCCTCTGATTCAGACCCTCCACCCGGCTCTGCACCAAAGGTCCGCAGTCGGTTCTGTCAACGATGCTGCAGATGGTGAGCTCTGCCTTCATCTCGTAAGCAAGACCGGCAGCCTTCACCAAATCAGATAGCCGATGGAATCCAGAGAGAATTTCCTCAGATCCAAAGCGACACACGTCATTAGTGCCGACATGTGCCACCACCTGCAGCTGGCTGCACCCTGTGCTCTTCATGGCATCCGGAAGGACCCTTTCCACATCAGGAATGACTCCTCCCGGAATGCACACGGAGTGCACACTGGATTTCTTCCCCTCCTTAGCCGCCGTATCCCTAAGGGGCCCCATTACGCGCCTAACATTGGAACTCCCAACTACCAGTAAGCCCACCCTCTGCGATTGCCCGGACCTTGAAGGCTGAGAATGATCCTCTGAAACAGGACAGGCAGCTGCATCTGGCTCAGCCAGAGACAGTGTCTGAAACCGGTTTGTCAGACGCACCGGGGAGGCTTTCTGATCAGCCTCCGGGGACGCCTTTCGCTGCCTGCCACGCCTTGGAACGACCTCCCAATCAACCACAGGCGAGGGCTCAGCCCCACTGCGGGCAGCAACCGGGGCAACCACAGCGGCAGACCGATCTGGGGACAGACGGGACGAGGTTGACATCCCCGTGATACCCGAGTCCGGCTCCCCACAGTGATGCTCATTGGCAACAGCCTCAAGCTGCGCAACCGAAGTCAGAACCGATTGCAGCTGTGAGCGAAGGGATGCCAATTCAGCGCTCATCCGAACACAGCAATCGCAGTCCCTGTCCATTCTAATCGATGTTGAACAACAGTTACTGAAACACGAGTCCGTGCCTAGATAACGCAAGCGAAACACGCAAAGAATGTATCAACTAACCTGTACAAATGCCTAACGACTGCGCTACAATCTGCTGAATTTACGATTACAGTAACTAAAACTCGAAATTGCATCTACTATACGAAACTCACACGCAATTTAAATAAGAATCTACCAAGTAAACACTAAAGCGCGATGCTAGAACTGTCAAGTACTATAATACGCCCGAAATATATGAATTAAACAATGCAAGTACCCAAAAACACGCAAAGTAATTAATTAAACTATCTAACAAATAAGTAAGCTAGGGTTATGCGACTTGCTGCTGCAGCTGCTTATCCAACGGCGGCAGGGAGCACACTGACTGTGACCAACCGACACTGGCTGTTCAAAACAAAAACAGAAGACAGACGACTACGCGAATTTGCACTATTCAGGTACTAAGGCGCGATGCTACAACCCTCAAATACTATAATACGCCCGAAATATATGAATTAAACAATGCAAGTACCCAAAAACACGCAAAGAAATTAATTAAACTATCTAACAAATAAGTAAGCTAGGGTTATGCGACTTGCTGCTGCAGCTGCTTATCCAACGGCGGCAGGGAGCACACTGACTGTGACCAACCGACACTGGCTGTTCAAAACAAAAACAGAAGACAGACGACTACGAGAATTTGCACTCTTCAGGTACTAAGGCGCGATGCTACAACCCTCAAATAGTATACTTCGCCCGAAGGCGTATAGGCTATTTGATCAAATGTTTCCGGAAACTTATTAGTGGCAATTAATACGGGGGGAGGGGGTTGGGTGTGACCACCCTTCGCCTTTATAATGTATTGAATTGTGCAAGGGACTCTTTCACTACGTTGTCTGAATGTGTGTGAAGCAGTGGTAGTCCTCTATTCCTCAAGAGCCCCAACCAGAGAAGGAAATGATTTTGTACATTGGAGTTTGCACTGAAGTCAACATTCCAACTCATCCAGGGGTATTCCATTTGGTTCAGGTCAGCACTATGAGCAGGCCAATATATTTCAGGAATAACAAACCACTGTCTCACAGATGCTGCTTCATGACAGGGTGCATTGTCATGCTGACATAAACAATTATCTTCTCCAATTTGTTTTTACACACTGTTGTAGAATACAATCATGTCCTTCCATATTTAGTGTAACAAATCACGAGAAATGTCCCCCTACCGTCATACCACCTCCTACGTAATTTTTTAAAAATTTATTGGCTTTCGAAACGTCCCAAACAACCTCCAAAACACAGACATGATCCACAACAGTTGGTTTAGGCAATATGTATTATACATAAGCTTAAGTCACACTCTGGTAGGAAATTAAATCAGCTTAACAAAGGAAGCATTCCGACATCAAACACATTTTACAACCACTACTGGAAAGAGTAAACATTCCTCCATACTTCACTGTTGGCACTACAGACGATGGCAGGCAACGTTCTCAAGATGTTCGCCAAATCCTTCCATATGGTTAGCACACGGCAGAGCAAGATTCAAATCACTCGATTCCAGTCATTCACCGCCCATTTGGGCCTCTCTTTACACTACGCCAGGTGTCGCTTAACAATGAAAAGAGGATTGTGTGGTTCATGAGGAACTGCTACACTATTGTAACTCATTCTCTTTAAATTCCTAATAACAGTAACTGTGCTATCTGGACAACTGGTGTCACATTGTTTTCCGCCGTAACGTCAAGCGCCGGCATGATGATCAAGAATGGAAGAGCGGACAGGGCTGCGAGACGACGTCAGCCAATCGCATGCTGGCGGATCCCACTTCAGGGTGACGCCGAGACAGGACGGGGCTCTACACGAAGAGAAAATAAGCTCCGCGGCGCCTACCCGCGGCCGGAGTTGAAGTCGAACCGACATACGAACGCTACAGTAGTGACTTAGAAGCTGTATTGGTTCACTTGTATTACGAATTGTATATACTGAAGAGCTTGCTTACGTTTGTCTGTCACCCACTGCTTGTGACACGTCTGTATCTCACAAAGTTAAGTGCTGTAATCATTTTCTTTCGTAATGAACTCCATTAATCCGATTTGCTTGAGTTCAGTTGGACGTTGCCTTTGCACTTATTTTTCTTGCTTGCCTTGCCTGTTTATAGCATTTGTCTCTTCCAAAATGCCCACTCCACTTATCCTACCCCTTGCTGAGGAGCCACAGCTGCAAGCATTAGATGCACTGCAGCTAATACAGATGTTCCAGTTTCAGACCCAACAAATGTCCTCTCTGCTGAAAATGTAACAGCAGCTCCTGGGGAACGAAACTAATACTGCAGCACAAGCAACACCCACAAGCAGCTCCAAGCGCTGTACCACCTTTTCGCCAGTTACATGAACAAGAAGAGGAATGCTTTGAGTGGTTGCAAAAGTTTCAAGCCCATGTACTTGCTCACAACGTACCAGGTAGTGTGAAATTGCTTTATTTATTTTCCACGGTAGGAAGACCAGAGTTCCACCTCGTTCAAAAACACTTTCCTAACGCCACTCCGAGCGAACTGTTGTATGATCAGGTTGTGCATTAGCTGACAAACTGTTGTTACCATCAAGTGAATGTGGGAGCGGCTATGTACCAATTACTTAATCGCAAGAAAAGGTCAGAACAAACTTACTGCAACTGCGTAACTTATTTTCAGGGTATGACGAGATAAATGCAAATTCATATGTGGTTGTGGTACTTTATATTCAGATGTTACGTTGCATGATGCGATTGTGTACAATGTAACTGATGTCAGACTTAGAGAACAGATTTTGAAACTGTACAATCCATCATATCAACAAGTAGTGCAAATACTAGATCAATACGATTCAGGTACCCTGTGGGCTTGCAAATTTGAGCAGCCAGCAATTTGTCTAGTTCTGTCGTATCTTGCTTGCCACCAGCCCATTCGGCAGCAACAGCTTGCACGCACCGCACTGCGTAAACAATTCTCCAAGCCGCGTAAATAGCTATGTAAACAGGTAGCTACACAAGCGAACTGAATTAAGTCATGCCCACCATACTCAAAAATGGCTCTGAGCAGTATGGGACTTAACATCTAAGGTCATCAGTCCCTTAGAACTTAGAACTACTTAAACCTAACTAACCTAAGGACATCACACACATCAACGCCGAGGCAGGATTTGAACCTGCGACCGCAGCGGTCGCGCGGTTCCAGACAGTAGCGCCTAGAACCGCTCCGCCACCTCGGCCGGCGCCCGCCATACTATTCATCACACAAAAGCCCAGACTGCCTGTCCCGTCAAGCACAGTGTTACGCTTGTCGCAAGACAGGACTTGTACAATCCATATGTTTCCACCGGAACAAACATAAGAATTGGGCCCATCACAAATATCTGGTCACAAGGCCCATGTGAGTACTGCAGTGTATTCAACGCCTGCAACAGGTCTTAGTAAAACTAGCAAGCCAACAGTTTCTTCAGTGCTGTGATAGTCCAACAAACTTTTTGTTCATTTGCTTCTTTGTGAAAAAGAGTGAAATTTCAGTTGGACATGGGTGCTTCTGTTACATTGCTGAATCGTAATACATCTGAACTGTTAGGCTCCCCACGGCTATCGAAAACTAGCATGAACCTGACGGTTTATAATGAACAAGACATTCTCATTATCAGAAAACGTACTTTGCCTGACATGGATCGCTCATGGATATGCGAAGATGGGCTTGTTGTCTCAATACCAGCACGAGATTGTGTATCGTCTGACGGCTAAACGTTGCAGTGCTGACGTACTTTCACGTCTGCCGATGGCTCTGATACAGGCTTTGACGCTTCTGCTGCAATTTTTTGGCACATCGATGCTCAGGATTCTGAACTGCCTCAGTCCTTTCCTCTGAGCGATAGGAAAATTAATCAAAATATCCACGGGTGTACTGCCGTCTATAGTGTCCAACGGGCACAATATTTCGGCGATCAAACATGTCGCCATCATCAGGTGAACTGACGGACTGAGCTCCTGTGAACGTGCCGGCACGGAGATCCGTACGCTATGGCTGCTCAGGGGGAACTGGGCTCGGTCGCGGCGGCGGCCGATTTAAATACCCTCCGCCCGCGGCGCGCTACCTCCGCCGTCCGCGCCCCGCGCCACGGTAGTGCGGTAGAACAGATTCAGACGGCGTCTGAGATGACGTCGGTGTGATGGCTCTGTCCGCCGTGGTCGTCACAACTATGCGTTTGCTCGATTTACTCTTGATTAACCCAATTGCTGGTTCCCAAGCCTTGCTAAGATTATAGCCACAGTCACGGTTTATGAGGTCGTCATTGGTGCGAATTGGAAAATTGCACAGGCCACTGAAGCTGATTCAGATTTGATCATTTTGCTAACGTATATTCGCACTTCTTGGCTTCGTTCCTTTCATAGCACAAATAACTCTGTAGTGCGCAGATACTTTGCGTTTCCGGGTTCCATTCCCGGCGGGGTCAGGGATTTTCTCTGCCTCGTGATGGCTGGGTGTTGTGTGATGTCGTTAGGTTAGTTAGGTTTAAGTAGTTCTACGTTCTAGGGGACTGATGACCATAGATGTTAAGTCCCATAGTGCTCAGAGCCATTTGAACCATTTTTTGATACTTTGCATGTCAGCATAGGTTGGCTATACATAAATGGGTGATTCTTGTTCACAATGACAGTGGCCAGTCATGTGTGTTGATCCCTAAAGCTTTGCGAAAAGAAGTGTTCGAGTTACTGCACCACGGACACTGGGGGACTATTCATACACCGGCCGGAGTGGCCGAGCGGTTCTAGGCACTACAGTCTGGAACCGCGCGACGGCTACGGTAGCAGGTTCGAATCCTGCCTCGGGCATGGATGTGTGTGATGTCCTTAGGTTGGTTTAAGTAGTTCTAAGTTCTAGAGGACTGATGACCTCAGCAGTTAAGTCCCATAGTGCTCAGAGCCATTTGAGCCTACTATTCATACATTCGGCATGGGTGTGTGAGTTGTTCTTAGCATAACGCAGGTTGAGTTAAAGTAGTGCTTAAGTCTAGGGACCGATGACCTAAGTAGTTTGTCCCTTAGGAATTCACACACATTTCAACATTTTTTGAACTGTTCGCACGAAACAGTTAGTCGACAGTGTACTTGGCAGTGTATGGACACCCAAAGAGAACAGATAATGTCACAGTGTCATGCATGTGCGGAAAAGCAGTCTGCTCCGCCACAAAGATTCCCTGCTCGGCCTAAGTGACAAACACCATCTCGCCGTGTGCACATAGACTTTGTAATACCGCAGCCACTTTCACCACGTCGCCGATAGAGGCCGTGGAGGAGGAAGGGGCCAGACTGCCTGTGGCGCCCCCGGATGCAGTCATTCTTCAAGCACACAGCAGAAAGCTGGGACGAAGTCCTCGCCTCCGTCAAGAAGGGAAACGATGCGAAGGTCACGTCTGACAACTATAAGCGTGCCGAAAGGTGATGGACACCTGCAGCCATTAGGACGGAACGCCAAGAATGACGTGCGAAAGCATCTGAGATCTCCTGGCCTTGCGGCAGTCATTTCACCTGCCTTAGAAAACAGGGATGTGCCGACAATTCCAGCACCCCATGGGCACACTGTGGAGCGTGAAAGAAGCTTGCGGAATAGGCGCAGGGATGCGTGTGAAAGAAGCCAGCGTTCTTAAGAAGATGTTTTCGTCGACAGTGAGGACATTCCTTGTAAATGACGGACGCCGGAAGACTTTGATTCAGAACCAAAATATGAGTCCGTCCATGGCTCACACAGAGAGACTGGTTATAAAGAAGTGTGGTGTAGCTGCTCTCCCAACAGCATAGGACTGCACGAAAACATCTTAAGAATGTGAAATCGTGAGAAAGATGCCAATTCACGAGGCACACGCCAGCCCATGCCAGATAGAAAACTTCCATCCTGCACCTAGAGGCTGGCGATGAAACCGTGATACTTTGGCTACATTGAAAATTTCGTCCGCCAATGACAACGCCGAAAGGAATAATGTTCGGAGAAGAGTTGAGCTGAGAGATGGATTAGAAGCGAAAAATGGAGTCGTGGAAACAATGCTGAAAGGAGAGGACATGGGCGCTCCTCCACCGAGCGCGAACATCCACCTTGACACCGTGATAGCACAGCTTCGACCACGCAACCGACAACGGGCAGACAACGCAGAGATCGTACCTGGGACCCGCCGCGACGCCGCGATTGCTGATGAGGGCAGTCGACACTCGTAGAACAGCTCCGAGGCGACGCCCCACACCGATGCAATGCCTGCCTCCAACAGCACTACATGACGAACGATAATGAATAATGGTGAGACGATTCGTCCCCTCCTCCTTCCCCTTAATAACTGAGTCGTGTCCACGACCAGTCAAAGCAGCCATGAGATTTATAATTTTGTTTTGGTTTGTATAAGCAGCGCAAAATTATACATACATTTCTTTGACGATCATATACCCAATCTTTTACATTCATACATGAACCCCTTCATTATGAACCATTTGTGTTTTATTTCATTTTCATTTTTCGAGTTCACTGCATTTTTGGCGCCCAGCGTGGGCCACCTGAATGGTAATTTTCATGGTATGTAATAACACAAAATAATTTCTCTAGAGTCTACAACAACTTTACGGGACCTTTTTGGAACACTCGTTGGTTCATTGTGGTTGACTCGTATAGCAAGTTTCCTTTTAGTGTTCCAATGAACTCAACAATGTCAAGTGGCACAATTCAAGTGATGTCCTCTACTGTTTTGCCTCCAAGGTTTACCTGAAATCATAGTGTCGGACAACCGCCCACAGTTCACGTCAAACGAATTTGAAACATTCAGTGAACGCAATGGCATATAACATCCAACTAATGCACCATTCAATCCACAGTCAAAATGAACGTTTTGGCAGATGCCAAAATGGCTCCGCACGCATCAGAGATCAAGCATTGCAACTATTTGTGGCCCTCTATCGTTCGCATCCACGGGATGCACCATCGCCGGTGGAATTGCTTCACGGCCGCCACCATCTGACCCTGCACCATCTGCTCCCACCGTCCTCAGCGTCCGGCCGCAAGTATCGCTTCGTGCCGCGTGATACTACCTTTTACGGGGTTTTTAGCGGCAGCAGGCGGTGGGCACGAGGCGAGATCATTTGTCAAATTGGAGCTTGCATATTTCTTATTTCAACCAAAGATTGCAGCCCGACATCGCAATTAAATTCTGCAGTGTCATGTGCACGGCAATCCTTCTGTGTCTCTCCCCCAGATTCATTGATCACGAGGACACTGTGGCCACAGCAGCCGCCAGGGACTGTCATCGAGACACCGCGGGACGATCCCACGAAGACTTGACCTCCTCCGCCTCTTCTTGTCCTACTG
The DNA here is from genome assembly GCF_023897955.1 of Schistocerca gregaria. Taxonomy (NCBI): domain Eukaryota; kingdom Metazoa; phylum Arthropoda; class Insecta; order Orthoptera; family Acrididae; genus Schistocerca; species Schistocerca gregaria. Next base: position 512,976,368 of record NC_064921.1, on the reverse strand, counting down.
ATGGAGCTAGACTCGCTCACGCCGTAGTAGCCGACGCCTTCGACATCTTGCTATTGCTGACAGGAGGTGGACGCATACACTTCTGGTCGTCTCCCAGGAGGCGTTTCCGCCAGAGTGAAGGCCGGATGGCGGAATACGACCGGAAGCCTGATGTCCCCTGCAACCACGGCACCTGGTCCAGTAGCAGCGTCCACACTCCTCCCACCTCCCCCCCCCCCCACCCCCCACGCGCTCCCTTTACCACGACAGTACGCCGCTTGGGGAATGGAGGCGGGAGGGGGGGGGGGGACGAATATTTCAGCGCAACGTCAAGCGTCGGCATGATGATCAAGAACCGAAGAACAGAGAGGGCTGTGACACGAAGTCAGCCAATAGTACGCTTACGGACCCATCTCCAGGATGACACCGAGAGAGGAGCGGCCTCTACACGAAGAGAAAATAAACGCCGCGACCGTGTAATTCCAACCCCAAAGAAAACAGGTGTTGACAGATGTGAAAACTACCGAACTATCAGTTTAATAACTGACATCTGCAAAATACTAACTCGAATTCTTTACAGACGAAACTAAAAACTGGTAGAAGCCGACCCTGAGGAGGATCAGTTTGGATTCGGTAGAAATGTTGGAACACGTGAGGCAATTATGACCCTACGACTTGTCTTAGAAAATAGATTAAGGAAAGGCAAACCTAAATTTCTGGTATTTGTAGACTTAGAGAAAGCTTTTGACAATGTTGACTGGAATACTCTCTTTCAAATTCTAAAGGTGGCAGGGATAAAATACAGGGAGCGAAAGGCTATTTACAATTTGTACAGAAACCAAATGGCAGTTATTAGAGTCGACGGGCATGAAAGGGGAGCAGCGGTTGGGAAGGGAGTGAGACAGGGTTGTAGCCTATCCCCGATGTTATTCAATCTGTATATTGAGCAAGCAGCCCGCATCTCGTGGTCGTGCGGTAGCGCTCTCGTTTCCCACAATCGGGTTCCCAGGTTCGATTCCCAGTGGGGTCAGGGATTTTCTCTGCCTCGTGATGGCTGGGTGTTGTGTGATGTCCTTAGGTTAGTTAGGTTTAAGTAGTTCTAAGTTCTAGGGGACTGATGACCATAGATGTTAAGTCCCATAGTGCTCACAGCCAAACCCTTGAGCAAGCAGTAAAGGAAACAAAGGAAAAATTCGGAGTAGGTATTAAAATCCATAGAGAAGAAATAAAAACTTTGAGGTTCGCCGATGACATTGTAATTCTGTCAGAGACATCAAAGGACTTGGAAGAGCAGATCAACATGAACAAAAGCAAAACGAGGATAATGGAATGTAGTCGAATTAAGTCGAGTGGTGCTGATGGAATTAGATTAAGAAATGAGACACTTAAAGTAGTAAAGGAGTTTTGCTATTTGGGGAGCAAAATGACTGATGATGGTCGAAGTAGAGAGGATATAAAATGTAGACTGGCAATGGCAGGGAAAGCGTGTCTGAAGAAGAGAAATTTGTTAACATCGAGTATAGATTTAAGTTTTAGGAAGTCGTTTCTGAAAGTATTTGTATGGAGTGTAACCATGTATGGAAGTAAAACATGGACGATAAATAGTTTGCACAAAAGAGAATAGAAGCTTTCGAAATGTGGTGCTATAGAAGAATGCTGAAGATTAGATGAGTAGATCACATAACTAATGAGGAGGTACTGATTAGAATTGGGGAGAACAGGCGCTTGTGGTACCACTTGACAACAAGAAGGGACCGATTGGTAGGACATGTCCTGAGGCATCTAAGGATCATAAATTTAGCACTGGAGGGCACCGTGGGGGTAAAAATCGTAGAGGGAGACCAAGTGATGAATACACTAAGCTGATTCAAAAGAGTGTAGGTTTCAGTAATTACTGGGAGATGAAGAAGCTTGCACAGGACAGAGTAGTATGGATACCTGCATCAAATCAGTCTCAGGACTGAAGACCACAACAACAACAACAATACTATTTGCTTTACTTGTTGTCTAGCGCCCCTAGAAAGCTCCTTTCCTAGACACCCCATATAAGACGAGTGGGCAGAACACAACATTCTGGAACTCACGAATAATATTTACAGCCATCCTCCGCAATGATCGAAGGTCCCTGTCCACCATTTCATGAAATCTGTCTGGTCTCGATTTAGGTATGGCTGATCCCTCAAGTTTCCACTTCAGAATTTGATAATCAGCAGTCGACTTGGGCGGCTATGGCACGAATAAAATGTCCGTTGTAAGGGATCCTTGATCCGACAAACATAGATGCTAGTATCGGACGCCCAGATCGATAGTAGACAGGAGTCGATTGTCAAGTGCTGCAGGAGGCAGTGAGACCTATTGTCGAGTGCGTAGTAGTACTGGAGAGTGTCGAGTGACAAGTGGTGCTGGAGAGATGGGCAAGAATGGTGGTCGAGTTAGTTGTAAACGGCAAAATTCACCCGAGTATGACGAGTGAGCACGTCCCCCTGATCGTCGTGGGGTTGACCCTCACTAATACCGATTCGCGAGTGATATGAAACAGAAAGTGACAAGTGCCGAATTACGTGTTTCGCGTCAACCGCGTCGGCTAGCAACAACCATGGATTGCAGTGAGGATTGTTGTGAATGTTAACCATCATCATTGCGTGTGACGAAGTACTGAAAATAAGCAATCAATAAAAAGAGATAAACGTAATTAGACGTGTAAGGCGAAGGTAGCAACTGCCTCAGAATTGGTGTGTTAGTAGGAAATATATATCAGTTTGTACATCGCAACCTTCATGGTCCTTAATAATAGGAAAACTTCCAATCATTTCACTATTCAGTCTCAGAACAGCCGCACTCGCTTGAAATACCCCCGAAACCATCTTAGCTCCCATGAAAAGGACAATTGCAATTTCCTGATCCGAACAATGATTTATTAAGCACAATTTTTGGTTTCAGTGGAATGACATTTGCAATTATCGGACAATTTTAGTGCAAGAGCAATCCGGTATTGTTGTTACCGTGACTAAAATCAGAGTGTTTCAACTAGAAACATCGTAATGTAACGGATTTATGGTGAAATTAGAAATCGGTGGAACGAAGCACATTATTTAGACAATACAGTGCAAAAGTGACTGAGGAAAACAATTTCTTTTTACAGTTTCAAGTGACAAAAGCAGTGTTAATGAACAATGTATTGAAGTATGGACAGGAAAACCTGTGTGAAGTACTGTAAAATTCATTCTCTAAGAAAAAGAACGTTTGTGCATAATGTTGAGTGAACCAGTCAAAATTCCGTTACGAAATATCAGGAGAATGTTTTCAAGTGACTTTGTATCAGAAATTTTCTTTTGAACGGTGTCAATCGCTCAATTTGATATGGACCTATAAACTGTTACCGATTTCAGAGTGTTGACTGTTGTAATTGTTGAATGACTTCACTCAGACTCTGTGAGCGGCTAGCCAAAGCATCTCAAGCAGTGAAGAAGTTCCACACGACATCAAGGATTTAGGTAGCGGAGAAATACCACTCTGACTGGTGACTACAGCCGAGCCAAGTGGCTGAAATAGAAACAACAACGACACGGAGTTCGACATCTAGTGGCTAACCCCCCAAGTATACGACGTCTGCGCCACCTACCCGCCGATCGACGAAATACGTGATAGCAGCTCCATCCTGTCGCCAACCACCGAACTATGAGACTGCATCAGCGCGATTCGCCGTGAGCTTCGCTTTGCACACAGCACCACACACCAGCTACTGCAACCCATCACCTGACAGCCGCCGCGCCGGAGGGACCAACGCCAACACGCCTAGTAGCACTTCAAACTTCAAAACATCGCGACTCCAACGAGCGTCGAGGGGTGAGAGAGGACGATTTGCTGATGCGAGACTAATTAATATTGCACTATCTTTAGAGTGCGGAAGTAAATTCAAATTAAATTTGACAATTTGCAAGAAATTATAAAAACAATGTTTTTTAACATTTCTTTAGAAATTTGCACTGATGCATGGTACGCTAGTATGCATGTGTTTTCATGCAGTACAACACAGAATAGTGTCTCATTTGCTTAATTTGTTGCAAACTACATGTTTATATGCTTTCTAGGTTGTGTATTTTACTTCGAGATTTTGTGTATAAATGCAGTCATAGATGTTTGATGTGGATAGGCTTCTGTAATTTATGGTGTTCAATGGAGAGGTCTATTTTGTCAGTCTGGGTTAACCAAATACAATGAAGGATTATTTCGTTATTAGCTAATTAGTGAGTGTTTGGGTTACTAGGAGGTTATTTTAATTTTATTTTATTTCTTTTTCTGGTCTGTGCATAGTGAAGAGTTAGAATCGATCCTGAATTGAAAGAGATGGTTGTCGAGGAGGTAGTTAGAAAAATGGAGATAGTGCAGGAGGACAAGGATGAATCAGGAATTGGTAGCAGTGCAATGTCAATGGACAGCCCATTGGGTCATTCAACCAGTTACTCTGAGACACCAGTAAAAACTATTGGAAAGGAACTGAGTCTAGAGGATGGAGAATCACAGTCAATAATATTCAAGATGTTCCAAGAAATCAAGAAACGAAATGAAGAAACCAACAAATGTGTAGAAGAGATGTCTAAAGGAAATGAAGAAATCAAGAAAGAAAACAAATGAATCAAGAAAATTATAGCAGAGATGTTCCAAGAAAACTTAAGGAAAGGACTACAGGAATTCCAGGAACAGATGAGAATAACTCTTCAGGAGAGAGATGACAAGCTTCAGGTGAAGGTAGATGGACTCCAAGAAGAGATAAACGATATGAAGACAGAGATAATTGAAAAAGCTGAGGGAGATGTTGAGGGTGTCAAAACTGAATTAGAAGGGAGACTGCAGAAAATGGTAACACAACAACACCAGCAGATTAAAGATGTGGTACAAGTACAGCAGCCGTGCCAGGTCAATATTGGTAAATTGGGAAATAGGCAAGTGAAATTGGAGGAGGCTGTGGAACATATAGTCACAAATGAGATCAAACAGCTGCAGGAGGGAGTACAACAGTTAGAAACTAAAACCGAAGAGATTGATAGGAAGATAAATAGTGCCACCTTAACAGTAGGAGAGGACAAGCTCGTTACATTAGTAAATGCTGATAATAGGTATACCCAGACCAACATGGGGCAAAAATATAAACCCAAAGAGGCATGGCATCCAATGATATTTACTAAGTGGTTACAAGGAGTGTTCCCAGCACACTTACGAGATGCAGATAAAATTCAGATCGCAATAAACAGAATGGAAGGTGAAGCTTTCACCTGGGGAGTTAGGAAGAAAGAAGAAGTTACCAGCTACAGTCAGTTTGAGGAAGAGTTTTTAAAGAAATACTGGTCCAAAAGTCACCAATGTGCAACACTTGAAGATTTACTGCATCACAAATCCCTTAACACCTGGAGAGGTACCTTGAGAGAATTTGCTCAGCATCTATGGGAGTTGAATGAAACATTAGAGCAGCCGTAGAATGACAACATAATGATATCAGCAATTAAAAGGAGGTTAAGTCGCAGGAGGCAAGAAAACTTATCTGGAAGCCTGATTAAAGATAAATATACTTTAATGGAAGTATTGGATCAATTAGAGACTATTCATGCACAGTAAAACAACTACATACATGGTCAGGACCAAGGTGGAAATAATTACCATCAAAATCAGTTTAATGGCCCACCGAATTACAGAGGTAGAGTTAGGGGTAATGGACATAGGAACCATGGCAGTGGTCGACAGTTTCACCACAATCATGGGAGAGATCATGATGATAATGACAGGAACTATGAGAGGGGAGAAGGTGGACGAAGGGATCATGAGGTACGAGTTGAAGAAAGTTAGGTGTAGGGAGCCAGCAACTCTTTTGCTGGTATACCAAGTGGCGACTGGTACACTCCCAGCCTGGTGAGACTTCATTTCTTATTTCAAGTTTCACTCCTCTACCATCTTTCTCTGTCCTTAAGTTACGAAAGTTAGTGTGTAGTAGTTAGGATTTGTAGTGGTCATCCAAGTAATTCAGTCAGGAACAATGTAGCAAATTTATAGCTGACTTAAAATAAGGATAAGTAGTTACTGTTGATGTAGAGTGTGAGATGTCAGAGAATCAATAAGTCAAAAATCAGCTTAGTGTCAGTACATTGCAAAATTATTAGTACCAGAAGTAATAAAATGAGAACCAGATCAGAAAGCTAATGTTAATAAAGGTGGTGGGAAGCTAATTGGTCAAACAAGAGTTTATGTAATCTTACAGAGTTGTTTTATGAGGCATAAAAGCTCAAGGAATTGTAAGAGAATTGAAGTAATGTATCATCTTGTAAGTAGATGAACATATAAAGAAACAAATGTGTGAGGATATAGTTGTTCGAATAAATGATGTGAAATATGATGAACGGAGAGGCCAAGGAGCTTGAGGTAATATTTTTAAGCAGTTATTGCAGCGAATATGGAGGGTTCTTGTAATTGGAGGATGTATATTTATTTGCAGTTGAAGTTGCTGTTAAGTTGAGGGAGTTGTGTGTAATGAAATGTATGGAGTATGAGTTGTTTGAAGTATTGAAGTATGCCATTTAGCACATGAGCAGCATCTGTTTGCAAGTTATTTGTAGGTATACATGTTTATCTGAAGTATGCTGAATAAAACAAAGTGTAACTCATGAGTAATGAGCAATTCATGAATCCAATTAGATATCAGAGTCAATTATGGTTATACTTAGGTCAAGCTTTAGAAGTAGAATTCTGGCACTGTGTATGAAGAATAAATATCCATATAGCAGATTTGAATTAATGTCAATATAATAGGAAATATTGTACCTATCATCTGAGCATTAGTGATAATAATTCACATTTGGCAGTATAAATGTTTGGCAAAATGAAAGAAAATGATTAGTAATTTAAAATTTTTCATTGGGTGACCACATTAGTTATAGTGAAGCAAATAGTTACATAAGACATACTTAGTGCAATAATGAAGCATCTAATATTATTAAATCAATTTGTAGAAGTATGATGGATTGTAAAAGAATTGCATAAGTCAAGGTGTAAATGCTATATTTCGTTTTGATATTCAATTTCGCTTGTGTTAAGGACTCGAATGAATAAGTTGTGAATTTCTTCCTTAAGTTTGATGTGTGTTGGCCAAGTGATAGTAGTATGGACGGCAGGAACCCCGCTGCAAGGACGGCATACCAAAGGGGTATCTGGCATTCAACTAGTTTGTTTTCTTGTCTTTACTGTAGCTAGTTATAAGAGATTAACCAGTAAAAAATATGTAGTTAATGGTCCAGACAAACCTTTGAAAATGAAGATTTTTTTGTAACTGAATGCAAGATAGGTTTGTAAAAATATTTACCATGCCATACTAATTAAGATAGATTCATGTTGTATGATGTTTCTGTAGGGGCAGTTTGCTACCGGAGTCAATAGGTTATTATTTGTGATACGATGTAATTTTCAGTATTTGAACCAGAACTTGTTGTTCCTTATTTTCATTTATGTACTATGTGATAATTTTTTCCTATTATTCTTTTTCACATGTGGCCACAAAGAAGGTTTTTAGGGCGGGGATGTAAGGGATCTGTGATCTCACAAACATAGATGCTAGTATCAGACACCCAGGTCGATAGTAGACAGGAGTCGATTGTCAAGTGCTGCAGCAGGCAGTGAGACCTATTGGCAAGTGCGTAGCAGTACTGGAGTGTGTCGAGTGACAAGTGGTGCTGGAGAGATGGGCAAGAATGGTGGTCGAGTGAGTTGTGGGGTTGACCCTCACTAATACCGATTCGCGAGTGATATGAAACAGAAAGTGAGAAGTGCTGAATTATGTGTTTCACATCAACTGCGTCGGCCAGCAACAACCATGGATTGCAGTGAGGATTGTTGTGAATGTTAACCATCATCATTGCGTGTGACGAAGTACTGAAAATAAGCAATCAATAAAAAGAGATAACCATAATTAGACGTGTGAGGCTAAGGTAGCAACTGTCTCAAAATTTGTGTGTTGGTAGGATATATATATCAGTTTGTACATCGCAACCTTCATGATCCTTAATAATAGACAAACTTTCAATCATTTTACTATTCAGTCCCAGAACAGCCGCACTCGCTTGAAATACCCCCGAAACCACAGCAGAAAAACAGATAGCCTTTCATCCATTAAGCACACTGTCATATAATCATAATAATTAACTGTTTGGCAGTTTCGGCAAATTACTCAAAATCCAATGAAGGAATTTAAACGGGGTTGTTTCACTGTGATGCATTTGTTACTTAGTGACACCCACTGACCAGTCCATGTTCGAAGTCACTTAGCCCTCCTTAGTGGCCCACTTTGCAGTTTCTGCTTCTCTGTTGACAACACAAGAATCCCAATCTTGTTTTATAATGGCTGGTCAGATAATGTACTGCATACATACCGTTGGTGGTTTTATATACTGATATGTATTGCTCAAAATACTGAAACATTCTGGACTGCACGACAATCCAGCAGGCTTGAGATGAATATCACCATAATCTAAAAATGCCATATATATCTTAAAATTACGAAGTTATGTGCTCTAAACAACAGTAATCAGCCACTGTAATTCAATATCTTTAATCTATGTTGACATCTGATGGGCACAGAGAACCTATTAATGTAAGCACTATCAGGCTTCCAAAAGATACTAGCGACTGTATTACTCAGAACACCACCCTTGGTCTATTACTTTTCATACACTGATGTTATGTGAGTTGCTTGCATGAGGTATATGCTCATTAGTACTCCTTGATATTACAGTACTTACATTTTGTCCCATTTTCTTTTTATTCAAAACTGAATACGGCATTTACAATTCCTCAAATGGCTATCTCCTGTTCGTTTTTGTGTACCCTGTGTGAATGAATGTAAATACCTGGAAAATAATTTTTGATTGTCCCTCAGAATGGCCTATCACAAATGGGCATAAACTTGACTAGCTTTAGCTCATTTGAGTTCAGACTTTCTTTTCACCAGCTATACATCCTCTTATTTTCATGGTTTTGATGAGCAAGACAGGAAAATATAAAAATTCCTGCCATTTCTTCCACTCTCACCCAATGTAACATCATTTTATTGTTTTGAGGAAAGTATATGACAGATTATGATGTTTTTCACTCCTTACCAACACACCTACTAGAACTGCGAGGTCGCACTAGGAATACTTGCGAACAGGTTGACGTGAACCTGTTACTTTGAATGTGTTATGATTTTATTCACACACACGATGTCGGAGGCATCAGGTATGGTGAACACGTAGAACACTTCTAGCAAAAATTTGTTTTACTATGCGACTGCAAAGCTTTACAATGTTATAAAATAAAGTACAGATTCACTACGTAACTAGAATCGTTTCAAACAATTATAATGACACAATGTCTTCACGATTTTATAAAATACTTTTAATAAATTCAGGTTTATATTAAATGGCGTAGAGTGAATATCAAATTTTGAAGGTGGCAGAGGTAAAATATAGGGATCGAAAGGCTATTTACAATTTGTACTGAAAGCAGATGGCTAGGGACATGAAAGGGAAGCAGTGGTTTGGAAGGGAGTGAGACAGGGTTGTAGCCTCTCCCCGATGCTATTCAATCTGCATACTGAGCAAGCTGTAAAGGAAACAAAACAAAAGTTCGGAGTAGGTATTAAAATCCATGGACAAGAAATAAAAACTTTGAGGTCCGCGGATGACATTGTAATTCTGTCAGAGACAGCAAAGGACTTGGAAGAGCAATTGAACGGAATGGACAGTGTCTTGAGAGGAGTATATAAGATGAGCATCAACAAAAGCAAAACGAGGACAATGGAATGTAGTCGAATTAAGTCGAGTGATGCTGAGGGAATTAGATTAGGAAATGAGACACTTAAAGTAGTAAACGAGTGTTGCTATTTGAGGAGGAAAACAACTGATGATGGTCAAAGTAGAGAGGATATAAAATGTAGACTGGCAGTGGCAAGGAAAGCGTTTCTGAAGAAGAGAAATTTGTTAACATCAAGTATTGATTTAAGTGTTAGGAAGTCGTTTCCTAAAGTATTTGTATGGAGTGTAGCCATGTATGGAAGTGAAACTTGGACGATAAATAGTTTGGACAAGAAGAGAATAGAAGCTTTTGAAATGTGGTGCTACAGAAAAATGCTGAAGATTATGGGTAGATCACATAACTAATGAGGAGGTTTTAAATAAAATTGGGGAGAAGAGGAATTTGTGGCACAACTTGGCAAGAAGAAGGGATCGGTTAGCAGGACATGTTCTGAGGCATTAAGTGATCACCAATTTAGTACTGGAGTACACTAAACAGATACAGAACGATGTAGGCTGCAGTAGGAACTGGGAGATGAAGAAGCTACCACAGGATAGAGTAGCATGGAGAGCTGCATCAAATCAGTCTCAGGACTGAAGACTACAAGAACAACACAGTGAATATCCCACATGGCTATCTCTGAGTGCCTTGTAAGTAATCGGCCACTGCCTTCTCTAGTTACACACAATCTATAGTCAAACATAGACACAGGAAAGCTACAAATTTTCTTTTTCATAGGACTAGCTTTACACAAAGCAGACAATACTTCAGCATATAAAGGAAATCTACAATCGTATTACAATACATAATTCATTGTATAAATTATCAGACAAACTCTGTAATATTAACGAATTACGAATTAACACAATTAGCACTGAATAAGTAGGTTCTTAGACTAGGTGGTAAAGTGTTCCCTAATCTTGTGTTGTTGTTACGGTCTTCAGTCCTAAGACTGGTTTGATGCAGCTCTCCATGCTCCTCTATCCTGTGCAAGCTTCTTCATCTCCCAGTACCTACTGCAACCTACATCCTTCTGAATCTGCTTAGTGTATTCATCTCTTGGTCTCCCTCAACGATTTTTACCCTCCACACTGCCCTCCAATACTAAACTGGTGATCCCTTGATGCCTCAGAACATGTCCTACCAACCGATCCCTTCTTCTAGTCAAGTTGTGCCACAAACATCCCTTCTCCCCAAGCCTATTCAATACTTCCTCATTAGTTATGTGATCTACCCATCTAATCTTCAGCATTCTTCTGTAGCACCACATTTAGAAAGCTTCTATTCTCTTCTTGTCTAAACTATTTATCGTCCATGTTACACTTCCATACATCTCTACACTCCATACAAATACTTTTACAAACGACTTCCTGACATTTAAATCTATACTCGATGAAAACAAATTTTGTTCCTTCAGAAACGCTTTCCTCGCCATTGCCAGTCTACATTTTATATCCTCTCTACTTCGACTATCATTAGTTATTTTGCTTCCCAAGCAGCAAAACTCCTTTACTACTTTAAGTGTCTCATTTCCTAATCTAATTCCCTCAGCATCACATGATTTAATTCGACTACATTCCATTATCCTTGTTTTGCTTTTGTTAATGTTCATCTTATATCCTCCTTTCAAGACACAATCCATTTCGTTCAACTGCTCTTCCAAGTCCTTTGCTGTCTCTGACAGAATTACAATGTCATCGGCGAACCTCAAGGTTTTTATTTCTTCTCCATGGATTTTAATACCTACTCCGAATTTTTCTTTTGTATTCTTCACTGTTTGCACAATATACAGATTGAATAACATTGGGGAGAGGCTACAACCCTGTCTCACTCCCTTCCCAACCACTGCTTCCCTTTCATGTCCCTCGACTCTTATAACTGCCATCTGGTTTCTGTACAAATTGTAAATAGCTTTTCGCTCCCTGTATTTTACCCCTGCCACCTCCAGAATTTGAAAGAGAGTATTCCAGTCAACATTGTCAAAAGCTTTCTCTAAGTCTACAAATGCTAGAAACGTAGGTTTGCCTTTCCTAACTCTAGCTTCTAAGATAAGTCATATGGTCAGTATTGCCTCACGTGTTCCGATATTTCTACGGAATCCAAATTGATCTTCCCCGAGGTGGTCTTCTAATAGTTTTTCCATTGGTCTGTAAAGAATTCGCGTTAGTATTTCGGAGCTGTGACTTATTAAACTGATACTTCGTTAATTTTCACATCTGTCAACACCTTTCTTTGGGATTGGAATTATTATATTCTTCTTGAAGTCTGAGGGTATTTCGCCTATCTCATACATCTTGCTCACCAGATGGTAGAGTTTTGTCAGGACTGGGTCACCCAAAGCTGTCAATAGTTCTAATGGAATGTTGTCTACTCCTGGAGCTTTGTTTAGACTTAGGTTTTTCAGTGCTCTGTCAAACCCTTCATGCAGTATCATATCCCCCATTTCATCTTCATCTACATCCTCTTCCATTTCCATAATATTGTCCTCAAGTACATCGCCCCTGTATAGACCATCTATGTACTCCTTCCACCTTTCTGCTTTCCCTTCTTTGCTTAGAAGTGGGTTTCCATCCGAGCTCTTGATATTCGTACAAGTGGGTCTCTTTTCTCCAAAGGTCTCTTTAATTTTCCTGTAGGCAGTATCTATCTTACCCCTAGTGAGATAAGCGTCTACATCCTTACATTAGTCATTTTGCACTTCCTGTCGATCTCAATTTTGAGGCGTTTGTATTCCATTTTGCCTGCTTCACTTACTGCATTTTTATATTTTCTCCTTTCATCAGTTAAATTCAATATTGCTTCTGTTACGCAAGGATTTCTACTAGTCCTCGTCTTCTTACCTACTTGATCCTCTGGTGCCTTCGCCACTTCAGCCCTCAAAACTACCCATTCTTCTTCAAGTGTATTTCTTTCCTCCATTCCTGTCAATTGTTCCCTAATGCTCTTTCTGAAACTCTGTACAACCTCTCGTTTAGTCAGTTTATCTAGGTCCCATCTCCTTAAATTCCTACCTTTTTGCAGTTTCTTCAGTTTTAATCTACAGTTCATAACCAATAGATTGTAGTCAGAGTCCACATCTGCCCCTGGAAATGTCTTACAATTTAAAACCTGGTTCCTAAATCTCTGCCTTACCATTATATAATCTATCTGAAACCTGTCAGTATCTCCAGGCTTCTTCCATGTATACAGCCTGCTTTTATGATTCTTGAACCAAGTGTTAGCTATGATTAGGTTGTGCTCTGTGCAAAATTCTACCAGGCGGCTTCGTTTTTCGTCTCTTATCCCCAATCCATATTCACCTACTACATTTCCTCCTCTCCCTTTTCCTACTGACGAATTCCAGTTACCCAAGACTATTAAATTTTCGTCTCCCTTCACTATCTGAATAATTTCTTTTATTTCATCATACATTTCTTCAATTTCTTAATCATCTGCTGAGCTAGTAGGCATATAAACTTGTACTACTGTAGTAGTGTGGGCTTCGTATCTATCTTGGCCACAATAATGTGTTCACTATTCTGTTTGTAGTAGCTTACCCGCATTCCTATTTTTCTATTCATTATTAAACCTACTCCTGCATTACCCCTATTTGTTTTTGTGTTTATAACCCTGTAGTCACCTGACCAAAAGTCTAGTTCCTCCTGCCATCAAACTTCACTAATTCCCACTATATCTAACTTTAACCTAGCCATTTCCCTTTTTAAATTTTCTAACCTACCTGCCCGATTAAGGGATCTGACATTCCACGCTCCGATCCGTAGAACTCCAGTTTTCTTTCTCCTGATAATGACATCCTCTTGAGTAGTCCCCGCCCGGAGATCCGAATGGGGGACTATTTTACCTCTGGAATGTTTTACCCAAGAGGACGCCATGATCATTTAACCATACAGTAAAGCTGCATGCCCTTGGGAAAAATTATGACCGTAGTTTCCCCTTGCTTTCAGCCGTTCACAGTACCAGCACAGCATGGCCATTTTGGTTAGTGTTACAAGGCCAAATCAGTCAGTCGTCCAGACTGTTGCCCTTGCAACTACTGATAAGGCTGCTGCCCCTCTTCGGGAACCACACATTTGTCTGGCCTCTCAACAGATACCCCTCCGTTGTGGTTGGACCTACTGTACGGTATTGCCTAGGCACGCAAGCCTCACCACCAACGGCAAGGTCCATGGCTCATGGGAGGAGCCCTAATCTTGTAGAGAAGGAAAAATAATAAGAAATTTGTTGTAACCCTTAATGGATGTGTTGTCATCAGCACTGCAATGCACAAGAAAGTTCTCTGTGTCTAATACGATACCTGTTAGCTTAAACTGCCTATGTACAGTATAAAAAGTTACTGAAGACTTTGCTGTTCCCAGTACTTTAAAAAACTTTTATTAAGTCTACTATATCTATGATTATTCTTATGTTTCACATTCTGTATTATAGCCCTCTTCTTTTTTAAATACATATGCTGAAATTTGTACAACACCTTCAACCAGTTATTAAAAACCTTTTTTCTCTCAGTTAGTGTTTAATTCATGAAGTTAACCAATGAGTAAGACAACTATAATAGATTTCATTTACCTTCTGTAATTCTCTAGGAATATTTATACTTAATTTTACACAACTGTCCATAAGCTTAACTATTCCACAATTTCTCTTCTTATTCAATATATCCATTATGTATATCTCAGAATAATGTTTTTCACTCTTTTGGAATTACACTGTCAATCAAATCACTGTTTTAATTTTTCATGCTGCTTCTGATTAAACCAAACACTCTTAATGCATACTATTGTGAACGAACACAGAAGTGAATTTTATTATGATTATAGTGAGGCTTATAAATGTCACATTTCACTATCAAAGAAACCTGCTTTAAACAGAACTGTTTCATCAGCCCACAATGGGCCTCACCCCATAAAACTGAAAATGCCCAAATGTAAGTTTTTCAAACTGAAGATAATAAATTGTGATAAACATACTAATATTCCAAACTGCTGAATGATATAGAAATTATTTAATCTCTGAATTTCATGATATATTGATACACATATTTCTCAACAAAATTAAGAAATAATGTACGTTTAAAAGAAATACAAAATATATTAATATTTCTTTGTTTAGTACCTAGTTGCAGTCTTTAACAATAAGTGGTATATTCCATTCCCAGTCAGTGATTACTGACTCTGTGCATTAGTTATGAAACCCAAATATGGATAGACTGCATTCACCAAGTCATTTGAATAAATTTGAGCACTAGAAACCAGCCAAATTTTACTGTTTGCAATTATGTTCAAATAGAGAATAAGATCATGTCTTAATAACAAATAGGAGAACCAGTGCAGAGCTAAATCAAATGATTTTAGCCTATTGAAGTGTGAACATGCACTTCAGTTTCACAGTAAGCAGAAGGTAACCAATCAAGGAAATGACGTAAAGTCTCGTTACCATTATATCTCAATTATCGAACCTTAGCTTTCACAATGCAAATGCATTTGGATACTACTTCATAAAAGAAAACTGTGTGCTCACTGTGGACCTATCAAAAGCAATATGCAGTAATTGGACAAGCACACCACCTACAATAGCTCTCGCTCGACTATATATTAGGGTATATTGTGAACTGCTACTTTCTGGCCCAAATAACATTTAAACACTTATGTGGCATATCGTAATACTTATTGAAATGTTAATACGGTTTGCCACAGGTTTATCAAAATACATTTAAAATCAGGTTGAGGAATCAAAAATTGTATGTGGTACTGGATCCCAAAGAACAGTGATATTGCATAATACACAGGTTGAAATTCAGCTTGTAAAGTTATTATGAGTAGAAAAATGAAAAACATGCACAAAAGTTGGCCATCGAATTCTAAAAAGCTGTAATTATTAATATTAATCAATCGACAGAGCAGAAAAAATAAGCAGACTGACATACTAAAGTTCTCAACATTAACTAGTCGCACAGTTTGTAGAACATAAATAATTGACCTAATCATCTTCAATGTTCACAAAGGCCCATAAAAACTCTCTAAAGGATCAATCTATTACATTCATTGCTATCGACTCTACTCTTCACTCCATGTTGTCATATAAAAATCATGTGATGTCCACCTAATACAGCTACACTGAGTAACTTCAACATATGGAACTCAACAATCGCTAGTTCCAGAACACATTCACAGCCACTGCAGTTAAAGTTGCTACTTTCCCAGGGCCAATTTACCAATGTGATACACATTTACAGTGCTCTGGTGCACATTATACATATTTAATAAACTTATTCGTAAATCTGTTTATATAAATGTCTACAATTTATCCTTTTAATTTATTATTTTGCATTCATTCTGAGAGAAAGTCACAGATCCTATTGGAGTATATATCAGCATTCTACTCTCCTTTGCTGCAGTATGTGACCCAAAGCACATTTCTTAATTATAGCGTAATAGATTCTATTTATATAAATTGTTACATTGTTGTATCTACTGAAAGGTCAACATACTAAAAGTAATTGGTAGTGTGCATGTGAGGACTTATTTGCTATTGCACAGGTGAATTAAATGCTACAAATAATTTATTCAACTGTTTAGTTCCATGCATTTCGCACAGCTATGTTTGCTCAACATATAGCTGAAGTCATTACCCATCCATAGGTGAGCCATATGATTTCATAACAAAATTTCACAAATTGTTATTACTTGCTTGTGGATAAATAAACTTTTAATGTATTGTAAGTTCTAAACACAAGTTTGAACAACATTGCTAAAAACCTCAGTGATTTCTATGGCTTCTACCGATTTCAGTTATATCTGTATATTCTTGATAGATCTGCTGTAGGCGTTTTTGAGTATTTTAGTGGTTATTCGATGATCTCAGTAAAGCACTTTCAGTGGCCAGAACATCTTGATGTTCATTGCCTCTCACATGAGACCTCTCACACCAGGCACACTGGCCTTGGGATTTTCCCAGTGCTGCACTCTGCCTGTGCACCTGCTGGCCTTGGGCCACTTCGTCCACATTGTGGCCAATGTCGTACCATTGGGATCGCGGAAATATGTGGCAGGCAGGGTTTGCCCGATATTTGCCATCACCTCCCTCTGCAGATATTCTGAGCAGCAATCCCTCAGGCAAGGGTTATTACTTCTTCTTACTCGTCATGTCTGCTTTCGAGCAGCCATCTCTGTATCTTACCTGACACAGCCAGTGTGTAAGCAGCCTCTTTCTTCGACCTTTTGTCTTCTTGAAATAAGTTATCAACTAAAAATACTGATACAATGACTGATTATGCCCCCCCCCCCCCCCCCATGTAGATGCATTTTAGATGTAGTAGTTGTATCTAATGCCAACATGTTTTCAACTAGCAGTCCATTCCACACAAATATAAAGTATCTGGAATCTAAATATTTTAAACTTTTAGGAAACAAAAGCAATATAATTAACTATGTCAATACATAATTAGTTCTTCCAAGCATAAATACAGACCCATCCTCCCCCTCTCTGTATTTTAATTGTATCAAGCAATTATTGACTGCAGTAGATATAATTGATCATCATGGGAGGAACAGGAAAGGATTGATATAAAAGCAATGGGGTAGTTTATTAAACATTTTGCACACTGCATTTGTGACTATTTTAATAACTTCGCCTGACAGTCAAAGAAACAATAAGGAAGGAAGAAGCAGGTATGAGAATGGCTGAAAAGTGAATGACGTACACCATGTTAATTTACTCACTAAAATTAGGTATCCCCTGTGCCCAAAAATCCATCAATTATGTGTTGCAGAGCAATGTTCAACATAGAGAAAGAAAATATAGTTAGTAAATAGAAAAATACAGCTGAAAAAATTTAAATGTAACTGTAATTTCTGGTAACAGGAGGGTCATTTGAGTGATGATTAGTGTTGGCTTTGTTAAGCGAAACCCCACTGCCTGTTGATTACACATTAGTGATCTCAGCTACAACTAGCTAACTTCGTGATTAAGCTATTTAGGGAGATTGTTGTGAATACTGAAAAATGGTTTAATTTTTATAGCTAATGAAGGCAAATTCCCAGCATCCTCTGTACAGGCTTTGAACTGTCGAAGAGATAAAGCACCATTTTGCAGTGTTTAAAATCAGGTAATATAGGCTTCATCATTTTTCTGCAAGATTTTCATTGCACTGTACATATAACTACTTCTTAATATCAGAGAACCTAGAGCTGCTGCGCTGTACTTAATAACTTTAACTAAAAAATCTGTGATGACTCAGTGGTCTTCATAGCTTACCTAATGCTTTACTTCTTAGCACATTTTTACACAGTTTCTGAATGCGGGTGATGACTTTCGAGCAGGACCTGAATATAGCAAGTCTCTTCATAATTTTTGGCAGTTATGTCATCCAACTTCAAGTACTTCATCTGCTTCTTCTTCTCTTCAAGATTCACTTCACGTGCATGCAGTTTGTGAATTCCACTTTGTTCTTGAAGTACTCACAAAATAGGTGATTCTAGGGTGAGGGCTTCAAATACTATTATTTAATTTGTTGCGATACCCTTCTACACAATTCATTTCTGGTGCATTTTTTATGGCAGTTCGATACTACTATGTGGATATCCTCATTATGTACCCAGTTTCCCACAAAGTAGTCAAAGGATTCAGAGGACCTTCCATTACCAAGAACTTGTGTGTGAATCTCAACCCATCCACTACTTACATCCTCCTGTTTTACAAATGCCAGCGCTGCACACATGATGATATGAAGTCTTAAATCTTCGTTCTGGCGATATTCCTCTTTCGACTGAGATCTTGAAGTCTCCTCCATAAACTCTTCTTCATATTGAAATAACATCCATTTATTTCAGATGAGAGGAAAATTTGACACAGCACTGTTATCACAGGTGCCTCATAATGGATGTTCTCTTCTCTGGGACAGCACTGAGTAATTGCTTGTTTCATCAGAAGGAACAGGAGAGCATATGTGTCTTTCTTCATATTAGGGAGCAGCTCAAATACAGCAGAATGAATATTTGTACAACCCCCGGGCCTACTAAGTTTGCATGTATGGTATGCAGCTTGTTGCCACTCTCAAATGTTCTACTCATACGAAATATGATGATGTATTAAAGCTTTACTTTCTTTCTAGTAAGACGTTATCATCCTCCCCTCTAATCTATCATCTTCTTGAAGAAAACTACTGCTAGCTCCAGGTTTTGAGATATCTTCATGAAGATCAATTTCGTAATAGTTCTTGGACCCTTGTTAGTTTCTCCACAATTGACTCTACATATGACAAAGGTTTGATTCATGCCTTCTGAGTTAGGCATCACTAACAAAGTCATAACCTTTGTTGTCCAGATTTCCCCAGTTCATCCACATATATATCAGGTAACTGTGTAGCTCCTTCTTGAGTCCTCTTCTTCGCCCTCTCCAATTGTTTCTTCACATCCAGTGCTGCATCATCAGGTAGTCTACAGAGAAATTCTAAAACGTTAAGGACTTCTTCACCCTTCTAATGCATCTTTCCTAAACAATGGTCTGGTGGTTGGCATAAGCACACCCCCATTACAATACGTTCTTTAGATTTCTTCACTTTACGATACACATAACCACTGCAATGAGCGAAAGGCCAACCCTCAGTCGTTATAAGACCCACCATGCTGGTGGTCAAATCAGGCTCACAAGTATTTGTGGCAATAAGTGTCTGGACAACACTATGGTGCTGTCCAGCCCACCTTGATTCTCCCCTCGCCCATCCTCACACAACAACAAGCCATCTCACTGTTACTCATCTCAATACTGCACTACGCATCTGTCAAAGCTAATCATAATCTCACTTCATCACATTGAGTATGTTCATTCGAAATAAATAGAACATATATTCAAAAAATGAAATACATGATGTACCAACAAGAATCATCAGATTCTTAAAAATTATAACTGTTATTTTATTTGAGATATGTGCATCAATAATGTACTGTTGGAAGGTGCAAACTTTAGAGTTTTCATTGTTCCCACTAGGTTGCAGCAGTGTGTGCAAACTTCAGTTTTAGTAAAAATGTGTCGGGATAACAGAGTGTTTTGTGTTCTACATTTCGCGCAGTGTGGGTCAGTAACAACTGTTCAGTGTGACTTTCGTAATAAGTATGGTGTAGATCCTCCTACAGCACTGAGCATTCGATGAAGGCATGAACAACTCCGAGAAACAGATTGTTTGTGTAATGGCAATTCACTGGACCATCCCTGATTGTCTGACAAAGTCGTCGAACACATCCACCATAAAAAGAGCACTTGCCCGCAAAAGGAAAAGGTCCCGAGTTCGAGTCTCGGTCGGGCACACAGTTTTAATCTGCCAGGAAGTTTCATATCAGTGCACACTCCGCTGCAAAGTGAAAATCTCATTCTGGAAACATCCTCCAGGCTGTGGCTAAGCCATGTCTCCGCTATATCCTTTCTTTCAGGAGTGCCAGTTCTGCAAGGTTCGCAGAAGAGCTTCTGTAAAGTTTGGAAGGTAGGAGACGAGGTACTGGCAGAAGTAAAGCTGTGAGTACGGGGCGTGAGTCGTGCTTCGGTAGCTCAGATGGTAAAGCACTTGCCCGCGAAAGGCAAAAGTCCCGAGTTCGAGTCTCGGTCAGGCACACAGTTTTAATCTGCCAGGAAGTTTCATATCAGCGCACACTCCGCTGCAGAGTGAAAATCTCATTCTGGTGACATCCACCATACTTTCACAATGGGTTCGCAGAAATCCGCTCTCCATGCAGCTCGACAACTCAACATGCCCCCTATGTCCGTATGGTGTGTGTTGGGTCAACGTTTACACATGAAACCATACAAAATTCAGCTTGTGTAAGGTCTTCATGAAGGTGACCAACAGAGTTCTGTAAATTCGTTAGTTTTCTTGCACACTCAGTGTTTAGTGATGAGGCAACATTATGTTTAAATGGAAAGAGGAACCATCATAATGTGAGAATATGGGGAACAGAAGAACCATGTTAAGTTGTACAACCTGAGAGGGGCTCGCCAAAGTTAAAAATGTTTTGCACAATTTCAATGGAAAAGATGTATGGCCCATTTTCCTCTGCTGAGAACGCTGTTATGCTTGAGAACATTCTTTTTCCACAGTTGGAGACTGCTTTGAACGATTTCATTTAGCAACGGGATGGGTCACTGCAACACTGGCATCTGGAAGTGTGGAGATTTTCAAAACAAACCGATTACTGAATGATAGATCAGTTCCATTGGAGCAAATAATTCAGCCTTACATTACTGGCCTCCAACAGCACTGGACCAGATAGTATCTGACTATTTCTTGTGTGGGTTCGTAAAAGACTATTAATGTGTCTCTTTTACCAAAAACAATGAAAGAACTGAGACGTTGTATAACAGCAGCTGAGATAGCTCTAACTCAAGACATGCTCGCTGCAGTGTGGAAAAAATTTGAATACCGCACTGACATACCCCATGCATCTCAAGTGGGGCATATTGAACATATATGAAAACAAACATTTTGATTTTCTCTTTCACCAAAAATCAAAATGCAGTGTATATGTTTATTAGTTTCAGAAAAATGGACATGCCAAATTCGATGATTCTTTCTGAAAAACCCTGTATTATACAACACCAAAGAAAGTGCAACTTGATAATTCTGCTCATAGAAACATTTTTGCAGACATTATTATGTTTTTTAATACCTTCACAAGCCTTCAGCTATAGCAGTTAAACAAGACCACTATATAATGTACTTTGAAGAGACTGAAATTACCTCCAGTTTCGCACCCTACAACACTTGTAAGCATTCATTTAAATCCTTAATTCCCAAGTGAACATATAACTATGTATTTACATATTTTGTATACATTAGATTTCAGTCACATTGAAGACAATGCTATCAATATCGTTGTCATAATTTATGGAGGTATTTAATCAGTATTTAAATTTGGACTAAGTTACCTCACATTTTGTCTAAATTAGACCCTATACATATCTTTATCATATCTTTAAATGAAGTCTTTGACATCTTCTGGTTCATAATAGTCAGGTTATTTTGTCATAGACTATTAGGTTCAATATAAGCCATTTGGATTGCGTCGAACAGTCTCCAGTACCTACATAATGTCAAATATAACAAATTGTGTAGTACTCATTGTTTTGAACTATAATTTAAAATAGTTATAACATTTAAGTAATAGGTCCTATAAAGATCTTTACATGGAGTGTGTTGACATATTTTATCATAATGACATAAGCAATGGTTGTGCCATTCACCCAAAGTCTTCAATATTTAATTACTATTGACTGTATTAGTTACATAATTTATGTGTTGTATGAAAGGAAAAATGAAATACTGAAATTCACAAATCTTAATAAAATGATCATATTTGTGACATGCTATTGGACACCAGAGGAAATCAGATGAGAACCATTATCTATGATAGATTATTTTCAAAGTATATTGACAAAACAGTATCATGTGTAGTTAAAAGTAACAACAAAATTTTTAATTTGAGAAATCTGATCGAATATTTGAGGTGCTGTGAAGCTACAGCCATTTCCTCAATTATAATTATTTAAATATGTGATCACAATATATGTGTGTATATAATTCACATACAGTCTGAAACACGTTTTTTTTCAAGAATGATAATGTGTTGTGTTTAAATGGAAGTATAATGGAAATTATACCATAAGCCATCTTTGTGGGAAATAAAAAATCATTTACTGATTCCTACGTTAGGAAAGAAGGGAATTAATGTTACAGCAGAATGCTCTGAATTTCAATGATTTAACAAATCTACTGAAAGTTTTTTCACTCTTAAATTCTCCTTAATAAGTAATACTTACAATTTTGACCTTACTATGATGCTCGCTTTGTCCAGTTTTCTGTGTGTGTGTGTGTTCCCTCTCTCACTCACTGTGTGTGTTTGTGTGTGTGTGTGTGTGTGTGTGTGTGTGTGTGTGTGTGATTCTGTGTGTGTGTGTGTGTGTGTGTGTGGGTGGGTGGGTGGGTGTGTTTGTGAGTGCATGTGTAACTGAGTGTACGTGTGAGAAAGAGTGAGAGAGAGAGTCAGAGAGGCGAGTCTGAGTTACTTTCCCTCCTTTAAACTGTATACATGTGAAAGATTGTAGAGCTTTTGGTCAGATATGCAGAATGAATCATCAGTTATAGACTTAACATCGCCGAAATGGTGATTATTTTTTTACTTATTTAGACTAGACAAGAATGTAATCAGAGAATAAAAAATCAGAAGTGTAAGCATGAGTGGAATGCTGGATGTTACACACAATGGATAAAAATATTTGTCATTGATGTTTCTTTCTGTAATGATATTGTTATGTTAACACCCAAAATGTGTTTTCTTATATTAATATTACCAACATATCAAATAACATATAGATATCAACAATTGTAACTGATGTTCACATGGTCACTGAGTACTGGTTATCAACTATTCTGGATTTAACACATTTTAAAAAGTAAAGATTTGTAACTACTAAACTAGTACAGTAAACTAAATTGCTGCTGCATCTTTAGCTTGCAGAATGAAACAAGTAATACAACACCATAATTTGTTATGTGTGGACCCTTTAACACACAATTTTTTATGGAGGCTTATAAGATCTCAAGCTCACCAAAGTCTATATGCTTAAGGATAGTCAGACAAAAGGAAAGTGTCACATAACAACTGAGAGCAGTGGGTTATAACATCCCAGCTCCTCCACCAAATTATAACATTTCAGCTCCTCAACACCAAATCAAAATGTTGCATTAGGAGGTGTCTGCTTCATGCATACGTCATATTGACGACAACAAGTAATTCTTCATTACAGACGTTTATTTACAAAACAGAACTGACAGACTTCACAGACTCAACAACTGACTCTCCGAGCTAACCGCACTGCATATCCGAACTGGCAACTGACAACTCCTAGGTGTATTAATATCTTTCCAAACAATGAGAGTCTTTGACAATGTTTTGTTTACAATACGATAGCAATTCACAACTTAAAACTAAATTAGACATTACAGAATTTTAGTACAGATTAAAGTAAGTAAAAGGATCAGTACATATAAATTCCCACAAGCATAATCTCCAAATAGATTCCACAACATTTTTCTACCAGCCTCTGGATAACCTTCACCAGATTTGTACCGATGTTTCCAGAAATATCTTGACATTTGATTCTGGATATTTCTTGAGTGTTTTAGAACAACTATTTATATGTAAAATGATTTAAATCGTTTCAAAACGTAAATAAATCTTTTTAGCAATATTTCTTGATACAAATCGTCTTTCGAAATTAGGTTATGAAACAGTTTTCACAAGTTTTCGTATTTTTGCGATCATAATATAGAATTTCTCCATAGGAAGTTCCAGAAGTGTGTATTAAACGTTCATTTACAGACTTTCTCTTTAGCTGGTGAGTTTTTAAAAGTATTTTGTCCATATTATACGAAATAATTTAGCTCAAAACTGATAATTTATACAACTAATCAGAGCTACAGCAAACAGTGAGTCTTTCTTTTACAAAATGAAATATAATTACAAAATTGAATGAAAATATGTTACTAACACTAATACATATTTACATTAATTCTATTTTTGTTCTTTCTGTGCAAAATGTCCTAATATTGACACAGTACAATATTTAAACATCACCAAAGTTTCCCTTTACATTTTGCATATCTGTATCGACATCCCCTAAAAGTCTACAGTATCGAATACTTCAATATGTCCCAATATGTCCTGTAATGTTACACAACCCCCCCCCCCCCCAATCAGGGCTTCCACGTGAAACATGGAAGGGTTGATGTCCTTACATTACAAAACAGAAAAGTTTTACACATATCTTTGGTGTCTTCTTTCTTGAAGACCGGTGATCTTCTTTCTTGAAGGTCGGTGATCTTCTTCCTTAAAGGTCGGTATACCTCAATGCCACACACTGTATTTCAGTCTCATCTTCACAGTCCGTATGGTTTCCATATACACTGCAGGCTATCACAGGCTGCAATAGCACAGTCCACTATGAGTATACAGCATACAGTGGTCAAACCCAGTTAAACATTAGCAAAAGCATTTAATAGTCGGTGGACCGGTTTTTAAGGACACAGAAATTTGAATTGTCTAAAATCTAATTACTCAAGAAAATTTACTCTAAATAATTTCTTGAAGCTAAGAGAGGATAGACTGACAGATGGAGAAAATTGATTATACAGGATCACAAAATAAGTGTAAGACGCAATGCCAGAATACGAAAATGAAATATGACAATTGCATTGCTAGGGGACCTAGTGGTCGCCAAACACTTAGCACACAAAGAATATATGCTCCCCTGAGGAATCAGATAAATACAACATAACAAAGTATACAAAAATATGCTGGTAAGATTACATATAAAAGTCTATAAACATCTATTATCTAAAATACTTTTTTACATTTTTTATACAATTTCAGTTCGGTCACGTTTCGTAGGCCAAACAGTCTGCCAGAATTTGGGTAGACTAGACGGTAAGCATTCGGATGAGGATTGTCCTGAATCTTGAAAGGTCCAATGTATATGTCAAAAAACTTTTTTAATTCACCACTGATGGCTTTAGACTTCTCTTGTGTTTTAACAAGGACCAAGTCTTCAATTTTAAATTGAGTAGGCTTCAATCTTTTGTCATGTCTACATTTCCTCTTATCACCTTGAGATTTCATGGTCTTTCTCACTATTTCCTCTCTCTCTTGAGTACTTAATGGTTTGCAGACTGGAAAATCAATGAAATCACTAACTGGATGTGGTGCTTTGCTATTATACTGTATTTCATAAGGCGAAAACCCTGTTGAGGAATGCTGTAGGCTGTTCACAACATCTTCGAATTTCTCAACATAGTCAATCCAACTAGCATGATCAGTATTGCAGTAGGTTCTAAAGAATCGCCCAATTTCCCTCATGTATCTCTCCAAGGGGTTTCCTGACGGATGATAAGCTGAAATAAGAATGTGACTTATATTTTCATCTTCAACAAAAGCTTTCCATACTCCAGAAGTAAATTGAGTCCCATTGTCTGATAAGATTTTCTGAGGTTTTCCAACCCTGCCAAAATAGTCTCCTCTGATTTTTGAAATAGTGCTCTTACTGTTTGCCTTGCGAAGAGGGTATAACTTAATGAATTTTGAAAAAACATCAACCATAACAAAAATGTAGCAATAGCCTCCTCTGGTCTTTGGTAATGGTCCATATAAGTCGACAGCGACTAACTCGTGTTGTTCTTTTGGTAAGATGTTTTGCATCAATCCTCGACAAGTTTGGTTGGATACTTTTACTCTTTGGCACCTGTCACAACCCGTCAAAATTTTTCTAACCCTCCTGGCTATGTTGTTAAAGTACACATTTTCTTGGATTTTCTGGATACGCTTTTGAATCCCACAATGACCAAAACTTTCATGAATGTACTTGATGAGTACATTGATGTACTGTTCAGGCCAACATAATTTCCATACATCGCTATCTACACTGTTTCTCTTGAATAGAATCCCCTTGTAGATTTTGTAATAATCTCCCACTTTTTCATGTCCCTTGTTCCCTAAATAACTTTTGACCAGTTTACAGTTCTCATCGTGGTTCTGATTCCGTTGGATGTCATTACAAATGTCTCTGATTTCTTGTTCATTGTCCACCCCTCTTAAATACTTAATTTTGAATTCTTTTTCACATTCCCCACTGTCATCTTCAAAGTCACCCCCCACAGGTAGTCTAGATAAAGCATCAGCAACTACATTATCGGGTCCTCTAAGATATTTTATTGAGTAATTAAATTGTTGTAACCAGAGTGCCCACCTGGTAATCCTTCCATGATGCAACCAACATTCTTGAATATAAATTAATGCCTTATGGTCTGTGTAGACAACTACCTGGTTTCCCAATAAATAATTTCTGAATTTAGAAAATGCCCAGTAAATGGTCAAAAGCTCTTTCTCGGTAACAGTGTATTGCCTCTCATGTTTTTTCAAGGTTCGACTAGCAAAAGCAATAGACCTGTGTTCTATTTTCCCATTTATATTTACTTCTTGGAAAAGGTGAGCACCTAGGCCATAATCACTACTATCTGCCATAATGCAAAAAGGTAAACTTAAATCAGGACGGTACAAAATTTGGCTGTTACATAACTGTGTTTTTATTTCTTCAAAAGCAACTTCACATTTCTGATCCCAAACCCACATTGCGTTTTTCTTCAGCAATCTGTTAAGACTTGGAGCATTTAGAGCTTGGGTACTAATGAACTTTCTGTAGTAACCGCACATCCCGAAAAATGACTTTAGTTGTTTCTTGGTTTTTGGAATTGGGAATTTTGCAATTGCCTCGAGTTTTTCAGGATCTGGCAAAATACCTTCCTCAGAAATACTGTGCCCCAGAAACTTCAATTTTTTCATACCAAACTTACATTTAGATAATTTAAGTGACATTCCCCCTTTCCTTAATCTATTGCAAACCTCCCTCAAAGTATTAACATGTTCTTCCCAAGTTTCTCCAGTGATCAAAATGTCATCTATATACACAGTTAATTTTGATAAAAGATCTTTTCCCAAAACAAAGTCAAGTGCTCTAATGAATTCGGCTACTGAGACATTCAGCCCAAATGGTACCACACAATACTGCTAACATCTTCCCCCATACAAAAAGGCAGTATACTTTCTGGAATCATTTTCTAATTCTACTTGGTGAAATCCTGATGTGAGATCTATACTGGTCATGTATTTCATTCTTTCAAATTTATGAAATAATTCGTCTATATTCTAGGGATGATCGGTCTCTCTTTCCAGATACTTATCTAGGTGTCTTGAATCTAGTACAAGCCTGACACTGCCATCACGTTTTGCAACCACTACCAAAGGATTATTGTATTGGCTCTTACTTCTCTCAATGATGCCCCACTCTTCCATCTTTTGAAGTTCCTTTTCTACATCTTTTCTCTTTGCAATGGGTACACTGTAAGGTTTTATAAAGAATGGCTCATGTGGTTTTAATCTGAGTTTACATTGATAATTCTTTACTCTGCCAGGTCTATCATCAAAAACATCACAGTAATTCCACAATAATCTTTCTAACTCTACCTTCTGTTCTTGGTTCAAATTACCTGATTCCCATAATTTTTCTTGAACTATATCTCCATATTCTCCATCATCATAATCCTCATTAATTTCCTCTACACAATAACCACTGTCTTTAGAAAATGTAATGTCCCTAATTTCAATTCATTTATCAGCACAGTTTTGAACCGACATGTCAGTACTGGAACATACTCTCGTCTTAGGATCAATAAAGGTAAACAAACTCTTTTCCCAATCAAATGCTGCATTAGCTTTTAATATCTAGTCCATACCCAACAGTACATTCTGATTTAGGTCACTTATTACAAGACATCCTTGAGTAAACTGTACATCATTTATACTGAAGGACAACAACACCTGTCTATTAACAATTTTGCTCAGTTTGCCGGTAATGCCTCTAATTTTTATTCCAACAACTGGTAATTCAACAAAGTCAGGATCATGCTTAATTATATCTCTTAATTTGCTTGAAATGGCACTAATTGGACTCCCTCTGTCAATCAAACAATACCCTTCCCAACCTGCAGCTTTAATTTTTATGTATGGACTACCAATAGTGGTGTTTTCCCTTTCTTCCTGTTCTTCATACAAAAGATCTTCTGCTATCTCATCATACCTCTGTTCCATATTTAGGTTTCCTTTATTAGGCAATACTTTCTCCAAACTTCTAGGTCTACTGGAATTTACTGGAATGTCTGGATTACTATGTACCTCACACACATCCTGACTAGTACCCCGTTTGATGATTTCATTAGGCTTAAAAGCAGAAACTGGTTCACAAATTTCCCTTAATTTGATCTTAACATCATTGTCATCACTGTAATCTTTAAATTTGTCCCAAACAGATTTCAAAATAATCTCAGATGCATCAGCACAATCAACCCCCTGTCTCCTGATGTATTACTAAGCTGAACTGGCACAATCTGATTCTCATGTGGAATGTAGTTAGAGTTCCTGGCACAACTATTCTCAACACTATTGCTTATAACATCCTCCTTAACTTCAACATAAACTATTCCATCCAATTCACCATCAAAATCTTCTAGTACATAATCACCATTAGCCTTAACATCAACATTGTCATCATCATTGCCTGAGCTTACACTACAAACACTACTAGTATCACCAACATTACTCACAACACCATCTTCACCAACCACATCCACATGAATATCAGACTTTCCAGAAACTTCAGTACGAACATCATTATGACAACTTACATCTAAAACATCACCACACATAAGTTTGTACAATCCAAAATTATCAAAGTTATCCTTACCTTTCATTTCAGCATTAGGTGCTTCTTCTTGATTATATAAATTTGCAAATATATCATCTTGTAAGCCTACTTCATCAAAGGTAGCCTGGTTCCTATTACAGTTGTTTCTAGTATTTTCTCTGATGACATTCCAAAATTTCCTGTCAAATTTAATTTTTTCATTACCTCTATCTACAGATCGATCATAAGCATACTGTCTATACTGGTTAGGTCTCTGATTATAGTGCTGTCTGTTCTGGGTGAAATTAGCCTGATTTTGAAAATTCCTTGCCTGAAACTGACAGACTCCCAGTGGATCATTTAGTCGTTTAAAGGCCTATGTCTGTCGTTTCACTGCCTCAGGTTACCTTCTCTCATGTCATTACCCCAGGACCTGTTTCGATTTTCCCATTCTCTGTTGAATTAAAGTGCTGATCATTCCTACCAAAATTTCTTCTGTCATTGCTATTATAATTATCCTTGTTGTTGTTAAAGTTTCTTCGTTCACTATTATTGTTATTATTTCCACAGTGCGGTTCCCACCCTCTGTGTGACGAACCTACAAAGTCGTTAAATCTGTTGTTTTGTTCAAAAGCTCTATCAAGTTTGTCCACATATTTCAAGAATTGTTCTATGGACTCATCTGGACCATATACTAAACCCCATTGTACTCTTTTCGGAAGTCTCTGTTTTAGTGCATCAATTTAAGTTAGCTCATCAAATGGCTTATCCAGATGCACTAATTTTTGCAACTGTTTCTCACAATAGGCTTTCATTGACCCATCAGAATCTCTGTAACTAGGACCATTCAAGAATTCACTTTTGATTCGAGCTTGCTCAGTTTCAGACCAAAATTTGGTTAGAAAACATTTTTCGAAATCTTCAAAGGACATTTCCACAGAACAATTCTGATTGGCCCACGAAAGCGCCTCACCATCAAGTAATTTCTTTACAAATTTTATCTTAACACTATCTGTCATTATGGACGTGAACTGCTCCTTGCAGAATTGCATGAAGTCTTTTGGGTGTATATTCTTGTCACTGGGATAAGTTTTAATGGGAAAATTTCCCCATACCACATTACAACTATTACTAAAACCTTTTTGCAACATAGTTTCTTGTATTTCTACAAATTTTCTGTCTACAGTTTTTTCGATATTACCTACTCTACTACAAATTTCTGTGACCTTTTTGTCAGAGTCAGATTTGAAAGATTCAATTTCGCTTTCAAAAAATCGTTTTGTCTGGTCAAATTCATTTCTCAATTGAGAATTTTCCTCATTTACAAAATCAACAACTTTTTTAAGTTTTGACTGGTTATTTGAAATTTCGTTACTTAAATCAGTTTCAAGGACAGAAATTTTGCTCTCAACCGTGTCCACACGACAACTAAGTTCTTTTTGGTTTGACTCAAAAGTAATTCGCCATTCTTCGAGAAGCTGATTAGTGTGAGCAATCAGTTCTGTATTTGAATTTATTTCTGATTCTAAATCACACACAGCCTTCGAAATCAACCTGTCCATCTGTTGTTGTGTCTGTTCAATTTGTTGACGTAATTCGGCACGAGAATCGTCCATCTTCGAGTTTATGTTATCCAACTTCGATTTTAACTCTGAAAACATTTGTTTTAACATTTCCAACATTCCTACACTGTCAGAAGCACTTTCCCTAATAGGTGTACTCGCTACACCGCTGTCAATACTGAAATCTGCGTCTTTTTCCATTATTTTAGGAAGCAGGTACTTATCTTATTGTCCGTCGGCGGTCGTTGGTGTCCGTGTTTTACGAAATTTCTTCAATTCCAGGATGGTTTCGCTCGGTTGATTCACTCCTCTTCTTGTGACCCCAGAATCGACGTATTTACTTCTGAAGAATGACTGGTCCGTCGTATATCCTCTTCTTGTGGTCCCAAAACAGACGTATTTTCTTCTTGTGATCCCAGAAGAGACGTATTTTATTTTGAAGAATCACTGGGTGGTCGTCATATCCTCTGCTTCCTCCATCAAATTATAACATTTCAGCTCTTCCACCAAATTATAACATTTCAGCTCCTCAACACCAAATTATAACATTTCAGCTCCTCAACACCAAATTAAAACGTTGCATTAGGAGTTGTCTGCTTCGTGCAAAAGGTCTTGAGTTCATATTGACGACAACAAGTAATTCTTCATTACAGACGTTTATTTACAAAACAGAACTGACAGACTTCACAGACTCAACAACTGACTCTCCGAGCTAACCGCACTGCATATCCGAACTGGCAACTGACAACTCCTAGGTGTATTAATATCTTTCCAAACAATGTGTGTCTTTGACAATGTTTTGTTTACAATACGATAGCAATTCACAACTTAAAACTAAATTAGACATTACAGAATTTTAGTACAGATTAAAGTAAGTAAAAGGATCAGTACATATAAATTCCCACAAGCATAATCTCCAAATAAATTCCACAACATTTTTCTACCAGCCTCTGGATAACCTTCACCAGATTTGTACCGATGTTTCCAGAAATATCTTGACATTTGATTCTGGATATTTCTTGAGTGTTTTAGAACAACTATTTATATGTAAAATGATTTAAATCGTGTTTCAAAACGTAAATAAATGTTTTTAGCAATATTTCTTGATACAAATCGTCTTTCGAAATTAGGTTATGAAACAGTTTTCACAAGTTTTCGTATTTTTGCGATCATAATATAGAATTTCTCCATAGGAAGTTCCAGAAGTGTGTATTAAACGTTCATTTACAGACTTTCTCTTTAGCTGGTGAGTTTTTAAAAGTATTTTGTCCATATTATACGAAATAATTTAGCTCAAAACTGATAATTTATACAACTAATCAGAGCTACAGCAAACAGTGAGTCTTTCTTTTACAAAATGAAATATAATTACAAAATTGAATGAAAATATGTTACTAACACTAATACATATTTACATTAATTCTATTTTTGTTCTTTCTGTGCAAAATGTCCTAATATTGACACAGTACAATATTTAAACATCACCAAAGTTTCCCTTTACATTTTGCATATCTGTATCGACATCCCCTAAAAGTCTACAGTATCGAATACTTCAATATGTCCCAATATGTCCTGTAATGTTACAGGGTGAAGGGTATTTGACAGAAATAAGTGGAAGAATAAAATGTATATGTAATCAATCAATATCCAAGTTGAATCTTCACTACAAATTTGGCTGCAATAAGAAGTCTCCTGCGATAAGAAGTCTACAACGAGTGTGTAGTATCAATGCCCACGAAGGGCAGACAGGAAAACCCATTAATATATATGCAGAAAGAGCTCTTTGGAAGTAGTGTAAATGGTGAGGAAAATCTATAAATGATTTAGAAAAAGAACAGTAACATTGTATCCCTGTGCACCGTTCAGTCTCAGCATCAGAACGTACACTGCACACTACTTTCAAACATTGGTAGCTTTCACAGCATGGCTCATAGTGAAATATACAGGGTGTTTCACAGTTCGTGTTACACACTTCTAGAGGTTGTAGAGGGCTCTTAGTAGATCAAGCCACAGATAGGAACCCATGCCCAGAAACGTAATCCAATAATGCTACAGAGCATCAAAGTTATAGGTGTCACCACCTGTAGATGTATGCATACACAGGGTGAATAGATGAAGATGTTACAGACTTCCTAGGATGATGGAGAAGGATAAACTAATCAATTTGAGGTAAGGTTCGATGTACAAGAAAGAAACAAGTAGAAATCTATAAGAGAAAACCATTCTGATACCTCCTGTAGTGGAATACATATCCTGGTTCAGTTGTTGTTAAGACTGTACGTTAGACAACTTCCAGAGGCGGTACTATGGACTGAAAGAAGAAGAAAGTGTCAAGTAAACTTGGACTCTTAGATGCAAGAGCTATGAGCAATTATTCAATAGAGGAGTTGAGTTTCACAGTAGACAACGAAGAGTTATTTTCTGCTTCTATCTTGTTCTGTACGTAAAACCTGTAACTGAAAATGAAACACAGAGAAATATGAGGCAGTGCAGTTTCATAATGGAACTGTCGATAAATCATAAAGCACATTACACATAGGAAATACATCAACTGCAGCTCATGATAAAGCATAAGTATGAAGCATGTTTACGAATTGTCTTTTACATAAGTAATGTATGTAAAGTTCATGATTCAATGGCTATGATTTATCCATATTCAAAACAATGGAGTTCTATGATGTTTCTGGAGGCAGAAAACTTCCACCACATTGGTGAACGTAGTTTCTGCAAACAAAGACTGTGTAAAACCCAGTTCACTCTGGTT
The DNA here is from genome assembly GCF_023897955.1 of Schistocerca gregaria. Lineage (NCBI taxonomy): Eukaryota > Metazoa > Arthropoda > Insecta > Orthoptera > Acrididae > Schistocerca > Schistocerca gregaria. The sequence goes on along the minus strand of NC_064921.1, from coordinate 512,942,978 downwards.
TTAAATGAGATGCAGAAGGCAGTAGAAACTCACTCCAACACTGAGTCCTTTTTCCCTAATTTCTGGCATGTGTGCAATAGAGTTCTTCATTGCCACCTAGTTAACAAAATATGTGTCTATGGAATATCAGTCCACTTTTGCACAGGAGTTCCTATCAAGTGTAGGACAACATGTAATACTTAAGTGAGAGTAATTTTCAGATGTCAAAGTAATCATGGAAATACTATTGTCACATTGGAAACACTGGCTCTCAACCAGTCGCCAGTCACCAGTTAGTATTGGCTGGCTGCACAACTGTCAGCATCTTGTGCGGTGTGCTGCAGCCATGGGGAGGGTTTTGCATCATGTGTCTTCTGTGCAGTGGGTTTATGAAGCTGACTTTGCTACACACAGCTGCAGTCATGAGTTTTTGTTGACTTTCTTATTATTCATTGAATTGTAAGAATTGTAAGGTATATTCTCTTCTGATAGGAACGTGAGTACCACATATATGAGAGTTCTACACCAAAGAGCATATATTTTAAAAAATTCCCTGTTATAAAACCGATATTTTAGTATTGCCGCATCCTGCAACCAAAGATTTAACTATACAAAAAAAGAAAATATTCGTTTAATTTATAAAAGTAAATTTATTTAATTAATATTTAATATTCAACGTTCTAAATTTTTAAGATTAAAATATTAGATTCTTAACTCACAGATCCTGGAAAGATGATAAAAGTTAAACGACAATGAAATTCATAAAACTTACTCAAATTCAATAAATAGAATTGAAAGATCATTATTTTAATTTTTGTCTTGATACATAAAAATCAACCCAACAGTTTTCTCTAATTTGTCGTCACCTTTTGAACAGATTTTACTGCAACCATCTGGAAGAATAATTGTATATTTATCATCTAAGAGTAATAAAACTTTTGACAATATTTAGTTACCAACATTTCAGGTTATAAAGTGTGGTTTTTTATGTCTGTTAAAATGTTGAACACTTCAGCATAACAGTTACTATAATTGTTAAGTTCACTTATTAGATTGTCAGTGCTGTCATTTACATTCCTTCTGCTTTCCTTTAATATCAGTAGAAAAAATGTAGATATTCCAATTTAATTACAAACATTTAATGATATTTAATTATCAAGCTTAAAAAATTCAAATTTCTAGAATTTAAAATACAAAATTAGCAAGATATTAACTACATTAATTTTCAGCAAATGAATGATAAGTTGAATGCTTTTTACCACAGAGAATTATATATTGATTTGTATCATATGGTATATTTTCAATCAAAAATACAAATAATTGTATTGTTGTTTTTTGAGTATTGACAATGTTCATGTTTTTGGACATGTTTATTACATGGGTTGAAAAATTTTGATTAAAATTGAAGGAACTTACATGAACTTGGCTATTTCATTGTGCTATACATTAAAATATTTTAAAAGAGTCATAAGCTTTTAAAATGATATCCAGTTTATCAAGATAGTATAGTTCTTGAGAAAAATTTCATTTCTTCATTGTTAAGTAGATGTTTTGTAACATTACTTGACTGAATGAACAAGAATTACTTATCTGATTAAATTTTCGATTACTCTGGAAAACAATGAAAATAAAGTAAGGAGTCATTAATTCAACAGAAATATAGCAATTAGTAATCTCTGGCCCTATTTTTTCCATTTAATCCAGCAGTCTCTGTTGTTTGTAGTAGTTGTTGTTGTTGTTGTGGTCTTCAGTCCTGAGACCGGTTTGATGCAGCTCTCCATGTTACTCTATCCTGTGCAAGCTTCTTCATCTCCCAGTACCTACATGACTACACTCCATATAAATAATTTCAGAAAAGACTTCCTGACACTTAAATCTATACTCTACGTTAACAAATTTCTCTTCTTCAGAAACGCTTTCCTTGCCATTGTCAGTCTACATTTTATATCCTCTCTACTTCGACAATCATCAATTATTTTGCTACTGCAACCTACATCCTTCTGAGTCTGCTTGGTGTATTCATCTCTTGGTCTCCCTCTACGATTTTTACCCTCCACACTGCCCTCAAATACTAAATTGGTGATCCCTTGATGCCTCAGAACATGTCCTATCAACCGATGCCTTCTTCTGGTCAAGTTGTGCCACAAACTTCTCTTTTCCCCAATCCTATTCAATACTGCCTCATTAGTTATGCGATCTACCCATCTAATCTTCAGCATTCTTCTGTAACACCACATTTCGAAAACTTCTATTCTCTTCTTGTCCAAACTATTTATCGTCCATGTTTCACATCCATACATGACTACACTCCATATAAATAATTTCAGAAAAGACTTCCTGACACTTAAATCTATACTGTACGTTAACAAATTTCTCTTCTTCAGAAACGCTTTCCTTGCCATTGCCAGTCTACATTTTATATCCTCTCTACTTCGACCATCATCAGTTATTTTGCTTCCCAAATAGCAAAACTCCTTTACTACTTTAAGTGTCTCATTTCCTAATCTAATTCGCTCAGTATTACCCAACTTAATTCTACTACACTCCATTATCCTCGTTTTGCTTTGGTTGATGTTCATCTTATATACTCCTCTTAAGACACTGTTCATTCCATTCAAATGCTCTTCCAAGTCCTTTGCTGTTTCTGACAGAATTACAATGTCATCAGCGAACCCTCAAAGTTTTCATTTCTTCTCCATGGATTTTAATACCTACTCCGAAATATTCTTTTGTTTCCTTTACTGCTTGCTCAGTATACAGATTGAATGACATCGGGGAGACACTACAACCCTGTCTCACTCCCTTCCCAAGCACTGCTTCCCTTTCATGTTCCACGACTCTTATAACTGGCATCTGGTTTCTGTACAAATTGTAAATAGTCTTTCGCTCCCTATATTTTACCCCTGCCACCATTAGAATTTGAAAGAGAGTATTCCAGTCAACATTGTCAAAATCTTTCTCTAAGTCTACAAATGCTAGAAACGTAGGTTTGCCTATCCTTAATCTTTCTTCTAAGATAAGTCGTAGGGCCAGTATTGCCTCACGTGTTCCAGTATTTCTACGGAATCCAAACTGATCTTCCCCGAGGTGGGCTTCTACTAGTTTTTCCATTCGTCTGTAAAGAACTCGCGTTAGTATTTTGCAGCTGTGTCTTATTAATCTGATAGTTCAGTAATTTTCAATCTGTCAACACCTGCTTTCTTTGGGATTGGAATTATTATATTCTTCTTGAAGTCTGAGGGTATTTTGTCTGTCTCATACATCTTGCTCACCAGATGGTAGAGTTTTGTCAGGACTGGCTCTCCCAAGGCCGTCAGTAGTTCCAATGGAATGTTGTCGACTCCGGGGGAATTGTTTCGACTCAGGTCTTTCAGTGCTCTGTCAAACTCTTCATGCAGTATCATATCTCCCATTTCATCTTCATCTACATCCTCTTCCATTTCCATAATATTGTCTTCAAGTACATCGCCCTTGTATAGACCCTCTATATTCTCCTTCCACCTTTCTGCTTTCCCTTCTTTGCTTAGAACTGGGTTTTCATCTGAGCTCTTGATGTTCATACAAGTGGTTCTCTTATCTCCAAAGGTCTCTTTAATTTTCCTGTAGGCAGTATCTATCTTACCCCTAGTGAGATAAGCCTCTACATCCTTACATTTGTCCTCTAGCCATCCCTGCTTAGCCATTTTGCATTTTCTTTCGATCTCACTTTTGAAAGTTTGTATTACTTTTTGCCTGCTTTATTTATTGCATTTTTATATTTTCTCCTTTCATCAATTAAATTCAAAATTTCTTCTGTTGCCCAAGGATTTCTACTAGCCCTCGTCTTTATACCTACTTGATCCTCTGCTACCTTCACTACTTCATCCCTCAAAGCTACCCATTCTTCTTCTACTGTATTTCTTTCCCCCATTCCTCTCAATTGTTCCCTTATGCTCTCCCTGAAACTCTGTACAGCGTCTGGTTCTTTCAGTTTATCCAGGTCCCATCACCTTAAATTCCCACCTTTTTGCGGTTTCTTCAGTTTTAATCTACAGGTCATAACCAATAGATTGTGGTCAGTCCACATCTTCCCCTGGAAATGTCTTACAGTTTAAAACCTGGTTCCTAAATCTCTGTCTTACCATTATATAATCTATCTGAAACCTGTCAGTATCTCCAGGCTTCTTCCATGTATACAGCCTTCTTTTACGATTCTTGAACCAAGTGTTAGTTATGATTAGGTTGTGCTCTGTGCACAATTCTACCAGGCGGCTTCGTTTTTCGTCTCTTATCCCCAATCCATATTCACCTACTACATTTCCTTCTCTCCCTTTTCCTACTGACGAATTCCAGTCACCTATGACTATTAAATTTTCGTCTCCCTTCACTATCTGAATAATTTCTTTTATTTCATCATACATTTCTTCAATTTCTTCATCATCTGCTGAGCTAGTAGGCGTATAAACTTGTACTACTGTAGTAGGTGTGGGCTTCGTATCTATCTTGGCCACAATAATGCGTTCACTATTCTGTTTGTAGTAGCTTACCCGCATTCCTATTTTTCTATTCATTATTAAACCTACTCCTGCATTACCCCCATTTGTTTTTGTGTTTATAACCTTGTAGTCACCTGACCAAAACTCTTGTTCCTCCTGCCACCAAACTTCACTAATTCCCACTATATCAAACTTTAACCTATCCATTTCCCTTTTTAAATTTTCTAACCTACCTGCCCGATTAAGGGATCTGACATTCCACGCTCCGATCCGTAGAACACCAGTTTTCTTTCTCCTGATAACGATATCCTCTTGAGTAGTCCCCGCCCAGAGATCCGAATGGGGGACTATTTTAACTCCAGAATAATTTACCCAAGAGGATGCCATCATCATTTAATCATACAGTAAAAATGCATGCCCTCGGGGAAAATTACGGCCATAGTTTCCCCTTTCTTTCAGCCGTTGGCAGTACCAGCACAGCAAGGCCGTTTTGGTTATTGTTACAAGGCCAGATCAGTCAGTCATTCAGACTGTTGCCCTTGCAACTACTGAAAAGCTGCTGCCCCTCTTCAGGAACCACACATTTATCTGGCCTCTCAACAGATACCCCTGAGTTGTGGTTGTACCTATGGTACGGCTATCTGTATCGCTGAGGCACGCAAGCCTCTGCTCCAATGGCAAGGTCCATGGTTCATGGGGGGGGAGGTTTGTAGTTAAAGAAAGATTATTGAATTTTGGAAATTTTCGATCTCTCTTGTTCTAGTTAAAGTGAATATTCAGGTTCACATATAACATGCAGGAACCTGAATTTTCATATGTTCAACAACAATTTCACATTCTTTTGGAAGTGCACTATTGTCGTTATAACTAACCCACCTAACAGTATAATATTCTTCATCATTTTTGAACTCCATGTGAAAATTACCCTGAAATCTCATTCCCACATAATTTCCTTATAATGTATAAAAAATCCACCAATCAATGCTAATGCATAGTATACTTCATTTATTTTTTTTTGTTTTTAATTTTTGCTTTCAATTTAAGGATTCTTCATAATATTCCTTCGATAGTTAATTCATTTAATAGAGATAAAGGTAACTGAACAAGAATTCATGAAGTTCAAGGATGTTCTATTCTAGCCAAAGTATTTTATCTTCCTAATTGTAATAACGTTGAACAATTTTAACACACATAATTATCAATTAATTCAATGTTTGATTCACTATAATAAGCCAAAAATCTGTTCCATCTGTGTGAATAAAATCAAATGCAATATGTAGTTGTACATAATTAGAATCAACCCAACCATAACCAATTTTCATATTAATTTTAGTTTCCTTTTTTGGGGTATTTAAATAATTTTTGTTTTGTCATTAACAGGAAATCAGTAAAATTGATCATACACGATTATTTCATTATTTATTAAGGAAAAAGTTTTTCATACATTTTCCAAATGACCATTACACAATGACCATTCTAGTCAATCAAATTATCAATTTCAACAGATATAGTAATGTCCACATTCTAATAGTATCAAGATTTGGAATATTTAGAGGATAATTTGAATTAAATTCAGCATTTGGTTTACATGATGTAATAATATTAGTTTCTCTATGAAAATAACCATTATGTTCAACAAACATTCCATTAGCTTGATTAAAATTTTGATTTAATAATTAAAAAGGAATAATTTTATGAATATTTTATTTTCATTAGTTTCATTAATTTGATCATCAAAACCTAAAATTTCTCCAAGTAAATTCTGATTATTTCTATAAAATTCACAGTCCGTTCAATAGTAACTTTGTTTAATATTTTCTCCCTATTATGTGTATATTGCGTTTTTTCATTGAATATGTTTTTCTTAATTTTCCAAAGTGTATGGACAACAGGGTTTCGGTTGTTTCTTTGGAGTTAAAAAACATTGAATAAAAACGAAGTTGTGAAATGTATATTTATGTTTCCCTTGCTGGAATTGTTAACTTCTACTTCAGAAAAGCTAAATTTTCGATGAACTGAAATAATCTAATGACTTATATTACTAAAATTTATGTAAATAAAGGACAGACTGGGAACCAAAAATAATAATTCCAGAAAAGGAATTGAAAAATAAACATGTGAAACTTTTACCAAATTCTATTCAGTGTTCAATAATAGGACAAAGGATGTGTAGAAAAACTACACCAATGACATAATTATATTCTACCACCAGGATCTTGAAACTGGGATAAAAAATTAATAATTTACATGTTTATTTGAAAATCTAAGGTCAAACAAAATTTGAAGAATTGTAAATTAAAATTAATAAAAATAAATACTTTTACTGAAAATCACGATGGAATTACTTTGTTAGATGAATGTAAAACTACTTCAGTTTTAGTTTTTGATGATTTTATACTTGAAAATGAATATTTACTTACAGATTGTTTTACTTGCGATAGACAGAAAGAAACAAATTGTTTTTAGTTAAATCAAACGTATACAAAAACAGTTAGAGATAATTTAAATTTCTAAAGCATTTTTAGACAGGATGATACAAGTGTAAGTTATATTTATCATTAATTTGTAGGTGGTGATTTAAAATTAAATTATTTTTAAGAAATGTGTAGTAAATGTTGGAATAATGATGAATTTCGTTATATTACAGTAGATATGATAAAAAATTAATGATGAAGAAAATATAGAAAAGATCAAGAATTTTTAAACATTTAATGTAAACAATGAACATAAGAATGTATAATATATAATGTTGAATACAATTGTTGAACTTGAAAATGTTTAAAATGTTATCTCTTTTGCATGTATATTGCCTTTTTTCAATCGTTATATTTTTCTTAATTTTGCAAACTGTATGAGCAACAGGAGTTTCGATTGTTTCTTTTGAATTGAAAAAGTCGAATAAAATTTTAAATCTAAAACAAAAATGATCATTTTTTATCCTTAACAAATGTTTTCTAAATAAGACACCATTAAAAAAGCTAATTGAAATAGAAAAGTAAAAAAACTATTAAGTGAAGGGTTTAGAAATGGAGTAAACAGCCAAGAACACAATACGAAAAATATAAAAAGGAAGATTGAACATGAATCAACAGCACTGAAAAGATAAACAAGAAATTGAAGGATTCAGTAATAATGTATTAGAAACAATTGAAGACAATAGAAAAGTTGAAAAACAAATGGTTCCTTATAATCAACATTATTTAGAAGAATTTAATGACATGCCAACAATTTAACAGTATTGGTTATGATGAAAAAGATTATACATTAAGTGAGTCAGAAAGAAATAATTTGTTAGCGAATAATGAGAAAGCAAGAAAAAATTAAAAAAGAAAGAAGAATCATAGAATGTTAAAAAATAAATACAACTGAAAGAATCTTACATTATGTTAATCATAGTTAAGATAGAAGTTTTGGACTGAGACCAGTTGATCAATATATATTTGTTGGCCACTTACCACTGATATTCAATTGTGATAAAATAACTATTGGTAATAAAGAACATAAAGCAATGGATGGATTAATATCTTTCTAAACTAAAAAACAAAATACTCTGGACTCTGGATTTAGAGGACAAATTTAATTCAGCCGATTAACAAAATTATGCTAGAATTTTATTCAACTTAAATGCTGCATCTTTTATAGTAATCCATATAAAATTAAATCAAGTAAATGAATTGTTTAATAACTTGATGAAAACAATTGTTGAAAATTATTTTCTTAGCTTTTCAGAAATAAATCTAGATTATTCCTTTCAAAATGTTGGTGATGCTTTATTTAAAAAATCGTTCAGAAAAAAAATCGAATATATTTGGATTAATGATGTTAATAATTTAATAGATAGATTAACAGTAATTCATTGTGAAGAATTAACTGGAAATAAAAATTATAACAATGAAAAAGTTGGAATTACTCAAATATTAAAGAATAAATTTAGTGATTTTATTATTAGTAACCCAAGGGAAATTCCTTATTTAATTAGATTTTTGAGTAACTTACTACACACATTTTGGAAAAATGCAAAAAATGGAAATCGATTAGTTAATACATGAATTGTCAAATAGCCATTTGAATTACATATTCCTGATTATAATTATTGTGACCCTGGAACAAAATTCGAAGAAAGATCAGCTTGAGGTGGTGTGGGAATTAATCCATTAGATGAACTTTGGAAAAGCGTGATAAAAAACAACACCGATTCTACTAGGGTGTTTATTTGTTCTTAGGAGTTATTTTTAGAAGGATTTTGCATTTGATTCTTGAGAGAAAGCATATCTATGTTTACATTTACATTTCGGTAAAACTAATTTGGGACAGCCCAGTAGTACGTGCTCATAAACCACTATTCAATATTTTTTTGTTACATGAAACAAACCTGCGCATTCCATTGACAGTGGGCCTCGCATGAAAGATGTGATGAGGGGCATGTGTTTGGGATTACTGCAGTTACATGTCGCAAAACGAAAATTGCAAGTATTTGTCGAAACACCAGAGAAAATGAACCTGATGACTCTTTGGAGAGACATCCTTATACGACCTAGTGTGTAACGCTGGTAGCTCCATTTGGCTAATCAAAGATGATACTGTTCCAGTGCATAAGGTCTTATGAGATGCTCCAAGACCTGCAAAGGATCTAAGATATGTGCAGCAGTTGGGAGTTGACCCACAAGATAAACAAATGTAGCATATTTAGTATAGGCAGGCGAAACATCAGTTATTGCATCATTACTCTATTTCCTACTATGCACTGAACGGTCATATAAAACGCAGTGCAGATCAGGCTCATGCCTGACAAATTTGTTAGAAGAATCGTCAAGAAGTGTAGTCAATCGATGACACAATTACTTTACCAAACCTTTATTCAGTCAATGCTTGAACATTACCCATGATTGTAGATACTGTATTACATGCATAATAAAAACTTTAAAATATGAATGCAACTAGGCGCGAAAAATGCTCAAAAATGCATGAGATGTGTTGAAATATGCAAGATCAAATAATAAAAAACATGGTAGTTATTCTGTGCGCTATATGTCAAAGTCGAACCTGTAAATATCAGTTACAAAGAACAGCCCCAGCCACGTGAAAAATCGGTACATTTAGAACGTTGATATCATTTTATGAATACTTTCTGGTAGAGGTTAGGAAGGGGTTCTTTCTGGGATTATGTTCTAAATATTTGCAAAATGGGAATGCATACTGTGTTTCAAGAACTGTTCCTTCTTTGCTATTATTGTCCGATGCGAGTGAGTTGCAGCAAAACAAATGATATGTACAGGACCAACTTCCAGATAGATCGCACGCAGAGGGGCACACTTAAAAACTACATAATATTCTATTTATAAAAAGAACATAAAATCTTGAATTTTTTAAACAGCATTAACTTTTACTAAATACTATTGGACCAAAATTACAATTTCTTTTACATTTTTCTACTATTGTGAACATAAGCGACCAAGGACTGTTCCAAATATTCGGTAGTAAGATTATGTCTTCGATCAATCAAAACATTTTTGTAAGCAGGAAAGGACCATTCTGCAGCAACCAAGGTAACTAGGCAATATTTCAATTTACATGATACGTTGGCACTTAGTGTTTCTAGTAAAAGTTCGCCCATCCCATTAACATAACTATTAATTTGGCACAACCGTTCAAAGGCTGGGTTATTGTTTAAATTTTTTTCGAACTTTTCTTTACGTTTTTTTTGGGAATACTTCTGGCAATGGATAATATTATTAATTAACTGAACAGATTCATTCAAGGCCAAACCTTGAGTTTGAAGCTTTTTAATACTTGCAGTCTTATGGAAAAATGAGCGCTAATCACTGCAATATCTTTTTTTAATACTGGAGTCATTAAAACATTCCTTGACTGGAAACTGCCAAAGCCTGTGCACAATCGAAGTCGTTTAATATGCCTCTAATGTCTTCCAGTTGTTTCCTGTAAAGCAACACAAGTTCGATCCATGTACCCTAACGAGTTACCATTGGTTCAGGAGGTAAAGGCACGTTTAGTAGTAGGTTCTGATGTGAGCACGAGCAGGAGCCTTTAGACACCCTTTCTTTGTGGATGAAATCAGTTTATTCACATTCACAATCGTGGAACATACTTATTAAGGAAGGCTATGTAGTCTATCACCAGAGCACTTAACATGAATCAAATTGGGATAAAATGCTCGGAGGGCTTTCCTTTCTTGAATCATATAGGGAGCAGCATCTGGAATAAACACAAACTTCCATCTGCAGAAGATTCTGGAAATATTTTTCTGATACTCTCATTCACAAATCTGGCTATCGCAGAATGATTTTCAAGTTCTTTGCAGGCTGCTAAACAGGAAGAAGAAGGCTACTCTTTTAAAGAGACAACAATGAAATTTGCAATATAACAGCCACAAGTCTCTGTAGTTTCGTCAACTGAAATCTAGATAATACTAACCTTCGAGTTCATTGCGTATTTCTTCCAAAACATTTATGTAAATTGTCGGTATGTAATTATTACAAAATGTTAATTGATGTGTCATATTTTGATTTAAGGAATATTTGTGCAGGAAGCCTTTGAGGATAGGGCTTGTAAATTCGTGAAGAGGAATATTACTTGCAATGAATGCTTCACACAGGTCCATGTTAAACCGACATCTTTGGTTAGCTTAGTAAAAATCCCTGCTACTACAACTTGCTGTCGCTAGAAGTTGTTGTGGTCCTTTCTTCTGCATTCCTGCAATATGAAGACTAGTCTTGCCATGCTGGTCTGTTTTAAACTTTTTTTGCACGAAACGTTTTTCTTGCAAACTCGACAATATAAAACAATTCCGTCATATGTAAATGTTCCAGGATGTTCAGCTATCCACGAAAATACGTTTCGTTTCTTCAGACGGCATGGTGCACTGCATGCTACACATTATACGTCATAAATAGATAGGTAAACTGAAACAATGGACGTGTGACCAAAGGCTTGCATAGTTTAATGTAATCGTTGCCAACGCGCACAGTATTCGAGCAGAGAGGATTAACAAGGAGGGCGGGCGCAGGAGAATTCCCTCTGTTTGTTCCTTCCTGTAATGATTTCGCTATGCAGTGGCCTCTCGGCTAGCAGTCCTAGCTCACGATCAATCTGAAAATTAGATCGAGCAAGAAACCGCCTGACAAAATTTTTAAAATATTGTAAACGTAGAGCGAAAATATGCATCGTTAGTTAAAATATGCAATAATTGGTGAATTGAAGCCAATTATGCATATGCATATGCTACATGCTAATGCATATAATCCTGGACTACTACTAGAAATAGCTGATAGAAGAAGAAGAGAAGATCCAAAGAGCAGGAGCATGTTTCGAAAGATGTTCGTTTATTTATTAAGAGCAGAAGCGTCAATGGAATGCTCATTCAACTCGAGCGACAAATGTTACAGAATGGGCATAAGGAATCACTACATGATTTACTGTTAGAATCCCATGTGGGGAGTTTCCTACAAGAGTCAGTCAATATATTGCTTCTTAAAATGAAGGTAAAAGTAGAGCTGACGCAGTCACCTAGCGTCAGTCATCCTTCCTACGTGTCATAGGATACTGTATCAGGAAAGAGAGGGAGGGCGGGGGATGGTGGTGGGGGGGGGGGGAAGGGAGAGAGAGAAAGTAATACACAAAGTACCCTCCGCCAAACACAGCAACGTGAATTGTCATGAAACTGAGAATTAGGAGTCACAAAAAAATTAGTGGTGTATAAATTTGACCTCAATAGTAAACTCATCAAATACCACATACGTGTCGGCAGAATTTGCTTTTGTGCTTATTGAAATGTTTGGGACTACTAAGGGGACTTTATGCCGTCACTCAGTTTAGAAAAAAACAAGAAGTATGGAAGAAGGGAACCGGGAGTCAAAGAAAGAGAATTGTTAAAGAGACAAATAGCTGGAATAGAGAGAAATACTTCACAATTACGGGAGATAGTAGAGAAACAAACGAAAATGTAAGTAAGGAACAGCTGAACGTAAATTACACTAAAGGAAGATGCATGGTTAAATATTGAAACAAAAAGCAAAGGGATTAGGAAGCCCAGGTGACGTATGCAACCCGTAGGGAAAGACAGCAAAGTTTGGAAGTACCTGTTGCTGCCGTTATGGATAAATGAAAAAAGAGAGTGTAGTTTTTATAAAAAAAAGTGGAATTCACTATCCATTTACGTTCATTAAGAACTTCGATCCTGAGATACCTTCCACATAATTGAGTACGAAAGAAAAAAACTTTTCTTGCATCAGTATTTGGACATCGGCACAGTAAGTTAGAGCTTGTATATGTGCGTCAAATTAAATAGCTATCTGTGGTTCGACAAGGTATTTCTAGTGCAATAATGATCACAGCAAAATTAAAGTCAAATACAAATCTCATTCTTGTATGGGTATTATTACCACAGAAATACAAGACTTTGAAGAACTTCTCAGAAAGGAAACGTTCCAGAAATACATCTGAAGTATTAGCATTTGCGAACATGGCCAACCATCAGCTGTGTAATGGAGTGTCGACAATGAAAATTTGTGCCAGACCAGGATTTGAGCCCCGATTTATCACTTACCGCGGTCGGTTGTCTTGCCATTAGTCTATCTAAGCACGAATCATGGCTACACCCAAACTTCTGTATGTCGTCAGCCATGTTTCTGCAACCTGCACTCGTACATTCATTGTGTATGTTACCATGTTACGATACAGTGGAGACATTTTAAATGAAGACACTTGCCCGGTATCGGCGGATAAATACGATACAGCAGTGCTTGTGTTCTTCATAAATACGATGCAAAGTTTCTTTGGACATGCACGCATGACTGAAAAAACAGGCACTGCAGTGGCTACAACTGTTATGGAATTTGCGAATATGGACAGCCAACTGCTGTATAACGGTCGCTTATCAGTGCACCGCTCCGGTGAAGACCCTAACTTCCATATGTTTTTATAAGGCCTGCCCTCATACATTCTTTATGTAAACTCCCGTATATGAGAGACTTTTTAATTGAAAGTCACTTGCTCATTATCAGCTGATAAATACGACATTGGAGTGCTTGTGTTCTTCAGAGGTATAATGGAAAGTTCTTTCGAATACGCATACATATACGAGGGCAGGTTGCAGACACATGGTTGACAATGTGTATAGGCTGGGGTTTGCCTGTGAGTCGCGTTCTGCTAGTCAAATGGTAAGGCGACCGGCTCATGATTAGCGGGAAACCCAGGTCCGAACCATAGTCTGGCACAAATTTTCATTGTCATCATTCCATTAAAGAGCTGATGGTTATAGATGTTCACAACTGTGAATACATTTAATGTACGACTGAAGACTGTTGAAGACTGCATGTGAGAGTACTAATAAAATGTCAGTTTAGTTTTCAGAAAGGCTTTTCAACAGAAAATGCTATATACGCTTTCACTGATCAAATATTTAATGCTCTGAATAAGCGGACATCACCCATTGGTATTTTTTGTGATCTCTTAAAGGCCTTTGATTGTGTAAACCATGGAATTCTTTTAGATAAGCTAAATTGTTATGTAACTCTTCAGGCTTTCCCGTCGAGATCTTGACATGTGGAATAATCGGGTCTCAGGTAGCAACTGAAGAAGGCAATGAGTTACGTGGCCGAAATATTGTGCCAGAGCGATACAAACATCCGACGGTAGACCCGATTTTCCACATGTCTAAATCATTATGGTTTGAGTGGGGCATTGCACAAATCGTTTGATTCATACTTAACTGGAAGAATGCAGAAATTTGGAATAAGTGGTTTATGTAATGATCAAACAACAGCTGATTCCTCAAACTGGGGGGAGGGGGAGGGGCTATCAAGTACGGTGTCCCACGGGGTTCGGTCTTAGGTCCTTTACTGTTCTTGATATACATTAATGACCTATCATTCCACATTGATGAAGATGCAAAGTTAGTTCTTTTTGCTGATGATACAAGTATAATAATAACATCCAAAAACCAAGAACTAAGTGATGTAATTGTAAATGATGTTTTTCACAAAATTATTAAGTGGTTCTCAGCAAACGGACTCTCTTTAAATTTTGATAAAACACAGTATATACAGTTCTGTACAATAAATGGCACAACTCTTATAATAAATATAGACTTTGAACAGGAGTCTGTAGCTAAGGCAGAATTTTCAAAAATTTTTAGGTGTGTCGATTGATGAGAGGTTAAACTGGAAGCAACCCAATTATGGTCTGCTGAAACGTCTGAGTTCAGCTACATATGCTATTAGGGTTATATCAAACTTTGGTGATAGGAATCTCAGTAAATTAGCTTACTATGCCTACTTTCATTCACTGCTGTCATATGTCATCATATTCTGGGGTAATTCATCGTTGAGTAGAAAAGTATTCATTGCTCAAAAACGTGTAATCAGAATAATTGCTGGAGCCCACTCATGGTCATCCTGCAGACATCTATTTAAGGATCTAGGGATCCTCACAGTAACCTCACAGTATATATATTCACTTGTGAAATTTGTTGTTAATAATCCAACCCAGTTCAAAAGTAATAGCAGTGTGCATAGCTATAGAACCAGGAGAAAGGATTATCTTCACTATGCAGGGTTAAATCTGACTTTGGCACAGAAAGGTGTAAATTATACTGCCACAAAAGTCTTTGGTCACCTACCAAACAGCATCAAAAGCCAGACAGATAGTCAACTACCATTTAAAAATAAATTAAAAGAATTTCTAGATGACAAGTCCTTCTACTCATTGGCTGAATTTTTAGATATAAATGAAGGGGAAAAAAACTCAAAAATTAGTGTCATGCAATATTTTGTGTAATGTAATATCTTGTAGTGACATCTTTTATTTACCTGACACATTCCGCATCATTACGAAATGTCGTATTCATGATCTATGGAACAAGTATTAATCTAATCTAATCTAACTGGGCCGTGCAAGTGACGCCAACCATCCTCCATAATACATCGCGGCGGCAGAGGGCGCTTGTTGTCGGAGCTGTTGAAAGCATGACTGAACAATCGCGTACCATTGGATACTGCACGACTGCTATTAGATCTACTCTAAGATGCCGTTGGGAGGAGCGCCAATCTATGATTCAGCAGACATCGCTCTAACACCATGTAACATCGTCTCCAACCATTATAATGGCATCACTTATGAGACACACAATGAGTTCAAAAATGATTTGCAACTATGCAACATCCATTTGAGACCATTCCTTGAAGATCAGATCCCACACACCTACCAAATGACGGGGATGGATGACTGCCATGTTTCACTCACAGCATACTTGCAGTCACGTTAACATGGCTATTATCATCTTGGAAAATGCCAGTGTCCACTGCACACTCATCACGAAGATTCAGGGAAAATATCATCGCTTGGGCTCCAAGAATGTTAAAATAAACATTGGAGTTCATGTTCATGGTAATGCAAATAAGTGGACCCTCATCGCGGAACTCTAAACATCTCCAAAACGTACTTTAGAAAAGGGAAAAGTGGCGGCGCTTCAGCCACATTACATTTCTTCAGTCAGCCAATCTAAAGCTTCTGTGTTGTGTAGATCACAGCAGGCTTGCAGTTTTAGCTTTCATTGTGAGTAACGTCATTTTATGAGTTGTCAGTCTCGAAATGTTCATAGCAGGCAAATCACTTTGCACTGTTTCCTCAAAGGCACGTTGTCATGCACCTGTATTCACTGATACTCTTGATTTTATTGTAGAATGAAAAGCTTTCACTGCCCTACACACACCATAAACTTATGCAGACAATACCATTTTTGATTGACAGCGAAATTATGACATTTCACTTCCTATGGAAACACTTTCCTTCGACTCCATCGAAACTGATTAGTGCTGGTTGAAACGCTTAATAAATGTGGAGAAGTGTGTTGTGAATACGTCTGTATCGGAAGTTATTATTTCTAACTGATACATTACTTTTCCATGTACAACAATAAGTAATATAAAATTTGACAGTGGTACTCATGTTTTCTCCTCTTCCATATCTGATGGAGTAAAATGCTGGACTAGGGATGTTACAAAATTACTACAAAGGCTATTAACAACATTGATGCATCCATTGCATTACAAACAGGAACTGTAAAATTGAGTATAGATAGTCTCACAACTCATTAGAGGTGTTCAACTTACTGTTTCCATTACTATGATTATCCATGCAGCTATTTATCTTTCACTCTTTTTCTTACAACCCAGATTTAACACCTATTTTATTGAAGTGAAGACAATTCAGTGAGAAGTTTTGTATATAATAATGTTATTTGGTAATCTCTACATCTCACTGATAACTGCGATGATTTTTGAAGAGTTGTTTCTTCTTAACTGCCACACACTGGCACTTAGCCCACTGGAATGAGAATTTAGTAATTAATGTAAGTGGTCTATTGTTATGACAGAAAAGTGATTAGCGTAGCAAGTTGAGGTATGATGAAAATTCCATTTCATAAAGGCCTTCCATGCTAAAGTAGCAGTTCGTTATCAACTATATTTGCATGTCTTCAGTTTTCGTATCCAATGCTACAGACAGTTGCAGCGTACACAATGCCACCAACTGGGGCTCTATAGAAGAAAATAGTGAGAAATTAAACGCTTTTTCAAAGTGTATGAACGAATCTTTTATGAGCTGTGGTTGAAAAAATAGCATTTAGTTCTAAGATGATAAAAGTAAAATTCTGCATGAGCAGAGCAGTGATTTATAGACTTTGGCAGTTTATGAGAATTGCTCCAAGTTGTTGTATAGAGATAAACTGCAGCAAAATACTGCCAGAGAAATTTAAAAAATATCTGACAACATCATCACTCTGGTTGTTGCTAAGTGCCAGTACATTTATTATAGATTTCAACATTGCGTTTGAAAACCATTACAGTAGTATTTCGAAAGGAGTAGTATTCACTGACTTCCTGATGAAAACTGTTTTCCATCTCCGTTTCTGCAGCGCTTTTTTCATGTGTTCACTGAACAAACTAAAATATTTCAACAGTTTCATGGATGCACTCCACTGTGTTGACGATATGCTATGTCCAAATAGTGATTACACTTCAAATAAATTTAGAGCTTTTATCGTGACCACTCTTACGATAATTGCAGGAACCACTGTAGTCGCATCACAAATAACGCTCGCCAATATATACAGGAGGTTCACTATAACCCAGTTAATATTGTCATACAATATGTTCTGCGACGTCATGTTGACTTCTCAATTCGTCTGTTCAGTGCTGGAGCTGTGGTCACGCTTCAGAACTCTGAACGGTCAGCTTTTGGAGTTGTTGTCATGTGTTGGACGGCCAAGGTTGTCTCAGCTGCTACTGGGCTGGCGGAAGAAAGAAGGTGACGGAGACCTGGCTGCGCGGCTGCGGCGACTGCAGCACGTCCAACTGGTGTTTGCAGCGTGCAGCAGAGCTGCTGCAGGAGCATGTGTCACCGGCGGTCACCTTTCACCTGATGTACAGTGTTGTCGGCATCATTTATGGTGGTTACGAGCTGCTCGTAATGTCATAGGCACAAAACCAGGCAGAACGAATGATAATCTATTCATCCATGAGCTGCTGTTTGTGTTGGCTGGTTCACCATTTGTTCGACATGCTTGCACTAACGGTGTCGTTATCCATACTGGAAGACGAAGAGGTGCTGGCATCGTTGCTGCTCCACCGAGCTGTGGGAATTGAAGAAGCGGTTCCTCAGTTGGAGGTCTTCTTATGGCAGATAAAGCGTGGGCTGGCAATATGTTTCACTGCATCTGGGCTGCTGCCCATTGACAGAAGGCTGTTGGTGTCTGCTGTTTCTGCTGCCATCACATATATAATTGTACTGGGTCACCTCGGTCTTCGCTGAATAACACATGTTAACTATAAATTTAAGTTATTACTGTATTAGTTGGCTTCACCCTCAAAAATTGGCCTTATCCTCAAAAATAAGTACTTGCCTCCTTTATATTTTTACCACAGGTCGTCATAGGAGAAGAATGTAACAGCTAGAAGATTTCTACCTAAATATTCACAAAGTGATCATAGCAAAGAAAACGAAAGCTTTCTACACTTACTGTAAATCTCATATCAGGATTATTTTTACTGACAGTGATCGATTTTGACAGTAATCATACATCCTCAGTTATATATCGTGTATCACTACTATGGTAGACTTAACTATGCCTATATCACTGTCAACACAGACTCAACACCTCTTGTGGCACAAAGCAGAAGCAGATGGATTATCTCAGAAGAAACAGGTTCTATCAGCATTATCATTATCATTGCAACAATTCGATGTCCACTGCTAAATAAAAGCCTCTTCTAGATGTTTTCAACGTATTGGTCTCCTTAATGTGTTTCCAACATGTTTTCAAATGTCGTATACCAGCCCATTCACTCATCATCCCCAGTCTTATCTCTTGGGCTCTGGCAAGAACTTCAGTTCCCCCTCAGTCTGTTTATCTGGCTACAAATTCCACTTAACTTTACTACACTTTCATTGTGGTTATGATTGCATCTACTTATAAAATCTATAAAAATTTTTTGGTTCACTTGTTTGTTATCCAATCTCAATTATTAATTTTTAGCGTACATCTCTCCATTGCTCACTGATTAACCCTTCATTTTTAAATATTTTCACATTCTAATTTAATCTCTTACCACCACAACCCAAAAACAGTAATATATATAGTCTGTAAACTTTTTCTGCAAATCTTAAAGCATGGTGTAGCCTGATCAATTAAAAATGTGAAGTCAGATAGTCAATTAATAAAAATCTAAACAACAAAACATATCCAATGACAGTGACAGAACCCCTATATGTCCAAATAATCTCACAAAGAGAATAGATTAAAAAACACTAGTGTACTTACAAAAAATTAATTGATGGTGAAATAGATAATGGGCAATGTAGAACCCCAACCTTCACAGTTAAAACCATAATCTCTGTAGGGCGAAAATTCAGTTTATAAAAAGGTGGACGACGTAATACATCCAAAGTTATGTAACAAGGATGCGCCTATAAAGAAAAAGAGAAAGTGTGACACCAGACAGAAAGTAATGTACCATTGAGGGAACAAGCAGAACGCTAACCAAAAAACCACTACAACACAGAGCAACGAAGATGAATAACAGCAACCATCAGTCACTGTACACACTCAGGCCAAGGCGATGCAAGGAAGTGTGTGTGATACACGATGTACACTTGGCTTCACTGCCTCGCACCACATATGTGGTGTGACGAGCAGTTGCTGCAGCTCCCTGCTGTGGCACAGTGTTGCGCTGACTTTATGGTACGCCTTCTGCTTCTTTCCTCAATGATACATTCGCTTGGGTCTGGTGCCTACTTTGGCTCTTTGGTTTGTTTATTTCTTCTTGTTCAGATACGCATTTCTTGATGTGGCTATAGACCATGAAACCAGTAGTTCCTTAATAAATCTGGTTCAAAATGCAGCTGTTTTCTGAGTTTTGGCTACAAAATGTACTATCACAGCTGTGGGTACCCTGACCACAGACTCGTTTGTTATTTCATTTGATGTGAAAATCTGCATTCGAATTGCCTGTATTAGGTACTTCCACTTTCTGTTGAACTTTATTCGCACTAAAGGCAAACAGTACAATGTCAACTAAGTGTTCTATCAAAAAGTATTCATTCTTGAATACACCCATACGACTGCCTCTTCACTACAGCTACAGTAGAGGCATGTGAGTAATAGGTCAATATTGGTTTTGAAAACAGTTTCAAAATTTTTATAAGCATGTTTCTATGAGGTATTGGAAAATATTTCTCTGATTACCTTCAAAGTCACTTATTTTATCGGTTCTCTGTCACACTGTTGTACTCACAACACCTTTCTTAGTGTACACTTTACGTCACCTGTTATGCCACATCTATATGGACTCCCTATGCTGGAGCAGTATTCCTGTACAGGTCTTAGAACTTTGTCTTTCGTAGACATCATATAATCATCGAGTACCCTGCCAAGTAATGCAGTTGAAATCGACCTGTCCATCTGTTGTTGTGTCTGTTCAATTTGTTGACGTAATTCGGCACGAGAATCGTCCATCTTAGAGTTTATGTTATCCAACTTCGAGTTTAACTCTGAAAACATTAGTTTTAACATTTCCAACATCCCTACACTGTCAGAAGCACTTTCCCTAATAGGTGTACTCGCTACACCGCTGTCAATACTGAAATCTGCGTCTTTTTCCATTATTTTAGGAAGCAGGTACTTATCTTATTGTCCGTCGGCGGTCGTTGGTGTCCGTGTATTGCGAAATTTCTTCAATTCCAGGATGGTTTCGCTCGGTTGATTCACTCCTCTTCTTGTGACCCCAGAATCGACGTATTTACTTCTGAAGAATGACTGGTCCGTCGTATATCCTCTTCTTCTGGTCCCAAAACAGACGTATTTTCTTCTTGTGATCCCAGAAGAGACGTATTTTATTTTGAAGAATCACTGGGTGGTCGTCATATCCTCTGCTTCCTCCATCAAATTATAACATTTCAGCTCTTCCACCAAATTATAACATTTCAGCTCCTCAACACCAAATTAAAACGTTGCATTAGGAGGCGTCTGCTTCGTGCAAAAGGTCTTGAGTTCATATTGACGACCGCAAGTAATTCTTCATTACAGACGTTTATTTTCAAACAGAACTGACAGACTTCACAGACTCAACAACTGACTCTCCGAGCTAACCGCACTGCATATCCGAACTGGCAACTGACAACTCCTAGGTGTATTAATATCTTTCCAAACAATGAGAGTCTTTCACAATGTTTTGTTTACAATACGATAGCAATTCACGACTTAAAACTAAATTAGACATTACAGAATTTTAGTACAGATTAAAGTAAGTAAAAGGATCAGTACATATAAATTCTTAGAAGCATAATTTCCAAATAGATTTTATAACATTTTTCTAGCAGCTTCTGGATAACCTTCACCAGATTTGTACCGATGTTTCCAGAAATATCTTGACATTTGATTCTGGATATTTCTTGAGTGATTTAGACCAACCATTTATATGTAAAATGATTTAAATCGTTTCAAAACGTAAATAAATCTTTTTAGCAATATTTCTTGATACAAATCGTCTTTCGAAATTAGGTTATGAAACAGTTTTCACAAGTTTTCTTATTTTTGCGATCATAATATAGAATTTCTCCATAGAAAGTTCCAGAAGTGTGCATTAAACGTTCATTTACAGACTTTCTCTTTAGCTGGTGAGTTTTTAAAAGTATCTTGTCCATATTATACGAAATAATTTAGCTCAAAACTGATAATTTATACAATTAATCAGAGCTATAGCAAACAGTGAGTCTTTCTTTTACAAAATGAAATATAATTACAAAATTGAATGAAAATAGGTTACTGACACTAATATATATTTACATTAATTCTATTTTTGTTCTTTCTGTGCAAAATGTCCTAATATTGACACAGTACAATATTTAAACATCACCAAAGTTTCCCTTTACATTTTGCATATCTGTATCGACATCCCCTAAAAGTCTACAGTATCGAATACTTCAATATGTCCCAATATGTCCTGTAATGTTACAATATGCTATATCACATTTTACATTTCATACAAAATAAGAGAACAATAGCTTTCACATCTCTCTCACATTGTCGATCGTGACTTTTAGGGTGGAAAAACATCTTGTTTCTATAAAATTTTTCGTTGTTGTAAAGAAATTAATGTATAGAACGACAAATAAAACTTTCAGATTATTCAAGAATTTTGACGAATATTTTGAACAAGGAACTACAAATAAACAAGTATTGATTTAAGCAACAGTATGTTATTTGGGTTGAAATACCCTTAAGACGAGAGGGAATGAAAACAGTGTCTGACAAAAGCACGAGATTCTGTTGCATATGAAGTACATTTGTTTAGTTAACTATTTAGAGAGAAGTCGTCATTTGAACTATATACTTCAGTTCAGTGAAAGCATAAAGTATAAGTAATAAGTGACAATAAAAAACTTACAGACATGTAATACTTACGTATCTACTTCTGCAAGGATTTGTACATTGAGTGTAGTGCTCTTTAGTACATACTTTCACATCTCATCAGCTAAGTCCCACACCAACACACACACACACACACACACACACACACATACACACACACACACACACACACACACACACACACACACACACACACACACACACACACACACACACAACACAACACAAACACATACTTATACTCACACACAAGCACATGCATTTAGCTGACATCACGACTGCAGCACCTCCGACTCCCTTTTACATTTATCTCCCATCTGTCGCACTGAAAGACTGAATCAGTCTTAATCCATAATGAAGGAGATGTTGAGCAGAGGGAGATGCATGCAGATACACATGAACTGTCCGTGATGTTGAACAAATCATTCTCCAGCGACATGATTCAGCCTGCCGTTGTGACCGAGCAGTTCTAGGAGCATCAGTCCAGAACGACGCTGCTGCTACGGTCGCAGGTTCGAATACTGCCTCGGGCATGGATGTGTGTGATGTTCTTAGGTTAGTTAAGTTTAAGTAGTTCTAAGTCTAGGGACCTCAGATGTTAAGTCCCATAGTGTTTAGAGCCATTTGAACCTTTTTTTCTAAATGACTAATTCAACGAAAATATTTTGTATAATGATGCAGATGTTTCATTGTTTACTCATTTTATCATTTACTATTACCTAAATAATCCTGAACTGTGTGCGATAAATTATATAACTGGTGTCTTTGAACCGCAATTTTCAGTATTTTGCTTTTCCTTATCTCTTTATCCTTCCTGATATATTTATTTTTCTCTTTAGTTCACTGGTTGAAAATATTATTTGGGCATCTGGTCTATTTTTTATTGATAAATGTAACTTAAACCTCGTTATTGTTCTATGTTCATGGACAATGCTGTTAATGTAATAACTGCAAACATGTATTTTAATGTGAATAATTGATTGGTTACTGTTGTAGAGATGGTCTTGATAGAACAAAAGACTCTTTAAATGCATTTTTGAAACTGGAGCATTTAATGTTTTGGTTCTCATTCTTACACCCGTTTTCTCCTGTTTGATAACAGTCTCCATGCTCTGTTTATTTGATGCCTAACAAATGATTCAACAAGTAATGACTGAGCATACACAGGAGCAATGTGTAACTCTCAGACTTTTCGACAATGATTGTATTATAGTACTCTCAGTTTTTAACACACAATTAAAATTAAATTCTTCTAGCTAGTATCTTAATGTACTTATTTCACTGACTCATCACTAAATCTGGCATGTGTTACACAAAATATGAAGAATCATATAAATTAAATTTTAGTACCTACAAATCCTTCAATGTAAGCGATAAACATTTAGAAACTCTATCTCACTATGGTCCTCTTTTCTTTTGTCGAACTGTCAAGATTTCATAATACCTATGGTTAGTGGACATTGCTACTGATATGGGTACTGTTGGTGATGTCTACTGAAAATTCGCTTTTAACAGTGCAGTGAGCTTAGTAAGTCATTTACTGCATTCTCCAAACTCTTCTTATCAATTATAGTATGATGGTACCATTGAGAAATCTTGCGCCTTATATTTTGGAAATAGTGATTTTTGTTGGTATGTAGTGTGGTGCACTTTTCCAGAGAATGTTTTACTCTTCTTACATGTGTGAAATGATCATACCATCTGAGGCTATCTACCGATATACCTACCACAGCTTTCCCCAGGTATATTTGTAATTGCCAGTCCTCTTTCTTAAATATTACTGAAGAAAAATCTGTAACCCCCTCCCTCCCCCCCCCCCCACAAGATAGCAGCAAATATATCTCACACAAATTTTACGTTTTTTTTTCACTGAAATATAACAAAATATTCGTGATTTTATGGTTAAAATGTGCTATTACATTGCATGCAAAGTCTACTTACTTGAAGAAAAGTTTTGCTATTAATCTACAGCGTAATTATCTGCTTCATTACTGTGTATCATGTTGAACCATGAGCATAGTTAAAGACTAGTTGATGCATACATCAGTTTACATTCGACATTACATCAGGTACTGATTTGATTGTCTGTGTCAAAGAACAAAACAGCACAGTAATAGACTACCTCTAACACTTGTGTTGTCTATTATTACAAAGATCCTGGTAAAAGATACACATTCATTTACATTTTTTCGCTTTTAAAAATAATAGCAATGTGTACAAAGAAAAACATATGTTTACATTTTTAGGACAATATTTCATTTGCCTTTTTTTATTAACTATCTAAGCCAACTATGGTACTATACGTACTGTGTCTATCAATACAAAATGATAGGAGTTAAATGAAATGTTGTTGGTACATTTGGTGTCTTAAATCTAGTCGGTCATTCAATACAGAGTCAGGTATGTTATGTATGTGGTTGTGTATTTCTTCGTCTTCCAATAACTTTATATGTGTCTGTACGCTGCCCTGAGTATTTTGCTGAGAATGTGAGACGTCACAGTGGTACAGCTGTCCACTGTCCACGTTCATGGTACTCCACATCCATGACTGGATATGTTAACTTAATTAAAGAAGCACTGATCTAACATAAGAAAATCTAGCTTTATAGGTAATTTTATTACACTAAGGAATCAGGAGGTATTCGCCTTTTACTTCAGCTGCCGCTCTTAAAACACAAGTGATGGAAGCGAGCTTGCTCTGAGAGTGACAAGGAGTGGGCTGATGTTGATCGAGAAACGCAAGTCAATGGCATGAAGGCGCAGCCACCACTTCTGTATAGTGCGAAGGCTGCCAGACGGATACAAGATGTCTAACAAACCAAAATTACTGCGTAGTTGGCAGCAGTGGAACCCCTTCTTTTCGAATGATTGGACGAGGCCTTACTAACATAAAGAGGTAGAGGCAAAGTAGGGCCTGATAATATTACAGACTGTGACAGTAAGGACAGAAGTTAAATACTGACAGTTACTGTTCCGTGAGGGCTTTAGCTGGAGGTATTCTAACATCGAATACGTTCACAGTTATTAAAGGTGGTAGCGAAACATCAGTTTCGCCCTGCAGGACTGCAGCTGGGAGGATGGGCTATTATTCCCGGGGAAGTTGGCTGTGATCTGAACCTAACAGACGTATCAATATAAGACTCCGTAGTTATGCCAACAAAAACTTTGTCTTTTCATATATTACATAAATAGTGCTTCTGAAAGTTAAACAGCGTAGGAAATCAATTCGTTTAGTAATTATAAGTGTTTTTGCTGGTGACGTGTGCTCGGAGACGTAGATAACGTCAGACTTAGACAATGCACAAAATTTTCGCTAGTGGCGACGTCACTGCATGACGCGTGCACTTCAAGTATACAACGGTGTCATTCTGGTGCATTCAGAATCAGGCAACACATGAGCGGCTATTTCTGCAACACTTATGTCTCAGACACTACAAGTGCTACATCAGTGTCACTGGGGCATAGTTCGTACAAGATACTTTATGAAAGTCAAATCAGGTCACACTGCAGCGTAACTGCTAGGTTTTCCCTTACAGAACCAAGAGATCTATATGCTCCCAGCTGCGTCTGAAGGACCTTCCAATGCAGTTACCCCTCCACCTCCCATCCCCACAAGCGTCACCAGCATTAATCTCCAGCTGCATCCAGCATGTGATGAACCGATCGAAGTGGGCATCGTGGCTACCGCCTGAGACCAGCCTAGGGACATCAAAATGGTCAAATCTTGACCGGCGACACCTTCACCTTGGTTTCCCATGTTGGCTCACGCGAATGCCAGGAGGAAGTAACAATAGTGCACCAACAAATACGAATTCTAACAAGAAAGAGAGGAGGATACTAAGAGCTTTCCAACCCATGTCCCGACAGGGTAAAGATGTTGACTATATACCAATGTGAGCGTGGCGTTGATCTGTGATTCTGTTATTCTTCGCAACAGATTAATCTGAGATGTACCCTTTACCCTGTGGATCCTGCAAGATGAAATTTCCACCCCCACACTACTACAGAAGTCAGACAGACGCTCCTAACGTTCTAACGAGAAATGCCTGAAAAACTTTCAGCAATAAATATCTTCTGGAGTCGTCCGCTGTAAGGAAATGACACAAAAATTCACAAAATTTCTTATGTAACTAGTGGGATACTTGGATACTGGAGTAGTGCTAGTTAGTGTAAGAAAACCATGAAATTAACGAAAGTTATTATTTATTTTGCAAAAATTCTGAGAAATCACAATGGCACTTTTAGTTATGAATTGAACAGGTTATATCCTGGTTCTTTTCGGAATGTGAAGTTACCTCTCAAGGATAGGATTCGCTTATGACATTTCTATACAAAGTTTAAG
The DNA here is from genome assembly GCF_023897955.1 of Schistocerca gregaria. NCBI lineage: Eukaryota > Metazoa > Arthropoda > Insecta > Orthoptera > Acrididae > Schistocerca > Schistocerca gregaria. The sequence continues at coordinate 512,916,238 of NC_064921.1, read as the reverse complement.
ATGGTTGTTGACTTGGCAGAATGGCTGAGAGGTGCACCTACTCAACTTGAATAATTATACTTTAGAATGTTCCTAGGTACAGTCGAGGCTGTGATACAGGCCAAGAACTCCCCGATCCGGGGGAAGGGTGAGAGTCTCATATTTGATCTTGAAAAGCATTCCAGAACTCACCTTCTGTCCTATTCTCAATAAGCTCGTTTACTTGCTGTCTGTCTGGTTGATTCTCCCCCATCTTGCCAACTTGCTGTCTCTCATGTAACCTTTTGGCTTGGGCTCACGTTAACATGGAAATTCTTTCAACACACCGTAACCCTATCTGCAAAACTGTACGACCACTTACGAGTTGGTTGAAGCAACAACAACAACAACAACGTCATGACTTCTCAGCTAATGTTCTGTCTGCTTTGCTACAGTCTCCAATCTCTACCTGTGGGCTTTCAAAGGAAGAAAAATGTTATTTCTTAATTCTAATTATATGATGCTGCGACACACTGCGTCACTGTGTCACTCTGCGTCTGTGCCTATCACCTGAAAATTCTATGCCCTAACAGCTACACAGAAATAGTAAAAAATGCAGAATTTTCGAGCACAGTAACACACACCCTATTCCCTACGATTCTCCTTTCTTCACTACCTGTATCTATTCTGATCGCAATCTTTCCAATTTCTATACAAAGTTTAAGATGGTTGTTGACTTGGCAGAATGGCTGAGAGGTGCGCCTACTCAACTTGAATAACTATCCTTTAGAATGTTGCTAGGTATGGTAGAGGCGGTTTCGTGTGAAATGCAATGAAGTGTACTGTTGTGGAGGAAATATGGGGCTCGCTATAGCTGTAGCGCACAATACCGTAAGCTGCGATGACTGCTGTCTGCTGACAAATAAGATAACTCTCGTTCTATCTGGATTGACCTTCGCCTATCAAACTCTCCCTACACCTTGATGAAGTCAAGGATTCCTATTCGCCCCTAGTCTAACTATTGGCGTGGTACACCGATCAGATAACCAGTCCACTAGATGCCACTCAAAAATTCGCTCGCAGGCGTTTAACTATAACTCTGTCCATTTACACTGCACACTAAGTGTGTTGGCCAATACAGTGAACAACGCTTAATCGCAAGGACTAAATATAGAGAGTCGCACTTCGATTCGCCCTGGACAGACGTGCACTCCCAGTGAAGTACTGAGTAGAGACTTGTTCCTCGCTCCAAGGGCGACAACAGAACGGCACCTCTCCACGCCAGACGTGAAGGGGTATATCTTTCGGTCTCTTCCATTACTCCTTCAGCTCAAGGCGTCAGAAATATTGTCTGCCAGTCAGCATTCTCTTCTAGCACCGAAGAATGACGTTTCGTTTAAGGCGACCAATTCACAAATCTGTAGTGTCAGCGTTTGGCGTTTCCTGTTTCCCTGTGAAAATCTCTGAAACTGCCTGCTATGTATGAAGAATGAGTATGCTGGCGGCTGGCACACAATGTAGTGGAATTTGCTTTTAAGCCAAACACAAGGTCGTTCCTCCTTTCCCTCGGACGAACGCTGTCTGCTCCCAAGGCCGGCCGTGGTGGTCTCGCGGTTCTAGGCGCTCAGTCCAGAACCGCGCGACTGCTGCGGTCGCAGGTTCGAATCCTGCCTCGGGCATGGATGTGTGTGATGTCCTTAGGTTAGTTGGGTTTAATTAGTTCTAAGTTCTAGGCGACTGATGACCACAGATGTTTAGTCGCATAGTGCTCAGAGCCATTTGAACCATCTGCTCCCAGGCGGCCACTGACAGCGTAGATGGGTTGGGACTGGCCTCCTGGCGTGCGGTTGCCTCTCTCAAACTAAAAGCTCCTGTGACCGTCGTGTCTGGAATGTATGTGTGTACGCCAGCCTCGAGTATTTCAACCACGGTGCGCACTTGCGATTTATTAGTTATTTGCATATTGTCTACATGAATTCATACAACATTGACTTTATCTTATCGAGTTTGGGTTCGAATGAAGTGTCTCGATGTGCGGAATATGACTGTGAGGGCGGAATATGTAAGCAATGAAAGTCAGGAGACCACGACGTCTTACACCAAGCAAGAGATACACAACAAATACTGCAAGGGGCCACCACATACATAAAAACATGTCTCTTGCCTCTCAGTTCCATTTAGCATCCTCTCACAGACTTGACCACTTCCTGCAGATCATCGTATATGTCAGCCAATAGTGTGGACAGGTTGCTAAGCAAGTGCTGCCAACTGTGGACTATATTGCTTCATTGTCGTGCTGGCAGACAGGGAAATTCTTCCTCCAACAGACACCAAAACATGACACGCTGCCAACACTCACACAGTTCTACGCCTGCACTTGGACATTTCAGTTCAGTACTTATAGCGAACTTTGTAAAGTACTCTGAAGACTACGTTCCGACTTCGCAGTCGCTGTTTATGGAGAACAAGGACCATTAGCAAGGCGTCTGCACAATTTCAATCAGTTTTTTTGACGATATTATAGACTGCCTAGAGAAAAAAGTATTTAGATACCATTCCAATAGGTACAGAACGTCAAATGCCATGCCTCAAATTGTAACAAAGCAAAATACCACTTCATAGCATAATATTAAAAGGTATAACTCGTTATTTCTCACTGTGATGCTACATCTCTGTTATATTGCAGCCCTCTCAAACAGATGCTGAATTATTTACTGATATCATACATCTTTGGGCTGAATTAATAGTAGCATTCGGTTAGTACGTCCACAATAGCTATATACCGGCTACTGCTGTCATTTGTGACAGCTGTGTTCGTATTTACGTCCCTACACAACGTTACCTTATTTCTGGGTGCTAAGTCTTTGTCCGGTGCACAGTTTAATATATTAAACACCACTCACCCATTTCGCACGTTATAAGGAAAGTACACACACTACCACTAGGTGATTAGCGCATTCAAAGAACGAATTATTGAACACAGTGATGCTCCACATCCGCCACTTGATTGATCAAAGACATATTTGTGTAGTTATACTGTCGAAAAGGTAATTACATCGCTACTAATTTCTGCCACATACGAGTACAACGATAAATAATGAGCGTATAGCATTGATGGCCGGGAGACCACTCGCGGGGCGGTTCGGCCGCCGCTCCACTACGGCGACTTGCGAGTGAAGGAGGATGAAAAACATACAACAGCCAGTCATCTCGAGGCAGAGAAAATCCCTGACCTCGCCGGGTATCGAACTGTGGACCCCGTGCGCGTGAAGCGAGAACGCTACCTTTTTTTTCAGAAACAGTTTATTTTAGGGCGGTTTTAACAGTCCGGCTAAACTGGCGTTGTAAAAATCGAGTAACCGGAAGTAGGTTACTTTTTTTTCTTTTTTTCTTTTTTTATAATTTTTTTTTCTTTAACAGTAAGGAACAGAAAACTAGTAAGTGCACTCTTTGCGTCAGGTTGGGGACGCACGCAACTAAAACCATGCTAATAGTTGTGGAAAAAGGCATAAAGAAAGAGAGCAAAGTGCGGGGCGAAGGAAACCATGAAACAAAACTGAAGGGTGGAATTCATACCACCATTAACCAGTGCTACATCTTGCACCGGATGGGAAAACTAAAACTGCGAAGACCTTTTCGTACCGGGGACAAAAAGAGGAAATGGGACAAATACTGCTACAGAGTGTGAGGGTTGACAATGAAACTCTGCATCTGCTGTATCATCCAGGTATGACTTCTCGTAATGATGAAAGTAGATCCCACGTTGTACCGTGTAGTGTTCCATTATCGTATTGTAATTTTAGCTTCTCTTACCCGTGATGATCCAGCTACGTGGAGGGTCGTGGAACGCACTCCACAAAAAATTGGAAAAATATTGTCAATACTTTGGGTTACGGAGGATCTTGCAATGTCGTTCCTGCAAATAGTTCCAAAAGTCTAAAGTGTCCTTAGTGCCATCTTGAAACAAATAATGCACTGCATGTCCACGAAGCCACGTCATTGCATTAGTTTTAGTGCGTGGGTAATACGTTTCATCCGGGTATAAGATAGTCTTGGGGTCGATATGATTCGGCGTTACCCGAAGGAAGTATGCTGACATTTGCCTCACTAAGTGCCACACTGCTGTAGACTCGCCACAGCTAAGACGGTGTTCATCGTTGTCTTGAACGCCACAGCTCGTGCACGTGGGTGAGTCTACCATGTGGATCGCATGTAGCCTTGATCTGGTCACCTGCTTACCGTTGACAGTGATATACCACATCGCCGTGACATCAGTGTCCAGTGTTACGTGGTGAATTGTCCTCCACACTACTCGCCAGTTGACGTTCGGGTGCTTCCTCTCCACTACGTTATCGGGTCGTCCACGTTGCAGGACCCTATAAACCGTCTTGCCGTCGCCAGTTGAGTCGCTGGTAAGGCAAGTCGAACGTAACTGAGTTCGAGGTAAAAGACACCGATGTAGAAGAGCGAAGAGGGGACGTGGTGTATAGGCACAGGCGGCAACAGGGAGGGCGGTGCTAGTTCTTCTATTAACAAACTGGTCAGACTGTCCGGACGGCGGTGCCATAGTTTGACTAATGTGCTCACAAATAGGGCGACCGCTCTGTCATAAACGTGATAAAGGCCAAGCCCTCCCCGATCAGGGGGAAGGGTGAGAGTCTCATATTTGATCTTGAAAAGCATTCCAGAACTCACGAAGGACCCAAAAGCCGCAAGTATACGGCGAGCTAACATCACCGGTATAGGTAATGTCTGGGCGTAGTGCGGAATGCGTGACGCTAAATGTGTGTTGACATACTGGGTCCGTTGGACGATATCCAGGGCTCGTAGGCGGTTGTTGGCAATTCCAGTCCGAACATTTCGTAAAAGCCGTCGAAAGTTGTGAGCAGCGGTCCGTCGTATATCGTCTGTAAAATCAATGCCGAGACATTTCAAACTATCACTGAGCTGTAAGGGCGTGACATTGTTCTCAGACAATCCGACCCCGATGTTCATCGCCACCGATTTTGCGACGTTGATACGACTACCAGTGGCCATGCCATATTTCGCTATCCAAGTTAGTGCGCTAGTGGTGTCGTCACCGTTGCGGATGACAATCACCAGGTCGTCAGCGTACGCTTTACATCGGAAAGTGTGGCCTCGTAATGTCATACCCGTTAGTCGTTGGCGCAGGCCGCAGAGGAGAGGTTCCATGGCCACAGCGTAAAGTAAAGTGGACAGAGGGCAGCCTTGGCGTATCGATCGAGAAATGGTGAGGGGCTGCGAAGGTCGGCCGTTGACGATCACCTTGGACGTCGCGCCACGGAGTAGTCGCATGAAGACAGTGACGAATGGCTGTGGGTAGCGCATATGTTGGAGGACCGCTTCCAAATAGTTGTGGTCCACTCGGTCGAAAGCTTGACTAAAATCGATGGCCGCCAGTGCACCCTTCAGACGACATGCCCTCGCCAGTTAGATCAAGTCACGATATTCGCTGAGTGCCGTTTGAATATTATTGTCGCCTCCTAATGACGTCTGATCGGGTGAGATAACATTGCGTAGGGTCTGGCGTATCCGCGCCGCCAACAGTCGGGAAAAGATCTTAAAGTCGCAGTTCAGTAGCGTCAACGGGCGGTAGCCCTGCAGTCGTGAGCCACCGGACGGTCTGTGAATAGGAATAACCATCCCTTCCACAAGGGCCGCAGGGAGCGGCACGTCCGGGGATAGTAGTTCGCGACAGATGTCCGTCCATGGGGAGGCTGATAAATATTGAAAAGTCCGGTAAAATTCCAAGGGGAGGCCATCAGGACCCGGAGACTTGTTGACAGCTCCTTTTCTAATGGCGTTGATTACTTCTTCTTCTGTAATTTTTTCCATCAAGGCCGCTTCTATTACCGGGGTGACGGTGCCGTAAATCGTCTGAGAGACGTCCTCCAGTGCTGTCGGATCAGGGGTCTGAGCGGAATAGAGCTGGGAATAATGATTGTAGAACGCTGTGTTTATGTCTTGTTGCGTGGTGAGGCTATGACCTTCCTCCGCGTCGATGAAGCGTATCAGCGCTCGTTGACGTCGTTTACGTTCACGAAGGACGTGGAACATTGACGGGCGTTCGCTAGGTATCCGATCCTGCGTCCTCGAGCGGATTATTACCCCCTCTAGATGGCGTCGCATATGAGCGAGGATCTGAGCCTTAGCACGGTGGACCGCCGTTTGTCGTTCCGGAGACGGCGCCATAGCATCGCAGTCGCGCAGGACCCGGAAGTAAAAGTCGAGTGTATGTCTTCGCCAAGTAGCGTGGTCGCGACCGTAGGTTATCAACGTTCGCCTCTGTGCCGGTTTGGCGCAGTCCAACCACCAGCGGATCGTTGTGGGATATGCACGGAGGCGATTTTCACACGAATGCCACGTATCCTCAACGGCTTGGCGGCAATCCGGGTACGACAGGTGAGCGATGTTTAATTTCCACGGGCTGCGGCTTCTCCACACTTGTTGCCGCCGCAGGGTGACGCCACAAATGTAAGCTGAGTGTTCCGAGAATGCTGCAGGCCACAGTTCCGCATCCTGTGTTCCAGCGGAGAGAGCGTGAGACATAAATCCTGTCGATACGACTGGAAGAGTGACTCGTGAAGTGCGTGAATCCCGGTCGGTGGCTGTGAAGATGTTCCCAAGTGTCCACCATCTGCAGGTCTCGAATTAGCGTCTCGAGTTCCGGGCACGGATTATGTCGTGGGAGTTGGTCTCTCGGCGCCAGTACGCAATTGTAGTCACCTCCAAACAACAGATGGTCGTGGGGGCCTTGGAAGAGCGGGGCGACGTCTTCCGCAAAGAATCGTGAACGTTCGCGACGTTTGTCCGTCCCGGAAGGTGCGTAGATATTGATAAGGCGGACACCCAGTACTGTGAGTGCCATTCCTCTTGCCCCAGGCAGAAACAGGATATCGTCCGCCACTATCCCTTCCCGAAGAAGTACAGCGACACCGCTGCCTGTTGGGGAAGCTGGAGAGACGCAAGCATGCCTGGGAAGTCGTCGACGTACACTTCCTGGAGGAGGGCTATGTCGATGGAAGCAGAGATCAACATATCTTGAAGCAAGGATAACTTAGCGTGCGTCCGTATAGTGTTGATGTTTATAGTTGCAATGCGATAAGTTTGAGGTCTATCCACAGCATCCGTGTTGGCCATCAGTACCCCTGTAAGGTTATCTCGTCACTGTAACTGATGGCGGGAAAGGGTGGGGTAAATTTCCCCCCGTGTCGTCCGACACGATGGGCAAGGAGTGTGCCTCACAGTCGTCCGCCCAGTCGCCATGAAATACCCTCGGCTGTTGGTGGCTGTTAGTGGCTGGGTGCGGCACTCGGCGCTGACTCCATCGGCTCTTCTGGCTGGGAATCGGCTGCTCCAGTGTCTGGAAGAAAAGCCGCTGTCGGCACAACCCGTGGGTCAATGTCCATCCTGGCATCCACGCCTTCTTGCAAGGTCGGTCGGTGATTATCTTCAGGTGGGGGTGCCGTTGTAGAGGCCGGATCCTGTACTGCAGAAGCCATTATGTTCTCGCCATCGGGGGCGGCTATCGGACTAATGTTGTCAGCATCGGTAAAGGTTGCTGCCCGTGTAACTTCGGCGTAATTGAGAGGAAGGGTCGTCACCGTAGAAGGAGTCATAGATTCACCTGTCGGGATTTCAGTAAGCCGTCGTCGGAGACAATCCGAACGGACATGCCCTACTTGGCCACAACCAGAGCAAGTGCGTGGCTGACCGTCATACATAATGATCGCCCTACATCCGCCGATGACAAGATATGACGGAACATGTTTGGTCAATTCAATTTTAATCTGTCGTACCCCGTTAAGAACGGGGTACGTTGTAAAGGTGGTCCATTTTTCGGCCATATGGCTGGTCACTCTGCCGTAGGGCTGGAAAGCCGCGGTGACTACGTCCGGTGGTACTTCAAAAGGGAGTTCGAAGACGCGTATCGTACGTAGGCCAAACCCCGCGTGATCGATAGAGACCGCCCCAATATGGCCATCAGAATGTTTGAATTTAAGACCGTTCGCATGTGCGCTCACGATTCTGTTGCACACCTCGTCACTTACTAGCTTGACGTAGACAACACTGCTCGTGATAGAGAGATGAATACCAATTATGTCTCGCGGATCAATTTTAACGTCGTCATGTAGGAAACGTTCCACTTCAAAAGCTCGCGGTCGTGCATGATCGGGTTGAAAACTGATCTAGATGGTGGTTTGTCTGTATGAATGTGCCATGTTGCGTCGGTAGTGATGGACTCTAAACTAGCGACAACGCAGTAGTAAACAACTACGGACACTCGCGACCGCGCGGACGGGACGTAAACAAGACGTCCTCGCCGCAGCGCTGAGGAAAGCAGACTGATCAAGACCACGAGCCGCAGACAGTACAACAATCATTTTCTAGCACTGGTCAAAAAATTTGTTACAGAATTTAACTTTCTGATGCATTACAAATGGTTGCTTTAATATTATGCAAGGTTGGTAGGGATCTATGTGTTCTCTTGGTGTCAGTAATAAACTTTCGTTATCTGGACACATCTGCATTTAGATGGGCAAGGTGGAGAATACGTCTCTTGTATGACATTCTTAAGCTATTCTTAATCTCTTATTGCAACCCTACCTAAAGTTTGTTCTTAAATAGATGAATACCATATTAACTTCTGGTATAGGCTATTATTATTAAGCCGATTCACTATTTCTAAGCTATTCTTAATCTGCTCGGATAGCAACCTTGCCTAAAATTTCGTCCTTGAATAGGTGAATAGCATACTAACTTTGTGTGTAGGCTAATATTTATCAGATTCTCTATATAACTCTTCTTATCGCAAGCTGAATGGCTGCAAACAATGTGAGAACCGCTATGTCGTTGGGAAGATGCTCCTGTTTGGATTTTTTCTAAAACAGGAAAGAACTTGCTACGATGTACTTGACTATGTATGTCCACAAAACCATCCACTAGGTTTCAGCTCAACCAACTCTGCCTTCCGAATGTTTGCTCTAGTGGCCAATCGCTGAAATAAACTTAGGAAAAACGTCACACTTTACGCCAAAAGACTGAAACGCAATTTGTGTTTACTAGGGACGCACCCACAAAAACCACTGAGTACATTAAGCTTCTGACTCAGTGGTACTGATATACATATGAAGTACCTCGGAGGACAACAAAAGTATCCTTATTAGGTTAGTTCTGTTCAGTATCATTTTAATGGTTTCTTCAGAGATAAGCTCAGTGAAACTGACAGAGGAGACTAGCACCAGCTGATCATCAGCGACAGCTGTTACTCACACGTTTCCATTTCGGCACATATCACACTGAACGACACAAGAGATTCTCAGTTTTCAGCAGAGGTCTGGAACATAATTTTTTGGTAACAGCCTTCTCCCTCTTCGACAGGGGCAAACCCACTGACAGAGATAATGGTAACAAGGCATACTGGTACACTTATTCATAGCCATCTTTTTAATTTACTCCTTATCTAGAGAGTGAAGGCTGTTCTCGTAAAATTCGTTACTCACCCCGACGCAACACTGAGAATCTCCTATGTGTCAAAATGGGAATGTATCATGAAACAGTTATTTTTTATGGCTGTTTCTCTTAAATCAGCTCTGAAAGTTGATAACGTCCACAAAGATGGGGAGACATGCACCTTTAATGTATTTTTGTGCTTGGATCATTCTGTTTCACCCTGATCAGCAACCCCGATATACCTAAAACCTCTGTTTGTTTTTAGTTCCGTATGAGTTTTAAGTTGTCTTCTTATTCTTATTCTTCCTCTTCTTTGTTGTGTATTTTATTCAACATGAGTACCTGAAATGATCATATAATGTGCGTGCGTTTGTGTGCGTGTTTATGTGTGTGTGTGTGGGTGTGCGTGTGTGTGTGAGTGTGTGTGTGTGTATGTGTGTGTGTGTGTGTGTGTGTGTGTGTGTTTGTGTGTGTGTGTGTTGTTTTATAGAAAGCGGAAAGCTGGTAATGGGGGAATGCCTAAGTGCCATCATCTGTTCACAAAATTATCATATCGTCTGTAAAAGATCGTAAAGTCTTCATCACGTAGGGTACAAGTTTTGAGTTATCATCCCTCATCATCTTCACTAATTACCTTGAGAATTTTTGAATGCCCTCGCGGTGAAAACAAAGCATCCTAATAACCTTGATGCTCATATTATCACTTACACAGCATCAGAAAGAACAGTCGATTGATTAATAAAATAACTAGATTCCGCAGAGGAGGTAATTACGTCTGAGACCTTTATGGATTATTGAACTCAGAAAAGTTATCAGTTAATGCAATTTATGATTATCGATTACATGCATATTGTAATTCTAGTTAATGTAACGGATATTAATTGAGACAGTTGTTGGGAAAACGCTTTACTTCTCCATGCAGGTCAAAACTGAAAGTTAATAGATTATTCAGACAGTCGCTACGCCTAAGACCTAATGTACATCTAACTCCGTAAGTCACTTTACTGAGTGTGACGCTGAAACGTCGAGAAATGCCAGTAGTTACTATGCCCGCAAACATACAGTAATGAATTTCGTTTTTGTGTTGCCAACTCTCGTCATATGAAAGTCTTATGTCCTGGTTGACTTTCAACATCTAAATGGAAGACACATCATTAAGCATCAGTACAGAACTCATTTATAGGCTGTGGCAGCTTATGGGAGTAGCACCGTGGCAAAGGAAGCAATGCGAGGATAATGCTTGTAGCAGCAAGAACGTTTTCGGAAAATTTACGAACTACATCTCCATGTCATCGTTTTGGCTTTTCGTCATAGTTACTTTGGGTATTTTTGATGTTTATAGAGTGAAACTATTGTTGTATTCAGATGTTCCGAAAATTACTACGTTAATCGATGTTCTGTTTAAACTCATTTTCACACTACGGTTGATTAGTGGCTTTTTGTGTTGCTCCTACAACAGACTAAAACATTTCAACACTTTCCTGGATGCACTTGATCGTGCCGACAATATACTGTTGCCAAGCAGCACAGTCGATTGCAGAACATACGGGACACTTCTACTGATGTCTGGTTCGTTTCTAATACTGGCCACTACTGTGTCTACATTGATAAGCTTAGGCGAGAGATATGGAAGTTTTCTAACAGCACAAGTAGTAATAGTTACAATCAAAGCCATCTGTGATTTTACGCTGACGCTGCAGTTCGTGGTGTTAGTACTGGAGCTTTGGTCGCGACACAGGGCGGTGAACGCCTTGCTCGTGTCGTCGCTGAGCTGTGTGGGGGAGCCCAGTCTGTCCAGGTTCGTGCTGGGCTGGACGGAGATTGCTCCAGGAGGAGAGCTGGCCGGCAGGCTGCGCCGCCTGCAGGAGGTCCATCTGGTACTGCAGCGCGCTGCGGACGCGCTGCAGGCCCACGTGTCGCCCACACTCACCTTCCACGTGATGACCTGCATCGTGGGCAACATTTACAATGGCTACGAGCTTTTGGTGATACTGTCGACACCAGCTAAAGTGGATAAAATGCTGATGTACGGATCAATGAGTTTTGTTCTGTGTTGGCTGGTGCGACGCTTATTTGACCTGTCGGCCATGACTCTGGCGTGTTCGGCGCTGGGGGACGAGGCGGCAGCTGCGGCGGTTCTGCTGCGGAGGGCGGCGAGCATGGCGGGGGCGGCGCCGGAGGTGGAGACCGTGCTGAGGCACGTGGAGCGGGCGCCGCCCCCGCGCTTCACGGCCTCCGGACTGTTCCCCATCGACAAGAGGCTGCTGGCGTCCTCCCTCTCGGCCACCGCCACGTACCTCATCATAGCTGGGCAGCTCAGCCTCCAGTGAGCTTACACGTAGAGATGCACGATGCTTTCACTAGTTGGATAACACATTTATATGCTCCAAACATTATGTGAAACGTGCCATACAGGATATCTCCCTTTAGTGTCATTGAGTGACCTGGATAAAAATTATATCTGGTCTATGCTACTGTATAAATAGTTAGTGGACAATGATGTGGATCAATATTCTGACAGAAATTGGAGTATGGTAGATTACTGTTTTTGAACAAAGGGTAAGAGCCCTTTCGCCGCACCAGAGCAAACGTCCTATAACTGATTAGTAGGGTTATTATTCCAAGTCTAGGTACAATTTGTTGCGCAGCCAAATGTTGACAAGGCAGAAGATGGTTTCTGACAGCCTGAGACAACAAATTTATTTTCCTGACGGAAATTGGAACTTTGTAACTAGTGGTGTAATTTGTGCCATTGCCAGGTATGGATCTCTACACGGAATGACATTATAACACAAATACGATAATTAGACACTAATAAATTCGGGTACTAGTAGTTGGAGTCCGAGAGGGAGAATGCACTGCTAGTTACATTTTACGTTTCGTACCACTGCAAAGTCAATATATCTACAGCACTCAAGAGGCCACATAACACGTAGACACAATTCCCTGATCTACAAGTCGTGCAGAGTTAACATCGTTTGACCGCATTTTGGTATCGATACTGAAAAGTCTGTGACGCCATCTTGTTTTCTCTAATTTACTTACTTGTATGTCAGTTCTGATTTTCGTAAAATTATTCTTCTCAAGGCTCTCAGTTTCATGACTTCCTAGCTTCCAGGCTCCTGTGTTCTCATTTCCAAACTACTACTAACGTGTAATACACTCTAAGACAAAAAAAAGAACGACAAATCACAAAGGAAGTATCCGAAAGGGGCGGAAATCGGAATATGTGATATACACATACAAACAAACAAATGATTACAGTTTCAGGAAAAATGGATAACTTAGCTAGTGGAGAGTGCTCCACATATGTAGCAAGTCGACAGCGTGCTAGTCCGCCCCTCGCCCTTATGCAAGCAGATATGTGGCTTGGTATTGACAGAGAGAGTTGCTAGATGTCGCCCTGAGAAATCTCATGCCAAATTCTGTCCAATTGGTGCATTAGATCTTCCGAACACTGATGTGGTTGGAGGGACTATGTGTAATGGTTCTTACTTTCTGAATTGGGGTGAGATCAAGCGACCGTGCTGGTCAAAATAGGGTTAGGAAAGCCCGATGACAAGAAATAGAAACGCTCGCCACGTGCTGGAGGACAACATCTTGCTGAAATGTAAGCCCAGAAAGGCTTGCCATGAAGGGCAACAAAGCAGGGAGTAGATTATTATTGACATACCGCTGTGAAGCAAGGGTGCCAAGAATGACAATCAAAGGGGTCTTCCTACAACGAGAAATGGCACCTCAGACCGTTGCTCCTAGCTCTCGGGCCATATGGTGGACGACAGTCAGGTTGCTAACCTACCGCTGTTCGAAACGTCTCCAGGCACATCTTCGCTCTTCATCGGCGCTCAGTTCGATCCAGGATTGATCACTGAAGACAATTCTATTCCAGTCGATGAGATTCCAGGCTGAAGAGGTCTCTGCTGCAGACGTCCTGAACAGCAGTGGGGTACTAACATGACAGCCCGACAACCAGAAGTGTTGATAGTGTTGATATAGGGTGCTGGATCATTTCACACCAGGACCCCCCTGGTTAATATTCGCAATACCCTTACAGCGTAGGTCGACGATATTCTGGGCCCCATTATTTTGCCCTTCATTGCAAGCAATCCTAGGCTTACATTTCGACAAGAAACGCCCGCCTGCAATCGGTGAGAGTCCCTAATGCTTGTCTTCGTGCTTACCAAACCCTGCCACAGCCATAAAGATTTCTGAATCTGTCGAAACTGAGTAGTTTTGGGGCGTTATGGGTAAAGCTCTGCAGCCATCTCGGGACTCTCATTATCTAACGAGCCAATTCTAAAGATTTTGGCATGATATCCCTCAGGGGGACATCCAACAACTCCGTTAATGGAAAGCCGATAACTCCTTGAATAGGGGTCAGAAGAGAACCAACTAATTATTTAGTTCTTCAATTTTTGAAGCTTCGTCTCTTAAATAAATCATCCACTTTTTCAAAACTCGTTATCATTTGTTTATCTGTACATGTACAACACTTACATCGATCTTTGTCTCATTCCGTTAATTCGTCGTGCGTCTTTTGTTCCGCTCTTAGAATGTACCTGCAGACGTAATTCAGCTTATTGTTAGTATCGAAAATTTAACGTAAAATCAGATCGATTAAATGATCGAGATTTGTCTTTCTGGTGAAAGTACGAGGTAATATTTGCATCTACAAGAATAGGAAAACAGAAACATCTATGTGTGTAATAGATGTCCATGTATCATTATGATGTTAATAGTGAATGACAATTATCGCTGACAAGTGTATACTACTGTATTCATAGCCTTAGTTTGTGTATGCATACGTGTGGTAATAGAGGCAAGCAAAGACGACTCACATGTGACAGGACGATTTTCACTGGCACTCTTTGTCATATGAAAATGCATTGTTTTTTAAGACATGTGAATCTGAGCATTATCGTTGTTAAGAACAGCAAAGATGTGTCTGGATAAGGAAATACTTATACACCATTTAACATGTAGTTTGCAAATTCAGACTTTAGCACTGACATTGCCAAATGAAAGACAATGTCAAATTGACTATGCTATATTTCTGCTTAATGTACAGTTTTTTCTCAGTATATTGATTCAATTAAGTTAATTTTTATGCTCATTTAATCCGATATATTAGGCAACCTGTGATTTGCTCTTTCTATATACATTTTAGTTCCTGAAAACTCATTTAAATCATAGGAATAAGAGTACATAGTCTTTTGTATGTTAAGGGAAGATAATAAATAATAATAATAATAAAATACATTGTGCGTTGAACGTAATGAAATTTAAGAGAGAAGCAGATCACATCAGATAAATCGATGTGAATCCTAGAAGGCAATTGTGATAAGCATACTCTTTGGATGTATGATATTGAGGGCAGCACTGAATGGGTATGAACGTCCTGCATTCAGTGAAAGAAGTTGTGAGTCTAGCAGTTGGTGAGATATAGCGCCAAAAAGAAGTAGCAGTAGATCTGATTTTAAACATATTACTTGGTGACCAACAGAGGTAACTGCATTTCCTTCTTGTACTAATTTCGTTATGACCATGACAGTGCACAGTAATAAATATCGCTGATATATGAACACTTAACTTGAAAATTTTTTAGGAGATGCGAGTTTCAGGCACTGTCGTGAGAAAAATCACGAACAAAAAACATCTGTTAAGAATGGGGATTAGAAGGTGAGCAAGTTTTATTGGTGTTGTCAAGAAACAGTTTCTCACTTATTGAAGTTTCTAAAATATATACTTGTTGGTGTTGAGTGTATTAAGACCTTTACTGACAACTGTGACTGGCAAAATAAAAGCCATCTCGTTGTTAAGTCCAAGCTAAAGGTCATTACCAGTACGGGAATGAATATAGTTCACAGTAAGTGTTTTCTGAGTGGACATTCTTTGAAGACGAGCAATAAGCATTTCTAAATCATACAAGAACGCTAAGCACCGCTGCCAACGAGAAATACATGCACCAGGACATTGAGAAAAGTCAGTCGATAACTCTTCAACGGAGCTGAAACACTGAAACGGAACGTTAAGAACACAGCAATGGGACACATCATTTAGTGGGTGATTTTGATCAGAAAGGAAACAACATTACTTTATAAAAAAAAGTAAAAATACTTAATTTTGTTGAACAGATCCGACTCCAAAGTCACTGAATAAGCGTATCATGCATCAAGAGAAGTGCTCGAAGCTACTTTCAGCCAAAGATAAAGCACATGAGATGCAAGAACCTTATGCACACACGGTTTTCCTTTCCACCAATATACCATCCATTTTATATAAAACTGACTTACCAAGATAGAACAGAAGCAGTCCTCACATTCATGGTGACTGAGCTGCCCCTATCAGTGGGTGTTATGTAATGGCCAACATCTTCCAATAGTACATGCAAATTTTCACACTCTTTCTCGCCACGTGGAAACTAAGAGTCCTATACAAAAAAAGACAGGGCATTTTTCTGGAAAATGTAATGTAGTTAAATTTTGTACTGGGAAACGTTCTCACTGGAGGCCACAGTTACCGATTTATTGAAGAAAATCACATTTGAAGGTAACTTTCGTATGTTTTTCTCGAATAATTCGAAAACAGTAGCCTGCAGCCAAAACGTATCCCAGTACAGTGAGCGAGGGTTACGAGGTGCATAAAACCCGTAGGTAGTGCAGCCGATCACACTGTATAAGTTCAGTATAAAGAGTGCGATGGAGAGCCGTTGTTCTTTTCTGAAACAGAATGAGTCAAAAGGGTTCCTACTTCATGACTTCACAAAGAAAGACCCACTTATTAGCCGACACCGGCCTAGGATTGTGAAAGTGGGGTTGTGAGTTTCTTCCGATAATATAAATAAATTCTCTACTTACCTTCTGGTTGTAAATACGAGGCTGTTGGGTTTTCGTGATAATAAAAATGGATTATGTAGCCAAAGCAGATAAACACAGCTTCCCATTAAGATGTCTCAGATAGTGGACGAAAGTCATCACTACTCATTTCGTGTCGCAGCCAGCAAAACTGAGGTCTTACATATGCTGATATTGTTCAGCACATTGATCCAGATGGTCCCTCACTCACTGCTCGGCGGTCTCTGGCCTGTCAACTCTCCTCTCCAGGCCATCTTTGCTTGCTATCTGCCCACCTCATGCAACTTTCCACAGTCGCACCCTCATGTTTACAATCCTTGGGAGATATCGTCTAAGGCCCTCATACACAGGCAGACAAGTCGGGCGACTCGAGCAGCCAGTGGGTCTGCCCAACCTCTTCGCCTGTGTGTGGTCACACGTTTCACAGTTGAGTCCATGCTCCGAGTTCTTTGGTTTGTTTGGCACATTTCTGCCTACCAGCACACTATCCGTTTCTTGAGGGAGATAGCGTCCACCAAGCACTCCCCTGTCTCCACACACAGTCGGACAGGTCAGAGAGCAGGTTGATGCATCAGTCGGACTATTAATGGGTGCTTTAGGGGCATGCTTCACCTTATGATCTCCTGTGGCATGAGGGATCAAACAATTACACTATCTAATCATATGTATCCAGACATTTCTATGTAATGCACAACCGGACACTATATGTCCCGAGAAGCATACTCGTCACTAGAAAAGGAGCTGGGGAATATTACGTTCCCAGTACAGAAGCTGTTACAGCAAAATGGATTGGTCAGGATAGTTCAGTGACTTCGAATGTTGACTAGTCATTGGTAGCCACATGGGCAACAAATTCAACAGGGCTACTTCATCCCTTTTAAAACTGAGCAGGTCGACTGTTGGTGACTAATGGTGAGGAGGCAGTGTGAAGGAAAAACCACAGCTATATCAAGACTCGGTTGAGGTCATGTACCGACAGTGAACATCGAGCGTAGGGACGAGTGGTTGTAAAAAATCGGATAAAATTAGCGGAGGGAACGACTAGTTAGTACAAAAGTGCCACCAGCATTCCAGCTAGCACAATTACTGTGCCTAGGGAGGCGAAAATATTGGCAGAGTGCTCGGGCAGTTCCTCAAAAGGGAAGAATTTCTGCAGCAAATGCTATGAGATGGTGTTCAGAGCGACGCCACTTGACAGTGGATGACTGAAAACCAGTGATGAATCACACTGTATCCTGTGGAGATCCCATGGATGTGTTTGGGTTTTCTTATTGTCACGAGAGCGTTACACCATCACTTGCAGTGCCAATAGTGAAGTACAGAGGAAGTGGTGTTACAGTATGGAGGAGTTCTTCATGGTTAGGATGTGGTCCCCTTATTACCCTTAAGTAGCATATAATGTGGAAAGATATGAACACATTTTACAGCATTCAGTACTGTATGACACAGAGGACCGATGGCTGATTGTCTCACAACGACAGTGCTCCCTCTCACTAAGTATCATCTGTGAAGCAATGGGTTTCTGACAATAGCGATTCTGAAACGGATTGGCGTGCCCTGGTTCCCGATCTGAACACATTGCAACATTTTTGGGGTAAGTTGGATCATTGATTTCACTCCAGCGTCTTACATTATCGCCGTCTCTGGTTTCAGCCTCTGAGGAACAATGGGCTACCCCTCCTCCACAGACATTCTGTCCGCAACGCAGTACAAGCCATCGTAAAGGTGAATGGTAGGCACATCCCACATTAAAGTGTACCGATAGGCGTCCGAATACGTTTGATTAGATAGTGTATGGGAGGAGATTTGCGTAAAATTGGAGGGAATTTACAATCGTTTACTGCAGTTCAAATAGCAGGAACCTAAGACATAGGTTAGGTAAAGAAAGCTTGGGAAGAAGATGAAAGCAAAGACATATCAATACAGAGTTATTTAATCATTTAATTACCTCACATAACCTTGCCTGTTCCCCGGTCTGTGTTTCTCTGTTACTAAAAAACATGTTTGCAGAAAAGAATTAACATTTTTCTTCAAAGAAAGATAACCCACGTGTAACACGAGCTGCAAACGCGATAGTGTTCTTGTGCTTTGTTCTTAGTATTTTGTAATAAGTTACGTTATATATATTTCTCTTCACGTCCATGAAAGAGAGTATATATGTTGCTGTATTGATATAGGAAATCTATTTATTATCTGTGACTCCATAAGAAAAGCTGAAGTACGTATTAAGGAGGAGTGGCATTGACAGCAGTGTGGCTTTGGCATTATTGATTCACCTTTATCTATTGTGACGCCCAGCCAATTACTGAAAAATGTTAGCGTGGTTTGTTTCAAGATCAAACGCCGTCTTCGTAGCGCACTGGGTCGAGGTAGTCGATGATCTTTCTCGCCAGAAAGTCTGCATCAGAAAAATTAATTTACCTACCGTCATTGTGTCTTACATAATAGTAATTATTATGAATTCCCAACGTCTCCTACAGGAAATTTAATTCTTTACGTACTGCTGATGTGTATGTAAGTATTGTAAGAGGTCCATAATTAAAGAATTTGTTGCTAGCGCACTCGAGCTGATGTAATTTCGATGTATTGCTCACGCGCTGCCTGCGATCTGTAAGCTAGAAGAGAATCTGAGACCAAAGAGCAGTGTTGACTGCAGAAGGAACTTGTGTAGCAGTAGCAGTAAGTTGTTGCTAGCGAGCAGTCTGGTCTGGTGTATCGTGTTGCCTGGGCCGGTCGTGTGCAGCGATGGCGGAGCCTGAGCGTTGTAGGATAAGGTAAAAGCAGCCTCGCGCATATGTAGTATTGTTACATCAAGTCCAATGCAAATCTTTAAAAAAAATCTGTTAATAATAATCTTTCTCATAAAAAGTAACTTTTGACATTTATCTCAATTTAAAGAATTCACTAATTTCTCCAATCCTTGGCAATGCCACTTATTGAAAAGAAAAGTCTGTTCTTTCCTTTTTTATAAGACAAATCTATCGGCCAGCATTGCACTTAGCTGCGCCAGGAAAATTTCTTATAGGAACAGATATATACGCGTTATCCGGCGATCTGATTAAGGTAAGATTTTTCAGTTTATTCAGAATGATGTATCAGGGCCATGACGCAGCATTGCTGACGTCCAAAATTTACCAGGTTAAATTGACTGTGAAGTATTGAAAGGTTATAGGTTTGTCACATTGTATTATATTTTTACTGTTGGGTAGTTACGCTAAATGAGAGTGTTATTTATGTTATTTTATTTTGTGGGGAGGTTACACTTGGCGACAACCGGCCAGAATCGTATTTTTGTGAATTTCTGAGAAGTGGTCAGCTATATATCTGCTCTTATTTACTTAATATTAAAAGCAGTTTGCATCTGGCGCAACGCATTTACTAATTTGTCACTTTTTCTTTCACAGATCATCGACAATTTATTGCTCTTTGTTGTAACTGTATTTGTTCCATTTTTGCTTCGTCTTTGTTTGATTTTGTGCTTAACTTTGAGTTGTGAAAGCGCCGCGAAAAACTGCTAACAGTACATCGCGAGTCGTAATGAGTGAAAAAGCCGACTTTAATAATTTGACTGATAATCCTAGCGACACTCAGTGTCTTGATGATAATCCTCCAGTTACAGACAATCAGTGCGTACCGACCACTAGTAATGATTCTAATCTAAATGATGAGCAAACAAATTCAATTGTGTCCAATGTAAATTTAACGACAATTGATGACGCGGCACTTTCCGTTACAATGAACGCTGTCCAGTTTGACACGGCTGATTTGCAAAATTTACGTAGCGAACAGATAATTGTTTGTAACGAAGGTGAACAACATACACAAAACACGTCAGATTTATTTGATTCCGCTCTAGTGGCCAACAGTGCACATCCGATTAGCCAACCTTTTCGTGAATCAGGCAATGACCAAATGGTTATTCAAAACGTGTCACATGCAGATACACCATCACACATCATCGAAAATAGAGTCGCTACTTTTGGCATGGATCAAGTTATGGCAGTATTGCTACAACTTGATGAAAAACTCAGACAGTCGAATGAAAAACAAGACAACAATTACAAACAACTTAATGAAAAACTAGACAACAATTCCAAACAGTCGAATGAAAAACAAGACAATAATTACAAACAACTTCATGAAAAAATAGACAACAATTTCAAACAACTTCATGAAAAATTAGACAACAATTTCAAACAACTTAGAGAACAGATTACAGCCGTTGCCGTGCAATGTCATGATACTAAAGAACAATTACGTGAGGAAATTAAGGCTTGTGCTAGGAATAGTAGTGAATAAATTAGATCCGTTGCACAAGAATTAAGTAATACACATGCAGCCACAACTAAATTACTTGGAGATGAAATTAGTGCAGTCGCTAAACAATGTTCTGAAAACGCAACACAGTTACGCGACGAGTTTAAATTAATGTCAGCAGAACTTCCACACACGCTGGACGCGAAAGTCGACAAGAAATTTGTACAACAAAACAGCCTAATTGACGAACGTTTTAATCACCACCTACAAAACAGTGAAACGCGTTACCGTAAATTCATACAGAAACAGAACAAAATAAAGAAACAAGTCATGGATACAATTACTGCACAGAGACAGGAAGATAAGCGTAAATTATTTACGAAGGCAAAAACATACGTAGACAACAATATTGCAACAGTATCAGACGAAATCAAACAGTTGAACACCGAATTGCATGATGAAATCTCCGATCTTAAAACAAAAACAGACACACACACAGTAGACTTTCAGACAGTGACCAACAGACTTGAACAATTAGAATTAATACAGGATCCCGATGCCATTAAAGCAGACGTTAAGAAATTGAACAAAAATACCCGTACAATCCAAAAACAAATTAATGCTTGTGACACTAAAAATGATGATCAGGTTAAAGCATGACTGAAAAATTTGATGAATTGGCCAGTCGTATTGACGTTATCGAAAACAACAATGACACCAAATCAGACGATACGTCACCAGTTTCGTTTAATCAAACACTCGAATTCCAAAATTTACAGCAGACGGTTCGTGAGATAGGTTCGTCCAGTAATACATTACGTAGAAAATTGTCATTTTTACAGCACGAATTGACGGAGATGAAAAATATTTCAGCCTTTAACACAACACAGCATACGCCACATTCCGAACATTTGCCACACTCACACAGCCAGTATAATTTAGGTAGTTTACAGAGAGTACGTGACTTGGATTCCGGGCAGACACAGACAAACGGCTTATCATACAATCCTGAACCAGTTCACACATTCAGAGACGATAACGTTGATTATAAGCAATTTTTATCCGTAAAGAGATCTAAGGTATTTAAAAATGACAGAACACAGATACATCCTTTGGACTGGATACGACAATTTGCTTTTGTATTTTCATCAGCTTGGGCTGTAACGCAGAAACTAAGTTTTATTTGCAGCGCGTAAGTGACCTCAGGGGATCCATTACGCTTTGATGAATATGTGCCGTAGCGTGCACAGGGCCCCGAGCCGTAGTAGTGCTATTTCATCTTTAGTTTTCTGCACTGTTGCCTTCTCTTCTACTATACTTTACATCTATCAAAACAATTCTTCAACTATCGATCTATCTAGAATTAGGAATGAGTAAAGAAAACCAGATATGACAAGTTTTACCGAAAGTGACAGTTTTCGTTAGACACTCCTGAAATTACAAGAAATAGGAGCATAATTTTAATAACAGTCAGAATTTTAATCATTAGTATGTACAAAATTTTCAGTAATCGCTGACACATTTTAGCAACAATAGAGGGTTTTCACCGCAACAGCATCAAAAGCAGCCGGTTAGCATACGTAACCAACAATGCAGTCTGCAAGGTCAACCAAGCTTTAATGTTTCGCCGCCTACACGTATAGCGTCGGCTCCATCAAATAGTAACGCATCGCAACAAGGAAATCAGTACGTACAGAGAACACACCATTTCAACTCATATCGCAATGCGCCGTATAGCAACGATTATTATGACAGACTTAAAAGTAATGAGCACAGTTTTCAGCGTAACAGTCGGTCTTACCAGCAGCAGAATCATCGGCTACAACAGATTATCATGAATGAACCAGACAGTAGATATCATCCCGAACGTAATACGTCAGGGAGAAATAACAGAACAGTACAAATAGTGGAAATGCCACAGCATCCTCCCGCAAATAACAGCACGTCAGATAGAATTTGAGTAGATACAGCACAGATTGAACCTTCCAGCGATGTAAGCAATACTTTTGATACACAGACTCTTATTCACGAAAATGTTATTACTTTTGACGACATCCGAGACACTCTTTTGCATGAAAAGCCAGTTATTCAAAAAACCATTTCCCACCCTGTCATTGAAGTAAAGATTGGATCATCCACATTTTGAGCAGTAATCGACTCTGGATCACCTATGTCAGTTATAAATGAAGCAACTTTCAGCGAAAGTAACAAAAAGAATATTTATCCTACGTTACCATTAGGTAAAACTAAAGTAAAAGGAGCAGTATCTGGTAAAGGAGTAGATGTAAAATTACAGACACACTTATCATTTTGTATTGCAGGTCATACGTTCCACTCAAATTTTTGGATTGTTCCCTTATTGACAACAGACGTTATTTTAGGTACGAATTTTTTGGTACAACACGACGCAATTATTGACTTTCAAAATTCTTATTTAATGTTAAAGGATGAAAATATACAACTGGCATTAGAATTTCAGCATTCTTTATCTGCAGAAGAACAAACAATTAATCGGACAGAGGTCATTTCTGCATCACGTAACATAGACTGTCATTCCACATTGTTCACAGATACGTTCGTACACAACTATAATATACCAGACGAAGCCAACTACGACGTTATGCAAATGATGTCTGATAAAGTTAAACAGAGCAGCGCAAATACAGACAACGAACGTACGCAACTACGAAAAATTCTTTTACAGCAAGCTCCAGTTTTTGACAACATCCCTGGTACGATGTCCGGTTTCATGTATGAATTTCAAGTTAAACAACACGACACGTTTAAAGCCAAACATTATCCCATTCCGTATATTCACAGAGAACAGGTTAAGAAAGAATTGCAAGCTATGCTTGACCAAGGTATTATTGAACCAGCAGTTAGTCCGTACATAAACCCGCTCCATATTGTTAAGAAAAAGGATGGCTCACTCCGCCTCGTACATGATTCGCGTCACATCAATGACATTATTATTGATGAAACAGATCGCCCACAAACAGTAGAAGAACTTCTACAGAAATTTCATGGTACTGCTATTTATTCCACATTAGATTTGAGATCGGGATTTTGGCAAATTCAGCTCCATCCGAACTGCAGAAAGTACACAACATTTCTCTGTTTTGGTGACTGTTATCAATTTTGTAAATTACCGTTCGGTTTAACAATTTCTTCAGCAGCATTTATTCGCGGTTTGAATACTATACTTCTGACAGAACTTAAAGACAGAATCACAACGTATGTAGACGACATTCTTATTGCAGAAGCTAACTGGTCTGAACATAATCTGATTCTTGAACAACTGCAGCAAACTTTTCGTGCACAAGGACTCACAGTTAATCTTAGCAAATCACACTTTGGCAAAACTACTATAAAATTTCTTGGACATGTAATTTCAGCAGAAGGCATCGCGCCTGACCTGGAAAAACTTCAAGCTTTACGTGACATTACTGTTCCAACGACGAAGAAACAACTACGCAGCTTTCTGGGGTTAATTAACTTTTTCCGTAAATTTATTCATAACTCTGCTTTAGACACCCCTAGATTATGCCAACTGACGGGTAAAAACACTATCTGGTCCTGGGATAGCCAAGCGCAGTCTGAATTTGTCAATCTGAAACAAGCTTTGTTGTATGCACCACTTTTATCACACCCAGATCTCACTAGAAATTTTTCCATTGCGACCGACAGTTCTAACACAGCTTTAGGCGTACACATTTTTCAGGAAATTGAAGAAGACGGTAACACAGTAATTAAAAACATCGCTTTTACAAGTCGCGTTCTGTCACCTGCTGAACGCAATTATTCTGTTACAGAACTTGAAACATTATGTGTTGTGTGGGCATTTACCCGATTTAGGCATTTTCTTTATGGAAGACATACTACCGTTTACACAGACCATAGAGCTATCCAGTTTTTACTTTCCGCAAAATCTACACATGACAGATTAAGCAGATGGAAACTGTATTTGCAGGAATTTCATTTTACAATTGTTCACATTCCCGGTACACAAAATATTGTAGCAGACGCACTATCCCGTTCTCTCTGCAATAATCAGCAAGACATCGCAACCAACTTCTGCCAAGCAAATTCTAGCGTCATGTATATTCAACATGTCGCATTTGAAAATTTCATTTCATCGTCATTACGAGAAATAGTACAAGAGCAGAGTAAAGACAACGTATGGAAAGAAATTAAACACCTTTGGCAACATAAGAATAACGTTACTATTAGAAACCATTACACGGTACGCAATAACATCCTGTTTCGCCGCTCTCACCCTGACGGCAACAACTGGTTATTATGCATTCCTGACGAACTTGTTAACAAATTAATTTGGTATACTCATTTAAGTTGCGGACATTATGGAGCCAGAAAATGTTTTCTTATACTGAGACAGAACTGTTATTTTGCCAACATGGAGAAACGTATTCGACGAGTTTTAGCGTCATGTAAAATCTGCCAGAAAGCTAAATCAGACACGACTTCACATATTCCTCCGGTACATCCCATTGTACCTGTTAAATTGAGACACATGGCCACTGTAGACATTTTTGGTCCGATTCCCAGAACTAATAGAGGTTTTTGTTACATTTTTGTCGCTGTTGAACTCACTTCGAAATTTGTTACCTTCACTCCGTTGCGCAAAGCTACTGCCAAATCTATTTCGAATGCATTTGTAAAACATTTTTTATTTCATGTAGGGCATGTATTCTAAGTAATTTCCGACAATGGACCACAATTTCGATCTGCGATATGGACACGTATGTTACGAGCTAGAAACATTTCTCCGATCTATATATCCAAGTATCACGCTTCTTCGAACCCCTGTGAACGACTGATGAAAGAAATTGGTAAACTGTGTAGAATATACTGCCATAAAAGACATATCGATTGGGATACACACATACTCTCATTCCAGGATGTAATTAACTCCATACCAAATGAATCGACTATGCTATCTCCGACTGTTATATTGAAAAATGTTGAACCACCTAACAAAATTAAAGAATTGGTATCTTTCCCTACATCTCGTCGACTACGTCACCATGAAATAATTGACATTGCGCTCAACAACATCAAACGTGCCGCAGAGCGCCGGAGACGACAGCACAAACAGATTTGTACACGCCGTGACTTTCACATTGGACAGAAGATATTAGTACGCACACACTATTTATGTAACAGAGGAAAGAATAGATGCAGTAAATATGAACTTCTATACGCAGGTACATACAGAATTCGCAGCATTCCTCATCCCAATGTGGTACATGTTGAAACTTTGAGAGCCAGAAAAAGCAGAGGCAATCACCAAGTCTCCTATATTAAACCCTTCATTGAATGAACATACTTTATGATTTATCACATTGTAATGCCTTTTCCGGTTACTGATATGAACACTTACTGATGATTATCATATTTTTTTCCTTACAAGTGCCCGGCAAGATAAGGTTAGCAGGTCGCTTTTCTTGTCGTTATATATCAGACCGTGCACATTTTCGATTTTTTGTGTCTGTATGATTGTTTTCCTATCGAATTTTTGTCTGTATGCACTATGAAATGTTTAAGATGTAACAAACACCAGTTGACTTTGATGTTTTTCATTATGATATCTCAACATCTTGACTATTCTACATTTGTTGCTACTACTTTATGATACTGTGTGTATATTTTATGCACTTAAAAACTGTCTATGTTTTTGACCTAATACGTTTTCTGTCATGCTATGCTGTATGCTTAATTATATTACTAGAAACAAGTTTTTATTTAATGGGTATGTGATTAAATGCAAGATATTAATCCTTATTTATCATTTTTCAGAAAGCAATACCGTGTAAAAGAAATGAATCAAACAACCACAGTGGTTTACTATGAAATGGAAATTTTACCATCAGAATGAAGGAACGAAAATGCAATATCTTGTCATGAAGAGTAAATGGATCAGAATTAACAAGCATTAACCAGATTATACTGTACACATCGTATGATAGCAGTCTTGACTAATTATTTTTCTTTCAGAATACAAGGCGATGGATGCAGACTGTCAGACAGAACTACAGATGTTAATTTTAGTGATGAAATATGCTAGAAGTAAGAAACTCTACACTATATGAAGTAATGAATGATAATGAATAGTAGTATGAAATAAATGGTAATATGAATATGCATAATGAAGTGTCTATTTTTTGCAGATGATAATAAATGATGATACGAGTTATACGAAGAATATGGTAATATGAATAATGAAGTTTTTCTTTGCAGATGATGATAATGATGAAGTTTATATATTTACTGTTAGTTAAGAAATGCTATGTAGTTATTTAAGTATTTGTTGCAGTTCCTTTTGACAGTATGTCTTATGTCGCATAGTATAATGACTGAATGTTTTGGAAAAGACAGCTAGAGTACATACATATTAAGTACGCGTTTCATTACCTGTTAATTCGAAGTTCACTATTTTTCAGCATAATATGTATTTCTTCTTTCAGCTCAATAATCCATTTTGTATTTTTTCCAGGAGAAGATTTTCGTGACATAATATGCTATAAGTAATTAGTTATTAAACCTGTTCTAGTACTTGCATTTTTTTTACCCAGTTGTGTCTATCATTTATGAATGTGATCACATATACTGTACTTGTTTCATAACCTTGCTACAGCTGACTCATGACGAATGACGTTAATAATCCTTACTTCCAGCAGTAAGTCGAAAGCAAATATTTTCATGCCCCAGCAATTAATTATCGATCCCAGTGCAATGCATTGCTTCAAACAAAATTATTACGAGTCCCAACTATTACCAGTATACAGCTAAATAATGCTACCAGTTTAAGATATATTTTTAGTCCTAAAGATAATGCAAATTTTCTGTATATTGATCCCATTATGTCTATGTATTATTGGACTACCGACCTTGAGTAATAGTTCCAATGTCTTACATTTTAAGTATGTTTTACGTCACTTAAATGATATCGTATATAAACACCAGTAACGTGATGCTACACTCAATAACTCCTGTTTTAAATGATGACTTGTGAATAACACTGAATAATGTTTTGTAACACTATATGCATACTTTGTAACTAGCCAATGAATGTCAATAATTCAATTGCTCCTGTTTTAAATGATGACTAGTGAATAACACTGAATAATGTTTTGTAACACTATATGAATACTTTGTAACTGGCCAATGAATGCCACTGATTCAATCAGATGAGTTATGAATAGTGTTTTGTAATACTAAATACTAACTACATCTTTAGTAACTAGCCAGTGAGTGCCAATAATTGTTCATATCGGTTTATACATTAGTGTAATTCTATGATGACTAGCATAAGAGTTAATGTCCTTCAGCTTCGAACCTAATTACCAGCAATTACTGCAATATCCGTTTGCCCTGTCCATCCTCATGATCATGGAGCACTATACTGGTTTTTGCACTAATTCTACGTTGCTGTAAGAGTATGGTTTCTACAAGAATATGGTGTTAACATATCAAGCTGTCCACCACCTTGAACGATGGAGATGTTATTATGGTCCTACTGTTTGGTATACCTAATGTACTACCAAAATGATAACATTGAATATTAATACAACATTTCAATGTCTTGGCTACACTGATAAATACTTCAGGGAAGAAAACTTCAGATTCTCTCACTTGGTGTTGTGCTTCTGTAGAAAGATATGGACTTTCAGTGCAGCGACGTGCAACCTACTGTGCTACAACCATGAGGCAATCCTTCCCATTCCTTTCCTAGTTTTTATAAAATGGTAAAGACTTATACAGTGAGTGTGCACTTTATTTCATTTCTCAATTTGTTTAAATACTTGCAAAATATTAAAAACTTTTATAGTGTTTGTGCACTTTATTTCACTTGTTAATGTGATCAGCTCATGTAAAAATGCTAAACACTTCTGCAGTACATGTGCACTTTATGTCATTTGTTAATGTATTTTGTACTCATTGCATATATACTTTGTCATTTCTGAATATGTTTTGTACTCAGTGCATGTGCACTCTATTTAATTTCTTAATATGTTCTGTTCTTATCAAGATGTATATACTCTGTGACTGTAGACACAGTAACTAAATAGATTATAGAAAAAATTGTTGCTCATGGCAAGTCCAATTGACTCACCATCGCTGCCAAATTTTTGGCCCCCAGTGGAGGGTTATGTAAGAGTTCCATAATTAAAGAATTTGTTGCTAGTGCACTCGAGCTGATGTAATTTCGATGTACTGCTCACGCACTGCCTGCGATATGTAAGCTAGAAGAGAATTTGAGACCAAAGAGCAGTATTGACTGCAGTAGGAACTTGTGTAGCAGTAGCAGTAAGTTGTTGCTAGCGAGCAGTCTAGTCTGGTGTATCGTGTTGCCTGGGCCGGTCGTGTGCAGCGATGGCGGAGCCTGAGCGTTGTAGGATAAGGTAAAAGCAGCCTCGCGCATATGTAGTATTGTTACATCAAGTCCAATGCAAATGTTTAAAAAAAATCTGTTAATAATAATCTTTCTCATAAAAAGTAACTTTTGCCATTTATCTCAATTTAAAGAATTCACTAATTTCTCCAATCCTTGGCAATGCCACTTATTGAAAAGAAAAGTCTGTTCTTTCCTTTTTTATAAGACAAATCTATCTGCCAGCATTGCACTTAGCTGCGCCAGGAAAATTTCTTATAGGAACAGATATATACGCGTTATCCGGCGATCTGATTAAGGTAAGATTTTTCAGTTTATTCAGAATGATGTATCAGGGCCATGACGCAGCATTGCTGACGTCCAAAATTTACCAGGTTAAATTGACTGTGAAGTATTGAAAGGTTATAGGTTTGTCACATTGTATTATATTTTTACTGTTGGGTAGTTACGCTAAATGAGAGTATTATTCATATTATTTTTTTTTGTGGAGTATGCTACCTTCAAAATAAGGCAGGCTAAGAGTTTTTAAAAACCTTTTACTCTTTAAAGTTATATCGATGCTCAGATAAAATGATTTTCTAATTAGTAACATATAATTACTTACTAACTAAATTTACGTACATATCAAGTTCACTACCTAATAGCCACCCACTCGAACTTCTCTTCAGTTACTACTACTTTCTGAGGTTACATGATTACATGTGTTAATCATATAATCGTAAGTATCATTGTACCTGCTTATAAGGTCTTTCTTTTTAATTTACAATAACTTTATTTAGCTGACTAATAGACAGAAAAGAAGGAATTACTGTGCACCTGTTTCAGATTAACAAATACTTATCCATATAGAATGTTTGGTCAAAATACATACGGGGCCATTTTGTCACCTATATGAAAGTGTTCCAATGCTCACTGTTTTCTGTATTCTATGTATCTTCCTTGTCTCCTGTAACTCTACACATATTTTACTATCTCACTAATTCCTTTTGCATCTTGACGAATGTCAGGTATCTATGAGAGTATGGGCACCATTCTTGTGGCTAAGGTAACCAACCAAGAAGACTGTCATAACCTTCTGCATCACGACAGTTGCGTGGCACGGTCTGTGGTAGACTTCTTGGATGTCATATTGCACAAGAGCTGATGAATGACATTGGTGTCTCTAAACGATCTCGCCAAACATATAACGCTGCCGTCAATATGGTTAATCCTCAAGGCCAGATAATACTATACGTTTTATGTGTAGTATTTCAGAAATTTTACCCCAACATACCAATTGTTTCAATAATTCCAGAATGAAATTTTCGCTCTGCAGCGGAGTGTGCGCTGATATGAAACTTCTTGGCGGATTACAACTGTGTGCCTGACCGAGACTCGAACTCGGGACCTTTGTCTTCCACGGGCAAGTGCTCTACCATGTCAGCGCAGACTCCGTTGCAGAGAGAAAATTTCATTCTGGTTACATCCCCCAGGCTGTGGCTAAGCCATGTCTCCACAATACGGTTTCTTCAAGGAGTGCTAGTTCTGCAAGGTTCGCAGGAGAGCTTCCGTGAAGTTTGCAAGGTAGGAGACTAAGTACTGGCACAGATGAGGCAGTGAGGACGGGGCGTGAGTCAGATTGTAGAGCACTACCAGCGAGAGGCAAGCAAAGGCCGCGAGTTCGAGTCTCTGCCCGGCACAAAGTTTTAATATGCTAGGAAGTTTCAATAATAATTGGATTATTGATGAAAGAAACTGATCACTAAACTGTTCCCTCAGTCATTTGGGTTTGTCATGGAGAAGAGACCAAACAGGGAAGTCATCGGTCTCATCGGATTAAGGAAGGATGATGAAGGACGTCGGCCGTGCCCTGTCAAAGGAACCATTCCGGCATTTGTTTGAAGCGATTTAGGGAAATCACGGAAAACCTAAATCAGGATGGCCAGACGCGGGGATGAACCCTCGTCATTCGGAATGTGAGTCCAGTGTGCTGACCACTGGGCCACCTCGCTCGGTTTCACAGAAAAAAAGGAACTATGTTTTGCAGTTCCATAAAGAAACAACAGACGGACCTTACACTAGGGACCTCAAAAACTAAGTTACCTGTGTCGTTCCACGTTAAGATCATTACCAAAGAAGAGTGGCGCGCTGTCACAAGGAAAACCATGTTCTGGGCATCCTACATATCAGAGTTGTGCTTCAGTACTGATAACAGATGCATCACATTATGACAGTAAAATGGCTCGGAAACTGGAAACGTATTCGAAGTTCACGTTCAGTACGTTTCTTGTGGTCAAAGCGCCTAAATTTCACGTAACCCTCTCAGCGAATTTATTGCGGTAAC
This sequence comes from Schistocerca gregaria, assembly GCF_023897955.1. NCBI lineage: Eukaryota > Metazoa > Arthropoda > Insecta > Orthoptera > Acrididae > Schistocerca > Schistocerca gregaria. The sequence goes on along the minus strand of NC_064921.1, from coordinate 512,884,959 downwards.
TGGAGGAAGCGTGCAAAGTGGCCGTAATTGAATAGTGCCAATAGTTGGATCCAGGTTCCACAGACAGTTGTAAAACAGATCGGGGAGAGAGGCCCTCGACATTCAAATGGACCACAGAAAACAATGCCCAGGGAATCTAGTAACTGATTCTGAGCAATCACAGATTTTCCGACCGTGAAATAGTTAACACGGTGGCTCTCGGATGGCTCCAGCGTCAAGGAGCAGATTTCGGTCATCGAGGAATTGAATGACTGTTAGAATGCTTCGATTGCTGTTTTCTATGTCTCGGTGACTACGTTCCAAAGTATTATCATGTACCGGTGTCACATTGAGGTGTAGTGCAATGTTCTATAAAAGTTACGCGACTTGCCACAATAATGTGTTTGAATTCTGTACATATAAAAAAAATTATTGTACTTCAAGAAATGACAGTAAAATATAATTTTGTGTTACTTACATATACAGGGTTGTCCACTGATCGTGACCAGGCCAAATATCTCACGAAATATGCGTCAAACGAAAAAACTACAAAGAACGAAACTTGTCTAGCTTGAAGGGGAAAACCTTTTTGTGAAAGACGGGTCGTCGCTAAATAGAACGCGTGCAAAAAATTGGTCATCGTCCCATAATTTCTTTTGTGCCCAATGGCAGAACTGTGCACGACGTTCAAAGTCGTCGCCATGCAGTTCCTGGTACATAGAAATATGGTACGGGTGCAACCGATATTGATGTAGAATTCTCAACACCGACGTTCTTGAGATTCCCGATTCTCGCTCAATCTGTCTGCTACTGATGTGCGGATTAGCCGCGACATCAGCTAAAACACCTACTTTGGCCTCATCATTTGTTGCAGGTCGTGGTTGACGTTTCACATGTGGCTGAACACTTCACGTTTCCTTAAATAACGTAACCATCCGGCGAACGGTCCTGACATGTCCAGGATACCGAGCAGTATACATAGCAGACGCCCGTTCAGCATTTTGATCACAATAGCCATACATCAACACGATATCGACTTTTCCCGCAATTTTAATACGGGTAATGTATCACGAAGCAAATACCGTCCGCACTGGCGGAATGTTACGCAATACCACGTACTTATACGTTTGTGACTATTACAGTGCCATCTGTCATCTGTCACATTGCGAAAGAAGTGGTCCAGCTAAAACATTGATATTTCTTTACGTACTACACAAATATGTAATAAAAAATGGGTGTTCCTAATTACGCAGTTGATATCCGTTTGACCTACGGCAGCGCCATCTAACGGGCCAAACAAAGCGCCATCTGGTTTCACCCCTTGAGGCTAGACGAGTTTCGTTCTTTGTAGTTTTTTCGTTTGATGCTTATTTCATGAAATACTTGGCCCGGTCACAATCAACGGACCACCCTGTATACATTTAGTAATTCACTTGGCAATTTATAAACAAAATCCATCAAAGGACAGTTGGCAACACTGTAGCACGATGCTACCAGACCGGCCTTGTAATTGTCTATCAGTATTGTCAATCTCGATCTTGCTAACTGTCAACATAAATATTGTAGGTTATTATGTAGGATAGAGTTAAGAAAGAAAGTGAGGAACTTAGATAGTCAATCAATAAGAAAAAAGATCAAGATCATAATAACTGACAGGGGTGAGTCACTACCAGCTACTAATGTGCTGTCAGAATATGAAGAAGGTCATCACTTTTTCTACCTGGGCTCATTGGTTCAGAAAGAAGAAGGTGACTCTTCATTAGAAATACGACCTAGGATTGGTCTGGGTAGGGCTGTTGAATCTAAACAGACACTGATTTGGAAGGAATGAGTCCTAAACAAACATAATGAATCGCGAGTGCTGAATTCTGTGGTGTTTTATGACACTGAAACATGGACAATAACTGAAGGGGACGGCAAAATAATGGATGCTTTTGAAATGTGGACATATCGTAGATTACTGGGCCTTCAGGAACTCAGTGCGGAGAAAATTTTTTCCAGCGTATCACATAATTCGATGATGGGAGGATAGCTCGAAAAAGATCATCGAAGGCAAAGTCGAAGGGAAAAGGTTACTGAGAAGACCTCTGAGACAATGGATAGGCCAGGTAACGCAGAAGACTGGGAAAAATAGGCAGACTATTAAGAGGGTTGTGTAGCGGGTCATCAACTTTCAGCTACAAAAGACAGATTGTAGATCATGACATACAAAGTAAAGCGACTTACTGTAATGACCAAAAAATAAATGGTGTATTGTTGAATTATTCACTTTACGTTGTCACTCAGTTATTGAGCTGATTGATTTTAGTTGCTTTGTCAGTGTACTGGACTATGATGATGATAGGTTACATCAACGCACTACATACATTTCAGAGTCGACGATGATGATATGCTCGATTCCTGCACTACATACACATCAGAGATGTTTTGAACATTCTCGTTGTTACGTTTACCTTTAAAAGCAGGGAGGACAGTGGTTTCCACACTAATAAATTCCAGTAACAGTTGACGGAGATTTGTGACAGTGACAGAGCTAGTTGGGTTCTTCACCATACAACGTGATGTTCCAGTAACGCTACAGCCTAACCTAAGAGCACTGGAACTGTGGTTGCGATTTAGAACCCTGAACGGACGGCTGGTGGAATCTCTGTACTGAGTGGGACAGTTGCAGCTTTGTCATCTACTGCTGGGGTGGAGGAAGAAAGATGGCGGACATCTGGCTGGCTGGACGCTCCAGCTGCAGTGTCTCCACCTGGTATAGCAGTGTGCTGCTGAGTTGCTGCAGGCGGACGTGACGTCAGTCACCTGTCAAGTGATGTGCACTGTGCTGTGCGTCATTTGAAGTTAATATAATCTGTTGATGACAAAGCCATTTCGAACACATGTCAGTCACTGCGTCAGCTAGTTTAACTGGTAAGCCAAGTGTTCGATCTGCTAATGCTGAATTTTTCGTATTCCATAAGGCAAGAAGAGGAGAGACTGGCAGTCCTGTTGCTATGCTGGGCTGTGGAAAGTAGAGAGTTAGTGCCTGAGGTGGAACCTTTTCTTTGGCAGACATTTGTCACACATTAGTCACTCCAGGTGGTGGGATACTTTGCCCTTACGTTAAAATTAATGAAAAGAGATAAATAAGACCGGATTACAAAAAATCATGACAGCGCAACATATACTATACATTTGCAAAATTTCACTTAATAAACTTAAGAAAACTTATCAGTTATACACTGTCCAGTCATATTAATGTGACCATATGTCCAAAGCAGGAATAACCACCTATCGTGGAATTAACACTGCGAGACATGCCGAAAGAGAGTCAATCATGTTCTGGAAAGTACCGACAGATATGTAGAGGCATGTCGACTTGGCCAGATGCGTTATGTTTCTCGGCTGAGGGTCCATGGTGTTAACAGCCCAGTTGAAGTGGTCCCACAGATTCTCGGTTGGGTTTAAATCTGGAGCGTTCTGTGACCAATGGAAAACGGTACACTCATCTTGTTGCTTTTCAATCAATGCATGTACACTGTGAGTGGCATGACATGTAGCAGTGTCCTGTTGGTATATGGGACTGATCTGAAGAAAATCACACTGTGTGTAAAGTTGTACATGGACCCCAAGCATTGATGCACACTTACGTTGACACATTGTTCGTTCCAAGATGATGAGTTCTTCCATAACATGTCACAAAAATACTCCACAGGCCGACGATTCTTGAAGATTGTTCGCTTTCAGATGTTTTACGTCATGCACACCAATGACCATTTGTCCAATGAAGCATAAAGCATGACCCATCAGGAAATGCCACCTGTTACCACTCAGCGGACATCCAGTTGTGGTACTGATGGTGTGAACATTCCATTCTTTATCAATGATGAACAACACTCAGCATAGATCCAGGAACCAGGTGCCTGCTGTGGAAGCCCATATGCAGCAATGTTTAATGAATGGTCATTGAGGAGACGCTGTTGGTAGTCCCTTTGTTCATCTGGACAGTAAGTTGCTCAAGAGTTCCATGTCTGTTCGCCCATATGCGTCTCAGCAGCTATCGTTATCCCTGTCATCTATGGCCTGTGCTAACCATAGTTGGCTTGGCTTCATTTTTGGAGACCTCCATTTTGCCATGCATTGTACACTTTAACCAAAGCAACAGGTGAACATTTTACAAATATAGCCATTTCGGAAATGCTTCCACCTTTGGCCTGAAAGGTAATGTTCATTCCTTTTTGGACATCAGATAAATCATTCATTTCCACAGTATGGCAATGACTGAACTGTTTCGAACATCCCCCAAACATGCTTTATATACTCTCCACTGCTAGTACTGCCACCTACATCCTGTGAATGGTCATTGCACACTGATGTCAAGTGAAGGCGGTGGTCATATTAATGTGTCCGATCACGTCAACACAAAGCAGAGTGTATGTGTGTGTGTGTGTGTGTGTGTGTGTGTGTGTGTGTGTGTGTGTGTGTGTGTGTGTGTGCGTGTGTGTCTGGGATCTCCTCCCAAACCTTTGGATCGATTTCAATCAAATTTTGCATAGAAACAGTATGCTCATGGTCATCAACACTGTAAGTTTTATAATCCCCTAGCTCCAATAGGAATGGAGATAGTGGCAAAAACGTATTTTTTCTCATCCATGGTATTATGTTGTGTGGGAACAATATGAACCTGCCAAATTAACCTTTGCTGGGCAGCCTACATGTCGGAAGCAAGAAAGTTTCCAGGCCATGTTGCCTACCCTTCGTGGGAGGTATGTTGTGTCGAAACAGCAGTGGCCTGCTTTATTATCCTGTTTTGCATGGTGGCCTGTGCATGAGTTGGAAATAAATTATTTTCAGGTGTCTGATGTGTAACCTTCACTGTGTGACAGGTATGTTGTGGGATCATATGGGCCTACTTTACTGAATGGTATTGCTGGTGTTACATGTGCCAACGAAAAGGTCTGGCGACAAGAGAGAGGAGGCAATTGATAGAGGGAAGGGGGTGAGGAAATGTACATAAAGAGGAGAGGAGGGGGAGATGCAGGGGCATATGGAAGGTGTAAAGCTGTAGCAGGTAGATAGAAAAGGGTGAGGGTGTGCTAGAAATGTAGAAGTAAAGGAGGATATAGTGGAGGAGGACAGGAGGTATGGCCAAGGAGAAGGAGTGGGTAAAATGGACACAGAGAGGTGGAGGAAGAGACGAAGAAACAAGAAGAGGGACTGGGAGGAGATAGAAAGAGATCCGAGGATGAGATAGACTGGCAGAGGGCAGAAGAGGAAGACACAAGGAGGGAGTAGGATTGTTCAGTATATGTGTCAAATGCATACATGGGCAAAACCGTTGGTAGAAAGCTAGTCAAGAGCGAAGTTTAGTACTATGTATGTTCGAAACTTCTGGCTTCAGTTCAGATTGCCAACTACTGATGAATGCCAAATGATAACTTTTTCGAATCTACTTTATAACCTTTGCATACCAGCCAGTAAGTTCTTTTCCGATCAAAGGTTCATGTGCCCTGTGCCAGTGACACTTTCATCAACAATCTTCGTCAAATTGTCAATATCCTTTGATTCTGAAGCTACAACTACACAATTTAAACTGAGAAATGTCTCCATTCGTAACGCTTGCTTTCAGATTTATGTTTTTAGCGGACACAGTAATACCTTATAGTAATTAGTTTGGCCGTCCCTTCGGTAAATAATAACTACTAGCACAGCAAGTATACTCTCTTCTCCTTGCCAACCAATTATGCTGTCTCAACACCAGACTCTAACGTTCCTTCCTTATTAGGCGTTCACCCACAAGGTTAATATTTGCAAGAATGATCATCAGAGTACAGAACTACGACAAGTCTAAGAAAATGGATATGTAGATGGAAGAAAGTAACTGATAGAGTCACAATGTTGACTGCTGCCCAGTGATGGAAGTTTCTGATGTCTCCTGTTACCGCCAATCACTTCCTTGTAATTGGCCTACAGGGTCTTCATTAAACATCCAGCTAGATTCTCACCTTTCTCTGCAGATAGAAGAAACGCTGCATTTGCATACTCCTTTCCTTTATTATAGATGCATCTTGCATAAGAATGGTACTGTAGTTAGGTTTTCTTCCTGAAAGATATTTTAATAAATTTTCTTCACTTTTCACTGTGTGATATTCCTCCAGTACATGTAATCGTGTCTCCATCGAGTGATGGTTGCTCCAAATGCTGCAAAAGCCAATGGCAAATAAGTGATTTAGCATAAAGATGAGCTCGTGAAGAGAATGTCGTTTGTGTTGGATCGCTTTACGATGAAAGTCTAAAGATAACTTATTAAAGTAGAAACAAATTACTACCATGTTTATATTTCTGAGACAGATATCTGACAGATGTTTAAAAATAGGTGTAGTTTCTCTGATAGTAACACAAGCAGAACATAGTAAGTTTTGCAATAAATATCACCAAGAGGACAACTTATCTACGCATACATCTTTACTCCGATCGTCATGGTACGGTGCGTGGGGAAAACTCTTACGGCACCACTATTTCCCCGCTCTCCCTTCCCCCTTCCCAGTTACTTGTAGCATTCGCGAATTCCCTACTGGATGAATGGTAGTACTTGAATCCCCGTACGAGCTCTTCCTTCTCTGATTTTCTCGTGGTGGTCATTTCGTGAGATGGAGGTGGGATGCAGTAAAATGTTGCCGACTCTTCCCTGAACTTAATCTCTCAAAATTTCAATATAGTTAACTGAGCACTCCAGTAATGCTCTTACGTCGACTGAACAATCCACAAAAGGAACGCTACACTCTTCGTCGCTTCTTCTCATCTCTTCTATTTATCCAACCTGGAGAAGGCCCAAAACTGATGAACGGTATTCAAGAATCGTTCGAATACGTATTTTTTACGCCACGTCTTTCGTGGATACATAATACTACCTTAAGATTCTTCCACTGAATGTCAGCTTGGCATCTGCTTCTCTTACAGTTTGTCCTTACGCTAACCTTCTTTCCACTACAGCCTTTACACAACTAAACAAGTGATAATTCATTGAACATGGCCCTATTAAAGTATTACTAGTCTCTGTTTATCGTTCTACGTAAGTAATCACTATATTATTAGCTGCAAGAACGATGTTAATTATATTCTAGGGTAGCTGCTTAAATGGAAAAGAAAGAAAGGAGCATGCAAGCGTTTCTAATACTATGAGAATTGGATATACACCCTCTACATCATCTCCTGGCCCACCCTCTCTGTCCCTTTCTCAGTCCACACCCTCGTTCACTCTTTCCCTGTCCATCTTCTCCTCCCCCAACCTCTACAGCAACTCCTGCTCTCTCTCTCTTTCTCTCTCTCTCTCTCTCTCTCTCTCTCTCTTTCCGTTTTTCTAAGTGCATTTCCTCCCACTCCTCTATCCTTCTCCACTTGACCCTCCCTCTGACATTGACCCTTGTATATTGTTATTGCAAAGTCAAAGTGTGTAGTAGTATTCTAATCACAATCCAGTAAGATATTAATACAAATCTCGGTTCTCTAACAACGTTTCGTTGTTGTATGTATTATACATATATTTATATATTGCAAAGTATGTATTAATGTGCTATGAAGTTACAGAAGAATGGTGAAGATTGGATAGTTAGATCACGTATCTAATGAGGAGGTACTGAATAGAATTTGGGAGAAGAGAAATTTGTGGTACAACCTCACTAGAAGAAGGGACCAGTTGGTATGAGTCATCCTGAGTCATCAAGGGATCACCGGGTAAGCTCTGAAGGGAAGCATGAGGGGTAAAAATCGTAGAGGGAGACCAAGAAATGAACACAGTAAGCAGATTCAGAAGGATGTAGATTGCAGTAGTTACTCGGAGTTGAAGAGGCTTGCACAGGATGGAGTAGCATGGAGAGTTCCAATAAACCAGTCTTTCGACAGAAAACCACAACATCAACATCTGCAGAACAGACACGTCAACAGAAGTTTGGAATATCATAGAGTTTTCTGCAATGACTTAGGTTTGTACATGCCTTACTATAAAAAAAACATAATTCCTTCTGAAAACCAGAAAGATTTTGGTTCGTTACAAAAAATCATTACAAAACAAAGCCGACTCTCTCCTGAGTGAATATCTTGAAAAAAAAAAAACAGTGAAAATATTTATCTCATAATTATGATTATCAGTCTTCAGTAGTGAGAATGTCTTCCACTCTGGGGGACATGCTCTGGATGAGACCATCAACTTTATTTTGGGGTATGTGATCCCACTCCTGAATGACGGATTCACTGAGGTCCTGGAGATTTTCAAGTGGATTGGGATGCTAGAAAACGGCCACCTTCAACAGGTCTCATGCGTGCTCAATTGCGTTCATGTCTGGGGACGGTGCTGGTCAATGCATTCGGTTGATGTTTGCACCTTTGAAGACACCAAGGCACTGCTAGAGTGCTGTGCAATCTTGCATTGCCATCGACAAGGATGAAGTTGTCACCGACTTCACGTCTGCACGGCGTTACAATTGTATCGGGGACCAGTCAAACTGCCGTAGACGGGAATTAGAGGGGTCTGCCGTCCCATCAATACTGCCCCCCAGAACATTACACCTCCACCTGCAAACGCATGGTCCTCCTGAAATTATCTGTGTTCCTGTTGTCGTCTAGCGCTTCTCCAAAGCCTAACAGGTCTAGTGTTCGATGACAAAGCAATCCTGGTCTCGTCGGCAAACGTGACATAACTCTGATATTCATATCGGGTCTCATGCCGGAACATAACGTCATCTTGACACAATATTTCGGCGGTCCACCTGGCTGCCATCTTCAAGTGAGTAAGCCGTTGCTAGTCTCGCCGGAACTAAAATCAAACCGCAGCGGGGAATCCTTCATTCAACATCCGTAGGTCTACCTCGCGTGCGCGAATTTAACTGTCCTCTAGCGAAAAGCACAACAGCGCATCGCTGGTGAAAACTTGCGGAAACGATAAATCGATATCAAACACTGTTGAAACCTTTTTATGAACGATAGAAAGACCGTTGCTTTTAATGTCAAACAAAATAGGGTCTCGACTCTTATTTAAGGAAACTTCTTATCTCTGTTTACAATATTGTCAGATAGCAAGATTTCAATAGCGTCTTTCACAACACAGTCCCAATAACACGACGCAGAGGCAACACTTGTGTCTCATCATACAACATTTTATGTCCTTCAGTAAGACACTGTTACGCAATTGCAGATTTTTCTGGCTGCAATAAAAGGTTGGTACTCCACTCATCGATCTTGGACAGTACAGACCGTCTGTCCAATAAAGGGTTTGCCTCAATGGCAGGGAATTTTGTAGACACCGGGCTTCCTCAAACCCAAATAATCCTTCACTGAGCCACGTAGCGCTCCAGTCTTTCTTGGGGGACGGAATATATTTTTAATATCATACATTATCTTTCTGAAGGACATCAAATGTCTTATGATGTCAGACAAGTGTTTGCCCCTCTTTCGCGTTATTGGGACTCTGCAGTGAAATAAGCCATTGAAACCCGGCTATCTGACAACATTATAAACAGAGAGTAATAATTCCAATCCCAAAGAAAGCAGGTGTTGACAGATGTGAAAATTACCGAACTATCAGTTTAATAAGTCACGGCTGCAAAATACTAACATGAATTCCTTACAGACGAACGGAAAAACTAGTAGAAGCCGACCTTGGGGAAGATCAGTTTGGATTCCGTAGAAATATTGGAACACGTGAGGCAATACTTACCCTACGGCTTATCTTAGAAGCTAGATTAAGGAAAGGCAAACCTACGTTTCTAGCATTTGTAGACTTAGAGAAAGATTTTGACAATGTTGACTGGAATACTCTCTTTCAAATTCTGAAGGTGGCAGGGGTAAAATATTGGGAGCGAAAGGCTATTTACAATTTGTATAGAAACCAAATTGCAGTTATAAGAGTTGAGGGGCATGAAAGGGAAGCAGTGGTTGGGAAGGGAGTGAGACAGGGTTGTAGCCTCTCCCCGATGTTATTCAATCTGTATATTGAGCAAACAGTAAAGGAAAAAAAAAGAAAAGTTCGGAATAGGTATTAAAATCCAGGGAGAAGAAATAAAAATTTTGAGGTTCGCCGATGACAGTGTATTTCTGTCAGAGACAGCAAAGGACTTGGAAGAGCAGTTGAACGGAATGGATAGTGTCTTGAAAGGAGGATATAAGATGAACATCAACAAAGGAAAAACGAGGATAATGGAATGTAGCCGAATTAAGTCGGGTGATGTTGAGGGTATTAGATTAGGAAATGAGACACTTCAAGTAGTAAAAGAGTTTTGTTATTTGGGGAGCAAAATAACTGATGATGGTCGAAGTAGAGAGGATATAAAATATAGACTGGCAATGGGAAGGAAAGCGTTTCTGAAGAAGAGAAATTTGTTAACATCGAGTATAGATTTAAGTGTCAGGAAATCGTTTCTGAAAGTATTTGTATGGAGTGTAGCCATGTATGGAAGTGAAACATGGACAATAAATAGTTTAGACGAGAAGAGAATTGAAGCTTTCGAAATGTGGTGCTACAGAAGAATGCTGAAGATTAGATGGTTAGATCACATAACTAATGAGGAGGTGTTGAACAGGATTGGGGAGAAGAGAAGTTTGTGGCACAACTTGACCAGAAGAAGGGATCGGTTGGTAGGACAAGTTCTGAGGCATCATGGGATCACCAATTTAGTATTGGAGGGTAGCGTGGAGGGTAAATATCGTAGAGAGGGACCAAGAGATAAATACACCAAGCACATTCAGAAGGATGTAGGTTGCAGTAGGTACTGGGAGATGAAGCAGCTCGCACAGGATAGAGTTGCATGGAGAGCTGCATCAAACCAGTCTCAGGACTGAAGACCACAACAACAACAACAAGGATATCTCTTAAGCTAGCGTTGTGACTCTATTTTGTTTGACATTAAAAAGCAATGGTCTTTGTTTCAGTCATGAAAAGGTGTCAACAGTGTTTGATATTTATTTATTGTCTCCACAGGTTTTCACCGCCGGTATGCTGTTGTGCTTTGCTCTAGAGGTCAGTTACGTTCGCGTACGTGCCTTGAATCTGCAGGCAGTGTATAAAGGGGCCGCCGCTGCGGTTTGATTTCAGTTCCGCGACTGCTTACTCACCTGAAGGTGGCAACCAAGTCGACCGCCTAAATGTTGTGTCAAGATGACGTTATGTTCCGGCCGGAGACCCGATATGAAAGTCATCAGTTACTACGCCGGGTACGTTTACAGTATCACGTGACACAACTGCATTCTGCGATGGTCCAGTGTTGATGTGCAAGAGCCCAAGCCTCCGACTGCGCCGGGTACGCTGATTCAGTGTAAAACTCCTCATCGGTCTTCTGCAATGAAGACCATCCTGGTGCAATCCTCTACGCACTGTTTCGTCTGAGATACGAATCCCTGTTACCCGGGAAAAGTAATTTCCGGTATTTCTGACAGGTGATGTTGGGCGCCTCCGAGCCTACAGTTGGAATAAACGATTCTGTATTGGTGCTGTCGTACGAGGACGATCACTGTGAGGTCTACCGTTCACATTTTCTTTCTCTGTGCGCTCTCTCCACGGCTTAGACACACGGCTTGCAGTGACAAGTAACCGATCGGCAACGTCTTGCCATGTATGACCTGCTGAACGTAAAGCCGCTATCCTGGCTCTATCGAAGTGTCTTACGACCCTGACTGGCGTGCTACTGCAGTGCTGAACCCAAACTGAGTGAAGTTGTTGATACTGGACTGCTCGCGGTGTATCGCTGCGGCAGCGGTACGTTTACATCACTCGAAAACGGCCACAAAGCATGCCCGTTGTAAGCACCATCCGGTATATACACTACTGGCCATTAAAATTGCTACACCACGAAGATGTGCTACAGACGCGAAATTTAACTGACAGGAAGAAGATGCTATTATATACAAATGATTAGCTTTTCAGAGTATACATACAAGATGTACACCACGAAGATGTCGTGCTACAGACGCGAAATTTAACTGACAGGAAGAAGATGCTGTTATATGCAAATGATTAGCTTTTCAGAGTATACATACAAGATTGGCGCCAGTGGCGACACCTACAACGTGCTGACATGAGGAAAGTTTCCAACCGATTTCTCATACACAAACAGCAGTTGAGCGGCGTTGCCTGGTGAAATGTTGTTCTGATGCCCCGTGTAAGGAGCAGAAATGCGTACCATGACGTTTCCGACTTTGATAAAGGTCAGATTGTAGCCTATCACGATTGCGGTTTATCGTACCGCGACACTGCTGCTCGCGTTGGTCGAGATGCTATGGTGTCACCGCCAGACACCACACTTGCTAGGTGGTAGCCTTTAAATCGGCCGCGGTCCGGTAGTATACGTCGGACCCGCGTGTCGCCACTATCAGTGATTGCAAACCGAGCGCCGCCACACGGCTCGTCTTGAGAGTCTTCCTAGCAATCGCCCCAGTTGTACAACCGACTTTGCGAGCAATGGTTCACTGACTAAATACGATCTCATTTGCCGAGACGAAAGTTTGCATAGCCTTCAGCTACGTTATTTGCTACGACCTAGCAAAGCGCCATTATCAGTTACTATTGATATTGAGAAATATGTACCGTCAAAACCGACGTTCGTCATTAGTGGATTAAAGTTAAGTATTCCACCAGCTACATCCGTTTTTCTAAATTCTAATTTCCTTGTCCTGTTCCAGACCTCACGCCAGCCTGCGTGAGCTAAATCACGTGCCTTTCGGCCTCCTCTAGTAACACGGTGTTGGATCTCCTGCCAACCACAACAGATCCAATGACTGTTAGCAGAATATGGAATCGGTGGGTTCAGGGGGGTAATACGGAACGCCGTGCTGGATCCCAACGGCCTCGTATCACTAGCCATCGAGATGACAGGCATCTTACCTGCATGGCTGTAACGGATCGTGCAGCCACGTCTCGATCCCTGAGTCAACAGATGGGGACGTTTGCAAGACAACAAGCATCTGCACGAACAGTTCGACGACGTTTGCAGCAGCATGGACTATCAGCTCGGAGACGATGGCTGCAGTTACCTTTGACGCTGCATCAAAGACAGGAGCGCTTGCGATGGTGTACTCATCTACATCTACATCTACATGACTACTCTGCAATTCACATGTAAGTGCTTGGCAGAGGGTTCATCGAACCACAATCACACTATCTCTCTACAATTCCACTCCCGAACAGCGTGCGGGAAAACGAACACCTAAACCTCTCTGTTCGAGCTCTGATTTCTCTTATTTTATTTTGATGATCATTCCTACCTATGTAGGTTGGGCTCAACAAAATATTTTCACATTCGGAAGAGAAAGTTGGTGACTGAAATTTCGTAAAAAAGATCTCGCCGCGACGAAAAACGTCTTTGCTGTAATGACTTCCATCCCAATTCGCGTATCATATCTGCCACACTCTCTCCCCTATTACGTAATAATACAAAACGAGCTGCCCATTTTTGCACCCTTTCGATGTCCTCCGTCAATCCCACCTGGTAAGGATCCCACACCGCGCAGCAATATTCTAACAGAGGACGAACGAGTGTAGTGTAAGCTGTCTCTTTAGTGGACTTGTTGCATCTTCTAAGTGTCCTGACAATGAAACGCAACCTTTGGCTCGCCTTCCCCACAATATTATCTATGTGGTCTTTCCAAATGAAGTTGTTCGTAATTTTAACACCCAGGTACTTAGTTGATTTGACAGCCTTCACAATTGTACTATTTATCGAGTAATCGAATTCCAACGGATTTCTTTTGGAACTCATGTAGATCACCTCACACTTTTCGTTATTTAGCGTCAACTGCCACCTGCCACACCATACAGCAATCTTTTCCAAATCGCTTTGCAACTGATACTGGTCTTCGGATGACCTTACTAGACGGTAAATTACAGTATCATCTGCGAACAACCTACGAGAACTGCTCAGATTGTTACCCAGGTCATTTATATAGAGCAGGAACAGCAGAGGTCCCAGGACGCTTCCCTGGAGAACACCTGATATCACTTCAGTTTTACTCGATTATTTGCCGTCTATTACTACGAACTGCGACCTTCCTGACAGGAAATCACGAATCCAGTCGCACAACTGAGACGATACCCCAACGACGAAGCTGGGTGCACGAACGGCAAAACGTCATTTTTTCGGACGAATCCACCTTCTGTTTACAGCATCATGATGGTCGCATCCGTGTTTGACGACATCACGGTGAACGCACATTGGAAGCGTTTATTCGTCATCGCCATACTGGCGTATCATCCGGCGTGATGGTATGGGGTGCCACTGGGTATACGCCTCAGCCACCTCTTGTTCGCATTCACGGCACTTTGAACAGTGGAGGTTATATTTCAGATGTGTTACGACCCGTGGCTCTAACCTTCATTCGATCCCTGCGAAACCCTACATTTCAGCAGGATAATGAACGACCGCATGTTGCAGGTCCTGTACGGGCCTTTCTAGATACAGAAAATGTTCGACTGCTGCCCTGGGCAGCACATTCTCCAGATCTTTCACCAATGGAAAACGTCTGGTCAATGGTGGCCGAGCAACTGGCTTGTCACAATACGCCAGTCACTACTCTTGATGAACTGTGGTATCGTGTTGAAGCTGCATGGGCAGCTGTTCCTCTACACACCATCCAAGCTCTGTTTGACTCAATGCCCAGGAGTATCAAGGCTTTTTTTACGGCCAGAGGTGGTTGTTTTGGGTACTGATTTCTCAGGATCTGTGCACTGAAATTGCGTGAAAATGTAATCACATGTCAGTTCTAGTATATTTGTCCAATGAATGCCCGTTTATCATCTGCATTTCTTCTTGGTGTAGCAATTTTAATGGCCAGTAATGTAGGTACTAAATGGATTATGCATGAATTGCCTATAGTATCGTGTCCTACATTTTATGATACTATTCCAAATTTTTGTTGAGCAGCGTATAAGAAAACTGTTAATTATCTAGTTTTCTTGTTTCATGCTTAAACTAGGTTTACGTTACGTAACAGATGCTGTCGGTGATAGCTTCATTACTATCCCTGCAACACATTATCAAAGACATGTGATTTGTGTAACGCATTCCCAATATCATCTGATGGTCTTTCAGCTGTTAATGTTTTAGCTTAGTCACGTAAAATATTGTTACACTAAGAGAAGATCTTTGGAAGTCTGGAACTTTTCATTTGATAAAATATGGCCTGCACTCAACTTAGTAAGAATACCACCGTTAGATGGCAGACGGACAGTGTAGTTCGTACCCATTACTGTACGGAGTCTGATGGTAAGCTGCTGCTGCTGTTACACTCGCAACAATTTGAAGTGCTTGACATAGAAGAGTAACCATTAGACGTAGGACAGCGTTCCACAAACGGAAATAGTTCTGGTTGTCTCGCACGTGAAAAACATCAAACAGTATTTTTCAGGCAACTACTACTGCATTGTCCTGTTTAGTACAATTTCAGCCTGCCACCTAAAAGGGAAACCAAGCACCCTCTACGAGAATTTAGAGCCTCTAAATGGAGGAATGATTAATGATTGAACCTGTCCCAGTACGAATTCACAACGATTGCTAAGGTCTAAATGGTTTTCATGATTCAGTGTTTACGTTTCTGGAAGTTCTTGTTCAACTATAAGGCAAACTACTTACTGAAATTTTTCAGCCATTATGACATACATTACACCTCAAGTCAACGTCCCTTTTTCTCTACAGGTACTAATCATGCAGAGATGTATGAGATATCGTTAGAAATGTGTTTCAATTTGCTTCTGACGATGTATACCGATTTTGCCCTAAAATTTACTGTTTGTAGGAAATTTTAACGTAAAAGAATGTTTTAACTACCGTGCGTCCGTGAAGTCTCTTCGCATCGGCGAGCCTTGCTTGCCTCGCCTTGTGGGGCACGTGAGATCGACAGCACATTCAAATCTTGCCTGCGCGTGTCCCCTGGACCTGCAGTGGTAGGGTGGGCGTAGTAGTGTTGAGTGTGCGTTGAAACTGTTAGCTGTGTTATTGTTTAATGGATGAGATTTTTCGTGGAGGAGGAAACTTAGCGGAACGGGTGAGGCGGCAATTTAGATTGCATTTTCCTATTTCGGGGTGTCACATGGTGACGCTGTAGCAAATTCCAGACAACAGATTCAGTTCGTGATGCAGCACGAATTTGTAGACCCACAATTTTAAGAGAACGGAAGCTTGAAGACATTTCTGATATCACGTTGCCGAGTTCGACAAAATCAGTGAAGGAACTATCGCAAGGGGCTAAAGTGTCCCGCACGACAGTACATAAGACCGTAACCAAAAAATTTGGTTTGTATCCGTATAAAATTCATGATGTGCAACAGTTACATTGTATGGACCTTGCGAAACGATTAGCGTGTTGTGAATGGTTTCAGAGAGTTTTAACCGACATGGTCCTTTGATCGAACCTTTTCACTGCTGAGGCTTGGTTTCACCTATCTGGCTGTATCAGAAAATCCACATGCCTTAAGAGAAACGCCATTGCACGTATAGAGAATCGGCGTGTTGGCTGCCATAACTCTAGCGCGAATTATGGGGCCGATCTTCGTTGATATCACGGCCTCTTCCAATGTCTATTGTTCCCAGATAATTGATCGGCTTATTACACTGCTGAATGAAAATGAGATCAGTCACTCATTTTTTTCAGCAGGATAAAGCTACTGCTCATGCAGCGTACCAGTCCCTACAACTTTCAGATGAAATGTTTGGAAAGAGAGTAATTATGAAAGATGTCTGGCGTTGAGCTCACTGGATCTGTCATCATCCGACTGTTTTCTTTGGAGTGTGGCTAAAACATTTGTGTATCAAAACAACCAAAAGGCAACAGATGAAGTGAAGACAGCGATAAATGATTACCTGTTTTCGATTATATGTGAAACATTGGTAAAGGGATAGCAAATAATCATTCAAGAAAGAGGAAAACATTTCCAGTACCTACTGTGATATTGGTGAGTACAGTCTATTTACTTGTGATTAATATACACTCCTGGAAATGGAAAAAAGAACACATTGACACCGGTGTGTCAGACCCGCCATACTGGCTCCGGACACTGCGAGAGGGCTGTACAAGCAATGATCACACGCACGGCACAGCGGACACAACAGGAACCGCGGTGTTGGCCGTCGAATGGCGCTAGCTGCGCAGCATTTGTGCACCGCCGCCGTCAGTGTCAGCCAGTTTGCCGTGGCATACGGAGCTCCATCGCAGTCTTTAACACTGGTAGCATGCCGCGACAGCGTGGACGTGAACCGTATGTGCAGTTGACGGACTTTGAGCGAGGGCGTATAGTGGGCATGCGGGAGGCCGGGTGGACGTACCGCCGAATTGCTCAACACGTGGGGCGTGAGGTCTCCACAGTACATCGATGTTGTCGCCAGTGGTCGGCGGAAGGTGCACGTGCCCGTCGACCTGGGACCGGACCGCAGCGACGCACGGATGCACGCCAAGACCGTAGGGGACCGCACCGCCACTTCCCAGCAAATTAGGGACACTGTTGCTCCTGGGGTATCGGCGAGGACCATTCGCAACCGTCTCCATGAAGCTGGGCTACGGTCCCGCACACCGTTAGGCCGTCTTCCGCTCACGCCCCAACATCGTGCAGCCCGCCTCCAGTGGTGTCGCGACAGGCGTGAATGGAGGGACGAATGGAGACGTGTCGTCTTCAGCGATGAGAGTCGCTTCTGCCTTGGTGCCAATGATGGTCGTATGCGTGTTTGGCGCCGTGCAGGTGAGCGCCACAATCAGGACTGCATACGACCGAGGCACACAGGGCCAACACCCGGCATCATGGTGTGGGGAGCGATCTCCTACACTGGCCGTACACCTCTGGTGATCGTCGAGGGGACACTGAATAGTGTACGGTACATCCAAACCGTCATCGAACCCATCGTTCTACCATTCCTAGACCGGCAAGGGAACTTGCTGTTCCAACAGGACAATGCACGTCCGCATGTATCCCGTACCACCCAACGTGCTCTAGAAGGTGTAAGTCAACTACCCTGGCCAGCAAGATCTCCGGATCTGTCCCCCATTGAGCATGTTTGGGACTGGATGAAGCGTCGTCTCACGCGGTCTGCACTCCAGCAGGAACGTTGGTCCAACTGAGGCGCCAGATGGAAATGGCATGGCAATCCGTTCCACAGGACTACACCCAGCATCTCTACGATCGTCTCCATGGGAGAATAGCAGCCTGCATTGCTGCGAAAGGTGGATATACACTGTACTAGTGCCGACATTGTGCATGCTCTGTTGCCTGTGTCTATGTGCCTGTGGTTCTGTCAGTGTGATCATGTGATGTATCTGACCCCAGGAATGTGTCAATAAAGTTTCCCCTTCCTGGGCCAATGAATTCACGGTGTTCTTATTTCAATTTCCAGGAGTGTACTTAATTCATTTCATTGTTTTAATTTTGATGACATTGAACCACGAGACAAGCGTAGCTCGCCGCTGCGGAGAGACTTTGCGGACACACTGTGCCAAAGGCAAAAGGGCATCATCGATGCCCAACTTTATACCTATACTTTACGAAGCTAACTTATTAATCACTAGTAAGAGGCTCTCTTTTCATATTATCTCACAACAAGTGCAGTTTTATTCGTTTTAAGGTACTTAATAACTGAATAATTTGTATAGAGCATTGTCATAGATAATAACCGTGATCATGTCGCCTGTCGCACAAGCTGACTTATCTAAATGAATTTATTTTCCAGAATGATAGACGTATTCCGGTTTGATCTATTATAAACTGTTTTGAAAGCCTGCGACTGTGAAAACATTAGGCTTGTTTATAAATAATTCTTCTGCTACCAGTCACGATTTTTCTTTTTTTACCTTTCACACGACGCGTTTCGGGAAATGATTCCCATTTTCAAGTGCGCTTTTTTGTGTGTAGTATTTCTGTTTACTTATTGTAGGAATCTCTTTGTAACTACTTTCTTTATGTAAGATATTTTCGGTGTTTGAAGTATGCAGTAAGTTGTCTGTAATGTTTAGTTTGTGTGAGACTCTGCACAAATGGACCATAAGAAAACTGTAAGTACAAATTCATCTAAATTTCGCCACTAACTTCACAAAAAGATCCATTAGCCACTAAAACTCGCGTGTTTCTTATATATCACAGTAAAGGCAATGAAATGAAGCAGACTCTCACATATCGACATCACCTAGAAAAGACATAATGCACACAAAAAACGCACTTGAAAATGGGAATCATTTCCCGAAAGATATCACATGAAAAGAAAATGAAGAAAAATCGTGACAGGTAGCAGATGAATTATTTAGAAACAAACCCGTTGACAAACATATTTGTCTCCCGCCTGGAATTCTGATTTACCTATTGCTACTACGGCCTAACCAGCTTACATTAACTGCGAAATGCACTTAAAATTTCAAAATAGAATTAGTGGTCATTGTAGGTTTAGTGATACATCAGGTAAGAAGTGAACATTACGTTCTAACCTATATATTTCGCATGCCTTTACAACTGACAAGAAGGCAGTTGCCTATTAGAATTACATTTGTCATCACTATAAATAAGTCTCAGGGAGAAACACTTCAAATAGCAAGATTGTGTTTACCATATCTCGGCTTTACTCATGGAAAATTCTATGTAGCCTTTTCAAGGCTAACTAAATCAACTAATATATTTGGATCCCTTAAAGAAAATAAAAACAAGAAGCACACGAAGATTACATTCTTACGTCAAATATGGTCTGTAAGGAATTTTATTTAAAATTGCGTGCATGGAAACATAAATACATGTATATATCATAAATTTATGATTCTTATTATGTCACGTGGTTCTCGTCATTTTTAAAGCTGTTTAATCTTAATTCCCACTACTGCCCTTATCCCATCGACTACACATATTCCAGATACTGTCATTATTTAAAACTGTGAAAGTGCGAAAATTTTGCACGGATCCCCTAGTCTGAGGAATTTCAAATTCAGTTTATGACAACGCACCTGGGTTAAGTTAACTATTCACTTTTGTTGGCCTAGAGTGAACACTGTTTTTCTACCTAAATATCTAGCAATCATGAGCGATTTCTTTTTTTATTTCTCTCACGCCAGTGTTTGTTCACGACGTGTGTTCTCGTTTGCTGAACGGAAAACACAATACACAGTACGCATATTTAACAGATTCATAATTGGAAAACAGCTGCTGATATCATAACTTCTTCTATGAAGCCATCAGTTTTCTATAAATAATCAAAAACATTATTGTGCAATGGTTGCAGTCTTCTGTTAGCTATAGTCGATATTGCTGTTATAAAAGAGTTCTTTGTTTAGCATGCTGAGCTGAGTTCATAAGACACACCTTTTTCAGAATGTAATTGCTTCATTTACTTATGGTGTCCTCTGAAGTAGCGGGAACGTGCATTTGGTTTGGTGGTCCACTACCACGGGGAACTCGACGAGATATGGCTATGATTGAGACACTCCCTACTGATGCAGTTCGCCTGAGCAGCTGAGTGGTTGGCGTACATGGATATCATGCGGAGGACCCAGCCTCGATTGCGGTGATGCCAAGGACTTTTCCGTCGTGGAAAGAATGGTGCGGGGAGCACTCAGACTCGTGATGCCATCTAAGGACCCACCTGAGTGAGCAGTAGCCGTTCCATCCTCCTGAAATTCGGCAGAACGGCCGAGAGGGTAGTGAGATGACGAGATTCCCTTCCATACCGCAAGCGCTTAATGCCGCTAGGCAAAGAGTGACACTGTGGCCGGCCGATATACCTTGGGCCTTCAGGGCCTGGACGAGAAGCTCGTATTGATACACAGCAAAAGCACCTCGTTTGTTCCTTTAATATCCGTTGGAAGCTCAGTGTACCTCCTACGTTTTCTTTTATTTCATTTGACATCCATTACTTTTACACATAGTACTGCTATGTGATTAGGCACGACATTTTCAAGTCGAGTGGGATGAGAGCATCACATAAAATATGTTAACTTTTCTTACTAACTAATAATTTATTCTTGCATAGAGTCCCATATCAGGAAAAATTATTCATAATCACCAACGAAATACACATTATACAGATACAGTGTGAGTCAAAATTAAGTGAAAAATCTTAATTTGGTTTAGTTTTGTGTTCCAGGTTGTTAGTATCCATGTTAGTATCACACTGGAGCAGAGGACAGTGGTTGCGAACTTAATGAAAGTTACGCAGTCGGTGACAGAAGTGCGTCGAAAGTTTACAGAATTACTTCCATATAAACGGCCACTATCTCGATTAACAATTTATCTCATATACCAGAAGTTTTTAGCAACTGGATTAGTAGCAGTAGCGGAAATGCGGGACTATATGGAACAGGTAGAAGTGGTGTAAACATTGCTATCGTACAGGAGACAATTCTATAGAGTACATCGAAATCGACGAGGCGTAGCAGTCTGGAGAAAGGCGTTCTACTGGCGCAGTGAAATGAATTCTATTCAAGGACCTTGACATGCGACCATATTACCTACGAATCGTCCAAGATTTGAATACTAGGCAGAAACAGTCACAAGTAGATCGCATTGAGATTCTGGCAGAAATGTCACGGATGCAGCAGGGCAGTGTTGGGCAAGTGATTTTCAGTGATAAAGCTATCTTTCTTGTCAGTGGTCATATTAAGCGTCCTAACACAATTTTATGGGGTACTGAAATTCCACGTATCTTTCTTGAGCATGGACGTGCTTCCTTGAACGTAAGGTAAGTTTTTGGTGTGCCGTGGCCGCTACTGGTGTACTTGGTCGATTTTTCTTCACAACCCCAAAGTCGAAACGCACATGACTACTTCCAAATGATGAAAGGTTTAGCCATTGACAACATGCCCCCACAGCTTATATGAGAAGGGTGTTTATAACATGATGGTACACCACCCCATTTTGCTTGTTTCATCCTTGCTTACGTTGATCAAATTTTCCCAAACCGTTCGATTCGTCTCGACAGACCGTTGTTATCTTGTCCCCAATTTTTGGATCTCACACCCTGTGACTTGTGGTTGTGGGGTACGAAAAAGGAGCTGATATATCGTACAAAAATGGGAGCCCAGGAAAAATTCTTGAACAGAAGAAGAGTTATAGCACCCAACATATCCACGGAAATGTGTGTTCTGGCATTAAATTATACTGTTGAACGTTGGTTTGATTTCATTTGTCGCTCTGGTGGTTGGGTTGAGGAACTGTACATGCTTTCTATCCCGTAGTGTCCACATAACTGTGATTCGTCCTCTCCAATAACAGCTCGGATTCCAGTGACCCCCATCGACTCAGTACTACGGAGACGGGATGCCAAGGAAATGTGTACGCATTGTCCTGCGGTTCTGAAATCGCTAAGCGGGTCGAATCATCCATACAGTCGTTCGTTGACGAGTCTGGTGTTGCAGTTTAAAATAGAAAAAGGAAATCCGAAGTTTTAAATTTCGCGTTTAAGAGATCGTTCGCGCAAGAGAATCGCACAGGCATAACGTCGGTTGACCCTTGAACAGACTCCCGTATGTAAGACATAGTAATAAGCATCCCTATCTTAAAGAAGCAACTGAAAAAATTGAAAACAAATAAGTCACCAAGTGCGGATGGAATCCCAACTGGTTTCTGCAGCAGTGGCTCCTTACTCTCCCAGCGAAAAGACTAAAGCGATTGAAAGAAATAAAAAATAAAACCGCAGATGACTCCTGTGTATAAGAAGGGCAAAAGAAAAGACTAATACCCTTAATATCAATTTGTTGCAGAATTCTTGAACATATTCTGTATTCGAATATGAAACATAGCCGTGAGACCGAGATGCTTACGTCCACTAGTCAGCACGGTGTTGTAAATCATCGCTCGTGTGAAACTCAGTTTACCTTTTTCTTACATGAAATCTTTCGAACTATTGATGAAGGGCAAGGACACGGTGCCCCGCTAGAGGCTTTTAGCGAATGTACGAGCATACCAATAGGTTCCCAGACATACGTGTGGCTCGAAGACTTATTAAGTATGAGAACCTATTAAGTCGATCTCACGGCGAGTGTTCATCAGAGACAAGGGTATCGTCAGGGGTGTCCCAGGGAAATGTTATAGGATCGCTGTAGTTTTGTATATCATAACTGACCTGGCAGACAGGGTTGGCTGCATTCTGCGGTTGTTCGCTGCTGAAGTTGTGGTGTACGATAAGGCGTCGAAGTTCAGTGTTTGTAGGAGGATATAAAGGACTCACAAAAAATTTTCTAGTTGGTGTGATCAGTGGCAGTTGGATCTAAATGTAGAAAAATGTAATGTGGATGACTAGCCAAAACAAACCTGTACTGTACAGACACAGCTTTGGCAGCGTTCTGCTTGAGACAGTGACTTCGTTAAAATGTCTGGGCGTAACGCTGCAAAGCAGTTTGAAATGAAACGAGCATATGAAGAATGTGGTAAGAAAGGCGAATGGTTGACTATGGTTTATTGAGATAATTTTGAGAAAGTCTGGTTTATATGTAAAGGAGACCTCGTATAGCAGATGGTGCGACGTATTTTTGATTACTTATCGAGTGTTTCGGATCTGCAGGAAGTCGGATAAAGGAAGAGGCACGCTGCTACACTACTGGCCATTAAAATTGCTACTCCACGAAGATGACGTGCTACAGACGCGAAATTTAACCGACAGGAAGAAGATGCTGTGATATGCAAATGATTAGCTTTTCAGAGCATTCACACAATGTTGGCGCCAGTGACGACACCTACAACGTGTAGACATGAGGAAAGTTTCCAACCGATTTCTCATACACAAACAGCAGTTGGCCGGCATTGCCTGGTGAAACGTTGTTGTGATGCTTCGTGTAAGGAGGAGAAATGCGTACCATCACGTATCCGGCTTTGATAAAAGTCGGATTGTAGCCTTTCTCGATTGAGGTTTATCGTATCGCGACATTGCTGCTCGCGTTTTTTCGAGATCCAATGACTGTTGGCAGAATATGAAATCGGTGGGTTCAGGAGGGTAATACGGAACTCATTGCTGGATCCCAACGGCTTCGTATCACTGGCAGTCTAGATGACAGGCATCTTATCCGCATTTCTGTAACGGATCTTGCAGCCACGTCTCGCCCCCTGAGTCAACAGATGGGGACGTCTGCAAGACAACAAGCATCTGCACGAACAGTTCGACGACGTTTGCAGCAGCATGGACTATCTGCTCGAAGACCGTGCCTGCGGTTACCCTTGACGCTGCATAACCGACAGGAGCGACTGCGATGGTGTACGTATGGAAAAACGTCATATTTTCGGATGAATCCAGGTTCTGTTTACAGCATCATGATGGTCGCATCCGTGTGTGACGACATCGCGGTGAGCGCACATTGGAAGCGTGTATTCGTCATCGCCATATTGGCGTATCATCCGGCGTGATGGTATGGGGTGCCACTGGTTATACGTCTCGGCCACCTCTTGTTCGCATTCACGGCACTTTGAACATTGGACGTTACATTTCAGATGTGTTATGACACGTGGCTCTACCCTTCATTCGATCCCTGCGAAACCCTACATTTCAGCAGGATAATCGACGACCGCATGTTGCAGGTCCTGTACGGGCCGTTCTGGATACAGAAAATGTTCGACTGCTGCCCTGGCCAGCACATTCTCCAGATCTCTCAGCAACTGAAAACGTCTGGTCAATGGTGGCCGAGCAACTGGCTCGTCACAATACGCCAGTCACTACTCTTGATGAACTGTGGTATCGTGTTGAAGCTGCATGGGCAGCTGTACCTGTACACGCCAACCAAGCTCTGTTTCACTCAATGCCCAGGCGTATCAAGGCCGTTATTACGGCCAGACGTGGTTGTTCTGGGTACTGATATGTCAGTTCTATATATTTGTGGAATGAACACCCGTTTAACATCTGTATTTCTTCTTCGTGTAGCAATTTTAATGGCCAGTAGTGTATATTTGTCACCTGTAGGTTCGAACTACCCATAAGTATTGTGGAGATGCTTCGGGAACTCAAATGGAAATCCCTGAAGGTAAGGTAACATTCTTTTCGAGAAGCACTGTTGAAAAAATTTTGAGAACTGTAATTTGAAGCTACCAGCAGAATGATTCTACTACCTCCACCACACATTTCGCGTAACGATCACGAGCGTAAGATCTGAGAAATTGGGGCTCATACTGAGGCATATACGACGGGTGTTCAATAAGTAATGTAACACATTTTCTTTTTTGCCCAGTTTCTGTTGAAAAAATGGGAAATTTGTTGTGGTATTTAGTGGAATAATCCCTCCTTCAGCCCTATAGTTCCATGAAGTTCCTTGAGGCCTGTCACGGAATTACATTCCAGGCAGAGAGCTGTCATTAAGTTTATTTTGATGGTAAACCAGTTTTTCGTAGATATTTATAGGCGCTTGCAGAATATGTATGGAAACCTGGTACTGAAAGAACGTACGGTGTGAGTCGGGCGAAGCGTCTCTTATCGCAACAAGGTCGCGCAGACCTGTCCGACTCCCATGTGTCGGACGGCCGTACACATTGGGATTCCTGCAGTGCTGGAACGTGCGGTTACTCTCATTCGAGGTGATAGTTGGACTACAATGAAACATCTCGCTGCCCAGCTGGACGACTCTGTTGGTAGTGCATACATACGCATTCACCAGTTGGAGTACTCAGAGGTGTGTGTCCACTGGGTCCCCCGACACCTAACAGAAGACCATAAAGAGCAACGATGGACCATCTGTGCGAAATTGCTTGTGCATTACGAGGTTGATGGTGATATCTTATATCGAATATTGTCACAAGCGATTAAACATGGGTTCAGCTCTTCAAACCGTTAACAGAATGGCAATCGATGGCGTGAGGCCACATAACTTTTCCTCCCAAAAAAAAAGTTCAAAGCCACTCCGTCTTCTAGTAAACTCGTAGCGACGGTCTTCTGGGACCGTGAAGCGGTTATTCTGTCTTATATCCCTCCTCATGGTGCAACGGTCATCTCTGAAGTGTACTGTGATATCATCAGGAAATTGAAGAAACGGCATCTACGTGTTCATCGCCACAAAAAAGCAAAAAAAAAAAATGCACGACAACGCAACGCCTTATATAAGCCTGCTCATGCGACAGGAGCTCAAAAAATTTCAATGGACTTTTCTTCGTCATCCAATCTTCAGAACAGATCTCACACCTTCCGACTTCCATCTGCTTGACCCTATGACGGATGTATTCCTCGGGAAGCAGTACGTGGATGATGGGGCACTAACTGCTGCAGCAAGGCGTTGGATCTGACGCCGGCCAGTAGAGTGCTACCATGCGGCCATACTGGCCCTCCCAGTAACGCGGCGTAAGGCAGTCGCATTGACCGAAGAAAAATAGGGTTTTGTAGTCAAGAGTAGGGAATAATACGGTGTACTCGGAACCTGAACTAAACCAACCCAATTTGAGAAAAAAATTGTGTTGCATTACTTATTGAACGCCCCTCGTAAAAAATAGTTTTCCTCTCCCTCTATTTGCGAGTAAAACAGGAAAGGAAATGACTAGTTGTGGTTCTGGGTACCTTCCACCACGCACCGTACGTTGGATTGTGAAATATGTATGTAGATGTAGACGTAGATTGTACGGTCATTGAGGATACGAACTACGCTGGTACAAAGATAAAAGCTGAACCACCTTATTTAATTATACGTTGCTGAAATAACAATGTCAAATCACATTTAGTTTTATAGGGCAGCTACGATTTAAAAGGCAAATTAATTTTCTAGCAAACAATAAATATGGCCTAATGTCTCAAATGCGTCTATAACTGATAGAAACTATTATAATTTTTTATTTCTTATCTTATGTACACAGAAAACGTGTCTTTCCAGACATTATAATGACTCCACTTGTCGAACAACGTCGATATGCGTGAATACAGATATCATTTTGCAGGGAAACTACATAGCGGAATGTATCATTTGTGGTGTTCCAATTATCCTGTAATTATAAGACTTATGGCATTCATGCTTCTATGCCGCACGGGATTAACCGAGCGGTCTGAAGCGCGCGCTACAGTCTTGGACTGTGCGGCTGGTCCCCCCGGAGGTTCGAGTCCTCCCTCGGGCGCGCGCGAGTGTGTGTGTGTGTGTGTGTGTGTGTGTGTGTGTGTGTGCTTGTTTGTCCTTAGGATCATTTTTGAACATGCTCCTCTAACACGAACTGCCGCAGACAAAGTTTGATAAACAGACTCAATGACAGCTCGGCAAAATCAAATTTCCCTGTATAAAACTGCAGTGTTGATGCATATTTATATTCATTAAATGTACATGGCTGTGAGAGTTTTTAAGTTAAGCGTCTGCAGAAAGATGCAGTCAATTTGACCCCAGTGTTTTTGGTGGGACGGATGGCAGAACTCAGATCTCTGTTGACCGCTCGTCTTCTGATTGCTACCGTTGTTCGGTCTTCTAACTGCGCTACATTTTTTTTTCTTTATACAGATGCACATGTAAGCTGTTCACCTATCGCCTCGTCTCAGACTGTGCTAAGCAACTACGAGCGCAGCTGCACAGACCTCTGTATTGCTGAGAAGTGCGTCGCGTCGCTATGTCGTTTTCCCTAAACCAACACGCGGAGAATAATCGCCGTGTGATTAACGAAACTATCCAGAAATAATAAAAAATGGTTCAAATGGCTCTGAGCACTATGGGACTTAACATCTGTGGTCATCAGTCCCCTAGAACTTAGAACTACTTAAACCTAACTAACGTAAGGACATCACACACATCCATGCCCGAGGCAGGATTCGAACTAGCGACCGTAGCGGTCGCGCGGTTGCAGACCGTGACAATGATTCGCTGGTTTTGGTGGGTCCGGACAGAAAAATAGGAAAACAATAATAAATTTAAAACGGGAAAGAAAGGCGGAAAAATTACTAAAATCAGTCAAGAGAAGTCTTTTTCTACACTAAAAAATAAAGGATTCTTTTTGTAATCAGTTATACGTAAGGATATGAGAATCATTTACCCTGGTCAATGATCAGTCTGCACTAAGGGCTCAATTATCAGTTAATTGAGGCCTCCTCCATTGGCGAATTGTTATCGTCGCTCCCTTTCGTGCGGAAAGTCCCGAATTCGACTCCCGCCACCGGCTTTTTCTGAGGTATGGAGGTCTGTAACGGGATCCACTCGACCTCCGGTGGCGGTACAAGAGCTTATTGAACACAGACTCACCGAAATCACCATGATTCACCTACTGGAAGTAATGGCTGGAGGGATTGGCGACATATGATATCGTGTCTCAAGTTCCGTGATCCGTTCTGGTACTGCCTTCTAGACATCAGTCGGCCAGTCTAAATGGCCTCGGGCATAATCACTCAGTGACGTGTACTTTTTGTTACGTCAGTTAACTGAATCTACAGAAGGGAAGGGACTATCTGTGAGCAAGTGTTCCGGAAATGATGCAACCTCCGTCTTGAGTGGTATATGTGATGGTATGCAAAAAAGAATGAGGTCAGAATAGAGATTCAATGCATACAAATACTGTAAATGCCAAGATACTAAGCACGAAAGAGCATTGTATATCGAAACAGTTGAAAAATTCTTGAATTATTATATTTTGGTTAGCTACTGCGGTAGTATTTAAAAATTTGTTCTTTAAATACTTCCACAATAACACTAAAGACACCAAAGCCTTCACGTCACATAACTAACAATCTATTTAGTTAAAGAGACTGACGTTCTTGAGACTCAGACAAACATAATTCATATGAGTAACAGATGTAACAAGACTACAATAACTGCTGTTAAAAACGTAATTATAGCGTTTTAAGATTCAAAACAAACCACTAGAAAGAATTCATACAGGGTGACTCAGACGCCGCTACCTATGAATTTTGTACAGTCCACAATGTCTTCAGAAACCACTTTGCGAGATTTTCATATTCTCGCACTCACTAAACGAAAATGCTAATCATACAGAAAATCAACCAAACTTTATGGAGCGATCTTAATGTAGGTAAATTTTGTTCTGTAATACGTTTACACAGGAGGCCACCGTTTTGCAGTAATTCAAGAAAGATGGGTTTAAGGGTCACTTTTGTCCGTTTTTCTTGAATAATTCGAAACCAGCGGCCTCTAGCGACAGCGCATTCAATCATAAAATTTAAGTACATTGAATTTGCTACAAAAAGGTTCTGCTTATTCTTTCTGTGCGACTAACAGTTTGCGAGTGGCGAGCAAAAGAATACCGCACACCTTGTACATGGTTTATGGAGGCACTGTGAGTTGCATAAAAGCCATAGGCAGGGACATCTCAGTCGCTCAGTCGCTACGACCATGCAACAGCGTATGACTGCTTAGCAACGGCTATGACAGAAGTAAAAAGTGTGATAAGGATTTACCGCTCTGTGAATGAGGTCACTACAAACGGTGCGCAAACTCTGGCAGGGGAAGGGTGTGTCCTTTTCAAAAGACCCGTCCCAGTATTTACCTCAAGCTATTTAATTGGAAGACGTCAGTGTGAATGCGTGGGCGAGGATTTGAGCCGCCATCGTCTCGAATGCGGCTTCAGCGTCTTACCACCGTCAGAAATAGCATCAAAGGAACGTATGACCAACTACATGATGAAATTTTCAGCAACTGTGAAAGGTGGTGCATCAAGTGAAATTAATGTACATGTCTCATGACTGTCTTTACGCCCTGCTCAGTTAGTGGGGAGACGTAGTCTTCTTTTCGAATGAGCACTTTCGAAGTGCTAACTTTGAGATAAGCTGTTCCTGCATCGAATCTTCTCACAGAAACGTTATGTAAGCCCTTTATTGTTTTTGGTTAACACAGTTCTGGGCCACTTTTTCTGGATCAACCACATACGCCCAAAATTGTACGGAACGTTTAAGGGAAAAAAAGGAATTAAATGAGTGTGATGGTAGTTTCATTGAGGTACAGTGAAGGCTTTGGAAAGTTAAGTGTGTTAATTTTGCTATGAATTCACGCTCAAGCCACATTAACTGTTTTTAAGAATAAAATGAAAAAGGCACTTACCACTCTGCTTTTTAGTGATTCGAATGCTGGTGCTCAAGAGGAGGTATCATCGCTAGGAATGTCTACTTTTGTTAGGTCTCATAGCATTGCGAAATTTTTAAGGTTAGTGAATCAACTTTTGACACGAGAATTCGAGGAGCATGGTGCAAAGTGATTGAAAGAGTACAATCAGTATTTCTTACTAGGAAAGACTTAACAGATTCCTTATTGAAGAGAGCCCTACTGTATACTAGGCTCACGAACTGGTCACACACAGTGCGAAAAATGGGCTTGTAGACTTTTGAGTTTGTGCTCGTACTTACTTCATCTTAATGCTCAGTAAATGCACCGCAATGTATGCACGACTGCGCTTAAGTATTTACCTGTGAATAAATGTTCTCAAGATAATTTGGAAATTGTGTTTGGCATAATAACGTGTCACATTAGTTGGATCAATAATCCAGCTTCCATGCACATTATGACAGCATTTAAGAAAATTTTCATGGAACATGAGTCAAGGGAATGTGAGAAAAGCATCTGCTAAGAACTTTCTTGCTTCTATAGTATATTTATCTGACCAACGCATTATTGTGGCCAAGATAGATACGAAGCCCACACCTACTACAGTAGTACAAGTTTATATGCCAACTAGCTCTGCAGATGATTAAGAAATTGAAGTAATGTATGATGAGATAAAAGAAATTATTCAGATAGTGAAGGGTGACGAAAATTTAATAGTCATGGGTGACTGGAATTCGGTAGTAGGAAAAGGGAGTGAAGGAAACGTAGTAGGTGAATATGGACTGGGGCAAAGAAATGAAAGAGGAAGCCGCCTGGTAGAATTTTGCACAGAGCACAACTTAATCATAGGTAACACTTGGTTCAAGAATCATAAAAGAAGGCTGCATACATGGATGAAGCCTGGAGACACTAAAAGGTATCAGATACATTATATAATGGTAAGACAGAGATTTACGGACTAGGTTTTAAATTTTAAGACATTTCCAGGGGCAGATGTGGACTCTGACCACAATCTATTGGTTATGACCTGTAGATTAAAACTGAGGAAACTGCAAAAAGGTGGGAATTTAAGGGGATGGGACCTGGATAAACTAAAAGAGCCAGAGGTTGTACAGAGTTTCAGGGAGAGCATAAGGGAGCAATTGACAGGAATGGGGGAAAGAAATACAATTGAAGAAGAATGGGTAGCTTTGAGGGATGAAGTAGTGAAGGCAGCAGAGGATCAAATAGGTAAAAAGAAAAGGGCTAGTAGAAATCCTAGGGTAACAGAAGAAATATTGAATTTAATTGATGAAAGGAGAAAATATAAAAATGCAATAAATAAAGCAGGCAAAAAGGAATACAAACTTTCAAAAATGACATCGACAGGAAGTGCAAAATGGCTAAGCAGGGATGGCTAGAAGACAAATGTAAGGATGTAGAGGCTTATCTCACTAGGGGTAAGATAGATACTGCCTACAGGAAAATTAAAGAGACCTTTGGAGATAAGAGAACCACTTGTATTAATATCAAGAGCTCAGATGGAAACCCAGTTCTAAGCAAAGAAGGGAAAGCAGAAAGGTGGAAGGAGTATATAGAGGGTCTATACAAGGGTGATGTACTTGAGGACAATATTATGGAAATGGAAGAGGATGTAGATGAAGATGAAATGGGAGATACGATACTGCGTGAAGAGTTTGACAGAGCACTGAAAGACCTGAGTCGAAACAAGGCCCCCGGAGTCGACAACATTCCATTGGAACTACTGACGGCCTTGGGAGAGCCAGTCCTGACAAAACTCTACCATCTGATGAGCAAGATGTATGAGACAGGCGAAATACCCTCAGACTTCAAGAAGAATATAATAATTCCAATCCCAAAGAAAGCAGGTGTTGACAGATGTGAAAATTACCGAACTATCAGTTTAATAAGTCACAGCTGCAAAATACTAACGCGAGTTCTTTACAGACGAATGGAAAAACTAGTAGAAGCCGACCTCGGGGAAGATCAATTTGGATTCCGTACAAATGTTGGAACACGTGAGGCAATATTGACCCTACGACTTATCTTAGAAGCTAGATTAAGGAAGGGCAAACCTACGTTTCTAGCATTTGTAGACTTAAAGAAAGCTTTTGACAATGTTGAGTGGAATACTCTCTGGCAGGGGTAAAATACAGGGAGCGAAAGGCTATTTACAATTTGTACAGAAACCAGATGGCAGTTATAAGAGTCGAGGGACATGAAAGGGAAGTAGTGGTGGGGAAGGGAGTGAGACAGGTAGGTATTAAAGTTTATGGAGAAGAAATAAAAACTTTGAGGTTCGCCGATGACATCGTAATTCTGTCAGAGACAGCAAAGGACTTGGAAGAGCAGTTTAACGGAATGGATAGTGTCTTGAAAGGAGGATATAAGATGACCATCAACAAAAGCAAAACGAGGATAATGGAATGTAGTCAAATTAAGTCGGGTGATGCTGAGGGAATTAGATTAGGAAGTGAGACACTTAAAGTAGTAAAGGAGTTTTGCTATTTGGGGAGCAAAATAACTGATGTTGTCGAAGTAGAGAGGATATAAAATGTAGACTGGCAATGGGAAGGAAAGCGTTTCTGAAGAAAAGAAATTTGTTAACATCGAGTATAGATTTAAGTGTCAGGAAGTCTTTTCTGAAAGTATTTGTATGGAGTGTAGCCATGATGGAAGTGAAACATGGACGATGAATAGTTTGGACAAGAAGAGAATAGAAGCTTTCGAAATGTGGCGCTACAGAAGAATGCTGAAGATTAGATGGGTAGATCACATAACTAATGAGGAAGTATTGAATAGGATTGGGGAGAAGAGAAGTTTGTGGCACAACTTGACCAGAAGAAGGGATCGGTTGGTAGGACATGTTCTGAGGCATCAAGGGATCACCAATTTAGTATTGGAGGGCAGCGTGGAGGGTAAAAATCGTAGAGGGAGACCAAGAGATGAGTACACTAAGCAGATTCAGAAGGATGTGGGTTGCAGTAGGTACTGGGAGAAGAAGAAGCTTGCACAGGATAGAGTAGAATGGAGAACTGCATCAAACCAGTTTCAGGACTGAAGACCACAACAACAACAACAAAGAGAAGTTATCTACTTTCAGATTACACTGACCGTGTCTTTATCCACGATCATGACTACATACTGTAAGGTGAGTGCTCTGTTTGAAAGTTGATCACTATTGAAATACCTGTTTTGTGAAAGCTATTCCCTATTATGGAAAACGGCATGACGAATTTAACCAATTGACGAAAGCATTCTGACTATACATAGTAAATGAAGACAAATTTACACTTATAGAACAATTTTAATTAGCAGTCACAGCAACGCAACACAAATGAACAAAAAAAACTCAAACATGCCATCAGTAATGAATGTGTTTTGACTGCTCAACGTATAACCGGTTACTGTGCACTGGAGACGCCTCTCTGTTTGTAATTT
Organism: Schistocerca gregaria; assembly: GCF_023897955.1. NCBI lineage: Eukaryota > Metazoa > Arthropoda > Insecta > Orthoptera > Acrididae > Schistocerca > Schistocerca gregaria. The sequence goes on along the minus strand of NC_064921.1, from coordinate 512,851,632 downwards.
TAATAGCTAAAAATTAAATATTGAACATATACTCTTCTATATAAGAACGTACAGAGTCTCTGCAAGTTGTTCTAGAGTAAATCACCTTATTTACTGTAAATGAATGCATAGAACGCGATACTTATTTTTCAGAACAAGGCCTCTATCTTTGGTGTCAAAATACCATGTGCTCATCGTAGAATGAATTACTCAATACAGCCAAAAGCTACAAATTGCTTTGTGTGATTGTGCGGTGCCTGTAAAAAGTTAAGCAATAAATAAATGGCCACGGAAATGGAAATAAAAAAAGACAATGGAGGTGTATCACTATTTAATTGATAAATCAAATAAACAGAATAATATAGGTGCTCTTACTGCACAAAGACACGTATGAGGTAACCCTAAAATACGTAGTGATCATTGGAACAAAGTTCCCATATGACACAAAGCATTTAATGAGCTGAACTGAGTGAAACAATGAATTGTCTGCAACTCTCTTCAGATTTTGTACCACGACTCTTAGCTTCTGACCTCACAAAGACACAATGGATTAGCGATGGCACGTGGAACGTTAGTCCACTCGCGGTATTCATAGCAGCCAGTGAAAATTTAACCATGGGATGCAAGCTCCTCAGGAATGGTTAACGAAATAATTTTGCAGATAAGCAATGTGTACCGATAACCCCAAGAACATAAAGCATCTCACCAAACAGCAAGAAGGCGCATTCAACACCAGACCACCACGCCTCGTTGCCATCCACATCGGACCAGCAAACAGGTCAGCAACGAACGGAAGAGAAGGGAAAAGTAGATTGAATTTGAAACTAAGAGTACGCATGCTCTGTGAATATTTAGCTCACCTATTGTCCGGTACTACCAGAAGCACATTAAATCATGCTTCCTTCAGCTCTCACAGGATAAGACTTCACAAATACCATGTTTGTAGCCACAGAGGGTACATAACCATCTTTGTAGTAAGGCTGTGCTAACAGCGTCGAGAAGTAATGGTAATACAGAAAACGTAAAATTGAGCGTTTAAAGTGGAAAATTAACAGACAACTTTGAATACCTTGCAGTGACAGCCTGTGTGGTGTTTCCTCCTCTGTTGCTGTGTACATCACTGACTCTGTCGTTAGGTATTAGTAGAAGTCTACGCAAATACTCTCAGGAGTGATAGTAATCATCCTTCCTTCGCTGTGATACGGATAAAGAGACATTACGCTCTTATCACTCCTGCAAACAATGTTGTTGATTCTGTATCAATGCAACCATTAATTTCATGAATAGTGGCGCTATGGTTTTGTGTGTTGTTACGGCGTAACCAGTTGTGAGTTCAGTGTTGTGTGACTGGTATGGATTTTCCAGAACCGCCGAGGAAGCAACCATTTAGAATGCATACAGAGGTTTGTACTGGTTGCTTACTGTTAGAGTTCAGCTACTCACAGCGGTCCAGTTATCGTATGACAGCGAAACTTGGTAGATGTGCTAATGCGATAATGCGGAACCGATTAACTCTGGAAAAATATTAGTTCCAGTTTTGACCAACAGGTGCAAATTTGGTGGTGTACAACACCTTTTTCACGTCTCCGGTGCTCATATTGAACAATGTGTGTAAGCGGCAATCAATAATAAAATCAACATTATGCCTTTCTTACTTGTATCACCTTTGCTGCCCACGTCTCGTTCGTAATCCATTACATATGAAAACATGTGAAGAAATCGAAAAAGAAATGATTGTCGGAAGGGGGACTCTGCATTCAAGAAAGTCAAAACAGCCTTCGGTGTCATTAAAATCAAGGATGGTAACGTTAAGAGTGCAACATTATGCAATAAGAGTGAGAATTCCTCTGTTAACTGCAAAGGAGAGAGCGGATAGGTGGAAAGTATACATTGAAAGCCTCTATGAGTGGGAAGTTGGAATAGAAGAAGGAACAGGAGTCGATTTAGAAGAGATAGGGGATGAAGTATTGGAATCAGAATTTCAAAGAGCATTGGAGGAATTAAATCAAATAAGGCAGAAGGATAGATAACATTCCATCAGAATTTCTAAAACCACTGTGGCAAACGGCAACAATACGACTGGTCACGTTGATGTGTAGAAAGTATGATTCTGGTGACATACCATCTGACTTTCGGAAAAATATCATCCACACAGTTCCGAAGATTGCAAGAGCTGGCAAGAACGGGAACTGTAGCACAATCCAAATTGCTGACAAGAATAATATACAGAGGAGTGGAAAGAAAGTTGAGGTTGTGCTAGATGACGATCAACTTGGCTTTAGAAAAGGTAAAGGCACCAGAGAGGCAGTTCTGAACTTTGCCGTTGGAAGCAAGAGAAAAGAAAAATCAAGATACGATCATAGGATTTGTCTATCTCTAAAATACGTTCTGGAGTGTCAGGTGGTGCAAGATGTTCGAAATTCTGAGAAAAATATGGGTAAGCTATAGGGAAAGGCCGGTAATGCACAATTGGCACAAGAGCCAAGAGGGAAGAAGAGTTAGGCCAACAACGAAGGGCTCGGACTAGGTGTAAGAGAGGGATGTATTCTTTGACTCCCACTTGTCAAACTATACATCGAAGAAGTAATGAGGGAAATAAAAGAAAAATTCAAGACTGGAATTAAAATTCAAGGTGAAAGAATTTGAATGATACAACTCGCTGATCACATGCTGTTCTGGCTGAAAGTGAAGAAGACTTACAGTATCTGCTGAATACAATAAACAATTTAATGAGTATAGACTATCGACTGATAGTAAATCGAAGAAAGATGGAAGTATGAGAAGTAGGAGAAATGAGATCAACGAGGTGCTTAACATCAGGATTGATGATCAGATAGTAGCCGAAGTTAAGGAATTCTGCTACCTACGCAGCAAAATAATCAATGACGAACGCAGCAAGGAGTACATCAAACGCAGACTATCACTACCCAAAAGGGCATTCTTGGCCAAGAGCCGCGCGGGGTAGTCGAGTAGTTTAAGGCGCCTTGCCATAGTTAGCACGACTCTCCTCGTCGGAGGTTGGGTTGGGTTAGGTTGTTTGGGGGAAGAGACCAAACAGCGAGGTAATCGGTCTCATCGGATTATCGAAGAATGGGGAAGGAAGTCGGCCGTGCCCTTTCAAAGGAACCATCCCGGCATTTGCATGGAGCGATTTAGGAAAATCACCTAAATCAGGATGGCCGGACGCGGGATTGAACCGTCGTCCTCCCGAATGCGCCACCTCGTCGGAGGTTCGAATCCTTCGTCGGGCATGGGTGTGTGTATTGTCCTTAGCGTAAGCTAGTTTAAGTTAGATTAAGTAGCGTGTACGCCTAGGGAACGATGACCTCAGCAGTCTGGTCCCATAGGAACTTACCACCACCACCACCTGGCCACGCCTATAAGTATCCAACATAGGCCTTAATTTGAGGAAGAAATTTCTGAGAATGTACGTCTGGAGTCCAGCATTGTACGGTAGTGAAAAATGGACTGTTGGGAAACCGGAACACAAGAGAATGGTAGAATTTGAGATATGATGCTGCAGACGAATGTTGAAAATTAGGTGAACTGATAAGGCAAGGAACGAGGAGGTTCTCCGCACATTCGGAGAGAAACAAAATATGTGGAAAACACAGACAAGGAGAAGAGGCAGGATGATAGGATATCTGTTAACACATCAGGGAATGACTTCCATGGTACTAGAGAGAGCTGTAGAGGGCAAAGACTGTAGAGGAGGACGGAGATTGGAATGCAACCAGCAAATAATTTAGGATATAGGTTGCAAGTGCTAGTTCGAGATGAAGGAATTCGTGGCAGACAGCATCAAAGTAGTCAGAAGACTGATGGCACAACTAAAAGTAAAATAAAATAAAATAAAAAAATAAAATGGAAATATTTCTATACGACTTTCTTGCATTCCCAGCGCCAGATTTACACCATGTGGCGAAAATTAAAACTAAACTTTTTCCCAGTGTAAATCGGTTTTGCGTTAAAGCATTAGAATATTTACCAAGATTTGTTGCCAGACGATAACTACAGCTCACGCTCTGTGAGTAGCTGCTCTTTAATTATAACCTCCCAGTACTTTATTTATTAATCGAGGATATCATACAGAATACTGCTTCCACTGCGGCCCATACCCTGCAGCCCGTGTCTGACATCCTCGCATCGCAGTGGTGAGGCAGCGCAACAAGGGCTGGTGGCGTCTGATTCCTTGCTGACCAAGTACGGTGGCACCTTTGGCGCTGCAACAGTTGGTGCGCATTTTCTACGCCGAGTAACGGCTGGCGAAAAGTCCGTAGGCTTTCCAAGCTGACATCAAGACGCTCGGCGATTGGATGGTACGTGAGGCGATGACAACCGCCGACTGGCAAATCCCGTTCAATCACTTGATGTCAGTTATAAAACCCATTCTGAAACGATCCGTATAATCTACGCCCATGTTCATAAATTAAGGGCAATTGCAGAATGTGGCACTACACAAAACGCGCTAATAGCATAGGCACATAGTGAACACACGCGACACAGATCTGTATGTCCACAGTATTGGTGATAAGTTGAGAAAACCATCCCCAAACACATGTGCTACAAAACGCCACTGTTTCCTGCGCATGCACCCCAACATTAACATGGGATATGATCGCCATGCACACATACACAGGCCGCACAACGGGTTGGCATACTCTGGATCAGGTGGTCGAGCGGATCCTGGGGTATAGCCTTCCATTCTTGCACCAGTGCCTGTCGGAGCTCCTGATGTGTCCTAGGGGTTTGAAGACGTGCAGCGATACGTCTACCGAGACCATCCCAGATGTGCTCGATGGGATTTAGGTCTAGAGAAACAGGCAGGCCACTCCATTCGCCTGATATCTTCTGTTGCAACGTACTCTTCCACGATGGCAGCTGGGTGCGGTCATGCGTTATCATCCATCAGGAGCGAGGTGGGACCCGCTGCACCTGTGATAAGGTGGACATACTGGTGGAAAATGACGTCCCGATACACCTGACCTGTTGCAGTTCCTCTGTCAAAGACATGCAGGTGTGTACGCGCACCAATCATAATCTCACCCCACACCATCAAACCACAACCTCCATACAGGTTCCTTTCAAGGTCATTAAGGGGTTAGTATCTGGTTCCTGGTTCCCGCCAGATAAAATCCAGCGAGAATTGTTATTCAGGCGGTACCTGGACTCGACCGTGAACATAACCTGGGACCACTGTTGAAATGACCATGTACTGTGCTCTTGACATCAGGCTTTACAGGCTCTCCTGTGACCAGGGGTAAGTGGAATGCACCTTCCAGGTCTCCAGGCGAATAAAACATGTCTGTTCAGTCATCAGTGGACTGTGTGTCTGGAGACAACTGTTCCAGTGGCTTCAGTAAGGTCCCGAGCAAGGCTACCTGCAGAACTCCGTGGCCGTCTGCGGGCACTGATGGTGAGATATCGGTCTTCTTGTGGTATTGTGCACTGTGGACGTCCCGTACTGCAGATCCTGGACACGTTTTCTGTCTGCTGGAAACGTTGTCATAATCTTGCGATAACACTTTGTGGCATACGGTGGGCCCATGCTATGACCTGCTGTGTTTGACCAACCTCCAGTCGCCGTAGTATTCTACCCCTCATAACGTCATTAATATGTGTTCTTTGAGCCCTTTTCAACACACAGTCACCATTAGCACGTCTGAAAACGTTTGCACACTTACTCGCTGCATCGTACTCTGACATGCACCAACACACCTTTGCTTATGTATACCGCTGCCAGCACCACAGTGCGACAACTGCAGGTCATATGCACCACATGGTCATTTCAAACCGCCCACCAGAGCGCTGTTTCACCATTTATCAGGATTATCCTTAATTTATGAGTGTGAGTGTGAAATAGGTGATGTGGCAATACTGTTGAATGATTTTGACGATGAAACGAAATTAGTTACAAATAACCTAAGCTAATTATCTTAGAAGGACATTACAGAATTCGGATCTAGAACAACTACCAACATGAGTAGCTTGGAAGTAGATATCTTCGTTTTAGCAAAGCAGCTTAAATCACTTAATGAAGGCAATGCCTTGGATCCTGATCTAGTCAGGTTCCTATCACCATCTTTCTTCTCCGATTGCGAAAATATTTTGTTAGCCCCCACCTACATAGGGAAAAATGATCATCATGATAAGAGAAGTCGGAGCTCCCACGAAAAGATTTAAGTGCACGTTTTTCCCGCGCGCTGGTTTGGAGTGGAATGCTAAAAAAAAATCTGAAGGTTGTTCGATGAACCCACTGCAAGGCCCTTCGTTGTGAATTGCAGAGTAGTCATGTAGACGTAGATGTAGATAAAACTATTTTTATGAGACAATATTTTATTTAGTATGTTGCAAATTCTGTTTTTTGGTGAAAGTGAAATAAACTTTTAATATGACAAAATGCTAAAGTATTGTTATGTTTTAAACAAAATTATCAATTAAGTGTACACAGAATTGGCTGTTGTAATTATTCTTGCAGGTATCTTCAGTGAGTATACTGTATGTGCATTAGCCAGTGTAATGACGAATCAGGTTTATGACTATTATATGTGATCCTGATTATCCAGGGTTGCAAAATTGTATTGCTAACGTTTAGAATGACTTAAATATTTTTTAAGATAAAAAAAAGAAAAAAAACGTGTGTGATGGAAAGAAAGGCTATTAGTGTACGTTTTTCATTTCGGAAGCTTTAATTCAATATTTCGGTCTCAGTTCAAGGTATAAACAGGGTCATTCTTAAATCGTGAGAATATTCGAGTTTGCTTGTGGCGGTATGCGCATTGCGCTATGTACCTCCGCAATTATTCTTATTCTACGGACGATGGTAACATCTCACTATACATTACATAATTTCTTTATGTAAATTCATAAAGAGGCATGTAAAATTTAATAAAAATGCGAGTAAATTAAATGAAAATAATGCATTTTGTGTAACAGGGGGAAAGCAACGCTTTGCGTTGTTATTCAGTTATCATATGTAAATTACATAATAGTGATTGTCCATGACAGAGAGTAACACGTGACGTAATAATATGAAAAACTGCCGCTGACGGATAATTATAGGAGGAACAGGATGTGTTCAAAGTAACTACAACGTGGTATTACAGGCATATAAACCAAGCGGTCGAAATGCATTGTGGCGTTGCAAATTGTTCAACAAACAACAGAAATACTTGACAATTTCGTTCAAGGTAAGGACGAACGTGAATAAAATGCGAGACAAATAAAATATCTCGCCGACAGAAGAAGTGTTTTGACTGGCCATTACAATTGCTACACCAAGAAGAAATGCAGATGATAAACGGGCATTCATTGGACAAATATATTTTACTAGGACTGCCATGTGATTACATTTTCACGCAATTTGGATGCATAGATCCTGAGATATCAGTATCCAGAACAACCACCTCTGGCCGTAATAACGGCCTTGATACCCTGGGCATTGAGTCAAACAGAGCTTGGATGGCGTGTACAGGTACAGCTGCCCATGCAACTTCAACACGATACCACAGTTCATCAAGAGTAGTGACTGGCGTATTGTGACGAGCCAGTTGCTCGGCCGACATTGACCAGACGTTTTCAATTGGTGAGAGATCTGGAGAATGTGCTGGCCAGGACATCAGTCGAACATTTTCTGTATCCAGAAAGGCCCGTACAGGACCTGCAACATGCGGTCGTGCTTTATCCTGCTGAAATGTAGGGTTTCGCAGGGATCGAATGAAGGGTAGAGCCACGGGTCGTAACACATCTGAAATGGAACGTCCACTGTTCAAAGTGCCGTCAATGCGAACAAGAGGTGACCGAGACGTGTAACCAATGGCACCCCATACCATCACGCTGGGTGCTACGCCCGTATGGCGAAGACGAATACACGCTTCAATTGTGCGTTCAACGCCATGTCGCTAAACACGGATGCGACCATCACGATGCTGTAAACAGAACCTGGATTCATCCGAAAACATGACGTTTTTCCATACGTGCACCCAGCTTCGTCGTTGAGTACACCATCGCAGTCGCTCCTGTCGGTGATGCAGCGTTAAGGGTAACCGCAGCTATGGTCTCCGAGATGATAGTCCATGCTGCTGCAAACGTCGTCGAACTGTTCGTGCAGATGCTTGTTGTCTTGCAAACGTCGCCATCTGTTGACTCAGGAATCGTGACGTGGCTGCACGATCCGTTACAGCTATGCGGATAAGATGCCTGTCATCTAGACTGCTAGTGATACGAGGCCGTTAGGATCCAGCACGGCTTTTCGTATTACCCTCCTGAACCCATCGATTCTATATTCTGCCAACGGTCATTGGATCTCGACCAACGCGAGCAGCAATGTCGCAATACGATAAACCGCAATCGCGGTAGGCTACAATCCGACCTTTATCAAAGTCGGAAGTGTGATGATACACATTTCTCCTCCTTGCACGAGGCATCACAACAACGTTTCACCAGGAAACGCGGGTCATCTGCTGTTAGTGTATGAGAAATCGATTGGAAACTTTCCTCATGTCAGCAGGTTGTAGGTGTCGCCACCGGCTCTGAAAAGCTAATCATTTGCATATCACAACATCGTCTTCCTGTCGGTTAAATTTCGCGTCTGTAGCACGTCATCTTCGTGGTGTAGCAATTTTAATGGCCAGTAGTGTAGATTAAAGCTGTTCCTCCTTATCAACTCCTTATATCGTAGTTGTCTGTGCAATTCTTTGTTCGGCTGACACATTCGACATCATAAATTTGATTGTAAATATGATCCGCGAAACACGGAGAAAACGTGAAGATCGACTCTTCATCGCGAGAAAAGGATATATTTTTTGATAAAATGTGGTATCTTCTGTGTTTGCTGTATTATTTACAATTTTTAAAATGAGGTGTCAATGTTTATCATTAAGTTTCCTTCCAGCAAATTTTAGCAAATAAATTGTCGTGTTACTCCCAAGCAGTGAGTTATTAGTTTGATGTAATAAATGCTCATAGTTTTTGATGAAGTAACTGTGAACGGGTGATGTTTTAGTTAATGTTTCGATACTTGTTCGTTATTTTCGAGAACAAATTCTAATATCATCCGAACTTAAAAAGGTAGGATATATTAAATATTTACTTATGAAGTGAACTGTACAAATTTGATTGTATCTGTGAAGCATGAGTAAAGATTAATGATGGGCCCAATAAGTTTCTAGTAATAATGGATTGTGTTGATAAATTGTTTTCTATATGGGTGACTTCTGAGCACAGCAATTTTTTTCTTTAATTATGCTTGGGAGAATGAATGGAATGATGCTGTGTGCTGTATTCCTCGAGGAACACCGCAAATATGTGAGTAACTGTTTACAGTGCATTTCCCTTTATAGTTGACGGTAGTAGTAGATTACAATTCAAACAATACACCAAACTGCATCTAACCAGGGGAATGGAAAACATTAATTCATAGTCTTAGGTGCATTTGCTATGTCACTACACTATTCGAAGCTTCAAAATTTGAATCTGTAGTGCGACTGTGTGGTACTCTGTAGTCTAGTTTTGAGTGCCTTTTATTTCAGTCTACACTATCATTATTTAGCTTACTATATTTGGATATTTGGTTAAGAGTACTTACTGCAAGTGGCATTCTATTATTTAAATTGTTGTTCAGTGCCGTTGAGAGATACATGTGTAGTGTTTTTTTTGTTTCGTTTGTTGCAATAGTGTAATCATTAGCCAAATTTTGTCAATTTTTATGAAATCTGGAGATTTGGAACCACTGTCAAATATGTTAATAGCTCGTTCCTATTACTAAATCTAAACATCTTTACGAAAATACTCACGTGCTTGAACGTTTGAGCTACCGCACAGTTCGCGTTTGGATACCACCGAGCACTTCGACTCGGCTTAGGCTCAGAACAGCCAGGTGATCACCAAGAAACACTCGCTCTCAGACCCCTCGTTCATCCCGTTTGGATCCGGCTGCTCCATTCGAGAAGGTGGTTTTCGCAATGCTGGCACAATTAATGAAATCAACCCGCCTTCTGCCCTCTTTAAAATATAAGTTGCAAATCTGTGTAAAGAAATTCTAAACACAGTGTTGTTTATATCACTATCTCCTTGTTTGTGAAGCCACGAGAAGAACGTTATTCCAACCTGCTTGTTGCCGGAAAATATTCGTTACTCCACATTATTTTACCTTTAATAACATAGACTGTGCGAAAGCGAAAGATGCTGCTTACGTGCTTACATTTCTGTACTGAAAACCCTAAATGGAACAATAATTTGACTTTTAAAAAAATCATTAATATCTTGTTTACATTCTGTGTAACGACCTCACCTCTTACCGCACACATCGAATGGGAAATCGTATTTTTCAGTTGTTTGTATTAGTTTTTGTGTTTAGGAGATCTCTAAGGACTCTTAAGTGCAGTATCATAAAAATTTAATTCAAATTTAAATTTGTTAGATTGTTTGAAAATTGTGCAAGTCTAAAAGAACATCGTTAATTGATGCTTCTACCTTCGTGTGGCAGACAAACATGAAACGGACAAACATTGCAATTACTACATTAGGCTGCAATCATGCAACATTTTCATAAGATACACGATAATATTCCCTTGTGGCTGTCTTCATTATTGTTACTGTTCTTAATGAGTGCAAACATTATTTTACGACACTATAGAGATAGCCAACTGTTCTGTAAACACTCATCTTCGTGATTAATCACAAATAAGAAACATAATTCAGCTCAATAGAGTGTTGCAGCCGTTTTCTTCATCCTTATCGAATATAAGGCATGCAGCAGCTATACGTTTAACTGATGATTCCAGGTATCGTTACCTTCCACTTGCTACGATCGGAAGGAACACGTCATAAAGTCGTCAAGCACCGAGAACGGTTTACTGACAGATGTGTAAGCAAATTCATCGCCACTTGTAGTGTCTCCGGCAGCAGCTGCTATAGACAGAACCGAGGCAGATGGAGACCACGCCACCAGAGCGCTTCTGCTGGCCTGGCGCCAGTGGTGGCTCAGCTTATCGCCGCAGGGAGTGACGTCCTTCCACGGGCAACCAGTGCACCGTGGCGCTACCTCAGTCCATTTTGGGCGACCCTGCTGCGTTCCAGTTTCAGGGACTGCACAGACATTCTGCCGGTAAATTAGTCAGCATCTGGAAATATAAAACAACATCAAAAGAAACCCGCGAAGTGCAGAAGCAAGAAACTATAAAAAGAGCACTTAAGCGTTGTAGATGGTACACCTCCATTTAAATAAAGGACGAAATAAACCATATCGCCAGCCCTGCCGCCGATCGGTTCTAGGCGCTTCAGTCCGAAACCACGCTGCTGCTGCTTCGGTCGAAGGTTCGAATCCTGCCTCGGGCATGGATGTTTGTTATGTCCTTAGGTTAGTTAGGTTTACGTAGTTCTATAGGGGACTGACGACCTCAGATATTAAGTCCCATAGTGCTAGGGAGCCATTTGTACTATTTAAAACATATCGAATTTCCTTCAATTATATCTGAATAATAGTTTCTTTCTTTGAACTACAAACAACTGACTTGTCTGGTTTACAGGGAAAATGAAATGTTGGACTAGATATTACTAATACTTCTAAAATACCAAATTTGTTACGCCTTACTTTATTTTTGTTGTTTTCCAAACTAATCGAAAAAATAATCAATTACTTGATTCTTCTTCATTCGATCACGTTAAATTACAAAATATCTATGTTAAAAATGGAAGAAATGAAGTTTTTCCTCGATAATTATTGAATTTTCATCCACCAAATAACTTATTAACCGTTGAAGAGTCTTTTAGAGGTTTTAAAAGAATAATCCTATTATATAATGATGTAAGTGTAATCCATTCAATTTCGTTCAAAATTATCCTATTTATGCAATTAATATGTCTAGAGTAATAAATGTTCTAATTACTCAAGAAACTACAATGAATTTTGTGCATTCTAAAATAAAAATATCCACATTGATACAACTGTATATGTAATTTTATATGGTAAATTGAATTTAAGTTATGATTCACAATGCAGAATGCCTACTGAAAATTTCTAAGTACATAAATGAATAAAAAATTAGAAACAATGGCAGAACTTTTAACTTTATGTATTCATTTTCTTTTGAAACATTTTCATAAAAGTTAAGAAGATGAAAACGGCAAACTTCAGAGTATCAAAAACTAAAACGTTTTCCAAAGTTTGAAAATGTTAGTGAGAACTTCACTGATCAGTGTTATATTAGTTTATCATCGGTTCAGTCATACGTGCATACTGGACGCTCCCAGTTCGAGTGCAATACCCTCATATGAAACATTTTGTAGTTTATAGGAGACATATTTTCTCTGCTTTGGTGATCGGAAAACCTCTAGGGACATGAAGAGTCGCATATTTGCTTCATGTACACTTTGAATTATATTGAAATATTTCTGTACAATTTCCATTGGTTTCAGAGCAATGCATTGCATATAAGTAAGAGTAACATAATCTAAAGCACTCACATGTTGCCTTCTGAAAGTTAAATCATCTAAATGAATTACATTCTTAATCATGTTAAATTACTCTTAGGGCTTTTAGAACATAGCCACTATCTTTATTGATTCTGTGACAATAAATTACACTATAATACCATTTTATGAGTGGTATTATTTTAGTTTGACTGTATCTACGACCCTTCATTCATATTTTCCATTCGATCTAATTTTTTCTTTCTATCTAGATAATTGTTATCAATTTCAATTCTTTCATAATATTGGGCAGTACACTTAGTTGTTTTCAATATGTTCGCTAGTAATTATTGTAGTAGATTAATATTTAAATACTTTAGCTAACGAAATACATGTGTAAGTAGCAAATATACACAATACATATTCGTTTTCTGAGGAAGTAAGGTGTAATATGGAAAGTTAAGTGCCGTCATTGTTCTCCAAATGATGAAACTGATGTAAAGATAAAGTAAAAAGCAGAGTATGTCTAATAGAGTGACTCTGTTGCTGAAAGGCTAGTGTCAGACCAGCAATCCCATGGTCTGCTATTCACTCGTCGTTCTATCCTAGAACTTGCTCTGCCACTTACCACTTGTTTCACCTCTGCCAGTGATCTGTATTCGCAAAAGGTACCAAACTGCGTCATTGTTTCGAAGCCACATTGCTCTTTGGCTTCCTCTGACATGTTGAATACGACGGTGCAGAAATCAGAGGAAGGCAAAACTATACCACTTCACAGAATGAGATTTTCACTCTGCAGCGGAGTGTGCGCTGATATGAATCTTCCTGGCAGATTAAAACTGTGTGCCTGACCGAGACTCGAACTCGGGACCTTTGCCTTTCGCGGGCAAGTGCTCTACCAACTGAGCTATCGAAGCACGACTCACGCCCGGTACTCACAGCTTTACTCCTGCAGTATCTCGTCTCCAATCTTCCAAACTTTACAGAAGCTCTTCTGCGGACCTTGCAGGACTAGAACTCCTGAAAGAAAGGATATAGCGAAGACATGGCTTAGCCACTGCCTGGGGGATGTTACCAAAATGAAATTTTCGCTCTGCAACGGAGTCTGCGCTGACATGTAGAGCGCTTGCCCGTGAAAGACAAAGGTCCCGAGTTCGAGTCTCGGTCGGGCACACAGTTTTAATCTGCCAGGAAGTTTCATATCAGCGCACACTCCGCTGCAGAGTGAAAATCTCATTCTGGAAACATCCCCCAGGCTGTGGCTAAGCCATGTCTCCGCTATATCCTTTCTTTCAGGAGTGCTAGTTCTGCAAGGTCCGCAGAAGAGCTTCTGTTAAGTTTGGAAGGTTGGAGACGAGATACTGGCAGAAATAAACCTGTGAGTACCGGGCGTGAGTCGTGCTTCGGTAGCTCAGTTGGTAGAGCACTTGCCCGCGAAAGGCAAAGGTCCCGAGTTCGAGTCTCGGTCGGGCACACAGTTTTAATCTGCTAGGAAGTTTCTATACCACTTCAATTACTACCATGTCTAGTGAAGCACTACAGTGTCCGAGTCAACGTTCGAGCTGAGGACATGTCTTACTGTATTACAGTACTAATGTTCTATACTGACGAAGTACGAATATTCGTCCAGTGCAGCAATGCTGTTACAGAAATAGTTTGTTCAAAATTATAATCATTTATGTGGCATTAACTCGAAAGACGTTTAAATTGCCAGCACTAACAATGATAATTCGTGCAATGTTAGTTTCTGACGTTGAAGTGCGACGACAACGAGTGATCGACATCATAAGGTCCGCTCTTGAATTTGGTGAGGCACTTAACATGATGGCAGTCTCCAGCACACAGACCACACATAACTGCAATGTAAAATATGCCCTCACTGAAAGTCAGTGACAGAGTTGGTGGAGAGATTAAGAAAGTAGATTAAAAGTTTTGAAGAAATTAGATTCAAACCTTCAATCAGACCCGATTTTGAATTTGTTGAAGCACACCAGATGAATGCCAAGAAGGTTCCATCAGCAAGGCTATAGCCCGTTTATTCCGCTAATTTGTGAGACTTTAATACCCTCTGTATTAACAGGTCATCATGCCTTAACCTATTTCTTGCTTCAATGAAAACCTCAAACCCACGTAAGTCAGAATGCACGGAGTAACATTTAATGCAACGCCTTTACTTTAATAAGAGTGTTACCGTCTCAGACAACTAGTACATGCAGAGTGAGGCCACAGACTGTTCAGACATTTCTTCTCATATTTTATCCTAATTGCATAATGAATTTTCACACGAGAGTCTCTTGCTTCATTTACTTTCTTGTTGTTGTTGTGGTCTTCAGTCCTGAGACTGGTTTGATGCAGCTCTCCATGCTACTCTATCCTGTGAAAGCTTCTTCATCTCCCAGAACCCTCTGCAACCCACATCCTTCTGAATCTGCTTAGTGTAGTCATCTCTTGGTCTCCCTCTACGATTTTTACCCTCCACGCTGCCCTCCAATACTAAATTGGTGATCCCTTGATGCCTCAGAACATGTCCTACCAACCGATCCCTTCTTCTGGTCAAGTTGTGCCACAAACTTCTCTTCTCCCCAATCCTATTCAATACTTCCTCATTAGTTATATGATCTACCCATCTAATCTTCAGCATTCTTCCGTAGCAACACATTTCGAAAGCTTCAATTCTCTTCCTGTCCAAATTATTTATTATCCATTTTTCACTTCCATACATGGCTACACTCCATACAAATACTTTCAGAAACTTCTTGACGCTTAAATCTATACTCGATGTTAACAAACTTCTATTCTTCAGAAACGCTTTCCTTACCATTGCCAGTCTACATTTTATATTCTCTCTACTTCAACCATCATCAGTTATTTTGCTCCCCAAATAGCAAAACTCCTTTACTACTTTAAGTGTCTCATTTCCTAATCTAATTTCCTCAGCATCACCTGACGCAATTCGACTACATTCCATTATCCTCGTTTTGCTTTTGTTGATGTTCATCTTATATCCTCCTTTCAAGACACTATCCATTCCGTTCAACTGCTCTTCCAAGTCCTTTGCTGTCTCTGACAGAATTACGATGTCATCGGCGAACCTTAGAGTTTTTATTTCTTCTCCATGGATTTTAATACCTACTCCAAATTTTTCTTTTGTATCCTTTACTGGTTGCTCAATATACAGATTGAATAACATCGGGGAGAGACTACAACCCTGTCTCACTCCCTTCACAACCACTGCTTCCCTTTCATGTCCCTCGACTCTTATAACTGCCATCTGGTTTCTGTACAAATTGTAAATAGCCTTTCGCTCCCTATATTTTACCCCTGCCACCTTCAGAATTTGAAAGAGAGTATACCAATCAACATTGTCAAAAGCTTTCTCCAAGTCTACAAATGCTAGAAACGTAGGTTTGCCCTTCCTTAATCTAGCTTCTAAGATAAGTCGTAGGGTCAATATTGCCTCACGTGTTCCAACATTTCTACGGAATCCAAACTGATCATCCCCGAGGTCGGCTTCTACTAGTTTTTCCATTCGTCTGTGAAGAATTCCTGTTAGTATTTTGCAGCTGTGACTTATTAAACTGATAGTTCGGTAATTTTCACATCTGTCAACACCTGCTTTCTTTGGGATTGGAATTATTATATTCTTCTTGAAGTCTGAGGGTATTTCGCCTGTCTCTTACATCTTGCTCACCAGATAGTAGAGTTTTGACAGGACTGGCTCTCCCAAGGGCGTCAGTAGTTCCAATGGAATGTTGTCGACTCCGGGGGCCTTGTTTCGACTCAGGTCTTTCAGTGCTCTGTCAAACTCTTCACGCAGTATCGTATCTCCCATTTTGTCTTCATCTACATCCTCTTCCTTTTCCATAATATTGTCCTCAAGAACATCACCCTTGTATAGAACCTCTATATACTCCTTCCACCTTTCTGCTTTCCCTTCTTTGCTTAGAACTGGGTTTCCATCTGAGCTCTTGATGTTCATACAAGTGGTTCTCTTATCTCCACAGGTCTCTTTAATTTTCCTGTAGGCAGTATCTATCTTACCCCTAGTGAGATAAGCCTCTACATCTTACATTTGTCCTCTAGCCATCCCTGCTTAGCCATTTTGCACTTCCTGTCGATCTCATTTTTGAGACGTTTGTATTCCTTTTTGCCTGCTTCATTTACTTCATTTTTATATTTTCTCCTTTCATCAATTAAATTCAATATTTCTTCTGTTACCCAAGGATTTCTACTAGCCCTCGTCGTTTTACTTTCTTGATCCTCTGCTGCCTTCACTACTTCATCCCTCAAAGCTACCCATTCTTCTTCAATTGTATTTCTTTCCCCCATTCCTGTCAATTGCTCCCTTATGCTCTCCCTGAAACTCTCTACAACCTCTGGTTCTTTTTGTTTATCCATGTCCCATATCCTTAAATTCCCACCTTTTTGCAGTTTCTTCAGTTTTAATCTACAGGTCATAACCAATAGGTTGTGGTCAGAGTCCACATCTGCCCCTGGAAATGTCTTACAATTTAAAACCTGGTTCCTAAATCTCTGTCTTACCATTATATAATCTATCTGATGCCTTTTAGTGTCTCCAGGCTTCTTCCATGTATACAGCCTTCTTTTATGATTCTTGAACCAAGTGTTAACTGTGATTAAGTTGTGCTCTGTGCAAAATTCTACCAGACGGCTTCCTCTTTCATTTCTTTGCCCCAGTCCATATTCACCTACTATATTTCCTTCTCTCCCTTTTCCTACTACCGAATTCCAGTCACCCATGACTATTAAATTTTCATCTCCCTTCACTATCTGAATAATTTCTTTTATTTGATCATACATTTCTTCAATGTCTTCCTCATCTGCAGAGCTAGTTGGCATATAAACTTGTACTACTGTAGTAGGTGTGGGCTTCGTATCTATCTTGGCCACAATAATGCGTTCACTATGCTGTTTGTAGTAGCTTACCCTCATTCCTATTTTCCTATTCATTATTAAACCTACTCCTGCAATACCCCTATTTGGTTTTGTGTTTATAACCCTGTAGTCACCTGATCAGAAGTCTTGTTCCTCCTGCCACCGAACTTCACTAATTCCCACTACATCTAACTTTAACCTATCCATTTCCCTTTTTAAATTTTCTAACCTACCTGCCCGATTAAGGGATCTGACACTCCACGCTCCGATCCGTAGAACGCCAGTTTTCTTTCTCCTGATAACGACATCCTCTTGAGTAGCCCCCACCCGGAGATCCGAATGGGGGACTATGTTACCTCCGGAATATTTTACCCAAGAGGATGCCATCATCATTTAATCATACAGTAAAGCTCGGGAAAAATTACGGCCGTAGTTTCCTCTTGCTTTCAGCCGTTCGCAGTACCAGCACAGCAAGGCCGTTTTGGTTAGTGTTACAAGGCCAGATCAGTCAATCATCCAGACTGTTGCCCCAACAACTTTTGAAAAGGCTGCTGCCCCTCTTCAGGAACCACACGTTTGTCTGGCCTCTCAACAGATACCCCTCCGTTGTGGTTGCACCTACGGTACGGCTATCTGTATCGCTGAGGCACGCAAGCCTCCCCACCAACGGCAAGGTCCATCGTTCTCAGTTTCTATTTGTTGACTTTTCACCCGTATTGCGCGCTGCTTACGTGAGTGCCTACGGGGGTAGTGTCTATCAGTGTATGTAACCCACCTCAAGGTACCTAATCTAACATTTCATTCTTGTAGTAATCTGCTCTTGATCAGGGGAACTCATTTTCATGGGGTCGAAAACAGGAGGAACTTTCACACGCTGTGGAAGAGCTATTGGTCAAGGTTTCATGCTATTTGGTCACGAGTGCAGTCGGGAGAGCCTTTTCTTGGATTACCTTTCTGGCTCAGCTTCCAACGACAATGAGCAGTGGAACAAAAGACTGGTGGTGTCCTCAACAGCAGAATGGGAAGCACTGGTGAAAGCGGAGAAAACTCTGCTTTGTTTGTTAACTTCGGGTGCAGTCAGCTGTTACACTTCCCGTCATGCTGCTGTGTGTCGTCCCCAGACACGCTCCCTCAAGGAACATATATATAGCGACACTCGTCACCAATTTCCACGCATGCGTATCTCATTGGTAGATTCATTTTAACTTTATGATGGCAGCCAGTGACCTGACTTGCAGATCCCTGGGTAGAAGAGCACGTAGGTCCTTCCTATGACTGTCCAGGAAAGTCTTTACCGGGTGCTACCAGAATTCATAGAGGACTTGCTTTCGTATTCGTTTTCTGCTTGGAAACTCTACTTGGTCATGCTACTCTGGACTCCGTGCTCGTAGGTGTTTTTCTTGACTTTGGTCTCCTGCTAAGTCTTTGAAATTACACTTTTAACTATCGCGCATCCGCGATGAGTAATTAGGAGGATGACATCATCTGGCATTTCGGCGTAGGACTGCTGATATTTTAAAAAATATCGGGAATCTGATACATCCAGATTTTAAAAAAATATCATTACCGACCCACGGCAGAGCGAGAGAAAGAATTGACATATCGGAGAAAAAATATTGGCTCACCGGCCTATAAAAACATTAGCTGCACACTGTAAATATACTGCCGGTTTTAGAGCTGTACATTTAAGACACGATTCATTATTAGATATTCTGTACATCAACAAGCTAGCGGCCTGCTTATCCCCTTTGAGAGAGAACTGAAAGGAAAACGATGCAAATTCACGCTTGGCGGTAACCACTTTGCTAACAATGGTAACTGCATATAAGTGGCACAAGAAAAGATACCCAATGGGTCCGTCGTTCTGTTTCGTCATCGTCACGTATTGGATTTGTCCGTAACACTTCATGTCGACTACCCTGTTCTTTCGTATCTGCTAATGGCAGAACCTAGCAGCTCTAGTGTCAAAACCGAACTAGGTGGCGCAGTGGTTAGCACACTGGACCCGCATTCGGGAGGACGACGGTTCAAACCCGTCTCCGGCAATCCTGATTTAGGTTTTCCGTGATTTCCCTAAATCGTTTCAGGCAAATGTCGGGATGGTTCCTCTGAAAGGGCACGACCGATTTCCTTCCCAATCCTTCCCTAATCCGAGCTTGTGCTCTGTCTCCAATGACCTCGTTGTCGACGGGACGTTAAACGCTAATTTCCTCCTCCTCCTCCTCCTCCTCTAGTGTCAAAATTGTGTGATGCAGTTAAACGTTGTTGTTTCTGTTGGTAGCGCGGATTCCGTCAGCCTATCCCATGTCTCCATTCGCGGCAAAGACCAATCTTGTAATCTGGATTTTTGTTCATCATTTTGGGTAACTGTTTTTGAAGAATGCCGATATGAAGAAACAGCGCACTAGTTGCGTTAAAAATTGTTTTTAACGCTACAAGTGTTCTATTTCTTCACATCGGAAATCTTGTTGTATCATTTACACCGCCATCCCTCAGTGCAATTGAAATTCTTCTTTGTGCCGCCTATACTTGCTTCACTCATTGAAAGAGAAAGACTGGACATGATGAAAGCCCAAAAAGTAATAAGACACCTTGACACAGTGAAAGTAAAATCATGGTTTACTACAATTTCAAAAGAACAGTTTCGAATATTTACCGAAAATTGAAAACAAAATATAATACAAAATAAAAATATCGGCTTTCGATATTGCGAATTCATATCGGTATGTCAATATATGGTGGAATAAAACATCTCCGATATATATCAATACTTTTTGAAGAAAACGTC
Organism: Schistocerca gregaria; assembly: GCF_023897955.1. NCBI lineage: Eukaryota > Metazoa > Arthropoda > Insecta > Orthoptera > Acrididae > Schistocerca > Schistocerca gregaria. Next base: position 512,831,558 of record NC_064921.1, on the reverse strand, counting down.
GATATATCGATATTTTAGTAACAGCCCTAGTTCGGCGCACACTGGATTGTATTTAGCCTCTTCGACAGCAGTCACAGTAAGACCGCATTTGTAAAGCACACTCTCGACTTCGGAAATCGGGATACGACAGGGCAACAGGAGTTCGTCCTCATTTTCTATTTTTTAGCCTTCCTGGCTCCATGGGCTCGACGCACTGGAATGCAACTTTTTCAGCAATTTAGTTCTTGCTTTATGGGAGTAATCTATCATTTTATATACTTTAGGGTGGCAGATTTTGTATCAGAGTAACCGAAACACCCAAGGAGCACCTGATGAGCAAGTTTTACAGCACACCCGGCTTCTGGTAGCTGTAACATGGCAGTTTCGAATATCTGGCACCAATGGATATTCAAAAAAGCATTTTCTACACAGGGACTGGTCTAATATTATCACATCCTGTCGTATATCCTCACAGTAAAAATGAAGATATCAGAGGTACTCATCTGTCTGGGCAGTAACAACACGAGACGCAAACAGGTACCATGGCTTCACTTGACACAGCATTGGAGGGACGTCAACGGAAGTGCGTCTAATGAAAATATTGGAAACAAGAGTTAGCACTACGTAGTCTTTTCATTTCTACATACAGTGTCTTTATGAACGTATCTGTAGTGTGAATGCTCTGCGGGGAACAGACACTGCCAAACTGCATTCCTCACCGTCATAAAGGCTCAGTAAATGGAGTGATACTGTGTTATGCCATTGGCTATAAAACACGAACATCTCTAAAACACATAGCTAGTGATTTGAACACCAGAGTTCATATTTCTGCAGCGTTGAAGTCGGTGGCAGTTGATACACGGGAGTTCATTGCTCGGCTGACACACATCGTATTTAAATATGTTTAACTGCTTTCATCTCAATCTGAATCATGTTCCCGCCGATTAATAAGTGTGTAATGCTGATTATGGGTAATAGCAATAATTGTAAGAATTAAGCTAGAAACTCCTATCTTAAAAAGGTATCAATTCTAGTGCTAGTTTCCATGTTCCATATTCCTGTAGTTGCACTTTTAACTGGAGCATGATGAGCTGAGGGAAAACCAGGAGCGTAAGGCAGTTACTCAGAGCCCCTATGAGCTTAGCCCGGCGTTCAATGGAGACGTGTCTCGTCGATCACCGGAGGTTGGCAGCCGGGCACCTGACGGGCTGTAGCCGCAGAGTTTATCCACCAGCTGGGCTCTCAGCGGCCGCGCTGTATGGGGTCAGAGTCTCTCCCTCAGTAAATAAAATAGTGAGCCGTGACGAGAAGCTGCCCCAGTGCAGAATATTGCCACTTTACAAGTCGAGCTGTTTTATCAAAGCACGGTTCTAAAGAACGTATTTTTTCTCCAACTAGTGTCTTCCTAGAAAGTACAGGATTGACAGGCCAGTCTCAGATACGGAGCTATGTTGTCTTGTGGAAAGGGCACAGCTGTTACTCATTATGAAAATCTTTCCTTTCTTTGTGACGGCAATGTGACGACGTCTCGGCAGTTCTCCACACGGGAGAACAGTGTCATAGCTAGAGAATAGTGGAAAGTTGGATAAACTTTAAAAAAGTAACAAAGAGTGGAAGGCAAGATACCAGTTTCTGAGAGTTTTAGATGTGGGAAACCAGCCTACTGGCTGCAGTAAAGGCTTAACTGAAGAGTGGGTGACTGACATTTCATAACTTAAGCATGGTCTACACGAGAAGACAGCTGACAGGCTTATGCTCTAGATCTTTACCCATCTGGGGAATTAGTTAGTTTGTTAAAAATAAGATCATTGGCCTGCGTTTGACGGAGCCTTTCCGTTTGGGAGCAGAATTACGCAGATTTTGCAGTGACCAGATAAATGAGTTTGTTCTTGTACAGGAAACTGGATTCTGGGTCATAAGGTTGTGTAGAACACACTTTTGGTCTGTCGATAGTGAAACGAAATCCAGCGTCTGATGTGCTGCTGTGGACCACATCACTTGCAGCTTCCCACTCGCCGGATACAATGTGTGGTGAGTACTTGGAGCATAGACCAGGTAGCTGTGAGAGTTATTAATTGTTTGTCTGAAAGCTGTTTTACGTAGATTACGTTCCGCAATTTCTATGTTTTGTTTAGAGCTCATTCATGACCAGGTTAGTTAAGTTGTTTGCATCTGGTAGTCACTCGTCCTTCTGGAAAAATTTCAGCCATCACTGTGTGCCCATCGGGATCTTGTGTTTTCATAGATGGGTTGTGAGATGGTGGTAATATCAGTTCATTCATCCCCTGCAGACTTTCTCAAGTCATTCAGTTGTTAGTTTACATTTCTTCAACATTTAGTTAATTTTCGTGTTCCCTGTGTTTGTCAGTCTCAGTAGTATTCAGTTATTAGCTCATGCTCAAGAATACTGTAACGAATTTGGATTAATTTTCGACCGTTCTTTCGTTGCAGTAGTTAGATGATCCCCTTTCCATTGATCTATTCTTTAATATTTTTATGAGAGGAAAACACCCTGGCCTCATTTTCTTGGGCCATTCTTTTTCACATCGTTATGACGTTGCTTGAGAGTTTTCATTAATACATTGAAGTCTGTGGGGAGCAGATGTACCTCCATCCACAGTGGATCATTACGACAGCCAAAGGAGCGTGTCAGGAGCTCAGTTGGCATCTCTCATAGTGCCCTGTATTCGACGTCTCAACGACGCTATGTTTTAACGAGATTCTACAAGGCGCACTCTGTATAGCCCCGATTCACCTACAAAATGAAACGTTTATGTTTCTACGATACCATATACTCATAACTAGTAAAATTTGATTTCTGATATCTTTCCTGGCGTTGAAGCTTTAATAGCCAGCAATGCACGTCTTCGTGTTGACTGTGATGAGTGCTCCTTGCAGAACGACATGGCATTAACGTTGTTATAAATGACAATATGGAAATCATAGGAAAGGAAATGTTAAAACCCAGTACTCACATACAAGGCCACTTCTCCCAAATATCTCCAAGAGGGCTGCTGAATTTCACATCCCCTTTTCATTTACGTATCACCATCGGATAAGACACTATCCGTCCCTTCTGCAGAGATTGTACAAAGATTTGGGGTTTAGCTCAGGAAAATCTCTTAGTCTACCGCTTAATAACTGTATTACATCACTCTGTTTACCTTGACTTTTACGAGAAGCGATCAGTAAGTAATGTAACACGCTTCTTTTTATCTGCCAATTTCAGGTGAGAAAGTGGAGAAATTGTGGTGTGACATGGTGGAAAATTCCCTCAGTAGCCGCTATAATTGCATGATGTTCCGATAGATGGTGTCACTATGCGTAGCCTTCAAACTGGCGTCTCTAACGCAGGTGCTTTCGAACCAGAGAGTTGTCACTGAGTTTCTTTCGGCGGGAAACCAGAGCACTGCAGATATTCATAGGCGTTTGCTGTGTGTCTACGGAGATCTGACATTGAACAAAAGCACAGTGAGTCATTGGACGATGCATCTATCACCAGTGCAGCAAGGTCCCGAAAACCTGTCCGATCTCCAGCGTGCCGGCCAGCCGCAGACAACTCTGACTTCTGCAATGCTGGAACGTGCAGACACTCTCGTTCAAGGTGACTGATGGAACTCGATCAAACAACTCCCTTCTCAGGTGGACATCTCTGTTGGTAGCGCTGACTCACTCGTCCACTACTCGGAGCACTTAACGGTGTGGTACCTGTTGGGTTCCCCATGAAGAGCAACGAAGGACCATCTGTGCGAAACCACTTGCCAGTCTGATGGTGACTATTTTTTGTCGAATATCGTCACAGGCGATGAAACTTGGGCTCATCACTTCGAATGTGAAACAAAACGGCAATCCATGCAGTGGCGCCAGGACACTTCTCCTCTGAAAAAAGCTGTCATGGCGACAGTCTCCTGGGACTCTGGAGGGGCTATTCTGTTTGACGTCCTCTTCCATGGTGCAACGATCGACTCAGAAGAGTATTGGCCCATGACATTGTAAGGCCTTGCAGAAGTCTGCACTCCCGAAAGGAGTTCACAACAGCCCAGATCTCGCACCTTCACACTTACATCCGTTGGGCCAAGTGAAGATTGCACTCCGCAGGAAGCAGTAAGTGGATCCGACGTTGACCAGTAGAGTGGTGCTCTCCCAGTGAGGTGGCGTAAGCCGTCGCATTGTATGGAGATCGTGTTGAAAAACATGGTTTTGTAGCCAAAAGAACTGGGAATAATGCGGTGTACTATAATCCTGAATAAAACCAGCCTTCTTTCAGAAATAAAAATGAGTTACATTATTTATTGAACGCCCATCCTAAAAACTGAAGTTTCAGATATCTTCACACGGCGGGTATCTAGTTGACTTCATTAGGACAGGGTTCATTTGCATTACTGTGTTCCAGCTTCGTCATGTACAGAAAGAATTAATTTCACTGCAAGGCTTGGAATTTTTCGCAGCTCATATTATCTCAACATCTGTAAAGAGAAAGTTCCTCATTTGTGTGACCATAGTGCTTCTAATTCTTGAGAGTATTTTTGGTCTGTTGTTGCAACTACAAAAATGCTTGATTTTTTTTCACCAGACGCGTTTCGCTTTATTGAGGTAAAGCATCAACAGGTTATGTTGGCAACACTACAAAACACAAACAACAAGTACAAAAAGAAACATAATACAGTGGTGTGCATAAATGAGTGGTGTGAGAAATGCTTAGTGCTTTAGAACATCTAAAAATTAGATGAAAATTAACAGTGTCAAAAACAGAAAAAACTTCGATGTGCTAGCAGACCGCATTTCCCTATGTAAGCGAGAAATCAGCCAAAAAATCACCGTAAGTACAAATGAAGCTGTTCTTAACGACCTGTTTTTCGATCTGAAAAGCAAATGAAAATGTAAATAACTTAATTACAGTGTAATTATGTAATAGGCGTATTTAAACTGTTTTAGCATGTAATTATCTGAACTGTTTCTTATTTAAATTGTTTTGTTAATTAAATTGCATTGTGTATTATTGAGAAAGAGCGGGAAACCGCGCATAGATACATTTTGAGAAAGAGCGGGAAACAGCGCGCAGTAATACATCTGTAATTGTAGCAGGGATTGTCTGCACCAAAAACCATTGTTGGCGGCGAGACCGCACTTTTGTAGCATTGAGCGTTGGAAGCGAGCAGTTGCGAGTAAGATGTGAGACGAGGCAGTCGTAGCTAGCGAGACATGAGAGGAGGTCGCTGTAAGCGAGGTATGAATTAACACTTTGAAAGAAGCGGTGTGCTCGCCAGCCACTCGCTATATGTAGCGCAATGCTAGTTTTTAAGAATTTTTGTAAAGAACTATGCCCCTTGTAATTGTTTGTCAAGATCGTTCTCAGAATATAGTTATGTAATTTTGATGGAAAATTAGGTATGTAGCGCAACGCTACTTTTTAAGAATTTTTGTAAAGAACTATGCCCCTTGTAATTGTTTGTCAAGATCGTTCTCAGAATATAGTTATGTAATTTTGATGGAAAATTAGGTATGTAGCGCAACGCTACTTTTTAAGAATTTTTGTAAAGAACTATACCCCTTGTAATTGTTTGTCAAGATCGTTCTCAGAATATAGTTAACTTCTACCAGATTAAATGCATTAAGAATTTTCTATCCCAAAATCATTCACGTAAATGCTTTACGGAATTTATTGTTATCTTAAAAGAAAAGTCTAAACTGAGCTTCAGCTTTTATCAAATCTAAATTAACTTCAACTTAAAGAATTCCAGTCACAAAGTATTATGAAACTCCACCAGCAGCTTATAATTATGTTAAAGAGAAGTAAGTATATTCATTCCACAGTTTGCTGTAGCAGTCAGATGGCGATCCAGTATAAATAATTAAAGGTAAGAATCAATCTTAATAATTTCAGGTAACGACTGAGGGCCACGGCGACAACACATTTTATGTTTCGTCGTAATAATCAGCAGGTAGTCTTGACAGAGCAGCAGTTAAAAGATTTTAAGAGACGCAGCGTTCAGTCAGCAAGCAAACGTACATCCAATATTAGACGGGAAGGTTTCAACAGACCACTGATGGTGATTTACCCCAATAAAGCGAAACGCGTCAGGCGAAAAAATCACGCATTTCTTAGTTGCAACGACAAACCGAAAATACCCTCAAGAAAATTCCTGTGGGCCCTCTCTGTACTAACAGTATTCATTGAAGGTAGGTACTGAATACTTTGTTCATATTGAATTGTAGGGGTGATGTTTGGAGATGTAAGTGGCCTGAACATACCTGGAGGTTGAATTAAGTCCGAGCTGGCCCAGCACGACGAGGTAGGTAATTGTGGCAGAGACGGCAGACACCAGCAGTCGTCTGTCGATCGGTAGCAGACCAGACGCGGTGAATCGCAAGGGAGGCCCTCGCTCCACCTGCCTGAGAAATGTCTCGACCTCCGGCACTGCGTTTGTTAGGCCCAGAGCCCTGCGCAGCAGCACCGCCGCCTCCACCTCCTGATCCCCCACCACCGAGCACGAGAGCGTCAGCGCCACCAAGTTGAACAGGTGCCGCACCAGCCACAACACGGAGAAGGCCAACGACGGAGTGACGAGCATGCTCTGCATCCCCTCCGACACCACCACTAGTGCTAGCAGCTCGTAGCTACTGTAGATTGTTCCCAGGATGTAGTACGTCACGTGCAAGGTAACTGCAGGCGACACGTGGGCCTGCAGCAGCTCTGCAGCACGCTGCAGCACCAGGTGGACTTGTTTCAGCTGATACAGTCTGGCACCCAGATTTTGCTGTGGCCCTTTCTGGTTCCAGCCCAGCAGTATTTGAGATAAAATGGGATCTCCCAGACAGGACAGCGTCCGTATCAAAAGAGTGTTAAGCACCCTGAATCGTGACCACAATTCCAGCACTGACACTATGAACTGTAGTGTTATTGCAGCGTCACAGAACAACTTGTACACCAGTATAAGACTCTGTAGAATGGCAAACCTGCCATATTTCTCGTTAAAGGAAAAAAGCCATGTTGCTTCAGCGCCCACTGCTGTTACTACATTAATTAACAATATAAGTGTCCCAAAATTCCTCATATCGCGGGCAACACCTGGGCCCAGCAGAATGTCTCCGTGTCTCAGTGCTTTTAGGAATCCTCGGAAATGTATCAGTTTATTGATGGAACATCTGAGAAAGATGCTGAAACATCTGAGATGAAAAAGAAGTTTTATCAGTATATCAGTGAACATGGTCACTTTTGCAACGGTAGGATACAAGTACTGGCTCGCTATGTAAAAGTCGGCAATCGTCACACAGATTGCAATAAGCACCCAAACTGATGACATGGTCAGATATTTGCGGAATCTCTTGTAGCAACATCGATATCCATCGTGATTACAGTATATTGGTGCTAATCCAATAGCCTGCCACATTCGATAATGTGCTGTTGTTGTGATGCAAAATACAATTTCTGCCATTCTCATCTCGGCCACAGACCTTTGTTCCTGCACGTCAGCGCACTTCTTCAAGCCTCCACCACACGCTAGCAATCCTCATTGTGTGCGCAAAGGGCCATATCAGATGATGTACTCGTCACAATAATTGTCGATGGGTGCCCTTTCTGAGTAATCACGAAAGTCTCTCAGCTGATGGATATTTTGGCATTACTGTTAATATGTATACTCGCTATTGATCCGTTAGTGAAAAGTTTAATATTGATTCTGTTAGATAGAGTAGTATTAGGGTTATCATACAGCTAGGATCTGCCTGTTGTTATCCATTTGTGTTTGCAGCGGTGTTTCTCGTCCATTACTTAATGAAGTTTCTCCCTGTTAACTGAAGTACCGTACGTCTTTTATCCGCTTCTTATTTATTTTTGCGATTTCCATGTACAAAACACGTATTAAAAGGTATTACAATTGTCGTTCAGGAACACAAACAAATTACTGTAACGTTGTTTCAAGTACTGTAAAATAGGTACCCTCAGATAGCTTTTCTCTACACCAAACAACGTTTTACATCGATTACTTTCTGTTAACTCGCGTCTTCAGTCCCTGAATTTTTCACAAGTGACAAAATTTTTCAGCTGGAACTGATATTAAATGCGTTTAATTCTAGTCGCATCTATGGCCTATTATACCTTTCTCAAGTGACAGTTGTAACAGGTCAAATATAATATGATCTGTACTCAATTTTTTTGGAAGAAATAATCTTGTTTTTAAAACCCATCTTCTTATCATATTATTATGACAGTTTCCACATGTTACCGATGTTTACATGCCCATTTTTATATTATTGTTATTTCAGTTCCCCAGGTGGGGGCAAGCTGGCAGCTCATACAACCACTCTTCAGCCAAAGTTTACACAGCATGGAAAGACATTTGAAATACATAAAAACAGATGGAAATAAATTACGGTTTATTTAAAAAATAATTGCTGGACTACATTAACGATTTTTGCATAAAAGCAGGAAGTGGAAGCAAGTCCAGCAGCTAACCCCACGAATCAGTTTTTTGAACTGGTGTCCGGGGTTCTACGTTAGGTTGCCTTTCGGCTAATCATTTCTCTAGACTACCCAACGGAAGTATGTGCCTCTTCAGCGATATCTCGGAGCTTTCGCTCGATACCTTGGGAAGTGTCTAGTAGTTTTTGTGGCTGTTGGTGCGATATGAATTGCATGTGGATGCATTGGGCAAGCCTCACCATGTGATATTAGCATTATTTTACCCCTTGGCGAAAGGAATTCTGAGTGATTTTGTATCTGAAGTTCTGAAGCAGGAGAGCTCCATAGGACAACGAAGGGGCTGATTGTTGATTGGAAGCTCTCGCTGCAGATGCGGAAGGAGCTCGAACGCAAATGCAGGTTGGTGCACGACATGTGTTACCATTTTGTTTTTGAATGTAAACTTTATTGTCAATACAATCTCAAAGGAACATATACTACAATGAAGACCTGTCCATGGAGATTTGTTCTCACTCAGCACATGTTCAATATGTCCACCATTTCGTTTCCTAACTTCCTTCAAGCGAACACTGAAGTTTGTGATTACCATATGGCACACGTCATTCGTAATTTCACTTCAAGCTTGAAGAATATGTCTTTTGAGCTCCATTAAATCACGTGGACGTTACGCTAAAAAATTTTCTTTTAGGTACCCCAAAGAAAAAAGTCAAATGGATTGAGGTCTGGACTAATGGGGGAGGGGGGGGGGTGGAATTTTCTCCGTCATTGAAGCGACCTGGAAACCTGAGTGAAATGCTCATGTAGAAACTCCAACACAGTGTTTGCAGTATGTGGCCTTGCTCCATCTTGCATGAGCCACTGCGTGTTGAAGAAGCGAAGCAGCAGCAAGAAGCTGTGGAATGAAGCTATTGTGAAGCGTGCTCAAATAACGCTCGCTGTTCACAGTTTCTTCAAAGAAAAAGGGTCCAAGAAGTCCGTGACTGGAAATTGTTGTCCACACTGTAATCCTCGGAGCATAATGTTGTCGATCATGAAACACTTGTGGGTTTTCAGTGTCCCAAAAGCGTACATTTCGTTTGTTAACGACACCGTCTAAATGAAAATGCGCATCGTCCGAAAACCAAACGTTGTTGAGAGTTTCTTCCCTATCCTCCGCCTACTGAGCAGACAGTAGTCTCTGCTGCTTGTGTTCTTCAGTGAGCTTGTGTGCACAGGCCATCTTGATGGGTACATATGGAGGTCACTTTTAAGAATGCGTTGAACGGAGCGTCTGGATATTCCCAGTTGCACTGCTGCCTTTCTACACGATTTCCTGGGACTTCTCTGTACAGCATCTCGTACCGCTTCAATATTCTTCGGCGAACAAACAGGCTTAGACCGAGGTCGCTTCGCTTCCAATACTGTTCCTTCCTGTACAAATTTATCGTACAACCTGTGGATGGTATTCTTGCAAGGGTCCCATCCTGTGTTACACTGTTGTCAAAAACGCCTCTGAGTCACAAGGCTTTTCGGTTCATGAAAACGTAACACAATTCTCGATCTTTGCTGTGTCGTCAGTCTTCCATTGCCAGCCATTGCTGCTTACTAGTCTCCTAGCGGCAGTATCGTGAATTACACGTCATTTCGTAACTCGTTTTTCCAAACTCTGCAAGTACTGCTGTAGAGATCCCAGAGGGATATCTAATGTGCGTCGTAAATTGTGAAAGAAACAATTGGTAACAAATTTAGTGCGCCACCCTGTATTACTAGAAGGTGCAGGCATCGTTTGAACCACTGAGCCAGTATGTCGAGCGAGTGCGCCTAGCCACTTTGGATCTTGATACGATGTTTTCGGAACTCAATATGGTATTGAAGATTTTGGAGACCATTCGTCCTGGGGATAGGTAGCGCTTGTCCTTTTCTTGCCGCCGCACTAGCAACCCGCAATTGAAAACAATGGCTAATTCCATTGAATCCTTGTCATTTGATAATGAGGAGCGGAGGCGTGAGGAGCACTTGGAAACTCCTCCGCCCGCCTTGACAATTAATAGGGCTCCTCAAGCATCCAACACATTTTCTTGGAAAGGTTGTTTTCGGTACGACGCCCGAGATCACTCGGTGAGCCAGTGTCCCATAGTGCGAGTTCATAGGCCCGAAAAATGACACCAGGTGAAGAAGGGGAGCATTGTTCCCGTCGGAGGCGTGCGTATTCAAGCTCCCTCGTGATCTGCCTTGCCTTTTGTCTGTGCCCGTCTGGGACAAGAATCGTCGTGGACGCTGTTAGATTCTGGTGGCTCAGATCCTTGTTGAATTGTAATTGGTATTTGGAGTTTCGGAATTTGTGTAAATTATCTTCCGTGCGCCCCTGCCCTCACAGATGTCGTGCGGCCAACAGGCAAGAGTTGCCACTGGCCGGAGAAGTGCGTGGTACTTAGTTCATTTGTAATTTTTAATGGCCCCCTTTGAAACTGGCAAGCTTCAGTTAAGCTGTTTCCTATTTGGAAATTTTACTTAACTGAAGCTGTTATTATTGAAGGCCTACCTGTTTTCAATTTGGTAATTTTACTTAACTGAAGGGCTATTTCACAATTTGGTCTATCTGAAACTCTTATTGGCGTGGATTTGTTTTATAATTAAGAGCTAGCTGAAACTGTTATTAATTAAGGCCTGCCTCATCCCCCGCGGCTATCAACTGTAATGGTTAGAGTGCTCCCTGATGCTAGGTCGATAGTTGCGAATCTCTCACCTTTTGTAACACGTAGACCCGTTGGAACACTCTTCTACACTTCACAGCATAGTGAGTGTCAGATAGTGTCTGTTCTGTTTTGTCTTCATTTCTCTGTGTGTCTATTACTCATGGTCGCTGAGGACTCAACTGTGTGTTTACCATCGTCTGCTGGCTGTCACTTCACCTCACCTCACGTCGCCTTGTCTATCGTCATCGTAACAACCATCAACTTCAATGTAATTGTTGTCTTTGAATTAAAGCGCCGTTTTGGTTCCTCTAACAGCTTATTCCTTTCAGTTACATTTTGTACCATACTGTAGTAGTTCTTTGTGTCTATGCTCAAAGTTTCATCGATAAATGTTACTTGGCAGTGACACTTAATGTGAAAGGCAGTATCGTCCTCACGTTTTACACAACAGTGTAGAGTTTCTATTTTTCAGTGTTCAATATTTCGTTGAGGTTGTAGATAAAAGGGTAGAGATTTTATTCTCGTATTCGTTTGAGTGCATACGTTCTTAACTATTTGTGCCATGTCGGCTCATATCTGTTTCTCTCCCGGGCGACTTCCTCTGCTTGGTTTCTCAAATGGCTCTGAGCACTATGCGACTTAACTTCTGAGGTCATCAGTCGCCTAGATCTTAGAACTAATTCAAACCTAACTAACTTAAGGACATCACACACATCCATGCCCGAGGCAGGATTCGAACCTGCGACCGGAGCGGTCGCTCGGCTCCAGACTGTAGCGCCTAGAACCGCACGGCCACTCCGGCCGGCGCTTGGTTGCTCCTCTGGTGGTCTGGTGGCGCAGACGCTCCGCCGTGGCCATTGGGCCGCATTTGCGGGCGAATGAGTCTCGTTTCGACAGCGTGGGAAGGAAGTTGGGAATCCGTGCAGAGGTGGTCGATTGTGCAATAGGTGACCAAAGGCTCCGTTCCGCAAGGGGCTGATGGCTATTGCTTTCCCATCGAAAGTGTGGTACCGGCGCTGCCCATTGTGTTGCTGTTCGTCGAAGTGACCTCTTGGTAACACACATGCCAGTTGACGATTAACGTGCAACCGTTTCCCTTGTCTGTGATTTCATGGGGGACGACCCTTGGTTGGTCGGTCGTCTTAACGGACGACGTTTATAGGGTCTTTTGGCCACTTCTGGGTTCTGCGTGCCCCTCATTACTTGCAGTTCGTCCGTGTTGCTGCAGAGTGACTGGTTTCAGTATTGTTTGAGTTGCATATGGTATAGTTTTTTGTTGGATCTGTGAAGGGATCCAACTAATATGAGTCCGACTGGGCAGGCAGGGCACATATTGCGCCGAATTGTTACTCTTCTTTTTTAACTGCGTTTTAGAATTAAGTTCGCCATCCAGTGAGTTGTCGTTCAGCCCTTGCTGCATCCGAAGACGGCTGTTATGTAGCGGACATTGTGAGCAGTTGATAATTCCCTATATTGTTAAGGTGCAGTACCTAGTTAGATTTATGAATGTGCACTCAATGTTAACGCTGTTCGAGTACCGCATTTGTGGAGACAGCTTGCAATTACTTTGAATTAACCTTGCGTTTAAATATTAACCTCTTGTTTAAATGTTTGATACATTATATATAAATAATGACAAACAGTTAAATAAGATTAAAAGACTTAAACTCAAGAAATAAGCAAAGATAACTGAAATAAAATTATATTTCCGAGTTCTGAGGACAAATAATAGTTTTATTACAATTATCGTTGCTTATTTGTTGAACTCAAGTCTTTTTATCTTATTTAAGGGTTTGTCCCTCTGTCTCTCTGTATCTCTCTCTCTCTCTGTCTCTCTCCCTCTCTCTCTCTCTCCCTCCCTCATTTTTTTAAAGAAGTGGTGAACAAACTTGCAGAAGGTGTAAGTCCTGACTTACACTTGTGTTTTATGTGGTTACCACCTTAGCTGATGTAACACTAACATCAGGTTGTCAGCTATTCAGGCTGGGCTACTTAATCTCACTGTATGCTGATTCTGTGCCGAGGTGCGGCTGCGGGTCGTCGGCCACTTACGTTATTGTGCTTACTGCGACGCTGTGTCACGGGAATCATCTTAATTTTCCATGCCGCTTCAAATTTGGCCTTTCCTGCCTTCTCCTCCCAGAATGAAGCCTGAAAATTGTGCAAAAAGGAAGGTCTCAAGCCATCAATTACTAAATTTTACGAAGTTGTGGCTAATGTACCGAGCGCTTAAGCCCTTACAGACCTGCTTCTGGCCATTGTTTTTAAATTTGTTGTATTTCTGGAAGCCACCACCGTGACCAAGTTGTTTTGAAGCGGAGCATTTACTCTCTTAAATTTTGGAACAATTGTAAAATGCCTTGTGGGGACATTGTATGTGAAATTCGTTGAAATTTGACATTTTCTGTCTTCTGCTCTTTTATATACTTTGGACTTTCTGAATATTTTGGTATGTAATATATTAAAACCAGATAATTGTGAGACCTTCAAAAAATATGATGTAATATATTAAAACCAGATAATTGTGAGACCTTCAAAAAATATTTTGAATGTTGACGTGTGACTGTCAAATTTCTTGGCTAGGCATATTCTGCCACAATTGAGCAGTCATAACGTGGGAACTACACTGTCTAGAAGGTTGTGAATTGCTTTGTTTTGTGTCTACTGCTACGTCTCAGAAGTTGGTATTACGAATAAACAAATCAGTCCTTTGTTTCTGATACTAGTTTTCATTAAAAGTAGTGTGACTATCGCCTATTTTTGTAGTAAGCTAATTTCTATTGCTCTTTATACGTAAATAAAATGACTAAGCGTAAAAGTAACTTCAAGAAACGCAAATTTGCTGGTAACAGATATGTGAGACCTGCGTTTCTTCTATAGTACTTGAAAACACGTGTGCTAGCAGTGAAGGAAACCACCACAGTGTTTCTTAAACGACCATGTCCCTAGTCCATCGAAAGGGATGACAGTAGTAAACGTAATAACGTTATGGACAACGTCATTATTGATCTGCAGATCTTTGCACAAGTTCTTTCTGAAACTGTCTCTTGCTGTCTTTGTTTTGGTGAAGTTAAGCCTTATGAGGATACTGGAGCTAGAATACATGTTGTGTCTAAATTAGTTATTAAATGTCAGAAGTGCAAGAATGAAAAAGCATTTCATGCTTCGTCAGAGTATTCAGGTAATGAATTGTATCAAACTAACGTCAGACTGTTCTATGGGCTTAGACGCATTGGTAAAGGTGCAAGCGCTGGTAATAGTATCTGCACTGTGTTGAATTTCCAAAACCACCTTCTAGGTACATGAAATATGTAACAGTAATCGGAGACTATGTGAATGCTGTGGCTGGAGATTCAATGGTTGCTGCTACATCAGAATCTGTTGAACAAAGTGAGGGTGACATAGACATCAGCATTGCTGTGTATGGAATCTGGCAAAAATGTAGGTTTAGTTCTAAAAACGGTTTTACATCTGTAGTAAGTATTGACACTGGAAAAGTTTTGGATTTTGAAGTTCTCAGTAAGTACTGCCAAGGTTGTACAGTGAAGCAGAAGATCAGATTACTTCATAAGTAGCAGTGTACATAAAATCATAATGGCACAGTTGGAGGAATGGAGGTAAAAGGAGCAGTTAAAATTTTACAACATTTGCAGAAGTAGAGAGGTGTCAGATATGCGATCTACTTAGGTGATGGAGACAGCAAGGCTTTCATTGCAGTACAAAACAGTAAGCCATATGATGTTCCTATGGAAAAATCAGAGTGTGTAGGACATGTCAAGAAAAAGATGGGAACATGTCTGCGTAACCTACAAACAAAGCTTGGTAACACAAAACTGTCTGATGGCAAGGCAATAAAATGTGCTGGAAGACTAATGGACAAAGTAATTGATGAATTATTGGAATATTATGGGAATACCATCAGAGATAACTGTGACAATTTAGAGAAAATGAAAATAGCTGTGTGGAACAATTTCTTACAACGAATATCAACCGATGGAAAGTCATGTCATGCTTTGTGTCCACGTCCACCAAACACTTGGTGTAAATATAGTCAAGTTGAATTTTCTGGCACCCTTCATAAACTTACACATAAACATTCTCTTCCTTTCACAGTACCGCAGGCAATCAAACCTATTTACAGAGATTTGGCAAATCCTGAGCAACTAAAGAAGTGTTTACATGGGAAGACCCAGAATGTGAATGAGTCCTTCAATAATGCTGTGTGGTGCTGTGTGCCTAAAAATGTATTTGTTGGCCTTTTGACTCTAAGGCTAGCAGTGTCTGATGCTGTAAGAACTCTAAAGGTGGGAACTATGAAAGACTTAAAGTTCTGGAGAAGTTAGAGGTAATATTAGGACAGAACACAGCTAAATGACTGCGGGAACTGGATGAGCTTCGTGTACACAGACACAGACTATGAGCCAGGGCAATTCTACTGCATAAAAGACTCGAAAATGTAACTATGTATAAGAATTTGTAATAAAAAATGTTTTAAACCTCAATATCTCTTAACTACATCTTTTGCAATAAATGTCCCATTTTCTAAAAAGGTACTGGTAGAACAAACAAGAAATTATCACAGCATGCCAAGTGTGAGATTCAACACATGTGGAACTAAAACGATTAAAATATCCTGAGTTGCTTTGTTTTTATATTCATTTATTTACAAAATTCTATCAAAAATTGGGTGTTTTGAAAAAAAGATAACATGCCCCACAGAACAATTTTAACAATAATTCTAGTTCAGTGTATCTAGAAAGGTGCATTCAATAATAATGGAAAACTGTAAGTTGGTGTCTTAAAAATTTCCGAAGATAATGGGTCACAAAATTTGATAATTTAACATTGGCAGCGTTTTGTTAAAGTGGTATTTTCTTAAGGGAATATTTCCAAGCCTTCTGGGGCTCTGTATTGATGTTGATCTTGTTGTAATACTTAAAAATTTCAAGAAAATATCTAAGTTTTCTGTCCCTGTGATTATTAATGCTGATCTTCTTGTAATTTATTTTTTTTAAAAAATGGGTAGATTTCAGAGCAAATCTTTAAGTTCTTCTGGCACTCTGTGATTGGTTGTTGTTAACTGATTTTCACTTCATTCCAATGTGAAGGGAAATTTTAAATATTTTGAGGAAATAAAGCTAGACTTATAAACATCAAGTGATACTGAACCTGGGCTTGGCCCTTCCAAGAATACCTGTAGCCACCAATGGAAGAACATTTAAGCGGTAGCAGTAGTGTGTGGTTGTTCCACTGTGTGAAAAAGCAGGGGGGGGGGGGGAGATCAAGAGAGATAGATAGTCTTCCTTCCTCGTGGTTTCGTTACTGAATTGTAGAATTATGTTACTGGTTAATATTCTTGTCTAATACTCATATATGCTGTAGTTTAGTAGAGACGTGTTACGGGAGATGGACCCAGAAGCTGCCTTGGCCTGGCGTATTTAAAAAGGGACCAGCCTGAATATGAGCCAAAGTTACGGTGGAAACCAATGGGTGGAGTTCGCAGCAACGTTACGCGCATGCTAAGACAGCCCGATTCATATTTCTTCCGACCTGATTGGTGAGGTAGGTGCAGTGCTTTCTACTTGTTGTAGTGCTGTCAGCGGGCTTAGTGCCAATTTTCAGTTTCTTGAAAGGGATCAGCCGAGCCGCACGCAGATGGAACGAGTTCATGCTCAACTATTCCATTGTGAGAACAGTATCTCTGATTTTAGGCACTTCGCTCTTCCTAAGGAGCTTGATGACGTGGTTAGTGAACTGTTTATTCGCGCCAAGGATAAACAATTAACCACTAGCGCAGTGAGCTTAGAAGGAAAAGCGAGTGTCACAGTGTGGCGTCACTTAGGACTTGTCAGGTGGGGTGAACCAGGCTATTGATGCTTAGCTTCCCGGTATATCGGCTGTAAAATCATTTGCTAGTTGCCTAACCCAATTATGCATTTGTTTCGGGGCGTATCCGATCTAATCAATGACCAGCTGCCCCAGGTTGAAGAGCTGTTACGCCTGATTTCTCGTTTTGAGATTCATACTGATGCCTTGCAGGTTCGCCACTCAGTTATATTTCGTTTATTATTTCCACTCAACCGGGGTTCGCTGTGTAGTGTACTTCCGGCAGTACTTAGGGAACAGGCACTCTAGGAGATCTGAAGACTCACGCCATGCAGTTAAAGGAATTACAGCGCGACCATTATTGGCGCGTACAAGGGCCTACTAAGAATTTGCTAGAATACAAAGAGGGTTTGTGCAAGGTAGTAGCCTTTTCGCAGACGACGATCACGGAACATGAGCGTGCTGAACTTTCTCCCGGGCATGGGATTGAAAGATCGGTCACGGTTTGCATTCACCCAGAAGCCCACTACGTTCTCTGAATCAAACGAATTGTCGTCTCGTATGGAGGCCTTGAGAGTAGCAGCGCAACTAGCAAAAGTGGTTAGAGTCCGAATTCCATGTACAAGACAGCGAAACTCATCGGTTGCCATTTAAAAATTTTGATCATAAAGCCTGTTTCTGGTGAGGAAAAAGGGGATCACCTGGCTTGTGGCTACACAGTCGAGCGAGGCTCGAGACCTAACAGATGACGCCATATGCGCAGAGCAGACCGGTCAGTGCAAACCTCATAGCCGATGCGCTCGTGTTTATTGTCGTATGTTTGTGTTCAACTTAACCAGGAACCGATCTGTGGCCTGTTATATTTAGGCAGTTCACTTTCTTTGTTAGGTTAGCATCGGTAGTTGGAATATGGTGGGTTATGTATAATGCCTCCTTCACATAACTCTCTTTAGAGATGTAGGGCAATCAGTGGCAAAGTGTTGCCTCTGGTAGTTGATCTGAGGAGGAAACTATCCGTTTCTGACTTTTTATGGCCAATTAATTGGTCGTCATTAACAATTTCTCCGTTCCCTTACTGCTCTGTTGCGAATTTATTTAGTAAACCGGGTTGGTATTTGATTTCTCCAGTAAGACCAACAACCGCCCTTATGCGATTTATTGTGTGGCTACCAGTTTCGGTGCTTCAGCGCACCATCTTCGGCCTTTCTCGATGCTGAAGGGGTTAAAACCATCCATATACACGATGCATCAGTGGGTAACGTAACTGGTTTTCTCGGACTACCTGTAACTGTGATGTCTCTCCAACCACCAACTAAGGCCTGAAGATGGTCTACTGAAGCGCCAAAACTGGTAGCCACACAATAAATGACATCATAAGGACGGCTGTAGGTGTGTCATTTCCTTACAATAGTGAACGGCCGTAGTCCCTCAGACCTCCAATCACAAGGATGGGCATACAAACACTTTTCCTTTCAGTTTCATCCTTTCGAAAAAATAGCCCTTTGTTCTTCCTGTAGCAGTGGCAAGATAAAAACTACTTAACTCATGCCAATCTGAGTTTGTTGTTAGCCAACTTGAGCAAGGTGAGGCTCGCCAAGTGTTGAAAATCTTGGTGGACTATCCCGATGTCCTCACGAACTGTTTAGGCACCGCAGACAAAATTCAGTATAAAATTCTTTTATCTGATGATGTCCCTGTGCGGCAAGCTCCGTATCGTTTGTCGCAGAAAATGAACTAAATGTTGAAGGCCATCCATGTTTATGGAATATTAACGATCTTTTCCCACAAAAGGTCACCAGATAGGTTAAGCAGTTGAATTGGGACAGGACTACGAAAAATTTACAATGGTCTCACTGCTGCCAAGCCAAGTGAATCAGTGGAGGCAACCCGCTCACGTGAAAGTTCGGGATCGAATTTTTGTTCATTATTTCGCCTCGGGGGCCCGTACGACACCAATATTCCTACGAAGCTTGCGTCACGTTTTCTAAGAACTTATTAAGTCCTCTGGGTAATAGGTCCTGTTAACACATTAGTTCATAATCTAGTTAGCAGTAGGACCTCTTGACTATGCATCAGTCAGATTAAACAAGCCGGGTAGAGCCCTCCATTTTCCAACTCCCCTGTCACAAATCAGTAGAGGAGGTTGAGCCATGTCTCGAGTCGGCTCATATCGATCTCTCTCGGAGGTGTTTTCCTCTGATTGATTTCTCCTCTGGTCATTCAGGGGCGCTGTCGCTGCACCGCGGCCATTGAACCGAATTTTCGCGGCAAGCGAGTCTCCCTTCGACAATGCTGCAAGGAAGTTGGGCCTCTGAACTGAAGCGGGTTAGGATGAGCGTTGGTCAGTTGTGCTGGATGTGTCAAAAGGCCCCGTTCCACGAGAGGGCGATGGCAATTGGTTTTCCATCGAAATAGTGCTGCCACCGCTGCCCATTATGTTTTTATCCGTTGAAGTAAGCTCTTGATAACAAACTGTCAGTTGGCAATTTACTTGCAGCCTTTCACCTCGCTTGTGATTTCAACGGGAACGACCACTGGTTGATCAGTCAGTCGTCTCAGCAGACTATACGTTCTGGGTCTTTTGCTGCTTCTGGGTCCTGTGTGCCCCTGATTACTTGAAATTCGTTACCGTTGCTGCACAGTGACTGGTTTTTGTATTTTTTGGATTGCTTGTGGTCCAACTAACAGGAGTTATTTTGGGAGAGGCGTGGTACTTATTGCACCGAGTTATTAAACTCTTTTTTAAAAATTGAGTTTTAGAGTTACTTTGGTCATCCAATGGGTGGTCATTTAGCTATAGCCGCACTGGGAGATGGCTATCTTGTAGCGGACACTGTGGTACTGATGAGCTGCAGTATTTGTATCTAGCGAAATTTTTGAATGAGCAGTCAATCTTAACGCTGTCAGAGTACTGGATTTATGGAGGCAAAGTGTGTAATTACCTTGAATTAACGTCGACTTTAAATATTACCCTCTTGTTTAAATGCTTGCTGGTAATAGTTCTAGGAACAAATAATGGTTTTATTGCAGCTGACCCAGCTCCTGGTTGCCCGACCAGCCAACAAATTGCTCCAGTACTCCTCACCAGCCAGCCAACATAAAAAAATGAAGTGAGTGTATGGCATCCTTGGCCGGGAGGCCCCCATTCGAGGAAGTTCGGTCGCCAAGTAAGTCTTACTTCATTCGACGCCAGGTTGGGCGACTTGATGAGGATGAAATGATAATGACGACAACACAACACTCAGTCCACGAGCGAAGAATATCTCCAAACCAGCCGGGAATCACATCCGGGTCCTCTTGCATGGGATGAACATTTGGAGGGCGTTCGGTCTTTGGAAGGGTTGAGTATATTGTGAAGTAATAGTTACTTATATGATTACGTGTTCAGCAGTGGGAGCTAGACCCATGGAATTATTGGGATGTATGGAGCTACCAGTGTGGCGAAAGTGTACAGTTAATATTGGTTTTGTGGTTGGGGTAATGGCATTACAGTTGGAGGAATAAATAGAATGGGATAGGTCACAGATGTTGGGACAGGAGGAGGGAATGGGACACATGTGGGGTATAGGTTGTGCTAGTTTGCACAGTCCTATAATGCTGTAGTCTGAGCTCTGGTGACATATGGAGCAGCACTCCACAAGCTCCTGGAAGTAAATTAAAAGAAACAATACTGTAATAGACAGGGAATGTCTTTCTGAACGATAATTAGTAGTGGTGGCCTAATCAAATATGGCAATATGGGTACCACCGAAACGTACAGACATGTGAATGAGAGGAGGGATCATCTAATCTATAAAAGAAACAAGTGATCCTTTTAACCATCAGATGTATTATCGTAAAGTAAAAGAAATGTGTTATCCACTAAGATAAACAACAGAAGATTAAGTACATTGAGACTGGGTTCTACTAGCGTAACCTTGGCACAGATGGGTGGGCGTAACAAATGTAAAGTTATGTGGATAATACACGAATATGACCATTGACTGTATGTATGTTAGTAAATTACACGAAGAACCCGAAATAATAGAATCGAACACCACTGAGATCGCCAAAGTAAATATTAAAAGCAAACTATCTGGCTGCGAGGTATTAAAACAGAATAACTGGCTCCTTAATGGAGTGAATTAATACTGGGTCACGACGTAACTTCTACACACCTTTATCTGAAGGTCGTTGCTCCTCTAAAGTATAGAAATATTAACAAGAAAAATTCCAGATCATGAAATTTACTACCGCTATTTTCAAGTTTCTTCATTCCTTTACAAAAAAAAATGGTTCAAATGGCTCTGAGCACTATGGAACTTAACACCTGAGGTCATCAGTCCCCTAGAACTTTGAACTACTTAAACCTAACTAACCTAAGGACATCACACACATCCATGCCCGCGGCAGGATTCGAACCAGCGACCGTAGCAGTCTCGCGGTTCCTGTCTGAAGTGCCTAGAACCGCTCGGCCACCGCGGCCGGCATTCCTTTACATCTCACTTTAATACTTTCGTCTTCACAATATTGAAAATACCAGCGAGTAATTAATGCAGTTGTGGCGTATCTTATCGTTCTCTTGCCGTAATGCAGGAGGCGGTGGTAGTAACGGTTAGATACTCAGAGTTCAGCCCCCTTTCTGTCTTCATAACTGAGAGGTAACATTCTTCTCTGTGACCGCAAGGCACGTCGTCAGTCGTCTAGAAACAAGTCTTTACTCCAGTATCTCCTAGTAGCAAGTGTTCTTTTACATTGCCTAACATGAAGTCGTTACTCAGGAAAAAACCTAAGGAAAACTACACTCATCCGTCGCCTAGTGTCAAGTTTCTCTTTCTGGACAGTATACTTTGGTTGCTTGTCGCCAGAATAGGAACTCATTGGTTAATAGTAGCAGACATTGCAAGTAACGTCCAGTAAAAGTCATGTAAAGATGTTAAACAATCTCTTACTCTCACAGGAATTTGCTGTTTTCAAGAAGTAGTGCTCTCAGGTGGAGATAAAGCAGATAATCTCTACAACTACATGGCACAATTTGGAAACAGACCTATGAGACGGTTCACACAAAGGCACAGCTAAGAACCTGCATACTCTGCGGAAATTAAGTTAGAAGCAACCAGATCGTTGAATTCAGAAAACTTAAGCCGAATGTTATTTTGTGGCATTTCTCCTGAGGTAACGAAGATGCGGAAACCTCTCGGAAGTGTCACCTGACTAGAGACCTCTTATCTTGCAAAAACATTTCTAGGAAAAATACTGTGTTTTTTCAACAGATAGTCGGCATCCCACGTCCACCTGGCGGGCATAAGTTGAGAGAACTGAAAGCCTGTCTGTTACCTCAGTCTGCGATTTTGCCTCAGATTCTGAACATTTTTATAGTAATCTTACTTCATGCATGTAGGATCTTGTGAACTACGCAGCTGTTAATGTTAGATGGTGACTGACACAACCAGCCACAAATGTGTAGCTGGTTGCGTCATTCACCTACTATTTTTATGGTAGCCAGTACCTCTTAAAAGGATTTTTATCTTTTGCCAACCAATTCGTAAGCAATTAACTGTGCAGCCCTTTCACCACACTAGAACGAGAAGTGAAGAAGAAGCAATAAAATGAATACTGACTGGAGGTACTGAATCTTGATTGCAGCTATTATGCAGCGTCAGTGATCGACTACTTTATCAAAGTAAATGAGCATAATATATTGTGAAATATTTTAGGGAAACAGTTTCAGAGCACTCGTCACCAAACACACTGCTTCAGAAAGCTAGGTGCTTTGCAGTGGGAGGAAGTGACGAGGTTAGGAGGATGTTTCTCTAGGTTCTGGTTCACTTTCCCCAATTCGTCAAGAAAGATCGCTTTTCTTCTCTCTTTACTCAGAACCTGATTCATATATTCTGCCGTTGTTAATAAAATCCAGTTTAATAAAAAAAGCGAAACGAATTCTCTTGTTATTAAAATAAATTTTATTTATCTAAAATTTGTCTTGTTTTCGTTCTTTAGCGACCATGAGATTGTGAACTGTCAATCGTACACTTCTTTTGAGACAGGAATTTACTACACTTCTACCACATTCACACGTAACTTTAATTTTCTGGTACTCAATACACATTCCTTAGATATGTTAAGAAATCAATCTTTTCGATACTTATCTTTATGAAGTCCTTGAATATTTTTATCCATACGCTGACTACACTCCTCTATCTGAAGATTGTTGTTCCTTTAAAAAATACAAGTAGTAACAGGGAAAATTCCAGATCATGCAATTTGCTATCGCTATTTTTAAGTTTTTTTCATTCCTTTACATCTCACTTTAATACTTTCATCTTCACAATATTGAAAATCCCAGGTAGTAGTTAACTTATATCTACTCACCAAAATAATGTTATTGAGCTTCATGCAAACATTCTCTCCACAATTTTCAGAATTGTGATATGTTTCATTTACATCCAGCTACAATTTTTTTTTGTACAAGTTCAAATTATTAATGTTGTTGCGCTCGAGTAGAGCCTCCATTTATGCCGAATAAATATTTAATAAGGTTTGATTTGCTATTCTATATAAATGGCAACTCAGGCAACAGCAACAAAGCTTTTAAATCTCGTTAAGTGCAACACGCGCTACACGTCTACACGTCTTATGGTTAGCCTGACGAAAAACATCACTGAAACCTATTTTGTGGGAAATTTTATCTTCTTTGTTTTCATATATAGTCACCTTTGCTGAAACTGCGTCCTGTACGATTTACAAGCGAAAATCCAAAAAAAGTCCCTAATTTTGTGGGTTTTTCCCATTTTTTACCCACCTCAGGTCAAAAATTTTGTTGGGACTTCGATTATTCGTATTCAGCACCCTCGAAACCATATAAACAGTTTGTCAAAAAAAAGTGTAGAAAACATTCAGCTATTCGGCCTCTTTGAGCACCTGACTGGACTACGTCTTGTCTCAATGAGGCAGCAGGCCGAAGGCATCGCAGTGTCCTCAGCTGCAGCTGCAGCTGCGGAGTAGAGGAGGAGAGATGGACGGAGGCAGTCGGTCGGCAGACAGCAACAACACAGATCCTTCTCCATAGCTGGTGTGACGAGAAGCCGAGACTGGGACTTCACTAAAAGGTTAGCGCGCGGTGTGACAGCTGTGTATGGACACATAACAACCCAGGAGGGTGCGAAGTTATGTTTTCCCGGGGAGAAGACGGCGTTCATTAGGAGACGCAGGTATGAGCTTCCAAAGGTGTCATTAATAGTGTACTTTAGTGAGCGACGGTGATATTTTGGTCGACTAAGTGACATAAGTTAGTGGACTGCGAATTGAGTGTGACTAATCAGTAGTACCCTGCAGAGGAGAGTGCGTGCAGTGCGGTTTGTCTAGCTTATTACATCTGCAGGTACACTGGGCTTGTAGCTGTTTTCTCAACGCTAGAGCCATATTGGTCTTATTATTATATTGTGTCCATTGTAGTGGTTTTATAATAGCATCGCTTTTTGAGCAGTAGGCGACGGGACTTATGGAACCTGTACGTTAGTTGCGTGTTAATTTAAGAAAACCCAACGAAGCCAGAGGACTGTTTTCTGATTTATTGCTTGTTCTATCGGTTAACTTGTGGAAGTTATTTTCATTGATCACTCTTGTATTTGTGGTCACGGGGCGTGTATTGTGAAGTATGATGATGTTGTTGTTGTTCACCCAATTTTATTATTATTGAGGTGAAGTTTAATTTTAAATTTGCTATCACTGTGGTAAAGAAATGTTATGTTGTTATTGTCTTGTTTTGCGTCTTCGCTTGAGAAACCATAACTGGACTCGTGACGGCTCAGCCCACAGAAACGTGCCTTATTAACTTGGAGAGCGGGTGCGGGCTAGTGTCCCGAGTTGGTTACGCTCTGTGTAACAGTTGTGGCTGCGCGAGCTGGCATTTGACAAGAGGAGTGGGGGGCGGTAGCGAGTGACGCGGAGGCCGTGCGTGGCCGCACATAGCGGCAGTAGCTTTGTAGTTCGTCCAATAAGTGTCAGCGTACTTTGAGCAGTCACCACGCATGAGAAATTCTGACGCTCAGCCGACAACAAAACTCGCTGTGAAAGCACACTCACGGTGTCCCCAGTGGTGGGAGCCGTTGTCGTGAAAAACGTTGGAAAAGGCGGCCATGACAGGCTACTGGACCCGGTTAAACACTGAAAATGATAAGCTTTAAGATTTTTGAACTATAGGCTGGAATGTGCATTCCTTGCAGAAAATTTGGAAAATTTAGCCATAAGATTTATAACGTAGAAGCAGCGGCAGCATTATAGAATAACAATAGTTAGGAAAGTATAAATAGATTCATAATTAATTGTTTATATTTATTAACATTAATATCGCCAAAAGTAACCTTTTTCATATTAAAAGTGTAATTTAGGCTAAAACCAGTGTTTGTGCTAAAAATCTAATAACACCCTGATAACCTGATAAAATGTAGAAGTGATTTCATATATAATTCTTCAATATATCAACAAATTTATATTTTTACACGGTCAGGAAGCAAATGTACTTGATTTGACTTGTGTGATTGTGGGAGAATATAACCACTTGCCTGCCAACCTGGCTTGCGCAGGCTGGCTTGGGCAGTATTCGGGAGCAGTCTCTGTGTGAGTTGGACGGGGGGTGAGTCGGTAACTTGGTTAAAGTATTGAGATTTTTGAAAGTGCAAGTTGCGGACAAAGAAAATTTTCGCCCGTGTCGCCATTGAACATACGAGATAACTCTGCTTCAATTTTATGAAGTGTCTGCTTGTACTCTTGGTTTTCGTTCACTGAATTCTTTGCTACGGTTAACTCCAGTTCATTTTTTAATCTTTCCGTATACTTCTTGTTAACTCTTTTTATGTTTCTATGAGTTTTTACTAGTTATTCTTGCCATTTTCATTCATTTTTGTAGAAAAATGAGGAAGATTATGGTTTAACGAACCGTCGACGACAAGATACTAAGAGGTGGAGCACATACTC
This sequence comes from Schistocerca gregaria, assembly GCF_023897955.1. Taxonomy (NCBI): domain Eukaryota; kingdom Metazoa; phylum Arthropoda; class Insecta; order Orthoptera; family Acrididae; genus Schistocerca; species Schistocerca gregaria. The sequence continues at coordinate 512,805,701 of NC_064921.1, read as the reverse complement.
GAAGTGGCGAAAAATGGGAAAGAAATTCGGCATTGTGCCTTAAAAAAAGGAACCGTTCGTGGATATACCTTAAACGATTGAGAGAAACGAAGAAAAGCCTAAATATCAATAATCGGACGGGCATTGAAACGGCTCTCCTCCCTATTCAATTTTACTTTCTATTTATGCATTCCCGATACATTTCACTTTTTAATTCTAACTCGTCCTGAAACATTTTTTTCACGCTTCTTACTATATCTGCTACTTTGTTATTCATACTGTTTTTGCTTGGTCTCATCAGTAACGTTTAACAATGTTCCGAAACTCTCACAAATAGACACGGAGATATTAACCAGTGTTTTGAAATTTATCACTGGTTTTCTTCTGCAGTACTAATGCTGATCTTTGAAAATTCCGGTCTTGTTACGTGGTCAGTCTCACTCAATATATTTTGTGACTCTACCGGTCAATGAACTACTTCTGCGGCTGTGTACGTCAGGTGTCATATTCATGAGTAATAGTGTGTTGCTAAATTCTCAGAACGTTGCGAAATGTTTATTGTCTCTCTGTCTTTGCCAGAACATTCATTATTAACTTTCTTCTGCTCTGCGTGCCACTCTACATTCACTTGCCTCATACATCAGAATAACATCATTTTCATAAAGGGATGCGCTAAGCATATGCCGTGGACACACCTTTCCCTGCCACTCTAGGACATCGACTGGTTCCGAACATTTCCAGTAACTGAAGTCCTCTTCCACGATGATCACTGGCTGGGTGGATCATTAAAAGCGGGCGTTTGACGTAAGCATAATGAGGCGCATAGTGGGCCAGCTCACCTCAAAACAGAGCAGAAAAAAATGTGTGTCCCGAGTTTAGGCCCGCGAAACCTTATGTACATTGAACTATTGCATATCTGCCCATTGCTGCGGTGTCATTTCAGTCTCAAGTCGGTACCGCATGTGTCGTGACAGTTGACGGTCAACACTGAATCGGACAACGACACACATTCTCAGACATTGTTTGTATGGGCTGTTAAATATCTGATACCGATACTGTGTAGTTATCAGGATGAAATAAGATGTGTAGCGCTACAGAAGGTACGTCTGTGGATTTATGACGGCTGCAATGCCGTATATCGACTTAAAATTAAATTGCAGCCGATATTATCCGGAATCGTTGGCTACAAAATTTCCTCTGCGTGGTTCGATTTTTGTAAATGGCTGTCCTAGTACGTTAATAGCATAGTCAATGAGTTCAAATGTATTTGCGTGCGCATATTTGCACGTTTTTAGTGGACGGTCATCTTTCTATCGTGCGGCAGTGCCACATTGTAAAAATTGGTCCCTTTTATTACAGTTATCTCATAAATCGATAGCAGCATGAAAAATGTCATTAGAGTTTTCTGTAGAACTCTGGGTGAGCTATTCGGAACTGCAATCATAATTTTTTTCGGAAATTGGCAAATAATTTTTAATAAAATTAAAATTTCTTCGAGTAATCTGAGTAGTATTGTTTTTTTCTCGAATGGTGCCGAACTATTCAAATTTTATACAGAGATTTCTAGAAGTAAAACATATCAATCAAGTATTATGAAAAAAGCTATATTTTTCGAAAATAATAATTCCCGACGCCGATATCAGTCCTCATAGTTTTCATGCACTCATATGCTATAATCAAACCTGACCCGTTACCGATTGTCAGGCAATCTGAAGATGCACAGGAAGCTTGGAATAAAAAGTCCCAGCGTTATCAAGGCGATTTTACACATCAGTATTCCCGTGAGCAAGCGATCCATGTCGTATTTATCGGCTTCTTTCATCTTCGGATATATCTATCTCAGGAGTCCAGAATGAGATAGACAAATGACACCTGTGGTAAAAGATCTGATTTTCGAACCGTCTCCTAGTGTATAATCCGACAGCAATCATTCTGAAAGTAATAATGACACAAGCGACGAATGTGACTATGATTTCGATTAAGAAGTGTGAAATATTGAATAAAACATTTCATTATGGCAATTTCAGCTTATTTGTCATCAGCGATCTCACAGAACTTTACACTCGAATTTTTACTCGAATACGCTAAATTTCTGATCCGCCAAATTGGATCTGCCATTTTTAATTTTATAGTTCCGACATCTGATTCCTAATCAGCGACCCAAATAATCCAAAAAAATGTGTTTTGTAGGATTTCATATTCATGTCCAGATTTTGAAGCGAGTTGGCCTTCTGTTCGGTGCCAAAATTCGGGGATTTAACTGATTCGTTTCGAATTAATACACATTTGCGAATTATTGCTGGTAAATATTATGTTCACAGACGTAGGTTTCATTTATGTTACGTCAAATTTCACTTACCTTCAAGACAATATAGCACCACGCAGAGGAAACTCGAGACTGCTGGGGTCAACACGAATAACCTGAATACACTGATAATCCGAAATTTACTGCTATTTTTTGTATTTACAAACACGCTGCATGTAAAATTTGAAACTTCACTGCAGTGCTGTTCTGTATTATTCATTAGAAACTGACATTTTGGTAAGAAAAATGCTCATAAATTCCAATGTATTTTGTATTGCTGATTTTTAGTTTACTTTCTTAGCTGCTCAAATTCCAATTCGTAGGCGTCGCTGTTTAACAATCTCTAGCATGTTTGTGTCAGCTACGTTTTCACAAACAGGAATCTGTTTTCTAAGCAAAAATATTTGGTGTAATTATGACAGAGAACATCAGGACTCTCTTTATCAGCTAGTAGCCTAATTATACACGGATACTCCGCACCCGAGAAGTCGAGAGTTCGCTGTACTCTTATCTTGTGATGATTCAGTGACTTTTTTTAAAATATTACACGCTATCTTAATCATATTATGCTCGAATTTTCGAGTCACTGCTACGTGTTATTTCTAAAGAGATACGACTCACCTAATTCTTGACCATTCTGCGACCGACGATCTTTTTCGTCGGACCTCTCCTCCACTGCTTAAACCGCACCGATTTTAGCCCCAGCTGACGAGTTTCTGATACCAGAAGTAATAAATTTCTTCTGCTTTTGACATACCTCCGATAGTTAACAATATATTAATAATATAACTTTCCTCCTCCTTCTTCTGCTTGGTTAGGACCCTTCAGGATCACTTGTGGCTTGTTCTGCACGCCTTCTTTCTTCCCAATACCTCTTCATTCTGTCTCTTCTGCTGTTTATTCCTTCTTCTGTTAACACAACTTTGGTTTTGATGTCCGGCCACCTGTGATCATCCACCAACCCTTTATACTGTCCTGTATACTGTCCTGTACTACTGCCTACAGATTCCTTTCTTTTATTCCTACAGCCTTACAGTCATATCTGACTTCCTTCACCCAGTTGTTTCCGGTCCGACATGTTGCACTCCAAATCTTCTTACAAGGGAACCTCTCCATCGCACCCCCCTCAGATTTAGTTATAAGTTGGCACAGTGGATAGGCCTTGAAAAACTGAACGCAGATCAATCGAGAAAACAGGAAGAAGTCGTGTGGATCTATGAAAAAAAGGAAAATATACAAACTGAGTGGTCCATACGAAGATAAGCAACATCAAGGATAGTCTGCGCTCAGGAGCGCCGTGCTCCCGTGGTCCCTTGGTTAGCGTGAGCAACTACGGAAAGAGAAGTCCTTGGTTCAAGTATTCCCTCGTGTGAAAAGCTTAATTTTTTATACAGCCTATACAGGGCAGAAGGAACATTCATTCTACAATTTTAGTGTGGGAGTAGACGTGATTACCATTCCTCCAGGTTGTACACCTCTTGTGCAACCGTTAGATGTGTTTGGTTTTCGGGACGTGAAATACTTTGTGAAAAGATTCTATGATTTTACGAAGCTGCACAGGAGCACAAAGCAGTATTGTTTACGTGATCGTGTGTCAATTATCAAAGTTCAGGCACTCACATATAATCAACTTCGCTCTCCAAAAGTCCAGGACGTGTTCAGATTTGCTTGGACATATGCACGATTTAGAGGTCTATACACGGAAAAATTTGAAAACGTTAAAAACATATGTTTTGACAGAGCACAGGGAAAACTGTACGACTGTGAAACTGTTGCATTCATTTGTTGCAGTTTATGTGCCAAACTCTTATGTTTTCATCACTTTTCGGGAGTGATTATCACATCCACAAGAAAACCTAAATCGGGCAAGGTAGAATAATCTTTTTACCCATTCGCCAAGTGTACAAGTTAGGTGGGTCGACAACATGTTCCTGTCATGTGACGCACATGCCTTCACCAGTGTCGTATAGAATATATCAGACCTGTTTTCCTGTGGAGGAATCGGTTGACCTATGACCTTGCGATCACATGTTTTCGGTTCCCATTGGAGAGGCACGTCCTTTCGTCTACTAACCGCACGGTTATGCGGTGCGGTCGCAAAACACAGACACTAAACTTATTACAGTGAACAGAGATGTCAATGAACGAACGGACAAATCAGAACATTGCGAAAATAAAGAAAGTAAACTTTTCAGTCGAGGAAAGACTTGAACCACGGACCTTTCGTTCCATAGTCGCTCACGCTAACCACGGCACCACGGCGCTCCTGAATCGAGACTATTCTTGATGTTACTTATGTTCGCTTGGACTACTCAGTTTGTATATTTTGCTTTTCTTGTCATAGTTCCACACGACTTCTTCCTGTTTTCTCGATTGATCTGTGTTCAGTTTTTCAAGGTCTATCAACTCTGCCAACTTATAACTAAATCTTAGGGGGGGGGGGGGGGGGGGGTGCGATGGAGAGGTTCCCTTGTTAGGCAACCTCTCCTCGTTCATCCTCATAATGTACCCAACAAATCGTAACCTCCTCTTTAGTATCTCGCTCATATGGGTTCAATATGTTCATACAGTTCCTGTCGTGTTCTGTGTATCCAGATATCCTCATGTTTAGTGGTGCCCCATACGTCTCTCAAGATTTTCCGCTCCTCCTTCAACTGTATACAAGCTCTCTTGCCAAGTGTGATCTTTTCTGATGCATACAGAGCAGCATTTACTTTAGTTGCTGTGTAATGTCGCTCTGTGGCATTCCGTGACAGATATTTCTTCCCATATGTTGTTTCCACCGCATATTGAGCCCTGTGCAAAAGCTGTGCCTATCTACTGCTCTGTATGCGACCAGTTATTGTCACCCCAAATAACAAAAATTGTTGATCTTTTCAAGCACTTGGCCATCTATCTTCCAGTCAGAATCAGTTTTCAACATCTTGGTCTTATATACAATCTTTTCTGCTGTTTCGGCTAGATTTTTTAGTGCTGTCTTTGCCTCTTCTTCTGTCTCTTTTAAGACTGCCATGTCATCTGCGAATGCCAGGCAGTCCACTGTTGCATTATGTTTGACGTTGTACTCTATTTGCACACCTTTGATCTTCCTGTTACTATTTAGTTGTCTCCACTGTCTCACTACTTCATCCGAAACAGGTTAAATAAAATTGGTGACAGTCCATCCCCTTGCCGTACTCCTGTTTTTATTTCGAAGCTGTCTGACAGCGTACTGCGCTGCCTGACCCCGGAAGTTGTGTCGCTTAACGTTTCCTTTATTAATGCATGTGTTGTAGCATCCAGTCCTCTAACACATGAGGCAGAGTACTTCTGTCAACTGAATATTAGGCCTTTCGGAAGTCCCCAAATGTCACTATTATCTCTTTTTCTTTCCTGTGTCCATTATCCTTTTTATTCCAAATATCTGTTCTGCACGGTTGCTCCCTTTTTTAAAGCCACACTGGTACTCTCCTATTGTCGGCCCCAGTTGCTCTTCAACTCTGTTCGGCAAGATTATCGACAAAACCTGTTTAAGAGGGAGATGCCCCTGTAGGTATCCAGTACTTCCCCTTTCTTGTGTAGTGGTATCATAATGTCTTCTTCCCAGTCCAGATATCGATTATACCTCTTTCTATTCCAGACCCACCCCACTTTATCTCTTCAGCACAGATACCATCATTGCCTGAAGCCTAGTTGTTTTTGAGATTTTCAATTACCTCTGCTACTTCTGCTCTGGAGTGTGCATGTCTAGAATATCCTGCCTTTCGTCCCTAGAGTGTAAGTGTGCACATTTCCCTGTCGGTGCTTCTGCATTCAGCAAATCCCAAAAATAGCCATTTCCTCGCACACATGTTTACTGTCAACTTTTATTGTGCCATCTTGTCCTATTACGAAGAATTCTTTTGCCTCGAAGCCTTTAATTCTGCTCTTCACTTCTCTGAAAAAGACTCGTGAGTTGTGTTTCTTGAAGGCTGTGTTTGCTTCATCAAGTTTCTGTTTCCATCTACTTCTCTTATAACTTTTAATAATATAACTAATAACATAAGTAAGAAGGATAACAAACAATTTTAATTGACCTTGTGTAAAGAAGTAACTTGTGTCCAAGTATCTGTAGATGTAAATGATAATAGTACTCACAGTAGAGCTCCTTTTGAAGTAGGTATATTATTTTCAAGCATTTGCAGAGTGTTTCCGCATTAGCGAAATACTTCATCATTTGCTCAACTGCCCTGCTACGCCTAATACTTCATAGCACTCTTCCTAGCGTACTCTCAACACACGGTCTACTACAATAAACGATTATTACGGTGCAACATTCTGCAGTCTCTTCGGCGTTTTATCTTATCTTGCTGTTCTATTTAAGTAGTCGGTCATATCAGGCAGCAGCATTCTAGGGGCTATAACGGCTGGAGAAATCAATGAGTGTGTTCTCTAGGATCTTCGACTTTCCATTTAACATTTAACATTTGAGTCGTGTGGTCACAGATTACATCCGTACATAACCTTCAGTCAAATGATCACGATTAGCAAGATACAAGGAATACTCTGACCTGTGGGAATATGTCAACACTAGCTTCGCTGATATTTAAAAGTAAGGAAAATTTCAGGACGTCTAGACTGGGCGTCAAATTGAGTAACACGATTCCCAAGTTTTGGCTTTTTTCTTAGTGATGCGGTTACACAGTTCAGTGTCAAGGGTAGTAGGATAATGGGGCTCTCACCCTAATTTTGATATGAAACTGATTTGTAAATTAATTAAATTTACCAATTCATTGCCCTCACCCTCATACCACCCCAACCACTCCCACCCCTACCTCCACTCCCATCTCCAGCCCAAGAACGTCACGTGTTTTTCTGAGCCTGCACGTGGGTTGGTTCAAATGGCTCTGAGCACTATGGGACTTCATATCTTAGTTCATCAGTCCCCTAGGACTTAGAACTACTTAAACCTAACTAACCTAAGGACATCACACGCACCCATGCCCGAGGCAGGATTCGAACCTGCGTCCGTAGCAGTGGCGCGGTTCCGGACTGACGCACCTTGAACCGCTCGGCCACAGCGGCCGGCCTGCACGTGGGCCCCTGCCTCTGATATCGTAAGCTCCTTGTAAACTTTCACCACCTTTCATGAATTTCCATACTGTTAAACTGCCCAAAACAAAGAGTTTGACGAGACAATGGAAATACAAGAGGCTCTGAGCACTATGGGACTTAACATCTATGGTCATCAGTCCCCTAGAACTTAGAACTACTTAAACCTAACTAATCTAAAGACAGCACACAACACCCAGCCATCACGAGGCAGAGAAAATCTCTGACCCCGCCGGGAATCGAACCCGAGATCCCGGGAGTGGGAAGCGAGATCGCTACCGCACGACCACGAGATGAGGGCATGGAAATACAGTGTGTCTGTTTCAGTGAGAGATATAACGTAGCTACACCAAGAAGGTATATAAAAAAAACGCTGAAGATCGACTTGGCACATAACTCACGTTATTGTGCAACTTGTTCAAATATAACATAACCATTTTTCATACAACGTCTCCTCTGGGGAGGACTTCTCTCTTTAATCTGTTTCATAAATATCCTTTTTACTCACCTAACCGTCAGAGTACTTAGACCAAATGAACGACAACCTAGGTCCATGATGAATCAGTACTCTAAACTCTCCCTAGAGGTCATACGAAAATAATACTGAATGATGCCAATGAATTTATTCCAGAATGTCATCACAACTCCATTGTTCGGGTCTGCAGGCAAACTGCAACAGCAAAACATCTACTTTTCTGTAATGCTCAGCACTGATGATGTTGGTCAGTCGAATGATATAATATCTTCAATCTACCAACAATGTTACATTATGTTGAGCAACTTGATACAGCTTCACTGAAAATATTCACTAGGCTCAATAACTGAAAAGACACCATTTAATTGAACGGTGGAAAGCTTTTGGTCTAACAAGGGGAAGGCCTCAGACACGGTCAACCGATTCGGCTCAAATTTGGCAGGTCGGTAGTTTAGAGCCTAAAACGAAGGATTCCAAGATATTTTGGGTCAACACCCCCGCAATATTGAGAAAATCGCCCCTAAAGGTTATGACGAGCAATCGACCCAAAATTGAAGGGATCGATAAAGAATTGTAAATAGAGCATTTTTCATCATCAGGTATGGGGCCCGCAAACGCAAACTTTTCCAGAAATCGAGGAAAGAAACGAGTACAACTCTCGCTTCTGTACGCACATGGTAAACGTTTTTCGACGACAGTGCCGATAGCGCAGCGGCCAAGGTAACTGGCTGGGAATCGAAAACCCGGGTTAGAATCTCGAAGAAACCTAGCGGATGTTATTCTTTTCGTTTGTATTTTTCCATATCTCAATTGATAGGGATAGGAGGCTTAATAAAGTAATTAAATCAATAAGGAATGATAATAATAAGGTAGGTAAACTAATTTTCCAAACGCCGTGAGTTTGCTTGTTTACAGCGAGGCACGGGACAGAATGCACGCGGGGAGAGTTATGTTGTCCAGGTTGCCTCTTGTAATATCATAGTTGTGCACCTGGAAGAATGAAGGTGTCCAGCACGAGCCTAATAGAAGTCAATCGGAAAGAATTGTTTTCCGTCATTAGGCTGCCTCGAACCTCGCGGACACATGTAGTGATTTTTCCATCGTTAATGAAATACGTTTTGTGAATGAATACAGTGTTCTTCCGTAAGTAACATGTGACGAGTACTGTATGTTCTTTGTAGTAATTAGATCGCCTGTTTATGCCGTAGTAACTAGTTATCGTTTGCTGTGTCACATCTTTCAGGTGCCTAATCTGAATAATGGAGGATGTACACCCTTCGACTAACGCTGTAATATATAGCTGGTAGCCTGTCAGACGATGACAAGCGGAAAGTTACCGACGATGTGGAAATTTGCCTACCTCAATATTATCATTCCTTATTGATTTACTTACCTTATTGACCCTCCTATCCCTATCAAGTGTGATATGGAAAAATACAAACGAAAATATGAACTTCTGTAGGTTTCTTCGAGATTCAAACCCGGGCTCTCCAAATCCCATACAATTACCTTGGCCGTTGCGCTATTTTTTTATTGTTCTTGTTTTGTTCGATTCATTTTTTCGGTGCGGATGTCCCATGACACCCGTTCAAGTTCAGTGTTGAGCCGTTGACTCAGTTTTTTATTACAGAAGGCAGCTGACCCTCTGACCGAACACGCTGAGCTACCGTGCCGTCGACTACCGCTGCTGTCGGTGAAAAGCGTTTATCGTGTGGGTACAGAAGCGGCAGTTGTAAAAGTATCTTACCTCGATTTATGGAAAAGTATGTGTTTTCGGACCCCATACCTGAAGATGAAAAATGCTCTATTTACAATTATCTGTCTACCCCGCCAATTCTGAGTCGATTCCTCGTCATAAACTTTAGGGGTGATTTTCGCAAAAACGCGGGGGTATTGACCCAAAATATCTTAGATTCCTTCGTTTTAGGTTGTACACAAGCGACCTGCCAAATTTGAGCGGAATCGGTTGACCGTGACTGAGGCCTTCCCCTTGTAAGTATCTATCATAGAATTTTGTGCTAATAAACTTAAAATAACTATTCCTTTAAAGAAACACTGAAATAAATGCTAATATCAAGAGCGCAGCTGTGTTTGTGGTACCTCTGATTTACCCCACATTTGTGTGTGTATCGTCATCGTTACAAGAACGGGCTTAATTAGGTGTCTGATAACAGCACGGTAATGTACGGAGATTACTCTGTTAATGAGTGTGCCGGTTCAGATCGTAGAGAATTACCTGTGTCAACTGCCGTGTCAGCGCGTTATCAGCTTCAATAACCCGTCATCAAACCCCACAGGCTTGTCTGCTGGCAAGCGCCTGTTTACAGTTACCACTCCAGCACTCGACATCTGCGCGCTGTATCATGTAGCTGCGAGAATTAATACTACGTCGTATAGTCGTATTTATTGGTTAATAAAACTGCAGCGAGCAGAAGAAATGATTCGCCGTCCTGTAGTTATATGAATGCGAAGTCATGAGCGGCGAAATGTTTTTCTTTCTTTTTATTGCGATTTGGTCCCTGCCATCCATTTTCGACTGCCGCTATTTATCCGAAACTCACAGAAAGTTAGCTTGGCAATTTTATGTTATGCGTGTAAGTTTAGGAAAGAGCGCGGATGGTGGGGGGGGGGGGGGGGGAGAATCAGGGGAAGTCAAACGTTCCGTTGAATTAACTGAAGTCAGACACTTCATCATGTAGAGGAGGTAGCCGACAGCCACTTTGGTCTGATTAATGAACTACCCTTGCATTCACATTAAATGACTCAGAGAAACCGCGAAAACCTACATGAGGAAGGCCCAGCAAAGCAGTTCATTGAGATCTGCCAAGACGAAAACTTTCTTGATCCAGAAAAAGGTGGATCGGTATAGAAAGATGACAACTTCTGAAACGAACGAAGTCTCTTCTTCCCAACCCTACGCCCTGTTCTGCGCTCATAGGCAGCACACCGCACCTGGTACACGGCTCTCGGGGACCATAGCGCAGCTACGAACTTGAGGATGTGCTTATAACAGTCCGAAACCAGTCGTGTGAAATATAAAGTAATTTACAACTGAAGTGGTAGTTTGGACCTCTGCTGTAATGCTCAGTTGCGGATGTTCTTCCAACAGGATTGTTTGGCCTAATTAAACTTTAGAATGAAAAACAATTTTCTTTGAAAAACATTGTTTTTAAAATGATGAAAGATAATTGATGTTTAGTTTGTGTATGTGTGTGTGTGTGTGTGTGTGTGTGTGTGTGTGTGTGTGTGTGTGCGTGTGTATGTGTGTGTGTGTGTGTGTGTGTGTGTGTGTGCTTTGTGTGTGTGTGCTACATGAATGATGAAGCAATTCCGGCTTCCACTATTATCACAGATACCAAGGAAGACCAGGAGAATGTTTCCCATAGCACAATAAGGCTTCAACCAGCCTATGTCCGAGGCGCGCTGCACGTTTCGATAAGCCGTTCACCTCAGTGACGGCGTTTGAGAAGACGAACATCAACATAGTGTAGCCAAAAATGTGATTCACCAAGAGAAACGACACGTTTCCACTGACCGACGGTCGAATCCCGATGGCCCCGTGGCTACTGCAATCGTATTTGAGGATGTAGTTGGGTTAACACTTAACACGCAGGACTGATCTGCTGAGGACCTCCATGTTCGACAACGTACGATGAACGGAGCGCTCCGTAACACTTGTGCGTGCACCAGCATTTTGCTCTTTCGGCAGACGTGGCACAGATCTATCCTACTTTACAAACCCCAAGTTCTGTGAAGAGTCGTGGACGTCCAACCATTTAGCGCCTAGTGGTAGTTTCATTGTCCTTCTACTTCTTACCGTAGATGCTCACGACAGTAGCACGTGAACATTCGACCAGCTTCGTCGTTTTCGGGATATTCGTTCACAGGCTCTGCATAATAATAATAATCCGCTCTTTTCTCAAAGTCGTGTATCTCAATGAATTTCCAATTCGCAGCCCATACCTTCTCAGGGTGTTCCTACGTCTATGTCTGCTCCGCTTACATATCTTTACTGTGTCACGTGACCGCAACGTTACTAGTTGGTATCCAAGGTCGCGATGGGCAGTGGTAATAATATTTTGGCTTTTCAGTGTATAATGATGGTAGTAACATTTACTTAACTGGAGTAATGAGTGTATCAAACTAAAAACAAATAAATAATTTTCAAAAATAATAACATAGGAGTCAGTCACTCCTTTTATCTGCTGATGGTATGCTTCTGTGCAAATAGCGCGTGGTGCCTGCTATTTTGCATTCAGAATCGGTGTTAAGCTCACCAGCTGTAAATAAGGGCACATTATGTCGCATCTTGTACGTTAAAAGTCAGTGAACTTCAAAATGTGACAACAGGTGCTCTTTGCGTGCAGAGTACTGAGGTAATTCCAAGACAAGAAGATGCCTTTTTGGGGCGTAACTTTAGGCAACAGTTGTAAAACGCAGATAAGTAACGAAAATCGCCGTCATAAGGAAGTGATTGCAGAGGAAAAAGAGGGAAAGTATGAGAAGAAGAAAATTAATTCCAAAAGAAGTGTGTGTGTGTGTGTGTGTGTGTGTGTGTGTGTGTGTGTGTGTGTGAGAGAGAGAGAGAGAGAGAGAGAGAGAGAGAGAGAGAACTGTTTCGTTGATGGATCAAAATGTAAAGATAAAGTGGCGGAGAGATGGAGAAGATGAATAAATATAGAAGACTTTGTAAAAGACGAAATTGATTTCTAGAAAGCTATAATTACGGTGGATTCTTCTTTTACTGTTAAATCTCTATCCAAAAAGTAAAGGAACGAGTTGAACCTGATTAAATCAAATTTCTTGATCTAAATATTCAAACTACGACTCTTCTTTAAGAGTAAATTAATTTTAACGGTACCATACGGCCCCTTAATATTTTTTTAACACGATCATCTCTTGCAGAGGTTCACCCGGTGTTTTTGAGTGATTAGGTGATTAGGTAGATGACTGAAAGTACATGAGCTATAATCTGTGCTTGATTATGTCTGCGCACTGGATTCACTCACGTGATAAACGCGTTTCTCAGTGTTAGTTCCTGGCAACCAGTGATGATAAAGAGGGAGGGTTGAGGGTACAGGTGAGTTGAAAGTGAATTGTCTTTACAGATTCCTGCTTCACCACATACAAACTTTTGGTATGAAATAATACTTTCCAGCTCATAATTATCCACCACCGTCAAATTCCATGTCGTTTGGTATACAAATAATCAGTGGTGTTACATGAATCAGTGAGTAATGTAAATTAATTTCCGAAAATTTCGAGTGGTATACACGCTAATGAAAGCAGCAATTCTTGAGTGATTTTACTGTCACAGTATGGGGTCAGGGAGTTGCACTATGGAATCGTGGTACACATTACTGGCTCCTGTAAGTTAACTGTAAATTTTCAGCTCTTGCTTAGCGGAAGAATCAACACATCCTGTTCCTCCAGTCCCCTAAAGGCAACAAGTTTGAAAACTGTGCACACTGTATTTCGGTGACAGGCGTTGCCATCTTGGGGAGGTATTCTGGCCAGAAACACCTTGCGCGCGAGGACGCAAGTTCAATCTTTAGTAAGGCTCATTTGAAAATATTGTGTTAACAATTATGACAGGAGAAATATTATCTGCTAGCGACTCACCATGTACTTCAGGAGAGAGACAGAAAATGAGTGTCCGGGAGGTGCAGAGATCAAAGTTATATGACATGTGTGTATTATACTTCACAAAATACACATAGTCGACATTCAAGAAATGTTGAAAACAAAGCATTAACTTGCGTCATGAACACCGAATGAACACTAAGGTTAGCACCTTAGAGGGCAAACTTCATGGGCGTTACAATCCTTGCGTTCAGCTAGGTATCCTTTCTTAAGGGAGGATGTAACGGAAAACGTACACACTTATTTAAAAAATCATTACAGCCATATTTATTAATGTACAAATCTAAAATTTTGTATGTGCACAGAAAAAGAACTATGTTTTAAGGGAAAAATATAGTAAAATATACAGGAGTAATATTTTGCCATAAATTGGAATTTTTAATTTTTATTGAATTTTTTATAAAAAGTCATACCTCAAATTCCGACAATGCAATTAACCTGAAAATTGTATTGTAGTGTCCTGAGAAGCTTATAAGACCACTGAACTACAGTTATTAATTTATCGTACAAATTGTATCATTAACAGAGTTTTTAAATTTACACATCCAACATTAACTTTTTCTGCATACTATCGTCTAAAAATCAAAATGTAATTGCAGAATTTCGTATTTTTTAGTTCCGCGGAGACAGTAACACGTTTCGAACAGTTCCTGAAAATTTTATAGCATTAGCGCATATACGTTTTGAGAAAAGGCTTCTAATGACGTAAAAAATATAAAACAAGGAAAATGAGGTACAACGATTTTCTTCTCATACATCTACATGTACTAAGCTCACCTCAATTTTAAAATCCTTCATAATGATGCCCCTCATCCTCTAGGTTTGTCTCCTCTCGTCTTAGAATCTGCCTGGCCTGTATTTCCAGGTAAGACACTGATCTGTTAGCTTTCTTGACCCTGGTGTAAAATGCTTTTGCTGTAAACCCACCAGGATCTCTTCCAGCTCTCTTCAGCACTTCAACTCTACCATTATTTCCGTTATTGTAACATAAAACTGCATCATAGACACCTATTTTGAGTACTTCAAGTCCAAAGAATGTCCTTTTTCAGCATCTAATCTAAATTAAATTATTGGGGTTTTCATTTGCATTTTGTGTCTTTCCGTGAAGACACTTCCTCAATAAATCAGGGTTTGCAAGAAACCTGAATGTGGGCTTAATGAGTGTTTATGTGAATACGTGCCATTTCTGTTGTTGAACTTACACCAATCATCTTTCGGACACAGATTGTGTACTACTGTTTGGTCAGTGGATAGTTTCTGGGAGAAAATTGTCCACAGAGCATGCCTCATTGCCTCTAAATTACGTGTTCTTTCCTGATAGTTCACCCATAATATAACTGAAGAGAATCAATTTCTTTCAGAGTAAGCCTTTTCCTCCTAGTGGTTTTCCATCCTCAAGTACTTCACCTTTCTTCTCTTTCAGGAAGCGACGATTCCTACCACCAAACCTCTTTTGGATGTAGCCAGCATATTCCAACTTTTCTATTGTTTTATTGTACGGATTTTTATCTATTGTTGTTTTGAACGAAGAGGGGCCCCATCACCGAGGTATTTAGTATATCTATCTCCGTACTAGTTAACATATCTGGAGAATATTCTCACAACTACTTCAGCCTCCATGCCCCCACTTGAGCCACCATAATTTTTAGAGCATGCTACTGCATGCTTTTCTTGCCGCAGTTTCTCACTGTCTTCATTGTCGGAAATTTTCCTTGTTGCACACTGGTGGCAGTATTTAGACATAATTTCTACATCTAAAACTTTACCTGAGTCAATGTCAGTAAGAGATACAACTCCATACAGAGATGTGTGACACCTTTTCATCCATGTTCCATCTACAGACACACACAGATCAGTAACATTTGTAGGAGATTCATTGTCATGAATATCTGCCCCAGGATCTATTTCTTTTTTGTTTATTTCCACCAATTCCTCCATTGCTTTCTTCATACAAACTTTGGCAGTAACGCATACAGCATCAGACATTTCTTTATTTATTTTTTCAAACTTTGCACAAGGTGGAGGCTTGTTCAGAAAACCACACAATAAATTACATCCTTCCCTGCCCTTTCCAAGACATCTCAGTGCATATGCTAACCTAAAATTGCTTTCAAAGCTAGCAGTATAAGTTTGTTTGAAGGAGGAAAATGAAAATTCATAGCTACACGAATTACAAATTAATTTAAGGTCACAAACTTTTCCCACTCTTCTTTCCTCAACAACAATCATGTAATCTGTATTTTTACACCCAACACATGGACAAGAAAACTTTATAGGCTGGCAGAGAAGTTCTAAGTCAATAAGTCTGAATGCAGTGGAATCCATATCAACATCATTCATGCATCTGCACAGTTCTACTGTCCCAAATTTTGAAGCTGATGCTGAAAGCTTATTGTTGTCCATTTCGAGCTGCTTCCTCTTTTTTGTTCGTAAACCGATTTCCACGAAACCTCCGTTTCCTAAAGACAGTTTTTCCATCACCCATTATGCATAAATTTTGACTTCCACTTAAAAGTTTGCCAATTCAATCTTCCCCTTATTAATATGTGTTAGTATTGTCAAAACGTAAATAAACCTCATGCAAGAAAGTTTTCAAGCAAAGATATAGATGTCAGCTAGAGATATAGACGTCAGCAGAGGATATCGAAAGAAAACAGTCTTCACACTGACAAAAATTCCGCTGAAGCAAGCAGTTTCCCAAATGTCGGAAAAGGTGGAAATGGCAGCAGAGTTAATCAGTTTACCAATTTAAAGGCATTTCTAAGGCCGCTATCACGATAAAATTCACGCAAATACTTAGATTAAACTGTATAGATCAAGAAAATAATATTTTTGAAAAATTGATTTTTGGACCAAAATCCTTATATCCTCCCTTAAAGAATGCATATGGAATCATATTTGTGTCACGGGCTGAGAAATGATGGAATGTGATAGCAGTCGGTCGTGTAGATTATCGTGAAACTGGCTGTCCTTCAAGGCATAGCTGGAGATTGTGCGATAATATGTTTTATAGGTATGGAAAAAACAAATCTGCAGAAACAGAATTTTTTAGGTGATTCCACGCGCTATGAACTGCCATGTCACACAGTGTACAGGATGGATAGTTTTCTGTAAACGAGTATGGTTTTTGTAAGCAGACCAAGAATCAAACAAAAGTAAGTTATTTTGACCATCTATTTGTCAAAAGCAGTACTCATATCATAGTTGTAGTTCTCTTACGTCCATTTTCGGACGTGTCAAGTAAATATTTCCCACGGCCCTTGCAAGATTACGCACATGAGAAAGATTCGTAAGGGGCGAGCACCTCCAAATCCCCGCAGCACAGTGAATAAGTTTCCAGCCAATTAACCATCATGATTAACAGTCAGAATAAGCGGTACGAATGCGTTAAGACATTGATGTTAGCTGATGTTGATACAGATCACTTGGCATCTCTAATTTCCAGGATGCCTTTCATGTGAATTTCCTTTTCAAATCCCGATTGGTCGGAGTTGAAAACAGATTCCTTACTGAACGACTGGACCCGTCTGTTTATCTCTCTACAAACTTTCGGGCCGATTCCGCAGTTCTGTGGCATCTTCAAGTTGACCCTTTATTTGAAATTTCGTTGTGTTACGTCTTACAGTTCTGTAGCACTGTTTGAAGCTCTGCAGCTATCCACCGTTTCCCTTGAAATTACGTAACGTATGTCGCACGCAGTTTGATGTAGGTCATTATCATGTATATCCTGTAAGATGTATCGACCATCCTTGAAAGGCGCCAACACCAATTTTTTTAATAAGTGTGCCTTGTCCTCCTTTGAAGATCCGTAGTTTTTCTTATGCACTACACCACCACATTGCTACGGACTTATTCAAAATCTATTCGTAATTGTTATCTTATTATGCTGCGGATGATTTCCCATGTACCAATTACATTTAGTACCCGCTCCTTCGACAACGATTGTCCTTCACCATGTTTCTCTGGAGTTGGGATTTGTGTCTCCGTGGATTCCAAGGATAATGAACTGCAGGGCTCGACACCTCTTTCAAAATCATTATCACTGTTTAAACATTCATCGTCATCATTTTATTCATCAAGTACACTGTCCACATAGTCACTCGTATATGATACCACGCATTCCACTGACTCCTCTTACACAAACGCTAATGTTTCATATGCCACTTCTTTCTCACTCTACGAAATTCCTTGCGCTCCTTTCGAACGAAATTTCAACTTCGGCAGTGTTATTTTAGATATAAAGCAGCTTTCTATCAGCACCACTTGCTCTGTAGCACTGCTGGGAGCAACTCGTCAAGTAAGCACTTCAACTACGCTATGCTCACCATTGGATACCTGCGGTCCCGCCACCTGTTGCCATTAGCAGCCAATATTGTGGTTCCGTAATAAACAACATATGGGCTATCGAATTCCACAAACAACATTGGCCTTTCGTGACCTCGTACTTAGGGGATTCCTTGTGAGTTGGGTGTGAATGCGTGTGCTCGCTGTCTGCACTCTAACAAAACTGCCACAGTCACACTGAAATGGCACATTTAGGCTTTCTCAAGTATAAAGGAGTACTGAAGAACTGTAAAAGGAAATTACGAAAAATACATTACCATTTATCTCAACCTGTAGTAGTAGTCCCAGTCTCCAGTGCGCAGCAGCTCGGCGCCCCTCAGCCTACATGAGGACGTTCTGCATTACCTACTGCTTGTCAAAACTGCAGCACCCAGAAGTTATGGTCTGAATGACTCCAAAATCGGAAGACGTGTAGAACAGTGGAACAATAAGAAGGGATTATGACTACAGACAGATGACGTATACGTAGCCCAGCGACGCCGTTGTCTATATGTCCGGCCAGGCAATGTTACGCCATAATCAATCGGTGCAGAGCCATCAAACGAAGTCAACGTGCAAACACTCATCGGTATCCCTCGCAGACGTCAACGGGAGCCATTTGAAACTCTTACTGATTTAGAACGGAGCAGAATGACTGATATCCAGGAAATAGGTTTGTGGTACTGTAATACTGCTGCTCTTACACAACACAGTGCTTCAACAGTGATGTGTATCTGCATGCAGTGGATATAAGAGGGCCATACACAGCAATAAGTGGGTAATGGACCATACTTTGTGACTACATCACGGAATGACCGTCTTCTTGTCCACATGGCCGTAGCTGACAGAGCAGTTTGTTTCATTTTGGCTCGATGTTAGACCATTGCTGTGTGAGTGGGCATATCTCTGTCGATGGTTCTATGCGGTCTGCTGAGGGGACAGATGGGACACATGCTATTGCGTCAGCTTCCAATGACCAGAAACCACCAGCGTCTCAGACTGAAATGGAGACATCATTAACATACTGAGAGGCAAAATACAGTGTTCTAGGACGAGTCCAGCCAAAGTATGTCATAAAATTAAAAAAGGTTCAGATGTGTGTGAATTCCTAAGGGACTAAACTGCTGATTTGATCGGTCCCTAAACTTGCACACTACTTAAACTAACTTATTCTACGAACAAAACACAGCCGGTCGGGGTGGCCGAGCGGTTCTAGGCGCTACAGACTGATGACCTCAGAAGTTAAGTCCCATAGTGCCCACAGCCATTTTAATAACACACATGACCCATGCCTGAGGGAGAGCTCGAACCTCCGGCGGGAGGGGCCGCGGAGTCCATGACATAGCACCTCAAACCGGGCGGCGTCATACAGCTATGACCGCTTACATGATAGACCCTACCCCGGTGAACAGACTTGCGCAGACAGCGTCGTTGAGCGGCAACCTTATATACTCGTAGTGTGGGAGTTTGAGGTGTCTTTCGGAACAGGGTGCGATGTCGCCACCTATGTATTGAGGACAATCTGAACTCCAATTTCTACACGAGGGAAATTTTAGAACCCAAGATACTGCCGCTCTTGCAGGCAATTCCACGTACCCCATTTCAGCAGAAGAATGACCAGCCACGTACAGCAAGGTAAGTGCAAGCCTTCTTCGAAGAACGACGAGTACCACTGCTTCCCTGGGCTGCACGACCACCTCACATGTCGCCATTGAACACGTATTGTGTGTGATCAGTCCGCGACTTGTTAATTTTGCTTGTCATGAAGCCACTGTGTGTGATTTGTCGACGTAACTACAACGGTTGCCCAGAAAGTAATGCCCCACGTATTTCCTCAACTATTGTTCATTGAACATAATGAGAAATAAACACACAAAAGATTGGTGTGTTATCTACACACCCTATTTTTCCACGAAATCTCCATCTCATTCTATGGCCTTCCTCCAGAGCGAAAGAACGGCGCGTATGCCGTGTCGGTACCAATCCTTGTCCTGGTGGCGGAACCAGCGCTTCACCGTGTGAATCACCTCCTCATCGTCCTCAAAATGGAAATAGGGGAAATGTCTGGTAAAGGAACAGCCAAACGACTGGTCCAGCAGTACGTTTTCCGATGAACGTCGCGGTTGTTGGTGGTCTCACTGAGGTGAGATGCCGCCAGATGGTGGTAGCTTGCTCTGTTGTCACTCATGTTGGACACAGGTAGATGTCAGGTACATACACTTCTTCCCTCCTTGCGTCTGCGTCTCGGAATGACTTGCCACTCCTCAAAAATTTACTTCCTCTTTCTTGTGAAAATTACTCGAATATGACAGTGTCATATTACAACACGTTTTTCAACTTATAAGTCGGTTCAGCGTAGCTAGATAGCAGCAGCTAGCGCCCAAACAAGAATATAGCGATGGTCCATCCATGAAACCTGTGCGTTGATGGCAACATTATCCTGAACAATTGCAAAGATGAGTGTTCAACTACACTACGGATCTCCTGCACAGAACAGATGAAATATGCCACAAGGCAACCTTTCAACTTAAATTTGAAGACTAGGTCTCTGTCAACAAATTTTTCTGTTCTGCTGGAAGACAGATGAAAATGAAACCTGCTGAGTAGTGCTCACCTGCCCGTATAATGCTTAAGAAAGAGATGCCAAAGTGCAAATCATTTTTCGTCTAGTGTTCAGCGAATTACCGCTGCGAGTTCTTCTGAATGAGTCAGTACTGTCAACAACAAATCCCACAATGAAATATCTGTATAAGAATGCACGAGTGAGAATTCCAAAATACCTGAGCAATGGCCTACACAAAATGTTCGCAAACTGACACTACACGTCTGCCTGACAGTTCTTTTCTGGACTAAGAATACTCTTGGTGAGTGCACAAACTATCTCTAGTGATTTGAGCTACATTTTTCTGTATTATGGATAACAGTGACAAATAACAGTCAAATATCGAGTACTGACATTTCGTGCATGAGTTTATAGGGAAAAATGAGAAAAGATGTTACATGAAAAGCTATTAAAAAGCAGTCGACTCACTTTTGATGACTGGTGGTAACCAGTCTCAAAGGTCATCATCACCAAAGGAAGGAGCTTTGACCACTTGAGTGTCACACAGGTTGATTTTCCATTACAGGAGATAGCAAGTTAGTAAACAAAAAAAACATTTTTCCATTTTATTTAGTAAGTTTCAGCATTTTAACAGTGGATAAGTACAAAATAATTCGTACATAAGGAAGCCACTTGTCACACAAACACCTTAAACAATATATTTGTTCAATTTCGGAAGCTGATAAAACTTTTCACTATCTTACATGTTTTAACATACATCGTCACTGGCAGTGAATGTTCCCGACAGCTCGCTTATTACGCTATAATTGTAGTCTGTGAATACAGAAACGAACAAAAAGAACTGAAGTAAGAGTCAGAGCTATAGCACATCTCTGACAGAACCTCCAAAACCATCTGGGTAGGAGTAATGAAATCCGAGCTAATGTAATTTCAGTTTTATATGATTGGCAAATGAAGTATTGTACCAAACATACATCTTCCACGCACTCCTAAAATGTTCTCCTATGTTTGCATTATCTACACTGTGAACAGCAAGTTAAATATTACAGTTTAGGCTAGAGTTTTATAGAGTTAAGGCAATCAAATACAGTGGAAGGCTTAAGACAAATACATTTAGTATCTAACCCTCCAATCTACAGGAGAAACAGAGAAAGCCACCAAATTTCAAAGCGAATGCAAATGAACTGAAAAATGCAGTAATAAATATAACAGCCGAAAAAAAGTGCGGAGGAATAATCCCGGGACAAGACTGAAGCATCAACGTTGCATTTGAAGAAATAATGTGCTAAAAAGTATATGGTGGCAATATATTTTTCTAATACGTGTCGCTTCGAGGACATTTTGCCATTAGTACTGCTTGTCACGTCAAGCTGCACCTTGTTTGGCCTATCAAGGCTGAGATGACCTGGACTGTCCCATCCCAGCACGTGTCACTCATGGGACCGATCACTGATGCGACGTGGTAAGATTACTGAAACTGATATGTATATACATAAAACTGCTTGTAATCGGACAGAACAGCAGAATAGAATCGAATGCCAGTTCTGCGAATTTTCACTAGAACGCAAATGGTGTACCTATTCAGCACTGTGCCAGACTTACCGTTACATAACGTTTCATATTTCAGCTCAGTACGAGTGTCCACAATTCCGTTTCTGTAATCTCCAAACTTTTCTTCTAAGGTCCAGTTACTCAGGTGGTGCCATATGGGGTGTAACAGGCATAAGTCCAGGTACTTTTATATTGGTACCTTAATACAAACACAGGTACTTTTATATTGGTACCTTAATACAAACACACATCAGTGTATCAGTGTGTTGGTCGTTCTACTTTGAGTCGAATAGTCTTCCCACAAACACATCATGAACTTTGCGACCTGATGTTTGCTGCACTGTCATAAAAGCACCACTAACATAAATGGACTACCCCTGTCAGTACAGACTCACCGTTTTGCATCGACGTATCCACACCTCAGCACCAGACTTGCTGCCCAGGCTAAGTGAAATTAACAGAGTGCTCTTGCAAGATGTACTTGTAGGTACTAACCACCCTAAAAATATAAAACTTGTAATGGCTATAATTATTACTCTATAAATGATGTAACGTTGTTCATTAGTTAAGAATAGAAATATGTGCATATAGACCCATTATACAGAGTATGTTCAAATTTGTTATATTAAACCCTCTTGAAACGTCTGGAACTGAGTTAAACAATCTGAATGACACTGCATAAATGTAAGTTTGGCGTCAGTTATAGTTGCCTTAAGAAAAAAAAAGCATAATGATGAAGGAGACAAACTGCAGCAGTCGACGTTTGATGTAGGGGATGGCAGTTAATTTTCAGTGCAAGCAATTGTAAAATATTTAAACAGTTCTGATTTATTCTTTTGTCTCAGATGCACCTTTCTAAATAGATGACATGTTTAGACCACTCATAATAATCTAGATATCACTTCAGTACTTTATAAGAGATTCTCACGCAGCCATGGCAGGTTGTTGACAGAAGCTAACAGGTCTGGAGATGATCCACTCAGATCGAAACGTATTATGCATTTAAAATCCCTCAGGTGCCATTGAATTGTAGATAGGAGTTACTGTTCTCTCGTTCCAAATGTGTTAGATATAGTGATTAATGTAAAGTACTCGTATTTCAGCTAAAGAGGTGTCTATACTCTTCATTGTTTGGTTAAGTGTAAGCTAAACAATTCCTGAAAATTGTTGCATGACTTAAATACCTTGGAGTATGAATGTAAGGAAATTTAAAGTTGAATGCCTAGATAATACTAATCATTTCACGGCCGATGGTGTACTATGATTCAAGGGAAGAATCCAAGAATAAGTAGTTCAGTTGTAAGTGAGTTAATTTAAGAAACCTTTGGTCGACCGATATCTAAGTATTCCTCTTCAGTCTGGAATTCACACCAGTTGCATTGATGAAGGAAACAGAGAATATCCAGAGGAGCACAATGCGTTACTTCACAGTTTCATTGAGCAATGTCGAGAGCCTCACGGAGGTACTCATCAAACTCCAGTGGCAGACGCTAGAAGAGAGGTGTTGTGCTTTACTGTGCAGTTTACCATTTAAATCCCGAAGGCAAAGGGGCAAACCAACATATTAGTTCCTCCTACAAGATCGCAAAAGGACCATGACGATAAATGTAGCTATTCAAACTGGTACAAAAGCTCACGAACAGTCAGTTTTATCTTGCTCCATTCATGCATGAAACGGTAGTAGGGGAAGTAATGGTGGGTTGGGTTGCTTTGGGGGAGGATACAAGACAGCGAGGTCATCGGTCTCATCGGATTAGGAAAGGAAGTTGGCAGTGCCCTTTCGAAGGAACCATCCTGGCATTTGCCTGGAGCGATTTAGGAAAATCACGGAAAACCTAAATCAGAATGGCCAGAATGGGAGTCCAGTGTGCTAGCCACTGCGCCACCTCGCTCGGTAATGGTAGTACATGTAGTATGGCGGATTTCACGGTATAGATGTGAATGTAGAACAAATTTTTATAGAACATAGAAACTGATTCACTATATACAGTGGATGTCCAAAGCACGATTACTTAGGAAGAAGATATGTTTCTAGATCAAGCAGTAGGTGAAGAGAAACCACAATAGATCATACAGTCCAATAGTGGATGAGAAAGGGAGGTGCAGAGCAGCTTCATCCGCATGTGCAACACTCCTTTTATTTCTGTAGACAAGAGGTGGAAGAGCGCGCACGTGGTCAGTGCGGTGCGAGCCTCAGGCACCTGAGGACGTCCTTGTAGCCGAGCTGGCGCGCGAGGCCGGCGGGCGTCCGGCCGGCGGCGTCGGCGACGTCGGGGCTGGCGCCGGCGTGCAGCAGCGCCGCGACGGCGGTGGCGGAGCCCCTGGCGACGGCGCGGTGCAGCGGCGTCTGGCCCTGGTCGTCGCGCGGGTCCGGCGCGGCCCCCGCCGCCAGCAGCAGCCGCGCCACCGGCACGTTGTCGGTGCGCACCGCGTAGTGCAGCGCCGTGGAGCCGCTCGAGTCGGCCGCGTCCAGGTGGGCGCCCGCGTCGACGAGCGCCGCCGTGGTGGCGGGCCGGCCGCGCGCCGCCGCCACGTGCAGCGCGGTGTTGCCGTGCCGGTCGCTGCCGTTGGGGTCGAGGCCCGCGGCCAGCAGCGTGCGCACCACCGTCGCGCTGCCGTTGAGCGTCGCCCAGTGCAGGTGCGGCCACTCGCCAGGCTTCACCACCGTCTTCACGGCCGGCAGCATCTGGCGGACGGCTTCCACGTTGCCCGCCTCAGCTGCGAAGATAACCTTGTGTATTGACCACTGCATGCAGCCATTCAGTTGGAGGGTGCTGTTGGCTGCCGCATGGCCGCACTCCTGGGCCAGGAGCGTGGCCGTCTTTCCGTCGCAGTCCTTGGCGCAGACGTTGGCGCCGTGCTCGAGCAGCAAATGGATGGACGCGATGGCGTCATTCTCGGCCGCGGCATGCAGCGCCGTCCGCCCCCGCAGGTCGGTGGCCTCCACGTCGGCCCCGGCGCCCAGTAGGATCCTGACGGCCGCGTTGCGCCGATTCGAGGCCGCCACGTGCAGCGCCGTCGAGCCGTACGAGTCCAGCATCGCCTCCATCAGCGACGGGTCCACAGACAGTGCGAAGTTCAGCAGGGACACGTACCCCGACTCGCAAGTTGCCCTCAGTATTTGGGCGGCGCTTTCTTTGTTGCGGAGTTTCTTCTTTGTAGTTGTGAGGTCCTGTTGTGCGACTCCAGCTTGTAGCAATAAATCCACCCAATACCAGGCGTTCGTCTCCTCAGCGAACTGCAGTGGCGTCCACTGCAGTACGTCTTCCACCACCGGGTCCTTCTCGGTCATTTTAATTTGGAAGTCTTCCTGACAGCATAAAATTACATAACACACAATGCAGACTGTCACAGCCAGTATTTCAGTCCTTGGCAGTTTTACTGCAAGGGCCAAAGACTGTAGTCTAAGTTTTAGGTTTGAGCCTAACGTTTCGTCTTCCAATGCTTGGCACATCGTCACAGGCTATAAAGAGATAGCAGCTTTTAAATGGAAAAATTTCAGTAACTTGCAGTCTCAGCAGGTGGTGTGATGAAAATATACACACATACAGGGTGCAGGGAAATCCCCATTAGAAACTGCTAGGGCTTGTAGAGTGGACTGAGTACATCATGTTTTGAATTGGAATCAGTGTCCAAAAATATCATCCAGTGTCACAGCGTCAAACTTACAATCGCCTGCTCCAGTAAATATATGTGTACAGGATGAATCATCCACAACTTGCACTACAGATATTGCGGAAATGGGAAGTGTTACTGATATACGGTTTCAACAGAATGAATTGCCATCAGGGGCTCGTATTGTTAGCCAAGAAACACATTGTAATAATACTTACGGGCTTGTGTATTTCTTGAGAACATTGCGACTTACTGGTTAGTTAGTGTGTGACAGTCTAACCAGTAGCTCGTCAGTAAACGATGGAATTTACCAATTCAGCAAAAGCCGACATGCTCACGATGAAGAGTGTAGCAAGAATGCAGTTCGTTCTTCTATGGAGTATGTGACAAGATACACCAAACAACGTCGACCATCTGGACAGTTATTTATCAAGTTCTTCTGCCCGTTACTTGCAAGTGGTAATGTAACACCTAAACAGTGTAACAGAAGAAAACAAGTGACAAGAGGGGAAGTAAATGTTTTTGCTGCTGTTGCAGTTGATCCGCACATTAGTGCCCTCGCAATCGCATGAGGAAGCGGCATGAGTCAGTCAAGTGTCCAATGCTATCTGCATTGACATAGGTTCCATCCCAGTCACATTTCTCTCCATCAAGAGTTTCAAGGAAACGATTACCAGATCTATGTTAACTTCAGTATGTGGGCGTCAAGACAGAATACTCCAGATGTATCATGTATCTTGTTTAGTGATGAAACCACATTTACCAATCAGGACCATGTAAACCGCTCAAACAAGCACTATTGGTCTGGTGACAATACCCATTGGCTATGTCAGGTGGAACGTCAGCGTCCATGGAGTGTAAATGTGTAGTGTGGGATACTGAACCATCAGCTCATAGGCCCATTTGTCATAGACGGAACACTAAACGCGCATAAGTATCAGTCTCCTAACAGATTATCTTCCACAGATGCTAGAAGACGTTTCTCTGTAGACGACTAGGAATCTGTGGTACCAGTATCATGACTGTTCAGCACATATTGCACGAAGTACTACAGCATGTCTTCACTAATTGCTTCCAAATCGTTGGACTGCAAGGAAAGGACCTCTACCTTGGCCAATCCATTCCCAGGATTTGATGTGTGTAGAGTTTTTTTCTGTGCGGAAAGCTGCCTGCAAAGACATTGGATTTTTAATCCAACTTGTGATGTTTTATTGTCTACTAGTCAGAATCAACATAACTAGTGTATGCACTTCTGTTGTTTCCAGTGTGTGCTACCAGAGGTGATTTTAATTTGTTACTGCTAAGGCATTATTCCATTTAATGAAGTGTATATTTGCACAAAATTAAACTTTCAGAGTATTATTACAATCTGTTGATTGGCTAACAATACGAGTGTTTGACTGCAAATCCATTCTGTGAAAACCGCACATTAGTAGCGCTTTCCATTTCCGCAGTATTTGCGGTGCAAGTTTTAGGTGATTCACGTTGTATGCAAGTTAATTCCGTGTTGATGCTAAAAACTTTCTACTATAATGGAGCAGGATAAATATATAAATATGAGGTAAGGGTCTCTGTACCGAAAACTAATGAATCGAAAGTTTTAAGCGAAAACTGTTCTGATACCTCTGACAGTGAAATATATGTACAGGTATTGTTGCTCTGAGATTGTGTGGAAGGAGACTTTCAGTGGTGGTAGTATGGAGCAAAACAGGAAAAAAAATCCAGTAAACATGGGCTCTCAAATGTATGCCTGAGGATCTATGACTACTTGTTCATCTTCGCTAATATAAAACACACCTCTTCTACTGAACAAGTGCTCATAGCTCTTAGGATATGCATTTTAGAGCCATGTTTACTAGACATTTTTTCTTGTTCTGGTCCATACTACCATATCTGAAAGTTGCCTACCATACAGTCTCATAAACAACAATATCGGTAAATGTATTCCGCTGTCAGAGGTATCAGAACGGATCTCGATAATAACTTTTGCCTCGTTCGTTTCCGTTTCAGGGACTGTTAGCTCATACTGATACATTTATCCTTCTTCATCACCCTAGAAAGTTTGTACCATCATCATCGGCTAACCCTGTAGGTGCAAACTTTTATAGGCGCTACAGCCTGTAACTTTGACGCTCTGTAGCGCCGTTCAATGACGTTTCCGGATATAGGTTATGTATTCACTCCCTTCTCCAAGTCCTAGCAGTCTGTAACAAGAACTTCCGAACACCCTGTACATGTATGCATGGTTTCTCTTCTGTCTGACATGTCAGATAGAGTAGACACCACGTGACCGTGCCAAATATCTCACGAAATAATCGTCAAACGAAAAAACTACAAAGAACGAAACTTATCTAGCTTGAAGTGGTGAAACCAGATGGCGCTATGGTTAGTCCGCTAGATGGCGCTGCCATACTTCAAAAGTATATCAACTGCGTTTTTTTTAATTAGGAACCCCCATTTTTATCACGTATTCGTGTAGTACGTAAAGGAATATGAATGTTTTAGTTGGACCACTTTTTTCGTTTTGTGATAGATGGCGCTGTAATAGTCACAAATGTATAATTACGTGGTATCACGTAACATTCCTCCAGTGCAGACGGTATTTGCTTTGTGACACATTACCCGTGTTAAAATGGGCCATTTACCAATTGCGAAAAAGGTCGATATCGTGTTGATATATGGCTGTTGTGATCAAAATGCCCAACGGGCGTGTGCTATGTATGCTGCTCGGTATCCTGGACAACATCATCCAAGCGCCCGGACCGTTCACCGGATAGTTACGTTATTTAAGGAAACGTGAAGTGTTCAGCGAAATGTGAAACGTTAACCAAGTCCTGCAACAAATGATATGCCCAAGTAGGTATTTTAGCTGCTGTCGCGGCCAATCCGCACATCAGAAGCGGCCAAACTGCGCGAGAATCGGGAATCTCAAAAACGTCTGTGTTGAGAATGCTACATCAACATCGATTGCACCAGGAATTGTATGGCGACGACTTTGAACGTCGTGTACAGTTCTGCCACTGGGCACAAGAGAAATAACAGGACGATGACAGATTTTTTGCACGCGTTCTATTTAGTGATGAAGTGTCATTCACTAACAACGGTAATGTAAACCGGCATAATATGCACTACTGGGCAACAGAAAATCCATGATGGCTGCCACAAGTGGAACATCAGCGACTTTGGTGGGTTAATGTATGGTCTGGCATTTTGGGAGGAAGGATAATTGGCCCCCATTTTATCTATGGAAATCTAAATGGTGCAATGTATGCTGATTTCCTACGTAATGTTCTACCGATGTTACTACAAGATGTTTCACTGCATGACAGAATGGCAATGTACTTCCAACATGATGGATGTCCAGCACATAGCTCACGTGCTGTTGTGGCGGTATTGAATAGCATATTCCATTACAGATGTATTGGCTGTCGAAGCACCATACCATGCCCCGCACGTTCACCGAATCTGACGTCCCCAGATTTCTTTCTGTGTGGAAAGTTCAAGGATATTTGAGATAATGATCCACTGACAATGCCTGACAACATGCGTCAGTGCATTGTCAATGCATGTGCCAACATTACAGACTGTGATTGCTGTGTTCAGATGATGGCGGAGTTGGCATCCCTTCGCTCACAGCTGCAGGCGCCGCTGACTTCGGTCGCACAGCTTGAGGCTGTTGCCAAAGGGCACCAATGTGGGGAGCTGGACTTGGGTATCATGGGGATGTCAACCTCGTCCCGCCTCTCCCCAAATCGGTCTGCCACTGTGGTTGCGTCGGTTGCTGTCCGCAGTGGGGCTGAGCCCTCGCCTGTGGTTGATTGGGAGGTCGTTCCAAGGTGTGGCAGGCAGCGAAAGACGTCTCTGGAGGGTGATCAGAAAGCCTCCCCAGTGCGTCTGACAAACAGGTTTCGGGTACTGTCTCTGGCTGTGCCAGATGCAGCTGCCTGCCCTGTTTCAGAGGATGATTCTCGTCTTCAAGGTCCGGGCAATCGCAGAGGGTGGGCTTATTGGTAGTTGGGAGCTCCAATGTTAGGTGCATAATGGGGCCCCTTAGAGATATGGCGGCTAAGGAGGGGAAGAAATCCAGTGTGCACTCCGTGTGCATTCTGGGTGGAATCATTCCTGATGTGGCAAGGGTCCTTCCAGATACCATGAAGAACACAGGGTGCAGCCACCTGCAGGTGGTGGCACATGTCGGCACTAATGACGTGTGTCTTTTTGGATCTGAGGAAATTGTCTCTGGATTCCAGCGGCTATCTGATTTGGTGAAGGCAGCCGGTCTTGCTTACGAGATGAAGGCAGAGCTCACCATCTGCAGCATCATTGACAGTACCGACTGTGGACCTTCGGTTCAGAGCCAGGTGGAGGGCCTGAATCAGAGGCTCAGACGGTTTTGCGACTGTGTTGGCAGCAGATTCCTTGACCTGCGCCACACTTTGGTGGGGTTCGGGTTCCGCTGAATAGGTCAGGAGTTCACTACACTCAGCTGGCGGCTACACGGGTAGCGGAGGCTGTGTGGCGTGGACTGGGCGGTTTTTTTTTTTTTAGGTTATAAGGCCTCGGGAAAGTACGGGGTGGGGTGCAATCTCAAAGGGTGCATGGCAAATACACAGCGTGCTTGGATCAAGGAACAGTCGGAATTGTAGTTGTAAATTGTTGTAGTTGTGCTGGGTAAGTCCCTGACCTTCAAGAGCTAATAGAAAGCACAGAAGCTGTAATCGTTAAGGAGATACTCCGTGCGAATTGGCATGGGTGGAGGTTATACTTAACAGCCGAACTAAGGTAATAATTGCCTTCTTCTACCAACCCCCAGACTCCGATGATACAGTTGCTGAACAGTTCAGTGAAAATTTGAGTCTCGTAACAAATAAATACCCCACTCATATGGTTATAATTGGTGGGGACCTCAACCTTCCATAGATATGTTGGCAAAAATACTTGTTCAAAACCGGTGGTAGGCAGAAAACATCTTCCGAGATTGTCCTAAATGCTTTCTCCGAAAATTATTTCGAGCAGTTAGTCCACGAACAAACGCGAATTGTAAATGGTTGCGAAAACACACTTGACCTCTTAGCCACAAACAATCCGGAGCTAATAGAGAGCATCATGACTCATACAGGGATTAGTGAACACAACGTCGTTGTAGCTAGGCTCAATACCATTTCTTCCAAATCCACCAGAAACAAAAGCAAAATAATTTTATTTAAAAAAGCGGATAAAGTGTCCCTAAAAGCCTTCCTAAGAGACAATCTCCATTCCTTCCGAACTGACTGTGCAAATCTAGACGAGATGTGGCTCAAATTCAAAGATATAGTAGCAACAGCAATTGAGATATTCATACCTCATAAATTGGTAAGAGATGGAACTGATCCCCCGTGGTACACAAAACAGGTCCGAACGCTGTTGCAGAGGCAACGGAAAAAGCATGCGAAGTTCAGAAGAACGCGAAATCCCGAAGATTGGCTATAATTTACAGACGCCCGAAATTTGGCACGGACTTCAATGCGAGATGCCTTTAATATGTTCCACAGCGAAACATTGTCTCGAAATTTGGTAGAAAATCCGAAGACATTCTGATCGAGTGAAAATTACACAAGCGGCAAGACGCAGTCAATACCTTCGCTGCGCAATGCCGATGGTATTGTTACCAACGACTGTGCCGCTAAAGCGGAGATATTGAACGCAGTTTTCCGAAATTCCTTCACCAGGGAAGACGAAGGGAATATTCCAAACTTTGAAACACGAACAGCTGCTAGCATTATTTTCTTAGAAGTAGATACCTTAGGGGTTGCGATGCAACTCAAATTGCTTGATACGGGCAAGTCTTCAGGTCCAGATTGTATACTGATTAGGTTACTTTCAGATTACGCTGATACAATAGCTCCCTTCTTAGCAATCATATACAAGCGCTCGCTCACCTATAGATCTGTACCTACAGATTGGAAAATTGCGCAGGTCGCACCAATGTTTAAGAAGGGTAGTAGCAGTAATCCATCAAACTACAGACCTATATCATTGACGTCGGTTTACAGTAGGGTTTTGGAGCATATACTGTATTCAAACATTATGAATCACCTCGAAGGGAACGATCTATTGATACGTAATCAGCATGGTTTCAGGAAACATCGTTCTTGTGCAGCTAGCTCTTTAATCGCACGAAGTAATGGCCGCTATCGACAGGGGATCTCAAGCTGATTCCGTATTTCTAAATTTCCGGAAAGGTTTTGACGCCGTTCCTCACGAGCGACTTTTAATCAGGCTGGGGTCCTGTGCGACTGGATTCATGATTTCCTGTCAGGAAGGTTGCAGTTCGTAGTAATAGACGGCAAATCATCGAGGAAAACTGAAGTGATACCAGGTGTTCCCCAGGGAAGCGTCCTGGGACCTCTGCTGTTTCTGATCTATATAAATGACCTGGGTGACAAACTGAGCAGTTCTCTTAGGTTGTTCGCAGATGATGTTGTAATTTACCGTCTACTAAGGTCATCCAAAGACCAGTATCAGTTGCAAAGCGATTTAAAAAAGATTGATGTGTGGTGTGGCAGGTGGCAGTTGACACTAAATAACGAAAAGTGTGAGATGATCCACATGAGTTCCAAAAGAAATCCGTTGGAATTCGATTACTCGATGAATAGTACAATTCTCAAGGCTGTCAATTCAACTAAGTACCAGGGTGTAAAAATTACGATCAACTTGGAAAGACCACATAGGTAATATTGTGGGGAAGGCGAGCCAAAGGTTGCGTTTCATTGGCAGGACACTTAGAAGATGGAACAAGTCCACTAAAGAGACAGCTTACTCTACACTCGTTCGTCCTCTGTTAGAATATTGCTGTGCGGTGTGGGATCCTTACCATGTGGGATTGACGGAGGACATCGAAAGGGTGCAAAAAAGGGCAGCTCGTTTTGTATTATCACGTAATAGGGGAGAGAGTGTGGCAGATATGATACGCGAGTTGGGATGGAAGTCATTAAAGCAAAGACGTTTTTCGTCGCGGCGAGATGTATTTACGAAATTTCAGTCACCAACTTTCTCTTCCGAGTGCGAAAATATTTTGTTGAGCCCAACCTACATAGGTAGGCATGATCATCAAAATAAAATAAGAGAAATCAGAGCTCGAACAGAAAGGTTTAGGTGTTCGTTTTTCCCACGCGCTGTTCGGTAGTGGAATCGCAGGGAGATAGTATGATTGTGGTTCGATGAACCTTCTGCCAAGCACTTAAATGTGAATTTCAGAGTAATCATGTAGATGTAGATGTAGAGGCGAACTACTCGCTGTCGAGAGGAATCTCGTAACACGTATTGCCAAATACATTGAGGTGGACGGATATCATTTTGAGCATTTATTGCGTTAATGTGGTATTTTATCACGCTGTAACAGCATGCTTTCTCAGAATTGATATGTTCACAAAGGTACATATATCACATTGGAACAACCGAAATAAAATGTTCAAACGTACTGTATTTTAATTTAAAAACTTACCTGTTATCAACTGTTCGTCTAAAATTGTGAGCCATATATCTGTGACTATTACAGCACCATCTATCACAAAGCGAAAAAAATGGTCCAACTAAAACATTCATATTTCTTAACGTACTACACGAATATGTAATAAAAAATGAGAGTTCTTATTTTCAAACAAAACGCAATTGATATCCGTTTGACCTATGGCAGCGCCATCTAGTGGGCCAAACATAGCACCATCTGGTTTCCCCCTTGAAGCTAGGCAAGTTTCGTTCCTTGCAGTTTTTCGTTTGACGCTTATTTCGTGAGATATTCGGCCCGGTCACTATCACTGGACCACCCTGTACACATGTGTACGCGACGGCTCTTACGATTGTTTCAATACGAATACACGTTACGTCTGAAATCCTGTGGGATTCAGGCGGAGCTGCCAGCACAAGAATTGACAGGAGCGCTACTTGTGCAGGACAGAGGGACAGAGGGGGGGATCTGGGTCGGATGAGCAGCATGCCTAGATAGCTGAGGTAGTCAAGGGGAGCGGCTCGCGTTTAGCAGGAAATCCGAATTGGAATACCAGTCGTCCACAAATTTTCACCTATCATCAGCCCGATTGCAGTTATATGTCGTTGGTTTTCCTTAATTCGCTCTGTTATGTCAAGACTCGATTGTTGAATGGATACCCATAAACTGTCTTGCTCAGTTTGTTTTAAATTTAAAACTACTTCCAGATTCTTAATAGTTTCTTATGAAGTCGTTATCATTAGGATAGCAAACGTTAGGCGCAGAAATATGCCTTATACTACACTCTAAGGCCCACATAAAAAAATCATCACTGATGCGATTAGACAGCAGGATTTATTAAGTTCTGCTGTTACTTATACTAAAAAAACGTTTTCTACTTTCTTTAAGTTCATCGCAAATTGACAGTGTCATATTTGTAACAGGCTTACCAATTGAAATGATAGCAACAGTAAAAAGAATCTCACAACGTACATCATTATTCAGTCATTACAATACAGTAGTCACTCACCCAAGTAGTTTTTTTACACATGGTACGTTCTCAGTAATATCGAAGGATATGGTTATTTCGTGTGTCTAACGTTACTGGAATTTTTCAGGTGAAGGCAACAATTTTACATGAGGAACATGGACGTCTCATATCCACAGATCACAGATAAAGTTGTCTATAGTGGAATAACTGCAAAATTAGTGGTGGCTTGATGTTCTGAGGACAACATTGCGCCTATAAAAGCTGGCACAAGTTCTTCCACAACGAATACATCACGAAAGAGTCGAACGATTTTTCTACTGTCTCTGACAAATAGATGGATGGCATCGGCCGAAATGGGGGCAGAGGTTACAGACAGAGTGTAACAACGGACCGTCAGAAGCACATTACTGGAAGCTAGGTCAAAATATCGTTGTCATGCTCCATTTACTGCTGAGATGCTACAGACAGTAGAGAGAGTACACACAGTATACAGTGACAGATGTGCAGTAACCAGTTTTCGTCTGAAGCACTGGCAAGTTCATTTGTTTGTTCGGAAGGGGAGCCGGATGTTGTTTGCCCGTTTTGGGCCAGTTGGCCATACTCTGCGATGATAGAATCGAGGCGCATGTCCTGCACTATTTCTCAAAAGATTTTATGGAAAATAATTGGTAAAAAATTAATTTTTGCTTTACTCATATCTTTATATGTCAACTTTGTTACAACGTGCCCATCATTTCCTTAATGGTCGAAGTTGTTGTGATATTTATATTTAAACAAGACGAAAACGAAATTCCTCCCGACCAGACCACGAAGGCCCAAAGGTACCGCTAAGCCGCCGTGTCATTCGCAACCCACAGGCGTCACTCGATGAGGATATGGCGGGGAATGTAGTCAGGACACTGCTCCTCCAGCCGTATGTCAGTTTATGAGAGCGGAGCCCGTACTTATCAATTAAGTAGCTCCTCAGTTTCCTTCACAACGGCCAAGTACACCCCGCTTGCCAAGAGCGCTCAACAGACCAGATGGTTACCCATACAAGTGCTAACCCAGCCCGAGAGCATATAACTTCGGTGATCTGACGGGAACCGGTGTTACCATTGCGGCAAGGCCATTGGCCCATTTAAACAAGACACTGCATGAAGTCCGAAATAGTTTGCAATGAAAAATAGTGATCGCTATGTTTTTGCATTTGGTGCACATTACATAATATGTTGCTCCATACATAAATTAGCTAAGATACTGAATTTTTCTTTAGACTTGGGTGGAGGTCTCTATCTATCACCAGTCTCGAAAAAGTTGATGTGATGTAGCACACTCATTGGATATCGCACGGGCCAATGATAACGCCAGAACGAAATACACACGCCATTCCTCATATTTTGCCGTATCAAAATGAGACTTTGGCAAATGATAGCACACAGAGAGGAGAGTATTTTGTCATATGGTTATTATGCAAAACTTCATTACCTTCCATGTTATTGCACTAACTTGACTTTTACGATGAAAGAATGTAATTTTTAAGGGCCTTCGATAGCTGGTGAAACGAAAAATTTTGTGGCTTTTGGAACAGCATAAGTGAAAGCAATACAAGTTTATTTTTGTACTGAGGATGTGCTTTTTCATAAGCTATTGAACTTACTTTTTCTCAGTTCCTCACTCAATAAAATTAATCAGCCACAATTTCAGAATTTTCTCGCAATTATGTCGGTACTTGTTAGTGAGTTGACACTGTGTAAATTGCGTGTTTTTTTAACAATGAAAGATAATTTTAACATGACAATAAGAGAAACGCAAGTATTACTCAAAATTCGCCACTCATGATGCTTCTACGAAAGTCATAGATGGTTAAAATGCCAGATGAAAATAAATCACTGCTTTTGTTACATTTTCGCTGGAAATCTTTCTAGATACTAATCAATGCAGAGGTGACAACAGATCCTTTTGATTGGTCACCATGAAAGTGTGGCTTTGGATGGGCTTCATATTTACAAGAAATGTGAGTGTAGGTGTTAGTTTAGAACAGAACTTCCCTGCAGTGCTCGATTGTTCCTCTACAAGAGTCTGCCCGCAATCCCCACAACTACCGCTCTCTCCACACGTGCACTCAGATTGCGCGTCTACTCTTCACGACAGTCTGTGTGCACTCCCACTTGTAAGATGTGGGGCAATGCTGAATTCGTTACCGTTTACAAAGAGAAGCTTCACACATACGCACATTGTTATAGGCTCATATCGTTGGCTTAAGTCTCTTGAAGGATAATGGAACACGCCTATTATGAGCTTTTCGGAGAAAGAATTTCTCATCTAAAGGATTCAATTTAGTTTCTCCAATAGTGACCTTGCGAAACTTAGTGTGCTCCACTCGCGCTATTATATCCAGCGGGACAAAGATAACGCTGCCAAAGTTCTTGCCGTGTTTGACAGACTTTCAAACTGCTGAAAGCAGAACATATTACGTACTTGCTGACAAATTTGCTATTCATTTGGTCATCGGTGCTCAGCTCGAAGCGGGACTCATCACTGAAGACAATTCTAATCTAGTCAATGACATGTTTGAAGTCGCCACTAACAGCGGTGGGATAACAGCCTGACTGTCTGTCGGCCGCCATACGGCCCGACAACCGGGAGTGAAGGTTTGGCGTGCCACGTATTTTCGTAGCACAACGTCTTTGGTTGTCATCCGCGATATACTTATAGTACAGCGGTAAGTCGACGATATTCTGCGTCCAGGCTGGTTGCCCTTCATGGTAGGCCGTCCCGGGCTTCCATTTTAGTAAAATAATACCCGCCCACTTATCTTCGTGCTTGCCAAACCATACGTTTGCCAGCAAGGTCGCCATATCACTCCCCAGCTGAGAACGTTTGCAACATTATGGGCATTTAGACGATCTAACGTGCCAATTGGACAGAATTTGGCACGACATCCCTCAAGATGACTTCTAATAACTCCATCAACTACGAGGAGTAACTACTTGCATAACGGCTTTATTGACCTGGCCACTTTGTGAAGCTCTTACTTTTGAAGTAATCATCCAGTTTTTTTTTCCTTCCATCTTTCTGCTTTCCCTTCTTTGGTTAGAACTGGGTTTCCATCTGAGCTCATGATAGTCATACAAGTGGTTCTCTTTTCTCCAAAGGTCTCTTTAATTTTCCTGTAGGCAGTATCTATCTCACCCCTAGTGAGATAAGCCTCTACATCCTTACATTTGTCCTCCAGCCATCCCTGCTTAGCCATTTTGCACTTCCTGTAGAGCTCATTTTTGAGACGTTTGTATTCCTTTTTGCCTGCTTCATTTACTGCATTTTTATATTTTCTCCTTTCATCAATTAAATATTTCTTCTGTTACCCAAGGATTTCTACTAGCCCTCGTCTTTTTACCTACTTGATCCTCTTCTGCCTTCACTACTTCATCCCTCAGAGCTAACCATTCTTCTTCTACTGTACCTCTTTCCCCCACTGCTGTCAATTGTTCCCTTACGCTCTCCCTGAAACTCTGTACAACCTCTGGTTTCGTCAGCTTATCCAGGTCCCATCTCCTTAAATTCCCACCTTTTTGCGGTTTCTTCCATTTCAATCTGCAGTTCATAACCAATAGATTGTGGTCAGAGTCCACACATGCTCCTGGAAATGTCTTACAATTTAAAACCTGGTTCCTAAATCTCTGTCTCACCATTATATAATCTATCTGAAACCTGTCACTATCTCCAGGGTTTTTCCATGTATACAACCTTCTCTCATGATTCTTGAACCAAGTGTTAGCTATGATTCAGTTATGCTCTGTGCAAAATTCTACCCGACAGCTTCCTCTTTCATTTCTTAGTCTCAATCCATATTCACCTGCTACGTTTCCCTCTCTCCCTTTTCCTACACTCGAATTCCAGTCACCAATGACTATTAAATTTTCGTCTCCCTTCACTATCTGAATAATTTCTTTTATCTCATCATACATTACTTCAATTTCTTCGTCATCTACAGAGCTAGTTGGCATATAAACTTGTACTACTGTAGTAGGCATAGGCTTCGTGTCTATCCTGGCCAAAATAATGCGTTCACTATGCTGTTTGTAGTAGCTTACCTGCACGCCTCTTTTTTTATTAATTATTATACCTACTCCTGCATTAGCTCTATTTGATTTTGTATTTATAACCCTGTGTTCACCTGACCAAAAGTCTTTTTCCTCCTGCCACCGAACTTCACTAATTCCCACTATATCTCACTTTAACCTATCCATTTCCCTTTTTAAATTTTCTAACCTACCTGCTCGATTAAGGGATCTGACATTCCACGCTCAGACCCGTAGAACGCCAGTTTTCTTTCTCCTGATAACAACGTCCTCTTGAGTTGTCCCCGCCCGGAGATCCGAAAAAGGGACTATTTTACCTCCGGAATATTTTACCCAAGGGGACACCATCATCATTTAACCATACAGTAAAGTTTCATGCCCTCTGGAAAA
Source organism: Schistocerca gregaria (assembly GCF_023897955.1). Classification (NCBI taxonomy): domain Eukaryota; kingdom Metazoa; phylum Arthropoda; class Insecta; order Orthoptera; family Acrididae; genus Schistocerca; species Schistocerca gregaria. The sequence goes on along the minus strand of NC_064921.1, from coordinate 512,767,267 downwards.
ATTACAGCTGTAGTTTCCCCCTTGCTTTCAGCCGTTCGCAGTACCAGCACAGCAAGGCCGTTTTGGTTATTGTTACAAGGCCAGATCAGTCAATCATGCAGACTGTCGCCCCTGCAACTACTGAAAAGGCTGCTGCCCCTCTTCAGGAACCATACGTTTGTCTGGCCTCTCAACAGATACCCCTCCGTTGTGGTTGCAACTACGGTACGGCCATCTGTATCGCTGAGGCACGCAAGCATCTCCACCAACGGCAAGGTCCATGGTTCATGGGGGGGGGGGGGGGGGGGAGGGGGAAGAGGAATACAATAATTCCAATTCCAAACAAAGCAGGTTTTGGCAGATGTGAAAATTACCGAACTATCAGTTTAATAAGTCAGAACTGCAAAATACTAACTCGGGGAAGATCAGTTTGGATTCCGTAGAAATATTGGAACACGTGAGGTAATACTGACCTTATGACTTATCTTAGAAGAAAGATTAAGGAAAGGCAAACCTACGTTTCTAGCATTTGGAGACTTAGAGAAAGCTTTTGACAATGTTGACTGGAATACTCTCTTCCAAATTGTAAAGGTGGCAGGGGTAAAATACAGGGAGCGAAAGGATATTTACAATTTGTACAGAAACCAGATGGCAGTTATAAGAGTCGAGGGACAGCAAAGGGAAGCAGTGGTTGGGAAGGGCGTGAGACAGGGTTGTCGCCTCTCCCCAATGTTATTCAATCTGTATATTGAGCAAGCAGTAAATAAAAATAAAGAAAAGTTCGGAATAGGTATTAAAATCCAGGGAGAAGAAATAAAAATTTTGGGGTTCGCCGATGACATTGTAATTCTGCCAGAGACAGCAAAGGACTTGGAAGAGCATTTGAACGGAATGGACATTGTCTTGAAAGGAGGATATAAGATGAACATCAACAAAAGAAAAACGAGGATAATGGAATGTAGTAGAATTAAGTCGGGTGATGCTGAGGGAATTAGATTAGGTAATGAGCCACTTAAAGTAGTAAAGGACTTTTGCTATTTGGGGAGCAAAATAACTGATGATGGTTGAAGTAGAGAGAATATAAAATGTAGACTGGCAATGGCAAGGAAAGTGTTTCTGAATAAGAGATATTTGTTAACATCGAGTACAGATTTAAGCGTCAGGAAGTCGTTTCTGAAAGTATTTGTATGGAGTGTAGCCATGTATTGAAGTGAAACATGGATAATAAATAGTTTGGACAGGAAGAGAATAGAAGCTTTCGAAATGTGGTGCTACAGAAGAATGCTGAAGATTCGATGGGTAGATCACATAACTCTTTCTTTCTACACACGCCACACTCAGCGGTAATCTGCCCTGAGTGTGGCGTGCGTAGAAGGTAAGAACAGTTTCACAGTGCTTCCTGAGGAATGGAGAGAATTGGGGCATGTAGTGGGTACTGTAAAGTAAATGTTGCTTACATTGTGTAGGGTTTATAGATAATGGATTGTAAAGATACTATTGCTTATGTTATGGGATGAGTAGAGAGGATGACCATGTGTGTGTATGTGTGTGTGTGTGTGTATGTGTAAGCTGAGGGGGCTAAGGGGGTACTTTAGAGATCTCTGTAAAAGTAAGCACAGGAAGCCTCAGAAAGAAAAGTAGGATAACAGGTCCTTAGGAAATTAGGCCAGTAAATTTGATAAGAAGGAATAAGAATGATTAATCGGTTGTGCTAAGATATAGGAGGGTTGAGAACATTTGCGTATGTTGAGAGCTGGAAAGGTAGGAGGTGAGGAGCGTATTCAGTAGTATTTTGGTGAACAAGTTATGTTAGGGTAAGAATTTGAATTTACAAATAAGCTGAGAAAACACGAAAACGAGAGTTAACTATTTTTGGGGGCACTATACAATTTCGGAGAAGTTGACTGGGCTCTTATTTTTTTTTAAATTTTCAGATGATCGTTTTAGATTGTGAGGGGAGGGAAGCGCTGGGATGTGTGCAGACGGTGGGTGTGTGAACTCGCTCTCGGCTATTCTGACAGCACACGTGAAGGTGGAGATGGGTCACATATAGGCCGGCAAGCAATGGAATTCGGCCTTAATATGTGTGTTGGACCGCACTGATTTAGGACGGTGACAGATGACTCGCATGGCCTGGCTTGGATAGTCATGTTTGGCGTGTAGGTGATATGAATTTCTCAGATTTTAGGTGTGAATGCGGCTGTTATCAAGTCATGTTTGAGGGGTCGAACAGAGGCCTTTGAGCGAATTGAGAGCTGTCGGACATGTGAGTAAGTGTGGGACAGGTTGATTGCGCCCGTCTGTTGAGTTTTTTGCTATGCGTTATTTGGACAGATTACGAGTACTGGTGGTGTTTACAGTTATGTGTACTGCATTATTTAGGAACAGTTTGATATTGTGCACTGAAATTCGGAGCTGTTTGCTTGCCTGCCGACTGTGCAATATGACACCAGGTACATCAGGGCGAGTGTTTTTTGTATGAGAGTGATAGGTGTACTCGATGTGTAAATAAAATGTACGTTTAGTATTTGTGTCACGATATAGAATATGAGAGAGTTCGAGTTGGTTGTTATTTTTTCTACTTGGAGGGTTTGTTAGATCGAATTGCTGAGGCGAGTGGCTACGAGAGCGCGAGGGATGTGACTACAGCATATCTCCATCTCTCAGCGTTTCACTAAAGATGGGGTGAGCAATGTTCTCGGCTTAGGTATTGGGGGTGTGCTCTGGCCATGTGCTGGACCATGTGGATTGAACAACAGTATTAGGGTCATAATGTAGCTAGAATATTTACAGAGGAGTATGTCCGACGCGAGTATAAAGGTCCAGGCTGTGATGTAGGCGGTCTCGCGCTCATGGTGTGTGAGAGACGCAAAGCAGACGATTTTGAGTCATCACAGGTGACCTAAATTAGTGGCTTCGTTTGCCACAATTTTCTTGTGTTGGTAGCGAAACACAATCTGACCATCAGAATTGAAGCTTGGCTTATTTGTATAGACAAAATGTGATATAAGTTAATGTATGTTAGCACACGTTAGTGAACGTCAGTAAACGGAAGCAAGCATTAGTACATGTTAGCCAACGAACATGGGTCGGTAAAAGGACGTAGTGGTCGGCAGGGACTTTAACTATTTCACTTCAAGTCCAGGTCGGCGTAGCAGTGGCGCAAATTGATACCAAGTCTAGGTGAACGTTGCAGTTTTCCACATCAGAGAGGTTAATTAATTGATCAGATTAATTCAATAGTAATGCGAACTTTGTTACACTCACTTGCAGAGGTACTAAGCTAGGTGCGTGCGATGGCTCACGTGTTCGGATATGTGTTTTCGCGAAGGTATTGGGTCAGATAATGAAGCATGTGCGCTGAATAATGAGAATCAGGTGATCAGTTAACTTAGTGAGAGCGTTCTTTGTCCGAAAGAGCCAAGTGGTCGATCGCACGTTGTGACGTCAAGGAAGTTTCCAACTCGTTAGAAAAAACATTCCAGTTCGAGCGTGTCGGTTCGTGTCTATTGGTCTTGAATTGCAAAATTTATGGGGATGAGAGTGTCCTTTGTGCTCCATCAAACGTGCTGGTGGCACGCTATGTGCCGTGAGGGTGGTTTGGACAAAGTAAGCATGTCAGTTCCTGTCTGTCAGTGCTTGGAATTTGCGAACTTTAGGACCAATACAGCTTTTAGTGTGTCATGTGATAGAACTTTCCAAACATCTCGGGTGGTTGTGTGAGGTAGGTATCGGCATGTTCGAACCTGTTCAGAAAAATAAATTTGGGGTGGAACGTGTCCTTTGTCCAGCACGTGGTCAACAGGTCCCATCCTGTCCAGCGTTAAGTGCTCGCGGGCGCCAAAAGATGTTTATGTAGCCGGACTCTGAGCCGAGCGCGGCTGACCGTTTGTGGCTGGACTCTGAGGTGCTGCTCGACGCCTAGCTGGCGCGCTGGCCGGGGTCTGCGCGGGCGCCACTGGTCGCTTGACGTCAGCCGGCCAGGGAGAGGCCGATGAAGCGGGCTCAGCCGGCCGTGCGTTCGTCAGCTGCGCTCTGGAGTTCGCTGTGTGGGCATCAAGAAGTCAGTTGGGGCACACCTGCATGACCGTAATGCCTCAAATAGAGTCATTTTCCTACCTTGTGACTTAGCGTAGTAAAAGTGACAAGATTTTAATAATTTAGCAGCAGAAACATAAGTGACCGTGAAAATTCAAACGTGGACGTGGCCTAATTGGCTTTCTTCCCGCCATCTTAAATGACGTCAGGGCGGCGTCCTCAGGTGTCTGAGATACGAATTAACACACAGCTGGACTCCAAACCTCGTAGCGAGCACGGTGGATGCTGCTGCTGCGATCTCGAAGGTGTGATGTTGGAGAATAAGTGGTGACGGTACTGTCTGAAATAAAGACTTCAGTCCTTTTCCCACGAATTCACAAGAGGTGACTTAGGTTAGTAAAAGTTCATTTTATTATTATTTGACGAGATTTTCATAGCTTGGGAGTGAAACAATAAGTGACAGCGAAAAATTCAAACTTCGTAGGATGAGGTGCATATGGCCCAATTGGTTTCTTTTTCTTTTCGCAGGTGTGACAGATTATCGTGTTCGAATTTAAATTTGTGACAGATTTTTTGTTATGGATGTATGGGAATAGGCTTTCTTGCCACAAAAGTCGACCATCTTGAACAATAGTAAATAAATAGTAAATAAATAATAATGAGTGATAATAAATGCTAATAAATAATAGTAAATGATAATAATAATAAATAGAAGTACAGAATTATGGCATGTGAATTTGAATATGGGGAGACTTTCTATGTTAGTGGAGATAGGCTAGTAATAATTAATAATAATAACTAATAAATGACAATAAATAATAATAAATGATGAATGACAATTAATAATAATAAAGAAAAGTATGGTTTTGCAGCTATTATCGTTTTGGAATTTGAATTTGGAGGGAATTTTCTACTGGAGGTAGGCCAATAATAATAATAATAATAATGATAATAAATGATAATCAATGATAATAATAAATGATAATCAATAATAATGAATAATAATAAAGACAAGTATGCATGCATTATCCTGTTGGAATTCAAACTTGCCGCAATTTGTTCTTCTGGAGGGTTAGGTTAGTGGACATAGCACAATTGGTCTATTTTCCCACCAAAATTCAAAATTCCCGCCTTTTTTATAGAGGTTAGATTAGTGGACATAGCAGAATTGTCCTATTTTCCCACCATAATCCGGCATCTTGGATGACGTCATGCGCTGTTGTCAAGTCTACATGCCGCCACCTTGGATGACGTTATCGGCGCCATCTTGATTAAATTTGGTAACAATGCAGTGGGGCCACACCCCCCCTTGTACCACTATTGCCATATGTCTAACTCTATACTCTGGAGAAGGCTTTGTGACTACTGTTGTATCTTTTCCACTATTATGAATAAGCGAAGCTTATCTGTAAAGGACATAACTTTAAAACGTCTGGGAATAAGACGAAGACTATAGCTTTTACTATTTTAGAAGCAATGGGACAACAATTGTAATTTTTGAAATAATATAAAAAGTCCATCACTTTTCATTAATGTCGTAAAACCGTTTCTGAATATAATAGCGACAAACATAGAGAAATGCACACAGAAAAGTCGACAGGCGTTTTGCAACAAACCAGTCGAAATTTTAAGGACTATAGCTGTTGCAATGACATTTCATGGAAGAAAATTATGACTTTAGCGTCCCCTAGATGGTCAATACTCTTTCACAATTTTTCCTGAAGCGCTAAAATATTAAACATCTAGGGATGTGATTGAGAGGTTGCGAAATAACACTGAGAATATCTAAAACTTTTGAAATATTTTGCGCCCTCCGGAAATATTGTGCCGTCTGTGGACAGTATTGGCGATATCTTTGCCAGACCATCACGTGCTGCAGACTGTGAATATCACTGTGTTCATGTTCGTTGTTGTTATGGTATTGAACATGAGTTCAAAACAAGACGAAAGACTGTTATGTTTAGAGTACAACGAAATATAAATAATAGCTGGCATAGTGAGAAGTTACGTCAGATGAGTATAAAAACAGAAATTCATAGAATGGTGTGAGTTTTTGCTAAGATACTGAGGCGAAAGGCCACGAAGGACGGTAATTAAAAAAACATAGTTAATGTAAAATCATGAATAAAAGTATACATAGCTATTTATGTGAGTGTATAAATTATCTAACAAAAAAAATCCTTTAATGCATGTATTATTGCATGACACATTTCCATACCCATGTATCAAATACTTTAAAGTGAAATTGCATGTGTAAATTTTATGTCCTCGAAAGAATTACCAGCGGTAAGGTATTGTAGAGTAATAGGTAAACACTGAGTTGGTGGAATAACATCTCTCATTGCAGTATGTGGTGTGTTTTTTAAATAAGGTCCGTTTGAACATAAGTACACCTCGAAAGGTTATGTCAAAAAAGTAAATTTATTTTCAGAAAATACATACTTCACTCTGTTTTTCGACATAGTTGCCAAGTTTGTTCGAACACATATCATACCTCTCAACAAATTTTAAAATACCCTCTTCATAAAAACTTGCCACCCACTCCAATAACCAAGAGTTCACTGCCGTTTTCACGTCATCGTCATCATTGTAACGGTTGCCACTGAGGTGTTGTTTGAGGTGGAGGAACACACGGTAACCGCTCGCCGCAAGATCAGGACTGTAGGGTGGGTGCTCTAAAACTTCCCAGCGAAAACTGTCCAATAAATCGAGTGTCTCACCTGCAGTGTGAGGTCTTGCATTGTAATGGAGACAGACAGTTCCCGCTGTCAGCATGCCTCATCTTTCGTTTTGAATCGCTCTCCTTAGCTTTCTCAGGGTTTGGCCGGATGCTTCTGCATTGATAGTGGTTCCTCGTTGCATGAAGTCGACTAACAAAACGATATGCCTATCCCAAAACACCGACGCCTTGATTTTACGCTGAGACAGCGTCTGTTTGGCATTCACCTTTAAAGGCGAGTGTGTGTGTCTCCATTCCATGCTCTGTTGCTTCAATTTGGGTGTGATATGCGAAACTCATGTTTCGTCTGCAGCTGCTATCTGACTCAAGAAGCCGTCACCTTCCTCGTGATAACGAGTCAAGAACTTCATCGCACACCCGAATCTTTGGTTTTTATGGTCCTCTGTTAGGAGTTTTGGGATCCAATGGGAGCACAGTTTCCTAAAATTTAGGTGTTTTAGAAACAATGTTGTAAATCACCGATCTTGACACATCAGGAAATTCGTTAATGAGACCTGTTATCGCGCCTGTTCTCACGAATCCTCGCTTCAACTGAAGCCACCAAATCGTCTGTAATCAAAGAAGGGCGACCGGAGCGGTCCTCATCACGGGCGTTGACACGGCCATCATTGAATTCTCATACCCACCTACATTCTTTGCTTTCACTCATAACAGTATCACCGTACACTTCGCAAATCTGCCGATGAATTTCTGCAGCAGACAGGCTCGTTGCTGACAAAAACCGTATCACTGAGCGAACCTCACACGCGGAGGCAAGTTGATAGTCAAACATTTTCGAAGCACAGAACACAACCGTACAGGTTAGCTACAGACCTGAAACTGAGCACTGTTGTTCCCGAGGCATGCCGGTACACGACGCACGCGCTCGTTGCGGTATTCGCGCGAACTGCTAGTATATACAACAAAACGGACCTTACTTAAAAAACACGCTTCGTATTATCTCTTTGATCATGGGAATTTGAGGGTCCACAGAAATTTAATCCCGGTGGAGGAGGGAGTGCAAGAATCTAAAATTTCTAGTTTTGATGCAAATGACTTAGTCAGTCTTGGGACGTATCATGCCCCAAGAATTAAATTTTATAAGCGACACAAAAAACATATCACCGAGAACTGATGGTTATCCACTCAATATTCGTTACACGTATGTTATTTCGATAGCGCACTTGAAACAACAAAAAACGACTATACAGCAGCTGCTGAAACCATAGTTTTGTCTGAGATCAGCTACGTGGTGCTACATTTGGCTAAAGGAAATAGAAGTTTATAAGAAATTTATAATGAATAAAAATTTCGTACGCCACATTCAAAGAGGGATCGGTAATGGGGTTGCAAGTGCCTATCTATCGGGACGCCTATGTAATAAGATAGATTTTTGTTTTATTTATTTATTTATTCGTTCAACCTCAATTCTCTCAATAAGTTTTCTTGAGTGATCTTTCTGACACTGCTTGACCTAATTTCTCAGCCCCATTCTTACTGCTTCCAACAAAGTAGAGCAATTACCACAGCAGCGTCTTCATCGCCAACATTCCGAAACACAATTTTTGCACAGGTTCATTGGGCAGCGTAGGGAGAACGTCAATAATATTACACAATATTTTGTCCTGTATTATTGACCGTCTAGGGGCCACTTAAGAAACAAACGACTGGCTGGCTGTTGTGGCCGAGCGGTTCTAGGCGCTTCAGTCCGGAACCGCGCTGCTTCTACGGTCGCCTCCACCCATGCCTCGGGCATGGATGTGTGTGATGTCCTTAGGTTAGTCCGGTTTAAGCAGTTCTAAGTCTAGGAGACTGACGACTTCAGATGTTAAGTCCTATAGTGCTTAGGCGCATTTGAACTATTTTTTGAAACAAACGACAAAAATACATTTCCCACCGCCAAATAAGGATTATCGAAAGAGTCAAATTAATACAATAGTAAGTGGATATCATCGACCAAAGATAAGCATCGTTGACAGAAAAGACGTTCAAAGAGCAATATATAAAAATGGTCGAAATTGAAAGCAATAAACTAACACAGAAGAAAACTTTAGGCGCTACAGAAAAGCAATTGGTGCTGTGTTAGGCATGTATCTGTGTCCTGTACTGGGCACTTTCATATCATCCTGTGATAGATTCTGTTGCATGTGGTATTTATTTAACTGTTCCGCTCTTCCCTTTTGATTTATTCCTTCTGAAAATACGTGTAACGTTAGAAGCTTCAAAACTTCTCTTTTTTTTCTTCTTTTTTTTAAAAAAAAGTGGGAGTTGGGCTTTATGGCTCTCGTGTAGGTTTCATATCTTTTGCATTTACGAATGTTAGGATCATCGCTAAATTTTCTGCTCCGAATCTTTCCCACGTTAATCCAGTAGTGAGGACTGCTAGGAAGCTAACATTAGTACGCCACTGGTGTACACTTTCTGTATACGAAAGAACCTCGAAAAAAGAAACACACTCGCCGAAATCGTTAGTGGATTTTCCCTTGTGTTATAGTCTATAATATCGAGATTTCATATCATCATTGATTAATAACAAGCAATACACATTGATGAAGTGCTTTGATGGAAGCCGCCCGATTATCACGAAGCGCTCCGTCTATATTCAGAGGCAGTATTTTTGTTGTATGATATGAATCATGAATATCAAACGTAATAGGTAACTAAATAAACTCAGCCGTTATGAATTATAAGTGTGAATTTATTTCAAGAGTCCAGTTAAATAAAAGGTAAGAGTCATTTCAGTTACAATGTCCTCATGTCATAGAAGGTAAAACCTCTGTGCTATAATTTTCATGAGATTGAAAGTATTTCTGTGCTTCAGTGCAGGAAATGACATCGGTCAATCGGTATAGCGAGAGTGACCCGATGCTGTTGACACACAAGATTTACTTTTTCGCTAAATACCTTTGGGACAGACAGTGTTAGTGATCGCAAATGTAAACATATTCTTTCTGAAACTGGTGGAAATAACTACTAACAATAAATCAGAAACCACAGGCACTCTTTTTTTTCATGTCAGTCTAGAGGAATCATTACCAACTATAGGACTAACAAGAATATTAAAAAGTCTCAAGAAATTGTAAAGCCTGTCAGTAATAGTGCACTCATACATGCCGTCTTTTCTATAAAACAAAACGCACGACAGGTATACTATAAACCCGGTATCACGCAAGTTCGGATATTTATAATCTGTAGCTATACGGATGGTCTACTAAAGAAATGGAGAAGATTTTTCAAATTTGGGAAGCTTGCTTCAGATACTGGCATACAGATCTTCCTTTCTGAAGAATGTTTTTGGCCGAAAACTTAGATGAACGCTTTTCGTCGTGCTAGCCTGGTGTTCGGCGTGTGAGTAGCAATCTATCTTATTGGCAGTAAAGTTATTCCCGCTTCAAGTTTGATGTAAAGAATCCTCTGCACTTCAACAGGAACAACGATGTACACAATTATAATACGAGAACAAAATAGTGACATTCATTACGTCTCATTAAGCTTGTCAGTAGCACAAACAATGGTTCACAATGCTGCAAACGAAAGTTTTGATCACTTACCCGGTGATATAAAAAGCTTGACAGACAGCAAACTAAAATTTGAAAGTAAACTGAAGATGTTTCGCTTTGGAAACTCCTCCTACTCCGCAGAAGAGTATCTATTAATGTCGGTGTGTAGGAATTACTAACATCTGTCTGTCTTTAAGTGATAAACAAAACAATTAATAAATTTTCAGCATGGAGCCAGATTTACAAATTCCACATCATTATGATTTATCAAGCAAATGATACATGGAACATGAAACTTTCTAACTAAGTATTGTTATATCCGAATGCATGGTATAGACATCTGTATCACTTCTAATACCTCAGAATCAAATGAAAAACTAAAATGAAGCAGATGATCAAAGAAGACATACATTCAATTTGTCACACATTTGGTTATTCCTGAAAAACTGACACGGTTACAGAGGAGAAATATTCCGGGAAAAGTGGAAAATAGGCTACTGTTGGAAATGTAGATATATATATCGCTGAGGGTAAGCTTTCGTTATTAAAAAAATGACTTAAATATATGTTAAAGCAAAATATGTATTTTACGGAGGCTAAGCTGCAAGCCATCGCTTGCTTTGATCATAAATATGTGTCCGAGTGATGCTAAATGTTACTCTCTTTACACAGAGAAAAGTATCGTCTTCTCAATAACCTTCAAATAGTGAGCTACACCCTTAACTTTTATATATGAAATTCGTGAATTTACTCATGACACTTTTGTTACCTATGTATGCGGTCATTTTCTTAACACAAATTAGTAATCAAATTAACTAAGTAACTAATAAGATTAAACCTTGAATTGCTGGTGTACCCATGTAGCACCAAAATGGAATAAAAGCAATCAATAGTTGAGGGAGTATGAATGATAACAGTGGCATATTTGATTTTACAAAACTAATGACAGTTTTTATTGATCCTTTCATAAGTACAACCAGCTGATAAATCTTACAAAAAAATAACAAGCACAAATCAGAAAAGGGTTGGTGATTGATTGGTAAACCATTCATTGGGTTTGAAGCTGAACAAATTCTCCCCTGAATTAATGCTTTTTATAAGGCAATCTGACACCCACTTCCATTAAAATGGAATCAACTACAACCAAGTACCCCGAAATTGTGGTTCACTAGAAACAGGGAGCTGTGAATACCGTTTAACAGTGCTACGCCGGTGCAGCAGTGCGTCACCCTTTCACTTTGATTCAGGCGGCAGCAGAAGACGGCGCGCTGTGGGCGAGGAGCAGCGCGCTGCGGCAGCTGACGCGTCCACGAAAATTTGAGGACTATGCAGACTGGCGTTCTGACTATTAGAACGCAAAATACTTCCCCATCAGAGCGCTGCAATCCCGACACGTTGCAGTGTGAGGTGCAGCCGTTCGCGGTGTGGCCAAACCAATTTCACTCACAGTCCTGGAATTGTCAAACGTCTGAAGGCCGACTCAGGACGAATAAGTTAATGCTCATGACACACGATATGTCCTACATACTCAGTTCAGATGGAACCTGCCTCTGGCTCTAAGTCCACCACAAGTTACAGGCCACTAGTCTCATCCACTAGCGGAAGACCTGAAGTTCTCCACCGGATGACGACCAGAAGACAAAGAAGGCAAAGAATGACAGCCACTTCCAACCAAGCCCCGGTATAGGGGCAAAAACTAGACACATACCACACTGTGCTAACCAAACAAACTATCCTCCACGCATTAAATCTCGCCTCTTGATTGTTATGTTGGCCTGATAGCCAAATCCAGATATAGCAATGGGACCCCCACTCTGTGGAAGCAAACCTCTGCTTTGCGTATCCTGATAGGAAACCAATAAGCGCTTTAGAATGTATCTTGTTTGAAACAAAGATTTTAGAATAGAGGGGCGTCGTTCTCACAGCAAGCACGGTCATGTTTGAGGAAAAAACGTCTACCTAGATGGGACCACAGTCTCTCATTTATGGAGAGATCTAATCTTTCCAGGCGGACCTTTTCCAATTTCTGAAAGAAGGCTGTTCATCTTTCCAGGCAGATGTGCCCATGAAGTATATGTTTCTGCCCCTCGCCAAAAGAACCTGGCAACCTCCTGGCGTCAGAGGAGCTACAGTCTCCTCCGCTAAACACGCGCACCCGCCGCTCTGTCCGTATTGTATCAGCTTCTAACATGAGGCTCCTCGGACTTTATGACCTTCCCACACGTTGCACAAAAGTTCAGATTGTAGAAGTCTCCCTCTCAAATGGCTTTCTCCACCAACTTTCCGCCAATTGGCCAACTTCGCGCCGGACTGTCGCCTAGCTCAGGTAAAATGTTTGCAAACCCGCGCCCTCCTGCTGTGACCCTAAGAGGAAAGAAGGCAGTGAGTGCCATAGCCTGAAGTCCCTCTCTAGATACAACCCACAGAGCACTGCTTTCCAGAATCACCTGCACGGCCAGGTCGCTGGACTCAGCATTTATGGCCTACAATCCATCTCTCTCCCTGTTCTCTGTCACCTCCACTACAGCCACTCGGGTACAAGTTCTCTATAGGCTACAAGTGTAGTTATATGAACATTCTGCTTCCAATTTCCTCATGTAAAAGAGTCGTAAGTCACAAATACCAAATGTAGTACTGTGGAATACCAAGATCATTACTCAAAATATGGATATCAATCTGACTAAAAGTGTTGTTAACGTGAGAGGCTGGCGTGTCACTTCTCAAAGCATCTCTGACTGTTCCCTCAATAACATTTATAGTATTGCACAATGTTTGAACATGTTTTATGAAATTATATAGTATTTTATGATCTGCAAATTGTTATTATTGGTCACACATTGAATGTTGCATCTTAGACGTGATTTGAAGCAGAGGAGGTGTGTAAACTACAATGAGACTAAAACATTGACAGTTTAATAAAACAAGAACTCTATTCTGTATGGAGGAATGCCTCTACGCAGTTCGTTTCTTTGACATTTCAGTTCGTTGACACGCACAAGATACGATAGCATGGCTTACTTCTTTCCTCACTCCACACATTTATGGGCTAGCAAACAGCACGTAGGTAAGTTTTTGCAAACGTGAACTTAAAAAATGTTCTGCATACAAGCTGAAAACTAAAAATTTAACTAACAAGAAGCAACATCAGTAAGCAATCATTGGTTTCAGAGTTCCAGCTTTATGTGCTATCGATTCAAATACAGTAAAAGCGGAATTAAATGGATTACGCAACCATGCTTTTTCACATCACTTCCTTCTCTTCATGGTTATTCGAAATTGAAATTACGTCAAGGAGGCCAAATGTGTCGTATTATTACAGCAAATACAAATTCAAGAACAGAAAAACATTCGAAATTGCTTCGCTGACATTATGTTATTCATGTTAGTACTGTAATTTTTATTATTTAAAGCAGATGTTAGATGCCATGAGAGTAATGATGAACAGGAAGCAGTCATAAATGCTAATGTATTGGGCTGTTTTAGATGGTGGCAGGACTCGCCCACTCTGGTTGCAAAACAGCGTACAGCGTAAGTCTATACTGTCGCCTCCCTTCTTTTTTTACCCTATGTAAATCAGCAACCATAGAGACCACATTCCGACAGCAATAAATAAGAATATTATACAAGTCAATATCGGTGGCGTTCTTACACTTACAAACGTGTTCCTTAACTCTTGAAAGGATATGAATTGGACAGAAAAGTTCAGATTCAAATGTAAACACAACAACGTGAAAAGATAGACAATAATTTTCAGTTGGACTTCTGATACATGTTTGTAATTCAGAGCAGATTAATGTCATCTGATGTTCAAAAAGGTTCAAATGGCTCTGAGCACTATAAGACTCAACATCTGAGGTCATCAATCCCCTAGAACTTAGAACTACTTAAACCTAACCAACCTAAGGACATCACACACACTCATTGCCGAGGGAGGATTCGAACCTGTGACCGTAGCGGTCGCGCGGTTGCAGACTATAGCGCCTAGAACCTCTGGGCCACCACGGCCGGCTCGTCTGATGTAAAAGCTGTTTACAAGTCTCTCGACATCAGTAATGTAAGTAATTATGAAAACGCAGAAATTCATAACGTTTTAGAAGAGTATTCTTAGTCACGTATTCTATTCTGAATATCCCGATCCTGCGATCTCTGATATCCACTAATACCTTGGGAAATACTGTTCCAAAAACTACATTGATGCAGTGCATACGGAGATAGCTATACATTTATACAGGTGGTTAAGACTATTAATCTTAACTAAGGAGCATAACTGCGAAAGTATCCCCCTATTTCAAAACAGTTGACGTTCCAACCAAGAAAGAATGTGTTTATAGTCAAACCGTGTATAAATAGAGTAAGGGACTAAGGCTGTCAACTTTGATTAACATCACATAATCAGATTAGCAATACTGATGCCACAGAAAGCAGAAGTAGTAGGAAATGAATGTTCACTGATGTATTCTCTGACAGTTCTCCATTCGTCACTGTTAAAGTTTTATGGTACAAGTACCTGCGAAACACGATAAATGGATGAAAAATGAAATGCTGCGCGTGTGTCAGTGCTATAATTAATACTTCGTACTCACATCATTCTCTAGGCACGCGCTCCATGTGACAGGTATTTCAGCCGTGCCTGCTACACTCTTATGCGGTTTACCTCAGATAAGATATCGCTGAATAAGATAAGATCTGGAACTCGGAGGCGGCAGCCAGCTCAATTAAGCAATCAGTGTACGATACGTTGCTGATTATGAAATTAATAATGTGAGGATCGCCATCACCAGATTGAGCACACAGTGCACGTTGTTGTTTATTCCATGAAATAAAATAGAGACTGTTGTTTACTCTTCGTTATAACTGTACTTCTTTTGCTTTTAAAAAAATCTCCCCTCCTTGTGTGGAATTGGTTCGGCTTCTCGCGCAAGAAGTTAGAGCTTTCCTAAAACTGTATTACACTACTAAGGAACGCTATAATAACACTTTAGTCTGGGGAAATTTAAGTTTATTGTTGTGCTTACTATTTGCAGTACTCCTCACAATTACTTGGTTTTCTGGACCAATATTTTAACGCTATAGAGAAGAAGAACATATACACGCAGTTTGCAGAAACACTATTCCACTTCTTTTGTTTACGAGATTAAAATATTCACCATTGTTCTAGTGACTGTATTAGATTACACAGGCCAATGATGGAAAACTTTTTTGCTGAAAATACCTTATTCTTATGTTTGTTAAAGTGGGAAATCCAAATATGATACTAAAAAACTGTATCACTCACCATTTCACATTTTACAGTTAAATTTTTTAAATTAAACGATTTTTAAAGAATTTAACAGCTTTTATATAGTTAAAATAATTTAAAAAGAAGATGTAATGACTGTAGATGACGTTGGTAGCACTTCTGAAAAACATTTCGCCGAAAAAGTGCGATTCTATTTTTGTGTTAACAGATGGTGTTTTGTTTACTGTCAACCTAACCTCTCTTTCCCGTTTCCTGTACATGTGCTCAGTACAATGTTTAATCATGGTTGTAAAAACTCTTCTGACAGATTTTGTTGTATTTGTGGTGAATCTGTGTTTAAAAAACACCTAAGAAACGTTGCAGACTTTTTGAAAAAGGTTTACCTATCATACTTTGGATCTAAACTTGGTGATCAAGACAAATCTTATGCGCAGCATAAGGTATGTTATGTGTGTTTTGAATATCTGATAAAATGGTTCAAAACGAGAAAAAAGTCTTTAGATTTGCTGTTCCTATGATATGGAGGGAGCCAAGAAATCATTTTGATGAGTGCTGCTTTTGCAGAGCTGATATTACTAGTCATAATTCGAAAAACAAGAAGGTAATAAGCTGCCCTAACCATCCATCCACCATCCAACCAGAATGGAATGGCGTGAATGGGGCAGATTTCCCAGTTCCTGAACCACCAATTGATTTAAATTCTATTCCAACAGAAGTATTTTCTGATGTACTACCTGATTTAGATGAACCGGATGATGATGAATTACATTGTAATACAGAAAGTCTAGAGCTCAAATTGTTTACTCAGAACGAGCTTAACGATTGGGTTGGGGATCTGTGCTTAACGAAAGAAAAAGCTGAACTGCTGGGCTCTAGATTAAAAGAAAAGAACTTATTGGCAGTTGGAACTAGAATGTACATGTACAGAAAGAGAGAGCTGTAATTTTCCAAGTTTTTTCAACAAGAATGTGAGTTAATGTACTGGTCAAACATTCCCAGTCTGATGAATTTGTTTGGTGTTGAATACAAAGCGGTTGATTGGAGGCTGTTTGTTACTTCATCCCATGGAAAAACGCTTCCAAGGCCGCTGTAACACGAACATGATGCGGGACTATTGTTGGTCACTTCACTGAGAAGTTCAGCAAACGACCCATCGTAGAAAAAGCTACACAAGAAGCTTTAATGGAGAAGGAGAAAGAAAATACAAACCAATTACAGCTGACAACATCTATTAACACATATCATTGTTTTAAGTAGCTTACTGTAAATACAAATCATGCTTATGTTGTATCAAAGTGCCGGTCAGAGTGGCCGAGCGGTTCTAGGCGCTAAAGTCTGGATCCGCGCAACCTCTACGGACGCAGGTTCGAATCCATGGATGTGTGTGATGTCCTTAGGTGAGTTAGGTTTAAGTAGTTCTAAGTTCTAGCGGACTGATGACCTCAGCAGTTAAGTCCCATTGTGCTGAGAGCCATTTGAACCATTTTGTAACAAAGTGTTTCATGAATTTCCTCGTGTATCGTATGGCACAGGATTTTTATACCATATAATTAAAAGTATATAACTCGAAAACTGTGTGTGAAACAAAAAACTAAGGCTAGATTTGGATTGATATCATAAAAATCTATAAAGACCCGCTATCAAAGTAAAAACAATATTTCAAAAAAAATTTTTCGTTTGCCTGTGTTATTGTCCGTTTCCTTTTATTCAGAGGACCTCTGCATCTCTTCATTTTGTACAGCTTCTGGGATCAATGTGCTCTAACAATTTTGTTTGGTCGCGCAAACAGCTGGTGGAACGTTTGATATGCCTACGCTTATACTAGCAGACACTAAAATATATTTTAAAGAAACTACTCCCGTAATATCCTCGTGATTGTAGTACATGTTGTAGCTTAATTCGTCAGCTTCATGATGAACTGCCTATCAGTTCCTTAAATGGTCATCGTTAATGTGATATTTCGGTAGTAGGTAAACTACTCCAAGAAATTCTTAAAGTATGCACTGAAAAATAGAGGTGGCTACGATTTGGCGTTTGGTGCGCGTTTGGTCATATGTTGCTGAATATGAAACGTAAATATCATATTGAATTATACTTGCAATCTGGAAGGTTATCGCTATCTGTATCTAATCTCGACAAGATGGAATTCATGTAAAGTGCTCCGTCAACAACGCACGCGCCTGTGAAAAAGCCATAATGAAATATCCATAGATCCCTCATATCTAATAATTGGTCTGAGTTATGGAAAAAAGATTTTGGCAAATGACAGCTCCCAAGGAGGAGAGCATTATGCCATTTGATTCATACTCGAGATTTTCATATCTACCTATCTTAAAGAAATTACAGATTTTTTCACTGAAATGATGTATTTTCTAAGGACAATCGATAGCTGGTGCAATAAGAACTGCTGTGAGTTTTTACAACAAGATAAGTGAAAAAGTTAAGCGTTTGATTTTATTCTGAAAATGGACATTTTCATACAATGTTGACCTGTCTAGCCCTCAGTTACTTGTTGAATAATGCACTGTTTAAGGACTCTGTCGCAATTTCAAGTGCTTTAAAATCTTAGTGAGATGAAAACTTGTAAACTCTACTGTGTTTTGGCGAAAGAAGCAGATTTTAGTATGGCAACTGGGGAAGTTACGTCTTGCTCAAAACTCATGACAGTCCTTCATGAATCCATATCTCCTCAACTACCTTCTTGATATGACTGACTATTCGAGGCCAGCCTGTGATGTAACATTTGCAACAGCTCCTTTTGTCATCAGCGTATACTACTTCTTGCTTTTTGCCACATTACTTTCAACCTTCACAGTCGGATCTGAATGACGATAATAAGAAGGAATTCTGATTAAGCTATGCTTTTAGCTAGATCGTCGACCTGGTAACGAGAAGTCTTTGATTTGTACAGCACTACGAGTTCCATTACCTCCGCTTTATACATACTAGGTTCACCTACATCCAACGGAATATTTCTTTGTACCCAGAAGAAAATACCATTTTTCCTCCACTGCGTTCTTGGCGCTCTGTACATCACAACAGATTGATATGATGCAGTGAAGGTATTAATGTCGAATTCTGGGGAATACTTTGCAGCAGAACGTTATCTTCACTGCCAATGAACGAGTTCGTGGACTACCTCTTGTATTGTGAATCTCGTGTTCAGACGTGCTGTACTGTTGTTATTAATACAACGAAAACACAAAACACTTGTTCACAGCGTCTGACGACTGCAGGTCACTTGAACACCATAAAATATCGCTTTACAACGAGACCTGAGGAAAATATATGCAGTTGGCAACACGGTGGGTTTACCAATCGAACCGTTGGTGGCGTGGTATGGAAAGCTGGATCGCCGTTGGTGTCCAAGGTGTTGGTTTTATCGGCGGGCCGCGGTGGCCAGGCGGTTCTAGGCGCTTCAGTCCAGAACCGCGCGACTGCTACGGTCGCAGGTTCGAATCCTGCCTCTGTCATGGATTTTTGTGATGTCCTAAGGTTAGTTAGGTTTAAGTAGTTCTAAGTTCTAGGGGACTGAATACCTCAGATGTTAAGTCCCATAGTGCTCAGAGTCATTTGTTGGTGTTCTCTAGGCAACGGCATCACGTCCACTCCGGTGAGCCAAACGTCAAAAGTCACAACTAATTTTAAATGAACTATAATTTTCACAAACTGTCAAACTTTACATTTTATTTACTCTATTTATATGTTTCCAGTCATTTCTAACAACAATGCTGAAACATGGTGAGAGTATCCATGTTCAAATACGTTGAGAAAAAAGAATATTTTTGGAAGTGGTGGGTTAACCTCTTCGGCGTTAACTGCGCTTTGTGCTCGAAGTAGCACAGGACAGAAAGAGGTTGGAGATGAGTTTTAGTACCGAATGAACGTGGATGATTTTGATCCATTAAACTTTGGGTGTGGAGCTGCTTGAATTTCACTGCTTGTTCTGGCATTTGAGCCGTCTATCGCTCACCCATTTTCAGAGAGAGTC
The DNA here is from genome assembly GCF_023897955.1 of Schistocerca gregaria. Classification (NCBI taxonomy): domain Eukaryota; kingdom Metazoa; phylum Arthropoda; class Insecta; order Orthoptera; family Acrididae; genus Schistocerca; species Schistocerca gregaria. The sequence goes on along the minus strand of NC_064921.1, from coordinate 512,747,801 downwards.
GACAGAGTCATTCCGCTCACTGAGAAAATGGCTGAACGATACACAGCCGAAATATCAGAAGGAGAAGTGGAATTTATGAGGCTGCACGCCCGAAATTGAATGGAGCAGTCATTATGCCGCGAAACATGAAGATTCTTGTGGATCATTTTCCTTGTTCCACATTTCGACTGAGTGATCCAAATCAAAAGATTATATGTGAGTTTAATTAAAGCTGGATTGGCATATTCATGAAGCTGTAAACGTTGACATCTTAACACGAATCCACAATGTGCTGCATATTATTATGTTTCAGGTTGGCCCCATTTAGACTGCGAACCGACCACTCAGTAAATTCGTGCACTTTTTCAAGAACAATACAGTTATTCGAAATTAATTTCTGATGCGTTTTTCTGTTATTGAGGAATATTTAATCCAGAGCCAGTAGTTCTTTCTCTGAGCTACATTACTGGAGTTATCCATTGTTAGTTCTGCAGTTAACAAGTACACGGACATTTTAGAAGTTCTTCATGTAGTGATTGGTTAAAACTCACAAAAATTAGGTTGCATGGCACTTATCAAAAACTATACTGAACCTTAGAGACCACTGGCCACTACATTGCACTTTAGTAAATGACTTAATATCAGTTATCTATTGCAAATGTAGTGCAGTGTGTGTTCGTATTGACATGAGTGTGAAATTGGAAGTGTTCTATTCCTTTGTTTGTTTATTATGTTTGAAGTGCCATGTGCTGAGTACTTTGTGCCAGAACCTAAGCTGTAAAACGACATTGTAGCTCTAATTCTGTTACAAACGCATCACGGAAAAGTCCACTTTACTTACTCAAACTATTAGCAAACTGCAGATTTGATATTACCTAAAGTCTAACCATTGTTTCTCTGTGGAAGAAGACTACCAGCGAAACCGCATTGTGAGTGGGAATAACGACAAGACAATTGGAATAGACAGTTAAATGTGGAAGAGCTCCAATGCCATAAGGGGTCATTATATATATATATATATATATATATATATATATATATATATATATATATATATATATATATGTCATGAACCATGTAAATTGCCGTTGTTGAGGAGGCTGCGTGCCTCAGCGATACAGATAGCCGTACCGTAGGTGCCATCACAACGGAAGGGTATCTGTTGAGAGCCTTTTCAGTAGTTGCAGGGACAACAGTCTGAGTGATTGACTAATCTGGCTTTGTAATATGAACCAAAACGGCCTTGCTGTGCTGGTACTGGAACGGCTGAAAGTAAGGAGAAACTGCAGCTTGACTGTATGCTTCAATAATGAGGACGTCCTCTTGGGAAAAAATATTCCGGAGTTAAAATAGTTCCCCATTCGGACCTCTGGGGGGGGGGGGCGTCACAACTCAGGAGAGCGTCATTATTAGGATCGGATCGGAGCGTGGTATGTCAGATTGCTTAATTGGTCAGGTAGGTTTGAAAATTTAAAAAGGGAAATGGATAGGTTAAAGTTAGATATAGAGGGAATTAGTGAAGCTCGGTGGCAGGAGGAACAAGACTTCTGGTCAAATGAATACAGGGTTATACATACAAAATCAAATAGGGGTAATACAGGACTAGGTTTAATAATGAATAAAAAATAGGAGCGCTGGTAAAATACTATGAGCAACATAGTGAACGCGCTATTGTAGCCAAGACGGACGCGAATCCCACGCTTATCATAGCAGTACAAGTTTATATGCCTCTAGCTCCGCAGATGACGAAGAGATGGAAGAAATGTATGAGGAGATTAAAGAAATTATTCAGATAGGGAATGGACACAAAAATTAAATAGTAATGGGGGACTGGAACTTGGTAGTAGGAAAGGAAGAGAAGGAAAAGTAGTAGGTGAAAATGGAATGGGGGTAGGAATGAAAGAGGAAGCCGCATGGTAGAATGTTACACAGAGAAAACCTCAATCATACTTTACACTTGGATTAAGAATCAGGAAATAAGGTTGTATACGTGGAAGAGGCCTGGAGACACTGGAAGGTTTCAGATAGATTATATAATGGCAAGACAGAGATTTAGGAACCAAGTTTTAAACTGTAAGACGTTTCCAGTGGCAGATGTATTGGTAATGAACTGTAGATTAAAACTGAAGAAATCGCGAAAAGGTGGGAATAAAAAAATGGTTCAAATGGCTCTGAGCAGTATGCGACTTAACATCTATGGTCATCAGTCCCCTAGAACTTAGAACTACTTAAACCTAACTAGCCTAAGGCCATCACACAACACCCTCAGCCATCACGAGGCAGAGAAAATCCCTGACCCCGCCGGGAAGCGAACCCGGAAACCCGGGCGTGATAAGCGAGAACGCTACCACACACCATATATATATAGAGTGTGAGTCGACGGTTATAGACAGAAATCGTCCTGATTCCTCTGACAGTGGAATACGTGTACTAAAATTATAGGACAGGCAACTTTCAGAGATGCTAGTATGGAACAAAACAAGAAAAAATTCTAGTAAACATTGTCTCAAAAATGCATACGTTAAGAGCTATGAGCGTCAGTTCAATAGAGGAGATGAGTTTCATATTAGCGAAGATATGCATGTTAGCCCATGTTTACTGGACTTTTTTTTGTTTTGGTCCACAATACCACCTCTACATTACAGCCATAGCAACAACAGTACAGATCCACCTATTCCAAGCTCAGAGGTATCAGAAAGATTTTTGCTTACAACTTACGGCTCATTCAAATCAGGTTCCGGGTGCCATCCCTCAAATTGAAACATTTATCCTTCTGCATCGATCCTGAAAGTTTGTAAGACCATCACGGAATCACCCTGTGATACAGGTGCCGACACCTATAGCTTCGACGCTCTGTAGCGTCGTTGGATGACGTTTCCGGACACCTCATTGTGTTAGTCAAGACACCGTCTACATCCCATCGAAGTCTGTCGTCGTAATTTTGGAACGCCCTGTATATATACGGACGGAAAGAAATCGAAACCACAAAAAATAATTAACTTGGAGTAATGAAATGCATTCGTGCAGTGATTAATACTGCAAGATCACAGGTTAATGTAAGCGTGAGATAAGCCAATGAAAATGTGAAATCCTGGTATATTAATAGAGGGTGCAACCGGCAGGATGATGGAAGTGGAAGCCAGCATGCAAATGTATTTGTACTGTATGTACAGTTACCGGTGGTAGGAATGGAGTTCTATGGCTGTTGCACTTGGCCAGTCGGTACAGGGACGGTTTATGCTGGTTGTAGATAACGCTGGAGTTGTTTGATTATGTCCCATATGTGCTCGATTGGAGACAGATCTGGTGATAGAGTAGGCCAAGGTAACATGTCGACTCTCTGTACAGCATGTTGGGTTATAGAAGAGCTTGTGTTATCGTGCTGGAAAACAACCTCTGGAGTTCTGTACGTAAATGGCAGCAAAGTAGGTCAGATCACAAGACTGACATAGAAAGTTGCACTCCGGATGCGTTGGTTAACCACGAGAGTACTCCTCCCGGTATACGAAGTCGCACCGTCGACCATAATTCAACTATAGTTCTAGTGTGTCTAGCACGTAGAAAGGTTGGTTGCAGGTCCTCAACTGGCCTCCGAGCAGGGGTCCCGGGTTCGATTCCCGGCGGTGTCAGAGATTTTCACCTGCCTCGAGACGACTGGGTGTTTGTGTTGTCGTCATCATTTAATCATCATTCATGAAAGTGGCGATTTTGGAATGAGCAAAGGTTGGGATTTGTACGGGTGCTGATAACCTCACAGTTGAGCGCCCCACAAACCAAACATGATGATGATGATGATCATCATCATCAACTGGCCTCCTCCGAACTAACGCACCGCCGTAACGGGTGCCGAGGCAGAACCAACTTTGGCTGGTTCAGATGTCTCTGAGCACTATGGAACTTAGCTTCTGAGGTCATCAGTCCCCTATAACGTAGAACTACTTAGACCTAACTAACCTAAGGACATCACACACGTCCATACCCGAGGCAGGATTCGAACGTGCGACCGTAGCAGTCGCGCGGTTCCAGACTGTAGAACCAACTTTCATCAGAAGAGACGACAGACCTCCACTCTTCTCTCCAATGAGCTCTCTCCTGACACCACTATGGGTACAAATGGCGGTGGTCTCTGTCAGTGGAATGTACGGTACAGGGCGTCTGACACAGAGCTGACCTTGAAGTAGCTGATATGTAATAGTTCGTTGAGTCACTGTGGTGCCAACTGATGCTTAGATTGCTGCTGCACGTGCTGTACGATGCGTCAAAGCCATATACCGAACAAGATGATCTTCCTCTTCGGTAGTGCCATGTCGCAGCCTGGAGCCCGGTTTTCTTGCAACCATACATTCTCGTGGACACTGCTGCAGTTATGTACAGTGCTAAATTCCTGCAAGTCTTCCTCTGCATCGCAGAAATAACATCCAGCTTCTCGTGGACCCATTACACGAACCCGTTCAAACTCAGTGAGGTGTTGATAACGGCGTCTTTGTCGCCTTAAAGCCCTCCTCGATTATCATCACGTCACCATCTCCAATGTGTACGATAACTAACGCCTACGACCGCTACACAATATATTTGAAGCAAACCTGATTTACTACCTCGCACGGGCATTAGTAGCGCCCTCTGAATCGACCGGCGCGAAATTGGAATAGACATCACCTTCCAGATGTAGAAAAACGCCTACCGTCTTTCGTTTATGTCGCTCAAGTCCCTCTTGGCGTGCCGTTTTTTTTTTTTCCGCCAGCATATGTACACGGTCCAGCCACCGCCGCCTATGTTCAACGTCAACGGCCAGAAACACTCACAATCGGCATGTGGCACCACTTGCAGTGGAGGGTATATAGAGGGTGTCAACGAAAAACAGTCCGGTCGTCGTCCTAATGAGGAATGGCAGCGATTTATCTAACGTCCAAAAGGGCATGATCATTGCCTTTCGGTACAGGCTTGGAAGCATTTCCGAAACGGCTAAGTTTATAAACTGTTCAAATGTCATCACCATGGTTTAACGTATACTGCATTCCAAATGGCGCTGTCCAAAATAAGTGCCAAGGAAACTGTGGTGCACCATGGACCGTAGATGACAGAGGCTAATGACTGCTGCGAAGATGTATGAATTAAGTACATTCCCACTGTTTCTGTAAATAGCTTTCTCTACATCAGGGAACCGGAAGGGTTATTAAAGTAGCTTTCATTTCATTAAAATTCCTCAGATTCCTTAAATGATCAAGAACTTATTTTTGAAGTATCATTACTTCAACAGTCAATTTGAAACTGTAGAAACCAAATTTATCCGTGAAAAAAATCTGAATACTTAAATATATGAGTTATAGTTTTGGGATCTTGGGAACTTGATTCACTCGACCTCATCAAGCAGTTTGTATTTATCAGTGATAATACAGTTATATAGTCATAGTTGCTGATGAACTCTTTGCGATTTACAACATACATTGACGCTTATAGTCGTTTATTTACAAATAAGTGGGAGCTGTGACAGCTGGACTCACTATTCGAAGGATAGTACGAGTAAGACATTTCAAGCAGAACATCATTCTTGAAGTGAAATATCTAGCCGCCTTCCGATGTAAATATCGCTGAACTACGCATATTGTCGAAATCTTACACAAACTATTTTTAAAATAAAATACTGTCTGCCCATGAAATGAAGAACTACTCTCTAATCAAGATATGTGCTGTTACGAAAGTAGTGGATAAATTACTTTTTTATATAATTGTTTCTACAAATTAAAAACATTGCAGTTTGAAGAAAATCGGAGAACATTTGACAACGCTTCAGTTGTTGTAGTATTACAAGATTTCGGAAGGGGAGGAAGGAGGTTAGGGGTGCAGGGTGCAGTCGAGTTGGACGAATTCAAATAGCCTGCTGAAAAACGAACTAATAAAAAGTGTCATCACATACCCATTCCGCTCTCCATAAACCCTTCCCTATCCTTGCACATCGGATCTGGTTTTCATAATTGAGCACCACCTGAGTGACTATGTAGAGAGATATTTTGCCATTTGGGTTACTAATAGAATTTTGAGCAATTTTTCTAATGAAATGCAACCATCGCCATTTCGACTATAGTTTTGTTTATCGACGCGATTTTTAGATGACACAGCAAATTCAGGGGTATTTTTGTGACCTCATTTTAATATAAAATTATTTATAATGATGTTCACCGCTCCGCCGCCTTGTGAAATACTGAAATACAGCAACCCGAAAGTCCTACCAGTCTCCAAACATCGACTCCAGTGCTAACATTAAACTGCTGTAGACAGGTAAATAGGTTACGATAAAAGTGCGTACATATTTTTAACTTATTAAACGCTAGTGGTCGATTCAATATCGGTTTTCCCCTTCTTTATTGTTACAAATTTATCCACAGTTAGAAACTACACTCCTGGAAATGGAAAAAAGAACACATTGACACCGGTGTGTCAGACCCACCATACTTGCTCCGGACACTTCGAGAGGGCTGTACAAGCAATGATCACACGCACGGCACAGCAGACACACCAGGAACCGCGGTGTTGGCCGTCGAATGGCGCTAGCTGCGCAGCATTTGTGCACCGCCACCGTCAGTGTCAGCCAGTTTGCCGTGGTATACGGAGCTCCATCGCATTCTTTAACACTGGTAGCATGCCGCGACAGCGTGGACGTGAACCGTATGTGCAGTTGACGGACTTCGAGCGAGGGCGTATAGTGGGCATGCGGGAGGCCGGGTGGACTTACCGCCGAATTGCTCAACACGTGGGGCGTGAGGTCTCCACAGTACATCGATGTTGTCGCCAGTGGTCGGCGGAAGGTGCACGTGCCCGTCGACCTGGGACCGGACAGCAGCGACCCACGGATGCACGCCAAGACCGTAGGATCCTACGCAGTGCCGTAGGGGACCGCACCGCCACTTCCCTGCAAATTAGGGACACTGTTGCTCCTGGGGTATCGGCGAGTACCATTCGCAACCGTCTCCATGAAGCTGGGCTACGGTCCCGCACACCGTTAGGCCGTCTTCCGCTCACGCCCCAACATCGTGCAGCCCGCCTCCAGTGGTGTCGCGAGAGGCGTGAATGGAGGGACGAATGGAGACTTGTCGTCTTCAGCGATGAGAGTCGCTTCTACCTTGGTGCCAATTATGGTCGTATGCGTGTTTGGCGCCGTGCAGGTAAGCGCCACAATCAGGACTGCATACGACCGAGGCACACAGGGCCAACACCCGGCATCATGGTGTGGGGAGCGATCTCCTACACTGGCCGTACACCTCTGGTGATCGTCGAGGGGACACTGAATAGTGCACGGTACATCCAAACCGTCATCGAACCCATCGTTCTACCATTCCTAGACCGGCAAGGGAACTTGCTGTTCCAACAGGACAATGCACGTCCGCATGTATCCCGTGCCACCCAACGTGCTCTAGAAGGTGTAAGTCAACTACCCTGGCCAGCAAGATCTCCGGATCTGTCCCCCATTGAGCATGTTTGGGACTGGATGAAGCGTCGTCTCACGCGGTCTGCACGTCCAGCACGAACGCTGGTCCAACTGAGGCGCCAGGTGGAAATGGCATGGCAAGCCGTTCCACAGGACTACATCCAGCATCTCTACGATCGTCTCCATGGGAGAATAGCAGCCTGCATTGCTGCAAAAGTTGGATATACACTGTGCTAGTGCCGACATTGTGCATGCTCTATTGCCTGTGTCTATGTGCCTGTGGTTCTGTCAGTGTGATCATGTGATGTATCTGACCCCAGGAATGTGTCAATAAAGTTTCCCCTTCCTGGGACAATGAATTCATGGTGTTCTTATTTCAACTTCCAGGAGTGTATCACAACAGCACACAGCACAACAGTAATAAACGGCAGCACTCACTACAATAAGTAAGAACTGAAGTGTCTGACGAAACAGCTGAGATAAAGTAAGGACAGCAATGTACAGTAGCTGGTGTTGGCTAAAGTAGGTACGACTAGTAGCCCATAGTGCCACGAAGAGTTGATACCTTTCGATGGCGTTGTTGATCATCCACAGTGCATAGCCCTTTTATGCCATTTGACTGCAAATTAAAATATTTTTTCAGTTTCACTATACAGCAAATATACAGCAACTATGTCATATGCAATTTCATATAGGCGATAGGGTGGCGGGTCCAGACTTTCCCGATCTCTCATTTTGGCTACGTCATTGCATGCATGCGATAAATGCGGAGACGTGAACCACAGCAAAGTCATTACCAATTGCGTCCAAAAAGGACCAACATGGTGTTATTCTTTTCTTGACAGCCGAAGGACAAGCACCGGTGGACATCTACAACTACATTTATACTCCCCAAGGCACCCAACTGTGTGTGGCGGAGGGCACTTTACGTGCCACTGTCACTGCCTCCCTTTTCTGTTCCAGTCGTGTATGGTTCGCGGGAAGAACGACTGACTGAATGCCTCCGCGCGCGCTCGAATCTCTCTAATTTTACATTCGTGATCTCCTCGGGAGGTATAAGTAGGGGGAAGTAATATATTCGATACCTCACCCAGAAACGCACCCTCTCGAAACCTGGACAGCAAGCTACACCGCGATGCAGAGCGCCTCTCTTGCAGAGTCTGCCACTTAAATTTGCTAAACATCTCCGTAACGCTATCACGGTTACCAAATAACCCCGTGACGAAACGCGCCGCTCTTCTTTGGATTTTCTCTATCTTGTCCGTCAACCCAATCTGGTACGGATCCCACACTGATGAGCAATACTCAAGTATAGGTCGAACGAGTGTTTTGTAAGCCACCTCCTTTGTTGATGGACTACATTTTCTAATGATTCCATCAGAGAATGAAGAATGAACACGGGGGAGTATGTCAGTCGATAACCACCGCTATGGAATGGTGCGTCAAGCTCCTTGCTGCAGCTTTATGATAGTGCACATATCCATGTCGCAAACGTCGTAACCATTTCAAGTGGGGGACACTCTATCGCGTGTCCTATACCCCTGATCTGCCCCTTGTGATTATCACACCATCGGTCCCTTAAAAAGGCCTTGTAGGGTCGACGATTCCTGTCGGACGAGGATATGCAGCAAGCAAATACCAACTTCTTCACGCAGCAGGACACAGTGTTTTTCAGAATGGGTATCTTCTACCTAGTGCATGGGTAGGATGATTGTCTTAATTCTCAGGATAATTTTGCCTGATTAGAAAACTGATTCTGGACTGTACGGCTTTCGAACGGAACTCTTTGATCAACTTTTATATAATAAAGATATATAACAAATTTTTAGTCAAAAAACAAGCCCAAGACGAAGAATGACATCAGTCACTATCTTATCGATTCCAAAAAGTGACCCTAAAATGCGTCAAAGAGCATCATTTACGTCTTTCTTGGCTGAAGCTATGATTTACGACTGTAAATTGGATGATATATTTGACACTAACAGAAGAAGGATCAAATCCGACATGTGGAAACCGCCCTGAATTTTTTTGTACGTGAAGAATACAATGAAAAAACTATGTCGAAATTTTAGCTGATAAGAAAAACTGCAACCATTTCTTTAAAAAATGTTGAAAATTGCCAGATTAGTGGCCCGTCAGGTGGCTGGAAAAATGTACACCCGTACACCATAGTTGTAGCATACAGTCGATGCGCAACTCGGCAAGTGTATAGCCTTGGTTGACAGCTGCATCAATAAACAGATAAGATGACAAAATATGATCGTAATTTTTAAACTGATTGAAGGCAGATATTGGAGAAATTCAGAGGAGAGCTTCTAGATTTGTTGCCAATAGGATCCAATAAAAATGGGAATCCCAGGAGGGAAGGCTATATTCTTTTGAGAGAATTGAGAGAATCTCCACTTGAAGCTGAGTGCACAACAATTCTTCTGCCTCCAACAAACACTACGTGAGGACCATGAAGATAAGATACGAGGAATTAAAGCTTGTACGGATGCATATAGACAGATATTTTCCCCTCGCTCTATTTGCGAGTGGAACAGGAAAGGAAATGAGTAGTAGTTGTACACGGTACCCTCTGCCACGCACCTCACGTTGGCTTGCAGAGTATCTATATAGATGTAGATGTAGAAAGGATGTACAAACTGCTGCTACAAGAGAATCTTCGTGCAGCAAAAATTAGTACGCCTTTGAAGCTAAAATTTTGACAATTCACTTCTTTCGATGTATTATTTCTGTGCGAAAAATGTCAGGGTATATTTTGACATGTTGGATTGGATCATTCCCTTTTAAGTTTATTAAATGTCGACTTCCACTGTATGAATCATAAATTAGCATTATCAGCAGAAGATAGCAGCTGTTTTGTATTTAACATAAAGTTAATGCCCTAGCATGGTCGCTATAATGTTTGGCAGACTTTAAAACGTAGCTGAAAGCACGGCAACCCTGGTTTCTATTTATGTTCGTGTACAAAATTCTGATGTTGAAATCACCGTTAAATATGTTATTTCACCGAAGTGTCAAGTAGTTTCCGTTGCACAACAGCGTAAGTTAGTCAGTCATCACCAAATGTGCCTTAACCCTCAAAATTACATAACGAGAGGCAATAAGTGACATTATCATGGTTTTTTTCTGTTACAGATCAACAATACAAACAATTTCGGTAAGGAAATAACATAGTGCCATTTAATTTGACGGTCCACTGTGCCTTTCGTCTTATTGGGTACAGGTATCGAACTATTGTGATCGACAAATGCACCATAACCGGTACAGTAATCAGTTCAAATGGTTCAGATGGCTCTAAGCACTATGGGACTTACCATCTGAGTTCATTAGTCCCCTATACTCAGAACTACTTAAACCTAACTAATCTAAGGACATCACACACATCCATGTCCGAGGCAGGATTCGACCGTAGCAGCCGCGTGGTTCCGGACTGAAGCGCCTAGAACCGCTCTGCTACAGCGGCCGGTCAGTAATCAGTAGTGATAAGAAGCGAGCTAGAAGTGTATTGTACTATTGTGGAAAAATAATACAAATTTTTATGTTTCTTGAAAGTGCTGTTTCATTTTGGAGCAAAGATCTAATTTTCATCCGCAATCAGAGATTGTACATTGCTCTCTATGGAACCTTCTCCATTGTCCTCTTTGACAGAAGCAAACCAAGCATATTTATCCAAGTGTTTACTAAGCTAACACATCGTATTTGGTGCTTTTGATAGTTGTATCCGCATATTACGAAAAAATTCCTTTTAAGTGACACATTACATCAAAAATCGCTCCGAAACGCATTATTTTTTGATGCCTTGCTGTGCTCAATGTGTGAATATAAGACTATGTTGGATAAAGGTACTATAGGTCTTGGTATTATTTAGTAGTTGATTATGGAAAGAAAATACGAGACGGTCTGCAAACTTCTTTAGAGAAATTTAGCACCATAGACCTGATGGGTAAATCTCACCCCTTCCCTGAAATTACCTTTTTAAAGCATCGTAGGAAAATGAACTCAAATATGCACAAGATCAAAAATAATTAAATGGTTGCATGTGCATGTGCATGTACGTGTATGTGTGTGTGTGTGTGTGTGTGTGTGTGTGTGTGTGTGTGTGTTGGTTTACTCTGCTGAAAAAGTAATGGGCAGTAAACTACTGCACTGTAACTGCAGCAGAGAGGAAGGGTGAGCGAAAGTGGAGAGGGGTTGCCGTTGGTTTAGAAGAGGAGACATAGGACTCTGACAGGGCGTGGCTTAGGAGAGAGGTGGGACAAAACTATGTCATTTGTTTGCCCCTGTCACTGTACAGAGGCAACCTAAAGTTCAGATACCAATTTCTGACCATTAACACTGTTCCCCTCCTATTATAATCTCTTTGGATTTCTTCAGACACTTTCATTTGCAAATAATTCATTGGAAGAATTGTGTGTCAGACTAGCCATTCATTAATCTCATTCAACCAACGTAAAATGCACATACACAAGTTGTCTGTTACCACTGTCATTAGGGTCTGATAAACTTCCAAGCCTTCGATTTCAACTTTACTGCAACGTCCTTGCACTAGTGCTAATTGCATAGCTCACCTCATTTTCTAACTTTGCTAAGTACAACCTAACTTTATTTCCTGAAAAGAATAGTTACTTATCTGGAAATACTATAGCCAACAAGAGGTTACCTAAACACTATTACATGTACAAAAACTATAATGGAATTTTAAATACCGCAGTTGAAAGTCACAGACACACAAATTTACATGATGTTATAACTAAACACCACAGTCACAGGAGAGTAAAAAATAAAATAACTGATGTATGTCTCACAGTTTATGGTGCAGTCGGCCAGAACGCATGGTACTGATGCAAGGTAGTGATAATTTCTACAAATAAGATCAAAACCTTATACTACAAATTTAAGAAACCTGCCACATTTTTATATCTGTATGTGAAGGCTCATCTCACGAACTACTTTAGAGATTTTGATAAGGTTTTCACCAACAGGTAGACTAAGTCACGAGGTAGGTTTGTGTGGATCAGTTATTACTGCTGCACCAAACAAATTGTCCAGGTGTAAACAACTAGTGCTACCTGCGTGCAGGGGAGATGGGTCGCTAGTTAGATATAAATACATGGCGTTTATCAGTGGATCTGGTTGAACAACATCATTTGAGATTTAAAGAGTTAAAAACCCCACAAAACTGGATTTTAAATGGATAGCACTATCAAAAAAGTGTTAATGGTCTTTCAGAGATGCTGTTTTTAAGGGAATTAATTGTCAGGCATATGAGAATAAAATTATGTTTGGCACTTTTAGACAGACTAAAAGTCACAGAAACCTAAAACACACTTTTGCAAAATACAACTGTTAGTTGCATGTGAGCACTCTAAAAATCTACAGTTTTGGGCACCAGACGGAGATGTAGTTATGTGCCACTCGAGCAAACAGCCAGTCGAATATTAGTCAACTCCTAGATAATACTACAATGGGATGTTCCTTTCTTGAACTTTTGCTACTGTATATGCCTATATCCAATACGTTAATGAACAATGACAAATTTTTAAATTTTGTTTCACGAAATGATATCACCTAAGTATTAATGACCAAGAGGGATTCATGATGAAACACAAAAATATCTTTCGATCCCTGCACAAGGTACCACGTGATCTCTAATCTGCAAAACAGCTACACCAGCATCGGCGCTAACTGTCACTCTCTCGTTGACGACTGCACTATCAGTTTACAAACCAGATATGCAAAACGTATCCACTAACTATTTTTTTAATTTACTCTTCTCACATATGATAAGAGCTGATAGTTGTATCCTAGTCTGTTGGACCCAATGCCTTTATATTTATGGCTCGAGTATGTGTAAAATATAAAACAGAACAGAAAGAACTATTCCCTAAATTTTTTGCAATGTATCCACACCTTGACCACTAAATATCATTTACTTACATTTGCTTTATAGTTGTTGGTTCTCCTAAAATTCATATTCAGTACCCTACTATTATCAGAAACTGGTTGCAGGTTTACAACAAATCGTGAGTAAATTAGGGCTACACTGTTTGCATCAACAAATTTTATCCCAAACTATGAACTAGTATTTAAAACACAGAGGATAAGGGCAAACATTTAATGGCAGAATGAAATTGCCTAAGTTTCATGAAACACGCTTGTTCCTGAGAAAAAGCTCTGACTGTACTTCATTACTTACACTGTCGAACCAATATGTACTATACTGCGATACTAGAAAGAGGTAATTCTAACTAAACTAAAGAAAGGAATGAAGGTAACTACTGTCTCTTTACGAAGTGTGTGACATCGTCTCAAATACGATCATGAATTTTGTTGTAGTAAAAAGTACAATGACGAGCAAAAAACTAATTATTAACTGGAATGATTATGTTATGACAATTTACAGGTAAAACTGAGGTGCCCAACATTTGGCCATTTGTGACAGCTGTATGCTATCGTACTACTTACCGTCTTCTTGTACAGGAACTGGCCGTCATAAAACAAGGGCACAATTATTCGTTTTGTTAGCTCGTAGCTTTAGTTGTGTGATATGAAGATCGTGGATGAGAACCACATATTATAGTATTAAAATAAATGAGCTGGGTTTTTCCAAGACCCTCGAGAAAATGAAAAGTCTTTCATTAAGAGTGATCATTGTTAAAATTGTGATTGCAGTTTCTAATACATGTTTTTATGTGCTTCTGTGTGTAAGTGTATCCAGTAGAATTTGCAGTTTAATCCTGCAGCGACTGACGCTTATTGAACATTTAGAAATCATTAAAAAAATTATGGAAGTGGCAGCTCAGTTGTGGGTGCCTATCGCTTGTTCACCAGAGAACTAGGTCGCCATCATCGTTTCCTTATTCAGGCTACAGGCAGAACTTTGACCAAGCTTGAGCGTAATTTCACCCTATATGACCAGAAGACACCAAGGAGTCAACGAAAAGCGCCAAGTGAGTCCAACAGCGTAGCAGCAACACTCAGTATTGAAAAGAGCTGAACGTTAGAGTTTCAAGATAATGTCAACGGTTGCGACTATCTGACACATCAACCTGACGAATCCTGCTAAAGGATTTGGGACTGCATTCAAACAAAGTTGTAGTGACTGGAGAACTGAAGCCAGACAAGAACAGACTGCGTAGTCAGTTCGCTAATTGGACCGTACAGCTGTTAGAAGGTAATCTTGAATTTTTTTATTTCGGTTTAAAACAAAGTCCCGGTCTATACTGACAACCCACAAACATTGTGACACTTGGAGGTGAACATATATCAGGTTCTCGCAGACTATCAGGTTCTCGCAGACATAGCGCCACTTTTACAGGGCAGAGTGATTAACAATTTCATAACGTCGTGTATGCCGGTGTGTGAACAACTTAACGATATTTTGTTCATAACAACTGCAATGTCTAAGCTTCAAAACAAAGCACAATTTCATTTGACAAGTTATGTAGTTTAATTTTTAGCAAATTTAGAAAGTGTCACTGTTAAAGAGATAACATTTATTCATTTTTTGGTTTTACATTTTCCAGCTAAGTTCTGAAGCTTCTGCCTTCCTTATTAACTGCTGTTCGTTACTACACTTATAATCGGCGACGTATAATTTGATGCACACGGCTGAATATGTTGAATTTCTTATTATTATCCCTTGAGAAATATAATTTTGAGAAAACTAGTCTACCTTTTTCTGCCTTGGGTGCAGAAAATACTACATGACATTTACTCATTCAAAGTTTCGTGTACGTAAACATAGTATATCAGTACAACTGGACTTTTCCAGAAGTACTGTTTAGCCAGAAAACTAACAAGCTACACTACACAATATAAGATCTCTCCTAGCAGGCATAGGCCAAGTACATGATTATTGAATTGGTTTCCTTATTAGTGCATTAAGAGATGTGCGGTGGATACAAGACGATTCATTGCTTAACAAGCGCAAATTATGAGGGAAACTCTTTCTGTAATCAGAAGTTTAAATGGACCAACATCCAAAGAGAGATTTTTTTTCCTTCTTTGTCTCTCAAAAGAACAACGGCCCAACATTACGCCCTCGATGGCTCGATGCCAAACTGGGTCAGGATGACTATGTGGGTGATGACGGTTGCCAAGGTGGAGATGACCAAGCTCCTGCGGATGTGAAAGAAGCCGCCAGCGGTGAAGGTCAGAGGCGGCCCCCTCCGTACTTCACGCAGGAAGGCCTCTGCTTCTGGTAGCGGCGTCCCACACAGAGCGGACGCCGTTGCCGCCCTGTGCAGCAGGACTCCCGTCCGGCGTTCCTCGTCGCACGCGGCGTCGCAGCACATGGACACCACCACCAGCTTCACTCCGTGGTAGGCTAGCCACAGGCAAGAGCCGAACAGGGAATGACTCAGGGCACCGGTGTTTATACCGACGTCCTCTACCAGCAGTGCAATTATTTCGTACGAGCTGTAGATGACGCCGAAGAAAGCACCGGCCACCATTAACGCCGCAGCAGGACCGTAATGTTGCTGTAGCGTTTCTGCCGCACGGTGAAGAACAGCGTACGCGGCGCGAAGATCGTTTACGTTTGCATCTCGTGATCTCTGGGACAGCTTAGGTTCGTAGAGGAGAATGTCTGTAAGGCAGTCATTTGCACACCCTGCTGTTCCAGTAATTGGACAAATTGTCAAGACGAGCTGCCTATTCAATTCTCTGTAGCGCAGTAGTAGTTCCATCACCAACAACGTAAAGTGATGAGAGACAAGTGTGCAAATGACAGTGTAGATGACGTAAGTCATGTACCACAAAACACGATCTTGCTCTGTAACATTGTCATACACTTTGATAACTGTCGCAGTTAAAATAACAAGTGTACTCACCATGCTCACAAATATGACTCCACCAATAGCCTTTCCTCTATCTCCGTTCTCAAGCTGGAGACATTGGTCGACATATTTTAGTCTATGAAGATATATCCTGATGTGGCCAAGTTTACCAAATGCTGATCTTCCGAAGAGAACGATGTACTCTGACCACTGCATCAACCTGACACCCATACTCATTATGACGATGACACGCGGGAGGATCTGAAACTGGACGGATGCAATGTATATGCTACACAGCATAAAGCAAAGCGCGATCAGAAACCATAAAAATGACAGTAACTCAAAAGCTTTGCAGTTCATGGGCATAAGACCAAGAATTCCCCACAGCGAATAGAGTGGTCTTGTGATGACCAACAGTGCAGCATCGTTGTTCTTGCCAGAGAGATCAACAACTGCCGTTGGATATTGACGACGATTCATTTTCGTGCCGAATAATCCTGATTTTCAGTTAGCTATAAACAACGCCACCAATGGTTCTTTCACTGTCTTAGACAGCATAACAATGGTCTATCAAGAATTTTGCCTTTTGCATCACTGTACACTACGTTTACAAGAAGTTATTGACTCTACTATCTTTATCACTACCAATTAATTTTTAAATCTCCTATAAGACTTCCACTAACAACAGCTCAGCTCGTGAGAAGGGATGGGAACTGTAGAGCACCAAGAACACAAGGACGTTATTGATCTTCCCTGAATTAATCGCAATGATGCACTTGGGACGATAACGCGCAATTTCGAAATCGCTTTAACGTATTAACAGAAATAAACGTTTTACTTTCTAATGAACCTCAAGACAAAGTGTTCCAGGAAGTAAATAGCTTATCTAATTAATGAGACCTGTGTTCCTAATGCGTGTCGAAATGTAACAAAACAGAATAAACTCTAACTTCACTAAGAGAATTCATGTAGAATAAAACAGTGTTTAAATGAATCGCTAATTATTTATAAAATCCGATTTGTATTAATTTTGTTCGCAGCACAAAATTTAAAGCCCCTTCTTAAAAACATGAACTCGTCATGGAAAGAAAAACAAACCTTACTTTCGCATCACAGCATAGCAAGATGCAACCCAACCTTGCAACAGTTATTACTGGACAAACAAAACAAAGTTTGATTTGTAGCTATTTAGAAGCAACAACGACTAATGTAAGATGCTTTCTGTACATCCATGCTGTAAGAGGCTCGTCTAATGTTGGATGGGCGCAGATACATTTTCGCCTTAAACAGAAATCTTTCTCTGTTTCCTTTGGGAAGCTGAATGAAGCAAACGTAACAAAGGTGAGGTTTGCACCCTCGTATTAGCTCTAATTCCTCAAATTTTTTCGTTCCTGTTATTTCGTGAGACATGTGTGGAAGGAAGTAATACGTTGTCCGGCTCTTCTCGTAACATATTATCTCCGAAGTACAAGTAAACGTATTCGTGATGCAAAACGCCCGTTTCGTATCGTGTGCTACTAGAGTTTGTTGAGCATCTGCATAACGTTCTCGCATCGCCTAAACCAGTCATCTCCAAACATAATAGCGTAAGGATCAAAATGGCTCTTCCACTGAGACCTAAGGGCAAAGAGCAGGCTATAGGCTAAGTTTTCTAGATGCCTGGTATCCTAGTACCGTCAGAAACTCCTTGGTACAATTCAGAAGTTTTCGTGACGCTTATCACTGCCGCCATTGTTTACAAGCGGACACTGAGTGACACTGCAGAAGTCAGTACACAGTGAAAAGCTTATTCTTTGACCTTGAACTGTGACCTTCATTTTATTTCACATGTGATGAGAAGTCCCCGTACTCCATAGTGTCCAATGCTAATTCATTTGATGTGTCTTAGCACGAGTATAAAGTGTCCTGTACATCGGTTTGGTGCCCATCCTGCTGTAAACCCATTTCCACACGCCCCCTTGTGCCTCTCGACATATTTTTGAACAAGTCCGGTATCACAGAGTGAAAGGTTCTTCGTTTGTAGCATCGAAGGAGCTGGTGTTGTTGATGAACAACGACCAATCCATTGTCCTGGAAAGTGTTCATTTAGGAACTGGCGCAGTGCGAGAGCGTAGTGTTGAGGCACTCTGTCTTGCTACAACCATATGCGATCTGTGAGACCCTCTCCTCAAGCTGAGATATTAACCGCGTTTGTAATATGTGTAAATAATCCCCGCCAATCACAGCAACTTCAAAGAAGTACTATCTAAGCACATGTTCCGACGTCATCGCTGCCCATATTATTACGTGAGGCTGGTTCCTCCCAAACTCGACTGTATAATAAGGATTTCGTTTGGTGCAATGGACAATATTTCTAGCACGTGAGTTGCAATTAATGTCACATTCCTCTGAAAACACAACGTTAGCACGGTACAATACATTTGTAAATTGAGTTAACAAAGCAACGTGTTCTAAACCGTGCTCATTTTGGTCCGTATCCGTTAACTCCTTCAAGAACGTCGGTCGAAAAGATCTGACCTGAAGGTCTTTTTTCGAGTGATCTCGCGTTCTTTTCCTCAGTATACCACGTTCCGAAACAGTTTTAAGTGTCGACGTCATTTGAGGTTTTCAATCGAAGCAGAGACTGCGGCACATGTTTCTTCTCGTGTCTTCTTCCTTCCACTCCGCGGCACGTCTTCACCATTGCCAAAAGACAACGCACGTCTTTCCGAATTCAGAAGGGTTGCCTTTCGCGGTGGAGCCTTATCGAATCTTCCCTGGAGTGCTCCCATAGTCTGTCGCATTGTCTGGCCTTTGTGTTGTCTTTCGTGCAGCCGCATACTTGTCACTAAGCGCTCTTCGATAGTGCAACCATGACCGCTCACATCTGCCATAACTACAAATTAAAATTCGACTCTTACTGCAAACGCGTAAACTTGTAAACATGAATTCCAACGACTGATAAGAAGTAACATAGCTACCTAGCTGCATAATAATTTGTTACTAAACAGAGCATACAAAGACATGGGGAGTTCTCGCCCACCCTGCACATTGCGGCCCGCATCTCGTGGTCGTGCGGTAGCGTTCTCGCTTCCCACGCCCGGGTTCCCGTGTTCAATTCCCGGCGGGGTCAGGGATTTTCTCTGCCTCGTGATGGCTGGGTGTTGTGTGGTGTCCTTAGGTTAGTTAGGTTTAAGTAGTTCTAAGTTCTAGGGGACTGATGACCATAGATGTTAAGTCCCATAGTGCTCAGAGCCATTTGAACCATTTGAACCTTCACATTGCTACAAATAAATGCCGCTCGTGAAGGTCGTTATGGTGCTGTTTCACGATACGTTGTTACCTCCTTGGGCCATTTACTGACGGCGGATAAATAATGGATGGCACGATTGCACCAGTTGAAGAAATATGTGCAGAGAAAGCTAATTTATTTAAAATCACCGCTTTGTCAGCAAACACTGTGGTGAAGGGTAAGTGATGTCACGGAAAACACGTTAACTCAATTGTATGAGAAAATTTGACACTCAAAGCGGTTCTGTCTGGCACTGGGTGAGTCAAGAGCTTAGT
Source organism: Schistocerca gregaria (assembly GCF_023897955.1). Lineage (NCBI taxonomy): Eukaryota > Metazoa > Arthropoda > Insecta > Orthoptera > Acrididae > Schistocerca > Schistocerca gregaria. Next base: position 512,728,067 of record NC_064921.1, on the reverse strand, counting down.
TTTTATTCTGAGGATAAACAAAAATTATTAAGTTCACGAAGAGAATCTTGACGTTCGTAATAATTAAAGATGGTGCACGCAAAAGATTTAATTAACGCTAATGCTATGCCTCTTTCTCGACAAATTTTAAAAGCACAGGCAAAAAAAGTATCGTTAGACAATTTTCTTCTGAAATTTGCTGTACTATAAACAAGAACTTACAAAACTATATTATAAATCTGTTTGACCCCCAATACTTTTTTTGTTTTTGGTTTGAAATAATTGACCTCTTCTACTTGAATTCCTACGGAAAAAAGTGTTTCACTTAACGAGTGTTAATTACAAATAAAATTCAGGCACGGTAATACAACATCCACAAAATCACAGAGCCAAGTAACAAGGCGTGCATGACGAGTCAATGAAACAAACATGAACGTCTGTTCAAACAGCTTGTGAATAGCAGAATCTATGTACGGAGCTGAACAACTAGTTGCGCACAACATTAGAGAAACAATTCTTGCCTTCTGTCCACTCAGGGCGAAGAAGAGGGAACGGTCACCGGGAAAAGACGTCGTGCCGATCCATAGCCCGTGTCCGTCGCTGCAAGCACTGCTGCTGCCCTCCCGGCTGCACGCAATTGTCGGCGCCGCGCTCTTCACAGGCATCTAAACCCACACGTTACTCTAGCAGCCGCTTTTGAATCCTAAACGAGGCAGCGATAGACCCGCAATGGAGTAACCTGCACCCCCTGGCGAGACATCAGCTAAACGTTCCCGCCCCGTCACTCACCCACCTCAATCCAAAAACACTTCGTTCTTATTTTTAAAATTGAAAATCGAAGGAGACAAACGAATCACTTAGCTACGTTTTATTTTGCTCGCAAGTACCTTCCAGATTTTTCGTCACCAGGTTACGAACTAGCAGATTAATCGGACTTGACGTCTTAACAATTACACACGGTCCCACAAACCGAGGAGCATGCTTCCTGGTAATACCGTTATCCCGATTCCCACCCATCCTAAAATTTCGAAAAGAAACGTTATCTACGACGTGGCCGCAAGAGGGTCTCCTTCCTTGATTATACCATCTCTCTTGACGGTGATGGGCTAGGTCGATATTTTCCATAGCTCTGTCCCATTCTTCCTTAACGAGACAAGAGGTATTCCGCCCAGGCAACAGATCGTTTGTAATCCACAAATTAGCCAGGGGCAATTAAGGGAACACAAACGAGAAAAAGCACCTTTGGCAGCTAATATACAGGGTGGTCCACTGATAGTGACCGGGCCAAATATCACACGAAATAAGCGTCAAACGAAAAAACTACAAATAACGAAACTCGTCTAGCTTGAAGGGGGAAACCAGATGGCTCTATGGTTGGCCAGTTAGATGGCGCTGCCATAGGTCAGACGGATACCAACAGAGTTTTTTTTTTAAATAGGAACCTCATTTTTATTACATATTCGTGTGGTACGCAAAAAAATATGACTGTTTTATTTGGACCACTTTTTTCGCTCTGTTATAGATGTGCTGTAATAGTCACAAACGTATAAGTACGTGGTATCACGTAACATTCCGCCAGTGTTGAAGGTATTTGCTTCATGATACATTACCCGTGCTAAAATGGACCGTTTACCAATTGCGGAAAAGATCGATATCGTGTTGATGTATGTCTGTTGTGATCAAAATGCCCAACGGACGCGCGCTATGTATGCTGCTCGGTATCCTGGACGTCATCCAAGTGGCCGGACTGTTCACCGGGTAGTTACGTTATTTATGGAAACAGGAAGTGTTCAGCCACATGTGAAACGTCAACCACGACCTGCAACAAATGATGATGCCGAAGTAGGTGTTTTAGCTGCTGTCGCGGCTAATCCGCACATCAGTAGCAGACAAATTGCGCGAGAATCGGGAAACTCAAAAACATCGGTATTGAGAATGCAACATCATCATCGATTACAGCAGGAATTGCATGGCGACGACATTGAACGTCGTGTACAGTTCTGCCACTGGGCACAAGAGAAATTACGGGACAATGACAGATTTTTTGCACGCGTTCTACTTAGCGACGAGGCGTCATTCACCAACAGCGGTAACGTAAATCGGCATAATATGCACTATTGGGCAACGAAAAATCCACGATGTCTGCGACAAGTGTAACATCACGGACCTTGGCGGGTTAATGTATGCTGCGGCATTATGGGAGGAGGGATAATTGGCCTCCATTTTATCGATGGCAATCTAAATCAATCCAATGTATGCTGATTTCCTACGTAATGTACTACGGATGTTACTGCAAGATGTTTCACATCATGACAGAATGGCGATTTACTTCCAACATAATGGATGTCCGGCACATAGCTCGCGTGCGTTGAAGTGGAATTGAATAGCATATTTCATGACAGGTGGATTGGTCGTCGAAGCACCATACCCTGACCCGCACGTTCACCGGATCTGACGTCCCCGGATTTCTTTCTGTGGGGAAAGTTGAAGCATATTTGCTATCGTGATCCACCGACAACGCCTGACGACATGCGTCAGTGCATTGTCAATGCATGTGCAAAATTTACGGAAGGTGTACTACTCGCTGTTCAAAGGAATGTCGTTGCGTTGAGGTTAACGGACAGCATTTTGAGCATTTATTGCATTAATGCGGTATTTACAGATAATCACGCTGTAACAGCATGCGTTCTCAGAAATAATAGGTTCACAAAGGTACATGTATCACATTGGAACAACCGAAATAAAATGTTCAAACGTACCTACGTTATGTATTTTAATTTAAAAAACCTACCTGTTACAAGCTGTTCGTCTGAAATTGTGAGCCATTTGTTGGTGACTATTACAGCGCCATCTATCACAAAGCGTAAAAAGTGGTCCAACTAAAACATTCATGTTTCTTTACGTACTACACGAATATGTAATAAAAAATGGGGATTCCTATTTTAAAAAACACAGTTAATATCCGTTTGACCTGTTGCAGCGCCATCTAGCGGGCCAACCATAGCGCCATCTGGTTTCCCCTTCAAGCTAGGCAAGTTTCGTTCTTTGTAGTTATTTCGTTTGACGCTTATTTCGTGAGATATTTGGCCCGGACTCGATCAATGGGCCATCCCGTATAATGATTCCCCGCTCCTGTTCGAGTCTGGGGACCGACAAAATCATGAACACTTTATCCATCGGGCTTTGCTGCCTTTAGGAAAACAATAAGCCTTTATGTCAGTTGGAACTGGTCTACACCATTTTGTAAGATTCACACTCGTCAACCAACAGGCGAATATCCTTGTACAAAGATGGTCATGTAATATGAGAACGGAGCTTACCGAAGTTTTTGTAGAGACCCAGATGCCCACTTAATAAGTAACTATGGAAGTAACAAAATACACATAGTACGAGTTGTGTGCTCTGCTAATTTCCTAACTTCACGACAAAGTATACCCTTTCTCAAAGAAAAACTGGAAAGTTCCTCACTCGCTAACAACCACCTTCTTATAGGACTTAAATAATGATCTTGGTCCCTCTTATTCCTGAGACCATAAAATAATTTAGCTGTCTCGGTTAGGACGTTGGAAACGGAAGAGCTGAAGACTAAACAACACTCCCTGGATCTGGATTGGTGAACGCTCTCCTCATGTGGTTGAGCGCTTCGGCCACCTGGCCATCTGAACCCCTTGATATGGCGAGGCAGATATACGGATCGACCACCTTACAATGCTGCCTCTCTTTCATGGGCGTGCCAAAACTCAACTTAAGGCCTGGTTGTCAGTCTCTAGGTCAAATTCTCTGCGCTGAAAATAAAATTTAATCTTTTCAAGAGCGAATAGAACAGCCAGAGCCTCACACTCATTCATCGAATACTTAAGCCCAGGTCGTATCGATCTTCCCGAGGCAAAGGCAATAGATCGTCTCTCACCTGTGTCTTCCTTTAAAAGGACTGGAGCCACCCGGGCATTACATACGTCGGTCTGGAGAATGAATCGTTTTCGAAATTAGGAATTTCTAAATCTAGCGGGTTACTTAGAGCCATCTTGATCGCTGCAAAGGAACCCTGTTGGGTCTCTCCCTAAACAAATTCCCGTCATTTCTTACGAAGATCGTTAAGAGCGAAATTAGGGACCAACTTCGTAAAGCAGTTAAATCGGGCGAGTCCCTTTTTGTTCTTAAGAGAAGAAAAGATCGGAAGTACTTTCATTATCGATTCTGATTCCATATTTAGAAACCTGATGTTTGCTGCATGGTGAGACTGACCTTAGAAGGTTTGACGGTCAAAACAGCAGATCAAAGCATCAATGAGACCTACTGAAGATGCGAAAGGTGTTCAGCAAAGTACCGGCTATACGCAACAAAATCATCAAGATAATTATAAACACAGACGAACCTCAAATCACCCAAAACGTGATCTAAAAGCGGAGGAAGTGGGACAGCTTCAGTGGTTAGGCAAAGGGCAGACGGTTGAATTCATACAAATTCCAGTCCGCAGAGAAGGCTGTAACGGACTTAAAATTATCACTCAAGGGTATTTGATGATAATCGTGATTGAAACAAGCACAGAAAAACAGTTATGGAGATCCGGAAAGGAAATTGATTTTAATACGAGTCTTTCATTGAGGACCCTATAGTCAACAACCGGTCTAAAATCTTGTCTCTGTCCTTTAGACACCAAAAATGTAAGTGAGTCATATGGAAAAGTGGAATTCCTCCATAGAAAAGCATGGTCTCAAACTTTTGGCTTAAAATATTCATTTAGGGCGGTGACAGACGATCAGCAGTAACGTGAATGAAAACATCCACTGCCGGCCGCAGTGGTCTCGCGTTTCTAGGCGCGCAGTCCGGAACGGTGCGACTGCTACGGTCGCAGGTTCGAATCCTGCCTCGGGCATGGATGTGTGTGATGTCCTTAGGTTGGTTAGGTTTAAGTAGTTCTAAGTTCTAGGGGACTAATGAGCACAGCAGTTGAGTCCCATAGTGCTCAGAGCCATTTGAACCATTTGAAAACATCCACTAAACGCATCTTGTATTGAATCTTGTCAGCCAGAAAACGATCAGACAGGCCACACTGGTAAACTCGCTTAGAAGATCCCTTGACTGAAGAGCCTCAGGCTCACTGAGACGACCACGATCCACCTCCGACGTCTGAGTCTGCACGCTTTTAATGTTAACACTACTAGCGGAACAGAAACACAAGGCTATCTTCTCTGATGGCCAAAACCCAAAGAAAAAGGTATTGTTCGGAAACCCGAGGACTAACCCAATACGCTGGATAAAATCACAGCCAAGCAATAAGGTGACAGATAATTTCTTCACAACTAGCCAGGAAACACCAAGAATCGACAGGCTGACCCGCACCTCACCTATCGAAGGCAACTCCTGCCACTTGGCAGCACGACATCTCTGGAGGGAAGGTCTAAGAGGCGCCAACTTACACAGATAACGAAACTCAAGGTACCAGCCATAATCAAGTAAAGAAACAGAACTTCCGGAACCAAGCAGACCACTAACTGGTGCTCTGTTAATCTGAGTAGATGAAATTATGACAGTTGTGGCTTCATTATTTAGCCAGGTAGGAAAACCGGGAACGGCTGGACTAGTGGGGATTCACACACGTCATTCACTGGTAGAACACAAATTTATTTTACACACACAGCAGCCAATAAGACTTTTTAAATTAATTAAAAGGCTGAGGAATGACAGTCATTTAAATTTCAATGCCAAGTCAAATAATTCACAGAAAGTTTAAAGTTTAACCCAAGTTGAGTCATTATCCTTTAAGGCAAGGCGCGCCCTTTATAAGACACAGAATGAACTAAGGGTAAAGACGTAACAGAGGCAGACTTAAATCTAATCAATAGTACCAGAACAGATTAGAATGACCTTAGTTATCAGGTGGTGAAAATTACACATGATTTAAACTTGACTAATTAAAAAACCTAAAATCATATTTGGAATAAGGAAAAACATTTTAACACCAATATCTAGGCAAGATAATTTTGAACCCAGAAGCACACATCAGTTGAAGATTTAACACACTTTCCAGTAACATAATAATAATTAAGTTACAACAGATCAACGTATATGGCAGGACCCCCAAAATACACTAAATTTGCTTTAGGCGAAGGCCCAACAGTTATTCCAAGCATAAACCTAACTTGATCAGGAACGTTTAGTAGTGCGGCTGCGGTTGGGTTGGAGGAAACAGCGCGGAAGACAGACAGCGGAGAGGGATTCCGAGTGTACGCACTCCAGAGGATGTAAACAGCCTACAAAGCAAGGCGACAGGCCGTGAGTAATGGGGACCCGAACGTGGATAACACGCACCAGCAATGGAGTAGAAAATATTATTAACGACAGTTCCTTGCAGCACACATAATTTTAATTTGAATTCCAACACACAGCTATGAATCAAATAAATAATTCTTAAAAACTAAACTTAATTCCTCCCGAACAGGCCATGAAGGCCCAAAGGTACCGACCGGCCGCCGTGTCATCCTCTGCCCACAGGCATCACTGGATGAGGATATGGAGGAGCATGTGGTCAGCACACCGCTCTCCCGGCCGTATGTCAGTTTCCGAGACCGGAGCCGCTACTTCTCACTCAAGTAGCTCCTCAGTTCGCCTCACAAGGGCTGAGTGCACCCCGCTTGCCAACAGCGCTCGGCAGACTGGATGGTCACCCATCCAAGTGCTAGCCCAGCCCGACAGCGCTTAACTTGGGTGATCTGACGGGAGCCGGTGTCACCACTGCGGCAAGGCCGTTGGCCTATAAATAATTCAAGGGGTAGAATTAATTAATCTGAGCTCTTACCAAAAACCATTACGACTTAAGAACCTTTTATTAAGTTAAACAAAAGATGTAAGAAAACAGCAACAGATATTATAAAAATAATTTCAGCAATAAAATTGCAATACCAGATGTTTTTTTCTTTTTAGAAGGCCATTAAAGCAGTAAATTCCATGACATTCAAGGCTCATCCCTACACTCATCAGTCTTGGTTCGAAGAGAACAAATGCTCCCTGGAATAGACTAAAATTTATTTGAGCCACGTAAGTAGAACACACGCACACTATATAATTTCTTAAAAAGCATAGGAATCTGGCATTAGCTTCAAGTAAACCAGAACAAGAAGTGCCAATTATAATTAGGCCAGTAAAATACCAAAACCGCCACACATTCTGACATGAACAATTAAGCATACATGGTAACTAATAATACTAATCGTTTCACTGCGCCTCCAATTGCAAATTACATGACCAATCAGTTACTTTAAAAATCAGAAGCATTAATGGGAGGCGGACAAGAACTGGTAACGTTAACACTAATGCATTCCGCCAACCATCCAAACAAGCTTTCTTCTGGAACACGGTGTTTTACACTACCTAAATGTTCACAGACACCACAGATACAGTTACAGACACATAAAACAAATTAAAATAAGAAATCAACCAATGAATCAGTCTAAACTGTCTACCAGCTCTTGGAAACTCACCGCCCTTCGAATACCGTAGCGATACGGGCGTCCATACCCAACAAACAGAAGAAAGAAGGCCAAAATGACAGTGAACACTGCCGTGACAACTCGGGGCCCTTCTGATAAATCACAGCACAAGCCATATCAATACTCAGTAACTTATACAGGGTACCATGACCCCAATATTGGTCACCCACCAACAGCTAACACTACGGCGAAGGAGTCCCACGGAAAGCTCGTCATGGCTTTGTTCCTCAGCTCGTACTGTCCACGAAACCGGCCACCGCACCAGAAGCCGTCACGCCAGAGGGTGCTGCGCTCCAACAGCAACATGTTGGTCAAAGATTATAAGAATAGTGATGTCGATACACTACGGAAAAGCCGCCATGTCTCAGTACTTACACAAGGTAAAGTGGTTTATCACGGGCAACAGTACGCACACAAAACCTTGGGCCTTTTTCACTACAGCGATCAGTCGCTCACGATGGCGTCAGCTGCTGGGCCTAGACCTTCGCTCAGTGGGACAATCCTGCACTAAGTGGCTCCGCGAACCACACCGGATACGAGATTTACTAGATGATAAGTTAACAGCTGAGCCGCGATATTTCTCACTACAGTAAGAAGAATCACGGGGCCCGCAATCCCTTCGGTTACGCTGCTCATCTGCAATTGTAAAGGCTTCCATAAAGTTAGGCTGCCATAGAGTTAACGAACCATTGAGTTCAGCTTATGTGGTCGGCTTCTGAGGGAAGACAAAATCGCACAAACAGGCAGGGCAATGCACTATTCACAAAATCACAGAGCAATGGCAGGCCGGAATGGTCGAGCGGTTCTAGGCGCTACAGTCAGTAACCGCGCAACCTCTACGGTCACAGGTTGGAATCCTTCCTCGGGTATGGATGTGTGTTAGGTTTAAGTAGTTCTAGGGGACTGATGACCTCAGAAGTTAAGTCCCATAGTGCTCAGAGCCATTTTTGAACAGAGCCATGTAACAAGGCATGCATAATGACTCATTGAAGCATAAACATGAACATCTGTTCAAACAGCTTGTGGAGCGGAAACTCTGTAGACAAAACATATCGAATCAGGCCTTGCTTAAAAATGGCTCTCAGTGCTATGGGACTTAACATCTGAGGTCATCAGTGGTGGTGGTGATTAGTGTTTAACGTCCCGTCGACAACGAGGTCATTAGAGACGGAGCGCAAGCTCGGGTTAGGGAAGGATTTGGAAGGAAATCGGCCGTGCCCTTTCAAAGGAACCATCCCGGCATTTGCCTGAAACGATTTAGGGAAATCACGGAAAACCTAAATCAGGATGGCTGGAGACGGGATTGAACCGTCGTCCTCCCGAATGCGAGTCCAGAGGTCATCAGTCCCCTAGAACTTAGAACTACTTAAACCTAACGAACCTAACGACATGACACACATCCATGCTCGAGGCGGGATTCGAACCTGCGACCGCAGCGGTCGCGCGGTTCCAGACTGTAGCGCCATGAACCGCTCGGCCACTCCGGCCGAGACCTTGCCTTCCGCCCAGACAGATCCATATCCAGATTGCGTCGCTCCAAGCACAACTGCTGCCCCGCGGCTCCACGCCGTGTAAAAATTCCCGTCAACTGCCCCTGCCACTGCTCAGACTTGATATATTCGTCGTATACCCCTCAAAGATCTGAATGATCCACTTTGGTATGTCATCGACTTATCAAATATATGTTTAGGGACAAGAGAGTTTACTTTCACGCAGCAACTACAAGTAATCTCGTAGTCCGTTGTCCACATTGCAAAATACTTGTGATAGCCACACTTTGAATACTGCAGTTGGTCGCTTGCTCCTTGAAAATGTCGACGCTCTGTAAAGAGTAAGAGGCAGAAGGTAGTTATCAGTGCCAAACTGAAGCGAGAGTAACATTTTACCTCCTCTGTGACAGGACTACAAATACTCAGAACGACATCTTTAGGAATATTTTCATCATAAGACGTCCCGCTACGTTCAGTACCCGGTAGATCTACTACGGAACTGCTATTGGAACTGCACAAATTTGTTAATGAAATCATATGACTGAATACCGTGTTAACTCTGTATCATTCAGCAACTACTCTCACAGCCGCATTGTCGTACTGAAATTGCAGTTCAGTAAAGATATTAAAGTATGACAAAAGACTTCACATTTAATTAAGATATATGGCATTACGAGAGACGCCAGTTGTATTAGTATAGTGCATATTAATGACGTTTTCCGTTATGTTATAGAACAAAATAGGCACAAATATCAGAGAAATTGTGAACAATATATTCCACCTCGTTACCGAAAACCGTTTGATGATGCACTGGAATTTTTCCGATTCCACGCGTGTAGCGACTTGCTGATTGTAAGTTAAGCCACGTTGGAAACAGCAGTCGCGAAAATAAAAGAAAAATCAAGCAAAAGAAAACAAAAATTAATTTTCCTGGTGGCTGATCGATAAGGGGAGAGATCAGTGGCCAGATTAGAAGATGAGCAGTAGACGTGTTTGCCAACCAAGCTCCTTGGTGCTGTCATCCTGGTCGCATTTGTTACTCAGCATCTGCAAGGCATCTCATTCATTGGCAGCAAATGTCAACTATGAAGGACGCATCCCTGTGAAGCAGTGCGTAACACAAAACCCACCTTTTTTGTGTCACCACAGGTGTATCAATAACGATACATTTTGTGGACAAACACAGGCCTTCTTTTGAGATAATCTTTATCATGGCTTACCCACTATTTTCTCCTTGTGAAGTCACCATACTGTGCTTCAAATCGCCATCAGGCAGCACTGATTTAGATTTACGGTGACCTGCTTCAACCTTTTACGACAAATGTTGGGATCAGTTCTTCGACACTTCCGCCACCGGGCTCGAGCATAGTCGACCCACAGAAGTGCTTCGAAATGACCGCACCCTACTGTGCGTCACGCGACTGTTACACGCAACTGACACCCTATTAGCCGTCCGGAAGCAGGCCGGGTACTGATGCAGTGCTGCGTGGAACACCTGCCTATATGCGAGCTGAGTTTCTCCTGGCGTATACAACTTTCAAATAACTTCCGGGAATTCAGCCAGGTAATACTTTCAGCGACCGCCGATATTTCGGCGGGAGAACACCCGCCATTTTCAAGGCAAACTGCAACGGACAGGCGTCGTAGATGCAAATTTAATATCTCGGTTCCCGGACTGAAGCAGGGAAGATAACACACACACTGAACACTAGTGCCACCAAAGATGACCAAAGTCAGAGCTATCCATAGTGAGACTATGAATTCGCAGGTGAGGTAGCATTGTCTCTGTCCCTCTGTTAGGAGGAAGGATGATGGATCATTGGGATATGCAGTCTACAGGAAACGTACTCACATCGACTTGTACTTACAGGCTAATACTTGTCACCATCCGGCTCAGCGTGAAGGGGTACTTCGTACCTTGGTACGTCGTTTCTGACGCTGAGACTTTGCCAGCTGAGCTGTCCCATCTTGAAGTTACATTTCGTCAAAACGGTTATAGTGATAGACACATGGAACGTGCGTTGCGCTATCGACCAACCGTACATCGGCTGATTGATGATAATTCTGAGTCAACACCTAAGTCTACTGCCTTTTCGTCTTAAGTAGGAAACACGTCCAATAAGATCGGTCATATTTTACGGAAATACATTGTGAAATGTGTTTTCCGACCACCATCTAAAATTAGAGCACTTTTGAGTTCCGTTAAGGATGATCTTGGACTGCGTAAGGCGGGTGTATATCGTATTCCTTGTAGCTGCGGCATAGCATATATTGGTCAAACTATCAGGGCCGTGGAGAACCGATGTACTGAGCATAAACGGCACACACGATTACAGCAGCCAAATAGATCTGGTATTGCCGAACATTGCTTGGATACTGGTCACCCCATGTTATATAATAACATCGAGATATTGGCATGCACGTCCACCTATTGGGACAGTGTTATTAGAGAGGCAGTTCAGATTAAATTAGCGAGCAACCTCGTTAACAGGGATGGAGGTTTCTGTTTAAACTCTGTTTGGAATCCGGCTCTCTCCCATGTCAAAAAAAAAAAAAAAAAGAGGGACAGAGTAAATGCTACCTCACCTGAGGATTCATTGACTCACTATCGATAGTTCCGACTTTGGTCATCTTTGGTGGCACTAGTGTTCAGTGTGTGTGTTATCTTTCCTGTTTCAGTCCGAGAACCGAGGTTTTAAATTTGCATGTACGCCGCCTGTCCGTTGCAGTTTGCCTTGAAAATGGCGGGTGTTCTCCCGCCGAAATATCGGCGGTCGCTGAAAGTGTTACTTGGCTGAATTCCCGGAAGTTATTTGAAACCTGCCTATATGTCGCTTGCCTGCTGCTCCCCTCTGTGTTCTGGTTTCAGAACTATGTAAAAGCCTGCCGCAGTGACCGAGCGGTTCTAGGAGCTTCAGTCTGGAACCGCGTGACCGCTATGGTCTCAGGTGCGAATCCTGCCTCGGGCTTGGATGTGTGTGATGTCCTTATGTTAGTTAGGTTTAAATAGTTCTCAGTTCTAGGGGACTAATGATCTCAGACGGCAAGTCCCATACTGCTCAGAGCCATTTGAACCATTTTTTGCTATGGGAATAGGCGGCGTGAGACGGTGGAATGTTTACTCTCTGGCGTTTCAGCGCAAACAGCGCCAACGGGCGCACGCCTCCTACTGACCAGCAGATATATATTATACACGAGAGTAACAAGGTTTTGTCAAAACTCAGTATAGAGACGATCATTTTCAAATGTAGCACTCCTTTGCTGTAAGGAATACAAACGTAAATTTTGTTAGTTTTAGTGTAGCTCAATGAGTAGGGGGCAAATGACATTTAAAATATTCAGTTGTCTGGTGGGAGGGGCATCGTCGTGGTGCATGTGATGGCCAATTGTCAGCGGCCCTCATTGTTTCAGTAAAGAAGTATGGAAAATACAGAGTCTCCCAAAATGATCTTTACTGCTTTGATCACATATATTTCATAAATGGGGAGGTGTAGATATGTGCGGCTTGCGACATAATGCTCATACACATTTAAAGCTCAAGTAGCCGCTCAACAGAGTACAGATTGTTAAGGTGACCATTTTTCTAGACCCAAATTCACGACACATTAAAAAATATTGAAATTGCAAAAAGGACTTCATTAAACGTAATCAATGCCAAATACTAGTTTAATTTGTTATAATTCGTGCATTAATTTATATTTAATTGATGTCTCCTACGATGAAGGAGTGGGAGAAAACGTGCAGTATTCGTCAGTGCTGCAAATTTTCTTCACCATCTCTGTGCTGTTCAACAGGGTATGAAAACATTCGACTTTGGTTTCGTCATAGTTCACTCTAGACACTTACATTACCTACGTAGTTTGTACAATAAAGTGTGTATTGTCGCTTTTCTAGAGCAGCATTCTGGATACAGGAGAAATGAACATCTACTTCAGTTTAAATAGTTTCATAATCATTAAATCCTCTGCAAACAACAAACAGGTGTCCCGAAACATTTTTGTAAAAGTTTGGAAAATATCTAGAAAAATCGTGACTGTAACGAACTTTGAGGAGGCGGGGGAGGGGGGGCAGGGGGAGGGACGGATAGTCACATTAAATGTGTGCAGTATCTGCAGCACACTGGATATCTGACCGATATTCCAGTTCCATAGTTCCATATACTGCCTAGCGTGTCTTTCTTAGCTTGCGCTATCGCTGCTCTCATACGGGTTCACTTGTCCTGAAGGTCCCTCACGAACAGAAAAATACAATGACGTGTGGCAGGAGCTGGGAGTCAGATCTTGTCGGTGCCAACCATTCTGAATGCTATGACAACTGCTTTGGGGTTACCAGTGAATAATTAACATTTAAATAAAAAACACTTTATGTGTGTCTGAACATTATGCCGCAAACCGCACCTTTCTACCTATTTCCCTTTCTGAGATATACGTGATCAAAGTTATATAAGTTCATTTTGGAGCATCCTGTTTGCTCTTGCCATTGCGTTTTCAATAGGCTAAAAAGAAGAAACTACCTACGGCCGGTCTTCATAATTCATTATCATAAGTTTGCTTTATTACACTTAATCTGTTTCCAATCAATCGAATTTCTTCAGTACTGTGAGAAGGTATAGGTCTACCCGGCACCGTTGTATGTACACCCCTGGAAATGGAAAAAAGAACACATTGACACCGGTGTGTCAGACCCACCATACTTGCTCCAGACACTGCGAGAGGGCTGTACAAGCAATGATCACACGCACGGCACAGCGGACACACCAGGAACCGCGGTGTTGGCCGTCGAATGGCGCTAGCTGCGCAGCATTTGTGCACCGCCACCATCAGTGTCAGCCAGTTTGCCGTGGCATACGGAGCTCCATCGCAGTCTTTAACACTGGTAGCATGCCGCGACAGCGTGGACGTGAACCGTATGTGCAGTTGACGGACTTTGAGCGAGGGCGTATAGTGGGCATGCGGGAGGCCGGGTGGACGTACCGCCGAATTGCTCAACACGTGGGGTGTGAGGTCTCCACAGTACATCGATGTTGTCGCCAGTGGTCGGCGGAAGGTGCACGTGCCCGTCGACCTGGGACTGGACCGCAGCGACGCACGGATGCACGCCAAGACCGTAGGATCCTACGCAGTGCCGTAGGGGACCGCACCGCCACTTCCCAGCAAATTAGAGACACTGTTGCTCCTAGGGTATCGGCGAGGACCATTCGCAACCGTCTCCATGAAGCTGGGCTACGGTCCCGCACACCGTTAGGCCGTCTTCCGCTCACGCCCCAACATCGAGCAGCCCACCTCCAGTGGTGTCGCGACAGGCGTGAATGGAGGGACGAATGGAGACGTGTCGTCTTCCGCGATGAGAGTCGCTTCTGCCTTGGTGCCAATGATGGTCGTATGTGTGTTTGGCGCCGTGTAGGTGAGCGCCACAATCAGGACTGCATACGACCGAGGCACACAGGGCCAACACCCGGCATCATGGTGTGGGGAGCGATCTCCTACACTGGCCGTACACCTCTGGTGATCGTCGAGGGGACACTGAATAGTGCACGGTACATCCAAACCGTCATCGAACCCTTCGTTCTACCATTCCTAGACCGGCAAGGGAACTTGCTGTTCCAACAGGACAATGCACGTCCGCATGTATCCCGTGCCACCCAACGTGCTCTGGAAGGTGTAAGTCAACTACCCTGGCCAGCAAGATCTCCGGATCTGTCCCCCATTGAGCATGTTTGGGACTGGATGAAGCGTAGTCTCACGCGGTCTGCACGTCCAGCACGAACACTGGTCCAACTGAGGCGCCAGGTGGAAATGGCATGGCAAGCCGTTTCACAGGACTACATCCAGCATCTCTACGATCGTCTCCATGGGAGAATAGCAGCCTGCATTGCTGCGAAAGGTGGATATACACTGTACTAGTGCCGCCATTGTGCATGCTCTGTTGCGTGTGTCTATGAGCCTGTGGTTCTGTCAGTGTGATCATGTGATGTATCTGACCCCAGGAATGTGTCAATAAAGTTTCCCCTACCTGGGACAATGAATTCACGGTGTTCTTATTTCAATTTCCAGGAGTGTATAATAATCCCTGAACGACTTCGGGGAAACCCGGATGTATTTCAGCCCTAGTTCGGGGTGCGAATGTGAGCGTATTGGTTCCCTTAAGGATGTAAGAAAAAGAAGTGAACAGTGCCTCGTATTAACGACAGTTTGCATTCCATTTTATAGAGAATGTGTGATGTTGACCACAAATTAAAAATCTTTTGAATGTAGCTCATATACACTTAATATGCCATTTATTTTTGCGCAGTGCGAAATATACTGCACAGAAAATTACGTCACCACTTTTATAGGGCAAATACAGTTTAAATTGTATAGTCTGTGAAAAGAAGCATGTGTAATGGTTCACATTCACATTTTGGTACCTCAGTGTCACAGTTAGACCTGTGCTAAGGCACCATTTTAAACAGTCTGTAACAGTGTAGCCACATTCGCCGCTGGCCGCTGTGGCCATGCGGTTCTAGGCGCTTTAGTCTGGAATCGCGCGACCGCTACGGTCGCAAGCTCGAATCCTTCCTCGGGCATGGATGTGTGTGATGTCCTTAGGTTAGTTAGGTTTAAGTGGTTCTAAGTTTTAGGGGACTGATGACCTCAGATGTTAAGTCCCATAGTGCTCACAGCCATTTGAACCATTTGCACCACATTCGCAATCCTCTCCTAGGAGCGACAATGGACACGCCAGTTGTCAGTGCACTCTGTTCTTAGCAGGAACAATAGACCGTTTTGGTGCACTTAAATGATTATTGTTGACTTCGCTCTGTTATCATCTGTCTTCAATAATACTGTCGTCCGATATCTACAGTACCTTTTAGTTCAGTTTTTGACCGTGTTTATTGATTGTGTGTTCACGTTATAGTGAGTGAGCTTTGAGTTCGCAGTCTGGATCAAATGTCGAAACGCTCAATTACGTAAGAATTCCACACAAAGAGGGAAAGAGATGTTGTGATCTGTGGATCTATAAAAATGAAATACTTTTTCGTGGTTCATCCAGTAATCTAATGGACGCTTTGGAAAGGAAGAACTATCAGTTCTGAAAAATTTCGGCTCTTGATCATTTGTCGGAAGATATAACAGGCAGTCAGCCAGCACCATACCAGCACTTCCTGCTCTGGCTCCAAGACGTGCGCCGGCTCTTTCCCTGTTGGCATTGCTACGTGCACGGGTCTAGCAGTCAGTCAACCTGATTACATAAAGAAGTATTATGACAGAAACAACCGTAGTAAGCCATTCCTCCAATCGGCAAAGTACTGTAGTCCTACAAGCGTCAGAAAAGTACCAAGGCAAAATATTATTTCTAGTACCATGAAGGTAAAAGAACTATCTAACAGTAACATTGAAGAGACTGACATCCTCCTCGTTGATATTGCAGCTGAGTGTTCCTTCCATTTTATTTGGTGAAGTATACCAAATTCATGAAACTAGTTAACACGCTAGAATTGCGGTATTCTTTGCGTTCCAGTAAAATCTTCACAAACAGACCGTTAAATTATCGTTGTATCGAAAGTAGAGAAGTTGTTGCCAATGCACTGGCTTAAACCAAATATGTCAGACTGTCTGCGGGCATGTGGACTGATATATATATATATATATATATATATATATATATATATATATATATAGCAGTGGCACTTTATTGAGCAAAAGCCGCAGTTTGGTGCTCTGGATACTGTGCACATCGCTGATCAACAGACTCAGAAAAAATTGACGATGGCATTTAAACAATTTTTTCTTAATAGGGGATACGTGAGAAAGTGTTTTCGTTTGTTACTGACAAAGCAAGTGTTATAGTAGATGTAGCAAGGAAAATGAGTGTTATTCATTTGGGATGCTCTACTCAAATAATTAACTGAGACAGAAATGTCACAGAATCATCAGCTTTTTCAAAGGCGGTACAGTAGCCTCTGAAAAATTGGTAAATTGCCAAGTTCGGCTGAACAAAGAGCAGTTAAACAGGAAACGCCCATCAGGTGGAACTCTACGTTTCATATGATGCAGCGTCTATTGTTGGACAAAGACGCCCTCATAATGGCATTTTCATATGTTAACTGGGGGCTTTTGACAGCAGATGAGTGGGGCATTTTGGAAGACTGCCTTGTTCCGCTGGAACCTCTGTTCAAGTTGACACAAGAACTGTCTTGCTAACAGTTCAAAACATCCTTCATTGCAGTCAATGCTAAAGAGCAATGCCAGAAACAGCCCCAACGGCGAAGGTAGACACCGCTTTGAGAAAACATCTACTGGTGGCCCTAATAAAAGATTGACGCCTTATGAAGAAGACAACACATTATCTGTGCCAAAGCGACTATTCTGGACCCTCGGTTCAAAAAATGTGATTTCGGAGTAGCTGAAAGTCCTGGAAACGTCATGAATAATCTCATGGTGGAGATTAGCTTAGCTCCTAACAATGGGAGAGTTGTGGTTGACAGTTTGGCGACTGAAGCAAGAGATCAGGTTCTATTTCAGGAACAGAAAAAAAAGTTAGGATCAGTAAAACTTACAAACGCGCAAAAGGACATGTGGCTCTATTTGTTTAAAAAACTTCAAGACGTAGAGGAGAAACCTGATCCACTGATTTTTGAAAGACGTACCACGAGAAGCTATTATCTTTCTCTGACGCTTCCTTTAAGTATTTGTGAATTGAGGCCAAATCGACCGATCGAAGCGAGTCTTCTAAAAGGCCGGGCAAGTTTGTACAGAGAGGAAGAACCGGGTTAAAATGAAGAACATGAACAAGATGGTGTTTTTAAATGCTAATCAAAAGTACACTCTTATGTAAACAATCTGCAGACTACATTCTGGCTGCTATTACTTGGTTAAAACTGTTAAGAATTCCCTTGTAGGTCTAAATCAGAGGTGTCTATGAAATGTTTTGCGTTTTATTTAAAACTTTATAAGTGCCTATGCATTTTGTGTTTTATAAAATTAGTCAAAAGCACATAGGAACTCAATGATGCAAAATTATAACTTTCCCCTATGCTGATAAACCTGAAATATATTTGTGTTCATAGCAAGAGTACGCTCACAGCTTATTAGAACTTGTGCACAAGATGCTATATTATAAATGAACTGAGTGATTTTAAGGTACTATTTTAAAAGTGTGTCTGCTAACTGTGTGTGAGACTAGGAAAGAGGGTAGCCGTCGAGGCTTAATTCCCCGGCGCTTCGAATCGCTTTTGCCAGCCAGACTGAGTGTGCTTTTTTCAAATATTCAAATGTGTGTGAATTTCTAAGGGAGCAAACTGCTTAGGTCATCGGCCTCTAGAGTTACACAGTGCTTACACTAACCTATGCTAAGAACAACACACACACCCATGCCCATGGGAGGACTCGAACCTCCAGCGGGAAGGGCCGCGCACTCCGTGACATCATGCCTCGAACCGCCGGCCACTCCGAACGGCTGTGCTTTTTTTACGCAGGTTCTCTACTTTGGTCTAGGAGAATGCTTGGCTGCTTAACTAATTCAGTCTCATTTGCACGACACACAAACATTTACAGGACAAAAAACATATCTACACTTCTCTTTTTTTTCTTTTTGGGTCATCAGTCTCCTGACTGGTTTCCAACCTACGTCCTCAGTTATTTGCTGTATGTACTCCAGTCACGGTCTTTCTCTCAGTTTTTGCCCTCTACAGCTCCCTCTAGTACCATGGAAGTCATTCACTCATATGTTAACAGATGTCCTATCATCCTCTCCCTTCTCCTTATCAGTGTTTTCCACATATGCCTTTCCTCTCCGATTCTACGCAGAACCTCCTCGTTCCTTATATTATCAGTCCACCAAATTTTCAACATTTGTCTGCAGCACCACATCTCAAACGCTTCAATTCTCTTCTGTTCCGGTTTTCCCACAGTCCATGTTTCACTACCATACAATGCTGTACTCCACACGTACATTCTCAGAAATTTCTTCGAGGGCTATGTTTGATACTAGTAGATTTCTCTGGACCGGGAATAACCTTTTGGCCACTTGTAGTCTGCTTTTTATGTCCTCCTTACTCCGTCCGTCATTGGTTATTTTACTGCCTAGATAGCAGAATTCCTTAAGTTTATCTACTTCGTGACCATCAATCCTGAAGTTAAGTTTTTCGCTGTGCTCATTTCCACTACTTCGCCTTCCTTTCGTATTTCTTCAATTTACTCTCAGTCTATATTCTGCACTCATTAGATTGTTCATTCCATACAGCAAATTATGTAATTCTTCTTCGCTTTCAGTCAGGATACCAATGTCGTTACCGAATCGCGTCATTTACACTCTTACACCTTGAATTTTAATTTGACTCCTAAATGTTTCTTTTATTTCCATCATTGCTTCTTCGATGTACAGATTGAACAATGGTGGTGAAAGACTAAATTCCTGTCTGACACCCTTTTTAATGCAAGCACTTAGTTCTTGGTCGTCCATTCCTATTATTCCCTCTCGTCACTTATACGTATTATATATTATCCGTCTCTCCCTATACCTTACCTAGTTTTCTCAGAACTTCGAACATCTTCCACCATTTTACGTTGTAGAACGCTTTTTCCAAGTCGCCAAATCCTATGAACGTGTCTTGACTTGTCTTTATCAACCGCAACCTCCGAATTGCCTCTCTCGTGCCTTTACCTTTTCCGAAGTCAAACTGTTCGTCACCTAGAGCATCTTCAATTTCCTTTTCCATTCTTCTGTATATTATTCTTGTCAGTAACTTGGATGCATGCGCTGTTAAGCTAATTTTCAGCTTTTGCAGTCTTCACAATTGTGTGGATGGTATTTTTCCAAAAGTCAAATGGTATGTCATCCGACTCATACATTCTACACACCAACGTGAATAGTCGTTTTGTTGCCACTTCCCTCAACGGCTTTAGAAATTCTGATGGAATGTTATCTTTTCCTTCTGCCTTATTTGATCTAAGTCCTCCAAACCTCTTTTATATTCCGATTCTAATACTGGGTCCCCTGTCTCTTCTATATCTACTCATGTTACTTCTTCTATCACATCAGTCAAATCTTCACCCTCATAGAGGCTATCAATGTATTCTGTCCACATATCTGCTCTCTCCTCTGCATTTAACAATGGAATTCCCGTTGCACTCTTAATGTTACCACCCTTGCTTTTAATGTTGGTCAACTTCTTGTATGCTGAGTCTGTGCGTCAGACAATAATTTCTTTTTCGATTTTTTCACATTTTTCATTCACCCATTTTGTCTTAGCTTCCCTGCACTTCCTATTTATTGCATTCCTTATTCATTATTTATTTCTGTATTCCTGACTTTCCCGGATCATGTTTGGACTTCCTCCTTTCATTTATCAACTGAAGTGTTTCTTCTGTTACCCACGGTCTCTTCGCAGTCACCGTCTTCGTTCCTATGTTTTTCTTTCCATCATCTGTGCTGGCCCTTTCTAGAGACGTCCATTCCTCTTCGACTGTATTGCGTACTGAACTATTCCTTATTGCTTTATTCATAGCCTTACACAATTTCAAGCATATCTGATCATTTTCTAGTACTTCGTAATCCACTGCTTTGTGTATTGATTCTTCCTCATCAGTACTATATTGCTATGTGAAGCTATATCTTCTCCTGGATGTGCCTTAGAATCCAGTATCTGATTTCGGAATCTCTGTCTGACCATTATATAATCTAACTGAGATCTTCTCGTATCACCCTGCATTTTCCAAGTATACCCCCTCCTCCTCTTGTAATTCTTGAACAGAGCATTCGCTATTACTAGATGAAATTCATTAAAGAACTCAGGCTTTCTACTCCCTCATTCCTTATCCCTAGGCCATGTACTCCTGTAACCTTTTCTTCTACTTCTTCCCCTACAACTGCATTCCACTTCCCCACAACTATTAGATTTTAATGTCCCTTTATGTACTGTATTACCCTTCAAATATCTTCATATACGGTATTCGATTGCTGTCGATTCCGTGAGAACAACCTTATCACTGCCGGCCGGAGTGGCCTAGCGGTTCTAGGGGCTTCAGTCCGGAACCGCGCTACCGCTACTGTCACAGGTTCGAATCCTGCCTCGGGCATGGATGAGTGTTTTGTCCTTATGTTAGTTAGGTTTCAGTAGTTCTAAGCTCTAGGGGACTGCTGACCTCAGATGTTAAGTCCCATAGTGCTCAGAGCCATTTGAATCAATCCTATCACTGAACCGTTCACAGTAACACACTTTCCGCCCTACCTTCCTATTCACAAGGGATCCTTTCCCCGTTATACCATTTTCTGCTTCTGTTGATATTACCTACACTCATCTCACCAGAAATCCTTGTCTTATTTCCATTTCACTTCACTGCCCCTACTATATCTAGATTGAGCCCTTGCATTTCCCTTTTCAGATTTTCTAGTTTCCTTACCACGTTCAAGCTTCTGACATTCCACGCCCCGACTCATAGAACGTTATCCATTCGTTGATTATTCAATAGTTTTCTCATAGTCACCTCCTCCTTGGCAGTCCTCTCCCAGAGATCCGAATGGGGGACTATTCCGGAATCTTTTGCAATCGAAGAGCTTATCATGCCACTTCTTCAAATACAGGAAACATGTTCTGTGGATACACGTCAAGTGTCTTTAATGCAGTGGTTTCCATTGCCTTCTGCATCCTCATGCTACTGATTATTGTTGATTCTTCCGCCTTTAGGGGCAGTTTCCCACCCTTAGGACAAGAGAGTGCCCTGAAGCTCTGTCCACTTCCCAGACCCCTTTGACAAGTCGGTCGGCAGAATGAAGGTGACTTTCATGACGGAAGTCTTCGGCCGCCAATGCTCATTATTAATCAAAATTTAAGCGATGACGGATTCGGATCCTTGACCGAGGGCGTTATGATTACTAATCAAAAACTCTATCCCTAGACCGCGGAAACTCTGCAGAATAACAATATTACTCAGACACATTTCAAGACACGTAACACTACCTTTAGAAATAACCTTGGGTTGCATTGTCATCGTGAAGATCGTTGTGTTTCGATTGTTGTAAGAATCTGTAAAGTTTGAAATTTATAAATATATTTCGATCGTATGTACCGCGTAAGTGGAAGTAAATGATACTGCAAGTGAATCTGATGTACGAATAAGCTTAATGAAAATAAAGAAGCCTTATCTATTACATAAATATATGTGTATGTGAATCATAGTAATTTATATGAATGTCAGGAATAATGACTGAATGACGTGATAAATTCAGTGCGATATACAGTATCTGCAAGGATGACACATGTTATGAAACTATATTAATTAAAAAGTTTAAATGAAATTGGGGAATGATGAAAAATACTTTCCACAAGTGGCAGTATATGCTTAAAGGCAACCAGTCAACCAAAAAGGAAGAAAAACGTGTTTCCCATGTGGCTTATTTTCGTTTCACCTCAGCATTTATCGAGAAAGAATTATTCCTAATGCGTACAAATCCCGATAGGTGCAAACCGGCGAAAAATAGAGACAGAGCTTCAGTAAATTTAAATCCAAAATACACTCCAGGAAATGGAAAAAAGAACACATTGACACCGGTGTGTCAGACCCACCATACTTGCTCCGGACACTGCGAGAGGGCTGCACAAGCAATGATCACACGCACGGCACAGCGGACACACCAGGAACCGCGGTGTTGGCCGTCGAATGGCGCTAGCTGCGCAGCATTTGTGCACCGCCGCTGTCAGTGTCAGCCAGTTTGCCGTGGAATACGGAGCTCCATCGCAGTCTTTAACACTGGTAGCATGCCGCGACAGCGTGGACGTGAACCGTATGTGCAGTTGACGGACTTTGAACGAGGGCGTATAGTGGGCATGCGGGAGGCCGGGTGGACGTACCGCCGAATTGCTCAACACTTGGGGCGCGAGGTCTCCACAGTACATCGATGTTGTCTCCAGTGGTCGGCGGAAGGTGCACGTGCCCGTCGACCTGGGACCGGACCGCAGCGACGCACGGATGCACGCCAAGACCGTAGGATCCTACGCAGTGCCGTAGGGGACCGCACCGCCACTTCCCAGCAAATTAGGGACACTGTTGCTCCTGGGGTATCGCCGAGGACCATTCGCAACCGTCTCCATGAAGCTGGGCTACGGTCCCGCATACCGTTAGGCCGTCTTCCGCTCACGCCCCAACATCGTGCAGCCCGCCTCCAGTGGTGTCGCGACAGGCGTGAATGGAGGGACGAATGGAGACGTGTCGTCTTCAGCGATGAGAGTCGCTTCTGCCTTGGTGCCAATGATGGTCGTATGCGTGTTTGGCGCCGTGCAGGTGAGCGCCACAATCAGGACTGCATACGACCGAGGCACACACGCCCAACACCCGGCATCATGGTGTGGGGAGCGATCTCCTACACTGGCCGTACACCTCTGGTGATCGTCGAGGGGACACTGAATAGTGCACGGTACATCCAAACCGTCATCGAACCCATCGTTCTACCATTCCTAGACCGGCAAGGGAACTTGCTGTTCCAACAGGACAATGCTCGTCCGCATGTATCCCGTGCCACCCAACGTGCTCTAGAAGGTGTAAGTCAACTACCCTGGCCAGCAAGATCTCCAGATCTGTCCCCCATTGAGCATGTTTGGGACTGGATGAAGCGTCGTCTCACGCGGTCTGCACGTCCAGCACGAACGCTGGTCCAACTGAGGCGCCAGGTGGAAATGGCATGGCAAGCCATTCCACAGGACTACATCCAGCATCTATACGATCGTCTCCATGGGAGAACAGCAACCTGCATTGCTGCGAAAGGTGGATATACACTGTACTAGTGCCGACATTGTGCATGCTCTGTTGCCTGTGTCTATGTGCCTGTGGTTCTGTCAGTGTGATCATGTGATGTATCTGACCCCAGGAATGTGTCAATAAAGTTTCCCCTTCCTGGGACAATGAATTCACGGTGTTCTTATTTCAATTTCCAGGGGTGTAATTAAGTAAAAAGCTTTTTAATGTAACACGTATTTAAAACGAACTAAAAAGTATTACATAATGTCTCCTATTTCCAAACAGGTTTGTGGATTTTTTATAGCTGCGACACTACTTCCAAAATTTAAAACGGAAAGGTTGGACGCATACAGTAGGTAAATGATGCTTGTGTAGGTTACGTAAGTGGCTAGTAGTTTTATGTCACTTCAGAAGATATGAACTGTTGTGTGATTTTTCTGAGTGATAACTACACTCTACACTCCTTACTATTATCTATTGCATGCACCCCATATCCCAATTTGAAGTAACAAGTATTGTTACAACTATTAAAATTCGTAAGAACAGAGTTCCAGGTCAGTCTTTGTGGTCTTAGGAATCTGTATGGAGCTAGAGGAGCTTTTTAATACGTTTTAGTTCCTTTTGAAACTGTGTTATATTAAAAATATTTTTATTTAATTCGTTATCTTCGTTTTTACTATTTCGTGTGTGAAAGTTTTCGGCTGATTTCAGACATTTTGATGAGATTAGACCAGAGACATGTGCTAAATTTTGGGTTTATTTTAGTTTCGCTTCAACTGAGTAAATCAACATATCTCTTCCTCCTACTTGTACTTCGAGGAAAAGACCCAGAATGAAAAAAAAATAGAAAGAATCGGACCAACATGGAAGCTTAGCGACAATCGTCCATAAGTGCGAAACATTCACGACTGGAATAGGACAACAGGTAAACAGCAGTGGCACACCAAACACTTCCCGCCACACACCAGAAAAAAAAATTTAATATTGTGTTGTCATCCGGTTCTTAGTTATGTTGAAAGTTTCAAGTTTGAGTTTATGGGGAAGTAGTTTAAAATCAACTGCATAATTTGTAGCGAAGGAACATACAAGAAACCGAATTAACACAAGCGTGTTTAAAGTGATTGTTCATTACTTACAAATACATCAATTTACAGTGCATTATTAGCTATTAATCTTTTACAACAAACCAAAAATTGATATTTAATGCCATAAGTAGGACAATTCGTTTCTAAATAAGTAAATACATATATTTTGAGAACACTTTGTTTTTAGATACGGTATATACTTTTTATTCGCATCTCCTTGTAATAAGACACTTTACTTGTCTCTAAAAACGCCGCCGATCCTAGTCATCGTTCGTGTATAAAGGCAAAGGCTGAAAAAGTATGTTAATAAAATAACATAAACCAAGAGACTGAGTGTAAACATCGACACAACTGCACCCGATAGAAACTTCTGTCAGTCTGTTGTCTCGCATTCAATGAAAGCACTCAAATCTGGTGAGTGAGTGAAACCATCCATACAGCAGTGACTCGTTTCATTCTGTTGTTCCATTCTACTGAAGAAACCGACTGAATGAGCAAACAGTCGGTCGCCAATCGATTGTTAAAAACGGCCGGTGGTTTCATCACTAATTTCTGAGCAGCGCGCATTGTTACTTCGGAGAGCAAGCACGGTAGGTGATCGAAGAAAGTATCTCCGCAAGCAATCGGGGCGGCTTGCTGCTCACACCATTAAGTCTACTGACGACGAGCAGAAGAAAGAATAGAGAGTGCTATCCTTCCTGTTTCTTGGGTGTAAACACGACTATGTTGTGAGGTTACCGAGTTCGCTATGGTGCGCACTGCCCCACTTGTTAAGATTTCCGTGATCAGATACCGCAATAAGTTTCAAAGCTATTTGGCCTGTGTAAAGATTGGCCTTAAAATCTCAAAATGATGCGAAGTTGATGTATATTTTTCTTAATGAAATTGTAGCTTATCAGCGAGGAAGATTTAGATTAAAATATTATTAGGAAGATCAATAATGTCTCACGTTTCTAGAGGGGACTAAAGGAACATTACGTAATAAATGACAAACAACCCGAGTCGGAGAGAGAATTGTTAAAGGGTCACTGTAAACGCGATTTCGAGTGGTGTCAGAAGCAGAATTCATCGGAGGCCACTGCAGCGCAAAATAAGGCAGTTGCACAATAACGTGCAGTGATCATCGCAGGCACTCTCGTGTCTTTTTCATGAAAATGAATCGACGAGTAAGTCCTTCAGTCAGGATTGCCTTCTCTCACAGGAAGACTGATGAAGAGCTGTCGATCGTTTGTAAACCATTGTGTTTATTGTGGGGAGCTTTCGGACTTTTGCCCACGAGTTATAAGGTATTTCACTTACTGCCGTTGATCTGGTTTTTGATAGCGCTTTGCCTTATGTTCGTTTGCTTGTACGGCACATTAGAACAGTTTCAAGTCCTTCCTGGTGTCGTCGCCCTCACTGACATCGCCGTCAGATTAGTGCAGTGGTCAGAGTACGCAGTCCTCTTCGGCAGAGCTGCATCTGGCAGGCTCGGGCACATCAAGGCATTCCTTCGGATTCTGAAATATGTAGACCTGCGCCTTCAACTGAGGAACGATGCCAGAGCAAAGGCTGGAAGCGCAGTCTTCTTTGTGAGCACGATTAGTGCATTAATTCTGTTCTTTGTGGCAGTTTTGAACCTGTACAATAACCTGTCGCAAAATTTTCGTGTGTTAGTGTCAGTTACACACGTGTTTTACTCAGTAGTTTGCACACTCGTTACCCCACTGTTTCCAGTCTTGGTGCTAGAACTTCTACGGCGGTACAGAGCGCTGAACAGACAAATTATCTTGACGGTTTGGCGAGATATTGGAACGGCAGGACTTGCAGATGAATACCTCATAGAGATCCTCAGTGGTGAACCTCAGCTGTCTCGGGGGCCACGAGACACGAACGTCAACGACCTCCGCGCAGCATACGCTGTTCTCCATCGTGCGGCAGAGGCGATACAGCAGCAGTATGGGCCCGCCGTGGCGTTAACGATGGCCAGTGCATTCTTCGGCGTCATCTGCAGTTCTTACGAAATAATTGTGTTGGTGGTGATGGAAGACGTCGAGAGGATGTCCGGTGTCCTGAGTAGCTCCCTGCTCGTCTCCTCGCTGTGGCTGGCCTACCATGGAGTGAAGCTGGTGGCGGTGTCCATGTGCTGCGCCGCCGCGTGCGACGAGGAACGCCGGACGGGAGTCGTGCTGCACAGGGCGGCAACGGCGTCCGCTCTGTGTGGGACGCCGCTACCAGAAGCAGAGGCCTTCCTGCGTCAAGTGCGGAGGGGACCGCCTCTGACCTTCACCGCCGGTGGCTTCTTCCACATCCGCAGGAGCTTGGTCATCTCCACCTTGGCAACCGTCATCACCCACATAGTCATTCTGACTCAGTTTGGCATCAAATACTGACAAGCGGAGCGTCCAGCCAATGTCGCAAAGTGTTGGAGTTTGCAATAAGTAAGTCCACTGGGGACCGTCGACGTCTCATCCAAGTGCACTTTTGACACGAGATGATTTTTCCCACTACTGTGATAGCATGTTGTATGGTGGATGTTGTATGTTAACCGTGGACATGGAAACGACGGACAGGCTCCGTCCCCGCCGCAGCCTCAGTGATCCACAACCCCACGACGACTACCGCAGTCCACTTCACCCCTCCGCAGCCCCACACCGAACCCAGGGTTATTGTGCGGTTCGGCACCCGGTCTCACATCAGATGAGTGTAACCCCTATAGTTTGCGTGACATAATAATGGTGGTGTAGGCGTACGTGGAGAACTTGTTTGCGCAGCAATCGCCAACATAGTGTAGCTGAGGCGGAATAATGGGAACCAGCCCACATTTGCCGAGGCAGATGGAAAACCACCTAAAAACCATCCACAGACTGGGCGGCTCACCGGACCTCGACACAAGTCCACCGGGCAGATTCGTGCCGGGGACCAGGCGTTCCTTCCTTCTCCAGGAAACCGTGCGTTAGACCGCTCGGCTAACTGGGTGGGCTAATACACATTTTACTTGGAGAGTTCTTATTTCTGGCCGAGCATCGGTTGATCTTAATCTCCATTAAAAGATCGCACTGTTACCTGTAGAACACTATTACGGAAGCTCTCAAACTGACCCTAGAGCAATCAGTGTTGTATTGTTGCTAAACCATCAGAAATTTTATCGCTACAAATTTAATCAAAAAAAGTCGTAATGTAGAGGTTATCTACTAGTTAATTACAATTATTAGATCTCCAGTGGTGTATTATATACAAAATATCTTCTTTTATACCCCATAATGACCATTTTAACAGCTCAAAATGTTATTGGTAAAGAAGTCATGATTCATGTTAGGTAATAGGTACTCATTATTATAATTACTACAGCACCAAGAATATGGTAATCTACATACAAAACGAGTAGATTCTTTTGCTTTAGACACAATCATTACAGTCTAAAAAAGACCTGTCACAGTGTTCTACACACATTCCGGTTGAGCAATAGTTTCGAAATGTCGATAGTATTTGCGCGAAGAAAAAAAAATGCCTATACTTTTCTCTTTTGAGGTCATTCTAGGTTCTGCTGCTGCTGCTCAGGTTAAATTCCCCAAGCAAATCACCTAATATCTTAGTGTCAAAATCGGAATCAGCACCATCCATACTGTTCTGATTTCACGAGGAAAAGACGAGATTACCGCTGAACAGGGTAGATCTGTTATAACCTAACATCCTTCTAACTTTGATTGCTTGATGACTCACCTAACATGTCACATTAAGATAAAGCCTAAGCAGTAAAATAAATGTGCCTGCCACTAGAAAAAAGGCACATCAATACCAAACATTCATAATATTTACGAAAAGAGTAGTACTGTCATCAAACTGCTGGAGGCAGGTAAAAAGTAATTCAGCCACTGTTAACAACGGTGTTTGCCATTAACCTTCTTAAGAGCATGTGTTGTTCATGTGTCCACATTTTCGGGAACCACGAATATTTACCAAACGCTATCGCAAATTTTACGAGTGTTTAGCAGTCTAGGGTTGATTACGTTTTCTAACTTTGTAGTTACATGCGGTCATTTTAATATCAACTTCATGGCAGTTACTGAATTTGAGGAGGAGTCACGCACTTCATAAATTTAAGCGTCTCGTTGTACAACAAACAATATTTGAATAATAAATCAAGCAAGCCCTCTCAGAAACAATCCCGGAACCAAACGTATTTTATGCAGTTTTTTGTGTGGAAGCCTCTAAGTGTTTGACTCAACAATTTGATGTTTTCCAGGCACATTTCTAACTTGTAGAATTATCGGGTGTCCGTCTGGGGCACGCGTTAACTTTTTCACGATATTTCGACAACGAGACTTGTTGCCATCTTCAGTTGCTGCTTGAATCATCTTTTCTGCGATAAGCAACAATTTCACATCGTCATTAATATGTACTTTGTAAAAATGGAATAATGTATTTGTCAGTTGTTCACACATTTTCTGACTCCAATGTACGCTGAGCAAATTCATTCAGATTTTTTTAATATGTACATGAATTATGATATCGACAGTGGAGCGAATACGAGAAATGTACGGAACACAAAATATACGCAAAATGTTACTAAATTTATAAGTAATAATGAATATTGTAACACGTTTGATGAGACATTGTAAAAGTTCGTTGGCGTCTTCGAGTATTCTTCTTTAGAGATATTTTATGTTTTATGCAAATGTGTCTCTTAAATATTAAACTCATGGTTTAAAGACTATCGAATACAAGGAGATTCTGTCATATGAAACAAAAGAATTGGAATTTTTGTTGACTTGTTGGGTTTCAGTCCATTGTACACAGCTCCAGAAGTGACAACAACGTTATTTGTGGGAGCTTAGGGACATGGACTATCGTTAAGCAGGTTAACACTCAGATAGAGCTTCATGCAGTACTACCAACATTACTCTGATTGTTTTGGGAGTAGTACTTCTCCTCCACTATATAACCCAATGATTGGTAAAATTTGATGTTGACATCTAACTGTACGTGTATCTGAATAGAATAAAAGACAGGAGAGCCTTAAGAAATGGCTAATATTTAAATGATGATTTGCATTAACAGCATACAGTTTTTTCCCAGTCCAACGCCGAGATATCACAGCTTCCCACAGAGGGCGTTGGAAGATCTTAATACATGATTTATGAGATCTTAAGTAATTATAGATTTATGTCGAAAATTTGAAAAAATGTAATTATGTATTTCATAAAGCTGAGGAGGAATATAAGTGCTAAGCATCGCTTTATTTAATAATAATCTGAGGGGACTTAAAAATAAAGATATAACAACAGTTGGACGAATAATTTATTGTTAAGATTCAACTACTCCATACGATACACTGACTCATACAAATATTCTAAAACGCTAGTTAGTTGACTCTTACTCATAACGTCCCCTTCTGATATCCAACCCTCCTGTCACGACCGTTATTTCCACTCCCTCAGCTTCAACACAGCATAAAAAATCATTTAAATGTATTTGATGTAATTTGTAATCTCGAATTTGATTCAAAATCGAAGTTAATGTCCTAAATATTTGTGTAATGTTTCTGTAACTATCAGTGCAGTTATTAGAAAATTGTAGCGAAATGCAGGAAGATCTGCAGCGGATAGGCACTTGGTGCAGGGAGTGGCAACTGACCCTTAACATAGACAAATGTAATGTATTGCAAATACATAGAAAGAAGGATCCTTTATTGTATGATTAAATGATAGCGGAACAAACACTGGTAGCAGTTACTTCTGTAAAATATCTGGTAGTATGCGTGCGGCACGATTTGAAGTGGAATGATCATATAAAATTAATTGTTGGTAAGGCGGGTACCATTGGGAGAGTCCTTAGAAAATGTAGTCCATCAACAAAGTAGGTGGCTTACAAAACACTCGTTCGACCTATACTTGAGTATTGCTCATCAGTGTGGGATCCGTACCAGATCGGGTTGACGGAGGAGATAGAGAAGATCCAAAGAAGAGCGGCGCGTTTCGTCAGTGTTATTTGGTAACCGTGATAGCGTTACGGGGATCTTTACCAAACTCGAGTGGCAGACTCTGCAAGACAGGCGCTCTGCATCGCGGTGTAGCTTGCTCGCCAGGTTTCGAGTGGGTGCGTTTCTGGATGAGGTATCGTATATATTGCTTCCCCCTACTTATACTTCTCGAGGAGATCACGAATGTAAAATTAGACGAATTAGAGAGCGCACGGAGGCTTTCAGACAGTCGTTCTTCCCGCGAACCATTCGAGACAGGAACAGGAAAGGGAGGTAATGACAGTGGCACATGAAGTGCCCTCCGCCACACACTTGAGGAGTATAAATGTAGATGTAGATGTAGATGTCTGAGATTTGATGTTTTGCCGGATTCCTGATGTTCACGGTACACTCGTGAAAGTGTCGTACGAGAAGGTCCCTACTTCATTGCTACCTCGGAGATGCTGTGTCGCTTCGCTCGTGCGTCGACTATAACACCACGTTCTAAATCACTTAAATCTTGATAACCTGTCATTTTAACAGCAGTAACCGATCCAACAACTACGTTAGACACTTGTTGCCTTATATAGGCGTTCCTGACAACAGCGCCTTATTCTGCCCGTTTACGTGCCTCTGTATTTGAATATGTATGCCTATACTAGTTTCTTTGACGCTTCGGTGTATAAGGCTATATAACTGGAAAACAAATTAGACTTCTAGGAATACAATGTTCGGAAGTTGTCTATGCTGTGACGCCATCTAGATTGGATATGGCATTACTGGATCCAGTAATAATATCCGTCCACGGAAAGCCTCAAAAATGAAGAAAACCCTTTTGCAGTGAATAAAAATAGTCCCAGAAAAGTTCTGACTATGTGCAAGCTCGAGGGTTTCCTATTAAAGGCTATCCGTCCCAACGTGTAATCCCATGTGCAGATATCTAACGTTTTCTTTATCCCTTTATTAACACAATAAAGCTGCTATTTTTCGTTTACCTTAGCCCAGTCTTCTAATTTACTGTTAAAACTGGTTTAATGCTACTCAGACTTGGTTACAATTAGTTATTCATACACATTCTTAATATGATCTTAATTATGTCGCTTATCTGGCCAACAAAGGCTTCAGCATCTTCCTGACTAGATCTTCAATTATTAACTTCGTTTGCTACCTCCCGTAACTCCTTATGAAATTTTTTCCTGAGCTTGTTATAACTGAAGAATCTCATTAGAGATCTCGGAGCGCCTAGTTGCAATTTCAGAACCCGCGATGTTTCTAATTCAAAGTCAGGATTGGTTGGTAATTCGTTTTGTTCAGTTTTTATATTGGCTACCATTGTAGATATTTCCGTTATACGATCTCTACTTTTGTAGATACACTCTCTACTTTTGAAGATACTTCTTCTGTTGAACAATTAAAAGTCTAAACTGATTCAAAATCCGGGACTACTTGCGTGTATACTGCGGTCTCTTCTACTTCTGAATGCTCATTTACGGATTCAACGTTAGACTGCTGTCAACGCTCATGTTGAACGTTGTTGTAGTTCCAACCACACCATACAAAAAACTGAATTTTGAATCGTTAATCCTGCCTAGTAACGTCACTCCAGTAGAAATTCAGTCTTAACCTAACGATAAACACATGCGCAATTCCCGAAATTAACTGACATAAGACGTAGTCTATCACTAAACTAAATACTCTTCGAAAGTCAGAGAAACATCTGCTTCTAAACGTAGAAATGGACATGACTACACTGGCATATGAGTGACGTAGATGAAAATGTTAACTGTGCTTGTCTGTTCGAAGTATTGACTGATGAAATGATCTTTGTCAAGAACCTTGGCTGCTCTACAGTCACTGCTCCACGACTCCACCACAAATACCTATAAAAAAACAACACAGTAATGCAGTAATACTTCCTAGTACTTCTTCATTTTCTCCCCAACTGTTCGTCTCTGATCATCGCTCCACACTCTCTTAGGTCGAGCTTTTGGCTTATCTTCTTCATAGGTTACGTTTTCTATCGGTAGCCTGAAGCGATTCCTGTCACATATTATTTCTCCGTAACACCTATTTTGTTTGCATCTTTCTTCACTGCTTCAATCAATCCTACAGCTTTCTTCAATTTATCAACGTAGCTGAAAATGTTCTAGGTAACCGATGGTTCTTCTAATCTTTTTAAATTTCCATACAGTTTCAGCCATCTCGTCCTCACTGTAACTGTGATTTTTTCTTCACATAAATGTTCATTTCTCCTTATAATCCATATATTTTCTTTTTTTTTTAAGTACCTTGAATTCTGATAAGTATTTTCCTCTCTCTTTTTTAGAATTATTTTAGTTCGCCTTTCTTATTCAGTTTTGGGCACTCTGATCAATATGTTGCTGGTATCCTAATAACTGAATAATTATAATGTCTGGTCTTCGCTTGGATGGATATTGACTTCTTATTATAGTCTGTTTGTATGCAAATTCTAACTTCTTTACTCTTTCTTTATTTGTTGTCTTATCCAGTCCGTTACTTGGATCCATTCCCTGAGCTATTTAAATTTATCAACTCTTTTTATTGTTCCATACCATTTTTCATTAATTTTTCGCTGTTGTGTTCTATATACTCGGTTTTTTCATAATATATTTCTAGTCCCGTCTGTCTTATCAGCAACCCCGTGTGACCGATCAAGCTTAACAGTTGGATCTCTTCGGTTTTCAATTATCAGTGGTATATCATCCCCAAAGGCTAAACATTTTACTTCAAATTTCTTTATTCCTTGTTCCATGTTTATATATTATATGCCTCCGTTTTCTAATGTGATTTCCCATGTTTTCACTGTTTTATCTAAACCCAAGTTAAAGTAAATCGGGGATAGTTCATCTCGTTGTGAAACTCCTGTTTTGATTTTGAACGGTTCAGAAACTTCGTCCTGAAACGTAATTCTTGAAGTCGTATCCGTGAGCGTTGGTTCAGTAAGTCTTCTGGTATTTTCATCTATCCCTGGTTCTTAAAGTATCTGAAATTGTTTTTGTCTGTCAATTGAGTCGTACGCCTTCTTGAAGTCTACGAGTTAAGTACTGTGGATTTTAATTTGTATAGTTGTCACTTTCAAACTGGCTTTTAAATTATGAATCTGTTGTACACATGACCTGCTTTCCTAAATCCTGCTTCGTAGTCTCCTACACTACATACCACTTGTTCGTCTATTCTATTTAGAGGTGCTTTAGACAATATTTTGTATGTTACTGGTAACAAGGAGATATCCCTGTAGTTGTTTGGATCTGTTTTATCTCCTTTTCTGTGGAGAGGATGGTTCAGTGTTTTTTTTTTTTTCAATTGCTGGGTGTGGTTTCATTTGTCCCAATGTCTTTAATTACCATGTGAATTTTCTGGCATGCGGATAAGCCCCTAGTTTCTACGTTTCTGCCACTATCCCATCCTCTCCTCATGCCTTCTTCTTCTTCAGCAGTTTCATAATCTTTTCTATTTCCTCTATTGTAGGTGGCTCAGATGGTGGATTTTCATGTTGTGGTTTTAAAAGTAGTAATCTGTCAATAGGTTCTACATAATTTAATAGAATTTCAAAGCATTCATCTAATAGTTGGCAGTTCTTCCTGCTGCTTAAAACCATATTTCCATTTTTATCTTTAAAATGTAAACTTAGTGACTGGAACCCTGATAAAACTTCTTTGAAAATCTTGTAGAGTTCCCCATTCTTGTTCCTTTTAAAGTCTGAATCCATTTCTTCTGGTGTGTCTTTGTCATATTTTCTTCTCATTGATTTGATGATTTTTGCCGTTTTTTCTTTGTTCTTTAAACCCTTCTCGTTATTCAGGTTTCTTATCTTCTCCATTCCCTTAGTCGATTGATAATTGCTTCATCATGTAACTCATTCCACCATCTGTGTCTTGTTATTCTTCGTTGTTCTCCCACTTCTTTAACTATCGATAAGACGGTAATTAAGCTTGAGTAGACTCACATTTGAGGGAAAATCATATGTAAGGGACGGCTTCATTTGAGCTGCAGCCAGAATTTTGAGATAAGTTATATCGTTGCATAAAAAGCAACAAAAACAATAAACAATTGCCAACGCACGATGTTCCACGAAAACCAAAACTTTTAAAATCTGAGATGATAGAGCAATAAAATTTTCAGATTTGAAATCAGCTTAGAAAACTGCACTGAATAAAATTAGTTCATCAGCTTTATTACATGAGCTTTACACAGGAAGTCAGTTTAACATACGTCTATTATCCTGACATTATTTCCGGTAACCTATTGTAATTGCATACTTAAATCAATGTTTGTCTTCTGTTGTTTAAGTTACGTGTGTATTTGAAGAATATGTTCAGCTACATATATGCCAATCACTGGTCCTGTGGTGTCATTTTTAAGTTTTCATCTTGTTATGTGTATGATCGAAGTTTATGTACCATTTCATCAGACTTGAAGTCATGGATCTCTAGTATTTTACAAATGGACGCATTTTATTATCTTTATAATTACTGAACTATATAAATTCTGAAAATAGCGTGTGAAGTGTCAAAGGATCGTCTTGAGGATTTGCATTAGATATAGTGTGTGACTTATTTTCCTTATTTAGCTTTTTTCTTGTACTCTGCTTCATTATTAGTGGTGTCACTCATCAGCTTACCTTGAAGTGAGATTGGTACTCAAACACTCATCGAATGCCTGTATCACTGGTTACTTACTGTGTAGCAGTTCTTTTCGTTATGAGATCTGGGTTCTCCGAAACTTTCTTGAGGGCATCTGTGACATTGTTTTACTGCACTGCATAGTTCACCAGCTCTTTGCAAGACTACACTGGCAGAAAAAAAACAGCAACACGAAGAAGGAGTTATGCGATATAAACGAAATGTTGTAGGCATGTTTCTATATCTGAAAGATGATTATTCAAATTTCGCGGCAGAGATTGGAGGTGGTAAGCTGATGATAGTCAAAAATGTCTTTAAGGATGCCAGTATCAACAACTCGAGATCGTGTAATAGCGCTACGATAAGCTGCCTGTTCCTTTTGGATATTGAAGAACGTTTGGCAGGAATGCAGCAACTGTACGTGACTGCTTGTAGCGCAGGTCAAGAGAATGCACGGTTACAAGAAGACCGGGCTCAAGATGGGCACATGGCGCTACCGAGAGGACACTAGACGCATTCGGGAGGACGGCGGTTCAATCCCGCGACCGGATATCCTGATTTAGGTTTTCCGTGATTTCCCTAGATCACTTTAGGAAAATTCCGGAATAGTTCCTTGGAAGGGGGCCGGCCGATTTACTTCCCGATCCTTCCCAAATCAGAGCTTGTGCTCCATCTCTAATGACCTAGTCGTCGACGGAACATTAAACACTAATCTCTTCCTTCTCCACTACCGAGAGGGAGTTCGGCGTATGGCCCTGTCGCAACGTACTGCATTTTCAGCAACAATGTGAGTAGCAGGGACAGATCATAGCCAGACGCCCTGTAGCATGCATTACACTGATCCCGAACCACCGCCATTTACGACTTTAGTGGTGTCAAGCGAGACCTGATTGTAGGGTGGGGTGGAGGTCACTGGTGTTTTTCCGCGTCAGTGATGACCGTGTGTTGGTTAGAAGTCAGCCAGTTGAGGTCCTGCAAGCAACCTGTCTGTCTGCTTTATAGACAAACTGGACCTACACCTGGCAGTTATGGTGTGGGATGCGATTTCGTATGACGGCAGGAGCACTCTCGTGATCATCCCACGCACCCTGACTACAAATTTGTACGTTAGTCTGGTGATTCCGTCTATTGTGCTGCCATTCGTAAACAGCATTGTAGCGGGTATTTTCTAACAGGATAAAACTCGCTCACATACCGATGCTATAACCTAACATGCTGTACAGAGCGTCGACATGTTGCCTTGGTCTGCACGATCACCAGATCTGTCTCCAATCTAACACATATGTGACATTATCGAACTGCAACGCCAGCGTCATGCACAGTCAGCTTACCCGTCTCTGTATTGAGCGAACAAGTGCAACAGGTATGAAATTCCATTCCACAAACTTACATCTGGCACCCATAAAACGCAATGAATGCACGTTTGCATGCTTGGATTCAACATTCTGGCGGTTAAGCCGGTTATTAATGTACCAGCATTCCACACTTGCAATGACTTATCTCGTGATTACATTAACCTATGATCGTGCAATGTTAATCACTTAAATATGTTACCTAGGCAAATGCATTCCCGAAATTTGATTACAGTAACTAGTTTTTGATGCTGTGTAAACGGAAAACAGAGTGAACTATATTCATGTCAGGTTTTTCCTTAGTGTGTCTGTTTCCTAAGTGGTAATAAAATTTAGTTACAGTTTTCTGTACATTTACAGTACGCATGGTAATCTGTAAGATATTCGAAAATGTGAATATTACTTGATGTGTGTTCACTGAGCGAAATGTTAATCACTCATTAAAAGAGCGCACTGATCGGTTTTCAATGTTACAGGTGTTGTAGAACTGCTACAAGAAGTCATTCGACCTTCCGCATCAGTTATTAGTTCATGGCAGTAAATTGTTTATATATGACCGTCTGTATGCGACAGTCTGTTGTATGGAATCAGTGACAGGGTGGCTGAGAGGTGCTATTGTGTTTGGACGTGCCCATGGCAACCAAATGAATTATGTTACGTTATTTGTTGGTGTATAAATAGAGACTATGAGACATGTGTACTAGGAACGGTGTACCGCACACAGCCTTCTAATATGGCATACGATATTTATAAAGTTATTAACAGTTATAATTATTATCAGTTATAAAATTCATAACAACTGAAGCAGACACCTAAAGTCCATATGTCGTTTAGAAGCTGATATGTCTGGGCCCTTATGCAACATGTTGAAGGGGCTATTCCGCCAGCCATTGAGGGAACAGGATCTGACCAGCTCTAGCGGTAGTGGAAGCTGTCATCAAGGCTAAGGGTGGGCCAACACCTTACTGATTTCCAGCATTACCGATGGAGAGCGCCACGTAATTCATTTTCAACCAAGTGTCCTGGTACCTTTGATCACATAGGGTACCTTTCATTGTTGGCGAGAGCAAACAGACGGAGCCGGAGTAAGAGGAGGTGGTGGTGGTGAGCTCCAGTGGGAACACCCAGGCCGTGGCGAGGTCAGTCGTTGATGCTGCTGCGTATTGCACCCACAGACGCCAGAGGGTATGCAGTGGTTCAGAGGCTGGGACTGCAGTGGCCGCGGCAACGAGTTTTGCTTTGCATGGCAGTGTGTGCCGCTTGGGTGTGTGTTTGATACCTGCCTCCAGACAACCCTCTAGGTGCACGTGCCACAGCAAGCTGTTCTCATGACTGTGTAGGTGGTACCTGTGTAACATACAAGTAACTAAAAAAAATAAGCACAATGCTCAAGATTTTTTAACTACGCGGTGTAAACAAACAATTTCAATTAAGTACATCAGCATTGCAAGACAATAATTATTTGCTGTAACGACGATGCTCCCATTATAATCACCTTTTACACTCTGGTTCCCAGGACTGAGCAGTTCAGTGAATCTTTCTGGTAGTTCTGCCACCCAGTCAAATATCTCCGTCTCACATTATGTTGTGGAGCCACCGATACATCTCATGGAAGTCATCTACAACAAGATTTTATATAAGAAACAACGAAAACAAAAAATTTATACTGAATTTGCCAACAGCGAGATATTGATTATACATAAATACGGACAAAAATAAATAAATAAAAATATCATTTAAGATGGAACTCATGACACCTGGTCATCATTCTCGTTGCATACCCCTGCTAGAACCTCATTCTCCTCTTGTTATATAGCAATTTTTACAGAAACGAATAATATATGCCTCGCACAACTGTATACCATGAAAAAGAAGAAAATAGTCTAAGAGCAATATAACACAAATATACTTACATTCATGCTACATTTCAGCCTCCAGCAACCGCTCGATGTCCGTTCAGCTGCTGCTCTAATTCTGCAATTCCGACATCAAAAATTTTATAAGCACTATTTACGATATCAGTACATCAAGAGCTACTTTCTGAACATGTAGGCTACCATACACAGAATTTTGAGATGTACTTACATGATGGTAGCACAAGCTCTTCCACTTGATGACGACTTCCAGCTTCCAGCTGGTGTTCTTGTTCTGCCAACATTTTGAAAATTAATGATGCAATAGCAAGAAAAGGGAACTTTTATAACCACTTGTTACGAAAATGTATCACAATCTCGAAAAATTTGAATATTTCGCTACGAAATTTTATAAATGTCGCAACTTGAATTAATAATTTTTTATGAACACTTACATGACAATTGCCCCAAGTTTGGCCGTTTCCCACCACCACTACACTGGTACCACTGCTGAATGACTGTTTCATATTGCAGGAATCACACTGACACAACTAGGCACTGTCGAAGACTGGTGATGATTGTGGTGGGGTTGGGCTCTATATACCTTCAGACTCCACCCTCTGTTTTGCAGAGGACCAATAGGATTTCAGAATGCCTTACCAACAAGCTATAACTTCCCTTATTTTTTCTTTCCTTCAAGCATGCTTGGTGCAGGTGTTTCAGCATCGTACCATGGCAGTAAAGGGAGGAAAGTGCTGAGACAAGCATCTTCTTTTTCTGCCAACTGTATGGATAACTGAACGCAGCTTCTAGCTTTAGAAAAACAGTTTTTGTTCACGCTGAGGCAAACAGACAGCTTGATACCTTTGATGTCAGCTGCATGCTTTGAAACACATGTTGTTGTTGTTGTTCTTGTCGAAATACATTAAAGCTGGGGCGTGAGGATGGTGACCTGGTCTTCTCTTTCTTCTTCAAGCAGGCTTGGTTCAGGTGGCTTCTGTGGGGGGGAACAAAAAAAATCTGTGAAACAGCAGAGGCCTCTTCTCAAAACATCCTTTGTTGACCGCCAAGTGGATGAAAACAACCTTTAGAAAAAAAACACCCTATGTTCATTCTGAGATAGACGGCTAGTATGGCACACCGAGTGCCAGCTGCATCCCATGAAATATATGTTGCAGTTTTTGTTAGGACAGAGCTGTGAGAAAGACGCTAGCCTTCCAAAACAAATCTGTTGTTCATGGTAGATACTCAACAAAGCACGGCTTGACAGGAGCATTGTACATTACAATCTTGTGACTATTTACAACTGCTGGCTGCTGCCTCCCTGTTGCATGGTCATTGTGCAGTTTACTGTACATCAAGCCAAGTGGCGCACGTGGCATGGCGCCCTTTCATCTCAAACTCCCCACAACAGGCCAGGAAGTGGGAAGGCAGGTCCCCAAACATCAAATGAGGCGAGCAGGTGCAGCAGCCGTCATGAATGCGGCCTATCGCGGCGGGGGGGGGGGGGGGGGAGGGGGGGAGGATTGAACCCCCCCCAAGGTTATGTGAGGGGGCTGCAGCCTGATGTGGGGAAGGGAGGGGAGGAGATGAGTGGTGCGCAACCAGGCACACCACGATTGCACTCGCACTCTGCACCACACAGCGGAGCGTCTTAATGACGTGGCAATCGCACTATACGAAGCGTTGAAGCGATCGGAAGTTAAACGACAGTATCCGTTTCCTACGAAATGCAAATTATGTCCTTCTCAGAGCGTAATTCACTGATTTCCCGTGCTCTGAATTTTTTTCCGATTTCTACCCCTCTCCTCGATTTCCGTTTTATAAACAATTTCCATTAATATTACATCCTCTGAACCGACAACTGATTTGTACAGCGAAAATTCGGAATTGCCGCCAAAATTTGAAATCCCTGCCAATAGGAAAGGTGGGGGAGGTGGAGGAGGGGGGAGGGGGGCGAGGATGTGGGGGCCACATGTAGACTGTGGAAAATACATGATGTCTTCCAGGTGTGAGGGTGGGTCTGGTTGGGTAGGGGGTAATTAAATTATCAATTTAATTAATTTGCATATCAGTTTAAATCAATTTGATATCAAAATTGAGGTGATGGCCCGAGTACCATACTACTAATTACAACACCTGTTTGGATGATACCGATCTGACGGGGATGCTGTCATCACTATATAAATACCATATAAAATCAAGGTGGTGGTATTTATACATGTTCTGGCGTACAATTGCCGTTATTGTAGTCAACAGTGGATTGACATACCATAAGGCCTGCGAATTTCTTCGAGTATGACACATTCCACTGCACAAATTACAGGTAGAAATTCTGGGTGGACTAGAATTGGCAGGCAAAGACAAATCAAATCTAAGGCACTGAAGTAAAAATGTCAAAAAGAAATAAGAGGGCTGCCACTCCAGTTCTGCCAGTTGTACACTGCCAAACAGACAATTACGATCACTAGCCATCATCGAATGAAACAAGAGGACAATGCAACTTATCTATCAAGATGGTGTGTTATGTGTGTGTGAAAAATGTGATATGTTTTTGTGCTTAAATAAAGATAGAAATTCATTCAGAAGATTTCATACAGAAAAAAAGTCAAGTGAGTTGCCCAATAATTTGAGTTGCTTTTTCCTATTTTATTGTGAAAAGGAATTATCTATTTCGTATATTGTACTCTTTATCGAATCAGTAACTGTTTCATAGCATATAATAACCTCACTATAAGAACTGAGACATATATGGTGACTTGCTGCTGTCTGAGAATATCAGTCATTTACTTAATTCTACATCTATTGCTTATAAAAATGCTTTTGAAAGTAAGCTGGTATTAGCATATTCATCTCCATAAAAAATGGGGATAAAAGCAATTTTTCTATTTATAATCGGGTGAGACAAATACATTACATTAAAATTTGGAGAGGAGGGAATGTTAAAAGTGTTATAATTGCCAACTAAGTAGTGAGGAGGAAATGCTAAGAGGTTTTGGTGAATTAGAGTTTTTCAGTCTATGGGGAATGGTCTTGGATATTAGAAGGTTAAGGTGATTTAGTGTACACTGTTCTCTGGTGCCTTTCTGAGCCTTAACTGGTAAAAACAATAAAGAATAATCTGTGCCTTACCCAAATAGTTACAAGTCTCAACCGATCCACCAGCCACCTCAGCTGTACGACAAGCCCCAAATAAGACCCAGCTGAGGAGAACTCACGGAAACTTCAGACATTCCACAGTCATCCACAACTGATCTGCAACGTTCACGAAACCCCCAGACAAAATCAAAATCCAGGCTGCGACTCAGCAGCTAAATTCATACAAGTGCTCAGTGACAGAGTTTTCCAAAGCCTTAATCTTGTGCCCCCCAAAGAGTCTTACTACAAAGATGCAAAATACATACAATTCCGAAAGTTTTAATAACATATAACGTTTTATTGCAGTTGATGTGATCCAGTGAGCTACGAAACCTGTGAAGAGGCCAGACAAGTTTTCAATTCATCCGAACGCATTCTTGCTGGATGGAAGTTGCCTCCTGATTAGTGAGCCCCACATACACAATTGTTAGTATTACTTCGTAAGAGAAGTTGTCTCAAATTTACACGAGTTACTCTGTAGCGGAATTAGCCTCGGTCTTAAATGCCGGTAATTATATAGAATAGATTACACTTTCCAGTTGTGGACAAGGTTGATAACAACCATACAACAGCTACAAGTCTGCACAACACATGATATGTTCGTGCGTTATAGATATTTCAGTCAGTTTCTGCCTGTTAGTGCAGGTAAAGGAGAAACAAATAGCGAAGAAACAAGGTTTCTGTTTAATTTTGGTATTACATACCAGTTATGTGGCTTTGATTCAAGTCAGACATCACTGCTTACCTTGAGATAGTAGGAAAATTACCGTGTAGTAGGGATATGTTGCCGACAGCTACACGTTAATGATAAACAAATATGAATTTACAATGTGTTCCTTGCATGACAATATTCACAAATATGGGATCACATTTGTCAGTGTTTTAAGGGGCCAACAAATAATACGTGCGCGAAGTGGAACACGAAAAAATGACCCTGTAATTGTAAGTCTATGAGACAAGTAACTGTGATGTGTAAACAGGTAGATTATAAGAAAACCACTGTATCCTACAAATTGGTATTTCTGAGCAGCTTAGAGCCTACAAAGTTTTTGTATAATTTAAACTCAAATGGCAGTTCCAGTGTTTCCTGTATACTTAATATTACGCTATACATAATAGAGTACAGGAGTACTTCGACAGGAACGTTTAAGATATACGTTGCTTCTCTTTAGCTACTTTGTCTTATAGTTATGGCAATGTGCTAGCCACAGCCCTGAGAAAGTATCTTGTTTTGAAGCACAAATTTTCGTTGGATTATGCCGTTTCAGTGATTTTTCAGTTTCTCCCCGCGTATTTCTAGCTTGAACAGTCCACAGGTGTACTGCCGGTCCATACTGTCCAACGGGCACAATATTTCGTCGATCAGGCATGTCACCATAGTCAGGTGCGCTGACGAACTGAGCTGCTCCTCGCCTCGCGTGGATCTGCACGGAGATAACTTGTCCTCCGACATGTGATGGAGCTCGCAGCAGTTATTTCTTTGCCTCCCATGCATGCTGATGTAAGGCGTCCTCACTTGTTGATTGTCTTCAGAGGTGTTTCCGCAGCACATATTCGGCAGCGCTAGCGAGGCAGCTAGCAGGTGTGGCCATCTGGTGGTGACGCTACGCGGCAGTTTGCGGCCCAGTGTCCGGATTTGGGTGTTGCCTGACCGACCAGCACGTTCGTAAAAGGTGCGGGCGGTCGTCTTGAAGAGGTCACGGAGCAGTAGTACTTCCGCGATGTCGTGAAGATGTGCGCATGGGAAGTCGTAAGGCAAGTGTAAGGCCAGCCAAAGTATGCGATTCTGCAATGTCTCCAGCTTCTTCAGGTTGGTGTCGGCGGCGTTCCCCCAGATGATGGCGGCGTCTTGTAGTACAGATCGGAGCAGCGCCTTGTACAGAGTGATGCCCAGCCGTGGTGGTAGGTGGGAACTGGGGTTGAGAACCGGGCAGAGTTTGCGGAGCCTGTTCCGCACTTTGTTCTTTACTTCGAGGATGTGCGGATGCCACATGAGTCGGCGGTCGATGGTAACGCCGAGGTAATGCGCCTTTGGACGCCACGGGACAGGGCTGCCACCGACGGTGAGCGGTTGCTGGCCTGCAGGAACGAGTCGCCTGGTGACGAGCAGGAACTGCGTCTTTGCCCTGTTGAATTGTAGACGCCACTTGACGGTCCAGGCTTCCAGGGTGTCAACGGCGAGCTGCAGAGGGCGGTGCAAGACAGCGGCATTGAGGCTTCGTGTCATCCACGTACAGGGCAAGCCGCACACTGTCGATGTTCGGCGCATCAGAAGTGTACAACGAGTATAGGAGTGGCCCGAATAGCGAGTCCTGCGGCACACCAGCGTTGATGCGTCGGACGGTGGACAATCCGTGTGCGGCGCGCACGTGGAAGGTCCGATCTTCAAG
Organism: Schistocerca gregaria; assembly: GCF_023897955.1. NCBI lineage: Eukaryota > Metazoa > Arthropoda > Insecta > Orthoptera > Acrididae > Schistocerca > Schistocerca gregaria. The sequence continues at coordinate 512,683,992 of NC_064921.1, read as the reverse complement.
ATAGGAACGGATGAGACGGACGTGCGACGCCGGTACTCCAAGATCAAAAAGTTTGAATAAGAGGTCACGGTGCCCCACACTGTCGAAAGCACGCGACACGTCCAGAAACACCGCGCTGAAGAACTCGCACTACTCGGGGGCGACGAACGCATCTTCCACTAGCCGAAGTAGTTGGTGAACTGCTGAGTGGCCCCTGCGAAATCCGAACTGCTCTTCGGGCAGGAGGCCTTCCTCGTCAACGTGGTGCTGCTGTCGCCTTATGTACATCCTTTCAAAGACCTTGGAGATGGCCGGCAGTAAACTAACAGGCCTGTAGTTCCTTGGCCTGGCGCATATCTTTCCCCATATTCATAATCGCCACGATCTCTGGATGCCTCGAGGACTGAGGAAAACTGCAGGACTGGAGGATTTCATTAAAGGTGTTGGCGAGATGAGTAACAGCTACTGGCTGTAACTTCTTGAGAAGGGCGCTGTAAACTTCGTCGGGGCCCACAGCTTTCCTGGGGTTTAGGGCGCGCAGGAGGGACGACACCTCTGCCACCGTCGTCTCTTCAATGACGTCGTCGTCGCGTGCCTCCAAGTAGCCCGGGGCCGGTCAGCGACCAGGTCGTCTTGTAGAGCATCGATCGGGTCTTGTATCGGCGTAAACTTAGCCTCAAAGACGTCTGCTACGGCATCAGCTTTCGCAGCTGGTTCGCAGACAGCCTGACCATTGACCATCAGCGGAGGGATACATTGTGTGCGGCGGAGGAAATTCTTCGTCGTTCGCAAGGCCGTGCCGTCGTCATGGCAGAGGGTGGAGACCTTGTTAGTCCAGTCGCGATGGTGATGGTTGTCAATGGCGGCCCGGATGTCCAGACGCATCCTGTTGAGGAGGCGCTTGGTGTCGGCATTTCTCGTCCTCTGCACTCCCTGTAGACCTGGTTCTTCTCAGTGATGGCTGCAAGGATGTCCAGTGGCAGTTGTCGGGAGTAGTCAGGCAGAGTTCGTAGTAGAGGGGGCGTCCTACTTTGGCTAGGTCTGTCGTGGTTGCCGCGAAGTGCAGAAGTGCTGCGTCCGCTCCAGCGTCCGCAGGGAGTGGGGCGGCGGCGAGTGAGTCCGTCACAGCTGCTTGAAACCTGTCCCAGTTGATGCCAGCAAGCGAGATGCCTCTCCTGGGCTGTTGTAGGGCGTCCAGATCTACGTCAAAAACCACTGGGACATGATCAGAAGACAGTGCCGTCCTCGTCGTTGTAGTTATCTGATGTGGGATGCCCTTGACGACCGCGATGTCTATTATATCCGGCTGGCCACGGGCAGGGAAGATAGTCGGGTCGTACAGCCGCACCACAAGTGCATGGTGACGTTCTGCTACCCTGAGCAGGCAGCGTCCTGCGGCATTGGTGATCCTGGAGTTCCAGGCAACATGTTTACTATTGAAGTCCCTGGCGACGAACACTTGCCCCCTCAAGGAGAGCAGAGCATCGACGTCACCAGGGTCCAGCTGACGGGACTGTGGTCTATAGGCAGCGACGAACGTGATGGCGCCCACCTAGGTATGAACGGCAACACCAGTGGCCTCCGGCGTTGCCAGTGGTGGATGTTGTATCATGTGATGACAGATGCCATTGTGGATGTAAACGGCTGTTCCCCCGGCCACAGTCAGACGATTGGTGCGGTAGCTGGAGTAATTTGCCGCCCTGACGTCGACCCCAGGCTTCAGGAAGGTTTTGTTGATAAGACAGATGCCGACGGCTTTGTCTCGAAGAAATTGGCGAAGTTTGCCAGCTTGGGTGCGGACGTCGTTGGCATTCCATGCGACTACCGTGAGCCCTCTAACGCTTCCCATGGTGCAGCTGGTGATGGTTGACAGTGGTAGTGGCCTGTGTGGCCGTCAGCACTGCAGCGGTGAGTTGCTGCGACAGGACCTCGATCAACTTCGTGGCGCTGGTGACGAGGGCAGTGAGCTGCAAGACGCGGTTGTCCAGGTCGGCAGTGGAAGCAGCAGGCACGGCCCCATCGCTGGAAGAGGGAGGCGCAGGTGCTTCGCTGTGGGTGTCCACCTGGGGCTGCTCGACTGGCGTTGCTGAGCACTGGGTACCCACGGGGCGTCGACCCACGCGCCGGTGGTTGGCGGGGCGTGGTCCGGCTGACGCCATGGGAGAGGCAGTTCTCAGTTCTGCCACTGTCGGCTGCTGTGGAGGTGCAGTGGCTTCAGGTGTCGGCATGTCCTCGGATGCGACGGGAGCAGGAGTGTCCGACGCTGGCGGGAGGGTGGAGGGCGCCCCCGATGCTGCCGCTGCGAAAGAGACGCCAGGCCGTCGTATTGCTGGCTTCTTCGGACGTGGCGCGGGTGTTTGGTGACGTTGGTGAACGATGGCACGCTTCCACAACTCACATCGACGATAGCTGGCCACGTGGGCACCGCCACAGAGTGCACATGTCGGCTACTCGGTGGTGGACGGGGGCACGCGCGTCCTGCGTGGGCGCCGGCGCATTTAACGCATCTGTCTGGCATAGAGCAGTGAAAGCACTGCACCGGGCTTCTCCGGGAGCGAAGATTTAAGGTCAGAACCGGGACGTCGGACCTTGCGGGAGCTTGCGGTTCTCCACAGTGTCGGAACAGGCGACCAGGAAGAGCGGCATATCATGGCGTGATTTAGGCGACTTCATCTTCACGACTGCCCGGATGTAGAAGCCCAGGTCAGCGACTTCACGATGCAGGTGATCGGCTTCCATGTTGAATGGGAGGTCGCGTATTACGATCTTCAAGACCTTATCAGGTGCGGAAGCGTGAGTATAGAATGGGATACCACACTCAGACGCCTCCTGAGTGACCTGGCAATAATCGCCAGCAGTGCAGAGTGTGACCCGGTACAAGTCACGCCCGGCAGGCTTCACGATGTACACGGCCGTTGTCCAGCTGCGCAACAACTTCTGCAGTTCCCCATGCGGCGGCCGAAACTGGAGGACCACTGGCGGAAGATGTGAGTCTTTCTTCGGCGCAGGATCGCGCGGCAGGTGTTCCGGCGCGTCAGCGAGCGCGTTGAATGAGTGGTGGAAGCGTCGTCGATGACTGTAGGCGTCTTTCAGTTCTCCGGGCCGGGACGAAGCCGTCGGCGTCAGGGGCGATATCTTGCTTTGCCCTCTTCCCATTCGGAGAGCTGCGAACAGCGGACGTCGTGGCTGTGCTCTCCTCTTATTATTCCTGCTTCGTATGCGTGGCTGAGGCGCGGTGGGGCTCTCATTTTCGGAATCGGGGAGCGGAGCAGACAGCGCTGTCTTCAAGGTTTCCGTAGCTGTGTCCATCAAATCCATAGCCATAGCGCTGGTCGTCATAATCGGGGGGCCAGATGGGGCCTTCTTGCTGCTGCACATTAGCGACTGGTCGTCGTACAACTGAGCTGCGCCTGAGGGCGGGCAGCCACCTTAAATCCCCTCCCCCTGCGGGGCGCTCTCTTCGCGGTCCGCGCCTACGACAGCGTGTCGGTGGTCACTGATACCCTGGCGTTGGCGTCTGTGGTGGCATTGGTGTAATTGCCTGGTCCGTCCTGGTCGCCCCTACGTTTCCTTTGCTGAACGTCTTTTTAATTAGACTCAATGCTGGTTACATGCCTTACTGAGGTTATAGCCGCAATCTCGGTTGCAGGGTATACAGGAAGAAAACTCACACCGACCTGTATTTGCATGCAGATAGCTGCCACCACCATACACAGAGGAATGGGGTGCTAAAAACACTGATGCACGGGGCGCGCACTATCTCTGATGCAGAGCTGGAACACTTAAAAACTGTATTCCAGAAAGACATGTATTTGGAATTGCAGATCAGACGCGCTCTCCACCCCACCTCTATAGTACAGCATGTGGAGACGGAATAGATATCCACTGCCTATATACCGTATACTGGCGCCCTATTGGGGATAATAGACCGAATATTGAGGAAACACCTAGTAGGAACCGACCCAATAAAACACGAACATTATTGGGAAGTGTAAAGACTATCTCGATTTGCAGAATGCTGGCATATACCAGATTCCGTGTCAGTGTGGAAAGACTTATATTGGACAGACAGTGCGCACTATCAAAGATCGCTGCCGAAAACATCAGAGGCATACTCGACTTAGGTATGCCAACAAGTCGGCGGTCCCAGAGCACCGTTTTTCCGAAAATGACGAAATGGACTACCAACATACCAGGCTCTTGGCACAGACATCTAAATACTGGGACAGCGTCGTTAGAGAGTCTACCGAAATTCGTACCAGGGATGGACTCATCACGCGAGATTGCGGCTATAACCTCAGCAAGGCATGGGAACCAGAATTGAGTATAATTAAAATGACGCTCTGCAAAGAGAACGAACAGGCGACCAGCACGGACTACGCAGCTACGCCGAGGCCACGACAGATGCCGACGCCAGCGTCTGAGCGACCGCCGACGAGCGGCCGCGGGCGCAGACCGCGGAGAAAAAGCCTCACAGGGGGAGGGGATTTAAGACGGCCACCTGCCCTCAGGAGCTCAGTTAGAGGCTGCATGTCAGGAGGCTGTGCAGACACGTCGGGGAGGAAGGCGTGCTCGCTCACGAACAGTACAGTTCGGCTTCAGAAGGGGCCACTCCATGCAGCAGCAACTACTTAGACTGGTAGAGCAGGTATCTTGGGGCGGTACTCCTGGACGTTTCCACAGCCTTCGACAGCGTGTGGCACGACGGCCTTGTGTATAAACTACTTACACCAGGCCTACCGGTGTCGCACGCTTGCCTGCTCACATCCTACCTGACTGGGCGCACCTTCCACGTGAGCGCCGACGACGGGACGTCGACAGAACGCCCCATAGTAGCTGGAGTACCGCAAGGGTGCGTCATCGGCCCCTTGCTGTACTCACTATACAACGGCGACGTTCCGAGGAGGCAGCGCGTGCATGTTGCGCTCTACGCGTACGATACAGCCCTCTGTGGCAGAAGCATCAACGCCAGGCTGATGCGTCACCGCCTGCAATCGACTTGCGACGTCCTCGGAGCTTGGGCTACCAAATGGCGGCTCAAGTTTAATGCAGCCAAAAGTCAGGAGGTGATCTTCACTAGGAAGAAGATTCCTGCCGACCTCCAGCCACTCAGCATCATGGAAAGTCCCATCCCATGGTCGAACACCGGACGCTACCTAGGCGTCACTCTGGACCGGCGCCTGACGTGGAAGGCGCACATCAGGGAAGTAAGGAGTAAAGCGCTTGGAAGATTGCGCTTGTTGTACCCCTTACTCAACCCAGCTATGACCCTGCCCCCACACTGTGGCATAACACCATACCTGACACTAATCAGGCCAGTGTTAGAGTACGCTGCTGTGGTGTGGGGCAGAGCGGCCGACTCGTCCATCGCAAAGCTGCAGACGGTCCAGAACAAGGCGCTTAGGTTAGCGCTTCGCCTGCCACGAGACTTCAGCACCGAAGAACTCCACAGAGTAGCGGGAGTCCCGCTGCTCAAACACCGATTCCGGCAGGCGGCACATCGTTTTTACGTGGCCGCCCGGATGTCGGAGAGCGACCTTGTACGCAGCTTGGGAAACCAAGTGCATTGGCGCCCGACCACAAAGTTGCCAGACCTGTTGCTGGCCGGCCGGAATGGTCGTCGGTTCTAGGCGCTTCAGTCTGGAACCGCGCGACTGCTCCGGTCACAGATTGGAATCCTGCCTCGGGCATGGATGTGTGTGATGTCCTTAGGTTAGTTAGGCTTAAGTAGTTCTAAGTTCTAGGGGACTGATGACCACAGCAGTTAAGTCCCATAGCGCTCCGAGCCATTTGAACCATTTGAACCTGTTGCTGGAGTAAAGGCACGCCGCAACATGAGCCAGATGAACTGAAGGAAGCAACCCAACCTTGAGGAAGATTCCGTCGAGAGGACAACTTCCAACACACCCAGGAAGAAGTAGGAAAGGCGTGATCCACTCACCCTACAACACACCGGAGTACGAATCTCCGTGAATTTGAGTAGATTACGAGCTCAGTTAGTCAGCGCACCTGACGACATGTCTGATCGCCGAAATATTGTGCCCATTGGACGCTGTGGACCGGCAGTACACCCGTGGACTGTTCGAGCAGGCCATTTCTGTTTTGAATTCACAGTTTCTATAATTGCGACTACGATTGTTTATAAAAGCTCCTTAGTAGCAAGATGGCTCCAGATCTTCGATCTTCCTAGAATCTGAGACGTTTTTCGTCACGAGTGTTACAGAGTCTGACTTCATTGTGATAATTATGCAAAATTAAAAGTCTACCATTGAAGTACTTACGAGGGCCCGCTGAAAACTAACGCCTCCGAATTTCTTTTACTTGGAAACTTTTAAAACTTTGCAAAGAAAACAAACATTATTAACATTCTACATTTCTTTTCTTCATGTCTACGTATCTATTTCTCAACATTGTCACCCTGTGGACGAACGCACAACTCCCAACGAAAGACCAGTTTGTTGATACCGTCACTGTTGAAAGTTTGACTTTGTTGTTGGGGTCACAATATCACCTCTGCTTGCACCACTTCACCACTATCAAAGTGATGTCCTCGGAAGTGTTTTTCAAATTTTTGGAACAGTTGACAAACAGATTGGATCAATTTGAGATTCTATTGAGGGTAATCGATTACAGTGAACCAAAGGTGTCGGATTGTTCCAGACGAAACAGCACTCGCATGTGGTCAGCCACTGGCATGCTAAACGAGAGGATGCTCCATGTGTGGACCAACTCTTCGAATTCGAAACTCGATTACAGCACACTGTTTTGCACTCATCTACATACTTAAGCTGTAAACCGCCATGTTACAAGCTACAATTCGGTGTCCTCTAGCGACAGAGGGCTCAAATATGCAGACATGAAGAATGAAGATGTAGAATGCTTTCTAGCTTGCAATTTTCAATCTGCAGTGTAGATTGCGCTGATATGAAATTTCTTCGCAGGACAAAACTGTGTTCCGGGTGGAGACTCGAGCTCTGAACATCTGCCTTTCTTCCAGGAGTGCTAGCTGCGAAAGTTTCGCAGAACTTCAGTGAAGTTTGGAATGCTGGTGGTGAGGTACTGGCGGAAGTTAGGCTGTAAGGAAGAATTGTTAGTTGTGCTTGGGCAGTTCAGTTACCAATTACCCCCAAAGGCAAGGGCTCGAGTTTGACTTTTGGTTTGGTATACAGTTTTAACCTTCCAGGAGGTTTCATGTAGGATGTTATTAACACTGTTTTACTTAAAAATCTTTAAGAGTTCCCACGCAAAAAAAACATTCGTAGGTGTTATTTAGCAGCAAGCTTTTGTAAATGGTTTCAACAGGACATATTAAGCAAACCCAAATTTTCACACTTCTTGGCTTCACGTTTATCTGCGTGCGACACAGCATGTACGAATGCAGTGAAATGCCCAAATTTACATCTCAAAAACAAAGTCTGACGTAAGACAATACCTGGAGTAAGCAAATGTTAGATCAGGGATAACATCCTGTAGCCAACGAGGCCATTAGAGACGATTTGGAGAAGGAAATCCGCTGTGTTGTTTCAGAGGAACCACCCTGACATTTTCTTTGAGGGACATCACGATGGCTGGGTGCGGATTTGAACTACGGTGCTTCTCAGTACTAGCCAGGTGTTTCTACACTGGGCAACCTTTCTCGGTGTAGAGGAAGTGATACAGTGGTTTCAATTAGCTACAATAGTAGCAAAATTAAAAGTTCAAGGACAAAACTTAAATGACGACTCCTGCTGAAACATTCTCAGAAGTATTAGGGACTGGATCAATCAATGGAAGATTTCTGTAACTCCTCAGTTTTTCAGTGCAATGAACTTTATTATACTGTCAGCAAAATTATATAAATGCGGAAAAATTTAGAGTGAGAAGACTATCACCACAACGTCTACAGACCTGATTAGCTTCAAACAAAATTCATTTATTCAGTGTTCATAAACATTATTAATTAGATGAGCATTTTCGTGATGACGCAACTGAAGAAACGTGAATCACTGATACGTTTTGACGAGGCGGCAATAATTTTGTAGAGTGGATTCAAACATTCAAATGGCTCCAAGCACTATGGGACTTAACATATGAGCTCATCAGTCCTCTAGACTTAGAACTACTTAAACCTAACTAACCTAGCGACATCACACACATCCATGCCCGATGCAGGATTCGAACCTGTGACGTAGCAGCCGCGTGGTTCCGAACTGAAGGGCCTTGAACCGCTCGGCCACAGCAACTGGCTGTAGAATGGGTCTCAGAGACTTACATAGCAGTGGAAAAAGTATTTAGAGGTAGAGGGAGCATATGTTCCGAAGTAAATTTATTTTCCAAATCAATGTGAATTCTCTTTTTACTCGTCACCTGCTTATTGATCCATCTTTGTATAACTCCCTGTCTTGCTTGAGAAAGAATGTTTCTGCGTTGTTTTTACAGAATGAAGTTCTTTATATTTCAAGTAACACGCTAAAAGCTACTATCAAATATAAACACTTTCGCTCATATCTACGTTTATCTCCATTTAATTCGTGAAACAAATTGATGAATTTAGAAAGCAGCAACAGTTGGGAATCAATAGCCTGCGGTGATATCAAGAGTTTAATCAATTGCCAACACTGAATGTTATATGGAGGACACTACTAATTTTGCCTTGGGGCACACTTGGGCTTGTGCAGTCTTATCTTGATCATTAAATCACTCAGATATTAATTTTGTTGTTACAAGTCGTTGCAATGCAAAAGTTTTTGTTAGTAACAGGATTATTGATCTCAGCGAGGAGTCCGTATAGTAAATACGTGCAGAAACTGTTGAAGATCTCTTCAGTTATTCTAGCAGAACTCTTATCTTGAGCAGTAAATTACTCAGATCTTGTTTTTGTTTTGACAGGTAGTGGCTAGGCAACGCTTTGTGTTAATAAAATGTGGAACGTTTCCAACCAGCAGGCCGTTCACGAGACTATATACTGAGAATGTTGCGGATTGCCTTAGTTACTCCAGCAGAATTTGCTGATTTGTCACGTTTGTGGATGACGTCTGTGTGAGTGGAAGAGCTGATTTTGACGTACGAAAGCGTCGTAATTTGGAACTAGGATGAAAACGGTAGCATTTTACGTTTGTACGACTGCGATTTATAAATTCTGGCAGTTATTAGGAATTGCTCCTAGCCTTTGTACACTAGATCAATGCATCAGCAAGAAATGGCCAAGATTCTTAGAAAGATACTTTAAAGCAACATCGGTGTCTTTCCTAATCACTGCCACCTGTAGCGTATTGGATATTTGTATGTTGTATCAACATATTTCTCATGAAACCCCGAAAATAATCGTGTTTACAGATGTCTTGATTCGAATCACATATCATCTCAGATTGTGCAGTCTTTTTTTCAGCTGTTCTGTGAACAGACTGAATCATTTCCATAATTTCCTGAACTCACTGAATCTTGTGGATGAAATGCTAATTCAAAGTCTAGTCTGCTATTCAAATAAATTAGCCGCATTTTTAGTTACTAGTATCTCAGTAATTTCGGTGACTGCGACATTTTTATTAGTGCTAACGCCCGATAGTGGGTTCCGAAACTTGAGGGTAATGGAAATACCGATTTTTGCTTACTCAACACTATGTGATGTTGCGTTGATGCAGCAGTTTGTCGTGTCTGTACTGGAGCTGTGGTCGCGCTTCCGGACGCTGAACGCTCAGCTGGTGGACTCTCTGTCCTGTCTGGGAGAGCCCCGGCTGTCTCAGCTGCTGCTGGGCTGGCAGAAGAAGAGGCGGTGCGACAACCTGAGCGGCAGGCTGCGCCGGCTGCAGCACGCCCACCTGGTGCTGCAGCGCGCTGCAGAGCTGCTGCAGGAGCACGTGTCACCTGCTGTCACCCTCCACGTGGCTTACTGCATCCTGGGGACTATCTACAGTATCTATGGACTGCTCGTAGTGCTGGTGGTGCGAGAGAGGGTGCAGAAGCTACTGATCGATCCCTCCCTGAGTTTTGCTGCATACTGGGTGGCGCATCACTTCTTTGACCTGATAGTGATGGCATTGTCATGTTCCATACTGGAAGACCAGGAGGCTAAGACTGCAGCCCTACTACGCAGGTCAGTGGGAATGGCAGAATCGGCTCCTCATGCAGAGGCCTTCTTACAGCAGATAAAGTGTGGGCCCCCAATACGATTCACTGCATCTGGACTACTGCCGATTAACAGAAATCTGCTGGTGTCTGCTGTTTCTGCTACAGCCACCTATCTCGTAGTTATTGGGCAACTGGCTCAATAAACTAGGTCCATTCTTACTTCCCACTCACAAAAGAAGCACACATAGGAGCATTCACTCTCATAGACAAGCACACCTATGGAGGTTAGTGTTTGACATTCAGTAACCATTGAGGTTTTTAAATCGCATTGAACATAATGTGAATGGGAAAGGAAATCAGCAACAACGTCATTGAAAAATGTTTTACAATATTTATCTGAAGTGATTTTGGGAAACCACAAAAGCCTAGCTGGACGAGGTTTGAACACCAGACATTCTAAAAATCTTTCCAGTTTCTCTGCTAGAATTAGCTTGTGGCGTAAAGAGTTTACTTAAAAACATTTCTCAGGAACAGCACGTTCCATTGAAAACTACTTTATACCATAGACAACACAAACAGAAATATGTAATTATTAAAAAATTCCTGTTGATGAGATCTTCACCTGAAGATGGCAAGTAAGAAACTTGCTGAAACTTTGCTGGAGAGCAACACATTGACTCGGCTGTCAACGCGAGAAGATTTTATCATCGAGATTTGCCAAGAAAGCCTGCATTCTCATATAAAGAAATCCTGTTAATGAATTTCCTATTTGTCATTCCGTTTAATGTGTGATTGCAGGGTTTTCTTTGCCTTCATTCTCCTGTGACACACGTATGTTAAAGTCTGTGCAACACTAAATTAACAAAAACTTAAATTCCTGGTACAGCTGATATCTTGTCGCTGTGAACATCTTTCTAATTTATGAGGGGGATTGTACTGCCAATTCAAATCAATAATTTATGTCATGAGTTTTCCTGTTGAAGATAACAAATTTCCACATTACAGAACATGCTGATGCTTTTCCAAGTTCTCTTCCAATACTTTCATATACATGAAATGATGTATATTTCTGTTTGTTATTGTTAATTCCTAAATCCCCAGGCCCAACGGTAGCTCATGTAATAACTTACTACCAACTCTATCATCCACTGCACGCCACAAGCTTTTACTTCAGACTTTTCATCTGTACACAGAAAGGTTCAGAGAAACATCTCTTTTCCCCTTATAAATATTGTCAGCAAAGTAACTGTCAATTATGACGCCACTTCGATCTTCTACTTCGTCATAAGGTGAAACTTTAAACACTTATCTCTGTAGCATTGCTCTCAGTACAAGCAGGAATTTCGAAACTTCTTGAAATATATCACTTTAATTACACCATTTGATGAAATGATAAAAATTATCGTTTTGCAAGTAATCTTTCATCTGGAATTTTTGTACCTGTTTTAATGTTTTAACAATCGAACTTAATATATACGGATATTATATCTCCTGCTCAAACAGGGTGCAGTCATAGTGAGAACAAGTAAATCTGCATCTAGAATTGCGGTTATGTTAAGATCCATATTTTAGAATACACATTGGAACTGGTCCTTACTCCTGCACATTTTTTTAATAAAATTGCTCATAAAGGGTATGTTGTGTTACTTTTGTAGAAGTATTACTTCTATGCACTGGGCTCCTTCCTGTGTACGTCAACCAACATTTTTGTCATTGAGTTCATCAGTGAAATGCAAATTGCTAATCATCATGTAGATTCCCCAAACGGAAGACACACAAATGAAACCCACTCCTACTCCTTTTCCAATATCAAGCTATGTGGAATGAATCAAAATCTTATGCTTATCGTGTATTGTTATTATTATTATTGTTATTATTACTATTAATGTTATTGTCATTATTACTATTAATACTGTATTTATTACTATGCTGTTGTGGTTCATATCATCATTGTCATTCACGTCATTGTTGTTGTTATTTTTTTCTGTGACTGTAAATTTCATTTTCATAATTCCGATTTTTCCTTTAAAACGTTCTTGACATTTAATTACCAGATCAACGATCACGAATCATAGACACATATACATGCTTAAAATTACACATAAATAAATATATAACTTATCCATCACATCTAGTTGTTAGTCTCCATCCTTTTCACTAATGAATCTTAGTAACAAAACCTTTTTATTGCGTATTTCACTTAATTACACGTACTGACGTAAAGATGTTTGTTTTTAAAGGTTACTGCAGATGTTTTTGCAATTATTTCTATCTCAGTATAGCTTACTTTCCTAGATTGACTTAGTAACAAGATATCCATACAAATTATAAAAATTCGTGTTCCACATATCCGCTGTATGTATGTATGTTCCACATCTCCTAAACCGCTGGAGCGATCATTTACTGTCTGGAAAAAATCCGTTTGCGGGGGGGGGGGGGGGGGGGGGGACGTGAAAGGAAAGAAGAAGTATATCGCTTACTACATTTTTTTTATGTTTATGTAGTAAGATTGCTACATGTAGCAAGGCGTTTTATTTATCACTTATTTGCTGCTATCTTTATTCGTAATGCATATCACATACAGTATCCACACAGACCGTTGAATATACCTGCAAAAATATGTCACTGTAGGACGCATAGTTCCATGTGTATGATGTCACAATTACTGAGATGCGTGGATACTGCGGCATGCGGCATGACGATTTACTTTACTTCTTTGGCACTAATTCAATTCTCAATGCATTTCTCAGACAGGAGACACATATACCACGGACGTACCTGGAAAATCGTATCATATTACAGTACATAGTTCAGGAGACAGGACACTGTAGATATAAAGTTGTGTGAAAATGAAACTCCAGAGCGAAATTCGCTAGACATACGGGTGAAAAGTGAGTACAAATACGGGTGGATTACGTTAAATATCTGTGAAACATACCTGACATGTGCGCATGCCAGCAAAGCCAAAGGTAAAAGACTCGTCACTCATGCTAAACCCCTGGAACGATTTCACTCAAATTTGGTACACATTTAGCTACTATTGGGAAAGAAGTTATGAAGGGGCAAGAACCAGCAGGGCTACTGGAGTGACTGTGATAATGTGGAGAAAAGAGGGAGGATGCGGACAGATAGCGAGAGGAAAGGGGGACACAAACATAAATGGGAGGAGGAGGATATTGACAGAGATAGAGGAGGGGAAAATGGACGGAGATAGGGAGGTGGATACGGACAGAGAAAGAAAAGAAGAGGTGATGGACAGAGAGGGGGCAGGAGAGGAAAAGGACAGCGAGAACTCTTGGAGGAGATGAACAGCATATGGGTGAGGAGAATATGGACAGAGAGAGAGAGAGGAGGAGATGGAATTAAAGGGGAAGAAAGGAAGGACTAGTAAAATATTGAAATAAATAAATAACTAAGCAAAGCTGGGTTTCTCAACTAGTTAACTGTAAAAAAAACGGTACTGTTCTTTTTTCTCCATAAGTAGAAGTTAATTACTTAAAGTAACTTGAAAGTAAAGTAACCTCTTCCTTGTTATCACTAGAGCAGTTCTATAGGTTGTCTAGCTAGTTTTTTTTTTACTCGTTTAGTTCCGTAGGACCAAATTTTGGAGCAAATCTCCAGTGTCATGGGACGTGTCAGTACATGAAATTAAAACATAAAAGTAATAATAGGTAAAATAAAATATTTATGAAACCAAAAAAGCAAACAAACAATATGACAAAGGAAATAGCTTAAATTTTCAAAGAAATCCTCGACAGAATAGGAGTGACCCACGAGGAAACTCTTCAGTTTCCATTTGAAAGCGTGTGGATTACCTCTTGAGGTAGCTTACTGAAAATCAACGCAGCAGTATACTGCACGCCTTTCTGCACATGAGTCAAGGAAGTGCGATCCAAATGTAGGTTGGACTTCTGTCTGGTATTAACTGAGTGGAAGCTGCTAATTTTGAGGATAAGCTGATTTTGTTAACAAGAAACGACAGTAAAGAATATGTATATTTAGAGGCCAATGTAAGAATATTCAGACTAGTGAACAGGGGTCGGCAAGAGGTTCGCAAACGTACACCACTTACTGCACGAGCAGCAGGCTTCTTAGCCAAAAATATCCTTTGAGAATGGGAAGAGTAACCCTAAAATATAACACTATATGTCATAAGCGAATTAAAATAAGTAGATCAGACTAATTTTTGTGTCGAATAACCACTTACTTCAGATAGCATTTCAATAGTAAAAATGGCAGCATTAAATGTCTGAACAAAGTCCTGAACGTGGGCTTTCCACAACAGTTTACTATCTACCTAAGCACCTAGAAATTTGAACTGCTCAGTTAAACTAATCATATGCCATTTCTGCGAAATAAAACGTCGGATTTTGTTGTACTGTGTGTTAAAAGTTGCAAAAACTGAGACTTGCTGTGATTTAGCGTTAGTTTACTTTCTACTACCCATGAGCTCATGCCTTGAACTGCAGAATTTAAACAGTGCCAACAATGCACACAACATCCTTTACCACAAAGCTAGTGTCAGCAGCAAACAGAACTATTTTAGAATAACCTGTAATACTAGAGGGCATACCATTTATATAAATAAGGAACAGGAGTGACCCTAGAACTGATACCTGGGCACCCTCGATTTAACTGTGCCCACGCACACGCTATATCACAGCCATTCTAAACACTGTGGAGAATGTCCTTTTCCTGTATGTTATAAAAGTAAGACATCAACCAATTGTGAGCTATTCCCCATATTCCAGCGTCTAGAACAATATTTTGTTATCAACACAATCAAATGCCTTAGTTGTATTAAAAAAGATGCCTAGCGTTCGAAACCTTTTGTTTAATCCATACAGTACCTCATAGAGAAAAGAGAATATAGAACTTTCAGTTGTCAAAACAACTTCTAAAACCGAACTGTACGTCTGATAGCAAATTATCTAAAATGAAATGTTCAATTATCTTAATCTACAAAGCCTTTTCAATAACTTTAGCAAACATTAAAAGCATAGAAATACGCCTACAATTATCTACATTATACCTTCCTCCCTTTTTATAAAGCGGCTCGACTACTGAATATTTTAATCGTTCAGCAAATCAGTCACTCTTAAAGGAAAAATTGCAAATATGGCTAAGTATAGGACTGGCCCACCCAGTTAGCTGCGCGGTCAAACGCGCTGCTTCCCGAGCGGGAAGGCCTGCCTGTCGATGGCTTTTAAGCCGGTTTTCCATCTGCCTCGGCGAATGTGGGCTCGTTCCCCTTATTCCACCTTACTTACACTCTGTCGGTGATTGCTGCACAAACACTGTCTCCACATACGCATATACCATAATTACTCTACCACGCAAACATATGGAGTTACACTCGTCTGTTGTGAGACTTTTCCAATGGAGGAGGGGGGGGGGGGGGGTGAACTGCACAATAACCTTGGGTTCGGTGTGAGGTGGTTGTAAGGTGGGTGGACTGCTGTGGCCTGTTGTGCGGTTGTGTACGAAGCCTCTCCGTCGTTTCTAGGTCCCCAGCTCCATACACATACAATACAAAGGTATAAGATTAAAATGAGCAGCACAGTACATTAATATTCTCCTAGGTACTCCTTCATATCGATGAAGGTCCTTAATCTTCAGTGATTCAATCATTGACTCAATCTCCCCCTTGTCAGTATCACAGAGGAGTATTCCAGGCATCAGTCTCGGAAAAGCTATGAGCCTGTCATCGTCAAAGTTCCTTCTAGAAATGTCTATCACTGTCAAATAGTGGTATGCACAGAAGTATTCGCCGATATTATTTGTTGGTGCCAGAAACTAGTTCAGTACTATATGGGCCACAGCGTTTCACATAGAGTCACTGGATTTTAGAGAGAGCGCAAATAACACTGATAAAATACACTGTAAGGCAAAGAAAAAAAAGACGCACCACGAAGAAATTATCTGCATGGGACATAAGTACAGTTTCAGGAAAACTGGATTATTTCTTCAAGACAAAAAGTTTCATAAATTGAAGGAGTTAATAATGCGCTGGTTCACCTTCGACCATTACGCAAGCTGTTATTCGGCTTGACATTGATAGTTGTTGGGTGTCCTGCTGAGGGATATCATGCCAAATTCTGTCCAATTGGCTGGTTGATCGTCAAAATCCCGAGATGTTTGTAGGATTCTGCCCATATTGCTCAAACGTTCTCAGCTAGGGAGTGGTTTGGTAACCTTGCTGGTCAGGGAAGCATGAAGACAAGCAGTAGAAGCTCTCATCAAGTGAGACAGCTCTACTCCTGTCACTGAGACTCCTGTCTGAAGGCATGTCTTCAGACGACTCAGACTGTTATGTGATACCACGCTGACTGTCGCCTCCACATGGCCTGACAAGCAGTAGTGCTGGTTGGGGTGACATTTCATTTCATAGCAGGAGTCCTTCGGTAGTTATCCGTGGCACCCTTACAGCACAGCTTTATGTTGAGGACATTCTACATCCTGTTTTGTTTCCCTTCACGGAAACCATTCTGGGCTTACATGTCAGGAAGATGATACCCGTTCGAACATGGAGAGAGTTTCTAATGAATGACTTCGCCAAACCCTACCTTGACCAACATGTTCGGTGAATCTCTCCCCAATTGAGAACGTTGGAGCATTAAGGGCAGAGCCCTACAACCATCTCGGATTTTTGACGATGTAACGCGCTAATTGGTCATAATTTGGCACGGTATCCCTCAGGTGGACATCCGACAACTCTTTCACTGTTAAGCTGTAGAACTGTTTGCATAAGGACCAGAGATGGATCAAAGCGTTATTGACTTGCTCAATTTATGAAGCTCTTTACCTTCAATAAATCATCCGGTTATTTAGAAATTGTAATCATTTGTTTTTCTGTACATGTACTTCAGACCTATCGATTTCCGTTCATACGGATAATTCCTTCGTGCTGTGCCGTATTTTTTTCTTGGAGTGTGCACTAACGACTCAGAACGTTATGATTACTTGCCATCACAAGACTGACGGAAGCCTCGCGTTGTTGTGCGCTTTGAGACGCGGTAGTGGAAGTATATAAGCGCAGCAGCTGCAAATGGCGAATCACTCTACCGTTGATATAGGCCGCAAAACGCAAAATCGACAGAGATAAGCGACCATGACATGGGGCAGATTGTTACCCGACAACTCCGAACGAGCATCTCGAAACGATGGGGCTGATCGGCTGTTTGCTTGCAACTGTCGTGAGAATCTATGGAGACTGGTTCAAGGAAACCTCGAGTTGGCAACAATGTGTTGGCCGTCCATGCTTCATCACAGACCGGGAATGTCGGAGGCTGGCTCGCTTTGTAATTCACAGTGGTTGGCGGTCTTAAGTAGATCTGATAGGACCGTACAGTGCAGGTGGAGGCACACGTGTTTTGGAGCACATCATTAAGTGTGCATTGTTGAACATCGCGCTCCACTGTACACACCTTCTACTCGTTACCATTTTGATCCAACGACATATTCAATTACGATTGCAGTGGGTATAGAAACACCGAGATTGGACTATACATAAATGAAAACGTGTTGAGTGCTCGAGTGAATAACATTTTTTGGTTCACTAGATGTCTGATCGCGTCCGAGCATGCCGTCATCCAGGTGAATAGCTGCTCACTAACTGTGCCTCGGATGTAGGCCGGTGGGACAATATAAGGCTGTGGGAGAAAGTCATTTGGACTTCGTTGGGACCTATGGCAGTAATTGAAGGCAATATGACAGCTGTGGACCGCATGAATATTTTTGTGAACAACATGCATTCCATGATGCTTAATGGCTTTCTGAATACTGATGACTTCTTCCAATAGGGTAAATGTTTGTGACACAAAGCCAGATTCATGATATAGTGATGTGAGGAGACGGGAGTAAAGTAACACTGATATCTTAGCCACCTAAATATCCTGATATGGGTCAGATGGAACACGCCAGTCAACCTCCACAAATCACCAGCCCATCATTTACGACAATTGTGTGATTTGTGCTTAGATGTATGGCGCCGTACCTCCAGAAAGCTACTAAGGACTTGTTGAGTCCACGCCACCCTAAATCACTGCTTTATTACGTTCCAGGGGTAGATCAACACGTTATTAACCTGATGGGCAAAATTTTCTCACTGGCTAGCGTATGTTAATCAAGTAAGCAAGGACACGCCTTACGACACAAGTTCAGGTAAAATCTTAAATAATTTTATGTGTCTACTACTCTACATTCAACAACCCATTCTACGCAAAGAATAGAAGGAAAACTCCTGAAATTTGAAAATGCCATTCTGAGACAGATTTTTGGGTTAATGAAGGAGAGAGACAACTGGAGAAAAATGACTAAGCTGCATACATCGTTGGACATTTGCAGCTTAGTCATTTTTCTCAAATCACAGCTGCATAAGACGTTGGACATTGCATCTGTCATTTGAGATACGAGGCTGGGGTTGTACAGGCATGAGAGAGAGATAGAAGGAGACAGACAGAGATAGAGATACGGGGGAACTGCCTTGGTATTTATTTATTTCAATTTCTATTAGGCCATCTCCTCTTCCCTTGTCTCTGTTCATTTCCTCCTTCCTCCTCCCTTCTATCTGTCCCTCTCCTCTTGCCTCCTCTCTGTCCACTTCCTCCTGCCCTCTCTCTCTACCCATTCCCTCTCTCCTTACCCACTTTTCCTCCCTTTTTGCTCTACGTGTTCCTCTCCCCCTGTCCATCATCTATACACGACTCCCCTTCCCTGTGCATGTCCACCAATCTATCCTTCTGCCCCTCTCTCTCCATCTCCTTCTCGCTCTCTCCCTGTTCATCTCCTCCCCTTTCCTTTCGGTTCCCTTCTCCTCCCGTCCTCAGTCTCTGTCCCAATCCTCCTACTCTCTTTCTCTGTTCACTTCCTTCTTTCCATCTGTCTGTTCATGCCTTCCACTCCCATATCTCTGTCCCTTTCTTCCTCCCCTGTCTCAGCCCATCTCTTTTTCTTTCCTTTCTCTGTCTGTCTCCTCCTCTCCCCAACCTCTGTCCATTTTCCCCATCTGTCCATCTCCCCCTCATCCTACGTTTCTCCTACTTCCTTCTCGCTATCTGTCCATCTCCTCGTCTTCCTCTCTCCCTCCAACTTATCGTACCCAGCAGGAAACTGGTGGTTCTTACACCTACAGTATGTCTTTACAGCTGGTAACTAAATGTGTACCTAATTTGATTGAAATCGCTCCAGGGGTTTAGTATGAGTGTTCTATCTGTGACTTTGCCAGCGTAAGCATATGTCAAATATATTTCACACATATTTAACAATTTCACTCGTATTTGTATGCATAATTCAACTGTATGTCTAGTGAATTTCACCCTGCAGTTTCATTGTCAGGCAGCTTAATGTTTATGACGTTCTATCTTTTGAACTATGTGCTGTAAAATGATATATCTTTATACGTACATCTATGGTATATGTGCCTACTGTTAGCGAAATGCATTGTGAATAGAATTAGTAATAAAGAAGTAATAAATTGAAACGATATGCATCACGCAGCAGTACTCGCGCATTTCAGGGTTTAGGACGTCATATTTTCTGACCTAAGTGTTGTACAATGATACGGTTTTGTACGTACATTCAGCACCATACATAGATACTGACTGTGAAATAAGTTGCGAATAGAGTTACTAGCAAAGAAGTAATAAATTAAAACGTCATCCTTCATGTGGAAGTTCCGCTGCACAACAGCAAAAATGTAGTAAGCGTCATTTTGTGGGGGTCATCAGTGAGAAAAAAGAAAATTCCTAAAGATCAGAAATTATGTGGAAAGTTTCCTGCAAGTCTCTAAGTGCTCTCATTTATAGATATTGAATAACTACAATGTTAGTATTCCAGTGTCATGGACTACGCTGCTTTTTCATTCCCACCCCATCCCCTTTCATAGGTGAGTCGCTCTTACTCATACATTGATTCTTTACAGCCAGTAAATGGTATGTTTAACAAGTATGGTTGAAATCAGTGCAGCAATTTACAAGGAGACATTAGAACATACATTCATATGTACATGCACACATATGTTCATTTTTGTAATTTGTTTGGATATGTCCAGCATGTCAACCAAACATAGCATACATACTACTTGCTATCTGGCAATCACTTTTGTGGTGGTAGACACTACTACATCCCAGAGGTGCAAAGACAACTGTGAAAAAACATCTTGAGCCCCTCACATCTAGGCTGTCCTGCATGGCAGGCATGTTCTGTGGATACTATGGGCGTATTCTGTAGGGGTTATATGTGCAGGCGTGCACAGGTGAGCAAAGAGAGGAGGAATGAGGAAATCAATGCTGAAAGGCTGAAGGATGAGATGGACCAAGAAAGGGGGCAGGAGGAGATGGAAGGACTGATGGGTGGAAGCAGGAGATAAATGTAGAAAGAGGAGGAACTGGAGAGACAGGGACCGTTAGATGGAGGAAACAGAAAGATCGAAGATGAGATGGATAGAGACAGAGATGAAAAATTTGGAAATTTGTGGTAAGTTCTATGGGACCAAACTACTGGGGTCATCGGTCCCTATGCTTGAACACTACTTTTTCTAACTTAAACTAACTTACGCTAAGGACAACACACACACATGCCCAAGGGAGGACTCGAACCTCCGACAGGACGAGGTGGGGGGGGGGGGGGGGGGGGTGGCGTGAAAAACGCCCTAGACAGCGCGTCTACCCCGCGCGGAGACAGAGGTCATGGACAGACGTGCGGTACAATGCGCCATGAATACATATACAGTGGCGACAAAACACTCCAGCAGTCAAAACACAATGGGGAAAGTACTGGAAGTTGGGAACGATGCAGACAGTTTTCAACTGCGAAGCGCTATCCACTACAAAATCAAAACAAAATCCGTCAACATAGCACCAGCAACACTGAGGCATATCGGTAAAAACTTCAATATAGCCTCAGTGACACTGAGACGGTTCCAGAGAGCCGTTGATAAATTTTCCTCACTAAATTTAGTGAGGCAGGCGAGCGGGCTGCGGCGGCCCCCACACTACATCTGTCCTTGCTCATCTTTGCCGTCGTGACGTAAGGAATACATCTAAGGTATTAACAAACGCATTACTTGCTTTAATTGTTCCAGCGCAACAGTGGTGTACCAATACAGATTCGTTCATTCCTCACAGCTGTGCACTTTGTTGGTAAACGCAGAATTCCTTCTTGCAACAACTCAGTTGTAATGCGTTGGTGCTGAAGTCGTGTAAAATAAACGTTTGAGATGAGTGCGCCGCGACGCACAAGAAAGCTATCGAGGCGCTGAGCATCACTCAGTGAGTTTTACGAGGTAATAACTAAACGATGGGAGAAGATGTCGTACTCCCAAGTGGAGACTTTTGTCAAACTCTTCCGGTCATCACATACTGCGAAAAGTGACATAGAAACATAACGTCACAGTACGTCTGAGGGATGAGACTGCATAACTGTTCTCCCAAAAGCTACTGGCAATTGGAGAAGATTGAGCATCCATCGATTCATATGGCCACATGTAACTGCCATTCGATTTTTGCGTTTTGGTATCTTCCATTTCAGAGCTTACGGAAGTCATCTGCCCGAATATTTCCAAGAACTTTTACGCAATGCACTAGCAGCGAAAGAAGGCTATATTTGCTCTTATAAATGGCGACGTCAACAAAATAAACATTGAGGTACTAGCCATGTTACCAGGTGCAGGTACTGAGAGCAAGTCTGTTGATACGGTGGCAGATGTCGATGAGGCCGTACAATTCCCAACGGACTTCCTGAACTCGTTGGGCGCTGTTGGTCTACCGCCACATCGCCCTTAACTCAAAACCTTGATGCAAAGAATATTGACAACGAAACACGGCTGTTAGTACGAGGATGCTGGCCAATGTGGTAGAAGCTGCCTCCTTAACAACAAAAGGGAGAAGCTGAAACGGTGTACCTCCAACGAATACCGCCTATTCTAAAGAACCCCCTTCACCTTCCGGAGACTGTAATTTCCAGTGCGACTTACATTTTTAAATTACGATTAATGAGGCACAATGGCAGACTATCGCACACTGAGTTGTGTGTGTGTGTGTGTGTGTGTGTGTGTGTGTGTGTGTGTGTGTGTGTGTGTGTGTGTGTCACCTACTTGTTTCTTCCACGGACATCTATGCGTCGCTTCCTCCAGTACGGGCTTTCATTCGAATTCATACATCCTAGCGCCTGAAGACGTAACGAAAAACATTGTTTAAAATCAGGCCTTGAGTTAAATAGATACTACAGCGAATTGTATATATTGCGTACTACTTTTCTTAATGTGGTTGGCATACCTACGTATGTGCTCTTCAGTGTGCATAATTCTGTCTGTGAGTAGTTCGTAATATCTACGCTGCGAGACATGCGGTACGTGGGAAGGCCATTTTCTCGGCGTGACACAGTATTTCGTTTATAATTACAGATTTGAATAGACAAATATTCCCATCTCCTGCGCATAGAAGGAGAGATCGGGGTAGTTGCAGGTAGTAGGGCTAAGGTGGGACGAACGTGTATGCGGGCGAAGCCGCGGGGAAAAGGGTAGTGGAGAATAACACTGTTGCGTAAGCTTAAGGACAGCAGTACGTAAAACACTCAAGCATTTTATTTGGAAAGTACATCAAACTTCCAAAGTGTGTCGTAATAACAGTTGTTTAAATGGAAACGTGCAAGTAATATAGCAATGGTAAAACGTAGTAAAAACCATCAAAAGCAATAACTGACACAGACATGTGTTATCTGACCTGGAACAGCCTAGATTAAATGAGTGATAAAGAAACTAGTGGTTGCCGGTGCTATGGCCATTTTATTACAGTTGACTTGCATTCGGTGGTGTTCTGGTTCCTGCTACTGCTTTTCAACTGCTTTCTAACTTAAGGCATGAACATTCGTCAAAAGTTTTATTTTGGCCCATCACAGTATATTGGTACTGGAAGGATTTGTGGCCTGTTCTCATGCACGACAAGTAAGATGTTGCTTATTTAGTTTACTGATCATATTTAAATTTTCCATTCTTGTTAATGATGTATGTAAATACATTCGATTTCTTGAAGTTGCCAGTTGCCAATGAGATCATGATCTATACTGGAAAATTCGATGCCGGAAATGCTCTACTTTCATAAACGTGTAAGCGGGTTTTGCGGGATAATATGCGTTTCCCTTCAATTGTCTGCCAGATCAGGATTTTCAGTTAGTGCTCTTTGGAATGGGGTACTACATAGCCTGTGATATTGTTTAATATCTTGCAAATTGTTGCACTCAAGTGTCTGTATGAGTTCCAGTTGAGATGTTGTAGTCAGAGGGAAAATTGCGTTTTTTTTTTTTCGTTTTTGAACTGCTCAGTTTAGGTTATTATGTTGTTGACGTCACGTAGGGCTCTGTATGAAAATCACTGGCTGTGGTGTGTGCAGTCTGTGGCTGGTTGGACTCATTGTTGGATTATTCGCTAATGTAGTGTTGGGAATTTGGATGTGAACAGAGCGTAGCGTTGGGCAGTTGGAGTGAGCCGCCAGCGATAGTGGATGTGAGGGGAGAGATGCCAGAGTTAAAAGCTGTTAATATGAGCGGACGATCTGGACATGTGTGCGCCAGAAAAAGGAAATTTGTCCAACTGGATGTCACGAATTTATATATAATCATTTTTGAACACTGTTAAGGTAAATACATTATTTGTTCTCTATCAAAATCTTTCAATTGCTAACTATTTGCCTATCAGTAGTTAGTGCCTTCAGTATTTAGAATCTTTTATTTAGCTGGCAGTAATGGGGCTCGCTGTATTCCAGTAGTTCTAGGAGGAAGTTTTTAGTGAGCTAAGTGATTCTTGAAGAATAGGTCACTGTTAGTCAGGGATATTCTTTTGTAGGAATGATTAAAGATCAGGTTTCATTGCGCTAAAATATTGTGCGTCAGTTTAGAAATGATCAGAATAAGTAAAGAGAAAACTGTCTGAGTACGTTCAGTTGTACTCAGCTGTTTCAGTATCAAATAATGTAGAAACTTACCAGCACAGTCTTTCTTTACATTCAAAGGGAAGTTTCAAGTTTTATATTTCTGAACATCTAGAGCAAGCAGCCAATCTTTATACTATTCTGAAATCTTATCGAGATCTGTCTGAATGCTTCAGACGCGTCTGAATGTTTCAGACGCTATTTCATTGCAGATAAATGCGTAATCGTCGAGAAGTACTAGGTTACTGTTAACATTTTTTGACAGGTACACGTCTGAATGTTCCTACATCTATTGGTAACTTTCCATCCAAGACAACATGCTGCGTCCGTACCTCGAAGGAAACCTTAGTCCAGTCACAAATTTCGCATGATACCGCATATAATCTCACGAAGTCAACAAACACAGCTTCTACCTGACTATATTCATCCATGGTTTTCAAGATGCCATGTGAGAGAAGCGCGAGTCGATTTTCGCATGAGCAATGTTTTCGGAATCCATGCTGGTTAGCACGGAAGAGTCTCTTTGTACTAACTACCTCATTATGTTTGATCTCAGAAAAATTAAGAGTCTGCAACAAATGTAGTTCAAGAATTGTGCGATAAAATTTTATGGTTCAGTTTTGCTGCACTTTCATCGTTGCGGGACACTGCTTTGTGAACTTTCGTTTCCAAACCGCTTTCATGAACACAGTCAGTTGTGTGTTCATGGGGCCGCCTTATGCTTCTGATAGTATGTAGCTTCTACGTAAGCGAACATGAGGATCAAGAGACTTGCTGGTCGCGGTATTGCTGAGCCTGTGGGGCAAATACAAAGTGGTGGAATTCATCAAGGGATGTCGGTTGAGTGGTGGGTCACTATTTTTGCACCAACCAGACACAGTAACGCCAGAACACCAATGGACAGTAGAAAATGAAATACGGTAACGAGAAGATACTTTCAGGAAATTAGGCCTATAATCCATGAATATATACGAGACTGAATGGTGTTGAAAAGGAATATCAATCGTTACGATCAGCTTTCCTACAGTGCGGAAGCAGCTGCGACAAGCCACTGAACTGATTCCTGAGGTTCGCCAAAAATGGTCATATGTAGGTGCATAATTCTAAAGAGCGTATTTGGTATTGCCGACGCGGAAGATGCCGATAAGATAAACACGGTGTAGCAACAGATACAGGCACAAATGGAAGGGAACCTGAAGACCCTTGCACACCATTCTGCTTGAAAATCTAGAGAAAGGACGTGATGAACAACATCCGGATGTTACTTCCCATGGGCGCCAACCGCATGACACATATGTTGACACGCAGCTGACCTTTTCGAGGCTTTTACGCACACTCACCGAAAGTATTACTGACATGCGCATCGAAGCTGTGGGTCTGTAGGGAGGTATTCTCCATGCGATTCGTGGCTACCTGACCACTATACCCCCATAATCTTCTGTCACCGGGATAGTTCTGAGAACGGCAACGTTAAATTTGAGCCGAGTCACCTGCCTCGTTAGCATCAACTTCCACTCTTCTGGCGTAACCAG
This sequence comes from Schistocerca gregaria, assembly GCF_023897955.1. Classification (NCBI taxonomy): domain Eukaryota; kingdom Metazoa; phylum Arthropoda; class Insecta; order Orthoptera; family Acrididae; genus Schistocerca; species Schistocerca gregaria. Next base: position 512,658,509 of record NC_064921.1, on the reverse strand, counting down.
TGTGCAAGCAGACAACCGGTTTAAGAATACAGGCACAGATCCTGTTGACCTGTGAAAATTGCCCATATGAATCTTTCGCCATTCACACCTCCCTAATAGCGTGGGAAGCTATGCAGAAATTGGTGCATTTATCGATACGCTAAACACTATTTGTATCACTTAATAGAAAGTCACTCACTTGCGCAGAATTACTGCAACCCTGAACCGTATATGTCACGTTTGCCCCACAAAGCGAACACACACCGTACCTGAATAACGCACATGAACTCTCTTTCGCTCCTGGAAGCCTGCTATATACAGCCCTTGGGATGTCATTACAAGAGAAATCCAATTTTTCCAGAATGAAGGGTTACACTGGCTGCACTCAGTACCTAAATCGGTAGTGGTAATTGCCACCAAGAATATCGATGGTTCCCGGTGCACAGAACTAACCTGGGACAAGGACTGCTGGTAAATAGGACACGATGAGACCTCTCAGATCCAACTTTCCGGTCACGTGCCACCATTACCATGCTCACAACATTAAACGCTAACTGCTCGTTTATTTATCTGCTGGACATACCGTTCGAGATTTTGCCTCAGGAAAAGATGGCTTGCCTATACGCCTCGTCAAATCCAACCCTTTTTGTTACCCTGAATCAGATGACAGCAGCACAAAATAATCGCTCGGCGATGGAACATCTACTCGTTCGCGTGAGGACACGTTTTTTTGGCCACTGACTCTTAACCATTGAGACCAACGCATAAGCGGTTTTCACAATACTTGTGGTACTAGGTGTCGTGTACTGCCAACTCAGCTGTAGAGTTGCCCAAATCTCACCTTGCTTAGTTTCGGCACAGACCAGTGATTCAGGGAGAACCAAGTGCTAGAGTGATCAATAAGAAAAAGAATGGGAGATAGTGGTAAAGGTAAACTGACATTGGGAGTAAAATTCGAAATCTGAGATGAATATCACGGTAAATAAACTAGTGCCTGTGTTTCATCCAAAATCGGGGGTCGAATTTTTTTCCATAGGTAGAAGGGTATGTAGCAGAACTTGTAACAGAAGATAAGGTACAGAGCAGTAACGACGTCATAGCCAGAGAACAGTAGCTGGTCACGGAACTGCGTGGTCACCCCTGAGTCACGCGTGCCGGAACCAGACAATCGGAAATCGCCCCTGCTAACGCAACAACGCCAGCGGAGGGGCAGAGCCCACCGTCCATGCTGGCACACGGCAGCGGACGGGGACGTAAGGTGGGTGTAGCATTGTGACCGATGGGACTGCCGATCGAGTCACACCTCAGACAACGTCCCCGTCCCAGACGTTTCAACGAGACCCCAAAATATGGATCTTCTCTAACCATGTTGTAACCGTTTTGTCATATCGCTGGCTTAGTTGTGGAGTATCTTTGCGGACAGCCGCGTCTGTCGAGTCGAGCACGGGACACGGAACTGTTATGTTGTGTAGTGTGTAGCTCTGCAAGTGAGAGGCATTGTTAGTATGGAAGTTGAAGTGTTGCTACAAGTGCTATTACAGCAAAGTGATAAAATAAGTAAATGATTCAGAGGGAAGTGCGTCAAGAAGTAGTTTAAAAATGAGCAGTGCTGCTGCTAACCTATTTGCGTATCCTCTCGTTGCGTGTCGTACCGTACTGTATCAATCATCCGCGCCTTGTTCGATCTCCAAGAATGAACTAACGTGAATCAGTAATACCATTTACCACAAAAGAGAGCAGTTAAGTGCCAGTGTCTTGTAGCGAGCGTGAGGAGGTGCGTTTGATCATCGCGTTTCCGTATTATCAATCAGCCGCGCCGCGACGGTTACGCGCACGCTCGTTCAAGTGAGAACTGAGAACTGAAAAATTAACTTTTCGAACAGTGTTATATCATTACTAGTGTCAAGAAGGACTATTACCAGGTATCTTTATGTGTGACGAGCGTAAGAACCGTCGTTCGATCATTCGGCTTCCGCATCATCAACAATCACTCGCGTCGTGTCAGTTACGCGTACGCTCGTCTGAGTGATATTGTGGACAGATAATCATCAAGACTGTCAATTGGGATAAACATTCACGACTTAGAGTGTAAACATTGCAACCTGTGATTCCCATATCGTCTCAGAATATAGATGTTCATAACAGACGTACAACAGTGTTGCGCTTAACGTTGAGTGCCTCCCCTAACTCGCCTGCATATTTCGATAGATAATTTCAGGCAAGCCAGCAGCAGTGTCGAGCAGAGCAGTACGACCACCGCGGGATTATCAGGTACGTGGTGTGGACAGGGCGCACGCTCTAGGAAAGCACAAGGAACGACAAACAGTTTAAAGGTATCACCCCACCCATTTGTACTCCCGGGTGTGTTACATGGCGACATCTGTTCAGGACCTGCAATTTCCGGATAAGAAGTGCCGTATAATTAACTAGGAGTGTTTACTATTTGTGTATCAACAGTAACTGTTGGTTTCGACTGTTGAGTGACGTCACGCGAGCTCTGGGATGTGTACGGCAAAGAACTTGTGACACAGTGTATATGTCCGATCCGTGATCAAGAAGAAACAAAGGAAGAAGCAAAATGATGTCCCTAGAAAAATTAATACGCCTGAAGAAGCCACTGCATGTATAAACGATGTTATGCAACTTGCAGCACACACAAATTTTCCCAACTTGTTGGAACTATTGTATGGTGCAAGAAATTGTCTAGGAAAAACAATTTTGAACAAGAAATCAAAACAAGTTTCCCTCCTTGATATGTGGCGAAAAAAGTGAAATGTAAAGCAAATAAACATGGGAACAATAAGTATGTACATACAATAAGAAACGAATTTAAAGTTCGAGTAAAAATACAGAAATTCCGTGTTATTTATCAAATAGTGTAATAGTCCAGTATTATGTTGTCCAATATGCAGTAAATGTACTTATACTGTGTAGGAGCGAAGGTACGCAAATACAAAATTTTGAAAAACACAGCCCTCAGTCGCGAACACAATTAATTTGTGACCTATATTTCGGTGTCACAAGGGACACCTTCTTCGGACAAAATTAAAACTAAATATTACAGTATAACATACCAAAAAATACGAAAGCTTCGGTCACACCTGTCAGCGTCAGACAGTCAGAATTAAAATAAAATGCAACAGCGGTGCAAAGCACTAGGGGCTGCCATGTGTCCTCTGCTACAGCCAACACAAAACTGAAACATCATGTGCCTTGTGCGCCACGGCAACTTCAAGACAATACCGTCATCTAGTGGTTAATTGGTAAAACAAGCTATTTTGTAAGCATCTCTCATAGCTGCAGAGAGGGAAATAAACAGACACCTGAACTGTGTACATGAAATAATTACAATAGCGGGATACTGCATGATATAAAATACAACTAATGAATGACTGGCTGTAGTACAAAAATTCCAGAATAAATGCATAAGAAGACATATACGAAATAATCCATTGACTGACATTACTGCTTGCTATAATAGATACGTTATAAAAACCAAAAAAGTTTTTTATTTTAGTGTATGAGCCGTAAAAAGTAGAAAGAAAAGGTATCTCTGAATCTGCAAGAGGTAGTTGGTACATCGAAGTGCTAGATCTCGTCACGTAGCGGCTTTATACCATTGAAATAACTTCTTCCGCGCAGCTGCACCTGCTCGTTGATAAAAGTCCGTCATTCGAAAGTAAATGCTTGAAAATTTCCAGCTCCTCCAAAATATCAAGTTCACGCCCTTTTTTTCAATATGCAAAATTTCCAACTTCTCAACTCTTTAGGAGAGTGCCCTGTGATTAACAGGTGATCTGCAAAAGAAAAATTAGAGGCACACGAACCGTTTTTCCTCAGAAAATGTTCTTCACAGCGAATTGAAAAGTTTATCCATACCATGTGGCCAGATGACGAACGTGTCGTCCACGTAACGGAAAAAGCAAGTAGGTTTCCATTCGGATGACGACAGGGCTTCCTCCTCGAAGTTCTCCATGTACAAATTCGCTACCACCGGTGAGAGTGGGCTACCCATGGCGACTCCCTCCGTTTGTTCGTAGTATTCTCCATTAAAAAGAAAATACGTGGAAGTCAAGACATGCCTAAAAAGTGCAGTGGTATTCTCGTCATCTGGCCACATGGTATGGATAAACTCCTTGACTTCCTTACACATCTAAACTCCATACACCCCAACATCAAATTCACTATGGAGACAGAAACGGAGGGTAAATTACCTTTCCTTGACGTCTTGGTCAGGAGCAGGGCTGACGGCACCCTAGGTCATGGGGTATATCGAAAGACAACACACACTGATCTGTATTTGCACGCAGACAGCTGCCACCACCCTTCACAGAGGAATGGGGTACTTAAAACTCTAGTACATAGGGCGCGCACTATCTCCGACACAGAGAGTCTACCCCAGGAATTGGAACATCTGAGAACTGTGTTTCGAAAAAATGGGTACTCAGAATGGCAGATCCAACGTGCTCTCCGCCCAACCACTGCAGCACAACCTGTTGAGATGGATGAAGTCACGAGGGAGGAGGTAGGCACTGCATTTATTCCATACACAGGCGCACTCTCGGGGAAAATCGCCCGCATTCTGAAGAAACACCGGGTCGGAACTGTGTTTTGTCCTCCGAATAAAACTCGTGCACTGGTGGGGAGCGCCAAAGATGACCTCGGTTTGAGGAAGGCCGGCGTGTACCAGATTCCGTGTCAATGTGGCAAGTCGTATATTGGTCAGACGATGCGTACCGTCGAGGATCGATGCCGTGAACACCAGAGACACACTCGACTGATGTATCCGAGCAAGTCGGCGGTCGCTGAACATTGTTTGTCGGAAAATCACGCTACGGAGTATGACCGCACGAGGATTCTGGTACAGACGTCGAGATACTGGGACAGCGTTGTTAGAGAGGCCATCGAAATTCGCACCAATGACGACCTCATAAACCGTGACTGTGGCTATAATCTTAGCAAGGCTTGAGAACCAGCGATTGGGTTAATCAAGAGTAAATCGAGCAAACGCATAGTTGTGACGACCACGGCGGACAGAGCCATCACACCGACGTCATCTCAGACGCCGTCGCAATCTGTTCCACCGCGCTACCGTGGCGCGGGGCGCGGCCGGCGGAGGGAGCGCGCCGCGGGCGGAGGGTATTTAAATCGGCCGCCGCCGCGACCGAACCCAGTTCCCCCTGAGCAGCCATAGCGTACGGATCTCCGTGCCGGCACGTTCACCGGAGCTCAGTCCGTCAGTTCACCTGATGATGGCGACATGTTTGATCGCCGAAATATTGTGCCCGTTGGACACTATAGACCGGCAGTACACCCGTGGATATTTTGACTATCAAATACGCCGGGAGAAACTCAAGAATCACAGAAATTAATTTTTTTACAATAGGCCTGAAGCTCAAAGGATCATTTTTACAATTTATGAAGTTAATAAAAACCTTTAAATAAGTGGGGACTAATTCCCTCCATTCACATTGCTTATTAAAACAGATGGACCTGCTGCTATTTAACAATTTTCTCTTTAAGTCTCTATATTTAGGTACAGCCTTAGATACACGGGCAGGCAAAAATCTTAAGGTTTTTTACATGGCTGTCAATCAGCGACTGTTGTATAATACAAAATTTTGAAAAACACAGCCTTAGTCTCGAACACAACCTAGGTTTCGGTGTCCCTTGTGACACCGAAACCTAAGTTACAAATTAATTGTGTTCGCGACTGAGGGCTGTGTTTTTCAAAATTTTGTATTATGCAACAGTCGCTGGTTGACAGCCATGTTAAAAACCGTGCGTAAATACAGTATATGCATAATTAAAAATTGTTACTGTACTTTTGTGAATGATACTTGACAGATTTTACGGAGCCCAGTGAGTTTTGCGAGTGATTTGGAAAATTATTTTAGTCCCAGGCGATTCCGTTTTGAGCAAGTTTTACTGTATATGCGTTTAAGAAAATCTAAATAAAATTATTTAGTTTGCACTGAAAATAAAAAATACGTACCTTTATTTTTTAAAATACACTCCTGGAAATGGAAAAAAGAACACATTGACACCGGTGTGTCAGACCCACCATACTTGCTCCGGACACTGCAAGAGGGCTGTACAAGCAATGATCACACGCACGGCACAGCGGACACACCAGGAACCGCGGTGTTGGCCGTCGAATGGCGCTAGCTGCGCAGCATTTGTGCACCGCCGCCGTCAGTGTCAGCCAGTTTGCCGTGGTATACGGAGCTCCATCGCAGTCTTTAACACTGGTAGCATGCCGCGACAGCGTGGACGTGAACCGTATGTGCAGTTGACGGACTTTGAGCGAGGGCGTATAGTGGGCATGCGGGAGGCTGGGTGGACGTACCGCCGAATTGCTCAACACGTGGGGCGTGAGGTCTCCACAGAACATCGATGTTGTCGCCAGTGGTCGGCGGAAGATGCACGTGCCCGTCGACCTGCGACCGGACCGCAGCGACGCACGGATGCACGCCAAGACCGTAGGATCCTACGCAGTGCCGTAGGGGACCACACCGCCACTTCCCAGCAAATTAGGGACACTGTTGCTCCTGGGGTATCGGCGAGTACCATTCGCAACCTTCTCCATGAAGCTGGGCTACGGTCCTGCACACCGTTAGGCCGTCTTCCGCTCACGCCCCAACATCGTGCAGCCCGCCTCCAGTGGCGTCGCGACAGGCGTGAATGGAGGGACGAATGGAGACGTGTCGTCTTCAGCGATGAGAGTCGCTTCTGCCTTGGTGCCAATGATGGTCGTATGCGTGTTTGGCGCCGTGCAGGTGAGCGCCACAATCAGGACTGCATACGACCGAGGCACACGTGGCTAACACCCGGCATCATGGTGTGGGGAGCGATCTCCTACACTGGCCGTACACCTCTGGTGATCGTCGAGGGGACACTGAATAGTGCACGGTACATCCAAACCGTCATCGAACCCATCGTTCTACCATTCCTAGACCGGCAAGGGAACTTGCTATTCCAACAGGACAATGCACGTCCGCATGTTTCCCTTGCCACCCAACGTGCTCTAGAAGGTGTAAGTCAACTACCCTGGCCAGCAAGATCTCCGGATCTGTCCCCCATTGAACATGTTTGGGACTGGATGAATCGTCGTCTCACGCGGTCTGCACGTCCAGCACGAACGCTGGTCCAACTAAGGCGCCAGGTGGAAATTGCATGGCAAGCCGTTCCACAGGACTACATCCAGCATCTCTACGATCGTCTCCATGGGAGAATAGCAACCTGCATTGCTGCGAAAGGTGGATATACACTGTACTAGTGCCGCCATTGTGCATGCTCTGTTGCCTGTGTCTATGTGCCTGTGGTTCTGTCAGTGTGATCATGTGATGTATCTGACCCCAGGAATGTGTCAATAAAGTTTCCCTTTCCTAGGACAATGAATTCACGGTGTTCTTATTTCAATTTCCAGGAGTGTATATTTGTGTGGGGTGACACAATTGCTGGAGGCGGCCCCGCTCTTGCGAGATGTCAATGCGATTCGCTACGCTGAACTCTTCGTTTCTAACGTCATCCTGCACAATTTAGAGATCATGTTAGGTCATGTACCATAAATTTTCTTACCAGTTCAGGTGTTCTCTTCTTTCTCAAATGACTGTCATGCTAATCTTATTTCAGGTCACCTTTCCAGCATTTGTTGAAATTCCATATTCCTTAACTGTCCCGTAAAGCACTTCATGCAGTCAGTGCTCCTTTGTAACCTTAACTCAGAATATCTGTAGCTATAACTACGGTTTTTGTAATAGACTCTGTTCCATGATGTTTGTAAATGAACGTGATAGTAATCCATACTAGTTTTTATTAATTTGGATGCACATTGCACTATGCACTCAAGGTGATCGTCGACTTCATATACTAGCCGGCAATAGATTTTGGTTATCTGCAGTTATGTACATTTCCTTAATGTCAACTGACTTGGGCAGCCGAAATTAGCGGATATACGAATAATTTAAAGTGCTCTCTTTTCGCAAGTCAGAAAATAAGTACAGAGTTTGTACATTCAGTTTGTACAGCTGACTATCTCTGTACTTCGTAGTTAATATTTACACTTTTCAGGATAATCAGTAATAAGAATAATTTCCTAACAGATGAATTGGACTACTAATTTTTGACTTTGTTCTTTTTATCAAATGATACATATGTTGCTGAGAAATTTTCTGTCGAAATTTCTTCTCGTTAACACGTAAGAAAGTCTACATTCATTCTGCCCGAAATTTTCTCAGTCATACTTCTCACGTAAACTTTAGGGCTTTTTTTTTCTAGGATGTTTGATGGAAACAGGCCAGATCGCTCCTTAACATGTTGTGGACGGTCTCGATATTTTCACGCGTAGGTGTTTTTGAGGTGTTCTCCACGGTGAACATTTTCAAGAAAACTACGGCCATGTTTGAATTCAATCGCTTATCAATTAAGGTTCAGTGTGAAAGAGACTCCTTAAAAGCAGCAGGTCCTTAATAAGTGGCTAACGTTAGAAAAAGGAACAGTGTTTATAAGATGGTAATGTTATTTTGGTTTTTGTGTGTTATCGATGCGCACGTCAGAGAGAACGCAAGTTACGTTACTGTTGCACAATCTTTGGTCTTGTCGTGGCACAGTCTTTGCCTCTGGGCAATCTGATACATTCTTAGTTGAAATGTGGTAGGTGATGGATGTATGCAGCAGTACTGTGTTGACTTGTGCTGGTATTTGTTAAATGAAGAAAGATTTGTTGTAAAGGACAACAAGGATGAATAAGATGTACATATTAGAGAGAGAAAGGTATATAAATTTTGAATAATGTTATTATTTTTTAAGAGAAGAAGTTTGAGGTACGACTGCAGCACTGTGCAGCTAGGAATGATTACTGTCAGCTACTTAACTTGCTGAGAGCTGAGAGAAAGACCATCCCACTTCACTGAGTCATGTATTAACATGTTAACTGATGAAGCTGTTTTATTTTTACAGAGATTCTCTGTTAGCATTATACCCTCTTTAAACCATTGTTCACTTCGTTAATCATAGTACTGTTCAGACCAATGTTATATATGAAGATCACGCGAAGTTTTACTCTATCATTTTGAATACACACTTCATTCAATAACCGTTGTCTTGGAATATGACTTCATAGGGATAGTTACTCTCCCCATCCCACCATTTGTCATTACGCATTACCGCATGCAACGGTTTGAATATGTACCTAGAAACAGAAATCTAGCTTAGCTGCTGCCTGCTTGCTGTTTGCTACGGTGTTTTAGAGAGATCTGCAACATTGTTTTAAGACGCGATGTAAAAGGAAATTTTGATTAGAGACAGATCACTGTTTTACTTCAGTTGCGCATTTAATATGAAGAAAGCTGCATTCTGATCAGTTACCGTTGAGTTCAAATTAAGTTCTCTTTGGTCACAAGTTAGCACGTGACTTTAAGTTGGATAACAGCTTGTGGGGACATAGTTTTCGTATTATGTAGTCTTTTATAGAGTGGGAGGTAATGTTGGGCTAAATTTCAGACTGAAACAAATATAGTGCGGAGGTTACACATTTTCTCAATTAACTTAACACTTCCAGATTACACACAGGTGACAAAAGTCATGGAATAGCGTTAGGCACATTTACAGATGGCGGTAGTATCGCGTAACAAGGTACAAAAGGGCAATACATTGGCAGAGCTGTAATTTGTTCTCAGCTAATTCGTGTGTATATGTTTGCGACGTGATTAGGGTCGGACGACGGGAATTAACAGACTTTGAACGCGGAATGGTAGATGTAGCTAGACACATGGGACATTAAATTTCGGAAATCGATTGGAAATTCAGTATTCCAAAATCCACAGTGTCGTGAGTGTGCCAGGAATTCCAAATTTCAGACTTTTCCTCTCACCATGGACAACGTACTGCTGACGCCTTCACGTAACGACCGAGAGCAGCGATATTCGCGCAGAGTTGTGAGTGCTAACAGACAAGCAACACCGCGTGAAATAACCTCAGAAAGCAATGTGGGACGTATCTGTTAGGGCAGTGATGCGAAATTTGGCGTTAATGGGCTATGGCAGCAGACGACCGATGCCAATGCCTTTGCTAACAGATGACTTCCCCTCGAGATCCAAGCATATCAGTTGGACCCTACACGACTGGAAAACCGTGGCCTGATCAGATGAGTCCCGATCTCAGTTGATAAGAGCTGATGGTAAGTGCTGATGGGCGCAGAGCCCACGAAGGCAGGTCACAACCGTCCGCGACTGGTTTGAAGAAAATTCTCGACATTTTAAGTGAAAGATTTGACAGCTCCGATCACCCGACATGAATCTCATCGAAATTTTATGGAACATAACCGAAAGATCATTTCCTACACTAAATCCGGCACCGGAAACGCTTTCGCAATTATGGACAATTATAGAGGCAGCGTGGCTGCATATTTCTGTAAGGAACTTGCAACGGCTTTTTGAGTCCATGCCTGGGTTGTTACACTACGCAACCCAAAAGGGCGTCCTACATGATATTAGGAGATATCCCATGACTTTTTTCACCTCATTGTATATCCCTGTGTACGTGAATCTCTGTCACTGTTGAATGACGCTATTTCTTACTCGACTCCCAACACGTACATTCCTTCCATCAGTTTTTACCCATATACATATCCAATATTCTTCACTCAGATTTTCTCTGATTTCACGTGCTGACCCCAAACTCTCACCTAATACGACCAGAAATTTCCGCACCATCATCTCCATAAACTTAGAAAGAAATCATATCGAATGGTCACTCGTGCGTTTCATCATCATTATTTTTATCTTAAAAACTGTCGACTGGTGCGTTTTTAAGCATTTTACACCAAAGACTGGATCGCTGGTGATACGGCCGCTGGCAGCCGGTGCCCGTTACAGGGTACATAAACGACATATAAGTGCAAAATCGTACAGTGTTGACATTGTCTTTTTTTAGCTGATACATTTTCACATGCTTTTCGAGATTATTTCTCCTCTAGGTACAGAGCTTATCACTGGCTCACTGCGCCGCATGTGAAACACTGATAAGGCTAGTATGTGTAACAACATTCTGCCTCGAACGCTGCAATAAAACGAAACGCTTCAGCTAACAGCTGATTAATGTGACTGCCAGGCAGTACTAGTGCTATAGCGCAACATCTGGAAATCGTTGACACGCTTTATCTCACCGAACCACTCTATTTAAGCTCACGGCCAGGCCAGATGACGGCAGTGCGTAAGTTTTAGTGTGTAGAGAGGCCAAAGAGCGAGTAGTCGACAGACTCTGACGCTTAACTACGGTATTTACCATTTCATTTTGTAATTTGAACGGAAAGACAACGATTGCATCAGAACGTTACATACAGCAAGGTGATCACGAGGTGAGTGCTCGATGAAACAGCAGTACAGTATCCATCTCACTTCTATTAAAACAAAGTTGAGGAAACATTAAGCATCTCACGGTACGGAGCAGGAGCACGATATTCCGTACCGTTAGTGCCACTTTTAGCTTGTGGGGTTGTTCCTAGAGCAGACGTATGGACTGCACGTTTCCTTTCAGCAACTTTGGGGTTCAGAGCTGGGGTTAACACAGGTTATTTGATTAGATATACAGTCCGTTACAGATCAACGCTTAAAGCGTTTCATAGCACTTCAGAGTATTACGAACCAAACAGAGCAATCTGATATGAGAATCCCGGGGTCGCATAGTTTAACATGCTCTTGTTAATTGTATAGATGTCTGATTGAGACAGATACGGAGCTAAAAGTTATTCCTGATCATAGTACCTTGTTTTATGGTTCAAATATACATTAGCTTAGTTTTCTGGAGTTTTATGAAAAAGTTGCTACGCCGTGTCGGTAGGCATTGAAATGGATCAACCTACCAGCGCTTTTGAATTAACTCAAGACAAATGTGTGCGTGGGCGAAACGATGATTAGGCGAAGTATGTGGATGCATTTGAGGAAATAAAAGCCTCTGAGATCAATGTTGAGCAGGATTCCTCACATTCTGGAGGAAAATCCCCAAATTTTGCTAACAACAGAGTGAAAGCTCATCATTTCTCTTTGTCTCGTGATGTTCGGACCGAACTGCAGTCGCAGGAGAAGGGGCGAGAAGGAGTTAAGATAAACGGGTGGACGTTTAACCCGAACGATGCAGTTTCACAGTGATGGTCATACACCTGGCGTCACGTTTACGATGTTGCCTCCGTTTCAGAGAAATTTGATGTCAAGACTTTTATTCAGCAAATATGTCAACGATTCGCTTGTTTATGCACCACATGCGAAGGTGTATCCGGGGGAAAAGTGTTGGTTTAGTGTCGTAACATACCTTGTTGTGCATACTGGTACCACTTGCTCTAGCAAAGCAGAGACCAGAAGGCTAGGATAAAGATCTAAGCTCCGCATGCCGCCGTGCTCTGCATCATCGCGACCATTCTTGTCAGCAGGTCTTGCTCCAAATGACCGGTTCAGCCATCTTCGATGTACACAGACTGATCTTGTGTATACAGTGCTCGATAGCTTAACTTTTTCTTCCTGTTTCAGAACGTGACTATTAGTGATATGTTTAGTTACGTAAGACTGCTGTAGAGGAAGTAGCCAGTCCAGATCAAAAGCGACAATAGAGCAGATGATGAAGTAATTATGGAACTCAGTAACAGCTGTAAAAACTATTTCCGATTGTTACTGAAAAGAAACTTACCTCCTAAGCTACTAACACCTAAGAAGCTACCGAACGAGAAACAACGTTTGCTACATTTAAAGGCCCGTTACCTGAAGAGCGTGGAAGAGACGCCTCTGAAGTTCGCTGATCGCTGGGAACGCTAGTAATGGCGATTTGCCTTGTCAGTCTCTGCACTATGCAGCGTTGTTTCAGCGATTTAGTACACATAAAGCAGCTTGCGCTTCTTATTTTGTGACCTTGTTTAGTTGTCTTATTCAGCGCCTTAAATAGACACCAAAACTAGTTTTTACTGTTGGTATTTAGCAGGTAGGAATAGAGAGGCAATGTGCTTACCGTGGGTGAACACGAGGTTAATTAGCCCTTGGTTAGTAACAGCTAGAACCTGCGTTAACCACGGTAGACAGGCTTCAGGCTGCACTTCTATCCTGCAGCGACGTTAAGGCATCATTGGCGAAAGCTTCAACGCCTTTGGTGCCGTTCAAATCCCCACAGTGTCACTGCGTCCTCAGGTGCGCTAATTCTCTCCAGTTTGTCCTCACTGGAAGCTGAGTGGCGGACAGTGAAGAGTTTACGTACCTCTTGACAGTAGGTGAAAGTGAGAAATGGCCGGTTAGCTCCCTCTTGCGCCTCACCGACAGGTGTGAGCAGGTGCCCAGTGGTGATGACAGATCAGAGGCAGCACACGACGCCTCGCCATTTGGGGCAGTGGCCTAGTTTCCTTCCAAATCTGAACTGTTAAAAAGGACTGGTTTGTTAGACTGTTAAGGTACCCCCTCAGTCAAGTAGGAGGCAGGTCGGGCAAAAGGCTAAAGTGTACTTCGTTGACTTGGTAGGAGCTCTCCTCCGAGATATGGAGGAGGGTTCATGGAAGTTGTTGAACTCGCTGGGTGCAACCAATAGCAAATAGTAGCTCATGTCGGCAAGAATGACACATGTCGCCTGGGTTGTGAAGCCATCATCGTCTCCTTTAGATGGATGGCTGAGTTAGTGAACACAACTAGTCTCGCTCACGGCATGGAAGCACGGGTCTTTATTTGCAACATCGCACTCGGGAATGAACACAATCCTGTGGTCTGGAGGCGAGTGGAACGTCTGGAGTAGAAGCTTTCGATTCCATGCCGATTTCGGACGCCAATTTCACAGACTTCCTCTGTTGGTTGAACATTTCTTGTCCTCCCCCCCCCCCCCCCCCCCTCACTCAAGCAGATGAGTTGTGCAATACACAAAGGAAGCTGCTACTCGGGTAGTAGAATGTGTTGGCTACGTTAGAGGAATCCTTCGTTTGGGGAAGTGATGAGCTGCCTGCTGAAAATGAAGAGATATCAGCTGTATTACTTTCAGAGCAGAACTTTCTTTCCCGCAGTTAGTAGTAAACATTAATGCGGTATTACCAGGTTGGTGCATGAGTCTGTAAAGTGTTTGTTTTTTATGTTGGTAATCCGGTTGGTAAGAATTAATTTATCGATTTCCATATTTATTAGTATTTCACTATTGCCATTTGAGTTTACATATTGTCGTATTCTCATTTGGAGATTGTGGATAGAGTTGTTGACGTTAAAAAGAATGGAGTGCCAAGTGAAGAGACCAGAACGTTCCCGACGTATTCTTATGTCTGAGGTCAGGGTTTAGTAGAGGAGTGAGAGTAGCACAGGCTGATAGAAACACTTGCTCTTTGTATGGGGTGATCCCACTAGACAGAGCGTCGCTAAAAGATTGTTTTCTCGTTTTACGGGGGATCGTTTCGTCATTTCCACGTACAGGGAGACCTTCGGGGATTGATGAAGTTCGTTTCAGTGCACCGATCCACAATAACCCACGTTAGTGTACTCGAGGACTGGAAAATGTGATGAACTGTAATCCTCCCACCATCGTGCGACATTAGCATTCAAAGGGGAAGATTGAAAAATCGTTTACTGGGTACCGGATGCACTTATCCAGACTCCGAAAAATAAAGTTGTGAAGACATGTGCACCTCTGTTTGCTCGTCATCAATTCGTTCGTGCTGCCTGCCGCCGTTGGATAAGCAGCTGCAGCAGCAAGTCGTATAACCCTAGCTTACTTGTTTGTTAGATAGTTTAATTAATTTCTTTGTGTGTTTTTGGGTACTTGCATTGTTTAATTCATATATTTCGGGCGTATTATAGTATTTGAGGGTTGTAGCATCGCGCCTTAGTACCTGAATAGTGTAAATTCGCGTAGTCGTCTGTCTTCTGTTTTTGTTTTGAACAGCCAGTGTCGGTTGGTCACAGCCGTTGTGCTCCCTGCCGCCGTTGGATAAGCAGCTGCAGCAGCAAGTCGTATAACCCTAGCTTACTTGTTTGTTAGATAGTTTAATTAATTTCTTTGTGTGTTTTTGGGTACTTGCATTGTTTAATTCATATATTTCGGGCGTATTATAGTATTTGAGGGTTGTAGCATCGCGCCTTAGTACCTGAATAGTGTAAATTCGCGTAGTCGTCTGTCTTCTGTTTTTGTTTTGAACAGCCAGTGTCGGTTGGTCACAGCCATTGTGCTCCCTGCCGCCGTTGGATAAGCAGCTGCAGCAGCAAGTCGTATAACCCTAGCTTACTTATTTGTTAGATAGTTTAATTAATTTCTTTGCGTGTTTTAGGTACTTGCATTGTTTAATTCATATATTTCGGACTTATTATAGTATTTGACAGTTGTAGCATCGCGCTTTAGTGTTTACTTCGTAGATTCTTATTTAAATTGCGTGTGAGTTTCGTATAGGAGGTGCAATTTCGAGTTTTAGTTACTGTAATCGTAAATTCAGCAGATTGTAGCGCAGTCGTTAGGCATTTGTACAGGTTAGTTGATACATTCTTTGCGTGTTTCGCTTGCGTTATCTAGGTACGGACTCGTGTTTCGGTAACTGTTGTTCAACATTGATTAGAATGGACAGGGGCTGCGATTGCTGTGTTCGGATGAGGGCTGACTTGGCATCCCTTCGCTCACAGCTGCAATCGGCGCTAACTTCGGTCGCGCAGCTTGAGGCTGTTGCCAATGGGCACCACTGTGGGGAGCCGGACTTGGGTATCACAGGGATGTCAACATCGTCCCGTCTGTCCCCAGATTGGTCTGCCGCTGTGGTTGCCCCGGTTGCTGCCCGCAGTGGGGCTGAGCCCTCGCCTGTGGTTGATTGGGAGGTCGTTCCAAGGCGTGGCAGGCAGCGAAAGGCGTCCCCGGAGGCTGATCAGAAAGCCCCCCCCGGTGCGTCTGACAAACCGGTTTCAGGCACTGTCTCTGGCTGAGCCAGATGCAGCTGCCTGCCCTGTTTCAGAGGATCATTCTCAGTCTTCAAGGTCCGGGCAATCGCAGAGGGTGGACTTACTGGTAGTTGGGAGCTCCAATGTTAGGCGCGTAATGGGGCCCCTTAGGGATACGGCGGCTAAGGAGGGGAAGAAATCCAGTGTGCACTCCGTGTGCATTCCGGGAGGAGTCATTCCTGATGTGGAAAGGGTCCTTCCGGATGCCATGAAGAGCACAGGGTGCAGCCAGCTGCAGGTGGTGGCACATGTCGGCACTAATGACGTGTGTCGCTTTGGATCTGAGGAAATTCTCTCTGGATTCCAGCGGCTATCTGATTTGGTGAAGGCTGCCGGTCTTGTTTACGAGATGAAGGCAGAGCTCACCATCTGCAGCATCGTTGACAGAACCGACTGCGGACCTTTGGTGCAGAGCCGGGTGGAGGGTCCGAATCAGAGGCTCAGACGGTTTTGCGACCGTATTGGCTGCAGATTCCTTGACTTGCGCCATAGGGTGGTGGGGTTTCGGGTTCCGCTGAATAGGTCAGGAGTTCACTACACTCAGCTGGCGGCTACACGGGTAGCGGAGGCTGTGTGGCGTGGACTGGGCGGTTTTTTAGGTTAGAAGGCCTCGGGAAAGTGCGGGATGGGCTGCAATGTCAAAGGGTGCTTGGCAATTACAGGACGTGCTTGGATCAAGGAACAGTCGGAATTATAGTTGTAAATTGTTGTAGTTGCGCTGGAAAAGTCCCTGAGCTTCAAGCACTAATAGAAAGCACAGAAGCTGATATCGTTATAGGTACAGAAAGCTGGCTAAAGCCTGAAATAAGTTCTGCAGAAATTTTTACGAAGTCTCAGACGGTGTTCAGGAAAGATAGATTAGGCAGAATTGGTGGTGGAGTGTTTGTGTCTGTCAGTAGTGGTTTATCTTGTAGTGAAGTCGAAGTAGATACTCCGTGCGAATTGGTATGGGTGGAGGTTATACTTAACAGCCGAATTAAGTTAATAATTGGCTGCTTCTACCGACCCCCAGACTCCGATAATACAGTTGCGGAACAGTTCAGAGAAAGTTTGAGTCTCGTAACAAGTAAATACCCCACTCATACGGTTATAGTTATTGGGGACTTCAACCTACCCTCGGTATGTTGGCAAAAATACTTGTTCAAAACCGGTGGTAGGCAGAAAACGTCTTCCGAGATTGTCCTAAATGCTTTCTCCGAAAATTATTTGGAGCAGTTAGTCCACGAACCCACGCGAATTGTAAATGGTTGCGAAAACACACTTGACCTCTTAGCCACAAACAATCCAGAGCTGATAGAGAGCATCATGACTGATACAGGGATTAGTGATCACAAGGTCATTGTAGCTAGGCTCAATACCATTTCTTCCAAATCCATCAGAAACAAACGCAAAATAATTTTATTTAAAAAAGCGGATAAAGTGTCACTAGAAGCCTTCCTAAAAGACAATTTCCATTCCTTCCGAACTGACTATGCGAATGTAGACGAGATGTGGCTCAAATTCAAAGATATAGTAGCAACAGCAATTGAGATATTCATACCTCATAAATTGGTAAGAGATGGAACGGATCCACCGTGGTACACAAAAAAGGTCCGAACGCTGTTGCAGAGGCAACGGAAAAAGCATGGGAAGTTCAGAAGAACGCGAAATCCCGAAGATGGGCTAAAATTTACAGACGCACGAAATTTGGCACGTACTTCGATGCGAGATGCCTTTAATAGGTTCCACAACGAAACATTGTCTCGAAATTTGGTAGAAAATCCTAAGAAATTCTGGTCGTATGTAAAGTACACAAGCCGCAAGACGCAGTCAATACCTTCGCTGCGCAGTGCCGATGGTACTGTTATCGACGACTGTGCCGCTAAAGCGGAGTTATTGAACGCAGTTTTCCGAAATTCCTTCACCAGGGAAGACGAATGGAATATTCCAGAATTTGAAACACGAACATCTGCTAGCATGAGTTTCTTAGAAGTAGATACCTTAGGGGTTGCGAAGCAACTCAAATCGCTTAATACGGGCAAGTCTTCAGGTCCAGATTGTATACCGATTAGGTTCCTTTCAGATTACGCTGATACTATAGCTCCCTAATTAGCACTCATATACAACCGCTCGCTCACCGATAGATCTGTACCTACAGATTGGAAAATTGCGCAGGTCGCACCAGTGTTCAAGAAGGGTAGTAGGAGTAATCCATTTAACTACAGACCTATATCATTGACGTCGGTTTGCAGTAGGGTTTTGGAGCATATACTGTATTCAAACATTATGAATCACCTCGAAGGGAACGATCTATTGACACGTAATCAGCATGGCTTCAAAAAACATCGCTCTTGTGCAACGCAGCTAGCTCTTTATTCGCACGAAGTAATGGCCGCTATCGACAGGGGATCTCAAGTTGATTCCGTATTTCTAGATTTCCGGAAAGCTTTTGACACCGTTCCTCATAAGCGACTTCTAATCAAGCTGCGGAGCTATGGGGTATCGTCTCAGTTGTTCGACTGGATTCGTGATTTCCTGTCAGGAAGGTCGCAGTTCGTAGTAATAGACGGCAAATCATCGAGTAAAACTGAAGTGATACCAGGTGTTCCCCAGGGAAGCGTCCTGGGACCTCTTCTGTTCCTGATCTATATAAATGACCTGGGTGACAATCTGAGCAGTTCTCTTAGACTGTTCGCAGATGATGCTGTAATTTACCGTCTAGTAAGGTCATCCGAAGACCAGTATCAGTTGCAAAGCGATTTAGAAAAGATTGCTGTATGGTGTGTCAGGTGGCAGTAGATGCTAAATAACGAAAAGTGTGAGATGATCCACATGAGTTCCAAAAGAAATCCGTTGGAATTCGATTACTCGATAAATAGTACAATTCTCAAGGCTGTTAATTCAACTAAGTACCTGGGTGTTAAAATTACGAACAACTTCAGTTGGAAGGACCACATAGATAATATTGTCGGGAAGGCGAGCCAAATTTGCGTTTCATTGGCAGGACACTTAGAAGATGCAACAAGTCCACTAAAGAGACAGCTTACACTACACTCGTTCGTCCTCTGTTAGAATACTGCTGTGGGGTGTGGGATCCTTACCAGGTGGGATTGACGGAGGACATCGAAAGGGTGCAAAAAAGGGCAGCTCGTTTTGTATTATCACGTTATAGGGGAGAGAGTGTGGTAGATATGATACACGAGTTGGGATGGAAGTCATTACAACATAGACGTTTTTCGTCGCGGCGAGACCTTTTTACGAAATTTCAGTCACCAACTTTCTCTTCCGATTGCGAAAATATTTAGTTGAGCCCAACCTACATAGGTAGGAATGATCATCAAAATAAAATAAGAGAAATCAGAGCTCGAAGAGAAAGGTTTAGGTGTTCGTTTTTCCCGCTCGCTGTTCGGGAGTGGAATAGTAGAGAGATAGTATGACTGTGGTTCGATGAACCCTCTGCCAACCACTTAAATGTGAATTGCAGAGTAGTCATGTAGATGTAGATGTAGATGTAGATGAACAGCACCGACTATTCCTATCCTGTACCGTTACTGGTGACGAGAAGTGGTGTCTTTATGCTGACATAATGAGCCCAAACAAACCAGGAACTCCACGTGCCAACATGCCAAGACCTGCGCGCATCCACAAATAATGTTATGCATCTGGTGGAAAAGCGGTGGTGTAGTGTGGTGTACTACCAATTGCTTCCGCGAGGTGTGACCATACCTGCTGACATTTACTGTCAACAACAAAGACTTCTCGCAGACGCAGTCCAAGAACAGTGACCAGGAGGACTGCAAGAAGTGATGATACTCGACAATAATGCACGCCTGCATTCTGCTGTTTTTGTTGTTATGGTCTTCAGTCCTGAGACTGGTTTGATGAAGCTCTCCATGCTACTCTATCCTGTGCAAGCTTCTTCATCTCCCAGTACCTACTGCAACCTACATCCTTCTGAATCTACTTAGTGTATTCATCTCTTGGTCTCCCTCTACGACTTTTACTCTCCACGCTGCCCTCCAGTACCAAATTGGTGATCCCTTGATGCCTCAGAACATGTCCTACCAACCAATCCCTTCTTCTGGTCAAGTTGTGCCACAAACTCCTCTTCTCCCCAATTCTATTCAATACCTCCTCATTAGCTGTGTGATCTACCCATCTAATCTTCAGCATTCTTCTGTAGCACCACATTTAGAAAGCTTCTATTCTCTTCTTGTCTAAACTATTTATCGTCCATGTTACACTTCCATACATGGTTGCACTCCATACAAATACTTTCAGAAATGACTTCCTGACACTTAAATCTATACTCGATGTTAACAAACTTCTCTTCTTCAGAAACGCTTTCCTTGCCATTGCCAGTCTACATTTTATATGCTCTCTACTTCGACCACCAACCGATTTTGTGATATTTTACGAGTTGGTGATCCCCCAGGCTGTGGCTAAGCCATGTCTCCGCTATATCCTTTCTTTCAGGAGTGCTAGTTCTGCAAGGTTCGCAGAAGAGCTTCTGTAAAGTTTGGAAGGTAGGAGACGAGATACTGGCAGAAGTAAAGCTGTGAGTACCGGGCGTGAGTCGTGCTTCGGTAGCTCAGTTGGTAGAGCACTTGCCCGCGAAGGCAAAGGTCCCGAGTTCGAGTCTCGGTCGGGCACACAGTTTTAATCTGCCAGGAGCTTTCATATCAGCGCACACTCCGCTGCAGAGTGAAAATCTCATTCTTGAAACTGTGGTCCGGTCACAAGGCTTATTGTCATCCATAAAAATGCCATCGCTTTCAGGGAACATGAAGTCCATAAATGGCTGCAGATGGTCTCCAGGTCACCAGGGCGCAGTTCATTCCACGTGAACACATCCCACGGCCACCACCAACTCGCACAATGCCTTGTTGACAACTTATGTCCATCGCATCGTAGGGTCTGCGTCTCACTCGAACTCTACCATGAGCTCCTGTCAAGTGACATCGGGACTCATCTGACAAAGCCGCGGTTTTCCAGTCGTCTACAGTCCAATCGACGTGGTCATCAGCCCATGAGAGAGGCTCCAGGCGATGTTATGCAGTTAGCAAAGGCACGCCCTTCGGTCGTCTGCTGCCATAACACATTAACGCCAAACTTCACCTCACTGTCCTAATGGATACGTTCGTCGCACGTCCCTCATTGATTTCTACGATTATTTCACGCAGTGTTGCTCGTCTGTTAGCACTGACAATGCTACGCAAACGCCGCTGCCCTTCGTCTTTAAGTGAAGGGCCTCCGCCGCGAGAGATAATGCCCGATATTTGGCATTCTCGGCACACTCTTGATGTTGAGGATCTCGGAATACAGAACTTCTAACAATTTTCGGAACATCCTATGCATCTCCAAGTACCTTTCCTTGTACAAAGTCTGTTAATTCTCCGTTGTGCGGGCCTAATGATGTCAGTAACCGTTTCACATGAGTCACCTACTGCAGCCAACTCTATATGTGCATATCGCTATCCCATGACTTTTGTCACCTTAGTGTCTGTTTAGAAATGTTAGTAGCTCCCTACATTTAAAAAGTTGGCTTTCCGCGTAAAACTTATGCAGTACGGATCATGACGCCCCTAATAATCGGGACCCTTTAAAGATTAGGATATATGGCAACACTATTGGACTTTACCAAAAGTCGTGCTGCCAGACCATACAACCACCTTCCTCACAAGTCTCGTCCCGAAAAGGTTGCAACGAGCGGAAAACCATCGACACCATATCTCTTACAAAGCACAAATCTCCAACAGTAATCTGACTTTAATTCTTATCAAAATCTTATATAAAAGTCCACAACCAAGAACTTTAACCTTTGAAACAAAATTGTTCCCGTCTAACTAAACAGATCTCGACTACAACTCAATTAAGATGTTGTTAATAGTAAAGCCCTCATTTCCGTTTACAGCTACTGTAAAAACTCTCATCACTGTGTGCCTTTCGTCCTTCATAATCTCTAATACAAACTCATTCTCCAATCTCATTTCCATCTTTGCTATAATGAAGCGTTATGATCTACACAACTGCAGTCCAAATATCGCCGTCTAATGTGCCTTACATTCTACAACCATATAATCCACCATTGCAAAAAACTTCCCATTCGGGCCCATTTCAACATCAATCACCTTGTAGTTCCATAATAATGCCCTAATCTCCAGTATCTAATGATTTGTATTGCCCCCAGTCAGGTCTACGACATCTACTTCTGTAAATGTGAGACAAACCTCTATCCACCGAAAACTGGTTGTCTCCAGCCAAACCCCCCCCCCCCCCGACCCCATTCTTCGATACAAAACTCCACGTAGACAGCTACATAGCTACATGCATCGCGCTCTCACCGCTTAAGATACAATCTGTTTAGTCACTACAGCCCATTAGCAGCAGAACATCGACACTAAGACTTTACCACCGCATGAAGATCACGTGGCCCTAATTAAACAACTCACATTTCATTTCTGCTTTTGACATACTTATTCTCCTTTATTACAATATGTCTATAAAGTAACCACTGTGCTTGTGCTAATCAACGCCCAAGGGCAAGTAAAATGCGAAGGTGAGCTGAAAAGTAATGCCTCCGAAATTTTCTGCGAAAGATCTTAAAGCTTTCTAAATAAAACAAACGTTGTTGACATTCAGCATCTTTATTCTTCAGGCGTATACATTTATTTCTCAACATAGTCAACCTAGAGATGCACACATTTCTCCCAACAAGTGACCACTTCGTTGATACCTTCATTGTAGAATGTTCGCCTTTGTTGATACATCCGCAACCTCACCCCTGTTTGCACCGCTTCATCACTGTCAAAATGAAATCATTGAAGGTCCTTTTTTTTAAGTTTTCGAAACATATGGAAATCGAATGGGGCCGAGTCTGGGACTGTATTGGGGGTGATCGATGACACTAAACCCAAGGCATCGGATTGTTGCAGACCTCACAGAGCTCGTGTGTAGGTTGGTATTGTCGGGCTGAAGGAGAAGTGAGCTCCATGTGTGGACGAACTCTTCGAATTGAAAACTCAATTACTGAACGCTGTTTTTTACACATCGACACAGTTACGTTACACACTGCCATGTTACACGCTACAACTCGGAGCGATTGGGAAACAGAAGGATGCAAATGTGTGGACATCAAGAATAAAGTTGCAGAATGTTAATAACATTTGATTTATTTAAAAATCTTGGAAAAAATTTCACTGAAATAATACGGAGGCATCGCTTTTCAGCATGCCCTCGTACAAAAAAGAGAAAAGTAGGAGTCGACTGGCGATCGAGTGAACAACACTTACTGTGGAACCTTGTGGAAAATCTGTGTCTCACAATTGAGCATTGGTCTTATGACAATCAGACTGAGGTAACGTTCGGTTTCCACGAAGACTCTCCCTCTCACATTTTAACGCAGGCAGTCACGGAACTTCCTTTTTGTCTCTGTATTTGGTCTTCGGCGGATAAAGGCCATTTAGCCAGCTGAAAGATAATTTACATGCAGTAAAAGACATACGCTTATGATATGAGAGCATACAGATACAATTTAACAATGAGATTTAGAAGTCTGTCATTGATTGATATCTAAAACTCATTGTTAAATTCTATCTGTATGCTCTCATATCATAGGCGTATGTGTTTTACTGTATGTAAATTATTTATCTTTCAGAAAAAGACATACGCTTATGATATGAGGCCATACAGATAAAATTTAACAATGAGTTTTAGAAGTCTGTTATTGATTGACATGCGCCGGCCGGGGTGGCCGAGCGGTTCTAGGCTCTACAGGCTGGAACTGCGCGACCGCTACGGTCGCAGGTTCGAATCCTGCCTCGGGCATGGATGTGTGTGATGTCCTTAGGTTAGTTAGGTTTGAGTAGTTATAAGTTCTAGGGAACTGATGACCTCAGAAGTTAAGTCCCATAGTGCTCAGAGCTATTTGAACCATTTTATTTTGATTGACATGAATGTAAGAAGTGAACAGTAGATTTTGGTAATTTCAAGGTGTAGATTGAAGAATAGTATAATAACATTAACGATTAATATTGATGTTATGGCATAAATGTAAATAAACATGTAAGTTCACTTACAACAAAGGTTTCTGACATGATGTGTAAGTGTTGTTCACGGTTGTTTAACAGAGTCAGTTCTTTTGGCATCAACAAGGATGAAACTTGATGAGGACGCACATGTGTCTCATGAATGTTGACCTGCTTCAGACCGTCATACTATAATTTCTGTTGACAAAAATCTGGTATCTTTAAGAGGAACTGGAATCATTATTTGCACACTCCCAGAATAAGTTTGTACACAAGTGTCACTGCATGACGCCAAAAAATTCCACTAGGCCAACAACTTTCCAACAGTGACGTTGGTGCAAAGGGCTGCAGCAGGACCACTTTAGCGACATTCAGATTTCTAATTTTTCTCTTGACACTGGAATGCACTTATGATTTTGGTGTCACCCACATTTCAGTCACCTTTATATCCTCAGTACACCAGTAACGGGACACAAGTAAATAGTTTCCGAAAACGTGCTGAAAAATGAACAGCAACTTTGTTTACTGAAATTAGTATGTGATTAAATTAAGGTGCCTAGAGGCGAGAGTTCAAATTCTCACAAATTTGGCATCATGTACTAACTGCACACTAAAGGTATCTTTCAAAACATTTTGGAGAACCGCAAAGTGTAAAAAGGCCAGGGTGTCTTAGAGTGGAAGCATAATTTTGTCTGTCTTGTTATAATACCCAATAAGGATACTGGTCGCGAAATCATCTTTTATTTCCCACATCATACAACGTGTTTAGCTAACGATGTCTGTTGATAATAGGAAAGTAATTCAGAGAGATTAAACTTTGCTGTACACGCTAATTGTAGTACAGCTTTAGATCATTCAGATCATGTCTGTCATTGGTAAGAGTATCGCGCTATCATCTGCAATAAAAGTACGCTCATATATCGCACGCGAGTCTGCGGTTTCGAGTGCGCAAAAGATGTCTTCTCTAACACGGGGCTGTACAACTCGATGACCATGTAACTCTACCCTGCCTCAAGTGCTCGAGGTAGTGCGTCAAGGAAGCTAGGTCTGGCGCATACATACTTTCTTCAGATAGTCAGAGTCCCCTAACAATAAGATGAACCTGACGAAATACAGTGCTTGAAAAAAAATGCGACACTCTCAGGAACAAAGTCTTTTTGTTAACAAGTGAGGTGACAGGTAATTCATCAGTGTAGGTGTGTACAATAACAAAATCAGACCACATAAAACACATTTGTCGTAGTAAAGACTGCCCAAACAATTACATCAACACGCGATGTAACACCCTCTAGCGGCAGCGAAATCGTGGACTCTCGCATACAAGGAATCTGAATGGTACCGAGTGGCATCCTGCTATAGACTGTCCCGAGCATCGTGTGCTTTTTGGCACAATCCCTCGATGGTTCTTGCAGGCATCGAAGAACGAGTGGTTTCCCGCTTCATAATGTCCCATACGCTTTCAATTGGTGAGAGATCTGGTGATACAGCTGTCCAGGACAGTTCTTGGACACCACGAAGAGCACGTTGAGTTGCAGAAGCCTATGTGGTTGTGCATTGTTCTTCTGCTGAAAAAACAAGTTATCTTCCTGTCGACGAAATGGCAAGAGTTCTTGCATAACAGCCTGTGCAATGGAGAGTACACCCGTCATTTTACCCAGCAGGAATGCTGAGTCAGTCCGTGAGTTGTAACTGATGGCCCCCACCTAATGAAGCCTGTCTTTAGACCTGTGCATTGTGAGCCAATACACCCTGAAAGAGGCCTACACTATACACGTGTACGTCCATCACTCACATACTTGTAGAATCTATTCTCTCCACTGTCCAGACAACTCCTGCAGAGCATCAGAGTAGCCATGCTTGGAGCTGTCGTGGTGTCAATGGTAGACTGGCCAGAAGTATACAATATCTTAATTCTGAAGCAAGCAGACGGTTCTCAATTGTCCCTGATGACACATAAGGTGCAACATGTTCCCAGGTTTCGTCCCTGGATGATGTTCGGTCCAACAATGCAGTTCGCATAATGCGTCAATCTTGACTTGCGTCTGTACCAGGCATACGTTCGGGAGTCCGGTCTTCAGGTGTGCGAATGTTCCACAGACAACTGTTGAAAGCAGTGACTAATCAGCGATACACTGTGCCCAACATATGAATCAATCCGTCGATACGTCCATCCAGCGTCACACAGGTCCACAGTGCAACTCCACTGAAATGGCTGAAGTTAATTAACAGGAGTATGCGTTCCTCGGTGGGGCACGGTTGTACCCCACAATGAGAGTTGCGAACACTTCTAAAGTCAGCTCAGTTACCGCCAGCAGAGACAAAACGGAGGGTATACACGCAAGCCTCCTGAGCGACAAATGAATTACTAACACTACAACCCGTCTTTATGGACATATTATACCCTGCCTCTCTTGAACATACTCTTTGAGGGTGTTGCATTTTTTACGGTACTGCACTTTCATCAGGTGTTGACAGATGTGGAAATTACCGAACTATCAGTTTAATAAGTCACGGCTGCAAAATACTAACACGAATTCTTTACAGACGAATGGAAAAACTAGTAGAAGCCAACCTCGGGGAAGATCAGTTTGGATTCCGCATAAATGTTGGAACACGTGAGGCAATACTGACCCTACGACTTATCTTAGAAAATAGATTAAGGAAATGCAAACCTACGTTTCTAGCATTTGTAGACTTAGAGAAAGCTATTGACAATGTTGACTGGAATACTCTCTCAAATTCTGAAGGTGGCAGGGGTAAAATACTGGGAGCGAAAGGCTTAGAAACCAGATGGCAGTTATAAGAGTCGAGGGGTATGAAATGGAAGCAATGGTTGGGAAAGGAGTGAGACAGGGTTGTAGCCTTTCCCCGGTGTTACTCAATCTGTATATTGAGCAAGCAGTAAAAGAAACAAAAGAAATTTTGTAGTAGGAATTAAAATCCATGGAAAATAAATAACAACTTTGAGGTTCGCCGATGCCATTGTAATTCTGTCAGAGACAGCAAAGGACCTGAAAAAGCAGCTGAACGTAATGGATAGTGTCTTGAAAGGAGGATGTAAGATGAACATCAACAGAAGCAAGACGAGGATAATGGAATGTAGTCGAATTAAATCGGGTGATGCTGAGGGTATTAGATTAGAAAATGAGATGCATAAAGTAGTGAAGGAGTTTTGCTATTTGGGGAGCAAAATAACTGATGATTATCGAAGTAGAGAGGATATAAAATGTAGACTGGCAGTGACAAGGAAAGCGTTTCTGAAGAAGAGAAATTTAACATCGAGTATAGATTTAAGCGCCAGGAAGTCGTTTCTGAAACTTGTTGCCATGTATGGAAGTGAAACGTGGACAATAAATAGTTTGGAGACGAAGAGAATAGAAGCTTTTGAAATGTGGTGCTACAGAAGAACACTGATGATTAGATGGGTAGATCACAGAACTACTGAATGGAAATGGGGAGAAGAGAAATTTGTGGCACAACTTGACTAGAAGAAGGGATCGGATGGGAGGAAATATTCGGAGGCATCAAGGGATAACCAATTTAGTATTGGAGGGCAGCGCGGAGGGAAAAAATCGTAGAGGGAGACCAAGAGATGAATACACTAAACAGATTCAGAAGGATGTAGGTTGCAGTAGATAGATGAAGAAGCTTGCACAGAATAGAGTAGCATGGAGAGCTCCATCAAACCAGTCTCTGGACTGAAGACCACAACAACAACAAACGATCACAGATTCTTTCTTCTGTTCTCGTACATCAAAAAATATTAGTATATGGATTATTTTGTAACTGAAGCACTGCCATAAAAAAATTACGTTAGGTTTGCGTTCTTCGTAGGAATTCAGAAGAGAAATAAGGAAACATAAAAGCTTTTGATGTCCCGTCCACGTCAGAAGTCGTAGTAAGTAGTAAACTCACGAGTTGAAATGGTAGTAACACCGTTAAAAGGAACACTCGTCGCTTTGGAGCGCTGTAGAATGTCTGTAGCTCTTACCTGAAGATCATATGACCCACGCCATTGACTTTAATCATGGAAGCGAAATAGTGTCTACGTGCTAGTCGATTGTACGGGATTAGCGGAGTGACGTGGGTCACCTTGGAGATGTGACAGAAAGGCAGTAAGGAGCTATCATGTATGGAAGTGTCCTTTTTTTATTGTTGGTTATCCAGTGGGAAAACTGGTTTGATGTAGCTCTTCACGCTACTTCATCCTGTGCAAGCCTCTTCATCTCTAAATAAGTACTGTAAGCTTCATCTCTTGGTCCCACATGCTCGCTAATTGAACAGTGACCCGAATATATAGTAGAATAAATTTCCTTTATTTCACGTCTATGGTCACAAATTTTGTGTTACCAGACTACCAGTTTTGATCTATAATGCAGGTTACGATGGACATTAACAGTCCCTTTGACTACCTATTTCTTTAAATCTTCTACGTCTCCATAATATGTTGTGGACATTTATGTCTTCCAAGATGATAACAACCGTATTCACAACTGTACGCTTACGTTTCTAGTTTGATGAACCTTCGGACCACCTACCGCACTTCTACTGATCCGTTGCATCACCCGAGCTTATTCCCATGAAATATGTTTGCGTGAAACATAGCAGCCAACTTTCCTACAATTGGTGGTTCTGCACGATGCAACAATGGTTTCAACTAGATGCGGCATACCTGAAAAAATTGTGGATTCTCTTCTTCGCTGAAGTGAGGTCATTATCACGGCTAGATGTGGTATCACAGGGTATTAGCGTGGTAGCTCCTGGGGGTACTTACGACCACAATTGTGGGAGAATGATCAATGCAAAGGGCCGTGGAATATTAGTGACTAATCTCAGTCCTCACCTCGAAACGTTGAAGGAAAAATGGTAGGATAGCAGATGACGTTTTGAATTCTGATCCAAAAACAGAATTCGTTTATTTGTTCTGGAAGTTCCCATCTGAACAGAAGGATACTGTACTTTGTCCACTGCTCTTTGTAGCCATTGTGCTAGAGAATTGTAGCACTCAAGGTCTGTTCGGAACCTTTTCCTACTGACGATGTTCTCGTAGACCCGTGTCTTAAAATTTACTTTCTTGCTGGTATTTGTGCATGTAGAAGATTCATGTGAAGTTGCAAATCCATTCCATAACGCTAGTTTACCACATAATTCTCTTCGTCCTACGGTATGGACTATTTTATTTTTAACTGTAATCCTCCTCTCTTTCATTCCAATGCTATTCACCACACATCACTATTTAACAAGTCGGTGTAGCTTCATTAAAGATACTGATTGATGTGACATGTTTCCCTGAAACTGAATGCTGAATTTGTAAGGTTTTCGCACAGACAGCCTGCTTTCTGGAAGTTAACGTTCTCATTCACACTGAAGAGTAAGCTATCCTCAGTTGTACCATTTCTCTTACCTTAACTACTGTAGTCAGTCATAAGAGGAGGACCAGTTTTACCTGTACTCTTGCCAACTATGTCCTCACTATGACTTTGGACGATAATGGCCAACATGGCCAATATAAAATAGGTAACAGAAACTACTAAGATATATTTCTTCCCTGTCATATGGAGTTCGCGTATATCTTGAAGCACTGAAAGTTATTCAGTAGGAGGGATATCTGAACCCCAGTTTAGGTTCTTTAGACAAATTCCCTATACTTCCTTCAATGAAGATGTTATCTACTGGTGCCTCTGGCCCAGAGCAGCTGATCTAGTATTCGTTACTAACAACTTCACTGTCGATAAGGAGTTAAACCCTAACTTTTCGTTCTTTTTGTGTTCTTCTTATGCAACTTCGACACCAATTGCTGGCAAACCTGTGTTTGTTGGGCCATGTTCGCCCCCTGTAAGTTAGTAATCGTATTTTCATTGACAAACATAAGATATAAGTAGCCGCTAATGGCGGATGTTAGGCTGTGAGGATTTGTAGAGCACGTACTGACGAAATGCAAAGGTCACGTGTTGGACTCCAAGTCCGGCATACAGTTTGCCAGGAAGTCCCATGAGGTGTATAAGTACGTACTTATAATTTTCTTCCAGAGTAATGAACCTGCCTTCGTTCTTCCTTAGACGATAAAGCTAAAAGGTTATACCATTAAAATTGTATCCCCTGGCGTATTAAATGTTGAAGGCTGTATCCTGTGGTATTCCTGATGACTTTAGTGCCTTAAGCATATGTTGCCGCGTGTCAGGCATTGAACTAAAGAGTTTTCCTTCTGTTTCTGCTCTTTAACATGCCGCTGTCGTTTGTTACTAATGATTTATTTCTCAATTTTCTTTATTTCGTCCACGACTGTCGCAGTGTTCCAACTGGTTAATTTGAACTGTGACACCCTGCTAGATACAGGCAACAGTATTCTGTCTTGAGAATGCTCAGTAGACCTCCTCCTCGTATCAGCGCTTAAATGTCTTGCTGGCGTGTAAGTATTTCATATGGGTTGTCACAGAGTATAGATTATTTCGATAGCTATTTGTTTTTCTATCATCATGTCGACTGTAGGTTTTTTACTTGTAGATGTAGACCTGAAGATGTCATCTGGCAACATGAAACCAGTCGTGTTCCAGTAACAGTTCATTTATAGCATCGAGTTTATTAATTAAATGTCGGCTGTAAGTGTTACTAAAAACTGTGCTAATTTAAACTGGTCAGTCGCATATGACAGCGGACATCACAGTTGGAAAGAGAACCATAAGTCGCTTCTGAGAAGCAGACCTAAATATCGACTTCAACAATATTATAAGACAGTCTGTTGTCATTTATCGTTAGTGCACTTGTGCAACAATGCTGGCTTATTTATTTATGAACACTCTTTCATTTATAATTATTGTAAATGATCTAAATGCGAGAGAATGATTATAACATTTCTTTATTTAAATATAGTTGTAATATATTAATTTAGTTTGTAAAGTGATCTAGCTTAGTCACATTATATCTGTGGAACTTAAGGCTGTTGAATTTTTGCTGGGGACGGTATTCAGCTAATGGAAGAGCAGAGCAGTACAGGAGCCAATGGAGACTGGGACTTTTCGAATGAAGAATTCAAGGGAGCTATTCGGGACTCTTGAATATTCGTTCTGCAAGAAGGCAGACGTGACTGTGGTATCGGGTGATAATATACGAATGAGTATGTGATAGATTCTGGGCTATGAACGGGTGCTATAAGACTTTAAACTTTTGTCTGTTTTATGTTTGTACTTGAAGGAGGCAGAATTGCATCTGGTAACGAGTCTCATTCGATCGTGAATATGATTAATACTGGGTGGTGAATGGCTGCTATCATACTTTAACTTCTGCATGGACATTATATTTCGAGTGGTCTGAATGTGCTCCATCGCAGGACTGGTAACTCTTTCCACTTGTGTTACGGAGGTGAGGACAGGCAGAGTATGAGTTTCTTCTCGCCCTCTCGCATGTGCTAGTTTGTAAATCATCATTTTTAAAGCTCAACTGTTGTGATCTATTGATATTTCGTGTATTGTGGTCACGAAATGGACTTAGTTTTCGGATCTTTGATTACTATTTACTTTGGAAATTGCTAACATTCTAGTAACGGTCAGAACGTAGCTTTACGACATTTGATCAGAGTCTTTTCCGTCTGTATTTTAACTGAAAATCGTAGGACCATGTCCCGTTTATTTGAGATGTGCTTTTTTGAATAAACATTAATAAAATAATCCTCTATTCCTCCATATCATTTACAGACCTAAGAATAGAACCATTGTTACTAAATTATTCGTTTAGCTTTCATACTGTATTTCTGTGTATTTTATTAACTCTCAATCCTAGCCACTGCATAGACTATTTGACTAGAGGATCACAGATTACTATTTTCCGCGAATTAGCTGCAGAACATGAAAGCAGACGTGCTTGGCTCGATCCCATGACTACATCGAGTTATTCTTTTAAACACAGCTCTACATAGTCCAAGACACAACTGGTTTGTGTGTATGGGATACTGTTTGGAAAAGCTGCTACACAAGCAGCATGCGTTACATAGCGTCGCCACCATAACATATTGTACCTTGTGTACGTTGTCCCTCCGAAACCAACTAGCTACAGCAAAATATTGTATTGTTATGTCACCGGAACATATTCCAGAATGACAAGGAGAGCCTCTGCCAATGTAGCACTGTATTCTTCCGTCATCCTTAGATGAAGCCCTCACTGCACACGTCTTAGGGTGGCCGTGTGCCATACCAGGCGGAGCCGGTGAGCACGAGCACTTGCTGCCACACACAGTGACAATCGGCACTGAATTGTGGTACAGTTTAACAGGCTCCAGGAATGAACTGACAATGAAGGCGCTGCCAATTTTGTGAATGATTTTGACAGTATTTAGGTAGACCATGCTTACATGAGCTGAGAAGTTTCTGCTGTTGTCGAGGAAAACTCCTAAATACCTACATACAGCACATCTCGTAATTTGGCAGTTATGTAATCTCGAAGTTTGGTTCCTGTTTAGAGATAGTTGGACCTTGTGCAACATTTATATGGTTTTATTTGCATCTATTGTTAATTTGTTGCTTCTGCGCCATCTTTTCACCCTTTCATCTTTGAGGCCATGTAGTTTATATTTTCTTCGTGCTTGTGTCTGCAATCTCCAGAGAACAGCACCAAAGTATGATCAGTGAAAACCACAACTTCATCAGTCCCACCCAGCTATTCCAGTGACTGCTCCATTGTTAGATCCCAAAATATTACGCCATATATCGACCATGTAGACAGACGTTCGTAATCTATTCTATTACTTTCTGTAGCGCTGCAAGTCATTAAACAGTGCGACCCTCATAGCTATCCATAAATCTCAAATAAAGGCGCTTTTGGATCCAAAGACTTTTTATACGATTGAACATCGCATTTCATCACGAAGTATTGAATTTTTCTGCGATGCCAATCATAACTGCAGCGCTGTTTTTATTTATTTATTTATTCCTGTCTACAATTTGGAGAACCTGATTAATGGTGTTATCTATCGATTTCCCTTCGTGGAAGCGACACAGACATATGCTGAGACCCTGGATATCTCTGCGCTCTATGCTCTGGCATTAACTATCAAAAGAGACAGTATGCTCTAACTAGAATAACAATGGGTCACTGTTGGAACCCCCCAACTACTAGAAATACGTGAGTCTAACACTGTCTACGGACATGAAATGGAATGTTCACATATGTTCAGTTATGGGTAAGAGGTATACAGAGAAGCGCAGCATAAATAGTCACCGATTTTTTGACCCAGTCAAGACCTGGCTTTAAATGACGACCCTGCGAATATAGTGCCGCTTTCTACATATTCCTGTCACAGTGATCCTGAGGTCAAGGTTAATTACAGCACACACAGAGGCATTATCTGTGTTCCGTATCTGAATGGTATGGGGAAAAGCCCTAAATTGGGACAAACCCTCTGCCACACACTTCACAGTTATTTGTGGAGTATAGATTTAGATGTAGGAAGAGAAAAGCTGATACCTGCAACCAGAAGCAATGGGTAATGCTTGTGAAACACAGCGCCCATACTTAGCACCAAAGCTGGAGAGAGGGCACATATGACCACCCCAAGCTGAGACAAAGATGGTAGAGATAGCAAAGACGACCTCTGGCCAACATAAAGGCATGAACACAAATACTGTCCTTGGCATGACCTATGGACATTGACAGACGTGTCTGCTTTCGTCTATTACCATATAAAGTTGGCATATTACGCTATGTGTCACAGTTACCTGCAAAAATTTCAGGGTCTACCCAGTCACTTAATAATATATCATTGCTTTCATACACAAGCGGGATGCAAGGACACAAATAATAGAGAGGCATAGTAGCTCCTCTCTCTTAAAAAGGCAGGCTGGTGACCTATGCCAAACTAAAGGTAATGCACATGTTGCGAGCCTTTCTGTTATGGAACGATTCTAACGAGGCCATTTCAGTGCATAATTCTGTCTGAAGTCTAACTTGAAACTAGTTATATCCGAAAATAACCGTTGATAGGATGCAGCTGCCACTGGTTATATTACTTTTTCGTTCTCCACATATCTGTAAATTCAAGCAGTCGTGCTTTCTTGCCATATCACAGAAAAAATGTTGTCAATGTTCTAGGACAGGGTAGTCAATATGATGGCAGCCAAGAAGTGGACAGTAGAGGAGGTATTCAAGTGGACTCCTGTACGCTTCGCAGAGGAGACTGGCTCCTGGGAATGGATCGAGAAAATGCTGCAAAGTGGTATGTCTGCAAAGGATCTCACTGTCACCACGAGAAGGCTGTCCATCGCAGAGACTGGGGCTTCCCTGATGCGCGAGGCCTGCAGTGCGGGCCACCTGCAGCTACTGAGGCTGGCGTTGTCGGTGGACGCGAAGCTGGCATCGGCGCGTCTGGACGGGTGTGGGTCGACGCCGCTGCACGTGGCTGCAGCCAACAGGCGCGACGCGGCGGTACGGCTGTTGCTGGAGGCGGGCGCCGACTGCGACGTGAGAGACGGCCGCGGCCGCACGCCCCTCCACGCCGCCGCCGCCAGTGGCAGCGTCCACGCCCTCCGGCTGCTGCTGGAAGCCGGCGGCGACCCGGAGAGCCGGGACTCTGAAGGAAACACGGCGGTGCACCTCGCCTGCGAAGAAGGCCACACGAGCGTCCTGATGGTGCTGTACAAGAGGGGCGTCTCCCGCAGTCTAGTCAAGATGCAGCTGCTCTTGTCGGGCGAAAGTGGCAACGTAGAGGGAGTACGACTCGCGCTGAAGCATACGTCTAGCTGGGGCGGCGCGTGGAGCGAGCTGCACACCGTGGCCATCAAGGGTAGTGGCACGGCAGTGAGGACTCTACTGGCTGCAGGCTTGGACCCGAACGCCCGCGACGCCAACGGCGACACCCCGCTGCACGCCGTGGCGGCCGCGGGCTGCCCGGGGGCGGCGGAGGCGCTGGTGGAGGCCGGCGCAGACGTGGACGCGGCCGACTCCAGCGGCTCGACGCCGCTGCACTACGCGGTGCGCGTTGGAAACCTGGGGGTGGCGCGCGTGCTGCTGGCCGCGGGCGCCGACGTGGAGGCTCGCGACGCCGAGGGCGACACGCCGCTGCTGCGCGCCGCCGCCAGGGGCTGCGCCGACGCCGTGGCCGCACTCGTCGCCGCCGGTGCCAGGACCGACGCCGCAGACGCCGCCGGCAGGACCGCCGCCCAGGTGGCCAGGCTGCTAGGCCACAGCGGGCTCATCAGCGGCCTGCTGGACCGCGTACACAACAGCCACATGGCAGAAGGAATACCCGTTGCGGCGATTCCGCGTTAAGCAGGTCTGCGTAGTCCCTTAGGAGGGCAAATTGTTACGATTCTATTATACATATTCCTAGCTACAGAGGCGTTTCACTTAGTGCAGTCTTTAAATCTGTCATGCGGCAAATAAATACGCTAAAAAATTTTACTAATGGGGCGAAATCGGTAGACGTTATGTTGTCTACTGACACGGAAATAGCATAATTACAATTTCAGAATAACTGAGCATATCAATAACACGCCGATCCATATCTGGTTCTTTTGCAAACAGTTATACAGCTTTTTATTGGATTGATACAGTTGCTGTATGTCCTCCTGAGGGTCATCGAGCCAAATTCTGTCCAACTAGCGCCTTACATCGTCAATATCCCGAGCTGGTTTAGCGCCCTCACCATAAGGCTTCAAACGTTCACAACTTGGTAAATGTGACCCTAGGACGGTTTGCATGAAGGGCAACAGAATAGGGCGTACAATGTCGTGGACTCACTGCTGTGCTCTAACCGTGTCACAGATGTCAGCCAAAGGAGTATTGCTATGGAAATGGAAATGCCATGTGGCTAGGGCCTACAGTCAGGTAGACCAGTCGCCTGGTGCAAATCTTACAAGTTGACGCCACTTCGGCGAGTTCCAAGTAGATGGGGATGAAATGATGATGAGAAGCACAACACAACAACCAGTCCCTGAGGGGAGAAAATCTCGGACACAGCCGGGAATAGAACCTGGGCCATTACGTATGACATTCTGTGGTGCTGACCACTCAGCTACCGGGGCCGGAGAGTCTTGCTAAAGAAAAAAAATTAGGCACCCCAGGCCATCACTTCTGGTCGTTGAGCTGTATGGCGTGCGACAGTAACGTGGTATCCCATCGTTGTCTGGGACGTCTTCAAACATGTCATCGGCCTGAAATCTTATTGAATGGAGTGGAATTGTCTTCAGTGATGAGAAACACTTAAAACTGCAGCCCAATAACCAATAAAGATGTGTATGGAGATGCCTCAGAGTGTGGTGGAATACCGACTTCACTGTCGCCTTTCATATGGCCTCGCAACCATTTCTTTTCATAGCAGGACCCCTTTGGTTGTCATCTGCAGTACACTCACAGCACAGCAGTACGTCAACGATGTTGTACGTCCCGTTTTGTCGCCTTTCATGGCAAGCCGTTCTGGGCTTATATTTCAGCAAGATACGCTTGGCCACACCCTATGTTGCCCAGCAACATCGCCAGATCTCTCTCTAACTGAGAAAATCTGTAGCAATATGGGTAGGACCCACCAGCCAACTCGGAATTTTGACGGTCTAATACTCCAGTTGGATAGAATTTGGCACGATATCCCTTAAAAGCAAACCCAACAACCCTATCAATCAAGGCAAGGCCGAATAACTGCTCGCATAAGGACCAGAGATGACCAACGCGCCATTGACACCCTCGTTTTGTGTAGTTCTTTCTCTTGAATAGATCATCCAGCTTTTCTGACATTGTTGTCATTTGTTTTTCTCTACATGTACATCAAATCTACCGATTTCCGTCAGATTCTAATAATTCCTTCGGGGTTCGTCGTTTCGTTTCCTTTCTTTTCTTTTAATATTGTGTGGTGATAAACTTTAGCAGTGAAATGAAACAGGGAAACTAAATAATAAGTCTGATAAAGAAGTTAAAGATTCGAAACCAGTTAGAGTAAAATTCGTGAGCTCGATGGAAAATGAGTACTACGAAAAAGTGGAATGATATAAAAATGTATCAGAAGAATTGGAAACTATACTGGAACAAATAGAATAGAGAACAGAAGTTCAAAATAGAATCTCTGATATTGGCATTGGAAGAAAAAAATTTTCATATGTTGGCAGCAGTGTGATGCTTGTCAGATTGCGATGAACGGGCTCTAGTTGAAATTATACAAAATTTTTGGCATGTAGTGACCTAAGAAAAACACTCTGGATAGGGAAGATCACGAGCTGAGCTCATGAACCTAATCGAAAATTGGAGGAGGACTTTTAATGGTAGAGACCATATGTGATAACAGGGAACTCAAAAAAATCATCAGGAGTTTTCGTCCACTGCCAGATTAAGGATCCATTCAGGATTCCATATATTTCCATATATATATATATATATATATATATAATCTTCTGTTTTACAACATATCCCATTGTGGCATGGCTGGATTTTTAACGGGATTTGCCCTTTGGTATCATGTCATCATCTACGTAGTTTCTTGTCATGTGGAATCTAATAAGGATATGGAGCCTACTATCTGTTATTAGGTTAATGTCCATTTCCAATTTAATTTCATACTACACCACACATACATTTTCCGTATCTATGTATTTGCCCTTCTTTTACTGGTTAAGCTGGTACAATTATTAAGCGATTGGACGTATTCAGAAGTGATGTCCTTCAAATCATGATTTAGGTTTGCCATGAGTTCCATTACGTCATTTACATCGACTTCTCATGTAGTCTGTTCAGTATAGTCAAGCAGTGTCGTTACACATTTGCCTGCACTTGATATGGTTGTGCATCTTTAATAAAACTATTGTTGACAGCACAGCAAAATTCCATTTTGTGTCACCTTCTTTGTTCTCATTGCTTCTAACATACTACTTTCCTTTTTTAATTTGGACAACTGTCCAGTTTTAGAGAGTTTGGATTCACTGACAATTCATGTTTAATTATAATACTCTGTTTATCGAATGAAATAAAAAACATACTTTCCTGTTTATTTCTTTCAGTCCGCTAATTGGTTCATTTGGTACATATACTTGTATTCAAGACCTGTTTGCTGTTCGCTTTTTGTTAATATATGCTTTTTTCGGTCTGTGGTCTTACTGTAGTCTATTTTCAGTCCTGCTTTAATATTTGGCACATAGCTATCTCACACGTCTTATTAAAGTTCATTTGGTAAGTAACTAAAATAACTTCAGTCACAAAGCAAAGGAGTTTCAGAGGAATTTCTTTGATTTAGAATTCTTATCGTGCTAAGCTACACAGCAAATAGTTTTGGCGAAGGGATTTCTCTAACTCATGCTTCAATTATTATATTTCTACATCTATTACGTTACTGAACTGAAGTTATGGTCTTTCTAGTCATTTTCATTAATAAACTGTCAGCTGCTATCACTATCCCAAAGAAAGCAATAAGTTTGGTCCTAAGGAGTTCGTGTAACGGTTCAACGAAAAAGTACGAAATTATCTAAGAAAATCAATTCAATGGAACAACCTTTGTCAGTAGGAACCAGAGAGTTTGACCCACACTGACTTCCATGTATTTGTCGAAATATGAAAGTAATCTTCAACGAGTCAGCTTTTGCACTTATCGTTACGTATCAGAAAGTAGTTAGGAAGCAAAACATATTTGTAAAGCTTTTCAAAGCTACCATGTCCATGATTTCCTCCATGGAAGACTAGACGGTTTACAAGAAAAGATATTTGTGAACTAACTGAAACATATTATTTCATCATTTTTATTGACTTAACTGTGGGTTCTTGGTGAACATACTGATTATTACACAAGAAAAGATAACTTTTGACGAAATTACACTGCTTTTTCGTTTCACTGAACACAAGTCTCTTGTTGTAAGTCAATTTCATTGTGATAGTGGGGTCTGAAACCGAGGTCGCGTGAAATAAAAAGTTATGAAACGTAGGTAAAAGAGAGATGGTTATGTTACATAATATTTTGCGTGAAGTGATGACCTACTAAGGAAGTTGCCTGTCCATTTAACACACTGGGCGCAGCTGGGAAGACGGGGATTTTAACCATGTCTAAGAAATATTCTTCAGCCACACTGGAAACTATTTTTTTGGAAGTCTGGTTTGACTGTTAGTCACATTTCCAAACCAGTTTGGATAAATTCCGATATCATGACTCATTTAGTTCTAAGTCAGATACTGGAACTTGTTGCCATAGATATAGTACAAATTACGTTTCTTCTAACTTCGGTTCATGTGACGATTTGGTGACGAAGAGAGCATCTCGTCACAGAAACATATTGTAGTTCAAAATCTAGGATGAACAAATGTACATGAGAGGCGAGTACCTAAAGCAGTTATAAATACCAAAAGTAAAAGGAACGAATTTCTAAGATTCTGTTTCAGGAGTGAGACAAGTGAAGAGATGCACTATGGATATAATAAAATAAGTGAAAATGTTACATTGA
Organism: Schistocerca gregaria; assembly: GCF_023897955.1. Taxonomy (NCBI): domain Eukaryota; kingdom Metazoa; phylum Arthropoda; class Insecta; order Orthoptera; family Acrididae; genus Schistocerca; species Schistocerca gregaria. Next base: position 512,619,197 of record NC_064921.1, on the reverse strand, counting down.
TCGTTTTATGACTTAATTGTAATCGGTAACTACTTGGACCATGTCACTATCATTTGTTGAGTACTAACAAGAAAAGTCTATAGTATGAAACCCGCAGAAATAGATCTAACGGTTTAAGACCTTTCCAACAACATAACTGGAACCTGTTCCTTACAGCTTTCATGCTAACTTGAATATTTAAATTTCAGCAGCTGCAGCTGAAGAAATGATAAAATGAATTTAAATTACAATAAGTAAATATGTAAGATTATAACAAAATGTAAATTACGAAGTAATTAAAGTCATAGATAATCTTATTTCCAATTTTATTGTTCTCTTATTTCCTGTTACACTTCACTTTCTTCCTCTATTGGCACACAGCTGAACACTAGTATGGCTCCATACACTGTTACAGACGGTTAACACTTCTTATCTTGCTTTAACCGAACTGTGGCAGCTCGAAGATGTGTGCCTCCATCAAGTTTAGCCAAATCAAGTGAACAGCTATGCTATTTTAAGAGTATCACACAAAATACACACTTCTGTAGAGAAAAACTTGCAGTAAACTTTTGTCAAAACAAGCATTCGAAGTTAATTCCCCCTTTACCAAGTATTCTTCATGTATTTACTAATTATTTACCCAGAATTTCGCGTATCTCGTCCTCTACAAGTTATCAGAACTTTCTTCAAGGCCTTTGTGATGCACCGCTAAAAGACGATATTCTTTCTCTTGCACAGTATTAGGGTTTCTGCCAACCAACAAAATTTTCGGTCTTGTTCCAATAAAGTAATTTTTTCGCGGTCTCTTCGTTATTGTGTACATTGGTTTCGCAACAATGACTGGAAGAGGTGACCATCCTCATCAAAGAAAATCACACACACATGTAATCTTTGGTCATGTATGCATGCATACATACATATGCATATACATACACTTTAGAATTGCTTGTCTCCTATTACTAGTCCGAAATTACTGTGAAAGCAAAAGTGGCTCAATAGATAGGCATCGAGTTCTCACATACTGCAATAGTTACTGAAGAAAGATTTATAGCAACCACTTACTATTTAACTTAAGAGATTTGTGACCCTCAATTGTTTCATCATGTTTTCACATCCATATTTGGAAGATACATATGCAGTTCAACACTACATGAGTATATAATATCCCCGCCATCGTTTACCACTTAACTCTCCTTTTTCGTACTATAGTGTACGAGTATACACAGTTTTTATAAGAAACCAGTGTATTCAGACTTTCCACAAATGATACACGTCTGAAGTATAGCACAACCAACGAAATTCAATTTTTGTAAATATAAGAAAATCCGTTTAAAGATAAGAGACATTTTATGTAACAGTGCTTAGGGAACACCGACTTAAGTTTTTATGTTCTCAGTGCAAGCAGCGCAGTAGTTGCAGAAGACACTGTGTGTGAAATATGCGGCTTTACTTACAATATCAACAGCCCAGTATGAGAGAACTGAAGTGCAATGTATAGTGAGAACTGTTAGTGAAGCCACATACATATCAGCTGATGAGGCAAGCTCTTACAGGGCAAAAAGTAACATACCTGAGTCGTAAAGAAGACGAAGAATACACTTTACTTTTCCCATATGAACTAGTATATCACAAACAACATACTATCCAAAATTATCACATTACTCTTTGTATATTCTTCGTGTTTTAATTTGTAGTATGTAATCTAATATAACACTTGTTGGACTGCTGTTCACTGCGTTTTTAAGTTTGATCAACGTGGCATTTGTTGTGCGTCAGATTCTTACCCAAAAGACTACCGTTTTCTTTCCTTTAATGTTACATGTACCAAACTCAACCAAACAAAGAGGTGGGCTTATGAATATATTATTCAACGTGCAAGGCTAATTCATTTAGCAACTGGGGCACAGTACAAGAATAGAAAAATGTTAAAATAGCAATGTATTGCACACATTAGAGAAATTATACATTGCAGGACGCACAGAAACGAAATATTGTCACAGGTCCAGTGAGATTGTGTAAAATCTGTTATAAGAGCTTTCGCAAATTGATGTAAATAGTTAAAAGCTTGTGCACTGCAATAAAGATTAAATGTATTAAAATTTCCATCGCGAATTTCTACACACATCAAAAAAATATTTCCATCACCCTGGTTCCGAGTGTTCCGGAACCTGTACACAAAATTGGAATAGAGATCAACATAAACATCATTTCCGCCCTACTTATTTGCTAATGCAAACCACACATTGCATGTTGTACCACAATACAGCGAGACCTTCAGATATGTGATCAGATTGCTGTACACACTGGTAGCGCTAATACCCAGTAGCACGTCCTCTTGCAATGATACATGCCTGTATAGGTCGTGGCATACTACCCACAAGTTCATCAAGACACTGTTGGTCCAGACTGTCCCACTCCTCAACGGCTATTCGGCGTAGATCCCTCAGATTGGTTGGTGGGTCACGTCGTCAAAAATGGCTCTGAGCACTATAGGACTCAACTGCTGTGGTCATCAGTCCCCTAGAACTTAGAACTACTTAAACCTAACTAACCTAAGGACATCACACACATCCATGCCCGAGGCAGGATTCGAACCTGCGACCGTAGCAGTCGCACGGTTCCGGACTGCGCGCCTAGAACAGCGAGACCACCGCGGCCGGCGTAACGTCGTCCACAAACAAACCTTGTCAATCTATCCCAGGTATGTACGATAGGGTTCATGCCTGGAGAACATCCTGCCCACTCTAGTCGAGCGATTTCGCTATCCTGAAGGAATTCATTCACAAGATGTGCATGATGAGAGCTCGAATTGTTGTCCATGAATGCGTCGCCAATACGGTTGCACTGTCAATCGAAGGAGGGCATTCACGTATCGTACAGCCGTTACGGCCCCTTCCATGACCACCAGCAGCGTACGTCGGCCCCACATAATGCTCCCCCAAAACAGCAGGGAACCTGCACCTTTCTGCACTCGCTGCACAGTGTGTCTTAAGCGTTCAGCCTGACCGGGTTGCCTCCAAACACGTCTTCGACGATAGTCTGGTTGAAGGCGTATGTGATACTCATCTATGAAGAGAATGTGATGCCAATCCTGAGCATTTCATTAGGCATGTTGTTGAGCCCATTTGTACCGCACTGCATGGTGTCGTGGTTGATGGACCTCGCCATGGACGTCGGGTGTGAAGCTGCGCATCATGCAGCCTATTGTGCACAGTTTGAGTTTAACACGACGTCCTGTAGCTGCACAAAAAACATTATTCAACATGGCGGCGTTGCTGTCAGGGTTCATCCGAGCCATAATCCGTACTTAGAGGTCATCCACTGCAGTACTAGCCCTTGGGCAGCTGTCATCGACAGTTGCTGTCTCTCTGTATCTCCTCCATGTCCGAACAACATCACTTTGGTTCACGCCGAGATGCCTGGACACTTCCCTTGTTGAGAGCCCTTCCTGGCACGAAGTAACCATGCGGACTCGATCGAACCGCGGTATTGACCTTCTAGGCATGGTTGAACTGCAGACAACACGAGCTGAGTACCTCCTTCCTGGTGGAATGACTGGAACTGATTGGCTGTCGGACTCCCTCCGTCTAACAGGCGCTGCTCATCCGTGGTTGTTTACATCTTCTGGCGGGTTTAGTGACGTCTCTGAACAGTCGGAGGGACTGTGTCTGTGATGCAATATCCCAACATATACAGTCAACGTCTGTCTTCTAGGATGACGCAAAACGTTTTTCGATGTGTGTATGGTAAAATTTCATATCTTGTTTCGTAATTCGAACTTATCAGCTTGTTGTGTCAGCTGTACACGACATGACTTCTGTTTCTTACCTTGTTCTTCCGTTATGCACAAGTTATATGCAATCTTCTTGGTTGGTGATCTGTGTCATATGATGTAGTTCCAATAATTATCGATATTAAAATGTTTCCTTGTGTTGCATGTTTTCAACTGACATAATTATCTGGGTCACTTCGCATTTCGGAGAAATTACCAGACGCAAATGTGTGTGAGAGATAACCGACGATCTGTTGATGTGCTCTGGCTCATGGATAAAACTATATGTGTCTTTGTGCTAACCCTCTTCTATTATCTCAGTACACGTTCTCTGTGTGTACAGTTGTCCAACGTTTTTCTCACGTTTTTTAAGAAAAGAATTGTGTCGCAGATTGCGGCGCGGCACGCTACTTTTTACCGCCCTGCCTGTGTCCAGCAATGTTCATTTTTCTAGCTAAAAGCTGTAGTGGAAAATCCTAGACCACTACTGTTTATTACTGTTTATTACTGTTTATTATTATACATACATACAATTGTCCGGTGAACGGGATGTGACTAGCTACTTAAATAACAGTTTTAACTTGGCAATGTAAATTTTCAGGTGTATTTTTACGATAAAGATCACAGTTAATACTGCCAACTCCGTACTAAGTGGCAACACAATTTAATGTTCACCCGCACACCAGAATCACACACATAGCCAGTTTAAGGTATTTACATCCGTTACCGAAGTTAATAGAGTTCACCGGATCGTTAGTTACGAAAATGCTCGCTCAAATGTTGTGCACTCTGCTTCACACGTAATACCTGTTCCAGTCTTAGATCGCACAACACGCCACGTGGTTTTAACTAACAGTCAAAAGCAATAATTTTGATATTCCGTCCGAAATTCCACACGACTTCCACTATACCGTTCACTTAAATACACTTTGTACTACTTCGGGAAATCGTAATTAGCATTTTTCCGCGATTTTACAGTACTATCGTCGGAGATGCTTTCCATGAGATGTTACTAGTTCGAACCCTCTGCCCCGACCCCCCTAGATCAAACCAAAGGCTTTATTCCCAGCCTAGATTGGTGCGAGCCTGCATTTTTCTGATTGGCTGATACCACAAACAGCAAATCAGGTTGCAGTATTTTCCCACGCTAATCCGCGCTTTTCTTCAATGATCAATCATAGTAAAACATTTCTTTCTATGGCAATTGCTAAATAAATTTAGAAAAGTATCAAATGTAAAGCTACCCCTTCTGAAATTACCGATTAATTTGTGTTCTACTCACGATTTATTGGTACCGTAAACTGACTGCACATTTAACTATAGTAAATCCCTTGTATAGTTTACCTGGTACTTCGTGAATAAACAAAACAATTTTCATTTACTTCTGTTCTTCTTCACTCATACAACACTCACACTGCTAATTACTACACATATAAAACAATTAAAATATTAATCAAACATAACTTTACAACATTGTTTTGACTACGACTGCCAGCATTGTCCGTCAATTGCTGGTCTCTGCCGCCTACTAGTACAACTACGTGCAGCTCTGTAACTCAGGTCCTTGTCAGCTGGTGACATTTCTCGATGACTCATGCCTATAACGATATCGTCCTAACAAGTGAAGGAGCGATGCGAAGGCGCTACGCCTCAAGATGCTAAATATCTCTCTCTGAAGATATTTTATAGGATGGAGACAATGATACCCAAACAAGTGAACATGGTACAGATTAATATGTGGATCCGACTTTAAGATAGAAAACTGTCAAGAGTGGTACTGAGGATGTCTGAATAGACTAATGACGGAAGAAACTGGTTTGTGATATGAGAAGATGAAGACTTTAAAATGTCATTTACCCTACATCATGCGTTGCAGACTCCTCCAAAGTAGAGAAGACTGTAGAACAAATAATTCTTTAATTCTTTTTTCTCGTAATTTAGATAGTAAACTAATCAATAGTGCTCTTATGAACACGTTTTCTTCTTCCTACGGCCCATGGCTACACTCGGCTTTGTCACGTCTCACTCAATACAGCTTTGCTGTCCACTTAGCTCTCCATTCCTCTTTACTGCACTCTATTGTGGCGGGTACGGTCTTCCTGTGATCAGTCACTTGTCACCCTGCCCCTGTCGTTCTCTTTGCGTACCTTAGCTACTGTATTCCCAGTGGCTTACTGATTTCATCTCTTGCTGCATCATAAATCCCGTAATTAAGTGTTACTTTCCATCCATATGTGTTTGGTTTAAAACCGTATAACGGAGAGATAGGAGGGAATCTTGTGGAACATAAATAGGGTTTTGAAATTGTTTTTCTATACAGGGTGTAACGGGTATAAGCTCAGACATCGCTGTTGTTGACTGAGGGGGGGGGGGGGGGGGTGTACTGAACAACATTACATCAGTATTTATGTCACTTGCAGACTAACAATTACCGCTATTTAGATGGTATCTCAAACTGCGTGCCTCAAGAGCAATCCATTAATGATTATTTTCCCCTGGGCAGCAGCACAGGTGTTCAAGTGCAGACAGGTGGATGGAAGGCCAGTATTAACAGCCGTAATTCACTTCGCGGCGCATCCAGTAAACATCAGGTCGTAAAGTTTGTGGCATGTTTGTGGGAAAACTGCCGAGGAATAACAATCAACACACTAATGTTCGTACATATTAAGGTGCCACATAAAAATATTTGTACTTATATCTGGTACACTCTGTATTTTATATTTTGAGAGATCGATATCTTCTCAGCTTACGTTACTTGTTTCTGACTTCGAGACAGTACTACGCAGTCTTAGTTCTTCTTGTTCTTCATATCTATTTATGTGTTTTAGAGTTTTCTAGGACTAGGGAAAAATTATTGCTTCAAAGCATGCTCGCGAGCCGTAATTAGTCTAATCTTGCCTTAGTAGATTCTGTGGATGTGATACGTTGTTGTGTTGTTGTTGTTGTTGTCTTCAGTCCTGAGACTGGTTTCACGCAGCTCTCCATTCTACTCTATCCTGTACAAGCTTCTTCATCTCCCAGTACGTACTGCAGCCTACATCTTTCTGAATCTGCTTAGTATATTCATCTCTTGGTCTCCCTCTACGATTTTTACCCTCCACGCTGCCCTCCAATACTAAATTGGTGATCTCTTGATGCCTCAGAACGTGTCATACCAACCGATCCCTTCTTCTAGTCAAGTTGTGCCATAAACTCCTCTTCCCCTCAATCCTATTCAATACCACCTCATTAGTTATATGATCTACCCATCTAGTCTTCAGCATTCTTCTGTAGCACCACATTTCGAAAGCTTCTATTCTCTTCTTGTCCAAACTGTTTATCGTCCGTGTTTCACTTCCATACATGGCTGGCCGGCCGAGTGGCCGTGTAGTTCTAGGCTACAGTCTGGAGCCGAGCGACCGCTGCGGTCGCAGGTTCGAATCCTGCCTTGGGCATGGATGTGTGTGCTGTCCTTAGGTTAGTTAGGTTTAATTAGTTCTACGTTCTAGGCGACGGGTGACCTCAGAAGTTAAGTCGCAAAGCGCTCAGTGCCATTTCAGCCACACATGGCTACACTCCATACAAATACTTTCAGAAACGACTTCCTAACACTTAAATCTATACTCTATGTTAACAAATTTCTCTTCTTCAGAAACGTTTTCTGTGCCATTGACAGTCTACATTTTATATCTTCTCTACTTCGACCATCATCAGTTATTTTGCTCCCCAAATACTAAAACTCCTTTACTACTTTAAGTGTCTCATTTCCTAATCTAATTCCCTCAACATCACCCGCCTTAATTCGACTACATTGCATTATCCTCGTTTTGCTTTTGTTGATGTTCACATTATATCCTCCCTTCATGACACTGTCCATTCTGTTCATCTGCTCTTTCAAGACCTTTGCTGTCTCTGACAGAATTACAATGTCATCGGCGAACCTCAAAGTTTTTATTTTTTCTCCCTGTATTTTAACACCTACTCCGAATTTTTCTTTTGTTTCCTTTACTGCTTGCTCAATATACAGATTGAATAACACCTGGAAGAGGATACAACCCTATCTCATTCCCTACCCAACCTCTGCTTCCCTTTCATGTCCCTCGACTCTTGTAACTGCTATCTGGTTTCTGTACAAATTGTAAATAGCCTTTCGCTCCTTGTATTTTACCCCTTCCACCTTTAGAATTTGAAAGAGAGTATTCCAGTCAACATTGTCAAAAGCTTTCTCCAAGTCTACAAATGCTAACTACGTAGGTTTGCCTTTTCTTAGTATAGCTTCTAAGATAAGTCGTAGGGTCAGTATTGCCTCACGTCTTCCTGTATTTCTACGGAATCCAAACTGATCTTCCCCGAGGTCGGCTTCTACCCGTTTTTCCGTTTGTCTGTAAAGAATTCGCCTTAGTATTTTGCAGCTGTGACTTATTAAACTGATAGTTCGGTAATTTTCACATCTGTCACCGCCTGCTTTCTTTGGGATTGGAATTATTATATTCTTCTTGAAGTCTGAGGGTATTTCGCCTGTCCCATACATCTTGCTCGCCAGATGGTAGTTTCGTCAGGACTGGCTCTCCCAAGGCCGTCAGAAGTTCTAACGGAATGTTGTCTACTCCTGGGGCCTTGTTTCGACTCAGGTCCTTCAGTGCTCTGTCGAACTCTTCACACAGTATCGTATCTCCCATTTCATCTTTATCTACATTCTCTTGATATTCATACAAGTGGTTCTCTATTCTCCAAAGGCCTCTTTAATTTTTATGTAGGCTGTATCTGCCTTACCCCAAGTGATACGTAGGAGCTTCAAATACACTCATGGTCTTCCAGATTAAGTACTACGGTGGTTTTCCCCTAAATCAGGTACGGTAAATACTGCGATGGTTCCTGTACAAAGGACACGATAAATTGCTTTCCCCAGCTTTCTCCCATACCAAGCTTGTGCTAAAACATGCTCATCACCGGGGGAAGTTTAGTCTAAAAACGTAATTCGTTTTTAATACATGTGATGCTTCTTTCTACACTGAAGAGCCAAAGAAACAGGTATAGGCGAGCATATTCAAATACAGAGATATGTAAACAAGCAGAGTACTGCGCTGCGGTCGACAACCCCTATATAAAGCAACATGAATCAGGTGCAGTTCTTTGATCGGTTACTGCTGGTACAAATGCAGGTTGAAAAAAGTATACTGGGGCGCACTTGTGTGTGGCACCAGAATAAGATAAGAATATTAATAAATTAAAATGGAACTAGTGTACTACAAACGATGAATGTCTCAGACAGGCTCGATAATGCGGATGGCTGACAGTGCGCGACCGCAGAGCGAAAGATACTACTTTGTTGGAGTAAGAGAGCGCTGGGCGCTCAGTTGTAGGTGGCTGTCTGTGAGGGAAAGACGGTGGAGTAGGCCGTTTGTGTGGTGTACTGTGTGAAGCCATCAACAGTAGATTAATGTAGGTATGTCAATATTCTTGAACATGGAAGCGAAAGTCTTTACACAAATAAGGTAAAGATTTAAATAATTATGATTTCTGTTTTTGGAAGAGCTTTAGTATAGATGAGTTGGCTGATAAATTGTAATTGTTGAGAAACCCCAGAATGTACGTAATCGATCTTGATAAAGAGGCTACTCTGATATTTCACTTTTGTAACGCTTTTAAGCTGTATGTAATTTTATGATTTACATTCATGTTGGATTAATGAAGTTGGATAATACTTGCTGTTTAAATCTCATTGTTTGTGAATCTATTGTGAGTAATGTAACTTCAGTTGTCAGATGTTTTTCAAAAGCCAGACTTAGCTTGCAATATAATTCTGCTAAAAAAATTGAATGATAGTAATTCACCATAATCAGTACCGCCTCCCAGTTCAGTTGGAATTTTCTTAAATGTTCTCGTTTATCAACCAAAAGAATTTCATGTGCATTTCAAGTAGTATGGCCAGCATTGCACAGTTTTGAACCTGTAGCTAGCGTATTTATATTTCTTATGAGAGACCAGAATATATCGTATTACTCCGTTACTGCTTTAGAGGTAAGACAATTTATTTGCTATGGGCTCAGAGACCAAAGCTCTCAGTTTCGAAGAGGGCCAGATGATTCAGTGCCTAATGGGCGGAATGTATTTTGCAGTAACTGTATTTCGTTATTGGTACTGGGTGCTGCATTACCCAATCGATTCGTAAAGTTTTGCTAACAATAAGACAGAGTAAGCACACGACTTGCATTTACAACACGCAACACGACAAATCCAGTTCTGTATTCATTCCCCAGCTATGACTTCATTTAGCATAATCGTGAAGTTTAGTTATTTCAGATCTTTTCTTTTTAGAGAAGGTTACTCTTGGCGACAGATCTGCCAGTCGTTCACTTTGTGAATTCTTTTATATTAAAATAGTGAGATAAATATATTCTCTCAACGACTCTGTAGCGATAATAGTAGTTAGATTTTTTGATGCAACGCAGTTTACTAACTTGCATAAAAATTTTCCGCAGTTCATCGGCATTCTTATGCTCAGCCTTGTTTTCCATTGATTTCATTGTTCAATTTTTTTTAATTTAGCTTTGTACCCTGTATTTCATTACCATACCGCAAAAATGTGTTAAGGTTCTGGTGCGTAATCTTACAATTAAAGATACCGAAATGGATGACTTTTCGATTATTGACAACAATGTTGAGAATGATAGTGACTACTCTGCGGTGCAACAGTTTCAAAGCACCACAGAAAACGTGAGTTCTGTTTCCAAAAATAAGAAATAAATTCCTGACACTACAATTTCACCCTCTAATTTGACTAGGAATCAGACGGTGGAATACGGTATTGCGGACGCCGCTGATCTGTGCTTGATTGTTTACCGAAATAAGTCAGTTATTTACCTACTTTTCACACAGTTAAACAGATTGCCAATAGTATGTCAGGGGAGAGAATAGTACAAAGCACTCAACCTGTTTTTAGTACTACGCCACATTGCGCAAACGGTAGTTATGCAGATAATGTAATAAACGAGACGTCAGTGGTTGTAGATTATGTCTCCACCCCACAAAACACAAAGCAAATGTCACCCGACGATTACTTGAAAAGAATAGAGAAGTGACGCTTCAAAATTTCATGCAAATGATGGTTAAACAGTTTACTCAGTGTAATGAAAGGTTTAATAAAAATGATGAACAGTTTTCTATCATGCGACAAAAAATACGAGAAATATAAGTTGACACCACAAATCAGTAAGACAAGAAATACGAGGAAAACAAGTTGGCACCGACATTCAGTAAAATGAACGATTTCATAAAAATGATGAACAATTTTCCATCACACGTGACGAGCTTAAATCGTACACGGAAACGACTGATAACCGTTTCAAACAGGTAGATACAGACATTAAGGCCAGTGAAAAACGTCTTTGCGATCAAACTGAAGTGATAGCTATGCAATACGCAGACAATACCAAAGCCTACAGATTAAATCCAATTAGTTAATGAAAGAGTCGGCCGGTGTTGCTGAGCGGTTGTAGGCGCTTCAGTCTGGAACCGCGCGACCGCTAAGGCCGCAGGTTCGAATCCTGCCTCGGGTATGGATGTGTGTGATGTCCTTAGGTTAGTTAGGTTTCAGTAGTTCTAAGTTCTAGGGGACTGATGTCCTCAGATGTTGAGTCCCATAAAGCTCAGAGGCATTTGAACCATTTTTGCAGTTAATGAGAGAATAGATCAACAAGACATTCGATTAGATGCACATCTACATCTACATTTATACTCCGCAAGCCACTCAACGGTGTGTGGCGGAGGGCACTTTACGTGCCACAGTCATTACCTCCCTTTTCCTGTTCCAGTCGCGTATAGTTCGCGGGAAGAACGACTGCCGGAAAGCCTCCGTGCGCGCTCGAATCTCTCTAATTTTACATTCGTGATCTCCTAGGGAGATATATGTAGGGGGAAGCAATATATTCGATACCTCGTCCAGAAACGCACCCTCTCGAAATCTGGACAGCAAGCTACACCGCGATGCAGAGCGCCTCTCTTGCAGATTCTGCCACTTGAGTTTGCTAACGCTATCACGCTTACCAAAAAAAACCTGTGACGAAACCCACCGCTCTTCTTTGGATCTTCTCTATCTTCTCTGTCAACCCGACCTGGTACGGATCCCTCACTGATGAGCAATACTCAAGTATGGGTCGAACGAGTGTTTTGTAAGCCACCTCCTTTGTTGATGGACTACATTTTCTAAGAACTCTCCCAATTAATCTCTGCCTGGCACCCGCCTTACAAACAATTAATTTTATATGATCATTCCACTTCAAATCGTTTCGTAAGCGTACTCCTAGATATTTTACAGAAGTAACTGCTACCAGTGTTTGTTCCGCTATCATAAAATCATACAATAAACGATCCTTCTTTCAATACATTAAATTTGTCTATGTTAAGGGTCAGTTGCCACTCCCTACACCAAGTGCCTATCCGCTGCAGACCTTCCTGCATTTCGCTGCAATTTTCTAATGCTGAAACTTCCCTGTATACTACAGCATTATGCGCGGAAAGCCGCATGGAACTTCCGATACTATCCACTAGGTCATTTATATATATTGTGAAAAGCAGTGATCCCATAACATTTCCCTGAGGCACGCCAGAGGTTACTTTAACGTCTGTTGACGTCTCTCCATTGAGAACAACAGGCTGTGTTCTGTTTGCTAAAAACTCTTCAATCCAGCCTCATAGCTGGTCTGATATTCCGTAGGCTCTTACTTTGGTTATCAGGCGACACTGCGGAACTGTATCGAACGCCTTCCGGAAGTCAAGGAAAATTGCATATACCTGGGAGCCTGTATCTACTATTTTCTGGGTCTCATGAACAAATAAAGCGAGCTGGGTCTCACACGATCGCTGTTTGCGCAATCCATGTTGATTCCTACAGAGTAGATTCTCGGTTTCCAGAAATGACATGATACGCGAGCAAAAAACATGTTCTAAACTTCTACAACAGATCGATGTCAGAGATATAGGCCTATAGTTTTGCGCATCTGCTCGACGACCCTTCTTGAAAACTGGAACTACCTGTGCTGTTTTCCAATCATTTGGAACCTTCCGTTCCTCTAGAGATTTGAGGTACAAGGCTGTTAGAAGGGGGGGGGGGGGGGGGGGGGGGGAGTTCTTTCACGTTCTCTGTGTAGAATCAAGTTGGTATCCCGTCAGGTGCAGTGGACTTTCTTCTGTTGAGTGATTTCATTTGGTTTTCTATTCCTTGGACACTTATTTCGATGACAGCCATTTTTTGTTCGTGCGAGGATTTAGAGAAGGAACTGCAGTGCGGTCTTCCTCTGTGAAACAGCTTTGGAAGAAGGTGTTTAGTATTTCAGCTTTACGCGTGTCATCCTCTGTTTCAATGCCATTATCATCCCAGAGTGTCTGGATATGCTGTTTCGATCCACTTACTGATTTAACGTAAGACCAGAACTTCCTAGGATTTTCTGTCAAATCGGTACACAGAATTTTACTTTCGAATTCACTGAACGCTTCACGCATAGCCCTCCTTACGCTAACTATGACATCGCTTAGCTTCTGCTTGTCTCAGAGGTTTTGGCCTCGTTTAAATTTGCAGTGAAGCTCTCTTTGCTTTCGCGGTAGTTTTCTAACTTCGTTGTTGAACCACGGTGGGTTTTTCCCGTCCCTCACAGTCTTACTCGGCACGTACCTGTCTAAAACGCATTTTGCGATTTCCTTGAACTTTTTCCATAAACATTCAACATTGCCAGTGTCGGAACAGAAATTTTCGTTTTGATCTGTTAGGTAGTCTGAAATCTGCCTCCCATTACTCTTGCTATACAGATAAACCTTCCTCCCTTTTTTATATTCCTATTTACTTCCCTATTCAGGGATGCTGCAACGACATTATGATCACTGATTCCCCGTTCTGCGCTTACACAGTCGAAAAGTTTGGGTCTGTTTGTTATCAGTAGGTCCAAGATGTTATCTCCACGAGTCGGTTCTCTGTTTAATTGCTCGAGGTAGTTTTCGGATAGTGCACTCAGGATAATGTCACTCTATACTCTTAAAGTTCACACTGTGACCACAGAAAAGCAATACAAAGTCATTATGCGTAAACACACAGAGGAAAACCATCAGTTTTTACAGTCATTGGCAGTAAAAAGACAAGAAGTAGAACAGCAGTTGCTCGCTAGTCTTACAACCCAACTTGACGCTAGTATGACTTCCGTTACAGCCCAAATTAACATAATAAAGCAACCACAGAACCAAATACAGCAGATATAACTGATTTCAAAACCACAGATGTAACTGATTTCAAAACCAATCCACGAATCCAAAAAGTTGAAGAAAAGTGTACGGATGACATTGGGTCGTTAAGCTCCCGTCTTGAACAAATAGAGTTGTGCAGGACCTTGACACAATTAAGTCAGATTTAAAAAAGATGAACAAAACACACATTCTTACGCTTTCGGAAAGATGTGATGAGCCGGCCGCGGTGGTCTCGCGGTTAAGGCGCTCAGTCCGGAACCGCGTGACTGCTACGGTCGCAGGTTCGAGTCCTGCTTCGGGCATGGATGTGTGTGATGTCCTTAGGTTAGTTAGGTTTAAGTAGTTCTAAGTTCTAGGGGACTGATGACCACAGATGTTAAGTCCCATAGTGCTCAGAGCCATTTGAACCATTTAGATGTGATGAGCTATCGGAAAGATCAGAAACACTTGAATATCAAACCGAAAATAAATCAAACGACTCAGCTCCCAGTCCTTTCATTGAATCTCAAGAATGTCAGTACATGAAGCTAAATTAAACCAGCTTGGTGCACGTAACAGTTCGCTACATAGGAAAGTTAGCAGTTTACATCAGGAAGTGGACAATAGAAGAAAATTTTCTCCACGTGATCAGTTTCAAACTAACGTGCAATAGCAAGTCACCTACTTTTCAGCCTCACAATAATATGAGCAGATTACAAAGAGTGCGTGACTTTGATATAAGCCAGTCATCTATCAATCAGTTTTTTTTACGCCGCCGAGCCCCCTCAGAATCTACAACACGAATGATCGATTATATAAACATTTCCTATCTGTAAAGAAATTCAAGGTATTTAGAAATTATCCCACAGATTTGCATCCCCTTGATCGGGTGCAGCAGCTTTCATTTTCGCTGTCACCAAATTGGCCAGTGACACACAAGCTCGAGCTTATCTGTAGCTTTTTTAGAGGGAGAACCTTCGATGCGTATGAGACCCACAGCAAGGCAATGTCACTGCGTCGAAGAGTTTCAAAATGCTTTTCTACCTGCGTATTGGTCGGAAACGACTCAGCGAGGTATTAAAGACCAACTAATTAGTTTACCCAATTTTGAACACTCCATTTTTCCTACTATCACCTAGTTTTTTGAATATATGGTTCAACAAAACCACTGCCTGACCGAACTGTACAGCCAAACTGTGCTCATACAATTACGCATCTCAAAACTTCCGCGCTTATTACTAGTTTCCCTTCTCACCGGACACCAAAAGAAGAGCAGTGCAGCTTTCAGGGACGTATCACAATTATTAGAAATTCTACTCTTTTGTCCACTACTCTTTTGTCAATAAGAATTTTAGTAACG
This sequence comes from Schistocerca gregaria, assembly GCF_023897955.1. NCBI lineage: Eukaryota > Metazoa > Arthropoda > Insecta > Orthoptera > Acrididae > Schistocerca > Schistocerca gregaria. The sequence goes on along the minus strand of NC_064921.1, from coordinate 512,603,895 downwards.
GCAATCAAGGTAATAACTCATTCGGTTACAACGAGCAATCCCGCCCATTCAATAGCAAGAGAAATAAAAGATTTGGTTCCGATAACGATTTTAATGCACATTTTGAAAAGAGACAACATATTGACCACCAGTATATTCAGCAGTAGTAACTGTATCACAATTTCAACACCAACAATTACAGTTTCCAACCGCTATTCTTGCCGCAGCCGCAGCAACCCGGAAATATGCAACAGCAATAGGGACGACAAGCTCAACCGAAGGTCAATATGCCACCGCCCAGCTTTGATAGTACAACCCAGTCCAGTAATTAAGGGAATAACTTCTCCCACAAAAAAGTTTTGTCTCATGTACAGATAGTGTTGTGGATCAGTGGACAAAGTTCAGAACTATCGTACAATACGCATTAGATGAAATGGGAAAGAGCCACCGTGGTACAACAACCGAATTAGAGAACTTCTACGCAAGCAAAGGAAACTTCAGAACAAACATAAACATAGGCAAAGCCTTCCAGACAAACAAAAGTTACAAGAAGCGAAATGTAGTGAGAGGAGGGCTATGCGAGAGGCGTTTAATAAATTCGAAAGTAAAATTCTATGTACTGACTAGGCAGAAAATCCTAAGAAATTTTGGTCTTATGTCAAAGCGGTAGGTGGATCAAAACAAAACATCCAGACACTCTGTGACCAAAATGGTAGTGAAACAGAGGATTACAGACAAAAGGCCGAAATACTAAACGTCTTTTTCCAAATCTGTTTCGCAGAGGAAGACTGTACTGTGTAGTTCCTTCTCTAGATTCTCGCACAGATGACGAAATGGTAGATATCGAAATAGGTGACAGAGGGATAGAAAAACAATTAAAATCGCTCAAAAGAGGAAAGGCCGCTGGACCTGATGGGATACCAGTTCGATTTTGCAGAGTACGCAAAGGAACTTGCCCCTTCTTGCAGCGGTGTACCGTAGGTCTCTAGAAGAGAGGGCACAGGTCATCCCTGTTTTCAAGAAGGGACGTCGAACAGATGTGCAGAACTATAGACCTATATCTCTAAAGTCCAGCAGTTGTACAATTTTGGAACACGTATTATGTTCGAGTATAATGACTTTTGTTGGAGACAAGAAATCTACTCTGTAGGAATCAGCATGAGTTTCGAAAAAGACGATAGTGTGAAGCCCAGTTCGCACTATTCGTCCACGAGACTCAGAGGGCCATAGACACTGGTTCCCAGGTAGATTCCGTGTTTCTCGACTTCCGCAGGGCGTTTGATACAGTTCCTCACAGTCGTTTAATGAACAAAGTAAGAGCATATGGACTATCAGATCAATTGTGTGATTCTATTGAAGAGTTCCTAGATAACAGAACGCAGCATATCTTTCTCATTGGAGAGAAGTCTTCCGAAGTAAGAGTGATGTCAGGTGTGCCGCAGGGGAGCGTCGTAGGATCGTTGCTATTCACAATACATATAAATGACCTTGTGGATAACATCGGAAGTTCACTGAGACTTTTTGCGGATGATGCTGTAGTACATCGAGAGGTTGTAACAATTGAAAATTGTACTGATATGCAGGAGGATCTGTAACGAATTGACGCATGGTGCAGGGAATGGCAATTGAATCTCAATGTAGGCAAGTGTAATGTGCTGGCTGCGAATACATAGAAAGAAAGATCCTTCACCATTTAGCTATAATATATCAGTTCAGCAACTGGAAGCAGTTAATTACAACTATTATCTGGGAGTAGGCATTAGGATTGATTTAAAATGGAATGACCACATAAAATTAATCGTCGGTAAAGCAAATGCCAGACTGAGGTTGATTGGAAGAATCCTAAGGAATTGCAATACGAAAACAAAGGAAGTAGGTTACAATACACTTGTTCACCCTGTGTTTTAATACTGCTCACTGGTGAGGAATCCTTGCCAGATAGGGTTGGTAGAAGAGATAGAGAAGATCCAACGTAGAGCAGCGCGCTTCGTTACAGGATCATTTAGTAATCACGAAAGCTTTACGGAGATGATAGATAAACTCTAGTGGAAGACTCTGCAAGAGAGACTCTCAGTAGCTCGGTACGGGCTTTTGTTGAAGTTTCGAGAACATACCTTCACCGAGGAGTCAAGGAGTATATTGCTCCCTCCTCCGTATATCTCGCGAAGAGACCATGACGATAAAATCAGAGAGATTAGAGCCCACACAGAGGCATACCGACAATCTTAATTTCCACGAACAGAACGAGACTGGAATAGAAGGGAGAACCGATAGAGGTACTCAAAGTACCCTCCGCCACGCACCGTCCGGTGGCTTGAGGAGTATGGATGTAGATGTGGAAAAACCAATGGTCACAGTCACCTCGAAACGATAAACAGCAATGAAATTTTCACAGCAGGCATGAAGGAAATAATCAACAATTTAAGCGTAATTTTGGCAACAGCAACTTTCCACAATCAGCCCCACCAGTTTCAGTTCATTTTCAATGAACCTAATGTTCATTTTCATCCTCCACGGCATTCTGCAGACCAAAACAACCGTACAGTACATATAACTGAACCATCACAGCAATCTTCTGTCGCCAATCAGCCCACCAGTAATGCATGACTAGAAACTACCAACGCTGTTCAATCGGAAAACGTGCAATGCGATCCTTCTACTCAAAATACCCTTCAGCAAAACGCCATAACCTTCAACGACATTAGGGACATATTTTTACAAGAGAAACGCTAAACTCAAAAGAATATTTCTCATCCCATAGTGGAAATTAAAATTGGTTTGTATTTATTTTCTGCAGTGATCGACTCTGGTTTATCAGTAACTGTGATAAATGAAACAGCTTTCCAAAAATGTAACACTGACAATACCTGTCCTACCTTTCCATTTAGTAAGACGAAAGTTCGAGGCGCAATCTCTAACAAGGGAGTAGATGTGAAACTGCAAAGCCACCTATCTTTTGTACTTGCTGATCACACATTTCATCCTAAATTCTGGATAGTTCCTCTTTTAACAACCGACGTCATCCTTGGTATAGGTATCCTTGTCGAACATGATGCTGTTATCAACTTTATGAAGTCATTGCTTATACTGAAATCCGATACGCAACAACTATCTGTCTCTTTTCAGGATACTTTGTCAGCTGAGGAGCAAGACATTAACTGAGTAAAGGTGATTTCAGCATCAAAGAATACTAATTGATATGCAACATTCTTTACAAACACGTATTTCCGTAGTAACATTTCCCCGAGGAAGTAGATTATGACATTGTGCAGATGATTAACAGTAAGGTGAATGAATGTAAAGCTTCGACCGACGAAGGGCGTCAACAGTTGCAGGATTTTCCTTTACAGCACTCTGAAGTATTTAACAATGTACCAGGTGTCATCCCCAGTTTTGTTTACGAATTTCAAGTAAAACTGCATCATACATTCAAGGCAAAGCAAAACACAATTCCGTTCCGTTGATACATCGAGATCAGGTCAAGCAAGAACTGCTGGCTAGGTTAGCCCAAGGTATCACTGAACCAGCCGTTAGTCAATATATTAACCCTCATCACGTTCTTAACAAGAAAGATGGCTCACTTCCCCTTGTGTTGGGTTCACGTCAGATCAACGAAATCATCATTACTGAAACCGATCGTCCGCAAACGCTGGAAGAGCTCTTACAGAAATTACACGGAACGTCAGTCTGTTCTAATCTGGACCTAAAATCTGGGTTCTGGCAAATTCAACTGCTTCCTAATTGCAGAAAACACATTGCTTTCCTTTGTTTCGGTAACTGCTACCAATTTTGTAAATTTCCTTTTAGTTTAACAATTAGATCTTCTGGTTTTATCCATGCGATGAATACTATTCTTCCAAAAGAATTAAAAGACAAAATCACCACTTACATTGACGACATTCTAATTGCAGAATCTTCTTGGTTGGAACATAATTCTGTTCTTCGCATGCTATTGCAAACTTTTCTCACAGAAGGTGTTGCCGTGAACCTTAGTAAATCTTATTTTGGCAAGAGTTCCTTTCAATGTCTAGGTCACGTAATTTCGGCTGACGGCATTACGCCAGATCCCGACCAACTACAAGCCATTCGTGACATTGCAATCCCGATACACCACTTTCTGATGCTGTTGATAATACCCTATATTCATCTGACCTGAAATCATTGTCTTCTTTCCACTTCGTTTCACTGATCCCTACTATATCTAGATTGACCATTTGCATTTCCCTTTTCAGATTTTCTAGTTTCCCTACCATGTACAAGCTTCTGACATTCCACGCCCTGACTTGAACGTTATCCTTTCGCTGATTATTCAGTCTTTTCTCATGGTCACCTCCCCCTTGGCATTCCGCTCCCAGAGATCCGAATAGGGGACCATTCCAGATTCTTTTGCCAATGGAGAGATAGATCATCATGACACTTCTTCAATTACAGGCCGCATGTCCTGTGAATGCACTTTACGTGTCTTTAATGCAGTGGTTTGCATTGCCTTCCGCATCCTCATGCCGTTGATCATTGCTGACTCTTCCACCTTTAAGGGCAGTTTCCCACCCCTAGGTCAAGAGAGTGCCCTGACGCCTGCCCACTCGTCCTCCCTCTTTGGCAAGACCATTGGCAGACTGAGGGTGTCTACATCTACATCTACATCTACATCCGTACTCCGCAAGCCACCTGACGGTGTGTGGCGGAGGGTACCCTGAGTACTTCTATCGGTTCTCCCTTCTATTCCAGTCTCGTATTGTACGTGGAAAGAAGGATTGTCGGTATGCTTCTGTGTGGGCTCTAATCTCTCTGATTTTATCCTCATGGTCTCTTCGCGAGATATACGTAGGAGGGAGCAATATACTGCTTGACTCTTCGGTGAAGGTATGTTCTCGAAACTTTAACAAAAGCCCGTACCGAGCTACTGAGCGTCTCTCCTGCAGAGTCTTCCACTGGAGTTCATCTATCATCTCCGTAACGTTTCGCAATTACTAAATGATACTGTAACGAAGCGCGCTGCTCTCCGTTGGATCTTCTCTATCTCTTCTATCAACCCTACCTGGTGCGGATCCCACACTGCTGAGCAGTATTCAAGCATTGGGCGAACAAGCGTACTGTAATCTACTTCCTTTGTTGTCGGATTGCATTTCCTTAGGATTCTTATGCCGGAAGTCTTCTGCTACCAGTACTGATTATTAACCAAAATTTAAGCAGCAGCCGGATTTGAACCTGGGACCGAAGTGGTTTGGATTAAGAATTAACGACGCTACCCTTAGACCACGAGTGCAAAATACGTTCTTTGCTGCCAACTAAATAAGTAAGTCCGCCATTTTTGCCAAGAATCAGTACTGTAGTTGCAAAGTTATAAGCATACGTATAAGGTGCGACAATAAAGTAATGAGTCTGATGTGAAAAAAAAATGTTGTTTACCGTTTTAGTCACGTTTAGTGTTGACTACTTCAGAGTAGTTCCCTTCTGATTGCACACACTTTTTCCAGAGCTTCTGCCATTGATTGTAACATTTCTGGAACTCATCTTCTGCAATATCCTCCAAGACCCTCGCACAGCTTTTTGGACATCTTGTGTTGTTTGAAAATGGTGTCTCTTGACCGCCATTTTGACTCATGAAAATTAAAAAAATTCGCACAGAGCGATATCTGGTGAATAAGGTGGCTATAATGTTACTGAAATTTGTTTTGAGGTTAAAAATTGCTGTACTGGCAGAGCATTATGGGATGGCGCATTATTGTGATGCAGAATCCAGTTATCAGCAATGTTGGCACAGACACGAAGAACTCTTTTACGAGGTCTTTCTAAAATTTGTTTGTAGTAGTATTGTTTAACTGTTTGTCCAGGAGGCACCCACTCTTAATGAACAATTCCCATGGAATCAAAGAAGCACACAAGAATGCATTTCGCTTTTGACTTTGACATGCCAGATTTTTTTGGTCTAGGTGATCCCTTTGAGCACCATTGCAAAATTTGGCGTTTTTTCTCTGGATAGTACTGATAAAAACCAACCTACATCACCAATGATAACACGGCACAACAATTCTGATTGACTTCCGTTTGCTCTAATAGATCGACTGCCACATTTTTCCGTATTTCTCGCTGTTGTGGTGTGATATTTTTGGGGACAATTTTTGCACAAATCTTTCTCATACCAAGATCTTCAGATATTATTAGACGAACCGTTTCTCGATTGATGTTCAGTTCTTCTGCAATCTTTTCACAGATAATCTTCGATCAGATCGTACGTGTTCACGCACCCTGGCCAAGTTGACATCAGTCCGTGAGGTTGATGGTCGTCCACTGCGGTCTTCATCTTCAGCATTCATTCTGCCTTCACTAAACATTTTATGCCAACGAAAAACCTGAGCTCTTGACACAACCTCCTGTCCAAAAGCCTACTGAAGCTTACAGTACGATGTCGTCACATTTTCGCCCAATTTAACGCAAAAGGAAATGGCATACAATTGTGCAATATTATCCGATTCCATTTCTGTGACGAGAGACACAAACACGTGTTAACTTATTACAGCACAGCTCACGACTGACCAGTTGTATCGACGTGCTTGGACTAGAAGCAGCTTATAGACCAAGGTCAAAGATAATTGTACCTATGCAAGCCTGCAGGGTTGCCTCATCTTGCAAAGAAAATCAGTCTCATTACTTTATTGTCGCACTTCGTATATAGATATACATAGGTCACTAATCTGCTTGCAAAAGCCGTATAGTGAATGCTGCGACTTACCTCTCTATCGAACTATGTTCGAGGTTTTCATAATTTATGAGCTAGAAGTCTCTAGCAAATCTTCTGCATAGATTTAAATCCTCTTCCTTTTTGTCCTTTCCCAGGAATTGGTACAATTTGTAATAGTGGTGGTAATTTCCTATGCGACCAAATTGCTGATGTCATTGGTCTCTACACTTACACACTACTTAATCTAACTTCAACTAACCACGTTAAGGACAACACACACCCATGCCCGAGGAAGGACTCGACCATCCAATGAGGGAAGCCGGGCAAACCGTGGCAAGGCGCCTAAGACTGGGCGGCTAACCATCGCGGCAATTTGTAAAGCTGAAGATTCTTATAACCAAGGCTAACAATATTAAGTGACGTTCAGCCCGTATCGTTCAGAACACACATTGCTGAGTAAGGACAGAGTTTACATATTGATATAGATACATAAATATAGTTATGGACCTAACGTAACATTCGTGGCTCTTTGTTGCATTTCTTGTTACCCATTGCGACAACAGGGTTCCAAGCAGCCAGCAAGATGCGTTTCCGAATACGATAGCGGATCAGACGGAACAGTATTACTTCGTTTATACTGACTTGTAACATAATTTTTACACTAGAAAGCGAATGTAGTGCCATAGAAATCCACAATAATTAAGAAATGACACCGCTTTTGTCTTATTTAGGTTTCTAACGTCACAGAAAGGTATAAAACTGTACATTACGCGACCGTTTATTTACGATTCCCTTGTGACATACAGTGACAGAAAGTCGATCTCTCTTGAGAACAAAAAACTGCTAGTAAACAGCAGAAGACTTGATCTTTTGCAGAAGGACGTGTATATCTACCCGATAACGCAAAATTTTGTTCCTACACCTCCATCCGATGAATGTGGAACATAGGGAAGTTTTATGGAATGTACGACTATCTTATTTAACGTGACAAATAAGGCACCACAACAGTATCAGAAGGGGAAACCACACACACATGATAATAAGACATCAAGAAATATAAAACAGTTTATTTACAGTGATTAGAACGTGAGAGCACTCTCACGTCGTGTAATTTTTCCATCAAGGTGAAGGAAATTGCTTAACATATATGTTTTTTCTTAAGAGTTAAAATTCTCGCTGTTTCTTTACTTTGATGAGTGTTTCGAAATAACGAGAATATTCTTCTGTGATCGATAATTTTTGCAGCTAAATAGTAGAAGCTTTTTTTTTTTCAATTTTAGACAGGGTGGACATGTACAGTCGTCTGCATTCTGATCATTTGTAATCGGCAGTGGTGCACTACATTGCATGTCGATAAATACTGAGATGCAAATTGCATCCTGTAGTCGAACAAAAAAACTACACCAATTTACCTCATAAACGTAAACAATATGGGCTGTGTCTATTTTTGTGGAAAGAGCACATTTCTTACAATAGTGACTGTGTTTTCCTTTCTAAAATATGCTTGATTATAAGAGATGCATTGACATTAAATGTGGCGGTGTGGAGACGGTCCATTGTGTGTGGTCGTCTGACACAGCTGCATCCCGAGCACGGGGCAGCGTGTGGGGCGGTGCGACCTTCTTTTATCGCCTATTGCTTGATTGGGTTTACATGCTTTTGTGCTGGTGAAGGACTGTCGCCACAAAACGGGCAGAGTGTCGCTCATCATCCTGCGGAATGGCCATAGCCTGCAGAAATGCCGCTAGGCGTTCGGTGGTGGCAGATAGCCATTTGAAAAATCTATGTCTTCCCACAGGTAGATGGAGAGAGGGATGCGGGAGGAGGATGAAGGGAGGGGGTGGGGGTAAGGGAGCCTATAATTTTTGGCAGTTTGTGATCGCACATCGAGGAGAATGCACATTCAACTACCGCCCCCTCTGCTATCTGTTGGGAGTGAGGCGGGTGGGGTTGCAGTTGGGCTTTCCGTGTAGAAGGATCGTGGCTGGAGTCCTGGAATGTCACCTCTATTTTTGGTTTCCCGCCAATTGCAAAGTGGGGGGGGGGGGGGGGGGGGGAGGGTTGCTGTGGGACGTCAGCACAGCCCTAGGGAAAATAAATTCTCGCCAGAATTCGAAATTCCCGCCAACATTGGAAATTCCCGCCAAAATTCGAAATCCCCACCAAAATTCGAAATTGCTACCAATAGGGTAGGTGGGGGAGTTCGGGGAGTCTGAGGCCTACGTGCATGCTGAGGAAAACATATGTCGTTATATCGGACTGGATGAGGATGGGCAGGGTGTGGGTGGGCGTATTTGGGGGGTAATTATTTGATCGCCATGTGGGTCTAAGGCTTCCATTCAGTCGCTTGTTGAACAGTCTGGTCTGGCAGCTGTAGATATCAAATACTGAACTTCTACATGTCACGTACAGGAAATCATTCACACAGGAGAAATGTGCAGATATATTAGGGAGCAGGTATAGCAGTTGTGAGCCATATTGCCTCAGAAGAGGAGACAATGGCTTTATGACACACTTTAACGGAATCAGTGAATACAGGCCAGAGAGGATGCAATGTGATACTGATAAGTGGATCATACTGGCTCACAACTACAGCGAACTTTCGTTTCATATCCTCCTCCCCTTCTGGGTGCTTCATATTTTTTTAAGGACATGATGGATGTTTAAATTAATGAATGAACTGAAGTAAATATTTTAATACAAACAGTTGGTTAGCTGTCAATTTAAATCTAGTCGTATAATTGTGTGTTTGTAACAGTTCAAATCTGACGAAAAATTTAAGAATATACGTATTCAGATGGTTAAAGCTACTTTGATATATTTGTAAACCCTTTTTCATGGCTAAAAAATATGACGGCTAAAACCCAAGAACAAAAAGTAAACAAAAATTTATATCTGGACTGTTGTAGTGTAACTGTACATCTATAAGTTTTGTCTGAGTGTAGTGTAATTGGAAAGTGTTGTGTGAAAATCTTTTAAACTGATAATAGTTAATTATTTTTATCACTGATTCTCTTAAAAGCTTTTAAACTGCAAAAATGTTAACACAGACTTACACCCAACACTTCGGTGTACTAAATAATTGATTATAATTATTTCAATTTTTTGAAGTTACGTTATCGTGCAGATACGGTATTGCACACCAAAGCTAAAACAATATATGAACATAATCTCTTTTGGCCTTAGGGCTTGAAACTTAAGGTTCTTATGTACGTATATTTATTAGTAACATACTGGTTTGTTAATTTTAATTGCATGAAGCATATTTAGGTATAGCTTTCACTTAATGGCGCCTACGTGAAAAATAACGAATTCGACATTAGTTGCTCAGTACGGTTGCTATTTTATAAATGCATAAAATGAGTAAGTATCCTTAACAATATCTGGGCTAGAAGACCCGTAATTACCAAAAATAACTGCACCGACCATAAAGGTGGACAACAATAGTGTAAGATCGTAACTATACTCCGTTTATCATAAGAATAAACCTCATGTAAACATTACACGGTGTATTCTTCCGCGTTTTCTGGAACCTCATTGGATTTAGTTTCACGTGAAGCGGAAGCCAAGCTGACTCGAGTACAGTCAAGTACGACAACCACGACACGTTTTATGCTGTGGGTTACGTGTACACCTACACAGCTTCACCGGCGCATTTAACTTGAACAGCAGTGGCTAGCCTCCTGGTCCAACTAACCTGCAGTGACGTGAACAGTTGTAGTAAAGACGCATAGAGAAAGGAGCAGAGAACGATATAGCCATGAATTTCATTTAATATTTGAAGAGAAGTAAATAATTGTAAAACCCAGGCGACACGCTTCTCAGGTCACCTGATGGAAAACATAACATTCTCTCCATCTCAGCTAACATAGTACTGTGATTAAAAACAAGAGTGATGAAAATCCGTGACTTTAGCAAGGGTAACTTTTCTGCATGAGCTATGTGCGGCGTAAAAGCGCACTGCTGGGATTCCACCATGTAGTTGAATATTGGAGACACTTACGGTAATACAGTCTATCGGCTGGTAATCTCGGAACACCTTCCACATCGGACTCCGAGGAATACGTTTCAGTACTGCTACGCTGATAACGAGGCAATCAGCAACAGAACCCCAAGCCACCAAGAAATCCACATTTACTCCTGCTCCTCTTTTTATGACGTGCTGTTCCGCATTTTGCCATCGTTCGGCAGAGACGCGTCGCAAAGCTTCGTACATTTGTTCGAGTACGTCTGGCAGCTTAAACATCTTGTTATTTCTCGCCACAAATCGCTTAACTTAGCTCCAGACCAGTTCTATAGGGTTCAGATTGCAGTGTTATGGTGAGAACCGTAAAAATTCAGCATTTGTACTGTGTGCTCGATGCCTTGAGTATTATTGTTTTCCATGTTTCTATTACGCTTATGACACCGGCTAGTGAGCGACTACATCTGTCCTATAAAAGAATGTGCATATGCAAACGAATAATGTTTGATTTTTCATTTTTTTCAGAAAATATAATCTTTAAAAGTATTTTGTAAAATATCGATACTTAAGAATGTATATTTGCATTGAAAACCGAAATTTCGCCTGTGGTATGCAATTAGAAACTAGACAACGTGCACTTTTCTTGAAGAAATTATAGTTGAGTATGGGTTTAGTTACCATATATTCAATATATTTCGTGTTTAAATAATTTAGGGATCGAAACCCATAAAAAAAAATTGTTGACTATAACGGGTTTCGAACAGCCACGCACCCCCCTCCCCAACCTCCGTCTTGATTATACATCTACGATGCTACCAATTACACCACGAATAAAATTATAATAATTTCCCTTAGCTGACCGTAGTGGCCGAGCGGTTCTAGGCGCTTCAGTCCGGAATCGCGCGACCGCTACGGTCGCAGGTTCGAATCCTGCCTCGAACATGGATGTATGTGATGTCCTTAGGTTAGTTAGGTTTAAGTATCTCTAAGTTCTAGGGGACTGATGACCTCAGATGTTAATACCCATAGTGCTCAGAGCCATTTGAACCATTTTGAACCGATTGCCCTTATATTTATTATATAGTGATCCTCTAAAAACGTCGAAGCTAATTTTTCTCTGTAATCATGTGAAAAACATTAAGAACAGCTTGTTTCTAGCCATTAACAATGTTCCCCGTGAGTGTTTCACTACAAAACAGGAAGCAGAGTCATCCATTTTCGCGATACGTATGAATAGCGAGACAATCAGAGCACAAGTATCGCTTTTACAGATTGTGACTGTACAATTTTTTTTGAAATAAAAATTTCGGTCATTGCAAGAAATGTTTGTACTATTGCTGTGTTCACTAGTGGTGTATTTTACTATGGGTGAAGTCAATGTACATGTAGTCTGGAAAATACTTCGTAGATTTCCCGGGACTGTATTTGTCTTTCCTCCCCCATTTGGGTTACGGAACAGTGAGAAACCCAGGATTAAAACAACCTCGTAGTCTTCAGACTACATCACTTGATGTGTCTTAAGCAAACTAAATTCGTATGTTGCTGTTTTTCTCTTTCTTTTTACAAACGTCAGTAAGTTGTGAACATACACATGGAACTGCTTGTAATTCACGAAAATTAATTGAAGAACATTAGCTTTCAATAAAGGTTACAAATTTCATTGAAGATCATCTATTCAGTCCATTATTTTTATTAAATGTTGTCATAAATTTCAAAAATAGTATACTTGTGGTTCAAAATTAGTTCGTTTATAATGTTCTCGATAAACTCGAAGTTCGAGTGCAAATAATTGAGATGTTTGTATAGCAAATTAGTAACGCTTTCGTCGAAATTACGGTCTTCACTCTTGTTTTGCGTTGTTAGCCGGTGTCGATGGAAGACAGCTCACGCCGCACGCCAATACGAAACACACCGTCACTGTTGCAGATGTGATCAACTCAGGCTGCGTGAAGGGAGGGCACCGCTCTCCGCGCTATGACGTCCTGCTGCACCTAGTACCATCAAATTGCATAAACAAAAAGTAACGAACAAGCGCGATCACTTCACCCAGCTAATACTTTGCTAGCCCTAAAGGAAGGGAATTAATGTTTGTTCCGATTCACACTTCACTCGCGGCAGAACTATTATGATTGATAATGCGCACTTTTTATCGTGTCTAAAAGCGATGCATATGATTGCATTTCATTACGTCAACGTTCCGTTATACAGTGAAGAGTCAAAGAAACTGGTAGACTTCCATAATAAACCCCGCGAACATGCGGAAGTGTCACAACACGACCTGGCATGACTCGACTTATGTCTCAAGTAGTGCCTGAGGTAATTGATACCATGAATCCTGCAGGGCTGTCCCTTAATCCATAAGAGTACGAGGAGGTGGAGATCTGAACAGCCCGCTGCAAGGCAACCCAGATATGCTCAATAATGTTCATGTCTGGGGAGACTGGTGGCCAGAGGAAGTCTTTGAACTCAGAAGAGTGTCCCTGGAGCTACTCTGTAGCAATTCTGGACGTGTGTGATGTCGCACTGTCCTGCTGCAATTGCCCAAGTTAGTCGGAACGCACAATGGACATGAATGGATGCAGGTGAACATACGGATACTTACGTACATGTCACCCGTCGGAGTCGTATCTAGACGTATCAGGGGTCCCATATCAACACACTCCGTACATCTTACAGAACCTCCACCAGCTTGAACAGTGCTCCACTGACACGCAGGGTCCATGGATTCATGATGTTGTCTGCTTGCCTGTACACGTCCAGCCGCTTGATACAATCTGAAGCGAGACTTGTCCGACCAAGCAACATGTTTCCAGTCACCATCAGTCCAATGTCGGTGTTGACGGGCCCAGGCGAGGCGTAAAGCTATGGGTCGTGCAGTCATTCAGGGTACACGAGGAGGCCATCGGCTCCGAAAAGCCATGTCGATGATGTGTCGTTGAATGACTCGCACGCTGACACTTGGTGATGGCCCAGCATTGAAAGCTGCAGCAATTTGCAGGAAGGGTTGCATTTCTGTCACTGAGCGATACTCTTCAGTCGTCGTTAATCCCGTTCTTTTCCGGCCGAAGCGATGTCGGAGATTTGATGTTTCACCGAATTCCCGATATTCACGGTACACTCGTAAAATGGTCGTACTGGAAAATCCCCACTTCATCGCTACCTCGGAGATGCCGTGTCCCATCGCTCGTGTGCCAACTATAACTCGGCGTTCTAGCTCACTTACATTTTGCTAACCTGACTTTGTAGCGCCAGTAATCGATCAAACAACTGGGCCAGACACTTGTCTTATACAGGCGTTGCAGACGGCAGCGCAGTATTCTGCCTATTTACATATCTCTGTGTATGAATACACGTGCCTATACCAGTTTCTTTGGCGCGTCAGTGTATTTTACTGCACGCCGCTACGGTGCGACCACACATTATTGTTGGCCATTGAGCTGATACAGTTCGTAACAAAGGGTTTGACATTGTAGACGCATTCATATGCAATTCCATTCTTACATCAGTTTTGGTTATTATTCCACTTAGTCCTTACGTTATTTAATAACTGAATGTCCTTTCATTCACGTAAAGAATTTGGAAAGCACTCTTTGTTCATCATTAATCACATTCATACCAAATGTTTTATCAGTCAACTTACACATTTACACTGTAAACATTGTTCATATACCGTTAATGTTTGGCATAATTCAAGTAAGCTCTCTTCTTTTTTATGCGCTTTAACTTGGTCTCTATCACATGTTGTTTCGGTCCTCGTCCAACTTCACCGACCACATTTGATTTGCGATCGGATGACATATTGTCGAAACTTACATTTGATGCAGTCTTACATTACTGCCAATCATAATTCCAACTTTCTTCAAGGAAAAGTGTCGTCTGCAGAAAGTAAGACAACTTCATCCTACTGTACTAAAAGTGTCGAGTGTGTTGTAGAACATTTTTTCATTCATTCAGATTCATACCTTCGGCCTCTGTCTTTACTGTGATACGAAGTGGACTCATATGCATGTGTCTGTTTCCTAACAGGGAGATCACACGCGAGCAAAAAATGAAAAACACGCCATCTTAAACAAGTCTTAACACGGCTCAAAGAAAAAGCGGACAAAAATCTTCCCAAATTGTGTCCCTAAAAAGCGGTAAACTTCGATGGGCACCCGCAAGTCTACGGCACATGTGCCTAGCCTACGTGTTACACATATTCGTAGTGTAGTACAACTTTAGTATATTTTCATCAAATGTTCGGGCAATGGTTTTTTTTTACATAACTTATTCAAATCATCACATACATACACAAAAATAAGAGTGACGTAATTACATACAAAAACAAGTTGGATATTAAATTCAAGAAGTGACTGTGGTTTCATCACAAGCAAAAATATTCATTTAATCAAAGTTCTTTGAAGAGTCTGATGAACTCGAATGTTTCTAGTACTCAAAGTTTCGCACACCAGAAGAGTGTTCATTTGCACTAAAGATTACACCTGCTATGTACATAACAAATATAAAACTTACTAACTAGCAACAAAACAATAACTACCAATTACTATTTACATGACCACAGTGAAATGTTGATTATTAAATTACAAAAAAATGGTTCAAATGGCTCTGAGCACTATGGGACTTAACATCTATGGTCATCAGTCCCCTAGAAATTAGAACTACTTAAACCTAACTAACCTAAGGACATCACACAACACCCAGTCATCACGAGGCAGAGAAAATCCCTGACCCCGCCACGAATCGAACCCGGGCGCGGCAAGCGAGAACGCTACCGCACGACCACATTAAACAACACTTAGAGATCACTTTATGTCAGCGTGAGGGTAAGTTCTTTTACCTTCAATGTGTGTGGATTTTCGAGGACATAGCATCCTTAATGTGCTATGTTGACTATTTTACGTTGCCCTGTGTACAATAAGTGCCACTTTTTGTCATGCCTGTTGAGAAGTGGGACTTTGGGACCCCAGTCTAGCACTCTTCGTAACTCCTTCATCCCTGCCTCTTTCTGAGATCACGGCATGGAATACACTGCAGGACAATAGGTCTGATGTTCATACACTTGCATGTCGTACTTCTATCCTCGTATCATCTCTGGTTTTTCCGAGAATACTTCCTAGAAACAGCGGATAAGCTTAACAGCTCACGCTGTTGCTCGGCTATTAAGTAATCTGACTCGGCTACCTTAGCCTGCGCTAGATTATCCACATTATGTGCTTCCTCGTAATGGGCAACATTTATATTTGTTGTGTACCATCAAAACATCCGGTCGTACTCATTTCACCTTGACACCACGGCAGTACTTACCATGAATGTCAATTGTTTTTACAAGATCCAGTACAATTTTTGTCCATGGTCTACTACGCAAATAAGGCCGCATGAGAGGTCGACCTGTGCGTCTACCTCGCGCATAAAGTCCCATGCCAGGATCACAGGAATAGATAAATTATTTACTAATAAAAAAGTGCAACAAATGGCCCTTTTTCCGACAATGACGTCAGCCTAAACGTGGTATATAATCAGTTGGGTTTTACCACTAATAGCCTCCACAACCTAACAATTTTCTACGGGGAATATAGGCAAACGCTTGACCTGATTGATACGTTTGAGGAAGCTGTAATCCATGGCTGAAATAGACGCTTCTGTGTCTACAACTAATTTCAGGTCAACACCGTTGATGGAACGGTTAACAGCGGCTTGTACCAATTCCGCTTGGTCTTTCGTACAATTACGTGTTTCCTGAGACAACTCCTGCCCCAGGTCATCCCCGTCATTACATCGCAACATGGCTAAGTATCGTTGGATTGGTACTTCATTTTGCACCGCGACCGACACCTACAGTTGTTGCCCACATTCTGGCGCCTGCGAATGTGAACTTTGCTCAGATTCTGTTGCATCCATGAGGGATGTGAACACTGTGTGACTGCGTCCGATTCGGTGATACAAATGTTTGCGGCGTCTGCCTGTCTTGCTGCTGACTATGATCAGTCATCGTTTTCGCCGACATCTGGTTAAGGGTGTGCTTTGTGGCGTCTGTGGTGGTGACGCTTTATTTTGCATCCAACTACTGGTTCCGGGATTCTGCCATGACCCGTTTCCAGTGCTCATAATTTTATAACGGTTTTTACTATCAAAACCGTTATTATTTCATCTTTTTCTACTATAGTTATTGTTGCTACCGTTCTAATAGTTTCCATTGTTATTGGTAACCTGGTAGTTATTACCATTGTCACTAGTTTTGGCCTACGTTATTGTTGTAAACGTTGTCTCCGGTGTTACTTTGCCTGAAACCGCCGTTTCTGCGGTTATCATCATAACGGTAACTGGCCTGTAATTGTTCCAGATGTTCGATTTCTTGGCGTCCTCCTGTATGAGGTCCAAGGAATAGGTTACCGACAGGAAATTCTTCAGGTCATTATCAGTAACAATCACTAATTTCTCTCGTATATTTATGGGAAGTCGAGCTTTTAATATTCTGAGAACATCTCTGTGAAAGATGGGTTCACCCCACTATCTGGTCATGTTAATATATTTCTTGAAGTGCTTTCTGAGATTTCCCGCTTTGGGATTTTATAATTCTGGGCTGCATAGAAGCTTCCTAAGGCGTTTCTACTCACATGTAGGCCAGAACCGGCCTGAAAAGCATTTCTCACAATCAACAAATATATTGCACGTCTCTGCAACTTGGAGTGCTTATAGTGAAGCGTCTCCAGTTATATGTGAGATGACAATCTGATTTTTCTGCCTTTCTATCTATGATCGCAGAAGACGACGGAAATTCTTTATGAATACCAGGGTGAATATTCTTTTTGTCATCCTTGAAATTTTGGCACTAGCGATGTTGAAAAAAACTTTACTCTTGCATTAAATTTGTCAGTGTTGGTGTGCCTAGTTCCGTGTAAGACGTACGTCGGTGTCATTGGGCAGCACTCTTTCATCCCTAGTCACGGGTTCATACAAAGGCGTGTATTACCGTACTGAGGAACAGTGTGGCTTACATCATGGTTCAAATGGCTCTGAGCACTATGGGACTTAACTACTGTGGTCATCAGTCCCCTAGAACTTAGAACTACTTAAACCTAACTAACCTAAGGACATCACACACATCCATGTCCGAGGCAGGATTCGAACCTGTGACCGTAGCGGTCGCGCGGCTCCAGACTGTAGCGCCTAGAACCGCTCTGCCACTCCGGCCGGCGGCTTACATCATTTCGCTCTGTGTGGTTTCACCGGCCGGCGGCTTACATCATTTCGCTCTGTGTGGTTTCATTACTCATTTGCCTGTCAGGTTCTCCGAACTGCATCTGTCAGTTATACTGCCGCGTGGGGAAAGTAGAGTGTATGATTTCCCTAACTTAGTTAGCTCCTCACTCAAGCCTTGGCAAGTTTCACATTTGCCAAAAGCTACCTCTATTGTGGTATTTTCTACCTCTTTCTTTACCTGCGTCTGGATAGTCTCCCTCATCTGTGTAGTCATTTACTTCACACTTGAAGTGACTTTTTTCACTTGACCTTCTAAAGTGTCATGAGATACTTTCATTCCCTCCAGATCTGCCGCCAGTTTTTTTTTTTTTTTTCAGTTCATCCGACAAGTCTTTGCAGTTAGTCTGCAAATAGTGGTGTCTTCGCGAGTAATGTCTTAATATTCTCCACGATAGCTTTATTACGAGAACCTGAGACTACATTTAGTCTTGACACTAACACCTCATCTCAAGCAGCTATTGGTTGGTTTAGTTGTTCAATCATTTTCTTCTCCCTAAGCCCCTGCTCAGCATTTTCCTAATGCAGCCTGTTTCCTATCTCGTTCCTTTTGAAACACAATGAGGAGAGTCTTTTCCCTGGGAGCCTGTCGCTCTTCACGCTCTTTTTCTCTTACACCTTGCTTTTGTAACAGGACAATAATTAAATCTGCACCTGGTACATTCTGTTTTCGAGGATCATCTGAAGCCGCCCACTCCACAGAAATGCCGATAACACTTTCACTAGTGGACGCAGTAAACATATTTCCTTTGTCTACTAGGTCCTGTTCCTAATTCGGAATTCTTTTATTAGTACTTTGGGTTTCTGCTTCCCATGTGGGAATTGCAGTTGTCGGTAAAGTCTGAATCATTGTCCTATCTGTTTACTCTACACTATCAGTCTGCTCAGTGTCAGGGATTTCCTTTCGCATTAGCGATTTTGCTAAGCTATTGTCATACTTCACATGCAATACACATAAAACACACAAAATACCAAAAAGAACTTATAAATAAACTCAAATATTTGCATAAAATTGTTTATCGAGCTGCTCTTAAAGCCGCTGCTAAAGCTGGAGACTGTATCGCAGCTGATATGTCGCTTGTAACTCCTGCTGCGCTTATCTATAGCCAGTTAATGTACTCATGTATCGTAAGCTTACTGGTAAGCGGCCTTAAAGCAAACACATGCTAATATGTCCTTATCTGTGATGGCTTCTCTGAATAATACTGTGATACTGTACCGTATATGTGGCAAACTCCGGTTTATTAGATCACATGATTTTTTTCTCATTTCATTTAAATGTCGAAGTACATGAGAAAAAATACATATCCGTTAATATGATGCAACTTATGACTGTGTACATATAAAATGTGTTTAAATTTATCTGGCTCCACGTTGTGCACCAGTGTAGTATATGTATATAGCCGTGTGTGGGTTAATTGTAACGTGTTGTTAAAAATGTCTTTTAAACAAATAATGGTTAATTATTTCTGTCGCTGATCTTTTAAACTGTAAAAATGTTAACAAAGACTTACAGTTCGATATGCTAAATAATTGATTACAATTATTTCCTTTTCTTGAAGTTATGTTCTCGTGCAGGTACGTTATTGCACATCAAAGCAAAAACAACATATGAGCATGATCTCTTTTGGCCTCAGCGTTTGAAACTTTAAGGTTCTTATGTATGTTTATTAGTAACGCACTGGTTTGTTAATTTTAATTGCATGAAGCATATTTACCTTACTCTGCAGCTGCGCCTATTTGAAAAAATAATATTTGCCTCAGAAAATGAAAATAATGACGAAGATGCCTTATTATTTTCAAAAATGCATAAAATGAGTACGTATTCTCAATTACATCTGGACTAGAATGGCGGAATTACCAAAAATAGTTGTACCGACCATAATGGCGGTCAACAATAGTGTAAGATCGTAGCTAATAAAACTTTTAATAACTGCAGGAAAGAACACAATTGTTCTATAAGTAAAATGTGGTTTTGGTAGTAACAAATAATATTTTGTATCCTGCAAACGATTTAGATAAATTAACAATTATTACACTTATCACAGACCTCTTAATATGGAACGTAGGAAGAGCACGTCTTGCTATGTCAGCGGTGCTACTGGAAAAGGTACAATGTCTTCTCGTTTATCAGCCAAATGAAGATTAACAGAGTATATACTGTCTTCTTTAATCACTGTCTAGACAGACAGTCTGTTTCACTCGATGCACTTCATATGAAATAATCTCAGTATTTTTCACAGACTAGAAAAAAATATTCTTTTTTTTCCAAATATATTCACATGCAAAAATAGGCCAGGAGACGGCACACCGGAAGGCCAATAGAAATACGTAGGCAACATAAATTGCAGTAGTTTCTTGTAGCTGTATTAAACCAGTCTCTGAACTGAAGATCACAACGACGGACATTCAGGAGATGAAATATGACTAGGAGGAAGAGCGTGTTGCAGACTTAAAAAATAAAGATGTGAATTATGGTGAATTTGGAAAAAAAGTATTCGCCAAGTAATCATGGCATAATTTGGGACTTTGACGTTTCAAGACGGAGAGTTTAATTTTTAAGTAATTCTTATACGTTTTTGTATGTAAATTGGTGTGACGTTTCTAAAATCATCTCTTCACGTTTAGAAAGATATAAAGCTTTTATGATAGAGTAAATGCTCTGTAGCAGTTCATTAATTTCTGCTGCACTGTCGTAGTTGGAGGGCTACCCTCCGAAGATCTGTGGGATGGATGAGTATTGTTGGTTACAGACAGAGTCCTCTTAGTTTGTAATTTGAAGCGCATCACGCATAACTGAAAAACCCTAAGGTTTAGGGGCTGAGGAGAAAGCAGCCAACGTTATCTTCGATCAGGTGGTCGGTTCATAAAGCACAAATATATACAGAGTGAGCATGCTACATTGCGCCTGTCGCAAATACAGAACGCTGTTTGATTATACTCTGAAATAAGATTGAAACATTGATATTACCGTTATTTATCCTATTTAACTCGTCTGCGTCGAACGTTTACCAGGGTCATTATGTCTTTGCTGTGCTGCCACTTCTGGTTCAAATGTGTGTGAATTCCTACGGAACCAAACTGCTAAGGCCGTAGGTAATTAGGAGTACGTACTTCTTAAACTAATTTGAACTGACTTATGCTAAGAGCAACACACGTCCATGCCCCAGGGAGGACTCGAACCCCTGGCGGGAGGGGCCGCGCAATCCGTTTCATAGCGCCTCAAACCGCGTGGGTACTCCGCGCGGCACCTATTCTGCTGCTTTTGACGAGTTCTAGCAACTGTTCTCTTGTCAGCAACTTGAAAGTTTGTAGTTAGCCCAGTAATCCGTCTTTTTCCTGACGTCCACTGTTGTGTGTTTCTCGGACCATTCCCTGGTCTCGTAGTGGTTAATGAAAGTTAGGAAGGGTCTGGTTTCAACAGCTAAATGGTGGTTCACCACTGTTAGTTATTAAGTCTTGCCTAATATGAAGTTCTGCAAGGTCTTCCTCTATTTGCTTGATCCATGGGGATCCAGCGGCTTTCGCCTTGTTAACTACTTTGAAGATATTATAGGACAGCCTATATGGATCCATTATGTAAAGGTGGACAATGAATGCTAGTCGTCTTAATTTTATGACATTTGTGAGGTTTTCTTGGTGCTGGTAGAGTTTTAGATTGAGTTTGTACCACCGCCTCCAGTCCGATAGGATGCTTGGTCTATTATCTTTCGCAGGAATTCCCTTTTTAGTAATTCGAGGATTTTTATTGAGATTTTCCTGATTTGGTATAAGCACACTGCTGCATGGAGGGCTGTCGGTCTTACTATTTTGTTATACTGTCAAGGTATGGTATTCGTTGATAGATGTTTCGAAGCATACAAGCATATTATGCCCCATTTAGTTTGACTTTCTATAGTTCCGGAGCAACAGTTTCATTGAGACCCATTCTCCAGGAACTTTGGGATTTTGAATTTGTGAATCTGTTGATGTACTTGGTGAAACTGGTTCTTATTCTTCTAGCGAAATTTTTAACATTTTAATGAAGTCAGTCTTTCAGATGTTGATCAGTAGACCTGTACTCTCCGCTATTAAATGCAGTGCTAGGAATTGCGTAGAACTCTTCCATATCGTCTGCCGGTAGAGTCAGGTCATCAGCAATGGTCAGACGAGTCTGCTTTGATCTCCATCTTTAATCCGGTGTTAGCTGTTAGAGATCTGGCCAGTTGCCTGATGATTTGTTTCTAGGATGCAGTTACAGAATATTGGGTGTCCTAGACGGAATTGTTAATATTCAAGAACATGACATGATCGCTCTTTCGAAGCAAACAAGTGTAGTAACCTTGAGCTCTAAAATCCATGCGTTAAGAGCTACGAGAAGTCGTTCGTATTCGTTGCTGTGAAACACACCTCTCCTACTGAACAAGTGCTCATAGCTCTTACGATATGCATTTTAGAGCACATGTGTACTAGACATTTTTTTTCTTTTTTTGGTCCATACTACCTCCCCCCAAAATATGAAGAGCAAGATTTGTTTCTGAGTATCGGAGATGAAAAAGTGCTTACAGACCTTTAGCTATGCATTTCAGAATCCATGTTTAATAGGCATAGTTGCTTCGAATGATAGTTCCCATCATATCGTTAAATATTGACCATTCTTCCTAGGGCAACCTGTGTGTACCAAATACCATCTCCTTCCCTTGCACCTGTATTGACCAGAAAAGTCCATAAGAGTGATCCTGTAAATATTAATTTCAATTTGATGTTGTACAGGCTGGCCTGCATCATTCTAATGAGTTTATCGTTTTAGTCTTTGGTCACTCATTATTCCAAAGAAATGTATCTAGTCACGGAGTTGATCGTTGATCGCCCTTCGGAAATATATAAAGGTCTGGCTCGTTTCTTGCTGTACCGGAGGAGGATCTTGAGGTTTTGTATTTGTCTCGTAGCGGATTTCAGTGTTCTGAAACCTTATTAGTAGCAGTTATGTAAATCGATATAAGACAAAGGACGAAAGTTTATTTTCCACAGACAAGTACAACAAATATATAATTCCAGCTCTCGTACCAGAAAATGTTGTTTTATCTGTTGAAAATATTAAGACTCGGTGACAAAAAAGGGTTACTATGGTCAGACTGTTTTATATGACTGCATGACCACATATTTACGAGAGGAGTGCTACATAAATCCACTACTGTAAGAGAGCGCAGTTCGTCAGTGCGTTGAGTGTATACATATTTCGAACAACGTTCACAACCAGATAAGATTTGTAGACAGTGTGTTACCTGTAATGTGGCTTATGACCAGAAGGATTTGAGGCTCAGAGCACAGGAGGCGAGCCCGGTCCACACATAAACGGCTGCGGGGTGAAGAGCGAGGAGGGGAAAACAAGCTCCACCTGCCTCCCGCTCGCAATCTCCACAACCTGTACTTCTTCCCTCAGTGAAACCAGAAGCCAGGCGCGATAATTAAGTCGCTCTAACAGCTAATACCTAGGAATAAGATCGGGCAGTCTACCACTTAATACCTCGTAAAATAGTCTGAGTCATTAGCCCCTAATTGCACAGATATCCAAGCCAAAGTTGCTTCTTTATTGTTCGTAAGCGAAACTGAAATCGTCTTTTGTATTGATAAATTTAACACTAGAACCACCTGCGGGATATTTCTGACTCACAGGAAAATTTTAATCCGTCTCCCTTTTCTAATGTTTCTAAGCTGGTGGATGTGGGTTCATAATTTTATATTTTTAAATTTTTAAAACATATTTATTGTTTCTAATTATTTCTTATATCAGATCCAGTAACTGTTTTAATCTTTACAGCAAAACTCAACCCAGAAATTTAAGTTTCGGTAGTGAATGTGACTTTTCGAAATAAATTTCATAGCCGTATTTTCGGTTTAAGGGTCCTACTTACACATGTATATGTCTTTGAAAAGTATGTTATGAATAAAAATCAACGAAAATTAATGAAATACGGGTTTCTTACATTTTTGTGTTGTTCATGAAGTACTCTTCTGCTCGCTGTAAACGTCCAACAAAACGCGTTGTTGTTGCTAAGATTGTGATAAAAGATATTTTCAGATTCCTTTCCCTACCCATAGAGCAGCACCTATTTCAAAAATATATTGTTAAATTTGATATTTTTGAGTTTGTTTGGGTGATAGGCACAAAGTACTACCCACACCCCCTTTATATTACAGGTTATGGACAATCCGTTGGTATTGCTAGGGTTATATTTCTTTGCCTTGTTCATGTTTACTAACATTAATAAAACTGTCGTGTGTGTTTGTTTGAACATGATAATATCCAAAACTGCTAGACGAATGTTCACAGTGGTATCACGGAGTGTGTCACATGGCTACATATAGGCATTATTTCATAAAAATCGGATCACAGGAAGAAGGAATATTGTAATTCAGAGTTTTATCCATACTAATATTACAAGTGTATGCTATGTTTTCATATCTAGGCTGCTTAACGGATTCCAATGAAATTTGGTATGGAGATAATATGAACTTGAAGAAGAAAACAGGTTACTTTAAAAAGTAAAAATAAAGACCTGTAAGAGCGTAAATTATGGTACGCAACATCATTTTTAACATCAGTGTACGTAAACAATGTCAAAAATTATTAAATTTATTTCATAGTGTACACGTAACGTGTAGCTTCCTCAACAGCACGATGCATAGATGAGCACTGCTGCCCATGCCATTCTCCATGCACTGCTCAACAGCGACGTTGCATTTGTGACAGCCAGGTAAGGGGGGGGGGGGGGGGGGAGAGGGGCTCATCATGAGCGATACTTAACCGAACAGGCAGACATGTTAGGGCATCTGACGTTATTGGACACATAGTAACTTACTTTTTCACTATCACTCATCTTAACAAAGGTACTGATATGTGAACACATCTGCAGGTAACAGTTATTTTTAAAATATATGTCAGCGTTGTCAGTAGCATAGTTTTCTAGAAAAAATATTAGTACCTGAAAGCGTCAATTGGATGTTTTTATCTCGCTGACTCGCTGAATAATATAGGTATCGCCGATTACTGTTCACTGCACAGGGTACATAGTAGAGGAAAATGTTAGAAAGAAAGTGCTTCTGTATTCATTTTTGTTTTCCCATTTTTCATTGCATCTGTCTTTAAGCCATGTAAAACTCTCTTTTCACTTATCTCGCGGTGCTGTTTCATTCAAAGGGCAATCACAGCATTAGTCGGTACTCGAAAATGTAATACAGATGGTTCCGTCACAGTGGTTCCTGGTAGTGCTGCCAGAGCTGCCACGGTCGGCATTTTGCCAGATAACAATAGTGAGCAGTGTACATCTAGAGGCAACGGAGATTCTCATCCAAATGATGCGGTATTGAGCATATGCAAGCCAAAACGTGGCAGAATTCATGTAGAAGATACTATATCAATATTTTGACTGTCGGTGTAGAGGTAGAAGATCGTCATGGAATTATGTGGTGAGTAGTTCCTACTAACATTGTAGTTCCTGAAGGAAATGGACAGCAAAGTATTCTGTCGATAAAGGTTCTAAGTATGTGCTACATGCTTTCCAATACCTTGATGAAGATTAAGGTCTTTCTGTTGGTGAACGTCTTAATGACTTTGTAGTGAAGAAACTTTTGGGTCCATACTTAAATAATGGAAAGAATATTATATGTGACAAGCTTTTCACTTCACTTTCACTAATACGACATCTGAAAACAAATCGAACCAGCTTTCTTAGTGTAACAAAATTAGAAGCGAAGTGCATGTAGAAAGCTCGCGACAACCTATAGAAGAGTGTAGTTTTCAAAACCGACAATGTGACCTCTCTGTGTATCAAGGAAAGCAAAGGAAAAAAAACGTGGTAACTCTGAGTTCCTTCCATGCAGATGCACAAACTGACACTGACAAAAGTTAAATCCTGGCACAGTGACATGCCACAATGAAACCAGGCATGTAGTAGATGTTCATGATCACATGGCCCGCAAATACTAAGTGAAAGCTGATGGAAGAAGGTGGCCTGTTCAAACATTTATAACAGACCAGATTTAGCAGGCATCAATCTTTGGGTGATGAACAAAGTTGTAGAAAACATCAAAATAACAAGTCGAGACTTTCTGCTTTAGCTCCTGGACAAACTTGCTGAACATTGTTCCAAAGCCAGGATCAGAGCTCAGGGTGCTCACGCTGATGGAAGGCGCAGCTGCTGCCCGGTGTGAAAGTCTTGCAAAGGACAAATTTCATATAAATGTACGGCCCGCAACAAACCGGTTTGCAAGAAATGTGTTGGCAGTTTCCTGTATCTGTGCAGTTTCCAGAGCACAGTCCAAAGACAAAAATGGTGTGTAGATATATAAAAGGAACACATTTACACACCGAGGGGGGTGGCGCAGTGGCTAGCACACTGGACTCGCATTCGGGAGGACGACGGTTCAATCCCGCGTCCGGCCATCTTGATTTAGGTTTTCCGTGATTTCCCTAAATCGCTCCAGGTAAAGGCCGGGATGGTTCCTCTGAAGGGGCACGGCCGACTTCCTTACCCACTCCGATGAGACCGATGACCTCGCTGCCTGTTCTCCTCTCTCAAAACAATACAACACACAACACATTTGCATACACAGACTGTAGCGTTTACTTTTAGAGAATGTGTATTCTGAGTGTGGACCTATTTTAGACTATTGTAACGTACTTACTGTATTTTATCCTCTCTTGTTTACTTCTAGATTATGTAGGTTTGCACTGATAACTTTATGACTTGCCTATATTTGTGCAAAATTATAGGATTTCTTCATCATATTACGAACAAATTTCAAGTATTCGAATACCTAAGTTGATTTATGCAAAAATTGATAAAGTATTCATTATTTACGTTGTTACATGTAAATATTTTGCAATAAATTGTGTGTAGCATGACTATACTTGAGGTTTCAAAAATGGTTCAAATGGCTCTGAGCACTATGGAATTTAACATAGGACGTCATCAGCCCCTAGAACTTAGAACTACTTAAACTGAACTAACCTAAGGACATCACACACATCAATGCCCGTGGCAGGATTCGAACCTTCGACCGTAGCAGTCACGCGGTTCCGGACTGAAGCGCCTAGAACCGCTCGGTCACCGCGGCCGGCACTTGAGGTTTAAGATTAAAACAAAATAATAGACCATCAGAGTCACTCATTTCACATAAAAACTCATCCTCTAAAATGATAAGGCAGAGAACAAGTCGAACACATCGAATAGAGATGGGACGTTTTTGGCACTATGGCAGTTTCAGGGGGTACGAAAGATCCGTTGGTTCTGGTGTTAATAATGATCCTACCTGCAACAATTTCATTGAGGAATACAGAAGAATCAGAATAGTTAAGTATAAAACTGCGCAACAGAAGACACGAATGGCTGCCTCATTCGTTACTGTAAGCTAGGTAACGTTTGCTGCAAGAATACAGAAGAATCAGAATAGTTAAGTATAAAACTGTGCAACAGAAGACACGAATGGCTGCCTCATTCGTTACTGTAAGCTAGGTAACGTTTGCTGCAACTGAAAACGAATGATAACCGGCGAAAGCCTCCTGACTTCTGACGATTCAGGTGTACTTAGGAAGTTGAAAAATTTGGAAATTTGTGGTATCGACTATGGGACCAAACTGCTGAGGTCATCGGTCCCAAGGCTTACGCACTACTTAATCTAACTTAGACCAACTTACACTAAGGACAACACATACACCCATGCCCGAGGGAGGACTCGAACCTCCGATGGGGCTAGCCAGGCGAACCGTGACGAGACGCCTCTGACCGCACGGCTACCCCGCGCGGCCTTAGGAAGTTGATTGGACAACTTAAAGGACCCCACACAGGAGCGATGTCGCTCGTCTCGACCACTCCAAGCACGAAGGATTTGCTAAGAAAATTCATCCACTGCCTCGAGAAGTCCTGCTATGAAGAATTTGCTGCTATGTTTAGCACCAGTGGCAATTGATTAAGAAATATATTGTTTAGAAACGCTTTTCTTGTGGACTGTAGGTTACTTCACAGAATAAGTTACGCATTTCACAGACGCCATGTGGGTGTATACACCTTTCCACTGTGCTGATACAATTCGTTTTCAGAGCTTTCCTTAGGCGATTGTGTGCATGTGTTAAATAATTTGGAAAAAGCATTTTGTGCCATCAGCTGTATGGTTTTATGTATATTCTCTTTCGACCGTTACAGTCATCTCCAAGAATAAAACCCTTGTACACCAATAAATCAACCACACATTTTCGTTATAAATGAGCCCTAAAAATGAAGAACGTGCCTAATTAAAATTTTAAACATCTTCAGCAACTGTAGTTGTATATATCAAAATAATCAGCAACCAGATGCGTAAAAGAAATTTTATTTCCTTAATTATTACACAAATAAAATTTTATTTCTGCAAGTGGTTGCTGATTCTTTCTATATGCATACATAATTGTCATAATAGTTTGTCTCCCAGTACATAAAAACACGCTGTGCCTTGTCACCATTACAGCAGTGCGCATGTGTTGATAACTCCACACCTATTACTATTATGTAATGTGCTAAGACATGCTATTACGACAATTATATACCCGTCTGTTCTACATCTGCATGGCTCATATACGACAGAAATGTATGGTTGATCCATTGGTGTACAATGTTTTTCACCTTGGAGATGATTGTAACAATCGAAACCGGTAAAGGATAAACATAATATTGAGCAACTGATGACACAAATATGCTTCTTCCAGTTTCGTTTTTTTTTTTTTTTTGTTTTTTGGTTTTTTTTTTTACTTATTAGTCTTCAATTCAGTTTTTACTCAATAGTCTTATGGTTTAACAGCATGGATTAACACATTATTTTTGAAATTTTAGAGGCTCTATAGAAATGTTGTCAATGGCAGCACTACTGTCAACCATAACTCTTGTCACAAATTATGAGGGAGATTATAAGAAATGGCATGCAGTTTGAGTACAGGTAGCTTCAAAATGCTAATCACTGCCAAATCTGAGGATGTATTTCGTGGTAGTTCTTAATATAAATGGCAGCTCCGAAACTTCACTTTTCAGAGTGGTTCGTGGTCCCCATATAACTGTAAATTTTAACAAGGAAGCTATTACTCAACACGAGCAAAGAGCAACAAAACGATCCAAAGAACCATGCTTAATAACCAAACAAACTTGTCGCAGGCAAGTGGCTGTTTGCGAACCTGGCATGCGATTCAGTAGATGGCCTGAGATATCCACTCGAGTAGCGATCAGCGACAGTCGCTGCGATTTGACCACACATATGCGATCTAAGAAGCAAAAGGAAAATGAAGGTCTGATTTGACGTCTCTTCGATGGCGAGGTCATTAGAGACTGAGTACAAGCTCGGATTTTGTCAATGATAGGGAAGGAAATCGGCCGTACCTTTTCTGAGGAACCGTCTGGCAATTGTATACAGCAGTTTAGGGAAACTACGGAAAACCTTGATCTGGATGGTTGGACGCTGGTTTGAACTGTCGTCTTCCAGAATGCGCGAGCAGTGCGCTCTCCACCACGCCATCTCGATCACTAACAAGCGATCGCAAGCCCACGTGACGGATCGCGGCGATATATCACACGTGTAGGCCCTTTACAGTCAACATAAATACAACTGTCTGAGTCACTGCATTCGAATCGTACAGGTACCCAGTAGTCAGAATAGATAATTGTAGTACAGATATATATAATGTACAGGTACCCAGTAGTCAGAATAGGTAATTGTAGTACAGATACCTATAATGCAGAGAGTGAATAAGTATACGACCAATGCTTGTTTAAAAGTTAATGAAGTTTAAACAAATGACACCATAAAATATAAGTGGAAGAATTTGACCCCAAAACCTTTAAGTGTTCGTTAAATCGTCAATTTGCATTTTTTCATAGCCTCAAATTTGATATTTTTCGTGACACACTCTCTTTTGCGTACGCTCTTGCAGCAAAACTTACTACAATAAAGATTCGGCAACACGGTGAAATGCAGCAGAAAGCCAAAAATAGCGACAGCTATTCTCTATTTTACTACAACAGTAAGAAGATAGCGACATCTGAGTTATGAAAATAGTCGCAAAAAAGCGAAATGAGCTTTCATTTATCTCTTCAAAGCATTAAGCCAAGATAATTCCAGAAAACGAAAGCCAACTGTTAAAATCTTTGTCAAACACATGTTGGCTATCAACGATACTTTTGAATGATACCTATCGGTACTAGCGATGTACTTCTCGTCAAAAACTGCAGAAAACTTACGGGCAGACCTTAGGCCAATCATAGTCACGTGGCTTGTGTATTCAATGCATCTTAGTAACAAAATTTCTATTCTGCACATCGGAAGTTTTATTGCGTAGGTTTTAGCTACTCTATGAGTTGGTTTGTAGACGATAACAAACAGTCGCGGCACCTCCTGCTTGGGAAATTGTTAGGTCTGCCGTTTGAGAGCTGGAATGAAACTATCAGACCCAGTCAAATGTGTCATTGGTGTAATGTTTGTTTTCAATTATTTTTCTACTTCATTAAGGAAGTATTTTTCATATTTTTGCGGTCCATACGTTAGTAAATGTGTTATCTTGAAAAAATGGAAAGCACCGAATTGCACCAATTTAGTGATATGAAGATATCCGTTCCAATGTGTGTATAATAGCAGTTCATTCCGCTGAAACCAAGAGAATGTAAACACATCTTTCATGCATGAGGAGCATATATTGCTATTGTTGGTTCTTCTTATATAGACATTTTCCTTGGCACGTAATTTTTTTTTCATGGAGTCTAATGGTTCACCCGTTCTTACACGTACTCGACTTTCAAATGCACGAATATTTTTGCAAATGTAATTACTTTTGCTTCAGAAGCAAATGTTGCGAAGATTGTTGTCGCTTGTAGCTCAGATGTTATAGCAAATTGCTGAATTGGTTACTGCTGTGTTTGGAAAGAGTTTTATTGTTAATGACGTTTTTCTATCATGTCTGTGTGATTTTCTCTTCTGATGCAGTTGTTGTGCCTTTCTTGGTACGTTAGGTAGTGTAGGTATTACGTTCTATTAAAGTTCATAAATTTTGACAACGTGGTCCACAGAGATCGCAATTATATTTCTTTATTTGCTGGTTTCGGCTTATCTACAAGACATCTTCAGAATTTCTTTGCCCTCCAAGGGTAGGAACAGCAAGGGTAGGAACCTTCACGTTATCTAGGAAACAGTGTGGTTTTGAATTCCTGCCAGAGGGCACTGCCTATGAAATATACACAGGGTGTATATATTTTAACAGTTGTAACTTTTAATATATCTTCACCTCTCATTATCTAACTATGTAATATGTATGTCAATATAATTACCACTCTCTTATTTATTCGTTTTATCGACAAAACATCTTTCCAGTGTCAATAGATTACACTGCTTCTTCTGTTGTTTTGTAAGTTTATTTTATTTTAATGTAAACGACTACTTGCCTTATGCTTGATAATGTTTTAACATCTTATGTACTCGTACGTGGACTGCGCGAACTTCCTGTGCAAACTGCATTAGCTTTTGTGAAGCATTTGCAATTGCCTGGTGGTGGCGTACGCCATAGTCGTCGCGCGAAATGGACAGTATTTAATCCGTGGCGGCACAGCCATCAATCTGTGTACGATCGTGGTATCACGAAAAATTGGAGGTGCCGCCAGCACCAGCTATTTTTAACGCCATATACAATGGTACTGTCTGTAAATTATAACACAGCTTTTCTGTATGGCGATGTGTAATAGTACAGTTTGTAACTTTGCTGTTCCTACCCTTGCACGGCCAAAAAATTCTGAATATGGCTTGTAGATAAGCCGAAACCAGGAAATAAAGAAATATTATAGCGATCTCGACTCTTCATTTTTAAATTCCATAAAAGTTCCATATTCACTGCTTTGGCTGGGGGTGTAGCGAAGAAAACTTCGCGTTGCTGGATAGATATACAAAGCATTTCTGCAAAAGGATTGGTGTTCTGGTGTTTGCTAGAATTTTTTGTTCTCGAAAGAGAACGACTTCTTCAGTAAATATCTATAAGACACAAGAGAATCGTAAATAAACGATCCTGTGATGTACTGTTTAATACCTTCTTGGGTACTTAGAAAGCTAAATATGACAAATGAGGTTTCATTCTTTAGTTAGTGTTGATTTTTACGAGATTACGTTCGCTCCCTATTTTAAAAACTATGTTACATATCAGTATTAACGAAATGTAGTATTCACACTGATCCGATATCGTATTCAGAAGTGCAGCTCTCTGGCCGCTTGGAGCGTTGCTATCGCACTAGGCAACAAAACTGAGACGAATTGTCGTCACTCGAAATGTATTCGCTGTTACTAATACAGACACCAATCAGCCACATAATGGAATGACGACAGGGGAAATTTGTGCTGGACCGGTACTGGCACCCGGATTTCCATTTTATCGCAACGGTCGCCTTGCTATTACGCTATCCGAACACGACTCAATATCACATACAAACTTCCATATGCTGTCAACCATACATGCGTGTCTGAAGTAAGATTGCATCGTAATTCGGAATAATACAGGCACGGCAATTTCATGTCACATCTGTTATGTTAGACTGTGACCATACTGTCACGTGAGGCCAAGAAATATACCGCAGCGTCAAGGAGAAGACAGTATGTACGTGCAAACTCCTTGTTTTTATTCAGCAGTGTGTGTTCTGAACGCTACGGATTATTGATTAAAATTAAGTATAATTATTTGTAATTAATATTAGTATTTGTTAGTGCTGGCTATAAGAATCTGGTACCTATTCCCGAAAAGAAGCAAAAGGGAAGAGGGTATAAATCCACGCAGAAGATTTGCTAGAGACTTCGAGCTCAGTAATCACAAAAACGTCCAAGTTCGACAAACAGGTGAGTCGCAGCATTCACTACATAGCTTTTGCACCCAGACTAGCGCTCTGTGTGTCTATATACGTACATTTACAGCTCTGTGACTGCTGTGCTGATTCATGGCAGTCATGGCGCGCTTGCTTAGTTGTATTAGTACTAAATAATGTAATCGCAGCAGCTGTAAGAATTACTGGCAGAGACTGCAGTGAATCTTCCCAAATTAAAACATTAACGGACTAAATTACGTTCAAAGAGACAAGATTTGAAACCGTAGTGATGCGTTTAGTGCCTCCACGTGAAGTGAGGATAGCGTGCTATTCTATATACTGAAAGACGTTTGAGTTGTCGAGGGTAGTCAAGAGAGGGGATGTGCGTACTACAGCATTTACAGCACAACGCACATATTTAATCATCAAAATACCAACTTTTAAACTAGGTCTATTTGTGTAAGACATTGATTCTGAGAACAGTGTGCTGGTGCTACCAAAAAGCACTTGCGCTTAGAATAAAACATAAATAATAGGTTGATGATTTTGCAATAACGTCGGAAACCTATAATAAAACCGAAACATGTCACTAAAGTACTAATTTGAAAATAAAAATAGAATCATTCAGTTCAGTCTCCGTTCTTTCATAAAACAAAACTCGTTGTTTACCAGAGTATATATAATGGAGGTTTTTAGAAGCGAATTCAAATGCTGCGCGAAATAAGATAGTTAGTGGCTTCCTACAGTAGTCTACACATGTTCTGAGATGAATAGTGGAAGTGTATCAGTACAAGCTATTTATTAGCATCAAATACGTTTTATTTTCCCATCAGTGTTGAAATTTCAGTTTAAGGAGCGGCAACGTACATTAGGCTTACTTCTAATGGATTTTTCCTAGTAAAGTAGTTGTATAAAAGTAGTGTCTTTGTTCATTATTCGTGCAAAGTTGGAAACATTTCTTATTTGCTATTGTAAACCTCTTGGTATAAAAGAGTGGCGCCTTATGGAGTAAATATTTTTAGCAACTTCATAGGTAGCGAGCCATCCTATGAGGGCAAGTGGCAGTTACGTTCCATCGCATTCATAGATGACGGATGAATCCGGTTTATGATGCCGAGGTTAGTGAAGCATTGCGATTTATTTATAAAACTAAAAACTGTGGACGAGTACTGGAGGAGCGAACTCACGAAGAAAGCAAGAGACCCTCTCGTTGTCTGTTACTTCTCACCATCTTCCTGCCACTCACTGATATTTTTTTTTTTTGGCTGGACTTAATCCATGTCATCGTTCGGGTTCTTTACAAAAGCAGCCGCCTCGTGGGCCGATTTCTGCTGTCAGAGAGGAAATCCATGAAGTTCTGAGTCAAAAGGCGCCTTTCGCTGACTTGTAGTGGCTTCCTTACGATTTTCTATTGGAACCAAGTGAACTGTTACAAACATGTGACAAAAAGATAAAAATAATGTATGAACATTTTGTCTTAATTTCTTATTTGGAAATATGCACAAAATCCTTTACTGTATATCCTTATGGTCTTCTGAATAATATTTGTCTTACTGCAGTTGAATGATAATGATAAACTGTTTATGCTAACTCACCAACGCACTTCTTGCAGTAAAGTATATTTTTTTATAGTTTATCTTGTTCGTTTCTATATGCCATATCTGCATCTGTGTGTGAAAACTGAAATGACACAGCGTTTTGCATGCCCCCACCACGTTGTCCCAGGTGTAACCAAGCGAACAATGAAAAATCAGAACTGTAAATTAAGTTGTAAAGCGCTATGTTTCACCCGCTTGCAACTAAAAACAGCCGATTTTTGTTTATCGGCTATAACACTGCTGCTGCTTTGAAAATTTGCCTAATTATGTGTGGAAAATTATTCCTCTGAAAATTATATTTATTTACGAGGATAGTGCTTGTTTGTGAAAACTATGTTTAACGTTTTTTTTCGTAGTGCTGTTTTAAATAGTGAAATCAGATAAACTATGAAGTGAAATTTGGAACTTCTAGAATAGTTTCTACCAGGAATGTTGGACGTCAACACAGTGGTAAAAACAAGCCCTACATCATGAGTACTATCAAATGGGCGCCAAAAAAATTATGTGAAATGCAATTGTTTACACAGAGTATAAATGCATGTTTGGAAAATTGGTATTTTTCCTAGTAATGTTAGATACCGTATACACACACAGCATATCTATTGTACTTTGATGCATTTGTTGTATCAGACATTTTTACGTTTTGACTAACATGTTTGGTTAAAAAATTGTTCTTTTATAACATGTAGGCTTTAGTAACATAAACTGGATCTTCTGAAGCTCCATAAACTTAGCCTCATACTTTTTCACGTTTAAAGTCTTCCCGTATTAGTGCATGCTTTTATTTCCTTGGGCTTTTCTTTTTGATTCCAAGAGGATAATGGGGAGGGTTGTTCAAAGAAACTGGAGTCTGTCTAAAGTGACTACGCTATTGATCTAGTTAAAAAAGCATGTGACTTGGAAGAAGGCCAGTGAACTCTCTGAGAGTGTCCAACGTGAAGTACAATACAAATGAATCCCACAGGGCCCTTGGGTTCAGCAAAGAAAACACACAGGAATTCTATAACTTTCTGGAAAATGTTATATTATACCGTCTTTGAACCTAGAATATGTTTTCTCCGATATAATCCCTTCTTCTAATTTTGTTTAGCTTTGTTTTGATTATTTGTAGATGGGATCCGATTTTTTGTAATTATTTTTTAAACTCGCTAAGTGACAAAATTTTTAAAGGATTTTTTCATAATAATTTTCGTTTCATTCCCGTTACTAACATGTAAATGGTATAAATTTATAAAGGAAATATTACATGATATTAAGGCACAATTTTAACTGATTTCTGTTCTTTAATGAAAAACGAAATGGGGGTCACCTTTTAGGTACATCCCTCTCCAAATGTCATGCTGCTCGTTCACTCTCGTTCGCTTATGGAAATCTGGACATAGTCGGAAAAAGCCGTAAAATATTTGTAACAAGTATGAATAAAAATATCATTGCTGATCTCAGAACCGTCACAAACGTGAAGATGTGACTTTAGACACAGTAATACGATACTTCTAAGTACACGACCAAACGGAACGTTGGATACGAAGGAATAAAACTATTGTTCGTGTTAGGACCTCCTGATAACTTTTCGTCGATGTGTCGTTAGTTGAAATTTAATTATAAGAAATCCTGCCAAGGGTGACTTGTTTGTGACAAATCTTCAATGCGTCAAAAAACAACTTTTGTAAGAAAACGAATATGAACTTGCACATGGGTGAAACATAAAGCTTTCCGATTGGTCTTCCAGTTCTGACGTTGCGTTGTTCACGTGGTTAGAGCTGGCACGACGTGATAGGGATAGTGCGCCTCTGTTCTCGCCATAGACTGTAATAGCTGGCACGACGTGATAGGGATAGTGCGCTTCTGTTCTCGCCATAGACTGTATGTAACATAGACCCCGCATGTCCCTATCTCTGCCGTGTTAAGGCTTGAAACCAACATCTAAGTCATGTGGCTCGGGGCGGAAAGCTGAGCTTCTGTCATTACACGCTGTGTGGAGCTAACAGTTACAGTTTCTCTTATTTAAAGTTGAAATCAAGCATTTATTTTGACAATTCAACGAACTGTAGTACTTCTCCTACACATTTAGTAGTGTAGTTAAACTAATTTCTCCGAAATCGCTGATAATGAATATGTGGTTATCGTTTTGATATGTAGGCAAGTTGAAACGTATTGAAAATTATTTTAACAAGCGACAGATTGACTGTTCTTTAGTGAATACTTGTTTTCTTTTTCTTTTGTTTCTTTTTTTGCACTGTGAATTCTCGTAGTTCACAGCTTTCACAGGAGTGGAATACAAAATAACAATTTCGAATGCAGCATTAGTTTTCTCACTATTCCACAAGAATATGTGCGAAATGCTTCAGTAAGCTTTTGTAAGAAAGGAAATTCATTTATGTGCATAATGTCAGGTATTTACACAAAATAAGCACGTATGTTTTCTAACTTTTGCTTAATCCAATACAGATACCGAAACTATATCAAGATGGGGAGCGTAATATATTGCCAAATGTTGATTATGCTGGTGTAGTGAGCTAGAGATTAACGATATGTCGTCTCAAAATCTTAGTCATTCAGCAAGTTTTACATCCAAGGATCAACATCCATCCTAACTTCCAACTTATGGAGATTCCTCTGCAAGTATGTTCAAGTAATTCACTGACACAACTGAGATTTTCGACAGTTTACTTTATCTGTGGGACCCAAAACAAGACTAATCCGAGCATATGTGAAGGTCTTTACCTCTGCATCTAGTAAAAGCACAACATTTGATCTGCAACAAACATGTCATAAATGGTGCACTATAAATGCATAATGGCTTGCTCGGCTTCGTGCCCCGAGTCACGTGACTTAGATGTTCGTTTCAGTAAAATGACGTCATACGCAGTCTATGTTATTTATGGACTATGGTTCTCGCCATCTGTATCACAGTCAGAGAGTGGAAATATCTCTGGAATGAGGATTGCGTTTTACATATGTTGTAAACATTGAACTGGGATTGTCATGTGATCTTGGGCTACGACTGTTTGTATACGTTTTCAACAGAGTTAATGTTAGACGTATTGTCTGCGTTTTTACAATTTGCTTCTTCGTAACAGCAGTAGTGGGTTACTGATGTTGCATCGGATGCAAAGAGAAATACGAGAATGGAGCAAAAATTTGTGTTATATGATTAAACTGATGTTGTGGTTACGTTATGAATAAATATTTTAAATCTATTGCTATGTTTGAAAATGTGCATGACTGTTGAAAAAAATCTTCGGCCATTTTCAGCGGTCATTTCTAATAGTGAATTCCATCTTGGTATTCACACACATAAAATTCAGTGCAATTCTACAGTTAAAAAGCCTGTCTCTTTTGATAGAGAAACTCAATAAGATGCTACGCAAGAATTAGACTTTTTCTTTCTTGATTCATTCCTGCTAGATCACACGGGAAATATTTAAAATGAGATTTGTCGTTTTAAACTGGAATATACAGGTGTCCGAGAAATCACTAAACATTCCTGGAAAGAAGTACTTTAACTCAAATGAAATGTTTACAGTATGAAGGAATATGAAGACAACATTGTAGGAGGAATCCTAATTTAGTGCAATCATTGCCGTTCGACATGGTTCCCCTCGATGTCCAAGCAGAGCTGCCTTCTACTCTCGGTGCAGCTGAGCAGACGGTGCATCAGTGCCAGATCACATAGTTGCTGCAAATCCCTAATCTCCACTTTTTACACTTGCCTATTTATATTACCCCAAGTAGCCAAAGGGTGTTAGAGCAGGTTAGCAGTGGAGAGCCTCGTCCAATCCAGCATCCTTGAAACGTTTCGTTGTCGTAACTACCCACATGTACGCAGAGTGCGGTGGGGTGCCGTCTTGTTGAAAACAGCCGAACCTAGAATGTAATCGACAGACAACTGGGGCTTCAGGAATAGCTCAAGTTTATCCATGTATGATGTTGACATGATTCTTACGTCAGCAAAAAAGAATGGTCAAGTGCTCTGTTGGGATCAGCCCAATCACACATTTACCTTTTGATTGTTACGTTCTTATTTCATGGCTATGTGTGGTCACTCATCGGCTCATATCTTGCTGATGTGACGATTGACAAGGACACCAGTATGAAAGGTACACTCCTCACTTAAAAAGACGTGTGCCGATAAATGTTCACTGTTTACTGCCCCAGTGAGGCTGTGGCACATGGTCACACATGCCACATAGTCCACAGGTTCAAGACAGTAGAGCACGTTGATGTGAGAAGCTGGTTGTTCTTTTTTTTCAGTATATAGCGTAAGGATTGTCACACAGTGGATTTCTGGACGTCGACTTTTCGGTTAAGACGACGTCGACACTTTCAGACTCTGCACGATAGTCTGTGGTGTGGTCCCCACATTTTCCTGCAACGTCGACGGGCACCCGGAACGTTTCTCGTCACAACCATTCTCAGTTCGCCGTAACTTATTGATTTAACCTTCAATGATTGTTCGCGCTGGGACTCCTGTATTAGAACGTCGACGAAACCATTCTTGAAGCTCAGCAAACTTCCGGTTTCGATTCGTTGTTCTGTGATCAACATCATTCAGATTACCTGCCATAAAGAGACAAAAATTAGCGTCGTGCCAGAAAGAGGATAGTTAGAGACTTTTCAGGCGTCCTGTACTTACTTTATGGTACAATGTAACACGAGGAAATATTTTTGTATCTTAC
The DNA here is from genome assembly GCF_023897955.1 of Schistocerca gregaria. NCBI lineage: Eukaryota > Metazoa > Arthropoda > Insecta > Orthoptera > Acrididae > Schistocerca > Schistocerca gregaria. Next base: position 512,564,902 of record NC_064921.1, on the reverse strand, counting down.
TCAAAAGCGAATTGTTCGAGAAATATTTAACTCTTGTCTGAAAGGATGTTTCTACAATATAGAAAACGTGTGTGAGGGTGGTGGTGGGGAGGGAGGTCGGGGCGGGGGGGGGGGGGGGGGGGAGGGTGTAGTGGAGCACAACTCTGTGCAGTACAGAAATTGAAAGCAAGTATTAACTTAAATGTGTCCCAACAGCAACGTGAAATTGAGAAATGAGAAGTAAATAAATGATGCAAAATATGAAATGTATTGGGTGAAATTTCAGCGTGTATCTTAGATACATTTTTCTGCAGAATCATGTTATATAAAGTACATCGTGTGTATATTTTCATAATAACACTGGTATTCTCAGAACTAAGCTGTATATTCTGCTGTGCAATTAAGCCAGTTATGCCAGTAAGAAATCAAGTTTGAATGCGTATCGTAATATTGGGTGACTAAAGTCACACAAGAGCAACAGAAACACTTAATGTCTTCACGGGCGTAAAATATTAGTACCTAAGATGACAGTTAACTCCTTCCTGTGTGTCAAATAGACTACTCTTCAATATTTTACGTTGGTTTATGATGCAACATATGACTCCATCTTACATGGAGCAACTGGGCTAGCGTGCAATAATAGAGCTCCTGAAATCATGATTCTACAGACCGAACTGTAACGTCGCCGAGGTTTATGTTAGATTACAAGGTGATAATTTGGTTGTGAGTTGGCGAGGGCAACGAATGTGAATGCGAAATAAAGGTTGTAGAAATACAATGATCTGCCGTTTAGCGTGATGTCTACGTTCGCTCCGTATTTCAACTGCTGGGCACATTCTGAAAACTAATATTGTACAATGGAAAAGTCTCGACCAATTAGTATAGTGTGTAAGACAGTCATCCTGCTATTTTAAACCCAAAACAGGTGGAGAAAGTTACCTTGTATGCCATCTGGCGGCGTGCCGTCGCACTGCTTATAGATGGGATGGAAACGAACGAAGGTCAAAAATGGTTCAAATGGCTCTGAGCGCTATGAGACATAACTTCTGAGGTCACCAGTCCCCTAGAACTTAGAACTACTTAGACCTAACTAACCTAAGAAGATCACACACATCAATGCCCGAGGCAGGATTCGAACCTGCGACCGTAGCGGTCGCGCGGTTCCAGACTGTAGCGCCAGAACCGCTCAGCCATGTTGCTGCCATTTAATTGTGCAGACGTTTGTTTTTGTTACCTGTAGTGCACTGTGCGAAAAAAGGGGTGATCTAAGGAAGCAACACACATTCTTTTTGAGGCATACAGGTATGAAACATCTGTTTGTGACACGAAGTCGTATGTATATCATAAAGTTGCATCCACAAGATGTCTTTTTTATAGTCAACTTTGCCCATGCGAATAAATTTCCAACAGCACAACTAGTCATTCCCATTTGTGCACTCGTAATTCCTCGAAATGGAGGCCGTGCGTTAGTACATTGTTTCCCACCTTCGGAGGGAATCTTTCTGCTTTTAACCAGATTACAGGCATGTGGGACCGATGTGTATTTCATTGTGTAGTGAGGTTAACATGTGAAGCGGTTTATGTGCAAGAATGTCTGTTGATTCAAAGTAAGCACGCTTGAATTTATAGATGTTCGCGGAGAAAGATATAAGGAATACCGCCTCTAAATATTATTTGAATAAATATGTGAGATGTGCTACCCTGAGCGTCAATTATTAGGCAGTACGTCTCCTGTCATATTGCTCTAAAGAATAAGATAGTGGAAATTTCGAAGTAAGAAAACAGATAAGAATAAGCCAGAAAATTTTGAAAACTATATTTGGAAACTGTGGACTAATATTCATGCTACGGCGACTTTGTAGCACGACAAATGAGGGACCTGCCATCTGAACGAAAGAAGTGGTGGGGTACGTGTAGCTCCTCAACAAACTACTAGAATGAAATTACAATGAAACAAATACCTCTAGCTGCATACAGGCGTTGTTATACGTCAACGGGGACAGTTGAAAATGTGTGTCCCGACAAGTCCGAAAGAACAGATACCATCTTCATATATAAACTACTAGAAGTTGACATGAAGAACATTGATAACGCAAAAAGTACAAATCTGGAAAATACAGTCAGTTGTAGTGGATTTTGACATCTATGAAATTCCCAGATTCCTCTGGCCCGAGGATGTTAATCTACATATAATCTTCCGAGGTTGAAGTTGTGGAAATATCTTTATTTATGAAATAAAATACAAATGATGCACTGAAGGTTAACTAATCTTTATGTAACGACTAAAAACTTTATCATCATCATCATTCACGCGATCAGGCTCAGAGGACCGCGCGCCACCACAGTTAGAGCTCTCCATCCGTCTCTGTCTTCTCTTAAGTATTTCTCAGTTTCGGGAATAATCACTGAAATGCTTTATTCTGAAATGCAAAATACGTAGCTCAAACTGGTACCGGTATATAAGTCCCCAGCCACTAGCTAAGGAAATGTTACTTCCAGTCTTATCGCCACAATTTCTTAAGCAGAAAATCTAAATTCTCGCTGTGACTTCCTCCTTAAATTTGAAAACAAAAGGTTGTCGTCAGTTTGTATTCCTCCAACCTCTGTTATTTAGATACCTCTTTACCATAGTCGCCTTTGCGTTTTCTTTTTCATCACAATAAATGCAATACAAGCTCGCAAGCAAAGGGTATCCGTAGCAAACTGCTTGCGTTATGAGTCAAGATGTGGACACGAGAACATGCGTTCTTTCCACACATTTTCGTGCATGTCCTTTTATTCTGCTTGCAAACTGCTTGCCCTATGAGGCAAGGTATGGACATGAGAGCTCCCATGCGTACGCGCGTTCTTCCCACACACTTTTGTGCAAGCCCTTTTATTCTCCTTGCATCTGAGATTGAGCACGAAGAAAGAGGCTTCGCGTGGACGTACTTTAACCAACACAGCAGGAAATGCTCGACATTATAATTATTTCACTAAAGGAGACTTTAGCGAAGATGCCTGAACTGTAGCGAAGACGAAAAGTTTACAAACAAGCATTCAGAACGAGTCCATGAGATCTATGGACGTGTATGATCTTGATTGCTAAACCTAACTAGAGAAAAATCAAATTACAAATTTTATTGCTGATACTAAGTGAGGAGTAACATATACTCTCCTACATACCCTATTAACTTTTCAGTCATAACTTACCTTCATTGTTTTCAAGATTTGGCACTGTACCGATACCGAAATTTTTTTTTTCCGATTCACATTGCCACCATAAATATCCGGTAGTGTTGAACAGTTCCTGAAGACCGTACCTCAGTTTCCTGGCTTCTTTAACTGGCTTGTGTTGACCTAATCTTCCTGAGCCCAGCAGATTATTTTCCTGCCGTTCTCTGAATAATAACACATTAATTTGTCCTCTTCCTTTTCCAATGGTTCAACATGACTCTTACTATATGCGCTCTGTAGAAAGTAACGTGGCACCCAAGTAGAGAGGTTGATTTTCCTCTACCGTTTCAACTGATAGCTCCATTTCCTTAAGGAGGATCCTGAATCAAGTTTCTCAATACTCGAAAAGCAGTTTTAGCGTTTCTTCTTGCCCTGCTCAAACAGGAATTAAATATATTTTGTTGCTGAGTAAGATATCCCTTATATGGCTTCATTCACTGCTTTGATCACAGAAAGCACCATCAGGTACTATAACGTAAGGCACTGGAATTTGAGTTCTGGATATCTCTGGTGGAGGTATGTTCATTATACATTCAGCACCAGTAAGAAATTCACAGAGTGCACTCTTCTGTAACACTCCTCCATCACAGACCCTTCCATTATAGCCTGCATCCACAAATGTAAATTTATACCGCATATCAGCAATTACCAGTAACACGTGCTTTTACCTCCTTCGTAATAATGGTAGTATGATGTCATATGTCTTGGTGGTCGGAATTCCACATGCTTCCCATCTAAAGCTCCAAGACATTTCGAGAAATTCCAAATGTCCTGGAACTGTTTTGACATATGTTTACCTTAACTTTCAGTTGATGTCTGAAAGATAGAAAACGTAATACGAATATGTCACTGGGACTTTCATATACACTTGAACTGCAAAATAAGTATGATCTTAAACTCTGGAATTACGGTGTATTAGGCACATTTGCCTGTAACAAGTGAAAAGGTGAATTATGAAATGCACAGATTTTTAGTGAAAATATCGCAGCTACGGTAGAAACAGTTTGGCTCTATAAATTGTTTGGTTCAGTTTTTAACCTGAACTTTTACAATGTAGGGCTACTTTTTGAATAATTGCCAAACTATAAAAATATGTGATGATGCCTGTGCACAGGCGTAGCTGAGGAGTGGGCCATAGATATTTTCTTCCTGGAAATATACCTTGAGAATTGTTATGACGCCACTTTAAAGAATACTTTACTGATTCTAATGAATTTACCAGAGTAAGTGGAATGTTATGCGTTAGACAGTTAACTAATCGTAACAAATATAAAGGTTAGCATTGCATCAAAAAGTTTTGGCAGAGGCACACAGAATGACACCCCCCCCCCCCCCACTCCGAAATATGTTACTTTCCAAGAGTAGCACACGTGAACCAAACGGTTTTGGACAACTGTAATATAAATTTTTGAAAACTCATCCATTCTCTCTCTCTCTTTCTCTCTCTCTCTCTCTCTGTGTGTGTGTGTGTGTGTGTGTGTGTGTGTGTGTGTGTGTGTGTGTGAGTGCTTGTGATACCTATTTTTAATATTTTGGGAACATTTACACAGCTGTTCGCTTCTTACTTATTTGCCAATGATGTGGCATTTCGCAGATGAAGTGCATTAAAAAATACGTGTAAGTGTTAACAGAAAGCAAAATTATGGGGTAGCCTGAAAAGCAGAAAAATAAATACACATGAGTAATGAAGAAGCAGATGGTAGTCCCAATGTTCGGTAAATTCGGGTATTTTCAGAACACTTTCAATGGCAGTGAGTTACTGTCACGTCGATTTGAAATGCCATCAAAGCAAGAATTTACTAACATAGACTGGGCAACACGGTAAAAATGTCGCATAAAACAGAAAAATAGCGATAACTATTACAGAGACCAGGAAATAGGTACATGTTAAGCTGTGACACTTGTCACAAAGAAATGAAATTACACTTCATTTTGCCTTTCTAAGCTTAGACTTAGTTTTTCCAAGTACCAAATGCGAATTGTCATCAGTACCAAATGCGAATTGTCATCAGATATACTGTACACCTATACCAAACGTAAGGCACTTGCAAAGGATATCTTTCTCTACTAGCAATGTAGTAAGCATTCTAAATTTGTGGGGTGTTTTACAGACAAACTCAGGCCATTACGAGATCACGTGAAAAGGGTGCTAACGTATGTTCACAAAAATCTGTTCTGAGCAACTAAATTCTCGTTCCAGAGCAATTTTAACTCTATGGTGGCATTATGAAAGTATAGTAAAAGTGATTGTTACACATACACAACTTTCTGAGCGCATTAGGCGCATGCGGCTGTTGCTTGAAGAGACAAGGAGACGCTTGTCATATAAGTGACCCTAATATCCTCAGCATAACACTGTTTTAATTTCAAAACAGTTGATCTGCTGAAAGTGCCATTAACATATTCACTCACCAAATTTTACAAGCGTTAAATAATGTTCTGCGACCTATTCAAAGCATTTGATTGTGTTAATCACAGTATTCTCCTAGACTAAATTGAAGTTTTATGCGATTGGTGTCACATTTAGCCAAAAGAATGCAGGAAAATTAACTCAGTAATCCAACTATTATAGTCCAGTGATATTGTTCTGCCTGGGGAGGAATCACTTATGGGATTCCCTAAAGTTCATTCTTAGGTCTACTACTGTTTCTCATGTACGTAAACGAACTTCTATCTAACATGCCGTTAAAATAAGTAGAATTAGTTTTTTTTTGTGCATAGCAGGAGAAAGAAAACTGGCATTCTACGGATCGGAGCGTGGAATGTCAGATCCCTTAATCGGGCAGGTAGGTTAGAAAATTTAAAAAGGGAAATGGATAGGTTAAAGTTAGATATAGTGGGAATTAGTGAGGTTCGGTGGCAGGAGGAACAAGACTTCTGGTCAGGTGACTACAGGGTTATAAACACAAAATCAAATAGGGGTAATGCAGGAGTAGGTTTAATAATGAATAGGAAAATAGGAATGCGGGTAAGCTACTACAAACAGCATAGTGAACGCATTATTGTGGCCAAGATAGATACGAAGCCCACACCTACTACAGTAGTACAAGTTTATATGCCAACTAGCTCTGCAGATGATGATGAAATTGAAGAAATGTACGATGAAATAAAAGAAATTATTCAGATAGTGAAGGGAGACGAAAATTTAATAGTAATGGGTGACTGGAATTCGAGTGTAGGAAAAGGGAGAGAAGGAAACATCGTAGGTGAATATGGATTGGGGCTAAGAAATGAAAGAGGAAGCCGCCTAGTAGAATTTTGCACAGAGCACAACTTAATCATAGCTAACACTTGGTTTAAGAATCATGAAAGAAGGTTGTATACGTGGAAGAACCCTGGAGATACTAAAAGGTATCAGATAGATTATATAATGGTAAGACAGAGATTTAGGAACCAGGTTTTAAGTTGTAAGACATTTCCAGGAGCAGATGTGGACTCTGACCACAATCTATTGGTTATGACCTGTAGATTAAAACTGAAGAAACTGCAAAAATGTGAGAAATTAAGGAGATGGGACCTGGATAAACTGAAAGAACCAGAGGTTGTACAGAGTTTCAGAGAGAGCATAAGGGAACAATTGACAGGAATAGGGGAAAGAAATACAGTAGAAGAAGAATGGGTAGCTCTGAGGGATGTAGTAGTGAAGGCAGCAGAGGATAAAGTAGGTACAAAGACGAGGGCTGCTAGAAATCCTTGGGTAACAGAAGAAATATTGAATTTAATTGATGAAAGGAGAAAATATAAAAATGCAGTAAATGAAGCAGGCAAAAAGGAATACAAACGTCTCAAAAATGAGATCGACAGGAAGAGCAAAATGGCTAAACAGGGATGGCTAGAGGACAAATGTAAGGATGTAGAAGCTTATCTCACTAGGGGTAAGATAGATACTGCCTACAGGAAAATTAAAGAGACCTTTGGAGAGAAGAGAACCACGTGTATGAATATCAAGAGCTCAGATGGCAGCCCAGTTCTAAGCAAAGAAGGGAAGGCAGAAAGGTGGAAGGAGTATATAGAAGGCTTATACAAGGGCGATGTACTTGAGGACAATATTATGGAAATAGAAGAGGATGTAGATGAAGATGAAATGGGAGATACGATACTGCGTGAAGAGTTTGACAGAGCACTGAAAGACCTGAGTCGAAACAAGGCCCCCGGAGTAGACAACATTCCATTAGAACTACTGACGGCCTTGGGAGAGCCAGTCATGACAAAACTCTACCAGCTGGTGAGCAAGATGTATGAGACAGGCGAAATACCCTCAGACTTCAAGAAGAATATAATAATTCCAATCCCAAAGAAAGCAGGTGCTGACAGATGTGAAAATTACCGAACTATCAGTTTAATAAGCCACGGCTGCAAAATACTAACGCGAATTCTTTACAGACGAATGGAAAAACTGGTAGATGCAGACCTCGGGGAGGATCAGTTTGGATTCCGTCGAAATGTTGGAACACGTGAGGCAATACTGACCTTACGACTTATCTTAGAAGAAAGATTTAGAAAAGGCAAACCTACGTTTCCAGCATTTGTAGACTTAGAGAAAGCTTTTGACAATGTTGACTGGAATACTCTTTTTCAAATTCTAAAGGTGGCAGGGGTAAAATACAGGGAGCGAAAGGCTATTTATAATTTGTACAGAAACCAGATGGCAGTAATAAGAGTCGAGGGGCATGAAAGGAAAGTGGTTGGGAAAGGAGTGAGACAGGGTTGTAGCCTCTCCCCGATGTTATTCAATTTGTATATTGAGCAAGCAGTAAAGGAAACAAAAGAAAAATTTGGAGTAGGTATTAAAATTCATGGAGACGAAGTAAAAACTTTGAGGTTCGCCGATGACATTGTAATTCTGTCAGAGACGGCAAAGGACTTGGAAGAGCAGTTGAACGGAATGGACAGTGTCTTGAAAGGAGGATATAAGATGAACATTAACAAAAGCAAAACGAGGATAATGGAATGTAGTCAAATTAAATCGGGTGATGCTGAGGGAATTAGATTAGGAAATGAGACACTTAAAGTAGTGAAGGAGTTTTGCTATTTAGGAAGTAAAATAACTGATGATGGTCGAAGTAGAGAGGATATAAAATGTAGACTGGCAATGGCAAGGAAAGCGTTTCTGAAGAAGAGAAATTTGTTAACATCGAATATAGATTTATGTATCAGGAAGTCGTTTCTGAAAGTATTTGTTTGGAGTGTAGCCATGTATGGAAGTGAAACATGGACGATAACTAGTTTGGACAAGAAGAGAATAGAAGCTTTCGAAATGTGGTGCTACAGAAGAATACTGAAGATAAGGTGGATAGATCACGTAACTAATGAGGAGGTATTGAATAGGATTGGGGAGAAGAGAAGTTTGTGGCACAACTTGACTAGAAGAAGGGATCGGTTGGTAGGACATGTTTTGAGGCATCAAGGGATCACAAATTTAGCATTGGAGGGCAGCGTGGAGGGTAAAAATCGTAGAGGGAGACCGAGAGATGAGTACACTAAGCAGATTCAGAAGGATGTAGGTTGCAGTAGGTACTGGGAGATGAAGCAGCTTGCACAGGATAGAGTAGCATGGAGAGCTGCATCAAACCAGTCTCAGGACTGAAGACAACAACAACAACAGTATACTACTAACGCAAACAATCCAAGCACACATACAGAAACAGAAGAAAGGCTAAAAATTGTTCTTAAAAGTGTCATTGACAGGTTTTGTACGAATACTCACAGTTTAAATTTTAAAAGGGCACAACATATTCAGTTTTGCACATCCAGGGGTATCAAATCAACAATAAGTGTAGCAGTTGGTGAGAAAGTAATAAACATGGTGGAAACTTCAGATTTAGGAACTGTATTACTGATGAGAGATTAAATCGGAAAAATACGTTTTAGAACTCCTAAAACGACTTAGTTCTGTCCCAGTTGCTCTTCGAATCATTGCAAAACTTCCGAAGAGGAAAAGCAGTAAGGTGACTTTTTTTGCACATTTTCGTTCCGTAATGTCGTTTGGAACAATGTTCTGGGGTGACTCAGCCTTAAGGAAGAAAACCTTCATCGTTCAAAAACTTGCTGTAAGAATAATATGTGTTTCTCACCTGCGATCACCTGGTAGTAAACATCTTTTTAAGGGGTAGGGTATTCTGACTAGTCTTTACAATAATTTATTCCCTCGTGAAGTTGGTTGTAAATAATTCGCTGCAAACCAAAAGGGACAATGATGCGCATAATTACATTATCAGAACTAAAAGGGACATTCATTAGTCTACATTAAGGATGTTGTTAGGCACGAAAAGGGGTGTACAATGGTGCAGTCTAAATCATTAAAAAGAGAAGTTCTGGTACTGTGACCTTCGAGGTGGTGGAACATGGAACATGAAACTAACTAATGATCATGCACCAATGCAAAGTGATGCATGTCTCTGGTTTGTGCTCATGAGTCACCATGTGCAGACAGTGAGGCAGGAGCAACTGTTATTACCTGTTCGTGTGCCTCTGCGTTTGGTGCTTTTTTTACTACTCCCTCCATAGTGCTCAGAGCCATAGGAACCATTTCACTACACCCTCTTGTTAAAAGGTCCAGTTTTTCCCACATATTCAGATTTGCTTTGCGTCACCTCTCCGTCCGAGTGCTATAATGAGAAACATATGAAATTTGCACTGCGTTATCACGTATTTCATTTTTTCTGGGTTTTCCATTTGGACTATAAAGACAGAGTGAACTTAATCAACTTTTGCAGATGCATATAAGGAAGAACAACGCGGAAACAACAATGTCAAACTAGAAAATATAAATAGCCATCGTTCATACTTCCGACCAAAAACTGTTGAAGGAGAGTGATTTTGAGGCCTTTGAGGCGTTAGCAGATGTAATATTTTGACATATTTTTAGCTCATTTTATGTGCAAACTCACACATGGTTACAGAATAAGTAACAAGTGAAGAATATCAAACGACTGGATAAATGTTGTACACATATAAAAAATATAATCACACACACACACACACACACACACACACACAGTGACAGTGAGAGAGACAGAGAGAGAGAGAGAGAGAGAGAGAGAGAGAGAGAGAGAGAGAGGGAGAGAGAGTGAGAGATCAGGGGTAGAGAGGGCTATTTTACTAGAACATTACCACCCATCAGGCAAGCGTAGAACTCGGGCAACGTTGCATTTCGGTCCTTCAACACAGCCATTATTTCAGTGGGTCCACTATCGCACTCTAGCCAAGTTATCCCTTCTAAATTTTATTTTAGCCCTTCAGAGTCATTTGTTGCGTCACAAACCAATGTAAAAGCATAAAGGGAAGTGGTCACTTTGATACACAGGAAGGAGTTAGTTGGCATCTTTGCTACTAACGTGTTAAGCTTGTTAATCAAACAAGAAGAAAATAAGTACAGTAGTTAACGGTGTTTGTGTTTCTGTTTAGTTTTTCTGATTTCTGTTCTCCATTATTATGATACACATTCAGCCTTTTGGTTTCTTACTGTCTTATTTGAAAAGTTTAGATCTACGGATACCAGTGTTATAAAAATTCACACATGAAGTCTCCTATATAACAGGTTCGTGCTGAAATGATATTGAATGTTTCGATTGTCCGAGGAAGGGAAACAAATGTGAAAGGATATCAACCGACTTTGACGATTTTAAGAAAGAGCTCGTACGTAGAACTGTACTTGGATATTACGACAGTGGAGAGTATCCAATGGGTAAAAAAATGCTGGTTGACCTCTGTGAAAAAATTAATTACTCGGGCTCAGAGACCTCCGTCCTTCATCTTCTCCGCTCCCGATTCAAGAAGCGTAATGACGGACGGCAATTTCTAATGGAACACAGAGACATTGCAAGAGCAAGAACGAAGTTTTTGCGTACAATGCGCTTCTTGCTTGCTGATGATACCAGGCCTGCAGTGTAATTGGATGAAACTTGGGTTTCACAGAACCACACCAATAATTTCTTTTTATTTATGAAATTGGCTAACTATGGACCGCATACAACTTAAGACTTATGTTGTTTCTTTTTCTTCCGTTCTTCCCAGTACTTCTTCATTTTCTCGCCAACTGCTCGTCTCTGCTCATCCGTCCACACTCTCTTGGGTCGGGGTTTTGGATCATCTTCTTTATAGTTTGCATTTTCTATCAGTAGCCTGAAGTGATTCCTGGCGCGTAATATTCCTTCTGCAACGCCTATTTCGTTGGCGTCTTTCTTTACTGTTTCTATCCATCCTATTTTTTCAGCTTACTAATGTAATTAAAAATTTTCTTTGTAATCCGTGTTTCTTCATTCTCTTTAAATGTCCATAAAATTTTAGCCATCTCGTCCTCATTGTATCTGTGATCTTTCATGGTTTGTTTTTTTTTGTTTAAGTCTTCATTTCTCCTTTTAATCCGTCTATTTTCCTTGTTTTTCTCAGGACCTAGAATTTTTCTTAGTATTTTCCCCTCTATTTTTTCTAGTTCTCTTAATTCGCCTTTCTTAATCAATGTTGGGCGCTCTGATCCATACGTAGCTTGTGTCCTAATAACAGAATTATAATGTTTGATCTTCGCTTGTATGGATATTCATTTCTTATTGTAGGCTAGTAATTTTGTCTAATTTATATGCAAAATCTAACTTTTTTATTCTTTCTTTGCTTGTTGTGTTATCTAGTCCATTGACTTGGATCCACTCTCCCAGATATTTGAATCTATCAACTGTTTTAATTTTTCCATATTTTGTTTCCATAAACTTTTCTGTATTACGTTTGTGTTCTATACACTCGGTTTTTTCATGTGATATTTTTAGCCCAGTCTTTTCAGCAATCTCGTGTAACAGATCAAGCACAACTGTTGCGTCTGTTAGGTTTTCAGTTATCAATGCCATATCATCCGCAAAGGCTAAACATTTCACTTCAAATTTGTTCTTTCCTTGGCCCATGATTATGGTCTTCGTGCCTCTGTTTTTTAATGTGCTTTCCCATGTTTTCACTATTTTATCTAAAACCAAGTTAAAGAGAATTGGAGGCAGTCCATCTCCTTGTCGAACTCCTGTTTTGATTTTGAGTGATTCAGATATTTCGCCTTGAAACTTAATTCTTGATGCTGTATCTGTGAGCGTTTGTTCAACAAGTCTTCTGGTGTTTTCATCTATCCCTGATTCATAAAGTATCTGGAATAGTGTTTGTCTGTCAACTGAGTCGTAGGCCTTCTTGAAGTCTACGAAAGTAACTACTGTATTTTTATTTTGTATAGCTCTCGCTCTCAAAGTTGTTTTTAAATTAAGAATATGTTCTGCACATGATCTACCTTTTCTAAATACTGCTTGATAATCTCCTATATTAGGTCCGGCTTGTTCCTCTATTCTATTTAAAAGTGCTTTAGAAAGTATTTTGTATGTCGCTGGTAACAAGAATATGCCCCAGTAGTTGTTGTTGTCTGTTTTATCTCCTTTTTTATGGAGAGGATGGATCAATGCTTGTTTCCAGTCACTGGGTATGATTCCTTTTGTCCAAATGTCTTTAATTACATAGTGAATTTTCTGCCACTCAGATAAGCCTCCTAGTTTCCACATTTATGCTACTAGCCAATCCCCTCCTGGTGCTTTGTTACTCTTTAAAGCTTTGATAATCTTTTCTATTTCTTCTACTGTAGGTGGTCCTGATGGTGGATTTTCATGTTGTGGTTTTTCAAAATTGTAATCTGTCATTAGGCTCTTCACAATTTAAAAGATTTTCAAAGTATTCAGCTGAAATTTGGCAGTTCTCTTTGTTGTTTAAAACCATTTTTCCATTTTTATCTTCAAACTGTAAACTTGGTGACTGGAATCATGTTACAACTTCTCTGAAAGTCTTATAGAAGTCTCTAGTGTTGTTTCTTTTGAAGTCTGAATCCATTTCTTCTAATCTGTTTTTGTCATCTTTTCTTTTCACAGATCTGTTTAAACTCTTCCCAGTATTCATGTTTCTTATTACTGTTCCATTTTTTCATGTCTTTTGTCGATTGTCAGTACAGCACGACTCCAAAGGAAATGGCGGTTTGAAAGTGCCTACTGTCAGAGGTGGCCGATTAATCATTTCCCATACTTGTTCATTAACCACAGGCTCATTACCAGAGACCAGACTTGTTTCGCGTGTTAGGAAAAGTTCTTGCAAATCCGATTACCATTCAGAAAAGAATGGCGAAGTTTTTAAGAATTGGTTCATTCGACTGTTGTCTTAACTGAAAGAAGGCTCAATTATCGTAATAGATAACGCCAGCTACCACTCCATTCAGGTAGAAAAGCTCCAAGGCAGTGGTTAAAGTGGAGTCGTTAAAGAGAAATAGTGTTTCATTTTCAGTCGATGAAGCGAAGGCTGAACGGTCTAAGGAAGGAACTGTAGGTGCCAAAAAGACTTACGAATTAGATCAACTGGCAAACGAAATGGGTCACCAAGTGATACGTCTACCACAGTATCACTGCCAGTATAATCCCATTGAATTGGTATGGGCCCAAGTAAAGCGAGAAGTTGCGAATAGAAATACTACTTTCAAACTTGGTGATGTCGAGAAGCTAACTCACAAGCTCTTGACTGTTGCTCATTAGGATTGGGAGAGGTGCGTAAAACACGCAGAAACAATGCAAAGAAACTGATTTCTTGAACCAGGGTTTAAGAGACACCATAGTGGAATCAGTGATGATACACCTGGCTGAAACAAGCGACAGAGACTCTGAAGACACGGAGGCAGAAGATCCTTCAGTTTAGGTAAGTGCCATCAATGTAAAAAGCTGACTTGATTAAAATGTTTGTCTATTCATTTCAGTTATAGAGGACATACTACGTATGTTTTTCCCTTACAGTAGTGTCTAATAAATTTATCACGAATGGTGACGATTAGTTTACTCGACCTAACTGTCATTTAAAATAAGATTCCCAATTCTGCATTAATTAATAACAGGTTTTCCCCAAAACCTATATCGAATGTCTTTACATTTGGATATAATCTTACGGCATTCAGTTTAGTAGTGCATTCAAAATTTAACTGCTTTTTTTTTTTTTATAGAATGATATACTGGCTGTTTCGTAGCGAGGGTAATGCAGTTCATAAAATGACAAAACGTTGTGGTGCTTCTGTATCGACTGTATATATAAACAGTTCAGTAACATCAGAACAGTCCCAGCACCTAGTCTGATTCTCCGAGAAGAGCACAGAAATCTATGATATTTGACGATTTTTACAAAAAGCTCGAACATAGAATTGTATTACTTTAGTACGACAGAGGATAGTATCCGATGGCTAGAGAAATACAAGGTAATGTCCATGATACAACTGATTATTCTGGCCAGTCACTCCAACACACCGTCTTCTCCGCCCACTTAGTTTTTAATTTAGAAACTGAAATGACGGACGAAACTTGTAACACAAGACATTGACATTGCAGTAGTAAGAAAGAGTTTTTTGTGTTTCAGGCACATATTGCGCACTGAGAATAACAGGCGTACAGCAAATTTAGATAAAACTTGGGTTTCGCAAAACCTTTTGAACAAATATTTTGCTCCATTTCAAGGAAAATATTGACTTGAAAATAGCTGCAATTACTTTTGCGTAGCGTACATTGGCGTCTTGAGTGATGGATGGAATGACGAAGTATATGTATTAGCAGCCAGTACAATATTTTCGGAAAGTAGGGAACACTCTCCGTCAAATTGTTTTTTTTTTCTCAGAATATTTTTGTGTTTCCGAAATAAAAGACGCAGCATATGCATCTGTAAACTTTGAGGATGTTCATTTTTTTCAGTCCAATTACATTAGTGATTCTGTTGAAGGAAAAAATTATTTTACTGCAAAATTTATTGTAATGTTAGTTTTAATTTTTTTTTCTTAGAGGAATTTTTACGAGCATTTGAAATTATCGTTATAAAGCTGGCAATGCTGTGAGATGACCTTGAAGCCCTATTTTCGTGCCGGCCGCTATAGTGGTCCCAGTGCCACACGTTTGGCTCATTTGGTCCTGTCTAGAAAACAGAAATTCCATGTCCGCGTTGGAGACGCCACTTCCACAGTACAGTAAATGAAGACGGGAGAGTACCGTTGTTGGACCCTCACAGTACTCCCTCCACACTGCAGAAGTTTCCAAAGACAGATACGGTTAAACTTGTGTTATAAGCTGCTGGTATAGCACTCTACACACACTACCGGAAAGTCGACCTCTTGTGCCACTGTTTACAAGCGGTCTGCGACACATTAGGTGCATGGACCAAAATGCTGCTCTTAAAGTTTAACGCTGCAAAGAGGCAGGCAGTAACCACCACATGGTGTAGAGTGCCTGCGTATCTACTGCCGGTGCACGTCATGGGAGACTCCATCCTGTGATCCTGCACAGCAAAGCACCTAGGCGCTGCACTCGATAGGCATCTATCCAAGAAAATTCTGTCCGAACATGTCTTGGAAGTCCGGTCGCCATGTCATCCTCAGCTGACAGGCGTCACTCGATGCGGATATGGAGGGGAATGTAGTCAGGACATTGCCCTCCCAGCCGTATGTCAGTTTACGAGATCGGAGCCCGTGCTTCTCAATCCAGTAGATCTTCAGTTCGCCTCACAAGAGCTGAGTGCATCCCGCTTGCCGTCAGTGCTCGGCAGACCCATCCAACTGTAAGCCCAGGTGCCAGCGCTTTACTTCGGTGATCTGACGGGAACTGGTGTTACCTCTGCAACAAAGCCATTGCCTCATATCCAAGAGGGTGGACGAAAAGCGACGGGTAGCCTGGAAGTGCTTCATCCTCTACTCGCTACGACATCTAGTCTACCCTCACATGCTGCATTACGCCGTATCTAGCTCTGGTGCGACCAGTGCTGTAATAAGCGGCCGCTATGTCGTGGAACGCAGTCGACTGTCTAGTACTTCGGCCACCAAGGCGGGCTCTCAGACTTGGCATGCATCTGCCTGAGATTTCCCGACTCGCGAGCTACATGAGATGACAGGAATTCCGTGCTTGCGAAATCATTTTAAACAGAATCTAGGATTTTTTCTATGGAACGTTACGACAATCTGAAAGTAGGCTAATATTGTTTCTGGGAAAACGCAGACATTTTCGCAGTACCTCAATGTGGCCAAAGAAGCTGTGTGTAGGCACATATGAGCAACTCCGGTGTCGAAACATAAAACACGGAAAAAGCTCTAACGAAGGTGGACAAGCAAATCAAAAAACTGTTAGAGACATAAACGTTCTGGGGAAAAGCAAGAAAATTGCACTACGCTTGTCATGCAAAACCTCATGACAGGGTTGTCAATTAGCAAAGAGTGGGCCAGCAGATATATCGCAGCGAGACCTCGGCACAATCTTGCTGCAAAGCTGCCATGCCATGGAATAACAATATCCTTTTTGAATCGTACCAAAAAACATGAACAGTGATTTGTGGTGTGGCTTCTACTAAGCTATACAAAACGTAGTAACACCTTAAATACATTATTAGTTAACACAATAAAATACACATAAACGAAATACACTCCTGGAAATGGAAAAAAGAACACATTGACACCGGTGAGTCAGACCCACCATACTTGCTCCGGACACTGCTAGAGGGCTGTACAAGCAATGATCACACGCACGGCACAGCGGACACACCAGGAACCGCGGTATTGGCCGTCGAATGGCGCTAGCTGCGCAGCATTTGTGCACCGCCACCGTCAGTGTCAGCCAGTTTGCCGTGGCATACGGAGCTCCATCGCAGTCTTTAACACTGGTAGCATGCCGCGACGGCGTGGACGTGAACCGTATGTGCAGTTGACGGACTTTGAGCGAGGGCGTATAGTGGGCATGCGGGAGGCCGGGTGGACGTACCGCAGAATTGCTCAACACGTGGGGCGTGAGGTCTCCACAGTACATCGATGTTGTCGCCAGTGGTCGGCGGAAGGTGCACGTGCCCGTCGACCTGGGACCGGACCGCAGCGACGCACGGATGCACGCCAAGACCATAGGATCCTACGCAGTGCCGTAGGGGACCGCACCGCCACTTCCCAGCAAATTAGGGATACTGTTGCTCCTGAGGTATCGGCGAGGACCATTCGCAACCGTCTCCATGAAGCTGGGCTACGGTCCCGCACACCGTTAGGCCGTCTTCCGCTCATGCCCCAACATCGTGCAGCCCGCCTCCAGTGGTGTCGCGACAGGCGTGAATGGAGGGACGAATGGAGACGTGTCGTCTTCAGAGATGAGAGTCGCTTCTGCCTTGGTGCCAATGATGGTCGTATGCGTGTTTGGCGCCGTGCAGGTGAGCGCCACAATCAGGACTGCATACGACCGAGGCACACAGGCCCAACACCCGGCATCATGGTGCGGGAAGCGATCTCCTACACTGGCCGTACACCTCTGGTGATCGTCGAGGGGACACTGAATAGTGCACGGTACATCCAAACCGTCATCGAACCCATCGTTCTACCATTCCTAGACCGGCAAGGGAACTTGCTGTTCCAACAGGACAATGCACTTCCGCATGTATCCCGTGCCACCCAACGTGCTCTAGAAGGTGTAAGTCAACTACCCTGGCCAGCAAGATCTCCGGATCTGTCCCCCATTGAGCATGTTTGGGACTGGATGAAGCGTCGTCTGACGCGGTCTGCACGTCCAGCACGAACGCTGGTCCAACTGAGGCGGCAGGTGGAAATGGCATGGCAAGCCGTTCCACAGGACTACATCCAGCATCTCTACGATCGTCTCCATGGTAGAATAGCAGCCTGCATTGCTGCGAAAGGTGGATATACACTGTACTAGTGCCGACATTGTGCATGCTCTGTTGCCTGTGTCTATGTGCCTGTGGTTCTGTCAGTGTGATCATCTGATGTATCTGACCCCAGGAATGTGTCAATAAAGTTTCCCCTTCCTGGGACAATGAATTCACGGTGTTCGTATTTAAATTTCCAGGAGTGTAGATTCAGCAACTGAAATGAAATTCACTACATATTAGTATAGAATTTTTTCATCTTATTATTTCAATGTGAGCTGTAAAACACGCATTTAATTAACCAGGAGAAACCTCATTTTTACACTGATCACCCTCTAAATCAGCTTATTGCTAACGTATATGTTGGAAAATGCTTATTTCACTCGTTATGATAAAAAAATTTATGGATAGTTACAGGAAGAAAAATATGTTAAAAAGGAACTACAGTCCCAGCAGATCATATACATCGATGTTTTCTGTTTGTCAAAATGGAGCGGTTCACCATTGACTGATAAAAGAAAACAATAAATACCTGGTATGAAGGTACAGAAATCTTTGTTTGAAACAGACTGCATGCGAAATGCTGCCCCGATAATCCTTTTCGAATGAAATACAATCAATGGTTGTAAAATCATTCATTAAGTCGATCCCTCGACCGCACTGGTCACTTTACAGTGTGTGTATTTTATTACAATTCCAGTCACAAACACCAACTGTTTATCAATCGTATTATTAATTTCAGATCGCGATGACAACCCTCTGGCTTAAAAATATACAAACAGACATAGCTTGACGTACAAATATACCGATATTACCCAAGTACAGAATCTGACATCACTTTAAGCAACATGGAAACATTCCCATACGTGCTCAGGTATACATACAGCTCAGAAATCACATCGTGTTACATGAGCTTCGTCACAGAGTTATAGAATTTCAGTGCTGTAAGCACCAATGCAACTACAGGTTTTCACTTAGAGGAAACAAATTAGACCACCGTGCAAGGATGAATGATGTGCCTACATCGTTGCACGCTAGATATCACTTGTGCAAGGAAGTTCATGTGATTTCAGTAGAAATAATATCTTTGATCAAGTGTACAAGATCTTTGCAACGGGGGTTAGTGCAAACAGAGCACCGATAACTGGGCTTCCACATTTTAGTATAAAATGAAACGAGGAAGGAGGCTTTATTAAAAAACAAAAGACACAATGTTACAAAAAGAATAAACACTGACCAAGCAGAACATTACAACCACCAACTGGATAGCTGGTATGTCCACATCTGACAAGGATAACAGCGACGTCGCGTCGTGGTATGAAAGCAATGAGGCCTTGCTAGGTCTCTGGAGGTTCATATGGTTCAAATGGGTCTGAGCACTATGCGACTTAACGTCTGAGGTCATCAGTCGCCTAGAACCTAGAACTAATTAAACCTAACTAACCTAAGGACATCACATACATCCATGCCCGAGGCAGGATTCGAACCTGAGACCGTGGCGGCCGCGCGGTTCCAGACTGTAGCGCCTTTAACCGCTTGGCCACCGCGGCCGGCTCGCTGGAGGTAGCTGGCCCACAAGTCACCTAATTCCCGTAATTTCTGGGAAGGAGAGCTATGATCTCTGATTCCACATTCAATAACATCCCAGATGTGTTCGATCAAAATCAGATATGGCAAGTTGGGGTTCCAGCACATCAATTGTAACTCGCCACTGTGTTCCTCGAAGCATTCCACCACTCTCCTGCCCTTGTGACATGGCACATTATCCTGTCGTAAAGTGCCTCTGCCGTCGGGAATGATGTTCGTCATGAAGGGGTATACGTGATCTGCAACCAGTGTACGATACTCCTTGGCCGTCGTAGTGCCTTGCACGAGCTCCACTGTACCCGAGGATCCCTGCGTGAATGTTCTCCAGAGCATAATGGAGCAGCTGCCAGTTTCTCTCTATCCCGTATTACAGATATCAAGGAGTTGTTCACCTGGAAGACGACAGATTCGCGCCCTCCCATCGGCATGATGAAGAACGTATCGGGATTCATCGGACCATGCGACGCTCTCCCACTGCGCTAACTTCTTTTGTTGCTGGTCACGTGGCCACTTCTGTGAAATTTGCCGATGTCGTGGTGTTAACATTGGCACAGACATGGGTCGCCGGCTGCGGAGGCTAATCGTTAGGTGCGTTCGGAGCTCTGTGTGTGAAGACCAGGGCCGGCGCAAGGCACGTGCAAAACGTGCGGCCGCACGGGGCGGCACTTTCCGAGGGGCGGCAAATCTGCCGCCACCCCCCTCTTTTTCTAGGACAAATTCAACATTCATGCCCAAGAGGGAATTCGAAACCAAACCTCGGAGGGAGCGACTTAGAGAAATGTGGCTTGGCGCCTCGACTATCTGCCGGCCGCCCCTGTTGAACAAGGGGAGGGAGGAGGACTAATTTCCTCCTCGCCACTGTGGCAACACCGTCGTGTTTACGCCAGAGGAACAGAGAGGGGGAAGCAGTTGGCGTAAACCCCAGTATTCTTATGAGTGGTGCGCTGCCACCCCGTTACGCGCCGTGCGTTTACTCATAACTAATTTTGCAGAAGGCGAAATGTAATTTGGAGATTGGAATACAATTTTCTATACTGCAATTACATGTTAAGCCTGAAGCAATTTTGCTAAGCATTTCAATGGCAGTTTCTGAGTGCTTTATTCTTCCCACATTATGGAAAAAAATGGTTGAACATTACTATAGTCAAACATGTCCAACACCTACAATGGTTAGAAGTATTCCGAATGCGTAAATACGCTGAGAGTAATTACAAGGGATAAAGACATTGCTAATAAGCCTGGCATAAGTTGGGTTTCGACTTATTTTTGAAAATTTTTGTATCCGTTTCTGAGTGATAGTCGGACTTCTTAGTTTTTGAGCCATGAAACATCTGTCTCCGCCTGCACGAACAACAATTAAACTCCGACCGGCACTTTTGTTCGACAATACCACTGGCACACTATCATTTTGCCAACATTTATTTACTGTATGATGCGTGTGAATCCATGTTTCACCTTAGTAAACTACTGGTCGCTATGATTCTGATGAAAACCTGAGAAAGTATGGTCTTTTAGCAACAATGTCCTCCCTTCCGCACAAAACAAAACGTTAATTTTGGTACCTTCTAAAACTAAAACCCATAGACAGAACATTGCTTCTAAGGGTTTCCCTGCTAGCTTTGAAGCTCATTTCTGTTTGACAAAAGTTGTGCAGTTTTCGCAAAGTTCGTATTTCTTTCTATTGTTCGTAATGCCATAGAAATTGCTGCCTGATAATACATTTATCCATATCATGGGTCACACTTATTGTGAGCTTCTTGCTTCTTCTTCTTGGGCGCTAGTTTAACCGTGGCTCCGCTGTACCTCGTCACGTGAGCTAGTTCCTGCCACAGCCGCGTCACCACTTCGCCTTTCCAGGCGGTAGGTAATGTTGCGTTCTCTACAAAGAAAACTACAGAACTCGTTTCGGTATTTGGCCGAGGGAGTAAAGATTGGTTTCGTAAGAAGATTGCGTTTCGTAGGAAAAACTGCGATTGATTGCTGACGTTTCCTACAGATTTGTTTAAATAAAATTCCACAAACGTTTTGTAAAAATAAAATAAGAAACGGGATGGGGGGTGGGGGCGGCAATTTAGCAACACACTCAGGGCGGCACTTGGGCTTGCGCCGGCCCTGGTGCAGACACACTTGTACTCTGGCGACCTTTAAGGTCTTATGTTCCGCTACAGTTCGCCGCCTGTCCTATTTTACCAGTCCGCCCAACATACGACGTCCGACATCCGTAACGAAGGGTCGCCACCCAATCTCACGACGTCTGAACGTGGTTTCACCTTGTTTTCGCCAAGTGTTGAAGACACCACAGCACTCCTCGAGCACATGACGAATCGTGCAGTTTCAGAAATGCTTGTGCCGGACCTCATGGCCATCATAATCAGCCGTCTGTCAAACTCAGATAGATTGTGCGCCTTCCCCATTCTACACACGGACAGCGCACTCATCGCTACCACATGCACTGTGCGTGTCATTTCTCGCCAGGTGACGCTGCTATCGCCTGGAGGGGCTTATGTCGCTGGTAGGTCGATGGTCATAATGTTCTGGCTAATCGAGGTAATACCATTCTACAACGCAGTTGGCAGTTAAAGCAAAAGCTCACACTCTCGCAAATATATACATTAGAAGAAAACTTAGGCGCAAATGCTACAACCGCATAATCCAACTGCCAATCGAGAGCAAAAACAATGTTTCACAGATACGTGCAAAGAATTGGAAACCAAATGTCCCCGGACATAATCATTGATCTTTTCACAAATATGTATTACTATGAGCGACAGGTAAAACTCGGAAACTGCTCCGGAAAGTATCTAATATGAGCGCCCAAAGCGTGCCTCAGTAAGGATCCGTCAAAACATCAGTTTGTATGTACTCTGTAGCTTGGAAGAGCTATGGAAATGGACCTAATACACACGCGAATAGCGTTTAAATACCACGATCAAAACCTAACAACATATAAACATGTACAAAATGTGGCAACTCAAGGATCACATAAAGTGCGGAGACAACAAATGGTAAAAAGAGAAAATAAAAATGTATTGATCAGCAGTTTCTAAGCATGTTTAAAAAACACTCTTGGAAATTCAAATAAGAACACCGTGAATTCATTGTCCCACGAAGGGGAAACTTTATTGACACATTCCTGGGGTCAGATACATCAGATGATCACACTGACAGAACCACATGCACATAGACACAGGCAACAGAGCATGCACAATGTCGGCACTAGTACAGTGTATATCCACCTTTCGCAGCAATGCAGGCTGCTATTCTCCCATGGAGACGATCGTAGAGATGCTGGATGTAGTCCTGTGGAACGGCTTGCCATGCCATTTCCACCTGGCGCCACAGCTGAACCAGCGTTCGTGCTGGACGTGCAAGCCGCGTGAGACGACGCTTCATCCAGTCCCAAACATGCTCAATGGGGGACAGATCCGGAGATCTTGCTGGCCAGGGTAGTTGACTTACACCTTCTAGAGCACGTTGGGTGGCACGGGATACATGTGGACGTGCATTGTCCTGTTGGAACAGCAAGTTCCCTTGCTGGTCTAGGAATGGTAGAACGATGGGTTCGATGACGGTTTGGATGTACCATGCACTATTCAGTGTCCCCTCGACGATCACCAGAAGTGTACGGCCAGTGTAGGTGATCGCTCCCCACACCATGATGCCGGGTGTTGGGCCTGTGTGCCTCGGTCGTATGCAGTCCTGATTGTGGCGCTCACCTGCACGGCGCCAAACACGCATACGACCATTATTGGCACCAAGGCAGAAGCGACTCTCATCGCTGAAGACGACACGTCTCCATTCGTCCCTCCATTCACGCCTGTCGCGGCACCACTGGAGGCGGGCAGCACGATGTTGGGGCGTGAGCGGAAGACGGCCTAACGGTGTGCGGGACCGTAGCCCAGCTTCATGGAGACGGTTGCGAATGGTCCTCGCCGATACCCCAGGAGCAACAGTGTCCCTAATTTGCTGGGAAGTGGCGGTGCGGTCCCCTACGGCACTGCGTGGGATCCTACGATCTTGGCGTGCATCCGTGCGTCGCTGCGGTCCGGTCCCAGGTCGATGGGCACGTGCACCTTCCGCCGACCACTGGCGACAACATCGATGCACTGTGGAGTCCTCACGCCCCGCGTGTTGAGCAATTCGGCGGTACGTCCACCCGGCCTCCCGCATGCCCACTATACGCCCTCGCTCAAAGTCCGTCAACTGCACATACGGTTCACGTCCACGCTCTCGCGGCATGCTACCAGTGTTAAAGACTGCGATGGAGCTCCGTATGCCACGGCAAACTGGCTGACACTGACGGTGGCGGTGCACAAATGCTGCGCAGCTAGCGCCATTCGACGGCCAACACCACGGTTCCTGGTGTGTCCGCTGTGCCGTGCGTGTGATCATTGCTTGTACAGCCCTCTCGCAGTGTTAGGAGCAAGTATGGTGGGTCTGACACACCGGTGTCAATGTGTTCTTTTTTCCATTTCCAGGAGTGTATAAAACCACAAACAACATAACAGCTAAAAGCAAATAAGAAAGCTGTAGTCGACGTAAGCCACTGTTAAACTTATTCTATAAATGTCTCAGCGTCGCTAACTGGGACAGAATTGAAGCTGGTCTACTTATACACGGTCCAGTCACATTAATATGAACATTGCAGATGTTCGACACCAACGCGTAATAACCACTCATAGACGGCAGGTGGCAGCCCTACCAGTGGAGTGAATATGAAGCCTGTTGGGGAACACGGAATTCAATGCTGTCGTTGCCATAATGTAGAAATGGAACGAATTATCTGACGTCCAGCTGGCCATGACCAGTGGATTTCAGGCCAGGGGTGGAAGCATTTTCGGAGTAGATACGTTTGCAAACAGTTCGCGTGCAGCCGTAGATAATGAATACCTTACATGGCAAAATGGCGCCATCCAAAACCAGCGCCGAGGTAAACGTGGTATGCCACAGGACGTGGAGATAGTGGACTACGATGGCAGTGGAGATGTGTACGACTGAATAAATGAGCAACTGTAGAGCACCTGACCCTCAGATAAACCAAGGGGCTACCGACAATGTCGCCTCAACGACTGATCGGCGAACGTTGACGCTTATGGGCCTCTGCAGCGGGTGCCTGGTCCTGCACGTGTGCTGATTACTGTTCGTCAGCGAACGTTGGAATATGCACACCAGGATCGCAACTGGATGTCCAGTGACTGGCGACAGGTGGCCTTTTTTCAGATGTATCACCTTTTATGTTTCATCGATCAGACGGCCGTTGGCGTATGGGGCTTGAAACGTGTGAAAGCAAACACCCTGCAACAATCATTGAAAGGGTCCAGGCCGGAGGACATTCGCTGGGTGATCTCGTCATTTCGGAAGGCACAATGGGTCAACACAAATATTCATTTATCCCTGGGGACCATGTCCACCCCTAGATACAGTTTGTTTTTCCTCTGCGGGACAAAGCAACGTGTCACATAGCTCATAACGCCCAAGCGAACAGCAGCAGGATGGCTTTACTATACTCCACTGTCAATTAACTACACAGATTTAAACCCAGTCGAGAATCTGTGGGACCACCTCATTCGGACTGTTTGCGCTACCGATCTTAATCTGAAAAAACTTAGCGTAGCCTGAGACCACGCTGTTACCCCGCCAGACAATACAATCTAAGATTCACTTTACATTCGGTACGGCTTCCTAGCTAAAGCATGGGGTTTTTACAGAAAATTATAAAAGAAGCAGAAATGTGCAATTAGCTAATCAAATTGCACATCAAATGGCCTCTCAGTCCCTATAATCCTTTTTTTCCCTACTGTTATTGTGCCTAACCAGTGAACAACTAATTCTTTAAGGAATGGAAACCTTATGTATAAAAAAGCTTCATATGCCTGATTATTTCTCAAATGACTTAATGTGTTAAATACATGACGATAAGTATGAAAAGTGACAAGAAGGTGAAGAAACCTTTGGAATTACGCTGGAAGTTTGTTGGAAATCGCAAAGTGCTCTCATTCTCAAAATCTGGATGACTAGCCAGCGTATTTTCGTGCCATGTGTTACGCTGCCTCAAAACAAACACTCAGATTGTGACTATAATGTTCGTCTTATTATGTAAGACGTACAGATAAGATTATACCTGTTAAAGAGTGGATTACGACAACATGTTAAATATTTAAATTCGCTCAGCAACTATGCAAAATATGGAAAATCCAATTATTGTTGCCTATAGCAGCAGTTAGATAGGCAACCTACAACTGGTGTTTCGTTCCGGAATAAACGTACCTATTTTTATTCATTTACATCCAAGCTATATCTGACGTTACACCTTGTGAAGTACTTCGAGTTTTTTTGTGATACTTGAAATATCACAGGGACAGTTCTGAGCTTTGCGATATTTTTGCTGCCAGTTGGTGACTATAATGTAATTATCCCCTCCCTTTATTCATAATTTTATTATAAGGAAGTATCACACTTGCTTCGGCATAGCTATTAGTTTTTTCTGTCTGTTTTGAGGTATTCAATTCGTCACGTCTTTCCTCGATTGCTAAATGAATCCCTCGTGCTTCGGTAGCTCAGATGGTAGAGCACTTGCCCGCGAAAGGTAAAGGTTCCGAGTTCGAGTCTCGGTCGGGCACATAGTTTTAATCTGCCAGGAAGTTTCAACTTGCAACAAATTTTACACGTAATTTCAAACGTTTTTTCTCGCCTATAACACCTACAAACTGATGAAAGAAAGAATGTTTATCCGCTGCTACTTTTCTGCTATCCGTGCAGTAAAAGTACCTCGCGAGGCATGACGTTGCAATTTATTACTTCTTTGCTACTAATGGTATTCGACACGTTTTACAGACATTATGCACATAAACCAATGAGTGTAGGTGCAAAATTATACTTATCATTTACCTACAAAAGGTTCAGGATATATGACATCATAAAGAATGAGGTGCGTGAAAAACCGCAGCATTGTGCATGACGTTGAATATTACTTCTTTGCCACTAATTCTGTTCGTAATACATTTCGCATGCACTGCTAAATGTACCTACAACGTTATATCATCGTGCGACACAGTACAGAACATATGACCTCATGAATATTAATCAAAATACCAGACGCTGCGTGGTACGAGCTTTGACGCACAGGTATAATCTGCATTTTCGTTT
Organism: Schistocerca gregaria; assembly: GCF_023897955.1. NCBI lineage: Eukaryota > Metazoa > Arthropoda > Insecta > Orthoptera > Acrididae > Schistocerca > Schistocerca gregaria. The sequence continues at coordinate 512,538,316 of NC_064921.1, read as the reverse complement.
GCTTGTGTAACGATCCTTTCGCTTTCAGTGAGTCACATTGATTAGCTTGACATTTTGCTCTTGTAGCGGTAATGTTGAACACTATTAATATTAATAAAAATGTAGTTAGATATTCGTTAATTTTAATATTTTCTCCTGATTTACGTAGGAATATCTATCCTACGGGAAGTTAACCTGGATTACAAACATTTCGATTGACACAACTCCTAGCCGAGAGGTGTTCAACAATACATTCAGATTTCTTTAGCGATACTATCTCCCAAATTTGTATGTTTTTGCAGTTATCGATGTTTGCCCTAACGAACTGCTTATTGTGTAGCAAGATCGGTTTTGAATGAAAGAGAAAATAACGTTTGCTTGCACAATTCTCTCTATTGAACCGTACAAAGGGATCAAGAGCAATTACATTAACAGCTGGGCAAGTTGGAGAATTTCACATTCTTCCTTTTCTCAGTAGTAATTGGATATATGCAGTATTACACTTCCACTCTCGTGGAAGAATATTAAAGAGAAATTTGATATCGAGAAGCAGTTATTGTATAGTGCTAACTTCATTTCACGATAAAGATGAGCTCATAACAGCGGAGTGCTATTTCACCGTTATTAAACGTAGCCTGATGCTTGTTATTCGATCTGTGCTATACAGCGATATCAGATTAATGAAATCGTTGGTAGCGTTTGTTTTAAGGCCAGGGCAGTTGCTAAGCAACGTCGTATCGTCAGCGAGCAACCTATATGGCTGAAAAACTTGTTGTTAGTGGGACACACTGTATCCACGAGGGATGACTTAAACCTACTGACCGTTTCATGGTCTCCCTAAGATTACAGGAAGGTATTAGAGAATAATTCGTTACAAAATCTCTCAGGGTGATTAGAAGTGTTTGCTTGTTTACGAAAACAATCGTTATGCCAATGGATGACGTGCCTTTCTACATAACCCCAGGAACGTGCTACAGGCTGTGGCAGCTCATGGGCATCGCTCCAAAAACCAGAATGCAAGAGGAACCCCGCTGGTGTATTAGTAAATGCCTCGGCAGTTACCTTACAACTTCATCAATATGGCTTGTCTTGAGTATCACAATAAGCATTTTGGATTTTGGTGTATCTTATTACAAAATATACCCCAATATTCCGAAAATCACAATGTTTACAGATGTTCTGTCGAAAGTAGTCATGCCTCTTAGACTGATTTCAGGCTTTTTCACCTGTTCGCTCAACAAACTAAAATACTACAAGGGTTTTCTTGATGCCTTGGATCATATTGACGAATTACTGGCTCCAAGCATTACAAATGAAGTGATGAAATTTGGCTATATGACTGTTATAAGTGATGTATTTATGGCCGTGATCTTAATTCTCTCCTCATTTCTGACCCTTGGAAAGAGTTTCGGTCAACTTACCATTGTTCAGGTGTTCGTAAACAGTTGGGTTATAATCTCTGATTTATCTCTCAAGCAGCAGTTTCTTCTGTCTGTGCTGGAACTGTGGACTCGGTTCAGGACACTGAAGGCTGTCCTAGTGGATTCACTGTCGCCACTGGGAGACCCCAGACTGTCTCAGCTGCTGCTGGGCTGGCGCCAGAAACTTCCACATGTGGAACTCAGTGGCAGACTGCGAAGGCTACAGCAGGCCCACCTGCTGCTGCAACGTGCTGCTGAGCTGCTGCAGGCTCACGTGTCTCCCACACTCACCTTCCACGTTATGTACAGCATGCTGGGCTGCATCTACAGCAGTTACGAATTGCTCGTCATGCTGGTGGTGCCCCAGGCAGTAGATAGTGTACTGGCCGTAACATCTGTAAGTTTTACCATCTGCTGGCTGCTCAGGCACGTGTTTAATCTGGCAACGATGGCGATTGCGTGTTCTGCGCTGGAAGAAGAGGCTGTAAAGATGGCCGAGTTATTGAGGAGGGCTGCTGGAATCACAGACACCTCTCCTGAGGTGAAGGACTTCCTGAGACAAGTGGAGCGAGGGCTTCGCCCTGCGTTCTCTGCATCTGGTTTCCTGCAGATCGACCGGAAATTGTTGGTGACTACCGTCTCTGCAACAACCACATACCTTATTGTGCTGGGGCAGATTGGTCTTCAGTCAACCTTTGGGTAGGTCTGTTATTGATAAACATGTCCTTTACATGCACAGATGCACCCTTCAGTCTTCTCTACACACTATCAACTGTTCTGATTTCTTGTATACATGTACATACCCATGGTTACCTGTTATAACTTAAGTTTTTTACATTTGGCTGTCACTAGTGTTGTTTTCAATTATTAGGACCAGCCTCATCCCCAATATCTGTGGCAAAGCTGGATGCAGTTATGACTGTCGACCATAGTAGTCACGTACCTACCTTACTGAAGTCCACATGCATGTACATTTCAGCTCCATTTATACACTTCCAACGGATTCAAATTACTTGCTTCCACCGACGCACGCGCAGGCCTCTTTACCCCCTTCCCTAGCTCTGACATACAATGCTGTCCTTTGCTTGTGGTGGACTCCTTGTGAAGATACTACTCCTTCGCTCAAACTTAAACTAGTCGTTGCATGAAACTATTGAATTTAATGTTTGTTTGCTAAATAAATAATCAAAACATAAGTTCCAAATAGAAATTAGAAAATCAGTCATTTAGATACATTGCAATGAAAACAACTAAAATATGTGTAATGTAAGCATGTAGCCAGTAAGCCTCACATAATACTCTAAGGCGCTATGTCAATAAATGGTGAAAGCTACTGATTCGAAGCTGCTATGGCATCAGGGAAAGTGACGTAATGTGTTCTATTTCTGGACAGCACGTGCGGAGACTCCTAAGACGTGCACGCAATGGTCCTGGAACGCAGCCCATGGAAGCTGTTTGCCCAAAGTACTACACTCGGCGTCTCAAGACATGAAATCTATGCGGTAGTGGTAGCTGTAAGTAGAGACGTGAACTACTGCGTGAAGTGTTTATGCAATAGTCACCAAAATAGAACTGACAACATATTACAAAGACATTAATACAAATTAAATTAGTGGTTGCGCTCTAACGAGGGCTTGATAAATACATTCCTGGAAATGGAAAAAAGAACACAGTGACACCGGTGTGTCAGACCCACCATACTTGCTCCTAACACTGCGAGAGGGCTGTACAAGCAATGATCACACGCACGGCACAGCGGACACACCAGGAACCGCGGTGTTGGCCGTCGAATGGCGCTAGCTGCGCAGCATTTGTGTACCGCCGCCGTCAGTGTCAGCCAGTTTGCCGTGGCATACGGAGCTCCATCGCAGTCTTCAACACTGGTAGCATGCCGCGACAGCGTGGACGTGAACCGTATGTGCAGTTGACGGACTTTGAGCGAGGGCGTATAGTGGGCATGCGGGAGGCCGGGTGGACGTACCGCCGAATTGCTCAACACGTGGGGCGTGAGGTCTCCACAGTACATCGATGTTGTCGCCAGTGGTCGGCGGAAGGTGCACGTGCCCGTCGACCTGGGACCGGACCGCAGCGACGCATGGATGCACGCCAAGACCGTAGGATCCCACGCAGTGCCGTAGGGGACCGCACCGCCACTTCCCAGCAAATTAGGGACACTGTTGCTCCTGGGGTATCGGCGAGGACCATTCGCAACCGTCTCCATGAAGCTGGGCTACGGTCCCGCACACCGTTAGGCCGTCTTCCGCTCACGCCCCAACATCGTGCTGCCCGCCTCCAGTGGCGTCGCGACAGGCGTGAATGGAGGGACGAATGGAGACGTGTCGTCTTCAGCGATGAGAGTCGCTTCTGCCTTGGTGCCAATGATGGTCGTATGCGTGTTTGGCGCCGTGCAGGTGAGCGCCACAATCAGGACTGCATACGACCGAGGCACACAGGGCCAACACCCGGCATCATGGTGTGGGGAGCGATATCCTACACTGGCCGTACACCTCTGGTGATCGTCGAGGGGACACTGAATAGTGCACGGTACATCCAAACCGTCATCGAACCCATCGTTCTACCATTCCTAGAACAGCAACGGAACTTGTTGTTCCAACAGGACAATGCACGTCCGCATGTATCCCGTGCCACCCAACGTGCTCTAGAAGGTGTAAGTCAACTACCCTGGCCAGCAAGATCTCCGGATCTGTCCCCCATTGAGCATGTTTGGGACTGGATGAAGCGTCGTCTGACGCGGTCTGCACGTCCAGCACGAATGCTGGTCCAACTGAGGCGCCAGGTGGAAATGGCATGGCAAGCCGTTCCACAGGACTACATCCAGCATCTCTACGATCGTCTCCATGGGAGAATAGCAGCCTGCATTGCTGCGAAAGGTGGATATACACTGTACTAGTGCCGACATTGTGCATGCTCTGTTGCCTGTGTCTATGTGCCTGTGGTTCTGTCAGTGTGATCATGTGATGTATCTGACCCCAGGAATGTGTCAATAAAGTTTCCCCTTCCTGGGACAATGAATTCACGGTGTTCTTATTTCAATTTCCAGGAGTGTATATATTTCACTGATTCGAGAAAGGTATTTGAGTTGCGGATGTGTAGAGATCTACATGTATAAAGGCGAAATGGAAAGAAAGAGAAATGGAGTTGATGATCAAAAGTAAGGCGTTTGAGCTGCTTGTAGCAGTGTCATACTGACATAGCAAACAGTAACCCCAAAACAATATCTAATGTTATCACCTGGTAGGTAAAGACTGTGTGTTTGTGGCAAAATACACTAGTTCTAGATGCACTTGCATTTTCAGTCGATTCAATATAGTCCAACATTTTTCCAGTGAGTAATTCCTTCTCATGAAATGAAATTTCTCAATAGCTAAACTTCGCAAAGCCTGCCATAATTTTTCCATCGGATCTTTCCTCAAATGTGGGAATACAGGCTAGTCAGAGGCTGCCAAATCTTATGAATGTGTTGCATGTTCTAATAATAACGCGTCCTTTTCTTGAAATATTTTGTAATGTTGACAAGATAAGTACATATTTTGATTTTTCACACACAGTTGTTGACAAACTGACGTCGTGTCGAACTACTCGTTGGTCTGTTTATGTGATTTTGATTAATAAAGTGTCAAGATCTGCCCGCTTTTCCATTCCAGCAATTACATTTAGTTTCAAACGTCGTAACACACGACCTTAGGTGAGATGTAGAGAATATAGATGTAGATGTGAATGTAGATGTGGGAGATGGAGGTGAATGCTCGATATGCCATAGCACTGGCTATAGTTCACCAGAATTACTTTTTACAGTGTACCACTGTTTACTTCAAACTTAAGATTTCTGAACACTGTCTAACTTATACCATTATTGGTAGCTAACGCTTTATTGCTAGCGACATAATTTCAGTCGATACATATACACTGTTCATCATTAGAATTGCAACTCCGTGAAAGCAGTGTGCAAAAAACGTAAAACTAGTGTGACGGATACTGCATGCTAGGATATACAAACGACTGGCATGTAGTTGCAACTGGCCACAATAGAAGTAACGCAATCTACATTCTGTATATAGGGAAACCTTAGGGAGCGGGTTTGTTATTCAGATATCGCATTTGAATGTTATTTGGTTGTCGGATGATCGTATTATGATACGTGTAGAAAGGAGAAATATTAACCAGCACGTGTCGAAGTTCGCTACCGGCAGGATCGCGGCGTGTCGATAATGCGATTTACCGTTCAGCGATATTGCTGCTCGCATTAGTCGAGAACCCGTGTCTGTCGTGCGGATATGGAATCGATTAGTTTAACAGGGTCATAGTCGATAGACTATTAACAGGGCAGCTATTTTTGCGGCTGACCTTGACACAGGTTAATAAAAAGACACTTTGACAGTGGTTTTAACCACATGGCATTTTCAGAAGTCTCGTTTTTGCTTCATGTAGGTCATAGCTGTGAGCGGAAGCTCCGAGGCAGACGAATGTTGTTGCTAGACTGCATTCGCCATCGGAATGTCGGCCGAGAACCCAGCGTGGTGATGTGGTGTGTCACTGCGTATACGCCTGAGGTTTTTAGGCCTGTTGGAGTACCATATCTTAGAGATTGTGACGTTATTTTTCAACAAAACAACGCAAGGCCACATGTAGCCCATTCCATTGTGACTTACTTAGATACAGAGAGTATTGCCCGGGCCAGCATCTTATTCAGGACTCCCATTCACTGTAAACATATAGTCTTGGGTTGCTGGCAGACTAGCATACCAGCACTGGTTAGCCACTACGATTGACGAACACCAACACCGGGGTGAAGGAGCATGGATCGACGTGACCCTCATCAGTCGTCCAGGCTTAGTTCGACTAGAGTGCCAGCTAGGCTAGAGCCATTGTTGCTTTCAAAGGTGGTACTAGCCGGGCGCGGTGGCCGTGCGGTTCTAAGCGCTACAGTCCGGAACCGCGGGACAGCTACGGTCGCAGGTTCGAATCCTGCCTCGGGGATGGATGTGTGTGATGTCCTTAGGATAGTTAGGTTTAAGTAGTTCTAAGTTCTAGGGGACTGATAACCTAAAATGTTAAGTCCCATAGCGCCCAGAGCCATTTGAACCAAAGGTGGTACTCCCAGCAATATACAGCCAAATCACCTATAAATTTAATCGTGTGTTTTTGCTGCTGTACTGCACACGTACAGTAAGTAAAGTTTCGATATTTGATGTCCTCTTTGTTGGTGCTTTGTTACTGGCTATTCGTGCATATTCCGACATATCAGAATGACAGCACTGTAAGGAGTTAGATTTATGTCCTGTGCGTCTCACATCTCCAGCGCCCTTCTCAAGAGCCGCGACGTTTCTTTCTCAGAAAACTGTAGCGCACACTCTACTGACGGGTATAGACTTGAGCGGAAGAATTGCACGGAGAGATATTTTCAGATATACTTCTGGTGAGTTAAATATATGTTTCGCGTCGTTTGAAAAGTACTAGAGAGAGAAACTATTCACATACTAGACTCAGAAGGGATATCTGAGAAGCACATTAAATAAATGCCAAACCACTCATGCTATGATCGTTTCAAATGGTAATATTTGGCATTCAGTAAATGCTCAAAAAGTAGATTAGTATTCTTCACTTGTGCTATCTACATTATAAAACTCTTTCTGCATGTTCTAGCATTGCTGCTTGTTAAACCGACAGGCGTTCCTTCGTTTATGACATGAAAAGTAACATAAAATTGCTTATTTTCAGTCTTGTTAAAACCGAGCTACAGATTCTCCAAATGTGTTTCCTGTCTCAACCTACAGATGCCATATTCTAATATCGCCTTTTCTTCTTTTCTCAACCTACAGATGCCATATTCTATTATTGACTTTTCATCTGAGGCACTAGAAACACACGCTATTTTAACGAAACAACTTCGCAACATAAAGGAAACGTTCCCTTAATAACTATCATGTTACTGTGGATGCGGTATGTCCCTAAGATACATTCATTTAGGGGACCTTTCTGTATTTCACAATGTAGAACCAGTAATCGCAGATGCAATACATTACGTGTTATCCAAAATTGTACTTAAGTTGCAATTTCAGATTCTAATTGGCTTAAATGATCTAGTCAGCTAATGTAGAACAACGAGGTACTGGCAGAAGTAAAGCTGTGAGTACCAGGCGTGAGTCTTGCTTCGTTACCTCAGTTGGTAGAGCACTTGCCCGCGAAAGGCAAAGGTCCCGACTTCGAGTCTCGGTCAGGCACACAGTTTTAATCTGCCAGGAAGTTTCATATCAGCGCACACTCCACTGCAGAGTGAAAATCTCATTCTGGAAACATCCCCCAGGCTGTGGCTAAGCCATGTCTCCGCAATATCCTTTCTTTCAGGAGTGCCAGTTCTTCAAGGTTCGCAGGAGAGCTTCTGTAAAGTTTGGAATGTAGGAGACGAGGTACTGGCAGAAGTAAAGCTGTGAGTACCGGGCCTGAGTCGTGCTTCGTTAGCTCAGTTGATAGTGCACTTGCGCGCGAAAGGCAAAGGTCCCGAGTTCGAGTCTCGGTCGGGTATACAGTTTCAATCTGCCAGGAAGTTTCATATCAGCGCACACTCCGCTGCAGAGTGAAAATCTCATTCTGTTAATGTAGAACAGTTAGGACAATTAATGTAGTTGGCGGAATTTTCCGATTTTCTTTAATAAGATATAGTCAGATCACTTAAAAAGTAACAGATGTGTCACAGAAAAATTCTGCAGCCTTCAGCGGGAACCACAGTGTTGTTGTATAGGTGCCAGCATACTTTTTTTTTTTGTAAATATTTGACAAGCGTCCATATGTCTCATCGCAAAAGCGTAAGTTGATGATATTTGTTTATACAGATAATGGGATTAAAGTATTTGGTTATGTTATGAAAATTAATATATTTATGTTACCAACACTTTGAAATAAGTTGTTATTACTGTTTAGAGTATCTTAGTGATTCCTATCTGATAAATGGCCCACAACTGGCAGTAAATGTTTTGCATATCCAAAGCAAACGAAATAATTTTGCCACTACGTCTTTTTTTTTGTTGGTATCCATACCAAAATATATTTATTGGTGACCTAGGGGTAAGTATTAAAATTAGTCGCAATGTAGACAATGATACTGTAAAAATTATAGTTGTAGTACATAAAGTATTCTGAGAAAAAAAAATTCCCAACTGACAACATTCAAAGAGAAGAAGCATTCAGTCTATAGGGTGCGGCGCGTAAGTTCGTACAAATTCAACTTTTTAAAGCAAATTTATTAAAACAAATGAAAACGAAAATACTTTTATATATAAGTAGCGATATATTTCAACGTAAATCACAGCCTCCAGTCTTCTCCTGAAGCGATTGCATACACTCTTCGAAACAGTGCTGTTCAGTTTAGCGAATCCTGCTTCGATAGCGGTGCATAGGAATTCGACATAATGATGCCTCATCTTATTGGTATTGCTTTCAACTACGCTCCAAACATAGTGTCAAACTCCAGAATTGTATTGACTTCTTTAATGTATTGGAGTATGATAATGAACTCCTTGCCCTGTGTCCCATTCACCAGTCAGTGAATTTTGACGCCTTGCTCTAAACTAGTAGATTAACACTGGCTGCAAATAGTGTCGCTCCATATGTTCTAACAGACACAAACAAATCTGAGACCATCCCCTTGACGTCATCGTGATGCATCAGTTAGTCGTGCTGTTGCTCGAGCTTCGGCCGTGCTTCAAGCTGCTGATGGAGTCGCTGTCTGGTCTGGGCGACCCTGGGCTGTCGCGTCTGCTGCCCAGCTGGGACAGCGAGGCGCACCGAGCAGCAGGTGTTGGCACGCTATGTCATCTGTGACACGCTCACCTGCTGCTGCGCAGCTGGTGCAATCGCACGTCTCTCTCTCCGTCACCATCTACGGAAGGTACTAGATGCTCGTCATGTTGGAGGCACCGGACGACACCATATAACACCTGCTGACAGCCACCAGCACAACCTGCTCGTTGTGTTGGCGACGTGTGTCAGCTGGTCATCCTACTGGCGCTAATCCTGTCGTGCTCGTCGCTGATTGACGACACTAGTAGCACGCTGCTGCTGATGGAGGGGTCCACGGCCATCATGAAGCATTGCGATCCTCAGACAACTGGAACGAGAGTGCAGACTGCGGTTCATTGCGTCTGGTCTCCTTTCACTCGACAGGAGGCTGCTTCTAGGCGTCGTCTCTGCCACTTACCGAGTCATTCTAAGGCAGCCCAGATTTTATTAACAGTCAGCCAAGTATCCATGGTTTTCCTCTGCTGGGGAAGAGCAGATGGGGGCACAATTTTGTTATTGACTTCCCTACACTCTAAATAGACGAGAAGCGTTCAGTAACTAATACAGTATACTCTCTTCCTCGGTCACTTTCGGTTGAAAAAATGCGAAATTTGTTGTGCGACATTGTGAAATATTCCCGCTTCATTCCTTGTAGTTTCATGAAGTCCTGCCAGGTGGTGGTGCATTACGTACCTTTCAAAATTGTGTCTGTAACTGAGGTGCATCCACACAGGGGAGTCACTGAGTGTCTTTTGACAGAAAACAAGAGCATCGCAGATATTCATAGGTGCTTGCAGGATTTCTAAGGATATCGGGCGGTGAACAAAAGTAGTGAAGTCGTTGGGCGGGGCGTAACAAGGTCGTGCAAACCTGTCTGATCTCCCGTGTGCTGGCTGGCTGCACAAGGTTGTGACTCCTGCAACGTTAGAGAGTGTGAACGCTCTCATTCGAGGCGGTAGACGGATCACAATCAAAGAACTCGCTGCACATTTGTACATCTTTGTTGGTACTGCCGACAAACTCGTCCACTAGTTGAGATACTCAAAGGGCTGTGGCCACGTAACGTAGCACCAAAGTTTAGAGATTTATTTTTCTCTGAAGTTTAAACTTGCAGCTCCTTTTCCTTGAGGATGATCCTGAATCAATTTTCTCAGTATTCCAAAAGCAGTTTGAGAAATTCTTCTTGTCCAGCTCCAAAAGGTATTAAGTATTATTTGTTGCTGAGTAAGATTTCCCTTATATGGCTTCATTCACTGCTTTGATAACGGGAAGCACCATCAGCTACAATAATGTATGGCACTGCAGTCTGAGTTCTGGATATCGCTGGTGGAAGTATGTTCATTAAATATTCAGCACCAGTAAGAAATTCACAGAGCACACTCTTCTGGAACACTCCTCCATCACAGACCCTTCCATTATAGCCTGCACTCATAAATGTAAATTTGCCAGTAACACAATGCTTTTACCTCCTTCATAATAATGGTAGTATTATGTCGTACGTCTCTGTGGTCGGAATTCCACAAGCTTCCCATATAAAGCTCCAAGGCAGCTTGAGAAGTTCCATATGTCTTGGAACTGTTTTGATATAAGTTTACCTTCACTTTCAGTTAATGGTGTTTGAAAGATAGAAAATTTAATATAAATATGTCACTCGGACTTTCATATACACTTTGACTACAAAACAAGAATAATCTTAAATCTGGAATCACTGTGTATTAGACAAATTTATCCATAACAAGTGAAAAGATGAACTATGAAATACACAGCTTTTTTTAAATAAAAACGTATCAGGTAGGGGAGAAACAGTTAGGGCCTATCAGTCGTAGGTTCAATTTTTAATATAAACTTCTGCAATGAAGGACTAAATTTTGAATAAGTGCCTAACTATAAAAATATGTGATTATGCTCATCCACAGTTGAGGAGTGGGTCAAAGCTATACCCTTTCCCAGAAATATTTCTTGAAAATTGTTAAGGACGCCACTTTAAAAAATACATTACTAATTCTAATGAATTTACCAGAATAAATTGAATGCTAGGGTCTCGGAAGTTGACAAAACATAGCAAAAAAAGGTTAGGATTGTATCACAAAGTTCTGGTAGAGACACGCAGAATGACACTCCCACTCCAAAATATGTTTGTTGCTGAGAGTAGCACGCCTGAACAGGATAATTGTCTGCAGCAGTAATATAAGTTTTAGTAAACGCTCTCGCTCTCGCTCTGTGTGTGTGTGTGTGTGTGTGTGTGTGTGTGTGTGTGTGTGTGTGAGAGAGAGAGAGAGAGAGAGAGAGAGAGAGAGAGAGAGAGAGATTCCTTTTTTAATACTTTGGAAACATTAATATAGCTGTTTTCACTTGTCACTTATTTGGCAGTGGTGTGGGAGCTTGCTACTGAACTGCACAAAAAATACCTGTAAGTGTTAACAGAAAGCAAAATTACGGGGTAGCTTGAAAATAGAGAAAAATAGATAAAAATAAGTAGTGAAGAAGCGGGTGGTAGAGTCGCTAACATTCGGTAAATTCGGTGATTTTCGAAACCCTTTCAATGTCAGTGTGTTTGTCACTTCGTTTTGCAACGACATCAAAGCAAGAATTTACTAAACCAGACTCGGCAATGCGATGAAAATGTCACATAAAATGGAAAATGCGGTAACTATCACAGAGATCCAAAATCAGGTACATACTAAGCTGTGACACTTGTAAAGAAATTAATTTGCACTTCATTTTGCTCTTCAGAGCTAGGAGCCTAGTTTTTTCCAGATATCAAATCCGAATTTTCATCAAATATACGATACGCCTACATCAAATCGACACTTGCGAAGGGTATCTATCTCTACTCGCACTGTAGTAAGCATTCTGAATTTACTGGGCGCCTTACGGACAAACACAAGCCTTCCGAAGATCACGTGGAAAGGGTGGTAATGTATGTTAACAAAAAATCAGTTCTGAGCAACTGAATTCTCGCTCCAGAGATATTTCAACTCTATGGTGGCGTTATGGAAATACAGTAAACGTGCGTTTTACAGATACGCTACTTTCCGTGCACACTGGCACATGCGACCGTTGCATGAAGAGTCACCTAAGCAACGCTAATATGCTCAGCATAACACTTTTAATTTCGGAAGAGTTGGTTTACTAAAAATGCCATTTACATGCTCACTCGCCAAATTTTACACTCGTTAAATAATAAATAATGCTGGTTGGTATTTTCTGCGACCTATCCAAGGCATTTGACTGTGTAAATTTCAGTTTCTCCTACATAAATTGAAGATTTATGCCAGTGACGTCATATCTAGCCAAAAAAAAATGCCGAAAGGTGTACTTAGAAATTCAACCAATGTAGTCTGAGGACTAAATTGGTTGAATTTCTCGGACTACATTGGTTGAATTTCTAAGTAGTCCAGGGACCACATTGGTTGAATTGACAGTGGGGAATCTTGTATGGGGGTTCCCTAAGGCGCAATCTTAGGTCCTCTGTTGTTCCTCATGTATGTAAACGATATTCCGTCTGACATACCGATACAATAAGCAGAATTAGTTCTTTTTGCAGATGATACTGCTAATGTAATCTATCCATGCATACATACAGAAATAGAAGAAAGGCTAAAAATTGTTCTTAAAGGTGTTATTGACTGGGTTTGTACGAATAGTCACAGCCTCAGTTTTAAAAGGGGACGACATAATCAGCTCTGCACATCTAGGGGTATTACATCAATGACAGGTGTAGCACATGGTGAGGAAATAATAAACAGAGTGGAAACTTCAAAATTCTAAAATGTCAATATTGATGGGGGATTAAACCGGAAAAACATGTATAAACCCATAAAACACCTTCAATCTGATATATTTGTTCTTGGAATCATTTCAAAACTTGGAAAGAGACAAATCGTTAAGGTGACATATTTTGCATATTTTTCTTCAGTAATGTCATATAGAATAATGATCTGAGATTGCTCAGTCTTAAGAAACAAAGTCTTCATTGTCAGGCAGCAGCAGCCGACCCAGACAGACGCAGCCACAGATAAGTCAACTGCTTTTGTGATATTTACGAGTTCCTAACCAGGAGCGAGTTTTATTATATCTGTGTGCTTTAAAAGTTTAGTTTCTTGAGTTTCTGCATGTAAATTTAAAATCTAATAGCCATAGTTCTCGCGTTTTCGTTTCCATGAGAAAGTAAACCGATTTTGAGACATATTACAAGTTCCTTATCGGGGGCAAATTATTTAGTTTCACCTGTGTGCTTCGGTAGTTAGATTTTTGAATATCTGCATATTACTAGACACAGTTGGTGCGTTTTCGTCTGGGTCTACAGTAGAGTTCTGCAGCATGTGCCGATAATCCATTTATCTACATAGTTTAGTTTTCCACGGTCTTCAGTATGGACAGGACTGCGATTGTTGTGTGCGGATGCGAGCCGAGTTGGTGACCTTTCGCTCTCAGCTTCAGGTTGTGATGGCTTTGGTTACACAGCTTTAGGTTGCGGTGGATGGGCACCACTGTTGTGGGCCGGCTATGGGGTTTCAACAGACGTCCAGCAAGTCAGAGTCCTTTGATTGGTCCTCACTGGTGTCCAACCCAGTTACTGCTAGCACTGAGGCTGACCCCTCACCTGTGGTCGAGTGGGAGGTCGCCCCAGGGCGAAGCAAGCGGCGAAAGACTTTCCAGGCGGGCGCACGTACTATGTCCTCCCCAGTTTGTCTGACAAACAGATTCCAGGTACTGTCTGTGGCTGACACTGTCGCTGAGCCAGATTCTGTCGCCAGTCCTGTTTCAGAGGAAACCACTCAGCCTGCAAGATCCGAGCAATTGCAGAGGGTGGGATTATTGATAGTTGGGAACTCCAACGTTAGGCGAGCTATAGGGCTCCTCTGGGACTTGGCTGACAAGAAGGGTAAGAAAACCAATGTGCACTCCGTGTGCATATCGGGTGGAATCATTCCAGATGTGGAAAGGGTCCTCCCAGATGCCATGATGAGTACAGTGTGCAACCAACTGCAGGTGATTGCTCACGTCGGTACCAGTGATGAGGGTCACTTTGGATCAGATATTCTCTCTGGTTTCGAGCGGCTAACAGAAGTGGTAAAGGCTGCCAGTCGTGCTTGGAAGATGAGAGCAGAGCTGACCATTTGCAGCATAGTCAACAGGACAGATTGCGGACCTCTGATACAGAGCCAAGTGAAGGATCTGAATCAGAGGCTCAGACGGTTCAGTGACCGTGTAGGCTGCAGATTCTTAGACTTGCGCCAAAGGGTGATTGGGTTTCGAGTTCCGCTGAATAGGTCATGTGTCCACTATACGCAGGCGGCGGCTACACGGGTAGCAGGGGCTGTGTGGCGTGGACTGGGCGGGTTTTTAGGTTAGAGGGTCTCGGGAAAACACAAGAAGGGCTTCAGTCACAAAGGAAGTAGGTTGAACACAGGAAGAACTTAGATACAGGAACCATTGGTGTAACAGTTGTAAATTGTCGTAGCTGTGTTGCGAAAGAACCAGAGCTCAAAGCGCTAATAGAAAGCACTGATGCTCAAATCGTGCTTATAGGCACTGAAAGCTGGCTAAAACCGGATATAAGCTCAGCCCAAATTTTTGCGAAGAACTTAACGGTGTTCCGAAAGGATAGGCTAAACACGGTTGGCGGTGGCGTGTTTGTGACTGTCAGAAGTAGTTTAAATTGTCGCGAAATTGAAGTAGATACTTCCAGTGAGTTAGTATGGGCAGAGGTCATTGTTGGCAATCGGAATAAAATAATTGGATACTTTAACCGACCTCCCTATTCAGATGATACAGTTGCTGAAAGCTTCAAAGAAAACTTGAGTTTGATTTCAAACACGTACCCGACTCATACGATAATAGTTGGTGGTGACTTAAATTTACCCTCGATATGTTGGCGGAAATACATGTTTAATTTTGGAGGTATGCATAAAATATCATCCGAAATTGTGCTAAACGCTTTCTCTGAAAATTATTTCGAGCAGTTAGTTCATGAGCCCACGCGAATAGTAAACGGTTGTGAAAACACACTTGACCTCTTAGCAACAAATAATCCGACTTAATAACGAGCATCAAAACAGATTCAGGGATTAGTGAACACAGGGTTGTCGTAGCGAGACTGAATACTGTAATCCCCAAATCCCAGAAAAATAAGCAAAAAATATACCTATTCAAAAAAGCAGATAAAAATTCACTTCGCGCCTTACTGAGAGACAATCTCCATTCATTCCAAATTAATAATATAAGTGTAGACCAGATGCGGTTTAAATTCAAAGAAATAGTATCGACAGAAATTAAGAGATTTATACCAAATCAGTTAACAAACGACGGAGTTGATGCTCTTTGGTACACAAAACCACTATCGCAGAAACAACGAAACAAACTTGCTAAATTTAAACAGACGCAAAATTTCCAAGATTGGCGATCATTTACAGAAGCTTGAAATTTATCACGGACTTCAATGCGAGATGCCTATAACAGTTTCCACAACGAAACGTTGTCTCGAAACCTAGCAGAAAATCCAAAGAGATTCTGATCGTATGCGAAGTATGTTAGTGGCAAAAACAATCAATGCCTTCTCTGCGCGATAACGATGGAGTTACTATCGAAAACAGTGCTGCCAAATCAGAGTTACTAAACACAGTCTTCCGAAATGTCTTCACAAAAGAAGACGAAGTAAGTATTCCAGAAGTCGAATCAAGAACAGCTGCCAACATGAGTAACGTAGAAGTAAATATCCTCGGAGTAGTGAAGCAACTTAAATCACTTAATAAAAGCAAGTCGTCTGGTCCAAACTGTATACCAATTAGGTTCCTTTCGGAGTATGCTGATGCATTAGCTCCATACTTAACAATCATATACAACCGTTCGCTCGACGAAAGATCCGTACCCAAAGACTGAAAAGTTGCACAGGTCACACCAATATTCAAGAAAGGTAGTATGAGTTATACACTAAATTACAAAAAAAATGGCTCTGAGCACTATGGGACTCAACTGCTGTGGTTATTAGTCCCCTAGAACTTAGAACTACTTAAACCTAACCAACCTAAGGACATCACACACATCCATGCCCGAGGCAGGACTCGAACCTGCGACCGTAGCAGTCCCACGGTTCCGGACTGCGCGCCTAGAACCGCAAGACTACCGCGGCCGGCACACTAAATTACAGGCCCATATCGTTAACGTCGATATGTAGCAGGATTTTAGAACATATATTGTGTTCGAACATAATGAATTACCTCATAGAAAACTGTCTATTGACACACAGTCAACATGGGTTTAGAAAACATCGTTCCTGTGAAACACAACTAGCTCTTTATTCACATGAAGTGTTGAGTGCTATTGACAAGGGATTTCAGATCGATTCCGTATTTCTGGATTTTCGGAAGGCTTTTGACACTGTACCACACAAGCGGCTCTTAGTGAAATTGCGTGCTTATGGAATATCGTCTCAGTTATGTGACTGGATTTGTGATTTCCTGTCAGAGAGGTCACAGTTCGTAGTAACTGACGGAAAGTTATCGAGCAAAACAGAAGCGATTTCTGGCGTCCCCAAGGTAGTGTTATAGGCTCTTTGCTGTTCCTTATCTGTATAAACGATTTGGGAGACAATCTGAGCAGCCGTCGTCGGTTGTTTGCAGATGACGCTGTCGTTTATCGACTAATAATGTCATCAGAACATCAAAACAAATTGCAAATCAGATTTAGAAAAAATATCTGAATAGTGCGAAAAGTGGCAGGTGACCCTGAATAACGAAAAGTGTGAGGTCTTCCACGTGAGTGCTAAAAGTAACTCGTTAAACTTCGATTACACGATAAATCAGTCTAATGTATAGGCCGTAAATTCAACTAAATCCCTAGGTATTACACTTACGAACAACTTAAATTGAAAGGAACGCATACAAAATATTGTGGGGAAGGCTAACCAAAGACAGCGTTTAATTGGCAGGACACTTAGAAAATGTCCTCTTTTAGAATACCACTGCGCGGTGTGGGACCTTTAATCAGATAGGACCGACGGAGTACATCGAAAAAGTTCAAAGAAAGGCAGCACTTTTTGTATTATCGCGAAATATGGGAGAGAGTGTCACAGAAATGATATGGGATATGGGCTCAAAATCGTTAAGAGAAAGGCGCTTTGGCGGCTGGTCCCAGCGGAGTTTCGACTCCTCCCTCGGGCATGGGTGTGTGTGTGTTTGTGCTTAGGATAATTTAGGTTAAGTAGTGTGAAAGCTTAGGAACTGATGGCGTTTGCGGTTAAGTCCCCTAGGATTTCACACACATTTGAACATCTGGAAGCGTTTTTCGTTGCGACGGTATCTTCTCACGAAATTCCAATCACCAACTTTCGCCTCCGAATGCGAAAATATTTTGTTGACACCGACCTCCATAGAGGGAAGAACGATAACCACGATAAAATAAGGGAAATCAGACCTCGTACGAAAAGATATACGTGTTTATTCTTTCCGCGCACTATGTTGTTGTTGTGGTCTTCAGTCCTGAGACTGTTTTGATGCAGCTCTCCATACTACTCTATCCTGTGCAAGCTTCTTCATCTCCCAGTACTTACTGCAGACTACATCCTTCTGAATCTGTTTTAGTGTATTCATCTCTTGGTCTCCCTCTACGATTTTTACCCTCCAATAATAAACTGGAGAGCCCTTGATGCCTCAGAATATGCCATACCAACCGATCCCTTCATCTAGTCAAGTTTTGCCACAGATTTCCTCTTCTCTCCAACTCTATTCAATACCTCTTCATCAGTTATGTGATCTACCCATGTAATCTTCAGCATTCATCTGTAGCACCACATTTCGAAAGCTTCTATTCTCTTTTTGTCTAAACTATTTATCGTCCACGTTTCACTTCGATACATGGATACACTCCAAACAAATACTTTCAGAAACGACTTCCTGACGTTTAAATCTATACTCGATGTTAACAAATTTCTCTTCTTCAGAAACGCTTTCCTTGTTAGTGCCAGTCTACATTTTATATCCTCTCTACTTCGACCAACATCAGTTATTTTGCTCCCCAAATAGCAAAACTCCTTTACTACTTTAAGTGTCTCATTTCCTAATCTAATTCCCTCAGCATCACCCGACTTAGTTCGCCTATATTCCGTTATCCTCGTTTTGCTTTTGATGATGATGATGATCTTATATCCTCGTTTCAAGACACTGTCCATTCAGTTCACCTGCACTTCCAAGTCCTTTGCTGCCTCTGACAGAATTACAATGTCATCGGCGAACCTCAAAGTTTTTATTTCTTCGCCATGGATTTTAATACCTACTCCGAATTTTTCTTTTTTTTCCTTAACTGCTTGCTCAATATACAGATTGAATAACGTCGGGGAGACGCTACAACCCTGTCTCACTCCCTTCCCAACCACTGCTTCCCTTTCATGTCCCTCGACTCTTATAACTGCCATCTGGTTTCTGTACAAATTGTAGATAGCCTTCCGCTCCCTGTATTTTACCCCTGCCACCTTTAGAATTTGAAAGAGAGTATTCCAGTCAACATTGTCGAAAGCTTTCTCTAAGTCTACAAATGCTAGAAATGTAGGTTTGCCTTTCCTTAATCTTTCTTATAAGATAAGTCGTAGAATCCTCACTGCTTCACGTGTTCCAATATTTCTACGGAATCCAAACTGATCTTCCCCGAGGTCGGCTTCTACCAGTTTTTCCATTCGTCTGTAAAGAATTTGCGTTAGTATTTTGCACCTGTGACTTACTAAACTGATAGTTCGGTAATTTTCACATCTGTCAACACCTGCTTTCTTTGGGATTGGAATTATTATATTCTTTTTGAAATCTGAGGGTATTTCGCCTGTTCCATACATCTTGCTCACCAGATGGTAGAGTTTTGTCAGTACTGGCCCTCGTAAGGCCGTCAGTAGTTCTAATGGAATGTTGTCCACTCCCGGGGTCTTGTTTCGACTCAGGTCTTTCAGTGCTTTGTCAAACTCTTCACGCAGTATCATATCTCCCATTTCATCTTCATCTGCATCCTCTTCCATTTACATAATATTGTCCTCAAGTACATAGCCTTTGTGTAGACCCTCTATATACTCCTTCCATTTTTCTGCTCTCCCTTCTTTGCTTAGAAATGGGTTTCCATCTGAGCTCTTGATATTTAAGCACGTGGTTCTCTTTTCTCCAAAGGGCTGTTTAATTTTCCTGTAGGCAGTATCTACCTTACTCCTAGTGAGATAGGCCTTTACAGTCTTACATTTGTCCTCTAACCATCCCTGTTTAGCCATTTTGCACTTCCTGTCGATCTCATTTTTGAGACGTTTGTATTCCTTTTCGCCTGCTTCATTTACTGCATTTTTATATTTTCTCCTTTCATCAATTAAATTCAATATTTCTTCTGTTACCCAAATATTTCTACTAGTCCTCGTCTTTTTACCTATTGTATCTTCTGCTGCTTTCACTACTTCGTTCCTCAGAGCTACCCATTCTTCTTTTACTGTATTTCTTTCCCCCATTCGTGACAATTGTTCCTTTATGCTCTCCCTGATACTCTGTACAACCTCTGGTTTAGTCAGTTTATCCAGGCCCCATCTCCTTAAATTCCCACCTTTTTGCAGTTTCTTCAGTTTTATTCTACGGTTCATAACCAATAGACTGTGGTCAGAGTCCACATCTGCCCCCAGAAATGTCGTACAATTTAAAACCTGGTTCCTAAATCTCTGTCTTACCATTATATAATCTATCTGATACCTTCTAGTATCTCCAGGATTCTTCCATGTGTACAACCTTCTTTTGTGATTCTTGAACAAAGTATTAGCTAGGATTAAGTTATGCTCTGTGCAAAATTCTACCAGACAGCATCCTCTTTCATTTCTTACTCACAATCCATATTCACCTTCTTTGTTTCATTCTCTCCCTTTTCCTACTGTCGAATTCCAGTCACCCATGACTATTAAATTTTCGTCTCTCTTCACTATCTGAATAATTTCTTTTATCTCATCACACATTTCATTAATTTCTTCATCTGCAGAGCTAGTTGGCATATAAACTTGTACTTCTGTAGTAGGCGTGGGCTTCGTGTCTATCTTGGCCACAATAAGGCTTTCACTATGCTGTTTGTAGTAGCTTACCCGCAATCCTATTTTTTTATTCATTATTAAACCTACTCCCCTATACGAGATTGGAATAATAGAGAATTGTGAAGGCGGTTCGATGAACCCTCTGCCAGGCACTTGAATGTAGATATACACTCCTGGAAATGGAAAAAAGAACATATTGACACCGGTGTGTCAGACCCACCATACTTGCTCCGGACACTGCGAGAGGGCTGTACAAGCAATGATCACACGCACGGCATAGCGTACACACCAGGAACCGCGGTGTTGGCCGTCGAATGGCGCTAGCTGCGCAGCATTTGTGCAGCGCCGCCGTCAGTGTCAGCCAGTTTGCCGTGGCATACGGAGCTCCATCGCAGTCTTTAACGTTTAGCATGCCGCGACAGCGTGGACGTGAACCGTATGTGCAGTTGACGGATTTTGAGCGAGGGCGTATAGTGGGCATGCGAGAGGCCGGGTGGACGTACCGCAGAATTGCTCAACACGTGGGGCGTGAGGTCTCCACAGTACATCGATGTTGTCGCCAGTGGTCGGCGGAAGGTGCACGTGCCCGTCGACCTGGGACCGGACCGCAGCGACGCATGGATGCACGCCAAGACCGTAGGATCCTACGCAGTGCCGTAGGGGACCGCACCGCCACTTCCCAGCAAATTAGGGACACTGTTGCTCCTGGGGTATCGGCGAGGACCATTCGCAACCGTCTCCATGAAGCTGGGCTACGGTCCCGCACACCGTTAGGCCGTCTTCCGCTCACGCCCCAACATCGTGCAGCCCACCTCCAGTGCTGCCGCGACAGGCGTGAATGGAGGGACGAATGGAGACGTGTCGTCTTCAGCGATGAGAATCGCTTCAGCCTTAGTGCCAATGATGGTCGTATGCGTGTTTGGCGCCGTGCAGGTGAGCGCCACAATCAGGACTGCATACGACCGAGGCACACAGGCCCAACACCCGGCATCATGGTGTGGGGAGCGATCTCCTACACTGGCCGTACACCTCTGGTGATCGTCGAGGGGACACTGAATAGTGCACGGTACATCGAAACCGTCATCGAACCCATCGTTCTACCATTCCTAGACCGACAAGGGAACTTGCTGTTCCAACAGGACAATGCACGTCCTCATGTATCCCGTGCCACCCAACGTGCTCTAGAAGGTGTAAGTCAACTACCCTGGCCAGCAAGATCTCCGGATCTGTCCCCCATTGAGCATGTTTGGGACTGGATGAAGCGTCGTCTGACGCGGTCTGCACGTCCAGCACGAACGCTGGTCCAACAGAGGCACCAGGTGGAAATGGCATGGCAAGCCGTTCCACAGAACTACATCCAGCATCTCTACCATCGTCTCCATGGGAGAATAGCAGCCTGCATTGCTGCGAAAGGTGGATATACACTGTACTAGTGCCGACATTGTGCATGCTCTATTGCCTGTGTCTATGTGCCTGTGGTTCTATCAGTGTGATCATGTGATGTATCTGACCCCAGGAATGTGTCAATAAAGTTTCCCCTTCCTGGGACAATGAATTCACGGTGTTCTTATTTCTATTTCCAGGAGTGTAGATGTAAAACATTCTGTAAGAATAATATCTGGTTCTCACCTGCGAGCATCCTTCAGTAGACACCTGCTTAAGGAGTAGGGTATTCTGTCCTGCCTTCGCAGTAGATTTGTTCCCTGATGAAGTTTGTTGTAAATAATTGGCTGCAACCCAAAAGGAACAATGATATACATAATTACAATACCAAAAGGAAAAATGACATTCATTAGTCCACATTAAGGTTTCACAGGCACAAAAAGGAGTGGCCAACGCTGCAATCTAAATTATTACTAACTTCCCAAATGATATATATATTTTTAGTTTTGTAAAAAAAAAGCTGTTCTGGTACTGTGACTTTCCAGGGGGTGTTTGTGAGAAAGACACTTCTACATGTTCAGCATGTAGCCATCTTTACCAATTAATTTCCTATGTTAATGTAAACTGACTCCTCCGACATCATTACGACTTATCATGCCAATGGTCCGTGGAATATGAAACTAACTAATGAGCATACACCTGTGCAAAATGATGCATGCCTCTGGTTTGTGCTCATGAGTCACCATGCGCAGAAGCAGGTTTCTTCCCGTGCCAGGTGGGGAGACATATGCAACTGTCATGTACCTGTCCGTGTGTCCCTGCTTTTGGTGCTTTCTTTTACTACACCCTCCTGTTGAAAGATTCAGTTTTTCCTGCACATTCAAATTTGCTTTGCGTCACCGAGTGGTCTAATGATAAACGCATGGAATTTGAACAGCATTATCACATATTTCATTTTTTTCTTGTTTGTTCAATCCTTGGCTTATAAAGACCGAATGAACCTAAACAACTTTCTACAGATGCATATAAGAAAGAACCACCTGGTGTCAAAAGGCGCATTTTATGTGCAACCTCGAACATCTTTACAGAATAAGTAACAAGTGAAGAATATCAAACAGACGGATAAAGACTCTACAGATATTAAAATTACAATCAAACACACACACGCACACACACACACACACACACACACACAGAGAGAGAGAGAGAGAGAGAGAGAGAGAGAGAGAGAGAGAGAGACAGACAGACAGACAGGCACAGAGAGGAAGGGGGAAGGGAAGGTTATATTGCACAAGAACATATAACACAATTAAGCAGTAGGGTGACCTTGCTTTGCCCGTAGTTTACGTTAGATATTCATACACAAATGCACCACAATACTAGGTGGAGACTATTCCATTGTGTAATATGACTTTCCTGAATTTACCTTCCAGTTTTATATTTTATAACGAACCTTACGTTAAGTACGGCTCAAACGTAGACATCAGGCAACAATTTAATTTGCAATGAGCTCACAACCAAATTATCACCCTCTAAGCTAACATAGAAGTCGGGCGACGCTACATTTCAGTCTGTCTGCACAGCCATGATTTCAGGAGGTCCACTATCGTACTCTAGACCAGTTACCCTTTGCAAATTGTATTTTAGCCCTTCAGAGTCATATGTTGCATCATAAACCAATATAAGACCATTAAGGGAAGAAGTCAGTTTCACAAACAGGAAGGAGTTAGCTGCCATCTTTGATAGTAATATGTTATGCCAGTTAATCAAACAATAAGAAAATAAGTATATTAGTCAAACAGTGTTTGTCTTTCTGTTGTTTATTTTGTCTGATTTCTGTTCCCCATTATAACGATACGAATCAGCGGTTTGATTTCTTACTGTCTTATTTGGATAACTGTACATATAGCTTAGCTCTGCGGATACCAGAGTTGTTATAAAAATTCACATATGAAGTCTTCTATATAGCTGTATTGTGCTTAAATTATATCTAAGATAGGCTACATTGCAATTTCTTTAGTGTAATGCACTGTTTCTAATTGCTGACTCACCCAACCCACAATCAGTTTTTGTTTCGCTATTGTGAGAAACCTCCTTTCAGACAAGAGTGAAATACGTTGCAAACATTTTGCTTTTGAATAGATCACAAAAATATTTCGTCATGTTACAGAGTACCACATGGTAAGTATATTCCAGTTTAAAACAACGAAACTGAGATTGAATATTGCAGGCGTGAGCTAGCAGAAATGAATCGGGAGGGAAAGAGTGTAGCTCCTACATAGTCCCTTTAATTTCACTATGTGCGTGAACACCAAGATGGAATCTACTATTAGAACTGACTGCTGCAAATGGCCAAAGTCTCTGCTCACAAATCCTACGCATTTTGCATATACACCAAAAGATGTATAGCATTTATTGAACATGCAATCATATCAGTGCATCCATACAATATAATTTTTTTGTCCTTTCGCGTATTTATCTTTGGATCTGTTGCAACAACAGTAATTTGGCGATGCTGTTACGAATAAAAACGTTGTAAAAACGCAACAAATACGTGTAGCGTTAACGTTTCGATCTCTGCCATAGCTTGTGCTAACAGCGGTATCCAGAGATTACCTGATAATCCCATTTTATCGTTTGCAAGATGTGCTGAATATAGTCCTGATTCGAGAGATATTTTAACTGTATATATTTCATCTATGGAGCGTCAGTTTCAAATATATGGGTTCACAATATTAGGAAAGCGTTGCCGGCGGACTCTCATTTTTATCAACTTTCTTTGTTTTCCTGCACGTCTCTTGAAACAAGGGAAAGACCCCATCGTACCCTTCGCCCTCTTCCCCCCCACCCCCACCCCCCGCACCCTCACATCTAGTGATAAAATGGCACAGTGGATAGCCCATCAAAAACTGATGGATATAGTCTGTCTTATTAAATGCCCTTCTGCAATGCATGAAAACTATATAAGCACCACTCACGACAAGAGTGATAGAATTACTCAAAACAAATGACTTAATTTCAAAGCTGTATGTCGAAAGGTTCGCGCATCTGTGATTAAAGGCGCGCATCTGTGATTAAACCTTAAACATATTAGCAAACAATATGACAATTATAAGACTTACTTCAAAGCAAACAACCTCTTTATTTCAAGCGGCAACCAAGGTGCGACTGGATCCCAACCTGTCCCTTCTGACTATTTTATTTTGACTAAAGCCCTGGTGACAGTTGGCTGTTAATATTTTCAAAGTTAAACTGATTGTCAGTTGTTAAGACAGCCCTGAAGGAACGTCTTAAAAAATCACTTGCGAACACTTATTACAAGAGAACTCACTCGACGGAACCACAATATGCAGCTAAAATACACCAACAATGACCCGGTCTTTCAAACACAGAAACGAACAGTTTAGTTCAACAAGTTGTTCAGATTATAACTAATGACTCAGAAATGCAGTTAGAACCAAAGAACTGAACCCGTTAATAGCTAAATCTAACCGGAAGGTCCCTCTTTTGTTTAAAGGCAACCAGTGCCTTAGTAAAATTGTTGCGGCTGTATTTACGACCAAGAGCTGATTAATAGAACATTAATAATCGAGTACCAACCATAAAGCAAAGGGAATATAATAGCGGGCAAATTTTCAAACTTTAACTAGTGTCTTAGTGCAATACTACTGCCTATATGTAGGCCCAAAGAGCCGACCGAGTAAAATCCGAGGGTCAGGTACAAACCAGAGCAGGTATACAATGAAACAAATCATCACGAGGATTATAGAATGTTACTCTCCTTTATCAGCAAGCAGTTTCATGGATCCACGGTGCGTCGCAGTAGTTGCTGAGTGGTGATGTTGAAAGCCAGGTCACGAGCGGTCGTCGACACGAATGATGCCAAACAGCCGACGGAATGTCGGCCTCGTACTTCTCGTCGAGGCTGGCCCCAGTGAAGTACTCCGGTATCTTCGCTCGGCGCAGGTCCTCCTTGCGCAGCTCGTGGCTTTGACCGCTCGGACGTCGTAACCACCTCTTGTCGCAACACTGCTGCCAATCCCCAAGCTTCGTGCTCGTTCCCGGGCCAGCCAACCCCGAATATATACAGCAAAGACCTTCTAAGGACACAGCCTACAGATACAAACTCTTCCTCATAGATGTTGGCAATGAGGTCTCAAGATGGATGGGTTCAAATGGCTCTGAGCACTGTGGGACTTAACATCTGTGGTCATCAGTCCCCTAGAACTTAGAATTACTTAAACCTAACTAACCTAAGGACATTACACACATCCATGCCCGAGGCAGGATTCGAACCTGCGACAGTAGCAGTCGCTCGGTTCCGGACTGAGCGCCTACAACCGCGAGACCACCGCGGCCGGCAGAGGGATAGGCGATACTAGATCTGAGACACTGGCGCCTGAAAGAACAATCTACTAACTTAATGTCGCCACGGCTCGTGGCTTTTCCAGTATCATGTCTAGAATTCAAAGATAGTGCATGTGTCGGGTGTTTCAGCTGCCATTATTTAATGACTGAAGAAAACTTTTTACTGATCGGTAGCTGGGGTTCGTTTACGTATAAGGCCACATAAGTGTAAAGTTACCAACATATATTTAAAGATATTATTTTCTTTTTTCTTTAATGAACAGTTTAAGGCGGTATAGTAATACTGCAACTTAAAAGAAGTGAATGCCAACATTATCCACTTAATAAGATACTGTGATTCTCCAAGTTTTCCCAGTGTAACTGATTTTTCATGATGTTTCGGGATTTTCCCTGGATGACGTCAGGATGCCACGATATATCTGCTGCACCCAAGGAGCCATGTTGAAGTGTGTAAAACTCACTGAAGATTACTTCGTCTCCAGAGCCTTCGAAATCGAGTTGCACGAAGGTCTCATTTACAAACTTTTGACACTAGTGGTAACGGCGCCGCACGTCCGGCTCATTATGTCCTGTCTAGAAAACAGAACATTCTATGTCCACGCCGAAGATGGCACCTCCACAATGCAGGAGATTAAGACAGGAGAATACCGTTGCTGGCCTCCTGCTATACTCCCTCCACACTGCAGGCGTTCCTAAAGACAGATAGGGTTAAACTTATGTTGTATGCTGCTGATATAACACACTACGCCCACTACCGGAAAGTCGACGTGTTGCGTCTCTGCTGACAAGCGGGCTGCGACACATTAGGAGCATGGATCAAAATGCAGCTTTTAAAGTTTAACGCTGCAAAGAGTCAGACAGTAACCATCACGTGGCGTAGAGTGTCCGTGTATCTGCTCCCCCTGCACATTATGGGAGATCCGACCCCGTGGTTCTGCGCAGCAAAGCACCTAGGTGCCGCACTCGATTTTATTTTATTTATTTATTGTTCCGTGGGACCAAATTAAGGAGAAGTCTCCATGGTCATGGAACGAGTCAATACATGAAATTATAACACGATATTAGAAACAGATAAAATGAAATATAAAAGAAAACATATTCAGGTGACAAGTCGTAAGTCTAAATAAAGAAAATCAACAATGTAACACTGGAATTTGCTAAATTTTTTAGCTCTTCCAGGAGCTCCTCGACAGAATAGTCGGAGTGAGCCATGAGGAAACTCTTCAGTTTAGATTTAAAAAAGTTTCGGCTACTGCTAAGATTTTCGAGTTCTTGTGGTAGCTTATTGAACATGGATGCAGCAGAATACTGCACTCCTTTCTCCACAAAAGTCAAGGAAGTGCATTCCACATGCAGATTTGATTTCTGCCTAGTATTAACTGAGTGAAAGCTGCTAACCCTTGGGAATGAGCTAATATTGCTAACAACAAACGACATTAAAGAAAATATATACTGTAGGAGCAATGTCAGAATTCCCAGACTATTGAATAGGGGTCGACAAGAGGTTCTTCAACCATACGACATAAGCATATGAAAATATGCGAAGTAGACTACTTTTCGTGTTGAACTGTCACTTATTTCAGATACTGTTCTAATGGTCAATAAAGCAGCATTTAGTTTCTGAACAAGATCCTGGACATGGGCTTTCCACAACAGCTTACTATCTATCCGAACGCCTAGGAAGTTGAACTGTTCTGTCTCGCTTATAATATGCCCTTTCTGTCTGATCAAAATATCGGTTCTTGTTGAAATGTGAGTTAGAAACTGTAAAAACTGAGTCTTACTGTGATTTAGAATGAAATTATTTTCCACAAGCCACGAATTTATTTCATGAACTACATTATTTGTTACTGTTTCAGTATCACACACAAGATCCTTCACTATCAAGCTGGTGTCATCAGGAAACAGAAATATTTTTGAATCACCTGTAATACTAGAAGGCATATCATTTACATAAATAAGAAACAGCAGTGGCCCCAGCACCGACCCTTGGGGAACGCCCCACTTAACAGTGCTCCATTAGGACTGAACATCACTACCACTCACAATATTGTGGAGAATTACCTTCTGCTTTCTGTTCTTAAAGTAAGAGGTGAACCAATTGTAAGCCACTCCCCTTACTCCATAATGGTCCAACTTCTGCAGTAATATTTTGTGGTCAACACAGTCAAAAGCCTTCGTTAAATAAAAAAAACGCCTAGCGTTCGCAACCTTTTATTTAATCCGTCCAAAACCTCATAGAGAAAAGAGAATATAGCATTTTCAGTTGTTAAATCATTTCTAAAACCAAACTGAACATTTGACAGCAAATTATGTGAACTTAAATGCTCCAGTAACGTTGCATATACAACCTTCTCGATAACTTTAGCAAACACCGATGGCATAGAAATAGGTCTGAAATTGTCAACATAATCAGTGTCTCCCTTTTTATAAAGTGGCTTCACTACCGAGTATTTTAATCTGTCAGGAAACCGACCACTCCTAAAGGAAAAGTTACAGATACTGCTAAGTACTGGGCTAACATACATAGAACAATACTTCAGTATTCTGCCAGATACCCCGTCATATCTATGAGAGTTCTTGGTCTTTAGTGATTTAATTATGAACTCAATCTCCCTCTTGTCAGTATCATGGAAAAGCATTTCAGGTAACAGTCTCGGAACACTTTTTTCTAAGAGTGCTATATGGTTCCCTGTTGGTACTAGGTTTCTATTTAGTTCACCTGCTGTATTCAGAAAGTGATTATTAAATACTGTACGTATATGCGACTTATCAGTAACACGGACATTCCCACTATGCACTGATTCTATAACCTCGACCTGTCTCTGCAGACCAGGCACTTCCTTTACGACTGACCATATGGTTTTAATTTTATCCTGAGACTTAGCTATTCTACCTGCATGCAACATACTTTTTGCCTTCTTGATAACATTTTTAAGCACCTTACAATGCTGTTTGTAATGGCCTGCTGCATTTAGATTTTGACTGTTTCTAACGTTTTGATATAATTGCCACTTTGTTCTACAAGATATTCTTATCCCTCTAGTCAGCCACCCGGGCTGCCTATTTGTGCTAGTACCCTGTTTTGAACGTTATAACGGAAAGCAACTTTCAAACAGCATGAGAAAAGTCTTGAGAAAAGAATTATATTTATCGTCTACTGTATCAGCGCTATAAACACCTTGCCACTCTTGTTCCTTGATAAGGTTTACAAAGGTCTCTACAGCAACTGGATCAGTTTTCCTAAACAGCTGATGACTATATTTAACACGTGTTGGAGCACAAAAACCTTTTAGAGTTATAAAATTTGTGCATCATGATCTGAAAGGCCATTCACCTTTTTGCTAACAGAAAGCCCTTCTAGTAATGAGGAATGAACAAAAATGTTGTCTCTGGTTGTTCTACTGTTCCCTTGCACTCTCGTTGGAAAGAATACGGTTTGCATAAGATTATATGAATTAAAGAGGTCTACCAGCATCCTCTTCCTTGCACAATCACTTACACAATTAATATTGAAGTCACTTCATATAACAAACTGGACGAAAAGCGACGGGTCGCCTTGAAGTGCTTTATCCTCTGCTCAATCCGACATCTATTCTACCCTCACACTGCTGGTATGTCCACATTTGGCAAAGATAACAGGGACGACGCATCGTGGTATGAAAGCAATGAGGCCTTGCTAGGTCGCTGGAGGTATCTGGCACACAAGTCACCTAATTCCCGTAATTTCTGGGGAGGAGAGCTATGAGCTCTGATTCCACATTCAATAACATCCCAGATGTGTTCGATCTGACTCAGATCTGGCAAGTTGGGGTTCCAGCACATCAATTGGAACTCGTCACTGTGTTCCTGGAAGCATTCCACCACACTCGTGGCCTTGTGACAGCGCATTATTTTGTCGAAAAATGCCACTGCCATCGGGAATCATGTACATCATGAAGTAGTGTTGGTGATCTGCAACCAATACAATACTCCTTGGCCGTCGTGGTGCCTTTCATGAGCTCCACTGGAGCCGCTGCCAGTTTTTTCCACCCCGCGCCGGCATTTGTGACCGAGCGGTTCTAGGCGCTTCAATCTGCAACCGCACGACCGCTACGGTCGCAGGTTCGAATCCTGACTCGGGCATGGATGTCTGTGATGTCCTTGGGTTAGTTAGGTTTAAGTAGTTCTAAGTTCTGCGGGGCTGATGACCTCTGATGTTAAGTTCCATAGTGCTCAGAGCCATCTGAAACATCTCCATCCCGCAGTACATGCATCAAGGAGCTGTTCCCCTGCAAGATGACGAATTCACGCCCCCTCATCGGCACGATGAAGAATGTATCGGGATTATTAGACCATGCAACTCTTTGCCACTGCCCTAACATCCATTGTCGATGGTCACGTGCCGATGTTGTTGTGTTAACATTGGCACATGCGTGCATCGTCGGTAGCGGAAGCTCGTCATTAGGAGTGTTCGGTGCTCTGTGTGTCCAGACACATTTGCCCTCAGCCTAGCATTAAAGACTGTTATTCCGCTACAGTTCGCCCCCCTGTCCTATTTTACCAGTCTGTCCAGCCTACGACGTTCATCATCCGTAACGAGGGGTTGCCGCCCAACCGCACGTCTGGAGATGGTTTTCGCCAAGTGTTGAAGACACTCACCACAGCACTCCTCGAGCACCTGACGAATCGTAAAGTTTCCGAAATGCTCTTGCCGAACCTCCGGGACATCACAATCGGCCGTCTGTCAAACTCAGATAGATTGTGCGCCTTCCCCATTCTACAAACGGACAGCGCACTCACCGCTACCACATGCATTTTGTGCGTCATTTCTCGCCAGGTGACGCTGAGGTGTTGGTCGATAACGATACACGTGCGACTTCACGTAACCCCAAAGCCAATAATCGCACGGACTGAGGTCTGGGGACCTGGGAGGCCAAGCATGACGAATGTGGCGGCTGAGCACACGACCATCACCAAACGACGCGCACAAGAGATCTTTCACGCGTCTAGCAATATGGGATGGAGTGCCATCCTTCATAAACATCGTACGTTCCAGCAGGTGTTCATCAGCCAGGCTGGGGATTCTGTAACGTATCGGCGCACCTCTCACCCTTCACGGTAGCAGTTCTAAAACCAGAATCACGCATTTCGTCGAAGAAAAAAGGTAGATGTGGTAAATCCAACCCATACCGTGACTTTCTCGTCGTGCAATGGAGTTTCCACGACAGTCCTAGGATTGTCGGTAACCCAAATTCTACAGTTGTGGGTGTTGACAGACCCTCGGAGCGTGAAATTATCTTCGTCAGTCCACAACATATTACTCAACCAATCGTCATCTTCCGCCATCTTTTGAAACGCCCACATCGCAAATGCCCTCCGCTTCACTAAATCGCCAAAATCACCAGGTAACAGTTCCAGATGCCGATGAATTTTGTACGGATAGCATCGGAGGGTACGTCTAAGTGCCAATCAAACAGTAGTGTGTGGAATGCCGGTGCAACGTGCGACTGCACGAGCGCTGACTTCCCCGTGCATAGACGAACCCGGTACAGTCGAGTCATTCCATGTCCAATCAACACACATATTTTACCTCACCCTCTTAAATTTTGCTGAAAGTTGGTATACTTATAGTGGGCACTGAGACTAACATAAACACCAAATTTCAATTTTTTATCGCAAACCATTTCTGAAATATGGCTATGTAAACTTTTCAAAAACCAGCCAAAAATGTGTGAATTGACTTTTTTTAAATTGTCTAGGAGCTGTCCTAACTGAGCTAGAGAACTGGGAAAGGTGTCATTTTGCAGCATTTTCCATGCTCTTTCCAGGGATATACAACAAAACAGAGTTCCTAATTAATAACCTTTTTCAAAATACTAATTAATATTTTGATTAAATTTTTTACAAAAAGTACGTAATTGAAAATTTTCAAAATATTTCCATAACTACTTCATACTATTGTAAATCACATGGCAAAATATAAATCTGGGATGATGATGGGTTCATTATTAAATAAATTATTCCGGACTCTTCTTTTTCACTAACGGCCCGAGTTTGACCAAATTGACCTTTAACAAACAGGAATTTCTTTAAAATATACTGAAAGGTAAGTA
This sequence comes from Schistocerca gregaria, assembly GCF_023897955.1. Lineage (NCBI taxonomy): Eukaryota > Metazoa > Arthropoda > Insecta > Orthoptera > Acrididae > Schistocerca > Schistocerca gregaria. The sequence continues at coordinate 512,506,235 of NC_064921.1, read as the reverse complement.
AACAAAGTATTAGTAACATCAAAATATCACCTTATTAAACCAAAACTAATCAGCATATTTTATAATTAAGTTGACTGCTTATTTTAATTTCATACAACTTCACTAACAGTATATTAACTGATATAACAAAAATAAGAAATTGAGCATTAAACTACAAACTGAAAGTATGAATAAGTACAAGTATTTACATAATAGTTCTGGTCCTTGATGTTTGAAATGAAACTATTAAACAAATTAAATACGTAATGTTTGCTTTTGAGTAACAGGTATCTGTACATAGCTAAAATTTAACACAATAGGTACTAACAATAATTTTGAAACAACTTTCTATGAAATATACATTAACACTAACCTGAGACAAAAATTAAGTTTTGAGTTGAAAGCAGTTTCCCAATAAATTGTCTTGGAACTTCACGTATTACATTTTAATAAAGCTGACTGGGTTTGGATAACATCACTTTCATTAAGAAGGTATGTTCTCCCTGTCAGAGTAAATGGATTCACTTTTGTGAGAACGTTCACAACTGACACCCACAGGACATCTGCACGTGCAGGATAAGAGAATGACTTAGCTGGTCCACATGGATGAAGAAAAGTTATTTTCAATTCATCAAGTCTCTTTCATTTTTTCTAAAATGTACCCAAGCCACCAGTTTCTGCCATGTACAGTGGTGACATAGCCTGATACATCTTATAACTTCAGTTTGTCTGGTGATGTAGTTACTTCCCTCTCCCAACTCTGCATATCACCTGAGAAGTATTTGACTATTAATTTTGATGTAGTGTTGGGACTGAAAGCTTGAAATTGCTGTGTTCCTTTGATTGTCAATGCCTCTTCAAGTCGGCTTTTTAAGAATATTTCTGAAGCAGCATAGTCTTCTTGAGTGGAATATGCAAAATCAACATTTGTGATATTATCTACTGCCCACTCAAATAGATCTTGTGCGGTTTGGATCTGATTTCGGTATGTGCTTTGCAAACTTGCACTAGCTGCCAGTCTCTTTACTGCACCCCCTACTCCATCACAATGCCCTTTCCCATGTGCTCCCCTTTCCTATGTATGTGGCTGAAAAGTGCCACTCAGCTTTAATGTTGAAGTCTTCCTCATGACGGCAAAGGTTAAGGAAGTTTTTCTTATTTTTATACTGAGCGGCAGAACCGTCAGAATAATAGTACATCTTTTTTGGAATCTTTTGAAATTTATTTGTTAGGTAAGAAATTAGCTTCTTTTGAAAGGGTAAACCGCAGTTTTATTGTGCTCCAGGCAATCAGAAACAATGACAAAGCTCATATGCTCAATTTTGTCTTCCTCTTTGTAATATATAACAAAGGGATGAATGGTAATCTGTTGTCTTGTCCAGTGGAAAATCTGAGCTTCATCCTGTAGAACTATACTATAATTTTCTGAAAAATTATCTAGGACAACAAATTCAGATTCTTCAGACATTTCTGAACAATTTCCAGATTACATTGGTCAACTGACGTACACTGTCGGAACTGAACTTGTTCAATTAAGTTTTCATGAAAAGAGTCTTTTAAAATTTTACGTATGACAGTTTCTCCTGGGCAGTATTCACAGTTTTCCATGTTGCAATCAACTGATGATGGGTTGCAAAGCATTTTTGCAATGCACTGCTTATAATTGTTTAAGCTGCTGTTTGTTACTGTATTTAGTATGGCATTTTCTATCATTAATTTTATATTTTGGTGAGTTGTGCACCAAAGAAGTGCGCAGAAGTGTGTATGCCACTCCAGAAAGCTAATACACAATGTTTTGGTCTCAACTCAGCAAATTTAGAGAAACCTATTTTTATGTTAGGAAACTTGTCTTTAAAATGTTTGTAAGCTTCTTTAAGGTTACACAAAATAAGTCTTTTTGATATTTTTGTTTTATTTCCACTTGTTTCTGTAATTGTCACACAATCTTTAATACCTGGCATTGTCCTGCTAACTTCATCATTTTCATAAAATTAATGTACAATTTTGACAGTTACTGTTGGTGAACACTTCCCTGGTTTTGGGTTTGGACCTTCCATGAATCCTCTCTCTTTCAAATTTTTTTTGGACTGCCAAACAATGTAATTAGGAGCATTAAATTCCCTCATTATTTTCCTGACACTCCACTTTTCAGCTAAATTTGTAAGAATCATTATTTTTTTTGGTCTACTTATAGAATTTTTAAAGTTTCTTTTAAGATTTTCAGGAACGGATTCATCAGTATCAGTATCTGACGAAGTTTCAGGAGCAACAAAAAGCTTATGTGTCATTGATAAGATGTTCTTCACTTCTGATTTGGCGTAATGCCTAGTTGTTAGTTTTCTCTTGTCAATTGGGGACTCACCTAGTTCTTGAAGTGTTGTGTTAAATGTTTTAACAGCTGCTGAAGTTGGAGTGAAGTCAGGGTCTTGGTCTTGGATGATTATCTATGATCCAGATGATTCTTCTTCAACACTTTCATCACTGATGGGCTCTGGCGTATTTTTCAATTTGGTTACATCTTTCCTACATTTATCACAAATCTTGGCACCAGTTGGTATTTGAGGAAATAATTTGGGCATCCATGTTGTGACATTTCTCAGTAGTTTCTGTCTCTAATAAAATGATTTGACTTCTTCAATGGATTACAACACTGCATTATTACAGCACTGCACTTTTTACTTGGTTCCATATTTATACAAAAACCACTTATAAACTGCCCTTCACTGTACAGATTTACTTGAAAATGAACTATTAAATGTAATAGATAGAGACTGGTCAACATAGAGGTAACAACTGATTTGCACTAAAACCACAGTGCACAATAATGCTGTAGGCACACAAAGCCTTAGAAGGTAACAATGCAGACTACATCATTTCAACAATGGCTCCAGTCTCTGAATTATTGTACAGACATCAAGCCCTATGTATACGGTCCTCTACTGACGTATTACCTTAAAGGTCAGCTTGCTCAAACTAGGGCCGTTAGTGAAAAACAAGTGTCTGGAATAATTTTTTTAACAGTGAACCCATCATCATCCCACATTTATATTTTGCCATGTGATTTACAACAGTATGAAGTAGTTATGGAAATATTTTGAAAATTTTCAATTATGTAGTTTTTGTAAAAAAATTAAATCAAAATATTAATTACCATTTTGAAAAAGATTATTAATTAGAAGCTATGTTTTTGTCTATCACTGGAAAGAGCATGAAAAATGCTGCAAAATGACACCTTTCCCAGTTCTCTAGCTCAATTAGGGCAGCTCCTACGGCAATTTAAAAAAGTCTGTTCGCACATTTTTGGCCAGTTTTTGAAAAGTTTACATGACCATATATCAGGAATAGTTTGAGGTAAAAAATTGAAATATGGTATTTTTGTTACTTTCAGCACCCACTATAAGTATACCAACTTTCAGCAAAATCTAAGATAGTGAGGTAAAATTTTTATTTAAAGTATGTATGTATGTATGGAATGACTCAGTCTCCATTTCGTCTTGAACTGTCCCAACACCATTACTCCTTGTGCTCGGTCGGCCACTATGGGTCTATCGTCTAAAAAACTTCGAAATCATTCTCGCAGTTTTCAGGTAACGTCAACATGCTGCGACTACAGGCGCATCCAATTCTCTCTCTCATTACAGCTTCTTTTATACACGATTGTCAAGCGCAGTCACTGACGTTTTGCTGTCTAGCGGCATCTGTCGGGCAATTTGTGAACTTTGTTTTTTTCGGTTCTAACAAATACCCAATGTCATTCCAAGCATGTGTGTCAATTTTTACCTCTCTGTCTACATTATTCCGTGGTTTATTAAGTTTCCAATTTGTACTGACTTTTTGATCACCCGTTATGTAGGCAAAAAATGGTAAAAAGATTAAATAAAAATGTATTGATCTGCAGTTTGCAAGCATGTTTAAAATATAAAAGCACCATACAACACAAGAGCTAAAAGCAAATAAAAAAGTCGACGTAAGCCACTGTTAAACTTATTCTATAAATGTCTCAGCGTCACTAACTGGGAGAGAATTGAAGCCAGTCACATTCATATAAACGTGGCAGATGTTCGACGCCAACGCGTAATAACCACTCATAGACGGCAGGTGGCAGCCCTACCAGTGGAGTGAATATGAAACCTGTTGGGGAACACGGAATTCAATGCTGTCGTTGTCATAATGTAGAAATGGAACGAATTATCTGACGTCCAGCTGGCCATGACCAGTGGACTTCAGGCCAGGGTTGGAAGCATTTCGGAAGTAGCTAAGTTTGCAAATAGTTTACTTGACGCCGTAGATAATGTACACTGTGCATTGAAAAATGGCACCATCCAAAACCGGCGCCGTGGCCGATGTAGTGTGCCACAGAACATGAAGATAGGGGTGAACGATGGCAGTGTAGATGTGTAGGACTGAATAGATGAGCAACTGTAGAGCAGCTCACCGCCAGATAAACCAAGGGGCTACCGACAATGTCGCCTCAACGACTGATCGGCGAACGTTGACGCTTATGGGCCTCCGCAGCGGGTGCCTGGTCCTGCACGTGTGCTGATTACTGTTCGTCAGCGAACGTTGGAATATGCACACCAGGACCGCAACTGGATGTCCAGTGACTGGCGACAGGTGGCCTTTTTTCAGATGTATCACCTTTTATGTTTCATCGATCAGACGGCCGTTGGCGTGTGGGGCTTGAAACGTGTGAAAGCAAACACCCTGCAACAATCATTGAAAGGGTCCAGGCCGGAGGACATTCGCTGGGTGATCTCGTCATTTCGGAAGGCACAATGGGTCAACACAAGTATTCATTTATCCCTGGGGACCATGTCCACCCCTAGATACAGTTTGTTTTTCCTCTGCGGGACAAAGCAACGTGTCACATAGCTCATAACGCCCAAGCGAACAGCAGCAGGATGGCTTTACTATACTCCACTGTCAATTAACTACACAGATTTAAACCCAGAATCTGTTGGACCACCTCATTCGGACTGTTCGCGCTATCGATCTTGAGCTGAAAAAACTTAGCGTAGCCTGAGACCACGCTGTTACCCCGCCAGGCAATACAATCTAAGATTCACTTTACATTCGGTACGGTTTCCTAGCTAAAGCATGGGGTTTTTACAGAAAATTATAAAAGAAGCAGAAATATGCAATTAGCGAATAATTAATTTGCTCATTAAACACTATCGGGCTGACTTTCTGTACGTTTCTCCAAAGTATCCAGGAGATCGAGGTTTCGCTCCTTTGCTGAGCTGTGAGTAAAGAGTACAGTTGTCTCTATGCTATCAAATATATGTCCGCTCTCAGACCGTACACGTAGTCATCCAGTTTTTGGTAGCAAATGATCTCTAAATCTCGCATCCAATGGCCTCTCAGTCACTTTGGCCGCAGTTAATTCCCTATAATCCCTTTTTTCACTACTGTTATCGTGCCTAACCACTGAACAACTAATTCTTTAAGGAATGGAAACCTTATGTATAAAAAAGCATCACATGTCTGATTATTTCTCAAATGACTTAATGTGTTAAATACATGGCGATAAGCATGAAACGTCCCCTTAGAAAAATTTTACACGACTGTGCTTAAACTGACACACAATATCTTTAGCGCAACGCAATCTGACTTCCAAAAATCCCTACGAAAGAATGGCCCTGACTAGCATTAATCTATACCTTTCACAAATCACTTACCTCAGAAAAAATCTTCGTTACTCGAACTACTGCAATACAGCGAGCACCACTACTGCCAGCTAAATAAAAGATTCTAACTACGGAAGGCACTAACTACTGATAGGTATAGTTAGCAAATGAAAGATTTTAATAGAGAACAAACAGTGTATTTACCTTAATAGTCAAAAAATATATGATAGTTCATGACATCCAGTCTTACAAATTACAAAACTCCGCCATCTCTCTCCCCACGTCCACCACTGCTGGCGGCTCACCTCCAACTGCGCAACGCTACGCGCTGTTAGCATCCAGCTGCCACTGCCCGACACTACAATGGCAGACAACAATGCAAACCAGCCACATACTGCGCACGGCACAGCCAGTGATTTTCATACAGAGCGCTACGTAGCGGTGGCGTTACCAATAAAAAAAACTAAACAGCCTACTTACATAGCCCCTATGCTCCCCACAAAAAAATTTACAAATTGTTTTGGGCAGTGGCCAATACAGGTTTGAAAAATTTTTTCATAATTACAATAACAAAGAAATGAAAGGCACACACTTATCGATACAATGTTGGTCAAAAGCTAAAATTTTCTCACTGTCCATAAAGACAGTCCTGATCATTCATCACAGTAAAAAATGCAGTGTTTTTTTTTTCAAAGTCTGAGCAATAAAAGAAATTGCACTTGGAAGTAGTGGATTTCTAAGCAGTCTTGAAGAAGTAGTGTTGTCCTTCCAACGAAAGACAGTACTGACTCTTGACATGCAGACAGGTAATGGGCCACAACAGAGTCAGTCGACGTTGAAGACTATCGGTAGGTAGGTCATCACAGAGCAGACCCACTGTAGTGCTGGTAGAGATTATTATTGGTGGGCCACCAGAGGTGCAGACCCATTGCAGTCCTTGTAGAAATAATGGTATTGGTGGGTCATCAAAGGTGTAGACCCACTGTAGTCCTTGTAGAGATGGCCAGCAGCCATCTGTTTGACTGTGCAGGCGCACAATCACCATTGAAGAGTCTTGCGGATAATATAACAAGTCCATAACCACCACTTGTGCACTCAGAAAAATTATTTTTGAAATGTCCTTAGAACCAGCAATGCTGTTATCCAGTCCCTTACTGAGTTATTAACACACGTGCAAACACTATCAGTCCATACTTCTCACATATTGTCCATATACTATGAGCAACAGAAACGTGTGCAGTGAAATGTAATTTACAAGTTACTTAATTTGATGAACTGGTGTCAATTACAATTTTATAACATGAGAATACAATAACAAAGGTACAAAATACATCTTTAAATAACATAACAATACAGATAACATTTGCAGTAGTATAGGCTTTACAAAAGAATCGAAATAGCAAATACATCAGTGTTACAAAAATTACGACATAAGTACATACATAAAAGATCAGAGTAACTTTTGAAACATCAACCTCACACGAGCATTAGAACAAAACAGAATAAATAATGTGTAAACATCTTTATGAAGTAAATAACATGTTATTAACCCAAATTATATTTGAGGATAACAGTATTCCTCATCATAGTCAATGTAGCTTAATATTAGAAGAGAAAAAATTCTATGAAACAGCACACAGAGACAGGAAGAAAACAAATACACAAGGGTACACAAACACATAGTGGGATAACACAAGGAAAGGACAGGGTTTGTTTTACTGCAGTATTTTGCAAACAAAACTTTCTTTACTTCTCGGAGATCTCCCTTCGTTCTTCATTATTTCCAAAAAGTCCTATCTATACCTGCTTTCTGTGCTTTTCTCATATAACCTCTCAGTGCATTTCTTCAAATTCATCGCAACTCATTCTCCTATATAGGCTACCCCCTCTTAAGCTAACTTAAATCTACTGAGCTCAGATGCTTAACTAAGGGACGACGCAATGCAGCAGCACAAAACAATTTACACAAACAGCAATGTTAAAAAATGGAAATTGGCAAAAAAAGGCAGCAATATTACAACTAATATAAGGCAATGCGCAGCAAACAAGAAAAATAAATCAGTAATAAAATTAGCTTAACCTAGTAATACAAAGTGACATTCAGTAGCACTATGCCTGGCACATAGCAGCAGCAGCAAATGCTATAAATTATATCTAAACATGACAAAGCTCAAGCAGAAAAAATATTACGCTAAAGACAACAATGCAGATAAGGGAAATGTATATTCACATCTTAATGTCTATATAATTAAAATGGTGCACCACTACTTATTCAGTGAAATAAATTACCAAGTACTTGAAAAGAAAATTATATATACAGTTACTGTTATTAGTCGCTTCTTATTGCTCTTTCCATTCCAAGAGCTCCTTTTTCGCAGAATGTGGATCATAAAATAATTATTTAATAGACCTGTCGACAGAAAGTGTTCACATTAGCAAATGCATTTAATTTTATTTTATAAACCCAATGCTGCAACACAGCTGGAAACTAGATATCAAATGGAATAAGCAACTATGGACAAAGCATAAAAATATCATTCAATAGTCATGTGACATTTCATAAGTTAGTACAAATTCTCTCAACTCTTGTAGAAAGACGCTTGTCATTATCAGGTGTGCAGAAGTAAATAAGTATCTTTCCCAAGTAATGAGCGTGTCGTTTTTGCGATGCTTTCTACAAAGGAATGTCAATAGAGAGGATAATAGCCACCCTTTTTTTTCTTGTGCCTCTGAAAGGCACACACTAATGGCTTGTTTCCAGGTGGCTGTCGCCCAGCTAGGTGCCCACGACGCATTACGTGCAGGTGGTCACTTAATTATCTTACCGAAATATTTACGACACCAGTTTCCGCTACAGTGGCAGTCTCATATAAAAAAAATTCACAGGTCAAGAATTTGCGTTACAAATCTGTAGAAATAAAATCATTTAAAAATAATAGTGTTCAAAAATTTTCGACAGCATAGTGATACATTCACGCATATACATAGTTTTCATAACTCTTAAAGTACGATTCCTGGTTTCCAACAACCTTTTTCACAAACCAGAGTCCCTAACCACTACTCATTATTCCTTACCTTATTCGTCGACACTTCTTCAATATTTCATCATAACAGATACGTAACATAACCAAATAACTCATATAGCATCAGCTTACACATACCTCAGCAGCATAATACAAATCGTCGTCGTAAAAATAACATCATAACACCTCAGTCAATTCTCAAAATCGTCGTAGCTTCCTCCAATAATTTCAAAACACATGGTACACAAAGTAGGCGTGTACCCTCCTGAGGATTAATGTAATTATATCCTCAGGTGTTGCAGATTACAGCAATGGAATGAAATGTATCATAGAAAACCTTCTTTGTAATTCAAATATGTTGAAAAATAAACAGTTTAATGCGTGTCCTGTAGCGCTAAATGTGCGTCTTGCTGTAAGACAATCTCTGTGGTAGTGTCGTAGTCATTGTCCTTCGAAAGCTAAGTTCTGCAGAAGTCAATGTACTTACTTCATGATAAACAAAAGTGAAATGCTTTGCGTATAGATATCATAGTTACTACGCTTATTGCCGTGATGAAGTAAGTACTGTACTGTAACGTATTGTTGTGCTACAGAAAAGGCTGTCTCATTGTAGCTATACCACAAAAGTTACTAGTAAAACATGTTTTACTTTCCAGAATTATTCAGAAAAACTGCAGATATAAAACAGATACACCGCAGAAGCAACATTGTAAATTGTCACTCATTAGTAGCGTCGTGATATAATCGTGTAGCTGTCACATATACTAACCACTGTGTCATCTGGTATCTCACAGAAAGTACTTTAAATCCAGAATGTATTTGCAAGTAAACCAAAATGTTTGCATTAAAATCTCATTAGTAGTACTGGTAAATGTTCTAATTATGTCAGCCTTATGGTCGTTACATAATCGTGCCACTAACAAGCAAGAATGTACACACACACAATGACACTGTGTCATCTGTTCACTGTAACAATGCATTCGTAATTTCTGTTTAGATAAGTTCTCTTGGTTCTTGATTGGATATTTAACTTAAATATTGCTGCATGTTAAGAGATTATAAGTCTGACAAAGCATACTAGTAATGTGAAAAGTTATATGGCAAATACCAAGTTAAAAAGCAGATTATCTTTCAATAAACGGTTTTACATGTGAAATGTGGTGTAAACCTTTACTCTTCCTAGTACGCAGAGTTTCAACTTCAACGCAATTATCATGTGGTATGCGTCGGATTCTGTAAGGTCCATTGTAAACTAGAAAGAATTTGTGACTCAAGTGTTTCTTCTTATGTGACAATGGATGAGCTTTAATGAGAACTTTCTGACCAATATATAATTTCTTTGCATTTGCTTTACCGTGTAATTTTTTCCTTTTGTCTGCAGCAGAATTTATATTTTTAATAGCGAAATCAATTATGTCTTTGTGTCGAAGTTTACGTGTATTCGGAAAAGGTACAAGCTCTCTGATTCTGTTTGGTGGTTCTTTATTCTTCAGTACAAGAACAGGTGGTAAAGCAGTGGAGTCATGAGGCATTTCATTCAGCACGTTTTGAAATAAGTGTAAATATCTGTCCCAATGCTGATGTTTTCTGTGACAATAAAGTCTGCAAAGCTTATTGATTTCTTTCATAATCCGTTCAGACGGGTTACAATGTGGTGAGTACAATGAAATAAAAACAGATTTGATTTTATGGTTACGAAGCATTCGTGACCAAACAGCAGATCTGAATTGCGATCCGTTATCTGAAATTACTTTACTAACGTGTCCAACTTCACGTAAGAAATTTCTAACAAAGGCGTTGGATACAGACCGTCCAGTGGCTTTACGTAACGGAGTGAAAGAAACAAATTTTGAAGTAAGTTCAACAGCGACTAGAAAGTACGAAAATCCATTAGATGTTCTGACAAGCGGTCCCAAGAGATCAACAGCAGCAAATTCTTTTAATTTAGAAGGAATGATAGGAAACAATGGAGCACGATGAGAGACAGTAGATGGTTTCGCCTTTTGACAAAGTTTACAAATAGACAAGACTCTTCGAATTCTCTTTTCCATATTGTTAAAATAACAAGTCGTTCGAAGAATATGATAACATTTTCGTGGACCGAAATGTGCATAGCTGAAATGAATGTACCAAATGAGCTTATTAACAAAATCGTCTGGAATGCAAAGTACCCATAGCTTGTCATCAACAGTGCATCGTTTGAACAGTATGTTGTTTCTAACCAGATAATAATGCCGTATCTGTGTGTGTGTCTTTTCATGCCATTTACTTTTGATGTCTTTCCAAATCGGATCTTTATCTTGTTCATGAGCAATGTCCTTTAAAGATGTGGTGATGAAGTTTTCAAAGGCGACTTTCTGGATGTAAAGAATACTGAAATTTCTCTCGAGGTTGCTTTCTGTGTTACATTTCTCAAGCCCAGCCGGTGCGCGTGACAGTGCGTCCGCAACAATGTTCTCCTTGCCAGGAATGTAGACTATTGTGAAGTGGAATTCTTGCAGAAACAATGCCCAACGTTTTAACCTGTCATGATTTAATTTTGAAGACATAAGAAATTGTAACGCACGATGGTCACTGTATACTTTTACGTGCTTACCATAAAGAAAGAAACGGAATTTGTTAAATGCCCAAACGATAGCTAAAGCTTCTAATTCAGTAACGGAATAATTTTTTTCAGATTTTGTTAGCACTCGGCTAGCAAAAGCAATGGTTTTCTGAACAGTAATGTCATTTTCTGTGGCTTCTTGAAATGAGCTAGTATTGGCGCGTTAAGTAACGATTCTTTCAAAGAATTGAATTCCAACTGTGCTTGTTCGTCCCAGTTCCAAATAGTATTTTTTCCAGTGAGAGAACAAAGTTTTGGTGTAACTAGAATTTGCATATTCAGAAAACGACGGTAAAAATTTACGAGACCTAGAAAACTGCGGACTTGTTTTTTTTGTGGATGGAACTGGAATGGCTCTGATTGCTTCTAACTTTTCAGGATCCGGCTGGATGCCTTCAGAAGAAATAATATGTCCCAAAAACTTCACCTTTGTCCTACCGAATTCAGACTTTTCCAAGTTAACTGTAATTCCAGATTCTGCAAAAATACGTAACACGCTGTTGAGGATGCGATTATGTTGTTCCCATGAGGCTTCTGCTATCAGAATATCGTCCACATATAAGGTGATGTGACGTTTTAAGAACTCAGGTAATATGGAATTTAGCCCGCGAATGAATGCCGCCGAAGAAATGTTCAAGCCAAAAGGAAGTTTCCGAAACTGATAACAAACGCCGAAACAAAGGAAAGCTGTGTATTTTCTACATTCTGGATGAAGTTCGATCTGATAAAAGCTGGATCTGAGATCAATGGAAGACAACACTTTTACACCATTAAAATTTTGAAGAAGTTCTTCCAACGTTTGCGGCCTGTCTGTTTCAGGAATAATGATAGTATTGATTTGTCTCGAATCTAAGACAAGCCTGATCGATCCATTTTTCTTCTCAACAACATGTAATGGATTGTTGTATGAGCTTACTGCAGGCTCAATAATGCCGTCGTCAAGCATAGATTGTATTTCTGTTCTAACACGGTCCCTATAATGTGCTGGAATTACGTATGGTCTAACACAAAATTTAGTATGCTCACGAACACGAAATTGGTATTGAAATCCCTTGATTGTTCCTGTTTTGTGAGTAAAAACTGTGGAATGTGCTTGTAAAATCTCAAAAAGGTCCTGCCTATCAGTGTTATTACAATTCTCAATTTTTTGAATTTTATTCTGAATTAACTCATTAGTTTCAAATATGCCGTCGATATCATCCCTGTCAGTGCTTGCAGAGTGATTGTTAGTGTCTAGTTCCGTAGAAAATTCCGAACTGTTGTCTAACAGAAGGTAAAGCCGATTAATTTCCTCGTCATGGTTTGAGAGCCAATCTTCAAATTTCAAAGCTATTGACTTACCTTCTTTCTCTAAACTTATTTCAGCATCGTGAAAGTTTAAGATTGCTTTGTATTCATTCAAAAAGTCTACTCCCAGTATAACTTCCGTCCACAATAATGGAACAATAAGAAAATTAATAGAGAAGCTGTGGCTTTGACAAAAGAATTCTAAGTTGGTTTGTTGGCGTACATCTACACTTTTTCCAATGACTGCACCTTGTAATTTAATCTTGCGTAACGGAAGTGTGGGACAATCTTTCGATTTGCTGCATTTACTAAAAGCTGTTTCACTAATTACTGAAATGGGACTGCCTGAGTCAAGTACTGCCGTAAATTTTACGTCATTTACTGTAATGTGAATCACAGGATATGCAATGTTGTTATGTTTTACGTCCTGTTCCTGGAGTAAGATGTCCCTAATGTCTTCCATTTTTACGTAATTACTAGCTACGGCAGCTGCGTCGTCAGTTTCATGCGTACGTTTTGTGGCTGCCAGAGGTGTGAGTCATTGCCTATTGTGTCTTTGTTGGCGCGAGTCGTTAATGGGATTTGGAGACCTAACTTCTACAAATTCACCTTGTCGAGAGGGCCCTGCTCTGTTTGAATCCCGCCAGTTCTGCTGCAATTCAGGTCTGTCGTTACGACCATATCTTGTGTCGTCATGTCGGTAGATTCCATAGTTTCTTTCTTGTCGGTCACGTGGTGGAGAATTTCTCCCTGAATCGTAACTGCGCGCTGGACCGTTGCGTCTTAAGTTATTCCGTCTCCCTTGATAATAATTATTTTGGTTTCTATATTGTCTGTTTCTCTGATTGTCTCTGTGATAATCATTACTGCGGATAGGTGATCTTTCCCTGTAATAATTACTAATCTGCCAACGGTTGTCATACGGGTGGTGTCTGTTTTGGTCACGATTTACGTTGTACGAATAGCCTTGTCGTGTATTATTTCTGTCATCGCGGAATTGTGACAGGTGTGACCTGTAATTGTTGTGCTCCTGTTTTCGCGTTCCGCGATTGTCAGTGTCAATTTCCAGTTCTTGTAACAGTCCCTGAAAAGCTTCAATGCCGTCTTTGCATCGTCCTGCTAAAATAATCTGTCGTAAATGTTCAGGCAGTTTGATTAAGCAAATGCGGATGAGTTCTGACGGGCTGTATGGGTTTGACAGGTACTGATTCTTTTGCAACATGTCTTCAAAATATTTCACAAGACTGGAAAATTCAGATTGTTCGAAATGTTTCATCATCATGATGCCATGTTTTACTCGGTCTTGTGTGGCTTGGGACCAATATGCTGAGAGGAAGGCATGGTAAAATTCTCCTTCACTGTGGCAATCGTGAATGACCGATCGCATTCTTACAGCATTCTTCATTCTGTAAGTAGCCACACATAAATTCTACTACTACTTCCGCATTTCTTCTGGCTGATCTGCTTCAGCTTGGTGGTGCAGGGTTTACTTGTAAGCATTTCCTACATCTCTCAGGGGGGTAGGTTTGTGTTGAACATCTTTATTTGTTTGTGTCATGGGTGTGGGCGGGCATGAATCAGTTTCCATCTGGGGTGCAGATTCCGTCGTATTTCGGATTGTTTTCTTTTTACATTTTTACCTTTCAAGCATGGCAATGGGTCGCGCATAGCGTTCCCTTGGCTGAGGCGGTGCTCCAAGGTGTCGTATTAGTGGGTTGGTCGAAGTTTCAGTCCTGGCATAAAATCGTCGTGCAAGCTGCTTATGTCTCTGCGGTACCTCCAATTCTTCGGCTGCTTCATGAATGTATCGGTGAGGAAACTCCGGGGGAACGTGGAAAACACGGCGAAGTATCTTATTCTGGAGCGATTGAAGGCGCTGAAGATGTGTCTTTGCTGCATTGCCCCATACCTCACAGGCATAGTCAAAGATGGGGCGAATGTACATCCTGAATATCAACAGTCCGTTGGCTATCGATAAGTCCGAGCCTTCGTTGATGAAGGGGAAAAGTGCCCCTATCCTTCGTGACACGTTAGCGCGGACGTCGTCGATGTGGCGCTTCCATGTAAGTTGTTTGTCCATGGTCACTCCTAGGTATTTAACAGAGTCCGTCCACTGCAGTTCGGTTCCATAAAGTCGGAGGTTCCGAAGATGTCGAAGTCGGCGAGGGCCAGGTCTCCTCTTGGCGAAGATGATGGTTTGCGTCTTCTGTGGGTTGAACCGGATGCGCCACTTTCCTGCCCATTCCTCCAGGGCATAGCAGGCACTCTGCAGTCGTGGGACAAGGACTTCAAGCCATTTCTCCCTCGTGTATATCATGGTGTCATCGGCGTAAATGGCTTTGTCGACTCTTGGTGGTGTCGGAAGGTCCGATGTAAAGACGGAGTACAGGACTGGTCCGAGGACTGAGCCCTGTGGGACCCCTGCACGGATAGGTCTAGCCGTGGAAAGTGCAACCCCTACTCTGACCGCAAAGGTGCGTTGGTGGAGGTAGGCGGCAACGAGCTTGACGTACGCCCTGGGGAATCCGAAGGCGTTAAGCTTCCAAATGAGGCCCTGATGCCATACACTATTGAACGCCTTCATCACGTCCAGAAGAACAGCACCACAGAACTCTCCATTGTTGAAGGCTGACGTAATATATTCTGTTGCCCTAAGAATCTGCTGTGTCGTGGAATGACCAGATCGGAAGCCAAACTGCTCCGGTGGCAGAACTTGGAGGCGGTCCATGATGGTGTGGAGCCTCTTCAACAGGAGCCTTTCGAAGAGCTTACTGAGGTGTGGTAGCAAGCTTATCGGTCTGTAACTGGTGGGTAGTCGTCGGTTCTTCCCAGGTTTCGGGACAGCCACCACTATAGAATGTTTCCACGCTGCTGGGTACTTGCCCGTAGCAAAAATCCAATTAAAGATGGTTGCCAAGTGCACAATCGCGGTCCACGGGAGTTGTTTTAAAGTCCTTCCCGTGATGTCGTCGCAGCCAGGTGCTTTGCTGGCGGGTAAGGCCCGGATGCCAGCGTCGTTTTCAGCAGGCGTTACTGGAGGGATGAGGTCGTCATCGTTGTCGGCGTCGTCGTCTGCTGCACGAAGTATGGTAGTAACTTCGTTTTCAATGTCTGCAACCCGCTGGGGGTCAACTCCGTCGTCCAGCGGTCGAAAGTTCGTTTCAAAAACCTCCGCCAGCATATTGGCCTTGTCTTCCGACTTGTACACAGTGCGGTCATCATTTGTCAACGGCAGTATCCGGCTTCGTCTATTTGTGAAGAACCTGATGGAGTTAAAGTTCATCGGGTCGGGCGTAAACGATCGCAGCTTCGCAGCCCATCGCTGGTTCCGGTGTTCAATTATGGCTGCCCGTATGTCTCGTCTAAGTTGGTTGATGCGTTGTTTCAGTGCTGCATCGCGCGTGAGGCGCCACTCACGGCAGAGTCTATTCCTGGTGCGTATGGAGTCCAATATGTGCGGTGGCAGATCCGGTGGTGGACGATGAGGTGGCCTTGGAGGTGGTGTGGCCAGTTCCAGGGCGTCCGTGATGGAAGTGGCGAACCGTTCTACGGAGGTCTCGTCGATTTCGTCTGGGTCGTGGATGACGTCAAGAGAGAAGGCAACAGAATCACGAAATTGGTCCCAGTTCGTGTGCTTCAGGTTGAGGCGTCCTGCAGAAAGTTCCGGCGCAACCTGAAGCTGGAATAATACCGGCAGATAGTCGGAGTTCAGTCCATGGATCACTTCCGCAGTCATGTATTGGGGAATTCCCTTAGTAATTGCCACATCTAAGATGTCCGGTGCGCCATTGGACGGGTAGCAAGTTGGCTCTTCAGGGCCACAGACGTGTGCCTGGGCTTCTTCAACAGCCTGCAGGAGAAGACGCCCGCTCATGTTCGTGTGTAGCGAGTTCCATGCAGCGTGCTTGGAATTCAGGTCCCCAGCTATAAGGAACTTTCCCGGCATCCGTAATAGCGTTCTGGCGTCGTCGAGGTCGAGTAGGCGACGAGGGCTGCGGTACACCGCAACAAATGTCACAGGTCCAGTCCTTGTTTCCACTACGATCGCTGTTGCTTCGATGGTCCTTGTGGTAGGCGCCTGCACTTTGTAATGTTTGATGGAGCGACGTATGTAGATGGCAGTGCCACCCCCATGGGTAAGGCGGTCCGTGCGATAGCAGCAGTAATTGGCCACGTTGCTTCTGATCCCCAGTTTAAGAAAAGTCTCATTGACAAGACAGATGTCGATATTATGATCACTGAGGAATTGCTGGAGTTCTGCGACGTCATGAGTGAGGTTGTCTGCATTGTACTCGAGGATACGAAGGTCGTCGAGAGGAAGGTGTCTAGGCATGGTGGACGTTGCCTTCTCTGAGTGCCTGTATGGCTCTGCTGACCGGCACTTCAACAGTGGCGGTAATGGTGGCTGGTAGTTGGGCCAGCGTCTGGGTGACCTCTGCCAGTGACGCCGCGATGGTCGTCAAAAGTGTAAATAGGTCCTTCAGCTCAGTCTGTGATGTTGATGGTGCTGGATGAGTCGGCTGGCTTGAAGGTGGCGGTGCTGCTGGTCCTGGTAGGGCAGTCGACGTGGTCGAGGGTGGTTGTGTCTGCTTCATGGCATCCGTAGCAGTCTGCTGCGAGTGAAGTCGAGCTGCCCTCCGCTCTATCAGCGAGGGCCACGCTTTGGTCACAGCAGGCGTCGGGGGTGCTGGTGGTGGCAGTTGCTGCCAGCGTCTGTGGTTCCTGGGAGGCCTCGGCGGAGCAGGTGGAAGACCTCGCTGACGTCGGCTCTCTTCTTTGTGTTTAACACAGGTGCGGTAGTTAGCTGGGTGGTTACCGCCACAAAGGCCACAGGTAGCGGGTTGTTCGCGGCCCCTGGTGCATTGTCGGCTGTCGTGGTTCCCGCCGCACTTGACGCAGAGCCAAGGCATGGTGCAGAGGCGGGCAACGTGGCGGAAGCCCTGACACCGGAAACATTGAACCGGCCCCCTTGACTTCCTGAGCTTCTCAACTTTGATGTCCAAGTCATACAGCCTGGTCAGTTCAAATATTTTCCTGTGAGCTGGCGTGTCGGGCAGGACAACGACTCTGTGTCCCGTCTTTTCATTAGTGCCCGGCATGCGATGGTGGTCAACGACTGAAGCTGCAAACCCTGCATCTTCAAGGGCGATTTTTAATTCATCATTCGGCAGCGACGGCGGAATGCGTCTGATGAGCGTCTTCAAAGTTGGAGGGCGAACAGCTTGGAACGTGTACATCGGGACGCCCCTCCTCCCAAGCTCGTCGTGGACTTTCACATAGTCATCGATTGAGTTCAGTTGCAACTTCAGCGTGTCGCCGTTTCCGGCTTGACGCACGGTGAACGGCTGTGTACACGTGGAGTGGAGCCAGTTTCTGAAGTCCGTATATGATTCCTTGTAGACTAGCACAATCGGCGGGATTCGTCGCTGTGGACCAGGCGGCGGTGCGCGGCTTCCTGCATTCTGGCCCGGCGATGGCGGAGCGTCGTCCTGTTGCTGGTGCGATGCGTTGGCAGCATGCTGTTGCTCTTCCCTCTGATTCTGCTGCTCGGCGAGGGAACGGCCAGCTTCTTCTAGGGTCGCCCCCTCCCCCTGCAGAGGCTGGTAGCGGTTGCTCACGTCCAGCTCTCGCGCTACAACCGTAAGGTTTTTCGCGCGGGCTTGTTTCTTCGGCGGCGGCTGCTTGAAGCCCTCTGTAGTTGTGTCACGGCGCGTTGCGTGACGCTCTAAAGATCGGTCTCGTCGGCTTCTTCTGTACAGCGCGGACCCCCTCCTTTCTACTCTGTCGTCCTCCGCTGTAGCGGCACTCGAATCCGAACCGTATTCCATATCAGCGTCCATGTATGTCTCCGCGGTCGAGGTACTACTTCTTCCCTGTCCCGCGGGTTGAGTCGTCATAGATGCGCCGGCTGATGGCGGGGCGGCCGGCAGGGCAGGCCCTGCCGGACCGCGGCCGGCCGGCGCGGTTGCGGTTGCCGCATCGTTCAGCGAAGCGCGCGAGCGCACTCTCCACGTCTGTTCGCTGCGACATCTCAGTCGCGACTACATAAATTCTAATCTATGCTCTAGTGACCAGTTGGGAGGAAAACAATGAGAGAATTGATGGAGCCACGCTTGTGGATGAATGTCGTTGCCAGAATTCTTAAATGTTTTGAATTTACGTGTAGTAATGAACAGCTTATAGTCAATATCATCGTGTCGGCGGGTAGCATATCGTTCATTGTTACGTCGTGTCGGCAGTTCCATCTCAAAATTCGGTGCACCTTGCCAATTTCTTTCACAATTTCCGAAATCCCCTGTGTTATTATTTTGTGGCTTTTCCGTATTTATAAGTCCCTCTTCCCGTGTTGGAGCGCGACTGTCCTTTGAAATACGTAACTCTTGTATTACCTGTGTCAGCTGATCTTGCACTTCCCGCATTTCTCTTTGGTGTTGTGTATTAATTTGATTCTGATTTTGTTTGAATTTCCTAATTTGTTCGCACTCTTCTGTATCATTCAGATCATCATCTACCTTTGTAGATAAGTTAGTGAACTGATCTGAAAGTTCGGCTACTTTCTCCGATAGTGAACACATTTCCTCAGTGTGTTTTTCTGAACCAAGTTTCAGAGTGTCCATTTGAGTTGAAATCGAATCTACTGTGACCTTTAAGTTTTCCTGAGTTCTTGCAAGTTGCGTAACCGAATCGGTGGATGCAACTGAGTCCATTTTAGCTTGCAAGGTGTCGTGATTTTCACGAACAACAGTTTTCAATTCTTTTATGGCTGCTTCATGATTCTGTAATGCATTTTCATGCCGCGAAAACATAGGTTGAAAATGCTCACAAATTTGTGTTTTTACGTCATTACAGATTTTTTGGCATTTCGATTCAATGTTATGTAACTCAGTAGTTAAATCTTCACGTGTTTGTTCAAGTGTGGTGTCTAACTTCCGAAGATTTTGTTCCATTGTGTCTAACTTTTGAAGATTTTGTTCCATTGTATCTAACTTTTGAAGCTTTTGTCCCATTTGTTGCATTAATTGTAATAACAATGCACTGGTGTCTGAAACATGTTCCTTAGTCCTATTCGGCAATGCATTTGCACTGGCAATATTCGCAGTTTGAAAAACAGAAAATGTGTCTTGACTTATTTGAGAAAACGGTGAGGACGCAAAACCTGAATCTACAGTATTTGCAATATTGTGTCCTGTCATTTCGGAATCCTGAGGCGAGCTGTTGCCAACCGATCGATCGATAATGCTTCCCTGTTCACTAATTGTTTCACTGCCTACACCATTATTTGCAACCCGCTCCATTTCCCTATGCACGATTACCAAATTACTACTTTGAACATTAGTTGATTCATTACATGGTGGCGCTAACACACTGCTTTCGTCTTCACTGTCATTTCTCAGTTTACTTTGGAGCCTAGTATTACGTTTTTCACACGCCATTATTGTCACAATATTTCACACGACAACACAGAAAAAAACACAATTTGAAAAGCTAAAATAAGAGAACACATTAACATATCACTGAAAATAATATCTATTAATTGCAAGCGCAGCTGCGAAATACTTTGTGCAAAACTACATACATGCCACAACTGTTTTACTGTACAACAATGAAAGACTGCAACTACAAAGGAAATTCTCTCTATGATAAGGCGCTAGCAATAAACAAAGGCTACACTAACTACACAAACTACAAGAAAAAATCAGAAGATTCCAGTGAGGTATCCTGGCTAAGGGTCGACATATGAAACGTCCCCTTAGAAAAATTATACACGACTGTGCTTAAACTGACACACAATAGTTTTTAGCGCAACGCAATCTGACTTCCAAAAGTCCCTACGAAAGAATGGCCCTGACTAGCATTAATCTATACCTTTCACAAATCACTTACCTCAGAAAAAATCTTCGTTACTCGAACTACTGCAATACAGCGAGCACCACTACTGCCAGCTAAATAAAAGATTCTAACTACGGAAGGCACTAACTACTGATAGGTATAGTTAGCAAATGAAAGATTTTAATAGAGAACAAACAGTGTATTTACCTTAATAGTCAAAAAATATATGATAGTTCATGACATCCAGTCTTACAAATTACAAAACTCCGCCATCTCTCTCCCCACGTCCACCACTGCTGGCGGCTCACCTCCAACTGCGCAACGCCACGCGCTGTTAGCATCCAGCTGCCGCTGCCCGACACTACAATGGCAGACAACAATGCAAACCAGCCACAGACTGCACACGGCACAGCCAGTGATTTTCATACAGAGCGCTACGTAGCGGTGGCGTTACCAATAAAAAAAACTAAACAGCCTACTTACAAGCATGAAACCTTTGGAATTACGGTGAAAGTTTGTTGGACATCGCAAAGTGCTCTCATTCTCAAAATCTGGATGACTAGCCTGCGTATTTTCGTGCCATGGTTTACGCTGCCTCAAAGCAAACACTCAGATTGTGACTGTAATGTTTGTCTGATTATGTAAGACATACAGATAAGATTATACCTGTGAAAGAGTGGATTACGACAACATGTTAAATATTTAAATTCGCTCAGTAACTATGCAAAATATGGAAAATCAAATTATTGTTGCCTATAGCAGCAGTTAGATAGACAACCTACAACTGTCGTTTCGTTCCGGAATAACTGTACCTACTTTTAGTCATTTACATCCAAGTCTTATCTGACGTTACACCTTGTGAAGTACTTAACGATTTTTTGTGATACTTTACCCTGAAATATCAGAGGGGCAGCTCTGATTTTAGCGATATTCTTTCCGCCATTTGTTGAATATAACGAAATTCGCCTCTGCCTTTATTATTAA
This sequence comes from Schistocerca gregaria, assembly GCF_023897955.1. Lineage (NCBI taxonomy): Eukaryota > Metazoa > Arthropoda > Insecta > Orthoptera > Acrididae > Schistocerca > Schistocerca gregaria. The sequence goes on along the minus strand of NC_064921.1, from coordinate 512,484,900 downwards.
TTTTATTGCAAGAACCCACCAAACCTCTTTCGGCGTAGCTATTAGCTATTGCTATATGTTTTAAGTTATCCAATTCGTCACGTCTTTCATCGACTGCTAAAGGTAGAAAGATTACCTGATAAATCATTTAAATAAAAAGGCCCTTTTTTGTTGTATCGACAGATGGCAACAATGTGCATTAGGGATGGTATCCGTACACTTATGCTTCCTGTTTCTGTGAATTTATGCCCGTTCGCCAAATTTGTAGCAATACGAACCAAACAGTTAAAAAAACTTCCTTGCTCCAGTTATGTAGTGAAATGTTTTTGAAGGCATGTCGGCCATCAATTATGACACTCAATTGAAGCATTATTATTATCGTCTAACGGAACAACAAAATCGTCTATATACTGTCTGTGAAGATGACTTTCACTTTAACTTCTTGACTTATAATCTATATTCCAACACATATACAAAAATACTTGCCACCATATACGCAACACCACTGCCCATACCTCCTGTCCGTGCAGTAAACGTACCACATAAGGTATGACGTTACAATTTATTACTTCCTTACTACTAATTATATTCGACACATTTTACATACAGTATGAAAAATTATATGTGTAATTTACCTACAATTAGTTCAGGAGATGTGATGTCATAAACAACGAGTTGCGTGAGAAACCTTAGCATTATGCAAGACGTTGAATATTACCTCTTTGCTACTAACTCTGTTTGTAATATAATTCGCTGACGGTATCCACATATGCTGCTAAATGTATTCTCACTCATTAGCTTGACATTCTCCTCTAGTAATGGTAATTTTAAACACTACTAATATTGAGAAGAAAATGAAGTTAGATATTCGTTAATAGTAATATTTTGACCTGATGTATGTAAGAAAAGTTATCATACGGGAAGTTAATTTGGATTACAAATGCTTCGGTTGACACAATTCCTTGCCAACTGGCGTTCCAGAATGCATTCAGATTCCTTTAGCGATAATATCTCCCACTTTTTATATGTTTTGCAGCTATCGATGTTTACACTAACGAACTACTTATTGTAAAACAAGAGTTCAGTTCTGAGTGAACTTGAAAATAACGTTTGCTTGCTCAGTTCTCTGTAGTGTACCGTAAACTGGATTTAACATCTATTATATTAACAGCTGGGCAAGTTTGATAATTTCATATTCTTCCTTTTCTCAATAGTAAATGGATGTATGCGTTATTATACTTCCACTCTTGTGGAAGAAAATGGTAGATAAATTTGATATTCATAAGCAGTTGTTATCTAGGGCTAAATTAATTGCATGTTAAAGATGAGATCTTTTGGACGGAGTGTTATTTCGCCGTTATTAAACGAAGCTTAATGCATTTTATTCGGCCTATGCCATACAGCGATATCCATCAGATTACTGAAAATCGTTGGTAGTGTTTGTTTTAAGGCCAGGGCAGTTGCTATGGAACGTCATATCGTTAGTGAGGAAATTTTATGGCTGAAAAACTTGCTGTTATCGGGGAGAGCGTTTTAATGAGGGATGATTTAAGCATACTGGCCGTTTCGTGGTCTCCCTAAGAGGACAGGAAGGCGTTAGAAAATAATTCGTTACAAAATCTCTCGGGCTGAATAGAACTGTTTGCTTGTGCGCGAAAACAGTCGTTACGCCAATGGGTGACGTACCTTTCTACATAACCCCTGCAACATGCTACAGGCTGTGGCAACTTATGGGCATAGCTCCAAAAACCAGAAGGCAAGAGAAATCCCATTGGCATATTAATAAACGTATTGGCAGATACCTTACAACTTCATCAATATGGCTTGTCTTGAGTATCACAATAAGCATTTTGGATTTTTGCACAGCCTGTTACAAATTATACCCCAAGATTCCAAAAATCACAATGTTCACAGATGCGCTATTGAAAGTAGTCATGCCTCTTAGACTGATTTCAGGCTTTTTCACCTGTTCGCTCAATAAACTAAAATACTACAATGGTTTTCTTGATGCCTTGGATCATATTGATGAATTACTGGCTCCAAGCATTACAGATGAAGTGATAAAATTTGGCTATATGATTGTTATAACTGATACATTTATGGTGGCGATCCTAATTCTCTCCTCATTTCTGACCTTTGGAAAGACCTTCGGTGAACTTACGACTGTCGAAGTGTTCATAAACATTTATGTTTTACTGTCGGATTTATCTCTCAAACAGCAGTTTCTTCTGTCTGTGCTGGAACTGTGGACTCGGTTCAGGACACTAAAGGCTGTCCTAGTGGAGTCACTGTCGCCACTGGGAGACCCCAGACTGTCTCAGCTGCTGCTGGGCTGGCGCAAGAAACTTCCACATGTGGAACTTAGTGCCGGACTGCGAAGGCTACAGCAGGCCTACCTGCTGCTGCAACGTGCTGCTGAGCTGCTGCAGGCTCACGTGTCTCCCACACTCACCTTCCACGTTATGTACAGCATGCTGGGCTGCATCTACAGCAGTTACGAATTGCTCGTCATGCTGGTGGTGCCCCAGGCAGTAGATAGTGTACTGGCCATAACATCTGTAAGTTATTCCATCTGCTCGCTATTTAGGCACGTCTTTAATCTGGCAACGATGGCGATTGCCTGTTCTGCTCTGGAAGAGGAGGCTGTAAGAATTGCCGACTTATTGAGGAGGGCTGCTGGAATCACAGAGACCTCCCCTGAGGTGAAGGACTTCCTGAGACAAGTGGACCGAGGGCTTCGCCCTGCGTTCTCTGCATCTGGTTTCCTGCATATCGACCGGAAATTGTTAGTGACTACTGTCTCCGCAACAGCGACGCACCTGATCGTGCTGGGACAGCTTGGTCTTCAGTCAGCACTTGGGTATGTCTGTCATTGATAAACATGTCCTTTAGATGCACTAATACTCAAATGCCTCCTTCCATTAACTACTCTAATTTCTTGTATACATGTACATACCCATGGTTACCAGTTATAAATTAAGTATTTTCCATTTGACTGTTACTAGGGACGTTCTCTATTATTAGGATCTGCCTCATCCCCAATGTCTATGGTAAAGCTGGATGCAATTATGACTGTAGTCGATAGTAGTCACGTACCTACCTTACTGAGGCTCCGTATATACACTTCCAATGGATTCAAATTACTTGCTTCCACTCGTCTCACCCTTTAACTTCCACAAACGCACTCCCAGGCTTGTTTACCGCATTCCTAGTTCTGACATACAATGTTGTCCTTTGCTTGTGTCGGATTCCTTGTAAATATACTGATCCTTCATCTCTCACTTGCGCTAATCATTGCATGTTTTTGTACTAAATAAATTATCAAAAGTTAAGTTCCAAATAGAAAATATGAAAACCAGTCATTTAGATATTTGGCACTTAAATATGTATAACGTAAGCATGTAGCCTGTAAGCCTCGGATAATTCTCTAATGGCCTACGTCAATAAAGAGGGAAAGCTACCCTTTCGATGCTGCTGTGACGTCAGGGAAAGTGACATAATGTGTTCTACTTCAGGACACCGCATGTGGAGGCTGCTAAGGTGACCACGCAATCGTCCTGAAACTCAGCCCACGGACGCTGTTTGCCCGGAGTACTACACACGGCGCTTCAAGACATGAATCTATGCTGTAGTGGTAGTTATAAGTAGAGACCTAAACTACTGCCTTAAGTGGTTATGTAATAGTTATTAAGATAGAACAGACAACCTATTACAAGTATATTAACACGAAGTGAATTCGTGGTTGCGCTCTAACGGGAGCGTGTTACATTTACTTTTTACTGATTGGGGAATGTGTACAAATCTACATCATAAAGACGAAATGGAAAGGAAGATGATGATAAAAAGCAAGGCGTTTGAGCTGCCTTTCGTAGGATCATACTCACACAGGAAAGGGTAACTCAAAACCAACGTGGAATGTTATCAAACTGGTAGGTAAAGTCTGTGTCTTTGTGTCAAAATACACTCGTTTTTCGATGTCGGCGCATTTTCAGTCGATTCAGCATAATCCATCGTTTTTCCAGTGATTAATTTTGCTCTGGTGAAACGGGATTTCTGATTAGTTGAACTTCGAATAGGCTGCCACAACTGTTTCATTGGCCCCTTCCTCAGGCTGGGAATACAGGCACGTCATAGGGTGTCAAGTCTGATAATTTGGATGTTCTAATAATAACGCGTCCTTTCCTCGAAATATATTGCAATGTTGACAATATGAGAATATATATAATAATTTTTCACACACCACTGTTGACAAACGGACGTCCTGTCGAACTACTCGTTGGTTTATTTTTGTGATTTTGATTAATAAAGTAACCGGTTTCACTACGAAGTCAATGTATCTCCCAACGTTTTATGCATATTTGACTTATTGCATGCCTCTTTCATATTTAGTTTCTGTTTCATCTAACTTTAACATATTTAATTATTTTAAGAAAATGTATTTGATTTGATGATGCGTTAAATTCAGTGTGCAAGATTTTCCCCACTTTTCGATTCCACTGATTACGTTTGGTTTAAAATGTGGCCATCGTTAAACTAAGGTGGGACACAGAGAATACAGTGCAACTATGAGTGTAGATGTAGGAGAGAAAGCTGGTTGCTCCATCTGCCATGGTACTGGCTATAGTTAACCAAATTTACTTTTTACAGTGCATCACCATTTACTGCAAAATTAAAAATTCTGAGCATTGTTTAACTTGCACGTTTATTGGTAGCTAATACCTTATTCCTAGCTACCTAATTGCAAACGACAGATATACACCACTCATCATTAAAAGTGCAACTCTATGAAAGCAGTATGAAAAAAATGTCAAACTGCCATTAATTCTGCTTGACATTTCTCCTTCTTACACGTCGCATAATACGATGATCTGACAACCAACCAACATACAGACACGATATCTGAATGAGACTCCAGCTGTCTCAGGTGCCCTTGTATACAGAATGTAGACTGCGATACTTCTGTTTTGGCCAGCTGCAACGATATGATAGTGGTTTGCATATCCTAGAATTTCACTGCAGCTGGTCAACACAGAAGTAACGCAGTCTACATTCTGTATACAAGGAAACCTTAGACAGCTGGAGTCTCATTCAGATATCGTGTCTGCATGATGGTTGGCTGTCAGATGATTGTATTACTCGAGGTGTAAGAAGGAGAAATGTCAGCCAGCACGAGTGGCTGTTCTACACCGTCGTTCATGGTGTATCGATAAAGCGATTTACTGTTCCACGATATTGCTGCTAGCATTGTTCTGGATTCCGTACCTGTCATGCCAATATGGAATCGATTAGTTTAAGAGGATCATAATCAATGTCCTTCGATTATTAACACGACCTTGACACACGGTAAGAGAAAGACACTCTGACAGTGGTTTTTACCAAATAGCGTTTTCAGAAGAGCTTCGTTTCTGCTTCATGTAGGTGATATCTGTGAGCGAAAGCTCCGAGACAGACGAAAGTTGTTGCTAGACTGCATTCGCCATCGGTATGTCGGCCCAGAACCCATTGTGATGATCCGATTGGTTATACCTCTGAGGTTTTGAGGCTGGTTGGAGTGTCACTTCTTAGTGGTTGTGACATTACCTTTCAACAATACAACGCAAGACCATGTGTTGCTCATGCACTCCTGACCAATTCTTTACAGAGAGTGTTTGACTGTTGCCGTACCAGCATTTTTTTTCAGATCTCCCATCCACTGTAATCATGGAGTCTTGGGTTCCTGATAGACTAGCATACCGTGACTGGCGAGCCACTGTGATTGATGAGCTCTGGCACTGAGGTAAAGGAGTATGGAGAGACATACTCATATCACTCGTCCAGGCTTAGTTCGACTAGAGACCCAGCTAGGCTAGTGCCATTGTTGCTGTCAAAGGTGGTACTCCCAGCAATGTACCCCAAATCACCTACAAATTTAATCGTATGTTTCTGCTACTGTACTTTACACGTACATTAAGTAAACTTTCTATATTTGATGTCCTCCTAATTGCTGCAATGTTACTGGCCAGTCATACATATGCCGACATTTCAGCAGGACAGCACTGTAAAAAATGAGGTTCATGTCCTGTGCCTCTCACATCTCCAGCGTACCTCTCAAGAGTGGTGACTTTTCTTTCTCAGAAAACCATAGCTCACACTCTGCTGATAAGTATAGACTTCGGCCAGAAGAATTACGTGGAGAGAAATTTCCAGATATACTTCAGCTGAGTTAAATATACGTTTTACGTCATTTTGAAAGTACTGGAGAGAGAAACTATTCACATACTAGACTCTGAAGGGATATTTCCGAAGCGTGTTAAATAATCTAACCATTCAACCTATAATAGCTCCAAATGGTAATATTTGGCACCCAATAAATGTTCAGAAAGTATATTAGAATTGTTCACTTCCTCTATCTACAGTGTCATACTCTTTGCACATGTTCTACTACCATTTCTCGATACACTGCCAGGCGTTGCTTCGTTTATGACATGAAATGTAACACAACGTTGCTTATTTCCAATCTTGTTGAAGTCGAGCTACAGATTCCCCAAATTTATTTTCTTCCTCAATTTACAGACGTTACACGCTATTAGAGGCTTTTGATCTAAGGTACTAGAAACACACGCTATGTTAAAGAAACAACTTTGCAACATAAAGGAAACGCCTCTTTAATAAGTCTTAAAACTGGGGATACTATATGTCACTGAGACACATTTTGCAGTGGTGTTTTTTGTATTTCACATAGGTGATCCGTAATCGCAGACGAAATATATTACGTATTGTCCCAAACTGTGCTTATAGTTGCCATTTCAGATCTTAATTGGTCTGATGGGTCCAATCAGCTAATGGAGAAGAGTTTGGGACTAGGAATGTAGTAGGCGAAGTTTTCCAATTTTCTTTAATAAGATACTGGCAGATCACGTAGAAAGTAATAGATATGACACCAAAAATTCTTCAGCCTTCAGCGGGAACCACAGTGTCGTGCTATAACTGCCAGTGTGCCTTTCTTGTCAATATTCGACAAGCGTCCGTATGTCTCATCGAAAAAAATGTAAAGTGATCATATCTGTCTATGCAGATAAAGGGATTACAGTATTTGGTTGGGTTATGAAAATTAATAAAATTTTGTAACCAACACTTTGAAAGAAATTGTTATTATTGTTCAGGGTATGTAGATTTATCGTAGCTTTTCCTGTCTGGTTTGACAATATCAGAAAACAGACAAATAACAGTAGGTAATCATAATAGTATGTGATCAGAGTGTGTTAATACAAACTTTGGGCGCTTGGCAATGGCTTTTTGCGTATGGTCCATTCATTGTAAGTTTGACCGTGGGTGATTTTTCTGAAATATTTCTTTATCGGACTTCGTAGATTGAATAATTCCAAAGTTTTGGTTCGTGCTGGACCATTTGTAACACGGAATCTGTAGTCTTGGCAAGACGGCCGTCTAATTGGAATATAGATGAAACACAATATTAAATAATATCACTGTATTCATAGAATATTATACTAAAATAAAGAACATAGACACATTAATTCTGATGCTGTGTGTAACTATGAGTACGCCTGGTGAGATTGCGTCTCAATAAAATAGAAAAATGGCGGTGTGATAATTATTTTTCTGCAGCGATGGCAGATATGCATCCTACATGGAATGCATCAGTAACAGAAATAGGTGTCTTCTCGGCAAGATAACTGCACTGCGTAATTGTCCTAATGTTTCAGCGGTTGCACACCACAATTGATACAACCGCTTATACTAATCAATATCTTAATCAATTATTTATTTATATTCTGCACTTATATCCACGTTTTTGCAATACATCCTGCAAATGTGCCTTTACAGTATATTTGTTATTCCTTTCTGATAAATGGCACCCACAACTGACAGTAAAAGTTCTACATCTCCACAGAGCGACGCAAATTAAATACTGTTGCCACCATATTTTTTGTTGATACCCAAACCAAAAGATATTTATGGGTGTCCTATGTGTAAGTATTAAAATTAGTAGCAATGACGACAAGGATGCTGCAAAAATTATACTCGTAGTAAATGAAGTATTCCGAGCAAAATAAATAAATCCCAACTGACAGCATTAAAACAAAAGAAGCATTCTATCTACAGGGTACAGAGCTTAAATCTGGACAAATGAACTTTTTAAAAGCAAGTTTATCAAAACAAAATACAAATGAAATCTTTCAAGAGTAACATTACTCAATGTAGCCTTCTTCTGCCGCAATAACAGCCTCTAATCTCGTCCAGGAGCGATCGCACGCACTCTTTAAACCTGCGCTGTCCATTTCCTCGAATGCTGCTTCGATAGTGGTGCGTAAAGATGCGACATTAGGATTCCTCGTGTTATTGGTAACTCTTTCTACTATGCTCGAAACGTAGTAGCTGAGGGAGTTGAAATCCGCGCTATTCGGGGCCAGAACTCCTTTGACCAGAACATGTCAACATTATCAAAGAGGCAGTTTATGATTAAATGGCACGTATAAGGTCCTCCGCTGCTATCCGACGCATTGTTCAGTCACTGACATTCAATACTGACGCTTATTTCCTCTCCGAAATCAGCGTCTAAGCCTTTTAGATGGCTGCTGCAGTTCATGACATGCGTTTCTACGAATGAGGTTGCCTCGCCAGGCTAGCGTAACATTCCCAGACTGCTCCGAAGGATTATACTTGGCTACAATATTGGAGAAAGTTGATACCGGGTACTGCAAGAATTGGAACTATCTCAGTTGGCGAAGACTTTCGATAATCGCTGCCCTTCGGTTATACTCAGCACTTCACCGTAACGTCTCGACCATTTTGAGGTTTTAACTGTTTACTAGATGCCTTTGGTTTTCACGAATGCCAATCGCGACTTCCAGCGCAACTACAATATGGAGGGAAATTCATATTGAAATTTGTCTGGATTTAAACACCACACCCTGTTTATACTTTAGCAGCTACACACAGTTCATCAGTTAGAAAGACCATACCATTAACTAAATACTTAGCAGTCCAAAGAGTCACCAGCGTATGGAAATATCACTACGCTCCTACATCCACTACGTTAATGAAATGTTAGAAAACTGCTTTTATTGGACACACCAGATAGACAGCCGGTTAGTACCTTAGTTGGCGTCTGTATTAGCAAGGTGTGCCTGTACCGCACACAGGCTCTGATGTCAATAGACTCTTTATTGGAGACAGTGAATCATTCACAAATAAAATTCTAGAATTTCAGTGTGGTACATATGTGAGAATGCCTTGCCTTACTCCACTTAATTTTCGTGTTTCTTATCTCCATTTTTGTGTCACAAGTCGTCCCCTTTATATGTTGTGGCAGTTCATAGCTGTAGCACCATTTGAATCACACGTTGGTGAAGAACAGTGGAGTGGAAGTGACCTCAGAAACTTCAGTGGCTTTATTACAGTGTATCTATCTAAGAATTCTAAAGATTACAGTTCTCACATACTCATTGGAAAAGTTAACGATAAGTGTCAGAGTGGTCGGCACTCTGCTGCTCTGTCAATAAACTCCAGAATTTAATTGACTTCTTGAACGTACAGGAGTACGCTAATGAACTCCGTGCCCTGTATCCAATTCACCAGTTAGTGGATTTTGAAGCCTTGCTCCTAACTAGGCTGCAAACAATGTCGTTGCATATGTTCTAATGGGCAAGAACAGATCAGAGACCTTCCTCAGACTTCGTTTCCTCCTGTCATCGTACTTGCTACTCCTTGACGTCATTGTGATGCTCCAGTCGGTATTGCTTCTAGAGTTTCGGCCTTGCTTCAAGCTACTGGTGGAGTTGCTGTCTGGTCTGGGCGGCCCTGGCCTAGCTGGAACAGCAGGGTGGACCGAGTGGAAGGTGGTGGTGCATTGCATCATCTGCGACACGCCAAGCTGCTGCTGCACCGCGCCACGCAGCTGTTGCAGGCGCACGTCTCGCTCTCGGTCACCGTCAGCCTGCTCGGCTGCACTACACAGTAGGTACTAGATGCTCGTCATGTTGGAGGCACTGGACGACAATATACAACCCCTGCTGACAGCCACGAGAACAACCTATTCGTTGTGCTGGTGAGGTGTGCCACCTGGTCATCCCATTGGCGCCAACCCTGTCGTGCTCGTCGCTGGTTGACGACACTAGTCCCACGCTACTGCTGTTGGAGGGTTCCACGCTCATCATGAGGCATCATCAAAACTGGGGCGTTCCTGAGACAACTGGAACGACAACCCACACTGCAGTTCACAGCTTCTGGTCTCTTTTCACTCGACAGAGGCTGCTTCTAGGCGTCGTCTCTGCCACTTACGAGTCATTCTAAAGTAGCCCGTATTTCGTAAACAGTCAGCATGGGATCCTTGGTTTGCTTCTGCTGAGGGAGAGCGGGTTGGGGGCACAATTTGTTACTGTATTCCCTACACTCTAAATACACTCCTGGAAATTGAAATAAGAACACCGTGAATTCATTGTCCCAGGAAGGGGAAACTTTATTGACACATTCCTGGGGTCAGATACATCACATGATCACACTGACAGAACCACAGGCACATAGACACAGGCAACAGAGCATGCACAATGTCGGCACTAGTACAGTGTATATCCACCTTTCGCAGCAATGCAGGCTGCTATTCTCCCATGGAGACGATCGTAGAGATGCTGGATGTAGTCCTGTGGAAAGGCTTGCCATGCCATTTCCACCTGGCGCCTCAGTTGGACCAGCGTTCGTGCTTGACGTGCAGACCGCGTGAGACGACGCTTCATCCAGTCCCAAACATGCTCAATGGGGGACAGGTCTGGAGATCTTGCTGGCCAGGGTAGTTGACATACTCCTTCTAGAGCACGTTGGGTGGCACGGGATACATGCGGACGTTCATTGTCCTGTTGGAACAGCAAGTTCCCTTGCCGTTCTAGGAATGGTAGAACGATGGGTTCGAGGACGTTTGGATGTACCGTGCACTATTCAGTGTCCCCTCGACGATCACCAGAGGTGTACGGCCAGTGTAGGAGATCGCTCCCCACACCATGATGCCGGGTGTTGGGCCTGTGTGCCTCGGTCGTATGCAGTCCTGATTGTGGCGCTCACCTGCACGGCGCCAAACACGCATACGACCATCATTGGCACCAAGGCAGAAGCGACTCTCATCGCTGAAGACGACACGTCTCCATTCGTCCCTCCATTCACGCCTGTCGCGACACCACTGGAGACGGGCTGCACGATGTTGGGGCGTGAGCGGAAGACGGCCTAACGGTGTGCGGGACCGTAGCCCAGCTTCATGGAGACGGTTGCGAATGGTCCTCGCCGATACCCCAGGAGCAACAGTGTCCCTAATTTGCTGGGAAGTGGCGGTGCGGTCCCCTACGGCACTGCGTAGGATCCTACGGTCTTGGCGTGCATCCGTGCGTCGCTGCGGTCCGGTCCCAGGTCGACGGGCCCGTGAACCTTCCGCCGACCACTGGCGACAACATCGATGTACTGTGGAGACCTCACGCCCCACGTGTTGAGCAATTCGGCGGTACGTCCACCCGGCCTCTCGCGTGCCCACTATACGCCCTCGCTCAAAGTCCGTCAACTGCACATACGGTTCACGTCCACGCTGTCGCGGCATGCTACCAGTGTTAAAGACTGCGATGGAGCTCCGTATGCCACGGCAAACTGGCTGACACTGACGGCGGCGGTGCACAAATGCTGCGCAGCTAGTCGTTGGGCGAGGCGCGACAAGGTCGCTGCAAACCTGTCTGATCTCCCGCGTGCTGACTGCGTGCAAAAGGATGCGATGTTGGAAAGTGTGAGTGCTCATTCGAGGTGATCGACGAATCAGAATCAAACAACTCGCTGCACATTTGGACGTCTCTGTTGGTACTGCTGACACACTCATCCACCAGTTGAGGTACTCGGAGGGGTGGCCAACTGCGTTCATCGCTGCCTAACGGAAGAACATAAACAGCAACGAAGGACCATCTGTACAGGGTTACTTGCGGGTCACAAGGCTGATGGCGACAATTTTTGTCGAGCATCGTCACAGGCAACGAAACATAGGTTCATCACCTCGAACGGGAAAGAAAGTGGCAGTTCATGGAGTGGTGCCCCACCACCTCTCCCCTGAAGAGGAAGTTCAAATCCGCTCTCTGTCAGTTAAGTCAGGGCGACAGTCTTCTGAGACTCTGAAGGAGTTATTCCGCTTTATGTTCTCACTCATGGTTCAATGAGCAACTCTGAAATATTATATTCTACGCTCAGAAAACTGAAACAACAGCTTTAGCGTGTTCGTCACAAAAATGCAAACGAACTTCTCCCTTTCCATGACAACACAAGGCCTCACATAGGTCGCCACACCTGAGAGGAGCTCACAAAACGTCATCACTTCATTGGACTTTTCTTTCTGTACCATCCTACAGTCTGGATCTCGCACCTTTGGACTTCTATCCATTTGGCCCAATCAAGGATGCAGTCCAGAGGAAGCAGTACGTGAATGATCGGAAGTTTATTGATGCAGCAAGACGTTGGCTCTAGTCTCGACCAGTAGAGTGGTGCCATGCGGGCACTCAGGCGTCCCCATAAGGTGGCGTGACGCTGTCGCATTTAACGTGAAACGTCCCCTTAGAAAAATTGTACAAGACTGTGCTTAAACTGACACACAATATTTTTAGCGCAACGCAATCTGACTTCCAAAAATCCCTACGAAAGAATGGCCCTGACTAACATTAACCTATACGTTTCACAAATCACTTACGTCACAAAAATCTTTGTTACTCAAGCTACTGCAATACAGCGAGCGCCACTACTGCCAGCTAAATAAAAGATTCAAACTACGGAAGTCACTAACTATTGAGGCACAGCTAGCAAATGAAAGATTTTAATAGAGAACAAACAATGTATTTACCTTAATAGTCATAATATATATATCAGTTCGTGACACCAATTCTTACAAATTTCAAAACTCCGCCATCTCTCTCCCCACGTCCACCACTGCTGGCGGCTCACCTCCAACTGCGCAACGCTACGCGCTGTTAGCATCCAGCTGCCGCTGCCCAACACTACAATGGCAGACAACAATGCAAACCAGCCACAGACTGCACACGGCACAGCCAGTGATTTTCAAACAGAGCGATATGTGGCGGCGGCGTTAGTAATAAAAAAACCTAAACAGCCTACTTACATAGTCCCCATGCTCCCCACAAAAAAATTTATAAATTGTTTTGGGCAGTGGCCAATACAGATTTGAAATTTTTTTTTCATAATAACAATGACAAAGAAATGAAATGCACACACTTATCGATACAATGTTGGTCAAAAGCTAAAATTTTCTCACAGTCTATAAAGACAGTCCTGATCATTCATCAAAGTAAAATTGCAGTTTTTTTTTTCAATGTCTGAGCAATAAAAGAAAATGCACGAAAGTAGTGGATTTCCATGCAGTCTTGAAGAAGTAGTGTTGTCCTTCCAACGGAAAGACAGTGCTGACTCTTGACATGCAGACAGGTAATGGGCCACAACAGAGCAAACCCACAGCAGAGTCAGTCGAAGTTTTGAAGAATATTGGTAGGTAGGTCAACACAGAGTAGACCCCTTGTAGTCCTGGTAGAGATTACGGTATTGGTGGGCCACCAGAGATGCAGACCCACTGTAGACCTTGTAGAAATAATGGTATTGGTGGGTCATCAAAGATGCAGACCCACTGTAGTTCTTGTAGAGATAGCCAGCAGCCATCTGTTTGACTGTGCAGGCGCACAATCACCACTGAAGAGTCTTGCGGATAATATAACAAGTCCATAACCACCACTTGTGCACTCAGAAAAATTGTTTTTGAAATGTCCTTAGAACCAGCAACGCTGTTATCCAGTCCCTTACTGAGTTATTAACACATGTGCAAACACTATCAGTCCCTACTTCTCACATATTGTCCATATACTATCACCAACAGAAACGTTTGCAGTGAAATGTAATTTACAAGTTACTTAATTTGATGAACTGGTGTCAGTTACAATTTTATAACATAAGAATACAATAACAAAGGTACAAAATACATCTTTAAAGAACATAAGACTACAGATATCATTTGCAGTAGTACAGGCTTTACAATAGAATCGAAATAGCAAATACATCAGTGTTACAAATATTATGACGTAAGTACATACATAAAAGATCAGAATAACTTTTGAAACATCAACTTCACTCATGAGCATTAGAACAAAACAGAATAAATAATGTGTAAACGTCTTTACAAAGTAAATAGCATGTTATTAATGCAAATTATATTTGAGGATAACAGTATTCCTCATCATAGTGAATGCAGCTTAGTATTAGAAAAATTCTGCAACATAAGTCTTATCAGATAAACATTTAAAGACAGGAAGAACATAAATACACAAGGGTACACAAACACATAGTGGGATAACACAAGGAAAGGGCAGGATTTGTTTTACTGCAGTATTCTGCAAACAAATCTTTCTTTACTTCTCGGAGATCTCCCTTCGTTCTTCATGATTTCCAAAAGTCCTATCTATACCTGCTTTCTGTACTTTTCTCATCCTCTTTCAAAAATAGTTTTTCTCCACTATACACTACTTTTTTTTGGCCAAATCATTTTCATATAGCTTCTCAATGCTTCTCTTCCAATTCATCATAGTTAGTTTCTTATATAGTCTACCCCCTCTTAAGCTACCTTAAAATCTACTGAGCTCAGATGCTAAACTAAGGGACGACGCAATGCAGCAGCACAAAACGATTAACACAAACAGCAATGAATAAAAAATGCAAGTAAGCATAGCAAGCAGCAATAAATGTAATAACTTATACCTAAACATGACAAACCCACAAGCAGAAAAAATAGTACACTAAAGACAACAATGCAGATAAGGGAAAGTTATAATGACTTCTTAATGACTATGTAATTAAAGTGGTGCAACACAACTTATTCTATTAAATAAATTACCAAGTACTTGAAAAGAAAATTATGTATGCAGTTCCTGTTACTAGTCCCTTCTTATTGTTCTTTCCTTTCCAAGTGCTCCTTTTTTTTAAGAATGTGGATCATAGAATTATTATTTAACAGATCTGTTGACAGAAAGTTTTCACATTAGCAAATGCATTTACTTTTATTTTATAAAACCAATGCTGTAACACAGCTGGAAAACAGATATCAAATGAAACAAGCAATTATGCAAAATAAAGAATAAAAACATCATTCAATAGCTATGTGGCATTTCATAAGTCAGAAGAAGTTCTCTCAACTCTCGTAGAAAGACACTTGTCATAATCAGGTGTGCAGATGTAAGAATGTTTCCAAGAAATGAGCGGGTCGTATTTGCGGTGCTTTCTACCAAGGAATGTCAATAGCGAGGATAATGGCCTCTTTATTTCTCCACCTGTGCCTCTGACAGGCACACACTAATGGCTTTCTTTTGTCAGGTGGTTGTCGCGCAGCTGGGTGCCCACGACGCATTACATGCAGGTGGTCACTTAACTGTCTTATCGAAATATTTACGACACTAGTTTCCGCTACAGTGGCAGTCTCATATAAAAAAAAATTCACAGGTCAAGAATCTGTGTTACACATCAGTAGAAACAAAATCCTTTAAATAGAATAGTGTCCAAATAATTTTCGCCACATAGTGATACATTCACGCATATACACTCATTTTATAACTCTTAAAGTACGATTCTCGGTTTTCAACATCCTTTCTCACAAATCAGAGTCCCTAACCACTACTCTTTATTCCTTACCTTATTCGTCGACACTTCTTCAATATTTCATCATAATAAATAAGTAGCATAATCAAATTCCTCAAATAGCATCAGCTTAAACATACCTCAGCAGTATAATTCACATTGTCGTCGTAATAATAACATCATAACACCTCAGTCAAATTCTCAAAATCGTCGTAGCTTCCTCCAATAATTTCAAAACCTAAAAAAAAAATTCTCTGCTCATATCAAAAGTGTCATCTGACTCAAACATACTTTAAAAATCGTGATCCCATACCAAATATGTCATTCAAAGCTCTCATAGTATCACAATGGTTCCAAAAAAAATATGAACAGTTCACAAAGTACAGACAAAATACAATTTCATAGGTGTTAAATCATCCAACTGTGTAATTGCGTAAACATGTGTCACTGATGATGTAGTAAAAAAAAATGTTTATCTCTCAGTTAAATGACGAGATAGCTGTGTAATTTATGTGTTAGAGAAATATGGTACCGATGTGTAAAGTTGTATAAGCAAATACCATATTAGTTAGGGCTCCTTGTGCTTGCCAAACACATGGTACACAAAGTAGGCGTGTACCCCCCTGAGGATTAATGTAATTACATCCTCAGGTGTTACAGATTACAGCAATGGAATGAAATGTATCACGGAAAACTTTCTTTGTAATTCAAATATGTTGAAAAATAAATAGTTTAATGCGAGTCCTGTAGCGCTAAATGTGCGTCTTGCTGTAAGACAATCTCTGTGGAAGTGTCGTAGTTATTGTCCTCTGAAAGCAAAGTTCTGCAGAAGTCAATGTACTTACCTCATGATAAACTAAATTGAAATGCTTTCCGTATAGATATCGTAGTTATTACGTACCTTCCCATGATCAAGAAAGTACTATAATGTAACGTATTGTTGTGCTACGATAAAGGCTGTCTCATTGTAGCTATACCACAAAAGTTACTACTAAAACATGTTTTACTTTCTAGAATAATTCAGAAAAACTGTGCAGATATAAAACAGATACGCCGCAAAAGCAACAAAGTAAATCGTGTCACATATTAGTAGCGTCGCGATATAATCGTGTAGCTATTAGAGAAACCAAATGCTAAGTCATCTTTAATCTCAGCAAATGAACTTCAAATAAAGAATGTGTTTTCAAGTAAACCAAAATGTTGCATTAAAATCTCATTAGCAGTATATATTCTAAGTATGTAAGCCTTATGGTCGTTACGTAATCGTACAACTAACAAGCAAGAATGTACACACACAATAACACTGTGTCGTCTGTTCGCTGCAACAATGCATTCGTAATTACTGTCTAAATATGTTCCGTAGGTTCTAGACTGGATAGTGAACTTCAAAACATTGTTGCATGTTAACAGTTTCTAAGTGTGACAAAGCATACTAGAAATGTGAAGTGAAATGTTTTATGGCAAAGACAAAGTTAAAAAGCAGATTATCTTTCAACAAACGGTTTTACATGTTAAATGTGGTGTAAACCTTTACTCTTCCTAGTACGCAGAGTTTCAACTTCAACGCCATTGTCATGTGGTTACGTCGGTAAGGAACACTGGAATTTTGCTCAAGTTTAGCGTCTATGTTATTTTTCTCTGAGCCAGCCGGCGCACGTGGCTGCCTGCGGTGCGGGTCATTGTCTGTCTCTTTGTTGGCGGGCATCGTTATTGGGATTAGGAGACCTAACTTCTAAAAATTCACCTTGTCGAGAAGGCCCTGCCCTGTTTGAAGCTCGCCAGTTCTGATGCAATTCAGGTCTGTCGTTACGATCATATCGTCTGTCGTCATGTCGGTAATTTCTGTAATTAATTTCTTGTCGGTCACGTGGTGGAGAATTTCTCCCTGAATTATCACTGCACGGTGGACCGTTGCCTCTGAAATTATTCTGTCTACCGTGATAATAATTGTTTTGGTTCCCATATTGTCTGTTTCTATGATTGTCTCTGTCATGTTCATTACTACGGAAATACGATCTTTCTCTGTATCTATTACTCTGCCAGTGGCTGTCATATGGGTGGTGTCTGTTTTGGTCACGATTTGTGTTGTGAGAATAGCCTTGTCGTGTCCAGTTGTTATTTCTTTCATCGTGGAATTGCGACGGATGTGACCTGTAATTGTTGTGTTCCTGTTTTCGCGTTCCGCGATTGTCAGTGTCAATTTTTAATTCTTGTAAGAGTCCCTGAAAAGCTTCAATGTCGTCTTTGCATCGTCCTGCTAAAATAATCGGTCGTAAATGTTCAGGTAATTTGATTAAGCAAATGCGGATGAGTTCTGAGGGGCTGTATGGGTTTGAAAGATACTGATTCTTATGTAACATGTCTTCAAAATATTTGACAAGACTGGAAAATTCAGATTGTTCGAAATGTTTCATCATTATGATGCTATGTTTTACTTGGTCTTGTGTAGCTTGAGACCAGTATGCTGAGAGGAAGGCATGATAAAATTCTCCTTCACTGTGACAATCGTGAATGATCGATCGCATTCTTACAGCTGGTTCATTCTCCAAGTAGCCACACATAAATTCTAAACTGTGTTCTAATGACCAGTTGGGAGGAAAACAATGAGAGAATTGATGAAGCCATGCTTGTGGATGAATGTCGTTGACAGAATTCTTAAATGTTTTGAATTTACGTGTAGTAATGAACAGCTTATAGTCAAAATCATCGTGTCGGCGGGTAGCATATCGGTCATTGTTACGTCGTTTCGACGGTTCCATCTCAAAATTCGGTGTACCTTGCCAATTTCTTTCATAATTTCCTAAGTGCCCTGTGTTATTATTTTGTGGCTCTTCCGTATTTCTATGGCCCTCTTCCCGTATTGGAGCGCGAGTGTCCTCTGAAATACGTATTTGTTGTATTACCTGTGTCAGCTGATCTTGTACTTCCCAGATTTCTCTTTGGTGTTGCGTACTAATTTGATTCAGAATTGAATTTCCTAATTTGTTCGCACTCTTCTGTGTCATTAAAGACTACCGGTTTTGTGTCATTCAGATTATCATCTACCTTCGTAGATAAATTAGTGAACTGATCCGAAAGTTCGGCTACTTTCTCCGATAGTGAACACATTTCCTCAGTGTGTTTTTCTGAACCAAGTTTCAGAGTGTCCATTTGTGTTGAAATCGAATCTACTGTGTCCTTTAAGTTTTCCTGAGTTCTTGCAAGTTGCGTAACCGAATCGGTGGATGCAACTGAGTCCATTTTAGCTTGCAAGGTGTCGTGATTTTCACGAACAACAGTTTGCAATTCTTTTATGGCTGCTTCGTGATTCTGTAATGCGTTTTCATGCCGCGAAAAAATAGGTTGAAAATGCTCACAAATTTGTGTTTTTACTTCATTACAGATTTTTTGACATTTCGGTTCAATGTTATGTAACTCAGTAGTTAAATCTTCATGTGTTTGTTCAAGTGTGGTGTCTAACTTCCGAAGATTTTGTTCCATTGTGTCTAACTTTTGAAGATTATGTTCCATTGTTTCTAAGTTTTGAAGCTTTTGCTGTGTTTGTCTCTGATTTTGTTCCATTGTGTCTAACTTTTGAAGCTTTTGTCCTATTTGTTGCATTAATTGTAATAACAATGCACTGGTGTCTGAAACATGTTCCTTAGTCCTATTCGGCAATGCATTTGCACCGGCAATATTCGCAGTTTGAAAAACAGAAAATGTGTCTTGACTTATTCGAGAAAACGGTGAGGACGCAAAACCTGAATCTACAGTATTTGCAAGAATGTGTCCTGTCATTTCGGAATCCTGAGGCGAGCTGTTGCCAACCGATCGATCGATAATGCTTTCCTGTTCACTAATTGTTTCACTGCCTACGCCATTATTTGCAGCCCGCTCCATTTCCCTATGCACAATTACCAAATTACTACTTTGAACATTAGTTAATTCATTACATGGTGGCGCTAACACACTGATTTCGTCTTCACTGTCATTTCTCAGTTTACTTTGGAGCCTAGTATTACGTTTTTCACACGCCATTATTGTCACAATATTTCACACGACAACACAAAAAAAGCACAATTTGAAAAGCAAAAATAAGAGAACACATTAACATATCACTGAAAATAATATCTAGTTAATTGCAAGTGTAGCTGCGAAATACTTTGTGCAAAACTACATGCATGCCACAACTGTTTTACTGTACAACAATGAAAGACTGCAACTACAAAGGAAATTCTCTCTATGATTACGCGCTAGCAATAAACAAAGGCTACACTAACTACACAAACTACAAGAAAAAAATCAGAAGATTCCAGTGAGGTATCCTCGGCTAAGGGTCGACATATGAAACGTCCCCTTAGAAAAATTGTACAAGACTGTGCTTAAACTGACACACAATATTTTTAGCGCAACGCAATCTGACTTCCAAAAATCCCTACGAAAGAATGGCCCTGACTAACATTAACCTATACGTTTCACAAATCACTTACGTCACAAAAATCTTTGTTACTCAAGCTACTGCAATACAGCGAGCGCCACTACTGCCAGCTAAATAAAAGATTCAAACTACGGAAGTCACTAACTATTGAGGCACAGTTAGCAAATGAAAGATTTTAATAGAGAACAAACAATGTATTTACCTTAATAGTCATAATATATATATCAGTTCGTGACACCAATTCTTACAAATTTCAAAACTCCGCCATCTCTCTCCCCACGTCCACCACTGCTGGCGGCTCACCTCCAACTGCGCAACGCTACGCGCTGTTAGCATCCAGCTGCCGCTGCCCAACACTACAATGGCAGACAACAATGCAAACCAGCCACAGACTGCACACGGCACAGCCAGTGATTTTCAAACAGAGCGATATGTGGCGGCGGCGTTAGTAATAAAAAAACCTAAACAGCCTACTTACAAACGGAGATTATGTTGAGAAACAGAGTTTTGTAGACAATAGAATGGTAAATAGCGTGGTGTACGGGAATCCTGAATATAACCAACCTCCTGTGAGAATAAAAGTGTTGCGTTACTTATTGGACGTCTCTTGTAACTTCGTTGTACCACCTGTTTTAACATGCTGCAGATGCTTATGATATTAATAATCATAATAATAGAAAATCAAAATACACAAATTAAAATTTTAATTACAATAAAGTGTTTTGATATAGTATAATAATTTCATTAATGGCAAATTGGTGTTTAGTTAATTGCTTCGGTATAAGTTGTAAGATACTGAAATCGAGAGAAATAAAACTTTTGAAAATTATTCATCTGAAAATCTGAAAACGACTTGTTTCATCCTATTTCTGTAACAACTGCGTTAGTAACAAACTGTCACAACTTTGATAACTTCACAATCTCCATAACATAAAACCGAAATTTGCACTCACCTTTATCATCATTCACTTTTCACCACAATTGCAAAACAATTGCATAGCTTTGAAAGCCTGTAAATGGTTGGAAGTGGAAAGTCTATGTCATTTCCACTTACATTTAAAAAGTCAGTCTTTCTGTTAGTTTTGTTTACCTGAGGCTCTTTTGCTTGCTGCCTTGCCTTACTAAGCCTCCTGTTGATTGCTTGTTGTCCCTGTATACTCATGAATCATGTCAGATTTGTTGTTGCAGCAAGTGAGGTGACCTTATGAATGGGAGTATTTTCTTGATTGGAATCTCTGTAGGCGGCCCATTCACTTGGGTAGACTCTCACACAAGCTACTGAAAAGTACGCTGTGTCAAACATTTTATTGTAATTTCTATAAATAATTGGTATTTTCGAGATTCTTAGTTTTGATGGTACTATATACCCTGAAAGTCGGTTGCCTCAATGATTTGTAGTTATATATCTGCTCCTTTGCACTCACAATCTCTTTATTTAATATTAATTCCACATTCTGGAGTCTAGTGGAATTATTTCATAAAATAAATGTAATCAAGACGAATTACTTAAACAATGTGGGGCGTAAAAATCCATCATAGCCAATGTTTAACTGTTAGGTGAAGAGTGGAGTGAATTAGTGGAGTAAAAATACATGAAGAAAATATGTTTGACACGTCGTTAAATGGTACATACACTGATGTAAGAAGCTTGGGAGGGTTGACGCTATAATTGTTTTATACTTCTCACATAAACACAAATATCAAATATATTATTGGTTACTTAATCATGAGTTACTAAATATTCAATTATGCAATAGCCAAACATCACTTTTGATAGGAAACAGTTATTTACTACAAAAAAAGAAAGAAAGTGGAAGAAATGTTTTGTCCCATCTATGAACGTGTATGACACTAGATGCTATTAGAGTAGGGATGAAAGAATAAGCCTTACAACACAAAACAAAAAATTTCGTTACTCTGAAGCAAAAACAAAAACACAAATAAATAAAGACCTTCTTTTTCGTAAGTGCACTTCTGTGAAATGGTGACAACAATTGGTGTTGATTTGTTGTAAACCGAAACATGCTAAGCTAAATGTTTTAATGCTGTACAACATTCCCATTCTTTCACATTTCCTTTATAAATAATTACCCCACTTATTAAATCGCATTCAAATTTTCCAGTCGTACAGTGAAACTTTTTATCTTCACATTAGGACCGCCTATACGTAATTCGGTAGAAGTAAATAGATATCGTCCATCAACGATTTAGTTCCATTCTCTAGAAACCTTTTCTGTCAAACCAGTAGCAACTGTTGAATGCTGTTCTATTTCGGTAACATGTAATCAGCAGTGCATGTTAAAGCACTCGCTCCGCGTCGAATCCGCCCGGTGGGTTAATGATGAGGGTCGTTGTACCACCCAGCCTGGATGTGACTGTTAGGCGGTTTCGCACGTCCCGCTAGGTGAATACCGTGCAGGTACCAAAGTCCCGGTGCAGTTACACGATTCGTAAATATTTTGAAAAGATGCACTTACTTTCACATGAGACAGATTGGGTACCCATACCGTATTTCATCCTGGAGGGTAATGTGGTGGAGACAAGAGGGTCATCCGACCACCCCTTAAATTAACAATGCTAAATCAGTTTCTAAGCATGCCGACCTTTCTCCGATGAGGGTTAAAGAAACAAGAAAAGAAGAACATGTAATCAGCAAGAGTAAGTATCTCAAAGGAACATTTTCACTATAGTCCGTTTAAAATTAATAGATTGTTCATGTCTGTCACTTACCGCTACAGTGTTGCCAAGTCAGCTGCCGTCTACCGCTCAGTTACAGGTGATACTCAACACTGCGGGACACTTCACAAATGCTGTTAACGTGTAACGCCAAGCAGTACTGGAAGTGGCGGCTGCGAGGTATGTCGGAAATGTGCGATGCTCTGTTAACAGCTGATTTTAAGTAATCACTGACTTAGCAGCGGCGGGCGACGCGTTGTGTAGACCTCAATTTAAACTGGTATCTTAAGACAAACAAACCTCGTAATAGGCTATGTATCCGAGGAAAAGGCAGTCAACTGTCTGACACAGAACTAAAATCAAACTCGCTTTGTTCACGGCGATTAAAGCTAATCTCTACGAGAAAACTGTTTTAGCACTAAGAGCAAACTGTAATTTCTCGCTATCGTTGGTCACCTAAAAACATCGACACACTGGCTAGACGAGTTGCCGCGTTACCAACCGATGAGTAGTCCTCGTTCACGCTTGATTACGGATTACAGACAATGCAGGCAGAAAAAAGAATGATAGGAAAAAAATAAGTGTAAACAAAAATCTCAGTACGATGATGACGCGCAAAGAATTAAAAATAAAAAGAATACATTTCAATCAATTAATCAAAGTCTTTAGAAATAAAAAAAGGATACTTTCTCCCTAAAACACTGAAAGAAGTTGTTACATTTATGACTACGATGGCCCAGTCGCAACAATGACTTGCAGCCTTCAAAAAGTCGGCTTTCGTGCAAGATTTATCAGATGTAAGCCGAACTTGGTAATGATACTAACTGTATATATGACGCTTAATAGCGTCTTGTACGGAATCGTCGAGTAATGTTTCGTTAGTGTTGTGTATGAAACGTGTGTATTTGTATCGTTGTGTCTGCGTATGTTATCATTTGTGATCAAACACGAAATAAAAGTGCCAGACCCATGATTCGGGGTGCATACACATCAAGAAAGAGTGCAGGACAAGAATTTGGAAGTGAGCTGACCAACTGATAGGTCGTGACGTTGAACGTTCTGATTAGGGGAAACCATCTCCAACGCGTTAAGTGTCAACTATCAAGTAATTTTAATCATACAATAGACAAAGCGATTTCCACCTTTGTTCTGAATCGTACAGCACATTTCGGCGTTCCTTATATTCCAGTCTCAATTATGCTTTTGTAGATGGTCGCTACGAAATGCAAAGCACAGGCCGTCGTACAACGCTGTTAACCAAAGAGTCATAAACAGTATTCGTTTTGTACTGTATCATGTAATTGTGTTTTAGTTCCCTTTCGCCCCTATACTCATCTGTACAGTTGAAACGCTGTCTTTCATATTTAAACGTGAGTGATTTGGTATGTGCTTTCATCCTATTACTTACTTCAGTAAATTCTTTTTCTGTTCTAACTACCACGATAACGGAAATATTAATTATTTGTTTCGGTAAAAGTAAAAAGTATGTTGGAATTGGTAACACAAAGTATGAGAGAGTAGAAGCGAGATTTTTGACACATCTTTAGCTATAGCTCGTTTGCACCTGTCAATCTAAGCAAAAGCGTAGTATTTGTTACACATATTGAAAGATGAATTAATCTGCAGGATAGGCTGAGGCCTCAGTAAATATGCAATTACATTATCTTCCAGTTAATAAGGAGTTTTGTTGTTCTTAGTTTAAATGTCTATAATGAACAATGAATTCAAGATCAGTTCAGTGACTGGTCCGTATCCCATAAAATAAATACTGAACAACACTGGGATAGGCCACTATCGCTTGACCGACTTGACTCTGTATCTGCAAGTAAATCTTGGGGGCAGCAGACAGCCAAGTAATGATCAGGTTTCAATATTTTAAAATTTCCATTTTCATTCGACACATCACTTGTTAAGGTAAAAGCGGGACAGATGACGCGGGAGGACAGACGCCGCACTTCCAAGAAATTCGTCAGCAGACTTTTTTTGCGGTCGACGACCATGATTGTTGTAACAGCTGGTGAGATTAGTTTACTCCCAAGTTTTTGTACTTCAGGAGTGGAAAACAGAGGAGAATTTTCAGAAAATAGTATGTCGAGACCAAGGTAATTCAAGGAAATTTTACACGATCCCTTTTTAATAGTATGTACTAGTAGATAAGCGCCTTGTTGCTTATAACTTCTATTTAGATCGTGCAGTGGAAACATTGTAGGTTATTTCGATCGAGTAACAGCTTCTTCCGATAACATCATTGGTGAAAATGGGGGTGCGTCATCTGTCCCTACGAAAAGGGACAGATGACACACCATTACTGTGGGACAGATGCCGCAATGCTTGCAATGCTAACAGGAGTCCATACGTTTTTGTTTTACAGAAAAATATCGGGAAAACGCTTTAGGACAACAGACAGGGGAAAATGGACTGCAGAAGATCTATTAGAGGCAGTGAGACTAGTCGAAGAGGAAGGTTATGCTGAAAGGAAAGCAGCTCTAATAAAAGATTTATCAGAACGAACATTAAGGAGAAGACTTGTTATGCACAATTTCAAGAAAGCAGGGTATGGGCCATCATCATACTTGGGTGAAACGCAGAAAGGAAATTATTTGCCCATGTAAAGAAATTGCAGTCATGTGACTATGCTCCCAAACCGTCAGGCCAATAGCTTTCAATTTAGCTGATCATCTGGGACTGAAAAACTAGTTCAACGAGGAAAATAAACTTGCAGGGAAAGATTTGTTTCTCTCATTTTTAAAACGAAATGAGGGCTTAAGCATCAGGGCTTTCTGTAGTCATAGCGATTGGTATAAACAGAGACGAAGTCACTTCTTACTTTGATCTGTTAACACAAAACGTTCACCGAAAATGGGCTTTTGGATAAACCAGATAGTATCTACAATGTAGACAAAACTGCTCTACAGTTAAACAATGAGCATGGGAAGGTTGTTACGGCAAAATAAAGCAGAGATGTACATGTCATTACTTCTGCTGAAAGAGGAGAGACAATGACAGTTTTTGCATGCTGTAATGGCGAGGGAAATTTCTTACCACCTTACTATATTTACAAAGGAGTGAATAAAAAACAAGACGCTGAAGAGAACCTGCCTCTAGGATCAGTTGTTGCTATGAGGAGAGAATCCGTTTATGTCAACAATGGTATTTTCATGGATTGGTTCAAAAACCATTTCCTTCCTAGAAAGGCGCCTGGCCATGCACGGCTTCTGATAGATGGTCATGCCCCTCATATGAATTGTGTCACCCTTTTGGTTAAGGCTGTTGAAAATGAAGTGTCGATAATTTGTTTGCCTAGCAACACGACACACTTTTTACAGCCACTAGACCGATCATTTTTCAAGCCGCAGAAATCCTACTTTAAAGAGGCTTGTCATTCATGGATTGCAGGTAATGCACGCAAAGATAGAACAATTGCAAGGCAGCAATTTGGAGAGTTGCTCTTCAAAACATGGAGTCGTGCTGCCACTGTCCAGATTGGTGCATCCGGATTTACAACTACTGGAATATCCCGCTTGACAAAGCAGTAATTCCAAACCATGCCTTTGTTTCAGAGTTTAATAATACTGAACTCCCTATTACTGCAGATTTATCTGATTATCTGACTGCAGATGAGCCATCAACATCAAGGTCTGAAACAAATGTGTTAATAGAACTCCCTCCTACCTGCAGACCTTGCACAAATTTGGCCGCGCATCGACCAACTGATCAAGGCAGCTGCTGTGTAAGTGACCACTCGGAGACACCTCATGGAGACTCCATCAAAATTGCTGGAAAAGATTTCACCTCTTCCTATAATGTCTCAGAGAAATCCAAAAGAAAGCAATCAAAAAAATGGTTCAAATGGCTCTGAGCGCTATGGGACTCAACTTCTGTGGTCATCAGTCCCCTAGAACTTAGAACTACTTAAACCTAACTAACCTAAGGACATCACACACATCCATGCCCGAGGCAGGATTCGAACCTGCGACCGTAGCAGTCGCACGGCTCCGGACTGCGCGCCTAGAACCGCGAGGCCACCGCGGCCGGCCAAGAAAGAAAGCAATCAGCAACAAATATAACATCCGACAATTTTATAGCAATGGAAAGAAAGAAAGTCACCGAAAGAAGCAAGAAAGGAAAAACTCTTGCCCATAAAAATGTAGCGGCTAAAAGAAATCAAATCCCCAAAACCAGAGGGAAAAAACCGCCAAAGAGGCCTCTGTTTGAAGATGATGATGATATTTCCCCACATGGTAGCTCTTCCGATGAATTAAATTTCGAAGAAAACGAATGTGTAGGGTGCCTTGAACTTCATCAAGAAACAACGTCCCCCCCTGACTGGATTTAATGTGTAGGATGTTCTAGGTAGCTTCATGAATCATTCATTGTCTATGAGAACATGTGTCGTTTGTGTGGACGACTTAGACGGCCGGAGTCGCCGGGCGGTTCTAGGCGCTACAGTCTGGAACCGTGCGACCGCTACGGTCGCAGGTTCGAATCCTGCCTCGGGTATAGATGTGTGTGATGTCCTTAGGTTAGTTAGGTTTAAATAGTTCTAAGTTTTAGGGGACTGATGACCTCGGAAGTTAAGTCCCATAGTGCTTAGAGCCATTTGAACCATTTTTGTGGACGACTTAAAAACAAACTTGAAAAACAAAAATCAAAGTGAATGGCATTTTCAATCTGTTTTGCCATTGTCCATCTGCCCCTCCCTTCTGCGGCATCTTCCCCGCCACTTAATAATTAATTGAATTTTACAAGCCTTTGTACATCGTAAGAATGTTCCTTTGTTATAAAACTTTTTATAAAGCGATGGTATCTATAGTAACATACAATGTTTAAACCATCGATCTTGCCTAACGTTATTGCGATTTAAGTGTTTATGTCTGTCCCGCCTTAACCTTATATACTGATATACAGGTGATATTTGTGGAAACATTATTAATCACACGAAGAAGTTTCGCAATCTCTGGTGTCTATACAATTGATACGACTGGTAATTTTTTATGGTGGAATCGCATCTAATAACAGGTTTTATATTCGTCTACCACATTCGCATTTGGCAAACCATGATCTTATCAGAGCAATAGGTTGAATATAGCAGTACTGCCACGACTTTGTGCCGTTATGTCTCTCTATCAACATGGTTTACCGTCGATCAAATTGAATTTTCTTGTACACTGTTCAGTCTAATAAGCCACATGTTTACTGTAATTGACGCAGATAAGAGCTGTGCTGTGTTGTGAAACTAACTTCTTGAATGTTATCCATCGTGGTGGTTCTGTAGGTCACTGCTGTCGTATTCAGGAGGAGCGGTTCTAAATAACTGTTTCGTGTCTTCATTTACGTTTCCCACAATTTACCAAAATAATTCCGAGTAGGTAACAAGACCATGGCTGTTTACCTTGTCAAACCCGAGCCAGTTGTCCGTCCATATGGGCTTCGTTCCCTACGAGACGCTAAACTCTTAACTTTCTTTGTAAGTGTTGTTCGAAAGAGACTTAGTGCTCAGAATGAGAAGCATGTTCCAGCAAGGGTTGCAGTCCACTCTTGACATACCGGTTTTGCTCCAGATAATTTCTTGATGATGTAGTAAATCTAAACTGCTACTCTGTGAAAAATAATGAAACATATTTCTTCTGAAACGCTTTGGCGCTATTTGTCCATACTTTCGTACACCGTTTTCCCATTGCCGCTTTTGGTTGGTCACGAAAACACTAGCATCGATTCTGAATACACGGCTCTATCTGCCTTGCCTGAGTTCCTCTTCCGCAATCGCTTTTCGCACCAATGTAAATGCGCAACTGTTTTTAAACGTGATTAAGTCTTTTTTATCAAAAATTTCGGCTAATCATCACGGTGTGGCCTTTTGTGCAGCCAAGGAGAAGTTGAAATAAGATTTAAAAAAAAGCGGTGCACCACGAAGGAATTATCCGAATGGACGAAAATCGGCACGCGTGATGTACATCTACAGAGAAACATGTGATTAAAGTCTCTGAAAAATGGGTGACTTATTGAAGAGGAAGAGCTTTACAAATTTAGCAGTCAGTTCCATTCTGCAGAGTGGAAATCTCATTCTGGACACACCCCCCAGGCTGTGGCCAAGCCATGTCTCCGCAATATCCTTTCTTTCAGGAGTGCTAGTTCTGCAGTGTTCACAGTAGAGCTTATGTAAAGTTTGGAAGATAGGAGACTAGGTACTGGCAGAAGTAAAGCTGTGAGGACGGGACGTGAGTCGTGCTTGGGTAGCTCAGATGGCAGAGCACTTGACCGCGAATTGCAAAGGTCCCGAGTTCGAGTCTCAGTCCGGCACACAGTTTTACTCAGCCAGGAAGTTTCAAGTCAGTTATACATTGGGTCATCTCTGGTCCTTATGCAAACGGTTATTCGGCTTGGCATTGATACAGTTGTTGTATGTGCATCCGAGGGACATCGTGCCAAATTCTGTCCACTTCGCGCGTTAGATCGTCAAAATCTCGAGATAGTTGGAAGACCCTGCCCATAATGTTCCACCGAGCGAGGTGGCGCAGTGGTTAGCGCACTGGTCTCGCATTCTGGAGGACGACGGTTCAGTCCCGCGTCCGGCCATCCTAATTTACGTTTTCCGTGATTTCCCTAAATCGCTCCAGTCAAATGCCGGGGTGGTTCATTTGAAAAAGCTCGCCGGATTTCCTTCCCCGTCCTTCCCTAATCCGATGAGACCGATGGCCCCGCTGTTTGGCCTCTTCCCCTAAACAACCCAACCCCACATAATGTTCCAAACTTTCTCTGTTGGGAAGAGAGACCCTACCTTGCTGGCCAAGGTAGGGTTTGGCAGGTACAGAGACAAGCAGTAGAAAGCCTCGCCCTGTTAGGGCGGGGTTTATCTTGCTGAAATGTAAGCCCAGAGTGGCTTGTCATGTAGGGCAACAAAACGGAGCACAGATAATCGTCTATGTACCGCTGTGCTGCAAAGGAGCCGAGGGTGACAACCAAAGGGGTCCAACTATCAAAAGAAATGGCACCTCAGACCATCAGTCCTGGCTGTCGGGACGTAAGGCGTATCAACGCTTTCTGCTGCCTCTCCACACACGTCTTCTCTGTTCATAGAGGCTTAATTTTAAGGGAGAGAATTCTAATCAAGGCTATGAGATTCCAGGGCGAAAACGTGTCTGAACACGCCTAGACAGCGGTGGAGTGGCAGCGTGATTGCCGCCCACCTTTAGCCCGACATCCAAGAGTAATGGTCTGGGCTGCCATTTCTTCTCATAGCAGGATCTCTTTCGCTGTTATGGGCGCCACCCTTACAGCACAGCGGTACGTCATGATGTTCTAGGCCCCATTTCGTTGCCCTTCATTGCAAAACATCCTTAGTTTACATTTCAGCCCTACCGCACACTTCGAGAGTTTCTAATGCTTGTCTTTGCCAGTCCATACCTTGGCCAGGAAGGTGGCCGAATCTCGCTCGAATTGAGGACGTTTGGAGCATTACGGGCAGGATCCTCCGAGCAGCTCAGGAGTTTGACGATCTAACGCGCCAATTGGCCAGAATTTGAGATGAAACCATTCAGGAGGACATCCAAAATCTCTCTCAATGAATGCCAAGCCAAATAACTACTTGCGTAAGGCCCAAAAGTGGACCAAACCGATACTGATTTGGTCAATTTGTGAAGCTCTTTCTCTTCAATAAATGATCCATTTTTTCTGAACTTATAATCATTTGTTTGTCTCTAAATGCACATCACATCTACTGACTTTTCGTCTACAGTTCTTGTAAATATTCAGTCGACATTTAGCTAATACAGTATTACAGTGACTGGATTTTAATGGGAAGAGGAATCATCTCGAAAAGTAGGATATCCCTTTTGCTTTGAAACCTCTTACTAGTTACTTTCATATATACTAATATGAACACCACGAGAAGAATGGGCAGGGGGAGGATTAGTGTTTAACGTCCAGTCGATGTCTAGGACATTAGAAACAGAGAACAAACTCGGATTGTTTCAAGGATGGAGAGAGAAATCAGTTGTTCCCCTACATAAGAAGCATCCCGGCACTTGTTGGAGCGATTTAAGGAAATCATGGGAAACCTACATCAGGATTGCTGGTCACGAATTCGAACCGACGTCCTCCCGAATGCGAGTCCAGTATTCCAATTACTGAGCTACCAGTCCTGGTACAAGGAAGGCTAGTGGCCCACCACGAGGTAGAAAAGAATCCCCGAGCAATTCCATCCCGTGCTTTACAGGATTCTTCATCGTTTCCGCTGCTTGCTGCCTCGCCGGACCATACAGGTGCCACGCACGCGGCACTGTAGCACTGGTGGGATCTCGACCGTCAGGCGTTGAAATGGAAGACGTATCCCTGCCTGATAATTGTATTAGTGAAGGAAGTTACCGTCATGTTCGGAGAGATCGTCGTTCAGGACGACAGCAGTCTTCAGTTCTCACTGTTCACGCTGGAGCTATCTGCGCAGTGTTCTAGTTACTGTACAGTCTCTCAGAAGGTGTCTACTGCTCATCGCTACGTCCGCCGACGCATGTTGGGCTCTCTTTACCCACGGACAGGCATGGTTGGCAATTGGTCTATTTATGCTATTTTGTGTGTTGGTTCCACCGACGAACCTGTCGCCCGGGATGCTGAATCGCTAGAGACTGTCGACAACATTGCCAGAAATCTGTCGCTTCCCCCATCACTGTGCTACTGCCGTCTTCAACCCCCATCATCGACTTATAGAGGACAACAGCCACAGTCCTGCAGAATGTACATGACACATATATCAATCACTGGTGCTGTGTATAAGTTTAAAATCATGCAGTGAATAATTGATTCCAACGGTTTTTTCCTGACCATACCCAACGATGCTTTAGAAATGTAGAAACTCGACGATACGCTTGAGTATTAATGTTGGAGACAGATATTAATTTCTTGCACTATATATCGACTTTGCTTCTGGCAGATCACTAACGTTCTTTTGTTAGTAATTTCTCTTCTCTTTGTGCTTCAGTGAACTTGAACTACTAGCTCAGTAATTTATCATAGCAGTTTTTATTGTTACTATTAGTTGTGTCGCTTCATGTTTTTGATTTGCAATATTATTTATTTAGAAGGGGAACTTTATTACTATGATTTGCGTTAGTTCATTTTTTTGCTTTTCTGTATCTTTTGTGACTGGCCACCATTATGCAAACTTTACCCACAGCGAGACCGAACGCCAGCTGGTGGCGTTGGGGACACATGATACTGTAAGGAAAGAGTTTAGCTGAGCGGAGACGACTGGGGAACTACTGCAGCGACAATAGTGGTCGCAAATAGGTAAAACCACTGGCATAAGTGACTTTGACAAAGGATAGGCCTGGAAATGAGCGAAGCTGGTCGGCTCTGCGATTTCTGAAGTGAGAATCTGTGGGAAATGGTTCAAAGGTAACAAGGTGCTGGGGGACGCAAGCTCCATAGTCGTGAACTGTTATTAATCGGTAGTAGAGGTCATAGGTGCTGGTTCTGCTCGCTTCTAACAATTATTAGCTACTGAAATCAACACGAGTAAAGTCGACATCGTAGTATATTTTCCCATTCAACTGGCAGGGAAAATATTGAGTAATAACAGCACAAGTTTCAAGACAGTTTCGCAATTTATCATGAAATATCATTCACTATGATTCCTAACTCTTGCATCCACACTGTTGAAATCACAGTTATACTTCTCATATACGAGTACGCAAACTCTTTAAGTGTAGTAATTCTACGAACTATATGAAATTATAAAATAACTAGTGTAAATCACTTGCGATATCGTTTTGTGTGTCCCTTGTCAACTAACTGTTTTACTTCAAGTTTAATACCTTTAATATTACCACGCGTCCCACATCCATACTCGAGCCACAGATTCCACAGACTCCACAATGTTAAGTCAGACAATGCCTAATGGCCAATGTAGCTGTGCTACAGTTCAAAGGCGAAAGAAAGGGTGCGGAACCGACGGCTGTGGTGAGTTGTACACTTCTCATCTGCTTGTAAAATGTAGACGTCGCAGTTTTTTGTTCACTCTGTGGCAGGATGGACGGCGATTTGTAGCAGATCTACTGGTGCAGGCACAAGTATTTCGCAGCACATCGATCAGCGTGCGTTAGTGAATATAGGTGTCTGGAACAAATGACCCTTAAATACACCCGGGTGATCGTCCTGTTAGCATACGCCGCAATAAGGGCAAACGGCTGCTTGAAAAATGCGCTGCATCACGGATGCAGACCTGTGCTGTTATTATCATGTTGTGGGAGACATTCACCTGGCCTTTCACGCGGCCTTGGTGGTAATCGAATGCAACGTTGAGAGTCGTTGAATACGTAATAAGACTGCAGGCCACTTGCATCCTTCTTTGATGTTACACACACCAAAAAACATTTTGCATCTGCCTGGTTCCCAGAACGCCTGAAGATGGACGTGTGTGTGTGTGGAGGGGGTGGGGGGGTGGGGGGTGGGGGGGGACAGGGTAATGGGGTTGTGACAGGAGGACACCTGGCCAACCCTTAAGCTAATGAAGCCAAACCAGTTTCATAATCATGCGGATCCAATGAGGGACAAAGGCACAAGAAAAAGAAGTAGGTGCTCTCTCGGAAACTGTGCCTGCAGAAATTCAGGACACAACGTGTGAAAACAGTAACTGGCCACTAGAACTGGAGTAGGTGTAATTTGTGTGTGTTTTCCCAGTGCATTCCAGGGCGGATATTGTATGACAGGTATAGGTTCCTTTGTTCAGAGATGTCACTAAACCAGCCCAAAGATGTAAACAATCATGCATGAGCAGCGCCTACTAGACGGGGAGGTACGCGGCTCGTGTTGTCTGTAGTTCAACCGCGCCTCGACGGTTAATATCGACGTTCGATGGCGTCCGCATGGTAAACTTTGGGCCAAGAAGGGCTTTGAACAAGGGAAGTGTCCAGGCGTCTCAGTGTGAACCAAAGCGATGTCGTTCGTACATGGAAAGCAACTGAAATCACTCAACAGAGGAAAGTCCACTGGACCTGACGGAATACCAGTTCGATTCTACACAGAGTACGCGAAAGAACTTGCTCCCCTTCTAACAGCCGTGTACCGCAAGTCTCTAGAGGAACGGAAAGTTCCAAATTATTGGAAAAGAGCACAGGTAGTCCCAGTCTTCAAGAAGGGTCGTCGAGAAGATGAGCAAAACTATAGACCTATATCTCTGACGTCGATCTGTTGTAGAATATTAGAACATGTTTTTTGCTCGAGTATCATGTCGTTTTTGGAAACCTAGAATCTGCTCTGTAGGAATCAACATGGATTCCGGAAACAGCGATCGTGTGAGACCCAACTCGCTTTATTTGTTCATGAGACCCAGAAATTATTAGATACAGGCTCCCAGGTAGATGCTATTTTCCTAGACTTCTGGAAGGCGTTCGATACAGTTCCGCACTGTCGCCTGATAAACAAAGTAAGAGCAGACCATCTGTGTGGCTGGATTGAAGAGTTTTTAGCAAACAGAACAAAGTATGTTGTTATCAATGGAGAGACATCTACAGACGTTAAAGTAACCTCTGGTGTGCCACAGGGCAGTTTTATGGGACCATTGCTTTTCACAATATATATAAATGACCTAGTAGATAGTGTCGGAAGTTCCATGCGGCTTTTCGCGGATGATGCTGTAGTATACAGAGAAGTTGCAGCATTAGAAAATTGTAGCGAAAAGCAGGAAGATCTGTAGGGGATAGGCACTTGGTGTAGGGAGTGGCAACTGACCCTTAACATAGACAAATGTAAAGTATTGCGAATACATAGAAAGGATCCTTTATTGTATGATTATACGATAGCGGAACAAACACTGGTAGCAGTTACTTCTGTTAAATGTCTGGGAGTATGCGTGCGGAACGATCTGAAATGGAATGATCATATAAAATTAATTGTTGATAAGGCGGGTACCAGGTTGAGATTAATTGGGAGAGTCCTTAGAAAATGTAGTCCATCAACAAAGGAGGTGGCTTACAAAACACTCGTTCGACCTATACTTGAGTATTGCTCATCAGTGTGGGATCCGTACCAGATCGGGTTGACGGAGGAGATAGAGAAGATCCAAAGAAGAGCGGCGCGTTTCGCCACAGGGTTATTTGGTAACCGTGATAGCGTTACGGAGATGTTTAGCAAACTCAATTGGCAGACTCTGCAAGAGAGGCGCTCTGCATCGCGGTGTAGCTTGCTCGCCAGGTTTGGAGAGGGTGCGTTTCTGGATGAGGTATCGAATATACTGCTTCCCCCTACTTATACCTCCCGTGGAGATCACGAATGTAAAATTAGAGAGATTCGAGCGCGCACGGAGGCTTTCAGACAGTCGATCTTCCCGCGAACCATACGCGACTGGAACAGAAAAGGGAGGTAATGACAGTGGCACGTAAAGTGCCCTCCGCCACACGCCGTTGGGTGGCTTAAGGAGTATGAATGTAGATGTAGATGTAGATGGAGGAGATACAGAGAGACAGAAACTGTCGATGACATGCCTCGCTCAGGCCGCTCAAGGGCTACTACTGCAGTGGATGACCCGCTACCTATGGATTATGGCTCGAAGGAACCCTGACAGCAACGCCACCATGTTGAATAATGCTTTTCGACCAGCCACAGGCCGTCGTGTTACGACTCAGACTGTGCGCAATATGCCTGCATGACGCCCAACTTCCCTCACGACGTCCATGGTGGGTCCATCTTTGCAACTACGACACCACGAAACGCTGTGCAGATGGGTCCAAAAACATGCCGAATGGACTGCTCAGGATTAGCATCACCTTCTCTTCACCGATGAGTGTCACATTTTCCTTTAACCAGACAATCGTCGGAGACGTGTTTGAAGGCTGAACGCCTTAGACACGCTGTCCAGTGAGTACAGCAAGGTGTTGGTTCCCTGCTATTTTAGGGTGGCATCATGTGGGGCCGACGTACCCCGCTGCTGATCATGGGAGGCGCCATAACGGCTGTACGATATGTGAATGCCAGCCTCCGACCAATAGTGCAACCATATCGGCAGCATATTGGCGAGGCATTCGTCTTCATGGACGGCAATTCGCTTCCCCGTCCTGCACATATTGCGAATGATTCCCTTGAGGATAACGACATCGCTCGACTAGAGTGGGCAGCATGTTCTCCAGACATGAACCCTATCGAACATGCCTCGTATAGATTGAAAACGGCTGTTTATGGACAACGTGACCCACTAACCACTCTAAGGGTTCTACGCTGAGTCTCCGTTGAGGAGTTGGACAATCTGGACCAACAGTGCCTTGATGAACTTGTGGATAGTATGCCACGACGAATGCAGGAATGCATCAGTGGAAGAGGACGTACTACTGTGTATTAGGGGTACCGGTGTGTACAGAAATCTGGACCAACACCGCTGAAGGTTTCGCTGTATTGTGGTACAACATGCAATGTGTGGTTTTCATGAGCAATAAAAAAGGAGAAATGATTTTTATCTTGATCTATATTCCAATTTTCTGTACAGGATCCGGAACTCTCTGAACCGAAGTCATGCAAAACTTTTTTTGATGTGTGTTGTATTACAATGGCATCTTCCATAAGGATAGCTAACTGTCTGTGTCACAAGGCCATAATCGTGCAACGGTGGTTTGAGGATCATTGTAGTGAATTCGCATTTATGCCTTGATCACCAAATTCTTTTGATTTGTAACCGACGGAACGTATCTGTGGTAGTATAGGGGTCCAGGTCCGTACCCACAAACCATCGACCCGTAATTAAAGGGAACAGCTTGACCTGTAAGTGGCTTATGCTTATCGACGCTTCCAGGACACTTCAATTTTTGTGATCCATATCTAGGTAATACAGACGCTTGACGCCTCATTTGTGACGGTACCTTTTCTTGGTACTTAAGGTACTTAAGTCTTCAAGCTGCAACAGCACATGGTGCCATGTCTTGCTTTACTAGCTCAGCCTGCGGTGGATATTTTTACAAGCTGTAGATCGTGTTGGTATATCCTTAACAATACGATGCACGCCCGTATTAGATGCAATTTTCATGATTTCAGCCTTCAGTTTCAGTTCTGACTACATGTGTTGCAGGCTTAATTTACAGGCTGTATACGAGCTTCTATAGTACTGAGGAATCTTATTTTCAATCACAGAACATGTCTCACATATTATGTAAACTGAAGGTGGAGGAAAGGGAAGGGACTAATGAATCAGCTGCATCGGGACTTCACGTGCAATTAGCGACACCGAGTGAAAATGTGTGATGGGCTGTAATTTGAACACAGTATCTCCTGATTACTAGGCAGTTGCGTTAAACACTGCACTACCTGGACACAGTGTTTATCGGAAATGCGCTGACTATCTTGGCAGGCACCCCGGCGGACCCACATTCTCACTTGTGCAGCCGTCCAAAACAACAGAAACCACGCTTTCATATACACTGAAGAACCAAAGAAAGTGGTACAGGCATGCGTATTCAAACACAGAGCTACGTAAACAGGCAGAATACGGTGCTGTGATGGCAACGCCTATGTAAGACAGCAAGTGTCTGGCACAGTTATTAAATCGGTTATTCCTGCTATAATGGCAGGTTATCAAGATTTTAGTGAGTTTGGAAATGGTGTTATGGTCGGCGCACGAGCGATGGGACACAGCATCTCCGAGGTAGCGATGAAGTGGGGAATTTCCCGTACGACCATTCAACGAGTGTACCGTGAATATCAGGAATCCGGTAAAACATCAAATCTGCGACGTCGTTGCGCGTGGAAGAAAATCCTACATGAACGAGACCAACGACGACTGAAGAGAATCGTTAAACGTGACAGAAATGCAACCCTTTCGTAAACTGCTGCAGATTTCAGTGCTGGGCATCAAGAAGTGTCAGTGTGCGAACCATTCAACGAAACATTATCGATATGGGAGCCAAAGGCCCACTCTTGTACCCTTGATGACTGCACGACATAAGGCTTTACGTCTCGCCTGGGCCCGTCAACACCGTCATTAGAATGTTGAAAAAGCGCAAACATGTTGCCTCGTCGGACGGGTCTCGTTTCAGATTGCACAGAGCGGATGGTGTGGAGACAATCTCATAAATCCAGGGACCCTACATGTCAGCAGGGGACTGTTCAAACTGATGGAGCCTCAGTACTGGTGTGGGGCGTGTGCAGTTGGAGTGATTTGGTACCCCTGATACTAGATACGACTCTGACAGGTGACACATACGTAAGCATCCTGTGCGATCACCTGCATCCATTCATGTCCACTGTACGTTCAGACGGACTTGGACACTACCAGCAGGTCAATGGTACACCGCACATGTCCAGAAATGCTACAGGGTAGCTGCAGGAACATTCTTCTGAGTTTAAACACTTCCGCTGGCCACCAAACTCTCGGGACATGAACATTACTGAGCATATCTGGGATGCCTTGCAACGTGCTGTTCAAAAAGGGATCTCCACCCTGTCGTCCTCTTACGGATTTATGGCTAGTCCTTTAGGATTCATGACGTCAATTCCCCCCAGCACTGCTTCAAATATTAGTCGAGTCCATGCTACGTTTGTTGCGGCACTTCTGCATGCTCACGGGAGTCCTACACGATATTAGGCAGGTGTTCCAGTTTCTTGGGCTCTTCTGTATAAATGCCTCACATAGTCTGACTACCACTATTTGCGTATTCACATCATCGTCACACCTATCAGCTATTTCCCACTGACGAAAACCAGAACAACACCATTAAACACAAGGAACGCTACGAACCAATAATAGCATTACATGTAAAGTCTCAAATAGTTGCTGAGTGAACCAAGCTTAAACCGTAACTTTCACTGTCTGTTACAACTAGCAAAGCAGTTGAATAATGTTTTTGTTGAAAACCTCAATCCGAAGCCTGATTTGATACACCTTTCCATCGTATAGTATCCCGTGGAAGCCTCATCATGTCTGTATACGTATTGAAACCTACATGCATTTCAACCTGCTTACTTCAGTCAAACCAATTTCTACCACCACCACCCTCCCCCCGTTTTCCTCCTCCTCACCCACCAACACATATTCCACCCTTCCCTCAATTTCAAAATAAAATATACTTTAACTCCTCCAGATCTATTCCAACAACCAATCCCTTTTTTTAATCAAGTTGTTCAAGAAATTTCGTTTTTCCTCCTCATTAGCAATCCGATCTACCCATCTAATACTTAGTACTCTTCGACAGCAGCGCACATCAATAACCTGAATGCCCTTCTCGTCTGACCTGTGTATCGTCGTTGACGATGGGCCGTTAAACAGTAATCTTCCTTCCTTCCTTCCTTCTTTATTGTTCACGTTGCATTTCTATACAAAGCTATTTCCAGATAATTTCCCTCAGATTTCCTATGACTTAATGTTACATTCGATTTTAGCACATTTAGTTTTGTAGATACGGTTTCCTTCCTATCGCCAGTCTGCATTTTTCATCCCCTAACTCTGCTATGGTCATTTATTTTGCTGCTCTTTCAGAAAAACTCTTCTACCACTTTCAATGTCTCATTCGCTAAGCATCACCTGATTTAAGTCGACTGCACTCCATCAACTTTGTATTGCTTTTGATTATCTGATGAACACATTTCAAGATAGTGTCCGTTCCGTTCAACCGTCCTTGCCTATTCTTTGTCGCCTTTGATATAACTGCAATACCATCAGCCAACCTCAAATTTTTCATTTATTTTCGCTGAATATTACTTCCCGTTCAAACAAATTCCTTTTCGTTTTCCTGTACTACTTGATGACTATGCTGATTGCGTAACAATGGAGGTACGCTGCAACCCAGTGTCACTTCATTCTCAACTACTACTGCGCTTTCATGCCCTTCGGCTATTACAATCGCAGTCTCGTTTCTGGGGTATAGATGAATAACATTCCGATCCCTTTCTTTTATCTCTGTTACTTCCAGAATATCAAAGATTGTGGTCCAGTCAACATTTTCAAAAGCTACCTCTGAATCTACTAACGCTATAAAATTAGGTTTGCCTTTTTTTAACCTATCGTCGAAGACAAGTCGTAGGGTCAGTACGGGCTCGGGTGTTCTTATATTTCTGCAGAACTCAGACTAATCTTCCTTGACATGGGATTTTCCATTTTTGTGTAAATAATTCAGGATGATAGTTTGAAACCATGACTTGTTCAACTCATGGTTCAGTAATATTCAGACTGGTAGCACCTGCCTAGTTTGAATATTTAATTTCTTCTTGAAGTCTGCAGGTGTTTAACCTGTCTTCTGTATTTTGCTAATCAGATGGAATAGTTTTGTCATGACTTGTGCCAGAAAGGGACTCAGTAATTCTGAAGGAACATCAACTATTCAAAAAATGGTTCAAATGGCTCTGAGCACTATGGGACTTAACTTCTGAGGTCATCAGCCCCTAGAACTTAGTACTACTTAAACCTAACTAACCTAAGGAGATCACACACATTCATGCCTGAGGCAGGATTCGAACCTGCGACCGTAGCGATCGCGCGGTTCCAGACTGTAGCGCCTAGAACCGCTCGGCCACACGGGCCGGCGAACATCAAGTATTCCAAGTGGTCTGTTTCAACATGCATATTTTAGTTGTTTGCTAACTTCTTTTTGTTGAATACAACTCGGTATTTAGACACGAAAAAACATGGACAACCTTGAATACCTTATAATAAAATCCATCTACAGCATTTTCATAGCGTCTTTACTATGTCCGTTGTACATTTCAAAGTCTCAACTTCTCCATCAGGGATTTAGTTTGTGTATAAAGCCTTTCACTGCGACGTGACTATGCTGTAAACACGTTTTTATGGCAGCTCTTAAATGCAATTTATGAACGAATTTTTTGACATTTTTCCCGTGACACACTGCTAATTAAGAATGCGGACTAATTCGCAAAGAAAGTAGATTCTAGGGTGTTACCTTCGCAATGAACCCGTTATGGTGAAGCTGTGACTTCTAAATGTACACTGGACATGCTGTAATGGTTCTGAGCACTATGCGACTTAACTGGCACTGCAGTCATGGACTGTGCGGCTGATACTGGCGGAGGCTCGAGTCCTCCCTCGGGCATGGGTGTGTGTGTTTGTCCTTAGGATAATTTAGGTTAAGTAGTGTGTAAGCTTAGGGACTGATGACCTTAGCCGTTAAGTCCCATAAGATTTCACACACATTTTAACATTCTTGGACTTAACTGCTGAGGTCATCAGTCCCCTAGAACTTAGGACTAGTTAAACCTAACTAACCTAAGGACATCACACACATCCATGCCCGAAGCAGGATTCGAACCTGCGACCGTAGCGGTCGCGCGGTTCCAGGCTGTAGCGCCTAGAACCGCTCGGCCACTCCTGCCGGCGGACATGCTGTAATCTCTATATATAAAAAAAGGATACAGATTTTGTTATTGGGAACCCCATTTATTATACTACCTCCGTTTGAAGGAGTGCCACTATGGCTGCTATTAAATACAGGTACTTCCGTTTAAACCTTACTAGTTGGCATATGACTGTCTTATATATTTGGATAACAAATGTACATCTTCAGCACAGGGCCACATATCTCTTAAAGAATACAAATTTGGTTGTGTGTGTCCTCATTGTTAAATGACCGTTAACTAATATGCTTTCAGCACAAAATGTCTCGTCCTGCACTCAGTCGTACTGTGAGGCACAGTACTGGCAGCACGCCGCTGTGTCCGAGCAGCTGTGGCTCGTCGCTGGTACTGGAGTTCCCGCACACGGTGTGAGCCGCAACATTCGCAGTATGTCAGTGTAGCCAAACCTCCGTGCGAGGTCGTAGGGCGTCTCCTCGCGAGCGTCCTTATTGTCCCTGCGAACTCCAGCCTCCAGCAACGAGTTCACTGCCTCCAGCGACCCCCTGGAGACGGCGTGGTGCAGCGGCGTCTTCCCGTCGCTGTCGCGCACGTCGTGGCGAGCCCCGGACTTCAGCAGCAGCCGAACGGTATCCACATTTCCGGTGCGCACGGCGTAGTGCAGCGCCGTGGAGCCAGTGGAATCAGCGGCGTCGATGTCTGCCCCGGCATCGATGAGGGCGGCACTGACATCCGGTGGACGCCTCGCGGCTGCGACGTGCAGCGGCGTGTTGCCGTGGCTGTCGCTCACATTCGGGTCCATCCCCGCAGCGAGGAACGTGCGCACCAGATTTGGATTGCCCCTTAGCATTGCCCAGTGAAGGTCTGTCCATTCCCCAGGTTCCTTTGGAGGAAGTAGTGGCAGTAACTTCCGCACAGCCTGCACGTCACTTGCCGACCCTGCTATTACCATCCGCCACAGAACGAGCTGCACATTTCCGCCTCGGATTTCCATCACCCTGGAGAGGCCCACGTGACCTTCCTCCTTTGCCAGCTGCACAGCACTCTTCCCTCCCTGGTCGAGCTCCCACATCCGCGCGCCAGATTCCAGCAGCATGAGCACGACCTCCCCGGCACCCACAGCTGCCGCGGTGTGCAGTGCTGAGCGACCCCGGTTAGTCTTAGACTCGACATCTGCGCCGGAGTCCACGAGCATGCGCACCACTGCAAGGCGTTGGTGGGCTGCGGCCACGTGTAACGGAGTCGTCCCCTCAGTATCCAGTTTGACGTTAGCCAAAGACGAATCGACAGAGAGGGCAAACTGTAGGAGCTGTAACAAGCTAGCGGCACATGCTGTCCTCATTATATCTGCTGCAGAGTCGACGCTTTTCAGCATCCTTCTCGTTGATTCCAAATGTTTCAGTGGGATACCACCTTGGAGAAATTTCTCGACCCACGTCCAAGCTCCTGTTTCTTCAGCGAAGCGCAGTGGTGACCAACCTTTCACATCAGTTGCAGTCAGCTGACCCTCTGAAGCCTCCATGTTTCTAGGGCTTCTGAAAAAAAATGTATTTTAACAGATTCGTTTAAGTAAGGATCTGAGTGTTCGCAAAAGTAATATATTTGAAGGTTTATCTAAACTAACAAAATCAAAGACTGTGTAAACAGAAGCGTTTCACTGAAGACTCAACTTTGAGGGTGGAGTATTTACCTTTACGTACACTAATACAGATCTTTTGACGCAGTTTCTTTCCCCAATTATCGGAACATACGACTCCCTCAACTTCATTCATTTGCCTACTACGTTCATTGTGGATTACAGGTTATAAATGTAAGAATCAAGGCTGGAATTTCTGCCAATGAACCACATATTAAATATCTGGAATGATTCATTACATACAGTTATATTAAAATGGTTAACGCACTTTAAAAGAAACACACAGTTCCGCAGATGTAATTAAATTTTACACAACGAAGCCATCCATATACTTCTATTTGGCTGCAGAACTTGAAGAATGCAGATATATATCTAAAAATTAGGCAACAATAACTGATTAATTTGTGATACAGTGGACAAGATGCCTGACGGAATTGTGAGGTGAAGCGTGCCTTATAGCCATCCGGGTTTCTGTTATCTGTTGTACTTCAAAACCAGTGCAGAAAAGATGTGCGGAACCGGAGAAAATGCTCATCCCACGTAAAATCTCAGGCTCCTATTCAGTCCCTTGTTGACCAGTGTGGTGTGGCAGTTGAAGATAGCTAAACGAAAGCCAAAGATTTAAATTTCATGGTTAAGAAATCGTTTGTACCGGAGAATAGTGCAAACATACCGTCATTTGTCTATTGCACAGACTTCCGTATGGACGATAGTAATAAGCATCCTTGGCGTAGAAAAACAACTGAAAGATTTGAAAGCAAATAAATATCAGGTCCTGATGGAATCCAAGTTCGGTTTTACCAAGAGCACTCTACGGCATTGGCCCCTTACCTAGCCTGTATTTATCGTGAATCTGTCGCCCAGCGCGAAGTTCAAAGTGACCGTAAAAAAGCGCAGGTGACCCTAGTGTATAAGAAGGTACTCGCAAAACTACAGACCAATAACCCAACTTCAGTTTGCTGCAGAATCCTTGAACATATTCTCAGTTCGAATACATTAAACTTTCTTGAGACTGAGAAGCTTATGCCCACGAATCAGCATGAGTTTAGACAGCATCGCCCCTTGCGAAATTCAGCTTGCCCTTATCTTATGTGATGCACTGCGGACTACGGATGAAGGGCAACAGGCAGATTCCATAATTCTAGATTTCTGAAATCATTTGACACCGTGCCCCATTGCGGGCTGTTGGCGAAGTTATGAGCATATGAAATACGTTCACAGATATGTTATTGGGTAGAATACTTCTTGTTGTCCTCGACGGGGGGTATTCATCAGAGACAAAGTAAATCAAATGGTTCAAATGGCTCTGAGCACTATGCGACTTAACTTCGGACGTCATCAGTCGCCTAGAACTTACAACTAATTAAACCTAACTAACCTAAGGACATCACACACATCCATGCCCGAGACAGGATTCGAACCTGCGACCGTAGCGGTCGCTCGGCTCCAGACTATAGAGCCTAGAACCGCACGGCCACTCCGGCCGGCACAAGTAAATCGTCGGGAGTGCCCCAGGGAAGTGTGAGAGGACAGCTGTTGTTCTTTATGTACATCGGTGATTTAGCTGACAGGGTGGCCAGCAATCTGCAGTTATTTGATGACGCTGTTAAGGTGAGTGCCTACAGGAAGATACCATAGGACTTAGACAAAGTTTCTAGTCGGTTTGATGAATGGCAGCTAGCTCTGAATGAAGAAAAGAGCAATTTGATGCTGGTAAGTAGGAAGAACAAACCTGCAATGTTGAGATACAGTATTATTAGTGTCCTACATGACTCAGTCAAGTCATTCAACTACCCGTGCGTAACAATGAAAAGAAATATGAAATAAAACCACCATGTAAGAACTGTGGCAGGGAATGCGAATGGTTGACTTCGGTTTATTGGGAGAACTGTAGGAAAGAGTGCTTCACCTATAAAAGAGACAGCACATAGGACGCTGGTGCGACCTATTCTTGACTACTGCTCAAGTGTTTGGGATCTATAGCAGGTCGGACGGTATGAATACATCGAAGCAATGCAGAGACGAGCTGCTAGATTTGTTACGGGTAGGTTCGAACAACACGTAAGTCTTACGGAGAGGCTTCGGGCACCCAAATGGGAATCCCTGGAGGGAAGGCGACGTTCTTTTCGAGAAACACTACTGAGAAAATTTATCGAACCTGCATTTGAAGCATATTGCCACACGATTCTACAGACGCCAACAACCATTGCGCGTGAAGTCAACGAAGATTAGATACAAACAATTAGGGCTCTTA
This sequence comes from Schistocerca gregaria, assembly GCF_023897955.1. Lineage (NCBI taxonomy): Eukaryota > Metazoa > Arthropoda > Insecta > Orthoptera > Acrididae > Schistocerca > Schistocerca gregaria. The sequence continues at coordinate 512,440,017 of NC_064921.1, read as the reverse complement.
CGGAGCGATAATCTTTAAGTAACCAGGCTTTTACTCCATCTCTAATAATAACCATCTTTGGAATGTGATAGGCAAGTTACGACGAATCTTAACTCTAGGAAAATCATTGTAAAAGACAATATCTTTTTTCACTGGAAAACACATAATACCTCATAAGGAGGTTCCGTTTATGGCATCCATTTTGGTTATTAATGTGGAAAGTGTCTAGTGTATGTGCACGACATACAACACTGAGGCCAAAAAGCTTTCTAGGACATTTTGTAAGCAGAAGACACGGATTGTTACTCATTCAATCATGCACAAGTGTATGCCATTTAACTCGAGAAAACGTATACACGAATAAAAAGAATCCTCTGTTGCAGTGTATGGAGAGATTTGTGTCATGTAGCTAAATTCAGGATGGCCAGAAACAGTCTGAATAGCTTGCGAGGGTCCTGCAGGGGAGGTTCTGCTGAGAAATAAATGTTAAAGAAAAAAATTCTACTCATTGTGCCGTTTCCGAATTATTTAGCATTGAAGTTAGCCAACCAGTTTGCCACGCAAGAAAATTCAAGCAGCCTTGCCAGAGGCGGTGTCCCCAGGCATGTTCTTCATTTACTTTCCCCAGACAAAACGAACTTAGCTTTTCCTCTCCTAGATTAAATTCACCGTTTCCGAAAAAGTCATAGTTTAACTCGTAATGAGCACTTTAACAAGTGGCAACCAACGACCCCACAAATGTCAGTGCCTTACCGCATTTTAGTGTGTGAAAGTACTTAAGTTTGTGCGTGCAACGACCTGATTGGCTAACGTCAAAGCTGTATAAGTCGGAAATGGTGCAACATATTCAATTTCGTTTTTAACAATTATTTCTCAGTACAACCAACCCTAAAACACCCTTACAAGATTTTGAGACTGTTTCTGACCACCCTGTGTACACAAATTTTTACGTCACTGATTTACAGGGAAAGTACCACCGAAAATATGATATGCTCAAATCCGTGAAGGAAAATCAGGAGCGATAGTAAATTTAACGTTAATACAGTGGCTGGTGTCTGTTTATGTATGTCCTAAGTCGTACAGAAAATTGTACGTAATATCTTTTGTTGTATTTTCGTCTACAGTGTCCTATATACACAGTTAAGTGTTGAAGGTGTAACGCCAGGAGGGACTGAAAACATCGAAATTTTATTTATGCGTCATATGTAGTATAGTATGGGCGTACACTCAAAGACAAAAAAATAAAAGAAAAGAAAACGACACACCACGTAGGAATTACACAAATGGGACGGAGATCGGCAGATGTGATGTACATGTACAGACACAGAAATGATTATAGTTTAAGAAAAGTTGAATGTTTTATTCAACAGAAACAGATTCAAAAATTTATGAACTCGATAACGGGTTAATCCACCAACTGCAATTATTCGGCTTGGCATTGTTTGACAGTGATACTGGATGTCCTCCTCAGGGATATCATGCCAAATTCTGTGCAGCTGGTGGATCTTCAAAATCGCAAGCTGTTTAGATACCCTGCCCATAATTCTCCAAACTTTATCAGTCGGGAAGAGATCCGGGAACCTCACTGGTCAAGGTGGAGTTTGGGAAACACGAAGACAAGTTGTAGAAACTCGTCGCGTTCGGCTGGACGTTATCTTGCTAAAATGTAAGCCCTGGCAACAAAACGTAGTTTAGAATATTGTCTACGTATCGCTATGCTCTAAGGATTCCCTGTATGACAGCCAACGAGGCCCTGCTATGAAATGACCCTAGACCATAAATCCTGGCTATTGGACAAAATGGTGGATGACAGTCAGGTTGGTATCCCACTGCTGACCAGGCCGTCTCTAGTCACGTCCTCGCTGGTCATCGGGGAAGGAAGGAAGATTCGGTTAAACATCCCGTCGATATCGACGTCATTAGAGATGGAGCACAAGCTCGGATAGTGTCAAAGATGGGGAAGGGAATCGGCCGCGCCCTTTCAAAGGAACCATCCCGGCATTTGCCTGGAGCGACTTGGGGAAATCACAGAAAATCTGAATCTGCATGGCCGCACGCGTGTTGGAACTGTCGTCCTCCCGAATGCGAGTTCAGTGTGCTGACCACTGCACCATCCCGCTAGGTGGCTCAGTCCGAAGCGTGACTCATCACTGAAGACTGTTTCAGTCCAGTCAATGACATTCTGGGCCTAGACGGGACTGGAAATGCCGCGGACAACAGGGGAATACCATCCTGACTGTCGCCTCGTATACGGGCTGTCAGCCAGAATTGATGGTCTAGGGTGCCATTTCTTTTCACAGCAGGGCCCTTTTGGTTATGATCTGTGGAATCCTTAGATCACAGCTCCGTTTTGGTGCTCTTTGTGCTAAGCCATCTTGGGCACACTGACAATGGCGTCCAGTGAGGAGATGTCTTCAGTGGGTGTAAGTTCTGGAGAACGAGCCCGTCAGGGCAGCAGTTGGCCACCCTTAGTTTTCAGATAGATGCGAATAGTAGGGCAACATGTGGTTCTGTATAATCTCGTCGAAAGATAATGACGTGAACACGCCCTGTGCACGTCATAAATGTGTTGCTGTCGAAATTACCGGATTTGCAAACCAGAGGTAATGTGCATTCATTGACATCCCATACATCACGTGTAGTTGTGGGCCCATATGAGAATCGTGAATCCGAATGCTGTCTGATTCTCCTCACAGTCTCCCCACACAGATATGCACATCTGTGTAATAGAACGACGTAATGCCAATCCTGTGTCTGGTGTTATCTTTGGACGTATCACCATCAGCGACCCTCACTCTATTGCTGCGTCATGGGAAGCCGCAACTATGGCTGTCGTCCCAACAGCGAGTTGTGCTCCAGACGTCGTCTAAGTGTTTGTATTCATTAACTGCTAGAAAGACAAAAATAAGAGTTTTTCCAGCAAACAACGAGACGACGTTGGGACTAGTCTGTTCAAACACAGTTCAGCGACAAAATTGGCGAACAATGTGCATATTGTCCTTTGTTGGTAGCTACACACAGGCTGGATGGTGGAATCTCCACACAGGGGTGGCGAAGTACAGTGGAATGTATTCTTTACAAACTCTTTGCCGATGACAGTGTGCTACGGTCGCAGGTTCGATTCCTGCCTCGGGCATGGATGTGTGTGATGTCCTTAGGTTAGTTAGGTTTAAGTAGTTCTAAGTTCTAGGGGGCTAATGACCACAGCAGTTGAGTCCCATAGTGCTCAGAGCCATTTTTGATGAGAGTGATTACACAAATGACTCGCATAACACCGACCTGACAGTTCCAATGGAGACATAATACCTAACAGAAGACGTCATCTGCCCTTTTGCAGGGAAGAACTGGCGCCAGCCGTAGAAAAATTTAGATCTATAGAAGCATCAAGCCATGACGATATTTACTCCAAGACCGATAAACGAGTAGTCCAGCATAAATAAAGGCCCGAAACTGGAATTATCTGCAGTTATCAAACTCACTAATCTTCAAGAACTCGGCAGACAAAGATCTGTCAATTTGACATCTAATTTACCATGGGTAAGGTCCAGGACTCACTTCTACGTGATATCAGACTCACAGAAGTCTCGTGGGACTTAGTCCACACCAGTACAGATACCGAGAAAACGAGTCGATTGATGATAAAACTTACGGGCACTCAAATTAGTACACAGTGTAAACCGCAAGCATTTAATAATCATACTCGTACACATCACAGGAGATTTTGACAACCTCTGGTGACATGCGATAGTTACAAGACTCTGGGAACTGCACCAGTAATTCATTATAGTAATCTACGAAACTACTCTAATAATAGATAAAATGAACGTCGTGTCGGAAACTGAAGGTGATCAAGAGACTCACAAATGCAGGCCAGCAGGGTACAAATTACGGGCTCATCTTTTGGAAATATCTCATAGAGCCCCTCCACACAGAAATGAATTAGTATGCATTCGCTGAATGAATTGTCACATACGCTGGTGATCTGTTGATTGTGCTATCAGGCAACCTAAGAAGACAGCTGGAAATCAAAGTAGTGGCGCTAGATGAATAAGTGGTGCCTAATAAGCAAGTTCGCCATGGTCCAGAAAAAACAGTTTACATATTAGTGAAAGGAAAATTACAGAGACACGACTGTAATCTGCACAAAGTAGACATTCACAGAAAACACGTAAGCAAATACACACATAAAAAAAAGTTTTACAGTTTTGCATCACCTCGGTTCCGAGAGTTCCGGAACCTGTACAGAAAATTGGAATAGAGATCAACATAAACATCACTTCAGCCCTTTTTATTGCTCATGAAAACCACACATTGCATGTTGTACCACTATACAGTGAGACCTTAAGAGGTGGTGGTCCAGATTGCTGTACACAACGGTACGAGTAATACCCAGTAGCACGTCCTCTTGCACTGATGCATGAATGTATTCGTACTATCCACAAGTTCATCAAGGCACTATTGGTCCAGATTGTTCCACTCCTCAATGGCGATTCGGCGTAGATCCCTCAGCGTTGTTTGGGGCGTCACGTCGGGAATGTTTTTGATTTCGAAATTTATAGTGTACTGCCTTCGATCCAATTTGCTTTGTTTCTGTGCCATTTACTAACAAATTGTACTTCTCTCCAACTGTAAGAGAGTCCAACAGGTACATTTTTGATCATTTGATCTGAACATTGTATCAGTTTTTTTCCTAACGTGCCACAAAACATTGGAAGTAGTAAGACGCATACCACAATCAACTGGCAGAAAAGTGATGTGCAAAATTCAACAGACAACAATAACGTGATTTCAGACCATATATCTGATAATAACAGAGGTCCTAATTAAGATGCGATTATGCAGGACGCTGCTACGCCCTGTCCACACATTCAGGGTATAATTAATACCAACACTTAATAATCAGAGACGATTCAAAATCCAGAGAACAAAATAATTGCAAATACGAACATTTCTTTCTCCGAGAATAATCAAAACTCGAAATTAAATGTTTCGAATTCAGCTCCGTTGAAATCCAAAAGCACGCAAACAATGCAAATGTTTTCAGACGCTACAGTCATACAACTGGTTCATCACTCAACAAACATCACCAACTCTTTGCAGAACGATGACCTTGGTCTTCTGCTTCAGCAATCATTAGAAGAAAATAACAAATAAGTGGCAAAAGAATTTGGCACTTTACTCAAATCCAGTGAAAACAAACGATAAGAACAAAAGAAAAAAATAAGGCAACGCAGGAATTGAACGAAAAAAATTTAAAACATGAATTCAGACTGTAGATTCTAGGACTGAGGAAATTGCAACAACACACATACAGTTAGAACAATGTTTCTGGCAAAGAGATGCTGAGGTAGACGAAAGGGTTTAAGCAATCACCGACACATACTGCCAAGACAAAGCTTTTATAGTTGCTATGATCTGTAACCAAAGAACAAAAGAAGTCACGCAAAAGAAGAGGCAGGAAAAATGATCGATACCAGAATGAAAGAACAGTGCGAGACACTGAAAACTGAGGGTGATGACCTTTCAAGTAGTAACTCAGTTACAGTTAAATGTGGATGGTTAGTCAGATGGAAGTCGACCGATACACTTTACAGAAACAGAGGAATACCAATTGTTATAAAATTTTAAACTTGGACAGAAGGCACTTAACAGGCAGCAGAAGCAAGAAGTGAACAAAACGAATTCGAAATAGAAAATATTCAACAGCAACATTTAAGCAAACCTTCGAGAGGAAGAGAATTTGTAGAAACACACGGTCATTCTCGCACTTACTCCAATAGAAAAAAATCTTACGGTACACAGTACAAACACTTTTCATCAGTAGAGAAATTTACAACATGAGTTGCATCCGTTACTTGGTCACAAAAATTAGAATTTATTTGCAGTTTCTTGGAAGAAGAACCAGCAGTGAGAATGAGATGGATTGCACCGCAATGTTTTCCAGTTGAATAACTTCAGAGAGCATTCCTTGCAGCATACAGGTTTAAGACAATACAGCTTAATGTCAAGGACAAACTTCTAAATTTACCAAACTTCGAAACCTCGCGATTTCAAAGTTCACACAATTTTCTGAACGCATGATACAAGAAAACCAACATTTGCTAGAACCTTACAGCCCATCAGCGTTAATCCAACATTGCATAAACTTTCAAGATCATTACGTATTTCGCTACTGACAGAATACCAGAAAGACGATCTTCACACCTTGCTGCACGATTTACAGTTACTTGAGACTGAGAAATCATACATTCAATACAAGAATAACAATTTTTATACAACACCGTAACTACCAGATCAATTTGCCGGCCGCGGTGGTCTCGCGGTTCTAGGCGCGCAGTCCGGAACAGTGCGACTGCTACGGTCGCAGGTTCGAATCCTGCCTCGGGCATGGATGTGTGTGATGTCCTTAGGTTAGTTAGGTTTAAGTAGTTCTAAGTTCTAGGGGACTGATAACCACAGCAGTTGAGTCCCATAGTGCTCAGAGCCATTTTTTTGAACTACCAGAACAGAACAAACAGAGGTCATTTAGGGTCATTTAATGACGGCAGACTAAACCATTTGTTTGGAACGACAGAAAATATCGAAGCCTACATTATAACCAGCAGAACAATTACCAACATAATCGTAATTTTCATCGCAATAACCAGCTGAAATTCAACACAGGGGCAACATGAACCATTCCTCAGATCAACAGTCATAATCAATGTCACACACACACACACACACACACACACACACACACACACACACACAATAATAATTCAGGAAATAATTTCGTACAGAGGAATAGTAATTCACACAATCACAGACAACAATCATACCATCAAAACTCACACAACAGACAACTACCAGAATCAAAATAACAGTTATGGAAACAGGAATCACGAAATTGGAGAAGAGGAAACTTTAGTAACCAACAAAATCGTTCTTTAAATGAACCAGACAGCAGTTTCCATCCACATCAGCATTATCTGAATAATCCGGAACAACAAAGAACAGTACAGATAGCTGAAGTTTCATCATCCAGCACACAGATACGCGACAGCAGAAGTAGGAGGTGACTAGAACTGCGGTTGCCAGAAGATGCGCTCGGTGAGACAACACAGGATATTACTGATCCGGAAAACATTATTGAAAATATGCTCTGTTTAGAATACATTAGAGATTTGTCATCATGAGAGAAAGAACAACGGAATAATTTGCCACCCACACTTTAAATGCAGTTTTACACTCCGGTCTTCCGTCACACTTATCAATGATTCAGCATTCAAGAAATGTAAATCAGACGAATATTGTCCTACATTATCCTTACATGAAGTTAAAATAAAAATGTTCTGTTGCAGGAAAGGAATTGACGTCAAATCATAACTACATCTGGAAATCGTGATACAAGATCATACTTTTTTCCTGATCGTACCTCTGCTTGCAACAGAAGCAATACTAGGTATTTTCTGAACACACACAAAGCAGTATTTGATTTAAATAGTTCTTGAATATCTTGCCAAGATTTAATTAAACTTTGAACAAATCTTGTCTAGATAATAATAGGACATCAACAGATTACATTTCTTACCTTCAAATTTTGGAAATTTGTGGTAAGGTCTTACGGCACCAAACTGCTGAGATAATCTATCCCTAAGTTTACGCACTACTTAACCTAACGTAAACTAATTTACACTAAGGAAACACACACACACACACACACACACACACACACACACATGCCCATGGGAGGACTCTAACCTTCGACGGGAGAGCCGCGCGGACCGTGACAAGGCGGCCTGGACCACGCTGCCAGCCCGCGCGGTTTATCTTCAAATAATCGCATTGGTTGGCGCCCGACACAGTCAAATAACGTAAACTATACTTACACAAATAAAGACAACGAATCGCCAACAAACATTTTAGAGTTAATGAATACTAAAGTAGACAATTGCAAAGCCAAATCAATTACAGCAGATTTTTCAAACGCATGCTTATATTTTTGTCAACTTTCCTAGAATCATTAGGGGGCTTCTTTACGAATTTTATTTGGAACCAGACAACACTTTTGTAGGAAGACATTATACTATTCCATATATATATATATATATATATATATATATATATATATATATATATATATATACTATGCAAAGCGAAAATTGCTTCCGCAATAGAAGAAACTGTCATGATACAGTTTATTTCATTATTTCACTGTTGCAGATTATATGTCAATCTTTATGCTTCGTGCAAGTTATTTTTAGAGGTATAACAAGGAGAATGAAACAAAATGAAATATAGATGGAACAAATGATGAACGCATAAAGAAATGGTTTGACAGGTACGGAGGTAGGACGCTTGTGCCGATGAGATAACATTTCTTTGAAGCCGATGTTAAAATTTTGAAAGAACTCTCCTATTTTCTGTATGGGCTACTGAGTCGAATTATGGCAAAATCAGTATTTCTGCGCAAAGTGACGAAACATTTTAGGCACATTTATATTGAACTGAAGGTGAATGATGTATTGGAGGAATTTTAATATGGCTGTGACACAGCATTACGTAAATTTTATTTTGGTACAATTTATTGGTCTTATGTTATATGTTTATAAGCGATGTATTGATGATATATAGGAAGACGCGAATTTGGTTAGGGAACTTGTGATTTGCTTAATATCCACACTTTAATATTTGGGATGTAGTACTCATCTTAGCAAGAGAAAGTATTTCGTAAGCATGGTGAAAGAAGGTTGTTAAAGATGTAGAGAGGATGCTACATTTGATTTCTCATGTTGTTCCAAACGACTTTTGTCTGCAAATAACTGCTTGTTCACTCTCGTTATGAGAGATTCTACTGTGTTCATGATCCTAATTTTACCGTTGTTTTCCTCAGTAGGTCAACACCATTTTATTTCACATGATTTCTGATTATTCAGTAATGTTTAGCCGTCATCTTTGTACACCACTTCTTCATTGTTTACCCTCTACCTGATGTATATCTGGATTTCATTACACAGATACTTCTCAGCTAAGATTCCTCAATCAGTATTTACGTAGGGTACATACCCCTGTGATCACAAATTTTACGTATATTATCTTTGACGGACTGAAGACTCATGCCATAATAACATATTTATTGCAACAGGAACAAAAAGCATGCTTTGAACAACAAAATGAACTCTTTTCTCCTTTTTCATCTACTTTCCTTCGCAGTACTTAGATGAGCTCGTATAATTCTGCACACAGTAGCATTTCTTAGATACAATTATTGTAGACTTCTTTCACACCATATAAAACAGTTTGAAATAGAAAAACATTAATTCATGACTGTATAAAACAGATACATTCTTTTGTAACTAAGTTTTGTAACATTGGTTTTTTCAACTAATGATGTCAATATATTTCAGTGCTTATTTAGTGATATTATTTTGTTTGACTGATCGAGAGTGAACTTATAATATGTGCAGTGTATTTCAAACGGGATTATGTTATTTGTGTAGCATTAGAATTTGTAAAACTCTGACTAAGCACTGTTGACTGTGAGGGGCACAAATGCCCACGACTATGTTTGTGCGCCTGTTCACAACGATTTATTCCTTTCGTAATCATTATTCTTATACTATTATTTGGACATATGTTCTCCCTCATCACGATTGTAATATACAGTCACAAAATTTTAACATCGTTAACGAATTTTGCAGATTAACCTTTGTCAGTTACAAATCTCACTCTGCAATACTCTGGCCGAAGAGGCCGAGGGTTTATGATGGGGGACTGTTGATTATTTCATGGACCTTTTTCTAGTATTTGGATGTTATGAACGCGTAAGTACCTTTGTACTGTTTCAAATTGTATGCGCGGAGCCCATCAGAGATGCTGTGTTACCTGGACCATATCTGCTTTGCAAGATGCGCGAAAGGTGATGCGCATTGTTAATCGTGAGGTGAGGAAAGACAGTCGTCGGCATTGGCGTGTAATGCGTTCTAGTACGACACGACCGAGTGCTACGGTTGCTGTTCAGACATCCAGAGACTTGAGTATAGGGAAATAAACAGCCATGCATAATTTTCAAGTTGCGTTTAGTGGTAAGAATAACTGTTGAATATATAATGTCATTTTTGCGAGTAGCATTTTTGAGAAGATCTCACCTGACGTTAAAGATAGCTTTCGTTTCTCACTCAAGAACCGTAATTTCTTATCTGTATTAATGTTTTTGAGGTAAAGAAAGAGATAATTTTTCAATATACAAGTTTCCTAACTAGGGGATTAATTATATGTGCTGTTATAACTTATCACATGTCATCATCCACATCCAAAGTACATGCGAAAATGTGAGTTATCATTTCTATTCACATTTGTTTTGGACCAAGTATGCCTTGCCCATATATATATATATATATATATATATATATATATATATATATATATATATATATTCCTGGAAATGGAAAAAAGAACACATTGACACCGGTGTGTCAGACCCACCATACTTGCTCCGGACACTGCGAGAGGGCTGTACAAGCAATGATGACACGCACGGCACAGCGGACACACCAGGAACCGCGGTGTTGGCCGTCGAATGGCGCTAGCTGCGCAGCATTTGTGCACCGCCGCCGTCAGTGTCAGCCAGTTTGCCGTGGCATACGGAGCTCCATCGCAGTCTTTAACACTGGTAGCATGCCGCGACAGCATGGACGTGAACCGTATGTGCAGTTGACGGACTTTGAGCGAAGGCGTATAGTGGGCATGCGGGAGGCCGGGTGGACGTACCGCCCAATTGCTCACACGTGGGGCGTGAGGTCTCCACAGTACATCGATATTGTCGCCAGTGGTCGGCGGAAGGTGCACGTGCCCGTCGACCTGGGACCGGACCGCAGCGACGCACGGATGCACGCCAAGACCGTAGGATCCTACGCAGTGCCGTAGGGGACCGCACCGCCACTTCCCAGCAAATTAGGGACACTGATGCTCCTGGGGTATCGGCGAGGACCATTCGCAACCGTCTACATGAAGCTGGGCTACGGTCCTGCACACCGTTAGGCCGTCTTCCGCTCACGCCCCAACATTGTGCAGCCCGCCTCCAGTGGTGTCGCGACAGGCGTGAATGGAGGGACGAATGGAGGCGTGTCGTCTTCAGCGATGAGAGTCGCTTCTGCCTTGGTGCCAATGATGGTCGTATGCGTGTTTGGCGCCGTGCAGGTGAGCGCCACAATCAGGACTGCATACGACCGAGGCACACAGGGCTAACACCCGGCATCATGGTGTGGGGAGCGATCTCCTACACTGGCCGTACACCTCTGGTGATCGTCGAGGGGACACTGAATAGTGCACAGTACATCCAAACCGTCATCGAACCCATCGTTCTACCATTCCTAGACCGGCAAGGGAACTTGCTGTTCCAACAGGACAATGCACTTCCGTATGTATACCGTGCCACCCAACGTGCTCTAGAAGGTGTAAGTCAACTACCCTGGCCAGCAAGATCTCCGGATCTGTCCCCCATTGAGCATGTTTGGGACTGGATGAAGCGTCGTCTCCCGCGGTCTGCACGTCCAGCACGAACGCTGGTCCAACTGTGGCGCCAGGTGGAAATGGCATGGCAAGCCGTTCCACAGGACTACATCCAGCATCTCTACGATCGTCTCCATGGGAGAATAGCAGCCTGCATTGCTGCGAAAGGTGGATATACACTGTACTAGAGCCGACATTGTGCATGCTCTGTTGCCTGTGTCAATGAGCCTGTGGTTCTGTCAGTGTGATCATGTGATGTATCCGACCCCAGGAATGTGTCAATAAAGTTTCCCCTTCCTGGGACAATGAAATCACGGTGTTCTTATTTCAATTTCCAGGAGTGTATATACAGGGTGTTTCAAAAATGACCGGGATATTTGAAATGGCAATAAAAACTAAACAAGCAGCGATAGAAATACACCGTTTGTTGCAATATGCTTGGGACAACAGTACATTTTCAGGCGGACAAACTTTCGAAATTACAGTAGTTACAATTTTCAACAACAGATGGCCCTGCAAGTGGTGTAAAAGATATAGAGGACAACGCAGTCTGTGGGTGCGCCATTCTGTACGTCGTCTTTCTGCTGTAAGTGTGTGCTGTTCACAACGTGCAAGTGTGCTGTGGACAACATGGTTTATTCCTTAGAACAGAGGATTTTTCTGGTGTTGGAATTCCACCGCCTAGAAGACAGTGTTGTTGCAACAAGACGAAGTTTTCAACGGAGGTTTAATGTAACCAAAGGACCGAAAAGCGATACAATAAAGGATCTGTTTGAAAAATTTCAACGGACTGGGAACGTGACGGATGAACGTGCTGGAAAGGTAGGGCGACCGCGTACGGCAAACACAGAGGGCAGCGCCCAGCTAGTGCAGCAGGTGATCCAACAGCGGCCTCGGGTTTACATTCGCCGTGTTGCAGCTGCGGTCCAAATGACGCCAACGTCTACGTATCGTCTCATGCGCCAGAGTTTACACCTCTATCCATACAAAATTCAAACGCGGCAATCCCTCAACGCCGCTACCATTGCTGCACGAGAGACATTCGCTAACGATGTAGTGCACAGGATTGATGACGGGGATACGCATGTGGGCAGCATTTGGTTTACTGACGAAGCTTATTTTTACCTGGACGGCTTCGTCAAGAAACAGAACTGGCGCATATGGGGAACCAAAAAGCCCCATGTTGCAGTCCTATCGTCCTTGCATCCTCAAAAAGTACTGGTCTGGGCCGCCATTTCTTCCAAAGGAATCATTGTCCCATTTTTCAAATCCGAAACGATTACTGCATCACGCTATCTGGACATTCTTCGTCTATTTGTGGCGGTACAAACTGCCTTAGACGACACTGCGAACACCTCGTGGTTTATGCAAGATGGTGCCCGGCCACCTCGCACGGCCGACGTCTTTAATTTCCTGAATGAATATTTCGATGATCGTGTGATTGCTTTGGGCTATCCGAAACATACAGGAGGCGGCGTGGATTGGCCTCCCTATTCGCCAGACATGAACCCCTGTGACTTCTTTCTGTGGGGACACTTGAAAGACCAGGTGTACCGCCAGAATCCAGAAACAATTGAACAGCTGAATCAGTACATCTCATCTGCATGTGAAGCCATTCCGCCAGACACGTTGTCAAAGGTTTCGGGTAATTTCATTCAGAGACTACGCCATATTATTGCTACGCATGGTGGATATGTGGAAAATATCGTACTATAGAGTTTCCCAGACCGCAGAGCCATCTGTTGTTGACAATTGTAACTACTGTAATTTCGAAAGTTTGTCTGCCTGAAAATGTACTGTTGTCCCAAGCTTATTGCAACAAACGGTGTATTTCTATCGCTGCTCGTTTTGTTTGTATTGCCGTTTCAAATACACCGGTCATTTTTGAAACACCCTGTATATATATATATATATATATATATATATATATATATATATATATATATATATATATATATATATATATGCACCTGACGAAACACAGTAGTTAGTTGTAGCTCAACAAATGGGACGATCTTTCAAGACAAGAGCAGTGCCACAGTGTTTCCATTTAGCAACAGGTGAGCCAAAATTAGGTAACAAAATAAAGAGAAGACTAAGTTTTTCCAGGGCCAGTTCATCAGTTCATAACTTTATTGGTCCACAGTGTTAAATTCAGACAGTATTTTTGCTATTACGAATGTTTAAACAAGTGGAACCAGATAGGCACTTTCAGGTTACTTTCTCGCAGTCCGATTTTGTAATACATTCTCGCAGTCGAATTCTTGTGTTCAAAGTTTACGAATTCCTATGCTGAACGTTTACTGAGGCTTAAGATAGCTTACAGTGCCAGTCAAGCAAAACTTTTTATTAATAAGGAATACATCTTTCACACCTGTGAAATACAAGAACATTTCTCTACAAAATTGACGTGATGCTTGACTGACAGCGAGTGACAAACAAGATAATTCTAACACATTTTCGGAAAGTTACTCAGTTTTGATGTCTTTGAAAAGATTTAGTTAGGTGAAAGTCTTTTAAAAGTTGTTGATAGTAGATCCATCTAATAAATCAATAAATTTAACTGGTTCACAGTTTATGTAAATTACATTTGTTGTGAGTTTTTGACGTGGGGTTATAATAGTAGAAAGGGTACTATAGTGTAGTTAAAGGGCCATAAAACAATCATTTCTGAAAATACATCCATTGTCTCTACTGTGCGTGTTACGGAAGCATGAGTTAATATAATCATAGATATTCTTCCTCTAAAAAAAATCGTTTTTCGGTAGTTACGGAGAAACGTTATTCTCTATTTCTGAGTGTGAACGTAACATTTATGGCACTTTCGTATAGATATGTCGTTTGGTGTTGTATTCAAATAGCTCCAGTGTGGTTGGTGTTATGACAAGTCTCCTGTAACATACATAATCAACGGCTACAGCTGAGAATCTTCCACTTCAATGCATGTAGAACATTCTTAGCATTCCGACCATGTGAATATACATTCGTGAAAAAAAGGGAAGAACAGAGTTTATTCTGAAAATTAAACTCTTGATTTCAGAGTCAACAGCAGGACAAGTCAAAGTGAGTTTCTAACTTATGTAGCTAAACGTGAAATGTGTTTGTCATTAACCAACGTAAGTTATGAACTGTAGATTCGAAGCTCATGACAACGGAAGAACACCACATTTGTTTTAAACGAGGAAACGTTGATTTGTAACATGAAAGGAACAAAGGAAAACTAGAGGTAGAGGTACAAACAGCGACTAGTCTAATTAGGTTCGACTTTGGAAAGGATGCGGAAAGGAATAAACCGTTTTCTTCTCAAAGGGACAATTCCAGTATCTGAGTTAAACGAAAATACATATCTCAATTACCTGACAGGGATCTGAATACCACTCCTCTTGATACGAGCGTGCAGTGTTGTAACCAGTGTGCCAGCTCTCCGTGTCGCTCTTTTGTGTCCCAATTTAGTACCTGGGAAACAGATGATGTTGCTATGATTACCAAAATTATTGTTCTCACGACATGTCGTGTAGTGTACATATATGTTTACAGCCGTATAGCTCGCCTGCTACTGCCGTTTTGTCGTAATGCAGAGCTGCGATAAGATACAACAGATTAAGATAGCTGCTAAGTATATACATTATCAGTCTCTGGAATGAAAGGTGATGTCTGCTGGCACCAAAGTATGCTGTGACTGCTACCTAAGCGACTTTATATAGTACAGAGTCAGTTATGATATGTTTCATATGTTCACAGCATGTTATAGCTCAGGTCTTACATTTCATTGCAAATTATGGACTGACGGAAATGGGAAGTGCTACGCAATGAACGTCTTGACCGAACGCTATCAAGCTGAAGCTACATTTGTTACCTTCATGTGGAACGTGTTAATTAAAATTTCATCTTTACGCGAGCAAATATGGAATACAGAAAAAAGTCGTTTATACATATGAAGAATGGTGTGCGTGCATGATGGGTATTGGGTGAGGCTAGCTTTCTACAACCTCTCGGGCGGGAATCGCAACGGAGCATGCGTAGAGTAGATTACGTGCATGTGCAGCGTATTGCCATCTTTCAGACACTGAAAAATGTCTGATCATTGATGTGAAGGACATAGAAGTATCATACCGAGGAATACCACTGACAGTTACTAACAGTACATTACTAAGTAAATACAAAGCCACGAACATGTTTTTGCGTCTGCTTAATCATATATATTATAAAATTTCTTTATAAACCCGTTTAAGGTAATTTTCAAGTTATGTAATGATTATAAAGTTCTATTCTCGTTGCGTATTCTTTCACTTAAATTTCTACCAGTAGAATGGTGCAGAAACATACAAAAAATTTATGATCGTAAAACAGAGTTGCGACCGTACCACGGAGTTTTGCTACCGCTGCCGTGGTTGAAGAATAAGTAGTGAAAACATGCTAAAAATTAAGATCCGTTCAGTTCATCTTTCCTCTGTACACCAGCCTCCATGTGATAACAATCGAAAATATCATCCACACGCACCCGAGCACACTACAGTTCAATGATCCTCCTTAGGATGTGGTTGGATTTCATAATGTAGCTGCGTTTTGTGTATAGGATCGCCAACTCACACCTGTCGCAACGTATCCAAAATATTTTTAAAAAAAAAGGCAGTTAGGAATTCGTTATAAATCCCTTGAGCGCTTCGCAAGAAAATCGTTAAAGTTAGACAGCGCTAGTTCAGAATACAAGTCCAATACTGGCTTCCCACTAAAATTACCCTAAGTCCAGCTTGTAACTGGGTGCAACAGTCTAAAATTGATGAAGTCCCCACAAGCTTCTTCTAACTGCAGTCGACAAACCAGGAAGTTCTCTAAGTACAGGTTGGGTACTGATCACAAGTTTTTACAAACGATCCAATTTCTCAAAGTTCAGAGTTGAGAGCTTAGAATAACGCAGTGCTCACAAACGTCTGCTATGTTTCCGCCTATCAAACACAATTACAAACAGATACTGCCATTAAGGTCAGTTTATGCCGATCTCGCCCTTACGAACTCACCGTCTACGACCGTTGAAGTCAAATGAAGAACTTCGTAAGACAATGCTGAAATCTATAATTCAAACATTAAACATATCTGTTGTACATCTGCATATACGGAAGTTTTCCGAGGTGTCTTATGCTGCCGTTCATTTTTTTCTATTTGACATAATTCCTTTATAAATACCGTTCTTCTGTGGCTATCGTTACTTTTTAAAGTTTTTCGGGATATTTTTGAATTGATAAACAATTTAAACTGTACATTCTAATAATTTCACACTAATTCCTAATTTATAGTGCTGCCGTTACTTCTAGGATTTTTATAATTTTTTCGTTGTAATCGCACAGTGCATTGCCGAGTTATTTGCTCTTCTGGTTCAGAAAATGTACGCTATACTTAATCTACAATAACTCACAAACTAATGCTGATTCGAGAGTGCATCTTTAGTGAATAAAGTGAGCCTACTAGCTCCTGAGTGACGCACATGGGCCAATAGTTATCAATTTTTGAATAAGTTTATTTTTCACATTGTCTCGCAGATGCGGCCATGGGAACGTCTCCATCGTTCCCCTTCAACCGCCAGGGTCTTTCTGTCGGGAGGCAGAGCGTCTCTTTCCTTGGGATTTTTATGTGTGAAGACACCGCCATCTGTGGAGAAAAGTGTGAACTGTCCCTACTCGTGCTCTTGGCAAATCGATCTTAGCTGCCAAAACTCGCGCGCCTCGATCACAACTGCCTCCTAGGCTCTCAGGGTCGCGTGTTTACGTCTGAAATCACGTCTCTCGCCTTCCTAATGGGCTGTCTCCTTACACCACATAGAATCTCACCCCAGCTAGGATTAATATCTGTGGGGTACGCAGTAATTGATGACGGGGAAGGGTGCAGCAGGTTATGTGCGTGTCAGAAGCTCAATGTTTAGTCTGTAACAGTCCTCCTATGAGTGATGTGGTCGAAAGTACGGTACCTTATGCTCTAATAAGGATGCCGCTATTATATAATGTGAGGGGCGAAAAAGACTGAAGCATATAAGATGTGGATGCTTTATGGTGTAAACTGTACTTACCAGCCCAGAAAGGAAGTTTTGTGTCAAGTACGTTTTGCCCAATATTGATTGCACATAATAGTGCATCTAGAGAAGAAGACCGTGTAAGAAGTACGTGATTCGTATAATGTGAGCCCATACATCTGAGGAATTTCAAACTGAGCACAAAATTTATCAACTTCGACCATCAAAGCGGGATCTAAGCATTGTATATATTAATATTTATGTAACAGGCTGCAGAGCCATCCCTATCTTTGAACAATTTGTAGAGAATCAAAACCAATATGCTTTAAGAAAAAGATACCGTAATATTTCAATCCCAATGAGTAACTGTGTGTGTGTGAATAATGAGCTTATTATTTGTGACAATTATGTATTTCAAACCATTTGATACCAGTACTGTTTCACAGTTACGAATGGTGGTGTATGCTATGAAAGACGCTACAATTTAAAGTGCTGTTGGGACAGATTTAAACGTTAAGAAGACTTAAGTTGTGCAATCTGTTAACAATCGCACATAGGAAGATTCTGTGTCAATACTATTATGAACAGGGTTGACACCAAGTGAAGTAATTTTTACTTTGTTAAAGTTCAGTTACACGATACTATAATTAAGTGCACATACGTTCACTGCTTGTAGCAAATGTAGTAGCTTCAGTCTCTAACTTTTACTGCAAACTTAAAAGTACACGCATCTTTAAAGTTGACAGTAAATACAGTAGTTTGTTTTCATTTAAAGTCATGTAATTAAACAACTAAAGATAACACACATTTTTAGCCATACTAGTAATGGAGATGTCGTGGTGTGCTCTCTTCAATTTCGTATAACAGTCTGGTGCTAAAGTGAACAAAGATTTACAATTATAAGCTAACGATAGTTTCATAACTTTATTTCTCGCTTCAGATAGGTTTTTGAAGTGCTTATAAGGATATTTTTTTAGTAACAGAATTGTTTTGGCTTCCAACACAAGGTTCACATATTTCGAGTATTACAGATACATGCAGTGTGTAAGTTTTCAGTACAAATAAACAAGAAGAACTTTAGTTTGGTTCACACATTCTTGAACTGCGTTACGTAATAGCTCTTCAACTTTAAAGGCAATGCATACAAACAGCACTCACATTCTGACAGAGTTATATTTGTAGTCCAATGCATTCACAGTATTTTCAACATTATTAACTTCCAGTTGGCTTGTATAATCGTAAGTAATAGTTTCTGCCTTAGTTGCGTGTACTCCACCACCACCACTTGTGCTGCTGATGGAGAAGAATAAGCAAGTAGGGAGTGATTTTGTTTAGTAGTAGCCGTCTTTCAATGTGTCATTGAATCTTTGGATACTGATTTCTGTTAATGTTAACTTAGGCACATTGGAACTTTTGAGGAGAATAATCACAGTGTCAAGCTTGAAGTGGTACCTCTCATTTCTTACATAAGTGAAGTTATTTCATTAATCTCAATTTATATGGTGGCCATTTGTCTAATTAAATGAAAGTAATTAATCTTTTCATTCAGTTAGAAAGTACTGGCAGCATAGGTAATCCTGAGTAGCTGTTCTGATTAAAAGTCCAGACAGTTAAAGAATAACCAGAAGTGAAATGGTTAGACCTGTCACTATGCTAATAGGACGACGATAAAACTAAGAGAGGCCGTTGCACTGGGTTCTTAGTGACAATAATAGGTCATAGAGTTTTGAATATCTTAAATATTTGTTAGACAAAGGGAAAGAGTGAGAGAGAGAGAGAGCAGGTCTATTAGAGGCTGTTGTACAGTGTCTGCAGAATGAGTTGTGATTAAGTGGAGAGAGAAACACAAAGTGACAAGAATTGTAGAAGCAGATTCTTCCAAAACGCTACACCATCAGAAGATCATAGGACTGTTTCACTGGATCTAACCAATCTTTGGCAATAAAAGCTGAAATCTGGGCATGAGTTTCAGGCAGTATATCATGATGAACTGAAGAGGACAGATTACTGAGGTTTGTGTTTATATTTCGGGTTGTCGTGCTTCCTTTACCACTGACATACAACAGAAAATCGTTAGATATCACTTTAGTGATGTAGAACCAAAGTCATTATGAGACTGAATAGCATTCTGTAAGGTTCATTGATGAGGTCCTGCTTCTTAATGTTACCGTAAGGACGACACCAGTGTGGCTATGGACGATTTTGTAAATGGTCAAAGTAATCAGTGGTTCTCGAGACCTATATCTTCAAACTCTTGCAATTATGGTGAAGGGAGGTAATGGATATAACTACCGGACTGATGTGGTAATCGTTGAAAGATGGCTGAACGCTCAGCAGTATGTGGCAGGAATGGTAAACACTGTTGTCAAGGTACAAAATATCATACTCCAGGACGATAATGCAAAGCATACATTGGAGTTCACACCACAAGTGCTATATTAAATGCAGGGATCCGTGAGTGGCATGATCAGTTTACTTATATATCATCCATAGAGCATGTGTCCCATGCAGCAGGAAGAGGTGTGCTTGAACATCAACCCCCTTCAACAATCTTCATGAAGTTAATTGTTTTCTCCCATACCACGTAAATACAAAGCTACCTTCTGGCCGTTATAACTTATATTGAGGTTGCTGATGGACACCACTTCGTTCTGAACTGGGTGAAATTATGAACATTTCATACCCCTTATTAGGCGAACATCTTCACAAATGTTGATGAATATCGGAGTACGCTTGTGCTCCACGGCATAACACTTTCCAATTCCATATGTGTAGCTATGTCCACAACAGCAAGTGGAATGGCAATTTATAGGGATTTCTTACTGTTTTCTTCCATCGGTTACACACAGTACTGTTTATCATATGTGTGCTGCATGTTATTCACCATTTTTTTCTAAATAAGCATCTAGTTAGGTAAAACCTACGCAGCTACAGTTAATATGTTTGAAAGACCTTTTACACGGTAACATCTGGGGCTATTGCCAATTTTTAAAAGTGTGTTTACCAGCAGCTAGGCACTGTTAATAACATATGTTCCTCCTGCCTACCAATATGGCTAAGGATGTTCAGGTCGTTAGAGTCAGAGAGGTCGCAAATTAGACTGGCATGAAAAGGGCTATTTATTTGTTGATGGAACCACCCTGGATTCACTTCAAGCTATTCAGAACATCAATTGAAAACCTTGTATCTAGCGACGTGACATAGACTAAAGAGCCGCAGAAACGTACATCTGCCTAATACCGTGTAGGGGCCAAGCGATCACGCACAAGTGTCGCAGTGCGACGTGGCATGGACTCGACTAATGTCTGAAGTAGCGCTGGAGGGAGCTGTCACGAGGACAAGAGGATGGAGACCTCTTCCCAGCATCACGATGAAAGGCATCCCAGATATGCTCAATAATGTTCATGGCCTGATGAGTTTGGTAACCAGCGGAAGTATTTAAACTTAGAAGAGTGTTCCTGGAACCACTATGTAGCAATTGGTTTGTGGGTTGTCGCATTGTCCTGCTGGAATTTCAAAAGTCAGTCAGAATGCATAATGGACATGAATGGATGCAGGTGATCAGACAGGCTACTTACGCACGTGTCACCTCTCAGAGTTGTATCCAGACGTATCAGGCATCTTATATCACTCCAACTGCACGCGTCCTACGCCATTGTAGAGTCACCACTGGCTTGAACAGTCCTCTGCTGAAACGCAGGGTCCATGGATTCATGAGGCTGTCTCCATGTCCGTACACGTCCATCCGCTCGATACAATTTGAAACGAGACTCGCCCGACCGGACAATATGTTTCCAGTCATCAACAGTCCAGTGTCAGTGTCGACGGGCCCAGGCGACGCAAAAAGCTTTGTGTCGTGCAGTCATCAAGCCTACACGAGTGGGCCTTCGGCTTTGAAAGACCATATCGGTGATGTTTCGTTGAATGGTTCGCACGCTGACACTTGTTGATGGCGCTGCATTGAAATCTGCAGCAATTTGTGGAAGGGTTGCCCTTCTGACACGTTGAACGATTCTCTTTGGTAGTCGTTGCTACCGTTGTTGCAGGACTTTTTTCCGGCCGCGGCGAAGTGGAGGATTTGATGTTTTACCGGATTCCTGACATTCGCGGTACACTAGTCGTACGGGAAAATCCCGACTTCATCGTTAACTTGGAGATGCTGTGTCCCATGGCTGGTGCGCCGACTATAACTCCATGTTCAAACTCACTTATATTTTGATAGCCTGCCATTGTAGCAGCAGTAATCGATTAAACAACTGCGCCAGACACTTGTTGTCTTATATAGGCGTTGCCGACCGCTGCGCCGTATTCTGCCTATTTACATATGCCTGTATCTGCCTGTATTTGAATACGCGTGTCTATTCCAGTTTCTTTGGCGCCTCAGTGTTTTAGTTACAATAATTTTGTTCCGTAGAATAGGAATAGAATATCTACTAGGATAAGGAATAGAATATCTATTAGGGCAAGGAATAGAATATCTATTAGAATATCTATTAGGCTTCTACCAGGATGGTTCCTTAACAAGATGTGAGGGCCCTGTTTTTCGAGCAACACTTAATTGCAGTTTTAACACTTTATTGCAATACTACTTTTAAGCAGAATGATTTGCTCTCGTAAGAAGTGATACAGATTGTTACGGCAATTATTAAGAAGGCGGTACTCACAGCTGGATTAGGACAGCGCTTGTCTCTCTGTGGCCGGCCGCGGTGGTCTAGCGGTTCTAGGCGCTCAGTCCGGAACCGCGTGACTGCTACGGTCGCAGGTTAGAATCCTGCCTCGGGCATGGATGTGTGTGATGTCCTTAGGTTAGTTAGGTTTAAGTGGTTCTAAGCTCTAGGGGACTTATGACCACAGAAGTTGAGTCCCATAATGCTCAGAGCCATTTGAACCATTTTTTTTGTCTCTCTGTGTGAAAATGTGAGGCACTTAGTCACCAAGTAGAGCGGCCAAGTAGCTACATTTAGTTCTGAGTGCCCATCAGCTTTCAGACATTCAGCGTATGTGAGTTTAATCATGTGATATTATTTAAGTTGCTGTTTTCATCTGTGTTTCTGAGAAAACAGCACGCTATTGTGGTTGTACGGAGGAAGATACCACTAATGTATTGAAAGGTAATTATACATGGTACATGGCTTAAATGAATAAAAGAAACTGAAGCAAAGTATCTGACGCCTCCATGTAAAAACCATTGCAGCAGCGTTGCTGGAGAGACTAGTTGCCAAGCTGATATCACTAAATGTAGCTGTAATGCGTTCTAAAGTTTGTAACGAGCTGTAAGCACAGTCTACTCAATGTCTTTTGACCTCTGCAAAAGTATTGAAATTTCGTTTAATAACTTATTTGACTAGATGCAGCACGGTATCTAAGACGAATAACGAAAATAAATTCAGTCCTTTATCGAGAGAGAGCGTCATACTATAAGGTGCGGAAGAATAGGAGTTTTTCGCCAAATAGTTTTCTTAAAATCGGATAATAAATATTTCAGTAATAGTACTCATCGCCGCTTAACCGCGTCGCCGACAGCTGGTGAATTGCATCAGATGTGGAGTCGAAAAGTTATTACTGTAGTTTCCAACGATTGAGGATTTATTACAGCGATACCACTCACAGATTCATCCTTTCCTTGAGGTATTACAGTTATAAGCGTATGTAGGACACGAGGCTTATAGATGAGTAACTGTGAAACAACACTAAAATTTTGAGATGAATCCAAAGTGACAAGTCACTTTCGTCATGGGCTTCCAACTTCCTACTAAAAACCCAGGGAATCATTTCTAGAGGAGTTATAAAGCCAAAAACTTAAGGTGTTGGAGAAACTGTATTTATTTTGTATAGAGGACAGTGAAACACAGAGCGGCCCAGCGCTCAAGGAATACTTAGCACTGGGGAACCGGACCCTGCGGCAGCATAAGTATACAGGTAGCTTCCAGAATGCGGACTTCCAGAGAATTCAGTAGCACAGGGTGCAAAAAAGCCGCGCTCTTCAAGGAATGCAGCGAGCACGTTTGTAGCAATCAACGAGTTAAAGATGCCGTATGAATGTGTATGACGAGGAGCGAAGTGGGCGACTTTAGTCGTTGCTGACGATTTGCTGCAGAAAGTTGACGGAAACGTGAAAGAGAACAGATACTTCACGATTTCAATGTTATGTGATGAATTTCCTCAAGTATTAAGAAATGTGCTTCATGCAAGAGGCAACGAAAAGTGGGTGGCTTACGTTGCACCTGAATCGAAGCAGCAGTCCATGAAATGACGGCATTCAATATCAGCCAAGAACGATTCTGGTTAGTCAGTGCCACGATCACGACAAAAATGTCAAAACCACTGTGTTTTAGTTGTTGTGTAACCAAGTAGCAATCTGCTACGAGGATGGTATTTCATTAGCTGGTTGTAGGATTCTGTGATGGTTTTGACTGCAGGTTTCTGGAATTATAGGAGTCCCCTTGATCAATCACTACCCAAAGAAAGCAGCTACTAGAGTATCAGAGTATTTGGGGGGGGGGGGGATTTCACATTTCACATGGGGTTTTCTTAAGCTAGGAAGTAGCTAAATGTTCTCTGATGAAAATTCGCCAGTCAGTGCACAGAGAGCGAAAACAGACTGCGTGCAGAGTAAAGAAAAATTTTTGATAGTTAACTGTAGCAGCATTCGTAAAAAAGTTCCTGAATTTACAGTCCTCCAGGAAAGTTGTCGAGCTCTGATTGTTGTCGGAACCGAGAGCAGACTGAAACCCGAGGTAGAACGGTCTAAAACATTCAACGAGGCGTGGGAAGTAATGTCGACAATACAGATTAGACGCCACAGGAGCAG
Organism: Schistocerca gregaria; assembly: GCF_023897955.1. Classification (NCBI taxonomy): domain Eukaryota; kingdom Metazoa; phylum Arthropoda; class Insecta; order Orthoptera; family Acrididae; genus Schistocerca; species Schistocerca gregaria. The sequence continues at coordinate 512,415,730 of NC_064921.1, read as the reverse complement.
TAGTGTTCACAGCAGTAGACAAAAATATCGTGTCTCTCGAGGTCGATATTAAGTGTGGCTCTAAAGATATATGGACGCATGTAACATGTCCATATAAACTGAAGTGTTAAAGACGAATTAAATAGTACACCTGAAACAACGACTATCTTTAGAGGAATACTGAGAATCATACAATTCTCAGGCCCATTTTCACTTCCAGAAAATCTCAGGTGTAGCGAAGCATTAAGAGCAAGATAAGCTGACGACATTATTATTATGAAGATACTGAGCTACACCCACCAAACTGCAATAACTTGATTTTCAGCGAACATTAACATCACGAAGAGGCGAATGATTTTTATTTCTTTTAGTTACAACATTCTCATATTCCTATTGTTGCAGTTACAGCGCAACCTCCAACAAATGAACATTTCAGAAGAAGAAACTGAGTGCAGAAAACAGTTCAGAAGTGAAACCAAAACGAGAAATTTAACCATGTCAGAAAGAAAGAAATAACAAGGGAAAAATGGATAGACGAAGGAGAGAAAAAAACAGTGAAGTAACGAAATTGTGTTTGGAAGAAAAGAAGTCCGCAGGCTCTTCTAATGGGGCATATTCGAGAATATATCGGTCTGTGTGAATTTCTTCATTATGCAACGCAACTACAATAATACAGGCGTACTGAAATCTGGATGTATCTAGAAGTGACTGCTTTGTGGGTGTTCACAAATACTCGTTTCAGTACATTTATTTGCTAGAAGGGTAGTAATTATATATAAGTTTGCTCATAATTAGCTGAGGCTGAAGTGTTGTGTCCCGGTCAAGATTTTGATATTGCTAGGGGTCATATCCCTATCCGTCCTTTTCTTTTTCTTCTAAAATAAAATCGTTTTGTTACAGTGAGTTTGGGCCAACAAGGCCTGTAAGTGTGCTCGCTGGCGACCAATCCACCTCGTATCACGTTCTTGCATGGGATAGGAGTACGCTGGCTCGTGTGGCTGTGTTATAGCGCCCTGCGAATGTGATGTATCCACTCGTCTATCTGCACACCCATTGTCACAAGACTCTTGGTGTCAATCCTAAACGGGGTAGGCGGGAATAAATTAATGCACAATATTTTCGGCTTTACAAAACAGTTCAGTGAATTGAACAGACAGTCACATACTTCCTATTTCTCCCCCCTCTGCAGATACGTGCATCATATTGCAAGCATTGCGGTCGCTGCGTGACCATTTTCTCTGCCCTGCCCTTGCACGCGGAGGCAGCATGAATCAGCTCTCTCTCCTTACCCTCTCCCTCTTTCCCCACCTCAGAAGTCTGGCACAGCCATACTGGCGTAGAGCAGGACTGTTGGCTTATTGCAGCTTACCACAGCCAGCTATTCCATGACCCCGCACTACATTAGTGTTGTCGGCGGTGATGCCGCACTCGTCTCTTGATCGTAATCTGCCCCATTCACTTTCTAGCTGTGATATAACTAACTATACGGTTAGACTCTCATCCGATCTGGAATACGCATTCAACATAAGCTTAAACTCACTTTTGCTCTACTTGAGACAGTTACCATTCTGGATGCGGTGCCACAATAATTGGTTGGCGTTACCCAGCCACACTGCTGCCCATTTGCTGCAATCAAGATTAACTGATAGCTCATGAGAATGCATAAATCAGTCTAGAGTGTGTGCCAACAACAACACTACATGTTCACAGTAACACCTTCTGTTTCTGTCTCTACCTTCATTTCCGAGCTGTAACTTTGAGCAGTTACAGAAATCTTGTACGGGAAGGGCTACTGTGGGGGAGTGTAGAACTCGCCTACAGTTATCCCTGCGCCACAACTGGCGGGTGATTTTCATGAATAGACAGTACGTGCGTGTCAAAACTGCAGCATCATGCTTTGTATTTTTGTACTTCGTATTTTGTGTTTAGTACTTAAGGTTCAGTTACCTATTTGCTTCATTATTGTATATGTCGTTAAAAGTCCTCTGTCGTACAATCAGGCCACTGTAATGCCAGAGGAGGCCGTTACCTTTTATAAAACTTCACTTATCCCAGTCATACGTACTATTTGAAAAGTGGTATAACAGACACTTTTCATGCACATTTAATGTAATGGATGAGTACCAACTGTTGTAAAGCTTGTAAATGGATTATTTTATTGGCATTTTATCGGTGATACAGCTGTGTTTAGCTGTTACTGTATTTCGTATTTCTACATTATGTTAGAAGATCATATGAGTTCATTATATGTGTAATTGGCGTAGGTAACGAAACTGATTCGTTAGCCAAAAGACACTACACATGTGTTTGCTTAGAATCTGGAAACTAATGAATCACGTGTAGGTTTTATAATGTCACTGAAGGTCACTATAGAAGCCGTGCGGCCTTTTTCAGTAAAATTACTACAAGGATTTAAAAAAGCTGGTAGATCGGGAAATAACGGTCACTTGATTTTACAGGAACCTTTTCATTTTTCCATTACGCGTTCCAGTTGTTGCCTGACTTCAGATGATCTGCTAAAAATAGTAACAGAGTTTTTTTATAAGAGCCAAAGTCACATTACGGAAACTTCTTGAAGTGTACATATCATTGACAACAAAGTGACTATAAAGCTTCAAAAACCCTTGTCAATTGTGAATAAACACACCACGAAGAGACTCTTGTGACATCATTTGTACAGCTACAGCTCCACACAGGCAGAATCGCTAACGCTAGATAGTATAAAAGTATAGGTGCTAGTATACATTTCCACATAGATGTCTGATGCAAGCTATACGCTCACACCATCTTACATTAGCGAGCTTATCTGTGTGGAGCTGTAGTCACTATACTCAGTCGTCTACACGAAATATACAAGAGAGGTTACAAAGAGTCTCTTTATGAATATTATGTGTCTTCATGCTGCGTCTATTCACAATTGACAACAGTTCTGAGGCTTTGCATTCACTTGATTCTGCATGGTATGTACTCTTCAAGAAGTTTCTTTAATCTAAATTTGGCTCTGTTATACTCATAAATTTTACTTACTGCTCTCCTGTATCTGTTATACTTGTAACAAAAAAAGCTCTGTCACTATCTTTAGCACATCATCTGAAAATGAACAATACCTGAAATACGTAATGGAAAAATAAACAGTGTCCAGTAACATCAAGCAATTGTTACTTCGATACCAACCGGCTGTTTTAAACTGTTTGGATGATTTTAATGAAGGTTCTCATATTGATGCAGTTGTCTTCATCTACCTCATCAGTAATTTTGTAATGAAAACACTTTATTGTGTAAAAACATACAGTTCTGAAATAGCCACCTGCATCATTGTAAACATTTATGAGTCGTCCTCGAAGAATGAAAGAAATACATTCTATTGGGGCAAAAAGACAACGTATGTATTCTCAGTGTAATGGTAAGGATCAGATTTATGTACCTGCGCTCATATTGTTTTTAACCATTCTTTGTTAAATAATATAATATGTCCTTATTAATTAATTGAATATTTTTGTGATTTGTCCTGTTTAACTGTAGTGTAAATCTGTCCACTTCTTAAAAATATTAATAGTTATTTCTAGCTGGACCTGCTAATGACTACCCCATTCTAATCACAACATGTCTCACTAACTGTCGTACAATTGGGGCCTTTACAGCCATTTTCACTGCATTTCAGTAATGAACCATTCTACAGTTTCAAAATAATTGTAGAGGGCATCAAATATAAAGAAAAAAAGGCCTCACTGAGTTGCTCTGATTTGCAAAAGATTCTTTGACTCTAATCACTCTATAGTATTGTGATAGGATATCTGTTCCTGACTAAATAGCAAGTTAATCACATCTAACGGAAGACATACCATATTGTCAACACAATCTCTTCGAAAACTGTGTCACAATCGCCATGATGTCTTTGAGAACTCATGATGAAGGTAAATTAATCTTGACACTGGCTCTCATTTAAGTATCTGTTAAATTGTTTCCAATTTGCATTCATTCTCGATTTAGTTTGTTCATTGTAAATCAATATATCAACACCCTTACATTACTGGATAACTTATTGAAATGCAGATGTTATTAATGTGTGCAAATACACAAAATTCAGCATTGCAAAATATTATCATGCTGCTGTTTGTGTATCACACATTAACACATGCATGAATCAAATGTTTCATTTTTTGAAGCTTATGTGCAAGAAAGAAAGTAAATTTCATTTTGACCATTAAAAATTATATCGAACTGAAGTCTGTAATAATACACTCTTGTCACATCATTTATAGAATTCCTATCCTGCATAACCCACTGAATGTGGGATATCTGAATTGTGCTATAAATTAACATTATTTCAGTTTTATGTATTAATCTTTTAAATTATTTTACAAATGTAGATTTTTGTAACATGGAAATAAGGATTTCTTCCCAGTTTAATTAATTAGATATGAACAGGGTTTTCTGCGTACAAGTTTGAATGTTTGTAAAGCTCATACAAGAAAGTTCTTCCTAAAGTAAATCCCTTTGTTTCAACAAGTATTGTTTCCTAAAAAACAAGGTCACCCTGTTTTACGCCCGCCGCCCGAGGCATCCTCTTGTGCCTGCCATCCCAGTGTTGCAGACAAATAACACAACTGTCGTTCGTGATATCCGACTACTGTTAGGAGCGCTGCAGTCGGACCGTCCTGGAGCTCCATGGCCTGTGCAAACCAGCTATCTGTGGCTTCGCCACCTCAGGATAACAGCGGCGACGATTCCGGCCAGACGTCCCAAATTTAAAGCAAATTATTTGTAATACCTATATTTTTGCAGTACTGAATGTAAATTTCGTCTTGATACATTTAAGTATTTGTAACCCTTGCCAGTAATCCCCCCACCACTCATCGTTACGTTGAATATATCTTAATACTTGCCCTCTACCCAGTTTTTAAGCACTCCGCGGTAGCGTGTAATAAAACTTAGAATATGAAGAATGAAGATTTGTGCAGACCACCGTCCACATAGAGAATTAACCAGGTGTAATTGGTTGAGGGGTCATTGAAAATTTAAAATTTTGTGTCACATGTAGTTGTGCATTACACTCTCGCTACACTTTCCATGGCCCATGTGCCATAGTCGGACTGTGTTTGAGACTATAAGTGGTTAGTTCCATTTAGGGTTGATGGCAGGTCACAGTTTGGCTGTCCGCCTCAGTGGCAACCAACACGATGCATGTGAGAAGTGTCACTTGTAGCGTCGGAAGACGCAAGCAACATATTAACATATCATTTCCGACTTCGTATTTCAAAACTCCTATGGAGGCCCACATCCTTAGTATCTTACTAATTTCTCGTTACTCGGCCCCCACATACTGGTACAATACTCATAGGTGTAGATCTTGCTAAAGTGTCTTCAATGTTTTGTGAGTTAGTCGCTGTCAGGTGTTAATTTATGACTTGGCGAATGGAAGGGACTTATATTTATTCTTGCTGGTCGACCAGTCGGGAACTGTAATTATTTCAGGTAGCCACAACTATTTCAAGGTGATATTAAGAGTGTACGAGGTTCACGAATCACTCCGTTGTTGTTTTAAGCTCACTTGGTGCAAGGCTTAACTGTTAATACCTTTTAAGACTCATCATACTCACCCAATGGAAAGTGTTAATGAAATTTTATTAAATAAACTTTCGGTTTTGTTACACGCAATTTGTCTCGCATTCATAATTTCTAGTAGCTGTCGCTTTACTATTTCTCTATCGTGCATCTTCAGAAAACTGGATAGAGTTGATTTATTAGTTGAACTGAAACTCACACTTGTCACTAACTTCCTATGAAATGTAGCTCTATTAACAACAGCGTATATTCCGTTTCAGCCATATTTAAGTCAATAGTTTCTTTATGTTATTAACCTGAGTAGTCGTTTTACAAAAGGAGATCACGAAATTAATGTATTAAAAAGAACCTTCACTGCATTCTGTAGCATCAGCTTTGAGGTAAGACCCCCTGGCACAAGTTCGAGAAATTTATGGAAACATAGGATATAGAAGTTAGGAAAATTTGACACTTTTGCTTTCTGATAGTTGATGTCAACGATAAGAACAGGAATAAACACTTTTATTAGATTTTAAAAAGGTATACGACTGACAGTCAGATATTATGAATTATTCATTGTCGAATGTAGGTGCGCAATCATACTATTCGTAGTTATTGTTCATTCGAAACATTTTTCTCACAGAAAAGTCCTGCCCTTAAATTCTACTACATGCACGATACTGCTACTTGCATACACAACGAATCTTACGATGGTCAAAAAGTTTTCACTAATAAATTAAATTATGTTTTAAATGACATCATATTCGCCATCGACTGTACTATTTATTACAATTCCTTTAATATCGCTTTAAAACTTCAGTAATTTTCAAGCAGTTAGGGTGCCGAAAGCACAGCAGCCGTCAACATTAATGAAATGGATATAAAGTATGTAATCTATATTGTTCATGTGAGAGTTCTCCACATACACCATCGGTATGCAACATATGGGAATAAATCTTGTGGTTTCTACACGTGCCAGTAACGTACACAAGGACGCTGGAACATATCATTCCGCTATTCAAGTGCTTATTGACTCACCCTTGTATATCTCTCAGTCGTGGTTGAGAGGGAACGCTTTTGGGTTGTTTGTTATCACAGCTAGTATCTCTAACTGAAGCTTCAATTTCTTCCGATTAGGTATTACATTTTGTAGGTCACAGTGATGAACTGAGAGAATACAAACGGAGGGATACCAGTGGGCCACATGGATATGAAGAACTTAATTACTTACAAACGCTGTTCAATATTATGGAGGACCTAATTATCTTTGTACCACAGTTCATTTAGTAGATGCAGTCCTATCTTGGTCATTAATTCACTCAGAGACTGTTTTTGTTTCTAAAAGTGGTTGCTATGCAACACTGTGTGCCTACAGCAAATACATAGTTCTCAATCATCACACTGTTCGAGATATGTGCTGAAACTGTTGAATTTGACCTTAGTTAGTCCAGAGGATTTTACTGTTTCATCACGTACATGTAAGACGTCTGTGTCGGTGTAAGTGTTGTTTCTCACATAAGAAAACGTCATTGTTTGGAACTAAAATGGAAAAGGTAAAATTTCACTTTTGCTCAACTGCAGTTTATAAGTTCTGGCTGATTTTAGGAATTGCCCCTAGCTCTTCTAATTTGGATCAGTCTAGCAGCAAGAAATACCGGAGGAGGTTAGGAAAATACTTGAGCGTATCATTGCTATGGTTTCTAGTCACCATCACTTGTAGCTTCCTGGACATTTATTTCACACATCAACATGTTTCCTACGACACCCCAAAAATAATAGTATTTACCGATGTAATATTGAAAATGATCTATCATGTCACATTGTGCTGTGTTTTCTTCACCTGTTCTATTACTGGACTAAAGCATATTAATAATTTCCTATTGTCATTGAATCTTGTTGATGAAATGCTGGCTCAAAGTCTAATTTGCCCTTCAAATAAGTTAGGTGCTCTTTTGGTTACAATTATTTCAATAATTTCAGTGACTGCTAATGTTTCATTAGTGATAATGCCTGTTGATGGGTTTCGAAGCTTGAGCGTAATAGAACTACTGATTTTTGTTTATTTCACACTTTGTGATGTGGCACTGATGCAGCAGTTTGTAGTGCCAGTGTTGGAGCTGTGGTCGCGCTTCCGGACGCTGAACGCTCAGCTGGTGGACTGTCTGTCCTGCCTGGGAGAGCCCCGGCTGTCTCAGCTGCTGCTGGGCTGGCAGAAGAAGCGGCGGTGCGACAACCTGAGCGGCAGGCTGCGACGGCTGCAGCACGCCCACCTGGTGCTGCAGCGCGCTGCAGAGCTGCTGCAGGAGCACGTGTCACCTGCAGTCACCTTCCATGTGGTGTACAGCGTCCTGGGGACCATCTACAGTATCTATGAACTGCTCGTAGTGCTAATGGTACAGAAGAAGGTGGAGAGCCTACTTATGTATCCATCCCTAAGTTTTTGTTCATACTGGTTAGTACATCATGTCTTCAACCTACTGCTGATGACTTTGTCGTGCTCCATCCTGGAAGATCAAGAGGCGCAAACTGCAGCTGTGCTATGCAGGTCAGTGGGAATGGCAGAATCGGCGCCTCTGGCAGAGGCCTTCCTCTTGCAGATAAAGCATGGGCCATCAATAAGATTCACTGCATCTGGATTGCTGCCAATTAACAAAAGTCTGCTAGTGTCAGCTGTTTCTGCTGTTGCCACCTACCTCGTTGTTCTTGGGCAACTTACTCAATAAGATAATTCTTTTGTGTCTCCACAATCAGAAAACTTACACACACAAATATACCTAATGTTCTTAACCTCCCGCCCACATCGATGGTATTAGTCAGAACATTAAAATGAAATGGCATGGGAATAATTTTTGTCCAACATTCGCCTGAAGAGAAGGAGGAAAAAAATTCCACGGCTCGACAAAGGTATGGATGTTAAGAAACTTCTAAAATCAGTCCAGTGTCTTGAACAGGTGCCTCTCTGTATTTCTTAGCCGTACATAACTTGTGAAATAGACATTTCAGACCAAAATATTTAATACTTTAATCGAAACATAAAACAAAATACAAACAAGTTTTCTAGACATAGCTATTCACAAATATCAATACCCAAGAATTCCTGTTAATGCATTTCCTGTGTATACTTTGTTTTAACTAGTGATTGCAGGTTTTTCTTTGATGTCATCTCATATGATATATGTACATTAAAGTAATGTGCAAGATAAAATTCACACAATCTAGGAAAAGTAGTTACTTAAATTCTTGTTGAAACCGACATTTGTCACTTTGAACATGTGTCTAAGGTATATAGGGTACAGTGTTGCAAAGACAGGCGAACAGTTTCTATTTGTATCTTTTCCTGCTGGATATAACAAGGTTCTTCATTTAAAAACTGCCTGATTATTTTTTACCTTCACAACATGAGTAGAGCTATTTTTCAGGCTGCTAATGTTAACTGCGCTATCCCTGTGGCCGACATTAACACCTTTCACAACATATTACCGCATTCATCATCCGCTGTACGTCACATGCTCCTGTCATCTTACTTAGTGTTTAGCCTTCACTTCTGAAAAATTTTTACATCAGCTTGGAAAATATTTGCTGCACACAGGAAAATTTCATACAAATATGGATTTACTAAATGTATAAAAACTGTCAGCTATGACTCCTCTTCATGTCTCTTCTACATCATCAAGTGAAAATTTAAATTCTTGGCTCAGCATCATTGCACTCAGAAAAAAACATTGAATTTACCTCTGTAATTACAATCAAATAAATTGATAAAATAAAACTCTTTGTGAAATGCATCTACATATCAAAGTTTTGTCTCTGTGCAGCCGGCTGAGGTGGATGAGTGGTTCTAGGCGCTACAGTCTGGGACCGCGTGACCACTACGGTCGCAGGTTCGAGTCCTACCTCGGGCACGAATGTATCTGGTGTCCTTAGGTTAGTTAAGTTTTAGTAGTTCTAAGTTCTAGGAGACTAATGACCTTCGAAGTTAAGACCCAGAGTTCTCAGAGCCATTTGAACCATTTTTTTTATCTTTGCGCTAATAATTACTACACAAGCTCAACTGTTGACCTATACATCTTTTCCTCAAAAGTGTTTCTCCTGGGAAAGCAAGTTGTAGTCATAATAAGAAAAACTAACAGTGCATATAGAGTTGTGATTATGTGAAATGTCGCAGTTTGAAACTACCAGTGGAACTGGTTCTTACTTTGTCGCTTTTGTTCTAATAAAGCTACTCTTAAATAGTAAGTTTTTGTGTAGTACTGAGTTGCTGAACTCTGCCGCAGCTAACTGATAATTCTCATGAAAGTTTCCCATGTAAAGGAGACACAATTCCTGCAGGCTATAGCTGACACCCTGTTCCATTCTTTACACAATATTAAGCTTTGTAGAGTGAATCAAAACCTTATGCTCATATTGTATAATAATAATAATAATAATAATAATAATAACAATAAACATTATTGTTGTTATTATTACTATTACTTTACTATTATGATTGCTAATTATTGGTGCTCCTTAATGTCACTGTTTTAATTGTGGTTGTTGTTTTCATTTCTAACATTAAACTCTAATGTTTTCATAAATGAGTTTTTTTTAATCTTTTGTATGTAATTGGCAAGTTGTATGACCATGAATAATTGATTTCTTCATGCTTAATATTAAAAATAAATAAATAATAAAAAACAGATTATATAATTTCCACTTGTTACCCTTACCCATTGCACTAATGTAAGATGTAATAGGTCACAATGATTTTTTCCTCTATTAAATGTGGTTCACCTTATTGCTGTAGACTTACGCTAAAAAGTTGTACTTCACATCGTACTGCAAATATTTTCAATTATTTCAGTACGAAAATGACTTGTCTTCCTATATGCACTTATCATCATATTGCTTGATACTTGAAGCCAGAAGAAAATAACGTAAAGTCTTTCTCATTATCATAGGTCAGTATTCTAGGTTGTCTTTGTTACTGACTGTTGGTAATTGTGGAAAGTAGTGCAGTCATTGTGTAATGGCAGCACACAGTAGTCACAGACAAACTGTGATCCCATCAGTCATCACTAAAGCTGCACTTAGATACATCTCTCAGTGGTTTCAGATACTTGGTACACTGAACTGCCTGTCAATATCATCTGACAGCTGAACAGTGCAATGAAATACCTTACTATTGGCCTTACAGTTTCGCATAGAGTAGCAGAATTTAGGAGTGACATCAAATAACGTTCCTGAAATATGTTGCTCAAGTGAGCTAGAATGTACGGTAGGACACAGTTTCTAGAAAAAGTTTAAAAATACTGTTTGCCAAATAAACTTCACTCGGTATGATATTCAAGATAAGATTAATACTGAAATAATAGAGAAGAAGAATATCGTTCCATTATCTCGAGGATTGCGCATGCGTAAAACAGACAAACCTTGGTATTTGGAGAGTGCATCAAACATGGTGAAAGTGAAATAATGCAAACAAGAAAGTAACAAAACAGTAGTAAAAGGTATTAAAAGGACATAAAAGAAACAACTTACATAAACATATGGCGTCTGATTGGGAACAGAAAGTTGAAAGTATGTATCACGAAACTGTAACGATTGCTGATTTATTTTATCATAACTGACTCGCTATGAGTCAATAAATACTGCATCAGATTGACTACATTGACTCTTGCATTTCGTGATGTCATGTCACATGACCCATGTGTTTGGATTCCATACTCACTGGTATGAAGGAAGTCATTCCGTTAGAGATACCATATTACGTTTAAGTTAATAATACATACAAAAATTCTACAAGTAGACGGCATAGATTTGTTGATGATTTCTGCTACCATTTTTGTTCACAAAACACAGAATATTCCCTATACTGAATTACTTACCTTCATTTGCAAACCACTGCCATGAACTTAGTCATGAACGCTGTGCATGGGCAGGCTTGAACTTCTGACATAGGATACTTGCATAACCTGATATATGGAGATCTGTACATTCCCTGCTGTCGAGAAAATATGGCCGCTTCTTGACGAAGAGCTCGCTGTTTCCCAGTCAGGTAATAGTGTTAAAACAGAGACGTTTAGAAGTGTGTTGTACTCATCATCTTCCGGCGAAGTGTCGATATATTGCCAAGTCGTGGTATCTATACTAACGGCAACGGCATCCCCCCCTCCCCTGCCCGCCTAACTAATGGTTATTGCATGTTGTCGGACCGGGTAGGAGAGAGGTGAGGTTGCAGTGGTAGGGGTGGCAGGTGCGCCGTTCGCATCTCTGTCTGTACATTCCAAATGGGTCTTGCATGCTGCACGGCACTGGGCGCGCTCTCGACTTGCAGCCGCTGATGATGGATTCCATGACCACTCAGTTCGTATCCTTCATGCCTTATTGACCAGATTCTCGTGTATCTTTTTTTTAAATCCTTTACTATGTTATCCCAGTAGCCAGTTGCTCAGTAAAGCACCTCGTCTTGTCCAAGTCAGAGGTGTGGTCTTCCTTGCTGCTATGCTCCACTGTCGATGTTTCCTCTGGTGGGCTCCTCGCAGCGGTCCGCGCTACACACGCATCGCGGACCTTCACCGGGAATACCGGCTAGATACCATCTTGCAGGTATTCCAAAAACTCTCCACACGACTGTACAATAACACGAGACACTCGCGCAACCCGTTTATTCTTTCTCTGGGTAACTACGACCACAACCATAGATGGAAGCATAACAGACCAAAGACATTACTGGCTAGGAACTAAACATCTATGGTCCATAGAACGCTAACACGACAGTGCTGGCGAGCCCCTAAAACACAGTTATTACTGGAAACCCAGATGTGCGACCAGCCGAAAATCAGGCAACCGCAGGGAAACCGTACTGTACACAGCACGCAAACCAGCCACACACACCCCCTACACCGTCTGTGAGACGATCTATGACCGATCGCCCACTAATCTACAACGACCATGAACTGTTGCAGGGATGCAGCAACTGCAGCAAGCGCCGCAACATGCTCCAACAACGACAAAGGTAACGATGCACGATACCTCGAACTAACACAACCACACCTTGCATGCACTGTCGCAGATAGCAAGCCGCTACTGCCCTTACTACCCGTCCTACTGTCGCAGAGGTTTTTTTCCCTTGGCTCTTGCCTTGGCACTTTTTGGTCCTCTGCCCTTACAACCGCTACTCTTCAATTGTTTTCGACCACTTCTATCTCCTGATGGACCATGTTAATGAGTACTCTTACCCAGAGGCATGGACAACATCACAGCCCGCATCCTGTGACGCCTGATTCAAAAAACAAACATGTTTACGGAGGTGACAGTAGAACTTTTGGTTTGGTCACCACGTTGGTGTGGGCGTGGAGGGGCCCCATCGTATGTTTAAATCCTCGCAGCGGTTCGAAATATGGGCTGCGTTTGCCGAATCTATTGGTGGCGACACTCGCAAGCGATGCTTTATATCCCATGTACGTTTAGTTGGTGAGTCTTTTGTCTTTCCAAGGTACTCTTTCGTCTTAGGCGGTGGTCAGAAGACGATTTTTACGTTGGATTTTTCTAGTAGCTTCGCAGTTTTGATTGAGAGCGCTCCAAAGCACACAAGGAAAGAGATTCTCTTGTCTTCTTCCTCCTCTTTCTGCATTAAGCATTTTTTCTCTTCTTGAATGCCCTTTTAACATTTTAACTGTACGCATTCTGCAGAAAACTTCCTTCAGGTGTTTTAGCTCGGATGGGAGATTTTCTTTATCGCAGATGATCCGCGTCCTGCGGTGGTTAGTATTGTCTGGCGTTGTGCAGTACGGTGGCAAATCTTTGCATGCAGGTACAGGTCTGTGTACCATTTGTCTTATTCTTTATTAGTATATTCAGGAAATGGACTCATTTATTCTCCTGTTTTTCAATAGTGAATGCAATGTTTTGATGGATGCTGTTAACGTGGCCCAGAAACTCATCCAGCGCCTGTCTGCAATGCCCCATTACCACAAAAGTATCATCAACGTAGCGGAAGGAGTGTTTTGGCATTTAGGTGCAGTGAAGTACAGACTAGTAGGGCGTTCTAGAAGAGTTAAGATGCTCAATCTAGGGAGAGGAGGAACATGACAACGGACTCGCTTTCCTTTCGTACTAGGGGCCACTCTCAGCCAAAAGGGTACCTCAGCTCTGTGAAAGACCCACTAAAATTGAAAGTGCCTGGGATTTACAGCATCAGCTGCGGTTTGGGCCACTAATACACTGGACAAAAGCAGCGCTTGTATGTGGAAACTTTGCGAGGTGCGCATCAGCCGTGCACGTCTGAGACACCCAGAGAAATCAGAAGATATCAGAACACATCATCAAGGAAGACCAAACGCTGACTTTCAGAACACCAAAGCGCTATGCCGATCAACCCGCTACTGGGACAGTTCAATTCATTGAAATAGTGAGTCACGAGAATCTGGTCAGTAGTAACGAAGGGTACAAATTGAGTGTGACATGGAATCTCGCGTTAACGGGAATACGAAGAGGCCACGCCCAATGCCGCACATTCGGAATGCGCAGTCAGAGCTGCAAACAGCGCACTCTCGCTACCCCACCGCTCCAACCTCGCACCCAGCCGAACAACACACAGTCACTAGTATGTGGGAGGAGGGGGACACTCGCCGGTATAAACATTATGACTTTTGCAATATCTCGACACTTCATCAGCAGATGATGAGTATGTCACACTTGGAAACGTCGCGTTATTTTAATATTCCAGTCCGTCTGGAAACACAACAGCCTTTCATCACTACTGTACGCCAGGAGAGACATTCACACAAGGTCGTCTCTGTCGAAACACCTCCACCACACGCTATAAGCACTCCATAACCTTTCCCGACGTATCCTTACTGGTACCTCGGCTCGTCTCACTTTCATATATGACAATATTTTTATTACCACCTGTGGCGTCGCAACTAGTGCGAGCGCACAGTTTTCTATCAAATATTTACTGTGAAATGTAGACAGACTGTAAAGTAGCCATCAGATTAGCATATGTGCTGTAGCGGGCAGATTACCGGTGTCCGTTCGTCTGACGTCACGACCATATGGCATGTCTGTACCGTGAGAATGTAAGACCTGTGCGCTAACTAGCCGCGTGTATAACGTGGAACTTTCATCTTTAATAACTTCTAACTGAGGAACCTGAGGAAATTAAAAGTTAATATACTAGTTTCTGTTATGAATAAAAATAAGTCATCCAAATTTGAGCTTTGAAACCTGCATATTTTGGAAATTAGAAAAATCTTACAGAAAACGCAAATTTCTACAATTTTCGAGTCTAAATAAATACCATTATGTATAGATCACCTTCAGTGACCATTCAACTATGAAACAAAATCACCTTCCGTGCTTTTGTATTTATTTTGAGAATTTTACTTTTAGAAATTCACCTATAACTTTGTTAAAACCATAAATGTTTTAATTTTTGTGAACAGTTATTTTATATGAGTAGGTGAGAGTGAATGAGTGTGCCTGAGTGAATGAAAGAGGGACATTCGCCATTCTTTGCAAGTGTATAAAATCTAGGTTGGAACTCGCAAGTGTTCAGACGATGTAACCGTGGGAACAGAGTCGCCAGTGGTTCCCCATCTTAGTGAATGTCGGATGTCCAAGAGTGTATGGTATTGTACAAGCAGCCAGAACGTTCGCGAGTATTTAAATAATTTCTGGAAATAAAGTAAAGTCTAGTTTTCCTTTCGGTTTGTTAAATTATACAGTAAATTTTGTGTAACAAGAAATCATGACGTAAATGATTCAGAAGTCATGACTGGTGCGTGCTAGATTTTGGCGCGAGGCGCACCCAAAGAGTTAATTCTGATTGGCTGTGTGATGTGTGAGCCAATGAGATGCGAGGACGGTTAGCAGACTAGGAGAGTGAGTCGCGAGTGGAGGAGGAGTCGCGAAGGAACTGTGATCGAGAAGAGACATGCTTGATGTGTCCTCGCGAATAATGTGTAAAATGAAGTCATAAAACGGCTTCATCGGTTCGGTACTGTGCGATTTGAGACTGGAAGAGTCCAGTAACGCGTAGTGTGAGTTTGAGCGAGTTGTGACTTTTCGTTCCGCGAAAGACGCGAGTAACTTTAATAATTAAAAGCGTGGCGGTACTTCGTAAACTTTTACTAAGTGCTTATGGCGAGCATTAACGTTAAAAAACGAACTATTATTGAACATCGACTGCAAACGTGTATGTTAGAAAATCGTCTGTGTTGCAGTTAAGTAAATTCCGTAACTTTGAAAGCTAATTCTGGCGGGGTTTGAGTGTGGATAGAATTGTGAACTGAACTTTCTTCAAACGTAGATTAGCGGGCTGATGATCAGGCTTAAAGACAATAAAGAGCTTAAATAGAATTACCAACTTCGCGTTCTCGTTTGAGTAAACAATTACTACCATTCCAATAACTCAATTTATTTAGGAAGATTGCTCATAGATTGTATTTCAGCAAACATGTATCGCGGCCTCCGGTGAGCGGCTATTAAATTGCAGTTTCTTCAACACTGCTTTTCTGCAATTTTTCCAGTAGCTGCTATCAGGAGAGGCGAGTGCAGCAACTACCTAAGAAACGAGGTAGGTGGATTTTCTTTCAGGGAAAGGAAACTGCGCGATAAGAGCCTGACCCGTCGCACACCAAGTTCTGTGTAATAAGAAACCAACATCCCATTTCCTAATAACTATCATCGAAGCAAAACGTTATCACATTGAAAAGGAAACACTTTCGCGATATTACGCAAATATGGTGTAATATTTGCAGAACACCATCATTCCTTTTCCGAATTATTGCCATGAGCTGTCAAGCAACCTTGATTAATTCAGCTACTGTAAAAAAAAGTATCATGCTGATAGCTGGCATTATCTCGTCTTTCGTGAAAAAATATGGCACAGCATAATCCTTACACATGTGGCACACACACCAGAGAACTTATCAATGCATCAAGGGGGAAATATAACTAAAAAAAAGACTTAATTAGAAACTGCCTCACGAAACTGGAGTTTCAATTAGTAAAACCTTATTTTTACACTAGCATTGTCTGGTCCTCCCTTTTGTTTTAATTCTTTGTGGTTAAAGTAATCACAGTGAGAATTCTCCCTTATGTGTTACTGTGGCATACATTGTAAATTAAAGGAATAAAGTTTCAAGAGTATAGATACAGCGTTAGAAGGTAATAAACTACTTTATGACTGTTATTTTGTTGGGATAAGCGATGGACTACGGAGGAGGCACGAGATAAGGAATCAAAGATAAGGAATCTGGCTCAGTTCGGAGAGTATGAAGGATCGCTACTACGACGTCCAAAAGACGTGTAACTGGTCTAAGAATGAAAAGACTGTGTGTAAGGTGGTGTGGTCTTCATTTCTTACATATTCCGACCTCACCATCGTATTCTGCGTATCAAGATGCTGCCTGAGGAAAGGGATAATGGCCTGCGTGTTCACCTTAAAAGCAAAACCAGCTGTATTGTTGGGAGATCCCCAGCACACGCATTTTTTGACAGACCTAGTGCACAGTTTCAGTGTTCCCACAAGTGAACAATAAACGCCTAACGCAGATGCTATATATCTCTAGATTGGTCGGCTTAGCCATTCTCCCGTTTCTAAGAGTAAAACTGATTGCTGGACTATTTCTGACGCAACGAGCCGAAGGAGTGAGGGAAAGACAGCGGATGATTTACCCTTTCGCTTTTGCGTGGGGAGAAAGTGTTCCTGTGACGCTCTTGTAACGGTAACACGTAGCAGAAGTGAGTGCGCTCGTGCATGTAAGCAGAGAGCGAGGAACAAAGTTTACAGGTATAGTAATCACACCTAACAAACGAGAATTAACTGATGAAATTGTCAATAATGTCTTTCAGAAAATTACTGAGTGGTTCCTTGTAAACGGACTCTCACTGAATTTTGATAAGACAGAGTACATACAGTTCCGTACAGTAAATGGTATGACGCCATTAATAAATATAGACCTTAATCAGAAGCATATAGCTAAGGTAGAATATTCAAAAATTTAGGTGTGTCCATTTATGAGAGATTAAATTGGAAGAAACACATTTATGATCGGCTGAAACGTTTGAGTTCAGCTACTTATGCATAAGGGTCATTGCAAATTTTGGTGATAAACATCTTAGTAAATTAGCTTACTACGCCTATTTTCAGTCACTGCTTGCATATGGCATCATATTTTGGGGTAATTCATCACTGAGGAATAAAGTATTTATTGCGCAAAAGCGTGTAATCAGAATAGTAGCTGGAGTCCACCCAAGATCATCCTGCAGACATTTATTTAAGGATCTAGGGATATTCACAGTAGCTTCTCAGTATATATACTCTCTTATCAAATTTGTTATTAACAACCAAACCCAATTCAAAAGTAATAGCAGTGTGCATAACTACAATACTAGGAGAAAGGATGATCTTCACTATTCAAGATTAAATCTAACTTTAGCACAGAAAGGGGTGATTTATACTGCCACTAAAGTCTTTGGTCACTTACCAAATAGTATCAAAAGTCTGACAGATAACCAACAAGTATTTAAGAATAAATTAAAAGAATTTCTGAATGACAACTCCTTTACTCCATAGAGGAATTTTTAGATGTAAGTTAAGAAAAAAAGAAAAAGAAAAAAAATTATTAAAAAATTAAAAAAACAAAAACTAAAAAAGTTGTTATATTAACTTAATTATGTCATGTATTGGAAAATTTGACTCGTTCCACATCATTACGAAATATCGTAATCATGATCCATGGAACTAGTATTAATCTGATCTAATCTAATCTAAAGTTTCTACTCAGTACTGCACTGAGAGAGCACCTCTGTCGCTAGTGAATTGGAGTGATACTCTATATTGATTCGCTCGCGATTAAGCGTTTGTTCGCTGTGTTGGTCGCGACACTTAATGTGTGGTGTGAACACAGACCTAGTTAGAGCCTGCGACCGAACATTGAGTGGCATCGCCGGTGACTGGTTATCTGATCAGTGTACCACGCCAATAGTTAGACTGGGGTCAGATAGGAGTCCTTGACTTCATCAAAGCATAATGAGAGTTCGATTGGCGAAGGGCAATCCAGATAGAAAGAGATAGTTTTGTTATTTTTCAGCAGCGAACGACGCAGGGAGCAGTCATTGCAGCTCACGGTATTGTGCGCTAGAGCGTATACGAACCCCATTTTCCTCCATTAGAAATAACATACTTCATCCACGTCAGTCCATTACATTCCTAATGCGAAAGCCTCGCCGAGTAAATAACATTCGTAAAGAAAAGGGATAAAAGAGCTTTCCCACACTTTGTACATAAAAGTCATTAACAGGATTCCTATCCATGAGAGGTAACCTCCTATTCCGAAAAGAACTCGGAAATTTGTGTATCAGTTTACAAATAAAAGTTTCATTTGATTTTCTTAAATTTTGCAATAAATAATATTTTCCGTTTGTTTAATGTTTTTCTTACACTAACTAGCAATACACCAGTACCCAAGTATTCCACTAGTTACGTAAGAAAATAGAATATTTTTGTGTCTTTTCCTTACAGTGGACGACTCCAGAAGACATTCATTGCTGAAAGTTTTTCAGGCGTTTCTTTTTGGCATGTTAGGAGCGTCTGTCTGAGTTCTGTAGTAGTGTGGGGTGGAAATAGCTTCTTGCAGTAGCCAAAGGGTACTTGTCAGATCAATCCGTTGTGCAACTCGTCAACATAACACCCACACACTGACACAAGTAGTATTTAATCAGGTAGGAAACAGCTTTTGGTGATATGACGGTTTCGACAAAACCATTTTGTCTGGGTTTCTTAACGTACTATATCTTAATGCTGCGAGTACCTGTTTAAAACAGTGCATACAGTGACGGATAACAGTTTGCAGAACACAGGTACCTATTTGATAGCGGCTCATAATGTCGGTAAGTCGTTGTTTAAACCGTCGCAGAACCACGCACCATACCCTGATTGCTAAGCTGCTCTCATAGTTTCATCACGGGAAGGATTGCGTGTTATGATGATCTAGGGCCTTTGAGACAGGTCAAAATCATGATGAGGACCACCTATTCCTGGAATCTGTTCAAATGCAGCCAGCTGACCGTACAGTATCCATTTTGTTCTACTGATAATACGTAAGTGCAGCGTCATTTCGAGGATTGTTCTGTCTACATTTCCAGAAAGAAAAGTAAACCGGAAGAAAGATGACGTCGATTTTGATCCGACGGCGACATTTGCCATATTTGGAATAGTGGGTGGTCTGATAATGGTTACAACTTCGCCCACCAACAGGTAATGTAGTGGCATACTTACCAGAGTCTATCCTTTAATAGGGAACGCTCACAACCAGAAGGCTCAGTGTGATGCAGACGGTTGAAGCAAACAGGCAACCATACCACTCATGCTTCCTACAGAAACTGGAACAGGTTTGAAATGGCTCAAATTGTGCCCTTCCGAGTAGCGCGATGTTCCTTTCGGGGAACTGCCACACTAGTAGGACGTATGGTGTCAGTTGTGCAAAGATGTTGGTCGCAGTGGTCACGTGATAATTTAAGCATCCATAGAAGAAATTCTGAACGTTCGTGCAACACGGATGCCTTTGGGGACGAGTGGCAGATCATACAGCTACCACAGCACAAGTAGGAGGGCTTGTCAGCCCAGACATGTCAACACTAGCTCTTGAGAATCGGTTACTAACAGCGAGACTATGAGCATGCACACCTCTAGCCCATCTTCCAGTCACGCCACGGCATCGACGCGCACAGCTCGGCTGGTGCCGTCAGAGGAATTCTTGGAATATGGAACAACGCGCCTTGGTCTTCAGTGAGGAAAGCAGATTTTGCGTGCATTCAAGTGACTGTCGATTGCGCGTACGATGTAGACCTCCTGAGTGCCATCTCACAGAGTGTATTCGTAGATGACACATCTTCCCCACCGAAGCCCTTATTGTCTGGAGCCCGATAAGCTACAACTCTCGTACGCCTTTGGTGTTTCTGAAGGGGACACCAGCCAGAGCACGATACGTGCACAATGTTATTAGCGCCATTCTTTTACCGTTCTTGCAACAGGAAGGTCATGTGTTGCTACAACAGGATAATCCTCGCCCATGCACTGTCAAATGTGCAGCAACTCCCTTGCCCAGCAAGATCTCCTGACATGGCTGTAGTCCTGCACAAGTGGCACGAGACGTCCGTCAGTCGTGCAACTCGTCAACCAGCAACTCTTACACTACTACGTGAATAGGTCGAGCAGCCGTGGCATAACCTATACCAAGACAGTATTCGCCGTTTGTACCATCGACTGAATGCCAGAGTCAGCGCCTGCATTGCCGGCTGTGGAAGCTACACCACGTACTAATACGGATGTTTCAGCATGGGTCGATACCTGGCACTTCAAAAACGATTGTGCTGTTAGTCGATAAATGCAACAATTTCAGGTACTCCATTTGCACTGTTGCAACAATAAATGTTGAATGAAGTGAAAACCTTCAAAGGATGTACTAATTTTTTCTAGCCCTGTATCAGACGGATCCAGAGTGTGAAATGATCACTGGAAAGAAGATCTTCAATAACTTCTCACTGAGCAGGATCTATGAGGTCTGGAGAGTACAGCCGGCCGGTGCGGCCGAGCGGTTCTGGGCGCTACAGTCTGGAGTCGCGCGACTGCTACGGTCGCAGGTTCGAATCCTGCCTCGGGCATGGATGTGTGTGATGTCCCTAGCTTAGTTAGGTTTCAGTAGTTCTAAGTTCCAGGGGACTGATGACCTCAGAATTAAGTCCCACAGTGCTCAGAGCCATTTGAACCATTTTCTTTTTTTCTTTTTTTTTTAGGGTACAGAGAGAGGTCTATGGTTGATGATGACTTAGTAATAGCGTTAAAATGTGTGGCAATGCGCCAATGTTGAGGATACACAACTCCAGAGATACTGTGGAGCTCTATAAAACTCGACTACTGCAGTATGTATATTGTGAACCCCACTGCACATGATGGGCACTGACGTTTGCAAGCAGGAGAAATGCCCGAGATGTTTGTTCTACAAGGTCTTTGAGAACCTCAGAATCTATTACGTCTCGTGGTTCTAACTACAGAGAGTATACAGTGGTGATTTTGGCCCATAAGAACTGCAACGTCTTGGCGGTCAGTAACTAGATATGTAGCATAGGGGTACTGTGTGCTAAATACAGAGTTACTCTGTTATTGGTCCTTTTCCCAGCCATGTCATTCTCGCAGCCCGTTAACGCAGGAATGTCAGTCAATCTAAATTTGTTTCTTGCAAAGATAACTACAGGGGCCTTCCTTGCGCTACTACTTCCAGTTTCTCTGCATGCGTCACGAACCCAGTCACGTTTGTTTTCAATACGGGAGCCATTTACAGCTGAGATATTCTTTCACGCTGTCTCTACCCTGTGGAGAAAATCCTGCATAGGTTAGAGATTTGATTGATATCGAGATGGTTGCTTCAGACAGATTTCGTATCGAATTGTCTTCGAAATGAAATCATTTGAGTCGTCAGATAGAGTAAGATCTGCATGGTAGGGCGGTTTACGACATGATTTTTTCTCGTGACTGAGATTTCTCTTTTGGTTTTCTGTCGGCAGAGATTCGGAGTAACGGTGGTGTCTGTGGCAGTGGCGGTGCTGCCTGTGTACTGGAGTGTGATTGTGGAGGTTCTGGAAGATGTACAGTGCTAGCAGACATAACCTTTTCCAATTTTCTGGAGGACACTATAGGTTTTGTGATAATAGCAACATTGCAACTGCGCTCACAAAGGCAGATAGTAATACTCGTTCTATTAACCTCCGTTGGTACAGAGTAGCCAACTTCTAACTTTTTGGACAACGGAAACCATTTGGTACACCACATATTTTACAGAGCACTAAAATAAGCAAAATCTGGTTTATGTTTTTTCTTTAATTACAATAATTTAATGAAAATCATACAAAACAGGTATATTATACACTACTGACTTCTAATCAATATACAGAAACCGAGCGAGGTGGCGCAGTGGTTAGCACACTGGACTCGCATTCGGGAGGACGACGGTTCAATCCCGTCTCCGGCCATTCTGATTTAGGTTTTCCGTGATTTCCCTAAATCGTTTCAGGTAAATGCCGGGATGGTTCCTTTGAAAGGGCACGGCCGATTTCCTTCCCAATCCTTCCCTAACCGTACCTTGCGCTCCGTCTCTAATGACCTCTTTGTCGACGGGACGTTAAACACTAACCACCACCACCACCAATATACAAAAGAACGGAAAAAATCGCAACAGTAAGATGGAATTGTGCGACTTAAGTGAAAGTTTCCATCTGAAAGACGACGTCTGGTCAACATTTTTGCCAGTCGCATAAGAGTGTCGCCAGCAGTTCGAGTGCGAGGATGCAAATTAGGTTTGAGTTAAATAAAGAGGGTAACGGTCGTGAGCATTAGTTTCGTTTGAGATTGGAAGTGGTGGGTTGATGTTAGTCGAGAATGCCTTTAAGACGAAAAAGACGCCATTATCTACAAGGTACTGAATTTGAACAAGATAGCGCTACGACTAGCTGGAATGTAACCACTGTACATGATTGCTGGCAGCTTTGGTAACGAGACTTCATGGTCGAAAGATGACCAGACTCCGGACTGTCACGTGGCACTACCGAGAGGAAAGACCGTTTTTACAGCATATGGCTCTTTCGCATCGTACTGCACCTGCTACAGCAGTTTGAGAAGCAGTTGGCATCACAGTAACGAGGCCAATTGAGAGCCTGCAGCCAAGTAGACGTGATAGACCTACATCTATAATTGTGGTCTGGCGTACAATTTCTTATGACAGCAGGAACACTCCCGCGCTTATCCCACACAACCAGACAGCAAATTTGTACGTCAATCTGGTGATTCCACCTGTTACGCCGCCATTCATGAACAGCATTCCAGGAGCATTTTCCAAAAGGATAACGCTCGCTCATATACCATTATTTTAACCCAATATGCTCTATGGAGTGTCAACATGTTACCTTGGCCTGCTCGATCACCAGATCTGTCCCCAATGGAGCAAGTATGGGACATCATCGGACACCAACTCCAAAGTCTTCCTCAACCAACATTATCTGTCCCAGCACTGACCGACCAAGTACAACAGGCATGGAACTCCATCCCACAAACTGGCGTTCAACATCTGTAAAACACAACGTATCCACGTTTACATTCTTGCATTCAACATTACGGCCTTTTAGATCGGTTGCTAATGTACCAGCATTTCACATTTGCAATGGGTTATCCCGCGCTTGCATTCATCTGTTATCTCGTAATCTTGATCACTTAAATCTGATACCTATACAAAAGCATTCCCGAATTTTCATTACTCTACATTAATTAGTTCTTGGCGTTGTGATCTTTTTTCGAACAGTGTACGTAAAGACTGGTTCTATAACATTACAAAGATACACACGAGAGCTACTGATGATAATCTCGAAAGAAAACAATGTTTTCACAATCTCGTCCCTAAAACTGATATCAAAATCAGCCAAAGATTTAAGTGAACTCTGTCCTGCGGTATTAACTTCATGAACTTCAACTACAAAACATTTGTCGTATTCTACTGATAATGCTAAATCATTCTGTCGCACAATGGAAACCACACGAAACTCTGTTGAAATTGCCTGCTGAACAGCCGTTATACATCTTCGTATACATAAGAAACAAATGTTGCTATGCTTTCAACTATCCACTTTCAAAGTCATTCTGACATTGTAGTGGCGCCATGGTAAGGTATCAACTTTATGTTGCATTACAAATGTTTGTCATCTTCTACTGTGTCACAGTGGTAGACTAAATAACACTTCCCCATACATAATTTCCAGTAAAATTAACCAGTGTTACAGCAACAGCGTAACGACAGTAACAAATTCTCCCACACAGTACCACTGTTACAGCAAAAAATATATAAATATCACAAAATACTTCATACATTGCTATTTTTACGAAACAGATGTAAGTTCCATATATTGTGGTTAAAGTATTAAATACTAAATGTAAGCCTAATATATTCTTTTTTCAACGGTGAGAGGAAAAGTGAGAGAAAATAGTTTTATTGCAAAAATGGATAATTGATTTATATATACACACACAAATAAAAGAATAACGTTATTTACACTTTTATCATTTTTGATACATTCAGAATTTTTAACAAACATAGTGCTTGTAATATTTGTACTGTGAATGGCGTCATAGATAAAGGGGTGTGGCTTGACATGTGGTTATGATGACTTTACAGACAAAGGGAACTTGGTTTATGACATCGTGTATTCAAGGTCAATGACACATGCGGCTCTTTGATGCCAGTCAAACGGTTCCAAGGAGTTGAAAGCTACCCTGTCTTCAAGAGAACTGATAATTTGGACGTCAATAGAAGTAAAGTTAATGTGATGTAGACCAGTTAATTCAACTAGTTCTGAGGAAATGAGACATTAAAAGTAATAGAGGAGTTATGCTATTTAGGTATCAAAATACCGGACGACTCCCAAAGTAGATAGGATATAATATCCAGACCGGCAACAGCAAGAAAAACATATCCGCAAAAAGAAATAGAATATGAATTTAAGTGAACCTAAATTTTTTCTGGAAGTACACTTGAGAGGTGTATTTTTGTACCGAAAATGAAATTTAATCAATAAGAACAAGAACATAAGATTTTGAAATATGGTGCTACAGAATGATGCTGACGATTAGATGGGTAGATCAGATAACAACTAAGCATGTAATGAAAAGAAATTGGACGAAACAGAATTTTATCGCGTTACCTGATTAAAAGAAGGCCTTCAGTTGAGAATACCCCTCTTCTGAGATGCTGTAACAATTCTGGTACTAAATGTAACTGGGTTTTCTCTTTTGATGCTAGTCAATTGTCAGGATGACCATTATTGCAAAGGGCATTTGATTCTAAAGCATTATGTCAGGGTGAAAATACTAAATAAATTAATGTTTCTCTCTTAACAACATGTGGGCAGGGTGGGTTCTTCCTTGGCTCGGGTATGAGGTAGAATGAAACAGCATTTTTACATAAGATAACTTTTATTGCAAGTTTCGTACAACTGTTTCCTTACTCGATGTTCTGGCTCGGAGAACGGCAGCTGTGTCGTTTGCGAAGCCTTCTGCTGCAGCAGCGGCGGCGTCTGATTACGCGTGGCAGTGTGTATCTCGTGTCGCCGTCTCGCTCAGTTGACGAGACGCGCAGCGCGAGGTGGCCCGTTTAATTATTGCGAGCGAAGTCGTGCATCGGATGGTGATACCTTGGATGTGGCGTCCCAGTGTTTCTCTCCTCTAAGCGGCCGCGTGTGTTGTGCGTCGGCCAGCGGAGCGGTGGGGCGGGGGAAGGCCAGTGTCCCGGACTCGAACAACGGACTCCCGCTTGCCAGTCTTCGGCTGTCAGATCTTCATCCCAGCTCACAGGTGACTGCTGTTATGAGGCCATCTCCTTCCCGTCCTCACGAGTCACCCGGGTACGTAAAAATCCGTCTTCAAATACCTTTTAACTTTTGTCTTCTGGCGCCGAGGCTGCTGCTTGCTATTCCATTACAGCGACGGACTTGGTGCGTCTGTGCATGATGTAGTCTCTTCTTGCATGACGGTCTTCAGCAACGAAACTGACTGAAAACTACTGCTACTCTTCTTCACTTCCTTCGTCTGTCGGGCCCACTGCTTCTCGCGTATTTATTCACTTCAGTTTACTGGAGGTGAACGACTTCACGGTCATTGTCTCTTCTGTCACGTTGAAAAGCTTCTCGAAGAATCTTCTTAACGTCGGTCATTGGCTCTTGGAATGTAGGCGAGGGCCTTTGATCACATGTGACGACTGAGGAACACGTGAGACGGTCATTGGGTCATTGCCTCTTCTGTCACGTTGAAAAGCTTCTCGAAGAATCTTCTTAACGTCGGTCATTGGCTCTTGGAATGTAGGCGAGGGCCTTTGCTCACATGTGACAACTGAGAAACACGTGAGCCGGTCGGGCGATGCCCTGACGGCTGAATCGACAGCTTCCGCTTATGTGGAACTTGCTGACCTCATGGTCATTGTTTCTTCTGCTCTGCTGTTCTGCCCGCTGTTTGTCAGTGTGTAATTCTTCTAAACTAAACTACGTTTTTCATTGATATCCTAATTTCTGCTTTACTTTGATGTCACTAATTTATTTACCACTCAACAATATCAAGGAATTGTTGATGGTATGATGGGAAGAGTGTACATATAGGGGTGAGGGAAGGGGACGAAGACTTGGAGAGAGAGACCAACACTAGAATAAAGCAACCAGACTTAGACGGATGTTTCTAGCATTTCATTCAACAGAAAGAGTCGTACTGGATGGGCATTTATATTACTAAACGGCTATCCTGGTTCATGGTACACAGTTCGCAAACCCAGCAGCCGGCTGCATATCTAATGGTTTCCATGAGGAACAAAACATTTTATTTTCTATATTCCACATAATTACTGATCGAATTTAAACATTTAAAATTCTGTCACAATGTACTCATTAAGAGATATAATCTCATGTTAAAGATTTAACACAAATATACAGTTAGAAACTGTGTATATGTCTTGCGGCAGAATGGCTCACTACACGAAACTACTGCGAATAGATTCATCCATTATTTGGAAATGAAATCATTTACCGACCTCCGACACACTGTAAACAATTTTTTTTTCTCCCTGACACCGCCAGCAGAATTGTGAAAGGAATAAACGTAATCGCTTACTACATTTTCGCTGCTCTTGCCTCAATTCCTCAGCATCAGGCGTGACGTTTTAATTTGTAACTTCTTTATCACTAATTCTACTTACAGTGCACATTCCAGACACTAAATGTACCTGCAAAATTGTGTATTGTACAGTACATAGTTCAGGAGATGTGACGTCATAAACATGGAGAAGCATGATAAACTAGCTTCTGCTTAAAACGGAATGCAGACCACTGTAATGGATCTGGGAGATGTGTTATTTTCTACCGGTTTTGTCGATACCAAATCTAATGAGGGAGATGGAACTGTTTTCTTATATTTTTGTCAGAATATTTTTTGTGAATTGTAATTTGCCTTATTTTATGCTAATTTGCTTATATGTTCGAGAGTGACAGCATATTGATTAATATTAGTAGATGTGACGAATAATATCAAAGAAACTGGTTACAAGTGGAAGCTTGTGTGAAATGTCTTTGACGCTGGAGTCGTCTTTGACCGTAGTCAGTCGGCAGTGAACACTCGGTGTGTGACGGTGGTACAATGTACAGGTCCCCGTTATAACAATTTGCAAGTGACCAGCAAAAATGAGTTATTCTACTACTTTTTTATATAAACATCAAGAAGGAAGCACATTTGGAAAAATGGTATTTGAAGCACCAAAAATGAGGCAAACGTATTGAACCAGGAAATTTCCGCAGCCCAAAAAACAGCATTATGGAATCATACTTTCACTAGATGACTGAAGCGAACACAAAAAGGTCAAATATCATCTTATAAACATCCATGGAAAAGTGAGTACTGTCACGAAACATGCTAATTCAAGTATATAAAGATAGTGAGCATATTTCACCACACAGACTATATTGACCGTTATAGTGAGAGCACTTAGTGCTTCCAACAAACTTTAAACATAAGTTCAAGCTATTTCTCGCTTACCAATTTAACCTCAAATATATTTATTGATCCGTTATAGTGAGAACACTTAGCGCTTCCAACAAACTTTAAACTTAAGTTCAATCAATTTATCGCTTACCAACTTAACGTCAAATATTTAACGCATTAACTCAGTTCTTAAGTTATCAGAGGTTTGAAACCGTTTCATATATGTGGAAGTTCGATTTTTTAGAGAGTAAGAGGTTTATTGGTGCAGTATGAAAGAGGATGTGCTGTGTAAAATCATCCTTTCAGTATTACAACTTTGAGACAACAAATACTGACTGTTTTGCTATCGTGTTGATCATACACCCAGGGGAAATGTCAACTGGATTTGCAGGGACTGAGTTAAGTATTTGTAAATACATAAAGAAAAGCAGTCCTCAGTCTGAAGATCTTCGAACACCACTTTGCTTTTAGATCCAGTTGGATATGGTATGCATTTCGTCCATGGGTGAACTGCCTTAGGCAACTAGTAGTTTAACATTCTGTCATTTTCACATAGAAGAAAGTGCTACCGAAACTAAAACACCATTAAGTAACAGAAGAAATCCAATGACTAACTAAGAATAATACTCCGAACGTTTCCATTTGTAATACGACATACACTAAGCCACTAAAGCAGAAATACGGTTGTAAACATCGAAGAAAATATACGTTGATTGTCAGTCCGGTGGTGTTCAGACATCTACCTGCTGTGGATGTGTCCGTTTTTGTACTGTGTATTAGGATTTGCCTTTTATGAACGTTTTAAGCTCAATAAATTTTAAAGTGTACATTACTGCAAACAGTTATGCTCACAGTGAGAGTACAAAATACATAACCACCTCAGGCTATGTGCCTGAGCCAAGTGAAACAAATCTTTGTAGTGAGTGGGGTTAATACACCTTTCATTTATTAAACTAGCATACAGTCTTTTCTCGATGAGAATTCTAGTTAACATACATCGTTTTGTTGGAGTTTTAACATCGTATCGAAAATGTAAAAGCTATCAGTGCTCTCATTTTTAGGCTGGATTCAAATATCCGAGCGAGAAAATTGAAATAGTTGGACTTGACTGGAAACAGCAAACACTGTGATTATAGCTTCAAACGCACTCTACGCCACCAGGTTTTGATCTTTGTTGTTCCTGTTCTTCATGCTTAAGGATTATAAACACTAATGTGGCACACACTGAAAGTACTAATTTCTTCTCAGTACATTTGCCTTCATGATATATCACACAAAATGAAGGTTATTCTGCTTTTCGGTGTTTCAGAATCATTCATCTTCGTTCTAAAGGTACTGACTAAACATTGAGAAGACAAATAGATAATTCTTGTTTAATCGAGTGAGACACTGATGTATCACTGTGTGTAACAGAGACAGAATACACTAGACCCAAGATCGTCTTTTTCCTAAGGACGTCAGTGACATGTGAGCGAAATGGTGTCATCAAGTGCTGAGACCAATCTGCCGACGGTTGAGACCCTCTGCCATCAGTAGGGACCAACACAGGCAGCTGCTGCACCTAAAGCCGTGCGGGTTGGAGACCAGGGGGCCTGTGGCAGTCTGTGCAGGCGATAGGCCCTAACGCTGGTAGCTTAGCCACGTGGCGCCACGCTGCACGTCGTCCAGCACGCAGTACAGTCTGCATTGGCACTCCATCACACCGGCTGCCACAGTGGGTACACGGCAGCCCAGAGACTCCACACCAGTCACCAGCTGAAATTACAAATGAATGTCACTGAAACGTGACTTAACACACTGACAAAGAACTGCATCTATACAGATGTTACCCTCAAAATTTTCAGTATCTACTAGCTACGGCTGAACAAAACGTGATAAAAGGAAATGCAACAAGTTTTCGTAACTAGATAACTATTTTGGAAATTACCACCGTGTAACGATGCGTTTTGAAAATTTTAATGTAAATGTATGCAATAAATACATATACCACACAGAACGCCATTTATCAATCAGATGGTAGTGCTAATGCTTTGATGCTATTAGGAATGTATTACAAAAGTAGAAGAGTTTCATAAAAGTTTCAGAAAAAATACGTGTAATCTTACTAAAAAACAGAAATCCAAACTAAATCGAACACAGCTAACTTCAGTTAATTTTTTTGCAGAATTTGGTAGCCAAATGTTCTGTAGTTATATCCAAAAAAATTATTGGTGTAAAACTCAGTTATGAAGCATCAGTCGAAAGGATGCGAGAAAGACAAAGCGTTTAATTTCGTCTTCCGAAAAGACCCTTTCAGAAGAGTATCATACCACATACCCTGACTGTTATTTGTATGCTGGAATGTACAGAGCGAAGCTCATTGGAACGGTCATACCAATTTTTTTCAGTTAGCACCATTGAAGACCGGGTATTATTCAATACATTTGGTCCATCCACCGCCTGACTGAGGATGGCTTTGATCTCCCTCACAAAATCTATAAGCTTACAACGTGTCCAGCCTGTATTTCCAAGTCTTTCACTGCTTTAGGCATGACAGCGTCTCCACTATCACGTCAGTGACGATAGCGAGGTGATAAGCCTGCTTGCCAGTCACTCTGACGCCATCAGCACTGAGAACGGCTCACAGCTGCTGTAAATGCAGTCACAATATTGGGCATCTCGTGACTACGTAACAATTTAGTAGAACGCTGCGGCACCAGGAGGTCATGTTGAGTTGCGAGGTTACTATTCGATCAACTGGAATCTCACTCAGCAGTTAGTTTTTTTTTTTTGGGGGGGGGGGGTGTCTACTTGTTTTCCTAACTTTCATTATTGACACTATTTGACTGCTGCTTGATTGACAGATCAATGCTCGTCAGCTGTACCTTGAGAAATAAGTTAGGAACCTTAAAATATTGACAACGCATTTTCTCCTTTCCATGTAAGGGAAACGTATGCAAACAGACGACAGTGCATCCGTGCGGCGGTGCCAAGAACCAGCCAGTAGATTATTTTGACGTCAGAGGTCAGGTGAGTAATAAACAGAGGCAACAGCCGCGATGTTTAAAAAAGGATGAAATCACCGAAAGTTTCATCAGTATCTGCGACTGATAACTAATTAATCTTTGCATGCAGAAGTATCTGTGAAACTTTACTTAATGTCAGATACATTTAACCAGCTCTCACTTGCTTGCAAGCTGTCGATAGTAAGATATACCTCTTAAGAAATTAATTGTAGTTATTAATTGACTGAACTTAATCTGTATAATACTGTATAAAATAATATTTGTAAGAGAAAGAAAACTTACTGGATTATTAGAAACTAATTTCTATGATACTGAAAATGGAATAAGTGGTTTCATTATAGTTGGCACTTTTAGAATTCAAAACTGTCTTAATTCCTACTTCGGGTAGAAACGGTTTTATTCCTTGATATCATTAACCATGTTTCAATTAGTTATTCGTACACTGACTTGAGTAGACGACTATAAACATTCTAAGTTCACATAGAAGTTCTAAGATATCTGCAGTTTACTATATCCAACGAGACGAAAGCCTGGTATGCTGGAATTTTCTGCCGATTTCAGTGATATCTGAGCAGAACTGAGCTGGTGAAATTTCGCATCATGACGAGGTTTTTTCCCTTCCATTTCACTCTCTTATCACTATGGTTTTTGTGCGTCTGTCTAAGAGGAGGTGAGAAGTGATAGAATGTGGTACACACATTATGTGTTTTGATTTCGAGTGGTCACTGCATGATCATTTTGAGTCATTTACAAATATCTTTAAAACAACACGTTGATTAATATGGCAACGAATATTGATAGATATATCTCTGTTAAACACTCGATACTATTAGAAGCACATATCTTTAACACAACACGTTGGCACTTAAGTTACTTGGTTACTATGGCAACTAATATCAATAGAGGTATCTCTATTAACGACTCGATACTATCAGAAGCACTACCTTAGGACTTCAGTTTATTAAATGAAATCATTATATTATGAAGTGCGAAATCGTTTTTAAATACCCTTACGCAGACCCTGGTGACAGTAACAACTGACAGGTTTATCCTCTGGGGCAGCCTCCGCGAATTTTGAAATATAGGGAAGAAGATCCCGATACATTTTAATTGTAATTAATTATTCTTCATCATAGAATTCATACTGTTATCATTAAGGGTGAATAAATGTGATCGTTAATCATTTTTCGGGAACAAGGACTGCTCTATATACAGCATATGTTATACAGGATATACTATATGAGCCAATACGTAGACAGTCATCAAATTTCTTCCACCAAGCGAGCAAGGATAGTGTTAACAAGCAACAGAAAGGAATGGCGCCCAGTTGTGAATGGCAGGACGACTGCGGACTTTGAACATTCCTGGAACTGGAAATACGAGCTCTTATTCTTCTCAAGACAAAATAAAATAACTGACGGCGATTCCTGAGGGCAGTGAGTGTGTCTTAGTGCATGTGTGTATTGGTGAAAGTTTGTTACTGTATTTTGGGGTCTTCAGGTGTCATTTTTAACTGCTTATTAAGGAACTGATGTGATCTGTAGTTTGAGATGGCAGAGATTTGATCGTTCATTTGAGAACTACGCAGCTGTTACTGTAGTTAGTTTGTAGCACAGATAATATTTAATGCATCGAATTTAGTATTAATGACAGGAAGAGAGGAAAGTAAAAGAAAAGGAAAATGATCAGTCAAATACTAAGAGAAAATAAATATAGGAATCAAAGGGAAGAAGAAGATATATAAAGAAAATAAGTGAAAACCGGGAAAAGGAAGAAATGCCAGAGAAAGAAAAGAATACTTTTTATGTTGGAATAAACAATTATCTGTTCTTAAGGAAAGGGTAGGGCCGAGTATTATGGAGAAAATTAAGGATAACATGAGGAAAGCAAAGAATGCTCTGAAAGGAGACTTAAAAACTCACTGTGGTCAACAATTATATGACGTTTGTGAGTATCTGAAATATGTTACAGCTGTTGTGTGACACTGTTTAACTGAAACTAAAAGGGAAAACCATCATGTCAGGGAAGAAATAGAAACATCAGATAAGGTACTGGAAAAGGGAGTAGCATATATTCGAACTTCGGTTATTGGAAAATTGTGTGAATGTGACTTGAGTGTAAAAAGTGGGAATGTCAGTGGTTTAGATGTAAGGAGTAGTGCGAAGAAAAATTTTAAGCGTAGAAATGTATGCCAGGAGACAACACCACCCTACAAGAAACCTGATGAGGATGATTAAGACATCTGATTGTAAATATTGACTAGAGTTTTAATGAATGTGAAAACTGTAATTTACAAGCTAGTACTAGTAGGATTAGTAAAAGAGTAGTCAATTATGGAAAGACTTCCGTTTTGATTTGGAGATGTGTGTTACCCAAAAGTTACCTATATTTCATTTACATGGGATGACACATCCAGTATTATTTTTAAAGGTATCCCACAGCACTTAACTCAGTAATTGAGGTGACCAGAAATGAGTGCATTTAGTAGTGAATCACTTGGAGGGGAATGCCCTTCAGGTAGGATTACTTGATGTAGACATATGTATAACATAAACTCAGTGCTACAGAAATTTCAAATCAAAATATTGGTCAAGTGGGACACAGCACATCCTAGTGTTACAACTTTTAGAACTTGGGTTGTGTAATTACTCTGATGTGGATAACATAATTTTGTAGAATGGCATCTAGACCAGTCAATGTATTTAGGTGAGTTAATATGAGAACTGGATTTGCTGGAAGTAATTAGTAGTACACTGCTTCCAGCTGTAAGGGAAAGATAATTTGCCACATGGAAGAGCAGCCGACAACTGTTGCAATTGTTAGATCAGTTTCATTATTTAAAAAAGTTATGTGGTAACGTCTGAAGGGAGCAGAGTTATGGAACCAAGAAGGATAAAAAATTGGAAAAGTAATAGAGTAATCAAATGTGTGACGTAAATTACGTGATAGGAAAAAGTCACTGAGATCCTAATTTTTATGCTGGAAATTACAGAAATCAAGCTTACGGGAATCAAAATGTGTGGAGAAAACAGTACTACAAATTTAATAAGAGTACGGTAGAATGATGTAAGACATGGTAGGGATGTAGAAGGAACAAAGGTAATGGTAAGTCACAATAGATTATGTAGCAGAGCCAGCTGAACAAAATAAACCATTGTTTAATTCCTAAAAAAGAGTCTGTGTCGAAAATGTTGTTATTAATCCCACAGAGCATACGACTGAAAAGAGGACTAGCGCCACAACAGAATTCGTTAGCTACCAAAGTCGGGAACATTTCATTGATGTACTCTGGGAAAAAAGAATAGTACAGAGCAGTAAGCGCTTACAACATACTGTGATAAGGAATACAGCTAGTAGGAGTGTCCAACTACTCACTGATGCAGACACCCACTCAAGTTTAATTAAACAAGAACAATACAAAGAAGTAACAATAAATGGCGAAGCAGAGGTGGTAACGACCATAGGAGTCATTTTTTGGGAGATCTTAGCTTATGATTTTTTTAAAAAAACTTGAAATAAGCGACGGTTAAAATCCGAATACTGGAAATGCAGTTTCAACAAAAAATGTTTGTTGTTCCAAATTTAGTGTCAGTGTGTGGGTGTTATGTTAACGAGTTGCGCAACAGATTGATCTGACAAGTACGCTTTGGCTCCTGCAAGAAACAATTTCCACTCCACACTACTACAGATGTCAGACAGACACTCCTAACATACCAAAAAGAAATGCCTGAAAAACTTTCAGCAATAAATATCTTCTGCATTCGTCTGCTGTAAGAAAAAGACAAAAAATATTCTATTTGCTTACATAACTAGTGGGATACTTGGGTACTGGAGTATTGCTAGTTACTGTAAGAAAAACATTAAACGAACAGAAAATATTATTTATTGTAAAATTTAAGAAAATCAAGTGAATCTTTTATTTATAAACTGATACACAAATTTCAGAGTTCTTTTCGGAATAGGAGGTTACCTCTTATGGCTAGGAATCCTGTTAATGACATTTATTTACAAAGTGTGGGAAAGCTCTTTTATCCCTTTTCTTTAAGAAAGTTATTTACTCGGCAGAATAGCTGAGAGCCATGCTTACTCAACTTGAATAATTGTCCAATTGAATTTTTCTAAGTACTGTCGAGGCTGTCGCGTGAAAAATGTAATGGACTGACGTGAATGAAGTATGTTATTTCTAATGGAGGAAAGACAGGGCTCGGCTACGCTGTAGCGCACAATACCGTGAGTTGCAACGACTGCTGCCTGCCTCGTTAGCCGCTGAAGAATAACGAAACTATCTCGTTCTATCTGGACTGATCTTCGCCAATCGAACTCTCACTAGGCCTTGATAAAGTAAAGGACTCCCATCTGCCCCTACTCTAACTATTGGCATGATACACTGGTCAGATAACCAGCTCACCGCGATGCCACTCAATGTTAACTCGCAGGCGCTATCTAACACTCTGTCTGTGTTCACACCGCACATTAAGTGTCACGGCCAACACAGTGAACAAGCGCTTAATCGCGAGCGACTCAATATAGAATATCATTCCGATTTGCTAAGCGGCAGAGGTGCTCTCTCAGTGCAGTACTGAGTAGAGACTTTGTTCCTCGCTCTCTGTGTACATGCACGAGCGCACTCTTTCCCGCTACATGTTCCCACTACAAGAGGGGTACCGGAACGACTTCCCTCCATGCAAAAAGGGTAAATCATCTGCTGTCTTTCCCTCACTCCTTCGGCTCATTACGTCAGAAATAGTCCACCAATTAGCTTTACTCTTACAAACGGTAGAATGGCTAAGCCGACCAATATGGAAATATATAGCATCTGCTAATCATAGCGTGTCGGCTTTCACGGCCGGCGTCTTCAGTAATTAAAACTTCTGGGGTTCAATAGTAGATCTGATATAGCATCTGCATTAGGCGTTTACTGTCCACTTGTGAGAAGGCTGAAACTGTGCGCTGGGTCCATCGAAAAAATGCGTATGCTGGGGGCCTCCCAAACAATACAGCGGGCTATGCTTTTGAGGTGAACACGCAGGTCATTATCCCTTTTCTCTGGGAAAAACTGTTTTGGTCTGTGGGCGGTCGGCCAGCTGGCGCACTTGCGTGCTAACCCACCGTCCTATGGACTTTCCAGTGGGCTGGTTGCCTCCGCTGAACAGAAACTCCTGTGGCCGTCGCGTCTTGGATGTAAGCCAGCCTCGACTTTTTAATCTCGCTGCGCACTTGCAATTTATTAATTCGATTTGCATATTGATTAAATGGAAATATGTAAAATTGACTCTACCCTATTGAATTTGGGTTAGTATGAAACGTCTTGATACGCAAAATACGATGGTGAGGTCGGAATAAGTAAGAAACGAAGGTCAGGAGACCACACCACCTTAGAATCACATATTTCATTGGCCACAGACTAGCTCGTACCTTATAAAGCAAACATTTCTCAATGAATTGCAAGAAAACTAATCTACTGTAGTGGAATCATTAATAAAGATACAGAATTCATTGCACATTCTAATTTTCCACAGCAATTTGATACTGAGAACTCTAAGAATACGAGCATAAGAATAAATTTGGTATAAATGGTCTGACAGAGAATGAGAATTCCAAGTGAAATGCTTCCCCTCAAACACATTCATGACTTAACAGGAAGAGCAATTGGAAAATCTGTTTAGTAAGTTAAAGCTAATTTTTTCTGAGAAATCCGGAATAATCAGGAATTACATATGCTGATTAAAAGTAAAAGAAAGTGTAAGGTTTTACGAACATGCTTACTCAATAAAAATGAGAATTAGGGCAGAGCTCAAGACTGATTAACGTTCAAGTAGTAGATACAACAACCCCGCAGCTACACATTAACAGTCTTAGAAGCAATTAGAGATCCAGATTATAAGGCAACACATTTTAGCGTTTATACTTTCACGTGAATTTCGTTCACAGGCTGTAGCATTTTATTTTTTTGTGCCCCATGAAATGTAGGTAATTTCTCATAGCATACAAATGAAATATTAACAGGTAACGAGGAGTAGGTAACATGGATTATAGTTCGCTTTTCATGTCAAAAACGATGTAGAGAGTGAGAGAAACTCTGTGACAGACGAGAATATTGCCATCTGTTGGGATTAAGGTGGACTCGATTGAGAGAAAATAGACTGTCGACCAGATTGACTTCTATGAGTGGATGAGAAACCACAAACAGTGGCATCGAGTTTTTCAAAATGAGCGGTAAAGATGTAATCATAAAAACGATAATTATTCTTCGCTATAGCTATGTAAATTAATTATCCTTAAGAATGTTGTGGTTTTTTCGATGGAGAAAGCAAATAAGTTCCTTCTTCGGGCGCAATGATGAAAAATTATCTGTGAGATTAAGGACATAGAAAAGAGTTCAGTTGTAAGATCTGAAGGAGGAAAGAGCATTGAGCATTGAAAAATTTTTGAGAAAATGAAAACGATTGTATGTTAATTACTGGGAATTTTTTAATTAAAGACATCGTTACTTTCATCAATCAGAGCGGAGAAATTAAATTATAGCCTTTTAGTTTATTGCACACATGTGCGACGCGGTACGCCTTTATTTTCAGAAAGCGCATCTGTTCACAGAGTGGGTAAACTGAAAAGCCATTACACAAGAATGACTCAGTTTGTAGCAATTGGCGTAGTATTCTTCTTGTTTGATTGCAACAGCGAGAGTATGCTAGCTGTAAGGTCGGGATCAGTTGAAGAGCAAAAGGAAGAAAGTTAAGGGTAGTGATGAGGCGTCCCCTCCTTATTGTGTTAGGAAAGATGAAAACATATTACAACAGAGTATTAGTCAACTAAGTAACAAGTCTGAAAATTATATGGGACCTTTAGACGGAAATCAGGGACAAGTAAATTTTAGAAGTAGTGCTCCTTCTCAAGTAGAAGTGAACGGTAGTGGGACTAAACTCTGAAACGGACAGTGGGGTAAACCAGAAATTTCTGACGTTTGTCCCAGAAGGGAGAACCCACTCAGCTATTTCACTGAGAGCCTTAGCTGAGGCCTACAGAAGAAAGGTGCATTTGAGGTAAAGCGTTTAGAAGGAAGCGCATTGCAGTGAGGACTGTTGAGTGCAGACAGATTTTAGTCTTACAAGAAGTTTGAATACAATTTAAGTCAAAAATTTCGTTCGAGGGTTAAAAAAAATACTACGTTTTAGTTGCTGGGGCCAGGCATATACACATAGACATGGGGTACTTGCAGGAATTTCATCAAATGGCATCTCAATCAGACAAAATATTGATGTGCTTACCAGTAGGTTACCCACAGTCGCTAGAACTGAATGATAGGAAGAACTCGGAACAGTACCCAGCAATTGTTAGAATTTCTTGATCAACTTGATTATTTAAATATTTCTATGGATGGTTACAATAATGTGGGATAACAGAGCGGTCATTGCCTTGTCGAAAAGGGTGAATAGTCGGGGGGGGGGGGGGGAGGGGTGGGACGTAACTATCAAGCTAGGATGGTACACAACCAGCAAAATACCAACATGAATGGTCGAGGAAACAATAGGTTTTACCATAATGGACATGATAATGAGAAGGGGTATGAAAGCGTCATCCCAACCCCAAGGAATCAAGGAATATTCCAAGCATCAAGAAACACTAATAGGCCCTGGAGAGAACTAATTGCTACCGAAGGTGTGAGAATTAGTGGGCGTTCACCTGACGCAGAAACTACCTCTGTTGACAACCCCAGACCAAATTCAGAAGTATATGAGTCAGCTTTTCCTAGATGTCGAGAAAGAGTAGTGTTAGAAGAATTATTATTAGAGGGACAGTTAAAGGAGGGTTCAGACTTAGCGAAACCTTTACTAAGTGTATGTGACAATGACACAGAAACATCATTAATTATCGTCACTGTAAGAGATAAACGTTTAATTGACAGCACATGTTGGGAAATAATTAAATAGCAAAGGGAGGCAGTTACCTTAATCGTAAAAGATATGATCTTGCTCGGGATAACCTGAATTAGCAGTAGGACACTGCACGAGAAGCCTAACATAAAATCATGTATAAAAGACTTGAATTTCCAACAACAATTCATATATTAGCGAAATTAAAAGTGAAAATTTTGCTTGGAACCGACTGGCTTAGGAAAACCTAAGTCAAAGTCTTTGTTGAGAAATGTAAAATGAACATGTTATCAAGAAGAGAGAAGGGAAGTAATATTTATGGGTAATCAACTGCTGTTGAAAGAGCAGGATTCAGAGGAAATGTATGGCAGGTCACTTTTGCAGCACCTGACCAGCAAAACGATGTAATAAACAGAAATGAAGAAGAGCTAGTAAACGTAGCCTTAGAAGGGGGGTTGTCAGCCAAACTTGATGAGTGTGAAAATCTAGAACCATTACAGAGACAGCAACTAGCAAGAGTCTTAAATTAATATAAGCAAGTTTTCACTTGTATAGTAGTGAGGTACCACATATTGCTCTTACAGTGATTAAGAATACAAAGAAACTTAAAAATTGGTAGACCTTTTATGTAACTTGGATTAATTCCAGGATCTGAATACTTTATTTTACTTAAAAACGCTTTCAGGAAGATCTCGCGAACTGTTAATTTATCAAGTATCTTCATTTAATATACTGTTTCAGGAAATAAATTCACTTTCCGAAGAACTAAATTTTGTTACATAAATAACTCATCATTCAGACATAAGGACAGCTTCCTGAGATAAGGGAAGGCGTCTATATTTACCTAACTTACTGAACTACCATTAGTTTCTAATTATAATGAAATCCTAAATTATGAAATTTTCAAACTTCTCCAAATAAATTTGCAGCAATAAATTCCATGTTAATTTTCATTGTCTGTGAGGTGAAGTGTAATAGTTTTTTAAGCAAATATGTTTAATATTTACTCTGAGTCATTTAAAGTAAACTGAGAATATTTTCTCACTTTATTGCGGAAGTCGACTTTATCAGATATCTAGCACCCTCGCAATAACTTACACGTTTGTTTCAGCAGTTTGTTGTTTTCTACAAATAAGGTATTATTGAATGTTTTGGTGAGAGATTCGTCCACAGCCTTTATATAGCTTTGTACAATTTTGATGCCTTATTTTAATCTTGCTTCGTATCATTTAGCTTCTGTATCTGTAATACAAATCACGAAGGGTGTAATTCATATGTAATGCTGTTTTTACCAGCTTTTCATATCCCTTTCGAAACTTCCCTTACAGCATTATGAATGTGTGGTGTGTGATGATCATCAACTACATTCATGTATTAGATTCGAGGAACCTGTTCTGGCAGCAGCTTCTTAGCTCCATCGCTTCCTGGACCAACAAATGTCCCTTACCGCTTTGGGTAAGCAGGCCTATTGCAAAACTTTATTAGAATACCTGCCTTATTGCATTCTGTTTACACATTCCTTCAGTTTCTTCCTATAAATGTCGATTTTTTCTGTTGTTGAAATTTTTAATCTTATTTCTATTATCTTAGTTTCTTAAATTATCTTCTGGTTTGTAACCTTTAAATTACAGCAAAAATTTCATTCCTGACATTAATACTTGATTTATGGCTTCCTTTTTCGTTATCCAACCCTCAGATCGGTAAAATAACAATGGAATAGCTACTGTTTTATAAAAATTCTGTTTCGTTTCTTCAATCGTTTTTTTTAAATTTATTTTATTGCTGCACAGACACCCTGAAATTTTTCTGTTTTATTAGTTATATCTTTACCATGATCAAACTAAACGTC
Source organism: Schistocerca gregaria (assembly GCF_023897955.1). NCBI lineage: Eukaryota > Metazoa > Arthropoda > Insecta > Orthoptera > Acrididae > Schistocerca > Schistocerca gregaria. The sequence goes on along the minus strand of NC_064921.1, from coordinate 512,374,936 downwards.
ACTGTCCAGGAGTTTGAAATGACTTACTTATTCGATTAGCGTTCTTTGATTATTTTTGCGTGACGTAACACCCGTTTTTCGCTTGATAGTGACGATTACATGAAACTGCAGTTGCAACAAACAAACTCTGTTGACAGCCATGAACGGAAATAAACTGCTTCATATTTCTAAGGATACAAAGCAATTATGTAAAGGCTATAAGATCATATCTTCCGTTGGTAGAACTCGTCCAAAATTTTGTACCTTGTTCAGTTTATCGCAATAATCTATAAAATATCCACTCTTAAACATGAGGCCTGCCGGGTAAAACTCTTTTCATAACGCAATGTAAGTCAAATAAACCACTAAACACAGGCATAGTTACTAGGCGCAGTGATCCTACATTTAAACTAGCAGTGAAGTAAAATGTATCGCTACTGAAAAAACATTAAGATGCAACAGAACTGTACGTCACCCATCAAAGGCTTAATCTTGAAGCACACTATGACAAATTCTAACAAAGAAGGGAAATTAAGGGGTGGAACAGCTCTTTTTATTACAAAGGTTCACATTTGCCATGTTGTTCACTTGTGACATCAGTGATCACACTAAATTCGATTAAAAGGATTATCAGTTCCGTAAGCTCGTACCTTTGCTAACAGTCTGCAATTGGGTACTGTGTCGGATGCTTTTCGGAAATCTAGAAATACGGAATCTGCCTGCTGCCCTACATCCTTAGTTCACATTATATCATGTGAGAAAAGAGGACCCTGGGTTTCACAAGAGCGATACCTTCTAAAGCCGTGCTGATGCGTGGACATGAGCTTTTCAGCCTCTAGGAAAATTTATTATATTCGAACTCAGAATATGCTCCAGAATTCTGCAGCAACCTGATGTTAAGGATACAGGCATCATTCGGACAGTACCGAGATAGAGGCCACTACATACTCATTCCGAAAATAAGGTAGGAAAACTAATAAAGGAAAGTTGGTAGCAACTTAACAATTGTTATGCATGATGCCTGCAATAAATCACACAGAAAAACCTTGAAAATAGATTTTTCTGAAACTTTTAGGAAATGATGGTAGTATGTAACGCCTCTGACATCAGGGTCTGTTGTTTTGTCTGCTTCCCAAACAGAAGGCAATAAGAAGAACCCAAAAGTATTACAGTTCACATTTAAAAACACGTTTGCACTATAAAAGCCTACTATCGGACAACGCTTCAACGCTCATCATACACGCCTTATAAGGATCATGATAACGAATTAGGACAAACAAGAGTGCCTAGGGAAGTATATAGATAGTAATTTCTCTCTCTTCGTGCAATATGAAAAAGGTAATACTAGTAGAAATTACTCTCCGGCGTTCATTGCTCACTGTATTTTGGAGTATATAAGTACACCATTATACTGTACAAGATCCTCGTGATACTGGGTGTAATGGTGGTTTGCTTTTCGTTATTAATACTGACGCTTTCTCTCCGTAAGGGTTAATGGTATCTTAGAAAAGTTGCTGTGAAAATTAAATTCAGCAACATACTTGGTAAAATTTTAGCATGTATGTGAGATGGTGATTATGTGCTCTTAATTTAATAAATAACGGGGTATCATTTCAGTAACGAAACAGTTGGGGCGTTGATTTCGATGTGGATAACTATTTGCTGCTTGATGGTTAGTTAGTTAACTTATTCCATAGAACATTTGAACGATTTTTTTATCGAAACAATTACAAGATAGGATTAAAAGATTTTGTTTACAAGGTATCTATCGATGATTAGTTTTATTACTAATATCAATGTTATTTTCCACTCCCACTCACGCGACTACACTTAAAAAACTGGATTTTTTGTTTATTTATTTGACAAGCTACGAATTTTTACATAAAATCAGTCTGTGGAATAGCAAAAATATCCAGAGGAAAGTATTTTGTGTTCCATTTTAAAACTTGTTTCTCATTCTATCATCCTCAACAGAACTCGTTGCCATGAATACCACTATAACTACTAGATCTTTGGACCTGAAGTGTCATTCGCCTGAGCACTAGCTAATACTTTCGAAATAGAAGAATTTGTATTTAATTTTCATAGTACGGCCATTATTTACACGAATTTGTCCGCGAATGAAGGTGGTGCAGACATAGCATATTGGGGCAATACAACGCAAAATAGTAGGAAATTTAAACTAGGACACGGCAGCGGAACTAATAGCAATCGTGGACGTCCTTCTTTCTTTTCAGTGTACTATCGAAAGGAATAATATTAGCGTACCGTATTACATTCCCTTGGTAAAGAGCAACAACGCTGGAATAATGAGTCACACCATGAGACACAAAATAGTGGACACTTAAGAGAAACCCAAGAAAATAAACGGCAAATCGAAATGTATGAGAGATTGTTGATAGTCTGGGCAAACACGAAGTATACGATGAGGAAGGATGAGGAAGAAAAAGATCCCAACGAACCGGGAAACGACTTCCTGTAAGAACACCCACGACTAACAAGACATTAACGGAATAAACAATGGGCACAGACCTCGAATTTAAGAAGCCGACATTATGCCAGTATGTCACCATTAATACGAAGGAAATCTCGGTACACAAAGAGCTCTTACGTCAACTATAGCACTACAGAGCTTCAATCACGAATGCTTCCGACAGTTTCTACACGGCATATGTGTTGCTGAGGCCGAGCTTTGTGGATGTGGAATCACGGAAGATGTAAACCATGGTACTCTGAATGCCAAAATCGAAGAGAACAACCCACAACATCGATTCGGCATCTGGTGGCGTTAAAATGACCTCTTCTAACATCTGTACTGATACACAAAGAACTTTTTTTCTTCCTGCGTACAGAAAAATTACATACGTAATATGGATATATGCAGTCAGATGAATCACTGTTAAACTGAGATAGGATAAACTTGAAAAATTTGAATTTCCCTGTTAACTTATACCAGTGCTTAGAGTTAAATAAAAAGGTCTAGGACATACGTAGCAAGTATATGAGTAGTACAGTTGTCAGCAATGCAAATCTGTTATTTAGTTATGTAGTGTATGCCTTCCAGTATGGTTTTTCGAGTATCTTCCTCCACTTTACAGTCTACTTTGTTTTCACTGACCTAACGCAATACAACATATCCTTTGATTCCGAATCTTTTTTTTTTCTAACTAGTTGTATCTCTCCATGTACTTAAGCAAGAAAAATGTCCATCTGGCCTTGTTAACCAGTTAAAACATGCTACCAAATTGTAAGATTTAGTATTAGTGATTAAAAGTTGCATGTAAATGGCTGTGTGGGTACAGACCTAAACGCCAGCCAACAAAAATGCGAAAAACCTCTCAGACATTTCATGTTGACCATGTTATCAATTATATTTTTGTGGATGCATTTTGAACTCCTCTCTGAGTCACTGACAGCTTTAAAATTGGGTATAAAAGTGACTTATTCAAGTGGTGTGATAGTGCATTTATAACGCCTCGCTTGTTGAAGAAGTATCCACAAGATGTCTTTCTAAGTGATGAGTTACTTCCGAAAATTACTCCGTAAGACGTTACTGAGTGGGAATATGAGAAATGTGTTAGCAGATTGACTCCTTTGTCTCCAAGACGAGGAATTATACGAAGATCAGAATTAGTGAGCTGCTTATTCGAGTTCAAGTTTTCGTTAGTATGTACACCCTAATTTGAATCATTGTACTTTGTACAGTGTCTCCTGTTTCGTGTATTACATCAATTGTTGATATGACTAATTGTTGTACAGAAGTGAAAAGAGTTTTCTCTGCTGTGCCTGTGTGTACACGTCGGACGGATTTTTTAATACTGGTTGAGGTGATCATAACATTCAATTTGCTTCAGTCATTTGTTCCCTTGAGGTGTCGGTTATAATGGAACTTCTTGGTGACTATAAATAAATGCCCATGAGGGAAGAGGTGGTCGATGTAGAGGTGAACTCTGAAAATATGATGAAGAGAGTGGGGCATGCTTGCAATGTCCTTTGTGAATATGAATATACGCGTTGGATTTGTTTTCCCTTATCCACTGTAATTTTAGGAAAAGCTGTCTTCATCACAATGATGTGAATAGAGGACTGCGTAGTCTGTTAAGGGTGTTTGGAACAGGGAGTGGATGAGGATCATGTCGGACGAATAATTTAAAGACTTTTGCTATTAGCTTCGTATTGAATTCTGCGTTGATGGGTTTCAATTTGCACTATATCGCCTGAACTTCATTCGACTACTTTATTTTCTGGGATACGACATTTGGGTTATAGAAATTGTGGTCAGGATGTTACTGCACGAATATTTGCAGCTGTGAGAAGAGAGTATCTGGAGTGGTGGTAGAAGAGTCCATATATCCATATTATCGTTTGTTTTGGCGTTTTCTTGTTGTCACATAAATGCGTTGTCTGTGTGTAGATTTCTTGTCAGTATATTGCGTAATTATCTGTGCAACAATTGCTGTGAGTTTGTGGGAATATGAGGTTTTGCTGATGGAGTCTGCTGTGGTGCATAAGAGTATACTGTCTCTGGTATTCAAAGCTCGCCTCTCACCGTCAATCAGATAAAATCTACATTGCAGATAAGAGTAAATATAATCTGCTGCATAATAATGACAAAAATTTTAACTGCGGCAAGACAAACAATAAATATGACGACGATACTAAAACAATGGAATGGGGCAGTGTTGAAAGCACTAGACTTCCAAGATTTGAAGTTATACAGGAGATAACAGTAAGCAAACGGCATCTGGAAATTCTATAATATTTTTTGTCTTTATATCTTTTTCTGTATGCAGCACACTTTACAAAAGCCTTCACAGTCTCCTCACGCCAATGCCATGAAGAATTTATGTGATGAACTTTATAGCTGCCTGAGAAAGTATTTCCTATTTCCTATTTTGAAAACCACAACTGCAGAAACTACATCTTTAAGGATTAGAGAACTCTTACAACTACATCTACGGTCTGCAAACCAGCCATGGGTGTGTATTGGACGGAAGTTTTTGCACCACTGTCACCTCCTCCATTTTCTTGTGCCAGTGGCGAGTGGCTCTCAGGGAGAATCATTGCTGGAAAGCCTCTGTGTGAGCTTGAATCTCTCTACTTTCCTCTAAACGTTTTGCACTTATGTCATAACAATGAGCGCCTTTCATAAAAAAATTGCTATAATAAACTGAATCAAACTAGTTGATTAGAATAAATACCCAATGAAAAGAAACTGATCTTAACTAATGAGGTCCACAGATGCCCAAAACTAAGGTGCAGAAATGAATTACAAACAAGAAAGCCAGGCATGAAACATTTTTAGGATTTTTACAGCTGTGATGCATATATTGTAGCTGGTATTGAAGTCTGACCTCTCACTGTCAGCCAGATAAAATGTACATTGCGAATGAGAGTAAATTTGATCTGCTGCATAATAATGACAAAATTTTCAACTAGAGCAAGACAAACAATAAATTTGACGTGAGTAGTGATGTCATAGACTATTGTTTAGGTAATAAATATCAAAAAAGGACATTTGTAAACCATTTGTTGTACTTAATTAAATGATTTCTCTCTTTTGCAACGTGTTTCTTGTTTAAAAGAAATTCTGTTATGTAAAGAACTACTTAAATCTCAGTATAAACACTTCTGAAATTGTATAGAGTGTCGAAACACTGTACACTTAATCGTAATGAAAGGGCTTCAAGTCTTCAGCTGTCTCCAATCGAGTATTTCGTGATTTCGCATTATTATGAAGTGAGTGTCGAATGGCTGCATCAGCTCTGTAACAGATAATGTTCATCTCCATCCGTGTCCAAGTGAACTAATACTCTGTTCCTAATGGCTAATGACATCAATGCTAACGAGATGCATGCATTAAATTTACTCCGGTTTGTGTCTGGTGCAGCACGAACAACAGAGGCTTAGTCAAAAGAAGTGAGAGAGTACCAACCTACCTGCAAATTTAGTGAAGACCCAACTGCCCCAGAACGATAACGTACGTAGCAGTAGCAGAAAGGGCTGACAGTAGAATGCTTCTGTCGATGGGCAGCAATCCAGATGCTGTGAACCGTATCGGCTGGCCTCGCTCCACTTGCCTCAAGAAGATCTCTGCCTGAGGAGCTGCATCTGTGATTCCTACGGCCCTTCGTAGCAGTGCCACTGTCTGTGCCTCCTGGTCTTCCAGTAAGGAGCACGACAAAGTCATCGCAACGAGGTCAAGGACATGGCGTACCCACCAGTACACAGAATAACTCACGGATGTTTGGACAAGGACAGTCTCTACCCTCTCTCGCACCACAAGCATCACGAGCAGCTCGTAGCTGCTGTAGATGCTGCCCAGAATGCAGTGCACCACGTGGAGGGTGACAGCAGGCGACACGTGCTCCTGCAGCAGCTCTGCAGCACGCTGCAGCACCAGGTGGGCGTGCTGCAGCCGGCGCAGCCTGCTGCTCAGGTTGTCGCACCGCCGCTTCTTCTGCCAGCCCAGCAGCAGCTGAGACAGCCGGGGCTCTCCCAGGCAGGACAGCGAGTCCACCAGTAGACAGTTCAGTCTCCTGAATCGTGACCACAGTTCCAGTACGGATGCTACGAACTGCAGCATCACTGCAACATCACAAACTGCTGCGTACGAAAAAATTAATACTCGCACTACGTCATATATTCCAAATCTCTCCACTAGGGTTACTATTATTGAGACATTCGTGACTACTACAGTTATGAAAACACTTGTGAGTAGTGTCTTTGAAATGTTTCTATGGTATGGATTTAAAATGTCATCCGCAACGTTTAACGCATCCAGGAATCCACGGAAGTGCTTCAGCATAGTAAGCGAGCAACTGAGGAAAGTACAGCTCAACCTAAGGTAATACATAGACCTCAACAAGTGGTCTGTACATACTATAATTCTTGGAGTCTCAGAACGAAAGGTTTGATTTGCTTCATGAATATTCAAAGTACTCCATGTGACAAAAAACACAAAGTGAAATGTCGAAACTGTTAGATATTTTCCACACATCAGCGGCCATTTTGTGATGCAGTGTTGATGCTGTGTACGGCTACTAGGGGCAATTCCTAACAACTGCCACAACCTATAGACAAAACTTGGACAAAAACAAAAGTTTACATTTACCATTCCGTTTCCTAATTGCATTGTCTAACGTAAAAAACAGAATCAGGCAAACATAATCTCCAGCACTAACTGATACTCAAAATTCTAGTATGAGAAATAAATGTATTCAGCCTTTTGAACAAATGTCTCATACGACAGGATACTGTCAGAGATCACTATGCTGCCTGTTGTTAACTTGTACCAGTCATCGTGCTTGCTCACACAGTAATCGCTGGTACTACAAAGCACTACATCTACAAATTTGATGGCCTTGATAACACAGTACCCAGTCAACAAAATGTTGAAACATGTGCCCGTCATCTTTAATCAATAACGCTTTCGTAATATCATTCAGCGTTGTTATCTGATCGAGTTTCCCTCTCGTTCCCATTATTCGTTAATCTGAAACGATTTGAACTGCCTCATTTCGTAATAGCCTAAGCTGGGGTAATTTAATCACAGTATTTACGAAATATTTAGCGTCGGAAGTTAATTGTATAGCTCAACGAAACATACGTACAACAGAACAATCAGATATACTGCGAAGTTAACGTTTACGTATAACTTTACAAAACTAATGCAAAGATACATTATTGTCTAGCATGAAACGTTAAATTTCAGTGTAATAACTTTCAAAACGCAAATTTAAAACAATGTTCTCTTAAACCAATGGGTTTAAAATAAACTAACCGAGGCGTGATAAAATACATTTGTCACTTTGAATGCTATCTCAATTCCGATAAACCTAATACACAATTCGGTGTCTGTTCCTGCAGCACCTTAAGATTGCTAATTTCACTTCTTACAAGTATGATTCTTAATTAGGATACTTTCATCTCAGAGTTGAAGTTGTAGTATTTATATCGCAGGCAGTGAATAGAACAAATCACTTTGTGAAACTCTGCCTGTAAGCCTGTAGCATTCGACATCATTCAGGAGCTATATTAATACAGTCCTTAACTTTACAGTTTAATCAATTGCTTATACATACAGTTGCTTCTTACGGAAAACTTTTCTGTTTTAACAGATCATCAAACTATCATTAGCTTTTTGTCTTTATAGCAGTAGTAGAGAGCTTCACCCATTACAAAAGACTTAGTTAAACTTCAGTATGCTGTTAGAATGATAAAAGCATTTCCAATTTTCTACACAAATCCTTCTTGAAGTGTAACATGTAAAGGAATTCCTCTTGCTCAATCTTTCTCGAGATTGTTACAGTGGTTTGTGACTCCGTGTTTCAACACTAACTATGTATGAACCAGCTGCAATTAAAATTTAATTCCAACATTAAAATTACGTAAGTTAAACAGCCACTTTGACGTTGAAACACAAGGCGCGGAAGTTTAAATGGATCTTGCAGATCAAGGTTTTGTTTAACAGCACACACGCTAACATTAAAGATCGAAATTACATGATTGTATGGGCTTTACAGTTTTAAATTCTGACAGACACATTTATAAGACTGCAAGAAGCCATTCTGTTGTTATATATGAAAATAAAAGCAAAAAGAAAGGAAGCTGATACTCATTCAAAAAACTAAAGGTGTGATACATAGTTTTGCCTTACGGCAACTGAATAACTCTTTTCATCTTCCAGTCAGTATACTGCAACACATTTAACATCCTCCAAAGCGCAAGCTATATACCACCTCGGCATGAACATACTGCTGTTTTCAGTTTGTAGCAACCCCACCAAATCAGATTGGCCACTGTGATGTAACGGACGTTATCGGCAGTTACACCAGGATTCTTACCGTCCCAGTGTGCGCAGATAAGAAGATAATGGCACGACAGTTCTTGAATTATTGGGTTCCGAATTCTTTTTCTTATTTAAATACGTTGTCTGACAATCTTTGTACATAAATGTTTATTTCTGTTTGCTTGTTGCCGATACGAAGAGTGCCGCAACACGCCAACGGCAACATCCTCGTCGTTGCCGCCAGAGGTAGTAAGCCGACCACTGCTATACACTAACCGAGGGCCAGCGCGGAGAAGAAGATCCAGCCGACAGATTTTGCCGCTCTCTGCCCTTAATTGAATTACTCGCGTAAAATATGTTAGTTGAAGAAAAGGAATACCGTTTTGTCAATAGACTAAGATTAATGACATTATACATCAACATGCTAGTTGACATCTTACTGTTGTGTAATTGTTACGACGAAAAGAATCCCACAGTGAAACTTATATTGTCCTGCTTCTCAATGAAGAAGCAAGTGGTGATTATTTATTCTGCAAGAGATGACTAAAAATTATGTTCCTGCTTTGACATACTTACAGCAGAATGTGAAATAGTTTAAGATATGTGATTTATGAAAATCTGATAGTTCATACACAGATAATTTTCGATATTATTCACTGCAGAAATGGGTTTAACGTTTTTACTGGGACAAATGAAAGTCTTTTCGCTCAAGACAGAATCTCTCTGCATTCGAATTTGCTAACTGAGCATGACAGAACTTCACCGATTTAACTGGGGCTTACACCCTGGGTAACAGAAATCCAAACACGACCTAGGAAAGTGAAATGAAATATTTAGCTGAGTGTAAAGCTAATTTACTTGAAGTTGGACTTTTGCTATACTTATTCTTCGGAAATAGGGACTACAACGTCCTTCTACATCTAGATGATAACTCCGCAATTCATAAATAAGTGGCTGGCAGAGGGTTCATCGAACCGCTTTCAAGCTATTTCTCTACGGTTCCATTATCGAACAGCCCGAGGGAAAAACAAACACTTAAATCTTTTCGTTCGATCCATGATTTCTCTTATTTTGTTTTGGTTATCACACCGCAACATTCATCGTCAGATTACCGATCGGTCTTCAGTATGGCCTGCATTTTCTTCCATCCATGGAAATTTCAGATTTGTAGATGGGTTTTTACTGCTTCGTATCATTGCCACCAATTAAATCAGACTGTCCTAGGTGATGCTAAACGGACACAGACTGCACTCTGCCCGAAGCGCGAAGTGTCAGTACTTCCCTTGCCTCGTGGTATAAGTCCGCATTCAGAATTCAGTGGTGTTGTCCCCTCAGGTAAATAACACCTTGTACAAAATTGCAGTATAGGAAACATAGGATACTATGTGTTAGTCTCTCCAAGCGGCTACGTATTAATTGTGCTTTATATTTCACATCGTTTTTGTGAGATGTGCGGAAGCTGCAATGTTCAACTTTGCATATTAGCGTAAAAGTGAATGCAAAATCAGCTAATTTGCAAAAGTCGCGCAATTAGCACTTTTATTTACTTATATTTACGCATATAAGCCGACTCTCCATACTTCCTTCGCCTTTGAACGAAATCAAGTGTGTCACATAAATTCGTTTTGGTAGAGAAACTTGATGTAAAATTTAAACGTGTTTACCGTATTGATTTTATCAGAATTTGTCCGGGAGTCGTGGTATATAATGTAGTATTGAGCTATCACTTCTAAACATAATCCGTACTTTTCAGTAAAGTGATATACTTGGTAGTATTATATACTCGTAGAATTGTAATGCTAACTGTATTTTTCAGCCCTCTCATTACCTACTAACAATTGCCAAATTTAATTATATATTTACGCGAGAAAGGTACATTTTTCGAAGGTTTCGGACACCTGCAAATATTTTTGTGAATTACGAATGTTTTACATAACCTTTTTCATACAAGTCGGCATTTGTGGTTTTGTATCCCGCCTGGAAGGCGGCGCGTGGGTTGGATCAGGGAAACGTAAAACACGTCGGTGCTGCTGTACGAAATGAAATCCCCTTTACTCAAGCAATAAGAATACATAACTTGCAAGGTGGTGTGAAGTTGAAGCGAAGTTTCCTGGCTGGCTGCACCTGATGAAATAGGCAGAATCTGTAGCGGTGTCTCGTGCTAGTGCCAACCTTTGAAACTGTGTGGCATCGTTAGCATCGATACCACATTTGGTTTACGGTTAGTACTGTTAGTAGTAGTGCACAGTGTCAGCATTTATCGTAAATTAATCGTAAATTAACGCTACTGTTGAGGTTTCTTCGTGATGATAATCTGAGAAACGTGTCATAGAAACACTAGAACTCGTACCACGTTTTCAGTTGTCGTAATAGATATATCGTTTTAGACTGAAAATCACTTTTGTTCCATAAGGATACTGATAAAAGTTTTAATATATCGAACTCTTAAATTAAAAGTGATTCAGCAATTTATTTGCTTACTATCTGGTAGAATGCTGCACCAGGCGTAAGTCAATTATTGACTGTTCTATGAAATAATGGGCCAGCTCTAATATAGCCCCACTGTGATTACTGTTCTTGGATAGGGGATGAGTTGGTTGCTATTCGAAAGCAGCTGAAAATATCCCTGACTAGACGCTGCGGCGAATGAGTGTTAATTAACTTCTCATAACCGAGATTCACAGTCATGTGAAATTTTTTGAAAGACATCATGTTTACGCCAGTGATTGTTAAACTTTTTATTTCCACTAATGCAATTTCGGCCTTAGGCCATTATCAAGTGCAGATGTTTTGGCTTTAAGCCATGTCAACATTATACAGGCTGACACATTTATATACGGTTGTCATTTGCTGTTATGTACTTTCGTAACGCTGCTAAGTAGTGCGAGCACACATGTCCATATATCGTAAAACTGCGCAGTCTGTACATACATATGATCGTTCCACAATCACTAGTAACTTTTGCACTCAAGGAGATGGGTGTGTCCACAGCATACACACTGTGAAGAAGTCGATGAAAGGGAAACACGCGACAACCAAAACTGATGAATGAAACATCCTGGTTCATGTTCACGATAACGTGAATCAGTGGGTCCAAGTCTCGATACGCGAAACAACACCAAAACATCACAGAGCCACCTCTGGTGTGAACTGTAGCCTCCAGGCACTGCGGGTTAAACGCCTCATTGCCCCTTCAATGCACTTCGCGTTTTCCATCATGTGAAGTTGGCCAATCGCGTCTAGTCCCATAACACGCCCACTGTCAGCTATTGTCAAGACCATATAAGACGTGCAACATGTTCCCCTGTGAGTAATAGCCTTTTGCAAACTACCCAAAACCAAATTCTGCAGCGAACAGTACCCTTCGCAGTGTTTGCTCGGAAACTAATTGGGATAGACCTACACTCACTGACAGTAGAAATTCCTGTCAGGTTTGATATCGATTATCTTTGACCATCGTCTCACATCCCAGTCGTTTACCATCGTTTTATGACCGCTATTTTTACATCGTATTATGTGACTGTGTGTGGTACACCATTACCCTTAGACACAGTGGCTATTTCGCACTGATACTCCAACAAATCATGCAACTTCATTCTCATTGTGATCATGGGCTCGTTCAGGCACGATAGCTGACTAAAATTTTGTCCTGTGAACTTAGAAGTCTAGTTTAACGGCACTGGATGCCTCTTATCGATTACTTGATACCAATCTGAGACAGAATAATTATGTGAGTGACAACGGTTGCCAAATTGGATGTGATCAAGCTTCTGCGGATGGTGAAGAAACCGCCCGCCGTGAACCTCAGAGTTGGACCGCTCTGCACTTCTCGGAGGAAAGCCTCGACCCCCGGCTGCGGTGCCCCACCGAAGTCCACCAGCGTGGCAGCCCTGTGGAGGACGAGGCCAGTGCGTCGACCCTCGTCGCAGGCAGCGGAGCAGGACATGGACAGTCCGGCCAGCTTCACCCCGTGGAAGACCAGCCACATCGAAGAGCCGAGCAGGGAACGACTCAGAGCTCCGGTGACCCGTTCGGCGTTTTCCACCATCATCAACACGATGATTTCGTACGAGCTGTAGATGACTCCGAGGAAAGCGCTGGCCACCATCACCGCCGTTGCAAACCCATAGTGCTGCTGCAGCTTTTCTGCTGCGCAGTGGAGAACTGCGCATGCGATTCGGAGGTCGTTGATGCTGGCGGGTGGTTGGTCTGTTGAAATCTGAGGCTGACCGATGAGAATGCTTGCGAGCCACCCATCTGCCTGGCGTACTGTACCTCCAGCAGGATAGACCGCCGCCACCAGCTGCCTGTTCAGCGCCCTGTACCTCCAGAGCACGTCCAGCGCCAGGAAGGTAAAGTGGGGGCTCACAAGAGCGCAGACGAGCGTGTAAACTCCGTAAGAAATTGTCCAGAGCATCCGTTCTTGTTCTGGTAGATGGCCATACATTTTGAAAGGTGTGACACTCATAACGACTAGAGTGCTGAAAACAGTGATAGACAAAACAGTAGCAGCTTTCCTTCCGCTGTCGCACTGATTCAGTTGCAAGCGTTTATCAACGTACCTGAGAGTGTGGAGGAATGATTTCATACACCTAAGCTTTGAAAACGCTGACCTTCCAAAGATAACAGTGAACTCTGTCCATTTTATCAATCTGAAGGCCATGCCTGTCAGAACGACGACATCTGGCAGATGGTGAAACTGGAGGCAAGATGCGTATATAGTCATCAGGAGAACACAGAGTGTAGTCACGAACGACACCAACGACAAGAAATCCACATGTTTGTAGGCAAAGGGCACAAGCCCCATTATTCGCCAAGTCGAGTACATTGGTCTTGTGATCACGAACAGTTTCGTGTTGTTTCTGTTGTCGAAAAGACGAAACCTGATGGAAGACCACCCGTTTCGCCGGAGTCTCCCCCCGTACATCCTCATAATTTGGTCACTGTAGTGGACGAAGAAGCATCCGTACGTGATCACCTTAGTCAGTCGTAAGTGGGTGTATCAGCCGTCCATTCTCTTTTAACTGCATTACCAATAAATTATTAATCTTCGTGCGCACATTACATTAAATTGATTGTCTACTCTGTAATCAGAAGAATGTTTCTAAAGTGCTGTGAGAGAAGGAAATAAGTTGTCCGTTAGAAATAACACCACAGATGTTAATTCACTCAGGCGTCAACCTCTGACAAGAACATTTCATGGCGAATGCTTACAATTCAATCAACTTAATAACAGCAAAAGTATGTCGAACGACTTTTCCTTTGTTTGTTCTCGGCCGTATATCAGACTCGGCTGTTTTAAATTTAGCACTGTAAATGGACCAAAGAATAGAACATAAAAAGGCATGTTGACATCGAATGTCCACGTTTATCTCCCCTTTAAGAATATAGTAAATGTAATTAATCAGATGTAAAGAAAGAAAGGCGTTATACGGTATATGAGGCTCACGGAACCGCGTATAATGCCTATATCTCTTGAATTGAATGTTAAAAGTTGATTGTATTTGATTACTAGCAAGAAGAGAAAGTGAAATTATTTTAACGACGGGAGCTGAGACAGATATCGGCGTAATCAGGGTGATGCACGATCGTGGGAAGAAATATCAGTAATTCAGTGCCAATATTTGCTTTCATTACAGTGTTTCTTTAAAAGGTATCGGCCTTCGTAACATGAATTTCGAATAAATGCTGGTTCTTTTATTGACAGTGCCATGTGCATTGAAGGCTGCAGCGATAGCAGTCGATCAAGAACAACACCATATTAGTAGCGCCACATGTAACTCGATGCTCACCATTAAAAGAGCCTGCAAAAAGCATTTAAAAGTCGAAATTAGGGCAAGCTATAATGATAATATCAATTAGAAACGTTGTACATTTCAAACAAATATTATTATCCCTAGTAATACGAAGAAAACAAAAGAGACCACCTTATGCTAGCAGTGTTGACAGAGAAAGCCAACTAGACAGTGATACAGGAAGCTGACCAAGAGTCAACAGTTGTTCTTCAAACAAAATCAGAACGACATTTGTGTCATAGAGTCTATATATTTTACAAATATTTTTGACATTATCTGAGAATTTGTTAGACTTATATGTTTTTTACATACTGTTCTATTATAAGTGGCTTCACAGGTCAGTGGTAAGCCCGTGTAAACACGTACAGTCACATTGTAAATCATTAAACCTTATCAAACAAGTGTTTTAACCACCTTTGTATTCAGTTAAAAGAAACTTTTTCTCTTACTGTTCCTTTTAGGTCCATACAGCAATACAGCCAATAGCATCTGTGACCTGTTTTAAATTTTTTAGGTTTTATCTGCATACACCGTTCTGCCACCGGACACTTGCTTGCAGCGCTACGTTAGTTGCTCTCATATGTCATAGGTACGGTACAGCCCACTAAAATATCTCTTCTTTTCTTAAGGCTTCCTCATACAACTGTTAGTTTTTCATTTTCGTGCTACCTGTTCATTTCGTACTTTACTAGTCCGCTCTCGAGCAACACATTTTACGTTCTTTGTGTCCCGGCCTACAAAATAAACGCTTTTAATTAACAAAAACAGATACTCCACTCTCGTTCCCAGAGGAAACTGTCGTAGCACATGTTGCACGTCAAGTAGTGTGGAGGTATTGAGGTGATGGTAGTAGTGGTCATGGGCGTGGTCGTGGTGATAACGGTTCATTTTCATTTCGAAGGTCTCATATATCGTGAGTAGAGGAGATATTTACAATCTAATGTTGATTCGACGTTTTTTTTATTTTTCCAGACTCATCTTGTCTCCCCATTGGTCATCCTTGCATTCCGCAGTTATTACCAACGTTGGCCATCTGTTCCGCTATATGTTTCGTGCATTCTTCTCTAAACTATGTAAAATATTACTCTTCTCTGGAAATATTAAATTACACTTGAACTGGAAATTTTTCAACATATGAAACTAAAAACGTAACTCATTAAAAAATTAAGCCTACTTTTTCTTAAAAACTAAAGCTCATATTCTTTGTTAAGACTTAATATTTTTCCTTCTCAATACCATAAGTAAACTTTCTTTTTAAATTAAAATTTATTTCCTTCTTTTAAGTAAATCTTCTGTTTCAAATCTGAAAATCTTTCTTGCTCTTAAAATTAAATTTTTTCTTTGTGCGTAATATTAATTTTCCTTTTCAAAAACGAAGAAACCATACAAAAAATTAAATTTCTACCTCTTTAACTGAACATCCAAACCGTTCCTCAAAACCAAGTAAAACTCCTATTCGAGCCAACTTAAAAACTCCTCTTCGAAGGTAGTGTAAATTCGTCTCCACAAACGAGGAAAATATGTTTTCTAAACAAATGCTCTTCCTATTCAGATCATATCAAGCTCTCCTTATCAAACAAGAAAAGCTGGACTTCAACCCACAGTAAAATTCATGTTCAAACAAATAAAATACATAGGCCTTTCTCACATCTTTGGTGTGATGTGGGTGACAAAAACTTTTGGATAATTCCCGAAATTCTTGTACTTTTCTCATAAATACGGTTCCCATAAACACATAAGGTAGGAAAATTCATAATTAACTCGTTGTTATTTGATTACATTACCCGTGTGGTCTGGTAGCAACAAAGTGGTATTACATTTCGCTTTTTTAAAAGGTTATAGATCGTGTGCAATAACACTTTGACACATTTTTTCGAGTAGTTCTGTTTCTGACTCACCCTACCATTGTTTGACATAGTCCCCACACTGAGTATACATATCAACACTTAAAACAGAGTTCAAGCGTGCCAGGGGCATCACATTTTTCACACATCGTGGATCCAGTTAGATTAATGTCTATGTGACTATTCTGTCGGTAGCGTACTGTTGATGATCTTGTACTATACAGCTGGAACGTCCATTAGCAACACAGGGTAGCTGATGTTTTCCCATTCTGTTCTCCAGTCCGCTGTAGGCAGCCTTACTTTTATCTTTTTTGGCCTCGTATCTTTTCTACATGTTAACGTACAGGCATCAAACAGTTCTCTAACTTTCTACTGCTGCTTGTAGAACATAATTCCTAGTTGTGAAATATTCACCAAGATAATTGGTTCTCTATTCCTTTTAAAATTACAAGCGTTACCGTTGTCCCCTCCGACTACCGGTCCATAAATACGCCAACGTCTTCTACGTGCGTCACGCACTTTAACCTGGCGTTGCGTGCCTGCATGCCTCTAACTACGCGACGTTTACGTCTTGCTGATGGGTCGATCGCAATAACATATCAAACATGGGCAGAGGGTAACTCTAGGTGACATAGCTGTATGTTGTAACCGGCTTCACACTCCACTCGTTAATCATAGCTGCTGAAACTGCTTTCGTTAGAAATTTCTTTAAAATTTAAAAAAACTGATGCCCAAATGCCATGACAGACATTAGGTAGTCGTGGCCAATGAGGTCGTACGATTTTTAAGAGCTGACCCGTCAAATGCCTCCCCCCCTCCCTTTCCCATAAATGTATTACTGTCTTCCTGTTTATGTCTCTACTGGCCTATACTCAGAAGAGGCATTAAAAATTTCGAGCTACTAACTTTCATGTATACGACTACTACGGTTACTATGTGCAACTCTGCATGTCCTGAATTCTTGTACCATATACCGTAATGACTGGCAAAATTAGATGTTCCCCTCTCACTAACCGTATGTGTATCTGAATAAAACAAAAGACTGAAGAGCCGTAAAGAATGTGTAATATTTAATTGATGATTTGCATGAATAACATACAATTCTTTCCCAGTCCAGTGCTAAGATGTGACAGTTCCACACACAGGAAGTTTGAAGATCTTAAAACATAATTTACGAGCTAGTGTAACATACATCAAGAGGATTCGACCGGTAATTTTGCCTTCAAATTACGCAGAATATACACACATCAAAAAAAAAAAAAAAAAAAAAAATTGCATCAACCCGGTCCCCAGAACTCCTGAAGATAGACGATGACTTTGGATATTGTGTCGCAGACACAGTCCCTTTGACTGTTCAGAGATGTCACTAAACAAGCCCAAAGATGTAAACAACCATGAATGAGCAGCGCCTATTACACGGAGGGGGTCCGACAGCCGATCAGTTCCAGCCATTCCACCAGGAAGGAGGCACATGGCTCGTGTTGTCTGTAATTCAACTATGTCTAGACTGTCAATAACGCAGTTAGATCGTGTCCGCATTGTTACTTACTGCCAGGAAGGCCCTCAACAAGGGAAGTGTCCAGGCGTCTCGGAGTGAACCAAAGCCATGTTGTTCTGACATGAAGAAGATACGGAAAGACAGGAACTGTCGATGACATGCCTCGCTCTGCCCTCCCAAGGTCTACTAATGCAGTGGATGACCGCTATCTACGGATTAGGGCTCGGAGGAATACTGACAGCAACGCCACTATGTTAAATAATGCTGTTCGTGCAACCACAGAACATCGTGTTACGATTCAAACTGTGCGCAATAGGCTGCATAATGCGCAACTTCACTCCCGACGCCCATGGCGAGGTACATCTTTGAAATCACGACACCATGCAGCGCGGTACAGATGGGCCCCAAAACATGCCGAATGGACCGCACAGGATTGGCATCACGTTCTCTTCACCGATGAGTGTCGCATATGCCTTCAACCAGACAATCGTCGGAGACGTGTTTGGGGCCAACCCGGTGAAGCTGAACGCCTTAGACACACTGTCCAGCGAGTGCAGCAAGGTGGGGGTTCCCTGCTGTTTTGGGGTGGCATTATGTGAGGCCGACCTACTACGCTGGTGGTCATGGAAGGCGCTGTAACGTCTATACGATACGTAATGACATCCTCCGACCTATAGTGCAACCATATCGCCAGCATATTGGCGAGGCATTCGTCTTCACGGACGACAATTCGTGCCCCCATCTTGCCTTCAGTATAACGACATCGCTCGACTAGAGTTGCCAGCATGTTCTCCAGATATTAACCCTATCGACCATGCCTGGCTGTTTATGGACGACGTGACCTACGAACTACTCTGTGGAATCTACGCAGAATCGCTGTTGAGGAGTGGAACAATCTGGACCAACAGTGCCTTGATGAACTTGTAGATAGTACGCTACGGCGAATACAGGCGTGCATCAGTGCAAGAGGATTTACTACAGGGTATTAGAGTTACTGGTGTGTACAGCAGTCTGGACCACGACCTCTGAAGGTCTCTCTGTACGGTGGTACAACATACAATGTCTGGTTTTCATGAGCAATAAAAAGGGTGGAAATTATGTTTATGTTGATCTCTACTCCAATGTTCTGTGCAGGTTCCGGCACTCTCTGAACCGAGGTGATGCAGAACTTTTTTTTATGTATCTATTTATGAGTAAGGTGCTCGTCCCAGTATTTTGTTAAAGTACTTCTCAAAGTAGCGTCAGAGACTACCATTCTTGTGAGAGAATATATCCTGGTTAAAAACGTGCTTCTTCGAGCGCTCTTGTATCCTCCGGGACCAGTACTTCGAAAAAAATGCTCTTTAGAACTTCTCATAAGTCATATGCCCATCATGTCAGTAGCCCAGAGACTTGCTCCCCCCGAATACGCCCTGCCAAATAACTTATCATTTGGTATTCACTCCACAAACGGGGTAGCAACCACTAAATCCTCATATGAAGACAATGTGATTACTGTTGTCTTGTCCGTCGAAAATGTCTGGCACTGGAGGTGCTTAAACAGCTTTTCGTCCATTAGTACCGTCTTACACAAATTCGTCGGTGAAGAAACACCGTGAGGTATGACATGATTATCCGCACAGAACGATTGATACGCTTGCGCTTTGTTAGACTTTGATGCGGTGCCCGAGCTCTGTGGTTGTCATGCCTCGTCATGCAACTCTCTTGGAGTATCTCTAATGGCTGCTCCAATCTACTATACATCCTTCGACAAATTATCAACAGTTGTTGCGTTCTTGGTTTTTCCATTCAGCCAAGTCTGAACTGAGCTGGTCTTCTACCTCTTTTAAATCCCGCTGTCATTGCATATTTGAAACTACATCTTCGATTAGTAAGTTAGCTACTGCTTCCCTTATCCTTTTATCATCACAATAAAGCACTTGTTTTATGTTAGCCTTAGCCCAGACTTCTAATTTTTTGTTAAAACTGGAATGATGTTTCTTAAACTTAGAACTGTTCATAATCGGATGAAATATTGCTAAATTGTAGATAAACTATGTACTTTTGTAGAGAAACTTTCTATTTTTGTAGATACTTTCTTCCGCTGAACCGTTAAAAGTCTTAATTAATTCTCTTAATTAATTCAAAATTTCCGCAAGCGGATCAGTGTCTACTTGCATGGATGCCGCGTACTTCTGAATCCTAAGTTATGTGTTGAACGTTAGATTGCTGTTCAGGCTGCATATTGCTCTAGATCCAACCACTGACACAAGAAACAGACTACCTCTACACCAATACTATTTGAAAGTCACACAACTATCTACAGAGAAAAGTAGTACTCCGCTTGACTGAAGCGGCACAGGAGTATCGTAGGTGAAAATGTTAACTGTGCTTGCTTGTTCGAAGTCTTCACAGACGAAATGACCTCTGTGAAAAACCTTGGCTACCCTGCAATCACTGCTTCACTACTCCACCCCGAAGTACATGTTAAAAAGTACATCTCGTGTATTAACAAACAACATGTACAATAATTGAATTTGAGCGCCTGTTATTAGGCGCTAATTTCAGTTTTTCTTCTTGTTGAGTACAATGTTTCCGAGGTCGCCATGATGTTATTGCCGGGAAACTTTGTTGGATGTCTCCGGTGTATCTTACAGTGTAAAAGACGAATGGAAATCTAAGAACGGCTTGTTTTTTTGTGAAAGTTACGAGCCAAATTATGTATTCAATTCAAATGAAACCGTTTTACAACATGATCCTAAGAATTCTTTTGATGATTGGACAAACAAGAAAACCTTGATACCTTAAAAATACTCACTCCATACCTGTAGTTTACGAAAATAATGCATAACCTTGGCTGATACACCATACAATACTTATAGTAAGATTTAAACATGCTCCGAATTTCTTTTCATTCATTATCTTAGCTAGTATTCGATGTAATTGAACAATTTGCATTGTGATACTTTTTTCTTCACTTTTTGCATCTATCGACTACAACGACCGTAAATCGTTGGTTCCTATCATGTTGGATGTTTTAACTTGTCTCATGTTATCTGGAATTCAATTGCAATATCAAAGCTAATGTCTTAAATATTTATGTAATGTTTGTGTAACTGTAAGTGAGTTTATTAAATAGCGCTTTCCTCTGGTATTTGCTTTCCGAAACTCGACGAAATTAGTTTTCTGCTGACCCACACCCCGCTGCTAATATCGTCGTAGGCTATAACTCCAAAAGAAATTAGACCTCTCGAGACAAAGGTTTGGAGGTTGTCTACACAATGACACCACTTTAGATTGGTATCTGGTAGTATGATCCGTTCCAGGGAAACCTCAAAAAGGAGGAAAACACTTTTCCAATGAATAAATTTTTCTCAGAAAAGTTCAGAGCGTGCCCAGGCTCGACGTTCTGCCACCAATGTCAATCCGTCCGAAAGTCTATTCCGATAAGCAATACGTGGCGATCCTTATGTATTCTGGCACTTGACCTAAACTCCTAGTTACCTTTTCAAATTAAACAGTGATGTATATTTCTATAATCTTCTTATACAGACGGAATTAGCATTCGTACTTAACTTATTCATCAATTTTTAGGATTCTAAAATTCACGAGATGGGTGACTTTCAACAACACCTTGCATTAGCTTCGTACTAAATTCAGTGCACGTCTATCTCGTCAAATAATTAACAGTAGAGTGAGTTGCTTCATTTCATTAATTGCTTATTCGCGGGTAATAATCGTTTCACAACAGTTCACGCAAAGTGTCGTCACTTTGACGTCACGTGCAATATCGACAACCGCATGATAGGCTATCAACTTTTGTTAGCGTTCGATACGGGTCTCTCAAAAGGCTCAGTGCACGCGTTCCGGAGATTTACGAAAAACAAATTATTCGTGTAACGATTTATCATAATTATTGTTATAATAAAAAGTTACACAACGATTTATCGAAGGTTATCGATTTCGTGTTAGAGTGCTCTTTCAGGAGTGAGATATTGTCGTCAGTAATTTACAAATTGAGCATGAAATGCACTTGTTTTGTAATTTGCTGTATGCTGTTTCAAGATATCGAAGCACTGAAAACTTATCACAAACACGTCACCATTATCATTAAATTTCACTTAGTAACGCATCAACGATATAATCCTTCAAGAGAGGATATAATAACCAAGGGACAAACATCACATGATAAGTGCTAGCAGAGGTTCACATCCTACCACATGCAAATATTTTTTTTTTCTTGTTAACGTTGCTAATACATTCTGGGAATCTCTTATGAATGTAATAAAGGATGAGCACAAAGTCTTGCCCTGATTATAAAAATTTATAACAGAATAACCGTTTGACATAAAAAGTTACATCTGATGCCGTTACATATGTTAGTGTTACTAGTTTCTTTAATCACGACTTACGTTAATTAACCTCAACCTGTGCTCCTTTAGTAGCTCGGAGAATGTCGAAGCGGTATTCCAGTTCCCGCCAGGCGGAAAAGTCCATTACCGCTAACATTTAATGAGACGTTTTGCTACAGTTCATTGCCCCAAAGTTGGAAGAATATCAACCATGGATAATTTTCCAGCAAGATCGGTGTATTGGAAGGAACGGTCCAACACCCTGGCCACCCTGTCTCCAGACATTAGGCCCCTTGACTTTTTTTCTGGGGCTATATCAAGGACAGAGTCTTCGTCGACTAACCGAAGGCTAGGATACAAGCTGCTGTGGGTGATGTGACAGAACACATGTTACGAAACACCTGGCACTGTTTATTCATGAATGTGGCGATTTCAGTGTGTTTTGTTATGAGGGAACCTAAGAGTACAGCTTTAAATACTGCGACTAAAACTAGCTGTAATAAAATTCTTATTCTGCTTTTCACAAATATTTGGCTCTTTATTTCCGAATACGTGGCGATTTTCGAATGTCTGGTTAGACAGGAACCTAAGAGAACAGCTTAAATTGGAACAATAATATTCATATTTTTCCTTCTCACAAAGCCGACAGCCGACCGTACGATACCGGTATTGCGCGTGAGCCAAAATGATGTCACGTTTGCTGGAATTATTGTGAAACGAGCAATACCTCTTATTCACCAAGTCCAAAGAGAAAGGCTGCGTACCACAGAGCGCATAGTTCCTCTCTCGCGTTAACAAACCAAAGATTGTCGCTACATGCGATATTTTTGTTGAAGTTTACGTGAATTGCGTGTCCCGGTGGACTCACTACATTTTTAGAACTTTCACACGGTGGCTCAGGAATTTCATTTATTGCAATGTAAACATTCACACCTCACGGATGTAAAAAAAAATACTAAACATGCGTTGTTAAATAGCTTAAATCTGCTGATTCCAATTAGTCATTATCGTGCTACTTTTCTTGAACAAGTTTAAGCTTTGCTTTTTTGCTACTATAGCTGCACCGCTTTCTACTATTTATATTTCCACTATTAATAAATATTGTATACTTAAAAATATATGTCTTTTTATATCATTAGCGTGACTGTGTGAGTATATTGAGACACATGCAGAATGCCCTGTTCGATTTAAAAGAGGACCTGATGGCTCTAATGAAGCCAGGCTACATGAATAAACGAAAAGTAATAAAATAAACGACACAAACATCCAGTTCGATCACTGTACGTTCAGTTTGAAAATTTTATAATGGGTCTTACAATGTGATAATGCCGATTATACATATAAAATTCACAGATAACAGGCTCTCTCTCACTGTTCTCCCTTCTGAAACCAGAATGATTTTCTTTTACATTGCTGTGCTTCATTTAGCCAGATACAAGTGTAATCCATAACTATCCCACTACAATGGTATTATTGACACTAATCGACAAAATCTGTAACATGCAACTTTATTGAATCACCACTGTCTTGCAATAAGAAATAGTCGCAAGAGTTGTAGTTATTTTAAAAAATCAATCTGTGCTTACGTTTTCGAGGGCTGCCGTAGTCCAGGCACTGAGAATATCTATCCGTTACAGCCCAATGAAGAAAACCGGGTTTTATTCACGAAATTACTGGATTTTGCTGTCATAGGTTTATTATTAAGTTTTCTAGAATGCAACCATCGTCATGACGGACTTTCGAATACACTGAAATAGTTTCATTCACATTCCTTCTCAACTGATATTCGAAATTTTAGAAGTTACGATCATGACTACTTGCCTCACATGACGTGAACAACCTTCAAAGACAGTCTTACACGAAAGATATCACATATTATCACCGCTTAGAAGGAAACAAAATGTTCTCTGTGATATTACGATGGTATCAACGAAATGTGTATGCATGCAATCATTTGTTTCATTAGATTATTTTCACTTTGTAAGATATATCACATTATTCATTTTTATTTGAACTGATCGAATACATACTAAGACGACTAGGTTTCTGGGGTGTATATAGCCTACTTTTACGTAAAAAGCTTACAGAATATTCTTATAAATGTCAAATACGATAAAGGAACAAAAATATCGGATAAATGTAATAAAAAACCAAGCACCTCTGCAAAAGTCACATATCGCACAAATACGACCTAAACTGGTATCGGGGTCAGTGCAGCTTATTGTGTTCGAATATTCAGTGCGTGAAGCAGGGTTCAGATATCTGTAAGATATCTGTCCAATCATGCTGATTTATGAGTTCAAGAGAATAACACGCTCAGTCACATTTCTTATGTTAATTAACTAAAATTACATTATATCTGGACTCAGTAGTTACCCAGAAACACTTATGAAAGCTATTGGGATGGTTTACCTGAAATGAACACGATTCTTTCCATCCTCACATTTGTCAATTCTGTCTTCCATGTTCGCCCTTAAGAATCTCGTTGCCGACGAGACCTTAAACACTTATATTCCTTTGTTCTTCCTGCAGTTCTTGAATATCTACTATCATTCATGTAGATTGTGGACTGACTACTGTCATAGCTATGTAACATAATTTTGTTATTACTCATTATTTATTACTGTATACATTGTTTCAATTTTAATATTCACTTTATTTCGATATGGCTAATTTTGGCCCACAAAATCATATGTGACGTAATTGTTCTCACTGGGAAATAAAATTAAACAGTCGTTTACAGAGTGAGAAAATCAGAAAAAAAGACTACAGAGGACCAGAGATATAAATATGCGAAGATCCTCAAAAGCAAAAGGCCACGATGGCCCTTTGGTTGTGTTAAGGTTGTATGTCAATTAAACTGAACGAATAATTTCATTTAATTCAGAAATCACATAGGATATACAGGGTGTTTCAAAGTCTTTTTATCATACGTCTACGAGTGACAGTTCGCGTCATGGGGAACAACTTTTGATAAAGACAAAATGTTCACTGACACTTCCCGGCGACAATAGGAGTCTTTTATGATTGCTATAATGGTGGCTATAATCCAGTCATTTGCTCTGTGTTGAAGGGATTCGCTTCTAAAATACCTGTCTCCGCTTAGGGGTACTCATTCTCTTGTTGAAAATCACTCTAACAATTTACTGGACTAGGCAGTATGCAAATTCAGCACATCTAGTTAGTAGAGACTGCTAGATAGGTGAAATCGCATCGTCCTAGTACCGGTGAAGTATGAGCAAGCATTTTGTTTCTAGCAGTTATTCCTCATGAGTTGATCTATCTTATGTATTCGTTTGAGACAGATACTTCGAAACACCCCGTATATTTAAATCTATGGGGAGCTCAAGGTGTCTGCATGAAGACCACTTGATAGATGAGCCTTATTTATTAGACTTCCCTCTCTCTCTCTCTCTCTCTCTCTCTCTCTCTCTCTGTGTGTCTCTGTCTCTGTCTCTGTAACTCTGTGTCGCTAGTTATCAGCCGTTTCACACTCTTAATCTTCGCTCATAAGTATCCCTGCCGCTGCATGTTCTCTAACAACATGCATCTGTCTTACACTAGGTAGTACTATCGGCATTTTATTACGTCTTACAAAACAGCCTGAACTTCCTTGGACAATGTACGTGTAGCCACACGTCCCACCCACCTCCACTGTACAGTCACAATTATGTCTTGCACTTTAGTCCGTTCCTGGATCCATACCTTTAATTTCCTGTATTCCCAAAACACATTTCTGCACTTCTCGTGAATCAACTCCACGTTTTTATGTTGTTTTGCTAACTGCCAA
Organism: Schistocerca gregaria; assembly: GCF_023897955.1. Lineage (NCBI taxonomy): Eukaryota > Metazoa > Arthropoda > Insecta > Orthoptera > Acrididae > Schistocerca > Schistocerca gregaria. The sequence goes on along the minus strand of NC_064921.1, from coordinate 512,348,908 downwards.
AACTAGTAGTGTACACAAATCGTAAAGTTCTCACATCTTTTCAAATCTTAATCTTCGTTTTGAAAACCAAAACTTCTACACGTCATGTTTCCTCTTCCGTACATACCGTTTGCTGTCCATTCAGTTTTGGGTATGCAACTCCAGGCAAACACAAAAACTCGACAACTGGCTTCATTGTTAATTGTACTATTTTCTTTCACATGGGTCATTGACATTTAATGTAGTGCTATTATAGTGATTTGTCTGCCCCTCTTTGAGCCTTCTCCCACTCGTTGTTCAAGTTTATTCGCAGTAATGGCGAACGGGACGACATTTTCCGCAAAACTAAGGTCGTTCAAATTAGATCCGTTGACAGTTAATCTTTTGTTTGTTTTCCCCCTGAAAACTTTCTCTATAACTGTTGCGAAGAGGCTTTTGCGAAATACAAAGTAACTGTAGTTTTGGAGAATGCCAATGCAGATCTAACAAAATAGTGAAAAGCTTTGGTAGCATAAAATGTCCTTGTCCATCATTGCAGAGAGGGATTAAGAAGAATTAAGAATCGAAAGAGAAGTCAGACAAGCTGTATCATTTACCAGAATACTCATCATCATATTGACAAAGATTATATTAATATGTTGTTAGTTAGTTATAGATATTCTAGTACAGATAACACTGAAATAGAAAGGGAAGCTTTGTAAAAATTTGTGTATGTCAGACATATTCCTAAAATACAACACATACACCTACACACAGACACACACACACACACACACACACACAAACACACACACACACACATACACACACACACACACACACACACACACACACACACACACACACACATACACACAATACTGGCCATGACGGAAAATACAACACGTAGAAAATTTTACGCAATTTTCTGTTTAATCAAAGATCTGCATCTGCTACACTCCAGCGGATAGTCTTGCAGACATCTTGAACGTGTAAACAGTTACTATATAGCAGCGTGCTAGTGTAAAGAAAAGTGAATTGAGAGGTTCAGGCTCTAGTAAGGGTAACTGTAATTGTTTTGTCGTCGATTGTGCGAAGTGAATATGGCTTTCCCTAAGACGTACTTGCCCATGGTTAGTAAAATACAGACAAGCAACAGTAATACTGCTGTCTTCAGTCTTCAGCTATAGAATTTTTGTCTCCAAGAGAAGAGATTTTATTTCTAGGAGATTAAAGCCATAAAGAGACAAAATGTTTTCACGAAGAACCATTTGTGGTGTCACCGCCAGACACCACACTTACTAGGTGGTAGCCTTTAAATCGGCCGCGGTCCGGTAGTATACGTCGGACCCGCGTGCCGCCACTATCAATGATTGCAGACCGAGCACCGCCACACGGCAGGTCTAGAGAGACTTCCTAGCACTCGTCCCAGTTGTACAGCCGACTTTGCTAGCGATGGTTCACTGACAAAATACGCTTTCATTGGCCGAGACTATAATTAGCATAGCCTTCACCTACGTTATTTGCTACGACCTAGCAAGGCGCCATTATCAGTTATTATTGATATTGTGAATCATGTAATGTCAAGAGCGACGTTTACCATTAATGGATTAAAGTTAAGTAGTCCACCAGCTACGTCCGTTGTTTATAAATTCTAATTTCCTTGTCCTGTTCCAGACCTCACGCCAGCTTGCGTGAGCGAAAACGCGTGCCTTTCGGTCTCCTCAAGTAACACAAATACTCCACTGCTTGAATAAGAAGCGTCACGATTCTCAGCACATAATGATGTGACTCGTCAGAAGAAGAATCACCGGGCAGGACAGATGGTACCGTACCACTAGCAGTGACGGGTATATCAAGTGCGTCGCGGAGGCGCAGAAAACAGTGCAGTCGCTGTCGTTATGTGGAAACAGAGTGATTTATCTGACGTCCAAAAAGGCATGACATTGGTTTTCGGGTCAAGGTGGAAACGGGTAAGATGGTAAATTGTTCACATGCCACCATGGTTAAAGTATACAGCGCTTGGCAATGTGGTGTTATACAATATCCATGCTGTGGCAACTGTGGTACACCACGAGCCATAGATGACATTGGTGAGCGACGGATACAGAGATACGTACGGGCGAGTTAACGTGCAGCTTTTCAGCAACTGATCTGGCAGATGAACCAAGGGGCTAAGAACAGATGCTGCGTATGGGCCTCCGCAGCAGGCGCCTGGCTATGCACCCATGCTGGCCGTTAATCGGTGAAGAAGAGCGGAGTTTGCGAGCCAATACGCAACTGGACATCCGCTAAGCGTCGACAGGTGGCTTTTGGAGATTAATCACGTTTTACGCTCCATCGTACAGATGACCGCTGGTGTGTACGACCCTGCAATAATCGTCAGAAGGACAGTGACGTATCGTGGGGAATATTTTGGTGGCATTCCCTGGCTGGCATGGGCAATCTGCGTCAACACAAGTATGCATCAATCCTTGGGAAACATCTCCACCCCTACAAGCAGTTTGCTATTCCTCGGCACGATAGCATCTACCAGCATGACAATGCAATGTGTTAAACAGCTCGCAGTGTATGAACATGGTTCGAAGAGCATCAGGATGAATTTATCGTACTCCCCTGGCCACCAAACTTACTGGATTTCAACCAGTCTGAGAATCTGTGGGACTGTCTCGATCGGGTGTTCGCGCCATGGATCCCGAACGACGAAATCTATCGCAGCTGGCAGCTGCACTGGAGTCAGCAAGCTCCACATCCCTGTCGGTACCGTCCAGAACCTCACTGACTCTCTTCCAGAATGTCCGTGCTACAAAACGTTGTTATTCAGGATTTTAATAAGTGGTCAAAAAATGATTCAAATGACTCTGAGGTCGTCAGTCCCCTAGAACTTAGAACTACTTAAACCTAACTAACCTAAGGACATCACACACACATCCTTGCCTGAGGCACGATTCGAACCTGCGACCGTAGCGGTATAAGTAGTCACATTATTGTGACTTGACCGTGTAATAGACTGTTGATCCTTTGGTGCAAATTAACAAATTGTATGTGCTTTCTCTCGTGAAACTTTCTCTCGTGAAACACTTCTTCGAGCGTTCCGCTTTTGTAGTGCAAGCTGTAACCAAAAGCACCTTGATTTTTCATATTGTTGCAAAAATTCTGTGTTAGAAAACTCTCTAACAATGAAGCAGCACAGTGAAACAATATGTTTACAGCGTTCTAACAGCCCTGCTTTGCACTGACACTCACTTTGGATCATCTTTCTCTTGCAGCCTATCTGAAACAAACACTGCACATGCCGCTTATTAACGTTATACTCTACAAACAATTACAATTACAATAAACCTATTTACTCAACCTCCTTTTTTTTATTTTATCTGCATACGATTGCTGATTAACATTAGTTTCTCTTAAACCTTTGCTTGATACTTCCTCGCTAAATATTTTCTTAACTTCAAAAACGTGGTTACCGTTTCGAAGATCTAAGCCCTTCTACATAGTAGGAGACGTAAAATATGGCGAGTCCTATTTCATATTCTGGAAGCCAACAGAAAATAGCATCGGACGCCACAGACAATGTGATATTCATTCGGAACTTTGTGAGGAGGAACAAGCATTGTATGGCTGTAAGAGATACAGAGACGAGTGTGGCAGGACGTACCCCAGTTCACTCCTAACAGCGTCAGGTCATTGCAACGCACCTGTGCTTACTAAGGATTACTCGGTAACCTAAATGTGAAATTAAAAATTAAAATGACTGTTTCAAACTTCGTCAGTGCACGCTTAACAATATTAATGTCAACAAGGTAGAGCCTCAGAATGATAAAATGAATAAGTTTGATAAAAGATACGACCATAAGAACAAAAAATAAGTGGCACCAAATAATGAAACTAGAAACCTAAAGGTTTTTAAGAATATGCAGATATATGTCACAATTAAAAGTTACAAGTCTCAGCTTGATCAGAGAATATTTCGATTAGAATCGGTGTTTTAACGAGAAATTGAACCCACTAAATATTAGACTCGGAAAGCAAAAAATTAGTATGTAGTGAGGCTACATGAGGCTCACGAGAAACACTAAAAGTGTCACACCGAATAGCTACGTCCATTATTTTTTAAGTTACTTGTTAAACATCAGATGTAGAATGAAAATGTCCTAAACTGAAGAAACTGCAAAAAAGCAAGAATTTAAGGAGATGGGACCTGCATAAACTGACTAAACCACAAATTGTACGGAGTTTCAGGAGAGCATAAGGGAACAATTGACAAGAATGGGGGAAAGAAATATAGTAGAAGAAGAATGGGTAGCTTTGAGGGATGAAGTAGTGAAGACAGCAGAGGATCAAGTAGGTAAAAAGACGAATGCTAGTAGAGATCTTTGGGTAACAGAAGAGATACTGAATCTAATTGATGAAAGGAGAAAGTATATTAATGCAGTAAATGAAGCAGGCAAAAAGCAATACAAACGTCTCAAAAATGAGATCGATAGGAAGTGCAAAGTGGCTAAGCAGGGATGGCAAGAGCACAAATGTAAGGATGTAGAAGCTTATCACACTAGGGGTAAGATAAATACTGCCTACAGGAAAATTAAAGAGACCTTTGCAGAAAAGAGAAACACTTGCATGAATATCAAGAGCTCAGATGGAAACCCGGTTCTAAACAAAGAAGAGAAAGGTGGAAGGATTATATAGAGGGTCTTGAGCAAGCAGTAAAGGAAACAAAAGAAAAATTCGGGGTAGATATTAAAATCCATGGAGAAGAAATAATAAATTTAAGGTTCGCCGATGACATTGTAATTCTGTCAGAGACAGCAAAGGACTTGGAAGAGCAATTGAACGGAACGGACAGTGTCTTGAAAGGAGGGTATAAGATGAACATCAACAAAAGCAAAACGAGGATAATGGAATGTAGTCGAATTAAGTCGGGTGATCCTGAGAGACTTAGATTGGGAAATGAGACACTTAAAGTAATAAAGGAGTTTTGCTATTTGGGGAGCAAAATAACTGATGATGGACGAAGTAGAGAGGATATAAATGTATACTGGCAATGGCAAGGAACGCATTTCTGAAGAAGATAAATTTATTAACATCGAGCATATATTTAAGTGTCAGGAAGTCGTTTCTGAAAGTATTTGTATGGAGTGTAGCTATGTATGGAATGAAACTTGGACTATAAATAGTTTGGATAAGAAGAGAATAGCAGCTTTGGAAATGTGGTGCTACAGAAGAATGCTGAAGATTAGATGGGTAGATCACATAACTAATGAGGAGTTATTGAACAGAATTGGGGAGAAGAGGAGCTTGTGGCACAACTTGACAAGAAGAAGTGAGTCAAGAAGGGATCACCAATTTAGTATTGGAGGGCAGCGTGGAGGGTACAAATCGTAGAGGGAGACCAAGAGATGAATACACTAAACAGATTCAGAAGGATGTAGGCTGCATACATCCTGGGAGATGAAGCAGCTTGCACAGGATAGAGTAGCATGGAGAGCTGCATCAAACCAGTCTCAGGACTGAAGATCACAACAACAACAACAATTCATGGTACTTTAAGTGCCATTTGTATTTGCAGTAGAACTTTCTATTATAGCACCCAATTACATTCATGCTGTAATACAGCTGTACCAACTTTCAAAACTGCTATGCAAACAATAATTACTGTAAGAATTCTTAAAAGAGGCAATTCTGAGGTCATGTTGCACTGTCGCTTCCAGCCACTCAGATGTTAATAGTGCTGTTTCCAATGGGATATTATTATTATTATCTTTTTTCCTTTCTCAGACCTTAGGTCTGGTTAAAAATGATAGTGACGCGAACCTTGATCAAGTGTGACTTCCTTTTAACTGTACGGTATATGTTACATTGCATTTAGGAACTTTCAGGTAATTGAACATGTATCAATAATTACAGATTTCTGTAGTTGTATATACAAGTTTGGATGTAGCTGTATTGCGTTCATGTACTGGTGGATATTGTGTGGTATGACTCCTGTAGTTGATAGTATAATTGGTATAATGTCAACTTTATCCTGATGCCACATGTCGTTGACTTCCTCAGCCGGTTGGGTGTATTTTTCAATTTTTTCTCCTGTTTTCTGCTGTATATTTGTTGTATTGGGTATGGATATTTTCTATAAGTTGTGTTGATTTCTTCTTTTAATTGGTGAGTATGATGTCAGGTTTGTTATGTGGTGTTGTTTTATCTGTTATAATGGTTCTGTTCCAGTATAATTTGTATTCATCATTCTCCAGTAGATTTTTGGTGCATGCTTGTATGTGGGAACATGTTGTTTTATTAGTTTATGTTGTATAGCAAGTTGTTGATGTATTATTTTTGCTACATTGTCATGTCTTCTGGGGTATTCTGTATTTGCTAGTATTTTACGTCTGCTTGTTATGTGAGCTACTGTTTCTATTTGTTGTTTCCAAAGTCTGCATTAATCTGTTGTGGTACTGGGACTTTTAATAATATGCTTTCTGTAATATCTGGTGTTTATTGTTTGATCCTGTATTGCAATCATGAATCCTTCCGTCTCACTGTATATATTGCCTTTTCTTAGCCATGTGTTGGATGCGTCGTGATTGATGTGTGGCTGTGTTAGATGATACGGGTGCTTGCTATGTAGTGTTTTCTTTTTCCAATTTACTTGGTTTGTATCTGTTGATGTTATGTGATCTAAAGGGTTGTAGAAGTGATTATGAAATTGCAGAAGTGTAGCCAATGTATTTATATGACTGATTGCTTTGTGTATTTTGCTAGTTTCTGCTCGTTCTCGAAAGAATTTTCTTAAATTGTCTACCTGTCCATAATGTAGGTTTTTTATGTTGATAAGTCCCCTTCCTCCTTCCTATTTGCTTAATGTGAACCTTTCTGTTGCTGAATGTATGTGATGTATTCTATATTTGTGGCATTGTGATCGTGTAAGTGTATTGAGTGCTTCTAGGTCTGTGTTACTCCATTTCACTATTCCAAATGAGTAGGTCAATATTGGTATAGCATAAGTATTTATAGCTTTTGTCTTGTTTCTTGCTGTCAATTCTGTTTTCAGTATTTTTGTTAGTCTTTGTCTATATTTTTCTTTTAGTTCTTCTTTAATATTTGTATTATCTATTCCTATTTTTTGTCTGTATCCTAGATAATTATAGGCATCTGTTTTTTCCATCGCTTCTATGCAGTCTCTGTGGTTATCCAATATGTAATCTTCCTGTTTAGTGTGTTTTCCTTTGACTATGCTATTTTTCTTACATGTGTCTGTTCCAAAAGACATATTTATATCATTGCTGAATACTTCTGTTATCATTAGTAATTGGTTGAGTTGTTAATTTGTTGCTGCCAGTAGTTTTAGATCATTCATGTATAGGAAATGTGTGATTTTGTGTTGGTATGTTACAGTAATATTGTATCCATAATTTGTATTGCTTAGCATGTTGGATAGTGGGTTCAGAGCAAGGCAGAACCAGATAGGACTTAATGAGTTCCCTTGGTATATTCCACGCTTAATCTGTATTGGCTGTGATGTTATATTATTTGAATTTGTTTGGATTTAAGTGTGGTTTTCCAATTTTTCATTACTATGTTTAGGAACTGTATCAATTTAGGATCTACTTTGTATATTTCCAATATTTGTAGTAACCAGGAATGGGGTACACTATCAAAAGCTTTTTGGTAATCAATGTATGCGTAGTGTAGTGACCTTTGTTTAGTTTTAGCTTGATATGTCACTTCTGCATCTATTATCAGTTGCTCTTTACATCTTCGTGCTCCTTTGCAACAGCCTTTTTGTTCTTCATTTATAATTTTGTTCTGTGTTGTATGCGTCATTAATTTCTGTGTAATGACTGAAGTTAATATTTTGTATATTGTTGGTAGGCATGTCTTGGGGCGATATTTAGCTGGGTTTGCTGTGTCTGCTTGATCTTTAGGTTTCAGATAGGTTATTCAATGTGTAAGTGTATCAGGGAATGTGTAGGGGTCTGCAATGTAACTGTTAAATAATTTAGTTAGATGTGAATGTGTTGAGGTGAACTTCTTTAGCCAGAAATTTGCTATTTTATCTTTTCCAGGGGCTTTCCAATTGTGCATAGAATTAATTGCTCAGGTGACTTCATGTCGCGAAATTACCACTTCAGGCATTTGTGGTATCATCTTGTATGTGTCTGTTTCTGCTTGTATCCACCGTGCATGTCTGTTATGTTGTACCGGGTTTGACCATATGTTGCTCCAGAAGTATTCCATGTCTGTTATGTTTGGTGGATTGTCTATTTTAATGTGTGTGTTATCTATTGTCTGGTAAAATCTCTTTTGGTTTGTGTTGAAAGTTTGGTTTTGTTTCCTTCTATTTTCTTTTTTTTTTTGTATCTTCTAAGTCGTTTGGCCAATGCTTGTAATTTTTGCTTCTTTTCATTTAATTTCTTTATCGCTTCTTGTTGTGAGATTTTACCTAACCATCTTAGTTTTTTTTCTGACATTTCATTTCTTATAAATTGTGTTAGCTGTCTGATGTCTTTTCTAAGTTTTTCTATTCTGATCTGTAGCCTGTGATGCCATGCTGGTTTTGTGGGTTTCTTCTGTGTGTTGGTTGGTTCTGATCTCTGCCTAGTATATTTATTTAGTGTAGTGAGTGCTGCTATATAAACCAGTAGTTGTAACTTTTCCATAGCTGTATTTTCATTTATTTTGTTGTGTATGATTGTGTTGATAGTTGTTATTGTTGTTTCGACTTGTGGGTTATTTGGTGGTCTATGCAAGAATGGTCTAATGTCTGTATTTGTGTCTTTTTATTCTGTATATGTCAGCTGAAATTTTTCTTCTATATCTAACATGTGTGTCACTTCGTGTTCTGTTTGTGCTTGTTCTGGTGGCTGTCTTAAGATTTCGTTTTCCTCTGATTGTTTAATTGATGAGTGTTGTTCTTGGTTTGTTTGCTCTGTGATGTTTGAGTCCATTACTGTATTTTCTTCTTCTTCTGACTGTACATTATTTTGTTCCAGTATTTGTTGTACTTGTTGTTTGATGTTTTCTAATTCTGACTGGGGTATCCTGTTATTTTTGATTATTACACGGATCTGATCAGCTAGTCGTTGTTCTGTTAAAAATTTTAAATCTGGGTATCTGGTAATAAATGTTGTGTATACTTGTGATCTGTATCCAGTTGTGTTGGTTCCTAAGTTTGTTGCTTGGTAATTACAGAACATGAGGTGTCAGTTAACTTCATCAGACCATCTCATCCTCTGTCTTTGTTTTCCTTATAGGGTGGCTGCAGGAAGCATGTCCTGCAAAACACCTCTGTTTGGATTTAAATCATTTTCCGTGTGGCTAGCAGTGTCGTTGCCATTGTGGACGGGCATAGGGTTCAAGCGTCGTCCCCGACCATGACAGCGCTTGTCCGTGGCTTCATTAGTTCTGTCTTGAACCAACTAACCACACTAAAAAGGGGGTTAACCCTATTAGTGGTTTGTTCTTTTCGTCGCCTTTTACAACTGGCAGAACATACCGGAGGCCTATTCTTTTCCCGAGCCTCCACGGGGTTTATTATTATTATTATTATTATCAGGCATATTATTATTTTTTGTGAATGTGAACTTTTACAGAATATATCAGTCAGTTAAAAGTCGAAACTTTTATTTATAGTCATAGTCCCTGATCCCGCCGAGTAAATAGCAGGTAGGAACATTTTCTTTCAGTGGACGAAAGGAGTAATGTGGAGTTGCAGGTTAAATATATTTATGTTTTTCTGCTTTTAGAAATAATAGCAATGCGTCCAATGAAACATATTTTTTTTGCATTTATGGAGCAATGTTTCATATGTCTTTTTGATTAAATAACTGAAGTAAGTCTGGTAGTATGCATATGCTCTCTGTCAGTACAAAATAATAGGAGCTCAATGAAATTTTGTTGGTAGATTTGGTTGCTTAACCATAGTTGGCCGTTCGTGATACAGTCAGGTTTGTTGTGAATGTGTTTTGTATATTTCTTAGTCTTCCAACAATTTTATCTTTGTTTGCACGCTGCCCGAAGCATTTTGCTGATAATGTGATACGTGGCAGTGATACGGCAGTCTGCTATCCACGTTCATTGTACTCCACTTCCATGACTGGATATGTTAACTTAATTAAAGAAGCTCTGAGCAAACATGAGAATATCTAGTTTTATAGATAATTTTATTAGAATAACGCATCACGGGATATTCGCCTTTTAGTTCAGTTTGTCGGTCTTAACTCACAAGTGACCGAAGTGAGCTAGCTCCTCCAGTGACACGGAGTGGGGTGTTGTTGATCGAGAAACGCAAGTCACTGGGGTGCTGGCGTAGCAACCACTTCTGGAAAGTACGAAGGCCACCTGATAGATGCGAAATGTGCCGTAAACCAAAAATACTGCGTAGCTCGTAGCAGTGGACACGCCTTGTTTTCGAAGCTTGAACGAGTCCATACTAACTTAAAAAAGCAGAGCTAAAGTAGTGCCCAATAATATTGTGACAGTTACGGATTGTGACAGTAAAGACAGATACCGTTCTGTGAGGATCTTACTTGGAGGTATTCTAACATCAAACAATTTCACAGTTATTAAAAGTGGTAGCGTGATACCAGTTTTGCCCGGAATGGCAGCAGGTGGGAGGACGCGCCATTATTCCAGGAGAATGTGGCTGTGGCCTGAACCTAGCAGACGAATCAATAGGCGCTTCCGCAGTTACGGCAAGAAAAGCTTTGTCTTGCCACACAGTATTTAAATAGTGTTGTCGAAAGTTAAATAGCAAAGGAAATGAATTTGCTTAGTGATTATAAGTGTTTTTTCTAGTGACGAACTCGCCGACTTAGATAACGTCAGACTTGGACAATGTACGAAAATTTTAATAGTCGCGCCGTCACTGCATGAAGCATTCACTTACAGCGTACAGGGGTGGCATACTTGGGCATTCAAAATCAGGCAAGATATGCGTGGCTGTTCCTGCAGCACTTACAGCTAAGTAACTACAGACGCTACATCAGTGCCACTGGGGCATAGTTAGTACAAATTATATTCCAAGCGAGAATTCAAACTGGAAATATATTGATACTGAAATGCTGTTGGCTAAATGCCGCTTATGTCATAAGTGCCTGTCACCTCTGTCTTGATATATCTGCCATAACAACAGCCATCAGAACCCTGGTCATATCTATATATTTGTTTTGCAGGACTGTTTCTCGCAATTTACTAGCTCATCCTTGTTGATGCTTTCGCCTACTTCCCATTTGTGACAAAGATGTCTTCGGAATCTTCAATGAGGACCAATTATACTTCGTGTAAGTACTGCCGCAAGCTATTGTCACTGACAGTGTCTCACAATATTCTTCTCGGAAATTTCAACTGTTTTGTGTAGCCAGCGGTATTTAACACTTCAGCACTGCACCGAATCATCCTGACGCCAGTGGACTCGTTGAAAGATTCGTTCAAACTTTGAAATCACGCGTGACTGATCTGGTTGAATTGTACAATAAATACAATGCTTTATTGTCTTCCTATGCCAGTACGAAGCCACTCGACACAATGCACAATCTCCGGTAGGGAAACTTCATTGCAGATCGCATCAAACATCAATGTCAATTTTAAAGCCACTCATGCATCCACATGCCGAGATTTGACAACAGTCAAAACGAAAATTTTTTCAACTGAATGATCCGCAACTTATTTCTATGTACTAGTAAGGGAGAAAGATATGGGTACCCAGCATAGTCATAGAGCGGATTGGCAGCATTGTGTTTCAGGCTATAAATACTCACATGGAATTGCAGTGTGCCACAACATTCAAATCAGGTAAATCAGGTCGCACTACGCTCACGTTCATGTAGGCAGAACTCCTAGGTTTTCTTTTACAGGGTCAAGGGATTGTATGCTGCCACCCGTCTGAAGGACATTCCAATGCAACGAACACTGACCCCCCCCCCCCCTCCAACCCCGTCACCTCACCCCAAAGCGTCTCCAGCAGCACGTTCCAGCTCCGTCCAGTTTGTGATGAACCAATGGAAGTAGACATAGTGCCTCCCGCCTCAGACCACCCTAGGAACTTCGAAATAGTGATCATTTTGCTGGTCAACTCTGATCGTGGTTTCCCATGGTGGCTCACGCGAATGCCTGAGGGAGCAACATCCGGTTAAAGATGTGTACCAGGCAGAAGATACAAAACAAATAATGGGAGAGGCCACAACCACACAGTCACAACACACCTGGTGCCACTCATTTCCGTGCAGCAGGCTCTCACAAACCCGGACCTCTTCGTGCTTTCGCGCCACTTGCTCCAGCACATCGTATATGTCAGCCAATAGTGTTGACAGGCGCATAGGGAGCGCTGCCAAGTACGGACTACATTGTTTCTGCCTAGAGCAGGCGTACATGGAAATAGCCCCTCCAACTGACACCAACGAACGACATGCTGCAGACACTCACCGTTCCACTCCAGCAGGAAATTCAGTTCAGTTTAGTGACAGACAGCTCTGTACACTACTCTGAAGACTACCTCCCGACTTTACAGTCCCTCTTTATGGAGAACGAGGACCATTAGGTGAATGTTTGCACAATTACAATCAGTTATAGAGACAATATAGACTGCCAAGAGAACGCAAAGTTTTTAGATGTCATTTTATCAGGTATGGAACATCAAGTGCCATGCCTCAAATCGTAACAAAATTTAACACCACTTTGTAGCATGTAAATGTTATTTGTTATTTATCACTGAAATGCTATATATCCATTATACTGCAGCCCTATCACACAGAAGTCGAATTAGCTAGCATGCAACAGACCACCTTTAAGGAACTGTAGCAGGAAAACTCTTTTCTGCTGCCATGAACGTGTGAGTTGAATTAACAGTAGCATTCTGTTACTACACTCAATAGCTATATAAATGACATCTTGACATCTGTGATTATATTCATGCCTCTTCACAACATTGCAATATATATATATATATATATATATATATATATATATATATATATATATATATTTAAATTGTATTTTATTTTTATTTTTAATTTGATTTTGGTTCCACTGCAAAGATATGCCAAGGCACCGATCGTTCTTAAATTTTACTGACAAAAAATGTAGTGTGGGATCCTGTCTAATTATTGAAATTACTTACACGAATCCATGCTCAAAAACAGTTATCATTATAGGCTATACACTCACACAAAAAAAGTATTTCACCATTTTCAATACGAAATGACTTACGTGTGAATTAATTACGTCTTAGCGCAGGCCAAATCTGTGTCCTACTGCACGTAACATAAATCGTCTGAATAGATCGTTAAGTACTTTGAAAATGACGGTTTACTATAGATTATGAATGAAAGAAATAATATCGCCGATCTCCAGCGTCGTCTGTAGAAAGAACGGGATAATAATTACGATAATCTGAAATTGCCGCTCAATGGCCACCAATTGTCGCCGGCCAGCGATGTTCAGCTTTTTTAAAAATTATTATTGGCTTGTAGCATACAAACTTTTTAGCCATCACAAATAAATGTACTGGCACACATAACAAGGTAACATTTTTTCTTCGTCATACATACATACTGCTTAGGGCATACAATTCTATGCTTTCAGATCAAAATTATTGTAATCAGATTACAAAATACAGTTGACTGCTAAAAATGTATTTTTTAATTAAGTTCTTTAGTTCAATTCATTCTAGATTTTTATGTCTTCTTTCACTAGAAACCGAAATATGGCATCGTATGTACTCCTGATTGTGTCTCCGACAATTGGGATCGTGCAAAGCGGTTGGCAGTGACCAAGTCTTAAGAGCTCCTGTAAAAAGTCGGCTCTGCCTTTCCCATAGCGTCTACACTGAAATAAAACTTGATTTACATCACCAATTGTTTCCTCTTCACATTGACGGTAGGGTGTCTCCGATACGACGGTTCTATGTAAGTGAGCAGGGAAAGATCCATGATTGAAAGGCATTCTCACAATGGACATTATAATTTTCCTTGAATGTTGAAAGTTAGCAAACCATGTCTGTCTTGGTATGAATGTCTGTATACGTACATAGCTTTTACCTATTGTTTGTAGGCTTTCATTCCATTCTTCCTGCCATGAGAAAATCGCTTGTTGTTTTACTTTTAGGAGGTATTCTGTGTATGGGAGTTTAATGTCCATAGGTCTTCCACTGTCAATCGCATCTCTCGCTAGTAGATCTGCTTTGTCATTATACAGAATGCCGGAATGTGAGCTGACCCATACAAATTCTATAATTTGGCCAGTCTTCTTAGCTTTGTGATAATGATCCTGTATGTCGAGGGTGTATTTACTAGTTCTTTTGCCCCAATTCCTGTAGCTAATGGATTTCAGAACGCTTTGAGAGTCAGTTATTATTACTGTGGTATCACCGCCAGACACCACACTTGTTAGGTGGTACCCTTTAAATCGGCCGCGGTCCGGTAGTATACGTCGGACCCGAGTGTCGCCACTATCAGTGATTGCAGACCGAGCACCGCCACACGGCAGGTCTAGAGAGACTTCCTAGCACTTGCCCCAGTTGTACAGCCGACTTTGCTAGCGATGGTTCATTGTCTACTTACGCTCTCATTTGCCGAGAAGATAGTTTAGCATAGCCTTCAGCTACGTCATTTGCTTCGACCTAGCAAGGCGCCATTATCAGTTACTATTGATATTGTGAACTATGTACCGTCAAGAGCGACGTTCATCATTAATGGATTAAAGTTAAGTATTCCACCAGCTACGTCCGCTGTTTCTAAATTCTAATTTCCTTGTCCTGTTCCAGACCTCACGCCAGTTTGCGTGAGCTAAATCGCGTTCCTTTCAGCCTCCTCTAGTAACACGGTGTTGGCTCTCCTGCCAACCACAATTACTGCCTTGGGTATTTTGAGAGATCTTGCATATTTGATTGCCTATATAATAGCGAAAGTGTCAGCAAGAGATATGGAAGCATTACCTGGTAGTTAAAACTTCCTTTTTTCTGCAGATTCTGGACAGAAGAAAGCACATCCGGTATGATTTTCGTCCCCATTTTTGAGCCATCTGTATATAGTTTAAGATATCCTGCCCACTTTTCTTCCAGGTGCGATGTAGGTGAAAACTGCCCATATCTTTTTCCTTTGCTGGAATAGTCGACGTATGTTACAAGGATATCGTGATAAGAGCTGTAATAGCCATATAGGAACATTGGACGAACCTCACTTCGATATACTTCCTTTTGGAGATATTTTCAGTCTTCGTACCGATTGCAGATATAAAACTGCTGTTCCCTGACATTTCTATTATTCCCAATTTGAGAGAGCGTTTCGCACTTTCTCATCAGTGGATGTTTAGTATCTGCCATGCGCTGTAAGATATAACGATCACACATCATTGTTCTGCGATTATGTAGAGGCATTTCTGTTGCTTCCAGGAGAAGGGCGTTGCTGGGAGAAGAATGCATAGCTCCGAGGCAGATGTTCGACTTGCTGATGGCGCGGCGTCTGAGACTCTTTTAAAAACGATGGGACAAACAAACGGGATATGTGGTGCAGGTTACAGTTAAAATTAACAACAGCAATAATTTAGATGTATATTGGAGCTCACTGCTCAAATAATAAAACATGTACACACCTTATTATGTCGATTGCGCACAATGGCGTGCTATCCGAACAAGACCAAGCGAGAGAGTCTGGCGCTTTTTGTTTCAACCCGATTACAAACGAACAAAGATAATAATAATAATACTTACATTGCAGATAATAGCTGTTCTTTATAATCGCATTACTCCTTGACGTTCAGTAGAGTTTCTTTTACATACGACAAAAATAGTTTCTCAGTATCGTGGAAAATATTCAAGAATTTATAGTTTGCCTAATCTGGGCCATTCCCTGTTTACATGTTATAAGGAAGGTGCACACACTACCACCAGGTGATTAGCAAATTCCAAGAACGAATTATTTGAACACAGTGATGCTTCACTTCCGCCACAAGGTGCATGAAAGACTTATTTGTGTAGTTATACCGTCAAAAAGTTTCTTAAGTTGCTCCTAGTTTCAGCCATATACGAGTACATCGATCATCTTCTGGCATTGGTCAAAAAATTCCTTATAGCCCTTTACTTTCTAATGCATTACAAAGTGTTGCTTTAATATTACGTTAAATTGTCAGGTACCAGGTATTGTTATTATATACCAGTAACACACATTCGCTATCTGAATACATCTGCAATTTAGTAGCACCAGGTGGAAAATACGTCTCTTGTATGACATTCCTAAGCTATTATTAATCGGTCTCACCGGAACCCGGCCTTAAACTCCGTTCTGGGATAGATAAATAACATAACTTAGTGTGTAGCCTATTGTTTAGCAGATTCACTATACAGGGTGTTACAAAAAGGTACGGCCAAACTTTCAGGAAACATTCCTCACACGAAAAGAAAGAAAGTATGTTATGTGGACATGTGTACGGAAACGTTTACTTTCCATGTTAGAGCTCATTTTATTACTTCTATTCAATTCACATTAATCATGGAATGGAAACACGCAGCAACAGAACGTACCACCGTGACTTCAAACACTTTGTTACAGGAAATGTTCAAAATGTCCTCCGTTACCGAGGATACATGCATCCACCCTCCTTGCATGGAATCCCTGATGCGCTGATGCAGCCCTGGAGAATGGCGTATTGTATCACAGCCGTCCACAATACGAGCGCGAAGAGTCTCTACATTTGGTACCGGGGTTGCGTAGACAAGAGCTTTCAAATGCCCCCATATATGAAGGTCAAGAGGGTTGAGGTCAGGAGAGCGTGGAGGTCATGGAATTGGTCCGCCTCTACCAATCCATCGGTCACCTAATCCGTTGTTGAGAAGCGTACGAACACTTCGACTGAAATGTGCAGGAGCTCCATCGTGCATGAACCACATGTTGTGTCGTGCTAGTAAAGGCACATGTTCTAGCAGCACAGGTAGAGTACCCGTATGAAATGTTGATAACGTGCTGCATTGAGCGTAGGTGGAAGAACATGGGGTCCAATCAAGATATCACCAACAATGCCTACCCAAACGTTCACAGAAAATCTGTGTTGATGACGTGATTGCACAATTGCGTGCGTATTCTCGTCAGCCCACACATGTTGATTGTGAAAATTTACAATTTGATCACGTTGGAATGAAGCCTCAACCGTAATGAGAACATTTGCACTGAAATGAGGATTGACACATTGTTGGATGAACCATTAACAGAAGTGTACCCGTGGAGGCCAATCAGCTGCTGATAGTGCCTGCACACGCTGTGCATGGTACGGAAACACCTGGGTCTCCCGTAGCACTCTCCATACAGTGACGTAGTCAACGTTACCTTGTACAGCAGCAACTTCTCTGACGCTGACATTAGGGTTATCGTCAACTGTACGAAGAACTGCGTCGTCCATTGCAGGTGTCCTCGTCGTTCTAGGTTTTCCCCAGTCGCGAGTCATAGGCTGGAATGTTCCGTGCTCCAGATGCCGATCAATTGCTTCGAATGTCTTCCTGTCGGGACACCTTCGTTCTGGAAATCTGTCTCGATACAAACGTACCGCGCCACGGCTATTGCCCCGTGCTAATCCATACATCAAATTGGCATCTGCCAAATCCGCATTTGTAAACATTGCACTGACTGCAAAACCACGGTCGTGATGAACACTAACCTGTTGATGCTACGTACTGATGTGCTTGATGCTAGTACTGTGGGGCAATGAGTCGTATGTCAACACAAGAACCGAAGTCAACATTACCTTCTTTCAATTGGGCCAACTGGCGGTGAATCGAAGAAGTACATACTGACGAAACTAAAATGAGCTCTAACATGGAAATTAAGCGTTTCCGGACACATGTCCACATAACATCTTTTCTTTATTTGTGTGTGAGGAATGTTTCCTGAAAGTTTGGCCGTACCTTTTTGTAACACCCTGTATATCTCTTCTTATAGCGAGCTCAATGGGCACAAACAATTTGAGAACAGTTGTGTCCTTGGATAATCTTCCTGTTGGATTTTTTCTAAAACAGGAAAGACTCTGCTACTAGCTATTTGACTATGTATGTCAAGGAAACCGCTCACTAGCTTCTCACTAATCAGCTCAACCAACTCTACTTTCCAAGTCTTTGCTCTAGTCGCCAATCGCTGAAATGTGCTTAAAAAAATGTCTCTGAGCACTATGGGACTTAACATCTATGGTCATCAGGCCCATAGAACTTAGAACTACTTAAACCTAACTAACCTAAGGACAGCACACAACACCCAGCCATCACGAGGCAGAGAAAATCCCTGACCCCGCCGGGAATCGAACCCGGGAACCCGGGAATGGGAAGCGAGAACGTTACCGCACGACCACGAGATGTGGGCGAAATATGCTTAGGAAAGAATTTCAAAATTAACGCAAAAAATCGAATCTTGACAATTATTTACTAGCAAGGTACCTATGAAAGCCACCGAGTACATTAACCTTATGCCGTTCTCACACTGACATATACTTGTAATGCAATAATATTGTAATTATGTTACTTCTTTTCAATAATATCATTCTGTTACTCCTTCAGAGATGAGTTTAGTGAAACTGGCAAAGGGAATTAGCAACTGCAGCATATCAATGATAGATGTTTATCAGACGTTCCGTTTCGAGACAATCATACTGAACAACACAAGAGATTCTCGGTGTTCGGTCGAGTTGTGTAATTTAATTTCTTTAGAATAGCCTTCAGCCTTTTCGTTAGGAACAAAACCACTGACGGTGCATCAAGCCGTTCGGTATAAGAACGAGGCATAGTGGTACACTTATTCGTAGCCATGAGTTTATTTTACTCCTGACGTAAAGAGGAAAGACTGCTCTCGTAAAATTCATTACAGATCCCAACACAACACTGAGAATCTCCTACTTGTCAAAATGGTAACGTATCAGGAAACAGTTATTGTTGATGGAAATTTCTCTGAGATCAGTTCTAAAAGGTGATAATGCCAACAGAGACGGAGAGACATGTGCCTTTAATGTGTTTTGTGCTTGGATCAGCCTGTTTCACTGCCATCAGCAACACATGTATACCTAAAACTCTTTTTGTTTTTGGTTTTGTATGACTCTTATTTAATTTTCTTCTACTATGTCTTGTATTTTGTTCAGCATGACTACCTGAATTGAAATTTATCTTTGTAAGCTCGTAAAGACTTCTTCACGTAGAATACAATTTTTGAGTTATAATCCCTCATCGTCTTCGCTAATTATCTTCAGAATATTTGGATACCATCGCAGTGAAGACAAGGCATCCTAATAAGTTTAATGACCACATTATCTCTTACTCAGCATCTGTTAATCGATTAATAAAATAACTCATTTCCCCAGAGTAGATGACGACGTCGGAGGCATTTACGGATTGTTGTACTCAGGAACGTTATCAGCTAACGAAATTGAACACTGTCGAGTAAATGCACGGGACAAACACTTAAGTTCCTGGTACAGGTCAAAACTGAAAGTTAACAGGCTCTTCAGACAGTTACTACGCCATAGACCCTAAGTACATCCAACTCTGTAAGTCACTTTATGGAGTATGGCACTAAATGTCTAGAAATGCCAATACTTACTATAGGTGGAAGAGTGCGGTAATGACTTTTTATTGCCAAGTCTTGCCGCACGATACTTTTTTCTTCCGCTTCACAGTCGTAATCTTGATGGAAGATATATCATTTAGTGTCAGTACAGAGCTAATTTATAGGCTATGGCAGCTTATGGGAGTTGCACCGTGGCAAAGCAAGGAGCGCAGGGACGGTACTAGTAGCAACAAGAACATTTTGAGAAAGTTTGCGAAGTACATATCGATATCATCATTTTGGCTTTTCTTCACAATAAATTTGAGTATTCTCGATTTTTACATAGCGACCCAGTGGTTGTACTCAGATGTTCCGAAAATTAGCAAGGTAATCGATGTTGTGGTTAAACTCATTTTCACGCTACGATTTGTTACAGGCTTTTTATGTTGTTCCTATAACAGACTAAAACATTTCGAGACTTTCCTCGATGCACTGGATCGTGCTGATAATATATTGTTGCCAAGCAGCACAGTCGACTGCAGAACATTTGGGACACTTTTCCTGATGCCTGGTGCATTCTTAATAGTGGCTGCTGTTGTGTCTACGTTGCTGAGCTTAGGCGAGAGATTCGGATGTTTCATAATAGCACAAGCACTAATTGTTTTAATTGAAGCAATCTGTGATTTTACTCTGACGCTGCAATTCGTGGTGTTAGTGTTGGAGCTATGGTCGCGATACAGAACCATGAACGCCTTGCTCGTGTCGTCTTTAAGCTGTGTGGGGGAGCCCTGTCTGTCCAGGTTCGTGCTCGGCTGGACGGAGATGGCTCCAGGAGGAGAGCTGGCTGGCAGGCTGCGCCGCCTGCTGGACGTTCACCTGGTACTGCAGCGCGCTGCGGAGGCGCTGCAGGCCCACGTGTCGCCTACACTCACCTTGCACGTGATGACCTGCATCGTGGGCAACATTTACAGTGGCTACAAGCTTTTGGTGCTGCTGTCGGCACCAGCGAAAGCGGAAAAAATGCTAATGAACGGATCAGTAAGCTTTGGCCTGTGTTGGCTGGTGCGGCGCGTGTTTGACCTGTCGGCCATGACGCTGTCGTGTTCGGCGCTGGGGGACGAGGCGGCAGCTGCGGCGGTTCTGCTGCGGAGGGCTGCGAGCATGGCGGGGGCGGCGCCGGAGGTGGAGGCCGTGCTGAGGCACGTGGAGCGGGCGCCGCCCCCGCGCTTCACGGCCTCCGGACTGTTCCCCATCGACAAGAGGCTGCTGGTGTCTGCCCTCTCGGCCACCATCACCTACCTCATCATAGTTGGACAGCTCGGTCTCCAGTGAGCTTACAGCTTACATGTAGGCACTTGTTCAGTTGCATGGTCCTGATGTAGTGCGTAGAAAATATTTCAGTTTTGTATCTGTTAGTTGTGTGGGTAAAAATTATATCTGATTTCTACTACTGTATAAATAATTAGTGGATAACAATCTGGAATAATATTCTGACACAAACTGGAGTACGACAGGTTACGGATTTTGCACGAAGGGTAAGAGGCCTTTCTATTTGCCAAAGCAAATAGCCCATAACTGATAAGCAGGGTGTTTATTCCTTGACTAGGTGATGTACCACAATTTGTTGCTTAGCAAAATGTTGATAGGGCTGACGATTGTTTCTGAAAGCCTAATTTAGCAGGCGAAATTGGAAGTTCATAAATGGTCGTGTAATGTGTAGGGAAAAAGAGTTCCTACTTACCTTTATATTACGTATTACTACAATGCCAATATATATACAGCACTCAAAAGGCCACATGCGATGTAGACACAATTACCTGAACTACAAGTGGTCCAGAGTTAACATCGGTTGACCGCGTTTTGGTAATGATACTGGAGACTCTGTGGCACCGTCTTGTTCTCTCTCATTTATTTACTTTCATAACAATTCTGATTTTCGTAAAATTCTTCCTAAGGGTGTCAGCTTTATCACCTACTATATCCACGCTCGTATAATCTCACTTCCATGCCGGCCGCGGTGGTCTAGCGGTTCTAGGCGCTCAGTCCGGGACCACGCGACTCCTACGGTCGCAGGTGCGAATCCTGCCTCGGGCATGGATTTGTGTGGTGTCCTTAGGTTAGTTAGGTTTAAGTAGTTCTAAGTTCTATGGGATTGGTGACCTCAGATGTTAAGTCCCATAGTGCTCAGAGCCATTTAAACCAATCTCACTTCCCAACCCAAAAAAAAGAAAAGGACGAAGAACGGCGAACCACGATGGAATTATCCGAAAGGGACATATATCGGTAGATGTGATGTACATGTACAGACAAACAATTATTACAATTTCAGGAAAATTTGATGATTTAGTTAGTAGAAAGTGCTCCAGAAATATAGCAAGTCAGTAGTGTGCTAGTCCACCTCTGGCCCTTAGGTAAGCAGATATGCGGCTTGGCATTGATTGATGCAGTTGTTGGATGTCCTCCTGAGGGATATCATACCAAATTCTGTCCAATTGGTGCATTAGATCTTCCAGACCCTGAGCTGTTTGGAGGGTCTAAGCATAATACTCCAAACGCTCTCAGTTCGGGTCAGATACAGCGAGTGCTCTGGCCAAAGTAGGGTTTGGCAAGCCAGAAGACAAGTAATCAAACCTCTCGCCACGTAAGGGCAGGCAACAATCAACATCTTGCTGAAATGTAAGCCCAGAAAGACTTTCCAAGAAGGGCAACAAAATAGGGCGTTGATTATTGTCGACATACTGCTGTGCTGCAAGGATGCCGAGAATGACAATCAAAGAAGCCGCTCTGTGACGAGAAATGACACCCCAGACCACTTCTCCTGCCTCTCGGGCAATGTGGCGGGAGACAGTCACGTTGCTACCCTGAAACTGTCCAGAGTGTCTCCTTCGATGGTTCAAAATGGTTCAAATGGTTCTGAGCACTATGGGACTTAACTGCTGAGGTCATCAGTCTCCTAGAACTTAGAACTACTTAAACCTAACTAACCTAAGGACATCACACACATCCCTGCCCGACGCACGATTCGAACCTGCGACCGTAGCGGTCGCGCGGTTCCAGACTGTAGCGCCTAGAACCGCTCGGCCACCCCGCCTTCGATGGTCATAGGGGATGAGTTCATTGCAGGACTGGTCACTGAAGACAATTCTGCTCCAGGCGCTGAGATTCTAGGCCGAAGCTGTTTCTGTAGACGCTCCGACCAGTTGTGGGGTATCATCCTGCCCGTTGCCCACTATACTGACAGTCAACTGTGAGTGATGGAATGTGGTCCCAGATCATTTATAGCAGGGCCCCCCGGTTATCGTTCGCAACACCCTTACAGCGCAGGTCAACGATACTCTGCGCCCCATTTTGTCGCCCCTTCATGGCAAGCAATCCTAAATTTACATTTCAGCAAGAAAATGCCCGCCTGCACAAGGCGAGAGTTTCTCCTGCCGTCTCCGTGCTTGCCAAACCCTGCCTCGGACATCCAGGTTTTCGGATCTCTCCCCAATTGGGAAAGGGAAGACCCCTGAAACCAGCTTGGAAGTTTCACGAACTAATACTCTGATTGGACAGAATCTGGCACATCCAACAACTCTACCAATCAATGCCAAGCCGAATACCTTCTTGCATAGGGGTCAATGGAAGACCAACTCGTTATGGACTTCCTCAATTTTTGAAGCTTTTTCTCTTAAGTAAATCATCCATTTTTTTCTAAAATCATAATCATTAGTTTGTCTGTTCACATAATCATATCTATCGATTTTCGTCTTATTCCGTTAATACTTCGTATTGCGTCTTTTTCTCGTCTTACAGTCTACTTCCTGATACGCTTGATTTTCTCATATGTTATCCAAAACTAGACATAAAATCAGATCGATTATAAACAAATGATCGAGATTTGTATTTCTGATTTAACGTAATAGTTAACATTAGCAATTACCACAAAATGAAAACGAAAACATCTATGCATGTAACTGATGTCCATGTATCGATATAGTGACAGCAAATGACAATGATCACTAACAAATGCATATTACTTTTATTCGCATTCGTGTAGCAATAGGGGCAAGCAAAGACTGCTTGTTGCCCTACATATAACAGGATGTTTTCACTAGCACTCTTCGTCATGTGAGAATTCTGTCAGTTTAAAGAAAGGATAATCTGAGCAATACTGTACTGACAAACAGCAAAGGTATCTCTGGATAAGGAGATACTTACACACCATTTCACATTATGTAGTTTACAAATTCAGACTTCAGCACTGACATTACCAAATGAGAGACAAGATGAAATTTTCTGTGGTTGCTATGTTTCTGCTTAATGTACAGTTTATTCTCAGTATATTGTTTTAATTAAGTTAATTTTTATGCAGATTTAATCCAATGTATTAGGTAAGCTGTTACATACACTGACCTGTGATATGCGCTTTCTCTGTACATTTTAGTTTCTGAAACTTAATTTACATCAAAGGGATACGACGTACATTGTCTTTTGTATGTTAAGGGAAGATAATAAATAATAATAATAATTAAATGCATTGTGCATTGAACGTGATGAAATTTAAGCAAGGAGCTTATCACATGAGATACAAAGGATTCCTCTTCGGGTGTATGGAGTTGAGTGCACCACTGAATGGGTATGAACGTCCTGTGTCCAGAGAAAAAGAAAGGTAAGTTGTGAGTCCAGCAGTTGGTGAGATCTAGGGGCAAAAACAAGTAGTAGTAGGTCTGATTTTAAACGTATTGCTTGGTGACCAATGGAGGTGACTGCGTTTCCTTCTTGTACTCATGTCGTTATGACAATGACGGCATAGAATGGTAGTGATATATGGACTCTTAACTTGAAAATGCCCTAGGAGATGAGAGTATCAAATGCTATTGTGAGGAAAACTACGAACAACCAACATCGGTTAACAATGGAGATAGCCGGCCGGTGTGGCCGAGCCGTTCTAGGCGTTACAATCTGGAACCGCGCGACCGTTACGGTCGCAGGTTCGAATCCTGCCTCGGGCATGGATGTGTGTGATGTCCTTAGGTTAGTTAGGTTTAAGTAGCTCTAAGTTCTAGGGGACTGATGAACACAGTAGTTAAGTCCCATAGTGCTCAGAGCCATTTTTGAACAATGGAGATTACGAACGTGAATAAGTTTTGTTGGTGCTTTCAACAAACAGTTTCTCACTTACAGAAGTTCCGAAAACATTTACTTGTGGGTGTTGAGCACATTGAGACGTTTAGTGATGAGCAAAACAAAAGCCACCTCTTTGTTAAGTTCAGGCTAAAGGTCATGAACAGTACAGGGGCCAATACAGTTCAGGATAAGTATTTTTCTGGGTGGAAATTCCTTAAATGAGAGCGATAAAGTTTTCTGAATCACACAAAAAATGCTAAGCAAGTCTGCCAAAGAGAAATGCATCTCTCAGTACACTGGCAGCAGACAGTCGCAAACTCTTCGACACAGCTGAAACACCGAAACGGAACATTATGTACACAGCAAAGAGATACACATCATTCGGTATATTCTGATTATAAAGGAACCTGCATTTTTTTATAATGAGGTGATCAACACAATACTCGGTTTTGTTGAACAGATCTGAGTCCATAGTCACTGAATAAGCATAGGCAAACCATGCATCCAAAGGATCTGCTCGAAGCTAATTTCAGCCAAAGATAAAGCACATGAAATGCAAGAACCTCACGGACGTAAGGTGTTTCTTTTCTTTCCACCAAACTGACTCACAAGGAGAGAACAGAAACAGTCATCAAAGACGTTCAAGGTGATTCAACTATTTCTATCTATGGGTTTTATGTAGCCGGCAGCATCTTCAAATACCACAGACAAATTGTCATATTCTCTTGCTCGCTACGTGCACTCTATGAGTCTACAGAAAAATAATGGTGATATTTTTATAGGAAATTTTATGTAGTTAAATTTTGTACTGGAAAACGTTTTCATTGAAGGCCACGGTTTACGAGTTATTCAAGAAGAATACGTTTGACGGCCAGCTTAGAACGTTTTTCTCGAATAATTCAAAACCTATAGTCTCCAGCGAAAACGTACCCAGTACAGTGAGTGAGGGTTACGGGATGAATAAAACCCGTAATAGGTAGATGCAGCTGAATCACATTGTATAAGTTTCAGCATGCAGAATGTGATGAAGATCCATTGTTCATTTCTGAGACGGACATAGTCAGAAGGTTTGATCCTTCATGGATTAATGAGGAAAGGCCCACCTCTTAGCCGATGCAGGCCCAGGATTGTAAACATGGGATTGTGAGCTTTTTCTGATAATAAAAATAAATTCTGTACTTACTTAGCGATTATAAATATCAGGTTGTTGGGCTTTAGTGATAATAAAAATGAATTATGTAGCTGAAGGAGATAAACACAACTGGCTATTAAGAAGTCCCAGAACCTGGACCAAAGTGGTCGCTACTCGTTTCATGCCGCAGCCATCACAGCTCAGGCCTTACATAAGCTGTCATTGTTCAGCACATTGATCCAGCTGGTCCCTCACTCACTCATCGCCCGTCTCTGGCCTGTCAACCCACACCTCCAGGGCACCTTTTCTTTATACCTGTCCACTCATGCAGTCTTCCACAGTCGTACACCCATGTCTACAGTCCTTGGTCGATATCGTGTAAGGCCCCTATACACAGGCAGACCAGTCGGGCGACCCGACCGACCAGTGGGTCTGACCAATCCGTTCGTCGATGTGTGGGCGATGGATTTGCGGTTGAGTCCATGGTCTGGATTCATCGGTTTGATCGACGCATCTGTACTTGCTATCCCTAAGCAGCATACAATTCGACAATTCAGGCAGAAGGGGTCCACCAAGCACTCGCCAGTCTCCACACACAGTCCGATACATCAGCGAGCATGTTGGTGCACCAGTCGGCCTGTGAATTGGAGCCTTAGGGGTATGCTTCGCCTTATGATCTCCTGCGACGGCAGTGATCACATGCATTTCCTCATCATACGTATCTGGACATCCCTGTGTAATGTGGAACCAAACATTTGATGTCACGAGAAGCAGACCTGGCAGTATGAGAGGAGCTGTGGAGTATTGTGTTGCCAGTAGAGAAGCGGTGACAGCAGAATGGTCTGGACAGTTCAATGACTTCGAACTCGGACTAGTCGTTGGAAGTCACATGAGCAACAAATTCGTCAGAGAAATTCACCCCTTGTAAAACTGCCCAGCCGACTGTTGGAGACGTGATTGTGGCGTGGCGTGGAAACGTGAAGGAAGAACCGTAGCTAAACCAAGGCCAGACAGACCTCGTGTACTGACAGCTACTGGCAAGCATTGGGAACGGTGTTTGTAAAAAAATCGGATGAAATTAGCTGAGGGAACCCCTCGTTAGTTCCAAAGTGCCAACAGCAATCCAGGTTGCACAATCACTGTGCGTAGGAAGTTGAAAATAATGAGCATGATGGTCGGGTAGCTCCTCAAAAGGCAAGAATTTCTATAGAAAACGCTAAAAGGCTTTTGAGATGGGGCAAAGAGCGAAGCCACTGGACACTGGATAACTAATTACTAGTGGTTTGGAGTGATTAATCACACTATATCCTGTGGAAATCCCATGGAAGTGTTTAAGTTTGCTTATTGCCAGGAAACGTTACTCCTTCATGTGTAGTGCCAACAGTGAAGTGGTGTTACAGTATGGCGGAGTTTTTCATGGTCAACACGTGGGCCCTTTATTGCGCTTAAGTAAACTTTAAATATGGAAGGATATGAACACATTTTACAGCATTTAGTACTATATACAGTAGAGGGCCGATGACTGATTGTATCACAGCGATAGTGCACACCGTCATTAAGCAGCATCTGTGAAGCAGTGGGTTTTGGACAATAACGATTCTGAAATGGGCTGGCGTGCCCAGATTCCTGATCTGAACCCAATGGAACACCTTTGGGATAAGTTAGAACGTCGATTTCGCTCCAGACCCCAGCGCCATACATTATTACATTCTCTGGTTTCAGCGTTTGAGGAAGAATTGGCTACTACTCTTCAGCAGACATTGATGATACCTCATTGAAAGTGTTCCCAGCAGAGTACAATCCGTCGTAAAGGCGAAGGGTGGGCATACCCGTTACATAAGTCAACTAATAGTCGTATGGATACATTTGATCAGATAGAATATGGAAGGAGATCTGCACAAAACTGGGAGCTAATTATACTCGTATACTGCACTCCAAACACCAAGAGCCTTCAAAATAAGGTAGGTAAAGAAAGCTTGCGAAAGAGATGAAAGGAAACACGTGTTGTTACAAAATTATGGATACATTTAATTAACGCACTTGACGTTGTCTGTGCCTCGATTTGCATTTCTCTGCTACCAAAAAACTAATTCTGATTCGAAAAAACTTGCAGAAAAGAATTAATATTACGCTTCAAAAAAAAAGGTAACATACATTTTTCATGCGCTGCAAACCCGATAGTGTCCTTGTGTTTTTTCTTGTAGGTTAAGCTGCATTTTCTTTTCATTTTCATGAAAGAAATATTTACGTTTCTGTACTAACAGAGGAAATTTATTAATTATCTATGGCTCCATACGGCAAGCTGCATTACATAATAAAGAGGAGTGCTTTTGATTGCAGTGTGGCCTTGGCATTATTGATTCATCTTTATCTTTTCCGCTGTACGTCAACTGCGACGCCCATCAAATAATTGAAAAGTGCTAGGATGGTTGTTTCAACAGCAAAAACCGTGTGCGCAGCGCCACTGTGTCCTTGGCAAGGTAGCCGATGATTTGATAATCTTGTCGTTCACGCCAGAAAGTCATCATTTCTTTCTGGACATTCTTTAAACGAGAGTGATTTTTAATATCTATAGCTTCGTTGCGTCTCACCTACCAACAATTACTATGAATTCCCAACGTCTCCTGCAGGAAGGATATTTATTTCTTTATTTTTTATTTACTGCTCATTATATATATATATATATATATATATATATATATATATATATATATATATAGGGCGGCCCATTGATAGTGACCGGGTCAAATATCTCACGAAACAATATGACGCAATGGTTGGACCGCTAGATAGCGCTGCCATAGGTGAAATTGATATCAACTTCTTTTTTTTTATAGGAACCCCCATTTTTATTACATATTCGTGTAGTACGTAAAGAAATATTAATGTTTTAGTTGGACCACTTTTTTCACTTTGTGATAGATGGCGCTGTAATAGTCACAAAAGTACGTGGTATCACGTAACATTCCGCCAGTGCGGACAGTATTTGCTTCGTGATACATTACCCGTGTTTAAATGGACCGTTGACCAATTGCGGAAAAGGTCGGTATCGTGTTGATGTATGGCTATTGTGATCAAAATGCCCAACGGGCGTGTGCTATGTATGCTGCTCCGTATCCTGGACGACATCATCCAAGTGTCCGGACCGTTCGCCAGATAGTTACGCTATTTAAGGAAACAGGAAGTGTTCAACCAGATGTGAAACGTCAACCACGACCTGCAACAAATGATGATGCCCAAGTAGGTGTTTTAGTTGCTGTCGCGGCTAATCCGCACATCAATAGCAGACAATTTGCGCGAGAATCGGGTATCTCAGAAACTTCGGTGTTGAGAATGCTACATCAACATCGATTGCACCAATACCATATTTCTATGCACCAGGAATTGCATGGTGACGACTCTGAACGTCGTGTACAGTTCTGCCACTGGGCACAAGAGAAATTACG
Organism: Schistocerca gregaria; assembly: GCF_023897955.1. NCBI lineage: Eukaryota > Metazoa > Arthropoda > Insecta > Orthoptera > Acrididae > Schistocerca > Schistocerca gregaria. Next base: position 512,319,758 of record NC_064921.1, on the reverse strand, counting down.
GAACGATTTTTTGCGGACGTTCTATTTAGCGACGAAGCTTCATTAACCAACAGTGGTAACGTAAACCGGCATAATATGCACTGTTGGGTAACGGAAAATCCACGATAGCTGCGACAAGTGGAACACCGACCTTGGCGGGTTAATGTATGGTGCAGCATTATGGGAGGAAGGATAATTGGCTCCCATTTTATCGAAGGCAATCTAAATGGTGTAATGTATGCTGATTTCCTATGTAATGTTCTACCGATGTTACTACAAGATGTTTCACTATATGATCGAATGGCGATGTACTTCAACATGATGGCTGTCCGGGACATAGCTCGCGTGCGGTTGAAGCGGTATTGAATAGCATATTTCATGACAGGTGGATTGGTCATCGAAACACCATATCATGGCCTCCACGTTCACCGAATCTGACGTCCCCGGATTTCTTTCCGTGGGGAAAGTTGAAGGATATTTGCTATCGTGATCCACCGACAACGCCTGACAACATGCATCAGCGCATTTTCAATGCATGTGCGAACATTACAGAAGGCGAACTTCTCGCTGTTGAGAGGAATGTCGTTACACGTATTGCCAAATGCGTAGAGGTTGACGGACATCATTTATTACATTAATGTCGTATTTACAGGTGATCACTCTAACAGCATGCGTTCTCAGAAATGATACGTTCAGAAAGGTACACGTATCACTTTGGAACAACCGAAATAAAATGTTCAAACGTACCTAAGTTCTGTATTTTAATTTTAAAAACCTACCTGTTACCAACTGTTGGTCTAAAATTGTGAGCCATATGTCTATTACAGCGCCATCACAAAGCGAAAAAAGTGGTCCAACTAAAACATTCATATTTCTTTACGTACTACACGAATATGTAACAAAAAAATGGGTGTTCCTATTTCAAAAAACACAACCAAAACAAGATGCAATAATAATTTTTCAAAGCACTTTTAATTACGTCACAAACGTGTGGTAATGAAACTAAATAAAATTCCAGAAAATTAGATTATTTGTGCTCATCGCCTTGGTTGTAAGTTCATTTGATACTATATGTATGAATGCATTACAGTCCGTAAAATAGACTCACAATGTCAGCACGGTTTTTATGTGTTTACGTTGTTTATACCTCCGAAAGTATTTAAGTTATTGACTTGAAATTTTAACAGTATGATTGTGTTATTCATAGCATTTGGTCGACTAAGTATGCCAAATATCGACTAATATTTAACAGTACTTATTCAGATTCGTGGAAAGTATGTGTAATGTACTGCACGCACCGTTAGGTAAGTGCACGGCTCGCTCGGCCAGTAGCCAGCGTCAGCTGTGCCAGTGTGAGAACCAGAACCTGCTCTCCTCTTTGCCAGCGTGCAAGTGACGCTTTCAATGCAGGATGACAACTCGTAATAATTTCCTGCGTTATATGTTCGTGCTCACCTTGATCAAACGTTCCCAAACCGTTGGATTGGTTGCGACAGATGGTTGTTATGACCTCCGCAATCTCTGAATCTCACATTCTGTGACTTCCGCTTATGGAATATGAAAAGTGAGCGCATGTATAGTACGGAAGCGGGAGACTTCAAAGAACTCAAGGACAGAAAAAAAGGTGCGGTATACAAAATTTCCCCAGAAATGTATCTTCTGGCACTAAATATAGAATGTTAGTTTGTTTGCATTTATTGTACCAGTGGGCAAGTTGAGACTCTGTATAACGAAACTCTGAGTATATGCTTTCTCTCCCATAGTGTTCACACAAATCTGACTCAGCCTATACCGTATGATAACAGCTGGAATTCCAGTGACCCTGCGATTGAGTACTATGGTGACGGAAAACTAAGAACATGTGCACACACTATCCTGTGGTCCTACGTAAAATCGCTAAGCGAGTCGAAGTCTTTCATCCAGTCACTCTAAGATCAGTCTGGCGCTGCAGTTAGGAAATGGGAAAAAGAAGTTTTAAATTTCGTTTTTACGAAATCGTTCACGCAATAGAATCGCGCAAACATTATGTCGTTTGATTATCGAACCGACTCCCGTATGGACGACATTGTAATAAACATCACTTCCGTAGAGAAGCAACTGAAAGAGCCGAAGAATTGATAGCAAATAAGGCACTAGGTCCGAATGGAATCCCAATTTGTATTTACGAAGAGTACACTGTGTCACTGGGTCCTGATTTAGCTTGCATTTATCGCGAGTCTCTCACCCAAGCGACTGCAAAAGAAGAGCAGGGTAAAAGCGCGGGGTGAAAGAACGGACCTACTAAATTACAGACCAATATCCTTAACATCGGTTTGCTGCAGAGTTCTCGAATATATTCTGAGTTCGAATATAATAAATTTCCTTGAGACCGAAAAGCTTACGTGCACGAATCAGCAAGAATTTGGAAGTCGTCGCTCGTGTGAATCTCATCTTGCCCTTTTCTCACATGACATACTGCGAACTATGGGTGAAGCGCAACAGGCAGATTCCACATTTATAGATTTCCGAAAAGTATCTGACACTGTCCCCGCTGCAGAGTGTTAGCTAATTTACGAGCATATGGAACTGGTTCCCGGATATATGAATGCCCCCAAGACTTCTTAGGTATTAGAACCTAGTATGTTGTTCTCGATGGCGAGTCAGGAGTTCCGCAGGGAAGTGTGAGAGGAGCGCTATTGTTTTCTATGTACATAGCTGATCTGGCGGACAGCGTGGGCAGCAATCTGAGGTTGTTTGCTGATGATGCTGTAGTATACGGGAAGGTGTCGAAGCTGAGTGATTGTTAGGGTACAAGATGACTTAGACAAAATATCTAGTTCGTGTGATCAGCGGCAGTTGACTCCGAATGTAGAAAAATGTAATGTAATACGGATGAATAGCAAAACCAAACCTGTAATGTTCAGACACAGCATTAGCGGTGTCCTGCTTGGCACAGTCACTTCAGTTAAATATCCCGGTGTAACTCTGAAAAACGATATGCGATGGAATGAGCATGAGAGAACTGTGGTAGGGCAGGCAAACGGTCGACTTCCGTTTATTGGGAGAATTTTGAGGAAGAGTGGTACATCTGTGAAGGAGACCGCATACAGAACGCTGGTGCGAAGTGCTTTTTAGTACTTTTCGAGTGTTTGTGATCCGCACCAGGTCGGATTAAAGGTACAGGCTGGCTGCTATATTTGTTATCGGCAGGTTCGAACAACACTCAAGTATTGTACAGATGCTTCGGGAACTCAAATGGAAATCCCTGAAGGTAAGGAAACTTTATTTTCCAGGTTAACTATTGAGAAAATTTAAGAGACCTTTAATTTGAGGCTGATCTCAGAATGATTCTACTGCCACCACCACAAATTACGCTTAACGACCGCGGAGATAAGATCCGAGAAATTGGGGCTTCGACAGAGGCATGTACGAGGGGTGTTCAGGAAGCAAAGCAAAACATTTCTTCTGGGTCATTTTCAGTCGAAAGAATGAGGAATTTGTTGTGAGACATCGTAGAATATGTCCGCATCACCCTTGTAGTTTTATGAAGATCCGACAGAGGCAGCGCTATACGCAGCTATCAAAGTGAGTTCTTTCAGGGATTTACGTTCCAAGCAGAGTGCTGTCATTGAGTTCCTGCCACCACCACCCATTAACGGTTAACGACCGTGGAGATGGGGTCTGACAGAGGCATGTACAAGGGTGTTCAGGAATTAAAACATTTCTTCTCGGTCATTTTCAGTTGAAAAAATGAGGAATTTATTGTGGGACGTCGTAGAATATACTCGCATCACCCCTGTAGTTTTATGAAGATCCGATAGAGGCACCTGTATAAGCAGCCATCAAAATGAGTTATGTGAGGGAGTTACGTTCCAAGCAGAGAGCTGTCATTGAGTTTCTTTTGGCGGAAAACCAGATTACCGGAGATATTCACAGGCGCTTGCATAACGTCTGTGGGGAACTGGTACCGAACAAAAGTACGGCGAGTCGTTGGGCGAGGCGTCTCTCATCGTCGCAACAAGGTCACGCAGACCTATCCAAGTCCCACGTGTCGGCCAAGAACACACAGCTGTGACTCCTGCAATGCTGGAACATGCTGACATTGTTATTCAAGGTAATAGATGTAACACAACCAAATACCTCGTTCCTCAACGGGACGTTGTAATGTTTCTTTGTTTACGTGACCACAGCGGCACTCCAACGCCAGTTCTCGATACCAGTAATATCGTACTACTTTTCTGCGAAGTAACAGATATATTTTGTGACAATATTCACATTTGGTTTTATTAATGTATAGGTACTCCGATGTATCGGTATATTACAGTGATATGGTTCTTTTGTGTATTCATTTCTGTGAGACTGTCATAATCTTTGACTTACTTGTAACCGTTTTGGGGCGAATGCGCACAGAGCAGTGTTTGTTTCACTTTGCAGAAGTTAAGTTGTTATTTCGCTTTGTAAAAGAACAGTCAAGTCTTGTGTTTGGTTAAAGTGGAAATTAAATAATGAAGATTGATAAAAAACTGATTTTTGATGATGTGACAATGAAGAAGAAGCATGTGTGAATTTACAAGAAGTCTAATAAAAATGTGGATCGTGAACACCAAGTCAAAAATTATTTAACCATATCATTCTTCTGATCTGGGATTGTTTGATCATTAAGAATTTCCTGAAAAACGCATTTTTTAGGTATTCAAATGTTGCTAAAATACAGATCTGGACCTTCCAGCAGTCAAAGTGGAATCACCCTAGAATCAACAAGATGAGACATAACAACTTCGACGTAATCTACGTCGGAATCCAATCAATATAAGTGCCAAAATTAATGACTTTTTTTTACAGTGACTTCATTATTTCGATCCACAGTCAATAACTTCGTTGTTACCCGATAAAGCGACCATATGCTGCGTGAGCAACCATATTAATCTGATTTCTAACCTACTTTGCAAGTGGTGGTATTGTTAGAACGTCTCTGTTGGTAGTGCTGACACTCTCGTCCCCCACATGGGGTACTTAAAGGTCTGTGCCTGCTGGGTTCCTCGCCCTCTAAAACAAGACCATGAAGAGCAATGAAGGTCCATACGTGCGAAATTGCTTGCCCGTTACGAGGGTAATCGAGACATTTTTTGTCTAACAGCGTCACAAGCGATGAAACATGGGTTTATTTCCTCGAACTGGAAACAAAACGGCAGTCGACAGAGTGACTCCACATTACTTGTCGTCCGAAGAAAAAGTTCAAAGCCACAACATCAACTGGTAAAGTCGTCGCGACGGCCTTATGGGACCCTGAAGGCGTTATTCTGTTTGATGATCTGCCTAATGGTGCAACGGTCAACAACGGTCAACTCCGAAATTCATTGTGCTACCATCAGGAAAATGAAGAAATGACTTCAGCGTGATCATCGCCACAAAAATGAACTTCTCCTTCTCCACGACAACGCAAAGCCTCATAGAACTCTACTTACCCGAAAGGAGCTCAAAAAATTCATTGGACGGTTCTTCCTCATCCACCCTCCAGAACGTATCTCGCACTTTCCGACTTGCATCTGTTTGGCCCAATGACGGGTGTACTCCACTAGAAGAAGTATGTGGATAATGGGGAAGTTACTGATGCAGCAAGGCGTTGGATCTGACGTCGGCCAGTAGAGTGCTACCATGCGGCCACACTGGCGCTCCCAGTAACGCGGAGCAAGGCCATCCGCATTGACCGAAGATTACGTTCAAAAATAGACTTTTGTAGTCAAGAGTGAAGAATTATAGTGTGTACTGGAATCCTGAATCAAACTAGCCTGCTGTCAGAACAAAATTATGTTGCATTACTTATTGAACGACCCTCGCAGAAAGTCGTTTTTCCCTCCCCCTATTTGCGAGTGGAACAGGAAAGAAAATGACTAGTAATGGTACTATATACCTTCCGCCACGAAGCGAACGTTGCCTTGTGGAATATGTATGTAGATGTAGACTGTACTGTCACTGAGAGTACGAGCTGCGCTGGCACGAAGATGAAAGCTGAACCACCTTATTTAATTATTAGCAGTAACAAATATGTCAAACTACATTTACTTGAGTACGGCACCTACGATTTAAAAAGCAAATTAAGTTTCTAGCAAAAAATGAATATAGATTAATGTTTCAAATTCGTCAATAACAGTCAGAAATTTTGATATATATATATATATTTTTTATTTCTTTCGTTATGTACATGGGAAACATGTGTTTCAAGACATAATGATGACCCATCTTGTCGAACAATGTCTATATGAGCGAATACAGAGAGAATTTCGCATGAAAACATTCATAGGAGTAGTATTGCAGTCGCCCTATAATTATAAGATATATACCATTCATGTTTTTCTAACACGAACTACCCCACACAGACTTTGGTAAACAGATTGGATGACTGATCCCAAAAATCAGATTTCCCTGTTAAAACTACAGGGTTGAAGTATATCTATGTTCATTGAAGTTACATGAGTGTGAGAATTTTTAAGATACGTTCGCAGAAAGGTGCAATCGATTTGACACCAGAGTTTTGGGTGAGACGGATGGCAGAACTCAGATCTTTGGTGACGGCTTACCTTCTGATTGCTGCCGCTGCTCCGTGTTCTTACTGCGTTTCATTGTTTCCTTAATATTTTGCTGATCGCAGATGAACTTGTAATTTCCTCCCCAATAGCCTCGTCTCAAACTGATGCTAAGCAACGACATGGGCAGCTGCAGAGACCCCTGTATTGTTCAGAACTGCGTCTGCGTCGCGTGGCTATGTTGTTTACCCTAAGACAATAAGAGGAAACCAATCACGGCGCAATTAAGGGAACTATCCAGAAATAATAGCAGGGGTGTAACTAGTCTAGGACGACAGGGACAATTATTCGCAGGTGATGGTGGCCCTGGACAGAAAAATAGGAAAACAATAAGAAAATTAAAATGGGAAGGAAGGTGGGAAAACTACTAAAATAAATCATGAGAAGTCTTCTCCTATATTAAAAAACAAAAGATTGTTTTGGTAACGGGTTGGACGTAAGGATATGAGAATCATTTACTCTGGTCGAAGATCAGCCTACATTAGAGGTCGATTTTCACTTAATTGAGGCCGCCTCCATTGCCGAATTGTTAGCGTCGCTGCCTTTCGTTCGAAAGGTCCCGAATTCGACTCTCGGCACCTCCTCGTTTTTTTTGTGGTTGGGGAGGGGGGGGCCTCTAACGGGGTTGATTCTGCCTCCTGAGGCAGTACTAAGAGCTTCTAAAACACAGAAGCATCGGCATCACCATGATTTACCTACTGGCAATAGTGGCTGGTGGGATTGGCGACATGTGACCGCGTGTCTCACAGTCCTTGATCCCTTCTGGTACCGCCTCGTAGACAGCAATCTGCCAGTCTGAAGGAGCCTAAGTCCTAATCACTGAGTGACGTTGATGTTCCTTTTACGGCGGTTAATCGAATCTACAGAACGAAAGGGACTAGCTGTGAGAAAATGTTCCGTCTTGAAAGGTATATGCGATGCTGTGCAAAAAGGAATGAATTGAGAATATAGCTTTAATCCTTACAGGCACTATAGATGCCAAGACGCTAAGCAAGAAAGAGCATTGTATTGCGAAACAGTTGAAAAATTCTACAATTATTATTTTTTGCTTTGGTACTGTGGTAGTTTTTAAAAACTTGTTCCGGGAATACATCTACAGTAATACTAAAGACACCGAACCCTTCATGTCACATAAACAACAATTTATTCAGTTAAAGAGACTGACGTTCTTCAGGCTATGATAAACGTAATTCATATGAGTAACAAATTTGACGAACGAACTACAATAATTGCTCTAAAAACATAATCATAGCCTTTTAAGATTCAAAACAAACTACTAGAAAGTATTAATACAGGATGATTCAGATCTCGCTACCTATCGGTTCTATACAGCCTACAACGTTTTCAGATACCGCTTGCGAGATTTTCATATACTCTCACTCGCTAAATGAAAATTGCTAATCCTACAGAAAAATGAACAGGACTTTTTTTGTAGCGATCCTAATGAAGGTAAATTTTGTTCCGGCATACGTTTACGCTGGAGGCCAGTTATTCAAGAAAGATGGGTTTGAAGGTCACTTTTGTCTGTTTTTCTTGAGTGAATCGAAACCTACGGACTCTAGCGAAAACGTATACTAGCACAAAATTGAAGTACATTAAATTTCCAACAGAAATTCCGTTCATTTTTTCTGAACAACTAAAAGTTTGCGAGTGGCGAACAAGAGGCTACAATAATTTTGTACATGGTTTTGGAAGGCATTGTGAGTTGCATATAAGCCATAGGCAGGGGCATCTCAGTCGCTCTATATACTATCTAAGACCGTGCAACAGCATATGACTGTTTAGGAGCAGCGCTGTCAGAAGTAAAAGAAAGATGATAAGGATTTAACGCACCGTGAATGACGATGTCACTAGAAACGGTGCGGAAACTCAGGCAGGAAAAGGGTGGATAGGGAAACTGGCGGTATCCTTTTCAAAGGACCCATTCCAGTACCTACCTCCAAGCTATTGTGTGGGAAGACGTCAGTGTGAAAGGTTGGACGAGGATTTGAGTTACCATCTTCTCGAATGCGGCTCCAGCGTCTTACCACTGTCAGAAATAGCATCAAAGAAAGATAAAATCAACTACATGATGAAATTTTCAACATCTGTGAAAGGTGGTGCATCGAGTCAAATTAATTTACTTGGCTCACAACTGTTTTTACACCCCTGTTCAGTGAAGAGATGTGGTGTTCTTGTCGAATCTGAAGTTTCAAGGTTGTATTCTGTCGGTGTGGTGCTCCTGCATCAAATCTTCTCCTAAAAACTTCATGTAAATCGTTTATTGTTTCTGGTTAACACAATTCTGTGTCACTTTTTCTGGGTCAACCATATACGCCTGAATTGGCACAGAACGTTTTAGGCAAGAAAAAAAGGAATGAACTGAGTGTGACGGTAGTTTCATTGTACAGTGAAGGCTTTAAGAAAGTATGTTGATTTAGCTATCAACTTGCACTCAAGCGACATTAACTGTTTTAGGAATAAAAGGAAAATGGCACTTACCGCTCAACCTTTTAGTGATTCAAATGCCGGTGCTCAGGCGGAAGTGTCATCACCAGGGATATCAACTATTTTGTTAGGACTCATATAATATTGCGAAATTTATAAGATTAATGAATCGACTTTTGACACGAGAATTCGAGTAGCATGGTGCAAAGTCGTCGAAAGAATGTAAATCAGTATTTCTGACTACGAAACGAGTATCAAATTCCTCATTACAGAAAGCCCTAGAGCACACTAGAATTGAAACTGACGAACTATTCTGTCCCTCAAACCCTCGGATACTAAAACGGGTCTTGTTGGCTTTCCAGTTTGCACTCATGCTTACTTTACCTTAATGCTCAGTAAATGCAAGAGAATGAAAGCACGCCTGTGCTTAAGTATTTTCCTATGAATAAATGTTCTCAAGATAATTTGGATATTGTGTTTGGCATAATTAGATGTCATATTGCTTGGAACAATAATACAACTCCCATGTAATTATGCCAGCATTTAAGAAAATTTTCATGAAACATGAGCCAAGAGCATTTGGGAAGGCTGCTGCAAAGAACTTGAGCAAAGTATCAATCATAAGTGCTAAGCACTTTCTTACTATTATATATTTATATGATGACAAAGAGAAATTATCTACTTTCAGATTAGACTGACCATGTTGTTATCCATGATCATGACTACATATTGTAAAGTGAGTGACCTGTTTACAATTAGATTAATATTGTGAAAATAGTATGTGTGAAAACTATTCCCTATTACAGAAAAGTCATGACGTATTTAGCCAATTAACGAAATCAATCTGACTACAACACGGGAAATGAAGATTATCTGGTAAGTATATACTTATAACGTAATGGTAATTAGCAGGTATAGCAACAGAAAACTGAACATAAATGAACAAAAAAGATCTATAAGTTGCCATCAGTAATTAATGCGTTTTGACAGCTGGACGTATAGTTGGTCACTGTACACTGGAGGTGCATGTCAGTTTAAAAATGTAACAGGAGCGTACAGCGTCTCTGCAAGTTATTCTTGCGTCAAGCTCGGGTTGTTTACTGTAAATGAATGCATATAACGCGATACGTATTTTCCAGAAGAGGGCGTCTATCTTTGGTGTCAAAATACCATGTCCTCATCGTAGAATGAATTAGTCAGTATTGCCAAAAGTTATATATTGCATTGTATGATTGTATAGCGACGGCAAAAGATGTCTCGTTAATGCAGTTAAGCAATAAATAAAGGACCTTGGAAATGGAAATAAGAAAGATGGAATGCTTGCGTGTCACTGCATGTAATTAAATTGATAAATCAGACAAACAGAACAATATACGTCCTCTTAGTGCACAACGACACGTATTAGATAACCCTTAAATACGTAGTGGTCATTTGAACTAAACTTTCTTACGACACAAGGCATTTAATGAGCTGAACTGAGTGGAACAGTGACAGAATTTTCTGCAATACTCTTCGGATTCTGTACCAACGCTCTAAGCTTCTGACCTCATAAAGAGACAATGGATTAGCGACGACACTTGGAACGTTAGTCCAATCGCGGTATTCATACAATCAGTGAAAATTTAACCATGGAATGCTCTTCACGAATGGTTAACGAAATAATTTTGCAAGTAGGTAATGCATAGGAGTAACATCCAACATCTGACCAATCAGCAAGCATTCAAGAAGATGCATTCTGCACCAAACCACCTCGCCTAGTTGCCATCCACATTAGACCAGCAGACAGCACAGCACCGAACGCAACAGAAGAGAAAAGTAAACTGAATTTGAAACCAAGACAACGGATGCTCTGTGATTAGTTAGCTCTCCGATTGGTCGGTACTACAAGAAGCACAGTAAACTATGGTTCAATGAGCTCTCACAGGGTAAATCTCCACAAATACCGTGTTTGTAGCGATAGTGGATACATAACCACTTCGAGAAGTAGTGGAAGTATAGAAAACATAAAACTGAGCATTTAACGTGGCGAATTAACAGACAACTTTGAATTCCTTGCAGTGACAGCCTGTATGGTGTTCCCTTCTGTGGTGCCGTGCACACAAATGACTTTGTCGGACGGCATTTGAGGGAGAAAATAACGCATGAAGTCTACGTAATTACTCTCGAGGGTGATAGTAACCGCCCTTCCTTCTCTGAGATACTGATAAAGAATGATGGTGCTCTTATCATTCCTGCAAACGATGTTGTTGATGTGTATATCAATGGAGACATTAATTTCACGAATAGTGACGTTATGGTTAGGGGTGTTGTTACGGCAAGTGTGAGTGGTATGGATTTCCAGCACCGCGGCGGTGGCAGCCATTAGAGAAACATACAGAGGTTTGTACTGGTTGCTTACAATTAAAGTACAGCTACTCACAGCGGTCAAGTGTGGGCTGCAGTGGCCGCGCGGGATTAGCCGAGCGGTCTGGGGCGCTGCAACATGGACTGTGCAGCTGGTCCGGGCGGAGATTCGACCCTTCCCTTAGGCATTATTGTGTGTGTTTGTCCTTAGGATAATTTAGGTTAAGTAGTGTGTAAGCTTAGGGACTGATACGTTACCAGTTCAGTCCCATAAGATTTCACACACATTTGTGGGCTGCAGTTATCGTATGACAGCGAAACTTGGTAGATATTGTAATGTGTTAATGCGGAATCGATTTAAGCTCCAAAAAAAACTTTGTTCCAATTTCGGCCAACAGATGAAAAATCCTTTCGACGTCTCCGGTGCTCATAGTGAACAACGTAAGTGGCGATCAATAATAAGAGCAACATTATACCTTTCATAATACTAACAAGAATTCTTTACAGGCGAATGGAAAAACTGGTAGAACCCCACCTCGGGAAAGATCAGTCTGGATTTCGTAGAAATGTTGGAACACGGGGGGCGATACTGACCCTACGACTTATCTTAGAAGATAAGTTAAGGAAAGGCAAACCTACGTTTCTAGCATTTGTAGACTTGGACAAAGCTTCTGACTATGTTTACTGAAATACTCTTTAAAATTCTGAAGATGGCAGGGGTAAAATGCAGGGAGGGAAAGGTTATTTACAATTTGTACAGAAGTCAGATAGCAGTTATACGAGTCGAGGGGCATGAAAGGGAAGCAGTGGTTGGGAAGGGAGTGAGACAAGGTTGTAGCCTATCCCCAATGTTATTCAATCTGTATGTTGAACAAGCAGTAAAGGAAACAAAAGAAAAATTCGGAGTAGGAATTAAAATCCATGGAGAAGAAATAAAAACTTTGAGGTTCGCCGATGACATTGTAATTCTGTCAGAGACAGCAATGGACCTGGAAGAGCACCTGAAAGGAATGGACAGTGTGTTGAAAGGAGGATATAAGATGAACATGAGCAAAAGCAAAACGAGGATAATGGAATGTAGTGGAATTAAATCAGGTGATGCTGAGGAAATTAGATTAGGAAATGAGACGCTAAAAGTAGTAGTAAATGAGTTTTGCTATTTGGGTAGCAAAATAACTAATGATGGTCGTAGTAGAGAGGATATAAAATGTAGACTGGCAATGGCAAGGAAAGCGTTTCTGAAGAAGAGAAATTTGTTAACATCGAGTATAGATTTTTGTGTCAGGAAGTCGGTTCTGAAAGTATTTGTATGTAGTGGTAGCCATGTATGGAAGTGAAACGTGAACGATAAATAGTTTAGACAAGAAGAGAATAGAAGCTTTCGAAATGTGATGCTACATTAGAATGCTGAAGATTAGATTGGTGGATCACATAACTAACGAGGAGGTATTGAACAGAATTGGGGAGAAGAGTAATTTGTGGCACAACTTGACTAGAAGAAGGGATCGGTTGGTAGGGCATATTCTAAGGCTTCAAGGGTAAAAATAGTAGAGGGAGACCAAGAGATGAATTCACTAAACATATTCAGGATGACGTAGGTTGCAGTAGGTACTGGGAGTTGAAGAAGCTTGCACGGAATAGAGTAGCATGGAGAGCTGCATCAAACCAGTCTCTGGACTGAAGACCACAACAACATACCTTTCTTAATTGTGTCACCTTTTCTGCACAAGTCCTGTTCGTAATCCATTACATATGAAAACATTCTGTACGTCTTTCTTGCATTCACAAAGCCAGATTTACCGCTGGTGACCGAAATGAGATTTTCTTACCATTGTAAATCAAGTCCACTTTAACGCATTAGATTATCTGCCAAGATTCGCTGTAGGACGATAATTACTCTTCGTGCTCGGCCTCTGTGAGTAGGTGCACTTTAATCACAACTACCCGGTACTTTATTTATTAATCGAGGACTCCATACGCCAATAGAGTGGTGGCTTCCAGTGCAGTCCGTGCCTTACAGGCTGTGTCTGCCTTCCTCGCATCGCAGTGCTGAGGCAGAGCAACAAGGGGCTGGTGCTGTCAGCTTCCTCGCTGACCAGGTAGCCCGTCAGCTATGGCGCTGCAAGGCCAGCAGTTGGCGCCCACGGCCTACATCGAGTAACGGCTGGCGAAAGGCACACAGGCTTTCGAAATTAACGTCAGGTCCCTCGGCGATTGCCTGGTGCGTGAGGCGACGACGGCCACCGACTGGCAGATCCTGTTGAAAGCCCAGAAGCGTCATGTACGGCAGTACGACCAGCCAGCGGTGACAGAATGCAGCGTTGCTGGACTCTGGGGAGCTGGCGACAGCTGGTGACAGCGTTATGTGTTTGTATCAAAGAGCAGATGCCACTTGACAAACACTTGGTGTTAATCATAAAAACCATTCCGAAACGATCCTTATAATCTAGAATTCGTCATGAGGTAAAGATTACTGAATGATTTTGGCGACAAAACGAAATTACTTGCAAAAATCGTAAGCTAATTGTCTTTGAACCACATTCCAGAATTCCTATCCTGAACAACTACCAACATAAGTGACTTAGAAGTACACTCCTGGAAATTGAAATAAGAACACCGTGAATTCATTGTCCCAGGAAGGGAAACTTTATTGACACATTCCTGGGGTCAGATACATCACATGATCACACTGACAGAACCACAGGCACATAGACACAGGCAACAGAGCATGCACAATGTCGGCACTAGTACAGTGTATATCCACCTTTCGCAGCAATGCAGGCGGCTATTCTCCCATGGAGACGATCGTAGAGATGCTGGATGTAGTCCTGTGGAACGGCTTGCCATGCCATTTCCACCTGGCGCCTCTGTTGGACCAGCGTTCGTGCTCGACGTGCAGACCGCGTGAGACGACACTTCATCCAGTCCCAAACATGCTCAATGGGGGACAGATCCGGAGATCTTGCTGGCCAGGGTAGTTGACTTACACCTTCTAGAGCACGTTGGGTGGCACGGGATACATGCGGACGTGCATTGTCCTGTTGGAACAGCAAGTTCCCTTGCCGGTCTAGGAATAGTAGAACGATGGGTTCGATGACAGTTTGGATGTACCGTGCACTATTCAGTGTCCCCTCGACGATCACCAGAGGTGTACGGCCAGTGTAGGAGATCGCTCCCCACACCATGATGCCGGGTGTTGGCCCTGTGTGCCTCGGTCGTATGCAGTCCTGATTGTGGCGCTCACCTGCACGGCGCCAAACACGCATACGACCATCATTGGCACCAAGGCAGAAGCGACTCTCATCGCTGAAGACGACACGTCTCCATTCGTCCCTCCATTCACGCCTGTCGCGACACCACTGGAGGCGGGCTGCACGATGTTGGGGCGTGAGCGGAAGACGTCCTAACGGTGTGTGGACCGTAGCCCAGCTTCATGGAGACGGTTGCGAATGGTCCTCGCCGATACCCCAGGAGCAACAGTGTCCCTAATTTGCTGGGAAGTGGCGATGCGGTCCCCTACGGCACTGCGTAGGATCCTACGGTCTTGGCGTACATCCGTGCGTCGCTGCGGTCTGGTCCCAGGTCAACGGGCCCGTCCACCTTCCGCCGACCACTGGCGACAACATCGATGTACTGTGGAGACCTCACGCCCCACGTGTTGAGCAATTCGGGGGTACGTCCACCCGGCCTCCCGCATGCCCACTATACGCCCACGTTCAAAATCCGTCAACTCCACATACGGTTCACGTCGCGGCATGCTACCAGTGTTAAAGACTGCGATGGGGCTCCGTATGCCACGGCAAACTGGCCGACACTGACGGCGGCGGTGCACAAATGCTGCGCAGCTAGCGCCATTCGACGGCCAACACCGCGGTTCCTGGTGTGTCCGCTGTGCCGTGCGTGTGATCATTGCTTGTACAGCCCTCTCGCAGTGTCCGGAGCAAGTATGGTGGGTCTGACACACCGGTGTCAATTTGTTCTTTTTTCCATTTCCAGGAGTGTATATATCCCTGGTGTAGCGAAGCAGCTTAAATCATTTAATAAAGCCAAGGCCTCCGGTCCTGATAGTTTGCCAATCAGGTTCCTATCAGAGCACGCTGATACAATAGCTCCATACTCACTAATCACATACAACTACTTGCTCGTCGGGAGATCCGTGCCTAAAGGCCGGAAAGTTTCACAAGTCATAGCAATAACCAAGAAAGGAAATAGGAGTAATCTGCCGAATTATAAGCCCATATCAATAACGTAGATTTATAGCAGAATTTTGGAACATACGCTGTGTTTGAGCATTATGAATTACCTCAAAGAAGACGCTTTATTGACAAATTGTCAACATGGATTAAGCAAATATTGTTCTTCTGAGACACAACTAGCACTTTATTCTAGGGAAGTAATGAGTGATATCGACGGTGGATGTCAGATTGAGTCCTTTTAGATTTCAATAAGGCTTTTGACACTGATTCTTCCAAGCGATTTCTAACTAGACTGCATGCGTATCTCGTATCGGCTCAGCTTTGGGACTTTATTCGTGATTTCATGTCAGAAAGCCCATAGTTCGTAGTAACTGAGGGAATGTTATCATGTAAAACAGAAGTAATAAATGGTGTTTCCCAAAGAAGTGTTATATGCTGCGTGCTGTTCCTGACCTATAAAATGATGTAGGAGACAATCTGAGTAGCACTCTTAGACTGTCTGCGGATGATGGTGTCATTTACCATCTTCTAAAGTCATCACATGATCAAAGCCAATTCCGAAGGATGTAGACATCTGTGGCATCTGTATGGTGCGAAAAGTAGCAATTGACTCTAAATAATGAAAGGTGTAAACTCATCCACATGAGTACTAAAAGAGATCCACTAAATTTCCGTTACATGATAAATCGCACAAATCTAAAAACTGCAAATTTTTCTAAATACTTCGGGACTACAAGTACTAATGATTCAAATTGGAACGATCACTTAGATAATGTGGGGAAAAGAAGACCAAAGACTGCGATTTATTGGCAGAATGCTTAGAAAGTGCAACAGGTTTACTAAAGCGACTGCTTACACCACACTAGTCCTCCCTCTTCTGGATTACTGCTGTGCTCTGTGGGATCCGCATCAGATGGGACTGAAATCCAAAAATTCCAAAGAATGGTAGCTAGTTTTGTATTATCGCGAAATAAGGGAAAGAGTGCCACAGATATATACGAAGTGCGATGACAATCAGTAAAACAAAGGAGTTTTTCGTTGCGGTAGGATCTTCTCATTAAATTTCAATCACCATCTTTCTCCTCTGATTGAGTAAATATTTTGCTGGCGCCCATCTACACAAGGAGAAATGATCATTATGATAAAATAAAAGAAGTCGGAGCGCCCTCGAAAAGATTTAAGTGTTCGTTTTTCCCGCGCTCTGTTCGAGAGTGAAACGGCAGAAGAACCAGGCGCTACATTGTGAACTGCACTGTAATTACGTTGATGCAGATGTAGATGAAATTATTTTTATGATACAAGAGGTTACTTGGCATATTGCCCGTTAGTTTCGTTGGTGAAGGTAAAATATCGTTTCAATGTGACAAAATGCTAGAGTATTGTTGTGTTG
Source organism: Schistocerca gregaria (assembly GCF_023897955.1). Taxonomy (NCBI): domain Eukaryota; kingdom Metazoa; phylum Arthropoda; class Insecta; order Orthoptera; family Acrididae; genus Schistocerca; species Schistocerca gregaria. The sequence continues at coordinate 512,302,860 of NC_064921.1, read as the reverse complement.
TAAACAAAATTATCAATGAATTATCCACACAATTATCTGTTTACATTCATTCTTTCAGGTATCTTCAGTTAATATACTGTACTTGCATTAGCCAATGTAATGATATGTTCATGACTGATATAGGTATTACTCGGTATCCAAGTTTCCAACTCGATATTGCTAACCTACAGAATAATTTAAAAGACTATTAAGTGTACATTCTTCATATCAGAAGCATTAGTTCAGTGTTTCGATATTAGTGGAAGATACAAACAGCGTCATACTGAAGTCACGATACTATTGCATTTTGTTTCTAGCGCATGCACAGTGCGCTATGTACTTCCACATTTATTCTTACTCTATGGCCGATGGTAACATCTCACAATATATTCAAAAATTTCTTTATGTAAATGTATGAATTAGGCATGTAAAATTTAATAAAAGCCTATGTAAATTAAATGAAAATATTGTATTTTGTGTAATAGGGGGAGTTATTCAATGATCATACGTAAATTACATAACTATGGTTTGCCCATGACAGACGGTAACTCGTGTTGTAATAATTTGTAAGACTCTGTCACTGATGGAAAGTTCCAGCAGGAAGCAGGATGGATTGAACGTTGCTACAAGTTGGTAGTACACGCATATATTCGAAGCAGTCGAAATGCATTTTTGGAGTTGTAAATTGTTCAGCAAGCAACAGAAATACTTAGGAATGGTTAATGCCTTTTATTCAAGGTAAGGCGGAACGAGAACAAAATCCGAGAGAAATAAAATATCTGACCGACAACAGAAGTGTTTTGAAATGTAGATTAAAGTTGTTTCTTCTTAACACTACGCTATACTGTAGTTGCTGCTGCATTTTTTTGTTCGACTGGCACGTTCAACATCATAAAGTCCATTGAGAATATGGTCTGGGGAACACAGAGAAACAGGTCAAGATCAACTCTTCAATGAAGAAAAACGATATTTTTGATAAAATATGAGATCTTCTCTGTGTGGTGTATTATTTACATTTAAAAATGCCAGGATTTATGATTGAGTTCGCTTCAAGAAAATTTTATGCAAATGAACTGTCGTGTTACTCTCAGCCAAATATCTGTTATGTTGATGTAATAAATGCGCAAAATCATTGTTGAAGTAACTGTGAAGTCATGATATTTTAGTTGTCCCTCATCGTGTCGATACTTGCAATTTTCGAGATCAAATTCAAGTGTCACCCTGACTCTCAAAGGTAGGATGTATTAAATACACTCCTGGAAATGGAAAAAAGAACACATTGACACCGGTGTGTCAGACCCACCATACTTGCTCCGGACACTGCGAGAGGGCTGTACAAGCAATGATCACACGCACGGCACAGCGGACACACCAGGAACCGCGGTGTTGGCCGTCGAATGGCGCTAGCTGCGCAGCATTTGTGCACCGCCGCCGTCAGTGTCAGCCAGTTTGCCGTGGCATACGGAGCTCCATCGCACTCTTTAACACTGGTAGCATGCCGCGACAGCGTGGACGTGAACCGTATGTGCAGTTGACGGACTTTGAGCGAGGGCGTATAGTGGGCATGCGGGAGGCCGGATGGACGTACCGCCCAATTGCTCACACGTGGGGCGTGAGGTCTCCACAGTACATCGATATTGTCGCCAGTGGTTGGTGCCCGTCGACCTGGGACCGGACCGCAGCGACGCACGGATGCACGCCAAGACCGTAGGATCCTACGCAGTGCCGTAGGGGACCGCACCGCCACTTCCCAGCAAATTAGGGACACTGTTGCTCCTGGGGTATCGGCGAGGACCATTCGCAACCGTCTCCATGAAGCTGGGCTACGGTCCCGCACACCGTTAGGCCGTCTTCCGCTCACGCCCCAACATCGTGCAGCCCGCCTCCAGTGGTGTCGCGACAGGCGTGAATGGAGGGACGAATGGAGACGTGTCGTCTTCAGCGATGAGAGTCGCTTCTGCCGTGGTGCCAATGATGGTCGTATGCGTGTTTGGCGCCGTGCAGGTGAGCGCCACAATCAGGACTGCATACGACCGAGGCACACAGGGCCAACACCCGGCATCATGGTGTGGGGAGCGATCTCCTACACTGGCCGTACACCTCTGGTGATCGTCGAGGGGACACTGAATAGTGCACGGTACATCCAAACCGTAATCGAACCCATCGTTCTACCATTCCTAGACCGGCAAGGGAACTTGCTGTTCCAACAGGACAATGCACGTCCGCATGTATCCCGTGCCACCCAACGTGCTCTAGAAGGTGTAAGTCAACTACCCTGGCCAGCAAGATCTCCGGATCTGTCCCCCATTGAGCATGTTTGGGACTGGATGAAGCGTCGTCTCACGCGGTCTGCACGTCGAGCACGAACGCTGGTCCAACAGAGGCGCCAGGTGGAAATGGCATGGCAAGCCGTTCCACAGGACTACATCCAGCATCTCTACGATCGTCTCCATGGGAGAATAGCCGCCTGCATTGCTGCGAAAGGTGGATATACACTGTACTAGTGCCGACATTGTGCATGCTCTGTTGCCTGTGTCTATGTGCCTGTGGTTCTGTCAGTGTGATCATGTGATGTATCTGACCCCAGGAATGTGTCAATAAAGTTTCCCCTTCCTGGGACAATGAATTCACGGTGTTCTTATTTCAATTTCCAGGAGTGTACTTACTTCTGAACTGAGTTGTACTAATGTGTGCTGCAAATATACAGAAATTGTGTAGTTCAGTAACTGGACATTATAGAATGACAAAGTTGTTGGTTCATGAGCATCTTGCGGAATGTAAATCTGAAGCCTCTCATGATTAATGACGGTCTTAACGAATTTCGTGGAATAATGGATCTTTTAGTGTTGATGAATTATTTTGTATATGAGTGATTTCTCAGCCCAGTAATTTTATTCTTGAATTACGTTTGGGGGAATGAATGGAATGACGCTTTGCACTGAGTTTCACGAGCGACAGCAGAAATAGATGATTTCGCTTTGTAGATGACGGCAGCAGTAGATTAAAATTCAGACAATATACCATACTGTGTGTAAAGAATGAAACGGAAAAAATAGCGGCGCTGCTCTAGGTACATTTATCAGTATATTGTACTAAGCATCAAAAGGTTGAAACTGTGGCGCAATTATGTGCTACTCTGTAGTCTAGGCTTGATCACCTTTAATTTCAGTCTTTACAATCACCATTTAGCTTACTGTTAATATTTTTAAATGAACATGTGTCTGCAGTGCTTGCTTCAAGTCGCATTCTGTCATTCAAATTGTTTTTCCGTGACTTTCTGAAATACGCGTGTAGTGTCTTTTGTTGTGTTTCTTGCAGTAATACATCCATTACCAGACATTGTTAATTTTTTACGAAATCTGAAGATACGTAACCATTTTAAACTGTTAACATACCCCGGCGTGCTTCATCATTTGAGTTGTTACACACTGCTCGTGTGGACACCACCGAGCACTTCGACTCGGCTTGAGCTCAGTGCAGTCAGATGTCCACCAAGAAACACTCGATTTCAGACTCTTCGTTCAGCGCTTTTGGATCCGTCTGCTCCATTCGCGAAGATGGTTTTCGCAATGTGGGCGAATCAATGAAATCAGCCCTCCTACTGTCCTCTTTAAACTGTACATTGCAAATCTAAGTGAAGTAATTCTAAACACAGTGTTGTTTATATTACTGTCTCCCTGTTCATGGAGCCACAAGAAGAACGCTATTTCCACCTGCTCGTTGTTGGAAAATAGTCGTTGCGCCACACTATTTCACTTTTAATAACACAGACTGTGGGAGAGCGAAAGATGCTGCTTACGTACTTTCATTTCTGTCACTGGAAAGCCTGAACGGAACAATCGTTTGACTTTTACAAAAATCATTAATATTTTGTTTACGTTCTGTGTAACTTACCCTCGCATGGAATAGTAAATCGTATTTTTCTGTTGTTTATATTAGTTTTTGTATTTAGAAGATCTCTAACGACGATTGAGTGCAATACAATAAAATTTTAATTCAAAGTTAAATTTGTTACATTGTTTGAGAATTGCGCAAGTATAAAAGAACATCGTCAATTGGTGCTTTTAGGTTCGTGTGGCAGACAAACGACAACCAGGAAAAACACTGTAATTACTGCATCACGCTGCAATCATACAGTGTTGTCATTTCAGCTTCGGTAACAGTCCTGTGTGCCTGTCTACACTATTGTTACTGTTCTTGACTCTTCATTAGTGCAGACATTATTTTACGACACCATAAAGGCAGTCAACTGTTCTATAAACACTTATCTTCGTGATTTATCACAGGTAAGAAAACATAATATAAACCTGTAGAGCTCTGCAACAATGTTTTTCATGGAATATAGGGCGTACAGGAAGCCTATGTTTAACTGGAGTCTGTACGTAGTGCTGCCGTCCACTTGCTAAGATCGATAGCAACATGTCACCGTGCTGAGAACGGCCTGCCGACACAAGTGTAAACAAATTGATCACAAACTGTGGTGTCTCTGGCAGCAGCTGCTGTAGACAGAACGGAGGCAGATGGAGACCACGTTGCTGGCCTGACGCCAGTGGTAGCTCAGCCTCGCGCTGCAGGGAGTGACGTCCCTCCACGGACAGACAGTGCACCCTACCGCTGGCCCAGTCCAACTTGGCGAGCCCTGCTGCCTCCCAGTTGCTGGGGCTGTACAGACATTGTGCCACTAAAACAGTCAGCATCTGGAATTATAGTAGAACACAAATTACTAGAAGCCCATAAAGTGCAGAGAAAAGAAACTATGAAGAATACACTTACAGCCGGCCGGAGTGGTCGAGCGGTTCTAGGCGTTACAGTATGGAGCCGCGCGACTGCTACGGTAGCAGGTTGGAGTCCTGCCTCGGGCATGGATGTGTGTGATGTCCTTAGGTTAGTTAGGTTCAAGTAGTTCTAAGTTCTAGGGGACTGATGACCTCAGAAGTTAAGTCCCATAGGGCTCAGAGCCATTTGAACCATTTTTGAATACACTTACAGGTTATAGCAGCGTCACCTCCATTTTTAAAAAAAGGACTAAATAAAACATATCGAATTTTCTTCAATTATATCTGAATAACAAATTGAAAAAGTAACTATCAATATGTTCCGTCACATTCAAGAATTCCATGAAAATATTTTGGTTCTACAAATGTGTGGCAACGGCATTACACGGTCTGGCAGTGTAACGATTCATCAGTATTGTTGCATGCTTCATATATTCAGCGCTTGACATCCACGCAAATGCTTATAAGGTACGTGTTCCAAACAAAAGTGGATGGAAACAAACAACCCGACAGAATATTTCTCACTCCCTTAAAAAGATCACACTGAACGCTTTGGAGAGCTGTAGACGGTGTAGCATTTATAGAAGGTTGTCATGTGACGCTCCAAAATGTTTCAGATGGCTCTGAGCACTATGGGACTTAACATCTGTGGTCATCAGTCCCCTAGAACTGAGAACTACTTAAACCTAACTAACCTAAAGACGTCACACAAATCCATGCCCGAGGCAGGATTCGAACTTAAGACCGTAGCGGTCGCGCGGTTCCAGACTGAAGCGCCTAGAACCGCTCGGCCACACCTGCCGGCAGCACCAGGTTGAAGATACCCATTTGGTAAAACAACGTGTCCTGTAGCATGATGACATCCGTAACAGCCTACTGTGGATCCTCGTCCGACAGTAATCTTCGACTCTTCGGTGTGATAACTGCATGGGCAGAGATTAGAAATGTAGTGTGGGTGCTAAGTGACTCCAAGAGCTGACGTAACTTCAGCCTTAAGACATCTGGTGCATTGGGACGTCCATTACAATGAAGTAGCACCTGTTGTCAGAGTTCACTTTCCACGGTGGTCGGTTTCGAGAGACATGTTGCCCCATACACATTCTTCAAATGGTTCAAATGGCTCTAAGCACTATGGGTCTTAACATCTGAGGTCATCAGTCCCCTACTCAAACCTAACTAACCTAAGGACAACACACACATCCATGCCCGAGGCAGGATTCAAAACTGCGACCGTAGCAGCCGCGTGGATCCAGACTGAAGCGCCTCGAAGCGCTCGACCACACGGCCGGCCCACATTCTTCATTTTTCCGATGGATGCCTACTGGTGGTTGCTCTTCGACAGCCAAGAAAAGAGTAACAGCACGTAGGTCCTATTTGGGCGCATTTAGTGATATCACCGTTGTTCACTTTTCATCATTTACCGCACACACGTCGAAAAGACAGGAATGCCACACAATTTCTTCCCCACATTTCGGTGCTTATATACGCGCATCAGAGTCACAATACGTTGCATACACGCTGCAGCAACGTACTCGGACGGAAGCTTTCGGATCGCCCCTTATGGATGACCTGTTCCGGGTTGCAAGAAGAACCAGAAATATGTATCATTTGGAAGCGCTTTAATTGATGTTTTGTCATAGTGGCCAATGAGTTCAAAATCCATGGCATTTAGGAAATTTAAGCAAGATTAGTTGAAAGATTCGGCATATAAAACACTAGTGTCATTTCATGACTTCTTGTTTCTCTGTATAAACATATGCACTTTTAAATATTAATTTTTGTTGTGTCCTCAATTACGTCTACATCTGCACACATACATCTGTACCCTGCATATGTGAGGACACCTTTTACCTGATCACTTTCTGCAATAAGCCTTTCACATGCAGAGCCATAAAATGACGACCGTCTGTATGTCTCCGCACATGGCGTAATCTCGCTTATGCTGCTCTCTTCGACACCTATGTTAGGTATGAGACGGATTCCATAGAACTGTTACACAGCCTATCTTCAGAAAATATTCTTGGATTAGACCAGCAGAGTTCCGAGGGAACAACGTCACTCATATTGCAACTATTCCCAAGTAAGCTCCTTGAACATAGCTGTTCCACACTGTTTTTTTTTTTTCGGCGTCTTCCGTCAGGCAGGCTTCATAAGGACCCCAATTAGATTAGGAGTACTCCTAAATGGGTTAAGCTGCAGTTTTGTATGTTTTCCTATCAGATGCGTCCACTTTCTAATTCTTTTACCATATCGAATAACTTAATCGGCTCTTTCAATGAAATGTGATTTGAGCCGGTACACATCGACTTCTACATCTGCTTCTGTACTCCGCAAGCCACTTTATGGTGTGTGGCGGAGGCTGCTTTGCATGCCAGTCTCACGTCCCCCTCGCTGTTCCAGTCATGTCTGATGTAGCAGAAAAACGATTGCTGGTAAGCCTCGGTATGAGTTCGATTTCCTCTAATCTTATGTTCATAGTCTTTTAGCGTCTGACACTAGATGTGGAGGAGCATCTCAGTCATGCTTTATCCCTACTCTACTTAGGATCTTCTCATTTCCTCTGTCAATTCTTTCTGGTGCATGTTTTACACTGACAAGCAATATTCAAATATGATTCGGACAAGGGTATATTATGGTTCCTGAGACTTCCCTCAGCGACTCTGACTGCCATTTACCTTTCCCACGATTTGTTTTATGTAGGAGTTTCTCTTACAGTCGCTCCATACACATACATGAAAGTATGTAATGGGTATGACTGCCTCGAGCACTTGTTCTGAAACTCCAATGGGTCTTTCCGCCAGTTTATACTAAATTTGTTAACATCGAGTACAGATTTAAGTGTCAGGAAGTCCTTTCTGGAAGTATTTCTATGAGCGTAGCCATGTATGTAAGTGAAACATGAACGATAAATAGTTTGCACAAGAAGGTAATAGAAGCCTTCGAAATGTGGTGCCACATAAGAATGCTGAAGATTAGATGGGTAGATCACATAACTAATGAGGAGGTATTGAATAGAATTGGGGAGAAGAGGAGTTTGTGGCACAACTTGACTAGAAGGAGGGACCGGTTGGTAGGACATGTTCTGAGGCATCAAGGGATCACCAATTTAGTATTGGAGGGCAGCGTGGACGGTAAATATTGTAGAGGGAGAGCAAGAGATGAATACACTAAGCACATTTAGAAGGATGTATGCTGCAGTACGTACTGGGAGATGAAGAAGCTTGCACAGGATAGAGTGGCATGGAGGGCTGCATCAAACCAGTCTCAGGACTGAAGACCACAACAACATATTACATTTGTTTATGTTGAGGCTTGACGGGCCAATATCTACACCAAGCATCGTTCCCCTGCGGTTCTTCCTGAACTTTGATACAATTTTCCAGCATTCTGACTTCTCTGTAAATAACAGCTTCATCCACAAACAACCTAATAGGACTTTCAACTTTATCCTCTGCATCGTGCATACCTGTATATCGTCCTTTAATACTCACTTGGATTACATCTGACGTTCCTGCCATATCTGAAGATTACTCTCCGTCAAAAATTTTGTTCTGTTTTCTAGAAACTCTTCGATTCATTAATAAAAATGGTATAGTGTTCCGTACGTTCGTGTTTTGTTCGTTGGGCGACAGTATTGAACTATACTGAATACCTTCCTTAAGTCAAGGAACAAGGCATAAACGTGGTTCCCGTGGACGAACAAAGCAATGTCGAATTCATACAATCGTTTTGCAGAAACCTTATTAATTCCTACACAGATGATTTTCGGTGTCTAGAGAGGTAATAAAATGCGACCATACAGCCTATAGTTGTGCATATTTCTGTGTCGACCGACCTTTTGTGAAAGCGATAATGACCGACACATAGTTCGAGTCACCAGGAACGTTTCGTTTTTCCAACGACCTGCGTAGAACTACTTTAGCGATAAGAGCTAGTTCTAACGCATAGTTTGTACAGAGTCGTACTTGTATCCCATCAGATCCTGTCGTCTTTCCTCTTTTGAGCGATTTTAGTTATCTTTTCATCCTGTGGTCACTTATTTCGGTATTTGTCATTTCGATGTTTTTCAGGGAAACAATTTGCAGAAAGGAATTTAATATTTCTGTCTTCTGTCTATCATCCTCTGTTTCGATGTCATTTTAGGCACTGCGAGCCGAGACATATGGCTTCGATCCCTTTACTGACTTAAAACACCATTAAAATCTTTTAGGATTTTCCGTCACATCGATAGTAGAATTTTACTTTAAACTTCAGTGAAGTCTTCATGCAAAGCTTTCTTTGCGCTCATTTTGGCCTCGTTTAGTTTTTCTTTGTTTGTGAAGTTTTCGCAACTTTTCAATCTGAAGTGTGTCTAAGCTTTCTAACACGGCTATTGAACAAGGAATTCCGGCAGATACTCCGTATGATCGTATCGCTGTTAATAGTCGACACACCATTCCAGCGACGAAAGCGCTTTGGAAATGTGAAAAGATGGAATTGATCTTTTCACCCAATTCTATTATCTGCACTTGAATTGTATGTGATAAAGTGAGGTGTCTTTGGCACGAGTAGTGTTTTTTCAAACCAGTCTGAGAGAAATTTGTTGTCCTCAAAGAATGTCATATTTTCGAGTTTATAGTTTGCTCCAATATCGTTCCACAGATAGAGAACACCGATATCGTTCTGTGGCTATGAAACTTCCTTCCAGACGGGAGCGATCCGCACTCGTATCCAGTGACGTGTACTACACTTGATTAATACAAAGGATGGACAAAAATAAGGAAACACCAGAAGCAACACATTACCATGGCCAATAGAGTGAAAGGAAACCTTTGGCCTTCACAACAGTTTCCAATCGTCTAGGATTTGATAAACACAAGTCCTGTAAGGTTTTCAATAAAATTTTGTACTACACTACTGCCCATTAAAATTGGTACACCACGAATATCACGTGCTACAGACGCGAAATTTAACCGACTGGAAGAAGATGCTGTGATATGCAAATGATTAGCTTTTCAGAGCATTCACACAAAGTTGGCGCCGGTGGCGACACATACAACGTGCTGACATGAGGAAAGTTTCTAACCGATTTCTGATACAGAAACAGCAGTTGACCGGCGTTGTCCGGTGAAACGTTGCTGTGATGCCCCGTGTAAGGAGGCATCACAACCTTTTTTTATAAAGGTCGGATTGCAGCCCTCACGATTGCGGTTTATCGTATCGCGACATTGCTGCTCGCATTGGTCGAGATCCAGTGACTTTTACCAGAATATGGAATCGGTGGGTTCACGAGAGCACTACGGAACGCCGTGCTCGATCCCAACAGCCTCGTATCATCAGCAGTCGAGATGACAGGCATCTTATCCGCATGGCTGTAACGGGTCGTGCAGCCACGTCTCGATCCCTTAGTCAACAGATGGGGACGTTTGCAAGACAACAACCGCCTCCACGAACAAACAGTTCGACGACGTTTGCAGTAGCATGAAATATCAACTCGGAGACCATGGCTGAGGTTACCCTTGACGCTGCATTACAGACAGGAGCGCCTGCGATGGTGTACTCAACAACGAACCTGGGTGCACGAATGGCAATACGTCCTTTTTTTTCGGATGAATCCAGGTTCTGTTTACAGCATCATGACGGTCGCATAAGTGTTTGGCGATATCGCGTTGATCGCACATTGGAAACGTGTATTCGTCATCGCCATACTGGCGGATCACTCGGCGTGTTGGTATGGGGTGTCATTGGTTACACGTCTCGGTCACCTCTTGCTCTCATTGACGTCTCTTTGAACAGTTGACGTTACATTTCAGATGTGTTACGACCCATGTCTCTACCCTTCATTCAATCCTTGTGAAACCCTACATTTCAGCAGGATAATGCACGACCGCATGTTGCATGTCCTATACGGGCCTTTTGGATACAGAAAATTTTCGACTGCTGCCCTGGCCAGCACATTCTCCGGATCTCTCACCAATTGAAAACGACTGGTCAATGGTGGCCGAGCTACTGTCTCATCACAGTAAGCCAGTCACTACTCTTGATGAACTGTGGTATGGTGTTGAAGCTGCATGGGCAGCTGTACCTGTACACGCCATCCAAGTTCTGTTTGACTCAATGCCCAGTGTATCTAGCCCGTTATTACGGCCAGAGGTGGTTGTTCTGGGTACTGACATCTCAGAATCTATGCACCCAAATTGCGTGAAAATGTAATCACATGTCAGTTCTAGTATAATATATTTGTCGAATGAATACCCGTTCATCATCTGCTTTTCTTCTTGGTGTAGCAATTTTAATGGCTAGTAGTGTATTATTCCTACAAGAAAGTGGAAAGTTCAGGTAACAATTGTGGAGGTGGGTAGCGATCACACACCATTGTCTCCAAACGTTCAGTTATATTTAGATTTGATGACTGTGGTGGCCAGGGGAAGGGCGACAATTCATCCTCATGCTCACAAAACCAGTCCTTGGCGATGCGAGCTGTGTGAGCAGGGCCCTGTCGTCTTGGAACACGACATCCCCACTGGAGGACAAATATTGTACCATGGGATGCAGCTAATGAAGCCAAAATGAACACATAATCCTTGGGCGTACTGCAGTCTCGCAGAATACCCATGGTGCCTATGAAATACCACGGTACGGCTTCCAAAAGAATCACCAAACCCCAACAGTGTTTCACTCTTAAGACGTAAATTCGTCAGCAAGTTGGAAACAGTATGAAACAAGACTTATCCGACCAAATGACTTCTTCCATTGCTCCATAGTCTCTGGCTTCCTCTCCACGTTTTCCTCTTACGGGAATTTGCATAACCAATGAATGGTTTTGGATTTCCAGCTCACCCTACAATTCCCTAATTACGGAGCTCCTTCGTCCCGTTTCGTGGTGGCAGAGAACGCGGCTGGGGCATTCAGTTCTGCAGTTAACTTTTGCAGTGGTCCTCCTCTCCTTTTTCTTTCCAGTGCTATTCATTGACGGTCTGCCACGATCACTGGACACTCACTTTTCTCCGTGTTGTGACATGACGGCTTTTTCGCTTTCCCTGTGTGCGGTATAAATCTTCGATCGGTAGCCTCTTGAAACACCAAACACCAAACGACTACGTTGGTTACGGAAGCATCCAGTAGAGCAGTACCAACAGTTTGCCCATGTCCGAATTCAGTTAGCTCCGACATAAAGCACACTGTTCTGACCACAACTGTCACTTTCAACATACTGAGGAAGTGGCACGGGTGATGTTCCTGATCAAACACAACAGCTCCACCTGCACGCTTGGCTAGCATTTGCATGTACTGTCAAGCATGTATTTCTCACGGTGTCTTCATGTTTTGTCCAGCCTCTGCACTTATCCAAAGTAAATTCTAATATGTTATTGACGGAGATCTACTCCTTATTCGAGAATGAGATTTATCACTCTGCAGCGGAGTGTACGCTGATATGAAACTTCGTGGCAGATTAAAACTGTTTGCCGGACCGAGACTCGATCTCGAGACCTTCGCCTTTCGTGGGCAAGTGATCTACCAACTAGCAAAGGTCTCGAGTTCGAGTCTCGCTCCAGCACACAGTTTTAATCTGCCAGGAAGTTTCATATCAGCGTACACTCCGTTGCAGAGTGAGAATCTCATTCTGGAAACATCCCCCAGGCTGTGGCTAAGCCATGTCTCCGATATATCCTTTCTCCCAGGAGTGCTAGTTCTGCAAGGTATGCAGGAGAGCTTCTGTGTAGTTTGGAAGGTTGGAGACGAGGTACTGGCGAAATTAAAGCTGTGAGGACGGGTCGTGAGTCGTGCTTGGGTTGCTCAGTTGGTACAGCACTTGCGCGTAAAAGGCAAAGGTCCCGAGTTCAAGTCTCTGTCCGGCCCACAGTTTTAATCTGCCAGGAAGTTTCATACCCCTTATTCGCTTAGACTATTTTCTATTGATTTTCAGTATCACATGTATTTGTATAAGTATGAGCCATTTTCGACTTTTTGTGGTGTTCCAAGAACAGTACAACAGTAGGAGCGGCACGCACACACGCATTTTTAAACGCAGAACATATCTTTTGGGTCTGTGTTTGACGTTTTCAGTTTCAAGGAACTTTTCTGTTTATTTATCGACTTCATACTGATAGAGAACTTACAAGCTGTTTTCGGAGCCCCTTCGAGCTTCCTGGTGAGCTAAGTCCGGCGTTGGGGAGACGAATCACGTCCGGTCGCCGAGTAATTGGGCACCTGACAGACGAAAGCTTCCCATTTTATCCAGTAGCTGTGCCCTGTGCGGCTGCGAGCAATGGGGTCAGAGTCTCTCCCAAAGATGTCAAATAACGAGCCGCGACGAGAAACTGCCCCTGGGCAGGATATTGCCACTTTACAAGCCGAGCTGTGTGGTCAAAGCATAGTTCTAAAGAACGTAATTTTCTCCATCTGGCCACTTCTTAGGAAGCAATGGATGGGCAGGCCAGTCGCAGATACAGATCTCTGTTGCCTCGTTGAAAGGGGCACATTATGAAATTCTTTCCATTCTTTGTAAGGGCAATGTGTTGACTGCTCAGCACTGCTCCACATGGAGAGAGCAGCCTCACAGCTGGAAAATAGAGGGAAGAATTGTTATTGGATAATATTATAAAAGTAACTTAGAGTGGGAGGGTAGACACCAATTTCTGAGAGCTTCAGGTGTGATGGACCAGTGTATCGGCTGTAGTAAAGACTTAACTGAACAGTGGGTTATTGACACTTTGTTATTTAAGCGTGGTATAGGCAAGAAGACAGCTGACTGGCAAACGTTATAGAACTTTAGCCAGATCGGGAATTAGTCAGCTTGTTCGAAATAAGATCATTGTCCAGAGCTTAGCGAAGCCTTTCCATTGCGAAGCAGAATTATTCAGATTCTGCAGAGACCAGAGAAAGGGTCTGTTCGTGTACAGGAGACTGGATTCTAGGTCATCAGGTTGGGTGGGAAACGCTCTTGGTCTGTTCTACATCTACATCTACATCCATACTCCGCAAGCCACCTCACGGTGAGTGGCGGAGGGTACCCTGAGTACCTATATCGGTTAATGGCGGTACGAGGCCCAGTGTCTGATGTGTTGTTGAGGGCACTCGGCAACACCACTTCCAGCTTCCCACTTCCCAGGATACAATGTGTGGTGAAAACTCGCACCATAGACGAGGAGGAAGTGAAAGTTATTAATTGCTTATAGGCTGATTGTTTCACGATAATTATGATCTTGTATTTTCATAGATGGCTTGTGAGATGACGGTCATTCCCATTTATCTATCCCCTCCAGATTTCGTTAAGTCATTTAGTTGTTAGTTTACATTTGTTCAATATTTAGTTAGTTCTCGTGTTGTCTGCATTGTGTCGATCTCCGCAACAGTCAATTAGTAGCTCATGCTCAAGTGTGTGGTGATAGAGAATTTTGTAATAAATGGGGACTAACTTTGGATCACTCTTTCATTGGATTAGTCAGATGATCCCCTTTGCAATTATCTATTCTTTAATATTTTTATGAGAGGACCAATTTCCCGCCCCATTTTCTTGGGCCTTCCTTTTCCATATCGTTATTACGTTGTATGACAGTTCTCATTAATGCATTAAAGTCTATGAGGAGCAATCTGTACCTCCTTCCAGAGCAGACAACCAAAGTGGCACGTCAAGACCTCAGTTTGTGTCTTTCACAGTGTCCTGTCTTCGAAGTCTCCGTGACTTTATACTTCAACAAGATATCGCAAGGTTCCATGTTTCTCATGCTGTCCTGACTAACTTCGATGTAGAGGGTATTCGAGTGTTTCTGTGACCATTGCTCATTCCAGATCTCTCGCCTATTGAATATGTCTGGTCATTGGACGCCATCCACCGGCGACTGATGAACTATCGCACGTAACTGATGCATCATGGAACGGTATAACTGCATGTGTCATCCGAGCTCAGTTCAACTCAGGATCTACACGAATTAGAGCTATTGTTGCTGCCAGAGATGGCAGCTTTGAATACTAAATGGTCCACTCTGTGTAAAATTTGGTTTTCTGCTGTTCTTCTTGGTGTTGAAGCTCTAATAACCAGCAGTGTGCGTCTTCGCGCTGACTCTGATGAGGACTTATTGCAGATTGACATGGCGTTAGCATTTTTATAAATGGGAATAAGGAAATAAGAGCAAAGGCGATGTTAAAACCCAGTAATGGCATAGAAGACTATTCCTCTCACGTAGCTCCAAGAGGGCTGCTGAATTACACATTCCCATTTGCAAACACTGTACAAAGATGTGGAATGTAGCACAGGATAATGTTGCATAGCTTACTGGTTAATAACTGTGCCCCATTATTTCTACTTTCCTTGACTTTTACAAGAAGCGATCAATAAGTAAGGTAAGACAACACTTTTTTTCTCGACTAAACATTGTCCGTTATAGTCTCATGAAGTCCCGATAGGTGGCGGAAGTATGCGTAACCTTCAAATTGGCTTCTGTAGCGAAGGTGCTTTCCAAACAGAGAGCTGTCACTGAGTTTCTTTTGGCAGGAAACAAGAGCACTGCAAATATTCAAAGGCACCTGCTGTGTGTCTAAGGAGATCTGACATTGAACAAAAGCACAATAAGTCGTTGGGCGAGGCGTCTGTCACCGG
Source organism: Schistocerca gregaria (assembly GCF_023897955.1). NCBI lineage: Eukaryota > Metazoa > Arthropoda > Insecta > Orthoptera > Acrididae > Schistocerca > Schistocerca gregaria. The sequence goes on along the minus strand of NC_064921.1, from coordinate 512,287,527 downwards.
CGCAACAAGGTCGCTAAAACCTGTCCGATCTCCCACTTGCCAGCCGGCCGCACACAGCTGTGACTCGTGCGATGCTGGAACGTGCGGACACTCTCAATCGAGATAACTGATGAACACAATGAAACACTTCGCTGCTCGACTGGACGTCTCTGTTGTTACTGCTGACACACTAGTCCACCAGTGGTTACTTAAAGGCGTATGCCCGCTGACTTCTCGCCCCCTATCACAGGACCGTGAAGAACAACGAAGGACTATCTGTGCGAAATTTCTCGTGCGTTATCGGTTTGATCGTGACTCCTTTTGTCGAATATCGTCGCAGGCGATGAAACGCAGGTTCGTCACTTCAGACCTGAAACAAAACGCAACCAATGGAGTGGTGTCACAACGCCTCTCTACCCAACAGCCCGGATCTCGCACTTTCTGGCTTCTATCTGCCTGGCCCAGTGAACAATGCACTCCACTGGAAGCAGTACGTGGATAATGTGGAGCTTATTGATGCAGCAAGACGTTGGCTCTAACGTCCACCAGCATATGATGATGATGTTTGGTTTGTGGGCAAATTTTAAACACATTTTAAATCACCCATTGGACAAGTATGTGCAGAAAAAGTGGCTTACGGACGGAAAAGACCCACCGTGGTTTAACAGCGCAATTAGGAGAATGCTCAGGAAGCAAAGGCAGTTACACTCGCGGTACAAGAAAGATCGGGAGAATGAGGACGGGGAAGAGTTTGTAGAGATTCGTGCTGCTGTAAAAAGAGCTGAAAACCCAAAGAAATTCTAGTCCTACCTAAAATCGGTCTGCGGGTCGAAGGCTTCCATCCAGTCACTCACTATCAGTCTGGCGTGTTAACGGAAGACACCGAACGAAAGCGGAAATTTTAAATTTAGAATTTGAGTAATCTTTCAAGCAGGAGGATCGTACAAACATACCGCCGTTTGAGTCTCGTACAGATTCCCGTATGCAAGACATAGTGATAGACATCCCTGGGGTTGTCAAGCAGCTGAATGGGTTGAAAATAAATAAATCGCCAGGTTACAGAGTACTCTACTGCATTGGCTCCTTGCTTAGCTTGCATTTATCGCGAATACCTTGCCCAACGTAAAGTCCCGAGCTTCTGGAAAAAAGCGCAGGTGACGCCTGTATATGAGAAGGGCAGAAGGAGGGATCCTCAAAATTACAGACCAATATCTTTAACATCGGTTTGTTGCAGGATTCCCGAACATATTCTCAGTTCGAATATAATGAATTTCCTTGAGACAGAGAAGTTGCTGTCCATGCATCTACACGGCTTTAGGAAGCGTCCTCCTGCGAAACGCAACTCACCCTTTTTTCACATGATATCTTGAACCATGGATGAAGGGTATCAGACGGATGCCATATTCCTTGAACTCCGGAAAGCGTTTAACTCGGTGCCCCACTGCAGACTCCTAACTAAGGTACGAACACATGGATTTGGTTCCCAAGTATGTGAGTGGCTCGAAGACTTCTTAAGTAATAGAACCCAGTACTTTGTCCTCGATGGTGAGTGTTCATCAGAGGTGAGGGTATAATCTGGAGTGCCCCAGGGAAGTGTGGTAGGTCCGCTGTTGTTTTCTGTCTACATAAATGATCTTTTGGATCGGGTGGATAGCAATGTGCGGCTGTTTGCTGATGATGCTGTGGTGTACGGGAAGGTGTCGTCGTTGAGTGACTATAGGAGGATACAAGATGACTTGGACAGGATTTGTGATTGGTGTAAAGAATGGCAGCTAACTCTAAATGTAGATGCATGTAAATTAATGCAGATGAATAGGAAAAAGAATCCTGTAATGTTTGAATACTGCATTAGTAGTGTAGCACTTGACACAGTCACGTCGATTAAATATTTGGGCGTAACACTGGAGAGCGATATGAAGTGGGACAAGCATGTAATGGCGGTTGTGGGGAAGGCGGATAGTCGTCTTCGGTGCACTGGTAGAATTTTGGGAAGATGTGGTTCATCTGTAAAGGAGATCGCTTATACAACACTAATATGACCTATTCTTGAGTACTGCTCGAACGTTTGTGATCCCTATCAGGTCGGATTGAGGGAAGACATAGAAGCAATGCAGAGGCGGGCTGCTAGATTTGTTACTGATAGGTTTGATCATCATGCGAGTGTTACGGAAATGCCTCAGGAACTAGGGTGGGAATATCTAGAGGAAAGGAGGCGTTCTTTTCGTGAATCGCTGAGGAAATTTAGAGAACCAGCATTTGAGGCTGACTGCAGTACAATTTTACTGCCGCCAACTTATATTTCGCGGAAAGACCACAAAGATAAGATATGAGAGACTATGGCTCGTACAGAGGCATATAGGCAGACATTTTTTCCTCTTTCTGTTTGGGAGTGGAACTGACAGAGAAGATGCTAGTTGCGGTACGAGGTACCCTCCGCCACGCACCGTATGGTGCATTGCGGAGTATGTATGTAGATGTAGATGAGGCGCTCAATTATGCAGTCATCAGCATCCGTACAAAATCCCAATTTTTACACAGTCCAATTTAGCCAGTGTCACGAATGATGATGATGATGATGATGAAATGATGAGGACAACACAAACACTCAGTCCACGGGCAGATAAGATCCCCAATCAGCCCAGGAATCGAACCCGGGACCCTGTGATCCAGAGGCAGCAACGCTAGCCACTAGACCACGACATTACGCATTCCACCTGCGGAGTCGTATATGCAAGCATACAGGCCCTCCCAGTAAGGTGGCTTAAGGCAATCACATTGAATAGAGATTATGTTAAGAATAGAGTTACACAGCCAAAAGAACTGGGAATAATATTGTGTATTGGAATCTTGAGTAAAACCAGTCTACTTTCAGAAAAAAATATATAACATTACTTACTTAATGTCCCTCGTAAATCTTTCTTTCTTTCTTTCACTGGTGCCATGTCCCGCACTGATGCAGGGTCGGCATTGTTAGGGACGGAATTGGCAAGGTTAGTGTTAAGGGGTGGCCAGATTCCCTTCCTGCCGCCACCCTATAACCCCTGGGACGGAACTAGTGTACCCCAGCTGTCTGTGGCTAGTGTACTTCATGGAATAGCGCGAACATGTTTAGATGTCTACGAGTCGTGTAACTGAAGCGTAACGTGGGGACCAGCCCGATATTCACCTAGCGGGATGTGGAAAACCGCCTAAAAACCACATCCAAGCTGGCCAGCACACCGACCGACGTCGGTAATGCGCCAGGCGGATTCGATCCGGGGCGGGTGCGCCTACCCGATTCCAGGAAGCAGCGCATTAGCGCTCCCGGCTATCCTGGCGGGTTTAACGTACCTCGTAAATACTGAAAGTATTCTCAATGTAGGTATCTAGTTGACTGCCTTAGGACAGAGTTCATTCGCATTATTATGTTTAAGCTTCATTGTGAACAGAAAGAAATAATGTCACTGTAAGGCTTGAAATTTTTCGTACCTCATATTATCTCAACATCTGTATTGATAAAATTCCTATAGCACCTCTCTGTATTAACAGAATTTTTTGAAAGTAGATATTGAATATTTTGTTCATGTTTATTCGTAGAGAGATGTAAAAGGCCTGAACATACCTGGAGGCGGAATTAAGTCCGAGCTGGCCCAGAACGACGAGGTAGGTAATTGTGGCAGAGACGGCAGACACCAGCAGTCTTCTGTCAATCGGCAGCATACCAGACGCGGTGAACCGCAAGGGAGGCCCTCGCTCCACCTGCCTGAGAAATGCCTCGACCTCCGGCACTGCGCTTGTTAGGCCCAGAGCCCTGCGCAGCAGCACCGCCGCCTCCACCTCCTGATCCTCCACCATCGAGCACGAAAGCGTCAGCGCCACCAAGTTGAACAGGTGCCGCACCAGCCACAACACGGAGAAGGCCAACGACGGAGTGACGAGCATGCTCTGCATCCCCTCCGACACCACCACTAGTGCTAGCAGCTCGTAGCTACTGTAGATTGTTCCCAGGATGTAGTACGTCACGTGCAAGGTAACTGCAGGCGACATGTGGGCCTGCAGCAGCTCTGCAGCACGCTGCAGCACCAGGTGGACTTGTTTCAAATGGTACAGTCTGGCACTCACATTCTGCTGAGGTCCTGTCTGGTTCCAGCCCAGCAGTGTTTGGGATAAGATGGGTTCTCCCAGGCAAGACAGTGTCCGCATCAAAAGAGCGTTGACTGCTCTGAATCGTGACCACAATTCCAGGACTGACACTATGAACTGCATTATTACAACAGTGTCAAAGAACAACTTGTACAACAGTATAAGACTCTGTAGAATGGTGAATCTGCCATATTTCTCACCAAAGGACAAAAGCGCAGATACTTCAGTGCTCACTGCTGTTGTTATATCAATTAACAAGATAAGTGTGCCGACATTCCTCATATCGTGGGCTACAGTTGGGTCCAGCAGAATGTCTGCATGTTTCAGTACTTTCAGGAATCCTCGGAAATATACCAGTTTGTTGACTGAACAACTGAGAAAGATGCTTAAACATCTGAGATGAAAAAGAAGTTTTATCAGTATATCAGTGAATATGGTAACTTTTGGAGCGTTAAGATACAAGCGCTGGCTCGCTATGTAAAAGTCGGCAATCGTCACACAGATTGCAATAAGGACCCAAACTGATGACATGGTCAGATATTTGCGGAATCTCTTGTAGAAACATCGACATCCGTCTTGATTACAACATATTGGTGCTAATCCAACAGCCTGCCACATTCGATAATGTGCTGTTGTGGTGATGCAAAATACAATTTCTGCCATTCTCATCCCTACCACCGACCTTTCTTCCTGATTGTCAGAGCACTTCTTCAAGCCTCGATCACACACCAGCAATCCTCATTCTAGGTGCAAAGAACCATATCAGAAATTGCTCTCGTCGTAATAACTGTTGCTGGGTACCCTTTCTGAATAATCACGAAAGCCTCTCGCTTGAAGGATACGCACCACTAAGCTATTAATGAAAAGTTCAAAATTGATCCTTCTTAGTTAGATAGAGTGGTACAAGAGTTATCATACCGCCAGGATCTGCGATATTATCGATTTGTGTCTGCAGTGGTATTTCTCCTTTATTACATAATGAAGTTTACCCCGGGTAATTGAAGTACCCTATCTCTTTTATGTGCTTCTTATTTATTTTTGCAATTTCCCAGGAACACGACAAGGTATTCCAAGATATCACAATCTTAGTTCAGGAACACAACTTTTGTTTTTAAGTCCCGTAAATTAGGTACCCTCAGACAGTTTTCCTCCACAACAGACAACGTTTTGCATCGATTACTTTCTGCTTACCCGTGTCTTCAGTCCTGCAAAATTTTAGATGTGACAACATTTTTGTCCTGGATTTATTTCCAACGGCAACTCCAGCATACTATATCATTGTCAAGTGACAGCTGTAACATATGTAATACATTCTGTTGCCAATTTTTTTTTTAAGAAATAAAGTTTCTTTTAATATACTTCTTCCTATCTGTGTATGAAATGCCTCAATACATAACTGTTCCTCTTAAGATGACATTGTCCATGTATTATCCATGTTTACATATTCGCTCCATATGAATTACAAGACTTTCATTTTATTTATTGTTATTTCAATTCTACAGAAGGTGTCAAGCTGGCAGCAGGTGAAACCGCTCTCCACGTAAAAGTTGCACTGCATGGAAAGAGATTTTAAAATACATAAAGACAGATGAAAATAAATTACTATCTTTTTTAAAAACACATTGGTGGACAATATTTACGATTTTTACATAAAATCAGATGGAAATAGATGTTAATTTTTTTTAAAAAAACACACTGGTTGCAATACTGATGACTTTTAAAGTTAGATTTCATAGCACAGCTACATTGCAATATCTGATGATAATGTAAGTGATGCTACGGCGTAATGGTGATGCTGGTTGTGTAACAAAATGTTCACGGTCATGATGGAGGCAGAGTGATCAGAATGACTGTGGGGCCTTGTAGAATCACAGGTAGGGACTAAAAGACGCTACAGTGAAGAGATGTGGATTGAAAAAAATGGAAATACTGTGTGAGGTGAAGTGTTGTGACTATGTTTGAGAATGGGGGTGTATCTCGGGACAGCTTTCATCGTTGAGGAGTGAGAGTCGGTTGGATTACAGCGAGAGAGGTTGAAGCATGATGGTGCGTGGAAGTTGGAATTTGAATGTTGTGGCACAGCAGGGTATCAGGGTTGATGATTAGTAGAGGGGATATTGGGCCTGAGTTTTGCCATTAATGCACTGGATCTGAATGTGCTCTAGGAAGAGAAGAAGTTGTGGTAAGTGTATGAGTTGGTCTAAGATGCAAGTTTGGGAAGACGGATGCAGAAGGTGAGACAGATTTCAAAGGTCTTGTAGAATTTAGAAATGTGGTGCATTTCCGTTTATTTAGTTGATGGGAGACAAGGTATGTAAGATCCAGGCAACTTTGACGTATGTGAATATGAAGGGGTATGGGGGATTTATACGTGAGGGTACTGGAACAACGATTAAAACCCCTGTTTCGGCCTGCTAGTAGTTTTAGTCGGATTTGAGCGTCTATTGGATTGTAAGGAATAGTGCATTTCACGTTAGTTTCCTGTGGAGGGTAAGTCCTAAATACTTAACTGTATTAGACAGAGGAATGGGTTGATTGTTGATGGTGAGATGGAAATCTGGACGATGGGAACGCCGAGTGGTGCCATCAAAGATGGTGCTTGGCAATTTTACATATTTATTTGAAGTTTACGTGTGTTACACCATTCGACCATAACGTTCAAGTGACGCTGGAATGCAGCAAGGGAAGGGTTGGAGGGGGTTGTAGGTTTGCTAGGTAGGTGGTGTCATCAGCATACTGCGGAGGTAGGTGGTGGATAATGGATTGGGAATGACTACAGTAAACAGGATGTAAAGGAGGGGGAACAGGATAGAGCCTTGAGAATATGGGGTGTAGTATGCAGGAGCAAGTGTTGTTGATTGAGACCTATCTAAGGCGGCAGTAAAAGAAAGGTTCCACAAGGTAGGCATAGTTAAAAGAGAATGCATAGCACTGTAGCTTGAAGAGCAGCACCCAGTCAAAGTTTTGTGTACATCAAGGGAGGTAACTATGACGGATTTCCATTTATTTAGTTGATGGGAGATAAGGTTAGTAAGGTAAAGAAGTTGACCATTGTTGGAAAGATTGGAACGAAAACGTCTTTGGATCTTTGGGATGGGTTGCAAGGTATGGAGGGATTCGTTGGATAGGGGTGGTTCCAAGACTACTTTGCTGAAAACTGATGTGAGGTTCAGAGGTCGATAGAATAAGGCTCTGGGAGGATGGTTCATCAGTGTTCAGAAAATGAGGACATTGGATATTTTCCACAGCTTTGGGTACCGTCCTGTGTAGAGGATGATATTATCAACGATGGGAAGGGTTTCACGATAGATTCTGGGACATTCTTTGAGGTGACGGTAGGTAACTGTATCGTGAGCAAGTGTAGTGTTTCGCTTTTCAGCGAGTCTTTGTGCTAATGTCTTCCGCTGTTAATGGTGTGTTTAGTCGTGTTCTTGGTGTGCCGTATAAGTACTGTAAGTTTGGTGTGAGAGGTGAGATAGCTAGGTTTGTACGAGTAACCATAGTTGGGATCATACGTATGATGAATGTGTTTTCCGGACATGATGCGATGTATTGAGGTCGTTGAGAAGTGATCTATTCTTATGTAAGATGGAATACTTGGGAATCGAGTTGCTTTTGGAGGGTGTACAGAATCCTTTACAATGCTTAATAGTGTTTCATTTAGTTCAATGTATGTCATATACAGTCCCGACGTTGTTCAGTTTGTAAGTAACTGCGAATATGTTGCTTGAGCTGTCGGTGGCATATGAGTTTGTCCTGGTCATAAGTACGAAGGAATTCCCTGCAGATGTCTGCCATTTGTAGGCACATTCGAGTGATGATGAGAATCCTCGGTTCGCGGCGGTGGCGCTATCTGTAGGCCGTTGTGGATGCGGTTTCCGTGTGTAGAGCAGGCGGTATGTTGTGGACCGGGGGACAACAATTCCGCGAGCACTTGTATTGTGACCTGGGCTAGCCAAGGCGGTTACAGGAAGTATGTTACGGTCGAGCTCTATCTTGCATACAGGCACCGACTTGGTAGCTGAGCAACTTCGGTATCTAAATTGGCAATGCCAGCCAGTACTTACCGTGGTGGATTACATCGGCACAGCTAAACTTCTAGGAGATGAGTTGTTTTCTAATGGAGACACGCCAGTACAAGGAACATTAAATTTACTGGTACGTTTCCTTTGAGATTTAAAATGCTTGACTTAACTAAATTGTACTTGCGTATTGTTTTCCCCAGTTAGTGACTTCCGTAAATGCATTTGAACTTACTTGGTGTACTCTGCTATTCGGTTTGATAAATTATTGGTACAGAGCTCACAGGCGGTGCCTCCATTTTAACATTATCAGTTACTCAGGTAATCAGTAGGATATTTAGGCTCGTATTTATGAATATGTTGTTGGTGTGTGTGTAGTTGGCCTTGATGTGCAAGACAGAATGTCTAATAAGTCACTGACCTACAACAGTTTAATTATGATAATTATTGTATTCACTGATGATTGCCTTTTGCTGTTTTGAACATTCTGATTTCCTTTATACGGTTGTTGAGATTGTATAGAAGGTAAGTGGAGCTCTGTTCCGCATTAACTTAATCAGGTAGTATTTTAAATTTTTTAGTTTCCAGGTTGTTGACTTTATACATTGCCCAGCGTGAGTTGGTACATATCTACTGTATATAATGATAATTCACAGGAACGTATTGGAAACCTTCTTGCTGTAATTTGAAGACTAATTTCAAGTGCCACTGGTTTATTGTAGCTAGTGTCGGGGATGGAATGGGATATAATAGGCGCCAGCCTGCAAAGAAACTTAATAATCATTTTTCTTATTGATAAATGTATAGATAATTATTCGACTCTCATACCAAAGATTCATTAGAAAAGTGTTTAACACTGACGGACAAAAGAAGATTTATGCTCTTCGTTTGTCAGTTTCGATAATAGTTACCTTTTTTGTTCTCATGTCCTGGTAACAAGATGCATAAAAGAAGTGCCCTGTGATATCAAGTGAAATTGTGCTAAATAATGAAAACAACTTCTGAAACAGTACAATTTTCTCATTTACGACACCATGGATCCCAGCCCCTGCAACTCTGGAAGATTATTATTATTTTAATTTTATATTCATAATTTAAATGGAGGCGACAATCTTCACGACGGCGCTACTCAAAAATAGAGGTACGTGAATGTGTTCATCTCTTTCCCTTTGTGGCCGCCAGTGTCAATTTCAATATGTAGGTCACATTTAACGCGACATTCAGTACCTGCAATCTTACTTTTCATTTAATTACGAAGTCTGACAATATTCTTTCTCAGATGAATAAATGCATTTCAACTATAATTCTTTTTACGAAGGGGGGGGGGGGGGGGGGGGGTTGATACTACTCTTTACGTGCCCTCTTATTTTGTGAAGTCAGCTGTGTGCATTCCTCAATAACCTTGCTTTTAAGCTTTCCACAACTGACCTTTGCCCCTGTCGCTACGGCGCTTCACGCGAAGTATTTATTACGCGACATTCATACTAACTCTCATTTCAAAATTACGTTACAGGCTGACTAAGTTTCTAATAATTTAACAGGGCGGTCACAATGGCGACCGATTGCCATGACCTTTGTTTCAGAAAAAAAATAGTACGAATTTTAAGTTGAAATATTTAAGTAATTTTTTCCATCCATTATTGTGACTATAACCAATTGTTTCTGTTACATGTTGCGCCACCTGCGTACCGGTATCAGCCCATAAAATTAAGCTAAAATTTGGAAAGAAAGTTTTGGGACAGGAAACCTACTACCAAGAAAGTCGACCGACAAAATAAAATACGTACAAGAGTAACAACACTACTACATTTTTGATTGATGGTAAATGTGGGATAATACTGCATTTTGCAACACCCACTGAGTAGCATGCATTTTTTCAAAATTTCTTTTTCAGATATTTTGTAGATTTTTCTAAATGTATTTACGTGAATGTGTCATAAGACGGCGGAAAATTTTTAGTAGTTGCGCGCGGAATTCTGGATCGGATCGTCAGTCTATTGTTTGAGGAGAGAGATATTTTATTGCACTAATTTAAAAGAACAGCGCTACGTCATCTGTGATTTGTCTACGTGTGATGCGAATTACTGCAACAGTGAAGCTTGGTTATGAATTGACTAACGAGTACAGATAACATATATCTCAAACTAACACAATGGACAGTTCATCGGATGACCAGTCTGTTGCTCAGCCTCTGATAAATCTTGAGGTAGAAAATGTACACGACAGCGGAACCACGGTCGCAGCGACTAGTGGTACTGTGTCGCAAGCGGCGGGCGATAATACGCCTACGCTAGAAACCATAGCAGACTCTGCACTTACGCACGTTCCAGCAGACCCAAACTTATTAAAATCGTTAAAAGCTATGGAAACTGACCTATTGACACAGTTCACAAGTCAGATAACCACTCAAATAACTACACGTATGCGCAGCTTAGAAACTAACGTCAATACACAGATGAGCAATTTAGAAACTGATGCAAAGTATCTTACAGAAATGTAAAACAACTTGACAAAACAGTTAACAAAGTCAAAAACCGAAGTGCCTGATCAGGTGATCGAAGTAATTCGAGAAGATTTAAATTATATGAATCAGGGCATTGACAAATTAAAAACAACGGTAAAAGAATACCTGACCAAATAAGAAAACTAACTGAAGACTTTAATGCTATACACTTCCAACATACAACATTTAACACATTAATTCAGCAAGCTAAGTTGAAGACATAACTAAGGAACAGTAGCGGCAGTTTGATAAATTTTTGCAGGAGGAAGATATTCATATCAACTGCACTTTAGAAACACAATCCAGAAAGCTATAAATAACGCATGGAACAAGTTTACACTAAACAGATCTCTTACAAAACTACACACGCACATAGAGCAAATTAACAGGCAACTTCATGACATTAAGGTACAACGTAAAAACGAAGAACGTAAAAACATACATGCAGGCAAGGATGACAGTGCACATGGGGGCTTCCTCAGGACCAATGTTAATCTGTATTCGCCTGAGTACGAGGGACATGGCAATCAACGAGACCAAAATGTGAATAGGAAACAGACAACAGTAGAACCAACTTTGTCGACTGTATTGCTCGAAGAGAGTCTTATAAAACATCGGCAGTTTCAGGTGGCCATCCCTGAACCCAAGTCAGTACTTCCTGTGATTTTTATCAAGTCATTCAGGAATATGTTGCCCAAGGCATGGTCCGAACAGCAAAAGATTCAGTATGTTACCTGATACATTCAAAGCGATATTGATGCGGATATTGAAAGGCAAACTGCCCATTAACATTAGAGAAAAACTTGTACAGGTACCTGAGAGCAGTTTAGAGTACTTCTTATCGATCTTAGATTCCATAGATTTGGTTTATGAAGACGCCAGGCACAGCGGTAACAGCCAGAACAATTATCGCAGCGGTGGAGGAAATCAGTCTCCACCGCACCAAATGCAGTACAGCGTCAACAATGCCGAGCGCGCGGCTGAGCCAAGACTGGCTTTTGTCGATCCTGCCTCTGCAGCGCAAATGCAAAACCCGACTTCGGGAGGCACTCTTAACTCCAATTAATACTCTAATTACAACCAAGGCTTAAAAGAAAGAGGAAGGGTGGTGATAGGAATTATTCTGACTATTTTGGCAATGGAAATCGAAACTGAAATAGGCAGGATGGTAGAAATCAGTGGGGAAACGCTTACAAACAGTGTCAACCACAACGCAATAGCAATAGCAACTTAGCCGATCCCAGAAATACGCAATGGCAGTATGCTCAAACGAACCAACCGTTTCAATTTCATTCACAAAATAATATTACGCCTGTGAACTCAGGACCAAATAATGACCGAGATGGGCAACGTATAAATAACGCGCCGGCTGTAAACATTGTCGAAGTGACGAATGAGACACCATCCGACAATAATGTGGAGTTAAACTCAAAGGGGCCAAATTATGCCCTCCAATGTTGGCCATGGATACTCGTGGGGGCAATCCATGCAATCAACTTAACAATTTACTGAGATACCTGGATGAAGCCGACATACGTGATGTCTTGACAAACGATTAAATACCCTGTTTGTACGAAGAGGATAACATAGTTCAAACAAGTATACAGGCGCTAGTAGCAAAACTACCGATCAATATCTTACTGGACACCGGTGCCAAGGTTAGTGTGATATCGAAAGCTCTTTTGAGAGAGATTGACAGTCGAAAGGCCCTACCAACTTACCCAGTACAAAATTTTAGAATACTAGGTGCCATAGGTGGCAAATCCAAGCTGATTAAAGTGCAAACCATGGTCGAAATACAGATTGAGGAGTCGTATTCCAGTTGATTTTCCTGGTGGTCGAAGGGTTGACCGAACGATTTATTTTCGGACTGGATTTCCTGAGGGAAAAGTGTGCTAAAATTGATTTAGGATCTGGGCAATACCGTCTGTTTATCATTGGTCAAAACTGTGTAACAGATTTAATAAATGTTAAAGGTAGGATTGGTAAGCCTTGTTAAAGTATACACATTCACATTTTGAAGGTCAACGCCTTTCACTGCCATGACGCAACAGAACAGTATTACCAACAAGTGGAGCATGATGAAATCGAAAATAAGGTAGAAGAGGGCATAGAGATTTCTCCGCAACAAAAAGAATAACTTAGAAGTTTATTGTTTGGATATGCACGTGTATTCGATAAAAGATTTGCAGTTATTAGAACTTATCAACACCACACTGATATTTGGCCCCACGACACGTTTTGCAAGAACACATGTTCCATACCTTGGTCGCAAAGAGAGGTGGTAGCTCAAGATATACAAAGGATGTCTTGGAATATTATTGAGCCTCGTTATCACCACACTGCAGCCCGCCATTCGTGGTAGAAAAGGGAGATAACGAAATGAGGCTCGTTCTCGACCCATGGGAAATTAACAAAATTATTGTCCCAATAACCACACGGGCTGAAAATATAGAGAAACAATTACAACAGTTTCATGGTGTGCAGTATCTGTCCAGTGTTGACCTCCAGAGTTCTTACTGTCACACCGCATTGTCACTTGAAAGCAGAAAGTACCCAGCCTTTATTTTTGCAGGTATATCCTACCAGTACAGCGTTTTACCCTTTGGGTTGAGCGTTAGTGCTGGTGTCCTGTATTAGGACCTGATCTAGACAAGCTGTGTACATTGATGATATACTAATCGTAGCATCTATCTGGGATAAGCATTTAGTACTATTAGATAGAGTGTTACAGAGATTTTCGACGCCTGGGGTAACGGCGAATCTTAGGAAATCAAAGTTTGTTAGAAAAAATATTAAATTTTTAGGTCACTTAATTTCCACTGCTGGAATAAAGCCTGCCCCTGAAAAACTGCTGGCGATTGAGAATTTTCCTGTACCTTGCACAAAACGGCAGCTAAAAGCGGCTTGTGTTCTTTCTTCCGCCGTTTTGTACCTAATAAACTGCTAAATAGTGCCGCCTTGTTAGGATTATTAAAGGACAGGCAGTGGATTTGGACACAGCAGTGCCAAGCCGACTTCGAGGACACAAAACATGCTCTGGTAAACTCTAAAATTCTTGGCCCTCCAGACGTGGGCCAAAGACTTCTGTATTGCTACCGATGCATCATCTTCAGGTTTTGGTGCCTGCCTCTTTCAGATGACCTAAGGTGGGGGAACCGAAGATTACAAAATGATCAGTTTCGCTAGCAGGACTCTTACTGAACGTGAACGCAGATACTCAACAACGGAGTTGGAAGCTCTGTCTGTTGTGTGGGCATCTAAGAAATTCCGTTCTTGTCTGTTTGGTAAGTATGTGCGAGTATAAAGCGATAATCAAGCACTAAGTTTTCTACTCACTTGTAAGTTGTCACACAATCGGTTTGCATGGTGGACACTGTTCCTACAAGCCTGCGATTTTGAAATTATACATGTGAACGGTAAAAACAACGTAATTGCTGATGCCTTATCGCGACTGCCTCAAGGTTTGCCTGAAATCGAGAAATTGGTAGAACAGAATACTGAGTTTAGGATTATGCTTATAAAGGACAGTAACTTTAGAAAATATCTTTTGGATATGTGTAATAACATGGCGAAACTGCAAGAAGAGGATCGCCGGTGGAAAAAAGTAAGGCTTCAGTTAAGCAACAATCCACAGGTACCTATGCGGCAGCACAACCAACTGTATCACGATGCGTTATTTTATAGGAAAAACCCAGAGAGAGATACGTGGTGTATTTGTATTCCCAAGGCGTTTAAGAGAATTTAAATTCGCACGATCATTTCACTTGGGGACATTACAGCGACCGTAAGTGCTGTAAAAAGTTAAATGTTTACTTCTATTTACCTAATATTCTGAGACACACCCAGCAAGTTTCCAAAACTTGTATTGTTTGCCAGAAGGCTAAGCCTTCCAACCAGAACTGTGAAACAGTACTACATTGTATAGCGCCAAAGAATCCACTAGAACTAGTTTGTATTGATGCTACAGCACCCATGCCCTCTGCTCGAGGTGGTGTTAAGTACATAATAGGCGTATATGATGTATTTTCCAAATATGTGAAACTGTATGCCGCAAACTGTACGGCAGCTGAGCCTATCATCAAACTTATGCTAAATGACTACTTTCCCTCTGTTGGGAAACCACAGAAGACCCAGAAAATTTTGACATCAAAGTATAGCCCACAATCTAATTACATGGAATGAATGTTCCATGAGCTAAGTAGACTCATGAGAACGTATGTAGCCGGTAAGCAATCAAAGTGGATCGAGTTCTAAAATGCCTTTGAAGAGGTGGTAAACATTGTACCGATTTACGACACAACAGTTACACCGTTGGATCTAATTCATAACAAGGAGTTCAGCGACTGTGTAAACTCCATCCCATCTGTTCCAAGAGAACAAGTAAATTTAGATGATATGGTGAGACAAGTGCTAGTTTCTATTACAGAAAATTACAATCTTAGGAAGAAACATATTGACAGGAAATTAAATGGTATAACCAGATTTGTTATTGGAGAAAAGATCTTGCTTAAAACTCATATTAAATAATCTTCATTAGCTAAGAGAAACGCTAAGTGGCAAATTAAATGTACTGTCCCTTACACCATTGTACATATTCCACACGACGGATGTTACCTAATTGCGTACCCTCACAATAGCAAAGTCAAAGGACCTTACGCACACCGAGACTTAAAGAAGTTTTACCATGTTTAGAATCACACGTCGCACTTGTTTATGCACCTAAATGCACTATGTACTCTACTAATAGAAAGAAAATCTGGCCAAGGTAAGCTATGTTTATACTATGCAAAAAAAAAAAAAATGGTTCAAATGGCTCTGAGCACTATGGGACTCAACTGCTGTGGTTATCAGTCCCCTAGAACTTAGAACTACTTAAACCTAACTAACCTAAGGACATCACACACATCCATGCCCGAGGCAGGATTCGAACCTGCGACCGTAGCAGTCACACGGTTCCGGACTGCGCGCCTAGAACCGCGAGACCACCGCGGCCGGCTATACTATGCAGCAAAGCGAACTGTCAACAGTACTGCCAATCTTGTTTTCACCGCAAGTAAATGTGGATACGATTAGTGACTAGTGAAATAAGCACAGAATGTACTTGTAAGGTTGTGACTGATTGATTTTTAAATCACGGTTGTTTTAGTTTTAAGCTTATGAATACAGGTATCTGGAGCGAGCAATTAGCACAGACCTGGTATTAAAATGAAGTAGTTGTAAGTTTTTGTCAACATTTGTATACCAGGATAATAAGGATCTGGGTAAGTTACGTAAAAAATTGTAACTCCCTAAGGCACGGTATTAATATATGGTTACACAAGTACCTGTTATGGTGCATACAAACTTTGACGACGTATCCACACCACTACCTAATTTCGACGCAACTTTGATTAGAACTGAATTAATTATAACATGTTTTACAAGGGTGAAGTGATTTCGGGCTTCTGAAGAAAGTCTCTCGCATCATCTACTATTTACTCTGAAACCTAGCCTAAGTTATGTGCATCAAGAGATAATACCTGTGATAGAGAACTAGTGTGAACTGGCAAGGATACATTTATCTTTATCTGTAAATGTGAGAGGATAACTACACTAATGAGGTACGATTTGTAAACATGAAATCAGGTAAATACGACGCCGTCTATAAATAAGGAGTAAGTAAGGTAAAAACGCGAATCTGAGGAGAAATACTTGCTAACACCGACGATACACAATTATTTACGGGTGGTACCCGTCGACAATCTGCAAGAGTTCATCCGGCGATAAAAAGCAGTTAAGTTATACAGACGCCACAATTATTTCAGGTAATGTTGTAAAGTTCATCAAGAGCATTGGCTGCACAAAACATACCTCTCAGTAATGCCAGTGGAAACATGAGCTCTACGTCACGAAAACATGATATGATTGCTATTAATAAAAAAACCATGTATATACTTTGAACTTTCTTATATTTATAGTATTTTACTCAATATCGCTGGGAGATATTTTATGTGTGATGAGAGTAGAGGAGACAGAGATCACGATGATTATTAATACAGGCACATACGAGTGCAGCGAGGAAGTAAACGCAACATGAGACATGTACAGTAAACTGGCACACACTCAGAATCAGTCTAGCGGACAGCTACCAAGCTTCATTATTAGTAATGTTATTCGTATTACTTGTCAGGTTATTCTTGTTTGTTTTGTATTTATATGTGATTTTAGGTATATAGATTTTTTTTATTTGTGTCACTTATTATTTTCTTTCTTTGGTGCTTATATCGTGCGTTACTGCGTAGGTTTGGGTGACGTAAACATGAGATTCTTCCCCCTACAGTAGTTAAAGCACAGATTTTGCCTCATTTGGAGACAATTTCTACAAGCACTTTTAATGCATTCTTTTTTTATATAGTCGTTTCGATGTATATGCGCGTTTATAGCAGGATCCTAAGTTAAGGAACTGCTGTTGTTCTTGAAAACGTGTTTCACTATGCCCTGTGGGATGTACGATAATATCGCTATCGTGAACTGTAGTATTACAGGCACGTGTTTTCTGAGGGCACAATCACCTGTTAACTTGTGTAATGAAATACTTTGAACACTATGTAAACAGATAAAAGCTTCGAAAGAGGATACAGGAGCAAATAACGAACGTGGATATAAACGACTAAAACCAAGCCAGTGGTATCATGAGCTACAATGTTTTGAAAGGTAAGTATGAATATAACAATAAATGTAAACGTCGTGTGACTAGGGCCTCCCGTCGGGGAGACCGTTCGCCGGGTGCAAGTCTTCCGATCTGACGCCACTTCGGCGACTTGCGCATCGAAGGGGGATAAAATGATGATGATTAGGACGACACAACACCCAGTCCCTGAGTGGATAAAATCTCCAAGCCAGCCGGGAATCGAACCCAGGCCTTTAGGATTGACATTCTGCCGCGCTGACTACTCAGCAGTGAAAATAGATGGTGCCCTATGGTCCCTTCTCACAGCCATGGTGTACGACGAGTTGAATCAGGTGCAGTAGTTTCCTAAATGCTGCGAACGTTACACAAAACACTTCATAAAGATGCATTGATCGACACGCGCTGCATCGCTACCCGGCGATGGGTGTGCGGCTACTGGACTCCGAAGTCCAAACGGTGGGTAGCGTGCTCCCTGACTAATTGTTGCGTGTACTTATGGAACACAACCTACGACCAGCTTAGAGACAGAGACAGCTTAGAGACCTGACCATCATTTTGCAGGAGAATGCTCAAGCACGTACAGTGCAAGCTGTTACTGGTTGGTTTGACTTATGGGCTGCTAAGTGCTATGCCACCTACTACACTTCCCTGACTTAAGCCCTCGTATATTCAACTCGATTTCTAAACTGAAAGAAACACTTCACGGCATTCGCTACAGAACTGCTACAAATTCGTCGGGCAATAGACCGAGCCGCTCGAACTGCCAACACAACTAACTGGCACTACTAAGAGTATCCGACGACTTCCATATCGCTGGCAACGGATTATACACAATGCTGGTGACTGCACTACTGGCCATTAAAATTGCTGCACCACAAAGACGACGTGCTACAGACGCGAAATTTAACCGACAGGAAGAAGATGCTGTAATATGCAAATGATTACCTTTTCAGAGCATTCACACAAGGTTGGCGCCTTGGCGACACCAACAACGTTCTGACATGAGGAAAGTTTCCAACCGGTTTCTCATACACAAAAAGCAATTGACCGGCGTTCCCTGGTGAAACGTTGTTATGATACCTCGTGTAAGGAGGAGAAATGCGTATCACCACGTTTCCGACTTTGATAAAGTCTGATTGTAGCCTATCGCGATTGCGGTTTATCGTATCGAGACATCGCTGCTCGCGTTGGTCGAGATCCAATGACTGGAATCGGTGGGTTCAGGAGGGTAATACAGAACGCCGTGCTAGATCCCAACGACCTCGTATCACTAGCAGTCGAGATGACAGGCATCTTATCCGCATGACTATAACGGATCGTGCAGCCACGTCTCGATCCCTGAGTCAACAGATGGGGACGTTTGCAAGACAACAACCATCTGCACGAACAGTTCGACGAAGTTTGCAGCAGCATGGACTATCAGCTCGGAGACCATGGCTGCGGTTACCCTTGACACTGCATCACAGACAGGAGCGCCTGCGATGGTGTACTCAACAACGAACCTGGCTGCACGAATGGCAAAAGTCCTTTTTTCGGATGAATCCAGGTTCTGTTTACAGCATAATGATGGTCGCATCCGTGTTTGGCGATATTGGAAACGCGTATTCGTCATCGCCATATTGGCGTATCACCCGGCGTGATGGTGTAGAGTGCCATTGGTTACACGTCTCGGTCACCTCTTGTTCGCATTGACGGCACTTTGAACAGTGGACGTTACATTTCAGATGTGTTACGACCCATGGCTCTACCCTTCATTCGATCCCTGTGAAACCCTACATTTCAGCAGGATAATGCACGACCACATGTTGCATGTCCTATACGGGCCTTTTGAATACAGAAAATGTTCGACTGCTGTCCTGGCCAGCACATTCTCCAGATCTCTCACCAATTGAAAACGACTGGTCATTGGTGGCCGAGCAACTGGCTCGTCACAATACGCCAGTCACTACTCTTGATGAACTGTGGTATCGTGTTGAAGCTGCGTGGGCAGCTGTACCTGTACACGCCATCCAAGCTCTGTTTGACTCAATGCCCAGGGTATCAAGGCCGTTATTACGGCCAGAGGTGGTTGTTCTGGGTACTGATTTATCAGGACCTATGCACCCAAATTGCGTGTAAATGTAATCAACCGTCATTTCTAGTATAATATATTTGTCCAATGAAAACCCGTTTATCATTTGCATATCTTCTTGGTGTAGCAATTTTAAGGGCCAGTAGTGTACTTTGAAGGGCAGTAAAACTTTGAAACACCTATCTATTTTGTACGAGCTATAAACAAAAAGTTCCCACTATTAAAGTTCCAACCCTAGTATGTTTCGAATCTAGGACAGTAGCGTCTATCACAGGGGCAGACAAGAATTCTGCACGCTACTCCCGTACATTTCCCTCTCACCTGAGAGCACACTCCCTCCACTATAACACCACACTACCACACTGTCTGAGCAAGAGGAGGGTTAACCTGAGAACGCTTAGCAGTAGACGGAAATGCAGTCGCTCAAAGAACAACGAACAGCTTCCGTGTGCCTATTTTCAAATTTTTTCCACAAAATAAATTGCAAGCAAAGTCAATGTACACAATTATTTAATTATTTATATCCGGCAAAAACTAATGGTACATGGACAGAGGCAAACAGTTTTTGTTGCTAGAAATATTTGTATCACATCTGCAGCCTCATTGTAAAATTTTGCAGTACTCACAATAGTTTTAAAGTAAACGAATTTTTCTTTTAAATGAAAATAACATTGCAGGTAGATCAGCTCCACCTACGCATTCACAGCGGACTGTTCGTCTGAAACAGGAAATCGAAAAATCGTTCCAGGTACGGCCCTCGACTTCACCAACGCAGTGCGAGCTAATATGTAACGCCTGTATACTCTTCGTTCAATTTCATCAAAAGCTGATGAACCTGACGTTTTAATAAATTTACTATTCATACTACGAATTTCACCATGTGTTCGATATCTGCAAAATTTGTACAAAGTCCTTCTTGATGAACAAAACATTTACTCTCGCAAAAATCATTTGTTGATGGTCGCAACTTTTTGTTTTTTGTTCGTCAAATAAATCCTTAAATTCTGTATGCATGGTTTTGTAATACCATTCCCTAGGAAAATTACAGTGCCCCTCGATTATGCCACTGCACATATATATTGAGAATTCATAACTGTGATTCCCTTTCATTTTTAAAGGCTAGTGACGATAGATCGCTAGACTACCTCTTTTTGAGCAGCGGCCAATGGACCTTTGAAGTTTTCGTTATACCATGTGTAAATAGCTACGGATAAATAACACGGCCGCTACGATTCTGCCAATCTGGAGGAAGTCGTGGCTAGCGAAACATATCGCACGAAATGCCGATAGAAACAGCATAGCATCGCACAACTAACGCAATTGTCGCGCTGTACCGCGTGGTCCCGAGAAGAGCCGATGACAATCAAGACGGAACAAAAGAAGGCAATATGTGCCGAGTGGTGGCAAGACGGGCCCAGTCCCGGACTGTATGAATGCAGCACATTTTGTACGCATGAAATTTTGCAGCCCGTGGCCGACCCTGCTCTATTCGATCTAGTTGGTAGGTTGCATGAGTTCGTGTTCCCAACCTACAGACGTATCATGGACGCTCATATGAGACGCCATACACAAAATGCGAAATTGTGCTGCATACAAGGAATATATATGAGCGACTGTATTCACATACGTCATCAGTGGTATTACTTTATAGAATATATGTCCTGCAATAAATAAGGTTCTTTCTGCTTCTTCCCACTTGGGAATACGGAAGTTTTAAAGAAATTTTGACAACGTTGCCTATAACAGAGAAACTTCGTAAAATGTATATCTGACATTACAGGTAGGATCTTTGGTAATAGTACTCAACACTGTAATAGAACTTAGGGTGTCAAACGTCATATCCGTTGAACGGACAGTAACAATTAAATGTGCAGCTGACTTGGTTCAAATGGCTTTGAGCACTATGGTACTTAACATCTGTGGTCATCAGTCCCCTAGAACTTAGAACTACTTAAACCTAACTAACCTAAGGACATCACACACATCCATGCCCGAGGCAGGATTCAAACCTGCGACCGTAGTGGTCACGCGGTTCCAGACTGAAGCGCCTAGAACCGCACGGCCACACTTGCCGGCCAGCTGACATGATTTCGAAGGGTTCTTATCTTTTGCTAACCAGTTCGTAGGCATTCATTCACCTGTGCAGTCCCTTCACCATACTAAAAGGAGAAGCGAACAGGAGGAATAAAAGGAATAGTCATTGGAGGTACTGAATCTTGACTGCCGTTATTACACAGACTCAGTTATCGACTACCTGATCAGGGGAAAACAGTATAAAATATCTGAAATATTTTGGGTGACAGTTTCAGAGAACTGGTCACCAAACACACTGTTTTAGAAAGCATGGAACTTTGCAATGGGGGCAAGGGGGCAGTTTCGTAGGATATCTGTAGATTCTGGCTCACTTTTGCTAAATAGTCAAAAAAGAATGTATATTCTTAGAATTTATCTGCTTTTTTTCCTCCTGGGAAAAATTATACATAACCTACAGGAACACCCTACTATGCATACATAAAATTAGATAAATTTTCATTTTTTCATTGTTACGTTTCCCTGTTAAGAAAATCGGGTTTAATAAAAAAAGGGAAACGATCCTCATATCATAAAAATAAATTTTATTGGCCTAAAATTTCCCTAATTTTTTCTCCCTAGCAGCCATAAGATGGTTGGGAACTGTCTATTGTGCATGTTTTTCGAAATAAGACTTGACTACACTTCTACCACATTCACATGTAACTTTAATTTTGTGGTAGTTCGATTCACATTATTTACACATGATACCCATGTTTTCGATGCTTATTTTTATGAAATTCTTCAATATTTTTTATCCATACACTGACTACACGTCTTTAGTTGAAGGTATTACCCAGGGTTGATCGCAGTCCTCTGGTTTGGAGCAGAGTGGAAGGTCTAAACCAGCGGCTCAGACGGGTCTGCGATGGTGTCACATGCGAATTTCTCGACCTCCGCTATTGGGTACAGAATTATAGGGTCCCCAGCCCTTGTGATCAAAGACAATTTGCCTTATAAATTATCCACAATGTCCTCAGAGAACATTCGTCGTAGCAGATCATAGAAAAGGTTGATAAGATTTTAGTAAACTGCAGGAGCATCGAAAGAAAGTTCCCAGAATTAGTATCGTTTACTGAAGGTTGTAATGCACAAATAATATTAGGAACAGAAAACTGGTTGAAACCAGACGTTAACAATAACGAAATTCTAAGTTCAGATTGGAACATTTATCGTAAGGTTAGGTTAGTAAAGAGTGGTGGCAGCGTGTTTATTGCTATAAAGAATTCGATAAAATCTAGCGAGGTTATCACGGATTCCGAATGTGAATAAATATGAGAAGTTAAGCATCAAAGATAGGTGAGAATCACACCAGAGGACAGTTTGTGAACCCATATCCCCTAGAAGACACGAAGAAGCTGATTGATGAAAGTCTGGAGGAGACCCCCAGGCGGGTGGCGCCCATTCAGGCAGTGGTAGCATCAGATCTAGGAGCAGCCAATACACATAGCATTGTCCTAACCACAGCGGAATTTCACAGGTTGCTTGCTGGCCCATGTGACCACAGTTGTGAAGTCTGGCCTCGTCCTTCCGTGACGAAATTTGATGGCCCAAGAAAGTTATTTCAGGTTGACCAAACTCATACTTTTAAATATTCAGATTGTTACTGTTTGCGGCCAGGCGCTCAAAGACGTGCTTCAGATGACACTCGTGCTCCCCCAGTGCTTCCAAAAAGACGAGAGTATCGTCCAAGTACGCTGCTGATAAGTCTGTAAATTACGTAAATATTGCATAGTATTTCATACATTTTTATTTCTATGCCTATATAGACTCATTACACAATATTTCTGTTAGTTCAGCCCAACTCGCAGTAGATGAAGTCTGCTACACTTATGATGTAACTCCAAGCGTTGCCTAATTGGTTTGTATATGGTGGACAAGGAGTTCGTGAGGGTGAGTGGCTCGTCACGATGTGTAACAGTGCCTGATTTGTGACGGTATGCCATACCTGTACGACTGACAAAAAAGCGTTAAAATAGCGTTTTAAAACATCCAAATTTAAAAAAATCAACTCCCCCTCCCCATAATGTCACAGTACTGTCACCTCTTTTTTAGCAGATAGGTAAACATACTCTGCACAGGCTAGAGCCAGAATGATGATGATACTGGAAAATGAGATCCTGTCAGCATGATTTTGTGGTGTTACCTGATAAGATACTGTTCAATGTGTTGAAGAGTTTGTTCTGTATTAATGTTCCCCATCTGCACATTTATAATCTCGTCCAAAGAACTGAGTAAGATGGCGTCCAAGGTATTGATTGGGCTGGTAAGGTCCTTATAGGGTAATATGTCAACAGGATTGTTAGGCAAGTGTAATGGTGGGTAGGAGAGGTTCCGGACCCTAGCCCCAGTCACTGTCGCCAGCAACCGAAAACTTGATCCAAAAATGTCACCGTTCTCACCATTTCATAGTATTTTGTTGCCCCGCAGCTCTAAGTGTTCTTCATCTTTCGATCGCCTTGCTCACAGCAGTTTGCGATAACTACCACTGGACGATACACACTTTTGCTCCTATCCCTTCGAGAAATAGCTCTATCTCACACATTTCTATGTCAGTCTGAGTCGTCATGGATGGCCATATCGCGATCTCCTCCTTTGGCAGTGCCGCAGATTTTGCTGTCGTTAATACATGAATTTGCACTCCTCGACCTTTAACCATACAGCAATGTGTGTATAGCTTGCTCAGGTGCACTCTTTACCATCTTCCTGTTACCATCCCCTCCTCCCATTCTGAGGCTAATGATGGTAACAGTAGTAACGAATTTGATGCACCCCAAAAATAAACAGATGTGTCTGACATGTAAAGCCGTTGTACGTGTCAACAGCTTCATCTTAACACTCGTTGGAGAGGACATTTCAGTTACTCGATACTGACCTTGATACTGGGCTATGAATTTCTTTGCTTTTCCTTTTCGGATGTACAGGCATGTTAACATCATCAACTACCCTACATGGTACTCAGGTAACTTGACAATGCATTTTCCGATACGCTTCTGATGTTCAAGAGCCTTTTCATTGGAATTTTGTATGTGCTTCTGTACTTTTTGTAACTCCCTCATGAAATTCAGCACCAGCACTCCATTCTCTACTATTCTAGGTTTGATAATCTCAAACAGTGATGGCATTTTCAGGACATATAATTCTCCATATTGTGGAAGGTCTGTGTTTCCAAGTATTTTAAAACTAAATGGCAACAACATATGGCAACAGCGTATACTAATAATTTGAGAGCTATTTACATAGTGGCATAAAATTTTTTCCTCTTGTCCGATACATCAATGCATTCTTCTGCTCGTCAGCAGATCTAATGCATTTGTCCTTACCTTATGAATACTTAATGAATGAAACAGCTGCTTCATGAAATTGATGTCCTGCTTCATAATTAAAGTTTCAGCAATACTGAACCTCAGCAACCAAATATTCGCCATCACCTTTGCCATTGTGTTGGTTTGCAGATTCTGAATAGCTATTATTCATATGTACGTTGCGAATGGTGTATTGTGATGAGGATATATCTGTTCCCCACAAATGTTTCTAAAAAACAGACCTAGGACATCAATACCAATCATTTCAAAACGCTTACTAGCTTTCGGCGATCTTCGCAGTGGAATAAGCTGATATCTCAATCCAGCATGTTGTTCACGTGGTACACAGTATTTCACATACTGTTCTCCATCCTGTTTACACGTAATACTCAACTACACACTACTCTGTTGTTGTTCGACCTTCGTGGCTAGATAACACGTGATCATCTGCCTTTTCTTTTAACCGTTCCTACTGTAGTGTGACTGGAACTGCAACAGATACACAGCTTTGCTATCTTGCATAACACACTGTAATGCATAGTGAACTGTCTGCGTTACAAATAGTTTTCAGTCCTCATCGCCAGCTTATGCTTTTTGCCACTCCACAAAGGAGCACATGCTCTTTGAAACAATGACTATGTTTATCTGCACTCCTGCGAATTTTGTCTGATTTATGAATTTATTCAAAACTGGATTCACTTAGCGTAAGTGCACAATACTTTAATCTGTTAGATGGATCCTTCAGCCCCAATAAACTTTTCACTGCTGTGTGATCCATAATCACGTTAAATTTCTTACCATACAAATAACATAATAAGTATGTGATGCCATATATGATGCTCAAAATTTGCTTCTCTGTGGTGCAATAGTTCCCCAACTTTATTGGACTGATGCAATGCGTAGATGAGCAAATGTTCCCTCCCCTCTTTTTCTTGACCCAGCACACAGTCCAGTCTCACAAAATAGTACTAATTCCTTTTAATAATTTAGAAAGGCCGATACTGGAATACTATTCAATGATTCTTTCAGTTTTCCAAATGCATCTTCATATCCTGATGACCAATGGAACTTAACGTTTTTTTTTTTCAATAAAAGTGTAAGTAGTCATGCAAGCCTTGGGACAAATTGTGTATAATATTTGCTAATCCTAAAAATGAGTGCAACTTCTTTCTTGTCTGAGCCAGTGGAAAATTTTGCATGGCCTTTGAGAATACAGGGTCTGTCTGCATCCCATCACAACTAATTACATGTCCTAAATAATGCACCTCCTGTACTGCAAAACAGCATTTTTCTATACTAAGAGTCAATTCAGCTCAACATTGAGAGGTGGCACATCATTCTCTCCCTTTAAAGCACTGTCAGTCCGATTAACATTCATATTTTAGGTTATGATCTCGGTGGTTTATGACTTTTTTACGTGAGGAAACTGTGCGCAGAATATTCATACATCTGCATTTGCAGTCCGTAGAGAAGGCGTATGCGAGGGGCCAGAATAGAGGAAACAGATGGATTGCAGCCCATAAATGCTGAGTCCAGCGTCCTAGCTGGGCGAGAGATTCTGGGAAGCAGCGCTCTGTGGATTGTACCTGCACAGGAATATCAGGCCCTGGCATTCCTGTCTTTCCACTTAGGATCGGAGCAAGAGGGTACTGATTCGCATGTACTGACCTGGCCAGCCTGAAGGTGGCCAGTTGGGAGAAAGTGGGTGGAGAAAGCCATTTAAGAGAGACTCCTGTTATCTGAACTTTTGTGTAAACATTGGGAAGGTCATAAAACATCAAGCATTCTCATGTTAGAAGCTGGGATGACACAGGCAGACCGGTTGGTGCATGTGTTTGGTGGAGGAAAGACTGTAACTCCTCTGACGCCAGGAAGTCGCCAGGTTATTTTAGCGAGCAGCAAAAACATATATTACACAGGCATGACTGTCTGGGAAGCATAACAGCCTTCTTTCAGAAACTGGAAATGGTTGGCCTGGAAAGATTAGATCGCTCCTTAAATGAGGGGCTGTGGTCCCATCTAGACTGACGTTTTTTTTATCGAAACATGGGCATGCTTACCGTGAGAGCGACGCCTCCATACTCTAAAATCTTCTTTTTTCAGACCAGAAAGTTTTTGAATCGCTGTAGGCTCCTCTCAGGATATGCGAAGCTGAGGCTCATTCGCCCAGCGTGGGAACCCCGGTGCTGTGTCTGTATTGGCTACCAGGTCAACAGAACAGTCAAGAGGGGAGATTCAGTGAGTAGAGGAGAGTTCGATTGTTTTGTACAATGTGGAGGCGGTTTCGTTTATGCAAATCCGTCTTCCGTACCGAGGCTTGGTGGAAGGCGGCTATGATTCTTTGCTCTCTTCACCTTCTGGTCCTCCCCTGGTGAAGAACTTCAGGTCTTTCCCTAGTGAGTGAGACTGATGGTCTTTAACTTGTGGTGGACTAAAAGAGCCAGTGGCAGTTTCCAACTGCACCGATAGTGGAAATGCATATCATGTAGGACATATCGTGTGTCGTGAGGGTGAACATATTTCTCCTGAGTTTGCTGTCTAAGGTTTGACAACTCCAGCGTGCATCGTCGCGCCTGTGAGTCAAATTGGTTTGGTCAGACCAGCGAACGTGTGCACCTCACTCTGAAAACTGCCGGAATTTCAGGGCCCTGGTAGGAAAGTTTCCCGCGTTCTAATAACCATATCGTCAGCCCGCGTCGTCTGCAAGTTTTCGTTTACATGTCAGAACATTACAGCTGCCACAGAGCGCCGTTTTCTGCTGCCACATGAATCAAGATGAACGGGTAAGGTATTTCTGCACTGGCATGTGGTTGTCAAATGATATTCACAGCTCCCTGTTCTCCAGTGAACCGTAATTTGTGGTGTACTTGGTTGTAGTTGATTCCATTTGAATAAAATTAGGTCTCACAGTGAATACATGTAAACAAAGTCAGATTGTGTTGTAAAAGGGATTAATTCACATGTGTATTTGAATAGATTCCACTGCAATGAATGCTTCGCCAGTCAAGCACCATCCCCTTTCTTATTTGTGTTTGTCGTTTTTCTGTAAGATTTATGAGCTCATTGCAGTTATAAAAGAATTAATAAAAACTCATCACTTTTGTAGACTTAAATACGCCACTATTCTCATTCATACTCCCTCAGCTATTCACTGCATTTATTTTATTGTGATGATACATGGGTACACCAGTGATTCAAGTTTTAGTCTTGTAAGATTAGTTAATCTGATTATTAATTTGCGTTCTAATAGTAACTCCAGACATAGGCAACAAAAGTGCCATGAGTAAATTCACTAATTTCATCTGTAAAAATTAAGGATGTAACTCACGATTTGAAGAGTATTGAGAAGATGATACTTTCCTTTATGTAAAGATAGTAACATTTAGCATCACTTGTACATATGATTATGATTAGAGCAAGTGATGGCTTGCAACATAACCTCTTAAAAACCTCCCTTAATTGTCTCACATGCTCTTCCATATCTTTCACAAAAACAATTATGTCCTTCAAATGCACTATAAGTTTTCCTAATTCTGATGCTCTCCGCACTCTGCCCAACAAATGCTGAAATATGTGTGGCATATTCTTCAATCGGAACAGCATGTGTCAGCATTGGCAGTCTCCTCAATGAACAATAAATGCCGTTTTGGTCTGGTCTCTAGTGCTACTTCTAACCAATGATGGCCACTCTGCAGGTCTAGGGTGTAAAGTACCTATACTGCCCCAAATTTTGCATAGTTCCTTTTTTATTTGGGAATGGATATGCGGCGATTGACATGCCTGTAGTCACGGCAAAATCGATATGCCTTAGTTCCATCACCACTCTTCTTCATTATTATCTTCACCTATGTCCGACCCCCGGTAGCTGAATGGTCAGCGTCACGGATTGTCAATCCTCTGGGCCCGCGTTCGATTCCCGGCTGGGTCTGGGAATTTTCTCCGCCCAGGGACTTGGTGTTGTGCTGTCCTCATCATCATCCTATCATCCTCATCGACTGCAGGTCGCCGAGGTGGCGTCAAATTGAAAGACCGGCACCCGGCCAACGGTCTGCCTGACGGCGGCCCCTAGTCATACGATTATAAAATAAATCACCTATGTCCTAAAGGGACGGCAATTTCTTCAGTAATGCCAATTCATAACTGCTGATTAATAAACCTGTCTATCATCAGTTGTAGTTGATGAGTACCCAGAATGGCTTATGGTACACAGGTGACTTATTCCTAGTTGGGAGTCTGGCAAACGATTCACAAGGATTAAATAGGTCTCTAATTCCAGTACCAATCCCTCCATCGCTAATTTCTCTGCCCTTTCTAAACGTTTTACTTTCTCCTGTAGCTTGCTTAATGTCCCTATAATCTTCACCTAAAATTTCCAACTTAGCAACCAACAACATTTTAGACAAATTCGTATGTCCAATCTCAAAATTCTCTATACCATCAGCCACTACCTGCCCACTGTCTATTTCCCATATGCTTACAATATTCGTGTTCAGACGGCATAGTTCTTTATCTAATATGTTTTCTCCCAGCGGCTCAAACGCAAATAACACATTTACGGCAGATCCACTCCAATGCCCACGCAAAGCAATTTCTCAGGTACTCCTGGTACATCACGCATTTTTCACAACCTGTACCAGAAGTAGTTCTCCCATATGTAACAACTGTTGAAATCTGCCCAACAACTAGCTTCGTGCCTGTCTACAAGTTTTGCATAAACGACAACACTTTCCCTCCTGACTTACAGGATCAAGTAGAAACAGACCTAGTGGCACTAATACCTGGGATGTGTGCTGATAAATTGGATGAGGCTCTGTCTTTCTTTCAAAGGGTCTAACTGCTTATGCAGGTCTATATTATCTACCTACAATGAGCCACTTGATCTAATAGAAACCATCTATTTCGTTGATTTACTCGTTGTAAAGCCTGTATCTAACAACAGGACAAAATATAACTGGGCAAACACAGGAAGACACTTAATCTTCTCAACATTGCCACAATTTTTAGAATTATTTAATTACTCTGCTTGAGTGCCAACCACGTGCACTTTTTGCATTGTCTGGCTTAGTGCTCAGGTCTGCTACATTTAAAACAAACTGCATGTAACGGATGCACACATGGAGCACTACGCCCCAGCGTGTTACATTCTGTACATCTAACTGGGCACATGATCACATGCGCCTCTCTCGTGTTCCCTCTGAATTCGCCCAAAACTATACTTGAGTCAAGTTTCACAAACCCCACTTTTAAGCCCACTCTCTAGTGTGTGTGTGTGTGTGTGTGTGTGTGTGTGTGTGTGTGTGTGTGTGTGTGTGTGCTACACCACTGCGAGTCACATGGATGTAGGGCAGAAAAAAGCTTGTCTACATACACTCACAAATGAATGGTCGCGGACTGGGTACCATATGTTGTCCCACAATACTTAAACCCACACAATATCACTATATCACAATGAAGTGACACCACTGAATGTGTAGCTCAGAGTTTCCATTTTGTTTGAAACTGTTAGTTAGCGTTTCCTTGCACAACAATTTCAGCATTAACTGTTCTTTGTCGAGGACAACAGTATGAGGAGTAAGTAAACTTGAATACAGAATGCCTTAACAGTTTCAAAAATAATAATACTCGCCCTTGATAAAAAGTTGTGGTGAATATGTTGCGTATAGCCTTATGTAATCTTACGATGTATTAGTAACAGCAAAAGTATACACACACACATATACACACCTAAACACAAGAGAAAAAAATTACTAGATTGGCGCTCATACTGTGTGGCCAGAAACACGTGTGTCGTACAAGACACAACATTTGTATTTTATTGTAATTTGTGTTGTATTTATGAACGCCATTGGCTACAACAATGAGGGTACAAACTAATCGGCAACACAATAATCTGAGAGAAGCTGTTGTTAATAAGATTCTGAGCAACACCATAAAACTGCGTAAAATCTAAGGTAAGGATACGGTAGCAAGAAACCACCGGCTTCAAGAGTAAAAGTAATAAGTGTGTTTGGTGGCATGCGATAAGTGAAATTTCGGTTTTGTATTTTAAATATTGCATCTTGTTAATAGAGAATTGGCAACGCTTTGTGGGAAATTTACTTTTGTAGTCTATCAGCAGAGAGTAGGAAGTAGCAGTGGAAGTGATTATTATTATTTAGATTATTGTGCTGTTTTCAGTGTGTTATTATTTCTTGTGTTTCGCATTTTTGTTTGTATATTGCGGTTAGTGAGCTTAGGTATTCAACACGGGTAGGCGTAAAAAAAAAAAAAAAAAAAAAAAACAGAGATTAGAGGGCGATAACCTGAAGGAGTTGGATGAAACTGACAACATTCGTGAGTTGGCTTATACCGAAACAGAGAACAACAGCTCAGAATTCCAGACTTTGGAAACCGAGAAAGGTAATCAGATCTCTGGTCTTAGTTTGGGAACACTTGAACAACAAACAAGTGCCAGATCAGCTGACGCTATTACTAGTACTGCACAAGCTGTAGCGACAAATGAGGTGCATTAACTTACGGCGACAGAAAGCGATTTCCTTTCTCTGTTGCTACAGAAGCTAGACCTGAGAGAGAGTACAAAGGAACGAGAGAGGATTAAGGAAAAGGAACGAGAGAAAAGGGAAAAGGCAAGGGTAAAGGAGCGAGAGGAAGGTGAAAAAACAGACGATCTCGAAAGACGTAACAGGCTGATCGAACAACTAAACAAGGTTCTCGATGCTCGTGATGAATGTATCGTGTACCACATAAAGGAGGAAATGAGTAGCATACGAACACAAATGGGAGGGATAGTTACTCAAAATAAGAATTTGCTTAGTAAAGTGAGTGAACTGGATTCACAAATAAACAGACTAAAAGAAGCTTACCAAACACATGAAGGCAAGTAAAAAAATTACTAGCACTATGGACGATGTGTCCAGTATTCTCCACAAGAAAGTAGAAATCGAAGTTGCCGTGACACTGTAACGTTTGAATATTGCAGTAAATCGTGAGAAAGATGACCTCAATGCACGACTGCACGTGAAACACAGCAGCGTACGACTATGGGAAGCCGTGAGACTAACGAGAACACATTTCGTGAAGCTAATGAAACCCCAAATACTAATTATCAGTACGGTAACAGCCCCATTAACACTATATGTTACGAGTTTTTAAACCTCAATCAAGCTCGCAGGAACAGCCCGAGCAGTGACGAGCGCATTGTTGGCGCCACAGCTCCTGACGTTGCAGTGCCAACCTTGGCGATATAAAGCTCGAAGAGTCGCTTATAAAACATGGACAATTTCAGACGATCTCGGAAGTGAAAAAGACGGTACATCCCTTAGTTTTCACTGAGAGTTGAGAAATGTACTGCCTGCTTCTTGGTCAGAGAGGCAAAAGATTCAGTTTGTGAATTCTTTCATAACTGGCGATGCAGCATTGTTGGTGATGGAATTCGCCGACACCTATCACAACTTGTCAGCCTTCAAAAAGTTATTTCAATCCCGCTTCTGGTCGAAGTGTGTCCAAGAAGGCTTAAGGAGGAAGGTTTACAATCCCAAACCATATAATCTCAGACAGGTAACCCTACGCATATATTTGAAAAGTACTTAAATAGCACTTGGTATTGGGATGAGCCAATGTCTACAAGAGATGTACTGCGAATACTGCCACTAGTGACAAACTTTTCCGTGTCCCTGATAAGGACCTAGAACAGCTTATGGCCATTGCTGACTCACTGGACCTCGTACAGAAGAATGCAATGCAAGTCAGACAGGGAACCGTCACAATGGAAACAGTCCAAGAAAAAACGACCCCCAAAGAGACAAAAATTTCTGTACCTGATCCAATGGTAACTACCAAAACGGACACGGAAGTGAAGGTAGTTACGGAAATAATAATAATTCCAATCGGAATAACAAATTTAATAGAAAAAGGAGAAATGAATGGGGCTATAATGCCTCGTTTCAACGCGAGGGAGAGCAATGAACAAGGGCAACAGACAGGGCCAGCAAACTGGAATTCAAACCAAATATCACAGGGTAAGGACCATCCTGTGAATGACATTAATGTTATATCAATGCCAGCTTCTAATCAACAGCCACAGTGGATACCTCCACGGAATGAGGTGCCGCAACAGTTGCACCAGTCTCATAGTATCAGAATAGTAGAAATGGTGGATTACCCACAACCAAGTACATTGCAACTGTCAGTCTCTACACGACGAATGTAAGCCTTCCACATGTGGTCATGGGGGCACGAATTGGGGACAATCGAGACGTAAATGTATCCATGCTCAGGTACAACGAAGCGTTGGCTCTGAAAGGAGAACTCTGAGCTGATCTGAGAAAATGCGCTCAGTGAAATACGCAGTTGGTACAAGCCGAAATCAAGGGAAACATACACGGCATGTCTATAAAAGTAATTATTGATATGGACGCCATCGTACCCGTTATGAACTACGACCTATTCAAGTGCATCAGTAAGGTGAATAAGTTGTCAACATTGCTAGTTCAAAATTGTAAAATTTTAGGAGCCATACGTGGACGTACGCCGCAAATTCAGAGTCAGGTACAGGCCTTCATTCAAGTGGGAAATGAAGCGATAAAATACTCATTCCTCATTGTGAAAAATTTTCCGGGTTTTTGTATGATACGATGGGAATTTTTAAGAGAAAGGGATGCGGAGGTCGACCTTTCTCGTGCTTTGTGCTCACTTACGAATGAAGGAAGGTTAGTCGAATGGACAAAAAAACATCTGCTTTGTATGGACATTATTGCAGGAGATTGAAGGTAACCTATGTGAAACCGTAACTACTACACACGGCCAGTGACTATGCTCGGAAAAACTACCAGTGTGTAACTGAAAACGGCGAAAGTGAGGCTTACTCCATAAGAAAAAAACATCGATGCAAAGGTCACGGAATTTAGCTACCTCGATGATAATCAGCGGCAACAACTCGAACATTGAAGCAGTATGCATTGGTATTCTCCGTAAAACCAGGGATACCTTTCGGATATGCAAGTCAAACCTCATAAGACCCACTGTTGTGCTACCTGTTTGGTACCATGGAGTAAAAAGAAAGCAGTGCCTAAAGAGATACAACGTATGATTAAAAGGGAGATAATAGAGACTTACTTCTCTACCTATAGCTGCCTGTTACTCACGTCCCCTAAATCTGATGGTAGCTTACGCCTCATGCTTGATGCACGTGATATCAATAAGATTATCGTACCAGTGCAAACCCAACCTGTAAATGTGGAAGAGCAGATACTAAACTTTCAAAGAGTACGGTATTTAACGAGCTTTGACTTAAAAGGCTCTTACTGGCAGGTCTTACTATCTGAAATTTGTAGGAAGTATACAGCCTTTATTTTTGGTGGTCGAAGTTATCAATTTAGAGTGTTACCCTTCGAGCTCAGTGTGAGGGCCGGAATGTTCATTGCAACCTTAGATACAGTCATAAATCCTGACTTGCTAAATAAGGTAATGCTCTATGTTGATGAATTACTTATAGGTACAAGGTCATGGCCAGAACATTCGGAACTTATAGATTGTGTTCTAAACAGATTGCTACTGGGGTGTCACAGTAAAGTTAAAAAAGGCGAAGTTTGGCCAGGAGGAAATAAAGTTGTTGGGTCATCTTAAGCTTGATATGATACGAGATTCACCTTACTCATGCACAAAGATGCAGTTAAAAGCTTTCTTAGGCCTGGCGCCATTTCTTAGGCGTTTTGTGCTTGTACATAAGATGAACAATGATGCAATGTTAAGCCTGCTAAGAAAGAACACACCTTGGTTTTTCTCTGGGGAGTGCAGGACAGCCTTCAATAGAATCAAAGAGCCTCTCGTCAATTCTGAACTACTATACCATTCAGAAATAATGAAAGCCTATTCTCTAGTGACAGATGCTTCGACCTGTCGTTAGGAGCGTGTTTGTTCCAAGTCGACCAAACCTCAGGACAAACTGAAGTTAAAATTATTGGGTTTGCACGTTTTCTGTTATCCGGTTGTGAACGAGCATATTCTGCAGCAGAACTGGAAATACTGGCTGTGGTTTTGGCACTACAGAAGTACTATGATTATGTTTATAGTAAACACGTAGTGGTCTTCTGTATCCATCAAGTCCTGAGTTTTACCCTGTCAGGCAGATTGTTAGATACCAGGCTAATATGGTGGGTACTAGCTTTTCAGGATTCTGGATGCTTTGTCGTTTTTGCCACAAAGAGTACCCAAATTTACAGAATTTGTTGAGCAGTGAGCTGAATAATAAGGTTATGTTGAACTAAGATGGGAGTTGGAGACAAGCACTTCTGAGGATGTGTAAAAACATGAAGGACCTACAACATGCAGATCCCTACTCGAAGGTAAAAGCTCTGTTAAAAAGTAATCCACAAAGTGGTATTAGAAAGAAAGACAAATAGCAGAATGATGTTTTATTCCACAGGTACCACCCTGATACAGAGTATTGATGTGCATGTATCACAGCAGAGAGTATAGATAATGTTATTTAGTACACACATCACAGCTGAGGTCACTTCGGCATAAAAAAAAAATTGGAAATAAAGTAGCTACCTATTGTTATTTTCCCAATTTGCATGAATGTGTTACGAAGTTAATAAGAACATGTCTCGTTTGACAAAGGGTAAAGCCAAGAAACTGTAGTACTTTTAATGAAATACATGCTATTATACCATAACAACTACTACAATCAGCAGCTGTCGATGTGATGGGAACCTTACCTACAGCTAGGGGCGCACTAAGAACCAGGTATCTATTTATGATGTTTTCTCCAAGTACAGAAGACTCTACCCTACCAGAAATTCTACGACCACTACCAATGTAAGAAAATTAGTGAGTACATCGGACACAAGTGGGGAAATCATTCATCTGACATACAATGCTGCTTACTTTAAAAGGAGTAAATGGCAGACCTTTATAAAGGAAAAAGGTGTTAAACATTTTGATATCCATGTTACACCCCAGAGCGAAACCGTTTAAAAGAATCCTTCGTGAACCGCTTAACAAGAACTTACTCAACAACACAGCATACTAAATTGGTGCAGTATGTCCCTCTATTTGAGAATATTGACAGTAACTTACCCCATGAGTCGCCAGGGTTCACACCCACTGAGCTGATGTCATCAGAGGTTGAATGTAATGAATGCTCAAAACCATTACCGCAAATACCGAGAAAGGTGGTGAGGGAAGATAAAATTAAGCAAGCTGTCTATAAGCAGACAGGCTCAAATTACGAGCCATAAACATAATAAGCAGCAGGGCTCGCGTGAGTACCAAGAAGGCAATCTGGTCTTCCATATAGTATATAGCATAAAGAAAATTAATGAAATGTGTCACTTGTATATAGGGTCACTTTTAATTATGAAAATATCTTATGAAGGTTTTTCCCTTCTATCTAATCCATGTACACTAAAGGTGAAAGGTGCATTCATTCCAGATGAAGCTTTCTTCATGTAACAGTGAAGCTTGACAGGATGCGGCCATGTCCTGTGTATAAATATCACGTTATGACATTTGGCTGCGGAAAGACTCTGTATGAGTGATTGTAAAACCAAAAGAATTTTTTAGTCCAGCTGACCTATAGTCAACTTTTAGATGCGGAGGGATGCTTAGTTACTTTCTGAAGTGGTCAAAAGTAACGGTAAACAACATATGGCAACCGGAAAAATGTGACACTCAGATGTAAGTTACATTCTGTGTGTGCAAATGATCTTTAAAGAACATAATGCACATAGTGTTTCTTTTCATCATGAACGATGTACGAACTTAATGGTGTAAAGTATGGAAGAAACTGAGCGTGAAACTGTGCTACGACTACAAGAATGCTCTGTGCGAGTTACTAGAGTGTGAGTGACGCTAAGGAGTATAAACTGAGTAATCACAACAAATGTGTGACTGATGCATCAACCAGTGATATTCAGATCGTAATTCATGAGTTTATTTAGGTTAAACGTCCCTTCTAACGTCTATAGATATGTACTGTGTAAATAAAAACTGGGCATATGCTATACGATTTAAGACAGACTGTGTTTATTCGGCAAGCAGCCACTAACAGTTTAAATCGTGACATTTGAACGTTGCGACGCCAGGTGTGCCAATTTTGAGCTCGGAAAGAGCGCTACAAACCCGTTTCGACTATAATAAACGCTCACCATAGTCTATACAGAGAGTGCGGGCCAGTGAAGTGCAGTTGCAGGTAAGAAAGTAACGCTCACTGTACGTCAATTAAAACAGTTAATGCATACAAACCAGAAAGGTACGAAACGCTGGACTGAGTAACTGCTTCACACTACATACAAAAAAGTCACCCACACACACTAGAATAACTACTAGATGAGTGGAAACTAATAATCATTCTTTTCAGCCAAATCAACAGTACTGAAAACAGTATTAATGCACTACTAACTGATGAGTTTTTAACTAACAACCAATGGAATAGTATGTAACTAACAATGCTTAGTGAACTGATTAGTAGATACAGTTCAAACCCAATACAAATGCAAAATTATGTATTTGAAAAACGATGTATTAACGGATTAATTTTTAAGTGGTTAAAACAAATTCGATTACGAACCTACAACTGATGTAAGAGTGCTCACATAACAAAGCGTTATGAACTTGACTTTTTGTCTTTACGAATAAATGTAAATGTCGTGTAACTAGGGCCTCCCATCGGATAGACCATTCGCCGGGTGCCAGGTTTTTACGAGTGCATTGTGACAAACTGTGATGTGACTTATTAACGGACAGTACGGGTGAAATGCCTGTCCACAAAATTTTATGTAATTTTAGCCCAGTCATTCCAGAGGCCCACTGTACTAGTTCTCTGCGAAAGAGAAACATTTATTAGTGGCTGACATGAAATGTTTAAACGAGCTGTTATTTTGTGTGCAAGAAGTATGTAAAAATATTAATTATCTCACTGTGATGTATATGAAAGTCAGTATCGATATTGCAGGATAATCTATGTTTTGAGAAAAATGAAAACAATGAAACAGATTTCCATAATTATTTTACTCTCGCTCTGATCTCCATATGAGAAAGATG
The DNA here is from genome assembly GCF_023897955.1 of Schistocerca gregaria. Lineage (NCBI taxonomy): Eukaryota > Metazoa > Arthropoda > Insecta > Orthoptera > Acrididae > Schistocerca > Schistocerca gregaria. The sequence goes on along the minus strand of NC_064921.1, from coordinate 512,249,738 downwards.
TAGATGGAGATGTATGTATCTTGTAATGCATGTTATTTATAACCAAAACATTTAATTTAGTGACTATAGCAGCCCTACATGGGAGAAAATTTAATTATACTTTTTTTCAGAGATTAATAACGTGCGGTACAGGGCGAGTTGTAATTTGTATTGTTGCCCGCCATTTGTAACAGGGCAGACTCTTGTGCAAATTACTTCAACATTAAGGGACGTAAGGCAAAATGGACAGAGTTTACAATTAATTTCCTGAGTCAGCACACTAAAGTCAAGTTAATTTGTTCATTTTGCAAAGAGTCGTATCGACATTTAAACATTTTTGTGGTTGTCGCTTCACAGCTCTACCTTTGTTCAAGTGACGATACGTCCACACTTAAGAAAGTTCTCATCTTTGAATTAATAATAAGGGAAGCATACAAAAGGTGTTTCTCCACACGAAATCACGAAAGTATAAGTTGTTATTCATGTCAAAAGACATTCAGTCACAACACCGAAATATTTCTAAATGTAAAAGATTAAGGTGCTTCAGATAGAGCTGTTCCTAATTTCTTTTATATCTATACAGACATTCAACAGTGTTTTACTTAGCAAAACTGAATAGAGAAAGCCTTAACAGTATCGAAAATAATGGTATTCGCCTGTCATGCGACTCTGGTGGCGGGCATTATGAGTATGCTTACGGTGGTCACTACAGCAACGAAAAAAGAAGAGCGTTACAAAAATACTTATAATTGCAAAGGAGACAAATTACCTTACTCGTCGTCGGTGTTGTCGTCATGCGAAAGTCCATTACGGTGGTCTGGATAGAAAATTTGGAAGAGACGAACCACGTATTCTTCCTGATACTCGTCCCTTTTCCGACCTGTCCGCAATAAAATTGTAACGGTATTTCAGCTTCGAAACTGTTCTTACTAAGTTTTACTCACTTCGCACTACCACAATCTACACAGTCCGGTCTTTCCTCGTCTGGTAGTACTCCACGTTTGCGACAAAAAGTCGAACAATTTTCTGCGCTGTATAAACATGGAATTAGATTCTTCCAGGTGAGAGAATCCGCCCGAAGAAACGTCAAAAACACCAGATATCCCACTCACTAACGACCTAAATCGTCTTGGTTTTCCTAGCAACTTACAAATGATAAGCGGAGGTATGTAATTTAGAACAACTAAGGGAACGACGGAAAATACATAAAAATGACGATCACAAATAATTGATCACAACGCCCGCCGCCGATCGCATGATCGATTTACGATAGCACGTTCGATATGTATCGTTTGGATCCAGCGAATTCGATAGGCAATCATTCTTGGAAATTACCATATATCTTGTGCACCTTACGTGATTTTACGGTGTGTTAATAACAGCAAAAGTGTAGTCACAAATACACACCCAAACACACGAAAAAAGTCACTACATTTGTTTACCACAGAACGTGCTATGTTTGCAAATTAACTGAGCTTCCCTAAAATTTTAACAATTTTACCTGTCTTGAAATTGGAAATTGTGTTGGTTTCAAATAGCTTCAGTTTCAAAACGTATTTAACTTGCAACTGATTCTTAATAATACTTATTTGATTACACTTACTGATCTTATTGGTGTGTAGTAAGGTAATGATTTAACAAAGACATGACTAAAGACACTATTGACACGATTTTATCGACAGCAACACTTTTAAATTTCAGGAAAATGTTGTTCCTAAGTACAGGACCATGTTGTACTTTGGAAAATTTTTCGTTCCCAGAGTACTTCTTGTAATTTCAGCAAAATACTGCAGCACTTAAAAAGTGAATGCCATCATTTAAAGATGGAATAAGAAAATACATTGAACTTTTGTTACAGAACTGGCTACAGGCGACACTCTGCGAAGTGTCCCAAGACAATACTCTATCGTACTGGGGACAGCGTTCCTCTCAGACTGGCATAAGCAGCAGCTGGTTATGGTAGGACGCTGTGCGCTAGATCATGTACAGAATATCACATTGTCGTTTGTGTGAGAATTCGTTCATTTATGTAAATGAAGTGTTATTAGCACTTTCCAAAACGCCTCTAAAAATTGATAGCGTTTTTAAGGTAATTCATGATAGCAAACACAGTGTAGCCCTTATTGTATATCACTAAAAAACTTACCTGGTTCATGGTTCAGTTGCAGGTTGCCTATCTAACGACTTTCATGGCCACAAAAATTTGATTTTAAGTTTGTCATATAATTAGTGCTAGACTAGAGGTTGAAAATACCGCTTCAGTTTTAAGTTTATTTTATTATCACGACCTGTTTCGGGCTCTCATAAGCCCATCCTCAGGTGTCGCAACTGTGCTGTTGCCCCCAAGCTCCGCAGTGGACGTGTACCAGGCGCGCTGTGCTACCTATTCCTAGAATTTACATATTTAAAATACTGTCGTAATCTGCTCATTAAGAGGTATAATCTTAAGTTAAACGTTTAACACCATAAGGCAAGTATTACAGTAAGAAACCGTATGTGTGCCGTAGGGTAGCACAACTTGCATCACATAAAATCACCCAGACTATATTCATCCAGAATTTTAGGCTAACAAATATTTCACCACAAAACTTAAACCTGGAGACCAGGTCTAATACATGTAATTAATAACGATGGTTATGATAAGTCAAACATTGTTATTATACTTGCAACGGAATATTCAGGTTAACATTATCTTATATATATAATGTTTAACTTTCTACAGAAATACAAAAATTTATAATTTAAAATAAGGTCGCTACTTTTACATTGGAGTTCCCCATTGACGAATATTAACACTTATTTATTTCTCCTTGTGCGGTATGATGGTAAATACAAAACATGAAAAGATACTGGGAAGGTAATTTAAAATTTTGCTAAAGCTACAAAAATATTACCATATCGAGGACCTGGGTCCGACTGCCTATACTGAGAAGAATTTTTCCTTTTTGGCATGACTGGAATGAGTTCATTCATCCTTATGATGCCAAATGAGAAGATACTGGAATGAGAAGACAGTTGATTTCCATAGTCTGGAAATTTGGCAAAATGGCTGGGAGAGTGTCGTATTGGCCACATACCCCTACATCGTGCATTGCATGACTCTGCAATGCAGAGGATGACACAGCAGATGGTCGACAGCCATTGAACCTTCGAGGCTTGGATGAGGAGCTAGTTTCTTTTATTTTTGTTTTTTACATAGATACTAAGTAAATGTAGAGGTAACTGTATGTCAAAAAGATGTAGATGAAAACATCATTAGCACAAGACACCTTACACTTTCTCTGTTGATAACCATTTCAGACATATGATAAATAATCTTAATAGAAGAAACACACTCATCAGAGATTGAAATAAGCAAATGTGTTCTTTGTTTTGTTTAATCATCTGTTACAGTCGCCATCCCCTTATGCTGTTAATTATGCTAATACAAGAACATAAAAATTTGGAATGTGAGTAAACAGTGTACTTTAGTGAGTGAGTGAATTATTTACTAAAGGTAAAAGAACCCTATCTCTGACAAGTGTAATTTCTACAGTGCTGTGGTAAGGTATTTGCATTTGTGGGATACCTTTCATCACAAATATATATGAAAGAATTTGAAGACTTCATTTTTCACAGAGTAAGGGACAGTTAGACCACACAATACTCGACTATAAAAGAAATTTGTACATTCAAAGATGCCTCCAGAATAAAACTTGAAAGAGAAAAAATATAAATATATTTACAAAAGATGTTCTTGATCGACAAATAACCTCTTTGATACTATCAGTAACCCATAAAAATTTAATAATTGTGTTACTGATCAGAGAAGCACAGAGCAAAAGACGAGCAGCACATGGCTTGTAACTTAATAATGTAAGACTCGGAAGTAACAGTGAATAGAAAATCTAGAGCTCCAGGTCAGTGTCATAATAAATGGTTAGGCGATCATCAGCTTGGCAGTTAACATTTCCAGAAGTTCTAGAGAATATTGTCACAATGGGCAGTGTCATAATAAATGATTAGGCGATCATCAGCTTGACAATTAACATTTCGAGAAGTTCTAGAGAATATTGTCACAATGGGCAAAAGCTTCAGTGGGAAATCTCATGTGTGGTGTGTGTAAAAACAGCTTACGACATGACTTTCGAGCTAAAGATGTGTTCACCATAAATGTGAAACATTACATTGAGAGTATCTGAAGACAATATTTTTTAGTGTAATGTCAGGTGGATTACAGGAAGCATGTCCTACTTCTAATGATAGCTTGCCAGTTTCACAGTCGAAATTACTACACATTTACTCATTTGCAACCTTAATAAGCCATTTCCAGAGTATATTCTAGAAAAACACAGCTCTCCTTTTGTCCTCTGAGGTTGGCTACATGCTCCAAGAGAGTTTTTCTGTTTGCAGTGGCTCATCAACTACTACAAGTAAAACTAGATGTGCTGTATATGAGGCTAGAGTGAATGCTGATCAGTGTCTGTAAATGTTGCTGTGGTCTGAGATATACGTGTAATACCTTTTCATATTAGCTACCGCTTTGTATTATCACATGTTTACAAATTAAAATGCAGTATTATTGCCGTGAAAAAGGAAGCTGTAAAAAGCATTATACTTTTTGAGTACAAGATTCGCATAATATTGGTCATAAGAGTCGTCTTAAATTTACCAAACATACCTTGGTGATTACTGGAGGCTCAGTTGGCCCATTATAACAAGGTAACTGACGGAGACAGAGACGGCAGACACCAATAGACTTCTGTCAATGGTAAGTAGTCCAGATGCTGTGAAACATATTGATGAACCCCAATGTATTTGTCTGGAGAAGGCCTTTGCCTGTGGACCCACTTCTTCAATTCCTGCAGCCCTATGTAGCAACAATGCCGCCTTTGCCTCTTCGTCTGCTACTGAGGAGCATGACAGCGTCATTGCAACCAGGTCGAACAAGTGGTGCAACAACCAACACAGACAATAACTTGTGGATGTAGCGACTGTTATTTCTTCTCCCCTGTCTTGCTTCACTAATATTACGAGCAGATCATAACTACTATGAATGATCCCTAGAACGCTGTGCATCACATGGAAGGTGACCGCCGGCGATACGTGCTCCTGCAGCAGCTCTGCAGCGCGCTGCAGCACCAGGTGGACGTGCTGGAGCCGGCGCAGCCTGACAGCCAGATGTCCGCCATCTTCTTTCTTCCGCCAGCCCAGCAGCAGTTGAGACAGCCCGGGCTCTCCCACACAGGACAGCGACTCCAGCAGCTGGGTGTTCAATGCTCTGAAGCGTGACCACAGCTCCAGCACCGACAAGACCAGCTGTGAGGTTAACGCGAATTCGCAGAAGATGGTGCAGAGATCGATTAATGAGCGCAGTGGAGACAGCCTGTGTCTCAGTATTACTAATGACGAGGCAGTAGTGCTCCCAGTTATCACTGTGAGGATTATCACGAAACAAGCTCCAAATGTCTTTGAATTGTAAAAATTTCTTGGAGCCAACATGTTGTCAGCATGATCCAGTGCATCCAGAAAACTATGAAAATCCTTTAGGCCATTGACTGAGAAACTGAAAAATGCGCACCACAATCGGAGATAGTAAATGAGTTTCATAAAAAAGTCTGTGTACATAATTATTTGAGAAACTTCATTGTGATGTTCTTGAAGAGCTGTATACAAATCCCAAATGCCTAAACTAGCAGTAAGGAAGAACCAAAGCACTGATGCTGTTATGTATCTGTTGAACTTCATTGGCAGTTTCTTTGAGAAGTATCGACATTCATCCAGCCTAGGGCAATTCGGTGCGATTCCCATGAACTGCCAAAACCTGTACATCGCCGTCGTACAAACGCAGAATGTTACATCTGTCATAGTAATGACAAATATTGTCATTAATTTAGTAAAATACAGGCTCATTTACATGTCCTTTGAGACATGCAGGCTCCCGTCAGGGGCTTTCACTGTTTATGTGGAGTCTCCAGAAATCCCAAACATATACTTTAACCAAATCTGTCTTTCGTCAGAATGATTTTCTTGCTCCTAGGTGCAGTGGACACGCTCCTGAATTCATTTTATGCAGCTAAACTAAACAACATGTAGACTGTCAATTTCTTGATGGACACCAATGGCGGTAAGTTATTACCACTTTGTCCTCCAAGCGTAAAGCGATTCTGACATTTCCAGTTTCTCCCACGTTCTTTATCTGATGATATTTCACTTTGCTAAATACGAGGAAAGACTCACAGAGACAGGAAGAGAGGGGAAGGGAGGGGGGGAGGAGAGAGTAATAAGAATAAACCACTGTACTTAATTAGAATTACTGATCGGAAATGCAGATAGTAAAAGTTGTATTTCGCAGGTAAAGGCTTTTAAATTAATTGCGTTCGTCATTTATAGCAAAGTTAGTAACCTACGGGAGTGAGTGTGGGAGGAAGAGATAGAAGTCGACGTCAATGTCAAAATAACGAGAACACGCAGTGACAAAGATCAATAGACGTGGACACTCTGTATGGCTATATTCCGTGAGGATAATTATACCACACAAAATGTTTCCGAAGTAGATTTATACCATTGTGAAAGTAGTTCTGCAACAATATTTTCGCATTATTCCCCACTAAACTCCGTCACCGATTCCTTACAATATTCCCTACAGGCCATATTAGACTTCATCAGTTTCATCCTGAATAAAGTTACTCTCGTAAACTGAAGCGTTATTGTCTTGTAACATAGTGTTTGAGAACAGTATCTTGTAAAGATGGATTTTCATTAGTTAGTTAAGAGAAACCATTACATATTATTGAGGTTTTATTGGGGTAACATGTCGTGAAGCAGTTTAATTAATCTTGCTTCCATTTTTTGATAACAAGACAGTTACAAACGCACGTGGCATTTGCAAAGTAATAGTAAATAAAGGGGTTTGGTGCCCAGCTGCAGGATTGTAAACACTACAGTCATATATTTTCAGAAAATGAGAAATTTGGATCACAGCTGCGAAAGAATACTTTTCTGTCAATACAATTACAAATAATTATGATCAATAAATGTTAATGAAAATCTTTCAGAGTCTCTCTACAGGATTTATTTATTTTTACTCTGAGTCAAACGGAACATTGGCAAGCAGACTATAGAAGGAGTGCTGAAGTGTGTACCGCTACCGGGCAATGATCAGTCAGTCGGTGTTACACCTGTTACACCTGTGTGCTGGCATTTTCAGCACCCCCTAACGGTTGCTGAGTGGGGAAAGCAGGTGATGAATGTCTTTTGGCTATGGCCTGAGGTCGTTCCGCCCTGAACTAAAGGACAGGGTGACGTCCAAGCACCAGCAATGTATCTCTTTAAAAAAACCTAACATAGAACACTCTATAATCTAACAACAACTTTTGCAGCTATATCGTAAAGTTCTGTTTTTCCAACGTTAAAAACACACAAACGTACGCTCGAGGAAGTTTTTCTCTGAAAGTATTCTATCATTCCTATGAAACCTGCAAGCTCTGCGTCCGGGATGTGTCCGTCTACCTTCTCATTGATCATAAAGCATCTTTATTCCTGCATTTTTAAAGCTGGACAGTACATTGGACGAGTGGGTGACTGCCCTTTCCAGTCAGACAATTGCGCTTTGAGACTCTTCAGTGGCATTCACAGTCTGTTTCCAAACTCCAGATTGCTGCTCGGCGGCTAAGGTGCCCTGTACCTCGTCCACCCCGCTGATTACACGACCTCCACATGGCTACTTGTCGCCTAACCCTTTGTGTCTCAGTGTGTCAGGTGTCTCGTCTGGCTTACATTACAGTCTCGATCATAATATGGCCAATAGGAGTCTCTGATAAGTAGCGATAGCAACAACACAGAACAATAAAGTTATGGTCCACATCAGAGGCATACCTACAATTAACGATAGCAGATAGCAATCTGATGTATTCCTTTTACCTTCACGACCAACATCGATTCTATCTCTGGTCACATGCGAGGTGAAGAATGACTCATTTTGCTATATCATTTACTTTCATACACAGCTTAGGAAGCATACATTTGGAATACCTTGTGTCAAACCAAAGCTTTCGTGGTGATAAAATCATATTTTGAGAGAGCAAGTATTCAATCTTTGCCGAAGCTATCAGCCTATGAGTAGAGTCATTGACATATGACTTTTTTTAAAAGAAAAGGTTCTGATATCACCTCTCTCGTAATACTTCTGTGAATCAAGTTAATGTTTCTTTCCAGTTTAAGTACATTATATTATTTGTTGTCTACTATTATTCTTTATTGATCATGTTACACTATATGGTTTGTAAGAGATCTTATCAGTAATATTAATTCAGTAGGATTACGCAGGGAGTCATTCCTTAGGTTTTCTAACTTATTTAGTGTTATGATCAACTTGTTTCTGAAAGCATTGTACTTGAAATTAATCCCTGTATTCTGTTACAGCTTTGTATGTAGTTAAGCTGGCTCAGAACTACACAAATAGTATAAGATTTTGTCCTTACGCTGCAGTTGCTGGCTGAAAAGGTCTTTCAATATTTCTTCACTTCAAAAACGACATCTCCAGTGAATTGTTCTTAACTTCCTAAAGAGCTAGAAACAGGATGTTACTATAGCTCTGGTCAGGCTTATTGCTGGGTGGCTGTTGGTGCGCTGTTGCCAGACTGTGATTCACAGGCACTTGATAGTCACGTACACCTCTGTTACTCGTTGTAATATTTTCTGCTTTGGTCAAAATCAATATAATTACGTTTTGGTTTAGGCTATGTCGTTTATATCATTATGGAAGAAATGTATATGTATATTATTTGAATTTAAAAACATTTTACAAGCCTGGTCATTCAATTCGTTATTTGTAGTCTACAGTGTGTAAAATTATTATCAACAAAATTATTTATTATATATTTTGTATGAAGTGGAAATGTACATAAATCACTCAAAAAACGCGTTTCAGGATAAAAAATACTATAACACCTGGAGTTTCAAGCAGGCTAATGGAAATGCATAATTGCACAAATTTAGTTGTGTTCTTTTTCGAATCGTATTCTTCTAACTTCCTTTTTTTATTTTGCTACATCTGTAAAGCAGTTTACTTTCTTTAAGGAAACCAGTCTCCATTGACCCCAACACATAACAATCAGCCTGGTCCCTTTCCCAGCAGGTACTTTAAGGCACCCACTTTGGCTTGAATTCTGTCAGATGTAGTGAATGGTTCTGAGTAACCCAAGTTTCATCCAAATAGAATGTAGGTCGCATGTCACTTGAATGTGCAGCGAATTCAAGGGCCGCAAAAATTTATTTCTGGAGGGTACTACGTCGTTGCATTAACGTAAAAATTATCTACCGTCGTTCTCACGCTTGTATTTAAATCCTACGAAGTTTAAAATCTGGTTCACAGATCTAGCTGCTCCAATAAGATTTATTTTTCCAGTTAACTTTTTCTCAACTTCTCAGATATCGTAAAAGTCGTAGACTGTCCGTCCGACAACGTCTTTTGATAAGTCGTTTAGTTTGGTTAAAGAGCTGTATTCTTTAATACTTTTCCTTGGAGAATCGAACGTAGAGGATTTTCCCTCACTACACACGCGTGGCAGCACAAACAAACCGTATGGTATCAAAGTTCTTCGGTAACTTATCACTGTATTTCTTGATTCTGCTAGCCTTCCGCTAATGTTTCCTAACGAGCTTGTAGGTAGATGGCAACATTTCAGCATCATTGTGTACAAGATGTTTTAAATACACTCCTGGAAATGGAAAAAAGAACACATTGACACCGGTGTGTCAGACCCACCATACTTGCTCCGGACACTGCGAGAGGGATGTACAAGCAATGATCACACGCACGGCACAGCGCACACACCAGGAACCGCGGTGTTGGCCGTCGAATGGCGCTAGCTGCGCAGCATTTGTGCACCGCCGCCGTCAGTGTCAGCCAGTTTGCCGTGGCATACGGAGCTCCATCGCAGTCTTTAACACTGGTAGCATGCCGCGACAGCGTGGACGTGAACCGTATGTCTAGTTGACGGACTTTGAGCGAGGGCGTATAGTGGGCATGCGGGAGGCCGGGTGGACGTACGGCCGAATTGCTCAACACGTGGGGCGTGAGGTCTCCACAGTACATCGATGTTGTCGCCAGTGGTTGGCGGTAGGTGCACGTGCCCGTCGACCTGGGACCGGACCGCAGCGACGCACGGATGCGCGCCAAGACCGTAGGATCCTACGCAGTGCCGTAGGGGACCGCACCGCCACTTCCCAGCAAATTAGGGACACTGTTGCTCCTGGGGTATCGGCGAGGACCACTCGCAACCGTCTCCATGAAGCTGGGCTACGGTCCCACACACCGTTAGGCCGTCTTCCGCTCACGCCCCAACATCGTGCAGCCCGCCTCCAGTGGTGTCGCGACAGGCGTGAATGGAGGGACGAATGGAGACGTGTCGTCTTCAGCGATGAGAGTGGCTTCTGCCTTGGTGCCAATGATGGTCGTATGCGTGTTTGGCGCCGTGCAGGTGAGCGCCACAATCAGGACTGCATACGACCGAGGCACACAGGGCCAACACCCGGCATCATGGTGTGGGGAGCGATCTCCTACACTAGCCGTACACCTCTGGTGATCGTCGAGGGGACACTGAATAGTGCACGGTACATCCAAACCGTCATCGAACCCATCGTCCTACCATTCCTAGACCGGCAAGGGAACTTGCTGTTCCAACAGGACAATGCACGTCTGCATGTATCCCGTGCACCCAACGTGCTCTAGAAGGTGTAAGTCAACTACCCTGGCCAGAAAGATCTCCGGATCTGTCCCCCATTGAGCATATTTGGGACTGGATGAAGCGTCGTTTCACGCGGTCTGCACGTCCAGCACGAACGCTGGTCCAACTGAGGCGCCAGGTGGAAGTGGCATGGCAAGCCGTTCCACAGGACTACATCCAGCATCTCTAAGATCGTCTCCATGGGAGAATAGCAGCCTGCATTGCTGCGAAAGGTGGATATACACTGTACTAGTGCCGACATTGTGCATGCTCTGTTGCCTGTGTCTATGTGCCTGTGGTTCTGTCAGTGTGATCATGTGATGTATCTGACCCCAGGAATGTGTCAATAAAGGTTCCCCTTCCTGGGACAATGAATTCACGGTGTTCTTATTTCAATTTCCAGGAGTGTATTTATATACTCATTGGGTTATGGATGTGCTTTGCCGCCGAAACTCAGTGTGTTTTTCAGACGCTTTCTTTCTGCTTTCGAAGTGCGTCTTATTGGAGTTGTTCGGAAACCCTAACTATGTGATACGGGGAAAATATCTCTTTTTTCCTGTTTTTCCTCTTTCAAGTTATACAAACACTTCCACTCAGTACATAAACGTCACAAATGAAACCACAAGACACACTTTCTTACTTCGAGTCAAACTGCCGAAACTAATAACTCGATAAGGAAAAGATAACCAAGAATTGTGCGAAAATGTACACACCGTGTCGCTACTGACGCTCTGTTGGCGCTCGAAGTAGGCAACTAAGGACACTCAGCGTTTCAATTTCCGAATGCTAGAAAGAGAGCGCTACGGGAAAATTGGCACAACTGCACCATCAGCGGGCTTGCAAGCTCCCGCAAGGTGAGAAGGAACGAAACAATCAAATTTTCTTATTTTTTGTGTGACGTTAAGAGTTTTGTCTAATCTGTTCTAGAACAACAGAAGGACATCTAACGCTTGTACTGAGTAACAGCTCGATGATGATAATGATGACCATTATTCTCGGTTTCCAACGTGATGATTTCTAGCGCACAGGATATCACGGCAAGATTACATTTTAAAAAAGTTATAAGGTTCTGCGAAAACTTATTTGATACCGTCCCTAAAATTCAGACACACAAACACAGACAAGTACACACACACACACACACACACACACACACACACACACACACACACACATAGACAAAGAGAGAGAGTAAGAGAGATATGACACAATGAATCCGCAAAGGAGTGCGAGCACATTCCGCTGCAGAGTGAAAATTAATGCTGGAAACAACGCCTAGGATGCGGATGAGAAATACTGTCAGGAAGAAGAAGGTGTAATTAGATGAATGACGAATACTAACTTCTCTTAACGAAGGTTTATTCAGCACTTGCACATAGTATATATACAGCTACAGAACACTCCAGTAAAATGATGCTTGACATTTGTGGATACTTCTAGAATGTACTCGAACCTAATATAGAAATTAAAATCGTAGAGTTCAGAACAGTTCTGAACTCACGACCCTCGATGGAACAGTTTGGTTTCATAACCACTACACTACGGTGCTACTCAGCTTCTTCTGCGACATTGCTCCCTCCTTAACAGACCAGCGTCTCGGTGTTACGTCCTCCTAGTCCAGGAACGAGTCATCGGTCCTGCATACTCCGACTCCTGTTGATTGATTCTCGCCCAGGAGGTGATCTTCTTAGAACTTCTTTTGTCGCTACGCTCTCGAATACGATCACCATCTCTTTCTGAAAAAGGCAGAGGTGGTGTGGGTCGCAACATCCCTCACCCCCGAGGTGGAGAGGCAGAACACTCTCTTTTTCCTTCTTCAGTTACTGAGGTTGGTGGTCTAGGTCCACCTTCTTACTGGCATTCGTACTGTCCCTCCCGGAATCCGTCCCCTTGCGGGGGCAGGGACTCGGTGCTGGTAGACTGCTGCAGTCAATCTGGCAGATTAAAACTTTGTGTCGGGCCGAGACTCGGACTCGGGACCTATGCCTTTCGGGGGCAAGTGCTCTACCAACTGAGCTACCCAAGCACGACTCACGCCGCGTCCTCACAGCTTTAATTCCGCCAGTACCTCGTCTCCTACAATCCAAACTTCACAGAAGCTCTCCTGCGCACCTTGCAGAACTAGCAATCCTGGAAGAAAGGATATTGCGTGGACATGGCTTAGCCACAGCCTGGGGGTTGTTTCTAGAATGAAATTTTCACTCTACAGCGGAGTGTGCTCTGATATGAAACTTCCTGCTAGTTCTGCAATGTTCGCAGGAGAGTTTCTGTGAAGTTTGGAAGGTAGGAGACGAGATACTGGCAGGAGTAAAGCTGTGAGGACTGGGCGTGAGTCGTGCTTCGGTAGTTCAGATGGTAGAGGACTTGCCCGCGAAAGGCAAAGGTCACGAGTTCGAGTCTCGGTCGGGCACACAATTTTAATCTGCCAGGAAGTTTCATATCAGCGCACACTCCGCTGCAGAGTGAAAACTTCATTCTGGAAACAACTTGACGTTCGTCTCGAGGGAAATCGGCTGTGATCTAATGAGCACCCAAAGTACCTTGGAGTCACTTTGGAAAGAGCGCTCACTTATAAACGACATCTGGAAAATACTGCAGCCAAACTAAAGACGAGGAATAATATTCTACAGAAGCTGTGCGGCACTACTTGGGGCTCCTTGGTTGACACAATACACGTCCTCACTCGAACTGGTCTACTCGGCAGCGGAGTTCTGCGCCCCGGTCCGTATGAACAGTGTTCACACAAAAAAATCTACGTGCAGCTGAACAGCACAATTCGAATTGTCAGCGGAACCATGAGATCAACCCCAACACATTGGCTGCCAATTCCAAGCCACATACCACCTGTGGACCTACGTCGGATGAATGCTCTTCTCTGGGAATACAGGAAGATACTCGACAGCGCCCAGCTCCCTATACACTACAATATGCCTGACCTGGAAAGAAACAGACTTCGGTCTAGACATCCAACAACGATAACAGCCAAGGAATAGCAAAGTATATACTTTGATGCAATGACGACCTGGAGGAAACAATGGCGAGAGGTGTGCCCTGAGCATTGTCAAGCTCTCCCCTGCATCACTGAGAGACCGCCCCGATATGAACTACCACGTAAAATATGGTCATCCCTTAACAGAATACGGACAGATCATGGAAGATGTGTAGGTACTCTTTACAAATAAGGTAAAACACCGACTCCGAACTGTGACTGCGGAGCCAGCAGACAGATCATCCGCCACATCGTCCAAGATTGCGACAGAAGAAAATACAGTGGCAAGTTCAGTGATTTTCTGATGGCAACAGACGCCGCAAAAGACTTTATATATAATCTTGATGTTTGTATTTAATTGTATTGACCAAATATAATCTTGATGTCTCTATTTAATTGTATTTCCCATTATCTGTATGTTTTATACTTCTTGTATAGCATATTTTATTGTGTTTCTTGTGCATATCTTTGTGTAAACATTTGCAAGAAGCGTAAAATGATGTGCACTGCCATACGCTTAATAAAACAAATAAATACAGTTCTGCTTTGAGCATATACAAATGCTTCTTGGTTATTTGCCTAATTATATATATGAAAGTAAACACAGACATAGGTGACTTCGGCCACAAGATAAACGCTTGCAACTCATGTTAGAAAATTATTTCTTTTTTTCTGTGATGTGTTCGTTAATTATGGTAGTCGTTGTAAATATTGTTCTTCCTAATTCTTTTCGTAAGATGGGCATTCGTTTAGCTCATTTGTAACAAAAATTCTCCGATAAATGGTCTGTTAATTTAATTCAACATTTCTTTCACATCTGGCTTGCCTTTGGCCAGGATGACAATTTTCTGCCCAAAATATAGAATTTCTGTCCATTTGCACCGCACTACTAGCAGCAGAGTTTCCTTAGTTTTGTGATTTATCTTTCTGCAGACAACTTTGCGATTGCTGTAGAAAAGGTAAATAACATTTAATGACGTACAAAAGTTGTTTTTTTTAGTAAACCACACTGTTATGGTTTGTGAGTAGGTTTGTGCTTTTATTTCAGCTCTCACCTAGGGAACTCTTAAGAAAAGCTTACACAACGGCCGAGTCTTAGAATTCACTATTGCAATGATTTTCAGTTACTCGCGTAAATCACGATTCGCCGCAAGCCGTTCTACTTAATTCATTTTACGTGGCTTGCACGTCAGATGAATTCGTAGTAATTGTCTCGCGTAGGTTTTTTTTCTGAATACATGTTTCGTGACTTACCGTGTGTTATCGAGTATAGTGAGCATTGCTCACTAGATTTACATTTTCTGAGCAGCAGCTATAAATAGGTGTGTTTTCAAGCTTGTTATCCCTTTCACCAAGGTTAGGCGTGGCTCATAGTTTCTCAGGGCATCTCAGTTGATGTTCACAGCAGCAGAAAGAGATGTTCGTTATAGCAGACCTGATGATGGTGTTTCCTTCATAAAGAAATAGCCAAACTCACGAAGATACATATACAATTAATCTGTGTTTAGTTCATTGTTGAAACAACAGAGATAAGAAATAGAGTTTTAAGAGCGGAACAGAAAATAAGGTTATTTTTTTAAGAAGCAGGAGCCTCTGCTATTCAGTGTGCTGTTGCAGAAGACTTTGCTGTTTCATCGATCTCGGTGTCAAACGTCTTTTGGGATCTAATGACCGCAATTATAGAATCAGGTCTCAAATTCAATCAAATTTCCGACAGATATGATTGTTATGAAAATAATCTAGATAGAATATCATGAATGCTGTACATTCCCATATGCTATCGACCCAATCTATTTTCACATGTGTTAATTAAAAACCCTCATGCACGTAACGGCGAATACATCAACAGCAAATCAGCTGTAAGCTGCACAGGTTATTGAGAAAAGTAATCTTACCTTACACACTTGGCAGAAACGAATTATTTTCTGCTTGCAATAGACACAGCTTTGCACGTATTTATGTGATCCGTGTTAATACATGTCATCAGCCTTTTTTTTACATCTGAACTGGTGTTGTAGGAAGAGTCTGGCATAGTTCTTCTGTTATCGTCAACAAATGAGCTTGTATCAAATCGCAGCGTGGTTTATTGTACTACATTTGAAGGGTAAAATGCGAAGTTTACTTTAATGAGCCTATGATATTGGAACATGTTACCAGAATATGGTTTTTATCAAGACTATTGAAGTGCAACAGCTGAAAACGCTTTCGACGCTAGTACGACGTAGTATAATCTGATAATAGTCCATGATGTCAGAGAAACGCAACATACAGAATAGCTCCATAGGCTGCGACACTGCCGCAAATAGATAAATGATCCAGAAAGTGTAGAAGAAATTTATTTTATTCCCGTCTATGGACACAAAACTGTTCCATCTTTAGACTGTCGGTCTCAATCAGTGAGGCCATCTTCAGCGAAACATGGTTAAGACACAGATACATCAAGTGGATTGTCTACATCTTAAAACAATAAAGTAGACCATAACGAAAAGTATTACTGACATCCATGTGGAAAACAGACATACCTCTTTTAAAACATGTCATCATTTAAGGAAGTCACAGCACCATAGTCAAAAGATAAACACAAAATCAGCTTAGCTTTGTCGTCAATATTTATGTAATAGAAGAGCATTACATTTTTATTCTTTTTTTTTACTTTGAGCGTATTACTCTCGCATTTATTTGTCCCTCTCTCTTCTTATAATATATCTTATTAACTAGATAATCTTATTAATTGTCTGGTACAGTGTTTTATCACTCTGTTCTTGCAACGGCGTTTCGCAGGGTACGACTGGCCCACTGGCGGTTAATTTCCTCCTTACTACAGGCTGTTGTTTCATCAATTTCTTTCCTTATTTACTTTATTATTTTTATATCACTGTTAGCGCCGTAAGCTTTTTCTTACGTATGTGATTAAAGTTTTACCTAAAATCACCAAAGAGTGCATCAGAATTATTGTCATCTAACCACTTACTTTTTAACAAGATAAACTTAGCGTTAGTCGTGGTTTTAATTTATTGCATTTTATCGCTGTGATAATGTATACACCTGGCAAGTCGAGTACAGACTTTACCGATTGTAGTCCTCCTTTCATTGCATATCATCCCGTCATATAATTTACACATATTTGTAGGCCTACAGCACCGACAACTAACAAGCTTAAGGGACAATAATTTTGTGGCTACTGTACAGCAGTTCGTTGTGAATAGTAACACTGTTAACAAGGTGACTCCACCGATACTGTGGCCTTGTATACACCTTATTTTGAAACGCGTGTGACGATGCTAAACTGATTTCAGTAGTGGGGAGATGGGGATGCAGGTGCAATTTTGATACCAAATTGATATGAAAATTAATTAAATTCATCAAGTAATTACCCCCACCCTCTCTCTGCATGACATTATCTGTTTTCCTCAGCCGTTACGCGGGTCCCCATCCCACCCCCTACCCACCCCCTCACCCATCAAGCCAATTGGCGGGAATTTCGGAATTTGGGGGTAATTTCAAATGATTCATTCTGGAAAGAGAGGCCAAGTGCGCCCCCCAACAGATGGAAAGTGTCCAGATGCAGGAGGGGAAGGATGGTTTAGTATGCTTTATTTATTTTGGTTGGGAAACTGAAGTAAAAATCAGTCCTAATTACGTAATTAACCACAAAGATCGCTATATGCATAGTGCTACAGAAGAAGTGCCTAAAATCGCAATACCGTTCAAAAATAGATGATGTCATACAACTAGTGTTATCCTGCTTGGAAGAAATTTCGCAATACCCCTTGAAATTAGCGGCAGACGTACTCAAACTCCACCCTTCACCTATAAGCTGGTGGGAAAGAAGGCTGGACTGGAAGGTACTATCTTTATTTTTGGCAGGTATTGTGTTCAACTGACACGATGCTGGTATTGAACAGAGAGGAGTTTGATACGTGCATTACCTGTAGGCATACAGCTGAGGACTGTGTCCATCGCTGTGTGACTTCATCGTTCGCTACGAATACCTGCCCGACAATCACCCTGCAGCCCAGGTAATCGAGGCCAATACACGCTACTATAACTGATGGAAAATGCTTCACTCTTCTAATTAGACATAGAAATTGTAGTGAAAAAAAAAAGCACTCGCAGTCAGTGCGTCGTAATGCAACACGTGTACTGGCGATTGGAAAAAAAATCATTGTAATAATACAACTGTCGCAAAAACCGACCCCAGAAGATTGCAGAAGGGCGGCAGTTGCAGCTGTGCCCTCCTCGATGGGTTACCATGAACTAACCAACTTGGGAGCAGTCTTACCATCCCCCCCTACCACCCCTCATCCCTCCCTCTCCTCACCATAGATAGGGATAGAGGTCTGTTCTATCTTGCCACTGACGTTCCACAAAGAGATACTTCTGGTGGCACTGATGTATGTCTCCAGTTTGCACAAATCAATCACAGACAGACAAAAGCCAAGGACAGGATGCTTCAAGCATTCTGTTAAACGCACTTCTCGGAAAGATTGGACCCACCTGAAACAACAACGAAATTCAGGAGGGCTCCCCAAATTGCTTTTGTCAAACGTCAACTGGTTGGAAAACAGGGAGCTCACAGCCTATGTCGATCGCTGCTCCCGTGGTACCCTCCCGCCCATCTGGTTGCGAAGTCTTCAGTACAATTTGTTCATGATGAGCACGTGGCTGAGAAGTCAGCACTATTGACGTCGACGAAAGCTACACACACAATAGATCAAACACTTGGGGTCCCCCTGACCAGAAGCGAATAGATGATAACCATACCGATCACAGGCTGTTTGTCTAGAAGGGCAGCTGCAACCTCTGAAGGAATACGCTCCCCACACCTCTAGCAGCTCCATCTGCAAGCGCATGCCATTATAAGGGGGAAAACACTTCACCGTAATTGTTGAATTTAATGTCATTGCACCTCCTATAGCTGCAGTCCTGGACTGTGCGGCTGGTCCCGGAGGAGGTTCGAGTCCTCCCTCTGGCGTAGGTGTGTGTGTTTGTCCTTACAAGGGAACCTCCCCATCGCACCCCCCCCCCCCCCTCAGATTTAGTTATAAGTTGGCACAGTGGATTGGCCTTGAAAAACTGAACACAGATCAAACGAGAAAACAGGAAGAAGTAGTGTGGAACTATGAAAAAAATAAGCAAAATATACAAACTGAGTAGTCCATGCGCAACACAGGCAACATCAAGGAGAATGCGAGCATAGGAGCGCAGTGGTCCCATGGTTAGCGTGAGTAGCTGTGGGACTAGATGTCCTTGGTTCAAGTCTTCCCTCGAGTGACAAGTTTAATTTTTTATTTTCAGACAATTATTATCTGTCCGTCCGTCCATCCGATGCGAGGTAACTGCGCCGTAGTATGGGGACGCTACACCTAAACAAACATTAAAACAAAACATATGTTCTGACACAGCACAGGAAAAACTGTGCGACTGTGAAACTGTGGCACTCATTTGTTGCAGTTTATGTGACAAACTCTTATGTATTCATCACTTTTTTGGGAGTGATTATCACATCTATAAGAAAACCTAAATCGGGCAAGGTAGAAGAATCTTTTTATCCATTCGCCAAGTGTACAAGTTAGGTGGGTCAACATATTCCTGTCATGTGACGCACATGTCGTCACCAGTGTCGTATAGAATATATCAGACGTGTTTTCCTGTGGAGGAATCGGCTGACCTATGACCTTGCGATCAAATGTTTTCGGTTCCCATTGGAGAGGCATGTCCTTTCGTCTACTAATCGCACAGTTTTGCGGTGCGGTCGCAAAAAAACAGACACTAAACTTATTAAAGTAAACAGAGACCCCAATAAACGAACGGACAGATCATAACTTTGCTAAAATAATTTTTTCATTAGAGGGAAACTTGAACCAAGGACCATTCATTCCGCCGCTGCTCACGCTAACTATGGGACCACGGCGCTCCTGAGCTCTGACTCTCCTTGATGTTGCATATCTTGCACATGGACCACTCAGTCTGTATATTTTGCTTATTTTTTTCATAGTTCCACACAACTTCTTCCTGTTTTCCCGATTGATCTGTGTTCAGTTTTTCAAGGTTATCCACTGCGCCAACTTATAACTAAATCTGAGGGGGGTGCGATGGGGAGGTTCCCTTGTTAGGATAATTTAGCTGAAGTAGTGTGTAAGCTTAGGGACTGATGACCTTAGCAGTTAAGTCCCATAAAATTTCACACACATTTGAACAATTACACCTCCTATAAGCGAGCATTTATTAAAAAGGAAAACACAGTTTTGACGATAATAAATGTCCTCTTACCACGAAAATAGGCGGAGTCCATTTTCTTTTCGTTTTATGAGTGAAATCGTTATAATTTTTACCTTTTCCTGTGGGATATATTGCACATCTCATTATTTTGCGACATCCAATGAAGTGAAATAAAAGCCAAAGCACCGCCTCCGTTTACAGATGGCCAGACTGCAGAGACACGAAGTTTTATTATTTTCATGTTTATTACCATAGTGACTGGGGTAGGAAACTTGCTGAGTGGTTGTATGTCTGATTTTGGACAAATATTTCCTGCACTAAAGTATTAAGAGCGTTGCATTCTGCACGGCTTGCAGAAACCATATGGCTTTAACAATATACCATTTTTAGGTGCAGAACCGTGTACCCATAGGAGTGTGTTTTTATGCTGTATGATCATTTCTCCGATGCCGGTCCTTCCTGGTACTGGCTCCAGATACTGGATTAATACTTCAGAATTGACAGAATGTCAATATTTATGCACTGTTGAGTCTGACGACAACTCAAAGATTTTCTCTTTTTTTGTTTTTTCTTTTTCAAATGCCGCCTCTGCCACTCCTAACATTCGCTGCCAAACTCTGTACATTATGTTCGATCACTTCTCCTACAACCGAAATTTCCTCATCCAGCTTACCACAACTGCACTGCATTTTCCATTGCGCTCATTAATTTGTTTACTGCCTCCATTTTTTATGTTTTGTTGCTTCCGCTGCTGTGATGCTTCTGCCACAGTTCAGTTTTTCATTAATTTTTATTCCGAATTATAGTGTTTGCGTTTGTTACTTTTCGACTCTCTGTTGCCACGTAATACAAAATAAGTCTGCAACGACTTTACGAAATGTCTCCTTGTTTTTCGCCCACTGTATTCTTCCCCAAGTTTAAATCCAGTTTGTTCAAGTTTCTTTCTAACTTTTGCGTATGATTCTTGCTGTTCCTCTTCCCTTGTTTCCGAGGAGTTTTTGCGAGTTGTTCTCGAAGTTTTTATTCAATTCTGTAGGAAAGGAGGAAGATTAGGGCTTAACAAACCATCGAAGACAAGGTCCTCAAAGGCGGAGCACATTCTCGGATTGACGAAGAATGGGCAATAAATTCGATATTGTGCTTCTAAAACGGACTATTAGGGGATACATCTTAAACGATTGAGAGAAAAGAAAAAAAACACCTAAAGATCAATAATCGGACGGGAGTCTAAACGGCTGTCCTCCCTATTCAATTTTACTTTCTATTAATGCATTCCCGGTACATTTCACTGTGTAATTCTCACTCATCCTGAAACATTTTTGTTTGTGCTTCTTACTGTACCTGATACATTACTTCGTGATTATTGTAGTTTTTGTTTGGTTTCGATAATAACATTTAACAGCACTCCGCAACTCTCACGACTCGACACCGAGCTATCAACTAGCGTTTACAAGTGTACCACTGGACTTTGTTCTTCGTTTCTAATGCCGAGCTTTGCAAAATCCAATCTTGTTACGAAGTCAGTCTCATTCAATATATTTTGTGATTCTACTTGTCAATGAACTACATTTGTGGCTTTCTAAGTCAGACATCAAATTCATGAATAACAGTCTAATGCTAAATTGTCAGAAGGCTGCTACTAGATGACGAAATGTTCTTCCAGTACCAGGAAATTCGTTCCTACATTCATTCCTAAATTTCTTTCGCTCTCCATCCTATTCTGCCTTCACTTGCGCCCTATATCACACTGAAATCACTTTCATAAAACGATCCGCTACGCGTATGCCGTGAACATACCTTTTCCTGCGAGTCTCGAACATCGACAGTTTCCGAACATTTCCAATGACTCACACGCTTATCCAAGATGAGCACTGGCTGAGTGCGTCACAGCGAGAGTTGGTCTTGAGCATACGGCGCACAGTGAGTCAAGAAAACAGAGTAGGAATAAAGGTGCGCATACTGACTTTCTTCCCCGAAACCTTGTGAGGATCGCACGGATGCATACGTGCCGAAAGCTGCGGTGTCATTCCAGTCTCAAGTCTGTACGGTACGTGCTGTCGCAATCGACGGTTAACAGTGAGTCGGATGACACATTTTTTTTTCAGATATTGTTTGTATAGTCTGTTTAATATTTGACAGCGATCCTGCTAGTTATCAGCATGAAATAAGAAGAATAACACTACAGAATGATGTTTATGACATTTTTGACCACTGTAATGACGTATGTCGACGTAAAATTAAACTACTGTCGATGTTATCCGCAACCGTTGATTACAAAATTTCCTCTACATGGTTCCATTTTGCAAATAGCTCTTCTAGTACATTAATAGTATAGTTAGTGAGTACAAATGTATTTGAGTGCACATATTTGCACGTTGTTAGTAGACGGTCATTTCTCTATCGTGCAGCAGAGCCACACGGTAAAAATGGGTCGCTCATTATCACAGTTATAACTGCACAAAAGAATGTCATTAGGGTTTTCTGTATAATTCTTGGGCAGTTGTTCGGAATCATAATCATAATTTTTTATCAAGAATTGGCAAATGATGTTTGTTTTGTAAAGAAGACCACCTTTTTGTTTCTGCAACTGTAATTTATTTTTGCCCAGGCGCGTTCTCCTTTTTCTTAGTTCAAGATATCTTTAGTGGGATCTAGAACGATATAGTTTTCTCATTTTTAGATTACCAAAGTGATCACGTAGCATTTTTATGTATGTAATTACTTATTTACATAAAAAAGATTATGTAAACTAAACGCGTCTGGGAAAAATTACAGTTACAACCAGAAAAGGCGGTTTTATTTACAAAACAAATGTTTCTGTGTTCGTTGCGGATGATGGCGACGCAAACAAATTTGTGGCGAGTAATATTTTTAAGAAAATCCAATTTCCCCCAAGTAATTTGAGAATATTGGTTTTTCGCGAAATACTGTTGAGCTATTGAAATTTTGGACAGAGAACTCTAGAACTAAAACATATCAATCAACTATTCAGAAAAAAATAATTTTTCGAAAGTCAGGTGCCATCATCACCGGACTTACAATATTCTGCAGTGATTCCCGATATCGAAACCAGCCCACATAGTATAGTTTTGATGCACTGATGTGTTATAACCAGAGCTGCTGCGTTGCCGATTGGTAGGCTATCTGAAGATGCTCAGGAAGCTTTACCGGGAAGAGTTTGCGCATAAATATTCCCGTGAGTAAACGATGCACGTCGTATGTCTTCGACTTCTGGCATCTTCTGATACATCCAACTCAGGGGTCCAGAAGAATATCAGTTGAACGAGATAGACAAATATCACCTGGGGTAAAAGATCTGCCTTTCTAAGCATCTCCCAGTGGACAATCTGACAGCGATCCTTCTGAAAGCAATAATGACACAAGTAATGAATGTGACTATGATTTAGATTAAAAAGTGTAAAATATCGAATAAAACGTTTCGGTACGCGCAATTTCTACTTCTAACTCGTTATCAGTAAGGTCAGAATATTGTATACCCGAAGGTTTACTCGGATCCGGTAAATTCATAGTTTTTGATCGGCCAAATTAGATTCACCATTTTGAATTTTGTAATCCGACATCGTATTCCTGATCAGCGACCAAAAAAACAGTGTATTGTAAAATTTTATACCATTTTTCTACTGTGACCAGGTTTTGAAGCGAGATGGCCCACGGTGCGTAGGCACGATTCGTGGATTTAACCAATCCGTTTCGTATTAACAGACGTTTGCGAGCTATCGCTCGTATATATATGTTCCCAAGAGACAAGTTTCCCTCACCTTGAAGTTTGTATAGCAGTACGTGCAGCAGACTCCTGATTGCCGGGGTTAATATGGACCCGAAAATCCACGAATAACTTGAATATACAGTAATCCGAAATCTACATATTTCTAACAGAAAGTGCTACTTTTTGTGTTTAGAAACACGTAGCATATCACATTTGAAACTCTCCTGCATTACTGTTCCGTGTTATTCATTCGAAACTGAAAACCTGGTAATAAAATTACTCTTAAATTCCATTGTATTTTGTATCGCTAGTTTTCAGGTCACATTCTTAGCTGCTCAAATCCGAGTTCAGAGGCGTCGCTGTTGGACAACTCTCGCATGTTTCTATTATCTACATTTACCCAAACAGAAATTTGTTTTCTGAACAAAAATATTCGGTTCAATTATAACAGAGAACAACAGGCTTCTTTTTATCCGAAAATAGACTAATTATGCACGAATAATCCGCACCCGGGAAATCTGGAGCTCGCAGTACTCTTATCTTGCGATGAAACAGTAAATTTTTTTTAAAAAATCATTACACGAAATCTGAATTATATTATGCTAGAATTTTCGACTTACTGATGCCTGATATTTCTAGTGATATATGAAGGGCTTAATTCGATAGTGGTACAAGTCCATTGCCTCCACTTTACTGCCTATAATGCTCCTGAAATTAATGATTCAAACAAACAGAATGAAAGGTTCATCTCTAGCAAGAAGCCATATGCTTGAATATTTTTGGTATCCCAACGGCAGATTTTTCAGCGCTCATTTAACTTTAGGACGCAGTATCTCAAAATAAACAAAAATGTACTTGTACCATTATTGAAATAAGCCTTTCATGTGTATCAAGTAATTCTCGACCATTGTGCGACCCATGAGTTTTTTGTCTCGTCTCTTTTCCACTGCCTACACCACAGGACACGCAAAACAGTGCCCATAGTAGTTCCCTTTAACGATTTCCTAATAGAAGAAGTAACGAATTCATTCTGCTTTTGATATATGTCCCGTAGTTAAGAGTATATTAATAACTAGATAATGTTAGTAACAAAAATAATAAACAATAAAACGTTTTACTTACCTTTGTATAAAAAATACCTTGCATGGATGTATCTCTAAATATCAATGATAATAGTACTCATAGTACAGCTCCTTTTGAAGTAAGTATCTATCTTACACCATAAGCATAGTGTTTCCGCTTTATTGAACTATTTTATCATTTGCTCAACTTCCCTGATAAGCCTAATACTTCATAACATTCTTCCTTACACGCTCTCAGCGCACGTTGCGTTCTAACAAATGTTTATCTAATTGTCGTAAGTATTATGGTGTAACATTCTGCAATCTCTTTCACTTTTATCTTATCTCGCTGTTCTATTTAAGCAGGCTGTCGTACCGGCTCACAGCACTCTGGGGTTCATAACAACTGGAGAACCCAACGCGTGAGTACTCAACAATCTTTTGACATTTCGCTAAAGCGTTTTCCTTTAAATTTTAAATTTGAGTCGTGTGGTCAAAGATGACATCCGTGACATTTAATCAGACGACCACGATTAGAGAGAAGCAGGGAATACTTTGCCCTGTTGATATATATCAGCACTAGCTTCACTGATATTTACAAAATATGGAGCTTCAGTCTGGAGCCGCGCGACCACTACGGTGGCAGGTTCGAATCCTGCCTCGGGCATGGATGTGTGTGATGTCCTTAAGTTAGTTAGGTTTAAGTAGTTCTAAGTTCTAGGTGACTGATGACCTCAGAAGTTAAGTCCCATAGTGCTCAGAACCAACAAAAATATGGAAAATTTCAGGACCTCTGGACTGGGCGTCAAACTCTGGTATTGAGTAACACGATTCCCACATTTGGGCTCAGTTCTTAGTGGTACCGTTACACTGTTAAGTGTTAAGTTTTACGCACATCGAGAAACAGGTTCTTTAAGTCCCGAAGTTTAAAGCTGTTCATGGCACTGTGCGTTACTCCAAAACTACATGGATTCACAAAAGTTAGGAAACGGATTCGGTGTTTGCCGTCCAATACTGTCGTACACCTGTCGCAGTATTACTTAATTGGACAATACATTATTTTTAAGACATATATGTGTCTGACCTTTTACTGTCGCGTTTTACGAAAGCATTGTAACAAAATGGTTCAAATTACCATCAGTGTTCAAAATTTCAGATCACAAATCTTGTGTGGAGAAATGAATAGGCAATGCAATTGGAGTATTAACTGACACTCCTGAATTATCGGTTTGCGATTATTTCTAATTTTAAATTAGTGTAGAGTTTAATATGAAGTTACTGGTAACCGTGGCGCCGGGAACGCTATGAAAACATTTAAATGCTTTAGAGCATTCTGAAAAGATAAACATTGAGTAAGCAAAATTAGCAGGTGTAGGAATCTCAGTCAGGTCACAACCGCAAAGAAGATGCAGAGATAAATGAAGGGCACGAGATCAGACTGATTTAATTTCAAGGTCGAAGCCACAAATTTGGCATCGGATTTCCCACGACACGTTTTGTCATCGAAGGATAATGCCAAAACAGGCTGTCACCGATCCCTTCACTTACATGGGGCGTTTCCGTTACGACGATAAACACATGTGGGAATTGTGAAGAAAGCATATGTATCAGTTCGAGGTAAGGAATCGTGGCACGAAAAACATCCAAGTTACGAAAGCAGTAGAATATACAATCTACGAATCGTTGTTTGTGCTATGAAATAACTTTTCTGGCGTAGCTAAAGTTGTAGGACAGGAAGACCATGTCAACTTGTAATCGTCAATTTTAAGATGGGCATACCGGAAATTCCATTATCTAAATGAAATATTGTATTCTGGTAATATTCGCTGTTCTAACATTGTTTTAATAAACAGGTATTATAGAGCTTATTGCTATGACGTCATGTCTGCATATAACATGGTCGATACCACTTCAAATAATTGTTGTGAAAGCAGTATCTCGAGCTATTTGTCAAAGCGAACGAAATAATTACAGAAATGAGTCTACTTTCACTTTTAATTTTCGTTCCCCGACAAATAGTATTCATGAACATTTCTCGTTTCTCCATAATCCCTGAATGTTTTATGTATCAGCATAGAAACACCCTGTAACGAACCTGCCCAGAAGTATCGCACATCAGTAGAGAGGGCTATGGGACGTACTAGTAGCGTCTGCTGTTACAACACGGGAGAGCGACATATCTGAATGAGCTGAAATTTGTGCAACAAATGTATTGTTTTCTTGTGTAGTTATGTAGTACAGTAACAAAGTCATTAGCTTCTGTTTTAGAACTATTAATCATTTCCGGTATCACAGTGGAGATGCAACGTGACGGACATCAACATCAAAATTTTCACATATTCTCAGCAACCATTGCAAATACATGAAGGACGTTCTTCTTGAGTCTCTTTCCCCACCAGTGGACTGACTATTGGTCAGCATGCATCATCTCCATTCACATGGATTACATAATGTTTATCATCTAATTATTTCTGTTTTCTCATAAACCCTTGAAACCTTCTGATCTCCTACATGTAACTGTAGGAGGAAGATTTATTTTGGCAACACCATGATTTTTCATTTGTCGGGTGGCATTCCTTCCACCTTCTGCTTTTACGAAATCTGAGTGATAATGGCAGCAAACAATGTTAGCTTGTCATAAACGTTTCATTCGTCTCTTTAAGGCACATGGCTGTGGCAAAACTGAAACATTGCTAACTTGCATCAGTTGTTCCTCTTTATCACAAGGGAAATCAACTACCTAACGTTTGCCGTCTCCGCATGCAAGGTTATTTGTAAATCCATGTACGAAACAGCTCAGCTGGCTGTGTTGTGTTTCGATTCAGACAAAACAAATATCGATATATTTTAACTTCTACAGATGGGAGGTTTTTCACTGCCACCATATTAATTCAAGACCTCTAATTGTTTCGACATGTTTATATAAATGAATTGATGCCTTGGAAGTAATCCCTCCCTGTTTTCTTACCTGATCATACCAATACATACTACATAGATGACGGGTAAGATTGCAATTTCAGAGGCACA
This sequence comes from Schistocerca gregaria, assembly GCF_023897955.1. Lineage (NCBI taxonomy): Eukaryota > Metazoa > Arthropoda > Insecta > Orthoptera > Acrididae > Schistocerca > Schistocerca gregaria. The sequence goes on along the minus strand of NC_064921.1, from coordinate 512,222,024 downwards.
TTTTCTTTAATATTAACTCATTTTGCATTAGTTGCCTCTCTAGAATAACATCTTCAATAGAATAAAATGATGTAATAAGAAGGTAAATATTATATTAACAATATACCAAATATGTCCCAAAAGCTGAGTCATAGTTCAGAGTTGTAATATTTTTGTGCTTATTTGCCAGTGCATTTGAAGCAGGCAGCTACTACGCTACACAACACATTTTAACATTCCTACACACACAAATTTAATGTAATTTAGATTTTTTAAATATCATCTGTTAAGGGTAAAATATTTCATGTAAAAAGACAATAATCTGTAGGTGGAAGATAGACTCTATTACTGTACTGTGCGACGAATTGAGATGTTATGTTTATTTCTTATCATCTTCACAGATTACAACCCCTAAATAAATTTTGCGAAGTAATTTTAAACATTAATATTACGTAAAAGGTATATGACCATGATAGTTAAAATTCTGATTTACATCGCGTTAACAGGCTTTCTTACTCATTTATTTACTTAGCTGTTGAGATTATTCGAAGTCACGGAGGGCTGCACACGAGGTCTGAGGCAGATGTGGCTAGACAGTAACGTTTGCAAAGAGATGCGTTTCATGTTGCTCTAGAAAGGAGCAAACTCTATCTTGTTGTTAGAGTTTTCTTAGCAAAGCCATCAGTATCTCTGAAAGTACAGGGTGATTCAAAAAGAATACCACAACTTTAGGAATTTAAAACTCTGCAACGACAAAAGGCAGAGCTAAGCACTATCTTTCGGCGAATTAAGGGAGCTATAAAGTTTCATTTAGTTGTACATTTGTTCGCTTGAGGCGCTGTTGTCTAGGCGTCAGCGTCAGTTGATGCTAAGATGGCGTCCGCTCAACAGAAAGCTTTTTGTGTTATTGAGTACGGCAGAAGTGAATCGACGACAGTTGTTCAGCGTGCATTTCGAACGAAGTATGGTGTTAAACCTCCTGATAGGTGGTGTATTAAACGTTGGTATAAACAGTTTACAGAGAATAGGTGTTTGTGCAAAGGGAAAAGTTCTGGACGGCCGAGAACGAGTGATGAAAATGTAACATGCATCCAGCAAGCATTTGTTCGCAGCCCAGGAAAATCGACTCGAAGAGCTAGCAGAGAGCTGCAAATTCCACAATCAACTGTGTGGAGAGTCCTACGAAACCTTATCGTCTGAAATTGGCTCAAGCACTGTCTGCAGCTGATAAGATTAAAAGAATCGATTTGTGTGATTTTATCCTCGCTCAAATGGAAACAGATGAATCTTTCGTTTCAAAGATTGTGTTTGGTGATGAAGCAACTTTCCACACTAACGGGAAAGTCAACCGTCACAATGTCTGTATATGGGGCACTGAGAATCTGCGGGAAACAACTCAGTATGAACGTGACTCGCCTAAGGTGAACGTTTTCTGTGCCATTTCAGCCAATAAAGTTTTTGGTCCCTTTTTCTTCGAAGGTGCTACTGTAACTGGACTACAGTATCTGGAGATGTTAGAGAATTGGCTGTTTCCTCAGCTCGAACAAGAAGCACAACAATTCATATTTCAGCAGGATGGAGCGCCACCACATTGGCACTTATCTGTCCGTAACTACCTGAACGTCAACTACCCGAGGCGATGGATCGGCCGCCAGGCAGCCTATGACAGAGCACTTCATCACTGGCCTCCAAGAAGCCCTGATCTTACCCCCTGCGATTTTTTCTTATGGGGGTATGTTAAGGATATGGTGTTTTGGCCACCTCTCCCAGCCACCATTGATGATTTGAAACGAGAAATAACAGCAGCTATCCAAACTCTTACGCCGGATATGCTACAGAGAGTGTGGAACGAGTTGGAGTTGATATTGCTCGAGTGTCTGGAGGGGGCCATATTGAACATCTCTGAACTTGTTTTTGAGTGAAAAAAAAACCTTTTTAAATACTCTTTGTAATGATGTATAACAGAAGGTTATATTATGTTTCTTTCATTAAATACACATTTTTAAAGTTGTGGTATTCTTTTTGAATCACCCTGTACTTTGTTTTCTATTTGGTAGGTCAAATGAATGACACGAGGAAAATTTGCGTATTCCATGAAACTAGAAGAAACGGCAATGCACATAAAATATCACAATAAATGATATTTTCAAGTATTTTACCATTATTTATAAAACTGTTGAAAACTATTGAAAAATATATGTTTGCATTCTCTTTGATCACTTTCCACCAGAGCAAAGTCTTCTCTTAGCCAACTTTTAATGTAAGATGTAAGCACTTTTTTTCTGTAGACGTTCGATGTCAACCACACCACAAATATTTAAATGCCGATCGTCCAGTACCACATTGTGTATTTTCCCGACGTCTTCATCCTTAGTTGCAGTTACGGGATGTCTTACACACAAATATTCTGCTAGAAAAATTTATGAAATTACTTCATAACTGTTAAAATTGAAAAACTTCTTGTAAGGTTTCACCAACATTCTTGGATTTCCATTGACGTTGAGTTAGCCAGAACAAGGAGAACGACGCAGCTATGGTATTCCAGTGCCTACATAACAATGTGACAGACATACTACAACAGCTACCTGAAGATGTATCAACAATCTGCAACAGATCGATCTGACACATAACTTACGTTACTTAACTAAATTCTGTCCGAACAGGCCATGAAAGGCCAATGGTACCGACTGGCCGCGGTGTCATCCTCAGGCCACAGGCGCCACTGGATGCGGATATGGAGGGGCATCTGGTTGGCACACCGCTCTCCCGACCGTATGTCAGTTTCCGAGACCGGAGCCGCTACTTCTCAATCAAGTAGTTCCTCAGTTTGCCTCACAAGGGCTGAGTGCACTCCGCTTGCCAACAGCGCTCGGCAGACCGGATGGTCACCTATCCAAGTGGTAGCTCAGTCTGACAACGCTTAACTTAGGTGATCTTACGGGACAGGTTTTACCACTGCCGCAAGGCCGTTGGCTATAACTAATTTTACTGGACAACATAAATGTCCTCTTCATCCATCTAACCGTCAGACTAATTTGATTAGCAGAGCGGTTTGAGACGCCATGTCACGTACTGCGAGGCCCCTCCCACCGGAGATACGAGTCCTCCCTCGGGTCTGGGTGTGTGTGTGTTGTTCTTAGCATAAGTTAGTTTAAGTAGTGTGTAAGACTACGGACCAATGACCTCAGCAGTTTGGTTTGGTCCCTTAGGAATTCACGCACACACACACTCTGACCAAACGAACGACTCTCTAGGGAGAGATAATTCAGTGCCGCAAACTCTCGACATAGGTCATACGGAAACGATGCCGGAGGATGCGAATAACTTTAGTCAAAAAATGGCTCTAAGCACTATGGGACTTAACATCTGAGGTCATGAGTCCCCTAGACTTAGAACTACTTAAACCTAATCACATCCATGCCCGAGGCAGGAGTTGAACCTGCGACCATAGTAGGAGCACGGTTTCGGACTGAAGCGCCTAGAACCACTTGGCCACAACGGTCGTATATAAATTTAGTCCAGAAGGTCATCACGAGTCCATTGTATAAGGCTGCAGGCAGATTACAACAACTGCATACCTAATTTTCAATTTTGCACGTCATTCAAGGTGCTAGATTCAGTCTAATTCCTTAATTTTTTCAGTCTGTCAACAATACTATATTATCTTCAACAACTTGGTACAACTTTTTAAAAATAATCAGTAGATTTAGTTACTGAAATGACACTAATTAACGCTGGCCGGAGTGGCCGAGCGGTTCTAGGCGCTACAATCTGGAACGGCGCGACCGTTGCGGTCGCAGGTTCGAATCCTGCCTCGGGCATGGATATGTGTGATGTCCTTAGGTTAGTTAGGTTTAAGTAGTTCTAAGTTCTAGGGGACTGATGACCTCAGAAGTTAAGCCCCATAGTGCTCAGAGCCATTTGAGCACTAATTAACTGAACGGAGGATAGCTCTCGGTCTAAGTATGGCTTGTAAAATTTGGCCCTAATGACAGAAACATGGAGCAAGTGAAAAATTAAAAAAAGGAGAAAAGAAAAGAGAATCAATCCCTCCAAAAATCTTTGAAAAAATTCCAATTTGGAGAGTTCAGTTGTGTTTATAGGTTTGGAGAGTGCAGTTGTCTTTATAGGTTTTGTGTTTTACTCCACATGTATCTGTGTTTCGTCATCATTACAAACACAGGCGTAATTAGATATTTAACTTTGATTGCCGTGGCCATATGCAGCCAATCGTGACTGATAACAGCACGGTAATGAACAGAGATTAGTCTGTTAATGGGTGTACGGCTTTAGATCGTAGAGAATTATCTGTGTCAACTGCGACGTTACCTCGCTATCTGCTTCAATAAGGCGCCGCCAAACGCGACCGCACCTGTCGTTGACAAGCGCCCGTCTTTTCCACTCCAGCACTCGACACTGCGGAACTGAATACTATCTCTCACAGTCTGATTTATTGGTTAAAAACTAGGGCGGTATGATTGCGGCAAGTTTAATAGACAATTAGTTTTGTTTATGATGCAAAATCACACGAATGGCGAAATCGTGAACGACGAAATCTTAAGCGACAAAGTGTTTTCCTCTATTTTTATCGCCATTATTTTAGTCCATTCATCACAGTTGTTTTCAGCTGTTATTGTTGTTGTTGTTGTCTTCAGTCCTGAGACTGGTTTGATGCAGCTCTCCATGCTACTCTATCCTGTGCAAGCTGCTTCATCTCCCAGTACCTACTGCAACCTACATCCTTCTGAATCTGCTTAGTGTACTCATCTCTCGGTCTCCCTCTACGATTTTTACCCTCCACGCTGCCCTCCAATGCTAAATTTGTGATCCCTTGATGCCTCAGAACATGTCCTACCAACCGATCCCTTCTTCTGGTCAAGTTGTGCCACAGACTTCTCTTCTCCCCAATCCTATTCAATACTTCCTCATTAGTTATGCGATCTACCCATCTAATCTTCAGCATTCTTCTGTAGCACCACATTTCGAAAGCTTCTATTCTCTTCTTGTCCAAACTAGTTATCGTCCATGTTTCACTTCCATACATGGCTACACTCCAAACAAATACTTTCAGAAACGACTTCCTGATACATAAATCTATATTCGATGTTAACAAATTTCTCTTCTTCAGAAACGCTTTCCTTGCCATTGCCAGTCTACATTTTATATCCTCTCTACTTCGACCATCATCAGTTATTTTACTTCCTAAATAGCAAAACTCCTTTACTACTTTAAGTGTCTCATTTCCTAATCTAATTCCCTCAGCATCACCCGATTTAATTTGACTACATTCCATTATCCTCGTTTTGCTTTTGTTAATGTTCATCTTATATCCTCCTTTCAAGACACTGTCCATTCCGTTCAACTGCTCTTCCAAGTCCTTTGCCGTCTCTGACAGAATTACAATGTCATCGGCGAACCTCAAAGTTTTTACTTCGTCTCCATGAATTTTAATACCTACTCCGAATTTTTCTTTTGTTTCCTTTACTGCTTGCTCAATATACAGATTGAATAACATCGGGGAGAGGCTACAACCCTGTCTCACTCCTTTCCCAACCACTGCTTCCCTTTCATGCCCCTCGACTCTTATGACTGCCATCTGGTTTCTGTACAAATTATAAATAGCCTTTCGCTCCCTGTATTTTACCCCTGCCACCTTTAGAATTTGAAAAAGAGTATTCCAGTCAACATTGTCAAAAGCTTTCTCTAAGTCTACAAATGCTAGAAACGTAGGTTTGCCTTTTCTTAATCTTTCTTCTAAGATAAGTCGTAAGGTCAGTATTGCCTCACGTGTTCCAACATTTCGACGGAATCCAAACTGATCCTCCCCGAGGTCTGCATCTACCAGTTTTTCCATTCGTCTGTAAAGAATTCGCGTTAGTATTTTGCAGCCGTGGCTTATTAAACTGCTGTTATTATTTATCCGAAACTCACAGATATTTAGATTGATAAATTTTATGTTCCTGCGTGTAACGTGTGGGGCGAGACGACGGGGTAGGGGGTAGGGGAGACAAGCAAAGGCAATCGCCCCACTGAATTAATTCAAATCAGACACTTCCTCAGCCAGAGTAGGATTAAAGACTGCAGCAGCCTTAGCTTCGTTGAGGAACCACCCTTGTATTCTCCTTAAATAGGCCAAGGACAGCGTGGAAACCTACGTGAGGATGACCGAGCAGAAATCTGACTCCCTCGCAACCCTGTTACCATCATCCAAATGTACAGCCTCTCTTGGTAGTGCACTGGGATTTAGTATCACAATAGTTTCTTGAGCCACAAAATGTGATGTCGCTATGGAAAGAAGACGAGATCTGACAACGAACACTGTCCTGCCAACAGAATATGAGCAGATTTTGCGGATGGTAATGGGTTAGTGTACCAACGACTACAAGGTCATTAGACATTTCCAAGAAGCTCGGACGGGGAAAGGACGGCGATGGAAGCCGCTCGCCTCGTTTTCAAACGAAACAACAGCCTTAATCGACGAAACTGAAACACAGAAAAAAAATTTGGATGGTGGAATGCGAATTAGAATCCCACTCCTCGTTAATGCGAGTCTAGTGACTGACCCATCTGCTCTAGTACATACACAGGGTGTAAATTTTAAGTTGACAAACCAGAATAACTCGAAAAATAACCTTCACAGGAAAAAATGTGTAGAATCCAAAGCTGATTATTTCGAGGGGGACATCTACTGGTGCTAAAATTAGCCTTCCACCCCAGTCCCCTGAATGTGGGGCAAGAGGCAACTTTAAAATTTCAAATGGGAACCCCCACTTTTTATTGCAGAATCAGATTCTACATAAAATGTAGAGGCAACTTTAAAATTTCAAATGGGAACCCCCACTTTTTATTGCAGAATCAGATTCTACATAAAAAACTACGTACATTTTGCCTTAAACATTTATTTTGATTCTTTGTAGTTGGCGCTGTAATTCAAGAAAATCCGTATTCTCACTTTCGCGTGGAAAATGGTTACGGATAAATTAAAAATACTTATTTACTTCGTAAATTTTGATTCGCTAAAACTAAAACTCTCCCTCTCTCCCCATAGGGTGTGGTATGAGAAACCATGAAATAAACAAAACTTATCCGAATCTGCGAAAAAAATTAATATTTGGGTCAACATTTCAAAAACTCTAATTCCTCTCTCTCAAACCGCACTCTATGGGGAGAGAGAGAGAGAGTTTTAGTTTTAGCGAATCAAAATTTACGAAGCAAATGAGTATTTCTTGTTTATCTGTAACCATTTTCCACGCAAAAATAAGAACATGGATTTTCTTGAATTACAGCGCCAACTACCAAGAATCAAAATAAATATTTAACACAAAATGTACGTAGTTTTTTATGTAGAATCTGATTCTGCAATAAAAAATGGAGGTTCCAATTTGAAATTTTAAAGTTGCCTCCCTCCACACCCCCAGGGGCTGGGGTGGCGGGCTAATTTTAGCATCAGCAAATGTCTCCCTCGAAAATGACCAACTTTCAATTCTACACATTTTTTCGTGTGAAGCTTATTTTTCGAGTCATTCTGGTTTGACAACTTAAAATTTACACCCTGTGTACTGTATCAGCCATAACGAAGTGCATGAGAGAGCTTACTTGGGATGTTCCTACTAGTTGGGGCTTGTGGCAGTCCCAGTCAGATATGATCCGTGAAACAAAAAAAAGACTGCTTAAATATCCCAATGCGTGCCGTACTAGGTCGAATATTTCCTCCACGGTCCTTACGGGACTGACTCTCGGAACTTTCTAAGTAGTCTTTGGTATAATAATTTACATCTTCAGGGGTCTACCAATTCATGTTTTCCAGCATTTCCGCAATGCCCTCCAAAAGGCCAAACAAACCTGTAACCATTCCTGCCGCCGTTCTTTGTACACATTCAGTGCCTCTCATTAGTTCTGTTTCGTGAGGGTTCAAAAATGGTTCAAATGGCTCTGAGTACTATGGGACTTAACTGCTAAGGTCATCAGTCCCCTAGAACTTAGAACTACTTAAACCTAACTAACCTAAGGACATCACACACATCCATGCCCGGGGCAGGATTCGAACCTGCGACCGTAGCGGTCGCGCGGATCCAGACTGTAGCGTCTAGAACCGCTCGGCCACTCTGGCCGGCTTTCGTGAGGGTCCCCGACACTTGAACAGTATTTGAAGACGGAACGCACAACTGATTTGTAAGCGGTCTCATTTGCAGACTGTATTTTTCCATTAGCCTGCGAATACACCGAAGTCTACCGCCTGCTTTAGCTACACCGCCTATTCGATCGCTGCATTTCATATCTCTAGAAATATTTACACCAGGTAACTATGTGAGTTCACTGAGACAAATTTAGGCTTATTGATGTTGTAGTCGTAAGATCCTACTTTGCTGCGTATTATGAAGTGCACAGTTTTACATTTCTGAGCATGTAAAACGAGGTGCCAATCTTTGCGTTCCACCACTTTGAAATCTCATCAACATCTGCCCCAGATAGTTGATTTTTTTTTTTCGAGCGGTAATAAATTCTTAATAACTGCGTCATCTGCGAAAAGTTAGTATTGCCTGCAGGTCATTAATATACAACATGAAAAACGGTCCCAGTAAATTTTCTTGGGGTAAGCCTGAAGTCATTTATACTTCTCGCGACGACCCTCCATCCAACATCACGTGGTGCGTCCTACCTACCATGAAATCCTATGTCAACAATTATTTTTGATACTCCACTAGTGAAGGCAGAAGTTGAGTCCCATAGTGCTCAAAGTCATTTGTCTTGATTTTTCTTTTAGTCAACCGCAACGTCAGAATTGCCCCTCTGGTGCCTTTACCTTTCCTAAAGCCAAACCGATCTTCACCTAGCACATCCTCAGTTTTCTTTTCCGTTCTTCTGTATATTATTCTGGTCAGCAACTTGGATGCATGAGCTGTTAAGCTGATTGTGTGACAATTATAGCAGTTGTTGGCTCTTACAGTCTTTGGAATTGTGTGGATGATGTTTTTCCGAAAGCCAGTTGGTATATCGCCAGACATATTCTACACACCAACGTGAATAATCGTTTTGTTGCCACCTCCCCCAAATGATCTTAGGAATTCTGATGGAATGTTATCTACCCCTTCTGCCTTATTCGATCGTAAGTCTTCCGAAGGTCTTCTAAATTCTGATTCTAACAGTGGATTCCCTGTCTCTTCTATATCGACTCCTGTTTCTTCTTTTGTCACGTCATCAGATAAGTCTGGTAGAGGCCTTGAATCTACTCTCTCTACCTGTCCACTCTCTCTTCTGCATTTAACATGGAATTTCCGTTGCACTCTTAATGTTACTGCCCGTGCTTTTAATTTCACCAAAGGCTATTCGAGAAATTAGAGTCAATACAAAGGCTTACCGACAATCATTCTTCCCACCCATTATTCGCGAGCGGAACAGGGTTGGAGGGATCGAATAGTTGTACCGAGAGTACCCTCCGCGACACACCATTAGGTGCCTTGGGGAGTATGATGTAAATGTTTTGGTTTTTCTATGTACTGAGTCCGTCCTTCTCAGACAGGAGTATCATTTCACTCCTTCCATTGCTCTGTCTTTCCACAGTCCGATGTTAAGCGAGTCTTATTCTCTTTTCTCTACTTTTCCTCACTTTTGCCTCTGCTTTGTTTATCCCTAAGCCATATACAGTGCTAAGTACGTTGTCCATTGTTCACAGCTAGTCCTGCCTAACCCTTTCTCCGGCCGGAAATGCTATGCCGTCAGCGAGCCTCTGCAAAGTTTCACTTTTAAACACTTCTTTCACTGATTCTTTGAAGTAAAAATTGAATAAAAGTGATGATAAAATGCAATAGTGTCTCACACCCTTCTCGACACAATCCTGTCTATACGAACCTACCAGTTTCGTAACCAATTCTTAATTTTTTATATTGTTGTGGTTTTTTGCTGTATCTCTGTACTTTAGCTGCAGTCGTGAAACGACTGTGAAGATCTTAATCTGCCTTGCACTGTCGAAGGATTTCTGTAGATTGTGAACGACAAGCGCGGCTAACGCCATAGATCTGTCAGCCGTTATGTTTCGATCTACACTCCTGGAAATTGAAATAAGAACACCGTGAATTCATTGTCCCAGGAAGGGGAAACTTTATTGACACATTGCTGGGGTCAGATACATCACATGATCACGCTGACAGAACCACAGGCACACAGACACAGGCAACAGAGCATGCACAATGTCGGCACTAGTACAGTGTATTTCCACCTTTCGCAGCAATGCAGGGTGCTATTCTCCCATGGAGACGATCGTAGAGATGCTGGATGAAGTCCTGTGGAATGGCTTGCCATGCCATTTCCACCTGGCGCCTCAGTTGGACCAGCGTTCATGCTGGACGTGCAGACCGCGTGAGACGACGCTTCATCCAGTCCCAAACATGCTCAATGGGGGACACATCCGGAGATCTTGCTGGCCAGGGTAGTTGACTTACACCTTCTAGAGCACGTTGGGTGGCACGGGATACATGCGGACGTGCATTGTCCTGTTGGAACAGCAAGTTCCCTTGCCGGTCTAGGAATGGTAGAACGATGGGTTCGATGACGGTTTGGATGTGCACTATTCAGTGTCCCCTCGTCGATCACCAGAGGTGTACGGCCAGTGTAGGAGATCGCTCCCCACACCATGATGCCGGGTGTTGGGCCTGTGTGCCTCGGTCGTATGCAGTCCTGATTGTGGCGCTCACCTGCACGGTGCCAAACACGCATACGACCATCATTGGCACCAAGGCAGAAGCGACTCTCATCGCTGAAGACGACACGTCTCCATTCGTCCCTCCATTCACGCCTGTCGCGACACCACTGGAGGCGGGCTGTCAGACTTGAGCACACAACTCAACCACTGATTTTGGTGAGCTGTAATGGGAACTACGTAAACTGCGGCTGTCAGAAGGACTGCAGGTAAACTGAAAGACTGCTGCATGTGAAATGCTCGGAAGACGCCAGAGTCTGAAAGTAGTGCACGATGCGAGGGAGCTAATATCGTGAGAACTAAAGGTGATTGCGAATTATTTCCGTCCGCCACAAAATTAAAACCAATACAAATAAACTTATGTGATAGTAACGCCGTACCAAAGAGAAAAAGAAGTGAAGACGACGGTTAAAGACCTATTCTGTAAGATAAATAGTACGTGGAACATTTAATAATTTAAGAGACAAACTGAAGTAGAAATAAAACAGTTTATCAGAGCAGCTTTGTACTTTCATGTCTAAGTTGGCCTTATTGCGATGAGATGAGTATTGCTGACGGATAAAAATTGTTTTGTTTATAACCTCAATATTGCATTTAATGATGGCGTGTCCGCTTGAAGTTTCCTCTCCGAAGGAGAAAAATCAGTAAAATCTATTCTCAGACGATTTTACAATATGGTGAAAGTTCTATGAGCCGTGGAAATTTTAAAAAGTGAGCAGATCAGTTTAAAAACGATCGAACGTGAACGACTGACGGGTTCGTCGACGATATTCTACGCCCCGTTTTGTCGCTCTTCAGGACAAGCCATTCCAGGCTTACATTTCAGCAAAATGGTGCCCGCCCACACACGGCGAGGGTTTCTGCAGCTTGTGTTTGTGCTTGCCAAACCCCATTTCGTCCAGCAAGGGCGCTATATCTCCACCTAATGGAGAATGTTTGGAGCGTAATGGGCAGGGACCTCCAACCTGCTCGGGATTCTGACGATCTACCACGACAATTGGACAGAATTTTGCTTGATATCACGCGGGAGAACATCCAACAAATTTATCGATCAATGTCAAGTACAACACCTGCTCGCATAAGGGCCAGAGGTGGACCAGCGCATTATTGAGTTGCTCAGTTTGTAAAGCTCTTTCTCTTGAACAAATCATCCAATTTTTCTGGAATTGCTTATCATTTCACCACCTGTAGGTGTACATCACATCTACCGATTTCCGTTCCATTTCGGAGATTCCTTCATGGCGGGTCGGTTTTTTTCGTGTATGTAGACCTCTTTTAATTAGTAACTTCCCAACGCGTTAAGCAATCAAAACAAAGGAAATGTCTACTGACGGCGATATCCAAAGACAGCGCCTGGTGTTTCACTAATAAGTGTAATTTGAATTATGAACCGAAATTTTATTCCGATAACTGAAAAATAATTTACGTATAAAAATTAGTATAATGGCAGTATATAATCACAAATAAGTCATGAAACATGGGTTCATGCACCTATCAAGATATGAATATTACATCAGCAAATCAGTTGATTCTTTTTGTATTTGATGTAGTCTCCAGTGGGCTTGATAGGACTTATTGAGGCACTATTACTTCATAAGCGGTTTCTTGGAAAATGACAAAAAAGGCTGTTCTTATTACATTTTAGCTGTCACCAGCAGACCAAAACCCAGGCGAAGCTTCTCAGATGGTTATGCACAGCAAATGGCTGAAATATTTATGATATATTCCTAGGCTCCCGATCTCGAACGACCTTGAAAATTTTCTTAATACCTTAATTCGTTTCCGAGATACAGAGGTTCAAAGTTACTCTACTTTTATACGTAATATCTGGTATGAGACTAAACTAAATAAATAACGGCAGCAAATTGTTAAAATTGTAACGGTATATTCTCTAGGCATTTATCAAGGAGAGCCATTTCCCCGTTTTGGAAACTCTTTATCCGTTATCGAGAAACACCCCAAATTCTTCTTTTTCGGATTAATAAACCCGGTAGCGGATTGTGAAACAGCTATGCACAGCAAATAGCTGTAATTTTTACGTTGTACTTATAAGACTCCGATCTCGAACGACCTTGAAATTTTTTCGTATTTTTATCAGTTTCCGACAAACAGAGGTTCAAAGTTACCCTTCTAGTACACGAAAAAGCAGGTCTGAGCCATAAAATTAGTTTTGAGTTATTTCAATTTCACATAAGTAAACTATTTAAACGTTGCTGATCAATACAATTCTTCTCATAAGTGTCATGCCCTGTTGCGGCAGGGGACAGATGGGAAACAGTGGAAAAATTCTTCTATCAGAGCACAAAAAATGGGAATATATTCCTGCTTATTTAAAAGTCTGCGACTGGAAAGTGGGGTACCCGCTGCCTCATTCTACCGTCTTCAGCCCTTTGAAAATTTTCCCAAAAATTCTGGCATGCGGACTACTCGTACCTTTTTAAGCTGAGAGATAGGAAGACATTGGCAGTGACTGAGAGATGGCAAAGTAATAAATACTCGAACACAGTAGACAGTCGTAGTGTGACAGAAAGTGCGAAGGAGAAAATCGCAGCGTGAGAGAAAAGAGAGACACAATGTCATTGGAACATAGTCGACAGTGACAGAACAGTACTAGGAAAAGAGTGAAGGAGATAGTGCCTGGGTAGAGGGAGGAGTAAAGAGAAAGAGAAACAGAAAGTGGGAGGTGGGTAGAAGCCAGTGATAATGAGAGACAGAGTATATGACAATGACAACGAAGAAGAGAGAGATCGTGTTAGTGAGAAGAGACAGCAACAGTAAGGAGAAAGAGATGAGAAATTAGCAGTAAGAGAGAGAAAGAGGGAGACACTGACAGTGACAGGAGATTGTAGTAGTAGGACAGAACGAAGGGGATGTGGCTGTGCCACACGAGGCAATGACAAAGAGACACAAAGAGATTATGACAAAGACTTGGCTGAATGAGTGAGTGAGAAAGGGCAGTTAGGAGTGAATGGGTACGAGCGACCTACAGCGATGGACTAGTGGGTGCGAGTGAGCTACGGTTTGGGAAGCTTGTAGAAGTCTAAGATGAGTAGCGTGTTAAAAGAAGAGCAGATAAATTCTCATGCCAAAATTTATGGGAAAATTTTTAAAGGTGCTAAGGAAGGTAGAGTGACTTTTCAGTCATCGTATTTTTGTAATCCGATAGAAGTATATTTTCGCTGGCACATTCCATATTCGGATGACAGTTCTGGCATCCCGCCAACAAGAGTAGAAATATCATGAAACTCTTGATAGGCTACGATGCATAACATAGTCTTTTCAGAAATAAAATTCTATTGCGATTTCTGAATGAGAAACCCACAGTGCAGCCTTTCTTTACACATAGAATGAAGATAGCATTACTCCTACTTACTTTCTGAGATTGTACTGAAAGGCTAATCATTTGTGTGTCCAAGCCTATAGTTCATGCTAGATTGGCGTTTCGGCATGCTGTCTTTATGGTGTTGAATTTTAGTGACCAGTAGAATCTAATTCTTCTTAGGTTTAGATATTTAAAGAAGATTGACACATTGTTGTATGGGAAAATCCATCGCTGTAAGTAGCTCATACCCATGCACTCCTAATTGCCCTTTCTTAAATGGTGTGTTGGAGCGAAAAGCGGTTGGCATCCCTGCACGCGCCTATGTTTAATATGTAACTGCCTGAAGTTTCATTGTTGTATGGCTGTTATTTATTGTTCAGTGCTGTACTGAGTGGAACATTGTGTCACACAGTTTGCGAATTTCGAGATGGCAGAGGTAGAGAAGCACCGCGTCTGCATGAAATTTTGCGCGAAAATCAACAGAACCTTTGCAGAGACACATTAAATGATGCAGGAAGCCTAAGGTGATGAGCGCTTAAGCCCTACTCGATGTTATGAATGGTTCACACGGTTTAAAAATAGCCGGACGGAAGTTACAAATTACCCTCGTTCAGGACACCCTTCGATGTCTACCGATGACGAAATAGTGCGTGTCAGTAAAAAATCGACTGTACGAGAGATTGCAGAAGAATGTAACATTTCAGTTGGATCATGTCATGATATCCTGACGCAGCATCTTGGAATGCACCGTGTTGCCGAAAAGTTAATCCCAAGGCTCATGAATCATGAGCAGAAAGATCTTCGCCTCGCAGTCTTAAGAGCTTTTGGATGGCGCAAATTAAAACGAGATGTTGCTTAAGCGAATCATAACTGGCGTTGAGACATGGGTCTACGATTATGATGTAGAGACCAAGATTCAGTCTTCACAACGGGTCGGGAAAGATTCTCCAAGACCAAAAGAAGTTCGTCAGGTCATATCAAATGTAAAAGCCATGCAGACAGTTTTCTTTGACTTTGAAGGATTAGTTCATCATGAATTCGTGCCACAGGGGGAAACTGTTAATCGATGGTACTATGGAAACGTGTTCCGACGCCTGCGAGAAGATGGGAGAAGGAAACGGCATGAAATATGGCGATGCAATTCATGGCTCTTGCATCACGATAACGTATCCGCACATTCATCCCTGTTGGTAGGTGACTACTGCACAAAAAACGAAATCACGGTGCCGACTCACTCTCTGTGCTCTCCAGACCTAGCCCCAACAGACATTTTTCTTTTATTTCCAAAGTTGAGAACCTCGTTGAAAGGACGAAGACGTGCAACGATAGACGAGATAAAAGAAAATTTGCAAACGGAGCTACGCGCGATCCAGCAAGAGGTGTACCAAGACTGCATCCGGAAATGGAAACAGCGTTTGAAGCGGTTTATCAATTGTGGAGGAGTGTATTTCGCAAGAGACCATGAACAATAAGTAAAAGGGAAGAGCGGAAAAAAAATTGTAGGCGAAGTCCCAGAATTTTCATGGTCCGATGGGCTACGTGGAGATTGGACTCCGGTTTGGAGACCGACTGAAGCGCGAGCGAGAAGAAATTAAGTATTTGTCCGGGTTACCAGACAAGTGAAACTGAGATTGAAATTACTCTGCAGCAAAGACTGCAAAGTACGAGACCGACTCCTGCAGTAGCCAGGACCAACTCCACTCAGTCTTCTTCCATCCAAAGCCCAGAGAGGTACAGCTTCGCTTGTACAAAATTCGGCCAGCTCTCGCCGATAAACAAAGCTTTCAGAAATTATGCCCTTACAAAAAATTCGTCTAGATTCCTACTACTGCACTTCGTCAAACTAGGAGCCAATACCGTTCCTTTCCGCCAAGTCCCGACGGTGGCTCTAAACGTGTGCTGACGTAACAGTCGAGCAGCCTATTATAGCCTCCGCCAGGACTTTGCGCAGAGAGCTGCCGGGCGACACGCGCCAACGGAATATGATAACTGGGGTGCTACGCGTGGCGCCATTCTTTCGGCTGTCCCATGAAACTCGGCGACCATTTCTCCGAAACGTCCCAAGCAATAGCACAGGCATGGTGCCGAGATAGAGCGTTCCAGCCCAAAACTTGAGAGTTTTGGGAGGAAACTGCCCCCATTCATTGTAAAAATAGCGAGCGTTAGTTCCTCTGGCCCCCGAGACACAACATAAAAAGAGAAAGCCGCCATTCACAAGCGGGTCGGAACATTGTCCGCAATTCCCAGTGACGGGATGTTCCCCACGTCCCGTTGTTGTGACTAGTTCGCCTTCTCACAAGCCAAAAGTTCCCACTCGTCTCCTACGTCAGATTAACAGAATTACGACATGCGAGCATCCTACTCTCGATCATGTACATGTTGGTGCATAGCATCTGATAACATACATAGCATGACAACACAATACGGTAGCGATCTGACACTAATTTGCATGTATGCAAACACAGATTTTAGAAATGCAAGGTATGTTGCTTTGATGGCCCTTAATAAATGTATGAAGAGGCCAGAGGGCCTGCTGTCTTGCAATACGAACAGTAATCTGGCGGTACAAACGTCCCGCCCCAAGACACAAATGTAGTCAATGAACAAAAAAACCAGTCAAATACTTTAACAAAGCCTTCTGTGAAAACGTATTTACTACTACACTACTGACCATTAAAATTGCTACACCACAAGACGACGTGTACAGACACGAAATGTAACCGACAGGAAAAAGATACTGTGATACGCAAATGATTAGCTTTTCAGAGCATTCACACAAGGTTGGCGCCGGTGGCTACACCTACAACATACTGACATGAGGAAAGTTTCCAACCGATTTCTCATACACAGTCAGCAGTTGACCGGCGTTGCCTGGTGAAACGTTGTTGTGATGGCTCATGTAAGGAGGAGAAATGCGTACTATCACATTTCCGACTTTGAAAAAGGTCGGATTGTAGCCTATAGCGATTGCGGTTTATCGTATCGCGACATTGGTGCTCGCGTTGCTCGAGATCCAATGACTGTTAGCAGAATATGGAATCGGTGGGTTCAGGAGGGTAATACGGAACGCCGTGCTGGATCCCAACGGCCTCACTAGCGGTCGAGATGACAGCCATCTTCTTCGCATGGCTGTAACGGATCGTGCAGCCACGTCTCGATCCCTGAGTCAACAGATGGCGACGTTTGCAAGACGACAACCATCTGCACGAAACAGTTCGACGACGTTTGGAGCAGCATCGACTATCAGCTCGGAGACCATGGCTGCGGTTACCCTTGATGCTGCATCACAGACAGGAGCGCCTGCGATGGTGTACTCAACGACGAATCTGGGTGCTCGAATGGCAAAACGTCATTTTTTCGGATGAATCCAGGTTCTGTTTACAACATCATGATGGTCGCATCCGTGTTTGGTGACATCGCGATGAACTCGCATTGGAAGCGTGTATTCGTCATTCCCAATACTGGCGTATCACCCGGCGTGATGGTATGGGCTGCCATTGGTTACACGTCTCGGTCACCTATTCTTCGCATTGACGGCACTTTGAACTATGGACGTTACATTTCAGATGTGTTACGACCCGTGGCTGTGCCCTTCATTCGATCCCTTCGAAACCCTACATTTCAGCAGGTGAATGCACGACCTAATGTTGCAGGTCCTGTACAGGTCTTTTCTGGATACAGAAAATGCTCGACTGCTGCCCTGGCCAGCACATTCTCCAGATCTCTCACCAACTGAAAACATCTGGTCAATGGTGGCCGAGTAACTGTCTCGTCACAATACGCCAGTCACTACTCTTGATGAACTGTGGTATCGTGTTGAAGCTGCATGGGCAGCTGAACCTGTACACGCCATCCAAGCTCTGTTTGACTCAATGCCCAGGCGTTTCAAGGCCGTTATTACGGCCTGAGGTGGTCGTTCTGGGTACTGATTTCTCAGGATCTATGCACCAAAATGTCAGTTCTAGTATAATGTATTTGCACAATGAATGCCAGTTTATCATCTCCATTTCTTCTTGGTGTAGCAATTTTAATGGCCAGTAGTGTATACGATCCCTGGTGTCCACAAATTTTGGGATGTTGATCCGTTTTTTCTTCAGTTTGCCGTCCTTCTCCAATTTTAGTGTCTGGTATTTTATTTTTCTTTGAAACGGAATTAATCTTCGTCTAGGTCATCTGCAGTTTTTCTTTCTATTCTTCATGTACTGTTGTAGTCAGCATTTTAAAAGCGTGGTATGCCAGGTAAATCAGCTGGCACTTATCACACTTTTGTCGACCTTCCAGTCCACCATCCGAAGAGGCCTCGGAAGGCCCGACGGCAGCGACCGACTGCCGTGTCTCCTCAGCTGATTGACATCGCTGGATGCGGATGTAGAGGAGCTTGTGGTCAGCACTCTGCTCTCCTGAGCCTTGTCAGCCCTTGTGATCAAAACCGCTACTCGATTGGCTTCACAAGAGCTGCGTGCACTTCGCTTGCCCACAATGCTCGGCAGAACCGAACGGTCACCCTTCAGAGAGCTAGACAGGCACGACAACGCTTAACTTCGGTAATGTGACGAGAACCAGTGTTACCACAGCGGCAACATCCTGCATTCCACTTCGTTGCATAATTAAGTCTTTGGTGGTTGTATGAAGTCAGTTCGTAAGCAACATTTTAGAGAAACGTTCAAAATAAAAAGGTGAAGGATTGAACCACGGCACTGTAGCTGTTCATACACTAGCGTGTTGTTTGGCCACGATGTTTGGTAATCGCTAGCCACAGATACACAGTTAACCCTACGTCTTCCAGCTTGCACTGACTGAACTATATAGAGATAAACAGAAGAAAATATCTACTGTATAAGAAAATGCAATTATCTTATTACACTCTGTATTATTTTACAAAATACTTGCTCTCCTCGAATATGGTTACTGCAACAGTATATGAGTCTACATAATGTATAGCTCAACTCGTTCATAGTGAAGGAGATTTGATAATTAATGTGTATGAGAACTACACCCCATGAATCCAAAAGGTTTAGACACTTATCAATAAAATGCTACAGATGTTCTACGTAGTCTCATCCCATCCGAGTGCAACGCACCGAACGTCCATATAATGTGAAACTCTCAGAAAAGTACTTCTTTTAGATATAGTTCAACCCGCGCGTCACATTGCCTTGAATGATGTCGATTGTGTCGTCAAAATGTTGGCCCTTCGTGTGAATTTATGCACTTTGTCGATCTGTGATACGCCCGTATTGATAACAGAAAGTCTCGTGGCCCGTGATGATTTTTTCCATGAAAGAATGGGCCATGTTTTGCATTTCAGTAAATTAGTGGCAGGTGTCCATGAGTCATTGGTTTTACTCAGGAGCCAAGGTGTGTGGTACAAACTTTGCATACATTTTTCTCTTCTTCAGAACATTCTAGCGAATAAGTTGATCGCTTGATTTAGAGATGTTGCTTCCTTTCGATTTCTGACACAACACCACTGAGACACTGCAGCCGCACGTCCATTACTGAACTCTGCTCGCAGCTAACTGATCGAACGAACATATGTTGTTTCCAGTAGTTAGTTCAAGCTGTCGCGGTAGTTAGTGCGTTGACATCGCTTGTGGGACAGGTCTGAAGGAACAGCCATTGATGAAATCGAAAGATGTACGAAATACAAGAAATAGGTCGAAATTACTAACATACAGCTGCACAATGTATTGGTGGCCAGTATTTTCCGCTTTACGCAAACCGTCCGTTATCCGAGCACTCCTCCAGGACCGAGCAAAACTTCCGTATGTGACTGTGTGTCCACATCCTGTACTCGCACAACTGCGCGTGAATTCCACAGAGGGAGAGACTTAAGGTTATTGTGGTGGCCTTGCGTTTTTATTATGGACTCTACAATGTTCTTCAGACATGAATGCATTAGTTACAGGTTGGTGTAACGTATTGGTTAAGGCACTGAGCGATTTCTCGCTACATCCTTTTTCCAGTCTAAGGTTACTTTCCAACTCCAACGATCATGTCCAGAAAAGGGCGTGTAACTTCACAATAGGTGTCGTTATATGATTAAAAAAGTGAGTGATGCAGCTAATTAATCTCAGCCCCAAAAAACCGCATGCCTTTAGAAGCAATATGGGTCTACACATTTCTTTTTTTCATACTTATCTGCACGTCCTGTGTCCTCAGTTCCATTTTTCACCTTTCCTGAAAGTGTGTGGTCAAGTGTGAATGATTGGAATGAAGTAGCAGACGAACCAGAGAAGTGATGGGTTTCTAAATCTTCTACCAACCTAAACGGTATCGGTGGAAGGCAGAGAGCAGGAACAGGAGGGTTTGGCCAAAGATGAGTGAAGCAAAACTTTTCCTAGCATAGGTTGGTCACGGGCTGTCCACATCACCTATGGCGGTTCGAAGAGAGTGCGAAGTTGAGTTGTTCTGAAGACAGGTAAGCGATAGACGTTCCCTCAGAATGTCTGTGTCGAACAAGGGATAAAAGCTATTTTAATCTTTTAGTAATAATTCGTTAATCTCAACAATTTCTTCTCCTAGCCATTTTTTGAATTGCCATTTAGGTTCAGGTTACAATTTTTGGCTCAGTTAATCAGTGTCATAATAGTGTGATTTCAGTTAGGCGCGACCACGCGGTCTATAGACTCAATGCACAACCCAAGCCTTAAAAGTTACTGCTTGGCATGTTATTGTGATGGACATTTTGAACTATAAATAAAACTGTACAGAGAGTATATTCGGCAAGATGAATCGATTTTATTCCAAGCGCTTCACGCAAAGATATGCAGCCACCAAAATCCTGCTCCATGCTAGCCACAAGGTGCATACAATTCTTCTCACTAATAAATGATGTCGACATTTTGTCTGCCATGTGAATTAGTGCATGTGAATGTCTGTGTTCAAACTTGAGCAGTGACCACGTGCTTCTCAGAATTTCCCACCCCATAGGACTCTACAGATTAAGGCCAACGTGGCTTGTTATTCTCGTATGAGAAAGCCATGGGATCTTATATAAATGTACCAGGAATATCTTGTCCATCTATTAAACACAAAAGATTACTGTTAACATGCGAAATATTAGTCAAAAATAAATATTTTATCATTTGAAGCTATTTCGGTGATCGTTAATTTATTTTCAATACATTTGAAAATAGTGTCACATTTGTAGTATTGATAATTACGCTCCTAAAATCCAAAGTGGTTGGCTCAAGTTTAGCTACCGGTATGTAGCTTTCTCTGACTGCCCTTTAGAATACCACTGCGTTATCTGTAGCGACCTTAATAAATTCAATCAGTGAAGGAATTGTTCCTAAAATTTAGATGGACCTAAATGTATTTCAAATAACGGGCAAAACAATTCAGAGAAGGTTACGTCGCCAAAGAAAAATAAGAGCATATAAGGACAGGATATGGTGTCATAGCAAACTGGAACAAAAGAAATAACAATAATCAAAAGAAGCTCCTGCTAGTGAAAGTAAATAACCCTCCATAGGCTGCCACTCAATGAATAGTAAGATGCCAGTGGTGAGTTACAGGCGTTAAACACCGATAAATACATATAAATGACCTAGTAGATAGTGTTGGAAGTTCCATGCGACTTTTCGCGGATGATGCTGTAGTATACAGAGAAGTTGCAGCATTAGAAAATTGCAGGGAAATGCAGGAAGATGTGCAGCAGATAGGCACTTGGTGCAGGGAGTGGCAACTGACCCTTAACATAGACAAATGTAATGTATTGCGAATAAATAGAAAGAATGATCCTTTACTGTATGATAATATGATAGCGGAACAAAGACTGGTAGCAGTTACTTCTGTAAAATATGTGGGAGTATACGTACGGAACGATTTGAAGTGGAATGATCATATAAAAATAATTGTTGGTAAGGTGCGTGCCAGGTTGAGATTCAGTGGGAGATTCCTTAGAAAATGTAGTCCATCAACAAAGGAGGTGGCTTACAAAACACTCGTTCCACCTATACTTGAGTATTGCTCATCAGTGTGGGATCCATACCAGGTCGGGTTGACAGAGGAGATAGAGAAGATCCAAAGAAGAGCGGTGTATTTCGTCACAGGGTTATTTGGTAAGCGTGATAGCGTTACGGAGATGTTTAATAAACTCAATTGGCAGACTCTGCAAGAGAGGCGCTCTGCGTCGCGCTGTAGCTAGCTGTCTAGGTTTAAAGAGGGTGCGTTTCTGGATGAGGTATCGAATATATTGCTTCCCCCTACTTATACCTCCCGAGGAGACCACGAATGTAAAATTAGAGAGATTCGAGTGCGCTCGTAGGCTTTCCGGCAGTCGTTCTTCCCGCGAACCATAAGCGACTGGAACAGGAAAGGGAGGTAATGACAGTGGCACGTAAAGAGCCCTCCGCCACACACCGTTGGGTGGTTTGCGGAGTATAAATGTAGATGTAGATGTTCCTTTAATTTATTAATTTTGTTGTAGTGAAGAGAAGCGATAATTCGGCTAAATTATCACAAATCTAAAACAGCTGCCACATTGTGCACGTTTCATGTCTAAAGTGTCAATGTTCCAGGATTGCGGCGCCAAAATGACGACCAAGAAGTGGACAGTAGAGGAGGTATTCAGATGGACCCCTATACGCTTCGCGGAGGAGACTGACTCGTGGGAATGGATCGAGAAAATGCTGCAAGGCGGCATGTCTCCAAAGGAACTGACTGTCACGATGAGACGGCTGTCCGTCAGAGAGGCCGCAGCCTCACTGATGCGGGATATCTGCACAGCGGGCCACCTGCAGCTGCTGAGATTGGCGTTGTCGGTGGACGCGAAGCTGGCGTCGGCGCGTCTGGACGGGTGTGGGTCGACGCCGCTGCACGTGGCGGCAGCCAACAGGCGCGACGCGGCGGTACGGCTGCTGCTGGAGGCGGGCGCCGACTGCGAGGTGAGAGACAGCCGCGGCCGAACGCCCCTCCACGTCGCCGCCGCCAGTGGCAACGTCTACGCCTTCCGGCTGCTGCTGGACGCCGGTGGCGACCCGGAGAGCCAGGACTCTGAAGGAAACACGTCGGTGCACCTCGCCTGCGAAGGTAGCCACACGAGTGTCCTGATGGCGCTGTACGAAAGGGGCGTGTCTCGCTGTCTGGTAAAGATACAGCTGCTCTTGGCAGCCGAAAGCTGCAACGTCGAGGGAGTGCGCCTCGCATTGAAGCAAACTTCCAGCTGGGGAAGCGGGTGGAGCGACTTGCACTGCGTGGCGATCAAGGGCAGCGGTACGGCAGTGAGGACGCTGCTGGCTGCCGGCGTCGACCCGAACGCCCGCGACGCCAACGGCGACACCCCGCTGCACGCCGTGGCGGCCGCGGGCTGCCCGGGGGCGGCGGAGGCGCTGGTGGAGGCCGGCGCAGACGTGGACGCGGCCGACTCCAGCGGCTCGACGCCGCTGCACTACGCGGTGCGCGCTGGAAACCTGGGGGTGGCGCGCGTGCTGCTGGCCGCGGGCGCCGACGTGGAGGCTCGCGACGCCGAGGGCGACACGCCGCTGCTGCGCGCCGCCGCCAGGGGCTGCGCCGACGCCGTGGCCGCGCTCGTCGCCGCCGGTGCCAGGACCGACGCCGCAGACGCCGCCGGCAGGACTGCCGCCCAGGTGGCCAGGCTGCTCGGCCACAACGGGCTCATCAGCGCCCTTCTGGACCTCGCACACAACAGCCCCGTGCGAAAAGCAATACCTCTTGTGGCCATCCCGCGTTCAGAAGTCCTCGTAGATACGATATGCGAAGCATCTTAGAATGACTAACCAAAAGCAATCTTAAAATAATAGCTCTGTAACGCTTGAATAAACAATAAAGAAATCTTCCATTAAAATACGTGATAGGAATATTGTGATGAGATAATTTCTCAGTTACAACTATCAACATCTCATCATAATCAGCAACTACAAGGCGTGTTCAATAATCAATATAACACTTTTTTTTCTGAAAGCAGGATGGTCTCCTTCAGGCTTCCAACTCACCATATTATTCCCAACTCTTTTGCGTACAAAAACCTTGTTTTCACCATAATCTCAGTTCAATGCCACGGACTTACGCCGCCGACCAGCATGACCCCATGGTAATACTCTACTGGTCGATGGCAGAGCATGTTTTGCTGCATCAATATCTTCCACATCATCCATGTACTGCTTCCTGCAGAATCCATCCTTCATTGGGCCAAACAGATGGATGTCGAGGGTGCGAGCCCCAGGCTGTAGGTGGATGAGGAAGAACAGCCGAATGAAATTTTGTGAATTCCTCTTGGGTATGTAAATTTGTGTGAGACCTTGCGTTTGAAAGTTGTCTACTTAAATTTATATTGGTGACAGTGGATCCGTAATGACGATTGCTTTTTTAACGTTAAATTGTCTGTTAGATGATAAACTTAGGCGTTTTCCTTGAATGGCGTGAATAGAGATCTTAAAGCTGATAGATTGCGTAAGTGCTAAATGTTGGTGACGAACCTCAGCTGCGAGAATGCATAGAGAAATCAACACCACTGTGAGAATTGGGAGAAACCATGTCCTGCTTGAGAAAGAATCTATTTTCTACACTATTTGGCTTACCTGGATCGCACAAGGTAACGCCACACAAACTGCTCTCGAAGCCACAGTGCACCTCGATGACAGAGCTGCAAAATGTAACTACTGAGAAACGCAAAGGTGCAATGCATTCTCTAAAAACATTGCTATCATTCTTGGTTCATAATTTTTGATAATGGTTTAAAATAAATCAAAAATTAATTGATTCTTAGAATGCAACAATGACTTTAGATTAAATGAATTAATAGCAATATCATAATATTTCACTTAATAACATTTAATGAAGCTTCAGTAACGGTTAAACTTTCTCTGAAACCACGTAATTATAATCCAAGAATTACAAAAATTTTCGTGGAACAAAATTCCAAAACCTAATTCTTAAATCCATTTCTCTCACAATGATTGACAAATCCTAACAAAAAATGAAAAGCGGAAATATTCCTGATCTGGATGTCTAAAGAACCAAGAATGCAGCATTATCAAACCGCTGCTGCAAATAAAACTTAATCATTACCGGTAATCCAGTCTTCGCAGTGAGTGTAATGGTACCAATGTAAAAAGGAGTTCTTTTTCTCCCACAATAAATCTTCCATTAATACATGATATAACTTCCAAAAATCTCCATTGTTTGCTGCTTACTGCTACTAAACCGAAATTCGGCTGTTTAATCAATTACCGTAACTCTTCTTCTCTCCTCGCGATCAACAGATAGCTCTATTGGCCGTCTTTGCGGAGCAAGGATCACCCCTTACTCCTCTCTGCTGCGCAGCTCCTCTGCCGAGCCTGCGAGCGCATGTCTAGACATTTCAAACCTTACGAGCGCGATTCCAGACGTCCAAAACAAAAAAATTCGTAAGAAAATTTACACACACGTCGTTTACTATCCCTCGGCCTCTCTGGTCAGAATTTTGCAGAATGAGGTTTGTAATTAACAAACATTAGACAGCAAAATTACCTTACAAAGTTAAAACACAGAGAACTTCAGTAGAATTAAAGAAGTGCTAACTCTAATAGCATAGAAATATAAGATGATTCATAGCAGTTACATATTGTTTTCAATTGTCGTGCACAGGTTCACTCATAGTCCTTGACAAATTGTTTTAAATCATTGTGCACAGGCGCAGAAACAGTGGATTACAAGTTGGTTTAAATGATTGTGCACAGGAGCACCAACAGTCCCATAAACAGCAACGTGTTCAAAGCACCAGTAAGAAAGCAAAAGAGGTAATATCACACATGGTAATCCATTGATTGGTTTACTCTGCACATAGAATGTGAGTCCTCTGTTAAGTAATTTGTTGCGTCACAAAGATGAAGATAAAACTTCAGTGAAATTTCTCACTTTTTTAAACGATTGTAAAATCTGTGTTGCCATTGTGAAATTACACGTAGTCAGTGAAAATCGTTGTTAACTTGAGTGTACTCAGTACTGCACTAAAGAAAACTCATCGACGTCAATCTTGAAGTAATCATGTTTGTCGAAGACTCAATACATAAACATTGTATACCTTGCATTATTGTACTGATTTATTTGCGAGTAGATTTGGAGTAGACTATGAGGATGCAGTATTGGTCCATGAATATTCCACTGACGACTCAGAGCCAATGTCTCTCACAACAGCACTGTAAAGTTCAATAGTTTGTCGGAAAAGTAGCTTTAATCCAGCAGATACCTGTGAAATAGTTGCATAAATTTAGTTGAAGTGCCCTTTAACATATCGTTGTTGTAAAAACAAAACGTCCATCCGTTGTATAAGTGTCTTACAGTGCGGAAGAGTATGCTTAAACATTTCATGGATATTCTGACTCAGCATAATACATACTAGACAAACATTGTTACAGATGAATAAATACATAAGCTAGAACAAAAACTGAAATGTGTGTGTGTTACCACATGATAACGCA
Source organism: Schistocerca gregaria (assembly GCF_023897955.1). Taxonomy (NCBI): domain Eukaryota; kingdom Metazoa; phylum Arthropoda; class Insecta; order Orthoptera; family Acrididae; genus Schistocerca; species Schistocerca gregaria. The sequence continues at coordinate 512,195,602 of NC_064921.1, read as the reverse complement.
AATACCTAAAGTAAGGTTACATAAGGGACTGAGTTCGGTGGTGGCATTCAAGACTGGTCCACAGTACGTAGCTAAAGTTCACAAATCACCATAAAGATTACATAGTAACATATAAACGAAATTATTTATGTCAATGTTACACAGTATTCTGGGTAGGAAAACATTAGTAAAACATTGTATGCACATAAGGCATGAATTGAGAATAAAAACCATAGCATTATGGTATATATATTTATCAAAATACAGTTGCAAACCCCCCCCCCCCTCCCCAAGAATCATGAACCTTGCCGTTGGTGGTGAGGCTTGCGTGCCTCAGCGATACAGACAGCCGTAACGTAGGTGCAACCACAATGGAGGGGTATCTGTTGAGAGGCCAGACAAACGTGTGGTTCCTGAAGAGGGGCAGCACCCTTTTCAGTAGTTGCAGGGGCAACAGTCTGGATGATTGACTGATCTGGCCCAGTAACACTAACCAAAACGGCCTTGCTGTGCTGGTACTGCAAACAGCAAGGGGAAACTACAGCCACAATTTTTCGCGAGGGCATGCAGCTTTACTGTATGGTTAAATGTTGATGGCGTCCTCTTGGGTAAAATATTCCAGAGGTAAAATAGTCCCCCATTCGGATCTCCGCGCGGTGACTACTCAGGAGGACGTCGTTATCAGGAGAAAGAAAACTGGCGTTCTACAGATCGGAGCGTGGAATGTCAGATCCCTTAATCGAACAGGTATGTTATAAAATTTAAAATGGGAAATGGATAGGTTAAAGTTATATATCGTCGGAATTAGTGAAGTTCAGTGGTAGGAGGAACAAGACTTTTGGTCGGGCGAATACAGGGCTATAAATACAAAATCACATAGGGGTATTGCAGGAGTCAGTTTAATAATGAACAAAAAAATAGGAGTGCGAGTAAGCTACTACAAATAGCATAGTGATTATGGCCAAGATAGACACGAAGCCCACACCTAGTACAGTAGTACAAGATTATATGCCAACTAGCTCTGCAGATGACGAAGAAATTGAAGAAATGTATGAGGAAATGAAAGAAGTTATTCAGATAGTGAAGGGAGACGAAAATTTAATAGACATGGGTAACTGGAATTCGAGAGTAGGAAAAGTGAGAGAAGGAAACACAGTAGATGAATATGGATTGGGGCTAAGAAATGAAAGAGGAAGCTGCCTGGTAGAATTTTGCACAGAGCAAAATTTAATCATAGTTAACACTTGGTTCAAGAATCATAAAAGAAGGTTGTATACATGGATGAAGCCTGGAGATACTACCAGGTTTTAGATAGATTATATAATGGTAAGACAGAGATTTAGGAACCAAGTTTTAAATTGTAAGACATTTCCAGGGGCAGATGTGGACTCTGACCACAATCTATTGGTTATTAACTGTAGATCATAATTGAAGAAACTGCAAAACGCTGCCAATTTAAGGAGATGGGACCTGGATAAACTGACTAAACCAGAGGTTGTAGAGAGTTTCAGGGAGAGCATCAGGGAACAATTGACAGGAATAGGGGAAAGAAATACAGTAGAAGAAGAATGGGTAGCTTTGAGAGATGAAGTAGTGAAGGGAGCAGAGGATCAAGTAGGTAAATAGAGGAGGGCTAGTAGAAATCCTTGGGTAACAGAAGAAATATTGAATTTAATTGATGAAAGGAGAAAATATAAAAATGCAGGAAATGAAGCAGACAAAAAGGAATACAAATGTCTCAAAAATGAGATTGACAGAAAGTGCAAAATGGCTAAGCAGGGATGGCTAGAGGACAAATGCAAGGAAGTAGAGGCTTATCCCACTAGGGGTAAGATAGATACTGCCTACAGGAAAATTAAAGAGACCTTTGGAGAAAAGAGAATCACTTGTATGAATATCAAGAGCTCAGATGGAAACCCAGTTCTAAGCAAAGAAGGGAAAGCAGAAAGGTGGAAGGAGTACATAGAGGGTCTATACAAGGGCGATGTATTTGATGACAATATTAAGGAAATGGAAGAGGATGTAGATGAAGATGAAATGGGAGATACGATACTGCGTGAAGAGTTTGACAGAGCACTGAAAGACCTGAGTCGAAACAAGGCCCCCGGAGTAGACAACATTCCATTAGAACTACTGACGGCCTTGAGAGAGCCAGTCCTGAGAAAACTCTACCATCTGGTGAGCGAGATGTATGAGACAGGCGAAATACCCTCAGACTTCAAGAAGAATATAATAATTCCAATCCCAAAGAAAGCAGGTGCTGACAGATGTGAAAAATACCGAACTATCAGTTTAATAAGTCAGAGATGCAAAATACTAATGCGAATTCTTTACACACGAATGGAAAAACTGGTAGAAGCCGACCTCGGGGATGATCAGTTTGGATTCCGTAGAAATATTGGAACACGTGAGGCAATACTGACCTTACGACTTACCTTAGAAGTTAGATTAAGGAAAGGCAAACCTAAGTTTCTAGCACTCGTAGACTTAGAGAAAGCTTTTGACAATGTTGACTGGAGTACTCTCTTTCAAATTCTGAATTTGGCAGGGGTAAAATGCAGGGAGCGAAAGGCTATTTGAAATTTGTACAGAAACCAGATGGCAGTTATAAGAGTCGAGGGGCATGAAAGGGAAGCAGTGGTTGGGAAGGGAGTGAGACAGAGTTGTAGCCTCTCCCCAATGTTATTCAATCTGTATATTGAGCAAGCAATAAAGGAAACAAAATAAAAATTCGGAGTAGGAACTAAAATCCATGGAGAAGAAATAAAAACTTCGAGGTTCGCCGATGACATTGTAATTCTGTCAGAGACAGCAAAGGACCTGGAAGCGTAGTTGAACGCAGTGGACAGTGTCTTGAAAGGAGGATATCAGATGAACACCAACAAAAGCAAAACGAGGATAATGGAATGTAGTCGAATTAAGTCGGGTGATTCTGAGTGAACTAGATTAGGAAATGAAACAATTAAAGTAGTAGATGAGTTTTGCTATTTAGGGAGCAAAATAACTGATGATGGTCGAAGTAGAGAGGATATAAAATGTAGGCTGGCAATGGCAAGGAAAGCGTTTCTGAAGAAGAGAAATTTGTTAACATCGAGTTTAGATTTAAGTGTCAGGAAATCGTTTCTGAAAATATTTGTATGGAGTGTAACCATGTATGGAAGTGAAACACGGACGATAAATTAATTGGACAAGAAGAGAATAGAAGCTTTCGAAAGGTGGTGCTACAGAAGAATGCTGAAGATCAGATGGGTAGATTATATAACTATCGAAGAGGTATTGAATAGGACTTTGGAGAAGATAAGTTTGTGGCACAACTTGACTGGAAGAAGGGATCGGTTGGTAGGACATGTTCTGAGGCATCAATGGATCACCAATGTAGCATTGGAGGGCAGTGTGGAGGGTAAAACCGTAGAGGGAGACAAGAGATGAAGACACTTAGCAGATTCAGAAGGATGTAGGTTGCAGTAGGTACTGGGAGATGAAGTAGCTTGCTCAGGATAGAGCTGCATCAAACCAGTCTCAGGACGGAAGACCACAACAACAATAACACAGTTACAAAACTAAAAGTTTCCTTGAAGTTGTTTTACTTACAGTGTACGTTAATCACAATACAGATATCTACCTCCTACAAAAATTTCTAGCTCGATCAACTATTCAGAAGGAAAGTGGACGGGGAAAGAGCATAAAGGTATATGCATAAAATTATTGTTGTACCTGTCAAAACAAATTAACTGCATTACACCCTCAGTCGTCAGTTCGTCACATAATATCATGAACGTGAAAATGTGGCAACATATGCTTATCCTATGCACTTGTCAGGTAATCATTATCATCTAAAAAAGTGCTTAGCATGCCCCAGTGCGTAATACAAGCAGATCATCACGTAATCAGTCTCTAACCTCATTGCATACACTCTGAAATGTTAAAACACGTGTCCTAAAATATATAATTCATAAATCCACAAAATCGTCAGTTTCATTTTGTCCTCTAATAATCACAATAAACTGACAATTGGCTCCGTCTCATACTGCATATTGCTAAAAAGGAGCTCATACGATGTTGTACTCATAGTTCTTACTCAGTATTATTATGTTGAGTGCTCTATGCTGAAAATAAGAAACCTCCGATTAGTAACAAAAGATGTTAAACCCAACCAAAAATTCTCTACCCGTTTCACAGATGCCTACTGTACATTATTTGCTACATATCGTTCAAATATTGCATAATTCGCTATGTCAGGCTGTAAGAAAAATTCCATTACTTTACGCAGTAGCCGATATTACCATCCAGCACACACGGTTTTATGGCGTTACGCATTTCTACTCGACTAAAAGTTGCTGCTTCTTTTTTACAATGTACTTTTGCTAGAATCTTTGAGTAACACATGCCACTAGAAAGTTTTATTATTAACGACATGGTAATTTATATTTGCAGCAGTGAAGTACATTATATTAACAAAAATGCGTAAAGAAAGAGATATACAAAGAAATACTCAACCTTTCTATCTTATGTAAGGGAAAGTAAAAATTACGGTCTACCCATACACAGGATAAAATGGCCATGACTTAGTTTCTTCTTATTTACAACAATGTTCTCATCAGTGTGAAAATCGCGTGTATTACAACATGACTATGCAAGCAAATGTGCACTGACAGACAATATAAATAATGCCGCAATAATTACTCTACGAAATGTTTTACGTTGGAAAAGTGGTGTAGGCCAGGAGACAGTGTTACGAATTCAGTCGCATTCGTGTGAACTATTCGCCGAACACGGAGTGGTCGACTGTAGATTACGAATTCTTGAAACTTGTTCTTTGATTTGCATGAGTACTGGTGAGAGCGGACTAAAACCTTTCCACCTACTTTGAATTCTTTATCGTTGCGTCTCCTCTTCTGTAGCCGTTTCCTCTTCTCTGTTGCCTGTTTTTTGTTGGTAAGGGCTATTTCAATGACTTCATCATGTCTTAAGCACTGTGACTTTGGAGACTTTACAGTTTCTCTGGTTTAGTCAAGAAGTTGTTCATTTTTCAGCACCAAATGTAGAAAGAGAGAAGTGGAATCATAAGCTAAAGAATTCATGGTATTCTGAAAGATTTGAATATACCTATTCCATTCTAAGTGCTTTTTGTTACAGTATGGGCTGCTTAATTTTCCTTTTTCTTTTGTGTTTCTTTCAAATGTGTTGTAAAACACAGGGTGCTCTTAGCAAAAATAACACCGTTTTCCTCTGTATCCTGAAATACAGTCAGTCACGATGCACTAAACGCGCGAGAAGTTCAGATGAGAAAGTAAAGGTACATTTAGTAAAGGTTGTTTCAATTTATCAAATTCCTTTTGTGTTTGTTCGTTCCGAAACCAGTATGAATTTTTACCATTTAACTGACAAAATCTTTCAGTGTCCGGAGCTGTACGGGAAATGAAAATTGGTGTAATGTCTCTATTTTTCTTTGTACATATGCAAAGAGTCTAACGAAATTGAGGTCCATTGTCAGAGATAGCTCTGTGGACATGTCCAGTTTCTCTTAAGAATCTTTGGTAAATGCTGCAGAAACACTTGTCGCAGTCCCTTTACGAAGTGGTGTAAAAGAGATAAATTTTGATGTGAGTTCAACTGCCACAAAAATATGCGAGAAACCTTATCTACACGTTGTAACGGGCCTATACGAATCTATGACTGCTAACGACGTAATTTAACTGGAATGATGGGAAACAGGTGAGCAATGGCAAGAAAAGCGTTTCTGAAGAAGATAAATTTGTTAACATCGAGTATAGATTTAAGTGTCAGGAAGTCTTTTCTCAATGTATTTGTATGGAGTGTAACCATGTATAGATGTGAAACGTGGACGATAAATAGTTCTACAAGAAGAGAATAGAAACTTTCGAAATGTAGTGCTAGAGAATAATGCTGTAGATCAGATTGGTAGATCGAATGACTAATGAGGAGGTACTAAATAGAATTAGGGAGAAGAGGAATTTGTGGCACAAATTGTCTAGAAAAAGGGATCGATTTGCAGGACATATTCTGAGGCATCAAGATATAACCAATTTAATATTGAAGGGTAGCGTCGAGGGTTAGATTCGTAGACGAAGACCAAGAAATGAATACACTAAGCAGATTAAGAAAGATGTAGGGTGCAGTAGTTAATTGAAAATGAAGAAGGTTGCACAGGATAGAGCAGCATGGAGAGCTGCGTCAAACCAGTCTCCAACAAGAACAAGAACCATAGTTCCTGACCAGTATGGTGCAAGGAATGCATTTTATAATTCCGGTAAAGAAAAGCATTGTCTTGCTGCGTGTTACATACACATAGCTGGTTCACCTTCCAAAAAACTGTAAATAATTTCTAACTTGTGTGTCACTGGCCATGCTAGTGGTAAAGAAAAGCTAAACTGTTGGATCCACTCTGGGGAACTAAAATCATTGATACCATTGCGAAAAATTTTAAAAATTTCTGACTGATGCAAAATGTTTGTACTCAAATCCGTCGTGTCTTTTTAAGTCATTAAAGTTCTTTCGGTTCAAATACGTGCGTGAAATTTTTTTGGAAACTTGTGGTAAGTTCCTATGGGACCAAACTGATTAGTTCATTGGTCCCTGGGCTTACGCACTACTTAAACCAACTTACGCTAACAATAACATACATACTCATGCCCAAGGGAGGACTCGAACCTCCGAAGCAAGGCGCCTAAGACAGCACGGCTAGCCCGCGCGGCAATACGTGAGTGAATTTTCCCGTTCATTTCCAAAGTCCCTTTCACATCTAAGTCAGCAAAAATGTTGTTCTTACACGAAATATTTTTCTCGCTCCTTATAGCTCTCACTAAAATCACGTGTATCTTGTTCTTGCGTCAAATGTTTTTCAGTGTCAGCAAGATGTGTGTGTATCCTATTGATTTCTTGTTTGTGCTGTTTGTTTACCTTCTTCCGTCCTTCTTTAAAAGGCTCTAAGGATTCAGAAGATTGAAATTCTTCGGTGTATTTAAATTGTATTGATGTGTGTCTACTAACTGATCGTCTATATTCACTTCATTTCCTCAACTTCGTTTGCAAATTCGTCGATCTGCGCTTTCAATGCTTCAAATTGTTCTTTTGCTCTGATATCAGCTTTATTTGCTTCTGTTTCCGAATACTGTATCTGTTCTGAATGCTTTCGTGATCTGCATTACGGTTTTGCGACTGAGACGCATGGAACTACTTTAATAGGTTTTTCAATAATTGAAGCTTTCTCTTTTCGGTATCTATCCGCAATGTATTTAAATTTTGTGTCAATCTCAGCCACACTCTGAGAAAAATGACGTTGTAGCTGTGCCTTTGTCTCGTATAGATTTTGCTTAGTTCTGTGTTCACGCCTGTTGTTACATTCTTTACAATAGATTCATGGTTTTTTTGTTTTGTTTCAAGTATTTTGTTGTTTTCTTGTAATTGTGTTTCAGGTATTTTGTTTATTCTGCTTCAAGGTGACTTGATATTTACTAGTTTCTCGTTACTGTCTTTTGATAAGTGCAGAAGCATAAGTGAAAGTTCGTTTTTCTGCGAAGAACATGTGCTAACTGTAGTGTGATGAACTGATTGTTCCTCTGTGTTTTCATTCACTGCTGTGTTTTCCGAAAACTTTTGAGTCGTCTGTGTGGTGATACAGTCACTGCGCGGAATCTTAACACTTTTAATCTTCTCAAACACTATTGTGTCTGAATTAGTCTCTGTGGCATTAATAAGCGACTCACCAGAACTTAAGATATTGTTATCGCTTGAATTTTGCATGCTGACTTTCTGAAAATGACTGCTACGCGACTTGCTATTTACTATGGTGCGTGGCATGGTAATTACAATAGCAAAGAAAAATATTCAAAATAAATAAAAAGATTTCAGACATTGTTCCAATGAGCTGTAATAAAACACAAATAGTTAGCAAATACCACAGCAACAAAACAAAACTACAAGTAAATACCAATCGTGAGCAATGTGATTTATCTGACGTCTTGAAGAAAAAAAAAATTCGAAAATTTCCCCGACGCCCGAATCTAGAAAGAATGTCGCCAAGTTTTCCTCTTTTGAACGTTGCGTGCACCATATCTTAAAACTGATAGCTTACAAAAGAAATCTACGTAACTGCGAGAATTCTATGAAAATCAGTCCTGTCTGAAACTTAGTATTATCACAAAATCTGACCACAAACTTTGAGGAAACAATGATGACGTTGAAACTGAGTTGCATTGCGGTTTAATTAAAGAAAGAACCCGTTTTTTAACACTATTTGGCTTACCTGGGTCACACTGGATAACGCTGTACAAACTGCTCTCGTAGCTACAGCGCGTCTCGATAACAGAGCTGCAAACTCTAACTACTGAGATACGTAAAGGTGCAACGCGTTCTCTGAAAACATTGCTATCGTTCTTATTGACAATGGTTTTAAATAAATAAAAAATGAATTGATTCTCGTTATATGAACTTAATAGCAGTCTCATATCATTTTACTTAATAACATTTAATGAAACTTCAATAAAAGTCAAGCTTTCACTGGAATCACATAATTATAATCCAAAAATTACAAAAACAAAATTTCACATGTATTATCTTCCCTTAGACAAAATTCCAAAATTTATTTCTTAAATCCGTTCCTCTCACAATGATTGATAAATCCTAACAAAGAAGAGAAGCAGAAAGATTCCTGATCCGGATGTCTGACGAATCAAGAATGCTACATTACCAAACCGTTGTCGCAATTGAAATAAACTTAATCATTATCTGTAATCCATTCTCCACAAAGAGTATAACGGTCCCAACGTAAAAATCAATTCTTTTTCTCTCCATAATAAATCTTCGATTAATCCATAATATAATTCTCAGTAATCTCCATTGTTTGCTGGTTACCGTTACTAATCCACAACTCGACAGTTCACATTTAACACCACAGCTCAGTTATCTATCTACTCTCATCTCCGCGTGAGGTGCACATCTCTGCAGAGCAAAGGTCACCTCTAACTCCTGTGTGTGTGTAAATTTTCAAAAATTTTCATGTACTAATGGAGAAGGAGAATTTCGTACGCATTTTTGTGGCGACGAAAACGCTGTAGTTGTTTCTTCAGTTTCCTGACGATACCACAATAACCCTCCCCCCATGAACCACGGACCTTGCCGTTGGTGGGGAGGCTTGCGTGCCTCAGCGATACAGATGGCCGTACCGTAGGTGCAACCACAACGGAGGGGTATCTGTTGAGAGGCCAGACAAACGTGTGGTTCCTGAAGAGGGGCAGCAGCCTTTTCAGTAGTTGCAGTGGTAACAGTCTGGATGATGGACTGATCTGGCCTTCCAACATTAACCAAAACGGCCTTGCTGTGCTGGTACTGCGAACGGCTGAAAGCAAGGGGAAACTACAGCCGTAATTTTTCCCGAGGACATGCAGCTTTACTGTATGATTAAATGATGATGGCATCCTCTTGGGTAAAATATTCCGGAGGTAAAATAGTCCCCCATTCGGATCTCCGGGCGGGGACTACTCAGGAGGATGTCGTTATCAGGAGAAAGAAAACTGGCGTTCTACGGATCGGAGCGTGGAATGTCAGATCCCTTAATCGGGCAGGTAGGTTAGAAAATTTAAAAAGGGAAATGGATAGGTTGAAGTTGGATATAGTGGGAATTAGTGAAGTTCGGTGGCAGGAGGAACAGGACTTCTGGTCAGGTGACTGCAGGGTTATAAACACAAGATCAAATAGGGGTAATGCAGGAGTAGGTTTAACAATGAATAGGAAAATACGAATGCGGGTAAGCTACTACAAACAGCATAGTGAACGCATTGTTGTGGCCAAGATAGATACGAAGCCCACACCTACTACAGTAGTACAAGTTTATATGCCAACTAGCTCTGCAGATGATAAAGAAATTGAAGAAATGTACGATGAAATAAAAGAAATTATTCAGATAGTGAAGGGAGACGAAAATTTAATAGTAATGGGTGACTGGAATTCGAGTGTAGGAAAAGGGAGAGAAGGAAACATAGTAGGTGAGTATGGATTGGGGCTAAGAAATGGAAGAGGTAGCCGCCTAGTAGAATTTTGCACAGAGCATAACTTAATCATAGCTAACACTTGGTTTAAGAATCATGAAAGAAGGTTGTATACGTGGAAGAACCCTGGAGATACTAAAAGGTATCAGATAGATTATATAATGGTAAGACAGAGATTTAGGAACCAGGTTTTAAGTTGTAAGACATTTCCAGGGGCAGATGTGGACTCTGACCACAATCTATTGGTTATGACCTGTAGATAAAAACTGAAGAAACTGCAAAAATGTGGGAAATTAAGGAGATGGGACCTGGATAAACTGAAAGAACCAGAGGTTGCACAGAGTTTCAGGGAGAGCATAAGGGAACAATTGACAGGAATAGGGGAAAGAAATACAGTAGAAGAAGAATGGGTAGCTCTGAGGGATGAATTAGTGAAGGCAGCAGAGGATAAAATAGGTACAAAGACGAGGGCTAATAGAAATCCTTGGGTAACAGAAGAAATATTGAATTTAATTGATGAAAGGAGAAAATATAAAAATGCAGTAAATGAAGCTGGCAAAAAGGAATACAAACGTCTCAAAAATGAGATCGACAGGAAGTGCAAAATGGCTAAACAGGGATGGCTAGAGGACAAATGTAAGGATGTAGAAGCTTATCTCACTAGGGGTAAGATAGATACTGCCTACAGGAAAATTAAACAGACCTTTGGAGAGAAGATAACCATGTGTATGAATATCAAGAGCTCAGATGGCAGCCCAGTTCTAAGCAAAGAAGGGAAGGCAGAAAGGTGGAAGGAGTATATAGAAGGTTTATACAAGGGCGATGTACTTGAGGACAATATTATGGAAATGGAAGAAGATGTAGATGAAGACGAAATGGGAGATACGATACTGCGTGAAGAGTTTGACAGAGCACTGAAAGACCTGAGTCGAAACAAGGCCCCCGGAGTAGACAACATTCCATTAGAACTACTGACGGCCTTGGGAGAACCAGTCCTGACAAAACTCTACCAGCTGGTGAGCAAGATGTATGAGACAGGCGAAATACCCTCAGACTTCAAGAAGAATATAATAATTCCAATTCCAAAGAAAGCAGGTGCTGACAGATGTGAAAATTACCGAACTATCAGTTTAATAAGCCACGGCTCCAAAATACTAACGCGAATTCTTTACAGACGAATGGAAAAACTAATAGATGCAGACCTCGGGGAGGATCAGTTTGGATTCCGTAGAAATGTTGGAACACGTGAGGCAATACTGACCTTACGACTTATCTAAGAAGAAAGATTAAGAAAAGGCAAACCTACGTTTCTAGCATTTGTAGACTTCGAGAAAGCTTTTGACAATGTTGACTGGAATACTCTTTTTCAAATTCTGAAGGTGGCAGGGGTAAAATACAGGGAGCGAAAGGCTATTTACAATTTGTATAGAAACCAGATAGCAGTCATAAGAGTCGAGGGGCATGAAAGGGAAGCAGTGGTTGGGAAAGGAGTGAGACAGGGTTGTAGCCTCTCCCCGATGTTATTCAATCTGTATATTGAGCAAGCAGTAAAGGAAACAAAAGAAAAATTTGGAGTAGGTATTAAAATTCATGGAGACGAAGTAAAAACTTTGAGGTTCGCCGATGACATTGTAATTCTGTCAGAGACGGCAAAGGACTTGGAAGAGCAGTTGAACGGAATGGATAGCGTCTTGAAAGGAGGATATAAGATGAACATTAACAAAAGCAAAACAAGGATAATGGAATGTAGTCAAATTAAATCGGGTGATGCTGAGGGAATTAGATTAGGAAATGAGACACTTGAAGTAGTAAAGGAGTTTTGCTATTTAGGAAGTAAAATAACTGATGATGGTCGAAGTAGAGAGGATATAAAATGTAGACTGGCAATGGCAAGGAAAGCGTTTCTGAAGAAGAGAAATTTGTTAACATCGAATATAGATTTATGTATCAGGAAGTCGTTTCTGAAAATATTTGTTTGGAGTGTAGCCATGTATGGAAGTGAAACATGGACGATAACTAGTTTGGACAAGAAGAGAATAGAAGCTTTCGAAATGTGGTGCTACAGAAGAATACTGAAGATAAGATGGATAGATCACGTAACTAATGAGGAGGTATTGAATAGGATTGGGGAGAAGAGAAGTTTGTGGCACAAAGTGACTAGAAGAAGGGATCGGTTGGTAGGACATGTTTTGAAGCATCAAGGGATCACAAATTTAGCATTGGAGGGCAGCGTGGAGGGTAAAAATCGTAGAGGGAGACCGAGAGATGAGTACACTAAGCAGATTCAGAAGGATGTAGGTTGCAGTAGGTACTGGGAGATGAAGCAGCTTGCACAGGATAGAGTAGAATGGAGAGCTGCATCAAACCAGTCTCAGGACTGAAGACAACAACAACAACAACCACAATAACTTCACATTTGATCGTTGAAACATCAAACTGAGTAACCCCTTCAGAGTCCCAAAAGACAGTCGCCATGAGCTTTCCAGCTGAGGGTGCGGCTTTTAACTTTTGCTTCGTGGGAGAGCTTGTGTGTCGCCATTCAATGTATTGCCGTTTTGTTTCCAGTTCTAAGTGGTGAATACATGTTTTATTGCCTGTGACGATGTTAGAGAAAAAATTGTCATAATTTGTCTCCCTCGTAAAGCGCAAGCAATTCCACACAACGGGCACGCACCTTCGAGTACTACAGCTGGTGGACGAGTCTATCAGCACTACAAAAACAGACGTCCACTTGTGCAGCGAGGTTTTTGACTGCGATCAGTCGACCACTTCGAATGTGAGTGTCCAGTCATTGTAGGATGCAGAGCTGTGTGTGAACTTGGGGGCGGGAGATCGGACCTCGTCGCGATGATGAGAGCTATAGTGTTGACTGACAGCTCTACACATACATTCTGTAAGTGCCTCTGAGTATCTGCAACGCTCTGGTGCCGGCCGGAGTGGCCGAGCGGTTCTAGGCGCTACAGTCTGGAACCGCGCGTCCGCTACGGTCGCAGGTTCGAGTCCTGCCTCGGGCATGGATGTGTGTTCAAGCTTAACAAACAACAAAATAGAGAATTGACTGTATCGTTCTGATTGTTGTGTCCTCTCCAGTGAACACAACCGGAACTGGCGGACTGAAAGTTTCCGATTGGTGCCACCGGCGGCGCTTCGAGGTTTGCCGCCATACACGAAATCCGCGCAATCATCAACTTCCCCGTCGCCGCCAATGTGATGGACTTCTGCGTTCTGACAAACGGCGGCAACGAGCGGTTAATGTTAGGCGCTTGCGTACGACCATTCTAGTAGAGTTCCAGGGTTGCAGTTCGTTGCTACAGTTTGCAGTGGATATCGGCTTGCAAGACTTACTCTACAAGTGTAGTCGCCTTCAGCCTTCGCACGGGGACAAATGTTTTCTACGGTGACTGGTAGCGTGGCGTCGAGGACGGACACAGCGTTGTTGACATTACATTCAGTATCACGCACCTTGACAGGCCACTGCTTGGTTGTTATGTGTCCGCAAACACATCCAATGATTTGCTGTACAACTTAAGTATCGCCGCGCAATAAAGTGTATATTTGTGCACCTAAACCCAATACAAAGTGTGCGAGCGGTTCTAGCGAGATGACCTGAACACATCACTGATCCCCACAGAACGACAAAAATATTCTTTTACACATTGTGGAAACCCATCTTCAGCTTACATATTCCTCAGACCTAGAATATCTTCCAGAAACCATCTAACATTTGACCTTATGAAAAATCAACACTGCATTCACTGACTGGCTTCTAAATCAGTATCTAACAATGCAGTTTACGTTATCCCCGCCCTGTTAATTACGCTTCTCTACTTTGTGCTGTCTCCTGTTAAGGACTTCTGCTGCTATTACATATATGATAACGTCCATAAACATTTCCATTGATGCCATGGAAAGCCCGCTGAAACTTAGACCAGTTTCGAAAGACTATTCCAGTGCTAGTTTTTCCTCATGCTCTCTATATCCTTTTCGATCACAGTTTTCTCATTTCTCTTATCCTTTTTATTCAGTGACAGTTAAGTGTCGCATCAGTTAAGTCACGTGAAACGCATGCACGATGAATCAGATTATAATTCATGTCCAGTTATACTGATTCACATTATTCCACAGTTCGGCTAAGTAACGCAAGGTGAATGTCAGAGTGATCACTGCAGTTACATCAACTATTTTGTAAATTGTCTCAACTTGACTGGTGTTCTGTCTCGAATTACCTCGCTATCAACCAGATATTAAACTGTAACCTTCTCTTCCCTTCCTGGTTCTTGATGATACGAGCAATAAAGCTCATTTTCTATAGCTAATATATCACAACGGCAGTGCCCCACAATAACATGTATTTCAACCATAAAAGAACCTTTGTTAGTTTTTTTCATTTGTCTTCCTTTCAGCGGATAGACTATCTTTCCGTCTTAGTCTCTTTTCTGGTTTGCTGAGTTTGTAAACATTTCGTTGGTGTTTGACCATACATAAACAAATACAAAAACATAATACACAGCACGAAAGTCATTCAAAGACTTTTTGTTGTTGTGTGTTTAGGGCGCTGAACATCGTGATCATCAGCGCCCGAAAGACGTATTATTAATGTACAACTTTTTCACGCACATATCGTCGAACTAGCTCTCGACGCCATCTATCGACAAAAAACTTAATAAAATAAACGTTCATTGTGTATGATCGTTCATAGCGCTTAACCCTAACTTAAAACAGAGCGATAATCGCGTATACTTCAGCAGTCATCAAGGCAAGAGACTCTGGCTTATCAATGGAACATATTTCATTTCCCTTCCATAAAGTGTATCATAATCCAGAGATGACATTTATCCGTACACTATGAAAGGAATACGTGTTTAGTTCTCAGTTATACACAGGATTCTTCAACACGCAGTTCAGAAATTGTGTTTGGCTGTCGTTATGGTTGTGCGTCATGTTTGTCTACAGCCAGTATAAACAAACAGGGTAAATTCGCGACTCAGTTATTTTCTGGAAATAAAAAATCACATGACAGTTTTGCACAAAACGAGATCACCACCACAAGCAGCCTCAAAAATGGAGAACTTGCTGTCCAGACTAATCTGTACACAGCATCTACTTACTGCTTCCCATGTGTCTGCTAGGCATCCGTCAGAATGTTTACATGACCGGCATTTTCCAGATTCTGCCTCTAGTGTTACATAACACAACTAGACCTCTTAAATCATGATACTGGCACAACTCAACGAACTAATGATGTTCTAACGAACGAAACCGGTCGTAACACAGTAAATATGCACGGACATAGCTATGATACTTCTCATTAATCATTAACATTAATAAGTCTAAACAATAAGATTTTTGCATAGGCACCATCCATAGTTCCAGAAGACACATTGTAGTTAATCCTCTCTAAGAGGCAACACATGTTTAAAGTAATGTGTGAAGATGTACAATATATATTTGAGTGTACATTACGGTGCAAAAAATCTGAATCTTAACCAGAAAAAAACTCTTATTAAATTAAAACAAGTCCAGTGAAAATGAGATTACTGCATTGAATCATGCCTAGAACGAAACTAAAGAGAAAACACTGTTCTTTGTTTAATCATTTCTCCTAGTCCCAGATGTTACAATGAACTTATTGAAATTTACTCACATTTTTGTGTTCCATTTTTCCAACTTTTCATCTTGGATATGAGAATCATAAAGTGAACTTCTTGTTGTATAGGTCACTGGCTTTTCTCATAGCTTAAACACTATATTGTTCGCAGCAGTTCATACAGGTTGTTTGGGGTACAGTTACAGATATTGTGATAATTGGTACCTTAATGTGTACCCATTTCAGTGTGTTAGCTCTTTTTTATGTAACTGTCTTCCTGCAAGCACATCAGCCGGCCGCGGTGGTCTTGCGGTTCTAGGCGCGCAGTCCGGAACTGTGCGACTGCTACGGTCGCAGGTTCGAGTCCTGCCTCGGGCAAGGATGTGTGTGATGTCCTTAGGTTAGTTAGGTTTAAGTAGTTCTAAGCCATTTTGCAAGCACATCACATAATTTATTACGTGATGTTTTCTGTACAATCTTAACTGTGCTGTGAAGTGGACTATGCCTGTCAGTGTAGGCTGTCCGTTTCGCATCCACTCATCCACACTTCACTACCTGGCCTGCTGCTCAGGGAAAATAAACATTAGTGGCTTGCTTGTGCCTCGTTTACTTGTAGGTTCTAACCAACGTAGAAACATACCATTCGTAATAACTATTATTATAATTCTGCAAAGGAAGTAAATATTAATGTAATGCTGTTCAGTACACTGGCCTCAGTCATTAATAGAAGTATCTGTATCCTGCATAGTCTCAGAGAGTTGATTGTTGAGGTTCAGTTGTCATCAACCCAAATGCTGGTTTGAACACTGCTGTGTATTTTTATGTTCCTATTGGACGTGGTATGCCCTTACCTTTCCCCTAAGTTTGATCTGAGTACCGAGTTACAGAGGATCCTAGTTTACCATGGATTCCAAACCACAGAACGACTTCGCGTTTTTTAAATACACAATTAATTACCAAAAGTGAAAGAAGCAGTAAGCGAAAGGAAGAAATATCCTACAAGTAACGACTGAGCACCAGACATTTAGAACTGCACTCTGACATTAAGCCCACTCAGTCACCAAACCACAGAGCTTGATTGTTTGAATTATGGATGTAATTAAAGTAGAGGAGGATGCTGCTACTGGTCTTTGCACACATTTCTAGTGCCTCAAGCAGACAGAGAGAAAACCTTCATCAGTACCAAGAGGTCCGCGCTTGTGGTCTTGCGGTAGCGTTCTCGCTCCCCGCGCTCGTGGTCCCGGATTAGATTCCCAGCGGCGTCAGAGAGTTTCTCTGCCTCGAGATGACTGGGTGTTGTGTGCCTTTCATCATAATTTCATCCTCATTCACTCGCTAGTCGCCGTAGTGGCGTGAAAGAACTTGTGGAGCGCTGGCCGAACCGCCCCGCGAGGGGTCTCCCTGCCACCAATGCCATACGCTCAATATTATTAGCACCAAGAGTGTGCCACATTTGATGGCAGACCTGGACATTGACTGCTTTGGGATAGGATGATCTGTTCGTTCCCCTGTGAATTACTCTACCTATTGGTCCCTAAATCCCATTCATCTCACTTAGGCTGTTAGGTTACAGCGTATTGCAGACTAGCTGCTGCACGAACTCCCCCATTGTGGAAAACCCTGAACTTCAGACACAAAGACAGTGTGGTCAGACACAACATCCGCCTCCCCCCAAGCATTTTACTGGATTGCCAGACATGATTAAGATAGCGCCAGCGTGAGTGATACCTTAACTATTCACATCTCCACGAGTGAAATTGCGGAAAAGCAAGACATTATAGACAAGTTGTCAAAATCTCTTATTGTGTGAGATTGGATATGCGAAGTGTCAACAGCAGTAATAGTGGCGTGCAGCCAGTGTACTTAATATTTGAGGAATTATTATACTTTTTTGTACTGAAACTGTAGTATGAAACTGTTCACTCACATATACATCTATTTATTTACTCTAAATTCACACTTAAATGTTTCGCAGACAGTTAACACAGCAATTTCATAGTATTTCTCGAGAATCTCACTCTCGAATATCAGACAGGGAAAAATGAACACACAAAGCTTTCTGTGCCAACGCCAATTTCTCTCATTTTATGAAGATGGTAATTTAGTCCTTTTATAGGTGGGAGTCAACGAAATCTTTTGACGTTCAAAGAAGAAAGTTAGCACTACTAATTTCGGGAAAAGATTTCAGCACAGCAAAAAGTGCCCTTGCATTGTACAACAAAATACAAATTCGCGAAAACTCAATAAATAATGGGAAGTTTTCAAACAAACCATAGTTGGAAGTCGACCTCCAAGCCAGCTAAGGTGTACACTTGGAAGCTGTAAATGTACAGGAAAGGAGGCTGGTACTTTGAAGTATTTTCCAGGCATTTTACCTTAAGAATAAGAGTTACTCGAACTCCTCATCAATATGTCTCGCCACAATGATGTGTTATTCTCTTTTTCCTAGGTATAGTTTCAATTCACTACCATTTTTAGATTCGACAACTTGTCGTTCTACCATCATGATTTTTTTCGCTGCTTAAAATCTGCTTTTGATTATACGCTACTGGCCATTAAAACTGCTACACCACGAAGATGATGTGCTACAGACGCGAAATTTAACTGACAAGAAGAAGGTGCTGTGATATGCAAATCATTAGCATTCACACTAGGTTGGCGCCAGTGGCGACACCTACAACGTGCTGACATGAGGAAAGTTTCCAACTGATTTCTCATACACAAACAGCAGTTGACCGGCGTTGCCTGGTAAAACGTTGTTGTGATGCTTCGTGTAAGGAGGGGAAATGCGTAACATCACGTTTCCGACTTTTATAAAGGTCGGATTGTAGCCTATCGCGGTTGCGGTTTATTTGAAACGTCCCCTTAGAAAAATTATACACGACTGTGCTTAAACTGACGCACAATAGTTTTTAGCGCAACGCAATCTGACTTTCAATAATCCCTACAAGAGAATGGCCCTGACTAACATTAACCAATATGTTTCACAAATCACTTACCTCACAAAAATCTTCGTTACTCGAACTACTGCAACACAGCGAGCGCCACTACTGCCAGCTAACTAAAAGATTCAAACTACGGAAGTCACTAACTACTGATAGGCTTAGTTAGCAAATGAAAGATTTTAATACTGATAGGCTTAGTTAGCAAATGAAAGATTTTAATAGAGAACAAACAATGTATTTACCGTTATAGTCATAATATATATATATATATATCAGTTCATGACACCAATTCTTACAAATTTCAAAACTCCGCCATCTCTCTACCCACGTCCACCACTGCTGGCGGCTCACCTCCAACTGCGCAATGCTACGTGCTGTTAGCATCCAGCTGCCGCTGCCCGACACTTCAATGGCAGACAACAATGCAAACTAGCCACAGACTGCGCACAGCACAGCCAGTGATTTTTCATACAGAGCTCTATGTGGCGTTACCAATAAGAAAACCTAAACAGCCTACTTACATAGCCCCCATGCTCCCCACAAAAAATTTTTACAAATTGATTTGGGCAGTGGCCAATAATGATTTGATAAAATTTTTCATAATTACTATAACAAAGATATCAAATGCACACACTTATTGATACAATGTTGGTCAGAAGCTAAAATTTTCTCACAGTCCATAAAGACAGTCCTGATCGTTCATCACAGTAAAACTGCAGTGTTTTTTTAAAGTCTGAGCAATAAAAGAAATTGCACTTGGAAGTAGTGGATTTCTAAGCAGTCTTGAAGAAGTAGTGTTGTCCTTCCAACGAAAGACAGTGCTGACTCTTGACATGCAGACAGGTAATGGGCCACAGCAGAGTCAGTCGACGTTGAAGACTATCGGTATGTAGGTCATCACAGAGCAGACCAACTGTAGTCCTGGTAGAGATTACTATTGGTGGGCCACCAGAGGTGCAGACCCACTGCAGTCCTTGTAGAAATAATGGTATTGGTGGGTCATCAAAGGTGTAGACCCACTGTAGTCCTTGTAGAGATGGCCAGCAGCCATCTGTTTGACTGTGCAGGCGGACAATCACCATTGAAGAGTCTTGCGGATAATATAGCAAGTCCATAACCACCACTTGTGCACTCACAAAAATTGTTTTTGAAATGTCCTTATAACCAGCAATGCTGTTATCCAGTCCCTTACTGAATTATTAACACACGTGCAAACACTATCAGTCCCTACTTCTCACATATTGTCCATATACTATGACCAACAGAAACGTGTGCACTGAAATGTAATTTACAAGTTACTTAATTTGATGGACTGGTGTCAATTACAATTTTATAACATAAGAATACAATAACAAAGGCACAAAATACATCTTTAAAGAACATAACAATACAGACAACATTTGCAGTAGTACAGACTTTACAAAAGAATCGAAATAGCAAATACATCAGTGTTACAAAAATTACGACATAAGTAAATACATAAAAGATCAGAATAACTTTTGAAACATCAACTTCACACATGAGCATTAGAACAAAACAGAATAAATAATGTGTAAACATCTTTACTAAGTAAATAACATGTTATTAATGCAAATTATATTTGAGGATAACAGTATTCCTCATCATAGTGAATGTAGCTTAGTATTAGAAGAGAAAAATTCTATGAACAGTACACAGAGACTGGAAGAAAACAAATACACAAGGGTAAACAAACGCATAGTGGGATAACACAAGAGGAAAGGGCAGGATTTGTTTTCAGTGTAACATTTGGTACTGCAGTCCAACCCAAAACTTCATTCTGTACATCTTTCGTCATATCTCAACATTTATTTCCACCAAAAATATCCTATCCAAGCATGCTTTCTGTATTTTGTTCACATCCTATTTCAAAAATTGTTTTTATCCACTGTACACTACTTTTTTTTTGGCCAAACCATTTTCTTACAGCTTCTCAATGTTCTTTCAATTCATCATAGTTAGTTTCTTATATAATCTACCCCCTCTTAAGCTAACTTAAACCTACTGAGCTCAGATGCTAAACTAAGGGGCGACGCAATGCAGCAGCACAAAACAAATTAAGACAAACGGCAATGACCCAAAACAAATGCAGATTTGCAAAGCAAGCAGCAGTAAATGTAATAACTTATGTCTAAACATGACAAACCCACAAGCAGAAAAAATAGTATACTAAAGACAACAATGCAGATAAGCGAAAGTTATAATCACATCTTAATGTCTACGTAATTAAAGTGGTGCACCACAAAAACTAATGCTACAACAAATTACGAAGTACTTGAAAAGAAAATTATATATACAGTTACTGTTATTAGTCGCTTCTTATTGCTCTTTCCATTCCAATAGCTCCTTTTTCGAAGAATGTGGATCATAAAATAATTATTTAATAGATCTGTTGACAGAAAGTGTTCACATTAGCAAATGCATATAATTTTATTTTATAAAACCAATGCTGCAACACAGCTGGAAACCAGATATCAAATGAAATAAGCAACTATGAAAGGCAAAGCATAAAAATATCAATCAATAGTCATGTGACATTTCATAAGTTAGTACAAATTCTCACAACTCTCGTAGAAAGACGCTTGTCATTATCAGGTGTGAAGAAGTAAATAAGTATCTTTTCCAAGTAATGAGCTTGTCGTTTTTGCGATGCTTTCTACAAAGGAATGTCAATAGCGAGGATAATGCCCTCCCTTTTTTTTCTTGTGCCTCTGAAAGGCACACACTAATGGCTTGTTTCCAGGTGGCTGTCGCCCAGCTGGGTGCCCACGACGCATTACGTGCAGGTGGTCACTTAACTGTCTTACCGAAATATTTACGACACCAGTTTCCGCTACAGTGGCAGTCTCATATAAAAAAATTCACAGGTCAAGAATTTGCGTTACACATCTGTAGAAACAAAATTCTATTAATATAACAGTGTCCAAAAAGTTCTCGTCGGCATTGTAATACATTCAAGCATTTACATACATTTCATAACTCTTAAAGTACGATTCTTGGTTTTCAACAACCTTTTTCACAAACCAGAGTCCCTAACCACTACTCATTATTCCTTACGTTATTCGTCGACACTTCTTCACTATTTCATCATAACAGATACTTAGCATAATCAAATAACTCATACAGCATCAGCTTATTGATCATAAACATACCACAACAGCATAATACACATAGTCATCGTAATAACAACATCATAACACCTCAGTCAAATTCTCAAAATCGTCGTAGCTACCTTCACTAATTTCAAAACCTAAAAAAATTCTCTGCTCATGTCAAAAGTGTCATCTACCTCAAACGTACTTTAAAAATCATGATCCCATACCAAATACATCATTCAAAGCTCTCATAATATCACAATGGTTCCAAAAAAATATGAACTGTTCACAAAGTACAGACAAAATACAATTTCGTAAGTGTGAAGTAATCCAACTGTGTAACTACGTAAACATGTGTCACTGATGTAGAAAAAAATTTTGTTTCTTAGTTAAATAATCAGATAGCTGTGTATTTCTGTGTTAGAGAAATATGGTACCGATGTGTAAAGTTGTATAAGCAAATACCATATTAGCTAGGGCTCCTTGTGCTTGCCAAACACATGGTACACAAAGTAAGATTGTACCCCCTGAGGATTAACGTAATTATATCCTCAGGTGTTACAGATTACAGCAATGGAATGAAATGTATCACAGAAAACCTTTGTATCATTGTACTTCAAATATCATTAAAAATAAATGTTTTAAGTACAACATTAATCACTCAAATACGTGTACTGTAGCGCTAAACTGTGCGTCTTGTTGTAAGATAATCTCTGTGCTGTGGAAGTGTCATAGTTATCGTCCTCCGAAAGCTAAGTTCTGCAGAAGTCAATGTACTTCCCTCATGATAAACAAAAGTGAAATGCTTTGCGTATAGATATCGTAGTTACTACACTTATTGCTGTGATGAAGTAAGTACTGTACTATAACGTATTGCTGTGCTACAAATAGGCTGTCTCATTGTAGCTATACCACAAAGTTACTACTAAAACATGTTTTCCTTTCCAGAAGAATTCAAAAAAACTGTGCAGATATAAAACAGATACACCGCAAAAGCACAATGTAAATTGTGTCACACATTTCTAGCGTCGTGATATAATCGTGTAGCTATCAAAGAAACTAACGCTAAGTCATCTTTAATCTCACAGAAAGTACTTCAAATAAAGAATGTCTTTTCAACTGAACCAAAATGTTGCATTAAAACCTCATTAACAGTATATGTTCTAAGTATGTAAGCCTTATAGTCGTTACGTAATCGTGCAACTAACAAGCAAGAATGTACAAATAACAACACTGTGTCGTCTGTTCACTATAACAATACATTCGTAATTTCTGTTTAAAAATGTTCCCTAGGTTCTAGACTGGATAGTTAACTTCAAAACATTGTTGCATGTTAACAGTTTCTCAGTCTGACAAAGCATACTAGTAATGTAAAGTGAAAATTTTTATAGCAAAGACTAATTTCAAAAGCAGATTATCATTCAATAAACGGTTTTACATGTGAAGTGTGGTGTAAACCTTTACTCTTCCTTAGTACGCAGAATTTCAACCTCAACGCAATTATCATGTGGTATACATCGGTTAAGAATACTGGAGTTTTTCTCAAGGTTAGCGCCTATGTTATTTTTCGCTAAGCCAGCCGGCGCATGTGGCTGCCTGCGGTGCGAGTCATTGTCTGCCTCTTTCTTGGCGTGCGTCGTTATTGGGATTAGGAGACCTAACTTCTACAAATTCACCTTGCCGAGAGGGCCCTGCTCTGTTTGAATCCCGCCAGTTCTGATGCAATTCAGGTCTGTCGGTACGATCATATCGTCTGTCGTCATGTCGGTAATTTCTGTAATTAATTTCTTGTCGGCCACGTGGTGGAGAATTTCTCCCTGAATCGTAACTGCGCGCTGGACCGTTGCGTCTTAAGTTATTCTGTCTCCCTTGATAATAATTATGTTGGTTTCCATATTGTCTGTTTCTCTGATTGTCTCTGTGATAGTCATTACTACGGAAATGCGATCTTTCTCTGTATATTACTCTGCCAGTAGTTCTCATATGAGTGGTGTCTGTTTTGGTCACGATTTGCGTTGTAAGAATAGACTTGTCGTGTCCAGTTATTGTTTCTGTCGTCACGGAATTGTGACGGATGTGAGCTGTAAATGTTGCGTTCCTGTTTTCGCGTTCCGCGATTGTCAGTGTCAATTTCTAATTCTTGTAAGAGCCCCTGAAAAGCTTCAATGTCGTCTTTGCAACGTCCTGCCAAAATCATATGTAGTAAATGTTCAGGCAATTTCATTAAGCAAATGTGGATGAGTTCTGTGGGGCTGTATGGGTTTGAAAGATACTGATTCTTATGTAACATGTCTTCAAAATATTTGACAAGAGTGGAAAATTCAGATTGTTCGAAATGTTTCATCATTATGATGCCATGTTTTACTCGGTCTTGAGTAGCTTGAGACCAATATGTTGAGAGGAAGGCATGATAAAATTCTCCTTCACTGTAGCAATCGTGAATGACCGATCGCATTCTTACAGCTAGTTCATCCTCCAAGTAGCCACACATAAATACTAATCTGTGTTCTAATGACCAGTTGGGAGGAAAACAATGAGAGAATTGATGAAGACACGCTTGTGGATGAATGTCGTTGCCAGAATTCTTAAATGTTTTGAATTTACGTGTAGTAATGAACAGCTTATAGTCAAAATCATCATGTCGGCGAGTCGCATGTCGGTCATTGTTACATCGTTTCGGCGGTTCCATCTCAAAATTCAGTGTACCTTGCCAATTTCTTTCTTGATTTCCGAAATGCCCTGTGTTATTATTTTGTGGTTGTTCTGTATTGCTATGTCCCTCTTCCCGTACTGGGGCGCGAGTGTCCTCTGAAATATGTAATTCTTGTATTACTTGAGCCAACTGATCTTGTACTTCCCGCATTTCTCTTTTGTATTGTGTGTTGATTTGATTTTGATTCTGTTTGAATTTTCTAATTTGTTCATACTCTTCAGTGTCAGTGAAGGCTACAGGTTTTGTGTCATTCAGATCGTCATCTACCTTTGTAGATAAGTTAGTGAACTGATCTGAAAGTTCGGCTACTTTATCCGATAGTGAAATTATTTCCTCTGTGTGTCTTTCTGAACCAATTTTCAGAGTATCTACTGTGTCCTTTAAATTCGCTTGAGTTTTTGCAAGTTGCGTAACCGAATCGGTAGATGCAACTGAGTCAATTTTAGCTTGCAAGGTCTCATGATTTTCATAAACAATAGTTTGCAGTTCTTTCATGGCTGCTTCGTGATTCTGTAATGCATTTTCATGCCGCGAAAAAATAGGTTGGAAATGCTCACAAATTTGTGTTTTTAAGTCATTACAGACTTTTTGACATTTCAATTCGATGTTATGTAACTTATTAGTCAAATCTTCACGTGTTTGTCCAAGTGTGATGTCTAACTTTTGAAGCTTTTGTTCCATTGTGTCTAACTTTTGAAGTTTTTGTCCATTGTGTCTAACTTTTGAAGATTTTGTTCCATTGTGTCTAACGTTTGAAGCTTTTACTGTGTTTGTCTCTGATTTTGTTCCATTGTGTCTAACTTTTGAAGATTTTGTTCCATTGTGTCTAACTGTTGCTGTGTTTGTCTCTGATTTTGTTTCATTTGCTGCATTAATTGCAATAATAATGTATTAGTGTCTGGAATCTGTTCCTCTATGCTTTTCGGCACTGCATTTGCACTGGCAACATTCACATTTTGACAAGCAGAAAATGTGTCTTGACTTATTTGAGAAAACGGTGAGGACGCAAAATCTGAATGTACAGTATTTCCTAGATTGTGTCCTGTCGTTTCGGATTCCTGACGCGAGCTGTTGCTGACCGATCAATCGATAATGCTTTCCTGTTCACTAATTGTTTCACTGTCTACACCATTATTTGCAGCCCACTCCATTTCCCTATGCACTATTACCAAATTACTACTTTGAACATCAGTTAATTCATTACATGGTGGCGCTAACGTACTGCTTTCGTCTTCACTGTCATTTCTCAGTTTACTTTGGAGCCTAGTATTACGTTTTTCACATGCCACTATTGTCACAATATTTCACACGACAACACAGAAAAACACAATTTGAAGAGCAAAAATAAGAGAACACATTAACATAGCACTGAAAATAGTATCTAGTTAATTGCAAGCGCAGCTGCGAAATACTTGGTGCAAATCTACATGCATGCCACAACTTTTTTCCTGTACAACAATGAAAGACTACAACTACAAAGGAGATTCTCTCTACAATTACACGCTAGCAATAAACAAAATCTACACTTATTACACAAACTACAAGAAAAATATCAGAAGATCGCAGTGAGGTATCCTGGCAGGGTCGCCATATGAAACGTCCCCTTAGAAAAATTATACACAACTGTGCTTAAACTGACACACAATAGTTTTTAGCGCAACGCAATCTGACTTTCAATAATCCCTACAAGAGAATGGCCCTCACTAACATTAACCTATATGTTTCACAAATCACTTACCTCACAAAAATCTTCATTACTCGAACTACTGCAATACAGCGAGCGCCACTACTGCCAGCTAACTAAAAGATTCAAACTAAGGAAGTCACTAACTACTGATAGGCACAGTTAGCAAATGAAAGACTTCAATAGAGAACAAACAATGTATTTACCAGTTCATGACACCAATTCTTACAAATTTCAAAACTCCGCCATCTCTCTCCCCACGTCCACCACTGCTGGCGGCTCACCTCCAACTGCGCAATGCTACGCGCTGTTAGCATCCAGCTGCCGTTGCCCGACACTACAATGGCAGACAACAATGCAAACTAGCCACAGACTGCGCACAGCACAGCCAGTGATTTTTCATACAGAGCGCTATGTGGCCTTACCAATAAGAAAACCTAAACAGCCTACTTACATATCATATCGCGACATTGCTGCTCGCATTGCTCGAGATCCAATGGCTGTTAGCAGAATATGGAATCGGTGGGTAAAGGAGCGAAATACGGAACGCCGTGCTGGATCTCAACGGCCTCGTATCACTAGCAGTCGAGATGACAGGCATCTTATCTGCATGGCTGTAACCGATCATGCAGCCACGTCTCGATCCCTGAGTCAACAGATGGGGATGTTTGCAAGACGAACAGTTCGACGACGTTTGCAGCAGCATCGACTATCATCTCGGAGACCATAACTGTGGTTACCCTTGACGCTGCACCACAGACAGGAGCGCCTGCAATGGTGTACTCAACGACGAACCTGGGTGCTCGAATGCAAAACGTCATTTTTTAGAATGAATCCAGGTTCTGTTTACAGCATCATGATGGTCGCATCCATGTTTGGCGACATCGTGGTGAACGCACATTGGAAGCGTGTATTCGTCATCGCCATACTGGCATATCATCCGGCATGATGGTATGGGGTGCCATGGATTGCACGTCTCGGTCACCTATTGTTCGCACTGACGCCACTTTGAACGGTGGACATTACATTTCAGATGTGTTACAATTCATGGCTCTACCCTTCATTCGATTCCTACGAAACCCTACATTTCAGCAGGATAATGCACTACTGCATGTTGCAGGTCCTGTTCGGGCCTTTCTGGATACAGAAATGTTCGACTGCTGCCCTGGCCAGCACATTCTCCAGATCTCTCACCAACTGAAAACGTCTGGTCAATGGTGGCCGAGCAACTGGAGCGTCGCAATACACCAGTCACTACTCTTGATGAACTGTGGTATCGTGTTGAAGCTGCATGGGCAGCTGTACCAGTACACGCCATCCAAGCTCTGTTTGACTCAATGCCCAGGCGTATCAAGGCCGTTATTGGTGCCTAAGGTGGTTGTTCTGAGCACTGATTCTCAGGATCTATGCACCCAAATTGCGTGAAAATGTAAATTCATGTAAGTTCTAGTATAATATATTTGTCCAATCAATACCCTTTTATCATCTGCATTTTTCTTGGTGTAGCAATTGTAATGGTCAGTATTGTACTATGTCATCAGT
Organism: Schistocerca gregaria; assembly: GCF_023897955.1. Classification (NCBI taxonomy): domain Eukaryota; kingdom Metazoa; phylum Arthropoda; class Insecta; order Orthoptera; family Acrididae; genus Schistocerca; species Schistocerca gregaria. The sequence goes on along the minus strand of NC_064921.1, from coordinate 512,168,032 downwards.
TTTCTCCACGGGGGTTGTGGCAGGGACTGGAATGACATCCTGTTAGTCATCTTTAAATGATAAACTATGCGGCATTTCTGAATGACATAGAAGACGTATCACCCCTCCCTACCTGCACAGCGTGGAACATGCATATGTGCAGATATATCTGTTAGTGACTGCAGACGGTGGATTGAACAACGTAACATCAGTATCTACGTCACTTGCAAACTAATAACTACGATCATTACAAGTTGTATGTTTTTAGGTTAGCTAGTACCTCCAGCTTCATGTGGCAAGAGCAAGCCATTAAGAGTAATTCTCACCTGGGCGGCAGATCGGGTGCTGAAGTATGAACATGTGAATGCAAAACGGTTAGAACGCAAAACGGTTAGTCTACACTGACAGGGGTAGTCCACTTAGTCGTGCAGTACAACTGTCCAGAAAGCATCAGGTCGTGAAGTTTGTAATGTGTTTATGAGGAGACTGTTTGATGCAGAGAATAAACAACCAGCACACTAGCGTGTGTACATATTGTAGTGGCACATATAAAAATATGCAGACTTATACCCGTTACAACCTAGATAATAAAGACAGAAGATAGCTAGCACTAACATATAATCAAAGTGCGCAATTCTAGTCACTCCAGATTGGTAAAGATACTTTGTAAAGCCTACTTACAGCTTAACTGCCCTGAACAACAAGAAAATGAGAACCACTACTAAAGCAGAAGCCCCTCTTATGTCATGAATATTTTGGATCTAGTCGCATCATAAACTGTGGAAGGCTACTGTGATTTAATAGATAGGCAACTGCACTGAAGCAATGTGTGACTGGTCGCCAGTTCATACAATATTGGTACAGTGGATTTCACTTTCACAGTTTACACCTAAACAGGAAGTAATTTAAACAATTCAATACAAAGGAAAGATGAATCTAAAAATGAATTCTGTTACTGTACACTTGTGAGCAGCCTTTAGTGCCGACTGTGTCATTGTAGCGAAAGAAAGGCTGACTGAATGACTCCATCGGCTTAATTCTGTATTAATAGAAAACAACAAAGTTTGCAGACATTCATTCAGTATTTTGCAGAATACCCAAAACGTAATACATGCACTTTACTTATATTTATGCAGGATTTCAGACGTATGCTCCAGGGCTAGAGCCCCCACATAAATAATCTTGTGGGTGCACTACACCCCACAGAATGTTTGGTTTGATAAAAACAAAATAAAATAAACATTTCTCACTTGCTATTATCAAAAATATTAGTCAATTAGAATATTGTGGTGGAATTTAAAATTTCTAAACTCTGAAACTTATGTTTCCGAAACGCGTTTCTGCAAAGACAACCAAGCAACACACCCCGCCCTTCTCCACCTGCCTGTGGCGAAGAGAAAGACAGTGACCAAAATAATAATGCAAGTACATTGTGAATAGAATTCCGTCTTTTCTGCTTGCTTTGATGTTCCCTTACAAGTGACACACTAAAACATGCCCATTCCATTCGTTAACAATTGTTTTAAAATAATTACTTGTCGATATTGAGCACTAATAAAGAATACACTGAACACGAGGGAGCTTACTGTGGCCGACTAGCTTTGTAGCTGATTTTTTTCTTTTTTTTTGTTTCAGTCTGAGAAAAGCGGCGTCATTTATGATTTCAGTGAACTTGGTTGCAAGTAATCTGGATTGTTATCGTTATGTTTGTTCTCCGAGGGACAGTGGCTTGGAAGGACGCCTGAACTTAATTCGTTTACTGGAAGTTCTCGTTCTCAGAAAAAAGGGTGTTACCGTATTAACCGTTAGCACAAAGAACTGGATGTGTGAAGCAAAAGCTCTCTGCCAGGCAAACGTTTTCACAGTTTTCAAGCATGGCTCGATTACCGGACGGGTGTGGAAATCAGAAACACAATACTGAAGATTGCTTCTTTCCTCATTTTAGAATTCTAACAGTAGGTTTTCTAACATGGACGGAAAATCACCCTAGCGTGGATAGGGACTGCAAATGGGTAAATCCATTGAGATAAGCGACTTTGACTAAGGGCATATTATTATTACGCAGAGCCTGTGAACTAGTATCTGGAAAACGGCGAAGCTGGTCGAATGTACACTTGCTACAGTCCTAAGTGTCTACGAAAAGAGGTAGGACAATCAGACTACCAATATAAGTTCAATGTTTGGACGTTCACGACTCTTCACAGAAAGTGGAGCTTGGAGACTTGTCTGCGTTGTAAAGCAGAACAGATGGTGATCTGTGGTATTTCTGCCGAAAGAACACAATGCTCGTGCATGCACAAGTGTTTCAGGGCTCACCGTTCATCATGCCTTTGCAAGGGAGTGTGGTAATAATAGAAGACACGCTGACAGCTGCGAACCATCTGCATCTGCTTATGCTGTCTTCCCCGACAGCGATATCATCTTTCAGTAGTATAATTGTCCGTATCTCGGAGACAGAACCGAGCTACAGTGGTTTGTGGACCATTATAGTGAAATCATACTGATGTCTCGGTGACCAAATTCGCCTGATGTAAATCCTTTGGAACCCATCGGAATCGCTATCGGCCACCATCACCGAGTACGAAAATCAGCGTCTCGCTATTTACGCGAATTACATGACCTGTGCGTAGACATCTAATGCCACACACCTCCACAAACCTACCAACGAACTCTCGGATCCCTAATACACAAAATCAATGAATTATTCAGTTCCAAAGAGAGACAAACAAGTTATTAAACAGGCAGTCTCAATGTTTTAACTCATCATTGTAGATTTTAGCTGTCAGTGCAGCCGGCCGCGGTGGTCTCGCGGTTCTAGGCGCGCAGTCCGGAACCGTGCGACTGCTACGGTCGCAGGTTCGAATCCTGCCTCGGGCATGGATGTGTGTGATGTCCTTAGGTTAGTTAGGTTTAAGTAGTTCTAAGTTCTAGGGGACTAATGACCACAGCAGTTGCGTCCCATAGTGCTCAGATCCATTTGAACCATTTTTGTCAGTGCAGCTTAGTCCAAGGAAGAGTGTCCAACATTACATCAAGGCCGTGGGGCCAATCATTCCCATGGAATCGAACATAAATTAGAATATATAAAAATGCATCCAAGGCAGTTTTAAAGATAGTAACGTCCCTCACTTTTAAGTCAGCAAAGGATAGCAGGTAAGGATCACACAGACAGTATCAGTTATCCTCACTTGCTGCTGCTTAGAGCAAAAGATGCCCCTGAGATAAAATCTTGGTTGCATTTAGGTGGGTTTATCACGATATACTTAAAGAAATTGTCCATTTATTACTCAGCGATGCACAGCAAAATATTGTGAGATCTATTTATGCGGTACAACATTTTTCTCTTGTTGTTGACACCATTTCGGACATATCAGTAAAACAACAAATGTCCATATGTTTAAGATTTGCTGATAAAAATCTGCCAGTTGAACAAGTGTTCACGCGTTCCTATGAAGTAACTTACTTAATTTCTAGGACACTGATTGAAGCCATCTGTAATTTAATAAGATGATTATCTTTAGATTTAAAATACTGTCGTGGTCATTATGAAAGCGCGAGTAACGGAATTACAAGTAAGGTTACACAGCTGGAACCGAGAGCTTTATTTTGTCATTGTGTTGTATTCGGTAGTGCAAGGTACTTGCTATGTGCGAGACTTTTTAGCAATACTTCGTGAATTAACTTCCTTTCTAAGTCATTCGCCAGAGACTAGTACTATTTCCGTCGCTACAAGAACACAACGAAGATAGCGTGAAAATCACTCTCTGAGCGACTCTGAGATCATTCTGCCCCACAAGGTGGTTTGTAAGGGTGATCTATAAACTGCAATGGCAATGGTGAAAACTGCTTCTTAATGCTTGTATTCTTAAAGTACAGTCGAATATAGTCCTAATAATATTGTGAAGAAACATACTTGTAGTGAAGAAATTGAAAAGTCAGCCAACCAGTTACAAATAAAGGTTTATTAGTGATTGACCATGGTTTCGATATTTGTAAAAATATCTTCTTCAGAAGTAGTGGTCCTAAAAATGTATACACCAGTTACAAAATTATTTTTACAGAGATAATAAAATATTAATAGAAAAATATTTGTGAGGTAAATGACTCACGTATTACATCACATGATGGCACAGTAGATTAGATGAAGCCGAGCGTCTCTTGCCATAACTAAATTGATAACACAAGTATTATTGCAAGCCATGGCGTTATATGGCGCCAGATTACGTGTATCATACTTCAGAAAGAATACTAATTAGCAAGTGCCCACAGATAGAGGCTGCTGTCAACATAAAATTGTAATAGGCGTCATAGGATAAAATATTTCCACTGTACCTTATGCCACAGTCTAAGGCCAACTTCTACAAATATACATGCTCAAGTGGCCAGGAAAAATTGGGCTGCAGAGTGCTCTAAATACATGTGCGTGAGAACTGTGTCTTGGTTGTGTTGAACAACAGTATTTTATAATAAAGTAAGTATGAAAGTTGCCTTCATGTGACGTAACAAGTGAGTACATTTATCTCAGAATTATATTTTTTTCTTCTTCTTCTTTTTCTTCGCGGATGGATCACTTAGGACCACACGTAATCAACATTTGTTGGCCTTCCTTTTCGCCCAGTATTCCTTCATAAGCAACGAATGGGCTAGCGTTTCATATAATGTTATGTTTGCAAAAATAATTTTGTAACTGCTGTATACGTTTTTAGGACCACTACTTATGAAGAAGATAGTTTTACAAATATCGAAACCATGGTCAATGGTTATTTGCATCTGGTTGGCTGATTTTTCTACCTCTTCAGATTTACACTGTTGCTGCATCGCAATCATGTTTAAGATTTTGGAATTCTTGTAATGCTTGAGTCTGGTTAGATTCTATTAAGTCTGTGGTGTACTCATCACTAAAATCGCTGGAAAGTAATTGTGACGTTCTCTTGAAATTTCTTGAAGAGCTGTCAGAGAAAAGTGAAGCCAATGGGGAGGCTAGTGGATATTTTTCAAACCTACATCAACTCAGAATGAATTTCGTTCTGGAAACATCTCCCAGGCTGTGGCAAAGCCATGTCTTCGAAATATCCTTGTTTCCAGGAGTGCTAGTTCTGCAAGTTTCACAGGAGAGCTTCCTGTGTAATTTGGAAGGTAGGAGACGAGGTACTGGCGGAAATCTCTTCCCAAAATTCAAAGAATAAGTTGAGGAGTCGTGAGTCATGCATGGGTGACTCAGACAGTAGAGCTCTTGCCCGCGAAAGGGAAAGGTCCCGAGTTCGAGTCTCGGTCAGATCATAACTGTGTAGTTTTGATCTCCCAGGAAGTTTTACATCTATTCAGATTTCTTATTTTCCTGAAATTGTTACTTTTAGTTTTCGGCAGGACTGCACAACTTCATTATTCTTTTCAGAAGAAATCATTGCCATACCGAGAAGTCAAAACTTGGCTGGAAACTGTCTGCAAGTTTAGCTTTACAAAGGGTTACTTTTTTTTTAGTTGTGGGATGAAACCATCAGGAAAGCGAAGGAATTGAAATTTGGTGAACCAGTTTTGTCTAGAAAAAGGAAGCTGCCAAAACGCTACTATAAAGGCAATAATCCGCATACGTATCAAACACCGATGGAAATGTGCAGACAAATATTTGTTGAAATATTTGATGTGGCTGTCGATTCACTAAATAGTGTATTTCAAACAAAGGTTTTTGGAACTTATATGACAACTTGAAGCTTTTCATATCGATCAAATTGATGATGATCGAATTCTGCTTTTCTAAGAGACAGACGTTGGTAAAGACAAGCAAACATTACATTGTTATTTGGTACCTTTATATAGTTATTTTGTAGTTTCTGCTTACAGGAAAATCATAACATAGATCTTCCTGCGAGAGAATTAAAATTATTTGCATTTATGTAACTTTTTCATTTTCATTTGCATAAATATGTTATTTTCTTATAGTAACATGTTGATAATATCATTGCCTCTTGCAATCATTGTGGATGTAAATTATTTAAAGTATAGAATATTTGAAAATTACAGAGCTAACTGCCATTTTACGACTGAATTAAAGGCTGAAAATCAAATTAATAATTTAATAAAGAAAGAATCAATTAATGTTATAATTCCGTATGTTGAGACTATTCATTACAGTAACCTTTACTTAAAACTCAAAATCACTAATGCCACAGCAATTGAGGGCCAGGGCATGAAACAGATACCTTTGTGTGGGCGGACACGGTCAGTGTGGCGTCAGGGTTGTTCCTGGTACTCATTTCAGACTGAGTCCACCTCGGAAAAATATGTCTTGTGGGTCCATCCAAGAACATTTGGATCTGGGTTTGAATGTGTTTCTCTTGCGTTTAGTTCAACCGTGTTAACGACTGACCTGGGGAAGCCCTAAGTTATCCTTGAAATATCAGTATACTTTATCACAGCAAAGCCCTTTATTACACGGGCGGTGTTCATAAAAGATTATAAACGAAAGGTAATCATTTTCAAAAAATATGGAGACTCCCCAGAAAACATATGCCACGTTCCCCCATTGATAAACACCCACAAACATTTTGGACCCTTGATTACACTTGATGCTTATGAATGTTACAGATTTCTCCGGTATCATGTAAAGAGCATTAATATTCATAACTGAGATGTTACATCAGATTATAATAACCCATTCCGTACTATTAACGCAGTATTGTTAGAGTAAATGCCTTTCTCGCTTTTAATAGTGGCGTTCTCCATTTTTTGTCAAAATGTTGCATTATGTAAAACGAAGTAACTGCTCCCGACATACACATATTAATAATTCTTGCAAACAACGTTAATTTTTAACTGGTTTATATAAGGCAAACGTCTACCAAAGCAACCGTCAAAGCTCATCTTCTTGGACTTAATTGGTGGTCGCCTTCATCGCGACTGAAAACATCTCTTTTCGTTTCTCACTGATGGAGATACTCATGTTTTGGTTCCCAGAAAGTGTGTCGCTAGTTGCTGAATTTCAGTTGTTCTTGGTTTCCTTTTCCCACGTTTGAAACGATTGTGAACAGGCTGAGAAACATGTAAGATGATCCATAAAATACAGCTAACACGACAAAGCACTGAACCTGGATTTGATGTTGAGTGCATATATAATGATAGTAGTAACAATACTTAACTATTTCAGTGACTGTATCAATTTAAAATAAAGTAAATAAAAAAATATTTTCGGCAATAACATAAGAGTCAGTCGTCACCACTTTAATCTGCTAATAGTACATTTTGTGCATAAATCATGTAGTGTTTATTATTTTGCTTTCGAAATGGGTGTTAAGGCCACTAACTGGAAATAAGGACACATTACGTCGCGTTTTGTAGTCTAAAAGTTACTGGAGCGCAGAATAAACAACAGGTGCTCTTAAGAAGGCGCCTTTTCGGAGTGTCAGTTTAGAAAATAGCCGTAAAACGCTGACAGTTACAAAAATCGAAGTCATCAAGAAGTGTTTTAAGAGAAGGACAATTGAGGAAAATTGTTGAGATCGGTAGCCTACAGAAAAAAGAAGGGAAGTGGGGGAGGGAGGAAACGAATTTCATATTTCATAAGAAATGTATGTGTCTTGTTTGTCTGTTTGTGTGTGTGTGTGTGTGTGTGTGTGTGTGTGTGTGTGTGTGTGTGTGTGTGTGTGTGCGTGCGTGTGTGTGGGTGGGTAAGAGAGAGCGAGAGAGAGAAACAGAAGTTTCGTTGGTGGATCAAAACGTAAAGGTAAAGCGGCGGGCAAGCAGAGAAGACGATTAAATATAGAAGATTTTACAGAAGACGACATTGATTTAAAATTTATGGAAAGTTATAATTCCGATGGATCCTCCTGTAGATCTCTTCCCCAAAGTCAAAGAATAAGTTGAAGCCGCGATTTGTGTGGTGTGATATCTTTAAGAGGAGGTTAATTTTAACAAAACCATAAGGCCCCTTTGCTTTAGTTTTTCACGCGATAAGCTCTTGCAGAGATTCACTCGATATTTTGATTGATTAGGTTGATGATAGTAAGTACGTGAGCTACAATCGGCGCCTGATTAGGTCCGCCTATCGACTTCACTCAAGTGATAAACGCGTTGGCCAGCGTTCATTTCTGGGAACCAGTGGTGACAAAGAGGAAGGGTTGCGAGGAGGAGTGAGCTAATAGTGGATTATGTATTCCCTTCATATTTCACCAGATACTAACGTTTGATATAAAATATTACTTTCTTGCTCATAATTATCCACAACCATCAAATTCCTTGTCGACTGGTACACACATAGTGGTGTCACATGTATCAGCAAGCAGCGTAAATTAATCACCGAAAATTTCCAGTGATATCCACGCTAATGAGAGAAGCAACTCTTAACTAAATTAGCTGTCACAGTACGAGTCAGAGAAGTTGTATTACGCCATATTGTAATGCAGATTGGTTACAAATTGTCCTGGTGAAGGTGCAGTCAATGAATTCGAGAAAAAACCAACAAATGATGGTAATCTTCACCAGTTTCTGTTAAGACTGAGAAGGGCACATGAACGCCTTCGCTCGCGTGCTGAATGGCGAAATATGGTGCTCTTGGACGACTCCAGTTTCAACAGGTCATACAAGCATGACCGCTTACGTATTACTCACCACAGTGGTAAACGCAGTCACGCAGACCGCATAGCTGAGCGGTAATCGTGCAAAAGTCAAGTGTGACTTTAATAATTTTTTTTTCATAATGCGGGGCCACAGTCATAACATAGTTCTTTAAAGTCAGTACCACCATTAGACTGTTGTTTATTGACAGTGTTACATTTACACTTACACAATCATGATTCCGGCTTCAAAGTGCCATTACCAAGTGTTTTAAGTGTTATACAGTATGTGATCTTAGGCGCTGTATAACACTTTGTAACCTCCCAACATTTTAAATAAATATAACACTCACATTTAGTATAACCTATCAACGATTTATTTCCTCAACTTCGAAATAAAAGCACGACTAAGCTCTCAATAAAATTGTGGCTCACATATAACCTTTCAATAATTAACTGACTGTGAATTTAAACTAGTAAATTTTGGACACCAGCAGTGCTGCGTCATGACCCCTGAAAGAGCATTCTGAATCAATTGAAAATTCTTACCTCAATGAAATCGCCGGATAACGCATATATTCCTATAAGAAATTTTACTGTCATAGCCCAGTGCAATGCTGGCCGCTAGATTTGTCATGTATAAAAAGAAACAACTGATTTTATGATAATCGGGATGACCATGGATAGCAGAAATTAGTAAAATCTTTAAATTCAGATGAATGATTGTCAAAAGTTATTTTTATAAGAAAGATTATTATTAAAAGATTTTTTTAAACATTTACATGGGGCTTGATATAACAATAGTACAAAATCAGTTGTTACAAATTGCATATTCACGCGGCTGCTTTTACCTTATACCAACCGCCCGACCGCGAGCTACTACTACTACTGCTGCCGGAGCTACAACTACTACAGCTGCCGACACTGCTCTCTGGTCTGCGATTCTATTGTAGCATACATATCGCAGGCAGCGCGTGAGCAATCCACCGAAATTACATCTGCTCGAGTGCGCTAGAAATACATTCCTTAGTCATGGACCTCTTACAACTTAAAACATTTGATGATGGCAGTTTGAAGCCGAAATAATGATTGTGTAAGCGTCAAGTGTGACGGTTTGGCTATAAGATGTGACGTCGCCTCCTACGTACTAGGGGGAAAATTAACAGCAATCGCTACATCAGGGAGGCTTTAGAGCCGGAGGAACTAACCTGCTGCAGGCTATTCAACGTGCCACACTTGAACAGGACAATGCCCTGCCGCATGTAGCGAGGAATGTAGAAGCTTTCGAAGAACGACAGGTACCATGCTTTCCTGGCCTGAACGTTCGCTTGACATACCACCCATTAAACATGTGTGGGGCATGGTCTGTCGGTTTTGATCATCATGAAACCACTGTCTGTGCTTTGTAGACACGACTACGAACTATATATCCCCCAGCAGCACATCCTATTTGATTCCATGCCACGATGTCCAGGGGCTCCGCTTGGAGCAAGTAAGCAAGTGGCCGCTTCATACCGTACTGAATTCTCTCCTCAAAGTGCAAGTATAGTTCTGTAATTCCAATCGTTAGCACATGGTGAGACAAATAAAAGTTCCCAGAGAACAGAGTTCCATGGTACAAATTATACAGAAAAGGAAGGACAGTACTAACCTGAATATAGTAGATGTTTAAAGTGACCACCATTCATCTCTTAACACTTTTAGGCCTCGGTCAGCAAGCTGCTGAAGGCGGGTCAAAGCTGGACTGCTGAAATTGCTGAAATCTCATCCGAAATGCTCTGCTACAGTTCTTGAGAACTACGAGGGTTGCTGCGATACACCTTAGACTTTGGGCTCCCAACACAAAGTAATCGCACACTGACAGATCAAGTGTACTGGGTGGACAGCTAGGGCCGCAACCACACTGACCTTTACACTGCGCCACTCACACTGACACAGCCCGCACTACTCTCTGAACCGATGTCGATTACGTGGAGGGTACACTTGGTGTGCGCATCACGGGGTGTGGCTATAAGAATACATTCACGTCCAATCGTATCCACTCTTCCAGGCCAATTTTTAATTGCCCCAGCCTGTGTATTGTCGTATCCCTAACCTTTAGAATAAATTTCATTGTAATCATATGTATTTTTCTTTGCGTTGCTATTTCCAGAAACAGTAGTCTGCAAATCTCTCTACTATGTCATGTTGTACGAAGCCAAGCTGTGACTTATTCACAGGATGACATCCATTTCGATTAGCTACTCGAGAATAGTTTCTGCCTACACTGTGTTTCGTCTTCTCTCTAGCACATTCACCAACTGCTTAGACACACACACTACACCCTGCATCCACTCTTCAACGGCAATTACACTGTAAAGATACTCTAAGAAGTAACATGATTCACGAAGTGAAGGTGCCAGCATGGGTCATACATGACAGACCTCCCAGTTAGGTGTTTGAACCACACCGTAACATCTCATAGCCAAAAGTCTCATCGTTATATGCATGGCTCAGTAATTAAGACGCTGAATTCGCGTTCGAGAGTTTGCGATTCAAATCCACGCCTAGCCATACAGATGTAGGTTTTTTTTTGTGGTTTCAATAAATTGTTTGAAGCAGTTGCCATTTTAGGTAATTAGAAGTGAAGGTGACAGATTACAATCCTCACCCTTTCAAAATCCAAGCTTCTGCCATATCTCTAATGACCACGCCGTCAGTATGACATTTAACACTAATACTTCCTTTCCCTTCTTCTAAAAATTCCATTTGCATCTGCTCTAAACATCAGTTATGTTCTATCTATTTAGCTGCCTTTGAAAATTCCTGATTTCCATGGAACACAGGGACCCAGCCCAACTACATGAAACAGCACGGGACGAAAAATTCTTCTTTCTGTGGCTCGTTGTTGATTCTGCAGTTGATGTACGACGTCCAGCTGATAGTCCTCCTGGTCTTTTGATATATGGTCCGTTTCACGCAGGTGCTGAAGGCATGCAGCTCCAGTTTCGTTTATTAATATTTCAGGTTTGGTTGGACAATGTGAGCTAAAGCTGCTTAATCATGCAACGATGATTAGAAAATTTGTAAACAAGAATTAATTAACTAACAAAACACGAAAAAATGTAAGAGCATATATGAATATGTAACACATTGCAATGCTAATTCTCAGCTAAAACGAGGATATCGAGTCGAGACTAGAAAAAACATGCCGCAAGGAAACCTTTCACTTAAACTTGAAGACAAGAAGTTTATCACAATTTTTCTGTTCTGTTAGAAACTCAGTCAAAGTATAACTTGCTGAATAGTGCACAAATTTCCGTATAACATTTAAAATGTAGATATCCAAGTGGAAATCGTTTTTTCGTCTAGTGATCACAGAATGAATGTTGCAGAGTTTTCTAAATCGATCAGTACTATCATCTATAAATCCCATGATAAAATATACTTACGAGGATGGTCCACTACGTATTATAAAACAAAACGGCCTACACATAAAGTTCGCCAGCTGCCTCTGCAGATCTACTTGACCGTTCTTTTCTGAACTAAGAATATTCTTGGTTAGCGCACAGAATTCACTGATATCTTTCTATATTACGGATAATACTGACAAATAACTGTTAAATAACGAATACTCACATTTCATACATGTGTTTACGACAAGGTACAAGGAAATGAGTTTATTTTGTGGAGAATTATTAAAAGGTAGTCGCATATGATATTTTAACTTACTTTTGCTGGTTGGTGATACCCAGTCCCTTTACGCTGCAGCGGAATCCAAGGTCTTTATGACCAAAGGGAAGAGCTTTGGCCAATTGACAATCACATACACTGGTTTCCATCAGCAGAGGTAGAAAAAAATTCAGAAAAATAAAAGAAACAACTTTTTTATTTTTTTATTTAGTAAGTTTCAGCATGTTAACAATGGGTAAGCACGAAATGCTTCGTAGCTAAGAAGGCCAATAGTTACACATGCGCCTTACAAAAAAATAATTGTTTAGTTTCAGAAGCTCATAAAATTTTCACCATGTTAATTGCTTTAACAGACATCGTCACAGCTGGACAATATTCCCAGCATTTCGCTTATTACGCACGTTGCGCTGCCACTGCCACTGGGTTATTATCCAATATGGGTCTCAGTACAAGGGTGCTATGTGTACTGTCAAGGTTTCGATGTCTACAGGCAAACAAAACTCATGCAAATCCAGGTTGCTGACAGTTTGTAGATGGCAGCTGTTTACATTAAGAAACACAAATATCCTAGTTCTCTTTGTGGCACATAACAAAGCTGGCAAGCACTGCGTAAGCCGTTAGGTCTTAAATTGCACACACTGTTATTGTTATACTCGCTTACAACGCCAGGTAAAATAAGAAGGCGGGTGTTTGTGTGGAAATATCAGATGAAAGTGGAGGCAAACAGTTTAATGAAAAAGCTAACCCTTCAACATCCCACATAAGCACATTCAGTACCCGAATGTTGGTAATCAAAGACAAACACTTAATAATATAATGCAACTACCAATCCATTGTTCTTCAGTGAACTGCCACAAATGAAATGTTTTTATGTAAGACGTACGCTCGTTTTCAGTTACCATATGGATTTTGGATTTCTGTGGCCTCCAGTGATATTTCTTTTTCTGTGAGAAATTAATGCAGATGAATAAGCTGCTTGTCTCATCTCTGCTTGTATTGCTTTATCAAACTGTATCCCTTGTACTGAGATGAAACGTAACTAAATTTCGTGTGACTGAATACATACAGCTATGAGCAACTCATCACAGAATGGTCGACACAGTCAACTACCAGCTCCTATGAGATACTCGATTACGTGCCCTGGAAGAGACACATGGGTCTGCGCTACTGACCAATGCCGCCACCACAGTTCACATATACATGCACGTAACCACCACCTCCAACACAGAGGGAATGCTTTCGAGCCTTCAGCTGATGCTGAACACACAGTTACCCGAAAGAATTAGAAATCTGAATGAATAAAAGTGATAACAAGCAGGCAAACCTGTTTAATTAAACCTCCCATAACGCCGCAACAGAGCACAGCAATGGAACAACAATCAGTAGACGTTTGTTTCACCCTGTGGCATGAACTACTTTTAAAACATGACAGTATAAAGACCATAGTGTGCTGATCACCAAGACACATACCTTTACTATGATACCCACGTGTAGCAGGCAGAGGAACAGAGAAGATGACAAAACATAATCAGAGGCATACAGGGATTAGTCCACAGCAGTGCGAATAGAACAGCAGTTCTCACCGTTGCTAGAATATATTCTTGCAGACGTAGAAGGCATGACTGGATGAATCACCACAGATTAATCTGGACAGAAAGATGCCCACTACTATGCACACAAAAAATATCGCCGATGCTACCTACAAAAATGTCAACAATATGGCCGTGATTTCATCGTAACAAAGAAGTCTCACAATACAGACACTTACGGAATACATTTGATATTAAACATACCTATCAGTTCAGCTTCAGACTAGGAAACCAAACCATAGATGTATACACTCTCTGTCCCACTCTCCTCCATCCATTCCCATCCCTCTTCTGATGATGCCTCCCGAAATACTGCTGGCGAATTCCGAGAACAACCGAAGTCTGTGAACACAAAACGAATAAAAGCAACTGACGTAAGAGCCAGAGCTATAACACATCTTTGGCAGAACCTCTAAAACCACCAAGAAATAAGAATAACGAAATATGACCTAGTGTGAATTCTGTTTCACATGACTGTCAAATGAAAGGTTATACCATTCATGTCTCATTCATGCACCCCTAAAATGTTTTCCCACTTTGACATTAGCTACACTGTGACCAGTAAGTCAAATATTACAGTTTAGGCTGGAATACACTGAAGTTAGATTGTCAGATACAATGGTAGGTGTAAGACAGAAATTACATGTAGTATCTGGGCCTTCATTCTACAGTGGGACCACGGCAAGCCACCCAATTTTAACAGGAATTCGAATAAACTGAAAAAAAAATGCAGTAATAAAAATAACAGCAGAAAAATAGCGTAGAGGAATAAGCCTAGGATAAGACTGAAGCATCAGGGTTGAAACATCGGTATAAGAGTGACTAAGAAGAGACGTTGTGCGAAAGAACACATAGTGTGACGCTATACCTTTCTAATTCGTGCCACTTCGGCCGCTAGTTTCTCAGTATTACTGCTTGTTTCGTCAGACAGCAGCTTGTTAGACGTAATGCAGCTGAGAGGACCTGAACTGTCCCATCCTGGCAAGTGTCACTCATGAGATTGGTCACTGAAGTGACGTGTTACGAGTGTTAGAAAAAGATGTATATACATAAAACTGCTTGTTACTGGACAGGATAGCAGGCTAGAATCGAATGATACTTCTGCAAATTTTCACTAGAACAAGAATAGTGTATGTCTTCAGTACTGTGCCACACTTCTTGTTATTTTTTTTTTCTGCAACTTATTCCTGGGCACTAATGGAGCATACCTTCTGGTAATCTTTCATTTGTCATCTCAGTACGAGCTTCCACAATTTGCTTCTGTAATCTATAATATTTTCTTCTAAACTCCAGTTACTCATGTGCTGCTATGTAGGGTGTGACAGGTGTAAGTGCAGAAGTTTTCATATGTGGTACCTTAATATGTACAAACATCAGTATGTTAACTGTTTTTCTCTGCATCGAAGAGTCTACCCATAAACACGTCACAAAAATTACGAAGTGAAGATTTCTGCACGGTCTCAACTGCAGCACTAGGTGGCCCAAACCTATCAGTACAGAATAACCGTCCTTCGCCCACGCATCCATGCTTCAACGCCTGACTTGTTGCGCAGGGGGAAATGCTATTAATGGCCTGATCTTGCCAATGTATTTGGACGTACTAACCGTCGTAAAAAACGTAAGCCATGTAGTGGCTGTAATTAATAGTCTGCAAATGACGAAACAGCTGAGATGATGATGTTCAGTACACCACTGCCAGTCATCAACAGAAATATCAGCACTTACACCCAGGTGTCCGGTATGTCCAAATTTCTTATACTAATCCTCTTTGCAACGTCCAGAACTGAATTAAACAGTCTGAATCACACTGTGTAAATGTATGTTTGGCGTCAGTTCTAGCTGTCTTTAAACAAAAGCAGAGTGATAAAGGAGACAAACTGTCACAGGTGACTTTTGATGCAGGGAGTGGCAGTTGATTCTCAATGCAAGTAGTTGTAAAGTATTTAGAACAAGTCTCATTTATTCTTCAGTCTCAGCTACACATTTTTAAATAGATCGTATGTTTCTGTCTCTCTGGATAGTCTTCAGATCACTTCACTACTCTGATATGTGTCTACCTGAAAATATAATTCTAGCCTAAACTGTAATATTTAACTTGCTGTTCACAGTGTAGGTAATGTATAGGACAATATTTTGAGGATGCATGGATGACACAGCTACGACAGATTGCTGACAGAAGATGACCCAGAGATATCGAAATATGTCATGTATTTAAAATGTCCAGATGAGACTGAATGAGAAATGGGAATTGCTTTAAAGAGCAACATAGTTGCTGTTCTCTCATTCCCCGTATATCGGCTGTAATGATAACTTTAAAATATCACACATAAATTGGTGATGATATATATTATTATTTCGCTATACCACAACCTAACGCTAATTGAAAATCATTGCATGATTTAAATACCTGCGAGTGTGGATACACGGAAATATGAACCCAGATAATACTAATTGTAGTACCGTCAGATGGCGTGCTGTCATTCAGTGGAAGAATTCTCAGGATAAGTAGTACAGTCGCAAAGGGGGTAACTTAAAAAAACCTTCGGTCGACTGATACTTGAGTATTCCTCTTCAATCCAGAATCGACACCGGTTGAACTGGTGAACGAAACAGAGAAGATTCGAGGATGAGCAACATGTTTCGTCAGAGGTAAATTGAGTAATCGCGAAAGCGTCGCAGAGACACTCATCAAACTCCAGTGGAAAACGTTAGAAGAGAGAAGTTGTACATTACAGTGTATTTTACCACTGAAAATACGTTCACAAAAGGGTGAAACAACATATTCGTTCCTCCTACACACAACTTCCGAAAGGACCACGAAAGTAAATCTAGTTACTCCAAGTGGTACGGAGGCCGATGAACAGCTGGTTTTCCCTTGCACAGTTCACAAGTGAAACAATGATGGGGGAAGTAACTGCAGTACATATAGTATAAATGTAGAATAAATGTTAACAGATCACAGAAATGAAGGAATTACGTACAGTGGATATCTAAAGAACGATTATCTCATGGAATGTTACAGTTTCACTCAAGAGGAAGAGATATGTTTGTGGATCAGGCAGTAGGTGGACAGAAGCCACAGTGGACCTTACGATCCAGTGGTGGATAGGAAAGGGAGGTAAAGAACAGCTTCATCCATGTGTGCAACGCCTCGTTTATTTCTGTAGACAAGAGGCGGAAGAGCGCGCACGTGGTCAGTGCGGTGCGAGCCTCAGGCACCTGAGGACGTCCTTGTAGCCGAGCTGGCGCGCGAGGTCGGCGGGCGTCCGGCCAGCGGCGTCGGCGACGTCGGGGCTGGCGCCGGCGTGCAGCAGCGCCGCGACGGCGGCGGCGGAGCCCCTGGCGACGGCGCGGTGCAGCGGCGTCTGGCCCTGGTCGTCGCGCGGGTCCGGCGCGGCCCCCGCCGCCAGCAGCAGCCGCGCCACCGGCACGTTGTCGGTGCGCACCGCGTAGTGCAGCGCCGTGGAGCCGCTCGAGTCGGCCGCGTCCAGGTGGGCGCCCGCGTCGACGAGCGCCGCCGTGGTGGCGGGCCGGCCGCGCGCCGCCGCCACGTGCAGCGCGGTGTTGCCGTGCCGGTCGCTGCCGTTGGGGTCGAGGCCCGCGGCCAGCAGCGTGCGCACCACCGTCGCGCTGCCGTTGAGCGTCGCCCAGTGCAGGTGCGGCCACTCGCCAGGCTTCACCACCGTCTTCACGGCCGGCAGCATCTGGCGGACGGCTTCCACGTTGCCCGCCTCGGCCGCGATGATGAGCTTGCGCATGGACCACTGCATGCAGCCGCTCAGGTCGAGGGTGTTGGCCGCGGCAGCGTGGCCGCACTCCTGGGCCAGGAGCGTCGCCGTCTTTCCGTCGCAGTCCTTGGCGCAGACGTTGGCGCCGTGCTCGAGCAGCACGTGGATGGACGCGATGGCGTCGTTCTCGGCCGCGGCGTGCAGCGCCGTCCGCCCCCGCAGGTCGGTGGCATCCACCTCGGCCCCGGCGCCCAGTAGGATCCTGACGGCCGCGTTGCGCCGATTCGAGGCCGCCACGTGCAGCGCCGTCGAGCCGTACGAGTCCAGCATCGCCTCCACCAGCGACGGGTCCACAGACAGTGCGAAGTTCAGCAGGGACACGTACCCCGACTCGCAAGCTGCCCTCATTATTTGGGCGGCACTTCCTTCGTTGCGGAGTTTCTTCTTCGTAATTGTCAGATCCTGTTGCGGCACACCAGCCTGCAGCAACAAATCCACCCAATACCAGGCGTTCGTTTCCTCGGCAAACTGCAATGGCGTCCACTGCAGTACCTCTTCCACCCTCAGGTCCTTTTCGGTCACTTTCATTTTGCAAGTCTTCCTGACAACATAAAATAACGTAAAATGCAGTGCAGTCATTCACGGACGTTATTTTCGTCCTTGGTAACTTGCTACTTGGGCCTTAAACTGTGGTCTAATGTATATGTCTGGACCTAACGTTTTGCCTTCTAATGCTGGATACATCATCGTACGCTACGAACTAGTACTTTCCAACTGGAAAAATCTCAGCAAGCCGCGTTCTCAGCAGGTTTGAGCCGTGGTGAGAATTGCTGTTTTGAAGAGCGCACTGCAGTGCGTCGTGTGAAGCTGTCGACCTCCGTTTCTGGCAGTAGCGCCGCTGTGGCAATCGCATCTTGGGTGTCTCCATCTGGTGATAAAGAGGAAAGGTAGCCTGTTCACGTGCATTTAAGGGGCGCTATTATCTTGCTAGGCAAAACCAACAAGCCTCCATGTGATGCCTCTTCCTATCGTCCTATCTGTCTCACATCAGTGTTCAGCAAGCTCTTGGAATCCGTCCTTTCCCAGCGCATCCATCACCACCTCCGCCAAAACCATCTCCTCCCCAACACCCAATGTGGCTTTCGACCTTCCTTCTCTGCTGATGACCAACTCGTCCACTTATCTCCTCTCCCTCCAGCTTAACTCCCATCGCTCCAATATTTTTGTCTCCCTCGACCTTGAAAAGGCCTACGACCGTGTTTGGCATCCCGGTCTCCTGTTTCAACCCCAAACCTACGTTCTTCCTGTCAACTACATCCGTCTGATGGCCTCCTTCCTCTCCCACTGCCCCTCCTATGTTACCATCCATAATGCCAATTCCCACACCTTCTCCCCTTCTGCATGTGTGCCCCAGTGCTCTGTCCTCTCCCCTATCCTCTACCTCCTGTACACGGCAGATATGCGCCAAACCCCCCCCCCCCCACCTCCAGTACACCTCTTGCAATATGCCGATGACACTGCATTCCTCGCTCTCGCTCCTAACCTCCATCGGTCCCAACGCCTTCTCCAGAATCACCTTGACCTTTTGCTGCATGGTGTAACCGGTGGCTCCTGAAAATCAGTCCTTCCAAGACCCAGGCAATCATCATAGGTCATACCACTCGCTCCTTCCGGCTCCTGGATTTCTCCCTTACCGTCAGCGCCCATCCGCCTCACCCCCACCCTCACCTACCTTGGCCTCACCATTGACCGTCACCTCACCTGGATCCCTCATCTCCACTCCATCCAATCCAACTCCTCTCTGGCCGGACACCTACAAATCCTTGATCTGTCCTATCCTCTCTTATGCCAGTCCCGCCTGGATATCTGCCCCCGCCCCCAAATTCTATACATCCCTTCAGATCCTTGAACATCATGCACTCTGCCTTGCCTTCCGCATACGCCTCCCACCCCCACGCGGATCCTCTATGACCTCGTTCCTTTCCCCCATCTGCTCCTATTGGTCAAACATATCCACGAACTCTACACCTCCTGCCGCCTTGATCCCCCTTACCCCCTGGTTGCTCCTCTCCTCTCCCATCCCTGCCCCCTGCCACGTCTTCACTGTTGTGTCCCCCCTACCCTCCATCTCTACACCCTTCATCTCCATTCCCAAGGTGGCTTCCATCAACTCCCCCTCCTGGATGATGCCCTCTCTCCTTCCACTTATCCCTCTTATCAACTCTGATCCTCACTCCCCCTCCTTTCCTCTGTCCTTTCCCGGGCTCCCTCTCCCCCCCTTCCATCCTCCTTTTTCCCCACCTACCCTCTCTCTGCCCCCTTCTCTCCCCCGAGTCCTTTTGCATTTCCTTCCTCTGCCTTTTCCCATTCCCTCTCAAGTCTGCCCTGCCCCTGCCCCCCCCCCCCTTCTGAGTCCTCTCCCTCCTTTCGTTCCCCCTCCTCCTTTCGTTTTTTCCTCTCCTCCCTCCTTGTTTTCCCCCTCATCCAGGTCCCCCCCCCCCCATCTGCCCTTGGCAAGGGAGTGTCATCTTTGTGGCGACATTTTCGTGCAGTGTTTTACAGTGAGTGTTCCATGTTGTGTGTCTTTTGGGAAGTGTTGCGAACGGCTATCATACTGTCGCTGGGTGTGATTTTTTTATTTCTTGCGAACAGACACCAGATTGTCTACTATGTTACTTGTCTGATTCCTGTGTATTTTATTAACATTGCCAACCCCTTTGCTTTATGTTTTAACTTTCCACAATTTTCCGCCGTTTTACAATTTAAGTCACCGTTTTATCGCCTGTTTTTCTTGTTTCTTTTCTTCTTACGTTTTTAAAAAGTCTGTAGGCTTTAGAGCAGCGTACTAAGCTGCTGCCAGCCCGCCCGCTTCGGGGGGAATTCAAATTCAATAAAGGAAAAAAAAACTCGCTAGGCGGCGAGTCTGGTCAGTTGGTCAGCCGGGTCAGTGTGGGGTAGTCAGTGTCTGTCTGTCGTCCGGAGTGCTAGTATGTGTTAGGCCGCCAGTCTGCTCAGAGTTTGTTCAGGCAATGGTCATTGGCGGTTAGATCGATCGGTTGGTCGGGGACACAAGATGACTTGAGCGTCGGCGCATGTGAAGTCGCCACGTGAGTCCAGTGGGTCGCGCCGTATAGCGCAGGGTAGTGGCTTCGCGGCCGACATGAGAGCAACAGCAGTCAACCCATGACATCGGTCAGGTCGGGGCGAGCTGCGACGCCGTGACACGGGAGATGGCGTGCCTTCCTGCGTCCGTTGAAGCCACTGGCAGCGGATGGATCGGGAGAGCGTTTTGGGGATGCTGCGCCAGGTCTTCGCCAGACATCGCAGTTTGTTAGAAGTTAAATGATTCGTGTTAAATTCTACTGGTTTTCTTGGTCAGTCTCTCGTCCCCAGCTTGCTCGTCTGTCTCTCGTCCGCATTTGTTATTCAGGCAGTGTCTGTCTGTCTGTGTCGATCTGCCATACGTTAATAGCTGCCTCTGTCATGTTTGTCGGATTCGGTGTTAACGAATTTATTGCTTAAGGTGTAAAGGCCGAATTCCTGAAAAATGTTTTTATGTTGCCTAACATCTTGAGAGGCGGTATATGTGTAATGTGGAGAATGTTTGTACATTTTATGTGAGACTGCATTTCATGGGTTTTTATTTAAATGGTCATTTTAGTATATAAAGTTGCCACCCTTCCACTGTAAGAGTTTTCTTTTAAAAACAAGTTGCACTTTCGGTGGCAAGTAATGTTTTTAATGTGAGTGTTTTGTACCATTTCCATCCCTCCTACGGGGTGCGTAGTCTGATGATGAAGATATACGCAATACAGGGTGTTTGGAAATTCCAATAAGAAACTTCAACGACTTGTAAAGGGGAGAGAGTATAAAATATTTTGAATGGCAACTCATGTCCGAAAATGTTATCCAGCGACGCTAAAGAGCGTCAGAACTATATGCGCTGAAATCTGTGGAAGTAGGCATATACAGGTGACTCCGTGATGATGTTACAAACTTTCTGGGATGATGGAGAAGGATAAATCTATCAATATGAGGTAAGGGTCCCTGTACCGCAAACGACTGAGTCGAAAGTTATAAGCGAAAACCGTTCTGATACCTCCAGCAGTGGAATACATGTACTGGTGCTGTTGTTGGTGAGATTAAGTGGGAGGCGACTTTCAGAGGTAGCAGTATGGACCGAAACAAGAAAAAATATCCTGTAAACATGGACTCTAAAATGCATACCTTAAGAGCTATAAGCACTTGTTCATCTTCCCTATGAAACGCCCCCTTATAAAAATTATACAAGACTGTGCTTAAGCTGACACACAATATTTTTTAGAGCAACGCAGTCTGACTTTCAAAAATCCCTACAAAAGAATGGCCCTGACTAACATTAACCTATACGTTTGACAAATCACTTACCTCACAAAAATCTTGGTTACTCGAACTACTGCAATACAGCGAGCGCCAAAAAATGGCTCTGAGCACTATGGGACTCACATCTTGGGTCATAAGTCCCCTAGAACTTTGAACTACTTAAACCTAACTAACCTAAGGACATCACACACACCCATGCCCGAGGCAGAATTCGAACCTGCGACCATAGCAGTCCCGCGGTTCCGGACTGCAGCGTCAGAACCGCTCGGCCACCGCGGCCGGCAGCGAGCGCCACTACTGGCAGCTAAATAAAAGATTCGAACTACTGAAGGCACTAACTACAGATAGGCATAGTTAGCAAATGAAAGATTTTGATAGAGAACAAACAATGTATTTACCTTAATAGTCATAATTTATATAGCAGTTCGTGACATCCATTCTTACAAATTTCAAAACTCCGCCAACCAGCCACAGACTGCACACAGCACAGCCAGCGATTTTCATACAGAGCGCTACGTGGCGTTACCAATATAATAAACCTAAACAGGCTACTTACACCTACTGTGAAACACATCTCCACTACTCAACAAGTGCTCCAGCTCTTAACTCATGCATTTTAGAGACCATGTTTGCTAAATATTTCTTCTTATTTTGGTCCGTACTACCAGCTCTGAAAGTTGCCTAAACTACCATCTCAGCAACAACAGTACAATTACATGCACTCCACTGTCAGAGGTATCAGAAAGGTTTTCACCTATAACTTTCGACTCGTTCGTTTTCAGGACACGGACACTCATCTCAAATTGATACATTTATCCCTCTCCGTCATCCTAGAAAGTTTGTAACATCATCATGGAATCACCCTGTAGATACATGTATTGACAGGGGCCGGCGTCTATAGCTTTGACGCTCTGTAGCGTAGTTGGACGACGTTTCCTGACATGGATTCCCATTCAAAATATTATGTAGTCCCTTCCCTCTGCAATCCTAGAAGTTTGTAACGGGAATTTCCGAACACCCCGCACATGTATGCAAGGTCTCTCTTTGATCGGACATGTCCGACAGAACAGATATCATGGGCATATGCACAAGTGTATATGAGCACGACGGCTCTTACGATTACTTCAGTGCAGATGCACATTACGTCATGCTGAGCTACCGGCAGATGGAGAATGTACAGGCACGCTACTTGTGCACGACGCGATGGGAAATTGCGTTAGATGGGCAGCGTGCCAGGATAGCACAGGTAGCCGAGGCGACCACTCGCTTTAAGTGGTAAATCCGAGTTCGAATCCCAGTCATGCACAAATTTTCACCTGTCGTCAGCCCGAATGTGGCTGATGTCGTCGTTTCTTCTTACCTCGATCTAGGATGTCACGGCTCCACTGTTGCATGGATAGGTATAAACTGACTTGCTAAGATTTTTTTAACTTTGAAATTACTATCAGAGTTTTTATAGCTTCTGGTGATGTCTTCACCATTAGAAGACGAAACATTAAGCACAGAAATACAACTTAAACTGCACCCAACGGCCCACATACCAAAAATCACCAGTGACGCAATTACATGGCAGTCAATTTTATTACGTTCTACTGTCAGTTACAGTACAGAAAGTTTTCTACTTTCATTAAATCTGTCACAAATGGAGAGTGCCAAAGCTGTAAGAGTCTTACCAACTGAAAAGATGCTAACAGTAAAAAGAATCTCACATTGTATATCGTTATACAGACATTACAACACAGTAGTCACACCACCAAGTACTTTTGTTAGACAAGACATGTTCTCAGTAACAACAAACAGATGGGAAGTGTTACACTATCCGCACATTGATCAAACGCTAACAAACTGATACTATAGTATTTACATGCTTGTATGATATACTGATTACAATTTCATCCTCTTGCAAGTTCCTTTTCAATAGAGAAAAATGCCACTCCTACAAATGAAGAATGGTGAACGCACTATTGTTATAGGGGTGTTTTTAACGTTACTGGAATTTTTCAGGCGGAGGCCACAACACAGCACCCCCAGATGAAGTACACATGCATCTTATCGCCATGTTTTCGGACTCTGAAAAAGGTCGAGCCATTGGCACCACGAAGAACAGGGATATGTCACACACTCGTGTAAGACTGTGTTATCAGCACCTGACACACTATGAATTGGGTCTTATTATGAGTCTCCACTGGCCGGCTGGTAGAATCGTGCATTACTGAGATTTGTAGAGCATTTGGATGTGAAAGAGGTGCGATGCTCGACTGCATGGTAACGTCAGGACGGGTACATGGATACTGGTCATCAAGATCGACCAAGTCTGACCATCATAAAGGAGGATCGCAATATTGTACAGCGAGCACATCGCAACACATTCTTATCAGTGCCTAACATCTGAGAACAAGTGACAGACACTAGTATTCAGTACCATCCCTCACCAATCTGAGGAAGCTTGAGCAAGTATCCTCAGACTTCTGCTCCCCATTGCACCGAAACTATGCACTTTCAGGCAGGAATTCCCTCCTCAAAAATGAACAGTCACCGCGCGCAACTTTTTAAGCTCTACAGTTTTTTTTTAATGTGAACGTTATACACTGGTATAAGTGACCGAGGACCAGAAAATCAAAATAGCTCAACAGAGGAAAGGTGGCTGTATGACTTTCTTAAGATTATGCGGAGAAAATTCTCCGAACGCAGTTGGAGTAATGAAACGTACCAAGTGTTTCGAAAAAGGCTCAGTTTGTTCCCGTTTTCAAAGAGGAGCTTCAGACATACTCACGTGGTTATAGGCTCATGTCGTTGACTTCAGTCTGTTGAACAACTATGAAACACGTTTTATGATAGCTTATCGTGACCGTTTTGGAGAAAGTACGTCTCCTCTAAAGGATTCAAAATGGATTCCGCAAGTAGCGATATTGCGAAACTCAGTGCGCTCTTTTCGCGGCATTAAATCCAGTGGGACTATTAGATAAAGGAACCCAAATTCTTGCCGTGTTTGATAGACTTCCAAACTGCGGAAAACCGAAAAAGTTACGAGCTTACTGCCAGCTCTGTCATTACTTTCGTTGCTCATCGGCGCTCAGTCCGAAGGGGGGCTCATCACTGAAGACTATTCTACTCCAGTCAATGACAGTCCAGGCCGAAGACGTGTGTGAAGTCGCCCCTGACAGCGGTGGGATACCAGCCTGAAGGCCGCCTGCCATACGGTCCGACAACTATAACCCGTTCATCATAAGAATAAAGCTGATGTCAACACTGCACTACGTATTCTTCCACGTTTGCTGGAACCTCATTGGATTTCGGTTTCACGTGGGACTGCAGCCAATCAGTCTCGATTACTGTCAAGTACGATAATAAGTGTACGTTTTGTGCTGTGCGTTACGCGCACATCGACTTAGCGATATACGGACAACAGCTTTACCGGCGCATTCAACTTGGACAGCACTGGCCGGTCAGCTGGTTCAAAATGGCTCTGAGCACTATGGGACTTAACATCTGAGGTCACCAGTCCGCTAGAACGTAGAACTACTTAAACCTAACTAACCTAAGGACATTACACACATCCATGCCTGAGGCAGGATTCAAACCTGCGACCGTAGCGGTCGTGCGGTTCCAGACTGAAGCGCCCAGAACAGCTCGGCCACTACGGCCGGCCGGTCACCTGGTACAGCTAGCCTGCAGTGACGTGGCCAGCTGCAATTCACACGTAAAACTAGACGAGCAAAGAAACAATGTCATTTAATTTTTAAGCAGAATGAAATAATACACTACAAATCTTCCACAATACGGTCTTTAGAGACTAGAAGAAAACAGCAACACGTTATCGTTTTTAGCTAACGTACTACTGTAATTAAAAACAAGAATGACGAAAATTCCTGATTTAACCACAGAATAATTTTTCTGCATAAGCTGTGTATAATTTAAGAGAGTATTTAAGGATTTCACCGTATAGTTAAATATTGAAGCCACTGAAGGTGTTACAGCCAGTCGTCTGGTAATGTCTTAACTTATTCCTTATCCGAATCCGAGAAATACGATTCAGTTCTGGAAGTGTCACCTGGTGCGTTGATAACGAGCCTATCAACAACATAATCCACGAAGCCAACCACGCGCAGCAATACCTATTCTTCTTTTGTGACGAGCTGTTCTACATCTCGCCAGCATTCGGCAGCGATGTGTCAAAAAGCTGCGTGCGTTAGTTCCAGTACGTCTGGCAGCTTAACAGTATTGTTACTTCTCGGGCCAAATCCCGCAGCTTGCCGCCAGATCAGTTCTGTTGGGTTCATATTGTAATGGTACAGTAGCAAACGTAAAAACGCAGCATTTTTATGCTGTGCTCGATGCTGTGAAAAGATTGTTTTTCATGTTTCTAAGATACTTATCTACCTCTGTAGTATAAAACGACGGACATAGTCCAAATAAAGAGGATTGGGTTTTTCATTTTTGCCTTAAAAAATTAAACTGTTATGTTTTCTTAATTTAAACAACTTTTATGAACAGTCTTTCATAAAACATCGATAATTAAGAATTTGCTTTTGAAATGGGGACAGGAATTTCACGTCCAATATGTAACTAGAAACAAGAAGACGTGCATTAGTCATAGAAAATGGCGATGAGTTTTATAATTACGAGACGTACGTATTTCAAATTTAATGAGAAAAAACTGATACTGGGGAAATTTGATTCAATGCACGTATAACCGCATTTGGTTCAGATTCGTTCACGCTACTGACTGCGCGACTCGTTCAAGGTAGAATACTTCTTCACTGCGGGCCAGTGTGGCCGAGAGTTCTAGGCGCTTCGGTTTGGAATTGCGCGATCGCTACGGTCGCAGGTTTGAATCCTGCCTCGGGCATGGATTTGTGTGATGTCTTTGGGTTGGTTAGGTTTAAGTAGTTATAAATTCTAGGGGGCTGATGACCTCAGAAGTTAAGTCCCATAGTGCTCAGAGCCATTTTTTAACCTCTCCACCTGCAGTATATTCGCCACTGGGAAAACTTCAAAGCCGATTATCTCCGTAAATTTATTATAAACATTAATAACAGCCTATTTATCGACACTTCTAACCGTGTTCCACGTGCGTGCTTCACTACTGAACAAAAGCTGCCTCAGCCATTCCTGTACTGCGTATTAACAGTGCGACAATCAGAGCACAACGCTGCAGAAGCTGTGACTGTACACGATTTTTGAAGTAAAAACTACGGACCTAAAACGTGATTAAGAACATGGTGATGGCCGTTAATATATTTGAATATCTTAAAGTTTCATTTAACGCAAGTTAGTAAAGATATCTAAAACATAAGTAGGACCTACTTCCAAGACTGTAACAACACCAGTGACGTGTGCTACGACTTCTGACCAATCATCGTGTTTGTGTTTGTTTGCATCAGGTTTATTCTTATGATGAACGGATCATAGGAGTGAAGTTTGGCGTGCCATTTCTTTTCCTAGCAGAACCTCTTTGGTTGTCATCCGCGACATCCATACAGCACAGCGGTACGTCGACGATATTCTGCGTCCCGGCTTGTTGCCCTGCGTGGCAGGCCGTCCTGGGCTTACATTTTAGTAAGATAATACCCGCCCGCGCATAGCGAGAGTTCCTTCTGCTTGTCTTCGTGCTTGCCAAACCCCACATTGGCGAGCAAGGTCGCCGGATCTCTCCCCGATTGAGAACGTTTGGAGCATTACGGGCAGGGTTCTTTAACAGTCTAGGGGTTTTGACGATCTAACACGCCAGTTGGACGGAACTTGACACGATACCCCTCAGGATGACATAAAAGAACTTTATCAATCAGCATCAAATCCAATAATGCTTGCATAAGGGATGGAGGTGGACCAACGTGTTACTGACTTGCTCGGTTTATGGCGCCCTTTCTCTTCAATAAATCATCCAATTTTTCTAAAATTGTAATCATTTGTTTGGCTATACATGTACACCACATCTACCGGTTTCTGTCCCATTCCTATAATTTCTTCTCGTAGCTTAGACCTTTTTCTATCTTAGAATGTATTTTCGGAAAAAAAAGAGCGTGCGTGTAAGAGCATGTTTTAGTGTACACAGATTCGACATACTGCCTTAACGACCCACAGTGGGTGCCATGTAATTAATGCTTGTTATCCATTTCTGCCTCACGTAGCACAGGTGGTATCATTACCGGTTCCGGATTATTACCAAGTCATCATCGGACGAACTGTGTAACTTCAGTTCCAGCACTCAAAGCACAGGCACGTTTACATTGTGAAGGCTTGTATACAAGTACGTTTACTTGTGTACAGAAGCAAGTCTGATTTGTAATTCAATTTCCTACAGTTTTGCTATATCCTGTTTTGTTTCTTCTTAAACATTTCATCTGAAGATTATTTGGTAACAACTAGAAAGCGGTAATGATACACTAGCATGATTTGAGGTTGAAATATATTAATAAAAATGTGCAGGTTTTCGTATTCACTGGTAAATAAAACTGCCTAATGATCATGAATTTGCCCTTTGTGCATCGTTGGTCACGCTTACGATGTGTCGAATTCTATTCTCAAGAGAAAGCTTTATGACTACTATTGTATCTCTTCCACTGCTATAAATGAGAGGGGGTTGCAAGTGAAAAACACAATTTTAAAATATCCTAGAATAAGACGGAAACTAGCTTTTGCTGTAAAAGAAGCAAAGGAACAGCCGGGTAATTTATGAAACAATATATAAATTCAATCATTTTTTGTTAGTGCTCTAAAACCGTTTTCGAATACGATAGCGACAAAGATAGATACAGGTATACACACAGAACTACCAAGAGGCATATTGAAACAAATAAGTACAATTTTTAAATACTGTAGCTATTGCAATGACATTACTTGGAAGAAAATTATGACTTAAGCGCCCCCTACATGCCCAATAATATTGTACAGTTTTTCCTGAACTATAATATTAAACGTCTAGGGGCGAGATTGAGAGGCCGCGCAATAATACTAAGAACATAAAAAACCTTCGAAATATTTTGTGCTCCCCGAAAATATTGTGTCGTCTGTGGACAGTGTTGACAATATCTTTGCCAGTCTCTCGCGTGCTGCAGACTATGAGTATCACTGTTTTCACTGTTCGCTGTTGTTATGATGTTGAGCATGGGTTCAAAACAAGAGAAAGAGTGTGAAAGAGAAAGAGTGTGAAAGAGAAAGAGCGCATCGAACTGTATATGCAATTACTTGCACTGTGAGATGTTAGGAAGATGAGTATAAACGCAGAAATACCAAGAATGAATCGTGTAAGCTGCTGCTCAGAAAATACGGGAAAAGTCACAAACGACTACTTTTTTGGCTAACGCAATGCACATAATGACACATTTCTATAACTTTGTATCAAATAATTCAAGGTGAAACTGCACTTGTAAATTTAAAGTCTTCGAAAGGATTGCCAATGGCAATATATTTTGGTATAGTAGGTATACACTGACTTTGTGGAATTACGTCTCTTAATGTAATATTTTGGTTTTTGATCATGGGTATTTGAGCGTGCACAGAAATTTAACCGAGGTAGCTAGGGGTCGGGGGAGGGGGGTAGGTAGGGTAAATGCCAGACTCTAATACTTCAATGTTTAATGTAAATGAGTTCGTCGGTTCTGGAACGTATCATGTCCAAAGAATTAAATTTTATAGGTAACACGAAAAACGTATCCGAGACAACTGATGGTTATCCACTCAATATTTATTACACGTACATTATTGCGAAACAGCACTCAAAAACAACAAACAAACGACTATACAGCAGTTTCTAAAGCCATACTATTGTCTCAACGAGGTCAGCAAGATGATGCTACATTTTCTAAACGAGAGTTTTCGCGGAGACATGGAAAATCTCCTCTAGAAGTGTATAAGTATTATGCAGTGAATAAAAATTTCATACCGCACATTCCAAGAGGGAGTTGGAAAGGGGGAAGCATGTGTCTATCTATGGGGACGCCTATGTATGATGACAACCATTTCCAGTAATGCATCAGATGTTAGACCACCAACACACATAAAGTTATGATAGCCTTTTTTAATTTTTTTTTTCGTTCCACCTCAATTCTCTCAAGAAGTTTTCGAGAGTGATCTCTCCGACTATGCTTGACCCAATTTCGCATCCACCTTTTCTTGTGTTTGCATCCAACTAGAGCCATTATCATAGCGTCTTTATCGCCAAAATTCCAGAACACAATATTATTGCGCAATTTAAATGAGCAGTATAAGGAGGTCAATAATATTGCACAATATTATTGTATTGCATTATTGGCTGTCTAGGGGCCGCTTATGAAACAAACGATAGACAAACCTTCTCCGCCGCCAAATAAGGATTATAACAACAGTAAAATTATTACAATAGTAAATGGGTATCATAGATCAAAGATAAGCATTGTTGTCAAAAAATACGTTGAATGAGCAATATACAAGAATGATTAGCTGCTCGAAATTGAAATCAGTAACTAATATAGACGAGAACTTTAGGCTATATACGAGGGTGAGTCAAATGAAAACCTTAAATTTGTAATAACAAATCGAAATTTCGCGTGACGTTATCCTGTAAGTTGGTAAGCGTGCAACAAACAGCGTGCGTAATGGCCTGTAGGTGGCAGCATAGCGCAGATGCACACACATCGTCGCAGTACAGTGTAAAGATGGCCGCCCCACCTGCGATTTGCACCAGGGAAGAACAGCTTTCTGTTATTCGGTTTTTGCGTAGTGAAGGTATGAAACCTATTGAAATTTATCGACGAATGAATGTTCAGTACGGTGATGCATGTTTGTCACAGCAGCACGTCTACGAATGGAGTAGGAAGTTCGGAAATTGTGTGAGTTCAGTGGAAGATTCTCCTCGTCCAGGTCAGGCACAACGAGTTGTGACTTCACAGAACATTGCAGCAATTGAAGCCATAGTGAAGGAAAAACGCTGACTGACACTGACATAGCAGCATGTTTACAGATTAGTCATGGGTCAGCACATCACACTGTGCATGTTGAGCTGCAGTTTCACAAAGTGACTGCAAGATGGGTACCACGGCAGCTGACTCCTGAAATAAGAGAACGAATTGTTGATGCTTGTGAAGACTTTGAAGAACTTCTTCGGCGCATTGAACGAGAAGATGATGGCTTCCTTGCAAGAATCGTTACTGGGGAGGAAACCTGGGTTCACTTCCACCAACCGGAAGCGAAGAGAGCGAGCAAGGAATGGCGCCATACCTCATCACCAAAACCAAAGAAGTTTGGAACAGAACCATCAGCAGGGAAGGTTATGCTGACTCTCTTTTGGGACGAAAAAGGCGTAATTTTGGAGCATTACATGCCTAGAAGGACCACTATCACCAGTGCAGAATACGCAGATCTCCTAAAAAATCATCTGAGAACTGCAATCAAATCAGAGCTACGTGGATTACTGTCAGTAGGTGTCCTTTTGCAACATGACAATGTAAGGCTCCACACTGCCCGTACAACAGTTGCGACAATCACAGACCTGCATTTTCAGTGTCTTCCTCATCCACCAGACCTTGCCCCAAGTGATTTGCATATGTTTGGACCACTCAAAGGCGCTGTGGGAGGAAAGAAGTTCCGTTCTGATGAAGAGGTACGCCACACGGTGCATGAGTGGTTGCGCAGACTACCAAAAGAATTTTGTTATGAGGGAATTTATGCACTTTATAAGCGCTGGAGGACTTGCATTGAGCGTGGGGGATATTATGTTGAAAAGTGATACAACTTTGTACCTCTTCTGCACAATAAATAATATTTTAAAAAATATTTAAGATTTTCATTTGACTCACCCTCGCAGAAAGGTCAGCCACGTGATAATAAACGAGAGGTTTAGCGGAGTCATGGAAAATCACTCCTAGAAGTGTATAAGTACTTTGCAATGAATAAAAATTTCACACCCCTGTGACAGATTACGCCGCGGGAGATGTTTATTTTCTTATAATGGTCTGCAATTTTTATTTAATCATTCTGAATACACATCTAACGTCAAAAGCTTTAGAGTTTTTTTTTTTCTTTGGGGGAGAGGGGTGGGGGCACGAGAGCAGTTTGCACATCTACCGCATTAAGCGAGATTTAGGAACATCGCTAAACGTTCTGCTCCGGGCCTTTCCCAC
Organism: Schistocerca gregaria; assembly: GCF_023897955.1. Taxonomy (NCBI): domain Eukaryota; kingdom Metazoa; phylum Arthropoda; class Insecta; order Orthoptera; family Acrididae; genus Schistocerca; species Schistocerca gregaria. Next base: position 512,136,053 of record NC_064921.1, on the reverse strand, counting down.
GTTAGCCAAATCGTGAGGAGCGGTAGGAAGTGAATATTAGCACGCCACTGGTGCCCACTTTCTGTGTACGAAAGAAAGTCCAAGAGAGAAACATATTCGCTGAAATGGTTATTGGAATTCCCTTATGTTAAATAACATCGAAATTTTGCATTAACGCTGATTAATAACAAGCAGTACACATGATGGGGCGCAGTGATGGAAGCTGTCTGAACAACACGAAGTGCTGTGTCTTTTTTCGGAGCCACTATTTTTTGCTGTATAATATGAACATTAAATGCCGTACGTAACCAAATGAACTTATCCATTGTAAATTATAATTGTGAGTTTATTTCAAGTGTCCAGTGAAATAAAATCTGACAGTTACTTCAATTACAGTGTATCGTGTCATAGAAGATAAAACCTCAGCCCTCTGAATTACATAACATTGCAAGTATTTCTGCGCTTCAGTGCAGCGTACGACACGAGTGGCCTCATGATGTCAAATGAGATTCACTTTCTCGCTAAATAGCTTTGGAACAGGTAGAGTTAGTGATCAGAAAAACACATATTCTTTCTGAAAAGGGTAGAAATAACTACTAAAAATAAACCACAGACACTCTTCTTTACCTCACACTACTCTCGAGCCATCAAGAATATTACAAAAACCTTCAAACAAATGGAAAGCCTATAAATAATATTATACTCATATTTGCCGTGTTTTACATAAAACAAAACGCGCAACTGGTGTACTATAAACCTCGTATCACGAATGTCTGGATATTTATAATCTCTACATACACGGATGGTCTAGCAAAGAAATGGAGAGGATTTTTCAAATTTTCAAAGCTTCCTTCATATATTGGCCCACGGATCAAAAACCAGAACTCTATCATAATACAGATGTCTTACATAATAGGTGAACAGATTTGTACCTATCGCACTGCAAATAGACTTATAATATTGTGAAAATTCACACTAAATTATTACTAACGATGTATGGATTTTACAAAAAATATACTAATCCTGATACACTAGATTAAACTCTTATTACGTTCTTCGCAGTCCATATGGGTGATAATCTAAGATAGCATCATCACATTGATAAATTGATAATTCGAGAAAAAAATTGTACCTATTTCACTCAAGTTAGAGAGAGAGAGAAAAAACTACTTCTATCGATGTGCAGACCATAATGGTAACACATTTAGTTTATTCCGTAGAAATATTTCTGTAGTGGGCATCCAGATGTAGGAATTGATTTTGTGTTGTCTGCATGGATTGCCACAATGATCACGTGATCTAGGGACGTCGTAGGTGTGTCCGTAAGTCTCTCTCCCCGTCCTAAAAGGCCTTGGAAGGCCCAACGGTACCGACCGGTCACCGTGTCATCCTAAAGGCTAAATTAAACTGCGTCACTGGGTGCGCATACTGAGGGGCATGTGGTCAGCACACCTCTCTCCCGGCCGTTGTCAGTTTACGAGACCGGTGCCGCTATTTCTCAGTCAAGTAGCTCCTCATTTTGCCTCACAAGGCTGAGTGCACTCCGCTTGCCAACAGCGCTGGGCAAACCGGATGGTCACCCATCCCATCCCCTAGTCCAGCCCGACAGCGCTTAACTTCGGTGATCTGACGGGAACATGTGTTACCACTGCGGCAAGGCCTTTTGCCTGTGTCGGTAATGCATCCTATAAATCTTGAATTTCGTTACATCGCTAACACAGACAGATTCCCTTCGTAGATGCTGTGGATTTGGTATTGGCGTTTTGTAAACGTCAAACAATATGCACTTGACACATGGAATAAAGTAGACTTCTTAGCTTTGAAGAGCGAAAGGAATTGGCATCGCCAAGCTGTGGCCGAGTGGTTCTAGGCGCTTCAATCTGGAACCGCGCAACCGCTACGGTCGCAGGTTCGAATCCTGTCTTGGGCATTGATGTGTGTGATGTCCTTAGGTTAGTTAGGTTTGAGTAGTTCTAAGTTCTAGGGGACTAATGATCTCAGATGTTAAGTCCCATAGTGCTCAGAGCCATTTGAACCATTTTTGAATTGGCGTCACGAAACGGCATCTTTACGTTAGCGTGCATTTACACTGCCTCTCACATCATATCACGTCACGTCAACTAACTTGGCCCACTAGCGAACGACGAAAGTGAGGTTATGAATCACCATTCATGATGTGAGAAATCGAAGCATAATATCGAAATTGAGGCACTAACAACGATAACATTTATTAACGGCCAAAGTAAAATTCATAACGTATCTTCTTGATCAATTTCGTTTGTTAAAGTGCCGAGGAGTGAAACAACATTTCAAAAAATCGACATTTATTTGCTAGACAAACTCTCTACATACAAACACTTCAAACAATAACTATAAAGGAATAAATGAAGTCTGTTTATCTTGATCAGTTATGTTTTTTCCTACGTAACTTATAATGCCATAAACAACTGTATTTTTCCCCTTCATTGAAGCTGATATTTTTACTTAAAACATTATTTATTGGAAATTGCTTGGATACGTTCTTATTTAAATACATTGTGTGCATCATCTCTGTTCTGTTATTGTAAAACTTACATAATGTTTCGCTTTCAGATATCTGATCTCGCGGAAACAAATATCCATGTCGCCGTGGAATGTTTGCAGTTTGCCACGAAAAAAAAAAGCAAAATAATAAAATGAGAATTAAGAATACACAAAAGCAGGGGATCCACTACTAAAAACGAGTGAGAGTGGTGAAAACAGATTAACTTAACGTCAAAGCTTTCTTACCAAGAAACCTCGACGTGCCGTAATGTGACGTGACAGTCCATTGACGGCCTGCGTGGATGCCACCTTTTGAAATGAACTATGAAATATTTTGTTGTGACGTGGACTGACGTGACGTGACGGGCAATGTGAATTCGTTTAGAACGTCGTCGTCCTAAAATCACGTGAAAATTCAAGCTTAATGTTGGCGACATGCGCAGGATGCAGAGATGTTTCTACTCAATGGTTTACTCCATGGAGGTTCGGTGGCGTGATGTCACTCGTGCCTGTGCCCAGTTTCGACAGTGGTGAATATCTACCACGTAGTTGATGATGGTGATGATGATGAGATCCCATATTCCGAGGAGCGTAGGCAAGGTCCTAGCGGAGGTGGTACGCCATTGTCTTCCTCCGACCTTATTGGGGATGAATGGTGATGATGACACAACAACATCCAGTCATCTCGAGGCAGGGAAAATCCTTGACCCCGTCGGCAATCGAACCCGGGACCCCGTACGCGGGGAGCGAGAACGCTGACGCAAGACTACGAGCTGCAGACGTAGTTATTTCACCAAAAATGCCAGCTTGCTTCGTTTACGGTTGTTCTAATCGATCCGATCGTAATCTAAAGTTTAAAGGAAACATTTTCAGTATTAAGTGGAGCAGTTCATGCATTATTTTCTTTTGTACGTACGAATTATGGCTGCGCTGTTTACTTTTCTTCTTTCCCGCGTTTTTCATTGCCTTCCAAACCGCTAACGCTCCGACATCCGAGCCCCGCTATATCAACGGTCTCGTCCCTGCACAACACACTGCTACGAGTCCGCGCTAATTGTTTTTGCAGCACTCCTTGCCCTAAATTCTTCCCGCCGTTAATTATTCGTTATTCTCTAAAAGATTCTGGCTGGAACAACCGCAGACAGAGGTCATGTGTGTGTGGGTTTTGTGTCTATGAGTGTATGATTGTGCGTCTGCGCTTTGCTTCCTTTATGAAGAGAGCTTTGAGCGAAAACTTAACACGAATCCTTTTTTTGTCGCGCCTGCCTGCTGTTCGGCGTGTGAATAGCAATCTACCCACTTCACAGTACAGTTATTCCCTTACGAAGTATGTTGTAAACAATACACTGCACTTCAGGAGAAACAATAATGTACATAATTACAATTCCAGAAGAAAAAAATGATACTCGTTACGTCAGATTAAAGTTATCTGCAGTACAAACAGCTGTTCACAATGTTGAACCAAAACTTTTTATCCCTTACTCAGAGATACTAGGTGCCTTTCAGAAAGCAAAGCACAATTTGAAACTAAACTGAAAATGGTTCTATTTGAAAGCTCCTTCTGTCCCGAGGAAGATAATCTATTATTGTAATGCGTAAATGGTTATGGACAGGAATTACTAACAAGCCACTGTTTGTCTTTAATTATACAAATTACACTAGTCAACAGCTAATTTGCATTTGGGATGTGATGCATCAAGTGAAGAATCCGAACATACCTTCCAGGATGCTCTAGCATGTACCATTTTTGAGTTTTTAAGGGTTTTTTATTTTTTGTATTCAGTATTTCGTTTTTTCTGTTCTTCTGTTTTGATGTTTAATTGTTTCCAGAATGAGATTTCCACTCTGTAGCGGAGTGTGCGCTGATATGAAACTTCCTGGCAGATTAAAACTGTGTGCCGGACCGAGACTCGAACTCGGGACCTTTGCCTTTCGTGGGCAAGTGCTCTATCAACTGAGCTACCCAAGCACGACTCACGCCCCGTCCTCACAGCGTTACGTTTCATGTTTAATTGTTGTTTTCGATTTGCAGAGGAGAACTAGAAGATCTACAAATCGTTAGTAAATTGTTGGTGTGGTAATCCAAAGGTGTGAAAGAGATTCTCAGTGAGTGTTTCCTTGTGAAAGATAGAACAAACTTTTTATGTTTAAACTAACACTAAGAAAAATGGAAACTAGTAAATCGCCTTGCTGTCGAAACGTCCCATACAACTTTTGTTTTATGTGTGGGAAATTCACTCCAAAATCTCGAGGAAAACCCATCACTGATTTGCTTAAGAAGGTATATAAATCGTACTTTGATTGTCCTGTTGGTGATCAAGATAAAAATTTTGCACCTCATATTAACCGAGTGGTTGAAAGGAAAACGACGAGCTACGCCTTTCGTTGGTGTGGTGTGAGCCTAAAGACCGATATTCAGACTCTTACTTCTGTCTTACAAGTATTTGCGGGACATTCAGGCAAAACTAGACATAAAATAAAGTATCCAAATGTATTTTCAGTGCATTTGCCTGTGTCCCATGATGAGGGGTTGCGTGTTCCTGTCTGTAGCTTGAAATCCGTGGAACCAGACACTATGTCAAGTGAATCAGAAACTATTGTACATATAGAAGTGTACTGCCCTCAGCATCATGACACTTCGCCTCAGCTTTTTAATAAAAAGGAACTGAACGATTTGGTTCGCGATCTAAAACTTTCGAAACAGCAAGCTGAACTCTTGGGGTCGAGGCTGCAACAACGGAACCTTCTAGCTACAGGGACAAAAATTTCCTGTTTCAGATCAAGAGGTGCTTCCTTCGCTCAGTATTTCGATATGCAGAATTCAGTGCGTGTATGTAGAGATGTCAACGGTCTGATGATGCAGTTAGATGTACCACATAATCCACAGGAGTGGCGACCATTTATTGATTCCAGTAAAATCAGCATGAAAGCAGTACTACTGCCTAATGGTAACGCATTTCCATCGGTACCTTTGTCATACGCAGTAAACATGAAAGAAACTTATGAAACTATATCTTTGCTGCTAGAGGCATCAAATATAAGGAACATGAATGGCAGCTTTGCTGTGATTTAAAAGTTGTTGTACTCCTTATAGGTTCACAGGCTGGATTCACGAAATACTGCTGCTTTTTGTGCCTTTGGGACAGCCGTGACACAAAGAACCACTATACAGTCAAGAAATGGCCTATAAGGAAGTCAGATATTACTGGGAACGTAAATGTGAACAAAACCCGATTGGTTGCGCCCGATAAAATCATTTTGCCTCCCCGTCATAGCAAGTTGCGCCTTATCGAGAACTTTGTAAAAGCTCTGGATAAAGAAGGTGAGGCCTTCAATCACTTAAAAGAAAAGTTTCCCAAATTAAGTGAGGTAAAGCTGAAAGAGGTTATATTTGCTGGACTACAAATAAGAAAACTGCTGAAAGTCCCCCATGGAGTATCTATTACACTGGATAAAATTACTTCAGAAATCAGCAAATATATTATTCCAACAGATTCAATCTTTTTTTATGATTATATAGCAATATAGGTTGCAATGTATTCCAAACATATTTTAACAAAATAATAAGAGCGGCAAATAGCTTACTACTTAAGCCAATAAATATCATTTAACAGAAAATAGGCGTCTTATTATTTATTAACACACATTTTTTACCCTGAACCCCAAAACAGTTACAAAAAATTGCTTTAAGAAACACCAAATTTTACCAATTTGTCGGTAGAGGACCACAACTCTCGTTTCGTTAAGCCATATTCCATTCCCCTCAAACCACCTTCCTCCCCCCTCCTTATTAGCTTCACCCCTCCCCCCTTGACCGACTTCTAGAATCGCCCCTGTAAGCACTGCAATTTTTAGTATTTAAAACGGCTTTTTCGTGCAAAGGACACAAATAATGAACAAGAAGAGTCGTTATATTGCACTAGCGAAAAACAAGAATATATAGCAATTCAGTATCCGTGGTGCTCTTAGACTTGCAAGCCAGTTAGTTGACTCTTGAAGCCATTTGTATTTGATAGCAAAGTTCATAACTGAATGTATACACTACCACGAGACAAGATACATAAGTTTCACTTGGATTTTTGTCTCTTGTTTGTAGTTCAGAACACATTATTATCTTCTGATGTAAAAGATGTTCACAGGTCTACCAGTAAGGAAAGAAATTACAAAAATGCAGAATTTCATATTGTATTAGACGGATATCTTCTTATTAATGTACTCTACTCCGATTATCCTGAATCTGCGGTTTCTAATTTCCACAAATAATATGGGAATAATGTTTCAATAAACCACATTTATATATATATATATATATGCTTCAGACGATAAATAGTAACTAAATAGCATAACTACGAAAGAATGACCCTCTTTCTAAATAGCCGATATTCCAAGTAAACAAGAGTACATGTATACCCAATCTGTGTATTAACAGAATAAAGCTGATACCTTGATTAAAACCGCATAATCAGATCAGACACAGAAGACGTAAAGTAGTCTGGAATGAATGTTTACTAATGTATCCTCTGACAGTTTCGCAACTATCACGGTTCTATTCTACAGGTACATCAAGTACCGAACACGATATGTGGATGAAAATGAAATGCCGCTCGTGTCTCAGTGTTATAATTAATACTTCGTACTCACATCATTCCCTTGCCTCGTTTGCCTCGTACTCCATGTGACACGTACCTCTACTCTACCTGCTTCGCTCTTATGCAGTTTACCTCAGATAAGATATCGCGGAATAAGATAAGATCTGGGACTCTGAGGCGTCAGCCAGTAGAATTAAGCTATTACTACGCGATACCCTCCTGATTATGAAATTAATAACACCTTAATCTGGGGAAAGTTCAGTGTATTATTACGATCACTATCTGGAATATTTTTCACGTTTACTCCTTCTTCTAGAGCAATATTTTTAATGCTAAATAGAATAAGGCGAAGGTATACACACATTTTCAGCAAAATTATTCCACTTGGTTTTCTTCAGGAGATTAAAATGTTCATCACTGCTCTACTGGTGCTATTAGATTCTCGCACGTTTCCTTTCATTCGGAGAATTTTTGTATCTCTTTGTTTTGCACAGACAAAGGAATCAAACGCTCTAATAGTTTTTGTTTGACCGTAGTTAGTTACTTAGTTAGTTACGTGTTCCATTGATCAATCTCATGGTAACCGTTATTATGTGGAGCATGTCAAGTGCATAAGAAATACACACATGGCTCAAGGCTCTTTAAAAAAAGAGCTTAAAATTTTTATTACCTACCCCATTGCCTTAAATGGCACAAAATGCTTATATTATACCTATAGATTTATTTATTCCTCTTCAATGATTCATCTGTGGCATAGAAGGAGTCGTCAGGGAGATTTGATTTCAATTTATTTTTGGAACTATTACTGCTGTTCTCAGATATTTTATTTCATTTGATAATTTATCGAAAGTTTTACGGCAAAGTATTTTACCCCTTTCTGTAGCAAAGATAGGTTAAGTAGAGAATAGTGTAAGTCTTTCTTTCTTCTGGTATTATAATCATGAATGTCACTGTTGTTTTTTAAACTGGTCCATGTTGTTGAGAACAAATTTCATTACTGAATAAATGTACTGTGAGGCTGTTATAAGAATTCATAACCTTTCAAACATATTCCTAGGACATGTACTACTACGAGCCCCACACATTATTCTAGCCACTTTCTTTTAAGAAGTGAATTCTTTTTGCCTAAGAGTTGAGTATAAAGCAAACAAGATGTATTCGAAGTAGACTCAGCAACTGTTCTAGTGCATCGATTATGTACCTATCGTAGAATAGTGCTGCAGTACTTGTTGACCTGAACATGTCGGTTTGGCGAAATAAGTCTGGGTAGCTCCATGATGCACCCTTTGCATCATAACAGGGCGAAATAATCCACAGGGCAGTGTAGAACAGATGGGGACGTTTTGACGTAATGCAGTGTTGTTTTCGTGAAACCTTGTGGGGTAAAACTAGCGAATTATACTGTGCAAAAAAGTTCTCCTGTATATGAACAGGTTTTCCAGAGATCAATATTCTTCACAGTTTTTCGTTAGGTTGCTTAAATTACTTAATCTTGCAACATGTTTCGAATTATTAATTCATATTTGGGCAAAAATGGTAATACAAAAACATTTAACATACACGTCTGTCCATTTCAGATGAACAGAGCAAACTGCAGCATGTCTTAAGACAGAATACAAACCACATTGAGATGTACGTCTGCTTGCGTTAAACGTATTTGTTTTATTTTTGCATGATGGTAAGGTTATGCCTCGAAACATGTTCCAGAATGAAATATGTTAAGCACATTACACAAAACATGTTTGACTGGTACCTTTCTCGGAAAAACCTTTCAAAAGTTTTGACAATCAAGGCAGGACAAGAATGGGATAAGAAACAATAGTATGGACTGACCCATACAGGCCATCTTTTCCCTCAATCCTTGTGTGATTGGAATAGAACCAGGAGTGCCAGTGGTAGTACATTGCAAGAAGAAGGAAGGAAGGATTGGATCGTGTATTTTTAAAGGAATCCTTCCCACTCATCTGCTTAGATTATGCCGGAACTCGTGGAACCCGTTGGTACGTAACAGTAAACGGTTTTGCGCCTAGATGTTGCGAAAGGTTACTTTAACACCACAGCCTCATTGGACAATGCCTTTAAAAGCTTTCCCATCTCCAATCGGAATTAATACAGTATCGTTCACACCACTCCTAACATCCCGAATAAATCTGCGCATCACTATGTATTAAAGTTTTGAGATAAAATAGGTTAAATAGAGCTAAAAGACTGGAGGTATCATTAACCATTAGAGGTACGATAGTTACGCTTAGAATAATGGGTATTTAAAATAAGCAGAAATGCGACGAATTCTTTTTTAAATCACATTTACACTGAATATTAGAGTTTCAAAGTGGAGAACGGGTATTGCAACTACGGTGAAGACCGAAAAATCAACAGTTGAGACTAGCGCAGTAACGTTGCACACAATTACTTATATATGAGCCATCAGTAGAAGGTCAATTATCGAGGCGAACAGACAGCAGACATGCGTCCCAACATTTTGACAATGAAACAATTCACAGTGACGTGGGCACCAAGAAAATCAGCGGACACCACAGCTTCTCACCGTTTGTGGAGAACAGATGACTTCTTGCTCAGGAGCAATCGAGACTATAGTGCACACTATTCCTGATATCGAAGCTACCAGCATGCAGGTATTCAAGCACAGACTGGAACTGAATTGCTTAGTGGCCAACTGCTAACCGCCACTGACCTTGTCAGTTGGACCCCCCACACCGGCGCTCAGCATGCAGCTCCGTGATCCATAAAGCTTAGCAGTCCAATGCTAACTGACGAAAAGCCTCGCTAGGCCAGTACGTCCAACCACTGCACTTAAGTTTCTGTGCGTTTTTCTTCTGCCTCTGAGCTTCGAAGTCTTGAAACGGTAGTCACCAGAGGATTTCTTAAGAACGTGTTAGGCAGTAGTAGCGGCCACAGGGTAATTCATAAATGTCATATTTTGATTCCTCTACCGCTTTCAGAGTATTTTCTGCAAAAAGTGATTTGAGGTAGTAGCGGGACCTCTAAAATCTGTAGAGCAGTTTATTGTTGGTGTTCGGTCCAGAACAAAGGTGCCACTTTACTTGTTATTGCTCTGTGGGAGACTTGGTGCTTAATCTTGGTATGCGCACCGTCTCTAATGACCTTGCTGTTGATGGGACGTTAAACTCTTATTTTCCTTCCTTCTTACTATACGCGGCTCCGTATGATGCGTGTTACGTGATTCCTCTATTCCGCCTTGCCCAGCCCGTCGCACATTTTGTTAATATACTGAACATTAACACAAACAAACTCAAGTATGTCAGGAAGAACGACAGGTTTACGAGGCTCTACGTAGATCTAACTGAATTATTCTCACTACGGAGTATCGATTCTGATAGAGCAATATTAGGATGGACAGTGTGAGAAAACGTTCTTGCACAACCGTCAAAGGCGTGCATTTCATGGGGGCAAGGTGGTTGGCACGGTGAAAGAAAATTGTGGCCAGCGTATAAAAAAACTATTAATTCGAGATACAAGATTTATTTTCGAACATCTTTGACTGTCATTGTCGTCTCATTCGGTGAGAAGTGCTGGTTTCAAATTGTATGCCTAATTGTGTAGTGTGAACATTGTCCACCGGTAACGACGAACAGTACAGTCATCTGTCAATCACGTTTACTGGAGGAGCCACTGTTGTGTAGTTTCGAAACGAGGAAGACGAGTCATTAGTCTTACGAAGTGTATTCCATTCTAAATGGTCGTTTTCTGACTGAGTGATACAAATACTGTCCCACAGCAATGATGGCAAATGCGACGTGTTGTATTATGACCTAATACGAGTAACCAGCGTAACGAAAACCTAGGATTCAGATTTTTTCTGCAAGCCACGAAATGTTTTATAGCGTGCGGATATATCTCAAACTATTTCCCACTATAGACTCATGAGCTACAGTAACAGAGAGTACAGACTGAGCCTACATAGTTTATATATGTAATTTCCGTAGCGTCAGGCTGACTGACTCTTCCTACTCTCAACTATTACTGTTACATTTTATACACATTTAGCTTATCGATTTTTGGGAGACTATATTTGGCCATGGCTTCAGCTACTTATATCGGCGTAAAGTTTTTGCACTGCCGTTTTGAATTTTAGCCGTCGGGATTCTCCTCTTGAACGAAAAAAATATATAACTCTCCGTCAGTCACGACATTTTATTTCAACCATTATGCGTTCCGATGGTTAATCATCATCATACAGTGGAAGACCTTTATATGACTGTTTTTTGTGGTAAGCAATGGTGATTTCGTGCAGCAGCATGTGAGGCAAACGAGAGACTACGTTGGGACTTACACTGTTAATGATTGAGAATGTAAATCACAGAATTTATAGCACGACGTAGCAGATGGTTAAAAGATAGCAGAAGTTCTTAAAGAACAAAATGAGCCAACAACTCGCATATGCTTCGCACAGAACATCAGCCACACAATGACCTTGTTATGTAGCAAAGAAGTTTCATTTGTTAGATAAAGAGTTTTAAACCAATCATAGCAAGCAGAACATTTATTAAGACATATACTGTATGCAAGTTACTTGTGTTACTGTGTGTACTGTGATAAAGAGGATTTCTGATAAACATTTAACAACAATAGGAATCGATTAAACTACGTCTGAATGTCGCACAGTTCCACTGTTAGAAATTTCTGTGGAATAGCGTAATGAAAATAAAATAGAGCTTTGTAAATTGTGTAACTCAACAGATACACGAAAAAGGTGTGATACATATTGCCAACGGAATGTTTTTGGGTAAAAATAATGGAGATAATATGTACAGCACTCTTGATTACATGGGAAAGAGTTAAATAACTAAAAATCTTTAAATATTGTGTTGATGCTTTTGAAGAACTTACTTGATTTCTCATTCAGAATGGTTAATAAGTAAATCATGGTTGTAAATACCTTCTCTTTATAAACGGAAATTTTGTGGCCCATCTTTGAAATGTTCTCAGAATTGTGGCCCGTATCTTTGACACGTGTGGTTACTGTAGTTATTTCTGGTGTGTGATACCAAATTATTCTTTGAACCTAGTGGGAAAGTCAGGCCAGTTTTCTGTACCCGAGTGAAGTGGCCTAGTTACCATACTGGATTCGCATATGGGAGGACGATAGTTCGAATGCGCGTCCAACCACCCAGATTTAGGTTTTCCGTGAGTTCCCTCAATCGCTTCGGGCAGATGGAATGGTTCCTTCGAAACGTTTGGGCCCATTTACTTCCACATCCCTGAAACAATCCAAACTTGATGTCCCCAATGACCTGGATGTCAACGGGACATTAAACTCTACTGTTCATTCCTTCATTCTAGTCTGTTCTACATATCAAGCAGAGCTTTCATTGTAGATAATTTTGTAAGTGTGAGATTTGCTGAATTTGTCATAATTAGTTTTAAGATTATGGGTCAGTCTGTGACACATTGTTGTTGGTCGACATAGGTATTCTTATTTTATGTCGCTTAAGGACATTGCAGTTTCTTGTGAAATATTGCTTAAATATGGGATACATTCAGTGGGTATATTTTCTTGTTTTTCATTGTATTCATTATTTGATTTTTTTCACGCACAGTGTCTCTTGATGTGGGCACACAACCATTACTACACCTGTCTGCTTAATTATATCCATTTTCTCGGTTAGATTCCCTTCAGACAGAGGGATTTTAAATGTCCTGTGGATCAGGAAGCTGTATCCTGCTACTTTGTGTGTCTTTGGGTGATAGAAGGAAGAGTGTATTTATGCCAGCGGTGGTGAGATTCCGCTTCATTGGCCAGCGTGTAAGAGAACGTTTCTCGTTTTGCCTGCGTATATTCTCATCAAGGAAAATTCTTCTGTTTTCTACTTCATGCCCATAGACGAAGTTAATATTATTCTGGAGTTTGTTAAAAGTATGTTGTCTCCATCAATGATGAGGAATGTGTCAGCCATAGATCTCTTACAGAAAGCTACTTTCCGTATTTATGGCAGACTTTTTTTTTTTTACTTAAGATGTCTTCATCTCTTACTTTGTCGTTGCTGTTTTCATTCTCAAGAAAGAACTTCACTTTGTCCGCAATAACTATCTTAGTGTTAAGAACCGAGCGAGGTGGCGCATTGGTTAGACACTGGACTCGCATTCGGGAGGAGGACGGTTCAATCCCGCGTCCGGCCATCCTGATTTAGGTTTTCCGTGATTTCCCTAAATCACTCCAGGCAAATGCCGGCTTGGTTCCTCTGTAAGGGCACGGCCGACTTCCTTCCCTAATACGATGAGACCGATGACCACGCTGTCTGGTCTGCTTCCCCAAACAACCAACCAACCAACCTTAGTGTTAAGAATCTTGTTCTCTTGTATCTGTTGCACTTTTGGTGGCTATTATTAAATCCTCTGAATTTTTATAGTTCAGAGATTGATGAATATTACATTTGAGGCCATTGTCTAGTAGATTTAGTTTATTATCATCACATTCTGCATTTGAAGTTTATATAACTATCTAAAGTTAGTTTTGCGCCTCACGAATGTTTTCGTTCACAGTTAACATTATGAAAATGATAAAAGGCACAAAGAACAGCTTTCCAGGCTCAAAAGTGAACAGTCGCCATCTGAACACGAAAACATCAATAAGTTCTATGGTTAATTCACTGAATTATTAACAGTGAAAGTCACAATCTTACCTCTTTGCCGCCTGACATGCTGCTTCACGAAACTGTCTATGCTTACCACTACCAACAAACATGTGAAACATGCTTTCGACCTCATAATGATGGTTAATCATCGAAATGCGAAGCGGATGTAATTAAACTTCGTGACTGATGCAGAGTTATTTATTTCCTTCATTGTAATTAACATTCATTGTTCCCACGACAAACTACATGACACATGTAATTAATATAGTTTTCCCACTGCATCGTAGCCGACGGGTGTAGAAAATTTTCAGGAAATATTAAATGCCGATCGTAGAAACTTATTTTCAATGGAATGTAGTTTCAACAGCTAAACATATGCTGCTGCTGACTCTACCCTCACTAGTCTTTATGCTACTTGGTTTTAGTATGCACAGTTCAGCTGCAGGTGAGTTGTCATTGTGCACTTCAATTACGCATTTCTTACGATGACGTCCACATATTTTCTGCATGTACATTTATGGTTATTAGCACGCGTGGATATTTGGGTTGCTTATTGCACAAGACTGGATAACGGTTTCCGTATTACGTTCTAGTTTGCTAGTAAAAACCCTTCTTCAGATTTTAAGAGATTTACATACTCTTCTAGTAAGGCGACCAGCATACTTATCAGCTATCAAAGGTAACAAAAGCCGTATTGCCTGCATATATTGCTATGGCCATCTGTAGTTAGCTGGCTGATTTGGGGGTGGGGACCAAACAGCTATTTCATCGGTCCCATCGGATTAGGGAAGGATGGGGAAGGAAGTCAGCCGTTTCCTCTCAAAGGAACACTCCCAGCATTTGCCTGAAGCGATTTAGGGAAATCACGGAAAACCTAAATCAGTACGGACGGACGCGGTTCTGAACAGTCGTCCTCCCGAATGCGAGTCCAGTGTACTAACCACTGCGGCAAATCGCTCGGTCGGTCGTCTGTGATCAAGTGGTAACAGACACCAGCAGAATTGTCTGATACAGAGTTTGAGGCGCTCCCACCTCTTCGTCACGCGCTGTTGAAATTTTGCTGTTGACTCTCACAACAAGAGTTCTGCAGAACTGATTACTGGAGATAATTTTGATATATGACACTAGGATGACGCCATGAAGTTTGTATAAAAGCGATTATGTCACGCACTCTCAAACAACTTACATACGTCAACAGTCACCACTTCACAGAATTATAGCCGCGGTGGATTAACCGAGCGGTCTCAGGCGCTGCAGTCTTGGACTGTGCAGCTGGTCCCGGTGGAGGTTCGAGTCCTCCCTCGGCCAGGGGTACGTGTGTTTGTCCTTAGGATAATTTAGGTTAAGTAGTTTGTAAGCTTAGGGACTGATGACCTTAGCAGTTAAGTCCCACAAGATTTCACACACATTTGAACAGAATTACACACTCCTGGAAATTGAAATAAGAACACCGTGAATTCATTGTCCCAGGAAGGGGAAACTTTATTGACACATTCCTGGGGTCAGATACATCACATGATCACACTGACAGAACCACAGGCACATAGACACAGACAACAGAGCATGCACAATGTCGGCACTAGTACAGTGTATATCCACCTTTCGCAGCAATGCAGGCTGCTATTCTCCCATGGAGACGATCGTAGAGATGCTGGATGTAGTCCTGTGGAACGGCTTGCCATGCCATTTCCAACTGGCGCCTCAGTTGGACCAGCGTTCGTGCTGGACGTGCAGACCGCGTGAGACGACGCTTCATCCAGTCCCAAACATGCTCAATGGGGGACAGATCCGGAGATCTTGCTAGCCAAGGTAGTTGACTTACACCTTCTAGAGCACGTTGGGTGGCACGAGATACATGCGGACGTGAATTGTCCTGTTGGAACAGCAAGTTCCCTTGCCGGTCTAAGAATGGTAGAACGATGGGTTCGATGACGGTTTGGATGTACCGTGCACTATTCAGTGTCCCCTCGACGATCACCAGAGGTGTACGGCCAGTGTAGGAGATCGCTCCCCACACCGTGATGCCGGGTGTTGGCCCTGTGTGCCTCGGTCGTATGCTGTCCTGATTGTGGCGCTCACCTGCACGGCGCCAGACACGCATACGACCATCATTGGCACCAAGGCAGAAGCGACTCTCATCGCTGAAGACGACACGTCTCCATTGGTCCCTCCATTCACGCCTGTCGCGACACCACTGGAGGCGGGCTGCACGATGTTGGGGCGTGAGCGGAAGACGGCCTAACGGTGTGCGGGACCGTAGCCCAGCTTCATGGAGACGGTTGCGAATGGTCCTCGCCGATACCCCAGGAGCAACAGTGTCCCTAATTTCCTGGGAAGTGGCGGTGCGGTCCCCTACGGCACTGCGTAGGATCCTACGGTCTTGGCGCGCATCCGTGCGTCGCTGCGGTCCGGTCCCAGGTCGACGGGCACGTGCACCTACCGCCAACCACTGGCGACAACATCGATGTACTGTGGAGACCTCACGCCCCACGTGTTGAGCAATTCGGCGGTACGTCCACCCGGCCTCCCGCATGCCCACTATACGCCCTCGCTCAAAGTCCGTCAACTGCATATACGGTTCACGTCCACGCTGTGGCGGCATGCTACCAGTGTTAAAGACTGCGATGGAGCTCCGTATGCCACGGCCAACTGGCTGACACTGGCGGCGGCGGTGCACAAATGCTGCGCAGCTAGCGCCATTCGACGGCCAACACCGCGGTTCCTGGTGTGTCCGCTGTGCCGTGCGTGTGATCATTGCTTGTACAGCCCTCTCGCAGTGTCCGGAGCAAGTATGGTGGGTCTGACACACCGGTGTCAATGTGTTCTTTATTCCATTTCCAGGAGTGTATGTTGTGAAGTACAGCGACAGATTCAGGTTTATTATGCAGTATTTGTAGACTTAGAGAAATCTTTCGACAATGTAGACTGGGGAAAGAGTTTCTGAAGGAGAGAAATTTGTTAACATCGAGTATCGATTTAAGTGTCAGGAAGTCATTTCTGAAAGTATTTGTATGGAGTGAAACATGGACAATAACTAGTTTAGAAAGAAGAGAATATAAGCTTTCGAAATGTGGTGCTACAGAAGAATGCTAAAGATTAGACGGGTAGATCACATAACTAATGAGGGCGGGTTGAATAGAATTGGGGAGAAGAGAAATTTGTGGCACAACTTGACTAGAAGAAGGGATCGCTTGATAGGACATACTCTGAGGCATCAAGGGAGAATCAATTTAGTATTGGAGGGCAGCGTGTAGGATAAAAATCGTAGAGGGAGACCAAGAGATGAATACACTAAAGAGATTTAGAAGGATGTAGGTTGCAGTAGGTACTGGGAGATGAAGAAGCTTGCACAGGATAGAGTTGCATGGAGAGCTACATCAAACCAGTCTCTCGACTGAAGACCACAACAACAACAATGGAGTAATCATCGGACCAAATTTACGACTGGATTCAAGACTTCCTTGCAGGTAGAACTTAACACATTGCTATTAAAATGTTCAAATGTGTTTGAAATCTTATGGGACTTAACTGCTAAGGTCATCAGTCCCTAAGCTTACACACTACTTAAGCTAAATTATCCTATGGACAAACACACACATCCATGCCCGAGGGAGGACTCGAACCTCCGCTGGGATCAGCCACACCGTCCATGACTGCAGCGCCCAAGACCGCTTGGCTAATCCCGCGCGGCACATTGCTGTTAACGGAACAAAATCGACAGATGTGAAGGTACTTTCGCAGGTATCCCAAGGAAGCGTGATAAGGTCATTACTGTTTAAAATATATATAAATGATGTAGTAAAATGCTTCGGAAGCTCTTTAAGGCTGTTGCAGATGATGCGGTTGTCTATAAGACGGTAACAATGCCAGAAGACAGTAACTATGTGCACGAGGATCTACAGAGCTTTGATGAATGGTGGAGAGACTGGCGGCTGACCCTGAACGTAAGAAAATGTAACATATTGCACATACATAGGAAACGAAATCCCCACTGTACAAATACACTATTGACGATAAATTGCTGAAAATCATCGTAAAATATCTAGGAGTATCTACCCTCGGCGATCTTAAGTGAAATGAACACATAAAACAATAGTAGGAGAAGCAGATGCGAGACTGATATGAAGAATCTAGAGGAAATTTTATTCATCCACGAAAGTTCACCCACCAAAGAGGTGGCTTACCCGGCGTTTGTTTTACCCTACGAAACGAATCTCACCAATTCTTGAGTACTGCTCAACAATCTGGGACGCATACCAGGTAGGACTGACAGGAGGGGGAGGGAGTGGGGGACAGAGAGAGAGAGAGAGAGAGAGAGAGATCCAACTAAGAGCGGTGCGTTCGTCACGGACTAGTTTAACTGGTGCGGGAGCGTCACAGAGATTCTCAAGTAACTGTAATGGCGTTGTGCATCACGGAGATGTTTGCTATTGAAATTTCGAGAGAATACTTTCTGGGAAGAGTCGGACATTTTACTTCCTCTCACATACGTCTCGTGAAATGACCACAAGGAGAAAATTGGAGAAATTATAGCTAATACAGAGACTTATCAGCAGTTATTCGTCCCACGCGGCCTTAGCGAATATAACAAGGAAAAGGGGGGGGGGGGGAGGGGACTACGTTGGTGGTACCAGTAGTACACTCTGCCGTACTCCATCAGGTGGCTTGCGGAGTATCTATGTACATGGAGACTACTTTTGGGGTAGAAAGTGTGGCGTAAAAGTGGTACAATAGTTTTTATTTCCTTTGGCTTTTTACGTCCAGCTACTGTCATCTGTCAGATTCTTCGTAAGCTGTGTGCTACGTTAAAATTCATACGCGATTTGCAAAATATAAACGACCGTAAATGATTCAGTAGTGCATAACCAAGACGCTGAGTGGCGATTAGTGGGTGATTTATAGCCACCCATTCGGATCTCCGGGTGGGGACTACTCGTCGTTATCATGAGAAAAAATACTGGCGTTCTACGGATCGGAGCGTCCAACGTCTGATCCCTTAATTGGGCAGGTAGATTAGAAAATTTAAAAAGGGAAATGGATAGGTTAAAGTTACGTATAGTGGGAACTAGTGAAGTTCGGTGGCAGGAGGAACAAGACTTCTGGTCAGGTGAATACAGGGTTATAAATACAAAGCAAATAGGGGTAATGCAGGAGTAGGTTTAGTAATGAATAAAAAAATAACAGTGCAGGTACGCTACAACAAAAAGCATAGTGAACGCATTATTGTGGCCAAGCTAGACACGAAGACCACTTCTACTATAGTAGTACAAGTTTATATACCAACTTGCTCCGCAGATGACAAAGAGGCTGATGAAATGTATGATGAGATAAAAAAAATTATTCAGATAGTGAAGGAATACGAAAATTTAATAGTCATGGGGGACTGTAATTCGATAGTAGGAAAAGGAAGAGAAGGAAACGTAGTAGGCAAATATTGAATGGGGGTAAGAAATGAAGAAGAAGCCACCTGGTAGAATTTTGAACATATCATAACTTAATCATAGCTAAAACTTGGTTCAAGAATGATGAAAGCAAGTTGTATACGTGGAAGCGGCCTGCAGATACTGGAAGGTTTCAGATAGATTATATAATGGTAAGACAGAGATTTAGCAACCAGGTTTTAAATTGTAAGATATTTCCAAGGGTAGATGTGGACTCCGACCACAATCTATTGGTTATGAACTGCAGATTAAAACTGAAGAAACTGCAAAATGTTGGAAATTTAAGGAGCTGGGACCTGGATAAAATGAAAGAACCAGAGGTTGCAGAGAGAGTTTCTGGGAGAGCATTAGGGAACGGTTGACAGGAATGGGGGAAAGAGATACTGTAGACGAAGAATTGGTAGCTTTGAGGGATGAAATAGTGAAGGCATCAGAGGACAAGTAGGTAAAAAGACGAGGGCTAATAGGAATTCTAGGGTAGCACCAGAGATATTATATTTAATTGATGAAAGGAGGAAGCAAATGCGGTAAACGAAGCAGGCATGAAGGAATACAATCGTCTCAAAAATGAGATCTACAGGAAGTGCAAAATGGCTAAGCAGGGATGGCTAGAGGACAAATGTAAGGACGTAGAGGCATATCTCACTAGGGGTAAGATAGATACTGCCTACAGGAAAATTAAAGAGACCTTTGGGGAAAAGAGAACCACTTGTACGAGTATCAAGAGCTCAGATGGAAAACCAGTTCTAAGCAAAGAAGGGAAAGCAGAAAGATGAAAGGAGTATATGGAGGGTCTATACGAGGGCGATTACCTGAAGGCAATATTATGAAAATGGAAGAGGATGTAGATGAAGATGAAATGGGAAATATGATACCGTGTGAAGAGTTTGACAGAGCACTGAAAGACCTAAGTCGAAACAATGCCCCGGGAGTATATAACATTCCATTAGAACTACTGGCCTTGGGAAAGCCAGTATTGACAAAACTCTACAATCTGGTGAGCAAGATGTATGAGACAGGCGAAATACCCTCAGAATTCAAGAAGAATATAATAATTCCAATACCAAAGAAAGGAAGTGTTGACAGATGTGAAAATTACCGAACTATCACTTTAATAAGTCACGGCTGCAAAATATTAACTCGAATTCTTTACAGACGAATGAAAAAACTGGTAGAAGCCGACCTCGGGAAGGATCAGTTTGGATTCCGTAGAAATATTGGAACACGTAAGGCAATACTGACCCTACGACTTATCTTAGAAGATAGGCTAAGGAAACGCTAAACTACGTTTCTAGCATTTGTAGGCTTAGAGAAAGCTTTTGACAGTGTTGACTGGAATACTCTCTTTCAAATTCTAAAGGTGATACGGGTAAAACACACGGAGAGAAAGGCTATTCACAACTTGTACCGAAGGCAGATTGCAGTTATAAGAGTCGAGGGGCACGAAAGGGAAGCAGTGGTTGGGAAGGGAGTGAGACAGGGTTATAGCCTATCCCCGATGTTATTCAATCCGTATATTGAGCAAGCAGTAAAGAAAACAAAAGAGAAATTCGGAGTAGGAACTAAAATCCATGGAGAAGAAATAAAAACTTCGAGGTTCGCCAATGACATTGTAAATCTGTCAGAAACAGCAAAGGACCTGGAAGCGTAGTTGAACGCAATGGACAGTGTCTTGATAGGAGGGTATAAGATGAACACCAACAAAAGCAAAACGAGGATAATGGAATGTAGTCGAATTAAGTCGGGTGATGCTGAGGGAATTAGATCAGGAAATGAGACACTTAAAGTAGTAAAGGAGTTTTGCTATTTGGGGAGCAAAATAACTGATGATAGTCGAAGTAGAGAGGGTATAAAATGTAGACTGGCAATGGCAAGGAAAGCGTTTCTGAAGAAGAGAAATTTGTTAACATCGAGTATCGATTTAAGTGTCAGGAAGTCATTTCTGAAAGTATTTGTATGGAGTGTAGCCATGTATGGAAGTGAAACATGGACAATAAGCAGTTTGGACAAGAAGAGAATATAAGCTTTCGAAATGTGGTGCTACAGAAGAATGTTGAAGACTAGGCGGGTAGATCACGTAACTAATGAGGAGGTACTGAACAGAACTGAGGAGAAGAGAAATTTGTGGCACAACTTGACTAGAAGAAGGGATCGGTTGTTATGACAAATTCTGAGGCATCAAGGTATTACCAGTTTAGTACTGGAGGGCAGCGTGGAGAGTAAAAGTCGTAGAGGGAGACCAAGAGATGAATACACTAAGGAGATTCAGAAGGATGTAGGCTGCAGTAGGTACTGGGAGATGAAGAAGCTTGCACAGGATAGAGTAGCATGGAGAGCTGCATCAAACGAGCCTCTAGACTGAAGACCACTACAACAACAGTTTCATGCAGAATAAAAAATTGTGAAGCACTTTAGTACAATGTTCCATGTGAGAATGCTTAAAGTAGTTGTGGTGACGGTGGTTTTGTTCATATGTGGATCGCTTTTACGAGGATTTAGATATGTCATGGTGATATAATTTCACAACGAAAACAAAGTAATTCATATTTACAGGTATTTCCGTACTTGCAGTTCTAGTTTGACAAGAATGGGCCAGGTAGTCGGCTGCAGTCTTTTAGCGGCGACCACCCTGTCATTTCACAGAAATAATTAACAGAAACCACAGAAAAACCTAAAACATGACGGCCGGATGAAACTGGAATCACCATACTCCCAAATACAAGGTCAATTTGTTTACGACAGTGCTACCTCATTCAATTTATTCCTAGTGTACAATACTGTTTTGTGAAGAAGTTATTTAATAATGTAAACGGCGAGCGTTTCATTGTTCTTTCATTGTCACTCCCAGTAACCGCACTCAAGACACCCACATTATTTCATAAGGTAATACAACACATGCTAGTAACTTACATCAGGATCAAAGGGACGACGTTTGATTTCAATTTTGTGTATCATAACTTCCCATTTTCTATCCTAAAACACTGAATCAGCATCCTTCTATAATGACTAAGATGATAAGGCGTTACGGCATAGCTTAGTAGGGTTTACCAGGAATTAAAAGAAAAGGAAAAAAGAAGGAAAAACAGCGTGAAAGTGTGGTCCTTTTAGAAAATCTCTTCAAGCTCCTTAGACAATTTATTGCACCGTTTTATTTACCGGCAGAAAATGGTGTTTAGAATTTTGTATTTAATCTTTCTTGGTAAATGCACCTTCAGTCAAGATCTTATTCCATGGTCAAGCACAGAGATGTTTGAGCAGTAATTACTAGGTCGTTTTTGATGTGCACAACTTACTGGTAAATGTACTCACACTGTGAAATTAGAATACCTAGTGCTTTGATCAGATCTTTTCAATGAGCTCGACAACGGGTTTTTGTTATTTCCAGTGCTTACTGAAAAGAAATGCCTCTGATTTTATTATGTGAGAACTCTTACAGCCTTATAATGTAACAAACGCTATTAACATTCTACATCTTTATCCCTCTTGTCTACATATTTATTTCTCTACATAGTCACCCTGGCGACGAACACATTTCTCCCAGCGGGAGACCAATTTGTTGATACCGTCACTGTAGAATGTTTGACTCTGTCAATGGAGCCACAAGCTCACCTTTGCTTCCACCTCTCCATTACTATCGAATCCTCAAAGGTGTTCTTTCAGTTTTGGAAACAGATGAACGTCGGATGAGGCCTTGTCGGGACTGTATGGGAGGTGATAGTCGACGGTAAAACCCAAGACGTCGGATTGCTGCAATGACGCAGATGACGCAGACCTCGTGTGTGGTCTGACATTCTCATCCTGAAGGAGAGGGTGATTCGTGTGTGGATGAACTCTTCTACGTCGAAATTTGATTACAGCGCGCTGCTTCTCACGCATCGACACAGTTAAGTTACACGCTACTAGCAGCAGAGTGCTCCGAATACGTAGGCAAGTAGAAAAAGATATAGAATGTAAATAACGTCTATTTTATTTAAAAAGTATTTATAGTTTCCATATAAAAATTGGGAGGCATTACGTTTCAGCACGCCCTCGTGTTATAATGGCCCTAGTCTGTAATTTGAAAACTGTGGCATATTTTTTGCATTCGTTACCCTGAAAAGAATTCCACAAAAAGGACTGAATCTCATATAACTAAAAGTCTGTTACACATTGATGACAGGACATGTTGATGACATTGTGCTTGTGTGTCCACGCCATTTAAAATAAGAATAAATATTTAGTGCTAGAAATTTTGTGTTTATTACACAGTCTATAACAGTGTCACTTTCCCTCTTCGAACTTAAGTTCATGGAATTTGGTTTCTTTGTATTGGTGTCACTTTATTAAGTATGTTCAACTACATATGTTCTTAAGAATTTCGTTTGATTTCCCAGAAAGAAAAACTCTTTTTCTCTAAAGACTATAATATAGCCAACAGCAAAGAGAATTTTTCCTCATGGCTAACACTACTGGTAACGTTATTAATGTATATCTTAAATGGTATTCGTCCTAATTTACTAGCCTGAAAAATACCTACATTTATGTACTTTGATTTTGATAAGTGTTTGACTAAAACCTTAGCCTTATTTAAAGCTTGTTAATCTCCACACTTTGTACCCCATCTGCCATGTATGACCAGAACCAGTCACTAGGTATGCCTCTTACTTCTAGCGAGTCTATCTTATTTAGTCGAATATTATGATCTTAGAGAGATCTTAGAATGTGCCTGTGACACTCTCATCCTTGTCAAGATCCCTGGCGATATCCTCTGGAGCTATAAAGACTCAAATAACATTTTGAGCAATAACAAGTTCAGCAAGCACATCTACGTATCCGGTCTACGATCGGGTCGTAAAGTCAACAGACTGCTCCTGGTGACTGGAAGGACATGTCAGTGTATATTATGAAGCTCGTAGTGTGGAGCAGTTGGTGCTGTTTGCTTTATTTATCACTAAGTTTCACAACTTGTCTAATTTCAAAATTTCAGATTGTTTCACATTTCTGTAGTCATCTTACCTTAGTTGGTATGTTTACTGCACTTGAAGTAGGGTAAATTTGCTGATATTCCAAAAAAATAGCTATTAAAATACCTTGTACTATCACTGAGCAAGACAGTACGTCTCATCAGTAGGAAGAAAATGGAGTTTCTGCACCAATATTGACTTCGAACCGTCGGACGGCCTACATGCAGGGGCAGAGACAAATAAATGACAACACGCTCCTCCCCTCTCCCTCCCATCAATACTCCTAAACAAAGCTCCTTTCTTGGAAATAGGCCTGCCAGTCAGACAACTCATAAACCGTTAAAAGCATACTTAGATCTCACAATCACAACCCAGTATTTTACGAGATATTATAAAGAAACAGTCAGCCAATATGTACTCCAGAGTCGGCCTTCTTATTAGTGTTTGCAGAAACGCGAAATAAACTTCATCAGCAGAAAACGCACATGCACACACACACAAGCGCGCGCACACACGCACAGATACAATTCTATAGATCTCTTCTGAAACTTGACCTGACACAGCTTCATCAGGAGAAAACACATACAGATTTGTCAAGTCTCAACTGATTGACATCTTGCTGACTTCACAGTAACTAGACACAGCTTGGTCAGCAACGCACACTTAGCGATAACTGTATTTTTATCTTTGTGGCCAACGTGGTAAAAAGCACACTGAACCCTCAAATTAAATATCGCAATGTTATTTCCACATATATTGCATAGCAGTACAAATACCCATGTCCCGCTTATTGGCACCACTGTTGTAGGTCATAGGTTAAGCTACACTTGGCATCGACAGTAATATGATCTTAGTGCATGGTCCAGTCACATCAGTGTGACGAGCGCCGATGTTCGACGTCGACGTCACAGGCGGAAGGTGGCAGAACTGTCAGTAGAGGGACTATAAGGCGTGTCTGAGGGACACGAAAAACACTGCAGTTGTTGTTGTAACGCAGAAATTGAGCGATTTATCTGAAGTCCAAAACGGCATTATCATTGGACTTCGGTATAAGTTTTGTTCAAATGGTTCAAATGGCTCTGAGCACTATGGGACTTAACATCTATGGTCATCAGTCCCCTAGAACTTAGAACTACTTAAACCTAACTAACCTAAGGACATCACACAACACCCAGCCACCACGAGGCAGAGAAAATCCCTGACCCCGCCGGGAATCGATCTATGTTTTGTAACCTGTTCGTGTGCAACCGTGGTTATAACGTGCTTGTCAAAATGGCAATATCCAAAACTGGCGCTGAGGCAACTGTGGCGCTCCACGGGTCATAGAAGAAAGGCTACAGATATGTGTGGGACGAATAGACGTGCAACTATTGAGCAACTGACCACGCAGATGAACCAAAATGCTACGAATAGTGTCTCCTCAACGACTGTTCAGTAAACGTTGTCGCGAATAGGCTTCTGGTGCAGGCCCCTGGTTCATGCATCGATGCTGACTGCTGGGGTGACGTAGGCTGGAATTTGCAGGCCAGTACGGCCAATGAGTGGCGACAGACGACCTTTCCAGATAAATCAACGGCTTATACTCCATGGGACAGATGACCGTTGGCATGTACGGGGTGAAACGTCTGTAAGCAAACATCCTGCTTGCTCTATGGTCTGGGGAATGTTTTCGTGGAATTCCGTGGGTAGTCTCATCATTTTGGAAGGCGCAATGATCAACTCAAGTATTCGTCTATCTTTGGGAGCCATGTCCTGCACGTGCAGTTTGATTTTCCTCAGCATGATGGCAAATACCAGCAGGACAATGCAATGTGTCACACAGCAAGCAGTGTGCATGCATGGTTCGAAGAGCATCAAAGGGCTCTGAGCACTATGGGACTTAACTTCTGATGTCATCAATCCCCTGGAACTTAGAACTACTTAAACCTAACTAACGTAAGGACGTCACACACATCCACGCCCGAGGCAGGATTCGAACCTGCGACCGTAGCGGTCGCGCGGTTCCAGACTGAAGCGCCTAGAACCGCTCGGCCACCAACGGCAAGCCCGAAGAGCATCGAGATGAGTTTACCATTCTCCCTTGACCATCATACTCCCTCGAATTAAACCCTACGGGGAATCTGTGATGCCACCCCCATCGTGCTGTTGGTGCCATGGATCCTCAACCGAGGACCCTATAGCCGCTGGCCACGACACAGGAGTCAGCACGGCTCCACATCCCAGAACCTCACAGACAACCTTCCTGCTTACCCCACAGCAATCAGCACTGAAAAAAGCGGTTATTCAGACTTTTGACACGTGATCACATTAATGTGAGAGGGCAGTGCGCCGCACTTGTGGTAATGAACATCTAAATTAAATACCAATATGTTATTTCCACATCTGAATTTTCTGTATTATTCTTTTACGACAGTACAAAACTCACATACTGTAGCTGGTGTGCCTTAGCGATGACTTAACATACTTGTGCTGTTATATACTGAAAACTACATGACACTGTAAAATAACATACAGAACAGTAGTTTTAACATCTGATTTCCATTCACGTTCTGCAACATTATCGCCACAGACATAAATATTATTCTCTTTCTGTTTCGCTCACGCGTCAGCAGTCTGGCTATGAGTAAATGCATAGCGCATATAGCGCATACAGTAACTGGTGCGTGATGGCACCTTTGGCCACTGTCGTAACTATTTAAAGTATATGCATTTACGGTGCGTTTAAAATTACTTGTGACTTTTGACAGATCAGTGTGGAGAGAGTGGAGGGAAGCGTAGTTGCCAGCGTTTGTTGGGTGCGTCAGCAGGCGACGACAATGCCAGGCCTACTCTGAGCTCGATTGATTGTGTGAAGAGCAAGCCAGCCGATTACCATCTTTCTCAAACGATTTTAAAGAAACTAATCGATAATGACCTTGTTTTTCCAGCACTTGTTATAGCTTAATTCGTCAGCTTCATGATAAACCGCCTATCATTTCGTTAATGGTCACTGTTATTGGTGATATTTCGATATTAGTTAAACTATTGCAAGAAATTCTTAAAATTTGCAGTTAAAAATAGGGGTTGCTACGAATTTACGTTTGCTGCATGTTAGGCCATATGTTGCTTCATATTAAGGATAGATATCTTATTGCATTCTACTTGACACTTGGAAGTTTATCGCTATCTGTATCCAATCTCGAGAAAAAGGAATACATGTAAAGCGCTCCGTCGAGAACGCAAGCTCCAGTGAAAAAGCCAGAATGAAATATTCATAAATCCCTCATATCTCATAAACGGTCTGAGTTATCGAAACAATTGGCAAAAGATAGTTCGCAAAGAGGGGAGTATTTTGCAATATGAGCAGCATGTAAAACTTTCATATCTGCCGTAATATTAAAGCAACTACAGATTTTTTCAATGAAATGATGTAATTTTTTAAGGACCACCGGTATCTGGTGAAACGAGAATTGCTGTGAGCCTTGCAACGAGATAAGTGAAGAATTTACGCGTTTGTTTTTATTCTGATAAGGGCTTTTTGATAAGCTATTAACCTGTCTTGCCCTCAGTTACTAGTTTAATAATAAATTGTTTAAGGACTCTGTCGCAATTTCAACTGTGTTATAAGTTACTAAGATGAATATTTGTAAACACTGCTGTGTTTTACCAAAACAAAAAAAAACAAAAACAGATTTAAGATCGCAACTATCGAAGTTATGTCTAACTCAAAACTCATCACAGTCCTTCATGAAGCCCTGCCTCCTTAACTACATTCTTGACATGACTGACAACTTGGGGTCAGTCCTCTGGTGTAACATTTACAATGGCTTCTTTTGCCGGCATTCCAACCTTCCGAGTGTAAACTACTTATTGGTTTTTGCCACTTTACTTTCAACCTAGGTCCATATATTTACAGTTGAATTTAAATGAGCATGATAAGGAGGAAGCCTGATGAAACTATGTCCTTTAGCATTAGCTAGTGTGTCGATCTGGTAGTTTTTGTTTTGTACAGTACTATGAGTCATTCGGATCACTCTGAAAATCAATGAACGATACACAGCTGAAATATCAGAAGAAGAAATATAATTTATGTGGCGACACGCCCGAAACTTAATTGGGCAGTCATTGCGCCGCGAAAACATGAAGATGCTTGTCGATGTTTCTGCTTGTTTCACACTTAGCTGAATGATCCAGTTGTAAAGGTTATATGGGGAAGACACCATAAGATCATTATTCGACAGTATTTAGTGTGTTTCACTAATGCTGGATTGGCATATCCATGAAGTTGCAAACGCTGACATCTTACCCAGTGTCCGCGATTTGCGTAAATTATTATGCTTCAGGTTGGTCCCATTTAGACTCTGAACCGACCAGTCAATAAATTCGTGCACTTTCTCAAGAACAATATGATTGTTTAAAATTAATTTCGGGTGTGTTTTTCTGTTATTGTGGGATATTTAATCCAGAGCCAATTATTGTTTCTCTCAGCTGTATTACCGGAGTGAACCATTGTTGCTTCTGCAGTTAACAAGTTAAAGGGACATTTCTAAAGTTCTTCAAATATTTGTTGGTTTAAATTAAAGTACTAGAATTAGGTTGTACGGCACTTAGAAATAACCACAGTGAACCTTAGAGACAACTGGCAGCTGTATTGCACTTCAATAAATGCCTTAATATCAACTATCTACTTCAAATGTAGTGTGAGTGCAGAAGTATGAAGTGTGTGTTCGTACTGACGTGATAGTGAAACTGAATGTGCTTCATTCTTTTCGATTGTTTATTTTATTTGAAGCGCCAAGTGGTGGTTGCTTTCGGTCAGAATCTACGTTGTAAAACGAAGTTGTAGCACTAATTCTGTAACATACTCATCTCAGAACAGTCCCTCTCACTTATTGAAACTGTTAACAAAGTGGAGATTTAATATTACTTAACACCTAATCATTACTTCTTTGTTGAAGAAGACTACCAGGGAACCAGCGTCGTGAGTGTGAATAACGATTATATAATTGGAATAGACAGTGTACTGTGAGAGAACTCCAATTCTATAAGGGGCGAACAAAAAATTTTCGTTTCAGGTCTTTGTGCAACGTGTATACAACGTAGTATGACTAACGTGCAGTGACATGCGGGCAAGGGATTAACGTGGGATTCATGTCTTTCTGACATGCATGCAGCAAATGCGGAAATGTGAACTACGGCGACGTTATTACCAAAAGCGTCCAAACAAGACCTTCGTGCTATATTATTTTCTTGGCTGCAGAAGGACAAACACGGGTGGACATCCATCGAAGAATGAAAAAAAATGGCTCTGACCACTGTGGAACTTAACATCTAAGGTCATCAGTCCCCTTGAACTTAGCACTACTTAAACCTAACTAACCTAAAGACATTACACACATTTATGCCCGAGGCAGGATTAGAACCTGCGACCGTAGCAGCCGCTTGGTTCCGGACTGAAGCGCCTAGAACCGCTCGGCCACCACGGCCGGCAAAGAAATTGCGGTGACCATCCATAAATGTTTGTGTGCAATGCATGGCTACGCTGCAGTTGATAGGAGGGCGATGGGCAAAGAAAGTTACAGCCTCAGAAAATGCAGAAACAGAGCTTCACGATCAGCCACGCTCGGGACGTCCCATCACAGCCACTGCTCCAGACATTCTGAATCGTGACGACCTGCGCATCACAAATCGACAGTTGGCTCTACAGTTGTCGGTCAGCATTGGAAGTGCGTCTGCAATGATCGATACACTCGGATATTCAAAGTGATGCTCACGATGGGTTTCACGAATGCTAACAGCGGACCATATGATTGAAAGAAAGGCCATTTCATCTGAATAGTTGGGGCGTTTTCGGACCGACGGAGAGGCCTTTCTGTCTCGTATCGTTATGGGGGACTAAAACTGCGTGCTACAGTTTATGACGGAAACAAAAAGGCAGTCCATGTAGTGGCATCATCCTCATTCACCACAAAAGAGGAAATTCAAGACAACTCCCTCTGCCGGGAAAGTTGTGGTGACATTCTTCTGGGATTGTGATGGCGTCATTCTCGCGGACTTGGTGCTAAGAGGTCAACCATCAATTCGGAGGCATATGTAAAGAATCTGAACAAACTCAAGAACCGTTTCCGACGTGTTCGATCGGACAAGAATCCAGCAGATATCTTGCTCCAACACGAAGATGCACGCCCACACACAAGTCTGGGAATACGGAACCACATTGCCAAATTGAGTTGGACATCATTGCCTGATGCACCGTACAGTCCAGACCTGGCACCTTCGGACTTCCATCTCTTCGGGCCGCTTAAAGATTCTCTACAGGGAACACAATTTGAAGATAACGAGAGTTGCAGTGATGCATTGAAAACATGGCTAGGCCTACACGACAAGAGCTTTTACCAGCAGGGAATACATGCTCTTCCACAACGTTGGCATACAGCCATAGAAAGTAATGAAGGTTACATGGAAAAACAGGAGATGGATAAGACATGTTGTTGTTGTTGCGGTCTTCAGTCCTGAAACTGGTTTGATGCAGCTCTCCATGCTAATCTATCCTGTGTAAGCTCCTTCATCTAACAGTACCTACTGCCACCTATATCCTTCTGAATCTGCTTAGTGTATTGATCTCTTGGTCTCCCTCTACGATTTTTACCCTCCACGCTGCCCTCCAGTGCTAAATTTGTGACCCCTTGATGCCTCTGGTCATGTCCTACCAACCGATCCCTTCTTCTAGTCAAGTTGTGCCACAAACTTCTCTTCTCCCCAATCCTATTCGGTACCTCCTCATTAGTTACGTGATCTACCCACCTAGTCTTCAACATTCTTCTGCAGCACCACATTTCGAAAGCTTCTATTCTCTTCTTGTCCAAACTAGTTATTGTCCATGTTTCACTTCCATACATGGCTACACTCCATACATATACTTTCAGAAATAACTTCCTGACACTTAAATCAATACTCGATGTTAACAAATTTCTCTTCTTCAGAAACTCTTTCCTTGCCATTGCCAGTCTACATTTTATATCCTCTCTACTTCGACCATCATCAGTTATTTTGCTCCCCAAATAGCAGAACTCCTTTACTACTTCAAGTCTCTCATTTCCTAATCTAATTCCCTCAGCATCACCCGACTTAATTCGACTACATTCCATTATCCTCATTTTGGTTTTGTTGATTTCATCTTATATCCTCCTTTCAAGACACTGTCCATTCCGTTCAACTGCTCTTCCAAGTCCTTTGCTGTCTCTGACAGAATTACAATGTCATGGGCGAACGTCAAAGTTTCTATTTCTTCTCCCTGGATTGTAATACCTACTCCAAACGTTTCTTTTCTTTTCTTTACTGCTTGCTCAATATACAGATTGAATAACATCGAGGACAGGCTACAACCCTGTCTCACTCATTTCCCAACCACTGCTTCCCTTTCGTACCCTTCGACTCTTATAACTGCCATCTAGTTTCTGTACAAATTGTAAATAGCCTTTCGCTCCCCGTATTTTACTCCTGCCACCTTTAGAATTTGAAAGAGAGTACTCCAGTCAACATTGTCAAAAGATTTCTCTATGTCTACAAATGCTAGAAACGTAGGTTTGCCTTTCTTTTATCTTTCTTCTAAGATAAGTCGTAAGGTCAGTATTGCCTCACGTGTTCCAACATTTATACGGAATCCAAACTGATCTTCCCCGAGGTCGGTTTCTACCAGTTTTTCCATTCGTCTGTAAATAAGCGTTAGTATTTTGCAGCTGTGACTTATTAAACTGGTGGTTCGGTAATTTTCACATCTGTCAACACCTGCTTTCTTTGGGATTGGAATTATTATATTCTTCTTGAAGTCTGAGGGTATTTCGCCTGTCTCGTACATCTTGCTCACCAGATGGTAGAGTTTTGTCAGGACTGGCTCTCCCAAGGACGTCAGTAGTTCTAATGGAATGTTTTCTACTCCTGGGGCCTTGTTTCGACTCAGGTCTTTCAGTGCTCTGTCCTTCACGCAGTATCGTATCTCCCATTTCATTTTCATCTACATCCTCTTCCATTTTCATAAGATTGTCCTCAGGTACATCGCCCATGTATAGACTCTCTATATATTCCTACCACCTTTCTACTTTCCCCTCTTTGCTTAAAACTGGGTTTCCATCTGAGCTCTTAATATTCATACAAGTGGCTCTCTTTTCTCCAAAGGTCTCTTTAATTTTCCTGTAGGCTGTATCTATCTTACTCCTAGTGAAATAAGACTCTACATCCTTACATTTGTCCTCTATCCACGCCTGTTTAGCCATTTTGCACTTCCTGTCGATCTCATTTTTGAGACGTTTGCATTCCTTTTTGCCTGCTTCATTTACTGCATTTTTATATTTTCTCCTTTCATCAAGTAAATTCAATATTTCTGTCACCCAATGATTTCTATTAGCCCTCGTCTTTTTACCTATTTGATCCTCTGCTGCCTTCACTACTTCATCCCTTACAGCTACCCATTCGTCTTCTACTGTATTTCTTTCCCCCATTCCTCTCAATTGTTCCCTTATGCTGTCCCTGAAACTCAGTACAACCTCTGGTTTAGTCAGTTTATCCAAGTCCCATTTTCTTAAATTCCCACCTTTTTGCAATTTCTTCAGTTTTAATCTACAGTTCATAACCAATAGATTGTGGTCAGACTCCACATCTGCCCCTGGAAATGCCTTACAATTCAAAACCTGGTGCCTAAATCTCTATCTCACCATTATGTAATCTATCCGATACCTTTTAGTATCTCCAGGATTCTTCCATGTATACAACCTTGTTTTATGATTCTTGAACCAAGTGTTACCTATGATTAAGTTATGCTCTGTGCAAAATTCTAACAGACGGCTTCCTCTTTCATTTCTTAGCCCCAATCCATGTTCACCTACTATGTTTCCTTCTCTCCCTTTTCCTACTGTCGAATTCCAGTCACCCATGACTATTAAATTTTCGCCTCCCTTCCCTATCTGAATAATTTCTTTTATCTCATCATACATTTCTTCAATTTCTTCATCATCTGCAGAGCTAGTTGACATATAAACTTGTACTACTGTAGTAGGCATGGGCTTCGTGTCTATCTTGGCCACTTTAATGCGTTCACTATGCTGTTGTAGTAGCTTACCCGCACTCCTATTTTTTTATTCATTATTAAACCTACTCCTGCATTACCCCTATTTGATTTTGTATTTATAACCCTGTATTCACCTGACCAGAAGTCTTGTTCCTCCTGCCACCGAACTTCACTAATTCCCATTATATATAACTTTAACCTATCCATTTCCCTTTTTAAATTTTCTAACGTACCTGCCCGATTAATGGATCTGACATTGCACTCTCCGATCCGTAGAATGCCAGTTTTCTTTCTTCTGATAATGTCACATGAAATACACATAAGACATGTTGATGTACACTCCTGGAAATGGAAAAAAGAACACATTGACACCGGTGTGTCAGACCCACCATACTTGCTCCGGACACTGCGAGAGGGCTGTACAAGCAATGATCACACGCACGGCACAGCGGCACAGTGGACACACCAGGAACCGCGGTGTTGGCCGTCTAATTGCGCTAGCTGCGCAGCATTTGTGCACCGCCGCCGCCAGTGTCAGCCAGTTTGCCGTGGCATACGGAGCTCCATCGCAGTCTTTAACACTGGTAGCATGCCGCCACAGCGTGGACGTGAACCGTATGTGCAGTTGACGGACTTTGAGTGAGGGCGTATAGTGGGCATGCGGGAGGCCGGTGGACATACCGCCGAATTGCGCAACACGTGGGGCGTGAGGTCTCCACAGTACATCGATGTTGTCGCCAGTGGTCGGCGGAAGGTGCACGTGCCCGTCGACCTGGGACCGGACCGCAGCGATGCACGGATGCACGCCAAGACCGTAGGATCCTACGCAGTGCCGTAGGGGACCGCACCGCCACTTCCCAGCAAATTAGGGACACTGTTGCTCCTGGGGTATCGGCGAGGACCATTCGCAACCATGAAGCTGGGCTACGGTCCCGCACACCGTTAGGCCGTCTTCCGCTCACGCCCCAACATCGTGCAGCCCGCCTCCAGTGGTGGCGCGACAGGCGTGAATGGAGGGACCAATGGAGACGTGTCGTCTTCAGCGATGAGAGTCGCTTCTGCCTTGGTGCCAATGATGGTCGTATGCGTGTTTGGCGCCGTGCAGGTGAGCGCCACAATCAGGACTGCATACGACCGAGGCACACAGGGCCAACACCCGGCATCATGGTGTGGGGAGCGATCTCCTACACTGGCCGTACACCTCTGGTGATCGTCGAGGGGACACTGAATAGTGCACGGTACATCCAAACCGTCATCGAACCCATCGTTCTACCATTCCTAGACCGGCAAGGGAACTTGCTGTTCCAACAGGACAATGCACGTCCGCATGTATCCCGTGCCACCCAACGTTCTCTAGAAGGTGTAAGTCAACTACCCTGGCCAGAAAGATCTCCGGATCTGTCCCCCATTGAGCATGTTTGGGACTGGATGAAGCGTCGTTTCACACGGTCTGCACGTCCAGCACGAACGCTGGTCCAACTGAGGCGCCAGTTGGAAATGGCATGGCAAGCCGTTCCACAGGACTACATCCAGCATCTCTACGATCGTCTCCATGGGAGAATAGCAGCCTGCATTGCTGCGAAAGGTGGATATACACTGTACTAGTGCCGACATTGTGCATGCTCTGTTGCCTGTGTCTATGTGCCTGTGGTTCTGTCAGTGTGATCATGTGATGTATCTGACCCCAGGAATGTGTCAATAAAGTTTCCCCTTCCTGGGACAATGAATTCACGGTGTTCTTATTTCAATTTCCAGCAGTGTATATTGTCACCAAATTCTGACTCTTAACTATAAATACGTTCTGAGAAATAAAAAGTGGCCATGAGTTTTGTCTAAATAAAACTAGTAACTACTCTGAAGTGCATGAGTGCACTAATTTTTCTGTTATCATTTCAGTTTGATATAAGGAAAATATTCGTTTTCGTCAACCAATATAGACATAACATTTTTGTGACAACTTTAGTGAGTAAACAAGGAACTCTTTCATTATGAGTACAATATATATTAATAACCAATTATCATGAAACTGTGCTATAGGAATTGTTATAAAATATTTCAGTCAACAAATTACAGTCCCGAATGATGGGACTTGTCTGCAGAGCAACATCATACACTGCCTCGAGTTTCTTTCTTCTACTAGGCACTTGTGTAACAGTTACATATACATTTTAGATGTCGACATGAACTGCAAGTTACTCAAAAAATTCATGATTTAAGGCATTTTTCTTATGGTCGAAGTGCTTAAAAATTTGCGTGTACGCATTTTAGAGTTCATACTATGCTGCGCTACGCTTTCTTGTCACGATTGTGTGAGCTTATTCGGCATTTCGCGCTTTTGG
The DNA here is from genome assembly GCF_023897955.1 of Schistocerca gregaria. Classification (NCBI taxonomy): domain Eukaryota; kingdom Metazoa; phylum Arthropoda; class Insecta; order Orthoptera; family Acrididae; genus Schistocerca; species Schistocerca gregaria. The sequence goes on along the minus strand of NC_064921.1, from coordinate 512,100,579 downwards.
CAGCAAAAGCTTTACATATCGATGTCATAAGCGAATCTTCATGCAGCAAAAATGAGTGATTTTAATATTTTTGTAATACTTGCAGTGAGCCTTTTTTTGTTTGTTTTTCATGTGTGAAAATTTTCTGGGTATGTTTTGACATGTGGGATTGGACAGTTCTTAGCATCACAGTGGAAGATCGCAAATGCTTTGTACTTAAGAAAAATTGACACCCTAGCATAGCGTCACTGTAACGATTGGCTGACTTTAAAACGTAGCTGAAAGTGGTTAGTTGTAAGCGTAGCAATCCTCGTTTTCTGTTTAAATGTAAGTGTACAAACGTTAGATGTTAGAACAACTGTTCAGTAATTTATTTCATCGAAGCATCGTGCAGTTTTAATTGCACAACAGCATAAGCAAATCAGTCAGTCAGTCTCCGCCAAATGTACCTTAACCGGCAAATTATATAACCCGTGGCAATAAGTGAGCCTAGTACTGTTATAGAACGACAATACAAATTTAAAAATGGAAATAACACTGTGGTAATTAATTTGAGGGGCCATTGAGCCTTTAACTAGTGGGGTACAAGTGTCTAATTATTGTGATCGGCAAGAGCACATTAAGGGGTACAATAATCAGTAATGCCAATAAACGAGCCATAAGTGGTTTGTACTTTTGTGGAAAAATAATTCAGTCAGTTTTTCCCGTTTTATTTTCGAGCAAAGATCGAATTTTCATCCACGATCAAAGGTAGTACTTTGCTTGTCCATCGTTTTCTTTGACAGAGGCAAACCAAGCAGCCACCACGTTGATCCAAGTGTTTACTAAGCTAATACATCGTGTTTGGTCTTTTCATAGATATACTTGTATATTACGAAAATTTGCCGTTTAAGTGGCACACTACATCAAAGATATCTCCAAAATACATCATTTTTAGTATGCTTTGCTGTGCTAAAATGTCTGAATATATGACACTGGCGGATAAACATGCTACAGATCTGGGTATTATTTAGTGGTTGATTATGAAAAGGAAAGGAGAGACAGTCTGCAAACTTCCGTACAGAAATCTGATACCTTTAATGAAAGTTCTCTTTTATAGCACCAGTGGAAAATAAACTCAAGTTGGCCCAAAATAAAAAGTAATAAAAACGGCTGTATTATCCATCCAATAACGTCAATTATACTTTTTTATTCTGGAACATGACACATTATTTTCTGCCCCCATAAAATGGTGCCTGGTCAGGTTATGAAATTCCGTTCTTCTAGTACCAGAAACATAGCGACAACCTCAGATTGAAATGTCAGTATCTTTGATATTTATTACAGACGAAATAGGCGTGATATTAACATTTTGGCACTTCAAGTGAGAGTCCACAGTAATATTTTCTAAATCATTTGCATCCTTACACGTAGCTTGCACCTGTACCGTCAATGTCTTTAGATATTTTTCGTAAGTAATAGATACAGTATAGATGTAAAAATGAAAAGAGCCCACACTTGTGTTTCAGGTGCCAAGTATATCTTAACCTGTAAGTTAGTCAGAACTGTGAATGTCTTTACACATTTTGATAAGAGAGTCCATGTGCCTTGCATCAAGTCGGGTACAAATATCAAACTTGAATCGCTCCCAGATGCATAACAGAAAGTAATGTGGCAGTAATAAGATACATCGCAATTGGCAGTTTCACTTTAAGGGCCTGTAAAATACGGATTTGTGATTGGGAGATATAAATGTGTGTGTGTGTGTGTGTGTGTGTGTGTGTGTGTGTGTGTGTGTGTGTGTGTGTGTGTGTGTGTAGGGGTGATGAGAATGGAGGTGTGCCTTAGGAGAGACGTGGGGCAAGATGATGTGATGTGTTTGCCCTGTCACTGTACATAGACAAACTAAAGTTCAAATTTCAATTTCTGTCCATAAGCCCTATTCCCCTCCTGTTCTAATCTCTTTCAATTCCTGCAAATAATTTATTCTGCAAATAAATAATTCAAAGAATTGTATGTCAAAATAAGACTAGTCATTCATTAACCTCATTCAGGCCATGTAAAATATGCACACACACGTTATCTGTTAGCTCTGCCATTTGGGTCTAATAAACTCCCAAAGCTCAGATTTCAACTACTCTGTGACGTCCTCATATTAATGCTATTTACTAAGATGATCTCAAACGGTTCAAATGGGTCTGCGCACTATGGGACTTAACTTCTAAGGTCATCAGTCCCCTAGCACTAATTAAACATAACTAACCTAAGGACATCCATGCCCGAGGCAGGAATCGAACCTACGACCGTAAAGGTCGCACGGTTCCAGACTGTAGCGGGTAGAACCGCTAAGATGATCTCATTTACTAACTTTATTAACTACTATATAATTTTATTTCCCAGAGAGAACACTCACTTATCTACTATCTCCAACCAGAGGTTTCTCAACGCTACTATGTGAGCAAAAACTATAATAAAATTTCAAACAGTGTAGTCGAAAGTCACAGAAACACAAATTTGTACAATATTGTAACTGAATACAGTAGTCACAGGAGATTCAAAAATAAAATAACTGATCTGTATTTTACAAATGTGCAGTCATCCACAAAATGTGATACTGATGCTAGCTAGTTAGTGTACAGTGAGCGCTTCCACAAATAGGATCAAAACACTATATTTATACATATTATAAATTAAAGAACCCTGCAGCAGTTTTCTGTCTGTATGTGAAGGCTCATCTCAGGAACTACTGAAGGAATTTTGATACGGTTTTCACTAATAGACAGACTGAGCCATGTGGCACGTTTGTGTGTCTAATTTATTACCGCTACAACAGACAAATTGACCAACTGTAGACAACTAGTGCTACCCATGTGAAGTCGAGATGGGACGCTAGTTAGATATTGTGGCGTTTATCAGTGAAACCAGTTGACCGACATTCATTTCCAATTTAAGGGGTTTAAAGCTTGACAAAACAGGATTTAAAATGAATGGCGCTATTTAAAAAAGTCTTACTGGTCCTTCAGAGGTGCTCATTTGAAGCAAATTAGTTGTTACATATGTTGTTGTTGTGGTCTTCAGCCGAGAGACTGGTTTGATGCAGCTCTCCATGCTACTCCATCCTGTGCAAGCTTCTTCATCTCCCAGTACCTACTGTAGCCTACATTCTTCTGAATCTGTTTAGCGTATTCATCTCTTGGTCTCCCTCTACGATTTTTACCCTCCACGCTGCCCTCCAATACTAAATTGGTGATCTCTTGAAACCTCAGAACATGTCCTACCAAGCTACCCTTCTTCTAGTTAAGTTGTGCCACAAATTACTCTTCTCCCCAATCCTATTCAGTACCTCCTCATTAGTTATATGATCTACCCATCTAATCTTCAGCATTCTTCTGTAACACCACATTTCGAAAGTTTCTATTCTATTCTTGTCCAAACTAGTTATCGTCCGTGTTTCACTTCCATACATGGCTACACTCCATACAAATACTTTCAGAAACGACTTCCTGACACTTAAATCTATACTCGATGTTAACAAATTTCTCTTCTTCAGAAACGCTTTCCTTGCCATTGCCAGTCTACATTTTATATCCTCTCTACTTCGACCAACATCAGTTATTTTGCTCCCCAAATAGCAAAACTCCTTTAATAGTTTAAGTGTCTCATTTCCTAATCTAATTCCCTCAGCATCACCCGACTTAATTCGACTACATTCCATTATCCTCATTTTGGTTTTGTTGATTTCATCTTATATCCTCCTTTCAAGACACTGTCCATTCCGTTCAACTGCTCTTCCAAGTCCTTTGCTGTCTCTGACAGAATTACAATGTCATGGGCGAACGTCAAAGTTTTTATTTCTTCTCCCTGGATTGTAATACCTACTCCAAACGTTTCTTTTCTTTTCTGTACTGCTTGCTCAATATACACATTGAATAACATCGGGGATAGTCTACAACCCTGTCTCACTCCCTTCCCAACCACTGCTTCCCTTACGTGCCCCTCGACTGTTATAACTGCCATCTCGTTTCTATACATATTGTAAATATCCTTTCACTTCCTGCATTTTACCCCTGCCATCTTCAGAATTTGAAAGAGAGTATTCCAGTCAACATTATCAAAAGATTTCTCTAAGTCTACAAATGCTAGAAACATAGGTTTGCCTTTCCTTAATCTAGCTTCTAATATAAGTCGTGGGTCAGTATTGCCTCACGTGTTCCAACATTTCTACGGAAGCCAAATTGATCTTCCCCGAGGTCAGCTTCTACTAGTTTTTCCATTCGTCTGTAAAGAATTCGCGTTAGTATTTTGCAGCTGTGACTTATTAAACTGATTGTTCGGTAATTTTCACATCTGTCAGTACCTGCTTTCTCTGGGATCGGAATTATTATATTCTTCTTGAAGTCTGAGGGTATTTCGCCTGTCTCGTACATCTTGCTCACCAGATGGTAGAGTGTTGTCAGGACTGGCCCTCCCAAGGCCGTCAGTAGTTCTAATGGAATGTTGTCTACTCCCGGGGCCTTGTTTCGACTCATGTCTTTCAACGCTCTGTCAAACTCTTCACGCAGTATCGTATCTCCCATTTTGTTAGGTATATGAGAATAAAATTACATCTGGCGTACTTAAACATACTAAAAGACAGAGAAATTTAAAACACAAGTTTGCAAATTGTAACTGTTATTTGAATGTTGGATACTCTTAAAATATACAGTTTTGGACACCAGACAGACATAGTCGCAGGCCACTTGAGCAAACAGTCAGTCGAATATTAGCCATCTCCTAGTTAATATTGTAGAGGGATGCTTCTTTCTTGCACTTTAGCTGTATGTCTATTTCAATAGGTTAATTAGTAATGACGAATTTTTAAATTTTGTTGACGGAAATGATACTACTTGAGTATTAGTGGACAAGTGGGATTTTTGATGAAAACAAAGCTGTTTTTCAATCAGTGCACAAGGTACCAAGTGAGTGCAAAATAGTTATAGCAGCATCGACGCCAACTGTTACACTCTTGAAACTTCCTGGCAGATTACAGCTGTGTGCCAAACGAGGTACTGGAGGTAGTAAAATTGTGAGGACGGGTCGAGCGTCGTGCTTGGGTAGCTCAGTTTGTAGAGCACTTGCCCACGAAAGGTAAAGGTTCCGAGTTCGAGTCTCGGTCCGGTACACAGTTTTAATCTTCCAGGAAGTTTCAAAATCAGTGTACACTCCGCTGCAGAGTGAAAATTTCATTTTGTTATGCTCATATCAATAACTGCATTATCTGTTTACAAATTGTATGTTTGTAACATATCGACAGACTACTTTTTTTAAAAATTTGCTCTTGTGACATACGATGAGAACTGATCTTTGTATCTGAGTCTGTTAGGCCCAGTGCCTTCACATCTATAATTCAAATATGTGTAAAATATAAACCAGAAAAGAAAGAAGCATTTTCTAAAACTTTTGCAATATATATCCATATCTTTACTATTAAATATCATTTATTAACATTTGCTTTGTAATTTTTGGTTCTCCTATAATTCATATTCAGTATGCTGCTACTATCGCCAACGGCCTTGCCGCAGCTGTAATACCGGTTTCCATTAGATAATCGAAGTTAAGCAGTGTCAAGTTTGGCTTACACCTGAGTGGGTAGCCGTCCGGGTCTGCTGAGTGCTGTTGGAAAGTGGGGTGCACTCAGCTTTTGCGAGACCAGTTGAGGAGCTACCTGACTGAGAAGTAGCGGCATCGGTGTAGCGGCATCAGTGACAGTAACTGACAGTGGCCGGGAGAGTGGTTTGGTAACCACATGCCTCTGCATATCAACATCAACTGAGACCTAAGGGCTGAGGATGACACGGCGGCCAGTCGGTAGGCAGAGCCTTCAGGGCCTGTTTCAGACAGTGTTTCTTTGTGCTGCTGTTATCACAAACTGATTGCAGGTTTCCAATAAAACGTGAATATATTAGTGCTACAATGTTTGCATTAACAAAATTTTACACCAAACTATGTATTAGTATTTATTACACAGGGAACAAGAGCAAACATTTAACGGCAGATCAGAATTGCATAAATTTCAAGAAATGCGCTTGTTCCTGAGAAAAAGCTCAGACTGGACTTAGTTACTTACAGTGCTGAACCAATATGTGCAGTACTGTGGGAGCTGGAAGAGGTAATTCTACACTTGTATAAATGAAAGGAAGGTATATAGGTATCTACTGTCTCTTTACGAACAATATCACATCGGCTCAAACATGATCACGAATTTTGCTGTAGTGAAAAGAACAACGATGAACAAAAACTCTTTATTAATTGGAATGATTATGTAAAACATGGGCACATTGATTTCGTTTTGTTAGCTCTTAGCTTTAGTTGGGTGATATGACGATAGTGAGTGAAAACCACATATTATAGTATGAAAGTAAATGAACTGGGCATTTCCAAGAACTTCAGGAAAATAGAGAGTCTTTCATGAAGAGAGATACCTTTTAAAATTGTAACCCATGTTTCTACCACATATTTTTTATGATTCTGTGTGTGAATATATTTAGTGGGATTTGCAGTTTAATCCTGCTGCGACTGATGCTTCCTGAACGTCCAGCAACCATAAAATAATGTTTATCGAAGTGGCAGCTCGGTTGCTGGTGCTCATCGTTCGTTCACCAGAGAATTGAATCGGCAACACCGTTTCTCTATTCAGGCTATACACCGCACTCTGTCCAAGTTCCAGCGGAATTTCACTCTACACCAAAAAGACAACGAAAAGCGCAAAGTGAGCACAATATCGCAGCAGCAGCGCTCAGTATTAAGGAAAAGTCGAATGTTTGAGTTTCTAGACGATCTTAACGGTTGAGGCTATCTGAGACATCAACTTGGCGAATACTGATAAAGGATCCGGAAGTGTGTGTGTCTGTACGAAGTTGTATTGACTGAAGATTTGAAGTCAAATGAGTAAAGAGTTTGCTGATTCAGCCGTACTGCTGCTTGAAGGTGATCCTGATTTTTTTTCTTTGTGGCTACATCAAGCCCTGGTCTATTCTAACAAGCCACAAACTTTGGAACATTCGCCAGGCTATCCCATACATAACGTCACTAACGTGAGACAGAGTGATTAACAATTCGACACGTCGTGTGTGTCAGTGGGTGAGCATCACAACGTAACTGCAGTTCTAAGCTTCAAAATAAAGCATAGTATACTTTGATAGGTTATGTCGTTTCATTATTCCTAAATTTTACAGCTTAAATTTTGAAATGTTTACCTGCCTTTTTCACTGTTGTTCATCACTACACTTATCATCGGTGATGTATAATTTCAAGCTGAAAATGTTGGATTTTCTATTATTATTACATGAGAAACAAAATTTTCAGAAAATTAGTCTACTATTTTCTGCGTTGGTTGATGAAATCACTACATGATAATTACTTATTGATAGGTTGTCTACATAAACACACTTGCTGTAATATTTATACACCATCAGTAAAACTGAACTTCTTCAGTAGAACTACAATTTAACCTATACACTAACAAGTTACACTAAACACAATAATAGCTCTCCTAGCAGCCATAGGCCGAGTGCTTGATTACCGATCTAAATGTATTTCCTTATTAGTGTATTAGATACAAGACGTTTCATTTCTTAACAATTGTAAATCATGAGGAAAACTATTTCTGTCGTCAGTTTAAACGCACAAAAATTCAGCCAGAGATTTTTCACTTCTTTGCCTCTCAAAACGTGCTTACTTTTGCTACAACGGCCCAAAATTATGCCCTCAGTGGCTCGATTGCAAACTGTGTCAGAATGACTATGTGGGTGATGACGGTTGCTAAGGCTGAGATGACCAAACTCCTGCGGATGTGGAAGAAGCCACCGGCGGTGAAGCTCAGAGGGGGACCCCTCCGCACCTCATGCAGGAAGGCCTCTACTTCTGGTAGCGGCGTCCCACACAGAGCGAACGCCGTTGCCGCCCTGTGCAGCAGGACTCCTGTCCGGCGTTCCTCGTCGCACGCGGCGGCGCAGCACATGGACACGGCCACCAGCTTCACTCCGTGGTAGGCCAGCCACAGGGAAGAGCCGAACAGGGAATGACTCAGCATACCGGTTTTCATACCGACGTCTTCCATCATCAGTGCAACTATTTCGTACGAGCTGTATATGACGCCGAAGAAAGCACCTGCCAACATTAACGCCACAGCAGGACCGTAATGTTGCTGTAGCGTTTCTGCCGCACTGTGGAGAACAGCGTACGCGGCGCGGAGGTCTTTAATGTTTGCACCTCGCGGTCCCTGACACATCTGAGGTTCGTAGAGGAGGATGTCTGTAAGGCATTCATTTGCACACCCTGCTGTTCCAGTATTTGGACAAATTGCCAAGACGAGCTGCCTATTCAACTCTCTGTAACGAAATAGTAGTTCCATCACCAACAATGTAAAGTGTGGAGTGACAAGTGTCAGATAGGCAGTGTAGACGACGTACGTCACGTACCATAAAACACGATCTTGCTCTATAATACTGTCATACACCTTGGTAACTGTCGCATTTAAAATAACAAGTGTAGCCATCATGCTCACAGATATGGTTGCACCAATAGGCTTTCCTTTGTTCCCATTCTCAAGCTGGAGACGATGGTCGACATATTTTAGTCTATGAAGATATATCCTGATATGTTCTAGTTTACCAAATGCTGATCTTCCGAAGAGAATGATGTACTCCGACCACTGCATCAACCTGATACCCATACTCGTTAAGACGATGACAAGCGGGAGGATCTGGAACTGGACTGATACAATGTATACGCTAAACAGCATAACGCAAAGCGCGATCAAAAGCCATAAAAATGATAGTAACTCTAAAGCTTTGCATTTCATCGGCATAAGACCAAGAATTCCCCACAGTGAATAGAGTGGTCTCGTGATGATCAACAGTTCAGCATCGTTGTTCCTGCGAGAGAGATCAGCAACTGTCGGTGAATATTGTCGTCTATTCATTTTCGTGTCGGATAATCTTGATTGCCAGTCAGCTATAAACAACGCCACTAATGGTTCTTTGACTGTCTTAGGCAGCATTACAATGATCTATCAAGAATTTTGCATATTCACTACTGTACACTGTGTTTACAACAAGTTCTTAGCTCTACTTTGTTTATAACTTTCAATTAATTTTTGATTCTCCTATAAGAGCTTGGCTGCGAACAGTGTAGTGCGAAGGGAAGGGAAACGTAGAGGACCAACAACACATGGACGTTATTGATCTTCTCTGAGTTAGTAGCAACGATCCACTTGGGCTGATAACCCGCAATTTCGCAATTGCTTTAAGGTATTGAAAGTAATAAACGTTTTACTTCCCGATGAACTTCAAGACAACGTCTTCCAGGAACTAAATAGCTTTTATAATTAATAAGCTTTGTGTTGCTAAGTGTGTGTCGAAACACAACAAAACAGAATAAAATCTACCTCCACTACAAGCATCCATGTACATTAACAGTATATTAAATGAATCATGAATAATTTATTAAATCAGGTTTGTATTAAATCTGTTCACAGCTCGAAATTTAATGCTCCGCCTTAAAAATATGAACGTGTCATGGAAAGAAAAACAAACATTACTTTGGCATCACAGCATAGTTTGATGCAATGCAACCCTGCAACAGTAATATTGACGTGTCATTATAGGCTTCAGACAGTACTATGAGAGAGGCAAGTTATCACTGGGCTAACAAAGAAATGTTTCAGATTTGCAGTAATTTAGAAGCAGTACAGGCAACAACGACTAATGTGCAACACATAAGCTGTTTCCTGTACATCCATGCTTAAGGGACTCGTCTAATGTCTGATGGGCCCAGGTAAATTTTCGCTTTTAACAAAAATCTTTCTCTGTTTCCTTTGGGAAGCTTAATGAAGCAAGCTTAACAAGGGTGACGTCTGCAGAATGTTTCCTGACAGTTATCAAGTTAACTATTTCTTACAATGTGACACTACTTCATTGCCATATTCGAATTACGAGACACTCTATTTGCAGAATACTTTTTCTAAAACAAATCTATGGAAAATAAGTTAAATCCCTGCCGTGATTAGCCGGACAGCTGATCATACACGACGGCATATACGGCAACAAATCACATTATTTATTTGACTGGAATGCACAATCCACGCAGCAAACAAAAGTTAAAAATGCGCTGTATGTAACGCAATTCGAAGATGGAAACCCTCACGCTCTTTTTTTGAAGTTATTTTCAAGTTATACGAGATTTTGCAATAGAAGAAGTCTTCCATCCTCATCACATTAGTGGTGCTGGAGTATAAAAGGAAAAAAAAGACTGAACTCTCTCATTTTTAGTCTCAAGTACAGATAGTGTTGAGGATCAGTGGACAAAGTTCAAAACCATCGTACAATATGCGTTAGATGTATATGTGCCAAGCAAGATCGTAAGAGATGGAAAAGGACCACCGTGGTACAACAACCGAGTTAGAAAACTGCTGCGGAAGCAAAGGGAACTTCACAGCAAACATAAACATAGCCAAAGCCTTGCAGACAAACAAAAATTACCTGAAGAGAAATGTAGTGTGAGGAGGGCTATGCGAGAGGCGTTCAATGAATTCGAAAGTAAAGTTCTATGTACTGACTTGGCAGAAAATCCTAAGAAATTTTGGTCTTACATCAAAGCGGCAGGTGGATCAAAACAAAATGTCCAGACACTCTGTGACCAAAATTGTACTGAAACAGAGGATGACAGACTAAAGGCCGAAATACTAAATGTCTTTTTCCAAAGCTGTTTCACAGAGGAAGACTGCACTGTAGTTCCTTCCCTAGATTGTCGCACAGATGACAAAATGGTAGATATCGAAATAGATGACAGAGGGATAGAGAAACAATTGAAATCGCTCAAAAGAGGAAAGGCCGCTGGACCTTACGGGATACCAGTTCGATTTTACACAGAGTAAGCGAAGGAACTTGCCCCCCTTCTTGCAGCGGCGTACTGTAGGTCTCTAGAAGAGCGTAGCGTTCCAAAGGATTGGAAAAGGGCACAGGTCATCCCCGTTTTCAAGAAGGGACGTCGAACAGATGTGCAGAACTATAGACCTATATCTCTAACGTCGATCAGTTGTAGAATTTTGGAACACGTATTATGTTCGAGTATAATGACTTTTCTGGAGACTAGAAATCTACTCTGTAGGAATCAGCATGGGTTTCGAAAAAGACGGTCGTGTGAACCCCAGCTCGCGCTATTCGTTCACGGACGGCCGGCGTGGCCGAGCGGTTCTAGGCGCTACAATCTGGAACCGCGCGACCGCTAAGGTCGCAGGTTCAAATCCTGCCTCGGGCATGGATGTTTGTGATGTCCTTAGGTTAGTTAAGTTTAAGCAGTTCTAAGTTCTAGGGGACTGATGACCTGAGGAGTTAAGTCGCTTAGTGCTCAGAACCATTTGAACCATTTTTATTCGTCCACGAGAGTCAGAGGGCCATAGACACGGGTTCACAGGTAGATGCCGTGTTTCTTGACTTCCGCAAGGCGTTCGATACAGTTCCCCACAGACGTTTAATGAACAAAGTAAGAGCATATGAACTATCAGACTAATTGTGTGATTGGATTGAAGAGTTCCTAGATAACAGAACGCAGTATGTCATTCTCAATGGAGAGAAGTCTTCCGAAATAAGAGTGATTTCAAGTGTGGCGCAGGGGAGTATCGTAGGACCGTTGCTATTCACAGTATACATAAATGACCTGGTGGATGACATCGGAAGTTCACTGAGGCTTTTTGCGGGTGTATCGAGAGGTTGTAACAATGGAAAATTGTACTGAAATGCAGGAGGATCTGCAGCGAATTGACGCATGGTGCAGGGAATGGCAATTCAATCTCAATGTAGACAAGTGTAATGTGCTGCAAATACATAGAAAGATAGATCCCTTATCATTTAGCTACAAAATAGCAGGTCAGGAACTGGAAGCAGTTAATTCCATAAATTATCTGGGAGTACGCATTAGGAGTGATTTAAAATGGAATGAACATATAAAGTTGATCGTCGGTAAAGCAGATGCCAGGCTGAGATTCATTGGAAGAATCCTAAGGAAATGCAATCCGAAAACAAAGGAGGTAGGTTACAGTGCACTTGTTCCGCCACTGCTTGAATACTGCTCAGCAGTGTGGGATCCGTACCAGATAGGGTTGATAGAAGAGAGAGAGAAGATCCAACAGAGAGCAGCGCACTTCGTTACAGGGTCATTTAGTAATCGCGAAAGCGTTACGGAGATGATAGATAAACTCCAGTGGAAGACTCTGCAGGAGAGACGCTCAGTAGCTCGGTACGGGCTTTTGTTAAAGTTTCGAGAACATACCTTCACCGAAGAGTCAAGCAGTATATTACTCCCTCCTACGTATATCTCGCGAAGAGACCATGAGGATTAAATAAGAGAGATTAGAGCCCACACAGAAGCATACCGACGATCCTTCTTTCCACGATCAATACGAGACTGGAATAGAAGGGAGAACCGATATACTAAGGGTACCCTCCGCCACACACCGTCATGTGGCTTGCGTAGTGTGGATGTAGATGTAGATTCAGAGTGACAGTTATTAAGGGAACTAGATTATAATGTCCATACGACTCTCTACCTGCCCTTAATTCATGCTCACCTGACTTTGCTAGTTCTCTCACATTCAGTTCAACATCGCTACAGGACATGCATTGTACTCACCAGTGCTGAGCCTAGCAAGGGGTAGCATGATTTCTCGCTTACTGCTTGTCCATGATAAGTTGACAATTGGCGCGGTGGCTATCGGGAACGGCCGTGCCACCACATTACGGCTGCCGAGAGCAGAGGAGCGGCAATGGGAAGGCAGCGCCCGTTGTTTGCAGCAGACCTCGTACCACTACTCGCGTCTTGCGCTTAACGCGAAATCGGAGGCGGCACTCGCGGAACTGTTACCCGCTGAAGTCACACTTACATCGGATCGGAAATCGCCTAACTTGTTGACACATCCATGCTCGAGAGTTTTTCTCTACATTTTATGTATTATTTATGTATCGGAAACAATGAAAAATGAATGTATAACTTGCGACACTATGAATCGAATGTCAAAAATTGATTTTTGGAATCTGTTTGAAAATGGTATTTATTAAACGCAACACATTAGTAATGTTTACAATTTGTTCTTAATTGTGCCTGGAAGAACTGTCAAAATGATGTTCACTGAAGATCACTGTCATTTCTGTTTGATTCAAGATCACTACCATCATCGCTTGAAGGCGTGGATTTGATGGTGATTCCTTCAATGGCCATTCCCATTACCCCATCTAGTATCCAATACCCATATCCCTGCTGCTGCACATTCCTGCAAGAAGGTCATGTGCAGTAATTGAAAGTAACATTAACAAAATTCTGCAATCTTTCCTTCGATTGACACTGTCCTCCCTGAAATTGTGTTTCATTTTTGCTTACGCCAGTTCTGTCGGATTTAGATCGCTGTTTTAGGGAGGTAAACGCACTACTTCGTGGCCTCTGCTACCACCGATTTTATCCACGACGTACACTTTATGGCTGGTTTGTTTTTCTTAATTGTAGATAACAATTCAGCCTCCCTCATTCAGTGGTTGCAACTGTTTTGCAATCACAGTATTGGATGGAATATTACGAACCACCATATCTACAACTCTCCTCCCGTCGACATCTGCTAGTTTCGTCAACAAGTTCGCAAGTTAGTGGAAACAATTTCTTTCATTAGACTTCCTGACTAATTAAAACTGTGTGCAAAGCCGGATTCACAGGTTCTAGTCGTGGCCCGGTATGTGCCAGACCGTGTTCCCAGGTTCGATTCTTGGTCCGGCACACAGCTTTAATTTGTCTGAAAATTTGAAATCAGTGCACACTCGGCTGCATGGTGAAAATCTGTTCTAGTTTCTTGCATTGTGCTGGAAGTACTTGTCGAATTTGTCTTTTCGTGGAATTTCTTTTCAAACTCAACAGAAGTAGTGCGTGTTCAGTAATGGTGCGAAAATATCATTGTCGAAAAGGCGAATGCATAAAAACAGATGATCCAAAACAAATATACCGTTGGGACCCCAAACACACATAATTGGTACCACCAGTCAAGGAAATGCGAAATGAGTTTACCAACCAGAAGGGAAAGTAGAATGGCAGCACAGTCGTCTTTAAACTTTAGCTGATTTTTTAATGTTACCGTAGATTAGATTAGTACTTGTTCCATAGACCATGAATACCACACTTCGTAATGATGTGGAACGTGTCAGGTTAATAAAAGGTATCTATACAAGATATTACATTACACAAAATATTACATGACAGTTTATATATATATCATGTAATCAGTAGACGGAGTTGTCACTGAGGAGTTCTTTTAATTTCCTTTTAAATGCTATATGGTTATCTGTCAGACTCTGTTTGCTATTAGGTAAGTGACCAAAGACTTTCGTGGCAGCATAATTTACCCCCTTCTGACCCAAAGTTAGGTTTAACCTTGAGCAGTGAAGATCATCCTTTCTCCTAGTGTTGTAGCCATGTACACTGCTATTACTTTTGAATTCGTTCGCATTCAAAAGATGGCTCTGAGTCCTATGGGAATTAACTTCTGAGGTCATCAGTCGCCTAGAACTTAAACTACTTAAACCAGCTAACCTAAGGACATCACACACATCCATGCCCGAGGCAGGATTCGAACCTGCGACGGTAGCGATTGCGCGGTTCCACACTGTAGCGCCTAGAACCGCTCGGCCACTCAGGCGGTTCCTTCGGATTGTTAATAACAAATTTCATAAGTGAATATATATATTGTGAGGCTACAATGAATATCCCTAGATATAAACATAAATGCATTACATTTGCGATAAACGTAGTAAATACTGTTTGCAAAAATCGAAAAGCGATTGAATGGCAGTCTCTTTGGTGAGATGCTTCGCCACATTCTTGTTTCCTGTTATCGAAAATTTGATTTAACAATAGACAAGAGATGTTCAGAATTTTCACACATCCTCAAACTTTTTAATCTAAGTGAAGGCCTCAGATTTGAGTTAACTGAATGGTGTTTCTTGCCTGACAAATATTTACTTTCTAAATTGTTTCTGTTAAGTCAAGATCTTTATTCATTATTATTCATTAATAACACATCTACATCTACATCTAAATTTATACTCCACAAGCCACCCAACGGTGCGTGGCGGAGGGCACCTTATGTGCCACTGCCATTACCTCCCCTTCCTGTTTCAGTCGCGTATGGTTTGCGGGAAGAACGACTGTCTGAAAGCCTCCATGCGCGCTCGAATCTCTCTAATTTTACATTCGTGATCTCCTCGGGAGGTATAAGTAGGGGGAAGCAATATATTCGATACCTCATCCAGAAATGCACCCTCTCGAAACCTGGACAGCAAGCTACACCGCGATGCAGAGCGCCTTTCTTGCAGAGTCTGCCACTTGAGTTTGCTAAACATCTCCGTAACGCTATCACGGTTACTAAATAACCCTGTGACGAAACGCGCCGCTCTTCTTTGGATCTCCTCTATCGCCTCCGTCAACCCGACCTGGTACGGATCCCACACTGATGAGCAATAATCAAGTATAGGTTGAATGAATGTTTTGTAAGTCACCTCCTTTGTTGATGGACTACATTTTCTAAGGACTCTCCCAATGAATCTCAACCTGGCACCCACCTTACCAACAATTACTTTTATATGATCATTCCACTTCAAATCGTTCCGCACGTATACTCCCAGATATTTTACAGAAGTAACTGCTACCAGTGTTTGTTCCGCTATCACATAATCATATAATAAATGATCCTTCTTTCTATGTATTCGCAATACTTTAAATTTGTCTATGTTAAGGGTCAGTTGCCATCCCTGCAGCAAGTGCCTATCCGCTGCAGATCTTCCTGCATTTCGCAGCAATTTTCTAATGCTGCAACTTCTCTGTATACTATAGCATCATCCGCGAAAAGCCACATGGAACTTCCGACACTATCTACTAGGTCATTTGTATATATTGTGAAAAGCAATGGTCCCATAACACTCCCCTGTGGCACGCCAGAGGCTACTTTAACTTCTGTAGACGTCTCCCCATTGAGCACAACAGGCTGTGTTCTGTTTGCTAAAACCTCTTCAATCCAGCCACACTGCTGGTCTGATATTCCGTAGGCTCTTACTTTGTTTATCCGGCGACAGTGCGGAACTGTATCGAACGCCTTTCGGAAGTCAAGGAAAATAGCATCTACCTAGGAGTCTGTATCTAATATTTCCTGGGTCTCATGAACAAATAAAGCGAGTTGGGTCTCTCACGATCGCTGTTTCCGGAATCCATGTTGATTCCTACAGAGTAGATTCTGGGTTTCCAAAAACTTACAGAGTCGAAAAGTTCGGGTCTGTTTATTATAAGTAGGTCCAAGATGTTATCTCCACGACTCGGCTCTCTGTTTAATTCTTCGAGGTAATTTTCGGATAGTGCAGTCAGTACAATGTCACTCGATGCTCTGTCCCTACCACTCGTCCTAAACATATGAGTGTCCCAGTCTATATCTGGTAAATTGAAATGGCGACTGCTATGGTTTTTAAGAATAACCGCACTACTGTAGCAAGTACTTGCGGCGAGTTCTTGAAAAACTTGCCCCAGTGACTTCAAAGAAACAAACTTAAATTTTCTAATATAAACACGTCAGCAGGTTCTTACTGATATCACTTGCTAGTCGACGCAGGCATTTTGTAATAATTCGCATCTAGCGTTAACTTAATGTTGGCAGCGCTCGGAGACAAATGAGTATCTTTCAAGTAGTGGCGATTTTCTCCGCTTCTGGCAGCACTAGCGAAATTGTAAAGTTATCATGGCTAAACAGCAGTTACAACTGCACTATAACTTTCGTCTGCACTACTGTCATATCTAGAAAGGGGGTATAGGTTTCGACTGCACGAGATCGAGCCTTAGTAAGGAACTATTACTTGTGGCGTACTTATGAGCGACTATTTTCGACCTTCAACTGTTAGCTTAACGCCAAAGTCCATCAAGTCGTGGCGTGTAGGCCATCAATTTCCACTCGTAAATTTATATCAACACTCTGCAAGCTATTTGACGGTGTATCGCGGCGGGTACTTTTGGTGCCACTCTCTGAGCCATCCTTTCCTGTTCCATAGCATGGCGTGTCGGAAGAATGATTGTCGGTAAACCTTCGTATTAGTCCTAATTCCTCAACCTTTGTTTTGGTCATTTTGTGAGACGTATGTGGAAGGAAGTAATATGATGGCCGACTCTTTCCCTAACATATTCCCTCAGAAGTACAAGTAAACGATTAAGCTTATTCATTGCGAATATTTTCGAACCAGTGACCGTTAATGGAATGTAAATACATAAAACTGCAACCAGTCACTTTTTTGAATAGTTATTTATTATTCCATGACCGGTTTTCAAACCTTTTCAGGTTCATCTTCACATTGCTTTCAGGAAGTTACCTCACTATTTCTAGCATAATACTAGGTGCCGGCTCTGTGACAAGAAGATGAAACACGCTTTCATGTTATCACCATGAATATTGTTTATCTGTTTGCATCCATACACACAGACTTCGTACGCTTTTACTTTCACAAAGCTAATTGTCCAGTTCGATTCCTATATTCAATTTAGCGACCCTTCGTATAGTGGACAGATCCTATTATCAGTTATTCGGCATATAATAGAATTTAATACTGAGCTCTACTTTTTCTCGCACACACAATTCCTCAGATATTCTTAGTCCGTGACCTTACGGCAAAAGTCTGTCCCGTAAAAATTAACTCCAGTCAGTTTTCTTGCAGTTTAACAAAAGCGCCCTGATCCGATTCGTAGCATTAACACACGGAAATGCCCCCTATATCGCACGCTGCATATACGAAGGCTCGTTCAGAGCATAGAAAACAAGACAGAAAACAAGACCCGCGCATGGTTTATATAGTAGGTGAGCCGTGACGTGGCTCACGGGCGCAAGACGCTATCGATTACTCCTCTGGTTGAGGTTGGCACTATGTGCGATCGCGAGCGCCTCCTGTCGGAGCGGGTCCTAACTAGGGGGTGAGTGTGAGTACGGGAGTCTGGGGCGGACAGCAGGGGAGAACGGACATTGCGGCCGCACTCTGAGGCGACAAGAGAAGAGTTGTGTGCGCCCGAGAAGGGAGCGTTGAGGAAGGCGGCAGTTAGCATCGCTTTCCGGGGGACAGAGTGCAGCAGTTTAACGAGCAGACATCAGCTCCGTGAGCAATGTTCCGGTTTGTGGACGTGACATGGGTCGTATTTTGGCGCATTATACACTCCTGGAAATGGAAAGAACACATTGACACCGGTGTGTCAGACCCACCATACTTGCTCCGGACACTGCGAGAGGGCTGTACAAGCAATGATCACACGCACGGCACAGTGGACACACCAGGAACCGCGGTGTTGGCCGTCGAATGGCGCTAGCTGCGCAGCATTTGTGCACCGCCGCTGTCAGTGTCAGCCAGTTTGCCGTGGCATACGGAGCTCCATCGCAGTCTTTAACACTGGTAGCATGCCGCGACAGCGTGGACGTGAAGCGTATGTGCAGTTGACGGACTTTGAGCGAGGGCGTATAGTGGGCATGCGGGAGGCCGGGTGGACGTACCGCCGAATTGCTCAACACGTGGGGCGTGAGGTCTCCACAGTACATCGATGTTGTCACCAGTGGTCGGCGAAAGGTGCACGTGCCCGTCAACCTGGGACCGGACCTCAGCGATGCACGGATGCACGCCAAGACCGTAGGATCCTACGCAGTGCCGTAGGGGACCGCACTGCCACTTCCCAGCAAATTAGGGACACTGTTGCTCCTGGGGTATCGGCGAGGACCATTCGCAACCGTCTCCATGAAGCTTCGCTACGGTCCCGCACACCGTTAGGCCGTCTTCCGCTCACGCCCCAACATCGTGCAGCCCACCTCCAGTGGTGTCGCGACAGGCGTGAATGGAGGGACGAATGGAGACGTGTCGTCTTCAGCGATGAGAGTCGCTTCTGCCTTGGTGCCAATGATGGTCGTATGCGTGTTTGGCGCCGTGCAGGTGAGCGCCACAATCAGGACTGCATACGACCGAGGCACACAGGGCCAACACCCAGCATCATGGTGTGGGGAGCGATCTCCTACACTGGCCGTACACCTCTGGTGATCGTCGAGGGGACACTGAATAATGCACGGTACATCCAAACCGTCATCGAACCCATCGTTCTACCATTCCTAGACCGGCAAGGGAACTTGCTGTTCCAACAGGACAATGCACGTCCGCATGTATCCCGTGCCACCCAACGTTCTCTAGAAGGTGTAAGTCAACTACCCTGGCCAGCAAGATCTCCTGATCTGTCCCCCATTGAGCATGTTTGGGACTGGATGAAGCGTCGCCTCACGCAGTCTGCACGTCCAGCACGAACGCTGGTCCAACTGAGGTGCCAGGTGGAAATGGCATGGCATGCCGTTCCACAGGACTACATCCAGCATCTCTACGATCGTCTCCATGGGAGAATAGCAGCCTGCATTGCTGCTAAAGGTGGATATACACTGTACTAGTGCCGTCATTGTGCATGCTCTGTTGCCTGTGTCTATGCGCCTCTGGTTCTGTCAGTGTGATCATGTGATGTATCGGACCCCAGGAATGTGTCAATAAAGTTTCCCTTCCTGGGACAATGAATTCACGGTGTTCTTATTTCAATTTCCAGGAGTGTATACCCATAATTTTAATTAGAACTTTTTCAATGCTATTGTTACCGATATTATCGATCACTTCTGTCCTATACGAAAATAAGCCAGATAATATTGTTCTTAATTAATAGAGCCGTTATAAGTTGTATGTATTTACATACAAATAAACGCCGGATGCACAATGCCCCTTTTGTATTATGTGCTACTTAAGTTTGTCGAGCATTCGCATAAAGCTCTCGAACCGCCTAAACGATCCTGTAACGAAACGCGGCGTTATTCGTTGGATCTCCTCTCTTTCTCTTCCATCAGTCCTACCTGGTGAGTCCCAGACTGATGAACAGTACCAAAGGATCGGTCAACAAGCTCCTAGTGTGCCACTTTTTTGTTCATCAATTTAATTCCATCAAGATTCTTCATATGAATGTCTGGCATCTGATTTGTATGCCATTTGTTTCATGTGAATTTGTTTGGCTTAAACTACAAAATGCTTCCTACAAGAACGCTTGCTGCCCAAAATGAGTCAGTTGTATGTAACTGCAATACTCTAATAAGGTATGTACAATTGTTAAACTTTGACTCACGGTATTATACCGAACGATGTAGACGTATTTTACTGTATAGGCACTACTGTATATTACACTTTCGTGTAAGAGTTTTTAATGTGGCGACGGTTTTACAGGACTGTATTGCGATGTTACGGGTTAATAAGTGTTCCTCTGATAATTCTTTTTTGCGTTCCTACGATGATCCTGATCCCCCAAAGGACGGATTAGCGCGATTCTACTATACATCGTTTATATATACAGTAGGCACTAACTGTCCTCTCACACTTCCTTGCGGTACTCCGGAAATTACCTGTATATCTGCAGATTTTCTTGCGTTAAGAACGACGTGTGGAGTTCTCTCTGTAAGGAAATCTTGAATCCAGTTACAAATCTGGTCCGATGCTCGATAAGCTCGTTCTTTTTTTTTTTTTTTTCCCCACAGTGCGGGACTGTATCGAATGCCTTTCTGAAGTCAAGGTACATGGTGCTGTGGATCCTAGGGAGGAACAGAGCGAACTGAGCTTAACAAGATATCTGTTTGAGGAATCCATGTTGATTTTTTTAGAGGGGACTTTCGTTCTCCAAAAACGACACGATATGTAAGCATAAAACATGTTCAAAATTCTGGAATAGATCGATTTCAACGATATAGGCCTATAATTTTCTACATCTGTCCTACGACCTTTATTGAAACCGGGAATGACCTGCGCTTTTTTCCAGTCGTTAGGTATCTTTCGTTGCTCTGTCGACCTATGATAATAATCTGCTGCTAGATGGGAGCACGTTCTTCCGAATAACCCCTGCAAAATCTAACAAGTAGCTCATCTGCTCCAGACGCCTTTCCGCTGCCAATATCTCAGTTTTGACGATGCTGCTTTAACCAGTTCTATCTTAATTAATCCTTGACCTGGCGACTTTGTTTTTCATGGCATTAATTGCATTTTGGACTTCCTTTGGGATTATTAGTGGTATATTATCATTACTGATTTCAATGCTTGGTGGGTTCTCGGTGAATGCAGCTCTGTTCTCAGTTAGTAGTCCTTGGTAGGGTTGTACCCATTCCTGCATGCTAACGAGGTTTATATTTGATTTGTCTTTATTCTGTGTTCTCATTGTTTTAATACCTTCCAGGCTTTATTTGCTTGTGTATTCCCCATGCTTTTTTTCTATCTCTTCATCGGTTTTCTGCCAGCCTTTGATTTTTGCCTTAATTATTGTTTTCTGTGCATCTTTTCTCCACTCTCTGTATTCCAGCCAATCATTGTCTGATCTTGAGTTCAACCATATATTATAAGCTTTCTTCTTACTTTCTACCTTCTCTTGTACCGAGTGGTTCCACCACTCATCACATATGCTATTACTCGTTTGGATTTCTTTTTTTCACCAGTGCTTCATAAGCTGCGTTACGGATGAATTCTTTAACCATCTCGTACATCTTATCTGCAGAGGTTTCTTCAATAGCAGCAAGTTTTTCTGGTAGCCTTTGCTGGTACAAGAAGGTGGTAGAACTATGGTCAAGGCTTCGTAAATTATATTGGATATTATTGGCTTTCTCTGGTTCACCTTCTACTTGAATTTCTGCGTCTGATAAACTTGAATAATATCTTAGGCATTAGCTTTATTGCGACATAGTCTATAATGGACTTGAGGTTAACACTTGGTTTCGTGCATGTGTATTTGTGGATGTCCTTGTGCTTGAACCATCCATTCATAATTCTTAAGTCATTTTGCATGCAGAATTCTATCAGTCTTTTACCATTATCATTTATGGTTTCTTCACCATATTGTCCCACTATTGTTGTTATTAGCTTTCCATCCTTTTCTGGCATTTAGGTCTCCTAGTAAAATGACTTCTTTGCGATTCCCTATATTTTCAAGAGATCTTGTCAGCTTAGTGAAGTCTTTCTTCGCTACATCAGAATCGTCGTTTGGTACTGTAAGAAATCTGGTAAACATTAACAATGCCATACATAACATGTTGTTGGCTTTAGCAAAGTTCTTCTGTATGGTTTCCACAGCAACAAATTGTGTAAAAATCTTTTGATACTTCTGCAGCCTTTGCTTCATAATACCTGGACTATTCTCACTGTTATTGCCAATCATATAACTTAACATGAAATGTAGCACCAAATAATAAACAGATCCACAATACCATGCAGAATATTCAGGCTTGCAGAGAAAATGTAAACAATACAGTCAGACTTGAACAAATGCTTACAATTACAGAAAAATTGGATTATTTATTCAGGAGAAAGCCCTTAACCAATTGAGCAAATTAGTAAACATTGGTCCACCTCTGATCCTTATGCAACCATTTATTCAGCTTGGCATTGATTCATAGAGTTGTTGGGTGTTCTCCTGAGTGATATCTTGTCAGATTCTGTCCAATTGGGAACACTAAATCAGCAAAATCCCAAGATGGTTGCAAAGTCCTGCCAATTATGCTCCAAATGTTCTCAGTGGGTGAGAGATCCAGCAACCTTGCTGGCTAAGGTAGTTTGGCAGGCACTCAAACAAGCAGTCAGACTCTCGCTGTGTAAAAGTGGGCATTATCCTGCTGAAACTTGAGCCCCGGATGGCTTCTACATCTACATATACATCCATACTGTGCAAGCCACCTGACGGTGTGTGGCGGAGGGTACCCTGAGTACCGCTATCGGTTCTCCCTTCTATTCCAGTCTCGTATTGTTCGTGGAAAGAAGGATTGTCGGTATGCTTCTGTGTGGGCTCTAATCTCTCTGATTTTATCCTCATAGTCTCTTCGCAAGATATACGTAGGAGGGAGCAGTATACTGCTCAACTCTTCGGTGAAGGTATGTTCTCAAAACTTTAACAAAAGCCCGTACCGAGCTACTGAGCGTCTCTCCTGCAGAGTCTTCCACTGGAGTTTATCTATCATCTCCGTAATGCTTTCACGATTACTAAATGACCCTGTAACGAAGCACGCTGCTCTCTGTTGGATCTTCTCTATCTCTTCTATCAACCCTATCTGGGACGGATCCCACACTGCTGAGCAGTATTCAAGCAGTGGGTGAACAAGTGTACTGTAACATACTTCCTTTGTTATCAGATTGCATTTCCTTAGGATTCTTCCAATGAATCTGTCTGGCATCTGCTTTACCGGCGATCAACTTTATATGATCATTCCATTTTAAATCACTCCTAATGCGTACTCACAGATAATTTATGGAATTAACTGCTTCCAGCTGCTGACTTGCTATTTTGTACCTAAATGATACGGGATATATCTTTCTATGTATTCACAGCACATTACACTTGTCTACATTGAGATTCAATTGCCATTCCCTGCACCATGCGTCAATTCGCTGCAGATCCTACTGCATTTCAGTGCAATTTTCCATTGTTACAACCTCTCGATAAAATGCAGCATCATCTGCAAAAAGCCTCAGTGAACTACAGATTTCATCTACCAGGTCATTTATGTATATTGTGAATAGCAATGGTCCTATGACACCGGCTTGCCATGGTGAGCAACAGAACAAGGATAAGACTACCATTGGTGTACCACTGTGCTGTATGTAATGTGCCATGGATGAGAACCAAAGCTGTCTTGATATGAAAATAGATGGCACCCCAAATAATATCTTGTGAAATATTTACATTATTAAAGAGTTCATTTCTATACTGAACCCCCTCCAAAGTTAGCATTTTTGTTCCAGTCCCATGGATTTTTTTTTTTTCATGGCTGTGATCCTCCATGACTGACTGACTTGACAGTCAGACATTTATGTTACTTTCCACAGTTGTAGGTTTCATTTTAGTAACTCAGCCCCAAATTACTTGTACATGAGTAGTTCCTCCTCTTGTTCCCAGTTAGTGATACCTGAAGATTCTCTAAATATATTCCTTAGTTACGGATGTAGAAGAGGAGTTATGGTTAATACGTTGAGGTATGTAGGTGGATCTCATTCTAACCTACTGGTAATAGAGTAAGACAAGCAGGTTTTCACAAGTTGAAACATGTACTGCTGCATTCGTCTGTAGAAGACTGAAATGTTCCTAAATGATTATATCTGTTGGATTTTTAAAAATAGAACTCACTGAAGATGCTGTTGAACACTTTACTTGTTTTAAAAGAAAGTCTTGAATAAAAACTTCCCTCAGCCCTATCCAAGAAACAAACTTTCATAAATAAAAAAAACCATACTATCTTAATATTTCCAGAGCATAACACAGACTCTGGTGCTACCAGTGTAATTTGTTACACATCTCCACTCTGTATCTGATACGTTACATAGGGTTTGTGCATAGGGAATGAGGTAATGGAATTCAAACATTTTTAGTAGGTATGCCAATTAACTAGTACATTATAGTGAGAAGGATAATAAACTAATTAACAAAATAATAGAGCAATAATGTGGCTGTAAATTATAGCAATAATTTACACTAATTGTACCAAATATTTTAGGACAATTATTTTTCAGTAATAAATTATACTAAGTTGGTAGCAAATTATAGCAATAACAAAGAAGGGCAGTGGGTGGAAGTGACAGGTTATAAATCATAATTTGATAGATCTGACATTGGGATAAATCTGGCAACTATGCAGGCTGCACCAACTTTGCAGACTGATAACACCTCTGTGAATGTTCCACCACCACCCAACTGGCCTAGGACTGATGGAGAGGGGAAGGGGTGGAGTGATCTTTACTTTGAGGGATATCTGGCAAATGCAGATTGTCCCAGGAATGGCACTGCCCCAATATTAATTTTTGTTGCACTTTTTTTTGCTGACCCTCTGAATACTAGGGGAACTACATTTTGAACACAAGGATCAACTACCACTGAAACATTCCTCTCCCTCTTACCAAATGCTAGCAGAAGCCACTGCTAGAGGAAGAATGACTGACTCAATAAAGAGTAGAAGACTATTTTTTAAAAGGGAGGAACTAGGTTTTCAATAATTTTGCAATACAATATTTTCCCCATGAAATGGCTTTGAATTGAATCATTACCTGCCTGAGACTGTTGGGCCCCACTTGGTGGCAGATTGGTGTTCTGTGCAGGCCACATGGGCAATAAGAATGGTTGGAAAGTCACACTCAAGTATCCATATCTACCCATGAAAACTAAACAAGAGTCTAGTTACTACGAAAACAAAAGGAAATAAGGAATTCAAGAGCAATGTGTGAGTGGCGAAAAGTAATTAATGTAAATTTATAGGATCTAACACACTAGATAGAAGCAAACTGTAACTGACGTACTCTTTATGGAAGTTGGACTTATGTCCCACATTTCATGAGGTAACAAAGACACAGGCTCAACAGTTACAGTCACTGAGACTATTAAAGACAGTCGGTTAGTGGTTATACCACTGATTTCAATGGCAGCCAGATGCATGGAGTTATTAGAGGTGATGGAGCTGAGCTCTTGTCAGACCACCACAGCTGTGACGGGGAGATTTACTGGTGCCATTTCAGAGAACACAGCACGTTGCAAGAGCACATAATGGCATAGTGGGGACAGAGGCTGGCATGTGCTTTCACACAGTGTAAGCCAAGGCCAAGGAGATGGCCTAAGCCACAGTGGGGTCTACTGACAATGTGTAAGTGGCGAACCCAGAGCAGGTCACAGCATATTGTCCCAGAAGCCAAAATCACCAAATTTTATATCTGCTTTTACCGAGTTGCCATGGAGTGAGGCACTGACATTTGTTCTCAGCTGAGAAGATATGAATTCTCCTGTTTTTGCATGGATTGTTACATTGTTGCCTGTGAATCTTCCTGTAAGAGAAGTATCGATTAGGCCTCTGAAAGTATTTCAACAAAATGGCCCAAATGGGGCAGCAGTGTAAGACACCTGATGCAGTGTCAACGGAAGAGCTGCCGCCTTTTTGTGGCCACACAGGCACAAGGCACACTAGTAATGTCGTTTCCCACTCACCGAAAATAAGTGTTACTGGACGCCAACTGCAATGACGTCAGAAAACCCAACAGTGGATGCCTGTTTGATGCCTCGAAGTGTGTTAGGCTTGGAGAAAAAGTTTTTACCCCATCTTATGGAGGGAAGCTGTATGGGGTGACATTTGATTGGTGCAGAAGAGTGCTACCATTTTCAGTTGGTGGTTTTTAGCTTTCTGCCACTTACTCCACATGGAGTGTTTCGTAAAACTTGCACAACTTGAGAGGGTGTGTTGAATTTGGCCAGGTGCTATGGAGCACAGAAGTCATTTCAAGCTTGTGCTGTGGAGGAGGAAGTCGTTTTCAGCTTGGGCCCTGGACACAAAGGTGTATCCAAACGAGAGGTGCCACAGGTCCACCATTCAATCCAAAACAGAGGTGCACTGACCACTGCATTCCTGTTCTCTACGTGCACTTTGTGAGCATTTCGCAGGACTGAGACTAGGACCCTTTAGGGCGAATTTTGCTTGCACTGCAAGCTCACTGCACCATTGCTGTCCAATCTATCAGCATTTTGGCAGTTTGTTCCAGTCACCAGTTGACAATCACTGTCAATTTTATTAGTTGGAGCATTTTATCCATTTTTAGAGTCATTATTAGTCACTTTGCCACCCTCTGTTCAACTTTGTCACGTGTACATCAGTACACTTCATTTTATGAATATGAGCATAAATATAATTTGTGTGTTACACTGAGCTATGTCCCATGTCACTCTTGTCTTTTGGAAATAAATCTGTCATGATATTCAAATAAATCTGTCATGATATTCACTTCTGGTAGCTACTCAGGTAGACAAGATACCTTGATCACTTTTATTAATTTTATTTATCTATCTGGGGAAATAACAGGTAACAGCCTTGGAATAAAAAACATGATGTCCATAAATTATCTTTGTAACTTAAGACTTTAATAACCTGCCTTCTAGGTGACACTAATTTGATGCAAAATTCGACCTGAAATCCTGATAACCTCATGGACATGATGGAGGAAAGCTCGGTGTGTGGCCACCATGATATCCATACTTCACACCGCTAGACTTCTTCCCGACTTTGAAGGCATGCATTTGAACATATCACTGTCGAGATCTTGAATCATACATGGAGAGAAGTAGAATTCTGACTAAATATTTTCCTCGCCATGAAGGATGCGCACACTGATGTGTATCAATGGGGAAACAAAACTTCGAGTTATGCTTAAAACAATTTGTTAATATCTAGTGCACTTTAAAGGACACCCTGTATATTACATCTTCAGTTTCACTACCCTGGGCCAAATAACTTCTCATTTGTGTTTAATTTTGATTGCATATAAATTTTACATAGTGTAGCTGAAGGGCTGTTCTGTATCTTAAGCATTCAGATTCAGAAGTTCATCAGGGGTACCCATATACCTAACCACCAAGCACGGCATTTCCTATAACTCACTGATCCCTCCTAGGATTTAGATTTTTTTTTCAGAATTTTTGTGATGTAGTCAGGCCATTACTTTTGAACTGATTTTGTGCAGAAGTCACTGACTGGCAGGACTGGGTTTTGCTTAGTAAATTTTATTTGCAGACTGATAATTTTCTTTCTTATTACAACTGAGTTTCATGCTACAGGATTGTGAACCATTAGTTCTGTGGTAACTGTAAGTGGCTGGTGCAAATTCCACTAATCTACGTGCTTTTTCCTTAGAGACCAGCTGTACAATGTCTGGTTAACAGCTGGTTATCTCTTTCTCAGAACAGCTTGAGGAACTCTTCATACAAACCCAGAATAACACATAATCTGAGAATAAACTCAGGATAACTGAACTGGCGATTGCTGGCCAGTTAGTCAATTTAACCACAAAATAAATTTTGAAGTTGGTAGGAACAGTGGTAGATTCAGACAGCAATGATGAGACTTTGGCTCAACTGTTTATGATAATGAGGAAGGAAAAGATTTTGAAAAGGCATCTCAATTATTTTGAAGAATTCAATTCCAAATTTATATCCAGATTTCAATCATCAAAGCAAAAACCATGCTTCTTTCTTTCAAGCCTCTATGTGAGAAACTGGAGCATATAACAGAGTGAAAGACTATTCCTCTGTTTATTTGTAGTCATGTGCATTTGATTTCAGTGCTATGTGAATCTTCCTTTCCTCTTAGCAGAGCTATATACCAGCCGGAAGCAGTAGTTTAAACATCATGTAATTTATATGGAACAGTACTCATAATTAACACACTTTGAGATAGTAAATATTTTAAAATTTGTGGTTTACGAAATCAAGTTTAAGCACTAGGTTTAAAATGCCGACTTCCTTGAGATTTTATAAAATTCTTTAAGTGCCCTGAGATTTCCCTGATTTGAGGTAAAATGCAATTCCCTGAGAATTCGAGGTTTTCCAGAAGAATTGCCACTCACTAATACACACAGATCTGTAATTCTTTTTCATAATGGTGAGATTTTACTTTACCAGATGTAGCCCACTGAATCTGCTTCTGCACATTAATAACTTGTTATAGAATGTTCCACACTCTTCATGACAGATTTATGAAAGTATGTGAATGAATAACATGAGTCTTAGTGAGTTCATAACTTAAAGGATGTGTGGTTCAGCTTCAAAGGATGCTGTAAGCACCACATGTACACTGAATTATGTATTAAGAAACAATCTGTTACACAAATTCATGTAACTTTTTCTTTCTTACAGAAATGTTTTTCTGTTCTGCCAATGGACCGATTACTGTTTACACCGAGATAATTTGCCTCAGGCGATTTTCTATTCTCTGTTGGAGACTTTATCAGAACTGATGAAGGAATGGCCAGCAGAATTATTAAAATGACAGACGATTTGATTGCTTTCCCAGCCCCAACATTAATTAAATTTACAAACATTCAAGGAGAAATTGCAAGATCACAGAAGAATTTCTTCAAAATAGCACCATTTCCAAGAGTTTAAGGTGCCACAGATTGCGCATGAACCATGGACCTTGCCGTTGGTGGGGAGGCTTGCGTGCCTCAGCGATACAGATGGCCGTACCGTAGGTGCAACCACAACGGAGGGGTATCTGTTGAGAGGCCAGACAAACGTTTGGTTCCTGAAGAGGGGCAGCAGCCTTTTCAGTAGTTGCAGGGGCAACAGTCTGGATGATTGACTGATCTGGCCTTGCAACATTAACCAAAACGGCCTTGCTGTGCTGGTACTGCGAACGGCTGAAAGCAAGGGTAAACTACAGCCGTAATTTTTCCCGAGGACATGCAGCTTTACTGTATGATTAAATGATGATGGCATCCTCTTGGGTAAAATATTCTGGAGGTAAAATAGTCCCCCATTCGGATCTCCGGGCGGGGACTACTCAGGAGGATGTCGTTATCAGGAGAAAGAAAACTGGCGTTCTACGGATCGGAGCGTGGAATGTCAGATCCCTTAATCGGGCAGGTAGGTTAGAACATTTAAAAAGGGAAATGGATAGGTTAAAGTTAGATATAGTGGGAATTAGTGAAGTTCGGTGGCAGGAGGAACAAGACTTCTGGTCAGGTGACTACAGGGTTATAAACACAAAATCAAATAGGGGTAATGCAGGAGTAGGTTTAATAATGAATAGGAAAATAGGAATGCGGGTAAGCTACTACAAACAGCATAGTGAACGCATTATTGTGGCCAAGATAGATACGAAGCCCACACCTACTACAGTAGTACAAGTTTATATGCCAACTAGCTCTGCAGATGATGAAGAAATTGAAGAAATGTACGATGAAATAAAAGAAATTATTCAGATAGTGAAGGGAGACGAAAATTTAATAGTAATGGGTGACTGGAATTCGAGTGTAGGAAAAGGGAGAGAAGGAAACATAGTAGGTGAATATGGATTGGGGCTAAGAAATGAAAGAGGAAGCCGCCTAGTAGAATTTTGCACAGAGCACAACTTAATCATAGCTAACACTTGGTTTAAGAATCATGAAAGAAGGCTGTATACGTGGAAGAACCCTGGAGATACTAAAAGGTATCAGATAGATTATATAATGGTAAGACAGAGATTTAGGAACCAGGTTTTAAGTTGTAAGACATTTCCAGGGGCAGATGTGGACTCTGACCACAATCTATTGGTTATGACCTGTAGGTTAAAACTGAAGAAACTGCAAAAATGTGGGAAATTAAGGAGATGGGACCTGGATAAACTGAAAGAACCAGAGATTGTACAGAGTTTCAGAGAGAGCATAAGGGAACAATTGACAGGAATAGGGGAAAGAAATACAGTAAAAGAAGAATGGATAGCTCTGAGGGATGTAGTAGTGAAGGCAGCAGAGGATAAAGTAGGTAAAAAGACGAGGGCTGCTAGAAATCCTTGGGTAACAGAAGAAATATTGAATTTAATTGATGAAAGGAGAAAATAATAAAGTGCAGTAAATGAAGCAGGCAAAAAGGAATACAAACGTCTCAAAAATGAGATCGACAGGAAGTGCAAAATGGCTAAACAGGGATGGCTAGAGGACAAATGTAAGGATGTAGAAGCTTATCTCACTAGGGGTAAGATAGATACTGCCTACAGGAAAATTAAAGAGACCTTTGGAGAGAAGAGAACCACGTGTGTGAATATCAAGAGCTCAGATGGCAGCCCAGTTCTAAGCAAAGAAGGGAAGGCAGAAAGGTGGAAGGAGTATATAGAAGGTTTATACAAGGGCGATGTACTTGAGGACAATATTATGGAAATAGAAGAGGATGTAGATGAAGACGAAATGGGAGATACGATACTGCGTGAAGAGTTTGACAGAGCACTGAAAGACCTGAGTCGAAACAAGGCCCCCGGAGTAGACAACATTCCATTAGAACTACTGACGGCCTTGGGAGAGCCAGTCATGACAAAACTCTACCAGCTGGTGAGCAAGATGTATGAGACAGGCGAAATACCCTCAGACTTCAAGAAGAATATAATAATTCCAATCCCAAAGAAAGCAGGTGCTGACAGATGTGAAAATTACCGAACTATCAGTTTAATAAGCCACGGATGCAAAATACTAATGCGAATTCTTTACAGACGAATGGAAAAACTGGTAGATGCAGACCTCGGGGAGGATCAGTTTGGATTCCGTCGAAATGTTGGAACACGTGAGGCAATACTGACCCACGACTTATATTAGAAGCTAGATTAAGGAAAGGCAAACCTATGTTTCTAGCATTTGTAGATTTAGAGAAATCTTTTGACAATGTTGACTGGAATACTCTCTTTCAAATTCTGAAGGTGGCAGGGGTAAAATGCAGGAAGTGAAAGGATATTTACAATATGTATAGAAACGAGATGGCAGTTATAACAGTCGAGGGGCACGTAAGGGAAGCAGTGGTTGGGAAGGGAGTGAGACAGGGTTGCAGACTATCCCCGATGTTATTCAATGTGTATATTGAGCAAGCAGTAAAGAAAAGAAAAGAAACGTTTGGAGTAGGTATTACAATCCAGGGAAAAGAAATAAAAACTTTGACGTTCGCCCATGACATTGTAATTCTGTCAGAGACAGCAAAGGACTTGGAAGAGCAGTTGAACGGAATGGACAGTGTCTTGAAAGGAGGATATAAGATGAAATCAACAAAACCAAAATGAGGATAATGGAATGTAGTCGAATTAAGTCGGGTGATGCTGAGGGAATTAGATTAGGAAATGAGACACTTAAACTATTAAAGGAGTTTTGCTATTTGGGGAGCAAAATAACTGATGTTGGTCGAAGTAGAGAGGATATAAAATGTAGACTGGCAATGGCAAGGAAAGCGTTTCTGAAGAAGAGAAATTTGTTAACATCGAGTATAGATTTAAGTGTCAGGAAGTCGTTTCTGAAAGTATTTGTATGGAGTGTAGCCATGTATGGAAGTGAAACATGGACGATAACTAGTTTGGACAAGAAGAGAATAGAAGCTTTCGAAATGTGGTGCTACAGAAGAATACTGAAGATAAGGTGGATAGATCACGTAACTAATGAGGAGGTATTGAATAGGATTGGGGAGAAGAGAAGTTTGTGGCACAACTTGACTAGAAGAAGGGATCGGTTGGTAGGACATGTTTTGAGGCACCAAGGGATCACAAATTTAGCATTGGAGGGCAGCGTGGAGGGTAAAAATCGTAGAGGGAGACCGAGAGATGAGTACACTAAGCAGATTCAGAAGGATGTAGGTTGCAGTAGGTACTGGGAGATGAAGCAGCTTGCACAGGATAGAGTAGCATGGAGAGCTGCATCAAACCAGTCTCAGGACTGAAGACAACAACAACAACAACAACAACAACAACAGATTGCACACACACACACACACACACACACACACACACACACACACACACACACACACATATACATATATATAAGAATTACATCTGCAAGTAATGTCCATGCGGAAGAATATAAAGAGAAAAAAGGATAGTTTTCATTGAATGTGCATGCAGTGGCCAGCACAATTTTAAAACATGAGTCACTGTCTGTAGGTGGCCAGACAGAGCACATTATTGGACCATTTTTAGTAATTCTAGGCTGAAAGCACGTCTTTAACATGTTGATGATGACTGGTTTGTGTGGTCATCAGCACCCACACAAGACCCAATATTTACATAACCCAATTTCTTTTACACAATCCAATCGAGCCAGTGTCACGAATGATGATGAGAACAACAGAGTCCCGGGGTAGAGAAAATCCCCAACCTGGCAAGGAATCGAACCAAGAACTCTGTGATCCAGAGGCAGCAACACTAACAACTAGACTAAGAGGTGTGGATTTTACATGGTGAAATGGGAAAGTGTGTTGTACGATTGTAGTTATACAGCGTCAAATTATCTTCTTTCTCTGTTGACTAATTCAAGGACAAGAGCTGAGTATCTTTATAAGAAATGTGTAGGAAATGTTGTATAGAGGTCACATGGTGTGTGGAAGAGTGAGTTTCCACTGCCAAGTACAATCACTGTTGCATATGCTTTCCTGTACAACATGACAACAAAAATGAATGAGGTATTGCCTCAACTCAGCCCCATTTTTCAAGCAGACATTGACATGTTTATTGCAGATAAAAGACATCAGGACAATGGACAGCTGCCACAAAAGACATTTGTTGATTACTTCAATCCTCCTTTGTAATCAAATGAAAATGAAGTTCATATGACTTAATTAAATAAAAATAAAACCAGTTTATATCTTAATGTTTTTACTCTGAAATTATTTTTTCAATTTCTCTTATTGAAAGTTAATTTTGAGCTCTAGTCTCTTTATTTAATCTGAACAGCTCTTCTTCCTTCCTCTGGGATTCATCATACTGCTTCTGGACCACCATTATTTAGAACTTAGTTAACTCTTGGCACTGGCTCATGGGCTAAACTGTTTAGCAGTCGTTTCTGCCTGACTGTTCTCCTGCAACAAATAAAGAAGCATGTTAATCTGGAGTTGGAAATGAATAAAATTCTGTGCCACACTTTGTTGCTATAAAGTTAATGAGTGTGGTTCAGTTTTTAGAATGACATAATGAAAAATCGTTTTTGAAAGAAAGTTCAATTTCATGATTTGCGATCTGAGCTTTAGTGTTAGACATTGTCCCACTTGTGCTTAATAATTGTGATAACCTGTGAGTACAGCATCTCAAGAACATTACTGTAATAATACCCAATACTTGTGTAGCTGACATACCTTCTCCTGTCCCATCAGTGTCAACAACTGAAAAGAAGGAATTAAACATGTTTCTACTTTATAATTAGTATATTATTTATTATAAGTCCAAAAATCTTGTAAAATGGCATAGTGCTGCTGACAAAATGTTAAATACATTATCACATATTACATCTGAGATAGCAGATATAAAGTAATTGCAGCAGTAACCTAAAATTTCTCATAAGCAGCTAAATAAACTGAAATATACAAGAAAATGATGCCATGTACATACTGTGCTATATATATATATATATATATAAATAAAACAGAAAGAAACTTCCACATGGGAAAAATATATTAAAAATAAAGATTCCAAGACTTACCAAGCGGGAAAGCGCCGGCAGACAGGCACATGAACAAAACACACAAACACACACACAAAATTACGAGCTTTCGCAACTGGCAGTTGCTTCGTCAGGAAGGAAGGAAGGAGAGGGAAAAATGAAAGGGTGTGGGTTTTAAGGGAGAGGGTAAGGAGTCATTCCAATCCCGGGAGCGGAAAGACTTCCCTTAGGGGAAAAAAAAGGACAGGTGTACACTCGCACACACACACACATATCCATCCGCACATACACAGACACAAGCAGACATGTCAGGACCGTCTGATATGGAATGGGTGGCAGCTGTCATAATGGAGGTACTGTTGCTTGTTGGTGGGTTTGATGTGGACGGATGTGTGAAGCTGGCCATTGGACAAATGGAGGTCAATGTCAAGGAAAGTGGCATGGGATTTGGAGTAGGACCAGGTGTATCTGATGGAACCACCTTTCCCTACAGCCTAGGCCTTCGTGGCAAACGAATCTGCTCCAGTCCTGAATCCCTGGACCATTACACCAACAACCTGAAAACTGCTTTAGCATCCCGCAACTACCCTCCCGACCTGGTACAGAAGCAGATAACCAGAGCCACTTCCTCATCCCCTCAAACCCAGAACCTCTCACAGAAGTACCTCAAAAGTGCCTCACTTGTGACAGGATACTTCCCGGGACTGGATCACACTCTGAATGTGGCTCTCCAGCAGGGATACGACTTCCTAAAATCCTGCCCCGAAATGAGATCCATCCTTCATGAAATCCTCCCCACTCCACCAAGAGTGTCTTTCCGCCGTCCACCTAACCTTCGTAACCTCTTGGTTCATCCCTATGAAATCCCCAAAGCACCTTCCCTACCCTCTGGCTCCTACCCTTGCAACCGCTCCCGCTGTAAAACCTGTCCTATGCACCCTCCCACCACCACCTACTCCAGTCCTGTAAGCCAGAAGGTGTACACGATCAAAGGCAGAGCCACGTGTGAAACCACCCACGTGATTTACCAACTGACCTGCCTACACTGTGACGCTTTCTATGTGGGAATGACCAGCAACAAACTGTCCATTCGCATGAATGGACACAGGCAGACAGTGTTTGTTGGTAATGAGGATCACCCTGTGGCTGAACATGCCTTGGTGCACGGCCAGCACATCTTGGCACAGTGTTACACCGTCCGGGTTATCTGGATACTTCCCACCAACACTAACCTATCCGAACTCTGGAGATGAGAGCTTGCCCTTCAATATATCCTCTCTTCTCGTTATCCACCAGGCCTCAATCTCCGCTAATTTCAAGTTGCCGCCACTCATACCTCACCTGTCATTCAACATCATCTTTGCCTCTGCACTTCCGCCTCGACTGACATCTCTGCCCAAACCTTTTGCCTTTAAATATATCTGCTTGTGTCTGTATATGTATGGATGGATATGTGTGTTTGTGTGTGTGCGAGTATATACCTATCCTTTTTTCCGCCTAAGGTAAGTCTTTCCGCTCCCAGGATTGGAATGACTCCTTACCCTCTCCCTTAAAACCCACATCCTTTCATCTTTCCTTTTCCTTCCCTCTTTCCTGACGAAGCAGCCGCCGGTTTCGAAAGCTCAAATTCTGTTGTGTGTTTGTGTGTTTTATTCATTGTGCCTATCTACCGGCGCTTTCCCGCTTGGTAAGTCTTGGAATGACAAGAAAAATAAGCGTAGTTTAATATACTGTAAACTGGGGCTCCTTTCTCGCACTCTTTGCCTGTCTTGTCATATACGGTAAGAAAAGAAGGGCTAATGGCAGGAAGAAATATATTTTCCTAACATTGGCAAAAACTTGTGCAACCAATTCAAAAATTGTATTTTTTTAATACATCACATCTGTTGCTGTGGTACCATTTAAAAAATGGTGGGTCAATGTTATCAGGACTTGGAGCTCCTTTGATCATTTCTTTGTGAAAAGTGGTAATATAATGCTAAGACAAAGTAAAATCAAGGAGTACTTCCAGAGATGACATGCAAGAGCACTAAATTTCGAAGAATAGAACAGGAAATATTCAACTTGTTCAGAAAGTGATACAGTAAATATGCATGTGTACAATAACTGATTCATTTTCAAGTTACGTGTTACTCAACAGTAACTATCTAAAAAGAGAATACATCAGTACTGTACAGATGTTAGATATATTACAGGAGTATACAAATATTATTTCACACAAATGACAGTTTCCCACCTTATTCAATAATACTGACAGAATGAAAAATTACATTAACGCGTTTTTAATTTGCCAAATGTGGACCCTCCAGGCAGAAGTTTTGGGACACGACAGTTGTTAAAATATTTACAATGAACATCAAGTAGCGTGCTGCCAACCAAATATTACTTTGTGAAACTTCCTTCCTTCAGGATCATTCTTTCCACATTTTGAATGCATACTGCCTTGTGTACTCCTTGCAAATAATCTTAACTTGCACTTGGGACTCCGAATAGTGTGCCAAAGCTACCTGCAATAGGTAAAAGTAACCCCCACAGTGTATAAGCGGATAAGGAAGAAAAATTCCTGGATTTTCCCAGATTTCTCATTCAAAAATAA
The DNA here is from genome assembly GCF_023897955.1 of Schistocerca gregaria. NCBI lineage: Eukaryota > Metazoa > Arthropoda > Insecta > Orthoptera > Acrididae > Schistocerca > Schistocerca gregaria. The sequence continues at coordinate 512,063,991 of NC_064921.1, read as the reverse complement.
ACTTTTTCCTGGGTGGAAACACACTTTTACATGTTAAGCGACACTACACTTTCCCCTGGAAATGCAACACTAATCAACACTTTCATGTTTTCTCCCGAATGAAGAAATTCCAGATTTTCCTGGATTTCCCAGTTGTCCAGAGCCGTACACACCCTGAATCCAGTTACAGTAGTAAAATACAGAACATACATGGTAATATTTTTAAACAGCATGTTGATGCAATATTTGCAGACTACGTTACAATACTAAGAAAATTTATGAACAGAGTACTGTATTAATTTGCTTACCAGTTGTTTCATTGTGCACATCTGCAAGCTTCCGAAGTAGTGTCAACTGTACTTAAACAACTTTCATTTACATCCAAAGTAGGATGTAATGGGCTTCTTAAAACCTCTGATTTCTGTGACTAGTCTTATCTGAACTCAAAACATACTATCGAAAATAATGCAAAAGTATGTAATTCACATATTTTGTAGTGTAGAAATTGTTAAATCTGCAGTGCTCAACTCTTCACATTAATGTACTTTATCATGAGCTGGTTTGCACCCCAGTGAGTTGTATATCAATTAACTAAAGTAATTCCCAGAATATGACCTCCATTCAGCTGATGCACAAGGCACCACATACAACGTATTTTTAAATGAATACATCATTTGAAACTACTGTGTTGTTTTATTATGAACAAAAATGGGGCACTAGAATATTACAACACATTTGTGATAACTATATGATGTGCTACAGTATAATGACCAATTATAAAACAGCTTTTATGTTTCTTACCTGTTAAATGTGTGTCCACAAGCAATGGCATGCATACTTGATGCATCTGTGAATAGGGGCTTATATTCTGACAACAAAATTGACAATTTTAAGTAGAGATTCTTAAAGAAAACACGGAAGAACAGAGTGAAAGTGTTACTTCCCCAGTTCCTTGCCTCTCTATTCTGTAATACTCACAGATGCTAGAGATGATTATAAAAGCCAGAATGTAATACAGTAGTTACTATTTCTACCCCAGCATCATAAAATGGATTATGACCGTCCACTCTCAATGTTGACAACTTATTCTCCATGTGCATCCTTCATGAAATAATTAATTACAACCATAGCATAAAAATAGGATTTTATGTGAAAAACTAGAAAAGTAACTATTCTACAAAGCTGTTTGCCTTTCACAATTGTTACTGTATTAGCTGTCTACTACAAAGTCAATAATTCAGAAAACATTTTCAGTAGATTATCCATTGATACTGTAATGAATTAACCATTCTAAAATATAATTATGGTGGAAAGCTGGGCAGTCTATAACACACCTCAGTTTTATAGGCTAAATCAATTTCCATGATGCTTGTGCTGCAATAGGTTGCTGGAGATCCTGAAGAAATGAATAAAAAGATACTGGTGTCATAAAATGTGTACTCAATGTTATACCATGGTTGGCTTATTTCTCAGTTAGATATCCTTGGGTTTATCACAAGACTGTACAACCAGCCTCACATGAATAATTTGTGTGTGTGTTTTGTGGACCGCATGGGTGTTGTTCATGGCACCAGTACCAGCATTGTTCCTTTTGAAGAGTTCTTTTGTTACCTATGAGTCGATACAGGTAGGATGCCTTTGGTCAGTAGGAAAGTCCATTCCAGTTTATAATATGAAATGTTAGAGTAGTAAAGCGAGGTTAGGGTGTGAGGACGAAAGAAAGAGAGAATCTGTAATGGGTCAAGTTCAAAATAGGGATGTAGATGAGTTCAGTGAGTAAGTGATCAACTTTCACATGGTGCAGTCATCCTGAATGTTGACAGTATGGAGAAGGTAGTGTCAGATTGCGAGGGATTGACTGGTGTCTTCAATGATAGTGAGGACGAAGAGGTCGTTGATACCCAACATGAAGAGGCAGTAGTCATCATCCAAAATGCAACGGCCCAAGATAATGAGAGATCAGTTTTTCCACCACAGAGATGTAGTGCAGTGAGTTCACATGCATCTACTCCAGAATTAGCAAACAGGTAGAGTACACAGATGATTGTAGCTTTTGAATTCTTGAAGTAGGTGGAAGACAGGAGATGGAGGAAAATAGTTTTTTTTTTAATACAAGCAGAAAAGACAGGAATCTGAAAAAGAATTAGAGAGAGAGAGAGAGAGAGAGAGAGGAGGATGAGAGAGAGAGAGAGAGAGGAGAGACGAGAGAGAGAGGATGGAGAGAGCGGAGGGGGGGGGCGGGGTGGAGAGGGGAGGAGTGGGGTGAGATGGGAGGATGGGGAGGCGAGGGGTGGGGAGGGGGGAGTGGAGAGAGAGAGAGAGAGAGAGAGAGGTGACATCAAAGTTGAAACTTCAGCACATGCCAACTGAATCCAAACAACAGCAATTGACGCAATGAAAGACTGAAGGGTAGCTCATAATGAATCATTAGGAGCAAGGAAACAGGGGCTAATAATGAAGAAACACATGAAACAAGCAAAAAATACAGATTGTCAAACATGGTAGTTGCTAGCCACACTACAGGAATGTGGAAAGAAAATGGTAAAATAAAATCGGGAAGGAATGTAGAAAAATTTAGAGTGAATAAGTAAACTGAAACAGTAGCAGGAAAAATTAACAGAACTATAAGCAGATCACTCACAAATTAGTGCACAGCAGGCGAATTTATTAAAGACATTAAAGAGACACAGGATCGCATAAAACAAATTCAAAGTCAATCCACGAAGGAACTCGTGGAAGACAGCAATTATCAAAAGCGATTGGAACACGAAGAGAATAGAGGACGACCACATTCGGGTGCATATGACAGAATCTTAAGTGTGTTGCTTAGCTGTTGCATGCCCACTCAAATGAGCACACCACCAGTCAAGAAGCTGCGGCTCAGGATCTGAACCATTGCAAAATACCAATACAGAGATGTGCATCACAGATTAGTAAGGAAAACAGTGCAGGAATATGTACCAACCACTTGCATACTGATGTCACACATCACAGTGAAGAAATTATCGTCTCTGAAGCACAGGAACAAACTATCGAAAATACTGACACGATTCAACCATAAACATTACACCTCTGTTCAAAATTTACATCGTCAAAACAGTGAAAATGCCTTGCAACTCAAGCCCTGTATTGCACAATTTGATGGTCGATACCACCTTCTTGGCCATTAGTATTTGAACTGGTATTTGTCTGTGGAGCTCAGGAGGATTCAGTAGTGAAAAAGATGCTTGATATTGCAGCCCTCTGCAGGGCATACAAAGATTGCAGATGCATTCCTCGCCAGGTACTGGTCATGAGAGATGAAAGGCAGGATAAAACAGGAAACCACGATTCGTTGAGACCTATGAAACTTATCAAAAAGAACCTGTTTTTGAACAAAGCTGTGTAGCACCAGTGAAATAATTTGGAGAGTATATGGGCATTGTCAACGTCCAAAAATATCTTGCTTCACTCATTCCCACACATTTTCAACTGGGTTCATGTCAAGGTAATACACAAGTCACTTCTTTCTTCTGATCCTAGCATGCTGAAGGAATGTGTTCACGAGAACTGTGCGATAAGCACGCGAGTTATCATCCATCAAGATTAAATTGTCATCAAAATATTGGTGATACTATTGGTTGGTGAACCTCGTTCTTGTAGTGCAGAACACTGAAATTGCCCTCAACAACCATGAGAGGTGTATGATGACTGAATGAAATGGCACCTCAGAACATCACTCCACTATCACTTTGTTACACACGTGATTGCTGGTGGCATCTGTCATTACTGGGTTGTCGCAAACACATCTGGATTATCGGGGTACAAACAGGCCTGAGTTTCCTCCAGAAGCAACACCTGACGCCAACCCTAGGGCGTCCATCTGCATGATTTATTGATCATCTGTGGTGGAGATCATGAGGTATTATGATTTATGATGTGATGCATGGAATGGTCATTGAGAATTTGACTCCTAACAGTGATACATGACGTCCTGTATCCTCTTAGAAAGCCAAATTGTTCAAGAGCACTGAGTTCATGATTTCTTTAATGCAAAAGTGCTAGATATTGATCATACTGTTCAGCTGTCGAACATGGACAGCCTGTCCAGTGTTAAGTTATCAATACTCAGTTGGAACTAATTCCATATATGCACCACATCACTTTGACTCTGGTAAACGTGTCGTGCAACTTCCTGGTATGTAGGCTTTCTCTACATAACGTGATGATTCAGAGTTGATCCTTGGTCGCAATTGTCCTTTGTGGTCTGATGGATGTAGACTCTACTGTTGCACATACATCTCTAATGTGTACCTACTGGTGCCTACTTTCTGCTGAAATACTGCCATCTATTCAAGTGAGGCATTCTCAGGTGGTGACCTTCGAGATGATACAGGAACAGCCACAATAACAGCACACTAGCATGGCAAACTGGAGTGAAGCTATCTTTTTACTTACGTTTGTACAACCATAATTACTTTGGGTTCAGTAAGTGACCTTTTGACAAGATTCTACAATGGTAGTCTTCGAAGGCTTCACACATTGTCCATTTATAGCCACACATGTTTAATTTGGCATCTTTCTATCTATGGCACTGAGCTTTGTTTTGCACCTACTGTGCAGTATTCACAACTTCTTTCGAATTATCTTTACAAAGACCATATATCATGGAGGAACCTTCTCGTCACGAACCGTTCTATTAGTTATGTGTATCATTGTTGTCATCCAATTTGTAGCAAATTATCTTCCTATTAGATTAAAAATCTGAGCTGGACTGTGATGAACCTGGGACCTGAGTAGTGGGACAAACTATGTTGCAATGCATTTTGTTAGTGTGGGTCGCCTGCATCAGGGGCAGGTATGTACTCAGAGGCAAACCTATTTTTCTCCTTTGATTGACAGATCATTAACCTATTGTTCTGCTAGGATCCCTCCTTTTGATTGACAGGTTCTTAACTTATTGTCCCTCCTCCCCCAACCCCAAAGTAAATGTCCAACCCACCCCCTCCCTTTGCTGATTCAGCTACTGGTCTGAGTTATTCAAATACCCCCACTCACTCTTATCAATTTGACAACATAATTATATTGATCAATTAATTAACCCCTCCCCTCTTGTAAATGCCAATCCCTACCCTACCCTAACCCCAACCCAGAAATTGGAGGCTCTATGGTCAAGAGAAAGAATCTCATCAAGGGGAATCCAAGGTTATATTGTTTATTTATAAAAAAAGAAAGATCAGTTTGCAGAGGTTGGATTTCTCTTGCTCATCGTTCTCTGCTGTTTGGAGAGATGCAGGCCTTTTAAGAAATAATTAATCTATTGCTATTTTTTCATTCCGACCGCACAAGGAATTCCATCGTGACACACATATCACACATAATTACACTGGTAAAATCTTTTTATCGCCAAGCATGCGCCATCCACTGGACTGCACAGAATGCCACCACATACGCTGCTCATAGTCGGGGTGCACCCCGCATAAACAACAATGTAGCCATCAGCTGTCCAGCCACGCACAGATGTCCATTCAGGTCCCACAAGCATGAGGTAGCAGCATCCCTTTTACACTTGACACCTGAGAAATTCCAGTTGAAACACACATTTACCCATACACCGAGGCTGACGCATAGCCTTTTGTATGTCTGAACTGTAAATATAGAAAATGTGGGCGGAGGCGACTTGTTGCATTCGAGTACAGTGCTATATTATGCCATCCAACCAGAAAAATAATGCATTTGCACTAGATGTTGGCAGCTGTACTACATTTACAAGAATTTTAGAACACGGAATGAGAAGTGATGTCATGATCACATGGGTAGAAGTGGCATAAATCGATACAATTACGAAAAATGATGGAAAATATGTATAAATTAAGGTAAAATACGCCGAAATGTGGGGAAATTGAAGAAGTACTTGTATGTCTACTGGTTGGTGCAGAACAATTCTTGTACAGGATAAAGTGAATGCGACAGCAAGAGGAATCCAAGAAAACGTTGACATGGAAGCGAAGGGAACCAGGGAAAAGTTAACTTTTTCTCCGTTGAGGCAGCATTCTACAGTATGTCTATTAAAGTAACAGTGATACCCACGAGCTGACTGCTTGACGCTTTCCAGAGAAACAGAGAACCATCTGCCTCTAAGCTTACTTGCATCTGCATCAAAGGATGACATAGAGTGAATCGAGTAATCAGCTGAGATGGAGTTGTACAAGGAACAATTTAATGATAGGCTGATGATGCATTCTAGAGAGAGAGGGAGAGAGAGATGCTGCTGCTGCAGGTCATTTGACCATTTTTCCATTGATTTGTATACAACCATGTGTTCTGTTTGTTACTTAGCACTGTCTACTTGTGATCGTCAAAGGCAAACCCCTTGGTCATCAAAGGACTTCCATCTCATGTGTGATGAAATGTGACCATCATGTTTCAACACATTTCTCTGAACGAAGGAAGATTTATGCGACGTACTCCATTCCCCCATCGCGTCTTGGGTATAAATAGAGAACTAAGGTGATCATAAGTTAGCAACAGGTGTTTGTGAGGCTCTGCAATCCCCATGTACACATCTGCTTGACAGAGGTCCTGTTTACAGAGTTAGTAGTGGCATGACATGTAATTTCACATGTCAAACACCACTGCTACGCATTTTACTAACATTTTATATAGGACTGATGCGTGCCTAGTATAATTTCTGAACCGTGATCGGAAAGAAACATTGTGCCATAATAGCACAGAACTGACGTTATAAGGAAGTCGCTTTTCCATTTTACAGTTTGTTACGTAGTTTATAGTAGAGAAACCTGCAAGAAGGATGTTATGTCATCTGCTGGAAATATATTCCTTACATTGGAACATTAACAGCATTGCATTCCACATGAGTAAGAGGTTGGAAGCTGCAGTGATCTACCATTATAGCTCGTAGTAAGTGCAGAACTGTGTAGCTTTAGGAGTGTGAGTGTTTATGTTCTCTCTTCTAGATACCCATCCCAGACACGAGAACCATACTTTAGAACTGATAGTGTGGTTGATTTACGTAAAATGCTTTGAACTCCGTCCATATGGATCTCCATCGTGCATAAAAACCTACCCATCTGCTTTTACATCACAACTCTTCCATATCCACTACCATACACTGATAAAGAATGCTAACCACCTGGACATGCACACATCTGGAAAAATCTTGTGACCTTGGATGGGTGTGGAACAGCAGTTACAGACTTGGCATGCTCCATTCATTCACAAGACGTGAAATGTAGAGATCTACTTCCAGTCAGCTGCAGATTAAATTGGTAACAGCGGTGCAAGGTGGGTTGGTCAAAGACAGTGTGAGGGGATCTTGCAATCTCTAACTTTATTCAAAGAATGTGAGAATGTTCTGTGACTCCCATCCACATAGAGAAACATTGTAAATTATGCACTATGCTCGAGGTGCTAGAAATATGTATATCGCTGTCTGGTATACTTTGATGATGTATACGTTCAAGAATTAAAAATGAATAGACATTCTGCACAGTCATCTATCTACAGTCATAATGATACTTGCAAAGTAAAGATGGGGCAGTTTAGCAATGATACTGAAATTGGGAAACATGCCACTGCATCATTGGTTGCTGCTGAAATTACTGTAAAATTGCTATAATTGTTCGCACTATCAACTGAGATGCTTATTATTACAGTACATCGACAGTGTATTTTCTATCTAATCCATCTACAGGTACTCTGTTGATTACCACATAATGATTGACTGACACCGCTTGTTTGAGATGAAGAAAAGAGTTTTGGTGGAGGGGCAACACCTTCTGGGGATGGCTAGCAACGAAACAGTGATCACTTACATGACTGCAATATGAGGAGTCAACTGAAATGGAACACAGAGCCATCAACTATAATGCCACTGTGACAGATGAGTTTAAATGTAGAGGCCATCAATCACTTTTGGAAAACAGTTTGGGAATGTTCCACAACCCTGCAAAACTCTTCCAGTTTCCTTATGTTGTGAATGTCTTAATCATCCAGTGTGTAGGTGTGTGTATTGTGGTAGCAGCAGTAACAACATGATTTACACCGTGCAACGTCTAGTTTTCTGTGAGATGCAATGGATCAGAGAGTGTTAATGTCAGTTTAGACACAGAAATCGAACTCGTGTGTGTGTGTGTGTGTGTGTGTGTGTGTGTGTGTGTGTGTGTGTGTGTGTGTTTTTCGAACAATAACACAGGGAGCCTCTCTTGCGACAGACAGTATAGTCTGCAGGATATGGTCATCCTCCTCCGATGAAACTTTACAATGGACTTCGCAAGTGACTTCGATCACTGGCCACCTGCTCCAATGGATCCATATCTTTATATTTAATTGGATCGCCACATGTGCTCAATGACGGCACACAAACAGTATTTGTTTTCTATATATCAAAAGAGAGATATGTGGTAAAAATCTTATCAAGCTCTGTATCGGATGAAGTTAGCAGAGCTTTTATAGTTCGTAATTTTTCTCTGTTGGATGGAACAGAATAACAATGACAGAATGTTGTGGTGACAGACGTGGATGGACCCTGCGGGGTGCGGATCTGCTTCAGACTGCAGTACCTGTATGATGTTGAGTCTTCCTAATTTTCCCAAGAAGAAACACCACTGAAACTGTTTGTACAGTCTTTATACTACCTAGTGTTGCAGGAACGAGCCATGTTTGGCACTGACCGTACACGATTGGCGGAGCTATGACAACACATTTCCATTTACATGAATAGTCAGAACATGGTCCTGTCTAACTCGGCTTAGCCTGTTTCTACACAGGTTGCAGAGTGTGGTAGATATAGCTCTCCCCAATTTCTGCTCAGTTCAAACTTAAATTGGAACGATCACATGGCAGTTGTATAATTGTAGCTGTGTAGAGGTCCCCATTGGAAAATTTTAAGCTATTTATTAAAAACTTTGATTCTTTGCTGTGCTATGTGTCGGACAGAGGAAAGCAAATTACTGTTTCAATGTAGATTTTCTGAAAGAGTCCGATAGAAAGCTTGACCTTGAAGTATTACTTGCTTTTTTTCAATCTGACATCAGTTATTGATTTTCCTAGTCGTGTGTTACAGGAAAGCAGCACACTGACAGATAATGCTTTTGTAGACCAAGAGGAATTTAATCAAATAAACACTTTTCCTGTTAAGAATGGTCTGTCTGATCATGATGCACAGCTAGTGTCGGTATATGACACAGCTCCATAGAATAATGCAAAACAGTCCTCCAAAGTAGTGCTTTCAATTAACGATTTAACAATTCAAAATTGTAGGGAAAGTTTGTAACAGTTAGATTGGGATGAGTTGTATAGGGAAAATGGTGCTAATTTAAAATTTAACTTATTTCATGATACCTTTGTGAGTATATTTGAAAACAGTTTCTCTAAGAAAACAGTGAAATATAATTGTAAGAAACCATGTAAAAAAACCATGGCTTACTAAAGTGATAAGAATATCTTATAAACCTAAAAGGGAAATGTATCTTGCAGCCAGGAGGAGCAATGTTCCTGAAACATTATAAAAACTACTGCACTGTGTTAATAAAAGTTATTCAAAAGGCCAGAAGTATGTGCATTATGTCTGAAATTAGCACATCTGATAATAACATTAAAACAATTTTGAATATTGTTAAAAGAGAAGAAGGGAAACCAAGAGCACAGGACGACTGTATTTCAAACAGACCCAATGAAAGGTTTGTTAACAAGAAGTCATAAATAGAAAAAAAATTAATAATCATTTTAAGTGCTGTAGAGAAAATAAGATCCATCTATTCATTACAAAATGCAAGGCAGTATATGGAAGAGGCAGTACCTACGCAATTTAAAAAAAATTGAAATTCAACCCACCTCTCCTACTGAAATTAGGAAAATAAATTCACTCAAAAGTAGAAGCTCACATGGAATTGATGGCATTTCCAACAGAGTACAAAGCTTGGTCTGAACAAATAAGTACGATTCTCAGCCACATATGTGTCTCACTGAAACAGGGCATTTTTCCAGATAGACTGAAATATGCTATTGTTTAACCATTGTATAAAAAAAGGGGAAAGGTCTGTTGCTAACTTCCACCACCCAATCTTGCTGCTGACAGCTTTATAGAAAATTATTGAAAAAGTAATTTATTCAGGAGTAGCATCACATATTCGTAAAAATGAAGTACTAACAAAATGTCAATTTAGCTTTCAGAAATGCTTTTCAACAGAAAATGCTATATATGCTTTCACTGGTCAAATATTAAATGCACTGACTAACAGAACATCACCCACTGGGATATTTTGTGAAATCTCAAAGGATTTTGATTCTGTGAATCATGAAATTCTTAAAGATGAGCTTAAGTATGGTGGTATGAGTGAGATAGTGCACAACTGGAAGAATGAATAAGTTTGAAATTAACAGCATAGATAGTCTACTAAAGTCAGCAGACTCCCCTAACTGGGTAGGTATCAATAATGGTGGTCCCACAGGGTCACTTTGGGTCCCTAATTGTTCTTAATATATATTGATGACTTGCCACTCTATATTCATGAAGATGCAAAGCTAGTTCTTTCTGCTGGTGATAAAAGTATAGTAATCACATCGAACAAGCAAGAATCAACTGATGAAATTGTAAATAAGGTATTTCAGAAAATTAAGTGGTTCTCTGCAAATGGACTCACTAAATTATGAGAAAACAAAGTTTTTACAATTCTTTACAGTAAATGGCATAACATCATTGATAAATAAAGACTATGAACAGAAGTCTATTGCTAAGAAAGAATACTCAAAATTTCTGGGTGTGTGAATTGACGAGAAACTGAATTGGAAGAGACACATCAATGATCTGCTGAGATGGTTAGGTTTAACTACTTATGCTATTAGGGTTATTGCAAATTTTGGTGATGGACATATCATTAAATTAGCCTACTATGCCTATTCTCATTCACTGCTTTCATATGGCATCATATTTTGGGGCGATTTGTCATTAAGAGAGAAATTATTCATTGCACAAAAGCATGTAATTAGAATAATAGCTGGAGCCTGCCCAAGATCACCTTGCAGACATTTATTTAAGGAACTCATGATATTCACAGTATCTCCACAATACATATATCCACTTACAAAATTTGTGATTAGTAACCCATCCCAATTCAAAAATAACAGCGAAGTGCATAGCTACAACATTAGAAGAAAGGACGATGTACACTATTCTGGGTTAAATCTCACTTTGGCACAGGAAGGCTTCAATTATGCTGCCACAAAAATCTTTGGTCATTTGACAAATAGTATTAAAAGTCTGACAGATAGCCAACCAACATTCAAAAGCAAATTAAAAGAATTTCTGAGTGACAACTCCGCTGATACGATAGATGAATTCTTAGATATGAAGTAGTAATTGGGGGGTGGGGTGGGGTGGGGGGGAATATTTTGGGTAACAAAAACTTGTGTTAAAATGACATATTCCATACCATTACGAAATGTCGTATTCTGATCTATGGAAGAAGGATTTATGTATCTATGTATGTATGTATGAATGAATGAATGCGCAAAGCTGCAGGGATGACACGGCACAGCATGAGGAGCAGTTACAAGATCCATAGGGACTATCTAAAACCACACTGGAATTTTGTTTTAACAGACGCCTCGTTTCAATATATGAGAGTGCCACGAATATAATTCAGTGGTGTCTGTTATCATGAAAGGACCCCTCTATAGGTTCCAGTGCAGGTATGTGGTTGAATGGAAAGATTCAATTTCAAATTGCAGACAGCATTTCTACCGGAAAGCACACATCTGAAAAGCAAGTGTACATTTCTTAGGACCTCAATCAGCGCACCCACTACTGTATGTGATCATTCTCAATGAATCATCGCTTATAACCCAGTGGATATATCGCACAACCCCTGACGTGGCATCGAGACGGAATTCATTACAAATACTGGAGAAAAATCTAGTGGCAGCATGAGCTAGTGGCAAATACCGGCTTCACATAGTGTATCTTAGCCAAATTAATTTCTAAATTCCATGATTTTCTTGCGATCTTAAACAGCTGGTGGCGTGTAACCGCACTTTTGGTCTGTTAATAGACACCATCTATATTCAGTGTCGCAGTTTTTGTGTGGAAAAACCACTCCATTTGGAGGTAATGCCATATCTCGACTTATAATGCTTGCATAGTTTTTAATATGGATATTATTAGCGATACTTGCGAGCATCTTTAGAACCAAGACCGCTTGTGACAGTAACATAGTCACTGCCATAGTCTTTTCAATATCTGGAGGCTTGTAAGACAGTTATGTTTCTGTTTCTGTTTCTAAGACACTGTGGTATCACTCGCAAGAAAAAATTATGAGACATGTCCACTCATCACTGATTTTCACTCAGTATTGTTTCGTATCACCAGCATTCAGTTATTGGCAAAGTACTATACTTAGTGGTGGTGGATGCGGGATAAGAGTTTCTGTGAGCAACAGGATTATAAAGAGGGTTTGTGTAAGTTTTCCAACATGTGCAACGAAAATGTGTATATCCTGTCATAATAGACGGCATGGATCTGACGTGGAAAACTGTGATAGCCACAAAGGGAATGAGAGTTTGTTTTCTTTTACTTGGAAAATTAGGTCAAGTCAGAAGAATGGTACAGATATTTCTATTTCCAGAGCCACAGTCGTCAGGAGGGGTATTTCAGATACTTCACTCACTGTCGAATGTCTTACAATTGAGGCTGCAAATGATGATATTTAATTATTAGTACAGCAGTCAGGCATATACAGGGTGTCCCATTTATCTTCACCACCCTAAATAACTGTTTGTCCAGAGGCAAATTACAAAATGTTTTAAGGGGAGCCGTAACGATGAAAATGACAAAGTTAACTTTATTTCATTATAAAATTATTTGGAGCTTTCTGAATAAAACAAATCAAATTTCACCCTTCTAAGTGAATTCTAAGTGTGTTTTTTATTGCTGTAAAGTTGATGCACTGCGTAAACGATTGCAACAACTTGGCGTGTCACCTCTGACGGCACCGACGGCTGCAAGCACGGTATCTGCGGAATTTGACAGTGTTTTATTTTCCAGCGTTATATGGCTTTATCTCTGTGACAAGTGACTTAGTATAGCATTTATGTTTACCGATATGACTTGTGTGTTGACTTGTGTAGTTTGCTTTGTGTTGTTTAACTGTTTAATTTTGCGTATTTGACAAATTTTGCTTGTACCTGTTTTACATATTTGGTTTGGAGATACCAATATGTCCCGTTTCAGCAATTGAATGTTTAAGGAAAGACACAATGAGTGGAAGGAGAAATCTTTTGTTGTTTCGAAGGGAGATGCTGCTCAGACTGCTTCACCGACTAATCCAAATGAATGTGATAAAACTTCTTCCAGCAAGAAACTCTGTGACAGCAAAAAAAAAAATTTGAAAACTATGATAGTGACAGTAATGATGTGAATGAAATAATTAACATTTCCTTGCTCTCTAACATTTTGAAACACAATGTATTATGCCAAGTTTGAAAAGAAAGAGGACTGGAATTGAAAATAACTTCACACATTGGTTTGGCATCTAAAATGTTACTTAAGTGTAACAAATGTGCTGCAGAAGTTTCATTTTCTAATTCTAACAGTATTCTTCGTAGTGGTAATAGTGGAAAGAAGGTGTATGAAATAAATGTTAGGCTAGTGTATGGCTTGCGTTGCATTGACAAGGGCAGTGCTGCAGGGACAATGTTATGGGGAATTATGAACTTGCCAAAACCACCAACCAAGTTTGGATTTTATAATGAATTGGTGGGATCTTCTGCTGAAGATATTGCTCAACCAACAATGAAAAAAGCAGTTGAAGAAGCTGTGACAGATAATGGGAATTGTAGAGATTTAACTGTTGCTTTAGATGGATCATCGCAACATAGGGGTCATATATCTCTAAATGGAGTTGTAACAGCTACCAATGGAGACAGTTGCAAGGTAATTGATGTTGCTATTATCTCAAAACATTGCAGATGTAAGGGCAATAGAAAGGACGAACATAGTGAAAGTTGTGAAGCAAATTTAAACGGCACGAGTGGAGCGATGGAAGTAGAGGGAGTGAAAGCGATTTTTTCCAGATCACACTTACTATCTAGGAGATGGTGATTCTAAGGGATATGAAGCTGTAGAGGGACTCAAACCTTATGGCAATGAAATTCACATTAAAAAACAGGAGTGCATATGACATGTACAGAAGCGCATGGGGGCTCACTTGTGCAAACTAAAGCAGACATTGGGCTCCCAGAAGCTAAGTGATGGTAAGACCCTTGGAGGAAGAGCAAGATTGACAGATGAAGCAAATGATAGAGTGCAGAGATATGATGGGTGTGAGGAGAGCTGTATGGGCATTATTTTTTCATACAACATCAACAAATGAGCACCCACAACATGCACTGTGCCTCCCCCCCCCCCCCCCCCACAGGTGATGATTCATGGTGCAAGTACCAATCAGGAAAGGAATATGCCCATAAAAACAGTTTGCCGAATGTTGTAACTGATGTAATTAAGCCCATATTCAGAGATTCATCACAGCCAAGTTTATTGGAAAAGTGTTTACGAGGGAAAACACATCCAAATGAAAGTGTAAATAATTTAATTTGGATTAGGATTCCCTAAAGAGTGATTGTACAGATAAAAACATTGCATTTTGGAATGTACGATGCAGTGTCAACATACAATAAAGGAAACATTATCAAATGCGATGTGCTGAAATGTTTAGATTTCCAACCAGGACACACCATCATTTCCACAATTTGCCTAATTGATGAAGAAAGACTAAGAGGTGCAGGAAGAAGAGACAAAAGCCTACAACATGCAGCAAAAGGGAAAAAGACACCAGTGAAAGGGAAACTAACACTGGAAAAAAAGAGGATGCTGATAATCCATCATATGGGGCAGGAATGTATTAAAAAACTTTGGAAGCCATTTTCCATAACTTTAAAATTTTCATCTTTGAGTAACATTTTCTCCAAAACTGCTAACAGCATATCAATGAAATTTATACACAATATTGTTTACTTCTTTTCCTTAATTTTTATAACAAATTGTAGAAAAATATTGTATAATTCAACAGTTATTGAAGAAAAAGTGCAAAATTTTAGAGCAAAAAATTAGCATCTGTTTAAAAAATCGTAAAAAAAAAAAAAAACCAATAAATATTTCTTAACATGGCATTATAACTTTGTAGAGAAATGTTCACTGAACGTGTAGTCCAAATTTCAGAGCAATATGTTTAATGGTTTTAGAATAAATGTTCCTCCTAGAATGAGATTTTCACTCTGCAGCGGAGTGTGTGCTGATATGAAACTTACTGGCAGATTAAAACTGTGTGCCGGACCGAGACTCGAACTCGGGACCTTTGCCTTTCACGGGCAAGTGCTCTACCAACTGAGCTACTCAAGCATGACTCATTCCCCGTGCTCACAGTCTCGGACCGGCACACAGTTTTAATCTGCCAGGAAGTTTCAAATGTTCCTTCTATTTGCTAAAATTAACATGGAGGAGATGGATCGTTCTGGTTCCCATTAAGCAAATGCTCTTTAGCCGTCATGGGGACTTCAATCAGCACGATTGCTTTCGTTGTAGCTTTGTTTTTTACAAAGATATGAACAGCGATATGACTTTTTTAAATGGCACCCTGTATTTTTTATTCGGGACTTCATTTCCTCTCCTAAGGACCTATTCAAAAATGTATCACAGTGTGCCATTCACTGAAACACATTATTAATTAAATAACACAACAATGGCTTTGAGCCTGAGGTCACAAACTATTACACTTGCTGGAGTTGTCAGAAAACATAACACAACACTGACTTTGACTTTCCTGTACCACTGCCCATTCAAAGGTGCTCAAAGTGGTGAACCTGGACACCGATACACTAGTGCACTCATTGAATGAAAGAATTATTTACTGCTTCCAGTATTGTCTGCTAAAGAGTATTACAAGCAAACACAATACGTTCCTGCAAATCCTCTAGAGTTGTCGGAATACAGCGATAGACAACATCTTTAATGCATTCCCCAAAGGATTTAAATGAGGAGACCTAACAGGCCAAGTAACTGTTCCTCCTCGACCAATCCAACTGGCAGGATACCTTCAGTTTAGAACACAACATGCACTCCCGGCATTATGTGCTGGACATCCATCATGTTGATACAACATAAGCATTCTGATTCTTAGCGGCACTTCATCCAGAAGTGGAGGAAGAATTCGTCTCAGGAAGCTGGCATACGTTGTGCCGTTTCGACTATGACTGATGAAATAAGGGCCAATAATTGTAGTACTAAGCATCCCACACCGGACGTAACTCTCCATTGACACTGATATTTCAACTCGCACAACTCTTCAACTGACGATGGTTGACAGAATGGCGGGTATGCATTCTACTGATGTTTACATTTGTCCTATGTCAACATCAGCAGGTGGATGTGTTCCATTACCCCGAGTACCTGCACTAAGCACTGGGAGCATCAATGTTGTCGTCATGTTATGGAATTAATAATATTGTTTCAATGAATGGTACATTGTGATACATTTTTGAATAGGTCTTTAGGAGAGGAAACAAAGTACCAAATAAGAAACACAGGATGCCATTTAAAAAAAATCACACTGCTGTTCACATCCTTGTAAAAAACAAGCTACAATGAAGGCAATCATGGTGATTGATGTCGCCCTGATGGCTAAAGAACATTTGCTTGAAACATTTTGTAATTTGCATCTGGACAAATAGTTATTTAGAGCAGTCAAGATAAATGGGGCACCCTGTATATGGCTGGTTCCTAGGATGATTTTGTCTGGGGACACATGTCACGCGGTGACCTGTGCAGGAGTGAATCATGTTTCTATTAACGGCAGGAACCGTCCCAATGGGAAGACTGGTTGGGGTACAAAATACAGCTGATTTAACCATGTCGCCCTCTAGACAGCTGAATAGCAAACTAATACCGGGTTGACTGCTGCACATTTCCTGTCCATTTGGTTGATAGAACATCGATTGTGATGTGTGTTGTGTGTTGTGTGCATCTAGCACATCAAAGACGTGTGGAAGACACATTTTCTGATTCTCTAGAAATGAGAAACACCTTAGTTGACTTTGTAAATTATAAGGATGATTTGGAATACGTTGTATCACTGACATCAGTATTCGTGAATGGAAATATCAGTATCTTCTTTTTTTTCTAGTTTTCATTATGTTCTTGTAATTCCAGAGTCTGGAGATTGGTGTAGAAAGGGGGCAACCAAGCAGGTCGGGACCTGAAACGGTGAGGTCTTTGTGCCGAATAGAACCAACCCAGGCTTTGTACAGCAGTCTTCACGGTATATGTGCGAGTTTCTGGTAGTCGCGTGTTCTATCATGAAAGAGGTGTAAGGGGAATGGAAAAAAATTACACTTGTTTTAGTTTGGCTGGTGCTCATATTAGAATCTCTTTTCATGATACTATCTATGAGGGTTGGAACTTGAATAGTGTCAACTATTTATTTACAGCTCGTACAAAATAGATACGTGTTTCAAAGTTTTACTGACCTTCTACGTAGTCACTAGCATTGTGTATAACCGCTGCCAGCGATGTGAAGTCGTAGGATACTCTTAGCAGTGCCAGGTGTGTTTACAGTTTGAGCGGCGCGGCCTATTGCCCAACAAATTTGTAGCAGTTCTGAAGCGAACACCATAAAGTGTTTCCTTCAGTTTAGAAATCGAGTTGAATTCATGAGGACTTAAGCCAGGTGAGTGTAGTAGGGGGTATAGCACTTAGCAGCCCCATCAGTCAAACAAATCAGTAACAGCTTGCACTGTACCTGCTTGAGCACTGTCCTGCAAAAGGATGGTATGGTCCTGCAGAAAGTGTCATCCCTGCTGTCTCTATGCTGTTTATTTTTGGAACAATCTACAACCAGATTGAGTAACATCAGGTACACACTACAACCTTGTCTCACTCCCTTCTTCACTATTGCTTCCCTTTCATGTCCTTCAGCTCTTATAGCTACAGTCTGGTTTCTATACAACCAGTATATTACCATTTTCTTTCAGTATTTTATCCCTGCTACCTTCGTAACTTCAAAGAGTGTATTCCAATCAAAACTGTCAAAAGCTCTTTCTGAGTCTACAAATAATAAAAACACAGGTTTGCCTTTCTTTAACCTTTCTTCTAAGGTACATTGTAGCATCAGTACTCCCTAATGTGTTTCTACAGCTCTCCTGAATCCAAACTGACCTTTTGGTAGATAGGAACCAATGTTTCAGTACACCTAAAATGCAGTAGGGTGCCATAAGGAATGCATATCTTCTGGAGATAGATGCAAAAGTATCCGAAACTTGTAACCGATAGATATTAATACAGTTTTCAATACATAAAACAGTGAGTGGTTGCTGCGTCACTTCTTGTGTTCTTACCACAGTCGTGCTGTCTGATCCCTCCAGTATGAGTTTCTGTGCTCTGCAATACAAGCACTGCAGGACAAGCACTGCAGGACAAGTATATTTTACTAGCATCGTCAATCAGCATAGGCAGGCGATGCTTGTTCATGATGCTGAATACTATTAATGTCCACAATATACATATATCTGTAGTAACAATTTCTTATTAGTCACTATACTATAATGAAGTACAATATCACGCGAACAAATCTGAGCAGCTTGAAAACTACTGAAATACAGCTTATAGGCATAGCTCATTTAGCTACCTTTAATTCGTTTGTCAAGGATGGCATGAGATATAAAATTTAATTGAACAACAATGGATAATAGAATATTTACAATATGAATATTTTTTGAAATTAATTTAAACACTTTTCACAAAGAAAGACAACATTGTTAATCTTCTGTGTCTGGAGGTGAACTGTCAACACGTTGGGTTACGTCCATCTACAATTCCCTTCTATTTGTCATCTCTGGGTAACTGATTTGAATTCTACTCCAATTTCATTATATCCTCATGGGTATTATTTTTTTGGCATAGGATTTACATGAAAATAAGTGTCAGTGTAAGTTCCATGGAAAAATGGTTGATCTGTGCTGAGCTGAAATAGAGTCTAATCTGAAGTCCTTTCTAATTCTCTGTCCTGAATTCAAATTATTTGGAAGTTGTGAGATGTTCTTGATCCTTATCAATAACCATTGTTGTTGTTGTGATCTTCAGTCCTGAGACTGGTTTGATGCAGCTCTCCATGCTATTCTATCCTGTGCAAGATTCATCATCCCCAGTACCTACTGCAGCCTACATCCTTCTGAATCTGCTTAGTGTATTCATCTCTTGGTCTCCCTCTACAGTTTTTACCCTCCACGCTGCCCTCCAATACTTAATTGGTGATCCCTCGAGGTCTCAGAACATGTCCTACCAACCGATCCCTTCTTCTAGTCAAGTTGTGCCCGAATTCTATTTAATACCTCCTCATTAGTTATGTGACCTACCCATCTAACCTTCAGCATTCTTCTGTAGCACCACATTTCAAAAGCTTCTATTCTCTTCTTGCCCAAACTATTTATCGTCCATGTTTCACTTCCATACATGGCTACACTCCATACAAATACTTTCAGAAAAGACTTCCTGACACTTAAATCTATATACTCTATGTTAACAAATTTCTCTTCTTCAGAAACGCTTTCCTTGCCACTGCCCGTCGACATTTTATATCCTCTCTACTTCGACAATAATCAGTTATTTTGCTCCCCAAATAGCAGAACTCCTTTACTACTTTAAGTCTCTCATTTCCTAATCTAATTCCCTCAGCATCACCCGACTTAATTCGACTACATTCCATTATCCTCATTTTGGTTTTGTTGATTTCATCTTATATCCTCCTTTCAAGACACTGTCCATTCCGTTCAACTGCTCTTCCAAGTCCTTTGCTGTCTCTGACAGAATTACAATGTCATCGGCAAACCTTAACGTTTTTATTTCTTCTTCATGGACTTTAATACCTCCTCCATATTTTCCTTTTGTTTCCTTTACTTCCTTTACTTCCTGTCAATCTCATTTTTGAGATGTTTGTATTCCTTTTTGCCTGCTTCATTTACTGCATTTTTATATTTTCTCCTTTCATCAAGTAAATTCAATATTTCTGTAGTTCTTACTTTCAATAACCATAGGATGCACTATACACTAAACCAACTGGTGACGGCATCTCTGCTTATGCTCGACATCTTTCAGATGCACCTTAACACTTGTTGATACAAGAACTACAAAGAAAAAGTCCATTACAACAGATTGAAACAAAGTATTATCGAGTTTTTAGCTGAGAACGGGTTACCCCTTTCGAACAGCATGACTTCAGCTCAGTGAGTTAAAAAAGATACAAACATACATGACGTTGTCAAATTTGACATAAGAAAACATATCCTGCCATAGAACAGATCCATTTGAATCACTAACCCATGGTCATTATGCATTGAGAGACCTGGTTGAAGTTATTATTCATTAATTAAAAATTAAAAGAAATAGCTAAATTCTCTGCATTCTGGAAAGAAATGTACATTGAAAAACAAATACATAATGTTTGCATATATCTGTAGCATTATGCCTGAAAAGAAAACACTAACTACTAAAGTGCAAAAAGAAACAAAATATCCTAAGTATGGTTCATAGTTTCAATGTAAAACTGCCTAATCAATGTTATTTGATATGAATAGTGTCTTCAGTCTTGAGAATTTTCAGTCATCGTGAAATTTCTTGAACAAGTGACGAGGATACATTCCTTTCACCTTTTCATTCTTCACATCCTTCAAAACATACACCCCTAGATGAGGTATTTTTGTAATCACAAATGGTCCTTGATACA
This sequence comes from Schistocerca gregaria, assembly GCF_023897955.1. Lineage (NCBI taxonomy): Eukaryota > Metazoa > Arthropoda > Insecta > Orthoptera > Acrididae > Schistocerca > Schistocerca gregaria. Next base: position 512,043,244 of record NC_064921.1, on the reverse strand, counting down.
ATAATTGCCATTTTTTGTTCCTCCTCTGTATAAGTAAGCCTTAGGATAAGTTTTTACTAAAACTTGGTGTTTCACTTTCTTCCTAGTCTATTGTCAAAATACATTTTTCTTTTCTTCGCCTTGTCCATTATACTGAGTAAGGCTTGGCGTATTTTATTTTGTAGAGACATTCTGTCAATTGCTACTTCAGGAATTGGTTGAACCCAGTCATTCTGTTCCTGTTTTCCAAACATCAGTTCGTACAGAGTGCCCTCTGTCGTAGTGTGTGTCGTACTGTTCACAATTTCTTGAAAATCGTCAAGATAGTAGATCGATTTGGTTTGCTAGTTGTAGCAATATGTTCTCATGAACAGGTTTAATTAATGGAAGACTTGTTCCACAGGATTTGCAAAAGCGTGGTACACTGATGTTAGAATTTGTTTTATACTACAGCTGCTTAATGTTTGCCTCCAATGAAATCCAGTGAATGTTGACCCACTGTCAGAAAGAATAGCCTCTGGTCTGCCTACATTGACTATACAATCTTCTTGGCTGTGGATGCACCAGTAGCTGATTTTAACGGATAAAGTTTGAGATATTTGATGAACATATTGAGAAACGCTACAATATATTTGTATCCTCCTCTTGATGACAGTAGAAGACCACAGACATCGACCGAAATGATCGATAGCGGTTTAGTAGGTATAATAGGCTGTAGGCAATCCATCACACAAAAATTTCCTGGTTTGGCTAGCTGATAAATTTTACATTTCCTTAAGTCAGTGCACTTTCCTGCGAATATTTGGCAAGTAGCAATACACTTGAATCTTCTGAGCACATTTTAATACTCCAAAATATCCCAAGTGACGTGTGTACAAAATTAAGTCATCCTCATTCTTCTATGGAAAACACACTTTCCAATTATCTGAATCAAGATGCCCTTTGTAAAATAAGACGTTGTCCTCAACTTTGTACAATCACTTCAGCTCTTCATTTCCAGGTTTTCCTAAAGCTTCTTTTATTGAAAGCCAATGAAGATCTTCATTGTGTAGTTTTCCCATGTTCGTACACACTGTAAGAAAATGTTTCCTATATATTTTATCAGTCATCAACAGAACTTTGAATTCCGATTGATTGTCCGTGATGTTGATTGTTGACAAATCACTGTCTGGCAATCTTGACTGTGTAATGGCGATGAAATTATCCTGTCCGCTTATGTATTTAATTTCAAATTGAAACTCTTGGAGTGAGAGCGTCCACCTTGCTAGTCTGGGATGTAATAATTTACACGTTTGCAAAAATCTTAAAGCTTTCTGGTCACAGTATACTGTTGTCTTTGCTCCTTATAAGTGATAGTGAATTTTTTTAAATGACCAGTCTATGGCCAATGCTTCCTTTTCAGCAGTTGTATACATCCTTTCACAAGCAGTTAAAGAGTCAGCTAGCGGAAGCTATTGGACAGAAAGTTGTTTTTCCATCTATCATTTTTACTTGGAAGAGGCAGGAACCGATTCAAATTTCTGAAGCATCCGCCATTAAATTGAATTCTTGGCTCATATCTGGATGACATAATATTTGTGAGTTAACCAAGGCATGTTTTATTGCTTCAAATGCTTTCTGGAACTGTTGCATCCACACCCACAGAGTATTTTTGTGCAACAAGCTGTACAACTGTTCTGCATTAATAGAGTGGTCGTAAATGAAATGCTTGAAAAAAGAGGCAACTCCGAGGAATCCCTTTAATTGCTTTTTAGTCCAGTAAGATTCCGCTTTCATTTATAAGATGAGCCAGAAATTTAATTTTATCCCGAGCAAAATGGGACTTCTGCAGATTTGCAGTTACACCTGCCTCCTTGAAATGTTCCAACACTCTCCTCATTAAATTGACGTGCTCCTTCCATGTGATCATAGTGATTTACATGTTGTCCACAAACAAAGTTAAATGTGCAGGTCCCAATGCGTAATCTAGAGCATTTATAAATAGTCCTGAGTTCACGTTTAGCCCGAAAGGTGGAATCTAAAATTGATGGATTCTGCCAGCATGCACAAACGCGGTGTACTTTTCGGATTGTTCATCTAGCGCCATCCGCATCCCTTCGAACCTTTAAATTAACTCATCGATATTTTCCAGATGAGTTCACAGTTTTCGTCCATGACAATGTTTTCCATTGTTGTAAAACTGGCACAGCCCAGATAAAAATCAATATGCCAATTCCTCTCTCTAAATTCATCAATTCCCAAGATACAGTCCTCAATCATTTCTTCTATTACAAAGAATGTGTAATTTATAACTACATTTCCTATACCTAACTGTAGTTGAGTCTGCACTTTATTCTGAGAAGACCTATGACCAGTAGAGCCTACAATCCTACAACATTGAACAAGGAAAATCAGTGGATCTACTTTCTGAAGTATTCTTTGAATTACAATCCTGGCCATTAAAATTGCTACACCACGAAGACGACATACTAAAGACACGAAATTTAACCGGCAGGAAGAAGATGCTGTGATATGCAAATGATTAACTTTTCAGAGCATTCACACAAGGTTGGCGCCGATGGCGACACCTACAACGTGCTGACATGAGGAAAGCTTCCAACCGATTTCTCATACACAAACAGCAGTTGACCAGCGTAGCCTGGTGAAATGTTGTTGTGATGCCTCGTGTAAGGAGGAGAAATGTGTACCATCACATTTCTGACTACGATAAAGGTCGGATTGTAGCATATCGAGATTGCAATTTATCGTATCGTGACATTGCTGCTCGCGTTGGTGTTAGCAGAATATGGAATTGGTGGGTTCAGGAGGGTAATACAGAATGCCGTGCTGAATCCCAACGGCCTCGTATCACTAGCATTCGAGATGACAGGCATCTTATCCGCATGGTTGTAAAGGATCGTGCAGCCACGTCTCGATCCATGAGTCAACAGATGGGGATGTTAGCAAGATAACAATCATCTGCATGAAAAGTTCGAAGACGTTTGCAGCAGCATGGACTATCAGTTTGGAGACCATGGCTGCGGTTATCCTTGACGCTGCGTCACAGACAGGATCGTCTGTGATTGTGTACTCAACAACTGACCTGGGTGCACGAATGGCAAAACGTCATTTTTTTTGGATGGATGCAGGTTTTGTTTACAGCATCATTTTTTTTGTTATGGTTTTAGGACGCAAAACTGCTATGATCATTAGCGCCCAGTCTGTGACTTAGGAAAAAGTAAAAAACCAAACTGGAAACCAGTGGCAATGGGAGCGAAACTCAAAAAGTGGGGTAAATAAAAGCAGAAGGAAAGCTTAAAAAACCACTATAGAAGTGGCGTTGTTTATCCCCAAAAACAGCTTCAAATGACTGACGTCATCTCACTGGCACTAATAAACTCGAGAACGCAATCGGCTGAGTGCGTGTCGTCTACTAAAATGGAAGATATATCAGGCGACAGCTGTAGACGGGCGCGTAACGGAGTAAAAGAGGGGAACTCAAGTAAAAAATGACTCACCATCCACAGTTGAGAGTAGTGTGGACAAAGTGGGGGAGGATTGCCACTTAAAAGATGTCAATGTCTAAAAAGACAGTGCCCTATCCGGAGTCTAGTTAAAATTACCTTCTCCCGACGACAAGTTTGGGATAGAAGAGGTCCAAGCATAGGGAAGAGCTTTCACGTCCCGCAATTTATTATTGGGAAGTGTCGACCAATGTGCGTGCCATAAAAGAGCAACACGATGACATGAAACACTCCGTAGATCGGCGAAGGGAATCATGCAAATAGCAGGCTGAAGAAGAGAGACTGCAGCCTTGACCGCTATATCAGCCGCCTCATTTCCACAGATACCAACATATCCTGGGATCCAGATGAACACCACAGACATGCCGCCCCCCCCCCCCCCCCCCCCCCGCAAGTGGAGCAAGTGGAGGCAGTCCTGAATCTGGTGGACCAGAGGATGGACTGAGGAGAGAGCTGAGCGAATCTGAGCAGATAACATACTGTATCCGCTGATGGCAACGGATGTATTGGACAGCCTGGAGAATAGCGTAAAGCTCCGCAGTAAAGACCGAACACTGGTCGAGAAGCCGAAATCGGTTAGGGGTGTCGCCAACAAAATAGGCACTCCCAACATGAAATGATGTTTTTGAGCCATCAGTGTAAATAAATGTGGCATCCTTCATTTGTGTGTATAGAGCAGCAAATGACCGACGATAAACAAGAGAAGGGGGTTACCATCTTTGGGAAACTGACAAAGATAACGGAGCAGGCAGGTCTGGGGCTGGAGCGAAGGCGGTGCTGTACCCCGAGTTGCCAAGAAAGTTTTAGCAAAGTGGAAGGAAAGAGAACGTAGCGGTTGACGGAAGCAGACTTTCGGTGGTAGTAGGGAGGAAGGGCGACCTGCATACACTAAATTAAAGGAAGTGTCGAAAAAAATGTCATGGGCTGGATTAGCAGGCATGGAAGACAGATGGCTAGCATAATGACTCAGAAGCACAGCTCGCCGATTGGACAGCAGAGGTTCAGCAGTCTCAGCATAAAAGCTTTCCACAGGGCTGGTGTAAAAAGCTCCAGATGCTAAACGTAATCCATGGTGGTGGACATTCGAGACGTTGAAGAACAGACCGCCAAGCAGAGGAGTAGACTATACTTCCATAGACCAATTTCGAGCGCACTAAGGCACAATAGAGGCGAAGAAGGACCACTCGGTCCGCTCCCCAGGAGGTACCATTCAGAACAAGGAGGGTGTTGAGGGATCGCAGACAGCGAGCCAACAGATAGGAAACGTGGGAGGACCAGCATAGTTTTCCGTCAAATATAAGACCCAAGAATTTAGTGACGTCCACGATCGGAAGTTTGACAGGGCCTAGATGTAAGAAAGGTGGCAGAAACTCCGTACAATGCCAAAAATTGACGCAAACGGTCTTACTGGGAGAAACACGGAAGCTGGTTTCGATGCTCCAAGAGTGGAGGCAATCGAGACATCCTTGAAGACGTCGTTCAAGAAGGCTGGTCCGTTGAGAGCTGTAGTAGATCACAAAATCGTCCACAAAGAGGGAGCCTGAGACATCAGAATGGAGACAATCCATAATTGGATTTATGGCAATGGCAAACAGTACCACACTTAGCACGGAGCCCTGGGATACCCCGTTTTCTTGGAAGAAAGTATGGGAAAACACAGTGTTCACCTGCACTTTAAATGTGCGCTCTGTAATAAATTCACGAAGAAAAAGGGGCAGCTGACCTCGAAAGTCCCAAGAGAACAGAGTGCGGAGGATGCCTGTCCTCCAACAGGTATTGTATGCTCTCTCCATATCAAAAAATATTGTTCATGGTATAAGTGGAGAGAGAAACAAGATGGTCAACTGCAGAACGATGCTTTCGGAAACCGCATTGGGCAGGTGTTAAAAGACTTTGGGACTCCAGCCACCAGGCTAAACGGCAATTCATCATATGCTCCAAAACCTTACATACACTACTTGTGAGAGAAATGGGGCGACAGCTAGAGAGGAGATGTTTGTCCTTTCCAGGTTTCGGAATAGGAACGATCATAGCTTCCCACCATCATCTGGGAAAAGTACTGTCGGTCCAAATTCGATTATAAAGGCGAAGGAAGTAGCGCAGACTATAGTATGATAAATGCAGCAACATTTGGATGTGGATACCCTCCTGTCCTGAGGCGGAAGAGCGAGAAGAAGAGAGTGCATATTGGAGTTCCCGCATGGAGAAAACAGTATTACAGCTTTCGCGACTTTGAGGGGAGAAAGCAAGAGGTCGCACTTCCACTGCACGTTTCTTCAGGAGAAAAGCTGGTGGGTAATTTGAAGAGCTCAAAATCTCAGCAAAGTATTGACCCAATGAGTTAGAAATTGCGATGGGGTCCACTAATGTATCATGAGAAACTAGACGCACCAGATACCCGTCAAATCCAACTCCAAACTTCCGAGGAGTGAGTGAAGGTGTTAAATGAGCTAGTAAAGAAATCCCAGCTTGCCTTCTTGCTATCGCAGATGACGCGATGGCATCACACACGGAACTGCTTATAGCGGATAGACTTGGTCAAAGTAGGATGGTGGCGGAAAACGTGAAGAGCACATCGCTGCTCAAGTATTGCGTCACAACATGCATCGTTCCACCAAGGAACTGGGGGTGCCGAGGCAAATCGGAGGTGCGAGGTATGAGTGACCTCATCGTCGATGCTAGGAAAGTGACTGTCATCGAATGTCGCTAGAGATGAAAAAAAGTGTCCAATCGGCTTGGACAAACTTCCAGCGTCTCGGGCGCATATATGGCAGTTGTGCAGTGTGCCTTGGCGACACAGAAGACGGCCGAGGGCAGTTACCGCCAGGTGGTGCTGCAGATGAGACACGCCGTGGTAGAGAAGGAGAGGAACTGTGTTTCTTATTAGCCTTCTTGGAAACAGGACGTTGAGATGGAGGAAGAATCGATGGTTGTGAAGTCGGGGTACGTAAAAAAACTTCACGAGTATCCTCTTTTTTGGAAGTCTGAGTGTCTGATTTTGGGGCTTGGGATTTAGCATAACCCAATGAAGGGTGAGCCATAGAGTGAGCAGGTGAGAGTGGGGAGATTGAACAGGCGATCTTTGCACTGGCCGATCTGACGACCAGGGCACTAAAGGTCAGATCACAAGTCTGTGTGGCTGCCTCCTTTGTAGACCGAGGAGAGGCAAGGACCGTGCTGTATTTACCTGCGTGAGGCACAGTGGGCTTTCGACTGGCGAATAACTTCCGAGCTGCTCTGATTTCCTGAATGAGCCATTCGTCTTTAAAAATGGGGCAATCCTTGCCACACGTAACGCATTTGGCCGGATCGGAACACGACTGACTGGTATGACTGAACCGCTGACACCAAAGGCAACGCATAGGGTTTGGGATGTAAGGGCGAACGGAAATTATCTCATAGCTGCCTTTATGTTCAATGGAAGTTGAACTCTGTCAAATGTCAAGGAGACAGTACAGGTTGGAAACAAGTCCTTATAAACCCTTTTCATGACTCAATGAACAGCCGTTACGCCCTGGTCAGACAGGTAGTTTTGAATTTCTTCGTAGGACAATCCATCAAGGGAGCGTGTATAAACCACCCCACGTGATGAATTTAAAGTGTGATGCGCTTCCACACGGACAGGGAAGGTGTGTAGCAGTGAACTTCGCAGCAATTTTTGTGCCTGGAAGGCACTGACTGTTTCTAACAACAAGGTGCCATTTCGTAATTGGAAACAAGACTTTACAGGACCTGCAATTGTGTCAACACCATCCTGAATAATGAAATGGTTGACTATGGAGAAGTCTTGACCTTCGTCCGACTGAGAAACAACAAGGAACTGTAGCAATGATGGAAGAATTGTATGTGGGTGACACTCGTTTATCTTTCGCTTGTGAGCAGACATAGTAGATGATGAGGAAACCATTGCGAAAGTATCCCCATGATTACCCGCGTCTCCAAAGGCGCACTACTCCTTTGTGGGGGCCCTCTCTGAGGGCACTCCCACCTTAGGTGATTGTTCACACCTCAGGTCACACTTCAGAAACGGATAGAGGGACCAATCGGCACTTTCGGAAGGTAACAGCTTGGGTAATCACCCCTCCCTGGGCCTGACCGTTACGGGTGGGGGACGGGGGGGGGGGGGGGGGGGGGGGGGGGGGGGGGGGAGGGGGGGGGGGGGGACACGTCCTACCTGTCTACCTGAGGCAGGGAACTGCGCATTACCCCGTCGCCGGCTACGTGTGGGAATGCGTGGGTCAGCCTTCAGAGACGCACAGGGATGAAAAAAGAGAAAGGGAGGAACAAAGAAAAGGAAAGAAGAGAAGAGAGGTCTCAAACACCACAGTGGAGAAAAGGGTAAAAGTGGAGAGGTAAAGAAAGGAGAAGGACAAAGGAAGGACGAAGAATTGCCAGCAGAGAAAGCGAAGAAGAGACACTGTTTTACAGTTTCGAGCGTCCGTCTCCGGACGTAGGCACTACACATACTACCAGAGAGGGAGAAAGGGAAGGGAAGAGGTGGAGGGAAATATGGGGGATGGGGAAGGATGTGGAAAAGGTAGGTATGCAGCCCGAAAAGGAAAGAGGGCCACACTAACTCGGGGTCCCGTGCTCGCTACGCACGTGTCCACAAAAGAGCTGTGGACCCCTGGGGGGTTACAGCATCATGACTGTCGCATCCGTGTTTGGCAACATTGTTGTGAACGACCATTGGAAGTGTGTATTCATCATTGCCATACTTGTGTTATCACCTGGCATGATGGTATGGGGTGCCATTGGTTACATATCTCAGTCACCTCTTGTTCGCATTGACGGCACTTTGAACAGTGGACGTTACACTTCTGATGTGTTACGACCTGTGGCTCTGCCCTTCATTCGATCCCAGCGAAATCCTACATTGCAGCAGGATAATGCACGACCGCATGTTGCAGGTCCTGTACGGGCCTTTCTGGATACAGAAAATTTTCGACTGTTGCCCTGGCCAGCAAATTTTCCAGATCTCTCACCAATTGAAAACATTTGGTCAATGGTGGCCAAGCAACTGGCTCGTCACAATATGCCAGTCACTACTCTTGATGAACTGTGGTCTCAAGTTGAAGCTGCATGGACAGCTGTACCCGTATACACCATCCAAGCTCTGTTTGACTCAATGCCCAGGCGTATCAAGGTTGTTATTACAGCCAGAGTTGGTTGTTCTGAGTACCGATTTCTCAGGATCTATGCACCTAAATTGCGTGAAAATGTAATCACATGTCAGTTCTAGTATAACATACTTGTCCAATGAATACCCGTTTATCATCTGCAATTCTTCTTGGTGTAGCAATTTTAATGGCCAGTAGAGTAACTTATTAGAAACAACATTTACTGCTGCTCCCGTGTCTAAAGTAACTTGCACAGTAACGCCTTCAATTTCTGCCTGAATTTTCGCAACAGATTCAGTGGTATGTTCCTCTTGACAAGGTATCATATCCTGCTGAAGTTCTTCTATTAGTTAGCTGCAATAAATTCAGTGGTATGTTCCTCTTCACAAGGTATCATATCCTGCTAAAGTTCTTCTATTAGTAATCTACCATCATCATCATATCGGAAAAAAAAATGACACTTGAATTTTCACCCCTCAAAACTTCCTCCACTGCGCCATTGGGGCTTGACCACAGTCCATTATTGGTAGATGTTTGCTCCGTTAATCACAAATTTGGCTAAAAAATTTTCCACATGTTGTTCAGGCATGTCAAGTTTTTCCTTTACTTCAAGTGTAAGTTTGGCCTTTATTCTAATGATATCCTGTGTCGGAATTGCTTTTATTTATGTTCTTCTCGAAATACTTCCTTAAAAATCCATTTTTGAAAGAAAATTGTTGTGGGTTAAAAACTTCCTTGCGTGGTCTTTCCTGCACTCCCTTATTCCAGTATTTGTGCAAGAAAGCGCTTTCAAAATGCTCATGTTCTTGACACCATTCGAATGCTTCTGACGTCCACATCAATCCATCCTCACATATAAATCCTGAAACGTACATAAGTTTTTGTTGCTCAGTCCACATTCATGGCAGTATCCCTCTAAATTGCTTGATGAAGACCACAGAATTGATCGACTTCCATTTGGGGTTAAATATCTGAAATTGATGATATTTCAGCATTTTCTCTTCATTCATAGTCAGAGGTGTATTCTGGTGACTATTTCGTGCTTCATGATATTTCTGATAATTTGGTGCCTGTTGATTACGTGAATACGCAGTAATACATGGATATTGTTACAAGGATCCAATTTCACTGGTTTCCTCAGGAATAACGTCTGCTTTTGATAAACTGCAGGTAACAGGTGCCCCTCTAGTACTAACTAAACCTTGCTGGCATGCTTTGAGTGTACTTTCAATCTTTACCTTCCAAGCAGGAAATTCTTCTCCTGTATCTTCTTAATTTCTTGAATTTCTGATTTAAGTTGTCCTTGTGCAGCTTCGTTGTTAACTTGCATGTTAGCAACCGTTTTTGTCAACATAATTTCGCAACGTCTGTGTTTGCTCTTTTGCCCAATCCTTTAGAAAATGCAATCTTATGTTCGTTGGGAAGTTTCTCTATATGTTTCTCACCTTCGAGACAAAGATTGTTGTCTACCCTTTGAGTAAGATCAATGACTGATTGCTCGTTCTCGTGCTTAATTGTATTCACGTCCTGTGCAATGACGTTCTGTACATGGATAACTCCTTGCACATGATTATTTAGCTTATCTTGACGATGTAAGATATCATTGAATTTGGTTGTGAATTCTCTGTATTGCTGTTCTTGCATAACAATGAGTTGTGCTTGACTGGTAATCAAGTGACTGTTTTGATTCCAAACTTTGGAATTTTTCAGTAATATTATCATTTATTGTTTTTAGTTTATTGGATTACTCCAGATCTAAAGTGTATAGTGCCATTGCAAAATTAGATTGTGTGGTTTATTGTGTCGTCGTAAAATTAGATGGTGCCATCTCCAATGCCTCAATCTTATTCGTTATTACGTTAATCCCTTGTGATATGACAGTCAAGTATGACATCAGCTGGCATAACAAATCAGTTTTCTCAGCAACTGACATTTGCACTGAGTTTATTGAAGATTGTACTGACTTATTTTTCGGCACAGTAATTTCTTCTCGCGCGTAGTTGAGGGCAATGCTTCCCTAGCGAGTATGTCTGTATCAGAGGTCAAATTCATGTTATTTGTTGGTTGCTGCATGTTTCTTTGGATTTCACTCGACATATGAATGTCTGAAATTGCGTGAGCGCAGTAATTACTGCTGGTTGCTCAACCGTAATCGACATTTCACAAACTATGCCTAATCGACATTTCACTAACTATGCCTAATCGACATTTCACTAACTATGCCTAATCGACATTTCACTAACTATGCCTAATCGACATTTCACTAACTATGCCCGTATGAAATTCCATGGCACTTATTGACGATATATTTACATTACTCAATTGATTTTGTGCCATCGTGATGTTGTGTGCTTGCTTATTGACTTTGAACATAGACCTAGTTACCACCATGAAAATAAGCAACAGACAGTTTCTCTACTACATACTTCCCACAAGAGTTAATATTAATTTCTACACACGCAAAAAATGTTAATGTCCTAATATTGTTAAAGTACAGACTACAATGTAACAAGAACACAGTACATAGATAATACAAAAAGTACTGCCTTAAGATATCTACTAAAATAATGACATTCTGGTGAAAGTAAAACAGAAACTACTCATTTATGCATTAAAATCAATAAGGAAAAAGTCATTACAATACATAAATGCTCACGACAGCTAGTGATTCAAATGTCTGGCCTTTTTGAAGTTTCAGCCTGGCTGCTAGGACGGCATACACGTTCTCCTCACAAGATACTCCTGCACGTTCAGTTAGCATGAAACATACAAGGAAACAATGTAGTTACACCGACTGGCTATACATACATACATACACAAAAATGAAACATTAATTCCTTAATTAATACATCAATTGTGAATACATATGTACCTTCTTGAAATAAATGATCTTTTATTGACTTCTGTGTCAATGAATTTCTTCTAGTTACATGAACTATTTGTTCACTTGCTTATATACAGATATATAATACAATTTACTTCAAAATCTCGCAATGGCGTCGATTTTTAATTCACAAGAATGAAAACTCTTAATGAGTTACTTCTTAACAAGAACAAAGACTAACTACACTAAGAATAATTATTTGAGCGCTAACTGACTCAGAGTAATAAAGAATCTCTCTCTCTCTCTCTCTCTAGCACCATCACATCAAGTCATGCTGCTTTCTCTCGTATTGCATGATACATCATAGTAGGGGGAACCAGCACGTTACAATGGATAGTCATCGACAGAAGTAGTAGTAACTTCAGGTGTACCCTAGGGGAGTGTGTTAGGATCCTTGTTTGTTTATTGTATATTAATGATGTGTGGGCAATATTAATGGTAAGCACACACTATTTCCAGGTGATGCAATTATCTACAATGAAGTACTACCTGGAGAAAGCTCCCCAAAGGTCCATATCGAATAACAAGATCATGCTAAAATTCCAGACTGGTGCAAAGACTGGCAACATTAAAACGTCTAGGCAAGTAAAGTCATGCACTTCACAAAACGTAGAAACATGGTTTCATCTGACTAGAACATCAACGACTCACAATGGGAATCACTTGACTTATACAAGTTCCTGGTTCCAACAATTTATACGATATGAATCTGAATTATCATACAGTTCCACAGACAGGTTTGTTGGCAGAATGCTGTGAAAATGTATCAGATTACAATGGAGATTGTTGATAAATCACTTGTGTGTCCCATCCCAGAATACTGCTCAACTGTTTGTGGCTCATACCAAACAGGACTAACTGCAGATATTGAACTTAAGCAAAGAAGAGCAGTGTAAACGGTCACAGGCTGGTATGACTTATGGGAGAATCGGCAGATATTTGAAGTTACATGCCGATTAACCCACAAAAGTCTGCTTGGAGTATCAAGAACCATTAGTAAGTGAAGAATCTACTATCGGGTTTTTTACTATGAAGACTCGAGTTTAAGCTTTAATTAAAGCAAATCAAAATTTTGCGTTAGGCTGAATGTAGCAATTTGGTTTTAAAGTTCAATATATACATCTTTTTTATTTTAGACAGTAATAAGGTTCGTATGGAAATTGGTGTCTTCGCCACGAATTGCTCACTTCAAAACTATATAGCTTGAAACGTATTTGTCCGAAGTTAACGAAAGTGTAGGTTATAGGCACATATACTGACAGTGGAAATCTCAAGTTACAGAACTTTTCTATCACCTACAAAAAAGTTCTTATGATTTTATTAAGAAAGTTTTTCTCAGCCCAGGATAAACACGTAACAGAAAATGTGGGTTGGTCTGAAAGTCTCTCTTGTGGTTGTAAGAAGCTATAACCACTGTGACCGTACAGTATGATTAGGATGTTATAATGATGATGTGTAAGACTGGTTCTTTGCATACTAGACCTCACGATTAACAGCATGCACGGCTGTGAAAATGAATGCATCGTTGCTGCAAACCCTTGGGTTGTTGGAAAACAGTTTGTTAGCGACTGGCATCATAGCATCTGATTCTGCCATTGCAACCACTGTTATCCCCACGGTCCAGAACACACAGAACCAGTCTTAAACATCACTATAAAATCCCTATCACACTGTACTGTCACAGGGGTTGTAGATCCTTACAATTACAAAAAGAGACCTTCAAAACAAACCCAAGCTTTCTGTCGAGTTTTATCGGTGGCTGAGAAAAGTTACTTTAGAAAAATCATAATTTTCTTCTGGGTGATTGAAAAGTTCTGTAACTGGAAATTTCCACTACCATATATGTGCCTATATCTCCAATTTCATTAACATCGGACAAATACATTTCATGTTATATAGTTTTGTAGTGAGCAATTCATAGCGACGACACCGAAAATCAGACAATTCTTACAACAATCTAAAACAAAAAATATACAGGCTGTTTCAAAAATGACCGGTATATTTGAAACGGCAATACAAACTAAACGAGCAGCGATAGAAATACACCGTTTGTTGCAATATGCTTGGGACAAAAGTACATTTTCAGGCAGACAAACTTTCGAAATTACAATAGTTACAATTGTCAACAACAGATGGCGCTGCGGTCTGGGAAACTCTATAGTACGATATTTTCCACATATCCACCATGCGTAGCAATAATATGGCGTAGTCTCTGAATGAAATTACCCGAAACCTTTGACAACGTGTCTGGCGCAATAGCTTCATATGCAGATGAGATGTACTGCTTCAGCTGTTCAATTGTTTCTGGATTCTGGCGGTACACCTGGTCTTTCAAGTGTCCCCACAGAAAGAAGTCACAGGGGTTCATGTCTGGCGAATAGGGAGGCCAATCCACGCCGCCTCCTGTATGTTTCGGATAGCCCAAAGAAATCACACGATCATCGAAATATTCATTCAGGAAATTAAAGACGTCGGCCGTGCGATGTGGCCGGGCACCATCTTGCATAAACCACGAGGTGTTCGCAGTGTCGTCTAAGGCAGTTTGTACCGCCACAAATTCACGAAGAATGTCCAGATAGCGTGATGCAGTAATCGTTTCGGATCTGAAAAATGGGCCAATGTTTCCTTTGGAAGAAATGGCGGCCTTAGACCAGTACTCTTTGAGGATGCAGGGACGATGGGACTGCAACATGGGGCTTTTTGGTTCCCCATATGCGCCAGTTCTGTTTATTGATGAAGCCGTCCAGGTAAAAATAAGCTTCGTCAGTATACCAAATGCTGCCCACATGCATATCGCCGTCATCAATCCTGTGCACTATATCGTTAGCGAATGTATCTCGTGCAGCAATGGTAGCGGCGCTGAGGGGTTGCCGCATTTGAATTTTGTATGGATAGAGGTGTAAACTCTGGCGCATGAGACAATACGTGGACGTTGGCATCATTTGGACCGCAGCTGCAACATGGCGAACGGAAACCCGAGGCCGCTGTTGGATCACCTGCTGCACTAGCTGTGTTGCCCTCTGTGGTTGCCGTACGCGGTCGCCCTACCTTTCCAGCACGTTCATCTGTCACGTTCCCAGTCCGTTGAAATTTTTCAAACGGATCCTTTATTGTATCGTTTTTCGGTCCTTTGGTTACATTAAACCTCCGTTGAAAACTTCGTCTTGTTGCAACAACACTGTGTTCTAGGCGGTGGAATTCCAACACCAGAAAAATCCTCTGTTCCAAGGAATAAACCATGTTGTCCACAGCACACTTTCACGTTGTGAACAGCACACACTTACAGCAGAAAGACGACGTACAGAATGGCGCACGCACAGACTGCGTTGTCTTCTATGTCTTTCACATCACTTGCAGCGCCATCTGTTGTTGAAAATTGCAACTACTGTAATTTCGAAAGTTTGTCCGTCTGAAAATGTACTGTTGTCCCAAGCATATTGCAACAAACGGCGTGTTTCTATCGCTGCTCGTTTAGTTTTTATTGCCGTTTCAAATATACCGGTCATTTTTTAAACACACTGTATGTTGAACTTTACAACCAAATTGCTCCACAATAATTCAGAACAAAACAAGAACTCAGAATGAAACAAGAAAAATATTGGTAATACACACTTTGCGATAGACCTATTGGTTCGCTCCGAATCAAAGGAGCAGGCATTCTTCAGCCCTCTATGTATCACTTCATGAGGGCAAGATTAGTCTAACTACAGCAAGCATGTAGAGGTGTTTTGGCAGTCATTATTCCCGTGTTATAAACGTAAGAACTTATGTGATACCAGCCAAGTACCCACCGACGTGCATGCCAGTCGTTTGCAGAACACTTTTGCACGTTTAGAAAACACACAGGCAAAATATTCTAAGAAATATATTTTAAAGGCAGTCTCGATTCTGTGTGGGAGTTAAGATTTGGGACGCTTCCGCAATTTTGCTCCGAGCTAGTACTTCCTTTATTGACACAACCATATATTTGTCTTCTTGTTACAGTGAGATGTCCATTTCCTAATCAGGATGTATAGGGGGACAAGGAAAAAAAGTTCCCGAATTATTCCCGGATTTCTCCCGGATATCCCATTTAAAAAATATGCTTTTCCCCGGGCGAAAATACACCTTTTCCGTGTTAAGTGACAGTACGATTTCCGTAGATTTACCATCGGAACTGTAAAACTTATCAATCCTCTGAATGGTTAACATTTTATACAATTGCGTAGAACTTCCCGAGAAAAAAAAAGACGGGGCAGAAAAGTTTTGGAAAGACCTTTGTTTTGCAGCAACATATACTCTGCATATTTTCGTATCACGAAAGTATAAACTCGAATTGCGCCAGACACAGCACGTTAGTTTCCGGGGCGTTGAAACCGAGGTTGATATGTCCTTTTGTAAGCGAGTCGTATCTCAATCCACGAGATCTCGCCAGCCGATGACAGCAGCTATTCAGGGCATAGGACGCGTGTTTTAGTCAGCCAATAGCAACATCACTTGTTACATAGCGCGAACACACAAGAGGAAAAGTTAACAGTTTACATTAATGTACACAGTACCGTATATCTACAAGAAAAGCTAAGCTTTCACATATAATATTGGTCTCTAAGATTAACACGCTACATCAGAAGCTAAGCTTTCACATGTAATATTGATCTTTTTTTGTGTGTGCTATACTTTAAGATACATCACACAAATGTGCCAGTAAATTTAAAATTATGACATAAATGTCTAGCGGCTCGAAATTTTTGTAAGTAGCTGGTCCTCAAACTGTTCAGTTTCGAACGCTCTGTGATTTAGATATCCATCCCACTTTCTCACACGTAACATAATTCATCTTGGGTAAAAAGAAATTTACTTTGAAAGTAACGCTTTTCTAACCACCGTTCGCAATACTATCCAGAGACTGTTAGGAATAGGTTCGATTTACCAGTTGCCAGAGAGCGCCAGAAAACAGACATTATTGTGCGTGTGCAACTGCAGTGGTGTAGGAAGCCAGCATGTTCGAGTGTATAAAGCACTAAGAGAGCTTAGATTACACCATAAAAGAAACAGGACATCAGAGGATACTCCAAAGAGTATCGGAATTTCTTGAACCACACTAAAATGCATAATTTACTTTGAAGTGCAAATTGGCTTTTCCTAGATTCACAATGACGCAGGTCCCATCTGATATTAAGCTTTTCAATGTGGTTTTTGGGATGTAAATTTTCTTGGAGTACCAGTACTATACGATCTCATTTTTGGTTCTTTATTATGGCATAATGCCATACATGGAAAAAGATGATAACGTGCACTTGGAATTCAGCGAACAGTTGGAACTAGCCAATACTGTAGAATGAAACACTTCGTTTCAAATTAAAAAAAAATGGTTCAAATGGCTCTGAGCACTATGGGACTCAACTGCTATGGTCATCAGTCCCCTAGAACTTAGAACTACTTAAACCTAACTAACCTAAGAACATCACACACATCCATGCCCGAGGCAGGATTCGGACCTGCGACCGTAGCAGTCGCCCGGTTCCGGACTGCGCGCCTAGAAACCGCGAGACCACCGCGGCCGACTTCAAATAAAATGATAGCCTCAGCGGAAAGATTAATCAAGCCAAATTTCTTTAGCAAACTTGCAAAAATAACTTCATTGTTCTGCAAGGCGATTAATGCTTGAATGCTACTAACTTGGAAATGAAATAAAATCAGAAAACTGAAAATAATTATATACTTTTGCTCTCCGTAATTATGTGAATGTATTTTAATTCATTTGATAGCTCACGGCCACAGAAATCCGTATTGTTTTCTCTTGACGTGGGAGCTGTAAACGAAGAGAAGCAGCGAAATCATTTAACGTAAACACGGGTCACGTGCAGGTTAACCCCCTCCCCACAACAACTCAGAAAACTCTGTGCAAGCGAGCGAGAAAAATTTTTCTCGTTTGCATCTGGCTGCTTGCAGCTACTACCGATACAGCCACACTACAAGTAGCGGGAGACTGTACTGCTTATACGCGAGTGAAATGCGCATGCGCAACAGACCGCTGCAATTGGTCAAACTAACCTAATGTGAACAGTTGCGACGTCATGCTCATAGCAAGCAGTTCATTGATAGGAAGAATTACAGTCTGCGCCCTACGGCCACTGACATATTTTTGCTATTTGCAGACGCTTGTGCGTGCACGGGGTTTCATTGTAAATTGCACATTTCCTTTGCCACTAAAGTTTTATTTTTTTCCCTCTCTTTTATATTTTATTGCTGCAGTATCATTCTCCAGTAGCAGCATACAATAACGTTCTTTGCTAGAAAATCAAATCTGCAGTCAAAATTACAAAAATTTAACCGAAAGCTAAAACAATGAAAAATTCCCGGAATTCCGAAAAATTCCCGGGTTTTTCCCGGTTTTCTCCCGGATGAAAAAATTCCCGGGTTTTTCCCGGATTTCCCGGTTGTCCCGGGTCGTATACACCCTGCTAATCTTCAAGGTCATTCTGACGACAGATTGTAAACTGTGCATTTGTTTTTGTGTTTTGTAACTTACCAATATCAAAGTACGACGCCATTCGCTTTTTCACTCGATAAATAATCTAAACAGAGCACAAGACTATCAGAAAATCATTATGTCGAGCGCAGAGTGTTTCACGTTTCGCTGCTAAACGGTGTCAAGCTTCTTAGGGATGTCAGGCCATGACAGACGGGGGTGATGAAATAGTGGGCCTTGCAGCTAGACCGAACAGGGGTCGGCGAAAACCACGCGGCTAGCCGGACACCCATCTTTGTCTGCGTATGGTCAGATATCTTAGATAACTCCGGTACGTGAACTCGAGTGCTTAACTGTTTATTTTGTGCAGTTGAGGCGTTCTGAACCTCGGTTCTTGCTGAGCATCATTTTTTTTGGTGCTCAGTACCGTTGTAGGTTCTCGGTACCTGAGTGCTGAGACCGATGTAGGTGCTAAATGTCCGCTGGATATATGGAAGGATATACTTGCGTGTTTGGTAGAGATACATTCAATGCCAATAGTAAATTGCTAGGGCATATTAATAAGAACGCAGAAACTTAGCAGCAATATTTGTAATCATAAAAGCTCTAGACATGACGATTTTAGGAAACAATCTTAAATACCCAAAGGTACGAGAAGATAACGTTTTGTGTCCACTGTGTAAATACGAGTGTGCAGAACAATGTCAGATGCGTCAACATTTTTCTGTTCACCACGAAATTTTGCTAATGAAAACGAATTTGAAACTTGGAAACTTAGAACAGAAAGAGACTCAGCGCGTCAGTTCGTGCGCAACATAGGACAGCACGTTTTACATCCTCGGTTAGGTGAGGAACAAAACAACGAGCTGCAAGGTCGTCACTTGCTGTCGAGAAAAGATTTCTCCAATATAGCAAAAAGACTAGAATCTAAACCTGTGAGATAGGCATACGACAGTGCCAGTGTGGAATCATGAGTACGAGGTTCTATAGTGCAGTTCTACAATACTCAGAGATCGAAATCAGAGACTTAACCACAGCTAAACTTTGAAGATTTCATTCTGATTATAACGAATGAGGCTCACACCGAAATGTTGCGTTAATACGGTGCTAGCTGCATTTGCATGGACAGTACACATGAATTAAAATGTACATGCTCTTGAGCTAACAAGTCTTCTCGTATTGGGTGACATGTGCCAGGGCTTCTCTTGTGCCTTCATGTTCTCTAATAGGAGTGACCCTCCCGTTACGGAAGTATTTATAACGGCAACAAAGGAACCTGTGGGGTATGTTTGATATGGCAGAGGTGTATCGCAACACCTTGTTGAATGTCATGAAGCCACCGAAACACAGGTGACCGCGCTTGGAGGAAAAAAATCTATCCAAAATCCGAGGACGCGAGAAACCGGCGTAAATATACAAAATTACCAGAACTTTAATGGAGCAGAAGGACAAAGGAATTTTTCAAAAATTGCCTGATGAGGGTGTCAATCGTGGGAAAGAGGATCCTGACTGTTCAGACTTTGCGATTTATTTTGAAAACATAAACAAATCAAATGCCGTTAAGTTGGATGTACTGTTACCGCCAGAGAGCGGCTCTGAATATGAATATACAAGGTGTTTCAATACGAAAATGAAACTTTACACACATATTTACGAACCTCTCAAGTTCAGATTACGGATGTTCAATATGTCCTCCATCAGCGACACGAGTTCATCACATAGATACTCAAATTCCTGCCATACTCGGGCAAGCATGTCCTCCGTCACTGATGTCATGGCAGTATGGATCCGGTTATCCATCTCTTCAACGTTCTGTGGGAGTGGCGGTACATTACATGTGGGTTCTGTAGGCCCCAAATTTGGACATTGTGCTTGTTCACCTGACCACTAACATGGAAAGCCGTTTCATCACTGAACACAATGCAATGTGCGAAAGTGTTATTACTGTCAATAGCATCAAGAATCTCGTTACAAAATGCCACACGTTTGCGTTTGTTATCAGGACGCACAGCTTGTAACAGCTGTAACTTGTACGGCTTCATAATCAACCGACGTCTCAAAACACATCAAATTGTTGTAGAAGGCAGTTGTAGCTCCCGACTGCCACGACGAGTTGATTTTGAAGGACTACGTTGGAAAGCAGTTAGAATTCGTGCAACATTTTCTTCAGGAACACGAGGGCGACAAGGATTCTTTCCTTTACATGCACATCCTGTATCTAGAAACTGTCGATACCATCTGCGAATGTTCCACCCATTCGGAGGATTAACTTGGTACCTCAACCTCAAACATGTTTGCATTGTAATCACCAAATTGCACTTCTCATACTCGAGGGCAAAAAATGAATTCTGCAGCGGAGTAATAATTTTAGACATACGACTGTTACCAAGCAAAACAGAAAACAACTGACGTCTTGATCTGGGATATATGCTAGACTATGTATTCGTTTCTCCAATAGCCGAGCCGAGGCGCAGCGATCGATAGTTTGGAGAACATATACTTTGTAGAACAAATATTCTTTTTGAAACACCCTGTACACTTAGAATGAATGCATGGCGTAATAAAAAACATGTCTAGAGGAAACAAAACCTAAACGAATAGATATTTCCATTCATGTACTAATGCGGTACATGCGAGATAAATTGTGCGACAGATTAATTTATTTGAATAAAATGGTTCAAATGTCTCTGAGCACTATGGGGCTTAACACCTGTGGTCATCAGTCTCCTAGAGCTTAGAACTACTTAAACCTAACTAACCTAAGGACATCACACACAGCCATGCCCGAGGCAGGATTCGAACCTGCGACCGTAGCAGTCGCGCAGTTTTGGACTGGGCGCCTAGAACCGCTTGGCCACCGCGGCCGGCTTATTTAAATAAACATAAAATAATATCAAAACTTTCAGCCACAAGGCAACGGTACACGACCTCCTCAGAACTCACCACCAGAGATGTGGTTTGTGAAAATGATACTTGGAATGTTCGGTCAGATAAAGGCAATGAAAGATACTACGTAAAGAAAATAAATAATAGTACATGCAAATGCGCCTTGTAGTGCCATGTCTGTGAAACCGGTTTAAAATTGTTAACAGAATTCTAATAGTGTGCTACATACATGTTTTCACGTGTAGCTGCACTGATTACACAATTATGTTCAACATATCCACATGATATGCCCAAGTCGCAGCTACGAAAAATCACAGTGACGCCAAACACTTAGACACTAGTTTAGTTACTGATGAATCAGGCACTTCAGGACACCAGAGCGTGATGGTGAAACATCTACAAAATGAAGGTACGTCGAAAGCATCTTGAAGCAAGGACGCTAAGCGAGGAGAATTGATTCGGTACATAGGGTGTACATAAGTCCGGGAACACTTCCAATTATTTATTGCACAAGAACCAAACATTGTACAGGTATCATTTTTTCTTTCATGTATACCGCTACAGCATAGTTTGGTAATTTGCCGATAGCGCTAGTCGCAAACATGGCGAGCTGTATCGGCCAGCTACAGAAGGGGCGATGCTATGCAGGGACGGGTATGGCAAGAATTTGATTACCGTATTGCCGTCTACCGGGTCCTCGCATATCGAATGATTGTTAAAAAAAAAAAAATAAAATAAAATAAAAAAAAATAAAAAAAACCTTTCAGAGTTTCTCTTCAAAACGCAATATGTATGACATCTGTACAATGTTTAGTTCTTGTGCACTAAATAACTGAAAGAGTTCCCGGACTTTATTTACACCCTGAGTGCTTTACCCTGCGAATGAGGAGGGCTTTGGAATTATTAACAAAGCACTTCGACCCCTGTTACTAACTATTCGAGCCCGGAAATCCTTGTGCAACCTCAAAGATGATTATGTCTACGGAAAAATTACGGAAGAGGCCATCCGTGCCGATTGCGAAGCCCCCTCTGTACAGGAACTTCTGGTAAACTTTACTACTAATTAGTTTCTAGTACAGACTAACAACACTGTAAAACACAGTTCAGTATTCCGTTCATGGCTAATGACGCATAGTCTACTGTAAAGAACCGAGCGAGGTGGCGCAGTGGTTTGCACACTGGACTCGCATTCGGGAGGACGACGGTTCAATCCCGTCTCCGGCCATCCTGATTTAGGTTTTCCGTGATTTCCCTAAATCGTTTCAGGCAAATGCCTGAAAGGGCACGGCCGATTTCCTTCCCAATCCTTCCCTAACCCGAGCTTGCGCTCCGTCTCTAATGACCTCGTTGTCGACGGGACGTTAAACACTAACCACCACCACTATCTACTGTAAAGCAATTATTCATGCCACATACGTTATGACGTTCTTTTTCGCAGTCTGAGTGCTTTGCATTACTCCTGTAAATTACTTAATTTTCATCGGGTCATTTCTCTGTGTAGCGGTGATGAAATGTGTCTGTTCTGTTAGCTGACCACATTGTATGAAATAGGGGTATTTTGATGTACTTTTTGTGTGACACCCGAGCGGTAATACACTGAACAAGCTCTATGCAGCCCACGTAGCTATGAACATTCATCACGTTCATAAACATGAAGTTCGGAACAATCGGTAGCTTACTATGTGTAGGATGCTATTACTGAATAATGCGAGGACACATTTTCAACAGTGTATACTCCATTACGATCTGATCTGGAATATCAGAAATTCATAAATTGGTTGCTGGTTAAGCGCGGTACAATAAATTTATGGGTAATATAAAGAATACTTACGAAATATTTGTGATTTTATTCACTTATCCACTGCAGAACCGATCGTGAAGACGTTCATTCGTTTACTTGCTTCTCCTTGTTCAAACAAAAGCGCAAACTTGCTTTACTGGGAAAATAGATGCTGACACACGAAAGAAGAATTGGCTGCACAGCAAACTTGTAAAGTCAAACCTGTGATATTTTTCGTTGCGTACCGTCTCACGGTACTATCAAATAAATTTCCGAATTCCTTCTGTGTATCTAACAAAAACATTGTTAAATAGACAGCTTGTAACTTCAATGTGGTTTCGAAACGTGTGCCATTTGTAGTCACTGACAGTTCAACGATGAGCTCAGTATCATCACATTTCAACAACGTCTACTACAAAACGATGCTCCTCTTTTCTCTCTTCCATGAGCTGGAACGAGTCACTCAGAGTTTAAAACTGTTAATAGAATTATAATAGTGTGCTACATACAACCGTTCAAGTTTAGCAGGTTTACAACCGAAAACTCGATGGAAGCCAGGCCACAGCGCTGCTGAGCAAAGTGCGTCTGTCCTGTCGGTGATTTGAGTGCACCGCCGTATGCCGCGCAGCCGAGCGGTCCCGAGAGAAACCGAGGACGGTCGGAGCTGCTACTCGTGCAGGGCATGTACCTCACGCAGTTGCTAAGCTATGGCCACACAGTGCCGGACGTAGTGGCGCTCGTGCTGTACTCTTGGTGCAGGCTGTCGAGAATCTTGGTATCCCTCTACTTACTGACCAAAATTGGTGCACTTTTCACCGCGTCAAATCTTTCGAAACAGCTTTCCTTCCCTTATTTGCAACATTACTGTTAGTTTAAATAAATGCAACGTCGATATCGCATTTAACGGAACGAAAATAGAAATCATGAACAGTTTATTGATGTGACTAGCGGTACTATCATTTTACAGTTATTACGTTTAATTCGTCGATTGACAAGTGGTACTCCCCAAGTAAAACATCTTTAATTAATTATTGCCCAAGAATGGGTTTCTCCTATGCCAGTCATTCATACTTTCAATTGTCAATGCCCTACTAATTTGTACATTTGCGATACGTCTTTTTTAAAGAAAGGACGGCAGTTGCAGTCTCTTGCACCCGTTTCGGAAACGAAGTGTTACAGCTTACAGTATGCTTCATTCCTGTGTCAAACAACAGAATGCAGTAAAAAATATGGCTCTGAGCACTATGGGACTTAACATATGAGGTCATCAGTCCCCTAGAACTTAGAACTACTTAAACCTAACTAACCTAAGGACATCACATGCATCCATGCCCGAGGCAGAATTCGAACCTGCGACCGTAGCGGTCGCGCAGTTCCAGACTGAAGCGCTTAGTACCGCTCGGCTGGCAGAATGCAGTACCTGTGTCATGGAAATCAGGCTGTGAGTAGAAGACACCACTGAAAAGATAATAGAAAAGAATGACTTCAGAGCTGGTTGATCTTATATAAAGATAGAAAAACTACACACAAGCAACAGGGGAAATCATCTGATCTCCATAAAATAAGTGTCCAGTAGGTGTGCACGCACGTCTCTTTAAATAACTTTACCCTTTACCATCGCATAACTCCAAGGAATTTCATCTTTCAACTTTTCCATGCATTACGGTCCTAAGCAACACACTTCACTGTTTCTCCTTTATCTTTTCTAACATCATCTACCGTTTTTCATTGGGTCATCGCCTCGGTCTTCTCTATTTCAATCTAGCAGGAAACTGACTTGGTCAGACTTATCTATTCTCCGGCTACAAATCTCGCCAGTTTTTCTTCGTCATTTCCATTTATTCCCAACACGAATCCCTCCTTACTGGCTTACCTTATCCAACATAACGGAAGCTGAAGCTCGAAATCCCTGCTTAAATTAACA
Source organism: Schistocerca gregaria (assembly GCF_023897955.1). Lineage (NCBI taxonomy): Eukaryota > Metazoa > Arthropoda > Insecta > Orthoptera > Acrididae > Schistocerca > Schistocerca gregaria. The sequence continues at coordinate 512,018,717 of NC_064921.1, read as the reverse complement.
ATTGCACTTCAGATTATTTTTACTCCTGTATATGTCTTCTCGTGTTCATCCAATCACTGTCTTCATCGGCCACGAAGAAAAAAACCGACCAACTTCCTCATTAATTTGTACTACATTGTTTCGTATTTTGGTTAGATGCAATTTTAGTTTTATTATAATTCACTCTCAGATCTACTTTCCTACTACCTCAATTCTGTCGTTCCAGTCCTCTAAGACTGCTGATCTTTAATTTTGGTGTGTTAAATCCTTGTTCGATTTCTATCTCATTTCTGAATTTCTCACTATTCTCATCGAGGTCTGGTGAAAGCTGTATTTTCTCCAGTAAACTAATATATGTTTAATCTATTTCTGGCTTCTCATGGGCTATAAGCATAGATTTCGTTGAACCTGAATCAAAAAGCAAAAAGCATGTGGAACTCTATGAATCCCAGAGAGAGAGAGAGAGAGAGAGAGAGAGAGAGAGAGAGAGAGAGAATCATACTCATTATTATTTTTTACAGTTTCACTCACTGCTGGCAGATGGTCAATGGTCCAATCTCTTCTTCTAAAGGTTAATTGTTCTCCTGACCTATTTAAATCTAAAGTTTATTTCCTATCTGGTTAGTGACAATTTCAGTACAAGTGCTTTCAAGGGCTCTGGCTAGTTTGGTCAAAGACGATATTCCTTAAATATTCACTCTGAATATTACTGCATCCTTATTACGACGCCAGTATATTTTATCACTATACATTAAAGCTCTTCTCCCGATTAATTTGTGTTCGCAGCAAGACAGTCCCATACTCAATCTGAAGTCTTAAAATTTCTATTTATATATGCTAAAAGTTATATGGTGTATTTTAAAAAAAACAGAGATATTGAAAAAAAGTTGTTTTACTACAATTATAATGATTGTTACTTAACTCGAACAGTAACAAGTACCCCATTAAACTTTTTATAAAAGTCAGCACACAGTCACTTTCGTCACGAACACACATCTCCAGATTGGATGCTACAATCTTTTCTTTCCTCAAGACCTCGTTTTATTGTAGTTTAAAGACTGGCACATCAAGACGAATGCAAAAATTTTATAACATTTTTTATCATATTTGTAGCTGATTTCTGGTTTTAAATTATAATCTTTATAAAAATTACAAGTTGCTTGTGTAACATAACAATACTCCAGACACGCAAACATCTAACATTTAATGCTTTGCTTCTTGGTGTTCAGCCGAGTTGTTTTACGCATAAAATGGAAACAATAGCTGTAAGTTTATACTGTACATTGTGTGTATCGCTTTTGGCATTAATTACGTTAGAATTTATTGTTTTATGTTGTAGAAGGAATATTGTGTCAATTTTTACTATAACAATTTCTCGGGATATTTCTCGTATAGCTTCACGAATCTACCAGTTCAATTTCTTCACCATCTCTGTGACGCTCTACCGCGAGTCAGACAATCATGTGAACATTCGTGCTTCCTTCCTTTGTACGTATTCAGTGCCTCTCGTTAGTCCTACATAGTACGGGTGACGGGTTCCACACACTTGAGCTGTATTCTAGGATGCGTAGCGCGAATAATTTGTAAGATATCTCCTTTAAAGACTGAATGTATTTTCCTAGTAGTCTATCGATAAAATTGTCTATTATCTGCCATAACCTACGACTTAGCCTATGTGATCGTTCCATTTTATATTCCTACAAAGTATTTATATGAGTTGTCCGATATCAATTGTGATTCACTGAATCTTCACTTAACCAGAATTATATCATCAGATAAACACTGAGCGTGGACCTGACAAGCTTGTATTTCAAGAACTGGTTTTAAATGAAACTTTAGGAATATGTTGTGATTCACTGATATTATAATCATAGAATACTAGTTTCTCCGTTTTTAAGCGTGCTGTTTAAAATTTCTGAACGTTTAAAGCATGTAGACAATCTTTAGAGTCGGCCGGAGTGGCCGTGCGGTTCTAGGCGCTACAGTCTGGAACGGAGCGATCGCTACGGTCGCGGGTTCAAATCCTGCCTCGGGCATGGATGTGTGTGATGTCTTTAGGTTAGTTAGGTTTAATTAGTTCTAAGGTCTAGGCGACTGATGACCTCAGAAGTTAAGTCGCATAGCGCTCAGATCCATTTGAACCACTTGAACAATCTTTAGACCACTTTGAAATCTTGCCGAGTTGTGACAGAATAGTTGTATAACTTCTTTCAGACAATACTTCATTACAGATAACTGCACCGGTTACAACAATGAAGCTAGCTTCACGATCTAGTAATGCAAGGCCGAAGTCCATATGTTGAGATTGCTATGGGTTAGAAATCACCGAACAGTCGGGCTGACCTGGTGCTTTAGGCGATCTAAAGACGCTGCAATCTATTATTTTTCATGTGTAATAAGGCAAGATTATTCAGCGTTCCTTTTGGTAATATAAAGGAAGTTCAGTTTTCTTTCATTTGATTCCTGTATTTGAAAAAGTCAATTTGTGTGCTTGTAACAATCTTATAAGTGCATACTGCTGATGCAGTCTCCTTATATTTCCTTTCTCCAGAACTCCCTGTATCAGAAAACATCCATCTTGTACATCAATAAATTCTTTTTACATCTGTCAATATCATTATTATCATTAACACTATTATTGGCAGCGGCTCCTGTAGTACAGGTACTGCCAGTATTGACTTTATTGGTTCACAGTCAGCATTGTTCACTCACATTGCCACTTCAGACACTCAAACCATTTGTCGTACTAAAAATTGTTATTGGCTGGATAATCATGATGTAAAAAAGGTACTGTATGTGTGAAACCCTGATCAGATGTAAGAGTGGCCCTAATCATATCAGGTTAAATATTAGTTTATTTATTTATTTAAGCTGATATGATTAGGGCCACCACGACCTCTCTTACATAGGACCAGGTTTTCATGCATACAGTACCTTTTTTACATCATAATTACCCAATCATGTCTGAAGAACTGCTTTAGAAATTTTGATACGATCTAGAAATTCCTGGGATCGGTGTCTTGCTAGCATCTATATCGAAAACAGGAAAAAATCGTTGAGTTTCTCGATTCCATGGATGGATGAACTATATACATATAAGTTTGCACGGAACCCTGAGTGTGTGAGACCTGTCTGCTCTTGGCCAGTTTTTTCTTCTTCCATGGACTGTGTGTTCTGAAACGCACAATTGCAATATCTTGAACAATGCGCTCTTCTCACTATAATGCTTCTCATTTTGTAATTTTAAAGCAGCACTAAGGTTGAGATCTGCTTTGATAGTTCATGTGTAGGGAGGGGGCCAAAAGGGAGGTAATAGTCGCCCTCTGCGGTTTCCGTGCATCGCACTTGTGGGAGCAGTGATGCCTAAACGTGGCAGATTCCTTTGATAAAGAGCTCGCAAAAGACTTCGTACCTCCCGAGACTTCCGCTGCATCGGTTCACATTATATAGCTCCCCTCTCCACCATGAAGTGCCTCTGGGTGTAAGTAGTTACGCTTGCTGTTTCTGCATTCTGTGACTATCAATTTCGTAATCTTCAAAAGATTAGTGATAAACTACTATAAAAATTGAGCTAAACGGCTTAAATATAACATCGTAAAACAAGTACTAACTTAAATACCAGTCAGTAATATTTAGCTCTAATCCCAGCGTCGGCGGATAGATGGCTCCCGTGTCGCTGACTCAGCAACGCTGGGAATGGAGCACGCTGGGAACTGACAGAAACGACCCCAGACAAGTCTGCGGCTAACGTGCTAGTAAAGCTACTGCGTACTTCCGTGTAGGCTTACGTTTTCATGGATACGTCTGAAATGTAAACTCTGCATATTTCAACTCGAAATTGTATCAGTTAACTGACGCTACAAAATATACCGTATTTATGGTATCGACAAATGACACCCTGATAGAAATAATATGATATTATTGCTTTCCGTACGGGAAAATAATAACAATCGCTTTAACAGATGGCACTAGCATGCAATAAAATTAGCGTAAAACAATATCTGACACAATATTAACATTGTAGGGACGAATAAACCATCTTCTACATATAACAAACTCATACCGTAAAGCATTTCATTTTATCAAACGTATACCAATAATTTCATTTTCTATCAAACGTACAACCATTTCGCGTCCTGAAACCCCAAATGTTCTGTTACTGCTACAAATACGTTACTAACATGAATATCACTTCTTTACTTTCACAAAATAAGAAAGGCAGCCATTTTTTTCTTGTTTACTATTTATCTAGACTAGTTTGTTACACATAGAAGTAGTAGTAGTGCCAATAGTAGCCAGGTTATAACGATGAATAATTTCACGTGAAGTTCACAGTGGACATGAGTACCCTGTACAATGTTCAGCAATTTCGGGCGAAAGCTAATGTTTATCACTAGCCCTCTGCTGTGATGGTCGCACTTTACTTTGCATAAAATTTGGCATGTACGGTAATTTTTTTTCGTTTCCAAAATTATAACAGCACCGAATAGCTAACTGTACTGCATAGCGAACCGTCAGTAGTGACCGAAAACTTACATTAAAGTAAAACGCATATCAATATTTTGCCTTTTGCTTCTTATACATAATCATGCAAATAGGGTGACCGACAATTGAATGAAGTATTACACAGATCGCAAGTCGACAAAATAATTTTATCCACAAAGGACGTTGATTGACTCCTAACAGATGATGGATTATTACGTTTGGTTTTAGAAAACAACAAAGCAGTAACTTATTATGATTTCCTATGGCCAGTCCTGAAATTAACCCTAGATTACTAAACCCACGTGAAATTTACGATTGCAGTTAGTACCAATCCGCGGTTACCGCCAGTCTGGTGTTGTCAGTATACAGTGCAAAACAGGGCATTTCATACTTGTTTTGTATGTGAAATACCATTGGAGGCCTTGTTATTGTAATTGACTATTGCATAACCCATAAGCTATGGCTCCCTTTAAATAAATTACGAAGTAGTAAATTTACTATGATTTAGTAACAATATCATATCCCCCCCTTTAGTATACGCATTGGGATGGGTTAGGTTTTTTTTCTACGTAATTTCCTTCATAGCCCTACAAAACTAATTTTCATAATCTTAGATTCTGACCTAGCCATGTCCAACCGAACTGCATATTTTTCGTGGCGACATCTCATGAATATATTTAATTATTATTTGTTTATATGGGTTGTGAAATAGTGTTTAGCATGCAGAGCCGTGGCAAATAGCTGTCCGATATTCAAAGATGATATTTATTAAGAAACTGGAACTGTTGACAATTTTTTCATCGTTTAATCGAAGGGCCTCATCTTTGCAATTTGTCCGCATTTGGCACAAACTGACAGCTTCACTGCCATAATAGCATTAGCCAAATATTTGCAATGATGTAGCCTGCTACCTCCTTTCTGCAATTTTTCCCCTCTGCATTTTTATCGGCTGCTTATAAACAAAAAAAAAAGTTCTGCACAGATGATGTTTTCTATCAGGGCTAAAATTTCTCTTTCACTCCTATCTGGACGATTTCGAATGCTTGTTTGCCATTTATTCCCTACCTCTACACCTTTATTTAACTAGTATGTTTGGAGAGTACCTAATAAATTTTTCTTTATTAATTTGCATAGTCATGTTCAGAGATAAATGAGACGAAAAATAAGAAGTTTAATATGTATCCTAATAACGAACATTTAGTAGCAAACATTCTTTCCTTTAGTAGCAAGTCTTAACGAGGGTTTCTGTGGCACTTTTTTCAGTGGTCGGGTAGCAGTGGGGAACAGTCAAAAGCAATATAAAAGGAGGTAATCGTCACCCTCATGAGTTTCCCGTGCATCGCACTTGCAGTTACTTTGCTAGCCTTGTAGGCTGATTCCTATTATATATCAAGACCTCAGAAGGCCTCGTACCTCCCCGTATAAATTTTCTCGCCGCCGCTATATATGCCAACCACCCTCACACGTAAACATGTTTGAGATTGTAATTTAATTTTGCGTTATCCATACAAGGAAAACTACTATAGCCCATTTCTCGAACACAAAATAAGTAGTTTTACTGCAACTACAACGAATCATTCCACAAGAGCAATCGATTTGCGCCCAAAAGCTCAATGTTTTTCCATGCGAGAGGCCCCTCCAGCCAATGTCTCGCCTCTTGTGTCCGCCGATAGATGGCAGCGTCGCCGCTGTCGCCCCACAATAGTGCATCGAGTCGATACGGTGCTATCCTTTAAACAGCAAAATAAAAAAAATACTACCGTTGCGCCTCTGACACCTCACATCGTTTAGGTGGGGCTGGGGAAAGAGCATTTTCACCCTCACATTTAACATCCCATAGATGTCTATAATTTCAATAATATAACCATAAAATGCGATATATAAAATGTTTAAATACGATTATAATAATTTATTTATAGGAGTGCTTCGCCCATCGCTTTGAAGTAATAGCCAAGCAATTTGAATATAAATATTTAATCTAAAAAGGCTATCGTCTGGAAAACGAAAATGTAGATGTTTCGTTTATAGCGACAAACTCTCAACTTCAACTTCTACAGGATGTAAAATCGAAGTGCGCAGTCACCATTATCAGTATTTCGCTTAGAACTACCACTGTGAACACCTATAAGCGGAATATGCCTATGCTGCGTGTAAATGGTGGGGAATGACATCTTTCACTCGTTTCCGCTTATATTCGGTGGGATTTTTTCCTAGTGCAAGAGCCTTTCATTGTTGTCTCCCTTATTCAACGTCCTGCTTGCAATCTTCTAGAATTAATTTTAATTTTCTAGGCTCTCAGTTTTCATGCTACTTTATATCGAAAATTTGGAATGTGGTGTCTATAAAAACATAAATGCTATGAGTAAGCATTTGTTTGGGGCCATGACCCCTGAGGCACAATCCCTCCGTCCCCCTTCACCAGCGTCATACTTCTGGTAATTGGCTCGGCTGGAACAGGCTAGGAAAGGAAATAGGAATTTAGTTAAAATTATTTAGGGAAACTATGGAAAGCTAACTTCTTGGTCAAAATTAGAACTTTTCGAAATGAATATTTTGAAACGGTCGGAGTAACAGACTGAAGATGAAAATGAATAAATGGGTTAGTGAAGTACAGCGAGGTAGACTTCTTAGACTCTGCCACTAATGTGAACACGAATTTTCTCCACTGAATAGTATGTTACTAAAGAAGAACAGATGGAGACTTAATGCAAGCAGTGACGATTTTTACTACCTGCTAAATTTATAGACTAAAAGTAAATGTGTTTGTGTAAATTACTACACATGAAGATACTTGAGTAGAATATTCCACGTAAGAATACACAACGCCCATGGGAGAGGCAAGAATGCGCATGAAAATAGTAGCTGACAGTTCCATGTTCTGTCGTCACTGAAAAATGCACTGGCTGAGCTGTAAATCATTTTAAACCGTTAGCCCAAAAGAGCGTCACATTTTATTTTAGCGTGGGTAAAATACCGCAAGTATGGGTCCTCAGTTTGAGTCACGGGACTTAAAAAACCGAACGCCTGAGAAATGTGGCAATCAATTTTAAGGCATCGTATGCCACAGAACGCCCACCTAAAGCTTTGACGAACTATGCAACTACTGTGTTAGTATTAGTACAAACGTGGAGCAGTATTAAGAAGTACCACATAGAACTGTCGTAATGACATACAATGAACTAACAATATGTCCATTATGCTAAAATCATGACCACCACATCTGGAGACAGGCATCCATCCATGGGGGAGGCGGGAGCATCACTCAAGTCGTCATGCCCCCCCCCCCCCCCCCCAAACACACACACTTTCCCATAGAAGTGCTTATAGTTCCTAATTTCACGGCTAACTTTCAGGAAGTAAGTGGTATGAAAACGAAAAGTGTCACGAAAACGGAAAAGGACTGTAGAGAATACAGGCTACGTTTAACAGAGGATACTTTTCAGATGCTTCAGTGAGTGCCTCCCATGTGGATGCACTTACTGCCTGGCTGGTAACATTTCAGCCAAGTACAGGCGCAAATTCACGATCTGGCCCTAACCTACTGTCAACTACAAATCCTACACAATTCTAGAGTCCACAACTAGAAACGGTATACCACGGGGAGTTGAGATACGCATGACAGAGAAGGAAAGGCCACCTACAAGTAGACGAAAATGACCGTAAGAAACGGCGTTCATCTCATTTACACGCTTGCTCAGCCAGTGTTCATAAATTTAGTGCTTGGGGCGATACTGATAATGGCATGAGCATTCTTCGGTCACATATCATGTAAATTATGGTATGTCAATATTGCAGAAATTTGCTCGTGTACTTCTCAAATTTCCGAAAGATTACATTTGTTATGTTTTTCTGAATTACAAATACACGGACATTAAGCTACAGCTATTTATTATTATTTTAAACATTTAATATATTTTGTTATTATTCAAATCGTAGGCACCTGCTGCGCGATAAAAATGATCGTGACGGCAAGTTATATTTGCTGTGAGGGGTGTGGGTGACAGCAACAAACGGTGACAAACCCCTCGTTCTGGATCTGCGTCTGCCTTGCGAAGTGATGCAGTAAGCAAAACACTTGAGTGGTAATCGGAACAAGTCCGGCTAAAATCCCAGTTCAGCCAATGTGATTTCGCTTTTCCGTAATTTCCAAAAATGTTTGATATATTACGTAAAGAATGCCACTCACGAATTCTTCTACAGCCTTTCCGAACAAAAGTTCTTTGTTTATAACAATCTTTAAGAGACGTTTAACAGAAAACATTACAACAACTCAAGTTGTGCGGGGGAAAAAAGCGCTAATAGCACCCGTTACAGCTCAAGACAACCTAATATTTGCAGAGCTAGTTGCGAACACTTTCTTCGGCAGAAGTTTAAATTGCATTTTTCACGGATTTTGCACACCTTTACGGTGTGAGTTTATTTGAAATGGAATTATTCCAGTGTTTTAACAAACATCGACTATGGCACTGAAGACACGTGTGTTCCCGTAGACTCACAAAAGTGCGGGGATATTGACTGGTACATTTTACGTACTGATCCAAATAATTCCAGACACTTTCTGTGGAATTGTGATCGGGTGATTCAGCGCACTAGTCGTGGTGCGATATTGCGCCGTGTGTTCGTCAGACCACGAATGTGTGTGTGACAGTCCTGTGAACAGAGCTGCTGTCATCTTGGAAAGCGCGAATGTCCACAACATACTCATCATCATGAAGAGGTAGACGAATGGACACACTTGTGCAACAAGAATGATGAAACATCCTGGTTTACGTCCGCAGTACCGTAGTAACTTCAATGACTGGACACCAAAGTCGTGATAAGAAAAACTCCCCCCCCCCCCCCCCCCCAAAGCATCACAGAAGCACCACCGTCCTGTGTTACATACACCGCATACTGCAGCTTAAAGGCTGCATTAGCCTGTCGGTGCACTCCTCTAGACTAGTTACCTTGGATGCACTAGACTCTTTGCATAACTTGAAACGAGGTAAAATCGCTACTCTCTTACACTACTGCCCTATTTCTGCGTTGTTTGGCTCAATGGCGAAACTTCATGCTCCGCTATGAACAACGGCATTTTCCGAGGTAATTAATTCCAAATATCCAATGCAAGCAGTTACCTTAATGTTCGTCGCGGAAATTTGTTGAGATGGACCTGGATTCACTGAAAGCAGCAGTCCATGTCGGGCTTGAAAATGATTGTCATTGACAACGCATTACACTCTTCTCCAGTTGCTGCCGAATGGAATCTTTCTACGAGCAGTTCTTACGCGGCTGCGGGTGGTACATCATTCCTTGTAGACGCACTGGGCAGTCCGCACTGATACAGAAACTGGGCAAATTCATTCGCGGGCACGAGTATGTCCAAACACGATAGCTCCTTCCCACTAATCTGTCACGGCTCCACGCCGGGCCATCTTACTACGCTGATTCCAAACGTCTGACTGGCACAAACGGACCACTTTAGTGTTTTGACTTGCATCAGGGGGTGAAGGGGCAGTCGGTCGAACGGCTGCCTTCTAAATGCTATACCCCCTGGCGACAAATGTGATCCTTTAAGGGGATTGGGGGTGACTAATATTTTGTCCGGTGAGCCTGTCACCAGCATTCACAAGCGACCGTCAAACTTTTTTTTTTTTTTTTTAATAAATAGAAATCGCAGCCCACGAACACTATGTGATGTATAAACAGATGTTAAAATATTGTGTATGTGAACGCAGATTAAGACATAGTAAGCATTAACAAACAGTGCACCGTGCTTGGCTTTGGAACTAGACGGAGTATGTTACTTACTAAATATACGAGATGAAACGGACACCGCATTAATAGCAGACAAATCCGGTGAAAGAGAGATGTGGGGTTTTCCCCTACTGTCGACAATGTAGTCGTTAGACACACAGATTACCTGATCAATTGAAATTAAATTGGAAAACTATGTACGGAAATCCTGGAAATCATAATCCAGGCTTTAGGAGGGCGATATTGGCACAGGCAGTTCTAATCCGGACAACAGTAACTGGCAAACGCTACACATTAGTTACAAAAAATGGCAGCATATTTTATAATCATCGATCTATATTACGTCTCTAGAACTGTAGAACCCATTCTGAGTTCAAACATCGTCACCTACCTAGAGTCGAATCACCTTCTCTATGCCTACTAGCGTGGATTCTGAGAACATTATTATCAGAAATCCAAATCATACTCACCACACAATAAATTCTCAGAGCATTGGAAATGGATACCTGATGCAAACGATGTTTCTAGGCTTTGATAAAGCTTGTGATTCATTACCACATAGACTATTACTAAAAATACCTTCATAGTGGATGTCAAGCTACATCTGCAACTGAAATGAACACTTCTAACAGGTAGAACGTGCCACATACTCCGGATGAAGAATCAATCACACTAACAGAAACAGTTTCACGTGTGATCCTGTTAAGTGTAACGGGATCGTTACTATTGCTGTTTATTCTTTTAGACAAATGACGTCGCTGAAAATATTAGAGCTCTAAGACAGTACGTATTTCGAAACATCCCTTACGTCTGTATGAAATCCTTTCGACCGGCAGACTGCGAAATATACTAGTGAATATCAAAATAAAGGAAGTACATGTTTTTCACTATTCAGTATCTTTCCAATATGCTTCAACTTATCTTTCGTTAGTGAATCAAGACAGCCTGCAATATTCCAAACACTGCGTTATGGATTAGTACGCGAATCTGACCAGACTTAATCGAAAGGATCACTTTTTTTCCCAAGCTTATGCAAAGGTACGTGACCAACAGCATGGAATCATCAGCAAGATCCACAGTGAAAACTACCAAAACCACATAAATCCCAGATCACTGAAGGGGATTCTCTCAGAAATTCTATGACTAATAAAACCCAAATGATTCAAAACTCAGCACTTCGCATTACCGTCTTCTGCATTCATAAGATGCAACGCTGAACAACCATACAGGTTGACGCTACACGGACGAACGTTTAATAATCACGAAACTTTTGACCAACAGTTCGAGAACAAGACGTAACGGTGTTGAGTATAGACAAAGTGGGGCAGTGATGACTGGAAGAGCGTAATGTGTTCCGATCACACATTACGGAATCTTTCTAGCAATGCGTGGGGTTAGTTGGCACTATAGTGTTGGTCTAATGACTTCTCTCTACGCAGCGAAGTAGAGAACGCAGTTCAACAATGAAGAACTATAAATCCCCTGGTCTAGACGGTATGCCTGGCGAGATGGTCACAGAAATGGGGTCAATGTGCTGCACTGATTTTGTAAAAGTCAAGTGGGAGACTGCGGAGTCGCCCGAAGACTGATCGAAGGCTCTCTTCGCGTGAGTTCTGTTTCCCTACTTTCATTTGCTCCCTTGACTATAGGAATACCTTTGAGTGTTTGCCTGGAAAGAGTTGTGGCAGGTGCTTGCAGAGTTCCATGTCCCACGATACTTGATAGCACTGATGACAAGTCTATACAATAACAAACTTGCAGCTGTGAAGAAAAGTGCTGCACATCTGATTTCTTCAATGTATCAAAATGTGTCATACAGGGTTGGGTCCTATTTCCCCCTCTCCCCCGCCCCGAAGGTACAACATTCATACCGAACATGTCACTGGAAAAACTTTATGGCTGGACTGGTTTTATGGCTTTACAGATCCAAGAGGCACAGTGGTAAGCACCCAGGTAACTATCCTGAGTCATATTTCCAGGTTTCTCTAAATCGATTAAAGCAAATGTCGGGGTGGTGTTTCTAAAAAGGAAGCAACCGATTTTTTGTCAGCTTCCTTTCCCTGTTCGACCCTGTCCGCCTCCTCAAATGACTTTGGCGGTGGTGCCATTTTTGAAAATTACTAATCTTCCCTCTCCCCCTTGATCGTGCTATTTATTTGCTCCTAATAAGTTTTACTGTCAACGACAGGGTAAGACAGATGCCAATATGCAGTGCACTACTCGGAAAACTTTGAAAACAATTTGTAATAGCTACAAAACTGGAGCGCTTTTACATCTACTGGTATTTGAACGTTATAGATTATGTATAACGTATTTAAGAGACTTTTGGGGCATATTTTCTCCTTTCCCGTCGCTAACATGACTATATAGTGCTGCCGACCTGCTCCACGAATGGTAAAACATTTCCGCGGAAACAACTTCACAATTAGAGCTGCAGAAATAATTAGTAACTCTTGTATAACACCAAGTACGCTTTCTGTTCGCTCCTTCCTTTGGTTTTCTGGTTAGCTATAGCTAAAAGAATTGGAGTTTTCAGTTAAATATCAGTACGGTATTCGATGTTGAAATTGTTGGTCATTTCGCAAAATATTACAGAACTGTACGAATGACACACTTACTAAATGTGTTGATCGCAGAAGTCACTGCCAGTTCAGTTTCAAGTATCCATTCACAAAGAAAGGTTATTATGGTGCTAAAAACAGTTGATTTTTATGTAATAGAACGTCTTATTTGGAACTTGTGTGATGGCAGCGTAAAATCCAGGGAATTTATGGAACACGATATGTATAGCAACAGCTAGTTCGTAATTCGTTATGGAAAATTTTTAATGGTTCTTACACCGTAGAAACAATTTTTGTATTGATTAAAGTAATGTCTGGCGCCCAGTAATGAACTCAGCGTGAGTGGTTGGTATTAACAACATAATACTACCATAATGATCGTTTTCCTTAGAATGAACTGCTCATTATGGAGCATATATCATACCACAAAATACACTTGCATCTCAATGCACAGAGTGTTTCTCCCTTTCAATAATTTATAATACGATGCTACAGAAGTACAAGGTAATGAACAAGAAGGACAACACGTCCTAAGAAAAATAAATAAATAAATTGCTACGTTTTGCGAAGTGCATGTCCCTAGTGTCGGAAGGACCTTAAACATTTATGGAGTATAATATGCAATTCACCGAATAGGAGTAAATAAATATTGGCATTAAGTGTTTTTTCTAGCGAATACACAAATGCAACAATTCTGTACGCTTTAGCCTTGATTTATCATCACATAAGGTCCGTATTGCATCACGACGAGGTGGCCGAGTGGTTAAGGCGTTGGACTGCTAATCCAATGTGCTCTGCACGCGTGGGTTCGAATCCCATCCTCGTCGAAATTTTTTTTTTCTTTCTATTTTTAGTTTAATCACATCATATATCTCTATACGAAGACGAAATATGTAAATGGAGAAACAAAACTGTTGCACTTTCTGTGGCATTTAACCATTAGGTTCTCTCCTATGACGCACAGTTCATTCTGTAGCATTGATCCTTGTATTTTCCACTAATAATGAATTTTCGGAATAAATAAATTTCTGATAATCTGACAGCTTGATTAAAACTCAAAATGGGCTATCTTTCCTCCAACATACTCTACTTTATTCAAAGAAAAATAATAACACCAAGCTGTACTTTCCTTAGAGAACGACTTGTTCCAGTATGTTATAAATAATTTATTAGTCCAGAGTCAAATACCTTTACAATTTTATGCAATATAAACCAATAGGAGATAGAAAATCTCTCCAACGGGATGTTGCTAGATTAGCCTATAGTCTCTCATAGATCAGTGAGCCACAAACATATTGGGGGTAGGGGGGTATAAATGCATTTTCCAGAAAGTCGTGAGGACCCGATTAAAAATAAGGAATCTGTTACAAGTGATAAGTGGAAGGATCTGCGTCGAATTAACTTTTGCTCATGTATCATCCTACACCAGTCAAACTTTATCACAGACTGTGAAAGATGTACAGAAAGAGCAGTGAGATTTCTTGTGTAATAAAATCAGTGGTTAGCCTAGTGCTCACTGGCTGACCTAGTATCATAACAACAGGTAAGCAACTTCTGCAGTGAATCACAAGTCTCAGTGCCTGGCCTGACCTACAAAATAGTGACGACATGGAGAAATACATAAAAATAATATTAGACCATATTTATAAATGAAATATACATCACTGCAACAGCACAGTGCACAGATTTTTCTACAGAGGAGAAACATTAGAACATTGTAACAGTCTGGCAAATGAGTACTCAAAACCTTAGTCAGAAAATGGCAGTGTTTTAAAACTAGCCTAAAATTATCTAGAATAGATGATGACACACACACACACACACACACACACACACACATATATATATATATATATATATATATATATATATATATATATATATATATATATTAAAAATAAAGATTCCAAGACTTACCAAGCGGGAAAGCGCCGGCAGACAGGCACATGAACAAAACACACAAACACACACACAGAATTACGAGCTTTCGCAACTGGCAGTTGCTTCGTCAGGAAGGAAGGAAGGAGAGGGAAAAATGAAAGGGTGTGGGTTTTAAGGGAGAGGGTAAGGAGTCATTCCAATCCCGGGAGCGGAAAGACTTCCCTTAGGGGAAAAAAAGGACAGGTGTACACTCGCGCACACACACACACACACATATCCATCCGCACATACACAGACACAAGCAGACATATTATGTCCCTCTCCTTCCTTCCTTCCTGACGAAGCAACTGCCAGTTGCGAAAGCTCGTAATTCTGTGTGTGTGTTTGTGTGTTTTGTTCATGTGCCTGTCTGCCGGCGCTTTCCCGCTTGGTAAGTCTTGGAATCTTTATTTTTAATATATTTTTCCCATGTGGAAGTTTCTTTCTGTTTTATATATATATATATATATATATATATATATCTGAATCACATTTATGATGTACACTATTTTTGTATTCCTCAGTCATACTACCACCTACAAACTGCACATTCTCACAATTTAATGTAATTAATTAAGTTCCTTTTCTGCATTTCTACGTACAATCATTTTGATGAATCAGAAACAACCAGTCGCCTGTGGCTCTTACATATAGGTACTTTTATCCCTACGGAAATCTACTGGCATTTGTAAACCATGATAGTAATATTTATAATAAAAAGGAAAAATATCATGCATGAGGTCTATCTACCATTTAGATTGCCTTTTGTCCATTCTTTAAGACAAAAATCAAGTGAACTACCATCTATTCAATGCAAAAAGTAATAGTAATACCACTTGTGACGGAACAGATACTGGCTGAAACATATACATCACATCAACATGTTTCGAACACATATAACAGAGAGTAGCACTTGCCATAATTAGGTGGATTTATTTAAATTCAACATAGAATACAAACATTTTTCTGAGAAACGTGTGACATTTTGTGGGAACAGAAATCAAAATGAAAAGAACGCGAGCAGCTACTCCTGGGTTATCCACTAAAATTTCATCCAGAGTACATGGCAGGCCAAGATCAATGCGCAGTGTATTAAAATTCGAACGGGACATTAAAATGTGGCGTACCATCAGTGTCCAATCCATAACCGGGCCAAAACGACCTCCTCCCACCGAGAAAGGCGTGAAGAGGTCGTCCAAGCTGTGGGGAGAGGTTTCAAGGCCCGAAGCTTGTTTTCAGTAAGTGTAGACCAATCGGCATGCCACAGGTATAAAATGTGCTGACAAATTACCCTGCTAAAATCAGATGAAGGCACACAACAAGAAGCTGTTCGAGGATGGAGGACCACAGCCTTGGCCGTGGCATCTGCAGCTTCGTTCCCGTATGCCAGCTGCTGAAGAGAGCGTTGGATCCAATGCACGAAAGGGTGAACTGGATAGGGATCACTGAGACTCTGGATGGCACTCAGGGAATCAGAGCAGATGACATAAGCAGAATGTCAGTGGCGGTGGATGTAAAGAACAGCCTGATAGAGGGCAAATAGCTCAGCTGTGAAGACCGAACAATGGCCATGGAGCCAGGATTTGAAACTGTGTGCCCTGACAATAAAAGAACACCCGACACCGTCATTGGTCTTAGAGCTATCTGTATAAATGGAGATCGTGTTAATGAACTTTGAATGAACGCGAACCTGAGCCTGGAGCCAAGGTGGCATTTGGCTTTCGCCCACTCTACAGGTTGCAGGGAGTGGAAAATCAAGTTGCTGAAGGAGGCAACGAAAGCAAACTCCAGGAGGTAGCAGGGCAGATACATACAACCTGTACTGACGGTCGAGAGAGTCGTCAAAAATGGAATAAGACAGGTGGTCGGGCATAGATAATAGCCGACAGGGAAACCAACAAAGCAATATATCGCACCGGTAGGTTAGTGGGAATACACCATTTTAGTATATGGATACATGTTTTACAGGCATATTTGTGCTTGCAATGAATAGGTGTATAGCAATGAAGATAACTTTCTGGTTATGTGCCACTGTTCTGAATTGCATTATTTTAATATGTTTCACTTATCAAGAACTGACACACAGACATTGTTATTTTGTGCAGCATCCATCTATCTTGGACATGGGGAATGTTCAACTTTGTTATCCATATATCAATTTACTTGTGCTAGTTTCATTCCAGTATTATTTTTGAATATGTAACTGATTGTGGATAATAGTGTATTACCATTTAGTTAAAAAACTTAACTTGCAGTATTTCATTTGTACTCAACTTCCTCCTCCAAATTCCCCCACTTCATACTCCCTCTTTTACTCATTCTGTAACATAACTGCAGCAACCTCTCCTACCCTACCAGTGTATCTTGAGGAGTCTTGGATTTACAACACAGCTGATACTGTGTAAATTTTGTGTGTGTCTGTATGTAATAGTTACTTAAACATTATGATGAGTTGCTGTTGTTGTTGTGGTCTTCAGTCCTGAGACTGGTTTGATGCAGCTCTCCATGCTACTTTATCCTGTGCAAGCTTCTTCATCTCCCAGTACTTACTACAACCTACATCTTTCTGAATCTGCTTAGTGTATTCATCTCTTGGTCTCCCTCTACGATTTTTACCCTCCACACTGCCCTCCAATGCTAAATTTGTGATCCCTTGATGCCTCAGAACATGTCCTACCAACCGGTCCCTTCTTTTTGTCAAGTTGTGCCACAAACTCCTCTTCTCCCCAATTCTATTCAATACCTCCTCATTAGTTATGTGATCTACCCATCTAATCTTCAGCATTCTTCTGTAGAACCACATTTCAAAAGCTTCTATTCTCTTTTTGTCCAAACTATTTATCGTCCATGTTTCACTTCCATACATGGCTACACTCCATACAAATACTTTCAGAAAAGACTTCCTGACACTTAAATCTATATACTCTATGTTAACAAATTTCTCTTCTTCAGAAACGCTTTCCTTGCCATTGCCAGTCTACATTTTATATCCTCTGTACTTCGACCATCATCAGTTATTTTACTCCCCAAAAAGCAAAACTTCTTTACTACTTTAAGTGTCTCATTTCCTAATCTAATTCCCTCAGCATCACCTGACTTAATTCGACTACATTCCATTATTCTCGTTTTGTTTTTGTTGATGTTCATCTTATAACCTCCTTTCAAGACACTGTCCATTCCGTTCAACTGCTCTTCCAAGTCCTTTGCTGTCTCTGACAGAATTACAATGTCATCGGCGAACCTCAAAGTTTTTATTTCTTCTCCATGAATTTTAATACCTACTCCAAATTTTTCTTTTGTTTCCTTAACTGCTTGCTCAATATACAGATTGAATAACATCGGGGAGAGGCTACAACCCTGTCTCGCTCCCTTCCCAACCACTGCTTCCCTTTCATGCGCCTCGACTGATATAACTGCCATCTGGTTTCTGTACAAATTGTAAATAGCCTTTCGCTCCCTGTATTTTACCCCTGCCACCTTCAGAATTTGAAAGAGGGTATTCCAGTCAACATTGTCAAAAGCTTTCTCTAAGTCTACAAATGCTAGAAACGTAGGTTTGCCTTTTCTTAATCTAGCTTCTAAGATAAGTCGTAAGGTTAGTATTACCTCACGTGTTCCAACATTTCTACGGAAGCCAAACTGATCTTCCCCGAGGTCCGCTTCTACCAGTTTTTCCATTCGTCTGGAAAGAATTCGCGTTAGTATTTTGCAGCTGTGACTTATTAAACTGATAGTTATGTCATTTTCACATCTGTCAACACCTGCTTTCTTTGGGATTGGAATTATTATATTCTTCTTGAAGTCTGAGGGTATTTCGCCTGTCTCATACATCTTGCTCACCAGATGGTAGAGTTTTGTCATGACTGGCTCTCCCAAGGCTGTCAGTAGTTCTAAAGGAATGTTGTCTACTCCCGGGGCCTTGTTTCGACTCAGGTCTTTCAGTGCTCTGTCAAACTCTTCACGCAGTATCTTATCTCCCATTTCTTCTTCATCTACATCCTCTTCCATTTCCATAATATTGTCCTCAAGTACATCACCCTTGTATAGACCCTCTATATACTCCTTCCACCTTTCTGCCTTCCCTTCTTTGCTTAGAACTGGGTTTCCATCTGAGCTCTTGATATTCATACAAGTGGTTCTCTTCTCTGCAAAGGTCTCTTCAATTTTCCTGTAAGCAGTATCTATCTTACCCCTAGTGAGATAAGCCTCTACATCCTTACATTTGTCTTCTAGCCATCCCTGCTTAGCCATTTTGCACTTCCTGTCGATCTCATTTTTGAGACGTTTGTATTCCTTTTTGCCTGCTTCATTTACTGCATTTTTATATTTTCTCCTTTCATCAATTAAATTCAATATTTCTTCTGTTACCCAAGGATTTCTATTAGCCCTCCTCTTTTTACCTACTTTATCGTCTGCTGCCTTCACTACTTCATCCCTCAAAGCTACCCTTTCTGCTTCTACTGTATTTCTTTCCCCCATTCCTGTCAATTGTTCCCTTATGCTCACCCTGAAACTCTGTACAACCTCTGGTTTAGTCAGTTTATCCCGGTCCCATCTCCTTAAATTAGCACCTTTTTGTAGTGTCTTCAGTTTTAATCTACAGTTCATAACCAATAGATTGTGGCCAGAGTCCACATCTGCCCCTGGAAATGTCTTACAATTTAAAACCTGGTTCCTAAATCTCTGTCTTACCATTATATAATCTATCTGATACCTTTTAGTATCTCCAGGATTCTTCCATGTATACAACCTTCTTTTATGATTCTTGAACCAAGTGTTAGCTATGATTAAGTTATGCTCTGTGCAAAATTCTACCAGACGGCTTCCTCTTTCATTTCTTCCCCCCAATCCATATTCACCTACTATGTTTCCTTCTATCCCTTTTCCTACTCTCGAATTCCCGTCGCCCATGACTATTAAATTTTCATCTCCCTTCACTACCTGAATAATCTCTTATCTCATCATACATTTCATCTATTTCTTCATCATCAGCAGAGCTAGTTGGCATATTAACTTGTACTACTGTAGTAGGCGTGATTGCTATGTCTTTATAGACTCATGATGACAAATATTGACATCTCTCTCTCTCTCTCTCTCTCTCTCTCTCTCTCACACACACACACACACACACACACACACACACACACACACACACACACACACACACACACACACACGTCGGATGGGCACACAATGTAAAGAAGTCACACAGTATCAGTACTACCATAGTTACAATAGAAACCACTAGTTTTGCCACCACTCTTAATTTTGAGCACTACATGTACCTATTATTTATTTATTTATTATTTTGTCATTGTGCTCTACAGCCCAAACACTGGTTCCATGAAGTACTCAAACTAGTGTACCCTGCCTAGCCTCTTCATCTTTGCATAACTATTGCCAAATACACCCATTTGGCCATATTCAACTCTTTGTCTTCCTCTCAAGGTTGTATATCCTGACACTTCCCTCCATTATCAAAATGACAATTCCTTGATGCCACGGGATGTGTCCTATCAACAGATACCTTCTTTTAGTCAAATTATGTAACAAATTTCTTTTTTCTCCAGTTTGATTCAGTGCTTACTCATTAATTATTCTGTATACACGTCTTATCAGCATTCTTCTATAATATCACATTTCAAAACTTTATATTCTCATCTAGCCTGAACTATTTATTGTTCACATTTCACTTCTGTACAAGACTGCCCTCCAATAAAACGTCTTCATTAAATACCTCCCAACCATTAAGTTATTATTTAGTGTTAATAAATTCCCCTTTTTCAGAAATTTTTTGCTTAATATAGCCATTCTATATTTTATAACTTCTTTAGTTCTGCCATCATCAGTTATTTTGTTGCCAAAATGAAAAAACTCATCTATTACTTTAGTGTCTCACTTCTTAATCAAACTCCCTCAGGACAGCCTGGTTTAATTTGACTATATTCCATTACCCTTGCTTTACTTTCATTGATGAACATTTTGTAACCTCTTTTCATGACACTATCCACTTCATTCAACTACTCTTCCAAATACTTTGCCATACCTGACAGGATTAACAATGTCATCAACAAAAATCAAAGCTTTTATTTCTTCTCCCTTAAATTTGATTGACTGGTTGATTTGGGAAAAAGGACCAAACAGTGAGGTCATCTGTCCCATCGGATAACGGAAGGATGGAGGAGGAAGTCGGCAGTGCCCTTTCAAAGGAGCCATCCCGGCATTTGCCTGTAGCGATTTAGGGAAATCACGGGAAACCTAAATAAGGATGGCCGCACATGAGTGTTGAACTGTTGTTCTCTCAAATGTTCGGTCCCTGAACTTTAATTATCTTTCCTATGGTCTCCTTTACTGTTTGTTCAATGTAAAGACTAAATAAAATTTGGGTTAGGCTACCAGTCTGGCTCACTCCCTTCACAATTACTGCTTCACTTCCCCTTTCATGTCTTTTGACTATTGTAACTGCACTGGGTTAGAGATAAACCTTCACTCCAAAGATTTTATCCTTGGTACATTCAGAATTACGAAGAGTATTCCAGCCAACTGCCAAAAACTCTCTCTTCATTAACAAATGTTATTAGCATAGGTTTGCCTTTCTTCAGTGTACCTTGTAACAACAGATTTCCCTTTCTTCAGTATATCTTTTAACAGAAGGATTTTTCACAAGAATTATATTAATTTTTTATTGATTATAGTTTTGTATCAGTTGTATTACTAATTTTTGACATGTCTTTTGTACTCTCATCAAATAATCAGCATACATATTTTATGTGACAACTAAATCACAACTTGTTCCTACATACAATGTCATAGGTGGCATTTACCATTCACCTACCCATGCATACTTCCAACCATTTCTCATTAACTCTTTCAGCTCCCACCTTTTTCGTTATTAGTTACCTTTTCCCTTTCAGGTGTTTCATTTGCTGTATATTTCTTTTTCTCCTTTCATCAATTACTTCCTTATTAAATGGTATTTTGGTAATATTCGGATCCATCAGCATATGTCTTCTTTGGAACTGGACTCACTAAACTCTTCTTGATGTCTGAGGGTGTTTCACTAATTTCATATACTTTGTACACAACTGTAATTAGTTGCAAGATGGGAGATTGTCCAAAAGATCTCAATAATTCTGAGAAAATGTTGTTTACCCCAGGGTCTTTGCTTAGACTTCAATTTTTCGGACATCTGTTCAATTCTTCTCCAAATATCTTGTCTCCAATCCCGTCTATTTCCTCTTCGTTTTCCATAGTACTGTCTTCCAGTTCATTTCTCTCATTTTTTCCAACTGCACCCATCTATTTCTACTTCCTTTTCTATAGCAGTCTTCAAGTTCATTCCTCTCATATTTTCCAAATGAATCAAAGAAACAATATGTCATACTGTAGCATACTTACTTTCTTTTGACTTGATGATGCAAATTAATTTCATATGTAATTTTTGAAGTTAATGCATTTTTCACATAAATAATTTTCAGAAGTCTGAGAAATGTTGCACACTCCCTAGAAGTATTTCTTAATGCAGCTTTGCTGTACTATGTACAATTATACTTTTAATCATTAAGTCTAATACCACTGCTTTTATTGCACAGCTTGTTATCAAGATAACAGAAATACCTATGTTCTGTGAAACAGCGCATTTATCAGGTGGCAACTTCAGTCAGTATTACAGAAAGTGTATTGTCCCTGCACAATGGAAGATAAAAGTAGGTTAATGCTTTCGCTTTGAATGAGGAAGAATTTCCATTGAACAGTTGAACTAAGCAAGTGGTTTAAATTATCACAGAGTTCCATGTATTTTGAGCAATTTTATCCAATATGATGGCAATGTGCACATCTTACAGCTAAGTATTATCATCAATGAGCAACGGAAGACAAATATAGTTCCTAGTGACAAAGGTTTGTTTAACATCTTACAAGGGGTGGCCACGGCATTGGTATCACAGATTTACTTCAGACTTTATATACCTTTAGTAGGCCATTAAAACAACATAATGTGCAAGTAGTAATGAGCACTACTCTGGAAATTACGAGAAAATCGTATGTGCATCTGTCATTAAACATGGTGGTTAAATGGTTAGCATTCGAGCATCATAATACAAATGCGTATGAGGCAATGGTTTGAATCCCCTCCAATGATTATTTTTTTAAATCTATAATTTTTCCATAAATTGTATGATATTTTAGAGGTAATATAATGAAGAAAAAAAAAAACACGTATATTTGCATGAGATTTCAATTCATGTTTTCCACGTCTGTATAACAGATACCATCCTGCAATGTGTAATGTCAAGAGCACATTGTGACATACTATATTACAGACTCAACATCTTATCTCATATCATCATTTATCGAGGTCTGACTTGGGCTTTCCAAGTCTCTCTTTCATCATTCAAAATTTAACTACAAATAGTAAATAGCCAAATAACATATGAAATTCACTACAATTTCATGAAAATGCATGTTTTTTTCTTCTTCATTATATTACCTCTCAAGTGTATATATTAAATAATGTGACCAGTCATGAAGAAGTCTAGCAAGCAGTAACGCTAATTGCTAGACCGTGACTACTTCTTCCACCCAGTATCTTTGCACAGGTATATCAGTTACAAAATAGATGCGTAAAGCTTCTCTTGCGGTTTTCTCGGAATTGCCAGAGTAGTGCACCTTACTACTTGTACATTATGTTGTTTTAATGGCATACTGAAAGTGTACAAGTTTGAAGTAAATCCGTGATCTCAACGCTATGGCCTCACTTTGTTTGATTCTAATAGACTCGTTATAATCATCAGTAGCGTGTTCTTAGAATCAGCTGTTCTCTCAAAAAAAATTGCCTCTATGATCACAGACTGATGTGATCTGCAGAATCTGAATACTTGAAGCCAGACAGAAAACTTAAAATCTCTAATCACCATCCAATGTGTATTAGCACAATGCAAAACATGGCTGTTAGTATGACTGCTAGAATAAGACAACTTTCATTTTGATATGAACAAAGAACAAGGTTTATGTATGCTGGTAATACGAAGAAACAGCATTCGACTGCTAACTCCGTGCCACTGAACATCAATGTAATCTTGAGACAGAACAATCCTGTACAGCACCAGTAAATCCCTAATACTTAAAAAAAAACGAACTCCAATCTATAAAAAAGCTTCAGAAATCAGATTACGTTACAAATGAGAATGTGTTAAATAGCTAGTGTTAAGCATTTAACTTATAATTTTTGAAAAGGTTTTGAATTTTTTTTAAAGTTTATTTGAAGTTGCTATAATGCCAATTTTGCATGTACATTTAGTGGTATATGTGGATACCATTTGCAAAGTGTATTATGAATACACTTAGTAGTAAAGAAGTAACGGATTAAAACGTCACACCTGGTGCTGAAGTTTCAGTGCAAGACAGCGAAAATTAAGTACACAACAATATTTTTGCCTTTTCATTATTTTGTGGAGTGTGAAAATGAGAAAAGTTTCATACAAGTTTGAAATTCAGTTCAGTGTTTGTTGGAAATCGCGAAGTGCTCTCATTCTCAAATACTGGATTAATATAGTCAGGGTAATTTGCAAGTAGGGATCTACATTACCTCCAGGCATATACACAGATTCTAACTGTAATACTTGTATTGTGCCTCTAAATGAGTGGATTATGATGGCAAATGAAATTTCTAAATTTGCTCAATAACTATATATAATATTGAAAATTAAATTTTTGTTACCCCTGAAAGCCATTTGACAGGCAGCCTGCAACTGGAATGTGAACCACAAACTGGGTTAATCTGTTAGTGAAATAGATTATGATACATTTACATGCTCTTAACAGCAAAAGTATGGCAAGGATCCTGTGGACATGTTAGGTAAAAACATACATATAGCAGTATAGATTTTTATACTCCAGCAAGTAGACAACTTAATCTGCCAACCTTATTGTTCAATGTTTGGCATGCACTCAGAAGCAGAAGGTGAATTTGTGCATATGCTTTGTCACACACTGGATTTTAAGGACCATTTTTATGAATGAATAAAATACGTATTTCATATAAATTGACCCATTCTCAGAGTGAATGTAAAGGAGACAAACAGCTTACACGATAAGCTTGACATGGTAACATTTTAATGTCATGAAAATGCATGAAGATCTACTTTTGTGGTATCTTTGTGTTGCTATGTACAACAGCCACTCAGGTGCTACTGAACCAACAATTGAACTGCTAGTAGTTAGAAATTCTAATTCTCTTTATAATCCATTTAGCTGTGATTTGTGACACCATGACCATGGAAACGTCAACTGAAATAAATTTGTTGCGACAGCGTGTCGCAACAGGCACAGCTATACTGATTGATAATATAAATGCAAACCCAACAATTTTCTAATTGTAGAATATGAACTAATAATCTAATTTTTACATCTAGCAGTTTAATGCACAATTTTGGGGGTACTGAAAGTACTGCAGATAACAATATACACTCCTGGAAATGGAAAAAAGAACACATTGACACCGGTGTGTCAGACCCACCATACTTGCTCCGGTCACTGCGAGAGGGCTGTACAAGCAATGATCACATACACGGCACAGCGGACACACCAGGAACCACGGTGTTGGCCGTCGAATGGCGCTAGCTGCGCAGCATTTGTGCACCGCCGCCGTCAGTGTCAGCCAGTTTGCCATGGCATACGGAGCTCCATCGCAGTCTTTAACACTGGTAGCATGCCGCGACAGCGTGGACGTGAACCGTATGTGCAGTTGACGGACTTTGAGCGACTGCGTATAGTGGGCATGCGGGAGGCCGGGTGGACGTACCGCCGAATTGCTCAACACCTGGGGCGTGAGGTCTCCACAGTACATCGATGTTGTCGCCAGTGGTCAGCGGAAGGTGCATGTGCCCATCGACCTGGGACCGGACCGCAGCGACGCACGGATGCACACCAAGACCGTAGGATCCTACGCAGTGCCGTAGGGGACCGCACCGCCACTTCCCAGCAAATTAAGGACACTGTTGCTCCTGGGGTATCGGCGAGGACCATTCGCAACCGTCTCCATGAAGCTGGGCTACGGTCCCGCACACCGTTAGGCCGTCTTCCGCTCACGCCCCAACATCGTGCAGCCCGCCTCCAGTGGTGTCACGACAGGCGTGAATGGAGGGACGAATGGAGACGTGTCGTCTTCAGCTATGAGAGTCGCTTCTGCCTTGGTGCCAATGATGGTCGTATGCGTGTTTGGCACCGTGCAGGTGAGCGCCACAATCAGGACTGCATACGACCGAGGCACACAGGGCCAACACCCGGCATCATGGTGTGGGGAGTGATCTCCTACTCTGGCCGTACACCTCTGGTGATCGTCGAGGGGACACTGAATAATGCACGGTACATCCAAACCGTCATCGAACCCATCGTTCTACCATTCCTAGACCGGCAAGGGAACTTGCTGTTCCAACAGGACAATGCACGTCCGCATGTATCCCATGCCACCCAACGTGCTCTAGAAGGTGTAAGTCAACTACCCTGGCCAGCTAGATCTCCGGATCTGTCCCCCATTGAGCATATTTGGGACTGGATGAAGCGTCGTCTCACGTGGTCTGCACGTCCAGCACGAACGCTGGTTCAACTGAGGCGCCAGGTGGAAATGGCATGGCAAGCCGTTCCACAGGACTACATCCAGCATCTCTACGATCGTCTCCATGGGAGAATAGCAGCCTGCATTGCTGCGAAAGGTGGATATACACTGTAATAATGCCGACAGTGTGCATGCTCTGTTGCCTGTGTCTATGTGTCTGTGGTTCTGTCAGTGTGATCATGTGATATATCTGACCCCAGGAATGTGTCAATAAAGTTTCCCCTTCCTGGGACAATGAATTGACGGTGTTCTTATTTCAATTTCCAGGAGTGTATATTGCAAGGAGCCATGTGCGCACGGTTCTCCCTTTTATTGGCAAACAGCCTGAAAGTAGCAGAAAAACATAATATTTTGGACATTTCTTAAAAAAGATGTAACCATGAAAACCTCCTTATGTGCAGAGTATCTATATTGTATTCATACGCTGTTCCTTCCAAGCACACAGTTTATGTATATTTAGTGAATATTAAGCATATTGTAATGTATGCTTCTGAAGTTTAAATGTATATTTCTATTTTTGTGCATAAATGCATGCATATTTTACTGCATATCAATCTGTCCTCTATTCATGAGCAATTGGATAGCAGAGTAGTTCTGTTGACTCAGCAATGGAAGGGTTTGCCACACTGCTGCCAGACAATGCACTTCTGTCAACAGCACAAACAAGTGCAGGACAGATGGGACATACCATATTAGTGCATTTGTTCCCAGCCAAATGATGGGTGCCCAACATGGAATATTCAACTTTGTTCCAAGAATATATAAACAAAACAGGATAAAACCACTGTCTTCAGAGTCAACTACTATGACAATAATGAGTTAGAAGATGTCACCATCGACCATCACAAATTCAAACAGTGGACAGATGGACCAAACTGAAGCAAATCATTCACCGATGTAAAGCTGGAGAACAACAACCAGTGAGCAGTGGCAACTATCAGATTACAGAAGCTGCCATCTCCATATATACTTCTGCACCGTACACATCATCACACGACATGCAGCTTAGAATGTATGCAGTGATTTATCATTCAGATCTACAGGAAATGAAGACAGTCATACGAATGACAGCATACAAGTAAGTCAAAAACCACAAGAGATTATCCCACTTGTCAATGTTGCTCCAGTCATGGAGATTAAGAATGTATTTTTAAGTATGAGACATTTATTTAGTATCCTTGTCTACAGCAGGTACTGGTAGTAATGTAGACAGGTGTTGCAAGTCATCAGCAACGAAGTTGCCATAGCCAAACGCAAGAGGCAAGACCGATATATTATATAGACAATGCCACTAGCCCGAATATAAGACCAGCTGGTGGACAGCCTTGACACTGGTTCCATGCTGTATGAAGCACCTAATCAATCTTCATACTGCCATGCTTGCAATAATCCTACTTTGTTACTGAAATGTCTGGTTTTTGCTATTGGTATACATTTAATACGCAGCTCAATAAGACTCTTGCTCTTTTTATGTAATACCCCCACCCGTCTGATATTTCTATCACTGGAAAAGAATGCAAGAACCTACTTTCATGCACTTGTGGTGGTTCACCTACAGCACACCACAGGTGATCTAACATTCATCAAGACAGTGCACCACCCAAGCACTCCTGAAATGTAACATAACGGATAGCCAAATGCTATTTGGAGATATGGGTTATTGTGTGCCTATACAGGTCACTTGATGTGAATGCTATTAAAGACATCTGGGATGTCATCAGACAAAGTTGTTTTCCCATTGAAGGCCAGAAATGGCCCAGTAAGACAAAATAAAACTGGCAGTTTTGAATGCTATGAAAACCATTTTGTGTAAGCTCTGCAACTCATAATGGAAATCATAGTGTTGAATGCTATTTACAGCACTTGTGTGCCTGATTATTTAACTGATGGCCACACTAGTCTATCATAAGTTTCACTTACTATCTATACACTATAAGTAGTCTATCCAATTCATTACCGGTAGGTTCAAACAATACGCAAGTATTACGCAGATGCTTCAAGAACTCGAATAGGAATCCCTGATGCGAAGCCGACATTCTTTTTGAAGAATACTATTGAGAACTGGCATTTTAAGCTGAGTGCTGAATGAGTCTACTGTCGCTGACACACATTTCGCATAAGGACCACGAACATGAGAAATTAGGACCCATATGAAGGCCTATAGACAGTCATTTTTTTCCTCGCCCTCTCTGTGCTTTGGGCAAGCCTTCGTTTTAACAACTGCAGTGTGTCACATTATCGACTAGCACAATAGGAATATAAACAAAATCGGAAAAGGAAGACATGGAATGTTGATGTCCCACAGTACAATAAGTTTAAAGACTGTTTAGAACCCACACACTTCAATCATGAACCCAAACTCAACCATACCAGTTCAGACTGCTACATATGTGCTTGTTGCATCCCATGGAGAGCACGGCTTTGTTGTGGACCATAATGCTACCTGCGCTGTGAGTCCATGTTTCACCTGCTATGTATGTACTGGTTTTTTCCACACAGGTCGGCTTGCCTGTGCTGAATATTTGCAGCACGCTGGGTGTGAATTTCGTCTGCCACTCTGGGTTTCACTACCCCCAATACCAAATACATACAGTTACTCAAGTTTTTCTCTTTGAAACTCTTCTAGAAACGAATCATTGCACAGACAAACACACAGATAAATGAATGCTGTTTCATGCCTAAGAATTCTATCTTTGCTGGAGTTTTTAGTAGCATGTTACACTATGATACCTTTGCTCAATTAAGGACTGAATTTCTCTTCACTGCTTGTAATAGTAATTGTGCTGCATACAATGAAGTAACACACTCCAGAAATTTTAATATGTACAGACCATGTGTGAGTTGTTTAAGTTCACAGATTACCGTGTATGTAATGCAGTTTACATATCGAAATTGTATTCGAAGCTGAGATTGGAGTGATATATATCACCATTCTCAAGTTAGTGTTTTTTTTTGTTTTTTTTTTTTTGTTTTATATATATATATATCTACAGTATGATTGTGCACATTACGCCCAGTGTTCTGTCCATGTGCAATGTGAATCGTGGATGAGGCAGCACAATGATTTTCCTTTTTGTGAAACAGTCATACACCAACAAGGATGATGTAAGAGCCATGCCTCACCACAATGCAACTCATTTCCTTCTCACAGGTGTTGCAACGCATTCTAATAGTGCCATTAACTAACAGTCCATCCCTATTGCAGGATTTCATGATGAACTAATCATTGAAAGTCAAATAAAAAACTCTGCATGGCTTTGACATTTTACCTAACTTGATGAGCTTTTTATGGTCTTGGAAAACCTTTTCCACCCCACAGTGAAGATTGAACCTGGTCCTTAACATCATAACCATAGACCCGTGTCTCATGAACAGTTATGATTCTCTTAAGGAACATCTCGTTCCCATTTGCATGATCCAAAAGCTCTTCACAGATCGCAAGGTGAAGGTCTTTTTGGTCTTGACTCATGAGCCATGGGATGAACTTGGTGCCAACACGATGCATTCCAAGATGGTGTGCCGTGATTTCATGGCACTATCCAACTTAATGTTATAGTCATCTGCCATTTCTTGGACAGTCAGTCCTCGAGCATCATGCGCAATTTCGTTAATGTTCCTGACATGAGAGCATTATTGGTAGATGTCAAAGTGTGTCCGGAGCGAAGATCATCTTTAACTTCAATCTAGCTGTTTTTAAAACATGTGAACAATTCGTAACACCAAGTATGACTTAAGCACTCAACACTGGTGTCTCTCTGAAGAGTTACTTGAGTTTCATGCAAAATTTAATCCATACGCTGTGTTCCTATAACTCTGCAATCTCGAAATTCACAAACTGTGAGACACAACGTTCTACTCAATACAGCACCGTACAATAACCAGTATAGACATACGACAATCAAACTTCCAGCAGTTACACATCAAACACAATCATGTGCAGGGGTGCCAACCACAATTAGCTGAAACACACAATTGGTGCAAAATTACAAATGTTCTGGAATTTTTGAACAGATCTCATATGTATAGACTCTCGTAGTTCAAAGCCATCTCAGTCTTCCTTGATATGCACCAAGCAGCTGAGAACACACAGGTTCCTGAAAAGAAGGGCTGTTGGTAAGCTTCTGTGTGTGCTCTAACCTCTTTAATTTTACCTTTATAGTGTTTTCACAACATATATGTAAAATGAAGTATTATATTGCTCAACACTTATAGGAACAAATGTTTTCAAAAATTTAACAGAAAGAAAGTCATGATACAGAACACTTCTTTTGCAGTTTGTGACACTGAGGTTGGCTGAACATCTCCATGACACCTTCACACTTATTACACTGACCTGTAATGAAACCTGCTGCTCTCCTTTGGGTCTCCTCTATTTTTTTCCATCATCCCTAGCTGGTGCAGACCCCAGACTGATGAGCAACATTCAAGTATTGGTTGAACAAGGGTTTTGTATGCTATCTCCTATGTGGGTGAATCACATTTTCTACAGATTTTTCCAATGGATCTTAATCTATAATTAGTTTCATGTGGTCATTCCACTTTAAATCATTCTGCCTGCATAATCCTAGATATTTTATGGATACGTCTACTTACAGTGTACTGTGGTCAGGTCGGTCACTTTTACACCATCACCACTGGTAAATACACCAATGACCAGCGGGTTGCCATACCCCTGGCATTATCTGTCAGTGCCAGTCATGTGGCCTAACACACTACATTTCACTGGGATCCACTAGAGGCATCAGCATTGCTCATCACCAACGGACGCATCCAACTATGGCACTGTAAGCATAGCACTACCGTGTGTCCAAGAGTCGTGTGACACCTCACGGAAATCCTTCCACTGGATTATTTAAAACACTGTGCGATCACAGTATTCACTAAGGTGCAGGCTCTACACTGGCTGTGCCCTGCAGGCCATCGATCAATAGCATTCACCAGCAGCAGTTCCAGTGCAGTTCAGGATTCTGACCATACATCACTTCAGTGTGACCTCAGACTTCAACCTAGACACCTCCAAGACATTACCTAAGATGTCACCACCTGGCTGCTGTTGTCCGAGCATTGGTTCCCTTTGGTTGATGGTACTCTGTTGATGCCTCACTGACCAGCCTGTGCTCAACCAATCCAGACATTGTCTAGGACAATGACTGGACACTGACCAACATCATCAAGCCGAACTCCACTTGAGAGACTTTATTATTCTACCAGACGTAGCAATTTTCTATTTCACATCAGAATTGTGAACTGTTCATTTATGTGTTTACCAATAAATGCATTTCTTTCACTGTACTCTGGGAGCTGACTTTATCATGTGCTGTCCATGTAACTATCTAAGGATAGTTTAGAGTGACTGTTCTGCAATCATGTAATATAGTAATGGGCCTTTCTGCCTATTTATTAGCACTATGTTACATTAGTTCATGTTGAAAGTCAACTTTCAATCCCTGCACCAAGTGTGTATTCTCTGTAGTCTTCTTGCATTTCTTTACTATGTATACAACAGCATCATCCCCATAAAGCATCATTACACTTCTTACACTATCCACTAAGTCATTTTAATATCAGGGAAGATCAGAAAGTGATGCACATTACTTTCACTACCATTAATTGGTAACAAGATTAAAAAGCTACAAATGAATTTACATCTTTTACCTCTTTTTTTTACATGGTCACCAACATTCTAAGCACACTTCTTATGGTATCACTTTCAATACTCCCTGTTCATAGAAGTCCATCTGGTTGCAGTATAATCATCTGTGGACTGCTGATTTCAGTTCCGCATGTGTCGCAGAACATTGGCTGGCCAGGAGTTTCTTCATGGCACCAAACAGATGAAAGTCCGACAACACAAGGTCCAGGCTGTATTCTCACAAACAGGAGCAGCAACATGGGGGCAAGCATTGTCATGACGAAGTTTGGCACTGTCAGTATTAATGCTGTACCGTGTGTAATGAAGGGCACTACACAACTTAACCAAAGTTTTAATGTATGGTGCAGCATTCACAGTGGTCCTGTGTTTAGCAAAACATACCATTAACTCACCACGCATATCCCAGAACACTTAACATATTGAGTCACTTTGAATTTTTTTTTTGCAATGGAGAACCAGCACATTTCCAGTCCATAGAGGTCTGCTTGGTTTTGGGATCGTAGTAGTACACCCATGACCCATCACAACTGATAATGACTTTCAGAAAGTCATGCCCTTCTGTGGTATAACACGTTAAGCCACCCAGGCTTGTCCTCCTTTGCTGGACCTTGGGGGTTATCTGTCAGGTTTATTAGGCACTCAGTGAACATAAACTTTATGAAATTCCAATGTGTCATGAACAATAGCAAACACTGCACCGTAGGAAATGTTTCACTGCTGCGATACGATTCGGAGTTGCTCACGCTGGTTGATCAAAATGTGGGCCTCACTGATGCCAATATTGCAGCAGTGACACGTCACATAGAGCATGGCAAATCACTAAGTTTCACACAGTCCTCTTGGAATAATGCACACCACCAGGAGACATTGCTTTAGTCCATACAGTCACCCCCATACAAGCCACACATATCTCTGTATATTTCTCTCAGTTTATGCCCTTTGGCCCATGAATATCAAATTACACTTCACTGCTCGTCACAAGCTCACAACAGTAATGTGTGTGCCATGTCTCATAATTTAGGTTCACTCACTAGAGCCGCATATGAAAACAAGATACCCTCTGTATTGCAAACTTCAAACTACATTATTGTGAAATATCAATATCCAGCAGCAACACCAAGAGAGAGAAAAATTACTGATCCTCCCTCATATATTATGAAAAGTAATGATTCTATACCACTCCATTGAGGTATGCTTGAAGTTACTTTTACAAATTAAGATTTCTGTCCACTGAGAATGATGTGCTCCGTTCTGTTTGGTAGAAACTTTTCAATGTAGTCACACAGCTGGTCTGATATTATGTACCCTCATAATTTGTTCATTACACGGCAGTACAGAACTGTATCAAATGTCTTCCGGAACTCAAGGACCATGGCATCAACCTGGGCACAAATATCTACTGCTTTCTGGGTGTCATGGATGAGCAGAACAACCTGGGTTTCACATGACTGTTATTTCCAGAGCTCACGTTGATTCCTACAGGGATGTTCGGTCTCCAGAGATGTCATAATACATTAGCATAAAAAACCTACCAATGGACTGAAATCAGAGATACAGGCTTATAGTTTTGTGCTTCTGTTAATGGTCTTTCTTCTTTTGAGCATTCAATTGCTTCTGTATTAACTGGTCATTCATTTCCATATTTGTCATTTTGATGTCTGTGCAACAATTTGAAGGCATAATTACAGAGTGACCTTCCTCAGTGAAATACTTTTGGAAAAAGACTTTTAGTGTTTCAGCCTTTGCACTGTCATCCTCAGTTCCATGGCCATTATGGTCACAGAGTGTAATGACAGATGGTTTTGATCCATTTACTGATTTAACATAAAGATTGGACAACTTATGATTTTCTGTCACGTTAGTAGAAATAATTTTACTTTTGTATTCACTGAACATTTCACACATGGCTCTCCTTACATTAATTTTGGATACTTTCAGTAGTTATTTGTCTATGAGGCATCAGCTGCATTTACATTTGCAGTTAAGTTCTCTCTGCTTTTGTAGCAGCTTCCTAACTTAACTATCTTTTCTTACGTTGCTTGGCACCTAACTGTCTGAGGTGTACTGTACAATACTACTGAACTTCATCCAGTGACACTCAACATTGTCAGCATCGCAGATGAAATTTTCTTGTTGACTGTTAAGGTAATCCGAAATCTGCTTCCCGTCTCTCTTGCTAAGCAGAAATATCTTCCTAATTTACTTTACATTGTTATTTACAGCCATTTCAGTAAAGATGTAACAGCCTTATGATCACCGACTCCCTGTTCAACATTAACCGAGTTGAGAAAATTTAGTCTGTCGATGATGAGGAGATCTAATATGTTATTTTCATGAGACGATTTCTCTGATTATCTACTTAATATAATTTTCTAATATATGTCACTGAAGTACATAAAATATCAAGAGCTCGTGACCTATTGCTTTCTGGTGTCTCATACATACATAAATCCTTGTTCCATACATCATGAATACAACATTTCCTAATGATGTGGAACGTGTCACTTTTACATAAGTTTTCTTTACACTTTTTTTTGTATACAGTTACTACTTCATATCTAAGAATTCATCTATTGAGTAGGAGCTCTCATTCATAAATTATTTTAATTTGTTTTTAAATGTTGGTTGGCTATCTGTCAGACATTTAATACTATTTGGCAAACGACCAAAGATGTTTGTGGCAGCATAATTTGCACCTTTCTATGCCAAAGTGAGATTTAACCCAGAATAGTGAAGATCATCCTTTCTTCCACTGTTGTAGCTATGCACTTCGCTGTTATTTTTGAATTGGGATGGGTTATTGATGACAAATTTTGTAAGTGAATATATGTATTGTGGAGATACTGTGAATATCTTGAGTTCCTTAATTAATGTCTGCAAGGTAATCTTAGGTGGGCTCCAGCTATTATTCTGATTACATGCTTTTGTGCAATGAATACTTTCTCTCTTAATGACGAATTGGCCCAAAACATGATGCCATATGAAAGCAGTGAATGATAGGCAAAGTAGGCTAATGTACTGATATGTCCATCACCGAAATTTGCAATAACCCTAATAGCATAAGTAGTTGAACCTAATCATTTCGGCAGATCATCGATGTGTTCCTTCCAATTCAATTTCTCATCAATGCACATACCCAAAAATTTTGAGTATTCTGCCTTAGCAACAGACTTCTGTTCATAGTCTTTATTTATCAATAGGTCATTCCATGTCAGTTCAACCAGGGACTCCAGCTCATAGTCTCAGATTTGACTGAAATTCAGTACACTAATTCTACCATTTGTGGAACACTCGAGTACAAAGAATTAGTTTCTCCTGCCAATTGGTTCCAGAATTATGACTTGTGTAAGAAGGTGGCGTGACCCAAAAATTGCAACCCGCATCTGGCAATCTATCTTCAGACCCAACTTCAGGTCTTAATAGCTTTGGAACTATTCCACACAGCCCAGTGAAATTTTTACAACCCAGTAACATCCATTTAGAGAACACACTCCATGAAACAAAACACAAACAACATATTTCTGAGGGAAAATGAAAAATTCCAAGATGTGATTGAAAAAATGTAATGCGTTAAAAGGTACATATTGTAGGTGCCCTTTATGCCAAATATAATTCACTCAAAAAAGGTATAAATTTTTTTGTGGTAAGCTTAACATGGCCTAAACACACACAGAACTCCTCATGCTCATCCCAGTCACAAAAACTGAGTTACATGCACACAAAAATACAAAAATTTGAAAAATTACCTTAAGAACATGGATTTTCGAAGTGTGGTAGCACAAAAGGGACAAGTGGTATCCTAGCCAAATTTCACACACTGCATAAGTAGACCATAATGATATATATCTTAAAATTTCGGAATGTTATTGCAAGACATCTGTGTACAATGGAAGTTGACAGACGAATTTGGTGATGGGGCCATTGTTCCACAACACAATTTTGTAAAAACTTATCGTAAACTGTTCTGCGTCTTCTTATCCTCTCTCACAACTGTTTAATCACTAAGCAACAACATATAGACAGATTAACACAACCTATCATTAATGTTTACTGCACCGTAACTGCTAGAAACCAGTCGATTGTACTTCGAACAGAAGTTCTCCCACACTTTAGCTACTGCACTCTGTACATAGAGTGGCAAATTGTACTGTCTTCCTCTGTCATAGGAACTGGAACTGTCATAAGAATATATTCAGAAGGAATCCAACACCTGTCTGCCAAACGTGGCCAATGAAGTAATCTTGCTGGTCCTGCTGGTGCCCTGAAGTTCACAAATACATCACCTTCTGCTTCACAGCACTCTGCAACACATTCTAAGTACCATTTGTCATCATAAACAGCAATAAAATAGCAACCAGCTTGTATGTTGCTGCTTTTGCTCCTGAATCCTGAGTCAGACACACTGTGAAGACACATGTTGTGCATGAACCTATAGCTATAACTGGACAGTCTGCACATTGTCAGAGTCCGCTGGAGAGAAGTGATGAAGGCTCCTTGTGCCTGCAACAGTTTTAGCGTGTTCTAGTCTGCTTTTTAGCAACTCTTCGACTCATCTCACCCCATCTTTCGAAACATAGAATGATTGTATGCCAGAGATATTTTTCTGTACCCAGGTAAATAACTGAAGAGGTGTTGGAATGTGACCTTCTGTAGGGTGCTGCAGACTAGCTCGTGATGCCATGCGCTTAATGGTAGCACCAATACCATCACATAAATTTTTACCATGACTTGTTACAAAAAAATTCCATTCTGCATGAATCTGAAAATCATGGTAATGCATGCATAAATTTTTGAGATTTTTACAGTTTTTATACTGACTAGCTGCCCCATCACTGAAGTATTTCGCAAAATGTATGTGAGGCAGCTTGTTTCTCACATATGCCATGACAGTGCGAACGTGAGCATGAACTGCAATGGCATCATGGATTAAACAGTCACTAAAAACGCACAGGTTCATGACAGACACATCACTTGATTCACCTCTATAGTAAATCGCACATGGCTGGAGAGTTGCTTGACTGTTGTCCCAATGATATCCTTGGATGGCATCTTGAAGTATAAATGCATAATTTTCAGAAAAGTCTAGTATTACTATAATTTCATTTTGCTTCAAATTATCCTTACAAAACTGGAGATAAGCCGAGTGCCCTGTTTCTGTGAAGCTGTGTGGTCAGTTTGTCTGGTTTTGACAACTCATTTCAACAAAATCTTCCACTGTACTTTGCTTTGTTTCAAGACTTGTGCGACCCATGTGTGTCCATTGTCTATAAGAAACAAGTTCATCGTCATCCATAAGGAGTTCACCATACGGTTTGTTATTCATGTGTTCTGCAAGATTTGCCTTACCAGGACAATTTTCACACCTATGTATCATGCACTGTAGGAACTGGCATCACACACTAGCAGCTCCATTGCACCTTTGTAATCCAGACCAGAATCCTTTATAGCAGCAAACATCAGCTTAGAATTTTGATGGGTCTCACATACACAAACATTATGTGTGCCCCTTGCACTTACAGGCACAACCCATTTTGGCCAAAAATTGAAAAAAGATGATAAACCTACTTTGGTATTGGGATACTTTTCCTTGAATTCCACATACAGTTCTGATATGTTGCATAGCAACAGTCCTTTTTGCATCTGTACATGTACATTTCACATGTTCACCATTACATGGTCTTTTTTTTTCAGGCATTATTCAGCTGTCGCCATTATTTTCATAAAACTCTGACACTAGTACCTTTATTTCTGAACTCAATTGCGTACCCTGAGCCTGCTGAAGCTGTGGAAGCACTCCTTGGGTAGATTTTATTTTCCTAGCTTGCTTTACCATATATGTAGAAACATTGAATTCCTTTGCAGTGTAGTCAATAGACCAGCTGGAAGGTGCAAGGGTAAGAAAAGCTACTTCTTTCTGGCGTGCAGATATGGCACATTTTTCTTTCAAATCATGCACAATTTTGTCCAAATCAGAGCATTTCTGGCATGATTTCTGTTCCTTTGGAGTAGATAGTTCTTCCTGTTCCCATTAGTGTGTCAGCTATTTTGTGTTGTAATTCCATTTGAGCGTCTTGTAGTTTTCTTCTGCCATAGCTGGGCCTGTGTTTTTTTCCCAACTTTGTGTGTCTTCATGGGAGACAAACCAAGAGCAGTCACTGAAGCACTTAATTGCTCATCCGCTGTGGTTGTAGGTGGCTGATACTCTTCGTCACTGTCATCTAAATTTTAGCAGTGTAACACACCTAGAACATAACTTTTGTCCTGATTTCATATTAAGTCCCATGCACTGATTCACTTTCAATACTGATTTTATATCAGTTTCTCTGAGGCTGCACTTCACTGTCTTCTTATGAATCCGAAATGGATCAAAACAACTTCTTTGTAGGAAAGAATACTTATCCAGAAACACTTTCATATGATGATAAACACTTAAGTTTCCTGCAACTGTACTTCTTGTGCCCACAGGGTGTATCCCGGATCTCCATAGCAACAAATCTTGGTCTGATTCATCCAGACCATACAGTACAGAGCGAATGCCACATTTTGTTCCATATGTTGTTTTATGGCATTCAGATGCTTGTGCTCTACCAACACTGCAACTTCTTTGAACAAAAGCGCCACTAGTACACTCTTCTGCCTCCATACTGACTTTCCACAACAGTACTGACCAGTCTGAACTAGAATCTTAAAAACAAGAGTAACCTGTAATTATTGCTTGTTTCCTTTGTTGTTCCAGCCTAAGAATGACTCA
This sequence comes from Schistocerca gregaria, assembly GCF_023897955.1. NCBI lineage: Eukaryota > Metazoa > Arthropoda > Insecta > Orthoptera > Acrididae > Schistocerca > Schistocerca gregaria. The sequence goes on along the minus strand of NC_064921.1, from coordinate 511,980,018 downwards.
TTCAATTGTTTAACTTCCTGTTGCCTAATGGTCCCCAACAATTGCTGCAGCTTTATCTGATACAAGCTGTCTGCATCATCACTATTACTTGCTAAATCGTGTTAAAAGAAACATAACCAAATACATCTCTGTCAACTTTTATTGTACACAAATGCCTTGCAATAACAAGTTGAAATTTTGCCACATATTATATTATGGTCGACTTATGCATTGTTTGAAATTTGGCTTGGATATCACTTGTCCCTTTTGTGCTACCACACTTAGAAAATCCATGTTTTTCAGGTAATTTTTCAAATTTTTGTATTTTAAAATGCATGTAACTCTGTGTGACTGATATGGGCAAGATGAGTTCTGTGTGTGTTTAGGCCACGTTAAGCTTACCACAAAAAATTATACCCTTTTTGAGTTAATTATATTTGGCATAGAGGGCACCTACAATATGTGTCTTTTAACATATTACATTTTTTAATCACATTTTGGAATTTTTTATTTTCCCTCAGAAATACGTTGTTGGTATTTTGATTCATGGAGTGTTACTGGGTTGTAAAAATTTCACTGGACTGTGCAGAATAGTTCCTAAGTTATTAAGACCTGAAGTTGGGTCTGAAGATAGGTTGCCAGATGCCAGTTGCAATTTCCGGGTCACGCCACCTTCTTTCAAAATCCATAATTCTGGAACTAATTGGCAGGGGAACTTAAAATTTTGTACCCGAGTGTTCCACACTTGGTAGCATTCGTGTGCTACATTTCAGCCAAATATGAGACTATCAGCTGGAAAATTTTCTCAAGTTGGTTGAATTGACATCTAATGACCCAATAAATGGTGTTATGCCATTTACTGTACAGAATGGTATAAACTGTGATTTCTCAAAATTTTGAGAGAGTCCAATTGCAGAGAACCACTTAATAATTTTCTGAAAGATATTATTTGCAATTTCCTCAGCTGATTCTTGCTTGTTGGGTGTGGTTACTATACTTGTATCGTCAGCCAGAAGAACTAGCTTTGCATCTTCACGAATATAGAATGGCAAGTCATTTATATATATTAAGAACAATGAGAGAGCCAAGACTGAACCCTGTGGGACACCATTCTTGATACCTCCCCAGTTAGAGGACTCGGCTGGTTTTTGCAGACTATCTTCTGCATACTTCCATGAATTAAACAATTTGTGCACTATCCCACTCATACCACAATACTTAAGCTTATCTAGAAGAATTTCATTATTCACACAATCAAAAACCTTTGAGAGATCACAAAATATCCCAATGGATGATGTTCGGTTATTCTATGCATTTAATGTCTGACCATTTAAAGCATATATAGCATTTTCTGCTGAAAAACCTTTCTGAAAACCAAACTGACATTTTGTTAGTACTTCATTTATGTGATGCTACTATTGAATACATTACTTTTTCAAGAATTTTTGATAAAGCTATCAGATGTGAGATTCGGTAGCAGTTTTTAGATCAGATCTATCCCTTTTTTATACAATGTTTTAACACCAGCATACTTCAGTCTATCTGGAAAAATGCCCTGTTTCTGTGAAACACGTGTGTGGCTGAGAATCCTACTTATTTATTGGTAACAAGCTTTTAGTACGCTGTTGGAAATGTCATCAATTCCATGTGAGCTGCTACTTTTGAGTGAATTTACTTTCCTAATTTCAGTAGGAGAAATGGGTTTAATTACAATTTTTTTAAATTGTATAGGTACTGCCTCTTCCATATACTGCCTTGCATTTTCTAATGAATAGCTGGATCCTATTTTCTCTACAACACTTAAAAATGATTATTAAAAATGTTTTCTACTTCTTACTGCATCATGACTGATACAGGGATTAGTGATCACAAGGTCGTTGTAGCTAGGCTCAATACCATTTCTTCCAAATCCATCATAAACAAACGCAAAATAATTTTATTTAAAAAAGTGGATAAAGTGTCACTAGAAGCCTTCCTAAAAGACAATTTCCATTCCTTCCGAACTGACTATGCGAATGTAGACAAGATGTAGCTCAAATTCAAAGATATAGTAGCAACAGCAATTGAGATATTCATATCTCATAAATTGGTAAGAGATGGAACAGATCCCCCGTGGTACACAAAAAAGGTCCGAACGCTGTTGCAGAGGCAACGGAAAAAGCATGCGAAGTTCAGAAGAACACAAAATCCCGAAGATTGGCTAAAATTTACAGACGCGCGAAATTTGGCACGTACTTCGATGCGAGATGCCTTTAATAGGTTCCACAACGAAACATTGTCTCGAAATTTGGTAGAAAATCCGAAGAAATTCTGGTCGTATGTAAAGTACACAAGCGGCAAGATGCAGTCAATACCTTCGCTGCGCAGTGCCGATGGTACTGTTACCGACGACTGTGCCGCTAAAGCGGAGTTATTGAACGCAGTTTTCCGAAATTCCTTCACCAGGGAAGACTAATGGAATATTCCAGAATTTGAAACACGAACATCTGCTAGCATGAGTTTCTTAGAAGTAGATACCTTAGGGGTTGCGAAGCAACTCAAATCGCTTGATACGGGCAAGTCTTCAGGTCCAGATTGTATACCGATTAGGTTCCTTTCAGATTACGCTGATACTATAGCTCCCTACTTAGCACTCATATACAACCGCTCGCTCACCGATAGATCTGTACCTACAGATTGGAAAATTGCGCAGGTCGCACCAGTGTCCAAGAAGGGTAGTAGGAGTAATCCATTTAACTACAGACCTATATCATTGACGTCGGTTTGCAGTAGGGTTTTGGAGCATATACTGTATTCAAACATTATGAATCACCTCGAAGGGAACGATCTATTGACATGTAATCAGCATGGCTTCAGAAAACATCGCTCTTGTGCAACGCAGCTAGCTCTTTATTCGCACGAAGTAATGTCCGCTATCGACAGGGGATCTCAAGTTGATTCCGTATTTCTAGATTTCTGGAAAGCTTTTGACACCATTCCTCACAAGCGACTTCTAATCAACCTGCGGGGCAATGGGGTATCGTCTCAGTTGTGCGACTGGATTCGTGATTTCCTGTCAGGAAGGTCGCAGTTCGTAGTAATAGACGGCAAATCATCGAGTAAAACTGAAGTGATATCAGGTGTTCCCCAGGGAAGCGTCCTGGGACCTCTGCTGTCCCTGATCTATATAAATGACCTGGGTGACAATCTGAGCAGATGATGCTGTAATTTACCGTCTAGTAAGGTCATCCGAAGACCAGTAACAGTTGCAAAGCGATTTAGAAAAGATTGCTGTATGGTGTGTCTGGTGGCAGTTGACGCTAAATAACGAAAAGTGTGAGATGATCCACATGAGTTCCAAAAGAAATCCGTTGGAATTCGATTACTCGATAAATAGTACAATTCTCAAGGCTGTCAATTCAACTAACTACCTGGGTGTTAAAATTACGAACAACTTCAGTTGGAAGGACCACATAGATAATATTGACGGGAAGGCGAGCCAAAGGTTGCGTTTCATTGGCAGGACACTTAGAAGATGCAACAAGTCCACTAAAGAGACAGCTTACACTACACTCGTTCGTCCTCTGTTAGAATATTGCTGTGCGGTGTGGGATCCTTACCAGGTGGGATTGACGGAGGACATCGAAAGGGTGCAAAAAAGGGCAGCTCGTTTTGTATTATCACGTTATAGGGGAGAGAGTGTGGCAGATATGATACACGAGTTGGGATGGAAGTCATTACAGCATAGACGTTTTTCGTCGCGGCGAGACCTTTTTACGAAATTTCAGTCACCAACTTTCTCTTCCGAATGCGAAAATATTTTGTTGAGCCCAACCTACATAGGTAGGAATGATCATCATAATAAAATAAGAGAAATCAGAGCTTGAATAGAAAGGTTTAGGTGTTCGTTTTTCCCGCTCGCTGTTCGGGAGTGGAATAGTAGAGAGATAGTATGATTGTGGTTCGATGAACCCTCTGCCAAGCACTTAAATGTGAACTGCAGAGTAGTCATGTAGATGTAGATGACTGCTTGTTAAAAAACTTTTCATTGTGTTTGATAGAAATACGGTCTTCCTGTGCTCTTGGTTGCCCTTTGAACAATTCCAAATTGTTTTAATTTTATTATCAGTTGTGCTAATCTCAGACACAATGCACATACTTCTGGACTTCTTAATAACTTTTCTTATCACTGTGCAGTAGTTTTTATTATGTTTCCCTTTTTTGTGATCATTACTCCTCCTAGATGTAAGATACATTTCCCTTTTAGGTTTACAAGATATTTTTATCCCTTTAGTAAGCCATGGCTTTTTACTTTGTTTCCTACAATTATATTTCACTGTTTTCATAGGTAAACTGTTTTCAAATATACTCATAAAGGTATCATGACGTAAGTTAAATGTTAAATTAGCATTCTGTTCCCTGTACACCTCATCCCAGTCTAACTGTTGCAAACTCTCCCTAAAATTTTGAATTGTTAAATCGTTAACTGAATGCACTACTTTGGAGGACTGTTTTGCATTATTGTATGGAGCTGTATCTCATACTGTAACTAGCTGTGCATTATGATCAGACAGACCATTCTTAACAGGAAAAGTGGGAACCACGTACATTTATCATCTTTGAAATCTATATCAGTGCTCTTATTTGTGGTTCAAGTAAATTCCAAACATGACAAGAACTGCGAGGGACGTGATACACTGGAAGTGGTATTTCAAGAATTAGTAGGCACCATTTTGGTCCCAGGAGATATTAGGGAAATAGAAAACATTAATTCACAGAGCATTCCATTTAGATGGAAAAGCCTGTTACAAGTGGGATCTGGCAGATACTCCAAAGATTGCCCACTGACTTTTATACTTCAATAGCCATCTAAACAATTGATGCATTGCATACGTTTAGACTGAGGGTTTCTTATAATGGTTTGTCCCACACTCTGGATCTGGACAGTTATGACAATATTCTTTGCTCTCCCACACAATGTTTGAGCACTCAATTCACACACTGTGTTACGCAAGTATCACCCTGAAGGACATTGGCAGTTTGTGCATGTCGATTCATGGACTGGGATTGCATTACTGCTGGTTCCAGGCAACTTTTGCGGTTATGCCCCTACATGTGCTTTATGTTGTAAAGTGTGTGTCCTGCAAATCATGTCTCTTGCTCTTTTATGTAGAATTTGTCACTTACCACTATTATCAGCAATGACAGCTCGCAATAAATGGGACAAAAATTCATTAAATAACGCAGTATGGTCACATTTAATGCTCACATTGGCTACGACATTCACAGGAACACACTCAGATCACTACTGAACACTCATTGGCTATCAGAACACACAACACAGGTGTTCAGATCAAGCCTACAACTTGTATCAACATCGATCATGACTAACTATAGTTGAGTACTTCACAATACTTCTGTAAAGTACTCTACCAACAAATTTTGATTAGTGCTTATCTACACATACTGATAACTAGTACATGTATTGATGCATAAGTAAAAGAATCCTTCCCTGAAGAGGCTAAAAATGATGTTCTGCTGTCAACCTATCATGCCCATCAGTTGACAATGAATTATGTCAAGAGGTTATGGCACAGTATAATTTATGGTGATGGCCAACCCCACAGTTTAGGCTTGAATTTTTCTGTGTACCGCATGTTGCGAAAGGGAGAGACACTTCATTACTGAAAATATCATGGATGAGGAGAGCAGAATTATCAACTCTGATTGTTTTGTGCACCTTAATGACTGCATGACACAGTTTTGAAATTTTCATCAATTCATTTTCATCACTAGTTATGATCAATTTCAGCACTTATGGAACCCTGTGAGCTGCTTTGGCAACTGTTGAGCACCTTTCATTTGACCCTGCTTTTATTTTAAACACTACACTTTTGGAATAAAGTCTGAAGTCCAAAGCATAAGGAATAATTGCTTCATATAATCTTAATTATGTGTCAACATCATCAGTATCTCTGACTGTGATTCAGCAACTGACAATAACCTTTTTGTCAACTGATATTGTGTTTATGCATGTGGGTGTCATTCGTCTCATTCAGTTTCTTTACAGCACTCTTGCAAACTTGTAAACAGTTTGTGAAGTAGTAGTTATAGTAGTAGTTGTTGCTGTTGTTGTCTTCTTCAGTCAAAAGACTAGTTTGATGCAGTTCTACATGCTACTCCATGCTGTGCAAGCACAATCATCTCTGAATAACTGCTGCAACCTACACCCTTCTGAAGCTGATTACTGTATCCATCTCTTGGGCTCACTCTACAACATTTACCTCCCACACTTCCCTCCAATACTAAATTCATGGTTCCTTGATATCTCAGAATTTATCCTATCAACTGATCCCTTCTTTTGGTCAGGTTATGTCACAAATTTCATATTTCCCCAATTCTATTCAGTACCACCTCATTAGTTATGTGACCTCCCCCCTGTGATATTTAATATTCTTCTGCAGTACCACATTTCGAATGCTTATCTTCTCTTCTCTTTTTGTCTAAACTAATCATCATCGAGGTTTCACTTTCATACATGGCAAAACTTCTAAACACTTAGAACTATATTCAATGTTAACAAATTTCTCCTCCACAGAGATGCTTTTCTTTCCACTGCCAGTCCCCATTTTATATCTTCTCTAGTTCAGCCTTCATAAGTTATTTTGCTGTCAAATAGCAAAACTCTCCTACTACATTAAGTGTCTTGGTTCCCAGTCTAATTCCCTTCGCATCACCTGATTTAGTTTCACTACATTACATTTCCTGTTTTTGCTATTGATGATGTTCATCTTACAGCCTCCTTTCAAGACATTGCCCATTCCGTTCAACTGCTCTCAAGTCCTATGCTGTCTCTGACAGTATTACAATGTTATTGACAAACTTCTATTTCTTCCCCCCGGACTTAAATTCCTACTGCATTTTTTTTTCCATTACTGCTTGCTCAATATACAGATTGAATAATATCACTGCTTCCCTTTCATGCACCTTGACTCTTATTACTGCTGTCTGATTTCTGTACAAGCTATAAATAGCCTTTTGCTCCCTGAATTTTGTCCTGCTACCTTCAGATTTTCAAAGAGAGTGTTCCAGTACATATTGTCAAAAGCTTTCATTAAGTCTATAAATGCTATAAATGTAGGTTTGCCTTTCCTTAACCTATCTCCTCAGATAGGTCACAGTGTCAACACTGCCTTGCATGCTCCTAGATTTTTCCAGAATCCAAACTGTTCTTCCCCAGGGTAAGCTTCTACCAGTTTTTCCATTCTTCTGCAAAGAATTCATGTTAGTATCCTGCAACCATGGCCTATTAAACAGACAGTTCAGCAATTTTCACACCCTTCAGCAACTGCTTTATTTGGAATTGGAACTGTTACATTCTTTTTTGAACTCAGGAAGTACTTCACCTGTCTCATACATCTTGCACAACAGTTGAAATTTTGTCATGGCTGGCTCTCCAAAGGCTGTCAGTAGTTCTGACACAATATCGTCTCAGCGCCTTCTTTGAACTAAGACCTTTTACAGCTCTGACAAATTTTCTCAGAGTATCATATCTCCCATCTCATCTTCATCTATATCCACTTCAGTTTCTGTAATATTTCCTTCAAGTTCATCCCCCTTGTATAAACCCTCTATATACTCCTCCCACCTTTCAGCTTTCCCTTCTTAGCTCAGGACTGATTTCCATCTGAGCTCTTGACTAATACAACTACTTCTCTTTTCCCCCCAAGGCCTCTTTAATTGTTCTGTAGGCAGCATACAGCTTTCCTGTAATTGTGTAACATACTTCTGATCTTTACATTTGTCCTCTAGCCATTGATGTTCACTGATTTGCGCATCCTGTCAACCTCATTATCTAAATGTTTGTATTATTTTCAGTTAAATCCAATACCTCCTGTGTTATCCAAAGTTTCTACAAAGTCTTGACTTTTTACCTATTTGATCCTCTGCTGCCTTCACTACTTATCCAGGTTCCACCTCCTTAATTTACTAACTTTTAGCAATTCCCTCAGTTTGAATCTACAGTTCATAACCTATAAATTGTGGCCAGAGTCCAGATCTGACCATGGAAATGTGTTGCAATTTAAAATCTGGTTCCAAAATATCTTTCTTACCAATATATAATCAATCTGAAACTTTCTGGTGTCTTCAGGTCACTTCCAAATATACAATCTTCTTTCATGATTATTAAAATTGGTGTTAGTGATGATTAAATTCATGCTCTATGAAAAATTCTACCTGTGAACTACCTCTTTTATTCCTTTCTCCCAGCCCATATTCACCTACTATTTTTCCTTCTCCTCCTTTTCCTACTGTCAAATTCCAGCCCTCCAACACAATTAAGTTTTTGTCTCCTTTAACTACTGGAATCATTTATTTTATCTCATCGAACATTCCTTCAAACTATTCATCATCTGCTGAGCTAGTTGGCACATAACCCTGTACTACTGTAGTAGGTATGGGCTTTGTGCCAGTCTTGGTTAAGTTAATGTGTTCACTACATTTTGCACAGTAGCTTACCCACATTCGTATTTTATTATTCATTATTAAATCCGCTCCTGCATTATCATTATTTGACTCTGTATTTAAAATCCTGTATGCACCTGACCAGAAGGCCTGTTCCTCCTCTCACTGAACTTCATTAATTCCCACTGCATCTAACTTCAATCTATCCATTGGGAAAATAAATCATCAGAAGTCAGGTTGTCTTCCAGTTACAAAATGTGCACTTCATTCATCTATTCTTAGATCTTTCCTGTTCATTATTTATAGAAATGGTGACAAACCCACAGCTGCATCATGTGGCACAATGCTACATGCAGATGACAAAACACTCATAACATGTGATACCAACCTTGAGATGTGCAACACAGTTCGGTGATAGCTTCAGACAAACATACTACAGAAAAATGGCAGTAAGGCTAGATTTTATATTCAATCTGAATTCTTCCAGTCATGACAATAGAACCATTAAACCATTAGATTTTCAAACAGGCCAAATAATCAACCGGAACACCCATACAAGAAATTTATGTGGCAGGCTAGCCCATATAATCTCTTTGTCACACCATCTGAGGAGCTGTGTCATTAAGAAATCCTATTACACATAGCGAGATAGCTAAGCAAACTAGAAAATACCTTGGAAAATGTGAGAATAAAAATGGAAATGGTATAAGAAGCAAAAAACTATGCCCACTTGGTTAAGTACGGTATTGTCAACACCACAGCAATTTCTGTGAGTATACATAAACATAGGAGTTCCAGTTGCAAGTTTAAATTCTTGTTACCAGTATTTTACAAGCCATCTGTATCTGTTCAAATGGAAATCATCAATAAGTGGGTACAAATGCAAGCTAATGAAGTGTTACTTGTGTCAGAATAAAGAGACTGTTATGTCAACAGACCTTAGCAATTGTGTCAAGGAGTTAGTCACCATTTGTCCAGTGCAGGTGGTTAAAACTGACATGCAATCATGTAAATTTAGTTGTTCTTTGGAAACATGGAACTGCCAGTTTGTTAAAAAAATAAAAAAAATAAAAACCAGTATCAATGCTGCAATCACATGTTCAATTGATTATAGTCTACATTTTCACCAGAGAGAGTAACAACAAATTGCTAAAATAATAAGACATTTATGGAAATAACAAAATATATATAATTAGCAAATTTAACAAAGTGTGTTATAAGAGAAATAAAGTTTCTTCTTCCTGCTACAATACCAGGTACCACTGTAAGTACTGGTATGGAAACACAACCACTGGTATATTGACTGGAGAAACCTTTTAGCGTGTTACCAATGCAAAAGATAAGCTTCTTGAATAATACTTTAGACCCCACTTTAATACGGGCACTAAATGAAACAATCATTGCACAAACAAGGCAAATTTCCGTAGATCAAAAGTTACAGCATGTGCAAAAATATCGGGAGAAGCCTAAACAAAATATTGTTACAATGAGTGTATTAACCACTAGTGTTCTGACAATACTAGCTTTCATTTGTAAAGGCTACTTTTGTCTTAGAGATTAAATCGTGCAAAAGTAACAACTACCCAGGAAGTTCCTTTGGAATTCATTCTTACTAGTACAGGAACTTAAAATGCAAAAAGAAACAAGCTGGAAAAATAATGCTGAAACACGATAAGAGCAAAATGTTCAAAGTAGATGTAAATATGTAAGAGAGAAAAAGAGTATAATTCAGGATGAATTTTATGAAACTGGAGAGGAATGTTACATGACAAATTAGTAAGGAAACGCGAGAAATTTTCTAAGTTCGAAGAGCCAGTGTTAATCACACGGAAGTATCATCAACAGCCACCAGCTGGGAAGTGGAAACATTCCAACATGGTTACTTAGTCGGGAACACAGCAACCTCGACACTCGTGCATGCGACTGTGAGTGAGCTCAGCAGAAAACGGTTAGAAGATCACAGATTGAACTGCCTTGGTTAACCTCGTAAAATTGTGTAAGAGAGACTAGGTAGAATACATCACATAACAGGAGTCTGACAAAGCACTAAAGACATTGTAACAATTTGATTAAGCAAATGTAACAGGAGACTGCTGATAACTTGAGAACAGCAGAACTGATTCAGTCATAGTGAATGATGTCTTAGTGCAGGGCCTCTCTTCTATGGCACGAATACTCATCTCCACCTGCTTAGACCACTTGGTCAGTTAGGTCAATGGCATTAATGTTATTCAGACTCAGCACTGGTTATGGTATGGAAACAACTTGTGTGCGAGATTGTTGTAGTGCTGATCTTACACTGACTGCTTCATGAGAAGATCACTGATCCATAGCTGTGGACCATGAAATCTAGCATATATTTCTGAAGTCAGCACAACAGCCAGCAATGATGGGTACTCCAGGGGTCTATCCACATAGCTCCAGTCCAGGGCAGAAGATGCCCTAGAACTCCAGCATCACATGAGTCTAACAGTCTACAACACCAGTGGTACAGGTTCAGCACATCACGGCATCTGATGTGGAAGTTCACCTGAGGGGCAACATGGGCGGGTGACCTGTGAAGGATTGAGCAGTCCCAGAAATGGCGTGTGACTCAAACACAAATATCAAGGTCATCGCTATCTCCAAGCAGAGCTACTGACAGGGCATGCCTACCTCACTCATCAGTTGGCAGCAAACCATTGTATCAGGGTGTCACTGACCTTCACTCCGAGCATTTGCAGCATCCTTGGCTGTCGGGAGTCCGCTGTTAGATTCAGTGGATTGCTTTCCAAATTAAGTAGACACCAGCTGTCACAGAAGACACAGCAATGACTTGAGTTCTGAGTAATAAATGGAAGAATCTTAAATACAGTTTTATTGCATATAACGATGCCACACAGCTCTTTTGTCTGCCTCCTGACAAAACAAAACAGTTGGGTGTCTGGTGCAGTTGTAAGATCAGTTACTGCCACTACAATGGCAGGTTATCAAGATTTATGTGAGTTTGAATGTGGTGTTATAGTTGGAGCATGAGTGATGGGGCACAGTATCTCCGAGGTAGTGATGAAGTGGGGATTTTCACATAAGACCAGTTTACAAGTGTACTGTGAATATCAGGAATCCAATAAAACATCAAATCTCCGACATCGCTGTGGCCGGGAAAAGATCCTGCAAGAACAGGATGAATGACAACTGAAGAGAATCATTCAATGTGACAGGAGTGCAACCCTTCTGGAAATTGCTGCAGTTTTCAATGCTGGGTCTTCAACAAGTGTCAGCGCGAGAATCATTCAATGAAACGTCATCGATTTGGGCTTTTTGTGCCAAAGTCCCACTTTGTACCCTTGATGACTGTACGACACACTGACACATGATTGTTGATGGCTGGAAACACACTGCCTGGTCGGATGAGTCTTGTTTCAAATTTTATCGAGAGGATGGACATGTACGGGTATGGAGACAACCTCATGAATCCATGGACCGTACACGTCAGCAAGGGCTGTTCAAGCTGGTGGATGCTCTGTAATGATGTGGGGCGTGTGCAGCTGGAGTGATATGAGGCCCCTGATACATCTATATACGACTGACAGGTGACACATATGTAAGCATTCTGTCCAATCATTTGCATTCATTCATGTCCATTGTGCATTCCAACTTGGGCAATTCCAGCATGACAAGCAACATCCCACACACCCAGAATTACTACAGAGTGGCTCCAGGAACACTCTTGAGTTTAAACACTTCCACTGGCCAGAAAACTCCCCAGACATGAACATTATTGAGCATATCTAGGATGCCTTGCAACGTGCTGTTCAGAAGAAATCTCCACCTCTTCGTACTCTTACTGATTTATGTAGAGCCCTGCAGGATTCATGGTGTCAGTTCCCTCCAGCACTAATTCAGACATTAGTAGAGCCCATGTCACATCGTATTGCGGCACTTCTGCATGTCCACTGATGCCCTACACGATATTAGACAGGTGTACCATTTTTTTGGCACTTCAGTGTATATTAACATACCATGTTCCATCTGTTAAGTTACCATTTGACAAGCAGTGTAGGCGAATGGATGTTTCGTAAGTGCCTTGCAGAACAATATCACAAGCTTTAAGAATGATGTCAAACATGGTGCTCACCTTGTTAAAGTCAGTCATTTTGTAATAGAAAGAGAGCAAGCAGAGCTTCAAACAATAACTGATCTATGCCAACATCAGGAGATGGGGACACACAGCCTGAGTCAAGATCATCATAATGGAGGATAAAATGTACTCCATCTACTGCAAATTGATGTCGACATGGGCAAACTTTCTCTTTGTAGCTTATTTTCTGTAGGAGGCATAAGCAGGAGGTGAAGTGGAAGGAAGAGAAACCAACCAAGACAAAGAATATTACACAGTTTGCTGCAATGTGCAGCTACGGTCTAGGCCTTGTTTGTGTTGTTGACAACAAGAGATATGATCCAGTTCTAAAAAATCAACTTAGTAAAAAAACTGATTTTTGCTTTGCAACTTCTAGGTGGATGTTGCTTCGTAACATGTAACTACCAAGCTTCCAGTTTTCTGTTTGTGATCCATAGGCATCAAAAATGAAACATGTAAGACCCAAGTAATCAAAATTTAAATATCCCATTATATTTTGAAACAAGAATAAGTGCAAAGAAGACATGGGAAGAAACCAGCTGGATTGCATCAGGGGGAAAAATGAGAGACTGAAATTAGTTATTGGATGGTAAGACATACTCAGGAACAGATATAGATTCACATCACAATTTAGTAATAATGAAGAGTAGGCTGAAGTTGGTAAGTGTTGTCAGGCAGAATCAAATGTGCAATGAAGTGGAATACAGAAGAACAGTTACTGGTGAGTGATGATACAGGTAGTAGACACAACAAACGTTAACATCAAACAAGAGTAGGCAGTTCAGTAGAAGAAGAAATGACAACCTTAAAAGGGGCATTACAAAGTTGAGCACTTAAATGCAGGGACAGGCAAGACAACTACGAAGTAATCTTGATGAAACAAGAAATAATTCAATTGATCATTGAAAGAAAAAATTCAAAAATTTCCAAGAAAAGAAGGGTTTATACAACAATTCAAGTCACTTAGGAATGAAAGCAATAGAAACTGCAAAGAAAGTGAAGCTAAATGACTATCTGCCCCAAGTGGGAGTATCTGTTCGCTGACACATCCACAAAATCACAATGATAGCAAAGACAGATAAATGAGAGAACCATTGCACAATCAGATCAACTGATTACACATTCAGGTTAATAACAAGGATGAAGTTGAGAGATTATGTTGATAATGGTGGCAAAACTTAGAAAACTCAAGCAATAGTGGAAATAAAAGAAAGATTCAGGAGTGGGATTAAAATTCGGACTGAAAGGACATTAATTAAAGGATTCACAATGACCCATTTATTACCAGTGAATGTGAGGAAGAATTAAATGATCTGTCGAATGGAATTAAGATTCCAGTGACCTTAGTAACCCAAAGAAAGACACAAGTGGGACCAATGTACAAAAGTGGAAGTGAAATTTGCTTTAAACATTACAACAAAACTGGGGAATAATACACAGCAGACAAAAAGATCAATTCTTCTACCTTGGAAGCAAAATAAAATGACAGACAAAGGAAAGAAGATGAAAAGAGGATATACTTTTCCACATTTAACTGCATGAAGCTGCTCACAGTTGTTTCACTGCTATGACTTGTGGCATGCTAGCACAGGCAAAAGGAGCATTCCTTGTTAAACGAAGTCTATTGGCATAAAAACAGATCTCAATTTGAGGAAGAAATGTCTGAGAATACATATCTGGAGCAGAGATGATGTACTGTGGGAAAACCGGAAAAGAAGGGAACCAAAGTGCTGTAAATGTGTAATTACTTAACCCATTAGTGCATGGCTTTATATAATTGGTACATATGACAATACTGGGCTTTTACTTGATTTTTTGGACAACAAAATATTCTATAACTTTGTTATGCTTGTTTAAGAATTGTTGAACATATGTTGTTTCATTCATGAGTCAGTAGTCATTGGAAGCAGTCTAGTACTGGTAACAATTGACAATTGAATTTGAATATTTTTTTCTACAGCCTGAGTCACATCACACTGTAGATTAAGAGTAAGTAGCCTATAACTGTTAACATAACTTTTCATTTGAGTCAAAAAGTTATAACTAGTTCTTTAATAAAATAACAATCACATGTCTTTTATTTGAAATAAGCAAAATTACTTGTCATACAAGCACAAATGCAAATTTTCTGCATTATATAAAATTAACACTAAGCAATAATCAAAGCATTTTACAAATTTTTATGCATTATTCAGTTACGTCTACTGTGGTTTTAATTTTTCTTGGAGAACAGGCTTTTGGTGGCACTGGGAGTGTGACAGGAAATAATATCCCAGAAAATTAGCCCCTTCCAGAGAAGAAGGAAATACAGAAAGATGAAAGAGGTACTATTCATTATTCCACATAAAAAGGGAAGTGTTTGTTTCAATGTAAATGGCATGACAACTCCAGTGTTTTTGTAGCATCAAATGCAACTGGTATGAACCCATCAATTAATTTAAGATATTCTCAGTGCTCAAACAAATACACTAAAGATCCTCAGCTTTCCATCCTGACAGAATACAAGTACGTGGGTGGAACTGAACAAACAGATCAAAATATTAATCAGTACAGGAAAAATTTGGTAACAGGAAACAGCACTAGGATCTTTTCTATTGGTACACAATGCCTGGACACTCCAACACAAAAACTGCTCATGTAAATTTTTGAAGTTCTGCAGGTATGCTTGAGGAGGTATGCAAACCTCCCAAAGCATCTGGATGGGAGCAACTCTCAGGTACTGTAACAGGTGAGCTCCTATGTGATGAAATGAACCACAGGACTGTGAAAATACCGGAACTCAAAAGAAGAAAAGTAGTGTAATAAACTGAACAGTAAGATTTCAGCACATACCCAGTCCCAGAAATGTAATGTGAGACTGTGTGTTGAGTGTACTGCTATTTATCAATAATATGTTGCCTTTGTTTTCGATTCATAACTTGTACTTATGTTTAATCTGTTTCTTTCAGTAGAAACCTATTACATACATGCACGTTTTGCTCTCAGTAGTGCTTGCTGTCACATTTTGGCATTGTGTATTGTATTAAAACTAGAAAGGCAAAAACTGCTTTTCCACTGTAAATGCTTCTTTTGCAGCACAATAAGGTAAAAGTAACAAATGTGAAAAAATTAACAAAAATAAAATTGAGACACTATTGGATTAATGGTGCTGACAATTAAGTGGACTAACAAGATAAGAATGAGGAGTTTCTCTGCAGAATCTTTGTGGAAATGAATATGTGAATAACACTAATTGCAAGAAGGGGTAAGATGATACAGCAGATGATAAAACATCAGGGAATAATTTGAACTAGAAGGGACTGCAGAAATCAAAACTATTGAGAAGACAGAGACTGGAATATAGCCAACAAATAATTAATGGCACTGAGTGTAAGTGTTACTCTAACACAAAGGGGTTGGTATAGGAGAGGAAATACTGGCTGACTGCATCCAAGTGGTCAAAAGTGTGATTATTGATGAATTCTTCTCGGGTTATCAGCCGAGTGGTAGCGTCGGCTTGTCATAACATTTCAATGAGTTTCGTGGCCATCACCTTCGCCAGAAGATGATGGGTGCGAAACTCATTGAAACATTGTGACAAGAAGACACCACCACTTGGCTGATAACCCGAGAGGAATTCATCAGTGGAATACACCGAGAAAGACTGCAATCACAGTGTGATTACTGTTTTAATTTTAAAAATAAAAATTATTGTAAATCTTTGAAGTAATGTTGTTGCTAATGTTGATGTGGTTTGATGCAGCTCTCCACCTATCTATCCTGTGCAAATCCCTTCATCTCTGAATAACTACAACAACCTGCATCCATTTGAACCTGCTTACTATATTCAATGCCCATGCATCCCTCTACAATTTTTACCTCCCACACGCCCCTGCATTACCAAATTGGCTAATTCTTGGTACCTCAGGATGTGTCCTGACAACTGATTCCTTTTCTTAGTCAAGTTGCACCACAAATTTACTTCTCCACAAATTCAGATCAGCACTATAGCTATATTATTTACGAATCTAATACTTAGAATTTTTCTGTAGCACTGTATTTCAAAAGCATTTTCCTCTCGTTTGAATTGCTTATTGTCCACATTTCACTTCCAGAAAAGGGTACACCACATATAAATACCTTCAAAAAATACTTCCTGCCATTACATGTTAACAAATTCCTCTTTTTCAGAAATGCTTTTCTTGCTATTGCCAGTCTGCATTCAACATCAACTGCTACTTCAACCATCATCAGTTATTTTGCTGGCCAAGTAGCTACTTTTACTTCCTCATTTCCTAACCAATTCCCTCAGTATCACCCGATTTAATTCCGCAACATTCCATTGTCCTCACTTTACTTTTGTTGATGTTCTTATAATATCTTTACAAGACACTATCCATTCCTCTCTACCAAGCCCTTTGATGACTCTCACAAAATCACTGAGAAACCACAGGTTTTATTTCTTCTTTTTGAACTTTAATTCCCTCTCCCAATTCTGCTTGGTTTCTTTTCTTGCTTGCTCAATGTACAGACTGAATAACGCTCTTCTCAACTACTGTTTTCCTTTGACGGCCTTTAAGTCTTGGCTACCTTCAAAATTTCTAAGAGTTTAGTCCAGTCAACACTGTGAAGATATTTCTTTAAACCTCAAAGTGCTACACAATGTGATCAGAAATATATGACACCCACAAAAACATACATTTTTCGTATTAGGTGCATTGTGCTGCCACCTACTACCAGGTACTCCATATCAGCGACCTCTGTAGTCATTACACATTGTGAGAGAGCAGAATGGGGTGTTCCGCAGGACAAACGGACTTCGAACGTGGTCAGGTGATTGGGTGTCACTTGGGTCATACATCTGTACACTAGATTTCCACACTCCTAAACATCCCTAGGTCTACTGTTTCCGATGTGACAGTGAAGTGCAAACATGAAGGGACACGTACAGAACAAAAGTGTACACGCCGACCTCGTCTGTTGATTGACAGAGACCGCAACAGTTGAAGAGGATTGTAATGTGTAATAGGCATACATCTACACAGACCATCAAACAGGAATTCCAAATTACTTCAGGATCCACTTTAAGTACTACGACAGTTAGGCGGGAGATGAGAAAATTTAGATTTCATGGTCAAGTGGCTGCTCATAAGCCACAAATCACACGGTAAATGTCAAACAATGCCTCGCTTGGTGTGAGGAGTGTAAACATTGGACAATTTTCAGTGGAAAAACATTGTGTGGAGTGACGAATCACGGTAGACAATGTGGCGATCCGACGGCAGGGTGTGGGTATGGCGAATGCCCTATGAACGTCATCTGCCAACGTGTGTAGTGCCAACAGTAACATTCGGCCGCAGTGATGTTATGGTGTAGTGTGGTCATGTTTTTCATGGAGGGGCTTGCACTCCCTCGTTGTTTCGCGTGGCACTATCACAGCACAGGCCTAAATTGATGTTTTAAGCACCTTCTAGTTTCCCACTGTTGAAGAGCAATTTCGGGATGGTGATTACATCTTTCAACACAATCGAGCAACTGTTCATAATGCATGGTGTGTGGCGGAGTGGTTACACGACAATAACATCACTGTAATGGACTAACCTGCACAGAGTCCTGAACTGAATCCTACAGAACACCTTCAGAATGTTTTGGAACGCTGACTTTGTGCCAGGCCTCACCGATTGACATCGATACCTCTCCTCTGTACAGCACTCCGTGAAGAATGGGCTGCCATTCCCCAAGAAAGCTTCCAGCACCTGATTTAGCGCATGCCTGCTAGAGTGGAAGCTGTCGTCATGGCTAAGGGCAGGCCAACACCATACTGAATTCCAGTAATACCAACAGAGGGTGCCACACAAAGTTTGAAGTAATTTTCAGCCAGGTGTCCAGATATTTTTGATCACATAATGTATGTAGGTATGCCTCTCTTCAACCCATTTTCTAAGAGCCGAGATATAAGATCAGCACTGCTCCCTCACATTTTCCTGCATTTCTCTGGAGCTCAAACTAATCTACCAGTTTCTCAAGCCATTTCTATACAACCAGTTCTGATATTGCAGCAATGACTTATTAAACTGATTTATAGAATATAGAACGGTTTTGGTTTTATTATTTTTCTTAGTTGTATTAAACCAATGTTTCAGCACTATTCAGAACTCTGTCAGCACCTGCATTCTCTGGAATCACAATTATTACATTATATTTGAAATTTAACGGTATTTTGCCTAACATTATATTAAATACTAAATAGATTTTTTTTCATGGCTGGCTCTCTCAAAGACCTCAATAATTCTGAGAGCATGTCATCTACTCCAGACACCTCGTTTTGACAAATTTATGATGGTATATTTTCCATGCCAGCTTTCTTTACTTCCTCTTTCCTTTCCATTATAACCTGCAAGTTCATCTTCTTGTATAGAACTTCTATCATGTTTCTTCCACCTTTCAGTTTTCTCTTCTTTGCTCAGTACTGACTTGCCATCTAAGATCTTGATACACAGACAACTATTTCTCTTTTGTCCAAAAGTCTCTAATTTTCCTATGGACAGCATCTATTGTCCACCTAGTCATGCAGTTTCTACAGCCTTTCATTTGTCCTCTAATCATTCCTGCTTGGCCATTTCGAATTACCCATCAATCTCATCTCTATTCCCTTTCGCCTGCTTCATTCTTTGCATTTTGTATATTTTCTCCATTTGTCGATTAAATTCAGTATCTCCTGTGTTCACCAAGGATTTCTAGGAGGCTTTACCTTATTATCTAGGTGATCCTCGACTGGTTTCACATATTCATCTCTGAAAGCTACCCATTTGCTTTCTGTTGTACAGGGTGGTGCAAATAAAAGTGACCTAGAGAACAAGGGTCCAGAGTAAAAAGAGATACAGCACAGTAAAGGAAATACAGTACCAATCTAACTACAACAGATGTTGAAAGTGAACACCACTCATCTCTTGGCACTTTTGTGCCCTGGTCAGCAAGTTTATAAAGGTGGATTGAAGATGGACTGCTGGCATATTATCCAATGCAGTTCTTGAAGACTATGAGGGTTGTTGTGATACACCATAGACAGGAGGGCTCCCCAGACAAAGTTAACGCACACTGACCGATCGGGTGACCTGGGTGGCCAGCTAAGGTCACAACCTGATTGATCTCTGCTAACAGGCTGTGAGGCGTGAAGATTGTGTTAACATGTGCCAAGGTTCAGCCAGCTGCATGGACAGTTGTTCCAACCTGTTAGAAGTAAATGTAGGTCTTTCCCTCCTCCATTAACGCTGCTACAAATGGTTTCAAAATGTTAGCAATGTAAGGCACTGAAGTTAGCATCTGATGGAAGAAGATGGGACCAATAATATGGCATTTTGGGATGCTTCTTGATTGTTCATCAGATCCTGTCTGGCACCATTTTCGGACTAAGCATTACATGGCACTCTTAGCTGGCACTTTGAATTGCTCAGCAAACAAGTAACCACACCATTTCAACGACTTTGTTGTCATGTACCTTTCCACAATGAACATCCACTGCTATATTGTGAGTACCATAATCCCTTTTGCACCGCTACATTCACATTGGTACAGCCTGCCCTACACTCTGAACCAGTGTGTATCACATGACGGGCATATACGTGGTGTGCACGTAATGGGGTGGGGTTATATGCATAAATTCAGATCCAATTTTATCCCCTCATCCAACCCTGCTCTGTATTTTTTCCCATGGATCTACCATCTGTTGCTTGATGTTCCTTCTGAAGCTATTAACAACATCACGTTTCTCCAACTTGTCCAGAATCGATCTCCTTAATTTTCTACTTTTTGCTGTTTCTTCAGCTCTGCAGATCATAACCAATCTGTTATGGCCCGAGTCCACATCGTCCAACGCAAGTAGTTTTAAAGTTTAAAATCTGGTATCAAAATCTCTGTATTACTATTATATAATCAATGTAAAACCTTCCCGTGTTCCCAGCTCTCTTCCTTTTCCACCTATACAGCTTACTTACACTATTCTGAAGCCAAGTGTGTGTGATGATTTTTCTCCTTCTCTTCCTTTCCATTCTGCTGAATACCATTTACTGGATCTCAATTTAATTTTCATCATCCGTAACTATCTGTATAATTTATATTAAAAACAAAGATTCCAAGACTTACCAAGCGGTAAAGCGCCGGTAGACAGGCACAATAAAATAACACACAAACACAAAATTTCGAGCTTTCGCCACCGGCGGTTGCTTCGTCAGGAAAGAGGGAAGGAAAAGGAAAGATGAAAGGATGTGGGTTTTAAGGGAGAGGGTAAAGAGTCATTCCAACCCCAGGAGCGGAAAGACTTACCTTAGGCGGAAAAAAGGATAGGTATATACTCGCACACACACAAACACACATATCCATCCATACATATACAGACACAAGCAGATATATTTAAAGGCAAAAGGTTTGGGCAGAGATGTCAGTCGAGGCGGAAGTGCAGAGGCAAAGATGATGTTGAATGACAGGTGAGGTATGAGTGGCGGCAACTTGAAATTAGCGGAGATTGAGGCCTGGTGGATAACAAGAAGAGAGGATATATTGAAGGGCAAGTTCCCATCTCCGGAGTTCGGATAGGTTGGTGTTGGTGGGAAGTATCCAGATAACCCGGACGGTGTAACACTGTGCCAAGATGTGCTGGCCGTGCACCAAGGCATGTTTAGCCATAGGGTGATCCTCATTACCAACAAACACTGTCTGCCTGTGTCCATTCATGCGAATGGACAGTTTGTTGCTGGTCATTCCCACATAGAAAGCGTCACAGTGTAGGCAGGTCAGTTGGTAAATCACGTGGGTGCTTTCACACGTGGCTCTGCCTTTGATCGTGTACACCTTCCGGGTTACAGGACTGGAGTAGATGGTGGTGGGAGGGTGCATAGGACAGGTTTTACAGCGGGAGCAGTTGCAAGGGTAGGAGCCAGAGGGTAAGGAATGTGCTTTGGGGATTTCAGAGGGATGAACCAAGAGGTTACAAAGGTTAGGTGGACGGCGGAAAGACACTCTTGGTGGAGTGGGGAAGATTTCATGAAGGATGGATCTCATTTAGGGGCAGGATTTTAGGAAGTCGTATCCCTGCTGGAGAGCCTCATTCAGAGTCTGATCCAGTCCCGGGAAGTATCCTGTCACAAGTGGGGCACTTTTGGGGTTCTTCTGTGAGAGGTTCTGGGTTTGAGGGGATGAGGAAGTGGCTCTGGTTATTTGCTTCTGTACCAGGTCGAGAGGGTAGTTGCGGGATGCGAAAGCTGTTTTCAGGTTGTTGGTGTAATGGTTCGGGGATTCAGGACTGGAGCAGATTCGTTTGCCACGAAGGCCTAGGCTGTAGGGAAGGGACCGTTTGATATGGAATGGGTGGCAGCTGTCATAATGGAGGTACTGTTGCTTGTTGGTGGGTTTGATGTGGACGGATGTGTGAAGCTGGCCATTGGACAGATGGAGATCAACGTCAAGGGAAGTGGCATGGGATTTGGAGTAGGACCAGGTGAATCTGATGGAACCAAAGGAGTTGAGGTTGGAGAGGAAATTCTGGAGTTGTTCTTCACTGTGAGTCCAGATCATGAAGATGTCATCAATAAATCTGTACCAAACTTTGGGTTGTCAGGCTTGGGTAACCAAGAAGGCTTCCTCTAAGTGCCCCATAAATAGGTTGGCATACGAGGGGGCCGTCCTGGTATCCATGGCTGTTCCCTTTAATTGTTGGTATGTCTGGCCTTCAAAAGTGAAGAAGTTGTGGGTCAGGATGAAGCTGGCTAACGTGATGAGGAAAGAGATCCAATGGCCAGCTTCACACATCCGTCCACCAACAAGCAACAGTACCTCCATTATGACAGCTGCCACCCATTCCATATCAAATGGTCCCTTCCCTACAGTCTAGGCCTTCGTAGCAAATGAATCTGCTCCAGTCCTGAATCCCTGGACAATTACACCAACAACCTGAAAACAGCTTTCGCATCCCGCAACTACCCTCCTGACCTGGTACAGAAGCAAATAACCAGAGCCACTTCCTCATCCCCTCAAACCCAGAACCTCTCACAGAAGAACCCCAAAAGTGCCCCACTTGTGACAGGATACTTCCCGGGACTGGATCAGACTCTGAATGAGGCTCTCCAGCAGGGATACGACTTCCTAAAGTCCTGCCCCTACATGAGATCCATCCTTCATGAAATCCTCCCCACTCCACCAAGAGTGTCTTTCCGCCGTCCACCTAACCTTTGTAACCTCTTGGTTCATCCCTATGAAATCCCCAAACCACCTTTCCTACCCTCTGGCTCCTACCCTTGTAACCGCCGCCGGTGTAAAACCTGTCCTATGCACCCTCCCACCACCACCTACTCCAGTCCTGTAACCCGGAAGGTGTACATGATCAAAGGCAGAGCCACGTGTGAAAGCACCCACGTGATTTACCAACTGACCTGCCTACACTGTGACGCTTTCTATGTGGGAATGACCAGCAACAAACTGTCCATTCGCATGAATGGACACAGGCAGACAGTGTTTGTTGGTAATGAGGATCACCCTATGGCTAAACATGCCTTGGTGCACGGCCAGCACATCTTGGCACAGTGTTACACCGTCCGGGTTATCTGGATACTTCCCACCAACACCAACCTATCCGAACTCCGGAGATGGGAACTTGCCCTTCAATATATCCTCTCTTCTTGTTATCCACCAGGCCTCAATCTCCGCTAATTTCAAGTTGCCGCCACTCATACCTCACCTGTCATTCAACATCATCTTTGCCTCTGCACTTCCGCCTCGACTGACATCTCTGCCCAAACCTTTTGCCTTTAAATATATCTGCTTGTGTCTGTATATGTATGGATGGATATGTGTGTGTGTGTGTGTGCGAGTACATACCTATCCTTTTTTCCGCCTAAGGTAAGTCTTTCCGCTACCGGGATTGGAATGACTCCTTACCCTCTCCCTTAAAACCCACATCCTTTCATCTTTCCTTTTCCTTCCCTCTTTCCTGACGAAGCAACCGCCGGTGGCGAAAGCTCGAAATTTTGTGTTTGTGTGTTATTTTATTGTGCCTGTCTACCGGCGCTTTCCCGCTTGGTAAGTCTTGAAATCTTTGTTTTTAATATATTTTTCCCATGTGGAAGTTTCTTTCTATTTTATTTATATCTATATAATTTCATTTATCTCATCACAATTTCATTTATCTCATCACACGTTCTTTCAACCTCTTCATCATCTACAAAGCACTTTGGCATGCAAACTCGTGCTATAGTTCTTGGTGTTGGCTTTGTGCCTATCTTGGGTATGATAATGCATTCACTATGCCATACAGCTATATGTCAAAGTTTTATTTAATGAGCTTCACACAGTGCACACTGCTAAGAGCATACCGATTTTGGCAATAATCATGAGTGGAACTTCACACAATGCCACGAGAGCTGTGAATAAGAGATGCAAAGAACATACCATGGAAAAATGCCCATAGTAGAATTTGATTATCTAGTCCAAACAATCAAAAGATTTGATAACATCATAAAAACTGCAAATAGGAAACAATCTGTTCCTTAATCCCACCAGACCTGAGTTTGTGAAATCTTGTTTTCACAGCAGACAAGCATTTATGGAAGCCAAACTGTGCTGCTGTTAAAAGGGTATCATAAGAAAGGTGTTTCAGCATTATGATGCAAGCTACCTCCTCAAAAAACTGAAGATAAAACAGAGGGAGATTGATCGATAATTAAAGGTAATTTGCGTACAACCACTTTTATACATGGATATTACTACTAAATACTTCAGTCTTTCAGAGATTACACACTGACTCATTAACTGTTTACAACAGTAACTCTAGGGGAAAGGGGGTGAGGGTTAATTCCACACCAGCACCAGATTTTAGTACTTTGATCCAAGTACCACCATAAAAAGAAGAGCTACTGCTTTTCAGTAACCTAATGAAGGTGTGATAATTTTTACAGTTTATTTAGCAAAAGTGATATCATTATGTGGAGTATGTAATACCTGTATAATTTCTAACAATCCATTTTCTGTTCTCGTGTTATCGACTAATCTTGGGAAGAAATCAATGAACTAACAGTTAGTCTCCAATAAGCCCACCTGGCTATCTGCACGGTCTAACGTGCTGCTTCTCGAGCGGGAAGGCGTGCCGGTCCCCAGCACGAATCCGGCCGGTGGATTAGTGTCGACGACCAGTGTGCTGGGCAGCCTGTGGATGGTTTTTATGGCAATTTTCCATCTACCTTAGCGAATGCAGGCTGGTTCCCCTTATTCCGCCTCAGCTACACTGTCAGTGATTGCTGCACAAACACTGCTTCAACATCTACATCTACATTTATACTCCCCAAACCACCCAATGGTGTGTGGCGGAGGGCACTTTACGTGCCACTGACATTACCTCCCTTTCTTGTTCCAGTCGCATATGGTTCGCGGGAGGAACGACTGTCTGAAAGCCTCCGTGTGCACTCTAATCTCTCTAATTTTACATTCGTGATCTCCTCGGGAGGTATAAGTAGGGGGAAGCAATATATTCGATACCTCATCCAGAAACGCACCCTCTCTAAACCTGGCGAGCAAGCTACACCGCAACGCAGAGCGTCTCTCTTGCAGAGTCTGCCACTTGAGTTTGTTAAACATCTCCGTAACGCTATCACGGTTACCAAAAACCCTGTGACGAAACGTGCAGCTCTTCTTTGGATCTTCCCTATCTCCTAAGTCATACGCGTGCACCATGATTATTCTACCACGCAAACATTGCGGGTTGCACACATCTGGTATGAGACGTTCCCGGGGAGGGGGGTTGTCCATTGGATGCCGAACCGCACAATAACCCTGGGTTCGTGTGGGGCGGCAATGGGGTGGGTGGACTGCTGTGGCATGTTGTGGGGTTGTAGACCACTGAGGGCTATGGTGGGACGAAGCCTCTCCATCGTTTCTAGGTCCCCAGTTTAATACATACGTACATAGTCACCAATCATTCCACAGGACAGAAGGTGATTTTCTACAAAGGTATATATCTCTCTACATTGCAGTTAAACATTCAGAGAAAATTCCCATACTAAAAAAAAGAGTAGATTAGCATTAATTGTAATTGATAGTTAGTGTACTTCACACATATTCTCAGCAATGGCTGCTTCTGCCCGTTAATGCATAACTTTATCGTGTTCAAAGCCCCTAAAGGCTCTCTTTGATGAGGGGATCTACAGTGCACAATGTGTGTGTGTCTGACTGAAAGGGGCAAATATGTACCGTGCAAATGTTTTTCTTCCAGATTTAAATTAATCTTTATTACAGACAAGTAACATGGAGATGACATCTCTACTTTATGTAAATAGAAACAACTCAGTAAGCAACACCAGTTACCTTTACATAGGCCTAATTATTTCTTTAATATGAACACAATCTTTTTTTTTAATTCTCAAGCCTCGATAAACTAGTAAACAATTTACCAGAATTATTCCTTCCTTTCTAGCAAATTCTGTTCACACCTTGGATTTGACACTTTAATGCAGATGTACAAAAAACTGAAACAATTCTTGAAATAGTATTTCTAATTCTGCTTGGTACATCTTATACAGTTGTGGAGTTTTTAACTCTAAAAATGGAAGCATTGTATTGTTCTGTGTAGTTTAATGACTTCAAAATAGCCTACTGCAGCAGCATGACATACTTCAAATGTTATTTCTATTGTATTATAATGTCTTCCAAGTACTATGAGGACCTTAAATTACAGATGTTCCCATGTTTCTAAGTCTTGAATACAAGTACTATGGAAGTAACCAACATACACTCTTATGTGTACGTTATTTATCTCAATGAAGTCAACAAAAATAGCCAAGGGATTTCTGAAGGATAAAAGATGTTCTTTCTTTCCTCATATGTCTGTAATTAATGTAGTGGTGAGAGGAGGAGCATTAGATTGTGTTGACAATGGTACCTGACAAGGAAATATCTATGGCATTATTCTAGCTTCCAAATGGTGCTTGGTCAGATTATTCTGAGAAAATCTGCTATGTAACTGTAGGTGACCAGATGACACTGTGAAACCCCTTCTTCGCAAAAAAGGAATTCAGTGCTTTAACCATTAGAGCTTCTCACTTTGTACAATTTGTCTGTCTGTTATCTTGAAAGCTATCAGCTCATGCACTCTGCATATATGTAACTCTGCTTTTTCTTCTGCATGTATGTATTTTAATTTCCAAAAATACAGCTTCAGTATGTTGACATTGTGCTTTTCTAGATCTGGGATAAACCACCAATCATTTCTATGTCACTCGTAGGTTTCATTTTCTCTTATAACAAGGATTTTCTTTTAGAACTATGTAACATTCCAATGACTTGAATTATAGAGTTGGTAGCCCTGCGCCTGCTACACGGACGTCTGAGTCACAGCTCTTGTACAAGATAAGTAATTTAAGTAGTAATAAACTGTTTTTTAACACTTTAAACTAATTTATTACGTTAATTATAGTGCTCTGCAAGCATACCATTAAAGGTTTTTGTCTTACTCGCGTATTTTCACAGTAATCACGTAAAGTTCATTTTGTTTACATATCGCGGCCAGACCGAACTTTTGAGTTTTCAGATTAAACTTCATACCGCAATCTTAAGTGCATTTACTGATAGTTTAGTGTGCTAAATACGTTTGCTGCCCCTTTATATCTGTAGAGTATCGTCATCTCTTAAGTAATTTCCAGTAAAAAACTTCTGAACCACTGTTTACATAGTCGCGAGTAGGCCTAATTTTTCGTACACGTATTTTCATTGTTTTCCGGTAACTTAATTGTCTTTCTGTCACTAAAATAGATTTGTACCATGAGTGTAAAGTGCCTGACGTGCCGTAGGATCGTTAGCTCCGGGGTCTGGTGTGATGGATGTAGTAACTTTTTTCATTGGGGCGACTGTAGTGGCGTGGGAATTGGGAAAATGAGCGAGACTCATCAGTGGTTCTGTAGGCTATGCAGTAGAGATAGGAAGATTGTGGAACAGGAGGGGAAAATTGCTGCCCTTCAGGCTGAGTTAGATGAGGCTAGGCGAGAACTGGGCAGGTTAAGGGGGGAGAAGGGTAAACAGGGGTGGGAAGTGGCAACAGGCATGAGGAACAGGCCAAGAAATTCTTCTGACCGCTTTGTTATTAATGTACAAAATAGGTTTGACCTGTTGCCTCAGTCAGAAACTGATGAGCCTCTCACAGAAGTAGATGTACACAGGGCTCAACAAGCTTTCAGCAGCAAATTGATTAAGAATGTAGGGAAGTCTGCAAAGAGAAAGAAAGTCTTGTTGCTAGGTAGTTCGCATGCTAGGGGTGTGGGCCAACTTCTGCAGGATGAATTAGGGTTGGATTACCAGGTCACAAGTTTTTTCAAACCTAGTGCTGAACTTGGGCAGGTTACAGAGGATTTAGGTTCACTATGTAAAGGTTTTACTAAGGAAGACACCGTGGTTATTGTGGGTGGGCCGGGCAACAGTATTGACAGAGATCCGGGGTACAGCATAGAGTGTGACCTGGCAAAGATTGCATCGGCATCGAATCATACCAGTGTTGGGTTTGTGTCGGTTCTGGAGCGCCACGACCGACCTCATTTGACCTCTTCTGTCAGGAGAGTTAATTTGGAGTTGGAACGGCTACTTGGATCTGGTGCGGGGTCACACATTGGTGTGGTTCGTGTTGATTCACTCTGTAGGTGGGACTATACTAGACATGGCCTACACCTCAACAGGGAAGGGAAGGGTAAACTGGCTGGGCTGATAGCAGGAAATTTAAAGGGGGGAGGAACTACATCTCATGGTGGAAACTCTTTTTTAGTGTAAGATCAGTGTTCAGTGGGAAACTCAGCCATGCAAGTACTAAAGATGTCAAAAAAGTTCAAGATAGTTGCAAAAGTAAAATGAAAAATGTTAGTATATTTCATCAAAATATTGGGGGATTGAACAATAAAATTGATGAGCTTCTGCTTTGTTTAGAAGATATAGAAACTGAGAATGTAATAGATGTACTATGCCTGTCTGAGCATCACATTGTCACTGATATGCAAAAGGTTAGCATCAATGGGTACAAATTAGCTGCACATGTAAGTAGAGATAATATGATGAGAGGAGGAGTTGCCATATATGTCAAAAGCTTCCACAGTGCAAAAAATTTAGAAACTAAAAAATTTTGTGTAGAGCAACATATGGAAGCATGTGCCACTGAACTTAAACTAAAGGATGGCACTTTCATAATTGTAACAGTGTATAGGTCCCCCTCAGGGAATTTCCAGCTATTTCTGGAAAACTTGGATGCTTTGTTGTGCTATCTGTCAGACAGGGGGAAGCAAATTATCATTTGTGGGGATTTCAATGTTGATTCCCTGAAAGAGTGTAATAGGAAGAATGACCTTTTAGTATTACTCAGTTCTTTCAATTTGAGCTCCGTCATTGATTTTCCTACTCGGATAACAAAGAACAGCAGTACATTGATAGATAACTTTTTTATAGACCAAGATAAGTTTAAGGACATAAATGCTTATCCTGTTGAGAATGGTCTTTCAGATCATAGTGCACAGCTTGTTACAGTACATGACATAGCTCCATGCAGTATAATAAATCAGACTTTCAAAGCAGTGCGTTCAATTAACAATATAAATATTGCAAACTTTAGGGAAAGCCTACAGCAGCTAGACTGGGATGAAGTGTATAAGGAACCCGATGCAAACTTGAAATATAACTTATTTCACAATACATTTTTAAGGGTATTTGAAAATTGTTTTCCCAAGAAAATAGTTAAACATAATTCCAAGAAAACATATAAAAAACCTTGGCTAACTAAAGGAATAAGAATATCTTGCAACCGCAAAAGAGAACTGTATCTAACAGCAAGATGGAGTACTGACCCCGAAATTGTTCAATATTATAAAAACTATTGTGCGGTACTAAGAAAAGTTATTAAAAAGTCCAGAAGCATGTGTATCATGTCTGAGATCAGTAACTCTGATAATAAAATTAAAGCAATTTGGAATATTATTGAAAGGGAAACAGGGCAACCAAGAGCACAGGAAGACTTTAGTGCAATAAAATTGAATGACAAGTGCACTAACAAACAATCAGAAATTGAAAATATTTTGAATAATCATTTTTTAAATGTTGTGGAGAAAATAGGATCTAGATCTTCACTAGAAGAGGCAAGGCTATTAATAGAAGAGGCCATACCTGCACAGTTTGAAACAGCTGTAATTCCACCAACCTCTCCCTCTGAAATCAGTAAAATAATAAACTCACTGAAAAGTAAAAGCTCTTACGGAATTGATGGCATTTCCAGCAAAGTACTTAAAGCTTGTTCCCCACAGATAAGTAGAATTCTCAGCCACGTATGTAATAGCTCTTTGGAGCAGGGTGTTTTCCCTGATAGACTGAAATATGCCATTGTAAAACCATTGCATAAAAAGGGGGATATGTCGGATGTCAACAACTACCGCCCAATCTCTCTTCTGACAGCTCTATCAAAAATTTTTGAGAAAGTAATGTATTCAAGAGTAGCCTCCCATATTTGTAAAAATAAAGTACTAACAAAATGTCAGTTTGGTTTTCAGAAAGGCTTTTCAACAGAAAATGCTATATATGCTTTCACTGATCAAATATTAAATGCTCTGAATAACCGGACATCACCCATTGGTATTTTTTGTGATCTCTCAAAGGCCTTTGATTGTGTAAATCATGGAATTCTTTTAGATAAGCTAAATCATTATGGTTTGAGTGGGGCAGTGCACAAATGGTTTAATTCATACTTTTCTGGAAGAATGCAGAAAGTTGAAATAAGTGGTTCGTGTAATGTTAAAACAGCTGATTCCTCAAACTGGGGTGCTATCAAGCACGGGGTCCCACAGGGTTCGGTCTTAGGTCCTTTACTGTTCTTGATATACATTAATGACTTACCATTCCACATTGATGAAGATGCAAAGTTAGTTCTTTTTGCTGATGATACAAGTATAGTAATAACATCCAAAAACCAAGAACTAAGTGATGTAATTGTAAATGATGTTTTTCACAAAATTATTAAGTGGTTCTCAGCAAACGGACTCTCTTTAAATTTTGATAAAACACAGTATATACAGTTCCGTACAGTAAATGGCAAAACTCCAGTAATAAATATAGAATTTGAACAGAAGTCTGTAGCTAAGGTAGAATTTTCAAAATTTTTAGGTGTGTCCATTGATGAGAGGTTAAACTGGAAGCAACACATTGATGGTCTGCTGAAACGTCTGAGTTCAGCTACGTATGCTATTAGGGTTATTGCAAATTTTGGTGATAAGAATCTCAGTAAATTAGCTTACTATGCCTACTTTCATTCACTGCGTTCGTATGGCATCATATTCTGGGGTAATTCATCGTTGAGTAGAAAAGTATTCATTGCACAAAAACGTGTAATCAGAATAATTGCTGGAGCCCACTCACGGTCATCCTGCAGACATCTATTTAAGGATCTAGGGATCCTCACAGTAACCTCACAGTATATATATTCCCTTATGAAATTTGTTGATAATAATCCAACCCAATTCAAAAGTAATAGCAGTGTGCATACCTATAACACCAGGAGAAAGGATGATCTTCACTATGCAGGGTTAAATCTGACTTTGGCACAGAAAGGGGTAAATTATGCTGCCACAAAAGTCTTTGGGCACCTACCAAACAGCATCAAAAGCCTGACAGATAGCCAACTAACATTTAAAAATAAATTAAAAGAATTTCTAGATGACAACTCCTTCTACTCATTGGCTGAATTTTTAGATATAAAGTAAGTAAAAAAAAAAAAAAAAAACTTAATCATTAGTGTCATGCAATATTTTGTGTAATGTAATTTCTTGTCCAGACATCTTTTATTAACCTGACACGTTCCACATCATTACGAAGTGTCGTATTCATGATCTATGGAACAAGTATTAATCTAATCTAATCTAATCTAATCTAATTGTGTTTGTACACACAAAAAAAAGTGCTTTTGTAGACAACAGATTTTTTTGTGGCTAACATCTGGTTTTAACTGAATAAAAATATAATATACATGTGAACAGAAATATAAAACAGGTATGATGTTAAATTGAAAGCAGATTCTTTTTTATGTTAATGACAAAAGAGTGGCAATGACATGTCAATTACTAATTGTCAACTCTCAACCATTGAACTACTGGTACAACAGTGATATCTCCTCCCTCTTTACAATATGAATGAATATTCAGAAGCAATTGCAACAAAATTAAAAAAATTATCTAGCATTGGTATGCAAAATTTATGTTTACATTCTGCCTTTACACTTTTTTTATGTGGCTGAAGGTGCAGGAGAAACACACTTATTAATTTACTCTTCAGTGGCTTTCAGATAATCAATGTCTGGCATCAAATCTTTTTCTTCAATTTTGTCAGGCTACATACAAATAAAAGTGGAAATTGACATTTTTTCTAAAACTCTGGAATGACGACGTTTTGTAAACAATCCATTTAACCAAAAGTAAAGTTAGCTGTCACTTACGGGAAGAAGACTGTCAATTTCAAGTAACAGTAGGCCTAACCAGCAAACTTGGGACCCACTAGCTTGGTTACAGTCTCGCCTAACAAAATGGCTACAGATAATTACCATCTGTGGTATGGCCTGCAAATGTTAGCCTAATTCCAACGGTATTTAATGTTTGATATTTTTCTCATCACTTTTCCTGCCAAGTTCTGTTTGCTCTAATAATGTCAAAGTCAACTAATGTAAATTGAATTACAATGTTTCTGTTATGGGCTATTAACATATTGGGTCACCGTTACGTACTGCCCCCCCGCCCCAGTGAAATACTAATTTGTAGCACAGTCCGACATGTAGGATAGACTGGAAGCTGACTTTCGTCGACAGTTGGCGAATCCAACTAATGTGAAAGCTGTGGAATCTGGTTGTGGTAATAAATTGACCGTATCGAAGACCAATGGTTAGGTCAACGCCAAGTTGAAAAATGCAAGTGGGGGTCCAACACCTAACTTTCTTCACATTTTGTTTCCATCAAAGTACTTTTGGATATAATCATGCACAAGGCTTGCTGCTTCAGTGTCACTCACTCCATACAGAACGCAATACATATTTTTCAGTACAACCATTGTAGGAATATATATATATATATATTCCTAGGAAAGAGCAGCCGATGTTTCTGCTGAAGACGATGCTTCACAAGACCTACATGTACAATTAAAGGCGTTAATACCTCCACAACAATAATTAACGTCAGTTATTCGCTCATATTTCACTACCGGTACCAATCATATGAAATATGCGCAGCAGTTTATAAGTAATAATGGCAATACGTACGTGAGTCATAAACCTTGGAGAGACTACTGAAGGGAAACTACCACAAATTTCGGACACTCTGCTCAGAGTAACGTAGACAAAATAAAACTCTATTAATGGAGTACCAGTTCACCCCGCTTGGCGCCTTGGGTTAACAGTGTAGCACAGTGAGTCGATAGGGCACTCAAACAATGGCACGCAACAGAAGACGAAGTTTCCTGAGATCTAGTAATTTTTTGTTTAGTAAAAACAGTCAGCTCAGTACTTACAGACATCTGCGTTAATATATTAGGTAACTCATTACCAACATTTTATGAGGTACGATATAAAATATATTTACCATAAAATTTGGGAACATAATTAGGACAGAACAGACATTCGATAAACAAATGAACAACTGCCCATGTCAGAAGCTTTGAATTATCGCGCAATATTGATTATTTACCCTGAGTTGCTTATCTGATGATGGGTCTTACAGGTGAAATAAAAATAAAACCATGAGTTTTCTGATAAAATTAAAACTGAACTATGATACTGGGCTTCAACTAGAGTAGGTCAGTGTCGAAAATGCACCGATGACGTATTCTTTTAGTCTTAGGTTACATTTTCGGGCTGAACGCTATCTGCGTTACAGCACCAGTCAAGACGGAATTTAGTTCTTCACAGGCGTTCCGATAGGATGGTAGCAATCAATTATAAATATTTTTAGAGCATTGTTACCCTCCCAATAGATTCTGTTTACAGCTCCAATTATCACAGGGCAATTTTTCAAGCGTGACTGCACCGCAGATTCAGTCTGTTTAAAACAACTTTGTGCCGTAATGCAACAGAAAGAGGAGACAAACTCATTATCAGCTGTTAATGGATGTGTGGTAACACCAATCAACATTTAAAACAGTTTGCCAAAAATACCCTCTTTGCACCAGAAAACACTTAAAATTTTAAAAGATATGTATCTTCGAATTATAAGCAACGTAAAAATGTTAATCAAAATGATATTTGATACTTACGTCCTTTTATCACTACGGGTCACCATCAAACCAGAAGTTTTCTTTTCTGCAGAATATTCCTCATTTCCTGTACTTATGGTTTGAAAAAAGTTTGTATTTAGATAGAGCACTTGCACCTTTTCTATAAATTATCTGTTAGTCTCACAGCTAATTTTGTGATTCTTTCAGCGACAAACTTCTCCCATTTTAACTAGTTCCCGGTCTTCGTCTCTTGTCCTGTATTACAAGTACACACTTCGGACATGACGTAGTCAAATGGAGCCAAACAAAAATCAGACACTTAATCAACCTTGTTGTCAAGAAAACAAACACTGAACCTTAAATCCTCCTTTTCCAATTCCTTAACAAAAACCGAGGTTTTTCTTTGCGCAGTTTAGGGACTCAGGCATTGTCTCCAACGCCCATACGTGAATATGAGAGCATAC
Organism: Schistocerca gregaria; assembly: GCF_023897955.1. Taxonomy (NCBI): domain Eukaryota; kingdom Metazoa; phylum Arthropoda; class Insecta; order Orthoptera; family Acrididae; genus Schistocerca; species Schistocerca gregaria. The sequence goes on along the minus strand of NC_064921.1, from coordinate 511,945,782 downwards.
TGAATGTAAGACGGACGTATCTTGCGTCAGTAGTTTACAATGTCTTTCCACGTTCAAATGGAGTGTGATTAGTGAAACCTCATTGTCGTCCTAAGGTGCACACGCTGCACCGCAGACTTCCAGGCGCGGTACCAAGGTTCTTCGAGGAGGTGTGAGGGGTGGAAGGGGGATTGCGAGGATTATGGCTACTCAGTATGTCCCTCTCTCCTTACCCCCTCTCCCCTCCTCTCTCACCCATTCTTAAGGAGCCACGGATGTCCACGACTTCAGTAATAATTACAATAAAATATATAAAATGTTTTAATCATCATCATACTCCCCCTTTCAAGGCCTAAGCTGTTGCCTGTTCTAAATCCGTAAATAAAATCATTCCCATCGTTTCCGAAGTCTTCCAGTATCTCTTTCCCCATTAGGCTTGTGGTTTAGGATCTTCTGGGGAATTCTGTGGTCTAGCATCATCATGAAAAGTCGCCAACATTCACGATACTTTTTTAAATTTTTTCATCCATGTTTGAAATATAATTCTGCTCTAATATCTTCATTTCTAATCACGTTTCTTCGTATGTAGCCCTTCGTCTTCCTCAGGAGCCTCATCTCTCCGGTCTGACATTTTTTTCAACCCAGTTTTCGCTTTCACAGGAGAACACAGGACGAGTTGGCTGACGTTCATAAGCAGCTGGAAATCGCCCTGACTACTTTTAAACAACTGGCAGCTGCTGCGAATAGGTGTGTTGGAAGAGCTTCCGAGATTCGGGTACCTGTGATATCTTTACCAGAGGTACCTCAAGTACTATCCTCTCCTGTGGATCCTGTCTCCTCTGCAGAAAGCACAAGATCCATCATTATACTTGCACTTGACTGTGAGTGACGTGTCAATGGTAGATCTAGGCGTCCTGTGCAGAGTAGATAGGGGCCAGGGAGGACTCAGTATGTTGTGCCAATGCCCTTAACCAACAAGTTTGAGGTGCTGTCTTTCACTGAAATTGAAACTGAGCCATCTGTTTTGGGGAAACTTGTTTTTTACGGTGTCAAGAGGAGGCAAACACGAAAGGGTGGGGGACAGTTGAAATGTACCGTATGGCGAATGGTGGTACCCCTTAGGGAAGTGGCAACAAGAGACAGGAAAGGACAACAGTGCACTCAGTGTGTATGCCTGGGGGCCTCATTCAACATGTTGAAGACAGTATTGCAGCATTCACTGAGGGAACAGCGTACAACTGATTGCAGACTGTGGCGCACATTGGAGCAAATGATGCCTGTCGTCTGAGGTCCGAGGTCATACTTGGCTCATTCCAGCGACTGGCAGAGAAGGTTGACAAGACCAGTCCCGCGCATGGAGTTTAAACGAAGCTCTCAATTTGCAGCATTGTCCCCAGAACTGATCGTGGCCCTTTGATTCTGGGACAAATGGAACGACAAAACTAGATACTTCGAAGGCTCTGTGACAAGCTAGGCTCTGATTTCCTGGACTTGCGCCATAGGGTTGAGAACTGTAGGGTCCCCTTAAATGAGTGTGATGTGTACTACACATCAGAGGCTGCTACTCGGTGTGTGAAGTTCTCACAAGGGATTTTAGATTAGAGGACTCTCCATCCAGTTCAGATAACGATAGCTGTAGGAAACCCGGAAGTATAAGATCGAAAGAAATGCCTCGCACAAGTGAAAGTACTAAAATCGTAATGACAAATTGCCGAAGCTTTTGCAACAAAATGCCAGGGTTTGAAGCGCTCATGGAAAGCAGTGAAGTTCACACAACACCACGTGCAGAAAACTGATTGAAACCTGAAAGTGATAGCTGTGATATTTTTGGGGAAAATGTAATCGTATTTCGAAAGGAGGTGAAGTATTTGTCACAGTATACAAGAAGCTCAAATCCACTGAGATAGAAATTGAAACTGCATGTACTGCATGTGAGGTTGTTTGGGCAAGACTCAGTATCAAGGGTGGGTATAAGACAATAATTTGGTCCTTCTATTGCCCACCGGACTCATCTCCTGAGGTAACTGAAAATTTTAGAGAAAATCTCAGTTCACTTGAATGTAAGTTCCCCAGTCATACTGTTATCATTGGCTGAGACTTAATACATTCAACAATTAACTGGAAAAATTATAGTTTTGTTAGTGGTTGGCATGATAAGACATCCTGTGAAACAAATCGAAATGTCTTCTGTGACAACTACATAGAAAAGATAACTACGAATCCCACTCATGATAGAATGGCAACAAACAGACCTGATCTCTTTGAGGTGTCCACATTGAAACTGGTATCAGTGACCATGACACAGTCGTGGCAACAATTATTACCAAAGTACAAACGACAACTAAAACAAGCAGAAAGGTGTGTATCTTCAGTAAACTAGATAAAAAATAAGTAGTGTCATATCTCAATGAGGAACTTGAAACTTCCAGCATAGGGTGGGAGAATGTAGAGGAGCTGTGGCTCAAATTTAAAAGAACAGTTGGCCATGCACTGGATAGTTATGTACCCAATGGAACAGTTCATAATGGGAGGGAACCTCCATGGTATACAGTCACTGTAAAGAAACTTCTGAAGAAACAGGGATTAATGCAGAATAGGTGTAAAAAAACCTAGGGCTGTAGATAGAGAGATGTTGAATAAAACGCATTTGCCCGTCAAGAGAGCAATGCGTGATTCCTTCAATGACTACCATAGCAGACTATTCTCAAATGACGTTTCACAAAACCTAAAGACATTCTGGTCATATGTAAAGGCTGTTAGTGACATCAAAGCTAGTGTTCAATGCCTAGCGTATTGACGGTAGCAAAGCAAAGGCTGACATGTTTAACTACGTTTTCAAATGTTCTTTTACAAAGGAAAATCCAGGTGCATTGTTCCAACAAAATCTTCGTACCACAGAAAAGATGAATGAAATAAGTATTAGTGTCAGTGGTGTTGAGAAACAGCTGACATCGTTAAAATTGAGCGAAGCTCCAAGGCCCGTTGGAATCCCTGTAAGATTCTAAACTGAAGTTGTGGCTGAATTAGCTCCTCTTCCAACTATAAACTATCGTAGATCCCTCGAACAAAAAACCGTGCCCTGTTCTTGGGAAAAAAAACACGTCACGCCCGCCTACAAGAAGGGTAGTGGATGTTGTGGCGTAGCAATCACAGCACGCAACAGCAGGGAACACAACAGGCGTCGATAGGCCGACAACCCTGTCCAGAGATAGTGTATAGCCCAGCGATTGCCGCACCAAGAAGTCGCAGTGGTGGCGCCGTCAGAGAAATGGTATGCGCCGGCGCCACAGCAGGGCGGGCAGTTCCGTATTATCTTATGGGGTATCAACTGAAATTTATGACTGTATTGAGTATTGAGGACTGTTTGGTAGGAAGGACACAGCACGTGCATGGAGAGTCACTGTCGGACGTGGAAGTAGCTTCGGGTGTGCTCCAGAGAAGCGTGTTGGGACCCTTCCAGTCATGTTTTATATTATTTACAGTAAAATCAGGCTTTTTGCAGACGATGTAGTTAACTACAGTGAAGTTCTATTTGAAAGAAGCAGCATAAATATTCAGTCAAATCTCGATAAGATTTCAAAATAGTGCAAAGATTGGCAACTTGCTTTAAATGTTCAGAAACGTGAAATTCTGCTCTTCACAATATGAAAAAACGTAGTATCCTGTAACTATAGTAGCAATGATCCACTATTGGAAGCAGCCAACTTATATAAATATGTGGGTGTAACAGTTTGTATTGATATGAAATAGAATGATAACATAGGATCAGTCGTGGGTAAAGCAGGTGGAGACTTCGTTTTATTGGCAGAATACTGGGGAAGTGCAATCAGTCTACAAAGGAGTTTGCTTACAAATCAGTCGTGCGACTTGTTGCAGAATATTGTTCAAGAGTGTGGGATCTGTACCAAATGGGGCTAACAGGGGACATGGAACGCATACAGAGAAGGGCAGCACGAATGGTCACAGATTTGTTTGATCCGTGTAAGAGTGTCAAAGAGATAACGAAGGAACTGGAATACTCTTGAAAATAGTCGTGAAGTACCCGAAAAAGCTATTAGCAAATATTCGAGACCAGACTTTAAGCGATGATTCTAGGAACGTGCTACAAACCCCTATGTAATGCTCACATAAGGATCGCGAGGACGAGATTAAAATAATTATCGCACATGCAGAACCATTCAGGCAATCATTTTTCCCTCGCTCCATATGTGAATGGAACGGGAAGAAATCTTAATAACTGGTACGGTGGGAAGTACCCTCTACCATGCACCTCACGGTAGTTTGCTGAGTATACATGTAAATATAGATGTAGATGTCTGTGATTGAACAACATAATCTAAAACAGTTCTTCAGAAATAATAGTTTCTGAGATATACTTTCTGCGATTATTGATTATTTTTGAGTGTAGTTTGTAGCCAGTGATTAAAAGACTGGTGTTACCGTAGTTTTTACACTCATTTTCCGAAAAGAGAGATTATTACTGCTGTTTACCAACGGTTTGAGTTCTCGCAGCTCGTCCAGTATTCATTTATTAAATGTAAAAATCTTTTATCTTGTGGTAACTCTCCATATTCATAATTAGTTCCGCATTTATTCCGCCTGTTTCTGTTCTTCGTAACTTTTAAAGCCTCTTGTAGCATAAGCTTCATAGTAACTGGGTCTACTGTTTCATTGTACATGCCGGCCGCCGTGGTCTCGCGGTTCTAGGCGCGCAGTCCGGAACCGTGCGACTGCTACGGTCGCAGGTTCGAATCCTGCCTCGGGCATGGATGTGTGTGATGTCCTTAGGTTAGTTAGGTTTAAGTAGTTCTAAGTTCTAGGGGACTAATGACCACAGCAGTTGAGTCCCATAGTGCTCAGAGCCATTTTTTTTCATTGTACATACTTCCTCCAGTGCCATCTTCGGCCTTCTGTCTACTCCATAAGTCTGTATAATAATTTATCCATTGTTCATTAGATATAATGTTCAGTGAGGCAGTGTCTTTCTCTTCCTTGTTCAGGACTTTTATGGCTTTGTACGCGCATTGCTGTCTACCGTGCATCTCGTGTTCTAAGACTTATGAATGAGTCCCACGACTCTTTGTGCTTCTTCTGTTCAGCAACGTTCCTTTTTGTTTTGTATGTTTTCCAGTTACCTGATGTTTTTGTCTGTAGAAACTTCAAATAAGCTACTTGTTTTTCTTTAATGGCTTCTTTAATTTCTGTGTTCCAAATTCTGGGTCGTTTTTTTCCCATCCGTTTCCGCCTTTTACCAAGTGCTTCTTCTGAGGCTGCTTCGATGACGCAAGTTTTGATATTACTTCATTCTATACCGATGTCTTTAATGACTGGTAGAGAAGCAAGCTTTTCTTGGAGTCTGTACTGAAAGGTTTCCTAATGCTTTCTCCAGACGGGAGATTTACTTTGAACAACAGACGGCTATTTTTTTTTTGGAGTTTCTTTGTTTTCTTCCATGTTTATAATAGCCTTATCTTGATGCCTAAAAGAAAATGGTCGCTACCTATGCCGCTTCCTCTATAAACACATATATCCTGCATAAGGTTTTTCATTTTATCATAAATTAGTATGTAATCAGTCACAGACCTTAACGCCCGTGCACGGCAAGTAAAATTGTGAAAGTCTTTCTTTCTGTAAAATGTGTTCGTAATTTTAAAACTATTTAAAGAATGGTGTAGTTCTTATTCAGTACTATTAAGAATCTTTTCTCCAAACTGTGGGGTACGGAGGTTTCCAACTCTTGCATTAAAATGGTCTTGTTAATTTTGTACATTTTTTTCTGAAGATCATTGTAATAGGTACCAGTACCGCCCTTACTTCCCTCCTTCTGGAACGAATACACCGATAACTATTAGATGCCCTCTTGTAATATGAAATCGCAACGTCATTATTCTTTCATTTATGAAACTGTATTCACGAATTTTCCTCTCCACTTATCGTCGACTAAAATTGCTGCTCCAGCACTAGCTCATTTTCTTTGTAGGACAGCACTGTAAGCCATATTGTAGCCTGTTAAATCTTCTGTTCCTTATAGCTTTTTCTTAATTTCTGTTACTATTTCAACGCCTACTTTCCTCTCTTGGAGTACTCGATTTAAGTCGCCCTCTTTGCTGGTCAATTCTCGAACATTCCGCCTTACCAAAGACATATAAGCAGTAATGCCAAAATCCTTCATCCTTTAAGATTTTCCAGTTATCACCATTTGATCCAGTCCTGCATGCGAGGCCGACTATGAATCTGTCACCGTCTTATCGAATGCACCTTCAGTGCCGGCGGGAGGGTTTGAAGTCGAGAGCCGTGTCTGCGGTAGCGTACCTACTGACAGCGTCACACAAACCGAAATGGTCTCGACTGATGAGCCAGACAGTGTGTCCCACAACACAGGGTAGGACGGGCTCTAGAGGTGCAGTGAAGTCAGTTTTCGTAAAGGATATAACACCAGCAGAAAATCAGGTATACAATACTGCAGCGCCAGTGTTGTTCAGAAGTAAGGTGTAGTGTTTCTTCGGATGTGCATGCGTGTATGAAGGGACAGGCTCTATGGCTACTGCAGCCGTTATGAAATAAGTAAAATGTATTCGCAGTTGCGAATATGGACAACCATCAGCCGTATAATGGAATGACGACAGTGCCGGACAAGGACTCGAACCCGGATTTCCCTATTATCGCCTTACCACTAGGCTATCCGAGCAAGTCTCCCGACCATATGTCGTCAACCATGTGTCTAAAACCGGCACTCGTACGTTGATTATGGGTTGGCTCTGAACACTATGGGAATTAACATCTGGGGTCATCAGCCCCGTAGAACTTAGAACTACTTAAACCTAACTAACCTAAGGACATCATGCACAACCATGCCCGAGGCAGGATTCGAAGCTGCGACCTTAGCGGTCGCGCGGTTTTGGCCTGACGTTGATTATCTACATTCCCGTACAGGGGAGACATTTTAATGAAAGTCACTCGCTCGGAGTCGGCGGCTAAATACGGTGTTGCAGTGCCTGTGTTATTCAGAAATACGATGTCATGTTTCTTCGGACAGGCACAATGGTGACAATAGCCGTTATAAGATACGTGAAAGGTATGCGCAGTATCGAATACGAACAATCTTCAGCCCAAGATATTTGTAGCTGCTGCGCGTCTTCATCATCCTAGCTTAAAGCATGTTAATTGTATCCTCTCTTCTTGTATTATGGTCATGGATTGCTTCTTAGGTCATACTTATATAGTGCTTTTCTTAACAAAGACAAGGCAGTTATAGATGTAAAGGCTAGGTGCTGTCATTATACGAGGGTAATCCCAAAAGTAAGGTCTCCTATTTTTTGATAAGTACAGAACTCGGTTTGTGTGGCAGTTGGTCACACTGTTATGAAGACTGCTTCACGACCGCTACGGTCGCAGGTTCGAGTCCTGCCTCGGGCATGGATGTGTGTGATGTCCTTAGGTTAGTTCTAGGGGACTGATCCCCTCAAACGTTGAGTCCCATAGTGCTCAGAGCCATTTGAACCATTTTTGAACTGCTTCACACACTGTGTGTAAACATGCGCACGCCGCGCTGAGGCGCTCAGTCTTGGCTTGACAGCCGTTGAGAATGGAGTTCCCGTTGGATGTTACCGCCAAATGCGAATTGCGCGCAGTTATTAGATTTTTGAACGCAAAGTGCACTACTCCGATTGAAATCCATCGTCAATTGACGGAAGTGTATGGTGAGTCGTGCTTGGACGTCAAATTCAATTCAGAACCGGAGAAGAGGAATGTTGAGGAAGGGCATACACATTCTCCATGACAACGCTCGCCCACACATCGCTTGCCAAACCGTTTCTCTCCTGTAACAGTTAAAGTGGAACATAATCACCCACCTACCCTTTAGTTCTGACTTGGCGCCCAGTGACTATCACCTGTTCCCTAGGTTAAAAGACATTTGGCCGGAATGTGATTCAGCTCCGACGACCAAGTGAAAGAAGAGGTTCATAACTTTCTGAACAGCATGGCGGCGAGCTGGTATGACATGGGCATACAAAAAGTGCCACAGAGTCTACAAAAGTACACCGACAGAAATGGTGATTGTGTCGAAACATAGCTAAATGTTCAAGCTGTAAACTGATGTCAACCACTGTAGAAATAAACAGGTCTATGTACTTATAAAAAAATATGAGACATTACTTTTGGGATTACCCTCGTAGAAAGCACTTTCACGCACTCTCTATATGATTCACGTGTGCTGAATCCCACAATACAACCCAAAGCTTTCCGATGTTGCAGTGTCCGTGTTGTTAAGAAAAACGATGAAGGAACATTGCATCGTATCCCTAAACACAAACACTGCAATAGTATATCTATCGCCGACACCTGCAAGCGACTTCCAATTAAAATGTCTTCCCCGTACTGGACTATATACAGGGTGTTACAAAAAAGTACGGCCAAACTTTCAGGAAACTTTCCTCACACACAAATAAAGAAAAGATGTTATGTGGTCATGTGTCCGGAAACGCTTAATTTCCATGTTAGAGCTAATTTTAGTTTCGTCAGTATGTACTGTACTTCCTCGATTCACCGCCAGTTCGCCCAATTGAAGGAAGGTAATGTTGAACATGTGCCTTTACAAGTACGACACAACATGTGGTTCATGCATGATGGAGCTCCTGGACATTTCAGTCAAAGTGTTCGTACTCTTCTCAACAACAGATTCGGTGACCGATGGATTGGTAGAGGCGGACCAATTCCATAGCCCCCACGCTCTCCTGACCTCAACCCTTTTGACTTTCATTTATGGGGGCATTTGAAAGCTCTTGTCTACTCAACCCCGGTACCAAATGTAGAAACTCTTCGTCCTTGTATTGTGGACGGCTGTGATACAATATGCCATTCTCCATGGCTGCATCAGCGCATCAGGGATTCCATGCGACGGAGGGTGGATGCATGTATCCTCGCTAACGGAGGACGTTTTGAACATTTCCTGTAACAAAGTGTTTGAAGTCACGCTGGTACGTTCTGTTGTGTGTTTCCATTCCATGATTAATGCGATTTGAAGAGAAGTAATAAAATGAGCTCTAACACGGAAAGTAAGCGTTTCCGGACACATGTCCACATAACATTTTTCTTTATTTGTGTGTGAGGAATGTTTCCTGAAAGTTTGGCCGTACCTTTTTGTAACACCCTGTATAATGGATGTACGATTGCAGGTAGTAGACATATGGTCGACGACATATGGAAGTTTGACTGCAGCTGTGGGATTGTGCTCGAATAGCGCAGTTGTAAAAAGCCGGTCTAGTGGCTTACGCTTGTTTACTCCTCGCGAGCGCGAGTCGCTTACTACAAGTTCAGTGAAATAACATGGCGAACTCCTATAGGAAGAACACTATCAAGATTATGTTCCAAGAAGAATATACAAGACCTCTAGCATATGAACAAGAAAACGTCTAGATTCACAGGACATCATTGGCATTCACTTTCGATCACAGCCGTTGCAGTCACTGTTAAGATAATTAACGAAGAAGCGTACAAGAAAGTGGTTACCGGCACTCAGACGGACATGTTGGCGTTGTTACCGCTGAACATGCAGGCCTAGGCATGAGAACCCTCCGGGTATTCGAGCTATCTTTTGAGGTACCCACCGCTCTTAAGCCGTACGGGGCTGTCAGCCACGTGGCTGAGAAGTGACAGACTTTCACAACGTATGCTGTACCCAACGGAGTAAGACAGGTCAAAATCGAACTCAAGAAGCATACTTAAACTATGCCGGTTGTTGTGCAATTATCATGTACGATGGACAACCGCGCACATGGTCAGGATGTGGACAGGAGGGTCACGTTCACCCTGATTGTGTGCAGCTGCTGATCACCCAGATTCCTTCAGGAGAAGCGGTACAAATGTGTTTTCTTATAGGACAACTATCCAAGGAGTTCCATCCAATAATATCTAAACAGCAGACTCTGTACACAATTTATTAAATTGCCAATACTAAACTCTTTTAAATAACAACAAACTCATATAACTTACAAAACTTAACAAATGGTTAAAGAGTGAGCTTTAAAAACAATAACGGCGGTTTGCCACCATAAAATCAAGAACCTTTTACAACAGTGCTTTTAGAGTTTACCCAAAAGACAAAATCCAATAATAAGTTAACTTGGCGTTACAATTTAAAATTATTTATATAAAAAACTTTGAGAAAGATAATGGCGCTTGACACCATAAAATGAAAGAAGCGTAACATACAAACAATAAATATAATAACAAAGTAATAATTCGTACAACCAAAGGGCGAGGGCAACTCGAACGCAATCACAGACGAGCGAGCTCTCAACACTTCGGAGCCTTCCCACAAGAAACGGTCCCCGAAATAACCGCTGAGAGCTCCCCGACATGCCTCCCACAACTGCCCATCACTTACGCTCCTTGGTTATGTTCTGTAACACACGACATATAATATCAACACAAGATAAAATTCAAAAATACAGTATAATATCCCGACAGCACATGATAACCACGGCGCCGTTAACTCGGGTGCTCTTAATAATTGCCGGAATCCAACACACAAATCTCAAACAATTCTCGCTTCTTAAAACGAAACAATAAAAGCCAAGCGCATATTAATAGTCAAACCACAGTCTTAGAAGTGCCTTAACGACACCGAACGCGACTATTCCACCAAATTAATAACAACACAGTAAAAAAAAAGAATACAGAGCATACCACTAAATGCTGTTACACAACCAAATTGACGAGATCGTGATGTTCAGGTCCCAGAAGACCACATATACCAAGCAGCAGTACTTCACTATGTATATACTGTACAAAACAGCCCTTCTTAGGCAGACTTTATTGACACATCGAATGCAAATGTACCAACATAAACGCAACTCCGGGCAGGACTCCAGTTGAGCAAATAAATTAGTACCAACAAATATCGTAACGAGCCACACACACAGCAAAAAGTTCCAACAACACCGTCCCACATCAGAAAAGTTGAGAAACCGCTGCTGGAGCTTCCAGGGGAAAATCTGAAGAGCCAAACGAGTCCACACCCTAACCTGGCAGACGACTCCAAAATTCAGCAACTAGCTGTCTCCGGGCCAGAGTATCACAGGACCCCACCGGACCCCCACATCAGACAGGCAGGAAGAACAAGCACGCCGACTCCAATTAATCACCACCGCATGGCCAGCACAGCGGCGAGTCGCCTCCGCCCCAGACCACTCTGCTCATATTGCGAGGCACAACAACCTTAGCGCTAGTCACTAGCAGGTCAGGCAGAGCGAACTTCACGTTCCGTGCAATACCCGGAAAACCACTACCCTCTCGCCGGCTACCGCACACACACGCCAGCGACCTCATAGCAAATCGCCACCGGAGCGCCACCCGCGCCAGGACAGCGAACTACAATCGATTACAGTGCGCATTCTGAACAAGATCACAGGATAGCGGCGCGCCGTATCACGTTCCTCCTTCGATTCTACCAATTACTTGTGCACAAGTCTGGCGTCTGGCGCAGAAGTGGAGCCATCTACGACGTCTGGCGGTAGGGTTCGGGATAGATTACCACCCGCAGATAGACGGACACATTATTTATGAGGCACGTACCACCCCGTCGCTGCAGAAGGTGTCGCCGGATAAAGCGGAACAGCAACAGCCACCGCACAACGAACGGATGGATGCTGATCTACGAGTCGTGCCAACCCAAGCTTTCCTCTCGGAAGGCTCAGGGAAGTCGGATCTACACTCACACTCTGACACGGAGACGCACGTCCGGAAGAAGCGTACGCCCCTCAGGCACAAGTAACTCCGACGGACCCCTTCTGACGACTGTCTCTTACGGACAGACTCACACGATCGTACTGATTTCGACAGTGTCGTGGACGCTCCTGCTACGGAGGCGTCGACCGACACTGCTCTCTCTTTAGGAACTGAACCGATGGATTATTCTGCTCCTGGACACCCGTCCGGAAATGGAGTGAGTGATGGAACACCTTCGTAGCAGCGAGGAACGACGACAAGGACCTCTATGGTAGCCGGTGTATCACACCGACAGCCTCTCTCCAGTGACCCGTGGGTGGACGCCGTAGAAGACGACTCTTTGGCGGGCACATCACTTGCAGGAGAGGGGCAGTTACACAATCCTCCCCATCTCCTGCGGACTGCATAGGGTGGCGTTGGGGTGACTAAACTCGTCGCCACTGCGTACACCGATGAATGCCGCTGCCTTCGAGGGAGCGCGAAGCTGCCATTGCTACGCGGCATACTTTATGCGGCCGACATTGACGTGGCCTTAGTGCCTGAGGTGTACGTTCTTGGCTTCCTGGACGTCTACGGATACACGACGTGCGCATCACACGTGTGGATACGGGCAATGACGTCGCAATACTTCTTAAAGCAGGTTTAATAGCCACCGATATAAGATACCTACCGAATGCCAGGGGAACGGCGCTTACAGTCCAAGGGATGCACCTCGTCAATGTTTACGCACTGTCCGGTACCATCAAAAGGCATGAACGTCCACTATTCTTCACTGAGGAATTAACACAATTATGCCAAGGCAGGTTAGATGATATGGTGATTGCGGGCGATTTCAATTGTACACCCTTGGCCAAGGACCAAATTCCTCAGCATTCACCATGTCCAGCACGCGGCGCTGTCATTCGCCAGCTCGGTTTGGTAGACACTTGGGACATTATCTAAGCTGATGGACAGGGTTTCACCCATTTTACGGAACATTTGTCTAGCAGAACTGATAGAATATATACCTTTCGTACTCTCAGGGATGCGGTCAAAGATCTACTTACATCTGTACAATCACGCTTCGAGGCCAACAAGTACCGCACAGCGCAGCCCGTGGAGGTCTAACAGTGCTCACCTGACCTCACTGGAATGTCAATCGGCAGTGGTTGACAAGTGGTGACTGTGGCTACGACGTCGAGGAGTGTATACGTCTGCTTTACAGTGGTGGCAGAACTGTGCCAAGCCGAACCTTCGACGCACCTTGAAGGCGTTTAGTAAGAAAGCTGCGACATGGAGGCGCAGCACTATAGAGTTCTATTACGTCATCCTCAGGAAGTGTCCGGTTATGTCCCCATCACCGGACTGCCAGATGATTATCAGCCGAGGAACAACGAAGATTGTGAAGTTGACAGGTCAACATCTAGAACAGACCATCATTCGTACACCTCAAACTGTCGGAATTGCCAACGAACGGCCCACCATGTACCTTATAGCCATGAAAAGAAAGCGTAGACACAGGATCCTTTAGGTGATGCCAGAAGATGGCAATCCGTCACGCCACGCAAAGAGACGTAAGCAGTGCATATTTTGCTCATTATTTACCTGTACACAGAGAAGAGATCTGATCCAGAGATCATTATTGCTGTCGCTGGTTCGACAGACATACGCCACGGCTACTCTGGAACTCCAACTGGAATTGCTAGAAGCGAATTGAAAAAGAAGTGTTGGATGCCGTAGGAAAATGGACACCCAGTAAGTCACCAGGACCGGATGGGTTACCCTTGGAATTTTATAGCACGTTCCAGAGGCTATTGGTGCCCTGCTGGACTATTATACGCAAGAGCTCACGACACCAGAGCTACAACTTTTGGCTTCCTTGTGGAAGGTATCATAAGCCCAATCCATATACGTCGTGGAGGATCACGTGTTACGGACTACCGACCGTTAACTCCGTTGAACTGCGATATGAAAATCTTCACAACTCCACTGCCAGCTCGAATTCGGCATACGACGTCTCGTGCCCTATCAATGGATCAGGCATCAATGTGTGGGACGCATAATATCCAAGCCGCTCTGTGCCGCTACAGGGTACTGATTGCCCTCGCTAAGATGCGTCGTGTACCGGGAGCGCTGGCTACGTTACACTTCAGTCAAGCATTTGATCGCGTCAGTCACATGTACGTAACTGTTGTTATTCAGAACTTGTATTACCTAGTCGCTTTCGTCGCGGTGGTGCTCCGTCTCCAACGTGAAGCGGCATCGAAAGTGCTTGTCAACGGTTGACTGTCCAACACCTTGCACATTTGCCACTCTGTTAGTCAGGGATGCCTATTATCGACAATACTATACGGTTTAGCATTAGAACTTTTGTTGTGCGGTCTGCGACAATGCCTCACGGGTTTGTCTGTTGGTGGCTTTGTTTTTAGGTGCACCGGTATGAAGATGATCTGATGTGAACTATTCGTGACTAATATGTTGTACGCAGAGCCTTGGATTGGTTGGATCGTCTCCGTGCTTTGGACCTTCATCAGACGGACCGAATTTATTAATGTCTATCAGGCATCACGAATTCCGCTTGTAGGGCAAACACTAACGATGCCTAAACACATAGCTCGGAGCACCTGGCGGCATTCGGTTCATTTGTCAGCGCTGGAAAGATGAACTATGTGATCAAAAGTATCCGAACACCTGGCTGAAAATGACTTTTAGGTTCGTAGTGCCCTCAATCGGTAATTCTGGAAATCAACACGGTGTTGGGCCACCCTTAGTCTTGATGACATCTTCCACTCTCGCAGGCTTACGTTCAGTCAGGTGCTAGGAGGTTTCTTGGGGAATAGTAGACCATTATTCACAGAGTGCTGCACTGAGAAGAGGTATCGATGTCGATCGGTGAGGCCTGGCACGAAGTCGGCGTTAAAAAACATCAACATCGTGTTCTATAGCTTTCAGGTCAGGACTCTGTGTTGACTAGTTCGTTACAGGGATGTTATTGTCGTGTAACAACTCCGTCACAGGCCGCGTGCATTATGAACAGGTGCTCGACTGTGTTGAAAGAAGCAATCGCCATCCCCGAATTGCACTTCAACAGTGGGAAGAAAGAAGGTGCTTAAAACATTACTGTAGGCCTGTGCTGTGACAGTGCCCGCAAAACGTCAAGGAGTGCAAGCCCTCTCCATGAAAAACACGACCACACCATAACACCACCGCCTCCGAATTTTACTGTTCGTACTACACACGCTGGCAGATGACGTTCACCGGCCATTCGCCACACCCGCACCCTGCCATCGGATCGCCACATTGTGTACTGTGATTCATCACTCCATACAACATTTTTCCACTGTTCAATCGTCCAGTTTTTACGCTCCTTACACCAAGCGAGTCGTCTTTTGGCATTTACCAGCGTGATGTGTGGCTTATAATCAGCCACTCGACCATGAAATCAAAGTTTTCCCACCTCCCGCGTAACTTTCATAGTACCTGGAGTGAATCCTGAAGCAGTCTGGAATTCCTGTTTCATGGACTGTATAGATGTCTGCCTATTAGACATTACGACCCTCTTCAACTGTCGGCGGCCTCTGTCAGTTAACAGACGAGGTCGGCCTGTACGCTTTTGTGCTGTACGTGTCCCTTCACGTTTCCACTTCACTATTACATCAGGAACAGTGGACCTAGGGATGTTTAAGAGTGTGGGAATCTCGCGTACGTTCCTGTGACGCAAGTGACACCCAATCACCTGATCACGCTCGAAGTTCTGCAGAGCGCCGCATTCTGCTCTCTCACGATGTCTAATGGCAATAGGTGGCAGCACAATGCAGCTAATATTAAAATCGTATGTTTTGGTGGGGTGCCCGGATACTTTTAATCACACAGTGTATTTATAGTTCGGTACGACTCCCTCACTCTTCATAAAGAAGGCGACGGTTTTGTCAGTGTTAATGATCGAGCAGTGTCTCTATACTTTAGTATGCACCTCCAGCTTTGGCGGCGATTCCCGACCAGCCTCACGGGAATACTGATGGAACCTCTGGCACAATCTTCCCTTGAACGTCCGGTGGCGCGTACTGAGATAACGGTGCCATTTCGTTACTTTGGGAGGTTTTATCTGGAATATAGCTACCTAAGGGAAGTTCCCGTCTCTCGCTTACCAACGGCCAGTAAGACATATCGCACACTAGGATCCATCTTGCATATTCGCCTTTATGTGTGAACTGCAGGGTCCAGGGGACGAACGCCGGCTACACTGTAGGCCGGCTGAAGAGATCTGGTATTTTGTGCGTCAGATTTTGGCGCTCTTTTTACGGATGTCGCTCCCTTATGTCGATTCCCGTACTCTCCTCTACCCGGACGCTGTTTATTACACGAGGACGAAACGCAACGCTGTCACATGGATCATAGGTCACTATTGTGAAGAGCCCTACGTACACCGATACTTTTCGAACGTCTTACGGAGCATGCGCCTCCTAGCTGGATTATCCATCGCAGGAGATAAATTTGATATATTCACACTGTAATATTGTTGCATTAATTTGCTATGAAAGCGGTGCTGATATTCATGACCATAAAAGTGGGATAAAAGCTGTGAGCTATCTGAGGAAGTTAACCTTGCATTACTGAGCAACTGTTTCACCAGGTATCCAGTCTAGCTTACCAAATTTCCAACCAGACTAACATTAATTATAATCTTTTAATAGTCATACGAAAACCGGTGATACATATATAAAAAATAGAATTTAAATAAAAAGAAATAAATCAGTTTATATTTGGAAATTTATTTTAACATTGATCATTGAAATTTCAGCATGTTAAACTTGAGTCATAACTAAGCTGGTGCCTTATTTAGGATTGTGAAAATGTGAGTTTTTAATCTTACGGAACACATCAAATATGGAGCCAAGATTGGGAGACTGCATACAACACTACATTAATAAAATAACACACGAAGAACGTTGAAACATATGCAAGAGGAAATTAACCACAACCAATCGATTCCATTTTCACCCAAAGATGTTACGTTCGTAGCGCAATCCTGTCCGTCATGTAATTACCACACACTGGTATACTAAATTCATACTAACTCTCTGTGAAATCTTCCCGAAAAGAATAGCTGAGGGCTACTTTGATGATTACACCACATGCTTCACGTGGTCAACTTGGTTTACACAAAGAGTGTAACTCCACAATAATTTTGATAATTAAAATAAATTAGATCGAAAAGCAATTTACAAAAGAAAAACCTCGAACTGGTTACTATCGTCTTACTATTAACCTGATGGGTCAAACAATTGTATAAGCACGTGGTACTGGTCTCACAAAGTACACCCCACGTGGGTTGAACATAAAGAAAAGTCTATATTGAAAAATATTGTTAAGACGAGACGTTATAATCTCACGCACATTCGCATTTAAGATTGATGATCTTAGTTAGAGTTACTGATCAACACGTGGTTCCACTTTACTTACAAAGTAGTGACAAAGCAACTACCGGAAGATATTCTGAACCGTACACTCGAATCACACTGCGTTGCAATTTAAGATAACACTATATATTATAGAGCTAAACCTGAAAAAAGTGATTAAATTTTCAATTAGGCTGAACTTAAGAAATCCATTGTCCTACGGACTTAGCAGACACGCGCTTAGCCGGAGATCTTACCACTTCAGACGCTCGCCACGGACAGACTGACCTGCGCTCCTACCAAAGGTGCTTCCGTATACAAAACGGAAGTGACCAGAGAGGCAGCTTCCTATACGAATATGACAAGGGTCGGACAGGACCATACTAAGGATAGAAACCTCTTTGCTTTTAGAAAGCGTAGCTACCTGTTCCGACGTTGGTCCTACTGCTCTCCAGCAGACAGGCTTGTCTGCTTCCCTCAAGCATGCAACTAGAAATACATTTGCTCATTCATTCTTTCACACAGAGGGGAAGGGGGATTACAGTATCTTATCATATACAGTATATAAAAGAAAGCGTATGTAGGTTCCGTATGAGGGTGTGTGACATGAATTACATATAAACTGTGTTTTAAAGTGTAGTAGTGTGACAGATCGTTTTTGTTTATGTGTAAAAATAACACGTTTTACTGTTCAGTCTCCTTACAGATAGTCAGAAACACCACAGTAAATTTAGAAAAGGAATTTATGCCGTAAATGGCAAGGGATTTAAGAAATTAACATGAAAGGAATCCATCAGAGACCTTTCAACACGTAGGAGATTGAGGAGACAAGGGTGCCTACACGACATTATGAGAAGACATTCCATGAAGATGGGACCGCAGCGTCCGTGGAGTATCGGCGTCGCATCTGTATGTTACAAAAGTGTAACTTGGTGTTTTGTTGTCTTTTTTCAGGGACAAGTCAGAGAAAGAGCGGATTCACTTTTTGTCAGTAAATGAATGAACATCCTCCTGTGGTCATTTACCCCTTCCATATGTTCCTGTGTGGCGACGGAGAAATCATGACCAGGCCTCGTAAAATGAACCTCGCTCACTTTGCCCCCGAGACCATTCCTTCTATTTCTTTATGCTATGGTAAAAATAAAGGGGTTAGCGTACGGAACAAAAAAATGCTAAGGCGACTGCTTGTGATAAGAGGGAAATACGGGTTCTAGTTGTTGTCATTCCTTTATACGGCTGGTGGTTATCCACATTCGCAACTGCGAATACATTTCATGATAGTCTGGCAGGTTGTGATACCCAGAGACGGCGAGCCCATCACGCGACCTAACCTGAGCAGCGCTCGTAACGCAGGCAGGAAACGTAGCATTTGAATTCATCCGCAATTTTGTTTCCAGTGGGCCCGCAGCTCGGTATAAGCCGTGTAAAGACATTATGAATTAAGTCCAAAAAGCTGCTTCTTTTTTTTTTTTTTGAGATTTTATTTAATCACGACAGGTCTGTTTCAACACTATTGCCATCATCAGGCGATGTTAAAGTAATTGTTTTATTATACACTATTTTCTAGGGCAGACGGTAGCCTACTTATCATGTATGAGACTGACAATCATACATTCATGGAATTCATAACATGGCTGGTTAGTCACTTAAGCGGTTTTATTACGTCTTTTAAAGTTATTTTATGACGTAGCTTTCATAGTCTATATATGTTGGTAGTTATAGCCTGAATTTTATTTGTTGTGTGTGACAAATAAAATCTGGCTATAACTTCCAACAAATATAGCCTACGAAAGCTACGTCATAAAATAACTTTAAAAGACGTAATAAAAACACTTAAGTGACTAACCAGCCATGTTACAGATAAGTTAAGAATTCCGTAAATGTATGGTTGTCAATCTCATATTTGACAAGTAGGCTACCGTCTGTCCTAGAAAATAGTATATAATAAAACCATTACTTTCACATCGACTGATGATGGCAATAGTGCTGAAACAGGCATACCGTGATTAAATAAACATCTCAAAAAAAAAGCAGCTTAATTCATAGTGTCTTTATTCATCCGCAATTTTGAAAAGTATACGTCTTTTGCAGTTGATTTAACAGCTATAATACCAACATACTCTCACTTAGATCTGTGATTGTGAACAAGGAGAATTAGACTATGGCTATGCGAGTTGTTTAAAAAAGAGGAATGTTGTTTCTTTTAGCCGTTTTCGATTACGATCGAGAAGTCACTATTTTTGATACTTTTTTTACACTCAGAACCTAATGATCACATCAACTTTGTGCGGATGGACAGTGAAACATTTTTATTATAACTAGTTCAGAGTTACTTCACACTCACATGGAAAAAGACGATACATGTTTGCGATGACCTATTTTCTTCTACCTGCTCCTAGTGACAGTTCATTAAAACACAACCTAGGAACATATAGCCCACATTGTCCATGGAAGAACCGGAGAATTTCCATTTCTTTCACTTCATCGCGCTCCCGCTTGTATGTTATGAGTGCTGTCGACAGGGGGTGTCAGATTGATTCTATATTTTTAGATTTCCAGAAGGCTTTCGATACCGTTCCTCACAAGCGTCTTCTAATCAAACTGCGTGCCTATGGAATATCGCCTCAGTTGTGCGACTGGATTCGTGATTTCCTGTCAGAAAGGTCACAGTTCGTAGTAATAGTCGGAAAGTCATCGAGTAAAACAGAAATAATATCCGGCGTTTCCCAAGAAAGTGTTATAGGCCCTCTATTGTTCCTGATCTATATTAACGACGTAAGAGACAATCTGAGTAACCGTTTTAGATTGTTCGCAGATGATGCTGTCATTTACAGTCTTGTAAAGTTATCAGACGACCAAAACGAATTGCAAAACGATTTAGATAAGACATCTGTATGGAGCGAAAAGTGGCAAATGACCCTGAATAAAGAAAAGTCTGAAGTTATTCACATGAGTACTAAAGAAATCGGCTAAATTTTGACTACGCGATAAGTCACACAAATCTGAGGGCTGTAAATTCCACTAAATTCTTAGGGATTACAATTACAAATAACCTGAATTGGAACGATCGCATAGATAATGTTCTGGCTATAACAAACCAAGGATTGCGATTCATTGGCAGAACTCTTAGGAGTTGCAACAGGTCTACGAAAGAGACTGCTTACTGCACGCTTGTCCGCCCTGTTCTGGAGTATTCTTGTGCGGTGTGGGATCCGCATCAGATGGGACTGACGGATGACAACGCGAAGTAGGGGAGATAGAGCCAGAGACATGATACGTGAATTGGAGTGGCTATCATTAAAACAAAGGCGTTTTTCGTTGCGACGGGATATTCTTACGAAATTTCAATCACCAATTTTCTCCTCCGATTGCGAAAACATTCTGTTGGCATCCACCTACATGGGGAGAAATGATCATCACGATAAAATATGAGAAATCAGGGCTCGCACAGAAAAATTTAAGTGCTCGTTTTTCCCGCGCGCCGTTCGAGAGTGGAACGGTAGAGAGACAGTTTGAAGGTGGTTCATTGATCGCTCTGCCAGGCACTTTGTTGTGAATAGCAGAATAATCACGTAGATGTAGATGTAGTGATTTGATGCATAACCTCCTTCTGCGTAATGTATGTGTCGGAAAGATGTGATACGTCAACCATTTTGGCAATCGTCAGTGCTACTTTCCCTTTATCCTCGATGGCAGTTTACATAGTCGAGGAAAGCCGAGATAGCCGGCCGATGTGGCCGAGCGGTTCTAGACGCTTCAGTCTGGAGCGGGACCGATGACCGTAGCAGTCTGGTCCCTTTAATCCCACAAACCAACCAACCAATCAGTCTGGAGCCGCGAGACCGCTACGGTCGCAGGTTCGAATCCTGCCTCGGGCATGAATGTGTGTGATGTCCTTAGGTTAGTTAGGTTTAAGTAGATCTAAGTTCTATGGTTTTCGCAAGCATAGTTAAGATTGACAGAATGCTTGATCGTTTACGGGGGCCTTTTGAACTGTACTTGTGGCTGCCAGCCGACTATGACGCGTGTTCAGAGATTCTGCTTCGCCGTGGAACTGGGTTTCCCCTGGTGGCTCACTCACCTGAACAGTCATCCGTGACAGATGGTGACGCCGGGGAACAGCGCCGGACGTGGAAAGCTGCTGGCAAACTGAAAGCGGCTGCGGCACCCGGAGATGGGTGCGCCGTCACACGCCACGCTTCCAGCCGCCTGTCGCACGCGCGGCCGTGTCGTGGGCCGCATCCCTCACGCTGGGGCGCTTTCGCCTCTGCAGTCAGAGGAAAGCGGCCACCGGCCGCGTACTCAGCTCTCTGACGCATTCGTTCCGCACTGCCCGTCTTTCTGAAGGTACGTTTACGCGGGCACTTTACCGACAATATAGCTCGCCTCTGTAGCTCGGAAACATCGCTGCCCACAGTAACTGCAGTCAAATGTACAGTAATGTTACCGGCCTCTGCTGCTCAACATCGTTTGCGGCAATACATTTCGGCGCCCGAGGGTTTTACAAGAGCCATATTAAGATGTGGAACAGACCCACCAGGGTAGCCGAGAGCGCTAACTCGTTGCTTCCTGGACTCGGATTCGAGAGGACGGCGGTTCAGTCCCACGTCCGGCCATCCTGATTTAGGTTTTCCGTGATTTCCCTAAATCGCAAATGCCGGGATGGTTCCTTTCAAAGGGCACGGCCGTCTTCCTTCCCTTTCCTTCCCTAATCCGGTGAGATCGATGACCTCGCTGTTTGGTCTCCTTCCCCAAACCAACCAAACAACCTGGACTCGGGTAGGCGCGCCGGCCCCGGATCGAACCCGCCCGGCGGATTACCGACGAGAGCAGGTGTGCCGGCCAGACTGGATGTGGTTTTTCGGCGGTTTTCCACATCCCAATAGGTGAATACTGGACTTATCCCCACATTCCGCCTCAGTTACACAGCTCGCAAGCATCTGAACACATTCACACTATTTCATGGATTCCACTAGACACAGACCGTTCGGGTACACTATTTCCGTCCTGCGGGGTACGGGATGGCGGCAGGAAGGGCATCCGGCCACCCCTTCAAAACTTTGATAAAGGTCGGATTGTAGCCTATCGCGATTGTGGTTTGTCGTATCGCGACATTGCTGCTCGCGTTGGTCGAGATCCAATGACTGTTAGCAGAATATGAAATCGGTGGGTTCAGGAGGGTAATACGGAACGCCGTGCTGGATCACAACGGCCTCCTATCACTAGCAGTCGAGATGACATGCATCTTATCCGCATGGCTGTAACGGATCGTGCAGCTACGTCTCTAACCCTGAGCCAACAGATGGAGACGTTTGCAAGACAACAACCATCTTCACGAACAGTTCGACGACGTTTGCAGCAGCATGGACTATCAGCTCGGAGACCATGGCTGCGGTTACCCTTGATGCTGCATCACAGACAGGAGCGCCTACGATGCTGTACTCGGCAACGAACCTGGGTGCACGAATGGCAAAAAGTTCATTTTTTCGGATGAATCCAGGTTATGTTTACAGCATTATGATGGTCGCATCCGTGTTTGGCGACATCGCGGTGAACGCACATTGGAAGCGTGTATTCGTCATCGCCATACTGGCGTACCACACGGAGTGATGGTATGGGGTGCCATTGGTTACACGTCTCGGTCACCTCTTGTTCGCATTGACGGCACTTTGAACAGTGGACGTTACATTTGAGATGTGTTACGACCCGTGGCTCTACCCTTCATTCGATCCCTGAGAAACCATACATTTCACCAGGATAATGCACGACCGCATGTTGCAGGTCCTTTCTGGTTACAGAAAATGTTCGACTGCTGCCCTGGCCAGCACATTCTCCAGATCTCTCACCAACTGAAAACGTCTGGTCAATGGTCGCTGAGTAACTGGCTCGTCACAATACGCCAATCACTACTCTTGATGAACTGTGGTATCGTGTTGAAGCTGCATGGGCAGCGTACTTGTACACGCCATCCAAGCTCTGTTTGATTCAATGCCCACGCGTTTCAAGGCCTTTATTACGGCCAGAGGTGGTTGTTGTGGGTACTGATTTCTCAGGGTCTATGCACCCAAATTGCATGTAAATGTAATCACATGTCAGTTCTAGTATAATATATTTGTCCAATGAATACCCGTTTATCATCTGCATTTCTTCTTGATGTAGCAATTTAAATGGCCAGTAGTGTAGTGCCACAATATGGCTACCCAAATCATCACTGAACCCGCACCGTGTTTCACTCTTGGGACGTAAACAAAAGTTGGAAATGATGTGTACCAAGGCTAATACGACCAAACGACGTTTTTTTTTTTTCATTGCACCTTAGTCCAGCGTTATCGTGCTTTCCTGTTGGGGGTATTTGCATCACTGGTCAACGGTTTTTGAATTCTAGCTCTCCTTACCACTCCGTGCTTATGGAGATCCCTTCGTGTTGTTTTGGTGCTGACAGGGCTTGCGAGTGCGACAAAGCGTCCTGCAGTGACCTCTGCAGCTATCGTCCCTTAATCTTAATTTTTCGCCACAGTCCTCTTCAATGACCGTCTGTCACGATCACCCAACATACACTTTTGTCCCTCTTTGTGATTTAGCGGATAATGTTTGTCTGCTCTCTCTGTATGCAGTATAATACCAAAGACATAGGCTACCTTGGCTGCGGAAGCACCCACCATATGAGCACCGACGATTTGCCCACGTTCGAATTCACACAGCTCTGCCATGACGCACTCACAGCTACTCGAAACACTGTTGCGACCACGACAGACACTTGCGGCGTATTGAGGGCACTGCACAGGTGCTGTTCGTGGTGAAATACAACAGCGCCATCTGCTGGCTTAGCTAGCATCTGCGTTCATGTTCTAGCATCCATTTTTTTCGTGGTGTTTCTATATTTTTGTTCAACCGCTGACACACCAGAATGCTGAAGCACGAATTTTGAAAACATCGTTTAAAATGAATTATTCCGAGAACTGCTGAGACCAATGAGGAACGGTATACCAGTTACAATCAGACTGATGGTCACCCTTCAGTTTTTGGCTAGTGGCCATTCCTACAGAAGTACCATGTACGTACCGCTTTAAAGTGCACTACTTCTCGTCGATACGCCTCTTGGCACAAGGCGTTTGTACCGCTTTGCTGAAAAAACTCGTGGAATTCATTAAAGGATTTTGAAATTGCGATCAAATTGTTATGTTAGAATTTTATTGACGTTTACCAATACAGTGAGAGAACTGTTAACTTCATGAGTGTGATACCTCTACGACCAGGGCAATGGGACGTGAAAAGCAGTGTATTTAAACACCGTAATAAAAAGAAAATAGCCGACAAGTTGTTGCCCATGAAACACAAGTGATGATGATCTAAAAAAGTTTAAACGTCTTAAGAACCTATGTAAAATAAAATTATGGATCAATACTGCATATCTTTTACTACGACGGTAGCTGCGAGAGTTCAAATGGTTCAAATGGCTCTGAGCACTATGCGACTTAACATCTGTGGTCATCAGTCGCCTAGAACTTAGAACTAATTAAACCTAACTAACCTAAGGACATCACACATATCCATGCCCGAGGCAGGATTCGAACCTGCGACCGTAGCAGTCGCACGGTTCCGGACTGCGCGCCTAGAACCGCGAGACCACCGCGGTCGGCAGCTGCAAGAGTGTCGTTCCTCAGTTTTCGGCCTTTGTACGAGCATATATTATTTCCTGTCTTCTATAGCTCTGGTCGTAAGCATACATTTCACATTTATAGACTTTATGGTTGTCTAGCTTTCCCACTTCTACATTTCCGTAGAAGTGCGTTCACGTATACACTCCGCCTTTCGAACTCAAGCGAAATAATATTTTTTAAATGCGAACATTTTAGGTTAGGCTTTACCGTGACTGTTATTGACATTAAATGAAACAACAAGTTTACTTTTACCAGTCACCGTTTTTTTTACTATTTTTTATTTTGTTTCGTGCAGGTGGGTAGATATTGCTGATGTGTGATAGTTTTTGTTTTTTAGTGCTGCCATGTGTTCCTTGAATCTAATCTAAATGATCTGCCTGTCTGGCCTATGTAGAAGCAGTCACAGTCCAAACATTCAATTTTGTACACACCTGTGTGATGAAGTGGGTTTCGTTTGCCGATGTTGTGGGGTAACTTCTGACCACTCTTGTTGTCTGTTGTAAAGGATATGCTTATGCCTTTTCGTTTGAAGACATTGGCAATATGGTATGAAATGTTACCTAGAAAGGAGATTGCATGGAAGATGTTATTTTCTTTTCGTTTTTTGCGTTGTAATTGCTTTGCCATTACTGAGTGTTTTAGGGTGTCTACTATGGAGCTGTTATAGCCATTTTCAATAGCTGTTTGTTTTATTACTTCAAGTTCTTGATCACATGTGTCTTCAGAGAGAGGTAGTTGGATAGCTCTATTTATCATGTACCGCAATGCTGCCATTTTGTGTGCTGCGGGGTGAGAAGAGGAGTTGTGGATTGTGGTATGTGTTATGGTAGGATTCCGATAAATTTCAAACTGATGTCTGTTGTTCTTTATTCTAATGGTAAGGTCTAGGAAATTTATACTGTCATCTTCCTGGTGTTCAACTGTGAATTTTATGTTTCCATGACTAGCCAGGTATGTATTTGCGCAGATAGTTTCTCTGTAGCTCATTTATCTTAGCGATGGGAGCAGTGAAATGAACAAACCAAACTTAAAGGAGCTTGAGGTGAAAAGAATTGTGGAATATATACCAGTCAGGAATAGGAACACCCAAGTATAGTAGGGCAAGAGCTGTTTGTTTATGAGGCAACTTCACATAAATCGGTTGGTGTTTCGCAATGTAAATTGTGTAAAAAGTTACTAAATACCCATTCGGAAACCTCGAGTATGTTACGACATGTTAGTAATTTTGGCCATCAGTTTCCTCACTCCAGAAATATTTTGAAAGGCGACAAAAACTTACTGTGTGAAAAGTGTATGGAAGTGTGTACTAAGAACTTAGGGCCTTTTAGCAGTACATTGAATACCAAAAAACTATAGCTTAGTATATGTTAAAAACCACATTCTGGAGGTATGTAACGTAGTTTAAAGAAAGCTTAGTACGAAATATAAGCTTCTTCTTTCATATATGTACAAGTTTCAACCCTGTGAGCCAGGCGTAGTTTTCCAACGGGCAATAACAATGCACTCCGGCTCCTCATTTCTCGAGGATCCAGCCTCTGCTAAAAGCGCCGTGAATTGCAGGGATATTAATTTTGGAAGACTGACAGCAATAACTGTAATTCACAAAACACAGTTAATGATAACACGGAATGGTAAGCCTGGCCTCTTACATTCATTTTCAACAATAAGCCAAAACGTCATGACCACTTTCAACCGCGAGACTGAATGCAGCCTGTAGGCATTACGGCATCTTGGTGGCAAGGGAGTTCTACATCTTCGCTACTCTGGAACACACTTCTTTTACTGAACCAGTGCCGGCCGTTGTGACCGTGCGGTTCTAGGCGCTTCAATTTGGAACCGCGCAACCGCTACGGTCGCAGGTTCGAATCCTGCCTCGGGCATGGATGTGTGTGATGCCCTTAGGTTGGTTAGGTTGAAGTAGTTCTAAGTTCTAGGGGACTGATGGTCTCAGAAGTTAAGTCCCATAGTGCTCAGAGACATTCGAACCATTTGAACTGAACCTGTGCCTCTACCTCTTAAGCGTATGCATTTTAGAGTCCATATTTACTAGAATCTTTCTCTTGTTTTGGTCCATACTACCTCCTCCAAAAATATGAAAACCAAAGACCGTGCAATTGAAGAGATGTGTTTCACAGTATCGAAGATGAACAAGTGCTCATGGCTCTTCAGGAACGCATTTTAGAGCCCATGTTTACCTGACATTTCTGCCTTATTTCGATCCATACTATCATCTCTGGAAGATGCCAACATTACAGTCTGAGCAAACAACAGAGCCGGGACATGTATTGCACTGTCAGAGGTATCAGAACGATTTCGCTTATAACTTTCGACTATGTCGTCTCCGGAGTAGGTTCCCTTGCCTAAAATTGATACCTTTATCTTTTCCAGCCTTCCCGCAAATCTGTAACTTCATCACGTAATCACCCTGTATAAGCGGAGCGGAGACGGATGTGAATGACGAAACTAATCGAATTCACCCTGGTACTAGACTAGTACACTGAAATAATTGATAACTAATTTTAAGAAATAAGAATATTTGCGTAAATATAAGGCAAAAGGCTGGAGTTTAACACAAATCAAAGCTCAGTAATGTTACCGTTATTGTTCGTCACTGACAGAAAAAACCGCAGCACAAAGAAGGAACTGCACGCCGTAAACGAAAGTTGGTAGGCGTGTTTCTACATCTGAAAGACGCCGTCTATTCAGATGCAAGAAGACGGATTGCCTTGTGGCACTACCGAGTAGGAAGACCATCGTATTCGGCTTCTGACTCTGGTCCACCGTACTGGATCTACAGCAACAATTTGAGCAGCAGTTGCACACCAAAATGACACAGCGATCTCACACATATCGCTTACTTCAAGGACAGCTCAGAACCAGACGCCGGAGTGGCCGAGCTGTTCTAGGCGCTACAACCTGGAACCACGAGACCGCTATGGTCGCAGGTTCGAATCCTGCCTCGGGCATGGGTGTGTGTGATGTCCTTAGGTTAGCTCGGTTTAAGTAGTTCTAAGTTCTAGGAGACTGATGACCTCAGAAGTTAAGTCCCATAGTGCTCAGAGCCATTCGAACCATTTGAACCAGGACCAGACGCCCTGCAGCGTGCTTTCCACTGAACCCAAACCTCCGCCATTTGCGACTTCAGTGATGTCAAGCGAGAGCTCATTGGAGGGTATAGGGGAAGTCTGTTGTGTTTTCTGACGAAATCTGATTCTGCCTCAGTGCCAGTGAAGGTCGTGGGTTGGTTAGAAGGAGGCCAGTTGAGGGCCTGCAACCAACCTCTCAAAGTGCTAGACACACTGGACCTACACCTGGAGTTGTAGTCTGGGGTGCGATTTCGTATGACAGCAGGAGCACTGCCGTGACTTCCCCACGCACCCTGATTGCAAACTTGTACGTCAGTATGAGGATTCGACCTGCCGTGCTGCTATTCATGAACAGTAGTCCAGGGGGTGTTTTCCAACTGGATAACGTTCGCCAACATACCACTGGTGTAACCAACCCAACATGCTCTACAGAGCGTCGACATGTTGCCTTGGCCTGCTCGAGCTCCATATCTGTCTCCAATCGAGCACATATGGGATATCATCGGACGACAACGCCAGCGTCATCGACAAACAGTATTAACCATCCCTGTATTGATCGATCATGTCCAGAAGGCATGGTACTCTATGCCACAAATTGACGCCCGACACCTGTACAACACAATGCATGCACGTTTGCATGATCGCATTCTGGCGGTTACATTGGTTGTTAATATACCAGCATTTCACATTTACAATGGCTTATATCGCGCTTACATTAACCATTGATTTTGCGATATTCATCACTTAAATATGTTACCTAGACAAATGTATTCGTTAAAGTTCATTACCCTACTTGAATTATTTTTTGGACTTGTGATTTTTTCCGTCGGTGTATAACAATAGCCTTCGAGTGGAAAACAATGTACAGTGTGTAACTGCTCTAAGCGTTCACTTTCTCGAAACCCTATAATTGTGAACCATTTCAACGCATAGAATGAGATTTTCACTCTGCTGCGGACTGTGCGCTAATATGAAACTTCCCGGCAGATTAAAACTGTGTGTCAGACCGAGACTCGCAGGACGGCCTCTGTACAGTTTGGAAGGTAGGAGATAAGGTTCTGGCAGAAGTAAAGCTGTGAGAAAGGAGCGTGAGTCGTGTTTGGGCAGCTCAGATGGTAGAGGACTTGCCCGCGAAAGGCAAAGGTCCCGAGTTCGAGTCTCGGTCCGGCACGCAGTTTTAATCTGCCAGGAAGTTTCATTTCAACGCATGTTTGATATCTGGCTCAAAGATGCCTACAAACTTCCTTTGTAAAGGTGCAAGAACGTGGCGACCTGTGACGTCACCCTCGGGCTGGACTAAGCCTCAAAAGCAAGGTGTCGACACATGTGGAGAAAAGGCCAGAGCTCAGAAGCTCACGTGACGTGTAAAGTGACTTAATAGTGTCATATTGGCACTAAATTTCATCACAATTCTGCCCAACGCCACCGTACACGTGTCACACGATGGGAAGGTTGTCACAGCCCTTCTCACTCACATATCACCTCTTCTTGTGGCGCCTCTGCGATGGATGTCGTAACCGCGACTCCCAGCATTGCAGTCACGCGGTTTTATTATGGGCGGCCTAAGAAAATATTTCCAACTTACCGCTGCTCAGAAGCTAAACGAAAAGGTCTCTGAGGGTGGCATAACAGGCGTCAATGGAACACCTTTGTCTGTTGCTTCTCTCAAATTTCGCGGTCCAAAACGCTAGTTCCCATTGTGTTCTCAATTGAGGAGAGATCCGGCGACGTTGCTGACCAAGATTGTGTTTTGCAATCGATAGAGAAGTGGTAGAAACTCTCGCCGTGCGAGGACTGGCATTATCATACAGAAGTGTAAGCCCCGGATGGCTTGCCATGAAAGCAACAAAACGGGGCGTAGAATATTGTCGACGTACTGCAGTGCTGTAAGGGCGCCGTGGATGACAACCAAAGGGGTCGTGCTACGAAAAGTAATAACATCCTTGATCATCACTCCTGGCTGTCAGGCAGTATGGCGGGCAACAGTCTTGTTGATATGCCAACGCTCTTTGGGGCGTCTCCAGACACACCACTGAAGACAGTTCTGCTCCGGTCAGTGAGATTCCACCAACCTGACTGTTGCCCGCCGTATGGCCCGACAACCAGGATGGTTTGGGGTGATGTTCCTTTCCATAGCAGGACCCCTTTGGTTGTCATCCGTGGCATCCTAAAAGCACAGCGGCACATCCACGATATTCTACCTCCCGTTTTGTTACCGTTCATGGCAAGCCATTCTGGGCTTACATTTCAGCAAGATAATGCCCTCCCACACACGGCGAAACTTTCTACCATTTGTCTTCGTGCTTGCCAAACCCCACTTTGGCCAGCAAGGGCGAATCCCTTCCCTATTGACAACGTTTGGAGCATTGTGAGCAGGGCCCTCCAACCATGTCTGGATTTTGACGATCTAACGAGGCAGTTGGACAGGATTTGGCACGTTATTCCTCAGGAGGAAATTCAACAACTCTATCAATCAATAACAAGTCGAATAACTGCTTGTATAAGGGCCAGAGGTGGACGAAAGCGTCATTGACTCACTGAATTTGTTAAGCACTCTCTCTTGAATAAATCATCCAATTCTTTCGGAAATTGTAATCATTTGTTTTTCTCTAGATCTACCAATTTTTGCCATATTTGGTTAATTCCTTCGTGATGTGCCTTTTTTTAAATGTGTATGTTCTAGAATGTACTTATTTCTTCGTGTTCCTGAAATTTCGTTTCATGTTCTTCGCCGCCTTTTTGAGATGTAAATTAAAACTGCACATGTGAGTGCAGGCTTTCTCAGCGAATTTTGTATATGAAGTCTTCACGGGTTGTGAGCTGAGTAGCGTCGTCGTTGACAGTTACCGGGCCAAATATCTCACGAAATAGGCATCAAACGAAAAAACTACAAAGAACGAAACTCGTCTAGCTTGAAGGGGGAAACCAGATGACGCAATGGTTGGCCCGCTAGATGGCGCTACCATAGGTCAAACGGATATCAACTGCGTTTTTTTTTTTTTTTAGTAGTAACCCGCATTTTTATGACATATTCGTGTAGTACGTAAAGAAATATGAATGCTTTAGGTGGATCACTCTTCTCGCTTTGTGATTGGTGGCGCTGTAATAGTCACAAACGTATAAGAACGTGGCATCACGTAACATTCCGCCAGTGCGGACGATATTTGCTTCATGATACATTACCCGTGTTAAAATGAACTGTTTACCAGTTGCAGAAAAGGTCGATATCGTGTTGATGTATGGCTATTGTGATCAAAATGCCCAACGGGAGTGTGCTATGTATGCTGCTCGGTATCCTAGATGACATCATCCAAGTGTCCGGACCGTTCGCCAGATAGTTACGTTACTTAAGGAAACAGGAGTTGTTCAGCCACATGTGAAACGTCAACCACGACCTTCAACAAATGATGCCCAAGGAAGTGTTTTAGATGCTGTCGCGGCTAATCCGCACATCAGTAGCAGACAAATTGGGCGAGAATCGGAAATCTCAAAAACGTCGGTGATGAGTATGCTACATCAACATCGATGCACCCATATCATATTTCTATGTTCCAGTAATTGCACTTTGAACGTCGTGTACATTTCTGCCACTGGGCACAAGAGAACTTACGGGACGATGACAGATTTTTTGCACCCGTTCTACACTCCTGGAAACTGAAATAAGAACACCGTGAATTCATTGTCCCAGGAAGGGGAAACTTTATTGACACATTCCTGGGGTCAGATACATCACATGATCACACTGACAGAACCACAGGCACATACACACAGGCAACAGAGCATGCACAATGTCGGCACTAGTACAGTGTATATCCACCTTTCGCAGCAATGCAGGCTGCTATTCTCCTATGGAGACGATCGTAGAGATGCTGGATGTAGTCCTGTGGAACGGCTTGCCATGCCATTTTCCACCTGGCGCCTCAGTTGGACCAGCGTTCGTGCTGGTGCGTGAGACGACGCTTCATCCAGTCCCAAACATGCTCAATGGGGGACAGATCCGGAGATCTTGCTGGCCAGGGTAGTTGACTTACACCTTCTAGAGCACGTTGGGTGGCACGGGATACATGCGGACGTGCATTGTCCTGTTGGAACAGCAAGTTCCCTCGCCGGTCTAGGAATGGTACAACGATGGGTTCGATGACGGTTTGGATGTACCGTGCACTATTCAGTGTTCCCTCGACGATCACCAGAGGTGTACGGCCAGTGTAGGAGATCGCTCCCCACACCATGATGCCGGGTGTTGGCCCTGTGTGCCTCGGCCGTATGCAGTCCTGATTGTGGCGCTCACCTGCACGGCGCCAAACACGCATACGACCATCATTGGCACCAAGGCAGAAGCGACTCTCATCGCTGAAGACGACACGTCTCCATTCGTCCCTCCATTCACGCCTGTCGCGACACCACTGGAGGCGGGCTGCACGATGTTGGGACGTGAGCGGAAGACGGCCTAACGGTGTGCGGGACCGTAGCGAAGCTTCATGGAGACGGTTGCGAATGGTCCTCGCCGATACCCCAGGAGCAACAGTGTCCCTAATTTGCTGGGAAGTGGCGGTGCGGTCCCCTACGGCACTGCGTAGGATCCTACGGTCTTGGCGTGCATCCGTGCGTCGCTGCGGTCCGGTCTCAGGTCGACGGGCACGTGCACTTTCCGCCGACCACTGGCGACAACATCGATGTACTGTGGAGACCTCACGCCCCACGTGTTGAGCAATTCGGCGGTAAGTCCACCCGGCCTCCCGTATGCCCACTATACGCCCTCCCTCAAAGTCCGTCAACTGCACATACGGTTCACGTCTACGCTGTCGCGGCATGCTACCAGTGTTAAAGACTGCGATGGAGCTCCGTATGCCATGGCAAACTGGCTGACACTGACGGCGGCGGTGCACAAATGCTGCGCAGCTAGTGCCATTCGACGGCCAACACCGCGGTTCCTGGTGTGTCTGCTGTGCCGTGCGTGTGATCATTGCTTGTACAGCACTCTCGCAGTGTCCGGAGCAAGTATGGTGGGTCTGACACACCGGTGTCAATGTGTTCTTTTTTCCATTTCCAGGAGTGTATTTAGCGACGAAGCGTCATTCACCAGCAGCGGTAACATAACCCGGCATAATATTCACTATTGGGCAATGGAAAATTCACGATGGCTGCGACAAGGGGAATGTATGGTGCGGCATTATGGGAGGAAGGATAATTGGCTCCCATTTTATCGATGGCAATCTAAATGGTGCAACGCATGCTGCTTTCCTACGTAATGCTCTACAGATGTTACTACAAGATGTTTCACATCATGACAGAATGGCGATGTACTTCCAACATGATGGATGTCCGGCACATAGCTTGCGCGCGGTGGAAGCGGTACTGAATAGCATATTTCATGACAGGTGGATTGGTCGTCGAAGCACCATACCATGGCCCGCACGTTCACCGGATCTGACGTCCCCGGACTTCTTTCTGTGGGGAAAGTTGAAGGATATTTGCTATCGGACAACATGCGTCAGCGCACTGTCAATGCATGTGCGAACATTACGGAAGGCGAACTACTCGCTGTTGAGAGGAATGTCGTTACACGTATTGCAAAATGCATTGAGGTTGGCGGACATCATTTTGAGCATTTATTGCAGTAATGTGGTATTTACAGGTAATCACGCTGTAACAGCATGCGTCCTCAGAAATGATAAGTTCACAAAGGTACATGTATCACATTGGAACTACCGAAATAAAATGTTGAAACGTACCTACGTTCCGTATTTTAATTTAAAAACCCTACCTGTTACCAACTATTTGTATAAAATGTGAGCCATATGTTTGTGACTATTACCTCGCCATCCATCACAAAGCGAAAAAAGTCGTCCAACTAAAACATTCATATTTCTTTACGTACTACACGAATATGTAATAAAAAATCGGAGTTCCTATTTAAATACGCAGTTGATATCCGTTTGACCTATGGCAGCGCCATCTAGTGGGCCAACCATAGCGCGATCTCGTTTCCCCCTTCAAGCTAGACAAGTTTCGTTCTTTGTAGTTTTTTGTTTGACTCTTATTTCGTGAGATATTTGGCCCGGTCACGATCAGTGGACCACTCTGTATAAAAATCTGCACATGTCAATAACCTTTATAGTAGGAGTAGCGGTATCCGAGTAGCAACACTTTCATTTAAGGCAGGAGCGAAAGGACGTTAGGAAAGGAATGTAGGTGTCCCTGAGCTGCCGGTGGCAGCTGACGACAGCACGGCAGGGAGTGGCTGACAGCAGGCGCTGCTCTGTGGGCAGCGAACAATGGCCGGCGCACCCACTCGCCCGGCTGCTGCGTCTGCATAAGGGGAGACAGACAGACGTGTGTGTAGCGGTGGAGGAGCGGCCTTGCACCGCTGCGTGTGGGGCGCAGGCGGCCGCCGCAAGGACTCCTCGGCGTAGCGCTCGCTGCCTGCCCGGATCGCGAAGTAGGCGCAGCTCCACAGAAAAGCTCAGAGCGCAACGCGTCACCCCTCGCCGCGCCCGTCGGTTCGTCCAGAGCCTGTTTCCGATATCCAAGTAGAAGAAGGCTTTTGCAGTCTGGAGATGCTTCACTGATCATTCAAAATGGATTGTAGCCAGGGCTTACTCTGCCGGCTAGTGACTTTCCCTTGATGGCAAGTTGTCGCATACCAGGTCTGGGTATCGCTTAAGATTGAGCGACGCGGATTGGTGGGGCATGGGATTAAGTCATTGACTGAAGTGAGTGGCACACTTGGTAGTTAAACGAAACTCGCTCACTGGATATGGGATATCGGTGGATGGCGAGGAGAATAATCTACTCAGGAAATACAATTAATCTCAAACTTCTATTCAGAATTCATTAAACATAAACATGCAACAATAGCGTTTAAATCTTTACAATGATATCCTGCGAAAAGGCAAGTCAGCAAAACATTTTAAAGAGAAATAAAGTTACTGATTTCTCGAACCCTGGAAAAAATCTCTTTGCAAGAAGGCTTATATACCAACTGCATTTTTGAAGTGTTAGCCTCAAGATCCTCGAAAGAATACCTTATGCGCGTCTAACGTCCTTCGTAAACAATAGCGTACCACTAGACCAAGCTTGTGTTATGTTGGGAAGAAGGTGATGTGACCAGTTTCTCTCCCTCACAACCTACGTAAAGAGAGGATTCCAACGATGACTCAAAAATCCGCTGCGTTTATTAAGTTCAGCCTATGATACAGTTTAGAAAGAAGGACTACTACTCAAAGCGTACCAATTTATCCTTGCAAATCGCTTCTTCATCTACTCAGATATTCAGTGCCAGACTTTTCCAAGTAGATCTCAGTGGGAAATCAAATATTTTGTGTAGCACACAAAAGGCCCTACTACAAGCATTTGTACTAGCTCCTGTAATGTTTGCTATTACATCTCAGATACATCCCAACAACATTTCGGAAATTCATCTATGCGAATGATATTGCCATCGTCACCCAATGCTCGAGCTTTGCCTAAGGTGAAGATGTACTGTCATAGGATCTTTGCACAATTAGTGAATATTTTTAAAAAATGGGGGCTCAAACCGAATCCAAACAAAACTGTAGCCATTTTGTTTCATCTGAACAACAGAATACCCCAAAGAACCCTTGTCTTTAGGCGGCCGGAGTGGCCGTGCAGTTCTAGGCGCTACAATCTGGAGCCGCGTGAACGCTACGGTCGCAGGTTCGAATCCTGCCTCGGGCATGGATGTGTGTGATGTCCTTAGGTTAGTTAGGTTTAAGTAGTTCTAGGTTCTAGGGGACTGATGACCACAGCAGTTAAATCCCATAGTGCTCAGAGCCATTTGAACCTTGTCTTTAGCTATGACAGAGCTACACTGAAACAAAACCTATACCCTATGTACCTCGGCGCCGCTCTCGACCGGACACTCACCTCCGTTCAACGTCTGAAAAAATTATCATAAAAGATAAAAACTACAGCTAACCTGAGTTAGAAGCTGACCAGTATGTCATGAGTTGCTACTGCTAAATTTTAAGAATTAGTACAGCAGCACTCGTACACTCAACAACAGTACATTGTGCTCCTGTGTGGATCAACAGGTGTAACAAACATGTCGACACACAGCTAAACCAGGCAACTGGTACTCTTAGGACAACGACGCTCCCGTGGC
Source organism: Schistocerca gregaria (assembly GCF_023897955.1). Lineage (NCBI taxonomy): Eukaryota > Metazoa > Arthropoda > Insecta > Orthoptera > Acrididae > Schistocerca > Schistocerca gregaria. The sequence goes on along the minus strand of NC_064921.1, from coordinate 511,909,823 downwards.
AACCTTCACTTCCCCAAACTAGATCACTGGCAGCCCTCAAATCACAGATGGAAAAGTGTAATGACGAACATCCCTTCCCACTCACGCCGAAGCAGGATTCCTTAAACGGCGCCAGTAGAGACTGATATCAAGACAGCCACCTGTAGCAGTCGCCAAACAGCGCAATGACATGAACATTAATGATCACTGGACATCATCTTGGCCAGATCAGAATGTCGCCAACTTCCACTCAGTGACATATACATCTTTGAAGAGGCCAGAAGACAAGTGTAACATGTACAGGATTTGCACAAACCATGGTATCTGCAACAAGAACCTGACCCAATGGGGAGCTTCAGATGGCCTCCGATGCAAATGTGTGTGTGATTTCCTAAGGGCCCAAACTGCTGACGTCATCGGTCCCTACACTTACACAGTACTTAAACTAACTTATGCTAAGAACAACACACAGGCCTATGCCCGAGGGAGGACTCGAGTCTCCAGCGGGAGGGGCCGCGTCCTCCGATGCGGTCAAAGTGGAACCGAAGGGCAAACAATCTCCCAGCTGCCCGTGGTTTCGCCTGAAACATCCTACAGCGGTGAGTTACAAGACATCCATGACCTCACCACCGAAGCGTTGAAATGGCTGACAAATAGTGAGCAATATTTGTGATTTAAAAAAAAGGAGCAGTGGATATATATACATATTCAGAACATCAGCTGCAGAATTAACTTCCTTAGCAGAGATGCCTCTACAACGTAACTTCCTTCTAAAGAGACAGTGACTGCCTGTCATTGTCCTCTCTACTTACCAAAATCCTCTCATGAAACCTAAGAGCAGAAGAGCCCACCGGCTCGCTAGCTCAGTGCCCTGCCCCTGTGACTCCAGCCCGTTACTTAACCGTGTCCGCCCATGACTGCTTCTTACTGCCTCTGACTTCTAACCTACTTCTCGGGACGCCCGATCTTGTAGTTTTGCAAAGTTATTTGGAGTGATCACCGTATACCTAAATTATGTTAGTTTTATGGGGAATCTATCTTCATTTCTGCGCCGAGCGAGGTGACGCAGTGGTTAGCACATTGGACTCGAATTCGGGGGGACGACGGTTCAAACCAGCGTCTGGCCATCCCGGTTTAGGTTTTCCGCGATTTCCCTAAATCGCTTTAGGCGAATGCCGGGATGTCTCCTTTGAAAGGGCACGGCCGACTGTTGTGTACATAGTTCCGCGTAGTCAGCGCGTACACAACTTTCTCACTAGAGCGCGCTCCGCTAAGCACAACAGCGCAGGTGCAGCGCTCGTCCGTCTCCGCACTACGAGATGGCGCTGCCTTAGAGATGGACCAAATTCTGCTTACGCTGATCCGCGTATTAATATGGAATGCAGCCAATCAGATTGCTGCTAATGTAGAACCTTTTCTCCTCGCGGATCACACTCGCGCAGTGATACCTGAACGCCCGAGGTATTATAACGAGTGTACAGACCTCCGATTAGTCAGTCTGCATTTGTCTGCACCAGTCTGCATTAGTCTTTTCCAGTCTATAATCAAGTTTCAGTCTGCACCTAATAAGATTAACATATTCCTGTACATAGCCACGAAGATAAATGTATAGACACTTTTGTAAAGTATCAGAGATATATGTGAGAATAAGATTAACGTACCAAGACCAAAGGAACTTCAGATTGTCAATTGTAAATAGCATCCAGAATCAAGTTATGTAATGTTTATGCTTTTATTAATAAATGTGTGAAAATTAATCAAGTTCTGTTTAAAGTTGGCCACCGTCGATCTGCTACTCTAAGCGTGCAAGTGGCATTTCTATCGTCTGACCTGACGGCAGAAGACAAACACGCCACGATAAGACCACGAGACATATTGCTGACACTCGCCCACTTCGTTAGAGCGACACGTCAAATAATGTGATAGTGTTTGTACTGAAGGTCTTACAGTACGCACACCACACCGACATCCTCCCCAATCCTTCCCTAATCTTATGGGACTGTTGACCTCGCTGTTTGGTCCCCACCTCTGAATCAACCAAACCATCCAATTCATTTCTGCAGAATATGGTCCATTAACTTTATTATTGCATCGCCTCTCTGGGTCATCGAAAATGTGCAATGTTCTGTTTACAGCGGCTATATTTTCCAAACTATAGATGACTTGCTAGAAGTCACTGTTGACTCAGATCCTTGTCCAGTGAGTTAAATGAACTACCTTACAAGTATTGCCTAACACGAAGACTGCCAAAAGTTCAGACAAGACGTACAACCACCTGTTACAATAACCACCATCATTGAACCAGAGAGGCAATATTAGCTTCAACATTACTTATGAAAAATGAATATAACACATGTTCATATTGTACGCAAATTAAAAGATTTCGATGACGTAAATCGAGAAAAAAAATATTTGTGTTGCTGAAGAAAGTTATTACAGCAGTTCATGTTCGGTACAGAGGGTAATACGTCATGTTGACAGAATAGAAGGGAGGAGTATCACGAGAAGATCTAAAGGAAAAAGGCAAGGAACAGGACACCATTAACGAAAAACTGAACTAAAACCTGTATTTTCACAGATGTTTCCAAGATAACAAATGAGGCGAAAGTCAGGGGATTTGTAATTTATGTGCTTCTATTACAAGTTTACTAGTTTACTTATCTAGGAAATAACATCAGTCGATATGTCTGGGACAAAGAAATAGTAAGAAGCAGAACTGATCAAGTAAAAAATTAGTTTACAATATTGATATTAATTGTAAGAGACAAAAATTTAGGGATAAGTTTCTGAAACTATATGCTTGGAGTGCGTCGTTCTATGGTCGTGAAATCTGAACTCCGGGAGAAAAAACTGTAACAGGTGCGTCCTGAAAATTAAATGAACTGATAAGAGAAGAAAGGATGACATCCTTAGAAGACCGGATGACAGTTTTATGGATATTTGCTGCAGACAGAAGAATGCAGAGTATTGGCTATCTGCTGAGACATGGAAAACTTGTGAGTAAATAAATAGACAAATTTTTCAATGGATAGAAGTCTAGAAGAAGGCGAAGAAAGAGATATTTAGATCAATATATGAATGATATGGTATACAAGGTGAACATTAATAAAACCGACAATCTACAGGGACAGATTCCTGACTGGAAATGGTGGAAAAAAGGTCCAAAGAACATGCGTCCGGAAGTGCATCTTCACCACGGTAGACGGCGCTGACGAATGACGGTTGCTCTGACCACGTGTCGTGTGTTCCTTGTGTTGCCGGCTGTTGCCTATTACAAGCTCTAGACAAGTGGCCCGCCAAATGGTGTAAGCCAAAGTACGATTACGTGTATCATGCGTGATAACCGGTACTATCTCTATCAGTGCCACAATCCCATGGAGGTCACTTTGAACATATGTTGTGACGTGGATGTGATACAGCTCTGTACTGTGTTCCGGGACGATTTATTGTTGCACGTACACATTCCATTTCCGGAAACATGTTTATAGCACCTTTTTTCTTCCATTTCCAGTCAGGAATCCGTCCCAGCAGTTTGTCGGTGTGCAATACTTATAAATAAGCGAAGATGAAAGCAGAAAGACATGAAGACTGCTAAAATCACGGCCGTCAGCCAAACAAGTGCCAACCGATCAACCCTCGATTAACGAAATAGCGACGTACAGTTATACTCCGCGTCTCTTCAGTTGTCTAAGGAATTAAACATTAATTTTCGGGGTTATCTAATCACAATAATATTCACAGCTTGGAGGTTAAAATACAGCCCATTTTGTGCTAGAAATTTTCAATTGTGTCTCCTGGGTTTCCTCCTATCATTACTTCTCACAAAAAAAGGTTCAAACGGCTCTGAGCACTGTGGGACTTTACTTCTGAGGTCATCAGTCCCCTAGAACTCAGAACTACTTAAACCTAACTAACCTAAGGTCGCGGTCGCGCGGTTCCAGACTGCAGCGCTTAGAACCGCTCGGCCACTGCGGTAGGCTACTTCTCACATACGGAATTTATAACTACCTGTTTTGCTCTTTTCAACTCTTGTATAAAAGAAGGAATGATTAGCCACCAGCAAATGATACACAATGCAGTGATATTCCTCTGATTCCAAAAGCGTATGCGAGGAGTTTCATCAAGTGGAACTTCCCATTAAAATCTGAGGCAGTGAGCTGCTGTGATGTCTGTTTTATGGCCTTCCGTCGTGTAGTTTATGGAATTCCCCATTAAGCTGCGACTGAGACACCTGTCCTCTCTCGCTACCAGCAGGCGACCTCGCTATCCTGCGTAGCGTGGGCGTCGCTGAAGGATTTCGTGGAGGGGAAGGGAAGAGTTATTGGACAGATGTGGAGTTGGCGAAAAGCCAAATAAATATACAGAGGGGCGGTACCATACAGAATCCCACTTAGCAAGTACAGTGATGCAATCGTAGACGTGTCGAAGGAAAGAACATTCGTATTCATTTACATCTACATTCCGCAGGCTTTATGCTACTTGATGGAGGGCACTTTGTTTACCACTTTCTTGTTCCCTCTTTCTTGTTCCAGTAGCAGATGGTGCACAGGAAGTAATATTGTTGGTTAACTTCCGTGTGAACAAGAATCTCTAATTTTATCTCCCTGGTCTTTTCGCGAGGTGTACGTAGGGAAATTAACGTTACACTTTGCTGAAGTGGGGTGGTTTCTGTGCCTCGACAATAGACTTAGATGTACCACAGGTGAAACCACAACTGAGGGATAGCTATAGAGAGCTCAGACTTGCCAATGGTCCCTGAAGAGGGCCAGCAGCCTTTTCAGTAGTTGCAGGGCAACTGTGTAGATAACTGGCTGATGTGGCCTTGCAGCATTAGCCAGTCCTTCCTAGGTGCGAACGGCTGAAAGCAAGGGGAAACTGCAGTCCTTATTTTTCCTAAGAGCAAGCAGCTCTACCGGTTAGTTAGATGATCATGGTATGCTCTTGGGTAAAATATTCTGGAGGTAAAATACTCCCATACTCCTCCTCCATTTGGACTCTGTGCGAAGCTACTAAACCGGTTGCCGTGATCACGAAAAACAGAACTAGGATTCTACGAGTCTGAACGTGGAATATTTGATCTCCTCATCTAGCTGACAGGTTAGAGAATTTAAAAAGGGAAATGTATTAGTTGGATCAGGTATTGTGGAAAATAGTGAAGTACTGTGGCAAGCAGAACGGGACTTCTGGACAGGTCAGTACAGGGATATAAATACAAAATCAAATAGAGTCAGTACAGGAGTAGGTCTAATATTGAATAAGATGACAGAAATGCAGGTAGGCTACTATGGCTCAAATGGCTCTGAGCACTATGGGACTTAACATCTGAGGCCATCAGTCCCCTAGAACGTAGAACTACTTAAACCTAACTAACCTAAGGACATCACACACATCCATGCCCGAGGCAGGATTCGAACCTGCGAGCGTAGCAGTCGCGCGGTTCCGGACTGAAGCGCCTAGAACCGCTCGGCCACCGCGGCCGGCTAGGCTACTATGAAGAGCATGAAGGCATTATACTAGCCAAGAAAGACACAAAGTCAACAGCTATCAGAATAGTACAAATTAACATACCGTCTAGTTCCGCAGATGAGTAAGAGATTGAAAGAATGTATGATGAGATATCACCCAGATAATTAAGGGAAACGAAAACTACTTTGTGATGGTGAACTGGAATTTGATGTTACAAGGAGGAAGAGAAAAAAACACAGTAAGAGAACATGGTTTGGGTAAAATAAATCAACAGGGAAGCCGCGTGATAGAATTTTGCATGGAATATAATTTAATCATCGTTAGTACTTGGTTTCAAAATTATGAAAGGAGGTTGTATGTGTGGAAGAGACTGGAGACACAACAATGTTTCGAATCGATTACATAATGATACGGCAGAGATTTAGAAAGCCGGATATTATTGCAAAGCGTTTCCAGCAGCAGATGTGCACTCTGACCAAAATTTATTGGTTGTGAACTGCAAATGAAAACAGCAGAGATATGTAGAGAAACAGGAGGTTAAGGAAATAGGACTTGGATAAGTTGAAATAAGCAGAAGCTGTTGGGAGTTTCAAAGGGAGCACGAGTCAATGATTGACTGAAACAGGCATAAGGAACACAAATAATGAAGATAGCAGAAAATCAAATAGGTAAAAAGATATTCCATAGAAAGCCTTTAATAATGCATTAGTTACTGAATACATTCAACAAAAGGAGTTTCATTGACTGTAGTAGAATTGTCTTCAGTGATGAGTCTCGCTTCTAAATGAGTCCCGATGCTCAGCGAAGACGAGTCTGGAGATGCCCCGAACAGCGGTGGAAAAACCATCCTGTCGCCCGCCACACGGCCAACAACCAGGAATAACGGTCTGAGATATCTTTTTTTAATAACAGGACCCCTTGGTTATCCGCGGCACCCTTACAGCACAGCGGAACGTCGACAACATTCTACGTCCCGTTTTACTGCACTTCCTGGCAAGCCATCCCGGGCTTACATTTCAGCAAGACAACGCCCGCCGCACACTGCGACATTTTCTACTGCTTGTCTTCGTGCTTGACAACCCCTACCTCGGCCAGCAAGGCCGCCGAATCTCATTCCAATTGAGATCGTTTGGGATTTTGACGATGTATCGCGCAGGTTGGATAGAATTTGGCACATTACCCCTCAGGAGTACATCCGACAACTCTTTCAATAAATGCCAAGAAGAAGAACCACTTGCGTAAGGGCCAGAGGTGGACCAACGCGACACTCACTTCCTCAGTTTCTGAAGCTCTTTCCCTGGAATAAATCATCAATTTTTTCTGAAACTTTACTCATTTGTTAGTTTGTACTTGTACTTCACATCTATCGATTTACGTCTCATTCGGATAATGCCCTTGTGGTGCACCTTTTCTTTTTTCTACACTGCTGCAAAAAATTCGTTTTAGATGTTTCCAGTTCGCTCAAAATTTGTTGTGTAACAGTGCACGAAATGATTACATTTACAGTTAACAGCACTAATGGCTCTGAGGTACTGGGCATCGACACAAGTTGAAACACCTATATTACTACGGGGTGTAGCCTTCATGGATGACAATGTGGGCGCTGATTCTGGCATTCAGTCAATCGTGCAAATGGCAAATACTGTCCAGGGATGTACACTGAAGAGTCAAAGATACTGATAGACGTGCCTAATATCTTGTAGAGCGAGCACGTAGAAATGCCGCGACACAACCTGGCATGGATTCAACTAATGTCTGAAGTAGTGCTTGAAGGAATTGATACCATGAATCCTGCAGGGCTGTCCATAAATCCGAAAGTATGAGGGGTTGGAGACCTCTTCTGAACAGCACGTTACAAGGCATCCCAGATATATAATGTTCATCTCTGGGGAGTCTGATGGCCAGCGGAAGTGTTTGAACTCAGAAGAGTGTTCCTAGAGCCACACTGTAGCAATTCTGGACGTGTGGGGTGTCGCATTGTCCTGCTGGAATTGCCGAAGTCCGTCGGAATGCACAATGGACATGAACGGATGCAGGTGATGAGACAGGATGCTTACGAGCGTGTCACTTGTCAGAGTCGTATCTAGATGTATCAGGGGACCCATGTCAATCGAACTGAACACGCCTCACACCATTACTGAGCCTCCACCAGCATGAACAGTCCCCTGCTGACATGCAGAGTAGATGGATTCATGAGGTTGTCTCCATACCCGTACACGTCCATCCGCTCAGTACAATTTGAAACGAGACTCGTCCGACCATACAGCATGATTGCAGTCATCACGGACCCAGGTGAGACGTAAAGCTTCGTGTTGTGCAGTCAACGATGGTACACGAGTGGACCTTCACTCCTAAAGCCCATATCGATTATGTTTCACTGAATTGTTCGCACGCTGACACTTGTTGATTTCACAGCACTGAATTCCGCAGCAGCTTGCGCTTTTGTCACGTTGAACCATTCTCTTCAGTCGTCGTTGGTCCCGTTCTTGCAGGATCTTTTTCCGGCCGCCGTGATGCCGGAGATTTGATGTTTTACCGGATTTCTAATACTCACGCTACACTCGTGAAATGGTCGTACGGGAAAATCCCCACTTCATCGCTACCTCGGAGATGCTGTGTCCTATCGCTCGTGCGATCTTGATAACCAGCGACTGTAGCAGGAGTAACCGATGGAATAACTGCGTCACCGCAACGCCGTGTTCTGCCTGTTTACGTATCTCTGTATTTGAATACGCATGCCTATACCAGTTTCTTTGGCACTTCGGTGTATTATGCTGCCTCTGCCGACCTGTTCACGTAATTCTGTAAGAGTTGTTGGTTGACAAGCCATACGGGTAGCTTCTTGTCCCATTATATCCCACACTCGCTCGATTGGAAACAAGTCCCGAGATCCTGCTGGTCCTGTTGCAAGAACGGGTCTAACAACATCTGCATGTACTGCGTGTTGGTTAGCGTTCCCGCCAGATGGACCAGAGGAGAACGAAAGTTGTGGCTTATCGCACCGCGAACCATAAGGTCTGATGGAGGAGGGAGGGACAGTGTGTCAGTGTGTTTTGGAGGAATGCGCGCTACGAGACGGCCCTCACCAGGTCTACGTCGTACGTGCAAACGACCATCACCTGTGCTTTGATCGCTGAAGACCACAGCTCGCCATTCCATCTTTCAAGGGATCCTCTGACGGTATCAGTCGAGCTGTGCACGTCGATACTGTGGCGTGAATGGAAGACGGACCAGAGGTGTATCTGCGCGTAGCCCTACTATTAATAATGGTTCGCAAAAGTTCTTGTTAACATGTATGGATTCACAAGCCCTTCTATCTGTGGTTTGGTAGCTGTGCCATCTGCCACTGCTGCCTTTACAATATGATGATCCTGGCGGGCGTTTGTGCTGTGTGGTGACCCAGAACCTTGTCTACATATATGAGAACGTTCTCGTGACCACTGATACCAGAATCGTTGCGCAGCTGCTTCAGCACGACCACCACGCGTGGAATTTCACCGGAAGGATCATCCGCCACTCGGAAGGCCACAATTTATCCCCTTTCGAACTCGCTCAGTTGGCAGTACGAGGCACTAATTCGTTTCCGTGGGATGGGTGCCTGCTTGCTTCACACGTTTGTACCACACTGAACCTTCTGACTGAGAGCAATCGCTATTAAAGGGTAGATACAGATGGCGCTCTGGTAACTAGGCCAGAACGCTGTCTGTTGGCGGACGGCGTTTAAACCATTATCAGTAGAACTACAGTTCCTCAGGTGGCGTGTGCCATCGTTGGATCAAAATCGACATCCTCTTTCCACGTGTTCCAATTTTTTTCGGACAGTGTGTTCAATACCTCCTCATTAGTAACACGATCTACCCACCTAATCTTCAGCATTCTTCTGCAGTATCACATTTCAAATTCCTCCAGTCTCTTCTTCTCTGTACTATTTGTCATCCAGGTTTCACTTCCAGACCAAGCTACTACCTTCAGAGAAGACGTACTAAGACTTTAATACATATAGTTTTTGTATGGCTCAAAAACAGATGTATCGAACTTCACAGACACTGTAATAACTGCAATAACTATATTTTATGCCAAAGTAAAGGCAAACTGATGAGCAAAACATTGTTTCTCCTTGCGAGGGAATCACATAATGTGCGAGGAATATGGGATGACACACTAGGACATACGGAAGTTCGGCTCGGAAAGCCGAAGTGATTAAGGCGACCGCTCGCGATAGGTCGATAATCCGGGTTCGAGTCCCAGTCCGACACAAATTTTGATGTTTTTCTAGTAAATGTTACAGCTGATGTATTCTGGTATTTGCGATTTGTGAATACATTTAACGTACTTTAATTTATAGTAGATCTGAACAAATTTCTTTTCTTCAGAAACGCGTTTCCTGCCGTTGCTAGTGTAAATTTTATATTCTCCCTAGTTCGGTCATCGCAAGGTATTTTACTGCCAAAGTAGCAAGACTCATCTTCGTGCGTCGTTGCCTACGCTAAGTCCCTCATCATCACCTGATTTAATTCGACTACGTTCCATTACCCTCGTTTTCATTTTGTTGATTTTCATCTTATATCCGCCTTTCAAGACACTGTCCATTCCATTGAACTGTTCTTCAAAGTCCTTTGCTCTTTCTGACAGAATTACTGTGTCGTCAGCAAAACTTAAAGTGTTTATTTCTTCCCTCTGAATTTGAATTCCTTCTCCAAATGTTTCTTTGGTTTCCTTTATTGCTCGTTCATTGTACAGACTGAATAACATCGCGGATACGCTCTATCCCCGTCTCAATTCCTTATCAATCACATCTTCCCTTTCATACCTCCCGACTTTTATAAGCTCTACCTAGTTTCTGTTCATGTAGTGAGCAGCCTTTCGTTGCCTGTATTTTACTCCTGCCACCTTCAAAATTTCGAAGAGTGTGCTCCAATCAACATAGTCAAAAGCTTTCCCCAAATCTACGAATGCAATTTTCTTTACTTTAACCTGTCTTCGAAGTTGGAGGGTCAGTATTGCCTCACGCGTTCCTGCAGTTCTCTGGAATCCAAACTAATTTTCCTTGGCGCCGACTTCTACCTTTTTTTCCATTCTTCCGTAAAGAATTCGTGCTCGTATTTCGCCACTACGACTTGCTAAACTAATGGTTCGGTAGTATTCATATCTGTCAGCATCTCCCTTCTTTGGAATTGAAATTACTGCATTCCTCCTGAAGTCTGATGGTATTTCTCCTCTCTGACATATCTTGCACACCATATGGAACAATTTAATCACGGCTCGCTCTCTCAGTGATACCCCTAGTTCTGGCTGAATGCCGTCTACCCCAGCCGGCCGCTGTGGCCGAGCGGTTTTAGGCGCTCCAGTCCGGAACCGCGAGACCGCTACGGTCGCAGGTCCTAATCCTGCCTCGGACATGGATGTGTGTGGCGTTCTTAGGTTAGTCAGGTTTAAGTAGTTCTAAGTTCTAGGGGACTGATGACCTCAGACGTGAAGTCCCATAGTGCTTAGAGCCATTTGAACCATTTTTTTTTTTTTAGAATCAACTGGAAAATCCCAATCATATCTATGTCCAGCACGATGGAATTTGTACTACTCCGGAGGCCTTGTTTCGACTTAAGCCTTTCAGTGTTGTGTCAAATTTTCCTCGATCTTCCATCTCATCTTCGTCTACGTTCTTTTCCCCTTCCTCGTTTGACACGAAAAATGTCTTACAGTTTAAAATTTGGTTTCGAAATCTTCGTCTTACCATTATAAAATCAATTTGTAACCTTTCGGAATGTCCAGATCTCTTCCACATATACACCCGTCTTACATGATTCCTAAATCAAATGTCAACGATGATTAAGTTGTGCTCTGTGTAAAATTCTACCAGGCGGCTTTCCCTTTCATTCCTTCCCATAGTCCATATTCACCTATTATTTTTCCATTTCTTCCTTTTCTACTATTTAATCCCAGTCCCCACCACAATTATATTTTCATCTCCCTTAACTAAATAATTTCTTTTACCTCATCATACATTTCTTCAAACTCGTCATCAGCTGCGGAGCTAGTTGGCATATAAATTTATACCACTGTGGTAGGCATGGCTTCATGTCTATCTTTGGTATCACGTAATGACTGCCCAAATCATCACCGAAATCCTCGCTATGTTTCGCTCTTTGGACCTAAATTCGGTCAGAAGTTGGAAACAGTGTGAAAGAGGAGTCATCTGGCCAAATGACGTTCTTCCATTGCTACAGAGTCCAAGTTTTATGGCTTCGACACCACATTTTCCTGTTACGGGCACTGGCATAACTGATGAGTCGCCTTGGGATTCCAGGTCACCCTGCAGTTCCCTGCTGTGGCGGCTGAGAGATTTCTCGTCTTGTTTTGGTGCTGACAAGGTTCGCGAGTGCGAGATTCAGTTCAGTAGTGACTTTCGCAGCAGTCATTCCCTTATTTTTCGCCAATATTATCTTCAGTGACAGCCTGTCATTATCCCTCAAAACACACTTTGTTCGCGTCGTCATTTGGTGGAAGACGTATTCCGCTTTCCTTGTATGTAGTATAAATCTTCGATACGGTGCCTTTCGAAATACCAAACACTGCGGAAGCAACCAACACACTCTAAACATTCATGGTGGTGTCTGATTGTACTATATCGTGTCTCCCTACCACTTTCGCGCAACGACGCTCTGAGCGTGTTTTTTAGGGAATTAACTAGTTTGAACCTGGGACCTGTTGCTGGTAAGGAGACGCCAGACCACACATGACATGTAGAATTCAGAAGAGTTCAGTGAGACTAGCGATGATATAACCAAATACTAAATGATCTCAGCGTCAGCTCCACTGCACTCCCTGTAAAAGAATCTTAAATCTAACTAAATATAGTGGAAAGGGTTCAAGGCTTTCCTATTTTTAGTTAGCTGGTAAAATAACGTCGAAAAAGCAGTTAAGTTTACCATTGGAAATTTATTCTAATCACAAAACATCGTTTATAAATTGCACTATTGATAAAAGGAAATGTTTTAATACAGGATGGTAAAAACCAACTGCGTTCAACAAAAAATGTGAACGAATATTCCCTGAATGGGTTTCCAAGTTCTACAATCGATCGAAGGATGACCTATGCCTTATCACATCTATAATCTAGGTTTAAATTGAGTTTCACAAAAGAGAAAACTATCAAAATGGTCTAGAGTGACCCTCAATTATCTTTAATTACTTATCTAACCTGTCGTAAATTACAGTCGCTCATGTGGCTTCTCAATAACTATAAAATAGAAAAATCATCGCGTTTCAGATCTTTACTTCAAGTGGCAAATGTGAACACCATGAGTTTTAATTAACGATCGACACTAGTATTACGCAAAAAGGGGGTGTAACAGATGAGACTTCTGCAGTTCTGAGTGAAGCCTTATGCGCTCAAAAATGCGGCATCGCGTGCATTCGTTACCTTATCGGTGTTTAGGCAGCGTCAGGGCGACAGCGGCCGGCGCACCAGCCGTCCAGCTCGCCGTCTCGGAACCAACTCTACTAACTTCTCCTTACTACAATTTACCGAAGTTAGTTTAAAAAAACTATCTGGCTATGTTTTCATCTGACCAATCAGGGTCTCAATGTTAACCTTAAGCTCCGCCTACAAAAATTCTGTCTATCCAATGGGAAACGTTATACTTTTCGTGGTGGGGCAATGTTTTTAAAGTTTGCAACGTAACAGAGACGCTAAAAAGTCTCACGCTAAAACCTGCAGCTAGTGTGGTCCTTTTAGCGTTATCGTGAGATCTATACTGCTCTTCTGGAGGGCTCTATCTTTTAACATGGGCTGGGGAGTGATCCTAATGTAACAGACACGCGAAAAAGTCACACGCTAAAACTTGCGGGTGGTAGTGGCCCTTTTTGTGTTATCGTAAGATCTATACTGCTTTTCTGGAGGGCTCTAGCTTTTAACATGGGCTGGGGGTTGTCCTTGACATACCTGAGAAGCGAAAAAGCCTCACGCTAAAACGTGCGGGTTGTATAGTTGTACATGTAGGCTCGCGGCGTGGGTGCCCAGCCCCTCTCTTTTCTAGCTTAACACGGTTCTGCTCTCGGCTTCTGTCCTCGTTTCTTTCCTCGGAACTGCGTCTGCCTCACGGTGGGAAGGTACGACATGCATTTAGGCATTCTTGTGTTAGTCTGTGGTATTCCATTTGCTCACTCGTTACTCGTATTACTTTGGTTAATTTAATGTCACGATTTATTCGGAGCTATGTGACATACTAGTAGATTTGCTTATTATGTCAGGGTTTTCATGTAAGGTGTTGGATTTGCCTGACACCTTACAACACGAGCACAACAATTTGGACACGTTGTAATTCTCTTAGACCCGATATGAAGCACTCACAATTACACGGCCGGCCGGGGTGGCCGAGCGGTTCTAGGCGCTACAGTGTGGAACCGCGCGATCGCTACGGTCGCTGATTCGAATCCTGCCTCGAGCATGGACGTGTGTGATGTCCTTAGGTTAGTCTGGTTTAAGTAGTTCTAAGTTAGGGACTGATGACCTCAGATGTTAAGTCCCATAGTGCTCAGAGCCATTTGAACCACAACTGCACGGAACACTGTTCTGACGACGAGTGACACTGGCAGCGTATTGAGGACTTAATGCACAGACGACGATCGTGGTTGCATGCAACAGTGCAACCTGCAAGCTTGACTAACACGGACGTTTATGTTCAAGCATATATTTCTCGCTGTGTTTCCATATTCTTGTCCAACCCCTGACGTCCAAAGTGCAAAAGGCTTTGACTGCTGCTCCTGACCGATCATGCATTCCATTGTATTATATTCTTAGATATTTCCGCCAATATGTAAATCGTTTTGATCTGTTCACGCCAATTCATGATGCTGTATATTGCCACTTTGGGGTAAGCTGCCAGGCTGAGAATTTAGGAATAACATTCGGAATGTGTTCGCAGTTATCGTCACTATTTCATTGCGGTTCTGCCTAGTATGAATTGCCAGTCATACACTCCTGGAAATGGAAAAAAGAACACATTGACACCGGTGTGTCAGACCCACCATACTTGCTCCGGACACTGCGAGAGGGCTGTACAAGCAATGATCGCACGCACGGCACAGCGGACACACCAGGAACCGCGGTGTTGGCCGTCGAATGGCGCTAGCTGCGCAGCATTTGTGCACCGCCGCCGTCAGTGTCAGCCAGTTTGCCGTGGCATACGGAGCTCCATCGCAGTCTTTAACACTGGTAGCATGCCGCGACAGCGTGGACGTGAACCGTATGTGCAGTTGACGGACTTTGAGCGAGGGCGTATAGTGGGCATGCGGGAGGCCGGGTGGACGTACCGCCGAATTGCTCAACACGTGGGGCGTGAGGTCCCGCACACCGTTAGGCCGTCTTCCGCTCATGCCCCAACATCGTGCAGCCCGCCTCCAGTGGTGTCGCGACAGGCGTGAATGGAGGGACGAATGGAGACGTGTCGTCTTCAGCGATGAGAGTCGCTTCTGCCTTGGTGCCAATGATGGTCGTATGCATGTTTGGCGCCGTGCAGGTGAGCGCCACAATCAGGACTGCATACGACCGAGGCACACAGGGTCAACACCCGGCATCATGGTGTGGGGAGCGATCTCCTACACTGGCCGTACACCTCTGGTGATCGTCGAGGGGACACTGAATAGTGCACGGTACATCCAAACCGTCATCGAACCCATCGTTCTACCATTCCTAGACCGGCGAGGGAACTTGCTGTTCCAACAGGACAATGCACGTCCGCATCTATCCCGTGCCACCCAACGTGCTCTAGAAGGTGTAAGTCAACTACCCTGGCCAGCAAGATCTCCGGATCTGTCCCCCATTGAGCATGTTTGGGACTGGATGAAGCGTCGTCTCACGCGGTCTGCACGTCCAGCACGAACGCTGGTCCAACTGAGGCGCCAGGTGGAAATGGCATGGCAAGCCGTTCCACAGGACTACATCCAGCATCTCTACGATCGTCTCCATGGGAGAATAGCAGTCTGTATTGCTGCGAAAGGTGGATATACACTGTACTAGTGCCGACATTGTGCATGCTCTGTTGCCTGTGTCTATGTGCCTGTGGTTCTGTCAGTGTGATCATGTGATGTATCTGACCCCAGGAATGTGTCAATAAAGTTTCCCCTTCCTGGGACAATGAATTCACGGTGTTCTTATTTCAATTTCCAGGAGTGTAGATACTGTCTAGCTGCTATACCACACTCATAAGTTTCTGTAATTCTTCTGACTTCTGAAATTTTCCCGGCGTATTTCTTCTTCCAGTTATTTTCGGGTTTGCAGCCGGATCCCATCAACATGGTGCCACGCCGTTTCGGCTCAGAGGAGTCCGGCCATCCTCAGGTGACTAGACGAAGTACTGAAGAGACCTGATGCAGACATGGTATTTATAACGACTTGCGCGAATGCGAATCGTACTGGCGGTTTACGGTGCATGCTTTAGGAAGTGACATGAGCGAGGCAGCCAAGTTGTGTGTGCT
The DNA here is from genome assembly GCF_023897955.1 of Schistocerca gregaria. Classification (NCBI taxonomy): domain Eukaryota; kingdom Metazoa; phylum Arthropoda; class Insecta; order Orthoptera; family Acrididae; genus Schistocerca; species Schistocerca gregaria. The sequence goes on along the minus strand of NC_064921.1, from coordinate 511,893,902 downwards.
GCCCTCAGTGTTGAAGTAAGAACAATTTAATCGCTGTGTATCGACCGAGCATGTCGATTCCGTTGTGACCGAATAATTTTAGTAATTTGGTCCAATTTTTATCAGCTGAAAGCCGTTATCACGATTCATTAAATCACCAGCAAGACGTATTTCCACGGATTGTTTCATTACAGAGTCCTAGAAGCTGGAAACCAGTGCTAAAATTTTAGTATTATCGTATTGCATTCAATATCCCATGGAGAAGCAATGTTCTGCTAGTGCTGATTTTAAAGGCAATTCTTGGGTGTCTGGGATACTCTTGATTTTTGTCCCGTGCTATTTCTATTATCTCTGTGTGAGGGAGTTCTTATGCTAGAGAACTTATGCATTTCATTCCTATTAATATGCACGAGACGGGTGTTACGATTAATCAAGGAAAACCCCCAGTTGGGAAACGGGGCCAAAATTAGTTGGTTACTGTCGAATTGCAATTTACAATTTCTTTATTGATTACTTCAACCATTAAGTCATTTCTTTACCACTTGACCAGGAACAGATCCAAAAAAACTAGCAGTCATGAGTGCCTTTTCAAAACAATTTACTTTACAGTTAACGACCAGGTCATTTTACTTAAAACCGAGTTTGATAAAGCATTTAACAACAAAATTAAAACTTTCCAAGTACTGAAAGAAAAACACCAATTTGCATACCATTTCGTTACCGAACATGCAGGGAGCCACTTCTTTAAATTTTGACACAACTAGATATTAAATTACAAGGGCTCGCTAACAGGGAGGCATAACTAGGATTTTCTAAGGATGGCGAGTAGATTAGAACAATCAAAGTAAAGATACAGTCATTCACCTTTCACAATAACTAACAATTTTTAAGCCACGTAATTTTAAAAAACCCACTAATGAAAGGCAAACTTAACCTTTTTAAAAAGTGGCCTAAAACAGAGTAAAATACAACCATTTAACATTTTACAATAACTAACAACTTTAATACCTTGTCCTGGCACCAAAATGTCCTGGGATGCAAATAATTAACCGACCGGGTGTATGGGCGGCCACAATTGTCTCTCGAACGATGCTCAGGCCACAACGGCTCACATTCAGCAATCACATCGACCTCACATGAGGCCAGGGGAGGAGGAGGAATCAAATCAGGAACCATAATCCCTGCCAAAAAACACACTTCCTCCCAGGCAGTACTAATCAGAAGTCAAAAGATCACTGTCTATAATTACACCGGCGACAGGGACAGGAAGTCCGAACGCAGGAGGCCACAAGACAGAAAAAATGTAATCTAAAACAATAATCCCTGCCCCAAAAATACACTTCCTACCGGGCAGTACTAATAAGAAGCGGAAAAGATCACTGTCTATAAATACACCAGCGACAGGGACAGGAAACCCGAACTCAAGAGGCCACAATGGCAGAAAAGACGCTGGCTGCACAAACCAAAATTCTTCAATTAGCATCTAAACCTTTAACCAACTTATCTTGCAGTTTATCAGAGAAACAGCAGGTGAACTCCGATGCAAAGGTTCCTCACACCCGACCATGTCCACGTGGCCAGCGTACCCAACTGGGCACAGTCGCGCAGCCACGCGCTGTGTCACCGGAGCCCTCGTCTTCTCTGCACCCACGGCGGCGAAACACCACTCCTCAGGTTAGGCGAGTTACTGGTCCATCATTCCCGCCTCCAGACGGACAATTTAAAGACATCCGTTGCCGCTCCCACCAAGTAGTGACTCTGAACCACAGCCGTGCCCCCCCCCCCCCCCCCCCCCCCCCCGGTGTTCACAGCCAGAGCTTACAGCCTTGTCCCGTCAACTCGTCCCACACGTCTCGCACCGTCAGGATAGACCACGCGGCTTCCAGGAACAACAGGCAACTCTCCATCGGAGCGGTCTCCTCCGTACAACATGCTCTAATTCCCGCTTTTAAAAACCGACCGACCGACTCGTCACCGCTAGCTAACCAACCGGCCATCCCCCCAAAGATCTTATTCCCTTACACAAGGCTAATAGGAAGCAACGACTCGGAGATCGATAAGACCAGACACGCCGCCCGGGGGGAATCTCAACAGAATCGTAAGCAGCATAACGATAAATGTGAAAGAATCAATTAACGATGGAATGGAAGGACTCAGAACAAACTTAACAGCGGGATATCTGTTGAGAGCCGACACACGGATCAATGCACTGTTGGTGCGCTATGTGCTTTCTTTTTCTGGATAATAAGCGAGCTAAATGTGAGATACACTTCGTGTGTGATCGAAGTATGCATTGAGTACTGTAACTCGAATCTACCGAGATCGAAGGCTTATTTGATGGGGTAGCCAAAGTAGCTGCTGATACTTCGTTTGCGTATGTTGTGGAATGGAACATGTTTTTCGCTTCTTTAAAGATCAAACCTTCGAATGTCATTAATTGTCTCATATTTCTTTGACTGGTACGCCTCCGTGGCCGAGTGGCCAGTGACAGTGGCTGCTACGCGGAAGGCCCGAGTTAGAGTCCCAGTGCTAGCAGGGATTTATGCTTTGTCGGAGGCTTCCGCTGGGTTGCCCTCAGCCTCGTGATGCCAGCTGAGGAACTAGTTGGCCGAGTTGTTGCGTCACCAGGTCTGCTAACCCGACGACAGCAGGGAGTGCGGTGTGCTGACTCCCACCCCTCCACACTGCATCAACATGGCGCCATTGGCTGATGGATGATATGGCAGTCACTCGGTCTTATTGGCCCTTATGTGGCTGCAAAGGCGTAGGTTATACAGGCTGTAAACGATAGTTGCTTACATCGTACCACAGTGGTAGAGAGGAAGACAAGACGAACAATTCGATACAGAATACTTGTGATCTATCAAGTCGCGAAACTACAACAAATTTTCCTGCAAAAACAATCAAAGTTACAGCTCATTCGTGTCACTCGTGATTTTCAATATTCCACGGCTCTCTTCGCGCAGACTATCGGTCCTGAAGAAAAAAAGACATGAGTGACGTCTTTTCTGTAGGAAATGTAATGTATGGGGGATACGTTTTCGCTAGAGCCCACGGTTTTCGAGCACCCCCACCCCCAAAAGCCTAAAAATGTGTCGTATAAACAAAAAAATGTAAAACGGCAGTTACTTCCCTAACGATAGCTTGTTATTGTACGTAGGAACTTCAGAAAGTAAGTCACACACGTCATCCTACGCTAACAAGGAGACCATTCGTATTTGTCCTCACCGATTTTATTAATATTGATAGGTTGTGCAGATCATGGCTTGGGCTTCAATACATGTAGAAAGGAAGGCGCAGTTCTCAACCGTTTTCGAGAAAATCCGAATCTGAAAGTTTTACGCATGCGTATGTACTAATGTGTGACCGCTACGAGGAACGAAGTCCGTAGCCGACCGAGTAAGAGCGTTTGGTTTCATAAGACTGAAGAATCTGGATCTAATCTCGCTCCTGGTCCTGTTTTTTTCCCTTCATTTCCACGTAATAACATCTTTATTATCGTTGTGTCGTCCGAACAAGACACAGCCAGGGCACGACCACCGAAACTGCAAAGATGCGAACTGGTGTCAGCGCCATAGAGACTCGTCACTTGCGCGACTTTTGCCAACACCACGGGCGGCGCTGAGGCGCCTCGGCTAATTGCAGGCCGAGTTCAATCCGTGAATGATCGGACGACAACGGACAGAAGCTTACTTCCAAGAGAGAAGAGCAGCTTTCGACCATCTGGTTATAGATCATTATCCAAGGCCGACTTAGTCAGGGATTATTGTTTAGTGAACTATTAAAATTGAACAGACAGTCGTAATTGCATTTGCTATGTAGTGTTCAAGTGGTTCAAATAGCTCTGAGCACTGTAAGACTTAACGTCTGAGGTCATCAGTCCCCTAGAACTTAGAACTACTTGAACCTAACAAACCAAACGACATCACACACATCCCTGCCCGAGGCAGGATTCGAACCGGCGACCGTAGCGGTCACGCGGTACCAGACTGAAGCGGGTAGAACCGCTCGGGCGGCTGCTATGTAGTGTGAAATTGACCTACGATTATTTGCATTTAGCCATTGAGGGCCTTTTTTGTGTTGTATTACATGCAATGTTGCAGATTTAATAAATCAACAAGTCACAAAGGAAAGTAAACCTTTTTAACCCGTTTGTGTCACTTTGTCACTAATTAGTTGGAGTGTTGTAGAATCTTCGTTCTCCTATCCTGTTACCTAACCCTAGGGCATAGCTGTGTAACAGTGGCAGAGAGAAATTGTCTTAGCGGTGTACTGCATCAGAAGCCATTTCACGAACTCGGCCTACCGTAGCAGTGGCAGGTCGGCCTCCATAGTAGTAGCGACGAGGCGTTTACAAAATTGGCGACGAGGGTTAACAAAATATTACAACATAATCTTCACCTCGAAAATTTGAGATTTTCTCTAACATTTTGAAAGTAGTTTACCGTTATAACCGTATCCCTGCAGGTACATTTCAATTCATCAGCCGGCCGGTGTGGCCGAACGGTTCAAGGCGCTTCAGTGTAAAACCGCGCGACCGCTACGGTCGCAGGTTCGAATCCTGTCTCGCGCATGGATATGTGTGATGTCCTTAGGTTAGTTAGGTTTAAGTAGTTCTAAGTTCTAGGGGACTGATGACCTCAGATGTTAAGTCCCATAGTGCTCAGAGCCATTTGAACCATCAATTCATCATGGGCCCATTTTCCCGATAAAAGTGCAGGAGGTACAGTACGACTCATTGTATGAATCCGTTTTTCCAGTAATCCTGCAGTTAGTTTTTATCTACCAGAAGCAACTGGATGTGTGCAAATAGCTTTCGGTTGCTGCAGGGAGAAAGGGAACAGCGTTCACAAAGCCTAATACTTCATTCACTTGTTACCCCCCCAGGTAGTTACACGTCAGCGCTCCAAGATGTCTGATTTTACTAGTAAATGTATTGATGTGCCTGTTACTTCGACAGCAAAGGAACGTATACCTTATTGTGAAGACAAATCGTTTTACCCTGACGTTTCAAAAGTACGATTAAAATCGGCACTTCTGTACAGTGAACGTCTTCTCCGAAACAATTTCAGCGCTTCGAAACCTTCTACAGTAATAACACAGCAACACACGGACATTGGAAAACAAATATCTCATAGAAGTTTCGAAATGCTAGTGGAGAAACAACTCGTGGTACAGGACGAACTAACTGCCCACCAAGACATCGATGAAGAGCGCGTGTTTGAAGAAACTCAAGAAGTCGCTTCAACTTCATCAGACGATTGCGAAGCCGAAGACGAGCAATCGAAAATCGTCAGTGATTACGTTCAGCAGTATTGCAAAATTTGGGACGTCAATCAAGCGAGAGAACACCCAGGATGAAGATTGGCCACTGTTCGTAGAAGTGGAACTTCACGCCTCAAAAGCAAGAGAGGTATGAAAAGATGGGAATAACATATAAAACAAGATTGAACAAGGCATGAACAACTTAAAACAATTGATCCATGGACCTATGGTCGTCTGATAGAAGCTCGAGAGTGTAACTAGCAGATCACGAAGGGAAATCTGCAGCAACGGGCTCCTACTGCTGGTAGCCAATTTCCTAATTTAAATTTTCAGGCTTCTGAATCGTGGGTCGTGATTTTCAAACGAAGACATCGCATGCGTCAGAGAAAAAACACCAGATTTGTATCCGAGAAGGAAAGCGGTTCACTGCAGCAAGTCCCTGATGCAGCAACAAATCTCCGGGTGCAGACTCGAGCATTCATACCAACATACGACAAGGATTTTGTTATTAACAATGATCAAACAGGTATTACACATAAAAGTACCTAATATATTTACATCAAATGCAGTACTATTTTATAGACTGTCGATGCAAATTTTTCAATGTTTGTCCTAAGGTGCCAATTTCAATCAATTCATGATCGAACTCTCGCCGAACGCGGAAAAAAGGTGGTTCTTGTGCAGCGAAAGAATACGCACAATGTCACAGACTGGTGCACTGCATAAGATGCTTTCACCCTATCTGGAAAATTACAACCAAAGGTCTTCATTTCTTTGCAAGAGACCACTGGCTCATTTGGACCAAGAGTGCAAGAACCAGCTGACGAGTACGAACACAAATACAAAAAACGTTATGGTAATATTTTCAAAGTCTGGCATACTCACGAAAATACTACGGAAGAAATTTCTAACTGGCGTCTTGATGCCATACGTGAAAGAAGAATTTTTTTTTCACTTCGTTAGTGCAGTCCAGCGACGTTTATTTTTACAGGCTGGTGACGAACCTTATAAAGCGACTATAAAACTGCTCGTCCATTGTTGAATACAATAGAGAGATAGCTTGAAGAGAAGGTTGTATAAAAATTCAGTCAGTTGTACAGTATAAGTTGTCTGCATCAATAATCGATGATATGATATGTGTGGTATGTCGTGGGACTGTGTGAGGACAGAGAACCGTTTGTGAACCTAATAAACCAAGTTTGTTTTGCAGTAGAAGCACTGAAAAGACCATGCTGTTACAAGGACTTGGAGTACATTACGTGTGCTGTATGCCACAATAATTATTATTGTACATGTTTCTACGATTAGTCTCAGAAATGTAGATACAATAATGTCAATAAAAAGACTATACTGATTTGGTTAAAAATGGTCGTGCACCCTTTCTTATTTCGAATGTCCTTGCAAAACTATTTTGGTTTCTTATTCTTCGGAATAAACATTATGCAAATAATAAATGAATAATTATATACTGGTAATATGGACGGTGATAATAAACATTTTGTTAGATTTACGTGGGAGTAAACAACAAGCGCGAACAACGAGGTTCTAGCCAAGAGCTTTGTGCTTATGAAACTAAGCAGTTAATCACTTGGCCTCAGATTCTTTGCCTGTTAGCGATCACATAATAGTATATATACGCATGCCTAAATCTTTAAACTTGATTTTCTAGAAAGCGGTTTAGAGTTGCGCCTTCCTCTTTACGTAAGTTGGGAAGTCTGAGCCCAGCTCTTTTCTCCTGTCAACATGGATCAAATCGGCGAGGGCGAGTACGTTCGGTCCCCTTGTAAGACATTAGCCAACAATAGTGGGGCATTGTCACAAGACAGCACATGTCCCGAGTTTCCTGCAGTCACAGCTCTTCTGCCGTACGGATAACAGGTGCATAACAGTGTGGAAATGAAATGGCGCGGCAACCTGAAATGTACGAGTACTCCGAAGTTGAAATATACGGTACAGTACGATTCTTATGGACAAAACGTCTAAACTGTATACAGATTCATCATGAAATTCTGGTGGTATATGAACCCAACGTCCAGCTGTAGTGAAGCAGTGTCAACAGTTGACCAACATGGATGTTATAAGAGAGGTCTACGAATCGACCAAAGACCACAACGTCCAGACAATAGAGGAAGAACATCTTGGAGGGTGGGGAGTTGGAGATTTTCAATTGATGAGGACCTTCAAACAACGGTTCTCAAATGACTCTGTGACCAAATAGTGGATTTATATCGTCGGGGAATTGAACGACTGTTAGAACGTTCTGGCCTTGGTTTACAGGGACTTGATGACTATACTGAAAAAATCACGGGTATCTGAGTCACTTTGAGGTGTAGTGCCGCATTCCATCTTGTAGTTTTAGTATAAACTGGATTGCTGATATTTCACTTGAACACCCTTATTATGTAATTCGCCATGCCGATAAAAAAATGTATCGCTTCTTTCGTTTAGAAAGCGTTGTTCTTGCATCAGGTGCTGTAGCATCCAACAAAAACTTTTTGTAAAGGGTCCCATTCCGAAACACAGAAAACACAGTATCGTTTATGTGTAGTTATCAGTCTATTGCACTTCAGTATAAGCACTACTTCTTGCAAAGTATGAAATGTTTTTCTCTCCTTTCTTTCCAGACATGATTCACCACCAATGTGCCACTTTCAGTGGCAGTTTGAAATATGGTACAGTCTCGACTGGTATTATACTGTACTGTTTTATGTCTAAAACTATGATTAGTCCGTCTATAATTAAACTGACTGCGCAGCTTCAAGTGAGTCACTCAGTTTTCTCTAGGTGGCGTGTTGTACTTTTTATTACCAACATATCACCTTAACTAAGAGGTAATAAGAAACAGCAATATACTTTTAACACAAAGTTAGTTATGTATGTGAATATCGTATGCGACTATTTCTCGTTGTTTGCCAGGTGACATGTTGTCAGGCCACAACATGTCACCATCTTAACCCCAGATTACTAAACTCTTGTAAAAATCTGTGATTGCAGCTGGTACCAATGAGCCTTTCCCGTCGATCTGCTAGTCAGTACAGGGTGTAGAACAGAACAATTTGTGCTTATTTTGTGTGTGTCATACCATTGGAGACCATGTGGAGCAGTAAATTTTACAATAGTTTTTAACTATGTAACATTTTTCCTCTTTACTATTGTAGGGTCAAACACAAATTTTAAATGATGTACCTGAGACTGAAAGATCACATCATAAGTAGACACACTAGTTACAGCTTCTAGACCTAACTTAATTAAACAGAAATTCAGACAACCCATACCATATTTTCAGAGAAATACTGCGATACATACTGATGGTAACCAATAGTTGTTGAAACATGTGTAGGTATAAAAAAGGAACGATAAATATTTGTTGTTTTCCCTTAGGCAGTAATACAAGGACACTACATATTCACGTATTCATAACGTACTTGGTGTGTCACTGCTGATAAGGGGCATATAAACTAGGAGTTAAGTGGTCTTTTTCCTTAAAATTTTTTTGTACTAGTACGCAAGTCTGTTAATCACTCCACTGCCATAAAGACAATGAAGTAAACAAGTTGCTTCACATACATTCATCTCATAGCAGCAGCTGTTTAACAAAAACTGGAGAGCTGCCCCGTGAGCCTTGTCAAACATGTTACTCTAGTGACGTCATGGAGCGGCAGAGTAGCATGTCTTTCACGGCGAAGCTGTTTGCGAGAGGTGTTGGTCGGAATGTGGCTTCCCGAAGGTCAACGCGGTCTTGTCCCACAGCCGGGCGCCCCCTTCCCTGTCTTCGTGTCCCTCCCCCTCTACTCCTCTCTCTGACGCTCTCCCTCTCTCCCAATCCCTCCCTCCCTCTCTCTCTCTCTCTCTCTCTCTCTCTCTCTCTCTCTCTCTCTCTCTCTATGTTAGACCGCTCACCGCTCATCTGGCCTCATCCCGTCCTAACTGTACCTCAACCTGAGACTAACAAACACCTGCTGTTGCCTAGAGCACCCACTTTAAGAGCGGAGATTTGACACGCTGCGTTTCCTTAAGTGGCCACAGTAGAACCGTGTCTGAAAGTTCAGTGACGCCTTGCAATTCCCCATACTTATCTTCTTGCTGTGACATCAGTAATTGGAGTTGTTGCTCTGTGAGAGCTATAGCTTTGCGGTATCGCTTGTGAGTGTTTGATACGCATTTCGCTTCATGATACTGATTTATCTTCTAAAAAAGGAAAGTTGATGGTCTTGTTCATAAACAACTTTTCTGCTACCAGTTACAATTTTCTTTTATTTACACTTTATGTGATGCGTTTCTGGAAATGATTCCCATCCTCTAGTGCGTTTTCCTGTGTGTACTATGGATTTTTTTTGTAAGAAAACTAAAAGGCAGAGTGAATTTCACACACCAAAAGCTTTACGAACAAAGTGCGTAGGACATCGGAAAACGCAGTTGAAAATGGAAATCATGTTCCGAAAAGCGTCGTGTAAAATGTAAATAAAAGAAAATCGTGACTGGTAGCATAAAAGCTATTTATAAACAAACCTATTGTTTTCGCAATCGCGGGCTTTCACGAATCATTTTTAAATGATTAAATCAAAAAGAAAGTATCATGTTATGCATCTGCGACAGAAAATAGGTATTGCCAGAAAGGTTCATTACGTCTATGTACAGACAATTTTCATGGTATTTTTTCACGATTACCAGACTATAGCGCTAGAATTCTATAGCCACAAATGTATAGTTATCCATAATAAGTGCCGGGATGGTTCCTCTGAAGGGGCACGGCCGACATCCTTTACTAATCCGATGGGACCGATGACCTTGCTGTCTGGTCTCCTCCCCCAAACAATCCAACCCATAATAAGTGCTTCATACTTTGCGCTGCCGTAAACTGTGTTACCCTTCTATTACTGGTTTGTCAAAGCAACTCCCACTATTCATGGCATATATTTTTCTTGTCGCAGTAATTGAAAATGATAAAAAGTCTCGGAAGCGATATGTTAACACGAAAATACTTATCTCAAGATTGAGCCTGCCTGGAAAATGGCTAGGGCAAAGAACATAAGCTTCAAAACATTTGTGGCCGATTGCTCATTTTTGCAATAATCTCTTAGAAAATATGCCTCCAGATAGCAGCCGATACATTGTAGGAATGGAAATAGCACTTTATGGTTCAAATGGCTCTGAGTACTATGGGACGTAACACCTGAGGTCACAGTCCCCTAGAACTTGGAACTACTTAAACCTAACTAACCTAAGGACATCGCACATCCATTCCCGAGGCAGGATTCGGACCTGCGACAGTAGCAGTCGCGCGTTCCGGACTGAAGCGCCTAGAACCGCTCGACCACAGAGGCCAACAGCAGTTTATGAAAACATATAGTTGATGTAGCAATAAGAGATGTGTGTTCAAGTAGAGATGGAATACTGGATTATTCTGATTGTCCTGTTTCTGTGTAGCGTCCGCATTTCCCAGTGTTGAATATATTGGCAGCAATGTTCCTCTGTGCACAGATCGCTATGCTTTTTAGATGAAGCATTATATATTGCGTAAACAAAGAGGACCAGCAAGAATAACTGTGGATAACTGTTGCTTAGAGTATTCGTACACGAATATCTTACAGTTTTTCGGTTACCTAATTATGATATTTTTATCCAGTATTTGCGAAGGAAGTAAGTTTGGGTTATCAGAGATGCAGAACATTTGCTACTGTATTAGTTTTTCTTATACATACAGCAAATATTCTGTGGGAGTAATCTTGGTCCTACATTTGGTATGATACAGTATATCGTCAGCCAGTGCCGTTCAGGAACTAAATGAAGTGGCACACTGAATATGGTAGTGTCATTACTTTCGAGAGGAACTTGAATATACGTTTGATGACTCAGATTTTATTTTTCTCCCGCTTTTGCCATCGTTTCCCTAAATCGCCTGACGTCAGTGCAGCGATTGTTCCTATGAAAATATCACGGCCAATTTTGTTTGCCGTCCTTGTCCAATCAGGGCTTGCACCCCACCTTTAATAATCACATCGTCGATCACACGTCATACCCTAATTGTGCCTCCTGCTTCCTTTACTTTCCGGTGGTGCTGTCGTCTAATTGTGGACTAAATTTTGAGTTTCATTTTTAGGTTGTATAGTCGTCTATTGTCTAGTATTACTTACTTATTGTTGAACATAGTCTTTAGATATCTGCAAAAACACTGTAATGGATATCGTGAAGAAACCGAATTAAGGTTTTTGTTTCGAGATCAGTGTCCACTCGAAGCATATAGAGAAATTATTATTTAATGTATATATGGCTCTGAGCACTATGGGACTTAACTTCTGTGGTCATCAGTCCCCTAGAACTTAGAACTACTTAAACCTAACTAACCTAAGGACATCACACATATCCATGCCCGAGGCAGGATTCGAACCTGCGACCGTAGCGGTCTCGCGGTTCCAGACTGTAGCGCCTAGAACCGCACGGCCACTTAGGCCGACATTTAATGTATAACTGTATACATGCCTACACAGTGGAAGGTATAGTCGACTTGTAACTGTAAAGGAAGGTAGGCTAAATCAAGAAAGATAATTCGAAGGTTGTTTTTGACAATGAAATACTAACACAGCGTCATTGACTTCTTGAAAGCCTTATTTTCAATCGTGATTTTAGTCTGATGACTTAAATTCGGATAAAGTTTACGGTCGTCTTAAAGTCTGACATTTTACATGGCTATCATAATCTATATGAGAACCATATGTGAAATGTCTCTTAGAAACCATATAGCACAGTGGCTAAACATCCAGAACCTGAGAGTACTACTCCAGCTGAATTCCATGTCACATAGTAATGGGCAGTTATTCCTTGAACATCATAAACAAACTGTGTAATTGTTTTTTACTGTTCTTAGTGAGGCCCAAAGACGTTATCATTATCCCAATCAACCATTCGACATCCACTGCTGGGCAGAGCCTCCTCCAAACTGCTTCATGCATCACAATCTTCATATGTATATGTAACCATATTGCTGCTGTACCCATGTGCAGTATTTGTAACCATATTACTCCTGCAACCATGCATGGTACATAAACCACTTTGCTCCTACATCCATGTGCAGTATATGTAACCATCTTGCTACTGCATCCATGTGCAGTACATGGAAACATGTTGTTCCTGAATCCATGTGTGGTTTATGTACCATGTTGCTCCTGCATCAGTGTACTATATACATAACCACATTGCAGTTGTATTCATGTGTGGTACATGTAACCATTTTGCATTTGAATCGATGTGTGGTATATGTCATCATGTTGTTTCTATATCACTGCACAGTATATCTACCCATGTTGCTCCTGCATCCATGCACTGTCTATGTAAAAACATTGCTCTTGCATCCATGTGCTGTACATAGATACTTCTGCATCCATGTATGGAATATGAATAATGTTGCATCTACATCTATGCATGGTGTATGTAACGACACTATTGTTGCATTGTTGCATGCTTGTATGGTATATGAACTGTGATGCCTCTGCATCCATATGTAGCATACACAACCATGTTGCTACTGTATCCATGTGCAGAATATTGTAACATGTTGCTCCTGCATCCATGTGTGTTATATGCACCATGTTGCTCCTGGATCCATATGTTGTATACACAACCATATTGCACCTGTACCCATGTCTGGTGTACCTAACCATATTGCACCTCTATCTATGTGTGTTATATGCCACCATGCTACTCCTAGATCATTCTCCTGCATCTATTGATGGTACATGAATATGGAACCATATTGCTCTTACACCCATGAACAGTATACAAATCGCATTGCCTCTTTATTGATGTGTACTGTACATAATGATGTTGCTGCTGTAACCATTCACAGTATATATATCCATGATGTCCCTCATCCTTGTGCAGTATATGTAACTATGTTATTTCTGCATCCACATGTGGTACATGTAATCTTGCTTCCATGTCTCCATGTGTGTTAGTAGTAACCATGTTGCTCCTGCATCCGTGCTCAGTATATGTAATGATGTTGCCCTGGCATCCACATGTGATATATGTACCACATTGCTCCTGCATCCAGCTGTATACACAACCCTATTGCACCTGTACCCATATTTGGTGCACATAAACACTCCTGCAGCCAAGTTGGTTACGAGATAGTCTCATTTTATTATTGCTACCCGCCCCTCTCCCTACCAAGTATAATGTGCCTTTCTGGGCATTCCATGTGTCTAGTTTTTAGAAATAATGACAAGATACCATAATTAGTGTTTTAAAACATTTTATATAATTTTTATGTCTAAAAATCAGATAATTTTTTTAAGAACTACACTGGTGTCCAAAATTAAAGCAACAAACGAAAATTTTGACAAGTTGTGTTTATTTTGTCACAAAACAATATAAACAGATGATAGTAAAGTAGAAACAATGTAAAGAATACAGAACATAAACAATTGCAACATGTGTAATGGTAGACAAAAACGTTCATTATTTCGAAATTAACAGGGTTGCGCACAAATTCTGGTAGCTGGTTAACGTGCTCAGTATGGGATGTGGCCATTTCTAGCAGCAGTACAGGCCTGACAACGGCGGTCCATACAGTGAATGATGTCGTCAAACTCATGTTGAGGCAATATCGCCCTGTCTTCCTGCAAAACTGCTCAGAAGTCTTGGAAAGTGGTTGGTGGATGCTGGCGTGATTCAACACATCTCCCTAATATATCCCAGCCAAGTTCTATGAGATTCAGATCGGGAGGGTTAGCAGGCCGCGCATTGCGTGCAATATCCTCCGTTTCCAAGAAAACATCAATCACCTGTGCTCTTTGAGGTCGAGCGTTGTCGTCCATCAATACGAAATCTGGGCTCACAGCACTTCGCAACGACCACACATGTGGTCCCAAGATCTCGTCACGATACATCACAGCAGTTAAACCTTGCCGATTCACCCATGCAACTTCCTGAAGAGAGGTTCGAGTGGTCAACATAATCCCTGTCAACACTTTTAGGGATTCTCCTCGATATCAGTTTCTTTGCACAATGTTTGTGTGCCAAAATCGTGTTCCAAACTCCCTCCAGATGTTAATCCATCGAAAATCACTCTCCAGATCAAATCAAGATTCATCTGTGAAAAGAACATTGGCCCACTCTTAGACCGTCCAAGTGGCATATTGACGACTCCACTCTAGACATTCGCTTCTGTAAAAACACGTCAGAGATAAACATATGGAAGGTCTCTGAGAACAAAGGCCACTCTGCCGAAGCCACCTGTACGCCATTTGCCTCGATGCAACCTGTCCAGTGGATGCTAGGTGGTCAGATGCTGGTTTCCATGCAGTATTAAGGCGGTACGTCTTGACCTTACAGCCAAATAATGGTCCTCTCTTTCTGACGCCAAACGTGGTCGGTCCTGCTCTGGTCTTTAGGATACAGTTTCAGTATCTATAAATTGTCGCCAAATCCGAGAATCGACAGAAAGATTCACATTAAGTTATCGGGTCACATCAGTTTGCGGCTCTCCTGCTTCCATTTTACCTATGGCTCGTTGTCACAGAGTGTCAGGTAGGCGCCTTCTCTGTGCCATACTGCACCTTCACTAACTGTGTACACAGCTGTAGTGGATATGGGACTACCCGGCAAAGAATTACCCGTTTGACAGGTGACCTGACCTCATCGTTGGCGAGGTTGTCCATTGACCGGAATGCCGATCTCAGGGACATCTATTGACAGTTTGTATAGCTATATCATGAATTACACACAGATTGGAGAAATAGCGGTTTGTTGCTTTAATTTTGGACACCAGTGTATAACAGTAAAAAGCTTTCACCACTTTCTCAACTTCATGATTTATATTGTACAAATTAGAAGTATTTAATTCACCATTGACACTATTTAATTTAGCTCTGAGACTGAGAACACACGTTTGTATACTTAGCTATGCGTATGTATAGAAGGGGAGAATGATGTAATGATGTACCCCTGCTCTTCATCCCACTGCTTCCCCTGCTGCCCCTTGCTCTCCCCTCCTTTTCCATCCTCTCTGCCCTTTCCCTCGGCAGGTCCCGCCTGGCAGTTTTATTCTTCGTCGTGTGTGCTCCAAGTGGGTTGTAAGTGTGTTGTTCCGGAGTGTTTTTACTACTGTGGCCGATTTTTAACTTGTGCATGTCCATTCAGCGTCTTCTCTGAGTTTTGAAGAATCGCCAACTGTGTTTTTTAACTTTCTGGTGACTTTTTTAACTATCCTCCATGAAATTCTCCGTGTTAGTCTATTTTTTACCTCCATTTTCTCCCATTACTCTGTTTTAAGTTTCCCTTTATCACCTTATGTACGTAACATTTTATTCTTATTTTAAGTTGTCATGTCACTCGGCTGAAGAGCGGCAGATTGTGCCGCTAACAGCCCTCCCCCGCCCATATGGGACAGGGGAATGAAATCACAATAAATGAAAAAAAAATGAAATGATGTATACTTCCATCTCGCCTTGCCACAGTTCGCGCAGCTCCTCCTGTCGGAGGCTCAGGTCATTCCTCGGGCATGAGTATGTGTGTTGTCCTTAGCGTAAGTTAGTTTAAGTGAGATTAAGTAGTGAGTAAGCCTAGGGACCGATGATCTCAGCAGTTTGGTCCCATAGGAACTTACCGCCATCTACTTTTCAGGAAAGCCAGTCTTCTTATTGTTTTCATCTTGGTGGACCACATGTCCCCTTCTGTGTTGCCTCCCCTCAATTTCGTGCAGTTTGTCGATTCCACATGTGGGTTCACAAACCGTTCAGATTTGTTGTAGGCAGCAAGTACAATCAGCAGGTGACTGAACGCCTTTTCCTGGTTGAAATTTTTTCTACAGGCTGGTAGGCCAAAATAAATCATGGGGGCTAGCCCTCAGCAATGCAACGGAAAACTAAAGTCGTCAGCGGAAGAAAGTGCCTACCCACAAGAACATATTTGTGATATTGTAGGTTTTATGTTGCAGTTAATTAAAAGACAAGATCATAAATACAATAAGACGAAAAAATTTGTATCATAGGAAGTGCTATTTGGCGATACATGAGGAGCTGTTACTTACTAGAATGTAACGCAATTGTAAATGTAACAGATGAGGTAATCGGTCTGATCCTTATAAAACTAAAGGACAGCTCTTTCTTCCGCCTACCCCTTCAATTAACCATGTTAAACAAAGTTTTTTAGAAGTTTTTCCAATTTGCGAGACTCTCAGTTTCCACGAAATTTTATCACCAAAAGTCTGCTGAAAATTTTGTAAACAAATGTTTGCAAAATTGTAGACACATTTAAAAAATTGGTGGGGGGGGGGTCATGACATCTCAACCCCCTTACCCAAATCTTGGATCCGCAACTGCAGGCATCTACCTTCCAAAAAGTTTACGACGCGCTCTTTCTTTTCCTCCAAAAATCCAGCAAAGACCTTCATTGGTCCATCTATCACATATTCACTTGGCTACAAGTCCAGCTCAACTCAGATACATTTTTATTACTGTCAGAACTACGACTTCCACTCCCACATGTGTCCTGATCCATTGGTTTATTTTCTTGTCGCCTCTGGCAATTCTCGATGTGACTATCTCCATCGTTCAATAAGCAACACTAAGCTTTCGAATGCTTTGCACAATGAAAGTTCTCACTTCCCTGCCTAATTCCAAACTGGTACTTCACATTAAATTGAAACTTCCCTTTATGAATACATAGGAAAAACAATTTTGAAACTTCTGTTTAGTTTAGCAAAAGTATTCCTGGCCACTTCCATTTTTCTGTTTATTTCGTTTTGTTCGGCCCATCCTGTAGCTATTTTCTTCGGCCCTAACTCATTAATGGATTGAATTCACAATAACTTTTACAGTTTCCTTTTGGACGTGGATGCTATATAACGATTCAGTCATGTTATAATTAATTAACAGAATACTTACACATCAGGCTAACAGAATAATGCCAACAGCAGAATTACCTGGATAGCTCAGTCGGTAAGAACATAGTCTGCGAAAGATGAGCTTACGGGTTTGAGTCCGGGTCCGACTCACAGTTGTCATCAGCTGGGAACCTTCAAAACAAGGACAGTTCAAGTATATTCTTTTAACACGCATTCCCTTTCTCATTTCCCAGTTTAAAGACCTGAAGACATCTTCCAGAGCTGCTGCGAATAGTTTCGCTGATTTTTAACCTCCTTCCATACTTCTCTGTCAACACTGAATTTTCTATGAGAGCGAAAAAGTATAAAATAAGCAGTGGCATAGAGTCGCATATTCTTCAGTAACAATGTCTTGTTTCTCTTGGGCTTTTAATACAGATTTTGTCAATAATGGCTCAAAAATTTTTTCAAAAAATATGTATACTAGGAAAAGTGGTCATTCATGTACATTGCTCGGGTCTACAATTTCTTTCACGGCTTGTGAACAGTCTGCTACTCATGTCCATTTCTATATTCTACTGCACGCTTTGATTAATTATAACCCAATTTTTTTTATCTCTATGGTGAGTATCTTTTCCACGAAGTAGATGTGGATGACTCGTCTATTGATGTTAACGCCATGTTTGTCACCTTTTTTGTGAAGTAGAATGATGACAACATCCTTAAAGTTTTCGGAAATTGTATTCCTCTGCAGACATTTTGTAAATTATTTTGTAAGTTCCTTTCATGTCACTTTGCCTTCAACTTTATAACGATCTCTATTGAATCACCATCCGCGAGCCTTTCATTTCTTCGTACATCATATGGCTTTGTAAACCTTGTCTGGAATTATTTCCGGAATTTGATTTTTCAGTGCTTTCTATCAAGTGTGTAAATTGTGGGTACTAATGCTTGCTTTGATCAAAAAATGGTTCTGAGCACTATGAGACTTATCATCTGTGGTCATCAGTCCCCTAGAACTTAGAACTACTTAAACCTAACTAACCTAAGGACATCACATACATCCATTCCCGAGGCAGGATTCCAACCTGCGACCGTAACGGTCACGCGGTTCCGGACTGAAGCGCCTAGAACCGCTCGGGCCGGCCGGAGTGGCCGTGCTATTCTAGGCGCTACAGTCTGGAACCGAGCGAACGCTACGTTCGCAGGTTCGAATCCTGCCTCGGGCATGGATGTGTGTGATGTCCTTAGGTTAGTTAGGTTTCATTAGTTCTAAGTTCTATGCGACTGAGGTCATCAGTCGCTTAGTGCTCAGGGCCATTTGAACCTTTTGAACCAAGAACCGCACGGCCACACCGGCCGGCTTGCTTTGATCATCGCGATGTAGCCTGGTAGGTATCTCGAATTCTAAATAACAACGTAATTAGGGGTCAACCCTTCCACCTCCCCCTCAGTCACTCTCTTTCTCCGTAGTCACATTTTGCCGTTACATTCACGTGGAGGTGCTACATTCGGCGCGATGCAGTACATCGCAGCAGCTTCCAAGTTATCAACATTCCCACCACACTCGGATAACCACCACCATCTCAACATGTAAAGAGCGGAGCATTTATTCTAGCCGCTCGTTTTGATAAAATCACCGCATCCCTCCGAGTCAGCTGATTAGCATAGACCTTGAGTGTTTCAAATGTGTAGGAGTCGGCCTCGTGGAATGCATCCATACAGCGACTCCATTTGTAAGGCTTTTCAAAGACAACAAAATAAAAATGTATTTTTATAACATGAGCTCCAAACAAGGCCGCTTACAGCTGGAGCAAACGGTTAGAAGATAATAAATGTCTTAAGAAAGATAAGTATTCGACATACCTTATTGCAGAGGCAACGAATTTCTCTCACATGATGCCTTTCTCGAGAAAAGATCGTGAGCTAGCTTTGCAGCAGAACTCGTAAAGGCGTCAAGACACGTATGTCCAAGGTCGCGGCCAAGCTGTAAACCGCTCAGAGAAGCGGTCTTCTCCTAACAATGTCAGCCACGGTTAGCACGAGTCTGCCGTTGCTGCCTGGCTGACAACCAAACGACTACCGGTGCATTGTGTAGTGTCCTCTTTAATCTAGTTACGATCGCAGTACTTTTCATTTTTTTCTGTCTAGATGTAATGGGTCTCACGAATTTTGTTCGTATTTCGATAGTGTTGGGACCACATAAAGCTGGAAACTGTGGAAGTACAAATTATCTTAATTCATTTGTGGTTAGGTCTAACAAGATATTAATGAATGCCAGTGAATCTATTAGTAAGAAAAAGGTTGAGAAGTGGCTCGCCACTCTCTCACTTTAACTACACAGTCAGCCAGATTAAAATTCATATTTTACGACATGAGCTCTGTGTTCCCCAGTACTACATTTGGTATGTGTGGGTTATGACTTTCTAACGTGTGGAAATTGTGGTCAGAATGTTCATATAACTGCATGTGTAGCCTATGGAGATCTTGTATCGGAGGGACGTAGTGGAGGTGATGGAGAACAGTATGAAAGATTGATTGCGGACCATAAATGTCTTTTCCAGTCAACTGCCTTTGCGAGTGATTCTTCAGGGAATCAGCGCTCTGTGAACTGCACCTGCAGAGGGACTTCGAGCCATGGCCCACTCTTCCCACTTAGGGTCAGAGCAGGAGGACGCCGGCTCACAAAACATTTTATTTGGACCAGGTGACAGACCATCCCGAAGGCGGCCATTTGCATAAAGTGGGTGGGGGAAGCCATTTAAGAGACTGCTGTAGTCTGAGATTCTGTGCAAATGGTAGAATGGTCATAAAACTACAAGCACATGGTGCACATGTTTAGTGGAGGCAAGACTGAAACTCCTGTGACCCCAGGAAGTCACCAGGTTCTTTTAGAGAGCAGCAAAAACGTATATTTCATGAGCACAAATGTCTGGGAAGCTTAACAGCCTTTTTTCAGAGATTGGTAATGGTCAGCCTGGAAAGATTAGATCTCTTCATAAATGAGGGTCTGTGGTTCCATTTAGGTTGAATGTTTTACCGAGACGTGGACATGCTTACCTTGAGAACGACGAATCCCCAGTTTAAAATCTTCTTTTTTCAGTCAAGAGATGAATCCCGGTGCTGTGTCTGGATTGGCTACCAGGCCAACAGAACAGTCAAGAGGGGAGATTCAACGACTAGAGGATAGTTCGATTGCTTTGTACAATGTGGAAGCACTTTTTTATTTTTTTCATTTTTTGCTAATTCTCCTCCAATGTCGAGGCTTCGTGGAAAGTGATTGTGAGTCTTTGCTTTCTTCATCTTCTGGTCCTCCCCTATTGGAAGAACTTCAGGTCTTTCTTTGCAACTACAACTACATCTACATTTATACTCCGCAAGCCACCCAACAATGTGTGGTGGAGGGCACTTCACGTGCCACTGTCATTACCTCCCTTTCCTGTTCCAGTCGCGTATGGTTCGCGGGAACAATGACTGCCGGAAAGCCTCCGTCCGCGCACGAATCTCTAATTTTACATTCGTGATCTCCTCGGAAGGTATAAGTAGGGGGAAGCAATATATTCGATACCTCATCCAGAAACGCACCCTCTCGAAACCTGGACAGCAAGCTACACTGCGATGCAGAGCGCCTCTCTTGCAGAGTCTGCCACTTGAGTTTGTTAAACATCTCCGTAACGCTATCACGCTTACCAAATAACCCTTTGGATCTTCTCTATCTCCTCCGTCAACCCGACCTGGTACGGATCCCACACTGATGAGCAATACTCAAGTATAGGTTGAACGAGTGTTTTGTAAGCCACCTCCTTTGTTGATGGACTACATTTTCTAAGGACTCTCCCAATGAATCTCAACCTGGTACCCGCCTTACCAACAATTAATTTTATATATCATTCCACTTCAAATCGTTCCACACGCACACTCCTAGATATTTTACAGAAGTAACTGCTACCAGTGTTTGTTCCGCTATCATATAATCATACAATAAAGGATCCTTCTTTCTATGTATTCGCAACACATTACATTTGTCTATGTTAAGGGTCAGTTACCACACCCTACACCAAGTGCCTATCCGCTGCAGATCTTCCTGCATTTTGCTGCAATTTGCTAATGCTGCAACTTCTCTGTATGCTACAGCATCATCCGCGAAAAGCCGCACGGAACTTCCGACACTATCTGCTAGGTCAACCGACTCTATCTTTAGTGGGTCGGACCTGTAGTCTGCAACTTATGGTGGACAAAGTGCCACTGGCAATTGCCAACTGTACCGACAGTGGAATTGCATATCATCTCGGACATATAGTGTGTCACGAGGGTGAACTTACCCGCCCTGAGACAGCTATTTGACGTTTGACTATTCCGCCACACGCCTTCGTGCCTGTGAGTCAAATTGGATGACCAGACCAGCGAACGGGTGCACCTCACAAAGAAATCTGCAGGGGTTTCAGGGCTCTGACAGAGAAGTTTCCTTTGTTCTAATAATGAGAATGCTAGTCCGCGTAGTTTGCAAATTTTCGTGGACACGTGAGAATATTACAGCTGTCGCAGCGCGCCGCTCCTCGTCCACAGCGTACCGTTTTCTGCTGCCTCCTGAATCAAATGAGAGGGTAAGGTGTTGCTGCACTGGCGTAGGGATGTTAAAAGATATTCACAGCTTCCTGTTCTTCGTGGACCGTAGTTTGTGGTACACTTGGTCGTAGTTGTTTCCATTTGAACAGAATTAGGCCTTGCAGTGTTCGTGTGAACAAAGTCAGATTGCGTTGTAAGAGGGATTAATTCAGGGGAGAGTTTGTGTAGTTTCCACTCCAATATATGCTTTGCCAATCAAACGCTAGCCCTTTTCTGTTTTATGTATGTCATTTCTTTGGTAAGATATATCAGCTCAATTATTGTTATAAAAGGATTAATAAAAACTTGTCATTACTTTTGCAAACTTAAGCATGTCACTGTTCACATTCATACTCTTCCAACCATTCACTGTTTTTATTTTATTGTAGTGATACATGGGTACACCAGCAATTCAAAATGCAATCGCATTAAATTAGTTAATATGATGGTTAATCTGAGTTCTGAAAGTGACTGCAGACATAGGCATTGAAAATTAGGGGTGTAGCTCACGATTTCAAGACTGTTGAGAAGATAATAGTTTTCTTCTTGTAAAGATAATGACATTTGGCATGATTTGGACTTACGGTTATGATTAAAGCAAGCAACCTCTTGAAGGTCAAAGCTATTCCCAAGCCAAAGGTCGGATTCTGCGCTACAGTGCTTTATTGGATGTGGACCTATTGGAAGTAGTATACGCCTTTTTCCTCCATCGTTTGAACTATCTTATCCATCCAGTTATATGGGAACGTACAGTATAACACTGACCCCGAAGCACGATGCAGCTTAGCATTCTTCACGTTAAAATGTCATTGCCGGAAGTGAAGGAAGCGATAAGTGACGGTCTGGACGTGAACATAGGACCACTCGATTTGCCATCTGAAACTTGCCCATTATGTCACACATCCATACTTCATCTGCTGGTAATAAATAGTATTTATGAGAAGCTAAATGATTAATGTGATTACTTTACACGGCGCACGTCAGGTAGTAGCATTGTATTGTATATTAACTGAGGACCTAGAAACGACGGAGAGGCTCCGTCCCCGCCGCAGCCGCAGTGGTCCACAGCCCCACGACGACTACCGCAGCCCACTTCACCCCTCCGCCTCCCCACACCGAACCCAGGGTTATTGTGCCGTTCATCCTCCGGTGGATTGGTTGGGTGTGGGATTGAAGGGACCAGACTGCTAAGGTCATCGGTCCCTTGTTCCACGATAAAATCACACGAAATAAAAACTGTCAGTCGTTAAAAACGGAGAACTGAGAGAAGGGACGACACAATACAAGAAAGGCAGACAAAGACCAGACAAACGGAACTAAAATCGCACCGAGTGTGAAGGTGGTTGGCCGACCATGAAAATAAGGAAAAGCCAACCACCAAATGACATTAAAACCCACAGTTTAAAACCACAGGCCAAAGGCCCAAGTCAATACAGGAAATAAAAGGACAAACACTCAAATCATACGATAAAAACCCCCTGCCCGAATAAAACTCAACACGAGGTCCGCCATAGCATCGTCATCACATAAAAGGGCAGGGAGGGTATCAGGCAGCGCAAACGTCTGCCTGAGTCCTGTTAAAAGCGGGCAGTCCACCAAAATGTGGACCACCGTCAGAGCTGCCCCGCAGCGACATAGCGGTGGGTCCTCCCGGCGCAACAAATGGCCGTGCGTCAGCCACGTGTGGCCAACGCGCAGCCGGCAGAGGACGACAGAGTCCTTCCGAGAGGCCCGCATGGAGGAGCGCCACACACGGGTCGTCTCCTTCACCGCCCGAAGTTTGTTGGGCGTGGGCAGGGTGCGCCACTCGTCACCCCAGGCACCAAGCACTTTCTGGCGCAAAAGCGACAGGAGATCACACTCCATAAGGCCGAGTTCCAGAGCCGGTGAAGTCACTGCCTGTTTAGCCAGCGTGTCAACCCGCTCATTGCCCGGGATGCCGACATGACCTGGGGTCCAAACAAAGACCACGGAGCGGCCGCAACGGGCAAGAGCATGGAGCGACTCGTGGATGGCCATCACCAGACGGGAACGAGGAAAGCACTGGTCAAGAGCTCGTAAACCACTCAGGGAGTCACTACAGATGACAAAGGACTCACCTGAGCGGGAGCGGATATACTCTAGGGCGCGATAGATGGCAACCAACTCGGCAGTGTATACACTGTTCCCGGGTGCCAGCGACCGTTGCTCACAATGATCCTCTAGAGTAAGAGCGTAACCAGTGCGACCAGAGACCATCGAACCGTCGGTATAGGTCACGGCAGATCCGGGAAACTCGGCAAGGAGAGCAACAAAGCGGCGGCGGAGGGCCGGAGGAGGGACCGAGTCTTTCGGACCCTGTGCCAAATCCAGCCGAATGCATGGTCGGCGCACACACCAAGGGGGCAGACGGAGATTGGCCCGGAAAACAGGCGGGAGAGGAAAAAACTCAATCCCACACAGTAGAGTCCGGATGCGAACCGCGATCGTACACCCTGACCGGGGCCGCCTGTCTGGAAGATGGACGATCGAGTGCGGGAACAGGAGACGGTAGTTGGGATGCCCTGGCAAGCTACAAACGTGGGCAGCATAAGCGGCCAGAAGTCGGTCGCGCCGGATCCGCAATGGAGGAACACCAGCCTCCACAAGTAAGCTGTCAACAGGGCTTGTCCGAAATGCTCCTGTGGCGAGTCGGATCCCGCAGTGATGGATGGGATCCAGCAATTGCAACGCTGATGGCGACGCCGAACCATAAGCCACACACCCATAATCAAGGCGGGACTGGATCAGCGCTTGATACAGCCGGAGAAGGGTGGACCGATCGGCACCCCATCCGGTGTGGCTAAGGCAACGGAGAGCGTTTAAATGCCGCCAGCATGTTTGTTTAAGCTGCCTAATATGAGGCAGCCAAGTCAACCAGGCATCAAATACCAGTCCCAAGAACCGATGCGTCTCTATCACAGCAAGAGGTTCACCGTCAAGGTAAAGGCGTAGCTCAGGGTGAACCGTGCGACGCCGGCAGACATGCACAACGCAGGTCTTAGCGGCCGAAAACTGGAAGCCGTGCGCTACAGCCCACGACTGCGCCTTGCGGATAGCGCCCTGCAGCTGGCGCTCAGCAACTGCAATGCCAGCGGAGCTGTAGTAGAGGCAGAAATCGTCTGCATACAACGAAGCTGCGACGGACGATCCCACCGCCTCAGCGAGCCCATTGATAGCAATTAAAAACAGGGAGACACTGAGGACAGACCCCTGTGGGACCCCATTCTCCTGGACCCGGGAGGAACTATGGGACGCAGCAACTTGCACGCGGAAGGAACGAGACGACAGAAAATTCTGAATAAAAATCGGGAGCGGGCCCCTAAGACCCCACCCATGAAGTGTGGCCAGGATGTGATATCGCCAAGTCGTATCGTACGCCTTCCGCATGTCGAAGAAGACGGCAACCAGATGTTGGCGGCGTGCAAAGGCTGTACGGACGGCAGACTCTAGGGAGACCAGATTATCGACGGCAGAGCGGCCTATGCGGAACCCACCCTGAGACGGAGCAAGAAGGCCTCGAGACTCGAGGAGCCAACTCAACCTCCGGCTCACCATACGTTCTAGCAACTTGCAAAGAACGTTGGTGAGGCTTATGGGGCGGTAGCTGTCCACCTCCAGCGGGTTCTTGCCAGGTTTCAACACGGGGAGGACGATGCTTTCTCGCCATTGAGACGGGAACACACCCTCAACCCAGATGCGGTTGAAAACATCTAGGAGGCGTCGCTCGCAATTCACAGAGAGGTGTTTCAGCATCTGGCTGTGGATGCGGTCTGGCCCAGGAGCCGTATCAGGGCAAGCAGATAGGGCACTCTGGAATTCCCAGTCGCTGAAAGGAGCATTGTACGACTCCGCGTGGCGCGTGTGAAAGGAAAGCCTCCAACTTTCCAACCGCTCTTTCCGGGAGCGGAAGGCCAGTGGGTAATTCGTAGATGCGGAACACTGAGCAAAATGCGCTGCTAACCGGTCCGCAATCGTGTCGGAGTCAGTACACACCGCTCCATTCAGCGAAAGCCCAGGGACAGAGACAGGCGGCCGATAGCCATGGAGTCGCCTAATCTTAGCCCAAACCTGCGATGCAGAGGTACGGACGCCAATGGTGGAAACATACCGTTCCCAGCACTCCTGCTTCCGTTGGCGAATAAGGCGTCGGGCACGGGCACGGAGCTGTTTAAAAACGATGAGGTTCTCCAAGGACGGGTGCCGCTTATGGCGTTGAAGAGCCCGCCGGCGATCTCTAATCGCCTCTGCGATCTCGGGCGCCCACCAAGGCACAGTCCTCCTCCGAGGGGACCCGGATGAACAGGGAATCGCAGATGCCGCCGCAGAAACGATGCCGGTGGTGACCGACTGAACCACCGCATCAATGGTGTCAGGGGAAGGAGGTGCGATAGTGGCGAGAGAGGAGAACAAGCCCCAATCAGCCTTATTCAGAGCCCATCTGGAGGGGCGTTCAGAAGAGTGACGCTGTGGTAGTGACAGAAAGATGGGGAAATGGTCACTACCACATAAGTCGTCATGGACACTCCAGTGGATGGATGGTGAAAGTCCGGGGCTGCAGATAGAAAGGTCGATGGCCGAAAATGTGCCATGGACGACGCTGAAATGTGTCGGCTCTCCCGTGTTTAAGAGGCAGAGGTCAAGCTGCGAGAGAAGAGTCTCGACATCTCTACCCCGGCCAGTAATCGCGGCGCTACCCCACAGGGGGTTATGGGCGTTAAAGTCGCCCAGTAACACAAAAGGAGGAGGCGGTTGTGCTACCAATGCAGCCAACACATGACGCGAGACATCACCATCTGGCGGAAGATACAAACTGCAGACAGTAATAGGCTGAGGCGTCCACATCCTTACAGCGACAGCCTCTAAAGGTGTGTGAAGAGGTACACATTCGCTGTAGACAGAGTTAAGGATGTAGACGCAGACTCCACCAGATACCCTCTCATAAGCTGCCCGGTTCTTGTAATAACCCCGATACCCACGTAGGGCAGGGGTCCGCATTGCCGGAAACCAAGTTTCCTGTAGGGCAATGCAGAGGAAAGGGTGACTGCTGATGAGTTGGCGAAGCTCAGCAAAGTGGTGGAAAAAAGCGCTGCAGTTCCACTGGAGTATTGCTTTGTCCATGTCCGAAAAAGGCGTGAAGGGACCGAGGAGGCAGATCACGCCACTGGGTCACCTGCTGCCACCGATGGAGGACCAGTACAATCTGCTTCCATGGCGTCTGAGGGTCCGTCGAGATCCAGGTCCTCAGCGGACGCCCGGATCTCCACCTTATCCCCGGACGCAGAGCCTGTAGGGAGCAGTGGGGTGGATGCCACCGCGTGGTCCTTGGCCTTAGAGGTCTTCTTCTTCGTCTTGTCTCTCTGGTCCTTGGGTTTCATTGGCTGGGAGGGCTCCAGCGAGTCAGTCTCCGGGACGGAGGAGGAGCGGGAAGCCCTGCGATCAGCCGCTGGTCTGCTTTTCTTCCATTGGCTGACGTCACCCTTCCCAGAGGCGGAAACCTGGGAAGGAAGGGACCCAAGGGACCCTTTCCGTGCTATTCGAGCAGGGGAAGTTTGAGGCTTCCCTAGCTTAGAAGTGGGGACTGATGTCCCCGATGGTTGGGGGGTTGCTGCTCCTGAGGCAGGTAGTGCAGGAGCAGCAGGGAGTGAAGTGCCCCCCACCATCAAGGGGGCAGGTGTAGCATTCCGGCTCTGAGAGGTGGCAGTCTGAGGGAGAGCTAATGGGGCCATAACAGTAGTAGCCGCGGCGTAAGAGGCAGGCATTCGAACAGGATGGAGGCGTTCGAACTTCTGCCTGGCCTCAGTGTATGTCAGGCGGTCCAGGGTCTTATACTCCATGATTTTGCGCTCTTTCTGGTAGATCCTGCAGTCCGGCGAGCAAGGTGAGTGGTGCTCTCCGCAGTTTACACAGACGGGAGGCGGAGCACATGGAGTATCGGGATGTGATGGGCGTCCACAATCTCGACATGTGAGGCCGGAAGTACAGCGGGAAGACATATGCCCGAACTTCCAGCACTTAAAGCACCGCATCGGGGGAGGGATATATGGCTTGACGTCACAACGATAGACCATCACCTTGACCTTCTCAGGTAAAGTATCACCCTCGAAGGCCAAGATGAAGGCACCGGTGGCAACCTGCTTATCCCTTGGACCACGATGTACGCGCCGGACGAAGTGAACACCTCGCCGCTCTAAATTGGCGCGAAGCTCCTCATCGGACTGCAATAGAAGGTCCCGATGGAATATTATGCCCTGGACCATATTAAGACTCTTATGGGGCGTGATTGTAACCGGAACATCCCCCAGCTTGTTACAATCGAGTAACCGGCGGGACTGGGCGGAGGACGCCGATTTGATCAAAACCGAGCCCGAGCGCATTTTGGACAAGCCCTCCACCTCCCCGAACTTGTCCTCTAAGTGCTCGACGAAGAACTGAGGCTTCATGGATGTAAAGGATTCACCATCAGCTCTCGTACACACCAGGTAGCGGGGCGAGTATGGTTCGCTGGCATCCTTAGTCTTTCGTTCCTCCCATGGTGTAGCCAGGGAGGGGAACGATTTGGGGTCATATGTAGTTGCGTTGTATTGAGCCCTGGAACGCTTAGAGACTGCTGGCGGCTGGCCACCAGCAAGAGATGATGTACCACGCTTCATTGCGGGTCATCCGCCCTGATGCCACCTACTCCGACCAAGGGCCCTCCCCACGGGCGCCACCCAGCCTCAGCAACGACCACCTGGCAGGATGGCCATTGCCGGGAGTCCCAATGCCCCAAGGAGATAGGCATCTACTCCTTGGCATACGTGGGGAGTTAATGGCGCTGGCATCAGCAGAGCGATCCCTGTGTAGTCAGGGGGCTACAACCAACAGGGTACATGGCGGCCCCACCACAACGGACTGGCTACCGTGCTGGATTTTAGGTGATGTAGTCCAATATCGTCATTGGCGCATAAAGCGACACAGCATAGCAGACTGCAAGAAACCGCACCCAAGAACAAATCCACGCCCAAGAGATGGTAGGTGAGCGGGACTGCTAAGCGATGACGACAAACCTGGCTAGAGATGGTAATGCTTGATGGACACATCGCTCCTTGTAAGGCGCCCTTCCCCAATCGGCTCGCTCTTCGGAAAATTTAGAAGGATGGAGGTCAAACCCGTTAGGGGACCATCTCACAAGGCCAAAACGTTTGAGACTCCTTTTAGTCGCCTCTTACGACAGGCAGGAATACCGTGGGCCTATTCTTACCCCCGAACCCACAGGGGGGCCCCCGGTGGACCCCATAGGGAAACACACCAGACGAGTGTAACCCCTATGTTTGCGTGGTAGAGTAATGGTGGTGTACGCGTACGTGGATAACTTGTTTGCGCAGCAATCGCCGACATAGTGTAGCTGAGGCGGAATAAGGGGAACCAGCCAGCATTCGCCGAGGCAGATGGAAAACCGCCTAAAAACCATCCACAGACTGGCCGGTTCACCAAACCTCGACACAAATCCGCTGGACGGATTCGTGTCGGGGACCAGGCGCTCGTTCCTGCTCGGAAAGCCGTGCGTTAGACCGCACGGTCAGGCGGGCGGGCCAGCTAGTAGCATACAAGCAGTTATTATTCACGAGGTCGATCTGTGAATGGCAAGTATTCTCCATCACGTATCTGACAGTTTACGTCTACATCAATACTCCGCAAGCTATCTGACGGTGTGCGGCAGAGGGTACTTCCGGTACCGCTGACTGACCATCCCGTGCCCTGTTCCACTTGCGAATTGGGTGTGGGAAGAATGATTTTCGGTAAGCCTCTGTATTAGCCCAAATTTTTCGAATTATCTGATCGTGAACCTGCTCGTGACGCCCAACACCTCTCTTGTAGCGTCGACCACTGGAATTCGTTGAGTTTATCTGTAACACTCTCGCGCCGACTGAACGATCTCGTGATGAAATGCGCCGTTCTTCGTTGGATCTTTCCTATCTCTCGTATAAGTCCTGCCTGGTAAGGGTTCCGGATTGATGAACAGTACCCAAGAATCGTTCGAACAAGCGTCTTGTAAGACACTCGTTTCGTAGATGAGTTACATTTCCTTAAGAATCTTTCTACGAATCTCAGTCTCGCATCTGCTTTTGTAACTACTTTTTCTACGTTGTAATCCCACTTGAGGTCCCTCTGGATAATTATTCCTAGATATTTCCCTCTACATATTAATTCCAGCAATTTTTCATCTGTAGTGTAGTTGCACATCCGTGGATTTATTTCCCTTTGCATGCGCAATATGTTATTTATCACTTTCAGGGTCAACTGACGGAGCCCGTACCATTCATCAATCCTGTGTACGTCACTATGCAGAGCGATACTGCCTTTTGGCACTGCTTCTTTCTTATAGACAACCGCATCACCTGCGAACATTCTTAAACAGTTTTCTTCGCTTTCTGGTAGATCATTTACATAGACTGTAAAACTTAACGGTCTCATCACATCTCCTTGAGTACGCCGCAAATTACGTTTATATCTCTCGATTTTGTTCCGTTAAGAGCGACATGTTGAGTTATATCTGCAAGAAAGTCTTGAATCCAGTCGCAAATCTTTTTCGTTAAACGGCAGTGTGGGACAGTGTCAAATGCCTTACTGAAATCAAGGAACACGGCATCAACCTGAGCGCCATTGTTTACGCGGCTGTGGATCTCATGGAGGAACAGAGCAAGCTGAGTTTCGCAGGAACAAGGATCTTTGTTTACGAAATCCATATTGATTTTTATAGAGGAGATTTTCGTTCTGCAAAAACTTCATAGTTCTTGAGCATAAAACATGTTCCATAATTCTGCAACCATTGTGAATGTATCCTATCGTCCTCCTTTCGTATAATTTTTGTAGAATCTTATCGTATCTCGCCTGGTCCTGATGCCTTTCGCCTACTAAGCGATTGTAGTTGCTTTCCTATTGTCTCAATATCTGCCATTTCGATGTTCGTGTGATGGTTGAAAGAAGGGCCGTTGTTACGATATTCAGCGGTGAAAAAAATTCGAAGACCGGATTCAGTATATCGGCCTTCTCTCTGTTATCTTCCGTTTTGATGCCAGTACGATCTCTGAGTGAATGAATAGGAGATTTCGAACCGCTTACTGATTTTACGCAAGACCAAAACCTTTCAGGGTTTTCACGCAGATTGTTTGACAAAATTTTACTTGCAAAGTTGCCCGTCATGGCAGTCATCCTGGGATTACATTTCAGCAAAATGCCCTCCCGCACTCGGCGATGGTTTCTACTGATTGTCTTCGCGCTTGCCAAATCATACCTTGGCCAGCAATGTCACCTTATCTCTCCCCAGTTGATATAATTTGGAACATTATGTGCAGGGCTCTCCAACCAGCTCTTGATTTGGATGCAGTGACGGACCAATAGGACGGAATTTGGCATGGTATCCCTCAGGAGAACATTCAAATACTCTATCAATCAATGCCAAGCCATCCCATAAGGGCCAAAGGTTGGACCAAAATGTTACATACTTGCTCAATCTGTGAAGCTGTTTATCTTGAATAAATCAGCCAATTATTTTGAAATTGTTATCATTTGCTTGTCGATACATGTACATCACATCTACCGATTCCCATCCCAATCAGATAATTCTTTCGTGGTGCGTCTTTATTTTTGTCTTCGAGTCCATTTGTGCAGTTTTGTCAAACAGTACTGTATTATAGCCGACTGCATAATCAAGAAATCGTCTGTGGTAGTGATGCAGGCCGGGCGAATGCCCAGTTGGCAGGACATTTATAAACAGGCATTTGCCCGGGAATTTTCCCAAAGCAGTTTTAAATGTCCAAAAACTGGGTCTTTATATAAAAAAAGGGCTTTTTAAAGTTTTTACTGGAAGCATGTATAATTTACCAATTAAAATAAGAGAATGGGACGATAGTCCCGATATTAAAAGTTAGTAAATGTTTACTCTTACCTTTATTACTAAGAAAGAAGGGAAAGAAGAGAGAAGCATGGTTTTTTTACTAGCATTCCAACTTGCTGTATCAAGGAAGGAAGCGTGTTGCTAATAGCTGCTTATCACTTATAATGTTGTTTTTATTTTTACCTGTTATACTCTTCGCTCTCGGTCTCTCTTTCTCGCACTCATACACACACACAAACACATACACACGCACACGCACGCACACGCACACGCACGCACGCACGCACACACACACACACACACACACACACACACACACACACACACACACACACATTGCGTTGAACAGCTCTGTAGTGATAAGCCAGTATAAAAAAAAACTCGTCCTTATGTCATTGCTTTGTAGTGTAACACGCTTTATAATCCGTGTCAAATCTTTGAATATTATTGAAGAATGATTATTAATAGCAAAATTACTACTGAATGTATTAAACAGCTGGCATGTGTTTCTTGATGATAAATATATTCTTAAATGCTAAGCCATTGTCAGTGAAAAAACACAAAAAACAAAAAATAGTCAGACGTTGTTACGTTCGAGACAAACCATAGCTTCCTATTCTGCTCCTTCCTGTATCTACTTTCGTATAAATGCACTATTGTGAAGATGAAATGCGAACACTAACATAAAAAAGATTTAATATCAAAGAATCGATTCCCAAGATACTGAAATTGTTCGATTCCGATACTAGTCGATTCCTAGAGAAACCGTGATTCTTGGAATTGTGGAATCGGAATCAGTACGTGACACACCCCTAACTAAAATCATTATGCATAGACTCTTTTTAGTCTAACTCCAGTTACTTATGCACATCTTAGCGCTATTGCTATTATTGCAAAAAGGTAGTAGATGAAATTTTGAGTGGGTGGATGGTAATTTCAAGTAACTCATGCAATTCTGTGGTTTATTTAGTTAGTTACAATTGGAAACACTGGTCTGGCCGTCTGACAATCATTCTATTGTATGTCGTTGAGTGAGAAGCAACATAACCTCGTCTTTGAATATTTACAGTGTTAGAAACAATAGGCTATTGAACAGTTGCAAGATGCTTTGGAACTTTCTCTTTTTAAAAGGGGAAGGAGTACCTTGTAGATTTTGTTTTAAGGAAAACAAACAGTCGCATTCCAACAAAATGGAAAAGCATATCAAAAGGTGTTTCAAGTGTCCTCAGGATTTGAGAAATGTTCTTGAGTT
The DNA here is from genome assembly GCF_023897955.1 of Schistocerca gregaria. NCBI lineage: Eukaryota > Metazoa > Arthropoda > Insecta > Orthoptera > Acrididae > Schistocerca > Schistocerca gregaria. The sequence continues at coordinate 511,861,079 of NC_064921.1, read as the reverse complement.
ACGTACAGTAATTGAGACCAGATTTATAATTTTTTTCAGTTGTATAGTATAAATAAAAATACTACCTACAGGCTAGTTACTTAATATAATCTATACTTGATTTCAAAAATTACTTTTAAACTTGAGTGACGGTTTCTTTTTTTATTATGTACTATCCAAAAAATTTACCTCGTATACAGTTAATTTATTTCCCTCATACCTCTCCCCTAACTCTCAAGCAGATTTATCAACTTGGTTACCCGACCACTGAAGAAGCAGTGTTTCAATCAAGATACTAGATTAAAATTTTTTTATAAGCGCCGCTTATCAATTAATCTTTAAAATGCGTAAATGGCTGGGTATTTACGATTTTTGGGCATTTGTCCAGGCATTTATTCTAGACATTTGCTCCAAATTATAAATTCCCAGGCATTTTACACAACCAGTCTGTGGTCGCTATTAACAATATCTGCCAGGCCATTAACAGATAACCTGAGAGGTGTGTCTAATTTATTCTATGAGACACGCTGGAAGTTACGTCCACATTGCTTCATGCAAGAAAATACACTGTGTAATGCCTACCGTATGTTACAGAGGTGCAGCGGGTTACAGAAATAAGTTATCATTTCGCGTTACTCAAGTTGTTTGTGGTTTATTTATCGTGTCTCAGTTTTGTTTTGAAGTTCAAGTTATGAAGGCAAATTCAAATGGTTCAAATGACTCTAAGCACTATGGGACTTAATATCTGAGGTCATCTGTCCCCTAGAACTTAAGAACTACTTACACCTAACTAACCTAAGGACATCACACACATACATGCCCGAGGCAGGATTCGAACCTGCGACCGTAGCAGCAGAGCGGTTCCAGACTGAAGCGCCTAGAACCGCTCGGCCACAAGGCCGGCAGTTACAAAGTCGTGCCTGAGTTCACATAACTGAAGTTTTCAATTGTCACTGTGATTATCTACATTTACATCTACATGACTACACTACAGTTCACGATTAAGATTCTGGCAGAGCGTTCATCGAACCACTTTCACACTATTTCTCTACCGTTCCACTCGGTAACAGCGCTCGGGAAAAACGAACACTTAAACATTTCTTTTATTTTATTAGCATGATAATTTATCGCTCTATAGGTGGATGTTAACAAAATACTTTCGCGTTCGGAACGAGAACACTGGAGATCGAAATTTCGTGAAGAGATCTCTTAGTAACGAAAAACGCCCTTGTTTTAATGATTGCAACACCAACTCATGATTGATATCCTTGACACTCTCTCCCCTATTTCGCGGTAATACAAAATGAGCTGCTATTCGTTGAACTTTCTCGACGTTCTCCGCCAATCCAATCTGATAAGGATCCCATACTGCAGAGCAATACTCCAGCAGAGGACGGAGAAATGTAGCGTAAACCTGTTGCAAGTTGTAAGTGTTCTGCCAATAAAACAAAGTCGTTGGTTTTGCCTTAGCCACAACATTATCTGTATGATTGGTTCAAATGGCTCTGAGCACTATGGGACTTAACATCTGAGGTCATCAGTCCCCTAGAACTTAGAACTACTTAAACCTAACTAACCTAAGAACATCACACATACCCACGCCTGAGGCAGGATTCGAACCTGCGACCGTAGCGGTCGCACGGTTCCACACTGAAGCGCCTAGAACCGCTCGGCCAAAGCAGTCAGCCTATCTGTATGATTGTTTCAATTAAAATTGTTTGTAATTGTAATTACCAGGTACGCAGTTGAAATGACAGCATTGAGATTGGTGTGATTTATCATGAACAGAAATTTAACGGATTCCTTTTAGACTCATACGTATGACGTCACACTTTTCATTAACTACCACTTTTCGCACCACATAGCTATTTATCTAAATCATTTTGCAATTGGTTTTCATTCAATGGTGACTTTACGGGACGGCAAATATCAGCATCATCTAAAACAATCTAAGATAACTGCTCCGATTGTCTCCGAAATCGTTTATATAGATTTGGAACAGTGATGGCCTACAACACTTCCTTGGGGACACCAGATATGGCTTCTGTTTTACACGATATACTACACAACAAACTGTGATCTTACTGACAGCAAATCATGGAGACGATACTCCATAGGCACGCACCTTGACTCTAAGCCGCTTGTGAGGGACGGTATCAAAAGCCTTCCGGAAATTTATAAATGTAGAATCAGTTTGAGATACCGTGTCGATTGCACTCATTACTTTGTGAGAGAATTATGATTTCTCTGGGAATGTATACTGTATGTCAAGATAGTTCTAGCAGATTTCAATGCAAAAGTAGGAAAAGAATGATACTATATACTGACTACCGGAAGGTACAGTTTGCATGAGGAGACCAATGGTGGAGGATGATGGACTTAGCAATCTCAAATAACCTGAGAGTAAGTTCGACTTATTTCAAGCACAAGGGTTTACATAAGATAACGCAGTGCTCACCGGATGGAAGAACAGCCAACCAGATAGATCACGTCTTAGTGGACCAGCCGTAGAGTCTTGGAGATCAGGTCGTACAAAGGAGCCGACTGTGCATCACTTGCTCGTTGTGTGTAGACTCGAACTGAAGTTCACCTAATTGTGTAGGAGGAAGAAGGAGATGCAGGACCTGCTTTGAACATCGGCAAACTGCGAGAAAGTGCAATTAAAGGACAGTATGCTGCACAAATCAAAAACTATTTAGAGGCCCTAGAAAACCTGGAAGTAAGACAGAACGTAGAAGAAAAGTGGGAATAAATAAAGGCCACTGTACTAAGTGCAGCAGGGGATACGATGGGAAGAAAGAAGAGGATCAAGGTGAGAGGATGGTTCAACATGTCAGAAGACTACAGGAAAGAGAAGGAAGATGAGGGAGGAGTGGCCGACTGACAAGGAGGATGAGCAGAAAAGGCCCATTTTCTCAACATCGTAAGAGAAACTAAGCGAGTTCTGAGAACAGACAAAAAAATATATCTAAACAGTTTACTAGATGAGCAGACCATGTAGCCTGTATACCAGAAGAGAGACGGTCGTAGAAAGCATTTGGGGAGAAACCAAACACCAGACGCCTGTTATGACGACCGAGGCAGCACTGGATGGATGACCTTGCGAAGGATCTGCCAACTCTGGAGATTGGAAACACCTGCAGGAACGGGCACAAAACAAAAAGGAATGGAGGCAGTTTGTCGAAACAGTGCGCGGTCTACAGGGCCTGTGACAACTGGATATGTCGATCGTTTAAGCGTGCCGCACATGTTCACATATAGTGAGTATGCTGGTGTGGTATTTATGTTAGGGTTTTGTCATGGAAACGCTGCTGCAGCTTGTAAAGAATACGGGGACGGTTTCCTAGCCGCAGAGTACAAGATTAGAGAGTGTTTACTGGTGTTTTCACTATGTTGTGTGCAGTGGTCAGCAGTCATAATTTATCTGGACTTGTAAACAACAGAGCATGGATGAAGTATCTATTTGTTCTCCTTGTTTCGAAATGAAAGTGATACTCAAGTAAATTTTTTGTTCGCAACACTTTATGACTCAACAAAATGGCTCTGAGCACTACGCGACTTAACTTCTGAGGTCATCAGTCGCCTAGAACTTAGAACTAATTAAACCTAACTAACCTAAGGACATCACACACATCCATGCCCGAGGCAGGATTCGAACCTGCGACCGTAGCGGTCGCTCGGTTGCAGACTGTAGCGCCTAGAACCGCACGGCCACCCCGACCGCTATGACTCAACACTTCAAGTTTATTGTTGGAGAACCACGGTGCACAAATAAGAGCAACCGCGTTGCACAGCAGTGTGAATTTAGTGCAGGTGCGGGTGCAGACGATTCTACTTCAGGAGCTGTTGCGGGGCAGCTAAATCTTCTGTTGCGCAGGTAACGTCTTCAGTTTCAGGTCCGTATCGAGTAGTTTCCTTTATGTGTTTTATGGCGACAGGAGCTGTACAGGGTGACAGTTATTGAACTATATGAAAAAAAACGTAAATTAGTTGCAAACTACGACGTGCACTCACTTGATTCAACATTTAAACCTCACTACAGATATTCCAGTTTAGGTTATGACATGTTCGACTTGCGTGTCATTACTGGCACGCGAATAGCGAAATTCTGCATGACCCGCTGAAGTGTCGGAACATCATTGCCGTCTATGTCCTGAATGGCTGTTTTCAGATCAGCAATGGTTTTGGTGTTATTGCTGAACACCTTGTCTTTAATATAGACCTACAAAAGGAAATCGCATCTGTTCAGATCCGGAGAATATGGCGGCCAATCGAGGCTCATGCCAGTGGCCTCCAGGTATCCCAGAGCCAAAAGGCGGTCCCCAAAGTGCTCCTCTAGGGCATCAAACACTCTCCTGCTTCGATGGTGTCGAGCTCCGTCTATCATGAGCCACATCTTGTCGAAATCAGGGTCACGTTGGATAATGGGGATAAAATCATCTTCCAAAACCTTCCACGTACTGTTCGTAGTCACCTTGCAATCAACAAATATCGCATTGATTACCCCGTGACTGGACATTGCGCACTACAGCCGCCCGTTGAGGGTGAAGAGACTTCTCGATCGCGAAATGCGGATTCTCAGTCCCTCAAATGCGCTAATTTTGCTTATTGACGAACCCATCCAAAAGAAAGTGAGCTTCGTCGCTAAACCAAACCCCATACTAATTCCCATCATGCCCCGAGGCCAAGCCTGCAAGTTGAACGTCCTAGCGCAAACCGTTCAGAAGTTATGACGATTTTATTTAATATAGTTCAATAACTGTAACCCCTGTATTCAGTTCCTCGTACCTTCCAAGGTGGAATCACTAACTTTTAACAACTTGGAATAGCTGACCTCAGAGGCTAGAGTTTCAAATGGGTAAAGGTAAACAAATGGTTCCAATGGCTCTGAGCACTATGGGACTTAACTTCTGAGGTCGTCAGTACCATAGAATTTAGAACTACTTAAACCTAACTAACCTAAGGACAGCACACACTTCCATGCCCGAGGCAGGATTCGAACCTGCGACCGTTGCGGTCGCGCGGTCCCAGACTGAAGCGCCTAGAACCGCTCGGCCACCAGGCCGGCAAAAAGGTAAACAGCTCTTCATTTTATTCTGCAATTGCACTACTTTAACATTACTATTTTTTAAACTAAAGTGTCTCTATGTAAGCCTCTTCATGAGATTTTTATTTAAAGTACCCTATCTCAATATGTGTGTCACCTCAATGTGCGGCGCAGTTAGTAAATTTCTTCCTGTGTAAAAAGAGAGTCAGCCGCTGAGTATGTACTTTTGCGAAGCCAATTAAGTTTTGCTACTTCCCTGAGTCTCACACTTATTTTTAAAATGTCTCAGTGACCTATTCCAGTGTGCCTCTCCTTTCCTTCCCCTCCTGGAAAAATAAATCGAAGAATGTGTGTGTGTGTGTGTGTGTGTGTGTGTGTGTGTGTGTGTGTGCACTTACGTATTCTGTATTCATAGCCGTGCGAATAAGTAGTCTTCTATTGTGACAGCATGGAGAACTTTAGTAGATGCTTGGTGGATAGCAAAGAGATTTGTGTTTGCCTTGCTTGAACGTTTTGCATAGGCTGACACGATACAATAGATCTGCTCTCTGGTCACTTCTGCTGGGTTGATAAACGCCGGCTTCGTTAAAGGAGCTCTTCACTGACCGCTAGGAGAGTGGTAAGATCGTTTGATCGTAAGAGCTTCTCGCTGATAGTTTAATTAATGTCTGGCTTCATATAATTTTTAGTATAGCAGTAGACTAACGCTTTTCTCTTATAGCTTTGTGTGACGAATTTTATTTTAATATTACGAATGTTGAATACTTTAAAATTTAGGTGACTGCTGAGTTGATTGCACAGCTTGATTCAACCAGCTGAATAAATACGTCAAAATGTGTCGAAATAGGTAACGATGCAGTTCAGTCACTTCTCGTTTTTCTAACCCAGGGTGTATGTGCATTAGGTGATACCACGGCAATTTTGTCACTGAGTTTTCAATCCGTTTTATTCTGTAGCTTCCCTTGTTCGGTACTTGACTTTTTTCATTACTACCACGTGTTAGTGTCCATGTTTAACAGCTTCCAGCACTCATTTCTTTTTATCTTTGCCGTTTATTCAGCGCAGTTCCACTCCCTTTATTTTGAAATCTCTATACCTTTGTTCGTTACCATCACGTGCTCGTGTTCCGGTTTAAGAGCTTTTTGTGTCACAGCTCCCGTAATCTTCCTCTTATTCGGCGTATTTAAATAAAATGTATTTTTTTAGTTTATGTTTGATTTTCGCGTGTGCAATTCAATTGTTAAATTTTTAAGATCGAGTTAGCAGCGTCTCTCTGCTAGCCACGTGTGGCCATGGTGGAGGAACCTTGTTCTTTTCTTTCCTCCTCTGTCTAAGCCTCAGTAACTCCGTGTGGAAGTTAAGTGCATGTGTGGTTAACCCATTCTTTGACTATTCCCGTCCCATAAACCACGAACTGAGCAGCGGAGTAAGAAGCAATGTTTAAGGTTTATCAAGTACTGAACTTAAGATTCAGCAGGCACCATCATCGTCACAATTCATTGTGTTTAGAAGTGTTTTAATCAATATATCTAAGCCAGAAAACTTTCATTTTACTGGTAACTGTAGCTTTCAATCACTCAAATTTATCCAACGTCCCATTCACCTCTTATCCAGGGCGCATCCTTCAGCTTTTCCTTGCTCAGTAATTGAATACAGACCATTCTTTTCCATGAATGATAAATTAGTTAAATTAGCCCAGGGTTAGATAGGTTTGATTTTACGTTTTTTAAATGCACGGTATTCAACCAGTTCAGGCTGCAGTCACAATCTGTAAGTGAGCGATTTCTCTCGAAGTGAGCGAGCTAGCGGTAGTGACACAGGTCACCCTGTTTCTCTATTTAGTATTGTAATCTTTTACATAGAACATAGCAACCTTTTACCACAAATAAAACTACCAATCATTTTTTTCTATTGGTCGATGTTGTCTTGTTATATTTACCGCTAAGCGTTTCATCTAAGGGAAACACAGATAAATACAGACAATGTAACCATCCAACTTTGCATCCTATTTTTCTGTTAACACTCCAGAGGGTAAGCTTGGCCCGGAAAGCCGCTAAACGGCTGTTCCCAGTGGCAATTTCATATCTCACTTGCCAGATAAGACAGCGTCCCCGCGTCTGCGTTCGGCCACGAGGGATAAACCCTGCTGGGGTTCACGATTACATAGGCTGGCGCAGGAACCACTCTCCCCGCCATGTGCACACCCACATTCACCCGTAACAATGGCGACCCCTACTGGGGCTATAGACTTGTAATAACTGACCAAGATATTACTGTTCGATCCATGAGATGACTAACGACACGTTTGCAATAGTGACCATTGTTTATAGAAGCAATGAGCCAGTGACATAAGTCACTGGACGCCTATTGCAACACCATAGAGGAGGAACCATAATTATTAGCGATAGCAGACGTGAAAGAAAGAATACGATAGCAGAAGCAGAGACGTTCTGATAGCCAATGGTCCACTTATGAGCCGTTTTCCGAGATAACTGCGAACATATAGTTGCCAGTCGCCACTTACTTCAGTAGTTAGTTACATGTCCATAGATCATTGGAACTATTCTTTTATCGAAATGAAGTGGAACGGGCCAGTTTACAGGATATGTACACGCAATTAGTGTCAACATTGATGAACACTTTATTATTGTTAGTGCTATTTTGTTTCTAAATGATGAGTTACTCCATGAAATTATTATGTAAGATATTATTGAGCGGAAATATGCAAGGTATATCAGGATGTTGATACGTTTCCGGGATTAGCAATTATGTGAAAAACAATAGTAGTTGAACTTAATTGCTTCAGAAGCTTAGTAATATGCTTCTTCCAGTTCAAGTTTTCATCGATATCCACACCCAAAAATTTGCAGCATTCTACCCCAGTTATCGTCATGTGTACATCAGTTGTTGGTATGACTCTATTTGTTGTACAGAATTGAATGTTGTGCGTTTTTTTCAAAATCTGGAGGAGTCCATTTTCAGAGAACCACTTAATAATTTTTGGGAAAATATCATTTACCAACTGTTCTGTTGCTTTCTCTCTAATGTGATTTATTATAACACTAGTATCGTCTGCAATAGTGCCAATTTTGCTTGCTGAATGTTATGTGGAAGGTCAAGCTCGCATCTAACTGAGCTCAAACTTCACTCTAGGCATGGGCTTGGCGAGTGTGGTATGTGGATGATGGGACATCATGTAATTTTTGGTGATATAAAATTACATCTAAAGCATGAAAACGAATAAGGCGAGCAGGGGCTTAGATAAGACTAGATTAGATGTATTTGGGGCTTAGACAAGACTAGATTAGATGTATTTTTCTGTTATGTGTGAAGATAAGATGAATATACTGAATATAACAATGAATTTTACCGATAATGTTGAGTAGAGGAAACAAAAATACTGAAATAAACTCTCTCCCAATTGCAGATGACTTTGCTATACCTTCTAAAAATGTGTGATACAAATCAATCTTTTAGAAGAAGTACTCAGTAGGTCTATCTCAATAATTTCTTCACGAAAACAAATATTTAAAAAACATTAAAAATGCACTAAAATTTCTAAAAACAAACAGGCCAGATAGGAACGTTCAAGATATTGAACATCTTTAGGATATAATCCAAGAAAACAGTTTGGATAAACTACTATAGAAGAAAGGATACATCAAATGGGAATGGCATATGGTGTAAATAAAGACCTTTACAATTAAAAACGCCTGTCGAAAAATAGAAAAATAACGCTTATCAGTATAACAGTGGAGCCAGAAATGTCTATATGCAAGCAAATGTACTATCATTTAGATAAATTAGAAATACTAGAATCGTGAATTATCAGGAAAATATTAGGACCCATGAAAAATTGTAGCAGGTAATGGTGAAATTTATCGAAGCATAGAAAACATATCAGAAGTAATGAGAAAAATAAAACTGCTATTTTTTGCATATTTATATCGAATCCAAGACAGTAGACTAATCAAAAACATATTCCAGTATCTGTAGTAAAAAAAAAAGTGAACACCAAGTTGAATCCACAAAGAATTTTAGAAAGTAATAATATGAAAACTGAAGAAATAATTGACAGAAAAGTCTTTACGGAAAAAGTATTGAATATGGAAGGATTCCAAAAACTTGTCTGAAGTGGGCAGAAGACATGAATACAGGAAACAGGCGAAACATTACTGGAATAAAAAAGATCGATGAACAAAAAATTGGCACGTGGTCCTTAGTTGGCCCATCAAGAAAGAAAAAGAAGGTAACCGTATGGCTCAATAGCTTGGTCCAAATCTTTCAACTGGACATCACTTCGGCCATTTGGGTATCCCAAAGCGATCCCAGTAATTCTATTGGGGAAAGAGAACTTAATAATTAAAATTGGAATCAGAATTACTTGTTGTTTCTTCAAAATATCGAAAACATATTTCCATTTAAAATATAACGACAAGCTTGTCACCAAACATATAAATGTACAGTACACTGAGGCCCATTTGATATTTCTTATGCCACTGCAGATTATCTAGGAGTAGATGAGGTTGCAACATCTATTTATACTGCTCACATTACTGCAATAAAGGTGTACAGAAGTCAGATTTTAGGTAATACATTATTTGATATTATTAATAATATATACACATCGCTAGGCTCTACCAACATATTCATCAATGCAGGAGAAGAGTTTGGCTACCAATAAATCTTTCAGACCGATCTTAAACTAAACTTTGTTAATAGTTAAATTTATTGCAGCTGCTGACAAATTATTGAAAATGGATGTTACTGAATAATCGACACCTTTCTGTACCAAAGTAAGTGGCTTTAAATCTTTGTGAAGATTATTCTTATTTTTTGTATTGATACCTTGATCTGTGCGATAGCCTGATCTCAAGCTTCTGGATTTTTCTGTGTAGTCTCAGCTTAAAAGAGAAGTGTTCAACACTCCCATTGATAAATCTTTTCAAGATTTACAAGATGATCCAGGATTATATGAGAGACAGTAATTCATTGAAGAGACGCATATTGTCTTACATCCAAATTCAAGGTGGCATGTGGAACACTTCCTTTGTCAGATACGAGTGTACAGTAGATTGCAACGCGTAATGTACTGAAGTCAGGGCGTAACTATGGTCATAGGCTGTACCTCCTGCACGCATGCCCCCACTCCATTTCCAACTGACAAAAACTTCGTCGACACAATTTCTGTCACAGGCAGCGGCTTAGCCGTCTTCCCCACCTATATCCACACTGGACCAAACCACATCATCACCGTGGCTGGTCAACTCCCGCACTAGTCAAAAAGTAAATTAAGTGAGAAAACAGATTACAAATGACTGCACTTCACTATAAAACAGCATATTATTTAACACATTAAAGGAGCTGTGCAGAAAAGACGACAAAACGGATATAAAAACACACACACACTCACATAAGTAGGAGAGGGCGAGGCAGAGAGAGAAAGAGAGGGGGGGGGGGGAGAGGGAGAGAGAGAGAGAGAGAGAGAGAGAGAGAGAGAGCGGGGGAGGGGAGCAAGGGGGAAGAAAGTAAACGAAGTTTATATTTGATACCACATTGATTTAAAAACTAGTAAATGTCAACAGAGACGGGACACACAGCAAGAACATAAACAATGTGTTTTGAAAGTGAAAAAACGTTATTTGCAAGTGAAAATCCGAAAAGATATAGTGTGTCTGTGTGTACATTTACACAACAGATCAGAATGTAGATGAAAACTGATATTTCGGAACTAACTGTATATACTCGCTATGAGGATGGTTTTGTTAGAAAGCCAGTAAAAAATGTTCGTTTTGCAGCCAACTCACTTTACTTCTCAAGAGTCTCCTTTGAGGATATACACTTGGTCCAGTGATCCTCTGGTTTTTTGATCACATCGGAAAAAGAGAATCCATCAAACTCGGCAAAATACTCAATGACTGCAACAATAACTTCGTCATTTGATGAAAATTACTTCCCAGAAAGCTGAAGTTTCAAGTTAGGGCAAGATATCAATTGGGGCTAAGTCTGGTGAACAGGTTGGAAAGGAACGAATTGAAAGTCCAGTTCATGCACTTTCACTATTTTTATCACTGGGGTGTGGAATGGTGTATTATCCTGGTGAAGGAGAACTATTTTGCGTGCCAGCCTTGTTCTTTTTTCAGTCAACGCAAGCTCCAAACGATACAACAGAGAAGGATAATAGTAAACAGTTATGGTTCTGCCTATTTCCTAGAAATTTATTAGGTTTATTCCTTGGAAATCCTGAAAGACAAAGGCCATTACCTTGACAGCAGACAAAATGTTCTTCCCCTTCTTTGAGGCACTTTCAGTAGACGTTGTCCGCTGTTATGACTGCTGTTGACTCTGGCGGGTAGTGAGGAAGCCAGGTTCCAGGGGTAGTCACAAAACGGCGCAAAAAGTCTTGCTGATTGCGATTAAACATCGCCAGACATTGTGGTGAAATGTTGTGCCAGACGAGCTTTTGGTCCACTGTGAGCAGACGCAGCACCCACCTAGCACGCTGTTTCTCCATAGTCAGGTCTCTGTGCAAGATATCATGCGCTCACTCAGTTGAGATGGCTACAGTTTCGGCAGTCCCATGAATTTATATTCGGCGGTCTTGCATTACCAGGTCATGGATTTTGTCAATGGTATCCTTTGTGGTGACCTCAGACGGCTGGAGGGCGCTTCGTCTTCGGTACGTGACCGACAGTGTTTAAATTCAAAAGTACAAAAGTAAATGGTCTTCAATGACGGTGCAAAGTCTGCGTGAACATCACACAATTCAGGTTTGTTTTATGTGGCAATTCAATCCATGAAATGAAAATATTTTATAAGCCATGAAATTCGATCTCTTTTTTCTTTTCTTTTTTCAATCGCAATTGACACAATGACCAACTCTTGTAGCTGTCAACTATGCAATGCACGCTTTATATTCCTTATACGATCCTTGGGATATTCAAGCAACAAAATATTCCGTTCTTTCATGGAAATTTACCAGGCTTATCGAACCATCCTAAGTAATCGCAAAAAATACTCACTGAATGTTTTCGCACTAAAATAATTACGTTTGTAGAGAAAATAAATTTCTATCTGGCCAAACAAATTCACAGTAACATGGTTTAGTCACAGACGACAAGCTAACAATATTTGTAACACAACAATGCATAAAAATGAAGGTAACACAACAACAGACAAAACTGTTTTTAGGCCTAAATTATTCAGAATAATTATCACTTAGAATATGTTTACATTTTACTTAACTGAATAAAGTCTGTAAATAGTACAAAGGCGCTGAAACATACGTGGGTTTATATACAGAAAATAGTTGTCTGCGTAATAGATAAACGTCAAATCTAGTAATTTGTTTGCAAACTTGCCTCCAAAAGAACTTCAAAACAAGAACTTCAAAACAAAATCACGAATAAGTAAGAAAATTCTAAAAAACGTGTTTTATTTTTAATACTGAAGTGAAATGTAATCTGAATAATTTTTCTATGATCAACATTCAGAACGTCTTTTCGTACTTACATCATTGCAAATAAAAATACTGCGCACTCCCAAAGGTAGATTTCAATTGAGAGTAAATTCAAACGCTTTTTCTGAGAATCTTTATGCAACCAGTAAGACAATCTATCTGTATTCAGAATAAAAACGTTAAAGATTTTGACTTAGTAGAGGACTTCACTTGTCTAATCGATTTTATGATTTTTCCATTTTCCTTTCTATTTTAACTTTCCTTAAGTCATCTTTATCCTCGAGGGCCCTAGAGCACTGCCCCAAGGAACCCAGCCTAGTTATATCTTGCTGTTATCATTGCCTAATTTTCGTAATTACGCGGTGGTTTCTCTTTCACATCTCCTCTTAAAGTAGAGAATGAACCCTGACGTGACAAAATTCTCAACAATATGGCTGTCCATGGAGCGGACCACGCCGTTGCTTCGCATCGATCTGAGACTAGATGATTGACGAGCAACACGAATATGTCTTTACCCAGTCAGAAAAAACTCAAGATAACAGCGAAATTCGGTCGGAACAGGGAGCAACGATAGCAGTCAGCAGGCAAGTCATCAACACGCATCTGTGTTCTGCCAATCCGAGGCACCCGAAACACCGGCATCGAATGCATTGCACCTTTGGACGAACGCACAGCTGAAATACTCACGATAAATATTTGACACAGCAGTTGTATTCAGTGTAATTTGATTTTGCAAATCAGTCATCCAGCCTGTTTATGGTGGCGTGTCTGAAGTAGTGTGTGGTGGAGAAGCTTGAATTTTTGCAAAAATATATGATTAAAGGGTAATGAGATTACTACAAATTATACACTTTCCTACGAATTTTCCTTGCCAAATGCGTTAGTTTGTATAAATGACGTTCCACTAGTATGCGATTCTAATTCTCGGTTCTGAGCCAACGACGTCATCTGTGACGTCAGGGGTAATGATGCGAAGGATCATTAAAGCGACGTGTTATTAAATGTTATCTGTTCCTAAGAGTACAGCTTAAATTGCTGCGAGTGAAACGAATAGCAGTCGTATTTATTATCTTGATTCTCACGAATATCTGGGTGTTTTTATCGAATGTTGCACGATTTCGTTTAGGATTTATTTTTTCGGTGTCGCTCCATCTGTTTAAACTATACAGCTCAACTGAAGTTGTCGATTAAATATTTAGTCATTTTTTGTGATATTGTTCCTGTCTCTGTCTCGTTTCCTGTATTTTAGAAAGACTCTGATTCTTAAGTTCTTTTGTTACCTGTTAGTTTTCCCCATACAGAAACCCAGTTTCCCGCAGTTGTCCCGGTAGTATCTATATTTATAATTAAGAATTAGCGCGGTTCTATAAATTATGCTTACGCTTCGGTGCTATGGAAATGTTTTCTAGCATTGGCCGTCATTTTCGAAACTTGTATGTGTTGCATCTTAGGGTCTGTTGGTATGACGTCGCTGATCAAAGCTAGAATTTAACAATTTCCTTGCCAAGTGCACTGGTCCTCATAAAAAATGTTCCATTAGTCGGTAGATTACCATGCTGTGTTGAAACAGCGGTTTTCCGTTTACACATCATAAGAAATAATACATTTTTATTACAATTTCTTACACATCATCGAAGGATTCCGTGCATTAAGTTGTAGTTTCGTCAGAGAACTAATTTGCTTTTTAAGTGATAGTTGGCAAATAATGAAATGATATGCTAACTGAGATTGCCAGCATCACGTGGTCGTGCGGTAGCGTTCTCGCTTTCCACGCCCAGGTTCCCGGGTTCGATTCCCGGCGGGGTCAGGGATATTCTCTGCCTCGTGATGGCTGTGTGTTGTGTGATGTCCTTAGGTTAGTTAGCTTTAAGTAGTTCTAAGTTCTAGGGGACTAATGACCACAGCAGTTGAGTCCCATAGTCCTCAGAACCATTTGAACCATTTTTGAACAGCTGTAGACTATTGACGAAGGTCCGAGCGTGGGAAATAGGTTTTCAGATATATGAGTGGCTCTAAGACTTCTAAGTAGAACCCAGTACGTTGGTCTGTGCAGCGAGTGTTCATCACGGACAAGGATATTGTCAGGAGTGCCCGAAGGAAGTGTGAAAAGATCACTCTTGTCCTTCATATACAGAAATTATCTGACGGATAATGTGAGCAGTATATCTCCGACTGTTTACGATAAGACCGTCGTGCACGGGAAAGAGTCATTGTTGAGTGAATGTAGGAGGATAGAGGACACCTTCTACAGATTTCCTATTTGGTGTGACGAATGATAGCTTGCTCTAAATGCAGAAAAATATGAGTAAATTCAGGTGAATGATACGAACAATCCTCTAACGTTCGAATACAATGTTAGAGAAGTGCTGTTGACACAGTCACGACGATTAATTATCTAGGCCTAACATTTCAAAGCGATATGAAATGGAATGATGACGTTAGGGTCGGTATTAGGGAGGCAAATGGTCGACTTCCGTTTATGGGAAGAAGTGTAGGAAAGCGCAGCTTATCTGTAAAGGAGACCGAGTTTAGGACACTACTATGACCCATTCTTGAATACTGCGTCCCCTTTAAGTCGGATAAAAGGAGGACATCGAAGCAACTCAGAGGCGGGCTGCTAGATTTGTTACCAGTAAATTCGATGAACACGCGAGCATTACGGAGGTACCACGTGAATTTAAATGGGAATCTCCGGAGGGAAGACGACGATCTTTTCGCGAAACACTGTTGAGAAAATTTAGAGAATCGGTATCTGAAGTTGACTGCAGAAAGATTTCACTGCTACTAACGTACGTTTTGCGTAAGAATCGCGAAGACAAGAAAAAGGAAAGCGCCTAGCACGTAAGCAGTTATGTCGTAGTTTTTCACTCAATTTGCAAGTGGAGCAGGAGACCACTACTACTAGCAGCAACCACGTCGTGGTGGCCTGCGGAGTGCGTTTGTAGATGTAGAAGTAGACACTGGAGGGCAGTCTCGTGTTCAGGAACTGTACAAATGGTTCAAATGACACTGAGCACTATGCGACTCAACTTCTGAGGTCATCAGTCCCCTAGAACTTAGAACTACTTAAACCTAACTAACCTAAGGATGTCACACACATCCATGCCCGAGGCAGGATTCGAACCTGCGACCGAAGCGGTCGCCCGGCTCCAGACTGTAGCGCCTAGAACCGCACGGCCACTCCGGCCAGGGAATGTACGAGGGTCAGTCAAAAAGTAATGCCTCCTATTTTTTTTTCTACGTTTAATTGTCAGGAAATTTAAATGCAATTACATAGGTTGAAAACCACAACATTGAGGATCATTTTGTCATTTTTCAATGTAATCTCCGCCCATCTCTACAGTTTTGGTCCATCTTTGAACAAGGGCATGTATCCCAGCACGGTAAAAATCACAGCTCTGCTTCCTAAGCCATTGACGCACGGATGTTTTGACGGCCTCCTCATCTTCAAAATGAATCCCACGATGAGCTTCTTTTAGTGGCCCGAACAGATGGAAGTCTGATGGTGCCAGGTCAGGGCTGTATGGGGGATGAGGCAAAACTTCCCATCCAATTTTGACAATCTCGTCAGAGGTGTGACGACTGGTGTGTGGTCTTGCATTGTCATGCAAAAGAAGAACATCTGCCATTGATTTTGTTGGGCGAACTCGCTGAAGACGTGCTTTAAGTTTTTTGAGGGTTGTGACGTATTGAACAGAATTTATTGTGAACCCTGCTCCAAAAAATCAACCAGAATCACACCCTCTGTATCCCAGAAAACTGTTGCCATAACTTTCCCTGCCGATCGCACAGTTTTGAATTTTTTCTTCCTCGGCGAGCTTGTGTGACGCCACTCCATTGACTGCCTCTTTGATTCGGGTTCAAAAAAATGCATCCATGTTTCGTCCCCGGTCACAATTTTTTTCAGAAACTCATCTCCCTCCAAACGGAAGCGCTGCAAGTGTTGGGAGGCTATTGTTTTCCTTGCCTCTTTATTCTGATCGGTTAACATTCTTGGAACCCACCGTGCACAAACTTTTGAGTACCCCAATTGTTTAATAATCGTGATCACACTGCCTTTACTAAGAGAAATAATGCGACACACTTCATCTGCAGTCACCCGACGGTCACCACGAATGATGTCATCAACTTGCTGAATGTTGTGTGGAGTCACTGCACTCACCGGCCTGCCGCTCCGCTTTTCGTCAGTCAACGGTGTTTGCCCTTCAGCTTCCTTACAACGACGAACCCATCGTCTAACAGTGCTGACATCCACTGTCACAACACCATACACCTTCTTCAGTCTTTCATGAATGCGTATGGGCGTTTCACCTTCTGCATTCAAGAATTCAATCACACAACGCTGTCTCAAACGAACATCGATGTCGGCTGTGCTGCCACCTGTTGACACAGAAAGTTACTACTGCAGTGGATTGCAGAAGGTTTGAGGAATGGCGCCAAATTCAAATTTTTCACTTAACTTAATTTTTTTAAGTAGAAAGAAAATGGGAGGCATTACTTTTTGACCGACCCTCGTACACTGACAACTCTCATTCCGTATTCAGCCTAACTGTACTTACATACATTTTTTTTTACAACGTCATAATTGAAACTGGTTGATGACGATGATTATTGGTTTAAAGAGAATAAATATTTATGTTCATGAGCCCCTTATTCACTCCCTAGAACGAAATCTATGTACCCTATCTACGCTCAGGGACACTGATAGCAGCTCACCCACAGGGAAGAAAAATACAAATGCGAAACTTTGCAGATAAGTACAATGAGATCCGATATGCATGATCCAAGTTTGGTGCCAATTGGCATGCCCACACCCCCTGCACTGGCGCTGCAGCCCGGCAGGGGACCATACTTAAACGGCGCATTGCGGAAAAGTCATACAAGCGACGATCGCATGCCGACTCGAGGAGGACGTTAGTAGGGGCAGAATGCGAGGTAGACGTGTTACACGACTTTTCTCACAGTTAAGGCAGTGTGAGAGGGGCGTAATCAAAGGGACGAAAGCCGAAGGTGGTCGACACGCCGTTCGTTCGGAGTGTTCCGACAAACGATGTTGGGAGCAACGAGCACGAATTGGCACCCAGGTGCGACGTACCGTGTCTGGAGCGACCAGACGGGTAGTGCAGCAAACGATCAGGCATTCTACGGTGACTCGCCCTCTAATTGTGGTCCGTGGAAACTTAACGCGCCTGCGTTACTTTGATGACTACCTTTCCTACATTGCTTACCAAGGGCAGTTTTACAGAAAGATAATGCTCGTTCGCATACAGCTCGAACTACTCAAGACATCCTACTTCGTGTTCCGACTCTTCCCATGGCCGGTCTGCTCCCCGGACTTGTGTGGGACCAGCTGAAACATCAGACGTCGTTGTGTCACTCTGTACACCATCTGGAGGTCGCTGTTCAAGATTTGTGGGCCAGTCTACTTCAGGACAACATCAGACGTCTAGTAGACTTGATGCCGGAACACGATGCATTGCTGATGTTGCACCGTATTTGTCTAATTGTACCCACTGTATTTCCTTACTTGTCTTGATTCTGGGATCAAGCGAATCTGTCATCTGGATCATTATGTCTAATAAATTTCATTTCGATCCGATGCTCCCGCTTAATGCGCTGTTTTTGACGCTCCTGAGTGTACTTGCGTCTAGTGTAAATCACATACGCGTGTGAAAATGTTTTCCAAATGTTAACGCGGCGTGTACCTGAAGCGGAACCTGAATTCCAGTCTGGTATTTACGTTGTTGAGAAACCGCCTTAAAACCACATCCAGGCGGTTTCTATTTGGGGTAGGCTCGCTACCCTGTGTTACGGACGCGGAGCGCTAACACGCCCGGGTGTCCGTGCGCATGAAACCGGTTACATTGGTCCCAGGCGCTATCTTGTAAACGCTTCCTGAACCACGGAGGTGGAAGTATGTACAAGCACATTATTTCACACATAAACCTGGTGGTCGGGCTCGAGGCTACAGAAACGTGCTCCCTCTCGGCAAGAATGAGAGAGCACTGCAGCGCGGCAGCCAGTTAGCGTAGCTGCCTCTTATAGCTGCGATTCCGGCTGTGTACTTTTCTGTCAGAAAGCATTCGTTGTGCAATGGCCGTCAGCAATAAACACCGTGAATGAGGTGACAGCTCTCATTCATCGTGCCCAGTAACAGAGAAAGTGCCCCTGATCTGAAGACTTTAACCACCGGCCGCGGCCGATCCGGGGAGAATGAAGAGCGCTGAAGCAGGCCCGTAACGTGACAGGAGAAGGGCAGAGCCGTTACCGCGATTAGACCGTTGCTGCGATTACTGCTAATTCGGCGTTGCGTCCCGGCCGGGCAGCGCTTACGGAGCGTGAATGTGACCGTTTGTAGAGGGCCGTGCCGAAACTGTCTCGGCCGCCAGAGGTCGCGGCAAATTAACAGCCGGCGGCGAAAGTGAAAACGGCTCGGCACGCCTGCGGTGAAGAGCGTGGGCGGGCGAGCGACTGGCGGAGCGTACTACTGTCACGACAAATGCGGGTCGCTGTTGTAACTACATATAAGCACACAAGTGAGACCTCGTGTACTGCTATCTGCTTCAACAAGGCGAGAGAATCTAGCTAAAGAGGGGCAGAATACATACAGTATACGGACGTCCTACGTAATGCGGCTTTGATCACTAGATGTCACGGGAGGCGAACGTGCCAGTATAAAAGGAGGTGGGGAGTATTGTGATGTCAGTAGAGAAGCAGTAACTGCAGAATAGATCATTCAGGAGAGTTAAGTGACTTCATGTTGTTCCGTCTCCCTTACTCCTCCTCTGACTTTTTTTACTACTGGAGTTAATTTTATTCGTCTTCTGGTTTTATTTATTTAGATATGATTACATATGTGTAGCAGCAAGTAAGTTGGTAAATGGTAACTAGTAACTGCTTTACGATGTTAAAGTTTGGATTTGCAATGTTCAGACTGATATAAAACTGAAACTGAGAGCTGATGGCAGTACACAAAATTATTTGTAACAAGTTGCTATGGTTTTGATTCAATGTTATTACACTGTCTTTACTTGGTAATTCTTTCTTCATAAAAGCAAGTAACTTTGAGTAATGTTGAATATTTCACTTTGGCTGTATGAGTCACACTAGCACACATATGTTAAGCTCAGACATGGAGTGGGAGAGGGAATGAACACTTTTATCATAAATGTGGCACACCATGGATCAAATTATTGCTTTTCCACATCTGCGCTGGATAATCATGTAGGCAACATTCACTTGCTATTGTAACGTAATCAACAAAGAAAGAAAACTGTATCTGAACTCACTACCTTGCATCGTATTCAGAAACGTCAGTAATGAAATTCAAATGATCGTCACAGCACTGAATGTTGGTTACGTTATGCAGTGGATTTTTAAAAACTGTTAATTAGAACGGACGCGCCGCTAGCCCGCGTTCTCTTAACTTCAAGGAAAAAAATGTAAAATATTGCTTTAATTTCACAGAGCAGACCTTGCCACAAAATGTGAAAATGATAAAGTCATAACACAGTTATTCGTAAGATTTTTGTGATCGCATAGAACATGTCGCACAGTACCTTCCAAATCAAACTGAGAAATGCACTGAATAATATAATATAGTCTGCCGGCACTGCTGGAAGCTGTAAGAAAATGTTAAATATGATTATGTTACCTCGCTTTACCGGCGAGACGACTGCGATGCCTGAAATATTTTTTTTTTTTTTTTAATGTGCCGCGTCTGCGGCCGTTGCCCTCGCAGGTTGGTACAGCGGCTTCCGCTAAATTAAATGCTGAAATTGTCTAAATTATTTACGGGACGAATGGCTGGCAACTTTACAAATTATTTTAAAAACATATTTGCTCAACCTCTATATATTCAAACAAAAACGCATTAATTTTGCACACATTTTTACAACAACTCACCTACTGGCGAATCTCAGGCTTCATGAACAAAAGACTCACGGCAAGCATATACATTTGCTTAACACGCAAGTGTTACTTGTAACGTAACCCAAAGAGAACAGAGAGATTATGACAATGCTTTTTACTATCTATACATGTACTGAATTGTACTTTTTGTCTTAGGTACAAATCATAATCACTAATTCATTTAACAAGAATACGATTGTTAAATATAATAATATGTCATGGATTCAGAGTTAAAAATGCATAAAACGTCAAATAATTATGAATGTTCTACATACAAACGTAATATACTCGTGAAATGTTTACACAGTCTTGCTTTATTGCTTCACTTGGTCATGTTTATTCGTGTTTAAATTATTTCTCTTTTGCTGTGTGCGTGGCACTATATTGATACATGTTAACTGGTCTTACACACACGAAAAAAAATTCTGTCACACGCTTTTCATGACGATTGGCCAGGAGACGCTACAAAGTGTGGAAAAGTATTTCGATGTCACCTGAGTAACAGCTCTATCAGGGACATTTCAACCGATCTGAGGTTGTCCCAGTCGACCATTGATGCTGTGACTGGAAATCCGAAGGAACAACCGTTGCTAAATAAAGACGATGGAGACCTCATGTGCTGTTCGACGGTAAGTCTGTAATTGATGTAGACGACAAAGAATTTTGCTGAACAATGTTTATTCAAGAAAGGGCACCTCAAATAAACGGAAGGTGGTCCTACGGAATTCAGTTAAAATACAGATAGAAAATACCCTTATCAAGTGCTATAAATTTACGCTGAGAGCGGTGCGAGACAGGTAGCAAAATCACCAAACAAAATAGTCTTCAAAGATACACGGAACTAAGACCATTTCGTAATCACACTACACGAAATATTCACCAGCTGTAAACAGTTCAGAATTCAACATGATGATTTACAAAATAAAACATGTGAGATGACGAATAGAAACTCATATTCTGACTATTCTCAGTATCGTAATACAAGCGGAAAAAGTTAGTGTCCTACTCTGGAGCACATTCAGACCTCTGGAAGTATAAAGTCCTTCAGAAGTTGAAGTATAGTGGAGCCGTTCACCATCCACAATCACATCTACATGATCGAATATCACTCGTTACCAGAGGCAGGTGTGTGTTCCACCAGATCTCCACGTAAAGTGTCCTCGAAAGTGTAGTGGCCTTTCACAGCCCAGAATCTATTGCCCACATAATCAAATATCACATGATACCACAGGAAGGTCTTCCTTCTTCCAGGACGAACAACCAAGTCTCCAGAATCACTCCCTGTAGCTCTTCATTCATGTCTTCACTTGACTCCTGTAGTTTTCTGCTGTGCGCTTTTGCATTGGCTGAAGGCCATCCCCACCAAAAATACATCCTTATTATGTTCTATAGACATCATTTGATTCATCTTGACCACTTTCCCACACTGAACTAATATATTACAATAATATTTAAAGAACGAAATACTTTAAGCATCAGAACATTCATAATAACTATAAAATACAGGTTTGTCCATAAACAAATAAGCCAGTGTTCTAGTTCAAGTGCGCTCACGTTAAATGTCAACGAATTGTCGTTAAATATTGATTAAACAATTGTTTATGGCTTCCTGATACATATGTCTCTTGGTTCTTTTTTCAATTGTGGTGTCAGCTAACATATTCAATGGACAACTTTCAATTACCAAAGAATGGCAATACTTAAGGATTCACGTTGTATTCATTTGCTGTCTAAATGTGGAAAATACAATGTTCTGACAAAAATTTGCGTCATAAAAAAGGTATAAAAGGCATCATAAGTCAATAAATAAAATAGATACAGATGGGTGGCCTTCTGGAATGATCGATATGGTGCAATGCTATCCTCTGAGGTATCGTTTGTTCAAATCGCTTGAAGCATTTAAAAGTTGTTAATTCAGAGGTTCATTGTGAAAATGTTTATTCGCTGTGGAATATTGTCCGCCCTGATAGGTCAGTGGTCAGCGCGACGGACTGCCGTCCTAAGGGGCCCGGGTTTGATTCCCGGCTGGGTCGGGGATTTTCTCCGCTCAGGGACTGCGTGTTGTGCTGTTTTCCTCATCATTTCATCCCCATCTGGCACGCAGGTCGCCCAGTGTGGCGTCGAATGTAAAGAGACCTGCACCAAGGCGATTGGACCTGCCCCGCAAGGGGCCTCCCGGCCAATAACGCCAAACGCTCATTTCCTTTTTTTTTTTTGCAGTGAAGTATTGACCTCTGTAGCTTGAAAGATACAGAAAATATTGTTGTGTCATTGGATGCACCTCATGTTTCTGAGATCGCAAATATATTCGTATTTGCTTTAATCCTTGGCTATAAATTACTATGGACTCTCAAAGTGCTGTATGAAGCCATCTTTCAGCTTGTCTGACACTCCGCCATTTTTGGTGCACCTTCTGCGCAAAGGCCATGCGAGCAACAGCCGTCCAAATTCCAAGTTTTGGGATTTAACCATTTCCGCCGATATTGCTCGTCTTTGTAGCGTACTGGTCGCCTAACCGGACCTGCCTTGAGCTCTCGGCCCGCTAGCGTTCAACCGTACAACAACATTCTTCTTACTTCGTACCAGTACTGGGCGGCCGATTAGCTCGCTTACATACGCGTAAAGTTACAACGGTAACCGTCGTGCATTGCGGTAAGTGGTTATCAGTCACTCGTGAGTTCAAAAGCAGTCCAACCAGCGCAATGACTGTACGCAGGGAGTTTAAAATAATCGGTTATGTTGGTTGAGAAGTTCCTCGCAAGACACACATTTCTGTATTCAGTGCTAAGAAATGCTCAAGGCGATGTAAAGAGCGACGCCACTGGCCAGTGGATGTCTGGAAACGAGTAATTAACAGTGACGCAACGCGCTGCACCCTGCAGCAATCCGATGGAAGGATATGGGTTTGGCGAATGTGTGTTGAACGTCCCTACCATCACGCTTAGTGCCAACAGTGAAGTACAGAGGAGAAAGTGTTGTGATATGGGTCATTTTTCATGATTTGGGTGTGGTCACCTTACTTCGCTAAATAAAACGCTAAATGTGTCAGATTATGAACAGATTTTACAGCAGTGTGCACTGCGTACAGTATAAGAACAGTTAGGAGACGATGGTCGTTTTTATCAGCATGTCAGTGCTCTGTCAGAAAGCAGCATCTGCGAGGCAGTGGTTCGTGGACAACGACATCTCCAAAATGGACTGGCCAGGCAAAAACCCCGACTTGAACGCAATGGGATAACCTGGAGAAGAACTAGAACGTCGACTTTGCTCCAGACTCCAAAGTCCAGTACCTTCTCTGGTTTCGACTGTTGAGGAAGAGTGGGCTGCCATTCCTCCACAGATGTTCAGACGCCTCATTGAAAGTGTCCCCAGTGAAGCTCCTCAAGCTGTCATGTCTAATAAGTCCCCTGGATAGTTTTGCACAGAAAATGTATGTCAACAAACACGTACACTGATGACCCAACACATTATGATCATCTGCTCAATAGCTTGTTTGTCCCTCTTTGGAATGAAATACATCACTGATTGTGCATATCAAGGATCCAACAGTTTGTTAGTAGCTTTGTGAAGGTATGTGGCTCAAAATAGTTCATGTGGCTCTGAGCACTATGGGACTTAACTGCTGAGGTAATCAGTCCCCTAGAACTTAGAACTACTTAACCCTAACTAAGCTAAGGACATCACACACATCCATGCCCGAGGCAGGATTCGAAGCTGCGACCGTAATGGTCGCGCAGTTCCAGACTGTAGCGCCTAGAACCACTTGGCCACTCTGGCCGGCGAAGGTATGTGGCATTATATGTCTACACACAGGTCATGTAATTCACGTAAATAACGGGCCGCTCATTTGCGTACGCGGTGATGGCACCCGAAAGCGATCCATATGGGTTCCATAGGATTTACGAGGACTATTCAGAAAGTAGGGAACGTTTGGCATTAAAAAACTAAGTACAAGAAATACATTTTATTATATACATTTGAAAGAGCGACTGACATACTACTTTTCCACTTATCCACCAAACACATTGAGACACTTATCACAGCGGTGGACAACCTTTGAAAAACCTTCGCCATAAAACTCTGCCGCCTGAGACTTCTTCAGCCAGTGTGCCACGCCCGCCTGGAGTTCCGCGTCGTCATCAAAGCGCTGCGTTGCAAGCCAGTTCTTCATCTTGGGAAACAAGTGGAAGTCGCTTGGTGCAAGATCGAGGCTGTAGAGTGGATGTGGGAAAATTTCCCATTTGAATGAATCAAGGAGCTCTTTAGTGCGGTGTGCCGAGTGAGATCGGGTATTGTCGTGCAAAAACAAAATTTTGGTGGGCGTCTTTCCTCGCCGTTTGTTTTGAACTACTCTTCTAAGGCTGTGGAAAGTTTGACAGTACCGCGCAGAATTTATGATTGCTCCACGTTCGAGAAAATAAGAACCACACCTTGCCTATATCAAAACACTGTCGCCATCTACTTCCTTGCTGACAAGGCTTGCAAACATTTTCTTCGTTTTTTGGAGGACATTGTGTGCCCCCACTCCATGGACTGTAATTTTGTCTCGCAATTGACGTGTTTCACCCACGTCTCGTCACCGATTACCATTCGATCCAGTGGTAGGCCTCCAGAAATGTCAACTTTGCCCCCATTCGCTGTTCTTTACAGTTTCATTTTGGGCACACACCGTGCACAAAAGTTTCTGATAGCCTAGCTTTTGAGTGACAATTTCAAACAACAAAGTCCGTGAAACTTGCGGAAAAGAGAGCGAAAGCTCCATCATTGTGAAGAGACGGTTTTCACGAATCGTTTCATCAGCTTTAGCGACAAGATCGTCAGTCACAATGCTCTTCTCTTCATAATGAACGTTGTTTCGGCCATCTTTAAATCGAATGCACCATTTCCGGACGGAACGTTCACTCATTACGTTGTTTCCGTACACTTCGCACAATTGACGCTAAGTTTCTATAGGTTTTAGGTTTATTGCCAACAAAAACGGTATCACAGACCGCACCTCACAAGTCTCTGGATTTTTGATTGCAGCCCACATTTCAGAATATCAAAAAATCCAGACGCTCAGAGACGTTCCCGCTGTCTCGGATGGATGCCGAGTGAGCTGCCGAGCACGCACATACCAAAATACACTCCTGGAAATTGGAATAAGAACACCGTGAATACACTGTCCCAGGAAGGGGAAGCTTTATTGACACATTCCTGGGGTCAGATACATCACATGATCACACTGACAGAACCACAGTCACATAGACACAGGCAACAGAGCATGCACAATTTCGGCACTAGTACAGTGTATATCCACCTTTCGCAGCAATGCAGGCTGCTATTCTCCCATGGAGACGATCGTAGAGATGCTGGATGTAGTCCTGTGGAACAGCTTGCCATGCCATTTCCACCGGGCACCTCAGTTGGACCAGCGTTCGTGCTGGATGTGCAGACCGCGTGAGACGACGCTTCATCCAGTCCCAAACATGCTCAATGGGGGACAGATCCGGAGATCTTGCTGGCCAGGGTAGTTGACTTACACCTTCTAGAGCACGTTGGGTGGCACGGGATACATGAGGACGTGCATTGTCCTGTTGGAACAGCAAGTTCCCTTGCCGGTCTAGGAATGGTAGAACGATGGGTTCGATGACGGTTTGGATGTACCGTGCACTATTCAGTGTCCCCTCGACGATCACCAGAGGTTTACGGCCAGTGTAGGAGATCGCTCCCCACACCATGATGCCGGGTGTTGGCCCTGTGTGCCTCGGTCGTATGCAGTCCTGATTGTGGTGCTCACCTGCACGGCGCCAAACACGCATACGACCATCATTGGCACCAAGGCAGAAGTGACTCTCATCGCTGAAGACGACACGTCTCCATTCGTCCCTCCATTCACGCCTGTCGCGACACCACTGGAGGCGGGCTGCACGATGTTGGGGCGTGAGCGGAAGACGGCCTAACGGTGTGCGGGACCGTAGCCCAGCTTCATGGAGACGGTTGCGAATGGTCCTCGCCGATATCCCAGGATCAACAGTGTCCCTAATTTGCTGGGAAGTGGCGGTGCGGTGCGTAGGATCCTACGGTCTTGGCGTGCATCCGTGCGTCACTGCGGTCCGGTCCCAGGTCGACGGGCACGTGCACCTTCCGCCGACCACTAGCGACAACATCGATGTACTGTGGAGACCTCACGCCCCACGTGTTGAGCAATTCGGCGGTACGTCCACCCGGCCTCCCGCATGCCCACTATACGCCCTCGCTCAAAGTCCGTCAACTGCACATACGTTTCACGTCCACGCTGTCGCGGCATGGTACCAGTGTTAAAGACTTCGATGGAGCTCCGTATGCCACGGCAAACTGGCTGACACTGAAGGCGGCGGTGCACAAATGCTGCGCAGCTAGCGCCATTCGACGGCCAACACCGCGGTTCCTGGTGTGTCCGCTGTGCCGTGCGTGTGATCATTGCTTGTACAGCCCTCTCGCAGTGTCCGGAGCAAGTATGGTGGGTCTGACACACCGGTGTCAATGTGTTCTTTTTTCCATTTCCAGGAGTGTATATGCGATCGGCGCGCGCCTAGCGTCGTCAGACGGACACGCTTCCTACTTTCTGAATAGCCCTCGTACATCAGGCAAATTTGACCATCGAGACACCAACATGAGTTAATTATAATGCTCCGCACGGTTCTTGCTTCGAGAAACGGACAGTTATACTACTGAAGAATATCATCGCTGTCGGAAAGACATCAAGCATGAAGGGGTGCAGGTGGTTGGCAGCTGTTAGCGTGTCTTCGATTACTACCACAGGTCCCATGCATGTGCAGGACAATGCCTCCCATGGCATAACACTGTTCCTACCAGCCCGCGCCGGTGGCGCGCTGCACGTTTCGAGCCGCCGTACATCTCGATGACGGCGTTTGTGGAGACGACCACTCCAGCCGGGAGTTCAAAAGTGCCATAAACATTTGCTCAGTCACGAGTACAGAGAAATTACTGGCGATACTGTATTAATTTTGAGGTTTTCACAGATCAATTGCTGCTGTTTATACTTTGCTTTTAAGTGATTAGTTCAAAATGCAGTTTGTGTCCAACCACTTGGATCAAAGGGCGTTTCACAGGTACGGGTAAACCTTTCAAAGAGCAAAAATAATTAGAATTGTTATAGAGCTTTAGGAGTCCAATAATCTCAAAATTATTTTTTCATGAAAATATTTAATTTTTCCTGTAGATTACTGGAGTAAGTTATGTGATGGAGTTAGTTAACTCAAATTCTAATGAGTTTGGTAGTGATTTTAAAATGCCACTGTAATAAATTTTATTTACAAGCGTTAAGAACTATCTCATACGTAATGGTGTGTTTCCTAGTATTTGAAATATTGTGGTATCGATTTACATCCGGACTGATTACATTAAAGAACAGTGTTTTCGGGTGAACTCTTGTGGTATCCATTTTCTATAGTCAGCGATTGCACTGCAACGACTTTCGAGGACCTGCAAGACAGCTATGTTATGTGGGCTGCATACAAATCAGGCGAAAAGCAGTTAAGGTCGTTCGTATACTTTTGGGTTTCACACACTATTGGCCATTAAAATTGCTATACCAAGAAGAAATGCAGATGATAAACGGGTATTCATTGGACAAATATATTATACTAGAACTGACATGTGATTACATTTTCACGAAATTTGGGTGCATAGATCCTGAGAAATCAGTACCCAGAACGACCACCTCTGGACGTAATAACGGCCATGATACGCCTGGGAATTGAGTCAAACAGAGCTTGGGTGGCGTGTACAGGTACAGCTGCCCATGCAGCTTCAACACGATACCACAGTTCATCAAGAGTAGTGACTGGCGTATTGTAACGAACCAGTTGCTCGGCCACCATTCACCAGACGTTTTCAATTGGTGAGTGATCTGGAGAATGTGCTGGCCAGGGCATCAGTCGAACATTTTCTGTATCCAGAAAGGCCCTACAGGACCTGCACGATGCGGTTGTGCATTATCCTGCTGAAATGTAGGGTTTCGCAGGGATCGAATGAAGGGTAGAGCCACTGGTCGTAACACATCTGAAATGTGACGTCCACTGTTCGAAGTGCCGTCAGTGCGAACATGAGTTGACTGAGACGTGTAACCAATGGCACCCCATACCATCACGCCGAGTGATACGCCAGTATGGCGAAGACGAATACACGCTTCCAATGTCCGTCCACCACGATGTCGCTAAACACGGATGCGAGCATCATGATGCTGTAAACATAACCTGGATTCATCCGAAAAAATGAACTTTTTGCCATTCGTGCTCCCAGGATCGCCGTTGAGTACCCGATCGCAGGCGCTCCTGTCTCTGATGCAGCGTCAAAGGGAAACCGCATCTATGGTCTCCGAGCTGATCGTCCATGCTGCTGCAAACGTCGTCGAACTGTTCGTGCAGATGGTTGTTGTCTTCTAAACGCCCCATTTGTTGACTCAGGGATCGAGCCGTGGCTGCACGATCCGTTACAGCCATGCGGATAAGATGCCTGTCATCTCGACTGATAGTGATACGAGTCCGTTGGGATCCAGCACGGCGTTCCGTATTACCCTACTGCACCCACAGATTCCATATTCTTCTAACAGTCATAAGATCTCGACCAACGCGAGCAGCAATGTCGCGGTACGATAAACCGCAATCGCGATAGGCTATAATCCGACCTTTATCAAAGTCGGAAACGTGATGATACGTGTTTCTCCTCCTTACACGAGGCATCACAACAACGTTTTACGAGGCAACGGCGGTCAACTGCTGTTTGTGTATGAGTAATCGGTTGGAAACTTTCCTTATGTCAGCACGTTGTAGTTGTCGCCACCGGCGCCAACCTTGTGTGAATGCTCTGAAAAGCTAATCATTTATCACAGCATCGTCTTCCTGTTGGTTAAATTTCGCATCTGTAGCACGTCATCATCCAGGTGTAGCAATTGTAATGGCCGGTAGTGTACAAGTCTTTTCCTTCCCTGTCCCAGTTGAAAATGGAGCGAGGGCAAAGCTATTGCCTACAATATTTCCTACAAGCTCTAACCTCTCTAATCTTATCTTTATGATCCAAACGTGAAGTGTGCGTTGGTTGCGGTGAATAGTTCTGCAATCAGCCTCATATGCCGAATCTCTAAATTTTATCAATAGAGCTTCTGAAAAAGTACGTTGACTACCGTCCAGTGATTTCCATTTAAGCTCCTGAAGCAACTCCAAAACATATGCGTATTGTTTGAACCTACCGGTAACAACTCTAGCAGCCTGCCTCCAATTGCTTCGATGTCTTCATTTAATCTGACCTGGTGCGGCTCCCAGAAACTCGAACTCAAAAATGGGCTGCACCAGTATCTTATATGGGGTCTCCATTAACTATCAACCGCACGGTCCTAAATTCACGCAATAAACCGAAGTCGACCATTACTTCCCTACTACCTGCGTGCTCTTTCCACTTCTCATCGATTTGCAGCCTTACCCCCAGATATCTAACCGACGTGGCTGTGTCAAGCAGGACACTACTAATGCTGTACTAGAACATTACGGGTTTGTTTTTCCTAATCACCTGCATTAATTCTACTTTTAGAGTTAGCTGTCATTCATCGCACCAACTAGAAATGTTGTCTAAGTCATCTCGTATTCTCCTACAGTCACTAAGCGACAACACATTCCCATACACCACAGCATCATAAGTAAACAGCCTGTATTCAGAAAATAACAGTGGTCGCACGCTCAAGAGCCAAAGAAACTGGTATACCTGCATAATTTCGTGTAGGGGCCTCGCGAGCACGTAGAAGTGCAGCAACGTGACGTGGTATGCACTCCACTAATGTCTGAAATAGTGCTGGAGAGAAGTGACATCATGAATCCTGCAGCGCTGACCATTTTTGCGTAAGAGTACGAGGGGTGGAGATCTCTTCTGAACAGAACGTTGCAAGGCATCCCAGATATGTTCAATAATTTTCATCTCTAGAGAGTTTGGTGGCCAGTGGAAGTGTTTAAACTCAGTAGAGTGTTCCTGGAGCCAATCTGTAGCAGTTCGGCACGTGTGCGGTGTCGCATTGTCCTGCTGGAATCGCCCAAGTCCGTCGGAATGGATGCAGGTGATCAGACAAGATGCTTACGTACGCGTCGTCTGTCAGAGTTGTACCTAGACGTATCAGAGGTCCCATATCACTCCAACTGCAGACGCCCCAAACAATTACAGAGCCTCCACAAGCTTGAACATCCCCCAGCTGTTATGCAGGGTCCATAGATTCATGAGGTTGTCTCCATACCCGTACACGTCCATCCGCTTGATACAATTTGAAACGAGACTCGTCCGACCAAGCAACAAGTATCCAGTCATCAACAGTCCAAAGTCGGTGTTGACGGTCCAGGCGAGGCGTAAAGCTTTGTGTTGCGCAGTCATCAAGGGTAAACGACTGGGCCTTCGGCTCCGAAAACCCTTATCGATGATGTTTCATTGAATGGCTCGTCGCACGCCGACAATTGTTGATGGCCCAGCATTGAAATCTGTTGCAATCTGCAGAAGGGCTGCACTTCTGTCACGTTGAACGATTCTCTTCAGTCGTCGTTGGTCCAGTTCTCGCAGGATCTTTTTCCGACCGCAGCGATGTAGGAGATTTGATGTTTCACCGTGTTCCTGACGTTCACGGTACACTCGTGAAATGGTCGTACGAGAAAATCCCTACTTCATCGCTATCTCGGACTGCTGTGTCCCATAGCTCGAGTGCCGACTATAACACCACGTTCAAACACAATTAAATCTTGATAACCTGCCATTGCAGCGGCAGTAACCGATCTAACAACTGCGCCAAACACTTGTTGACTAGGCGTTGTCGATTGCAGCGCCGTATTTTGCCTGATTGCTTATCTCTGTGTTTGAATACGCATGTCTATGCCAGTTTCCTTGGCGCTTCAGTGTATCACACTTCGCTGAGGCTCTCCTGACGGTACAGTTGTCTCTGCTGAACAGTTGTCCTCGAGGCGAGGGTATGCAGCCGTGAACAGGAGAGCCTCGACGTCCGTCATATTACACTACTGGCCATTAAAATTGCTACACCACGAAGATGACGTGCTACAGACGCGAAATTTAACCGACAGGAAGAACATGCTGTGATATACAAATGATTAGCTTTTCGGAGCATTCAAACAAGGTTGGCGCCGATGGCAACACTTACAACGTGCTGACATGAGGAAAGTTTCCAACCGATTTCTCATACAGAAACAGCAGTTGACAGGCGCTGCCTGGTGAAACATTGTTGTGACGCCTCGTGTAAGGAGGAGAATTGCGTACCATCACGTTTCCGACTTTGATAAAGGTCGGATTGCAGCACGTCGCGATTGCGGTTTATTGTATCGCGACATTGCAGCTCGCGTTGCTCGAGATCCAATGACTGTTAGCAGAATCGGTTGGTTCAGGAGGGTAATACGGAACGCTTTGCTGGATCCCAAAGGCCTTATATCACTAGCAGTCGAGATGACAGGCATCTTATCCGCATGGCTGTAACGGATCGTGCAGCTACGTCTCGATCCCCGGGCCAACAGATGGAAACGTTTGCAAGACAACAACCATCTTCACGAACAGTTCGACGACGTTTGCAGCAGCATGGACTATCAGCTCGGAGACCATGGCTGCGGTTACTCTTGATGCTGCATCACAGACAGGAGCGCCTGCGATCGTGTGCTCAACGACGAACCTGGGTGCACGTATTGTAAAACGTCATTTTTTCGGATAAATCCAGGTTATGTTTACAGCATCATGATGGTCGCATCCGTGTTTGGCGACATCGCGGTGAACGCATATTGGAAGCGTGTATTCGTCATCGCCATACTGGCGTATCGCCCGGCGTGATGGTATGGGGTGCCATTGGTTACACGTCTCAGTCAACTCATGTTCGCATTGACGGCACTTCGAACAGTGGACGTCACATTTCAGATGTGTTACGACCAGTGGCTCTACCCTTCATTCGATCCCTGCGAAACACTACGTTTCAGCAGGATAATGTACAACCGCATCGTGCAGGTCCTGTAGGGCCTTTCTGGATACAGAAAATGTTCACCTGCTGCCCTGGCCAGCACGTTCTCCAGATCTCTCACCAATTGAAAACGTCTGGTCAATGGTGGCCGAACAACTGGTTCATTACAATACGCCAGTCACTACTCTTGATGAACTGTGGTATCGTGTTGAAGCTGCATGGGCAGCTGTACCTGTACACGCCACCCAAGCTCTGTTTGACTCCAGGCCCAGGCGTATCAAGGCCGTTATTACGGCCAGAGGATGTTGTTCTGAGTACTGATTGCTCAGGATCTGTGCATCCAAATTGCGTGAAAATGTAATCACATGTTAGTTCTAGGATAATAGATTTGTCCAATGAATACCCGTTTGTCATCTGCATTTCTTCCTGGTGTTTCAGTTTTAATGGCCAGTAGTGTAGAAGATCACCCTTTTGATTAGAAGCTCGACGTGTGTGTGTGATACGAACGGCCCCTGTGCGTTCCGGCGCGGTGCGTCGACCCCGCGGTTACGTCACGGCGCGTGCCTGGCCGGCTAGAGACGGAGGAGGCTCGCTAGCGACGCGTCACCCACTTCCACAGCTCACAGCTGGTGCTTCTGCTCCCTCTCCGGCCGTTGGCCTCGACGCCGGCCGGCGCTTAATTACTGCGGTGACCCGCGCCCTGTGCGTCTCGCCCGGTACAGCCGAAATGGGGCCGCCGAAGAGTGGCGGTCGAGTCCACTGAGAGTGCCAACTACGAAAACAGGTGTGAGGTAAGGGTGTGTTTTGGTTGTGAACCTGAAGCGGCAGGAAACAAACGAAATGCCAGAAGAGTCGCCGCAATAAAAAAGCTATCGTGTTACATGTTACAGCATTAAAGTTGTCAGTCACATTCACAAATTTTAGTACTATAATTTGTAAGTAGGCTGTTTAGGTTTTTTATGTTGGTAACGCCACGTAGCGCTCTGTATGAAAACCACTGACTGTGCTCTGTGCAGTCTGTGGCTGGTTGGCATTGTTGCAATATTCGCTATTGTAGTATTGGGCAGTTGGATGTGAACAGCGCGTCGCGTTGGGCAGTTGGAAGTGAGCCGCCAGCAGTGGTGGATGTGGGGAGAGAGATGGCGGAGTTTTGAGAGCGGATGATCTGGACGTGTGTCCATCAGAGACAGAACACTATTAAGGCAAAAATACATTCTTTGTTCTCTATCAAAATCTTTCATTTGCTAACTGTGCCTATCAGTAGTTAGTGCCTTCAGTAGTTAGAATCTTTTATTTAGCGGCCAGTGTTGGCGCTCGCTGTATTGCAGTAGTTCGAGTGACGAAGATTTTTCTGAGGTAAGTGATTCATGAAAGGTATAGGTTATTGTTAGTCGGGGCCATTCTTTTGTAGGAATTATTGAAAGTCAGATTACGTTGCGCTAAAAGTATTGTGTCAGTTTAGTGATGATCAGAATAAGTAAAGAGAGGAATGTCTGAGTACGTTCAGTTTTGCTCAGCTGGTTGAAAATCAAATAACGGAAGAGGTTTATCAGCACAATCATTCAATAATTTTTCTAACGGGACACTTCAAATTATTTAAATTTAGTAATTACTTTTGAATACTTTGTGGGAGTGAACTGTGATCAAAGTGATACAAATATTTACTATCAGAAACAGTCAGGCAGAGCGGTTCTAGGCGCTTCAGTCCGGAACCGCGAGACCGCTACGGTCGCAGGTTCGAGTCCTGCCTCGGGCATGGATGTGTGTGATGTCCTAAGGTTAGTTAGGTTTAAGTAGTTCTAAGTTCTATGGGACTGATGACCTCAGATGTTAAGTCCCATAGTGCTCAGAGCCATTTGAACCATTTTTTGTGATCAAGACTGTTATTGACAGAAAAAAATTATTAAATTATTAAATCGCAGACGCTCTGCAGAGCTATTGATATCTTAAGCATAACTGTCTTTGACAGGATGAGTAGGAGCCCTGTGTAATCACTTTGGCCAATCGATTGTGGCGACCAATGAAAAATGAGCACACCACTTGATTCTTGGAAAACTAATTGTTTAAATGTGCAAATGCAGAGAGTAGTTTGAGCGCTGACACTTGGCATGGACAGATGTGGTAAGATGCTTCACAGTCAAAATACGAGTGCAACTGAAGTTAAGGTCTGCTGTTAATTCCCACACGTCGTGCTATAAATGCGTACCTATTTTCTGGTTCGTATTTAAAGGCTTGGCGTGGTGAAACAATATTATCAGAACTTCATCGAATGATTTCTATGTTGGAGTGTTCTCTTCATGACTTTGTAAGGTGACTTTGTAAGTTCGACACAGTATCACGTTTCCGTTAATCCACCAGAATATCAGAGCATCTGAACTCATCACATCCCCGTTTATTGAACTTCTTTCAGTATTTTCAGATGCGAATAGATCGTCTTTCGTTCAGTTGTTTCACGTCTAGTGACTCTTTGTATAAGGTAGTTATAATTAAACTGGCGGTGTTCCGAGTGCTGCATTGCTGCAACGCTGAAGCATCGTAGATATGGTCGGTAATCGGTGTGCTCACGGAGGGTGGTGAAAACAATAATGGTTCCACTTTCTGTTACCAGGCGAACATATGGCACTGTAAGCGGTCTGAAAGTAAAATGTTTCCTGTTTTGATGTCAGTATGTTATTTGTTACTTTGCGATGCATATTGATTTCTTTTGTGAAGTGACTGTTGGTGAAAACGGTTAAGAAGATTGAAGTTTTCCGTACTAAAGACAGTGGCTACTGAGAGGGAAGACCGTGTTTTGGTGGTAAGGATGTTTTATCAGAATGGCAGCAGCAGCGTTGCACTACGGAAATATAGCCAACAGAAACTGCTGTGAAGAGTCCCCATGTCAATGAAAGGGTTAAAGAATGTAATGAAATCTGATTAATAAATTTGAAGAAACAGCTGAACGGTGCTGTAGGGAGAGGGAGTCGCCCCGTTACCACTGCAGTTGTTGATAAGGTTGCTGTAGCTATTAACCGACCGTGCAGCATACGCCTCGAATTCTGCAGCTAGTGCTCGAGCTGTGTCACGGGAATTGTCTCTCGCCTGGTCAGCAATTCAAACAATTTTGCGCCGCATTTTACGCTGATATCCTGATAAGATTCCGGTGCACCAAATGAAACTTCAAGATCGCTGTGACTTTGCCCTTCATTTTTGTCTCGGATTGAAATGGGTGGCCTGCGGCCGAAGAATATTCTTTGGACAGACGAGGCACATTTTACTCTGCATGGCGCCGTAAATGCACAAAACTGTCGCACAGGGGGTTTTACCCGTCACACGTTGTGCAGGAACATCCACTTCACTCACAACAGAACCTCCCCATCGCACCCCCCTCAGATTCCTTGGTTCAAGTCTTCCCTCGTGAAAAGTTTACTTTATTTATTTTTGCATAGTTATTATCTTTCCGTTCGTTCATTGACGTCTCTGTTCACTGTAATAAGTTTAGTGTCTCTGTTTTGCGACCGCATCGCAAAACCGTGCGATTAGTAGACGAAAGGACGTGCCTCTCCAATGGGAACCGAAAACACTTGATCACAAGGTCATAGGTCAACCGATTCCTCCACAGGAAAACACATCTGATATACACTCCTGGAAATGGAAAAAAGAACACATTGACAACGGTGTGTCGGACCCACCATACTTGCTCCGGACACTGCGAGAGGGCTGTACAAGCAATGATCACACGCACGGCACAGCGGACACATCAGGAACCGCAGTGTTGGCCGTCGAATTGCGCTACCTGCGCAGCATTTGTGCACCGCCGCCGTCAGTGTCAGCCAGTTTGCCGTGGCATACGGAGCTCTATCGCAGTCTTTAACACTGGTAGCATGCCGCAACAGCGTGGACGTGAACCGTATGTGCAGTTGACGGACTTTGAGCGAGGGCGTATAGTGGGCATGCGGGAGGCCGGGTGGACGTACCGCCGAATTGCTCAACACGTGGGGAGTGAGGTATCCACAGTACATCGATGTTGTCGCCAGTGGTCGGCGGAAGGTGCACGTGCCCGTCGACCTGGGACCGGACCGCAGCGACGCACGGATGCACGCCAAGACCGTAGGATCCTACGCATTGCCGTAGCGGACCTCACCGCCACTTCCGAGCAAATTAGGGACACTGTTGCTCCTGGGGTATCGGCGAAGACCATTCGCAACCGTCTCCATGAAGCTGGGCTACGGTCCCGCACACCCTTAGGCCGTCTTCCGCTCACGCCCCAACATCGTGCAGCCCGCCTCCAGTGGCGTCGCGACAGGCGCGAATGGAGGTACGAATGGATGAAAGTCGCTTCTGCCTTGGTGCCAATGATGGTCGTATGCGTGTTTGGCGCCGTGCAGGTGAGCGCCACAATCAGGACTGCCTATGACCGAGGCACACAGGGACAACACCCGGCATCATGGTGTGGGGAGCGATCTCCTACACTGGCCGTACACCTCTGGTGATAGTCGAGGGGACACTGAATAGTGCACGGTACATCCAAACCGTCATCGAACCCATCGTTCTACCATTCGTAGACCGCCAGGGGAACTTGCTATTCCAACAGGACAATGCACGTCCGCATGTATCCCGTGCCACCCAACGTGCTCTAGAAGGTGTAAGTCAACTACCCTGGCCAGCAAGATCTCCGGATCTGTCCCCCATTGAGCATGTTTGGGACTGGATGAAGCGTCGTCTCACGCGGTCTGCACGTCCAGCACGAACGCTGGTCCAACTGAGGCGCCAGGTGGAAATGGCATGGCAAGCCGTTCCAAAGGACTACATCCAGCATCTCTACGATCGTCTCCATGGGAGAATAGCAGCCTGCATTGCTGCGAATGGTGGATATACACTGTCCTAGTGCCGACATTGTGCATGCTCTGTTGCCTGTCTCTATGTGCCTGTGGTTCTGTCAGTGTGATCATGTGATGTATCTGACCCCAGGAATGTGTCAATAAAGTTTCCCCTTCCTGGGACAATGAATTCACGGTGTTCTTATTTCAATTTCCAGGAGTGTATGTTATAAGCGCGTTTTGGACCGATTTTAACACAGTTACTGCCAATGCCAGTTAGGAGGATAATTTGTAAATTGTTCATTGTGTTTTATTCAGCATTGATCTGAAGGTTATAATAAAATTATTGTGATTCAGTAGAGCCTTTACTTTCAGTAGTTGATCCTGAATTCACCCTTTTGCTTAATTTTATTTTTGTGTATGTGTTTGATGTCATTGAACATCCTAAGTGTTCGTGATCCTTCATGTTTGGAAGTAAAAATGGGTGTGATTTATTGTCAACACTAACACCGCGGATTAATTACGAGTGACAAAGCTACATTTAAACCTAGTGTTATCCATTATTACGTACAGTTCCACTTCCAATTTCTCTGTAAGTTGTTTGTCAGGGGCGAGCACACGCAAAAATCGGACAGGCAACGGCTGGGCTGTTGCAATATGTTTATTAATCGGTGCGCTCATGGAGTATGCTGCAAAGAATTAGTTACACTTTCTACCACCAGGTGAAAATATGGCGCTGTAAGCGGTCAGAAAGTGGTGTGGGCGAAGGAGAGGGAAGGGACGATCAAATACATGATGACAATGGTTCTGGTACGTTTATTAAATATGGTCACAAGCTACAATATTTGTTCAATATGGTCTTTCGACTCAGTAGTAGCATGGTCGATAGCTGCTCGCAGCTTATCTGGTGTAAACAGAGCGATATGTCGTCATATGCTATCCTTCAAATCAGGAAGAATCCGGATACATCCCTGGGACACACGATCTTTCACGTATCCCCACAATCAGCATTCACATAGATTCAGGTCGGCGGATATGGAAGGTCACAAATCTTGAAGTCGCCTAGAGATGATGCGGACGTCACTAAAGGTTTCCCGACGCAAATCTTTCATCCGGCAAGCGACGTGTGGTGGCGTTCCGTCTTGCATGAAAGTAGTGGTGTGAAAACAATTGCGTTCTTACAAATCTGGAATCATATGTTGCACAAAGCAGGTCTTTATATCGTACAGGCGTCACTGTACACGTAACAGACCAACGGGATGTCATCTCCTTGAAGAAAAACGGACCGAGACTGAAGGAGCTCGTGAAACAACACTACACAGTCACATTCTGACAAGGGAACCTCCCCATCGCAGTCCCCTCAGATTTAGTTATAAGTTGGCACAGTGGATAGGCCTTGAAAAACTGAACACAGATCAATTGAGAAAACAGGAAGAAGTTGTGTGGAGCTGTGAAAAAATAAGCAAAATATATAAACTGAGTAGTCCATGGGAAAGATAGGCAACATCAAGAACACTCTGTGCTCCGGAGCGCCGTGGTCCCGTGGTAACGTGAGCAGCTGCGGAACGAGATGTCACTAATTCAAATCTTACATCGACTGAAAAGTTTAATTTTTTATTTTCAGTTTATGTGACACACTCTTATGTTTTCATCACATTTTTGGGAGTGATTATCACATCCAAAAGAAAACCTAAATCGGGCAAGGTAGAAGAATCTTTTTACCCATTCGCCAAGTGTACAAGTTAGGTGGGTCGACAACATATTCCTGTCATGTGACGCATATGCCGTCACCAGTGTCGTATAGAATACACTCCTGGAAATTGAAATAAGAACACCGTGAATTCATCGTCCCAGGAAGGGGAAACTTTATTGACACATTCCTGGGGTCAGATACATCACATGATCACACTGACAGAACCACAGGCACATAGAGACAGGCAACAGAGCATGCACAATGTCGGCACTAGGACAGTGTATATCCACCATTCGCAGCAATGCAGGCTGCTATTCTCCCATGGAGACGATCGTAGAGATGCTGGATGTAGTCCTGTGGAACGGCTTGCCATGCCATTTCCACCTGGCGCCTCAGTTGGACCAGCGTTCGTGCTGGACGTGCAGACCGCGTGAGACGACGCTTCATCCAGTCCCAAACATGCTCAATGGGGGACAGATCCGAAGATCTTGCTGGCCAGGGTAGTTGACTTACACCTTCTAGAGCACGTTGGGTGGCACGGGATACATGCGGACGTGCATTGTCCTGTTGGAAAAGCAAGTTCCGTTGCCGGTCTAGGAATGGTAGAAAGATGGGTTCGATGACGGTTTGGATGTACCGTGCACTATTCAGTGTCCCCTCGACGATCACCAGAGGTGTACGGCCAGTGTAGGAGATCGCTCCCCACACCATGATGCCGGGTGTTGGCCCTGTGTGCCTCGGTCGTATGCAGTCCTGATTGTGGCGCTCACCTGCACGGCGCCAAACACGCATACGACCATCATTGGCACCAAGGCAGAAGCGACTCTCATCGCTGAAGACGACACGTCTCCATTCGTCCCTCCATTCACGCCTGTCGCGACACCACTGGAGGCGGGCTGCACGATGTTGGGGCGTGAGCGGAAGACGGCCTAACGGTATGTGGGACCGTAGCCCAGCTTCATGGAGACGGTTGCGAATGGTCCTCGCCGATACCCCAGAAGCAACTGTGTCCCTAATTTGCTGGGAAGTGGCGGTGAGGTCCCCTACGGCACTGCGTAGGATCCTACGGTCTTGGCGTGCATCCGTGGGTCGCTGCGGTCCGGTCCCAGTTCGATGGGCACGTGCACCTTCCGCCGACCACTGGCGACAACATCGATGTACTGTGGAGACCTCACGCCCCATGTGTTGAGCAATTCGGCGGTACGTCCACCCGGCCTCCCGCATGCCCACTATACGCCCTCGCTCAAAGTCCGTCAACTGCATATACGGTTCACGTCCAAGCTGTCGCGGCATGCTACCAGTGTTAAAGACTGCGATGAAGCTCCGTATGCCACGGCAAACTGGCTGACACTGACGGCGGCGGTGCACAAATGCTGCGCAGCTAGCGCCATTCGACGGCCAACACCGCGGTTCCTGGTGTGTCCGCTGTGCCGTTCGTGTGATCATTGCTTGTACAGCCCTCTCGCAGTGTCCGGAGCAAGTATGGTGGGTCTGACACACCGGTGTCAATGTGTTCTTTTTTCCATTTCCAGGAGTTTGTATACGAAGAACCACTACACTCCATAGTACCGTGAAACCTCTGTGCAAACAGCAATTGCAATTGATCCAACTATTTAACGTTACTCCTAACACAGGCCAAAGCGGGAGCGATCTCACCGCAATATTCCTGTTGTAGCGGCGGTATCCGATGGCGACGTCGCGGCTGTGCGGTCGGCGTGTGGCGTCTCGGAAAGTACAATCCTACAGTATTCAACCATCAGACTGCTGTCCGTAAACTTCTCTATTTGCGACGATGTTTTCCGTCAGCAATGAGCTGGCGCGGCTAACGTCCTCTCAGAACGAAAGACCAAGAGGAGAGACGACTTGGCTAACGTCCTCTCAGTACAAGAGCCCAGAACGGAAGACGTCTACTGAAAGTCCAGCAAGGTCGCTCTTCATCTTTGTTTTCTCACCTCAACTTTTGCCAAGCGAATCACATCACTAGAAGCTCTCAAAATACCCAGTTTGCCAGTGCCGACCAATGTACCGCCTGGCAATAGGACTCTTTTCCACATTTCTTTTATTTCTACAAAATTTCACAAGTAAACTCCGCCCTTGCTGGCTGGGAAGAACCACAGCTGTAGGCAAGAACACGTTTACTGGACGTTTTCTCCCAAGAGACCACTCGAGATTTTCGGAGCAAGATTCCCCGTCGTAGCGAACACGGATTCTTGCATTGAAAGTTTGTTATTCGGAACTCCTGGCCTGCCCCACTTGAGTTACTCGAAGGCGTAAAATTAGTGGGACATAGGCGAGAGCACGCACAGGAAAGCCCATCCAGCTATCCACTGCTCTGTTTTGGTAAACACTTGAACACCTGCAGCCGCGCTTCCCTCAGAGGTTGGCGACCGCTGTGGCCTCTCTAAACGGATTACAGAAATCCCCCAGTTCACCATTCATACCGTCAGGCTGTGGCGGGGACGTAGCCCAGCTCTGTCTCGAGTACTACCTTTCCGCAAAATCTTATAATTATAAAATCGCGGAATTCTCGCGTGCTGGTGAGTTTCCACATAGATTTCTTACACCGTAATTTAGAGTATTACTCCAACAAAACCTAAAGTGTCACGTTAAATGGACTCATGTAAGATGCAAGGCCGTTGCCACCTTACAATATCTGAGATGTTTCAGCGTCCAAGATGTATACAGCATGCACTGCAACACTCGGAACACTGTCAGTTTAATTATAGCTACATGGTATATGCAGAGAATTGGAAAACAGTATGCTGCTTGATATTTTATCTTGGTATTTGAGCTTATTTTGGCTTTATTGCCTTTATCAGTACGTTGTTGATGGACGTATGTCAGCTATGAGTAAACCATTATTGCTGGCTGTAGTTGTTGGCTGTATTTTCAGCAAACGTGTTAAAGTTGTTCGACAGTTTGTTGCTGCACTTACAATACGTTTCTTACTATCTGACAGTTGCAGAAATTCATGTTTGACAGCTAGTTGTTTAAGATTCTTTGTCGAACTTGACTTTCTACAACCCTCAGACAGTAAAAAACGTAATGTAATATGCTTGTAGCAACAAATTATCGAACAACTTTAAAACGTTGCTGAAAATAATAGCCTGTTACAACCAACAACTACAGAGAGCAATAATGGTTTACTCGAAGTTGACGTATGTCCATCTGCATCATCAGGACATATACTGATGAAGACAATAAAGCTGAAATCAGGCTTCTATACTAAAATAAAGTATCAAGCACCCTAATGTTTTCCAGTTCCCTGCATAATGTCCTACTGTGACGTAATATATGCTGCAGGTCCCACAATAAAGAAACGTATCTGGCATATGTTACATGCATGCATTTTGTGTGCACCTTGTGGCTTAACTAAGCTTTGAATGCAGTTACGTATATTTCTCTACTTAAAGATTTTAAAAGTCATTAGTGATCCCTTGCCATTATTTGAAAAAGATGATGTCTTTTTGGCCGAGCTGAAGTTTTCAATCGGTATCTAACCATACCACGTAATATTCATCGCACCTTCAGCAAATGTAGCAAATTTCCTTATTATCATTGTGATTAATGTACACGTATTTCAATAATCATCGTGAGCAACTCACTTTAGCTTTTTTCCCCTTTCGTGATCGTTAACACAGTTGGTAAGTTCACAGTGGGAGTTTTCGGAAGGTGTTAGCAGCTCATCAATATTTAAATAAAGTGAATGCTTTGTGACTGTGAATATTTAACTTTTTAGGCAGAGAGGCTAGACGAATAGAGGGGTCAGTCATGCACACGGCACGTAACGAAGTTACGCACGCGTTGTAAATGTCATGCCATGTGCTGTAGGAATTTAATACATTTGAGGAGGCCAGTTAAATGTCTCTTCGTGCCCATTATTATTACTCTGCGCAAGAATAGTCTGCCCTTATTCTTCAATGATGATTTTCCTCTGTAACCTTTTTAGTCAGATAAAGTTATCATACAGGGTGGCCATATTTAAAGAGCAGCTGCTCACAGAGGTCCAATGTGGGCTGTAATTATCGTATGACAGCCAAACTTGGTAGATATTCTAATCTAATGCGATAACGCTGAACCAATTTAAGCTGAAAAAATAGTTGTAATTTCTGCCACCAGGTGCAAATATGGCGCTGTACAGCATCTCGTAGACGTCACTGGTGCTCATATTGAACAAATTGTGTAAGCAGCTGTTGATAATAAAATCAACATTATGCCATTCTCACTTGTTTGAACTTTTCTGTCAAGACCTGTTCCTAATCCATTAATACAGAAACGTTTACATATATCTTTCTTGCATTCACAACGCCAGATTTGCACCCGGTGGTCAAAATCGGAATTTTTTATTCCCAGCGTGCATCGATTCCGCATTTACTCATTACAATATCTACCAAGTTTCGCTGCCATACTATAATTACAGACCACATCGGACCTCTGTGAGGAACTGCACTTCAGTTATAATTAACCAGTATTATTCGTAGGTCTAAACTAGGGCATTTCAAAACCGGATGTACTTCAGAATACGTATTTGCATGTAATCCGATTATATATAACATTCTTAGTCGACTATATCTTGGGTCTCCTAATGTCAGAATGGAGGTAAAGGGCACTGCACGACTCAAATTGAGACACGTTCCTGTAATACCCCTGAAAGATAGCTGTGACAGACCTACTTGAAAATAACTCTGCGCTAGAGAAGATGAGGAACTACAACCTATGACTCGATCCATTCATACAAAACCCCCATCAGCCCCATTCTCATCTAAGCAAATCCGGCATAGACTTCTTCTCTCCCCAAATTCAACCACTTCCTCCATCCTTGAACAGAATGCACTCTGCAGTCTTTTTATATCTGATTACTTTCTCCTGGACCACTTCCTGAAGCACATAGAACGTATATTCCTCTGTTATATTTTTTATAAGTTTCGGCCCCAAC
Organism: Schistocerca gregaria; assembly: GCF_023897955.1. NCBI lineage: Eukaryota > Metazoa > Arthropoda > Insecta > Orthoptera > Acrididae > Schistocerca > Schistocerca gregaria. The sequence goes on along the minus strand of NC_064921.1, from coordinate 511,817,290 downwards.
ACTCCATTTCGTCCGAATCTTATGCTTGAGAACGCTGACCTACAATAATACGTCCGTCTACATACGTACATCCAAATACCGCAAATCCTTTCCCTAGGAAATTTTTATCACCTTTCTCCCAGATTATGAAACAATTCTTGAGTCTACCCATCCTACCAACTATAATCCACCCCACATATCCCAACTTCAAAGACGGCCCCAATTCACACACTTCATGCCTAACTAAAATCCTTCTCATTTCCCAGTATCTACATACCAAGAATCAATATCTTCCACATACACATTTCATTTTCATATAATATCCTCTCAATTATCATCTACGTGCAAATACCTTATCTATAGTTACTATCCCTACTAACGTCATCGTGATTGATCAGAAAAGCACATATCGCCAATACCACGTTGCACATTCAGCGTACCCTAATAACAAATTTTTTGATTCAAAACGCTTCGGAAAACATGCTACAGTTTAACTCCCAAAAATCTCGTTTGAAACAAACTATTTATGATATGTCTACATGTCCCATGTGATTTTCATCAGTTTCCAAAACTTAAAGAATACCATCGAGGACTTCACTTTGATAGTGATGAAGTGATGCAAGCAGAGGTGGCTCCTTCAACAAAGTTAAACATTCCATAGTGATAGTATCAACAGAATGGTCTCTTGTTGCGAGAAATGTGTTCGTTGCCTGGGTTACTATGATGAGATATAAATAAGTAGAAATTAAGAATAAAGATGTAGAATGTAAATAAAGTTTGTTTTATTTAAAAAGCTGTAAGAGCTTTCACTTTAAAAAATTCGGAGGCATTACTTCTCAGCACACACTCGTAATATGAATAAATACCATTGTCAGTAGCCGGGTGGTTCATGGTGTGGGTTCCTGTAGTCATGTCCTAGTTCATTAACCACGGGCAACGTATGAGTGGCCAAGTAAGTGGTCCCGACAGTCGGGATACCAGTTACTTTGGAATAAGGCTGGGCATCTCGGACATATTCTGAGTCGTGGTCACCTTCGTGCTCATACTGCAAAGACTACCAAATCCACCGGTTAGTCCCTCAACCGTTAGGGGTGAAACTCAATGGGACTCGGGGCAAGTAAGGCTAGCAACCTGCTTCACCGATACTTTAAATATGATGCTGGCAACAATCAGAGCAAAATGCCTCGGACCTTTGGAGGTGACGGAGTCCCACCTCTGACTGACAAACCAGGGACTCCTAAGATACGACTTGGCAAATGGTAATGAGATGGGGAGCTATTAATATCAATGGGGGCTACCCTGGGAAGAAGGTAGAGCTGGCAGAGGCTGCAAGTAAGATGGGGCTGGACGTTTTAGCTGTCAGCGTCATTCGGGTAAGGGATGAGAAAGAAGAGGAAGTGGGAGAATACAAGGTCTACCTGTCAGGAGTCAAAGCAGGAATAGCACAACGGGGTGTAGGGCTTTACATCAGGAAAGAAATGAAACCCAGCGTAGTTGCAGTAAGGTATGTAAACGAACGACTGATGTAGATAGATTTGACAGTGTCTAGCAAGAAAATTAGGATTGTGTCAGTATATTCGCATTGTGAAGGGACAGATCAAGATAAGATGGATAGTTTTTATGCGGCACTCAGTGATGTAGTTGTTAGAGTAAAGGACAAGGACAGTGTTCTGCTCATGGGTGATTTTAACGCCAGGATTGGAAATCGAACAGAAGAGTATGAAAAGGTTATGGGTAAATTTGGAGAGGATATGGAGGCCAACAGGAACGGGAAACAACTCTTGGATTTCTGTGCCAGTATGGGCTTAGTAATCACAAACTCCTTTTTTTAAACATAAAAACATTCACCGGTATACTTGGGAAAGCAGGGGAACCAGATCTGTCATTGACTATATAATAACAGATCAGGAATTCAGGAAGGCTGTGAGGGGATTCTTTGATGACACTGATCATTATTTAATCTGCAGGAAATTGGGATGGTGAGGCCGAAAGTGCAGGAGGTCAGATCCATATGTAGGAGGATAAGACTGGAGAAACTTCAGGATAAGGAAATGAGGCACAAGTACATAACAGCGATCTCAGAAAGGTACCATTTAGTTGAATATAGTCAATTACAGTCATTGGAAAAGGAATGGACAAGGTACAGGAACACAGTACTAGAAGTGGCTAAAGAATGTCTTGGAACAGTAGTGTGTAAAAGTAGAATGAAGCAAACAGCTTGGTGGAATTACACAGTCAAGGCAGCCTGTAAAAGGAAAAAGAAGGCGTATAAAAATGGCTACATACTAGAACTCAGCTAGACAGAGAAAGTTATGTTGAAGAAAGAAACAAAGCCAAACAGATAATTGCAGCATCCAAGAAGAAATCTTGGGAATACTTTGGAACAGGTTGGAGACTATGGGTCAAGCTGCTGGGAAACCATTCTGGAGTGTAATTAGCAGTCTTCGAAAGGGAGGTAAGAAGGAAATGACAAGTATTTTGGACAGGTCAGGAAAACTGCTGGTGAATCCTGTAGATGTCTTGGGCAGATGGAGGGAATATTTTGAAGAGTTGCTCAATGTAGGTGCAAATACGACCAGCAAAGTTTCAGATTTCGAGGTAGAATGGGATAGGAATGATGATGGAAATGGGATCACATTTGAGGAAGTGGAGAAAATTGTCAATAGATTGCAGTGCAATAAAGCAGCTGGGGTGGATGAAATTAAGTCGGAACTCATCAAATACAGTGGAACGTCAGGTCTTAAATGGCTACACAGGATAATTGAAATGGCCTGGGAGTCGGGACAGGTTCCATCAGACTGGACAAAAGCAGTAGTCGCACCAATCTTTAAACATGGAAACAGAAAAGATTGTAACAACTACACAGGTATCTCTTTAATCAGCGTCGTGGGTAAAATCTTCTCAGGTATTGTTGAAAGGAAAGTGCGAGTATTAGTTGAAGACCAATTGGATGAAAATCAGGGTGGGTTTAGGCCTCTTAGAGGTTGTCAGGACCAGATCTTTAGCTTACGGCAAATAATGGAGAAGTGTTATGAGTGGGACAGGGAATTGTATCTATGTTTTATAGATCTAGAAAAGGCATATGACTGGGTTCCTAGGAGGAAGTTATTGTCTGTTCTATGAGATTATGGAATAGGAGGCAAACTTTTGCAAGCAATTAAAGGACTTTACATGGATAGTCAGGCAGCAGTTAGAGTTGACGGTAAATTGAGTTCATGGTTCAGAGTAGTTTCAGGGGCAAGACAAGGCTGCAACCTGTCTCCACTGTTGTTCATATTATTTATGGATCATATGTTGAAAACAATAGACTGGCTGGGTGAGATCAAGATATGTGAACACAAAATAAGCAGTCTTGCATATGCGGATGACTTAGTTGTGATGGCAGATTCGATTGAAAGTTTGCAAAGTAATATTTCAGAGCTACATCAGAAATGTAAGGACTATGGTATGAAGGTTAGCATCTCCAAAACGAAACTAATGTCAGTGGGAAAGAGATATAAATGGACTGAGTGCCAAATAGGAGGAACAAAGTTAGAACAGATGGACGGTTTCAAGTACTTAGGATGCATATTCTCACAGGATGGCAACATAGTGAAAGAACTGGAAGCAAGGTGTAGCAAAGCTAATGCAGTGAGCGCTCAGCTACGATCTACTCTCTTCTACAAGAAGGAAGTCACTACCAAGACTAAGTTATCTGTGCACCGTTCAATCTTTCGACCAACTTTGTTGTATGGGAGCGAAAGCTGGGTGGATTCAGGTTACCTTATCAACAAGGTTGAGGTTACGGATATGAAAGTAGCTAGGATGATTGCAGGTACTAGTAGATGGGAACAATGGCAGGAGGCTGTCCACAATGAGGAAATCAAAGAAAAACTGGGAATGAACTCTACAGATGTAGCAGTCAGGGCGAACAGGCTTAGATGGTGGGGTCATGTTACACGCATGGGAGAAGCAAGGTTACCCAAGAGACTCATGGGTTCAGCAGTAGAGGGTAGGAGAAGTCGGGGTAGACCAAGGAGGAGGTACTTGGATTCGCTTAAGAATGATTTTAAAGTAATAGGTTTAACATCAGATGAGGCACGAATGTTACACTGAATAGGTGATCATGGAGGAATTTTATAAGGGGGCTATGCTCCAGACTGAACGCTGAAAGGCATAATCAGTCTTAAATGATGATGATGATGATGATGATGTCAGTAGCCGGCCGCTGTGACCGAGCTGTTCTAGGTGCTTCATTCTGGAACCGCGCGACCGCTACGGTCGCAGGTTCGAATCCTGCCTCGGGTATGGATGAGTGTGATGTCCTTAGGTTAGTTAGCTTTAAGTAGTTCTAAGTTCTAGGGGACTGATGACCTCAGATGTTACGTCCCACAGTGCTCACAGCCATTTGAACCATTGTCAGTTCTTAGCTACGTGGATAAAAATTTCCTACACTGAATTGCACGTACATGTAAATAAGAAGCCTCTATGAAAGCAAACTTGGTTGTAAGGGAGGATACACACTGTGGGTCGAAAACTGGGAGGGGAAACACCCCAGCAGAATTCACGGAAGGTCTCCTGGGCCGTTCAAACACATGCGAGGGACCTCCCCGGCAGTCAGACTGTACCGTGTTTCGAGAAAAGCTCATTTGACGCCAGATACATGAAAATGAATGTATAGATTGTATCTGTAGGCTGTGCGGGAAAAATGGAGACTGTTTTTATCGAGCTGTGTGTGGTCTAGGGATGAGAGCTGTTTCGGCAGAGTCCTGGAAGAACAATTGTGGCAGGCTGTCAGAATTTGTCGAAGTACACAGGCCACTAAGATTACATCTGTGAGTGTGGAATGGGCAGAGAAAAGTTTATGGCACCTTTAAACGTTGTGAAACACTGTCACTGCACTTCCGTCCTGTAAGACAGGTTGTTTAACAATACATGAAAACAGCTACCATCGGTTGACCTAAACGTTTTAGAATTGAGAATAAGGAACACAGTTGTGCTTTCAGAGATCCCCCCTTATTGGCCAGCACGCGGACACAGACAGAGAGAAGGATATAGTTTAGTAGAACCAAATATAACGAATTTTTTAACTGGTTAACCACTTTTTTTTAGTGACCAAATTTTGTTCGTTATTGTTCGTTGCATTTGTTCGGGGCGGACGTCTCTGTCACCCGTTCAAGTTTATCTCTGATCCATTCGCTCAGTTTTTTTATTACAGAGGGCAGCTAACCCTCTGATCAAAGAGGCTGAGTACCGTGCTAGCGTCCACTTGAAATGAGAGCAAGGGAAGAAAAACAGTCTTTTAACAGAGTTTCTCACTGGTTGGCACTCACAAAATTTCTGATCAAACCAATGAAAATTATGTGAAGCCAGAAAAATGCGAAGACTGAATCGTCCTTGTTGGAAGCAGACTGTAGAACGTTACTCTACAGCCAGGCGCCGCCTCAGGCAGACTTTACTTCGGCAGCAAAAGGCACAGCTGAGCTTAGACGCAATTTATTGGTACAGAGCCAATAACTGCTTATGCAGCAGCTCATTTTTAATGATATTGAGTAATTTCAATCTTGACGCTGAAGAGTTGCTTGAAGCTAGAGGTTTAACATGCTTTTAGCTCTGACGACAGATGCAAACACAAACCCTTCTGTAGTACTTTCTGCCTTTCTACACTAACCTTCAGCAATCATGGTACACCTTACACGAGTATAATTGATTTGTACAGATACATGTTCATCTGAATCTCATTTCAGATGCCTTGTACAGGTCTTCCAAGGCATTAACTTAGCACTGTCAGTGTTTATCAAACCATTTCTTTTGCATTTATGTCTAATAAACTGAGTTAATTGAGATCCTTGTTTAATTCTGTAGATCACAAATTCCTTGATCATTGTTTAGGTACGTCATTGATTTGATTATGTCTGGTATACAGGACCATTTTAGTATACTCCATTAATGATTCATATACTAAAACCATCAGAGGAAATAAATCTAAAACCAACAGCTTACAAAGATGGTGTATGCAGTACACACTGCAGCGAAGACGAAATATGGTAAGAGCTTGCTACCAATTCGAATGGGAGCTGAGAGTGGTTAGGAACATGTAGGCAACTTTCTACGACTTAATGGGATCTTGTTTCAGGACTGCACTAAGAAATTGGTGGCTCTGTAATGATTCAGGCACTTTGGAGTTTTGCACGAAAAACAGCCAGATGGCAATAATTGAACAAATTTATTTGTCAAAGATTAATAGCACGTCTGCTCCAGTGTGGACTGAAAGAAAACATAAAATAAGTCTTTGCCGGGCTGCGACTCTCGTTGGTGCTGTTTATAAGTTTTCGCCCTCTGTTGCAGGCCAGACGGTATCGTTTAGTTGGCATGGTTGTGGTTGTTTGTCTTCTTATCGTGTTGACTGGTGCCACTCTGTTTAGCAAACGCTGCCTGTCGGCTAGTGGCAGCGGCGGTCATCGATATGTAGTAACTGCTGACCTATCTTTGGGGCAACGTCGTTGTTTTTCCGGGTCGTGTGAGTGGGCCAGTTCGGTTGGAGACTCAGGAGGAGCCAGGTCGGCGCAGTTCAAGAACACGCTTGACCGCTGGCAGCACACATGGACTGCTGGATGGAAGGGCTGTGGTCACGAGGTTGCACGACCTCGTCGTAAACCGGATCCAGCAAGCTTTAAGATGAATGCATTTCAATCCAAGCAGAGCGGAGTCAGTCACCTGTGTGGGGTCCCGCAGTAGGTATGCGATATTGTGACAAAAATGGCTCTGAGCACTATGGGACTCAACTGCTGTGGTCATTAGTCCCCTACAACTTAGAACTACTTAAACCTAACTAACCTAAGGACATCACACACATCCATGCCCGAAGCAGGATTCGAACCTGCGACCGTAGCAGTCGCACGGTTCCGGACTGCGCGCCTAGAACCGCGAGACCACCGCGGCCGGCGATATTGTGACAGATTATCATCGCACCGTCATATGCAGTTTGGTGGATCTGAGTACCGCTTAGTATTTGAAGACCTTACTGTGTTAAAAGCACTTGGCTCAGTGATTAGACGGTGTGGTTACTCAACTGTGAATTAATAAAGCAGTGAAGACATTTGTTTCATTCTGCCAACCGTCGTCAGAGTTGTCACAGTGAGTTCAGTGTGCGTTTGTGTGCCTAATGAATTTGATCTCACTCATTTGGTTCTTGGTTTTGGCTCGCCTTGCGGTTGTTTCCGCAATGACGTATGGTTGCTGATTGTGGTTGGTTACATTTCGGTTTTGCCTCGTGCACAATAGAGTGGGGTTTTAGTTACTGTCAGTTTGTCTGGTGTCTGTACTGTGACTTGTTTGTTCAGATTTTCGGGTTTGTGGAATCGAACGGAAATCTGGTAGTGGTTCTTTTCCCGTTCCGTGCGCTCTAAACACAGTATTCTGGGCATAGTGCAGACCGCCGGTCCCGTCTTTGGCGTATTGTTCCATCTTTGCATTTGGTTTATTGGACGTCAGGCAGCTTCAGCAAGATTATCATTAGTCATTCGTTAGACTGCCACCAGTCTGAGTTACCATCTTGTGAAGTGAATGCAACTCTTGGCTGCCTATCTCATCGCTCGCGAAAGTGTTTATTGCCGGACCTTCTCAGAGGTCGATTCCTGGAGCATCGTCTGTGACTGGTCCTTGTGTTTTATTATTCTATTATTTATTACCATACCTTGTAATGCCTACATTAAAGGTTATGTATGTCTAATTAATAGTTCCGGTCGCATTGTGTTACAAGGTTACCATCTTCTTATTTCACCCGTTTGGTGGTCAGTTGCTTGTTTCTTTAATTAACCTTTGCTTGTATTTGCTGTTTTGCGGCAGGTTTCCTAATTTTTTTTATGTAATTGCCGTTCCTGGCGTGTAAGGCCTTCAGCCGAGATTACGGTCATCTGCATTGAAACAAAAAATTAGATACTTGTATTTTAGCAGTAAGCCTTAAAACCTTATTTACAGCCGTTCCTGGCGTCTGATACCTTCTACTGTGTTTGTGGCCACTTACTTTTTAAAATTTCAATACCTGTAAGTTGTAATTGTAACGAGTTCTTAAACATTCTTAATTTATTGCCGTTCTTGGCGTGTAAGGCCTTCAGCCGTGATCACAGTGGCTTGTTTTTTCTTTTTTTAAACATTATCTGTATTTGTATTTTATGGTGATTTGCTAAATTGTACCTCACTGAAAACACTATTATCTACACAGTTGTTTACTCCTTCATTAATAACGTGTGGTATTTTTTATTTATTGTTGTGTCAGGAATTACTGTTTAAAAACAAATGTGTGTAACTGTAACAGGCAACCAATAGAAAGTGATCACGGCCCCGCAGACAGTCGTAACCGAATCCTGCCTTCCCTTGACTACCAGGTCACAAAGTCACTTCTTGACACAGAACAACAATACTTCTGGCCGCTGAAATCTGATTAGATTGTATGAGAGCTCGGTGGGCACCTTCCACAGTAGTCTTCGACTTATTTCGAATATGGCTGGGTGGACAGAGCGGAAATATTAGTCCAATAACTACATTTGGTTGCATGTCCTTATTCGCAACCGGCGAGGTGGCGCAGTGGTTAGCACACTGGACTCGCATTCGGGAGGACGACGGTTCAATCCCGTCTCCTCCAATCCTGATTTAGGTTTTCCGTGATTTCCCTAAGTCGCTTCAGGCAAATGCCGGGATGGTTCCTTTGAAAGGGCACGGCCGATTTCCTTCCCAATCCTTCCCTAACCCGAGCTTGCGCTCCGTCTCTAATGACCTCGTTGTACACGTGACGTTAAACACTAACCACCACCACCACCTTAATTTCGCAGAATACTTTAAAGCGTCTTCTTTCAGTGGCAATAGTAATTAAAGAAAATAGCAGGCAGGTGAGCACTGTATGCTTTTTCTCAAACACACCAACTGAATTAAGATTAGAGTAACGAGTGTTGAATAACTAGATTAAATTCGTGATTTCGACCACTGCGATTTACATTTCTCCTTTAGTTTGGCCTGCTGCATAGTGTGGGAGAAACCCGTTTGAAATCTGGTTCACCACTAGTCTGCAGCTCTGTTCTTCAAGAAACTACGGCGTTTGGTAGAAAAACTAGTAAATACAGTTCTCATGTTTATTTTATTCGCTGATAGAATGTATACAGTCACTTGTTGTTGTGGCAGATCCCCGCCGAGATGAGATGCGGGTAACGAATTTCTTATCCTTGTATTACGGTGCTTTCTGACAATATTTTACAGTGTCGTATTTCCTTTGGCCAGAATGTCACAATTAATCACAGAGCCAAATACTACGGTATGTGTTTTGACAAAGCTGAAATATCGAAAGAAATTTAGTTTTAGCACCTGAAAAGCGGAGAGAGCACAGTGCAGATTATTGTACATAGATTGAGAGTAGCTTAATAACATAAAGCAAGGAATAAAGTGAAATGTAGGAGGCCAAACATCATCAGAAACAGTGAACAGCTAAAAGCCCATAGCCTTATAAATAAATTAAAGAAACGGCAGAAAACTACGCAAAACAAATAGTGCCAGATTAACATTCAAAACTGAATCTGTTACTGAAGAACAGGGAGTAGTTTAAGGTAATCGAGAGAGTGGTGGATGCGAAAAACAGAAATAAAAGCGTTTTTGGCTGTGGTGAAAAGCGGAGAAACGTTTGGAATGAGCCAGTCAAAAAGAATAAATACTAAGGCAGCATGAGAAGGCTCTTAAAGCGAGGGAGCTATTTGGAATTATAGTTTGCAGGATTAGCACTTCTGTGACATTATGTAATTGTCGAACATCCGGTAGCATCTGAAGAAGATTAAGGTGAACGCTGGTTGTGTATACTAATTGCTCATATCACATCAATTACTGAAGACAGGCACTGAGTTAATTTCAGAGCGAGAATAAGACGATAAACTAAAACTATTGTGGCCGAATTATTCACGGAGAACGGCAAAAATCGATTATGGCTGTATCGTCGCAAAATTTGATGAAACAGTCCAGTGAAAGTTTGACGTACCGCTCACCTCGAATCTTGAGCAACTGTTTAACTCGACTACTATGAGACGTTACGATTGCATCGACTTCTAACGATTAGCTTTCACTTTCCCTTTTATTAGCTCTTACTGCTTTTGCTGTGCTATGAACTCCACAACAAACAGTTGCTTCGCGGCTGTTTATATAAGGAAATAACAGCTGTACATTTGATTAGTACGGCATGCAGAAATACGACCGTTTGCGCCATGTTCTCAAGAAGAAGAAAAGAAAGGAGGCAGAGGTTTTTGAAGTCTCGTCCACAAAGAGTTCATTAGAGACGGAAAGCCAACTCGGTCGTAACGGGTTAGAAGAAAGGATCAGCCGTGGCCTTGTCGAAGTAACCGTCCGCGTTTCTCTGAGACGATTCGGGAAAAACGAAAAACTGTCTACCGCTGCTTCATAGAGCTCCGTTCCAACAAATCTCACAAATGCGTAAACGTACTGCGATGTCACTGCAAGAATTCCCAGCTTGTTAAAGACAGCCGCACGTGAGGTTCGTGAATTAACGTTCATGTCCACAAATGGGCCATAGCAAAGTATACCGGCAACTTCCGCGAAGTCAGGCAGAGGGCCGTTAGAAGGAAATGGCCTTGCGACACGCAGAGGGATGAAGTAAAAAAGAAGAAAAAGTAACGAGCCACAGAGTCTCTGCTTATCCTGAAAGCTACGATTTGGAAATTTTAGCCTTTCTCCCTCGTGAGGAAGGCTTGTCGTCATCTGTATACAGCACTAATATGATGCTGTTGTACACAGGAAGTCACAACGCTTGGAAACTGTAGCTTAATGCAAGGACCGACGCTTGTTCATATTCAGCACGAAGGAACGAAACGTGTTGCGCATAAATAGCTCAAAGACCTTTTATCCTATGACTATACAATTGGAAGGAAATCACTGGGAGCTGTCACATCCATTAAACAACTGGGACAGCGGGTACGGAGTGATTTAAAGTGGAACCATCACGTAAAAATAATCGCAGGAAAGGCACATATCAGAGTGTAATCCATTGGAATAACCTAAGGAAGTGTAGTGCGTCGAAGAATGTGGTGGCTTACAAAACGTTCGATCTACTTGAATATTGCTCGTCAGCCTGCAACCTGTACCTGATAGGCTAGATAGAGGAAATAAAAAAGATCCAAGGAAAAGCGGCGCATTTTACCTTTGTTCGTTTAGTAAACACGAGTATTGGTTATCAATATGGGGTCATTAGTAGCTGGACTGATAGAAGAAATAGAGATTTTCCAGTGAAGAGCGGCACGTTTCGGCACGGGATAGTGCAGTCGGCACTAGAGCGTTACAGAGATGCTCAACAAATTCCACTGACAAATGTTACAAGAGAGGTGTTGTGTATAATGAAGGGAGCGCTTTCTGGGAAGAGTCGGACCACGTATTACTTACTCTCACATACAACTGACGTAATGAAGACGACGAGAAAATTCGAGAGATTAGAGCCAATGCACAGGCTTACCGATAATTATTCTTCCCACACGCCATTCGCGAGTAGAACAGGGAAGGGCGGATCAGTTAGTGGTACCAGAAGTACCCTCCACCACACACCCTGACGTGGCTTGCGGAGTGTAATGTCGATGTACAGCAGAGGTAGATGAAAACGAAATCGTTGGAGTGGTCATCCACTAGCAAACGCTACGAGAGAGGCATTTTCATTACGGTGTGGTGGTGAACTTCCGAAAGCATACATTTCTAGAAGAGTCGCACAATATGTTGCTTCCTCCTACGTATATACGCAGAAAGAACATAAAGATAAAATCAGAGAGATTCAAGCTCTCATAGACTTTTAGCAGCACTGTTTCTTCCACTATCGATTGAAGATAAGCTTCTGGCAAATAACCCTCCGACATGACTGCCAGAAATACTGCAGAATTTCTTGTGTTCGTTGAATACTATAATTCAAATGGTTATCATTTGGTTTGAATGTCTCTTCGACTGCTCTCATTAGAGACTAGACAGAATCCTCAGCTTCGTGGAGCATCTACTGACTGTGGGGCATATGCGAGCCCGCATCTCGTGGTCGTGCGGTAGCGTTCTCGCTTCCCGCGCCCGGGTTCCCGGGTTCGATTCCTGGCGGGCTCAGGGATTTTCTCTGCCTCGTGATGGCCGGGTGTTGTGTGTTGTCCTTAGGTTAGTTAGGTTTAAGTAGTCCTAAGTTCTAGGGGACTGATGACCATAGATGCTAAGTCCCATTTGAACCTTTTTTTTTTTTTTTTTTTTTTGCAGTTGCGAAGGCAACAAAATATGGCGTTTGGGGATATTCTCCATACCCTCAGAGAGTGTGGTGTATCGGCAAATATTACCAAATAACTTATAGCGAAGTCCAAAGTCAAATTCGTAGGCCACATCATTACGGCAGAGGGAATCTTGCCGCATCAAAATGGTTCAAATGGCTCTGAGCACTATGGGACTTAACATCTGAGGTCATCACTCCCCTAGACTTAGAACTACTTACACCTAACTAACCTAAGGACATCACACACATCCATGCCCGAGGCAAGATTCGAACCTCCGACCGTAGCAGCAGCGCGGTTCCGGACTGAAGCGCCTAGAACCGCTCGGCCACAACGGCCGGCCTTGCCGCATCCAGAAAAATAAAGGCAATAGCGAAATTTTCTGTCCCAACAACAAAAAAAAGCAAGATCGTAGGTTTTTTTGCTATTGTCAATTTCTACAAGAGGTTTATGCACATAAAACAACTGGCAAAACCGTATCTTGTCAGCCCACTGGAAAGAAGTCTAAATAGGTACGAGACGACGCAGCTGAGAATGAATTTCTGAATTTCAAACATTCAAAAGCGCGCTTGTTACCCCGGCAATCCTGTCTCATACCAGCGTAGCAGCGGAATTTTGTATGGTCACAGACAGCTCCTATTCTAGTCAGGGGGGTCTGGGGGGGGGGGGGGGGGTATGATCTTCCAGAAGTACCAAGAAGGTAGTGTCCTGAGTAAAAGCGAAAAAAGTTATTAAGTCACCGAGTTGGAAGCACTGGCGGTCGTCTGGAGCTTCGAGGAATTCAGATTCTTCTTTTATGATCGAAAAACGAGAGTATACACCGATCACAAGGCGTTAGAGTCCCTTCTCGCAGCAAAACTCGACAGTAAAAGACTGACAGGATGGGTTCTTGCATTACAAGAATTTGATTTTACAACCACTCGCATACCTGGGGAAGAGACTATCATTGCTGATGCGTTGTCACGATCACCTATAGGATTGGAAAGAAATAGTGTGAATCCATTCCAGGAGGACCACTTAAATCTATGCTACATAAAAATCGGAGCAGTCATGTCACCACGAGTTTAAGAGACATCGGCAGAGACCAGGAGAAAGTCCCGGCTCCGTCAGTCTTCATGGGAAGAGTCAACGACCGCGCAGAAATAAAGGCTGTTCTGTTTGTTACCGTGGCGAAAGGGAAGATGCATTGAGGTGCGTCTCGTAAATAAGGTTATACGGCACACGTAGTTGAGTTACGTACACTTCGGAGCCAGAAAGTATTGTTTGAAGCTACGCTCACTGTGCTATTTTGAAGATGTGGAAAGGAGGATAAGAAGAGTACTGGTGATGTGTAAGGCATATCAGAAATCGCAACACACCAGTCACAACGCAGGCTCCACAGTACCCTATCACTCCGACCAAATCAATCCCACACAAGAGTAGGGGTCCTGCTACATACCAGTTGTGATGGAGCTAACAACGTCTAAGTACATTGCTCTGACGCCTCTGAAGAAGGCTATCGCACAAACGGTAAGCAACGCTTTTTGCAAAGATTTTCTGTCACAATTAGAACATGTGGACAGTATCATCTCCAACAATGGACCCCAATTTAACTCGCACAAATGGAAGGCGATGTTGAGACGTCACAGGATAAGGGATCCCCTGACGCAATCAGGTGATAGGATAATGAAAAGCCTCGTGAATCTTTGCCGCATCTACTGCGCGAAAAGGCATGTCATATGGGACACCTTCTTACATGATTTCCAGGACGTAATGAATGAGCTGTCACACCAAGTCACAAGAATGGCGCCAATGACCGTGCTAAACAATAGGCAGCCCAAAGACCTGATCGCGAAGTGGTTCACTTTTGCCTTGCGAACACGGAAACAACACAAAAATATTGTATAACTGTGTCTCAGACTTTTGCGGGTGGCAGGTGCGAAGAGGAAGGATGCATGGCATAGGAAAGATTCCTTAGAGATTCATCTTGTCTGCCATGTGAAATCATTTATAGAATAAGTCTTGTACAAGTAGTGCTAAGAGTCATTTGTTTCCGAGTCATTTATGCAGTCGCTTAGTGTATAGTTCTTTATTTGCTTTCACTTACCCTTTTTGGATGATTTATTGTTATAAATAGAGGATAAGATCTTCTCCTGTGACATCTTATCAATGAGTTTGGTGTTATAGGTTTCTGTACAGAATTTGCACTTTGATAATTTACCGCATTTTTGAGACGTACTGGTATCCTCACATGTTCCACGGATAGAAATTTATTTCTTGAATAGGAATGTGCCGATTCCTTGGCGGCAACCGTTTGGGATTATGATAAAAGTGGTCTGTTTAATACTTTAGCATTGCTGTATTAGTAGCTTGTCACGTCATAGCAAAGCTGTGTGTTCCAGCAATGAGAAAATTATATTTTTGGTTCAGAAATAATTGCTCATGTCTTGGAGACACAGGTCTTCTCAGAATTCTTTTTGGAATGTAGTAATGGTTTTGTTTCTTCCGTTGATATTGTGTGCATTGCTGGTGGGACATACGCGCAGTCTGTTCCACCATTATGAGTGAGGAGGCGACAGTGGTGCCACAGAAGTTGATATGCGATCCGAGAGTGGGCCTTGGTGTGATTTGGATTATGCAACCGAAACCGATGGAGGTATCTTGCGAGATGAACATAGGTTGTCCACGCCAGAGGCACGCTGACGTTCAAGTACTTTTTTTTTTTTCCTCGCTGTGGTTCGGTTAGGATTGTCGCCAGTGGAGCGATGTTGGCTGTTTTCGAGTGTGGTTACACTACGGATAATCGCGACATTTTTCGCTGGTGGTACTTCTTCGCCTGTGATTATCACTTATGGATTGTCGGCAGTAGTTCAATGACGTTCTGTATTACGTGGCTTGAGCACATGGATTGCTAGTCACTGTTGTACATTTTGGGATGAACAGGAAGAAAATGGAGAAATGGGAGCAGACGAAAAAACAGATATTAACCACAAAGCTTTCAGCACTGCACATTACATAAGAAACTGGTGTTTTATGCATTTGGAGCAGCTATTATTTGATGATATGTGTACGTCGATTTTTGAGAATTATATGTCAGTTTCATAGGAAAAGGTGGATTTGTGCCGCGGTCAGATCAATGCTGACAGCACAGTAAGGAGTGTGCAGATGGTACCAGATAGCCGCACCAGTGCCACCACCCAAGGCGGTGGCCTCAAGAGAAGTATCAAAGTCCAGAGTAGCGTAAACAGAAACGGCTAGAGGTGGGTAGACTTTGTAATAGATAGAATAATTATAAGTAAGTGTTGCAGGGTGTGAGAGTGTTTGAAGTATGAATGTACAGGCTGTGCCAGCTTAGCCCATTGGAGTGCATGAGTGGTGTACTACAGCAGTACAGCTTCACCACTAGAAAATTATTAGTTTATGTCTCTTAAATAAGCGATTAATTATCGATGAGTTTGAGATTTTTTTTTCAAAAGAACCTTAGTAGTAACATTATTGAAATGAAAGAAAACAGTAAGACTCGTTTTTTTATATAAATTAATCATATTGTAAAGTTTCTGTTACAAACAGTTCATACTTTTGTTATGATTTACTATGTATGGGCTTTTGTAAACATTCATTATAAAAACACGGCACAAAACTAATGCGCTAGGGATTCAAAAAATGGTTCAAATGGCTCTGAGCACTATGGGACTTAACATCTTAGGTCATCAGTCCCCTAGAACTCAGAACTACGTAAACCTAACTAACCTAAGGACATCACACAACACCCAGCCATCACGAGGCAGAGAAAATCCTTGACCCGGGAATCGAACCCGGGAACCCGGGCGTGGGAAGCGAGAACGCTACCGCACGACCACGAGATGCAGGCGCACTAGGGATTGTGCAGAAGACTATGGCACACCAAATGACGAGTGGCAAGCAGACCGTGGATGGACGTGGCCGGACACTAGGCACACACATTGCTAAACGGCTGGCAGGTGTTTCGTGACACAGTGCGACCAAGGGCGCAGTTGGTGGCGTGACAGCACAGCAGGGCAACCACCCTGGATGAGCGACCGGCTGACTTGGCATCACTGCATGGCCACGGAGGTAGTGTCAGCTACAGGCTACAGGGCAGGCAGCTAGCTGACATAACACTTGGGAAGCTCAAGGTCAACAGTGGTGTGCACAGAGTCCTGCTCATTCCTTTCACTCGCGCCATCAGAGAGTGAAAGCAATTCCATGTAGTGCAGCTGAAAGCATGAACAATGGTGCCTCGCCTACACCCAGCAGCTAACGGAGACTCATCCCTGACGTCACACGATCACCTGTGGTCATCGTTGTCTGATGCAAGAGTCTCGAAAGACTGGACCTGACTGTTATACCTCGGCCAGTGAGAAAGGAGACATTAGAGAGTAGCGAACCAAGTGATTGATGTTTCCAGGCCACAATGCTGACAACTGATGCTTGAAGACTGTCTTAAAAATCAGCAACACTTTGTCAACTGCTACCACGTCTCTGGTCTGTCAATAGTCCAGATGCCTACCCGTTGCTGCCATATATAGCAGAAAGGTCCTGCCACAGACACTGTTGCCACCAATCATGCCGTTAAGTAAAGTGGTAACCCTTCTCTTAGTATCATCTCATCCCCTACAGCTGCCATGTCCAACATGCTGCGTTTATTCATATGACTAATGTGAAGTTAATTTTTTGGATCCCCTAAATACCCTTGAGAAGGGAGTTGTTCGAGACTTAAAAAATGTTTGTGTTTTTTAAATTCTTATTTTTGTGTGCCTTGCTGTAGTTATTTTATTAGTGTAGATGAAATGTTTCACTTTTTCATTCTTACCATGTATATCATGAGGAACAACACAATTCTCAGATGTGTACTGGGGTACGAGATCATTCTCATCTATAATCTAAGGTTGACAAAAGATCACACACAACAAATACACTAATATTCAAACTACTTTTTGAAACTGACTCTTATTTTTATTTTGTCTTTGTCATTTGTGTGAAGCCTCACTATGTTTCACATGTCATTTAAATGACGTTTATTTTGTGTTAACACCATTGTACAAGAACAGAAAGACATCTTACTTTGAATTAAGCTTAACAGATCACACATGCCACAAGAACACACACTTGACCTGCCTGGATCTGCTGAATGCTTATATAGAATTTGTCATGTTATTTGTTTCTGTGGAAGTTTGAATCACTGTAAGTACTTGAGCAGGGGGTAAAAAAATCTCTGATGCAGAGAATGCTCAGTACCCAGCAATACTGTATTGTGGTTAGGGAAACCAATCATGTCTGACCTCAGCTTCAGTGCGAATGGGTTAATTAAACGTCTGCATGACCTTTTTAACCGTTTAGTCATTGTATTTAGGGTCAAGAGTGTATGTCAAAGACCTGAGAGTCCACAGGAACAATCCTCAGACCCTGCAAGTCACAAAACTTTTGGAGGCATGCATCAGTGAGTGTGTGTATGGCCCTTGGTTGAACGAGGTCAAGCCAGTGAAGATCCAGTTAAAGTGTGATAATTTCTTCTGCTCCATGTCATACTAACCTGTTTATTGAAGTGTGACACTCGTCATGCACAAATTTTTGGGTATGGGGAGATAGTAAGATGTGGAATGCCACTCTCTAAGTTTAGCAATTTTGTCAGTCGAATTAATGTTCACATTGTAGGGTATGACCCCGGTGTTCCGCAGCACTACATTTGGTATGTGTGGTTTATGGCCGGCCGGAGTCGCCGTACGGTTCTAAGCGCTACAGTCTGGAGCCGAGCGACCGCTACGGTCGCAGGTTCGACTCCTGCCTCGGACATGGATGTGTGTGAGGTCCTTAGGTTAGTTAAGTTTAATTAGTTCTAAGTTCTAGGCGACTGATGACCTCAGAAGTTAAGTCGCATAGTGCTCAGACGGTCGCCTCGGCTCGAATAAATTCACCCTCGTGACACATAGTACGTCCTAGATGAACTGCAGTCCCACTGTAGGTACAACTGGAAACTGCTGCTGTCTCTTAGTCCACCACAAGATACAGACTGCAAGTCTCACTCTCTAGAGAAAGACCTGAAGTTCTCTACCAGTGGAGAACCAGGAGATGAAGAGGGTGAAGAATCGCAATCACTTTCCAGCAAGCTTCGGTGTGGGAGCCGAATAGCAAAAACAAAACCGTCCCCACATTGCACAAACCTATCGAACTATCTTCTACTCATTTAATCTCTCCTCTTGACTGTTCTGTTGGCATGGTAGCCAATCCCGACACAGCACCAGGGTCTCACACTAGGGATGTAAGCTGCCAATTGGTACATCCTAGGAGAAGCAAATCAGCGACTTAATATCTCTCTTGTCTGAAAAAGAAATTTAGACTAGGGAAGTATCGTTCTCATAGTAAGCATTGCCATGTTATGGCAAAAAAAGAAAGAAAGAAATACCATCTACCTAGACAAGACCACAGTCTCTCACTTACGAAGAGATCTAATCTTTCCAGGCTGACCATTTCCAGTTTCCGAAAGAAAGGCGTATAGTTTCCCAGACAGTCAGTATTTTTTGCCACTCTGTGAGAGAACCTGACAACTTCCTGGCATGAGGTGAGTTTCTGTCTTGCCTCCACCAAACATGTGCACCAGCTGCTCTGTCTGTATTGTCCCAGCTTCTAACATGAGAATGCACAGAGTTTTACGAACTCCCCACCATTTGCACAGAAACTTAGTTTACAGGAGTCTCTCTTAAATGGCTTCCTCCATCCACTTTCTGCCAACTGTGCACCTTCGTGATGGACTGCTGCCTGACCCAGGTACAATCTTTTGCCAATCAGTGCTCTCCTGTCTGACCATAAGAAGAAGGAGGAGAGGGCTTCAGCCCGAACTGAGTGCTGGTTCCCAGAGTCACTCCTCACCCAGAGGCGAAGTCCAGAATTGTATAAGTTCGCAACAGTACAGTCCCTCACTGTTCTAACTATAAAATCTCATGACAGCAATGACAGTAAGTCCATCTGTACCAACAAAGGCTGATACTGTGCGACCGTCAAACACGGGCGCTCAAAATGGAAGACCCCATTCTCTCCACTGCTGGCTTCCCAGCAAAGCTCGGCTCCCCTCCCTCGTGACTGCAGAAAGCGAATCATCTTCTCGAAACCTCGGAATATTCTCCCTCTCTACAGATTCTTCCGAAACGCGAACAACCAAATTTTAGTCTTTTGTCATCGAGCGTGGAAAGCTTGCAAGGAAATACCTATCCCCGTTAATTAGGAACACATACAATGGTACACGTCTCAGAATAAAAATCCTCGGAAATAACCCAGCCTCCGTGATTACCGAGGTAACGCTTCCTCGTTCCTCTCTGATGCGTCCAAAATTTTCAGAGTTTCCCAAGTATTATCCGATTATCCTTCCGGCCCCGCTACAAAACCGGCCAGCCGCCACTCTGTTGTGCTTCAGCGCTCAGGTGCACCGACCGTCTGTCTTGGCTACTTCCTGTGTCAAGCAGGACCAACACACTTGTGCGGGCTTTTCCACCCAGGGCTTGAGTTACGCCTGCCGTTTTATTTCCACTGGCGTTCCAACCTCTGCTAGTACAGGCAATCATTCATTACACTGTTATCATAATAAAGTCACTCCGTCACCTTTCATGCAATAAGCGTTAACAACTATTTACAAGGTGTACGTGACAATGTTAGTCTTCTTTAAAAATTCATATACGAGTGTTGGAACTTTAATAGTGGCAACTGTTTATTTACAGCTCGTAGAAAATAGATACGTGTTTTAAAGTTTTACTGACCTTCAAAGTAGTCACCAGCGTTGTGTGTAACCCGTTGCCAGCGATGTGGAAGTCGTAGGATACTCTTAGCAGTGCCAAGTGTGTTGGCAGTTCGAGCGACGAGGTCTATTGCCTGACGAATTTGCAGCATCTCTGAAGCGAATGCCGTGAAGTGTTTCCTTCAGTTTAGAAATCGAGCTGAACTTACGAGGGCTTAAGTCAGGGGAGTGCAGTAGGTGGTATAGCACTTAGCAGCCCCACCAGTCAAACAAATCAGTAAAAGCTTGCACTGTAGGGTGCTTGAGCATTTTCCTGCAAAATGATGGTCGGGTCCTGCAAAAAGTGTCATCACTTTTGTCTCTATGCCGGTGGTAATTTTCAACACAACCTGCGGTGGTCACTTACCTCGTTACTGCTCAGAATCCACATAGATAGGATATGCAGTTATGTTGTTCTTTAGTGTGGGCTAGCACAGGTATTGTACAAGTGTCGGTGTAGGAACGTTTCAAAACACAATATCCCGTAAATGGCACCCACTAGAACCCTGCAACAAGCACTACTGACATTCTAATTTGCCCTACGTTTATTTGTTAATGTCAATAGGCCCTGTAACATTTTAAAAGTGTATGTTTGCATAAAAATACGCTTTCTAAGTATTATTAGAATCTGCCGATTGACTAACAATACGATTCTCTGACTACCAATTCATTCTGTGAAAACCGCACGTCAACAGCACTTTCCATTTTCGTAATGTTTTCGGTACAAGTTATAGGTGATGCAACCTGCATAGTGTGGAATAACGGTGTTTGAGTGAGACGCACTAACACTTCATGCAGTCATAGGTTAACACTTCACGCAGTCGTAGGTACTATGTTATATTTCTGTCTACAAAGATTGTAAGAAATTTGTGTTTTCTGTAATTATATAGGCTTATATTTTGGCAGCAGCTAATAGGTACACTGCCCAATAACCAAATATGAAGCACCAAGAAGGGGAGCAGGAAACGAAAATTCACGAATTGAGGGATATGTGATGTTACTGTAATGACAAGAATATTGAAACAAATTCATAAAGAATAAGGCAGTACCGGTCTGACGTTGCACCCCTTGGATGCACGCACTGAATCGATCGAGAATGATGTCACGAACACACTGTATCTTCGCCTGACGCAAGTTGACCCACAATTGAGGATGTTGCTCACTATAGGAGTTACTCAGCATAATGCAGACAGATCATAGAGACACGTGTCACATGATCTGCTCAGAAATGGCTGTACTACGTCATCGTATGAGAGGCGCATGAGGAAGCAGGAAGTCCGTTACATACCATTGTGCCGGTTGTATCAGTTATTAGGGTTTATTCCAATTCCATTCACATATTGAGCACAGGAAGAGTGATTATTTAAATGACTCTGTGCGTGCTGAAATTAATGTAATTTTGTTCTTACGACCCATCCAGGAGCGATACGTAGGCAGTTGGGTATATTCCTGGAATCATTTAAAGCCAGTTGTTGAAACTTTGTAAGTAGCGTTCCTCCCGAAAGTTTACATCTGTCTTCGAGAGTCTACCACTACAGTTTCCTCGGCATATATTTTACACTCTCCCATAGGTCAAACAAATCTATGAACATTCGTGCTGCTCTTGTCTGTAGGCGTTCAATATCCCTGACAGTCTCATTTGGTACGCGCTCCAGACACTTGAGCAATGTTCTAGGATGCGTCTCACGAGTAATATGTAAGCAATCTCCTTTGTAGACTGATTGCGTTTCCCCGGTATTTTAGGACTAAACCGAGGTCTGCCACCCGGTTTATCCAAGACTGAGCCTACGTGATCGTTCCATTTCATCGCTTTGCCTCTCCGAAGCACTGAAAGAAG
This sequence comes from Schistocerca gregaria, assembly GCF_023897955.1. NCBI lineage: Eukaryota > Metazoa > Arthropoda > Insecta > Orthoptera > Acrididae > Schistocerca > Schistocerca gregaria. The sequence continues at coordinate 511,795,458 of NC_064921.1, read as the reverse complement.
GGGACGAATCGCCAGGTCGCCGACATACTCGCCGACGATGTTTATGCACAGCAGTGTAGGACTTTGTTTCATTGCTTATCACTATGCGACATCATCCCATGCTCACCGGTGACGGCATCACTCCAATCGCAGTCGTTCGTGTTGTCGTGACAGACGTAAACCAGAAGGGAGTATAATGAGCTTTGAGCACAATACGGCGGTCCTCTCTTATGGTGGCCAGACGTGTTCGACGGGAACCTTGATGCCGAGCATGCCTGCTCTCATATTCCCCTGTAGCCCAGCATCAGGCCACTGTCACTTCTGAATGCCTCACATACCTGGATACTCCACGGTTCTACCAATGCGGCAAATGGAGACCTATAACGAGCCCCCTTTCAAACTCTGTGAGGTGTTGACAACGCCATCTCACACGAGTACGATGCATCTTCGTGTCCTTCACTGTAATCACTCAACATCTGACTCTGTTCATGTCTCTTATATACCCTACCGAGCCCTATAACAATATTAAACACGAATAAAGCTAATGCACTATGGTGATGTCTTCTGGGTGCTTATTTTCTTCTTTTTTGTCAAACAGTGTATTTATAGTAAGAATCACAACAAAATTGATTATTGATAACAGATCTGAATATCTGTACCTGTTTGTAGTAATTTAATACTAAAAACTTAGTAAAATCCACTGAGGGTGCTAACGACTCAGATGGTCGTTAAACTGTGTGTAGCAGAGTAGGAATCCAGTTACACTACATTGCACATGCATTCATCAGTGCCTTAACACCTTACTCCTACGCAATATAGCAGTCTGAAAGAAGGCAAATAAAGACTAACCCAACTCGGGTTTCGTTCAGCACAATGATAGAAAATTTGTGCATTGTCACATAGGTCAGTGTCTGAGTTTGGGGCTGTCTTAGGTGACTGCAGCAAAGGAAGAGAACTTCTGGAATTAGGAAGTATTGCCATAGGCTGACAACGGAAGGGCGAAGATGTGAACAAGTCGCCGCCTTCACTTAAGTCTAACCTGCCATCAACCTACTAGTGGCCCCAGTTTTATGGATAAGTGCCGCCTTGACATCAGCGTAAGAGTTGCCCATCCCAGCTGCATCCTTTTGTTATTCATTCTCACAATAGCAGCTGTCGACCTACCACGTAACGTACGGCTATGTGCTGCCTGCAGATGAAGCTGATTGCATCGCTCCTAGTTCGGATGTGGCAGGAATGTACAGTACCACTGTGGCTATTACTGAGTCGGTTGTTTCATCTTTTCATTATAGTTATTATCGTTCCTGTGACTTTTAACTAATTTATGGAAACCGGTTCACTCACAGTTAAGAAAATATTCCGGCTTATTGTGCCGCGGTCAAATGGATTTCACATTAAAACCCAACATTTCGTCCGCGTCTCCGGAAGACTTTTTCAGTGGGAATCGTAACTTCTTTGAGTGTCCGTTTCCCACCCTGGCTTGATAACTGACTCGAGCAAAATCCCGTGTACGCGCGCTCCCGTGCAGTGTCATGACGTCACATGTTTTGAATCGAGGCTCAAGTGAAAGACAAACCGCGGGGCGTACGTCGCGAAGATAGTCCTAAACTCGTTCGCACGGTAAGCTCAGCAGACAAAATGCGTTTCTAAACCTGTTAACACGCAGCTGGGCGTGTATGTACTAACGAGAATTGCATCTTCCACTGGAATCTGCTATTATCAAGTCTTACCGATTAACAGCACTACAACAAAATTTAATTTAAAATCAATACTCGATATAAATGGTATAACGGCTTGTTTGCATTTAGTCTCTTCTGCTTAACAGTACTCATGACATGCTAGAAGTGGTGCCTTATGCAACTGATAATCATTTTACCATGGTTTTATTTTATTGTACGCCAGTACAGCCGCAACAAACTATAAGTAGGCCCATGGACTTCCTATCATTGTAAGACTAATAACAGTAAGATTCCATAATAGCGGATTCCAGTAGAAGAGTCAGTTTTAGTTTGTACGAACACGTCTACTTACGAGTTAACAGGCTAAATGGCTCTGAGCACTATGGGACTCAACATCTGTGGTCATCAGTCCCCTACAACTTACAACTACTTAAACCTAACTAACCTAAGGACGTCACACACATCCATGCCCGAGGCAGGATTCGAACCTGCGACCGTAGCGGTCATGCGGTTCCAGACTGACGCGCCTAGAACCGCACGGCCGGCTGAGTTAACAGGTGTAGAAACGTAATTTGTCAGCTGATGTGAGCGAGCGGCGAGCACAGGACTACCTTCGTGACGTACGCGCCGCGGCCTGTCTTTCTCGTAGGCCTCGTTTTGAATACCCGAGAGCAGTCGGTCTATGTCGGTTCACTTTGCTTGCTGTTGCTGTCACCTCACTGCAGAAGACTCGTACGCATCTTCTTCAGCACCGGCAGCCATGTGCCATTCAATTTCACGCCCTCTTCCATCCTGTTGAAATTCCTGGCGTGTTTAACAATCTCCATGGCGTCCTTGTGTAGCTTATCACGGTATCCGTTTGCGGCTGCCAGTACTTAAGCCCTTTCAAAATGAATGTGGTGGTCTCCTGGTTGCAAAACAGTTGATCTGTCAATCTTACCCCTTCTAAAGTTGCTCTTGTGCTCTTATAGTTGTTTTTTGACCACAATTTTTTGTAGTACTAACGTAGACCTCCCCCAACTACACGGAGTCCCACAAATTCCTGCTTTCTCCAGCGGTTTGCGGGCATCCTTGGCCAATTTTAGGAGCTCCTGCATCTACCGGGTGGACGTCTTTAATTAAAGGCAGAAAAACTTTCTATTTCACAGGCGCTTATGCATCACTATAATGTTTGCGTGACAGTCTTAACGCTCTCTCACTAGACAAATAACCATTCTTGCGTAAGGCATTGGTTGCTTGTTCGAAGAGCAAAGGAGAAATGTAGAATGGAGGAGACTGACAGATCAGCTGTTGCGGAACATGCTTTGCAGTCAGGGGACCACCACATTCATTTTGATAGGACTCCAGTAGTGGCAGCCGCAAGCGGATACCATGAAAGGCCATACACAGAGGCTGTAGACACTGTTAAAACAGCGCAGGAACTTCAATAGGACGGAGGTGGGCGTGAAATTGAGTGACATCTCTATCCCGGTGCTGAACAAGATGCGTACTATTCTTCTCCAATGGGGTGATAGCAACAACGGACGACGTCAATCGACAACCGCCAATTGCGTCCGGGTATTCAAAGCACATGACATCACGCCACTGCGCGCAAAAACGTGCAAACGCAATTTTGACTCGTAGCTATCAGGGGTGTGAATCGGACACTCAAAAAAGCTGCGATCTCCCTTGAAAATGTGCTTCCTATGTGGGAACGAAAGGTTAGGTTTTCATTTGAAACCTTTTCAACCACGCCACAATAACACGGAATATTTTATTAATTGTGACATTTCCGGCCGTGAAAGATTATACAGGGTGACAATTATTGAACTATATGAAAAAAACGTAAATTAGCTACAAACTACGGCGTCCACACACCTTATTCAACGTATAAGCGTCACTAGAGGTAGTAGTATTTAGGTTATGACATGTTCAATATGCCTGCCGTCATTTATCATTGGCGATGATGCGGCGCAGACGGATTACGAAATTCTCTTTGACCCGGTGAAGCGTCGGGACATCGACGCTGTCGATGACGTCCTGAATGGCTGTTTTCAGCTCAGTAATGGTTTTGGAGTTACTGCTGTAGATAGCTCCACAGAAATGAGTCACATGTTTCCAGAACGAGGTACTGGCAGCAGTGAAGCTGTGAGGACGGGGCGTGAGTCGTGCTCGGGTAGCTCAGATGGTAGAGCACTGGCCCGCGAAAGGCAAAGGTCCCGATTTCGAGTCTCGGTCCGGCACACAGTTTTAATCTGCCAGGAAGTTTCATGAGTCACATGTGTTAAGATACGGAGAACATGGCGGCCAGTCGAGGCACATGCCAGTGGCCTTTGGGTACCCCCAAGGGCTCCTCCAGAACATTAAACACTCTCTTGCTTCGATGAGGTCGAGCTCCCTCTTGCATGAACGACATCTTGTCGAAATAAGGGTCGCTTTGGATAATGGGGAAGAAATCATATTCCAAAACAGTCTTGTACCATTCGGTAGTCATCGTGCTATCATGGAATATCGCACCAATTATTCCATGACTGGACATTGCACATCAGACAGTCACCCGTTGACGGTGAAGAGACTTCTCGATAGCGAAATGCGTATTTTTAGTCCCCTAATCCTCCAATTTTGCTTACTGACGAACTCATCCAAATGAAAGTGGGCTTCGTCGCTAAACCAAACCAAGCATGAGTATAATATTCCCATAATGCCCCACGACCAACCGTGCAGTTTGAATGACCTAACGCAAAACGTTCAGAAGTTATGGCGATTTTGTTTCATTTACACTACTGGCCATTAAAATTGCTACACCACGAAGATGACGTGCTACAGACGCGAAATTTAGCCGACAGGAAGAAGATGTTGCGATATGCAAATGATTAGCTTTTCAGAGCATTCACAGAAATTTGGCGCCGGTGGCGACACCTACATGTGCCGACATGAGGAAAGTTTCCAACCGATTTCTCATACACAAACAGCAGTTGATCGGCGTTGCCTGGTGAAACGTTGTTGTGATGCCTCGTGTAAGGAGGAAAAATGCGAACCATCACGTTTCCGACTTCGATAAAGGTCGGATTGCGGTTTATCGTATCGAGACATTGCTGCTCGCATTGGTAGAGATCCGATGACTGTTAGCAGAATATGGAATCGGTGGGTTCTGGAGGGTAATACGGAACGCCGTGCTGGATCCCAACGGCCTCGTATCACTAGCAGTCGAGATGACGGGCATCTTATCCGCATGGCTGTAACGGATCGTACAGTCACGGCTCGATCCCTGAGTCAACAGATGGGGACGCAAGACAAAAATCATCTGCACGAACAGTTCGACGACGTTTGCAGCAGCATGGACTATCAGCTCGGAGACCATGGCTGCGGTTACCCCTGACACTGCATCACACAGATGAGCGCCTGCGATGGTGTACTCAACGACGAACCTGGGTGCACGAATGGCAAAACGTCATTTTTTCGGATGAATCCAGGTTATGTTTACAGCATCATGACGGTCGCATCCGTGTTTGGCGACATCGCGGTGAACGCATATTGGAAGCGTGTATTCGTCATCACCATACTGGCGCATCACCCGGCGTGGATGGTATGGCGTGCCATTGGTTACACGTCTCGGTCACCTCTTGTTCGCACTGACGGCATTTTGAACAGTGGACGTTACATTTCAGATGTGTTACGACTCGTGGCTCTACCCTTCATTCGATCTCTGCGAGACCCTACATTTCAGCAGGGTAATGCACGACCGCACGTTGCAGATCCTGTACGGGCCTTTCTGGATACAGAAAATGTTCGACTGCTGCCCTGGCCAGTGCATTCTCCAGATCTCTCATCAATTGAAAACGTCTGGTAATGGTGGCCGAGAAACTGGCTCGTCACAAAACGCCAGTCACTACTTTTGATGAACTGTAGTATCGTGTTGAAGCTGCATGGGCAGCTGTATGTGTACACGCCATCCAAGCTCTTTTTGACTCAATTCCCAGGCGTATCATGGCCTTTATTACGGCCAGAGGTGGTTGTTCTGGGTACCGATTTCTCAGGATCTATGCACCCAAATTGCGTGAAAATATAATCACATGTCAGTTCTGGTTTAATATATTTGTCCAATGAATGCCCGTTCATCATCTGCATTTCTTCTTGGTGTAGCAATTTTAATGGCTAGTAGTGGAGTTCTATAATTGTCACCATGTGTTTTACAACCAGTTCACTGTCAACAAGTCCTCCACGTAACAGTACTAACACAGTATCACATAGGCCCATAGGGCTTAAGAGAACCAGACTGTGACGTACCCTAAACTCTACAGGCCAGACGTGCACGCGGTGAGATCCGCCTCGGAGACACACGTCGCATGTCGGGTAGACGAGGCGCGGCCTTGCGCCGTCCTTGCCTGGAAGCTCCCGCCGCTCGTCTGGTCCCACGGTGCCATTTCCTCCACCTACCGCTGGGCCACCTCGCCTTATGCAAATACGGTCGTCCTGGGTCCGAATCATGTCTTCTCTTCCCACTGAAGAAGTTTGCATAAGAATTTCGTTGCCGTTGTTCAAGTGTGACGGAATTATACCTTTGTCATCCCTGCACGTATGACCCTTATGGGATAATTATGTTATTAATTAATTTAATTATTTAATCTTATGTTGATTTTATACAATATACAGTTGATATAAGACAAGTGATTTTATACAATATACATATGATATAAGACAAGATTAATCATTGAAGTCCGTGTTTTTCAAAAGTGGCTTTAAGCACTATGGGACTTAACATTTGATGTCATCAGTTCCCTAGACTTAGAACTGCTTAAACCTAACTAACCTAAGGACGTCACACACATCTATGCCCGATGCAGGATTCGAACCTACGTCCGTAGCAGCCTCGTGGTTCCAGACTGAAGAGCCCACAGTGGCCAGCCCGTGTTTTTCAACCAATTAATTAAGCTGAGTGTGCGAGTGAACAAGTCGTCGGGAATTCCAAGGTATGAATGATGTGGACAGCGTTGGACTAGATGTTCAATTGTCTGCTCTACTTCATTACATTCAGACATTGGTGAACTGATCCAGCCCCATTTGTACCTGAAGTAGCTACAACAACCATGTTCAATCCTTAACCTGTTGAGGTGGCACCAGAGCTTCCTCGGTAGATCAAAACAATTTGGCCTCTTTGTAGGATCAAGGTGATGGGCTCTTGTTCCGAATGTTTTTGTTGATCATTCCTTCTTCCAGCTTAGATCAAAACCATCCGCGATGAGTTGTCCTGCAGTAGCACTTGCTGGTATTCTTGGTCACAATCGTTGCTGTGGCGGATGACAGAGTTCCTGGTGCAGTGGTAGAGATGGTAATGCAGAGATTTTCTTGGCCTCCCTCAGAAGAGCTTGTTTCCTCCTTAAGTGAGGTGGAGGGATGTGACTCAATACAGGTAACCAGTGGCATGGGGTTGATTTGATGGAACCAGTAATGCAGCGCATTGTGTAGTTCAGTTTTGTATCTACCTTCTTCACATGTACACTTTCCAACCAGACAGGTGCACAGTACTCGGCAGCAGAGTACACAAGACTGATGCCAGTTAAACGCAGACAGTCAGCAGAGGTTCGCCAGGTGGTTCCATTGAGCTTATGTAGTGTGTTGTCCCTTGCAGCAGCATTATGAGAAACCTTGGTGATGTGCTCCTTGTAGCTCAGGTTTCTATCCAGAGTGATTCCGAGATATTTTGGGAAAGGATTGTACCTCAACGTCTGTCCATTGAGCATAACTCTTGTAGTTCGCAGCGCGAGTCGCTAGATGGAAACAAGAGACTTCAGTTTTTAATGTGCTTGGGATAAATCTCCAGGTCTTAAAGAAAGTTGTCATCTTCTACAGATCCTTCGTAAGAATTTGTTCAACGTCTTCGAAATTACTGCTCTATGCTATCAGTTCGATGTTATCAGCAATGATGAATTTAGTTGATGTTATGGTTGGTAAATCGTGAATATATAAATTGAATAGTGATGGGGCTCAAACAGATTCCATTATTTAGTTTTCGTTTGTGGCTTTCAGAGTCATAGGTGATATACAATCTGTTATTAATGATATTGGCTAACTGAAAATGATCTTACACATTTCCTTAGTGACTATTAGTTGGAAATGGATTTACAGGTGAATAATACTTTTTTAAACACCGAAAAGAAAATTGTGTGCTGTCTCGCAGGTTTCATTTTTAATAGGCGTCTACATCCACCCGTGGCAGAAATATCCTGTACAACTACTAGTCATTTCCTTTCCTGTTCCACTCACAAACAGAGTGAGGAAAAAGCGACTATCTATGTGCCTCCGTATGAGCCCTAATTTATCGTATCTTCTCTTCGTGGTCCTTACGCGCAATGTATGTTGGCGGCAGTGGAATCGTTCTGCAGTCAGCTTCAGATGCCAATTATCTAAATTTTTTTGATAGTGTTCCTCGAAAAGAACGTCGCATTTCCTCCAGGTATTCCTATTTGAGTTCCCGATGCAACTCCGTAATACTCGCCTATTATTCGAACCTACCGGTAAAAAATATTTTCCATCCCAAGATTTAAATTCTAAGTTGAGAAGATTTCTCCTAGACGACTACTTTCAATGTGTGCAGGAGTATCTCTCAATACTTTAGTTTTACTTATAGCGTATATCCCTGACTGTCTAGAAAGTTTCGAGACTGGAATAATAAAAAACTGAGAAACGTTGAATGGTGATTTTAATGCTTCATATGTTCTACACAGCCCACTGCCCGAGAGACTGAGTAGAACGAATAGAACGGTCATACAACAATGTGAAACCGACAGAAAATCCTGTTACATTAGAGTCACGTATCGCTGTGAGATATTGAATCATTTTTGCCACTACTTCGTTGTTAATTTTATTTAGAGTGTACTGAGCACATTTGCTAAAAGGAAAGCTTAGCCTTTTTCTCACTGGTAAGATGTTTACACGGTGTGTCTCCGGAACCCTGGTATACACCTAAGTAAGGCTGCGGCCAGCTTCATGCTTTTGTCGGTAGAATCGACGCCTCTCCTAGCCCTGAGTGGGAGGTGCCGTGCTGCCACTGCCATTCCCACAGAATATTTGAGCACCGAACGTATGTTTTTGGACAGGATCCGCTTTAGCAAAACACAGATTTGTTTATTAACCCAAATATGTTTCACTGCAGTTGCACATGTTTGGGTTAATAAACAAAATTGTTTTGCTAAAGGCGGACCCTATCCAAAAACATATGTATTGTTAAAGCAAACACGAAAAAAAGAGCTTCAACCCCAAGATGATTTTTTGAGCACCGTTTTTGCCTGTTTCTTTCGGACATCAAAGGACGAGTCGCCGAGACGCTGGCCGTTGTGGCCGAGCGGCTCTAGGCGCTACAGTCTGGAACCGCGCGACCGCTACGGTCGCAGGTTCGAATGCTGCCTCGGGCTTGGATGTGTGTGATGTCCTTAGGTTTGTTAGGTTTAAGTAGTTCTAAGTTCTAGGGGACTGATGACCTCAGATGTTAAATCCCATAGAGCTCAGAGCCATTTGAACCATTTGAACGCCGAGACGCGAACAGACCACCAACGTTCAAATTCCTCCTATCCCTGCGCAAGAACTGTTCTACTTGTGTCAGTGGACTTTTGTGGTATTTTGTATACGTAGTTTGCAAACAAGGTCATCTGTTTTTCGTCTCTATCACGAAGGAAATGCGAAGAAAGGACCCATTGAAAAGCCTACATTTCTGTTAAGCTGTATCATTACAGATGTAAAAAATTTACTTCTGATGTTCGATAAATGTTCGGGACAAAACAAACACAACACAATGGTTCGCTTGAAATTGAATATTGTGGCATTAGACCGATCTGAAATTTCATTTTCATTTATCGTTGCAATGTACCACAGCACTCAATACAATAATAACATAAGTGAGTTAATTAATTACACAACAGACACGACAGATCATAGTTTAGAACTATTTTGTGAATTTTTAATATGATATATTATTTTAATAAACTGTGGTAAGCTGTGATGACTGTTTCTCAGACATACCCCTCCCCTTTTGTAAGATTATTTGTAATACATGTCACCTGGCGTTTCCGAAGCGCAAAAGGCAGGCCTTATATTTGTAGACTTCTGTAAGGTTATCTTATTCCTTTTGTTGCGGCTTACGCTCCCGCTTGCTCTGGTGTATTTGATTTAACGTTTCTACTTAAATTGTTCCCAAATGCTCATTCTATATATTCACTTGGATCTTTTTACTAACATCAAGACGTTAGTTATGCTTACCAATTCAGTGATTAATGTAGTTCTTATGTTAAACTTTCCCAATTTCAGTTAAATTGGGTGACGACCCAGAAAAATTTTGTGGCACACGAAACTTACAGCAGACTGGAGAATTCCACATTGGCTAGCGTCCCCCAGTTTCTGTTTGCATATCACCTTCCAGATGACCATTCACTTACTAATAACCATTTATATGGCGACCCTGCATGCGAACATAAATGGAGCTGTAAAGAAACAGTCAGTAGGTTAAATGTATCAACTGCATTTTTTTTTCCTTTAGCGCTCAAACAACTTACTCTCTGTTCCGAGGCGATATCATCTCGTGATTTTACAGCGTTGTTCCAGACTCAGAGTTGCCTCGTTCTGTATCATGTATATAAGTGTTTTGTAGATTTGGCAACTCTTTTGTTTTATTGCGTATGGGTATATATTGCGTATGTCAATTCCATTTGTCACGTTATGTGTGATACTTGTAATTAGACTCCGTGTGAAATTTGTGTTCTGGCTGCCTGTTTAGGAAAGTAGACGACTGTTATTTTTTAGATTTTCGTGGCTGTAGATTTTTGATAGTGATATACTGCGAAAATGGACTTCGCTTATGATGACTCGTACCTGGTCCAAAAGCAATAACAGGCGCGAAAACGTTGACACAATGGAACAGGGTAATGGTCCAGTTGCGGCGGTCAAGCAAATGGGAAGTATATTAGGAAGGATTCCGTACAGGGTAATGAACAATTTTCAACTGGAAACATTACAAACAATACCACGTACGTAAGTTTTGAAAACGAACAGACACCATCCTCCTTCGTGTCGGGAAGTGCAGGAAAGACCTTCAGTAATTGTAGTGAAAGTACAGCTGAGAGCCCAATTAATCCCGTAGCAAACTATCAATTTGATATGAGAGAGGTAGTAAGAATATTGTCTGCGGAGAATCGTAAGGCGTTAGAAGAAAGTAATAAAAAATGATCTGAGGAGAATCGTAAGGCGGTAGAAGAAAGTAATAAGAAATTATGTAAAGAAACGGATCAGAAGATGGCGGGCCTCGCAGTAAGATGAGAATCGACGTAGTTGCGGAATTTAAGGAGCAGACTCAAATTCTCATCCAGGGTGTTTGTGCTTTGGAAGAGGGGCAACTGCACGCTAGCGAACAACTTGAGCTGCAGAAAAACCGTCTTAAGGGGGATTTCCATGCCCTAGCTGAGAGGTGTAGGCACGAACACTCGGATTTGCTTACGCTTGGGGAAAGTCCGACAGCACAGGCACCAGAGCGCATAAGCGGGCGGATGGACGCTAATAGCGAAGCGATCCAGGTATTGGAAGCCGAGGCCGCAAGCATGGCCAGAAAGTTAGGGGACTTGTCCATTCGCGAAAATTGCGACAAGAACGCACCGATCAGCGTAGCTGAGACGGTAGGGAGGAGATCACCACTGAAAACTCAACCAGATCAGTGGGAAGCATATATACAACATAGGCACATTACGACAGAATTGAGTGAGCAGGTAGCGCACTTAGAGAACCTAATGCAGAGACTAGTGAATGTGTCTATAAACACAGGCGGGAGAGTACAGATCGGTACTCTGGACACGCTGCTGATTTCGACGAGGATAGGGGCAGAAGGAAGCGAAATGGGAGAGCTCGCGAGCGATCTCCACCACACACATACACACACACACACACACACACACACACACACACACACACACACACACACACACTGGTCATACCGGATTCGCGAGTCCATTACCGCAGCAACGTATTTTCGCCATCTGTCCCTGTCTTGGGCTATTTCCTTCCATTCACCTTCAATACCTAGGCTCCTCAAATCAGCCTTCACATTGTCCTCCCATCTACGCCTCGGTCTCCCCACAGGACGTTTTGCCTCTAAGCGCCCTACCAGTATTCTGCGCGCTGCCCTGCCCTCATCCATTCGAGCTACGTGACCAGCCCATCGAGTAGCCTACGTGATTTAATAATACTGATTATGTCAAGGTTTAAACAGAGTTCGTGAACCTCTTCGTTATGCAGTTTTCGACACTGTCCGCTAATGTCATCCCTTTTTGCTCCGAAAGTTTTTCTCAAAATTTTGTTTTCGAACGCTCCAAACGGCTTTTCATTTTGCACTGTGAGAGACCAAGTCTCACACCCATACAGCTTAACTGGTAGAATAAATGTTTTGTATATTCTAATCTTTAAAAATCTTAGACAATATCCGTGATGAAATTAATCTATTCAGTGAGAAGTAGCACGCAATTCCCGCCCGTAATCTCTTCTTCAGTTCGGATTCAATCCCATTTCTCGAAGTGATGTCCACGCCTAGACACTTAAATGTGTTCACTTTTTCAAACTGCATGTCTCCAACTCTTAACATTTCCTGATCTACTGCTGTTGGCATTCTAGTAGTAACCAGGTATTTAGTTTTGTCTGCACTTATCCTTAAACCTACATCTTCACTAGCCTTGATTAACGCATTCGCATTTGCTGTTACAGATTCTTTCCTATCGCTAATGATGTTTAGATCATCTGCATACCCTAATATCTTAATATTTCTATTTAACTCCACATCCTCTGAATTATCTGCTGCCATTCGTACAATATATTCTAGGACTAAATTAAAAAGTAGCGGAGACAGGGCAACTCCCTGCTTAAGTCCGTTCTTTATTACAAATTCTTCTGGCTCCAATTTACCCACGCGTACTCTACCTATTGTGTTTTTCAAAGTCGGTTCTGTATGTCTAACATACTTCTTTGGTATTCCAAGTTCCAAAAGAATTCTGTATAATTTTGATTGCAATACTAAATCATATTCTTTTGTAAAATCTATGAAAAGATTATGAACTGGTTTATTGTATTCCCATTTCTTTTCCAAAATTTGACGCAGGGTGAATATTTGGTCTATAGTTGATCTGTTCCTCCGAAAGCCAGCTTGGTAATCCCCCACAATTTCATCTGCGTATGGTGTAAGCCTGCTTAGCAGAATATTCGAGAAAATTTTGGTACACACTGGTAATAGCGATATCCCTCTCTTAAAAATTGGGATCAGAATTGACTCCAGCCACTCTTCAGGTATCATCTCTGAGTAATGCACGGATTTAATATTAAACGTTTCCTCTCGGTGAGAAAGTTCGAAGTGTTTCGGAACGCTCGAAATGGGATTGATCCCAGGGCTTGGTTACAACAGTTCCGATCTTCCCTTCCTTCTGCCTGGCCGGACGCGCACAAGATTGAATACACTGGGTACCTCAAGAGTGAGGTATGCGCACGAGGGCGGCAGCAAGTGATTGCAACTCAGTCAAGAAGTTCCAACAATTTTTTTTATCGGCTTACTGGTTTGAAGTGGCCCAGGACGGCGTTAAACAAGGAATAATTATGATCCCGAACTTGCATCATTTAGGCTTTTCAAGCCCAGCTCAGTTATTCGAAGATATGCTAGACAAAAATCAATTCTTGTATGATTCTTACGGACCAGCAGAACTAATTCTCATTTTCATATTGAAGTTACCAATGAACTTACAGCACGTCACCACTGTAGGAAGATATAAATATGACAAAAAGGGATTTAGGTCCATGCTACAGGAACTGCAGTACGATGCAGGTGATGGCGCACTGTATAGTCGTTGACAAATAATTTAATGTATATGTATAATAGCGCTCTTCGTCTTTCAGGTGTTTATTTATAGTGTAAAGTGCTTTTCATTTCCATTTCTTTCCCGTAATTTGCTTTATGTCAGTGTGGTACATAATCTCAGTATGATTCCACGTATGGCGTGTATGAATTTTTTGTGTCTGAATAACCATAATTTTTGCGAGATGTTTCAGCAGTTTTCCATAAAACAGCAGATGTATACACCGCAGAGGAACTTCCGAACAAACCATGCTAGCATTGGCATTAAGTATCAAAATGATGGTTTTCCTTTTTGTTTATGTGTATCATAGTGGTTACATTTGTTTGTAGTAAATTGTCCTAATTCTGTAGATGGTCGTTTATGGGAAGGTAGGTAGTGGTAAACAACGCTCTGTGTTTGTAGGTAGCAGCGACACCGAATTCAGTCCATTTCCTTACCATATCTTGGACAAGACATGTACTGACCAGTCTCTCAATATAAATAATATGTTTTATCTACACTACGTAAGAATTCACTTTATTGCCAAAATTTTGAGTCTTTCTCTAGTAATGTTAAAAGAGCTTATATATGACTTTCGTTAACATTTTGCTCATACAAGTAACCTTCTGAAAATAAATTCATTTCTTTTTCCCGTTGAATTATTTTTGAATGCTTGATAATTTTGTCACATAAGTTGTCTTAGTTCTTTCGTTTCATTTTATTCAGAAGGCAAACCCTGTAAAGCCATTAATGGAGCAGTTTCTCGCGTTTAGCTTTAAGGGGAGACGTTGATGAAACTTACCTAAAATGCCAATTTTCGATTTAAGTTTTTTTTTTGTTAATACAACTCATGGACATTACGTTCCAGAAGTTTCAATGTTGAAATCGCATCCGAAGTGCCTCAAAATTAATTGAAGGTGCGATGCGGCCTCGCTGCCACGTCCACGTTTTGAAGCAGCACTTCAATATCAACTCAATGGCCAACGATTCTGTGTATTACTTTCAACCAAATGTGTGCGGGATTCATCTAGAAATGAAATGAAAAGTGCAGTATGGGCTATATATTTCCACGTGTTGTCAACAGATGAACACCCTATTCATAATCTGTGCCACATTAGCTGGTATAAATATCTACAAGCTCAGAAGGATAACAACCCCTACATTCACAACGAGAGGCTTCCAAATTGGATCCTGGATCTTGTCAAGCCCACGTACGGGTTTCTGGCCGATCTTGCACTTCTCAAAAAGTGTGTTCATGGCAAAAACTAAAATCCAAATGAGTCTCTAAATTCACTCACATAGAAACGATGCCCTAAACTGTAACAACAGTTGTCAGAATTGCAAATTGTGATGCAGTTATTGTATTTAATGTAGGGAACATCGGGAGGATGAAGGTATTAGAAAGAATGTGTTTCAAGACAGGAAATTTTACTCAAGACATCCTGAGAAAAATAGATTTACAGCGCGTCTCTGCAGCTGAAAAGTCATTTGAAGATATGGTAAAGGAAAGAAGAGAGACAACAAGAAACCAGAAAAGAAGCCTTCAAGGGAAACACGACACAGAATACAAATGTGGTGCCTTCTGAAGAAGTGACACAAGGAAAAAAGTTAGGTTGAACTTTAAATTACGTTTCCTGAAAAGCTTGTTTTATGAGGTTTATGTACCTTCTCCTCATATTCTATAAATGCTAGAACTATGAAATTTTGTACACATATTTCTGTAAACCTAATAAACGTTGCCTCAAGAGCTAATTTTGAAATTCTGATTGCAGGCTGAGATATGCTTGGAATTTTGCATGAACTTGAAATTGTACTTTTGGAATTATAATTCTCCGGCCAGAGTGGCCGAGCGGTTCTAGGTGCTTCAGCCTGGAACCGCGCGACCGCTACGGTCGCAGGTTCGAATCCTTCCTCGGGCATGGATGTGTGTGATGTCCTTAGGTTACTTAGGTTTAAGTAGTTCTAAGTTCTAGGGGACTGATGACCTCAGAAGTGAAGTCCCATAGCGTCAGAGCCATTTTTTTTGGAATTATAATTAAAAAATTTTGAAAATTCTCCTATTAGACCTATTCCAAAAACCTCATGAGAGAAGCTTACAACATATAAAGAGATGAAACAGAGAAATTTTTGTAGAAATCTCTTAAATACTTTCTGAGAAAAAGGAACATACATTATTTTTTGAAAACTTCAAATTTCATCCAAAAAAGTTGAATATATATAACCAAAAGACTGTATATGTAAATGTGCTACTTTCATGTAAAGCGTGATACAAAATTTCATTGCCATGTCTCCAAAACTGTGGATTTGGTGCATTTTTTAAATAGTGTGTTTTTCATCAACGTATCCCCTTAAGTCAGAGATAGAAATTTCCTTCGCAAATTCTGTAATGCCTATGTGATGTTATGGTGGGATGTTTCTCAGTGCAGTTTTAAATGAGCTTCGTGAGCCGGCAGCATCTGCCGGAGTTTCTGCGGTTAAGAGCATGGCATCTGCAGCTAGCGATGGATTTCCAAGGTGCGCTAATAGCAGGCGGGGTCCATCCAGAGGCGAGAAAAGCAGTCCTGCACGAAGGGGCCCACTCGGCCTGCCGCACTGCTTCCCAGTACCGAACCATGGCGGCAGAGTTTCACGGCCACCCGACGAGCCGAGGCCTACGACCGAGCCCGTGTCCGCAGGAGGGGATGTCAACTGGCAGACACACCCATCCAAGCTCTGTGGGCTCTGTGCCACTCAACGGCGACTTACGTCATCGAACGGCTGCACCTCGTTCGGTGTCTCTGCTGCTGAGGGCGACACACAGAAGAGCCAGTTCGTGTCCGCTTTGCGCAGAGATACCATAGACGTTCGATGGCGGATTACAATTCAACGTCACTGACGACGCATGGAGGCGGCTCACCACGCGAACACGAGCTGCGTGATTTATGACGGAGGCGAGGGAAGCAGCGAGATCGCACCTTGCAACTGAGTATACACTTCATGAACTGCCAGCCGCGGTGGTCTTGCGGTTCAGGCGCTCAGTCCGGGACCGCGCGACTGCTACGGTCGCAGGTTCGAATCCTGCCTCGGAAATGGATGTGTGTGATGTTCTTAGGTTAGTTAGGTTTAAGTAGTTCTAAGTTCTAGGGGACTGATGACCACAGATGTTAAGTCCCATAGTGCTCAGAGCCATTTGAACTTCATGAACTGCCAAATTGACGCAGTCCTCTTGCTTCGGACTTCATAACAGCGCGACGAATGAGTGTGAAAACAGTACATAGGTATTGCTCATTTCTGTGCACCGTTAACAAAACCTGTGTGAAAATTTTCATCGAAAGTGATGATGACATGGACATAAAATTTAATAACTCATCAAACTAATTATATGTTTGACATGTTTGTCGATTTATCGACACGTTGGGTATGGCCGAAATACATCTTAAAATTTGATTATTATCAGATACCATTTTCTTTTTCTGTGATTATGCACCATTGTGTCAGAAACGTCCCACAAATATTTTCAACAAAATGCCAGAATGGAACAACATTTGAGTAATACATTACATTTCCAATGTAAACTTTTTTTTCATATTATTTTTTGGCGCTACTATCGTTTCTCGCGTATAATGTGTTGCCTATGTGAAGTATGGAACTTCAAATGGTTCAAATGTCTCTGAGCACAATGGGACATAATATCTGAGGTCATCAGTCCCCTAGAACTTAGAACTACTTAAACCTAACTAACCTAAAGACATCACACACATCCATGTGCGAAGCAGGATTCAAACCTGCCAACGTAGCAGTCGCACGGTTCCGGTCTGAAGCGTCTAGAACCGCTTGGTCACAGCGGCCGGCTAGTATATAACTGCATACAATGGTGCCATTAACTAATTTCATTCTTATTCATATTTTCATAATATTCACGATAAACTTTGAAGTTGTTGCGGTATTCTTTTTAAGCTATTGATCTGTTTATTCAATATGTACTTATAGAACTGATTTTTTATGCTTTTGCGTAGGTTAAATTTTTATTAGATATATACAGATTTGTTGAAATATGTATTCTATAAGAACTGCCATTTGTGTTGTAATATTAGTATTTGTTTCGATAGCTTAAATAAACTTACATACGATAATCTAACCATGCAGGTTCATAAAACCCATCTGCGTAAAAATTTCTTAGATTGTCGCTGAGCAGCGACCACCTGATATTTCAAAGAATACCATACGCGTCACGGCGCGGAATACAAATTGTTCATAAATTGTATCGATAGAGATATTTTGTGTTTCTTATTTTTGATAGCTGAAGAACTGTAATCCTCTTCCGTTAACACAGTCGTGATATTTTTTAAAGATGGCGGACGCGTATATGGCGTGATCCGCAATCACTATTTAATTGTTATAAAATATTACTATTGTTACGTGCTATGTAAGAATTTATGTGTGCATCTAAGATGAAACATCGAAGATGTTAAAGGACTTTATTTAAGGAAACAGCCAGAAAGATGGAAAATTGAAATTGTACGGAACCTATTGTTAGCAATACTGACTAAGGTAATTAAATAAGATATTGTGCTCTCAAATGCAGTAGTGCTTGCTTATTACTTTAAGTATTTCTATGCTATCCATCTCCTATTAATAGCAACAGAAATAACGGTGTTTTTATAGTTTTCATACAGCTACTAGACCGAATGCATGTCGGCAAACGTCGTAGTTAAGGCAGAGGGCGCATTGCTATTTACCTTGTTTGTGATTCAACTCTAACTTCTTTTAATGTGTGGTGTAGTATAGCAAAGAAAATTTCCAGCTCTGTCTGGTCCCTTAGGTTTCTCTGCTCTGTCTCATATCCGGTCGTGATCGAACATGATCACGACACAAATAAATTAAGTGCAATGCGAACTCTGTTCTTGATCTTGAGAACGCTACGCCTTCTGCAAACGATTTCAGGTGACATACAGTACGTAAGATCTTTGAAAAGTCTTTGCTCTTCCCGCCAAGAAGTGGTGCAAAACTCACAACAGATTTCTGAATCTTCACAAGAGAATAATAATCTAATCAAAATATAATTTAAAAAAAAAACATCGCACTTGGCGCCCGAACAGGGACTTGACTGAAATCACGAAAATCAGTCCTCTTGTGTTCGCTGCTAATATAGATGTATCAAACAATACATTTATTTTTGATGTGCACGCTACGCGCTTAAAAATTGTGGACGAAAGTTTCAAAGAGGAAAGACGAGTCGACGGTAGAAAACGCAGAAATTATCCAGGTGCTGACTTTCAAGACATCAAACGTAAGTTGCGAAAAAGTTTTCATATGCAGTTGTGACGCTTCAGTAGTACATTTGGCTTTCGAGCTACATTACCGTTCTTCCTTTTATTTCCATCTGCACATTTAAAAATCAGTTTAAAATTATTTTTTTAGTCAAAATTTAGTAGGATTTGCAACGTAGTGTCTAAATCCCATTGTTGAGTCTTGATTTCCATGTGTAAATATGGAATCGTGTTAAATGTCAAATGTGTGCTAATTCAGTTGTTTAGTGTGCCCGTCTTCGATCTTGTTTCTTCGCTTCAGTTCCCAGTCGTTTGTTAGGTGAGTGCAACTCCCATACTTGACAGACAGCATGTAATCTGACGTCACAAGCAAAGGACAGACGACCCACGCAGCAGACCGCGTGTAGCTGACGGAAAACTGTTGACAAACAGACACTGCGAGGTGGTGGAGTGTAAACGGAAATTAATCCCGACAGCAGGTGACAGTAACGATATGAAAAGCACCCAATGTTCGTTGCGCTCACGTGCGATTAGCATGCGAGTGGAGGCGGAGGCTAACGCCGGTGATGTGATTGACACAGACCAAACAATTCAAACGATTCCCGCGGGTAGCAACCCAACTGTAGATACTAATGCTATGCTCCTTCAAATCCAAAATTGGATGGCAAATAATGATAGGGAAAAGGAACAATTGCAGTTAGAAAAGGAACGAAAAGCAGGAGAGGGAGCTGAACGAGAGGAGGAAAACAAAAAAGAACTAATGCAAGCTTTTACCGATTTAAATAAACAATTTGATGCGGTAAATGAAAAATTTGAAGTGGTAAATGGAAAATTTGACACAGTAAAAACTGAAATAACTACCGACTTGAAAACTGATCAGAATACCCAGCTGGGCGAGGTCAAATAAGTGGGCAGATCGAAGCAGTAAAAACTGAGATCCGTAAAGAGGTTGAGGCTGATATCAAGCAGGTATCTAGTATATTTGATGCAGCACTAGGAGCTGCCAAGGGTGAAATTAATGCCATGATAGAAGCAAACCATAACGAAACTGTAGCATTAAGGGTAATCGTGATACCATGTCAAAGGAGGTCAGCGACGTGAAACTGGTTGTCACTAATATGGGAAAGGAGAGAGATGATTTGACGAAACAAGTAGAATCACTTGATATAGAGGAGCAGGTAAAAATTACGGTAAAGGCTCACACCGAAGCGTTATCCGACCACTGCACAGAGTGAATAAAAAGCAGAGACCATCTGATAGGAAAAGAGGCAAAGACAGAACTGAAGGAAGTAGTAAGGGAAGTTACTTATGATCTTTTGGCGGAACCAGGAAAATCGGGTTACATGAGCTAGGACAGATGACGCGAACTTTAGCACAAGACCTTCTTCAATGGAAGCAGCAGGTCATTGAAGAGGTGCAGACACTAAAGAACAAAGTGTAAAGTCCCTCACATCCGATGGGTAGGGAATGTAATCACTCCCCATACCCGAATGACAATAGGCAAATTCATTACAGCCCCTTCACTTGACCACACGTCATACCACAGTCCGACAGACACAGTGCATAACCACACTGAAGTGAACAGCCCACCAACACTCATAACCCAAATACAGGAAGAAAGTGTATTGAAACACAAAACATTTCCAACCTTTCATCCGCAAAAACGTGACATACACGCGATCGTATTATTACGAAACTTCTCTGGAGTATTTCCAAACAGTCGGGTAATATAACAGGAGATGCCGCCTTATGGGGAATAGAAATGACAGACAAGTGCAGGAGCTATAATGAATTCGATCGGATGTTTCTGAACAAATTTTGGAGTGATGGTGTTCAGCGGCGCTTAAGAAAAGAAGTATTCAGTGCCGAAGTGTTCAATTCGAAACACGGCAGTCTCAGAAGATATTTCGAAAAATATTTAGCAAAAATTAAATTCTGGGAGTCGCCAATTACAAATAAAGACGCAATCATGATTTTGAAAACTAAATTGCCCATCTCTGTAAGGGAGAAATTAGTTAATGTTTCCGAGGACGATACCGAAGCATTTCTTTCCATATTGGATTCATTGGATTTGATTCGCGAAGACGCGGTAGCAAATGTTGGTAGCGCTCCGAATGAAGTGAACAGGCGAAACAGTGGAGGTTACGCGGTCAACACTGGCAATGAGGGAAGAGAGCGCGGTAGCAACGCTTACTATCAACCGTCCGGTGACTACAAAAATCAACAGGTGTCGTACGGAAATGGACAGTTTCTATCGAAGGATAATAATAAACAACGGTACAGTCCAATGGATAGTACACAACGGCCACAGTACGGAAACTCAACACACAATTATCCACAGAATTAGTACGGAAGCAAACCACCACAGCAAGGAAATTATCAGAGCGGACCAGCCTTTAACAGGACGCGTGAGAGGAAATCACATAAATGGCATGAGACAAGAGGAGGACAAGAACATTTTGCTAATAATGACAACACAATACACTACATGGCCCAGAATACATTTCGACCTCCGACAAAAATTAATTTTTCAAGTCACTCAAATGATTATGCAGGAAATCCGAAGCCGAAACGGCAAAGGACTACACAAATCTATTATGCGCAGAGTGGATCGTACACGGGACAAGAAACTGGTCTACCATCCTTCGTGCCACAGTCACAACACCAACACGAAACGGAGAAGACATTAAGGGCGATATCCGATAGGGAGAACCACCACAATCAGGAAAACTGGAAACAGGATTTTTTTAGCCTCCACAAGAAGCTAACTCCAAAATCAGGCAGGTGTGGATTTCACTGACAACGTATGCAAACCTCCGTAAGAAAGCATTTGACAAAAAGGTAAATAAGGTTACTGAATATAGAGAAGGTGTGAGAATATTACTAAGGACTCATTTAAACCGTCGAAGCTGCGAAAGAAAAATCGTAAGTGGCAGCGCGTTTATGAAGGCCCATATGTTATTGTCAGGAAGCCGCACACAGGAAATTACTTGCTAGCCGACCCCGTGACAGGAAGGATCAAAGGTCTGTTCCACCATAGTGACTTAAGAAAATTCCACAATGGTAACACAAGAAATTTACCAGTATTAGTAGTACGAGGCAATTACAAAGCATCATCAGAGAAAAAGGTAAGTCATCGACGTCGAGAGATAACTCAAAAAATGACAAACCAGCAGTTAATACGTCTGGTGATCATCATACAGTACTGACTCTATGAGGAAAGCTTGTTCTGATCTGTTAATTGAATACAGGTAAAGGAAAATGTCAAAGAGAGTACTTTTTTTAGTACTAGTTTTAACTTAGCATGTAAATATATGATGCATGCTCGTGTGGTTATCAGCCCCCGAAATGTATAAATCAAAGAGGAAGGAGTGATCAATGCCCTTCTCTCAGGTCTTATAATGATTTTTTTTTTTTTTTGAGAAACTAAATTCTCTCGGAGGACAAGTTGTAGTCCTGTGTAAAATACAGGGTCATAACTTTTCGTGACTAGAATCAAAGAATAACAGAAGATATCGTAATAAGAACGACACATAACCTTTAAAAAAAGGAGTAAATTATAAAATACTAAAGAACATGTGTAAGATCCGATGCTTAGAATAAGTAATGTATGTGGAAAACTTCATTGGGAACAGAGTTTTAAAGTCTATGCCAGATAAGTTATGGCGACGCAAATTCTTCTTGTAAAAGACTACAGGGTCAAGTAACCAAGTAAATAATTGGTCAAACAAGCAGATGCATAGAGGCATGTAAATGAATCAATTATATTTCCTAAGTGAATGACACGCAAAAAGCAATTGCAGCACCATAAGCGCTCGCATATAAATGTTTCTTGTTTAGTATGATAATTTTTATAGTGTCCAGATTATTTAAATGTTGATTTTTTCGTTCCTTTATAAAATCTTATCCATATTACCGACCCTGATAATCCTTCAAACATCCTATTCCAAGGATGAGCCCGTAGAGGTTTACTTGTACTGTCTGGGCGAAGCAACTCATATGAAAAGCGTGTACGTTCGCGACGAGTTCAGTTAAATTTTGCTCACTGAAGCCAATTAAGAGTCAAGCCACTGGTTTGGCATGCAATTGAGTTTGTTGTCTTTGCAACAAGCGATTAGTCCGTCATTGCCGGTATATTTTTTAAGCGGATAGTATTCAGCATGTGAAAGGAGGCAGTTTCTCTGTCTGGAGGCTGTCCTCAATTTATATAACATAGTAAACACAAGTTAAAGGACACATAAATGAAAAGAGTAATAAAAAGGGGCGTGTTCTCAAAGAGGAAGTCAATTAGTTCGTCTTTGAAACAACTAAAAAATTTAATTAGAATTTGACAGTAAAGAATAAATGAGACTGGTAGCTACGTTTGTAAGAGGAGATTGAAAAATAGTCTTAAGTGGAAGACATAAATTTTAACTGGTAGGCAAGAGAGAGCCATAAAGAAAATGATCGACAGCAGTTCTGAACCGGACGTGACCATTAGATTAAGAAAATATAACTATGTAAATATTATTAGTCAAGGGATCTTGTTATCCTTCTGTGAAAGAGTTATTTTTGCAAAGAGAAAGTGAGATGAAGGACGACGTTTAGTTCACGAACGCCTATCAAAGTGAAAGTGAAAATTTGTGCGTCGAAAAGCGAGTCTGCGTCACGACTCTTTAAACCACACCTTGTGTGTATCAGTTTTATTTTTAACCTGTGCAACGGTCAGTGAATGAGTATCGTTCGCCATGCAGCCCTCGCAAGCCAGCAAAATAACTTATTTTCACTCACCTGTGAATCCTTTACGGACAGCTGACGAGTGGTACGGCGAGATGACTTCGTGCAGGCTTCCTCGGTGAAGCAACAGCAGCAATCCTCAAACAACGTGCTTTAAACGCAGCACGTTGTCGGCGGGCAACACAACACACACCCAATCTACGATTGCGCGCGCGACACTGACCGCTGTTGGTCTGTCAACATTGCCGCGCAGCGGCGTATGACGAAATAATGGATATTTGAAACTTAAATGACCGGGTCCGCGTGGCTCGCTCCGGCAATAATTAAGACTTCATACTTCTTTAAAGGACACTGTTCTATATGTACATAGCAAACATCATATTTTAGAGACTGAAAGAGAACGATTTGTATTAAGCAAATAATAATATGGTCAGGACTAGAATAAATTTCGGTCACGGTCAGAAGGAAGTTGATATTAGACTTAATCGCTGTCATAAACAAGAGCAGAAATTAGTGCGAAATGAAAGAAAGAAATGATCCTTACCCATCCTGAACCCATTGTAATTAAGCCGATAATTTTAAGTACTACTAATGCAGAGTGTTCTCTATTTATGTTCCATATTCCATTAGTTGACAGAGAATGGCAAATTCCATTCAGTGAAGTGGTAGAAAAGGGACTTCCATCGCGAGCGATTCTTCACAAACAATTCGACGGCACAGTTTGATCCACGAACCAATGTGCAATGTGTGTAAAATAAGAAAGAATATTACGATGAAATAAACACGAGCCTATCGAGCTTGTAGAGACATTGAAAATGTGGAAAGAATAATGAAAATGTCATGTCAGTTTCATAGTTTGCAGCATTTTTAAGATTACATAGTTACTTCCATGTATATGTATTTTTTTTTCTCTGCGACAATGCCTGTCATCTCCACTTTACTCTTTATAGTGAATAGTAATATTTTCCATGTTGTTGTAGATGTTAAGAAACCCTGTGACCAAAACACAGATGCAGATGAACTGCACAAAGACAATTTTTACTGATGATCTTAACAATGAATGTTTTCTCTAGTATGGTAACTTATGAAACGTCAAGTGTATAGTACTATATTACTACCCAATTTCAGCAATAGATTATTAAAAGCCACTAATGTTACGAGTGACATGAGGACGGAAGTAATACCTCCGGTATTCCTCCCCTCCTCATGGGAGGCAGTGAAATATTAGTATCTGTTTCGGTAGCTTAATAAACTTACATACGATAATCTAACCATGCAGGTTCATAAAACCCATCTGCGTAAAAATTTCTTAGATAGTCGCTGAGCAGCGACCACCTGATATTTCAAAAATGGCTCTGAGCACTATGGCACGCTACTTCTGAGAACGTTAGTCCCCTAGAACATAGAACTACTTAAACCTAACTAAAGACCGTAGCGGTCTTGCAGTTTCAGACTGCAGTGCTTAGAACCGGACGGTCACTAAGTCCGGCCATGACATTTCAAAGAATATCTTACGCGTCACGGCGCGGAATACAAATTGTTCATAAATTGTATCGAAGGAGACATTTCGTGTTTCTTATTTTTTGACAGCTGAAGAATTGCAATCCTCTTCTGTTAACACAGTCGTGATATTTCTTAAATGCGGCGGACGCGTATATGGCGTGGTCCGCAATCACTATTTAGTTGTTATAAAATATTACTATTGTTACGTGCTGTGTAAGAATTTATGTGTGCATCTAAGATGAAACATCGAAGATGTTCAAGGACTTTATTTAAGGAAACAGCGAGAAAGATGGAAAATTGAAATTGTACGGAACCTATGGCTCAAAAAATGGTTCAAATGGCTCTGAGCACTATGGGACTCAACTGCTGTGGTCATTAGTCCTCTAGAACTTAGAACTACTTAAACCTAACTAACCTAAGGACATCACACACATCCATGCCCGAGGCAGGATTCGCACCTGCGACCGTAGCAGTCGCACGGTTCCGGACTGCGCGCCTAGAACCGCGAGACCACCGCGACCGGCACGGAACCTATTGTTAGCAATACTGACTAACGTAATTAAATAAGTTATTGTGCTCTCAAATGCAGTAGTGCTTGCTTATTACTTTAAGTATTTCTATGCTATCCATCTCCTATTAATAGAAACAGAAATGACGGTGATTTTATAGTTTTCATACAGCTACCAGGTACCGAATGCCTGTCGGCAAACGTCGTAGTTAAGGCAGAGGGCGCATTGCTATTTGCCTTGTTGTGTGATTTAAATCCAACTTCTTTTAATGTGTGGTGTAGTATAGCAAAGAAAACTTCCAGCTCTGTCTGGTCCCTTAGGTTTCTCTGTTCGTAGTTGCTATGTCTCATATCCGGTCGTGATCGAACATGATCACGACACAAATAAATTAAGTGGCAATGCGAACTCTGTTCTTGATCTTGAGAACGCTACGCCTTCTGCAAACGGTTTCAAGTGACATATAAAATATGATATACAGTACTTAAGTTTTTTGAAAAGTCTTTGCTCTTCCCGCCAAGAACTGGTGCAAAACTCACAACAGATTTCTGAATCTTAACTAGAGAATAATAATCTAATCAAAATATAATAAAAAAACAACACTGTGTTCTATCTAAACTCAATTATTTAACTGTGACACTTTTATATAAACTTTTAACTCATGGTATTCTCAGGCTGTGCATATGAAATACTTGTATTTTGACTTAGCTCTTGTATTGAGCATGACGTGGTGGGCTCCATAAGACTCACATCCACCTTCTTTTCTTATTTTAAACTCGTGAACCGAACATGGTGACCAAATGAGGCCCATGTTTAAATCAGTATATTGCAGTGTCACAGAGAAGATTCAATTTACACATATACAGGATGGTCTATTGATCGTGACCGGGCCAAATATCTCACGAAATAAGTGTCAAACGAAATTAGACATAATGCAAACGAAAAAACTACAAAGAACGAAACTTGTCTAGCTTGAAGGGGGAAGCCAGATGGCGC
Organism: Schistocerca gregaria; assembly: GCF_023897955.1. Classification (NCBI taxonomy): domain Eukaryota; kingdom Metazoa; phylum Arthropoda; class Insecta; order Orthoptera; family Acrididae; genus Schistocerca; species Schistocerca gregaria. The sequence continues at coordinate 511,768,999 of NC_064921.1, read as the reverse complement.
TATGGTTAGCCCGCTAGATGGCGCTGCCATAGGTCAAACGGATATCAACTGCGTTTTTGTAAATAGGAACCCCCATTTTTATTAGATATTCGTGTAGTACGTAAAGAAATATTAATGTTTTAGTTGGACCACTTTTTTCGCTTTGTGATATTTGGCGCTGTAATAGTCACAAACATATGGCTCATAATTTTAGACGAACAGTTGGCAACAGCTAGGTTTTTTTAAATTAAAATACAGAACGTAGGTACGTTGGAACATTTTATTTCGGTTGTTCCAATGTGATACATGTACCTTTGTGAACTTATCATTTCTGAGGACGCATGCTGTTACAGCGTGATTACCTGTAAATACCACATTAATGCAATAAATGCTCAAAATGATGTCCGTCAACCTCAAAGCATTTGGCAATACATGTAACGACATTCCTCTCAACAGTGAGTAGTTCGCCTTCTGTAATGTTCGCACATCCATTGACAATGCGCTGACGCATGTTGTCAGGCGTTGTCGGGTGGATCACGATAGCAAATATGCTATTCAATACCGCTTCAACCGCACGCGAGCTATTGCCGGACATCCATCATGTTTGAAGAACATGCAGTGAAACATCTTGTAGTAACATCGGTAGAACATTACGTAGGAAATCAGCATACAGTGCACCATTTAGATTGCCATCGTTAAAATGGGGGCCATTTATCCTTCCTCCCATAATGCCACACCATACATTAATCCGCCAACGTCGCTGATGTTCCATTTGTTGCAGCCGTAGTGCATTTTCCGTTGCCCAATAGTGCATATTATACCGGTTTACCTTACGTCTGTTGGTGCATGACGCTTCGTCGCTAAATAGAACACGTGCAAAAAATCTTTCATCGTCCAGTAATTTCTCTTGTCCCCAGTGGCAGAACTGTACACGACGTTCAAAGTCGTCACCATGCAATTCCTGGTGCATAGAAATATGGTACGGGTGCAATCGATGTTGATGTAGCATTCTCAACACCGACGTTTTTGAGATTCCCGATTCTCGCGCAATTTGTCTGCTACTGATGTGCGGATTAGCCGCGACAGAAGCTAAAACACCTACTTGGGCATAATCATTTGTTGCAAGTCGTGGTTGACGTTTGACATGTGGCTGAACACTTCCTGTTTCCATAAATAACGTAACTATCCGGCGAACGGTCCGGACACTTGGATGATGTCCAGGATACCGAGCAGCATACATAGTACACGCCCGTTGGGCATTTTGATCACAATAGCCATACTTCAACACGATATCGACCTTTTCCGCAATTGGTAAACGGCCCATTTTAACATGGGTAATGTATCACGAAGCAAATACCGTCCGCACTGGCGGAATGTTACGTGATACCACGTACTTAAACGTTTGTGGCTATTACAGCGCCATCTATCACAAAGCGAAAGAAGTGGTCCAACTAAAACATTCATATTTCTTTACGTACTACACGAATATGTAATAAAAAACGGGGGTTCCTATTTTAAAAAAACGCAGTTGTTATCCGTTTGACTTATGGCAGCCCCTTCAAGGTAGACGAGTTTCGTTCTATGCAGATATTTGGCCCGATCACTGTCAATGGACCAGCCCGCATACTTTAGCTTTAGATTACTGGTTATGTTACTTAACGTTTGTTTCCTCTTTTGCCAGTTTATTCATAACTTGAGAACTTTTTGGGCTGTTATTTCGTGCTTTGTTTTTTTTTCTTTCTTTCTTTTTCACGTTTTCTTGACAGGGTGCTTGATAATACCCTAGCGCGGCAACAACATTTTCTGCACAGTCTTTTTAACGTGACATTTGGGCTATGAAACATCTCTGTTGGGTTCATTTCATACTATTTAACTTTCATTTCTCGCTGTCACGATCAGTTATGTCTAATTTAGATTTGTACTTCGTGTTTGTTCCCATTCAGTGGTACATATTACATCAAAGTATCAGTTTTTCTAGTGAGCATCTAATCCTATGTACATTACCTTCATTTTGTACTCCCAAATTTCCTTTTTCTCTTTACTATCTGTATGAATGAATGAGTGAGTGTGTATGCTGAATTTGTCTTATACAGGGTGATTCACGAAGATATGCAAATATTTTAATAGAGAAAAAAGTTCATATAAACAGAGGTTCTCAAAAGTTTAGTTGCGGCTAATAAAAGATTTTGCCTGAAATTTAGCAACTTCGCTAATAAGAAACACTAGTTCCGAGCAGTTTGTTGTTATTTATCTGCTGACTCTAATGAAACAAGTCCCAGGCGTGTATCTGCAGTAGTTTTCAAGAACATCCAGAGAAGAAAATAAGTAATTTCGTAAAATTTATAATTTATTAACTACTTGACCCTATTTGTTTTTTAAATTGCAGACAATTGCATAAAGTTTTCAACAGAAGTTGTACAGAATTTAATTTTGGAATAATAATAGTAATAACGTTAACTGAAACTATATGAATGTGTCAGATAAGCTGCTTGTATTAATACCATAGCACACGTGAATTCATGTTAAACCGGAAAAAAATAAAGCTCAGTTTTAAGGGAGTTGTACAATGCACATACAGTTTCACAATATATTCACAATACTTGTTCAAAAATGTCTCTACCGAGTTCAATGCATTTAGCCGCACGTGTATGAACAGGTTTTGTTGCTCATTTTGTATAATAATCTTTGCTTCTCTGGATGTTCTTCAAAAAACTGAACGCCAGGAAAACACTGAAGTAATAACAACTTCTATCTGAGCCACGGGTAAGAACAGGAACAACTTGTGAATATAGTGTAGTAGTGCAGTACATGAGTAATGTTTGCTGACTTAAAGTTAGCGTCAAGGCTGATGATGTAATCAGTCGGCTGGGAGCTTGTGTGAGGAAACGGCGGTTTCGTGCACAGTCAGCATCGCAGAGGATCTGGTCATTCACTGAACGCCTGTAGCGCCAGCTTAAGCGACGAGTAGATAAGGCAGTACTAGTCGAACCTGTGTTCCATATTAGCAACCAACAGTCTAGTTCACCCGTCACCACATCTGTGCCTTAATCTGTAAACACGGAAGCCTTATAAGATCGCTTCGTTGTCCGTCTCTGTGTCTGTTGTGAATTCTTTTTCTCAGTAACTGGTAGACGTATCAAGTTCAAATTTATGTCACATATTAAAGGCTATACTCCATCGGCGGTGTTAAAACTTTAAGCTTCGAATCAAAACATATGATCATTTGTGTCACATATTTTGATACTCGAAAACTCACTCATTAAAACCTAAAGGACGCTTCCCTTTGACCTGGAATCATGAAATTTGACAAAAAGCAATGTTTCGCAGCACAACTAAAGTAAAAAAATTTGAAACTTGTTAATCTGTAACTATACGATACAAAAAATATGCCTTGCCATTTGAATACACATACTAAATAAATTAAAAAAATGTGGAGCTGATCCCCCATGGTATACGAAACAGGTCAGAATGCTACTGCAGAAAAAACGAAAAAGGCATTCCAAATTTAAACTAACGCAAAGTCCCCAAGATAAGTGATCTTTTACAGAAGTTCGAAATTTAGGTTAGCTTAGGTTCGCAGGAGAGCTTCTGTAAAGTTTGGAAGGTAGGAGACGAGGTACTGGCAGAAGTACAGCTGTCAGGACGGGACGTGAGTCATGTTTGGGTAGCTCAGTTGGTAGATCACTTGCCCGCGAAAGGCAAAGGTCCTGAGTTCGAGTCTCAGTCCGGCACACAGATTTAATCTGCCAGAAAGTTTCATATCAGCGCACACTCCGCTGCAGAGTGAAAATCTCATTCTATAATTAAATTCCGTTATCAGTTATATGACTGGATTCGTGATTTCCGGTCACAGAGGTACTAACTGAGGGAAAGTCATCGAGTAAAACAGAAATGATTTTTGGTGTTCCCCAAGGTAGTGTTACAAGGCCCTCTGCTGTACTTTATCTATATAAACGATTTAGAGACAATCTGATTAGCCATCGTAGGTTGTTTGCAGGTGATCCTGTAGTTTATCGTCTACAAGACTCATCACGAGATCAAAACCAATTACAAAACGATTTATATGTGATGTGAAACTCATCAATTGATCATAAATAATGAAAAGTGTGAAGACATCAGCATTAATTCTAAAAGGAATCCATTTAATTTCGATTACACTATGTATTGTTGTGGTCTTCAGTCCTGAGACTGGTTTGATGCAGCTCTCCATGCTACTCTATCCTGTGCAAGCTTCTTCATCTCCCAGTACTTATAACAACCTACATCCTTCTGAATCTGCTTAGTGTATTCATCTCTTGGCCTCCCTCTACGATTTTTACCCTCCACGCTGCCCGCCAATGCTAAATTTGTCATCCCTTGATGCCTCATAACATGTCCTACCAACCGGTTCCTTCTTCTTGTCAAGTTGTGTCACAAATTCCTCTTCTCCTCAAATCTATTCAATACCTCCTCATTAGTTAAATGATCTACTCATCTAATCTTCAGCATTCTTCTGTAGCACCACATTTCGAAAGTTTCTATTCTCTTCTTGTCCAAACTATTTATCGTCCATGTTTCACTTCCATACATGGCTATACTCCATACAAATACTTTCAGAAACGACTTCCGGACACTTAAATCTATACTCGATGTTAACAAATTTCTCTTCTTCAGAAACGCTTTCCTTTCCATTGCCAGTCTTCATTTTATATCCTCTCTACTTCGACCATCAACAGTTATTTTACTTCCTAAATAGCAAAACTCCTTTACTACTTTAAGTGCCTCCTTTCCTAATCTAATTCATTCAGCATCACCCAACTTAATTCGACTACATTCCATTATCCTCGTTTTGCTTATGTTGATGTTAATCTTATATCCTCCTTTCAAGACACTGTCCATTCCGTTCAACTGCTTTTCCAAGTCCTTTGCTGTCTCTGACAGAATTACAATCTCATCGGCGAACCTCAAAGTTTTTATTTCTTCTCCATGGATTTTAATACCTACTCCGAAATTTTCTTTTGTTTCCTTTACTGCTTGCTCAGTATACAGATTGAATAACATCGGGGAGAGGCTACAACCATGTCTCACTCCCTTTTGAAAGAGAGTGTTCCAGTCAACATTGTCAAAAGCTTTCTCTAAGTCTACAAGTGATAGAAGCGTAGGTTTGCCTTTCCTTAGTCTATTTTCTAAGATAAGTCGTAGGGTCAGTATTGCCTCACGTGTTCCAACATTTCTACAGAATCTTTGGGATTGGAATGATTAGATTCTTCTTGAAGTCTGAGGGTATTTCGCCTGTCTCATACATCTTGCTCACCAGATGGTACAGTTTTGTCAGGACTGGCTCTCCCAAGGCCATCAGTAGTTCTAATGGAATGTTGTCTACCATCAGGGTCTTGTTTCGACTCAGGTCTTTCAGTGATCTGTCAAACTCTTCACGGAGTATCGTATCTCCCATTTCATCTTCATCTACATCCTCTTCCATTTCCATAATATTGTCCGCAAGTACATCACCCTTGTATTGACCCTCTATATACTCCTTCCACCTTTCTGCTTTCCTTCTTCGCTTAGAACTGGGTTTCCATCTGAGCTCTTGATATTCATGCAAGTGGCACTCTTTTCTCCAAAGGTCTCTTTAATTTTCCTGTAGGCAGTATCTATCTTTCCCCTAGTGAGATAAGCCTCTACATCCTTTCATTTGTCCTCTAGCCATCCCTGCTTAGCCATTTTGCACTTCCTGTCAAACTCATTTTTGAGACGTTTGTATTCCTTTTTGCCTGCTTCATTTACTGAGTTTTTATATTTTCTCCTTTCATCAATTAAATTCAATATTTCTTCTGTTACCCAAGGATTTCTATTAGCCCTCGTCGTTTTACCTCCTTGATCCTCTGCTGTCTTCACTACTTCATCCCTCAGAGCTATCTATTCTTCTTCTACTGTATTTCTTTTCTCCATTCCTGTCAATTGTTCCCGTTTGCTCTCTCTGAAACTCTGTACAACCTCTAGTTCTTTCAGTTTATCCAGGTCCCATCTCCTTAAATTCCCACCTTTTTGCAGTTTATTCAGTTTTAATCTACAGTTCATAATCAATAGATTGTGCTCAGAGTCCACATCTGCCCCTGGAAATGTCTTACAATTTAAAACGTGCTTGCTAAATTTATGTCTTACCATTATATAATCTATCTGATGCCTTCTAGTGTCTACAGGATTCTTGCATGTATACAAACTTCTTTTATGATTCTTGAACCAAGTGTATCTATGATTAAATTATGCTCTGTGCAGAATTCTACCAGATGGCTTCCTCTTTCATTTCTTACCCCCAATCCATATTCACCAACTATGTTTCTTTCTCTCCCTTTTACTACTCTCGAATTCCCGTCGCCCATGGCTATTAAATTTTCGTCTCCCTTCACTACCTGAATAATTTCTTTTATCTCATCATACACTTCATCAATTTCTTCGTCATCTGTAGAGCTAGTAGGCATATAAACTTGTACTACTGTAGTAGGTATGCGCTTCATGTGTATCTTGGCCACAATAATGCATTCACTATGCTGTTTGTAGTAGCATACCTGCACTCCTTTTTTTAAATTCATTATTAAACCTAGTCCTGCATTACCTGTATTTGATTTTGTATTTATAACCCTGTATTCACCTGACCAGAAGTCTTGTTCTTCCTGCCACCAAACTTCACTAATTCCCACTAGACGTAAGTTTAACCTATCCATTTCCCTTCTTAAATTTTCTAACCTACCTGTCCGAGTAAGGGATCTGATATTCCACGCTCTGATCCATAGAACGCCAATTTTCTTTCTCCTGATAACTACCTCCTCTTGAGTAGTCCCCACCCAGAGATCCAAATGTGGGACTAATTTACCTCCGGAATATTTCATCCAAGAGGAAGCCATCATCATTTGATCATACAGTAAAGCTGCATGCCATCGGGAAAAATTACGGCTGTAGTTTCCTCTTGCTTTCAGCCATTCACAGTACCAGCACATCAAGGCCGTTTTGGTTAATGTTACAAGGTCAGATCAGTGAATCATCCAGACTGTTGTCCCTGCAACTACTGAAAAGGCTGCTGCCCCTATTCAGCAACTGCGCATTTGATTGGCCTTTCAACAGATACCCCTCCATTGTGGTTGCACCTACGGTACGGCCATCTGTATCGCTGAGGCATGCAAGCCTCCCCACCAACAGCAAGGTCCATGGTTCATGGGGGGGGGGGGGGGGTATGGGGTGATCACACTATAAACCAATCAAATCTAAAGGCTGTATATTCAACTAAATACCTAGGAATTACGATTAAGAACAATTTAAATTGGAAAGAAGACATTGCAAATGTCATCAACTGTATCACACATGAAGAAGATTCGATTATAAGCTACTACATTGGCATAATGTTGGTAATCAGGAGTAGTAGAGGAAAAACAGTTCTAAACCATTTTGTTTGTGTGGGCTGCATACGTTCAGGGGCAAAAATCGCTAATTGATTTATCACCCTATTTATTACCCCTGGGGATAATTTGTCCTTTTGAGAAACCCCCAACCCTCCCTCTCCTCTGCCACCCCTCCAGGAAATCCTCAGTGCTCCCTCCCAACCCCCCAACAATACAAACACAATGTTGGTATCAAATTAATAGATTAATTAATTAAATTGACCATTTAATTACTCCAACTCTGTGAAATCCCCAGCCATCCCCTGACTTCCCCCACTTCCCCTCTCTCCAAATCTAGAAACTGCTGGGAAAAAGCCTCAGACTGTGCTGGAAAGGAAGCATCTCACTGTGCTCACATTGATGTGCAGGGATTGACTGAGCTAGTGCACAATGCCACCACGAGAGGACATCCCACACCCCCATTCATGCCCCAAACCTCCCACAAAAAATTTATAGGAAAAATCGCTCAGTCTGTGCTGAACTGGTGGAATGGAATCATTCCATGACAAGGAATTCAAATACATTCCAGAGAGTGTAATAATATATTGCTTACAAGCGCTTCAGTTTGGAACTGCGTGACCGCTATGGTCGCAGGTTCGAATCCTGCCTTGGGCATGGATTTGTGTGATGTCCTTAGGTTAGTTAGGTTTAAGTAGTTCTAAGTTCTAGGGGACTGATGACTTCAGTAGTTAAGTCCCATAGTGCTCAGAGCCAATATATTGCTTATTTATAAAATTCAGTTCGCATACCAATTCAAAATGATTGGATCTCTTTATTTGTTGCGATCATCTCATCAATTTCTGCTGTTTATTTAATTTTGAAAGATGTGGAGTTTGTATAATACATTGAAAAGAAGTAATTAAACTTATGTCAACATGAAACACTCACAGTGTGTAATTACACTTTTTGCAGATCATGCTAAGCACATCTGGTAAAAAACCTCCCAATCGCTTCTTCATGCATGCTGCACCACAGCAGACATGCTTTACCATCAGCAGCCCTTTGGGTCCTAAGTGGTGGACTGAGGGGGAGCCAGTCACATGTGGAGTAATCTCGATTCCCTTTGAAATTTAATACTAGACTCACTTCCTGGTTTGTTCTCATACACAGACATTCCACATTCGGTGGATGCAGCTGCTTTATGTGCTCGTCCTGCAGTGTGGATACTGACTGAGACTATACGCAACCCACACAAAAGAAGTGGGGTAGAACTCTCTTTGCACCATTACTATTAGGACCTTGTTTCGCTACCGATCTTCTCCTTGGCAGCCATATACTTACACTGCAAATTTTTCTGTTGCTGAGATTCGAAACGGTCGCCTTGATGTCGAGCGCCATCGCACTGGCGTGCTTAAGGAGACACCTGAGGTGTCTTGGATCCAGTTGATCAAGCTTTATTCTCACAATCGAGATTTGATCCATTTAACTCTTCGTTTGCGTCGTCTAGTCTCCACTGTGGAGCGGCCTCAATGACAGAGGACGGTCTTTTTCCTTGGTCGTTTCATTCCTTCATTTATTCTGCTCAGTCAGTTGCAGGTCTTGCACTTCTTTTTATGTTTATCGTCTTTATTATAGTCTTATGCAGAAATCATTCATCATAAAACATCAAATTTGCTTTCCTTACTTACATTCACAATCGTGCAGTGAACTTGAATTCTGAAACGAAGATTAATTATGAGGAGACACTTACCTCAGATATAACGCAAGAAAATACGAATAAAGCCTTAACCACTTAAAAAAGAAAGTTCTCGAAACGTGACACTCTTATCTGGATGCACAGCATGTAATATACAGCTTATGACATAAAGCATTCTCGCCGAAAAGCAGCGTTTTCGGCTCTTCTCCTTCAGATCTGTAATCACCTCTCCACCTTAACCTTTTACCGCCTCTCCGGCATAAAACGTAAAACACCTTTTACAAATCTATCTACTGCTTAAATTTTGAATATATATCATCAACAATAGCCACCGAAGACTTCCGATATACCAAGTCACCCTCATTCTGCCAACGGCTTGTCAGAGGACGCGCAGGAGGAGACGGAGGTTCAGAGTACTCTCTTGTCCTTGGGATTGCTCCTAAGAGGCACAAGAAACAGCGATGATCAACGGCATGAGGATGCAGAAAGCAGTGGAAACTATTTCATTAAAGATACATTATGCGTATTCGCAGGAGATGTGGCCTGTAATTGAATAAGTGTGGCAAAAGATTCCGAATTAGTCCCCAATCGGATCTCCGGGAGGGGACTACAAAGGGGGATACGGGGAGGGGGGGGGGGGATGGTGACCATGAGAAAAAGAGATGAAGTAACCAACGACGGGAGAAAATTCTATGAGTCGTAGCATGGGTCGGCAGACGTTTAAATGTAGTAGGAAAGCTAGAAAATCTGAAAAGGTAAAATCAGTCCAAAAAACTGGTTCAAATGGCTCTGAGCACTATGGGACTTAAGATCTATGGTCATCAGTCCTCAGTCTAGATCTATGGGGGTCAGTGAAGTCAAATGGGAAGAAGATAAGGATTTCTGGTGAGACATATAAAGAGTAATATCAGTAGCAGCAGAAAATCTATAACGAGAGTAGGATTGGTTATGTTAAATGAAACAACAAGTTCACTGTTACCAGTCACCGTTTTTATTTACTTCCACGACGCGTTTTGAAGGTTTAAACCTCCATCATCGGGTGGATTTACATAAGTAAGTATTACATTTGTGTGTGTGTTGTGTTACGATTTTTGGAGGAACTTGTGACACTGCCTAGTGGAGATTGGTTATGAATAAGAAAGTAGGGCAGAGATTGAGCTACTGTGAACAGTTCAGTTCTCTCGGCAGATTCGACGGCAAACCATCGTCGACAACGATAGTGCAGATATACATACCAACGTCGTAAGTGGAAGATGATGAGATAGTGCAACTATGTGAGGATACTGACCGGGTAATTCAGTACGCAAAGGGGGGACGAAAACATTATAGTCATGAAAGATCGGAACGCGGTCATAGGGGAAGGAATAAAAAAAAATAAGTGGCCGAGCGGTTCTGAGCGCTCCAGTCCGGAACTGCGATGCTGCTACGGTCGCAGGTTCGAATCCTGCCTCGAGCATGAATGTGTGTGATGTCCTTAGGTTAGTTAGCTTTAAGTAGTTATAAGTCTAGGGGACTGATGACCTCAGATGGCTAACTGCCATAGTGCTTAGAGCCACGTTTTTTGGAAGGCTAGCACAAAAAAATTAATAACGTGGTTGCTAAACAAAATGCTAAAATCAATTATGTAATTAGGTGTATCAAAAGAGAAGCAGAGAATTCAGCGTGCGCGTTAATGTAGGCAGAGCTTAGTATGGAAGGAAAACGAAAAAAAGAACAGTCACCATGAAACGGGATGCAAGGTTGGAAAAAAGAGTAAAAAGGAACTAGGAGGATGATGAGATGCTTGAAAGCTGTTTCCTGCCTACAAAAATTTGACTAATCTATCAGAAGACATATATATATTTTGTAGGTATATACGTAGAAAAATTTGCCATTTAGCGAGTCCAAAAAGAGTTGGATGAAGTGTGTGACATCTCATTATTTTTAAACACATGGGCTCAATTCTATGACCGGCCATGAAGAATTTGATTTCCCGTGGTTTCTCAGTCATTCCAGGCAAATGCTGGGATGGCTCCCTAAAGGAGGCCATCCTATAGCCACAAATCCGAGCGAAAGCTATATCTCTGACGATAATAACAGCCGACGCGACGTAAAACACCAAACGCCAAATTTATTTTCGCTACGTTGTTAGACGACGAATGAAGTGGGCTAAAATTAAACATGTCAGTGCAATGTAAACTTTGTTCCTGTGAGTGAACTTGCCATTCACTTTATAAAGCTTCTAAGTCACATACACATCGTAAAGATAAGGCTCATGAGCTATTTAAATATTACTGAATATCTTGGCGGTATTTGCTGTGATCACTTTGGAATTTGTACAGCACTGTACAAAGAATTCCCTATTTGGTTACCTGTACATACAGTATTTTATTCTGGTTCAAACTGATATTTACGTTGTGGAGTAGCTACGTTGTTTAGTAACCGGTGCAAACTTTTAATCTGTCACTCCCCCCCCCCCCCCCCCCCCCCCACGTTTGTGTGTAGGAGTTTCTTCATATGCATGAGTAAATAGTCAAGTATAAAATTAACTATTTTGCAAACCATTTTTTATGGATGAAGATGAAGTAAAATGGATTTAAAAGAAACACCTACAGTGGAACTGGTTATTGAGAAAGCAGAACTAGTAACCGAAGATCTGCTTAGTGACAGATGACTAGCACGTAGCTTAGAATTTCCTTCCTTTTCGATTGCATATTTTGAAAGGGTGTCACCAATATCGATGACTTTAGTTAGCCCATTTTTTATTGACTAAGTGCTGAATTGAAATGTAGTGTGAGGAGGGCTATGCGAGAGGCTTTCAATGAATTCGAAACTAAAGTTCTATGTACTGACTTGGCAGAAAATCCTAAGAAATTTTGGTCCTATGTCAAAGCGGTAGGTGGATCAAAAGAAAATGTCCAGACACTCTGTGACCAAAATGGTACTGAAACAGAGGATGACAGACTAAAGGCCGAAATACTAAATGTCTTCTTCCAAAGCTGTTTCACAGAGGAAGACTGCACTGTGCTTCCTTCTCTAGATTGTCGCACAGTTGACAAAATGGTAGATATCGAAATAGACGACAGAGGGATAGAGAAACAATTAAAATCGCTCAAAAGAGGAAAGGCCGCTGGTCCTGATGGGATACCAGTTCGATTTTACACAGAGTACGCGAAGGAACTTGCCCCCCTTTCTTGCAGCGGTGTACCGTAGGTCTCTAGAAGAGCGAAGCGTTCCAAAGGATTGGAAAAGGGCACAGGTCATCCCCGTTTTCAAGAAGGGACGTCGAACAGATGTGCAGAACTATAGACCTATATCTCTAACGTCGATCAGTTGTAGAATTTTGGAACACGTATTATGTTCGAGTATAATGTCTTTTCTGGAGACTAGAAATCTACTCTGTAGGAATCAGCATGGGTTTCGAAAAAGACGGTCGTGTGAAACCCAGCTCGCGCTATTCGTCCACGAGACTCAGAGGGCCTTAGACACGGGTTCACAGGTAGATGCCGTGTTTCTTGACTTCCGCAAGGCATTTGACACAGTTCCCCACAGTCGTTTAATGAACAAAGTAAGAGCATACGGACTATCAGATCAATTGTGTGATTAGATTGAGGAGTTCCTAGATAACAGAACGCAGCATGTCATTCTCAATGGAGAGAAGTCTTCCGAAGTAAGAGTGATTTCAGGTGTGCCGCAGTGGAGTGTCATAGGACCGTTGCTATTCACAATATACATAAATGACCTGGTGGATGACATCGGAAGTTCACTGAGGCATTTTGCAGATGATGTTGTGGTGTATCGAGAGGTTGCAACAATGGAAAATTGTACTGAAATGCAGGAGGATCTGCAGCGAATTGACGCATGGTGCACGGAATGGCAATTGAATCTCAATGTAGACAAGTGTAATGTGATGCGAATACATAGAAAGATAGGTCCCTTATCATTTAGCTAGAAAATAGAAGGTCAGCAACTGGAAGCAGTTAATTCCATAAATTATCTGGGATTACGCATTAGGAGTGATTTGAAACGGAATGATCATATAAAGTTGATCGTCGGTAAAGCAGATGCCAGACTGAGATTCATTGGAAGAATGCTAAGGAAATGCAATCCGACAGCAAAGGAAGTAGGTTACAGTACGCTTGTTCGCCCACTGCTTGAATACTGCTCAGCAGTGTGGGATCCGCACCAGGTAGGGTTGATAGAAGAGATAGAGAAGATCCAACGGAGAGCAGCGCGCTTCGTTACAGGATCATTTAGTAATTGCGAAAGCGTTACGGAGATGATAGATAAACTCCAGTGGAAGACTCTGCAGGAGAGACGCTCAGTAGCTCGGTACGGGCTTTTGTTAAAGTTCCGAGAACATACCTTCACCGAAGAGTTAAGCAGTATATTGCTCCCTCCTACGTATATCTCGCGAAGCGACCATGAGGATAAAATTAGAGAGATTAGAGCCTACACAGAAGCATACCGACAATCCTTCTTTCCACGAACAATACGAGACTGGAATATAAGGGAGAACCGATAGAGGTACTCAGGGTACCCTCCGCCACACACCGTCAGGTGGCTTGCGGAGTATGGATGTAGATGTGGATGTAGAATTAGACAGCCGTGCTTGACTCGCAGTGTACCCAAGTTAATTCTTAATTAATCTGACTTTTGAAACAAATAATTCTCTTACATAATACTATCGAAACGCAAAGGTAAGAAAAATCGTAGCGCCAAAATGAGCTTCTGAGCAGTTTAGAAAAAATCTTCTTAGTTGTGAAATCTGTGCAAGATATCGTCTTCAGGAATTTAATGATAATTGTCAAATGACTTTTGTGTAATCATGGGAACTTTCGTTTCTGAAGTATTATTCAAATGACTAGTACATGAAACAGCATCTGATATACGTTCCACGGTTTTGCAACCTGCATAGATTTCTTGTAGAAAGCTGTCAATGTACTCATAACATTGACCTTCTCTGTTGGCAGCTTTCTATATAGTATGGCTTGAAAAAGTGAGCCCGGAAAGCTATAGGTAGCGTCCCTCAGCTCTTCTACCTGCCGGGGAAGGGAATTAGTGGAATCTTCCTCAACCCTTTCTGGGCGCAAGAAAAACATGGAAATGAGCGTATGCCATTGTTGGCCGGGAGGCCCCATCCAGAGAAGTTCGACCGCCGAGTACAAGTCTTATTTCAGTCAACGCCGCACAAGGGCGGCTTGTGTGCCGGTGATGAGGATGAAATGATGATGAGGACAACACAAAACCCAGTCCGCGAGCGAAGAAAAATCTCCAACCCGGTCGGGAATCGACCCTGGGCCCACTTGCACGGGAGGCATGCGCGTTACCAGCCAGCTAAGTAGGCGGACTTCCGGACGCAAATATGAATGGAGGCAATTTTCAGTACACCATCCGGTGTACAATACGGCGATCCTCCTTTGTGGCGGTCAGCTGAGTTCGACTGCAGCCTTGACGACGAGTATGCCTGTCCTCATGTTAGCTTGCAGTCCAACACCGGGCCACTGTCACTCCTGAATACTCCACAACTCTCCAAATTGGACGACTCCACCGGCGGCGAAGTGAAGTCCCAAAACAGGGCCCGTTTCAAAGTCTGGCATGTGACTATAAAGCTTGTAACAGTGATCACTCATCGTAAGATGTTGTTCACGCTCCTGTGCACCATACCAAGCCTGGTATCAACACTAATCACGAACAACGCTAATACGCTGTTACGTGGCTATAATTTCGCATCTTACAAGCACTAATCCTCATACTTTGCAGTAAACTACAACGACAATTAGATATCATTTGATAGATTGTACTTCATATACATTAATACACTCCTGGAAATTGAAATAAGAACACCGTGAATTCATTGTCCCAGGAGGGGAAACTTTATTGACACATTCCTGGGGTCAGATACATCACATGATCACACTGACAGAACCACAGGCACATAGACACAGGCAACAGAGCATGCACAATGTCGGCACTAGTACAGTGTATATCCACCTTTCGCAGCAATGCAGGCTGCTATTCTCCCATGGAGACGATCGTAGAGATGCTGGATGTAGTCCTGTGGAACGGCTTGCCATGCCATTTCCACCTGGCGCCTCAGTTGGACCAGCGTTCGTGCTGGACGTGCAGACCGCGTGAGACGACGCTTCATCCAGTCCCAAGCATGCTCAATGGGGGACAGATCCGGAGATCTTGCTGGCCAGGGTAGTTGACT
The DNA here is from genome assembly GCF_023897955.1 of Schistocerca gregaria. Taxonomy (NCBI): domain Eukaryota; kingdom Metazoa; phylum Arthropoda; class Insecta; order Orthoptera; family Acrididae; genus Schistocerca; species Schistocerca gregaria. The sequence goes on along the minus strand of NC_064921.1, from coordinate 511,753,776 downwards.
TACACCTTCTAGAGCACGTTGGGTGGCACGGGATACATGCAGACGTGCATTGTCCTGTTGGAACAGCAAGTTCCCTTGCCGGTCTAGGAATGGTAGAACGATGGGTTCGATGACGGTTTGGATGTACCGTGCACTATTCAGTGTCCCCTCGACGATCACCAGAGGTGTACGGCCAGTGTAGGAGATCGCTCCCCACACCATGATGCCGGGTGTTGGCCCTGTGTGCCTCGGTCGTATGCAGTCCTGATTGTGGCGCTCACCTGTACGGCGCCAAACACGCATACGACCATCATTGGCACCAAGGCAGAAGCGACTCTCATCGCTGAAGACGACACGTCTCCATTCGTCCCTCCATTCACGCTTGTCGCGACACCACTGGAGGCGGGCTGCACGATGTTGGGGCGTGAGCGGAAGACGGCCTAACGGTGTGCGGGACCGTAGCCCAGCTTCATGGAGACGGTTGCGAATGGTCCTCGCCGATACCCCAGGAGCAACAGTGTCCCTAATTTGCTGGGAAGTGGCGGTGCGGTCCCCTACGGCACTGCGTAGGATCCTACGGTCTTGGCGTGCATCCGTGCGTCGCTGTGGTCCGGTCCCAGGTCGACGGGCACGTCCACCTTCCGCCGACCACTGGCGACAACATCGATGTACTGTGGAGACCTCACGCCCCACGTGCTGAGCAATACGGCGGTACGTCCACCCGGCCTCCCGCATGCCCACTATACGCCCTCGCTTAAAGTCCGTCAACTGCACATACGGTTCACGTCCACGCTGTCGCGGCATGCTACCAGTGTTAAAGACTGCGATGGAGCTCCGTATGCCACGGCAAACTGGCTGACACTGACGGCGGCGGTGCACAAATGCTGCGCAGCTAGCGCCATTCGACGGCCAACACCGCGGTTCCTGGTGTGTCCGCTGTGCCGTGCGTGTGATCATTTCTTGTACAGCCCTCTCGCAGTATCCGGAGCAAGTATGGTGGGTCTGACACACCGGTGTCAATGTGTTCTTTTTTCCATTTCCAGGAGTGTATTTAAAGGAGACTGACATTGTCATGTACGCGTTGTAAATAATTGTTAACGCTTATTGCATGAAAGGTGACGGAGTGCCTTTAATATAAAAACCGGCGTAATGAATGATTTCCTATACTAGCAGAGGTTGGAACGCCAGTGGCAATGAAATGGCAGGTGGAACGCAAGCCCTGGTTGGAGGGCCCACACAGGTGTGTTGGTCCTGCTTAAGCACAGGAAGTAGCAAGACTGACGTTGAGGCATCTGATCGCTGGGGCACAATAGAGTCGCGACCGGCCGCTATTGTAGTAGGGCCGGAAGGATAACTGGATAATACTTCCGAACTTTGCAAATCGTGGGCGCAGGCGAGACGAACGAAGAAGCGGCACCTCGGAAATTAAGCAGGCTAGGTTATTTCCAAGGATTTTTACTCAGAAGCGTACCATTGTATGAGTATAGGTTTTTACTCGCAAACTTTCCGCGATGGCGTTCGGAAGAATCTGCATAGAGGCAGAATATTCCGTGGTTTTGGGAATATGATTCGTAGTTGGAATTACGATGGTGGGGATCTGAGCCTTGCTGGGAGGCCAGCCGTGGAGAGAGACGATACTTTCGCTGTGAGCGTCCATGTGTGATGTCACTCAATATCATCTTTGTTGGTAAGGATGGACTTGCTGTCTTTGCTCTCAGGAGAGTTTATAGTTAGAACAGTTAGGCACTGTACTGTTGCGAATCTATACGATTCTGGACTTCACGTCCAGTTTGGAAGTCGACGTTGAGTATGCACCGTTCAGTAATTGAGAGCACTTCCTCTGCCTACACTTACATTGAGACGTTATCTGAACTCCGTCCTTGTGGTTGGGAGTTTGCCTTTCTCGTCTGTTGAACATAGAGAGGAGTAGACAGTATTAGAGTATATTAGTGAGAGGACCGCCTTCTGCCGTCCTAGTGTTTGAAAGAGCTTATTTGTCGCTGGAGATCTTCCATCGCCGCAGCCGAGTACGAGAACCATCACTTCGACGCACTGGACACAGTGCATACAGTGACGTAGCAAATTGCTTCGGCTTATTAGGGCTATAACAGCTAAACAGCTGTGATCACATGATTTTATGTCCACTGAGGTTCCGTACCACTGTACATCATCTTTGAAATTAGTGTCTTCTAGTGTTTGGTATGTAGATCATGTCAGTCATTTCGCGTTATTGATGTTAGACAGCTCATTCATAATAAGGGGCAGAGTTGTGCAGTTGATTAGTAATTTTACTTAGTAAATGTAAACTTCGTAATATAAAGGTTTTTTTAATCTACAGTAAATACATAAGCAGGAACAACGTTTATCATTTAGTAGGATTAGTTGCCTTTATCATTCATTTATGTTTAGATTGTAATTTATAGAATTAAGAGATCCTAAGATCTGCTTCAGGGTTTAGTCAGACAGGGTATAATCTTCATTTTAGCGTTTATTTTTCTCCGTTACGTACATTCGTTTTACACCCGCCTGGAGTATCATCTTAGTTCAGAATGGTTCAAATGGCTCTGAGCACTATGGGACTTAACTTCTGAGGCCATCAGTACCCTAGAACTTAGAACTACTTAAAACTAACTAACCTAAGGACATCACACACATCCATGCCCGAGGCAGGATTCGAATCTGCGACCGTAACTGTCGCGCGGTTCCAAACTGTAGCGTCTAGAACCGCTCGGCCAACATCTTAATAAGATGCTGTTCACGGTCCTGTAAACCCTACCATGCCTGGTATCAACACTAAACACGAACAACACTAATACGATTCTGTGGCCATTCTGTAACGTTCGTATACTTCACGATGCGTCTAAGGTTTTATTGTGATGCTTGTGCATAAGGGTCTACTGTTAGTGGAAACAAGGCGAGGAATTCGAAAATCAACGTTTACCGATCGAATGTAGATAGTTTCAACCTGATTGCTATAGCACGATTGTTTGTTACTACGTACAACATCGGTCGAAGTGTAAAGAATGGTAATATATTAAAATCTCACTGCAGTTAACTTTAATTTTGAATGCCAGAATTTAGTTTAAACGAATGTAGATTGCAGAATTAGAGTGTCGCCAGCTCCAAAACCGAGCAAACGTTAACTTAGTAAATGACTGTAACGACTCTGAAATCACGTACATAAAGTGTGAAAAAGCTAAATCAGCAACTTGACAAAATGCACATGCACTAGCTCACATGTAAAAGACATGTATTCCATGAACACAAAAGACATAAATTTGGAGTGCAATAGTGTTAGTTACCATAACGATCGCCAATAACAATGATCGACTAGCAACACTTTAGGGACTCTGGTGTATTATGTAAGTCACGATATTGCCGGCGGTTTGAAAAATAAAAAAAAATTATTATTATTATTCAGTTATTACTCTGCAACTGATTGATTTTCAGATAGATGCAGTAAAAACTTTAAGTCATTGCAAGAACTGTTTTTCAATATTAATTTAAATAGACGTATACACAGAATTTCATTTATGAAACACAACATAAAATTATGCTTATCCATTACGGATATTTTAGAATCGTGACTATATATTGAATGTAAATAAGTTATACAAAACTGCAACCAGTCACTTTTTTTAATAATTATGTTTTTTTTTTCTATGAACCGGTTTTTGAACCTTTCCAGGTTCATCTTCAGATGGTTTCAGGAAGTTACATCATTGATGATGATGATGAGTCCCATACTCCGTTTACCGAGCGTAGGGGAGCGACGCGGGAGACCCGCGCCGCCATACTAGGCAAGGTCCTAGTGGAGGTGGTTTGCCATTGCCTTCCTCCGACCGTAATGGGGATGATTGATGATGATGATGAAGACGACACAAACACCCAGTCATCACGAGGCAGGTGAAAAATCCCTGACCCCGCCGGGAATCGAACCCGGGACCCCGTGCTCGGGAAGCGAGAACGCTACCGCGAGACCACGAGCTGCGGACGTTACATCATTATTGCTAGCAAAATGCTGGGTGCTGGCTTGCGACAGTGTACTGTATACTTATTCAAAGAAGTGACTGGTTGCGGTTTTGTATAACTTATTTACAAACACCATAAAATTCTAAAACTACTCAGACAGCATGAAAGCCACCATGTTTTTGTCATAGAGTACGAATTTCACTTTAAATCACTTTCAATTTGAAATGATTGTCTGCAGTAGTTGTGCAATACTATATGAGCAACTACAGCTACTACTGCATTTAATTACAATAGTCACTCGATTGAAAATGAACTGTAAATTTAATTAAATTTGTCTTCTTTTGACTATTTTTTTCTTTTGCGATTTTCTCGGGATTTATGATGAAAGGATAGCACACTGCTAATGGTTAACGGCTTGGGTCCATGAAGTTTCAAAATGGTTCAAATGGCTCTGAGCACTATGGGACTTAACAGCTGACGTCATCTGCCTCCTAGAACTTAGAACTACTTAAACCTAAGTAACCTAAGGACATCAGACACATGAAGTTTCTGTCCACAAGTTTTCTCCTTTGACTGAACACAGTGACATGCCTATTACACAGGTACAAAATACTGGCTATATCTTACTTTGGGCTGCGTTGCTTGTGGTGGAAGTTGTCTGTATTATGAGACACATTATAGGCAACACGTTCTTCTATATTTGTGAGTAGTTTGAGTAAATTTGGACCACACAGTATTTTTCATTGCTTCCAAAATCTTCTTGCAACCATATATTGTGGCAACATACTTGGTCGCTGGCTTATGATCTATCTGACCACACCACACTACAATATTTTTGATGCAAACCATTGTGGCCTTTGCGCGGCAGCGCACACGTCTGTTCCACACCACAGATACTTCGTAACTGTACCTGTGCTTTCGTCTCTACGACTGCGCGCAATCGCACAGGTGATGTAAAAATGGTTCAAATAGCTCTGAGCGCTATGGGACTTAACTTCTGCGGTCATCAGTCCCATAGAACTTAGAACTACTTAAACCTAACTAACCTAAGAACATCACACACATCCATGCCTGAGGCAGGATTCGAAGCTGCGACCGTAGCGGTAGCGCAGTTCCAGACTGTAGTGCATAGAACCGTTCGGCCACTCCTGCCGGCCAGTGATGTATTGTAGCAAGTTTCATTCTCTGCGATTATACACTTATTTAAAAAGGCAGCTAAAAAGTACCTGTTATCCAATACATTTTATACATTGAAGGCTTACTTAGCTAAAACAGAGTATGGGTTTGATAAAGACGTTATACAAATAAATAATAGTAATAATGATTATAAAATATCCAACATTCCACATAACACCTTCACTTTATTTATTTTTTTTTCCTGTCTAGAAATACTTACCCCTGAGCTATGCATGGCAAGATACTAACACGTCTTCCTCTTTCTGAGCTCGACATCTCACTCATTATGGAAGGATGCTGACTCAGTTTTTCAGGATAGCAAATGGTAAGTTACGGTACAGAAAATGGCCCAGAGATCACCAGTGTGTGTGTGTGTGTGTGTGTGTGTGTGTGTGTGTGTGTGTAGCGAGTGGAGTATTATGAAACAATTTGTGTATAGTGTGTGCAATGACTGATAGTGAGATATGACTGAACAATGTGGCATTACATTGTTTAATAAATTATTTGTAAAAAATGTTCTGTGTACCGGGAGTAAATCTAATGATTGTGTCTAAGTAGAAGTTAGTAAATATATGTGTACAGGAATTAGCTTATTTTAAATTGATCTAAATTTATAAGTACCGGGTGATCAAAAAGTCAATATAAACTTGAAAACTGAATAAATCACGGAATCGGAATAATGTAGATAGAGAGGTACAAATTGACAGACATGCTTGGAATGACATGGGGTTTTATCAGAACCAAAAAAAATACAAAAGTTCAAAAAATGCCCGACAGATGGCGCTTCATCTGATCAGAATAGCCATAATTAGCTTAACAAAGTACGACAAAGCAAAGAAGATGTTCTTTACAGGAAATGTTCAATATGTCCACCATCATTCAAGAACAGCTGTAGTCGAGGAGTAATGTTGTGAACAGCACTGTAAAGCATGTTCGGATTGATGGTGAGGCATTGGCGTCTAATGTTGTCTTTCAGCATCCCTAGAGATGTCGGTCGGTTACGATACGTTTGCGACTTCAGGTAACCCCAAAGCCAATAATCGCACGGACTGATGCCTCGGACCTGGGAGGCCAAGCATGAGAAAAGTGGCGGCTGAGCACACGATCATCACCAAACGACGCGCGCAAGAGATCTTTCACGCGTCTAGAAATACTTTTTTTCGGTTCTAATAAAACCTCATGTCATTCCAAGAATGTGTGTCAATTTTTACGTCTCTATCTACATTATTCCGTGGTTTATTAAGTTTTCAAATTTATACCGAATTTTTGATCACCCGGTACTTTGATATGTCCTATATCCTTGTAAAAAGAGATCTACGGATGAATAAAGCTGCTACTACTACTACTACTACTACTACTTATACTTATACAAGAACAAGTTCCCTGACAGGCCCCGTGTGTTTACTACAATGAGTTGACATCAATACTTCCTATACATTCTATCAACATACATTGCATTTTCATAAACTCTAATAACAGACCGAATTCATTAATCCATTTATTTACAAAAAATGGTTATAAACTCGAGAAATCAAATAGCCGAGAAATACGTGAGGCACTGCGTTGTAGTGTTACAGTTCTACCTGTCGCAGAGAATTGGGACTTACATCACTTCCATACCCGACGATGGTGTGTGCATGTACGAAGTTACATTGACATATGACCGTGTCTTCTGGGTGCTTCTCTCTTTTTGTGAGGCAGCTTAAATTGGGTTAAGACGGAGGAGGAATAGGAGAATGAAAGGATAGTAAGTTTCGCAGGAGAGCTTCTGTAAAATTTGGAAGGTAGGAGACGAGATACTGGCAGAAGTGAAGCTGTGAGGACAGGGCGTGAGTAGTGCTTGGGTAGCTCAGATGGTACAGCACTTCCCCGCGAAAGGAAAAGGTTCCGAGTTCGAGTCTCGGCCCGGCACACAGTTTTAATCTACCAGGAAGTTTCATATCGGCGCACACTCAGCTGCAGAGTGAAAATCTCATTCTGGAAGGCGTAGTACTTGGATGAGAGAGGAAATGTTCTGTGGCCACAGTGGTCCTCCCAGATTGAAATGTGTTGAGCCGGCCGGGTGGTCGAGCGTTTCTAGGCGCTTCAGTCTGGACCCGCGCGACCGCTACGGTCGCAGGTTCGAATCCTGCTTCGGGCATGGATGTGTGTGATGTCCTTAGGTTAGTTAGGTTTAAGTAGTTCTAAGTTCTAGGGGACTGATGACCTCAGAAGTTAAGTCCCGTAGTGCTCAGAGCCATGTGAACCCTTTTCTTTGAAATGTGTTGACCTCTGCACGGCGTGGTTCGGTGTGAGTGACCTGGAGGGGAGCTGATACTGCTACAGCAGTAGGGCGCTGCCCAGCTGGCGGCCGCAGCAGGTAGTTGTGGGCACAGGGCACGGCTCGGCTCGGCTGGCAGTGGGCCACACGCGCCCGCAGAACGGGACCTGCGGGGCGCCCCGCAGCGGGGAAAGGAATTCGTGGCCCTGCTCGGCCTGCGCTCCGTTAGCGAATAGCCGAGCGTCCGCGTCCGGCGATCGACGCCTAGCCACCGGTCCGAGGGCCGGGTAAACGTCCTCGCAGCACCACGCCTGCTTCTTCGGCCGCAAAAAGGCCGAGTCACACCGCATGGCATTCGAACTGAGCGGCACCGTCGAATGGTGGTGTGTTTAAACTAGACAGAACCCAACTGTGACATCACGTCGCCCCGACCAGAACCGAACGGTGGGAGTCAGGATGTGGGAGATCCCCTGTTTTATAAACTTTTGGAAAATAGTATCAGCATTACCGAACTAAAAGTAGAGTTATCAACAGCGAAAGCAAAATTCGTAATAGACATGCTTGGCAAACGTTATACGAGGGGTAGTCGTGAAGTTTGTGGCAGCTCTTGTACTTAATGGTCTGAACAGATTGGGTATAACTAATAAGCATCGCAGCCTCAAGTTCACGAGCGCTCAAATTCTATAACCGCGCAGTTCTTAGTTTTGATTCGGGTGAACTGTCAATCAAAAGAGGGCCTAACACAAAAATCCTCTGCCGAACGGTTGTAGGCGCTTCAGTCTGAAACCGCGCGACCGCTACGATCGCAGGTTCGAATCCTGCCTCGGGCATGGATGTGTGTGATGACCTTAGGTTAGTTAGGTTTAAGTAGTTCTAAGTTCTAGGGGACTGATGACCGCAGCAGTTAAGTCCCATAGAGCTTAGAGCCATTTGAACCATTTGAACAAAAATCCTCTATTATTCGCAACATGCGAGTATGCATAGTCGCTTTGGGGCCATAAATTTGCATGCTGCTGCATAAAGACTCGTAATTCCTGCAATAGCAAAAGTTATGCCCCTCCACAGGGTTAAGGATAATCCTCATCTCACTAGCTTTTGTGCAAACGTGACATCATTTTGACGTCACGCGCAATTTAGACAATCCAAATGGCAGGCGCCATATTGATTTCGGCATATTCAGACGTTTTCTTTTATAAGTTTCAACGCAACGGCGCATTGCATATTTATCGCAAACACGTTACCATTATCATTAATTGGCAGTTAACAACGCATCAGTTATATAAGCCTACAAGAGATACTACAAACTGCCTTGCTGCAGTCGAAACATCGGTTCCCGCCAGATCACCGAAGTTAAGTGCTGTCGGGCTGGGCTAGAACTTGGATGGGCGACCATCCAGTCGGCCGAGCACTATTGGCAAGCGGGGTGCACTCAGCCGTTGTGATGCAAACTGAGAAGCTACTTGATTGAGATGTAGAGGCTCCGGTTTCTGAAACTGACATACCGCCACTAGAGTGGTGCGCTGACCACATTTCCCTCCATATGCGCAACTGGTGACGCCTGTGGTCAGAGAATGACACGGCGGCGGGAAGGTACCGTTTGTCCATGACATGTTCGGGCGGAGTTTTGTTTTTGGTTTTATAAGAGATATTATAATAATCAGGGCAGGAGACATAAATCACTTCTTCAAGTGTTAGTGTAATGCATACTGTCGTGGTTTCAACATTGGAGGCTGTAGGTTCACCTCCGACTACATTTTTAAGACAAGTATATTCTGCAATAATTCATGATATTTTCGTTTCCGACTGGTTAGAAAATGAACGATCAAATAAATATTTGGCGTTTTCCGATTGTGTGTTTTGACAGGAACCTCAAAGGACAGGTTAAAGGTTAAAGTATTGCGAATAACATCCATATTCTTCCTTTTCACAAAGTCGACAGAGATTCCTGCAGTTGTCGATACTGCATGTGACGTTTGCAGAAAATCTTGTGAGGTGAGCGTTACCCGTATAGTCATGGTAGTAAAAGAAGAGGGGGATGGCATATAAACTTACGTCGTACGTTGTTTTGAAGCAAGAGTCGGAGGGTCCTGCCACCATTTTAAGTAACCGAAAACATTATCAGACTACTGTTATCAATTGGTTCTCAATCATTATTTCTGTGGTGTACATGTAATCTCTATTTTAAATACTAAAAATTACAGTGCTTGCAGGACTAATATGAATAACATGTAGGAAGGCAATTTCGAATGTTTCTCTGCTCTTGAATGCGTATTTGCTCTACTAATACGACACATTTGCCCTCGTTAATATAACTTGTTTTGTTCATTCATTACGAGTAACCAAGAAGAGAAAGCTGTGACGTGAAAGGGATGCTTTCGTAATGCATTTTATTCTACTTTTACTATATTTGTATCGATAGCAAATAAAGCTGGAACTAATGTTTGTTTGATTACAAGTATTGCTTCTTGTTAGCAGTATTTTCAGCTTTCAACTCGTATGCACAGGATTTTTAATGTTTACGTTTGCAAAAACTTACCTACGTGTTTTTTGTTAGCCCTTAAACGTGTGCTAGAAAGAAGGAAAGAAGCAAGGGATACTATTGTATCTTGTTGCACGTCAACAAAGTTAACGATTATTGAAATGTCAATGAAGCAGAACTGCATAGAGATCTACCTCCATGCAGAATAGAGGTCCAGTTTAATTAGATTGTCAGTGGATTAGTTTCACTGTAGTAAACATCTTCTCACTTTCAAATCATTCAATTTGTGGCCATTAATAACATTTTACAAAGCAGATAAAGGATGTTGTTTTTGTTGTGGTCTTCAGTCTTGAGAATGGTTTGATGCAGCTCTCCATGCTACTCTATCCTGTGCAAGCTGCTTTATCTCCCAGTACTTACTGCAACCTACATCCTTCTGAATCTGCTTTATCTCCCAGTACTTACTGCAACCTACATCCTTCTGAATCTGCTTAGTGTATTCATCTCTTGGTCTCCCTCTACGATTTTTACCCTCCATGCAGCCATCCAATGCTAAATTTGTGATCCCTTGATGCCTCAGAACATGTCCTACCAACCGGTCTCTTCTTCTTGTCAAGTTGTGCCACAAACTCCTCTTCTCCCCAATTTTATTCAATACCTCATCATTAGTTATGTGATCTACCTATCTAATCTTCAGCATTCTTCTGTAGCACCACATTTCAAAAGCTTCTATTCTCTTCTTGTCCAAACTATTTGTCGTCCATGTTTCACTTCCATAGATGGCTACACTCCATACAAATACTTTCAGAAACGACTTCCTGACACTTAAATCTATACTCGATGTTAACAATTTTCTCTTCTTCAGAAACGCTTTTCTTGCCATTGCCAGTCTACATTTTATATCCTCTCTACTTCGACCATCATCAGTTATTTCGCTCCCCAAATAGCAAAACTCCTTTACTACTTTAAGTGTCTCATTTCCTAATCTAATTTCCTCAGCACACCCCACTTAATTCCACTACATTCCATTATCCTCGTTTTGCTTTTGTTGACGTTCATCTTATATCCTCCTTTCAAGACACTGTCCATTCCTTTCAACTGCTCTTCCAAGTCCTTTGCTCTCTCTGACAGAATTACAATGTCATCGGCGAACCTCACAGTTTTTATTTCTTCTTCATGGATTTCAATTCCTACTCCGAATTTTTCTTTTGTTTCCTTTACTGCTTGCTCAATATACAGATTGAATAACATCGGGGAGAGGCTACAACCCTGTCTCACTCCCTTCCCAACCGCTGCTTCCCTTTCATGCCTCTCGACTCTTATAACTGCCATCTGCTTTCTGTACAAATTGTAAATAGCCTTTCGCTCCCTGTATTTTACCCCTGCTGCATTTAGAATTTGAAGTATTGAGGATTTGTGTATTCCAGTCAACATTGTCAAAAACTTTCTCTAACTCTAAAAAAGCTAGAAACGTAGGTTTGCGTTTTCTTAATCTATTTTCAAAGATAAGTCGTAAGGTCAGTGTTGCCTCACGTGTTCCAACATTTCTACGGAATCCAAACTGATGTTCCCTGAGGTCGACTTCTAGCAGTTTTTCCACTCGTCTGTAAATAATTCGCGTCAGTGTTTTGCAACTGTAACTTATTAAACTGATAGTACGATAATTTTCACATCTTTCAACAACTGCTTTCTTTGTGATTGGAATTATTATATTCTTCTCGTAGTCTGAGGGTATTTCGCCTGTATCATACATCTTGCTCACCAGATGGTAGAGTTTTGTCACGACTGGCTCTCCCAAGGGCGTCAGTAGTTCCAATGGAATGTTGTCTACTCCCGGGGCCTTGTTTCGACTCAGGTCTTTCAGTGCTCTGTCAAACTCTTCACGCAGTATCGTATCTCCCATTTCATCTTCATCTACATCATCTTCCATTTCCATAATATTGTCCTCAAGTACATCGCTCTTGTATAGACCCTCTATGTACTCCTTCCACCTTTCTGCTTTCCTTCTTCGCTTAGAACTGCGTTTCCATCTGAGCTCTTGATATTCATACAAGTGGCTCTCTTATGTGCAAAGGCCTCTTTAATTTTCGTGCAGGCAGTATCTATCTTACCCTTAGTGAGATAAGCCTCTACATCCTTTCATTTGTCTTCTAGCCGTCCCTGCTTAGCCATTTTGCACTTCCTGTCGAACTCATTTTTGAGACGTTTATATTCCTTTTTGCCTGCTTCATTTACTGTGTTTTTATATTTTCTCCTTTCATCAATTAAATTCAATATTTCTTTTGTTACCCAAGGATTTCTACTAGCCCTCGTCTTTTCACCTACTTGATCCTCTGCTGTCTTCACCACTTCAACCCTCAAAGCTACCCAATCTTCTTCTACTGTATTTCTTTCCCTCATTCCTGTTAATTGTTCCCTTATGCTCTTCCTGAAACTCTGTACAACCACTGGTTCTTTCAGTTTATCCAGGTCCCATCTCCTTAAATTCCCACCTTTTTGCAGTTTCTTCAGTTTTAATCTACAGTTCATAACCAATAGATTGTGGTCAGAGTCCACATCTGCCCCTGGAAATGTCTTACAAATTAAAACCTGGATCCTAAATCTCTGTCTTATCATTATATAATCTATCTGATACCTTCTCTTCCAGCATAGTGGATTGCTATAAATGTGATTAAGGGAATGCTCTCAAACGCTTAAGACCCCATGAATGGACATTTTGCTTTAACGTGTATGTAAGTATTTTTTTTAGTAATGATTGCCTTATGTGTGTATGATGTAGGCCCACCTTTCCAACAGTAGCCAATTTGATTCTTTTCCCAGAAAATTTATCGCCAGTAACTCTGTTAGTTTTTCAGGAGTAACCAAACATAGCACAATTGGAATGTATATCCAGTTCGATCAACCGTTTCAGTTTACTTTTGGATATCATTTTGAGGCTCTCAAAGTATATAAGTCTGCCTACCGCGTTTTGTGATATACCAACAGTTAGTTAGTTACTTAGGTTACTTAGTTTCATGTTCCATGTAGCATTTGCAGGATAAATCGTAATAATGTGGGACGAGACATTATATACTGACATCGATTTTTTTTTAAATATGCCTCCACGCTGATCATTTATTAGTTTCTACGTTTTTTAATTAAAGACAGACAAATGTTAGTCAATAATTCCTACCCGTCACTATTTACACATTGCCGTGAGATGATCTGCGTAATTGGTCGACTTGCCAAAGAAAAAGTGTTCAGTTTAATTTCAAATTTTACTTTGCTGTCTGTCAGGCATTTTATGTCAATGGCTTAGTGATCTAAACTTTTGGTTGCAGCGTTATGAGCCCCTGTTTGTGCTACAAACAACCTTAATGTGGGGTATTGAATGTCCTTTTTTCTTCTGGTACTGTAATGGTGTCCAACACTGTTGTTGCTGAAGTGAAGTGAATTATTTACAATAAACGTCTTGAGGGAATAACTTTACTGTGAAATGGATACACGGCTACTTGCATGCCGAGCAGCAGATACACACGACGATTCGTACCGTCATACACACATCACTTACACTCACATGATTGCTGTCTCTGGCTGTTCTAGCCAGAACCTTTTTTTGAAAGGGGGAGGAAATATGAACAATGAATTATAATTATCGATGAGAGGAATTTAGGGCATGAGATGCTGTCCCAACAATCAGCGCGGTTACGTAGTGTGTTTTGTGCATGGACGACAGCGTTGGTACATTGTGCCTTGGACGTCGGAACGTTTGCGTTTTGGAAGGCAATGGAAAAAAAACAGGAAAAAAGAGATAGAACAGACACTGAGCAAAGTAAGGCAAATCCAAAGTCAAAGGAAAGAAGTAAAACCACTACGACAAAAGTAAACAGTGCAAACGTAATTCATGTATAGGAAAGAAACTATGCTTGAATGGCTCCACTTATGAATGAAATGTGATTTCTTTAAACTTTGGACAACGATCAGGCTGATTAGTGCATTCGTAAACAACGCAAGCTGGCGTATTTGCTGAAACAAATACGTCTTCACACAATTAAAGCACACAACACAGTCGAAACTGGGCACGGCACGCCAGAGTGACTTCATGCGGTAGTATCTCTGCGGTGAACCATGGAGGTAAGAACGCGATGAATCTAATGTTTTGGGCTACTTAAGACAGCGGACGTCGGCTTAAAGTCTGTAACGTCCCTTCTTTTTTTTTTACCTCCATGCTTATAGTTTACGTAACAAAAGCATAGCATTTACTTTCAGCAGTTAATTTCAATGACGACAGTAAATCTTTTGCCTTGTTCATATTTGTATAAGCATACCGAATAATATCTGCCAGTAATGCTAGACAATAGGATAATAAACCGAAACCTAGGCCCAAAAATAAGAACTTTGTGAAACAAGAGTTATGAACTGTTGCATTACCTCGCGTAAAGCACCTACGTACGTTCAAACATTTACTTTGCAGTTCACAGTTAAGTCCCTATCCGATAGTTTACAGGGCCACTTTCGGACTACTTCCCGACTATTCCACTCTCGAATAGCAGTGGAAAAAATGAACACCTAAACTGTATTAAATAAACGAAACACTCTCTTAGTCTTTATTACTACCGTACGATCTATGTTTAGGGTTGTAGACCCATTTTTCTAGTATGTAGTCGATCCCAAAGACGAAAACTAAGCAAAGATAAACATGGCAATTTTTAGAGCTATTGATTCTTGAATTAAGCTATAAGCAGAGCAGCAGATCCATTGTGTGCAACAGTTAATTAGATCTCACCAACCATTACCAAATACTGTACCATCTTTTCTTCATTAAAGTAACATATTAATTTTAAAACTAATTATGTAATTTTTGAATAAGTATAACCTTCTTTTGTAAAATCCCAAAACACTGAGAGATGACTGTAAGGCCTACAGGCCAAGTTAAAAGAAAAAGAACTGATTCTTCTTACTGCTTACATGGAGGATCTGACATACTTCATTTTGCCACTTTTCTCACCATGCAGATACTTTGTCTAAATCATTTTGTAGTTTGTAATACTCTTCTGATATCTTTACTAGAATTAAACGACAGCACCCTCTGAAAACAATGTAACAGAGCTGTTCACAATGTCTCCAAATTTGTTATATGGATTAGAAACTGCGGAAGGTCTATTAACAGTTCGTTGGGAAACGTCAGATATCACTTATGTTTCACTGGATGACTTCCTGTCAGTTACTACTAATTGAAAACCACACAAAAAACAGGGTAAGTCCACTTAATTACGAAATGAGTTTACCGCATATTCTGATAGTCACCCTTCGGTGATATAAGGTAGCTCAAATGATTTTGACATAATGTGTCATCTCACTGAGATACAAAACGTTTCACTTTTGGAGGCAACGGAAAGAACCTTCTAAGTTGATCTTCTCACAGAAAGAGTGGGATAAGTCCAGTGCTTGCATCCATTGCATACATTACATCTGTTAGATCAGCTGGGTTGTGACTACAAACGTGATCGGTTTAGTTCGTTACACTGTGTTCTTTCCTGATGGTGTTTAGTTTGAAGTGTGATAATATTGTATTCCTTTTAGGGTCTTTATAATGAGTGGATAATTACAAGATGAAGGTGAGGAGTCATCTGTTAATCAGCCAGTTAAAAAGGGAAAAAGTAATGGCAGAATGAGTAATGTTTGTGGGGACCTTGGTATAATGGTTCATGTGTTAGATCGTTTTTTGCAATATGAAAGATTTTGCAGTGCAAGTCAAGATTGTTCTGTAAGTAACTAATTCTCAGGGTTTATACTCAGTTCTCCTGCCAGTATCTTGTGAAAAATATGCAGCCTTCAAGGAGTTTGTGGTTAAAATGCAAGAAATTTTTACTTCAATCTAACACATAACGAACCAAAATCTTAGCCCAACAAAAAGAAACTGTCGAAGTTAAACAACACAAAGAAGGGAGGAAAGTCTACCGCAAAATCATGGACTTACCACGTTCTTTCCGTAGAAATAACGCACATTCTCTACTTGTTTTGCATTCCTTATCACATAATCTTAACTGTTAATTTTTGCTAATTTACTGCAAGCATTAAATTTAGCATAGGGCACACTCGACTGTAATCTTAGAAGCTTAAATTTCCGATCGTGAAAATTGGACAAAATGTAACTTACCTCGTTTCTTCTGTGGACTCTTCAATGTCCGCAGCTCGTGGTCGTGCGGTAGCGTTCTTGCTTCCCGCGCCCGGGTTGCCGGGTTCAATTTCCGGCGGGGCCAGGGATTTTCTCTTTCTCGTGATGACTGGGTGTTGTGTGCTGTCCTTTGGTTAGTTAGGTTTAAGTAGTTCTAAGTTCTAGGACACTGATGACCATAGATGTTAAGTCCCATAGTGCTCAGAGCCATCATCTCACTCTTCAATTGTGTTCTTCATAACAGGAAATCATGAATATAGTGACACAACTCAGGCCACACTTCACACGCAGGCAATTTGATTAGAAGGTGCTTGTGAGACTACATTGTCACTCGTATCACTTATTGTAGTGAAGAGGGAGAACGAGGAGGGGGGGGGGGGCGATTCTGCAATAAGTGTATAGCGTGTATAGCGTAATGGTTATTCAAAGTGCTTCTGAGCGGTACACACCAGTTAATGAAAAAGTTTTAGTCATTTTTGGGTTGCTTTCGTTTTATGCCACATGTGGGCCACTAGTCTGCTACATTTTGATACGTGTATTACGATTTCTATAGAATTTATAATGAAAAATTTTTGATTTCCAAAGTGCATGTCATGAGACATGGTTATCACAGAGTGATGGCGGAATTGAAGGCTATACAGTAATAATATTAATAATTATAATAATGGTAATAAAGGCAGTTCTGGTACAAGTGGAATTCAAACATGGCCATCTAACAACTTTGTTAAGCTACAAGACGATTCTCTCCGCTAAATGGCTATCAACTGGTTCATACTGAAGACGTCTACAATGACCCACAATATATTGAGCTATCAACATTCTCGACGAATAACAGTGGCATCTAGGGTTACGGAAAGAAGGTGAAGCTAGCAAGTGTTAAGCAAAATTTCCAAATACGTTCAGCATCCTTTGGACTTTATTCCAGGTAATAGACTTTGAAGTAGACTTAATAATTTATTTTTCTATAAAATTCACCATAATCGTGTAATGACTTTCAACTCAAATTTATTACTCGGCCAGATAACCGTTCATAAGCAGGTGTGTGTACTGAATATTTTTTGGTGATCACTGCTGTTATCCACGAGTCAACGTCAACAGCATCCCAATACGTTTCGAAGGCGCAAAATATGTCAAGCGCGTCTGTTGCGTCACGGTATGCTGAAGAACATCGTGGGCTTGGATCACTGCGTCAGCTGCGTCTTACTGCGTCGCTTCCTCCAGTATCAACTGCGTGAACCGTCAGTCCAGTCACTCGCATCGCTAACACCATGACCTAGAACTTCATGTCTAAACAAGCTTTGCAGTAACGGTCATTATTGCCTGCCGCTCACCGATTTAGAATTCCCCTTTAAAATGTACGTGTTTGCCTGAAGACATTGCAAACACTCTCTAGTCCAGACCCAATGAACTTGCGAGTGTTTAACGTAACATAGTCGTCGCCAGTTGGAGGGCTATGTTTAACTATACGTCTAGGGATGCACACGAACTGTTACCCCTGGAGCGTATTTCTGCTTGTCGTGACTTCCGGAAGACATGGTGCGTTTCCGCATAGTTCAGTGCCGCCAGCAGTCTGAAACGCTCTAACTGTAGCATACGCCAGAAATGAAACTAGGCCAAGCGTTAACCTACATTGGCCAAACAACAGGTGAAGCTCAAAGCGGGAAGCTCACTGCTCAGAGAAAGTGCAGTGGGGTGCACGTCCGTCTTCCGATCGAGCCGAGGAAACGAGATTTGGGTTCAGCGCACTGCCGGAGACAGCCTTATCGGACACGGAGAAAAACTTATTGCACTGACTACAGATAAAACACACAAACCTGTCGAGAACCTCAAACTGCGATTTTTTTCCTGGAAAGGGAATTCGCCGATGGTACACGATATCACAGCTGATCACCTTATGTTCCTATGGCACATTGAACACAAGACTAAAGTTAGTCACACGATCTTTATGATTCTGAGAAAACAGTGCTAGATGAAATAAGAGATGATTTTTAATTCTATCTCGATGAAATTAAAACTCTGAATGAAATTGTTTCTGATTTATGGTGTATGGCTGCTCAGCTATAATTTTGATCCGATAGATATATAGTTATCCTGTCTCCATTGCACTTATTTCTCTACTTCCGTTACATGCTGTTGCGTATCAGATTATGCAAACGTCATAATGTAATGCTGCTGGCTGTTTCATTTTTACCTACATAGAATAGTCTTCAAAACACTGTGTGTCCTCATCCAATCATCTCCTGGGGCTTTAAAGCCTAAAAACTATACTTTCCTGTAAACGAAAACCTAACGACAATTTTTTGTATTGAAGAAACCAACAGCTGAGGATTAACATGTTGTGGGACACTACACACGTAAAAAATCGATTGAAAAATGAAAGTTAATGAAACATGTAACTTTTCAATCTATAGCGATATGTGTTTGTTTTCTATTCACGAATATACGAGTAACACATTTAGAGATTCCTTGTTCAACAAACCACAATTTCTTCTCGTTCAGCATTTCCCAAATATCTATCGTTGTTGGATTATCATCAACGGGCTTCTCTTCATTTTGCCGCAAATGATAAGTAATGCTGGACAAACAGCACATAAAGAAGGAGCTATGGACATCTGTTTCACCGTAATTTTAACAAAACAATTTGTTGGCACACATTGCTGTCTGCCTTGACTCAGAAACAAGAGTGTAACACGAGCAACCAAAAGTACTGTTCAGGTATATGTTTTGTAAAATAAGTCACACTGATGTCCATAGTCCCCACGTGATGTATTCTTGCCGGCCGGTGTGGTCGAACGATTCTAGGTGCTTCAGTCCGGAAGCACGCGGCTGCTGCGTTCGCAGGTTCGAATCCTGCCTCGGGCATGGATGTGTATGATGTCCTTTGGTTAGTTAGGTTTAAGCAGTTCTAAGTTCTAGGGGACTTATGACCTCAGATGTTAAGTCCCATAGTGCTTAGAGCCATTTGAACCATTTTGATGTATTCTTGTCCAGTATCATTTATTTTTGGCAGTAAAATAAAGAGAACTCCTGGCGAATGTGTGTTGTTGCTGTTGTGGTCTTCAGTTCAAAGACCGGTTTGATGCGGCTCTCCATGCTACTCCATCCTGTGCAAGCCTCTTCATCTCCTAGTAACTACTGTAGCCTACATCCTCCTGAACCTGCTTGTTGTATTCATCTCTTGGTCTCCCTCTACGATTTTTACCGTCCAAGCTTCCCTCCATTACTAAATTCATGGTCCCTTGATGCCTCAGAACGTGTCCTAGCAACAGATCCCTTCTTCTAGTCAAGTTGTGCCACGAATTCCTCTTCTCCACAGTTCTATTCAGTACCTCTTCATTAGTTACATGATCTACCCATCTAAATTTTCAGCATTCTTCTGTAGCACCACATTTCGGAAGCTTCTATTCTCTTCTTTTCTAAACTGTGTATCGTCCATGTTTCACTTCTATGCATAGCTATACTCCATACAAATACTTTCAGAAGAGACTTCCTCATACTTGAATCCACACTCAATGTTAACAAATTTCTCTTCTTCAAAAACACTTTCCATGCTATCGCCAGTCTAAGTTTCATATGCTCTACACTTAGACCCTCATCAGCTAGTTTACTGTCCGAATACTAAAACTCATCTACTACTTTAAGTGTCTCATTTCCTAATCAGATTTCCTCAGCTTCACCTTCAACTACATTCCATTATCCTCGTTTTGTCTTTGTTGATGTTCATCTTATAGCCTCCTTTCAAGACACTGTCCATTCTGTTCAACTGCTCTTTCAAATTCTTTTCTGTTTCTGACAGAATTACAGTGTCACCAGGAATCTTCAAGGTTTTTATTTCTTCTCCCTGGATTTTAATTCCTACCCCAAATTTTTCTTTTGTTTCCTTTATTGCTTGCTCAACATACAGGTTGAATAACATCGGGGAGAGGCTACAACACTGTCTCAATCCCTTCTCAACCACTGTTTCCCTTTAGTGCCCCTCGGCTCTTACAACTGCCATCTGGTTACTGTACAAATTGTAAATAGCCTTTCGCTTCCTGTATTTTACCCCTGTCACCTTCACAATTTGAAAGAGAGTATTCCAATCAACATTGTCAAACGCTTTCTCTAAGTCTACAGATTCTATAAACGTAGATTTGTCTTTCCTTAACCTCCCTTCTAAGATAAGTCGTAGGGTCAGCATTGCCTCGCGTGTTCATACTTTTCTACGGAATGCAAACTGATCTACCCCGAGTTCGACTTCTATCAGTTTTTCCATTCCTCTGTATAGAATTCGTGTTAGAATTTTGCAGCCATGACTTATTAAACTGATAGTTCGGTAATTCTCACACCTGTCAGCACGTGCTTTCTTTAGAGCTGGAATTATTATATTCTTTTTAAAGCCTGAGGGTATTTCGCCTGTCTCATATGTTTGCTCACTATATGGAAGAGTTTCGTCATGGCTATCAGAAGCTCTAACGGAATGTTGGCTACTACTGGGGCCTTGTATCGACTTAGGTCTTTCAATGCCCTGTCAAATTCTACACGCAGTATCATATCTCCCATCTCGCCTTCATCTATATCCTCTTCCATTTCCGTAATATTATCCCTAAGTGTATGACCCTGTGTAGACCCCCTATATACTCCTTGCACCTTTCTGGTTTCCCTTCTCTGCTTAGGACTGGTTTTCCGTCTGATTCTTGATATTTATACACGAGATTCTCTTTTATCCAAATGTTCTGTTAATTTTGCTGTAGGCAGCATCTATCTTACCCCTAGTGATATTTGCTTCTATATCATAACATTTTTCGTCTATCCATTCCTGATTAGCCATTTTTGAGACATTTGAATTCCTTCCAGCCTGCTTCATTTACTGCACTTTTATATTTCCTTCTTTCATCAATTAAATACAATATCTCTGGTGCTACCCAAGGATTTCTATTAGCCGTCATCTTTTTACCTACTTGATCCTCTGCTGCATTCACTATTTCAACTCTTAAAGCTACCCATTCTTCTTTTGCTGTATTCCTTTCCCCTGTTCCCCAAAGCTCTATCTGAAACGCTCTACTACCACTAGTTTTTCAGTTTATCCAGGTACCACCTTCTGAAACTTCTTTTTTTGCAGTTCCCTCAGTTTTAATTGACAGTTCATAACCAATAAATTGAGGTCAGAACCCTCGTCTGCCTCTGTAAAAATCTTACAAATTAAAATCTGGTTCCTTAATCTCGGTCTTATCATTATATGATCAATTTGGAACCTTCTGATGTTCCGGTCTCTTGCACGTATACAACCTTCTTTCATGTTTCTAAACCAAGTATTAGCTATGATTTAGTTAGCCCCTGCGCAAAATTCTACCAGGCGAATTCCCCTTGTAATCCTTACCCCCAGTACCAGTCCCCCATGAATATTAAATGTTCATCTTCCTTAATCATCTAAATAATTTCTTGTATCTCAGCATGTATTTCTTCAATCTCTTCATCATCTGCGGAGCTAGTTGTCATATAAACTAGTTCTATTGTGGTAGGCTTGGACTTCGTGTCTATCTTGGCTGCAATAACGCGTTCACTATGCTGTTCGTAGTAGCTTATCCGCGTTCCTATTTTTTGATTCATTATTAAACCTACTCATGCATTAACCCATTTGATTTTGTATTTATAACCCTGTATCCACTTGAGCAGAAGTCCTGTTTCTCCTGCCAACGAACTTCACACTAGCTCCCTCTACATCTAACTTTAACCTATCCATTTCCCTTTTTAAACTTTCTAACCTACCTGCCCGATTAATGGATCTGTCATTGCACGCTTTGGTCCGCAGAACGCCAGTTTTGTTTCTCCTGATAACCATGTCCTCTCGAGTAGTCCCCACCCGGAGATCCAAATGGGGGACTATTTTACCTCCGGAATATTTTACCCAAGAGGACGACATCATCATTTAATCATACAGTAGAGCTGCATGCCCTCGGGAAAAATTACGGTGATAGTTTCCCCTTGATTTCAGCCGTTGCTGTTTTGGTTGTTGTTACAAGGCCAGTTCAATCAGCCATCCAGACTGTTGCCCATGGAACTACTGAAGACTCTGCTGCCCCTCTTCAGGAACCAAACGTTTGTCTGGCCTCTCAACAGATACTCCTCCGTTGTGGTTGCACTTACGGTACGGGTATCTGTTACCCTGTGGCACGCAGACCTCCCTACCAAAGGCAAGGTCCATGGTTCATCGGGGAATGTGTAACAGCATTGAAATATGCATGGAAAAGGGAGAACGAGAGGCATTTGAATTTTTCTCGCTGAGAAATCCATTAGGCTATTTTATTTCTTGAGAAAATGCTGACGTAGTAGTGTGCTTTCTGAGAAAGAAACGTAGACGTAAATATCTCTTCCGTACTTCAGGGTCATCGATGCCTTAAGCGAACACTAAGGAACATTCCAGTCGGAGATCGAGCTGCACGTATCTGTCTCATTTTACGATTGGCTGTTCATTAACTGTTAAAAGTTGTTCAAAGCAGATTCTGAAACCGGAGTGTTACTTCAAGAATTCTAAAACTGCCAACATGAATTTATTTGGGAAGTGGGCAGGGACATGTCTTCACCATCGATATATTCTTTATAATTGTGTACGTTAATGGCTGCAGGATGGTCGTCCCATAGTATTAGTATCGCTCTCTAAAATAAATCAAAAGTAAAACCAGAAGTTTCCACAGTTATTTCTAGTGTACACAGACATAATAATATGTTGAAATGAAGCAGTTGTTTGACAGATATTATTGTAAACGCAGTTTTTTTTAACTTGTTAAATATAAAGGTTCTCTTCGAAGGCACCGACTAATGTTGACACAAGTTTTGTTGTTGTAATAGTAAGTCTCTGATACCTGCAGCTGAGGTATTGTCGCGTCAAAGTCCGATTGTTCTGACCGGCCCCAATATGTGAAAGGCTCCTGTTCTGTTGCGCTTGCGCGTGCTAAGGGCCAAAGCAAAACTAAGTGTGTCTTGCGAACTGCCACACGAGTGTGTCCGTAGGGCGCCGGGCCGTGCTGGATGAGCCGTAGAAGCTTGGCGCGGCGCCTGCTGCACATTTCTCTGCTCTTGACTGCTAGCGCCAAGAATGCGAGCGTTTCGCCGGCGCGTGCCAGCTCCTTTCTTCCGATTTCATTTCCTTGCTACAGAAGGAGTGGGACATGCTAAACAAGCCGTGAAAGGAAAACGAAACAATTCTCAAACGTCCAACGACCTCGTAATTACAGCACAGACGCTATAATACAGTTTAAACCCATTCATTTGTCACTGGAATCGCAAGTTAATGCTATGGCAGAGAAATTAGTAGAGAAGGGCATAATTTAACTACATAAAATATGATATACAAGAAAAAGCAATTGGAGAAAAAAATGGTTCAAATGGCTCTGAGCACTGTGGGACTCAACTGCTGTGGTCATTAGTCCCCTAGAACTTAGAACTACTTAAACATAACTAACCTAAGGACATCACACACATCCATGCCCGAGGCAGGATTCGAACCTGCGACTGTAGCAGTCGCACGGTTCCAGACTGCGCGCCTAGAATCGCGAGACCACCGCGGCCGGCATCAATTCGAGAAATATAGAAGGTGTCAAGTGTAATGTAGGTTTCCATTTTGCATGGTGAATTCTTGATTTAAAAGGAAATTAGCAAGTAAACAAATATTGCAGTTTTATCAGGAGATTTTACTGAATGAGAATTTGCAGCCCTGCTCCGGGCGAGACGTACGAGTATTTGTGCTCTCGAAAGGCAAGGTATTCATATTGTAGTAACAGTTAGTTTCGTACAGCTTGCTCGGTAAATACGTGTATTAGTGTGTTTTTTAAGCTTGCTATTAAATGTTTTACTTTCCTTCGTATGTTGTTTCTAAAAACGGAAAAAATCGTAAATTTAGATTGTTGTCATATTTTTGTTTACGTTTTGACGCGGTAACCTCAGAGAATCTCCTTTAATTCTTCCTTTGTTCTTTCGAACACTTTAAGTGGAGTATACCTGTACGCCCTATTTACACTAAGGTATACCTTCATTATTTAGTTCATATTTCCAGTAATCAGCGTAGATTTTAGCTCGTTTGATTCAGAAATGGGTTCAAATGACTCTGAGCACTATGGGACTTAACATCTATGGTCATCGGTCCCCTAGAACTCAGAACTACTTAAACCTAACTAACCTAAGGAGATCACACAACACCCAGTCATCACGAGGCAGAGAAAATCCCTGACCCCGCTGGGAATCGATCCCGGGAACCCGAGCGCGGGAAGCGAGAACGCTACCGCACGACCACGAGCTGCGGACGTTTGATTCAGAAACTTTGCACTATTACTTTGTTTAAAAACAGTTGTGTATAGATCTAATTTTTAATTTGTTTTCTGGTTTATCCGTAATTTAATTGTCTTATTCTTATTTTTATCACGAGTGAAAAATGCCTTACTTGTTGCAGAATTGTTGGTTCTGTGATTTGGTGTGACAGGTCCTGTAGTTTTTTTTTCCAATGGCTTGGCTGCAGGGATGCGGTAATTAGGGAAGTATGTGAGGCTGTTCAGTGGTTTTGTGGGCTATGCAACAGAGACAGGAAGATAGTGGAACAGCAGGGGACAATTGCTGCCCGTCAGGCTGAAATAGGTAAGGCTAGGAAAGTTCTGGTCATGTTAAGGAGGGAGAAGGGTAAACAGTGGGGCATATGGTTTGGGTATAGTGGATAGTTGTACCCATTCAAAAAATTCAAAGTGTGTATAATACCCACTCTGTATTTGAGGGAATACATATACAGTGTGTTTCAGCACAGTATTTGCAGCCTGTAAGGAAAGATAAGAGTACACCTGCACGATGGAAAAATCATATGGCAATGCATAGTCGGAAACTCTTTCCTGGTGTGATAGTGGCGACACAAAATACGAGACAGGAAGAATGCGAACATAGGGAGAAAATACATCTTTATTATGCTTTAGTGAGCAGGGACGAAGAAATAACAACGAAAATAAGCAAATATCGGCATCAAGAAAGTGTTCGAAATTCCGACCCATGGTGCAGGTCTCACATCAATGGTCATGGAAGATCTGGCGTTCTGGACAATACCATACGTGTCTCGGACTTCCCCAGCAGCTGCTACGACGCGTGTAGCAGGTACCTCAGCACTGTTAACCGGGGGATTCGTACACCACTCTCTTGAAAAATCCTCGAAGGAAGTAGTCAAGACGAGTGATGTAGGCCATCTCCTTTGCCAATGCAACGTACCACCCTGGCCGATCAGACGTTGACTTTATGTTGCATTCGGTGGCGACACAGATCAAGGTTATATTATGAGGGTATCCACCATGGTGAAACCATACAGGAGAACGCATCGCAGCGTATACGTTTGTGTTGTCCAGTAGCTGCGGCAATACTTGCTGAAGAAAGGCGAGACAGGATGCACTGTCAAACGTTGGAGCAATAAGTTCAGTCCCTCACTATGGTCCCCGACAATGACGGTCCATACATTAACCGAAAACCTTCTCCGGACTGCAAGAGCTCTTATTTCATGCGCGTTCTCCTCCGACCACACATGGGTGTTATGTGGGTTGGACATTCATTCCTGTATGACAGCTATGTCCTCGGTGAACACAATGGTGGCTAGGAAAGGGAATCTGTTACACGCTTCTGTAAATACCTCCGCGAAAAGGCCACCCGTGGAGTAAAATCGTCTTCGTCCACTAATTGCACGCGCTGGGTGTGATACAGGTGCATCGAGTTGTCATCCAAGGTCCGCCAGTTTTAGTAAAAAATTACCGAGGTTCAACAAATACCGAAAAATACCGGTTATTCAGAACTAAAGTACCGACATCGGCTTCAACCGGTCGGTTTTTTCCATTCCTACCCCACATCTTGCGCCCAGTGGGTCAGCTGATACTGCGGAAGCCCGCTGAGACTCTGCTCATTCAAATGTGTGCTATTCGAAGCAATCATCTCAGCATTTGCATTCAGCGATTTTCGGGAAACACGGAGAACGGAAATGCAGATGGACGGACGTCGATTTGAGCTGCTTTCCATCCGAACGAGAGTCCATTGTTCTAACCACTGCGTCACCATAAAATATATCAATGTTCAACTGAGCAGGTATATGATGTCCTGTCTTTTGTCGAATTTCATCTCGTTAACTAGAATAGCTTACGCTGTAACTCTACGTAAGTAACGTTATTATTCAGCAGATCATAAGAATGACACTCGACGTGCTTTTCTTTGATTTACATATACGCAATAAAATTAACATAATTTTTATACGTGATGCGCAATCTCATCCAACCACTCAACCACTCTCACGGCATCCAGTAGCAAAAAGCCAACCGTTCTGATATTAGTTCAGCTGAGATGGCTTTAAGTGTTATTCCTAAATTCAGTTAGACTCTAGCGATTGATAGTGGCTTCAAGAGTCAATAACACCACTTAACACCACCGGTTCTAAACACAAAGTACCAGTATTATCAATTTCAAACCTACACACGACGTATACGTAACAGCCTCAATTATGTAACGTATTATCAAAACTACTCCTTTAATTGTAGTTCTATTATTTGTAAAGACTCTCAAAAATCCCTTTTAATTGCTATGGCAAAGCTATTCTCAACAGAAAACACTATAATTAATGCAAAGTCGTACCTTCACGCTACGCTAATATGACGTAATTCAGTTTAGTTAATCCTGCAAAATGTTAAGCGCTCGTCTGTTTATTCGCGTTTACTATTACTGATTGCAGAATATATTGATAACCATGTTAAAATAACTCGAATTAAATTGCTTTAATACCTTTTGTATGTAATTATTTCTTGAGACTTGTTACTTAGCGTAAAAATTTCTTCTGTTGACTCAAAGATGTGATAAACTTTCTCACCCTGATGCCACTATTACGTAAATCGTGTATCCGATCTACAATTCTTATTACTAAAATATTAACGATAATTTCATTTAACTTTATTCTTTTATCTCCAATTTGGAGTCACTTCCTAGTAAATATGACCCCTTTTAATAACTTCAAGTTTTATCTGTTTAACTAACGCGAGTTCGTTTGAAGTAACAGAATGAATAATTAATACGTTTCGTTAAAATACTATTATACATCACGCGTACTCGCATATAGTTTCTCATACGTAAATCACTTTCAGATAACTAGAAACTCCACGTGGGATTTGGTGGTACTGCTATGTACCTAATCAATAACAAATTTTCCGAATGACACGAGAAATATCCGCACTATTTAAAATTTGTTGCTTCTCACAGCGCCCGTTAACACACTCACATTACAAAATTAGAAGATAATTTTTTTAAGTTTTACCTCCTTAACAAGTCTCGGCTATCTTTTTTTATATTTATTGATAAAATCTCAATTATCATTTACACACTTCCTATGCACGTGTGATCGAGTGACAAGAAAATTAGGTCCCCTATAATTGAATAATAAAAAAAATTCTGTGTGTAGTAGCAAAATAAGACATAGTTCCCAATCCATGAACCCTTAGTGACTGCCAAACAACATATAAGTAACATCGTGGTCTCCGCTCGGAAACCATAATAATTCTGCAACCATTAAGCACCACATAAGCACGAACTCTTGTCACCACAGAGTCGGCCAGCAGA
Source organism: Schistocerca gregaria (assembly GCF_023897955.1). Taxonomy (NCBI): domain Eukaryota; kingdom Metazoa; phylum Arthropoda; class Insecta; order Orthoptera; family Acrididae; genus Schistocerca; species Schistocerca gregaria. The sequence continues at coordinate 511,726,161 of NC_064921.1, read as the reverse complement.
TGCGCTAACACCCATTCACGGAACTGTAGGACCCCTAAAGTCCAAATAAACTAACTTCCACTGCCATTATCCAGCCTCAGAAATACACCAACTCCTAACTCAAACAAGCTATCTCCCTAATCCAATAACTGCATTCGCAGCTTAATTAATCAAATTCCAACATGCGGAAACTCACTGTTAGGAACAGTACTAAATTTCCTAAACCGTACAAATTTCGGAATTAGTTAACCGCAAGCCCTCTCAGCAGCAGTTAGACTTACCGACCCAGGCAAACTGTTACCAATATTATCTCCAGTCGGATGATTTGCTGCATCCTATGGCAAAACGGGGACTCAAATGACTGCCTGACAATGTCAGGGTCTGCAGGAACCATAACACAGACAAAATGCAACGATCTTTTCGGCTTCACAATAATGTTCAGATTGTAGAAAACAGCTCTCGTGGCGTCGCGTAGCGGTCAGATATCTGCGATGGTGGACTATCTCTGGACTCCGCCGTCGCCGTTGATCAATCTCTGGTTTGCTGCACAGTTAGTGCGTTTTACAGCCGTTCTGCGTCCTGGTTATCTACAACATAAATACAAAAATGTTTAGGCCACACCACTATTATACACTCCTGGAAATTGAAATAAGAACACCGTGAATTCATTGTCCCAGGAAGGGGAAATTTTATTGACACATTCCTGGGGTCAGATACATCACATGATCACACTGACAGAACCACAGGCACATAGACACAGGCAACAGAGCATGCACAATGTCGGCACTAGTACAGTGTATATCCACCTTTCGCAGCAATGCAGGCTGCTATACTCCAATGGAGACGATCGTAGAGATGCTGGATGTAGTCCTGTGGAACGGCTTGCCATGCCATTTCCACCTGGCGCCTCAGTTGGACCAGCGTTCGTGCTGGACGTGCAGACCGCGTGAGACGACGCTTCATCCAGTCCCAAACATGCTCAATTGGGGGACAGATCCGGAGATCTTGCTGGCCAGGGTAGTTGACTTACACCTTCTAGAGCACGTTGGATGGCACGGGACACATACGGACGTGCATTATTCTGTTGGAACAGCAAGTTCCCTTGCCGGTCTAGGAATGGTAGAACGATGGGTTCGATGACGGTTTGGATATACCGAACACTATTCAGTGTCCCCTCGACGATCACCAGAGGTGTACGGCCAGTGTAGGAGATCGCTCCCCACACTATGATGCCGGGTGTTGGCCCTGTGTGCCTCGGTCGTATGCAGTCCTGATTGTGACGCTCACCTGCACGGCGCCAAACACGCATACGACCATCATTGGCACCAAGGCAGAAGCGACTCTCATCGCTGAAGACGACACGTCTCCATTCGTCCCTCCATTCACGCCTGTCGCGACACCACTGGATGCGGGCTGCACGATGTTGGGGCGTGAGAGGAAGACAGCCTAACGGTGTGCGGGACCTTAGCCCAGCTTCATTGAGACGGTTGCGAATGGTCCTCGCCGATACCCCAGAAGCAACTGTGTCCCTAATTTGCTGGGAAGTGGCGGTGCGGTCCCCTACGGCACTGCGTAGGATCCTACGTTCTTGGCGTGCATCCGTGCGTCGCTGCGGTCCGGTCCCAGGTCGACGGGTACGTGCACCTTCCGCCGACCACTGGCGACAACATCGATGTACTGTGGAGACCTCACGCCCCACGTGTTGAGCAATTCGGCGGTACGTCCACCCGGCCTCCCGCATGCCCACTATACGTCCTCGCTCAAAGTCCGTCAACTGCACATACGTTTCACGTCCACGCTGTCGCGGCATGCTACCAGTGTTAAAGACTGCGATGGAGCTCCGTATGCCACGGCAAACTGGCTGACACTGACGGCGGCGGTGCACAAATGCTGCGCAGCTAGCGCCATTCGACGGCCAACACCGCGGTTCCTGGTGTGTCCGCTGTGCCGTGCGTGTGATCATTGCTTGTACAGCCCTCTCGCAGTATCCGGAGCAAGTATGGTGGGTCTGACACACCGGTGTCAATGTGTTCTTTTTTCCATTTCCAGGAGTGTATTAAAACACTTAGTATTTATTCTCTATGTTGTTGTTGTTGTGGTCTTCAGTCCTGAGATTGGTTTGATGCAGCTCTCCATGCTACTCTATCCTGTGCAAGCTTCTTCATCTCCCAGTACTTACTGCAACCTACATCCTTCTGAATCTGCTTAGTGTATTCATCTCCTGGTCTCCCTCTACGATTTTTACCCTCTGTGCCGCCCTCCAATACTAAATTGGTGATCCCTTGATGAATCAGAACATGTCCTACCAAACGATTCTGTCTTCTAGTCAAGTTGTGCCACAAACTCCTCTTCTCCCCAATTTTATTCAATACCTCATCATTAGTTATGTGATCTACCTATCTAATCTTCAGCATTCTTCTGTAGCACCACATTTCAAAAGCTTCTATTCTCTTCTTGTCCAAACTATTTGTCGTCCATGTTTCACTTCCATAGATGGCTACACTCCATACAAATACTTTCAGAAACGACTTCCTGAGACTTAAATCTATACTCGATGTTAAAAAATTTCCCTTCTTCAGAAACACTTTCCTTGCCATTGCCAGCCTACTTTTTATATCCTCTCTACTTCGACCATCATCAGTTATTTTGCTCCCCAAATAGCTAAACTCATTACTACTTTAAGTGTGTCACTTCCTAATCTAATTCCCTCACCATCACCCGACTTAATTCGGCTACATTCCATTATCCTCGTTTTGCTTTTGTTGATGTTCATCTTATATCCTCCTTGCAAGACACTGTCCATTCCGTTCAACTGCTCTTCCAAGTCCTTTGTTGTCTCTGACAGAATTACAATGTCATCAAAGTTTTTATTTCTTCTTCTTGGATTTTAATACCTACTCCGAATTTTTCTTTTGTTTCCTTTACCACTTGTTCAGTATACAGATTGAATCACATCGGGGAGAGGATACAACCCTGTCTCACTCCCTTCCCAACCGCTGCTTCCCTTTCATGCCCCTCGACTCTTATAACTGCCATCTGGTTTCTGTACAAATTGTAAATAGCCTTTCGCTCCCTGTATTTTACCCCTGCCACCTTTAGGATTTGAAAGAGAGAATTCCAGTCTCTAAGTCTAAAAATGCTAGAAACGTAGGTTTGCCTTTCCTTAATCTTTCTTCTAAGATAAGTCGTAAGGTCAGTATTGCCCCATGTGTTCCAAAATTTCTACGGAATCCAAACTGATCTTCCCCGACGTCGGATTCTACCAGTTTTTTCATTCGTCTGTAAAGAATTCGCGTTAGTATTTTGCAGCTGTGACTCATTAAACTGATAGTTTGGTAATTTTTATATCTGTCAACAAGTGCTTTCTTTGGGATTGAAATTATTATATTCTTCTTGAAGTCTGAGGGTATTTCGCCTGTCTCATACATTTTGCTCACCAGATGGTAGAGTTTTGACAGGACTGGTTCTCCCAAGACCGTCAGTAATTTTAATGGAATGTTGTCTACTCCCGGGGCCTTGATCGACTCAGGTCTTTCAGTGCTCTGTCAAACTCTTCTTGCAGTATCGTATCCCCCATTTCATCTTCATCTACGTCCTCTTCAATTTCCATAATATTGTCCTCAAGTACACCGTCCTTGTATAGACCCTCTATGTTCTCCTTCCACCTTTATGCGTTCCATTCTTTGCTTAGAACTGGGTTTCCATCAGAGCTTTTGATATTCATACAAGTGGCTCTCTTTTCTCCAAAGGTCTCTTTAATTTTCCTGTAGGCAGTATCTACCTTGCCCCTAGTGAGATAAGCCTCTACATCCTTACATTTGTCCTCTAGCCATCCCTGCTTAGCCGTTTTGCACTTCCTGTCGATCTCATTTTTGAGACATTTGTACTCCTTTTTGCCTGCTCCATTTATTGAATTTTTGTATTTTCTCCTCTCATCAATTAAATTCAATATTTCTTCTGTTACCCAAGGATCTCTACTAGTCCTCGTGTTTCTACCTACTTGATCCTCTACTGCCTTCACTACCTCATCCCTCAGAGCTAACCATTCTTCTTCTATTGTTTTTCTTTCTCCCATTCCTGTCAGTTGTTCCCTTATGCTCTCCCTGAAACTCTGTGTAACCTCTCGTTCTTTCAGTTTATGCAGGTCCCATCTCCTTTAATTCCCACATTTTTGCAGTTTCTTCAATTTTAATCTACAGTTCATAACCAATAGATTGTGGTCAGAGTCCACATCTGCCCCTGGGAATGTCTTACAATTTAAAACCTGTTTCCTAAATCTCTGTCTTACCATTATATAATCTATCTGATATCTTCTAGTATCTCGTGGATTCTTCCATGTATACAACCTTCTTTTATGATTCTAGAACCAAGTGTTAGCTATGATTAAGTTATACTCTGTGCAAAATTCTACTATTGCGGCTTTCTCTTTCATTTCTTACCCCCTATTCATATTCACCTACTATGTTTCCTTCTCTCCCTTTTCCTACTATCGGATTCCAGTCACCCATGACTATTAAATTTTCGTCTCCCTTCACTACCTGAATAATTTCTTTTATCTCATCATACATTGACAAACTGCCTATTGGCTTCTGTCTCGGCTTTTTCGGCCGACGTTCATCTAATGATTTTTCTGACGTTTCGCCAGCACGAGTGGCTGGAATTGCCGGCAATGGAGGGTGAAGCTTTGACAATGCCAGCCACTCGTGCTGGCGAAACGTCAGAAAAATCATTAGATGAACGTCGGCCGAAGAACCCGAGACAGAAGCCAATAGGCAGTTTGTCAACAAGTGGCCACGAAAGCCTTAACAATTTTGTCATCATACACTGCATCAATTTCTTCATTATCTGCAGAGCTAGTTGGCATATAAACTTGCACTACTGTTGTAGGCATGGGCTTCGTGTCTATCTTGGCCACAATAATGCGTTCACTATGCTGTTTGTAGTAGCTTATCTGCACTGCTATTTTTTATTCATTATTATATCTACTCCTGCTTTACCTCTATTGTATTTATAACCCTGTATCCACCTGACCAAAAGTCTTGTTCCTCCTGCCACCGAACTTCACTAATTCCCACTATATCTGACTTTAGCCTGTCCATTTCCCTTTTTAAATTTTCTAACCTACCTGCCCGATTAAGGGATGTGACATTCTACGCTCCGATCCGTAGAACGCCAGTTTTCTTTCTCCTGATAACGACGTCCTCTAGAGTAGTCCCCGCCCGGAGATCCGAATGGGGGACTATTTTACCTCCGGAATATTTTACCCAAGAGGACGCCATCATCATTTAATCATACAGTAGAGCTGCATGCCCTCGGGAAAAATTACGGTGATAGTTTCCCCTTGATTTCAGCCGTTCACAGTACCAGAACAGCAAGGCTATTTTGGTTAGTGTTCCAAGGCCAGATCAGTCAATCATCCAAACTGTTGCAAGTACTGAACAGGCTGGTGCCCCTCTTCAGGAACCAGACGTTTGTCTGACCTCTCAACAGATATTTATTGCATCAAAATATTGGAGGACTTAGAAATAAAATTAATTGATTATTTATCTGCAGAGATGAATTAGAGGTTTCAAACCCAGCTGACCTAATCTGCCTCTCTGAACATCATGTGACCACTGGTATAGAACTTTTAAGTGTGACAGGGTTTAGGTTAGCAACTCACTTTTGTAGAGCAGAAATGGAGAATGGAGGAGTTGCCAGATTCATCGGGAACTGTCATAAATTTAAGAACATAAAGATTCATAAATTTTGCCTAGAACAGCAATCGGAAAAATTTGCAGCAGAAGTAGAAGTTCACAAAAAGTCCTTCATAATATTAAGTGTTTATCGAGCATCTGCAGGTAACTTTAATCTGTTCATATATCATTTTGAAGCTGTACTGGACCATGTAACAACCAAAAACAAAGAACTAGTGGTTGCTGTTGATTTCAATGTAGATTTCCTTAAAGACTCTCCCAATAAGGACTTATTTGAGTTAGTAACACTATCATTCAACTTACTTTCCACTGTAAAGTTCCCCACTAAGGTAGCCAAGTGCTCACAAACAGCCGTTGATAATATCTTTATAGAAAAGTCCAATGAACAAAATTATGTTACAAATCCAATAGTCAATGGCCTCTCAGACCATGACATGCAGTTCCTTCTGTTAAATGTTAGTACTGAACAGGATATAAAATCTGTTAAATCTGAGCTCAAGAGGGTAATCAATAAGCCAAAAATTGATTATTTTAGGACACTCTTCAGAGACATTCACTGGACTGATGTCTACAGTGCTCATGGCATGAATGAAAGATATAACACTTTTGCTAATAAAATGCTTAACTTATTCGAAAACTGTTTTTCCCCAAAACTTACCAAGGTTAGAGCAAAGTCTACAAAGAAGCCATGGATTACTCAAGGAATAGGGGTATCTTGTAAAACAAAAATAAAACTGTATCTGTCAATTCGAAACAGTTCCGATGTTGATGCTATAGCACATTACAAGAAATACTGCAAAATATTAAAGAATGTAATACGGACATCAAAGCAAATATACTGAAACGTCCCCTTTGAACAATTCTACATGATTGTGCTTAAACTGACACACAACAATTTTTAGCGCAACACAATCTGACTTTCAGTAATCCCTACAAGAGAATGGCCCTGACTAACATTAACCTATATGTTTCACAAATCATTTACCTCACAAAAATCTTCGTTACTCGAACTACTACAATACAGCGAGCGCCACTACTGCCAGCTAACTAAAAGATTCAACCTACGGAAGTCACTAACTACTGATAGGCACAGTTAGTAAATGAAAGATTTTAATAGAGAACAAACAATGTATTTACCTTAATAGTCATAATAGATATATATATCAGTTCATGACACCAATTCTTACAAATTTCAAAACTCCGCCATCTCTCTCCCCACATCCACCACTGCTGGCGGCTCACCTCCAACTGCGCAACGCTATGCGCTGTTCACATCCAGCTGCCGCTGCCCAACACTACAATGGCAGACAACAATGCAAACCAGCCACAGGCTGCACACGGCACAGTCAGTGATTTTCATACAGAGCGCTACGTGGCGGCGGCGTTACCAATATAAGAACCTAAACAGCCTACTTACATAGCCCCCATACTCCCCACAAAAAATTTTACAAATTGTTTCGGGCAGTGGCCAATACAGATTTGAAAAATTTTTTCATAATTACAACAACAAAGATATCAAATGCACACACTTATTGATACAATGTTGGTCTAAAGCTAAAATTTTCTTACAGTCTATAAAGACAGTCCTGATCGTTCATCACAGTAAAATTGCAGTGTGTTTCTCAAAGTCTGAGCAGTAAAAGAAAATGCACACGGAAGCAGTGGATTTCCATGCAGTCTTAAAGAAGTAGTGTTGTCCTTCCAACGGACATTCAGTGCTGACTCTTGACATGCAGACAGGTAACAATAAAGCAAACCCACAGCAGAGTCAGTCGATGTTGAAGACTATTGGTAGGTAGATCATCACAGAGCAGACCCACTGTAGTCCTAGTAGAGATTATGGTATTGGTGGGCCACCAGAGGTGCAGACCCACTGCAGTCCTTGTAGAAAAAATGGTATTGGTGACTCATCAAAGGTGTAGACCCACTGTAGTCCTTGTAGAGATTATGGTGTTGGTGGGCCACCAGAGGTGCAGACCCACTGCAGTCCTTGTAGAGATGGCTAGCAGCCAACTGTTGCGACTGTGCAGGTGCACAATCACCATGAAAGAGTCTTGTGGAAAATATAGGAAGTCCATAAACCACCACTTGTGCACTCACATTTTTTTGTGAAATGTCCTTAGAACCAGCAAAGCTTTTATCCAGTCCCTTGCTGAATTATTACCACATGTGCAAACACTATCAGTCCCTACTTCTCACATATTGTCCATATACTATGACCAACAGAAACGTGTGCAGTGAAATGTAACTTACAAATTACTTAATTTGGTCAACTGATGTCAATTACAATTTTATAACATAAGAATACAATAACAAAGGTACAAAATACATTATTAAAGAACATAACAATACAGATAACATTTGTAGTAATAGGGGCTTTACAAAAGAATTGAAATAACAAATACATCAGTGTTACAAAAATTATGACATAAGTACATACATAAAAGATCAGAATAACTTTTGAAACAGCAACTTCACACATGAGCATTAGAATAAAACAGAATAAATAATGTATAAACATCTTTACAAAGTAAATAACATGTTATTAATGCAAATTATATTTGAGGATAACAGTATTCCTCATCATAGTGAATGTAGCTTAGTATTAGAAGAGAAAAAATTCTATGAAACAGTACACAGAGACAGGAAGAAAACAAATACACAAGTGTACATAAACACATAGTGGGATAACACAAGAGGAAAGGGCAGGGTTTGTTTTCAGTGTAACATTTGGTACTGCAGTCCAACCCAAAACTTCATTTCACAGATCGTTCCTCTTATTTCAACATTTGCTCCAGCCAAAAAAAAAAAACAAAATCCTATCCAAGCATGCTTTCTGTATTCGGTTCACATCCTCTTTCAAAAATAGTTTTTCTCCACTGTACACTACTTTTTTGGCCAAACCATTTTCTTACAGCTTCTCATTGCATTTCTTCCAATTCATCATATTTAGTTTCTTATATAGTCTACCCCCTCTTAAGCTAATTTAAACCTACTGAGCTCAGATGCTAAACTAAGGGACGAGGCAATGCAGCAGTACAAAACTATTAATACAAAGAGCAATGACAAAAAAATGCAAGTAAGCAAAGCAAGCAGCAATAAATGTAATAACTTATACCTAAACATGACAAACCCAGAAGCAGAAAAAAATAGTACACTAAAGACAACAACGCAGATAAGGGAAATGTATGTTCCCATCTTAATATCTGTATAATTAAAGTGGTGCACCAAAAAAACTTATTGTAAAAAAAATATTACCATGTACTTGAAAAGAAAATTCTGTATGCAATTCCTGTGAAGGGAAATGTCTTTTTGAGCTCCTTCGTTTTTTTTAAGTACATCATAAAGTTATTATTTACTGGATCTGTAGGCATAAAATATTTATATTAGTACATCCATTAAATTTTATAGTAACCAATGTTGCAGTGCAGCTAGAAACTAGGTATTAAACAAAATAGGCAAAGCAAGGCGTGAAACGTCTTCACTAGCCATATGGCGTTTCATAATGCAGTAAACAATCTTTCAACTAGCAAACAATAGACGTGAAATGTTTCTCGTCGTTTCATTAAGCATTTTAATAAACATAATCAATTCAGAGCTCCACGGTATAATCATATGTTTTCAAGTTTGAGCGTGTCGTATTTGCGATGCTTTCTACAAAGGAATGAATGTCAATAGCGAGGATAATGGCCTCTTTTTTTTTTTTCACCTAATGGCTTTCTTTTGTCAGACGACTACCTCTCAGCTGGGCGCCCAAAACGCATTACGTCAAGGCCACTTACCTTTCTTACTGAAATATTGACGACAGCAATATGAAACTTCCTGGCAGTTTAAAACTGTGTGCCCGACCGAGACTCGAACTCGGGACTTTTGCCTTTCGCGGGCAAGTGCTCTACCATCTGAGCTACCGAAGCACGACTCACGACCGGTACTCACAGCTTTACTTCTGCCAGTATCCGTCTCCTACCTTCCAAACTTTACAGAAGCTCTCCTGCGCAGGAGAATATACAGAAGCCCCCGTCCGTGTCAACAGGTCCGTCCGGCAGGGTTGTCCTCTTTCTGCCATGCTCTTCGCCGTTGCCCTCGAACCAGCTCTTCACGGACTACGGCGACGCTTAGAAGGACTTACCCTCCGTTCCGTAACCTTTCGATGTGGTGCATACGCCGACGATGTGATGTTCTTAGCACAGTCTGGTGACGAAATACACACGGCGTTTTCCTGGCTCCACCAGTATGGGGCGGTGGCAGGCAGTGTGCTCAACCTTCGGAAATCACGCTACATGGAGGTAGGACGAGGAATGCCTGCAGGTCTGGCCGTACCTCTGACTAAGGTCCCGATGCTCAAGTGTTTAGGGATATCACTCCATCGACAAATACAACGCACGGCGGCCTTTACGTATCGTATGGTCTTACGACGACTCCGTTTAGAGGCTCGTCTCAATAAATTCAGATCATTGAACATTTTGCAACGCGCCCAATACGTCAATGTGTACATGGCTTCTCACCTTAACCATTACGCCCATGTACTGCCGATAACGGACACGATGGCTTCCAGGATACAGGCAGTGTTTGGACACGTGGTGAACGATGGTGCTGTTTTCAAGATCCGTTTTGTTACGCTTACTTTACCCTTCGACAAAGGCGGTGTTGGACTCACTCACGTCAAGCACAGAGCGCTGGCACTGTATCTCCGTTCCATGAGGCGACTCTGGCTTTCACCAACAGCCAGTCTCCCCGGCCTACTGATTGAAGAAGTGGCCCCACGTACGCTGTACCCACCGGTAACAGTTGGACATTTATCGCCCTCGCTGTCACATATTAGAACGTTTTTCGTAGAGCATAGCTATGTGTTGCGGGTTATATCGGAGACACGGAATCCGACAGCGAAGACTTATTATAGTGCGCTCCAGCACTGGACTCCGGATAACGACATTGTACGGCGCCACCCTACGGTCGACTGGCCACGGGTATGACGAGCCATCCACGCGCCGTTCCTGTCTACTTTCGTGCGGTCGACGTGGTATGTGGTCGTTAACGAGAAACTTCCAACCCGACAACGGCTGCATGCCATTCACCTAATTGACGACCCTGTGTGCCCCCGTTGCACGACGTTAGACACGGACGAACATAGACTGAACTGTGGCCCCGCGCGTGAGTGCTGGAAACTGATCCGCCAGATCCTGGCTTTCCTGCTCCGCCGCCCCTACGTTTCGATTTTACCCCAAGAACTCTTTCATCCCGACGCTGTCTATTTCCCTATGACCCGGATGAATGCGGTTAATTGGGTACGAGGAATGGCGATACACTACATATACCGCGATGGAGACAAAGACGTCCTCGATTTATGGTACTATATGATCGACGAGTTTCTGGTCTTAACGAACAGACAGGATTACCGGAACCTTTTTGCGAACTATTTGGGTTCGTCATTCATGGACCCACCACCCAGCTGGGGTGTGCCGGGTGTGAGAAGACATTAACTTGTAGATGTGATCTTTCCACGATTCCCCTATGGTAACAGAAACAGTCTCTGACTGTGTGCAGCGGCCCCGGGCGCTCCAACGATTGGTGGCTGGTGATGTCCAATGTAATGACGACCGCCCGTTCCTGGCCGCCCGCCTAACAATGTGACCGAGGCGAGCAAGATGGCCCTTTTTAGTTCACTTTATTGGCAACTTTTTGCGCATGGCTGCCTTGTTTTTTTTATGCATTCTCAAAAAAAAAAAGGTGGCTAGCGTTGCTGCCTCTGGATCACGGGGTCCAAGGTTCGATTCCCGTCCGGGTTGGAAATTTTTTGTGTCCGGTGACTGGGTGTTTGTGTTGTCCCCATAATTTCATCAGCATCATCACCATTTTTGAACTTGGCTAAAACTGGACTGTGTAAAGATTGGGACATTGTACGGCTGCTGGTGACAGCGCACTTGAGCTTCCAACAAACCAAACATCATCATCATCACAATTTCTCGTCTGGTGTGTGGAAGGGCGATAATTATTTACTATATAGCCAATAAATTTACATTTGTAATAAAAGAGTTAATGTGGGAACCGTTTTCGTTGTTGTAGCAGAGGGTGCAGTGGAGTAAGACACGCATTAACTTCAACTGTGTCCCAGGGAGGTGCGTTGGCTCCCTTACTGTTCAAGTTGTACAAAAATGGTTCAAATGTACAAAAAAAAAAACGAAAAAAAAAGTTGGTAGAGCACTTGCCCGCGAAAGGCAAAGGTCCCGAGTTCGAGTCTCGGTCGGGCGCACAGTTTTAATCTGCCAGGAAGTTTCATATCAGCGCACACTCCGCTGCAGAGTGAAAATCTCATTCTGGAAACATCCCCCAGGCTGTGGCTAAGCCATGTCTCCGCAGTATCCTTTCTTTCAGGAGTGCTAGTTCTGCATGGTTCGCAGAAGAGCTTCTGTAAAGTTTGGAAGGTAGGAGACGGATACTGGCAGAAGTAAAGCTGTGAGTACCGGTCGTGAGTCGTGCTTCGGTAGCTCAGTTGGTAGAGCACTTGCCTGCGAAAGGCAAAGGTCCCGAGTTCGAGTCTCGGTCGGGCACACAGTTTTAATCTGCCAGGAAGTTTCATATCAGCGCACACTCCGCTGCAGAGTGAAAATCTCATTCTGGAAACATCCCCCAGGCTGTGGCTAAGCCATGTCTCCGCAGTATCCTTTCTTTCAGGAGTGCTAGTTCTGCATGGTTCGCAGAAGAGCTTCTGTAAAGTTTGGAAGGTAGGAGACGGATACTGGCAGAAGTAAAGCTGTGAGTACCGGGCGTGAGTCGTGCTTCGGTAGCTCAGTTGGTAGAGCACTTGCCCGCGAAAGGCAAAGGTCCCGAGTTCGAGTCTCGGTCGGGCACACAGTTTTAATCTGCCAGGAAGTTTCATATCAGCGCACACTCCGCTGCAGAGTGAAAATCTCATTCTGGCATTTACGACAGCAGTTTCCGCTACAGTGACAGTCTCATATAAAAAAATTTCACAGGTCAAGAATTTGCGTTACACATCTGTAGAAACAAAATTGATATAACAGTGTCCAAAAACTTTTCGTCGGCATTGTAATACATTCACGCATTTACATGCATTTCATAACTCTTAAAATACGATTCTCGGTTTCCAACATCCTTTTTCACAAACCAGAGCCCCTAACCACTACTCATTATTCCTTACCTTATTACACATATACATATTCGTCGACACTTTTTCAATATTTCATCATAATAAATATGTTGCATAACCAAATAACGCATATAGCATCAGCTTAAACATACCTCAGCAGCATAATTCACATCGTCGTCGTAATAATAACATCATAACACCTCAGTCAAATTCTCAAATTCGTCGTAGCTTCCTCCAATAATTTCAAAACCTAAATAAATTCTCTGCTCGTGTCAAAAGTGTCATCTACCTCAAACGTACTTTAAAAATCATGATCCCATACTAAATACATCATCCAAAGCTCTCATAGTATCACAACGGTTCCGAAAAAATATGAACATTTCACAAAGTACAGACAAAATACAATTACATAAGTCTGAAGTTATCCAACTGTGTAATTACGTAAACATTTGTCACTGATGTAGTAAAATAAATATTTGTCTCTCTCAGTTAAATGATCACATAGCTGTGTAATTAATGTGTTAGAGAAATATGGTACCGATGTTTAAAGTTGTATAAGCAAATACCATATTAGCTAGGGCTCCTTGTGCTTGCCATACACATGGTACACAAAGTAAGCGTGTACCCCCCTGAGGATTAATGTAATTATATCCTCAGGTGTTACAGATTACAGCAATGGAATGAAATGTATCACGGGAAACCTTTGTATCATTGTACTTCAAATATCTTTAAAAATAAATGTTTTAAGTACAAAATTAATCACTCAAATTCGTGTACTGTAACGCTAAACTGTGCGTCTTGTTGTAAGATAATCTCTGTGGAAGTGTCGTTTTTATCGTCCTCCGAAAGCTAAGTTCTGCAGAAGTAAATGTACTTACCTCATGATAAACAAAAGTGAAATGCTTTGCGTATAGATATCTTAGTTATTACGCTTATTGCCGTGATGAAGAAAGTACTGTGCTGCAACGTATTGTTGTGCTACGGAAAAGGCTGTCTCATTGTAGCTATACCACAAAAGTTACAACTAAAACATGTTATACTTTCCAGAAGAATTCAGAAAAACTGTGCAGATGTAAAACAGATACACCGTGAAAGCAACATTGTAAATTGTCACTCAATAGTAGCGTCGTGATATAATCGTGTAGCTGTCACATATACTAACCACTGTGTCATCTTGTATCTCACAGAAAGTACTTTAAATCCAGAATGTCTTTTCAACTAAACCAAAATGTTTGTATTAAAATCTCATTAACAGTATATGTTCTAAGTATGTAAGCCTTATAGTCGTTACGTAATCGTACAACTAACAAGCAAGAATGTACAAATAACAAGAATGTGTCGTCTGTTCACTATAACAATGCATTTGTAATTTCTGTTTAAAAATGTTCCCTAGGTTCTAGACTGGATAGTTAACTTCAAAACATTGCTGCATGTTAACAGTTTCTCAGTGTGACAAAGCATACTAGAAATGTGAAGTGAAATGTTTTAAGGCAAAGACAAAGTTAAAAAGCAGATTATATTTCAATAAACGGTTTTACATGTGAAATGTGGTGCAATCTTTTACTCTTTCTAGTGCTCAGAGTTAACTTGAACGCAATTATCATGCGGTATACGTCGGTAAAGAATACTGGAATTTTTCTCAAGGTTAGCGTCTATGTTATTTTTCTCAGAGCCGGCCGGCGCACGCGGCTGCCTGCGGTGCGAGTCATTGTCTCTTTGTTGGCGCGCGCCGTTATTGGGATTAGGAGACCTAACTTCCACAAATTCACCTTGACGAGAAGGCCCTGCCCTGTTTGAAGCTCGCCAGTTCTGATGGAATTCAGGTCTGTCGTTTTGCCGGTAGTTTACATAGTTTCTTGTTTGTGGGTCATGTGGTGGAGAATTTCTTTCGTAATCGTAACTGCGTGGTGGACCGTTGCGTCTAAAGTTATTCTGTCTCTCTTGATAATAATTATTTTGGTTCCCGTATTGTCTGTTTCTCTGATTGTCTCTGTGATAGTCATTACCGCGGAAATGCTATCTTTCTCTGTAATTATTGCTACTCTGCCAATGGTTGTCATATGGGTGGTGTCTCTTTTCGTCACGATTTGTGTTGTGAGAATAGCCTTGTCGTGTCCAGTTATTATTTCTTTCATCGCGGAATTGCGACGGATGTGACCTGTAATTGTTGTGTTCCTGTTTTCGCGTTCCGCGATTGTCAGTGTCAATTTCTAATTCTTGTAAGAGTCGCTGAAAAGCTTCAATGTCGTCTTTGCAACGGCCTGCCAATATAATCTGTCGTAAACGTTCAGGTAATTTGATTAAACAAATGCGGATGAGTTCTGAGGGGCTGTATGGGTTTTACGGGTACTGATTCTTGTGCAACATGTCTTCAAAATATTTCACAAGACTGGATAATTCAGATTTTTCGAAATGTTTCATCATTATGATGCTATGTTTTACTCGGTTTTGTGTAGCTTGAGACCAATATGCTGAGAGGAAGGCATGATAAAATTCTCCTTCAATGTGACAATCGTGAATGACCGATTGCATTCTTACAGCTGGTTCATTCTCCAAGTAGCCACACACAAATACTAATCTGTGCTCTAATGACCAGTTGGGAGGAAAACAATGAGAACATTGATGAAGCCACGCTTGTGGCTGAATGTCGTTGCCAGAATCTTTAAATGTTTTGAATTTACGTGTAGTAATGAACAGCTTATAGTCAAAATCATCATGTCGGCGAGTCGCATGTCGGTCATTGTTACGTCGTTTCGGAGGTTCCATCTCAAAATTCGGTGTACCTTGCCAATTTCTTTCATAATTTCCGAAGTGTCCTGTGTTATTATTTTGTGGTTGTTCTGTATTTCTATGTCTCTCTTCCCGTACTGGAGTGCGAATGTCCTCTGAAATACACTCCTGGAAATGGAAAAAGGAACACATTGACACCGGTGTGTCAGACACACCATACTTGCTCAGGACACTGCGAGAGGGCTGTACAAGCAATGATCACACGCACAGCACAGCGGACACACCAGGAACCGCGGTGTTGGCCGTCGAATGGCGCTAGCTGCGCAGCATTTGTGCACCGCCGCCGTCAGTGACAGCCAGTTTGCCGTGGCATACGGAGCTCCAGCGCAGTCTTTAACACTGGTAGCATGCCGCGACAGCGTAGACGTGAACCGTATGTGCAGTTGACGGACTTTGAGCGAGGGCGTATAGTGGACATGCGGGAGGCCGGGTGGACGTACCGCCGAATTGCTCAACACGTGGGGCGTGTGGTCTCCACAGTACATCGATGTTGTCGCCAGTGGTGGGCGGAAGGTGCACGTGCCCGTCGACCTGGGACCGGACCGCAGCGACGCACGGATGCACGCCAAGACCGTAGGATCCTACGTAGTGCCGTAGGGGACCGCACCGCCACTTCCCAGCAAATTAGGGACACTGTTGCTCCTGGGGTATCGGCGAGGACCATTCGCAACCGTCTCCATGAAGCTGGGCTACGGTCCCGCACACCGTTAGGCTGTCTTCCGCTCACGCCCCAACGTCGTGCAGCCCCCCTCCAGTGGTGTCGCGACAGGCGTGAATGGAGGGACGAATGGAGACGTGTCGTCTTCAGCGATGAGAGTCGCTTCTGCCTTGGTGCCAATGATGGTCGTATGCGTGTTTGGCGCCGTGCAGCTGAGCGCCACAATCAGGATTGCATACGACCGAGGCACACAGGGCCAACACCCGGCATAATGGTGTGGGGAGCGATCTCCTACACTGGCCGTACACCTCTGGTGATGGTCGAGGGGACACTGAATAGTGCATGGTACATCCAAACCGTCATCGAACCCATCGTTCTACCATTCCTAGACCGGCAAGGGAACTTGCTGTTCCAACAGGACAATGCACGTCCGCATGTATCCCGTGCCACCCAACGTGCTCGAGAAGCTGTAAGTCAACTACCCTGGCCAGCAAGATCTCCAGATCTGTCCCCCATTGAGCATGTTTGGGACTGGATGAAGCGTCGTCTCACTCGGTCTGCACGTCCAGCACGAACGCTGGTCCATCTGAGGCGCCAGGTGGAAATGGCATGGCAAGCCGTTCCACAGGACTACATCCAGCATCTCTACGATCGTCTCCATGGGAGAATAGTAGCCTGCATTGCTGCGAAAGGTGGATATACACTGTACTAGTGCCGACATTGTGCATGCTCTGTTGCCAGTGTCTATGTGCCTGTGGTTCTGTCAGTGTGATCATGTGATGTATCTGACCCCAGGAATGTGTCAATAAAGTTTCCCCTTCCTGGGACAATGAATTCACGGTGTTCTTATTTCAATTTCCAGGAGTGTATGTAATTCTTGTATTACTTGAGCCAACTGATCTTGTACTTCCCACATTTCTCTTTTGTACTGTGTGTTGATTTGATTTAGATTCTGTTTGAATTTTCTAATTTGTTCATACTCTTCAGTGTCAGTGAAGACTACAGGTTTTGTGTCATTCAGATCATCATCTACCTTTGTAAATAAGTTAGTGAACTGATCTGAAAGTTCGGCTACTTTATCCGAAAGTGAAATTATTTCCTCTGTGTGTTTTTCTGAAACAAGTTTCAGAGTGTCAATTTGTGTTGAAATCGTATCTACTGTGTCCTTTAAGTTTTCCTGAGTTTTTGCAAGTTGCATAACCGAATCGGTAGATGCAACTGAGTCAATTTTAGCTTGCAAGGTCTCATGATTTTCATGAGCAATAATTTGCAGTTCTTCTAAGGCTGCTTCGTGATTCTGCAATGCATTTTCATGCCGCGAAAAAATAGGTTGAAAATGCTCACAAATTTGTGTTTTTACGTCATTACAGACTTTTTGACATTTAGATTCAATGTTACGTAACTCATTAGTTAAATCTTCACGTGTTTGTTCAAGCGTGGTGTCTAACTTTTGAAGCTTTTGTTCCATTGTGTCTAACTTTTGAAGATTTTGTTCCATTGTGTCTAACTTTTGAAGCTTTTGTCCCATTTGTTGCATTAATTGTAAAAACAATGCACTGGTGTCTGAAACATGTTCCTCAGTGCTTTTCGGCAGTGAAGCTGCACAGGCAATATTCGCAGTTTGAAAAACAGAAAATGTGTCTTGACTTATTTGAGAAAACGGTGAGGACGCAAAACCTGAATCTACAGTATTTGCAAGATTGTGTCCTGTCATTTGGGAATCCTGAGGCTATCTGTTGCCGACCGATCGATCGATAATGCTTCCCTGTTCACTAATTGTTTCACTGCCTACACCATTATTTGCAACCCGCTCCATTTCCCTATGCACAATTACCAAATTACTACTTTGAACACTAGTTAATTCATTACATGGTGGCGCTAACACACTGCTTTCATCTTCACTGTCATTTCTCAGTTTACTTTGGAGCCTAGTAATACGTTTTTCACGCGCCATTATTGTCACAATATTTCACACGATAACACAGAAAAGCACAATTTGAAGAGCAAAAATAAAAGAACACATTAACATAGCAAATAATATCTAGTTCATTGCAAGTGCAGCTGCGAAATACTTGGTGCAAATCTACATGCATGCCACAACTGTTTTACAGTACAACAATGAAAGACTGCAACTACAGAGGAAATTCTCTCTACAATTACGCGCTAGCAATAAACAAAGGCTACACTAACTACACAAACTACAAGAAAAAATCAGAAGATTCCAGTGAGGTATCCTCGGCTAAGGGTCGACATATGAAACGTCCCCTTTGAACAATTCTACATGACTGTGCTTAAACTGACACACAATAATTTTTAGCGCAACGCAATCTGACTTTCAGTAATCCCTACAAGAGAATGGCCCTGACTAACATTAACCTATATGTTTCACAAATCACAAAAATATTCGTTACTCGAACTACTACAA
This sequence comes from Schistocerca gregaria, assembly GCF_023897955.1. NCBI lineage: Eukaryota > Metazoa > Arthropoda > Insecta > Orthoptera > Acrididae > Schistocerca > Schistocerca gregaria. Next base: position 511,707,505 of record NC_064921.1, on the reverse strand, counting down.
TACAGCGAGCGCCACTACTGCCAGCTAACTAAAAGATTCAACCTACGGAAGTCACTAACTACTGATAGGCAAAGTTAGCAAATGAAAGATTTTAATAGAGAACAAACAATGTATTTACCTTAATAGTCATTTTATATATATATATATATATATATATATATATATATATATATATATCAGTTCATGACACCAATTCTTAAAAATTTTAAAACTCCGCTATCTCTTTCCCCACGTCCACCACTGCTGGCGGCTCACCTCCAACTGCGCAACGCTACGCGCTGTTCACATCCAGCTGCCGCTGCCCAACACTACAATGGCAGACAACAATGCAAACCAGCTACAGACTGCACAAGGCACAGCCAGTGATTTTCATACAGAGCGCTAAACAGCCCACTTACAATACTACAAGGAAAATATAGTCATATAAGATAACAAAATAAAGACTATATGGGATATAGTAAAGGAGGAGTCTGGTATAACCAGACATGGAGAGGGACAAATAGCATTAAGAGTAAATGATACATTGGTTACACATGTGTATAGTGTTGCAGAACTTTTAACAAACATTTTATAACTGTTACTGACAACATGGGGTTGTCAGGTTCTGTAGATGCTGCTATGGAACACCTCAGACCAAGTATTTCAATTAGCTTCCATAATATGAATTTGACCCTCTCTATCCCAGCAGAAATAATATCCAACATAAAATCTTTAATATCAAAAACATTTAGTGGATATGATGAAATATCAACAAAGTTAACTAAAGAACGTGATTCTGAGTTAAGCAACATGTTAAGCTATCTGTGTAACCAGTCATTTATCAGTGGAATAGCTCATGAATGGTTGAAATACGTTGAAGTCAAACCACTGTTTAAGAAGGGAGATAAAGAAATAGCGCCAAATTTCACTCTTGCCAGCATTCTCAAAAATTTTAGAAAAAGTAATGTTCAATCGGCTTTATAACTATCTTATCTCAAATAACATATTGTTAAAGTCACAGTTCGGATTTCTAAAGGGTTCTGATATTGAGAAGGCTATCTACACTTACAGTGAAAATGTGCGTAATTCATTAGACCAAAAATTGCAAGCAACTGGTGTGTTTTGTGATCTGTCAAAGGCATTTGATTGTGTAAATCACAATATCCTTTTAAGTAAATTAGAATATTATAGTGTAACAGGAAATGCTGCAAAATGGTTCAAATATTATATCTCTGGCTGGAAACAAAGGGTGTTATTAGGAAAGACCCATGTATCAAGCTATCATGCATCATCCAACTGTGAACTAATTACATGTGGGGTCCCTCAAGGTTCCTTCTTAGGGCCCTTACTTTTTCTTGTTTATATCAATGACGTTTCATCAGTAACATTACCAGAAGCCAAGTTCGTTTTGTTTGCAGATGATACAAACATTGCAATAAATAGCAAATCAAGTGTAGTTAGAAAGGTCAGCTAATAAAATATTTGTGGACATTAATGACTGGTTCCTAGCCAATTCTTTGTTACTAAACTTTGAAAAAACACACTACATGCAGTTCAGAACTTGTAAGGGATGTCCTGCGAGTATATGCCTAACATACGATGACAAGCATATAGAAGAAGTGGACAGTGTTAAATTTTTGGGATTACAGCTCGATAATATATTCAACTGGGAGGAGCACACCACAGAACTGCTGAAGCCTCTTAACAAATCTCAATTTGCAGTGCGAATTGTGTCAGACATAGGGGATATAAAAATGAAAAAGCTGGAATACTATGCTTACTTTCATTCCATATTGTTGTATGGGATTATCTTTTGGGGCAATTCATCAAGCCAAGCTAAAGTTTTCTGGGCACAAAAACGTGCAGTAAGAGTTATATGTGGTGTGAACTCAAGAACCTCTTGCAGAAGCCTGTTTAGGAAACTAGGGATACTAACTACTGTTTCCCAATATATTTATTCCTTAATGAAATTTGTCATTAAAAATATATCACCTTTTCAAACCAACAGCTCAATTCATGGAATCAAAAAGGTGTGCATTATTCAGGAACACACATTTTCAATAACTTGCCAGCAGCCATAAAAAGCTTAACAACCAATGAAATTCAGTTTTAGATAAGCCTAAAGGATTTATTGGTGGCCAACTCCTTCTACTCTATATATAAGTACAATATAACTTCTGCACAATTTCAGTGCAGTAATGTGTTCATTGCAAATATGTGTGTGTGTGTAAGTACAATCTAACTTCTGCACCAGTTCAGTGCAGTAATGTGTTCATTGTTAATAAGTATTAAGTAGTTGTATTACACATTTATTACCTTATAAATAAATTTTAAAAAAAATTATTTTATATTCAGTGCATTAATATTTGTAAAATGATTCTTTCATATAGCGTTCATTAAAAAATGACGACCATGCCACTTGGGACCTGTGGAATGGTACATTAGCTTATTTGTTTGAGTTGTAAATATTTGTCATGTATTGTTGTTTTTCTGACATGATCTACATCCTGAAGGACCTCCTCACTACGGATCAATTGGAATGAAAGTAAATCTAATCTAATCTAACCGATAGGAAAGATGAATGTCTTATTTTATGGTAGGCACTTCCGGGTGTCAGATGAAAGCCATCTTGCCGACAGAGACGCCATCGGCCATAGGATGAGGCTGCAGACGCAGAGGCGGCCGGAGTATGAAGTTCGCACGATACAGCCGCCCCTGCCCGATAAGATCGGAGAGCGCAGACGCAACTTTCTCCACTCGCTCCCTCCCCCGCGCCCGAATAAGTGCGGTGGCGAGAGCGGCGGCTACCGGGGGAGGGAGCGCATCTCCTGCTGCTCATTGTTCCACTCGCCATCTTTTATTCAGCAGCGTTACATTCGGTCCGTTCCAGACATTAGCTTCGTCTCGCTGGAAAGCATGTCGCCACGCGAAAGTGCCGCGAGCTAGCTCGCTGGCTGACTGCTGGCAACCATTTCCGCCACTTCTTTCCGCAGCTTTCAATTTGGTGCATCTTCTTCGAGGACAATCGATGAGCGACGCGTGACACTGATTAGACTTGGGAAACTGTTTCCAGGCCGGGCGCGGGACGCGGAAGCTACTGCGCCGCTGGTGTTTTGCAGCTACAGCAGCAGTGCAATGGCACGCAGACCAGTTCTAGTGTCCTTTCGTCCTATCCACGTCGCAATGACCAGTAATTTATTGTTAGGTTAAACAGTTGCTCCATAGAACTCACATTTCCATACAAAAACCTCCAAAGGTCCAAACACTACGACATTAAGACGCTGCACATGTCTTCACTTACCCGTTTCTTGTTGTGCAACAAAATGAACTTGGGGGGTACAGAAGTTTGGAGGTAACAGATAAAAGATACGAGAGTCAAGCTGTCGCGTGAAACAAAACATCCAGAACTCGTAGTCTAGAGGTAACAAGAATACTTTTTTTTTTTACATTTAATACAAACAACGTTTCTTTTGACTTACTCACATAAAAATATTTTTGTTAATATTCTCCTACTGCGTATTTTTTACTTAACTATATGTATATACAGGGTGACGATTATTGAACCATACGAAAAAATGTAAATTAGTTACAAACTATGGATTGCACACACTTTACTCAACGTGTGAACGACACCACAGATATTCGGATTTAGGTATGATATGTTCGATATGCCAGCCATCATTGGCGATGGTGTGGTGCAGACGAACAGTGAAATTCTGCATGACCCGCTGTCGATGACCTCCTGAATGGCTGTTTTCAGCTCAGAAACCGTTTGGTGTTATTACTGTACACCTTGTCTTTAATAAAGCCCCACGAAAAAGAGTCGCACCTGTTCAGATTCGGAGAATATGGCCGCCAATCGAGGCCTATGCCAGTGGCCTCTGGGTAGCCCTGAGCAAAAATGCGATCCCAGAAGTGAAGGACATCAAACACTCTCTTGCTTCGATAGGGTCGAGCTCCGTCTTGCATGAACCCCATCTTGTCGAAATCAGGGTCACTTTGGATAACGGGGACAAAATCATCTTGCAAACCTTCACGTACCGTTCGGTAGTCACCTGAAACGTCCCCTCTGAAAAATTATGAATGACACTGCTGGAAAAACTCTTACGTTATTTGATACAGAAACACCTGAGTAAAACTCAACGTACTCAGACAGTTTTCTCTTTACTTATTCTGATCATCACACAATATTTATAGCGCAACGCAACCTGACTTTGAATAATCCCTACAAAAGAATGGCCCTGACTAACAATAACCTATATCTTTCATGAATCATTTACCTCACAAAAATCTTCGTTATTCGAACTGCTGCAATACAGCGAGCGCCAATACTGCCAGCTAAATAAAAGATTCTAACTACTGAAGGCACTAACTACTGATAGGCATAGGTAGCAAATGAAATATTTTGATAGAGATCAAAGAATGTATTTACCGTAATAATGTTCATTTTATGACATCTATCTTTACAAATTTCCTCTTTCTGGCGGACACGCGTCCAGATCGTCCGCTTATAGTAATCTCCCAAAACTCTGGCATCTCTCTCCCCACATACACCACTGCTGGCAGCTCACCTCCATCTGCCCAACGCTACGTGCTGTTCACATCCAACTGCCCTACACTACGCGCTGTTCACGTCCAACAGCCTTACACTACAATAGCGAATATTCCAACAATCCCAACCAGCCTCAGACTGCACACACCGCAGTCAGCGATTTTACTTCAGAGCACTACGTGGCGTTACCAACATAAAAACCTAAACAGCCTACTTACACATCGTGTCATCAAGGAATATCCCAACGATTATTCCGTGACTCGTCATTACACACCACACAGTCTCCCGTTGAGGGTGAAGAGACTTCTCGATCGCGAAATGAGGATTCTCAGTGCCCCAAATGCGCCAATTTCGCTTATTGACGAACCCATCTAAATGAAAGTGGACTAAACCAAACCAGGTGTATACTAATTCCCATCATGTGCCGTGACCAACTGCACAGTTTGAACGACCTAACCCAAACCGTTCAGAAGTTATGACGATTTATTTCATATGGTTCAATAATTGTCACCCCTTGATATAGTTCAATGATATGAGCGAATCGTTTATCTAAATGGTATGAAAGGGTTAGTTTACAGGGCATTTATACATGATTGGTATTACTATCAATGAGTACATTATTGTTTAGTCCTCCTCATGCCACTACACTTAAAAACCAGTATTTGTTTGTTTTATAGACTAACGGATTTTTTAAATAAAAATTCGTCTACGGAATAGAAGGAGTTGTTCAGGATAAGTAATTTTAGGTTAGATTTAAAACTTTTTTCGCTACCTATCAGACATTCTGTGTATTGGTCAAATGATAAACGTCACGACTCGGCGATCACTTGCCTAAATGTAAGACAAGTAACTGTGCCACAAAAATTACCTCTTATTTAAGCTGATGCTTGCTCATTGCTTGAATACTAGTCACGGTTAGTATATATTGTATCACGTACAGCCGTTAAAGCTTAGTACACATTCGCTACTGTCTGACAGACGCCATGCCTTCTTTCCAGGTTTTAGTAAAACAAATGGTTTCCACATTTTTGTGAATTTATTATGAGCTGTTTCTGGCCAGCTGAGACTGAATCTTGGAACTTATGACAATAGCTTGCACCTTTCACGTGTAATTAATAATGGCAAGGTACTCCGCTTAAAGTTTATTCCGTTAAACGTCATATTATTGGCGGTAATGGAACAATACCTGTATTTCGATAACCTCTTGCGAATTAACATGGTCGATACAACCCAAAGGTGCAAGGCACGGACAAAAATACGGAAACGCACAACAAATCACCATGTCTAACAGAGTGTAAGAAAACAATTGGCATTCAAAGAAGCCTCTAGTCGTCTCAAAATTTGTACCATTCCTCGTGTAGAATAATGACGGTGATGGTGGTGGGTAGCGATCCCGCAGACCTTCTTTCCGAGGCTCAAAAATATTGAGATGTGGTTAGTGTGGTGACCAAAAGAGATTATGCATCCTATCCTCGTCTTTCAAAACCAGTTCTGGACGATCCGAACATTGTGAACAGGGGCCCTGCCCTCTGGTAAAAGAGCATCACCATTGGGAAACAAACATTGTACCATGGGATGGGCTTGATCAGCCAAAATGGCGACATCAGCATTGCCGTACGCAGCTTTGCAGAGCAAGCATGGGGCCCGTGGAATACCACGATATGAGTCCCCAGAACATCATCCAACCCACCCCATGTTTCTCTCTTGGGACGTAAACTCGGCGAGAACTTGGAAACAGTGAGCAGCGTATCTGATCGAAACAATTGCTCCATAGTCTAGATTTTATGGTAACGGCGCCAGACTTTCCTGTTACAGCCGTTTGCATCACTGATGAGTGGCTTTGGAATACCAGCTCACCCTACAGTTCCCTGATTACGGAGCTCCATCCATGCTGTTTTGGTGCTGACATTCATTTATGCGACACTCATTTACGCAGCGACGTGTACAGCTGTCGTCCTATTTTTCAACGTCCGTCCGTCACGATGACTCAGCACATACTTTCGTCTGCGCTATTGCTTACCGAATGATGTTTTTGCGATTTCCTTGAATGCGGTACAAATCTTCTATTCTGTGCCTCTTGAAACACCAAATACTTCGGCTATCTTGAATAGGGAAGCACACACCATCTGATCTCAGATATGTCACCCACGTTCGAATTCACTTAACTTCGACATAATACTCTCACAATTAAAAGAGCACTCACCTGATCACGACTGACACATTGAGAACATTGCACAGGTGCCGTTTGTAGCCAAATACAAAAGCGCAACCTGCAAACCTCGCTAGCATCTCAATCTGTGTTCGAGTATCCATTTTTCGTGATGTTTGCGTGTTTTTGTCCAACCGCTGTGAGCCGTTGACAGGTTGCCGTCGTATATTCGGACTGTGGCCTCTCGTTTTCTTAGTCCATTCACTGGCGCCACTACGTTTCCTCGCTTTGTCCATGCTGGTCATAGAGGCCGAGCGGTTCTAGGCGCTTCAGCCGGGAACCGCGCTGCTGCTACGGCCGCAGGTTGAATGCTGCCTCGGGCATGGATGTGTGTGATGTGCTTAGGTTAGTTAGGTTTAACTAGTTCTAAGGCTAGGGGACTGATGGCCTCAGATGCTAAGACCCATAGTGCTCAGAGCCATTTGAACCATTTTTTTGTCTGTCCGTGAGTGGCAGCAGCGGCGTTTATCGATAGCGAGTACTGTGGTACTATCTTTGGAGCGACCTCTAATATTTCCCGGTCGTCGTGTGTCGGAGCTGAGTGGGAACGGAGCAGCAGTGAGGCCCGACAGCGCCAGTACACGCCGAGGGAGCTGGCGATATATGCACTGCGCGAGAGTGCAGGACCACGTCAAGCCCGGATTGAGCGAGCTTAAGTTGAATGGACCGTTATATTCGAGGAGTGCAACTTTCACTTGTGTGCGTGTCCGTCCGTCGACGTGACGTCATGCCAACAAGCTGTCAGTTGGCGGTTTTATACTCCGACGTTTCCCTTGCCTGACTTGACGGGTAACGACCGAAAGTTGGTCGTTCGGTCGGTCGTCTCAGTGGACGACGCGTATCTGGTCTTTCGGCCGTTTCTGTGTTCTCAGCGTTCATGTCTACGTGCAGTTCGTCTTGTTGCTGTGTAGTGACTGTTTTAGCATTGTTTGAATTGTTTGTGGAATTGTCTTTTGCGGTTCCATGTGTATCTAGTCAGATTTTGAATAGGCAGTTTGGTCTTAACCCTGTCTGCGTACTAGGATTTGGTGGAGCCAACCTGTGTAATTAAATACTTGTCATTTGACGATGTTAACTGTTATTCAATCGTATTGGTTATCGCATCTTAGGTGGATTTTACGAGTGTGCTGATCGGCGTTAAGCTGTCTCTGGTTTCAGTTGCCATCCTGTAAAGTGAGCGTAACTCTAAGCTGACAGTCTCAGGCTTACGCAGCTATAGGGACTTATCTCAGGTCGATCCTTGGAGCACTGTCTGTGGATCACTCCCTTCTTTATTTGGTCTGATTGTGTCAATTGTTTAAAAATAATATTTTGTTTATATTATTCCTATTGCTTGTTACCTTCAGCCGACAAATAATTTTGAATTCTTTCGTAATAAGACCTTCAGCCGTCAGTGTAGCTTGTGTTATAGTCAATTTTTTTAAATGATTTTTTTTAAATTGTTTCCTTAAATAAAATGTACGTGTTTACAGTGCAACCAACGGTAACTGATTAGGCCCCGTCCACACCTTTTTCTGCCTTCTGTAAGTCCCACGTTTCACCCTGTAATACTGGTTAACTATAAACCTTCATGGGACTGAAGTCTGTACACAGAACACAGCAGGAAACTTTACCTCTCACATTATTGAACCAGTGGTTCACTGGTGATTCGTAGTAAGACACATCTACTGAGGCGTTTTAACTGCCTCATATTTTCATGTCACGGAGGCGCTGTTCCTAATATTTGTGCAACGTTCACTATTTCCTTTCTTCTTCTATCTGACGCAGATACTTACAATCAGATTAAGGACGGGACACAGGACAGTGCACTGCGAGGAGTCGATGCGTCGTAATAAAAAAATTAAATGATCATGTGGCACTGATGGCCGAGAGGCTCCATCCAGGGGAGTTCGCCTGCCGGGGTGGCCGAGCGGTTCTAGGCGCTACAGTCTGGAACCGCGCGACCGCTACGGTCCCAGGTTCGAATCCTGCCTCCGGCATGGATGTGTGTGATGTCCTTAGGTTAGTTCAAAGTTCTAGGGGACTGATGACGTCAGATGTTAAGTCCCGTAGTGCTCAGAGCCATTTGAACCAGGGGTGTTTGGCGGCAGAGTTGCAAGCTTTCTTTCAGGTGTGCCGCAATAGGCGACTTGCTCGTCGGCGTTGATAAGGACAACACAACATCCTGCCCACGAACGGAGAAAGTCTCCAACCTGGCCAGAAATCGAACCCGGGGCCGCTGCACGGTAGGCAAACATGTTACACTCAGCTGATCAGGCGGACACGTCGTGATACTAATGTACCGAAGTATTTGTCAGAAAGTATGTCCAGTGCCTATTTGTGACGTTGTTGATTATGCGGCGACTATAAAAGCAGTTACTGTACCAAGTATGATCTTTGTACATTTTGTAATTGCGCCTTTTTTCCAGTATGTAGAAACCACTTAAAATCGTCTAAGGGCGGAACTAGTCATGGAAAACTGATAAATTGCGACACAGTGGAGCTGCAGTGTAGTTAAGTGTTTCACTGTGTTTAGCAATATTGAAATACCGCATTAAATAAAAATCCATATTTTTCTGAGACGTTTCTCTTTAGAAATTCGTGGACTTTGAAACCACTAGGCAGTTAACCGGAGTCTAATTACCGAATCCTACGGGTCAAAGCAGTACTGCAGGCTTTTATTACAAATATTTAATGAGCATGATATTGGGCGACGTAGTTCCGGGTACGCCAATGAGCTGTGTTCTTTCCGTCCGTGAGGTAATTACGTCGCGTAACAAACTCATGCGTCACAGCGGATGGTTGCCGACGAGTTCTGCTCCTCTTCAACATCGTGGATGAAATTAAAATGTCAGCAGACGTTGTCGTTCATCGTGGTAGCAAGTACCAACTGAATACTTACTGTAATTTGTATGTATGAAGTGCGCTAACATGATATGTATGATGCTATGAACTACGAGATCCAGTCACATTAATGTGACGAACACCTACGTGAAATGTCAGCATGCAGTGACCACTTACAGACGGCACGTGGCAGCACTAGCAGTGGAGGGTATAGAAAGGGGGGACGCGGAAAACAGTGCAGTCGTTACTGTAAAGTGAAGACGGAGTGATTTATCCGGTGTCCAAGAGAGCATGATCTTGGCTTTCGGGCCAAGGGTGAAAGCATTACCGAAACGGCTCAGACTGAAAACTGTTCGCGTGCCGCAGTGGTTAAGGTATTCCGCGGATGAGAAGTGGCGCTATCCAAAACCGGCATCAAGGCATCTCTGGTGTACCACGGGGCATAGATGACAGGCGTGAACGACACCTGCGAAGATGTGTACGGGCGAATACATTGAAAGGGTACACTACCGCCCGACATTGAAAATAGGTACAACATTCTTCGTTATTCTTGTCAGAACAACATATTTTTTGTAATAGTAACTCAATTTCACTTAATACACCGAAGCCGGATACCAGTGTAGGAAAGAATGACAATTTATTTATTTATTTAGTTGATCACATGTGCACTCCCACAAAATAAATCCCTACATCCAATTTGGTGAGATCTGCGAAATGAATGAATGGATGGTCGTCTGCTAACCACAGATAGTGAATGTGCAATATATGATCATCTTTGAGTCAGTCCTTTGGTCACCTTTGGTGGAACCAAAGAGATGAAATTTACCTGAGCTTTGAGCGCCTGAAATGTGGCTGAGCAATACGGTAACATGGTGCGCCCCCACCTCGACGGAGGTGCGAGCTGACCTGAAAAGCGGCCATGTTTTCAGCACTCTGCCGCTGAAGCTTGTTTGGTAAGACCTGTCTTAGGTGTGCTCCGTAAAGGCAAAAGAGTGGTTAGAATGGTATGCATGTGGAATACTTAGGAGTAGTTTGGAATAATAATTTCTGTATTTCAGGAACTTTTGTGGGGAGAATTAAATGTCTGGCAGGTAATATTAAGGGGATCGTAGTAATCTTCGGAAGTGACCAACCGTCACAATGAAACCACGTGTAGCAATAAGTTGAAATACTTCCTAGTGCTAAAGTTAAGCTGAATTACTGGCGTGTGTACTATAAGTTGGAAATATTTAAGAAATGGCGTGTGCAGGACTTGAAATTAGAGACGAGTACTTCCACGTGGTGGGTACTGTGTGAGTCTCAATCTTTGTGTGAGACAAAGGATAAAGAGAAGTACTCGTCCATGGTATCAGTTGAGGACTCGCGTGTGTGACGAATATCTTCTTAATATTACTTTGCGTGTTAGGTTTCCGTGTGACGCTTGATTCAAACTATAATACTCTGAGAGTGAAGAAAGGTGAGTCAGCCGTCTATCCAGCAACGCCACTGGCTTGCATTGCACAGGAAGGTGCATGTATCCTCCAGACTTCATAGTAGGAAAGAACAGCTACGAAGTGGGGCAGTGTCGTGTGAAACTGGGATGAATACTAATTGAAGTGGGAAGGCTGAAAGTGATGTGATTATAACGTTGTGACTATTCCTTGTATTGTATTCCATGCTGCCAGTGTGGTGTATTTCATGTAATTTAAGTATGCGTGGTTTGCATGGGAGAGTAGCAAGATACGTTCAGAGGTAGTGGATTATGCACTTTCCTTTTGTACCGCTCGGTCTGGAGGAAATTTTCGTGAGTGTAAGAGTCGAAGTGTGAGATATAGCAAAAGATCCACCATCCTATCCAGAAAGTGCACTGTACTGTTAGATAATTACGAGACCATAAGATAGAGAATCACCAATGTAAGGCCATGCCCACTGGGCGGAGTTTCTCATGTGCAATTATTGTAGAAAATGTAATGCTGTGTTTAGGTTATAGAATTTATCGGAATAAAAAAGATAGTGAAAAGAAAAAGATTGGTGGCCTTTTCCTTCGAACTATATGTTGTCATGATATCCAAAATTTAAAATGTGTGCGCCATTCATATTCAGTGCGATGGCCAAAGTTGATCAAAGCCATTAGGTAAGAAAGAAAATGTGGTATTGCCAGTGCGTAGTGAACAGTCAGAGTTGTGTAAATTACTAATAGTCGGATGTGCGTTATCCGTTTCCGTTGCGTAATATTCAAACAGGAGAATAATTTGTAACTTAATTGTGAGTACTAGAGCTCATGTTACTTCATAAATAAGAATGAATCAACTCGCTTGGCAGACCACTCATCTTGCAGGCCTGACTGCTTGATGCCACAGTATGAGCAAGGCATGTGGGTGCCTCTCAAGATGTGCAACTATCGAGCAAGTGACCGCCTAGATGAACCAAGGGGCTACCAACAGTGTCTCCTCAAGAACTGTTCAGTGATTGTTGCTGCGTGTGGGCCTCCGCAACAGGCGCCTGATTCATAAAACCATAGTGACTGCTGTTCATCGGCGATTAAGGTTGCAATTTTCATGTGAATACCGCAAATGGACGTCCCCTGAGGGGCGATAGGTAGTGTTTTCGGATGAATCGTGTTTTATTCTCCAATTGACCGATTTTCGTTGGCGTGTACGGCCAAGAGCCTGAAAGCAAACTGTTCATGCCGGACGAGGGAGCGTTATGGTCTGGATAATGGTTCTGTGGAATTCCCCTGGGTGATCTCGTCATTCTGGAAGGCAGAATGGTTAAAAGCAAGTATGCTGTTTCTTTTTCCTCGGCACGATGGCATCGACCAGCAGGACAATGCAACGTGTCACACAGCTCGCAATGTACATTCGTGCATCGAGGAGCACCAATATGAGCTGATCATACTCCGTGGCCACCAGCTACCCGGATTTAAATCCAGTTGAGTATCTGTGGGACCACCTCAATCGGGCTTTGGGCGCCACGGATCCTCAACCGATAACTGTCCACGACACTGGGATCGACATGGTTCCTCTAGCTGTCGATATCTTCCAGGACTTCATTGGCCTCTTCCAGCAAGTCTGGCAGGGCTCCAAGCTGCAAAAGATGGTTACTCAATATTTTGACAGATTGTCACGTTAGTGTGACTGGACAGTGTATACCAGTGACCTATGTTAAGACATGACGACTTGTTTTTGTTGCATCAGCTTAGCTGTCAACTAAGTGAAATCGCAAAAAGATAGTGAGATTTCGTGCTCAATATTGGTTTTGATGATAATGAACCTAAGAACGCTAGATATATCTTAATCTGTTTTTCAATATCGTGATAGGTTTTAGAATCGTATGAACGAAAGGGCACTGTTGACCGCCATAATCAGTTTCCAGCATTTTCTGCTCTTTCTGTTGTGAGACATAAAGCTGTGTTACGTGCAACGTCTCTAAATATTCTGTGTTCTACAAATTTAAGTGGAGTATGATACGTTAAAGTTATTTGGAAGATAACGTTAATTTTTCAGTTACGTAATTCATTGGTGAGTGAAATTCGATATCTTTCTAAAACTGGTTATACAACGTGTGGACGGTTAAGCCATACTTCGCCGATCACGCTCCATTTTTTAAGCCCAGAACAGAAGGCGATCTTCCCCAATGTAAGAAGCCGGCCGCGGTGGTCTCGCGGTCCTAGGCGCGCAGTCCGGAACCGTGCGACTGCTACGGTCGCAGGTTCGAATCCTGCCTCGGGCATGGATGTGTGTGATGTCCTTAGGTTAGTTAGGTTTAAGTAGTTCTAAGTTCTAGGGAACTGATGACCTAAGCAGTTGAGTCCCATAGTGCTCAGAGCCATTTGAACCATTTGAACCCAATGTAAGAAGTAATACTTCCAAGTGAACTGTGTTTCTGTAATATCGTAACAACCTTACCTGCCTATAAAATTGACATTTGTGTTAGTGTTTAATCACATATATTTTTTCTCAAATCAATGTTCCCTTTTCTCAACAGGTACTTATCGTACAGGAATGAATGAGGGACCGTTATAATGGTTTTTTAAGCGGCTTCTGACTTTGCATACCAATTTTGCGCCGAAATTTACTATTTGCAGAAAACTTCAACATCAAAGAAAATTTTAACTATCATAGCCGAATGAGTATTATGGATGTCCATCTTCACACCTATATTTTACGAAGCTGACATATTAATTACGAATAATAGACTCCCTTTTCATATTGTCTCATAAAAAATACCATGTTATTTATTTTAAAGTACCTATTAGCATGATAATTTGTATAAGCATTGTCATAGATAATAACCGTGATCATTGTGGGAGTCCATTATCTCTTCCCGTCTTACAAGTTGACTTTTCTAAACGAATATACTTTCCGAAAAGAGTAACATATTTACCACTGTTGCCTTGAATGGTGATTTACCTATTACTACAGGGGGCTAACGCGGTTACATAAAGCACGAAGTGTAATTATAATCTCAAATACTGTAGTTAGAAGTTATTGTGGCCTTAGTGATACGCCAGGTAAGAATCGAACACTACTTTCTGACCTATGCGTTTCTCATTTATTTACGTCTTTGTATTTTATATTCATGTTTCTCACTCACTTCAGCAACAGGTTCAAATTGTTCAGATGGCTCTGAGCACTATGGGACTTAACATCCTAGATCGTCAGTCCCCTAGAACTTAGAACTACTTCAACCTAACTAACCTAAGGACATCACACACATCCATGCCCGAAGCAGGGTTCGAACCTGCGACCGTAGCGACCAACAGGTAAATGTAAATATTATGCTCGAAAGTTGGAAACGACAACTAGTGATGCATGGAAATATATATTCAAGGAAGTATCATAGATTCAAGATTATTATCGCAAATATTTCGGTTCATTTTAAAGGATATTTTCTCTTCATTTTCACAACAACCCTTATCCCAAGGACTACACTTATTCCAAGTACTGTCATTATTTAAAACTGTAAAAGTGCGAAAGTTTTCGCTCAAGTTCCCTGGTAGTTGCTATTTAAAATTCTATTAAACTTGTAACTTGTTTTTGAAAATACTTCTTTTTAAGCTGAATTCATTTACTGGTTATTGCTGTGCAGCAATGTAATAGTATGACAGGTAAATTATTCAATACAGTACTGGCAAGATTTTCTCGATTGAAACAGTTTTAAATTTGAATAGAATATTTGCTTCTACGAACATGACCAAAGTTGTACCTTGGAACACTTTTTCACATTCTGAAAAACCTTAGGTTTGTAACTTTCGTAAGTTCAGGAAAAAAAGTGCAGTACACGAAAAGTGAATACTGTCATTTAAAAATGGAGTGCGAAATTATGTTAAATTCTATTACAGTGGCGGCTAGAGGTGAAAGTCTGAAAGTTGTTCCGAGGTAGAACTCCCTCCTCTACCGTTTCAACGTACTTTTGGTTCCTGTTCTTCAGTTACCTGAACAGTTTTCGCTGCTGGTCCCTCGTTGCCCCAGCAGTTCAGGCCGGCCGTGGTGGCCGAGCGGTTCTAGGCGCTTCAGTCTGGAACCGCGCGACCGCTACGGTCGCAGGTCCGAATCCTGCCTCGGGCATGGATGTGTGTGATGTCCTTAGGTTAGTTAGGTTTAAGTAGTTCTAAGTTCTAGGGGACTGATGACCTCAGAAGTTAAGTCCCATAGTGCTCAGAGCCATTTTTTGAAGCAGCAGTTCAAACGCTGCGCCGTAGACTTCCCGATCCGCAGACAACAGCATACCTCAGACGCACTACACCAGCTGACACAGTGTTTACCTCATGCTGCGACACGTGCATGGGCGCCAGCAGATGCTCGCAAAGGCCCACCAGAGACCACTCTGGCGCACGCCAGAAGCTGTGCCGTATGTGTGTCACTGCCGTGTGGGCAACGCTGAAATCGGTCGGCGAGTTGCGCCTGAGACACCGTTACGAGAACACATTTAGGTTAAGTTTCATAGCAGTGTACGAGAGTATGCAGAAAAGTAATGCCTCCCCGTTTCTTATGTAAGGTGTCCTATTTCTTTTCTTCCTTAATATGACACAGTTACAACAGATTAAGGATGGTGCGCGGGACAACGGACTGCGAGGAGTTGATACGTTGTAAGAGTAATACACCAAACTATTTGTACGCAAGTATGTTCAATGTGTCTAATTCTGACGTTGTAGATCATGCAGCGACTATGAAAGCAGTTACTATACGATATATAGTGTTTGTACTTTCTGTAACCCATGAGGAAACTCTTCAGTTTCGATTTGAAAGCGCGTTGATTGCTGCTGCAGAGGAGCTGTTGGAGGTGCCATTCTTTCGAAACATGAGATGTACAAAACAAATTTCTAAACTTCGTGTCCACGGGGTCTTTACCTTTTCATCTCTCGGTGATGGTGTGTATGACATCTTTAGTCTGAGAGCTCAAAGAAGGAAGTTGTAGCAGCCAAAAATACGACGCGCTAGAACGTTCGTCTAAACCAACAACGGGGAAGTCTTTATTGCATTTCTCCTTAATCTGCTAGCATATTCTCTGACTGATAAAATTTTCAATCACTGCATTGACTGTGGTATCGAAAATGGGGAAAGAGTGCACCTTAGTGCAGACGACCCGGCTGATTGTCACAGGCAGTGAGTGGCAGCAACGTCTCCTGCGTACAATAGCCGCTACTACCAGTGAAGGTGTTTGTTTCACTTCCATAATTAACTTTCTCGTTGCTGCGGTCCGTTGCTTCCGGTCTGGAATGATTATCCGCAGAGTTCATTAGGACACGCTCTAACGAGGCTTATAATAACCACCGACCGCAGCAGATATCAGCATTCTATTCTAGCACTCACTGTAATCTTAAACACTTTAATGCGTCGTCTCTTTCCCTCTCACTTCCATTTTCCCATCTTCTCATAATAACTCGCGATAGTCAAATCCCCTCTTAAATAGTAGTAATAGACGGCAAATCATCGAGTAAAACTGAAGTGGTATCAGGTGTTCCCCAGGGAAGCGTCCTGGGACCTCTACTGTTCCTGATCTATATAAATGACCTGGGTGACAATCTGAGCAGTTCTCTTAGACTGTTCGCAGATGATGCTGTAATTTACCGTCTAGTAAGGTCATCCGAAGACCAGTATCAGCTGCAAAGCGATTTAGAAAAGATTGCTGTATGGTGTGTCAGGTGGCAGTTGACGCTAAATAACGAAAAGTGTGAGATAATCCACATGAGTTCCAAAAGAACCCCGTTGGAATTCGATTACTCGATAAATAGTACAATTCTCAAGGCTGTCAATTCAACTAAGTACCTGGGTGTTAAAATTACGAACAACTTCAGTTGGAAGGACCACATAGATAATATTGTCGGGAAGGCGAGCCAAAGGTTGCGTTTCATTGGTAGGACACTTAGAAGATGCAACAAGTCCACTAAAGAGACAGCTTACACTACACTCGTTCGTCCTCTGTTAGAATATTGCTGCGCGGTGTGGGATCCTTACCAGGTGGGATTGACGGAGGACATCGAGAGGGTGCAAAGAAGGGCAGCTCGTTTTGTATTATCGCGTTATAAAGGAGAGAGTGTGGCAGATATGATACACGAGTTGGGATGGAAGTCATTACAGCATAGACGTTTTTCGTCGCGGCGAGAGCTTTTTACGAAATTTCAGTCACCAACTTTCTCTTCCGAATGCGAAAATATTTTGTTGAGCCCAACCTACATAGGTAGGAATGATCATCAAAATAAAATAAGAGAAATCAGAGCTCGAACAGAAAGGTTTAGGTGTTCGTTTTTCCCGCTCGCTGTTCGGGAGTGGAATAGTAGAGAGATAGTATGATTGTGGTTCGATGAACCCTCTGCCAAGCACTTAAATGTGAATTGCAGAGTAGTCATGTAGATGTAGATGTAAAAAAGAGTAAAACGATTTCTCCCTCGTCTCATTGTTTGAACATTGTATACGTTTCTGGTTCCCTCTTCACCTTCTTAGCTTGAGGTTTTAGAGAAACAAAATGCTTTTAAGGCATGAACAACACATATTGTTATCTAGACACTGTACATAGCTTACAAGCATACATATTTCAAACTAAAATATGTTGATTTGGACACTACTCATGTAAAGCTAGATGTACGTCTGTAAAACTCACAGGATCCTAAAGAATTTACTCGCATCGTCATATGCCATTCACTGATCAGCCAGAATATTATGACCACCAACCTACTATCGATATTTATATCGATGGTATGCCGACCAGGCGATAGCAGAGTCACCTGGATAGTAATGACTGCTAGTCACACTTGCGGTACATGTAGTGTCGGTGAGCGTGCTTTCAATGATTAGAATGAGTAAGGCGCGCGATCTGACCGAGGGCAGATTGTGATGGCCCGGAGGCTCGGCACGAACTTTTCGGAAACTGCGCGACTTTCGGATGTTCGAGGATTTCTATGGTGAGTGTCTTCAACATGTGGCGAAACCAAGGTGAACTCACGTCCAGAGGCGTGGGGTTCGGCGGCCGCCCCTCATTACAGATGTCAGACGTCGTAGGCTGGGTAGACTGGTAAAACAGGACAGGTGGCGAACAGTAGCAATACTTACATCAGACTTTAATGCTGAGCAGAGTGCAAGTGTGCCTGAACACACAGTGCACCGAAAATTCCTAACGATAGTCCTCCACAGCCGACTACCCATGCATGTTCCAATGTAAACACCGCGACATCGGTAACTACGACTGAAATAGTCACGTGATAATCGGCACTGGACGTTGGCTCAGTGGCAGAGCGTTGCAGGTCTAATGAATACCGATACATTCTTGCCTTCTTCACCATGTCGATGGGAGGTCGCGGATCCGTCGTCTTCCAGGGGACTGCCACTTCACACCTGTACTTCGAGACGGAGACAACCCGGAAGCGGCTCCATTGTGCTCTGGGGAGCAATGCGTGGCCATTCATGAGTCTAGTGGAGCTCGTAAAACGCACCATGATGGGCAAGGAGTATCGTACACTGGTTCATGACGATCATGTTTCCGGATGGCAGTGGTATTTCTCAACAAGATAATGCTCCATGTCACAAGACCAAGAGTGTGATGGAGTGGTTCGAGGAACACAGTGGCAAGCTCCAATTGATATTTTGCCCCTCCCCCCCAATCTCGAGATCTGACCTGATCAAACACATCTGTAATGTGATTGAACGTGGCGTCAGAGCTCATCATCCCAGAATTTACGGGGATTAGGTGACGTATCTGCAGATGTGGTGCCAACTACCTCCACCAACCTAGAAGGGCCTTGCTTCCGTGTCACCACGCATCGCCGCTGTTATCCGTGCGAAACATCGATATATCGGCTATTAGGTAGGTAGTCATAATCTTCTGGCTTATAGTATATCACTGGAATAAAAAGACATGCAGCTGCTATTTCAGCATCGTTGTCCAGTCATCTTCAGCGAGTGAACAATGTCGATGTCGCCGAATAGATGAGAAAACTACAGCCAACATTGTGTCCGAGGATCGCAACGACGTTTCGAAGGTGATTCGTTGCATCTTCAGTTATGAACTCTACCCTTCAAGGACCAGAAAAGTAATGAAGCCCCTTTACGATAGCACTTGCATGGTGGTCATCACAGAAAGCTCTACCATTGTCTCTGAGAAAGCAAAAAATGTTCAAATGTCTCTGAGTACTATGGGACTTAACATCTGTGGTCATCAGTCCCCTAGAACTTAGAACTACTTAAACCTAACTAACCTAAGGACATCACACACATCCATGCCCGAGGCAGGATTCGAACCTGCGACCGTAGCAGTCACGCGGTTCCGGACTGAGCGCCTTAACCGCGAGACCACCGCGGTCGGCTGAGAAAGCATTAATTTGTTATTTTGGATTCACAGGATGAGAGTCAGCGACTTTGTCTAGACGTCTGCATGCGCTCATTCATGGTCCCATGTAGGAGATAGTAGATAGAAACTTTTGGAGTGCAGTGGCATAGACCAGACGGAAAGAAGTGCCACGGTAAACGGTGGAATAAAAAATGTAAGAAGGCATCAAGTATTGCTGGCGACAGAATTCGCGGAGAGCTGCATTATTTACTTCGACTCGTGCATGTGATAATGAAAAACATTTACATATTTAACTTGCACTTTGCATTTTTCTGTGTAAATATAACTATATTACGTTTATTAAATGCGTTATGGTACTTCAGTGCTTTTAACTTGACATGCTGTTGGTCTTCAATATGTTTCTTAATGTTATTTAATTGCAAACTACTGTAGTTACAATACTTCGTGATTTTAAGCCTGATTGACTGCCTAACATTTCGTTATTGGTCTCAGTTACTTTGATACTTCGAGATTAAGTAAACTACTGCAAGAAATTCTAAGAGTTGACAAAGAAAAAAAGTGATTGCTCTGAGATTACGTTTGGTGCATATTAGGTGATACATTGCTGCAAAGGAACTGTAGCTTACAAATTGAATTATTCTTTAATCTATTCAGGATTTCGTCACAATTTCACGGGTACTAATAAAGATCTATCTCCAATACGGAGAAAATGAACTGTATGTAGTGCACTCAGTTCCACTCGCATGCGTAGACGATAATGTCAGTGGGAAATATTCGATCTCAAAGATGACTCTAGATATCGAAATGAGGTGTTGGCAAATGATATCATGCTAAAAAGAGAGTATTTTACCATGTGATTAATATGCAAAGCGTCCGTATCTACCCCAATGTGCAAGTAACTACAGAATGTTTCAATGGAGAAATGTTTATTTTCATGTGCCACTAAAATTGGTGAAGCGACAATTGCTGTGGGTTTTGCAGTAACGTAAGTGGACAAATTACACAGTTATTTCTGTACGGAGAATGGGCTTTTTTCATAAAGTATTGATCTGCGTTGCCCTCTTTACTAATTTAATAATACACTATTTCAGGGTTTTGTCACAATTTCACGGGTATTAAAAATTTAGCGCTATGAATCTTTGTAGCCCCTATTGTGTTTTGGCAAAAGAAGCAAATGTTAACATGACCACAAAAGAAGAGGGGACCAGAAAGTGACCTCACTTCCTCGAATGTCGATATTTGGTTCAAATGGCTCTGAGCACTATGGGACTTAACATCTGAGGTCATCAGTCCCCTAGAACTTAGAACTAATTAAACCTAACTAACCTAAGGACATCACACACATCCATGCCCGAGGCAGGATTCGAACCTACGACCGTAGCAGTCGCGCGGCTCCGAACTGAGCGCCTTAACCGCGAGACCACCGCGGCCGGCTGTCCATATTTGTTTGTCATTTATTCGCTCATTATGATCTTCAAAGACTTTCCAAAGGCATTTTAAGATTAGAGTGACCAGTTTACTCGTAAATAATTAAATCAGAAATTCTTTTGCAAATAATGGTGAAATGGCTAGCCAAAATATCAGAAGAAGTACAAATCCGGCATCGTATTCTTTTTGAGTTTCTGCAAGGGTAGTAAAGCAACTGTTGTTAAAAAAAAATTACGACATTTATCAAAGTGAATTACACGTACCTAAATGCAAAAAGTGGTTTTCTAAATTCGAGTTAGGTAATTTTGATCTTCCCGACTCGTAACGATCAGGAAGACCAAAAACTTTAGATAGTGATATGTCAGTGGCGGAATTGGAAGCAAATGCGTGTGAAACAATCGAAAAACTGTCAAACATTCTTAACCAACATTGGTCGATCATCCAAGAACATTTGCAGGAACTTGGGAAAGACAAAGCTGACCGATCTACCACATGCAACTTACTGCTCCAGTGGCACAATACAGAAGCCAGAATGAGATTTTCACTCTGCAGCGGAGTGTGCGCTGATATGAAACTTCCTGGCAGATTAAAACTGTGTGCCGGACCGAGACTCGAACTGAGGACCTTTGCCTTTCGCGGGCAAGTGCTCTACCAACTGAGCTACCCAAGCACGACTCATACCCTGTCCTCACAGATTTACTTCTGCCACCATCTCGTCTCCTACCTTCCAAACTTTACAGAAGCTCTCCTGCGAACCCTGCAGAACTAGCACTCCTGATAAAGGATATTGCGGAGACCTGGCTTAGCCACAGCCTGGGGAATGTTCCCAGAATGAGATTTTCATTCTGCAGCGGAGTGTGTCCTGATATGAAACTTCCTGGCAGATTAAAACAGTGTGCCGTACCGAGACTCGTACTCAGGACCTTTGCCTTTCGTGGGCAAGTGCTCTACCAACTTCTACTGAACAAGTACTCATAGTTCCTATACATTTTTACGGTTCACGTTTACTAGACATTTTTTTCTTGTGTTGATCCATTCTACCTCCTCCCAAAATATGAAAAACAAAGCTATTGCAGTAGATGAGATCTGTTTGATAATATCGAAGGTAAACAAGTGATCATGTCTTTTAAGGAATGCACATTAGAGCTGTTGTTTCCTAGATATTTTTTCTTGTTTTTGGGGTGATGAGAGATAATGCAAATTTTTGGTAGGATGTTAATATTATGGGCACTAGTATCATTGATTTGATCTTACGGGAGACAATATATTTCCATTTTGATACTATATGGAATCATGAGTTTGAACGTTGAAAGTGGTATCCTATATTTAAGAGAAGTCGTTAATTTAGAAATTCAGAAATGAAGAAAAATAACACATGAATCATCCCAAAAAGGAAAAATTTTAATTTAATAAAGGAGGGATAGAGAGAGTGAGAGAGAGGGATAGAGAGAGAGAGAGAGAGAGAGAGAGAGAGAGAGAGGAGAGAGAGAGAGAGGGAGAAGCAAAAGTGAAAGTGAGAGCACATTTATATGTGTAAACACTTGTCGATTACAGTGCTAAAGTGTGATGTTGGTAAGTAATCATTGTTTTTGACCAGGTTTTGTTTGCACACAAAAGGTACAGACAAATTTTACGTTTGAAGGTACACGACGCACTCTGAGAATGAGAAACAAAACGGGAGTCGCGCATATCAGTCAGCCACACTGACCACTCAAATACGGAAGAGGCAAAGACTGTGTGCTATGTGGTGTACTCAGCGACCTCAGGTCCCAGGCAGAACACGTAAAATCACATCTCATCCACACAACGAGTCCGTCGCGTTACATGTCCAAACCTTATTTCCCGACCTGCGATACATGTAACCAAAACAATCAACTTTTCTCACTTTGATTTCATTTCTTCCCTGAGACACCTCCTTTCAAGCAACCCTCCGCATTGCAAAAAGCTCCCTTCATCATCATCCACGGACAACGTTCACTGCGCTGCTTCACTAAACCATTCCCCTTTTCCTATACCCTCACAGCCTACGCGAAATAACTCGAGTCTCCTCCATTTTTCGTTTAACTCTGAAAGCAAATTAATTTGCCTCCTTTCCATATTTTTGTTAGTCCCAGTATCAACTCATATTAGGCATTAACATTCCGTAGACGGCACGATACCCACTTCTCAAACCAGGCTCGTAGGCATTTACCACAGAAGTTTCTAACTCTTACAACAACCAGTTCTCGCCTCCTACACATCAATACCAACATATGGCTCTAGGTCCCTCACACGTTTTAATTATTTCATCTTTACTTCATATTTCATTACCGTTATAAAATTTTCTGTTGTGTATGAAATTTGTGTGGTAACAGGACAGGCGTATATCAACTCCCAGCCTGCCATTATCTTGTCGAAACTTGAAGTACTTTTAATGAGAACAATCGGACGGCCATTGCTGTAAAATTATGTAATGAGTCTCAAGAAAGATTATTTGAGCACTTGTTGTTGTTTCACTTTAAACTGCCTGTAATAAAACTAAATTCGCCTATAGTTGTATGAATTCTGTCTCAGAACATCGTACACTGTTCGCATACGATGGTGTTGTGTACAGGGATGAAGCGAAAAACCGTGTTGCCCTTAACCAACACACTGTTGTGTGATTACCGTAAAATCTCGATATAGTAAGCATTCTGAGCGATTTGAGGTGGAACGACCACATGGGACTAGTTGAAGAAAAGCATATGGTAGAATCAGGCTCATTTGTATGATCATAAGGGTATGTAAGTCATATATGAAAAGAGATAGCTTGTAATAACTTAGTTCTGTCGATTACTAATAGTCGTCGCTCTATCAGTATTACGAGATAGGAGAGAAAGACAAGATACAAAGAGGAGCTGAAAGTTTCCCCACAGCACCATTACCAGGTATGATTAATAGAGAAGACACACAAGATACAAGGAAGGGATGCGCTTTTCTTACAGATCGTTTCGTCACAGGGAGAACACCAACGAGATGACCATGTAACTCACAACATAGGACATTACGAAGGCAAAAGAGCACGTCCTAGATGTGGAAATTCTTCCTTTTTATATCCCATATGTTTTTGTCTCTCTTAACCCGAGAAAAACGCAATGAGGTCAAGTATTATACGTGTTGTTATTGTGGTCTTCAGTCCGAAGATTAGTTTGATGCATCTCTCCACGCTGCCCTATCCTGTGCAAGTATCTTCGTGTCTGCATTACGACTGCACCTTACATCCATCTGAAAGTGTTTATTGTTGTTAACCCTTAGTCAAAATGGTTCAAATGGCTCTGAGCACTATGGGACTTAACATCTGAGGTCATCAGTCCCCTAGAACTTAGAACTACTTAAACCTAACTAACCTAAAGACATCACACACATCCATGCCCGAGGCAGGATTCGAACCTGCGACCGTAGCAGTCACGCGGTTCCGGACTGAGCGCCTTAACCGCGAGACCATAACCCTTAGTCTCCCTCCACACTTCTTAACCCCTCACTTCCCCACACTTCCAGTGAACCGATCCTTTCTTTTAGTGAAGTTGTGCCATATATTCCTTTCTTTGTTTCAACTTTTTACCATCCATGTTTCAGACTGCACTGCAAGCATACGCTTTCACCAAATACTTCCTTCCACTTAACTGTATATGATACGTTCAACAAGCATCTTTTTCAGAAATTCTTTTCTTTCTATCCCAGTCTGCATTTTGTGTCTCTTCTGTTTCGCCCGTTGTCAGTTATTCTGCTGCCCAATTAACAAAACTCATCTGCTGTTAGGGGCGATCAAACAGTTTCCGTTCGAAGGCCATACAGTGCAGCGTCGGTAAGCCAATCAGGCGAACTCTCGATGAGGATTGAGGTAATCATCCCACCGATTTACCAGGTTGAAAATACCAGTTTGGTAAAACACCGTGTCCTGCTGCGTGAAGAGGTCCGTAACTACGTGCTGCATGTCCTCTACAAGAATCGTCGACCCCCCAAGGCCTTTTTCAAGGGGCTGAAGGCGTGATAATCGCATGGGAAGAAATCAGGGTCATAGGGCTGGTGCTCGAGTATCTCCTCCTTGAGTTGGTGTAACTTCTGCGTTACGTCATTTACGATGTGGGTGGGTGGGGAAGGGGGGGGGGAGGCTTCTGTCGAATAGCGACCAGCACGAAACTTGCCGCACCATTCCACAATAGTAGTTTTCGACAAACTTGCTACCCCATACACATTCATCATTCTCCGGTGGATGTCGACTGGTATTTGAACTTTGACAGCCATGAAAAGAATAACAGAAAGTGGGTCTTTCATTTGCATGCGTTTGGTAACAACGTCACCATAGTTCACGTATCAGTATTTACTGCGTACACGTCGGAAAGACACGAATGTCACACTAATTCCTTGCTTACATGTTGGTGCTTATGTACTGGCACTGAAGTAGCGCTACATTGCATTTACGCTGCATCAACGCCGTCAGAAGGAAACTTTTTGACCACCCTTATTCTGCAAATGTCTCATTTCCTAATCGAAATCTCTTAGCGTCCCCTGACTTAATTCGCCTACATCCCATTACCCTTGTTTCCGTTTTGTTGTTGATGTTCATCCTATAACTCTTTACGACACACTATCCACTCCATTCAACTGCTCTTCCCAGTCTTCTGTCGTCGTTGACAGAACTGCATTGTCATCGGCTGTAATCAAACCAGTAAACCTCTGATTTCTTAGAGAATAGAAGTCCCACGTGTAAAACAGCTTCAGACTTCGGATTACTTTAAAAATGAGTTAATTTCTTAAACATTTGACGTGAAGCATGTTTGCGAGAAAACGTTATAAAAGGCTTGCAATTTTGTTGGAAGCTTGTTGGAAGTAGGTAAGTGTTCTCATTGTGAAACACTAGATGAATAAAGTCTGCGTAATTTGCCCTACCCTCCATTTTAAGCAAATGTTAAGTTTTTCACGCAACTCGATATTTATGAAGTCATACCACCTGAACTGTGTTCGTACAATAATATGATATTGCGGGTACATTCAGTGGCTTTTGAAGATACTGTCTGAAATATGTGTTACGCACAGAGTACGTAGTAAATAAGTAATAGATGAAAACGTCATGCCTGATGTTGAAGTTTTACTGCGTGCCGTTTTAGGCAAATGATAGTTTTTCACGTATCTCAATGTTTGTGACGTCATATCTCCTGAAGTAAGTATGACGGAAAGATGAATATTGCAGATAAATTCAATGGTTCAAAAATGGTTCAAATGGATCTGAGCACTATGGGACTAACTTCTGAGGTCACCAGTCCCCCAGAACTTAGAACTACTTAAACCTAACTAACCTAAGGATATCACACACATCCATGGCCCAGGCAGGATTCAAACCTGCGACCGTAGCGGTAAATGGTATATGTGGTTACTGTCTGCAGTCTCTGTTGCGAATTTACTCGGTAGTAAAGAAGTAATAAATTAAAACGTTATAAGCCTGATGCTTAAGATTTACTGCACAACAGTGAAAATGTAGTAAGCTAAAAAACTTTTCCTTTCATCATTTTGTGTGTGTGTGGGGATGGGGGGGGGGGGGGGGGGGGAGGCATCAACGAGGAAAAGTTTCGTGAAGGTTAGCAGTTACGTATAAAGTATAAAATTTGTTGGAAGGCACTAAGTGCTCTTATTCCAAAATACTGAATGAATGAAGTCCGGATATTTGCGCACCGTCAGTTATGCTGCCTCAAGATAAATACACGGTTTCTGGCTGTATTACTTGTCCTGATGCATTTAACATTAATATTATAGCTCTTAATGGGTATATTACGATAGAATTTTAAACTTTGTCCATAATCAGGCGAAATGTTCAGCATAAAATTTCTGTTGCCCCTGGAAGTCGTAAGTGATGCAGAGTTCCGGGTCAGTCACTTACTATTATACAATGTGTCCAGTAATGAACGTCTCATTTATAAATTTTAATAGTGTCGGCTGTAAGAGTTGTAGAGTACTGGTTCAAGGACTCAATCAAAGAGCAACTCAAGCAGTTTTAGACAATCGCATGCGTGAACTAGTGCTTTGTCGTTTTGCTGCTTCAACGCCACGTATGCCACAAGCACAAAATGACGATTCCTGATCGGAAAGCGTTTTGTGTTCACCAGTTTGCTAGGAGCGTATCTACAATTTCAGTTCAACGTGAGTTTGGTTTGAAGTTTAATTATGATCTCCCATGTGGCAAAAACATCCCCATTGATACAATCAATTCGAAACAACAGCTCGGGTCCGAAAATGGAAAAGGACGCGACGTCAAAAAGAGTCTGAAAAGTATGTTGACCGTGTCAGAGCATCTTACTTTCTTAGCCCTAAGAAGTTGCCATAGACAACAGCGTGGAAGGTTTTAAGAACACGGTACGCAAGTGCCCAAACGGCTTAGAGTTGATACATGTTTTGAAGGCACATGCCTGTGATTTACGTTACGACTTTGCAAGTTAAGTGTTGCAGCGGGAAGATGACTTTCTTAACCGTGTGGTAGTCATTGATGATGCAATTTTTCTTCTGAGAAGGAAAGTAAACACGAAGGACTTTCAATAAGTAATGCAACACTCTTTTCTGAAAGCAGGTTGATTTTATGCAGGATTCCAGTGCACCATAGTATTCCCCATTCCCTTGGCTACAAAACCCTATTTTTCAAGATAATATCCGCTCAATGTGACGGCCTTACACCACTTTACTGAGAGGGCCAGTATGCCAACATGGTACCAGTCTACCTGTTGACATCAGCGCCAACGTCTTGCTACATCAATAGCCTCTTCGTCATACACGGACTGCTTACCGCGGACAGCTGTTTTGCACAAATGACTATTCGTTGGTCTTTACAGTCTTCCGTTAGGCGATGAGAAACCCAGTGTGCAAACATGTGGACGGGTGTCTCAGCGCTACCACCAGAGACCTCCAGTTGTGCAGCGAGGTGTTTCATTGTGGTCCCACGATCACCTGCAATGAGAGCCATCGGACGTTCCAACACTGCCGGAGTCACAGGTTCGTGCGGCCGGCCGGCACGCGGAAGACCGACAGGTTTGTTGCGACAATAATGCCGACGCCTCGTCCAACAACTCACCGTGCTTTTGTTCAATGCCAGTTCTCATAGACATTCTACAAGCGTCTTGAATACCTGCGCTGCTCTGCTTTCCCGCCACAAGTCACTTATTGACAGCTTTCTGCTTGGGACGCAGGTCCGTTTACAGACGCAATTTTGATGGCTACGTACAGCGCCCCCACGTACCAGAACTCCATGAAACTGTTGGTCTGAAGTGAGAATATTTCACGATGTCCCACAAGAAATAGTGCATATTTCCAACCAAAATTGGCCCTGAAAACTAATGTATTGCATTACTTATCGAATGCCCATCCTACCCACAATGTTCGTAGCTGGAGGTCAGAGCATCCTCATGAACTTGTACAGTATCAAAGAGTTTCCGCAAAACTAAACTTTTTCTTCGCCGTGTTCTGACATCAAATTTATGGACCTTTTTTTTTTCGCCGAAGCTACTGTAACAGGCGTGTTTATTTGGATGCGTTAAGAGAGTAGCTCTTTCCCCAATCAGAAGGTGAACCTGAAAACTTGATTTGGCAACAAGATGGAGCCGCTCTCCGTTGGCATTTTTTTGTACGAGAGTGACCGAACGTCGGAGGCCCTGACCGCTCCATTGGTTGCAATGACCAATACGTCAGACACTTTTTTTCGCTGGTCTCCATGTTCACCTGACCATAAGCCACGCGATTTTTTCCTTTGGAGCTTTATAAAAGATCGTGTCTACGTTCCGCCATTGCCTAGTGTTTTGGCGAAGGTGAGGCGCAGAACTGAGAAAGATGTTGCTTTTATTGCTCCGCATCTGTCAGGCAAAGTGTGGAAAGAATTCCATTGTAAGCTGGATGTGTGTTGTAAAAAAAAATTGCACATATTGAACATTTGTAAGAAAAGCTAGGTTAATTTATCTTAAATTTGATGTATGATTTCTTGTAAACAATCTAAATTAAACTGTTCCAATATGCCACTGAAGTGAGACATTCTTTTATGGACACCCGCTGGATTTATACAGAGCTGGCCATACATTTCTATTCAAAGGGAACTTAAAAAAAAAAGAGCTGGCATTCCTAGGTCAAATGAAACTCAATGGAGAGTTTGTTCAGATATAAATTTATGTATCTGAAGAAAAGGAAACGATTTTACTAGTTTTGACGGTTCCGTACATCAATCGGTAAAAACGAAACCCTTATAAGATGTCTTAGTAGTCCTTCTGTCTGTCTGCCTGTATCTCCGACTGTTAAAAACCCTTTTCCCCAGGCACTGGTAGACGTATCAAGTTGACATTTATGTCAAATACCAATGCCTACAGTCGCTCGGCAGAAATCCAAGTTTCTAAGTGAATGCAGTAAAAAAAAAGGTCCAAATGGCTCTAAGCACTATGGCACTTAACATCTCAGATCATCAGTCCCCTAGACTTAGAACTACTTAAACCTAACTAGCCTAAGGACATTACACACATCCATGCCCGAAGCAGGATTCGAACCTGCGACCGTAGCAGCAGCGCGGTTCCTGACTGAAGCGCCTAGAACCACTCGGCCTGCAGTCAAGAGATACGGCCATTTATCTTAGGTATTTTGATACTTGCCATGTCACTCATCGAAACCTATAGAAAACAGATTTCACAGCGCAAGTGAAGGAAAACAACCGAAAACCGTTAATGTGTCACCGTATCACACGAGAGATATTTCTTTTGTCACTTGACCTGAAATTAAAACTGTTGTGTAGATAGTTCCGCGTAGTCAGTGCGTACACAACTTTCCCACCAGAGCGCGCCCCGCTAAGCACAACAGCGCAGGCGCAGCGCTCGTCCGTCTCCACACTACGAGATGGCGCTGCCTTAGAGACGGACCAAATTCTGCTTCTGCCAATCAACGTATTAATATGTAACGCAACCAATGAGATTACTGCTAATGTAGAACCTTTTATCCATGCAGATCACTCTCGCACAGTGATACCTGAAAGCACGAGGTATTATAACGAGTGTACAGACCTCCGATTAGTTAGTCTGCATTTGTCTGCACCAGTCTGTAGTCAAGTTTCAGTCTGCACCTAATAAGATTACCATATTCCTGTACATAGCCATGAAGATAAATGTATAGACACTTTGTCAAGTATCAGAGGTATGTGAGAATAAGATTAACTTACCAAGACCAAAGGAACTTCAGATTGTCAATTGTAAATAGCATCCAGAATCAAGTTATGTAATGTTTATGCTTTTTATTATTTTAATAAATGTATGTGAAAATTAATCAAGTTCTGTTTAAAGTTGGTCACCATCAATCTGCTACTCTAAGCGTGCAAGTGGCATTTCTATCGTCTGACCTAACGGCAGAAGATAAACGCGCCACGATAAGACCACGAGACATATTGCTGACACTCGCCTACTTCGTTAGAGCGACAAGTCAAACAATCTGATGGTGTGTGTACCGAACGTCTTATAGTACGCACACCACAAAAACATTTTCGGGAGCCTTGGAATCCCTGGGACTGATGTCTTGCTAGGATCAATGTTGACAGCAGGTAAAAATGGTCGTATCCTCGATTCCTGGAGTGTATGAAATGTCTACGTACATAATTTTATGCGGAACCCTCAGTGCACGGGTCCTAATCGCACCTAGCTATTTTTTTAGGTAACCTATTATCGATCAACCCTCGTATTACGTGGTACTTCCGCGTGACCTACACCTGCGACATAATTCGCCTGGGTCGCGCGTAACCGGAAAGCAGCGACTTTAAAGGCGGCTGCGTGCTGCCTGCGTGTGGCTACGGCTCGCTAGCGGCGGCGTGGGCGGCACCCCAGTCCCAGAGCGCGCTACCGCAGCCGCGACACCTGGCTAGCGGCTAGCGGGTAGCGGTGCCCTCGGCGCAAGTGGCACACGCCGACACTTCCATTCCTGACGCCCGTAGCGGCACTCTCCGTCCCCGAGCCGTGAGCTCCCACTGACAAGTGGGTGTACGTTATCTCTGTCTGCAGCAGTTCCGTCCCACGGTTCAGTGGTTTCATGGCACACATTTTCACCCGTCGGCACTGACTCCGCATAAATTCCCGATGTAGCTGATATCATTAGTTCCTTCCATTCCCTTTTTTCTCCCCCCTCCTCCTTCAATTAGATAATAGGGTAACTCACTGGATGACCCCTGTATTTAACTTGGTGATCTATATTTCTTTGCTGGGATGGTTTCTTCAGGAAGTGTACGATTCCCGCCCTCATTCTCCTGACAGACGAGATTTGCTGCATCTCTCCTGACCTCAATATTGTTGATATTGAAGTCAGGAGAGACAGAGCAAATCTCGTCTTTTAGGAGAATGAGGGCGGGAATCGTACACTTCCTGAAGAAACCACCCCAGCAAGGAAGTATAGATCACCAAGGGTCGTCCAATAAGTGAGTTACCCTATTATGTAATAGAAGGTGGAGGGGGGAGAAAGGAAAGGAAATGGAAGAAACTAATGATATCAGCTGCATCGGGACTTTATGCGGACTCAGTGCTGATCAGTGAAAACGTGTGCCATGAAACCATAACTCCTGCTTACTAGCAGCTGCGTTAACCACTGCGCCAGCCAGACACAGTGTTTATTGCAAACGCGCAGGCTATCTGGGTACGCTCCCCGGCTGACTCGCACTTCCACCTAATGCCACCTATCTACAGTCTCCGTGCATGTCCTCCATGTTCGCTTATCTTAGATTTCCGCTGGAGGTCGAAAGTAAATGTGAATCCGCGCTGAAAGTTGTAGATTAATTGCCCATCGAGGCGAATGAGTTACATGAAAGCATGGTGTCTGTTCTTTCAGGCATGTCCGAAAGAACAGACCCACGCATTCATATAACTACACTACTGGCCATTAAAATTGCTACACCACGAAGATCACGTGCTACAGACGCGAAATTTAACCGACAGGAAGAAGTTGCTGTGATATGCAAATGATTAGCTTTTCAGAGCATTCACACAAGGTTGTCTCCGGTGACGACACCTAAAACGTGCTGACATGAGGAAAGTTTCCAACCGATTTCCCATACACAAACAGCAGTTAACCGGCGTTGCCTGGTGAAACGTTGTTGTGACGCCTCGCGTATGGAGGAGAAATGCGTACCAACCCGTTTCCGACTTTGATAAAGGTCGGATTGTAGCCTATCGCGATTGCGGTTTATCGTATCGCGACATTGGTGCTCGCGTTGGTCGAGATCCAATGACTGTTAGCAGAATAAGGAATCGGTGGGTTCAGGAGGATAGTACGGAACACCGTGGTGGATTCCAACGGCCTCGTATCACTAGCAGTCGAGATGACAGGCATCTTATCCGCATGGCTGTAACGTATCGTTCAGCCACGTCTCGATCCCTGACTCAACAGATGGGGACGTTTGCAAGGCAACAACCATCTGCACGAACAGTTCGACGACGTATGCACCTGCATGGACTATCAGCTCGGAGACCATGGCTGCGGTTACCCTTGACTCTGCATCACAGACAGGAGTGCCTGCGATAGTGTACTCAACGGTGAACCTGGGTGCACGAACAGCAAAACGTCGTTTTTTCGGGTGAATCCAGGTTCTGTTTACAGCATCATGATGGTCGCATCCGTGTTTGGCGACATCGCGGTGAACGCACATTTGAAGCGTGTATTCGTCATCGCCATACTGGCGTAACACCCGGCTTGATGGTATGGGGTGCCATTCGTTACACGTCTCGGTCACGTCTTGTTCGCATTGACGGCACTTTGAACAGTGGACGTTACATTTCAGATGTGTTAAGACCCGTGGCTCTACCCTTCATTCGATCCCTGCCAAACCCTACATTTCAGCAGGATAATGCACGACCTCATGTTGCAGGTCCTGTACGGGCCTTTGTGGATACAGAAAATGTTCGACTGCTGCCCTGACCAGCACATTCTCCAGATCTCTCACCAATTGTAAACGTACGGTCAACGGTGGCTGAGCAACTGGCTCGTCACAATACGCCAGTCACTACTCTTCATGAACTGTGGTATCGTGTTGAAACTGCATGGGCAGCTGTACCTGTACACGCCATCCAAGCTCTGTTTGACTCAACGCCCAGATGTATCAAGACCGTTATTACGGCCAGAGGTGGTTGTTCTGGGTACTGATTTCTCAGGATCTATGCACCCAAACTGCGTGAAAATGTAATCACATGCCAGTTCTAGTATAATATATTTGTCCAATGAATACCCGTTTATCATCTGCATTTCTTCTTGGTGTAGCAATTTTAATGGCCAGTAGTGTAGCTATACAGTTTTATTCATCAGCTTCAGAATAGTTTATCAGATAAGAAGTAACCGGACACCTATTAGTAGATATTAATGTGGAGTGTGTCCACACTTCACCCATATGTTGCTCTATGTCTGCTGGAAATATTTTAAATGAGGTGTCTGAATAATCTGTGGAATGGCAGCCCATTCTTCACGAGGAGCCGAAACCAGGGACGGCATTGGTGTTCGCCGTTGGACTATGGGGCGAAGTCGACGTTGTAACTCATGCCAAACGTGTTGTACTGGTTTCAGGTCGCGACTCTGGGGAGTACAGTCCAATTCAAGAATGTTATTATTGTTATTATCCGCAAACCATGGCCTCACAGACAGTGTTTTCTGAAAATGTGCGCAGTTATGCTGATACAACCATCGTCTCCGAGCTGTTCCTTTTCTCCACACAGTACAGAGTGCTGTAAAATGTGTTCATATTGTAAGGTGATGTCGTCATTTTTATTTTTGTAGGTTATTAATGTGCACCTCAGAGTGAGAGAGAGCAAGCTACGTTACTGTTAACAATATTTGGTCTTGTCGTGGTACAGTCTTTGCCTCTGCACGGTCTGATACATTCTTAGTTGAAGTGTGGTGGCTGATGGACGTACTTAGTAGCGCTGTGTCGACTTGTGATTGTATCTGTTAGACGAAGGAAGATTGATTGTGAAGGACAGTAAGGATGAATAAGATGTATATATTAGAAAGCGAAGAGAACATAAATTCTGAATAACGTTATTATTTTTTGATAAAAACCAGTTTGAGGTAAGACTTCAGCAATGCGTAAGTAATTTGTAGAAATGGTTATGGGAAACTAGTTAACTTGGTTCACTTGCTCTGAGCTGAGAGAAAGGCCACCCCACTTCGCTGAGTCATGCATTAACGTATTAATAGATTAAGCTTAGTGATTTTTATAGAAATTCTTTGTTAACATTGTACTCTCTTTAAATAATTGTTCACAGTGTTAAGCATAATGTTGTTCAGACCTATGTTATGTGTGAAGATCACGCGAAGATTTACTCTGTCTTTCTGAATATATACTTCATTCTAAAGTCGAAAAGTTACTCTCCCCAGCATACTGTTTTTCAGCACGCATTACGAGGTGTGGTATGCAACAATTGGAAATTTTACTTAGAAATAGAAATATAACTTAGTCGCTGTCTGTTTGCTCTTTGCTGTTGTGCATTAGAGAAATCTGCAACAATTTTGTCAAGACACTAGGTAAGTAGAAATTTTGATTAGGACCATGTAATTGTTTTACTTCATTTGCGCATTTAATATAAAGGCAAGTTGTATTCAGATCAATTACAATTCAGTTCAAAGTATGTTATCATAGTTGAAGTTTGACAACAGTTTGTTGGTACATAGTTTTGGTAATGCGTACACCTTTATAGAGTGGGAGGTAAAGTTGAACTAAATTTCGTACAGAAACAAATATTCAGCGTTTCCTTAAGCACAATATTGCGAGCACACGCTAACCGCAAATAACACACCCATACCTTAACACCACCTCATCTATACTTCACTGCTGGCATTACGGGTGCAGGCAGGTAACGTTCTTCGAGCAATCGCCAAACCCAAATTGCCACTGGGTGTACCGCGATTCATCACTCCAAGTCACTCGTTTCCAGCCATCCACCGTCCAGTGGCTTCGCCCTTTACGCCACCTCAAGCGTCACTTAGCACTGACTACATAAATGTCTGAATTATGAGAAACTGATCGAACAATGTACTACATTGAAACTTCCTGGCAGATTAAAACTGTGTGCCCGACCGAGACAAAAAACTCGGGATCTTTGCCTTTGGCGGGCAAGTGCTCTACCAACCGAGCTACCGAAACACGACTCACGCCCGGTACTCACAGCTTTACTTCTGCCAGTATCCGTCTCCTACCTTCCAAACTTTACAGAAGCTCTTCTGCGAACCTTGCAGAATTAGCACTCCTGAAAGAAAGGATACTGCGGAGACATGGCTTAGCCACAGCCTGGGGGATGTTTCCAGAATGAGATTTTCCCTCTGCAGCGGAGTGTGCGCTAATATGAAACTTCCTGGCAGATTAAAACTGTGTGCCCGAGTTGGTAGAGCACTTGCCCGCCAAAGGCAAAGGTCCCGAGTTCGAGTCTCGGTCGGGCACACAGTTTTAATCTGCCAGGAAGTTACCTTTGGCGGGCAAGTGCTCTAGCAGTTGGTAGAGCACTTGCCCGCGAAAGGCAAAGGTCCCGAGTTCGAGTCTCGGTCGGGCACACAGTTTTAATCTGCCAGGAAGTTTCATATCAGCGCACACTCCGCTGCAGAGTGAAAATCTCATTCTGGAATGTACTACATTCTTTTTAACAGCCTATTCACAGTCATTGTGCTCACTGGAATGGTGGTAACATTTTGGAACTCACGAGCGATTTCTTCAGCTGATTTTACTCGACTTTTTGCAACCAACCACCGCAATGGTCGATAGACTCAGTCCGTCGAACATGAGGTCTGTCTGCTCTCGATGTAGCTGTGGTTGTTTCTTCGCACCTCCACTTCACAGTCATATCACCGACAGTCGGCTTGTGCAGATTTATAAGGACTACAGCATCCCTGAAGGCTTATTTACTAAACTGACATCCTATGACGTAGTGCAAGTTCGTAGTAACTGAGCTCTCCTGAGCGACCCTTTCTGCGGTTACTGCTTCCGTACTGACCAAACACCACTCTCCGACTCCTTATATAGCAGGTCCACCTCTCGAATTGTCCATTACATATAGGTGTTCGGACACTTTGATCAGATAGTGTATGCACAACGTCAGAGCACTGAATGTTGTGCACACCTGAAGACGCCAGGGATGCTCAGGACGGTATGACCATCAATCAGAATTCTTGAGACACGGCCCTCTTATTATTTAATTATGGTTTCGTTTCTGAGCACCTTGAAATACCTCAAGAGTAACAAAAACAGACCTATCAGTCTAGACAATCTTTCTGGGAATTGCACTCACAGTACTCCGTTGATGTGCTGTATCCCAAATGTCGCCGTAAATGACCCGTTACGGCAATACTGAAATGAAATGGTACTTCACTGCACTCGGAATAAATTATTCGTCTAACATAAAAAATAACATCGTCAAACAGTTCTTACACTACGTCTTTGTGGAACATGCATTTCCCCCATCAACTGAGGTAGGGTGAAAGAATGTTTCATACAAATGCTCTGTCATACATAATGCTCCTCACGTTTGTTGCTAATGGTTCTTGATGGTAAAATGCTTCACTATGTCATGCGTAATGTTCACACAAACACGTTTTATGAGTAACTGAATCACGGCGTCTTTCTAATAGCATATTGCTCTTAGTTCTCTCCTAATGGCGATAGCAGTGCCTCGAGCCATAAATTCGATGAGACACTGGAAGCTTGGCGAGCCATCCTGATCCCTGACCGCTCAGCAGCTTCGAACTCATCGATATTAGTCAGAGCCGGTTTTCAAGCACCCACATATCTCTCAGTGACGTCCCACATGTGCTTCATAAGGTAAACTTTTGATGGTACATTTCTAGCTTGCTCAGCAAATGTGCAAGGCCTCTCATGTCTGGTAAGTGTTCTTCAGACCTTTCTGATACTCCAGTGCGCAACAAAATTAGAAGATGACTTTTCGAAACCCCTTGAATTCCCACTGTGACGCATAAGTTTGAAATTTGCCTCAGAGGTGCCTACAACCTTCCTCTGTAATCGGTCAAAAGCGACGTCACCCTAAGGCTTGGTGAGGGAATGCATTGAATCCACAGTTTTTGCTCTTATATATAGGTTGGTACCACTAGCCCCCGTTCAAAATCAGTCAATGAAATTTGAATGTGATCTGCAGCTGCAAAAGGCGATTATGCTTTTTTTAGCCCTTATGATTTCCGTTCTCAAATGGTTCAAATGGCTCTGAGCACTATGCGATTTAACATCTGTGGTCATCAGTCGCCTAGAACTTAGAACTAATTAAACCTCACTAACCTAAGGACATCACACACATCCATGCCCGAGGCAGGATTCGAACCTGCGACCGTAGCAGTCGCGCGGTTCCGGACTGAGCGCCTAGAACCGCGAGACCACCGCGGCCGGTTTTCCGTTCTCATGTTGCGTGATGACGCGGGAGTGCAACATTAATGTGTTTGTGAATAAAACGGCAAAGGGTCCCTCTAAGACCCCAGTTGTGCAATACCCTCGGTGCCACCCACGCAACTTTGCTGAGCACGTCAAAAATGTACCTGTCAGAAACCACACGCAAGGGGTGCCGAAGATCCTGTCTAACTCTCAGGCGCTAGAAGAGCTGCCAGGCTGATATGCTGTCGAAACTTTTGATGGTACATTTCTAGCTTGCTCAGCAAAGGTGTGTGGGTGGCATCAAGGGTGTTTCCGAACTGCGGTGTATTAGAGCGACAATTTGCAGTTTTATTCACGTACACGTTAATTTTGCATGTCACTGTAGCGCCAAACTGTAGACGAGAGCAAAAATTGCGGTCGCGCTGCACTCCAAAGTGGTGCGATCACATTCAGGGGGGCTGCAGCCCCACAGTGTCGTTAGAGAAGGGCTGAAACGTCCGAGGGTGCCAGCAGTGTCAAAGGTTGTCAAGAAAATCTTCCTGCGAACTTTCATTTTCGACCGCGGAATGTGTAGGAATCAACATCCGAAGGAAATGGGTTGTTTCATTGACACTCTGTGTGACCCCCATTAAGCCTTTTCGTGTCGGTTATGAGCGACGGTGTGCCTTAAATGTTTTCCTTGGCCACCCATCAGATAATCGCGTGATCTGAACGCCGGGTGTCACGGATCTGATGTCCGTCTGAGAGACGTCAAAAGAATGGGTGAACTATGGGTAAGAGAGGCTGTGGCTACCTTCTCATCGTGTGACACGTCTACGGTGGCATTGGGCAGAAGTGTGATGAAATTTGGTGACAATGTGACTTCATTAATCCACCTTATAGCTGACATGAACTTCTGAGATGTGGCCTTTCTTCCCAGGCTCGCCAAGCCTAAGGGTGACGTCACAGGGCGCTACACTTTTGAACTATTACAGAGGAAGGTTGCAGGCACCTTTGCCTCAAATGTCAAACCTATGCGACGCAATGAGAAACAACTATGGGGTTTAGAAAAAGCGATCCTCTTAATTCTGTAGCGCATTGTATTTGGGAGGGAAGATACGGTGCATTGTACAGGTCGTCGCCAGAGGGGTGCAATAGCCAAACAAATCTATGCACAGAATCAGATATTAGATATCTGCGCCGTTTTTTATAGAGAGATGAGGTGCTTAGGGCAACTCTTTCAATCCCATGTAACTATTTCGCAATCGAGAATACCCCTAGTACCTGACTAAACGGTGACCCATTGATAAGGCGGATGTTTGAACACCCAATGACGATGTTTCTGCCCCTTTGTAAGCTCATTGACCTGTGACGTACGATGAGCTGACACACCCGACAAGGAGGTTCTGGGTGGCATGGCTGCTAAGTGGTTGTTGCCCAGTACTGAATTAGCGATTGGTTTCTGAGCTGTGGACTGCCCATCTACAGTCTCTGTAACACATCTGCTATTTTTATCTCGACTACTCACGACTCTGTATCGAAATAACCTTAACAAGTATAACAACTCATCAGGGCGAAGGCCTTAGGTCATAAGATAAACGTTATGACTGACTGTGTTAGAGAAAGCACAGTGTGAATACCAGTGCGGAAAACCATCACCAGTTTCAAGGGTCGTACCACACTGTAATTTAATCTGCTGCAGATGTAGCAACCTTCTCTTAAGTTTATGATGTAAGCCGAAGATGCGGCAACTACATTTTTTCTTTCATGACAGGCGTCCGCTCGCTATTAATTAGAATGTCTCTCGCACGTTCGCAAGGAAGATGGATCGTGCCGGTTTCTCGTATGTGCTATGGATACATGCGAATGCTTCCTGTTACGGAAAACATTTGCAGGATAAGCGATTTCGATACCAACTCACTTGTAGGTTCTTTTACTTTGGCAGCCACATACGCCAGATGCTTGGTGTCAAAAATAGACGTATTTATCTCTACGCTGCCTATGTCATACCCAGTTTCATGGAGTCTCTGTTTTTCCTACAAATTTGGAATATATTTGACTTAGAGAAAAACAATATTTTTGTGATACCTTTTCTTATTTTTAATGTCATCCTCGTGACGAAAATCATTTTTGTAGGCAGGTAGAACAACATTTATGCCGTTCATAAAGAGCCAAATTGCTTTTCAGTATGGCAGAGCATACTGAGTGAACGAAATACATGAAGCTGGTAACTTCAGGGCGAGTGTAAGACCGCGGATCGTTCTAAAAGCTTCCAGGGAGGGAAATTCACTGGAGAAGTTTGTAGGTTAGGTATGAACAATGAGTTCACTATATGTTTCACAACAGTGTTGTCAGTTTATTATAATTATCACGTGATTCTCTACAAAATATAGACTTGCATGCAACTGAAAAATACACTGTCACTACGACTTAAATTCGAAGGAGCTGCTGTATATGAAAAAGGACAGTTTAAAATGTATTTTGGACTGAAAAAAACCCAAAGCTCCCACTCACTCGACAGAAGGAGTAGTATGCTACTGCTGGCGCGACTGTTTTTTACCGCCATCGCGGCGCGCAGTGCCTTTCCTTGGCGCTGGCCAGATGTCCCCTTTAAGTTGGGGACGGAACCAAAAGGACAGCTGCAACCAATCACTGTTTAAGGCGTCGCTGGTCACGAGGAAGAGACTGCTTTTATGGGCAGGTTTATTGCACACCATGCTTCCCCTCCATAGTCTCATGGCTGACAGTAAGGAGCGCGAACTGGGCTTGTAAGAGAGGCACACTGTGGTCATAAAAAAAAAGGCCTCTTTTGATGATAGTAA
Organism: Schistocerca gregaria; assembly: GCF_023897955.1. Taxonomy (NCBI): domain Eukaryota; kingdom Metazoa; phylum Arthropoda; class Insecta; order Orthoptera; family Acrididae; genus Schistocerca; species Schistocerca gregaria. The sequence goes on along the minus strand of NC_064921.1, from coordinate 511,667,588 downwards.
TCACGTTCTTATAAAGATGTACGAAATCTCTTCTTTAAATGTGCAATGCAGTAATTGCGATCTGAACAGCTACAAATATCATTATTTAACGCTTACACACCACTACGATCAAATCCGACTGCGTAACATATTCAAAAAGCATCACAAGAAAATCCTTGTCTCTCAGCATTCAGAAAACGTCCACAAAAATTCTATCAAACTAGTCTAGGGTCATAACAAGAAAAACATGTTCATGATATTCTCATATTGTCATCCCTTTTGGCTAGATTTAAGTGTTATGATACTCGACCGACGTATAGCTCTCCAGCAAGAGAGGTAAAGACTCGTAAGTTCATACGTCAAAGACTGCATCGCCTTTAGCTCTTCATAGACGCACTATCAGTTTCCCGTTCTTTACCCAGTGGATTATGGGCGCTTCTTTCCCCATGAACTATGGACCTTGCCGTTGGTGGGGAGGCTTGCGTGCCTCAGCGATACAGATAGCCGTACCGTAGGTGCAACCACAACGGAGGGGTATCTGCTGAGAGGCCAGACAAACGTGAGGTTCCTGAAGAGCGGCAGCAGCCTTTTCAGTAGTTGCAGGGGCAACAGTCTGGATGATTGACTGATCTGGCCTAGTAACAATAACCAAAACGGCCTTGCTGTGCTGGTACTGCGAACGGCTGAAAGCAAGGGGAAACTACGGCCGTAATTTTTCCCGAGGGCATGCAGCTTTAGTGTATGATTAAATGATGATGGCGTCCTCTTGGGTAAAATATTCCGGAGGTAAAATAGTCCCCCATTCAGATCTCCGGGCGGGGACTACTCAAGAGGATGTCATTATCAGGAGAAAGAAAACTGGTGTTCTACGAATCGGAGCGTGGAATGTCAGATCCCTTAATCGGGCAGGTAGATTAGAAAATTTAAAAAGGGAAATGGATAGGTTAAAGTTAAATATAGTGGGAATTAGTGAAGTTCGGTGGCAGGAGGAACAAGACTTTTGGTCAGGTGAGTACAGGGTTATAAACACAAAATCAAATAGGGGTAATGCAGGAGTAGGTTTAATAATGAATAGGAAAATAGGAATGTGAGTAAGCTACTACAAACAGCATAGTGAACGCATTATTGTGGCACAGAGAGATACGAAGCCCACACCTACTACAGTAGTACAAGTTTATATGCCAACTAGCTCTGCAGATGACGAAGAAATTGAAGAAATGTATGATTAAATAAAAGAAATTATTCAGATAGTGAAGGGTGACGAAAATTTAATAATCATGGGTGACTGGAATTCGGTAGTAGGAAAAGAGAGAGAAGGAAACGTAGTAGGTGAATATTGACTGGGGCAAAGAAATGAAAGAGGAAGCCGCCTGGTAGAATTTTGCACAGATCACAACTTAATCATAGCTAACACTTGGTTCAAGACTCATAAAAGAAGGCTGTATACATGGAAGAAGCCTGGAGATACTTGCAGGTTTCAGATAGATTATATAATGGTAAGACAGAGATTTAGGAACCAGGTTTTAAATTGTAAGAGATTTCCAGGGGCAGATGTGGACTCTGACCACAATCTATTGGTTATGACCTGTAGATTAAAACTGAAGAAACTGCAAAAAGGTGGGAATTGAAGGAGATGGGACCTGGAAAAACTAAAAAAACCAGAGATTGTACAGAGTTTCAGGGAGAGCAGAAGGGAGCAATTGACAGGAATGGGGGAAAGAAATACAGTAGAAGTAGAATGGGTAGCTTTGACGGATGAAGTAGTGAAGGCAGCAGAGGATCAAGTAGGTAAAAAGACGAGGGCTAGTAGAAATCCTTGGGTAACAAAAGAAATATTGAATTTAATTGATGAAAGGAGAAAATATAAAAATGCACTAAATGAAGCAGGCAAAAAGGAATACAGACGTCTCAAAAATGAGATCGACAGGAAGCGCAAAATAGCTAAGCAGGCATGGCTAGAGGACAAATGTAAGGATGTAGAGGCTTATCTCACTAGGGGTAAGATAGATACTGCCTACAGGAAAGTTAAAGAGACCTTTGGAGATAAGAGAACCACTTGTATGAACATCAGGAGCTCAGATGGAAACCCAGTTCTAAGTAAAGAAGGGAAAGCAGAAAGGTGGAAGGAGTATATAGAGGGTATATACAAGGCTGATGTACTTGAGGACAATATTATGGAAATGGAAGAGGATGTAGATGAAGATGAAATGGGAGATTCGATACTGCGTGAAGAGTTTGACAGAGCACTGAAAGACCTGAGTCGAAACAAGGCCTCCGGAGTAGACAACATTCCATTGGAACTACTGACGCCCTTGGGAAAGCCAATCCTGACAAAACTCTACCATCTGGTGAGCAAGATGTATGAGACAGGCGAAATACCCTCAGACTTCAAGAAGAATATAATAATTCCAATCCCAAAGAAGGCAGGTGTTGACACATGTGAAAATTATCGAACTATCAGTTTAATAAGTCACAGCTGCAAAATACTAACGCGAATTCTTTACAGACTAGTGGAAAAACTAGTAGAAGCCGACCCCGGGGAAGATCAGTTTGGATTCCGTAGAAATTTTGGAACACGTGAGGCAATACTGACCCTACGGCTTATCTTAGAAGCTAGATTAAGGAAGGGCAAACCTACGTTTCTAGCATTTGTAGACTTAGAGAAAGCTTTTGACAAGGTTGACTGGAATACTCTCTTTCAAATTCTGAAGGTGGCAGGGGTAAAATACAGGGAGCGAAAGGCTATTTACAATTTGTACAGAAACCAGATGGCAGTTATTAGAGTCGAGCGACATGAAAGGGAGGCAGTGGTTGCGAAGGGAGTGAGACAGGGTTGTAGTCTCTCCCCGATGTTATTCAATCTTTATATTGAGCAAGCAGTGAAGGAAACAAAAGAAAAATTCGGAGTAGGTATTAAAATCCATGGAGAAGAAATAAAAACCTTGAGGTTCGCCGATTACATCGTAATTCTGTCAGAGACAGCAAAGGACTTGGAAGAGCAGTTGAACGGAATGGACAGTGTCTTGAAAAGAGGATATAAGATGAACATCAACAAAATCAAAACGAGGATAATGAAATGTAGTCGAATTAAGTCTGGTGATGCTGAGAGAATTAGTTTACGAAATGAGACACTTAAAGTAGTAAAGGAGTTTTGCTATTTGGAGAGCAAAATAACTGATGATGGTCGAAGTAGAGAGGATATAAAATGTAGACTGGCAATTGCAAGGAAAGCGTTTCTGAAGAAGAGAAATTTGTTAACATCGAGTATAGATTTAAGTGTCAGGAAGTCATATCTGAAAGTATTTGAATGGAGTGTAGCCATGTATGGAAGTGAATCATGGACGATAAATAGTTTGGACAAGAAGAGAATAGAAGCTTTTGAAATGAGGTGCTACAGAATAATGCTGAAGATTAGATGGGTACATCACATAACTAATGACGAAGTATTGAATGGGATTGGGGGGAAGAGAAGTTTGTGGCATAACTTGACCAGAAGAAGGGATCGGTTGGTAGGATATGTTCTGAGGCATCAAGGGATCACAAATTTAGCATTGCAGGGCTGCATGGAGGGTAAAAATCGTAGAGGGAGACCAAGATATGAATACACTAAGCAGATTCAAAAGGATGTAGGTTGCAGTAAGTACTGGGAGATAACGCAGCTTGCACAGGATAGAGTAGCATGGAGAGCTGCATCAATCCAGTCTCAGGACTGAAGACCACAACAACAACAACATGGGCGCTTAATCCGTATCAGTTTTTTTCACTCGTATAGTTTTTGTCTTCATTACAGATTAGAAAGTTTGTAGAACACATATAGGCCTAATAGGAATGACATGCAACTGAATTTTTCAGGATGAACAAAGATTTTATTGATGTGTAAATATGAAAACAATTTTCTATTACGTGGGGATTAGTGTCCATTGGCTTACAATTACTTTCTCTCTTCTCTTTAAAGTGTCTAATATATGACAGCATATCCTCCGATGAATTGCCTATCGTACATGTGGATGAAGTGACCAACATTTTCATTGGTATGCTCTTCGTATTCTGCTGTCCTTTATATTCTCTTTGCATCACTTCAATGTCTTGATGAAAGCACTGAACTTGATCAGCACTAAAACAACCCACATTTTCCAGAGAAAACTCACGAGAGAATATTGAGGCTCATCAGCAGCCTAACTTCTTAAAATTTTTGAGCTTGCATGCTACAACAGCAATATAACATGGGTCGTATTTGTTACTTATGAACTCAGAAATAATGTCCTTGAATGATACACCACACTCATTCTCATTCAGTCATTTTTCATTCACATCTGGAATCGAGCATCAGTTTTCGAATCGCCAGCCCAAAAACACGCATCTTTCCAATCTACCTTCTGTCAGATGAGAAACTTTTTGCAGAAATGCTTGAAACATCCTTCAGATTTGGGTAAAAATTTTCACAAATCGTTTCATTAGTGCCAACTAAATCTATAAAAATTGCGATAGAATTTTTTATGAATACATGTGATTCTTGTGCAAAACGTTCCTCTGTCGTGGCTTAACAGATTCTTTTTCGAGTATGTTTATTCTCTGCCAATGATGATCTCTTACCCATCCCCTTCCCATAAGAAACTGTACTCTGCTTAGCTTTTGGCTCGAGTGCGACCCTTACTATAGCCTCATCTCCTTTGTATCATCCACTTGTTTGGTTTTATCATACCGAACGACGAACAGCTATGGCAACAGTCTCTGCTGGGTCGCTTAAATTTGCGGCCCAACGGTCTGAATGGCTAATTTCGATGTTAAATCAACTCGGAAACGGCGCAATGTGTCGAATTTTTTTCTTAGCACAGCCTACTCTGCAACACCTCTACAAACTTTACAGACTGTTTCCAACCACCTTGTATATAGACAGGTGGTAACAGTCTTTAGAGCAGATACTTCCGTTGGTGAGTGAGGACGACATACTGAATAACATTACATCAGTACTTACGTCATTTGCAGACTAATAATTATATTTATTACAAGTTGCATGTCTTTAGTTTGGTTAATACTGCATACTACATGTGGCAAGAGCAGGCCTTTAATTCTTCTTTTCCTCTGAGCAACAGCTGAGTTGTTGCACTGTGGACGTATGGATACTAAACGAATAGCCACAGTCCGCTTAGTGATGCAGTTACAGTCGTGCAGAAAACATGAGGTCGTAAAGTTTGTAACGTGTTTGTAGGAAGAGTGTTCGATGCAGAGAAAAAACGACCAACACACGGACGCGTTTGCATTTTAAGGTAGCACATATAAAAATATTTCCTCTTACATCTGTTACACCTTGTATGTATAAGATTAAAATAGAAAAAGTACATTTCCTTATATATTACGAGTTGATGGCAAGAAGTGATGGGTGATGCGGCCTTTTTTTTACTTCGTAAATATATTTTGTTGTTATTAACATTCAGAAACAACAAGGGTAAGTCATTTTCATAAAAAGAATTTTTTCATCGTTGGCCTATGTAATCAATCGCAGTTGTTCCTTGGACACAAATTCAAATTATTTATTGTAAATGAGTTATCCCTCTCCCTCGATCTCTCTCTCTCTCTCTCTTCTTCATATACACTCCTGGAAATGGAAAAAAGAACACATTGACACCGGTGTGTCAGACCCACCATACTTGCTCCGGACACTGCGAGAGGGCTGTACAAGCAATGATCACACGCACGGCACAGCGGACACACCAGGAACCGCGGTGTTGGCCGTCGAATGGCGCTAGCTGCGCAGCATTTGTGCACCGCCGCCGTCAGTGTCAGCCAGTTTGCCGTGGCATACGGAGCTCCATCGCAGTCTTTAACACTGGTAGCATGCCGCGACAGCGTGGACGTGAAGCGTATGTGCAGTTGACGGACTTTCAGCGAGGGCGTATAGTGGGCATGCGGGAGGCCGGGTGGACGTACCGCCGAATTGCTCAACACGTGGGGCGTGAGGTCTCCACAGTACATCGATGTTGTCGCCAGTGGTCGGCGGAAGGTGCACGTGCCCGTCGACCTGGGACCGGACCGCAGCGACGCACGGATGCACGCCAAGACCGTAGGATCCTACGCTGTGCCGTAGGGGAACGCACCGCCACTTCCCAGCAAATTAGGGACACTGTTGCTCCTGGGGTATCGGCGAGGACCATTCGCAACCGTCTCCATGAAGCTGGGCTACGGTCCCGCACACCGTTAGGCCGTCTTCCGCTCACGCCCCAACATCGTGCAGCCCGCCTCCAGTGGTGTCGCGACAGGCGTGAATGGAGGGACGAATGGAGACGTGTCGTCTTCAGCGATGAGAGTCGCTTCTGCCTTGGTGCCAATGATGGTCGTATGCGTGTTTGGCGCCGTGCAGGTGAGCGCCACAATCAGGACTGCATATGACCGAGGCACACAGGGCCAACACCCGGCATCATGGTGGGGGGAGCGATCTCCTACACTGGCTGTACACCTCTGGTGATCGTCGAGGGAACACTGAATAGTGCACGGTACATCCAAACCGTCATCGAACCCATCGTTCTACCATTCCTAGACCGGCAAGGGAACTTGCTGTTCCAACAGGACAATGCACGTCCACATGTATCCCGTGCCACCCAACGTGCTCTAGAAGGTGTAAGTCAACTACCCTGGCCAGCAAGGTCTCCGGATGTGTCCCCCATTGAGCATGTTTGGGACTGGATGAAGCGTCGTCTCACTCGGTCTGCACGTCCAGCACGAACGCTGGTTCAACTGAGGCGCCAGGTGGAAATGGCATGGCAAGCCGTTCCAAAGGACTACATCCAGCATCTCTACGATCGTCTCCATGGGAGAATAGTAGCCTGCATTGCTGCGAAAGGTGGATATACACTGTACTAGTGCCGACATTGTGCATGCTCTGTTGCCTGTGTCTATGTGCCTGTGGTTCTGTCAGTGTGATCATGTGATGTATCTGACCCCAGGAATGTGTCAATAAAGTTTCCCCTTCCTGGGACAATGAATTCACGATGTTCTTATTTCAATTTCCAGGAGTGTATATTACGTTCCGGTACTGTCAATTTTTCGTATTGCCAGAAAAAAGTCGGTTGGTCTCGAAGGATCACCTTCTTCCGACTTCTGAAATACGTTGTGAATACATCAGCTCCAGGCGATACGTCCCACTACTTTTATATCCCACGAGATTTGCCGGCCTACTCCCCGATTGGTTACTGTTCCTTCCTGTTTTTGCAATCGTCTCCACATATTGTGATATGCTATAGTCTCTAGCAACGCTAGACGGACACTTTCGCTTCTTCAAGGCATGCAAAACTGATTGTCTCACATCAGCCGAGTATCCTTTGTGTTTTGGCTTGCTTTTAGTTGTCTCGACAAATTAACAAACACTATCTGAATGTTAAGTAATTAACAATAGTTAATGAATACTGTATCATAAATTCAATTACACTACTGGCCATTAAAACTGCTACACCAAGAAGAAATGCAGTTGATAAACAGGTATTCATTGGACAAATATATTATACTAGAACTGACATGTGATTACATTTTCACTCAATTTGGGTGCATAGATCCTGAGAAATCAGAACCAACTCTGGCCTTGATGCTCCTGGACATTGAGTCAAACAGAGCTTGCATGGCTAGTACAGGTACAGCTGCACATGCAGCTTCAACACGATACCACAGTTCATCAAGAGTAGTGACTGGCGTATTGTGCCGAGTCAGTTGCTCGGCCACCATTGACCAGACGTTTTCAATTGGTGAGAGTTTTGGAGAATGTGCTGGCGAGGGCAGCAGTCAAACATTTTCTGTATCCAGAAAGCCTCGTACAGAACCTGCAACATGCGGTCGTGCATTATCCTGCTGAAATGTAGGGTTTCGCAGGGATCGAATGAAGGGTAGAGCCCTAAAAAGTAACGTCCACTGTTCAAAATGCCGTCAGTGCGAACAAGAGGTGACCGAGACGTGTAATCAATGGCACCCCATACCATCACGCCGGGTGATACGCCAGATGGCGGTGACGAATACACTCTTCCAATGTGTGTTCATTGCGATGTCGCCAAACACGGATGCGACCATCATGAAGCTGTAAACAGAAGCTGGATTCATCTGAAAAAAATGTTGTTTTGCCATTCGTGCACCCAGGTTCGTCGTTGAGTACACCATTGCAGGCACTCCTGTCTGTGATGCAGCGTCAAGGGTAACCGCAGCCATGGTCTCAAAGCTGATAGTCCATGCTGCTGCAAACGTCGTCGAGCTGTTCGTGCAGATGGTTGTTGTCTTGTAAACGTCACCATCTGTTGACTCAGGGATCGAGACGTGGCTGCACGATCCGTTACAGCCATGCGGATAAGATGCCTGTGATTTCGACTGCTAGTGATGCGAGGCCGTTGGGATCCAGCACTGCGTTCCGTATTACACCCCTGTACCCACCGATTCCATATTCTGCTAACAGTCATTGGATCTCGACCAACGCGAGCAGCAATGTCGCGATACGATCAACCGCAATCGCGAGCGGCCACAATCCGACCTTTACCAAAGTCGGAAACATGATGGTACGCATTTCTCCTCCTTAGACGAGGCATCACAACAACGTTTCAGCAGGCAACGCCGGTCAACTGCTGTTTGTGTATGAGAAATCGGTGAAAAACTTACATCATGTCAGTACGTTGCAGGTGTCGCCACCGGCGCCAACCTTGTGCGAATGCTCTGAAAAGCTAATCATTTGGATATCACAGCATCTTCTTCCTGTCGGTTAAATTTCGCGTAGCAGCACGTCATATTCGTGGTGTAGCAATTTTAATGGCCAGTAAGGTACAAAATACTTTTAATCTAAAGGGGTATAAACGTACAGTGCTATTGTCTGACCTCGCTTGTTTACCAGGTATGGAAACACAGCACCGTGAAGCTCTTGATGGAGTGACACAGTTATTCAAATGGTTCAAATGGCTTTAAGCATATGGGACTTTTCATATGGGGTCATTAGTCCCCTAGACTTAGAACTACTAACCTAAGGACATCACACATATCCATGCCCGAAGCAGGATTCGAACCTGCGACCGTAGCAGCAACGCGGTTCCGATTGAATTGCCTAGAAACGCTCAGCCACAGCGGCCGGCTCACAGTTATTGGTGTTGCTCTGTTACGACTTCTTGCAATTAATACTGACAACATAATAATTCAACTAGAAAATTCTTTTGAGCGCTACTGTGTGTCAAAACAACATGACACATGGAAATCATTAGCACAGTGGACAAAATACTGGACACTCCCTTAAGAGATCATAATCGTCGCTTTGGAGCACCGTAGTTGATGTGGAACTGCTACGAGGGGCGTTCAGTAAGTAATGCAACACATTTTTCTTTCTGAAACCAGGTTGGTTTTAATCATGATTCCGATACACCTTACAATTCCCCACTCATCTGGCAACAAAACCCTATTTTTCAACATAATCTCCCTTCAAAGCGACATAGCACACTGGACTCGCATTCGGGAGGACGACGGTTCAATCCCGTCTCCGGCCATCCTGATTTAGGTTTTCCGTGATTTCCCTAAATCGCTTCAGGCAAATGCCGGGATGGTTCCTTTGAAAGGGCACGGCCGATTTCCTTCCCAATCCTTCCCTAACCCGAGCTTGCGCTCCGTCTCTAATGACCTCGTTGTCGACGGGACGTTAAACACTAACCACCACCACCACCCTTCAAAGCGACAACCTAACACCAACTAACTGAGAGAGCCTGTATGCTCGCATGGGACTATTCTGCTGGTCGACGTCGGAGCCAACGTTTAGCTGCATTAATTACCTCCCCATCATCCACTTACTGCTTCCCGTGAAGCCCGAAGGTGCGAGATCCGGCTATATCGAGTATGAGGAAGAACAGTCCAATGAAGTTTTGTGAGTTCGTCTCTGGTGAATAGACTTGTGAGAGGCCTTGCGTTCTCATTTTTAAGGCAACAAGCATGCTGAAGTCGTTTCTTCAACTTCCTGAGGGCAGCACAATACATTTACGAGTTGATCGTTGCACTATGAGGGAGAACATCAAACAGAACAACCCCTTCAGAGTATCAGAAGACGGTCGCCATGATGTTACCGGATGAGGGTGCGTGTCTGAATCTTTCCTTAGGAGGAGAGGTGGAGTGCCGCCATTTCATGGACTGACGTTTTGTTTCCGGTTTGAAGTGATGAATCCATGTTTCATCGCCTGTGACGCGCACGCAATCCCGCCCAGACGGCCCTTCGTTGCTCTGTGTATTCTGTTAGGCGGTGAGGAACCCAGAGGGCACACGCCTTTGAGTACCCAGCTGGTGAGTGACTATGTCAGCACTACCAAATGACGTCCAATTGAGTAGCGAGGTGGCTGATTGTGGTCTGTCGATCACTTCGGAAAGGAGTATCCTCACTTCCAAGACTGCATGAATCACAGCTGTGTGCGTGCGACTGGCACGCGGCAGATCGGACGGGTCTGTATATCTGTTCACTGCTCCGTCTCCGTAGACATTCTGCAAGCGCCTGTGAATATCTGCCATATTCTGGCTTTCGGCCAAAAGAAACTCAATAAACAGCTTGGAACTCACCTCCATTCTGAAGACTACGTGTCGCGCCACCACATATCGGAACTTATAAGTTATGCGGACTGAGCTGGAATATTTCACGAGGTCTCGTACCAAATCCTGCATTTTTTCTACTGAAGCTGCACATGAAAATAGTTGTATTGTATTACTTTTTTAACGCCCATCATACACTTCCGGAATTTGGTAGCTCTGCGGGATCTCTTTTTCAGTGAGTGGTTTCACCTGGATATGGCTTACCTGGAGAAACTTGTGGACTCTCTTCTTCGGTAGTTCAGGTCGTTACCAAGCCTATAGGAGCTGTGTCTCTTGTGGTGGCTACTTTCTAGTCCAGTGTGACTATATCTCCAACTACGATGTCGTGCTGGATAGAAAAGACTCCGATTTTTTAATGTGAAAAATCTTAAACCTTTTTTTAAATAAAGCAAACGTAAATAACATTCTACATATTTAGAATTATATATATTAATACCTTCATCTGGTGACGGGCATTGACATGTATCAACGGGATTCCAAGCCGGGATCTCCTGCTTACATGGCAGACGCTCTATCCATCTGAGCCACCGACAGCACGGACGATAGCGCGACTGCAGGGACTATCTCGCGCACGCCTCCCGCGAATCGCACATTCTCACCTTGTATGTCCACACACTTCGTTCGTAGTGTCCCACCCGAACACACTCATTACTCGTGTAAGACATTCTTACCAAGTCCCGTAAGAGTTCGCGTAATGTGTGTGCATCCGCACAGAAGAAGAAGGTCATGGCCGGTACTGCCAGAACTATATATTTATATGAACATGGTGTCTGTTTTTTCGGACATATCCGAAAGTCCCTGCAGTCGCACTATCCTCTGTGCCCTCGGTGGCTCAGATGGATACAGCGTCTGCCATGTAAGCGGGAGATCCCGGGTTCGAGTCCTGGTCAGGGCACATATTTTCTCCTGTCCCCGTTGATATATATATATATATATATATATATATATATATATATATATATATATATATATATATATATCAACGCCCGTCAGCAGCTGAAGGTATTAATATATAATTCTAATTTCGTTCTAGACGGCTGCAGGTCTTCAATGATAAGTATATTCTACAAATTTCGTCTTCATTTTACATATATATTTCTTAACATAGTCAGCCTGGCGAAGAACACATTTCTCCCAACAAGAGATCTGTTTGTTGATAAAACCTCATTTCTACTTGCACAGCGTTATCACCCTCAAAGTGAAGTCCTCGACGGAGTTCTTTAAGTTCCGGAAGCAGATGAAAACGGGATAGCGCCAAATCGGGGGACTGTATGGAGGATATCAGTGACAAACAACCCAGGGAGTCGGACTTTTACGTATGTCGCAGCTCTCGTGTGTGGTCTCGCATTGTCATGCTGAAGTAGAGGGTCTCCTCGTGTGGACGAATTCTACTTATTGGAAACTCGATTACAGCACGCTGCTTCTCACGCACCGACATAGTAGTTAAATCACACACCGCCATGTTACACGCTACAGTTCGGTGCCCTCTAGCAGCAGAGGGTCGCAGATACGTAAACTTCAAGAATAGATATGTAGAATGTTAATAACGTTTGTTTTATTAAAAAAGTCTTAAGAGTTTTCACACACAAAATTCGGACGCCTTACTTTACAGCGCACCCTCATACACCCATATTCTATAAAGCACTGTGAAGAGCATGGCAGAGGATACTCCCATTATAACAGCTATTATTGTTTCTTTCCGCTCCATTCACGTACGGAGGACGGGATGAATCAATACTTAAATGCCTCTTCGTGCGCCATAGTTAATCTAATCTTGTCCTCGCGATCCCTATGTGAGTGATACGTAGGCGTTTGTAGTATTTTCCAGGAGTCTTCATTCAAAGTGGGTTTTTCAAACTTTATAAGTAGGCTTTCTCGAGGTAGTTTACACATATTTCAAGAGTAGGCCAGTTGACTTCTTCCAACATCTCTGCGACTCTCTCCCGTGCGCCAAACAAACTTTTCACCTTTCTTGACCTTCTCTGTTTACGTTTAATATCCCCTGTTGTTCCTATTCGGTACGGCTACCATACACTTGAACAGTGTTCAAGGATGCGTTTGAGGTATGATTTGTAATGAATCTTCTTTGTAGACTGATTGTATTTCCCTAGTTTTCTACCACTGAAGCGAAGTCTGCTATCTGCTTTACCCACGACCGAGCCCATGTGATCATTCCATTCCATATCCCTACAAAGTGTTACGCCCAGGTATTTGTATAAACTGGCTGATTCCAGCTTTGACTCGCTGATGCTACAGTGATAGGATACCACATTTTTTTCTTGTTGTGGAGTGCACAGTTTTACATTTGTGATCGTTTAAAGCAAGTTGACAATCTTTGCACAACTTCGAAATCTTATCAAGATCTGACTGAACATTTATGCAGTTCCTTTCAGACAGTACTTCGTTACAGATAACTGCAACGTCTACAAAAAGTCTGAAGTTACTATTAATACTGTCCGCAAGGTCATTAATGTGCAACTTGAACAGCAAGGGTCCCAACACTCTTCCGTGGAGCACACCCGAAGTTACTTGTACATCTGACGAGTACTCTACATCTATCAGAACATGCTGTGTCCCCCCTACCAAAAAGTCCTCAAACCAGTCACACTCGTAAATCTCTCTTGAACCTCATGTGATCGTACTTTTGATAATACGCCTAGATGTAGTATTTCTTTATTTCTTGTGTCAGAGGAGTCTAAATAAATACAATTAAACTTATGCATAATCACACAACGATTATAATAATATATACATAGACTACAAAAAAATAAATTTATTAACAGGACACAGGAATTGGCCAAATCCACGTTCATTTAACATTTCTCTGAAACTGAGCTAAGACTATAGGGCACTGTCACTGGCAAGCAATAAATCTTACATTGTGTACTGAGATGTACAGAGAGGGCACTGGAACGGATGGCTGACTGTTTTTTGTCAGCCAGACTCGCATTTCTTGTCCTCTAATGTGAAGTCCCATGACTTAGTCCTGACAACAGCGATTCTTATTTAGTTAAGGAACTCCAAACACCCTAGCTCTCGTTGTAGCCACCCTTAAGATATTAACGTGGTGCCGTAGACTCTTGGTGCTTAGATTTTCGCTTTGTAAATCTTGTCTTATCTGGTGACTCTTCCAAAAGTTTCGATATCTGAAGGAAACTCTTCTTCTTCATTTCATTCTAGGTTGAGACTGTTGACAGCCAAACAGTGGGTGAGGTTCAACGTACACAACCATCAGTCGTTTTGATGAGCAGCGAATTCGGGACGAATACTTGGAGGTGCGATATCAGCAAGACATTAACAAGGGGCGTTCAATAAGTATTGAAAAACTTTTTAGTTCGTCCAATTTCGGTTAAAAAAATGCGAGTTTTTTGTGGGACATCGTCGAATATTCCCGCTTCCGCCCCTAAATTTTCATGAAATTCAGATTGGTGGCGGTGCTATACGTACCCTTCAAAGTGGCATCTGTAACGGAGTATTTTCCAAACACGGAGCTGTCTCTGAGTTTCTCTTGGTGGTCAACCAGAGCAAAGAAAATATTCTTAACCGCTTACAGAATGTCTACGGAGACCTAGCAGTGAACAAAAGCACGGTGAGTCGTTGGGAGAGGCGTCTGTCATCATTGCAACAAGGTCACGCAAATCTGTCCCGATCTCCCGCGTGCCTGCCGGCCGGGCGCAGCTGTGACTCCCTCAGTGTTGGAACGTGGAGACACTCTCATTCGAGGTGATCAACGGATCACACCCAAACCGCTCGCGGCACAACTGGGCTCCTCTGTAGCTAGTGCTGACACGCTTGTCCACCAGTTGAGGTTCAGATGATTCAAATGGCTCTGAGCGCTATGGGACTTAACATCTGAGGTCATCAGTCCCCTAGTCTTAGAACTTCTTTAAACCTAACTAACCTAAGGACATCACATATATCCATGCACGAGGCAGGATTCGAACCTGCAACCGTAGCAACAGCGAGGTTCCGCACTGAAGCATCTAAAACCGCTCGTCCACAGCAGCCGGACCAGTTATTCAAAGGTGTGTTTGCCCTCTAGGTTTCTCGCGTCGAACACAAAACTATAAAGAGCAATGAAGGACCATGTGTGCAGAACTGATTGCGCGATACGAGACATATCGTGACAGTTTTTTGTCGAACATTGTCACAATCTATGAAAGATGGTTTCATCGCTTCGGACCGGAATCAAAATGGCAATCCATGGAGTGAAGTCACACCTTCTCTAGACTGAAGAAAAAGTTAAAAGCCGCACCCTCAGTCGGTGAAGTCATGGCAATGGTCTTCTGGGCCTATGAGGAGGCTATTCTGTTTTATATCAACTCGGAAGTTTATTGTGCTATCTTCATGAAACTGAAGACACGACTTCAGCGTGTTCGTCGCCGTAAAAATGCAAACGAACTTCTCCTTCTCCATGACAAAGCAAGGCCGCTCACAAGTCTGTGCACCAGAGAGAAACTCTCAGAACTTCATTGGACTGTTCTTCCTCATACTCCCTACAGCCCGGATCTCGAACCTTCAGACTTTCATCTGTTTGGTTCAATGAAGGATGCACTCCACAGGATGCAGTAAGTGGACGATTGGGAGGTTGGCTGCGACGTTGAGTAGTAGAATAGTACCATATGGGGTGCAGGTTCTGCTAGTAATGTGAACCTTACCCTGACGCATTGAAGGGATATTATGTTGGAAAATAGGGTTTTGTTGCCAGATGAGTATGGAATTATGTGGTGTATTGGCATCCTGAATAACACTAACTTGATTTCAGAAAAAAAATGTGTTGCATTACTTATTAACGCTCGTCGTATCTTCTCGACATGTGATATTGACAAGGGAACATCCCTATCGCATCCCCCTCAGATTTAGTTATAAGTTGGCACAGTGGATAGGCCTTGAAAAACTGAACACAGGTCAATCGAGAAAACAGGAAGAAGTTGTGTGGAACTATGAAAAAAATAAGCAAAATATACAAACTGAGTAGTCCATGTGCAAGATAGGCAACATCATGAACACTATGATCTCAGGAGCGCCGTGGTCCCATGCTTAGCGTGAGCAGCTGCGGAAGGAGAGGTCCTTGGTTCAAGTCTTCCCTCGAGTTTAAAGTTTAATTTTTTATTTTCAGACAATTATTATGTGTCCGTCCGTCCGTCCGACGCGACGTAACTGCGCCGTAGTATGTGGACGCTACACCTAAAGAAACATCGAAAGACATGACCTCAGTCGACTACAGCGCACTGAAGAGAGAGTATTCCTGCTAACGATGCTCCCTGGCTGGCAGTTGACTGTTCGCTACTTCGGACGAGAGTGCATTAAATATGTGAGATATATTCCGTGGGCAATATGAATCCAGCAAATATAGCTCGATGCTTCAGTAACAAAACACAGACACTAAACTGATTACAGTAAACAGAGACGTCAATGAACGAACGGACAATTCATAGCTTTGCGAAAAATAAAGAAAGTAAACTTTTCACTCGAGGGAAGACTTGAACCAACGACCTCTCATTCCGCAGCTGCTCAGGCTAACCACGGGACAACGGCGCTCCTGAGCTCACAGCCTCCTTTATGTTGCCTATCTTGCGCATGGACTACTCAGTTTGTATCTTTCCTTATTTTTTTCATAGTTCCACACAACTTCTTCCTGTTTTCTCGATAGATCTGTGTTCAGTTTTTCAAGGCCTATCCACTGTGCCACTTATAACTAAATCTGAGGGGGATGCGATGGGGAGGTTCCCTTCTGAGTATAATGCTTTCCGAAAATCGATAAATACTGCACCTACCTGACTGCCTTGATCCACGGCTTTCAGGGTGTTGAGTGAGAAGAGTGCGATTTTTGTTTCAAATGCCCAATGTTTTTCGGAGTCCATGCTGGGTGGAATGGAGGAAGTTATTCTGTTCGGGGTCCTTGTCATTAAGCAGGAAAATACCCCTAACCTATGTTAAGCAAGGAGTGCCAGTAGTGGCGAGGACCGAGGACCATGTACGGCCGTCGCTGCCAGTGCTCGGCTCCTCCTTGATATTCGTGCCGGCGGCCCAGGGCAGCGGCAGTTGCCTACTTGGCGTTCGACGCGGCGTGGAGCCGCTTCCGGCGCTCTGAGCACCACTTCCGGCAGCTGGCGGACAATGGGCGCCTTCTGAGGCGGCGGCACCGCTACTGCAGGCCGGCACGGGGCGCACTGCGCCGCGCCTGCCGCTCACCGCCACACCTGCACAGCGACACTGCGGGGACCTGCCGGTTCTGCAACTAGGCAGTCTCTCCCATCTCCTGCGTCATTGTAATTGTGCTCCAATGAAATTATATCACTTACGTAAATGTCACCAACATTCCATATACACTCCTGGAAATGGAAAAAAGAACACATTGACACCGGTGTGTCAGACCCACCATACTTGCTCCGGACACTGCGAGAGGGCTGTACAAGCAATGATCACACGCACGGCACAGCGGACACACCAGGAACCGCGGTGTTGGCCGTCGAATGGCGCTAGCTGCGCAGCATTTGTGCACCGCCGCCGTCAGTGTCAGCCAGTTTGCCGTGGCATACGGAGCTCCATCGCAGTCTTTAACACTGGTAGCATGCCGCGACAGCGTGGACGTGAACCGTATGTGCAGTTGACGGACTTTGAGCGAGGGCGTATAGTGCGCATGCGGGAGGCCGGGTGGACGTACCGCCGAATTCCTCAACACGTGGGGCGTGAGGTCTCCACAGTACATCGATGTTGTCGCCAGTGGTCGGCGGAAGGTGCACGTGCCCGTTGACCTGGGACCGGACCGCAGCGACGCACGGATGCACGCCAAGACCGTAGGATCCCACGCAGTGCCGTAGGGAACCGCACCGCCACTTCCCAGCAAATTAGGGACACTGTTGCTCCTGGGGTATCGGCGAGGACCATTCGCAACCGTCTCCATGAAGCTGGGCTACGGTCACGCACACCGTTAGGCCGTCTTCCGCTCACGCCCCAACATCGTGCAGCCCGCCTCCAGTGGTGTCGCGACAGGCGTGAATGGAGGGACGAATGGAGACGTGTCGTCTTCAGCGATGAGAGTCGCTTCTGCCTTGGTGCCAATGATGGTCGTATGCGTGTTTGGCGCCGTGCAGGTGAGCGCCACAATCAGGACTGCATACGACCGAGGCACACAGGGCCATCACCCGGCATCACGGTGTGTGGAGCGATCTCCTACACTGGCCGTACACCTCTGGTGACCGTCGAGGGGACACTGAATAGTGCACGGTACATCCAAACCGTCATCGAACCCATCGTTCTACCATTCCTAGACCGGCAAGGGAACTTGCTGTTCCAACAGGACAATGCACGTCCGCATGTATCCCGTGCCACCCAACGTGCTCTAGAAGGTGTAAGTCAATTACCTTGGCCAGCAAGATCTCCGGATCTGTCCCCCATTGAGCATGTTTGGGACTGGATGAAGCGTCGTCTCGCGGTCTGCACGTCCAGCACGAACGCTGGTCCAACTGAGGCGCCAGGTGGAAATGGCATGGCAAGCCGTTCCACAGGACTACATCCAGCATCTCTACGATCGTCTCCATGGGAGAATAGCAGCCTGCATTGCTGCGAAAGTTGGATATACACTGTACTAGTGCCGATATTGTGCATGCTCTGTTGCCTGTGTCTATGTGCCTGTGGTTCTGTCAGTGTGATCATGTGATGTATCTGACCCCAGGAATGTGTCAATAAAGTTTCCCCTTCCTGGGACAATGAATTCACGGTGTTCTTATTTCAATTTCCAGGAGTGTAGTTCAAGCAAAGATTCTTAGCACGCCAATACGTATGCCGTACTTTGTCTTCAAATCGCCCCTTCTTCGAGGTAGATTTTTTTTTCAACTTGTTATGAGCAGTGCTCCTTGTCAGTGTGCACGATGGCAACTAGCAATCCTGTCGAGGACCTACAACACAGAGGAGCTGCAATCCCAAAGAATTTTTTTTCGAGGTTTCAGAAAATTACAGCAAAATTTTGATGTAGGTATTGCACAGGCAAAAGATTCCATTCATTGTGCGTAATTGGACGCTGAAACATCATATGCTATTCCGTGATTAGTCATCGAACGACAAATGCAGCAGCTGGTTTTCAGTACGGTATGTGCGGCTTGTGAATGGCTAATATACACTGGAGCCTAGTTGTCACTTCTCGCTTCAACTAAGCAACTTACAAAGAATAGGTTATCTTCTAACGCCAGACGGCACCCACAATTCGAAGTGCGTCGTCATTCTACTCACTGAATCTTCCTGGTAAATTTAAGCTGTGTGCCGGACCGAGACTCGAACTCGGAACCTTTGCCTTTCCGAGCTCGAGTCTCGGTCCGGCGCACAGTTTTAATTTGCCACGAAGTTTCATATCAGCGCACACTCCGCTGCAGAGTGAAAATTCTCGTTCTGGATTTTAGTCACTGTCCGCAGCTCGTGGTCTAGTGGCTAGCGTTGCTGCCTCTTGATCTCGGGGTCCCGGGTTCAATTCCCGGCGGGGTTGGGGATTTTCTCTGCCCGCGGACTCGGTGTTCGTGTTGTTCTCACCATTTCATCATCATCATCAGTCGTGACAGTGGCTAAACTGGACTGTGCAAAAAAAATTGCACTGTATAAAACTTGGGACTTTGTACGGGCGCTGATGAGCGCTTAGTTGAGCGTCCCACAAACAAAACATCATCATCCTAGCCACTGCGAGTCTTGAACGTTTTTTCTGAGTATGGAAATTGAGAAATTTGTGGTAAGGACTTTTGGGACCAAAATACTTAGGTCATGCGTCCATAAGCCTACATACAACTTAACCGAACTTAAACTAACTTATGCTATGGACAACACACACACCCATGCCCGAGGGAGGACTCGAACCTCCGATGGGGGTAGCCGTACGGAACGTGACAAGACGCCTAAGACTGCGCGGCTTCTGAGTACGTTTAGGAAACTTTTCGGCGTCTCCTTTCGACCTCTTACAGTGGTGGAATCTGATTGTTTGACAATTTCTTCAAGCTCGTCAAGTCAGCAGCACAGCTCACATTGGTTCCTAACGTCTTGTTGGGACTAAGAATGCTTAATGAGGTCTGTAGTGACCTTCCGCCGGTAACTCTGTTCTCATATTGTTTTCTGAATAACTTTGGTCTACTAAAGAGACTGCCTACACTACGCTTGTCCGTCGTATTTTAGAATACTGCTGCGCCGTGTGGGATCCTTACCAACAGGACTAGCGGAGTACATCGAAAAAGATCAAAGAAGGGCAGCACGTTTTGTATTATCGCAAAGTAGGGGAGAGAGTGACACTGAAATGATACAGGATTTTGGGTGGACATCATTAAAACAAAGGCGTTTTTCGTTGCAGCAGAATTTTCTCACGAAGTTTCAATCACCAACTTTCTCCTTCGAATGCAAAAATACTTTGTTGATTCCGACCTACATAGGGAGAAACGATCGCCATAATAAAATAAGGGTAATCAGAGCTCGTGCTGAAAGATATAGGTGTTCCTTTTTTCAGCGCGCTAAACGAATTTGGAGTAATAGAAAATTGTGAAGGTGGTTCGTTGAACCCTGTGCCAGGCACTTAAATGTGACTTTCAGAGTATCCATGTATGTAGGCGTATTGTGTGTAGACAGCTTGATTTTTACAAGTCGAATAAAAATGTTGTCTGCACAACTATGTGTGTATGTTGTTGGGTGTATATTGCAGATACCTAACCACACTGCACAAAACAATAGCTACACCAAGGAGACAGCTTGCTAATACTATGTAACACCGCCCTGAACCCCCAAAAATCGCAACTCAGTCGAAAAGCTGGCTCAGGAATGAGAGTTTTTGTTACAACAAAAGTATCCGGACACCTTCAGGTGGTGGACCAAAATGTGGGAATATCAAAAACACAACACATTACTGTGGTATCCGAAAAGCGATATGCCAAGCAAGGTTGGTACCTGGCGAGAGAACAACAAGTGAATACAGTCGCTGCCAGAAGCAACGACGAATGAGACATGCTGGGGCAGACATGCCCAGAAGAGTTTCCATAGGCTACCGCATCAGATCGCTTACTTCCGTCTGAGTGCAGTGGCGCTCCGGCCAGTCGGCAATCGTCGCCGAAGACGACAGCCCCGTCTCTCTCCCAAGCAGCAGAGCGACAATTGAATAAGACAGAACTCGGCATACGAGTTTACAGTCGATTGTACTCTGTGACAAGAGACTAGTGCCGTGTCTGTGTCAAGTAATACATTAACGTTCCGTGACTATTAAACCCTCGTGACATCCCTGTAGACATGAATTGTAACAAAGTTAAGTATTTCATTTAGCTCAAGTTGTAATAAATAAATATAATGTTTTATGTGTTGTAGTATCTTCTCGGCCCCTAAAGGAGTAGAGCTAAGAACCCACCACTGTACCGACGGGTCTTAATTCGTACGGCACAACAATTACCATGTTCCAATGTTAGTCCAGCAGCAGCTCTATGTAAAATACTTCTCATAACGAGAGACTCGTCGTAGTATGAGAGTGGTGTAGTTTTTGCTGTGGAACACTTAGCTTTGAACCGTCTAATCTCCTCCGTCAGATTGACCTGGTATTCGGACGTGGTGAAAACCTGGATGTTAAAGTAATATTTTCCAACACACATGAATTCTTTCAGAGGCACATGTATTTTCCGTAAGCATTTGCCAAAGTGTTCACTCTTAAATTGTCTTCTAAAAAAATGACTGACAAAACAGCAAATGTTGCAGGCCTTGCGTCACTGCAATGATCAGACAGTGACTGACCCCAAGTGCTTTTCACCGCTCATTATATACACTATCTATGATCTTTGGCCTATTATCAAAAACAATTAGATTTACTGATTCATAATGAAAAGTTAATGATTTACAACACTCTGTTAGTACGGCTTTAAAATAAAAAAATGATCATTCATACTAAATACATTTCTAAATATTGTTCTGCATTTTATTTCTAAAATATAATGTTAATTTAGATACGGTACAGAATGCCAAAACGGAATTTCAGGTTAAAATTCTGTATGATTATTAAGTAGCATCAAAATGGCTGAAAATCAATAGTGTTTAGATTAGAATGTTGCAGAATCTTTAGTGAAAAATTAATTATAACTGATCTGATTGGTTTTTCGATATTGATATGATACATGAAGTCAGGTTAAATACGCCATACGACTGATAAATGTTCCAAAAGTCTGTTTTCATGTAATTTGAAATTTAAGAATTTTGATAATTAATTATCGGCCTAATTGCAACATTCATATTTCTCCTAACATTTCTGTGGTAATGTAATAATGCAAACTAATAATGCAATCACGAGAATGACACTATAAATTTTGCTGAAATTTACGACAGTATGTTAATTCACATCATGTTTTCTAACTAATGATAGCGTTCTGTTAGTTACAGTTAAATTATCTGAAATATTGATGATTCGATGTATAAGTGAGCCATACAATTTAATTTGCTGACAGAAATGAAGAAAAACCAAACTTTCTAACTTTTGTCCATTACATATTCTGGATCAGGTAACATAGTATCTGCTAAATTTTTAATAGTCTCGAAGCATTCATTAACTACCCTATAACTAGTCCTATTAACATGTCTAAACAGCTTTCAGTCGTCGCAGGATGTACAAATACAGGTACTGTATAGTTTTCAAGAAAAACTTGTACCGTTCTTCCTGCAAAATAGTTGCAAGTTCAGGTAACGATGGTGGAGGTGGACAGCGATCAAGCACCGTTTTCTCCAAAGTAGACCAGAAAAGCACAATAACAGTGAGCTCTGGTGAATGTTGTGACCAGGGCACATGCGAAAATTCATTCTCGTGCTCACAAAACCAATCCTAAAACAGGGGCCCGGTCGTCCTGGACCACTGGGGTACAAACATTGTGCCATAGGATGGACCTGATGAGCCAATATGGTCACATAATCCTAGGTACTAATGAGACCTTGAAAGTAACCCCAGGGCCCATGAAATAGCACAGTACGGCTGCCCTAATCCTCACCGAAACCCCGGAATGTTTCATTCTTGGGACGTAAACTCAAAGTTGGAACACTGTGAAACTAGACTCGTGCGACTAAATAACTTTCTTCCATTGCTCCATAGTCCAGGAGTTATGGCTTCGGCATCACGTTTTCCTGTTAACGGTGTTTGCATCACTGATGTGCGGTTACGGAATTCCAGCTCACCCTACAGTTCCCTGCTTATGGAGCTCCTTTCATGTTTTTTGGCACTGACAGGTTTCGCAAGTGCGCCGTTCAGTTCCACAGTCATTTTTCTCGCTGTCGTTGCTTTATTTTTCATCTCAGTCCTCGTCAATGGCCGTCTGTCACGATCGCTCTACACACTCTTTCTTTATTGGTTAACAACAGTCTGGGTTGCAATTTTAGTTTTTTATTTTTCAACGACGCGTTTTGCCTTATTTAGGCATCTTCAGTATATCTTAATTTGGTATTTCTTAGAAGAATCTTTTAGTCAATGTAGCCGAAGGACATCGTCGAATATATCAGGTCGACATCGCCTTCGTTAAATTCAGACGATGCCCTTTAGCTACACTGACTAAAGGATTCTTCAAAGAAATATCAATTTAAGATAACCTGAAGATGCCTAAATAAGGCGAAACGCGTCGTTGAAAAATAAAAAACGAAAATTGCAACCAAGACTGTTTTTAACCAATAGTGTTAAGCACTGGTTTGCTGTATGCCACATATGGATTGGAAGAACACACTTTCTTCTGCGTTGTGACTAAGCGGTTGATGTTTATACGCTTTCTCTGTACGTTTTGTAACTTTTCGATTCGGAGCGTCTTGAAACACCAAACAGGTCGGCTACCTTGGTGCACAAGCACCCACCATACAAACGCCAACGTCTTGCCCACAGTCGAATTCAGTTACCTCCGACACATTGCACTCACAACTACATAGAACAGCGTTCTGCCCGCGACTGACACGTACAACCAACATACTGAGAATAATGCACAGGTGCCGTCCGTGGTCAAATACAATATCGCAAACGGCAGGCTTCTCTAGCATCTGCATTTATGTTCAAGTATGCATTTCTTCCTGTGTTTCCATATTTTTGTCCAGCCCCTGCATTAATGGTCAATAATTAAGAAGGGTCAATAAAAATGGCTCTGAGTACTATGGGACTTAACGTCTGAGGTCATCAGTCTCCTAGAACGTAGAACTACTTAAACCTAACTAACGTAAGGACATCACACACATCCATGCTCGAGGCAGGATTCGAACCTGCGACCGTAGCGGTCGCGCGGTTCCAGACTTTAGCGCCTAGAACCGCAGGGCCACCACGGCCGGCTAAGGGTCAATAAGACGGGATGTATCCACTCTTATCTTTTACACCGAATGTCTGTGGAGGAATGGCAGCCCACTCTTTCTCGACATCCGAAACAACAGAAGGAAGTGTTGTTGAACGCCGGGGTCTGAAGCGAAGTCAGCGATGTAACTTGTACCAAAGGTTTTCCATTGTGTTTTCCACTGTGGGCGGGCAAGTTAGTCCATTTGAGGAATGTTATTGTCTACAAACATTTGCCTCACAAACGATGCTTTATGACAGAGTAGAATTTCATTCTGATACATAGAAGTATCGTCTCCGAGTTGTTCCTCATCTGTACACAGAATACAATGGTGTAAAATGTGTTGGTATCCTTCCGAATTATCGGTTTCCTAAGCGCAGTAAGGGGACAACACCCTAACCAAGAAAAGCTTCTCGACATCCTAACACCAGCTCATTTGCACTTCACTGTTGGCGCTACACATGATGGTACGAAAAGTTCTTCAGACATTAGCCAAATCCAATCCCTTCCATCAGACTCCCAAAGGTCATAGCATGATCACTCAGGAGTGGTTCCTTCCACTGGATTCATGCTATTTTTTACAGCTACCCACCGCAATGTTAGACGGTCACTGTCAGTCAGTACATTAGGTCCACGTGGTTTTCGTGACACTCGAACAATCCTTTCATCTTTACTCTGGGAAACTACGATCAAAACCGTAGGTGGAAGCGTAAGAGGCTAAAGACACCACTAGACAGGGCATAAATAACCGCCTATGGCAAGCTAACACGCACCAACAAGCGACAAACGTCTTCAAGCCGCTGCATATCAGCAACGTTGACTGGAAATTACCAGCTGCTATTAGAGCCGACCAACAGGCCACAGAAGGGAAACCGACGAGCTCGCCCACTGACGCACGAACAGTTCGCCAACATCACCCTACACTGTGCATCCGATATATGACCTATCAGACACAAAAACGATGATAAACCTAACTGTTACAGGTTTGCTGACGCTGATCGAGAGTTCAACACCGGCACCCAGCGGCAGCCGCCGAGCAACAGCACCGCACAACGTCAGACGCATCGGCATGTATGATACCCACTACTAACAAAGCTGACCCTTGCATGATCTATCGCAGGCAGCTACCCTTCTTTCGACTTCGACCCAGTCTACCTCCAGATGAGCGCGTACTAATGCTTAACCTTAACCAGACGTACGCAAACATCGCAGTACCCACATCCTGCGACACCTCACTATAGTGAAAACTGACCCTTATGCAGAGATGGTAGTAGACCTTTTGAGTTGGCCATCATGCCGGTGTGGGCGTGGAGGGGCTCCACCTCTTTTTTTAAGTGTTCTTTGTTTAGCTGTGGTTGTTCATTTGCGTTTCCACTTCAGCAGCAGTCGACTTGGGCGTAATTATAAGGATTGTTGCTGATGGATTTGTTACTCGGGTGACATTCAATAGCTAATCCATGTTCTAAGTCAGTGTGCTGTGCTGACGGACCCATTCTTCTGTTACTGCTTCTTTAGTGAGAGCACAACACTCTCAGCCTCCATATATAATATATTTTTATGGATATGGTGTCTGTTCTTTCAGACATGTCCGGAAGAACAGACACCATTGATGACCTGCAGCCGTCTAGAACGAAATTAGAAATATATTAATACCGTCAGCTGCCCACGGGCGTTGATATAGATCAACGAGGACAAGTGAAGATGTGTGCCCCGACCAGGATTCGAACCCGGGATCTCCTTCTTACACGGCAGACGCTCTATCCATCTGAGCCACCGAGGGCACAGATAATTGTGCGACTGCAGGGACTATCTCGCGCACGCCTCCCGCGAGACTCCCATTCTCACCTTGTATGTCCACACACTACATTGGTAGTGTCCCACACAAACACACTCATTAGTCGTGGAAGACATTCTTCCAAGTCCCGTAAGAGTTCGGGGAATATGTGTGAATCCGCACGGAAGAAGAAGGTCATGGCCGGTATCGCCAGAACTATATATTTATATGGATTTGGTGTCTCTTCTTTCGGAGATGTGCGAAAGTCCCTGCAGTCGCACTATCCACTGTGCCCTCGGTGGCTCAGATGGCTAGAGCATCTGCTATGTAAGCGGGAGATCCCGGATTCGAGTCCCGGGCGGGGTACACATTTTCACCTGTCCCCATTGACCTATATCAACGACCGTGCGCAGCTGACGGTATTAATCTATTTCTAATTACATATATAATGGCGGATCTGCTTCTCGTGACATCTAGCGGTGGATTCCGCATCACGCAGTGGTGTCCGGATGCTTTTGATCACGTAGTGTAGTACCGATCCTGGGCGCAACTTTAGGTACCTAAAATTAATGGAAATGTGACTGTACTGGCATTACTTCGGGCAACTGCCGGCGCCATTTCAGTAAACCTCTTCCACAAGGCTGGGCTCCGGCCTTCCGGGTCGGTGATCTCAGTGAGACTCGTGCTCGCCACGTGTGACGCTCGGTCCTCCACCGGAACGGCCGCTCCGGACGCTGCTAGGCCCGGGTGGCCACTACTTCATTCTGGACGAGTCGGACCGGTCCGACTCTTCCAGGCTGCGTCTTAGCGTGTAGGCTCTCACAGGTCCTGAGCTACCGTTGCTGCTCAGACGCACACCTCTCAGGGGTCTTGGTAAGACAGTACCACACAATTTGATCTCATGAAAACATGTGAGTCGTTCGGTGTTCATGGGTTTGATTTAAAACCCCGTACTCCACAAAAGGTTTCGAAAAATTATTCGTCTTGTAAATGTCTGAAGTACGGGTTTTCAAACTGGTTGATGGGACCCAGTTGAAAAGTTCTCGTACATGCCGAGACATCGAGTTGAGGTCAATGAAGTTTTTTTGTTGAGTGACGACATCTGTTCATAACTTTTTCTTAAAGAAACGTTGCGAGTCTGTGTATCTGTTTGTTTTTGCTTTTTGCCTGTATCTCACACAGGAAGTAAGAGAACTCCACTGACAAACTTTCAGATCTTGTTCAGTGATACCTTCTGAGTGCTTTGGTATGAAGGGCACACGATCTCCGGAGGCTCGTTACAGAGTTATTGCATTTCGCTTGATTTCTTGCCTCTCTAAGCTTTGCATCTGTACAGCGCTGAAGAACTTGCACAACAATGCAGATGCCACGTTTATTCGCTGTGTGTCTTGTTTCCATTCGCTCACAGTACCTGCTGTTGACAACACCAATGCCGTCTTTATTCCAATGCCCTCAGTTTGGAATTCATTACTGCTTGGTTCTGTCTAGGGTTTTGTTTTTCCGGCCATATTAGTTGTGCGCTTACACTGATTCACTGCAGTACTATTAACAGGTTTACCGACCAAGATTTGGCCGATATGCACCTCCTGTATGGGTTCACTGAATGCAGTAGTCTAGAGGCACATTGCAGTACTCTATGTTTTTCGTGTTGTACGTTTTGGTAATTACATATTACAAGTTTTTGGACTGTTGTGAAAGTATTAACGCAGGAACAAAGATGACTGTGGCAGCAGACCGAATAAATCATAACAACATTATTCCTCTTGAACGAGGATCAGAAAACTATGTCTACCTCATACCAAGGTATCCTTGAACAAGCTCTCACAGTTTTTGGGTGGAGTTCTGGTTCACCCTGCATATACACTGAAGAGTCGAAGAAGCTGGTACACCTGCCTAATATCGTGTATGGTCCTCGCGAGCACGTAGAAGTGCCTCAGCAAGACATGGCATGGACTCGACTGATGTCTGAAATAGTGGTGGAGAGAATTGACACCATGAATCTGCAGGGATGTTCATAAATCGGTGAGAGTACGACGGGGTGGCGATCTCTTGTAAACAACACGTTGCAAGTCATCCTAGATATGCTCAGTAATATTCATGTCTGGGGAGTTTGGTGGCCAGCGGAAGTGTTTAAAGTCAGAAGAGTGTTCCTGGAGCCACTCTGTAGCAATTCTGGACATGTGGGGTATGGCATTGTCCTGCTGGAATTGCTCAAGGCCTTCGGAATGGTTCGAATCCTGCCTCGGGCATGGATGTTTAGCGCCCTTAAACCTCAAACACACACACACTCGGGCATGGATGTGTGTGAGGTCCATAGGTTAGTTACGTTTAAATAGTTCTAAGTCCAGGGGACTGATGACCTCAGATGTTAAGTCCCATAGTGCTTAGAGCCATTTGAACCATTTGAAGCGTCGGAAGGCACAATGGACACGAATTGATGCAGACAGAATGCTTACGTACGTGTCAGCTGTCAGAGTCGTATCTAGACGTATCAGGAGTCCCAATTCACTACACCTGCACACGCTCCACACCATTGCAGAGCCTCTACCAGTTTGAACAGTCTCCTGCTGACATGCAGAGTCCATGGATTCACGAGGTTGTATTTGAAACGAGACTCGTCCGACCAGGCAACATGTTTCCAGTCATCAACAGTCCAACGCCAATGTGAGGAGCCCAGGCGAGGCGTAAAGCGTTTTATCGTGCAGTCATCAACGGTGCACGAGTGGGCCTCTAGCTCCGAAAGCCCATTTCGATGATGATTCGTTGAATGGTTTGCACGCTGACACTTGTTCAGGGCCCGACATTGAAATCTGCAGCAATCTGCGGAAGGGTTGTACTTCTGTCGCGTTGAACGATTCTCTTCATTCGCCGATGGTCCTGTCCTTGCAGGATTTTTTTCAGGCCGCAGCAATGTTGAAGATTGATGTTTTAACGAATTCCTGATATTCACGGTACTCTCGTGAAACGTTCTTACTGGAAAATCCCCACTTCGTCTTTACCTCGGAGATGCCATGGCCCATCGTTCTTGCGCCGTCTGTAACACCACGTTCAAACTCAATTAAATCTTGATAACCTGCCATTGTAGCAGCAGTAACCGATCCTACAGCTGTGCCAGACACTTGTCGTTTTACAAAGGCGTTGCCGACCGCAACGCCGTGTTCTGCTTGTTTACATATCTCTGTATTCGAATATAGCAGTTTCTTTTGCGCTTCAGTGTCTTTCACAAATGTTTAGTATATTTATACATATTTGTACTTTTCACCCTTATCTCTAGCGAATTTCGCCCTACTGTTTCACCTTAATTCTTAGGAAACTTGTAATTCTGCCGTTTCGTGAAAAAGGACTGCCGCTGGCAACTGCCTGATTCTCAGCTGTCTCACACCATCCGATTCTAGAGAGGATGTTAAATGTATTTGTGGCGTTGAGCAGAGTTGTAAGAACTTTCACTCCGAAACCGGATGTGATTGATGCACTGAACAACGCAAATTAGAGACACTTTGTTATTAGTGACGTAAAGTGATGTTTCGCCACGATAATGAAGGCAATCACATTCTGGAGAACAATGTTCAATGGAGTGATATTGCTTCCCATTGCAAACTACCTGTATATATCGTGGGTGATGGCACTCATGTGATCGAAAGATGAAGCGCATGGGTCTACCGTCTTTGGAATATTTCAACGTATTACGGAAAGAAGCGAAAACTGCGATTTTGACACTCATTCCAAAACTGATTTGTAAAAGTTTATTATTTGCTTTAATTTATCTAATAATTTTCGAATCGATGTTCATGGTTCAAATCATTCGCATATTTCTGCAATGAGTAAAGTCATGAACGCTAACAGAAGCAGAGGAAACCCGCTTGGAGCGTAATTAATAATACATTTACCATATTTTTGTGGTAGCGATCACTCTCGTGTGGTCAATGTAATGATATGTGGTACCATTAAAAATGGTATCATTGAAAAGGCAGCGGATGTTTTTTCTGCTAGTTTTTTTTCTGGGTATCTTTGTCTCACATGCCAATATCATAAGAACGACAGTGACTTGAGCATTATGTCTAATATGAGTTCCGGCATTCACCCGACTGCCATCACTCATGTATCGTTCATGCTTCACACTCTTCTCGAATTACATATTATAGTAGAACTTTCCGCTTGTCCTGTAGAGAATAAATGACGCTCATCTCACAGAACTGCCTGTTATTTGCAAATTTTTATGAAGTTGTTCAGCGTCAGAGAATGAAGGCTTTCACGATCGGATGACATAGCTGCTGATAAATCTTTCGGGATGTGAGGTCGTGGTCCAAGAAATTCTTCTGTTCCTGACGTTTTCTCCAGGAAATACTAAACACCTTTTTCCAAAGCTGTTTCACAGAGGAAGACCGCACTGCAGTTCCTTCTCTAAATCCTCACACAAATGAAAAAATGGCTGACATCGAAATAAGTGTCCAAGGAATAGAAAAGCAACTGAAATCACTCAACAGAGGAAAGTCCACTGGACCTGACGGAATACCAATTCGATTCTATACAGAGTACGCGAAAGAACTTGCCCCCCTTCTAACAGCCGTGTACCGCAAGTATCTAGAGGAACGGAACATTCCAAATGATTGGAAGAGAGCACAGGTAGTCCCAGTCTTCAAAAAGGGTCGTCGAGCAGATGCGCAAAACTATAGACCTATATCTCTGACATCGATCTGTTGTAGAATTTTAGAACATGTTTTTTGCTCGAGTATCATGTCGTTTTTGGAATCCCAGAATCTACTCTGTAGGAATCAGCATGGATTCCGGAAACAGCGATAGTGTGAGACCCAACTCGCTTTATTTCTTCATGAGACCCAGAAATTATTAGATACAGGCTCCCAGGTAGATGCTATTTTACTAGACTTCCGGAAGGCGTTCGATACAGTTCCGCACTGTCGCCTCATAAACAAAGTAAGAGCCTACGGAATATCAGACCAGCTGTGTGGCTGGATTGAAGAGTTTTTAGCAAACAGAACACAGCATGTTGTTATCAATGGAGAGACGTCTACAGACTTTAAAGTAACCTCTGGCGTGCCACAGGGAAGTGTTATGGGACCATTGTTTTTCACAATATAGTATATAAATGACCTAATAGATAGTGTCGGAAGTTCCATGCGGCTTTTCGCGGATGATGCTGTAGTATACAGAGAAGTTGCAGCATTAGAAAATTGTAGCGAAATGCAGGAAGATCTGCAGCGGATAGGCACTTGGTGTAGGGAGTGGTAACTAACCCTTAACATAGAAAAATGCAATGTATTACGAATACATAGAAAGCAGGATCCTTTATTGTATGATTTTATGATAGCGGAACAAACACTGGTAGCAGTTACTTCTGTTAAATATCTGGGAGTATACGTGCGGAACGATTTGAAATGGAATGATCATATAAAATTAATTGTTGGTAAGGCGGGGTACCAGGTTGAGAGTCATTGGAAGAGTCCTTAGAAAATGTAGTCCATCAACAAAGGAGGTGACTTACAAAACACTCGTTCGATCTATATTTGAGTATTGCTCATCAGTGTGGGATCCATAGCAGATCGGGTTGACGGAGGAGATAGAGAAGATCCAAAGAAGAGCGGCGCGTTTCGTCACAGGGTTATTTGGTAACCGTGATAGCGTTACGGAGATGTTTAGCAAACTCAACTGGCAGACTCTGCAAGAGACGCTCTCTGCATCGCGGTGTAGCTTGCTCACCAGGTTTCGAGAGGGTGCGTTTCTGGATGAGGTATCGAATATACTGCTTCCCCCTACTGATACCTCCCGTGGAGATCACGAATGTAAAATTAGAAAGATTCGAGCACGCACGGAGGCTTTCAGACAGTAGTTCTTCCCGCGAACCATACGCGACTGGAACAGTGGCACGTAAAGTGCCCTCCGCCACACACCGTTGGGTGGCTTGCGGAGTATGAATGTAGATGTAGATGTAGACTGCGCTGGACATCTTCAGATCCGGCAACACTCAGCGGAGGAGCGCAGCCCTGGACGAAAAGTCAGGAACGGAAGAGTTTCTTGGACCATGACCTCACATCCCGAAAGATTTACCAGCAGCTATTGTTCGGTGTGATTTCTTAAATTCCTCCCTGGTTGTGTATTCAGGGTTTTTTATTTCCAGACGAAAGACTCGGGTTTCAGTACCCGGTATTGCGAGATATGATTGTTAGGGGCTAGCATTGAGAATGAGGTGAGGTCATCTAAGGTATTACTTGAAGGGTAAATAGCAGCATCGGTTGTGAAAGCCGAGGTTATCTACCAAGTTAGTGAAGGAAAGAAGAAGATTAAGGGCTAAGGTCGTCGGCATCTAGATCACTAGAGATGAAGAACTAGAACCGTTGGACAAGGATGAGGAAAAACATCGAGGCGGACTTGTTTAAAGAACCACATTAGCATTCGCCTCAAGTGATTCAGAAAATTGCAGAAAATTAGTCTGCGTGACTACGTGAAGATCTGAAAGCTGCATCTCTGTACTAATAATAAATCTGTATAAGTGTCGTTTGTGTCTGTTTGTTTGGACAAGATAGTCTCTTTCATGGGGTTTCCACATGTAACTTGAGTATAGGCTGGGACACCATAAAGGCTTTATTTCATCAGAATCGGATCACGGGAAAAAAAAAGATATCGTAAATGAAAGTTTTATCCATACTAATATTATAAATGCGAAAGTAGCTCTGTTACATTTTCTCTTCTAGCCCGTTGAACAGATGAAATTTGTTATGGAAATAGCTTGAACTATGAGAGAGAACGCAAGTTGCTTTAGAAAGTGTTTAGTTCAACATATTGATTTGAAGAACACTGCACGCCTTAGGGAGAAATATTTACTCTTTGACTTTTTTCATATTTGTGAATTTGTTGGTTAACACACGCTACGTAATATGACTTACATTAATGACTACAATACTTATACAATCTCCGATGCGTTTAATCTAAACTTTCACACAATTTGTTGCATAGTAACACGCTGCATAGTGTAAAGCTACGAGGGTTGAATGAAAGGTATTGCCTCAACCTTCGTTAACTGGGTTTGGATGAGAATATTTTAATAACTGAAACGCAGAAATAATCCTTAGAATGCGTTCTTAAATTACCAATATTTAATTTTTAACATAATCACCAGCCAACTGGAAACATTTCTGCCAACGATGAAAAAATTTTCTGAAGCCGTCACGGAAGAAGTCGACACTCTGTTTCCGCAGCCACAGTCTCAGAGTTCTCTCAACGTCTTCATCAGAAGCATAATGATGTCCCCGCAGATCGTCTTGCATTATGGGGAACAGATGGAAGTCAGATGGTGCTAAATCTGGGCTGTATGGAGGATGCCTTACGGTGGTGATATTCAGTCTCTGAAGTTCTGGTGCGGTGACTCGTAAAATGTGTGGTTTAGCATAGGAAAACATTTCCCTTTTCCTTTCGGATCCTTTTTAGTCGTCTTTTCAGAATTCTCAGCGTTGTGATGTAACGCTCTGAATTTACTGTTGTTCCTCTATCAAGGAAATCAACATGGATAACAAACACCATCTACGTCCCAGAACACCGAGGCCATGATTTTTCCAGCTGAGGGCTGCGTCTTGAATTTCTTTTTCTGAGGCGAGTCTTTGTGTCGATATTCCATAGACTGACGTTTCGTCTCCGGGTCGTAATGGTGTACCGACGTTTCGTCTCCTGTAACAGTTGAATGGAGAGAGGCGTCACCTTCATTCCCGTAACGCGACAGGAGTTTCTGGATAATTTCAAATCTCTGCGCTTTCATTTCAGGAGTCAGCATCCGGGGTACCCATCGTGCACAGATCTTCCGATAGCAAAGCAAGCAATAATGTGACCCACACGTTCTTGTGAAATGCAGATTGCTCTTGCAGTTTCTCTCTGAGTGATACGACGATCGTCCTGAATCAGTCTGTCAACATTTTGCTTGTGAAACTCGGTGGTTGCTGTCACAGGACGTCCAACTCTTTGTTCGTCACGCAGGTCAGATGTTTGAAAGTTTACCGTCTTACCTCCTTGCCTAGGGACGCCAGATGAAAGTTGATATCGTCAAGCCCTGAATGAAAATTGCGCAACTGATAACTGGGGAGAGGAGCTTGAGAGCGCTACCTAGACGCCCTTTCTGTACGATACTAGGCAAGGGGCTGGAGGGTAACAAGCTGATGCGTGGGTCCCTGCATTCTATAGCTTTCATTTTAAATAAATTACTTTAACTTGACTTCTTTGTGATTTTTAAGGTATGTTAAAGATTGATGACAGTTGATTACCTATTTGTTTTGAACATTATCACTCGACATTACATCTTATAGCTCGGGTATATTATATACTAATCTGCACGCACATTTCTAGGGGCAAGACGGAATTGCGTTGGCCAAATGTATACCACGGAAGCCTCCCAATATTTTACATAGTACATCCACTACGTGAGGAGGATAACAGGCAAACTGGGGACCAGATACATTAACACAGGGCGTCAAATTTCCTAAATTAACGAGATCATTCATTTCCTTACACAATCCGAAGCTGGAAATAAAAGAATTAGTACAGATATTCAAATACCTCTCTTCCATGAGTGAACATTGAGACAGACGCACTGAGGACACGTCTGCTCACTTACCCGTCTTCTGTAACACCCCTAGAATATGGCGGGCACCCGGAGGTCTTCCTGGGCCCCGGTGGAGGGGGTGGTCGAACCACTTGGCCGTGACCAACCTCTCCACCCCAAATCTTGTGACACTGGAAAGTCTTTGACTTTTACCTGCCTGTGCTGTCTCTCTGATCCCCTAGCCAGGAGTAAGGTTGGCACTACTATACTACAGAACTACTTCCCAACAAGGATTTGGCCACGCTTTACGGAAAGGTGTGAGGAGGATTAGGAAAGTTCATGCGCAGATTCACATTCACGTACAAGAAATGCATAATACACGGCAATATAAATACGTATTATGAAGCCTGACATTTCTTTCCACCCGTCGGTTGCACCCGCGGCCGGCCGCGTCGTGTAATAAAATTGGCTGCGGAGCCGCCTTCTGTTCCTATTTCCCGGTGCGAGCGAGCAGCGAAACCTGCTGCTTATAGAGCGGAAACTACTGTCCCGTTTCATGTTCTCCGCCTCAACATCTTTAAACTTACTCGCCCAACGACGCACAGTACTCACATCAACACTATCACCATAAACTGCTTTCATTCTCTGATGAATCTCCTTTGGGATGACACCTTCTGCTGTCAAGAATTCAATGACTGCACGTTCCTTAAATCGCATTGTGCGACCGCCTCCGCAGGGTTCCACACTTAACACTGCAACAACACAACCGTTCAATGCTAAGGCTTCCCGCAAACAGGAGCTGTAGAGAAGAGGCTACGGAACAAGCCAGTACCTGCCGCGTACCAATGCTGCCAACTGTTGAAGAGTTACGAAGGTGGAGGTATTTCTTTGCAGTTACCCCTCGTACTTCGACAGCATGATGCATAAATGTGCATATTTGCCTACGTCCCTTTGCATACACTGTTCGGCGTTGGGACAGCTTGGGAGGATGGGCAGACACGTGGGGGCAGCTGATATTATTTCACGTAAAGTAGCTTACTCACTCACCATCACTAATCATAACAAAACTACTAATGTGTGAGCGCAGCTGCGGATGACAACTAGTCGTGAGTAATACTCAGTGTTGCAACAGTGCCACACCGCTTATTAAATACAACATTCGGATTAAATTCACTAGTTATTTGACTTCAGTCTTGTGCAGTATGCTCTGCATTGCCAGACAGACCGACATCTTCGTCCCGCTTTTGGCTCTGGCAGTAGGGAAAAGGCTACAAGAATTGGCAGGAAGTTTGTTTGCTGAGAACCGTTACATTGGTTACTGGAGTGCTCGATAACAGACCGTGCGTATGCCACTCAGTAGTCAAAAGCTGCAAGTCAACTGGCACTTTGCTTGTTGTGTATTGATAACAGCCTGTAGATCTTGTGTGACGCTGGTAGTTTTAACAAGTAATCAGAATCAGACTAGGTGTTGTACTGGCTGTGTATCCCTCCTGTATTCTCTAGTCCTGCCTTGCAGATAAAACGAAGAAAGATTAGTGTTTAATATTCTGTTGACAACAAAGTCACAGAACAGGACAAGGCTGAGGGAATTGTCCGTGTCCTTACTCAGAACAGTGGCTTTAGACAACTTAGAGAAACGGTGAAAAATCTACTTCTGGAATCTGGACTGTGACATGAATCCTATTCCTTAAGAATGCAAGTCCGAGTGTGGAAGCATCCTTGTGTTAGTCTTTATCTGATATTCATTAACTAATTACTCATGGCACATTTATTCGACCTGCTGCACCTATACAGCTGGATGAAATAACTAAATAAAATAAAGTCGACGAAACTGTGTTACTCAGCGTTTTCTCTGAAAAGTAATCATTCACATTAAGTGAAAAAGAAATTCTGTGGATCAAACTGCTTTGGTTCCATCCTACTTCAAGAGTTGGACAATAATAGAGTGACTGTGGGTCAATTCCAGATCTGTAGGATGGTTGGGGATAGCAACATATAATCTATTATTTCGCTACTTGAGAAAAAGATTTTATAAACACAGGAGTCCTGGAAAATACTTCCTAAATCCTTGATGATTTTCTATGCGTAATCTATGATGAGCAGAGTACAAAAAAGTCCGTTGAGTATAGGAGAAACCTTATGAACAATCTCGCCAGTGTTTCATGTTACACGGAGAGTTTAGCACCTGAGCAATCGGCATACCCCTGTGAATTTCAGACTGACCTCCGCCGGTCGATTCTATTGATGAATATATCGACCCCTACAGGATGACGTAAATTTAATTACAGATATTGTGCAATGAGTAACTTGGTGAAGTGAATTAATTAAACAAGGGTAGGCGTCACACACATGAAATATGGGGGCTACAACTGACAAAGATGATAAAGATGGAGTATTCATCAAACTAGTGTCTAAAGCAATGGTCGCTATACAGTCCTATTTATTACAAGTCTCTCTAGTCTTCAAATTAAACTTTAAGTGCAAAAACGATAGAGAACTGTTCGTGAAATATTAACACTGTTTACAGCTGCATCAAGCCGTTAACACCATGGTAACGGTCGGATAAAGTACCTGTTACGACGCTCGCTTATTTCCAAGTCCGTGTCGATCTTAGTGCTGAGTTTTCACTCAGATGGCGCTTTGGCGTTAGGCGGTTGTTTCCGTGTGTGGTCACTGGACGGAGCTTAGCTGGAGGCGTGTGAGGAGGAAAGAGGTGGCGTGAATACAGTTCGCCTCGGCTGGGGTTGTTTCCGTCTGGACGCCGAGTGGGGCCCGATGGGAAGACCGGACCGTGATTTCACGGTTAATAGTGTGGACAGCGGCGTGCTGTGCCGTTTAACTTGATTCGCAAGGGGAGCAAAATCTCGCCTGTTGTAGTTTGTCGAGCCTGAGTTTGAAATACCTTCTATGTGCGGCGGGATGTCATTTCGTCCTCCTGTCTCTCCGTCGCTGGGATTGGTATCCTCGTTTACCGTCCCATCGATGTATATCGATGGGGTACGCTGCTCTCCGTACTCTACTAGACGCTGGTGATGGA
This sequence comes from Schistocerca gregaria, assembly GCF_023897955.1. Lineage (NCBI taxonomy): Eukaryota > Metazoa > Arthropoda > Insecta > Orthoptera > Acrididae > Schistocerca > Schistocerca gregaria. The sequence continues at coordinate 511,630,389 of NC_064921.1, read as the reverse complement.
AGTGCGTCGTTCAGCGGCACGTTAGTCCGGGTGCTTTATGTTTGATCTTTAAGTGCATAGTCTTCGAGTGGCACTCCTTAGAGTTTGTCTTGCGCTGTTAGATTGGACTTTGTTTTGTCTTGTCGTGCTTCCGCTTTCCGTTAACGAAGGTTAAGCTTGATTCGGCAATCCGTACGTTTGGCACCTCAGCAGGCGGGTCGGAGCCACCTTCGCGACTAAACGGAAGCCTTTGGACTGAGAGATCTTGTGTTGTGCATATTGTTCATTAAGTGTTGTTTTGGTACTAAGTTGGCTGAGGTTTCTTATGGATTTCCCGCCATTTGGTCTGTTGTCCGGCTCGGGCTAGGCCTCGTTATTTTAAAAGTTTTGGCTGAGTACGACTTTGGGTTACTGCCTGGTGGTTCTCGTAGTACGCCGAGTCGCTGTAGTTGTGTTGCAACTGGTATGGGGCTGTGTGCTCGGAGACGTGGAGTACCATTTGTGTGAACTGCTGCACTGGGGAGCACTGATAGGGCCATTCTTGGTCCTTTTTGTAGGAAATAATTTTATTATTATTTTAAAGTAACATTATCACTTACATGATTTAATTCTTGTTGCGTTTATTGCAACTTGGGTACTGAGAAATTTAGTAGTGTATTTACATAAGATTTAATAGTGGCACATGCCCCTTTACCTGTTTCGTAATCTGTTAATTGCCGAAAGACCTTAAGCTCATACTCATGCGATGTGATTTTCTTAAATTATTGTATTTTTATGTCATGTTATTGTTTATTTTAATTTCTGATCACTAGTGTACTGTTACAAGTATTAAAATGTTTCAGGTAGCTATTACTTGGGTGGAACGCGCGGAACCGCAACGGAGAGAGTAGTTGCGTGCCTTACGTGTCCGTTGTTGGCGCGGCCTGGTGTCCGTTGTTTGTTTTGGTGCACCTGAGTTAAGTGTTGTGTTGCCTCCTCCCTTGCGGCCCCGTCGTGTTCTTCTCATAAACATTTCCTTCAAGGCATTTTAGTTGATTTTATGCTAGTATTATTTTAATTTCTTACATTGGTAAAACTGTGCGGCCTTCATTATGCACACGGTTTATCATAGCGGAGTTGATGTGCCATTGTAATTTCTTAAATTCCATTGTGTGTGACCATTATAATGTCTCATATATCATTATGTGCGTGTGTAATGGTGCAATAAATGGATGACTGTTATTTCTGTTTTGGCGCCCTTCATGCCTCCTTTCTTGTCCCTATTGGTACGCTATCCTTGTACTTGTGTTGGTAAGCCACATCAGTTGCATCAAGCTGTTAACACCATGGCAACGGTCGGATAAAGTACCTGTGATGAGCAAGTTACAATCAGCAGGCATTTTGAAAAAAAAAAAACGACTAAGTTCACACAAGCCACACGTTGTTTGCCAACTGTTATCAAGAAGAAAGGAAAGAAGAACAGCAATAATCATGCATCCACCTTCTGTCTTGCTGAACGCATATTGAGCTTGTGACAGCAGATAAGTTTACTCGAAGTCCTAACGTTAATCTGAAGTCTTCGCGCGCCTCCTACAGCTCGGGTTTCGAACCCTGTTGTTGCTCATCATACTTAGGTTTCAAGTGGCCATGAACGGATTCTTTTATGCCTGCAGAATTCTTAAGTCATGTGGTCTGCAACGAAGGCTGCTCGCCGGCCGTGGTGGCCGAGCGGTTCTAGGCGCTACAGTTTGGAACCGCGCGACCGCTACGGTCGCAGGTTCGAGTCCTGCCTCGGGCATGGATGTGTGTGATGTTCTTGGGTTAGTTAGGTTTAAGTAGTTCTAAGTTCTGGGTGACTGATGGCCTCAGAAGAAGTCCCATAGTGCTCAGAGCCATTTTTGAAGGCTGCTCTCCCTCAGAGCCCGGAGTCTACGTCTCCCTCTCGGTAGAAGTGTCCCCTGCCGAGTGGCGGATACAAGTATATTCTACAGAGCGCTCCCACCAAGAAGTGGATTTTTACTCTTTCTTTTTGTGCGTGAGCCTTGTGCATGAATTTGATTGCCAGTAACAGTGGGTCTGCCAAGTGCCAGCCAATTGTTCTACTTAGCCAGCCTGCCTTCCACACTCAAATTTTGATATCATAGGGGCTTTTAATGCTGGCCTCAGAAGCAGGCAGTATCTGACGTCCGCTACCTGTCGTTTTTCGCGTTCCACCCCCTAGGACCTCTCCATATGCACAGAATTTATTTATACTAGCTAGTGTTAGTTGACATTACAGTCGCTTAGCAAAAGTAAACGACTTCAATTAGCTTGGCAACAATGTGACGGCTGCTGGTGTCACATTCCCCAAGAACAAAAGGTGCTAGATGGTCTGTTCTCATTCCACATCTTCGGTCTTACCTCTAAACTGCCCCTTGCCCAGTCTCTCCCAGAGTGCGGGACTCCTGCAGGGCTCAGTTTTTTACAACTCTGCACACCTCACTGTTGTTAACTTATGGGAAAGAGTTGCGACGCGCCCCTGAAACTAGTGAATACGCACTACGTTGCCCTGCAGCGACACATAGCGCGAATGTCACTTTCGTCCTTGAATTTTGCACCCCAGTTCATTCGTACCAGACGTCCCTCCGAAGAGTGATCAGACGTATTTTCTCTGATGTTTCAGCAGATATTTCCAGCTTCGCTTTTGATGTGTGTAGCTGGAGTAGCCCGAAATAAATAATGATCATCACGTCTTTCGCGAGACGGGATGAAATATCAAGGCCTTTTGCAATTATAAACGGTGTTCGCCAAGGTGATGGATTGTCGCAGTCCGTCTTCAGTCATACGGGCATAGGAAAAAAGAGTTAAAAAATCAAAATAACTGGGAGCCTACTTAACTTGGGCGAACAGACAAAGGCATTAAGAGCTCTTGCTTATCTTTCAGCTTCTTTAGCGAAACTAGCGGACAGTGAAATCACAGCAATAAAGAAGACAGAAGGCCTCAAAGAATACACTGATAAGGATGACCTACGAATCAAAAGGATAGGATACTTTTCATGAGATCATAGAAGCAACAGAGCCAGAAACAAAAACACAGTGAGCTCGATATAGAAACCGAAGACAGCGTCCGACAGCACACATAAAATCTGCAACAAAATGTACACGTCCACACATACAAAGGTTAGACATTACAACACGGTGATTAAACCTGAAGGTCTATAGGCGAGCGGAACTTTTATTCTCAACATAAAAGAAGATTCAAGAAACATTCTGAAGGATGAACGAAGGATTATGAGAAAGAGCCTTAGTCCAGAAGCAAACCGAGGACGAATACAGATTGCAAAGCTGGAGAGAAATTATCAAACTTCGCAGTAAACATAAGAAAATGGACATAAAATTTTTATGCAAGAGTCCAAAGTCTCCCCACAATGAGGGCTACACCCAAGATTGTGGTATACATAGGTTCGTTAGTTAATTCCTTGTTCCATTCATCAAGTTCATTATAAACGTTGTGATGTGGAAAATGTCAATGGAACAAATGTAGAAAACATACAAACAACATGTAATAAACAATTAAAATAAAATAAACGTAGTATTTATACGGTTATAGTTACCTTTACTGTTTACGGTTTATTAGCCACATCAGTTTTTCATGACTGATAGTCTCTGCTTAAGAATTCCAGTGTGGTATAGAAAGAGTTATCAAAGAGAAACATCTTTAGTACACATTTGAAAACACTTGTGTTATTTGTAAGACATTGTATTTCCATAGGTAAATTTTCAAAGAGTGTTATAGCTGCACGTTCCACCCTTTTCTGTGTCACAGATTCATTGAAGGATAAGGCAGATAAGTTTCTCTTCTAGTGTTGTAATTGTGAATACCTCTGGCACTCTCAAATGTAGATGGATTGTTCATAAGAAATTTCGTAACTGAATAAATGTGCTCTGAGGACGGGGATTGATATTTCCTCCTCCCTCTCTTTAAGAGATACTTGTAAGGTGTCCGTCTGTTAACCCCACACATAATTCTAATTACTTTCTTTTGTATAATGATTACTTTTTGCCTAAATGAACAATTACCCAGCATATTATTCCATACGACATCAATTAATGAAAATGTGCAAAATATGTTAACTTAATGACTTCCATATCCCCCCAAGTTGGCAGTTATTCTTATGGCAAAAGCTGGTGAACCTAATTGCTTATAAGTCTATTACAAGGTTTTTCCAGTTTCAGTTTTCATCAGTACGCGCACCTAAGAATTTACATTTTCTACCTTGTTTACTATTTCTTGTTGGTATTATGCGTTAACAGGAGACGAGATAATTTTGACAGTACAAAAATGAATGAAACGCGATTTTTTTTTTTTCGAAGTATAATTTTAGGCCAGAAAAATTAAAGAATATACCAGGGATACAGCCAGTTAAAAAGGTCATCGGTAAAACTCACATAATAGCAGTGGAAGCGGTAGACAGGAATCTGTTCAATCAGAAGGTGAACCGTTGAACAGCATAGCCAGAAAATGGCTATAAATAAAAAATAGAAAACAGAAAGTAAGTTGAGTGAAAAACGAAAAACAACCGACGGAGAGAGAATGGCAGTCATGTGGAAGGGCGGGAAAACAAATCTAAAAGCGCTGAGTGGTCCACAATAATATGTACCTAAAATTGTGACGAATCAAAATATTCGTGTCACTCCATAGCATTCAACCACTGCACCACCTCACTCGCATTATGAGACAAAGGTCGAGTCAGCCCAATACCCTATAGGAAAACAGCACGATGATTTGTTTCTCTCTTTTTTTTTCTTTTCAGCCTCTGCGAGTGGAGAGAAAAAGAGAAAGAGAGACAGGGAGAGAGGTGCAAAGATAGAGAGAACTTCGTTGAAGTCCTTTGCCGTGCCATGATTTGGATTTACGAATGTGGAGTGTGCAAAGCACTGACGCCCGTTATATGGACGATGGGGCGTACCTCGTGTTGAGTTATGAGAGGCAGACTACAGTGGAGGCTGGTCGAGCCTAACTGGACAGCTCCGCCCACCTCCGCGGCCGGTCCTAACGCAACCGCGTCTCGGCCGCCACCCGCGGGCGGCCGGTCGCCCACACGCCTCTGGAACGGTCGCAGCCGGTCTGTGGTGACCTCCCCGAACGCAGTCGGTCCCCAGGTGCTCGACAACATGCACGACGTTCAAAACAGGTTACGCAGAGCCTTGCTTAGACCCAAGTCTCTACCGACTGCGTTCCTCTCACCAGTGACATACCCACGTTTCAGCTGTATCCGGCTCTTCCAGACAATGTCCCCATCGTTCGCCACTTTCGTTGTATATCCTTGTCAGCATAATATAGGCCAAGTGGTCTTTATATTTAACTTAAATATCTCATCCGATAAGGCAGAAGAAAGACTCAACATGAAGGAATTATCCGAATGCAACGAAAATAGATATATGTATTGTACATTTACAGACAAACAAATGATTACAATGTTAGGAAACTGAGCAAGTCAATAATACATTGGTCAACCCCTAGCCCTTACTCAAGCAGTTATTCGGCTGATATTGATTGATACCCTTGAGTTGTTGGATGCCCTCCTAGGGATATCTTGCCAAATTCTGTTCAATTAGCGCGTTAGATTGTTAAAATCCCGAGCTGGCTGGTGAGCCCTGCCCATAAGCTTCAAACGTTCTCAATTGGAGAGAGATCCGGGCATCTTGCTGACCAAGGTAGGGTTTGGCAAGCGCGAGCTGAAGCAGTAGAAACTCTCGCTGTGTCTGGGAGGACATCGCCTTGTTGAAACGTAAGCCCATGATGGTACCCCTTGAAGGGCAACAAAACGGAGCGTAGAATATCGTAGAGGTATTGCCGTGCTGTAAGGGTTCCGCGGTAGACATCAAAAGCTGTTTAGCTACGAAATGAAACGGTCCCCAGACTATCATAGCAGTATTCTCCAGACACGTCTTCAATGGTCATCGGAGCTCTGTTCAAAGCGGGACTCATCACTGAAGACAATTCTACTTTAGTCAATGAGTTCTCGGTCGAATGTGCCCAACACCACTGCAAATGGGTTTGTTGATGTACAGAGGTCAATGGTAGTGAGCGCAAGGGATGCCGTGAGCTTAACTCTTCTTTCAGTGAGCCGCCTATTAATGGTCCTTGTGGTTACTGAACCACCAGTTGCACGTCGGATTGATGATAATGATAAATGTAGGGCTCTGAGTGCCTCTCTGGTGGCTGCTAGGTCCTCAGATTCTATCGACTATCTAAGACGACCGCTTCATTCTTGACACTGTGTTCGGCAATGGTTCACCCATTCCAGCCATCATCGTCGAACAATGGCATCGCTCCTATTAAAATGTCGAGTGGTTCGTCGACTAAACGAGCTTCTTTGAGCTCAACTTCGGCCCTGTTTATTTGACAGTTTTGAGTTTTCCGTATGTACCTGTTTCAATATCAATTTGTGACCAACTGGCATAATTTCTTCGTGTTTTTCTTCTGTATTACCCACCAACTCAAAATAATGCATTGGCCGCTTTGGAATGCTAAAGACGGTGTAGTACTGGTATCATCGCGTCATGTTACCTTCCGGCGCTGACCTAATTCATAACAGTGAAATAATGTGTGCGCACCAGTCGGTTGTATGGAATCTGAGCAATGGTAGGGATAGACATGGAGACGTGACAGAATAGCAGCAAGCAGCTGTCATGTTTGGGCGAGCAGGGACTAGGGAGGAGCGTCACGCCTTTTCAGTGACGTCCGAATTACTGCTCTCAGTGAATGCAGGTCCATACCAGCAGTGCGAAGGCAACTGCATAAAATGGACATTTGGATCCGTGTACCTCGCGGAAGGCAATTGACCACAGCGGCACATAAAGTGGCCGTAAGTGGACAGTATTTGGCTGAAGGCGTGTGGTGTAGTCCGCTATGCTTACTTTAAATTGGGATGCTTTACCCACATCTGTATACTAAATCGCTAAGTTTCGCTGAGTCATTGGTGCTCAAGCCGCGGCAGGTAGCCGGTTCACCTCTAGAACGTTTAAGAAATATTTATCTGCAACATTTCGCTGGAAAAGGTGAAGAAGAAGCGATCTACAGTTTCCGTTCGTCAGACTGTTCGCTCATGATCTATTAAATATAAACTTCTCTGCAGTGGTTCAAATGGCTCTGAGCACTATGGGACTTAACATCTGAGGTCATCAGTCCCCTAGAACTTAGAACTACTTAAACCTACCTAACCTAAGGACATCACACACACCCATGCCCGAGGCAGGATTCGAACCTGAGACAGTAGCGGTCGCGCGATTCCAGACTGAAGAGCCTAGAACCGCTCGGCCAAACCGGCCGGCAACAACAATATTAGGATTTTACGGTTATAAGTGTAGATATTTCTATTGCTGACTGAGAACAGTGTACTGAAAACATTACATCAGTATTTATAGACTAATTATTATAGCTATTACAAGTCGTGTATTTTAAATTGGGTAATATGTCCAACCTCCCCCCATGAACCATGGACCTTGCCGTTGGTGGGGAGGCTTGCGTGCCTCAGCGATACAGATGGCCGTACCGTAGGTGCAACCACAACAGAGGGGTATCTGTTGAGAGGCCAGACAAACATGTGGTTCCTGAAGAGGGGCAGCAGCCTTTTCAGTAGTTGCAGGGGCAACAGTCTGGATGATTGACTGATCTGGCCTTGCAACATTAACCAAAACGGCCTTGCTGTGCTGGTACTGCGAACGGCTGAAAGCAACGGGAAACTACAGCCGTAATTTATCCCGAGGACATGCAGCTTTACTGTATGATTAAATGATGATGACGTCCTCTTGGGCAAAATATTCCGGAGGTAAAATAGTCCCCCATTCGGATCTCCGGGCGGGGACTACTCAGGAGGACGTCGTTATCAGGAGAAAGAAAACTGGCATTCTACGGATCGGAGCGTGGAATGTCAGATCCCTTAATCGGGCAGGTAGATTAGAAAATTTAAAAAGGGAAATGGATAGGTTAAAGTTAGATATAGTGGGAATTAGTGAAGTTCGGTGGCAGGAGGAACAAGACTTTTGGTCAGGTGAATACAGGGTTATAAATACAAAATCAAATAGGGGTAATGCAGGAGTAGGTTTAATAATGAATAGGAAAATAGGAATGCGGGTAAGCTACTACAAACAGCATAGTGAACGCATTATTGTGGCCAAGATAGACACAAAGCCCATGCCTACGACAGTAGTACAAGTTTATATGCCAACTAGCTCTGCAGATGATGAAGAAATTGATGAAATGTATGATGAGATAAAAGAAATTATTCAGATAGTGAAGGGAGACGAAAATTTAATAGTCATGGGTGACTGGAATTCGTCAGTAGGACAAGGGAGAGAAGGAAACATAGTAGGTGATTATGGATTGGGGCTAAGAAATGAAAGAGGAAGCCGTCTGGTAGAATTTTGCACAGAGCATAACTTAATCATAGCTAACACTTGGTTCAAGAATCATAAAAGAAGGTTGTATACATGGAAGAATCCTGGAGATACTAAAAGGTATCAGATAGATTATATAATGGTAAGACAGAGATTTAGGAATCAGGTTTTAAATTGTAGGACATTTCCAGGGGCAGATGTGGACTCTGACCACAATCTATTGGTTATGACCTGTAAGTTAAAACTGAAGAAACTGCAAAAAGGTGGGAATTTAAGGACATGGGATCTAGATAAGCTGAAAGAACCAGAGGTTGTAAAGAGTTTCAAGGAGAGCATAAGGGAACAATTGGCATCAATGGGGGAAAGAAATACAGTGGAAGAAGAATGGGTAGCTCTGAGGGATGAAGTAGTGAAGGCAGCAGAGAATCAAGTAGGTAAAAAGACGAGGACTAGCAAAAATCCTTGAGTAGTAGAAGAAATATCGAATTTAATTGATGAAAGGAGAAAATATAAAAATGCAGTAAATGAAGCAAGCAAAAAGGAGTACAAACATCTCAAAAATGAGATCGACAGGAAGTGCAAAATGGCTAAGCAGGGATGGCTAGAGGACAAATGTAAGGATGTAGAAGCTTATCTCACTAGGGGTAAGATAGATACTGCCTACAGGAAAATTAAAGAGACCTTTGGAGAGAAGAGAACCACGTGTATGAATATCAAGAGCTCAGATGGCAATCCAGTTCTAAGCAAAGAAGGGAAGGCAGAAAGGTGGAAGGAGTATATAGAAGGTTTATACGAGGGCGATGTACTTGAGGACAATATTATTGAAATGGAAGAGGATGTAGATGAAGACGAAATGGGAGGTAAGATACTGCGTGAAGAGTTTGACAGAGCACTGAAAGACCTGAGTCGAAACAAGGCCCCCGGAGTGGACAACATTCCATTAGAACTACTGACGGCCTTGGGAAAGCCAGTCATTACAAAACTCTACCAGCTGGTGAGCAAGATGTATGAGACAGGTGAAATACCCTCAGACTTCAAGAAGAATATAATCATTCTAATCCCAAAGAAAGCAGTTGCTGACAGATGTGAAAATTACCGAACTATCAGTTTAATAAGTCACAGCTGCAAAATACTAACGCGAATTCTTTACAGACGAATGGAAAAACTGGTAGATGCGGACCTCGGGGAGGATCAGTTTGGATTCCGTCGAAATGTTGGAACACGTGAGGCAATACTGACCTTACGACTTATCTTAGAAGAAAGATTAAGGAAAGGCAAACCTACGTTTCTTGCATTTGTAGACTTAGAGAAAGCTTTTGACAATGTTGACTGGAATACTCTCTTTCAAATTCTGAAGGTGGTAGGGGTAAAATACAGGGAGCGAAAGGCTATTTATAATTTGTACAGAAACCAGATGGCAGTCATAAGAGTCGAGGGGCATGAAAGGGAAGCAGTGGTTGGGAAAGGAGTGAGACAGGGTTGTAGCCTCTCCCCGATATTATTTCAATCTGTATATTGAGCAAGCAGTAAAGGAAACAAAAGAAAAATTTGGAGTGGGTATTAAAATTCATGGAGAAGAAATAAAAACTTTGAGGTTTGCCGATGACATTGTAATTCTGTCAGAGACGGCAAAGGACTTGGAAGAGCAGTTGAACGGAATGGACAGTGTCTTGAAAGGAGGATATAAGATGAACATCAACAAAAGCAAAACGAGGATAATGGAATGTAGTCAAATTAAATCGGGTGATGCTGAGGGAATTAGATTAGGAAATGAGACACTTAAAGTAGTAAAGGAGTTTTGCTATTTAGGAAGTAAAATAACTGATGATGGTCGAAGTAGAGAGGATATAAAATGTAGACTGGCAATGGAAAGGAAAGCGTTTCTCAAGAAGAGAAATTTGTTAACATCGAATATAGATTTATGTATCAGGAAGTCGTTTATGAAAGTATTTGTTTGGAGTGTAGCCATGTATGGAAGTGAAACATGGACGATAACTAGTTTGGACAAGAAGAGAATAGAAGCTTTCGAAATGTGGTGCTACAGAAGAATGCTGAAGATTAGATGGGTAGATCACGTAACTAATGAGGAGGTATTGAATAGGATTGGGGAGAAGAGAAGTCTGTGGCACAACTTGACTAGAAGAAGGGATCGGTTGGTAGGACATGTTTTGAGGCATCAAGGGATCAAAAATTTAGCATTGGAGGGCAGCGTGGAGGGTAAAAATCGTAGAGGGAGACCAAGAGATGAATACACTAAGCAGATTCAGAAGGATGTAGGTTGCAGTAGGTACTGGGAGATGAAGCAGCTTGCACAGGATAGAGTAGCATGGAGAGCTGCATCAAACCAGTCTCAGGACTGAAGACAACAAAAACAACAATATGTCCAAATGTGTTTGTCAAGAGCAGGCCGTTGATTCTTATTTTCCGCGGGGCAGCAGGTCAGAGGTTGAAGTGCAGACACGTGGACGCAAAAAAGTTAGTGTAGGACTATACTGACAGGCACAGACCATATAAAGAAATTGCAGAGCAATATCCTGAACATCGGTTTTCTGCTACTTGAACATATTCTGAGTTCGAATATAGTAAATTTACTTGAGAGGGAAAAGCTTTTGTCCACAAAACAGCACTATTTGAGAAAACATTGCTAGTGCGAAACTCAGCTTGCCCTTTCCTCATATGATATCCTGCGAAATATGGTGAGGGGCGACAGATTTCCCAGTTTTCCGTAAAGCATTTGACACGGTGGCACACTACGAGCTGTTAACGAAGGTACAAGCGTACTGAATAGGTTCTCAAATATGACCTCTTAAGTAACAGAACCCAGTATGTTACCCTCGACGGCGAGTGTTTACCAGAGACAAGGGTATCGTCAGCAGAGTTCCAGGGAAATGTGACAGTATCACTATTATTTTCTATATACACAAATGATCTGGCGGATAGGGTAAGCGGCAGTCAGCGGATGTTTATGATGATGCTGTGGTGTACGGGAGGAGGATACAAGATAACTTAGAAAAAAATTTGAAGTTAGTGTGATGAAAGACAGCTAGCTTCTAAACGTAGAAAAGTGTAAGTTACTGAAGCTGAGTAGGAGAAACAAAGCCATAATGTTAGAATACAGCACTACAGTGTGCTGCTCGACACAGCCACGTCGATGAAATAGCTAAGCGTAACGTTGCAAAGCGATATGAAAAGGAGTAAGCATGTAACGATTGTAGAACGAAGACAGATGGTCGACTGAGGTTTAATTGGAGAACTTTGGGGAAGTGTGATTTTTATCCAAAGGAGACCGCATGTAGGACGCTAGTACGACCTATTCTTGAGTACTGTTATAGAGTGTGGGATCCGTACCAGATCGGATGAAAGGAAGACATCGAAGAAATTCAGGCTCGGACTGCTAGATTTGTTACGCGTAGGTTCGAACAACACGTAAGTATTTCGGAGAAGCTTCGGAAACACATATGGGAATCACTGGAAAGTGACGTCCCTTTCGACGAGCACTAGAGAAAAAAATTCGAGAACTGTCACTTGACGGTGCGTGCAGAACGATTCCACTGCCGCCAACTTACATTCCGCATAAGGACCACGAAGGTAAGATGAGAGAGATGAGGGATGGTACGGAGGCATACAGACAGTCGCATCTCTCTCGTTCTACGACTGGAACAGGAAAGAAAATGACCAGTAGTGCTACTGGATACCCTCTGCTGCACACCATGCGGTGGATATATATGTAGCTGTAGACCCGTGTAGCGTCTCTGACGGCGAAAGGAAGGAAATTAGAGTTTAATGTCCCATCGAAAACAAGGTCATTAGAGACGGAGCACAAGTTCGGAATAAGGAAGAATCGATAAGGGAATCGGCCGTGCCCTTTCAAAGAAACCATCCAGGCATTTGCCTAAGTTGATTTAGGGAACTCACAGAAAAAGTAAATCAAGACGCAGGTTTGAACCATCGTCCCCACGATTGTTTTCAGTTGACCTTGAACGTTTATAAGTACTGTCTGACGTCATCTGACTTTTATTAGTGGGTAGTAAAAACTGAAATCAATTAAAGATGTATTTTGCTTGCGTATGTTGTTTGTTTTGGATATGACTAATAATACAAAAACTTGGTATGATTTCGAATTTAACGGAAAGAATAGATCCTCCTAGAGGCCAGAGTCAAGAGTCCCACTATTAGTGGGGGACAAGGTGAATTTCATGAATACGCAAAAATCTATACATCATCTTAAACTAAGTGCCCCTATGTCGTATACGCAGCACACTTCCTTCTTATTATTACTGACAACACACCATTCAGTCACTGGTCGAAGAGATTTATTCGGTCTCACGCAAGATGAAGACAAAGCGTCACAACCTACGGTATACACACCCACATTTACCGTACAGACACAGCGCGGAGCTGATAACTTTATCACAGACATTTCGTGATTATGAACTGCGTAGGGAGGTCGTCAAATGGGGACAATGAACTCGACTACTCGGCTACACTTCCAGATTCCTCACTCGTGCGTACAGTAATGTCAGCAGGTGCGGCCGGGTATTTTGGCACCGACAACCGTGTGGCACGCACACACTTGGGTTTCGACCTTGAGCCTCGCCTTTCTGCATGCCGTGCACTTCGCGACGCTTCTCGTAGAAGCACAGTTCGCAGTTATGCTGGTAACTTTGGCAGAATTCACTGTACATTGAATCCAAGGTTTCTGAAGGTTGTGAAGATGCGACTTCTTATTTATACATACAGACATGGGCGTCCGCAAAGGGTGCCATGAGGGGGCACCTGCCCTCCCCCCTCCCCCCCCCCCCCCCGAAATAGGGAGTACAGATTTATTATTCATACACTCCTGGAAATGGAAAAAAGAACACATTGACACCGGTGTGTCAGACCCACCATACTTGCTCCGGACACTGCGAGAGGGCTGTACAAGCAATGATCACACGCACGGCACAGCGGACACACCAGGAACCGCAGTGTTGGCCGTCGAATGGCGCTAGCTGCGCAGCATTTGTGCACCGCCGCCGTCAGTGTCAGCCAGTTTGCCGTGGCATACGGAGCTCCATCGCAGTCTTTAACACAGGTAGCATGCCGCGACAGCGTGGACGTGAACCGTATGTGCAGTTGACGGACTTTGAGCGAGGACGTATAGTGGGCATGCGGGAGGCCGGGTGGACGTAACGCCGAATTGCTCAACACGTGGGGCGTGAGGTCTCCACAGTACATCGATGTTGTTGCCAGTGGTCGGCGGAAGGTGCACGTGCGCTTCTACCTGGGACCGGACCGCAGCGACGCAAGGATGCACGCCAAGACCGTAGGATCCTACGCAGTGCCGTAGGGGACCGCACCGCCACTTCCCAGCAAATTAGGGACACTATTGCTCCTGGGGTATCGGCGAGGACCATTCGCAACCGTCTCCATGAAGCTGGGCTACGGTCCCGCACACCGTTTGGCAGTCTTCTGCTCACGCCCCAACATCGTGCAGCCCGCCTCCAGTGGTGTCGCGACAGGCGTGAATGGAGGGATGAATGGAGACGTGTCGTCTTCAGCGATGAGAGTCGCTTCTGCCTTGGTGCCAATGTTGGTCGTATTCGTGTTTGGCGCCGTGCAGGTGAGCGCCACAATCAGGACTGCATACGACCGAGGCACACAGGGCCAACACCCGGCATCATGGTGTGGGGAGCGATCTCCTACACTGGCCGTACACCTCTGGTGATCGTCGAGGGGACACTGAATAGTGCACGGTACATCCAAACCGTCATCGAACCCATCGTTCTACCATTCCTAGACCGGCAAGGGAACTTGCTGTTCCAACAGGACAATGCACGTCCGCATGTATCCCGTGCCACCCAACGTGCTCTAGAAGGTGTATGTCAACTATCCTGGCCAGCAAGATCTCCGGATCTGTCCCCCATTGAGGATGTTTGGGACTGGATGAAGCGTCGTCTCACGCGGTCTGCACGTCCAGCACGAACGCTGGTCCAACTGAGGCGCCAGGTGGAAATGGCATGGCAAGCGGTTCCACAGGACTACATCCAGCATCTCTACGATCATCTCCATGGGAGAATAGCAGCCTGAATTGCTGCGAAAGGTGGATATACACTGTACTAGTGCCGACATTGTGCATGCTCTGTTGCCAGTGTCTATGTGCCTGTGGTTCTGTCAGTGTGATCATGTGATGTATCTGACCCCAGGAATATGTCAATAAAGTTTCCCCCTTCCTGGGACAATGAATTCACGGTGTTCTTATTTCAATTTCCAGGAGTGTATATTAAAGGATAACCATCAATGCTCTGTCATACAAGTTTTTTGGGTCACGTATAAAATTTAGATCTTAGGGCATTTGTCGAGAATGGCAATTTTAGAGCCTCCTCCACTACCCTGGATAAATTTCTGTGCTCGATCATGCAAAGAGGACAAATTCTTTAGACATTTCTTTTGGTAACGGCAACGTGCTCCAAAAAGGAAAACTTTTTTATGATGTCCAGAAACTAGAACATCCGCTGCGCCGTAACTCCATCTTTCACAACTCAATAATGGTCGAGCTGTAACGTTGCCCATACATGCGTTCACCATCTTTTTGACAGATTCTTAAAGCCGCTCGACCTGATGAGTTTTCAAACTTCTGTATCTTCCAAAGTATGACAGGTAAAAATATGAATGACTCATGAATAGCCGGTCAGTGTGACCGAGCGTTTCTAGGCGGTTCAGTCTGGAAACGCGCGACCGCTACGGTTGCAGGTTCGAATCCGGCCTCGGGCATGGATGTGTGTGATGTCCTTAGGTTAGTTAGGTTTAAGTAGTTCTAAGTTCTAGGGGACTGATGACCACAGATGTTAAATCCCATAGTGGTCAGAGCCATTTGAACCATTTGAACTCATCAATAGAACAGTAAAACGACAGTGTTTTCGTTGTGTCCACAAGTTCGCGTTACATGCGCAGTGCCTTGACGAAATGATGACAAGGCAAGAAAAGCAATCTGGAAAGGTTAATCGCCACAAGAAGAGAGTTTGGGGCATCGATAATACTCGTGTAATAGCCGCGCATGAACGAGATTCGCTGAAGGTTAATGTTTTCTGTGCAATGTCATAGACGAAGCTGTATGGACCGTTTTTCTTCTGTGACCTGACTGTGACGAGTGCCTCTTATCTTGATATCTTCTGCTGTAGCTGTCTGCACAAGTGACTGCGAAGTCCGAGAATTTCATCTTCGAACTATACGGTTCACCCTCTCAGTGGAGTATCGATGTTCGTCGCTACCTACACGACGAACTTCCTCACCGCGGAATTGAGCGTAGTGGTGAAGATGGTGACTCTGTTCCCTTGACCACGCAGGTCGCCTGGCCTAACGCCTTATGACTTTTTTCTTTGGGGGTACATTAAGGATCTTGATGACGTACCGCCTATTGCCAAGAACATTGGAACAGCTCAGGGAATGCGTCAGTGCTGCGATGACCGCTGACAGGATGTTACATAAGATACGGAACGAACTTCACTGACGTTTGGAGGTGTGTCGTGTGATCAGAGAGACACTCATTTGCAGACGGCAAAATGCAACTTTGGTTAGTTTACGGTGCTATTGAAGCATCAGTAATATATGTACATGTAATACTTCGGAAAACATAGAGCTCTGAAAACGAATGAGTCATTTATAGTAGCCCTGTATTATTTTTTCAGTTAATGCTAGTACTGTAACATTTCGCAGAAATATGCATTACTTTTTTCTTGCGCTTACAAAGTTTTTCTTTTCTTGTGTCCCCACACTTCCAAGTTAAATACTGATGGATGCTCTGCATATGCTCTGCAAATACGCAAATACACTGCTGACCTCTAAAACACCAGATACGTTAGGAAATAATGAAATTTTACTTGCTGCGTGTTCTGTATACCACGAAGAGTATATGATTAAATTTATATGTAATTTGATATCATAAAGGGTGCGAAATTTAGAAGACAGAACTGCCGCTTGTAGCATCTACAATATATATCTCTGAACCTCGCTGAGCATCGAATCGAGTTAAACTCAGATGACAGTTGCGGAAAAGTCATTTCATTCTGTTTCAACTCTGTGTTAGAGTTCATCAACTCCAGTGGATGGCGAGAGTTGCGTGCCAGTCTGTAGGCAACCCACGGCCAAACAGTGGGTGAAAGAAATGGAGGCTATACTAGCCATGCCAGGCGTTGAACACCCTCTATATCGAGGCAGGTCACGATAGCACAGACAACATGCGACACCGAGCAAGTTGGCGCAATGATAGCACGCTGGACCCGCATTCTGGAGATGACGGTTCAAAACCGCGTCCGAGCATCCTGATTTAGGTTTTCTTGATTTCCCTAAATTGCTTCATGCAAATGCCGGTATGGTTCCTTTGAAATGGCATGGCCGACTTCCTTCCCCATCCTTCTCTCATCCAAATCAACCAACCAACCAACATGCGGTCTTGCGCTGTCTTGCTGACAAATAACATAACAAAAATCTCGAAGGTTTGATCACACAGACCTAAAATGTAGGGCCCAACCACTAGCATTAACACATGTATAAAGGTAACTGCCACTGTCCAGATTATTGGCTATGAGCACAAGAGCAGTTTGTATTGTGTACCCAATTGTATCGCATAAGATCATGCAAGGTGATGGTCCTATGTGACGTTGACGAACGCAATCTTGCAACTGCCCTTCTCATCGGAGCCTGCATACGCGGTTATCTCGTTCGTGAAGCTGTTCGCAGATTAGGGACACATCTGCAAAGGCTACATAAACCACTCCAGTGTCCAGCGTTGGACGCACCGTCATTGGCCCGCCTCTCCCTGTTGCGGTGCTCATAGATATGCGGACGTGCACATTGCGAACAAAGTAGATGCACAGACACAACCAGTTCATGAAACGATTCACCTGGTCCGAGGGGATAGCTACTTTGTTCCGAGTTTGTGACACTTGGCACACTTGTACGGAGAGGGAATGTAAAGACATTTGCACGGAGCCCAGGACACTGTAGATAGTGTACAGCGTATTCGAAATGTCCAAAAGTAGGATACCCTGGCCCGTCCGCCGCTACCTGCGATGTATTCTGAGAGAGGCCAAAGCCCATTTCCTGCACCAAGTTCCCTGTCCCCGCGCCACTCTCGAATTTCCTGAATAAAAATCACAGTCTTCCTGAGGAGGTGCAGTGGAAGGGATATCTGTGTGCTTATAGTCCTGGCGCTTGTTGATTGTGTAAGTAGGCTGTTTAGGTTATCTTATTGGTAACGCCACATAGCGCTCTGTATGAAAAATCACTGGATGTGCTGTGCGCAGTCTGTAGCTAGTTTGCATTGTTGTCTGCCATTGTAGTGTCGGGCAGCGGCAGCTGGATGCTAACAGCATGTAGCGTTGCGCAGTTGGAGGTGAGCCGCCAGCAGTGGTGGACGTGGGGAGAGAGATGGTGGAGTTTTGAAATTTGTAAGAATTGGTGTCATGAACTGCTATATATATTATGACTAGTGAGGTAAATACATTGTTTGTTCTCTATTAAAATCTTTCATTTGCTAACTATGCCTATCAGTAGTTAGTGACTTCCGTAGTTAGAATCTTTTATTTATCTGGCAGTAGTGGCGCTCGCTGTATTGCAGTAGCTTGAGTAACCAAGATTTTTGTGAGGTAAGTGATTTGTGAAACGTATAGGTTATGGTTAGTCAGGGCCATTCTTTCGTAGGGATTTTTGGAAGTCAGATTGCGTTGCGCTAAAGATATTGTGTGTCAGTTTAAGCACAGTCGTGTAAAATTTTTCTAAGGGGACGTTTCATAATTGTACTGAACAGGACTTCAGTGTATTCCCCAAATTTATATTTACGTAGTCAATAGACAAAGTAATATATTTCCAGCGACTTGATGCCAATTGCTTCGCTTCACTTTTCCTGGAAACCTTGGAACTTGTTTTTCTCTATTTAAGTTTATACCAATGTCGAAGTAAGAATGGTTCCGTTTGATGGTGATAAAAATCAAAAATTATTTTTGGCATTTTTTGGTGTGCCACAGTCCCTTAAGCAATCCGTATTTCAAACATTTCTTAAACGTGAAACTTCCTTGCAGATTCAAACTGTGTGCCGGATCGAGACTCGAATTCAGGGCCTTTGCCTTTCGCGGGCAAGTGCTCTACCGACGTTGTTTTTTTATCTCATTTTGTTCTATATTGTTCGTTGAATTTGTTCGGGGCGGACGTCCGATGACATCCGTTGAGATTCTTCGTTGATCCGTTCACTCACTTTTTATTATAGAGACCGAACACGCTGAGCTACCGTGCCGGGAACCGACTGTGAGGACACTGTAGTCGTGGACAGGGCGTTCCAGAAGTAGGACGCAGCGGCCTGGCCGCCGCTACCTGCGACGCGTTCTGGGGAAGGCCAAAGCCCATTTCCTGTACCAGTTCGTGTCGCGTGTGGCTTTCTCACAGGGTTCAGTACTGTAGCTGACCTCTGGCGAGTAGTGTTCCGTGTCTTAGTGCTCAGATAATGGAGTTCACCGAGACCACCAAAGAAAGCCCTTACTGATGTACGACGGGCATCAGTATATAGTGGGCTTATTGGCGTTGTGTAAACTTTAAAAACAGTAAATGCAAAGGAAGATTATTGACAAAAAATATACAGAATTAGGGGAAGGTAGCCGTGTTTCTATTCCAGACGAATCAGCAAATGAAGTGCAAAAACATTTTGTTAGCGCCAAGAGACAGGCAAAAGAAACAGCGCTATAGTTTCATCAGTTTACGCTGAAGAAGTATGGCAGCTCTTAAATCGAGACTACGCCTCAGTAACATCATTGCAATCACACGGAAGTGCGAAACAATTGTTACATCGCCTAAGGAGATAATATATGGGAACCACACACGATGTCACCTGTTCTGGAGGAATATTCTTCCACGAAAATAATTTCTTGGTGAATGACGGCAACAATTTTTTACTTGCAGATGATAAGAGGGGACCGAATGACAGAATACTGGTATTTTCCAGTGAAAAGGAAAGCGTGTTTATAAAACTGCGAATCATTCTTTGCTCATGGAACGTTCAAGAGTTCGAGAAAGCAGTTTGGACAGTTGTTTATGCTCCACGCTGAACTTAATAGTTCTTAGGGGGGCGGGGGATAAAAACCACTCCAATGTTAACCCTTTGCTGCGAAATAAAAAGTGCAAAACATATGAACGTTTTTTTAAAGCTATTAAAACTAACGTCCCTGGACAGAACCCCACATCTCTGATGATGGACTTCGAAATCGCCATCGTCCAAGCAGCTAACAGTTTGTTTTCTGAAATTGGGGTTCCTAGTTGCTATTATCATTTTAACCAATGTTTGTGGAAACATGTTCAATGTTGCGGTCTCGTTCCAATCTATAAAGAAAACGAGGAAATAAGCTGTGACATAAGAATGTATGCTGCTCTAGCACATCTTCCCGTCGATATGTTAGATAATGGTTGGCTGTATATTCAGGACGGCACGTGTGAAAACCAAAAGCTTCAAGACTTTTATGACTATTTAACTGGCCAGTGGCTTGCTGACGAACAAATGGAGAGAGAGATGTTAAACGCAGTGGAATGTGCCATCGCACTGATAACGTCTCAGAGGAATGGGACCGAAGAATATGTACATTAATATCAAAAGTGCATCTCAATGTTTGCTCATCATCATCATCATTTAAGACTGATTATGCCTTTCAGCGTTCAGTCTGAAGCATAGCCCCCTTATAAAATTCCTCCACGATCTCCTATTCAATGCTAACATCGGTGCCTCTCCTGATGTTAAACCTATTACTTCAAAATCATTCTTAACCGAATCCAGGTACCTTCTCCTCGGTCTGCCCCGACTCCTCCTTCCCTCTACTGCTAAACCCATGAGTCTCTTGGGTAACCTTGCTTCTCCCATGCGTGTAACATGACCCCACCATCTAAGCCTGTTCGCCCTGACTGCTACATCTGTAGAGTTCATTCCCAGTTTTTCTTTGATTTCCTCATTGTGGACACCCTCCTGTCATTGTTCCCATCTATTAGTACCTGCAATCATCCTATCTACTTTCATATCCGTAACCTCAACCTTGTTGATAAGGTAACCTGATTCCACCCAGCTTTCGCTCCCATACAACAAAGTTGGTCGAAAGGTTGAACGGTGCACAGATAACTTAGTCCTGGTACTGACTTCCTTTTTGCAGAAGAGAGTAGATCGTAGCTGAGCGCTCACTGCATTAGCTTTGCTGTACCCAATGTTTACTCTTTAGTGAAAAATCTTCTAGAAGATGCGAAGTAACATGGACACCAGTTTGACCCACTAATTTTAAATTTTGATGGAAAAAGAAGAAAAAAGTCAGTAATAAAGACTGCCGAAACGATTGAAAAGGATTTAAAGAAACTTCGAACTGATGCAAAATTAAAATCATGTCTGAGTTGTGTGGCCTACAATCAGAAGCTGCATGACGACTAAAATGTCAGAATCATTGAATAATTTTAAATATTAAAAAGTAGTTTAATATAATCGGTGGCAATCTTGTAAATATTATAAACATTGTAAATAAACTTAATGGGGCACAAAAAGAGATTATCTTATCGTTGTATTCCCTGGGAACGGCACAAAGTGTGGTAAATGTCTTTTGAAATTTGTAAAATATTCTCTAGTGAAGACTACCAAGACTACCTCAAAGGTCAAGGTTTTTCTAGGGAATAATCGCAGAATTCGCCTTTAGAGGTTCTTAGAACCAGAATCTTTAAGAACGGGCACCGAATACCGAATTGCTGGGGAAACGCGGGAAAATGACAAACAGTTAAATCCATAATTCTCTCTCCGTTAGAAGATGAGCAAACTGGCAAAGACAAAATAAATTATCGTAAAGAAGTGATTGGTCGCCGTTTTTCAACCTTAAAATATATGTTAAAACTAACTGCTAGTAACAAATGACTACAGCAGGCCTGTTGAGAATGCGGCTAGACGAACAAGAGCGCTCTGGCAAACTCGTCGCCTGGGTTGTGAGTGCTCGGTGTAAAATGGGACGGCCAGAAGTCGTTACGTTGCGCAGCACGGCCGACTGGTGGCGCAGGAGAAGTGCGACCGATATGCTGCCTTCAGAGGAACGATCACAATTAGGTTCGACGTAGCCTTACATACCAACATGCAGTTTATACGGCACAGTGCTTAAGGGGACGCTCCACTCAAAAATTTAACATCTCTTGTACTCAGTGTCTGGTACTCACACCACAATTTTCACATGCCCGATTTTCTAGCCGGCCGCGGTAGCCGAGCGGTCTAGGCGCTTCAGTCCGGAGCCGCGCGACTGCTGCTGTCGCAGGTTGGAATCCTGCCTCGGGCATGGATGTGTGTGATATCCTTAGGTTTGTTAGGCTTAAGTAGTTCTAAGTTCTAGGCGACTGATGACCTCCGATGTTAAGTACCATTGTGCTCAGAGCCGTTTTTTGAACCGATTTTCTAGGTACATTCGCAAGATAGTCCAACGGTTCCATACATTGAGTTTATGATAAATATTAATAATTTCTTTTCAGTGCTAGTTTCAAATTTCAGCCTTAATTTTCTTTAGTTATCGATACATAAATGTGATAACAGAATAAACAAATGACATTTTCAATAATATCAATGCACAAAAGTAAAAACATCAAGTCTTTCCTTCGAAAATTTCGTTCAGGTTGGTAAATATTTACAATGAAGTTGGGACTCAGCTTGGAAAAACAAGCTTATAGTAAAATTGATTTTAACATTTTATCAGAAAATGAATGTTGCTACGAGGCACATACAAATTAAAATTTGGGTTATCGTCTTTCTTGAATTTTCTGAATAAAAATCTATTCACAGTCTTCCTGAGGTGGTGCAGTGGTAGAGACAGCCAACGGCATTGCCGCAGCGGTTACACCGGTTCCCGCCAGATCTCCGAAGTTAAGCGCTGTCGGGCTTGGCTAGCTCGTGGATGGGTCATCGTCCGGTCTGCCAAACGCTGTTGACAAGCGGGGTGCATTCAGCCCCTGCGAGCCCAATTGAGGAGCTAATTGACTGAGAAGTAGCGGCTCCGGTCACGAAAACTGAGATACGGCCGGCAGAGCGGTCTGCTGACCAGATGCCCCTCCATATCAGCATCCAGTGACGCCTATAGGCTGAGGCTGACATGGCGGTCTCGTCAGTACCGTTAGGGTCTTCCGAGACCTGTTCGGACGGAGTTTAGTTGACTTTCGTGGTAGAGATATCTGATTGTAAGTCAATTACTGTTTTCTTGTAGATTGTTGACTGTACTGAACAGGACTTCAGTGTATTCCCCAAATTTATATGTGATAGTATTCTGCACATTGCTTAAACGTCAGGTATAATAACTCCTGAAGCAGTTCATGTTCAATGACATAGTGTATCTGTGTGCTGGGGATGGGAAGGAGGAAGCTTGCAGGTATTTCCAATGTAGGAGAAAGGCTCCTGTGGCTACCGCACTGTGGTGCCATGAGACCAGTGCGTAGCCTCTCTTCCTGTGGATGCAGAGATATTGGGGTGTTGGGGTGCCTGTCTTGCCCACTGTGTTTCGGCAGACTGGTGGACTTTTATCGAATACTCTACAGTCACAGCACACACATTTATCAGCATCAGTTGCAAAACATAGCTTAGCCCCATCTTGCTGAATCTTCATTATCTGTTGAGGAAGCATATTTGTCTTCTTCATAGATTCACCAAATATCATTCCTTTCCAAGCATCATGCAGGACACAGTCCTCAGCTACATAACTGCACCTAATATATCCGTTAAACTCCTCCTTCTCCAGCACAGACGTCTCATACATTGAACACATAGTACACACAGTAAACAATTATGTCCATCCTTCCAGTCCAGCAGCCCAGCGCAGACTGAATCCTTTTCCCATCAATTTCCAGATGGGGGAGGGGAGAATGGAAGGGGTGTGGAGGGGGAAGGGGACGGGGTGGCACTAGGTTGTGGAGGTAGCCCAACTGACCTATTTTCAGGCCGTAATTTGAAATTCCCGCCATGACGTCACTGCGATGTTGCCACATTTATGGCCGCCATCTTGGATGCACTGTCTTGAATAAATTTGGCATCAATACAGAGTGGGGAGATGCTGCTGTTACCCTACTACTCATGAACCATTTTCCCCCTTCTCATCTGACTCACGTTTGTGCTCCTTCATCAAGGACCTGGCCGGAGACGTGACATTCAACCATAATCTTTCTTAATTTTGGGAAACCACCTCCATATCTGAGTGGTCAGCGGGGCAGACTGCCATACCAGGCGCCTGCGTTCGATTCCCGTCCAAGTTGGAGATTTGCTCTGCTCGGAGACTGGGTGTTGTGTTGTCTTTATCTTCATTTCTAATTCGTCAACACATAAGTTGCCAAAGTGATGTCAACTAGAAAGATTTGCACCGTGCGACCAGTCTATCTGACAGGAGACCCTAGCCACTAGCACATTTCATTTTCTTTTGATTAACACTCTTCTTGGGTAGCTGTCTTAGTGCGTTTTATGACCTCAAGCAGAGACATTACTTTATAAAGCCGGTGGGCTCACTGTAATTTAAAGACAAATGACCTCCGTAAATAAAAAAGCACTCCTGTCGTTACCATATGAATTACGAGTGATTTCATTTCATTGAGCTTTTGATACATGAAAGGCTGACTTACAAAGCTGAGAGTGCCTTTTCTGATGCAAAAACTTAATTTTGAGCTCGTTGCTACTTTCATTACAGAAATAGATCTTGTTCACTGCAATTCACTGTGCTTTGCTTTTACAACTGCATGCAAAATCTATGCTATAAAGATGTAATCAACAATTTGATCTTGCATGCCAGCCGTTTTGTACTGTTTTCTAGATACGTATCATGTATCACAAAGTACGTTTCTCATGTTATATATAGTCTTATTCATCTAGCTCAGACAACTCTGAACATTTTTTTCTGCAAGCATGATTCCTAACGATCGTCATGTTTCACCTTGAGTTAATTTTCTGCAGAACGAGTATCTGTGTACTGGGAGTTGAGACATTGAGTGCTGAGTCACAACAAGTTTGTTCATTGTATAATAAGTGTCGACGGAAGTTACACAATGGCAGAAAGATGTGTGTCATTGTCATAGCCTTGCAAAGCTTCTTTTCCGGTTCAAAACTGGCATTACATTGTTTCCCCAGTATATGTGAAAACAATAATTTTTCGCTCGTAATTACATATATTCAGAACAAAATAACATTAGTGATCTGAAAAATGCACAAAAAATAGAGAGGGAATGTTCTGGAAGTAGAAACCTTGCAGAGCACACTATTAGCTCTGTAACCAACATAAATAGGTAAGTCAGCACCTCCCGATATACAGCAAACCTGCCCGCGTCATATAAAGTGACAATAGCTTTTTCGAGAGTCAACGCATTACAACGGACATTAACTCACAACCTAAGGAATAAATTAGATCAGTTTCTTTTCGGATTCAGGCACAGACAAAATTATATATAAAGTGCGCCCAAGCTACTACAAGAGACGGACTGTCAGATGTTCCCGCACGAAATGTTTTGAAGAGTTTGCAAACTGCATAGAAAGAGCTCTCGTTCATACGGATAGACGAAGGTATTAAGACATTCAGACATTTTCATTACATGTACCTACTCTATCCAATAGAGTAACTAAAAATTTGTGTGCAACACAAGAAACTCAGAGCATTATCGCAACACAATGAAAAACATGGGTGTAAGTCCACTGCTTGAAATGTTTTTCTTCTAGCCAACAATCATAAGTATAACAAAAGAAATTTGTATAAAAGCACTATATCTAAGCAAGCGCTTCATTTAAATACATTAATTTAGATTTTATACTGAAACAGTTTCAACAGTGCCTGTTGCTCAGAAATGGAACATCTGCATCTCGTGGTTGCGTCGAACTTTCAATAGTGTGATATGTCAGTATGAATTTCTGATCGCAAAAGGAATCACATGATCCGTAAGTAGACCTAAAATTGTGAGAATTCACTTTCAAATAAAGTAACGATTTTAAAATTTCAGGTTTTCCTTGTGTTACAATGCAGATTAGGTATAAATGCAGACCAAACAGTACTTCAGAATGGAGGAAATTACTTAAATGTATTGTGAATTGATCAAAAAAGCAACAGGTGCAGGATTTCTTTCTTTCTGATCTATAGTTGTAAACATGCTATTTGTGAAGAATGAATTATTTTATGATTGTAACTATACAGTAAAGCCAACATTTTCATTTCATGTTGGAGTTGTTTCGTTTCATTTAATAGAAAATCGGTCATTATTTAACATAGTTTCTCCTCTATTCTCTATAAGCCACCGTATGATGGGTCGTGAAGGGACTTCCAGTAGCACTATCATTTCTATTCAGTTCCGCAAGCAAATAGTGAGGGGTTGAACACCGTCGGTAAGCCACTGCATGAGTTCAAATTTGGCTGATTCTGGTGTTACGGCCACTACGGGAGATATGTGTGGGAGAAACCCACATATTGCTTGACTCTTCTTGGAATACATGCTCTCGAAATTTCAACAACAAACTCTCTATTGGTGCACAAAGCCTTTCTTGTACTGGGTTTGACATAATACTATCCTTCTTACTAAATCAGTCCGTGACGAAATGCGCCGCTTGTGTTTGGTAGTTCTCCACCACCTCCATTACTTCTACCTGGTAGAGCACTGCACTCAGACTGACGAACCACACTCAAGGATCGGTGTGTTTTCACTTCTTCCGTGAATGAATTACATTCTCTTAGGGTTTTTCCAGCGAATCTCAGACCAGCATTTACTTTAATCTGGTCGATCAGTTTCAGGCTATTATGCAGGGCTACTGCTACATATATATTGCCGGTCACAGTCCGCCTGCTTAGCTGGGTGGTAACGTGCTCGCCTCCATGCAAGCGGGCCGGGCTGGAGATTTTCTCCGCTCGGGGACTGGGTGTTGTGTTGTCCTCATCATCATTTCATCCACATCACCGACTCGCAAGTCGCCCAATTTGGCGTCGAATGAAATAAGACATGCAATTGGGGGCCGAACTTTCCTGAATAGGGGCCTCCCGGCCAACGATGCCATACGCCCATTTCATTTTTTACTGCCGGTCACAGAAAAGTGGAGTACTCGAAAAGGGAGGAGAAAACGAAACGAAACGTCACGGACTGAGAGGTGTGCGATGTTATTTCGGTGATTACAAATTCGAGTCAGTTTTACAAAGAACATGGCAGTGTGAGCCCTCTTATAATATGACTTTTCACGCCCTCTGAGCTAGATGCATTCACTGATTTAATTGGGAAGGATCTCTACAGCCATTGTATCCTCTCCTGAGGCCAGTTGGCGTGGTCTTTAATATCGTGGATACCCGTACTGGGGTGAAATGAAGTCCGAGCTGGTACCACAAACGTTCTGTCGGCGACAGATCTGGCAGTACCTCAGCGTCATGCAGACTGCTCATGGAGATACGTGCCGTATGTGGACGGGCATTGTCCTGTTGAATACTACCACCATGGTACTGTCACATGAGATGTAGCACATGAGGACGCCGGATACCTGTGACGTCCCGTTGTACTGTCAGAACTCCCTCAGTCACTGTCAGCCATGACTTGAACTTATAATGGATGGCGCCTCACACCATGACACCATGACTAACACCGCTGCGCCTCTCCAAAATACATAAAGAAAGGGACATCTCCCCAAAGCGCTGCCATATTCGCCGACGATGGTCATCCAAGTAATGCAGAACCGTGGCTCATCGCTGAACACAATGCGACATCATTCATCAGCAGTCCGTACTTCCCTGTCAAAAGAACACTCCAAATGCAACCGTGTTTATTGTGGCGCCTTCCCACACGTTCACAAAGGTGAACTAAACTCTGCCCGATCAGGCTCTGAAGGCCCAAGGGTACCGACCGGCCGCCGTGTCACCCTCAAAACCACAAGCGTCACTGGATGCGGATATGGATGGGCATGTGGTCAGAACTCCGCCCTCTCGGCCGTATGTCAGTTTACGAGACCGGAGCCACTACTTCTCAATGAAGTAGCTTCTCAGTTTTCCTCACAAAGGCTGAGTGCACCGCGCTTGCCAACAGTACTCGGTACACCGGATGGTCACCCATCCAAGTGCTAGCCCAGCCCCACAGCGCTTAACTTCGGTGATCTGAAGGGAACCGGTGTTACCACTGTGACTAGGCCGTTGGCCCACGCCTTCCCAAACAGTTCAGAATCGCATTCGAATGCCTTACAAACCTGGATATTGCACGATTCGACCAGCAGATCGTTTGGGGACCCACAATAAGGCCCCTTTCAAACTATACAGGTGCCGGTAACGCTACCTCATACGAGCACACGGCACCTTCGTATTCTTCACCATCATTGCTCAATATCTGACACTGTCCACGCCCCTTATATGCATTAACAGGTGTGGTAACAACACTGGGACACTAGATACGAACAGTGTTCATGCACTCCGTTGCTGTTCTACCTGTCACACAGTATTGCAACTCTAATCGTTTACAAACACATCGAGAATGCGTGCAACAGTTTGTCCCAGTTCCGTTAGGATTGTGACTATAAAATATAAAAATCGTGTATTATGTTCAGAAAATCACTTTATTTATTCTAAATAGTCTCTCCCTGAATCAATACACAGAGAAAATCTTTTTAAAAGTGTTTTGAAACAGACACTATAGCTCTCTTTTGAAACTGCATTTAGTACGGCAGAACAGTTTTATTAGATGTCCTCAACTGCTTCGTAACTGTGCCATTTATTGCCAATTTCAATCCGGGAAACAACTAGAAGTTGGCTGAGACCAAGTCTGGCGAACCGGGGGGGGGGGGGGGGGGGGTGATCGAGGACTGTGATCCATTTATTGGTCAAAAACTTGCAGTCTTCACTTTGTGGGATGGGTCATTGTCGTGAAGGAGAGACCATGAACCTGCCTCTCGGTATTCACGACCAATTCAATGAATTCTCGCTCACAAACGATGGGGGGGACTCAAAAAACTTGATGTTGCATAATTGCTCCACCATCGTTCCCGACAATTGTCAGACGCGTACTGTTAGTTTCGCGGTCAAGAGACCTGCTGTAGTGAAGCCAGTACTGTGACCTCCTACACGGCTGTTACTAAAATTACGAGGATCGTAACCCCGCAGCTGTCCACGAGACAGCATTACAGTTTGGAATTTCACACTAGCATCCTAACGGAAATTGAACACACTGTGTATGTGTAAGTAGTTACATTGACCTCTGACCATGATTCTGGATGCTTCACTTTTTTCATCAGGCAGAGTACATTCGGCTGGACCTGTTTCCAGTGATTTACTCCAGGTAATCGAGCAATCATTGGCCCAACTACGTATGCAAGCGCAGTGCTTTACATTTGTTTACGTTGAATCTCAATTTTCAGACGCCGCATCATTCGTCGATCGTCTAGAGACCAACCTGCGTATCACTACTGGTTTATAACCTTGCACGTTCTTGTCTGGAACAGCATCGTCCGAGAACAGCCTCACGTGCTTCCGTGAGATTTGTACCAATTGACTCTATCATTCGTACCAAGAATTTGGCAAAAGATCTCCGCCTGAACCTATAATGGCCAGATTACTCTGGAAGTTGAATTCTATCATTCGTACCAAGAATTTGGCAAAAGATCTCCGTCTGAACCTATAATGGCCAGATTACTCTGGAAGTTGAATGCAAAAAGATAGCTTGGTGTTTCTGCTACATGCCGGGTGGTTATAATTAAGCTTTCCCTGTTTAACATGGAAACTAATTACCGTACAAGTGCCAAACATGGTAGCATTAATGTCAAGGACATGTGAAAGAAAAAATAATGCAGAATCAATTCAACTGAAACACTTTTAATGTGCTGCTACGTTACATCATATCATTACATACCGGTACCTTTACTGCTATAAAAGGGACTGAAAATGGCGCGAATCAGTGTACAGAAAAGTCTGAAAGCGCAGATTGCATTTTGCATCTCTTGACATGCTGCGCTTCAGATCAGCACATATGTGAACGTTCCGCTGGTAAACCTTGTCCTTCAGGTAGCCCCACAAAGAGAAATCACAGGTAGTGAGATCAGGTGATCGTGCGGGCCAAGCATTTGGGAACGATCGGCTGATAATTCGATCGTTTCTAAATTTGTTTCGGAGAAGCAGGTGCACTTCACGGGCGATGTGCGTTGGGGCTCCATCTTGCATGAAAACTGTCGAGTTCAGTGCGTCTCTCTCCTGTAGGGCGGGTATGACATGCTGCCGAAGCATATAGCAGTAACGCTGGCCAGTCACACTGCACGTCTTTGGTCCTTGAGCGGCAACCTGTTCAAAAAAGAATGGGCCAATGATGAACGTAGCCGTGAAGCCACACCATAAGGTGGCATATTCACCATACAGAGGAACTTCGCGCTCAGGGGCTGGAGCTGAAGATCCCCATACTTGACAATTCTGTGTGTTCACTTCAATCCTCACAGAAAAATGAGCTTCGTCTGACCATTGGATGGTCCAGGGCCAGCCTTCGTCAACTTCAATCGTTGCGAGAAAATGAGGAGCGAAATCAACACGTTGTTGTGCGTCCTGTGGTGGAAGCTGCTGTACGATATGGATCTTGTACGGATACCATTTGAGAATGGTTCGAAGCACCTTCCTGACAGTGGACAACGGGATGTTCAATTGTTGTAACACAACACGGGTACTGCCTGACGATCGGAAATTGCGCGTAGCGTTGCCTGCCATAGCAACAGCGATTTCATGAACCACCTGCGGTGCAACCGGTCTTCGGCCTCTTCCCGGAGCGACGCCCAATTGATTGGAACTTTTTCATAATGCTTTGCATAGCAGGTGGAGAAAGAGGACCCTTCCGTAATCCTTTCGGCCAGTGATATTCTCTAAGTGCAGCTGGAGCATTTCTATTGTTTTGATAACAGAGTTTCATCAATAATGCCGTGCTCCTTTTTTCCAAGCTCAAGTTGACACGTCAACAAGTGAGCTGCGACTGGTCAGGTGTGTGAGACTATGAGTCGCGTTGACTGATTACGGCATCTGGTGGCCATAGTTGGAACTGGACGGTGACACTGCGACGCATGGAAATAATGTACCACATTCTTAGGATATTAATGCTGCCAAGTTTGGTACTCGTACGGTAATTAGTTTCCGTGTCATAACGTGTTAAATAGGGCAATTTAACCACCCGATATTATTAAAAGTGATTGAATCAAATGATCAAAATTTGTTCGAAGTATTCTGCAGAACAATTCTACTAGATTGTACAACATACCATTTCCTGGACGCACGTGCTATATTCTTCCTGTGTCTTTTGTGTAGGTTAGAGCTAGTACTGTGGGGAATGAGGCTTTTTCCAGCCCAGAGATGGTTCTCTTGTCTCTTCCTAAGTCCCCTAAATGGATAGTATTGGAAGCTACGAGGCTGGCTCAAGGGCGAGGGCAGGTGTTTACGAGCACGTGTTGAAAATAAACTTTGGAAAGGTCTGGCACGAAGCAGTATTTTGCATGTGGCTAGTGAGTATGATTGACCGAAGCGCCTGAAGATGAAGAAAATTTAGCTGGGCTGCCTGTAGCACGCATTAGGATATTGGAGTCATAGATCTAGATTGGGTCTTAGAAGTCGAGGTGCTGATAGGGGAGTATTACTGATTTCTGTGTTTGAAGAGTTAGTGATGAACGAAGTGTTTCTTCCAGTATGGAAAGCTGAGAGAACAGAAAAGGGCGTTTCCCATCGATGGCTGTGGAGTCGTCAATGGTTTTCGTAGGAGGGTGTTGCCAAGTTGTGGAGCCAAGTAGCTAGTTGGGCGGTAAATGTATTAGTGAACGAGAACGACTTCTCGAGGCTTCTTTGAAGCCAGTATATCATATTCGTTTACGTGGAAATTGAGTTTGATGACGCATGTCACTCTTTCTATCACTCTTTTCCTGCCGACTTTGAACTGTGTTCCTGTTCTGCTGTTGTGGAGACAGCTAAGAGACAGTTGCAGGCGGTCTGTGAACCATTAGAAGAGTGCGAATCCCAGTTCAGTGATCAGATCTCGGAATCATTTCTGAAAGTATTTAGATAGCTACGGAGCTTTTAATCATTGATTTTGGAATAGTGAGAAGTCTAACCCACCTCGTCAATGCGAGGTTAGTTATCTTTATTTAGTCTGACTGAATACTGTGGCAGTGCAAAGAATGCATCTGGGTCCGCCAGTAAAGACGTGCGATTCAATCTGTGGAGCAATGCGTCGTGAGATTTACCTTTCGCGCCGCACTTTGCTGAGAGAGCGTTCATTTTGGCTGGGACTTGGTGTACGTTACGGGAGCTCCGAGGGATGGGCGAAAGGAACGTTTCAGTTGTTATGTTACATTTGATTTGCCTTCGCTATCCGATCCTTATTCACGTGGGCACGATGGGACGCTGCATTGGAATAGTATTACGTATGCAGTGGATAGCTGGAGGACTCTAGTAGCGTATCAGATGGTTGCAAAACTTAATACCAAATACTCGACCAATAAATTTACTAACTTATCGCCCGCTGCTTTGCTCGCGTTTGAGTCTTAATTACAACAAAAATAATTTTATAAATATATATTGGGTCCGATTAATAACTGACGAACTAAAAAGCCGTTTTTTCTATATAGTTCTGAGAAATTCGATTTGTCGTGGTGACTGTTAACTAGCTTTCTTTGCTTTAGCTCACAAACTGTGACTCCTTCTAAACTTTTCACGCTAATTAATACCATACAAGTACGGTATTTTCCGAATGTAATTTTAACCAAAAAGTGATTCTGGTAGCTGTATTCTGAAGTGTTAGTTAATTCCGGCTTTTGAGTTCTTTCATAGAAACTTTCATCCTCTAACACACATTTCCCTATTTTCAGCCGAGAAGTCAAATATCAATTCTCACAGATTTAGCTTTAAAATGTTTTAATATAGTGAAACATTTTCATAAAAATTTCCATCCTCTATTTCATCCCTTTAGGACCTAAATTTCTAAATTTCACGATTTTCTTTCATTTCCAATCGAAAAGACAAATGCAAATTTTCTCGGATTTAGATTCGAAAATGCTTTCATAATTAAATTTTTCATTCCCTGTTTCATTTGGCGTTGAATTTCCGAAACACGTATTTACGTTTTTTTTTAATTTGTGACCGAGAAACAATATATCAGTTTTCGTACTTCTAGCTTCAAAGTTGTCTTAACAGCAGACTTTTTTATAAATAAACTTTTCATACAAATTTCACTCCCTTAAGCGTGGAATTTCAGAAAATCCCTTCTTAAACGATGCCTACAAACTTCAAGTTTCTGTCCTAATCTTTTTGGGGTGGGCGATGATGAGTCAGTAAGGATTTTCCTTTTGCATATAGAGATCATACAGTTGGAACAGTAGGCCTCTGTGGCCAGGTCAGAAACCAGAAAATGTGAAGAAACACTATACATAAGAAAGATGGCTGTCGGAACATTTGAATGCGCAAGTACAAAATCGTTAACAAATGTCTGAAGAAACAAGTTCCAAAACGCAGAATACGGCACTTACAACAAGTGCTACGTAGGTTCAAAATAACTGGTGACACTTAGATACGAGGGTCTTTAAGCCCTGAATACCCTATGCACATGCATGTCTCCTTCTCTTATACTAATTGACATACATGTAGTACCTGATTGTTAGCTTTATATACTCCAGAAAACTCTGCTGAAAAAGAGCTACTGTCAGTTATAAGCCACTGAGAACAACAAAACATACTGAATCAGCTCGCTGAGCTCTGCTTGCTGGTCGACAGCATTTTGTGGTTCTGCGTGCTCTCTTACACCGCTTCTAAGGGTTGTGCTTTCGACAGAACGATGAACATGGCGGCAGCCAATCCCACGGCGATCAGCTGAGGCCACCAGGCCGCCGAGCGGCAGCGTTGCGTAACGACGAGCTGAGCTCCAGAATGCGCGTCTCAGGTGTGCGCCTCAGATGGCGACTGTGTGTCTTGTTGGGGGACGGGAGTGAGCCGTACGTACGCAGCAAAACCGCGTTCACAGCCAGAAGTGGCATCAAGACACGGTACAGCTCACTGAAAAAGTCACCAAAGAGTCATTTTTCTCCATTATACCACTGTTAATTTGCTTTAACACTTCCAAGGGTCGTCCAGAAAATAACAGACCATAATTTTTTTCTTCAACAGTAAAGGAATTGAGCAAATGAAACATACACACAATAAAGAATGAAGTTTCTTCTACGTTTCCCACTTTTTCCACGTAATCTCCTTCCCGTTCTATGGCCTTCCTCCAGTGATACGCAAGGGCGTGTATGCCCTGTCGGTACCACACCTTGTGCAGGTCACTAAGCCATTTTCCCACTGCGCGTATCACCTTTTCGTCATACTTTTAATTAGCTTCCACATATGGCACCCTTTTACGGCCCAGACAATGAAAGTCTCAGGGAGCTAGGTCAGGACTGTAGGATGGATGGGGTAACACTGTCCAAACCTGCTTACTGATGTGTAAAATGTTCTGTAAGATAGCGCGTTATCATGTTGAATCCAACATATCCTGGGTTGCCGTGGCGCCGAAGTCGCTGGAAACGCTTCTCGAATTTGATTCACCACCAACTACCGAGTCGTTATGCGCTGATCCTCGCGAATGAGCACATCATCATGTTGCATCTTAGTCAGGTGTAACAGCTGTTGGCGGCCTTCACAAATGCTGCAAATCTCGAAACTCTTTTAACCGACTTCTCGTAACGGCCTCGCCCTCTTTGCCCAGTGACTAACCGTACTTCTGACGACACAGATGCTCCATAAATTGCACGCAAACGTTTGTGACTGTTCCCAACAGTTTCTTTCTCCGCATTGGGAAATTCAATGGCGATACGCTGCTTGTAACCTACACCACTTTGAAACATTGCTGCAGCCACGCTATATGTCGGAGCAAACGGAAAATTTGCTCGCTCACTCTGGAAATTTCAGGTAATCGTTACCTAAAGTTTCATATTCGTACCATTGTTGTTGACTGAGGAAAAAATGTTGCGATAATTTCTGGCCTACCCTCGTAACACTAAACTCACCGGACAAGATATTGTTCACCCCCTTATAAGAGCACACTCGTTGCTTTAGAGAACTGTAGAAGGTGTAACATTGGTGCCACGTGGCCGTGTGACTCTCCACTGCTAACGTAAATCATGGCACTGATACGGTTTGCATGTTCCATTCGAATCATCACTGTAAGACGGGTTGGCATGGATGCGTGACAGAATGTCACGTTTTGTCATGCCAACTGGTTTCAGACGCGACAGTAATTGCTGCTGCCAGTGAAAACACGTCCATCTCGACCAGTTTTTGAGCAAAAAATTGCGAAGCGAGATGTATGTATTAGACATTTCTAGTTGATTAATTAGCAAATGGCCATTGCACACAGCGACACACATAACTTCACGTCTTCCGTTGGCCAAACAACAGAAACTGGACAATCGCTGACTGGCAGCGTGCAGTGTTGTCCGTGAATGATGATTCTGCCTCTTTTTAAACAAGCAAGACGTGTAGTGCACCTACTGCTAAATGTTGCCTTTAACCCATAGCATGTGGAGGGAGTAATTCAGGCCAGAGGTCTTTCTTTGATTTTTGGAGGGGGGTTTTACATACCTTGAGCTAGACCCACTTATTCAGATTACCTTTAACATGAACCAGGTTGTTCATTTCAGCATTACAGGTGACTAAGTGTTGCCCTTCAAGATGAGTATGCTGTGGATCTTCCAATCTTCCATGATGGCAACAGCCGTGTCCTCAGAGCTCCGGACATACGTTAGTGCTCGGGCATGGATGTGTGTGATGTCCTTAGGTTAGTTAGGTTTAAGTAGTTCTAAGTTCTAGGGGACTGATGACCTCAGATGTTAAGTCCCATAGTGCTCAGAGCCATTTGAACCATTTTGAACATACGTTAGTGGTCCGACAAAAACTCACGCACCGTATTGCACTTCGACTGGCATACTAGTTCACCCGACCTTAATCCCACAGAAAATGCTTGGGGCTACTTGGAACAGCGGATGAAACGTAGCAATCAACACCTCAAATGCTTTGTCAACTGCACCTACTTAAATTTAATATCCCGGTATCAGTGGCCTACTGTACACCCCTCAGTTGGATTCCTTTGGGCTGTTTCAAACTGTGATAACACAGTAATTGCATGAGCTCACCTTGAGACTGGCTTATAGCTAAAAGCGGCCGAGGAAATTAACTAATTTATGAAAATAAAATTTAATGCCTATACCTAAATCTTTTTCCTTATACAATTAACACACGATAAATAATTCCGATTGCTTTCAACAACCATCTTCAGGTTACCCTAAAAAAAGAGGTGAATATGCAGTTAAAACTGTCGTCATTATCTGTAGTCATACAGCTGCAGGCATTCGTTTTGTGGGCCAACAAGACTATGACATTATGTAGTTACAGACTTCATAGTGAGCGAGCCAGGTTGTAAACCATAATCTGGCACGATGACGATAATAAAGAAGGCAAGTGGCCAGCTGCATTAGTAATAATTGCAATAAAACCCATTATTTCCAACTGTATAGCAAATATTATAGTAAGAACAGTATATTCAAATACGCAACGGTTACAAAAATTCTCAACTGTTCCATAGCCAGCCTTATAATGGGGTGACCTAGCTTGGCGTATAAAACACTAATCTTTTTAAAATTTCCACACGTTAAGAAATGAAAGTGAAATATTAGAAGCCCAACCAGCCCTGCACGACACGTCAAAACTAGTTGAATCATGTCAATGGAGAAGTCAACATAGTTCAGTTAGTTTTCACGTGCCGTGCCAGTCTGGTTGGGATTATGGAATTTCACTTTTATTCTTCACCTTGTGCAATTTTTATTAAGATGACTATTTTATACAGAAATCTAGGTCACTCCTTTGTAATTCAGGCTATGCAACATATATTGTTTTTACTGTAATATCTGCTGTACAGTTACATACAATTGCCTTTTGATGTAATTTTTAATGATGCAACTGACCATTCGCCTTGTTTATTAACGTCATCCTGCGAGATTGTGGTTTACAACCTAGCTCATTCACGACGACATTTTTAACTACATAATGTCATAGTCTTGATGACCCACAATACGTGTGTAGGTAGCTGCATGACTATAGTTAATGATGATAGTTTTTACTGCATATTCGCCGTTATTTTACGGTTTGGAAGCTCTGAAGATGGTTGTAAAAAGCAAAAACTAGTTGCCATGGTTTCATTCTATAAGAAAAAATCGGTCCAGGCACTATAAATTTTTTAAATTAAAAAATTTTATTTAATAAATTACATTAAGCTCGCCGTCTCCTACCTGACAATATCAGGCTTCTCTAGAAATTAAAACTCAGGTGATAGTAATTACATCATTCTCCTATAAAACATAAGTTTAGTTACACATCAGATGAATTCGCAATTGCGAGTAAGGACTACCATCAGCTGTAGAACTGAAT
Source organism: Schistocerca gregaria (assembly GCF_023897955.1). Taxonomy (NCBI): domain Eukaryota; kingdom Metazoa; phylum Arthropoda; class Insecta; order Orthoptera; family Acrididae; genus Schistocerca; species Schistocerca gregaria. Next base: position 511,593,637 of record NC_064921.1, on the reverse strand, counting down.
GACGACAATGAAAATTTGTCATCAGAATAACACAGGGATAGCAATATCGTATAAATTTGGTTACGCCGTTAGTTTATACATCATTATAAAAAGACGTGTCACCAAATGATATTAAAACAAACAAGTAAAACGTACATAAAAACAAAGCTGAGATTAAATGAATTTTTCGTCAGTGCTTGACAGATCATGTTAATAATGTTAAAAAGGAAAACAGCTCCTAAATTTCTACAAATTTATATTTATTTGGTCATTAACCAGCTTTCGGTTTCTCAGGCCGTCTTCAGATGTCAACTGAATGTCGCAAACGTAGATAGAAATGACGGGTGATTTAGACAGATATTATCTATACAGAAATTACAGAGCGTTCACATGAGAAATTATTTTTTGTCACATACAATTAATTACATTAATTAAAAAGGGGGCAAACAATTTTTTTATGTATGTGGACCAGTATTTAATTTTGCAATTCAGTGGCTATTTATAGAAAAAAATTTTGTTCGAATTTGTCCACGTAAACTTCACATCATATTTATCTATGTTTGCAACATTCAGTTGTTACCTGAAGATGGCTTTAGAAGCCGAAAGAACGTTCGTCACCAAATAAATACAATATTGCAGAACATTAGGAAGTGTTCTCCTTTTTAATGTTAAGGCTCAGATAGAACTGAGACGTCATCACATCTGTAACGTCTATTACTTTCTGCCAGATTGAGTAAGTCGCGCCCATTGCTGATCTGTGCTAAGACAATGAACTAAAGCTAACACAAGAGTGAGAAGAAGGCCGAATAAAAAGGAAGATGATCGCAACAGGATGAGTCAGCGTCGGCAGGAACACAGGTACTGCCTCGTCATGGTTCCGCCTCTTTGCTTACATTTTGTTAGGTTCGGCCTGCTGCACTCACGCTTCCTTACAATCTTTCTACCTTACATACCACCACAGTTCCCGACTTTTAAAATTGCTTACTACCTCCCATTTTGTCACTACTTGCTTAAATGAGTGGGTCTATCTAACGACGACATATTCGTTGTATTTCTTTCCACTGTATCCAGCACCCGTCTGAATATTATGCCCCTGTAGGCTATTGTATGGGACGTTCCATATGGCGCTGTGCTAGGTCCTTTCTTGTTCCTAATCGTGATCAGTGACCCGCCCTAATTTTTTATAGCCAGTAAAATAACGTATGAAGACAACACAAATTTTCGTAATGATAGTATGGTCTTAGTAGCCTTAAACCAGTGCTGAGCAAACACTCGCCTAGCATATTATTCGTTTAGAGCGAATGGGTTCTAGGTGAAACTTCCCTCAGGTGATTTAATTCAAGTTACGTTTTTGGGGATATATTAAATGGTAAAATATATTGGCGTCAACATGTTGAAGGTACGAAGGCGTATCCAAGTTTTTTATGTGGAAACTCTTCCAATTTTTAAAAAGATCAAACGTTATTAAAATTCTACATATGTATTCTTCATGTCTACATACTTATTTATCAATAGTCATTTCAACGACGGATACATTTCTTACAACGAGAGACCCGATTGTTGATACCGTCAGTGTAGAATATTTGACTTTGTTGACGGGGCCACAACCTCACCTCTGCTTGCACTGTTCATCACTGTCAAAGTGAAGTCCTGGAAGGTGTTCTTTAAATTTCGGAAACAGATGAAAATCGGATGGGGTGAATTCGGGACCATATAGAGGATCATCTATGACAGTGAACCCAATGCGGTAGCTTGTTGACGCTTAGCGCTCGTGTGTTGTCTGTAATTTTCATGTTGGAGGAGAGGGTGCTCCATTCGAGGACAAACTCTTCGAATTCGAAACTCTATTACACAATGCTTTTTCTCACGCACCGACATAGTTACGTTACAGACAACCATGTTACAGCCCAACAATTAGGATCCCTCTAGTCACAGAGGACTGCAAATACGTAGACATGAAAAATAAAGACGTAAAATGTTAATAATATCTTCTCTATTTAAAGAACCTAACGAGTTTTCACATAAAAAATTCGGAGGCATTACTTTCCAGCACCCCTTGATGTTAGTAATAAGTTGTTTAGAGTACATTTTGAGGCTGCTTATGTGCTGTATGCCTGAAATGTATATCTGAACATCGCATTTTTCATTTTTCCAAAGCATTATATCTTGTAATATTATTTAGAGGGGAAACTCTTGTTCTAAGCATGGCTTCTGACGAAAACTACTACGTTTCTTCATATAAAGCACACTTAAAACGCTTATGAACAAAACACCATGATGTTAATAAACTTATGCATGTACTATATTTTTATTTATAAGTTACTAGAAGCAAAACATAGAGAAAATGCACGTTTGCTTTAACACCAGAAGCAATAGATGTATTTCTACTCTACACCATAGGCTGTTAAAATCAGTTAACTTTTATAACTTCGTCGGGCACAAATTACTAAATAAGATTTCACAAACTGTGCAAGATCTACCTGAACCAGCTTTCAAACAAAAACTGCATGACTGGTTAGTTCCTCACGCATTCTACGATGTAAATTAATTCATGAAGTTTAATATGAAATTATAATGGTAACAGATAACGTATTGTACTTTTGAATTGTCATTTGCACTGTAATATGTATGTTAGGTCGTCTGTTGTTGTAACGGCATAACGTCAATAACATTATTGCTATTTTTATTGTGAGTCAGTTAGCGCTTATCGACATTTTTGACGACGATTATGATTTCCCTTGTGCTTTCTCTTTGTCATAAAAAAGTTCTTTTAGCTTCTATTGCCTACTTGACACACATTTGTCATTAATAATTGCATTGGATAGCTACCTACTTGCGTGCCGCTCCCCATTTCCTGGCCGCCACCTTGGTTCAAATGGCTCTGAGCACTATGGGACTTGACATCTTAGGTCATCAGTCCCCTAGAACTTAGAACTACTTAAACCTAACTAACCTAAGGACATCACACTCATCCATGCCCAGGACAGGATTCGAACCTGCGACCGTAGCAGTCCCGCGGTTCCGGACTGAAGCGCCACCTTGGTCCCTGATCCTTCAACTGCAGTCCACAACGACTCAGACATTTTCAGTAGAACTGAGGTCAGAATAACTAAAGAAGCAAGATAGCTCCATCGCACTTCTCAACTATTCTGACAGAATTGGGTGGTGGTGGTGGTGTATCGCACTTTCTGTAGGGACTTGAAGGCGAACAAATAAATGTACTTGATCCGATACTTGGCTCCTGTTCGGCTTATCAGTGAGAGACGACAACACGCCCAGTTTCATTCCTCACGCGGTTATACCTCTTCCGCCGGCTTAAATTTTTTTCCTGTTGACAAATGGGCTGCATAGAATCAGTCGCGTCTGGGACGGCGGCTTCTGCACCGCGTAGCGACGAGGTGGCTCAGGATGGCACGCTTACGCGCCGGCTGTCACCCTCCAGCGTTTGACTGAAGAGTGGGATGTTGCAGTGCGGCGCGGCTACATACTCTGGCATGAAGACACTTGCTCTGTGATTTCTATGAAGTACAAGTCAGTTAACGTTACATTTTGACTGGCCATATTTCGTATTTCGACGACGGTGCAAAAGCAAATTTAAGTGAGGAAAGTTTATTTATTTTCAACTAAATACTCGTAATAGAGCATATAGAAAATATATTTAACTTATTTGTAGCAAATTCCATTAGGAATTTACAATGTGTTGTCAGAATGAAGACCGAACGAGCCTGCAGTGATGTCATATAAATGAAATAAGAAAAATTTACTAGATGGCAAAATGGCTATTATGCAGCTATGTTCATGCAGAACTTTAATTGAATCCAGTATTTATTGCGTGATTGAACAGCCGGATTGATAGTACACATAAACCACATCATCTTTTATACACGGTGTATCAAAAAGAATCATGCGATTTTTAAAATATCATAACTATTATGTTATTTGAGATATGTGCGTGTACAACGTACTGTTGGAAAGAGCAATTTCTCGAGTTTTATGTGGTTCCTACCAGGTAGCAGCAGTTTGCGCCCACTTCAGTTCTAGTAAATATGGTGTCGGGAGAACAGAAAGCGTTTTGTGTTCTGCTTTTTGCGCAGTGCGGGGCCGTCTCCGAGTGCCTGACAAAGGCATCGATCGCACCCACCATAGTTACACAAGAAGTCCGCAGAAACCCGTTCGACATGCAGCTTGACAGCTCAACATGCCCCCGATCTCCATTTCACGTGTGTTGCCTCGATGCTGACACGTGACATGACACAAAATTCAACTACTGCAAGCGGGAATTTTTAAATCATAGGATTACTGAACGATGGATCGGTGGCACTGCACCAAATGATTCAGCCTTACATTACTGGCGCCCATGGTCACCAGACCTGACTGTATGTGATTATTTCTTGTGGGGGTTTATAAAAGACTCTGTTTATGTGCCTCCGCTGCCATCAGCAACGAATGAACTGTGACTTCGCATAATAGCAGCTGTGGAAACTGTAACACAAGACATGCTCGCTGCAGTGTGGGAACAATCTGAATATAACATTGACATATGCTGTGCATCTCAAGGAGGCATATTGAACACCTGTGAAAAGGCATGAAAAAAAGTTTTTGAGTTTCGCATCATCAAAAAACAAAGATCATTATGTATGTTTATTGGTTTCAGAAATATAGATGTGTCAAAGCGGATGGTTCTTTTTTATACATCATCATTTTCTTTGGCCTTTGTCTCACTTCAATGCGGGGTCGGCCCTGTTACTGTGGATTTGGCGATGTTAATGTCAGAGGGTGGCTGGATGCCCTCCCTGTCGTCACCCCATACCCCCCAGGATGGAATTACTGTACCTCAGCTGTCTGAGTCTAGTGTAAGCCATGAAATAGTGCGATCGTTGTCAAATGTCTGAGAGTCGCGTAACTGAGGCGGGACATGGGGACCAGCCCGGTAGGCGCATTAGCGCCCACAGCTAATCTGGCGGGTCAGATTCTTTTTGATACACCCTGTGTATTAGAGTGTATCGCAACGGCACGAGGAAGCACACAAGCATTTAAGATATCTCTATAACCCTGCACAATCGCAGCTCAACTACGGGACACGCCATAATGATGCTGATGAATTTAGGTGCTCAACAAAAATGGTTCAAATGGCTCTGAGCACTATGGGACTTAACAGCTGAGGTCATCAGTCCCCTAGAACTCTGAACTACTTAAACCTAACTAACCTAAGGACATCACACACACCCATGCCCGAGACAGGATTCGAACCTGCGACCGTAGCGGTCGCGCGGTTCCAGACCGAAGTGCCTAGAAACGCTCTGCCACACCGGCCGGCTAGGTGCTCAACAGCATGGGTACTAGTGCCGTTAGTGGATATCAACATACACATCTCGTGGTTTGGGCGACGTCTGTTCTCATAAGCGACATTGCTGCAACATATTAGCAGACATTTCCTCAGAACTTCTGATTATGTCGAAACAAACATATGGGTTTTGTATGTATTGGGCTCACACAGGGGTTTCATTATGTGTATTACAATACAACAATAGTTTGAAAAACTTATAAACAGTGGCTGAATCATCGACTCTGTCCAAGACTTCAGATAGGAGGGCTGATAAGACACAAAATTTTAAAATATATGTTACCCTGTTGCCGTTGTCAGATAGGTTGTTGGACAGCGTCCAGGCTACTAGAGAGTTGGACTTAGGTCGGTCTGTGTGATTAAACTATATATTGTATCGAAATTGGTAGGCCAAAAGCTGTGATTGGTGATCATTCAACTGGATAAGGAAACATCATGTCTCTGCATAATGTACTATTCATAACGTATGGAGAACGATACAGTTTACCTTCTCTAATATAATAATGCTTCATACGTAGTTTTAATTTTCTACATCTTCATCCACATCTATTCTCTGCAAGCCACCTTATGGTAGCTTCTGAGTTGATGAGAGCTTTACTATTTAGTCATTGTTTTAGAAACTCACGCATTCTTGCCATTCACTCGTACCAATTGTCATGAACTACCTGTTGCGTTACGATTTAAATACAAGATAATGTAGCCGGTAGAGACATGCCGGAAAGCGCGGAAGTCCACAGTTGTCTCTTGTATGTGTGAAGAGGCCTGTGTTTGGTCGCGGCCATCCCATATTTCATCTTTATTGCTGTAGCTCTTTTTATACAAGCAAAGAAATACTTTGTTTTATTAGAGGAAGTCGCAAGGTACTATGTTACGTCACACGGCATGGCTCTGAGTCCTACGCATAGAGTAAGAACGGCAAATGTCCTTGGATGATTTTCATGTTGAATATTTCAGTTTCATGGGCCTATTTGCCAAAATAATGAAGCATCCACGTATTTGAAAAGGTGTTCTTCCTTAGAGTACTTCTACACTAGCCTTTTATTAACGAGCAGTAGAATGACATACTTGGGAAACTAGATTGAAAGTGATCGGCCCCCATACGCAGGTCAGGAGAAGCAGAGAAATGGTTAGACAGAGTTTTGTGAAGCAGCTGAGCTTCCAGGTAGTAACGGGAGGGGGACCGACAATATCTTCGGCATCCACCCACCCACACGCCGCGTCGCCGGGACAGAAAACGGGAGGCCGCATTCCATCCCGATTACGCCTCCCGCGACGCGAAAGGTTACGCACAAACATCCTTGACTAAGGAACGCAGTTGGTGAGGCACCTCTTTCCCGCGCTACTCCTTGCGACGCAGCATCGCAAGTGGCCGCACGGCGGCCAGGTAGAGGCGGCAGCGGCCGTCTGATTGGCAGAGAAAACAGCCGCCGGCTGCCGCACCCGGTGGTGGGGGAAGGGACCGACACCACGGCGGAGGCTCGGTTCGCCGTCTCGCGGTGCGTCGAAGTCTCCAAGCCAGTTGCGAGCGACACGTCACGGTGGGTGGTAGTTGTGCGTTTTCTTTGTGACCTGCGGTGTAGCGCTGTGTGTTAGTGCGGCCGACGAACGATTGACATTGATGTCTGTAGCCTACAGGATCTATTTGTGACAGAAAGGTGAGTTACAAAGACATGTTACTTCTCAGTCGTGTTCGATGAATTTATGGTACTAAGTTAGAAGTGACATGCATTTAACGTCAAGTATGTCTTGTTAATCTGTATGAGACTTTTACATAAGGTGTGTAGTCTAATTTTCACCGAGAGGCCTTTTACGTTACGTCAAAATTCAATACGGAATAATCCTTCGAACCGTTCATCAACTGCTTTGATCACAGTGGTATTTCTGGTACTAACCCCGACATCTGAGTCAGCTTAAGAACCTCTTATCGGAAGGTATACAATATAATGTGGAATCCGGATTGGACCTGGCAGAGATCTCTGATAAGCTTGAACGGAGAAGGTAGGGATTACTCGCATGGCATTTAATCAGCTGAGTCAGCAAGGCACACCCATGATTTTCCAAAACATTTTCTACATAAATATTCCTTTTAATAATAGAACAGCAATTAGTCTGTTTTCCTGTTTGATGACAGCCTTCATCTCTTAATCTCTTGTACTAATCCTTTTCTCCTCACATATTCATCGCATCCAGCCTCTTCAATAGACTGTTTTACGCGTTTGCGTATTTATCTGGCATTATACGTTTTTCACTCTATCGCTCCTTCCAGGTGAACTATCCCAGGACGCATTATTGGGCACCGGACTACTATTGGGGAAGACACGGCCTCAAATCCTCTTTCGGTTTTTGGACCTACCTTTTCCACGGTTTCCCTGTAACTTTCGTATGGGAATATCGCCATGGTTCCTTAAAAGTAAAGGACGTCAAACAATTCGCAATTTTGCCACAATGTAGCCTCAGCTTCGGCCAAGACAACGTCTGTCAACGAGATCGCAAGTGGCTTTGCGAAAGCTTTTTCACGACAGAATATGTATTTCAAGAAAAAAAACTCACATCATACTCAATTTGTACTGCAGTCTCAATATTCAACTACGTCCAGAGTGGACGAGAAAAATTTCCAACTTTCATTCAGTTTCTTGTTCAGTGTGAGACTAGCACGTTCTTTCTGGCGTGCCTGTCAAGGATCTGTCCTTAACTTTATCAAACTGTACAGCTTTACAGATAGTCTATAGTCTTTATATAATGTGAGGTATTGTAATATACTCCTTTGGGTAGCGAACTATCATTTGCATTTATGTATACCACGTGGACCCTCCCTGTGTTGTTACGAACATGTTTCTGGAGTTCCTCAGTTGTGCACTATTTCGGAGCATGGCATTTTCTATGACAGTTCTTGTTCTGTTATCGGACTTCTGTGGTTTCACAATTTACTCACAAATGAAAACAGCCATGCCTATGTCGTATAGAGTAACACACTGAAAAATTTTGTGCCCATATATACATATGTATTCATTCTGCATTCAAACAAAGTTCTATTTCTTCTTCCTCGTTCAGAATTTAAAACAGCCAGTACCAAACTGAGTGCTGTACCTGAAGATGAAATTACATTATACTAAAATTCAAAATTTCTCTTTACAGTCGTTCAAAACACAATTTTTGTAGCAGTATAGCTTAAATGTCTCGAATAAACATTTGCGTATTTCGCTTAATTAGCTACCGATGGACTTCTGGTTAGGATATGTGCAGCAATTTGGTCACAAGGTTAGGTTAACAGTCGCTCAGTCCCGTTACTATCGTCGTTAGTTCCGCGTGATGGGTGGTGAACTATGTACATCCGATAACTGTGATTTACGCCTGGTTCTCGATCATTTAACGGAAACAGTTGTACGGTTCTAAGACTTTAACTGAACACTAATGCGTGACTTAATCTAATAATGCTGATGGTGGTTGGATGAACCATTGTATGATCTGGGCAATTCTACCAAGATCGTTTAGATATATTACGTTGACTCTCAGAACAGTCTTCCTCTCCAGTATTGGTTCAAATGGCTCGGAGCACTATGGGACTTAACATCTATGGTCATCAGTCCCCTGGAACGTAGAACTACTTAAACCTAATTAACTTAAGGACCACAACACCCAGTCATCACGAGGCAGAGAAAATCCCTGACCCCGCCGAGAATCGAATCCGGGAACCCGGGCGTGGGAAGCGAGAACGCTACCGCACGACCACGAGCTGAGGACCTCTCCAGTATTGATATATGTTCTACTGTCTGGTTATTTAATGGTTACGTCCATCCCTTGCTCCATACAAGAAATCTACGTGTGGAAGCTATATCCGTTGTCCTCTATCTCTACCTTGCTGCGTCCACTTTTGACTCAGCAAACTGAAACCATTACCTGCGTCATAAATGATAAGAAAAGTGTCTGACAATGATAATTCTTTGAGCCTGTCTTCTTTAATTGATCCATTGTTACCATGTGAATTGGACCAGGATGTCTCACATTAAATGAACAGTTTTATTTAAATTCTTACTGACAGAATTACTTACTTCTAAGTACGGTACTCGAGTAATATTCATCAGTATGGGGCCGTTACAAGGTATGATTGATACAGGAAATACGAACGATACAGAGAAGAGTTGAGTATTTCGTCACAGTATCGTCCAGTATGCGTGACGGCGTCATGGAAATGCTCATCCAACTCCAGTGGCAGACGTTACAAGACAAAAGTTCTGTAGCACGGTGTGGTTCACTTATAAAATTTCGAGAGCGTACGTTGGTACAACAGTCAACCAATGTGTTGCTTCCTGCTAACTGTATATCGCGAAGACATCGTAAAGGTAAAATTAGAGAGGGATTCGAGTTTACACGAAGGGTTCCCAACAATCGTTCTTCCCGTGGACCATCCGTGACTGGAACAGGAAAGGAGGTAGTGAGACTGGTAGATTAAGTAACCTCCGCTACACACCGTAAGGTGTCTAAGGAATTTATATGTTGGGACACCCATTTTGTCAGAAAGCATAAACAAACTTAATATCATGTTTAGTCGTACTGTATACCAAAAATGTGTAAGGCTGCAATTTGGAATGAAAATGGGCCGAAAACACCAGTGTTACAGACACGATTACCTGTCAAATGCGCATGCAGACGAGTCTTTTAATGTAAGTACCAAACACGAAAATCCAACCACTGACAATGTTTTAATCCAGTGGATTTAAACGTGTATAAATCCATATTTTAATCTCATTTTAATTTGTTACTAGACAGTTGTAAAATATTCTAGGTACTTAAACGTTACCTAGCCTCTAGGCGCTCAGTCCGGAACCGCGCGACTGCTACGGTCGCAGGTTCGAATCCTGCCTCGGGCATGGATGTGTGTGATGTCCTTAGGTTAGTTAGGTTTAAGTAGTTCTAAGTTCTAGGGGACTGATGACCACAGATGTTAAGTCCCATAGTGCTCAGAGCCATTTGAACCATTTGTTACCTAGCCACACCTTTGCTATACAAATGGAATAGATACAGCTGTTGACGTGTGCATTCCACTTGCGACGTGAGGCCCAACCACTGTGAGGTAGGCTTCCCCGCGCTACACCCCTGAGCAGCCTGGGCTGCCTCAGCCGGTGCAACGGCCTACATACGCGCCTGCCGTTCCGCGAAAAACCAGCAGTTGAGGGCGACGACGTTCCAGCCGGAAACACACTAACCTTCTTGCGTCGCCCGCTGGCCAGCTGCCTCTCTTCGACGGTGATACAGACCCGTAGGCATCCGCAAGCGGGTGGGAGGGGGAGACGAGCATTTGACTCCTCGTGGAAAATGTTACAGACTTTTTATTTATTTTAGAATTCTCAGGTATTTCTAGAAATAATTGTCTGTGATTCTACTGAACCGCAGAGTTAGCATTGCGAAATGCAATAGGAAACACATTGGCTCTAGTGTACTATCAATTGTTGTTAGGTTGTTCACGAAAAATTAATCTGGTTTCTTGTTATGGCTGCGGTTTCGGCGTTGATGGGGGAGGGTGGGGGGTGAGAACCTTTACAGAACATGTCCGAAACAGAGTGCCCGATCTTTTCTCTTTTGCTTCCTTGTAGGCCGGCCGGAGTGGACGAGCGGTTCTAGGCGCTACAGTCTGAAACCGCGCTACCGCTACGGTCGCAGGTTCGAATCCTGCCTCGGGCATGGATGTGTGTGATGTCGTTAGGTTGGTTTGGTTTAAGTAGTTCTAAGTTCTAGGGGACTGATGACCTCAGAAGTTAAGTCTCATAGTGCTCAGAGCTATTTGAACCATTTTTTTGCTTCCTTGTATGGCCATTAGCGAGTCACAGAAAGGAACATTTCCAACACCTAGCGCTGTATATAAACAGTTGCGGTATACCTACCAGACACGTATCCCTAGTTCCCACAAGAATAACCCTTTCGCCTATTGCACGTCTTAATCTCAACAGTAGATTTGCATTTGACCCGTCAAGTCTTGCTGGGACTCCATTCAGTTCTACACATTATAGCGATTGTAGTAGTGCGTGAAAAACACGTCATGCTATGCCGTAGGTGTATTCACCAATACTTCATCCGTGTATCCAAACACAGAAGAAATGCCAATTTCTATGCTGTGAGAGAGGTAAAAATGGTGATATACCAAGATCGAAAAGATGTCTGTGTCCAGTTGCCATGGCTGCACAGTACCGTGCCAAACCAGGGAGACAAGGGACCTCCGGTGTTAAAGAGCTGATTCTACTTAACAATGTGATGTTTTTTTTCGGTTTCCTACATCCATAGCCATATTAATAATTGAATAAGATCTAGTTTGAAAATACTAATGAAATTTCCATATCTTTAGGGTGTAACAGAAATATACCTCCATAAAACTATTGACTGGGTAACTACCAAACGTTTAAGATACAGTAAACTTCGCCCATTGCCATTTATTTTTATTTCTTGGGGCACGTCACGTTGTCAAATTCAAGTAACTTTTGCTACCGCCCATGTAGAAGCCAGCTGTGACTAAGATTTAACAATATCCTAGATGTAAGGAAAACTTGTAACATGACTGTATTTGACGTCCAAAAATTACAGAAACTTCTAACAAAATTTCACAAAATCCGTTAGAGTAAGGACGACAGGACGTAGTAACTTACATATCCTATCAAAAGTGCGACAGCTATGTTACGTTAAAAACTGGTCCTCATCACCCTCTAAATTTTATGTAATGTAAACTACGAAGTCAGGTTTCAGCAGTTAAATATTCGGAGCAGACAGTAAAAGCTTCGGTGCATTGAGTCGGTTGAAGACGTTTAGGAATTTTAAAATATGCAGATGAGGATAAAATTTTGCGGCTAACGGGCTGGAGTTGCCATGCGGATGCATTTTCTTTTCTCTGTGCAGAACTCAACATAAATGCCATTGGGGTAGAAAAAAGAGGCCACAGAATATAGGTAGTTTCCTCACTGAAAGCTTACAATCGGAAGAAATTCCCTTAAGTTTGCCTGAAATTTTCCTGGTTCAATACTTATCAAAAACTGACATCGAGCCTGATACTGGGATATGTGATACGGTCAACACTGTTCGTTATACAGGGTGTGACAGATATAAGAGCAGATGTTTTGATATTTGGTGCTTCAATATGTACATACATCAGTGTGTTGATCGTCTTTTCTCTGCGTCGAATAGTCTTCCCGCAAACGCATCGCATAACTTACTACCTGATGTTTTCTGCGCGGTCATAACTGCACTACGAAGTGGACTATGCCTGTCCGTAAAGACTAACCGTTTTGCGTCCATGCATCCACACTTGAACACCTGACCTGCTACCTATGGGAAAATAAGCAGTAATCCACATGTACTTGGAGGTACTAACCATTCTGAAAACATACGACTTGTAATAATAATTCAGCTTGCAAATGACGTAAATACTGATGTAATGTTGTTCAGTATACTGCCCTCAGTCACCAACAGAAATATCTGCATCTTGCATCCTTTATATCATAATATGAAATCGTGGGTAAAGTACCTACCTGATGACAATATTGGCAACTAGCCGTTAACGTCAAAAGAAATATCAGATTGTACACTTCACACAACGTAATAATGCAGTCGCCTATGATAGGCGATTAACGACTCACAACTGGAGTTAATCACGTTACACAGATACCTAAGAGTACCAATCGGTAGAGGTATTGTATGGAACGATCACACTGACTCTGTTGAAGCGAAAGGAAGCAGCAGGCTACAGTTGTTTGGTTGAATATTGGGAAACTGCAGTTCGTGTACAAAAGACTACGTAGATGACATTTGCCCTGTTTATAGTGAAATACTGCTCAATTGTGACGGATCAGCATCAAGTCGAATTAATGAAGGACGTAAAGGGCATGCGAAGGAGGGTAGTGCAGACGTTTATAAGTATGGTTTCTCACGGTATAATTACAGAAATATTGGGGAATTTCAACGGGCAGACTCTCGAATAAAGACGATTACTACTGCAAAACTTCGATTCTAAAAGTTGCGCAGTTCCATTTTTATAGCGAGAGCAATGAATATTTTTTACCCACATAGAGGCAGTAAAGTTAAAATCAAAGTAATAAGAGACTGCGCAGAGGTTAAAATGTAGTCATGTACGTCACACTTCCCCATAAATTGAACGGAATATATGGTGCAATAAATGACCCCGCCCATTCACTGTATAGTGATTCATTGACTTTAAATGGAGAATATAAGCTGAAGTCATCGGCTTCCAAAGGTTAATGTGGAAACCACAAACCAGAACCAGGAACAGTTCTATCGTAATGTATGTTTGTGGGTGGGGATTAAGGGGGCGAATGGTGCATTTTACTTCCTTGAAACAAATAAGCAATTCAGTCGTCATGTTGCTCGAGACTTAATAGTTCAATTTATGGCCTGAATACGAGACTTTATACATACGGTTTAGAGGTTTATCAGAGAATGGCTCATTATAGTATAAGGGTCGGATACGTGTCAGAAACCTTTGTGTTCCTAATATGAGCTATACGTCTCTATGGGACATAAAAGCATCAGCGAATTATCCTAAAGAGAAATTATACGGAATCAGAGATTCGTTATGCTTAATACAACCTCGAGTAATTGAGGTACTGTAAAAACATGTTCACTAATTAAAGATATAAAAACTTTGCGAACTTAAATTGGACGTGAAGTGAAAATATATCCACATTGCCTCATCGTACTGTACTATAGACAGGTGAAGATATGGACCGGTAAGTGAAGATGCTGGAAGTCAGTATTCCCAATGCGGATAAAGTTGCCGGAATTTAATTTACATTGTTATATTGGCCACTGTGCTTCTTCTTCACACGTTGAATGCCGTGTGGCAGTTGGCAACTCTGTTGCCTCGTGACAGTCAACATCTTAACATGTCGCAGAACAGTGTTCTGTTAAGTGTCAGTGATACGCCAGTGCACTCTATCTTGAGCGGGGTACTAATGTATGGTGGCGGCATCTTTCGACTCTAACTGGACTGAAACTGTCTTACGAGTAAATGACTGACATAGAAGTCCAGGAACTTGTAACCACATTGAAAACGGCCTTCCAGCTGAGCTATTACTCCTCGAGAGTCACAATGCACACGAGAATGCGTGACAGTGTTTGTTGTATTATCGTTCTTATTCCGTCTAATCTCCAGTACAGCCTCAAGACAATCGTTTACGCATAAAATGCAACATTATTCGAGATTTTAACAGACACAGTATGCGAGGCAATAGGATGTTAACTACGAGCAGGTGAAGCCTTAAGTGACTGGATGAACTTCACATAGACGTTTTTTCAGCAGAGTGGCGTTTCTCGAAGTCTGTATTTGATATTTACTACATGCAATCAGAATCGATAGTTTCTTACGTATCTGAACGTAGCTGCTGTTTGGCCGTGACATTTCTCACCAGTTCCGCACCAGAAATGCTATCGCGGAAGTGCGCAATTATTTTCTGCCGTCGCAGTTCGTTACCGTTTCTGCTTGCGGTACGCATTGTAGAAATAACCTGTTTGTCAGAGATTTTAATGTATACTGGCGAGTCACATTAGTCCATTACTGAACATGAAGCGGCATATCTCAACACGTCAAGGCGTTGTAGCACAAAATGTGAGGAGAAACACAATTTTTACCGTTTTAAATTTCTTGCTGGCTGCATACTGCATCTAGGACGCGGACGTAGGAGCGCAGGAGGCTGCTTTGGACATCTTAGACGAGAGAAGCGTCTCTTCGCTATACCGATACGAGCAAAATTCGCCGCAGACGTATGATATTACTGAAGTTCAGTTTCCATGTGCAAAAGCCGTATTACCCAAAAGGATGAGCATTGCTGACGAAGTGTTCAAAGGCAGTGTATCTATACCTCCACCTATTTTCCGCAAACCGTCTCAACTGTATGTGACAGAATACTTCGAGTACCATCATGATATCCATCGTCTGCTGTTCCATTCTCGAACTGTCCTCAGGAACAATGACTGTAGGCAAGCTGCCGCATCAGGTAGAATTTCTGTGGTTTTACCATCACGTCGCTATATGTGAGAAGAAGTAACGGGCTTGGTTTATATCATATTGGGGAAGTAAATCAAACGTGTCGTTTACAAAGGAACACTAAAGGCTTTCGCCTTAAACAGTCAATAACTTCACTGCACGGTAACACTGGCAATGTTACCGATGACAGTGCCACTAAAGCCTAGTTACTAAATACGATTTCCCGAATTTCCTTTACCAAGGAAGACGAATTAAATATTCTAGAATGCGAATCAAGAACAGCCGCCAGCATGACTAATTTAGAAGTAGATATCCTTGGTGTAGCGCAATAGCTTAAATCACTTAATAAAGGCAAGTCTTCCTGTCCAGGTTTCGTATCAGTTACGTTCCTTCCAAAGTATGTTGATGTGATAGCTCCATACTTAGCAGTCATATGCAATCCTCGCTCGACGAAAGATCCGTACCTAAAGACTAGAAAGTTTCAAAGGTCCCACCAGTACACGAGAAAGGAAATAGAAGTAAAATGGTTCAAATGGTTCTGAGCACTATGGGACTTAACTTCTAAGGTCATCAGTCCCCTAGACATCACATACATCCATGCCCGAGGCAGAATTCGAACCTGCGACCGTGGCGGTCACGCGGTTCCAGACAGTGGTGCCTAAAACCGCTCGGCCACCTCAGCCGGCAAATAGAAGTAATCCGCAGTATTACAGACCCATAGAACTGACGTCGATTTGTAGTAGGATTTTGGAACATATAATGTGTTCGGACTTTATGAATTACCTCGAAGAAATGATGTGTTGACACACAGTCAACACGGATTCAGGAAATATTGTCCTTGTGAAACACAACTGGCTGTTTATTCTCACAAAGTAATGAGTGCTGTCGGCAGGAGCTCTCAAGTTAATTCCATATTTCTAGATTTGCAGAACAGTTTTGACATCATTCCTCACATGTGGCTTCCGATCAAACTACATCCCTATGGAGTATCATCTCAGTTGTGCGAATGGATTCGTGAATTCCAGTCAGGAAGGTCACAGTTATTAGTAACTGACGGGCAGTCATCGAGTAAAACAGAAGTGTTATAGGCCCTGCACTACTCCTAATCTATGTAAACGATTTAGGAGACAACCTGAGCAGCCCTCTTAGATTGTTTGCACGTGATGCTGCCGTTTACCGCCTAATAAGTCATCATAAGATCAAAACTAACTGAAAATCATTTAGAGAAGATATCTGTATGATGCAAGAAGTGGCAATTGGTTATAAACAATAAAAGTTTGAAGTCATCCACATTAGTGCTAAAAGAAAGAAGTTAAATTTTGGTTAGTTACTTGTTTAATTATAGGTTTCACAGATTTTTTTAACAGATTATCAGTTTTAAAATAGAAATTCGTCCATGAAGTAGGAGATGTCCAGGAGAAATGAGTTTAGGTTGGATTTAGAACTTGCTTTTCTACCTGTCAGATGTTTTATGGTAGTGGACAAATATTGCAGATTTTTGTTGCTGTATATTGAACTCTTTTCTGACCCACGGATAGCTTTAATAATGAGTAACAAATGTCATTTTTTCGTCTAGTGTCGTAGGTGTAGATATCACTATTCTTCTCAAATTGTGAATCATTTATGAGGAATTTCATTAGCGAATATGTGTATTGTGAGGTGCAGTTAAATGTCCAACTCCTTGAAGAGGTACCTACATGACGACCGAGAATGAACACCTCATATTATCCTTACTGCTCACTTTTGTGCAATCGTTATTTTGTTTCTAAAGTTACCCAAGAAAATTATTCCAAAAGACTGTTACACAATAAATTAAACATATATAAAGGCTGTTATCCCGCTGAATACCTAGGGATTACAATTACCAACATCTTTAATTGGAACGATCACGTAGAAAATATTGCGAGCAAGACTGTGCAGAAAACTTAGAATATGCAATAAACCTAATAAAGAAACTGCTACATGACTCTTGTGCGTTCCCTTCTGGAGAAGCGCTGCGCGGTACCGAGTCGTTATAAGATAGCACTGACGGAGGACATCGAAAAAATGCAGAGAAGGGCAGCTCGTTTTGTATTCTGGCGAAACAGAGGAGAGAGTGTCACAGATATGTCACGCGAGTCGAGTGGCAATCATTAAAACAAAAGTGTTTTTCGTTGCGGCGAGATTTACCCTCCGAATGCGGAATTATTCTGTCGACACCCACTTACACAGCAAAAAATGATCATCGTAATAAAATTGGAGAAATCAGAACTCGCATGGAAAACGTTTAAGTGTTCGTTTTTCCCACACGCTATACGAGAGTGGAAAGTGTTAATTACAAAGTAATCTTGGAGATATTTTATGCAAGCCACAGAATATCTACATACGGTGTGCCGAACGGTTATCGAAACTCCGTTCATCCCGATTGTCGCAGCAGCTTCATCGCTTCATTCGTTTCAGGCATACTTTTAAAATAGCTAGTCTTTCACGTCTTCAGGAACTTCCTTTGGCAGTTACACGGTGAACAGAATCACCGATACAGAGTGGAGCAGCAAGAGGAGACCCTAAAGAAATACACCTCGCACATTGTATCACATGTAAACAGAATGTGAATGCGAGAACTAGCATTCGTGCAGACACACGACTAAAAACTGAAGGACAGCTGCACGCAAAAGGAGTGGTTCGTGCGCTTCTAGCGCGCGGTTAACCTCGCCGAACGATTAATGGCTACAGACTTGGCGACGCGAATGGTCACACAAGAATCTATCATTCGGCTTCTGCCGCAAAAGGAAGAAAACAGCGATGAACTTCCCCGGTAGAGAAAGCGATCCGCGGTTAGTATCGCAAGTTCGCTGAGGGAGAAGAAAAAGTCGCAGCTGTTCTTTGCTATCTGATGTTAGTTGCAGTTACGCATTTAATAATGAAGCACGTGCTTGGTAATCACTGTTTACGATAAAACACAAATAAGTAATACCAAACATATGCAGAGTTAGAGACTGGTTTCTTATGCAACGATGTTGAAAATTCCTTGGCAGTGTCACAGGTATGTCACGCGAGTCGAGTGGCAATCATTAAAAGAAAAGTGTTTTTCGTTGCGGCGAAATTTCCCCTCCGAATGCGGAATTATTCTGTCGACACCCACTTACACAGCGAAAAATTAGGAGTAGTGTAGGGCGTACAACGCTTCTATTTTACTCGAGGAGTGCCCGTCAGTTACTAAGAACTGTGACATTTCTGACTGGAAATCACGAATCCATTGGCACAACTGAGATGATGTTCCATAGATTATGGACCTGCGTATGTGGTAAAGTAGATGAAGTCGAAAGAGAAATTTAGTCCTAATCCATATCGTTCAAATATTTATACATTTTATTGGTTGTTCAGATTCATTTAAATTATAAGCACACTTTTTTAAAAGTTAAAGACGCCACAACACTGCGCCTTAAGGCTAGTATTATGGTTATCACTGCCCGTATTATAATACTGATACCTTGAGAAGCGCCACTTTCTTGTTTTATCATTAATTTTGCGAATTCTTCCACATTTAATTTATTTAAACATGCTTCGTGTTCGTGTACAGAATCTCTGTACGTGTCGAAGAAGTTAATAGATAGTGCGTTTGCAGCTTATGAATACTAAAGAAGGCTCATGACAATGTCCGCTTAGCGGGAACCTTTTAAATGACACAGCGAGAGAGAAAGCAGCGCGCCTTCATTACGTCTGACATTTCAACTATCGTATTCAGAAACATCAAGATCTGATGCATCTCCTCGCGCAATTTCAGGCGGTTGCAGTTGAAATTAAGGTTTCCACGGTTGTAACTGCGCGAAATGTGGAACGTGTCATTATTGCGTCCTAACCGTGTCCGTGGCGACTCTTACAACACGGCTGCTTCCCAACGCAAGTACAGAGGCGGGCGACGGTACAGTTTATGTGGCGGCGGTATACAGGCGGTGTAACGCAGCTCACCCCGTCTTGCACTTTCCACGGAGACAGATAGCTCAGCAGCTGTGGTGCTCGCTGACCGCAAACCGTAATGCTTCGTGACGTCCCACTTCCTCCCTCCCTCTTCCTCCTCCCCCCCCCCCCCCCCCCAAAGCTGGAGCTTCGACTAATGCTGTTCGGTTAGTGTTTGAAGTTCGCAGGTTGACTACATCACGAAATCTGCGGCTGTCTTCAGCAACGCTGGTAGTTGAAGCAGCAAATCTGCCGAAATGAAATGTCCCCTACGGTTCTTTATGCTATAATACGGATATTTTCGTCTGCTTTATTAGACTGCGGAATTAAAACTTAACTATACAAAATGTCTGATAAATAATGGTGCTAATGGAGAGTGTTTTTTTCCCTGAGAACAAGAGAAGACGGAAAGTCTATATAAACATATCTCATAGAAAGCTATTTCGTGATAATAGTCGCTTTACGTGTAAAACGATAATCTGATAAAAAGATGTGTGAGTAGTTTTCATAAAAATAAGTAAAATGTGACTAGGAATCGCATGCTGAAGGCCGTACCTTGACCTATCCATCGTTCGTGGTCAATACCATCTTACAGATTCGCTTAATACGAAGGATATAAAGCTGCATATACCGACACGCATGACACTGTTCTACAAAGACTGCTATGGAACATTATTTAGAAACACTAACGGTTAAATCGATATACACAGTTAGGTCATTACCGTTATACCAAAGTGAGACAGAATAAGCCGAGTAATTCATTCGCCAGTGGGTAAATGGTTCTTATGACCGCCAGGCGTGATTTGGATGGTGTGATCGTTACAATCGATCTCAACCCCCACTGGATTTTGACTTGTGATACATCTCAGGTGTTAAGCTTATGGTCTTGTAAAGAATTAAATCAACGATCTAACAACTCTAGATATTCAATTTCAGACGTTATACTGTTCTGGTGACTTCGTTTCCGCATTTTTTAACTTCTGTGACGTCTGTGTTCATTGTTACGTAGTTACACAAAAGAAGAAGAACTAAAATTAAGTACGGTATAGGCTTTAGTGCCAACCAATGCAATCAGCACCAACTCTTCAGCAGCACAAGCTCCTTAACACAAGAAGGGAAGACTCCATGCTGACGTAACTACTCGTCCGTTGCACGGTTACGTAAAACAGTTCGGTTTGCTGAGCATTTTTGATTTTGGGTTTATTTGTGAAGTAACTTTTCTGCTGCCAGTCTCGATTTTCTTTTAACTTATATTGTGCAAGACGCTTTTCGAGAAATGATATCCATTTTCAAGTCCGTTTTTTGTGGTTTTTGCCATTTATTCGTGATGTTTTCGATCTGTTATATGTTACGTTATTCTGTTGTCTTTACTGTAGTAATATACAAAAATACGAGAAATTTTCAATTACTGATTGATCTTTACATAGAGTTAGTAGCGAAATTTGGAAAGAACTTCTACTTGCAGTTTTCTTCTGGTCCAATTGTGCAGTAATGTACCCTTTCTAAACATCACACAAAATTACCTGCGCACAGTAAACAGTTTAAATAGCAGACTTACATTAATAAACAATTACAAACATGTTTTTACATGTTGTCAACAGATTCAGCGCTATAGATCGTTCACGAAGTAAGTGTAATTTCGTACAAAAGGTATTTATCTTAATATTCTCATCATTATTTGCCTATACATTTTTAGAAAAATACTTATTTGTATGTGTCATTTTTATTTAATTATGCTGTCGAAGTATCTGTGGAAAATCACTAATTTACTTTCCAGTTTTTCATTTCATACTTTTTTTTATAGTGTGAATATATCTCCAGTTATTCCAGCGTATCTATTTTGTAACCTTTATTTAGTTGACAGAGTAATTACACATTATGTTTTGCTTTCCCAGATAGGTGTCCTAAAACATTATCTGCATTGACTAAATGTAAAAACATATTTGTGACTGTTTGTTCATGTAGGTTTGCAATTTTCATTGCGTACTGTGTGAATACGTTTTGAGTTTCTGGACAAACGGACCGCAAGAAAACCATCACTAGAAGTTCTTTCGTAATTTCGCCACTAACTATGTAAAGTAAGAGCAGTGATTAAAAACTGCGCTTGTTTTCATGTATTACAGTAAAGGCAACAGATCTATGCAGCGTCTCCCACATCTAAAACATCACGAATATATGGTTTAGCACACAGAAAATGCACTCTAAATTCGGGATCATTTCCCGAAACGCGTCGTGCAAAACATAAATAAAAAGAAAACAGTGACTGTCGCGGAAAGGTATTTCATAAAAAAAACACATTGCTTTTACAGTCGCGGCTTTCACCAACCATTTTGATGGATCAAATGAAACTGATTTTGGTAAGGTACTTGGCGGAGTATTTACAGCCTCTGAGGATGTCTCCAGCGTTAACAAGCGAAACGTTGGGCACAGAAACAGGGCTAGCACTACATCATAAAGCCATCTTCTCACGGGACGTAGAAAAGTACGTGGACCAAGAGCTGGTGATGTCACAGCGTGGAATTCCACATTCCACTACACTGCGAAGCGTGAAATGAACAGTCTGGCATGTCATATTTTTGCCTCGTGGAGAGGGGACGTGACCAACGAGATGTGGCACCGGATTTACGTCACAAGCAGTACTTAGGAGACGCCGTATTATGCGGAGCTAAACTCTGTATTGGGTGGTTCTTTTTTATTATACAGTATGCAGCATGAATATAATCTGTCCCAAAGCATCAGCACATTGAGGATCTCTCTAAAACGCTACGTTTTAGGTGAGTTTTGTTATAATAAAATGACAGGAAACTACATATCAGTAGTCAAAAGCTTCCCTTATTTGATGCTTTTAGTATTATAACTTTTGTACTATGGAAGAATATCTTTACAATGCTACTGCACGACGATGATTTATCACAAGCCCGTCGTCTTGGCTACCACTCGCTATAGTTAAATGTCAAATAATGGTATTTATACAATATGTCGTTACACACTGGACATCATACAAGTGAGAGGCAGCAGCTGTGTCGAAGTCGGAGCATAGTTGTTAACGTCATGATTTAATGTGAACGCTAGCAGGTTCACGTCTAGCTAGTTCCAAACTTTATTTTATTTTTTCATTTTCTAAAAGATCCTGGGTCTTCCTCTCTAATATAATAATAGTATTATGTGCAGTAGTCGATGTCCTGTGTCATAAATAACGTATTTGCTGCAATTATTGTTGGGCGACTGGAATGTTTCCACAGTCACCAGAAATCTAAACGTTATTGCAAGTCTGTACCAGAAAGTAAACACAAGCTACGCACTAGGAGCTTTTCTTTTATTGTGGAACTGTGTAAAATAAATATACCGTCTCTTGGCTTTATGGACTGCCTCATGTTTGTATTTTGTAGGTAAATGCATTTTTCGATGATGGCGACAGATTCGGAAAAATCTCCTCTTACAGTGAAATGAAGTTACTTAATAGTCCTGGTAGTCAACTGAACTTCGAGAACAAGGATATTACGTATGCGCAAACTGATATTAGACACTATACTTTCACTATAATCAATTTAAAACCGAAAATGAGACAGAGGAGATTTAAGAGGGTTAATGAATGGCTTCTGCTAGTAGGTATCTCAGATAGGTGCAAAGCATTATGTAGCGCTCCTCTACCAGCAATTCGCATTTCAAGCCATCGACGAGTCCAGAACCTCCATCGCTATTTTCTCCGCTCTTCTTCGTCCGTCGCTAAAAGAGTTAACGAAGCTAGTTTATGCGCTTACATCGTCGAAAAGAAAATGTGTGATTTTCGAGCCAAGTGCTGCCAACAACTACCGCAGCAGAAAGTTGCGGCCACAAGTCACGTCGAAGGGCACGTTCCGTGAGATGTAACAGGACTTTTCAGAGGGTGGAGCAACCTCGACGGACACCACGTCTGGCATGCTTCGTGATGAGAAACACGCCCCGTGTTAGGACGGCTTAATGCCAGTACAACTAAAATCAACAAGATTGTACACTACTGGACATTAAAATTGTGACACCACGAAGATGACGTGCTACTGACGCGAAATTTAGCCGACAGGAAGAAGATGCTGTGATATGCAAATGATTAGCTTTTCAGAGCATTCACACAGGTGGCGACACCTACAACGTGCTGACACAAGGAAAGTTTTCAACCGATTTCTCATACACAAACAGCAGCTAACCGGCGTTGCCTGTGGAAACGTTGTTGTGATGCCTCGTGTAAGAAAGAGAAATGCGTACCATCACGTTTCCGACTTTGATAAAGGTGGGATTGTAGCCTATCCCTATTGCAGTTTATCGTATCGCGACATTGCTGCTCGCGTCGGTCGAGATCCAATGACTGTTAGCAGAATATGGAATCGGTGGGTTCAGGACGGCAATACGGAACGCCGTGCTGGATCCCAACGGCCTCGTATCACTAGCAGTCGAGATGACAGGCATCTTATCCGCATGGCTGTAACGGATCGTGCAGCCACGTTTCGATCCCAGAGTCAACAGATGGGGAAGGTTGCAGGACAACCGTCTGCACGAACAGTTCGACAGCGTTTGCAGCAGCATGGACTATCAGCTCTGAGACCATGGCTGCGGTTACCCTTGACGCTGCATCACAGACAGGAGCGCCTGCGATGCAGTAATCAACGACGAACCTGGTTCACGAATGGCAAAACGTCATTTTTTCGGATGAATCCAGGTTCTGTTTGCAGCATCATGATGGTGGCAACAGTATTTGGCGACATCGCGGTGAACGCACATTGGAAGCGTGTATTCGTCATCGCCATACTGCCGTATCACCCGGCGTGATGGTATAGGGTGCCACTGGTTACACGTCTCGGTCACCTCTTGTTCGCATTGACGGGACTTTGAACAGTGGGCGTTACATTTCAGATGTGTTACGACCCGTCGCTCTACCTTTCAATCGATCCCTGCGAAACCCTACATTTCAGCAAGATAATGCGCGACCGGATGTGGCAGGTCCTGTACGGGCCTTTCTGGATACAGAAAATGTTCGACTGCCGCCCTGGCCAGCACATTCTCCAGATCTCTCACCAATTGAAAATGTCTGGTCGATGTTGCCCTAGCAACTGGCTCGTCACAATACGCCAGTCACTACTCTGTGTTGAAGCTGTACCTGTACACGCCATTCAAGGTCTGTTTGACTCAATGCCCAGGCGAATTAAGGCGGTTATTACGGCCAGAGGTGGTTGTTCTGACTACTGATTTCTCAGGATTTATGCACGCAAATTGCGTGAAAATGTAATCACTTGTCAGTTCTAGTATAATATATTTGTCCAATGAATACCCTTGTATCATCTGCATTTCTTCTTGGTGTAACAATTTTAATGGCCAGTAGTGTAAATACAGCTAATATGTACATTGTACGATTAAAGAATGATTATTATTTTCCGTATTTTGTAATGGTACTACTCACACTTCGTGCACAGCCCAGATCCCTGTTCAGTACAGAGCTGTTAATGCGGCATGGCCTTAATCTGCCAGCTCGCTGGCTGGGCAGGTATCACGGAAGGAACAGGCGGCCCCTTGTGCCGTGTTTTTTGCCCCGCCGGCTGCCCTGGGCCCGGCGTGCCGCGGCTTCGGTCTGGTCCGTGTCCTAACCCCGCCTCCCGTTACACGTAGACACAGCCCCAGTCGCCGCTGTTGCCAGAAGAGCTGCAGCCAGCCAGAGGCGGCCGCTCGGCGCACGCTAATCACAGCCGCAAACACCCACCGCCATCTGCCCCCACCGCACGACGTCACTTCGCATCCTGACGCAAAGGCGAGGTTGTATTTCACTCCCTGTTGTTCCCCCTACTGACCGAACGCGCGACATACTAGTGGCATTCGTTACTCGCTATCAAGTAGATGATGTTCGATGTATGAGCTTAGAGGTCGATTCACATCTGATGGAACGAAACGTGCAGAACTTCACGGAGTGCGGATGTGAAATCGCACGGAAACGATGGAACTGGCCAGACCCTCTCACACACCCGTTAAGACCCGATGTAACTGTTATCTAAAAAATCACGCTAACATGGAATCCTCAGGTGGGGAATTGCCATAAAATCCTACTGCGTGACTATTTTTACTCAGCCGATAAATAATAATAATTAATTGAAGAAAAGTACAACTTACTTCAAATGAAAAACATAAAATTAAATTGATTTTTACTACATTAAAAGCACTGACAGTAAAATTGACTTTTACTTCATTAAAAGCACTGACAGTAAAAGGCTCAATGACATGATTCTTTAAAAAATTAGTGAAATTAAGGTACGAAACAATAGCGGCACATTCAGCCACTAATATGAATGCAACCACTCCAGTGGTTAATTGAGTAATAATGAAAACTATACTATGACTGGACCCGCGAGTAACGGTACTGTCGCAACACTCACCTATCGCCGGTGCTGATGCATACTCTCACCAATGTGTTCTGGCGGTAAGAAGGCCGTGCCTGGTCGTATCTGAAGACCAGGAATGTTGCTCGTCAGGACTCGGACACAGTGAAGTCTCACCAACCGTCTGAACTCAAGGGTGTTCGACGTCTAAAACCACCGAACTTTCATCTTCCATATCGGAACCAAGGGTGTCCGTTTTCACGTGTCCTTGTAATGCTGTTAGCGCCGTTCCGGCCGTAACCTCGAATCGGGAAAAATCTTAGTGTTTCCGCCAATAGCTTCAAAACTGCTACGTTTAATAAATTCCCACCACAGTGTCTCAAAACAATCAGGGCATATCTTCCTCGCCAGATTGCTCTAGAAATTCCCGTCTGACGTCAGTAGCCGTCAGAGCGTTGTTTATACACTCCTGAATTTCCAGAAGCCTGGCCAAAGTGACGGAGACTCCGCGAGGCTTCCCTTCCCGGTGCGTAGGTCCAGACACTCCAAGACTTGTGATTTCACCCCATAAATTATTAGGTGGCAGCCAGCACTTAAGACTACCACCACCATCCTTCTACAGAGCCGAATCGTGCCGAGTACCGCGAACCCCACCTTAGCTTGACTGACACGGGATTTCTGTGAGCCCTGTCAGGTGGCTCCTTGACACGAGTAAGCCGGAACAAAGGCGCTGAATGCTGTGTGGTTTCCTCTGCCGCTCTCAGAGCTCTGTGTGAACTGAGCGGTTCTACAAGCCTCGATCGATAACTACGGCAGGTTTATAAAATACATACCCCAGAATTAAATAGCTCCAGGACACTTTTAGCATAATGAAACAAAAGTGTCCTGCCTATCGCCAGTCGTGAAAAGTTGCAGATGGATTAAGTATACGAATGGAAGGAGATGAGCTTGTAATCTTTCAAACGGAACATCGAAGCATTCCACAATGCACTTAAATGACAGCACTCACATCAGGGGTGTTGAAAATAAAAGGTACGAAACAACACTGTGGCTATGACTGAAGTCTTTATGCACCAGAGGCTCGAGCACAACTATTCAACTGTTAACAAGCCAAAGATTTCCCTGTTCCCAGAATTCCCGCGGCTATGACAGGAGCCAGTCCTCCACCGCGTCCTTCGGTTCGTCGTCCGAGCTGAAGCGCTTCTCTTTGAGATGGTTTTTTAGCGGAGCAAACACATGAAAGTCGCAGTACCACATGTCCCTGTTGTTGGGCGGATGCTCAAGCTGCTTCCACTTGATCTTGGCCGTTATACTCCGTGTGACCTTGGAGAAGTTTGGATGCGCGTTATCGTGCAGCAGAACCACTCTCTCCGTGAGCAGCCCAGGCCGTTTACTCTTGGCAGACCTGCGTAGTGTCTCCCAGTACACGTCACTGTTAATGGTTTTTCCGTGCTCGAGGAATTCGATGAGTATCGGAGCTGACGTCGGAACAGACGGTGAGCATCACCTAGCCCGCCGGGGGCACAGCCTTGAATTTCCTTCGGAGAGATGACGACGCGTGCCTTCATTGCCTTGATGTCTCATTAAGTTATCCCTAAGCGAGATGTACAAATTTCAACCGGTCTGGTTGTTACGACCTTTCGTATATTTTCGTTTCAACACTCCTTGTATATGACGTAAACGCAACACAACGTCGAGACGAAAAGTCTTACGTTGGCGTCGGTGGGGGACGTTAGAGTCGTCGTCTAACATGGGTAGTTAACCTATTTTCAAAGTGAACACTAACTTTACAGAAGTTTAATCTGAGATTATTGTGACGTCTTTGGTTTCATTATATTCTTTGCTTTCTTTTCGTGGCACATCGCAGAGTTTCCACGAGGACTTTGATACTTTTCCTATGAGTGTTACTTCACAAATGAGGTTTGTTCTGTAAGCGAAAGATGATATAGGTTGTACAGAACGTGAAAAGCCTACACTGTGCGCTAGTAGCAACATAAATTGATGGAAAAAGGTTTTATCAAATAACATTCTTCTAACAATGAAAACGTCAGCCCTGTTGAAGGAGAGTAATACAGTTGTTTTAAGCCGGCCGGAGTGGCCGAGCGGTTCTAGGCGCTACAGTCTGGAACCGCGCGACCGCTACGGTCGCAGGTTCGAATCCTGCCTCGGGCATGGATGTGTGCGATGTCCTTAGGTTAGGTAGGTTTAATTGGTTCTAAGTTCTAGGGGACTGATGACCTTAGCAGTTAAGTCCCATAGTGTTCAGAGCCATTTGAACCATTTTGAAGTTGTTTTAATCCTTTCACTACCAGTGGGAAATTTGATTCCCACGATAGGTAATCAGAGAAATAGTTAAAATTAGCTGCATGTTATTGCTATGTAGCAATGTCCCACTGGTAAAGAGAGACCTGCTAATGGTTACAGAATTCTTACGATGACAAACTGCACTTGTGCTATCTTCAAGTTTTATTGTTAAATCTCTGCTCCGTTATCGTCGCATCGAATTAGGTCATGCTCGAATATAGGCAGCCCAATTAATAGATTTGTAATGCGGGCTGCTGTTGCGTCTTCCCGCACAATTTGTGTCAGTGAATTGCACTCACATATTGATGTTTTTCGCGTCATGAACGGTCTCCATATTGAGCACGTAAAATGTGAGTTAAAAACTTGCAGAGATGCCGTATCTGTTTTCTCGGTGTCTTGCAGCTTTTGCGCAGTCATATTCCTAAACCTCAGATGTCATGAGTGAATAATCCTGTGTGTCACAACCTTCCCTGCGTAGGAAAAGGAAATTGCTGGAAATGTTTGCTTTACCTTTGCTGCTCATGACTACGATATTAATTCAAATAACCGTACATTAATGTTTTCACTCCAAAAACAAAAACTGGCAGTGAAGGGTCTAAATTGTTTTGAGAGCCTTAGAAGGGACGAAAAAAAGCATAATGTTTAGTGTGCGAAGTCTTCTAAATGTTGGTTGATCTCTTTATATCTATGTACATTCTCTAGCAAATAAATAACGACGTTCTGAAACGTTCGAATGATGCTTACCCTATTTTTTACCATCCACCCTTCGCCAAGAAGACAAGTTATGAATTTTCCTTTGGCCATTAACAAACTGTATCACCACTAGTCCTTTAATTCTGATAGCACATTGCGACTTTCTGTATCGCCGGTAGTATCTCGTAACCTCGCTTTCACTGTACTGGAATAAGGGAAGTGACGCTGTGTTAACGTTCCGTTGACGTTCGTTGTGAATCGTCCTTAAAGAGAAGTACGAACTGTCATTTATTACTTTATTCGCACCCCTGTTAACAGTTGCTAGCTGATCAGGCTGCCCGTCAGATTAACAGTGTTGAGATAAACGTTGCACACCTCTTGGCATTGGGAATAGAAACATATGGCGTAAAATATAGGATACGAAATTTGCACGTCATGTTCGTTGCGAAAAATTTTAGAAAATGCTGGTGAAGGTGAATAAAAACCAAACGACATTATATAAATGTGAACAGTGGTTGTTATTTTTAGCTATGTCGGCGCTCCATGTGGTTTTTTCCAGGTATGTCATTGCAGACGGCGTTTCAGACACTATAGATGGTGGAAAGTGTCCATGACTATATATCCTGGATCACTGAACGCTGACTACATGTAATTTAACAAATCACAGAGGTCATGTTTGCAAACTGTTTCGCAAACTTGCCACATATCTTCGAATAAGAAAGACATACGCATTTATCTATGAGTTGTCATCTTATGTCGTGCACCTACTGCTTATTCTCTTTATAAAGTCACAAAGAAAATGTTCTTAAGAAAGAACATACTTATTAATTCTGTTCTATGATTTTATGCATTTTAATCACATCACACGACATTCGTGAATTTAATGTTTGATTTTACACAAAATAATACGATAATGATCGAAGCAGGCGAAATGAATGAAAATTTGTGCTGCGGGCGGGACTCGAGCCCAGGTCTGCTTGCTTGCTAGGCAGAGATGCTAACCACTACACCACCGCAATACGACGGTGAATATTGCTACATGAGCTATCTAAGCTGACTGCCCTCCCCCAACACAAACTTCATTTTTCCTTTACATATTGTCACTGCTGCCAGGGCTCTCCGATATTGGCAAGCGCCCCAACTTTGGACGTAATGGGACGTCCTTTTATCATCGGTGATCTTATAGATCTTATACGACTGCCAATGAGTGGCTGTCATATAAAATCCCGGTTTATTTGAAAACGTATCATGAACCCTTCTACGATGACGTGCTTTGCGTGCCTGAATGATACATGCAGCTGTACTGGGGGCGCAACCACATCGCAGAGCTATCGATGTAGAGGCAATGCTAACATAAGGTTCCTGAATAGAGGACGTAGTCTTTTCATCTTTTCAGCAGTTGCAGGGTAGACAATCTGAATGACTGACTGCATTACAGCCATTACAACGCAACACTTCGTTACACAGAAAATATGGCAGCACTTTAATCAGTTGGTAGTTCAAAATTCCTGTGTGTGTCGGGCCGTTGTAAATGGTAGAACACACCAAGAGAATAATCCATATGGCCAAGGGTCCACCAAATCCGTGAATAATCCGTTGTACAGCAATCCCAAACGTAGTCCAGACGAAATCCACTAAACAGTCAGGTTGCGAAAGTACAGTGCAAGGGAGGTAGAGCCTTTAGTACAGTACAGTAGGAAACGGTTGTAGCGAACGCGGCAACGTGATTTTATCCGTGGCATAACGTCAGCGGCCAGGTCCGTGACGGCCCACTGACGCCTCTGAGCGGTAGCCGAAGGAGTCGTAGACAGCAGACAATGTAGAGTATCACTCTCGTTGTCGGATGACAGGGATATAGCAGACTAATCTGACCTTGTACGTTAGCCAACATGACCTTGCTGTGCTGGTGCTGTGGACGGCTGAAACCAAGGGCAAACGACAGCCGTTATATTTCACAACTCTATTGCAATAACCTGTTTGGTAATGGGCTGGATTCTAGGGGTATAAATTGTATGAGGAGACCAAGGTTTGATGACAGTACTCGCGATCAAGTCGGTGTAGGTTGCAGCAGTTTCACATAGATGAAGCTTGAACTAGACAGACAATCGTGGAGAGCTGCATGAAACCAGTCTTCGGGCTGAAGATCACAACTCATAAAAAACAGTAATTTCCCTCCCACATTTACCTGCGTCATACCCAAAATTAAGTTGGAGATATAGAAATCAAGATATTGAGCGAGTCAATGCTACAATATTGTACTTATTTTATGAGATTAAGTAAATAGTACAAATCAATGAAATGTTAGACAGTTCTTCTTACCCAAAAAATTAAATGTGTAAATACACTGACGATTATCAAAGCACTTACGCACAAACAACAATCTGAGGGTGAATCTAAGTGTTGCAAGTATATGGATACAAAATATTACGGTTCAGTAACTCTGCAATAGTGAGAACTGAAACATGTGAAAGGAAAATCGTAAAGAATTCTTTTGAATTAGACCATATAATACAGTGAAACTTAATCAGTGAAGAAATGACATACTAAATCTTGTACCCCTTCTGAACTATGCCCAGGTTTTAAGTTCAACGTGCGTGGTGTCTTATTTTGTTATAGTTTCGTCTTTGGTGATACTCAGTAATGAATTTGAATAATTTTTTTTTCCTCTGTAATACTCATCAAATAGTTGTGATAATTTAAAGTTCCCTACA
This sequence comes from Schistocerca gregaria, assembly GCF_023897955.1. Lineage (NCBI taxonomy): Eukaryota > Metazoa > Arthropoda > Insecta > Orthoptera > Acrididae > Schistocerca > Schistocerca gregaria. The sequence goes on along the minus strand of NC_064921.1, from coordinate 511,562,350 downwards.
AAATTTTCTGCATGTGGATCTAGCGTAAATTCCACTTACGATTTATATGACTCGTTTATATGCGTACAGCTTATTTCTAGTCAGTGATTGATTTCCTCAGATTTGCCACAATGAAGTGATGGTAATTATAAAACGCTGAATTATAGGTACTCATATTTACAGAAGGTCAAACAATATGTGAAACGAAAGTTACAGAACACAGTGTTTTGCACAGATTTAGGATGCATCTTGACCAGTCCAGTTTGCTGCTAATTTTGAAGTTGTTATAATTGACGAAAAAAGTAAATTACTATACAGAACACGTCTTCATTTAGAAAATGTTGCTTCGCTGAAACAGAATATCAACTTAAATTCAAACAAGTTTTTTGAGACACTGTAATTTGGTTCCAGTTTTATGGGTCACATGGTGCGTATAGGGAAAGCGAGTATCGTAAAACGGAAGATAGGGCCTCAAGGCAAGCGTCATACTCAGAATTGGTGAAGTGACGAAAACGATTCTGCACATGGAGGGTTGACTTCTTTGCTGGGAGGGGGGGGGGAGGGGGGAGGGGTCAAAGAATGTTTGTATCTGCCGCTCCTACACACACACACACACACACACACACACACACACACACACACACACTCCAAATGTAGCCTACCACTTTTAATGTTCCACAGATGTCTAGAATTAGTAATAATAATGACAGTAAAATATATAAAGTGTTTCAATATAATAATAAATTTTAATAATACGTTTACGTCAGTAGTTATTACACCGCTATAGCATAACTACCAAGAAATTACCGTTCACAAAATACAGCATCTGAAAAGCATTCTTCCAACAAAAATTCGAGAGTTACTCATGTCATCCAGTTGATTTAAGAGCCATAATAACAACAAATTTTCTCAATTTTGGCAACGTTGCAATTTACACAATATAAAATCGAAGTGATGCACTCACTATAATTAGTATTTAAATTCGTACTGCTGTTGTGATCACAGACTACCGCTGTTCTAACGTGTAAATGGGTCCAATCCCGTTTCTTTCTGTCGCTTCTGCCTATATTCAAGAAGTCAGTTTGTCATTTTTATTCTTACTGTAAGATCTTTCCCTTTCCTGTCTTGACTTACTCAACATCCTGTAATATGCTGCTTCTATCCGTGCACTCGCGAACCGTGCTTTTTTTTTTTCTTGGCTAGATTATTTTGTGCAGGCTCAAACAACTCAAAAGTATGCCGCGCTAAATATAGCCTGTGATTTTTAGCGTTCCGTGCCATGGTCGTCATAGCCTTCATGCTGTTTCATTCTCAGGAAGTTAGCTCGGAAATACGCAGATTAATGTTTCTTATGTATTGTATTAGAAATTATATTTCTTTATTCGCCTTCTATGAGTTCCTATTACCATACGTTAGATGCTGTTTGATCGCCTATATCCAATAGCATCCGTTGTGCTTTCCCAAAGACTTGGGCATTTCCAGCAGGACGATGCGACACCCCACATGTCCAGATTTGCTACAGAGTGGCTCCAGGAACACTCTTATGAGTTCAAACACTTCAGCGGGCTACCAAACTTCCCAGACACGAATATTGTTGAGCATATCTGTAATGCCTTCCAACGTGCTGATCAGAAGAGATCTCCACCTCCTCGTACTCTTACGGATTTATGGACAGTCCTTCAGGATTCATGGTGTCAGTTCCCTCCAGCACTACTTCAGACATTAGTCGAGTCCATACCACGTAGTGTTGCAGCACTTCTGGGTGCTCGCGGGGACCCTACACGTTATTAGGCAGGTGTACCAGTTTCTTTGGCTCTTCAGTACAACGCTTTTACCAAAATGTTCTTTGTCATTCTCATTGGTTCCCCGACGATGTGGACGTCCCTGCTTGCCGTTCGTTAGTTCACCTAAGCCGCATGACAAACCCAATAGGGACACGTGGCTGCTCTTACCCTGGTTCTTGATCCGGACAAGAAGGGGACCCGAGCGCTGCTCGCTCGCACCTCTAGCGCGTCGCCTGTGACCGGCGGAGTAGCGGGCTCCTGAGAGCGCAGTGGGTCGCTGCGTGGGAGCAGGGCCAGCAGCAGCGGCGGCGGCCAGCAGCTACAGCACGGCCCGCTACCGCTAACAGGACCGCAGCCTCGTCTGCTGGACGGCCGCCAGCCGCCGGCCCACAGCTCGCCTCCATTTGGCGACTTCTGCTCGGTTCCCACCTGCTTCTCCATCCCTAGTGTTCACATCTGCTGCGTTTTAGACTGCTGGACACATAAACTGCTGCGCCGAGCAGGGTAGAAAGTAACAAAATTTCACTAATTCTGGGTGTGCAGTATTGTAGGAAATATACACACTACTGGCCATTAAAATTGTGACACCACGAAGATGACGTGCTACAGACGCGAAATTTAACCGACAGGAAGAAGATGCTGTGATGTGCAAATGATTAGGTTTTCAGAGCATTCACACAAGGTTGGCGACACCTACAACGTGCTGACATGAGGAAAGTTTCCAATCGATTTCTCATACACTAACAGCTGTTGACCGGCGTTGCCTGGTGAAACGTTGTTGTGATGTGTAAGGAAGAGAAATGCGTACCATCACGTTTCCGACTTTGATAAAGGTCGGATTGTAGCCTATCGCGATTGCGGTTTATCGTATCGCGGCATTGGTGCTCGAGTTGGTCCAATGACTGTTAGCAGAATATGGAATCGGTAGGTTCAGGAGGGTAATACGGAACGCCGTGCTGGATCCCAACGGCCTCGTATCACTAGCAGTCGAGATAACAGGCATTTTATCCGCATGGCTGTAACGGATCGTGCAGCCACGTCCCGATCCCTGACTCAACAGATGGGGACGTTTGCAAGACAACAACCATCTGCACGAACAGTTCGACGACGTTTGCTGCAGCATGGACTATCAGCTCGGAGACCATGGCTGCGGTTACCTTTGACGCTGCATCACAGACAGGAGCGCCTGCGATGGTGTACTCAACGACGAACCTCGGTGCACGAATGGCAAAACTTAATTTTCGGATGACTCCAGCTTCTGTTTACAGCATCATGATGGTCGTATCTTTGTTTGGCGACATCGCGGTGAATGCACATTGGAAGCGTGTATTCGTCATCGCCATACTGGCGTATCACCCGGCGTGCTGGTATGTGGTGTCATTGGTTACACGTCTCGGTCACCTCTTGTTCTCACTGACTGCATTCTGAACAGTGGACGATACATTTCAGATGTGTTACGACCCCTTCATTCGATCCCTGCGAAACCCTATATTTCAGCAGGATAATGCACGACCGCATCTTGCAGGTCCTGTACGGGTCTTTCTCGATACAGAAAATGTTCGACTGCTTCCCTGGCTAGCACATTCTCCAGATCTCTCACCAATTGAAAACATCTGATCAATGGTGGCCGAGCAACTGGTTCGTCGCAATACGCCAGTCACCACTCTTTATGAACTGTGGTATCGTGGTTAAGCTTCATGGGCAGCTGTACCTGTACACGCCATCCAAACTTTGTATGACTTAATGCCCAGGCGTATCAAAGCCGTTATTACGGCCAGAGGTCGTTGTTCTGGGTACTGATTTCTCAGGATCTATGCACCCAAATTGCGTGAAAATGTATTCACATGTCAGTTCTAGTATAATACATTTGTCCAATGAATACCCGTTTACCATATGCGTTTCTTCTTGGTGTAGCGATTTTAATGGCCAGTAGAGTATGATGAACTATGTAAGCGATTTTGGGCTGTATAGGATGCGCAATACAGGCGCAGGTCTGCCACACCAGACAAGAGCAACTGTTCTAAACCTACTTGGCATCGAGTCGAACTGGGCTTGGATGACACATAAGGTTCGTCATTAATACTACTTCATCTCTATTCCAGAGTTCCAGTCTTATCGACTGGTGAGTGAAGGCGTGCCAGTTTCTCGGAAACCCATGATAATAAATTTCCTTGAGACCGAGAAGCTTCAGGCCATAAACCAGCACCGTCTTAGAAGGTATCGCTCGATCGAAACCGAGCTTGTCTATTCCTCACACGATATCCTAAAAACCAGGGATGGATGGGAAAAGGCGGATTCCATATTCATATATTTCCGTGAAGCATTTGCAAATCGTGCTACACTGCTGACCGTTTACGAAGGTACCAGCATACGGAACAGGTTCCCAGATATGTGAGTGGCTAAAAGACTTCTTAAGTAACAGAACTCACTGTGTTGTCCTCGACGGCGAGTATTCATCAGACACGAGGGTCTCATCAGGAGTATGATATGACCGTTGTTATTTTCTGTATACATAAATGATCTGGCGGACAGGGCGGCCGCAATCTGCGTTTATTTGATTATGGCGCCGTGTTGTACGGAAGATTTTGCGTAACTGTAGCGGCATACAAGGTGACTTAAATAAAATTTCTAGTTGGTGTGAAGAAGTGTAAAATGTACGTCAATGCAGGTCAGTAGGAAAAACAAACCGATAAAGTTCGAATACAGCATTAGTTGTGTGCTGCTTGACACAACACGCCGATTAAATACACAGTGTGCAAATTTTAAGTTAACAAACCAGAATAACTCGAAAAATAAGCTTCACACGAAAAAATGTGTAGAATCCAAAGTTGATTATTTTCGAGGAGAACATCTACTGGTGCTAAAATTATCCCGCCATCCCAGTCCCTGCGGGGTGGGGCGGGAGGCAACTTTAAAATTTCCAATGGAAACCCCCATTTTTTATTGCAGAATCAGATTCTGCATAAAAAATTACGTACATTTTGTCTTAAACATTTGTTTTGATTCTTGGTAGTTGGCGCTGTAATTCAAGAAAATCCATGCTCTCTTTTTTGCGTGGAGAATGGTTAGGGATAAATAAAAAATACTTATTTACTTCGTAAATTTTGATTCGCTAAAACTAAGACTCTCCCTCTCTCCCCATAGTGTGGGGTCTGAGAGAGAGAGAGAGAGAGAGAAATTACAGTTTTACAAATTTTGATTCTAATATTTGAGTTAGTCTTTTACTTTGTTTATTCTGTGAGTTAATTAGTTCTCTCGTTAGTAAGTAGGATGTTTGGTTAGTTAGCTAATCAGATGATTTGCTTGATAATTAAAGGTTGTGTGGCCTCATGACCACGAAACAAACAAAATTTATACGAATCTGCGAAAAAAATTAATATTTGGGTCAAAATTTGTAAAGCCCTAATTCCATGCATGCTTCTATAGTCTTCCAGTTCTCGTCCAGCCATTCCCATTTATCGAGGAAAAAAAAAATAGTTTGTTGTCAGTTTGGAGCTTTTGCTGTGGTGCAACTTACTTACTATCAATCGTTGCTGGAGCTGAGCCTTCACAAATTAAAAATCAAGTTCGAATTCCTAGTCTTGTTCAGCCGACATACAGTAATTACCAGATTAACAGTTATCAGGCAAAGCCACAAGACAGTGTGGGCATAACTGCGTTACTGGCCGTGTGCTTGCAGGAGCGCTGTCTCACAACCAAACGTGTTTCTCTTCCCACGTCGCAGAATAGATCGGAAGTGATGCATACGTGCAAATCATCGCACACCTAGCGCTGACAATGGAGATTTTTTATCCCTTTCAGGTGAAATTCCAGATTTTATTTAACTGTCGGGAACTATCGAACATTTTTATTTTCCCTGATTCTCTGGTACCATGCATTATTTAGTGAATTCAGTGATTAATGCGGTTGACAACACTTTCTCTTTGTTATGTTCTTCATACAATAACACATGATAATCTTTTATTGACTCAAGAGGAGCATTAATTCGATATCCAGTTTTTCTCAGTTTAAAGTATTCAATCGATCGACCAGTGTTTGTTTCCAGACTCATCACATGCACAGAGCATGAGTGTCGCTAATAGGCTGCAGATATAATGCCTAGGCTAACGTAACCACAATCAGTTATCACGAAAATTTTCTGAGCGTAGAGCCGCATCACGTTTCAAAAAATATAGCTGTTCCCGACGTTTTGGCCACCAGTCGCTACAGAGGAACGCTCTGCAACGGCGACCAAGATTACAATAATAGTTATATTTTTTACAGAACAGTTCAGCTGTTCACGCACAAAATTTTTGTGATATGAATGCAGGTTATTTAATTTATCGATTCAATGTACAAAAAAAAGTCGTTTTTACGAATCAATTTCATCACACAATTTTTAAGCGACCATAAATAGTTTAAACTTGAAAAAAAAAATACATCATCTTATTGTCAGAGAGGATGGAACAGTAATGTTGTGCTCTGCTGACAACTCTTTACTGCTATGTTAATTTAAACAGGACAAATTTGCATTTGAATCAACTCTTCAGTCTAGTTCACAACATAAAGTCCTGTTTCTTTGCGCTGACTAAAGCTATCGACACGTCAACAAAATGCCTAATGACGAAAGCGTTGAGCAGTCACTGGTACGCGGATATGATCTGTGAGAGAAAGCGGCGGTTTCTTCACTGGGGATACTCGGAACCGGATCCGCTTCATGCGTCACACACACGAGGCTGCGCGCCATTTGAGACAACGAAAACGAAATTTCGATGCATATTAACGATAGTAGGAACGTAAATTCTCTCGCAAGGACACAAGTCATGTCTGGAATTTGGAACTAGTTTGCGAACTCTATGATCGTTGTGTTGTTTCAGAATTATAGTGTAATATCACTTCCACGTTAGTCGAAATTACGATAGTTCGGAATAAAATGGACAAAGGCAAAGAAGCGGCGGATCTCAGTACTGAAACTTCGAATGTGCAGGATATGCACTCATAAACAACTAAACTAGGCACACTGAACCCGTACGTGTAGCTGTTTCTTTCGCGCTATGCCAGCGACGGCGGCGTGTGTGGCCGTGCAGTTCTAGGTGCTTCAGTCTGGAACCGCGTGACTGCTACGGTCGTAGGTTCAAATCCTGCCTCGGGCATGGATGTGTGTGATGTCCTTAGGTTAGTTAGGTTTAAGTAGTTCTACGTTCTAGGGGCTGATGACCACAGATGCTAAGTCCCATAGTGCTCAGAGCCATTTGAACCATTTTTTAGCCAGCGACGGCGCGCCACAGCATGGTCTCTCCCATCACACCTAAAACGCTGGGGTACCACCCAGATCCATGAGTGCTCACTCGTGCCCATAACTCACCGCGGTTGGTCGGAACTGTGTCCAAGCAGCGCACGACTCGCTCCCCGCTTGTGCTTCATAAGAGTGCGTTCGCCTGACTTGGAGACCAAAAAGAATTCTCATGTCCGTTTAGTATTCCTCACTGAATACTGACAGTCCGTATGGTATGGTACATCGCCTGCCTGATGATGACGGTCACGTGCCGGGTGCCGTAGTCGAACAACAAAATAGCGCATAATCGATCCCTGGTGAGCGACGACTGTAGACGTATCAGGTGAAGTCCCTTCCCATCGCGCTAAAACTGCACGAGAATACGTCAGCCACCTGAACGGTGCTATTTCTATGGTGTGTAATATTCTGTCTGGCGTTTATATACCATTTCGTTGGTTTCTACCGACGCATACCTTTCTCGACTCATCCGCCCAAGTGACGAGTTTCCATGCCATGAGCGTTCAATGGCAGCATTCGTGCACCCACGCTTAACTTTGTGTGAGGCTGGGTGAGGAGGGGTAAGAGCCTGAAACGGTCGCTTCTGAACCCCATAGTGACGAGTTTGTTTGACTAATGTAGATGTACATACGGCTGATCACGGGCAATCGTCGTGTCGTCCAGTGTTGAAGAGGCGAATGATTTCTCCACTGTGGCCCGTCTACCTGCTGTTTCAGTGCACTCATAGTCAGCGGCGACACCTGTCAACAAGTCGCTACCAAAAAAAAAAATGTGTGTGCTTGTAGGACTTAACTGCTAAGGTCATCAGTCCCTAAGCTTACACACTATTTAACCTAAATTATGCTAAGGACAAACACACACACCCATGCCCGAGGGAGGACTCGAACCTCCGCCGGGACCAGCCGCAAGGCCCATGACTGCAGCGCCTGAGACCGCTCGGCTAATCCCGCGCGGCAAGTCGCTACCTACTACAGTTTCTACTGCATGACGTAATATCAATAAGCCGCATACACTTCCTACAAAGGAATGGATTTTACCACAAGATAGATATAAAGCATCGTCATATGTCGACTCAAGGGATGGAGACCCCGAAACTCCACTTAATCCGCTCTTCGCTACTGGCTCAGACTTAAACAACATAATATCTTTCTGCACTAAAAAAAATGGACAGCAGCAAAAAATACTATTTTGCAATTTTAATTTTTTTTACACGATTTGATTTGTTTTATCTTAATTTCTGCTAAATTTTGTTAGCTTGGTTAACCATTCGTGTGGCCGGCAGGAGTGGCCTAGCAGTTCTAGGCGCTTCAGGCTTGAACCGCGCGACCGCTACGTTCGCAGGTTCGAATCCTGCCCCGGGCATGGATGTGTGTGATGTCTTTAGGTTAGTTAGATTTAAGTAATTCTAAGTTCTAGGGGACTGATGACCTCAGATGTTGAGTCCCATAGTGCTCAAGCCATTTGAACCATTTTTGAACCATTCGTGTATCAAGTGCAACACGTATCGTAATATTATTACTATTGAAAAAAAAAGTTTTCGAAGGCCGCGAGAGGATTAAAGGATTCATAACGACATTAATTAGAACTCTTTAAAATCGCAGTGAACATCAACAAGACGTTCTGACAATAGCAGATGACTCTGGAGACGGTGATTTTCCGTGGACCAAGGTTCTCACGGAACACCCTTGACACGGTTCCGCGTGAAAAGAACAGTCTCTGCCCGACCTTACTAAAGATGGAAGCGACACAATACGTCGATATGACGCGTCTCACCCCGTTCAGTTATCACGCTGACCGCCAGTACATTGCTTGGCTACATTCCAAACTACGTGACGCGCCAAACTACTGCTCCCCCCTACACAGAAGCTGTCTCTCATTCAGCTGCTCTAAAGTGCACTTTTATCATATCCTCGAGCACAATATTAAGTGTAGCTTCGCAATAAATGTTAAGAATGTGTGTCATGTGGCGCTCTCGGACGTCAACGAGGGAGGCACTTTCTACGTTTCGATCTTATTTCGGTGGTTGTCAACTTACGCAGATGAAGTAACGAAGTTTCGAACTCGAGTCCCATTACGATGCTACGCTCACCGACCGGTATGTGTCACTGTACTGTACTGTACTACTGCTGGGTGAGGCAAGACTATTTCAGTCCAAGCGTGTTGCAGTAACGGTTGTTAGTGCGTCTTGATCAAAAATTTGCTGGCGAAAACACGCTTTCAAAAGAAACATTTGCTGGCGAACTCATCAATCTCCGTACTATTTTCTCCTTAAAGTAGCTGCAAGCTGTACATAAGAAAACTTCTTGTTCTTGTAGGATATATCTATTTTCTACGCATTCATCGAGGAACGTGTTTGGTTTTCCATGCTGGAATCAAAGGTACTTTACAATGACGATTAGTCGAAATTAGCTAATCGCACGACTAAATAAATATCGCATTACAGCCTACTACGGACTATGTTTACGTTTATGAAGCATCTGGAGGCCATGGGTCGCACAAATGCAACATTATAAGTGAAATAATTATACAATGATTGGAAGTCATGGAGTCCGGCCATCGAGGAACAATTCTACTTGTGTAACTCACTTGTCGTGAATTAATGACGGTTCTTCAACCCACTGTGGTCTTTTGATATGTTTCAATACATTCATTAGCAAACCAACTTCAGTCTGTTTTCATGTATTTATTTAGTGTTATTGTATAGGAAAAGAAGAAACAGATTACATCGATCGGATATAAGCCTGAGAGTTCGCAAATAATGAAGTTAACTAATTTGTGGCATAGGAAATAAATGATTTGCATTAGTTTATTATCTGCAAGGTAAACAATCGATGAAAAATGAAGTTTAGAAATTACCATAATCTTTCAACCTACATTGCCTCATAGTAGAGGTTTGTGTGACACATTTGCCAAGAGAGTGGCGACCGTCACTGCATAACTACATCTTTAAGATACACCGCATTATTTTAACTGAGATTCGAACTCGGTGCCTTTCTTTTCTCGGTTAGTCTTGTTATCGAGTGGGACACCCACAGTCACAACAAGGACACTACACGTGAAACGCAAGAATTCGATTCCCAATCCCGTACCAGAACACAGTCACAATCTGTCAGGAGGTTTCAGCACATGTTACTTTACTACTATCTTACTTTCCACGTTTACTGTTTACCGTTTCAATGCTTCTCTATTATTCGCCGGAGCTCTTACTGAGATGCGATTCAAGCTAAGAAATTCGTGTATATTTATTAGCTCGTGCCTGTAGACTGGTGACAGAGCTTCTTCGTAGGATAGATAATCACTTTGTTTGCTTCTCTAGATCGTTATGGACGCGCTAAGCTATCTAGCCTTGACGCTAAACGAGTAAATATAGTTTACCTTGTTAGCCATGAGAGGGGGAGAGCGAATGTATTGAATTTGATGTACATAGCACACTGAAACACAATGCACGATCATTTCCTGCATACTTCTGAATCTTCAGTTCCCCCAGCCGTTGCTGAACTGCTTGTGGAAGTAAATTATTTCTGTCATTAAACAGGAAAACCATAGTATTATTGTCAAAAATATTTACAGGATTTAAACGGTCAAAGTAGTATGCCTAGAAAAGTGAGGAGCGTCTTCCTAAAAAAGGAAACAGTTTGCAGATAGCCAGATATTGAAGTCGCAGAAAACATCTGTTTAAGAAACAAGATAATTCCATGGCAAATGGGACAAGTCCATGTTCTCAAAAATGTTCAAATGTGTGTGAAATCTTATGGGACTCAACTGCTAAGGCCATCAGTCCCTAAGCTTACACACTACTTCACCTAAATTATCCTAAGGACAAACACACACACCGATGCCCGAGGGAGGACTCGAACCTCCGCCAGGATCAGCCGCACAGGACATGGTTGCAGCGTCTGAGACCGCTTCGCGGTTCTAGGCGCGCAGTTCGGAACCGTGCGACTGCTACGGTCGCAGGTTCGAATCCTGCATCGGGCATGGATGTGTGTGATGTCCTTAGGTTAGTTAGGTTTAAGTAGTTCTAAGTTCTAGGGGACTTATGACCACAACAGTTGAGTCCCATAGTGCTCAGAGTCATTTGAACCATTTTTTTGAGACCGCTCGGCTAATCCCGCGCGTTTCCATGTTCTTCACAGCTACAAATTTAATAGTCATGAAACATATTCAGTGACTAAACAATTTTGAAATAAAATCTCTTCTTCACTTTAGGGGCCATTCTATGAAGCGCAGGGTGTATTTCTTAACGAATTAACAGCGGAAATTACTATTACAATGGCTCGCTGACGCCGGAACCGATTGAGCCGTGTAAATAAAGTCAAAAAGTAAATACTGAAGGAATTTTTCTGTTCAAAATTATTTTTTTATTCTGTATATTTAATTTTAGCGAATGAGAGGCCCTGTTTCTTCGAAGGCCTTGATGCGCTACACTAATTGCAGAGCGACGTAGCCCTCAGCATCGCTGTACCTGTCCCCGCACAGTGTACAGCAGGAGAGTTTTTCACAGGTGCGCGCTGCCACCGTGTGCATGCATTGCTTACGTCACCCGCAGAGGCTCAGCGCCGGAGGTCAAGGCGACTGGCAGAGGAGCCGAGCCACGCTGCGGCTAGCGACCACTTGCGGGCTGGCGCATCCGCCTTGTGCAGCCGCCGTGCAGCCGCGATGCCTCCATACACACACCGCTCACGTCCGCTTGCCACGCTCAGCGGTTTCCAACGCGCGCCTCATTCAAAAGGCAGCTTGTAGCGATGCCTCGTGAGATGAGTACGAAGCTTTACGATCGTGAGGGCGCAGGGAAAAGTTACTGGACGGTAGGGGACGGATGCACTGTCTAATCAAAAGCATCTGGGGACACCCTTATCTAATGCAGAATCGACCACTAGATGTCACGAGAGGCTGACCCGCCTCTTGAAACGGGGCGGGGAGACTTTCGTTGTCAGCACAGAAGCAGTAATAATAGGATTGGTCGGTCAGCAGAGTCAGTATCTTCGAACGTGGATCAGTCGTTAGATGTCACCAGAGTAACGAATCCGTCACGGATATTTCAATCCTGTCGAAGCTGACCAAGTCGGCTATCGGTGATGTGATTGTGAACTGTAAACGGGAGGGAACAACCACGGCAAAACCAAGGTCTGGCTGACAGCATATTATGGTGGACAGGGACGGTCGAGCATTGCTGACGGTGGCCGTGTAGAATCACATTACATCAGCACGAAGATTCACTCGTGAATTCCAAAATGCTACCACCAGTCCAGCTGGCACAGGAGGGAGTGTAAAAGAATGGCTACAGTGGTCGAACAGTCCTCATAAACCGTGTATTTCTGTAGTCAGAACTAAGCGAAGCTTGAGGCGGTGTAAAAAGCGACCGCACTGGACAGTGGATGACTGAAAACGAGTGATTTGGTGTGATTAATCAGAGGCATCAAGGGATCACCAATTTAGTATTGGAGGGCAGCGTGGAGGGTAAAAATCGTAGAGGGAGACCAAGAGATGAATACACTAAACAGATTCAGAAGGATGTAGGCTGCAGTACTTACTGGGAGATGAAGCAGCTTGCACAGGATAGAGTAGCATGGAGAGCTGCATCAAGCCAGTCTCAGGACTGTGGCAATACAATGGAAGGATCTGAGTTCGGGGAATGCATGGACTACATTACCTGCCTTCATCTATAGTACCAACACTGAAGGGCGGAGAAGGTAGTGTTACGATATGGATCTTTTTTTTCGTGGTTATGGTGCTGTCCCCTTACTGCGCTTAACAAAAAGGATAAACGCGGAAGGGTATGAACACATTTTACAGCATAGTGCAAAGCTTGCGGTAGGGGAAACAGTTCAGAGACAATGATTGTATCACAGTGGCAATGCAGCGAATCACAAAGTAGTTTCTGTGAGGAAACAGGGAAGCACTCAGCCTCGTGAAGCCAACTGAGGAGCTACTCGACCGAATAGTAGCGGCTCCGGTCAAAGAAAACCATCATAACGACCGGGAGAGCGATGTGCTGACCACACGCCCCTCCTATCCGCATCCTCTTTGAGGATGACACGGCGGTCGGATGGCCCGACGGGCCACTTGTGGTCTGAAGACTGAATGCTTTGTTAGGCAATGGTTTATTGACAACTTACCTGAAATGGGCTGAGCTCCCAAGAGCTCTTATCTGAACTCTACGGAAAACATTTGGGATGTGTTAGAACATCTACCTCGCTCCAGACCCCTGCGTCTTACTCGTCTACTTTCTATGATTCTGGATCTTCAGAAACTCACTTTCAGACACCTCATTGAAAGTGCTCCTTGCAGAGTATAAGACATCATAAAGGCGAAGGCTGGCTATAGCCTATGTTAATGGCTGCTAATGTGTGCACAGATACGTTTGATCACTTAGCGTCTATGGATTTCTGGTAACATAAATTCTGAATGGCGTATTTATCTGCCAACATTACACAATCAGTGAGACAACGGAACGTTTCTGTTAACTGGATGGACGTTCTGTTCCTCTTGAATACTGTGTTGTGGGGCCTGAAAGAAAATGGCCAGCAGAGAAATGACTGATTCGTCTTTTTCATTAAAAATAATTTGAAAAAAATATCTGTCGACGACATTTGATAATTAAAAACGATATTTGTATTATCTGTAATGTTATGGAATTCAAGTACTTTGACCGACACTATGTTTTAACAATTTAAATTTTCATTTTTACTTACATTGTATTATTCAAGTGTTTATTGGTGTGTTCTTTTTTTTTTTCAGCGCATGCCGTCGGCTCCAACAGCTTCCTGAAGAATACTGGTAAGATATTTAAAACCAAAGTTCACGTAAAATAATTATTTGTATGATTTATTTATACGACCAGCAATACTACAAAATCGTGTCATCTTATATTCCGCTTCGCCGGTCAGTAAGGCTACTAAACGGATAGAGTAACGAAACGGATAGAGGAAAGTTACGAAAAGGAATGCGTTGCTATCGTTCGTTCGCGAAGCACAGCAAGTATCGCTGTAGCGTTATAATTGAGTCTGATTATGAGCATCACTACATCATTTTCGAACTCAGACAATAAACTTAACGATCTCTGATTGCGATAATAATCGATGCAGTCGCTGAGATAATATACTGGTATTGTCCGTCCCGCCGTCCTGATTTAATTTTTGCGCAGTTACCCGCATATTAATACTGGGACGGTTTCTACTAGAAGCACCACTACGTGAGACACCACCGACAGAACAGGAAGACGGGAAGGAACCCGTGAAATACGAGCGTGTACAGCGGCAGTCCAGTTGGTTCCTGTCCTTCAGACGGGAATTTGTCGAAATTTGTGTACGTTCGGCAACTTTCTGGATCGAGAACTGATAAGCGGGTCCGGCCGAAATATAGACAGATTTGCAGAAAAACACAGAACTAAGTTACTTTCTCCCGAGATAATAAACACAGAACTAAGTTACTTTCTCCCGAGATAGTAGACATGAGTTTCGCAAAGCATCACATTCAAAATCGGTAACGATGAAACGCCAGGACTTTCCCTTTTTCTAAGGCTGATCTTCGAATTCGTGGAATGTGCAGATTAATCTCGTTGGATGACGTTGTCAATTTCCTGCAGACGCTAAATGTCGATACTATATTTTATTACAAATTTCGTTTTCTTCCCACGCTTGTTAACGTGTAAAGTACCTTGATGTCTGTTTCAACACCGTAATGGTTAACTAGTTCTGGAAATGGGCCGACTGGAGATTGAATGACTCTGTCTTCCGACCAGGAACCCCGTTTACTCTGGCAGTTACGTACAGACACACAATTTAATTTGCAGTTTTTCTTACACAGCGTCTTCATGGTCGTTTGTAAAACTCGATTTAAACATCAAATGTTACAGTGAGAAAACAGTGGAGACAGTCACTGTTTCGTCGAGGAAAACTAGTTTAGGTTGGTTGGTTTGGGGAAGGAGACCAGACAGCGAGGTCATCGGTCTCATCGAATTAGGGAAGGACAGGGAAGGAAGTCGGCCGTGCCCTTTGAAAGGAACCATCCCGGCATTTGTCTGGAGCGATTTAGGGAAATCACGGAAAACCTAAATCAGGATGGCCGGTCGCGGGATTGAACCGTCGTCCTCCGGAATGCGAGTCCAGTAACTAGTTTAGGGGCTAAGGATATCTTGAGGAGGCAACTTAACACACTTTATCTGAGATAACACGAAATGTTTTGCTGGCCGTGTTTGCTTGTGACACTAAATTCCAAAGAAGTCCCGAATAAAATATTAGTTTTCTCATTATTCTGTTCTCATTCAACTACGGAATTTTTATACCGTCACGGGTAAAATAATGCCATTGGCTTAAGTATGAGACATGTGTAGAGTGTATTGAAGGTGTTTGATCAAACATCTCGGGTTAAGAGATAGCGTCGTGAGGAACACATCTAGTCAAAGAAAAATTGCATGCTTACGCTTCCTGGCTATTCTGAGCGTCCTTTTGTACGGGTTATGCCCCTGCGAGGCGGCATGGCGCAGGCATTCTGTGGCATGCGTATGCAGTGGGTGTTGCCTACAATCTGGTCATCTGCTCTAAGTGGAAAGGGGTAGGGCGAACAAAATTAAAGTTACTGATTCACTTCTAAAGTATCGTTCGTCACTTACGAGAAATTCTTATGGTTGTCTTGTTGAAAACGACTCTATCACTTCACTGGGATAGGTAGTACGCAGCACGCCTGGTTAGCAGACGCTGCTAGTTTGGTGAAATCTCCTTCTCCCAGGCCCGGCGAGTACTAAAGGACACGTAGTGTCGCTAGGAAGCGTCAGTGAACAGTTCCTCTCTTACAAAATTTGTTCCAGATGACTGGTTTATCACACTAAACGTTTCACAGAAAGAGTTTAAAGCACCCCAAATTTATCGTTTAACGAGCACTGAATAAATTTTCTTCTGTTTGCTGGAATGCAGTCGGAAATTACATAAAGCTGATGGCCCAAAGTCTGATTAGGAATTCATGCCGAGGTTCGGTCTCGCAGCTGAATAAAACCAAATGGCTCTGAGCACTATGGGACTTAATATCTGAGGTCATCAGTCCCCTAGAACTCAGAACTACTTAAACCTAACTAACCTAAGGACGTCACACATATCCATGCCCGAGGCAGGATTCGAACCTGCGACCGTAGCGGTCGCGCAATTCCAGATTGAAGCGCCCAGAACCGCTCGGCCACAGAGCCGGAGCTGCTGAATATTTCGTGTACAGTGACAATGCGCTTGAGAGTACACTTTTCACAGAGTTATGACAAAGTCCAAACCACAAAAATTGCAGATGGCAGACGGCACCAGAATATTAACTGTAATGAAGACGGCAGAGACCTTCATGAACACCAGTATGTGCTATTTAGAGAGTAAATAAAACCACTGACGACGGTGAAACTAGTGTGAGTGAAATAGCAGAAAAATAATGCTTGCTCCAGGCAGAACTCTTTCCAAATCACACTCATTTCCAGGCTTTGCTGTCAGGGGGGAACATGCCAGGCAGAGAAGACTTCACCGAATGGGAGAGAAGGGAGGGAAAACGAAGGAAGACCAGTGGGCATTTTCTCTTTTAGCAGCGACTAGATGAGTCATCCATTGGAGAAGAGAAGTCAGTACAGACTACGTTGGCTGTAAGAATAGCCACCGGAACAATGGGCACTGCAGTGCGGTGAGTCATGCCGGTAGGAAGACGAGGGCCGCCCACGCACGTACGACACGGGGAGACGCGTGTCCGGTTTGCGGGATCAGCGGCGACGGCGGCCTACAAACGGCGGGGCCCGCCCAGCCAGCCAGCACAGCCCGCGAGCTTACGGGAATCGGAGCGCGGCCGGCGCGCAGTTACAGGGTGGGCGCCTGCAGCACTGCAGGCGGGGCGACACGGAGCCCCCCAACGGTACGCCTGTACAGTGTGGCACCCCACTCTCCGTAAACATCCGCCTACTTCCGGCCGACACGGAAATTTGCGAGTGGTACCCAATGCGGTCGAGCACGCAGGTTCAGCTGGAGTTCCTGGTCGTTTAAGGTTCTGTGCCTGAAAGGAGTAAAAGCTGAAGAGGTACTAAAAACTCCTTTAATTAACGAAGCTCGCTTTTTTTGCCAATAATACTGAGTTCAATATTTTGCGTTAATTTCCGTCTTTCATAGAGGTATTATCTTCGACTCTTGTTGTTCAATTTGAGGTTCCGACCGACCAAGATGGCTAAATGTTTAAGAGAGGGGGTAGGACGTCAAATGGGCCGACTTGGAGCAGAAGAGGTTCCACAGGAGATCTTACAAATAAATTCATAAAGCTTTGTCAGCACCACCAGGAAGGATTCAAGATTCACACTCATAACAGTGGAAGTTCAAAAACATAATAAAATAAATTTTTTTTAGATATGAAATTTCAACATTTTCTCACTTACTGCTGGCTGCATTTGTTGCTATACGTACTTTTTTCTTCACAAGTAAGAGAGATTCTTTGATGAATTTTGCACAGCATACAAACCACACTTACAGGTGTATGAAACTCTATTAAAATCTATTAAAAACTATGGTAAAAACTGAGATAATTAACTACAAAATTTCATTTTTTTCTAAACATAAAGCTTAAAACGTGACAGCTCATTCATTTTTCATAAACTAAATAGATTCTAGAGTTTCAGACACCTGTAAGTATGGTTTGTATGCTGTGCAAAATTCATCAAACAGTCTCTCTTACTTTTGAAGAAAAGTGTACCTATAGCAACAAATGGAGCCAACAGTAAGTGAAAAAATGATGAAATTTCACATGTAAAAAAAAATATTGTGTTATGTTTTTGGACTTCCGCTGCTATGAGTGTGAATCCTGAATCCTTCCTGGTCACGCTGACAAGGGTTTATGAATTTACTTGTAAAATTATAGGCAGTGGAAATTAAAATATGCTGTGGTGCCTCTCCTGCTCTAAGTAAACCCTTTTGACGTTCTACCCCCCTTAAAGCCACTTTTACACAATCGAATTTCGTGCCTCAATTCACTACTCGAAATAAGCGTGTCTGCTGCAGCGCCCCTGGCGTCTTCTCCCTGTACTGAGTCTCGTCTGTAGCACGTCCGATTTCGTTCCATCTCTCTCGTCGAAGGGACGTTTAAATGGTCATCACCCTTCCTTCCATTCGACGCGGCCGGCAGAAATGCGCCTCCGTTCGTCCGCGGAGTAAGGAATGGCTAAAATGTGATACCGTTCGTGAAAGTGTGAGGGAGTATATCATGCGTTTGTTGGCTAAGTGTAAGGTCAACGTCTCCGTATGCGAGATCCAATTGTGGCAAGACAACTCCCACTGGAATTTAACACAGAAATCGTAACGCATTCGAGAACGTTTGCTCTCAACTATATATATATATATATATATATATATATATATATATATATATATATATATAGTGATCAAAAAGTCAGTATAAATTTGAAAACTGAATAAATCACGGAATAATGTAGATAGAGAGGTAGAGATTGACAGACATGCTTGGAATGACATGGGGTTTTATTAGAACCAAAAAAATACAAAAGTTCAAAAAATGTCCCACAGATGGCGCTTCATCTGATCAGAATAGCAATAATTAGCATAACAAAGTGAGACAAAACAAAGATGATGTTCTTTACAGGAAATGCTCAATATGTCAACCATCATTCCTCAACAGGAGCTGTAGTCGAGGAATAATGTTGTGAACAGCACTGTAAAGCATGTCCAGAGTTATGGTGAGGCAATGGCGTCGGATGTTGTCTTTCAGCATCCCTAGAGATGTCGGTCGATCACGATACACTCGAAATTAAAATGTCCTGTGGTGCCTCTCCTGCTCCAAGTCGGCCCGTTTGACGTCCTACCCCCCTTAAAGACACTTTTACGCAAGCCCTCTTAAGCGCTTGGCCACCTCGGTTGGTCCGAACCTTCAGGTAACCCCAAAGCCAATAATCGCACGGACTGAGGTCCGGAGACCTGGGAGGCCAAGCATGACGAAAGTGGCGACTGAGCTTACGACCATCACCAAACGACGCGCGCAAGAGATCTTTCACGCGTCTAGTAATATGGGGTGATTCTAATAAAATCCGTTGTCATTCCAAGCATGTGTGTCAAT
Source organism: Schistocerca gregaria (assembly GCF_023897955.1). Classification (NCBI taxonomy): domain Eukaryota; kingdom Metazoa; phylum Arthropoda; class Insecta; order Orthoptera; family Acrididae; genus Schistocerca; species Schistocerca gregaria. Next base: position 511,543,240 of record NC_064921.1, on the reverse strand, counting down.
TTTTACCTCTCTATCTACATTATTCCCTGGTTTATTAAGTTTTCAGATTTATACTGACTTTTTGATCACTTGATATATATATATATATATATATATATATATATATATATATATATATATATATATACACACTCCTGGAAATTGAAATAAGAACACCGTGAATTCATTGTCCCAGGAAGGGGAAACTTTATTGACACATTCCTGGGGTCAGATACATCGCATGATCACACTGACAGAACCACAGGCACATAGACACAGGCAACAGTGCATGCACAATGTCGGCACTAGTACAGTGTATATCCACCTTTCGCAGCAATGCAGGCTGCTATTCTCCCATGGAGACGATCGTAGAGATGCTGGATGTAGTCCTGTGGAACGGCTTGCCATGCCATTTCCACCTGGCGCCTCAGTTGGACCAGCGTTCGTGCTGGACGTGCAGACCGCGTGAGACGACGCTTCATCCAGTCCCAAACATGCTCAATGGGGGACAGATCCGGAGATCTTGCTGGCCAGGGTAGTTGACTTACACCTTCTAGAGCACGTTGGGTGGCACGGGATACATGCGGACGTGCATTGTCCTGTTGGAACAGCAAGTTCCATTGCCGGTCTAGGAATGGTAGAACGATGGGTTCGATGACGGTTTGGATGTACCGTGCACTATTCAGTATCCCCTCGACGATCACCAGAGGTGTACGGCCAGTGTAGGAGATCGTGTGCCTCGGTCGTATGCAGTCCTGATTGTGGCGCTCACCTGCACGGCGCCAAACACGCATACGACCATCACTGGCACCAAGGCAGAAGCGACTCTCATCGCTGAAGACGACACGTCTCCATTCGTCCCTCCATTCACGCCTGTCGCGACACCACTGGAGGCGGGCTGCACGATGTTGGGTCGTGAGCGGAAGACGGCCTAACGGTGTGCGGGACCGTAGCCCAGCTTCATGGAGACGGTTGCGAATGGTCCTCGTCGATACCCCAGGAGCAACAGTGTCCCTAATTTGCTGGGAATTGGCGGTGCGGTCCCCTACGGCACTGCGTAGGATCCTACGGTCTTGGCGTGCATCCGTGCGTCGCTGCGGTCCGGTCCCAGGTCGACGGGCACGTGCACCTTCCGCCGACCACTGGCGACAACATCGATGTACTGTGGAGACCTCACGCCCCACGTGTTGAGCAATTCGGCGGTACGTCCACCCGGCCTCCCGCATGCCCACTATACGCCCTCGCTCAAAGTCCGTCAACTGCACATACGGTTCACGTCCACGCTGTCGCGGCAAGCTACCAGTGTTAAAGACTGCGATGGAGCTCCATATGCCACGGCAAACTGGCTGACACTGACGGCGGCGGTGCACAAATGCTGCGCAGCTAGCGCCATTCGACGGCCAACACCGCGGTTCCTGGTGTGTCCGCTGTGCCGTGCGTGTGATCATTGCTTGTACAGCCCTCTCGCAGTGTCCGGAGCAAGTATGGTGGGTCTGACACACCGGTGTCAATGTGTTCTTTTTTCCATTTCCAGGAGTGTATATATATTTTGCTGTGTCCAAGAGCTCCCCGTTACTCAGTGAGCGCTATGTCTTGCCACGGTAAACGTACCAGTAATTACTGGTTACTTTCATCATTACGGAAGGTAGTATTTTGCACTACGTTACAACGCAAACTGCTTAACATCTCCCCTTCGCTTTACCTGCCCAGCCACTCAAGGCCAAGTGGGTCTCGCCGAGATTTCTCACACTGGCCCTGCAGACCAGCGAACGCCTGTGCTGCGGATTCTCACAATACAGAAATGCTGCTTGGCTGAAAGTCTATAACAAAAAGGAGGAAGGAAGGGGGCGGTCCACATAAGTCACAGCCCGCCGCTTTGTTGACCAGAAGAACATTTATTTCCACAAAAGAGAGGGTCGCTTGACCCTGGACGCCGGACGCAGCAGGTAGCCGTGTGCCCGTGCCGCGGCAGCAGCGTCAAAAGCAGGCAGGTTTCCCCTTACCGAGCTACGTAGAAGGAAAATTCCAAAATGTGGTAGGCTGTGGTGTGCTGTCGGTGTGTCGCCAGAGTCTGTTTACTTTTATTTTCGTTAGTTATAAGATAACATTTGCTGCTGCCAGTCACGATTTTTCTTTATTTATTTTCTGGACGACGCCTATCCTAAATTAATACCCACTACCAAGTAGTAGTGCAGTTTTCTACAAATTTATAGACTTTTTAGTGAAAAATTATTTTAGTTCTTATTAATGAATTTTTTTATTCCTCGTCTCGTCGTCCAAGATAGTATATCAGTGGTTCGAGTCCATCTAGCAGCGCTTTTTTTAGGAGTTCTTCTGAGTTTTGTCGTTCCTCTTCTTCGTGGGGAGGAGCTAGAGAGTGCTATTAATTCTTCCTGCTCTTGAGCTTGCTCTTATTGTACAAAGCAATGGTTGGATTGTTGACGCAGGAATTTAGCTTTGAGGTACATTTATATGTACGGAAAACACAACGCCAAGCCATTATAAATAAAACAAAAAGCTGAAACAGTAACTTATTTCCAGTTTATCACTGAGATCCATTGTCGAAGTAAACGATACACGTTTAAGTCGCTTTTGTGGTGTAGAGATAATAATCTAAGGACGGCTGATGTTGCGATACAGGTATTGTATAGTTCATCTTACCTGTCAGCAGAATTAAATCAAAAGGATCTGCTTAATCACACTTGGTGATGACTGTCGGTCGTGGTGCAAAATTGAGAAAAAAAGGTTTTTGAAAATATTACGTAGTATTAATATTCTATTACCTATCATATTTGGACAACAAAATTATATAAAATATAAATAAAATGAAAAAATTATGACGTCACAAAATGAATTTTTTGTGTACTAAGTTGTGAGTTGCTGCAAAATCGTGTTGCCGTTTCTGTGAAATAAACACGAGCAATTTATAATTACCGAAGGCTCTTTTCCTACAGATAATTTCGGGTTCGGAAGCTATTTCTGCTTCCTCTTATAAAGAAACTTACAGGTGTTATACACACTACACAGTCCACAGTACAGTAATTAAGGTGTGCTGTGAACTAACAGTTCTGCAAGTGGTGTGTAATACGTGTGAGTTTCTACTGAAGAAGACAACGAGAAGTCCGTAAGTACAAGTGTCTTCCGAATCTGTCATTATCTGCAGAGAATGACACACCAGTAACTACAAAATTGCACTCGTTTGCATCAGAGTAAAGCGCCAGGATAATTCAGCAGCTCATGTCAGAGCACACGGAGTTCGCACTTGCTAACAGGAATCGTTTGCCGAAACTTGTTGTGCAGAACACAAGTAAATGAAACTCGCTACTGGCAGTAGGAAGTGTTATTTTATAGCCGTCATTCCATAGTGTTTAAAATAAAACTTTATTTTTACTTCAGCACGAAGTTTGTCAGCTCTTGTCGAAGGCAGGTGCCGTGCAGCAAACAGTCTTGTCGTTAATTGTGTGCATAGTTTGCGACTAACCTCTGGCACCTTCTACGCCGTCTCGTTCCTTACCTCTACTATGACCTCACACAGTACTCTCGACGTAATCATCGGCAGTTATTACCCCCATTATTTTCCGCCGATTCATTGCACTGTCTCAGATAATCTCGGCGCCAGCAAAACATTCCAATTTTTCTCCTTCTCCAACATCAAATTCCTCCTTTGAAAACAATTTCCAGACATACGAAGGGGATGCGATAAAAGAGGTTGGCAGCGGGGCCGTTAGATTTTCCCCGTATATCTTACGACTGTGGTTTTGAGTCTAGCACGCTTTTCACTTAAGCGTTATACCAACCGATGATTGTCACTTTAAGCAGGTACGAATCACGCATTTAGCCACTTCCTGTTATTTAGTCGGCGCCTGCAGCTACAGCGCTGGTCTCGGTACGCTGTGACCTCTGCAGCGGCTGGGCTTCTGATCAGTAACTCCATCCACGCTGCGACCGCCGCCGGAGAGAAAGCTGGTAACCGATCGCCGGTTTCCCCCGACCGCGGAGTCGTACTCGCCGCCGCCTCTGGAGCGTTACGTAAAGCGGTCCGCACTTCACAGGAAGCCAGCGAAATAGTCGTCCTGTCCGACGGCCGTGACTCACCGGCGGCCATACCCACACCTCTCCTGCTCATACGTGAGCTCCGGCCACCAATCTCCGCCTTCTGATTTGCGGAGGCTGTCATTTTCAGTCCCGTTGCGTGACTCATACTCCAAATATGTATGGCGCAAGTACTGTGGAACGCAAGGCGTTGAACACTCCTTCTCGCTCTATCTTTGGGTTAATGATGTACGTATTATCTCAGTGCTTCACAGTACGTCCTATTTATCTTGACTATAACAAATAACCTTTTGTCCAGAAGCAAAATGTGAACCAGCATGAGTATCTTTCTTATAACTTCGTTCGATGCCAAGATATGAACTGCAGTACATTCTTTTTAAATAGCACTTTTTTTTTACTCGGAAATCTACGTCTCTACTTCTCCTCAAAACTTGTTCAAAAACGAATCACAGCATGCCATTTACGTAAACTTAACGTTATTAAAAACGAAATATAAAATTTTGTTTTCTGTACTCATACGCAGCGCACGAACCTTCGCTATCGTAACTCGTCCATCTATTGGACATGCAAACAAACAGAAACGCTAGGACAGTGCACACCGGTCATTCAGTCAACTGTCTCCAGCTGAAGGCTTCTGTGAGTACATTGTACCAGGGCTTCATTTCCAATATTTTAGGTGGAAGTACGCACCCTGCACTACCCACACCCACCCATAAACATCAACAAATTTCGAATTTTGGAAACTTGAGATAAAATTTACGATGAGAACTAATTTTTTTAATAAAATACTGTTCTGAAATTCATGTTCTTGAAACGTAATTTCTGACTATCAAAACAATAAAACCATAAGATTTAACAAAAGCAAAAGGTTCTACCCGCACTGGCCATGGCAGTGTCACTTTGCTCCCTGGTTCTGCTCGATACGTTTCGGCAAAAGTCGGTAGTCTTCGTGACTATGATGTCATGTTATCAACTGCTGCTGCCAATCACAGCTTTCAAACAGTTATACTATAGCTGCTCAGAGAAAATTCTTTATTTCTCGTTGAGACACATAAAGCGAGACGTCGGCATACTACTAGATTCCTGAGGTTGCTGGCAGCCGTAAACAAAACGCGTTATGTGCCGATCACAACTACGGAACGGAGCTCATCTTATCTGTTGTACACTGTACACACACACACACACACACACACACACACACACACACACAGCATTTTAAACCTCCGGTGCCGACTTGATCTAGATAGTTAACTTCCACGGAAGGTAGCGGAACGGCTTACCATATACACCAACGAAGAGAAGGTAGAAGAAATACGACTCATCTATGGCAAATTAGCGGAACAGTAATTGCAATAATATGTTTTTATTTGCAATACGAATATTAGTTTAATGACAACTTCAGCAAGTCCCACCAAGTACCTACACTACGTACTAGTAGCACCAAAGTCAATTTTGGTTACGTTTTTTGCAACGTCATGCTTTCGTACAAGGTGACAATTTTTGAATTGTATGAAAAAAACGTAAATTAGTTACAAACTACGGCGCTCACACACTTTATTCAAGGTGTAGAAGTCACTACAGACATTGGGATTTAGGTTAGGACGTATTCGATATGCATGCCATTACTGGCGATGATGTGGCGCAGACGGATAACGAAATTCTGCCTGACCCGCTGAAATGTCGGAACATCGATGCTGTCGATGATCTCCTGGATGGCTGTTTTAAGATCTGCAATGATTTTGTGGTTATTGCTGTACAAACTGTCTTTAATATAGCCCCACAAAAAGGAGTCGTATGTGTCCTGATACGGAAAATATGGCGGTCAATCGAGGTATATGCCAGTGGCCTCTGGGTACCGCAGAGCCTGAATGCTGTGCACAAAGTGCTCCTCCAGGACATTAACTACTCTCGTGCTTCAATAGCGTCAAGCTACGTTTTCCATGAACCACATCTTTTCGAAATCAGGGTCACTTCGGATACTGGGGATGAAATCATCTTCCAAAACCTTTACGTGCCGTCCGGTAGTCATCTTGCCATCAAGGAATATCACACCGATTATTCCGTGACTGGATTTTGCACACAACACAGCCACCTGTTGAGGGTGAAGAGACTTCTCGATCGCGAAATGAGCATTCTGAGGCCCCCAACTGCGCCAATTTTTCTTACTGATGGACCCATCCAAATGAAAGTGCTCTTCGTCGCTAAACCAAACCATGCGCTTGCGCATACTAATTTCCATCATGCCTCGCGGCCAACAGTGGAGTTTGAACGCCCTAATTCAAACAGTTCAGAAGTTATGACGGTTTCATTTCATATCGTTCAATAATTTGCACCCTGTAAATGGTACGTAGTGATACTTTTCAAAAAGGACTTTGACGAGAGGAAGTGGATTACCGACTTAAAAAAAATGCAGGATACCGTTTAAAAATGATGTATCGCAATACACATTCAAACGATTCGCGACCCTGCCCGAGGTGCGCTGAGGGAGTAATGCGCTAGTGGAAGCTCTGCGTTAAAGAATATTAGAAGGCTCTGAGCCCACATCACTGGAGGAATATCATAGTTAAGTCGCTATAGAGTACCTAGACTCGAAAGATACGTGACGAGACTTGTCAGAGACGCATTGTCGTGCGAAAACATGACATTTCTGTTTTAATTTGGTTTGATTTTTGTCTCCTGGGGACGAACAAAAGTTGGTTAATGTCGCCTCCCCTGAAATGGTTTTTGTAACCTGCTTTCTACGCTAACCTAGTCGCCAACGAGCGCACATAAAATAGTGGCTCAGTTGATTAGTACTAGAGGAATCCCAGTTAATTTTACCTGACAGTTAATTCGAATAATCGTTTCATGACATCTAACCTTATCCGTGAATTACTTGACTAATAGAAACGGACAGCACTAGTAAGCAGTGCTTTAGATTTAGTTCACGATTTCGTCAGTCACTCTGGCTGAGATTTTTCACATTCTCTGCACCACATCAGATCGGCACAGTTCAAGGATTCTTGCTCTTGTCAAAATAGAGCAAATTTTTGGACTGCTCGTTGTTCACAAGAGTTGCTAAAGGAACATACATATCCAACATATCCAGTCTAGATTTCCACAGTTACCTTATCACTTGTTTAAAATGATGCAGGAAGAGAAAAGATCACTTCGTAGGTGATCGTGCGGTAATTTGAAAATCCGTGTGAAAGGAATGATCGCGCTACGGGTTCCCTTCTTCAGCTGTGGTTCCACATATGCACCAATAACGCTACGTTATGTTCCGTTATGTGGAGTTGGTTGTACTTGCGTACAGAGCGACGGGGTTTAACGGAAGCAGTGCAGCGTTGTGGGGACGGCAGCAGCGGCTGTCGCTGCGCTTTCTCGGCCCTCTGGAGCAACGCCTTCCAGATGTCTGGAGGCCGCCCAGTGCCGCCTTGCTAGGCGTCTGACCCTCGCCTGCAAGGATACAGCACGCCCCGCCGTCCCGAGAATCAGCCAAGCCCGCCCAGTCCGTCGGCTCCACGAGTCGCGTACAGTGCCTGCCGGAGCCATGAATACCGACGCTACGAGCACACGTGCAAGGGTCTTATTATCCGTTTATGTATATACAGGGTGGTCCATTGATAGTGACCGGGCCAAATATCTCACTAAATAAGCGTCAAACGAAAAAACTATAAAGAACGAAACTCGTCTAGCTTGAAAGGGGAAAACAGATAGCGCTTTGGTTGGCCCGCTAGATGGCGCTGCCAGAGGCCAAACGGATATCAAATGCGTTTTTTTTTTAATAGGAACCTCCATTTTTTTATTACATATTCGTGTAGTACGTAAAGAAATATGAATACTTTAGTTGGACCACTTTTTTCGCTTTGTGATAGATGGCGCTGTAATAGTAACAAACATATGACTACGTGGTATCACGTAACATTCCGCCAGTGCGGACAGTATTTGCTTCGTGATACATTACCCGTGTTTAAATGGACTGTTTACCAACGGCGGAAAAGGTCGATATCGTGTTGGTGTATGGCTATTGTGATCAAAATGTCCAACGGCCGTGTGCTATGTATGCTGCTCATATGCTGGACGACATCATCCAATTGTCCGGACCGTTCGCCGAATAGTTACGTTATTTAAGGAGACAAGAAGTGTTCAGCCACATGTGAAACATCAACCACGGCCTGCAACAAATGATGATCCCCAAGTAGGTGTTTTAGCTGCTGTCGCGGTTAATCCACACATCAGTAGCAGACAAATTTGCGCGAGAATCGGGAATCTCAACAACGTCGGTGTTGAGAATGCTACATCAACATCGACTGCACCCGGAATTGCATGGCGACGACTCTGAACGTCGTGTACAGCCTCCCACTGGGCAGAAGAGAAATTACACGAAGATGACAGATTTTTTGCACGCGTTCTATTTAGCGACGAAGCGTCATTCACCAACAGCGGTAACGGAAATCGGCATAATATGCACTATTGGGCAACGGAAAATCCACGATGGCTGCGACAAGTGGAACATCAGCGACCTTGGCGCGTTAATGTATGGTGCGGCATTATGAGAGGAAGGATATTTGGGCCCCATCTTATCGATGGCAATGTAAATGGTGCAATGTATGCTGATTTCATACGTAATGTTCTACCGGTGTTACTACAAGATGTTTCACTGCATGGATGTACTTCCAACATGATGGATGTCCGGCACATAGCTCGCGTGCGGTTGAAGCGGTATTCAATGGCATGTTTCATGACAGATGGACCGGTCGTCGAATCTCACCGGATCTCTTGTCCCCGGATGGACATGTGGGAAAAGTTGAAGGATATTTGCTATCGTGATCCACCGACAACGCCTGACAACATGCGACAGCGCATTGCAATGTGCATGTGCGAACATTACGGAATGCGAACTACTCGCTGTTGAGAGGAATGTCGTTACACGTACTGCCAAATGCATTGAGACTGACGGAGATAATTTTGAGCATTTATTGCATTAATGTGGTATTTACAGGTAATCACGCTGTAACAGTATACGTTCTCAGAAATGATAAGTTCACAAAGGTACATGTATCACATTGGAACAATCGAAATAAAATATTCAAACGTACCTACGTTCTGTATTATAATTTAAAAAACCTACCTGTTACCACCTGTTCGTCTAAAACTGCGAGCCATACGTTTGTTACTATTACAGCGCCATCTACACAAAGCGGAGAAAGTGGTCCATCTAAAATATTCATATTTCTTTACTTACTACACGAATATGTAATAAAAAATGGGGGTTCCTATTTTAAAAAACGCAGTTGATATCCGTTTGAGCTATGGCAGCGCCATCTAGCAGGCCAACCATAGCGCCATCTGGTTTCTCCCTTCAAGCTAGACAAGTTTGTAATTTTTTCGTTTGACGTTTATTTCGTGAGATATTTGGCGCGGTCACGATCAATGGAGCACCCTGTATATATCCTTCAGAAACGTCAGGGTGTCTCTTGTTTACTTCTTCTCCGACTGACGGTCATTCTTTCGCTGTAGCATGAGAACACGTTTACCTGGGGCATCGGTTCTGGTGTCATTAGGAAGGGCTTGCGGAGCACGCACTACTAGGACCCAAAGTGAGACAAAACTATTAGCTCGAATATTATATTGGAAATTACGAAATAATGAAAAATGTCGTCTCACGTAAGTCGTAAATACTGTCCAGTGAGGCGAGTGCTTAAACAATGCGCCACCTCGGTGGTTTTCTCTTTGATATCCGCCGACCCGCCATGAGAAATAAGTTTCCTAGAAGCAAGGCGTCAGAAACTGAGAAAGGAGAGCAGAGAGCAAGATTTGTAGGACGCTGGACTTTCTTAACGGTGTCCTACAGCTGCCTCGACACAAATTACTGTCTTTGATACGGATTGTTCGTGTTAATCAACTGCTTGAACTTTTTTGACATCTTTAGTACTTGCATGGCTGAGTTTCCCACTGGACACTGATCTTTTTTAGTGTAAGATCAGTGTCCAGTGGGAAACTCAGCCATGCAAGTACTAAAGATGTCAAAAAAGTTCAAGATAGTTGCAAAAGTAAAATGAAAAATGTTAGTATATTTCATCAAAATATTGGGGGATTGAACAATAAAATTGATGAGCTTCTGCTTTGTTTAGAAGATATAGAAACTGAGAATGTAATAGATGTACTATGCCTGTCTGAGCATCACATTGTCACTGATATGCAAAAGGTTAGCATCAATGGGTACAAATTAGCTGCACATGTAAGTAGAGATAATATGATGAGAGGAGGAGTTGCCATATATGTCAAAAGCTTCCACAGTGCAAAAAATTTAGAAACTAAAAATTTTTGTGTAGAGCAACATATGGAAGCATGTGCCACTGAACTTAAACTAAAGGATGGCACTTTCATAATTGTAACAGTGTATAGGTCCCCCTCAGGGAATTTCCAGCTATTTCTGGAAAACTTGGATGCTTTGTTGTGCTATCTGTCAGACAGGGGGAAGCAAATTATCATTTGTGGGGATTTCAATGTTGATTCCCTGAAAGAGTGTAATAGGAAGAATGACCTTTTAGTATTACTCAGTTCTTTCAATTTGAGCTCCGTCATTGATTTTCCTACTCGGATAACAAAGAACAGCAGTACATTGATAGATAACTTTTTTATAGACCAAGATAAGTTTAAGGACATAAATGCTTATCCTGTTGAGAATGGTCTTTCAGATCATAGTGCACAGCTTGTTACAGTACATGACTTAGCTCCATGCAGTATAATAAATCAGACTTTCAAAGCAGTGCGTTCAATTAACAATATAAATATTGCAAACTTTAGGGAAAGCCTACAGCAGCTAGACTGGGATGAAGTGTATAAGGAACCCGATGCAAACTTGAAATATAACTTATTTCACAATACATTTTTAAGGGTATTTGAAAATTGTTTTCCCAAGAAAATAGTTAAACATAATTCCAAGAAAACATATAAAAAACCTTGGCTAACTAAAGGAATAAGAATATCTTGCAACCGCAAAAGAGAACTGTATCTAACAGCAAGATGGAGTACTGACCCCGAAATTGTTCAATATTATAAAAACTATTGTGCGGTACTAAGAAAAGTTATTAAAAAGTCCAGAAGCATGTGTATCATGTCTGAGATCAGTAACTCTGATAATAAAATTAAAGCAATTTGGAATATTATTGAAAGGGAAACAGGGCAACCAAGAGCACAGGAAGACTTTAGTGCAATAAAATTGAATGACAAGTGCACTAACAAACAATCAGAAATTGAAAATATTTTGAATAATCATTTTTTAAATGTTGTGGAGAAAATAGGATCTAGATCTTCACTAGAAGAGGCAAGGCTATTAATAGAAGAGGCCATACCTGCACAGTTTGAAACAGCTGTAATTCCACCAACCCCCCCCCCCCCCCTGAAATCAGTAAAATAATAAACTCACTGAAAAGTAAAAGCTCTTACGGAATTGATGGCATTTCCAGCAAAGTACTTAAAGCTTGTTCCCCACAGATAAGTAGAATTCTCAGCCACGTATGTAATAGCTCTTTGGAGCAGGGTGTTTTCCCTGATAGACTGAAATATGCCATTGTAAAACCATTGCATAAAAAGGGGGATATGTCGGATGTCAACAACTACCGCCCAATCTCTCTTCTGACAGCTCTATCAAAAATTTTTGAGAAAGTAATGTATTCAAGAGTAGCCTCCCATATTTGTAAAAATAAAGTACTAACAAAATGTCAGTTTGGTTTTCAGAAAGGCTTTTCAACAGAAAATGCTATATATGCTTTCACTGATCAAATATTAAATGCTCTGAATAACCGGACATCACCCATTGGTATTTTTTGTGATCTCTCAAAGGCCTTTGATTGTGTAAATCATGGAATTCTCTTAGATAAGCTAAATCATTATGGTTTGAGTGGGGCAGTGCACAAATGGTTTAATTCATACTTAACTGGAAGAATGCAGAAAGTTGAAATAAGTGGTTCGTGTAATGTTAAAACAGCTGATTCCTCAAACTGGGGTGCTATCAAGCACGGGGTCCCACAGGGTTCGGTCTTAGGTCCTTTACTGTTCTTGATATACATTAATGACTTACCATTCCACATTGATGAAGATGCAAAGTTAGTTCTTTTTGCTGATGATACAAGTATAGTAATAACATCCAAAAACCAAGAACTAAGTGATGTAATTGTAAATGATGTTTTTCACAAAATTATTAAGTGGTTCTCAGCAAACGGACTCTCTTTAAATTTTGATAAAACACAGTATATACAGTTCCGTACAGTAAATGGCAAAACTCCAGTAATAAATATAGAATTTGAACAGAAGTCTGTAGCTAAGGTAGAATTTTCAAAATTTTTAGGTGTGTCCATTGATGAGAGGTTAAACTGGAAGCAACACATTGATGGTCTGCTGAAACGTCTGAGTTCAGCTACGTATGCTATTAGGGTTATTGCAAATTTTGGTGATAAGAATCTCAGTAAATTAGCTTACTATGCCTACTTTCATTCACTGCTTTCGTATGGCATCATATTCTGGGGTAATTCATCGTTGAGTAGAAAAGTATTCATTGCACAAAAACGTGTAATCAGAATAATTGCTGGAGCCCACCCACGGTCATCCTGCAGACATCTATTTAAGGATCTAGGGATCCTCACAGTAACCTCACAGTATATATATTCCCTTATGAAATTTGTTGATAATAATCCAACCCAATTCAAAAGTAATAGCAGTGTGCATACCTATAACACCAGGAGAAAGGATGATCTTCACTATGCAGGGTTAAATCTGACTTTGGCACAGAAAGGGGTAAATTATGCTGCCACAAAAGTCTTTGGGCACCTACCAAACAGCATCAAAAGCCTGACAGATAGCCAACTAACATTTAAAAATAAATTAAAAGAATTTCTAGATGACAACTCCTTCTACTCATTGGCTGAATTTTTAGATATAAAGTAAGTAAAAAAAAAAAAAACTTAATCATTAGTGTCATGCAATATTTTGTGTAATGTAATTTCTTGTACAGACATCTTTTATTAACCTGACACGTTCCACATCATTACGAAGTGTCGTATTCATGATCTATGGAACAAGTATTAATCTAATCTAATCTAATCTAATCTACAAATGAAGATTTAATATTGATTCCGGAATGTTGTGTAACATCAGTAAGCTTACTTTTATTTTACTTCGCCGTTAATTGAATCTCTTGCCTGTACTTTCCTATACAGGGAATTTGTTGGAAATTTCTCATTTTCAACAGTTTAAAGCCACAGAAAAATGACTTATCAAAATTAGAAGCTATTGACTTAGTTATTACATATAGAGAAATTAAGCTTATCGTCTTCCAATTTGGCGAAGAGTCAGTTTGAAAGGCAAAACAATTTCTGTTGTAATATTCATAATGACGACTGGAGAGTGATAAAGTTTATTCCTGTAAGGTAGTAGGGAAAAGGTCAGCAATATTAGTCACACATGCATTCAGTTCGAGAAATACCGGGTAAAGTCAGAACTTAATACAGGTAACAGCCTTGAAGACAGAAACCATATAGCTCGTATCTCTTTGAAAACGAGAAAAATCACAGTCATTTACTTCACCGAAGCCTATACTGTTCTATTTCAGAGATATATGTGAGGGAAAAGCAAACTTGTCACGCAGGAATGGAACTCAGAAAATAACATAACCTCACTTACAACAACCATTTTGTGATACTATAACCAGTTGCCTTTCGTAACTTTTTTGTGTGCGATGCTCAGTTCTCTTTGTTCTGTGAATAAGCTATGAGACAGTTGAAGAAAGAGACCACCGCGATTATGAAACTATTACCGGAGTGTCAAGTGCATCAGCGTCCATCGTGCAGCACTGGTACTCTTCTCTTGGCGCCGGCCGCGGTGGCCTCGCGGTTCTAGGCGCGTAGTCCGGAACCGTGCGACTGCTACGGTCGTAGGTTCGAATCCTGCCTCGGGCATGGATGTGTGTGATGTCCTTAGGTTAGTTAGGTTTAAGTAGTTCTAAGTTCTAGGGGACTAATGACCACATCAGTTGAGTCCCATAGTGCTCAGAGAGGGGAGTCTTCTCTTGGCTTCACAACTACCACCACTAGCTAAGGCTTCGGCATCGTTTGTGCAGCAAGGAACACTAAGAAAGGAAGAATGAGGAAAGCCATAAAACCTTCACGTCACGGAGAGCGTTTACACAAGCGTCTTCTTCAATAACAGGCTCCGGCGACGGTTGTGAAACAGACTTTCCTCGTTAATGTCTATCAGCCAGCGTGACCTTGGGATCGTCACGTCGCTTTGTTTCAATTTCCGTTCACTCATTCTAGAAACAAAAAGCATTGTGAGAGAGCAGGGGTGTGGATTGAGGTAAAATCTCGAATACAGCCGCAACTGTTGTCCGACTGTTCAGCAGTGTAGGCAGATGTGCAACTATAACAATATGCCCCTGCAACAATCGCCGATAAAGATCCTGTGGTCAGAATAAAATCAGTCCAGGAAATGGTAATAGCTGTGACATGAAGTAAGTTACCCTGGCTAGTGAACAGGGTAACTGCTGTTCACTGAACAGGGCCACCGATGACATCAGGCAGGGCTATACCCAGTTTATCGGTGTGTGAGACAGCTGCTCCAGTGTGCGAGTATCCGCCGTGTACACCCGACACTTGAACCTGGCCCGCAGGAAGAGACAATAGGTGAAGGCGTGTGGTGTTGCTCCATCTCACTTAAAATGTTCATACAGTCGTCAGTTTATCCACAAACAGATTAAACAGATTCCTGGACATAGAAAACTCGAGAGTTTCTAGCAAACATATCACAGGTCATTCTCAACGGAGAGAAATCTTCAGACGTAAAAGTAACGTCGGGCGTAACCCAAGGGAGTGTTATTGGGCCTTTACTTTTCACAAAATATAAAGATGACCTAGTGGATAACGTCGGAAGTTCCATGTTGCTTTTCGCGGATGATGCTGTTGTGTACAGAAAAGCCACAGAGCTAGGAAATTGTAGCGAAAAGCAGGAAGACCAGCAGACGATCGACGTTTGGTGCAGAAATTGGCAACTGATCTTCAACACAAACAAAAGTAACGTATTGTAAGTACATAGACAGGAAGTTCCATTATTGTACAACTGCATGATTGTAGAAAGATCACTGGAAGTACTCGCATCCATTAAATATCTAAGAGTACAGGTATGGAGGGATTTAAAGTAGAACAGTCACATAAAGTTAATCGCACGTAAGGGAGATGCCACACTAAGATTCATCGGAAGGAACCGCAATAAATGTAGACCACCAACAAACGGCGTTCGTTCGACCAACAGTCGAATACTGCTCGTCAGCCTTGGATTGATACTAGATAGAATTAATAGGGAAGATAGAAAAGATCGAGAGAAGACGAACGGGTTTCGTTGTAGGTTGATTTAATCGCTACGAAAACGTCGCGAAAATGCTCAGCCAATTCCCGTAGCAAATGCTGCAATAGAGGCGTTCTGAATCGTGGTATGGTTTACTGTTGAAGTTCCGATAGTGTAAGCTCCTAGGAGAGTCAACCATGTTGTCTCCTTCTACGTATTTTTAATAAAAGACCGTGAAAGTAAAATAAGGTAGATTCGAGTTCACATAGAGGCTTACCTACGATCTTTTATCACAAATCATTAGCGACTGTAACAAAAAAATGTCCAAATGACAGTGGTCCACTAAATACCTTCCGTCAGGTGACTTATGGAGTGTGGATGTAGCTGTATGTAGATGCAGAAAGTTTCATTTTGATCTTCAGAATACATATAAAGGCCTACAGAGGACGCTAAAAGCGGGCAGTAGCGACCGAGCGAGGTGGCTCAGTGGTTAGCACACTGGACCCGCATTCGGGAGGACGACGGTTAAATCCCGCGTCCGGCCATCCTGATTTAGGTTTTCTGTGATTTCCCTAAATCGCTTCAGTCAAATGCCGGGATGGTTCCTTTGAAAGGGCACGGCCGGCTTCCATCCTCATCCTGCCCTAATCCGATGGGACTGATGACCTCGTTTTTTGGCCTCTTCCCCCGAATCAACCAACCACGTGCAGTAGCATTGCGCCTCAAGATGTACAGGGTGTCCCAGAAATGTTGTGTCAAACTTCCAAGGGTTGTAGAGGATATCTTTAACAACAAGCCGGAAACGTCATCCAACGACGCTACTGACCGTCGAAGTTACAGGCGCCGACGCCTGCCATTAGGCAACACCTTCTGCAGCAATTGTGACTTTTGAACGCTGAAGGACTGTAGGAGGAACTACTCGCGATGTTGTCTGTTACTTAGTGATGGCGACTGACTGCCACAATCGCCTATGAAGAAAATGGAGGTAGCTGCTTCGTAGAAAGACCTTGTGTCCTGTGAATGGATTGGCCTGTTTCCTTGGTGGATGACAGTTTCGGACACGGGCGTCCACGTGCAGATTATTTAATTCTGTATACCGAAAACCATTGGAGATGTAAAGGGTTCCGGGAGAAAAATAAACAGTAGATGGAAGCTCGCGTCGACAATCGTCACCCACCGAACCAGCAGGACATCGCATTCGTAGGAGACAAACCATTTCTACGCAGCAGGATCCTCCATCTTGTCCACTGGCGATCGTGGCTATCAGTCGTGGTCACTGAATAACAAACATCAGGCCGGCCGGAGTGGCCGTGCGGTTCTAGGCGCTGCAGTCTGGAACCGAGCGACCGCTGCGGTCTCAGGTTCGAATCCTGCCTCGGGCATGATGTGTGTGATGTCCTTAGGTTAGTTAGGTTTAATTAGTTCTAAGTTCTAGGCGACTGATGAGCAAAGAAGTTAAGTCGCTTAGTGCTCAGAGCCGTTTGAACAGACATCAGTGCGAGACTTTCCTACTACGATCTGTCAGCGTACAAAGTGACTTGTGCCGGCTGAGGGTGGTATGGTTGCGCCTATAACTTAGACACACTGTAGCGTCGTTAGATGACGTTTCCGGACACGGGTTCCTACCCTCGATTTGTTCGCAAGAAACCCCCTACAAACCGTCGAAGTTTGTCGCAACATTTCTGGAACACCCTGTAGATACTAGCGGTTCCTCGAGTTTGGGCGTTTACAGACGCGTCGTTCATAGATTAGAAGCATTGGCCAAACTTTGGCTCGTCAGTGTCACATGTAGCTTAGCGGACTTTTAACACCACGCGGAAGAATAAGTCCTCCACAAAAGACACCGCTTTCGCTGTCGCAGCGCGTCTGAGCAATCTCACCAGGAAGACATCTGTAGTGGAATATGTGACAAGCGTCTGCCTGTTCGTCGAGTGAGCGCGGGCTACGTGTTACTAACGTCCGACAAAATTGACACAGAGTTTTTGCAGGGAAGTCTAGAACTCGTCAGTAGGTTACCCTCTCGGAAGTAAGTGGCGGTGTGGTAGTCGGTCACAATCATTCGCGGTATGCCTTGCCGTCACGGCCCGTGAGTCACGGCTGTGAGCCGCCACGGCGTTCCGGAACTGGCCCCACCAGCTGGGAGCGGCGCAAAAAGGGAAACGGCCTGCCGGCCACTCACGGCTGCTCACTGCCTGAGCAAACGCAGACCTCACGTCAGTGCCAGACTGTCCACTCGCCGTCCTCGACCATCTTCTCGTTCTGCGCCACCCACTCACTGTGATCTTGCTTTCGTTTCTAGATTTATGACAGGAACTTTCATAGTCTGCTGTAGCCTAGTCCATCTTGAGTGACATACAACAGTTCTGGCAACACGAGCGTGGTTACTCATAACTAGCTTTTGGGCTTCAGAAGATGACTGAGCGCAAATTACAGAATGTATAGAAAATAGACACGTATCAGTGGACACAGCACCTCTCCAAGTTTTCAACTCACGTTAGAGATATTTTATATGGTCAGCATTTATGACGCGGTGTACGTCGACGTGTGTGTAAAATTATCACATTCGCTGATGCCAATTGCCCGGAAGGACGTGACAACAAGCCGCTTCGAAAATTTGTTCACTCGCTTGCCTACCTACAGGCTCAAAGAACTTTGACGCAGCATTGTGGAACAGATGAGTCATGTACGAGGATTATTCCGAAAGTAAGACCAGATAGGTCGCGGAGTGGAAACGACGTTGAAAATCCGACGAAGCCTTGCGTATATGTGTTGGGCAGTGTCTCTACTTCACGTTGCTCTTTTCGATCTGAGCAAATAATGAACACGTAAAGATGCGTAGAATAATAGTGTCTCCCACAACGTATGGGTGCCCGCTCCGAGGATTCGCCTGGTTTCATGCAACCCCACATAGCTCACCTGTCATGCATTTTTTTCTTCAGTTCTGGTCTTGGCCGCACAAAAAACGGTTCAAATGGTTCTCAGCACTATGGGACTTAACATCTGAGGTCATCAGGTCACAGTCCCCTAAGTAACTTAAGGACAACACACACATCCATTCCCGAGGCAGGATTCGAACCTGCGACCGTAGCGGTCGCATGGCTCCAGTTTTGAAGCGCCTAGAACCGCTCGGCCACCCGGCCGCACACTGCAGAGGCAACGAGAAAGCCCCTGCCGCATTTTCGATGAAAAAGTGTTTGTTCATCCACCGTACATCCCCGATTTTGCTCCCTCTGAAATTCATCTCTGCTCACATGAACTGACAGCTTTGAGGACAACAATCTAGTACAGACACGAACTGCAGATCAGAGTAGAGAAGTGGTGGAGAGCACAAGCGGCTGCATTCCATGACGACAGTGTTAGAAAGTTGGTACAACGCAACGATAAATGCCTAAGTCGGAGTGGCGACTATGTAGAGAAGTACCTGGAAGATGTAGTAAACTGTTGCAAATAAAACATTTTTGATTTTCACTGTAGTTTCTCAGACCTTACTTTCCGAGTAGCTCTCGTGTATGTTCTGACACACCTGGTCTCTTACGCAAATACGCCACTTCGCTATTTGCAATCTATACTTGGAGAAATGCTCTATCACTCATATGTGTCAGTTGCATATATGTCTTGCCGTTTTCGCACAGTTGTATTCTGAAGACCCAGCGGTAGTTCGAATGACGCTGTATGTGGATGCGCTCCTCTATAACGTAAAATATTCTGACCGGACTTCGAGCACATATACTAGTACAGACCACTGATCGCTCTACCTGTTACAAATAAATGTCATCCTACACGGGTACCTGCGAAGATATCTTCCGTGGTCTGATTGTTTACTTTTCACGGCGACACCATATATCAGATGATTCTAGTACCTGTTTGAAATTCTCACCTTTTCGTTTTTTTGTGTATTTATTTATTTATTGTTTAATTTGCCTCATTAGATTTATGTCTCAAGCTTTCGACCCTTTCCTCCGTCTTAATAGTCACGAACACACTCTCATAACTGACAAGAGTGCTGGTCGGAAACGAAATCTCCTCTGCTCTCACGAATAGATCTATCAGTTTTCAAAGGGGCTTTGAACGACGACAGAAAATTTCTGCTAGGCTCGCGGGAGCCATTGTTCTAGTTAGCTCTGACAACCTGTCGTACGTTGCAAACATAGAATCCCAGTGACTGAAGGAGTTCGAGTCTGCAGTGCTCTCAGCAGTAGCGAAACACACTTCCTAATTTGAGACAGAACAGCAAGGTTGTGAGTTAGTAATCGTTCATCGTTTGCGCGCCTCCATAGCTGACCCCACTAATGCACACTTAAGAAGAAGGAAATCCAGAGTGGGTATTAGACAGTAACTTTCATTCCCTTTTTTTTTTTTTTTTTTACCCATGAAGAAGCCGATTCGAACCGTTGTTTAGGGAAAAGAATTTAGAAATAGGAAGGGAGATGGGGGCATACAGCTCTTATCAAGACTTTGAACCATTGTCGTGGGTTCATTCCGAGAACTCTAGGCGTGTCTTACTAAGTGACGGCATGTTACACTGTTGAAATTGACACGCCCTTCGAATCGAAGCTGGAAGCTCCGCACGTACCGAGTTTCACCACTTGCCTTCTTTTGGTTTTTCTTTATCATAGCTAGTAACACAAGCACTATAGTATTTAGTAAAATCATTCAGCATCGCAACCCATCCAACAATGACGCCCCGTATTTCAGCACTCCAGTAAAGGAAGCTTATGGCAGGTTTCGTAGACGACAAATGACCAGCTTTAGGTTACCACTTCGTGTTTCGACCATTGTTCTTGACCGACAACCTCGCTAACAAAAGTAGCACCGCATCTAAAGTTCATGTGTTGTAGCTCTCCACATAAAGCACGCACGAGTTCTGAGATTACGCGGGGGACCAAGACACTGGACTTGTACTCTAAATTTGGTGTCATTAAATCAACTGGTTTGTTCATAAAATAACTTTTTCTGCTACCAGCCACGAATTTCTTTTTGTTCATATTTTGCACGAACGTTTCGGGAAATGGTTCCCATTTTCAAGTAGATTTTTTGTGTGCTGTGTCATATGTTCGTGATGTTTTCGATGGGGAACAGCACAAGAAAAATGCACTTGAAAATGAGGATCTGTTCCCGAAACACATCGAGCAAATTTCAAGCAAAAGAAAAATCGTGACTACTATCAGGAAAAGGTATTTTATGAATAAACACACTGTATTCACAGTCGCAAGATTTCACCAGGCGTTACCAATGGATAAAATAAAAAAGTCCTTAAATCGAAAAACGGAGCTACTGCGAAGGCCAATTCCCTTCTCCATCCGTGTCCAATCCAACCTTCAGCTCCGTCTCCAATCACCCCGTTGGCGACGGGACGTTAAATCCCGATCTAGTCACGGCATTACAGAAGCAGTGCAGGAGCTTTCCCGCTTAAATAAGACAGCCGCCATGTTACGGGTGAAAGAATTAGCGGAATAAAAGGATATGAAAAAAGTAGATATTCTGGACAAGAAAGCTGTATACACTGGTTCACTCAAATATGATAAAGTTCTTCTTCAAATCTTAATGATTGTAATCATGGCCCGATAGAATGAAAACCTCCAACAATCTTGCGAAATTAAAAGGAGGCACTATGCCGCAGTGGTACCTAACCTCCCATTACGTCCTTGGTACCAAAATTGCAGATACACCAGAAAGTTTACAGTGACAATGGCATGAAGTTGAATTAATCACGGGAGATTCCGGCAACATCTCTACCTTTTCAACATGATCACATCTTCTTCGCGTGAATGCGGCAGTGGGAAAGATGTCAATGGCATTTTCGTCGGCTGCCACAGTAAGTATCAAGAAACTACGAAACTAATACAGCATCTGGTGATCTCTGGAAATGCTTTTAGTGTATAACCTCATATAAGATTTTATAACAGAGGGTTAAACAATAATATAGGAAGAAGAAATTTTTTGTATTATGACATAAATATGTTATGAATATTTCTCCCTGTGTAGGTCCACATTCTCCAACAATTTTTTGAAAGAAAACGTTGTTCATTTTATTTAGGCTGTGGAATAGTATTCTTTATTCGTTGAGCGAGTGGCCACTTTCGACTCAAATTGTCAGCCACTTTCAAGCTCTTATACCCAATCATTACACAGTATTGTGTAATACGAGGCTAATTTTAATATGGGGCTAATTTCAGCCTCAGTATGTATGTGAAAGTCTCATGATTTACAGATGAGGTGACGTTTTCGATTTCAGATTGCAATACAGATGTGTTAGTCATGTACGGATGAAAATATGAAATGGTTTTTTTCAACTGCTTCCCACAACACTTATGTATGAGTGCTTGAAAGTGATTTACCATTGTAGTCGAAATTGGCCAATCGCTTACAACAAATAAACGATATACTGTATCTGTGCAGCGTACTACAATGTTTTCTCTCATAAATGTGTTAATTCGTTAAGGTCATTAACTTAAAGATCAGTTTAAATGGATGTAACAGGTAATTGTTCTTTAGGGTGTGAGTCTGGCTGTATGGATGAAGCCCAAATGCTATTAAAATATGTAAAAAAATCTAGCTCCCTTGCTTGCCAGTCGACAACAAATTGGGTTCGCGCATAAGTTCGTAGCGTTTTTCCGTAAGCCTAGTAAACACGACAGATACACGTAACAGAGAATTTGCTCATCAACACTATATTCTCCTTCACTATTTACAATAGTCAGCCAACGTTGGGGTAACTTTTCGATTACACGACTGTAGAAATAGCGCAGCTGTGAGGCGAAGAAGTCGTCGGGCCATGTTCGGAGCGCCTTTCCGTTTGGAACGCAAGTTGCTTGAAGGTTGCTCGATAAAGTATGAGAAAGGTGAAAATTTGAGGGCGCAAGATTAGGCGAATAAGGTGGGTGCGGGATGAGTTCCCAACCAAACTCCTGTACAGTGTTTTTTGTCTGTCTGGCAGAATGCGGGTGTGCGCTATCGTGGAGTAGCATCACTTCACGCAATCTTCCTAGTCGTTGTTCTTGGACTGCGTCTGCAAGACGTCTCAGTTGTTGAGAATAAATCTCAACAGTGATGGTCACATCTCGGGGAAGCAATTCGCAGTACTCCACACCGTCGCTCTTCCACCAGAAGCATAACATTATGTTTTGTGGATGTATGCGGATCTATGTAGCGGGCTTCATTTGGGCTCAACCATTCCTTTCTTCTCCTAATATAAGGATAAAGACATCATTTCTCGTAACCAGGAACGATACAAAATAGGGACGCTCGTTGTTGTTTAGGAGCCAATTGATGACGTGCAAGCAGAGATGCATATGTGATTGGCCGTTGATTTTTGTGACTTTGGCTTAGAGCGCGCGGTAGCCTTACGCCCGATTTTTGAATCTTCACAATTGCATGCAAATGTCGCACAATGGTGGAATGATCACAGCTGATCAAATTTGCCAGTTCTCTAGTACGTGGGTCATCGTGGATTAATGCATTTAAATGATTTACTTCATCAAACCACAAAGCTCTCTCCGACAGTGGAGAGTCACTAATGGCAAAATGATCCTCTTTAAAGTGAGAAAACCATTTTCTTGCCGTGCTCTATCCAGTGCCATTATCCTAATAGAAAGCGCAAATATGTCCGGCTGCTTACGTTGGTGTCAACCCTCTGTTGAACTCAAACAGAAGAACATGTCGGAAATGTTCGAATTTCTCCACTTGGCACTCCATTTTAAAGCATCCACAGCTCCATTCACTATCGCTAAATGCCAAAAGACAATATGTAAACTCAAACAGCTACAGTGAACTACAGATAAAAAATGCCGTGATAGTAACCGGAATATCAACATCAAAACAAAAACGCTACGATGTTATACATCAGTCTAACAGTACTACCGTTCTCTAGCATACATGAGACTCGGCTTCAACGTTTAACAACCGCAACAAGAAAAGGCGAAACGCGTATGGGAGAAATAAACTAAATAGCAGCAGCAAAAGGCAGTTTAATTTACAAAACAAGTATTTAACAACCGTATACAGCGGAGGTTGCCTCATTCTTCCACATCACTCAGAACGGTCGAGTAGTTTTACCTCTGACACAATAGAGTTTCCACAACGCTGAAAATCATTCCCGACGACCTGGCGTTACTTGAATGGTGGCAAAGGAGTACCACGAGGCTGGGGGACGGCTTCCTGTCACCGTTTTTCTCGCTACTCCATTGTGTGTGGGCCTGGAATGGCGAGCAGGAGGGGACAGAGAGAGAGAGAGCAGCAAAAAGACGGAGTGCGGCACGCAGTCCAGCGCAGAGCGGGCCGCGGCGCGGCCTCAAAAGGCGCCCCAAGGCCGGCTAACGGAGAAGCCTCGCCGCCTGCCGGTAGGTATGTGGCTGGCTGCGGAGGCGAGGCGGACCGCCGCGCCGGCACACTCACATATGCCGCCCTGTCGCAGGCTCTGCCCGGCCGGCTGGTGCTCTGTTTATGACGTGTCCTGCTGTCCGAACTTACCCCTAAACGCTTGAGAATATCTCAGACTCGCTCCGTCCTCCCCCCCCCCCCCCCCCCCCTATACACTGCCTGCCCAAAAGTATCCGGACACTCTTATGTGATGCGAATTGGCTACTAGATGTCACTAGAGGTGGACCCGCCAGTGTCAAAGGTGGGGGGGGGGGAGATTGTGTTGTCAGTAGAGAAGCTGCGACAGTTAGATGGGTCGTTCAGGAGAGCTGGGTGACCTCCGTCGTAGACTATATCATTGTTTGTCACCTAGGTAACAAATCCATCAGCGCCAGGGGTCAGCCATATGTGCATCTCTGCTTCTACGTCATCAATTGGCTCGTGAACAACAACGACCATTCCTGTCCTGTGTCGTTCCTGGTTACGAGAAATGATGACTTTATCCTTACATTAGGAGAGGAAAGGAATGGTTGAACCCAAACAAAGCAGCAACTCCCCCTACAAAGATACGCATACGTCCACAAAACATAATGTTATGCTTCTGGTGGAACAGTGACGGCGTGGAGTACTGCGAATTGCTTCCCCGAGGTGTAAGCATCACTGTTGACATTTGTTCTCAACAACTGAGACGTCTTGCAGATGTAGTCCAAGAACAACGACCAGGAAGGTTGCGTGAAGTGACGCTACTCCACGATAGCGCACACCCGCATTCTGCCAGACAGACAAAAAACTCTGTACAGGAGTTTGGTTGGGAAATCATCCCGCACCTGTCGAAGCTGCCCAAGTCTATGTTCATAAAGTGATTGTCAGGTGGAAAAGCGAAACAACTACCGCAGCTGAATCAAGACTAGACATACAACCTGTAGTAAAGGTCAGGGATCGTCGGGCATTGCAGAGGGTGTTTGTGTTTGTGCCAAAAACGCCTGAAATCGACAGAATGAATGACTCGTGAGTTTCAAATTGCTACCAGCAGTCGAGCTAGCGCAATGGCCCTGCGTAAGGACATAAAAATGGGGTACTAGGTCGAGCAGATCGTCATATGCCACGCATTTCTGTAGTCAATACTGAGCGATGCTTGAGATGGTGGAAAGAGCGACGCCAACGAACAGTGGACGAGTGGAAACAATTTATTCTGAATGATGAATTACGCTATACTCTGTGACAATCCGATGGAATGATTTGCCGGCCGGGGTGGCCGTTCGGTTCTAGGCGCTACAGTCTGGAACTGCGTGGCCGCTGCGGTCGCAGGTTCGAATCCTGCCTTGGGCATGGGTGTGTATGATGTCCTTAGGTTAGTTAGGTTTAAGTAGTTCTAAGTTCTAGGGGACTGAAGACCTCAGAAGTTAAGTCCCATAGTGCTCAGAGCCATTTTAACCATTTTGCAATGGTTTGGATTTCGTGAACGCCTGAGAGCGTTACCTGTCATCAGCTGTAGTACCAAAAGTGAAATACGGAGAAGCCAATAGTGAAGTGCGGAGCAATTGGTTGCGGTGTGGTCCCCTTAGTGCGTTTAAGGAAACGGTAAATGCGTGACAGGAAACATTTGACAGCATGGTGTACCGCGTACAGTAAAGCGACAGTTCGGAGATTATGTATCAGCATGACAATGCATCCTGGCACAAGAGGGCATCTGTGAGGCGATGGTACGCGCTCAGTAACATTCCTGAGCTGGGCTAGTCGACCCAGACTCCCGACATGAACACAGCGGGAAAACCTTTGGTATGTGTGGGGGAGGTGGATAGAGAGAGGAGGGAAGAGGTGGACAGAGAGAGGAGGCAAGAGGCGATGGACAGACAGAGGGGAAGGAGGAGATGGACAAAGACAAGAGGAGATGGACTAATAGAAGACTGGAATAAATAAATACATGAACGACGCCGGGTTTCTCATCTAGTAGCGCTATAGACCTTCTACAGTCAGGATTTTGAGCCGTCACATTGTATGCGGGTGTGTGGTAAGGATGTCTGCGATTATGTCTGTGATGTCATATGATACCTGCCAGCGCGCAGACGTCCGTGCTTGTCAGCGGGAACAGGCGGAAGACAAGAGGCGGCGGGGGAGGGTGGCAGTGCTGAACTGTGGAGGCCCCACGCCTCATAATGCGCCACTGTAGGACAAAGCTTTCCCTGGAGCGCTTGCGTAAGGTTGGCCCGTCCCCTTCCCCGGACCTGCGGCTTCCGTTGCACAAGGGGGCCGTTTAGCGGACGCGCCGCCCGTGGGACCCTCCCACGCGCCGCTGATTCGCGGAGGCGCGTCGGCGTTCCGTCATCCTATCCGCTCCGTCGTTGTCAGCATCTCGGGTCGAATAACTACACAGTCCGATATACCTGACGTCTCGCAAGGGATTGGGGGGGGGGGGGGGGGGGCGAACCATGACTGTCACCGATTTGCAAGTTTCCGATGTAGGAATAGGATGCCAGGGTGGGGGGGAGTGGCGTGTGTGCACTTAACAGAGACCCAGCTAGAGCTGAGGTCACTACTCTCTCGTTTTTTAGAAACGAAGATCGATATCATAGTACATGGTATGTGTGTTGCATGCCTGGCCATGTGTAAAAGCCAATCGTAATGACGTTAACTGTGTTAGTTTGGAATTCCATTTGAACGAGCTCGTCGAAATTGACGCAGCGTAGTTTCCGTCATTTCCTTATTAATCTGAATCAAATACATGTGCGTTTCCTGTGGCATATCGTAACCGGGGTCGACATAAGCACACAAGAAATTAGCCTTCCCTCTCCCCCCAACCCCAGGAGACAGCACGCTGTAACACCGCCACTAGCCTTAATTAATGGCGTCATTTCGGCGAGGAAGTGAGTCCACAGGTTTCTTGAGGTATGCCGTATCCAGCTAAGCCACTTATGGAGGCTCAGATACTGTAGAGCTACCAAATAATGAGGATGTTCATTGCAACTTTTCACCTTGTTTTTCAAAGAACTCCAGACACTGTCTATGCGATTAAGATCGGAAGAGTTAGCGGGCAAATCTAGGTGCTATGGGCTATTGGATTGTTCGATAAATCAGAAACGTATGCGTCCTGCCCTATGACCACGGCTATTACACTGTCTAGTCACAATAATGTGACCACCCCTCAGAAGTGTTCAAAAAATGGTTCAAATGGCTCTGAGCACTATGGGACTTAACTTCTAAGGTCATCAGTCCCCTAGAACTCAGATCTACTTAAACCTAACTAACATAAGGACATCATACACATCCATGCCCGAGGCAGGATTCGAACCTGAGAGCGGAGCGGTCGCGTGGTTCCAGACTGTAGCGCCTAGAACCGCTCGGCCACCACGGCCGTCTCTCAAAAGTGTGAATAACTTATCTTTTTCACCGAGGATCGCTGTAGGATGTGCAGGACGAGAGTCACTGCGGGTTTGGAAGGTACTGATAGGAATGAGGAGGTCTGCGAATTGCAATGCCGTGGCCAGCTGTGCTATTTTACTCGGTTGAGGATCGATGGCGCGAACAGCCGTATCGACGTGGTCACACAGATTCTTGACTGGGTTTAAATCTGTGGAGTTTGCCCACCAGGAGAATACGCTAAATTCATCCTGGTGTTCTTAGAACCATGAATATATACCACGAACTGTGTCACACGTTGCATTCTCGTGCCGGTAGATGCCACAACACCGCGGAGAAACACACTGCATGTAGGGGTGGACACGGTCGCCAAGATAGATGTATACTTGTGTAGATCAACTGTGCCTTCCAGAATCACGATTCAGCCACAGAATCCCATAACGCTCCCTGCTCCACCCAGAACCCTTCCGACGACTGTTGAATGGTGTTTGCCACCTGTCCGATGGAGCATAAAACGTGATCCATCTGAAAAGGCCACCTGTCGCCACTCAGTGGACGTCCAGTTGTGGTGCTGGGGGGCATGACCCAGGCTCCTGCTGCGGAGGCCCATTCGCAGTAACGTTCTTTCAATCGTCATTGAGAAGACACTGTTGGTAGCCCCTTGGTTTATATGAGTGGTCAGATGCTTGACAGTTGCACGTGTGTGATGTCCTTATGTTAGTTAGGTTTAAGTAGTTCTAAGTTCTAGGGGACTTATGACCTAAGATGTTGAGTCCCATAGTGCTCAGAGCCATTTGAAGAATCTGAAGAAGCATCTCCACAGCCGTCGGCCACTCCTGCCATCTATGTCCCGTAATGCACCACAGTTGCCTCGGCGTTTGTTCTGGATATCGCCATTTTGCCATCCAAGGTATAGTTTAACCACAGCAGCTCGCGAATGGTTCACAAACTTAGCAGTTTCCGAAATACTTCCATTCTTCACACGAAAGCCAGTGATCATGCTGATTTGGACGTCAAATAAATCGCTCCGTTTCCGCATTGTTTTTGCAAATCCCCCTCCACTGTTAGCGCTGCACCTGCAGTGTGTGAGTGGTTGTTACACATTCGCGTCGAACATAAGCAAGTTACTGTCGCTGGACCGAATAAACACTGACAAATATTTTACAGTACTGGCCATTAAAATTGCTACACCACGAAGATGACGTCCTACAGACGCGAAATTTAACCGACAGGAACAAGTTGCTGTGATATCCAAATGATTAGCTTTTCAGAGTATTAACACAAGGTTGGCGCCCCTGGCCACACCTACAACGTGCTGACATGACGAAATTTTCTAACCGATTTCTCATACACAAACAGCAGTTGGCCGGGATAGTCTGGTGAAACATTGTTGTGATGCCTCGTGTAAGGAGGAGAAATGCGTACCATCACGTTTCCGACTTTGATAAAGGTCGGATTGTAGCCTATGGCGATTGCGGTTTATCGTATCGCGACATTGCTGCTCGCGTTGTCGAGATCCAATGACTGTTAGCAGAATATGGAATCGGTGGCTTCAGGAGGGTAATACGGAACGCCGTGCTGGATCCCAAAGGCCTCGTATCACTAGCAGTCGAGATGACAGGCATCTTATCCGCATTGCTGTAACGGATCGTGCAGCCACGTCTCGATCCCTGAGTCCGCAGATGGGGACGTTGGAAGACAACTACCATCTGTACGAACAGTTCGACGACGTTTACAGCAGCATGGACTATCAGCTCGGAGACCATGGCTGCGGTTACCCTTGACGCTGCATCACAGACAGGAGCGCCTGCGATGGTGTACTCAACGACGAACCTGTGTGCACGAATGGCAAAAACTTTTTTTTTTTTTTCGGGAGAATCCAGGTTCTGTTTACAGAGTCATCATGGTCGCATCAGTGTTTGGCGACATGGCGGTGAATGCACATTGGAATCGTGTATTCGTCATCGCCATACTGGCGTATGACCTGGCGTGATGGTATGGGGTGCCATTGGTTACACGTCTCGATCACCTCTTGTTCACATTGACGGCACTTTGATCAGTGGGCGTTCCATTTCACATGTGTTACGACCCGTGGCTCTACTCTTAATTCGACCCCTGCGAAACCCTACATTTCAGCAGGATAATGCACGACCGCATGTTGCAGGTCCTTTATGGGCCTTTCTGGATACAGAAAATGTTCGACTGCTGCCCTGGCTAGCACATTCTCCAGATCTCTCACCAATTGAAAACGTCTGGTCAATGGTGGCCGAGCAACTGGCTCGTCACAATACGGCAGTCACTATTCATGATGAACTGTGGTATCGTGTTGAAGCTGCATGGGCAGCTGTACCTGTACACGCCATCCAAGCTATGTTTGACTCAATACACAGGCTATTAAGGCCGTTATTACGGCCAGAGGTGGTTGTTCTGGGTACTGATTTCTCAGGATCTATGGACCCAAATTGCGTGAAAATGTAATCACATGTCAGTTGTAGAATAATATATTTGTCCAATGAATACCCGTTTATCATACGCATTTCTTCTTGGTGCAGCAATTTTAATGGCCAATAGTGTACTTGGACGAAAAAATCTTTTTGCGTATGTCGTGGTCACACTCCACGTACGAAACCATAGAAGTTTCCTCTATTTAGAGTTAAAACTAAGTTCGTTGCTAATGAAATTATTTTCTGATGAGATGATACAGCACGGAACACGGTTGTGTAGCAACTAATAACTGGCTGCACTCTCAGGGAGGAGTACCAGTGCAGGGTGTGCAGTAAATCTGGCGCCGGTCGCGAGGTGCCCGCAACACTTCTCAGCTGCCTAGTCGTGCAGCCGTGGGTATCACTTTCCCCCGGAGTGGGCAACCACGGACAAAACACGGGCCTCGCGTTGCATAACGTCATCTCTTTTCCCAGGAAGCTCCCACACATGAGGCTCTGTTTCCGAAACACTTCTCCTGTGGAACTCTTCCGTCAAGCTCCGTGAGAAAACGTGAATCACAAGAAACGTGTTTTCGTCAAGTTGATGTAGCAACGGCACAATTTATTTTGTGGGAGGTCAAAATTAGAGAAACAAGTGCCTTAGAAACTATCGAGCAATTATTTGAGACTTCTCTAATAATCGCCGCAGCTTAACAGCAGCATTTTCAGTTTAGGATACATGTTTCCCACGCACGTGGGTAACTGACTGAAGCAGCAGTGTGTTACTGAGTTGCATTGCGTGAAGCGAACAAATGAAGTAAAGTAGTTGTCAACCCAGAAGTTGAATGATATAATCTCGATAAATATTTGCCATCTTTATTTATGCGCGGTAGTGTCGAATTCATTCTCAACGGAACAACATCTAGGTCCGTTAAAGAAAGTTACAGCACACGCAAGCAAATTGCAAGCCTGGAAGGACTACAGTGCATTGTGGAAGTATTTGATATACTGTATGGCCAGGTCGTCCATGTCCCTTACACTTTTTCATTCTTTCTGACGTCCGTACGTAAAGTGATGCATCTGAAGCAGAACACGACACAATCCAGCAACAACCGCTAAAAAAAAACTTCGCTTGACCAGGCTGTACATGGACATATTGAAAGGGAAACGTTATCGATACCTTTACAGCGATCGACACAGCGGTTCACTTCCGGGCTGTGAAGCCGTGAATATCACTGATTTTCTAGAACGTTCTGGACGGTTGCTCTTAGCGGCATGGGAGCCTTTGTTGGGTGCCGTCGACAAAGTGTTGGGGGCGTGGTACCGGTTTCTGACAACATGAAGAAGAATCAGTGACAGGGGATCTTCTCGAGAACACACGTATCGTCTGCACGAGCCGCGACATTAATTTTCTGTGCTAAGTGGTTTCAATTAACTATTTAGTCGAGGACTCGAAGTGATGTGTACTAATTTTTTTTATGTGGGGGGTTACTTCTTGAAGGTTTATTTGTTACTTAAACAACTTGTGAAAGTTAACATGTCAAACATTATAAAAATTTATCTAAGAGGTTAATTGTAGCGAGGACTATTGTTTGAACTGTATGAGGGTGAAATAATGCTATTTACTCGCGTCATTTCGTGTACTGCAGTAAACGAAAGTAAAGTTGCCACTTTACTGACAATTGCTCGCCACAATTCCCTGCTGCAGGAAGTAGAGAATTGGGTGAATGATAGGTACCCGGTAAGAATAATTTCCCACCTGTGGTTCCAGTCTAACCATATTTCATGCGTCCGATTGCCGCATTTTATCTTTCATTTAAGGCAAGGTAGAGTTACTGTATGCAGTGTGAATTTACCTTCCTTTGTTTCTCTACCTATGCTGAGTGAGACATGCTATGTGCTTCTGTTCGTGGAAGACGAAGAGAGATATGTGGACGTGTTCACCGTTATCATCGACAGAGAAGGCGTTGTGGTTAAAACTACTGGGCACGAAAGCACGGGGTTCAAATCCGCTTCCTGCTATCGGTATTTCTGTTGCCCTTGGTTTTCAGTAAAACATTTAATGCGAATGCCCTGAAGGTTCTTTTGTTAATGCAACGACCGATTTCCTGCCTCATCCTAGACTAATCCTACCTTTTACTTCGTCTCCAATGACGCGGTCGAAAACGTGACTTTAAACCTAAATCTTCATTCCTTCCTTTTCAAAATTGTCCAGATGAGTGAGGGGAGCTGGCCACAGTCAAACAAATGTCAGATGCTTCCCTTTGGCGTCCTACTGTGCCTGTTCGATTCAGAATCTGGTGTCAATTCTATACGATGGTCTAACGTAACGGTACTAGCATGGTCAAGTATACAGCCATGCTGTCGGTCTTTTTCCTTCTCATAGCTCTGAAATAACTGTAGGTGTTGCCGGCTGAGCGAACGCCTTTAAAGATTGCTTCTTTCCCGCTATCTCACGGCTCCTATTCACGAAATTGCGCCTGCTGTGATTTCTTCTTTTTCAAACTAGCATTTACGGAGACGATAAGCAGCGCATTGTAGTCCGCGCCTGAATAGGCTGACAGACGCGCAGCGATGGCGCAGTCCTCACAATGAACCTCTGACGTAACCAGCCGCCAGCAAAGTGGCCGCCGGTACTTGGCTTTTACTAACTTTTTTAACGCCACTGGCCTTAACGGCAATCCACGTTTTCCGGGAAGTGTAGGGCAGTGAGCGGACACGTATAACAGGCCGTCAACACAACGCTGCAGGCATGAGAACGTAGCAAATCGTAAACCGACGAATCCCTAGTGATGAAAAACGCAATCAATAATTCTTAGGGAATGTCCGTGAAAGTCAGCTAAATGCAACCATTACTCATCTCCCGTGTCTTGTACACCTTACTGCATGACTCTTCATCCTTAATATCAACGTACTTCTAGTCTTACACCATTCAAATTCAACTCAACGATACTGGATTAGCTGCATCTTTTGTCCCTGGGGCAACAAGTCGCGGAGAGCTAAATTTAAGATGAAAAACGGAAGCACTGTTTGAGACTCACCAACAGTATGCCCAAAGCTTGTGGTTCCTCACCGTCGATAGCAATAATACTCTTCCCATTCGTTCGAACCTGTCGAACACAAAGAAGTGACGTCGAAGTTTTGAAACAGTAACTTGAGTTATTTTATTTCCACAAAGCCAAGACTTGATAAAGTGTACTTCTTGGCCGTCTGTTGCCGATTGCAACGTACCAAAAATAGCAGTCTCTCTCACAGTAACACACATTCTTGTTAGAGTTAGCAATTTTTCCGTGCGAAAGAAATGTTGCGATCTTATTGAACAGAAACGAATCTATCTGAATATCATCCTACATAACACAATGGAACAACTCGCCTCCATTCTGTAAATGGACGTTCATGCCACCTTTTTGACCTTCATTGACCTTCAAAGACCTTACTGTTACACATCATTGGATTCGTCTCGATAGCCGCTAACAGAAAATAAGTACCAGACTTTAGCATCCCATTTAACAAAACAAAGTTGACCTTCATATCTCTGACACGAACCCACCTAGCAACAGAAAACCAACTTCATATTATGGTCCCTGTTGTCCCATGCAACATTTGTCGCACAAACTTTTCAGCTACTATCATACTTTCGGAGTTATCCTAGGCGGCAATAGTTAGTGACTCAGAGTGTATATCGTTACTAAGTTTCAAGACCGTTCAGCGCTTCCAGTTTCTAGGGAATCTAGTAAGATTCTGGTCGCATATGTACAGCTATCGATCGACATGAGGTAACGCCCGATAGATATGTAACGCACCTAATGTACAGGTAACACGGTTACGATCTTAGCTGACCAAGGTTACAAGGAAAACTACCGTAGTCTACGACGGTATACGGTAGCCTACGGTAGTTTTACAACTCTAGCTGCGTCAGACCAGTGATCGGATTGGAGACCACAACAACAGATTAGTGCTCAGCTGTCAGGCCAGTACCTAGGGCGAGCCGTGGCGCAGCGCCAGCAGACAGCTACCTCCAGATGTCAAAGGTGAAGCTGTCGCCTGACTCAGCGAGCGCTGTGGGCGAGAGAGCTGCTGCCACCTTCTGCCAGATGTACGGAGCCGCTAGCTCACGTCTCAACAGGCAAGGCCGTAGGCACGAACACAGTGGGCGCGATTAGGGCGTCTACACGTCTGACAGCTGGCCAACCCGAGGACAAGACGTTCCTCCTGTTGTTTACAGATCAATATCTGGATAATTATAGATGAGCTGTACAACGTACAGTCAGTAGCGCAGTAGTGCGAATTGCGTTAAGCTAAGTTACTTCTGCACACTGTGCAACTTTACTTTGACGTGTGACTTCAACAGATGAAGCGAAGCACGATTATTTCCCCGTGGTAATATGACTTTCCTCTTGTACCCTCGAAGTTGTATCCCTTCAACATATTGCTGAACAAGATGCACAATTGTTAAGATACTAGACAATTATTCTGGATAAATGGGATTTAAAGACTTTCTAACCTCAATGAGCCTCTTTTTGTGTTTTCCATTAATCACTTGTGAGGCGAAATCCAAGATAGTACCCTAAGAGGACAACGTCCATTTTCTCTCCACTTTTTTTCAGCTGAGTTAGCAGTACGTCTGTAACGAACATTTTGTTGACAACTTGTAATCTTCAGCTCATTCTTCCTTTTCTTTCACGTATGCAGCTGAGATCACAATGGTGGCTCATGACTGTTATGTAAACTGCTGTGCCTCACTAGTCGTAAGAGGTTGTGTTTTCTACGACAGCCATATGCCTGGAGGTAATGTGCCACCTATATTGCTTAGTCATTTTGACAAACTCAGTGGAAGTATTAACATGTATCATCAGTACAAATAATAAAGTTTTAGTCATTTTGTGGAACTCGGCGTAATTACTAACATGTTTCACGATGAGATAAAGAGCCGGCAGTTACTGTTCCGTAAAAGCATTTCTCTGTTCAAACAATTGCCACTTTCGTGCGGCTCTCTGCCTCTACAGTGCGCACATTCTCTCTCTCTCTCTCTCTCTCTCTGTGTGTGTGTGTGTGGGGGGGGGGGGGGGGGGTAGTGTCTCCCACAGCAAAGAAGAATATGCATCACACGAGATATTGCTAACATTCTGCATACTGTGCTACGTGTAAATGTTGCCAGAATTGCTGCCTGAAATCGTATGATAAAGGAAAGAAGAAGTTTTATGAAGTAGTGATTATCGACTCTGTTTTTTCCTGATATCTTGGAAAGACTATACCACTTAACTCAACCTCACATATACCTCTTCTCGTTGCCTTTTGTCAGAATGCTGTGTCTTTTTGTTTCATATCATGAGCAAATCCATGGGCACTAAGGCCAGCGGAAGATGACTCTTTCGATCCAATAGTGTAACTATATGTTGACAGTAAAGTCGATACAGGATCATTGTCATTAAGAAAGCATGTAATAATACACTCGTACTTCCACCGTTCGGCTCTAATAATGACACAAAACGGGTTGCAAGCTTCTTTTTGTCTAATTGTAATCTCAATGTCTTATGAAGACATGCAAAAGGACACTGAGAGTGAATTTGTGGGCGACGACTGATACGAAACGAACTATCCAACTCAGCTAATGTTTATCATTATTCCCTTTATGGTTGCGTTTAGTGTAACTTCGGCAAAATTGCACTACTATCAAAAAGTTGAGTGATAAGGACTCAGCAAAACCCACTGCATGCTGCCGGCTTCAACTGAGGACATAACTATCGACGGATGTCTACTTACTTGAGGCAGTTGCGTTTGTCATAGTCGCAGCGCTATTGTCAGTCAGTCCCAAGTGGATGACACATCTGCGCCAACTGGGAAAAAAATTTGGTCTTACACTCCTCTCACAAACTGGAATGCATTTACATCCAAAGGTAGAGAGTGAGTTTGTATTGCGTAGCTGTACTGGAGGATTCAGCTGCCCCTAGCTATGTGTTTTATGCAACCTGCAAAACCTTGAATTGTTGCATGCATGATTTTCATATTCTCTCATTTGCTGTGAGCAAACTAGATAAAAAATGAACAGGACCCTTTTTTCAGGAAATTCAATGTAGTTAAATTTTCTACTGGGACGCGTTTTCACTAGAGGCGATAACTTTCAAATTAGTCGAGAAAAAAGTGCAAAAGTAACCTTCAAATGCGTTTTTCTTGAATAACTCGAAAACTGTGGCCTTCAGCGAAAACTTATCTAAATTAAATTTCTTACAAAAAGACGCTTCTCATTTTGCTTAGGACTAATAACCTGCACATAGCGAACGAGAGAGTATGAAAACCTCGATGTGGTTTTTGAAAGCGTCGCGGGTTGCATAAACCCTGCAGGTAAGGGCACGTGAATCGCCTTGTATGGAGCTCGTTGAGCCCCAAACAGTTAATGCCGGTCCGACAGGAGAAGGCGCCAGGAAGGGTGAACAGGGCACTTTATCCGGTAGTTCTTGTCTCTTATAATGCCGTGACATTCTGTTTGCGGTGTATATATATTTATATACATATAAAAAATTGGGAACGAATTTAGCGTGCTATGATTCACAAGGTCCTTAGTAACGAAGTAATTGGTTATCCCCTAGTTTTTCTGGATACCACAGGAATTCTGAAGTGATTTAGTAAAATCGTGGGAATCTCAATTGGGAAAGGTATTTAAGTGTGCTCTTCTTTTTTTAGTTAGCGTTTAATTCGTCTTGTGTGACGTCCACTGTACTCAGGATTTGCCAAATGTATTTTATTTACGTGTATGTTTGCTGCCGGATGCTCTTCCCGTCGGCGCAGTCGGCAGCTCAATGAGGGAGGGAAATCGCGTACGCCACCTGTCTGTGAATTGTGTAAACTTAGTTCTGTGTGTTACCGTATTCCAGCAGTTTGTGTATCGTACTTGGTGAGGCGGAAGTTGGGGACCAGCCCAGGATTTACGTAAACGGGCGTGGGAAACAGCTTAAAGACCACACTCAGGCTGGCCGATGGCATCAGCCACGGTCGTTCGATCCTGGTCTGGATCACCTCCCGGTTACGCAAGCTAGCGCTCTGTATACCAGCATGTATTTAAGAGTGCTCCTATCGAGCACACAATCTATCGGTACGCTAGAGAACACGGCTACTAACACCAGCGAGCTAACGGAGGAAAACGTGTCGTCACGGGGGCTGCGGAAGCCGTGTTTGCAAGCATCCTCCGCCGTAAGAGGAAGTTTGCGACACCGTCACACGGAGACCACCCACCCCGCAGGCGCCTTCCTCTGGCCGACAAACACCTGCTACCATCCAGCCCCCAGGCTGCGCTGTATGAAGGACACCGCAGTCCTTGCGACACGGTATCCGCCAATTACTGAACACCTCTTGCGCCACGGCTAGGATACTGACTCACGGGAACTCTTATTTCCCTGCGTGCGCTGGTTTATCCGAGACCTCGTCGACATCTTGTTCTCTGCGAGATGCCCACCGCATGCTTTACCTCAAGCCGCTACACAATGGTGATCCCCCGAACATGACATTAGATTTTTTTTATTCAGTAACCGTACTACTTTTCATTAATTTACGAAGGCGTGTTGGAAAGCAAAGTCACCGAAATTTTCATGTGAAAACTGTTAAAGCCTTTTAAATAAAACCAAAGATATTCTGTCCTTGTGCTTCATGTCTA
Organism: Schistocerca gregaria; assembly: GCF_023897955.1. Classification (NCBI taxonomy): domain Eukaryota; kingdom Metazoa; phylum Arthropoda; class Insecta; order Orthoptera; family Acrididae; genus Schistocerca; species Schistocerca gregaria. The sequence continues at coordinate 511,506,100 of NC_064921.1, read as the reverse complement.
CATGTTTATTTCTCCAACATAGCCACCCTGGCGACGAACCCGTTTCTCCCAACAAGAGACTAGTTCGTTGATACCATCATTGGATAATGTTTGACATTTTTAACGGAGCCACAAGCTCACATCTGCTTGCACCGCTTCATCACTATCAAAGTGAAGTCATCGAAGGTGTTCTTTAAATATTGGAAGCAGATGAAAATCGGTTGGGGTCGAGTCGGGACTGTATGGAGGACGATCGATGACAGAGAAACCAAGGCGTCGGATTGTTGCAGATGTTGCACCGCTCGTGTGTGGTCAGGCATTGTCATGCTGAAGGAGAAGATGCTCGAGATTCTCGTATTCGAAAGTTGATTACAGCACGCCGCTTCTCACACACCGATATACTTACGTTACCCAATGTCATGTTTCAAGCTACAATCCGGAGCCCTCTAGCGGCAGAGACTACAAACACGTAGACGTGAAGAATAAAGATTTGAAACGTTAATAACGTTTGTTTTATTTGAAAGGATTTAAGAGTTTTCACATAAAAAATTCGGAGGCATTACTTTTCAGCACCCCTTCGTACTAAGCCATATAAGTTTCGACCCAAGTGGTTATTTTCCGAGGCTCGCAGTGAAGAGCAGCATAATGCTTGTAACAACGATCTAAAGGGGGCAGCCTTATTACCGTTACGATCATGTATACAGCAACATCATTATATTCGGTACGAAGTGCATACATTTTTACCTTAAGAACTTTAGTTACAACACTGACAATCCCAGATGCTGGTACTGTTAGGAACAGGGCTCTTGAAGTTGTACGTTGAATCTTGGATATTTGTCTCAATATGACAATAAATATTCAGTTTTGCACCAAGTGCACGCTGTAATCGAAGTTTCATTCACAACAAAACTGTGTGGCATATCGTGATTCACACTTGCCTCTCGCGGGGATTTACCTACTGATTTTTATGCAAAGCTCTTTCGGAGCCTGCAGAAGCTTCTACTCTTTCAGGACGTACGCTAGTTTCCAAAATTCGCAGAGGCTCTACGCCATACTTTGCTGAGCTAATAGCTTACGTCAGTCTGAAGTGCAGCAGAAATACACGCAGGTTACCAACCGGGATCGAAGGGTGCCTGGATAGTTCAGTGGGCAAGGAAGGAAGACTAGAGTTCAACGTCCCGTCGATAACGACTTCATTAGAGACAGAGCTCAAACTCGGAATAGGGCAGAGAATCGGCTGTGCCCTTCCAAATGACTCATCCCGCCATTTGCGTTAAGCTATTTAGGGAAATTACGGAAAACCGAAATCTGGATGGGGTGACGGTGATTTGAAATGTCGTCCCCGAAAGCGAGTCCAGGGTGCTAAACATTGCGCGACCTCGCTCGGTCAGTGGGTAAGAGCTGCGAATTCCAGGTCGGCACAGTGTTAATATGTCCGGAAGTTTAACCAGATATTTGCAAACAAACACGGGCGGAGACTGGATGAGGGTGAGAATAGTGGTGATAGGGCTGTTCCCTGTCCAGATCTCTCTGAAATAACTTACTGACCATTCACAAACAAGTGTTGTTCTTTTGTATGTTAGCGACCTTGATTAGACCACAGTGTAACGACGGTGCCAGGAATAAACTGCGCCAGTCGAATGATATTACACCCTGCGTTTTGTGTAAGGACTTCGTAGCTCCCTTACCTCTGAAGAACGTATATAAAATCGCTACCTTCAGTCCACTGTATCAGTATTCTAAACCACGCATGATGCGTTCGAACTTTGTACGCACTTCCAATGGCGCGACAGTTTCTAATAACGTGTGTTTACACGAATTTTAGCATTAGTACAGTCGCGGTGGTAAGCATTACATCGGAAAGTCATATCGTATATGGCCTTAGAAATAGAATAGTTTAACTAGAGGGCACCACACTATGTGCGAGTCGCATTTTTCTGTGTTACGTAATACACGATTCGTTTAATATGATACATACATATTTTTCACACATTTATGTTGGGCACCTGAAGGTTCACCTACAGAACCGATATGTACGATTCAATCGAAAGACATCTGTGGATTAACGTAGCATTTGTACTTCAACTACTCATGGTCATTTAAGACATAATGCATAAAATTAAATCTTGTAGGTTCTTATATGAAGCCCAAGGCTAGCCAGGTGGTGATCTACAGCATCCCACACGTGCTCTTTACAAGGGAAGTCTGGAGGCCATCTCGCTGTTTCGTTCTTGGAGTGTCATGCTTCTGCAGCTGGTGAAAGATGAAGAAACGTTTTGCTCATAGTACGTAACGCGCTGGCCTACGAGAGAAGGAGGTGGCTCAGCTTTACTCTGTTAGAATCTGTGGGTTGTATTAACAACTGTAATCGTACGCCAGATAGTTTGAGTGTAGTTTTAGTTGCTTTGTCACGTCCGTGTGAACAAGACTCGTGTTCGTAGCATGTCTGCATTTCAGAAACACAACACGCGAACAGTTTAAGATTCGAAAGCAAACAAGACACATAAAAAAATTTAGACGTAAATAACTCTGTTTTCCCTCTCATATTAGACTAATATGATGATTTGGCGACAGACAAGGCATCCGGCAGAGAAATAACAAAACTTCAAATCCAAGATGAGCGAGTGCCTGTCGCGTTTTGTTCTCGAAAGGGGGGATATCGCCAAGAGAGAGAAAATAACTTCGCCATCCAGGTAATGTCTCAGTCGTATACCCGAGATGTAGTCCTTACATCCCAGGTGAGTCACGGTCTCAAGAGGAAGCATACAGGACTCTGCTTGTTACAACCCAGGAGAGATGTCACCTAAAGCAAGGAAACGTAGGTGTACACAACTGTATTGGTCTCTGCTGCAAAGTGCCCATTGTAATTGTTGAGAATAATCCTGCAGAAAAAGTCTGGTTTTATCTGTGAAAGTGAGTGACTATAATGTTTACTGTCGATTCACTTGAGGCGTGTTCAAACCTGCCGCTACGACTCTTCTGTCACGCTGGACAAATCGTATATTTTCTCTTGCCACAGAGCTGAACAGTAAGATATCTGAAAAAAAAATTAGGTCGACAAACGCAACCGTGACGTTTACACACAGTTCGTTTGATGTGACATTTCAAGAATATCAAACACTCAAAGCCAGTTTGTAAAGCCGAGAATCATACGAGCGCCCAGGCTTTACAGTAACTCCGAATGAAGTTTGCCTCGACCGGTCGTCTATAGACTTTACTCTATTTTAATCTTCAGGCTCGCTGCTCAGTTTGTCATATAAAATGCTTCATCTCACTCTGATTTCAGCATCTGTCATTGGTTCTGTGGAATAGCATCGTCACACGTCACAGTCGCGTCCTTTGAGGCCTCGTCTGTATAATCTCCATTCTTTATGTTCAAGTGACAGACTGCGGGTACAGAGGCCTGGGGATCGATTCCTAGTCAGTCTTCGGGATTGATCTGTCACTTATACTTCTTTCACCTCGGGCATTGTTTGTTAATGAAAAACGGCAAATTCCATTGTGTTTGGTAGTCAGAGTTAAACTATACGACCCTCTATAACTTTCAGTGTAAATCAGGTCAGAGGTTGAAGGAAGGCGACTGCGCATCACCTCCAATGGACCATGGCTAGTAAAAGTACTCAAACCAAACAGCTTTACCTTGTGACATCTTCTGTACTCTGATTTTTCAGCGTTTTTATTTGTCTCTCCATGTCACGGTGTCCATAAACTGGGAGTTATGCTATTTCAATTCTGTGGCTGAATGCCTCCTTTCGCCGTAGTCAGTAGCAGCCTTGTGAAAGAAAAGTCGTGTATACCACCTGTCTGTGACTTTCGTTATAAGATTCTACTTTCGCTCTAATAGCCTTTAATTATGGTTCCTATTCCATTGAATGGATAGGCTGTTAACTACGAAGAAGTACTTATAAAAGTTGTATGACTTCGGAGCTGGCACGCAGGATCTGGGAACACAACTTCAAATTACATTAACGTATGAATAGAAATAATAATAAATTATTAAATATTCATCCATAGTTGTTATCTTCCTTTAATCTCGCACGATATGTCCGAGTATGTGACGTGTAAAACTTCTCATTCCTTATACAGAGCCCTTCGAATAAAATTAATTATGTCTATTAAAACAGCTCTTTAAATGGATTATTATAATGGCTTCCTACATACATTCATGCACACTTTTGCTAATGGCGGATCAGTATTCTCGATACACACATACATTAACAGACGGTTAATCAAGACATGCAAATCAAGACTGACAATGAGCTTCTTTTCCTCTACGGAAAGGAGAAACAAAACAAAGATGACAACATTGGGCACTGTGTCTTATCTATGGCTGCGGTTAATCGTGAGTTATTACTTGACATTTGATTTCCTACCCAAGATGAAAGGCGAAAAGCACACAAAGTATGTGAGACGTCCTGTATATCTCTTTCTGTGTGTATTTGCATTTTAACCCTGTGTGTGTTTATGTGTGTGCGTGTGTGAGTGTGTGCGTGTGTGTATGTGTGTGTTTCTTACGCGAGACTGGGAACCGGTCCGACAATTCCCTAGTCGAGTACGTAAGATTGCCTTGAAAGTACACTTAGCCTCGTAGATGCAGCAGAACTACTGTCGTTAATCAAATGCGATCCTTGTTTGTCTCACCTCACAGTTTAGTAAACAAGCGGTCAGTGCGTTAAGTCGTACGAGTAGGTTTTCTTGTTTTCTTCATCCGTACTCAATATTCCCAATGTACGGTGTACGAGTAATATTTATGGTGACGTGTGTCACGAAAAATTGCAGACTTCGCTAAAACACGAGTGTAACTGGAGGTGCAGGTTTATGCAAAACATGCATACCAAGAGCAGCTCCGCTCAGTGTTGTACAATATTGGTATGGTCTGCGCTGGCCGACTGCTTTAACAAATTAGAGTACAGTCACTCCAGACTAACTCATATTTGTTATATCGATAAGACATGCACTCTTACTTTACAAACGGAGAACGAGACTGAATTTTTCAGACTTCCGTGATGTGTCGTTCGGTGCCTTCGTACGTGTCAAACAATAAATCTAAAGTTCCGGTGTTCGAGCCCGGATTCATCCTAGGACTTTTCATATGCAAAAGAAAGATGGATTGTGCATTTCAGATCATAGTTTCCTTATAACAGCATATCTTATTCGGTGATAATGAAACAGGATTTCATAATAACAAACACATCCGTTATTAAATATTTGTTGGAAACATGGCCAATTCCAAGCAGAAAATATAGAAAATAAAAAGTGTAGGGACTGGAAGATCCAGCGGTAGACCACCTTCTTTGGCTGGTACAAGTTGATCTACCCTTACTATTGCCACTTGCGTATAACATTAACACTGCGAAGATATCGCTGTATTTCCTATATACGGAAGTAAATTTGCTCAAAAATGGCATTGAATTTCTCTTTGGCTTTGTCTGCTCGAAATTGCGTTCAATGAATCCGTTCAACTGATATTATAGCTATATAATTTTTGGGAGAAACATCTGGTATGTTAGAAAGCAATAAATAAAGAAGCAACAAATGAATTTTGGTCTGATCACGCTACGTCAGCTGCGAATAAGGATCCAACATCCACAGCAAATGAAATAAACTGTAAATAAGACAGCTCCATAGAACGGCATACGATAAATTAGAAACGAATTTTAGAATATGATGACGTCCGCCCACGACTTTGCACTCAAAATTCTCCGTTTCAGTAAACACATTATGTCCCCAGTAATGACATGCCACACCGCCTGTCGCCGCAGATGTTCCGTGTATACGGCTTCCATAGCTTTACTCACTATCTCTGTATGGAATAGATTAGCATTTCAGATTATTCGACCTTGAATGTTAGTACTGAATGCGAGCGGCTGCAAGTCAAATCTCTGAAGAGAATGAGAACTTTTTCTTATAGCAATAAAAATAAAAGAATCCTCGTAACAGTTGACAGTGATGGTAAACCATTGCCCTGTGAGAGAAGGTCACTCGACAGCACGTCCGTGAAACGTAAGCTGCAGGTAGTTGGTACGCTGTTTAATATTCATAGCACTTATAGGAAGATAAATTAACATTAGTAAACGCTAGGCATTGGCTGCGTATGCATTTTGTTTTCATGTTTTATGTAACAACTCGAATCATGTAAAAACGGATGCTTCTTGTTTATCGTCCAGTCGACGACGAGATCATAAGAGGCGGAGTTGAAACTCGTCCTCCAGATGGGAATCGATCGAGTGCCCAGCCACTGCTTTGCCTCTCGCAATTTGAATCCTCCTTCAGTGAAGCCAATAATCTAGATCGCCCATGACCAGGAATTCACAAATTGTTAGCTACCGATGTGACCCTTTACTGTTACATCGTCCTCTGTCGATGAGTACAGGTAAATATTAGGTGAAACACTGGACTTTTTGTAAACGTATAAAGCGCTTTACGAGCCTTCATTTGCAGTGGAACTCATCACCATCGTGGCGTTTTTTTGTGGTGTAGCGCGGAAAGGAAGTAAGAAACCAGGTTTACACTGGATGCGACGTCTGCATTTTTTCCCGGATTATTCCACAGAATTACACTCAGTAAAGTGTACAAGCCGCAGCGGAAAATTCCCACTTAAGACGTGAGCCGAGCTACACTGAAGCGCCAAGAAACGTATAGGCATGGGTATTCAAATATGAAGATATGTAAACAGGCAGAATACGGCGCTCCGGTAGGCAACACCTATATAAAACAACAAGTGTCTGGCGCAGTTGTTAGATCGGTTACTACTGCTACGATGACAGCTCAAGATTTAAGTGACTTTGAACGTGGTGTGCCGGCCGCGGTGGCCGTGCGGTTCTAGGCGCTCCAGTCCGGAGCCGCGCTGCTGCTACGGTCGCAGGTTCGAATCCTGCCTCGGACATGGGTGTGTGTGATGTCCTTAGGTTAGTTAGGTTTAAGTAGTTCTAAGTTCTAGGGGACTGATGCCCAGCAGTTGAGTCCCATAGTGCTAAGAGCCATTTGAACCATTTTTTGAACGTGGTGTTATTGTCGGCGCACGAGCAATGGGACACAGCATCTCTGAGGTAGCGATGAATTGGGGATTTTCCCGATTCGACCATTTCACCATTGAACCGTGAATATCAGGAATCCGGTAAAACATCAAATCTCCGACATCACTGCGGCCGGCAAAAGATCTTGCAGCAACGGGACCAAAGTCGACTGAAGAGAATCGTTCACCGTGACAGAAGTCCAATCCTTACGCAAATTGTTGCAGATTTCAATGCTGGGCCGTCAACAAGTGTCACCGCGCGAAGCAGTCAACGAAACATCATCGATATGGGCTTTCGGAGCCGAAGGTCCACTCTTGTTCCCTTGATGATTGCACGAACAAAGGTCTACGCCTCGCCTAGGCGCGTCAACACAGACATTGGGCTGTTGATGACTGGAAACTTGTTGCCCGGTCAGACGAGTCTCGTCTAAAATTTTATGAAGCGGATGGACATGTACGGCTGAGGAAACAAACTCATGAATCAATGGACGCTGCATGTCAACAGGGGACTGTTCAAGATGGTGGAGGCTCAGTAATGCTGCGGGGCTGGTGCAGTTGGAGTGACATGGGACCCCTGATGCGTGTAGAGACGACTCTGAGAGATGACACGTACATAAACCCCCTGTCTGATCATCTACCTCCATTCATGACCATTGTGCATTCTGATGGACTTTGGCAATTCAGGGGAAAGGTGCGACACCACACTTCCGCTGGTCACAGAAGTCCGCAGACATGAACATTATGATGCATATCTGGGATGCCTTGCAACGTGCTGTTCAGAAGAGATCTCCACCCCCTCGTACTCTTACGGATTTATGGACAGCCGATCAGGATTCATGGCGTCACTTCCCTCCAGCACTGCTTCAGACATTAGTCGAGTCCATGCCATGTTGTGTTGCGGCACTTCTGCGTGCTCTCGGGGACCCTACACGATATTAGGCAGGTGTACCAGTTTCTTTGACTCTTCGGTGTAGCATAGCACATGTAGGCACTGGCGGCAGGCGCTATCCTACTCTGTAATGTCGTGCGGGAAAGAAAAGCAGACTCTAAAGAGGAGCAGTGGACAGCGGATTTGAGGAGCAGGGTGCAGCGTTCCAGTCGTCCGGGTTTAGGTTCATCGCGGCTTCTTCTAAATCGTTTAAGGAAAATGTCCTGCCCAGTTCCATCAGAGCTCGTGCTCGGTCTCTAATTATCTCGTGGCTGGTGGGAGAATAAATCCTAACCTTGCTTTTGTACGGTGAGAAGAAATTGTTGAGGCACATGAAAAGGAAAGAAAAAGAAAAAACAGTACAGAAGGCTGGACAATGGAGATAAGCGACGGAAAAATGCATTGAAGAAGATATATGGAATAAAACTCAGATTTATGTGAACCTTGGAAGTGTGTTCACAAATTAAGTCAAAGTATTACCATACTCGGGGAATTAGCATAGGCGAGCAGATGCAGGAATTCTTCGCTGCCGCTCTAGACAAAGCCTTCCTCCGACCTATTATAAAGTGTCAACTGTGTATCTGTGTCGCCTGAAAGGCTGTCAAGAGTACTTGTCGTGTGTAGTGTTGTGTTTGTGTTGTTATGGATGAAGGGAAGAGAGAGGGTGAATCCCGGTGCCGGCACGTAACCTAAAAAATGGTTCAAATGGCTCTGGGCACTATGGGACGCAACTGCTGTAGTCATTAGTCCCCTAGAACTTAGAACTACTTAAATCTAACTAACCTAAGGAGATCACACACATCCATGCCCGAGGCAGGATTCGAACCTGCGACCGTAGCAGTCGCACGGTTCCGGACTGCGCGCCTAGAACCGCGAGAGTTATTGAACGCAGTTTTCCGAAATTCCTTCACCAGGGAAGACGAATGGAATATTCCAGAATTTGAAACACGAACATCTGCTAGCATGAGTTTCTTAGAAGTAGATACCTTAGGGGTTGCGAAGCAACTCAAATCGCTTGATACGGGCAAGTCTTCAGGTCCAGATTGTATACCGATTAGGTTCCTTTCAGATTACGCTGATACTATAGCTCCCTACTTAGCACTCATATACAACCGCTCGCTCACCGATAGATCTGTACCTACAGATTGGAAAATTGCGCAGGTCGCACCAGTGTTCAAGAAGGGTAGTAGGAGTAATCCATTTAACTACAGACCTATATCATTGACGTCGGTTTGCAGTAGGGTTTTGGAGCATATACTGTATTCAAACATTATGAATCACCTCGAAGGGAACGATCTATTGACACGTAATCAGCATGGCTTCAGAAAACATCGCTCTTGTGCAACGCAGCTAGCTCTTTATTCGCACGAAGTAATGGCCGCTATCGACAGGGGATCTCAAGTTGATTCCGTATTTCTAGATTTCCGGAAAGCTTTTGACACCGTTCCTCACAAGCGACTTCTAATCAAGCTGCGGAGCTATGGGGTATCGTCTCAGTTGTGCGACTGGATTCGTGATTTCCTGTCAGGAAGGTCGCAGTTCGTAGTAATAGACGGCAAATCATCGAGTAAAACTGAAGTGATATCAGGTGTTCCCCAGGGAAGCGTCCTGGGACCTCTACTGTTCCTGATCTATATAAATGACCTGGGTGACAATCTGAGCAGTTCTCTTAGGTTGTTCGCAGATGATGCTGTAATTTACCGTCTAGTAAGGTCATCCGAAGACCAGTATCAGCTGCAAAGCGATTTAGAAAAGATTGCTGTATGGTGTGTCAGGTGGCAGTTGACGCTAAATAACGAAAAGTGTGAGATGATCCACATGAGTTCCAAAAGAAATCCGTTGGAATTCGATTACTCGATAAATAGTACAATTCTCAAGGCTGTCAATTCAACTAAGTACCTGGGTGTTAAAATTACAAACAACTTCAGTTGGAAGGACCACATAGATAATATTGTCGGGAAGGCGAGCCAAAGGTTGCGTTTCATTGGCAGGACACTTAGAAGATGCAACAAGTCCACTAAAGAGACAGCTTACACTACACTCGTTCGTCCTCTGTTAGAATATTGCTGCGCGGTGTGGGATCCTTACCAGGTGGGATTGACGGAGGACATCGAGAGGGTGCAAAGAAGGGCAGCTCGTTTTGTATTTTCGCGTTATAGGGGAGAGAGTGTGGCAGATATGATACACGAGTTGGGATGGAAGTCATTACAGCATAGACGTTTTTCGTCGCGGCGAGACCTTTTTACGAAATTTCAGTCACCAACTTTCTCTTCCGAATGCGAAAATATTTTGTTGAGCCCAACCTACATAGGTAGGAATGATCATCAAAATAAAATAAGAGAAATCAGAGCTCGAACAGAAAGGTTTAGGTGTTCGTTTTTCCCGCTCGCTGTTCGGGAGTGGAATAGTAGAGAGATAGTATGATTGTGGTTCGATGAACCCTCTGCCAAGCACTTAAATGTGAATTGCAGAGTAGTCATGTAGATGTAGATGTAGACCACCGCGGCCGGCGCACGTAAACTACTTCTTTCGAACATCAACAGGGGCGCCGCCGAGCTTTGAGGTCCCCATCCGACGGATGAATCACCATCAACAATGTCATATGCCCTCACTTCACGAGACACTGCAGAGGTGTTTGGAATTTAGTCCAGGACACTGGCGCAAAGACTGGTGATCCGGAACATTACGCCATAACTTCTCCTCCTCCCGCCGTCCAAATACTGGCAGTGAAAATTTTCCACCTCCGGGATTCGAACCACTTACCTCAAAGTAGAGCGCCACCACAGAGGCGGGAATTAGCGACCTCGGCTACGGAGACGGCTACATAATTAAAAATACAGCGAAATCAACGACCTATCTCTTATCGGCAAGACTGCAAAGCGAGAAGTGTTATTCAGCTACCAGACGCACAAACCTGAGGTTCATCGGCCCGCTGCAGTCGCTGAGGACTGCTGCAGGTAACCGGAGATGCGTCGTGCCTGGCTGGGGAAGGACACGGTGCGGGCTTCCGAGCTTCCGCCTGTGCTGACGTCACGCCACGTGAGCTCAGCGTCCGGGCGTGATGCGCCTGGTTATTACTCCCCGGGCCGAATATAATACACCGCAGGCGGGCCAGGGGGTACTTGAAGATTACTCCTGCGTAACCTGAGATGTCTCGGACACAAACTAGAGATGTGAGGTGGTGCCGGCCAGGAAGCGAACCTTTTGTGTTTGAGGAAAAATGGATGGAATTTACACTCCTGAAAATGGAAAAAAAGAACACAGCGACAAAATGGTTCAAATGGCTCTGAGCACTAAGGGACTCAACTGCTGTGGTTATCAGTCCCTAGAACTTAGAACTACTTAAACCTAACTAACCTAAGGACATCACACACATCCATGCCCGAGGCAGGATTCGAACCTGCGACCGTAGCAGTCGCACGGTTCCGGACTGCGCGCCTAGAACCGCGAGACCACCGCGGCCGGCGAACACAGCGACACCGGTGTGTCAGACCCACCATATTTGCTCCGGACACTGCGAGAGGGCTGTACAAGCAATGATCACACGCACGGCACAGCGGACACACCAGGAACCGCGCTGTTGGCCGTCGAATGGCGCTAGCTGCGCAGCATTTGTGCACCGTCGCCGTCAGTGTCAGCCAGTTTGCCGTGGCATACGGAGCTCCATCGCAGTCTTTAACACTGGTAGCATGCCGCGACAGCGTAGACGTGAACCGTATGTGCTGTTGACGGACTTTGAGCGAGGGCGTATAGTGGGCATGCGGGAGGCCGGGTGGACGTACCGCCGAATTGCTCAACACGTGGGGCGTGAGGTCTCCACAGTACATTGATGTTGTCGCCAGTGGTCGGCGGAAGGTGCACGTGCTCGTCGACCTGGGACCGGACCGCAGCGACGCACGGATGCACGCCAAGACCGTAGGATCCTACGCAGTGCCGTAGGGGACCGCACCGCCACTTCCCAGCAAATTAGGGACACTGTTGCTCCTGGGGTATCGGCGAGGACCATTCGCAACCGTCTCCATGAAGCTGGGCTACGGTCCCGCACACCGTTAGGCCGTCTTCCGCTCACGCCCCAACATCGTGCAGCCCGCCTCCCGTGGTGTCGCGACAGGCGTGAATGGAGGGACGAATGGAGACGTGTCGTCTTCAGCGATGAGAGTCGCTTCTGCCTTGGTGCCAAAGATGGTCGTATGCGTGTTTGGCGCCGTGCAGGTGAGCGCCACAATCAGGACTGCATACGACCGAGGCACACAGGGCCGACACCCGGCATCATGGTGTGCGGAGCGATCTCCTACACTGGCCGTACACCTCTGGTGATCGTCGAGGGGACACTGAATAGTGCATGCTACATCCAAACCGTCATCGAACCCATCGTTCTACCATTCCTAGACCGGCAAGGGAATTTGCTGTTCCAACAGGACAATGCACGTCCGCATGTATCCCGTGCCACCCAACGTGCTCTAGAAGGTGTAAGTCAACTACCCTGGCCAGCAAGATCTCCGGATCTGTCCCCCATTGAGCATGTTTGCGACTGGATGAAGCGTCGTCTCACGCGGTCTGCACGTCCAGCACGAACGCTGGTCCAACTGAGGCGCCAGGTGGAAATGGCATGGCAAGCCGTTCCACAGGACTACATCCAGCATCTCTACGATCGTCTCCATGGGAGAATAGCAGCCTGGATTGCTGCGAAAGGTGGATATACACTGTACTAGTGCCGACATTGTGCATGCTCTGTTGCCTGTGTCTATGTGCCTGTGGTTCTGTCAGTGTGATCATGTGATGTATCTGACCCCAGGAATGTGTCAATAAACTTTCCCCTTCCTGGAACAATGAATTCACGGTGTTCTTATTTCAATTTCCAGGAGTGTAGTTTCGCCAATCGTCGTCTGGCTCAGGAACAGTCTAAACACGTTAAGCATTTGTAAGTCCGGGTCTTGAAACAACGCTATAGTTGATTCCTTCCCAAAACGCATCTACTGGATTACTAATAAAAACTATCTAAATCTGGCACATAAATATTTACTTACATCATCGACCCACTATACCATTTCATCGGAACAGAGATTATGAGAGACAAAATAGGCGTCGTTTTAGTTCCAAATTACAGAGACACAGTTCAGTTTGATGGAAGATAAAAACTGATCTACTTTTTTTATATACTAGTAAGGAATAGCAAACATATGTGATCCAATTCAGGTCCCGTCGGTGACACTGATTCCAAATGAGTATCCGGTCTGCTTTCTGGATTCTACGCAAGCCATTTTATAGACATACTCCAAAACATTACTGTCTCCATGACGTACCTGCTGTGAATCGGTCAGCGTGTTAGGAGGTGTTTTATTTAACGGTACCATATTTAACTACACTATTATAAAGATGGTCAAAACATCCTGAATTCGTTTCCAGGTCATCCAAGAACTTTCTTCTGACATTTGATCTTTCACCTCTTGAAATGTCAAGTGACACACTTTGGTACAGACTCCATGGTACATGTACAGCTTTGAATACTATTAAATACTAGTGAAGAAGAGGCGTATAATAATGAATGCTGCATATGTCGAAGAACTTCGCATATCACATAACTAAAGTCTTAGAATTTTTGGAAAGAAAATGAAGGATAAGTTACAACAATAATTACGGAAGACATTAGCAAAATTTACGCTAGTGAAGTACAAGAACTATGCTTTTACTTTGAATATACCAGGTCACATTCGTCTGATCGTCAAACAATAAAATTCCATTCAACTTTTCCCTACAAGAGTCAACAACTTATTCAACAATCAAGCATCAACTGCATCATATTCGTAGGAAAGAGAGTAGAGGAAAAACTGTCCAAAAAAATCGATTGCTGTCATAAACTTAACGTTCACAAATATGTAATGGACGAGGATGACTAGAATATCGTAAGTTTCCATGATGGTTAGTCTTCTGGGTATATTTGAAGGAAAATAGTGCATTTCTAAAATACTAACAAGTTTCGTTAAAGCGGAAGGCAAGAATTGGGTTGCGTTAGGTTGTAGGAGTGTGCTGAACTTCGCATAATTTCTTCTACGTCATCTTATTTTGACGTTTGTGCATATGTATATTACCAAACTAAAGCTTATAGTGAAACACGCTAATCTCGTGTTAGTTATATACTGATGTGACGAAAGTCATTGGATTCCTCATAATGTCGCGTCGGACCTCCTTTTGCAGAGCGTAGTGCAGCAACTGGACGTGGCATGGACTCAACAAGTTGTTGGAAGGCGCTGCAGAAATACTGGGCTGTGCTGCCTCTGTAGCTATCCATAAGTGGGAAAGTGTTGCCAGTGCAGGATTTTGAGCACGAACTGACCTTCCGGTTACGTCCCGTGTATGTTAGATAGGATTCATGTCGGGCTATCTGGGTGGCCATATCATTCGCTCGAACTGTCCAAAATGTTCTTCAGACCTTTGCGTCCCGGCGTCATAGCACATTGTCACTCGTAAAAATTCCTTCGTTGTTGCCGGCCGCGGTGGCGCAGCGGTTCTAGGCGCTTCAGTCAGGAACTGTGCGACTGCTACGGTCGCAAGTTCGAATCCTGCCTCGGACATGGATATGTGTGATGTCATTAGGTTGACTTCTAGGGGACTGATGACCTCAGATGTTAAGTCCCAGAGTGCTCAGAGCCATTTGAACCTTCATTGTTTGGGCATATGAAGTACTCCAATGGTTTCACTTGGTCTCTGAGTAGCCTTACATAACCATTTCCAGTTAACAATCGGTTCACTTGGACCAGAGGACCCAATCCAATCCATGTAAACACAGCCCATACGATTATGGAGCCACCACTAGCTCGCAGAGTGCCTTGTTGACAACTCGGATCCATGGCTTCGTTGAGTCTGCGCCACACTCGCACCTTGCCATCAGCTCTTATCAAATGAAATCGGGACTCAGGCAGCGGTTTTTCAGTCGTCTAGGAGCCAGCAGAAATGGTCACGAGCCCAGGAGAGGCGGCTGCAGGCGATGTTGTGCTGTAAGACATAGCCCATTAACACCAAATTTCGCCGCACTGTTCTAACGGATACGCTCGTCATAGTTCCACATAGATTTCTGCAGTTATCTCACGCAGTGTTGCTGGTCTGTTAGCACTGATAACTCTACGCAAACGCCGCTGCTCTCAGTCGTTAATTAAAGACCATCGACCTTTGCGTTGTCCGTGGTGAGAGACAATGCCCGAAATGTGGTATTCTGTTCACTATAGATCTCGGAATACTGAATTCACTAACGATTTCCGAAATCGAATGTCCCAAGCTTCTAGCTCCAACTACCATTCTGCGTCCAAAGTCTGTTAATTCCCGTCGTGTAGCCATAATCACGTCGGAAACCTTTCATATGAATCACCTGCATACAAATGAAAGATCCGCCAATACACTGGCCTTCAATACCTTGTGTACACAATACTGCAGCCATCTGTATAATTGAATATCGCTGTCCCACGACTTTTTGTCACCTCAGTGTATTAGCGCTATTTTCACTGCTCCCAGACCGCACCCAAGTCCTCAGTTCCTGGAAGAGGCAAGGCGTGGTGCTACGAGCTGTGGGGGAAGGCAGCCAGCCTTGAGGTACTGCAGCTGGACGTCGCTCCAGATGGTTGACCGACCAAGGCCAGCAGCCGCAGCCGCCAAGCCGGTCGCCGGGCTTTTTGTACGGGGGGACTGCCCGCAGCAGCGCCGCTGTTCGCATTATCAGTGCCCCGAGGTTCTGACGCCAAGATATTTATTACGACTGTGAGATTCAATTTTTTTTTACAACTAGTAACCTGTAGCAACTAATTGTTGATATATCTGAAATGAAAGCCACTCAGTTGGTATAGACATATTGATGAATATAATTTTCGATCCCTTCATCTACATCTACATTACATGGATACCCTGCAAATCACATTTAAAAGCCTGCCAGAGGGGTCACCGAACCACCTTCACAATTCTCCATTATTCCAATCTCATATAGCGAGCGGAAAGAGTGAACACCTATATCTTTCCGTAGGAGCTCTGATTTCCCTTATTTTATCTTGGTGATCGTTCCTCCCTATGAAGGTCGGTGTCAACAAAATATTTTCGCATTCGGAGGAGAAAGTTGGTGATTGGAATTTTGTGAGAAAATTCTGTCGCAACGAAAAACGTCTTTCTTTTAATGATGTCCAGCCCCAAATCCTGTATCATTTCTGTGACACTCTCTCCCATATTTCGCGATAATACAAAATGTGCTGTCTTTCTTTGAACTTTTTCGATGTACTCCGTCAGTCCTATCTGGTAAGGATCCCACACCGCGCAGCAGTACTCAAAAAGAGGACGGACAAGCGTAGTGTAGGCAGTCTCCTTAGTAGAGCTGTTACATTTTTTTCCAAATGTCCTGCCAATAAAACGCAGGCTTTGTTTAGCCTTCCCCACAACATTTTCTATGTGTTCCTTCCAATTTAAGTTGTTCGTAATTGTAAAACCTAGGCATTTTGCTGAATTTACGGCTTTTAGATTAGACTGATTTATCGTGTAACCGTAGTTAAACGAGCTCCTTTTAGCACTCATGTGGATGGCCTCACACTTTTCGTTATTTAGGGTCAACTGCCACTTTTCGCACCATTCATATATCTTTTCTAAATCGTTTTGCAGTTTGTTTTGGGCTTCTGATGACTTTATTAGTCGGTAAACGACAGCGTCATCTGCAAACAACCGAAGACGGCTGCTCAAATTGTGTCCAAAATCGTTACCATAGGTAAGGAAGAGCAAAAGGCCTATAACACTACCATAGGGAACGCCATAAATCCCTTCTGTTTTACTCGATTACTTTCCGTCAATTACTACTAACTGTGACCTCTCTGACAGGAAATCACAAATCCAGTCACATAACTGCGACGATATTCCATAAGCACGCAATTTCACTACGAGCCGCTTGTGTGGTACAGCGTCAAAAGCCTTCCGGAAACCCAGAAATAAGGAATCGATCTGAAATCCCTTGTCAATAGCACTCAACACTTCACGTGAATAAGGAGATAGTTGTGCTTCATAGGAACGATGTTTTGTAAACCCATGTTGACTGTGTGTCAATAGACCCTTCGAACATCTTTGATAACGAACGCAAGTAAAACTTTTAAACATTAAAAAATCACAGGTGCGGGGCCGACAGTGAAACAGCAGCAAATGAAGTAGTCATGTTACACGTAAATAGAACTTTCGGACATACAAATCGTTAGTGAACCATAGAGAACAATTGAGGAGTCACGGACGTAAGATTAGTGTGTCGCAACGTTTGCCTCTAAAAGAAGTACGCATTTAACCTACGGCTTCAGTATGATTGCCCCATGCAGCTTGTGTAACTGCCAGAGAAACTGGAATGGGAACGCGTCTCGGTGATGACGTGAACCATGGTTGCACGAAGTGTTCCCAGAACGCTAATTAGCGAACATCTCACGCTGAATTTGCTAAGATTTTACGTTGTCGTTAGTGCGAACACTTCCTTCCTTATACGTCGCTGTTCTGACATTAAGCAATAAGGGTCACCTACACAAGTGCTCGTGGTACTGGCAACAATAGACTAGATTTCAGAAAGAGCTGGGTTCGAAACCTGGCAGCTTTATTTCCATTTACGAGCCGTCACAACACTTCCATCAAATACCGCGAAACTTTATTCACTGTAGCCAGGCCAACTTAAGTTCCGCCCTTCCTTTCGTCCCTATCAAACTATGTGTTGTTGTTGTTGTGCTCTTCAGTCCTGAGACTGGTTTGATGCAGCTCTCCATGCTACTCTATCCTGTGCAAGCTTCTTCATCTCCCAGTACCTACTGCAACATACATCCTTCTGAATCTGCTTAGTGTATTCATCTCTTGGTCTCCCTCTACGATTTTTACCCTCCACGCTGCCCTACAATACTAAATTGGTGATCCCTTGATGCCTCAGAACATGTCCTACCAACCGGTCCCTTCTTCTCGTCAAGTTGTGCCACAAACTTCTCTTCTCCCCAATTCTATTCAATACCTCCTCATTAGTTATGTGATCTACCCATCTAATCTTCAGCATTCTTCTGTAGCACCACATTTCGAAAGCTTCTCTTCTTGTCCAAACTATTTATCGTCCATGTTTCACTTCCATACATGGCTACACTCCATACAAATACTTTCAGAAATGTCTTCCTGACACTTAAATCTATACTCGATGTTAACAAATTTCTCTTCTTCAGAAACGCTTTCCTTGCCATTTCCAGTCTACATTTTATATCCTCTCTACATCGACCATCATCAGTTATTTTGCTCCCCAAATACCAAAACTACTTTACTGCTTTAAGTGTCTCATTTCCTAATCTAATTCCCTCAGCATCACCCGACTTAATTTGACTGCATTCCATTATCCTCGTTTTGCTTATGTTGATGTTCATCTTATATTCTCCTTTCAAGACACTGTCCATTCCGTTCAACTGCTCTTGCAAGTCCTTTGCTGTCTCTGACAGAATTACAATGTATTCGGCGAACCTCAAAGTTTTTATTTCTCGTCCATGGATTTTAATACCTACTCCGAATTTTTCTTTTGTTTCCTTCACTGCTTGCTCAATATACAGATTGAATAACATCGGGGAAAGGCTACAACCCTGTCTCACTCCCTTCCCAACCACTGCTTCCCTTTCATGTCCCTCGACTCTTATAACTGCCATCTGGTTTCTGTACAAATTGTAAATAGCCTTTCGCTCCCTGTATTTTACCCGTGCACCCTTCAGAATTTGAAAGAGAGTATTCCAGTCAACATTGTCAGAAGCTTTCTCTAAGTCTACAAATGCTAGAAACGTAGGTTAGCCCTTCCTTAATCTAGCTTCTAAGATAAGTCGTAAGGTCAGTATTGCCTCACGTGTTCCAACATTTGTACGGAATCCAAACTGATCTTCCCCGTGGTCGGCTTCTACTAGTTTTTCCATTCGTCTGTAAATAATTCGCGATAGTATTTTGCAGATGTGACTTATTAAACTGATAGTTCGGTAATTTTCACATCTGTCAACATCTGCTTTCTTTGGGATTGGAATTATTATATTCTTCTTGAAGTCTGAGGGTATTTCGCCTGTCTCATACATCTTGCTCACCAGATGGTAGAGTTTTGTCAGGAGTGGCTCTCCCAAGGCCGTCAGTAGTTCCAATGGAATGTTGTCTACTCCAGGGGCCTTGTTTCGACTCAGGTCTTTCAGTGCTCTGTCAAACTCTTCGCGTAGTATCGTATCTTCCATTTCATCTTCATCTACATCCTCTTCCATTTCCATAATATTGTCCTCAAGTACATTGCCCTTGTATAGACCCTCTATATACTCCTTCCACCTTTCTGCTTTCCCTTCTTTGCTTATGCAAATGATTCGTATAGAAACAAAACTGGCATCATACATGTAAATGGTGAAGTACGATTACAAGAGGTTTTTTAACAGAAAGGAAGACGCCACGGAGTTAACTTGTCACCAGTGTAGTTCAACTTGTATACTGAGAAAGGTATTGAGGAATGTAAAGATGATATGAAACGAATAAAAATTAAAGGAGCAGAAATCAAACTGAGAATATTTACTGAGGACATAGCTGTCATTAAGGAAATCGAAGAGTAACTGCAAAAATATGTTAGTAATGAAAAATATAGTCTTGAAAGAGAAATATAACATGAAAATTAGTACAAAGAAGACGGATATTATGGGTCGCAACTGCAGTAGCCATTCAGTTACTGACATACCATTCAGACAAGTAAACAGGTTTAGCTACTTACACTTCAGATGAGAAAAGTTGTGGCGACATAAAAGAGGAGAAATGCACAGCCAAAGGCTGCCCATTATAAGAAAAAGGTGTTGCTTACATCAAGGAACATAAGCGTAAAAGAGATTTCTTAAGAGCTACGCCTGGAGCGCGGCCTCATAGCGTTCGGAGACGTAGGCCATTGGCACTTGCGACAAGAGATGCCTGGATGCATTTGAAATGTGGTGCTTAACATACTTCTATTATTCATAAAAGCTTTTCTTGCTGTTTGCCAGTGTGCAATTTATATCGTCTTTATTTCTGTTTACGTTTATTTTTTGCATAAACGGAAAACTCGTCTGCTACTTTTGGTGTCTCATTTCCTAAGGTAAGAAATTGATTTAACTGAAGAGTACTACAGTAACCTTGCCTCTCTTTTATTTATGATGAAGTTATAACCACATTTCAAGAGGGTATCCATTCTATTCAGCTGATCCTCTAAACACTTTGGCGTCGTCTCGGACAGAATTGCAATGCTAGTGGTACGTTGACGACTTATTCGTCGCGCGAGATTCCACAACTGTTCTGGTATTTAAAATTTATCGTTTATTTTGCCGTCTCAGTTGCACATTTATTTTTATGATATGACTAATTTCAATCAACATTTGATCACCTTTTGATCTTTGTAGTTGCATAAACAACCCGTTCGTATTCATATCGAGCAACATATTAGAATATTTTGATGTGCAGTTCCATATGGATACGACGGGTTTTTTACGCAAGCGCAACGCTCTGAAGATGATCAAACATTTCTCGAACTAGTAACATCATAAAAACAAATTTGAGGCTGAGACAGCAAATAGACTTTCTGGCAGATAAAAACTGTGTGCCGCGCCAAGACTCGAACACGAGGAATTTGCCTTTTGCTGGCAAGTGCTCCACCGACTTCTTTCTTTCCTTACACTGGTGCCACGTCCCGCACTGAAGCATTGTTAGGAACGGATTTGGCAAGGATAGGATAAGGGTGGCCAGACGCCATTCCTGCCACCACCCCGTACCCTTCGGGATGGAATTAGTGTTTCCCAGCTGTCTGCATCTAGTGTAATTCATGGAATGGTGCGAACGTGTTCAGATGTCGGCGAGTCGTGAAACTGAGGCGGAACGTGGAGACCAGCCCGGTATTCACCTATCGGGATGTGGAAAACCGCCTAAAAACCACATCCAGGCTGGTCGGCACACCGGCCCTCGTCATTAATCCGCGAGGTGGATTCGATAGGAGGCCGGCGCGCCTACCCGAGTCCAGGTAGCAGCGCGTTAACGCTCTCGGCTATCCTGGCAGGTTAAGTGCTCCAGCGACTAAGATACCCATATTTCGTAGAAGAACTTCTGTGACGTCTGGAAGGTAGTAGGAGACGAGGTATTAGCGGAAGTAAAGCTATGAGGATGATTCGTGAATCTTGCCAGATTAGCTCAATGGTAGAGCACTTGCTTGCGAAAGACGAAGGTCCCGAGTTCGGGTCTCGGTTCGGCACACACTTCACACGAAGTTCCATATCACGGCACACTCTGACCGGAAATGTAAAGTCCATTGTGATAGGCGTAAACTACAAGTTATGTATGGGTATGCAAGCTTTCTCGGCGTATTTCGTTGATGAAATCTTCTACATCTACATCTACATCCATACTCCGCAAGCCACCTGACAGTGTGTGGCGGTGGGTACTTTGAGTACCTCTATCGGTTCTGTTCTCCCTTCTATTCCAGTCTCGTATTGTTCGTGGAAAGAAAGATTGTCGGTATGCTTCTGTGTGGGGTCTAATCTTTCTCATTTTATCCTCATGGTCTCTTCGCGAGATATACGGAGGAGGGATCAATATACTGCTTGATACCTCGGTGAAGGTATGTTCTCGAAACTTCAACAAAAGCCGGTACCGAGCTACTGAGCGTCTCTCCTGCAGAGTCTTCCACTGGAGTTTATCATCTCCGTAACACTTTCGCGATTAATAAATGATCCTGTAACGAAGCGCGCTGCTCTCCGTTGGATCTTCTCTATCGCTTCTATCAACCCTATCTGGTACGGATCCCACACTGCTGAGCAGTATTCAAGTAGGGGGCAAACAAGCGTACTGTAACCTACTTCCTTTGTTTTTGGATTCCATTTTCTTAGGATTCTTCCAGCGAAACTCAGTCTGGCATCTGCTTTACCCACGATCAACTTTATATGATCATTCCATTTTAAATCACTCCTAATGCGTACTCCCAGATAATTTATGGAATTAACTGCTTCCAGTTGCGGACCTGCTATTTTGTAGCTAAATGATAAGGGAACCGGGCTGCTGCTACGGTCGCAAGTTCGAATCCTGCCTCGGGTATGGATGTGTGTGATGTCCTTAGGTTTAAGTAGTTCTAAGTCTAAGGGACTGATAACCTCAGATGTCAAGTCCCATAGTGCTTAGAGCCATTTGGTAAAACAGATCTTTCCATCAATTCCTCAGCAGGAGACGATGAGGATAAAAAGCGCCATGTCTCGCTTCTTAGTCGCCACCCGTAATTGAGCGGGCTGCGAACTGGAAGAGATTCGCGTCGTATGTCGCTGTAGACGGGAAACGTGAAAGTAAAGCGCGGTGTTGTGGCAGCGGAGCGGACAGCTGTAGGAAGAGGTACACCGTAAGGTAGTGTGAGGGAAGGAGAGAGGGATTGGAATGGGGCCGGAGCGGCGCCAGGAATGGGGCCAGCGGCAGCAGCAGCGGCAGCGAGCGTGAAAGCCGGCCGGCTGCGGGACACCCCGTATCCCGGATGCGCGCCGGTCGGTCCCGGCCTATCTGCGTCCCGTTAGCGGGGCTGCCCGCCCGCAGCTGGCCTTGACCCGCGGCCCACATCGCGCCGCGGCCGTTAGGAATGCCGGCCGCTGGCTGCGGAGCGGGGTGGCCGGGCGACACGCTCTCTGCCCGCCGGCGCCACCAGTACCGCCGCTATGTTCGAGTATAATGTCTTTTCTGGAGACTAGAAATCAACTCTGTAGGAATCAGCATGGGTTTCCAAAAAGACGATCGTGTAAAACCCAGCTCGCGCCATTCGTCCACGAGACTCAGAGGGCCATAGACACGGGTTTACAGGTAGATGCCGTGTTTCTTGACTTCCGTAAGGCGTTCCATACAGTTCCCCACAGTCGTTTAATGAACAAAGTAAGAGCATATGGACTATCAGACCAATTGTGTGATTGGATTGAAGAGTTCCTACATGACCGAACTGAATGGTACAGTGCTCAAATGGTTTAAATCATACCTAACCGGAAGAGTGCAGAAAGTTGAAATAAACAGTTCACATAATATGCAAAAAAAAAAACTGGTGATTTCTCTAACTGGGGAACATTCAAGAATGGGGTGCCGCAAGGTTCGGTCTTGGGTCCTCTGCTGTTCTTAATATACTATATTAATGACTTACCATTCTATATTCACGAAGATGCAAAGCTGGTACTTTTTGCCCATGATACAAGTGTAGCTGTCACACCCGACAGACAAGAATTAACTGGTGAAATTGTAAACGATGTTTTTCAGAAAATCATTAAGTGGTTCTCTGCAAATGGGCTCTCATTAAACTTTGACAAAACACAGTGTATACAGTTCCACACAGTAAATGGATTGACCACATTAATAAATATAGGCTTCGATCAGAAATCGGTAGCGAAGGTAGAATATTCAAAATTTCTAGGTGTATGCATTGATGAGGGGTTGAACTGGAAAAAAACACACGGTGCATCTGCTGAAACGTTTGAGTTCAGCTACCTATGCAATTAGTGTCATTCCAAATTTTGGCGATACACATATAGGCTTCGATCAGAAATCGGTAGCGAAGGTAGAATATTCAAAATTTCTAGGTGTATGCATTGATGAGGGGTTGAACTGGAAAAAAACACACTGTGCATCTGCTCAAACGCTTGAGTTCAGCTACCTATGCAATTAGTGTCATTCCAAATTTTGGCGATACACATATGAGTAAATTAGCTTACCGCGCCTATTTTGATTCTCTTCTTTCGTTTGGCATCATATTCTGGGGTAACTCATCATGGGGTAAAAGAGTGTTCGTTGCACAAAAGCGTGTAATCAGAATAATTGCTGGAGCTCATCCAAGATCATCCTGCAGACACTTATTTAAAGAGCTAGAAATATTCACTGTAGCCTCACAATATATATATTCTCTTACGAAATTTGTTATTAACAATCTGAAAGAATTCAAAAGTAATAGCAGCGTATATGGCTACAACACTAGGAGAAAGGATGATCTTCACTACTCAAGGTTAAATCTAACTTTGGCTCAGAAGGGGGTAAATTATGCTGCCACAAAAGTGTTTGGTCACTTACCTAATAGCATCAAAAGTCTGACAGATAGCCATATAGCATTTAAAAGGAAATTAAAAGCACTTCTTAATGGCAAATCCTTCTACTCATTAGATGAATTTTTGGATATAGTAAATGGGTAATTTCCCAACCTCAAAAAAAAAAAAATTGAGTGTCATGTAATATTTTGTCTAATGTAATAGCTTGTATAGACACCTTTTATTAACCTGACACTTTCCATGATCTATGGAACAAGTACTAATCTAATCTCATCTCTCAATGGAGAGAAGTCTTCCGAAGTAAGAGTGATTTCAGGTGTGCCGCAGGGGAGTGTCATAGGACCGTTGCTATTCACAATATACATAAATGACCAGGTGGATGACATCGCAAGTTCACTGAGGTTTTTTGCAGATGATGCTGTGGTGTATCGAGAGGTTGTAACAATGGAAAATTGTACTGAAATGCAAGGAATGGCAATTGAATCTCAATGTAGACAAGTGTAATGTGCTGCGAATACATAGAAAGAAAGAACCTTTATCATTTAACTACAACATAGCAGGTCCGCAACTGGAAGCAGTTAAATACATAAATTATCTGGAAGTACGCATTAGGAGTGATTTAAAATGGAATGATCATATAAAGTTGATCGTCGGTAAAGCAGATGCCAGACTGAGATTCGTTGGAAGAATCCTAAGAAAATGGAATCCAAAAGCAAAGGAAGTAGGTTACAGTACGCTTGTTCGCCCCCTACTTGAATACTGCTCAGCGGTGCGGGATCCGTACCACATAGGGTTGATAGAAGAGAGAGAGAAGATCCAACGGAGAGCAGCGCGCTTCGTTACAGGATCATTTATTAATCGCGAAAGTGTTACGGAGATGATAAACTCCAGTGGAAGACTCTGCAGGAGAGACGCTCAGTAGCTCGGTACCGGCTTTTGTTGAAGTTTCGAGAACATACCTTCACCGAGGTGTCAAGCAGTATATTGATCCCTCCTCCGTATATCTCGCGAAGAGACCATGAGGATAAAATGAGAAAGATTAGAGCCCACACAGAGGCATACCGACAATCTTTCTTTCCACGAACAATATGAGACTGGAATAGAAGGGAGAACCGATAGAGGTACTCAAAGTAACCACCGCCACACACCGTCAGGTGGCTTGCGGAGTGTGGATGTAGACGTAGATGTAGATGTAGTCGTCTCGGTCTGTCGTCGAAGTGGTAACACCCCACTGCCGCCAGCCGTAAACCCCTACACTTTTAATACGGAAATAACATTTCCTCGGAAGAAGGGTACAGCTCGAAATTCTGGTAGTGAAGGTCAAAACAACACTCTCGTCAAGCAACACTGAGAAACTCTAGACAGGAACATGTTAGTCACAAGGGGAATCTCTCTCTCTCTCTCTCTCTCTCTGACTTTGGCTGCGCATTAAGAAAGCATAATAAACTCATTAATGTACTCGCTATGCTGAAAACTACATTCCCAATCAATAAAATTACAACACTGTTTAAGCGGCGTTAAACAAACGTCAAAGTGGTATGAAATGTACTGAGCCAGAGAAACTGGTACACTTGTCTAATATCACGTAGGGCCCTCGAGAGCACGCAGTTGGTGCAGCAACACGATGTGGCATGGACCCAACTAATCTCTGAAGTAGTGTTGGAGGTAACTGACCCCATGAATCCTGCAGAGCTGTCCATAAAGAGTACGAGAGGGTGGAGATCTCTTCTGAACAGCACGTTTGAAGGTATCCCAGATACGCTCAATAATGTTCATGTCTGTGGACTTTTGTGACCAGCGGAAGTGCTTAAACTCAGAAGAGGGTTCCTGGAGCCACTCTGTAGAAGTTCTAGACATGTGGGGTGTCGCATTGTCCTGTTGGAATTGCCCTAGACCGTCAGAATGCACATGAATGGACATGAATGGAGGCAGATGATCAGACATGGTGCTTACGTACGTGTCGCCTGTCAGAGTCCTATCTAGACACATCAGGGGTCCCACATCACTCCAACTGTACAAGCCCCATCCCATTACAGAGCCTCCACCAGCTTGAACAATCCCGTCCTGTCATGCAGGGTCCTTGGAGTCATAAGGTTGTCTCCAGACCCGTACACGTCCATCCGTTCCATACAATTTGAAACGAGACTCATCCGACTAGGCAACATGTTTCCAGACATCAACAGTCCAATGTCAGTGTTGACGGCCCAGACGAGGCGTAAAGCTTTGCGTCGTGCAGTCAACAGGGGTACACGAATGGGCCTTCGGTTCCGAAAGCCCATATCGATGATATTTCGGAGAATGGCTCGCACGTTGACACTTGTTGATGGCCCAGCATTGAAATCTGCGGCAAATAATGGAATGGTTGCACTTGTGTCACGTTCAACGATTGTCTTCAGTGGTCTTTGGTCCCGTTCTTGCAGGATCTTTTTCCGACCGCAGCGATGTCGTATATTGGATGTTTTACCGGATTCCTGATATTCATGATACTCTCGTAAAATGGTCGTATGGGGAAATTCCTCACTTCATAGCTACCTCGGAGATGCTGTGTCCCATCGCTCCTGCGCCGACTATTAACACCACGATCAAAACTCATTTAAATGTTGATGACCTGCCACTGTAGCAGCAGTAACCGACCTAACAACTATGCCAGGCCGTATTCTGCCTGTTTACATACCTCTGTGTTTGAAAACGCATGCCTATACCACTTTCTTTGGCGGTTAAATGTATTTCCAACATCTCGTCGGTCGCGAAATGGAAACCACATTGAAGATCAGAAGTGTTTTATCAGAATGGAAAATGCTCTTACCATAGCACAAAAGCCGGTCGCGGTGGTCGAGCGGCTCTAGACGCTTCAGTACGGAACCGCGCGACTGGTACGGTCGCAGGTTCGTAATCTCCCTCGCCCATGGACGTGTGTGATGTCCTTAGGTTACTTAGGTTTAAGTAGTTTTAAGTTCTAGGGGACTGATTTCCTCAGATGTTAAGTCCCATAGTGCTCAGAGCCATTTGAACCATAGCACAATAAGACCAATATATCTTCGGATTTTTGTTGACTCGGGCGGCAACTGATCAGGTGTAGGTTTTTTACTGTGTTTCGAACCTTGTTGCGTATATGCAAAGGAAAAGGCTTTCACAAAGTAACAGGACGATCATTAATTATTATATTTGTCTACCTTCGTACAAAATTTGTAACCATTCACACAAGTCTGAAACGTAGAAGTGGCCCGGCTAAAAAAAGCCCCAATAAAGGTGTTTTTGCACGTAAAATACGATTGAAGCTAGATTTTTGAAATCATGTTTTCAGTTTTATCGAAAGAATGCAATTTTAGTTTTGATTGATTCACTTTAAACCGTTTACACGCATTCAGTTCACGTAAGAAAGAATTTTACATGCCGCATTTAGCTCTTACAGAATTGACGCGCTCCAAAAACCAGCCAGAAAAACGTGATTGTTTCCCACGTGCAGTTAAAACGAAATAAGATTTTTTCAAGCGGTTAAAACTTATCTTAGACGTAGAGTCGGCACACCGGTGGACCAAATCTGAATCATTAGTCTCGCTCCAAGTTCGAAGTTATTTAAGGGTAACTTTTTCTACGTAAAATCCGATCTAGGCTGATTATGGTGCGCATGCAAACAGTGCCATTAGCTGAACATTAATTTCAACTCAATTAATTTCTTTTGCAAAAGGATTTAATCGATTCGCACAATTCACCTGGGCGCGAGCTCCGGTTCGTCGTTCAGACTTTGTTTAATGCACTGTAACACAGCTACAGTAAAACGTATGTTCGAATGGCTATATAAATGGCTGGTGCGGGCTAAACAAGAAACTGTTCCAGCTCAAATAGGAACCTAGCACTAAGACCTTCCAAGCAGCGAACTTCGCTCGTTTTCATTCATGTTTGTTACAGAGCGTGCCAACTTTCCGACAACCCCGTCATAGAAGGCACCCACCTGTATTCTCCGCCAACTGTCTACGCTGGTGTACGGACCGTTGTCTGCGCCAAAGTGCTGTCCTCATAGCGGTCCATGTCAGCAAAGAGATGAAAATCAGAAAGAGCCACGTCCGGGCTGTATGGTGGGTGATCATCGAAAACGCTGCAGGAGCCTGTTTGTTGCGGCTACAGTGTCCGGCCGAACATTGTCACGATGAACAACAATGCCTGAACACAACATTCTTCTTCGTTTGTTCCGAATTACCCTTCGTAAACGTTCTGATCCACTCGCTGAACAAGATCATCGGTTGATACTTGCTACCCTGCCTGACAGTCTGAATCATGAACGTCCGTACGTCCTTCTTCAAAGTTCGTGCACCGTTGCCATACTTTGCTGTCACTCGTGACAGTTGCGGCATGTGGGCTGCATGGGAATCAGGCAGAACCTTTCACCATGAAGGATCTGAATGACAGCACGCACTTCACACCTAGAGGGAGACTCTGTTGTTATGGGCATCTTTACGTGTTCACTGTGCGCACCTAACTGATAGGTGCGACGTGACGTGATCGACGGGCGTACTACACCATATCTCTGTGAAGCTCCATCGTATTTTCACCTTCGTTTTAGTTTCGCGACCGATTCGACCTCCATCAAATAGTAACCTTCCTCCACATTTGTAAATGCAACTACTTAGCATTTCAATAGAACCGCATACAGTAGCTAGAATTACGCCACATACCTATATAAGCAAATATTATGCAACGGGTTTCTCACTCGGAAGTCACATTTGAATGTTCGTTGCTTGCGAGGCGGTCGTTTTATGTCTCGTCTAAGAAGGAGAATCGTCTACAAGAAACATGTTGAGATTCAACGGCAACAGGACTGTGTCTTCCTGGACTGCAGATTATACACCATCCAGTCACATTAATGCGACTACCTCTGAAAAGCCTGAGCAATCACCTTTTGCAGCATGGACGTCTGCAAGGCGTGCAGGAGGAGAGTCAGTGGGGTTCTGGAAGGTACCGAAAGGGACGTGGAACCATGTCGGCACCTGTGCCGTGGCTGGTCGCTCTAGGATTTCTCGGTTGAGGACCTACGGCGCGAACAGACCGATCGTGGTGGTTTCTCGACTGGGTTTAAGTCAGGGGAGAACGGTGGGCAGCGGAGTACGATATACTCATTCTGGTGCTATTCGAGTCACGCAGGTACACTGCGAGCTGTGTAGCAGCTAGCGTTATCCTGTTGATGGATGCTCTAGCGCCGAGGAAAAACAAAATACATGTAGGGACGGACATGGACCCCAAAGATAGAAGCATCCTTGTGTTGATCAGTTGTGCCTTTCAGAATGATCAGCTCACCCAAGGAGTACCACGAGCCGGCCAAGGTGGCCGAGCGGTTCTAGGCGCTACAGTCTTGAACCGCCCGACCGCTACGCCGCAGGTTCGAATCCTGCCTCGGGCATGGATGTATGTGATGTCCTTAGATTAGTTAGGTTTAAGTAGTTGTAAGTTCTAGGGCCTGATGGCCACAGATGTTAGGTCCCATAGAACTCAGAGCTATTTGAACCATTTTTGTACTTAACTGTCGGTAAGTATCGGCTGCCTGCGACAGCTGGCGGCTCCTTGAGTGTAGTTGTTTTGCCAATGCCGTAAAACTGCCTTCGAATCCATGGCCGGTAGTGCAGTGGTCTTCGCTCCACATTTAATCGATTCTTTTGGCCGGAAGGAAGAAAGGAGACTCAAGATGTCCACGGCGACAGACTGCGACGGATTGAAGTCAGTATCTCGTTGATGGAAAGCATAAAGCATTGTTTCTAGTGGTTCCAGCGTCAGATAGGGGTAGTGACCTTGGCAGTTGCATTGATGCTGTTAAAGTAAGCTATGTGTCATGATATTGCGTATCATTTTCATTTCCACACTTTTAGACAACAATAACAATAGGACACTACGCTTCAAGACAGAGGCACTCTTAGCGGTCAGTATCACTATACACGCACACAGTCGATACCTCACACTAAGAAAAATAGAGACAGTCTGTTACAGGTGTTCATAAAATAAGATTGGGATTAACGTCTCGTCGGAGACAAGGTAACTGGAAATGGAATACAAGCTTGGATAGGACAAGGATAGGTATGAAAATCGGCCTTAGCCCTTACAATCTCAGCAATCACCTTAGCTGCTTTAGGGAAACTACGGAAAAATTAAATCTGCATGGCCGTAGGGCGATTTAGACCCAATCCTTCTAAATACGTGTCCACCGAGCTCGCCCTTGTGGCAGTAGATCGATACTGAAGACACAGCTCCTCACAATTGCTACTTTTGCTTCCTAACGTTTAGGACTGGGTTGTGAACGTTCTTCGCTCACTTTACTAGAACTATTGGGGCTTTCTGTAGATTATTGAAGTTCCGCTCCATTTCTTCAAAGTTTCGTGTGCCTGTGAAGAAAAGCGAACCTCGCAATGGCGAACGTTCCGCATAAGATCTTTGGTCTTTTACATTGATATACAAAGGCGATTCACGAGAATAACGCTGCATTTCATTCCGATCGTTTCTGACGTAAATTTGAACGGACTATCTCACCCTGACATGATCTTAACAGCATTTTCGATATCTTTCGCCAAGGCTTCTAGATGCAAACCTCAAACAGTGCAATGGTACTCTAGGACTGATTGCACAAAAATTTTATATGCCGTTTCTTTAGCAATTCCACTCCACTTTGC
Organism: Schistocerca gregaria; assembly: GCF_023897955.1. NCBI lineage: Eukaryota > Metazoa > Arthropoda > Insecta > Orthoptera > Acrididae > Schistocerca > Schistocerca gregaria. Next base: position 511,475,482 of record NC_064921.1, on the reverse strand, counting down.
GGATACAAATTAGAATTCTTTCTACTTCATAGTGCTAAGCTCAACTTTTTAAACGATGTGATTTTTTTTATAGACAACATTCTCAGCGAACAATTCAGTAGCGCTGCTAATCATGTGTGATAAAATGTATATGTTTATTCGGAACAGCAGCAGTAGCCCCTCAACCACATCTTATTTTCTTAGGTTTCTTTGGCTCTTCCATGGTTTTTTAACTCATTTGTCTTGAAATCCGATAATATTCGAATTATTCTATAAGCCACTCTATCAAAGCCAGTCGCTGTCTAGTGGTCTCGGGTTCTGAAAGAAGTGTTGTGCCCTTCAGCACGCAAACTGATTTGATGCAGCTAGTCCACACTGTTCAAACTCCTTCATCTTTGCAATAACTAACGCAAGGTGTATCTACTCTGAAATTGCTTACTGCTGTCAAGCTTTGGTATCCCTCTACAATTTCTACCTCCTTCCCTCTCTCTCGCCCCCCCCCCCCTTCCCCCCCATTCCCACACGCGCGCACGTCCTTCCATTACCAAACTGACGATTCCTTCGTGTCCCAGGATACGTCTTCTTAACCGATCCTTTCTTTCAGTGAAATTGTACCATAAATTTCTTTTGTTACCAGTTCGATACAGTACCTTCCCATTAAGAGAGGAAGGATCTATTCATTCTTCTGTGGAACCATAATTCAAAAAGATTTTATTCTCTTCTTATCTGAAATCGTAATTGTCTACGTTTCACTTTCAAACAAAATTACACTACAGTGGTGTTTTCAGGAGAGACTTCCTTTAACATTTAAATCTACATGCGATGTTAATAAATTACTCTATTTCAGAAACGCCTTTCCTTCTATTGCCAATCAGCACTTTACATCTTCTCTTCGTCGAGCATCGGCAGGTAGTTTACTGACCGAATACCGAAACTAGTTGTTTACTTTTAGTGCCTTGTTTCACAACCTAATTCCTCGAGCATCGCCTTATCCTTTTCGACTGCATTCCACTATTGACGTTTATGTCAGAACCGTTTTTCAAGATTGTGCCCATTCTACATGGATACTCTGCAAATCACATTTAAGTGCCTGACAAGGGGTTCATCGAACCACCTTCACAATAATTCTCTATCATTCCAGTCTCGTATAGCGCGCGGAAAAAGCAAACACCTATATCTTTCCGTGCCAGTTCTGATTTCCCTTATTTTATTATGATGATCGTTTCTCCCCATGTAGGTCACGTCAACAAAATATTTTCGCATTTGGAGGACAAAATTGGTGATTTAAATTTTGTGAGAAGGTTCTGCATCAACGAAAAACGCCTTTCTTTTAATTATTTCCATCCCAAATCCTGTATCATTTCAGTGACACTCCCTCCCGTATTTCAAAAATGTGTGTGAATTCTTAAGGGACCAAACTGCGGTCCCTAGACTTATATACTAGTTAAACTATCTTATGCTAAGAACAACACACACACCCATGCCAGTAGGAGGACTCGAACCTCCGGCGGGAGGGGCCGCGCAGTCCGTGACAAGACGCCTCAAACCGCGCGGCCACTACGAGCGGCTTTCCCCTATTTCGGGATAATACAAAACGTGCTGCCCTTTTTTGAACATTTTCGATGTACTCGGTCAATCTTATCTAGTAAGAATCCCACACCGCACAGTAGTATTCTAAAAGAGAACGGAGAACCGAAGTGTAGGCGTCTCTTTAGTAGATCTGTTGCATTTTCTAAGTGATCTCCCAATAAAACGCAGTCTTTGATTAGCCTTCGTCACAACATTTTCTATGTGTTCCTTCCAATTTAAGTTGTTCGTAATTGTAATTCCTACGTTTTTACGGCGTTCATATTTGACCATTTTATCTCGTAAGAATAGGTTAACGGATTTCCTTTTGGGACTCTTGCGGGTGACTTCATGCTTTTCGTTATTTAGGGTCGATTTCCAATTTTCGCACCATACCGATATCTTTTCTAAATCGTTTGCAATTTTTTTGATCTTCAGATGACTTTTCTACTCTTTAAACGGCAACATCACCTCTAAGACGGCTGCTCAGATTGTCTCCTAAATTGTTTACACACATAAGGAACAGCAGAGGGCCTGTATGGTGCAGTGTCAAAAGCCTCCTGGAAATCTAGAAATACGTTCAACGGATCTTCAGATGTTCAAATGTGTGTGCATTGCTAAGGGACTAAACTACTCAGGTCATCGGTCCCTAGGCTTACACACTGCTGAAATTAACTTAAACCAGCTTACGTTAATAACAACACACACACACATAAGCCCGAGGAAGGACTCAAACCATCGGTGGCAGTGGCCGCGCAGACCGTGACATGGCGCACGGCCACTCCTTTGTCGTCTCTGACGAAATTATGATGTTCTCGTCATGTCTCAAATTCTTTACTTCTTCTCCTTGAACTTTATTTCCCTTGCGATGTATGAATTGCGTTAGCAAAAGTCCCGAACTGACAGTGAGCGTCGGGAGCGTATCCGCGCCACGAGGAGGCGGCAGAAGGCAGCGCCAGGAGAGGCGGCCCAGCCCGTTACAGCTGTGCGGCCGTCTTGCCCAAGCGGCCTACTTACTTAACGGCGAGGTGCGCCGCAAGTGGCGCTGCCCCAGCTAGTGGAAGCTCCCAGCAGGGGCGCCTCCGATTCCTCTAACCTTCCTGCCGCCTTGAGAAAGAGTCCAACAACGATAACACCGACGATGTTAGCGCATCCTCCACAATTACAGCTGATAAATACTCCTCGAGTTCCTAAACGTGAAACGACGAATTACGATTATTCATTACGTGCAGCCATATCACACTGCAGTACGCCCCAATAGCCGAGTGATGCCGGCACGGTAGCTCAGCATGTTCGGTCAGAGGGCTGGTTAAAAAAAACCTGAGTGAAAAGATCAACAACGAACTTGAACGGATGTCGTGTGCCGTCCGCAACGACCAAATACAACGAACAAACGCAAAAGTGGTCAGCGTGACGGATTGCCGTCCTACGGGCCCAGGTTCGATTCCCGGCTGGGTCGGGGATTTTTCTCCGCTCAGGGACTGGGTGTTGTGTTGTCTTCATCATCGTTTCCTCCTCATCCGGCGCGCAGGTCGCCCAATGTGACGTCGAATGTAATGAGACCTGCACCAAGTCGCCCGGACCTGCCCAGTAAGAGGCCTCACGGCCAATGGCGCCAAGCGCTCATTTCCATATCACACTGCAGACTATTGTCTCATCTTTCTCCAGTCTCCTGGAGTTGTGACTTGCAAGGTAAATGTAGGGGATAGTGGCAGATACGTTAACTCCGACGGTGACGTGGCCTAAATCGTTGGAACAAACGGTTTGTCATTGTCCTGTGGCAGTAATCTCACGTAGCCAGTGAAACGATAAGTCTTGGTGCTCCCTAGAAATTTGACGAGTTTGCATGTTAACGCGTGAATCGATTTTTCTAGCCCTGCCAAATATCGATTTCCTTACTGCCAATTGTTTTACACGAGTTGCCTCTGGAAATGAGGTGTTCCGGTTTCTGATTTAGTCAGTATGATGGCTGATCTCTTTATTTAAATGTGGGAGGTTTATAAGTTCATGCTCGGTCTACAAATACATTGTATCCGGACGCCCCTATCTAATGCAGAAATTAACACTAGAATTCATAAGGAGCGGATCCGCCAGTTTAAAGGGAGTATCGTGTTGTCAGTAGAGAACCACAAACGGCAGAATGGATCCGTTACGAGGGACCGATCGAGGTGGCGCAGTGGTTAGCACAGTGGACTCGCATTCGGGAATTCGGGAGGACGACGGTTCAAATCAGCGTCCGACCGTCTTGATTTAGGTTTTCCGTCATTTCACTAAATCGCCTCAGGCAAATGCCGGGATGGTTCCTCTGAAAGGGCACGGCCGATTTCCTTCCCCATCCTTCACTAATCTGAGCTTGTGTTCCGTCTCTAGTGACCTAGTTCTCGACCGAAAGTTAAACACTAATCTCCTCCTCCTGCTCCCCCTCCGTTAGGAGGCACAGTGAATTCGAACGTGGACTAGTCATTGGATGTCACCTGAGTAATAAATCCATCAGGCAAGTTTCGGTCCTCCTAAAGCTGCCAAAAACGACCGCTATGGTCCTTATGTACTGACAGACAGGGACCGTCGAGCTTTACGGAAAGTGGCTGAAAAAAAAACTCGCATGCAAACAGCGGAAGGAACCACGCGAGTCGGCCGCTGTGGCCGAGCGGTTTTTAGGCAGTTCAGTCCGGAACCGCACGAGTGCTACGGTTGCAGGTTCGAATCCTGCCTCGGGCATGGATGTGTGTGATGTCCTTAGGTTAGTTAGCTTTAAGTAGTTCTAAGTTTCAGGGGACTGATGACCTCAGATGTTAAGTCCCATAGTGATCAGAGCCAATTGAACCATTTGAATCACGCGTGAGTCCCTAAGTGGTACCGGCAGTCTAGCTAGCACAGTCACTGTGCTTAGGGAGCTTTTGCAGAAATAGGATAGAATTTGGAGCAGCTCCTCATAAGCCACACATTTGTGCAGTCGACGCTGGGCGACGCTTGAGGTGGTGTAGGAGCGACACAGTGGACGCTGGGTGACTGGAAACGCTGTACCCATGGCAATACGATGGAAGGGTTTGGGTTTGACGAATGCCTGGAGAACGTTAGCCTACCAGCCATCATGTGTATTGCTAGCAGAGAAGTGCGTGGTAGGTGGTGTTACGGTATGGGGGTGTTTTTCGCTCTTAGGTTGTGATCCCCCAGTTGCGCTTAATACACGTTAAAGGAGTGAGGATATGAACACATTTCAGGAACACTTAGGAGAAAATGACTGTTTGTATCCGCACTCTGCATCCTGTCATAAAGCAGCGTCTATGAGGCAATGCTTTGCGTACAATAACATTCCTGAAATGGACTGGTCTGCTCAGAGTCCCGACCTGACTCTAATTTAACACCGGTAGGATGAGTTAGTGTTGAATCCTTGTTAGCCGCTTTATGTCGTCTCGTTGTCTCTGTAGAGCTGTACCATGGGAAGCAAGGAGAGAATGTTGGTTGGTGGCCGGTATCCTCGTTCTATAACACAAACTGCAAACATTTAATAACTGGGTTCTTTATTACATAAGCAAATAGTTACTTACCTTAGGCTTCCACGTGCTGTGGTACAAGCTCTCCTCTATAGCCCACTTTAGCCTCACTCCTGATGAAATATAAAGTCCGCTATGAACACTATAAGGCAGCTATGTGCCGCCTGTCTCTGTGCTAGAGGCTGAGACTGCGGCTCCGACTCGGTGACACGCTCGATGACAGACTCGAACTAACTCAGCATAACAGGCTCAAACTAGCTGAACGGACTGGCCCTCCGGTCCGCGGCGGCTGTCTAAATAGTGGCGGCCGAGAGGGCGTTGGCGGCGCGTTTCCAGCGAGTCTGTCGTTGGCCCCTGTCGATTGTCTTATAACCTTTATACCACATGGTGTGCTGATGCCGGCTTATTCCACCACTGTTAGAACGTCGACTTCGCTCGAGGCCCCAACGTCCAACATTTCTGGTTTCAGTTCTTGAGGAAGTACCGGCTGCCATTCCCCCACAGACATTCAGACACCTTGATGAAAGTTTCCCCAACTGAGTTCGAGCCCTCACAAAGGCGATATGCACATGCACCGCATATTAATGTCCAACAATAGCTATCTGGGTACTTCTGATCAGATAGTGTACTCACTTCATGCAGGTGGCTGCATTTTTAAAAACAAGGAGCATTCTGACAACCCAAGCAAGTTTCAGATACTATACAGTTTTCACTTGGAAGTAGTCATCGACTATGGAAGAGTAAATGCGGCAGCTGGAACCACATTCCCAGAATCAACATTCGAATGTTTACAAGACCAAGTAAAAGCGATACTGTAAAATTCGTTTATGAACAACAGTTTTCGAGCCCCATGTGAATATCTGATTGTCAAACAGTTTCACAAGAAGTATGCATTGTTGATAACTTTCACTATTTATAGATATCGTTAGAGGTGGAGATTAGTTCGGCCTGGGCAAGGATGTGGCAGGAAATAGCATGCAGTCTTAATGAAAGAACCATGATAGTATTCGCCTGAAGTGAGTTGTGGAAACTGCGTGAAACCGAAATCGGGGTAGGTGGACACGGTTTCGAATCCTGCCAAGTTGAGTTATTTGGTGCAGCTCAATTCCAACAAATCCAGGAGCCTGTGAGCGTGTAAACGCGGCGCACGCCTTAGTTTCTGCAGCATCGATGTCAAGCCGTTACCTCATTAGCACTCCAGTAGCTAACAGAACTGCTCTTCCGCGTTTTGTACTGGGAGCCGCAGACGCAGGAGCTAGCTATTCACGCCGCTCTCTTTGTCAGCGGCGAAGGCCGTGCTACCGAGAAAGGCGGGAAGGCGTGCATTACAGATAACCCGGCGCGTTACAAGTTGTCTGTTCCGTCACGTATTGAACGCTCTGTGCGCGCAGACCAGACACACACACACACACACAGCCCAGAATTGTTTATTCTGTCTTTAACTCAACTCTCTATCAGACGAGCTGTGTTAGTTAAGCGTCAAAATATATCCTGATATTTCTCTGCGCGATTATCCTGTGTGCGGTCCTGACCGATCACGTGTAGCACAATTCTCAAGGGTTTTTTACGGACCGTAGAGATACTATAAACATTCAACGTAACTTCTACGCAAAAATTTCGACGCTCTATTAGTAAACTAAATTATTTTGACGAACCATATTGGAGTAATAAAAATCAACGCTTACGTTCATGTAAAACGAATGCTACACTGTTCTGATGACACTACAGAAATATTGATTGAACTCCTTTGTGAACCTGGCGTGATCAGCAGCGTAAAAGTTCTGTAGAGTCACGTGCTAACGAGATCTCGAGAGTTCCGAACTGATTTTACTTACCGGGCTGTGTAAATTGCTCTGAGCACTATGGGACTCAACTGCTGTGGTCATCAGTCCCCTAGAACTTAGAACTACTTAAACCTAACTAACCTAAGGACATCACTCACATCCACGCCCGAGGCAGGATTCGAACCTGCGACCGTAACAGTCGCACGGTTCCGGACTGCGCGCCTAGAACCGCGAGACCACCGCGGCCGGCGCTCTGTGAATCATTCATTGCGTATTACACTTTAATCTAAGTTCATATTTTCCAGCGTCTTTGCTGTTATATAAAGGGCGATCAAAAAGTTTCCGTTGGAAGGCTACAATATCCCCTTGCTTACATATCGGTGCTTATAAACCCGCATCGGAGTCACGCTGGATGGATCAACGCTGCAGCAATGGCCTCAAACGAAACCTTTTGATCGTCTCTTATAAAATACGGATAAATGGATCTTTGTCCAACAGAGTAATACTTTCACTGTTTAATTAAGTAAACATTCATTAAGCATCAGTAAGGTTACTTCAGTCAGGTGATAGTAAAATACCTCTTTTATCTGGATTTCTTCACCCTAACCAAGAATTTCGTTTGCAAAGACTATCGCAAAATTGGACCACAAAGGTGGTATAGGTGATGAGAGAACTTATCTCCATCATAGAACATGAAATCGAAGAATTTGCTCCGCTAATGAAAGTGACATGTAGAAGTAAGCCCAAAGACAGAAAGTAGGCTATTACGGTAATTTACAATCACGACATTCCCGTAGATCTCTAAACATTATCTATAGTGTTTCACAAAACGAATGTCTATTTTCCTCCAGAAATTCCTATTTCCGTAACACTCGTGTGTCGATCGAAACAACCGGTACCAAATCTAGCATCAATCTATCAGTCTCGTAGTTACTTTTACATTCGATGATTGCAAAATGCTAATAATGACGTGTTGAGTTCTGCCTGATTGTAAATCATGAACCCAATTAAAATAAGTTCGTATTTTATTCTCTAGGCGAGAGTGCGAAACTTAATCGAACGACGTCCCGATGCCAAGGATACGGCCTCAGTGTGCGTAACTTCATCTGTTCCTTCTGGTCGTCAAGGACGAACAGATCGAGCTGAGTTTCGCAAGGTCTCTGCGGATTCCTTGCTGATTTTTATAGCGGAAGTTTCCGTTCTGCTAATAGGGCAATATGCATGAGCGTGAAACGTGTCCTATAACTCTACAACAGACAGACATCCGCAGTAAAGCCCTACAGTTATGCGGGTAAACTCTTTAGCAGATAACCAGTACAGACTAAAAGATATGGAGATATATTTCATACGTATCTGTGACACCGAAATGAAGATAAGAAGTATGTATGATACCATACATCACAAAATTTGAACCGTATGTTGGAAATGCTATTTTAAGATACCTCGTTAGTTACATAAGATGGTGCAACTAGTGAAAGAGTTGCATTCGACTGACGTTAACATGACGTTGCCCTCAGGAAGATACAGTGTGACACAGTTAAATATAGATAATAACTGCATCATACAGAACGGAATGTGTAAGTTAATTTAAGTTGTGCCGTCAGGTCTCATCCTATCCAACACCTGGGAAAACACTGTACATTCCGAAATGACCAATCGTTTCTTGATGCAATATTTAACAACTATCGCTTCAAAGTTCAGTGTGTGTAAAAACTTTAAATCTACTACAGGTTGATCCAAACTGATCGAAATTAGAGAAAACAAGAATGTTGCTCTCTTTCCAGGAAGAAGCAACGCACTGAAATCCTCGGAAATAATCATAAAATTTAGGCTACATCACACCATTATCTTTGGAAAGAGGGAAGAAACGCTCTTTGTAATTAGGTAAAATATTGGCATTTGCGTAAAACCTGCCACTCATTACGGAAGACTCAAATAAAAAATCCAACTAATACCCAACAGAAACCAAAAACGAAAAAAGGAAATCGAAACAAAATAAACGTATTTAGCTTTAGGTTCCCTCGCTGTTCGTTTTCGAATACTCGCTCGCAGTGGGACAAAAGCGCATCGTAAGTAGTTCACACAAAATCCGTAAGAGACGCTACCATAGCTCGCAGTTAACGCAGACGCCTTTGCTTCCGATCATACTAATACTAAAGTTTAGCCAGTTAAGCGATTCTGTTCGACGATTCTTCTTGAAAGTGGACCGTTTGCCAATAGTGTTTTTAATTCACTAATTTGATATTTACAGCTCTTTTAACACAGAATTTGTTGCGTAATACTGACAAAATAACGGGGGTTATGCTACAATGTCTCCAGTAATACAACTGAATATCGCGTTAACTAATAATCCTCGCTGCTCACTACGTCAGTTGTTACCTTATGAAAGTTTTACGAGTCAACCATACCTTTATCCCAGCACACTACCGGCGTTTCACTCCAGCCAGACAGCGCCACACGGCATGGGCTTAGAGAGGCCCCGCCCCGTCTGCACTAAGAGGCGACCGCACGCGCCTTGCTTGGTCTATCCGCTTGCCGGGCATGTCTCCGACTGCCGACTGGCATGTTGCTGGGCAACGCCCCCTGCAGTTAAGAACAATGGACTGGGAACGTCTATCGTAGCTGCTTGACCAGATGTGCGCAGCAAGAACAACACATCAGTGGTTATCCAGCAGAATTCCAAATTTTTTTACGCTTTTTCTTCGAAAACTAATAATGTGGGAATTACTTGGGTCTCCAATTAGCTAAGTATTTACGACACAGTTCACATTCCGTACTACTTCATAACCGGAATGTGTCATTTGTATAATGGTGGCACATACTGATTAAAATGGTACACGCTAGGTAGCCAGCGTATCTTGTGTACCCCAAATACGTAAATAGAATTTGTTGTGGTCTTCAGTCCGAAAACTCGTTTGTTGCAGCTCTCCACGCTAGTCTATTACATGCAAGCCTCTTCATCTGTGTGTAACTGCTGCAACCGGCGTCCATTTTCACTTTCTTACTGCAGACAAGCCTCTATATATTTTACCCCCATCGATCCCTTGATGCCTCTGTAGAAACCATATCAGCCGATTCGTTCTTGGCAAGTATTGTTAAGAATTTCTTTGTCCCTCAGTTTGCTTTCTTACTTGTCCACTATTTATTTGATCTACCAATCTGTCACTTTCTTTGACAACACATTTCAAAAGCTTTCATTTTCTTCATGCGTTAGCTGTTTATTATCCACATTTTATTTCTGTGCAAAATTACACTACAAACAAATGCCTTAAAAAAAGTATTCTTAATGTTCAAGTTTAAATTTAATGTTAGAAAATCTCTTTTTTAGAAAACGCTTTTCTTACTATAGAGAGTCGACGTTTTATATCCCCTGTAGTTTGGACACGGTCAGTTATTTTGCTACCCAAACAGCAAAACTCGTCTAATATTCCAATGTCTCAGTTGCTAATTGAACTCCCTCAGCATCGTCTGATGTAATTCTACTACGTCTCATTACCCCTGTTCTACTTTTATTGGTGTTCATCTCGTAACCTCCTTTTGAAATATTATCCATTCCATTCACATGATTTTGCATGTCCTCTGCCGTTCCTGGCCGTGTTACAGTATCACTGGGCAAAGCTCAAAGTTTTTATTTCTAAAAATTTTAGATTCGACAAGTAATACAGCTTAATACTCGAAACACTTTTTTAACTGAGTATGTAAAACAGCTGCGATATATTTTTAATGGAACTGCACACTTTTCATCAGTATTAGAAGGATAAGCAGGAAAATGATACGAGAAAGTCCCGTTGACGTCGATGGAACCAGAGACGTAGCACAAACTCATGTGGGACAAGGATGGGGAAGGAAATTAGCCGCGTCCTTTTCAAAGTAACCACCCTGGCATACAAATTAACCTATTTAGGGAAACCACGGAAAATATAAATTTCAATGACCGGAAAAAGACTTGTACTCTGCCACTCCCAAATAACCGGTGGTGGCATTTGGGAGTAATTGCAAAAGGAGGCTGTGCTAAAATGGGAGGTGAAACCTGCCAGTGCGCAGTATACGTGCTACCCTGTTACCCTATAAGAAGCAGACGTAATTCCCCTGAGCAACTTGTGCTAAACTTGGCTCTGCAAGTCATAGTTATATTCCTCTTTTCCAGAGCTTACACACGTTAAAAAATAAATAGTGTGATTCGACGGAAGTCGGGCCTGTTGGTGTAGCGGTAAAACGTGTGCATGCAAAACCGAAATGTCACGAGATCGAATACCGATTGGGCCGCGAAATATTTTATTCTGCTTTTAATTTATCTCTCACTTCTCCACAATGTCTACATTCGCCAGGAACGACACAGGGTGCGGATTACACGTTAAACTGTAGGTCCCTTTTCCTCGGTAGGGTTACTGGGGTAGGTTAGGGACACGCAAGTTGCAGAAGTGACGTCCAATTGAAAGACTTATACCATGCAGTTGAGTCACACGGATGTATTATTACAGTTATTTTAAAAAATTAACTGCAGTTGATTCAGCATCTCGGAGCCTGAAAAAAGTTACGAGTACTAAGAAAACAGGAAAATACTCTCCCTTTTGCGCCGAATTTCTTGCGTCGATGTCTGTAACTATTTGTAATGTATCTGGGGCTTTATGCTGGCTCTATACCTACCTATTCAAGTAAAGAACTTGTCTTTGATATTAAAGTTGTCAAAATAACTGAAATTTTTTTGCATTGAACTCATGTCTGCTAAATTTTGTGCTTAGACAGAGGCGTTTGTAGTTACGTACACACTTCACTATGAGCAGTTATTTGCATCCACTAGAGAGGACTGTGCATATCATGTTTACATTGCATGCTGTATTTCACAATTATTCTGAAACTGTAATGTAATGTTGACAATAACTTTCAATGAAGAATAAATGCACTACGAGGCTATTGTTAGTATTCCAAAAAAATGGTTCACCGCGGCCGGCGTTAGTATTCCCAATGCCTTGAGTAGATGCCCACATCTATGAATGTGGACCATACACAACTGCAATTACTTTGTTACCTTAGAGAATAGTTACCTCAAATTTATGTTGTAAAGAAAAATACTTTAAGCTACTGATTTCAATCTTCCGAATAATTATTCTTGTGGCAAAATTAACTAAATGTGACGTTTTAGAAAATCTGTTGTGATCTTTTCGGAGTGAGTTCTCGTCAATCTGTAGCTCCCAAACTAAACTTACAAACTCCTACGCTGTTTCTTATTTTCCCAGTGGTGTATTTCAATCAGTGATGTACTTTTATAGCAAGAAATCGAATCGTTTTTTTAAGTTTTGCACAAGGAAATTCGAACAAAATCAGTCAATGAAATACACAAAAGCCTCATCTTCTCCTTTTCTGTGTTGTTTCAGAGACAACCAGCAAAAAACGATTCTTTAAAGAACTTAACTCGCTTGTATAAAACAGGTTCAAACGTTTGTACTTTACAAACGAGGTAGTGTTTTCAATGTGTTCTGTCAATCACATACAAGCAAACACCGTCCGAACACGCTCTGAAGACCCAGCCGTACCGACAGACCACCATGTTATCTTCAGCCCTTAACCGTCACCGAATGTGGATACAGAGGGGCGTGTGGTCAGCACACCGCTATCGCAGCCGTTGTCAGTTTTCGTGACGGGAGCCGCAACTTCTGAATCAAGTAGCTCCTCAATAGACCTCACAAGGGCTGAGTGCGCCCCGCTTGGCAAGAGCACTAGGCAAACTCGGACGTTGACCCATCCAAGTGCTAGCCCAGCCCGACAGCGCTTAACTCCGGTGATCTGACGGGAACCGGTGTTACCACTGAGAGAAAAGGCCAGGTTTTAAAATAAAGTCTGCTGGAAGTCGCTAAGTGGTCTCATTACCAGACACTGGATGAGTACACAGTCTAAGTAGTTTTGCGCTCCGTTTTAAACAAAAGCTAGTTTTTCACGCATTCTCCGTGTTCATGACGTTGCATCTTCTGATCCGTGTGCCGCAAAATGATATAATTTTGCAGGTGCAATCAGTAAAATGTGTGGATGCTATCTGCAAAATGTATGCAGATGGAGAGATGGAGATAAACATTAAAACAGTATACATGATGCTGTACTTCCACTGCATGAATAGCGAAAACGAAGTAAACGATAACGTTTCCCCTTTTATCGTTCTGTGGGCGACGACAACGAGAAAAAGTTTCGTGATGGTTCGAAATTTTACATAAAGTTGGTTAAAAGTCGCCAAGTGCTTTCAATCTCGAATACTGGATGAATAAAGTTTGGATTATTTGCACGTCACTAGTTGTGTTGCCTCAAGAAATACACACATTTTCTAAGTTTAATACATGTCTTACTAAGTTAAGCGTCTAACATAAGGTTATAAAAGTATTTTACATTTTTTAATTCGGTCAACAGTTATATGAAATACTGAAAATCAATTTATGTTCCTCCCAGAAACAGTTAGATAGGCAGCCTGCAACTAGGGGTAGTTGTCCGTACCCCGGGTATACCGGTTAGCAATATGTTGGTAGATGTTTATACTGTCCAAGAATGACTGTTGCTAACTAGTTCCTGATGAAACGGTAAATAATTTGGATTTCTAATTTCGGTTTTTATTCTCTATGTAATGGTTGCGAGAATTCCTGTGACAGTATGAATACAGCGGTATTTCTCATTGAGACTGTTAAAGATTTCTGTTACCAGTCACTCTCTAATAACTCATCTGTTGTGCTAAACACGACAAATTTCGTGAATATAGAAGCGTCAAGCACGTGAAAATGAGAATAAGTTCTCGAAAAGCGGTGTGCTTAGCATAATACAACATCGGTTATTGAAATAAACGGTAAGAGAAAATCTTTATTCTCTTGCCACTTGTAGTAGTAATGTATGTCGTAGGAATTCTTGCAGTTTCAACTGTAACTCTTTTTTACGCTCACGATGATGGGCCCGGTAAGCTAGGCGTGATCTGTTGTCTGCGCGACTCATGCGATATGAAAATCGCGCAGTGGTAGAACGCCAGAGCTGCGTGCTGCGCGGGGCGTCTGAAATCCGGTAATTCTGCACCGTACACGTAGTTGTAGTGGAGATTCTGACAGGCTGCTACAAGTTAAATGTACACTTAATGTGTAGGAAGAATAACTGTAACGGACTTTCACATTCGTGTGTCAAATAATCGAATTTGTCATATCTGATACATGGTCTCTCATTATTCAGTTTCGCAAAATAATACAGAGACGGAGTAGACTGAAGGGCTTTTCGCAATACAAATCTTATTGCGTCACGCATTCCTGCGCTGCACGATCAGACATTCCGACGAACAAGTTCGTGCGCAACTCAACGAACTAAGACACGGGCCGCTGTTCGCGACACGCAAACGCTTTCACCGTCCGCAAAGACGGGGCCGCCAAGGACGGAAATGACTTTACCTGTAGCTGGCCTCCATCGGCTCGTGCCTTCCAAGATGTGTCGGCCACATCCGCGACGACCGTACAGTTCCAGATTTTTTCTCGGCTTAAAAAAAGACATCTGTCGCGTAACTAAGCGAGCATTAGCCCGAAAATCAGAGCCGATTGCAACGTTGCTATTACGACACGAGTAACGCGTCTACGGAATCGACATAAAATGGTTCAAATGGCTCTTAGCACTATGGGACCCAACATCTGAGGTCATCAGTCCCCTAGAACTTAGAACTACTTAAACCTAGCTGACCTAAGGGCATCACACACATCCATGCCCGAGGAAGGATTCGAACTTGCAACCGTAGCGGTCGCGCGGTTCCGGACTGAAGCGCCTAGAACCGCATGGCCACACCGGACGCCACGGAACCGACATTCTGTTGTACCATTACGGGGGGTGAGTTGAATCCTTAAGGTGCCAGTTTGCACTGTTTTGTCCCGTTGTCTACAATTAAACCGTTGAATGTGGTGACAAATATTTTTAGCTGATCCTGGATACGTTTGATTAGTAACGTTCTTTATACCTTTCGTCTGAATTGTTGCCGTAGTATGCTGAAGTCAGGAAGATTAGATTTCAGTTCTGTCAGTCAATGCTGACGTAGACTATAATTCATTGTCTTGTTGTAATAATCATTTTCACAGTCTTGTGAAGTGCTTTCGGTAAAGTGACGGAAAATTAAAATGTATATGGCAAGTATGGAATGTGGCCCCTAAACAGTAAAAAGAGTAGCAATAAATTGGAAACCATTGGATATCAGTGGTGCATAGCGACCGTTGAATATTTAAATGTAAAGAAGGAAGCTGTCAGTCGTAGAATTTGTAATTTATCGCGGCTTTAAGTTTCGACTGTAACATAGTCATCATCAGCGCTTAGCAGAATAGGCATATATGTGTTAGAGTGCGTTTGACTTTTGTGTCTGTCATGCAAATGCTAGCGTCAGTTGCCACCGCCTTTCATCTACAAAAGTATTCAGGTGTTAAGAGGATAAGAAAGATTTGAACGACGAAGCGGACCTGGCGCCCAGGCAAATAGCTCGAATCGATTAATTTCTTTTGCAAAAGATTTTTATTAGACTGAAATTAATGCTCGGGTAATGGCACCATTTTTATGTGCACTGTTCGAATTTTACGCGCAAAAGCAGTCACACTCTTTCGTATTTTACATGCAAAACAGTCACTCTTAAATAACTCCGAACTTGAGCGCTGCTGATGGTTCAAATGTGGACCACCAGTGTGCCAACCCTTGACCTAAGAAAAGTTTTAACAGTTTGGAAAAATCTTATTTCGTTTAAATTGTGCATGAAAAAAAAAACAAAAAACACGGTTTTCTGGGAGGCTTTGAAACGCACTAAGTCTATAAAAGCTGGATGCGGCATGTAAAATTCGTTCTCATGTACCATTGAATGCACGGAAACGGTTTAATGTGAGTCAAATAACCGAAAGACCTGCACCAGGCGAACGGTCTACCCGACGGGAGGCCTTAGCCACACGACATTTCATTTCAAATAAATTAAAAATGAATCCTTTCTATAAATTGAAAACTCGCTTTCAAAAATCCAACTTCATTCGGATTTTACGTGTAAAAACACGTTTTTTCTGTCTTTTTTTATCCATTCCATTTCTATGTTTCAACCTATGTGTATGGGTTAAAATTTTGTAAAAAGGTAGTCAAATACGTGTACTTAATGGTCGTCTTGTTATTTTGTGAAAGTCTCAGCCATTGCCCATGATATAAGCCACGTGATCAGTCGTCGCCCGTGTCAAAAAGAATCTACATCGATTGCCAAGCTATGGCGATCTAACGCTGAAATTACGACAGAGTAAAAGTTAGGAACCAGAATGAAAAATGCTCCTATCACAGCACAAAAAAGCGAATGTGCCCTGGGCACAGTTAGAGACGTAAAAGAAGTGAACTACCTTTTCGAATTATCTGGCAGCTTCAAATACATTTATTTAAATAAAAACGTGTCGGCACATTCGTACTTTTTTGCGAGTTAACCCTACCTCCCCAGTGCAGTCAGCTCTCTTAGCTGCCGCTTCATCGTGCAATGTGTAGGGTAACGTTCCTGATCCTTTGCCCATAATCCAGATGATTCGCCAGCCATGGTAAACATACGGCTGAAGAGCATATGTGTAACAGCGAAAAAAGTTTTTCTGAGGGGGGGGGGGGATAAAATTCCTGGGGGTGGACTTGTTGCTGGGGGGACACTAAAACTGTTTTTCACGAATGTGCAAAAATATTTTTGTTTAAGTGTCTTTGTGGCTGCCAGAAAGTCGAAAATCTAGTTTGTCTCTCTTACATCCCTACTTCTTTCCAGGACATTTCCCTTTTTTTGCTGGGAGCATTTTTTATCTTGGTTACATTATGCATCTTTCTTGATAATACTGCGTATGATTTATTATTATTATATCCAGACCTGCCAGACGCTGACTTTAATGTAGAAAATAGTTGGAGAAATATATATGGAATTAAAATCCATGGAGAAGAAATAAAAATTTTAAGGTTCGCCGATGACATTGTAATTCTGTCAGAGACAGCAAAGGACTTGGAAGAGCAGTTGAACCTATGGACAGTGTCTTGAAAGGAGGATATAAGATGAACATCAACAAAAGCAAAACGAGTATAATGGAATGTAGTCGAATTAAGTCGGATGATGCTGAGGGGATTAGGTTAGGAAGCCGTTCCTGAAAGTATTTGTATGGAGTGTTGCCATGTATGGAAGTGAAACATGGACGTTAAGTAGTTTGGACAAGAAGAGAATAGAAGCTTTTGAAATGAGGTGCTACAGAAGAATGCTGAAGATTAGATGGGTAGATCACATAACTAATGAGGAGGTATTGAATAGGATTGAGGAGAAGAGAAATTTGTGACACAACTTGACGAGAAGAAGGGATCGGTTGGTAGGACATGTTCTGAGGCATCAAGGGATCACCAATTTAGTATTGGAGGGCAGCGTGGAGGGCAAAAATCGTAGAGGGAGACCAAGAGATTCAGAAGGATGTAGGTTGCATAGGTACTGGGAGATGAAGAAGCTTGCACAGGATAGAGTAGCATGGAGAGCTGCATCAAACCAGTCTCAGGACTGAAGACCACAACGACTGTGGTAGTTTCACATCGAAACGGCTCTCAGAATACTGACAGACTAGCTTATAGCTTTCGTTCTCCAAGTAGCTGAAATAACGCTCCTGCACAGGAGCTGCCAGGTACACCGGTGCTGCGGCTTTTCTCTGCTTGTGGCGTGCACGCTGGCGGTGGATGGAGGGCAGCGGGTATGGAGGGCGTGGCGAGCGCCATATGTCGCCACACACACCGCCTTCTGTCGCACGTGGCTTCCGGGAGCGGCGCAGCATGTGTGTCGCCTTCTGGGGTAGCCAGCTAGCCAACTCCATCCTGGGACTGCTACATGCACATCCCCTCTATACCACCTAACACATGACAGCCTACAATACCAAGTCTATGGTCCTAGCCCGTCAAACAATTTTAGCACTAGTGACGTCTCGTACCTCAACAAAGAGCAGCATAAAACAGCGTAGCGTTTGCTTCATTATTCTTTGCGTTCCTGTGTCTTTTGACATCGGTAAGGCGCTCATTTGACCAAACATACAGGGTGAGCACACTCGATTAGGCAGTTTCTCATTACATGTTCAAACATTGATCAAATGACCCTGAGCACTATGGGACTCAACTTCTGAGGTCATTAGTCCCCTAGAACGTAGAACTAGTTAAACCTAACTAACCTAAGGACATCACACACATCCATGCCCTAGGCAGGATTCGAACATGCGACCGTAGCGGTCTCGCGGTTCCAGTCTGCAGCGCCTAGAACAGCACGGCCACTTTGGCTGGCGATTATATGTTATTTTTATTTTTAAAAGCTGGTAAGGATTACAAAAATCAGATAACTTAAACATTCTAGTAATTTTTATGACACAGTCATTGCTTTTCAAGGTTGTGGTCGACCGAGCTGTATTGCCTCATTGAGTCTGGGCCACCTTATATTTCTGCTGCAGAGTCGTTTTCATTGTTACGAACGGAACGGTGAAAACAAAACAAAAAGTATTTTCTCTTCTTATTCTGGTTACAGTTACAGCGAGAGGATGCCTGTTAAATTCAATTTCAATTCAATTTGTATGTAGATGTAGAGGTAGATGTAGATAAGAAAGGCAGATGCCAGAGAGAAATTCGGGCGGAAAATCCTGAGGTAGTCTTCGAGTAATTCACACATGAAACAAGGAGCTTTCGGAGGCCTTGTTCGACCTATTATTATTGCTCGCCAGCCTGGAGTCAGATAGGGTAAAAGGGGACATGGAAAAGTTTCAAAGAAAGAAATGGTTCAAATGGCTCTGAGCACTATTGGACTTAACAGCTATGGTCATCAGTCCCCTAGAACTTACAACTACTTAAACCTAACTAACCTAAGGACATCACACAACACTCAGTCATCATGAGCCAGAGAAAATCCCTGACCCCCCGGGAATCGAACCCGGGAACCTTCAAAGAAAAGCCGCACGTTTCGTCCCGTATTCTTTGAGTAATCGCTAGGGCGAATCAGTCTCCAATCAGCAGCTCGTGGTCTTGTTATTGGCATTGCTGAGACTCTCGATTGTTGAACCCTGGGTTTGATTCCCGGCCGGGTAGTGGGTTTTTTTCAGCCCGTGACTATGTCACTCTGTGTGCCTGTGCCTGTGTGTGTGTGTGTGTGTGTGTGTGTGTGTGTGTGTGTATGTGATGTTCTCATAATCATTTTCATCGACGCAGAGGTCGTCGAAGTGGCGTTAAGTAAATATACTTGCACCACGCCGCCGAACTTCCGAGATGATGATTGCATGTCAAATATGCCACACGCACTTTTTTTTTTCTTCAATCTGCAGTGGCAGATGGAGAGGTTTGCTGTTACAATTACATGGCTCCGTATCAGCCCTAATTTCTCGTATCTTGTCTTCGTAGTTCTTGCGTGAAATATATGTTGGCGGCAGCAACATTGTTCTGGAGTCAGCTTCAAATGCCGGTTCTCTAAATTTTCTCCATAATGTGTCTCGAAAAGAACACTGCTACTCTCCAGGGATTCCCCCTGCGTTCCCGAAGCATCTCTGTAATTATTGAGCGTTGCTCGATCCTACCCGTAACCGGCTGCCGCTAAATTGCTTCGATGTCTTTCTTTAATCCAACCTGGTGCGGATTCCAAACACTCGAGCAGTAGTCAAGAACAGGTCGCACGAGCGCCCTATATGCGGTCTTCTTCACACATGAATCACACTTTCCTACAATTCTCCCAATGATCCGAAGTAAACTATTCGTCTCTCTTACCACAATCCTCACACTTTCTTTCCATTTCACATCGCTTTGCAACGTTTCTCCCAGATATTTAAACGTTCTGACTGTGTCAACCAGGATACAACTAATTCTGTATTCGAGCATTACGAGTTTGTTTTCACTACTCATCTGCATTAACTTATTTTTTTTTAATTTAAGGCTAGATGTCATTGATCAAACCGACTAGAAATTTTATTTAAGTCATCTTGTATCCTCCTTCAGACACTCAATGACGATACCTTCCCATACATCACAGCATCATCAGCAAAGGGGGTATCAGAGGAACTAGTGTTCATGCGGATTCTCGTCATCTGTCGTTCTTCCTGCGGACATACCGCGAAAAAAGAGGAATGGTGTGGGGGAGAGGGGGAAGGAGAGCGACTGGGGCTCTCCTCTACGACACACCGTAACGCCGTCGGCACACGGACCGTGCATCCGAACGTTGAGCGTTGAGTGTGCTGAGTTTCTGACGGCACAGCGTGGAACAGCACGTTCGGGAGTGTTTCCGAACGTGCAGAGCAATATCTGCCATGTCAGATATTCTGAGCATGCGTCTGAGCATTGACCAATGAGATGGCACAACGGCACCTACGTCACACACACGCCGTCTCCCTTCAGTACAGAGTTGTGAGGCGCCATATTGACATTCATTTCAAGCCTATATGTATATGTGCCGTTTCTGAGCAGCAGCAAACCCGTTGTTAGTTGTGTGATTCGTTCCAATAAAATAATGAGAAACATAATATTCGTGACAAAAGAATTATTGTAACTTGCGTATTATGATAGTAGGGTATTTGAAGGCGCGACACACTGAAAATCCACCCAAAACGTATTGTTCTTGGTACAATTTGTTATAATTAAATTTCAGTTAGTTACATAATCATCTACGATTGACGTTTATAGCAAGGGGTAATACAATTTGATTGCGCACAATGAGCGTAAATTAGCGTAATGACTTGTGTCTTTGCCTACGAGTGAGTTTTTGTTGGGACGGTGGTTCCCGTCGTAACACTTACAGATTCTTTTTCCTAAAATTCGCGTTTTTATTAGGTTCTGATACTTCATTATTAGTTTAGTATAGGTAAATGCTATAATTTTTGATGTTATGTAAATATAAATTCACTTTTTTTTTTTAAGGAATGACTGTTCGATTGACTTAATCTACAGGACAGCTTGCGCTACTTGTATAAAGGTATTTTGCTCTTTTTTTCTTTTACGCTTCGTTATACACATGTTGCAAAGATTCTGCTACTGGGTAGGAACAGTGATCAACTAAGACTGACCTTGAGGCTTTACTAAAATGTGGAAATGATGAAATAACGTTTATCTTATGCGGAGAAGTATTCCAAATTTGTACCGCACTGTTTGTAATGGAACTTTTATAAGTCTGTGTCCTTACTGATTGGACATGGTACTTTCCTTTTCGTGGTCGATGGAGGAAATGTGCGTCTTAATAGAGCCCGTTGAGTAAACAGTGTGATTTACGAAGTAGAAACATCCCTCAACTGTCGCTGGAGTGCGTTGCGATCGCGCATACCACGTTGGGGCCCACGTACCGTATGCACAAGTCGCATCGTTCCTGACCGTTCAGCAGCACGTTGAACTTGGCACGCTCAACGTTGACGTTCGACAGCACGGTCCGTGTGCCGACGGCTTAAGGTAGCATGCGGAGTGTAGATGTTGCACCGTAAAAATGTGCTCGAAGAAAATGTGGAGCAGGGGGTGACCTAGCCGGTAGCTGGCGTCACAGAAACGCCCGACCGCCTGAAAAAGACGAGGGCAGTAGCGGTGCTCGCTTCCGTACAGCAGCCTGGTGGGCGGGGGTCACCGTGCCGACAGATAAGGTTCCGCCGCCGCCTTCCGGCTGCCTAACGGCGTCGATAAGCGGGCCGACACCGCACACTAGCTGTGCGCTTCCTTCCGGCAGGTCGGCGGCCGGAAGCCTTCGACTCGGGTGATCGGGTCTGGACACTCAGAGCGGGCTGTTGTGCTCACCAGGCCACTCGCAGCTTCACGAGCTCCCTGTCGGCGAGTAACCAAAGGCGCCGCACGTCGTCATTTCTTTTAAAACCTGTGGAAGGCTGTCGTTATTCGATTGCTGTAGTTGGCTACGTGGGGCTAGAGCACTTTTTCTCCCTTTTAACTTTGTAAAGTTTCTAAACTAAAGTGAATGTGACTGTTGAATGAGTGTCTATCCACCTGTTCAACAAGTTTGTAAAATTACTGCATGTAGTTCTAAGAACTCGAGATATTTTCTTCTTTACTTGTGTCCATCGCGGTAAGTCTTTTGTCGATGGCGTCCACTTACATACGTCGTCTGTGGCACAAAGTAACATTCAGAGTGTAACAGGTATAAAGTGCAGATATTTCTGTTGGTGACTGAGGATGGCTGCTGAAAGAAATTACATTAGTATTTACGACTTTGGCAGACTAATAATTATGGCCATTACAAATCGTATATTCTTAGGTTGGTTAGTACCCCTAATTATGTGTGGCAAAATCAAGCTATTAATGCATATTTTCCCCTGGGCAGCAGGTCAGGTGTTGAAGCGAGTCGTAGTCCACTTAGTGGTCAGTTACGATCATGCAGAAAACATGAGGTCGTCAAGTATGTGACGTGTTTTTGGGTAGACTGTTCGACGCAGAGAAAAAACAGCCAACACACTGATGTGTGCATATACCCTACTGCCCATTAAAATTGCTACACCACGAAGATGACGTGCTAGAGACGCGAAATTTAACCTACATGAAGAAGATGCTGTGTTATGCAAATGATTAGCTTCTCAGAGCATTCACACAGGGTTGGCGCCGGTGGCGACACCTAAAACATGCTGACATGAAAGTTTCCAACCGATTTCTCATACACAAACAGCAGTTGACCGACTTTGCCTGATGAAACATTGTGATGTCTCGTGTAAGGAGGAGAAATGCGTACCATCACGTTTGCGGCTTTGATAAAGGTCGGATTGTAGCCTATCGCGATTGCGGTTTATCGTATCGCGACATTGCTGCTCGCGTTGATCGAGATCCAATGACTGTTAGCAGAATATGGAATCGGTGGGTTCAGGAGGGTAATACGGAACGCCTTGCTGGATCCCAACGGCCTCGTATCACTAGCAGTCGAGATGACAGGCATCTTATCCGCACGGCTGTAACGGATCCTACAGCCACGTCTCGATCCCTGAGTCAACAGATGGGGACGTTTGCAAGACAACGACCATCTGCACAAACAGTTCGACGACGTTTGCAGCAGCATGGACTATCAGCTTGAGACCATGGCTGCGGTTACCCTTGACGCTGCATCACAGACAGGAGCGCCTGCGATGCTGTACTCGACGACGAACCTGGGTGCAGGAATGGCAAAACGCCATTTTTTCGAATGAATCCAGGTTCTGTTTACAGCATCATGATGGTCGCATCCGTGTTGGGCGACATCGCGGTGAACGCACATTGGAAGCGTGTATTCGTCATCGCCATACTGGCGTATCACCCGGCGTGATGGTATGGGGTGCCATTGGTTACACGTCTCGGTCATCTCTTGTTCGCATTGACGGCGCTTTGAACAGTGGACGTTACATTTCAGATGAGTTACAACCCGTGGCTATACCCTTCATTCGATCCCTGCGAAACCCTACATTTCAGCAGGATAATGCACAACCGCATCGTGCAGGTCCTGTACGGGTCTTTTGGATACAGAAAATGTTCGACTGATGCCCTGGCCAGAACATTCTCTAGATCTCTCACCAATTGAAAACGTCTGGTCAATGGTGCCCGAGCAAGTGGCTCGTCACAATACGCCAGTCAGCACTGTTGATGAACTATGGTATCGTGTTGAAGCTGCATGGGCAGCTGTACCTGTACACGCCATCCAAGCTCTGTTTGACTCAATGCCCAAGCATATGAAGGCTGTTATTACGGCCAGAGGTGGTTGTCCTGGATACTGATTTCTCAGGATCTATGCACCCAAATTGCATGAAAATGTAATCACATGTCAGTTCTAGTATAATATATTTGTCCAATGTATACCCGTTTATCATCTGCATATCTTATGAGTGTTGCAATTTAATGGCCAGTAGTGTATTAAGGTACGACATTAAAAAATCGTCACGCATACTTTTTGTACACTTTATATCCATTCTGTGACCATGGGTGACTTCCATGACAGTAGTAAAATCAATACTTTTTAACTACAGCCACATGCTGACCTTTTATTATTGATACTAAACGGTGGCAGAAGCAAGCTAACCAAATCAAACCAGTTATTAACACACTGAGTTCAGTAGACTATCAGAATACTGTGATGTACATACGTATTTTTCTATGATGGTTGGCCTAGGCAGCTAAATGTTAACACCACTGCTGTGTTGTTGCCTATCAGTTCAATAATTATTAATTATGTTATTGCGACTGACAAATACGGATGGCGTAATTAATTAATAATCTGTCTTTGTTGAAGGGAAGAAGGACGATTAAAGAGTTTTACGTCCCGCAGCAAGGAGATTATCAGAGACGGACCATAATCTCAGACGGGGGAGGGATAGTGAAGCAAATGGGCCGCACCCTTTCAAAGGAGCCTTCCCGGCATTTTCCCTCAGCGATTTAGGAAAATCACGGAAAACGTAGATCTGGATGACACGACGAGGGTATGAACCATCGCCCTCCCGAATGCCAATCCATTGTGCTAAACATTGTGCCACTTCACTAGGTGTCTTGTTCTCTGTTAAGACAGATAGCTTACGGTATTCTGAAAATTTGACTCTTATCAAATTTACGATTTAGGGAAAGTTTCACAATAGAGTAATTTGGTACAAGACGTACTATCGACACAACACGATGGCAGCTTTCTTTCCAAAAATCGTTGGGTGAACCAAAGTGAAAGTGCTGCGCAATTCTCCAGCTTTTAGTGCGGTAAGCAGGTCCGTGTTAAAGTCACCGTTCTTTTAGAAATCTTTCACAAAAAAAAGGCTCTGAGCACTATGGGACTTAACATCTGAGGTCATCAGTCCCCTAGAACTTAGAACTACTTAAACCTAACTAACCTAAGGACATCACACACAACCATGCTCGAGGCAGGATTCGAACCTGCGACCGTAGCGGTTGCGCGGTTCCAGACTGAAGCGCCTAGAATCGCTCGGTCACAGCGGCCGACCCTTTCACGAAAGCTCTAACTTCTATAACATATGTGATAAAAGCAACCTAGTACATATTACAAGATTTTATAAAACATCTTTGTAAAAGATATTTGACAAATTTCTTTTTCAGTGTAATAGGGCCGTGGAAGTGACAGAAGACAGACTCGACAAATTTGCTTAAGAATTTTGTGCCATTAACCGGTCGTTTAAAAACTGTGAGATTAACACGGACGTCCTGTAATGGGTAATGAGCGTTGCATTTAGAAGCGACTGACAAGTATTATCAGCTGTTCTTTGACTGTCTTCGACAAAAATTCCGAATGTCATAGTGATTTTCGGCCAATACATGACCCTTGCGTAAATGTTTAGTGCAGCTTGGTTAATAAAAACGCAAATGACCAGACACTTGTATATATGTGCTCTTTGAAAGAATAATCATCCCCGTCACACTAACTTGATTTAGGCTGACAGAGTTTTCCTTATATCACTTAAACGTTAATGACAGAATGTAGCTTTGACAAAACTACACAAGACTCCTTCCTTCATTCTGTCCAACTACGTTTATGCTCCGCATTATATTGTTCGTGCAGAGTTTCATTGCTTGTTGAGAAGGTGAGAATGACTTGAGTTTTCGCTTCGTCACAAGGATCTAGAGCGTAGCCGGCAATTACTGCAACAGCACGTATCTTCTTGCACAGCACGTCACGGTCTTGCAAACGATCCTCCTAAACGAGCCTGCTCTCCGCGACCAAAGCCGCATGCAGCGAACAAAAGTGCCAAGCAGTTGGCCTTTGACTGAACTCCATGAAGTCTGTTCGACAAAACTATTACGCGGGCGTTAAATCCGCACCACTGCACTTTCCAGCGAACGGTTATTTTAAAAATATGACTATGAAACTGAAATTACCGATGATTGGAGGTTTCTCGAAGGGACGATTAAGGGACAGCAAAACAATGGTCCAAAATCCTTTTAAAACGTGTAACAGTGGTCATCCGGCCAGACACTTTTTGAGTATCATGGATGCGGAAGAAATTCATTCTAGTTCTCGCAACAAGCAAACTTCATTATAGTCAAGTATACAAGAAGAGTTGTCTCAAAAATTTGTCTTCCACTCTACTCATGATATTTATGCATTTATTATTTCAGAAGTTTTCAAGAACGAATAGTAAACAGTATGGCAGGTGTAAAACAAAGCGTAGGACTATATAGAGAGAGATGCTGAACGAAACTCATTCGGCTGATAAGAAGGCAGTGCATGAAGCTACCGTAGCAAAATATTATACGAAAGTCTCTTATCTCCAGACACTCAAGGACGAGACGGGAACAGAAACTGAAGATAGTAAACCAAAAGCAGAAATGTTGGACTCTGTTTTCAAAATTTTCCTTTACAAAAGAAAAATCGAGAATATTGCCTCGGAGCTAAATTTCATTTGGATTCTTATTTTGATTTTTTCCTGTTTAATGATGTTCCACATTGTTGTTGCTTTACTCTTAGAGTGTTTTATTCTGGAACATAGTGTATGTGTTTCACCTTTATAACAACATGCTGAGGTATTTTACAGTACTGGTGGCAATGGAGTTTCAACTCATTGACTACATTTTGTTCTGAAACAGGTAGAGCTCTCGTCTTTGCACAATATACTTTAATCCCAAGTGTTATCCATCCATCCATAGTCAGCAGGTCACGTTACAAGTCAGTTGTGGTTTGTCGATAAGCTTAGCCATAAAAGATTTATACCCTGTTTCTTGTTCACAGTGGAAATTATGAGAAAATATTTCATTTCGCAGAAGGAGTTACTTTTATATATATGTATATACACCCCTGGAAATTGAAATAAGAACACCGTGAATTCATTATCCCAGGAAGGGGAAACTTTATTGACACATTCCTGGGGTCAGATACATCACATGATCACACTGACAGAACCACAGGCACATACACACAGGCAACAGAGCATGCACAATGTCGGCACTAGTACAGTGTATATCCACCTTTCGCAGCAATGCAGGCTGCTATTCTCCCATGGAGACGATCGTAGAGATGCTGGATGTAGTCCTGTGGAACGGCTTGCCATGCCATTTCCACCTGGCGCCTCAGTTGGACCAGCGTTCGTGCTGGACGTGCAGACCGCGTGAGACGACGCTTCATCCAGTCCCAAACATGCTCAATGGGGGACAGATCCGGAGATCTTGCTGGCCAGGGTAGTTGACTTACACCTTCTAGAGCACGTTGGGTGGCACGGGATACATGCGGACATGCATTGTCCTGTTGGAACAGCAAGTTCCCTTGCCGGTCTAGGAATAGTAGAACGATGGGTTCGATGACGGTTTGGATGTACCGTGCACTATTCAGTGTCACCTCGACGATCAACAGAGGTGTACGGCCAGTGTAGGGGTTCGCTCCCCACACCATGATGCCGGGTGTTGGCCCTGTGTGCCTCGGTCGTATGCAGTCCTGATTGTGGCGCTCACCTGCTCGGCGCCAAACACGCATACGACCATCATTGGCACCAAGGCACAAGCGACTCTCATCGCTGAAGACGACACGTCTCCATTCGTCCCTCCATTCACGCCTGTCGCGACACCACTGGAGGCGGGCTGCACGATGTTGGGGCGTGAGCGGAAGACGGCCTAACGGTGTGCGGGACCGTAGCCCAGCTTCATGGAGACGGTTGCGAATGGTCCTCGCCGATACCCCAGGAGCAACAGTGTCCCTAATTTGCTGGGAAGTGGCGGTGCGGTCCCCTACGGCACTGTGTAGGATCCTACGGTCTTGGCGTGCATCCGTGCGTCGCTGCGGTCCGGTCCCAGGTCGACGGGCACGTGCACCTTCCGCCGACCACTGGAGACAACATCGATGTACTATGGAGACCTCAAGCCCCACGTGTTGAGCAATTCGGCGGTACGTCCACCTGGCCTCCCGCATGCCCACTATACGCCCTCGCTCAAAGTCCGTCAACTGCACATACGGTTCACGTCCACGCTGTCGCGGCATGCTACCAGTGTTAAAGACTGCAATGGAGCTCCGTATGCCACGGCAAACTGGCTGACACTGACGGCGGCGGTGCACAAATGCTGCGCAGCTGGCGCCATTCGACGGCCAACAGCGCGGTTCCTGTTGTGTCCGCTGTGCCGTGCGTGTGATCATTGCTTGTACAGCCCTCTCGCAGTGTCCGGAGCAAGTATGGTGGGTCTGGCACACCGGTGTCAGTGTGTTCTTTTTTCCATTTCCAGGAGTGTATGTCGCTGCCACTGGTCGTCGGGCATTAGCAGTCCTTGTGCGGTCTGAATTCATCGACAAGTCTCAAAAACAAAATAGAAAGCATTTTTACAGACAGCGGAGGAATTGCTTCCGGTACACCGTAAAGGACACTCGATATATACTTGCACGAACCTGATATTTTGATCGTACTCGTGCAGCGTGCATTTCATCACGTTCTGTCCATGTGAATCTTGGAGGTTTTACCGGCGTACTAAGTATTCTGTGGAGTTTCAGGACTGCAGCCGGATGACATCTACATCTTACCACGATATTTCGTCAACTCCTCCGAAGATAGCTAGCTGCCTGGTGGACAGCCGAAACATTGCGCCACGATATCGATGCCGTTTGGTTGCAAGCCCGAAACCTTACGGAATACATTCAACCTATCCGAAACGGGGGCCGCGAGAAATACGGGCCCCGCAATGAACGTGTGACCTAACATGAGTAGCCTTGTCCGCCATACTTCGCGAACGCTCTGCTCCGTGCGGGGCCCATGGGAAATCAATATGTCAATGCACTAACGGCCTCAGCCTCTTCTGAAATAGTTACTCTCTCTCTCCACCGGAGACGGCAGCTGGTACTCGTAACAGCTGCAGTGTCACGTGCTGTGACGTATGCGCCGCGGCATGTCTTTCTCGTGGGCCTCGAACCAAATAAAGCACAGTAAAACGCATTTCAATAAAGATAGCAGTGACACCTCCAACGACTCAGAAGTCTTATACATTATGCAAAGACAAAGGAACTCCGTTAGAAGACTACTTTTGGCTATGACGACTGCGTAAAAACACCGATCAATCAAAGCCATCTTGTCGTAAATGCACTGACGCATGTGATGCGTTGAGGGCGAAAGACGATATGCCGCGCAGTCGTTAAGACACACAACGCTTTACACGTGGAAACCGATCCGGCTGCCGCTGGTATAGTGCAGGAACGCTGCTTCAGGCTGGGCCTGTTTCCCGCGGCCTCAGGGTCAGAGGTCACGTGACCCTCACGCAGGCAGAGGGGCCGGCGCTGCCCCCTAGAGGCAGGTGGTACAGGCGCCGCACAAAAACCTGCGCTGGCCGGGAACAGCTTTGTTGGCACGATGAATAGGCCGACGGATCCAGGTAAAAATGTGGTTGCTGACACTATCGCTTTAGGGGCCAAAGTATTCTGATGGGTTTCAGCCCGTGTCCTAGACGATTAGTTTATGAGACATACAGCATGAAGCCCAGTTTCTGCCGTAAATATCCCCAATATCTATTCGAGGCCTTAGTTACCTGCGCCAAGAGACCTTAAGCTGTCCTCTCACGTAAAAACGCACGTGGGCGAAGAGCCTGTGACGTCACAGCGTGGAATTCAGCATTCCACTATAGCCTACAGAGGAACCACAAACGAAGAAGCTGGCATGTTAGATATTTTCCTCATGGAGAGGAACTTGACCGATGAGGGCACCATTGCATTACGTGACAGGCAGAACATAGGAGCTGCCATATTGTATGGCGCTAAATTTCACATTAGAGTTTTTTTTTCTGGTACAGTACGAGGAACCACAAACGAAGAAGCTGGCATGTCAGATATTTTCCTCATGGAGAGGAACTTGACCGATGAGAGGCGCCATTGTTTTACTTGACAAGCAGAACATAGGAGCTGCCATATTGTATGGCGCTAAATTTCACATTAGAGTTTTTTTTCTGGTACAGTACGAGGAACCACAAACGAAGAAGCTGGCATGTCAGATATTTTCCTCATGGAGAGGAACTTGCCGGATGAGAGGCGCCATTGTTTTACTTGACAAGCAGAACATAGGAGCTGCCATATTGTATGGCGCTAAATTTCACATTAGGGTTTTTTTTCTGGTACAATACGAGGAACCACAAACGAAGAAGCTGGCATGTCAGATATTTTCCTCATGGAGAGGAACTTCACCGATGAGAGGCTCCATTGTTTTACGTGACAAGCAGAACATAGGAGATGCCATATTGTATGGCGCTAAATTTCACATTAGGTTTTTTTTTCTGGTACAGTACGTGCTATGAAGATAAGCTGTTACAAAGCATCAGCAAACTTAGAATCTCTCGAAAACGGGTCGTTGTAGTTACGATTTGTTATAATAAAACGACAGGAAACTACTGCTCATATTGGTATGTAAATGCTGCCTGTAGTTGTATTTAGTGTTATAAACTGTGTGCTACGTCAATGTTATTGCACAATGGTGATCTGTCAAAAGCGCATTTTTCTGGTACAATTTGCATATTAAATGTCAAATAATGACATTTGTAGATACAGTCTTTAGATAGTGTACGCCACAGTTGCGCTGAAGCTATACCGTAGCCGGCAGCGCTGTGAGCTCTTGCGTTGTAAGCAAAAAGTTAGCATGTACGTCCTTGCCTCGCACTACATGTTTTTCACCTTTTGTTTTGTAAAAGATTTCGGGTCTTTCTCATTCATGTAATAGAAGTATTATCTCAAAAGTCTATGATTATAAATAACGAATTTGCTACAATTCTTGTTGCAAAGGCCAACGACTGGATTGTTTCCCCAGTGTTCCCCAGTGGCTAGAAATCTTAAACGTGGTCGCTAGTCCATGTCCAAAAGCAAGCATAAGTTACACACTGGAAGCCGAGCGGTTCTAGGCGCTACAGTCTGGTACCGCGCGACCGCTACGGTCGCAGGTTCGAATCCTGCCTCGGGCATGGATGTGTGTGATGTCCTTAGGTTAGTTAGGTTTAAGTAGTTATAAGTTCTAGGGGACTGATGACCTTAGAAGCTAAGTCCCATTGTGCTCAGAGTCATTTTTTTTCCAATTACCTGCACTTTTCTGTCTATGATACTTCTGCAATTAATGAGCGGAACAAACAGAAAGAAAGGTTCATCTCTAGCAAGAAGCCATATGCTTGAATATTTGTGGTATCTCAACTGCAGATTTTTGGACTCTGTATCTCAAATCTCAGTATGAACAAAAATGGACTTGTACCGCTATTGAAATAAGCCATATATATATATATATATATATATATATATATATATATATATATATATATATATATATATATGTGGACTGGCGTATTGTCGGTAAATATCTAGTTCAATGATCGTAAGCAGCTTGGAAAATAATCTCCTCTTCCAATCGAATAAAATTAGGTAATGATTCTGGAGCTTGATATCCATGTGATGAAGTAAGTTATTCAGAATGTTGCTAGTAAACAAAATATCTAGAATATGGATGCTATGCACGTGCAGATTAAACACTATACCGTAACTATATTGAATTTAAAACCGAAAATGGGATAGAAATTCCATTGAGTTAACGAATAACTTCTACTAGTATGTTATCTCAGATCGTTTACAGCATTCAATAGTGTTCCTCTACCACCATGTCGCTGATCAAGCCATGGACGAATCTAGAATTTTCTTCTTGATTTTCTCCGTTCTTCTTCAACAATCGTTAACACAGTTGACGCGGCTGTTTAACGCACGTCCATTTTCTTTAAAGAAAAAAAAAAACCTGTGGTTTGCGAGCCAAATGAAGCCGACAACGGCCGCTGAAGAGCGCTGAGAGCGCAAATTACGTTAACCAGCTCGTACCGTGTGCTGACGATGCCGTCTCTCGTGAGGTCGGATGTCACGTCCGCGTGCACGATAACGTCAGCTGCCTCGTTCCGTGTGAGGACGGCTCGAGGGGCAATCCAAAGACGATGGCGTGCGTCTGGCGAGTCGCGCACGCCTCGTGGGGCGGTCTAGTTTTTGCAGCAGCTCGGCGACTGGATGCCGCTCACGGAGAAGTAGATAAGTGGCCCTCGGTGGGTATTGTGAGCTTGCGCGCAACTGGGACACCGCGGACCGGTCGCGTCGCTACGTGCCTCCGCCGGCGCTCCTCTTTTTCCGACGGCTGCAGCCCAGCTCCGGTGTCCGGCTGGTCGACACTCATTACGCTTACGAATCGCGGATCGATCGCTGTGGGTAAATCGTCGGCGCGGCCGTAAGGAGCGCTCTGCCAGAGAGCAAGCAAACGGCTCTTGTAATGCATGAGAGGGAAAACACCTTGAAACTGCCCCTGATAATCGGTACGCATGTGAACAGCATGCGCTTCCTATGTTCCAAAACGCCGCGCATATAAACGAGATTTTTCCGGGGCTCATACCTTGGGTTCTGCTGGTGGCAGAAATGTAGTGTTCAGTAATATCAGAAACTGACTCCGCCTTGATGCAAAACACCTTGTCATTCGTTTATCTCTTTATTATCCCAAACCAGTTTCGGCGACAAATATCACCATCACCAGTGGTTTTTTTAAAATCTAAAACATGCAGAAAATGGCATGGTTGTACAAACACAGTAAAACATTATTACATTTTTACAGTTCGTCTTTAGAAATATAGTTTTCTATTGATACTTTCATACTACCTTATTTATTGTATGTTACAGCATGTTTTAAGCAATTATTGGCACTGTTTGCGACATTTTTCTGTGCTCTTTTTTGCCGTCTTTTTACTTAGCGAACATCATGTCATCTGCAATCATGTGAGCGGCTGTTAGTAAACAAATACTAAACGGTGAACTTCGTATGTCAGCAGTAAATTGTAAAAATGTAATAAATTTTTACTGTGTTTGTACAACCACCCCATTTTCTGCATGTTTTAGATTAAAAAAAACCACTGATGATGGTGATATTTGTCGCCGAAACTAGTTTGGTATAATAAAGAAATAAAAGAATATCAAGGTATTTTGCATCAAGGCAGACTCAATTTCTGATATTACTGCTTTTCTAATGAAACACGGACCAAATGGAAGAGTTCCAAGAAAATATTACTGTAGTGTTAAGTGTTATGGATAGCCCTCGGGCTAGAGAACTTATGTATATCAACAAGAAGGTTCGTCGAACTGCAACTATCCTACAGTACAAAGTCTAAAATTACACTCTTCCTCCAGCTTAGGCAAATGGAGCAAATCGGTTGGTTCTTTTTACATTAATGTGGCCTGTGGCGGCCCTTAAGGACCTTGTTCAAAATGGTTCAAATGGCTCTGGGCACTATGGGACTGAACATCTATGGTCATCAGTCCCCTAGAACTTAGAACTACTTAAACCTAACTAACCTAAGGACATCACACAACACCCAGTCATCATAAGGACCTTGTGGCGGTACCGTTTAGTTCAAGGGCGATTTCTGAGAAAACTCGACAAATATGGATTTTGGCTACCAAAACCGAGCCGCGGTTTCCAAGACGGCTATCCACAACAAAAGGCTGAAATTTTTACTATATTTTGCTAAAACCCCGACCTCGAACATCCTTGAAAATTTTCTTCTTACCGCGGTACAGAGTTTCAAAGTTGCCCTACTTGTACATGTAATATACGTTCGTAATATCTGGCATGAAGCGAAAACGTACAGTAGTTTATAAAGTCACAAAGCACGGAGAAATAAGCTATAAAGTGTCTCGGTTATCATTAGAAGGGTTCTGGGAGACCCATGTCGTAGTACTAAAGCATATGCGAAAGTTTTGAACATGTAAAATCCGATCTGAGACGCAAATTAGTTTTGCGTCATTCTAATTTCTTATAAGTCATCAGTCAAAATTTTACTGACCCATAAAGTTCTTTTCGCGAGTGACATGCCATAATGTAGCAGGGCAAAGGAAAGAATCAGCGAAGAAATGCTCCTATCAGAGCGCAAGAAAGCCTATTATGCTTCTGTTTCTAGAAGACTCTGAGTGAAAAGTGAGGTACCAGCTGCCTCACTTTACCTTCGTCACTTCTTTAAATTTTTCCCAATAATTTTGGCATGCGAACTTAATCGCCCTTTTTTTATGCTGAGAGAAAAGGAGACACTGGCCATGGGAAAGAGACGGAAAATGATAAATACTGGAACATAGCAGATAGTGGTTGTGGTATAGAAAGAGCGAAGGAGACAATGGTATTGTGAGAGAAATAGTGGGGCACAGTAGTAGTGGAACACAGTTCACAGTGACAGAAGGGCAAAGGTGACAGTGCCAGTGGGAGAGGAAAAAAAGAGAAGGAGGAAGTGGAAATGGATGAGTGACAGCGATAATGAGAAAAAGAGACATAGTGACGGTGAAAAGAGACAGCAGCAGTGGGAAGGAATGAATGTGATAGTAGCAGTAAGAGATAACAGGAGGGAGACGGACCAGAACGAAGGAGACTGTGGTTGAGAGACAGGAGACAGTGACAGATAGGGAGACACAAAGAGATAATGACAATGAGTTGGGCTAAATTAGTTTGTGACAATTGGCTGTGTGAGCGAGATACAGCTGGGGGATGTTGTGGGAGGAAGAGATGAGTTGCATGTTAAAAAAAAAGCTCGAATATTTTCGCGTGCCAAAATTTCTGGGAAATTTTTAAAGGTGTTGAGGAAGATAGAATGTCTTTTAAAACAGGAGCATATTAGTCGTTTTGTACTCCAATAGGAGCATTTTCTATTGGTTTACCTTAGCCTTGCCTGCCTTTTACGCTGATTACGTACGAAGTCAGCTTAATTTACATCACCCTTATCTGTCTACTGCTAAATGGCGGAGACTGTAGCAGTATATCCTCAGTGACATGAAATCAAAACCCCCTTGCTAGCTCTCTTTTTTCCAAATGGGTGTCATGAGTGACAGAAAGAAGAAAAGGAGTTGATGGTTTAATCAGGGTCGGCACGTAGTTAAAAGTTCTGAGGCGTATAATATCGAGTGATGTTTTTCAAACAGGCAGTAGTGGTCTTATGGGTGCGCCTTGAAATGTCGATTAGCTCCATGTTGCAGAGCTTTGAAGACATGGCTTCTGCAGGGTACAGCTCTTATGGACACTTAGAAGGCCCACCTAGGTGAGCCAAAGAGAGTCTAACCAGCCTCAAAATGATTTTCCTTTTCTGCTGCTTTTTATGAAGAGGGATCAACTGAGTGGCTGAACCATCACTGTTGAATCCGTGCCCCTGTATCTACTGTATTATGATGCGTCATTTGTCGACGTTTGATAATGTTGATGATACTTTTTTGTTTCTGGCGTTGACAATTTTATCCACGGTAGCTAAGGCATGCTAAGACTGTAAATGTCACGCTAGACTGCATTAGAATTCCGTAATACCACGTAGCGAGAGTTTCATGAACGATTAGACGAAATAACGATGCAAAAATGTGTCGTTACTTTCAGTTTCCAACAACTGCTTTCCACGATAAGGGCATCTGCTTGATACAGTGAGTTATTTAAAAAAAATTATACTTCCACTGCTTAGGGTACATTTTGAAGGTTTCCGCAATAACTGCGTTAGATAGAACTGCGGTAAACCCGTATTTTGAGACGCAATTAAAAAGGCCAGAAAAATCGATAGGACTCTTCGTTACTTGAGAATATGGTCCCATCGATAAATCGCAGCCTTCCTCAGTATGGAAACCACGTCTGATTTAACCCTCGGCACCACAAAGAAGAAATACAAGCTAATATTGAGCTCAGATTCAGCAGGAACATGCCTGTGACTTCGTAGAAGAAACTGTCACAGCATTGAACCTGTAAAGCCGCGTAAAACGAGATATCAGTATCGGGCTTTAAAATCTCATCTTCTAGAACACGAGCCGTTCTTTTAAACACTGTGACACCTCGCATAGTACGCTGCGCTTTCAGTCACTAGTATCTCTTACGCCTGACTACTCATTGTCGTATAAACTGAACCGGACCCAGCTAAATTTCACCTACTCGAGCCTCAGCTATACAAAAAAGGAGATTTACGTCAACTACGTGTATTTCACCTTTAAATATAGATGACTATTCCCTTTCCACCTTTGCGGTAACTCATCACAATGACCTTGCCGCTAAAGAATTAGTAGGAATGTAGGTGACCATCCCTCTACTGGCCGACCTGTGGAATATTTCATTTATTCCTAGCGGAGAAGGTGCACTAACTTCTCAGGATTCACATTACTACGTCACATTCAACTGATAAAGAAAAAAATTATACTTTTAAAACATAAATTTTTCGTCGTAGGACAGAATGACAGCCTGCTATTCCAACAGCGGCATTCCTCGTGTCGTGTGGGCCAGTACAGAACGGCCATTAGTCACACAAAGAAAGACTTGGTGAAGCTTGTAGATGGTTATCACGTAACGGATACATACTTAGTAAAAAAAACTATTTGTCTCGTCGCATCTTTGAGTATCTGTGCCTTTCAATTTTTGCAGAGTTGCACTAGCTTGTGAGACAAAGCGAGTCAGTCTTAAATTTCCAGTGGTCTAGGTTAATCAACGCAAGAAAGTATTTCCGGTTTGCTGTGGACTTCGGAAGAGGTTAGTACGACTGCCTCCTGTAGCCAAGCGTAGAGACACGCTTTGGCGCAGTCGTGCGACTCTGCTGGGCCGTGGCGTTTCCCCTGCTTGCTATTCTATTCCCCTTGCGCTGCGGGACCCGGATGTCTCGTCCGACACACACACACGCGCACCTGTCCCCGTACTGCCGCAGTACGTCTGCGCCGCCAGCAGCCAGTTCTTGTTCACTGACCCCCAGCATCCAGGTCACACAGCCCAGAGAAATAAACCGTGCCAGATTGGATTACAGCGGAAACCGGCCGACATTGATCGGTCGTTCGTCACCGAGGGGGATGGAGCAGTGGTTAGCACACTGGACTCGCATTCGGAAGGACGACGGTTCAAACCCGCGTCCAACCATCCAGATTTAGGGTTTTCGAGATTTCCCTAAATCGCTCCATGCAAATGCCAGGATGGTTCCTGTGAAAGGACACAGCCGATTTTCTTCCCTATCGTTGATACAACCCGAGCATCTGCTCCTTCTCTAACCACCTCGAAGCTGACGGGACATTAAACCTAATCTTCCTTCCTTTCTTTCGATCCTATGTCCGCGAGGAGAGCTCAATCGGATAGAGCGAGGTGGCTCAGTGGTTATGATAGTGTTAGTTGTAATCGAGCAGCTGATTCAGTTATCTATAAGAAAGTGTTAGACAGTCAGTAATGACTCCACTTGTGGTTCAGTCACGTCTTCGCATTATATGTACTTTCAGGAGTGCTAGTCCGGCAAGGTACACGGGAGAACTATGAAGTTTGGAAGGTAGGGGTTGAGGTGCAGGTGCAATTAAAGCTGTGAGAGCAAACGCAAAGGTCCCAGGTTGACACCCGGCCAGGAAGTGTCATACTTATTGGCTGTTTCGCGCAGCTATGACAGTAAAATAGTTGCCTCATAAAAAGATGTCTTCAATTTCAAATAAATACAACAGTCGACATCCGTGTGCATCAACAGTTATAATTTACCGACGCCTTCACTATTGGGCCTACACATAATGTTTTCTTTTTTTTTTTTTTAATATCCCTTACGCGCTATTAGACGTCGTCAGTTTAGCGTGTTAAAAGGAAAAGTTATCGTATTTTCTGTCTTCTATTGCAGTTACTACTTACTATAGGACGGTACGAGTTTAACTAGTCATTCATTATGGTTGTTGGTCAACGTGGCAAATACGAATAATAATTCGATGATGACTGCAGAGAATT
This sequence comes from Schistocerca gregaria, assembly GCF_023897955.1. Taxonomy (NCBI): domain Eukaryota; kingdom Metazoa; phylum Arthropoda; class Insecta; order Orthoptera; family Acrididae; genus Schistocerca; species Schistocerca gregaria. Next base: position 511,438,048 of record NC_064921.1, on the reverse strand, counting down.
ATGTATTCAGTGGACTGAAGGAAATACGTAGTTTGATCAGAAGATATAGCATGTGCCCATTAGGGCGTGTGCTATTCGCCCAGAAGAAAACAGACGCATCACTCATGCCCTGTAAATACCCATCGGGGATCTTCATTCACAGCTCAGCCCAAAGAAGCGCAAATCACTTTCAATAGGACCTTGCCATGGAAGCAAGCGGGGTTCCTCGGGAGCTCTTTAACACTGATTAGCTAAATTTGACTGGACTAAATGAAAGTAATCTACTCGAGACCAGACTTGCTAGTCAGTACAAGAACTTTCCACAATACCAACGTGATGCGTGATCTGACACTAACAACGTGCGATAGGAAACCATGTAGATTTATTTTTAATCGCGGATATTCTGATTGCCGATGTCCACCTTAAATATTAAATTTTACTGTCGCAAATTCCGAGTTTCATTCCCTATTATCCTCATTTACAACACAATTGACACATTACAATTGTTTTTAGAATCATGCAGTGCAGGTTTACCGGACTGCTATTCACACCTTGTGTATTGCACTCTGCATCAAGGCATGTTACTGCACATAACGTTTTGTTTGTTAATGCTAGAGGCGTCATCAGAGGCTATAATGACGTGGTACGTAGATTAAGACATAAACGAACTTAGGAAGACGAATTGTTTATGCAGGACCTTGCAACGGTCTCTTCGTGACGTCATCAGACTCCCATAAGAGACGTCGGCGAGACTCAGAGATTTGTAGCGACTGGAAGACGTCATGATCCAACCATCGCGCGGCTACATACAAAAAGCTCTGCTTCCTGAGCTTGTTTAAGTTTTAAAATAGTTCCTGCTTATTTATAACTTGTGATGATGTCTCCAGCTATAGATGCCGAAACGTTAGAGGCAGAAACATACCTTAGGTCACAACAAAATGTCCGTACAGCATAAGTCACCAAGGATTCTTCTATAACGTTCATAATGTAAGCAAAGTTGTAATTGTTTACTGCTGTACGCTATAAACATCCAGTATGGTGTAACAGTTGTGATTATCCAACAATGTCGCTATTTTAACAAGGTAACGTTTGCTTGCACCTGTCGGAGTAACAGCGTTGTGCTTTGTTTTGTTGACAGCTGACGCGAGACGCCGCCATGCTGCTCCGGTTGGCGGCCGTCGTGCTGACCGCCGTTCTGGGACTGCGCCCACCGGCCGCTGCAGCGCAGGTGAGCTGCCGCACTATGCGCTCTACCTCTACCGACGCACTAACGAAGGTTCTAGTCGAAGCACGACTCTAAAGCCGGTCACACAATGGGCGACTAGAAAGGAACGCCACGGGCAAGCGATTTACCTCGAAAACTGGCTGCAGGCTTCATTCATTAGACAACAAATTAGAGGCAACTGCCGTATTCTGTTACCTATCAGAGGCTTTTAACTGTGTGTATCACAGCATTCTTTTAAGTAAATTAGAATATTATGGCATCACTGGAGGTGCTGCAAAGTAGTTTGTCATATCTTACTAATAGAAAACAAAGGGTCTGACTGGGAAGAAATTACATGTGGTGTTCCCCAAGGTTTCATACTAGGTTCACTACTTTTTCTAGTCTATATTAATGACCTGTCATCTCTTACATTATCAGATGCCAAGTTTGTCTTATTTGGAGATAATACAAACATTGCAATAAATAGTAAATCAAATATAAATTTAGAAAGGGCAGCTAATCAAATTTTTACTGACAGTAAGTGGTTCATAGCCAATTCACTGTCATTAAACTTCCAAAAGACCAACTATATGCGGTTCAGAACTTCCAAGAAATTTCCTTCTAGTGCGTGTATAAAATATGATGACATGGAAGTAGGAGAAGTAGAGAGTGTAAAATTCGTGGTATTATAACTCGATAAAAATTCTGCGACATACTAACGAACTGCTAAAGCACCTAAACAAGTCTGTGTTTGCAATGCGAATGATGTCACACATAGGAGATATAAATATAAAAAACTGGCATATCTTGACTATTTTCATTCCATTATGTCATATGGTATCATATTTTGGGGTAACTCCACAAACGGAGAAAAAAATTTTAGAGTGCAGAACCGTGTAATAAGAGTAATGTGTAGCGTAAATCCAAGAACATAATGTCGAAATCTCTTCAAAGAATTGGGCATACTAACCACAGCTTCTCAGTATATTTATTCCTTAATGAAGTTTGTTGTAAATAATACATCAGTTTTTCGAACTAACTGCTTAGTACACAGTATCAACACTAGGAATAAGAACAGTATACATTAAGATTTAAAATCATTTACCCTTGCCTAGAAAGGAGTCCAGTATTCAGCAACGCATATTTTCAATAAGTTACCAGCAACCATTAAGAGTTTAGTTTCAGACAAGGCACAATTTAAACATAATTTAAAAGAATTTTTGGTGGCCAACTCCTTCTATTCCATCCATGAATTTCTCAACAAGTGCAGTAGACCATTTTAATGAAAATTTATTATACTTCAATTTTTGACAATACTTGGTTGTAATATCCAAGTAACTACCTACTGTGTGAATGATGGATTTAATGAATGCAGATTTAAGTATTAAACATGTAAATATTAGAAGTTTAATTTTAATTCATGTACATAATTTTACTGTTTATTGACTGAGGATCATTAAAATTAATGAAACTCGAGTTTTTCTAATTTCATTTTTGTAATGTGTTTATCTGACATATTCCACACCCAGAAGGATCCCCTCGTTTGTGGGTCTATGAAATGAATAAATAATCTAATCTAATCTAATCTGGCAACGCAGTTCCGCACACGAGGAACACTGAAATGGGCGATTGTGAGAGTGGAGAAGAGGGAGTTTTGTTTGTCGTGCCCGAGCGGCTTTTGGTTACACTCGGCATGTCGAGTACAGATTCACGCTCAGAGGAAGTTGTGATTTTCTGTTATCATCACACACGAATAAGAAAACGAGGGAAATTCTGGATTCATTCGTACATCCATACAAATATAAACTGCAAGCTATATGTGGCAGCAAAGAAACTGTAACAGTCAGATTCGAAACTCATAGCTTTTTGTAGAATAACTGAACACTGATACAGAGATTTAGTATAGTTGATTTCTTCCGCCAAAACAAATCATTACTTTTATTCTGAAAAAAAAACAAATATCTTGAGATTTATATACACGGAAATATGCCATAACGTTGGTGTTGCAGTCTTCAGCCTGAAGTCTGATGAAACATTCGACGCTAGTCCGTCCTGTACAAGTCTCTTCATCTCTGTGAAACTACTAAAATTTACATCGATTTGAATGTGCTTACAGTAGTCAAGTCCTAGTCTCCCTCACAATGTTTGGCCTGCACATTTCCTTCCGTTACCAAATTAACTACTCCTTGATCCCTCATAATGTTCTGTATCAGTATTTTATTCAAGTTGTGGCATCAAACACTTTTCTCCCAAATACGATTTCTAGGTGGCTCAGACGTGAAGGGCCAGACTGTGGATCCGAAGGTATTGGGTTTGAATTCCCAGTCAGTCGCAGGATTTTTGTCACTTTTCACAAGGCAACGGCAAACCACCACCAGTAGGGCAATGCCTACTAAAGCACTGTGGTGATCAAAATTAACCTTCAGGTTCATGACAGATATACCTTTTTTCTATCTCTTCATTAGTTACCCGATCTGCCCATCTAACCGTCAGTCCGCATCTGTAACACTACACCTTTCATCTACAGTTTTGTTGGAAGATAATTTAGGGTGCATGATGGAGGATACGTGACACCCATCTTCGTCCTTTTAACAGTCCAATCGTGCATGGGAAAATGATACTTCGCTTCTCTATACTCGCCCTAACAGCGTTCGCATTTTTCTAATGGACCTTCCGCGAGATATGCAATGGGGCAAGTAGAGTGATTTGACATTTTGTCTCAGATATTCGGTATTCAGACTTACAAAACAACGTTTCGTTTGCAAGACCTCGTCCTTCTTCTTAAGATTCTCTCAGCATATCCAGTTACGTTTTAATTTAACGTGCCCTGAACACTAGAGCAGTATCCGAGAGTAGGTCCCAGTGTTGTCTTGCACAGCCACTTTTTGCAGCTGCTCTAAATAATCGTAGCTCTCTCCCATAACATCAAAGTCACCCATTAGCTCCCTCCGCAAGATATTTAATTTAGTGGTCCCTAAATGTTTAATTTAAATGACTGTGTCCATCGCCATTCTGTTAATGCTCCATTCAAAATCTACTGGGTTTTTTCCTCTCTCACATGTGCCTTGTCTTGTATTAGTTCATATTCCGAGGGATCTATTATACATTGCAGTTATTCAACGACGTTGCAATTGCATCTTCAACAAACAACTTGAATTAGCTCTATATAGTCTATATAGACCCTAAAACTCGTTTGCAGGATGGAAATTCGAATCCCTCTCTTCTTGACAGCAAATCGAAAACGACATGTTTTACGACTGCTCTCCCGCCCCCGGCCTCTCTCTCTCTCTCTCTCTCTCTCTCTCTCTCTCTCTCTCTCTCTCTCTCTCTGTGTGTGTGTGTGTGTGTGTGTGTGTGTGTGTGTGCGTGCGTGTGCGTATCGGAAACCTCTTAACTTTATCGGATTCAACTGGCCACGTTTCATAACATTTTATGTGCACTAAAGACATCTCTGCCGAGCGCACAACAAAACGTTATGGTGACCATATCCTACGCAAACGTCTTTCTTACTAGTCGCTAGCTTAATATCCTCTGCAGGTACTCCCCCGCATCCTTTTAACCTGATCGGTCCTAATATCCTGGAAGTATTTTAAATGGTGCAGGAAATCCTACTGGTATTCTTAAGAGAGGCAGAGAAATCAAAAACAGTTGTATTTATTTCGAAACAATATCCTTTAGGTCAGAGACAATTTCCTTTAATCATTCGAAAGTATCGTTTTTATCGCAAGAATTCAGATTTTTGTCCGTTTTCTGTTGTGATTACTCACAGCACTACTGCAGTTTCCCATTCTCATTGGTGAATTTGAGATACACCGAAATACTGACACAGAGTTCTTCTTTTTCCCTCAGCGTTGTGTATCAGCCATGTATCTGCGTTGTCTGATCCCAATGTCCGGTCACGCGTCAGTGGACATTAATATGGGGCGTGGCCACACTTCCTTCGCCTTTATGACGACTTAAACTCTGCTAGGGACACTTTCAATGTGGTACCTGTATGTCTGTGAAGGAATTACAGCCATTCTTCCTCAAGAGCTGGAACTAGAGAAGGTAGTGTTAGACGCTGGAGGCTGGAGGGAAGTCGACGTTCTAGCTCATCCCATAGGTGTTCCAATGGTTTCAAGCCGGGAGTCTGGGCACGCCCGTCCACTTCAGGAATGTTATTGTCCACAAACCGTTTTCTCACAGATGCTGCTTTATGACAGCTGTACTGTCATGCTGATACAATCGTCGTCTCCGAACTGTTCTTTTACTGAACGCAGTACACAATGTTGCAAAATGCGTTAATATCCTGCCGCGTTTGGCGTTTCCGTAAGCGCAGTATGGGGACTGCACCCTAATCACCAACTCCGTACTTCTCTCTTGACACTACACATGAAGACAGGTGAGGTTCTCCAGGCATTCGCCAGATTCACACCTTGCCACTGCTTTGTCATTGTCCAGTGGCGTCGGCTCTTTGCAGTACCTCAAGATTTGCATAACGTTAACGACAGAAATGCATTAGTTATGAGCAGCTGCTCGACTTTAGTGCCCCATTCTTTTTAACTCACCACGAACATTGTATTACCTGTACTGGTAGTAGAATTATGGAACTCATGAGTGATTCCCTCCGCTGATTTCATGTGCTTTTTTTTTTTTTTTTTTTTTTTTTTTTTTTTTTTTTTTTTTTTTTTTTTTTTTTTTTTCCAGCCATCCTCCCAGTCCATGCCCGCCAGTACAATCTGCCTGGTCTTTGTTCGGGTTTCCACTTCACTCTCAGGTCACCAACAGTCAAACTGCCCACTTTCAGGAGGGCTGAAATGTCCCTGGTGGATTTGTAGCTTTGGTAACAACCACTGACTAGTCCACGTCACTGAGCTCTCCTGACCGAACCATTATGCTCTTACAGCTTCTCTGCCTACAACACAACACTCTCCACCTCCTTTTATGCGAGCAAGTCGCTTCTCGTGACATCTAGTGGCCAGTTCCGTATTACGTAGGGATGCCCGGATACTTTTGTTAGCCGGCCGCGGTGGTCTCACGGTTCTAGGTGCGCAGTCCGGAACCGTGTGACTGCTACGGTCGCAGGTTCGAATCCTGCCTCGGGCATGGATGTGTGTGACGTCCTTAGGTTAGTTAGGTTTAAGTAGTTCTAAGTTCTAGGGGACTGATGACCACAGCTCTTAAGTCCCATAGTGCTCAGAGCCATTTGAACCATACTTTTGTTAGATAGCGTAAACAGCGTTCACATATCAGGCTTTGTGCAGTTAGTTCATGGGAGCTGTGCCTAACAGAACTTATTCTATCCCAGAAAATAACGGGTTATTAGTCTCCCAATACATCTTAGCAAAGCTGACGATGATTTCTAAAAGACGAAGCAAGTACGAAAACTTGATTCACACTAAGAAAAGTAAGTCGAAAACTTGATTCACACTAAGAAGATGATAAAATGAATACGAGTCAAGTTATTGATTTGGAAAGGGATGGATAATTGCAAGCAGTTTTATGTAGTGGCCAAAAGTGTCTTACGTTACACCCGAACCGACTTTTATTACGTGAAATTTTAAGTTATGCTTCACTAAGGAGTTTTCATCTGAAGCAGTCGATAAGATCTATTTCGAGAGCTTACAATCGATTGTTGACTGACAAAAAAGGCACAGATTATTCACTAGGATTATTGGGTTGAAGCATAACTTTGGTTTAATAAACAGAACAGATACACATAACAGAGACTTAAGTCGTCAGTCATCATTATCATCACCTCAGCCTTTTCCCACGTCATGTCGGGTCGGCGTTGCTTTACTGGATCCTTCTCTTACATAAATGCCTATCCAGTGCTTTTTCTCTGAACCATCCTTTCTTCCGTAGGTCCCCTGCTACCTTGCCTTTCCGTCTCAGTTACGACTTAAGTCGTCAATAATGTACCGTATTTTCCTTCATTATTTACAACAGTCTGCCATCTCTTGGGTACCTTTTTGATTCCGTGAGTGTAGAAATGAAGCGAAGCACTCGTCGAGCCCATGTTCACAGCGCATTTTCATCCGGAAAGGAAATCCCTTGAAAGTTGTTCGGTAGAGAGCGGAAAAGGTGAAAATCTGAGGGCGCACGATCAGGTGAATAAGGTGAGTGCGGAATGAGCTTTCAACTCGACTCCTATACGCCGTTTTTCGTTCCTCTAGTAGACTGCGTGCGGGCGTTACCGTGGAGTAGCGTCACTTCACACGTTCCTGGTCGTTGTTCTTGTATTGCGTCTGCAAGACGTCTCAGTTGTTAACAATAACTGTCAGCAATGACGGTTACACGCCGGGTGAGGAATTCGTCGTACACTACACATGTTCAATCGCACGCATAACATTATCTTTTGTGGATGCGCGCAGGTCTTTTTAAGGGGAGTTTCTGATTTGTCTGCGATCAACCATTCCTTTCTTTTTCCTAAGTCAGCATAAAAACACCATTTCTCGCTACCAGGAACAATATAGGATAGGAATGGTCGGTGTTGTTTATGAGCCACTTGATGACGGGCAACCAGAGATGCACATAGAATCACCCGCTGATTTTTGTGATTTTGGCTTAAAGCATGAGGTACCAGTACGCTCGATTTTTGAACCTTCCCATTGCGTGTAAATGACGTACGATGTTGGAATGATCACAGTTCTCGAGTACACTGACTGGGATCATTGTAGATTATGCGTTTAAACGATCTTCATCAAACCCGGAAGGTCTTCCTGAACGTGGTGTGTCTGTCCAGTGGTACTATCCCCGTACACAGCGCAAATGATTCTAGCTGCCTCCGATGCTGTCACCCCTTTACTGAACTTGAACAGAAGAATTTATCGGAAATAGTCCGTTTTCTACTCTTGGCACTCCATTTATGAAACGTCCCCTTAGAAAAAATTATGAATTACTGTGCTGATAAACCTCTTACGTTATTTGATTTTCAAACAGCTCAGCAGAACTGAACGTACTCAGACATTTCTCTCTTTACTTATTCTAATCAACACTAAACTGACACACAATATTTTTAGCGCAACGCAATCTGACTTTCAAAAATCCCTACAAAAGAATGGCCCTGACTAACAATAACCTATACATTTCATGAATCACTTACCTCACAAAAATCTTCGTTACTCGAACTACTGCAATACAGCGAACGCCACTACTGACAACTAAATAAAAGATTCAAAATACTGAAGTCACTAACTACTGATAGGCATAGTTAGCAAATAAAAGATTAAGATAGAGAACGAACAATGTATTTACCTTAATAGTGTTCAAAAGTTATATATATATATATATATATATATATATATATATATATATATATATATATATATATATATATATATGTTGTTGTTGTTGTCTTCAGTCCTGAGACTGGTTTGATGCAGCTCTCCATGCTACTCTATCCTGTGCAAGCTGCTTCATCTCCCAGTACCTACTGCAACCTACATCCTTCTGAATCTGCTTAGTGTACTCATCTCTCGGTCTCCCTCTACGATTTTTACCCTCCACGCTGCCCTCCAATGCTAAATTTGTGATCCCTTGATGCCTCAAAACATGTCCTACCAACTGATCCCTTCTTCTAGTCAAGTTGTGCCATAAACTTCTCTTCTCCCCAATCCTATTCAATACCTCCTCATTAGTTACGTGATCTATCCACCTTATCTTCAGTATTCTTCTGTAGCACCACATTTCGAAAGCTTCTATTCTCTTCTTGTCCAAACTAGTTATCGTCCATGTTTCACTTCCATACATGGCTACACTCCAAACAAATACTTTCAGAAACGACTTCCTGATACATAAATCTATATTCGATGTTAACAAATTTCTCTTCTTCAGAAACGCTTTCCTTGCCATTGCCAGTCTACATTTTATATCCTCTCTACTTCGACCATCATCAGTTATTTTACTTCCTAAATAGCAAAACTCCTTTACTACTTGAAGTGTCTCATTTCCTAATCTAATTCCCTCAGCATCACCCGATTTAATTTGACTACATTCCATTATCCTCGTTTTGCTTTTGTTAATGTTCATCTTATATCCTCCTTTCAAGACACTGTCCATTCCGTTCAACTGCTCTTCCAAGTCCTTTGCCGTCTCTGACAGAATTACAATGTCATCGGCGAACCTCAAAGTTTTTACTTCGTCTCCATGAATTTTAATACCTACTCCAAATTTTTCTTTTGTTTCCTTTACTGCTTGCTCAATATACAGATTGAATAACATCGGGGAGAGGCTACAATCCTGTCTCACTTCTTTCCCAACCACTGCTTCCCTTTCATGCCCCTCGACTCTTATTACTGCCATCTGGTTTCTGTACAAATTATAAATAGCCTTTCGCTCCCTGTATTTTACCCCTGCCACCTTTAGAATTTGAAAAAGAGTATTCCAGTCAACATTGTCAAAAGCTTTCTCTAAGTCTACAAATGCTAGAAACGTAGGTTTGCCTTTTTTTAATCTTTCTTCTAAGATAAGTCGTAAGGTCAGTATTGCCTCACGTGTTCCAACATTTCGACGGAATCCAAACTGATCTTCCCCGAGGTCTGCATCTACCAGTTTTTCCATTCGTCTGTAAAGAATTCGCGTTAGTATTTTGCAGCCGTGGCTTATTAAACTGATAGTTCGGTAATTTTCACATCTGTCAGCACCTGCTTTCTTTGGGATTGGAATTATTATATTCTTCTTGAAGTCTGAGGGTATTTCGCCTGTCTCATACATCTTGCTCACCAGCTGGTAGAGTTTTGTCATGACTGGCTCTCCCAAGGCCGTCAGTAGTTCTAATGGAATGTTGTCTACTCCGGGGGCCTTGTTTCGACTCAGGTCTTTCAGTGCTCTGCCAAACTCTTCACGCAGTATCGTATCTCCCATTTCGTCTTCATCTACATCCTCTTCTATTTCTATAATATTGTCCTCAATTACATCGCCCTTGTATAAACCTTCTATATACTCCTTCCACATTTCTGCCTTCCCTTCTTTGCTTAGAACTGGGCTGCCATCTGAGCTCTTGATATTCATACACGTGGTTCTCTTCTCTCCAAAGGTCTCTTTAATTTTCCTGTAGGCAGTATCTATCTTACCCCTAGTGAGATAAGCTTCTACATCCTTACATTTGTCCTCTAGCCATCCCTGTTTAGCCATTTTGCACTTCCTGTCAATCTCATTTTTGAGACGTTTGTATTCCTTTTTGCCTGCTTCATTTACTGCATTTTTATATTTTCTCCTTTCATCAATTAAATTCAATATTTCTTCTGTTACCCAAGGATTTCTAGCAGCCCTCGTCTTTGTACCTACTTTATCCTCTGCTGCCTTCACTACTACATCCCTCAGAGCTACCCATTCTTCTTCTACTGTATTTCTTTCCCCTATTCCTGTCAATTGTTCCCTTACGCTCACCCTGAAACTCTGTACAACCTCTGGTTCTTTCAGTTTATCCAGGTCCCATCTCCTTAAATTCCCTCCTTTTTGCAGTTTCTTCAGTTTTAATCTACAGTTCATAACCAATAGATTGTGGTCAGAGTCCACATCTGCCCCTGGAAATGTCTTACAACTTAAAACCTGGTTCCTAAATCTCTGTCTTACCATTATATAATCTATCTGATACCTTTTAGTATCTCCAGGGTTCTTCCACGTATACAACCTTCTTTCATGATATATATATATATATATATATATATATATATATATATATATATATATATATATATATGATATCCAGTATTACAAATTTACTCTCTCTGATGGACACACGTCCAGATGATCCGCTCTCAAAACTCCGCCATCTCTCTCCCCACATCCACCACTGCTGGCTGCTCACCTCCAACTGCTCAATAGACTTGGCCACTGTTTCTATGTTTCGATACAGTGTATCGATACGTGGAACTGTTTCAGTGTTTCGGAACGGCTGTGGTTCACTGTTTCGAAACAGTGGTGTTTCATTCCGCCCCTGTCTCGGATAACCGGACCAGATTCGATCTCAAGCGAGACACAGAAACTGTATCGTTGTTTCAAAATAAGGCTGTTTCAGTCCACCTGTGCTTGGAACGGACTAATTGTATCGAAACAGTGATGTTTCATTCCGCTCTGTGTCGGACGAGATTCGGGCTCGGCACAGTTACTGAAACACAATATACACACTTTCAAGATTGTCGAAATCTTTTTGACAGGCAATAGCAAGAAAGCTTAAGATATCCGAAAATAAAGCTCCGTTTCTAGCTGACTGTCCTATTCCGAAGTGGCGTAACGTCTGCTTTATAAACACTAACCAAACAATAAAACAACGCATACTATTCACATTCAGAATAATAAATATGTGAAAATCATTCATTTAAATTACACTTATTTTTATAACATGCGCTTCTCTGTTAATGTACAGTAATTATATTAAGAAACACAAGTAAGTCTACAACATTTTGAAAATAGGCGTAGAGTGACAGTTAGACATATATATATATAAATTTGACGTCGGTATAATTGCAAGCAGTCTGTTTGAAATATCACTTATAGTGTAATGGTGAACGGGAAGGGCTGGGGAGCATGGTGAATTTATAGTAACAGTTCGAAACACCTTGAAAGACAAAATTTTTTTTCTGTTTCATTTTGTTATTTATTCGAATTATTTTGCGTTATTTGTGAGTGTATAGTCAATGTGCCTATTATCCACAATGATTCCCTTTGTGTGCATGGAAATTAGCAGAATGGGTATATTACCCATACTAACGGAATGTGGGAATCCCAGTAGCATATCCGTAGTTTCTGCAGTTTGCTCCCACCTCCAGTTCCGTTCGTGGTGATTCTTTTGTCTTCAGCTATGGCTGTCCTCAGCCAAATTGAAAAGTATAGAAGTCACGGGCTCGAAAGCAGTGCATTTGCTGCAGGAAATACGAAACTGACAAAACGCCTAAGCGATAGTTTCATACTTTCTGTGATATGATTAGCGCTCTCGCACCTCATTTGTGTTTATATGGACATACTTATACAGTAGACATTCAAGATGATAAAATGTGTAGGTTTATTAGATTACAAAACACAAAGTGTTTCACTGTTTCGAAACAGCGTATCGAAACATTACTGTTTCATTTGTTTGGAAACAGTCACGTGTTTCAGTTTGCCCATCTCTACTGCGCAACGCTACGCGCTGTTAACAGCCAACTGCCCAACGCTACAATAGCCAACAACAATGCAAACCAGCCACAGACTGCACACAGCACAGCCAGTGATTTTCATACAGAGCGCTTGGTGTCGTTACCAACAAAAAAACCTAAACAGCCTACTTACACATGCCCACTCACTATCTGCAAACGACAAAATGATCATATGTAAACTCAAACAGGAAGAGTGAATTAGAAATAAATAATGATCGATAAATAAACCCATATCAGCGGGAATACCAACATGCAAAACAAAAACGCTACGAACTTACGCAACATCCGAACAAATCACACTGTGGTGTCCACTATGCACAAGATGCGAATACTTCCCGTAAGTGCCTACTACAGGTCTATTAACTGTGCTTTGGGGAGTCAGCGGTTGGCAGGCCTGTACAGCTCTCGGTACGAGTCCAGGCTAGTGCAGTAGGAAGCGTTTCACCCGTCGACATGATGGAGAGCCACGCCACCCGAACCCCTGACGTAAAGCGATACGGAAAGCGCGGGCCGTCCTTACGTAAGGCCGCAGGCGCGACAGACAATACTTGTACGGGGCACGCCCTTCATTATAAAGGCGTGGGCTGTGGCAGCTCTCGCGCAGCGCTGGACCCGAGCTGGCGGCCAACGACAGTGAACTGTGGCGAGCGCCCACAGAGGCGCATTCAGGCTGGCCGAGCATGAACGATTTTTTAGTCGGCCGAACACGGCGTCGTTGTGCTACGACAGCGTTGTAATGAAGCTGCACCAAAACGATCACGTTGAATAATGATCCTGGGTGCATTACGTGTTCCTACCTCTAGCATTGTAGAAATGATCATTTTCGTGGTTCCGGTGTTATTGTGTGCGGAGGCATAATGTTGCACGGGCGTACTGACATACACGTGTCAACTTTATTCTGACACTGTACTCCTATCCTGTGTGCGTCTTTTCAGGGTTGCATTCGGTCTTGACTTTATTTTTACGGATGGTAACGTGAGACTGAATTGAACAGCCCTAAGTGAAGGAGCTCTTGGTACGAGAGGATATTCGGCGAATGGGCTGACCTGCACCAACACCCATCCAGAAGTTGTTAAAAGCAGTGGGGGAGGTATGGAATGCGCTACCACATGAAATTCTTACCTGGTCACATACACTATTACGAACAATTTCCCGACACCTGTAATGTCCAGCGGACCGTCAATTCACGGTGGCTGCAGTGTAAAATGTGAAATGATCGTGTGACATTATTGGCCGGGAGATCCCATTTGGGGTTGTTCGGCCACCTACTGTAAGTCTTTTTACACTGAAGCGCCAAAGAAAATGGTACAGACAAGCGTATTAAAATACAGAGATATGTAAACAGGCAGAATATGGTACTGCGGTCGACAACGCCTGTATAAATCAACAAATGTCTGGCGCAGTTGTTGATCGGTTACTGCTGCTATAATGGCAGGTTATGAAGATCTGAGTGAGTCCGGACACGGTGTTACAGTGGGCGCACGACCGATGGGCCCCATCATCTCGGAGATAGCTGTGAAGTGGGGATTTTCCCGTGCGACCATTTCACGAGTGTACCGTGAATACCAGGAATCCGGTAAAACGTCAAATCTTTGACATCGCTGCGGCCAGAAAAAGATCCTGCAAGAACGAGACCAATGACGACTGAAGAGAATCCTTCAACGTCACGTAAGTGCAAGCCTTCCGCAAAATAGCTGCAGATTTCAATGCTGGGCCATCACAAAGTGTCAGCGTGCGAACTATTCAACGAAACGTCATCGATATGGGCTTTCGAAGCCGAAGGCCCACTCGTCTACCCTTGATGACTGCACGACACAAAGCTTTACGCCTAGCCTGGGCCTGTCAACACCGACATTGGACTGTTGATAACTGGAAACATGTTGTCTCGTCGGAAGAGTCTCGTTTCAAATTGTATCGAGCGGATGGACGTGTACGGGTCTGGAGACAACCTCATGAATCCATGGACCCTGAACGTCAGCAGGGGACTGTTCAAGCTGCTGGAGGCTCTGTAATGGTGTGCGGAATGGGCAGTTGGATTGATATGGGGTCCCTGATACATCTAGCTACGACTCTGACAGGTGATACGTACGGGACTTGGGCAATCCCAGCAGGACAGAGTGACACGCCACACGTCCAGAATTGCTACAGAGCGGCCCCAGGAACACTCTTCTGAGTTTTAAACACTTCCGCTGGCCACCAAACACCCCAGACATGAACATTATTAAGCAAAGCTGGGATGCCTTGCAACGTGCTGTTCAGAAGAGATCTCCACCCCTCTCGTACTCATACGGATTTATGGACAGCCCTGTAGGATTCATGGTGCCAATTTCCTCAGCACTTCCTCAACGCCACGTCGTTCTGCGGCACTTGTGCGATCTCGCGGGGCCCCTACACGATTTTAGTTAGATGTACCAGTTTCTTTGGCTCTAGAGTGTATTTGACACCAATTTGGCGGCTTGTGTATCGATGATGATGAAATGATGAAGGAGATAACACAACATCCAGCCCTCTAACGGATAATATCTCCGACCCGGCTGGGAATCTAACCCGGACCCCTTGCATGGCACGCAGCCGCCCTGACCGCACATCTACGGAGGCGGACACGTCAGTGTAGTTATTGTCTTTCAATAGAAGTGTCATTTCTCTCCATCTCGTTGCACGTTTCTTTCAGTTACCTTCTGTAACGTTCTGTTAGGAGTTCTTTCAATATGCGGTCCAAGTTTGATCCAGCTGTATTACTTGTCAGTGACGCAACATACGAAAGCTACTTACATCACTAAGATTTGCACACCCGTTTACGTACAGCATTATTCGTAGCCTACGTTTGGGTTTTCAGAAGACGACTACTCGAAAACTGCAAGATATACAGGAAAACTACGCACAGCAGGTGATGTGCATCTCTGCAAATCAGCGACTGTCGGATGGCGTGAAGGTTGAAACAAATACAGACGCTCCTCCGCGAATTTGACACTCAGGCTCTCTTCAGATAAAGCTATGCCGCAAGTAGACTGTTTTTATTGCACGTGACTGAATTTTAGATCTGGAGACGTTCTATCAGTGTTATTCATGTTAATTTCCTTTTGCCATCTCCCGATATCTGGCCGTTGCAGTTTCAGAGGTCTTAGTAACGGGCGTGCACAGTTGAACAAAGGACACCTTTCTTATAGCTCCAGAAGTTCGCGTAGGAAGGGCTTAAGATACATCTAGTACGACCGTATAGTCATTGTACAACGACAAGTGTACTATATCACGTCATTACAAAGTGTGTAGTTGAACGTTGATGAAGTCGTAGACCCGGACTAGTTAACCATTTTTCAAGGCAGCGTGTAGATTATTCCAACTGCTTGTCGAAAACTTTCTTACACAATACTCCAACTAGTCATGCTGCAGATGGAATACAGTGACACAACAACGTTCAGGCCTTTCGACATCGCACGGCGAATCGTTAACTTTTGAGAACGCCGTAATACGGAGCTGCCCCGCAAAAGTCCTGCGCTGATGAAGCAGACAAGCAATGAGATGAAATTATGGGCTCTTAAACCTGGTAATCGAGCTTCTCACAGTAGAAGCTATTACTGGGGAGCAGATTGCGAATCCCATCCAGAACTGAAAGACGCGGTTACGAGCCTGCCTGTGGGCAAAGAAAGAACTAAGAGGAGTATTTTGCCTCGTGATGTCGGCGTGCAGTATTTGAACCCGTGAATCACCTGAAGGCGACCTGTACGGATCACCACAGCTAACTATCTATGTTGTTCGGTGCAAGCAATAAAAGACATTAGCAATTGCGCTTCCCTCAAGAAAAAGCTTGGGTTTGCGCAACATTATTACAATCTACACTTTTAATGATCGTTGTGAGCCCACAGTGTGCCTTGAACAAGTTATCGTACAAGCTCCCGTATATGCAATGTATTATATCCCAAGCATTAGTTAGCCCATGTTCATGGCTTTTATCTTTATCTTCCGATAAGTATTTATTATTTGTAAATTTTAAATTGAGAATTTATCATGGATGAAATGAAGGCATAAGAGTCGATGAACATGAAGGGGTGTCGGTAGCAGGAAGTGAGGAAGGGTTGTAATTTACCCCCTGTCCAGTTCAATCGATACATGAATAAACAGTAATGGAAACTAAGGGGAGATTAGGAAAGGGAATTAAAGTTCAAAGAGAAGAAACAGTAATTTTAGCGTTTGTCGATGAATAGTTATTCAGTCAAGGGCAGCGAAGGACTTGGAAGATGTTTGAAATGAATAGATGGTGACTTGAAAAAAAGTTATATGCTGAACATAAGTAGAAGTAAGACAACTGTAATGTTGTGTAGTGAAATTAACTCAGGCGATTTTTTAGGGAACTAGGTTAGTTGAAACGTTTTACGGTTCAGCAGGGAAACTATTGGCAATGGGACACATAAAAACATATCACATGCACACTGGCATTGTCAAGAAATCTTTTCTAGGAAAAAGAAATTTTCTAACGCCGAATATAATTTTAAGTTTGACAAGTCTTTTCTGAAAGTATTTGTTTGGAGGGTAACCTTGTATGGAAATGAAACGTGAATGATAAACAGTACGGACAGGAAGAAATCAGAATCTTTTGAAATGTAGTTCTCCAGAATTCCGAGGATTAAATGGGTAAGTCGGATAAGCAGCGAAGAAATATTGAATCGAATCGGGAAGAAAAGAGCTCTATGGGACATGTTGACTAAGTGAAGGAAGAGTCATTTTGTCAGAGATGGTGGTGGTGGTGGTTAGTGTTTAACGTCCCGTCGACAAAGAGACGGAGCGCAAGCTCGGGTTAGGTAAGGATTGGGAAGGAAATCGGCCGTGCCCTTTCAAAGGAACCATACCGACATTTGCTTGAAACGATTTAGGGAAATCACGGAAAACCTAAATCAGGATGGCTGGAGACGGGATTGAACCGTCGTCCTCCCGAATGCGAGTCCAGTGTTTTTGGCAGAGAAGCCAAGGCTTGACTATAGCGAACGTATTCAAATGATTGTGGGTTGCAGCAGCTTGGCGGAGATGAAAGACTGGCTCAACAAGACTGCATCAAACGAATATTCGAAATGAAGATTGCATACCGGTACTGGAACAACAATAACTTTATTCACGCAGTAAATGCAAGGATTCCACGTAAGTACATTACTCCATTTCGAAAAGTCTCGTCTTGAGAAATGCTGACAAAAAGGTTGCTTGAGACATTTTGTGCATATAGGTAAATCTTTTGCACAATTCCGTACTTCCACTTTAAATCGTTGAATCCTGAATTGAAAGTCTGGGAGATAACAGCCGAAGATTTCCTAATCTGCACTTGCTCTAATCTAAATCACTACTACTCCTACCACTAATCGTGTGACTAGGGCCTCCCGTCGGGTAGACCGTTCGCCGGTTCAAGCCTTTCGATTTGACGCCACTTCGGCGACTTGCGCGTCGATGGGTATGAGATGATAATGATTAGGACAACATAACACCCAGTCGCTCAGCGGAGAAAATCTCCGACCCAGCCGGGAATCGAGCCCGGGCCCTTAGGATTGACATTCTGTCGCGCTGACCACTCAGCTACCGGGGGCGGACATCTAAGCCACTGAGTGAAGCAAAATGAAGAACCACAATATTATGTCACTTACGAGTATTCAAAATTTTTGATTGGAGTTTTTATGTGGCCTGAAGAGAGTATATGCAATCAGTGAACCAACAACCAGCGTATCTGTTACGTAGGGGGCGATCAAAAAGTTTCGTGTTAAGGCGGACATCGCGGTAATGCATACGCGACGTAGTGCGACTCCGATGAGGGTATATGAGCACCGACATGTAGGGAGGGCATTAGTGTGGCATTCGTGTCTTCCCGTCGTGCGTGCGGTAAATGCGGATACGTGAACTATGGCGACGTTATTACCAAATGCCTCTAAACGGGACCTACGTGCTGTTATCATTTCTTGGCTGCCGAAGGACAAACAACGGTAGACATTCATCGGGAAATGGAGAATTTATATGGGACAGCATGTCTCTCAAAAACCACCGCCGTGGAATGGTGCGCCAAGTTCCGTACTGCTGGCACGTCTTCATACCGCAATTGTCGTAACGCAGAAGTAACGCCGACACAAGTGGGAGACAATCGCTCACCTGCACTATATTCTTTATCTCGCCCCATGCAATTATAACGCCTTCGGTTGCTTAAAAAAGGCCTTGAACGATCGATGATTCCTGTCTACATCTACATCGACATAGATACTCCGCAAGCCACTGTACCGTGTGTGGCCAAAGGTACCCTGTGCCACTACAAGTCCTTCTCTGTTCCACTCGAAAATAGATCGTGGCAAAAACGACTGTCTATACGCCTCCATATCAGCCCTTACTTCAGCTAACTTATCTTCGTAGTCCTTAAGCACGATGTATGTTGGCGGCAGTAGAATCGTTTGGCAGTCAGCTTCAAATGCCGATTCCCTAAATTTTCTCAGTAGTGTATGTCGGAAAGAACGTCGCCTTCCCTCCAGGGATTCCCATTTGCGTGCCCGAAGCCTCTCCGTAACACTTACGTGTTGTTCGAACCTAGCCGTAACAAATCTAGCAGCTCGTCTCTGAGTTGCATCGATGCCTTCCTCCAATCCGTCCTAGTACGATTCCCAAACATTCGAGCAGTACTCAAGAACAGGTCGCCCGAGCGTTCTATATGCGGTCTCCTCTACAGGTGAACCACTCTTTTAGTGATCCTTTCACACTTGCCCTTCATCCACAGCTCGTAATATGCCATGTGAGACAAGTACAAGCTGTCGGACGAGGATGTGCAACAGACAACTACGGACTTTTTCACACAACACCAAGCGGTGTTTTACCAAACGGATATCTTCAACCTAGTGCGTTAGTTAGATGTTGCCCCAATGCTCACAACGATTTTGCCTGATTGATATACCGATTCTGGATTGCACCGCCTTCGAAACGGAACTTTTTGATCGTTCCTTACAAAAACCAACTAAATAGTTTCCGCATGAGGCGAAGAGCATGCTATCAAAAAAATGGTTCAAATGGCTCTGAGCACTATGGGACTTAACTCCAAAGGTCATCAGTCCCCTAGAACTTAGAACTACTTAAACCTAACTAACCTAACGACATCACACACATCCATGCCCGAGGCAGGATTAGAACCTGCGTCCGTAGCGGTCACGCGGTTCCAGACTGTAGGACCTAGAACCGCTCGGCCGGCCTAGCATGCTATCATTGTCATTTGCAAGTACGAGTGGTTTCTTTAGCATAGCCAAGTGCGAGTTTGTCGAAATTACCATTACAGAAGAAATGAAATACGTGGATGCTTTTGAATTGATCTACAAATTACTTGTGACACACTGTTGAACACTTCTTGAAAAAAGGCCCCTAGCTCATTTTCGAATTTCTCCCCTCTGGAAAGCTCTACGATGCTACGGCCGTACAGTAGTGCCACACGATAGGTAAGGCATATCGTCTCATGACGGAGTGAGTTATAACAAAGTTAAAAATACAGTCATCCGTTCTCCATTCCTTCCTCGCAACCGCTCCAAGTAAAAAATTATGGCTCTAGGTGACTAAAACCGCGACAGACATTTAATGTGCAATAAAGTGTTCACCTAAGAATAACAATGTGTGGTTGGTCACAGACACGCATCTCCGAGTTTCATCAGCTTCAAGAGCGCCTATACAAGGGTGCGAGGGGTGGTCGCGGACTCCTCCCCGCCCCTCCTCCAAGTTATCGGGGAAAGGAGAAAACATAGTATAGCCAAGAGTTTTTCTTGCAAGAAAATGATTTAAAAATCGGTATCATGCAGGTTTTAAACAGGGTCGTAACTGGAACTTTTTTATGGGTACTTACAAGTCGCGATTCGTCTTCCAAAATATTAAAAATACTCCATACCCCCAGGGGCTCTTGATCAGCTTCGTTGTGCCAAGCACTAAGGCCGAGAAGACGGTCGTATTCCTTATGCCCCACTAACTCCCGGGTCAGCAGCCCGTGGTCTGTTGGTAAACGTTGCTGACCCTTGATCACGGGACTACAGGTTCAACCCCCCGACCAGGAAGGTGTTTTCTCCGCTCGGGAGTGTGTGTGTATGTGTGTGTGGGGGGGGGGGGGGGGAGGGGGGAGTTGGGGTCCTCATCATCATTTCATTATTATAGACACTCAAATCGCCGAAATAGCGTCAAATAAAAAGACTTGCAGTAAGCGGCCGAACTGCCCAGAAGGGGACTCCTGGCCAAGTGTCGCACACGTGCATTTCATTTTATTAATTCCCAGTACTAAACTCGTCGGGCATAACACGTTGTGTTCGCTGTGATGTGAGATCTTACTTTACGGATTCTCGGACACTTGAGCAACTTTAAGCTGTGTTTCTTGCGGTGATCATTTTTCGCAGCAGCTATAGGCAAGCGGCAGTCGAATAAAAAGGAGACGGATGGAAAAAAAAGTAAGTATGCTGTTTGCTATGTCGAAAGTAATCGCAATAGCTGTTAATAAATTTATTTCACTGAGAGACAAGACGATCAATGCCTTCATGGAAAAGTATTTGCGGTTGACTACAGAACCATGATCGAACACAGGCGTGCACCTCTTCGACCGAAGCAAATCGACGGTCACTAACGTCTTCCTTCAGAGCTCCAGATATACGGAAATCACAGGGGGAGAGATCGGGACTGCACGGAGGATGTGTAAGGGCTTCTCAGTAAAACTTGTGCTACTGTCCAAACGCCCAGGAATACTGACGGTTGCATAAATTTCTTCTCTTCTAACAATATGTTTTATTTCCATTTTATTGCTCGCTCGGGTCGCAGTTTTGTTTTAGATATCAGATGTTGAAAGTGGAGAACGGTCCACGAATGAAATTAGAATATCGTCATGAGTGATTTTTTGGTCTTTTTCTTTTGCACGGATACATTAAATTAATATTTCTGTGTACAAGTGTGTTTCGTGTTTTGATGACTAATTCTGGTCCTTCTTCCATTACAGAGTCCCAGTAGTAGTTTGTTCTCCTGTCCAAACGGTAAGTACACAAACATCTAACGAGTTTTCATAGTTACAAACTGAGGAGAATAAGACGGGAATTGAGAATTTTTTTTAGGTTTATAAGCAGTTTAAAGTCATCTACAAGAATCTGTTCAAGTTCACTGTGTGCTTATTTTCAGAATTTTGATAATTGCCGTTGTTGTTATGTTTTCCGTATCTACCTTAAATTTTCTGATGAAACTAGTTTCTTTTCTGTTTCTTCGTTCTCGGTAATCAAGGCTTGCCCTGCAAACATACCTCCACAATTTCTATGCTCTTTATTCTCTCTTCGAATAGAGTTTGTCGTGTTCTTTTAGTACCATTCATTTACACTGATACCTGTCATTTTTACACACACACACACACACACACACACACAAACACGGGAAGTTGCTGATAAAATTCAGCGAGCAGACATTTTCAACATTTCGTGGCAGTTCATCTTCTCTTACTGAAAATTCATCAATATAATATGCACTGTACTGGAAATTATATGAATGTCTTATTTCTTTCAGTGTTCCGCCCAAAGAGAAAATAACTATGAATACCTCTCCCTTGTGAATAGTTTGCTCGCGGGTACAGGTTTGTCTAAACTGCTCTAGAATATTGATTTTTTGCGGAATCTGATGATGGACTGTGTAAGTCGGTTCAAACTTTTAGCGAAGTTGAAAGTTTCACCTTTATTAATTCGGTGTATTTCACACACTGTATAAAATGAGGAGGATCCTACCTCTAACGAAATTAGAAGACTTCGGACTAGTACGTCTCAGAAAAAGCCTTTTTATTTTTACAGACTTAAATTTATAACGAGCAATGCTAACTTTCGGCAGCAATTTGTGTATCGTCAGATGTGCTTATACATTGTCAAAGTATCACAAAACATGAAAAACTGCGTTAGAAGAAGTGTGCTACGGTGTACAGCGACTACATGACCTTTCATCATTGATATCACACGACTATTTTGTCGGTATCAGTTGGTTGAATTGTCATGAGCAGTTTTCACTTTTTACAGTGATTCATTAAACAAATTTTCAAACCTATAAATTAGAAATATAGGTAACGTCTTTCTCTTATGCCGTATCAGATCAGCGAATGTTATATTATTTGCTATCTTCTTCTTTAGAGGTTATCCACAGAGTAAGATGCTCAAGGGTTATTATTAAAATTAACTGCAGTATTTTGGAATGACTTTTCCTCTCTGAGGTTACTACTAGCCTTCTGCCCCTCCTCACATGAGGAAGTTAGTACATTCATCTTCAAGCATTTATTCTTCGAGAACTAGTCAAATACTCGTTTAAAAAATCATCTGCCATTTTCTGGTTCGTCCCTGTACTGATTCACTTTTCAGGCTATTTTCTTTCGCCGTCGAACCTTAGACACAACTGTCGCACGTTCATGCAAATTTCAAGTACTTCTACTTCTTGACTTGGATATCTTTCCGTAGAATATGACTAAAAGAAAGTCTGTCGCGGCAGAATACTCTCTCTTGTGTGCATATTTCTCTGCCAAATGTGTTACTTATTGGTGTTCCAAAGCTATCCCAATACAAAATAGAAATCCCTCGCTCTCTGCCAAAGATAATATCGTCACTGTCTACTATCTTCGCCAACATCTGACCTGTTAACTGTCAAGAAGATCACAATTCAGTTCTAGACCGGCAGATCAGGCAATTAGAAGAAAATAATGCCACTGTTTTCGCTTGTGAGGCTTTGTTGAGACATTCCTGTTCGTAATAGGCCAACTGTTTCCTCGTTTTTATAACAAAGCCTAAAGCTTCTAGTTTCTCTACGTGTAACAAGCCACAGTTATTCAACTAAAGTTCCGTTTCGTTTTCATTTTGCATGGGACGATACATAGCCCATCAAAGGGTAGAAACATGCGCCCTGTTAAGTTTTCTCCCGTAGTTGTTGTGCTGTAGCTTCTCGTACAGACTGAGCCAGAAGTTACGCAATCCTCAAATTCAAATCTTCTTTAATGTAATCATAATATATACACTCACACTATACATTTTCTCACAATGGATGCTGGCAATCCCCTCCACGTGTTGCAACACACAACTCACCACCTTTCTTCGTGTTAGCTGCTAGTTTTTGGATAGTCGCTACACCTATGCGCAAGATTTCCATGTTGTGCGTCAAATGGTCGATTGCGGGAGGATTGTTCTTATAGACGTTATCCTTCACATGTCCCTAAAGAAAAAAGTCGGGGGGGGGGGGGGGGGGGGTTACGCACGTCTGGTGTTGGGCGTGAAATGATCTGTTCCCTAAGTAACTCACGCAACATTATCATGACGTTATCAGCCCTGTGCGCTGTTGTACCATCTTCCTGCAGCCAGCAGTATCGTTCACCAGCCTTTACTAACAACGCTACGAATTACACGATGATGTCCTGCTAACGTTCAGGTAATATTGTTTCCGAAGAAAATAATTAAGTCTACAATTAGTTTGCTCGAAACTGCACATCACACTCCAACCAACGTTGTGAGGGTCTCAAAGAAAGTGTGATGATTTTCTGAACTGCAATGTCTGTCGATCTGTTGCTTACGTAGCCACTCAGATAAAACCATGCTTCATCAGAGTAGAGAACATAAAACGCAAATGCCATTGACAACAATGCAGTCGTTTTCGTCTATCAGGCTCGCGAAGCTCATGCTCAACAGGAATGCGACACAAACAGAGTTTCAGTTTCTCTATGGCTCTACGAACACTCCCGCAAGACATTCCAGTCTGCTGACACAGCACTCATATGGACTCTCCTGGTGATGCGCTGATATTTTCCAATGAGGCATCATTTAACATCGATGGTCGGCCGGATCGTTCTCATTTACTCACTTAACCAGTTTTCTGAGGCGAGCGACTATGCGTGGATGGCTGATTTGTTAGGCATCCTTGTTTCAGGAAAACGTACCTTAAAGTCTTCCTGATATTGTAAGAAAGCCTGCGATTTTTAATATCTTTCAAGGATGAAAATACGTTCAGCCTGGGAAAAAGCGCACAGGTAGCTCAACACTGACACCAAAAGGGCGGGAAACTACTTGGATACCACGTACTAAGCGTTTCCCACAAGGTCATTCGTTGCCAATACAAACGTTCCCGCCGGGAAGAAACTCAATTGTCCACCACACTACTTTTTTTTTTAATTTAGACTTGCGTAACTTCTGGCTCATCATGTATTTCTCAACTAGTCCGCAATAATGAAAGGCTGGCGTGTATCTATTAAGTCATCACCGAAACTTAGTGTTTCGAATGTCCTTGCTGATGTGATGAATTGGATTTTTTCTGTTTCGCTTGCGTATAAAAACACCGGGAAAAAACAGTCAGCTTTAGAAGACATAACGCTAACGTAACACCGCCGTTCCAAGTTTGTAGGGTTCCGATATCTTTATAGTTATTCTGTCCTACTCCCATCTTGAACGACGTCACTGTCGACACGATCCAGATAAAATATGAAACATAATACAATTAAATAATGAAAAGGAAAAAACATAATCTATCGCGCTATCGAAACTTTTTGGCTTTAAAGATGAAAACTTTCACTTGTGGTGAACGATTAGTATTTTATCCATCTTAAGCGACTGTAGTTGTATACATCGCAGTAATCAGCAACCAGGAGCATAAAAGAAATTTAATTTCTTAACCAGTTTCAGGCTCTCAGTGCCCTTCTTCAGAAAGTTATAATTGTCACATTATTTGCGAGTGTCATAATTAAGATGCAAAAAGTTGTTAGATTGCAACAAGTTGTTTCGCTTCTTAATATCATTGTTGTACATGACCACAACAATATGCTGCAAGCACTTCATCGTTGACACTAGTAAATGATGCGATTACTTTAACCTTCTGAAGAAGAGCACGAAGCGCCTGAAACCGGTTAAGAGATAAAATTTTTTTTATTCAACTGGTTGCTGATTGTTTCGATATAAGAAGTTCAATACTCAAGAACAATGCTTGGAAAATAGGTCATGTGAGAAAGATGTAGCGCTGTTTGTCAATAAACTACTCTTTTTCAGAAATCATACGGTGTGTCGCTTGCATTTCCTTCTTAGTTTATCTATGCAGATTATCTATGCAGACGTCCGAAAATGACAAATTACACTAATGTACTCTCTGCGCAACAATGTCAACATCTTTCTCCTACTGGTGGTTACTCACAAGTCAAATGGTACTTACGTTATCATACACTTCATGAAACTGGAGGAGGTCCAGTACCGTGTCGTCCGTTGTCACATTCTTCAGCATACTGATAGTACACGACTTTACCCCTTAAAAGAGAGATACTGTCATCAGAAAAAAAATATTTGCACTACTACTGTAAGGACAGAATAAAAAATAACCGAAGAGTGCAGTTTCCTGTAATAGAGCAATATCTTGCTGACAGCGCTATTGATCTCTCACGCTATTACTGAATATGGTATTCCAAAGAGCAGCCAGTAATGCCGTAAAGATGACACCTTGTAGCTCTTGTTATCCCCTGTCACCTACTTAGTAATTGATTACCTTATGCTTACACTCGCCGTTGAACGCGTGGTCGATGAAATAAAATCTTTGTTACTGAAGCCAAATTACACCTTTTTCCCATTTTGATTGGCATTCGAGTTTTTCCCACAAGGTGAAAATTCGATGGATATAGCAATAAGTAACGAACTGACGGTTAAACCGTCATCATTAAGTGGAAGGCATCTCTTAAACAACATTGTGTAATTAGGTGCACAGTGAAAAGCATATACGTCTTTTCGCGTCAAAACGCATTTCACTGTAATTGTTATTATTTACTGTTTCTGGCACTATATGCTCGCTGCAAACTTTCGTGCTTGGTGCAAACGCTCAAAGTCGGAGATTTAATTGAAATTTGAGGCGGAAAGGTAACCGGGAATGTCTTGTCATACGACGGTGTGGAGTGAAATACTTAGTCACCATGTTCTTAGATGTAAACATGAAAATTTAGAGACACTATGCAGCCATAAAACTTACAGGAATTACGCAGCAGTCTGTTTTCTGACATGGTGAAGGACTTTGCAGGTTGACAGTTTTCCCACCTCTATTCTGCAGAACGTAACACTGTTTAATGTCTGCTAATTCATACAGTGTCCCTCTGAGAATATCTGACAAGGAACATTCCCAGGGGCAAATAAACGATCTTGATGAAACTGAGGGTATGTAGAGGTGCCAAAATAATCCAATGAAATTGTTTGTTACAACATAAATTAGAGAATCTTTCACGCTACATCCATCCAGATGTCATTAAGTTGGTTTCTAAAATACGATTTTTGGAATATAAGTTGTAAACAATGTGCTTAGGAAAATAAGTTGCACACAATGTGCTGTCGGAGTATTTTCAACATACCTGATTAAAATATCTAAACGTTCATTCTTATTCTAATTATTTGCTTTTCTTATTTTTGTCTATGTTTTAAATTGTTATTTTAAAAATTTATTATTTTTTTAATTTAACGTTTCACATTTGTATTTTGTTAATTTAAAACAAAAAGAACTCATTATTATAATTCAAAATCATTACAGTAATGATTATCTGTAAAGAAATGGTTCAAACATTCTTACACCAAGTACTTAAAAAGAACGAAGTTTCTTCACATAATACCTAACCCCACAACAAAATATAAACCAAATCCAGTAGGAACCTCAAATCGTGGCGCTCGATGCTCTGAATATCGTGATACGTACCAGGCGTATTCCAGTACTCTGGAAAACCTAGCCGAGGAGAATTGATTATGTAAGAGCGACTGCAGATTGATTATATTGTTTCGCAAGCGGAGTTGACGTCATAATCATTCAGCATTAATAGATCTGAAAATTTTCGCACCATGTTCTTCCAACATCGAATGCTGTTTAAGGCCAAAGGCTGTACCCGTCCCGTCGAGTCTTTTGGGATCATTAGATTAACAAGTCCCTCGTCCTCAGGCACAACAGTGGGGACGGTTTTTCCTCGCAGACCACCCCCGACCCCCTTTCATAGCTTTAAAAGAAACTATAGGGAGCTTGGAGCAAGATCTCAAGACTCTCTTTATGAAGTTCCAAATGTTCTTGTGACGAATGAGAATCTGATAAACTAACGTCTGACTACGTCAAAAGACAGAAGTTTTCTTTCCCGCCTGCCGGGGTGGCCGAGCGGTTCTAGGCGCTTCAGTCTGGAACCGCGCGACCGCTACGGTAGCAGGTTCGAATCCTGCCTCGGGCATGAGTGTGTGTGATGTCCTTAGGTTAGTTAGGTTTAAGTAGTTCTAAGTTCTAGGGGACTGATGACCTCAGAAGTCAAGTCCCATAGTGCTCAGAGCCATTTGAACCATTTTGTTTTTCCTTTCCCTATGCGGGAGAAAAAATGCACAATTGTCAGCTTGCTGGGGTGGTAAAACACCCGTTATAACCAAGACCAAATAAATAGCGAAAAAACGGCTATTCAGACGTAAAACACCGGTATCGGTTTTAACCAGTCGATTTTTCCCGTCCCTGCTCTAAACCTAGTTTGCCAAATACCTTTCATGGTGTGTTCTCCCCTTAAAAGTGGCACTGGGCAAAAGCGAAGAAAATACATATTGTATTGTTTTGATACTTCCAGACACACTTAAAGTTTCATCATGATAGTTTATTTAACCTGGGAATGTCCCTTTATGGGTGATATACAGGGTCTGCGAGCAAGGTCTCGAGACACACCTTGTCACACGCGAACAAAGAGTTCACAAAGGTGATCGGCCTGATCGACCACACGCTGCCTCGGGACGCCTCCCCGCTGTCGACCTCGCAGACACCCCAGTTCAACATGCGGCGACTTTTGAAGAATGGACGCAGACGCAGGTGTGCTGGGTGAGGCTACCCGGAGGCTGCGCCAGGTGTACTCGTCGGAGGGTCGCTTTCTACTACGTCTGGCATACCTGTGGCGCTCTTAGCCGACCTACTTGCAGAGATGCTGGAGAGAGCCGGGGCGGAAGGTCCAGCCGCTCGGGATAAGGAGGCAGTGAGGCGTCCGGCGATTGCTCAAGCTACGGGGAGTCTTAGCTCTGTGCAGTCAGTACACACACGACAGGAAGGTCGCCAGAAGATTATTTAAAAACAACAGCTCTCTGCATACATGGCCACTGAGCAGCACTCCTTTTGTTGCGTTGAGTCCTGAATTGAACTTAAATGTAAATCAGAAAAGGGAAAGCCGGAATGTGGAAAGTATATAAGGGCTGCATAAAGGAAACGAACTTTAAGATAATATTGTTAGAAGCAACGAGGAAGTAGGTGAAGATGAGATGGGAAAGGTAGTAATGCGAGACTAATTTGATGGAACACTGAGTCGAAACAAGGCACTTGGAGTAGACGAGAGAATTACCTCAAATTGTTGAGATCCTTTAGAGAAGATACTATAACAAAACTACCTCACCTGGTTTGCAAGATGTATGAGACAGCCGAAATACACTCAGACTCCACGAGGGTTACAATAATTCTCGTTCTAAAGAATGAAGGTGCTGAGAGGTCTGAATAGTACTAAACCATGAGTTTACTAACACATTGTTGCAAAATACCGACTCCAATAATATACGATAGAATTCAAAACTGTTACCTGCGGGAAAATCAGTTTGGGTAGGAAGATGCGGGACAACATATTCCCTACGACCCACTTTTAGATTTAAAAAAAGGTTTTCGCAATCTTAGATGTCTTTGAAATTCTGTAGGTAGCAAGGATAAAATAAATGGAATGAATGGTTGTCTTCAACGGCACAGCGGACACACCAGGAACCGCGGTGTTGGCCGTCGAATGGCGCTAGCTGCGCAGCATTTGTGCACCGCCGCCGTCAGTGTCAGCCAGTTTGCCGTGGCATACGGAGCTCCATCGCAGTCTTTAACACTGGTAGCATTTCGCGACAGCGTGGACGTGAACCGTATGTGCAGTTGACGGACTTTGAGCGAGGGCGTATAGTGGGCATGCGGGAGGCCGGGTGGACGTAACGCCGAATTGCTCAACACGTGGGGCGTGAGGTCTCCACAGTACATCGATGTTGTCGCCAGTGGTCGGCGGAAGGTGCACGTGCCCGTCGCCCTGGGACCGGACCGCAGCGACGCACGGATGCACGCCAAGGCAGTAGGATCCTACGCAGTGCCGTAGGGGACCGCACCGCCACTTCCCAGCAAATTAAGGACACTGTTGCTCCTGAGGTATCGGCGAGGACCATTCGCAACCGTCTCCATGAAGCTGGGCTACGGTCACGCACACCGTTAGGCCGTCTTCCGCTCACGCCCCAACTTCGTGCAGCCCGCCTCCAGTGGTGTCGCGACAGGCGTGAATGGAGGGACCAATGGAGACGTGTCGTCTTCAGCGATGAGAGTCGCTTCTGCCTTGGTGCCAATGATGGTCGTATGCGTGTTTGGCGCCGTGCAGGTGAGCCCACAATCAGGACTGCATACGACCGAGGCACACAGGGCCAACACCCGGCATCATGGTGTGGGGAGCGATCTCCTACACTGGCCGTACACCTCTGGTGATCGTCGATGGGACACTGAATAGTGCACGGTACATCCAAACCGTCATCGAACCCATCGTTCTACCATTCCTAGACCGGCAAGGGAACTTGCTGTTCCAACAGGACAATGCACGTCCGCATGTATCCCGTGCCACCCAACGTGCTCTAGAAGGTGTAAGTCAACTACCCTGGCCAGCAAGATCTCCGGATCTGTCCCCCATTGAGCATGTTTGGGACTGGATGAAGCGTCGTCTCACGCGGTCTGCACGTCCAGCACGAACGCTGGTCCAACTGAGGCGCCAGGTGGAAATGGCATGGCAAGCCGTTCCACAGGACTACATCCAGCATCTCTACGATCGTCTCCATGGGAGAATAGCAGCCTGCATTGCTGCGAAAGGTGGATATACACTGCACTAGTGCCGACATTGTGCATGCTCTGTTGCCAGTGTGTATGTGCCTGTGGTTCTGTCAGTGTGATCATGTGATGTATCTGACCCCAGGAATGTGTCAATAAAGTTTCCCCTTCCTGGGACAATGAATTCACGGTGTTCTTATTTCAATTTCCAGGAGTGTATATCCTCTGTCCTATTCAACTTGCACAACACCAATTGGTAAAAGCAACTAAGGAGAAATTTGGAAAGAGAATTAAAGATCAGGGAGGTCCGACAAGAAGAGTAGAAGCTTTTGAAAAACTTTGCCAAAGAATGCTGAAGTTTAGATAGATAGACTAAGTAACGAGGAGATATTGATTCGGGAGAAAAATCATAAATGGGATCGGTTGATGGGATACGTCCTGAGGAATCAAGGTATCATCATTTTGATAACGATGAAAGGAACAGACTGTAAAAATTCCGGAGAGAGACTAAGGTTAGATTCACTGATTCACTTTCCCTTTTTCTTTTGTAGATAATTTTTTTTTGGGGTGTAGGAAGAGAGGGGGAGGGGGTTGATGAAGTTCCGCGGTCGATGGGTATGCGAATGCAAGTGATCTATTCGTTTGGTCCATTACACTGACTCGCGTGGAGCATGTTCTCAGGTGATTAAATTAGATGTACTTTTCGTTCCAATAGATCCATAGTGAGATCCTCCATGAAATAGAACATTTTGGGAAACAAGACCATGCAGTACGTTTTTACAAACAAAAACAGATATGCTAATGTATCTTCCACAGACCTCAAATGAAATGGTATTCATGATTGTGGAATAACTCAAAACAGTCGTGTTTTCATTTTAAAATGTAATAGCAGACTTGTCGCAAAACATGTAAATGTTCATGCACTGAGTCTTTACTGATCATCGGGGCTCAGCTCGAGTCAGCAATACTCACTCAAGACAATTTTACTCCAGTGAATGACAATCCAGGCCGAAGACGTATCTGGAGACGCCAAGGACAGTGGTGGGATATTAACCCGACTGTCGTCCGTCATACGACCCGACAACCAGGAAAATTTAAGTGCTCGTTTTTCCCGCGTGCCGTTAGAGAGTGGAACGGTAGAGAGACAGCTTTGAGGGGGTTCATTGAACCCTCTGACAGGCACTTTATTGTTGATAGCAGAGTAATCACGTAGCTGTAGATGTAGATGTAGTCATGGTCTGGGGTGACATTTCTTTTCATAGCAGTACCTCTTTGGTCGTCATCCGCGGCATATTTACAGCACAGCGGTATGTCTACGATATTCCACGCTCCGTTTTGTTGCCCTTCAAGGCAAGCCAGCCTGGAGTTAAATTTCAACAGGATAATGCACGCCTGCACACGGCGAGAGCTTCTACTGCTTATCTTCGTGCTTGCCGGGTTCGATTCCCGGCGGAGTCAGGGATTTTCACCTGCCTCGTGATGATTGGATGTTGTTGTGTCGTCTTCAGCATCATTATTCATCCCCATTACGGTCGGAGGAAGGCAATGGCAAACCACCTCCGCTAGGGCCTTTCCTAGTACAGCGGTGCGGGTCTCGCGCATCGTCCCCTACGCTCTGTCATCATGATCATCATCAAACCCTACCTTGGCCAGCAGGATCGCCGGATCTCTCCCCAATTGGTAGGGCTCTCCAATCGTCTAGGGATTTTGACGCGCCAATTGGATGGAATTTGGTGTGGTATCCCTCTGGAGGACAACCAACAACTCAGTCAGTGCCAAGCCAATTAACTGCTTGCACAAGGTGCAGAGGTGGACCAACGAGTTATTGACTTGCTTAATTTGCGAAGCTCTTTCTCATGTTCTCTTGAATAACTCATCTATTTTTTCTGAAATTTTAATCATTTGTATGTCTCTACATCTACATTACATCTACCGATTTCTGTCCGATGTGGATAATTCCTTCGGGGTGCGCCTTTTGTTTAGGCTTATACTGGTGAGAAATCTCTAAAACGTCCTGAGCTGTGTAGAGTGTGTTTTCTTTTTTGAAGTATTGTGACAAAGAATTGACTGGAAACAAATCATTAATGTCGGTGTCATGGACGGATTTCAGTTGACTCTTAGTTCCCAATGACCAGACTATGACCGCTTGAGAAACGAGTTTTCCCAACGATTCCTTCATTTGATCGAATCCAACCATCCATTTCTTATTGTTTCGGGGATTTTTCCTCTTTCCACTGGCTCCTTTAGGAAAAGTCCCTAAACGTTAAAAAGGTGTAACATTTTTGCGCTATAAGGATGCATTAATGACTGCTATACGCAGAAGAATTGCAACATAATGTAAACCACGAGTTCCCAAAGTATTAATTTTGAAGTAAATTAAACGAAATGAATGAATACACGTCTATTTTTGAATTGGCTGAAAAATCTGTTCCCTACCGGCTAAAAAATCTCGTTTTGGCCGTGATTTATTTACTGGAGTGTTCAGGAGGCGAAAATAACCTTCGTTTAACGCAGGTTAAGTAAGCACGACAATGAGCTATCTTTTATGCAACTGCTGAACCGTGTTTATGGAGGATAGGTAATATGAGAAGAATGAATATCTAACACTGTGTTTGCGCGACAATTATAATTATTGGAATCGGCACTCGACAGGCTGTGATCAAAAGAAACAAAGTCGACTGGACTGTTGTTGTTACTTTGTTCGAACTGGATTGAACAGATTATCAGTGGCTATGCAAACTAGAGAGGGTTTTCTTTTCTTTGTTACACTCATACCGATAATTATAACATGCACAAGTACTCCATTTAACCAAAAACGTCTACAACAAAAGATCAGTATCGTTCAAGTCAAAGTTAAGGCATTACTGCAGTGTTATCCATCCGGAGGTCTTGTACGCTTCTGAATGCCTAGTACTGAAAAAAAAAAAAAAAAAAAAAAAGGCCTAATCGAAAACTGGAGGCCAAAGAAAGGAAGACTTTGCGAAAGATATTAGGTCCCGCCAAAGAGAATGGGGAATATAGAAGATGTCATAGTCATGAACTTTATTCCCACATAGAGAAGATAACCTACACCATCCGGAAAAGGATTATGTTTTATGGACATATGACCCGAATGAGCCCTGGAAGACTCACCAATCATATGATCACCTACTTTCAGGAGAAGAAAACAAAATGGGCCTGGATCACAGAGGTAGAGAAAGATATTAAAGAAATCGGGAACACCCTTGATAGCCAAAACTAAAAACAGGAAAGGCTGGGACCCAGGAGAGGAAGGAACAACCCCGAGAACGAATGCGGGAGCGGTGGGCAAACAACAGAACACGTAAAGCAAGACAGTTGAAATAACGTGGCCCAAAGATGGCCTGTACGAAATGAATGAATGCACAAGTACTGTAGCATAT
Organism: Schistocerca gregaria; assembly: GCF_023897955.1. NCBI lineage: Eukaryota > Metazoa > Arthropoda > Insecta > Orthoptera > Acrididae > Schistocerca > Schistocerca gregaria. The sequence continues at coordinate 511,404,536 of NC_064921.1, read as the reverse complement.
TGGGTTGTCCTGTAGGACTGTTGCCTTATTGGCGTTCATGCCGCCTTTCAGTTTATCATGAAAATGTTATGTTTCAACCTCACTGGTTGCAAACATTTCACATCTGTGCGAAACTTTGATATTCCAATCTCTAATTACTTTTTCAGAGTTAGCTGACGGGAGTAACTCCTTCGAACGTATAGGTCGGTGCTGATAGATTTTTCGGCGCAGCCAACCATATTATAACCAACCATAGATAGCAGACAACAATCTATTAAACAAAAGCTGTCACAAGGCACGAACATGTCAGAAAATGTTACGTGCGTAATTGAATTTGAAATGCCTTAAATTTGTTCAGATGTTCAACGTAATTACTCCTCACATACGTTATTGAAATCTAATGCTCATACACGAGTAGAGCTCAGTAATTATACGTAGAGGAGAGGATTTCAGTTGCATAGCTTGTTTAAACACTGCTGCAGGTGTGAAATAATTTTGCCATAAACATTGTAATACTTTTTTTAATGAAACTGATTTGCCACTGAAAGGCATATTAATATTGCGATTATTATCTGACATGAATTCCTTCTTTAGAGTTCTGACAATGTGTCCATTCATTGCTTTACCTATTGTGAGGAAACAATAAACGCATCCCATGAAATGGCATTAAGTGCTGTTTTAAAGGCATTGTGGTGTCTGAAGCAGTGCATTTGTTGACAACTATAAACATTGCTACCCCCTGTCGATATTTGAATTCTAAACAACCATTCCCTTATTATGCTCTATAAATCACATCAAGGGAAAGATGTAGACGAAACTTCAGGAGTTTGCGACGAGCCAAGTTATACATCCAAAAAAGACAAGCAAATCATGTAACCTATTCTATTCTCTGTATTAACAACAGGGCAGAGTGAAGATATTCAACTCTTAACTCACGAGGTGTGGTCTCTCAGGCCACGCCAGAATTTTCTGAGTCGCTCTTGTAGGTCACTTACGGCGGAATGGTTCAAATGGCTCTGAGCACTATGGGACTTAACATCTGAGGTCATTAGTCCCCTAGAACTTAGAACTACTTAAACCTAACTAACCTAAAGACATCACACACATCCATGCCCGAGGCAGGATTCGAACCTGCGACCGTAGTGGTCGCGCGGTTCCAGACTGAAGCGCCTTTAACCGCTTGGCTACACCACGGCGGAATGGTTTTATACACCATCTACCTTCCTTTTATCACCAACCTACAGATTATTATTGTCAATTGCGTTATCGTCTTATTTGATTGTTACTGACATGTGTCGTTGACATGTGATGGCGTCTCCTAAACCGCGCCCCGTCAGTTCAGTACAAAGTGTGTTCGCAAGAATGTGACAATTTTACGCACTCTAAGTTCGACGAAATTTTTAGTCAGTAGATGAAGAATGATGTCAATGACATGGAACAAGAAGTAGACAAAGAAAATAACGATGTTTCAATAGCCAGTGGTCACAATTCTGCTAGCGAACGAGAGGACCATTCAGAGGAAGAACTTCAGGAATATGGTGATGAGTACCTTACTGTTTCTCCAACAAAATACTTAAAAGTGTTAGTTAAAATTAAATATGTTCTGAGTGGTGGTAAAGAAAGGTGTAGATCTTAGTACTGAATATTGATTTTGCAGCCTTTCTTATTCTGGCTGGCGAGTTCATGTATGCAAATTTGTTTTATGTGAAAATTTCCTTTCTACCGAGATACCATCATATTTCAGAACGTAAAATTCAGTTCTCTAATAGTTCATGTGTACTATTGAGAAAGCTTCACTAAAATATGTGATTTTGCGTGATACAAAAATAAAATTCTGCTGGCTTTATTTAGTGCAATAAAATCAACAAGGAGTATTTAAACATCAGTTATATATTTGTAACAATGCGTGTTACATAACATGGATTAAATTTTCAAATTATTTGCAGCTTGAACCTTGGTTTAAAGGTATGGGTCTAAGAGACACCTCATAGTATACGTTACAGAAAAGTTACCTCGTGAGTTACAGATTAAGCATGTGGGATACACGAGCCAAATATGTTTCATCATCTGTAGTTCAATTTATTTTTCCACCAGTGATATCACTGTTTAGTTTTCAATTGTAAATTATAAGAGAAAAAAAACAGTTTTTAATCAAAATAACCAGAAATCGTAGCAGTCTGAACCTTATTTTTGTTCTATAACAGTTTGATTAGTTGTATACATAGGCTAGAAATAGCCAGTTCGACGAAAATGGTGAAGTTAGGGATACCTGTGACAGGTCAAAAGCCAAAATTACATCATAGTTACATTTTGTAGATAGGAATTTTTTCACATAAACAGCTTTATAAAACTTTTATTGCAAAACCATGTTTGTAAAAGACATTAGGTAATTACAAATCATTTGGGTGGTTGATTGGTTGATTTGGGGGCGGTACCAAACAGGATGAGGGTAGGATTGGGAGGGAAATCGGCCGTGCCCTCTCTAAGGAACCATCGTGGTATTTACCTGAAACGATTTAGGGAAATTACGAAAAACCTTAATCAGGATGGCCGGACGCGAGTTTGAACCGTCGTCCATCCGAATGCCGGGTCCAGTGTGCTAACCATTGTGCCACCTCGCTACGCACAAATCATTTAGTAACATAATTTGTTAGTAGGTAAGGCCTATCCACTAGGTTACACGAGTGTGAATATTTGCAAAGGCTTGCAAATTACCCGATATATCCGCCATGAACCAAAGCATTTTCAGTGTTGATGAACTTCTGAGTTCATTTGTAACTGACAAGGTGCTGACAGTTGCCTGTCCCTGTGAAATATATTGGGGTTGCTGGTGTGGCTGGACTTAGGCCAACTGTCTGATTAAATGATGAAATGCCCGGGGCTCTCAGCAAATGAAGCCATTGTTTCGCCAGGAATTGAGAGATCTTACCTCAAAGCCTTACCCCGTTTAATCAAAGACGATAGGGAACAAAAATGGAAATGAGCGGTTGGCGCCATTGACCTAACTCTGAAAAAGTAATTAAGAGATTTGAATAGCAAAGGTTCTACGGATGTGAAATGTTTGCAACCAGTGAGGATGAAACATAAAAGTTTCACGATGAAATGAAAGGCGCCAAAATTCCAAACTAACAGGCAGTTAATAAGTTACATCCAGAAAAATGAGTAGGTATTGTATCATATATAACGTTCTCAAAATAAAAAAAAAAGGAGTGAAATGTGTCTAGAAAGCAGTTTGTTGTCACTAGTTTTATATGTAGACATTGTTGCAGTATAATTAAGTCTTCAGGATTCTTTTATAATTAAAAGGCTAGATTAAGGGCGATTTCTTTAAAGATGACATAAAAATTTTATTATTCTGCTCAAATCGCTATCACGGCTTGCAGAATCAGTAGTAGATGCATGTCATGGTGTTCTGAGGGTTTGCATATTTTTTAAACTAATGTCTGTCAGTGTCTGCGGTGTCTACACAACTAAATCTAGTGTGTTTTTATTTTGTTGCTTGTTATTGTGTGCACTGCTGCTGCCACTACAAAGAAGTGATATTGAAGTTGGTGGTGAATAGTTTGAATGTGTCACAATTTCAGCGAGGGGTGCTTTCTGGGAGCTAAATTTAATTTGGATTCTTATTTTGATTTTTTCCTGTTTAATGATATTCCACATTGTTGTTGCTTTACTCTTAGAGTGTTTTATTCTGGAACATAGTGTATGTGTTTCACCTTTATAACAACATGCTGAGGTATTTTACAGTACTGGTGGCAATGGAGTTTCAACTCATTGACTACATTTTGTTCTGAAACAGGTAGAGCTCTCGTCTTTGCACAATATACTTTAATCCCAAGTGTTATCCATCCATCCATAGTCAGCAGGTCACGTTACAAGTCAGTTGTGGTTTGTCGATAAGCTTAGCCATAAAAGATTTATACCCTGTTTCTTGTTCACAGTGGAAATTATGAGAAAATATTTCATTTCGCAGAAGGAGTTACTTTTATATATATGTATATACACCCCTGGAAATTGAAATAAGAACACCGTGAATTCATTGTCCCAGGAAGGGGAAACTTTATTGACACATTCCTGGGGTCAGATACATCACATGATCACACTGACAGAACCACAGGCACATACACACAGGCAACAGAGCATGCACAATGTCGGCACTAGTACAGTGTATATCCACCTTTCGCAGCAATGCAGGCTGCTATTCTCCCATGGAGACGATCGTAGAGATGCTGGATGTAGTCCTGTGGAACGGCTTGCCATGCCATTTCCACCTGGCGCCTCAGTTGGACCAGCGTTCGTGCTGGACGTGCAGACCGCGTGAGACGACGCTTCATCCAGTCCCAAACATGCTCAATGGGGGACAGATCCGGAGATCTTGCTGGCCAGGGTAGTTGACTTACACCTTCTAGAGCACGTTGGGTGGCACGGGATACATGCGGACGTGCATTGTCCTGTTGGAACAGCAAGTTCCCTTGCCGGTCTAGGAATGGTAGAACGATGGGTTCGATGACGGTTTGGATGTACCGTGCACTATTCAGTGTCCCATCGACGATCACCAGAGGTGTACGGCCAGTGTAGGAGATCGCTCCCCACACCATGATGCCGGGTGTTGGCCCTGTGTACCTCGGTCGTATGCAGTCCTGATTGTGGCGCTTACCTGCACGGCGCCAAACACGCATACGACCATCATTGGCACCAAGGCAGAAGCGACTCTCATCGCTGAAGACGACACGTCTCCATTGGTCCCTCCATTCACGTCTGTCGCGACACCACTGGAGGCGGGCTGCACGAAGTTGGGGCGTGAGCGGAAGACGGCCTAACGGTGTGCGTGACCGTAGCCCAGCTTCATGGAGACGGTTGCGAATGGTCCTCGCCGATACCCCAGGAGCAACAGTGTCCCTAATTTGCTGGGAAGTGGCGGTGCGGTCCCCTACGGCACTGCGTAGGATCCTACGGTCTTGGCGTGCATCCGTGCGTCGGCACGGTCCGGTCCCAGGTCGACGGGCACGTGCACCTTCCGCCGACCACTGGCGACAACATCGATGTACTGTGGAGACCTCACGCCCCACGTGTTGAGCAATTCGACGGTACGTCCACCCGGCCTCCCGCATGCCCACTATACGCCCTCACTCAAAGTCCGTCAACTGCACATACGGTTCACGTCCACGCTGTCGCGGCATGCTACCAGTGTTAAAGACTGCGATGGAGCTCCGTATGCCACGGCAAACTGGCTGACACTGACGGCGGCGGTGCACAAATGCTGCGCAGCTAGCGCCATTCGACGGCCAACACCGCGGTTCCTGGTGTGTCCGCTGTGCCGTGCGTGTGATCATTGCTTGTGCAGCCCTCTCGCAGTGTCCGGAGCAAGTATGGTGGGTCTGACACACCGGTGTCAATGTGTTCTTTTTTCCATTTCCAGGAGTGTATATTATGAAATAATGTTTTTGTGACCTTCCCATAGTCCAAGTTATCACAAGATGTAATATGTGATTTTTTAAAATTGTATTTTGACCTATCAGTATGTAATTGATGGGAATTTTCCACGTTCAGTCAGCATTATAGTAATTTGCATGAAGTTTTTGGCAGTACATCACAAATATAAAACTTTTTTTTCAAAAATATTGTATCCACATTTAATTAACCCGGAATATTACATCACTTTCCAGTTTAACTAAATATGAATCATTGTTATCATTATTAGGAAGAGCTATTCAGAGGGCAAGCACTATTTCATTGTTTCTTTATGGTAATTTACATCTCTACAAATGTTTGTTGATTTTATATTTCAGGATGGGAACTGCGAGGTCTACATTGTTACAAATTCTTTAGTATTCCACATTCTTGGGAGAAAGCTGTCGAGCTCTGCAGGAGGTAAGTAAGATTATTATCATGTTTTGATTTGCCTAATGTTTACATTTCAGGACTAGCAAAACTGTAAATGCAAAATGTCTTCTGAAAGATGTTTTTCTAATTGTCAAATACCATTGCCACACCCACGGAACTGACTATCAATATGATCTTTCAATTTATACAAATGTCACAATACATTCCAATGTAATTTACAAGTACATCATTAGGAATTTATCTATAATATGCACACACTGATGGAATGCAATGCAATTATGCTGAATGAATTTTTGGGATGCACAAGTTTCTCAGAATAGTTAAATGATGTTGTAAATAAACTAACTGTTAGATGCTTTGGTCAGCTTTGGGTTTAAACAACAAATGCTAAAGTTGCCCATGATTACCTGGGTTGCTTTCCTATGAACACATCCAAACAAGAATTTGTTTAATGATAATAGTAAGAAGAATATTAAATATAACAACCAAAATTATAATAATATCAGCATATCCATTAAAATAGATTGTCATTTATTGATAATAGAGGAAGTTTGGAAATACAAATGCACTTATCATAGATAGTTTTTTCATGTGATTTTTGTACATCGGCACACCGTTTATCATACATACTATCTTTATTAATCATGTACACTACCTTTATTGAAAGATGCATTTCTGTATGTGGTATAAACAAATGGTATCTGTTGTTGCAACAACCTGTCTGCTTTGAAAAAGTACTGGTTTAACTCTTGGTCACATGACTCACAAATTTTCAAATCAACAGGAGGTCGTATTAAAAGTATTTGCAACATGATGTTATTTATAACAATTTTTAAGACGTGTTAAATTATTGTTAGAAGTGGTTCAATGAAGATTTATTTTCATTAGAGAATTACAGTGTGAAGCAATACACAACTGAGTCACTCTGATCCATTTTAAATATGTCGGTTACAGTTTTCATGCCACTTGTACTTTTATTTTGCGACAATGGGACAGGACAAAAATATGGAAACGTTGCGACACATACATGCTTGAACATGATGCTAGACAAGTTTGATGAGCCCTCTGCCAGGCACTGAAATGTGATTTGCAGAGTATCCATGTAGATGTAGATGAAGTCTGCAGGATGGGCTGCCATATTTAGCCAGGAATGAACGCCGCTTGTGTAGTGTATTCAATACGTTGCAAGTGTCCATCATGGTCAGAACAGTGTTCTGTGTAGCTATGGCTGAGCACCTTATGCCGGAGCTAAGTGAATCTGAACATGGGCAAATTGCTGGTGCTCATATGGCAGGTGGTTCCATAACCAAGGTTACCAAAGTGTTTGGTGTTTCATGAGGCACAGTATTAAAGATTGATACCACATACAGGGAAAGAGGGAAAACATCAGCTGCTCTAAGTCAAACTGTGGATGAAAGTGTTTGTTTAGTGGTCATGACAGATGGTCATTGAAGAGGATTGTGATGAAAAATAAGAGAACAACAGCTGCGAAAGTCACTGCAGAACTGAGTGTTTCACTCACAAACCTAGTCAGCACCAAGACAACATGAAGGGAGCTCCATAAGCAGCACGCATTGCAATGCAAGCTGGAATTCCAAAACCACTCATTATTAATGCAGATGCCTGTGAAATGTGGTGCCATGGCCATTAAACCTGGACTTAGAGCAACAGAGGAAAGTCATTTGGTCGGACGAGTTTTGTTGCACACTGTTTCCAACTTCTGACAGAGTTTATGTTCAAAGAGTGGGCTCAGTGATGATTTGGGCAGCCATATCATGGTTTCCATGGGCCCCATGGTTACTCAGCAAGGTCACATTACTGCCAAGAATTAGGATTATGTGACCATTTTGGCTGATCAGGTCTGTCCTACAATACAGTGTTTGTTCCCCAGTAGTGTTCCTCTACTTCAAGATGGCGGGGCCACTTTAAACAAAACTTGTATCATGCAGAACTGGTTTTGTGAGCATGAGGTTGAATTGTCGAATATCCCCTTGCTACCATAGTCACCAGATCTCAATATTATTGAATGTTTGTCTTCTACCTTTGAGAAAAGTGTGTGTGATTGCTATTCACCAACATTATAGTTACCTGAGTATGCTACTGTTTTGCAGGAATGATGGTATAAACCACTTAGGACATAAAGTGCTATACGATATAGGATCTGCACTTAAATATTTCAAGGTGACTGGAAGCTATTTTGAATGCCAACAGGTTTCCTACACTTTATTAGACATGTTAATGTAGTGTTTTTTCAGTGTGTCCGTATTTTTTTCACTCACTGTATATCACAGTAGTCATGGTAATAGTAATTATGTACCACATATTTTGTGCGACATATATTTGGTTCTAGTGTTTTTATGTAATAATTAAATAATTTAAGATCATCAGACAAAGAAGCTACATGGTCGTAATTCTGCATTTCCTTGTTTCATGTAAGTCTACTTATTTTTACTTACAATTGTTCAACATATTAAATTTTCCTTTTTCTTGTGGAACAGGTACGGCAGTGACCTCGTGCTGGTGGAATCTTACGCTGAAAATAACTATACAGCAAGTGTAGCATTGCGTAGCCTTCAGCCAGGAGATCACAGTAGTCATCAATACTGGCTGGGACTTGCTGCCCTTGATGATCTCCGTACAAATACACTTGAGTCTGCTGCAGGGTTGCTGGTCTCACAATATGCAGGTCAGTTTTTCATAAGTGCAGTTGATTTGTTGTTCAGATAATTCTGCTTGATCAGAGACGTATGATAGTTTCTCTGCTTAGGAAGGTGACGCACTGCAAGTAGATTAGTGGTGTTGTTTGGCAACAGACACTATCAATCACAGTATCAAATATGTGGAATTATGTGTGGATAACATTAAAAGTGAATTTATATCTTTCAGTATAATTTCTGGTTTGTTTTACCCTGTTGAGCTATTACAACTAAATGGCCATTATTAATTGTAGGATTTTGGGCATTAAATCAACCATCTCCTGAGGATGGTGAATGTGTAGCTGTGAAGATAAATGATGAATATCAGTCATGGGAATTGACAACATGTGGATCACTCCTCCCTTTCCTGTGCAGAGCAACAGCTTGCCCTGCAGGTATGAGATTTTCAGTTTAAGAGTTCAGTTGATGGTCATAGTAATCTAACTATAAAGTACAGTAAGATACCACTTTCAACTGTATATTATTTTTTCTTTGTAAGTAATTTATTTAGATGTTTGTTTTATGAGGTAAACTGCTGATGCTATTAGTGTGCTTCCTTCTGAAAGCATTGGTCAAAAACTAAAATAGTTATCACTGTTTTCAATACTTCAAACACAAGTACCTCAATTTATTAGGCATTATAATATAAGAAATGTATTTATAGAGATGGTGTATTGTAACCCATTCAACACATTATACTAACAGTAATATGAAGACTTAATCTTGTAGTGCCTAATAGATTATGCCAAAATGCATAATGAGCTAAGCACAAATTTCTGATCACAGGTTCATATCATTGCTCAAATGGACGATGCATTAATTCTGCTTTCCGTTGTGACAAGCAAAATGACTGTGGGGACTGGTCAGATGAGCTTGATTGTCCATCAAACTGTCATTTCTACATGGCAAGCAGTGGGGATGTTGTTGAGAGTCCCAATTACCCACAGAAATATGAGCCCCTTTCTGACTGCAAGTGGACTCTGGAAGGTCCACAAGGACACAATATCCTACTGCAGGTGATTTGTTTGACGATCAATAAATATTCTACTGTGGAAAAATTCGTGGATGTGTTATTTTTCTATAAGCAGCACATTTTCAGCCTGTGTCATTGTTTTAGTTTCTACTGTGAGAGTAACAACCATTCTTTAAATAAGTATAACATTTGAGTATTAATTGAAAGTATTAAAGGGAGTGGAATATATTTCAGCACAAACATAAATTATTGTATTGTTTGTTGGTTTGGAAATTATTGTGGAAGTTAAAATTGTTTCCTTTTTATGTTTCTGTAGTTTCAAGATTTTGAGACAGAGAAATCATTTGATACAGTACAAATACTTGTTGGTGGACGCACAGAAGATAATGCTGTCAATCTTGCAACATTGTCTGGAAAAATGGAGCTCAGCAGCAAATTGTTTGTGTCTGCATCAAATTTCATGATAATTAAGTTCAGCACTGATGCTTCAGTGGAGAAAAAAGGATTCAGGTAGTATTTACAAATACTACAGCATAATCATCTCTGAACCATTAATTTGAGCTGCTATTAAAAAAAAACTGTGGCAATTGTTTACAGGGCGTCATGGAAGACTGAACCACAAACATGTGGGGGAACAGTGCGTGCAACAAATCAACCGCAAGCTCTGACATCTCCTGGTTATCCTCAAGATTATCCTGGTGGCCTTGAATGCCTATACATTATTACAACACAGATGGGACGTGTTATAACACTTGAGGTAACTTATTTCATTTTTGATGAAGCAAAATTTTTAATTGTGAAACATGACCTAATAAGATACAATTTTTTTTGTCAGAATGTATTTTGAAAATTAATGCTGTCCAATACAGTATTTAAAAAGACAGCCACATACTGTATTAAAAAAATCCATGCTTCAGCAGTTGTTGGTTGTATTTTTAATACTGAGGTTTGAATACCTGTTTAGAACACAAAATGCAATTAAGTTAACAGTAATTATTATCATGCTAAAACTTCGAATTCATTAGTTTGTATGCAAACTTTAAACTAACACTAATACTAACATGTAAATTCTTAAAATCTAGTCTATTTCTATAGTTTTTCTGAGCTTTATTAAATGCATCTTAGTTTTAAATTAATTCATTACTGCTTATTCCTGCAAAAGACAACATCATAAATTAGATAAGCATTAGCATAGGGAATAGCAAAGCATCATTTTGTATATATGATTCCCATATATTTACAATAAATACGTAACTTTGTCAAAGCATATTATTATACCTATTCCAGTGGGTAGATGGAAGACTATCTTTGCTATACCATTACTTCATCCTAACTATGCGGGAATAACATATTTGGAAATACTGCTAGGCTTATGCTTGCGTATTCTTAATGCTTATAAAATTGATGATGGAAGTTTTTTATGTTAGTTTTGAGTATGTTCTCATAAATAAAGCTGAAATGAAGGTATGATTAATAAATCTTATTTATGAACAAGTAACTTTTACAAATGAAATGACACAATTTCAGTGAATTTACTGGTCTCAAACAGATATGATTTTATGTATACGGACTGAAGTGGCAAGTGAAAATTTGTACCAAGGTCGGGAATTGAACCCAGTTCTGCTTACTTGGCAGGTGCATTAACCACCTCAGCACAGTGGTTCACACAACTGCGTGGATTATCCTGGCACGTCTCCCTCCTCAATCCAAATTCATATCTGTACGAGACCAGTAAAGTCTCTGAAATTGTGTCATTTCATTTGTGTAAGTAGCTACACCACAGTTTCAGGCTGGCTCTTCCATTTACATTTGATGCTGAGGTGCTGTTTCAGAACCTGGAGAGCCCTGGCATTTCTGTTTGTGCGTAAGGGGGAATTTTAAGTGGACTGGGGCAACAGTGAGAATTTTGACTGAAGAGGGAGGAACACCAGGGTAATACGTGCAGTTGTGTGAACCGCTGTGCCAAAGTGGCTTAGTGACTTAACACATCTGCCTAGTAAGCTGGAGACCCGGCTGTGATTCCTTGCCTTGCTACAAATTTTCACTCGTCGCTTCAGTCTATGTACATAAAGGGACTTTTAACAATCAACCACTGAAAAAGAAAGGTATTTGAAGAATAGGACAAATAAAAAAGAAATACTTGTTACATTGAGGTTAAAATATTTGCATGTAAACATTTGCAAATGTCATAATATTTTAGCTAACCATGAGTATACTGTTTTAATAAACAAACAAAATGCATCATTACAAAGTGCAAAGTAGATCAAAATATCTTTGAAATCAATTAAATGCACTACATTCCGCTGAGGTGCTCTTCCCAAACATTCCATGTGAGAGCCTGTGGCAGTAATGATTGAAAAACATAGGAGGAAACATTACTGGCAATGAAAGTTTGAGTGAGGGCTGTAAGTGGGCTCAGATGGCCTATTAACTGACCTGACTGCCCATGATAATCACGAAATTCAGGTTCAAGTTCCAGTAAACATGAATTTTCAATTGTCATTACATAACCATTTCAGAAATATTTTTATGTACTTGTTTTCTTCAAATTCCAAAGTGAACATGGATAATCATTTGTTAGTACTTGACATACAACATTTGTTATACTTTTCAGATAGAAGATTTGGACTTGGAAGTTGAACGTGATTATATTCTAATTAGAAATGGTGACAGTCCTAAAAGTCAGCTTATAGAGAGGCTAACTGGTTCCAAAGAAGACAATCCACCAGTTATAGTATCAACCGGAAACAAGTTATATCTGTACTTTAAAACAAGTCTTGGAGACTCCAGGAGAGGGTTTAAAATTAATTACTCACAAGGTAATTTTCTTTCTTCTTCTTTGTTCTAGACATAACTATTTCTGAGCTCTATAAAAAGCATTACTCATGAGGCAGTGTCACGTGATGTAATTTTGGGTATGCATTAGCTTGCACATATAAGGTTACCCAATCCTTCACCCACTCCATCCAATGGTCCATTTAACAGAGCTCTCACCTCTACACCAAACTCTCATGTGCATTAAAAATGTAAAGCTGTTGGTGGTTTCAAGTCCGTGTTGAACTGTACTTTCTCCAGTAACTGGCTGGATTAGTGCTTCTGTGAATAGTATGGTGTAACATTTTATGTGTTGAAAGTTTTTGTTTTTTCTTGGAATCACTAATTGTATTAATCATTTTTAGGATGCAAAGCAACACTTACAGCTGAAAATGGCACAATATCTTCGCCTGCATTTGGAATTACAAATTATCCTAGCAATCAAGAATGCTTGTTCAAATTGAAAAAACCGGGTGGTGGCCCACTTTCTCTAAAATTTGAGAATTTTACTGTGCATCAGTCTGATTTTGTGCAGGTTAGTTACACTGTTATTTATTATATTTTATTTTATTGAAGCTTAAATTTCATCTCACTTTTCCCTGAAAATAAAAAGGGACTATTTTTCTTGGATAAATTATTGTTCTGTAATTACATTGCATAAAATATTTTCCAGTGAACCTCTAATAACTGGTGCTTTAGTGCTTCAGAATGTTTCCTTCAGTGCAGGGATTTTGTGGATGTCAGAGAAATTTAAAAAATATATTTGAAAGTGAGGAAAATAATTCAACTATCAACAGAAAAGATGATTTGTTCAGACATACACTAATACCAAATCTACAAAACAAATTTATGAGCAAAAAATATAACAAAATATATGCTTTTTCATGAACATCAACTTGAAATCTCCTGCACAACTTAAATGAAATAAGTTCTCGAGGAAAAAAAGTAAATGCTTTAAGTTCTGTTTTGCTACATGAATAGCTTTTTTTCCAATGTAGCCAATGAATATTTAAACGTAGAAAACTGAAATCATTTGTGCAGAACTTTGAACATTTTCCTCTGTTTTACTTTACTGAAAACCAGCATGAATACAGTCTGGAAAGAGTTTTGAAGAGACGGCATAGAGAAAAGCTGTGAATTCTTCTTTGTGAGACACGTAAATTGTTCTAGGCATAGAATATTTCTCATTCTTCATCTAGTTGGCAGAAATAGGTTGAATATTTTTAACACAGATACCTGTTCTATGAATAATTACTGACCTTGATCTGTTTTAAAAGGTCAGTACTCAAAAACCATTGAAACTTGACTGTTATGCTCTCCTTGCAAATGTTCTTAAATATGAATGATGCACTCTTATTGAATTCCACAGCCAATGTTAAAATAACATTCATGGCCCATCTTTAATTTTTTTTCTTTTGATAAGAATTTTAGGCTCTGACAAGGATGTATCATTCAGCTGTAAAACTGGTAAGTTTTTGAGTAAGCACATTACCAGGAATCAAATGAAAAATATTAGAAGGGATTGGTGAATAAGTAAATTCTTCACTGCTACTGGTATGCAAAGTTTGATAAAAGTTCTTTTGACATAAACCTGTCCATACCTTTTAATAATAATGGAAGCGTTTTGCCAAATATAAAAAAGAATTCTTGCAGAGGTATGTTTTATTTACACATGAAGTACAGATGGTAGCAGCACACATCATATGCCCTCTGATTCTCTTCAGAAAACAGATTTCAGTTACATATGTAAGCTGATTTGAGGTTGTGTCACTTACATGGAAAATAAAAACTTGTTAGTATAGTGTTTGTACTGTTTTACTTTCTTGATTAACTTATTTGTAAAATTGTGTCAGAGGTAGTATATTTGTGAGATACTAATGTGTTACATTTGCTTCAACCAGGTTTTTGATGGTTCAAGCATTAGTGGCCTGCGATTGCATCCTGGCAATGGTTTCACAGCAAATGCTGTACCTCGCATTACACTTACTGCATCCAGTGGAGAAATGTTGGTTAGATTTGTGACTGATGCTTTGCATAACAGCTTGGGTTGGAAAGCTACTTTTTCTGCAGGTAAAGAAAGCACTGAAATTATTCTGTGGTATTTTTGTTAAATGTCTGCTCTGATGCAAGAAGCAAATGGATGAAAGTTAGGATATAACACTAATTTCATATCTCTTGGCTCCTGATTACCAGTAAGTCATAGCAGTTTTTCTTTGTGTTTTTAATCACACATTGCTGTCAATGTGTAGTGAGCAATAATTTATTAGAATTAGAATTCAGAATTATTGAAATTGCAGTGATAGGAGAATAAAAATTTCTAATGTATGTATTCTTTTGCAGATTGCCCAATTCTTCAGCCAGGTTTAGGTGCCTTAGCTTCTAGCAGAGATACAGCATTTGGCACACAGGTGACATTCACCTGTCCTGTGGGTCAGGAATTTGCCACTGGACGTTCACGTATCACAACACAATGTATGCTTGGTGGAAACTGGTCTGTTGACTACATCCCACCATGTCAAGGTAATTTTGAAAATGAAAATTTAAAAAAATCAAATATTGCAAATGGAAATTAGGGTAAAAATGAAATAAGTTATATCAGAGATGGAAAAATTTATTATGAAATAAATGAAAATTAAGTTCTGTAATTGAGTAATTAATGCCCCAGCAGGATGTTTTTGCAGGTAATAGGAAAGCAAACACAAGAATATTGTATTCAGTTTGTACCAATGTATTTTTGTATGCTCAAAGGAATTGGACGTTTTTATAGGATGATTTCATTTTACATTTTGTGAACTGGTAAAGTGTATATAAGAAATGTATAGTTTTTAGAATCTTGTCATGATTCTCAGTATATTTTTATCTTGATTTTCAGAGGTTTATTGCGGTCCTGTGCCACAGATAGATAATGGATTTTCTATTGGTGCCACAAATGTTACCTATCGTGGAGAGGCAACATATCAGTGTTATGCGGGCTTTGCATTTCCTTCAGGGCAGCCACTAGAACGTATATCTTGTTTGGCAGATGGTCGATGGGAACGACTGCCAACTTGCTTAGGTAATATTCATATCTATGATTGGATTATGTGCTTAAATGCTAAATTTACCTTCAAACTAGTCACAAATTTATTATTAACTGCTTAAAATGAAATTAATCAACCTATTCTTAAGCTTATGAAAATTGTATTTTTTTTCCTTTCACAGCATCTCAGTGTGCACCTTTGCCAGAGTCTCCTCACGCTAATACAACAATACTAAATGGAGGCGGTAGAAGTTATGGTACTATTGTTAGATATGAATGTGAACCTGGCTACACACGTAGTGGTCATCCTGTTATTTTGTGTATGAGCAATGGAACATGGTCTGGAAGTGTACCAACATGTTCACGTAAGATACAGTTTAAATATCACGCATTTCAATCAAATTGATTCTTATTTTTCTGACTTCTTACTGTAGGCAAACCACTTCCAATTCTACATATGTTACTTGTTGCAGGTGTTCGATGTTATAACTTTCCTTCTATAAAGAACGGATTTATAACTGACGTCTCCAGGGAGTATTACTATGGAGATGAGGCTCGAGTACAGTGTCACAAGGGCTACAAGTTGATAGGTTCAAATATAATGCAATGCAGCAGTAATCAGGAGTTTTTGAATCCCCCAACCTGTGAAGGTAAGAGTTCTATACTGTATGTGACCTTATTTATGAGTTCAATCTCAAAAATAAGGTCTCCTATATTTTTAGATATGCAAACAATCATTTATTTTCTCTAATAGTTACATCATTTTAAAGGATGACAAATGATTTATTTTTCTACATAATCACCAGTTCGGTCAATGCACTGTAGCAATTTTACAATGGCTCGCTGCCATGTCCTTCAGGAAGCGTTGAACCTCAGTTTTCACATCGTCATTGGAGCAGAGCCACTGTGGAGACAAATGTTCCTTCAACGCAAAAAAAAACAGGTGGCAGTGCTCAGTACCAAGTTCGGACTGTATGGTGGGTGGGTGATGATGTTCCAACCAAATTTTTACAAGTTTGATGAGCAATGTGTGGGAGATTGTTGTTGTGGAGAATGCTTATGCCCTTGCTCAACTTTCCTCTACTGTGATTTTGATTAGCCCTTCTGGGTTTTTTCAGTGTTTCACAGTACCTGTCAGTGCTCACTGTTGTCTCAGCAGGCAGAAATTCAATCAACAGTAGCCTTTTCCGGTCCCAAAAAACACAGTCGCTATGACTTTACTGGCAAACTGTGCTTGTTTGAATTTTCGCATCTTGGCCGAAGAGGGATGCCACCACCCACAGCCCTGGTTTTGTCACCCTTGATTCTTATCTGAGATGTCGTTTTCATCTGCATGGGGCAAATAAATTTGCAGGAAGAATCAAATTGTTGCCTTTTGTGATCTTCTGCCTGCATATGTGGTACCCAGCTTGCACACACCTTCCAATATTGCAGTTTTTCAGTTTCAATCCTGTGATTGGTGCTTCGGAAGACTTCAGGAACCAAAATGCAGAGAGCATCCAGAGTGATCCTCCAATTTTTACACAGTTTCCTCAACCTTTACCACTGTCTCATTGGAAATTTATAGCCTACAACTTCGTGCTTCATCATGAATTTCAGTACAACCAGCTGTAAACTCTCTATGCCACATCCATGCATGACTGTCCACACACTTCCATCAATTGCTGATGGATTTCAACCAATTTAAACCCTTTTGCATCCAAAAATGAAATATCTATGCTAACTTCACACTTGGCAGTAGCGTTCAAGAGGAACTTAATTCTGAATGGCTGCCAAGACAAGACTGAACGTCTGAACAAAGCGGGATGATGCTTATTTGGGAGTGGAGGCTGTCCCGCTCACAACAGTGTGGCCAACTACCATACATATTAACAGATAAAATCTTCTTGGGCTTCCTTCCAGATGGTTGTGTCCAAATTCTGCATTGCTTCAATAAGAGACATTCTCATCATCTTCTGGTGTTTCAGTGAGTATCATTCTCATCGTCTTCTAGTGAAGAAAATGACACTCATAGAAAAATGGCAGAATTTGAACACAGCCATCTAGATGGAAGCCTGAGAAGATATCTTTAGCAGTACACACCAGGAAAGCCTACATTCACATGTAAACCATATTAACAGTTTCTCTTCGTCCCAAAAAATAGGAGAGCTTACTTTTTTGGGATTTCCCTTATATCTTTACATGGGAAAACATGAAATGGGAAATATTAAAAAAATATTGATTATTTGGAAAGAACAGTTAATACATGGAGAGAATTATCAAAATAGTTGGGGTAGTTAATGAACATTTCTTAATTTTTTTTACAGATGTTAATGAATGCTCCAACAGTCAGTGTGATTTGGCATCAAGTGAATGTATCAACACTCCGGGATCATTCCATTGCCGCTGTCGCAAAGGATTTTCACCAAACTTGGAATGCCGGCCTGTCACTGATTTGGGACTTACCACTGGAGGAATCCCCGATGAAGCTATTACTGTATCAGGCAGCGAACCAGGATATAATAAGAATGTAAGAAATTAAATTGATCATTCAGTATCAAATAATCATAAGACCAGAAGTTCTTGCATTGTGGAAGTAATGAACACATATTTATATTACGTTTTTTTCTTGTACTGTTATTGCCCATGATTCATGTAACAGGAGTCTGTGCTTAATGTCATTTTATACAACTATTTATGCAATGATAACCTAGTCTCCTACTTGCTAGAAGATGGAAGTAGAAGTTATAATTTCTGGTTTCTTGTCAGCTCCATCTGTTTCTCACTTGACTCATAAACCAGATCCTAAACTACCTGCACTTCTTTTCTTTGATTTTTTAAATTGGCTTTGTTTCCCATCTTACATATATTATTCATTACTTCAAAAAGTTAAATGCCTGAAATATTTTTCTATTTGTTTTATTGCTGTTCTGTTTGACTACACCTAAGCAGATTCAATTTCCACATCTCATATATTGGCTGTAAGTTGTTAAGAATTTGTATCAGCATGAAACTAACATAGTAATTTTGGGTTGTAGGACTAACCTTACATTTCAGAAATAAATGTTTCTAGATACAAGACATCTAACTGGCTCTGTGAATTTAGCAGCATTATTTACCTGTAATGTATAAAAAATTATGTCAGCAAATAAGCTTATTAAATACTTCCAGTTGCAGTTAAATTACAGAAAATATTGTTTCACTGTGTGGATGTCCTTTTTGTGATGAAAGCAAAAAGTTTTGGGAAAATATAATGATTTAATGTTATCCTGTCATCTCAGATGATCCGCTTGAATAATCCGGATGGATGGTGTGGGAACAGTGTAGAACCAGACAACAACTGGGTTCTTCTTGATCTTCGAGCTCCTACTATTATCAGAGGCTTCCGCACTCAGACCGTGCCTCGTGCTGACGGCAATCTTGCTTTTACTTCAGGTTTGAGAATACAGGTTGGTATTCCACCATCAATGCATTCAGCTGATATTTTGTGACTCAATGTATTTATGAGAGGACTTCAAAAAGGGAATTACGCATTATTATGGCACCCCAGGTAATTTTTTTGAATGCTGCACTACACTTCATAGTGACACAGATACATGACACTATTTTTCAACACAGTCACCAAGTATCAGTAAACAATGACCAGACTGTTCTACCAGTCGTTTAATTCCTTGGTCACTAAGCCATTCAAGTACCACTAAACGAATGTCATAGTCGGAAAATCTGTGATTGCTGTGCATGAGTTTCTGGATTGCCTGGACATTGTCATCTGTGATGTGAATGGCTGTCCTTATCATTCAACAGTACCACCTGTGAGAGGCCTTCATCAAATTGTTGACACTATTTCACTATGAAAGGATGTAACATTGCATTAGGTCCATATACTGTCAGCTGTTCATGGTTAATACTTGTGCATTTTGTTGTTTTGTGTACAAGTATCATAGTGCTCTGTGTACCTAATGTTTGGGGTACATTTCCAGTTACCATGCCATTTCACTCCCAAAATGTAATGCACCTGTTATGTAGACCACAGTAGAACTGTGTCTGCAGGAAACCCAGAACACATACTCTCTTCTATCCTTGTATCTCTCATGTTGCGCAATTGTCTTAGCATGAGATGACCTGTGTAACTTACTTTCTGAAGTCCCAGTTTACATTTTAGTTGTGTGGAATGTGTTGACTAATGCATCTCAAAGGTTACTCAGAAAGCAGTAAGTTACTTCTGTAACAAGTGTGATGGATACATGTTACGAAAGATAATAAAGCTTCAGCTTAACTAAAAGTATCATTTTTGGTTCTACAACTTGTTTAATATTGTAATGAACTACATTTCATCTTCTTCTACGTATCAAACATTAAGCATTTTCCAGTTGCCATATCCATCTTCTCCTTAGTCTTCCTTGACTTCTTCTCCCTTCAGATTTATTCTGATTTTGATTGTTAATAACAGACTATTGATAATATCAATGTATACAACTTGGATTTGTGTTTAAAGCATTCCTAATATTGTTGTTTCAATTTCTGTTAAGTCAGCTACGTCATTTCCCCAATATTAAGAAATCACATTAATGCTAAATTAATTCAATTCCCTTGTTATTTCCATTCTGTAAAACAAGAACAGTAATGCTCTTTCCATATTTAATTTTTCACGCCCTGGTTTTGAATTTTATTGGTGTGTTTACCACATCCTTTGTCATATTCGTCCATAATATCACAGCCTAAATAATTAAAATTTTTTACTGTATTTCATTATCACTTAAATGTTTTGTGCTTATGAGGTCTTTATCCTTGAAAGACATGTCTTTAGTTTCTCCTAGTGGTAACTGTAAATTATACTCTTTACATACTCTTCCCAGAAAGTAAATTCCTTTTTTCTGGCAAAACAGTGGTGTTGCTTGCATATGAGAAACATGTCACCCAATTGGCAGAAAAATATGATGGCTTGAAAAAAGGAATGAATATGTGAAGAATTTAATAAAAATAATTGACAGAGTTATTTCAAAATTACAAAAAACTGTTGTTGATAATGCAATATTGAAGTTGAACGTTTTAGTAGTTTGTTGTAACATTACATGTGAGTGTGATAAGACTACAGAGTAGGAATTAGATATGTTCTGAAATGTATGTGAAATAGTAAACAGTTGCTGAAGAAAAAAAATAGAATGAGGCATATTAAAATTTTGAAACATCTTGGTTGGCTTACATTTTCCTTATTACACTTAAAGTCACTCAGTCACCTCACTAATCATAGTGAATACTCAAATGTATATTGCTGAGGAAATGGATGATGAATGACTTGAACTCATTGGTATGGGGATGAAAGATGGATGATTACTTTTACAACTCTTTTGCAAAGCAGATCAAGATGTACAACTCTGGTAATAGCACTGTGCCTTCTGGCTACAGATTATAAGCAGTTTAAGCAGTGTGTGCAAAACATTTTGTCATCAGCTCCTCCATGGCAACACTCTTTGCCACCTTCTTTCAAATCAGATCTTTCTACCTAAAGCTTGGAACTGACTGTAAACAATGCTTGGAAGGAAAGCCTTCACATATAATACTGATTATATAACACTGACACAGTGAATGCAAAAGATAGTAGCAGGAGGACATGGAGCAGCAAGCTACAAGTTCTGCCAGTAACAATGGTGACTACAAAAAGAAAGGATGTAAAAATTCATGTAAAATTATTGCCACTAAATGAATTATTATATAACAACAGTCTTTTTTTCTTTCCTTTTCTTCATTTCATGTGTGCAACTCTCACAGTTTGCCACAAATAACTCCCAACAATACTCACAGAATATATTGTAGTATTAGGGAGGTACACAGACTACACTGGAGTAAACATTCAAAATTATTCAAAGTGGGAAAATCATATCTTTCAAAAGAGCAGTAAATACAATTGGCAAAAAATAACAAGAAGTAATCTGAGAAAGCAATCCTGTTCATGCACTTTTTAACTATTGCACATGGCTGAGTCTTATTTTAGTATTTCATTGTACTTCAATATAATTTGTACTGATGTTCCCCTACATTCTCAATTTATGTATTGAATGAAAGACATTTAATAGCTTTTATTACAATTATATTCATCTTTTGTTTCAGTACACTAACAATTTAACAGACATTATATTCTCAATTTATGTATTGAATGAAAGACATTTAATAGCTTTTATTACAATTATATTCATCTTTTGTTTCAGTACACTGACAATTTAACAGACATTTTCCGTGACTACACAAATCCAGATGGTACACCAGTGGAGTTCCGAGTTTTGGAACCCACACTGTCAGTACTTAACTTGCCGGTGCCTATTGAGGCTCAGTACGTACGCTTCAGAATCCAGGTTAGAAACTGCATAGTTTTTTACTTCTTTAAAATAGTGTTTCAGAAGTGAAAATTAAATGTAATGGTCCATTTTGCAACATTGCTCATAGCAGCTTTAGTGTTTGTTCCTACTTATTTTTAGTATTGTTCATTATCTTAGTCTAAAAATATGAAAAACGGCTCATATTGAGGATTTTTTTATTTCCTTCAAGATAGAACCAATAACATACATCTATGAAAATTAATTTTGAGTATTCATCAATTGTGTAACATTCACAGTTGATATTTTTAATCCTTAAATGTATGTTGATTTTGGCTTCTATTGTATGACACAACAGCAGGTGTATAAAAAAGGACTTTACAACTTTGAAAAACATATTGATTTATTCATTTAACTTATAGACATGGTTTTGGTGTCCTTTTGTAGCAAAATACAAGCTTTGTACCTTACACCTAAATAGGTTCATTGTGTCTTCTGTTGGTTATGTAGCACACATCCCATCTACAATCGATTTTTGGGCTGTCACATCCATGTTCCAGAAATTTTCTGGGGTTTTCACTAACACAAATCCTGCAGTTGCATTTATTTACTTTACCACTTAGTGAAAAGTCAGCTCGTCACTAAAGGTAATATTTCCAATGAAGTCTTCATCGAACCAATGAAACATTTGAACACAAAAGCCCATATGAGCAATCCTATCAGTGCGATTCAGTTTTTGCACCGTTGTAAATTTGTATCATTTGAGATGTAACCATTTTCTTAACACACACCAAACAGTCATACATGGGATGCTGAGTGCTCAAGAAGCACATAAGATTGATTTTGTAGGACAATTCACAAAGCATCATTTCATATGTTCTATGGGGTTGTTAGATGCACAGGGACGACCTGAGGAAAACACTTGTGCCATTCGTAAATAGCAGGCCAGCTAGGAGTATCTTTACCATACTCTGTGCAAAAGTTAAGTTGTACAGCTGTCACAGACTTCGACTCTTCAAACCAAAACACACAGCGAGCACACTCAGTACCAGTAAAGGCACCCATTTTTGCTGCAACTGCCATTAGCAGTTCAGCCGGTGTGATTCTGTACTAGCATACCATATGAGTCAAAACTTGATCTATTTTCTTTCAAGAGGACATCGAGACTAAGTCTGTAAGTTGTATGAATTTTCAAAGTTTTGAAGTCCATTTTGATGCACCCTTTATTAATGTTTCTTTGCTTCTAGTTTCCTTAATAATGTATTGAGGTAAGGAAGATAGTGAATGAAAGTCATTTTATTATACAGTATAGACCAGAATCTGAAGTAATGTTTTAAATGTCATAACAATCACTGAAATTATAATTGTTATTTTCTAAGGATTATGTCGGTGCCCCTTGCTTGAGACTTGAAGTCATGGGATGCACTAGGCTGGAGTGTGCTGACATAAACGAATGTTTGGACAATAATGGTGGCTGTGATCAAAAGTGTATTAACAGGTAATTTGCAACACAGTTCACAAAAGTAATGCTGAACATAGTTTTTGGAAACACTCTCATGGCATTTACATTGTTCTTCATTGTTTCTTTGACAGTCCAGGAAACTTTAGCTGTGTATGCAACATTGGGTATGAGCTTTTTACTGAGAATGGAACTGCTGGATTTACTGTTGCGGTTTCTGAAACAGGGGAGAGGGATGGGGACATTTTCCAGCGTAACAAGAGTTGTGTACCCGTGATGTGTCCTGCATTACAGGCACCAGAGAATGGCTTGATTTTATCAACAAAGGTAAAGTATTTTAATTTCTGAGTTTCATATGTCAGATAGTGAAACATTTCATTGATACTCTGAGATCTTATACTTATCAGCAATGTTTTTGTAGGATATGTATCATTTCGGAGATCTCGTCAGCTTCCAGTGCAACTTTGGCTACGTTATGTCTGGTTCTTCATCATTGCTGTGCACATCAGCGGGTCTGTGGAATGGCTCTGTACCAGAATGCCAATGTAAGAGTCTATTTGTCACTACTTCAGATGAAAGTAGTACATGGTGAATTAATGCAAGTTTAAGAATGCATGCGAAGTCAGATAAACGCTGCAGCTCAATACCTATTTTATTTCCGATCTAATCTAGATTATTACTAAATACATTGGTCACTTTATTAATATTTTAAATACTTATTACAGTATTATAATTATACTTGTCATCTATTTTTATTTCATCTTTACCATATTAGTGTGCATTCTACAGTTTGTATTAGAGTCTTCTACCACAGAAACTGTTTATACGAAATGTGTGGTGAGATATTGTTCCCATGTCGAATACTTCAATTAGATATTTTAAACGTGTTTTCCTTTCATCTCTTTAACACAGAAAGAAAAAAAAAAGTCATAGATTTTCTCATTTTCTGTTGATTCCATTGTCTCTAGTATAGTTTTAAATTGTTAATAAGATTGTGTTAATGTAGCTTAATTAAAGTGAAAGTATAATGTAAATTAATTGTTAATACAGATGCCCAGTGTGTGTCCCTGCCAGATGACAAGTCAGAAGGACTCACAGTAGTGAGACAAGACCAGTCTAGTGTGTTAGTTCCATTCAGAGAGAATGTCACACTTACATGTGGTAGTCCTGGCCGCACTCTGAGGAGAACAGCCACATCTGGCTTTCGGCAGTGTGTCTATGATCCTCAACCTGTAAGTCTGAAGTTGTTACTAAATGGTGTAATTGTATATAATTTCTTGCTTAAGAACTGTAAATGAAGGAAGTTCCTTCCCCATAGCTAGTGTGAATATTAAACTATCCCCACAGATTAAGTGATCCTCTGTAAAACACTGCATATTATTAAGCTGACACATATCCAGGTTGATTCAAAAAGAAAGAACAGATTTCAAGTGCTTATTACAGACAAAATATGAAAGACAGAAACACATTGCACACATTACTGGATAGGGGAAGGTTCAAATTTTTTGTTTCCACAGACACTATACCATACACTCAACGCAAGCACTGTGCATTGATAGAGAAACATCAAATTGGTTGTCCATTTCATTCCACACATGAATCAACAGATCCCTGTTTATTGAATTGGCAGCTTCAACAGTTCAATTTCTCAGGTCTTGAAGAGCAGCTGCCATAGGTGGCTCCAAGACTCTCCCTTATGTACCCCTACAGAAAAAAAACTGTGAAGTGTGAGGAATGCACATTTCTCTTGAACAGTGGGTTGACTTCGTGCAAATTCTGACACACAAAATGAGTTCCCATATGGTGGAGTCACCATGTTGCTACAAACAAAAAACAGTACAGCTGTTGTCAAAACTTTGAACCTTCCTCCATCCAGTGACTTGTACATTGTGTTTTTTACGTTTTGTAGTTTGCCTGCAATAAACAGTTGATATTTGTTCTTTTATTTTGAATCATCCAGTATATGGCTGTATCCTCAGTCTCTGTGTTAGTGTTCTGACAGCAGGCAAGTGAAGTAGTAGTTCTATGTCACCTTTCAGCAGTGTTTTTCCTTTGTGTTGAAGTCTCTGTAACAAGCCCACTAAATAATAAGCTCATTAAAAAAGATTCATTCACATTATAATTCCTTTATTATCTATAATGACCAAAAGAAAACAACATATTGTTCATGTTGCCATTGATATATGTGGTGAGACCTACATTTTGCTCAGAATTCAGATGCCTGTCCAAACAGTTTGCCCTGATCTTCGTTTTCTTCCAGGCAACAACCCCCACTTGGCAGTAAGGCACACATTCAGTTTTTATACCTATGACTGTGTTCAGTCATAAACAAAAGCACCAAAGAATGTGCTAACAGAAATGATTTTCTGCTTGTACACTCAGTTTCCAGATACCACTAATTAAAGTACAATATTGAGATCACTATTCCAGACATGAATTTTGTACACTGTTTTATGGTTTTGTTTTGTGGGGATTATTGCATTACACTGAATGACAGTTTCTTAATCCTCCTTTGTAAGTGAAATCAATGTTTTCAATAAAAAATAAGTGACATAATGAAATTTTAGCATAAAAATGACATGAGGAAGAAATGAAGATAGGAAAAGTCAAATACAGGTGAGGAGGTGAGATATTAGGTCCTATAATGGCATTCAACTCTTTTCTCATGGCTACAGCTTTCACATTCATTCTTAGTCATTATCATGTTTTAAGATGTAGAAAAGTGCTAGTTATGTTACAAGAACTTGTATCCAGTTAATTACATTTTTTGAAGAATGGTTGTATGTTTAGGGTCTCCCAGACTACTGGCTTTCTGGCTTGCCACCTGCATGTCCAAGAGTAGATTGTGGTGAACCTGAGCCAACCCCTGGGGCTGAATATGGAAACTACCTTGATACAAAATATCAATCATCATTTTTCTTTGGTTGCCAAGATACATTTAAATTGGCAGGACAGACAAATCATCATGACAATGTCGTACGGTAAGAGAACCATGTGATGTTTGGCATTGTTCAATGAATGCCAGCACTGTCATTAAACTGTATCAGTTTAATAAGTCTTTATTAATACTGTATTGCTAATGACAACATTAAGTCAGATTAACATTGTGTTTTATGTGGGTTTTGATGTTAGGTCATAATGAACTTTGTTCCATTTTGTCTGGTTTATAGCATGTAGTGTTAACGTATTACTCTTAAGCTAAAGCTTTGTGTACTTAAATGGTTCTATATTATAGTGCATTCACTAAGAAGAGGATGGGGTGTGATTAGGAGTTTATGGGTGTTGGTATCAGGCCATCTTCTTTATGACTTCCATAATTCAATCTTTTCAGTTTGATTTTTTTCCTGATACTGTTATTAATTACTGTGCCCTACAACAGATAGGGTCCCATTTTTTTCACAGTGGGTAAGGTATTATGTCTAGCATTATGACTATTTTACACATTTCTTATACACTCTTGTTCCAACTGGAATCATTCTTTTCTCCCTTCCCCCTTCCTTCCTCCCCCCCTCTCCCCAAGCATAAGTTATTACTTAAGTGGAGAGAATAATAGAGACAACTATGTTGTTGTGCCATAAGAAAGCTCCTCTGAGTGCAAATAGAACAGTGTAAATTAAGTTTTCATTATTTTTAGGTGCCAGGAAACTGGTGTTTGGGACTTTGGTGACTTAAGGTGTGAAGGTCCAGTATGTGAAGATCCTGGTAGACCTCCAGATGGTTTCCAAGTAGCTCGCAGCTATGAGCAAGGATCTGAAGTAACATTTGGCTGCAGTCGTCCTGGCTATATTCTGATAAACCCCAGACCTATCACTTGCTTACGTGAACCAGAGTGTCGAGTTGTGAGGCCACTGGGTTTGGCTTCTGGGAAGATACCAGACTCAGCTATCAATGCAACATCAGAACGGTAAGGCAAAAATAATCACAATTCTCTATGAAGATTTTAACAAGGATTGTTCTTTCAAATAATTTTCTGAGAGATTTTCTTTTCTTTGGTAACTTATTTGAATAATTTTGTACTTAAAATAAGTAGGTTGCTGTTCATTATTGAGAATGTAATTACTTATTATGTTTAGCAAAATTAAATAAAGTGAGCTTGCATCGTGTTTTCAGACCAAACTACGAAGCAAGAAATGTACGTCTGAATTCTGTCACTGGATGGTGTGGCAAACAGGAAGCTTTCACATATGTGAGTGTGGATCTTGGCCAGGTGTATCGTGTGAAGGCTATCCTTGTAAAAGGTGTTGTGACAAATGACATTGTTGGTCGCCCAACTGAAATACGTTTCTTCTACAAACAAGCTGAAAATGAAAATTATGTTGTTTACTTCCCTAACTTCAACCTGACAATGAGAGATCCAGGGAACTATGGAGAACTGGCTATGATTACACTTCCAAAATATGTTCAAGCCCGGTTTGTTATTTTAGGTAAGCATGTAGTATGTATTTGTTGAAATTCTGTGAAAAGATCTTTTAAACACTTATCATGAAAAATGTATTCTAATTATGTCAGTTCTTTTAGTAAATATATGAGATTGTCTTAATTTTGTGTATGAATATATGTATAGTTTTCTTTTTTATTTGTTTTGAGTATCAAAATGAAACAACAAATAAATTATACTTATTCTGAAAACCAAGAACCTTGGTTTTCAAAGTTGTAGTAGCATATAGGGCTACAATGAAATACGAAAGCATTTATTGTGTGTGGAACACTGATCATCTAGTCAGTTTGCTATGAAATGTTAAATTTTCATATTGTCAAATAATTATAATGTTAACACAAGTAGCATATACAATGTTTTAAAAAAGTTTAAAATGTATGTTATATTTGCAGGAATTGTAAGTTATATGGACAATGCCTGTTTGAAGTTTGAGTTGATGGGTTGCGAGGAGCCTGTTGTGGAACCTTTGTTGGGATACAATTACGGCTACTCCCCATGTGTTGGTAAGTGTGTGTTGTAGAAGATATCACAGAATATTGCTAACTCTCTCTCTCCATCTCTACCTCTTCCTCTCCCCCCTTCTATTTCCCTTCCCCTCACCCCTCTTCCTCTCCATCCCATCCATTCCCCTTCCTTCTCTACTCTTCTTCTAAGTACAGTCAGTGAGATGAAAATCACATTATTGCATGAGTAGACATAACTGTACAAAAAATAAACTAGCAAAATTTCACAGACTAGGGTACGATCAGTAGTGCTTCTATCTTTCCTACAGCCTTCTAAGTACTGTCACTGAGATGACAGTCACATATTCACATTTTTAGAGATATAATTGTTGAAGATAATGATCTAGCAAAGTTTCAGAGAATAGTGGTATATGTCAACAAGTACTTAGGAATGAAATAGTATTTAATTTTTTACAAAAATAAATGAGCAGACTTGTAATTATAGATATGTAGACAGTTCAATACTGAAGAAAAACAAGATTTGTGCAGAGTTGTCCATAGGAAAGGGGAAGCATCAGAATTTAGAAGTATGACCTAGTAAGACATCATGTACATACTGAAATTATCGAGAACTTGGGAACGTCAGATATGTAGAAAGATAAATTAACATGAACTTGGCATATAATAATGAAAGTTTTCTTGAAAACCCTTACTGACTCCTCCTAACTTAAATTAGGCCCAACATGTATGACAAGAGCATCTTGTGTCTGACAGCACTGTAGTTCACATTCAAAGTTCATTGACAAACATATATATCAGTGTATCTTCACTTCCCAAAGATCCTCTCTGCATGATTTGTCTGCTTGTTCCACATATGTATTATTAGATTGTATAATTCCTTCTGCATCCACATGCACTTGATATGTCAGTTTACTAGAAGTGAGGATGGTTCATGAATGAAAAAGTTAGATTTGAAAACAGCCACATTGTTTCTCTTTCAGTGGGCAAACAGAAACTCTGTGTTATTTGGAACATTATTGCCATCTCTTAAGTCAGAGCAGATGCAACAGACAGGATTCATGCAATATACAGTCTTACTGAGAACTTAGACGGTATTCCTTCTTTTCCCACTCTTTCTGACTCTTTCAGTTCGTGTTTTTTTATATCCTCCTACATTGTCATGTTACTTCCAATTTTGATTACAATGAGCTCATTGTTATTCGTTCATCACTTTTTGACCTTTTTTCTTCTCTTCATTACAACAGCTATCAAAGAGCCATGCACCTCTTTTAATACTGTGTCATTTGTTGCTTTTTTTTTTTCATCCACTGCTTCTCTTCTCTTCACAATGTATTGTTCTATTTCTTTAGACAACTATTCTCTTACTGTTTGTACTTTGGAATCCTTGTAGATTTAACACTTTCACCACAGTAGCATTTATTTCTGATGCTGCTGTTCTTCTTTTATGTAGTAACTTCTCAGAAGCAGCATGTAGGTTTCCTTTCCCAGAGGAACTTGAAGATAATCAAACTACGAGGACTTACACATCACTGTGGAAATTATAATGTATGCCAATAGCTTTAATGGAGATATGGGCCCATTCTGTGCACTGCCGAGTGTATAGCCCGTAATGGAGATATGGGTAGTGGATGGAAATCGGCACTTAATGCTGAGACACTCCATTGGAGAATGTCAACTCAAAGATACTATGGATGAAATTTTATCTTTGAGTCAATGTAATCTCCGGTTGCAGTGGGCACAACTACATCTTTTACATGTTTATAATTCTGTTACGTCTTTGACAGTACTTTGCTTTCCTGAAGAAGACAAACGTGGGCTTTGCTAAAAGCTCAGATTTTTATAGCGAATCAGTGTGACATGTACTCTGTGGACATTTAATACAACAAATCCATGATTAAAGACTTTGTGGTTATTTAAACACATATTTTGTTAGCCGGTTGTCTTCCATTCTGCATAAATGTACCAAAAATTTTCATCCTATCTGTTTGCCCAGTTTCTGTTGTTAGAAATTTTGAACTTGGTTCCATTGCTTCTTTCCCTCATGTCCATCAATTGCTGTCCTTATTCATGGCTAAAACATCTTGTAATGACTCTGTGTGTGTGTGTGTGTGTGTGTGTGTGTGTGTGTGATGAAGTAGTAGCTGTATATTCCATTATACCTTTGTGGTAGCAAAGTAAGCATGTGATGACTAATTATTATCTTTCGCGTTTCACATATACCCAGTACTGACTGTTATGTGTTAAAACATTTCTTTTTAATGTGATTTTTTCTTGTTTTTCAGATAATGAACCTCCAGTATTCCAGAACTGTCCACAACAGCCCATAATTGTTCAGAAGGGACCAAATGGTCTTGAGCCTGTCAATTTTACTGAACCTCTGGCTGTTGACAATAGTGGCAGCATAGCTCGTCTAGAAGTAAAACCACAGAGTTTCCGAACACCCATACAAGTATTTCAGGATATGGTGGTGAAATATGTGGCATTTGATTACGATGGCAATGTTGCCATTTGTGAAATAAACATTACAGTTCCAGGTAACAAAAATTCATTCCTGGTAACAATTTATTTTCATTTTAGACTTTTATTACAGTACTTTCCAGTAGATTAAATTTTAAAAGTTTGTTATTACGTTGTATACAGTATTTGTTGCAGATTTAGTTAGTTTATTTTTTCTTGAAAATAAAATTTTCAGCAATTTGGTCTAAGAACTGTGCAGACCATTATTTAATCCATTCTAATAAGAGGTGTTTCACTTTATTAAAAAAAAAAGGATGTGTAGTAACACAGTGTGTACTTTCCATTTTCATCTTTTGAGAGGGTGTGGTGAACTATCTAAAATGAAAATGTCTTGCTTCAAGCTATTAAGATGTGGATTTTGGATAATAGTATTTAATGCGAAACATTAGGTACCACCTCAAACATAAATGAACCCAGGTGGAATGACAGTTTTTGTAAGATAGAAGGATAAAACAATAAATGGTATTAATTCTATGAAACAGTTTTAATACATTATAATCTTTGTTGTCCAGTTAAAGATCTTAAAAGGGCCCTAATACACAGAAGGTGGCAGAGGTAAAATACAGGGAGTGGAAGGCTATTTACAATTTGTACAGAAACAAGATGGCAGTTATAAGAGTCAAGGGGGCATGAAAGGGAAGCATTGATTGGGAAAGGAGTGAGGCAGGGTTTTAGCTTATCCCGAATGTTATTCAGTCCGTATATTGAGCAAGCAGTAAAGTAAACAAAAGAAAAATTCGAAGTGGGAATTGAAATC
This sequence comes from Schistocerca gregaria, assembly GCF_023897955.1. NCBI lineage: Eukaryota > Metazoa > Arthropoda > Insecta > Orthoptera > Acrididae > Schistocerca > Schistocerca gregaria. The sequence goes on along the minus strand of NC_064921.1, from coordinate 511,373,286 downwards.
CATGGAGAAGAAATAAAACCTTTGAGGTTCACTGATGACATTGAAATTCTGTCAGAGATAGGACCTGGATGAGCAGTTGAATGGAATGAACAGAGTCTTGAAAGGAGGAAACAAGAAGAACATCAACAAAAGCAAAATGAGGATAATGGAATGTAGTCGAATTAAATCAGATGATGCTGAGGGAATTAGATCAGGAAATGAGACACTTAAAGTAGTAAAGGAGATTTGCTACTTGGGGAGCAAAATAACTGATGATGGTTGTAGTAGAGAGAATATGTGAAACATGGCCGATAAATATTTTAGACAAGAAGAGAATAGAAGCTTTCAGAATGTGGTGCTACAGAAGAATGCCAAAGATTAGATGGGTAGACCACATAACTAATGAGCAGGTATTGAATAGAATAGGGGAGAACAGAACTTCATGGCACAACTTGACTAGAAGAAGGGATTGGTTGGTAGGACATGTTCTGAGGCATCAAGGGATCACCAGTTTAGTATTGGAGGGCAGCGTGGAGGGTAAAAATCATAGAGGCAGACCAAGAGATGAATACACTAAGCAGATTCAGAAGGATGTAGGTTGCAGTAAGTACTGGGAGATGAAGAAGCTTGCACAGGATAGAGTAGCATGGAAAGCTGCATCAAACCAGTCTCTGGACTGAAGACCACAACAACAGCAATAAACAGAAAGAATCCCAAGTTGAAACTACCCAGTAGTCTGATTAAACTCATGCAGAATGTTCATAACCTCTTCTTACTTCATAAATCTAAAAAGGATATCTTCTCAGTATTGAAAGCTATGCAATTGTGTAAGGCAGAGCTTTTGAATTACAGGAAAAAAGTTCACAGAGATTCAGTCATTAAATCTGATAGTTTGAGTAAAGCATCTTGGAAGCTTATTAATCAATACCTTAAAGCACCATCAAACGTGAATATGGAAGAAATGAGCATATTGCATGAGGCAAAATTAGTAGAAAATAGAAGAACAATTTGTAACAGATTTAATAAATATTTCATCACTCCATGTGGTATCCCAAATCAACATGTTGGCCAAAATAGTAAGACAAACATTTGCTCACCCCAAGGTACAAACATTGAATTCAGAGCTGTAAGTGAACTTGAATTAACTCAAATAATCAACACAGCTGACTGGGATAAAATATCTAGTGCCCCAGTTAAGAAGTGTCACAAAGAATTAGTTAAGCCTATATCACCTATCTCATTATCAGCTGTATAAGGGGAAATGCCTACCTGGACTCATTAAAAATGTGCTTAGTTAAATCTGTATATAAGAAAGGATCCAAAACCTGGGTTGAGAACTTAAGGCCAGTTTCATTAATCCGCACACTTAGCAAAGTCTTTGAATATGTTTTACTTTCATAACTACGCGACTAAAGTAATCTATTCACTGAAACACAACATGGTTTCAGGAAAGACCATGACATCATCAAAGCAATCTCTGACTTTTTACATATATATACAGGGTGTCCCATTTATCTTGACCACCCTAAATAAATGTTTGGCCAGATGCAAATCACAAAATATTTCAAGCAAATGTACTCTAGCCATCAGGGGGACATCAATCAACATGATTGCCTTCATTGTAGCTTTGTTTTTTTACAAAGATATGAACAGTGGTATGAGTTTTTTTAAATAGCACCCTGTATTTTTTATTTGGTATTCATTTTCTCTCCTAAAGATCTATTCAAAAATTCACAGCATACCATTCACTGAAACACAACGTTATTAATTATATAACACAACATAGACGTTGACACTCCCAGCACTTAGTGCATGTACTCGGGGTAATGGAACACATCCACGTGCTGACGTTGACAGAGGACAAATGAAAACATAAGTAGAATGCACACCCGTCTTTCTGTCTACTGTCGACCATCATCAGTTGAAGAGTTGTGTGAGTAGAATGTACACCAACAAAGAGAGGGTATAAATACTACTCATCTGTGGGGAATGTAAGTTAGCAGGACAGTAATTGCAATACTCTTTTCTTATGTACAGGTACATTTAGTACAGTAGTTTAGTGCTTTTAAATACTGCTGTGTAGAGTAGGTATACAGTAAAGGCTGTCCTTCCTACAAACTGCATCAACACGTTTCTTTGATTGTTGTTGTTGAAGGTAGGCAAAATGCTATGCAGGCAGTGGAGCTGTACAGAGAGCAATATCGTGACAAAAACCCACCTTCCTGACAGACGTTTTCTAGTCTCATTGCGACGCTTCAGGAAACGGGAAGTTTCAACCCACGACAACACAATCGTCGTAGCACTCACACATATGAAGCTGCCGAAGTAACTGTTCTTGTTTCTGTTTCTATGAATCCACATGTGAGCACACAACAGCTGGAACATGAAATTGGCATTCCTTAAACTAGTGTACATCTTTTTCTTACACGTCAGCAGTTCCATCCTTACCATGTACACCTACATCAAGAATTGCATGGGAATGATTTTTAGAAATGTGTACAGTTCTGTCAGTGGGCACAGCACCATATCCTCACCATCCTGAACTTCTTCTCCAATGTTCTATTTACCCATGAATGTTCCTTCTCAAACAAAGGACAGGTAAATACAAGGAACATGCATTATTGGTCCAGCAACAACTCACGATGGCTTAGACACGTGGAACAGTTGCGTCAATGGAGAGTTAACGTCTGGTGTGGGATGCTTGGTACTACAATTATTGGCCCTTATTTCATCAATGGTAGTCTAAACAGCACAGTGTACAGCAACTTCCTCAGATGAATTCTTCCTCCTCTTCTGGATGAAGTGCCACTAAGAACCAGAATCCTTATGTGGTATCAACAATTTTGTGTTAGGTGTTTACTTGGTTTTCATTTGTTTTCTGAAAAGTCTAGCAAGTGGATGAGTTTGCAATCCTGGGCTCAGAGTCGTTGTTGTGTTATGTAATTATTAATGTTGTGTTTCAGTGAATGGTACTCTGTGATACATTTTTGAATAGGTCTTCAGGAGAGGAAATGAATTTCCAAATAAAAAATCCAGGGTGCTATTTAAAAAAGTCATACTGCTGTTAATATCTTTGTAAAAAACAAAGCTACAACGAAGGCAATCATGCTGACTGATGTCTCACTGATGGCTAAAGAACATTTGATTGAAACATTTTGTAATTTGCATCTGGACAAACAGTTATTTAGGGTGGTCAAGATGAACGGGACACCCTGTATAGTGTAATAGACGAAGGAAATGTGGCAACAGGCAAATTCCTTGATCTGCTGAGGCATTTTTCTGAGTTAAACATGACCTTTCAATGAAGAAACTTGAGACATATACTTTGAAAGATTCAGCAGTACTACTGCTAACCAACTACCTGTCTAAATTGGAAGCAGTGCCCAAAGGTAACCTATCAAAGCTGTAATCTCCCAGTCTTCTAGTGAAATGAGGAGTCCCCTATGGGTCAATTCTTGGCTCTCTTCTCTTCTTAGTCTGTGTGCCAAAAAACTCCAAAATAGTGAGTTATGAAAATGACACATCTCTGTTGTTTTTTGGCAAAAATACTTGTCTTCTGCAACAGGTGGAGTAATAAATATAATTACATATCATGAAAAGATATATATTTAAATGCTAACAAAATGCTGTTGTCATCATTTAAGATGTTAACTGTAACCTTACCTCTATAAATAACATATGTGAAATTGAATATATTTTTGTAACACACCAATTACACTTAAGAGTGAAAGAAACTGATCCATGATATGATATCATGTAGCCCCCCCCCCCCCCCCCCCCAACCACCACCACCACCACCACCAATCCGCAGAAGTGCTGCACAACACAATGTGGGTTGGACTTGACTTATCTCTGAAGTAGTGCTGGAGAGAATTGACATCATGAATCCTGCAGGGCTGACCATAAATGTGTAAGAGTATGAGGGGATGGAGATCTTTTCTGAACCGCACTGTGCGAGGCATCCCATACATGCTCAATAATGTTCATGTCTGGGCCGTTTGGTAGCCAGTAGAAGTGTTTAAACTCCGGATAGTGTTCCTGGAGCCACTCTGTAACAATTCTGGACATGTGGGGAGTTGCATTGCCCTGCTGCAATTGCCCAGTGGATGCAGATGATCAGACAGGATGCTTATGTATGTGTCACCTGTCAGAGTGGTATCTAGATGTTCACGAGTCCCATATCACTCCAACTGCACATGCCCCACACCATTACGGAGCCTCTGCCAACTTTAACAATACCCTGCTGACATATAACAATCCCCTTCTGACATAAAGGGTCCATGGATTCGTGAGGTTATCTCCATACCCGTACACATCCAACTGCTCAATACAATTTGAAATGAGACGCGTCCAACCAGGCAACTTGTTTCCAGTCATCAACAGTCCAATGTCGGTGTTGACGGGCCCAGACAAGGTGAAAAGCTTTGTGTCATGTAGTCATCAAGGATATGCGAGTGGGCCTTCGGCTCTGAAAGGCCATAATGATAATGTTTCATTGAATGGTTTGCACTGTGACACTTGTTATGACCCAGCATAGAAATCTGCAGCAATTTGCAGAAGGGTTGCACTTTCATGAGGAACAATTCTGTTCATTCATTGTTGGTCCCATTTTTGCAGGATCTTCTCCCGGCTGCAGAAATATCAGAGAATTGATGTTTTACCGGTTTCTTGATATTCATGGTACACTTGTGAAATGGTTGTACACGAAAATCCCCACTTTATCACTACCTCAGAGATGCTGTGTCCCATCACTCATGCGCTGATTGTAACACCATGTTCAAACGCACTCAAATTGTGATAACCTACCATTTGTAGCAGCAGTAACCGGTCTAACAACTGCGCCAGACACTTGTTGTCTTAAATAGGCATTGCTGGCCACAGCATCATATTCTGACTGTTCACAGATCTCTGTATTTGAATATGCATGCCTATACCAATTTCTTTGTAGTCATAGAAGCGACAGATATGAGAAAATCATATTTAGAATAAAATGTTTGTTATTCAATGGCTCTTAGCTTGTGACTGGCCCCTAACTTGTGACGAACAGCCACCTTATTTGTACAGGTAATATATCTGAACTACCGAACCACACAATAATATGTTACTACACATTTTTTGCACTCATGGGCTGTATTGTGATGGCATTAAATGTGGGCATCTGTTGTGCACTGTCTGGTCAAGAGTCAGAATTATGGGAACATTGAACTACCCTTTTACAGCTCTGTTTCTGTCAGTAGCCATTCCACATTTATGAGATATGTGCTTTGTTTAAGACTGCCAGGTTAATTCTTCATAGATAAGGAGTTCCCATCACAGGAAGGTTGTGAGGCCAAACACGTTTACCTCAGGCAATATCATTCTGTAGTACAAAACATTATTGGAGATAATTTTGCTGTGAATATTTCCAACCCATTTCTTGTAAGCCATTACTTGAGTCAAAACACTGTGGTAGTCAGTTGTGCCTTTTTGTCCCTGTGCAGACATACCCTCACATTGATTCTTGTATTGTCTACATACTGTAGAATATTCACTTTCCTGAAGAATGTATTTTTTAATGTTAAGGTGAAACTGGAGGGATACCAAAATTAAACATTGCATGTAATCCATATTCATAATTCTTTTTCATATTGTCTGCACTTCATGAAGAAGAAGAAACAGTCATTCACAGAGAAAATGCAACAGGCTTTGCACAAAAGCGTGAAGTGTTCTTGATTTTTGTTGTCATATGCTATTCAAAGGACAGAAACAGAGCAAACTTATTTGATTTGATTTGATTTTTTATTGTCCAGTGTAATCATACAACACAAATTGTACTATTGATATTGAACAGACCAAAGATAAGTTACAATAATACATAATATTAGCAAAATAGTAGGCAAATTAAAAATAGGTACCTATTACAATTAATTTTGTTCTGTATTCAGAAATTCTCTGACAGAACAGAAACAGTGCTTTATTAGAAATGCCTTTAGTTTAGCTTTAAATATTGGATAAGTAGCATTTTGTATTTCCTTTGCTATCTTACTGTGTAATATTACAGCAATGTTAATTATCCTCCTCTCATAGGTGGTTGTTCCGTGATATTTTTGATGTATATTGGATAAAGCAGTCTCAGTAACTAAATGACAAAAGTTGTGAGGAAAAGTTCTAGTATTCAGCAAATTCATTTGAGTCTGTCTTTTGCTTCTGGCAGTGATGTTGGGTGAAATCACTGACAACTTGAGTTCTTCAACCAAATTGTGTGGCCTGGTCATTTTATCCTTGTAACCAAGCAAAGTTTTTGTTTCAATCTTTTTTCCTGTCACAACAGTCAGACATTTTAATCCTACTGCCTGAAGATCACTGGAATACTATTGGCAGAAATGTCTTTCATCAACTTTATTTTATGTTCTAAAATACGTGAGAGTACATGTTTTCATAAATACACATAATTTAGAATGATGAATTTTGTGAAATTTTTGACCTCACGAATGCCAGCAGTTGTATTTAATTACATTTTAACCAAAATAATTGTTTTTATTTTTGACATGTGTTTAGGATTCATATTTTAGATGTATAATGACTAACCTTTCTCCCTCCTAGATGACACACCACCACTACTTAGCTGTCCTCAGAGTTATGTCATTGAGCTTGTTGACCGACAAGACAGTTATGCCGTCAATTTCAATGATACACGACGTCGTGTAAATGTGTCTGATGCATCTGGGGAAGTTACTGTGAGATTTATACCTGAAAGGGCAACTATTCCTATTGGAGGCTTCGAAAATGTTACTGTTGTGGCAACTGATAAGTTTGGAAATGAAGCTAAGTGCCATTTTCAGGTATGTGTGTATAAACATTGACATTTTCATTTTACTTTATCTTCAGTGAATGAACTAATTATTTTTGTTTTGCCTTTGACATGCCTGTTTTCCACAATAAATGCCACAGAAATAACATCCTAGAAATATGTGTAACAGTGCATATATTTCTTTACTAACTTATTCCCCCCTACACCTGATGAAGAGAGATTCCTCTAAAACCCCTACACCCACAGTTCACCCTTTTAATTTGTCTTCCATAATAAACCCTCTTCAGTTTAATGAGATGTACCCTGGTTACAGTAAATCTGTTGTCTATACAAAGAAGATTCACCAGCAACTAAGATCAAATGTTTATTCTGCAACAGTATGATTACCAGTGTAGCACATAGCTAATCAGCACCAGATAGTATTTTGAAACTTTCTTAGCAAAGGTGTGAATTGCTCAATTTGTGTATTAGTGAATATGTTCTGTGATGGTTTGCACAGCATGAAACAATTACTGCAGATTTTACTATGAAACAATTTTTCTTAAAAAGTCATTTTGTAATTTTACTGGGGACCCATACCTGCTTCACACAGGTTGCACTTTGTATCTACAGCCAGATGATTTGTTTATTGTATGTAGTGATATACACAAACCATCTTTGTCACTCAATGAATCTGTATCAGAATTCTTACAGTAGTCTCTGGGATTACTTTAACAGAGAGACAGAAGTATGCTGTGGGAGATTTTAATTTTTAATATGTATAGATCCTGGCCAAGCTTCACTGCTCTCTGGATTAGCGGTGGCTGTCATTTTACTGCTTTTCTGCCAGATACCATGTCGTCTCTAGCTGACCAGCTTGTAGCTCCCATTATTGCCATGAGATGTCACTCCAAATTCCAATTAAATATGGAACAGGTAAAAACACATATATTACATGCTCCTCATTATTTAATAGTAATAAATTCATTCTTGTGAACCAGTCTATCTATTAATGAAGACGGTTTACAGTAATTTCTCAGATTAGTCTCAACACACAGAGACCACAGAGGAAGACTTTAATTTATAATATGTATATAAGCTTACTCCCCTGAACCATGGACCTTGCATTGGTGGGGAGGCTTGCGTGCCTCAGTGATACAGATGGGTGTACTGTAGGTGCAACCACAATGGAGGGTTATCTGTTGAGGCCAGACAAACGTGTGGTTCCTGAAGAGTGGCAGCAGCCTTTTCAGTAGTTGCAGGGGCAACAGTCTGGATGATTGACTGATCTGGCCATGCAACACTAACCAAAACGGCCTTGCTGTGATGGTACTGTGAATGGCTGAAAGCAAGGGGAAACTACAGCCATAATTTTTCCCGAGGGCATGCAGCTTTACTGTATGGTTAAATGATGATGGCGTCCTCTTGGGTAAAATATTCCGGAAGTAAAATAGTACCCCATTCGGATCTCCAGGCGGGGACTACTCAAGAGGACGTCGTTATCAGGAGAAAGAAAACTGGATCGGAGCGTGGAATGTCAGATCCCTTAATCGGGCAGGTAGGTTAGAAAATTTAAAAAGGGAAATGGATAGGTTGAAGTTAGATATAGTGGGAATAAGTGAAGTTCAGTGGCAGGAGGAACAAGAGTTTTGGTCAGGTGAATACAGGGTTATAAATACAAAATCAAACAGGGGTAATGAAGAAGTAGATTTAATAATGAATAAAAAAAATAGGAGTGCGGGTAAGCTACTACAAACAGCATAGTGAACGCATTATTGTGGTCAAGATAAACACGAAGCCCATGCCTACTACAGTAGTACAAGTTTATATGCCAACTAGCTCTGCAGATGATGAAGAAATTGATGAAATGTATGATGAGATAAAAGAAATTATTCAGGTAGTGAAGGGAGACGAAAATTTAATAGTCATGGGTGATTGGAATTCGAGAGTAGGAAAAGGGAGAGAAGGAAACATAGTGGGTGAATATGTATTGGGGGAGCGAAATGAAAGAGGAAGCCGTCTGGTAGAATTTTGCAAAGAGCATAACTTAATCATAGCTAACACTTGGTTCAAGAATCATAAAAGAAGGTTGTAAACATGGAAGAATCCTGGAGATATTAGAAGGTAACAGATAGATTACATAATGGTAAGACAGAGATTTAGGAACCAGGTTTTAAATTGTAAGACATTTCCAGGGGCAGATGTGGACTCTGACCACAATCTATTTGTTATGAACTGTAGATTAAAACTGCAAAAAGGTGGGAATTTAAGGCGATGGGACCTGGATAAACTGACTAAACCAGAGGTTGTACAGAGTTTCAGGGAGAGCATAAGGGAACAATTGACAGGAATGGGGGAAAGAAATACAGTGGAAGAAGAATGGGTAGCTCTGAGGGATGAAGTAGTGAAGGCAGCAGAGAATCAAGTAGGTAAAAAGACGAGGACTAGCAAAAATCCTTGGGTAGTAGAAGAAATATTGAATTTAATTGATGAAAGGAGAAAATATAAAAACGCAGTAAATGAAGCAGGCAAAAAGGAATACAAACGTCTCAAAAATGAGATCGACAGGAAGTGCAAAATGGCTAAGCAGGGATGGCTAGAGGACAAATATAAGGATGTAGTGGCTTATCTCACTAGGAGTAAGATAGATACTGCCTACAGAAAAATTAAAGAGACCTTTGGAGAAAAGAGAGCTCCTTGTATGAATATCAAGAGCTCAGATGGAAACCCAGTTCTAAGCAAAGAAGGGAAAGCAGAAAGGTGGAAGGAGTATATAGAGGGTCTATACAAGGGCAATGTACTTGAGGATAATATTATGAAAATGGAAGAAGATGTAGATGAAGATGAAATGGGAGGTACGATACTGCATGAAGAGTTTGACAGAGCACTGAAAGACCTGAGTCAAAACAAGGTTGCGGGAGTAGACAACGTTCCATTAGAACTACTGACATCCTTGAGAGAGCCAGTCCTGGAAAAACTCTACTGTCTGGTGAGCAACATGTGTGACACAGGCGAAATACCCTCTGACGTCAAGAAGAATATAATAATTCCAATCCCAAAGAAAGCCGGTGTTGACAGATGTGAAAATGACATAACTATCAGTTTAATAAGTCACAGCTGCAAAATACTAACACAAATTCTTTACAGATGAATGGAAAAACTGGTAGAAGACGTCGTCGGGGAAGATCAGTTTGGATTCCATAGAAATGTTGGAACACGTGAGGCAATACTGACCTTACGACTTATCTTAGAAAATAGGTTAAGGAAAGGCAAACCTCCATTTCTAGCATTTGTAGACTTAGAGAAAACTTTAGACAATGTTGACTGGAATACTCTCTTTCAAATTCTAAAGGTGGCAGGGGTAAAATACAGGGAGCGTAAGGCTATTTTCAATTTGTACAGAAACCAGACGGCAGTTATATGAGTCGAGGAGCATGATAGGGAAGCAGTCGTTGGGAAGGGAGTGAGACAGGGTTGTAGCCTGTCCCCAATGTTATTCAATTTGTATATTGAGCAAGCAATAAAGGAAACAAAATAACAATTTGGATTAGATATTAAAATCCATGGAGAAGAAATAAAAACTTTGAGGTTCGCCGATGACATTGTAATTCTGTCAGAGACAGCAAAGGATTTGGGAGAGCAGTTGAACGGAATGGACAGTGTTTTGAAAGGCGGATATAAGATGAACATCAACAAAAGCAAAACGAGGATAATGAAATGTTATCAAATTAAGTCGGGTGATGCTGGGGGAATTAGATTAGGAAATGAGACACTTAAAGTAGTAAAGGAGTTTTGCTATTTGGGGAGGAAAATACCTGATGATGGTCGAAGTAGAGAGGATATAAAATGTAGACTGGCAATGGCTAGGAAAGCGTTTCTGAAGAAGAAAAATTTATTAACACCGAGTATAGATTTAAGCGTCAGGAAGTCGTTTCTGAAAGTATTTGTATGAAGTGTAGCCATGTATGGAAGTGAAACATGGACGATAAATAGTTTGGACAAGAAGAGAATAGAAGCTTTCGAAATGTGGTGCTACAGAAGAATGCTGAAGATTAGATGGGTAGATCACATAACTAATGAGGAGGTATTGAATAGAACTGGGGAGAAGAGAAATTTGTGGCACACCTACACAAGAAGAAGGGACTGGTTGGTAGGACATGTTCTGAGGCATCAAGGGATCACAAATTTAGCATTGGAGGGCTGCATGGAGGGTAAAAATCGTAGAGGGAGACCAAGAGATGAATACACTAAGCAGATTCAGAAGGATATAGGTTGCAGTAAATACTGGGAGATGAAGAAGCTAGCACAGGATAGAGTAGCATGGAGAGCTGCATCAAACCAGTCTTAGGACTGAAGACAACAACAACATGTATAGAAGATAGCTACTTTTCAGCATAACTTGAAAATAAATATTTGTCGTTTAGAAAAAATTAATAGTGTGTAATCAAGTGTAAGATGTAGCAACAAAAATATCAATCAGCAGTAAAATCTTACTAGAACTGTGAGTAATGGCCATATAATGTAGGGAAAATGTAAACAAGTAGAGTTTTGCTATCATAGAGGGCAACTTCTGCATTCAGAGTACCAGTGGCAAAATGCTCCTGCTTCTCAACAAAACAAGCATTTGTTGACAGCTTATATACAGCCAAAATAAGAAAACAAAGGCCATTTCAGCAAACAACCTGTTGAATTTTCAGCAAAAGCAACTCAAAAAGTTTCTCTATCGCCACTTTCAGTTAACAGTTAATTTCAAAATGCTCAGGCTTCATCTTCATGCAAATAGGGTGAAAACCTTTTAAATTGATGTATATAATCAGTTAAAGACAAAAAAAGCTGCAAATTTTGCCAAAAATATATGCAAATTTTTATAAAAATAGACGAGACTTTTGCCAAAAATAGATGTTTCATTTTTCAGTCCTTAGTACTAAATAATGTAAATGTTGAGTTACCTACTCTGCAAACCTCTGTGAAGTGCATGGCAGAGAGTACGTCGTATTGTACCAGTTCTTAGGGTTTTTTCCCATTCATGTACAGAGTGAGAGAAGAACAACTGTTTAAATGCCTCTGAGTGTGCTGTAATTAACCTCATCTTTTTTCTTCACAATCCCTTTGTGAGTGATAAATAGTGGGCTGTAATTTCCCCTGTATAAAAGACATCCTGACTAAAATGTTGTGAAGTGCCTGTCACTTAATCTTTCTATAGTTAAGAATACAGTTAACAGACTTCTCTAAGTTTCCTGCTGACATAGATATATCTTCAAATGAGACTCATCTTGTTCAGGGTTGGACATTTCAGGGGAATAGATTCTGATTCACATCCTAACTATATCTCACCTTCAATATTATTATCTACTCCAACATAATCTGTTATTTAATCTATCTCAGTATGCGAGATGTTGTAATATTTTCATCATCTGGAACAAAATGTTAAACATTTGTGCATTTTTCACAGACTCACTGCCATCATCAGAACCATTACTTTCAACATTTTTGTGCTTCCAGTTTCCTATGAGAAAAAAAAAATCCCACAAATCTTGAACATAAAAAGAAATTACCCGTCAAATAATTTTTGATGATAAGGGTTTATAGCATCCTAGGCTATTGAAATAAAATTCATTGCATGTACATCTACACCTTCATGACTATTCTGCAAATCACACTTAAGTGCCTGGCAGAGAGTTAATCAAATGTCTTTCACACTATTTCTCTACTGTTCCACTCTTGAAAAGTGTGTGTAGATGTTCTGATTTCTCTATTTTAGTATGATGATCATTCGTCCCTCTGTAGATGGGCATCAACAAAATATTTTCGCATTTTGAGGAGATAGCCAGAAATTGAAATCTCATGAAAAGATCCCACTGCATCAAAAAATGCTTTTGTTTTAATTATTTCCACCCAAACTTGTGTATTAAATCCATAACACTATCTCCACTGTTTAACGAAAGTACAGAACTAGCTGCCCTTATTTGAACTTTTTTGATGTGCTCCAACAAACTTGCCTGGTAAGGATCTTACACTGCACAGCAATACTCTAGCGGAGAATGGACAGTTGTCACACAGGCAATCTGTTTAGTGGATTTATTGCATCTTCTAACATTTTCTATATGAGCTGTCCAATTTATGTTGTTCATTATTGTTATCCCTAGCTATTTAGTTGAATTGACAGCTTTTAGATTTGTGTGATTTATTGAGTAACTGAAATTTAATGGATTCCTTCTTTTCCGTACTTTTCATTGTTAAGAATCAATTGCCACTTTTTGCACCATGTGGGTATCATGTCTAAATCATTTTGCAATTGGTTTTGACCTTTTGGTGACTTTACTATACAGTAAATGACAGAATCACCTCCAAACAATTTAAGAGGGCTGCTCAGATTGTCTCCTAAGTTATTTATGTAGATTAGCAGAGGCTCTATATCACTTCCTTGGGTAATGCCAAATATCACTTTGGTTTTACTTGATGATTTTCTGTCAGTTGCTACAAACTGTGACCTTCGTGACAGAATTTCAGGAATCCAGTCCCACAACTGAGACGATACTCCATAGGCATGCAATTTGATTAAAAGCTGTTTGTGAGTAGGATGGGCTAGAGGGCAAACCCAGAATAGCAATGTCGTTTGTCATTTGAATGGTTAAATTTATTTAACCACCACATAAGAGCATGAATAAATAAATACAATAATCAAAAATAATTATGAGTGACAGTGAAATGATTTTGCCTCAACAAGCCACAAAACACAGTGCCAGAATAAATATAGAACAGGAACTTCTTTCCTTATAAAATGAGATAATTTAAGAACACATCACTTAAGGCCTTCAAGGAAGTTTTGGAAAACTAATTAATTTTTTAAATCATGCATAAGAGCACAAACACACTGCTGAAATCAGCATAAAATCATAAAATCTACTGATAATTTTATCAGGTACCAAAATGGCAAAATGGATTAAGGTTGACCACACATGAGGCAAGTACAATCCCAATTTAGGCTCAAACCAGTAATTATGGTTAAATGATTTTGAAATATTCACCTAACATAATATCTAAGAATTGTGCTTAAACAAGTTAAGAAAAAACTTAGCCACCCAAAATTCATAACATGGGCAATACAAGCATATTCCAAAAGTTCCATATATCAGAACATTAAGTAATATAGCCACTACATAGTTTAAAATTTATTAATAGGCAGCACGAACCAGCATGTTAAGGCAACACATGTCTCAAAGGCAGCCAATAAACGCCAAGGCAGTGCGTAACAGCAACAAGTCCCCACAGCCGCCAGCTGCTAAACAACCAGTAGCAAAGCTCAGAAGACTAAATAAGGCTGTTAACAAACATCACTTAGGTGAAACATAGGCCAAACAAATAAGTTAAGCAAATGTTAATGGCTGCCTTCTCAAGAAATGATCAGCATATGGCCTCTTAATATGCAACCAAATTCCAAAAATTGATCTTTAACGAAATTTACAAAATATCAAGAATGCATAGTAGTGATAAAGATGTCTCTTAAACAATTTAGCTGAGTAAAATATGAAACAGGAAAACTTAATAAATGCCTGTATAAGGCGGTACTTAATAATTAGATCTTACAAGCAGTGCTTTCTTTTGTGGTATTTAGAACTGAAATCAATAACACAATTTTAACACATATATTGAATACAGGAAATTTCTGTTAAAGCAAACAAAATATAAAATAAAAGATTAAATACAAAAGCCTTAAAAACACTTCAGATCACAATTTAACATGCAAAATTGTTGTGGTGGCTTATGCCAAACCACTTCCCAGAATAATATGGAACAAGAAAGGTGATGGCCACATCAATGGAAAAATCTAACATTAAGGTTTACCACTGAAATTGGCCTTTGACACTGCATATAGATAACACAAAATGTACTACAATGAATCTCTCAGCTGTATGTAGAAATCCCCAATACAGGCACAGTTACATACACAGCCAAATATTCGACTGATCAGAAAAATAAATAATCTGAAGCAACTATGCCTTTGCTCAGATAGTTATGCTCAAACAAATATTTCAGTAAGCCACCAAGCAGAGACAATAGAGGTGGGTGTATCGTAGTGTGAGAAATACGGACAAATGCACAATGTGGCAGATATTTCATAATCCTGGAAATATTCAGTGCGGCTCCTGCACAGCATGGAATGTCAATGCCAGACAAATCAGCAGGATTGGACAGAAAGACACTGTACTCAGGTCAGTGTCATAACTCTGACTTCACCAGTTACACCAAGTCTTGACATAAACAGAGATAATGGCCGACTGACCCACTATACCTGGAATTGACCCGTAGAAGCCCTCTTGTCTGCTGTCACTCACTACCTCGCTCTTACTGCCCACATCAGTGCTGCTCAAGGCCTACTTTAGGACTCTCTCTGCCAGAGAATAAGCAACAAGCTACAATTGATTTGTGCTGCCAGTAGAAGCAGCAGTAGATAAGGCCCGAAATCAAGGCGCGTGAAATTGAGTGCAAGTCCCCCACAATTCAGTTGGTATCAAAAGCCTTCTGGAAATCCAGAAATATGGAATAAATTTGAGATCTCCTACCGATAGCACTCATTACTTCATGAGAATAAGGACCTAGTTGTGTTGCAGGAGGATGATATTTTCTGAAACCATGCTGACCATGTATCAATAGATTGTTTACCTTGAGGTAATTTGTAATGTTCAAACACAGTATATGTTCCAAAATCTTACTGCAGCTAGATGTTAGTAACAAGGACTTATATTTCAGTGGATTACTCATATTTCCTTTCTTGAGTATTGATCTTTTGCCAATAGAATGGATGCATATGATTGCTACGTATGGAGCTATTGTGTACTATGAAAGGAATCGAATTGGTGTAGAATCATGACTGAATGACTTGCCTTTATTAAGTGATTTGAGTTGCTTTTCTACAGTGAGGATATCTGCTTCTAAGTTACAGATGTTGATGGCAGTTGTTGATTTGAATTCTGGAATATTTATCCTGTTTGGAAAACTGTATTTAGTTACTCCATTTTGGCAGCACTGTCATTGGTAACATTACAACTGTTATCACAAAGTGAAGGTACTGATTGTGTCTTACCTCTGGTGTACCTTACAGAATCTCTCTGGACTTACTGTCAGATTTTCAGATAGAGTTTCATTGTGTAAACTGTTACAAGCATCTTACACTGAAATTGCGCAAAATTTTGAGCTTCTGTAAAACTTCACCAACCTTGGGGTTTTGGTGTTCTTTTAAATATGGCATGCTTTTTTCATTCATTCTGCAACAGTGTTCTGACCTGCTTTGTGTATCATATGGGATCAGTTTCGTCTCTTATTAATTTATTTGATATAAATCTCTCAATTGCCATTTCTTTGAATTTGATGCCATTTCTTTGAATTTAAGCCACGTCTGGTCTACAGTTACAAAGTTGATTCAGAAGGCATGGAGACTGTCTCA
The DNA here is from genome assembly GCF_023897955.1 of Schistocerca gregaria. Lineage (NCBI taxonomy): Eukaryota > Metazoa > Arthropoda > Insecta > Orthoptera > Acrididae > Schistocerca > Schistocerca gregaria. The sequence goes on along the minus strand of NC_064921.1, from coordinate 511,357,093 downwards.
TAGAAAGGTGTCAAGTGAATTTTTATCTGTATTACATTCCAACAAATAGTGTGTTGAAAGTAATATGTCTTTTTCCATAATATTGTTTTGTCAGTTTTACAAGTCCTTATCTATGGGTTGAGGTTTACTGGTCCTACTAAGAGGAAGCAAAGACAGTTCAATATTTTACAGCAAACTGCCTTTTGTGTGAGGTGCAAAATTATCTACAAGAAGCACAGTCTTAATGCTAATTTGTTTGTGAATGTTTTTGATGCAAGAGCAATTTGCAGCTTCACCAATTATGAGATACTTTAGTTTTCCACCCTATCAGCATTGTCACAAGCAAATACTGTCATTCTCTCTTTGCTAACTTTCACATTACGTATAGTGGGAATGTCGTCAGCAGTTACAAGTTAGGAATGTGTTTAGGAGGGAGGTTCCAGCTCTAATTGTTAATAGTAGTATCATAAGGTTTTCAAATATGCTACCAGTCACAAAATTTGTTGACAACTAAATTATTTATTAGCAACATGTTTCGAGGTGATACCTTGTCATCAGGCTATATTGGTATTACAAAAACATGTTTATACAGATATTAAAGCTTCTTTACATGACTGCTGTGATTATCCTTTGGAGAGAGAGAATGTTAATCTCCTAAAAGATTATCTTTCCCTCTTTCCATAGGATTCCCACAGCAGTCATGCAAAGAAGCTTTAATATGAGGTCTGTCTAAAAAGTTCTGGAGAAGTCATAATTTCGCACGAATGGTGTGTTGTAGTGAAATATGATTGCCATCCCTGCAGGAAGCCTATTGTGATGAGTGCTTAAGGCATACTCGGTGTTACGAATGGTTCACATGGTTTAAAAATGTCCTGATGGAAGTTAAAGATGACCCTCATTCAGGATGCCCTTTGACATGTACTGATGACGCTCATGTGAGGACCGTGAACAAAATTGTGCATGCCAATCGAAGACTGACTGTCCGAGAGATTGCAAAACAATGTAACACTTCAGTTGGATCATGTCATGAAATACTGAATGCATCGTGTTGTCGCCAAGTTCATCCCATGACGCATGAGTCATGACCAGAAAGACCTTCGCCAAGTTGTCTGCTACCTATTGACAATCTTTTAGGAGCTTCTTTTGTGACAGGAACGAAAGAGCATTTTACATGCTAAAATGCTATACACAAGAGTGTCTTAATGAGATTTTACTGTTTTTCAAAATAAATGGAGATTAGTTGAGATCCTAAATATTGTTACTATTTTTTTATAGTACTGTGCCAAGTTTGACCATTACTAAATGCAAGAAAGACCTTTCTGTGAAGTAGTCTTAACGTGGATACTGTAGAATGGCCGTTTATTTTCATATCACTTCATTGTCTGTCATTTTATTTATGTATTTAAGAAAATCAGCAGAAGCTTCTTACTGAAAGATTTTACGGCTGATGCTCTTTGTTGGTGATCACAAGTACTCACTGAATTAGTTGTCTCGGCTTTCTCTCTGCTCATTCAGTTCAGAGTGCTAATTACATGTTTTCAGTAGTATTTGACAAAATTTTAATTATTTCATAATAAAAGTATCAGTAAACTCCAAAATGTCCTTTTTAGGTGTGTCAGAAAATGATATATTATCTACTACTTGGTGTGCAGTGAATGCTTGTGCAACAGTCCAGTAATATATCTCCTTGTCAATCATAGAGGCAACAACTTCTTGATTAAATATCCATTAGCATAATAATACTTGATTAAATATCCATTAGCATAATAATACTTGCTGTTAGTTTGCCTTGCTGACATGCTTATGTTTTGCTCCACTGTTATAGGTCGCAGTGCAAGCAACTCCTTGTGTGGATTGGGAACTTCATCCACCAGCAAATGGTGCACTAAATTGTCTTCCTGGAGAAAAGGGACTCCAGTGCATTGCAACTTGCAATCCAGGATTCCGGTAAGTAATTCTCAAGAATTCTCATTTTCAGAAATGCAGCTAACACACACATGACCACAGTCTCTGGCTGCCATTCCATTCCTAGGGTTCAACATTGGTCTTAGGGTGAGTCTAATTGGTATAGGTTCAGCTTTGGTCTTAGGTCCTACCCACTATCCTCCTCACCCCTCCCATAGCAGTATTCTGCCACCCACCAAACTTTCACATTATCTTCGTCCACCCCTATACAATCCCTGCTCCCAACTCCTTGCCTCATGGCTCCTATCCCTGTCATAGACCTAGATGCAAGACCTGCGCCATACATCCTTCCACCACCACCTACTCCAGTCTGATCACAATCCAGTCACTATCCCATCAAAGGCAGGGCTACCCACCTATCCCATTTAAGGCAGAGTTAAGTATGAAACCAGTCATGTAATCTACAAGCTGAGCTGCAATCACTGTGCTTCATTCTGCATTGGCACGACAACCAAGAAGCTGTCTCTCTGCATGAATGGCCACTGAAAAACTGTGGCCAGAAACAACTGGACCACCCAGTAGCTGAGCACACTGTGCATCACAAAGTTCTTCATTTTTAATGACGACTTGACAGACTGCACCATCTGGATACTTCCTACCAACACCAGTTTTTTCTGAGTTTCACAGATGTGAACTCTCCCTGCAGTTTATCCTACATTCCCGTAACCCTCCTGGCCTCAACCTTCGTTAGTTGTTGTCCTTCACCTACCTATCCTTTTCCTGTTCCCACTCCACAGCCTTCTGTTCCACAAGTGCACCCACAGTCTTTTTAATTCTCTCCTTTTCTACCCCCACCCAAATCTCCATCTAACCCCCTGACTTCACCTAGCTGCCCTATCCACTCTCCACCTTATCCCTTTATGCTCCCACAAATAATACTTTACCATTCCCTACCTGTACCTTGCTCTCCCTGCTCCTTCTCGCCCTAGCCACCTCCTTGCCCCCACCATCCAAAGTGCTTCTCCCATCACGTGTAGTTGCTTGGAGTTTTGCCTCAGTAAGCAGAGACCAGTCATGTGAGAGTGAGGTGTGTATACTTGAATTAGTGTGTATATTTTGTCTATTTAATAAAGAGGCCTTCTGGCGAAAAGCTTATGTGTTTAGTAATATTTTTGTTGCACCTGTCTGTGACTCAATATCTCCGCTATATGGTGAGCAGCAACCTATCCTTTCCATAATTATTGTCATTATTCCATCCTGGATTTTCCACTGTTTGATTCAGTGAGAATACTGGTGGAATGGAAAGTGTTAACAGGTATCTTAATAAATTGTGATAAAGAATAGTTGGCTAGAACTTATCTTTAGGAGGTGAAACGTATAGTATCACCAGTGGAGACAGAGATGGGCCATCCTGCTCTCCTCCCCAATGAAGAAATTTATAGTTCTGAAAGATGGGTAGTATCTACATATCACTCTACATGTATTTGTGTCTGTCTAATGGCAGTACTATACTTTCACCTCTTGAAAGTAAGTACTGGACAGCAGTTTTGTCCAATAATTTGTTAGTCTTCTCTCTTTATTTAATTTTATTTATTTATTTATTTATCATATGCACGCAGTGCAGTTTGTATATATATAACAATAAAGTTAACATGGTTAATATGGACATGCATAATTTTCTTTTGATACAATTATGATGACTTCCTTGTAACATTCCAGAATTAAGTTCCTTCTCTGTGGTAGAAAAAAAAATCACTTGCTGAAGGGAAGTGGAAAAGAAACACAGACTATATTCTTGAACCAATAAATATTTTAATTAAAATGGATTGGTTATTCGTGCCACCTGCTTAGATTCCAGTAGGATAATTTAGTGTTTTCAGTTGTGGGCGTGTAACATTAACAGAGTGCAAAACAGTGCTGTTATTAAGACAATAGAAAATAAATGAAATACTGGTTATTTTAGGCTTTATTAATTACATCTACGTCTAAATTATTTCATTTCTTGTAGGTTCACAGATGGAGAACCTGTAAAAACATTTAGTTGTGAACTCAAGAGGCCCTGGACACCAACTTCCGTTGTCCCAGATTGTGTGTCAGAAGGTATGTTTACTAAATTGTCATTCATTGAAATGTTTTATAAAATTCAGTTACTCCTTTTTTATTTTATTTTTGTTTCAATACAAATATTGAGGAATCTTGTTTGTGTGTGCAGATACTCAGCAGGCTGACTACCATGTTGTATCTACAATTACATACAGAGCTAATGGAGCTGTAGCATCACTATGCCTGTCGCAATACGAAGACCTTGTGTCACAGTACTATCCAAGTTTAAACAATGTACTCACTCAACGATGCTCGGCTGTTAATGTGAATATGAATGTTTCATTTATTGATGTGAAACCGAAACTGCTGGAGGAAAATGTTGTTCGGGTATATATTTTTCTTTAGACTTTCATTTAATTTAGAGAGTATTTTTTCGTCCTTGGACCACACAGAGATACTAGTTGTGAACAGAAAACTTGTTAATTCTGCACGTTAATACTTGAAAAGTTTCCATTCATCTAATAAAACTTCATTCATTCCTCTTCAGTCTCCATCAGGCTTATTTGATTCTGTAATACCTCTTTTTATCTTGCTTATTTTAAGTTTTTTTCAATCCCAAAGATTGGAAGAGTGTTTTTAAATTTCAGTTTGATGTTCTTCTTCAAAGTGTTATACTGAACTTAAAATAAGTTTGCAGTGAATCTCATAAATTTCCTTACTGATGTATACTGAACACAGAAACATTTTCTTTATGCTTTCAACAGATGGATTACATACTAGTGATAGTACCTGCTGTACGCCAGCCACAGTTATATGACCTTTGTGGATCAACACTGAACCTTATATTTGATTTATCAGTACCATACGCAAGTGCTGTGATAGAACCACTGCTCAATGTATCTGCCATTGGAAACCAATGTCCACCTCTGCGTGCTTTGAAGTCTAATATTTCTAGAGGTTTTGATTGTAATGTGGGAGAAGTGCTCAACATGGACACTAATGATGTACCACGTTGCTGTAAGTACTGTATCGCTATTTATGAAATGTTTGTGCTTAAAATTTCTTACTTACAGTAGAACTTAAATTACAGTGCATTGTCCTGCGGGTACATTTGCTGGAGAGAAACAGAAAACGTGCACACCTTGCCCAAAAGGATTTTTCCAGAACAGAGATCGACAAGGTTCTTGCATTCGCTGTCCACTTGGAACGTACACGAGGGAAGAAGGCAAGTACACTACTTTGATGAAAAGAAAGAGTTGCATATTAGAAGCTCTTTCTGTATAACAGCTAATAGAAGTATCTGATTTAGATTAATGCATTGATCACTAATCTTGTCTTCCTGTCTAATGCTGACGATATCATTCTGCAGCCTTCTTTATTAGTTAGAAATATGATTTTGAGGTCAGCATTTGTTTATTTATTATGATATTTCCTTTTTTTTCTTTTGGATTTATTTAAGCATCCACCAAATAACTGTTTCTGTTGAGAAGCAGGAGTATTTTCCCACTCTGATTTGAGGTATTACTCACATTATTTTTCTTTCCAAGCTCAGTTCAGCCGAAAAGTACTACAGATAGTGTCGACAAAGTGCTTAGTATAATTTAGAATCGAAAACAACTTTATTTGCATGTTAGGGGATAACTTTCATCATGGTTGAAGTACATTGACAGGTTTTATGTTCTGGTCGCTATAGTGCACAATATAGACACTGTAAACTAGCAGTCAGGCATAAGTGTAAACAAACTTGAATTAAAATTGCCAGAGGTGAGAGGAGCAGTGTGGGGAGACAAGCTTCGCCTCCTTCTTGCAGATCAACTAGCCTGCAACTGCATTCTATGTTTCTGTGAAAGCAGAACTGGCACATTGTCATAGGGATTGCCAACCCCTTCTTAAATTGTGGGGGTCATAATTATACTCTGTGATGGACCATTTCAAAATTATGTAGGAAAACCATGAGCAATGCACAACATAAACCATTCATTCAGTAATGGCTATGATGCAATTGTGTGCTGAGGTTGGCAATGTCGTAAATGAGGTAGACCCGATCTCTAGCATTGTTTGATGGAACCAATGCTTAAAACACCAGCTACTCAAAACTACCATGTTAAAATGTCCACATTGTATTTCTGAACTTTAGTTAGCAAACAAATATACAAGTTTCTTTAGTCAGAGATGCTAAATCCCATGGTAGAGACCATTCTATTGCCCACAATTGACAGGGCACCAGGGCATTGAGTGCACCGATGAGTCATTGCGTTCATGAACTTTCTATTTTGCAAAATCATTCTTATACACATTATCTTTGCAAATTGGGCTTTCCAAGATGATGTGCAATATTAGCAGCCGGAAATCAATTACATTTTTGATATTTGTCTACAGAAAATAAGACTTTTTCAAACTATCTTGGATAAAATAGTTCAACCAGATACAATAAGCTATGGGGAAAAAATATGAAATAATTTTGCATTTCTGCATTTTGAGGCAGTATTGTAGTCTGTATTCGCAAATACAAATGTTCAGCTCTCTATTAATAGTACAGGTATCAGTTAGTTCTGCTAAGTAATCTGTCAATGGAATAAGAGAAAGTGGCCACCACTATGTCCTTTAGGTTCCTCTTGAACTGATATTTTAGTAGTAGCTAAACTTTTTATGGCTGCTAGCAAGTTATTGAATGTATGTATTTCTGAATAATTAACACATTTATAGAGTAAAGTAATGATTTTCTTTCTTTATGAAGATTATTCTTTTTTAAAGTATTGATTGTATGGGCTGAGCTGTTGATTTGAAAAAAGATATAGCTTATTTATGACAAATGTCATTAAGAAACAAATATATTGGAAATCAGTAGTTAGTATCCCCAGTTCACTGAGCAGAACTCTGTTGGAATGTAACATTCAGCATAGGGAACTGAGAAGGGGACAAGTCAATTGCCTAATCAGTTCGGTAGCCTATCAATAGATAATTTATAAAAAAAAGTTTTAAATGCGAGCACTTAAATGTTTTTTCTGATTGTGGTGTCGCAGTAGCTTATATTTTACCGCTCCCCTTTTTCCTTTATATATTAGTTTCTGCTGTGAGAGAATTGTGGGAATAGGGTTCTCGTTAATTCTGTTTAATGTTTTGATGATCAAAGCCTTGTCATGTATTGTCATGTATTGTTATTGCTGTATCAGTACCATCACTTTCTCTTCTTGTTAAGAATTAATTTTCTTTCCTTTTTTACTACACTGACTTTTGTTTAATATTATGAAAAGAGATTAGTTTACTGTGTTACCAGTGATATACCACTTAAGGAATACGTATTTCATGAGATAACAAAGAATTGGAATAATTTTTAAAAGTTTTAGTGACAATAAACAAATGTTCAACAGGTTCTAAGAGTATTACAGACTGTGTCCCAGTCTGTGGTTATGGTACATACTCTCCAACTGGCTTGGTACCTTGCCTTGAATGTCCACGAAACAGTTACACCGGAGAGCCACCAACGGGAGGTTTCAAAGATTGTCAGGCATGTCCTGCAAGCACTTTTACATACCAACCTGCAGCTCCAGGGAAGTCTTTCTGCAGAGGTGAGTGCTCTCATCAAAGAATCTTCTGCACAGTTGATAACATTTTCAGTTGAAGCTACCACAGTTTTTGGGTTGCTTAATGTTAGTTTAAAGCCATCTTGTTCTTATAGTTTCACAATTTTTGAGGGTGGATTACTTTGTGTTCTTGTACACAATAATTGTTTGTTATATCTCCCTTGTTAAGCATTTTTTGCTTTGCTGATACCTGTATTGTGTTATCTGCAGCTAAGTGCTCTCCTGGCACCTACTCAGACACTGGGCTAGCTCCATGTGCACCATGTCCTCGAGATTTCTACCAATCACAGGCTGGCCAAACGACATGTATTGAATGCCCTGGGAACATGCGAACTAGTGGACCAGGGGCAGTTGGAAGAGAAGAATGTGAACCTGTGCAGTGCACTGAGAATGCCTGCCAACATGGAGGCCTCTGTATACCTATGGGTAAGTGTTTGTGGGCTTCAGGTTCCAGCGTGACAAATATAATTTTTATTAAAATGGGACCTCAATAATTTTATTGTAACAAAACCATCTGGAATAGGACTGATCTTCAATGAGCTATTTTCACAATATTTGTGATTTATTAAAAGTAAATTACAGTGCACAGCTCTAGATGGGCCAATACACCTCTTAAAGTGTCAGAATTGAACTTCTGCACCAAGTTAAAAAGGCTAAGCCAACCCTTATTACTCATTATTTGCCAAGATTTTAGTAGAATTATGGCCCTACAATGTAGCAAATAAGCAAATTTTTTCTATAAACTTGAATTTCACCATACAATCTCTTGGATTCTCTGATACCATGACACATCTCCCAGATTCAGAGTGTTCTTGTATTTGGTGCAGACTGTACTACCATTTCATTTTAATAAAATTGTCTGACCTCTGAAGAGCAGATGGAATCTAAAGTGGAAATCTTTTAACAGGCCACGGAATTCAGTGTTTCTGCCCAGCTGGTTTCTCTGGACGCCGTTGCGAAATTGACATTGATGAATGTTCATCACAGCCTTGCTATAATGGTGGTAGCTGCATTGATTTACCTCAAGGCTATCGCTGTCAGTGTGCACCAGGTAAGGAAGATGACTTGTTTTTAATGCATGACATACTTTTTGTTGTTCGCATTTATACTGAACTGTCACTGTGATTATTTTTCCTAGAAACTAAACTGTTTAATTTGAATACAGTACCAGTAAATGTTTAACTTTTCTTTATCATAACTACAACCTGTGTCAGGGGCCTGGAGTTAAAAAAAAGTGAGAAGCACAGAGATAACTCTATCATTGTTCTGCACTTATTATTACAAAAGGAGCACGGTACTTAATTGATAATGCTATGCATACAAAATTTTAATTTTCTGATCTACACTGTTTAAAAGAGGTATAAGCCATGTAATATGTCCAACTTACTTTCATAGAAATAAGAACAGTTTAGACATTCATGATTTGCTTTATGCTATTTAGATGTATATTTTATCTTTTTTTTTCCAGTCAGGAACTTTTAAAGTTACATGCATATTTATACGTGTACATACACATTTTAACACACTAAATTTACATAGGCTGTTAAAGCGTTCAGTGTGAGAGATGTTTTAATTGCAATTGTTGTTCACCCTTTTTAGGCTACAGTGGTATAAACTGTCAAGAAGAAAAATCTGACTGTAGAAATGATACCTGTCCTGAGAGGGCAATGTGCAAAGATGAACCTGGAATCAATAATTACACTTGTTTGTGTCGCTCTGGCTACACTGGCTTGGATTGTGATATAACAGTAACTATTTTGTTTTCTTTTCTTTTTTGTATGGATACTACCAGTAACTAGTTAATTCATTTGATGCATAATTTCAAGCAAATAAATTTACTTCATTTTATAGCAGTTTTTTTAAATACAATATCTTCATTAATATAAGTAAAATATCCATTATCTGCTCTAGATAAATCCCTGCACAGCTAGCGGAAACCCTTGTGCAAATGGAGGTTCCTGTGTTGCTTTGCAACAAGGGCGATATCGCTGTGAGTGCTTGCCAGGTTGGGAAGGGCAGCAATGTGAAATTAACACAGGTAATAATGCTTGTTTGACTCATGGAACCAGATACTGCATCATAATATACAAGAATAATTTAATTTTGATGAGTGTGTAATGTTAACGTTATAGCAGTAGAGAGCTTACAGTACAACTCTTAATATACATTTCTACAATATTTTTAATAACTTCTTAATTTAATGTCCGTAATTAATGTGTAACATACATGTAAAATTCTGCAGTCTCTTTCTTTATGAACTTTTCTGACATATTTTAGCCTCTGTCAACTAATATCAGTCCAAAGGTTTCAAAATAACATAATAACGTCTTTTTGCCTGATAATTTGCTGAAACTTAGCACTGTATTCCATGAAATAAACATGTTATCAATGTGTCAAACGTAGACAAGTTCTTAGTAATGTCACGTCATTGGTGACACTAAATATGTTCATATGGTAGTGAAAATAGCCATTTATCATTGTTCTTTTGCAATGAAATGAACATTAAATTACACAAATCATGTTTCAATATGTCAAGAAAAACTCATAGAAATGTAATTTTATCCATGCTGAATCTTGTGGTCTCTGTGGCTGTCAGTGATTGTTGAGGAGTAATGCAGCCAGACACAAATACTTTTAAGATGCTTTATTTCAGTGCCATAACAAGTCTTGGTCATTCATGCCCATCTTGAAATGGCTAAAGTTTCTCATTACATAGATGATTTATCAGTGGCATATCTACTCCTGCACTGCACAGTAATATTGAATATTTAGTACCACTTGTTGTTTTTGCTAGTAAAAGCATGCTACTGTGCCTGCATTTATTTATGTATAAGTTGAAACAGTCTTATACGTGACAATGAAAGTAATCAATTTTAAAAATATAATGTGATTGCATAGATAAAAAAATCTACTCACCAAGCAGTGGCAGGAGAAGGGCAGGCATATGAACAGACCAGGGGTATGGCCTGGGAACCAGGATGGCTCCTTCCTATGCCTTCCTTTTCATGGGTTGCTTGGAGGGTCTTTCCTGAGATCCATAAGCCTTCATTCCCTGGTTTGGTTTAGATACATTGATGACATCTGTGTCATATGGTCTCATGGTGAGACTGATGTAATAAAATTCCTGAAATCTTTAAATACCTTCTTCCAATTAAATTTCACATGGTTCTATTTGAATCCCTTGCCACTTTCTCTGATGTTCATCTTGTTCTTACCAAAGGCCAGCTACACACTTCTATCCACATTAAACCTAATAACAAACAATAGTATTTACATTTCAACAGTTGCCATCCTTTCCACATCAAATGTTCTCTCCCACACAGCCTTGGCATTTGAGGCAAATGTATTTGTTCAAATGCAGACCCTTACAGCACTACCCCACCATTCTCACCTCAGCCTTCACTGGACATAATTACCCCACCAGACTAGTTCAAAAGCAGATTTCCTGGACCATCACATCCATTCCTGGTACTCCCCATCCCTCCTAAAAACAACTTTGAAGCACACCGCTTTGTCACTCAGTATTATCCTGGTCTTGAATCTATTGATCAGCTACATTGACAAGGCCATGACTTCCTAAAATCATGCCCTGAAATGAGATCCATTCTGTCTGAGATTTTGCCCACCACACCTAGAATAGCTTTCTGTTGCCCTCCCAGTCTTCACTATATCCTTGTCAGAACCTATGCTCCTTCTGCACATATCTCCCTACCCTATGGTTCCTGCCCTTGTGACTGTCCCTGCTGCAAGACTTGCCTTATGCAGCCTCCTACCACCATCTACACCAGCCCTGTAACTGGCGAAACACATACTATCAAAGGGACAACAACCTGTGAAACGACACATCATATACCAGCTGTTATGTAAACACGGTTCGGCCTCTTATATCGGCATGACTACCACCAAGTTATTGATTAGGATGAACAGGCGTAGGCAGAGAGCGTATACCGGCAACACACAATATCCTTTTGCAGAGCGTGCTCTACAACATGACAGTTGTGACCTTGGTGCCCGTTTCACTACACATGTCATCTGGATTCTTCTCCCAGACACCCGTTTCTTAGGGCTCCACAGGTGGAAACTTGTGCTACTACATGTCCTTGGTTCTCACCGCCCACCTGGCCTTAATTTATATTAACTTCTTCCATCTCAACATTTCTTCACATTAATTACTGCTTTCTTCACTCTCTTTTAGTTTCCTACATCTTTCGTTTTCTGACCTATTTATTTTTAACCGTCCCCCTTCTCACCTCTGTTACGTACAGTGCACTTATCTTTTCACTCTTATTAACTCATGCAGAATGTTTTTGCAGTAAGCTCTGTCTTCCATATTACCCTATCTTCCACTTCTCTTAGGTTTTCAAATCTCATCCAGTGCAGTCCTCAATAATGAGTCCGTCATTCTCATCCCGTCCGGTAAGTCTCCCCTGACTTGTGGTTCTGGGTGACTTTTCCGAAACCTACCCCTTTTTCTAAACCTCGCCAGTCCTTTCCCTTCACCCCTCTTCCTTCTCCTCAAACCCTTCTGCCGGAAGAAGGAGCTAATGGCTCTGAAAGCTTGCATACGTATAATAGTTGTATACATTTACATGTGTTCTGCTTGAACTGCCATGGTGTTATGCTTTTCCAGGACACTGTGTATGTGTTACAATGCAATTAGCACACACAATGTACATAAATCACTGCAGCACACAAACACTTCATAATACTCGTTATATCAGTTTGAGCTTCACACATGCACTTTAGATTCAATATTTTTGTTTATACTGCAAAGACCATCCACTAAGCAAAGATATCCTTCATTTCATATTGAGCAAAGGTCTAAACTAAGCAAAGAAAATGAGTATGATGTGCAACATGTTAATAAAAAATGGTTCAAATGGCTCTGAGCACTATGGGACTCAACATCTTAGGTCATAAGTCCCCTAGAACTTAGAACTACTTAAACCTAACTAACCTAAGGACATCACACACACCCATGCCCGAGGCAGGATTCGAACCTGCGACCGTAGCAGCCCTGTGGTTCCGGACTGCAGCGCCAGAACCGCATGGCCACCGCGGGCGGGACATGTTAATAACAGACAAACACTTTTACTCTAAGAATGAATTTAATATTTAAGGATTATAGGACAAGTTGTTTTCTGCAATATTTTTTCCCAAGAAGTAACAGGAGATATAGTTATGTTATAAATGAGGCATATATTTTTCAAAGAAGAAAAAAATGCAGTTAACACTGTTTATTTCAGATGACTGTGCTGAGCGGCCTTGCCTTTTGGGTGCCAACTGCACTGATCTCATAGCGGATTTCAGCTGCTCCTGCCCTCCTGGATTCACAGGAAAACGTTGCCATGTCAAAATTGATCTGTGCAGTTCAAATCCTTGTCAGCATGGACTGTGTGTTGACAGGCTGTTTTCACACCAATGCATTTGCCATCCTGGATGGACAGGTAGTTTAGTTTCTAACCAAATATATGTTGTAATAGTCTATTGATATCTCAAGATATAAATCATACAAAATTGCAGTCATTTGGCTCACATTTACATATACATAATTTCTAATTTTTTTCTTAAATGCTTTTTGACCATGTTTGCCACATATTCATAACAATAAAGAAGAATTACCATCCAGATATGTTTATGCAGATCAAGGAGAAATGTGCAGGGAATTTCTTCGTGATTTGATTTTTTTGTATAATGGAGTGGTGCAGAATTCAGTATTACATGTTAAAATCTCAATAAATGTAACAAGAGGTGTAACCCATTACAGATCAAGAGTTCTCTATCATTCCAAAAATGATGATGCCACTACACAATGTAAAATAAAAAGTGATTCCATTGATTGTTCTGAAATTTGTTTTTTATATCTAATTAAATGGTATAAAAATAACTTTCATATTTTGAGTGGCAATAAAACTCAAATTAGCCAAAGAATCAAGAAATTATTGATTTATAAACTGGAGATATAAAGCAGTGTACTTTATTATTGTGGTAATGAAATCATTCTATTGGGAACTGTTATTGAACCCATTTACTGAAGCATTCTTCCATTCTTTGAATCATAAGAGGCAGAATGACGCCAAATTCTTTTTATATCATTCTCTTAAGTTGTTTAGTAGTTATAGGATGAATCTAATATACATAAAAATAAAAAAGTACAGGACATCAAATTACTAACTAATGTCACTATGCAAGGAGTGATGCCCAGTAAAGATTTTTCATGGCCTCAATGGTGAATAAATTTTCCTGTCGAAACCTCACAACATATTCAAGGTGTGCAATGTGAGCATAAGAAAGTACTGTAATATGTTACAACATTGTGCCAAGAGTATAAATAGTGTCACATCTTCTTCCTTAAAAAGGATGCAGATCACACGGGTGATAAGTTGAACCTGGTCAGACCTATTGTTTCCACCTGTTGTAAGCACTCCACCTCATGAGGAGTCAGATATACAGTATCTCTCCAACATATGATACCTTGTGTGTTGCTGAAAATTACCTGCTTTCTACTCAAGATTCATCCAACTCTCACTTGTTGGTGTTATGTGGAGGAGGGGGTGCATTCTTGAAAAAAGGTACCATCTTTAACGTCACTGTAAATGCTTTGGCAGTTAACTGTTATTAACTTAATATTCTCACTGATATCACTCATATTTGACAAAAAAAAAAAAGATACACACATGCTTTCCATACATAATTTGCTACCCAAGTGACTGTTTCTGTCAAAGTCAACATTTTATGAGGAAAATGGCATGTTTCATCAAGAGAATAAAATTATGGAAATGAAAACATTGTTTTTGAATTATGTGAATATTTTGTTTATTTTTATACAGGTCCTGCATGTGACATCAATATAAATGACTGTGCAAGTGCTCCTTGTGAGAATGATGGGCAGTGCCTGGATGAAGTAAATGGCTTTAGTTGTAACTGTGAACCAGGTTACACTGGTAAAAGATGTCAGCACACAGTGGATGATTGTGCTTCAGAGCCATGTCAGAATGGAGCTACCTGTCAGGATACACTAGAAGGCTTTTTGTGCAGATGCCGACCGGGATTTGTTGGTATGTACTACTTGTATGTCTTTGAGTATGTCTCGTCATTATGATGATCAACGTGAATGTCGTTTATGGTTGTAAATGTGTGACTTTAATGGTACTGATAATTTTCTGCAATGTCATGCATGATATTTATTATTTCTTCCCCTGCAGGCCTACAATGTGAGACAGAAATTAATGAATGTCTCAGTGAACCATGCAGTCCCGAAGGTACTGAAAAGTGTGTTGACCTTGACAATAAATTTTTATGTCAGTGTCGTGAAGGATTTACTGGTCATTTCTGTGAGGTAGGCAGGAAATATTTTTAAAAGTTATCTACAGTAACTAAAATATGTGGTAAAGTAGTATTATAGCAATAAGAATATTGCAGTATTTGAGTAATACGATGAAATACTTGTGATGATATAATTTAGGATAATGAATACTCTTATTTCTTATGTTACATAAAAGAAATCATATCTGTGTGTAGTGAGATAGGAAAGAAAGTTCTCTTGTCTATCCCAGGTAAAATCCAGAAACATTAACTTTATACATAACAATAACCATATTAAACATGATACTATGGAGTTTAATATAAAATTAAATAAAATTTCAGGTGAATATTGATGATTGCGCCTCCTCTCCTTGCCTGAATGGAGCAACTTGTAAGGACGAAGTTGGTGGATTCCATTGCTCATGTCTTCCAGGATGGACAGGGGCCCGTTGTGAGTCAGACATTGGAACCTGCCAGGCTCAGCCTTGCCAAAATGATGCTCATTGCATCAACTTATTCCAAGACTTTTTCTGCGTGTAAGTTTATGTTTTTGAAGTAAATTACTTATTTGTTTACTTTTTACTACATATTATCCTCACTTCACATTGCAATCATGTCATCTCCCCAGTGATGACTATAGAAAAAGATTTCAATACATAGATCTAGCATATGTTATTAGGATCTTAAGGTAACAGATATGGTGAGCCAAAGATTGCCTCAAGATAGAAAGAAATGTCAAATAGCATTAAACCAATCAAAAGGTTAATGGATGATACTAATAGTAGTAATAATAATCATCATCCTCGTATATACAAAAACAGGATGGGTGTATGTATGTGTGTATGTCTAACATCTCTTCCTAAACTACTTTATTGATTTCAATAAAATTTAGCGCACATACTTTTTGTGTACGAGAGTCAGTGCTTTGGAAATTAGGACCTTCTAGCTCCCATAGGAGCAGATGTACGGACAAAAAATTGTTTGTCACCACTCTGACACATAGGCTCCTGTGTACAACACACATGTTGTGCAGGTAGTATCAGCACACCTTGCATGGACTACATGTGCAGATGGGTGCAGCTGAGTAGAGAGGGGAGGAGATGGATAGTGTGAGAGGGGAAGCAGAAGATAGACACAGACGTGGGAGGAGCTGATGGACTGAGAGAGGGGAAGAAGGGAACGGACAGTGAGAGAGGGGAAGGACTGTATGGGAAGAGAGCATGTGTAGTAGTATGAGATAGACAGACATTGGGGGTAGAGGAGTCAGACAGAGAGAGGGGTAGGGGGAGATGTACAGCGAGTGGGGAGAAGGAGATGGACAGAGACAGGGGGAGGAGGAGATGGACACAGAGAGGGTAAAAGAGGAGATTGAGAGAGTGAGTTGGGAATAGGAGGTGGACTAAGGAGAGAGATCGAAGGATGAGTTGGCTTGAGAGATGGAGAGAGACAGAAAGAGGGGGTGGAGGAGATGCGTGCAATACATGTGTTGAATGCATACACAAGCAAAGCCATGGTGAAAAGTCTAGTAATATCAGTAACAATAATACTTGTTTGTTGTTTTCAGCAATACCAGTGACTGTCAATAGCAAACCCTCTATTCTCACAACTCTTCTACAATTTTTCATTGTTTCCCTCTTGCCTTCTACCATTTTCTCCCTACTGAGGTGCCTATAATCAAGAGAGTGTAACATTTAGAGAGAGAGAGAGAGAGAGCGCATAGCATTCAGTGTTCACCTTGTGCGTGAAGGAAGAGCATTGGTGAACTAAAATGAAACTAATTTCTTAAATGGTGCTGGGATTTTGCTTCTGCAGAAATTATAATACAGAACTAGATAAATATTTGATTATTTCTGCTTTCATTGCATAATGTTTTGGAACATGAAATCATGTGACTTACTATTTTTTTTATTCAGATGTCCTTCTGGTACTGATGGAAAACACTGTGAAACTGCACCAGAGAGGTGTATAGGTAATCCTTGCATGCACGGTGGTCGCTGCCAAGACTTTGGGTCAGGTCTCAACTGTACCTGTCCTGCCGATTACACAGGGATAGGCTGTCAGTATGAATATGATGCATGTGCAGCTGGAGCTTGCCAAAATGGAGCAACTTGTATTGATCATGGTCCTGGATACACATGCATTTGTCCTGCAGGGTACACTGGTAAGTGTAAGGTTGCTAGTCCTGTGTTGCACATATGTAATGAGCTGTTTTTGTGTTTAGATAAATATCTGTAGCCAACAGGCCAGGCCAAATAAGACAATTTTATCTACTTAGAGAGAGTGATAGTGCTTGCGTTTTCTAGGCAACATTTCATCAGTGCAGTATTTTAGGGTGTTTTATCGTTAGTTCTCACTCACAACATAACATGGCTTAGAAGAAGTTGAATGGATATTTTCAAGAATAGTAAGTCATAGATGGATGAAGAGAAACAGATGAGGCAGTAACATGGGAGGGAGACAACTGAAATATGACAAATGGAGCAAAATAAGCTTTTAGGAAAGCAGAATATACCAGATGTTTGTGGATTTACATATAATTGGAGCAGCAATTTGCCACTATTAAATACAGAGCACAGTATGTACACAAAAGAATATTTGGAAAAAGACTAAAAATATGGTGCAGCTTTCAATGGTTATACCAAATAATTGAGATGAACAGATTGTGTTATTGTGTTAATGGAAATCTAGAAGAAGGAATATACAGATGTAGAAAATTTATGTACTCATACTGAGATGGAAAACACATGTGGTACGAAAAGAATAGAATATGTAATTAACAGAGATTCTGAAAAATCAAGTCATCACATTATATAGCACTCATCACAGAGGAATGTGACTATAAAAAGATCGTGGTAACTGTGAACCATCATTGATTATGTTATGCAGTGAGCTGCTTAGAAGAAAAGACTAAATAACTCAGTTGTGAGAATGATAAAAGGAAAGAAGCGCAAGACGATACAACCAGATGCATCTAGAGAAGTTTAATAAAAAATCACATGTAAGCTATCTGACTCAAGATTCACATTGTAGCTGTTATGTAGCATATGAAAGAAAACAAACAATGAAAAATTCTGGATGGAATGTAACAATATTATGAGAAGGAAAGTTGCCACTTACCATATAACAGAGATGCTGAGTCACAGATAGGCACAACTAAAGACTCTCTCAATTAAAGCTTTCAGCCATTGGCCTCTGTCAACAATAGACACACACACATGCATGCAAGCGCAACTCAAACACGCGACTGCAGTCTCCGGCAACTGAAACCACACTGCTGTATGCTAAAATGAATAGAAAGATACAACATGCATACATAAATTGTTTTCCAAGTTTCAGATCAAAGTTGATAGTACTGCAGTTACAACTATATAGTCAATTGAAGAACAATGGTACACATCAGCATTTACTATGCTAATGATACATTGTTACTGCTGTGCTGTAGTATGTTCCTGTGTGTTTTTCAAATGTTATTCCCAATGAACCTCTGTGTTGTGAAAAATTCTGCATTGCATGTGTTTTACATCCACCTGTTTCACTTTCTCACTGTAGAAGGTATTGTGTATAATTATGATACACGTTCCTTAAGAAAATAATCTTCAGAGATGTATGACAATTCATTAACATATTCTAAAAAACACATATGTTTTCTGTCTCAACATGATGTGTCATATTGAATAGTTGATACTGTTATTATTTATGCAACCAGAACCATTTGCTGCTGATTCCAGTTTTTATAATATTTCTGATATAAGAGTATCCTGCAGCTAGCTGATTCTATAACAGGAAAAACTTAAATTAAATAAAGACAGAAAAAACCTCTAAGAAGTAAAAAATGATAATCATATTGCCCCTTTAAGTTTAATACTGTATAAGTAGTAATATTTTGATCCAAGAGTCGTCATGTTGGGTGACCACTAAGTAAATAAAAAAACAGAACTGTAGCTATTCTTCCTAGGGCAGCATACTTTCATTATTGCTGGTTATATGCCTATTCTGTTTGGTGTCGTCTTATCCAGACCTGTAAGTCCCACATCCACTCCTCAAAATAGCTACTGAAGTTATGATTACTTATTATATAAAATCTGAAAACTAATGTGTCTTTAATTAGCTGAAAAATGTTAATGAATAGAGTTACCTATTTATTTTATATTGTATTTATTCATAATAATGTATGATTTTGTTTCATGCATTAATCTATCTTACGAAGCCTATGTACTGCAGTGGCTTTATGATAGTGTACTAACTCAAACTTCATTAAATTACGAGTCACACAGTGCATAGTATGTAGCACACAGGGTGTGACCAAGTGCAGCAACCCAAATGGGCAGTCGAGTGAAGGCAGGCATTGTTGACTTTTGTGTCTTTGCGAATTTTTTGGAGTAAATTAATTAAAACTCAGACTCAAAGATTTGATACTTACCTACGTTGCCTTGGTAGCTGACTTACATTTAAATTTCACACTTTTGTCATTTTTAGAGGTATTCTGTTTTTATGTTGTTTACTTAGTGGTCCCTGACATGTCAATGCTTGGATCAAAATATTACTACTTACATTAAACTTAAAGGGACAATGCATATTATTTTTTTATTTTTTAGAGTTTTTTGTGTCAGTTTTTTTTAAATTTAAGTTTTATTTCATGCTTTTTAAATTTCATATTTTGCTAGTGGACACACTATGATCGACACTCTATCCCCACACTCACACAAATGCTTTATGGGACACCGCACTGATACAAATGCTATCCGGGACAAAAAACAAAATTGTGACATGAGATATTTTTCACTTACATGATTTATGTCCTTTTTTTAATTCACACATATATTCATTGACTATGTTTTAGTACATTTTAGCTAATTTAGGTAACATAAACAATAAGCAGTGGTGATAATTCAAAATCAGGTCGGAAGAAAGTGGGCTGCCACTGCGCTCTCTTGCAATAGGCTGCCTAAACTATTATGACAAAATTTGATTTAGTACTGAATGGCGTTCTACGGATAGGAGTGTGGAGTGTCAGATCCCTTAATCGGGCAGGTAGGCTAGAAAATTTAAAAAGGGATATGGATAGGTTAAAGTTAGATATAGTGGGAATTAGTGAAGTTCGGTGGCAAGAGGAACAAGACTTTTGGTCAGGCGAATACAGGTTTTGTAAATACAAAATCAAATAGAGGTAATGCAGGAGTAGGTTTAATAATGAATAAAAAATAGGAATACGGGTAAGCTACTACAAACAGCATAGTGAATGCATTATTGTGGCTAAGATAGACACGATGCCCGTGCCTACTACAGTAGTACAAGTTTATATGACATCTAGCTCTGCAGAGGATGAAGAAATTGATGAAATGTATGATGAGATAAAAGAAATTATTCAGGTAGTGAAGGGAGACGAAAATTTAATAGTCATGGGTGACTGGAATTCGAGAGTAGGAAAAGGGAGAGAAGGAAACGTAATGGGTGAATATGGATTGGGGGAGAGAAATGAAAGAGGAAGCTGTCTGGTAGAATTTTGCACAGAGCACAACTTAATTATAGCTAACACTTGGTTCAAGAGTCATAAAAGAAGGTTGTATACATGGAAGAATCCTGGAGATACTAGAAGGTAACAGATAGATTACATAATGGTAAGACAGAGATTTAGGAACCAGGTTTTAAATTGTAAGACATTTCCAGGGGCAGATGTGGACTCTGACCGCAATCTATTTGTTATGAACTGTAGATTAAAACTGCAAAAAGGTGGGAATTTAAGGCGATGGGACCTGGATAAACTGACTAAACCAGAGGTTGTACAGAGTTTCAGGGAGAGCATAAGGGAACAATTGACAGGAATGGGGGAAAGAAATACAGTGGAAGAAGAATGGGTAGCTCTGAGGGATGAAGTAGTGAAGGCAGCAGAGGATCAAATAGGTAAAAAGACGAGGACTAGCAGAAATCCTTGGGTAACAGAAGAAATATTGAATTTAGTTGATGAAAGGAGAAAATATAAAAATGCAGTAAACGAAGCAGGCAAAAAGGAATACAAACGTCTCAAAAATGAGATTGACAGGAAGTGCAAAATGGCTAAGCAGGGATGGCTAGAGGACAAATGTAAGGATGTAGAGCCTTACCTCACTAGGAGTAAGATAGATACTGCCTACAGGAAAATTAAAGAGACCTTTGGAGAAAAGAGAGCCCCTTGTATGAATATCAAGAGCTCAGATGGAAACCCAGTTCTAAGCAAAGAAGGGAAAGCAGAAAGGTGGAAGGAGTATATAGAGCAAGGGCAATGTACTTGAGGACAATATTATGAAAATGGAAGAGGATGTAGATGAAGATGAAATGGGAGATACGATACTGCGTGAAGAGTTTGACAGAGCACTGAAAGACCTGAGTCAAAACAAGGTCGCAGGAGTAGACAACATTCCATTGGAACTACTGACATCCTTGAGAGAGCCAGTCCTGGAAAAACTCTACCGTCTGGTGAGCAAGATGTGTGACACAGGCGAAATACCCTCTGACGTCAAGAAGAATATAATAATTCCAATCCCAAAGAAAGCAGGTGTTGACAGATGTGAAAATGACATAACTATCAGTTTAATAAGTCACAGCTGCAAAATACTAACACGAATTCGTTACAGACGAATGGAAAAACTGGTAGAAGCCGACCTCGGGGAAGATCAGTTTGGATTCCATACAAATGTTGGAACACGTGAGGCAATACTTACCTTACGACTTATCTTAGAAGAAAGATTAAGGAAAGGCAAACCTACGTTCCTAGCATTTGTAGACTTAGAGAAAGCTTTTGACAATGTTGACTGGAATACTCTCTTTCAAATTCTAAAGGTGGCAGGGGTAAAACACAGGGAGCGAAAGGCTATTTACAATTTGTACAGAAACCAGATGGCAGTTATAAGAGTCGAGGAGCACGAAAGGGAAGCAGTGGTGGTTGGGAAGGGAGTGAGACAGGGTTGAAGCCTATCCCTGATGTTATTCAATCTGTATATTGAGCAAGCAGTAAAGGAAACAAAAGAAAAATTCGGAGTAGGTATTAAAATCCATGGAGAAGAAATAAAAACTTTGAGGTTCGCCGATGACATTGTAGTTCCGTCAGAGACAGCAAAGGACTTGGAAGAGCAGTTGAACAGAATGGGCAGTGTCTTGAAAGGAGGATATAAGATGAACATCAACAAAAGCAAAACGAGGATAATGGACTGTAGTCGAAATAAGTCTGGTGATGCTGAGGGAATTAGATTAGGAAATGAGACGCTTGATGTAGTAAAGGAGTTTTGTTATTTGGGGAGCAAAATAACTGATGATGGTTGGAGTAGAGAGGATATAAAATGTAGACTGGCAATGGCAAGAAAAGCGTTTCTGAAGAAGAGAAATTTGTTAACACCGAGTATAGATTTAAGTGTCATTATTTTCCTTCTACTGAATCTCCCACACCCCGAGGCTGATAAACATAATGCAAAAACAGTATAAGCCACTGTTTTATAAATTAACATTGCAAATAAGATAACATTAATCATCATCATCATCATCATTTAAGACTGATTATGCCTTTCAGCGTTCAGTCTGCAGCATAGTCCCCCTTATAAAATTCCTCCAGGATGTCCTATTCAGTGCTAACATTTGTGCCTCTTCTGATGTTAAGCCTATTACTTCAAAATCATTCTTAACCAAATCCAGGTACCTTCTCCTTGGTATACCTCGACTTCTCCTACCCTCTACTGCTGAACCCATGAGTCTCTTGGGTAACCTTGCATCTCCCATGCGTGTAACATGACCCCAATCATCCTAGCTACTTTCATATCCGTAACCTCAACCTTGTTGATAAGGTAACCTGAATCCACCCAGCTTTCGCTCCCATACAACAAAGTTGGTCGAAAGATTGAACGGTGCACAGATAACTTAGTCTTCGTACTGACTTCCTTCTTGTAAAAGAGAGTAGATCGTAGCTGAGCACTCACTGCATTAGCTTTGCTACACCTCGCTTCCAGTTCTTTCACTATGTTGCCATCCTGTGAGAATATGCATCCTAAGTACTTGAATCCGTCCATCTGTTGTAACTTTGTTCCTCCTATTTGGCACTCAGTCCATTTATATCTCTTTCCCACTGACATTAGTTTCGTTTTGGAGATGCTAACCTTCATACCATAGTCCTTACATTTCTGATGTAGCTCTGAAATATTACTTTGCAAACTTTCAATCGAATATGCCATCACTACTAAGTCATCCGCATATGCGAGACTGCTTATTTTGTGCTCACATATTTTAATCCCACCCAGCCAGTCTATTGTTTTCAACATATGATCCATAAATAATATGAACAACAGTGGAGACAGGTTGCAGCCTTGTCTTACCCCTGAAACTACTCTGAACCATGAACTCAATTTACCGTCAACTCTAACTGCTGCCTGACTATCCATGTAAAGACCTTTAATTGCTTGCAAAAGTTTGCCTCCTATTCCATAATCTCATAGAACAGACAATAACTTCCTCCTAGGAACCCAGTCATATGCCTTTTCTAGATCTATAAAACATAGATACAATTCCCTGTCCCACTCATAACACTTCTCCATTATTTGACGTAAGCTAAAGATCTGGTCCTGACAACCTCTAAGAGGCCTAACCCACACTGATTTTCATCCAATTGGTCCTCAACTAATACTCACACTTTCCTGTCAACAATACCTGAGAAGATTTTACCCACCACGCTGATTAAAGAAATACCTCTGTACTTGTTACAATCTTTTCTGTTTCCATGTTTAAAGATTGGTGTGATTACTGCTTTTGTCCAGTCTGATGGAACCTATCCTGACTCCCAGGCCATTTCAATTATCCTGTGTAGCCATTTAAGACCTGCCATTCCACTGTAGTTGATGAATTCTGACTTAATTTCATCCACCCCAGCTGCTTTATTGCACTGCAATCTATTGACCATTTTCTCCACTTCCTCAAATGTGATTCTATTTCCATCATCATTCCTATCCCATTCTACCTCGAAATCTGAAACAGTACTGATCGTATTTTCACCTACATTGAGCAACTCTTCAAAATATTCCCTCCATCTGCCCAAGGCATCAACAGGATTCACCAGCAGTTTTCCTGACCTGTCCAAAATACTTGTCATTTCCTTCTTATCTCCCTTTCGAAGACTGCTAATTACACTCCAGAATGGTTTCCAGCAGCTTGACCTAAAGTCTCCAACCTGTTTCCAAAGTCTTCCCAAGATTTCTTCTTGGATGCTGTAAATATATGTTTGGCTTTGTTTCTTTCTTCAACATAACTTTCTCTGTCTACCTGAGTTCTAGTATGTAACCATTGTTGATATGCCTTCTTTTACCTTTTACAGGCTGCCTTGACTGTGTCATTTCACCAAGCTGTTTGCTTCATCCTACCTTTACACACTACTGTTCCAATACATTATTTGGCCACTTCTAGTACTGTGTCCCTGTATCTTGTCCATTCCTTTTTCATTAATGCAACAGATTATAATTTGGAAAGAACAGTCATTTCTTATACTTGCTTATTGTCATCTACACTAAATCCTAGTATGATAAATTCCCTTATCTTTTTGCAGGAAAGAATTGTGAAGAAGATATTATTGACTGTAAAGAAAATTCCTGTCCTCCTTCTGCAACATGTATAGATTTGACAGGAAAGTTTTACTGCCAATGTCCATTCAATTTAACAGGAGAGGACTGTAGAAAAAGTAAGTAATATTTCTTAATGTTTGTATTAATCTCTTCAGGATTTCACTGCTGCAAAAATATTTAGTTTGAGTAGGAATATTTTCAATTGTATTTCTTTAGATGTAAAGTTAAGTGGAACGAAGATGACTGTGATTCAAACATAACTGATTTTGTTTATCTGCTTTAATATAATGCATCTAGGGATTTATCAGTTGAGAAAATATTAAAACCTCCATTAAATAATAGAATTTAAAACCAATGTGTAACTTATTTTAATTTTTTGCAGCTATCCAAGTGGATTATGATTTATACTTCAGTGATCCATCTCGCAGCAGCGCTTCCTTGGTTGTACCATTCTACCTGGGTGCTAAAACGAGCATGACAGTAGCAATGTGGGTACAGTTCACACAAAAGGATGAGGCTGGAACATTTTTCACTATGTATAGTGTTAGGTAAGTTCAAAAGTAGCTTTCTCTGTGCAGTTATTTTTCATTACTGGTTAGAAATTAATAAAATAATCCTCCCTGGTAGACTGCAGAATAGAAAATGAAAGGTCATGTAAAATTACAGCAGGTGCTTTTGATGTGTCCTTCTTGCAAATGGATGATAAATTTTGGTGTCAGACCCTATCCTATATCTGATGAATTTTCGTGATATTCTGCGTAGGACAAACAATATTGCCCTTAATTAAGTGAACCAACTGTCAATCAATTTACGTAACATGTTGCAACTCCAAACACAATAAAAGACATGGTTATAAGAAACCCACTGTTTATTAGTTCATGACGTGGCAGCATACACATCAATACATGATACAGTTTAGTGTCATGTACGAGACACAGGTACAGACTGCTGGCTGGAGCCAGAGCTGGTGCATGGCAGTATAAATGGCACTTGCCCACCACAGGCCACTAGCAATCAGCTGCAGACAATTGGGGCACCGGACCTTCACTGGCAGCCTCTGGTTGGGGCCTGAAATAACCGAATGATGCACTACTCAGACTGTGTGATGCACACCGCAGTAGTGATGGCAAAAGCATAGTAGTGGAAATGTTAGTACATTCTCCCCTTTTCCTTGGGGGGGAAGAGCGACCAGATGCCTGTTCCTGCACAACATGCTGACAGGTGACACATCCATAATGACTGATGCAGTTGTCATTGGCATGAATAGTTCCAGACCCATGTGGACAAGTGAGAAGAGGTGGAAATGGAGGGACCATGAACCTGCTCCTTCCTCCCCTTCCAGGAAAGCAAGAGGACAACCCCAGCACACCTTAGGCAGAGGTTAATTCAGTATTGGTCTTGAGTCTTAGTGCAATGAGATGAGGAACCCAGTTCCAGAGGAAAGACAGGCAGCACCAGCAGGAGGACGGCAGGCACTGGCACCTGCATCATGGTGGAGGTGCCTGTGTTAGTGGAGGAGGCACCTGCATCAAGGCAGGAGGCACCTGCATCAAGGTAGGAGACACCCAGAACACTGTGCGAGGTATCACTGCACGAGCCCCTTATGGGTGCACTGAGGATGCCTGGTGTCTGCTCCTATGAGAGAAAGGCACCACAGGTACGTCGAGGGACTGAACTGCGCCATCCACGTCGGGGCTGTCCACCAGCAGGAGGGTTGGCGGGCACATCTTGAGTAGTAGTGTGCTGCCCACAGCGAGTGTTAATGGGACCATTGCTTTTCACAATATATATAAATGACCTAGTAGATAGTGTCGGAAGTTCCATGCGGCTTTTTGCGGATGATGCTGTAGTATACAGAGAAGTTGCAGCATTAGAAAATTGTAGCGAAATGCAGGAAGATCTGCAGCGGATAGGCACTTGGTGCAGGGAGTGGCAACTGACCTTTAACATAGACAAATATAATGTATTGCGAATACATAGAAAGAAGGATCCTTTATTGTATGATTATATGATAGCGCAACAAACACTGGTAGCAGTTACTTCTGTTAAATATCTGGGAGTATGCGTGCGGAATGATTTGAAATGGAATGATCATATAAAATTAATTGTTGGTAAGGCGGGTACCAGGTTGAGATTCATTGGGAGAATCCTTAGAAAATGTAGTCCATCAACAAAGGAGGTGGCTTACAAAACACTCGTTCGACCTATACTTTAGTATTGCTCATCAGTGTGAGATCCGTACCAGATCGGGTTGACGGTGGAGATAGAGGAGATCCAAAGAAGAGCGGCGCGTTTCGTCACAGGGTTATTTGGTAACCGTGATAGCGTTACGGAGATGTTTAGCAAACTCAAGTGGCAGACTCTGCAAGAGAGGCGCTCTGCATCGCGGTGTAGCTTGCTCACCAGGTTTCGAGAGGGTGCGTTTCTGGATGAGGTATCGAATATACTGCTTCCCCCTACTTATACCTCCCGTGGAGATCATGAATGTAAAATTAGAGAGATTGGAGCGCGCACGGAGGCTTTCAGACAGTCGTTCTTCCCGCGAACCATACGCGACTGGAACAGAAAAGGGAGGTAATGACAGTGGCACGTAAAGTGCCCGCTGCCACACACTGTTGGGTGGCTTGTGGAGTATGAATGTAGATGTAGATGTAGATGTAGAACTGCTGATGTATGCCATTGAGTGAGCAAAAATCTTTAAAGCAGGGATCCGAATATAGGGGACCTTTGTCTGACACCACTGTACAAGATAAGTCATTGACAGGAAAAATGTTTTGATAATTCCGTGGTCGTGACATCTTCTGCAGTAGAAAGGCAGTGAACAACATAAGGAAATGTTGAAAACAGCCAGCAATCACAAATGCCTAGAAAAGTCCAGCAAATTCTATATGGAATCTGTCTCAAGGTAGCAAATGTGCTGGCCAGAGGGGAAGAACAGTGTTGTTTGTCGAGTTGAACACTTGTGGCAGAGCGTGATCAAGCGTTCCACCTCCTGATCAATGTGTTTAGCACTGGGTCTGTAGCTACTGGGTATGTAATTCTGGAGTTTGCAATGGGTTAAGCATCAGTAGCCTGACATGCTTCCGTGGCAATGATTCATCCTGAGCAAAAAGTATTGGGCCCTGTCGGCAGTCGAGACAGTGTTGCCATATTAGTGTGCCACCACGTAGGGCAGAAAGACAAAGAGTATGTTACAATAACAGAAAATTCAAAAGCATCAAACTCAAACAGATACTCAGTATGAGGATGATTAAAAACGAAATAAGTGCTTTTGATGGCTGCTTGTGGCACTGGGAAGTTCTATGCAAATGGCAGAGACCTGTGTGCATGTGCCATGAAAAGAACAACAATTACACATGATATCAAATGAAAGTGAAACCAGTCCCAAAAAGAGGGCTAATCGACACAACAGCTGCTTTAAAAGCACACTGGACTTCAAAATATTTTTGAGGTCTCATTCATATGGGTATTTATAAGATATTTTTTACATGACTTTTCAACAATTCCTTACTGTGGTACTTACCCAAAAGTTCATCATTTTCGTGTCTTACACTGCATGCCCAGAATAACAGATTGTATCTGTATGATATATTTGATTTTTAAATTAAGGGAACCTCAAAATGCCGTTCTTTTACTCTTTGATAAGTAATTCCCAAAAACATTTTGCTGGCTTTGACGAAGTTGCATGTTTATACAGAGAACAATCTGCAAATTAAAAAAACATTTATACATATCATTTCTGAAAATAAGTCATACCTCACACTAATTTATTGAAGTAAGAATGTGCTGAATGAACGAATTGATGATTACTATTGTATTTCACTAAACATGTCTTATCTATTACACTGGATAAAATGTGCATAATCATTATCATTATCATAATTTCAAAGCAATGTGTATAATGAGTGATCTTTGCTATATAAGTAACACTAAATATTTGAAAAATGTTACTCCATAAGTGGTCAAAAAACATAGAAAGTTGGTGAACAGAAACACACTTGGAATTGTTTTCTTTTTCCACTTATGTTATGTAATTGTAGTCCATTAGAATGTATTCATTGGGATAAACCTGGTATTCTGTGTCTGAAAGACAGATTGTTCCAGTAACAGGTGTACAAGTTCCTGTGCTAAAAAGAATCAAAGTTTCAGTGAGTGAATCAGTATAAATCTGCCCATGAAAATGCAACAGAATTAACAATAAATTTGTTCTGTGATTTATGTAACTTATTTAATGATAATTTACAGCTCTCCTCATGTTGTTACTGGCAAACGAGTTATGCTGCAAGCCCACAGCAATGGGGTTCAAGTGTCATTATTTGAGGACCTTCAGGATGCATACCTTGGATTCCGAGAATATGCCACAATTAATGATGGTCAATGGCATCATGTAGCGATTGTCTGGGATGGAGAGAAAGGTGGAGAGCTGACACTCATTACAGAAGGACTGATTGCAAGCAAAGTAGAAGGCTATGGCGGTGGTCGGAAATTACCTCAACAGTAAGTTCACAAATTGATTGGCAATTCAGTGCATTCTTAAGTGCAGTCAGATGCATCAGATTTTTACAAGGAAAAATGTGTTTTAGTGCCTGGGTGACATTGGGAAAACCGAGTGCCAGCAACCCAAGGGGATACATTGAATCAGGCTTCCAGGGTCATTTGACAAAGGTGCAGGTGTGGAACAGGGCTCTTGATGTCACAAATGAAATTCAGAAACAAGTAAGTTACTTTTTTAAGTGTACCGCTTGTAGTCATTTTTTGTAGATGTGGATGTGGCCAAATGCAGTGTAGAAATAATTGAGTAAATATTTGATCTGGATTAACTTCTGTGCACTGTTGCTTAGATATTCATTAAGGAACAATTTCATGCACTAGTAGACATGAACACTATGTGGAAGTTGCTGTGACATTATATCTGAGTTAAATTTTTCTTTCCCCTGTCTTGTACATCCCATAGGTGCGCGACTGTCGAACTGAACCTGTCTTGTACCGTGGGCTAGCATTGACATGGGCTGGATATGACATTACTGTGGGAGGTGTAGAACGTGTTGTACCTTCACATTGCGGACAAAGACTATGTGCTCCAGGATATTCAGGAGCTCATTGCGAGCAGCTGCAGGTGGACAAGGTATGGAGCAGTTTCTTGTAGTTTTACCATAGTGATTTTAATAGTACTGTCAGTAACAATCTTATTTTTTGCTTCATTATTTTGCATTCAATACAAAAGGCAGACAGGTGCATAAACTGTGTTTGCCTATTGCAGATAAACTATGTGGAACATAGTGGCAGCTTTCTCATGCCTTTTGTATAAGTGTTTCTAATAATACAGATACTTAGTATTCAGATGATTCTCTAGTTTTTCTGTACTTTTGTTTATAATCTTTGTTTACTATTTTTCTGATTAATTATGTAGATTTTCTCTTAATAAAGGTGCCACCCCGAGTGGAACATTGCCCTGGAGATTTGTGGGTGCTTGCCAAAAATGGGTCTGCCATTGTGACATGGGATGAACCGCACTTCAGTGATAATGTGGGTGTGGTTCGTGTTGAAGAAAAGAATGGGCATCGTCCAGGGCAAACTCTCCTGTGGGGCACCTACACTATCGCCTATGTTGCTTACGACCAAGCTGGAAATACTGCAACTTGTTCCTTTAAAGTGTATTTGTTGGGTAAGTTACACTGAAGGAAAAATACTGAAGTTTCTGAGTAACGACTGATTGGGCAATTAATTTAATATGCATTTATGGATTTAAATCCTGAGTAATATGTATTTGATGCAAAGAAACTTAGTTCAACTTTCAAAAGTTCACATACAAATCTCGCACTTGCCATTTTAAATCTAAAAAACAATTCTCATTGCCATCACTGAATACAGTAAATGAAATTAGGTGTAGGTTTTATATATGTTCACAAAGCAATTGTTATGGCAGAATACAGACTTGTAGGCAGCTGTACATGTGTGATTGTCCTACAACATTGATATAGTTTCTTCCACTGAAATAATATACGGCTATAATTTGTCAATAACACCTAAAGAAAATTCAAACTAGAAACAATATCATCTGAGTTCAAGAAGTATCAGTTGGGGAACATCAGCCATAGAATTAAAGAATTCCAGCTGCATAATCATTGATAGAGAGTTGTGTAACATGTTCTGATTGAACACACTCACACTATGTTTGTAGATTAATTTCTTTTTGTTGAACAGCACATTATAAAATTTTGCAGGTTTATGGCACTGTGCAGTAATTCCTTATGCCACTAAATGACATCATTTCTGATTCAGTTTTACTGTATACTAATCATCTAAACAGAAGGAAGAATGAGATACCAAAAATATTTTTCTTAAGAAGAAACTTCTTAAGTTTCCATACAGGCAGTGAATATACTGAAGTAATTGTTTGCTGTAGCTCTATTGCACAGGTTTTTTTTCATAGAGGCAGCATCTGCCAACAAATTTGGCATGTTTATAAGACTACATGCACTTCTATGAAGTGTATGGCAGAGGGTACTTTCCTTTATAACAGTTATTAGGGCTTCTTGCTGTTCCATTCATGTATGGAGTGCGGGAAGAATGATTGCTTAGCCTCCAAGTCCACTGTACTTTGTTTAGTCTTGTCCTCTTGATTCCTGTGGGAGAGATATGGAGCAGGTTGTAGAATGTGCCTAGATTCATCACTTAAAAGTTGGTAATTGGTTTTGTTACTGGAGTAAGGCACCATTAGACAGATCATCGACAAATTGCACTTCCTCTTGTATCAGACAGCATAGTTTGAACAGAAAGTCATTTATGACACCCATATACACTCTCTTATGACCCTCTGCATTCTTAAATTTATGTGTATTTTCACCAAAAATGTTTGTGCCTCTTCTCATTTTGTTGTTGATATCTTCAGTTGGATGACTGGTTTAATACAGCTCTCAATGCTGGTCTCTCTTGTGCAAGCCTCTTTCTTGCTTCCTAAGTACTGCAATCTACATCCTTCTCACTATGCTTACTGTATGCAAGCCTTGGTCTCCGTGTATAATTTTTATCACCTGCACTTCCGTTACCAAATTGACAATTCCTGGATGTCTCACGATGTGCCGTATCACCCAGTCCCTTCATTTAGTTAATATGTGCTGGAAATTTCTCTTTTTCCCAAATCAGTTCAGTACTGCCTCATTAATTAGGTGATCTACGCATCTAATCTTGACCATTGTTCTATAGTGCCGCATTCCAAAATCTGTAAGTCTCTTATTGACTGAACTGCTTATTGTCCATGGTTCATTTCCACACAAGGCTACCTACACTACAGACAACTACCTTCAGAAAATATTTCCTAATACTTAAAATGATATTAGATGTTCACCTATTACTCTTGTTCAGAAATATTGTTCATAATATTGTCGGTCGGCATTTTATATCCTCTGTATTTCATCCATGATCAGTTATTTTGTTGCCCAAATAGCAAAACTCATCTACTACTTTTAATATCTCATTCCCTCAGTGTTGTCCGACTTAATTTGGCTACAGTTTATTACCTTTGTTTACAATCTTTCACAGAATTACAATGTCCTCAGAAAACCTTAAAAGTTTTTCATTCTTTTCCCTGAACTTGTAAATCCCTTTCCAAATTTCAATTTGGTTTCCTTCACATATCATTCAACACAGGACTGGCTCCAAGATAGACCCCAGGGGTGGGAGAATTTGTCAATGATCTGGAGCTGCTGCGCATTACTGCTTAATTAAACTATAATGGTGCTTTTTATTACCAATAACGAAATTTAGGGCTGGAAAACTAAAAAAAAAGCACATCATTTTTAGTAACAAAATTGTAAGTTGAGAAACAAGCAATCATATTTTTTTGATTTTGCATTTAACATTAACTTTTAACATTATGGAAATAACTTATTAACAGTTAAATGGCACATAGTTTCTCATATTGACTTCAGCAGTTTGTTCCACAGTATTTTCTAGTTTAGCATGCTTTTTCTGATAGATCATGCAATCACAAAGTTATGTGGGCCACTCAGTGTACCTTGTCGTTATGAACTGTAACAATAAAAACTTTGTCAAACAGTAAAAAGACAGAGTAGAGTCATGATTTCATTTTCACTGTGATTATTTAATGATCTTCCACTTTAAAAAATATGCTGAATCCTGTCAAACTTGTTGACATTTAAATCTGATGATGAATAAAATTCAGAGCAATAACATGCCATTATTTGTAAATAAAATCCAGAGCAACTGAGCATCCCAGCAGGATGTTTGGGTGCACATAGTGCTTGCTTTCTCTACCAGGAAGGCAATGCAGCCTAGGTTTGAGCCCAACTCGTGGTGTGATGAACAGGGCTGGGGAGCAGGTCAGCTTGAATGTGGCTTGTAGGCAGTTTCCCATATCCATCTAGTTAAACAATGGGCTTGTTCCGCACTTTGAACTCAGTTACATAATACACAAAAACTAAAATTCTGTCACAAATTAACGAGAAATTACACTGATCACAGAGAGAAAGAGTGCACAACTTTCTTTCTTAGTAGAGGGGAGGGGAGGATAGTGGCATGAGGAAATGCAACTGGCTAACAAGTGTATCAACAATGCCCCAGGTGTATAACAAATAACAAGCTGACCCTGTAAAAGAAATGAGGAAATGCCAGAGCAAAGACAGACAGAGACTCCAAGGAAGAGGAAAGGCTCTCAAAAGTCAAAATTACTGTTCTGCCAAGTAGACTATGACTTTCACACAAAAATTATAAAAAAATTGTGCATGCAAAACAATACAGTTAAACTTTTCTGATACCACTGCCCACAATGTGACATCACAGACAGTGAACAATGACAATGTGACTGCTATATGTTGCATTGCTAAATGATTGTATTCTACATACTTTGACCATAGAAGCCCAGAAGTAAAACCCTACTTGGATATTCCAGTGCCTGAAATAAACCGCATTCTTTTGTGTGACAATATCTTCATGAAATTCCAGACCACATTACATTGTCCCATAGTCGTCCTGTAGGGAGGACGGGGGAGAGCAAGAGGAGGCACATACAGGATTCGCACATATTTCTAGAAATGATTCAGTGGAATCACAGATTTAGCATTGCTGAATGCAAAGGAAAACACTGTGGCTTTGGTAAACTCTACATTGTTTGGTTGTGATGTTCTTCAAGGGAAATTATAGCAGTGTCTTGTCATCACACTGGTTTTGGTGTTGTTTTGCAGTTTTTGGGGATATGAACACTTACAGGCCATTGCCAAAATAGAGCACCTGATATTTTCTCTGTTGTTCTCTTGTTCAGCCCATAAGAAGCTACAGATAGGGATGGTTCCAACACCCAGCACATTATAAACATTTCTACGGGGTACCTGCCCGGCAGCCGCCCTTTACCTATTGTACGTCTTAATCTCAACAGTCAGTTTGCATTTGATCTGGCAAGGTGAGCTGACACTTCATTCAGTTTAACATGGTGGAGTGATTGTAGTAGAGTATGGAGAATAAGACCATATTATCGGTGTCTTCACCCGTACTTCATCTTGGGATCCAGTTACAAAAGATATACCAATTTCTACATGGAAGAGAGGATGAAAAGGTTAAAAATCAAGATATAACAGATGTTTGGAACTTATTAAACTATATTCTTCTTAAACAATACAACCCAATCTGACATTAACCCAGAGAGTTGTAAGTACTGCAGTACAACTGACATGGCTACAAAATAATGTGCAAAACTAGGGATATGTGGTTTATTTTGGCTTTAACAAGTTGGGTTCTACCAACCAATATGATAATTGTTTTAAAAGGTTTTCACATATATATTCATATTAATAATAAAAAAAAGGACTTGAGAAGTATGAATGTAATTTGCTTACTTTCAAGATATAATAATAGTCTTCAAAAAAATATTGAATTGATAACTATCAAGCATTTAAGATACTATAAGCTTTGTGTTCTTCCAAATTTATTAATTGGGGCATGGTGCATTCTTAAACTCAGTAAATCAAAAGTGGCACTTTTGGAATCTTGCCTTCTCATGGATAAATTTCTGTGGATACCCATGCTTTCTCCCTAGCTACCAATTGTTAGCAACATATTTTGCAGGGAGCCATTGCAATCATTTTTATTGTAATTGAAAGTTGTTGCCATAATCATTTAGCTCTTTCTCTGAGTCACTTTATCAAGTAATAATGAATCTGCATTTTATTCTCATGCTTGAGAAAATTTTGTGTCATGAGAATGACAAAAAAGCATTGCTGAATATCCCAAAGTCCATTTCTTGCCGACAGAGGCTGATGATCAAGTGGAGCTGAAAACTGGCAACACATTTCCTAGCAGTGAGACTCAAGTGCCACGTAATTTGTTTTAGCCTAGGCCCATTTAGAGAAACACTTTTTTCATGTCAGTCACACTCTTTCATTCATCATCTCAGTTTCAATAACTTGTCAGCTCAAGTTATGCTCAAATAAAGCGAGCAGTTTGATGATAATGGGTGTAAGCTATTATTCTAGCTCCTCCCCCAACTATGGCTTCCTTTTCATGTCTTTCAGTTCTTATAACTCCAGTCTAGTTTCTGTTCAATTTGCAAATAAGCTTTAACTCACTATATTTTTTCATCCCTGCTAGTTTGAGAATTTCAAAGTGTTGTCCAGTCAACATTGTCATATACTTTCTCTAAATTTACAAATGCTATAAACATAGGTTCGTCTTCCTTCAGCCTACCTTCTGGGATAAGTCATAGGGTCACTGTTGCCTCAAGTGTTCATACACTTCTCCGGAACCTGAACTGGTCTCTCCTGAGGTCTGGTCATACAAGTATTTCCACTCTTCTGCAAATAATTTGTGTCACTATTTTACAACAATGACTGATTTAACTGACAGTTCAGTTGTATTCACACCTGCTGTCTTTAGAATTAAAATTAATACATTCTTCTTGAAGCCTAATGGTATTTCATCTGTATTGTATATCTTGCACAATTTTGTCATTGCTTGCTCTCCCATCTACTCCAGGACACTTGTTTCCACACATGTCTTTAAACAGTGCTCTGTCAAATTCCTCTTACGGCATAGTACCTTTAATCTCATCTCCACTTATTGCCTTCTCTTTCTATAATTTTACCGTCAAGTTTGTTTCCCTTATGTAGTTCATCTATATATTTCTTCCATCCTTCAGCTTTCTCTTCTTTGCTTAGTACTGGCTGAACTCTTGATATTCATACAGCTGCTTCTCTTTTCTGCAAAGATATCTTTAATTTTCCTGTAAGTGGAAGCTAGCTTTCCACTAGTTATGTATGCTTCTACAGCCTTACATTGGTCCTCTAGCAATTTTGCATTTTCTGTCCATCTTGTATTCTCTCTCACCTGTTTCATTTTTGTATTTTCTCCACTTGTCAGTTAAATTCAGTATCTTCTGCATTACCCAGGGTTTTCTATTTGGCCTTGTCTTTTTTACCTATGTGATCCTCTTCTGCCTGCCCAATTTCATCTCTGAAAGCTATCCATTCATCTTCTGTAATATTCCTTCCCCCATTTCTGTCAGCTGTTGCCTAGTGCTCCCTCTGAAACTCTCAGTGATCTCTATTTCCTTTGGTTTATCCCCAACTCCCATTTCCTTAATTTTCTGTCATTCTGCAGTATTTTCAGTTTTGGTCTGCAGTTCATAACTGACAAATTATGGTCTGAATCCACATCTGCTCTTGGAAATATCTCACAGTTTAAAATCTGGTTTCAAAATCTCTGTCTTACCGTTATATAACCAGTCTTAAACCTTCCAGTGTCCCCAGGTCTCTTCCATGTATACAGCTTTCTTACATGGTTCTTAAATCATGTGTTGGCAGTGGTTAAATTATGCTCTGTGCAAAATTCTACCAGGTGGCTTCCCCTTTCATTTCTGACCCACAGTAATGGCACCATGCTTTCAATTGTTCACAATACCAGCACAGCAAGACCATGTTCGCTAGTGTCGCAAGGACAGAACAGTTAGTAATCCAGACGTTTGCCACTGCAACTACTGAAAAGGATGCTGTCCCTCTTCAGGAACACCGGATTAGTCAGAACCCTGAACAGAAACCCCTCCATTGAGGCTGTACATATGGTACGATCTCTATATGGTTAAGGCACATAAGCCCCCCACTTCAGCAAGATTCGTGGTTCATGGGCGGATTCTGATTTTTGTGTATGCTAAATTTATTATTGCAATTTCAGTGTGTGAGATAAAATGGTTTGTGCAATATTTCATTTTAAAGCAGCATGGGCTCTTTGGAGGTATTTATTGATAAACATACCATTAGGCACTTCTTGTAAACAATATTATTTTCTTTTTACAGTACTTTGTTAATTTCATTTACAAAAGCCTTTGTTTTTAACATATCACAAAGCATTTGAGCTACATAAAACAACTCAATTGGCACAAAATCTTCTGGCTTAGAAACTGCATACATATTGATGGATTCCAAATATGACAAATCCATACTGTTGTAAAACCAGTTTCATCCTGAGTGGGAAAGTCTATTTTTAGTTCTGATCTTTTAGTCTCATTTGTGAACTGTAGATTGTGGTGAATAAGGGGGGAAGTGAAATGCTTATTTCTTTCACAATTTTGAATTAACTATGAAGATAGTTTCAGACTGTGTAGTTATATTTCATTTCTATCTATGAAATTTTGCACATACATATCAAAAATGAATGACCAAAAAATCTCATTGTGTTAATTCTCAGCACATTGTTCTTTCTTCTTTGCAGCTGATTTCTGCCCTGAACTTCCTGACCCTGTTGGTGGCACACAATTGTGCAAAGACTGGGGAACTGGAGGACAGTTCAAAGTTTGTGAGATTTCGTGCAACAATGGTCTACAGTTTTCACAGGAAATACCAAAGTTCTATACATGTGGCGCTGAAGGTTTTTGGAGACCAACTATTAATCCAGCACTGCCGATGGTCTACCCAGCTTGCTCAAGTATGTATCACAATCAAAATGCAATACTTATTTTTACACGCTATTGCTTGAACCCAGAGCCAATTTAAGGTACAAGTGAAACAAGTCACCACTCGGGGTACCAAGATGGGAGGGGCACCAGAGGCATCACAACTGTAGCATTTCTATACCGGACATATTATAGTTAGTAGTGTCTGCTTGGGGTGAGAAGCTTAGAGGGGCACCTAAATGCAAGATTTGTGTACAGTGCGTATCACAGTAGCAAAAAGTAAGACGAGTAAAGTGTATGAGAGAAGATGGGGGAGAGGGGGAAATGGTAAGTCGCTTGTGTGGAAAAATGTTCTTAGACTGGCCCTGCTTGAACATTGTTGACCAATTGTTAGAGATGCACAGAATAAGATATACAAATCTGGTGTCCAGCTGTAACAAAAAGTTGTGAGTTCTAAAAAATATTATTAGTAATTGACAACAATGATAAATAATTTCAAGGACATTTATGATTTTACAATGATGTCATTTAGAGGAACCATTTTAATCTCAGAAAATAAATGTGGATTCATTTTTTATATATAATTGAATCAATGAAGTAGGCAATGGAAATAGTATCAAGCTTGAGACAAAGTGGGAGTAAAACAGAAACATTGATGTGTCAGAGAAACAAAAAAGTCAAAAACCTGATGTTATTTTAGTAATATCATAAAGCAATGCATTTTTAGTAAACTCAAATTACATTTTATTGAACTAGAGATCACACACACCTACAGAAAATAATAAATATGTTTGTGTTCATTTGTCATCCATTTTGTGAAGTTTTCTTGTATTTTGGCTAGCTCTACTTCTTAAAGAAATTACTCCCTGTTCTACTGTTGTGCTCAGATTGTCATTGGTGTAAAAGCCTCATGTGTGTAATGCTCATTTAAGCTTCTCAGGCACAAGTTGGCTAAAATGTTGATAATTTAAGGTCTAAAACTTTAGTTTTTAAGTTGCAGCCGTTAATTCAATAGTGTGGTTCACATTATTATAAGGGGTAAGGCATCATTAGACAGAAGTCTGAAATAAGAATTGGCTGTTACGAGTGTAACATTTCATTCCTGGCATAGTGCAATACCTTAGAATGCACATTGTATTTTCCAATATTTATAAAGAATTTCATTTCTAGCTCGTAACACTGTCCAGATAAGTGTTTCAGATGAAAGTGATGTTTAAATTTGTTGCTAAGTGGAATGTATGTCACCACACTTCAGATATGTGTTGGATTCCTTGTGGTAATGATGAACCTGAGTTGCAATTCATGACATGGTTCTTGGAAAAAAAAAATTACTTCGTCAGTATTATAATTTAAAAATGAAGTTCACCAACATTTCAGTTCCTTATACTCAACCATGGTTCTTGACAGCCAACTGTCACACATGCAGTGAAATGTCAGAACCTCAAAGGTGATATAACGAATAGGACCAGTCCAAGTTCTCACTATGTTGACAGTAATTACTGCATAAATCCATATGCCATCGTTGTAGTAATACATTTTATCCATGCAGCATTGACTGCATCATGCTCTCTCTCACTATCTCTCTATTTGGCGAATAACTTGTGTGATTTCCCAACTTAATTTGTGATTGAACTTAGTTTTCTCCTCTGCTCTGTGTTTTCAAGGAATATTTGATTTTGAGTAATAACATCTGCATGACTTTTTGCTTCTACTTGTGCTTGTATTTTTCTTGATAAGCAATACTCTTATTTTATCTGTGCTTAATTGGTAGTTACTCTTTGGCAGTAATTTATTTATACAAGGATTTTTCCCCCTTAAACACAGATGTTACTGAATGATATGAGCTGTATTCATCAAGAACTGTTGCATTTTCCCCTTCATTGGTACACCTATCATTTACAAATATATTTTGTTCTGTATTGCTTTCTATTATTGTGCAATTCTCCCTCATTATGATTTTTTCAGATACTTTTGTAATAGCTTCACAGCATTACACACATTCTTAGCAAACATCCAAGGAATATACTCAAGTTATTGTATGTCAAGTCACTTGTATGTCTTTCATGTTCTTTGTAGGCACTCAGAATAAAATTTTCAAATATTTTTAGTGTGTCATTGTCTGCTTGGAGTTGAAAGTATAAAGAACTTTTTTTCTGAAAGAACTACTGTTCTGTGAAGCTGTAGATGACTGAGATCGCTTTCAGATCATAAAATAGAGGCCATGGTTCAGTCCACCACTGCAGAAACTGATGCCTGCCAAAACCAGTTATTTTGTTAGGAATAGATGTGATTATGCCACACAATTGAATTAAACTCATAAAGAATTCCATCTGTATTTTTAGGCCATAATCTTTTTTATTCCAGAGCTTGTTCTCATGCAGATTTTTAAGTATTATTGTTGCAACAAATTTGTCATTCTTGTTTACTGCAATACTGCAGGCTACCTGTCTCAGGAAAATGTATTATTTCAGCATATTGAAAATAGAAGTTTTTCATTGTTTTTAATACAAATATCAAACCAAAATTAAATAATTTGTTAATTATCTGCTTTATTGAGAATGTACAAGAGAATGAGTTCATGTGAATCATGCCATCATGATATCAATGTTAATATTATTGCAAATCATAATTTACCATCTTCTCAAGAACTAATCTTTAGTCTTTCACCTCTTACGTGAAGTGCGAGTTGTTGAGCATTACCTGACAGATAAAAACTTGCACTGGACTGGGTCTCAAACCTTTTGCAGGTAATGATCTACTGATTGACATGTCCAGGTGTGATTCACAAACCAGCAAGAGATACAAAGTAAGCTCATGTAAAGCTTGAAAAAAATAAAGATACCAACAAAACTGAAGATATGAAAGTAGGTAATGAGTCATATCTGGATAGTTAAGTCAGTAGAGCATTGCGTATAAGAGGCAAGAGTCTTGAACTGGCACAAAGTTAAGCCTGCCAGGAAATTTCAAGTAACATTTGTGTATAAATGTCTACATGATACACGCACAAAGAGAGAGAGAGAGAGAGAGAGAGAGGGGGGGGGGCAGAGAGGTGGAAGTGTTGTGTGAGTGGATTCTTTGCATGCTTCATGTCCATATGCTTGAAAAACTTTTCTTCTGTAAGTACTTGTTGGTTCTGAACCCACTGAAGGTTTTTTTTAAAACTTGTTAATAGCTTCAAAACCAGCACAACGTGTCTTCAAAATAAAAATGCAGTTCCCTAGTTCTGTACTGTGTAATTCTGCTGGACAAGGAGTCCTGAGACAGAAAGTTCGCAGTGCGGTGAATTCTCTCAACAGAGACTGGAACTTCTGCTCGTATTCTGTGGAAGGTAAGTCCCATGCAATTATGTCACTCATCTATTGTTTTATTTTCTATAATTTGTGTAAGAATTGGTAAGACAGGTATAATCAAAGCAACATAATTTTTTTCAGGAACTAGGGAGTGCAAAGACCTAAATATTGATGTAAAATGCGACCACCGTTCCCGACCAGCAAGGGATGTTAATGATGGCAGTGGCTCATATGTCCTGGGTGCTGAGGTTCCAGTTGAGCCGTGAGTATAGTTATTGTCCCGTTTTCCTTGCAGTAATTTCTTAGTCTGGAGTACTTCATGGTGCATCTGTAAATGAAATCACAATCTTTTGTTGCTGTTTTTTATATTCTTCATAAAGTTGACTCTTTCTGTAGCTAGTAATTCAGTTGTTGTTTTACTGAATTGTGTCTATTTTTCCCATGAAC
This sequence comes from Schistocerca gregaria, assembly GCF_023897955.1. NCBI lineage: Eukaryota > Metazoa > Arthropoda > Insecta > Orthoptera > Acrididae > Schistocerca > Schistocerca gregaria. The sequence continues at coordinate 511,316,070 of NC_064921.1, read as the reverse complement.
AGTATTATTTCAATTGCACATAATAGCTGCCAAAGGAAATGTTTCTTTAGTAGTTTTAGAACACCATCCTCCTTCATTTTTAAAATAGAAAAGCATGGTATGTTTGTTTATGAATGCTGTACTTTAGTCACAGTAGCTGACTTAGTTAAAGTGTTTTGTTATCTCTATGACTGAATCACACATCTATAGTGCATGTTGTTTCCCTCAGACTGGGCAGGCAGTCTCGCCAGGCCAGCGACACTTACAACATCGAGATATCCTTCCCAGCTATCAAGTAAGCACAAGTATTGCATGCTTGTAGTTCAAGTAAATTTATTTTATTTCCTCTATACAAAATATTGACCTTCTATATACCTTACATGAACAAGAATATGAACTTTTATGTATGGCAATATATTAATAGTAAGTTTATAGAGATTCTGTCAGTCACAACAGCTCTATGATAAGAATTATGCCTGTAAGATGAAGAGAAAATAGATAATTTAGGAGTAAAGGAGAGCACTCACCAGATAGTGAGAAAATAGATAATTTAGGAGTAAAGGAGAGCACTCACCAGATAGTAGAAGCACTAATTTATCAACAGGCACACAAAACATAATGGAAACTCACTAGCTTTCAAAAAACCTTTTAATGAGTTGGGGGTGGGGGCACACCTTTGCAGCTACAGTGTGCCGGTTGAACCCACAGATTTTGTGTGACTGTTAATGGCGCAATGCTTCTGCTATTCGGCGAGTAGTCTCCTTTACTCCTAAATTATTTACATTATACTAGATGAAGAGAAAATCTATTTTTTCTATTCCAAATTTCTACTACTTTTCCGCTTTATGGATCATAAGAGTGACAGAAAAAATTGAGACAGGAAATAATATAGAAGCTCCAAAAATTTGTCAATAAATTGAAACTGGTGATCACTGGGTGTGTGGAAGTGAGGCTCATTCATCAAGTGTCTGGTAGTTTTAGTATTTGGATGACAAGTGATAGCAGTGAAAGTATTTTCAGGACCTACAACTATAACATTAGTAAGTTCCTTTCTGGTTGTACTGTTTATTTGTAGTAATGTTTTGTGGAGAGAGTGTAATTGCTGCATTCTGTGAGACAAATGATCTAAAGATGTAAATGATTAATACCGAAACTTCATGTATAGAAATTTAATGCTCATTTCAAATCACTTTGCCATGAAAGCATACTCTAAAATGTCATCTTTTGAACACATGTGTCAATGGCTTTGCCGCAGTGGTAACACCGATTCCCATCATATCACCAAAGTGTTGTCAGGCTGGGCTAGCAGTAGGATAGGTGATCATCCAGCTTGCCAGCACTGTTGGCAAGTGGGGTGCACTCAGCCCCTGTGAGGCAAACTGAGGAGCTACTTGATCAAGAAGTAGCGGCGCCAGTCTTGTAAACTGACATACAGCCGGGAAAGCGGTATGCTGATCACATGCCCCTCCATATCCACATCCAGTGATGCCTGTGGGGTGATGACAGGGTGGCTGGTCAGTACCCTTGGGGGCTTCATGGCCTGTTGGGGCGGAGTTTTGTTTTTTTATGAGCACATGCACACATGGCCACTCTGCTGCTTTCGCATGCACAGAATTTTGAGTGTCAGGGTATAATAAAGTATCTTGTTTTCCCAAAATGAGAGCTATGACAGTGATAATAAAAACACTCGACATTCAAATTAATTTATTAATGCAAGGTCATCTTTGAAAGACAAAGGACAGATAAAAATTAAGCTTGCCAGATGTTGGCATTTTATACATACAATTAAGAGAAATATCCAATTAAACGATAGGAAAGGTAAAGTGTTATTAGTGACAAGTAGCATTAGATGAGATTCAGTACGGCAATAAGCCATACTATGCTGCCTTATTATAATAAAGATTAATGATCTAAATTCACAGTAACAGAAAAATCATTTTGCCCCATATAGTCCTGAACTTTAGTGTATTCAGTTTCAAATAGCTTTAACATTATCCTCAAATCAAATGCAGACCTTTTTTTAATGGTAGTGTTACCAAAAAAATACCAGTCAGAGCTTACTGAATTCAGAGTATATAATTTAATGAAAGGAAGCAATAAATAATAATGTTGAGATCTCCGACATTATTATGATCACCTTAATTACTGTTGCTTCATTTGTAGCAAATGTTGTAAATCAAGTTGATATAAAGGTACCTCATTTTTCAAAATTGTGTCAGTAAATGCACATTTTAACTTGTAATATGAAGGGAATAATACTTTAAAGTTAATACTTATGTCCTTATACGTTTCATCTCTAGCGACCCTGTCATTAACTCTAACACAAATGAGAGGTCATCTGTCCAGCGATTATTGGAGAAACTCATACTGGAGGAAGACCAGTTTGATGTCCGTGACATTTTGCCAAACACAGTTCCAGATCCAGCATCACTGCAGCTACAGTCAGACTATGCTTGTCCACCAGGACAGGTGGTAATGGCCCCTGATTGTGGTGAGTGTCTATTTAGTTTTCATGTGTCAGCATATACTTTTGTGGCTGCAGTTGCTACTTTTGTCTAATGAGCATAAGCTTCAGTGTTAGTTATAATGTAAGACTGCACATGGCAATAAGTCACAGTTAACAGCTGATGAAATTAAAATCTACTCATGGTGAATTGTTTACTGTCTGAAATTGCTGTATATTTCCGATGCTGATAGAGACAATGCACTTTCTGACAGTTAAGGTCCAATTTCTTCTGGGTGGGCTGGATTTATTTAATTATGGTGTGTTGTGAAGTTTGTAGATGCAGCCATAGGGGTGGTGGCAGGAAATATTGAGAACACCCTGTAGATGTTATGTAGGTAATTCCAACCAAACTTAGTGCACATCTACTTACAGCAGTGCCCCTACGTGAGAAGTGGTACTGGGAAAGGGGTAATATGTAAAAATAAGTGTTGTTATAGAATATCTGAAGGACTATTAATCAGGTTTGATACACATACGACTTACTATCTGATAAAAAAAAATACTGCAGGGTAAGATACTTGTACAACCACTAAAAGGTAAGAATAATCATGGACAACTGACATTAGTGCCAAATGTATAGTCCTTAGCTCACTAGTCTGACTGGTAACAGTCCTGATGATATTAAGTTCAAATTTAGTTGAACAGAATGAGTGAAACTTAAACACAAGAAATCTTGCATTTACAAACTGAGAATTCATACATCCTACTTTTCACACCAGCATTCATAAGAGAAGGTTGGACTGGTTCAAAGACACAGGAAAAGTGGGGAGGGGGTGGGGATTGGGGTGTGTGGGCACAAGCAAAGAGGCATTTGTGGGTAATCAGCTAATAATAAAATTATATCCAGACATTCTGGCAGTTTTTTCTCTACCTCACATTACACCTGAGAAATAAAGTATATTTGGATGGATAACTAGAAAGTTGTGTAGACTGCCGAGGAAATAAAAGCAACAGCTGACTACATTGGAGGTGTAAGAAAACTGAAGCCCAAATAGAGACACAGTAGGAAGGAAAGAGGTAGTTTTATGCCCAAGATACATGCAGGCAAAATCAAAAGTGATGTGGAGCTCTGTGGAAACTTCAGAAAGTCCACAGAGTGGAGTTACAGAAACACTCAATACTTTCACACTCCACCATGCTGTTGTTGTTAGATGTTTCTGATAAAATATTACCAAGATGCTCATCCAGAACATTATGTGACCTAATCAATTGAAAATCTGAAATTATTTCAGAAATGCAACTTTGCTAAGTAAGCCATTAATTATTACCATTGATTATGGGGGCACTTTCCTTGGAGAGTGATAAATGAGCATAAGATAAAATAATCATTGATAGTAACCAGCAATAGTGCTGTTGTGTGTTGCTGTGAAAATTAGCCACAAATTCCAGAGAAGTCACTGTCAATAAATTACTACCAGTCAATCAGCAAATGGTTATTAACAGCAATAATGTAATTCTTTTTCATGAGAAATTTTGCTGTGAGTACTGAATCTGGAGAGAATGTGCAAAGAAATTGTCCCTAGCACTAACGTTCTTTTGTATACCATAACTGTTCTTCTAGAATATCATTGTTTGTAGTAATGTAATTGGATGGATAAAAAAAAATCTACTCACCAAATGGCGGCAGAACACAAACATAAAAAACAAGAGATTTTACTTATGCAAGCTTTTCAGTCCAGTGGTTCCTTCTTCAGACAGAAGGGTTGAAGGGGAAGGGAGAGGTGTGCAGGAAAAGGACTTCAGAGGTTTAGGAAAAGGGGTACAGTTCAGAAAAGTGACCCAGAACCACAGGTCAGGAGGGACTTACCAGACGGGATGAGAAGGAAAGAGTCTTCTGAGTCTTTCCTGGTAGTAATTTATTGACAGTGACTTCTCTGGAATTTGTGGCTAATTTTCACAGCAACACACAACAGCACTATTGCTGGTTACTATCAATGATTATTTTATCTTATGCTCATTTATTACTCTCCAAGGAAAGTGCCCCCATAATCAATGGTAATAATTAATTGCTTACTTAGCAAGTTGCATTTCTGAAATAATTTCAGAGTCTTCTGAGTCTTTCCTTCTCATCCCATCTGTCTTTTCTGACCTGGGGTTCTGGGTGACTTTTTCGAACTGTATCCTTTTTCTGAAACCTCTCCTGTCCTTTCCCTCCACCCCTCTTCCTACCCCTTCAACCCTTCTGCAAGAAGAAGGAGCCACCAGTTCCAAAAGCTTGTAGATGTTAAACTTTTTTTTATGTCTGTGTTCTCCTGCTGCCGCTTGGTAAGTAGATTTCTTTGTGTACCCACTTACATTATATGATCAAAAATTGATTATTTTCGTTGTTACAGTATGTAATAAAAGTTTATTTGCTTGCAACAATTACTTTTTGTGATGTTTTCCTTGATATCTATTAAAATAATGTGGCAATCTGTTCCAGTACCCTGTGCTGTTGGAACATACTTTGTGAAGGAAACTCGTACATGCTTGCCCTGTCCTGTCGGTTCATACCAGAGTGAAGCAGGACAGTTACAATGCACACCTTGCCCAACAATTGCTGGTCGCCAAGGTGTCACAGTAGGTCCAGGTGCTCGCAGTGCTTCTGATTGCAAAGGTAAATAGCATTCTAAAAATCTGTAGTATAATATTTATGTCATTTTATAATTTTTTTATGGCTTGTATTGAAACTACACTTCCATTTACAGTGTTGTAATATCTAAAGAAGTTAAAGTGACTCTGGTGATATAATTTAATTTCAAAAAATATTGTGAGTACATTAGATTCAAATTAAATTAATAAAGATAATGTGGAATATATAAACTGAAGATATTTGCAGCAACATGTAGGTCAAAGGCTTATGCCTAAAACAATTATGAAGCAAATTATATTGCAAAGCAAATCCAAAATATAGTACAGAAATAATGTCACACAGTTACAGCCTCCTATTGTTCAGATGATGATTTGCACTGTAATTATCAGTGGTATAATTAATTCTACATCATCAATTCAAAATAACCCACTTCCTATTCCTCATCTCTCAAAATTGTGAAGTATTTTCCTGAGACTACTGACAGATTATATATCTATATTTCTCTAAAAATGTAACTCCGTTTTGCAATTGGGCTACTGACACTCTTTATCATCGATTCACATTCTTGAGCACAGTACATAGTGGAAACAGATTTACTTCTTGTTTTTATCTTTTTCTACTCTCCCTCTTTCTTCTGTCTCCTCTTTCAACTATAGCGAGTAATGCAATATTTTCTATAATGCATGCTGGACACGTCAGTTGTGCAAGCTTACTGGAGCACAGTAAAACAATTGACCATAACATAGGCTGTACAAAGTACTTTATTTAAAATGTGGAACATTAAACAAGAGCTATAAACCATATTTCAGTAATTGCAAGAGCCTTTCCTTATTTGTTTGAAATAGGATATGACTCTGAAATGCCTAGGGACAAATTTCAGACATCAAATACTTAAGTTTTTCATAGGGATGTAAGGTTAAAATAGCTACAGGTGAGTGTGCACAGTTCACAATGATGTGTAGGGAAGGATAAGTTAGTCAAAGTAACTGATAAAATAAGGTTGTCAACAGTTACAAGATCTGTTATATTCCATTCTACTGTTTTGTTTCTGCTCTCTAATACCAGTATTGTTAATAATCTTTGTCTCCTTGTCTGCTGTTGCTACATGGATATACAGGGTGATTCAAAAGTTTATGCACAAATTTAAAGAGCTCATAGAAGAACCAAAACACAGCAACTTTAGAATAGGAACTTATGATTTTGGAATAATCCTGAACCAGTGAGAGCTTTGGAATGACAGGAACAACAAAGACAATCAGTGTGCATTGTAATCTTCTTCACCCTCACATCACTAGTTGATTTTCACCGACTTCGTATTAACTTCTTTTAATTATCTTTGAGAGGAGTAAGATTTACAATAAACTTTTTACTTATCTTCTTTTCTCATCGTTGGCTCCAGTTCTACACGTCTAGTGGTTGATTCTTAATACTGAAATGTTTGACATTGTAGGTTCCAAATGGCATGATAATGCTAAAGTAAGCCTACTTCATAATTTGTGTTTCTGCAATTTTTATTATATCCCTTTGTTTTATATCTCACTGTCTTTACAAATTCCACTTCGAAATCAAAAATTACATTGATATTGCCAAAATTAAAAACATGATCAATCACATCAGAGCATGCCCACTACTAACTCATTCTGCAGTACTAACAATACTGCAGAGAGTTTGCAAACTTTCTTAAAAAATGACTTTCTATTAATATATACCATTATTTTATAACCGAATCAAGAAGTAATCATAATAAATATCATTTGATTGCGGAATTAATAGTAGAAATTTTAAGTGTGCCAGATATTTTGTAATTTCAAATGTTTCTAAAATAAGAGTAATTTTAACTGTACATTGTAACAAAGAAAATAAAGTAATTTCATCTTATACATTTTAGTCTGAAATATAATACATCATGTACAAAATCATATTAAATTCATTTAGTTAAACAGCTGAGACAATACTAAGCTGTTTAAAAGGTAGGAAGTATTTTTGGTATCAATAACTTCTGTTGAAGAAAAGTAATGCTAGGGGAGGATGGCCTTTTACAACATCCACCTTAATTTAACAAAGTTAATGTACTGTTCACTCAACAATGTTTTACATTACAGACAGTGTTCGAAATGGTGGCCACCAAATTCAGTTCAGGCATAACACCCTTGTAGAAAATCTGGTGTTCTCTACCAAGTCACCAGTCATCACCTGAACCTCATCAGGCACACAAATACCCTGACAACAAGTGTTTCTTGACTGAGAACTGATATCACGTACATAAGGCTATTGATATACCCCCACCAACAAATAAATAAATAAGTAAATAATAAAATCAAGAGGCGTTGAACCTCTACATTTCAGTGTAGCTCTTGCAGCCAGTGTCCTCCATTATTTGTTGCATGTATCCCATTCACTTTCTTCCTCACAGATTTTACACTCTATAGTTCCCTCTGGTACATGGAAGTTATTCTCTGATATCTTATCACATTTCCTATAATCCTGTCCCTTCTTCTTGCCTGTGTTTTCATAATATGTTCTTTTTTTCGCCCCTCCAGCAGAGAATCTCACTCCTTATTTTATGAGTCCATTTAATTTTCAACATTCTTCTACAGCATCACATCTCAAATGCTTCTAATTTCTTCTGCTCCAGTACTCCCACAGTCCATGATTCACTTCCATACAATGCTGTGCTCCAAACGTACATTCTCAGAAAAATTGCTTCCTTAAATTAAGACCTATTTTTGAAGCTGATAGACTTCTTTTGGCCAAGGATGACCTGTTTGCTTGTGCTTGTCTGCTTTTTATGTCCTCCTCGCTTCATCCGTCATGGGTTATTTTACTTCTGAGCTAGCAGGATTCATTAACTTCGTGATCACCACTTTTGGTGTTAAACTTCTCCCTATTCTCATTTCTGCTATTTCTCATTATTTTCATCTTTCTTCAGTTTATTCTCAATCCATATTCTGTGCTCATGACTCTTCATTCCATTCAACAGATTATGTAATTGTTCTTTATGTTCACTGAGGATAGCAGGGTCATCAACAAATTTTATAATTGGTATCCTGCCACACTGAATTTTAATTCCACTCTTGAACCTTTCCATTCTTCTATGTATAAACTGTAACAGTAGGGGGAAAAGACTACATCCCTGTCTTACACCCTTTTTAATATGAGCACTTTGTTCTTGGTCTTCCAATCTTATTATCTCATCTTGGTTATTGTGTGTACTGTATATTAACAACAGTTCTCTGTAGCCTACTCCTATTTTATTCAGAATTTCTACCACCTAGCACCGTCTGACATCTATGGACACAACTTGATTTGTCTCCAGTCTTTCTTCCATTAACAAGTGCAATTTCAGGACTACCCTCTGGTGCCTGTACCTTTTCTAAAGCTAAACTCATCACCTAATAGATCCCCAATTTCTTCCATTCTTATGTATATTAGTGTTGTCACCATGAGCTGCTAAGGTGATTGTGTGATAGTTTTCACACTTATCACCTCAGCTATCTCCATAATTGTGTGGATGAAAGTCTGATAGTACATTCCCTTTCTCGTAGATTCTACACACCAAGTTGAATAGTCATTTAGTTGCCAGTTCCCACAGTGATTTTAGAAATTCTGATGCAATGTTACCTATCCCTTATATGTTATTTTGATCAGAAGTCGCCACATCTCGTTTAAATTCTGGCTCTAGTACTGGATCCCCTATATCTTTCATACCAACTCCAATTTCTTCTTCTGTTGCTTGATCAGACAATTTCTCCACCTTCAGTGTACTCTTTCCACCTATGTGCTCTCTCCTTTGCCTTTAACAGTGGGTTTCCCATTTCACTCTTAATGTTGCCACTCTTGCTTTTCAAATTCACTGAAGGTGACTGTTCTGTATGCTGAATCAGTCCTTCTGACAATCATTTCTTTCTCGATTTATTCCTATTTTTCCTGCGGATATTTCACCTTGGCTTCCCTGCACTTTTATTTATTTCAGCCCTATGAGATTTATATTTCTGCAGTCCTGTCTTTCCTGAACATTTTCATACTTCCTTCTTTCATCAGTTTCTCCTGTTACCCAAGTGTTCTTCACAGTTATCTTCCTTGTTCCAATGTTTATTAGCCATCTTAGAGATGTCCATTACTTTTCAATTGAACTGCCTACTGTGGTATTTCTTACTGGAGCATTCACTTCCTTAGTGAAAGTCAAACGTGTTTCAGCGTTCCTCAGTACATCAGTATCCCACTTCCTTCCACACTCATTCTCCCATACAATTCTCCTAAACTTCAATTTACTCTTTATCATTACTTAATTGTTATCCAAATCTAGATCTCCCTGGTATGCCTTACAAACCAATATAACAATGAAAATAATCAATTTTTGACAATATAATGGAACTGGATGGATAAAAAAATCTACTCACCATGCGGCAGCAGGAACACATACATAAAGAAAGAGATTGTACTTACGCAAGCTTTTGGAGCCAGTGGTTCCTTCTTCCAGTAGAAGAGTTGAAGGGGAAGGAAGAGGGGTGAAGGAAAAGGACTGGAGAGGTTTAGGAAAAGGGATACAGTTCAGAAAAATTACCCAGAACCCCAGGTCAGGGGAGACTTACCAGACAGGATGAGAAGAAAAGACTCTCTTTCTCATCCCGTCCAGTAAGTCTCTTGTGACCTGGCTGACTTTTCTGAATTGTACCCCTTTACCTAAACCTCTCCAGTCCTTCTCCTTCCCCTCCAATCCTTCTGCCAGAAGACGGAGCCACTGGCTCCGATAACTTGCATAAGTAAAACCTCTTTTTTATGTGTGTGTTCTGCCATCACTTGGTGAATAGATATTTTTATCCATTCAATTACATTATATTACAAGCCAATATCTTATTTTGGAATCTCTGTGGACTATGATGTAACTGTGCTGGAATCTTCCATTGTCTCTGGGTCTTTTCCAAGCATACCTCCTCCACTTGTGATTCTTAAGCAAAGTATTCATTGTTACTAACTGAAATCTGTTGCAGAACTCAATTAGTCTTTCTCCTCTCATACCTATTGCCAGGCCTATTTTCTCTCATAACTGTTTCTTCTCCTACAACTGCATCCCAATCCCCCATGACTATTAGATTACCATCTCCCTTTACATACTGATTTACCCTTTAAATATCCTCATATACTTTTTCTATCTCTTTGTCTTCTGCTTGTAACATCAGCACGTATACCTGAACTACCGTTCTGACAATACAGTGTAACTGGGTAGATAAAAGATATACTCACCAAGTGGTGGCAGCACAACACACAGTAATTGGATGGATAAAAAATATACTCAGCAGGACATAACTACTGTTCTGAGTGTTTGCTGTCAAACTCATGAGAATTTCCCAATCCCTGAAATGTTCACAGTTACTCAGTTTCTGCTCTTCCTTCATATTCATAATGAATCCTACTCCTGTTATTCCATTTTAAGTTGCTGCTCATATTACACTATATTCTTCTGAACAGAATTCCTTTTCTTATTTCCATTTGACGTCACTGGCTCCCACTAGATCTATACTTAGCCTTTGCATTTCCATTTCCAGATTGTCTAGCTTCCCTACCACATCCGGACTTCTGACTCACAGACTGTTACCCTTTCATTAGTTATTCTATCTTTTTCTCATGGTCATCTCCCCCTTGGCAGTCCCATCCCGAAGATCTGAATGGGGGACCAGCCTGGAATGTTTTTCCAGTGGAGTGAATAATGACTCTTTTCAGTTACAAGCCACATGTCCTGTGGATACACATTATACTTCTTTAATGCAGTGGTTTCCCTTGCCTTCTTCCTCCTTCTGCTGTTTATCCTTATAGAGTCAGTTTCCCATGCAAGGGCAAGAGAACGATCTTAATCTCATCCACTCCTCAGTCCTATTTGACAAGACCATTGTCAGAATGAGGATGACTTCAAATGCTAAAAATTCTCAGCTGCCATTGCTGATGATTTTTTACAAAATTTAATCAGTGGCTAGGTTCAAACCCAGGACTCAGGATGTTTTTATTACTAGTCAAAGACCCCTACTAGTCAAAGACCCCTAGACCACCATACATACACAGAAACAATACGTTATCTTTGTTGTTCCCGACTGGCTTAGGATTACTTATAATACCGTAAGTTCCTAGTCCAATGTTTTGTATTCTGATTCCTGTGTAACCTCCTTCGATTTGTGTACAACCTTCTCAGTAACACTGTATACTTGCCCTAGTACTGTCTTTCATTTCATACTGGCCACCACCCACCAATCGACATCGCTTTGAAATCCTAGTGTTGGGTAGATGTTTTCAAAGGAAAAAGTTCTTAGAAGAGTGGGAGAGTCATTGTGCATACTCAAAGCAGTCACAAATAGAACAAACAACATGGCTAGCCACCCTTATGTTGATTCATGCCAGTTCACTAATATGACTGAAGTAATGATAGAGGGAACAAGGCAAGACAGAGAGGATAGCTATGAAGGAATTCATGGCCAAGTTAAAGCTAGTAAAAAATACAAGAATATCAGGAGACTTAACTACAAAAAGGGACCAAATACAGTTGAGCCCATACACATTCATCTATATCTACATTTATACTCCGCAAGCCACCCAACGGTGTGTGGCGGAGGGCACTTTACGTGCCACTGTCATTACCTCCCTTTTCTGTTACAGTCGCATATGGTTCGTGGGAAGAACGACTGTCTGAAAGCCTCCATGCGTGCTTGAATCTCTCTAATTTTACATTCGTGATCTCCTCGGGAGGTATAAGTAAGGGGAAGCAATATATTCGATACCTCATCCAGAAACGCACCCTCTCAAAACCTGACGAGCAAGCTACACTGCGATGCAGAGCGCCTCTCTTGCAGAGTCTGCCACTTGAGTTTGCTAAACATCTCCATAACGCTATCACGGTTACCAAATAACCCTGTGACGAAACTCTTCTTTGGATCTTCTCTATCTCCTCCGTCAACCCGATCTGGTACAGACCACACAATGATGAGCAATACTCAAGTATAGGTCGAACGAGTGTATTGTAAGCCACCTCCTTTGTTGATGGACTACATTTTCTAAGGACTCTCCCAATGAATCTCAACCTGGTACCTGCCTTCCCAACAATTAATTTTATATGATCATTCCACTTCAAATCATTCCGCACGAATACTCCTAGATATTTTAAAGAAATAACTGCTATGAGTGCTCGTTCCGCTATCATATAATCATACAATAAAGGATCCTTCTTTCTATGTATTCGCAATACATTACATTTGTCTATGTTAAGGGTCAGTTGCCACAAGTGCCTATCCGCTGCAGATCTTCCTGCATTTCGCTACAATTTTCTAATGCTGCAACTTCTCTGTATACTACAGCACCATCCGCGAAAAGCCGCATGGAACTTCCGACACTATCTACTAGGTCATTTATATATATTGTGAAAAGCAAGGGTCCCTTAACACTCCCCTGTGGCACGCCAGAGGTTACTTTAACGTCCTTAGATGTCTCTCCATTGATAACAACATGCTGTGTTCTGTTGCAAAAACTCTTCAATCAAGCCACACAGCTGGTCTGATATTCTGTAGGCTCTTACTTTGTTTATCAGGCAACAGTGCGGAACTGTATCGAAAGCCTTCCGGAAGTCAAGGAAAATAGCATCTACCTGGGAGCCTGTATCTAATATTTTCAGGGTGTCATGAACAAATAAAGCGAGTTGGGTCTTACACGATCGCTGTTTCTGGAATCCATGTTGATTACTGCAGAGTAGATTCTGGGTTTACAAAAACGACATGATACGCGAGCAAAAAACATGTTCTAAAATTCTACAACAGATAGACGTCCGAGATATAGGTCTATAGTTTTGCACATCTGATCGACGACCCTTCTTGAAGACTGGGACTACCTGTGCTCTTTTCCAATCATCCGTTCCTCTAGAGACTTGCGGTACATGGCTGTTAGAAGGGGAGCAAGTTCTTTCGTGTACTCTGTGTAGAATCAAATTGGTATCCCGTCAGGTCCAGTGGACTTTCCTCTGTTGAGTGATTCCAGTTGCTTTTCTATTCTATTGAGGATGATGAGCGGATGTGTTGAAACAGCCAACATAATCATTGATTATTTCACACTGTCTGAAAACTACAAGAATAAAATCAGAAATGAATAGATTTCCAGCAGTAATCAACAATTAATGGCACCATATGTGAAATCCAAATGTTGAAATGATTTCCAGTCACATGCCTATATCTGTAGGCAGCAAATTACTACACATATGTAAGCCATTATTCTTATTTAATAAGAAATTTTAGATCAGAACTGCAAGTAAGGGTGTTCTCAAATTTAAAGGCAATCAATTTACAACTTAATTTTAATGGTGGTACAGGATATCATTACTATTTGGGGATCCCTGATCAACTGAAGCTGAAAATGTGCAAACTAAACACTGAGTTATGATTTTTTTCCCTTCTCAGTAGTGTTACAAAACAGTAACTAATCAAGAAAAAATATTAGAAAATTGTAAGAAAGAATTTACCAAAATGAGCAACTATTATGTATTTGTTTCAGGCAAAAATTATTAGGCCTACATTCAGAATTTCTGGAAATACAGTGAGATTTTTATGGTGTGGAATTTAAAATGTTTGTTATCCTTTGCAGAGCGATGTCCTGCAGGAAAGTACTTTGATGATGAAGCAGGACTATGTCGCAGCTGTGGCCATGGTTTCTACCAACCGAATGAAGGAAGCTTCAGTTGTCTCCTCTGTGGCTTAGGAAAAACTACCCGTACTGCTGAAGCTGTTTCTCATGAGGTATGAAAATATAACAAAAGGCTATGACTATAAAATGGATACAAAACACTCTTTTGGAATAATTACATTAAAATGTCAAATGACATAACTTTCCTATGGGAGCCGAGTACAAATACAGGTTTTCAGATAGTTGTTTGACACCTTTCACAATTTAAATTAATCAGTAAGTTACATGCTCCTTCCCTTTATGCATCTAACTAAAACAGCATCAATTTGGAATACTGACAATTCCAAAAAAATGTTAAGTATCAACAAATAATTCTTGGACTAGAATAATTTAATAAAATGATGCATTGCTGTTCCTGGCAGCCATGAAAACAACTGTCAGTAAGCTATGTACAAGCACTGAAACTACTGACTTGAAGGGTTAATATTAAAATAAGAGGTTCTTGCATGCTATTCTTTGTGACCTAAACAGACAGAGCGTCCAGAATAGTTAATAGTGAATGATAATACAATCTAAATATTCAGTTGGGGAGCAGGCTGAATAAATTTATGCAAAATGCTCGAAAGACATGGTTTTATTGTACAACTTGAGCCTCATATAATGTAATTTGTTACGTTTGCTTGCTCTCTGTCGGGTACATATGTGTCCATTGTTTCAATCTTCAAAGTTGTTGAATTTAGAAGCTGCAGAACCAACTGAAAATCAGTACATTCTGTAAATACTCAAATGTTACCAATGAAGCCAGAGGGTATTCTCAGCAAGCTTAGTATTTCAAATAGACATGATGTCTTGCAGAAAAAATTACAGTAATTGTGCTATCTGTGGAATGGTGAAATTTTCTCAGAAATCAGTCTTTTCTGCTTTTGTTTCACTTCTTTAATGCTGTACCATACAATAGAGAGAAATATGACACACAATTAATTGATGAATTATGTAAGCATTAGGAACAATTTTCATAATGGAAGCAAAAACTGTTGGCTTCAGTGAACACTGTACATGAATATGAGACAAATTAACTCTGACATTGTCATGAACAAAGAATTTGCAGTGCTGATGACATTTTAGTTAGTGCACATATCAGGCAGTGTATTCTCATCATTGTGTCCACTGTAGTAGAGAGTTAATATGGAGTCACTTGATCTCATTTTGAGTGATTCAGTTGTGGTACATGTGAAGAATGTATGACTGGCTCCACTGCAGTAAACTTGTATTTTGTTGATAGCCTTCAGTACAATACAGCTTTCATTTTAATTAATGATGGAATACATTGCCTGTCTCAGCAAATTGTGTACTGCATGTCTTCATCTGGTTTTGCACAGAATATAATGCTGTTAGATACTGCAAACCAGTTACAAGTGACTTACACTTTCACTTTCACTTTTCAAAACTGATTATGCACAATGGACAATCAAATTACTACGAAATACTGAGTATTGGGAAATATGCTGATATCATGGAGAGCACAAAGCCAATATTCCCAAGTTTATCTCAGAGATGTTGTTCACATGGGTAGAACCCTTGTCATTCTATGCTTTTTTCCTCTTTTTGTAATGAGTTGAGATGACATGAAAATTTCTGTAAATATGAAATTACTGGGGTAATTATGAACTTTGAAGACTTTGGAAAGCTGAAAGTGAGTGTCTTAAATAATTCTGGGTCATGCAGTCCAGAGATCTAGATTCAGGATTATTAACTAAGATGTGAAATGTGAATATAAAACTCATCATATATACTGTCTGCAGCACAGGATCTAGTGGTTAGCACTGCTGCGTCTAGATCACAGTTCAGTCGGAGATTTTCTTCACTCAGGGACTGGATGTTTGTGTTGTCCAAATCACTTTATCTCATCTTCATCAATGTGGAAGTTGCTTAAATGGCGTCAAATAGAAAGGCTTGTACCAGGCAGCCAATCAACATTGTATCTCATGGCCAGTAATGGCATATGATCATTTCATTTCATTTTCCATCAGATATACTTTACATAAAATGCGGGTATTCTTATGTATAGCTGGGTACTACAAAACATAAATGGAACAAATAATAAAATTGTGGACGATGACAATCTATATTCTCTAATTACCACAGTTGTATAAAGAGTTTAGGCAAATCTGTAACGCCATTGCATGAAACTAGTATTCTGTGAAAATCAAAAACTGTACATCCAGTCGATATTCTCTAATTACCACAGTTGTATAAAGAGGTTAGGCAAACCTGTAACGCCATTGCATGAAACTAGTATTCTGTGAAAATCAAAAACTGTACATCCTGTTACTTTTTCCACACATGAAATCACTGGAAAGTGATCCACATAATAATTATAGTTTTTAGTCAGTAAGACAGTACATTCCTACAAAAACTGAGTCTTTAAGTTTTATACAACTATATTTGATGCATATCCAAAAATGTTGATTTATGAGAGGTCCAAATCTTCCACTTCATGAAATCATGCACTATGGTACCTTAATTGTATATGTACTGTTGCTTCACTTTCACTTATAATGAACTATGTCAATTTCAGAAATCAAAATTTTGCTTCTTTCGACATGTTTGTTTAAATTACTGGATAAAGATGCTCATTGTAATTCTTACACTTTTAATTAGATTGATTAAACGTGAAAATCTTCATGAAATGCTATAAATAATTCTAATTTTTGCAGGAATGTCGAGATGAATGTGGCTCTGGCATGCAGCTAGGTGTCGAGGGCAAATGCGAGGCTTGCCCACGAGGCACGTACCGCACGCAAGGTGTGCAGGCAGCGTGTGCAGCATGTCCACTAGGGCGCACCACTCCACAACCAGGAGCAGCAACAGTAGAGGAATGCTCACTGCCTGTGTGTCCACCTGGAACTCACCTTAACACCACTCTTAACAGTTGTGTGCCTTGCAGTAAGGGCACATATCAGCCAGAAGCACAGAAGACTTTCTGCATACAGTGCCCTCCAGATACGAGTACCAAAGGAACAGCTGCAGTAAGTTGTTAGCGCATTCCACATTTCAGGTGAAAGTAATGCTGCTGTTACTTTCAGAAAGTTCGATGAAGAATAAGGACATGCTACTGAATCTGATAGTTCATATGATAGACAGTGCAGCATGTGACTGTAAATTGTTTCATTCACAGCAAGACTTCATGTAGGAAATATTTTCAGTCATCAGTTCTGTCAGTCAACTATGGAACCATACAAAAACAGATTGCATTCCAATAAACTTGACAGTATTTGAATTATAGTAATTCACACTTTCTAATTTTGAAGACTGGCAATTCAATTACGTATTTGGTTTGCATTTTTCAATAATATATAATTTCTTTTTTTTAAAAAAAAACTTGAGGTTTCATATCACATAACTGCTTTGTAGAAAAATTTTTAATTTTATATTTGAAATTATTTTTAGCCAGAGAATTAAAACATCTTGTACATGGCAGTTGTGTCATTCTGTCATGTATATGTTTGCTTCTTATTGAAATTTATATCTATCTAGAGTAAATTTTTCTTTCAAGAAATGTCACTACACATTATTGTTACAAGCCATACTAAAATGATTTTCAATTTCTTCTCAAAACAGACAAGCAAAGCTGAATGTACCAACCCATGTGACATGGGAGCACCAGAAATGCACTGTGATCCAAATGCCAGATGCATGCTGGACTCTGAAACGGGAAATTTTGAATGTGAATGTAAACAAGGTTACAATGGCACTGGAAAAATTTGCACAGGTAATGAAGGTTGTTTTTCTTGTGCATGAATGGTGCATATTACTGGTATACATCATTTGCCTTCCAATTTTGCCTACAAGGTGGAGGTTTTATTATCTGGCAGTCTAAATTTGTGACCTAGGTGGTATTAAATGGCAGATCATTATGTGTCTGCCACAGAAAAATTTAAGAATTTATCTTCATTCTCAACAAAACAACAGTAAAATGACAAAATCTGACTTTGTTGTTTGTTTCTCAACTTATAGTGCATCATTTATTGTAAGCAAATTCTCTTTACAACTTCTCTTCTATCCACAGATGTTTGTGTGGGGTACTGTGACAATGATGGTGTCTGTGTGAAGGATAATAGAGGCCAACCTTCATGCCATTGTAGTGGAAGTTTTACTGGTAAACACTGCAGAGAAAAATCAGAATTTGCCTACATAGCTGGAGGCATTGCTGGTGCTGTAATATTTGTTATTCTAATTGTGCTCCTGGTATGGATGATATGTGTAAGGTAAGTTTACTGTTATATGTCATACTATACCTGATTGTCTGGTGATAAAACTAACATCAGTTTTGAGTTGTTCATTATTGGAAAGCTTATGTCATCCACTTCTTGGAATGCAGCGTGGTCACTGGTAATTTGTGGGACATTTTGGAGAAAACAACAGGAGTGTTATATTTTTTACTACTCAGGAAGCATGCATTCTAGTCATTATGAACTAAAAGATTGGTACATAATGCAGTGTTTTATATTGTCTTTATTGGACTGTCACATAAACTGTTGACTGTCAGCAGTTTGTAAACACCAGTTTTGCTTGTCTACATATTATTACAGCACCTTTAATAAATACATCTTTTTGTAGTATATACCATATAAAGTGACTGCCATAATTTTGTCATGTAATTTCAGGTCAGCACATAAGAAAGAACCAAAGAAAATACTGCCAGCTGCAGCAGACCAAAATGGATCACAGGTCAATTTCTACTATGGTGCACCAACACCATATGCAGAATCCATTGCACCTTCTCATCATTCAACATATGCTCATTATTATGATGATGAAGAAGATGGTTGGGAAATGCCAAATTTTTACAATGAAACATACATGAAAGGTATAGTGTTTTAGAATAACTACTTCATTAATTGTGTTACTAATTAGAAATATTTAAACAATTTGCAGAAAGTTAAGCTGCATTTTGCTTTTGTTGAAAACATTAAGTGATTTAAAATGCAGCAGTGTATGTAGTTAATAAAACACTAATACTGAAAGCATGGTAATGGTGTAAAACTAGTAAATGGTATGTCCATAAGCTCTCATCAGCAATAGGATACATGATGGTAATCACTTATTACTCAGATACCCTTGAGGTTATAATTTTTGATTAATTATTATTCTATCAAAATATGAATCTTCATTTAGAGGACTATAGTTACAACTTAGCTGTTCAGTATTGCAGGTCTAAAACAACTGTGTCATGGAAAGCTAAACTGTGTAAATTATGTTTCAGTAGTGTGGTAATGATGTTGAAAAGTCCACAGTGGGTAATAAGCTATTGTTAAGAGAGCAGTCTATCACTCACCCTAAATTGATAAATTCTCAAAAGCCAAACAGAAAACAGAGAATTTAGACTGTTAATTTACAGTGTCTTTCTGAGCAATGTAGCAGAGGTCAGCTCATTTTAAAATAAAAATGGAATTTGAGGGGAAAGACAATAGCGATGCTGATGAGTTTGGGGGAAATGAGTAGGGCAACAGAATGTTGCTCTAAATTTATTTATTTTTATTCTTTTTCCCTAACAGCATTGAAGAAAAGATATAAAGAGCTTTTGATTATCTGATTATTAATACTGCAGGGTACTGTGGGTCTTTTATATACAGGAAGTACTATGTGAATTCCAGCTGCATTGTACCACAGAATTTTCTGTAAATAACAATAATAATAATAATAATAATAATAAGAAGAAGAATCAAAATATGAAAAACACTGATTACGTGACAGGAAACTATTTTAAAATTTCAGCATTTGATTGAATCTTTCCATTTATGTATCCATCAGATAATCCTGAAAAACAGAATTCAGAATATTTACTTCAATTTTACTAACATGTGTCTGGTCATGAAGCAGTGAAATATATGCTTTTACTGTCTTGATTCACTTTAAAATGTAACTAAATGGAATTTGTCCTCGAATGCATCAGAGCCTTCTTGCAAAGTTCTCCTCATTTCATTTCCGATTCTACTTAAACCTATTACTTTCAATTTAGATCTTCATGCCACGTCTATAGATTTTTTATATTGGTAGTAAAGCACAATGGAGCAGGAGCATCCTTGATTAATTTTGGCTGCTGCATAGGCAAACAGTCTCACCGCTGTCAGATACTACTTTTGAATATACACAAATGATGTACGTTTTCTTCATCAATACTGAGTTTTGATTACTTGTGCTGTCGACAAAATTTATGAACAGAAACCATCTCTGTTACAAACACTTGTATCCACTCCAGTGATGTTGTGTGTGATGACAAAGCTCTTATGGTTACCTCTTTTCAAAAACTTCAATAATTGCACTGTAGTTGTTAGTGCTGTACTCTTCAGGATGTGTAAGATATTGCCACATTAACTGTATCAAACTAGTTGTTCACAGTAATTTCTCAATGTATTTAGTGCAGTTTAATGGACAATTAATGAAGAGTTGCCGAGTTGAGTTGGGGAGAAAAGATCTTTATGGCACAACTAAAAGAAGGGGTGTGTTGATAGGACATATCCTGAGGAATTAAGGATGGTTAATTTGGTTGTGAAAGAAAGCGTGCAAGGGTAAAAATTGTAGACAATGACCAAGGCTTGAGTTCTTTAAGCTGGTGAATGTAAATGTTGGTTCCAGTAACTATGTAGAACTGAAGAGACTTACACAAGGTAGATTGGTGTGGAGAGCTGCAAATGTTCAAATGTGTGTGAAATCTTATGGGACTTAACTGCTAAGGTCATCAGTCCCTAAGCTTACACACTACTTAATCTAAATTATCCTAAGGACAAACACACACACACCCATGCCCGAGGGAGGACTCAAACCCCCACCGGGATCAGTCGCACAGTCTATGCTGCAGCGCCTTAGACCGCTCGGCTAATCCCACACGCGGCATGAAGAGCTGCATCAGATCAGTCTCCAGATAGCAGATCACTACATACTACTGTGTGTCTTTATGTTCCCATTCTCTTTTGATCTGATACATCATGAGAATATTGTCTTGATTAATTAGAAGAATGAATGAGTTAAAACATATTAAGTTATTGCATTATGAAAAATATTATTGTCCTCAATTGTTACTTGTAAGAAATAACAGTAATGTAAATAGATTACTCTAAAGTTTTCACAGATATTTGAAAAATGCCATTTTTTCCCTACAGAAAGTCTTCATAATGGAGGAAAGATGAACAGTCTGGCACGATCAAATGCCAGCATATATGGCAATAAAGATGATCTGTATGATCGATTAAAACGCCATGCTTATCCAGGAAAGAAAGGTAATGTAACCTTAATCATTCATTGTAAGCATTCTTGATATACTTGTCTTAGCTTTAGCTTCATCCACATCAGCAGCACCCCTCCTTCCTCCTCTCTCACAACACTCACCCCATGGATATTTGGTGGTCGTGACATCAGACCACCAATTCAATTCAATTCAATTTATTGCTCGTAACACATAATTTTACATGAATGCATGTTTTCAACTAAGTATAAAGTCTTTACAATTACAATTTTTTAGTCTACATTATTTCTTATTGCAGTTTAATTTATTATAAATTCAAGTGATAAGGGTATTTTTGCATAAGTCACTGCTTGACTCGTTTTTTTTAAAAGTATCCCCTGTCAATATCTTAACTTCATTTTCTAACAAGTTATTAAAAACAGCTCCTTTGACATACAGGCTTTTCGCTGTTAAAGTTATTCTTCTGTTAGCCAGATGAAGATCTTTTCTATGCCTTCTTTCATAGTTGTGAATATCCATGTTTCTTTTTGTGATATTAGTGTCTTCTTTCACTAGCATTATAGTTTCTAGTATATACATGGCATAAACAGCGAGAATATTATGTCTAATGAATAGGGGTTTGGAAGAAGTTCCTGATTTTACTTTTGCTATGATCCTCAAGGCTCACTTCTGCAGTATGAAAACTCTTTTCATATTAGTTTGGTATGTCCCTCCCCACAGTACTATTCCGTAAGACAAGAAAGAATACACTAATCCATAATATACACTCCTTAAGGTTTCAGAATTAAGATATGGTGATAATCTTCTTAATATATATAGACCAGGTACTATTTTTTTTACAGAGATAATCAGCTTGCTGCTGCCATGAAAGTCAATCATCTATGCATGAACCCAATCTGTACAGGTTTTTGGTAGAATTTCATCAATCACAGTATTTTGTCTGTTTGGACCATTTGATTTAAAAAGAATAATATTAGTTTTTGCTATCTTTACTTTTAGGTTCTCTCTTTCAAAATGAGCTCTTGCCTCTTCAATGAAGTTATATATCTCTTCAACTAGGCTGGGCTCATTGTCTGCATGGCAGACACCAGATGTATCATCTGCTTACATAATGATCAATTGCTTAGAGTCAGGAGAACTCAAGAAATCATTTACATAGCATATGAATATGACTGGACCTAAAATAGAGCCCTGAGGAACACCAAAATTATTATTTCTTATAATTGATCTTCTCCTCTCCAGTATTTCTCCATTAGAGTACACAATCTCCGTGCACTGTCGTCTCCCTTTAAATACGTTTCTAGCGATTGCATGAGTTTTCCAGTGACACCACTCTTCACTATTTTTGATAAGAGCACGTCATAATGTACTCTATCCAAAGCCCCCAATAGGTCCAGGAATACTCTTGCTGCTTGGGATTTTTCATTTTTTTTTTTTTTTCAAGTACATTATTGACAAATTGTACTGCTGCTGACATGGTACTTAGACCTCTTCTGAAACCATGCTGGAAATCACTTAACATGCCAGCATTGTTGTAATGTTCCAAGATTTTTTTTAAAATCCGAGGGTTGCAACTTTAATATTGGTATTTACAGTTTGTACAAAATAGATACATGTTTCAAAGTTTTACTGACCTTCAGAGTAGTCACCAGCATTGTGGATAACCTGCTG
This sequence comes from Schistocerca gregaria, assembly GCF_023897955.1. Lineage (NCBI taxonomy): Eukaryota > Metazoa > Arthropoda > Insecta > Orthoptera > Acrididae > Schistocerca > Schistocerca gregaria. The sequence goes on along the minus strand of NC_064921.1, from coordinate 511,293,444 downwards.
CCAGCAATGTGGAAGTCATGGGATACTTTCAGCAATGCCATTCATATGACTGATACACTGAGTGTGTCATCTACTGGTGGCACTAGGAACTTGGTGGCCTGACATAGGAAACTTTATAAGGATTTTCATACTTTTTCCGTTATATTTTATTAAGACAAGCAGCTACTAGGACTTCTTAAACAAATTAATTTATTTAAAAATAAATAGATATTCTAATTTTTAAAAGTACTTTTCTTTAGAGGCAGTATGTTTTTGTATGTCCAGCCAAGTTGATGATTCCCTTTTACTCACAGTACCTTGACAACTGACCTAGCAGACAACTGATCTAGTAGTCCTCATCAGGTGCCATGAGTGTTTCTGTGTGCCTCACTGCCTGGACACCAATCAGACTGAGATATTATTGGTGTACACCCATGTTTATAGTCAGTTTTGACTTGTGTAACCCTTGATCATGCATTTTTGTTTTTGGCTCTTGTTCCATTTCCATGAATATCTATGATAGGACACAGAAAATTACATCCCACCTGCCTATAAAGACATTACTGTGGCTGTAATGTTACTTACAGACTGTAACAAGAAGATTCTGATTTTTTAAATTGTTTCACCTACAGAGAGAACCAGATGTCAACTCAGATGGGCACCTGAAAATATAGGTATCCGTTGTGCTGGGTTTCTCAGAACTCATGGAATATTTGTGCTTTCTGAAAAGCTAGTCATTCATTGTTTTATTTCATTGATGACCTTTAGAGATTAGTCAGAGAAACAGAGAACAGTGTGTTGAAATAGTTCTATTTACTACAGTAGAATAAGACAAGCATAACTCCCCTGTAGTTTATTGTTTGATTATTTAGAGACAGATGTACTGGTCAATATTTGCTTTTAGTTGACACGTATCCTGGTACAGCCAATATAAAAGCATAACAACAATTAATAGCACTCCTAACTTTCCAAGCCACAGCTTCCTTACTCAAGGAGAGAGTAACTGATTGGAGAAGGTGGGATATCTTTTTATTTATTTATCTGGAGGGGGTCTCTCAAAACCAAAGTTACAGGGATGCATGTTGTATGCTTTCAAGATGCAATTTTCCAGATTGTACAGTTAACCACATTTCACACTCTTTTTTAGAATTCATTTGTTTCAAACTTAATGTTAACAACACGTATTAGAAGGATAAAATCGGTAGACAGGTTTTACCTTCAGGAGGTGGCATTCCAAATACTGCCAATGCAAACACTTTAATAACTTGAACTTGGCAAAGTGTAACTCGCAGTTAATTCCCCTCCAGCGAGTGTTTTCTTCTCCAGTGCTTCTCCCCTCCAACTCTAACTGTGCACTCACTTCAGCCAAAGCCACACTGACCAGTCACATCGACGACAGTCACGTCATACTGGATTGCAAGCTGTACATGCTATCTATCAGCAAACATAGATTCTAATGATGTAAGTGAACTGTAACATTCATTAGAAATGCTAATTATGATAAAGAAAAGTGAACCCTTCAGTCTCTTTTCAAATTCTGAAGTATCCAATTTTACCTTTTTATTCAAAAACTTGAAAACTTCTACATTCATAATTTTTTAAATATTTTTCATCGCAGACAGCATTCTCACACTTTTCTCACATAGTGTTTGCTGATGAATAATTTAGTCTGAAAAGTTAAATAATTTATTCTGTTTTTCGTAATTAACCAATGCTACTGATCATAGCTGGTACACTACCAGTACAAACTGCAGAACATTTTTGGAAACTACCGATTGTGTACAAAAGATCTCAGTCTCCCACTCGTCATTGACAAATGGTTTTCAGTGTTTTTCCCCCAACATTCTCAAAAGCTGTAACAGCCATCATAATAGCCAGAACTGAAACAGGAATAATAGACACAAAAGCAACTAAAATGACAGTCTGAGCAGTAGACAAATATTAAGAAGAGTAAATATGAATAAATCACTGAGAGGAACCAGTGCCTGTCAAGGCATGACTTTGAGAAAGTAGTCGAAGGAAGATGCTGGCCCTGTTGACTGCAGACAAATAAGTGCTTCATGTGCTGTGGTGTGGCCATGACCATGCAGTATGAGTAGAGTTGGAGGGGGAATTGCTCTCTGGAGGGGAATGGCCCACTAGCCATACTTTGCCAGGCCTGCTTTAGCTAGAAGATGGATATTCTTAACTTTTGGAGGAGGACTTGTTTGGGGAAGTCTGAATGGACAGATAGGTTACTCTGTTGTGAACAAATATTTGTCTCCTCTTGTCCTCATAACAGCTGAGCCTCTTTTAATCTGACATCTGAGTGACTTGCTCCTTGTCCTAACCTTCCCAACTAATCCTTGTTTCCTCCATCCTTCCCTTCCTGAGAAGGTATATACAAGTTACAAAAGCTAGGGATAGTTTCTTCTACTTTTAAGTGTGTATTTGGAAGTTTGTCTCCAGAGGATAAGCACTGGACAGTCATTTTGCCTTCTTGAAATTTAAAGTTTAACAACTGAATTTTTCTTATAATACAGCTAATACATGTGTCAAAAGAGGAGCATCCACATTAACCCAGTTTTTATCCTATGTGTTTTGCTTCCATGTGTACCTTGCATTTTCTTTTGAGTTTAGCTTTCAGCTCTGATTTTTTCTGTTTCTGGAAGATAATTATTTGTATTCTTGTGGCACATAATTACTTTATACCTTTTTCCTACGCATGGTCTCTCTTCGAATCTTAAAAATATTGCTATAATGACATGTCTGAGAAGGATAATAAAACAAAATATAATATTTTTTGCTTTATCTTTCAGATAAAAGTGACAGTGATAGTGAAGGCCAGTGACAGTGAATAAAAACAAAAACAGAATTGTCTCCCCTCTTCTGGTCACAAAAATGCTCAAGGACAAATTAATGTTTGTGAAAGGCAGACAGACATGCCTTGCTTCAAGTGTCTGTATTTAAACAGATAAAGGCTGATCGCTAACATTGAGTTTACACAAGTGAATTGAACTTCTGTGTTGAAGTCAAGTGGGTAGTGTTTCTGTTGTGTGTGTGTGTGTGTGTGTGTGTGTGTGTGTGTATGTGTGTGTTTGCAACTTTGCGTATCCACGTAAGTGGGTTATAAGTGTGTTCTTGCCCTAATGAATGTGTTTGTGCTCAAACTATAAATAGCTTTAAACTCTGTCTTTGCGATCAGTCAATGTTTGTATAGACTGGACAATATGTGAGTGAATGAATTGTGCAGTCTATTAAAATCGATGTTCTACAGTACTGACTGTTTAAAAGTGAAAAAGTGCAAGTGTGATATGCATGATGACTTAGTATGCATTTATATACATATACATAAATATATATAATATACAATTGTTAATATTTAATAATGAATGAATGTGTAAATTTGTGTGATTTCTGTAAAGTTAATGAGTGTTGTGAATATACCACATTGTTTTTTAAAAAAAGGGAGGTGTCTTTAATTTTTACCCCAAAATATGCACAATTGTCATCATGATAAGAATGAGAATATTATTTCAGGGCAGCAGAAATGTCTATCCTGCAAGTGTGTGGTGCAACCTACCTACAACACTGTGCTCTTGACATTTCTCAGCTTAGAATGAAGGACATGAACTTTTATGGAATAAAGGAATTCAATATTTTGGTCGCAATTAGAATGTTCTGAACTCTCATATGTAATACTTTTGAGTACTTTAGAGGTTGTGAGACCTTGTTATATGATAATAGGTCATGTAGTGAATAACTTGTACCATAATTGCACATTTATGATGGAGATTATTCTCAAGACAGGACAGTTTTATAATAATGCTAGACATAGCAGAAACTGCAGAATTTGGATTGCTGTTGGCTTTTATTTACATAAAGCTTTGTTTTTATGAACTTTCGATTATGATTAAGCTAATGTATCATATGTACAACAATGAAAAGAAATCTGGAATCAACTTTTATGAAAATCTGGTTATGAGGAATCTCAGCCACACCTGTTCCCAACTCCTTGCCAGAGGGTCATATCCACAGACTGATATCCTTGTGAAAGACCCACATGCAAGACTTGACTGATTCACACATCCACCACATCTTACTTCAGTCCTGACACATGCTTATCCTATACCATTAGCGCAAGGCCACTTGTGGCAGAAACCATGTCATATATCAGCTCTGCTGCAATTTCTGTTCACCACATTATGTGGATATGACCAACAACGAGCTGCCCACCAGAATAAATGGCCACTACCAGGCTGCGGGCAAGAGCAGTGTTGATCGAGCAGTGGCAAAAAACACAACATATTGGAGTTCAATGGCTGCTTCCCAACCCATGCCATCTCGATCTTTTTTCAGGAGTGTAACAATCACACCAAAGGTCCTGCTAAGTGTGAATGCAGGAGAGCAGAAGTTTGAAGAAAATTTGACATACATATGAAAATGCTTCCTCCTCCCCCTCCCCAGCTCCTCTGTGACCATCTCTTCCTCCCACTGCCTGTGCACCTCAACCTCTCACTTCTACATACCTCTTCCCCATGTCTCTCTGTCTCTTCATCTTCTCTTCCCTTCTCTACGTCCATTTCCTCCACCCTCTCACTCTGGTCACATCTTCCTCCCACCACTCTCTGACCATATCCTCATCCCCCTCTTTCTTTCCATCTCTGTATACCCCTCTTCTTTTTCCACCTGCCCACTACCCCTCTACACCTTCCACTTGCCTCTAGCATCTCTCCCTCCTGCCCCCTTCCTTGAACATACACTGAAGGTAACAGTTTTAAAAGATAATCTCCATAGAAACTTATTTCCTAGTATGACTTGCCAAATTCATTTCAATCATTAAATTGTTAAGAGCTTGAAATCAGGAATACTGTGTGGTACAAATAATCTTTTCTGTGTCAAAGGAATATTCAGTTGAGAAAACAAATAAATTATGAGACAGAATTGCTGGCCATTATTTATTTCAGAAGGCTATTTGTATAGTACTGCTGATAGACACTTATTTCCTATATTAGACATGGCATAATAAGATCCCTGACAGCTCGCAGCACTGGTGCCAGCTTTCAACTGCAAAATACTACCAGCTGCAGGTGAAAACAGTAGCCATTTACAGAGTTGTGACAACATGGAGGTGTTGCTGTAGAGACATTTACAAAATAACATTACGTTATAGGTTGAGGTAGATGCATGAAGCTGGGCTATGTAACCCACTGCAGCTGTCATGGACCAAACACCAACTCAACTACAGCTTTTGAAACTAATAGTTCCTTCCTAAGGGGGGGGGGGGATACAGTGGGGAAGACCAGATCACTTAGATCTGAGGACATAGTGAGGTCTGAATGACCTGCCCTTACTTTTTAACCTTGTATCTCATAACTTATAAACAATCTTTCCTGTTTCTTGAAGCTACCAGTTCACCACCAATAAACTGCTGGTTCGCATTACATTTGCCCCATTGACATACTTTATTCTTACTGTAATTATCTATTTTTGAGACCAATTACATGTTACTCTTGTAAAACATTGGACACATTCTGTGCATTAAAACAGACAAAACAATTCACAAAGTGGCAATGAACCACTGACAGTAAAATCAAATTTGATAAGATCAAGGAAGCTGTATTCTTCCATTATACCATCTAGAGTTCATCTGTCACTTTGGACCAACCACTGATCATTGGAAGCCAAGACTTTCAAATAATGTCTAGAGGAATCTGGACAAATGATGAACACAAATATCAGGCAAAAGCGAAAGAAGTTTTGTTACCTTTTAACAGTTGTTTATACTATCAATAAGCAATAACTTTTTAATGAAGATTAAACTATTACATTACCAAGTAGCACTTTGGGCTTGGTTTCTACAGAAATTTCTTTTTGAAGTGAAATATATTTAATGCCCTGAGAACCTTGTACTCAGTGTGTTGTCTAAATTACCGTATTTACTCGAATCTAAGCCGAACTCGAATCTAAGCTGCACCTGAAAAATGAGACTCGAAATCAAGGAAAAAAAATTTTCCTCAATCTAAGCCGCACCTGAAATTTGAGACTCGAAATTCAAGGGGAGAGAGAAGTTTTCCGCCGCACCTCGAAATCAAAACAAAGTTGACACAATTTAGGTCGAATGAATGACGATACAGCTACAGTAGTTTGGTTCGAGTAATAAGCTTAGCAGTTAAACTTTACCAGGTAGCCATTGCTATGTGTCAGGTGCTCCGTCCGTATTTATGCGGGTACCCTTCCTTTTTCACGTGCTTCGCCCAATTTGAATTGCCTGCATATTTTTCTTTGATCTGATATGTGCCGTTCTCTTTGTTATAGGTGTTGACGTCACTCTAAGCTGAAGATGCATTACTGTACTGTGTAATGCATTGTTTGTCGCATTCTGATACTGAGTGTTTACGGCCTATTGCAGCTCGCGGCATGGCTTGCTTTTGTGCGTGCTACCACCACTTACAATTAAAGAATGGAATCGTCTCATTAGCGAAACAATGGCACTAGACTGCTATTTGTTGTTACTTACATTGCTGCTTTCTTTGATAATGATCAACAAGAACCAAATAATAGACTGCGTATGATAGAAGATGTTCTGAACGAGAGTTTAGCGAAAATGTTTCTCCGTTTGAAAATCTTTGCAGATGCCTCTTTAGTACATTACATTCTGCACAGAAATTAGAGTCGTCTTAGATTTAAAAATCTAGTCAATTGCCGTGCTTCATTTCTGACTGTATCACTATTACGCGTAAGAATAATACGAATATAAACATGACATGATATGTATATTCTTCCGCGTTTGCTGTTGTCTTGCTCTAGTTTCGTAGTTTATTAGGCAGAAAGGATTTAAATGCCAATTTGATTTTCATAGTACATTGAAACACTGCAACATTCAAAGATGAACAATACGTAATTTGTATCTACTTCGATGGATAATGTATGAAAACGCAGTGGTCAAAACTCGGGGCGGAGGAAAAAAAGCTCGTCTTCCACCTATTTTTTTTTTATTTATTTACTGACACAGAGGTTTTGGTGCCAGTATTTATCTCGGTGCCTATAAAAACCATGCCTGTGTAGCGCTACATATATTCGACGGCAGAAGTTAGTTGTGGCGGCACCTACCAACATTTTTCAGAACTTCCGCTTACTTTGCACTTGATTATCAGCCGCAGGCGGTTTTTTGGATTACAAAAACCGGAAAAAAGTGCGGCTTATATTCGAGTAAATACGGTACCCATGGAACTATGATAGTTAGTATATGTGGGCAAGAAAAAAAAAACTCCCAGTTTCCCAGTTAAATATAGACTTTTTCCCAGGTGAAAACACTTTTTCCCAGATGAAAATACTTTTTTCCCCAGCTGAAAGTATACTATACCCCAGGTGAAAGTACATTGTTTCCGTGTTAAGTACAATATACTTTCCCTCGGAGCTGTAAAACTCATCAATCCTTTGAGTGGTAAAGATGTTATACACTAGCGCAGTAAAAAACAATGTGTTTTGGGAAGTTCTTCGATGCGCAGTAACATGTACACTGCATATACCAAAGTATAAATATGAATTCCACCAAATACAGCACACTAGCTACTGAAGCATTGAAATCGCTCTGTGATGTGGTTTTGTCAGTCGATCATAGTTCATGTCACATTATATCACCAGCCAATGACTGCATATATTCAGAGCAAAGGACATGTGATGTAGTCAGCCAATACCAATATCACTGTTAAGCAGTGCTAATACACAAATCAGAAAAGTTAATACCATATTTACTCGCATCTAAGCCGCACCTGAAAAATGAGACTCGAAATCGATCAAAAAAAAAATTTCCCGAATCTTATTCTGCACCTGAAATTCGAGACTCGAAATTCAAGGGGAGAGAAAAGTTTTAGGCTGGGCCTCCAAATCGAAACATTGTAATATGAGACACAATTTAGGTCGAATGAATGACAATACAGCTACAGTAGTTTGGTTCGAGACGTAAGCTTAGCAGTTAAGCTTTACCAGGTAGTCGTTGCTATATGTCGGCCACTCCGTCCGTATTTATATAGGTATCCTTCCTTTTTCACGTGCTTCATCTGGTCTGAATTGATTGCTTATTTTTCTTTGATCTGATAAGTGCCGTTCTCTTTGTTATAGGTGTTTACGTCACTCTAAGCAGAACATGCATTACTGTACTGTGTCATGCATTGTTTGTCGCATTCTGATAATGAGTGTTTACGGCCTGTCGCCGCTCACGGCATGGCTTGCTTAAAAAATGGCAAATGGCAAGAGACTGCTGAGACTGCTATTTGTTGTTACTTACACTGCTGCTTTCTTTGATAATGATCAACAAGAACCAAATAATAAGACTGCTTACGATAGAAGATGTTCTGAACGAGAGTTTAGCAAAAATTTCTCTCCATTTGAAAATCTTTGCAGACGCCTCTTTAGTACATTACATTCTGCACAGAAATTAGAGTCATCTTAGATTTAAAAATCTAGTCCATTGCCGTGCTTCATTTCTGACTCTACCACCATTACGCGTAAGAATAATACGAATGTAAACATGACATGATATGTATATTCTTCCGCGTTTGCTGTTGTCTCACTCTAGTTTCGTAGTTTATTAAGCAGACAGAATTTAAATGAGATAGCAGCAAACACGAAAGAATATGTGGCAAAATGTTTATATTCGTATTATTCTTATGGTGAAGAGAATACTGCATGTGATTCACAATTCATAAAAGTTCCTATTAGCAACTATCTCATCTCACAGTTAGGAAAAAATTCGGAACGTAGAGTTGGCCATATTGACAAACATCCCTAACACTCTTGCCAGTCGGATTTTCGTAGTACATTGAAATGCTGCAACATTCGAAGATGAACAATACGGAATTTGTATTTACTTCGATGGATAACGTATGAAAATGCAGTGGTCGAAACTCGGGGCGGAGGAAAAAAAGCCAGTATTTATCTTGGTGCCTGCAAAGCATGCCTGTGTAGTGCTACATATTTTCGATGGCAGAAGTTAGTTGTGGTGGCACCTACCAACATTTTTCAGAACTTCCTCTTACTTTGCACTCGATTTGAAGCCGCAGTTGGTTTTTTGGATTACAAAAACCGGAAAAAAAGTGTGGCTTAAGATTCGAATAAATACAGTAGTTTAAATTAATATACATGCAGTACAGCTACAATAAAAGCAAGTTTTCACGTAAAATATTGCTCGTCAAATTTTTTTGCTGTTTCTTCTGAGGGTGTGGTTAGGCAGCATCCTAAGAGCACAGCTTAAATTGCAGCTGCTGAATATTTCTGGCAAGCACAATTATAAATTTCACTGCTGTGGAGTTACCTGGCTGTGTAAATGCTCCGTCATGCACTTTGAATTTTCCATAGGCAACCAATTGTGTGTAAATTTGACCAAGAACTCACCTTGTACTTTTTTTTAAAGAATATTTACATTTTCTGCCATCATTTCAGCATAATTTGTAATCTACGAAACAACTAAAATAAATATTAAATACTAATCTTGAAAGTTTGTCTTTTTTAGTGTGTTACCCTTTAAGACATACCAAACATAATAATGGCATAAATGCCTGGTCTTCTGGTCTCAAAATTTTTCTGGGTGGTTGGTCCTCGTATCGCTATGTTGTGAATGAGATTCAAATGCTCCATGATTTAAGAAATTCATCACACATGCTCACAAGTAACATAATTTATATTGCATAAACGAAAATTTACTTTGAAAATAATGCTTCTCAAACCACTATACACAATATTTTCCTGTGACCTGTTAGAAATGTAAACAGTTGTGATGTAGGGCTCATTGAAAGCAGTTGGTTGTCACAAAGTATTGCACAGTTCTTGTCCTATAGCCTCTGACACATTTTGCTGTCTGCTGAAATTTGTGTGTGCTCTCTGTTCTATTGTTATAAACAGCACAACTGAAGTTTTATTTTGGTGCTACTCTGTCATTTATGGCTTATGGCTGTAGTATTATTCTACAACAGCAGGCTAAAGTAAAATTCTTTGTTAGAGTATCAGTTCTTACCAGTCAAAATAACAAAAATTTAACTGAAAACAGAAACAATGAAAAATTGCAGGAATTGTAAAAAGTTCCCAAGTTTTTCTCAGACTTTTCGTAGATGAAAAAATTCCTGGGTTTTTCTCAGATTTACCAGTTGTCCTGGAGTACATACACACTGTAAGAAAATAAATGTGAAGTTAAGCATGTGTATAAAAATTTACCAACCCTCCAAAGAAATCAAAAGTTAACAGCATATGTCTACAATTTAGAAGTGAGACTGGACCAATGGTTGGTAATGTATGGTGGAATTTTATTCAAACAATGGAAAATCCAGAATAGAATAACAACAGCAATATGAAATAGAGAGATTGCTACTCAGTACATAAGGTTCAAATGGATCTGAGTACTATGGGACTTAACATCTATGGTCATCAGTCCCCTAGTACATAAGGGAAGTACAGGGCAACAGAGAGGCACATTTTAGAGTAGTAAAGAAGGGAAGTGCACACACATACATACATACATGCACAACTCGCACACACTCTCACAGGCACAATTCAAAAAAAAATTGGTGGTGGTAGGAAGAATCCAGATGGAATGGGCTGTGAAGCTGCAAATAAAGCCAAGCACATTGTGTTGTGTGGCATGCTAAGCATCAGAGTGGTACAGCTGTCTCTAGCTTATTTCCACTGTGGCCATTCAAGTGGACAAATGGCTTATCAGTGGTCATACCCCCATAGAATGCCGCACAGTGTTTGCAGTTAAGTTGGTACAGTACATGGCTGCTTGCACAGGTGGTCCTTACTTTCATGGGATACAAAATGCCAGTAACAGTATCGGAGTGGGCGGGACAAAAGGATTGCTGCTCTATATTTCTGAGGAAAGTTTTGATGGACTCACATACATACAGATTATGACTCTTTTTGTAGAAGAAATGTACTATATATAAGGAAATTTTATTATTTCAGGAGAATGTTTCATACTAGTAAAGAGGATTCTCAGGAGAATTTCAGGCTATCGTGCTGTTTGTAGCCTGAGAATATTTTGTGTATGAGAATGTAAAACATGATTTAGTATCTAAATATATTCAATGGACAAACAAAAAAGAAAAAACCATTCATGAGCTAGGGCATCTATTTAGCATCAAAGTGGATGTTGCATCTTGTATCTTTATTTAAAAGGTGCTAGAGGATGGCAGCTTTACTTTTCTGAAGAAAGTTTGGCTAGGAGATACTTTAAATTGGTAGAAATGGTTACAGAATTAAAAAAGCATTAATGAGCTCCAAATTCTGCGGCAGAGGTGGCTCCATTAGAGATGCGAAATAACATTGCAGGTGAAACTTTGATAATGTGGACTGAATGGCAACAAACAAGAGGAGAAAAATTATGTAGATCTGAAATTGAACTTACAAGGCCAGGAAAAAAAGAATAAAATACAGCACACATAATATGGCTTTTAACTTCATGGTTAAATGGATACATACACTATGATGGGTTACTAAAGACATGATATTCTGGGAAAAAAGAAAATTTATATTTTTAAAAATAGAGAGTTTATATTACAAGGGTTGATTAGTGCCCTATGCAGAGCAATGAGAAAGTGCCTATATGGTTTGGAAATAGAACAGTAAGTGTAGATTTACTTTAAATTGGGGACCCTGGTTAGTGGAAGGTGATTTTTATGGGGTGGAGGTGTTACATATCATAGGTGTGCATTTGGGATGTGTGCCTTTAAGTGGAATGGAAAGGAATGATGGGGCGATGGAAACTCTGAGGCAGATGCTGTAAAAGTGTGGTAACTCTCAGACCCCTATATGAGCAGAAGCATAGGAAAGTGCCTTCAGCCTTTTTGTGGCAGGTAAACAGTAAGCACTGAGGAACAGTGTTTGTAGTGTGGTTCAAAAGTATAGAAGCTGGAAGGCCACAATTAAGGATATCTAATCCCATCACATAAGAAAAGGGATTTCTGAATAGGAATTCGTGATAAAGAGCAGGTGAATTGTGGAGTTTATTGTACTGTCTATTGGAGTCAAAATACCTCTACTGAGATTCTTACATCTAGTTGCTAGAAATGTTGAATTAAGTGATGAGCAATACTATATATTGTAGCATGCTTTGTCAGCTATTACTTTAGAACCAACTTAGTTGGTGAAAGATTCTTACCATTGCGTGCAAGAGTTTGCAATATTATTTATTTTAGTTGAAAAATACCGCTTATGGCATTTGTTTTAATAAGTTGGCACAATGAAGTTTTGTTCTTTTGTAATGATTTGATTAGCGAGACGACTAATAATGAGCAAGATTTTATTAAATGACACTGGGAATAGTGCATTCCAACAAAATGCCTGTTGCTTTTTGTCTTGCGATCTTCAAACAACTCCCAGCAATGGAAGATGAATCTTTGAAAATGCCAGCCACATGTGCTGGTGAAACTTCACAAAAATCATTAAATAAACACCGGTTGCAGATCCCAAGACATTAGCCAACATGTAATATGTCAACAAGTGGTTACTAAAGCCCCATCAATTTTAAGAGTTTATTCTCTTGGTACTGATAAACACAAGAGCTTTATGTTTATTTACAAAGTTCAGTTTATTCATCTGAAGCAATATGGTTTACTTATACACACGCATGCATGGCAACTGATTGCACACTTTTGTTTGACCCCCGAGTGTACAATGTTGGGAGCAGAAGTCTGCATTTGGTTCTTAGCACACTGGATATTGGTTAAAGCCCTGCCACTTTCTCCCAGGTCCTCAAGCTTACAGTAGACGTACACTCTGAATAACAATCTTTGCTTTTTGCAAAGGAGTCTTCAGATTATGTCTAGTTGATGTCGGGTCCCTAGAAGGACGAAGTGTGCAGCCAATATATAATCATACGTCAGACAGTGGGTGACAAAGGTGATATGATAATGATACTTTGATAAACTCTTGCCTGAGATAACAGGTGCAAATTAACAATATTCAATGAATTTATAGTTCAATTATGTAAATACCCACTTGGTGAAGATCTGGTAAGTACACCATTAATCAATCATGCTGGGAAAACCAGAGATATAAGGACCAGAGCATCCGGGAAAAAAGGGAATGACTCAGATCCATTATATGAACAGATATTTAGTGCAATTAATAGCTCATAACAGAAAAAAATGGTTCAAATGGCTATGAGCACTATGGGACTCAACTGCTGTGGTCATTAGTCCCCTAGAACTTAGAACTACTTAAACCTAACTAACCTAAGGACATCACACACATCCATGCCCAAGGCAGGATTCGAACCTGCGACCGTAGCAGTCGCACAGTTCCGGACTGCGTGCCTAGAACCGCGAGACCACCGCGGCCGGCTCATAACAGAAAAGTAGATATAAAAATACTTGAAAGATATGATACATAGATGTGAATTTAAGTTATGAAATGACAATTATGTTGTATGAGTTTCATTCAGTGATTATAACTAGAATTTGAAGTAATATTGGCAAACTTATGAACAATAACTGTTCTGCAATGCTTACTTTGTAAAAGGTGGCAGCAGATGTGTGGTATTGTGTGTATATTTGCTTCCAAAGGTCACTCTTTTAATTGTTTATAAATGAGTAAGCATGAGAGGGCAAAAGGAAATATAACATTTAATATTTATTTAAGTAGATGTTATAACAAAGTTAAAATTCCACCCTGTGTCATTTTCTGGGGTGTATTTTTGTCTGAGGTTCTGGCAGAAGCATGTGGCAATTCACAGCCAGTAGTAAGATTTGTGTTAGCAATTGTAACTTGGGGTTTCTGGCTGCAGCATGGCCACACAAGAGGATGCCAGATATAAATCTTCTTAGAATAAACATACTTGAAAGATTACTAGGATCTTACGGTAGCAGTGTTATGACGTGCAGTCACTTCCATTCATGTCAAAAATAAAGGTCTTTTGTATGCTGCTCTCATTAAGAAAAGGTTCATTGTAAAAGTTTAACAAACAATTTGAGTGCTCAAATAAAAACAATCATTGGAAAATATATACAAGGTATAGAGGAATACGTCTTTGAAAGAAAAGAGATGTGGGAACAACTGGACAGTCTAATGACCTTTCCAGAAAGTGTATAGTAACACAGAGGGAAAAAATGGTGAATATAGAAACAACAAATCTGAAAATAAAAGTAAAATAGGGAGAACACTTCTAGTGCCTGCCAACCACTGCTGCCAAACAATGCTAGTCATCTGAACAATGAAAGTTGTGGATGGAGTACGAGCTATATGGGAACGTTAATTGCTTCTCACCACATCTAGCAGGCATTGACTTCGCAGACAGGCACAGTGAAAAAGAGTGCTATAAGCAAAGTCGTTCGTCAGTAGCAGAAAACTCACACAATACATATCTAATGATGTGGGTCGGGTATATTCCCAGTGGGAGGGAACTTATAAAATGGGAATATTGCCGGGATTATTTCTTTGGCCCGGCAAGATTCCCAAAAATTGGGAATTTACGAAATTTTTAGATTTTGAATGTTTAACACTTATTAACAATTAAAGAACCTTAAAACTAGGTTAACTAAGTAAATTCATACATTTTAATCCACTATTCATCATTCCATGCATTAATTTCCGTGCAAAATTCCAGACAAAACATCATTTACCGTAAGTCTGGCGGAAAAAATAATTTAAAATATTCGGTAGGCCTAATATTTTTAGGCAAGTTGAAACCCTACATTTCTCTGAATGAAACCTAAACTTACAAAATATTTCTATGGAGGTGTAATTTTCAATCGCCCATTATACGTAGTATTTTTTATTTTCTCCAAACGAATGACTAGAGGTGTTTCACTTTCAGAATTCCGACTCCTCATTTCCTGCGATGAATTATGATTTATAAATTTATTTTCCGAACTATCGCTATCACGTTCGCTTTCAGAATTGTTAATTAATATTTTACCATGTTCTGTGTCAATAAAATCACTTGTTTTTTTCAAGTAAATCATAAATCTCGGCCGGTTTATTCGCATAATTTTTCCCCGAAATGCCGTTTTCCATGACTAATGTTTACAAAATTCCCACGAGTTCATTTAACTCTGTAACCTCAAATACCTCTAACATCGACAGAAAACTTAATAAACTGAATATACGAAATTCCCTGTGAATTTAATAACTTTAGTTACTCAATATTATAAAGTAGGTTTTGCTAAGGTTTCGACGCTGGCAGTTGTAGGTAACGTAAGAGTCGTAAATGTCGATGCTTGACAATTCTAGAGCTAATTCTTTGATATTTAATCAATTGAAAACCAAAAAATGAGTTTATTTCTAACAAGGAGTCCAGCTTCGCGGCTCTTCTCAGCTTGCACGGGCATTGCCGCTCCCATCATTTAAAAATTTTTTAGAAAAGATTTTTAAATTTTTAACTACCCCTTTCACAAAATGACGGTAGATTGGGCGTTAATGGTGGGGAGTGGCTACAGACAAGACCACCTACAATAAATGTATTGTAGGTGGTCTTGCTACAGAGCAATGTTCAACGTTACCATGTTATAAACAGCGTATATTGCCCGAGGATGCACCGATAAAAGGGGCGAATCCGGTCGCAAATTTAATAAAAATCATTGATATAGCCAGTGCGGAATTTTCTTTGGAAAAATTGTCTGAAGATGATCTACACTGAAAGAAACCGGCGATAATTGTACAATTAAGTGCGACAGAAGAGTGTAAAAAAAGACATTATTATAATTCAGTTGCAACAGATTTTCGCCACTTGACATCTTGTCAAACTTTCATGGTTTAAAACAGAATTAAAACACTAGTAATTCTCGTTACATAAAATTACCTCAGTTTTCACTGGTACATAGTAATGTCACTCAGTTCGTAATACATAACATAGAGCACACAGGGTGCAGTGCTTCCAAAATGATTCATTTAAATTGTTTTGTCAGCCACATCTGTGTAATATTCAGTTAAAAATGGAGTTTATATATGGAACCACACCTGACTTCTAATAATATTAGTCTTACCCTTTTAATAAAAGCAATAAATTGTGACACCAGGAGTCTCCAATTAAACACTGAACTGTTGATCAACACAAACCATTTATTGGTCATTATGTGGATAAAATCATAAAAGGAAAAGTAATATGTCACTCAACACGCAAAAATGAGGAAAAATAAAAGTTTATAGAGGGTATGATTATTTTTACGTATGATTAATTATTGCCCTCTAATATTTTACATTCTTCATGACAATGTGATAAGAAAATAGCAACACAGACTGTCAATTGATATTGTTATATGATGTAGCCTACATGTGCCACTTAAATGCTCTAAATAAAGGATGTTAACAATCATCTTGACAGTTCCAAAAATAATTTTTACAAACAACAGTCAGACACAAGAGAATAAAATAATGTCAATGACATCTTTTATTGTCAGTGTAACGTCTACTTTCACTAAGCCAATGGCATCTTCTGATCAAAATATTACAAAACATGTTCTAAAAATTACAATTCCGGCAAAAGAAAACTACCAGTTACCATCTGTTATAACGATGTCAATGCAATTCACAACTCCGCTGCCCTTCTCATATTTATGTCCTCATGCACCAGAAATGGTACCACCTTAAACGTAAATTACTCCATTTTTTCCCACTATCGTAGCACCATACCCGCGAATAACACCATTATTACCGTGAATAGTACCATCTGCTCCAATAATTGTACCATTGTTTCCTATAATTTTTGCGTTTCCACCAGTTACCTTAGCATTGTCTCCTACCACAACGGCATCTTCGCCAATAACAACTGCGTTGTCGCCTTGAATTCTTGCGTTATTTCCTGTTATTTTACCGTTATTGCCAGTTATATTTCCATTGTTGCCCACGATAATTCCTCTCGCACCAACAATAACGCCATTGTCACCCGTTATATTTCCATCATTTCCGTAGATGTTACAAGAATTGCCGACAACGTTACAGCTATCACCATAAACTTTTCCTCGGTGTCCAACCAAATATACATTGTTTTCGTGTAAAACTAAATCGTCGCCGACATACGACGCGGCATTGCAAGTGCCACACAGTACTGCAATTAAGAAAAAGGCGAAGCGCTGCATCACGTCTTGCGAGTAGCGTGCGAAGTTTCACGTTTGATCACTTGAGCAGCCACACAACAACTACGGCGTAATTCACACAGCTCACTGCCGCATGAAATTCTCTCTTGCGTAAGAGCTAGGAGACAGCGCGTCAAGCTTCGATAAATGGACGTCGAGTCAATACCAGTTACCAATAGTGAACTGTGTTAGCGAGAAATAAATATAGCTAACCTTAACGTAGAGAATTCAACAAATGCCTTAACCAAAGAAAGAAGTATAATTAATGTTATTGTAATCTTACTAGGTCTGAAATATTAAACGTTGTCCAGGATTAACTCCGCTGGTAGCCAGAAGGTGCAAAATTCGCGTAGGTCTTATATCAGTACTCCAGAGCTTCAGATAATGTTACTGCCAACTGAGGATCGGCGGATGAAGCCGGTGAAAGTTGTCATTGAGGTGTTGAGGAGCGACCTGTAAGATATGACTGTACTCCACAAAAGGCATTCAGTTTACCGCCGATGCTGTGACATCGGGAATGAACCATGGCAACTTCCATCTGACTTGGTGTTGAACCAAAATGATAGCCTAGGGGTAACGTGGCTTATTTAACGTGTCGTCTTACCCTACTAAACGTATATGTTCATATTATGCCATAAAAGGCTCAAGTTATCGAAACAAGATTTTAGACAAGTGACAGCGTCACAATGAGGCGAATGGTTAATTCTAGCAGGTTTTTAGTTGTCTGTAAGAATTTTGCTTTTTTCCCATAATAGGATGATGCACTTCCTCATTCGATTACGATTGGGAAGAGGTGCACAATGTTCCTGTTTTCAGTAAAGAATTGCAAAAATAGCAAGGAAATTTGTCAAACGTGAAGGCCAAGACTATCTGTACAACATGGTTTATCTCTTACAATGTTAAGTCATCCATGCTGTCTTCAATTAACAGTCGAGACACTCTGTTTTATCTTGTCAATACAAGCAGCCACTAAAGGTGCCAAAGGGGTGCCCAAGTGTAAGATTTGTATACAGTACGTATCAGACTCAATTGCGAAAACTAACATGGGTAAAGTGTGCTCGGGAAAATAACATTAACAAGGAGACGGATACAAATAGTCATTATTGCTATGCACCTTCTATGAATACAGGAAGGCTACTTAGAACCATCTCATGCAGCTGAACTTATTTTCACCGTTACAGAAAGGAAATTAAACATAACCTCGTAGGTTCCACAGTTTTTGTTCCGACACATCAGATACCCCACTACCAACGTATTACAATGTATGATGTACCACTAACGTTCAAGACGTTTCATTATTGTACGTACAGTGTTTCTTCACAACCCCAAATGAGTCCCCACACTAAGCAATACCAGGTAAGAACTTCACTTATATTTAGGAACAGTAGGTTGTCATCCAGTACCGTACATCTATTCTTGCATGATCGTTAGGTCTGTGGGAGTTTCAATAATACCGACTAACTGCTGTTGTGACTCAGTGATAAGTAACATTAAATAGGAAACAGTTCCCAATTTTCTGCAAAATTATATTCATTTGGTCATTAACCGCCTTTCGGTTTCTTACGCCATCGACAGCAGACATCTAAATGTTACAAACGTAGATAAAATGACGTGCGACTTACACAGATATTATGTATACAGAGGATACAAAAATGACTTGCAGGGTGCTTACATAGGAAAATATAACATTTTTTTTGTCACAGAAAAGCAGTTGCATTAAATAGAAAAAGGAAGCTATTTTTTTTTTTACATGGACATACATTCACGAATGATAAAAAATAAAGTTGAGTTTACAGTTTTCATCTAGTATTTGCTTTTCTTAAGAGAATGTAAAGCTTTACATTCTACATCAAATAGGTGATTTTCTGTTAAAAGATGAGAGGCAAAGGTTGAATAGGTCTCTCTCCAGCTCCTCTCATGTTCAGATAACCTACTTGCTACAGTTCTATCTGACTGACCAGTATATACTTTTCCACATCACTTGGGTGTGATTTTATACATACCACTCTGTGTCGGTGGTTGGAGTTTGTCTCTACAATGAATTAAAATTTGATATGCCATTGGCACTATAAAATGCACATCTGTTCTTGCGAGACTTTTTTTGGGAGGTTTTATGAAGTTTAGCCAATGTATGGGGTGATGCACCAGTCTGTAACTACTGACGGATACCTGTTGGCCAGTGTACAGAAGTGGGATAATTTTACCCATTTTCTTTTTTCGTAGTATATTATCAATCAGGGCAAAGCTATAGACATTACTGGAAGCAATATGTTTGATAGTTTGTAGATCTGTTTGAAAAGCAGGTTCAGAAAATTGACAGATATCATGCGATGCACCTTTGAATGAAAGCTCTATGTCTGTTGTTGTGTGGATGCTGGGAGCTTGGAAGGGTTACCGGTCCATACACACAGCACATCATCTACATATATGAATCAGTACTTAATTTTGGATTTCAGAGACTCTTTCAGTATGGAAATTTGTTCGAAATTGCCCACTGAAATCAAAGACGCTGCAGGACTAAAGCCGCGTCCACATCGTACCTGCTGCGCCGCGCAGCGCTGAGCATCGCGAAAGGCCTCCGCATTGCAGGTCATCGCAGGGGAAATTTTGTGCAACTAACCTGTCACAGTGGCGTCATGAAGAAATTTTCGAATTACAACTATAAAACACAGTTTTTAAGTTTTATTTTGTAAATGTATGACATTTGTATGTTTTAAGGAACTGAAGAGATTAAGAAGTGAAATTAAATAAAATCATTAAGGTATTCAATACCATTAATTAAAATCGGTGTGAACAACCATAATAAAAAAAGAACATAAAGTGAGATTTATGTTGACGCAAAAGACAGTATTTCCGTTTAAAAATACATTTTAACTATGCTGACAGAAGAAAAATCGCAACACTAACAAGGGAACCCCCTCAGATTTAGTTATAAGTTGGCACAGTGGATAGGCCTTGAAAAACTGAACACAGATCAATCGAGAAAACAGGAAGTAGTTGTGTGGAACTATGAAAAAAAATTAGCAAAATATACAAACTGAGTAGTCCATGAGCAAGATTAGCAACATAAAGGAGATTGTGAGCTCAGGAGCGCCGTGGTCCCGTGGTTAGTAGTAGTAGTAGTAGTAGTTTTATTCATCCGTAGATCTCTTTTTACAAGGATATAGGACATGTCAAAGTATTTACAAGCTTAGATCAATTTACAATAAGCTAATTCGTATACACATATATTTACAGACTTCTAGTTAGAGACAATCATTAGATTTTACTCCTGGTATACAATAATTTATTTACAAATAACTCATTAAATAATGTAATGCCACACTATTCACTCATATTTCACTATCAGTCACTGCACACACTATACACACATTGTTTCATAACACTTCACTCACTACACACACACACACACACACACACACACACACACACACACACACACACACACACACACAGGTGATCCTTGGGCCATTTTCTGTTCTGCAAGTTCCCATTTGCTATCCTGAAAAACTGAGTCAGCATCCCTTCATAATGAGTGAGATGTTGAGCTCAGAAAGAGGAAGAGGTGTTAGTATTGTGCTATGCATAGCTTGAGGGGAGAGTGTCTCTAGAAAGGAAAAAAGAAGAAAAATAATAAAGTGAAGGTGTTATGTGGAATATTGGATGTTTTATAATCATCATTATTATTATTATTTGTTTGTATAACATTTTTTTTATCAAACCCCTACTCTGCTTTATCTAAGTAATCCTTCAATGTATAAAATGTATTGTATAACAGGTACTTTTTAGCTGCCTTCTTAAATAAGTGTATTTTTGAAATTTCTTTAATCTCTTTTGGTAATTTATTGTACAGTTTTATTCCTTGGTAGAAAATGCAGTTTTGAGTTTTATGTTTATTTTTTCTTGGTAAATGTAAGTTGAGTCTATCTCTTGTTGCGTGGTCATGGACAGAGCTGTTTGTGCAGTAATTTCCAATGTTACTTTTGATGTGTACAACTGACGTAAATGTGTTCACATGGAGCAGTTAAAATTCCCAGTGTTTTGAACAGATCTTTACAATGAGCTCGACTACTATTTCTGGTTATTATTCTTATGGCTCTTTTCTGGAGTTTGAAAATTGTGTTCATATTTTGTGGATTTGTTCCCCAAAAAAGAATGCCATAGCTAAGAATTGAGTGTACATATGAATAATATGTAACTAAAAGACACTGCATGTTACACACAGATGATAGAATTCTAAGGGCATAACATGCTGATGACATTCTGTTTGCAAGTACCTTTGTGTGTTCGCACCACTTCAGCTGAGAGTCAATATTCATTCCTAGAAATTTTGCATTTGTTACACAGTCTATAGAGGTGCCATCTACATTTAATTTAACATTGTCATTTCTCCTCTTCAAACTGAAGTTCATG
Organism: Schistocerca gregaria; assembly: GCF_023897955.1. Classification (NCBI taxonomy): domain Eukaryota; kingdom Metazoa; phylum Arthropoda; class Insecta; order Orthoptera; family Acrididae; genus Schistocerca; species Schistocerca gregaria. The sequence goes on along the minus strand of NC_064921.1, from coordinate 511,272,007 downwards.
GCATTAGTTTTCTTTATGTTTAATGTCAATTTGTTGCTTATTGACCAATCGTAAACTTCCTTGAGAGTTTCATTTGCTTTCTCGGTAAGGAGTTCTCTTGTTCTCTCAGTGACTATAATATTGCTGTCATCAGCGAAGAGAATTTTCTCACCATGAGTAACACTACTGGGAAAGTCATTGATGTATATCAGGAATAGTATTGGTCCTAATATGCTACCCTGTGGAACCCCTATATTAATATGTTTTGGTTCTGATAAGTATTTTACTAAATGTTTAGATCTATTTGAAGTATGTGTTATCTCTACTCTTTGTACCCTATCTGTTAGGTATGATCGAAACCAGTCATTAGCTACCCCTCTTATTCCTAATGCTTCTAATTTATTTAATAGAATCTTGTGGTCGACTGTATCAAAAGCCTTAGAAAGATCCAAAAATATGCCTGTGACACACTCATCTTTATCAAGAGCATTAAGTACAACTATTGTGAATTCTACTATGGCTGACTCCGTATTTTTGCCACTTCGAAAACCAAACTGTGATTTGCTTAAAAGATTGTATTTATTCAGATAATTCATTAATCTGTCTTTCATAATTGCTTCTATTATTTTTGAGAATGCTGACAGCAGGGAAATGGGCCGGTAATTTTCTATGTCTTCTGCATTACCTTTCTCAAGCAAAGGTACAACTCTTGCCTGTTTTAGCTGCTCTGGAAATGTCCCTGATGTGAAGGATTCATTTATTATATTTGTTAATGGGCCTTGTATAATCCCTATTCATTGTTTCAGTACACACATTGGTACATCATCTAAGCCTTCTGACTTTTTATTTTTTAGCTTTTGAACAGTTTCATTGACTTCATTCTCTGTGGTTGGAAGTAACATCATTGTATCTAGTGCAACAATTTTTGCAGGTGTTATATTTGTTTTGGGGAATTTTTGCTGTAACTTCTCTGCAATACTTGAAAAATGCTCGTTTACATAGTTTGCTAAGTGTTGTGGATCGTTTATTACCTTATCCCCCTCCATTAGCAGTATGTTATTCTGCGTTTGTTTGCCTCTCCCCGTTTCCTTTTTTATAACATCCCAGACTGCTTTGCTTTTATTCTCTGCATTATATATTATTTTGTCATTAAATGACTTTTTTGCAGCAATCAGCACCTTCCTATAAATCTTTTTGTATCTATGATAGAAATTTAAGAATTCTGGATCATTGTGAATCTTTTTCATGGAACTGAGGTGTTTAAGTGTTTGGGAGGACTTCTTAATACCTGCTGTTATCCATCTGTTTTTGTGAGATGTTGATACAGTCATGCATACTTTTGGAAATGCTGTTTCAAAGTTCAATTTAAACAATGTGGAGAATTTGGAGAATTTCATATTCACATTGGTTTCCTTATACACTTCATCCCAGCTTTGTTTTTCTAGTTCTTTTGAAAAATCTTTTATTTTGATTTCTGATAGATGTCGTTTATAGGCTTGTGGTTTAGGGAATGATTCGATGCCTGATTTTACTGTTGTTATTTGACAGAGATGGTCTGATAGTCCGAGATCTTTTACAGCTACATCACATTTTTCCCTGTCTATATTTGTGGCCACATGGTCAATTACTGATGCAGTCATTGTAGTAACCCTTGTTGCACTATTGACCAATAGGGACATGCCAAAACTTTGAAGGATATTTATGAAGGTGCTGCTGGATTCATTTATGATATTAGTGTTGATGTTTATGTCCCCACACAGAATTATGTTGACCTTTGTACTTGAGACTTTATCTAGAACTTCTGTTAATTTATTGAAAAAAGTGTCCACACTACCACTGGGAGATCTATACACACACAAAATGATTAATTTCTTTGTGATATCGAGCCCTGATAATTCAATAGCTGATATTTCAATGTGTTTGTCTTCACTTACTGTACTGAGGTCATGTCTAGATTTGAACTGTGTTCCTTTTCTGATATAAATGCATGATCCTCCACCCCTTGAAGTAGTTCTGCAGTAAGAGTTTGCCCTTTCATACAATGATAATACTACATGTTGGATTTCTGTGTCTCTACTCAAGTGCTCAGTAATACAAACTACTGTGCAGTTCAAAGATTGGAGCTCAACTTCTAATGCTTGTATTTTATTTTTTATTGATTGCATGTTTTGATGGAGGATTGTTAAGTCTGTGAAATGCCCCATGTTACTCTTTCCGATGGTTTGTTTTTCTTTGTGACATCTGGTATGTGTGATTTTTGAAGTGTTATAATCTGTCTTGTGAGTGATTGTTTCAGTATTTTTTGAACTGCTAGAGATACTCTTTAGGCAGGGGAACCTGTTGTCTGGATTTATCCTAAAAAAGACCTATTTTTCCTACCTATGACAACAGGTATTTGACCATGTGTGGCCCGAGATCCACCCCCTATACTTTCATGAATCAGCTGTACCAATCTTCCCTTCCCAGTCCTGTTTAGGTGTAGGCCATGCCTAGTGAAACCCCATCTGTTGATAGTCCCGACGGGCACCAGAGAAACATGAGCAAAGTTGGCCGTCCTCAGAGCCATCCCCAGCCCCACACTGATTCGCCTCACAGCTCCATCAAGGCGTGGCTGATCATGACGCCGGAACAGCTCAACAAAGTGTACATTGGTGCCATGAGTCAGGGAAGCTATCTTGTCCAGGTCACCACCTATTTCATATGCCCCATCCCTGTCCAAACTGTTTCCCGCCCCACCCACTATCACTACATGGTCCTCTTTTGTAAAATCCCTACATAAAGACCCTAGGTCCTCTATCACATGACTTAGCCCTGCATTTGGTTTGAAGATACTGGTGGCCTGGTACGCTGCCCCTAAACTTTCCTGTAACTGAGGGCCTACACCTCGCCCATGGCTACTACCTAGCAGCAGCACTTTCTTCTTCCTAACACTTTGTTAGCGTGAGTAGCAGCAGAACGATAGGTCCTTGGTTCAAGCTTCCCCTCGACTGCAAATTTTACTTTATTTTCGCAAAGTTATGATCTGCCCTATCTTTATTTACGCAAAGTTGTGATCTGTCCGTTCGTTCATTGACGTCTCTGTTCACTGTAATAAGTTTAGTGTCTGTGTTTTGCGACCGCACCGCAAAACCGTGCGATTAGTAGACGAAAGGACGTGCCTCTCCAATCGGAACCGAAAACATTTGATCGCAAGGTCATAGGTCAACCGATTCCTCTACAGAAAAACACGTCTGATATATTTTATACGACACCGGTGGCGGCATGTGCGTCATATGACAGGAATATGTTGTCGACCCACCTAACTTGTACACTTAGCGAATGGGCATAAAGATTCTTCTACTTTGCCCGATTCAGGTTTTCTTGTGGTTGTGATAATCACTCCCAAAAAAGTGACGAAAACATAAGAGTTTGTCACATAAACTGAAAATAAAAAATTAAACTTTTTTCTCTCGTTTCGCAGCTGCTCTCGCTAACCACGGGACCACAGCGCTCCTTAACTCCGATCTTCCTTGATGTTGCCTATGTTCGCATGGACTACTCAGTTTGTATATTTCACTAATTTTTTCATAGTTCCACACAACTTCTTCCTGTTTTCTCGATTGATCTGTGTTCAGTTTTTCAAGGCCTATCCACTGTGCCAACTTATAAGGAGTTGTGCGATATAAACGAAAGTTGGTAGGAGTGTTTCTACAACTGAAAGACGATGTTTATTCAAATTTTGCGCCAGTCGCGTTAAGAATGGCGCTAGTAGCCCCACTATGGGAATACAAGTTATGTTCGCTTTAAATACAAGACTGTTAAGGTCGTGTGCGTTAGTTATCTTTGAGACTGGACGTGCTGAGTTGATGTTACTCAAGCATGCCTTTAAGCCGACAAAGACATCAGTAGCAACATCTCACTGAGTGTGAGCGAGGTTGTGTAACAGGGCTACGAGAAACTGGACGTGCCTTCTGCGATATTGTAGAAAGACGTGGCAGGAACTGTAGATGACTGCTCGCAGCGGCTGTCACAAGACTGTACGGTCGCAAGACGACCGGGTTCTGGACGGGCACGGGACATTACCGAGAGAGAAGACCATCGTGTTCGATGTGTGACTCTGGCGCATCGTACTGCAGCTGCAGGAGCAATTTGAGTAACCCTTGGCACCGCAATGGCACAACGAACTGTTACAGTTCGGTCACAAGGACAGCTTTGAGTCAAAAGCGCTGTAACGTGCATTCCGCTGACCCCAAACCACCACCATTTGCTACTTTGATGGTGTCAAGTCAGTGATCATTGGGGGGGGGGGGGGGGGGGCAGAGTGTAGGTCTGTTACATTTTCAGATCAAAACTGGTTCTGCTTCGGTGCCAATGATGGATGTGTGTCGGTTAGAAGAACGTCAGTTGAGGGCCTGCAAACTGTGTGCTATACACACTGGACTTACACCTTTAGTTATCGTCAGTGGTGCAGTTTCATATGACAGCAGGAGCACTCTGACTGCATTTGTACATCAGTCTGGTGATTCGACATGTTGTACTGTCATTCACGAACAGCAATCCACGGGCGTTTTTCAACAGAACAACGCTCGCCCACATACCGCAGTTCAAAAAAGGCTCTGAGCACTATGGGACTTAACATCTATGGTCATCAGTCCCCTAGGACTTAGAACTACTTAAACCTAACTAACCTAAGTACATCACACAACACCCAGTCATCACGAGGCAGAGAAAATCCCTGACCCCGCCGAGAATCGAACCTGGGAGCGGGAAGCGAGACTGCTACTGCACGACCACGAGCTTCGGACCATACCGCAGTTGTAACCCACCATGCTCTACAGAGTGTCCACATGGTGGCTTGGGCTGCTCGATCACCAGATCTGTCTCCATCCGAGTATTTGTGGAGCATCATCGTCGACAACTCCAGCGTCATCCACAAACAGCATTAACTCATTAACTGTACCTTTATTGGCGGACGAAGTGCAATAGGCATGGAACTCCATCCCACAAACTGACATCCGGTATCTGTACAACACAATGCATATACGTTTCCATGTTTGCATCCAACATTCGGTCGTTACATCGGTTGTTAATGTATCGGCATTTTATATTTCCGTGGCTTATCTCGCACTTACATTAACCTAAACAGATGTATTCCCGAAATTTCAGTATACTTCATTCATTATTTTTTGGTGTTGCGATTTTTTTTCCGACTGTGTATAAGCAAATACGTGTGTTACGGAAAAGAAAGACATCAAAACTTTCCGAAGCATCATTCTTAAAATGAAAGTTTCAAAAAATCTTATTGACTAATTAGTTTGCGCCTGCCTTCATCTCAATAACTTAATATCTTAACAGCATAGTTGTCTAAATGTGTCACTTTCGGTATTGAGCGACTCCCGGACATTGAGCCTGACTTTTATCATGGAGATTCTAAGCCTGTTTTTGATCTACTCCAGTGTTGGAAATGACCTACCCCCTCTGCTGTTTCTGACAAGAAGTGAGTGCTACATTCTTAAACCGATCTCACTATCAGGAAAACAATCGATGGTTTCCTTTTTTCTAGGGCTTATTATAATGCACCTCTCCTGACTATTTACGTTTAATTTTCATCATTATCTTTTTGAAACAAGTGGTACAAATCCTTGAACTGAACCAGTTCATTTGTTAGTTGATCGTCTAAGTCATTATTATAAGTCTCAAATAAATTTTGAGCTACTACTCTTATGTTTTCATTGGTAATAGAATTCATCGTGTTGAGAAATCCGACACAGCAATCAGCTGGTTTGTATGTCTCAGGCCTCTGGCGCAACATAGATTTAAAGTACTCTATGACAGGAAGCAGGAACTCCTGCATCGCAATATATGTGATGTACTTACCTCGACTTCTGGTACTTCGATACAAGCATGTGGTAACAAACGTAAATTTGTTTAGTGCCCCGATTGATATCTAGTTGTGCGTACTCAGAGAACGACATGTGATCTTCCTGATTCTCCTGCGTCTTCTGAAATTTCAGCAAGTGCACTCGCAAGAAGACTTTTGTAGCATCATCTCGGTGTGACCAACGTGTTGTTATCTTTTTTGGCATGAGATAGGCTTTGTCAGCTTCTGCCATTTTCAAGAAGTCAGTTAGAACTTTATAACTGCTTGTTGAATATGTAAAAAATACATGAACTTATTCCAAAGAATCTTACGACTCTCGGCTGCTACCTGTTCACTACAAGACTGAAGGAATGCCTGGTGCCAGGTACCCACACCGCTGAAACATTTTTTTGAAAGACATTCCACAAGTCTAGAACCACAGTTCTAAAACAAAAATTGGCGGATAAGCAGGAATTTAAAGCGAAGAGGTATGAGGTAGAAGACGGGGAAAACGTGAGGTTATGTTACAAACATGGCGCTATTTTGGAAGTCATTATCTTGGATTCAGCTTGCAGGTTTCAAATGAAAACGGGGTCACGTAGTGTGTTGACACAGAGAGAATTACACCAGGAAAACAATGATGTCTTTCACATGAGTATAGCTTTATTTTTTCTAGATATATGTCGCGTTTTGTACAGGACAAAGCAAATGCTAGTGATGAGTAAGACATAACATACAATGGGTACAGCATGTGCTCAGAGAACTGCCCAACATGTTACAAAGTTGTTGTTATCTGCTTCACCGATTTTGACGGCAACTGTATCGGAAAGCGAGCGGAAGTACCAGTAATCCGAGAGGTGCGCGAGGTTTCTGATCTCCACGTACACAACTGATTTCACATACACATAGAAATGAGGCACTGAAAACCGTAAAGGCCTAAACCACAGCATCAAAGTTTTGATTAAGTAGACGTTTGTGAAAATCAAATTTGTAGGCCCACTACTAGTCCCGTAGGATTGGCTTGTTTTTTAACCAAGCCTCAACACCCTATATTTTCTATAAAATCGTGTAGCCATTTCATATTACTAAATTTTAGGCAATATTTAGGATTATAATCCACAAAATTTTCGTACGCACGTTAGCAGCAATAGTGTGTCCTTGACTGCTGTGTAGCTTGTAATTAACGTGAAATTAGAATCAGAACACTGCTCACACGTTACGACCTATCTTAACACTTTATTTCCCTCGTTATCAGGCAATTTCATGAAGCATATTTTATGGATTAAGAGTCAGATAAATGTGTCTGGTCACTTTACGTATGAAATCTACTAGTTTTGTTAAGTCTAAGCGGTTCAAATTTAATGTACTCGCTTTGTTAAGTCTTTGTGTTTCAAGGTTGATATTTGCCTTCCATCTAAGCATTTCAGCGCTAGATTTTGCAAGACATCTTGAACAATTGTGGTCTTCCTCGACGTGACTTGAAGAAAATGGTGGTGTGCCGCGACTGCAGTGAAGAATATATTACTTGAAACAACTGTTCATGACAACCAGTTGAAACCTTCATCTTTGTACAATACCTGAAATGTACATTGTTACCATAAACATCAACGTTTGATTTGCTAGTGACGTCGGTAACACTCTTAAAAGGTTCTGAAATCCTAAATGTCCGTCTTACAGACTGGAATAGTGAAACTATGGAATGTGATGTTATGATACGGCATTCCTTCAAAGGCTTCCAACTGTTATGAGGAACTGGCGTCAGTGTAGCCAGTGAGAGTGCCTACAGCAATGAAAAATTGTGCTTTTGGACCATTATGGAAGCGAGTATCAGAGAAATCGCAGTGATCATATATGGAGTGGAGGGGTACAGCACTCATAAAGCTGGTTCAGCATAAGATCAACAAGTGTCAGGAGCATACATACATGCTACAGTCTCAAAACTGACAGGGTGCCTTAGGCCCTCAGCGCCTCAAATCTGGGGAACTTGCCGGACACTCCACCGGTTGTCTAAGCTGTCACTAGCTCTGGGGAAACTGGATGTCCATGTAGGCCTTGATAGCTGGCCCATAATGGAGGAAAGACGCCATCGTGCTGACAACAAGTAGAAAGTCCCATATTCGGACAGCAGTGATAGCAGCATATCTACATCTACATGGATACTCTGCAAATCACATTTAAGTGCCCGGCAGAGAGTTCATCGAAACATCTTCACAATAATTCACGCACAGCGCGCGGACAAAACGAACACCTATATCTTTCCCTGTGAGCTCTGATTTCCCCTGTTTTATTATGGTGATTGTTTCTCCGTATGTAGGTTGGCGTCAAGAAAATAGTTTCGCATTCTTCGTCTAACAATTGCAAATAATGGACTTCTGTTAATGTGCCCTGAGCGAAGAAGGACGCAACAATTCGAGAATCCTATATTCCACAACAAATCATCACTTTCGATGCGCCAACTACAATGGATCCATAACAACTGTAAAAGCTGTACTGTAGCAAATGTCTCTTGTGTTTATCTGGCAGATAGAAACTATGCAACTTGTATTCTCTAGATAATACACTCCTGGAAATGGAAAAAAGAACACATTGACACCGGTGTGTCAGACCCACCATACTTGCTCCGGACACTGCGAGAGGGCTGTACAAGCAATGATCACACGCACGGCACAGCGGACACACCAGGAACCGCGGTGTTGGCCGTCGAATGGCGCTAGCTGCGCAGCATTGGTGCACCGCCGCCGTCAGTGTCAGCCAGTTTGCCGTGGCATACGGAGCTCCATCGCAGTCTTTAACACTGGTAGCATGCCGCGACAGCGTGGACGTGAACCGTATGTGCAGTTGACGGACTTTGAGCGAGGGCGTATAGTGGGCATGCGGGAGGCCGGGTGGACGTCCGCCGAATTGCTCAACACGTGGGGCGTGAGGTCTCCACAGTACATCGATGTTGTCGCCAGTGGTCGGCGGAAGGTGCACGTGCCCGTCGACCTGGGACCGGACCGCAGCGACGCACGGATGCACGCCAAGACCGTAGGATCCTATGCAGTGCCGTAGGGGACCGCACCGCCACTTCCCAGCAAATTAGGGACACTGTTGCTCCTGGGGTATCGGCGAGGACCATTCGCAACCGTCTCCATGAAGCTGGGCTACGGTCCCGCACACCGTTAGGCCATCTTCCGCTCACGCCCCAACATCGTGCAGCCCGCCTCCAGTGGTGTCGCGACAGGCGTGAATGGAGGGACAAATAGAGACGTGTCGTCTTCAGCGATGAGAGTCGCTTCTGCCTTGGTGCCAATGATGGTCGTATGCGCGTTTGGCGCCGTGCAGCTGAGCGCCACAATCAGGACTGCATACGACCGAGGCACACAGGGCCAACACCCGGCATCATGGTGTGGGGAGCGATCTCCTACACTGGCCGTACACCTCTGGTGATCGTCGAGGGAACACTGAATAGTGCACGGTACATCCAAACCGTCATCGAACCCATCGTTCTACCATTCCTAGACCGGCAAGGGAACTTTCTCTTCCAACAGGACAAAGCACGTCCGCATGTATCCCGTGCCACCCAACGTGCTCTAGAAGGTGTAAGTCAACTACCCTGGATAGCAAGATCTCCGGATCTGTCCCCCATTGAGCATGTTTGGGACTGGATGAAGCGTCGTCTCACGCGGTCTGCACGTCCAGCACGAACGCTGGTCCAACTGAGGCGCCAGGTGGAAATGGCATGGCAAGCCGTTCCACAGGACTACATCCAGCATCTCTACGATCGTCTCCATGGGAGAATAGCAGCCTGCATTGCTGCGAAAGGTGGATATACACTGTACTAGTGCCGACATTGTGCATGCTCTGTTGCCTGTGTCTATGTGCCTGTGGTTCTGCCAGTGTGATCATGTGATGTATCTGACACCCAGGAATGTGTCAATAAAGTTTCCCCTTCCTGGGACAATGAATTCACGGTGTTCTTATTTCAATTTCCAGAAGTGTACATGAGAGGTCTCCTTCGTTTTATAGCGATTGTACATCAATCTTTAATAGCGAGGCAGGGAATATTTTGTAACAGCTTTATATTGGGAATGTGTGTTAGTGTAAATGGAATATCGTTGTCTATGTTTTACGAGTTCACCACCTCAAACAAATACACGCTATGGGCGTACATTAAAAACAGAGCAGATACTTCAGTAAGTGATTGTGACATTACAGGTCACATGACAGAAAAGTATGTCTTCGTTCTTCAGTGATAATGCAGGTATATCTAAATTACGAGTGCATGTCCAAGTAGAGGTTTAGCTCTGATATTTGTACCCTTGTGTGTCAGAACATAAATAGTTGTTCACGTTCCTTTTGCGTTTGGTTATAACGGGGAAATTATTTCAGAAACGCGTTAGATTCATTTTACTGAAATTATGACAGGAACACATTAGATTCAGTCTGCAATGTACTAATTCAACTGGAATTCTCGGTGTTTGAAGAAGTATTTTTGATAAGTGGAACTTGAACATAGAAGCCCGACAGACGCAGTATGGTCACAAATATCTCTTTCCTGCGCGTCCTTCACCAACAGAAACTACCTAGAAACGGCGTAGATAACATATCTTTGCCTTCCTAGAGGTTGACGCCATGTCATCACAACGAAACTGGGCCTTCCAAGGTTACGAGATGCAAACGACACACTAGCGAAGCAGAAATGCATAAACGTTCATCTGCTCGCATAATCGAGGAGGCAGTGAAACGATAATTTTCGGATCCCACTTCCTGATACAGTTACGTATTGTAAATACATACAGAATACAAAGAAAAGAATGGCGAAGGGGAAACGAATAGCGTCGGTGTTAAAGATTGAACATGGACCATAAATTTGCATATTGTTGACATTATATGGCGACAGTGCTGTCTGGCAACAAACGGTCTCACGAACTGCAGCCACATGTACTATATCACTGGCAACTATTGCCTAGCAATATTTGCGGCAACAGATTCCCAAGCGGCAGTGGGTTCACATGGCTATTTCCACTGTGTGCTTCCTCGACCACGGAGGGGAGTTCATTGTATTCAGTTGTTCAGAAATAATCATGGAGGAACTAAACCGTTTTGCGTGTCCACTAACACACGGTTTTACATTATATGACTTTGCGAACTTTTTTAAAAAGATAATTATAAAATTACGAAAATGTGAAGATTTGCTCTGAGCACTATGGAACTCAACATCTGAGGCCATCAGTCCCCTAGAACTTAGAACTACTCAAACCTAACTAACCTAAGGACATCACACACATCCATGCCCGATGCAGGATTCGAACTTGCGACCGTAGCAGTCACGCGGTTCCGTACTGAAGTGCCTAGAACCGCACGGCCACCGCGGCCGGCTTTTAACTAAAAAAACTATAAAGGACAACGGCCCGAATTTAGAGACTTTCTCCGACATCTAACGTTCAAAACCAGGACGGCGGGGCATTTAAAAAGTTATAGGCTAGATTGTTTCCTTATACTGTACTGATCATGAATTTATTGATTTCGCGCCCGCTGCCTGCTGACATCGACATGAGGCAAGAGATTTTCTGTTACTGCAAGATTCTAGTGATACTCAATGGAAGGCTTTTCGCGTCTTTCTTTTCCAGTTATAAGCACAAGGCAAATAATATAGAGAAATTAGACGCACTACAGGTCGCAGAACCAGAGCAGGGTGTGGATCAGGCACTGCTCAGACAAGAATATAGGTATACTGCCATCTTGCATGCAAAACAGAATACATAGGTTGAACGTATGATCACTAGCACGATCTGTGGACTATAGAAAGTCCCTCGGCGCTAAAAAAAAAAAAAAAATACGAAACTGATGTAAACAAACAGAAGTACAAGCTGTTTGACCAAAATTCTTGGGCTCCGTGATTTCAAAAGTATTGTTGTATGATAACCCTCGTACTACTGTGAGCGTGTGTGATCATGCGCACATATCGTAGATTCAGTGCCTTATTTAACCTTGTATTGCGATTGCACGCTTTAGTAATTCTGTTACATGCAGTGACACTTTATATTACTTCATACTATTGAAGTTTAAAAAAAGCCCCAAGCCATCAAAGAGTTTTTTTCTTTCAATAAACCTCTTTGAAGCTTCCTTCTTTGAGCCTAAATCACACTTTAGGGACACTAGTACAATAAAATCATTCACAATTAGATTGTGATATTCTGAAAAAGACATATTTTCTGACTTTTTTCCTCGGTGATCTTTAAACTCAGTTCTAGGTTATTACTGTATTGTAGTCATCAACGCTACAGTGATCGTCTTCATAATTGCTGGCTTCAGCTGGTTTTGAGTGAATATGAAATATTTATAGTAGTCCAAATTACACCAATTTGGACATGGAATGGTAAAAAAAAGAAATTCAAATAAGCCTGGTAAGATAACAAAAAATTATTAATGTGACATCATCAGCAACAAGATAGGATTTCATACGTTGATTTGTAGAAGTTTTCAAATGTGAATTTTCAAGCCTAAAATCGTCAACAGTATAAACAATGTCTAGAGGATAGTAACTTCATTCATTTATATCAGTTTCTTACGATGTTGTTGTTGTGGTCTTCAGTCCTGAGACTGGTTTGATGCAGCTCTCCATGCCACTCTATCCTGTGCAAGCTTCTTCAACTCCCAGTGTCTACTGCAACCTACATCCTTCTGAATCTGTTTAGTGTATTCATCTCTTGGTCTCCCTCTAAGATTTTTACCCTTCACGCTGCCCTCCAATACTAAATTGGTGATCCCTTGATGCCTCAGAACATGTCCTACCAACCGATCCTTTCTTCTAGTCAAGTTGTACCACAAATTTCTTACTATATCGTGTGATTATTCAAAGCCAAAACCAACAACTGTTATATTATGCATACCACGATGCTAACATTAAAAATAAAATAACTGCAAATCATTTCTCTGAAAGTTACCCACTGAAAGAATTCACGGAGGAACTAAACCGTTTTGTGTATTCATAAACACGTTGTACTACATCGGCTGCATGTGATCCTGAAAAAAAAAGAAAAAAATTAAAAACCCACTTTGACGGTACTGATTTTTACATCGTTTTCAAATGAAGGAAAACCTAACATACGATTTGGTCTTATTGCAAAATCTAAAGTGAATTGTGAATTACCTAAACACTTACAGACGTAACGTTATTGGGTATGTATGTACAGATGGAGCTTTCACAACAAATGTGCAAAGCACATCCCGTGACTTTTTTAGAGAATAGGCCAAAGCTGGAAAACTTAACAGTACGTATAATATGTAGAAATCTACACAATTGCCTAACAGCACATTTAGAGATTGTCTCTGTCCTCACGTCCCCTTTCTGCATCATGGTATGGTCTACTGTCAAAGCTGCGCGGGGTAGCCACGCGGTCTTGGGCGCCTTGCACGGTCCGCTCGGCCCGCCCCGTCGGACGTTCGAGTTCTTCCTGGGGCATGAGTGTGTGTGTTGTCCTAGTTACTTTAAGTAGTGCGTAAGCTTAGGGACCTATGAGCTCAGCAGTTTGGTCCCATAAGACCTTACGACAAATTTCCAAATTTTTACTGTTAAAAAGTTCCTAGGGCGTATGTTCTTTGAAGAGACTGTTGCCTCCTGCATATATCTCGCGAAAAGACGATTAAGATAAAATTAGAGAGTTTCCAGCCCACAAGGGGGCTTACCAGCGGTCGTTCTTCTCGCAAACCACACGTGACTGAAACAAGAAAAGGTACCCTCCTCCACACATCGTAAGGTGACTTGACGGTGTATAGACGTAGATGTAGGGTAACGCTAAAGTAGCGTTGATTATTCCGCAATTCATGAAACGCAGAAAAATTTATTTTGTGCATAAATATTAGCTTTGTTGTTCTTCGAACCTATCTCACCACCAAACAAGTTTTGATATACCCTCTCTTATCTCGTGCGTGCACTTGTATCTGTGCTGCTTTCCACGTGCAAACATGCGAACTTGTTAGGTTTGAAGACGTCAACACTCATTAGCAGATACAGAAATTTTTGTCAGGATGTCGGTCGGTTATAAAGGATGATGAGCGATGCGTTACCCTATCTTAGGCCGAAGATTAATTATTTGACCGAGAAATTGCTACAAAATCCCTTTAAACTTCATAGCGCCCATTATTTTGGATCGAAGCGGAGGCCGCTATCGCACCTACAAATGCGCTATTGCTCAGTCTTATAGCAATACTGACAATGAGTAAGGTATTTTGTTCAGAACGAGTGGAATATTCACGACCAAGGTTATCTGTATCATACGGGCAACAAGTATCAGATAAGAGCCGTTCCAGGGCATAGTCGCCAACGTAACGCGACAAATCCAGAAGCCACTCGCTTTAATAAAAATAAAAAAAATAAAAAAGTGACCTCTAATTAATAAACTAATTTCGCAAATGTTCTCATGATGACTCTGTGCTAAACATAAAAAATCTGACAGGTGTAGATTCTCAAAACTTGATTTCCAGCCTCTGGAGGTCACCCCTTCGACTTGTCTTCTTCTAAATGTGAACTAATTTTCAGGTGTTAAAAAAAATAGCAAAAACCCAATAAATTCTTGCCGTCACCATCTACAGGTTTCCTGTTAAAACTGACACCGAGAAACAAAGCGAAACATCACACTTTCATAATTTTATAATTAACGTTTTCTGAAAGATTTTTTTTTCGTAATCGCATCATATACTCTGTACAGCCTATGTAGTATCGAGTGTTTTTGAATACACAAAATAGTTTAGTTTCTCCATCATTATTTCCAAATTATTAAACATAATGAAACTTTCTACCCGGATGAGGACGTACACAGAGCGAAAATATCCACGTGACGCCATTGCCACTCGAGTGGCACTATCCTCTGACCGTTTCCGGGACGGAAGTGTTTACATGAGGCCACAATATTTCCACGAAGTGAATAAATGCGGGCTAGTGGAAGTGAGTGCGGCTCTACTGCTTCTACATCGCACTGCGAATCAAAGAACATAAAGAGAAATCGGGTTTATGGATGCATTCTCTTCTAAGTAACCGGAATATTTCAGAAATTTTAGCTACTAAACTAATGCTGGACTCATTGGGCCTGCCTGTTACAAATTGTAACAGAATGGCGAATAACGATTTCGAATATCTCGTACAAGCAGTTTGTAGGAGAACTGTTGAAATCGATACAAATATGAGAGAGTGTATACCAGCTGTAACCCGATTGGCGATCTCCCATAGTTTTTAGGTACTCGCGACTGGTACAGAAGTTTAATGTACCACTTTAAAGTTCACTGTTCATGAGTAATCCTCACGGTACCAGTAGTATGCAATGCTTTAGTAGCAGGACTGAAAGATTTCATATAGCGAAGTGTGAAATAAGAATACAGTTTTTATTTTATTTTTGTTCACTATTTACACAATCAACTCCTGCATCAGACAACTCGAGGTAAGATGAAATTCATGGCATCATGTGCAAATTATGTGGATAGAAAGGCACCAGCGCTTCTACTCTTCCTATACTACATTTTTGCCTCGCGTTTTGCATGGGCTCGAGGACTTCAGAATTAACTTTGTTTTCAGATTGCGATCTTCGTACACATTGATTTCCATATCTCACAGTTGTAGTCGTACATGAATCGCATTTATAAAATTCATACCGGTATACTGTACACAACGACCCGACGACAACATACAAACCATATGGCTATATGCACTCTGACAAACTTTCGAAACAAACCGAGACGCTCTTGTTTTCTCTCAGACACGCGACTTGCAGCAGTGTCTGTGAAAGAAATAGCCAACAAAGATGAGAGCGAAACGGAAGAGTTTACAGACAATGGCAGAGAGAGATACTGTCACGCAATACGAAATATTCTCCACCACTGGTTGGCAAAAGCGGCAACTCCTCGGCAATAAGTCGGCAACTACCTCAACACCAGTAATATTGCTCAGCCGTACTACATAATAGCCATGTGTTACAGCCACATTGAAGAAATATTGACGACAACGCTATACAGGCCAAATATTGACGTAAAATGGCTCGTTTTAATGCACCTTAAGAGCAGTAGTTATATTTCCAGAACAATATTCACGAATAAAATAATAATAACTTAAAATTTCTGAGTTTGCTCAGCAGAGCCAGTCTATCCCTTAGCCAAACGAAATGTGCATGCAGTGGTGATGGAAACACTGTTCCTGTTTTGCTTCGGGCTGGGCGAGGCAAAGGTGTTGCAGTGCTCAGTTCGCATCGAAAATGGAGTTTTCATAATCGCTAATATTTTCTTTCACAGGAAAGAAATGTAAACGTACAAGTAACGAAGGCGGATTAGAAATACAGAACTCTATCAACAAATAATTTAGTGAAAACAGTAGGTAAAGATAAGCACAGTACCACTAAAACAAACAGATTCAGTGATTCTTTGTTGGGAAATTTCATCGGACACGTCTATCAAACTACTCTCGTCTCTTCGAACTTCGGCAGCAGCAATCATTCCGGCGATAGCTAGCGTTGTTTCTGTTTCGTAGGAGCTTTGTTCACTATCTTCAAGTCTGCCTGTTGCATCTAATAATACACTTGTTCATGTCATCTGAAATGATTTTGTTGTATTTATTCTACAATTATAGTTACTGTACATTAACTATTGTGTATCCAGTCCACGTTACAGTTGCGACTAGCAGAGCATATGTACGAGTGTGTACAATACATTAAGGGTAGTATTAAGTGCTTGTACGCCCACAGAGGCGTTTGCACGATCGATTATTGTCAGAGATTTAAAGTAAACGTGTTTGTACCACGCTAACAATCCTGCTTATGAATAGAAGCCCTTCCTTTGGTCATTCTATTAGTCGACCACAGTGCACCTGGGAGTAATGGCGCTTCGGTCGGCTTATCGTGACTATACTCGGCAGTACGCTCGCAAGTGGCATGAAAGTGTTGACAGTGCGATGCGATTTGCTTAGTCACCACTGTACTTTTACTGTAACGTCGCAATGTGTTTCCGATAACAGCCACGGAAGGTCAAGTATAACAATACCGAGAGTGCGCAGTACCTGACGTAAGCCAGATGCCTCATTGGTGGAAGCAGCCTGGCTAGGTCCACTTGTGTGTGTAATGTGTGCAAGAATTATTAGCATCGAAATTGAGCTTGAAGGCTGTTTATTCCTCTTGATTGTCAGATTTTGGCTGTAATTCTTATTCATACGTTCAGTTTGCAGTCAGTAATGCGAGTGCTGCAGTAGTTTGTGCTATCATTCTGTTGACGGTTCTGTTGTACTGCTAGATCCTCTTGAAAGTACCAGTACGACGACAGAACTATGGTCATCTGCATAGGGTGAAACCGAACTGCATCAAAAACAATTCGGATGTTCGGGAATATGAATGTTTTGCTGTAAGTGACGTGTGGTTTCCTGAGCCTCGTTACAGAGTTGGCATAAATGATATAGTTAACGATTCATTTGATTTTTTTTGCCGTATCTACTTCTACATATACATACATACTCCGCAAGCTGCCGTACGGTGAGTAGCGGAGAGCACTTGTATAACTACTAGCCATGCCACCTCCTGCTCCGCTCGCAAATAGAGGTAAAAACGACTACCTATATGCCTCCGTACGACCACTGATTTTCGTATCTTCATGGTCCTTTCCCGAAAAATACATTGACGGCAATAGAATCGTTCTGCAGTCAGCTCCAAATGCCGGTTCTCTGTATTTTTTCAAATGTGTTCCTCGAAAAGAACACTTTCTTCTCTCCAGGGATTTCTATTCCTGAAGCATCTCCGTAATAGCAGCATGTTGTTTGAACTTACTGGTAACAAATCTAGAAAACCGTCTCTGAATTGCTTCGATGTCTTCATTTAATCCGACCTGGTGCGGATCTCAAACACTCGAGGAGTACTTAAAGATGGGTGGCACTTGTGACCTGTATGATGAACCAAACCTTCTTAAAATTCTCCCAATTAACCGAAGTCGACTATTCACCTTCCTTACTACTATCCTTACATGCTCGTTCCATTTCATGTCGCTTAGCAACGGTAGGCCTGGGTACACAGTTGGTTCTGTGAAACTGTTAAATGGTTCTGAGCACAATAGGACTTAACTTCTGAGGTCATCAGTCCCCTAGAGCTTAGAACCTAAGGGCATCACACACATCCATCCCTGAGGCAGAATTCGAACCTGCGACCGTAGCGGCCGCGCTGTTCCAGACCGTAGCGCGTAGAACCGCTCGGCCACTCCGGCCGGCTGTGAAATTGTCTTCCTAGCTAAGAAAAAGATTGCAGTATTATATCATCGAAACTTACAACAGGAAACACAGAGTAATATAACATCCCCAGGACGCCTGCGTGTAGATTCAAAGGTAATGTTGACTTGGTTGCCGATCCCGCGCGATGGCCCAGCAAAGGGGCCGTTGTGCAGGTTTCCCACTGCATTCAGTGAACCCATACAAGAGGC
Source organism: Schistocerca gregaria (assembly GCF_023897955.1). NCBI lineage: Eukaryota > Metazoa > Arthropoda > Insecta > Orthoptera > Acrididae > Schistocerca > Schistocerca gregaria. The sequence continues at coordinate 511,253,766 of NC_064921.1, read as the reverse complement.
GTGTGTCGGCCAACCTGTCCATACTCTGTACGTAACTGTCAATATACAATTAACATTGCCGTTAAAACACGCCATTAACAGAACCGAGCAGTCCTCCGACTCTTTATAAATGTAGTCTGGTTTTGTACAAATTGTAGAGAACCTTCCGTTCCCTGTATTTTACTTATATCTATCTACATCTACATGATTACTCTGCAATTCACAATTAAGTCTCTGGCAGAGGGTTCATCGTACCACCTTCAAGTCATTTCTCTATCGTTTCACTCTCGAACAGCGCGGAGAAAACACGAACACCTGAATCTTTCGTTGCGAGCTCTGATTTCTCTTATTTTATTATGATGATCATTTTCCCACTTGTAGGCGCCAACAAAATATTTTCACACTTTGAGGAGAACGTTTGTGATAGAAGTTTCATGAGAAAATTCTGCCTCAACGACAAACGCCTCTTTTTTGACGATTGCCACCTCACCTCGCTTATATTATCCGTGGCACTCTCTCCCCCATTTTGCAAAAATACAAAACTATCCTGCTCTTCTTAGAATATTTTCGATTACCTTCGTCAATCCTATCTCATGGGTATCCCAACCCCACATCCAGAGGAAGACGGACAAGCACGCATCTCGTGGTCGTGCGTAGCGTTCTCGCTTCACAAGCCCAGGTTCCCGCGTTCGATTCCCGACGGGGACAGGGATTTTCTCAGCCTCGTGATAGCTGGCTGTTGTATGCTGTCCTTAGGTTAGTTAGGTTTAGGTAGTTCTAAGTACTAGGGGACTGATGACCATAGATGTTAAGTCCCATAGTGATCAGAGCCATTTTTTTGAGTGCGGACAAGCATGGTGTAAACAGTCTCTATATTGCATTTTCTGCTCTGCCAGTAGATCACAGTGCTTGGTTTTCTTTCCCCACAGCATTGTCAATGTGATCTTTCCAAGTTAAATTAATCGTAACTGCAGTTCTTAAGTACTGAATTTAGTTGAATAAACAGCCTTTAGATTCGTGTGGATGCCTTCACACTTTTCATTTTTTAAAGTCAACTGCCACTTTTAGCACGTTACATACATCTGTCTAAATCATTTTGCAAATCGTTTTGATCATTTGATTACTTTTCAAGACTGTAAACCACAGCATCATCTGCAAATACACTCCTGGAAATTGAAATAAGAACACCATGAATTCATTGTCCCAGGAAGGGGAAACTTTATTGACACATTCCTGGGGTCAGATACATCACATGATCACACTGACAGAACCACAGGCACATAGACACAGGCAACAGAGAATGCACAATGTCGGCACTAGTACAGTGTATATCCACCTTTCGCAGCAATGCAGGCTGCTATTCTCCCATGGAGACGATCGTAGAGATGCTGGATGTAGTCCTGTGGAACGGCTTGCCATGCCATTTCCACCTGGCGCCTCAGTTGGACCAGCGTTCGTGCTGGACGTGCAGACCGCGTGAGACGACTCTTCATCCAGTCCCAAACATGCTCAATGGGGGACAGATCCGGAGATCTTGCTGGCCAGGGTAGTTGACTTACACCTTCTAGAGCACGTTGGGTGGCACGGGATACATGCGGACGTGCATTGTCCTGTTGGAACAGCAAGTTCCCTTGCCGGTCTAGGAATGGTAGAACGATGGGTTCGATGACGGTTTGGATGTACCGTGCACTATTCAATGTCCCCTCGACGATCACCAAAGGTGTACGGCCAGTGTAGGAGATCGCTCCCCACACCATGATGCCGGGTGTCGGCCCTGTGTGCCTCGGTCGTATGCAGTCCTGATTGTGGCGCTCACCTGCACGGCGCCAAACACGCATACGACCATCATTGGCACCAAGGCAGAAGCGACTCTAATCGCTGAAGACGACACGTCTCAATTCGTCCCTCCATTCACGCCTGTCGCGACACCACTGGAGGCGGGCTGCACGATGTTGGGGCGTGAGCGGAAGACGGCCTAACGGTGTGCGGGAACGTAGCCCAGCTTCATGGAGACGGTTGCGAATGGTCCTCGCCGATACCCCAGGAGCAACAGTGTCCCTAATTTGCTGGGAAGTGGCGGTGCGGTCCCCTACGGCACTGCGTAGGATCCTACGGTCTTGGCGTGCATCCGTGCGTCGCTGCGGTCCGGTCCCAGGTCGACGGGCACGTGCACCTTCCGCCGACCACTGGCGACAACATCGATGTACTGTGGAGACCTCACGCCCCACGTGTTGAGCAATTCGGCGGTACGTCCACCCGGCGTCCCGCATGCCCACTATACGCCCTCGCTCAAAGTCCGTCAACTGCACATACGGTTCACGTCCACGCTGTCGCGGCATGATACCAGTGTTAAAGACTGCGATGGAGCTCCGTATGCCACGGCAAACTGGCTGACACTGACGGCGGCGGTGCACAAATGCTGCGCAGCTAGCGCCATTCGACGGCCAACACCGCGGTTCCTGGTGTGTCCGCTGTGCCGTGCGTGTGATCATTGCTTGTACAGCCCTCTCGCAGTGTCCGGAGCAAGTATGGTGGGTCTGACACACCGGTGTCAATGTGTTCTTTGTTCCATTTCCAGGAGTGTAGTCTAAGAGGGCTGTTTGGATTGTCTCCCAAATCGTTTATGTAGATCAGGTTCAGCAGAGTGCCTACAACTCTTCCTTGTGGAACGCCAGGTATTACTTCTGTTTTACTCGATGACTTTCCTTCAGTTACTAAGACCTGAGACCTTTCTGACAGGAAATCATGAATCCAGTCGTACAAATGAGACGATACACCACAGGCATACACCGCAGGATAAACCAATATAATCAAAAGTCGCTTGTGAGGAACAGTGTCAAAAACCTTCTGGAAATCTAAAAATATGGAATTAATTTGACGTCCCCTGTCGAAAGCACTCAATTGCGAGTGTAAAGAGTTAGCTGCGTTTCACAAGAACAATGTTTTCTGAATCCGTGTTTGCTATTTGTCAATAAATCGTTTTCTTGGGGACGACTGATAATGTTCGAGCACCCTATATGTTCCAAAAGTCTACTGAAAATCGACGTTAGTGATATGGGTCTGTAATTTCCTTTCTTGGGTATCGGTGTGACTTGTGCAACTTTCCAGTCTCTCGATACCGTTCTTTCGACGAGCGAGCGATAATACATGATTGCTAAGTATAGAGCTGTCGTATCAGCATAATCTGAAAGGAACGTGCGTGATATACTCTCTGTACTGGAACACTAGCCTTATTTTGCATTTTCACACTCTGACTACCATGATGAAATTTGGACCATGCAATGGTACGCCACATTGATTTTTTGCATCAGATGTCTTCTTTTGAACATGTAGAATTAAGTTACTTGATAAAATGGGGCTCACATGATTTACAACCACAATAGATATAAAATTAGCGTTTTTCAAAAAAGTAATCATACACTCCCCCTCATGGACCATGGACCTTGCCGTTGGTGGGGAGGCTTGCGTGCCTCAACGATACAGATACCGTACCGTAGGTGCAACCACAACGGAGGAGTATCTGTTGAGAGGCCAGACAAACGTGTGGTTCCTGAAGAGGGGCAGCAGCTTTTTCAGTAGTTGCACGGGCAACAGTCTGGATGATTGACTGATCTGGCCTTGTAACACTAACCAAAACGGCTTTGCTGTGCTGGTACTGCGAACGGCTGAAGCAAGGGGAAACTACGGCTGTAATTTACACCGAGGGCATGCAGCTTTAGTGTATGGATAAATGATGATGGCGTCCTCTTGGTTAAATATTCCGGAGGTAAAATAGTCCCCCATTCGGATCTCCGGGCGGGGACTACTCAAGAGGACGCCGTTATCAGGAGAAAGAAAACTGGCGTTCTACAGATCGGAGCGTGGAAAGTCAGATCCCTTAATCGGGCAGGTAGGTTAGAAAATTTTAAATGGAAATGAATACGTTAAAGTTAAGTATAGTGGGAATTAGTGAAGTTCGGTAGCAGGAGGAACAAGACTTTTGTTCAGGTGAATACCGGGTTATAAATACAAAATCAAATAGGGGTAATGCAGGAGTAGGTTTAATAATGAATAAAAAAAACAGGAGTGCGGCTAAGCTACTACAAACAGCATAGTGAACGCATTATTGTGGCCAAGATAGACAAGTTTATATGCCAACTAGCTCTGCAGATGATGAAGAATTAAATGAAATATGTGATGGGACAAAAGAAATTATTCAGGTAGTGAAGGGATACGAAAATTTAATAGTCATGGGTGACTGGAATTCGAAAGTAGGAAGAGGGAGAGAAGGTGGTGAATATGGATTGGGGATAAGAAATGAAAGAGGAAGCCGTCTGGTAGAATTTTGCACAGAGCATAACTTAATCATAGTTAACACTTGGGTCAAGAATCATAAAAGAAGGTTGTATACATGGAAGAATCCTCGAGAGACTAGAAGGTAAAAGATAGATTACATAATGGTAAGACAGAGATTTAGGACCAGGTTGTAAATTGTATGACATTTCCAGGGGCAGATGTGGACTCTGACCACAATCTATTGGTTATGAACTGTAGATTAAAACTGAAGAAACTGTAAAATCATGAGAATTTAAGGAGGTGGGACCTGGATAAACTGACTAAACCAGAGGTTGTACAGAGTTTCAGGGAGAGCACAAGGGAACAATTGACAGGATGATGAAGAATTAAATGAAATATGTGATGGGACAAAAGAAATTATTCAGGTAGTGAAGGGATACGAAAATTTAATAGTCATGGGTGACTGGAATTCGAAAGTAGGAAGAGGGAGAGAAGGTGGTGAATATGGATTGGGGATAAGAAATGAAAGAGGAAGCCGTCTGGTAGAATTTTGCACAGAGCATAACTTAATCATAGTTAACACTTGGTTCAAGAATCATAAAAGAAGGTTGTATACATAGAAGAATCCTAGAGATACTAGAAGGTAAAAGATAGATTAAATAATGGTAAGACAGAGATTTAGGAACCAGGTTGTAAATTGTATGACATTTCCAGGGGCAGATGTGGACTCTGACCACAATCTATTGGTTATGAACTGTAGATTAAAACTGAAGAAACTGTAAAATCATGAGAATTTAAGGAGGTGGGACCTGGATAAACTGACTAAACCAGAGGTTGTACAGAGTTTCAGGGAGAACACAAGGGAACAATTGACAGGAATAGGGGAAAAAAATACAGTAGAAGAAGAATGGGTAGCTCTGAGGGATGAAGTAGCGAATGCAGCAGAGGATCACGTAGGTAAAAATACGAGGGCTAGTAGAAATCCTTGGGTAACAGAAGAAATATTGAATTTAATTGATGAAAGGAGAAAATATAAAAATGCAGTAAATGAAGCAGGCAAAAAGGAATACAAACGTCTCAAAAATGAGATCGACAGGAAGTGAAAATGGCTAAGCAGGGATGGCTAGAGGACAAATGTAACGATGTAGAGGCGCATATCACTAGGGGTAAGATAGATTGTGCGTACAGGAAAATTAAAGAGACCTTTGGAGAAAGGAGAACCACTTATATGAATATTAAGAGCTCAGATGGAAACCCAGTTCTAAGCAAAGAAGGGGAAGCAGATGAGTGGAAGGAGTATATAGAGGGTCTATATAAGGGCGATGTATTTGAGGACAGTATTATGGAAATGGAAGAGAAGGTAGATGAAGATGAAATGGGAGATACGACACTGCGTGAAGAGTTTGACAGATCACTGAAAGACCTGAGTCGAAACAAGTCCCCGAGAGTAGACAACAATCCATTAGAACTACTGCCGGCCTTGGGAGAGCCAGTCCTGACAAAATTCTACCATCTGGTGAGCAAGATGTATGAGACAGGCGAAATACCCTCAGACTTCAAGAAGACTATAATAATTCCAATCCCAAAGAAAGCAGGTGTTGACAGATGTGAAAATTACCGAACTATCAGTTTAATAAGTCAGAGCTGCAAAATGCCTACGCGAATTCTTTATAGACGAATGGAAAAACTGGTAGAAGCCGACGTCGGGGAAGATCAGTTTGGATTCCGTAGAAATATTGGAACACGTGAGGCAATACCGACCTTATGACTTATCTTAGAAGAAAGATGAAGGAAAGGCAAACGTACGTTTCTAGCATTTGTAGACTTAGAGAAAGCTTTTGACAATGTTGACTGGAATACTCTCTTTCCAATTCTAAAGGTGGCAGGGGTAAAATACAGGGAGCGAAAGGCTATTTACAATTTGTACAGAAACCAGATGGCAGTTATAAGGGTCGAGGGACATGAAAGGGAAGCAGTGGTTGGGAAGGGAGTAAGACAGGGTTGTAGCATCTCCCCGATGTTATTCAATCTGTATATTGAGCAAGCAGTAAAGGGAAGAAAAGAAAAATTCGGAGTAGGTATTAAATCCAAGGAGAAGAAATAAAAACTTTGAGGTTCGCTGATGATATTGTAATTCTATCAGAGACAGCAAAGGACTTGGAAGAGCAGTGGTCAGTGTCTTGAAAGGAGGATATAAGATGAACATCAACAAAAGCAAAACGAGGATAATTGAATGTAGTCGAATTAAGTCGTGTGATGCTGAGGCAACTTGATTAGTAAATGAGCCACTTAAAGTAGTAAAGGAGTTTTGCTATTTGGGGAGGAAAATACCTGATGATGGTCGAAGTAGAGAGGATAGAAAATGTAGACTGGCAATGCCTAGGAAAGCGTTTCTGAAGAAGAGAAATTTGTTAACACCGAGTGTAGATTTAAGTGTCAGGAAGTCGTTTCTGTAAGTATTTGTATGGAGTGTAGCCATGTATAGAAGGGAAACGTGGACGATAAATAGTTTGGACAAGAAGAGAATTGAAGCATTCGAAATGTGGTGCTACAGAAGAATGCTGAAGATTAGATGGGTAGATCACATAACTAATGAGGAGGTATTAAATAGAATTGGGGAGAAGAGAAATTTGTGGCACAACTTGACAAGAAGAAGGGACCAGTTGATAGGACATGCTCTGAGTCATCAAGGGATCATAAATTTAGCATTGGAGGGCAGTTTGGAGGGTAAAAATCGTAGAGGGAGACCAAGAGTTGAATACGCTAAGCAGATTCAGAAGGAAGTAAGTTGCAGTAAATACTGGGAGATGAAGAAGCCTGCACAGGATAGAGTAGCATGGAGAGCTGCATCAAATCAGTCTCAGCACTGAAGACCACAACAACAATCATACACTTAGTTATTTGATTATATTAGCTACATGTATGATTTTTTACTTGTTGTGACAATAATATTGATGAATAAAGATCTTAGAACGTACTACTTGTTCAGCACAACATTGTGAATGTCGCTAAAATAATCGTTGCAATAAAACTGTTACATTTATTGCATTTAGTGCACACCCTCTTCAGTTTCTTAGCAGCATCCTTTCTTTCTTCTGTTCCTCACAGGTCCTTATATCAGCCCAAACATCTTTTCGATTGCGGTGCTTTTGTCCCTCTGCTGTCACAAGGCGATGGCTGTTATATTTGTGGAACGGTTGTAGTGTTCCTCGTGGCTGTGGATCTTTGGCATTCAATAGCAGTAGAGTCAAGCGCATTGCTGTACCATTTAATAGTACGCTGAAGTTTCGTTGAGAATCAGCTCATCTGATCAGATACATCAATAAATAACTTGGTGACATTGTAATCCACGACTGCGTTGAGTTTGAAAACGTCCACGCTATTTTTACGTTTTACAGGCATCACATCATCGTTATGTTTGGCAGAAATCATCAAAGCATCCCATTTATCATTCCATTTGATCACGAGGATTTTTGTGTTGCTCTGTGAACATACTGTTTGCCCTTTTGTCAGTTTTGCAAATGTTACAGTTTGTTGGTTACCTTTTGTGTTACTCCTAAGAGCGCCAACAAGGTGGATAAAGGTGTTAATTTCTTCTGTAGCTAATGACACACCACTGTACCGATTCTCACAATACAGTGTCCTCTCATTGTGCAACAAAGGTTCAAGTAACTCCATAACTACTTTTTGTGGAACACAAACAGCTGTAGTTGCTTCCTTACCAGCATAGACTTTGAAGTTCCTTGTGTAGCCTGATGGAAGGCAAAGTTTGAAGACTACATCCCCATACCTATGCCTTTTTTTGTGTACATATTGCCGAAATGACAGAGTCCTCTAAAGGCATAATAGTCTCGCTAGTACAAGTTTCCTCTTGAAGACAAATCGTGTTCTTGAATTTTGGTACTATCAGGTCTAAGAGAGGTTGGTCTTTGTGGAATCTATCCCCTTTAAGTCTAGTTTCATTATGAGAACCATGAAATAATCTGAAGAGTATTTGAAACTGACATAATGGAGCTAACCTTGTTAGAGTAAAGCGTCGACTTGCTCCAATAGCAAGCTAAATTTGGCATTTTTACCAAGCCCATCACATTACAATGCCACAGAAACGTTTCATCTATGGAGTACTTCTTTCTTTCCTTTTCGTTAGTCTGGAATTGCGACTGAGTTGTTGAGAATCAATTTTTTGTTTTGAATATCGATTTGTTTCAGCCACAAGAAACTCAAACACGTCATTATCAATGAAAAGAAAATACTCTTCCTCTGGTGAAAAATTGCCCAATATATCCAAAAAATCAGCTGATAAAGGAGGGATAAGCACATAGGAAATATCTTTGACACCTCAGTAGCATCTGCCCATATTAGATATGTGACATCGATAATATTCCCATCCGGTGTTTCATTGGCGTCATTTTCCCCCCATGAACCATGGACCTTGCCGTTGGTGGGGAGGCTTGCGTGCCTCAGCGATACAGATGGCCGTACCGTAGGTGCAACCACAACGGAGGGGTATCTGTTGAGAGGCCAGACAAACGTGTGGTTCCTGAAGAGGGGCAGCAGCCTTTTCAGTAGTTGCAGGGGCAACAGTCTGGATGATTGACTGATCTGGCCTTGCAACATTAACCAAAACGGCCTTGCTGTGCTGGTACTGCGAACGGCTGAAAGCAAGGGGAAACTACAGCCGTAATTTTTCCCGAGGACATGCAGCTTTACTGTATGATTAAGTGATGATGGCATCCTCTTGGGTAAAATATTCCGGAGGTAAAATAGTCCCCCATTCGGATCTCCGGGCGGGGACTACTCAGGAGGATGTCGTTATCAGGAGAAAGAAAACTGGCGTTCTACGGATCGGAGCGTGGAATGTCAGATCCCTTAATCAGACAGGTAGGTTAGAAAATTTAAAAAGGGAAATGGATAGGTTAAAGTTAGATATAGTGGGAATTAGTGAGGTTCGGTGGCAGGAGGAACAAGACTTCTGGTCAGGTGACTACAGGGTTATAAACACAAAATCAAATAGGGGTAATGCAGGAGTAGGTTTAATAATGAATAGGAAAATAGGAATGCGGGTAAGCTACTACAAACAGCATAGTGAACGCATTATTGTGGCCAAGATAGATACGAAGCCCACACCTACTACAGTAGTACAAGTTTATATGCCAACTAGCTCTGCAGATGATGAAGAAATTGAAGAAATGTACGATGAAATAAAAGAAATTATTCAGATAGTGAAGGGAGACGAAAATTTAATAGTAATGGGTGACTGGAATTCGAGTGTAGGAAAACGGAGAGAAGGAAACATAGTAGGTGAATATGGATTGGGGCTAAGAAATGAAAGAGGAAGCCGCCTAGTAGAATTTTGCACAGAGCACAACTTGATCATAGCTAACACTTGGTTTAAGAATCATGAAAGAAGGTTGTATACGTGGAAGAACCCTGGAGATACTAAAAGGTATCAGATAGATTATATAATGGTAAGACAGAGATTTAGGAACCAGGTTTTAAGTTGTAAGACATTTCCAGGGGCAGATGTGGACTCTGACCACAATCTATTGGTTATGACCAGTAGATTAAAACTGAAGAAACTGCAAAAATGTGAGAAATTAAGGAGATGGGACCTGGATAAACTGAAAGAACCAGAGGTTGTACAGAGTTTCAGAGAGAGCATAAGGGAACAATTGACAGGAATAGGGGAAAGAAATACAGTAGAAGAAGAATGGGTAGCTCTGAGGGATGTAGTAGTGAAGGCAGCAGAGGATAAAGTAGGTAAAAAGACGAGGGCTGCTAGAAATCCTTGGGTAACAGAAGAAATATTGAATTTAATTGATGAAAGGAGAAAATATAAAAATGCAGTAAATGAAGCAGACAAAAAGGAATACAAACGTCTCAAAAATGAGATCGACAGGAAGTGCAAAATGGCTAAACAGGGATGGCTAGAGGACAAATGTAAGGATGTAGAAGCTTATCTCACTAGGGGTAAGATAGATACTGCCTACAGGAAAATTAGAGAGACCTTTGGAGAGAAGAGAACCACATGTATGAATATCAAGAGCTCAGATGGCAGCCCAGTTCTAAGCAAAGAAGGGAAGGCAGAAAGGTGGAAGGAGTATATAGAAGGTTTATACAAGGGCGATGTACTTGAGGACAATATTATGGAAATAGAAGAGGATGTAGATGAAGACGAAATGGGAGATACGATACTGCGTGAAGAGTTTGACAGAGCACTGGAAGACCTGGGTTGAAACAAGGCCCCCGGAGTAGACAACATTCCATTAGAACTACTGATGGCCTTGGGAGAGCCAGTCATGACAAAACTCTACCAGCTGGTGAGCAAGATGTATGAGACAGGCGAAATACCCTCAGACTTCAAGAAGAATATAATAATTCCAATCCCAAAGAAAGCAGGTGCTGACAGATGTGAAAATTACCGAACTATCAGTTTAATAAGCCACGGCTGCAAAATACTAACGCGAATTCTTTACAGACGAATGGAAAAACTGGTAGATGCAGACCTCGGGGAGGATCAGTTTGGATTCCGTCGAAATGTTGGAACACGTGAGGCAATACTGACCTTACGACTTATCTTAGAAGAAAGATTAAGAAAAGGCAAATCTACGTTTCTAGCATTTGTAGACTTAGAGAAAGCTTTTGACAATGTTGACTGGAATACTCTTCTTCAAATTCTAAAGGTGGCAGGGGTAAAATACAGGGAGCGAAAGGCTATTTATAATTTGTACAGAAACCAGATGGCAGTAATAAGAGTCGAGGGGCATGAAAGGGAAGCAGTGGTTGGGAAAGGAGTGAGACAGGGTTGTAGCCTCTCCCCGATGTTATTCAATCTGTATATTGAGCAAGCAGTAAAGGAAACAAAAGAAAAATTTGGAGTAGGTATTAAAATTCATGGAGACGAAGTAAAAACTTTGAGGTTCGCCGATGACATTGTAATTCTGTCAGAGACGGCAAAGGACTTGGAAGAGCAGTTGAACGGAATGGACAGTGTCTTGAAAGGAGGATATAAGATGAACATTAACAAAAGCAAAACGAGGATAATGGAATGTAGTCAAATTAAATCGGGTGATGCTGAGGGAATTAGATTAGGAAATGAGACACTTAAAGTAGTAAAGGAGTTTTGCTATTTAGGAAGTAAAATAACTGATGATGGTCGAAGTAGAGAGGATATAAAATGTAGACTGGCAATGGCAAGGAAAGCGTTTCTGAAGAAGAGAAATTTGTTAACATCGAATATAGATTTATGTATCAGGAAGTCGTTTCTGAAAGTATTTGTTTGGAGTGTAGCCATGTATGGAAGTGAAACATGGACGATAACTAGTTTGGACAAGAAGAGAATAGAAGCTTTCGAAATGTGGTGCTACAGAAGAATACTGAAGATAAGGTGGATAGATCATGTAACTAATGAGGAGGTATTGAATAGGATTGGGGAGAAGAGAAGTTTGTGGCACAACTTGACTAGAAGAAGGGATCGGTTGGTAGGACATGTTTTGAGGCATCAAGGGATCACAAATTTAGCATTGGAGGGCAGCGTGGAGGGTAAAAATCGTAGAGGGAGACCGAGAGATGAGTACACTAAGCAGATTCAGAAGGATGTAGGTTGCAGTAGGTACTGGGAGATGAAGCAGCTTGCACAGGATAGAGTAGCATGGAGAGCTGCATCAAACCAGTCTCAGGACTGAAGACAACAACAACATTTTCGGAATTATAGCCGTCATGTATAACACTCACATCCACATCATTTTGCAACAATGGATGTTTTAAGTAATTATGGCCTGTAGAGCAGGAAGGGTCTTGTGAGCCTAATGTACCTTGTGAAGAACAGGACCTGATAAGAAAAGTATTATCTGGATTATGTGTATCACAGATATTTAATTCCTGGAAGTCACTCTCTTCGTCATCACATTCAGTAAACTTCTGTTGATGTGTAGGGTCTCTAACATAGAGTTCATTATCAGACTCGTAATCATGGTCGCTGTCTATGTTATCAGCAATGTCACCTTCACAACGTGATAAGCTATCTTGCATAAGCTCATTGATTAGCTGTTCAAGTTCATCAAAAGTTTGTCTTCTTTTGGCCATAATAATAAACTACGAAACTACACAAATAAACAAATGTAACTTCAACTAGCATGCACGATCAATCAGCAAAAATAACAAAAGACTCCTATAGCTGAGTCGTTGTTAAGTATATCTCCGACGGTTTCAGTTAGGAATCACCAAGGTTACCAACTGCAAAAATATTGAGTGCTAAGAACATGAGAGTCTTCAGTTGAGCCACCACTTTTAAACCCATAATTGAAACGCATTATTTGTGAGCTCTATGAGGCTCATGAGGCCTCTAAACAGAACTCTGCATGTGAGCCAGCTATGGCTCACGCGGCCCAAAGTACAATGTACACGTGAACCAAATATGGCTCACGTGGCGGCAGTCACAGCCCGTGTAACTGTGAGCCAACATTGACTTACGCGGCAGTCAGTGTGTTACGATGCTTCATTACAATGAAGGAATCTACTTCTAAGATACTCATGTTGACAGTTGTTCCTCTCGCGAATTCCGGAAAATTTCCTTCGTCTTCTTTTCTGAAGGAATTTTTGAAAACCGTGTTTAATAACTAGTGGCACTGTCATCTATAAAATTACCAGTGTTATCGCGGAGCGAAGGTACTGATTGCGTCTTGCCGCTGGTGTACTTTTCATATAACGAAATGTCTCTTACGTTTCTGCCAGATTTCGAGACAGAATTGCGTTGTGAAAACTATTAACAGCATCCCGCGTCGAAGATCATGTTAAGTTTCGAGCTTCTGTAACACTTCACCCATCTTGGGGATTTGCGTCCTTTCAATTTTAGCACGCTTTTTTCGTTCCTTGTGCGATAGTATTTTGACTTGTTTTGTTTACTATGGGAGATCAGTACCACCACTTATTCATTTAGTTGGCATATATCTCTGTAATGGCGTCGATACTATTTCTCTGAATTCGACCCAGATCTGGTCTACCTTCCCAAAGTCAGATTGGAAGGAGTGGAGACTGTCTCTTAGTCGGAAGTCGAGCGAATTTTTGTCTGCTTTCTTAAAAACGGTTCAAATGGCTCTGAGCACTATGATACTTAACATCTGAAGTCATCAGTCCCCTAGAACTTAGAACTACTTAAACCTAACTAACCTAAGGACATCACACACATCCAGGCCCGAGGCAGGATTCGAACCTGCGACCGTAGCAGTCGTGCGGCTCCAAACTGAAGCGCCTAGAACCGCTCGGCCTGTTTGCTTTCTTAGATAGGTGTATTTTGCGACAATGAATTATGGGGATTCATAAAATAAGTTGTTGCCCAATGCTACACGACTGTTGGCGGACTTAAGGCTGCTGTTCAGCTTGCTTTTAATGTCATCACAGCAGTGATGTTAAGGAGAATTTCACATCGTACATGGAGGAAAATCATACTCTCTTATAAAAACGTTGTGTACACACAGATACTCTGGAATAAATAATAAAGAATAGTTACACTACCTCAAAGTCGTTCTCTGCCACAGTCCCACACTTATAGAGTGCGACAATCTGTAAATATGTGGACATGGACAGGGGGAATTGGATTTCATGAACACCTGTACTTACTTTTCCCTACATTCTATTGTTGTTGATGATGGTACATACTACCTTGTACACAACTGACCGAAGTAAGTTTCTTCAAAGTTAAATGATACCCCATTTACCGAGAGCCAATTAGTTACTTACCTGGCTATTCGAATTCTTCGAAAAAAATTACGTAATTTCGAGGAGATTAAGTGACTGATTGATTATGTCCTTTTTGTGTTTTTCATGATACAAGCACATGGCCATTTCGCAGTAAAGTAACTGGTTTCGACAAGCCAGACTTTAGACTCGAGAAACATGCTACGAGAGCTTCTGTTGCGTTGTCAACAATATAAGATAGATGGTTTCTTACACGTAGCAGAAATGGGAACAATTGGAATATTAAACACTGCTGAGAGATGCTTTCGAGTCTCTCAAGACGCGACACAGCTCTGCCTTCCGCGTCGCATGATGTAAAGTGACCGTCTATAAGGGACAATCAAATGAAAGTAAGACAAATAGGAGAAAAGTAACCAAACTATATTATTTGAAAAACAATCGCCATTGCTGTTGGTACAGTTATCCCACTATGAGATAAGATATTCAGTGCTTTCATGAACAAGCGTTTGCAGTTCCCTACGGAACCATCGTTGTACACAGTCTTGAATCACTTCGTTCGAAGCAAATTGATGGCCCGTAAGTCTTTTTCTCGGCTCCACAATCAAGGGGAGGGATCGGGACTGTTCGGAGAATGTGTAAGGGCTTCCGAGCCAACCTTTTGCATCGTAGTCGAGGCAACATACGTCAGCTCCAGGACAGTTATGGTGAGCTCCTTCTTTGACATCAAGGAGTCACTGTAATTCTGAAACTCGGTGCCACAATAAACGTACAGAGGTAGTGAGACTCTGAAAAAATTGAAGCTCGCTGTAAAGTCCAAATGCCCTGGAATGTTGACGAACGACATCATTCTGTGGCGGGATAATGCCCACCCGCATGTTGGCCGGAATTGTTTCGACTCCGCTTCAGAAGTTTCGCTGGGAAGCCCTTACACATCCTTCATACAGTCCCAATTTCTCCCTCTGCGATTTCCATATTTATGGAGCCCTGAAGAAAGACATTCGTGACCGGCGATTTGTTTCGGACGAAGTGGCGTACAACTGGATGCAATGGGGTTCTGTAGGCAATCACAAACAGTTTTCATTGCAGGCGCTGACCATACTGTCTCTTGGGAGGTGAATGTATTAACAGTTATAATACTTACTTTTTAAATAATGTTCAGTTTACTTACTTACTTTCCATCCGCCTCGTTTTCATTTGACCGCCCCTTATAGCCTACTTGTAGGGGCCTGAGGCCTAAGTCTATGAAAACCCTACGGCTCCTTATAACTGGTGGTGTAATTTGATTCAAACACTGAGGAAAGACAAAAGCATATGACTTAGAAACGGCCAAGGCAAGTAAAACATTCAAGTTCGATCAGATTAGCTAAGATCTTCTGTTCGTTCCGTAAACGAATGGTGAGGAAACACATGAGGCTGTTGAACATGCCAAAAGAACCCTGAAAACGTCAGTTGACTTGGTGAGTCGCACAGAAACTACGCTCATCACACCAAGGATAGAGTTGTTGAGATCTTCATGTAAATGTCGTGTGACTAGGGCCTCCCGTCGGCTAGACAGTTCGCCGGATCTTCATAATGTCTGGGGGATACTTGCCCCCTGAAATCCGTGTTTTGTTTCTTGATGCTCTGATACATTCTTTTTCCATTCTTAAAGCTTTGCAGCAAAACTTAAAATTGTGTGAATCATGTACCAAGAAAGTTTGGGTCGCACTGGCAACAATACAGTGATTTTGCTCCCCTGCAGAACTGCAGCCAAAATATGTACTTTGTCACACATACTGTCTGAATTCTGAAACTTACCTCTCAGCTAGTGTGTTGCTCCATTTTCTCTAAGCTCTTCCTGTAATTCTTTTTCTGGTTGTGCCACATAAAGATGCCCCAACATTATGGTTGCAATTTTCAGCTTTTACTTTTCCTCACACTGAAGTCTATTTCTTCCTAAGCTATTCACCTGAATACCGAGTGCTTGTGTTTAAGGAATCTGGTGTAAGTTGAGGTGCTGTCACCCACAATTTCTGTAGAAGTGGCTGTCACAGCTGAGACAAAGTCAGCAAGTGTTGGGTTTTGTAATGTTTGTCCCCCAACTTGGTTGACAAGGAAAGGATACTTATTTAATGCTCACACCTGTATGTCCTTCAATTCTTCTGTACACCTGCATGACCTTTACATGTATTGCGTCTACCCTACCCTGCCCTCATGTGATCTATGCGGTATATTTGAGCTGCTTAGGTTCATTGTATTACAATGACAAATCCTATACCACTGTAAGATGATTCCTGGAGGAATAAACAAACATTACAACCATATGGATGATTTTTTACACTTAAAAAAATAATTTCATTTGGACATATGTACTGTGCAGCTGAAACTGGAAGCAACAGATATACACATTTTCATATAATTCAATGTAAGTCACCAGGGGACAACACACAGCTGTTAACAAATGTTCCACTGTATCAGAGGCCACCTCGCCTGCTGTCCGGCAACAGCCTGAAGTAGGGACGGAAAGGGAGTAACTGTGCGAAGTGAAGTCATGTTACCTAATAAAGTAAAGCTCTAGTAATTTATTTTCTAATGACAGAATTTATATTGCTGCATCTGGACTAGAACCACAATTTAGTACTTTATCTTGAGAGATATGTTTAAATTTCACTGTTTCTGAATTTGCAAATTGTAACTTTTCACCGTGTTGTCATGTACCTCTACAAATTTGTAGGTATTTTTCGTCTCTTACAGGATCATTGAACGTAACAAATCAGAGATATTTAAGTAGAAAATGTGTTCTTTTTGTGTTGTTTACAAAAATGACCGATTAATGAACGAGTTTTCATCACATATGTGTATACATATACAGTGATGAAATTCTCATAGATGTATACTACTGCAGAGAACAAATATATAATACAGAGATGATTTCTTTTGGATTGTGACAACAGCCTCAATAAATCTGAACATTATTGCAACAGGTTGTATTTCAAATTACATTGAGGAATAGTGTAAGTTCTGTAACTGTACTTCACTTTGACAGCATCAGCGCTTCAATACACAGAAAATAATGCACAACAGCAATGTTAATAATTTAATAGCGTGAAGCTACTTCCAATGTGGCTACTCAAACTTGGAAAAGAAAATCCCTGAGGTTTCCACATGTGAGACTGATGATTCTGTCAGTACGCTGTCGATAAAGTAATGGTAAGGGGGGAAGGGGAGGCAGAATACCACAACAATGGGTTTTATTCTATCTCTGTTGCATTAGATACCAACCATAAGCAGTAGTTTAACCAGTTTTTTAACACAGAGAATATATATGGAATAATATTCATATAATTAACACACTTTGAAATATTAAGTATTTTAAAATTTGCGTTTATAAAATTAAACTAAAATGAAGAATTTCTGGGATTTTATAAAATTCCTGAAATTCCCTGAGATTTTCCACGTAAAATGTAATTCCGTGAGAATTCCAGGTTTTCCAGAAGAATCATCACTCTGTACATCTTAGCAGTCTTGTGTAATTAAAAGTATTCGAAATGAGTGCTTTTAAGTGTGAAATTTATGGAAACTAGTACAATTATTGCAAGACTCGGCGGTAGCATAGTTCCAAAGTGCACCCACAGCAGCTGAACAGAATCATAACTCATGTTACAAATAATGAATCTTCATGTTGCTACCAGTGCTATTAATTTGGCAAGAATTTTACTTGTTTAAGAAATTAAAACGCCACCAACAAAACACTCGTGGCATAATGCAACAGAAAACATTGAAATGGATGATGTGTACACTTCAAGCTGATTCTAAAATTTTTTCGATTGATCGTAAGTTGAAAGAGGAAATGGATTGCACTACATAACCCAAATTCGTCAAACACTGTGCCAATAAATTTGATGATAATTACTCATCTCGTAACTACGTTTGTCTTTGTTGTTGTTAATCTATATCCGAAGGTGAAGCGATAAGACAACTAAAAATGGTAGGAGACAACAAAATCAATGGAAAGTGTTCTGCAGAGCTGAATGTCCTCTATAAGGACGGAAAGTGCCTTGTTAATATTTGGTCAACTCATGTTGGACACGATCTAGACTTAAGTATCTAAATCTCACACCACAAGAACTGGAGAGCGTTGCTGCACACGTTGCTGTAGGGCTCCTGTTTCCCATAGTTCTAGACAAAATTTGATCTACAATGCAGGATTCAAATTTGGAGAGATTACATTGCAGCTTCTTATAATTTGGTTTCATAGTCAGTCACAATTGAATAATGCAATCACCATCGAAGGTTAGGCACACAAAGTTAAGCAAAGCAATGATCAATGTGTATTGCTTTTATAAGCCACAGTAACTATTACTTTGAATTACGAAGCAAAAGTTTTCGTGTTGCCTGCACATGGAATTAATAAGTGAAGATTTCATGTTGGTAATAATTAAAAATGGGCATTGTGAATTATTAGCAAAACCCAGAAATTATTATATTTGTGTTGATGAGACTCTCAGTCTAAATGGCTATGATTTTGAGTTTATAGCGACACTAGTACTGGATGATACGAGGCAAGGATTTCCATGCAATTTCCCCATTTCTGACAGTAATGTCAGTGATGTGTTGACTGTATTTTCGGCCATATAAAGTCACAGGTTGGACAGTTTTGCCCCAAGGTATTCGTGTCACAGCTATCGAGTCCTAAGCATTGCTTGAGACAGAATAATAGGGGTTCCTAAAATGAGATTTTTCTGCACCTGGCATGTGGATAGAGCATGGAGGAACAACACCAAGAGTAAAACTCTGCACATGGACTGCAGAAATGATATGTACAAGCTTGTTAAGATATTAATGCAGGTGATAGAAGTTATTATGTTTGAAGAATTGCTGCAAAAAGCACACTAGAAGCTCTATAGTTATCCAGATACATCCAGATTTTGTCATTATTCCAAGACGTACTACGAAATTAAATTGCAAAATGTTGAGTATATTGCCACAGAATCCAAGCTGCACTCAACACAAACACGCACCTGAAGAGTATGCACAAGGCTTTCAAATTCGTATATGGTAATGCAAAGCAAGTGGAATGAGTGGTCGAAGGTATATCTGCATTGATGTATGTTACAGTGAAGCTGTTTGATATGCTTATTGTAATCGTGATGGGAACGATAACTAGCAAAGTAAAAGGGGTTCGCATTAGGCACAAGTCTATTTTAATGGACGACCTTCTTACCAAGGTAGACAGTCGTTTTGAAGTATCTGGTTCAGGATCATCTTGAGTTTGTCTTGTGAAATACAAGAACGTCAACTGTAAGAGTAGTTTAGTGTGGATTAGCATGAAGTTCCTATTCAATTGTATTCTTGCACGTGCTTTGATTACAATATTAAATATATGTAGCCACATTCATATTGTTTGCCAAATGGAAAAAAGAGCAGAGGTGACAATCCTTTGCAAAATGATGAACTGTCAGATGCGCTTGTTACTGAAGCTGGAGACATGTCTGTGATTAATGACAGGGATGCAATTACAGACCAAGTAACTGTAACTGCTAACTCCAGTACCCAAGAAGCACTATCAAATGAAAAGAAAAAGATTATTTCAGTATTGCTGGAATTTAACCTAGCCAAGAAATGGTAGCAACATCGATGGCAAAAGCAGATGCTGCTAGAACCCGTAGCAGCATTTTTTTCACTAGCCCAGAAAGGAATCACAAGAAAAAAACTTGTGCCACACAGTAGGCTGTTTTTTTTTTTTTTTTTTTTTTTAACAAAGCAAATCATCGTGCTATATCCTATAGCAGTGTCTGTAGCTATACTCTCACGTTGACGTGATGTCAGATTCCAATTATTTAAGTCTAGATCGTGTTCAACATGACTCAACACAAACTTAACGAGGCACCTTCCTTCCTTATGGACTTTCATCCCTGCGGGGCACTTTCCATTAACTTTGTTACTACCTACCATTTATAGGTATCTTACCCCTTCACCTCTGGAGAAGAACTGAACTGAACGATGGCAAACACACATACAGGTTGAGTAGCCATCAACAAACTTAATGCCACTATGTTTGAGGAATCTGGATTGTGTAATGCGCTCCATTTCCTCTTTCCACTTTAAAAATTCACCTTCACCACAGAAGTCCAGAGTTCACACTATTTTATGAGCGGATAGAAATAATTAATCCAACACTTTTTAGACTCAGCTTCAAATGTACACGTCTTTTGCTGCTGCATTACGCCATGAATGTTTTGTTGGCGGCGTTTTAAACTTCTTTTGCAAGTATAACTCATGTCGCTTATGTAACTCTAGTGGGAATATGAAGGTTCATTATTTGTAACATGAGGTATGATTTCGTTCAGCAGCTGTGGATTCACTATGATAGTATGTCGCCTCAGAGTATTCAGGTAATTATATTCGTTTCCACAAATTTCAGACAAATATGTACTCATTTTAAATAATTTTAACTACACAACACTGCTAGTACAGGCAACAGAAGTAAAAAAACGTGAACTACAAAAAGGCGAGGAAAAGGCAAATTCTTTCACTGCAACACACTAAAAAAGGCGACGAACAATCGCTCACACTGTAAAATACGGCAAACTCACAAATGGCCACTCTGCAAATCACTACAAAAAGCGAGCAACAAACAAATAAATGCTTTCGCAACAAAACTAGCTTAATAAAAACAGGCTCTCACGCAGTGGCGACGACCAAAGGCCATGCAATATGCGCTACACGGAGTGCACCAAAGCCTTTACCCTCCACTGTTCCATGTCTAGGACTGTCGCTAACGTTTCCTCTTGTCATAGAGTAAATATATTTACTCTATGCCTCTTGTGCCGGGGTAGCATTCATTTCACGCTAGGCGAGGAGAGCCTTACGTCACTGTGACGTAGGCACGCGTCATCATGAGTTTCACGAGTTGTCGTATCGACTGTTGTGTGCATTCTGTATATATCGACTGTTGTGTGCGTCTTGAATCTGCACTGTTCAAAGCCTTCATTGTTCTTAGTCGATTTACAACATGAAGGCAAAATTAAATGGCTTCAGTTTCTCAGTTTAACGTTTCTGTCCACATGAATTATGTACAACTCATTGGCTTTTATAAAAATATGCAACACTTTAATTTCTCCCTCTTTCACGTTTTTATCCACATGATTTACGCACGATTAATCGGACTAAAATATGCGTAGACACTTTCGTTATAGTTATGATTCCTTCATTCAGATATTCGTTATGTTCATGAAACACACAATAACATCCCACATTCTTTGGATTGCAGCTTCATAATTAATTATTTCATGTTTCTATCCAAAGGATTTACGCTTGATTCATCGGATTTTTTTTTTTAATGGGGTAGCATTCATTTCAGGCAAGAAAAATATCAAGACACTTTCGTTATGGTTATGATTCCTTCATTCAGATATTCGTTATGTTCATGACACACACAATAACATCCTACATTGTTTGGATTGCAGCTTGATAATTAATTATTTCACGTTTCTATCCACACGATTTATGCACGGTTCATCGGATTTTTTTTTAATGGACTAAAAGCTTTTTTTTACTTTCGTTATGGTTTCTTCGTTCAGACATTCATTATGTTCCTGGAACACATAATACCATCCCAAATTGTTGGGATTAGAGCTTAATAATTAATTCAACTGAGATGAGCGTAACAGATAACTCCTGTCAATTCGTTTGTACACATGTATTTACATTTAGCTCTGACGTTATGGGTACAATCGCAAAGATCGATACACGCACTCATGTAATCGATTTAGGATATTTACGTCCCGATGACATAGTGTTACGTCACTATGACGTAGAGTTCTCCTCACCTAGCGTGAGATGAATGCTACCCCTTGTGCTGTGTATAGAATCCAAGATGGCTGACCAGAGATACTGGCACAGTACATAACATCGGAATGCATGGTGACTACCATAGACTTACGTGGCTACCTCTGTATACTGGGATAAAGCGGAAGTAACCAGTCTGAACTTACCTGCTATTTACAGCTGACATGGAAAACCACTGAACATTTTTACCCCAAGCTATTATTCACTCAGACGTGTGTGGCTACATATTTCAGTCAAGTCACTTAAAGAATTGAAGATGTCCACTGGGTTCTTCCCCCCCCCCCCCCCCCTCTGATGTCACAGTTTCTTATGCTGCTATTAAACAATTGCAGGGAAAAGATAAACAATCTCCCTCTCCCTCTAATGCTACAGCGACAAATCTACTGTAGCATTCTAACAAGGCAGTTTAAATAATTTAAATCACACTAAGTTTTTAGTTAGTTCTCCTAAGTTTAAAATGGTGAGAATTTAAATTCGCAAGCCAGATGCCTCATTATGAAAGCACACAGCCTTGCTAGATCCTTTGTGTGTCATGTATGCAAGAATTATTAACATCGAAATTGGGCTTGAAGACTGTTTATTCCTCTTGATTGTCAGATTTTGGCCGTAATTCTCATTCATATGTTCAGATTGCTGTCAGTAATGCCAGTGCTACAATAGTTTATATTTTGACTCTATTAAAGGTTCTGCTGTACCTTCAGATCCTCTTACAAGTACCAGTATGACGACAGAACTATGGTCCTCTGAATAGGGTGAACCCGAACTGCATCGAAAGAAAATTCGTATGTTCAGAAATATGAATGTTTTGCTATAAGCGACGTGTGGTCTCTTGAGCCTCGTTACAGAGTTGGCATAATAATACAGTTACGATTCATTCGATTTGTTAGCCCTCTCTACTACTACATTTACATACATATTCCGCAAGTCACCATACGGGAGTAGCGGAGAGCATCTTGTACCAATACTAGCTATTCTCTTTCCTGATCCACTCGCAAATAGAGCGAGGTAAAGACGACTACCTATGTGCCTCTGTAAGAGCACTAAATTCTCGTATCTTCATGGTCTTTAAGCGAAAAATACGTTGGCGGCATTAGAATCGTGATCCAGTCAGCTCCAAATTTCGGTTCTCTAAATTTTTTCAAATGTGTTTCTCGAAAAGAACATTGTCTTCACTTCAGTTATTATGGCTCATGTAACATTTCTAGCTGTTGTAACAAATAAAACCCTGCCCGCGGCTCGCATTTACGACTCAGCGACCGCGGCCCACTTGTCTGGCCCGTTGGTGTGACCTAACGGCAAAACGTAAGTACAAGTGACACATGACTATGTACTCTAGTACTAACAATTTAAGTTTGACAAGGCTAATCTCTGGCATGGGTTAATTTAATTTTATGCTGCAGCCTGCTAAAAATAGTCGAATATTGTCTTCCCTCCAGGGATTTCTATTCCTGAAGCTTCTTACTTGTTGTTCGAATCTCCTAGTAACAAATATAGGGCACCACCTCTGAATTGCTTTGGCTCGGATCCCAAACACTCAAGGAGTACTTAAGGATGGGTCGCACTTGTGTCCTATATGTTGAATCAAACCTATCTTAAGTTCTCCCAATATATCGAATCGACTATTCACCTTACCTACTACAATCCTCAAATGCTTGTTCCATTTCGTATTGCTTTGCAACGTTAGGCCTGGATAAACAACTGGTTCTGTGAAACTGCCTTCACAGCTGTGAAAAAGACTGCAATAGTAAATCACCAAAACGTACAACAGAAAACACAGAGTAGTCCAACAGCCCCAGGACGCCTGTGTTTAGATGCAAAGGTGGTTGTCGATGCCGTGGGATGGCCCAGCATAAGGCCGGCGTGCAGGTTTTCAATTGACTTTAGTGAACCCATACAAGACATTTGTTTCGCCCAACCTATTCATTCTATGTGTGTAACTGTGGATGTACAACTAGCATTGCCAGAAAAGCAAACCCGTGACAGAACCGGGCTCTTCATAAATGTAGTCCGATTTTTGTACAAATTTTAGAGAACCTTCCGTTCCATGTGTTTTACTTACATCTATCTACATCTACATGATTATGTGCAATTCACAATTAAGTGTATGGCAGAGGATTCATCTAAGTTATTTCTCTACCGTTCCAATCTCGGACAGCGAGTGGGAAAAACAAACTCTTGAATCTTTCGGTGTGAGCTCCGATTTCTCTTATTTTATTATGGTGATCATTTCTCCCTATGTAGGCGCCAATAAATATTTTCACACTCTGAGGACAAAGCTGGTGATTGAAATTTCATGAGAAAATCCTGCGGCAACGAGAGACGTCTTTCTTTGCCACCTCAGCTCGCTTATCATATCCGTGGCACTCTCTCCTCCACTTCACAAAAATATAAAACGACCTACTCTTCTTAGAACATTTTCGATGATCTTCGTCAATCCTATCTACCGCGTATCCCACACCACACATCCAGGGGAGGGCGGACAAGCATAGTGTAAGCAGACTCTCTAGTAGGCCTGTTGCATTTTCTAAGTGCTCTGCCAATAGATCACAGTCCTTGGTTTGCTTTCTCCACAGCGTTATCTTCATGATCATCCCAAGTTAAATTATTCGTAATTGTAATTCTCAAGTATTTTGTTGAATTCACAGCCATTAGATTCGTGTGATTAATCATATCACCGAAATTTAGCGGATTCCTTTTAATACTCGTGGTGATGACTTCACACTTCCCGTTACTTAAAGCAAATTGCCACTTTTCGCACCTTACATACAGGGTGACAATTATTGAACTATATGAAATAAAATCGCCATAACTTCTGAGCGGTTTGCGTTAGGACGTTCAAACTGCATGGTTAGCCGTGGAGCTGATGGGAATTAGTATGTGCATACATGCGACGAAGCCCACTTTCGTTTGGACGGATTTGTCAATAACCAAAATTGGCACATTTGGGAGATTGAAAATCCGCATTTCACGATCGAGAAGTCTCTCCGCCCGCAACAGGTGACAGTATGATCTGCAATGTACAGTCACGGACTAATAGGCGCGAAATTCCTTGACGGAACGGTGACTACCGAACGGTACGTGAAGGTTTTGAAAGATTATTTCATCCCCATTATCTGAAGTGACCCTGATTTCGACGAGATGTGGTTCAAGCAAGATGGAGCTCGACCACACTAAAACAGCAGAATATTTGATGTACTGAAGGAGCACCTTAGGCGCCGCATTCTGGCTCTGGGGAACCCATTCGGCAATTAGTTTATTTTAGTTGAGCTGTGTTCCGTAGATCATTATCACGATTATTTTACCGATATGATGTGGAACATGTCAGATTATAAGTTATATATACACACAAACGAATAGTGCTAATATTAATATTACTGAAATTTATATTTCTACACATGCAACTACATTTAGCGGTACAATTTTTTATATTTTTTTTTTACCATTTCGGAAACAGAAACTCGTCCATGGAATAGAAGGAGTTGTCCAAAAGAAATGATTTTAAGCTAGATTTAAAACTTGATCTGCTACCTGCCAGACACTTTTTGTTGTTGGGCAAATGATCAAAGATTTTTGTTGCTGAATAATGAACTCCTTCTTGAGCAACTGAAAGCTTTAATAACGGATAGGAAAGGTCATTTTTTCCTTTAGTGTTGAATGTATGAACATCACTTTCTTCGCAAATTGAGATCGATTATTTATAACGAATTTCATTAGCGAATATATGTACTCTGATGGTGCAGTTAAAATACAAAATCCTTGAATAGGTGCCTACATGACGGCCTTGGGTGAACACCACTAATTATTCTCACTGCTCTCTTTTGTGCAATCAATACTTTATGTCTAAATGGCGAGTTACCCCAGAATACTATTCCATAAGACATTACTGAGTGGAAATATGCAAAGTACGTTAGGAGGCTGATCTGTTTATTACCAAGACTAGCGATTATACGAAGAGTGAAGGAAGCTGTACTTAATTATTTGAGAAGCTCAGTAATATGCTTCTTCCAGTTTAACTTGTTATCAATGTGAACACCCAAAAATTTCGAGAAATCTACCCTGTTAACTGAGCCCTGTTCATATGCTACATCAATTGTCAGTATGACTCTATTCGGCGTACAGAACTGGATATAGTGAATTTTTTCAGAATTAAGGGAGAGTCCGTTTTCTGAGAACCACTTAATAATTCTTTGGAAGACATGCTGAACTATATCTTCAGCTGCTTTTTCTGGAATGTGATTTATTATAACACTCATGTCATCTGCAAAAAGTTATAGTTCCGCTTGCTGAACCTTAAGTGAGAAGTCATTCACATTAATAAGGAACAACAGAGGACCCACAATTGGTCCCTGAAGGACTCCCTTTGTGATAACTCCCCATTCACTAGAATTTACCACCCTCCCGACATTATTTGTGTTATTCAGCACAACTTTTTGGTTTTTGTTCTTTAAGTGTGACTCAAACCAGCTGTGTGTATAGCCTTCAGTTCCATAAAACCTGAGTTTTTCTAAGAGTGTGACATGATACATACAGTCAAATGCCTTGGAAAGATCACAAAAAATACCAACTGGCGATAATTTGTTATTTAGGGCTAGTACTATTAGATGGGTAAATGTGTAGATAGCATTCTCAGTTGAGTGACGCTTCCGGAACCCGATCTGTGACATGCTGAGTAAATTATTTTCACTTAAATGGGAGACTACTCTTGAATACATAACTTTTTCGAATATTTTAGAATTTGAAATCAGCAATGAGATTGGTCTATAATTATTTAAGTCACTCTTGTCCCTTTCAAATGAAGAGGTTTGACAGTTGCATATATCAATCTGTCTGGAAAAATTCCCTGTGACAGATAAGCATTACATATATCACTAAGGACTCCACTTACTAAATTTGAACAACACTCCATCATCACCACATGAGCTCTTGTTTTTCAGTATATTTATAAGCCCCTTAATTTCAGTGGGGGATCTTGGTGCTATCTCTAAAGGCCTAAAGTCCTGAGGAATGACCTTTTTAATATACTATTTTGCTTCTTCAACTGAACCCTTTAACCCTATTTTTGCTACTACATTCAGAAAGTGATTGTTAAAAATACTTGCAAGTTCTGAATTATCACTCACAACATTATCATTTAGCTGTATTACTATGGTATGCTGTGCACTGTCAGGCTGCCCCGTCTCCTATTTGACAATATTCCATGTTAATGTTACTTAAAAACCGTCTTGATTGGAAATATTTTTATTCATATGACCGGTTTCGGTTCATTCAGAACCATCTTCAGATCTGTAAAAATAATGATACATTATTTTTACAGATCTGAAGATGGTTCTGAATGAACCGAAACCGGTCATATGAATAAAAATATTTGCAATCAAGACGGTTTTTAAGTAACATTATAATTTCACTGATTGCTGTTGTCCCATAAGACATTACGTCTGTTTTTGCAAAATATTCCATGTAGTTGTAATCTGATTATCACCATTATTAATTCCTGTCAGAACACATAAGCTTCGCAACTTCTTAATGACTTTCCTTAAAATATTACAGTATCTTTTGTAGTAAGCAAGTAACGTTGGATCCTGACTTATTCTGGCCTGTCCATATATTTCCCTCTTCCTCTTACACGATATCTTAATTCTCTTAGTAATCCATGGCTTCCTTGACTTTGTAATGGCTTTTTTGGATAACGTTTCAGGAAAGCAACTCTCAAATATTGACACAAATTTACGTTGGAATAAAATGAATTTGGCATCAGCATCATTTTCTGTGTATTCTGCCTCTTCTAGGCTGCTCTTACAACTCTGTACCCTGTTCGCATCAATAAGCATCCGTGACTTGTATAAACCTGCCTGAAGCCTGTAAGGTGCTATATGTGATATTTCCATTAACTGTGCATCATGTTCAGATAGCCCATTAACAACTGGGTACTCATTAATAGTTTCTGCCTGAGCACTGTCTATGAAAAGATGACCTACTATCCTGCTGCACACTAGTTGTAAAATTTACAACAGATACTACATTAAAACAACCAAACAAAGATTCTAGCTCATTTTTCCTGTCTGTATCTTTTAAGAAATCTACATTAAAATCACCACAAACCACTAACTGCTTCTTTTTGTCTGACAGGTAGCTCAATAATGCCTCTAGATTTTTCATGAATAGCGGAAAGTTGCCTTGAGGCGATCTGTAGATTGTTACAATTACTGTAGAGAGTATATTGCAGTAGCAACTCACAAGCACATGCTTCAAGGATCTCATCTACACCAGAACTATTTGTTTTAATATTTTTGACTTTGTGTCCAGTTTTTATATAAGTAGCAATTCCTCCTCTTTCAAATGTCGGCTCTTCATGAATAAGATGCAAACTGTAATCCGTTAAATTTAACTTCTCATCCCTGCGGTTTCATGGTGTTCAGAGAGACACAAAACATCAATACCTTCAGAAATTACCCCATTTTCTAGGCATACAAGAATCTCTATCTTATTTTTCAATCGTCTAATGTTTTGAAGGAACACAGAAATTTTATTTCTTTGTATACTGCTACAGACATTGTGGCACAGTTCTGTTTTAATGTCTTTCAATACTCTTTGTAACCTGACTAACCTGAAAACTGTGTCCCTCTGAGTTCATTAACCACAGGTATTTTGTCTTGTGTGCATGTGGACCCCCTTACATTTTTTGCAAGAAGATCAACTAATCTATTCTTCCCCCTCGTATTCAGGTGCAGGCCATGAGTAGTGTAACCCTGCCCCCAATTGCATCAACAGGCACAACACAGATATGAGATTTAGTTCCTGCCAACAGTAACGCCCCCCCCCCCCCCCCCAACTCACTGTTAACACGGTTGACAGCCGTATTAACCCAGGGCTAGTCATGGCGCTGCAAAACATCCACAAATCCCACACGAGTGTAATTTGTTGCTGCTCCTACTACAAGTGCTTCGATTGGCCGCCATATTCTCCGGACCTAAACACATGCAGCCATATTAAACATAAGGTGTACAGCATTAACCCCAAAACAACTGCTGACTAGAAAACAGCCATTCAGTAGGTCATCGAAGCGTCGATGTTCCGACACTTCAGCAGGTCATGCAGAGTTTCGCTATTCGTATGCGCCACATCTTCATCAATGATTGCAGGCATATCGAACATTTCATTACCTAATTCCGAATACTTATAGTGACGTTTACATGTTGACTAAAGTGTGTGGATGCCACAGTTTGCAACAAATTTATGTTTTTTTTCGTATAGTTCAATAATTGGCAGCCTATAGATCTTGTCTAAATAATTTTGCACCTGGTTTTGACCATTTAATGACTTTACAAGACTGTAAGCGACAGCATCATCTGAAAATAGTCTAAGAGGGCTGCTCGCATGGTCTCCCAAATCGTTTATGTAGATCAGGAAGTGCAGAGGGGCAATAACAGTTACATGGGGAACGCCAGATATAAATTCTGTTTTACTTGATGACTTTCCTTCAGTTACTGGGAACTGTGACCTTTCTGGTTGGAAATCACGAAACCAGTCACACAGATGAGACAATACATCATAGGCACGCAACTTAATCAAAAGTAGCTTGCGATGAACAATGTCAAGAACCATTGGAAATCTAAAAAATGGAATCAATTTGACGTCTCCTTTTGATAGATCTCAGTACTTCATGCGTTTAACAAGAACGATGTTTACTAAATCCGCGTTGGCTATTTGTCAATCAATCGTTTTCTTCGAGATGATTCATACTGTTCAAGTACAATGTATTTTCCAAAATTCTACTGCAAATCGACGTTAGTGGTATGGGTGTGTAATTTCCTTTCTTGGGTATCAGTGTGACTTGTGCAACTTTCCAGTCTCGCGATACCGTTCTTTCGACAAGCGAGCTATAGTATATGATTGCTAAGTATAGAGCTATCGTATCAGCATAATCTGAAAGGTACCTGAGTGGTATACCTTCTATTCTGGAAGACTTGCCTTTCTTGAGCGTTTTAAGCTGCTTCGTTACAATCAATATATCTACTTCTAAAATACTTATGTTGACAATTGTGCTTTTGTCGAATTCCGGAAAATCTGCTTCGTCTTCTTTTGTGAAGGAATTTTAGCAGACCATGTTTAATAACTCTGCTTTAGTGGCACAGTCACCAATAAAATCAGCGTTGTTATCACGCAGCGAAGGTATTGATCGCGTTGCCACTAGTGCACTTTACGTACGACCAGAATCACTTTGGGGTCTCTTCCAGATTTCGAGACAGAATTTCGTTGTGGAAACTATTAGCAGAATCTCGCATTGAAATTTGCGCTAAATTTGCAGCTTCTTTAAAACTTCGCCAGTCTCGGGTATTTTGCGTCCTTTTAATTTTGGCGTGATTTTTTCGATGCTTCTGCAATAGTGTTTCGACTTATTTTGTGTACCGTGAGGGATCAGTATAACCTCTTATTCATTTATTTGGCATATTTATCTTAAATTTCGTCGACGCTATTTCTCTGAATTTGTACCACATCTGGTCTACGTTTACGTAGTTAGATTGGAAGGAGTGGAGACTGTCTCTTAGACGGAAGTCGAGGGAATTTTTGTCTGCTTTTTTAAATGTACTTTGCGACAGTGCATTATGGTGATTCATAAAACAGAAGTTGCTGCCCCACGCTACGCGACAGTTGACGAACTTAAGGCTGCTGTTCGACTTGCGTTTACTGTCATCACAGCAGTGATGTTGAGGAAAATTTCACGGCCGACCGAGGTGGTCTAGTGGTTCTAGGCGCTCAGTCCGGAACCACGCGACTACGGTCGCAGGTTCGAATCCTGCCTCGGGCATGGACGTGCGTGATGTCCTTAGGTTAGTTAGGTTTAAGTAGTTCTAAGTTCTAGGGAACTGATGATCACAGATGTTAAGTCCCATAGTGCTCAGAGCCATTTGAACCATTTGAAAATTTCACATCGTTCATGGAGGGAAATCATACTCTCTTATAAAAACGTCGTGTACACACAAATACTCTGGAATAAATAATTAAGAATAGTCACACTACCTCAAAGTTGTTCTCTGCCACAGTCCCACATTTATAGAGAGCGACCATCTGTAAATATGTGGACATGCGATAGGGAGTAATTGGACCTCATGATCATCTGTACTTACTTTTCCCTACATTCTATTGTTTTTGTTGATGGTAAATCCTACCTTGTACACAACTGACCGAAATAAGTTTCTTCAAAGTTAAATGATACACTATTTACCGAGATCCAATTACTTATTAATCTGGCTATTCTACTTATTCGCAAAAAAATTAAGTAATGTCAAGGAGGTTAAGTGACTCATTGATTGTCTTTCTTTAGATTTTTTATGATACAAGCACATGGACATTTCTCAGTGAAGTAAGTAGTTTCGAAAAGTCAGACTTGAGACTCGAGACACATGCTACAAGCGCCTCTGTTGCGTTGTCAACTACACTCCTGGAAATGGAAAAAAGAACACATTGACACCGGTGTGTCAGACCCACCATACTTGCTCCGGACACTGCGAGAGGGCTGTACAAGCAATGATCACACGCACGGCACAGCGGACACACCAGGAACCGCGGTGTTGGCCGTCGGATGGCGCTAGCTGCGCAGCATTTGTGCACCGCCGCCGTCAGTGTCAGCCAGTTTGCCGTGGCATACGGAGCTCCATCGCAGTCTTTAACACTGGTAGCATACCGCGACAGCGTGGACGTGAACCGTATGTGCAGTTGACGGACTTTGAGTGAGGGCGTATAGTGGGCATGCGGGACGCCGGGTGGACGTACCGCCGAATTGCTCAACACCTGGGGCGTGAGGTCTCCACAGTACATCGATGTTGTCGCCAGTGGTCGGCGGAAGGTGCACGTGCCCGTCGACCTGGGACCGGACCGCAGCGACGCACGGATGCACGCCAAGACCGTAGGATCCTACGCAGTGCCGTAGGGGACCGCACCGCCACTTCCCAGCAAATTAGGGACACTGTTGCTCCTGGGGTATCGGCGAGGACCATTCGCAACCGTCTCCATGAAGCTGGGCTACGGTCCCGCACACCGTTAGACCGTCTTCCGCTCACGCCCCAACATCGTGCAGCCCGCCTCCAGTGGTATCGCGACAGGCGTGAATGGAGGGACGAATGGAGACGTGTCGTCTTCAGCGATGAGAGTCGCTTCTGCCTTGGTGCCAATGATGGTCGTATGCGTGTTTGGCGCCGTGCAGGTGAGCGCCACAATCAGGACTGCATACGACCGAGGCACACAGGGCCAACACCCGGCATCATGGTGTGGGGAGCGATCTCCTACACTGGCCGTACACCTCTGGTGATCGTCGTGGGGACACTGAATAATGCACGGTACATCCAAACCGTCATCGAACCCATCGTTCTACCATTCCTAGACCGGCAAGGGAACTTGCTGTTCCAACAGGACAATGCACGTCCGCATGTATCCCGTGCCACCCAACGTGCTCTAGAAGTCAACTACCCTGGCCAGCAAGATCTCCGGATCTGTCCCCCATTGAGCATGTTTGGGACTGGATGAAGCGTCGTCTCACGCGGTCTGCACGTCCAGCACGAACGCTGGTCCAACTGAGGCGCCAGGTGGAAATGGCATGGCAAGCCGTTCCACAGGACTACATCCAGCATCTCTACGATCGTCTCCATGGGAGAATAGCAGACTGCATTGCTGCGAAAGGTGGATATACACTGTACTAGTGCCGACATTGTGCATGCTCTGTTGGCTGTGTCTATATGCCTGTGGTTCTGTCAGTGTGATCATGTGATGTATCTGACCCCAGGAATGTGTCAATAAAGTTTCCCCTTCCTGGGACAATGAATTCACGGTGTTCTTATTTCAATTTCCAGGAGTGTATATGTGATGGATGGTTTCTTATATGTAGCAGCAAAAACAGGAGCAATGAAAATACTAATCCCTGCTGAGAAATGCTTTTAAGTTCCTCAAGGTGCGACACAGCTCTATGTCTCTCGCCCCGTGTTGTAACAAAATGGTTCAAATGGCTCTGAGCACTATGAGACTTAACATCTGAGGTCATCAGTCCCCTAGAACTTAGAACTACTTGAACCTAACTAACCTAAAGACATCACAGACAGCTATGCCTGAGGCAGGATTAGAACCTGCGACCGCAGCAGTCGCGGGGTTCCAGACTGAAGAGCCTAGAACAACTCGGCTACCGCGGCCGGCCCGTGTTGTAAAATTCCTGACTATAAGGGACAATCAAATGAAAACGAAGACAGATGCAAAAAGTGACTAAACTGATTATTATTTCAAAAATAATCGCCACAACTGTTAATCCATTTTTCCCACTTTGAGTTAATATAGTTAGTGCTTCCATGGACAGCCGGCCGTCGTGGCTGAGCGCTTCTAGGCGCTTCAGTCTGGAACTGCGTGACCGCTACGGCCGCAGATTCGAATCCTGCCTCGGGCATGGATGTGTGTGATGTCCTTAGGTTAGTTAGGTTTGAGGGGACCGATGACCTTCATGGGCAAATGTTGCCTACCGAACCATTATTGTACAGTCTTGAATATCTTCATACGAAGCAAATTGATGGCCACATATGTCTTTTCCTGGGCTCAAAAAATATGGGGAGGGATCGGGACTGTTCGGAGAGTGTGCGAGGACTTCCGAGAGAAACTTTTGCAGCATAGTCGAGACAGCATACGTCAGCACAGGACAGTTATGGTGACGTGTTTCTTTGCCGTCAAGGAGCCGCTGTTCATTCTGGAACGTGGTGCCACAATTCTCGCCAACGGTACGTGGGCACTCTGCAAAAATTGAAGCTCACCATTAAGTCCAAATGCATAGGAATATTGACAAACGGCATCATTACGTGGCGGGATAGCGCCCACCCACATGCTGCCAGAATTGTTTCGACTCCACTGCAGAAGTATATCCAGGAAGCCCTTACAAATCCTTCATACAGTCCCGATTTCTCCGTTTGCGATTTAGATATTTATGGAGCCTTGAAGTAAGACATTCCTGACCAGCGATTTTTTCTGAGGAAGTGGCGTACACCTGGGTACAAACGTCTTCTGTAGGCAACGGAAAACATTTTTCCATGCAGGTGCTGACCGTGCTGTCTCTTGCGAGGTGAATGTATTAACAGTTATGAGCCTTACTTTTGAAATAATGACCAGTTCACTTTCTTTCGTTCCATTTGTCTCGTTTTCATTTGACGGCCCCTTACATTTGTAAAGAGACCTACGATTTAGAGTGAAATCCAAAGGTCTAAGTCTATGTAAACCGTATGCCCCTTATAACTGGTTGTATAAGTTAATTCACGCACCGAGGAAAGGCAAAAGCGTATGACGTAGAAATGGCCAACGCAAGTAAAACACGCAAGTTCGATTAGATTACCTGAGATGCTCTGTTCATTCTGCAAACCTATAGTAATGAAACACACGAGGCTGTTGGAAGCGCCAGGAACACCCTGATAACTTCAGTTGGCTTGGTGAGTTCCCTGTGGTATTAGAAGGAAATATAGTCTCAGAGAAAGTGCAAATTAAAGCAGAGGTGCCTAAAGTTGGAGAGATCACCATCGCTATTATCGCCATTCTGCACCTGATTATCTTTCTTCAAGTAATTGCCATGAAAGTCTATGAACTCTGGAAAAGCCGTGGACAGTGATGGTCTCATTAATCCTCGCATAGCTTCAGTAGTTGGGGGATAGGGGCGACATCAGAGCAGTTTGTTAGTGCAGGTTGCTTAGAGCAAGGGCAGGTATGCACTCAGGGGCAAACCTATTCTTCTCCTTAGATTAACAGGTACTTAACCTATTGTTCTCCTTTGGCTGACAGGTCCTTAGCCTATTGTTCTTCTAAAAGGATCCTTCCTTTTGAATGACAGGTCTTTAACCTGCATCCCTCGCCCCCCCACCCCCACCTCCTAGGAAACCTCTAAATCACCCCCTCCCCCTCGCTGCTACAGGTACACTTTCAGATCTGACTTATTGGAACAGCCCCTCTCAGTCTTACGAGTTTGACTGACTGCTTAATTAAATTGTTCAATTAATGAACCTCTCCCTCTCTGATAAACCACCTCCCCTTTTGCCCTACTTTCCAAAAATTTTGGAGAAAAAGACTCAGTTGAGCGGTCATTTGTAGGAAATTCGATTGCAGTCTATGGAATATTGTTTAAACAATTTAGACAACGTATAGAATATTATTTAATTATTTATGGCAGTGTATTGAATATAGTTATATTATTTATTTAAAGAATTTGTCCGGAAATTGAGTGCAGTGTATGGAATATTGTTTAAACAATTTAGACAATATGTGGAATATTGTTTATTTAAGCAACTTATGGGATTCAAGCAGTGTATGGAATATAGTTTAATTATTTATTTAAAGAGCTGTTGAGGAAATTGATCCCCTCTCCTACTGACCACCTCATTCCTGCAACCCCTTAGCCACTCCCCTCGTCTACCTGGAAATTTGCGACTCTGTAGTGGAGAGGAAGGATCTAATGAAGGGAAATTCAAGGATATTTTTTTATTTGTATAAAAAATTAGTTTGCGGGGGTTGAATTTTTCTGGCTTACCATTCTCTGCTGTTTGGAGGGATGTAGGTCTTCTTGTAAGAAGTATTTAAATCGATCGCCATTCTTTTTATTCCAGTTGTGCAAGGAGTACCATCGAGAAAAATACATCACACAGAATTACACAGTTAAAAATGTTTCGATCGTGAAGCACACAGCGCCGGCCGTCCCCCGTCCACTGGATCGGTCAGAACGCCACCGCACACACTGCCAGGAGTCGGGATGCAGCAGCGGCCCCCGCAAAGTGACGACGCGGCCCTCAGATGCTGAACCACGCGTAGGTGTCTGTTCGGGTCCCGCGAGCATGAGGTGGCAGCATCCCTTTCACACGTGACAACTGAGAAATATCTGTGAAAACACGTGTCTGCCTAGGCACTGTTGTTGCCATGATGATGTATAGCCTCTGTACCAACGGTCCAGCGAGATGTTCGCATAGCGAATCACTCTCAGTGAGATGTACGCAAAACGGCTCACCCTCGCAGGCGCAGGCGCATACATCACATGTCTACGTAAATAAGAGCCAAGTCTAACTCTTGGAAACTGCAAAGTGTTGCAGAAATAGTTAATAGTCGCTTTTATTGTTGTTGTAGCGGCTTTTGAGATGTCTCAGTTTGTCAGCATGGAAATTGTTGCCCTAACAGGACCTGTTTACGAAAATAGTCCATAATGACACCGAATGCATTCTTCCTGATGGTCCTAATGAGGCATTCCGTACTACTCTTCTTGGAAATCATGACGTTCTGCTTTCAACAAACGTCTCAGAAATGGCCAACGTTTTCACCGCTAAAAGCCTTCATCAGATCTGTGCACCCTTCGAAAACAATGCTAACCATAAAAACATTCTTGTTGTTTGGAAACAGAGCACTGTCTAAGCACAGATGGGGAAAAGCAGAACAATTACGCAAACGGAATTCGAAGCAGTGTCCTACAGAAGATAAAAATGGCTGGAATTTTCGGTGTCCTCCAGCTACTGGTGTGTAGATACGCTAATGCCACAATGGTGGATGAGGGCCAGCATCCCGCCAGAGATGGATGGTCTACTTCAACTCGTCTTTGAACACTTGAATATCACGTTACTCTCAGAACTTTCTGTAGATGCCTTGCCCTCATCTAATTCAAACCAGTCTGTAGAGGCTCCTATGTCCCAGCACAAAGGATGTCTCGTGAATGACTGGAGCATTCTGTTGGCTCTTACTGAATTTACCCGCCAAACTGCTGCTGCTGCCAGTGTGGGAGCACTGTCCGCCATTTTTTCTTGCAGATGAGACTTTCAACAGCAAAACTATTTTGTACAGATCGTCATATTGCACTGACAGTTAACCTGCAAAAGCAGTCTACGGATCGTCAAATACGGGAAGACACTTCCTTAAGTACACTGCTCTGCCACTCACGACAGATGATTGAACATTTCAGCGTAAAACCGATCTCCACGTATCATATCGATGTAGTAAACACACACAATTCCTATCCTGCGACATACAAAATTGCCACTTCTGCATCCTGCATGTAGCTTTCGACCACCAGATATACATATACTGCAAAGTCAGGCAGCATAAGCACCAGCTCAGCATATACTCCTCACAGCTCCAGATATTACCCAAAGGTCGGGCGGTCGTCCACCGCAGCCAACAGTTTCAAGTTATCTGCCTCCACACACACAATGACCCAACGTGTGACCAGAGCACCCTCAGTAGATCGAAGTCACTCTCCAAACTGCTGTACAAAGGCTGGGTCGGTTCCTCATGGCACAAAGGCATTACTGTTTGTGACCCCTACGTGCTTGCTTGCTTGCTTTCTACATCCATTTCCAGATGCTGAGATTACAAGAACATATGCGTTTTCACCCCCCCCCCCCCCCCCCCCCCCAATGAACCGTGGACGGGAGGCTTGGGTGCCTCAGCGATACAGATAGCCGTACCGTAGGTTGCAACCACAGCGGAGGGGTATCTGTTGAGAGGCCAGACAAACGTGTGGTTCCTGAAGAGGGGCAGCAGCCTTTTCAGTAGTTGCAGGGGCAACAGTCTGGATGATCGACTGATCTGGCCTTGTAACAATAACCAAAACGGCTTTGCTGTGCTGGTACTGCGAACGGCTGAAAGAAAGGGGAAACTACGGCCGTAATTTTTCCCGAGGGCATGAGGCTTTACTGTATGATTAAATGATAATGGCGTCCTCTTGGGTAAAATATTCCGGAGGTAAAATAGTCCCCCATTCGGATCTCCGGGCGGGGACTACTCAAGAGGATGTCGTTATCAGGAGAAAGAAAACTGGCGTTCTACGGATCTGAGCGTGGAATGTCAGATCCCTTAAACGGGCAGGTAGTTTAGAAAATTTGAAAAGGGAAATGAATAGGTTAAATTTAGATATAGTGGGAATTAGTGAAGTTCGGTGGCAGGAGGAACAAGACTTCTGGTCAGGTGACTACGAGTTATAAACAGAAAATCAAATAGGGGTAATGCAGGAGTCGGTTTAATAATGAATAGGAAAATAGGAATGCGGGTAAGCTACTACAAACAGCATAGTGAACGCATTATTGTGGCCAAGATAGATACGAAGACCACACCTGCTACAGTAGTACAAATTTATATGCCAACCAGCTCTGCACATGACGAAGAAATTGATGAAATGTATGATGAAATAAAAGAAATTATTCAGATAGTGAAGGGAGAAAAAAATTCAATTGGTTTAAGAATCATGAAAGAAGGTTGTATACATGGAAGAAGGTATCAGATAGATTATGTAATGGTAAGACAGAGATTTAGGAACCAGGTTTTAAATTGTAAGACATTTCCAGGGGCAGTCGTGGACTCTGACCACAATCTATTGGTTATGACCTGTAGATTAAAACTGAAGACACTGCAAAAATGTGGGAAATTAAGGAGATGGGACCTGGATAAACTGAAAGAACCAGAGGTTGTACAGAGTTTCAGGGAGATCATAAGGGAACAATTGACAGGATTGGTGGAAAGAAATACAGTAGAAGAAGAATGGGTAGCTTTGAGGGATGAAGTACTGAAGGCAGCAGAGGAACAAGTAGGTAAAAAGACGAGGGCTAGTAGAAATCCTTGGGTAACAGAAGAAATATTGAATTTCATTGATGAAAGGAGAAAATTCAAGAATGCAGTAAATGAAGCAGGCAAAAAGGAATACAAACGTCTCAAAAATGAGATCGACAGGAAGTGCAAAATGGCTAAGCAGGGATGGCTAGATGACAAATGTAAGGATGTAGAGGCTTATCTCACTAGGGGTAAGATAGATACTGCCTACAGGAAAATTAAAGATACCTTGGGAGATAAGAGAACCACATGTATCAACATCAAGAGCTCAGATGGAAACCCAGTTCTAAGCAAAGAAGGGAAAGCAGAAAGGTGGAAGGAGTATATAGAGGGTCTATATAAGGGCGATGCATTTGAAGACAATATTATGGAAATGGAAGAGGATGTAGATGAAGATGAAATGGGAGATACGGTACTTCGTGAAGAGTTTGACAGAGCACTGACAGACCTGCGTCGAAACAAGGCCCAGGGAGTAGACAACATTCCATTGGAACTACTGACGGCCTTGGGAGAGCCAGTCCTGACAAAACACTACCATCTGGTGAGCAAGATGTATGAAACAGGCGAAATACCCTCAGACTTCAAGAAGAATATAATAATTCCAATCCCAAAGAAAGCAGGTGTTGACAGATGTGAAAATTACCGAACTATCAGTTTAATAAGTCAGAGCTGCAAAATGCCTACGCGAATTCTTAATAGACGAATGGAAAAACTGGTAGAAGCCGACCTCGGGGAAGATCAGTTTGGATCCGTAGAAACAATGGAACACGTGAGGCAATACTGACCCTATGACTAATCTTAGAAGAAGATTAAGGAAAGGCATACCTACGTTTGTAGCATTTGTAGACTTAGAGAAAGCTTTTGACAATGTTGACTGGAATACTCTCTTTCCAATTCTAAAGGTGGCAGGGGTAAAATACAGGGAGCGAAAGGCTATTTACAATTTGTACAGAAACCAGATGGCAGTTATAAGAGTCGAGGGACATGAAAGGGGAGCAGTGGTTGGGAAAGGAGTGAGACAGGGTTGTAGCCTCTCCCCCGATGTTATTCAATCTGTATATTGAGCAAGCAGTAAAGGAAACAAAAGAAAAATTTGGAGTAGGTATTAAAATCCATGGAGAAGAAATAAAAACTTTGAGGTTTGGCGATGACATTGTAATTCTGTCAGAGACAGCAAAGGACTTGCAAGAGCAATTGAATGGAATGGACAGTGTCTTGAAAGGAGGATATAAGATGCTGAACATCAACACAAGCATAACGAGAATAATGG
Organism: Schistocerca gregaria; assembly: GCF_023897955.1. NCBI lineage: Eukaryota > Metazoa > Arthropoda > Insecta > Orthoptera > Acrididae > Schistocerca > Schistocerca gregaria. The sequence continues at coordinate 511,214,126 of NC_064921.1, read as the reverse complement.
AATGTAGTCGAATTAAGTCGGGTGATGCTGAGAGAATTAGATTAGGAAATGATACACTTAAAGCAGTAAAGGAGTTTTGCTATTTGGGGAGCAAATTAACTGATGATGGTCAAAGTAGAGAGGATATAAAATGTAGACTATCAATGGCTACGAACGCGTTTCTGAAGAATAGTAATTTGTTAACATCGAGTATAGATTTAAGTGTCCGAAGGGATTTCTGAAAGTATTTGTATGGAGTGTAGCCATGTATGAATGTGAAACATGGACGATAAATAGTTTGGACAAGAAGAGAATAGATGCTTTCGAAATGTGGTGCTACAGAAGAATGCTGAAGATCAGATGGGTAGATCACATAACTAATGAGGAAGTATTGAATGGGATTGGGGAGAAGAGAAGTTTGTGGCACAACTTGACCAGAAGAAGTGATCGGTTGGTAGGACATGTTCTGAGGCATCAAGGGATCACCAATTTAGTATTGGAGGCCAGCGTGGAGGGTAAAAATCGTAGAGGGAGACCAAGAGATGAATACACTAAGCAGATTCAGAAGGATGTAGGTTGCAGTAGGTACTGGAAGATGAAGCAGCTTGCACAGGATAGAGTAGCATGGAGAGCTGCATCAAACCAGTCTCAGGACTGAAGACCGCAACAACAACATGCATTTTCACATGGTTTGCCGGAATATCATACCATTTTCGCGATACTGCTCGATGTCAAGCACTTAGCAGTACTCTATCAATCGCTTCCACACTGTAATTCTGAAAATTATTTCTCTAGAAACCCGAAACTTTAGCGAGGTGGAGAGTGCTGTAAAACTCTGAGTAACTAGAAACGTAGCTCTTCTGTGAAGACCTTTACGTGAAAACTCGAGAAAAATAGAACAACCTGATATTTCCACTCACGAATACTGATGTCGCAGATATAAGAGATTCCAGATCATCCTTATAATTTACAAAGTCAACCAAGGTGTTCCTCATGTCTAGAGAACCAGCAAACGTGTCTTCCAGCTGCCTTTTACTTGCTAGATGCACACAACACACACCACAATAGATGTTCTCTCAGCCAGAAAAAGACGAGAAATATGTAGTAGCAGTCAACCGGACAATTTACATGGGAGGGAATAATGGTCCAGCGAAACGAAAACACACGTCCATGTTGAATCTTCTCAAATTTCCTTGGAGAACACACATGATCACGAAGGCTACCCAACACATACTGAGTATTAGTTCGATATTCAGCCGTCTAGAGAACGACACGGTTAGGTCAGGTACATACCTATATCCTAACAGGCCTTTCCAATTGGACAGCTCCTGCCGTTACCAGGAAACGTGGCTCATTCCCGCCACAGGCCACCGCCGCTGCACGCCACGTACCCCCAAGACAGACTCGTCCTAGGAAACCGGCCACATACATACATATTTGTTCGCTATACTTACAATTAAATATTACGATCGTGGTCTCAATTGGACGATATTCGTCAATGATCAAAGTATCGGAAATATCCTCTGCTGATGGCTATGGGTCTGGAAATAGAAATATCTGTACCATTCTTGTGGCTTGACATACTTTTCCAAGTAAAAAAATAATCTGTCATTCCCTTTGCATCTATCGCAGTATTCTACGTCAAATCTCTACCTTCCCTTATGACAGGACATTTTGTCATAGCACACACACACACAAACTCTTTATAAGCCTGATACTCAAGGTGAACCTATCGCGCATCCCCAACTACTAAGTACAATACTTCGCCAATATTGCCTGGTGACACAAAATAATACTGAGCAAAATTCAGCGATCGGTGGACATGTCTCATACGTTTTTGTTGCGAGTGGTACCATTGTGTCTTAGAAAGAGAGGCGTAATCATTTTACAAGCCGCCAGATCACAGTGACCATGTTACTGTCACCATCGGTCTTGGTTCTAGTGGTGCACATAAGTATCCATATTAAAAGCTATACTGGCTTTATAAATCGAGATATGGCATTAGCTCCGAATGAAGTGGTTTTTCCAGACAAATATCGCGACACTGAATATAGACGGTGATCGCGGGAGTGTATATTAGGAGACCAACTGTGCGGTTACACGCCGCCGATGGGTTTAAGCTTGTGATAAAATCACCAAATTTAGGAAGTGATTCGGCTAAGGAACATGGTATGAAGTAGGCATTTGCAACTCTCTCATGCCGCCGCTTGATATTTCTCCAGTATTTGTAACTCATTCCGTCTTGATGCCATGTCAGAGTTTCTGCGATATATCCAGTGGGTTGTAGGCTATGTTTGATTGAGAAGGATTACATACAGTAGATGCTATTCTGTGTCATAAGAAGTGTGCACAGGCTTTTTAGATCTATAGTATGACGCTCTCCGGTAGAAATGCTATCTACGATTTGGAATCAAGTCTTGCCATTCAGTCACACACCTGCGTTGGATATTATGGAGAAGTATTTTAACGATTACAACCACTAGTGAATCATATTTCTGGCCGTCTCATATCTTGAAACCAGTCACCTTTTTCGAACTTATCTGCTACAGTGAAATTTTAGATAGTCTCTATGCATCTTGCAACTACCCCTCATATTCTGTGCTGCCACCCTGCAGCTTTGCGCCTGTGATTGTTCCAATTTAAGTCGGAACTGAGCAGAAATCAGAGACACAGCCTGTGTAGAAACATTCTAAGCTGAGCTAGTGGGACAGGACCATGCTTTGACCATTCGATGGAAATGGAAGCATGTCTTAGCTTCATCAACAGTTTATGATGTGTAAGGTCAGTGCCAAAGGAAACCCGCTTCTGCAACATGCTGTAATATAAAGACAGTATGAACAGTTCGTGTGGTGTTTCGTAGCGGGAAAATTAGGAAGACACAAGTTAAATACAGGTTCTGTAGTCTGAAGCAGATCCGTGTCCCTCAGGGTCCATTAACATCTCTCACCCCAACATTCTATCATCAAGTACTACATTTACAAGCAATTTTAGAACACGGAACGAGACGTGATGTTATGATTGCATGGACAGGAGCGACATAAAATCGACAAAGTTGCGAAAAACGACAAAAAATACATATAATTTGAGGGAAAATACACTGAAATGCGGGGAAATTGAGGATGTACTTGCGTGTCTTCTGGTTGGTGCAGACGAATTCTTGTAATTGGAAACGAGTATGCGACAGCAAGAGGAAAACGAGAAAATGTTGACATGGAAGCATCGGGAACCAGGGACACAGTCATTTTTTTCGTTGATGCAGCATTCTACCCTATGGCTATTGAGGTAATAGTGATACACATGAGTTGACTGCTGTCTTTGATGCTTTCCTGGAATAACAGAGAACCATCTGCCTCTAAACTTACTTGTATCTGCGTTAAAGGTTGAGATGGAGTTGTAACGAGGTACGCATTAATGGTAGGCTAATGATACATTCTACAGAGAGATGTGTTGCTTTAGGTCATTTGACAATTTTTCCGGTTCGACTCGCATAGAACCACATGTTCTGTGTGTGTGTTAGAGCGCTGTCTACTTGCGATCGTTAACAGTAAACCTCTCGGGAATCAGAGGACTTCCATCTCATGTGTGATTAAACGTAACCATCCTGTTTCGACACATTCCTCTAAACGAACGAAGTTTTAAGTAATGTACTCCATTCCGCTGTCGCATCTTGGGTATAAAATCGAGACTTCAGTTTCATAACTAAATTGATGTAAGTTAGCGATAGGTATTTCTGAGGCACTGCAATCCCCGTGTATCATCTGCTCGACAGACGTGCTGTTTACAGAGGTAGTGGCGGTACGACGTGTAATTTCACATATCAAACACCATTGCTATGCGTTTATCTGTTTCCTTGTAAGAGTTATTCTCCTTTATTAACGATCATTTTATGTAGGACTGATGTGGGAATAGTATGATTTGTTAACTGTGATTGGATATGAACAGTGGGCGCTATACATATCGGAAAGCTAGATAGTGCATGTATCATGAAGGACCGATGTTTTAAGGAAGTAGTTTTTTTCATTTTACAGTTTGTTACCATAGTTCATCGTAGAGAAACCAGCAAGAAGGATGTGTGTCATGCACTGGAAATATATTTCTTACACTGGAATATTAACAGTGTTGCAATCCACATTACTAATATATCAGAAACTGATGTGATCTAACATTATAGCCTGTTTTAAGTGCAGACGCATGTAGCCTTAGGAGTGCGTGTATTTATGTTCTCTCTTACCAATACCCTCCCGGTACTGATCCCAGGCACCAGAACAATACTTTAAAATCGATAGCGTATTTGATTTACGTAAAACGCTTCGAAATCCATATGTCTAGGGCTCCATCATGCCTAAAAACCACCCGTTTCTTGTTCTTTTTAACTGTCTGCTATCACAACACTTTCAAACCTACTACTATACATCGATAAGGGGTGCTAACCTCCTCACATGGGTGCGTCTGGAGGAATCTTGTGCGCTTGAATGGGTGCAGAATCGGCAAGCTCCATTCATTCACGAGACGTGGAATGTAGCGGTATACTCCTGGTCAGATGCAGATTAAATCAGTAACGGTGCTGCAGGGCAGGTTGGTCAAAGACAGTGTGATGCGGTCTTTCAGTCTCCAACTTTATCCTAAGAATGTGAGAATGACCTCTGACTCCCATCCACAGAAGACAGATTGTAAATTACAACTGTGCTCGATGTGTAGAAATATGTAGATCGCTGTCTCGTACACTTTGATGATGTATATGTTCGAGAATTAACATTGCACGAATGTAGTGCACAGTCGTCTATCAACATTCGCTATGGTACTCGCAAAGGAGAGAATGGGCGTTTTAGTGATAGTGAAATTGGGAAGCACGCTGTCGCATCATTGGTCGGTGTTCAAGTTACTGTAAAATGGCTTCCATCCCATCCGTCCACTGGTACGCTGTTGATTGCCACATAATGATTGACTGATATCGTTTGTTTGAGATGGAGAAAGAGTCTTGATGGAGGGGCAACACCTTCTGAGGGTGGCTAGCACCGAAAGAGTAATCACGCACATGACTGCAATATAAGGAATCAATCGAAACGAACACAGAGTCAGCAGCTATTCCATCACTGTGGCTGATGAGTTTAAATGTAGAGGTCATCAAAAAAATGTTCAAATGTATGTGAAATCTTATGGGACGTAACTGCTAAGGTCATCAGTCCCTAAGCTTACACACTACTTAACCTAAATTATCCTAAGGACAAACACACACATCCATGCCCGAGGGAGGACTCGAACCTCCGCCGGGACTAGCCGCACGATCGATGACTGCAGCGCCTGAGACCGCTCGGCTAACCCCGCGCGGCTAGAGTTCATCTATCACTTTGAGCCAGCCGTTTGGAAACGCTCCAGTTTCCTTTCGTTGTGACTGTTACTTATTTAAAATCAACCAGTGTGAGTGCAGGGGGAGCAAGAGTGTGTTTTTACTCAGTGCGCTCATAAATATAGGTGTTTACTCGTGGAATAACAATTTATTAAGGCAATATTGTAGCTTACATAAGTAAATTAGTATCTATTGTGATCGATATATTGAAGGTTTCGCTTTTACTTGCGTAGTTTTCGTGAAAAGATATCTGTTCTAAAGTGCAAGCCGTTGGCGTGGGTTTGTTTTCGTTCTCAACCGCAGTGATTATTCAATAATTTCCGAGTAGTGTCTGTGTAACTTTATTGTGAAGAATATCGTGCGTGTTTAATTTGCATTCGGTTCGTGTTTTCTGTGTTTCTGTACTTCTGTACAGTTAATTTTCCATATTGTGCAGTAAATTCGTTAAGTGGTGTTTCTGTTTCCATTAGAGTATTTATACATAGTACAGTGATAGCGCCTGTTCAAATTTGTCGTTTAAAAATATCGAGCCTTTTCAGTCTTTTACTTGTTTCGTGATTTCCGCCACTGTAACCTACGCCAGGAATTAACTTCGCGCTCTTTACATTCATCTGCTGCTACATTCACCTTACATCCAGAAGTTCTCTGCTCATCTCAACGGAAGCTAAGTTACTTTCTACTAATTATTAATTGGTGTAGCAGAATTGTTTGTATTGTAATTTGTATTGTTTTTATTTGTGTTGTTTGTTTGTAGAGTAATTTGTATTGTTTAATCTGCCGTCATGTGTGACAAATGTGGATGTTGTCGTAGATTTTTGAGCACGGGAGGGAAATGTCAGGATTATGGGAGGGTGTTTCACTGGGGCGATTGCAGCGGGGAAGCTGTTATATTGACAGATGAGGCTTGCCAAACAAGTTGTAGATTATGTATCCATGACAAGAAGCTCGTGGAACAGGGAAAGGTTTGTGCCCTTCAGGCTGAACTAGAAATGGAGTACTTCGAATTAGACAGGTTGAAGGGGAAAAGAGACAACAGGAGCTGGGAACAGGTAACAAGTCGTAGTCAGAAGGAGAAAACCTCAGAAATCACTTTTCAGGTTCCAGTGAGCAATCAGATTGATTTTTTACCTTAAGTATAAGAGCCTCAAACAGTTTTTGAGCAAAGTAGGGTGCAGTGGACTCGTAGTGACAACTGTAATGCTAGGTCGGGAGTGAATTCAAGCAGAAAGAAAAGAGTCCTGCTGTTTGGTAGGAGTCATGGGAGAGCTGTAACCAGTTGCTACAGGATAGGCTAGGAGTCGGGTACCAGATCACAAGCATTGTGAAACCTAGTGCTAAGATTAGCTAGGTTGCAGAAAACCTAGGGGCCTTGTACAAAGATTTTGATGGTGAGGACCATGTTCTTATAGTAGGAGGAGCAGGAAACAGTCTGACTAGCAATTCGGACTATAGTATGAAGTATGACCTGGATGTAATAGGAGCAGCAACAGCTTACGCTTATGTGGGGTTCGTGGATGTTTTGCAACACCATGACCAGCCCTGGGTTAATACGACTGTCAACCGTGTTAACAGAGAGCTCGGGGGATTACTGTTGGTAGAAACTAAATCTCATATCTGTGCTGTGCCTGTTGATGCAGCTGGGAGGTGGGGTTACACTAGTCATAGCCTGCACCTAAATAGGATGGGGAAGGATAGTTTAGTTGATCTTCTTGCAGAATATGTAAGGGGGGGCCTCATGCACACGAGACACAATACCTGTGATTAATGAAGTCAGAGGGACACATTTTTTAGGTTAGAGTCAGGTTACAGACCGAGAGTATTGAAAGAGATTAAAACAGAACAGTGCCATAACGTCTCTAGCAGTATCCAAAGAAATAAAACTTGTGAGTTTCATCAGGACATTAGAGAATTGAAAAATAAGGTAGATGAACTTCTTGTACGCCTAGAAAATGGGGTAATTTCTGAAGGCATTGATGTTTTGTGTCTCTCTGAACACCATGAAACCGCAGGGATGAGAAGTTAAATTTAACGGATTACAGTTTGCATCTTATTCATGAAGAGCCGACATTTGAAAAAGGAGGAATTGCTACTTATATAAAAACTGGACACAAAGTCAAAAATATTAAAACAAATAGTTCTGGTGTAGATGAGATCCTTGAAGCATGTGCTTGTGAGTTGCTACTGCAATATACTTCTATATTAATTGTAACAATCTACAGACCCCCTCAAGGTAACCTTCAGCTATTCATGAAACATCTAGAGGCATTACTGAGCTACCTGTCAGACAAAAAGAAGCAGTTAGTGGTTTGTGGTGATTTTAATGTAGATCTCTTAAAAGATATATATAGGAAAAATGAGCTAGAATCTCTGTTTGGTTGTTTCATTCTAGTATCTGTTGTAAATTTTCCAACTCGTGTGCACCAGGGTATCAGGTCACTTCACAATAACATTTGCATAGACAGCGCTCAGGCAGAAACAATTACTGTGTACCCAGTTGTTAATGGGCTATCTGATCAAGATTCACCGTTAATGGAAATCACACATACAGCATCTTACAGGCTTCATGCAGGTTCATACAAGGGAGGGAGGCTTATTGATGCGGACAGGGTACAGACTTTTTAGAGCAGTCTAGAAGAGGTAGAATGAGATGAAGAATACACAGAAAATGATGTTGATGCCAAACTCAATTTATTCCACTGTTAATTGCCTCAATATTTGAGAATTGCTTTCCTGAAACGTTATGCAAAAAGTCATTACAAAGTTAAGGAAGCCATGGATTACTAAGGGAATTAAGATATCGTGTAAGAGGAAGAGGGCAGTAAATGAACAGGTCAGAACATGTCAGGATCCAATGTTACTTCCTCACTACAAAAGGTACTGTAATATTATAAGGAAACTCATTAAGATTTCGAGAAGCTTATGTATTCTGATAGAAATTAATAATGCTGATAATAAGAATAAAACTATATGGGACACGGGGCAGCCTGACAGTGCATAGCATACCATAGCAATACAGCTAAATGATGACGTTGTGAGTGATAATTCACAAGTTTCAAGTATTTTTAACAATCATTTTTTGAAAGTAGCAGCAAAAATAGGGTTAAAGGGTTCAGTAAAAGAAGCAAAAAATATGTTAAAAAAGGCATTCCCCAGGACTTTAGGCCTTTAGAAACAGCACCAACATCCCACACTGAAATTAAGGGAATTGTAAATATACTGAAAAATAAGAGCTCATGTGGTGTTGATTGAGTCTCTAACAGAATTTTGAAATGTGGTTCTAATTTAATAAGTGGAGTCCTTAGTGATGTATGTAATGCTTTGTCACCACAGGGAAATTTTCCAGGCAGATTGAAATACGCAATTGTCAAACCTCTTCATAAGAAAGGGGACAAGAGTGACTTAAATAATTATAGACCAGTGCCATTGCTGACTTCATTTTCTAAAATATTTGAAAATGTTATGTATTCAAGAGTAGTCTCACATTTAAGTGAAAATAATTTACTCAGCATGTTACAGTTCGGATTTTGGAAGGGTTACTCGACTGAGATTGCTATCAACACATTTACCAATCAAATAGTACAAGCCCTAAATAACAAATTATCTCCAGTTGGTATTTTTTGTGATCTTTCCAAGGCATTTGACTGTGTGGGTCATGTCACACTCTTAGAAGAACTCAGGTTTTATGGAATTGAAGGCTATACACACAGCTGGTTTCAATCATATTTATCACATAGAAAGCAAAAAGTCGTGCTGAGAAACACAAATAGTGTTGGGAGAGGGGTAAATTCTAGTGAATGGGGAGTTATTGCAAAAGGAGTCCCACAGGGTTCAATTTTGGGTCCTCTGCTGTTTCTTATTCATGTGAATGGCCTCTCACTTGACGTTCAGCAAGCAGAGCTAGTAGTTTTTGCAGACTTTGCATATCTTCACTCAACAATGTCTTATGGAATAGTTTTCTGGGGTAACTCACCACTTAGACATGAAGTATTGATTGCACAAAAGAGATCACTGAGTATAATTGGTGGTGTTCACAAAAGGCCATCATGTAGGCGCCTATTCAAGGAGTTAGGTATTTTAACTGCACCATCAGAGTACATATATTAGCTAATGAAATTCGTTACAAATAATCCATCTCAATTCGCGAAGAACAGTGCTGTTCATATATACAACACTGGAGGAAGAAGTGACCTTTCCTATCCGTTATTGAAGCTGTCAGTTGCTCAAAAGGAGTACATTAGCCAGCAACAAAAATTTTTGTTCATATGCCGAACATAAAGTGTCTGGCAGGTATGAAACTTCCTGGCAGATTAAAACTGTGTGCCCGACCGAGACTCGAACTCGGGACCTTTGCCTTTCGCGGGCAAGTGCTCTACCATCTGAGCTACCGAAGCACGACTCACGACCGGTACTCACAGCTTTACTTCTGCCAGTATCCGTCTCCTACCTTCCAAACTTTACAGAAGCTCTCCTGCGAACCTGGCAGGTAACACATCAAGTTTTAAATTTAGCTTAAAATTATTTCTTTTGGACAACTCCTTCTATTCCATGGATGAGTTTCTGTTTCAAAAGTGATAAAAAATTGTAGCTCTAAATGTAGTTGCATGTGTAGAACTAAAAATGTCAGTTATATTAATATAAGCAATATATATATATATATATATATATATATATATATATATATATATATATATATATATATATATATATATATTGTAATCTGAAAGTGTTCCACGTCATATCGGTCAAATAATTGTGAAACTGATCTACAGAACATGATATATCCAAACTAAACTAAACTGTGTGTGTGTTTTGGTAGCAGTAGCAACACCATGATTTAAACCATGTGACGCCTAGTTTTCTGTGATAGGCAATGGATCGGAACGTGTTAATGTCGGTTTAGAACCTTACACAGGGGAGGAAGAATAACCTTAGGTCCAGTGGGAGGGAGAGGAAATTACCTTGAATAAAAATCACACAATTGTGTCAAATGTGTGAATGAGACAGGGCTTTCCATGAGAGACCTTAACAGTTACTTGCCCACTTGCCTGGCAGTAAAATCAAAACGTATGGCAGTGTACAAATAGTGTTACAGCAGTTTGGAGGATCATGGTCTCTGGCTGCGCCAACCCTGCTGCCACTGTCACCTCGCCAATGACGCATCACACCGCTTCCCACCAAGACGAGGGGTCCACTGCTGTAAGCCTCACACAATTACACTGTATTCACAATTGACCAGTAGATTCCCCAGCAGGCCAGTTGTTCCTCTGTTCCCACATACTTTCAGCTGCTCAGTACTATTCTGAATTGGGCAGCTCCACGTCATCAGTTCAGAATGGAGACAGAAGTGTGCCAGTCGTACACTCCTCTAATTTTAGAACTGCACAATGGCTTACTATGTCGGCGAGCATCCGGGCCACTGCTATGATCACTGTGCCAAATAGCACCATATCTACAAGCTATAATAATCTTACCTACAGGAACACATGAAACTGGTTTCAAATCTGAACTTCTGTCTACATTAATAACAACACAAAATTTGTTAGAAAATCTCCTACCCAGTCGCAAAACCAGTTTGACATTTCATGTTTTAGTCACATGGCATCAGTGTAGAACGTTACTAAACATTTTATCAATGTAGATAGATGTATCTACCAGCATTTTGGGTTCTACAAGCATGTAGGTTGTAGAATATCGAAGTATGTTCGACTATAGTGAAATATTTGTGTCATGATTTTAAATTACACAACAATTTTTAGGTTTCTGGAGGTATATAACATCAAATGTTTAGAAGATTCGTGCTCAACTGTGGTTCAACAATTCTGATAGAAAAGCATGCTAACCTTGAAGAGATTAATTCAGATTCAGATGGCATAGTGCTAAGAAATGTCTGCTGGTGCAGAACTCATAGTGTGATCAAGATTAGACAGGCAGTGTATGTTCTGACACAGAAGCAGTTGTAACCTGTCACTTGCAAGTGCTTCAGGTATCAGGCTACAGCTCAGGCAAGTGGGCAAGTAACTGTTAAGGTCTCCCATGGAAAGCCCTGTCTCATTCACACATTTGACACAATTGTGTGATTTTTATTCAAGGTAATTTCCTCTCCCTCCCACTGGACCTAAGGTTATTCTTCCTCCCCTTTGTTCCAGGAAAGCCCTCGTTCTGAGGGGCTGGTGGTTATAACTGGTTCAGTTCACTGATGAAACTTCTTGGAACTCTGCCAATACACCTGTGTGTGGTATATTCAAGGTCATCCACCCTCCTCTCACACCCGGCTTGTCCCATCACATGAGACACTGCTGGTTATAACAGGTTTAATCCACTGACAAGAGTTCTAGGAATTCTACCCATATATACATATGCAGTACATTCAAGATCAATCACTACCCCTCCCAACTGCGGAGATTCAAGTTCCACCTCCCCCTCCTGGTCCTTTATAACTAGAGCAACTGTGTTCGTGACATCAGTTTTGTTCTGTGCACCATAGGGAGCAGATCAAGTTTGTTTGGGAGAAGGGTATGGGTATTTGTTATAAATAATAATAATAATAATAATAATAATAATAATAATAATAATAATAACTAATTAATTTTATTATTATTCCAATTACCGTGGTTTTGTCCCACTGCTTTGAATTTCACATCAGTGTCACACCATTTAAATGCCGTGTAATGTCAGTGTTGCATGATATCAATATCATTATGCTCTCAGCCAATCACAATGCTGCCTGTGCCCAAAAGTATCCGAACAACATGAAATAGTTAACAGCTGTCCTCTGTTGTTCTCCATTTGAAGTATGTGTTACGTAGTCAGAGGATCAGATTGGAGGTATTTGTGATTGTTGTGTTGGCTACTGTGGAAGGTAGCACAGACACAAACAAGGAAGGAGAGAAGTTGCAAAGGCTAGTGGCAGGAATCCAAAAATATCTGTACACAACACTTGAAGATTGAATGAACACTTTATTTCTAAAAAGAAAACAAACTTATCTTCTAGTGGCTCCTACATACAAGTACTTTACTCTCAATTACTTTCTGCAGAACGTAGGCTAAGGAATGTCTTTCTGTTTCTCAGTACTGATGCTCTCAAAGTCTGCGACCGAACTGGTGACCAGCGATGGGCGTCTGGTTAAACCAGCATGGGCAGGTGGTGCTGAGCTCTGTCTCCTGGGAGGTGTGGCACTTTCTGCTCTTACCGTTGGGATGCAGGTCAGCACCTTCTTTTTGCTGATTCATGGCGCTGCGCTGATCAGTGCACAGATGATGCTTTAGAACATCACATTCGCCCCTCCCCCCCAAAAATGTTGCACTTTTGTCATATAGGGAGCCATCTTGTGACAATGGGGGAGGGGGAGGTAGCAGGAAGCTAAGTGATGTGAGGAGTCGGGACCTTCAACTGGGACTGATGCTGTGCCTGTGACCATGCCCCAATGTATGTCCTGGCCACTGAGGGGAACGTTGGTCGGAAAGGCACCCACCCTCAATCTGAGCTAATCCAACAAAAAATGGGGAGGTCAGAGATGACAATGGCAATAACGCTGGGTCCATGGCGAGCACTGGGACGAGTGTTGGGAAGTTGGGCTGCTGTGGTGGCAAGGGCGATGGGTCCAGCTCGATTCGTTCCACAGGTGGTGCCAAAGGATCAACAGGGTGCAACCATGCCGGCCACAAGATGCCAGCAGAATGTAAATATGGGGACAGAAAATCTGTGGAAGAATCTCACAATCGACAAGCACAAATCCAATTCTGCTGGCGGTGTAGCAAACAAGCAGGAAGCTGAATTAAATACATGCAAGCGCCCAAATGTCAAAGAATCGTTCCTCTCTCCTAGTGCATGGTGTCAATAAAAACTCTGAAAAGAACAGAATCACTGGGCGCAAATCGATGCTTGTAGAGCATGGGAGACGCCATGCGGTGCGTTGGGTGCAGCAACTGGAGCAGCATGCGATGGCGCCAGCCCTGTAGAAGTTCCGCCACCGACGGACTGTTGTGTAGCTTGGAGCAGTACTTTGCGAGGATGAGCAGCACCGCTTGCTCCTGCGTGTGGGAGGCACATAGTTTGTTCATCTGTTGCTTGAATACATGCAGAAATCGTTTAGATTCTCTGTTCGACTGAGGATGAAATGGAGCACTGGTATGGTGAGTGATATCATAGGCTGTACAAAACTGTTCTAAGTCGAGTCTGTGGTCCGTTGTCGGTAACCAACACTTCAGACAAACGTTCCAGCCAAAAAATAGATGAAAAAGCCTGAGTAGTACTACACAATGTAGTCAAGTTCATGGGTACTTCAAACGGATATTTTCTAAAAGAATCCACATCAATAAGCCACGAGTGTTCCAAAAGGGATCGCTAGAGTCAATATGTAATTATTGCCATGTTGATTGAGACTCCGGCCAAGCGCAAAAGGTTAGAGGGGGTCGATAGATTTTCAGCACAAGTGCAGATCTATGATGTCATCTTCTCAATGTGTGTGTTCATGTCCAGCCAAGTACAGTCGCGACGTGGTAACTGTTTTCTGCATACAGTTCCCCAATGTCCTTGGTGGTGTAATCGCAACACATCTTTTTGCAACACTTAAGGAATAAGCACACTTGATTGTTCAGAGTCATTTTGCAATAAGAGCACAACGTACTGGACAGAGACGCTATGCTGACGAGCGAAATGTCAGTGCAAAAAAGAATTCTAAATGTCTGTTACTGAATGAGGCCAAGCATTTTGGATGTAGTGAAACAACATGTTCAAGTGAAGGTCTGCTTCTGTGGCCCATGAAATTTTTCTGTAGTGACGGGGAAAAGTCTGTTGAAGTTCAGTGTCCTGCTCATCGATCTGTCAACAAGATGTAGCAGTAGCATTGAATACAGAATCAGGAAGGCGAGAAAGGCCGTCAGTATTTGAATGCTTCGACATGGGCTGGTACAATGTTTCGAACTGATACTGTGACAATAACAAAGTCCAACGTAGCAGCTTCTGAGCTGAGATTGCCAGAACAAGTTTGGATGGATAAAACAGAGACTGAGGAGGCTTATGGTCCATCACTACGTAAAATGTACGACCAAACAGATAATTGTGGAACTTTTTCACGCCATTGATAATAACTTGGAAGCAAAAACAATCGGCCTGTCCTGTTAACCAAATCTGCGCGGGAGCGCAGCTTTGATTTCGTATGAAGAAGCATCCACTGCCAAAACCACAGGTTTAGCGGGAACGAAATGAACAAGGCAGCTGTCACTCAACAAGGCATTTTTTAGTTTCTGGAATGCATTCTGACTCTCTTTGGTCCAAACAAGAGGCACATTCTTCTGGAGCAAACGATGTAATGGAGCTGAGATCTGGGCTGCGTTGGGTATAAACTGGGTATAATATGTCATCTTCCCGAGAGCTGACAAATTCCGTCATGTTCCATGGGACAGGAAGGTCCCTGATGGCCAACAAATCTGATTCAAGGGGCTATTAAGAACTTGGCCTAAGTACTCAGTTTCAGTCTGAAAAAAAGCACAATTATCCAGGTGGCACTTCAAACCTGCAGCTGGAGTTACCTGAAAAAGCGTACAATGATTACGACTATGTGCCTGTGGTGTATATCTTGACACCAAAATATCGTCCAAGTAATTTGAACAGAAAAGAACTGTTATAGAAAGCTGTTCTATGTAGCCTTGGAATTTGGCAGGCATAGAAGCTCCGCCAAAGGGTCAGTGCAAAAACTTGAACAACCCTAAATGTGTGATGACCACAAACACTTTCTTAGACTCCTCATCTAACGGAATTTGCAAATACTCATTGCGTAAGACAATTTTTGAAAAATAGCAGCTAGAACGAAGCCTGTCAGTTAATTCCTGAGGGCGAGGCAACGGGTAAGTATCAATTATTGTTTGTGTATTCACGGTGAATTTAAAGTTAACACAAGACAAAATATTCCACAAGTCTTTGGTAAGATTACTTAAGGTCAAGCCCGTTGACTAACCTGTATGGGAGCAATAACACCACTGTATTGGCATTCTTCAAGTTCACTTGCAACTTTGTCTCTGAGCACTCGAGGGATGGCACGCCCTTGAAAAAACTTAGCTTGCGCATTGTCCTTCATTGTAATCTACGCGACAAAATTATTTGCTCTGCCGAGTCCTTCAGAAAATAAATCAGGAAACTCCGCAATCAAGTGAGTAACTCTGTCTTTTGGATTAAACGCAGAAACAGAACGTACATTGTTCTGAATATGAAGACCAAACAAATCAAATGAGTCTAACCCAAAAATATTTTCACAGTCTTTCGAACGTAAAATTGTAAATGTCACTATTCTGGTGTGAGACTGAAATGTGGCGGGCAAACTACATGTACCAAGCACTGGAATGTCTTGATCATTATACACAGTTAGTGGTGTGCAAGGTTTTGTCAACTGTGGTGAACCCAACTGTTCATAAGTGGCATGATTCAACAATGTAATGGAAGCACTTGTTTCTAACTGAAGTCGCACTCAGTGTTTGGCAATGACTGCATTCACAAACAGTTTGACTGTTATCGCACACCACTGGGGCGGGATGAAGGCACATAATTAATTTGATCATTATTAGTACCAGTAGCAGATATAGAGAAAGCTACACTCACTGAGTGAGAAGGTGCTCCACACTTACGGGAGTGAGTGTGGTTGGAGTTCTTCCCCGTTACAAGCACACATGTTGTATATGACGTGGTCTTGCACAAGCAAAGCAAGTCACATTCCCATAAGGGCAATGTTGTCTTTCACGTACGGAAATGTCGTGGGGACATGATTTCACAGCAGACATATTCATTGATACTTGTTTTCTCTGGCCATGGCGCGGTGACTCATACGTGTGCAGTGGTCAGTTGCAAGGCCATACCTGTTTGTCACTTTGCGTTACACTGCAAACAGGAGCTACTTCAAATTTCCCACGGCACCATCACACGAGTCCTGATATTCAATAATGTGTAATACTTGTGTCAAAGTAGGATCAGAATGTCTGAGAATTTCTTCACGATTCATATTCTCTAGCACATTGTTTGTAATTGCATCACGAACCATTGTGTCACTATAGTACTGTCCATAGCTACACTGAAAACGACACTGTCTTGCCAAACCCTGAAATTCAGTGACCCACTGGTGGTATGTCTGTTCTGGATTTTTCCGCAATCGAAAGAACTTGTAACGAGTCTCAGCAACATGTACCCGATCCTCGTAATACTTATAGCATGTAGTATGTCAGAAACTGCTGCACACAAAGTGCATCGTTCTGGTACAGCTGAAACTAATGTGGCAATATCCGTGATTCATTATTGCGTATAACATCTGCTTGTTCTGTAATTTGTTCATCTGAACGTAAAAAGCTTGATAGAATCTCCAACGAAAAAATATTTTTCCCACTGAGTATTTTCATTACTATTGGTTAAATTGTGAAACTGAGGGTAGAAAGTAAATCTTAAAAAATAACAACGCCAGCCTAATAGTCGGGCATAACTGCTGAGCGAGGCTGTAATCCCCTGTGTCGGCCATTACAAGAAATAAGAATGTTTAACAGTAACTTGCACTTGATGTGTAGCACAACGAGCGTTGAAGTGAACGTACAGGGTGGCACACAAAATGTCTTACCAATTGTTTCTTTCACAATTTACGACCCACGTTAGATATCCCGCTGGGATCTCAGCTTGGAAAAACAAATGAGTTACAAAATGACGTGTAATTCACGGTACTGCCGCTAGGAGACTGGTAAGCAGCAATGTCTGACAATGGAACACTGACGACACAGCATAGATCGGCAATTGTGTTACTTTTTGATGAAACTAAAAGCCTTGTTGTGACTCAGAGGCGTTTTCGACAACGGTTTAACACACGATGGGTCCCTTGCAAGAAGACCATCCACAGGTTGTACGATAAATTTGTACAGGAAGGAACAGTATTGGAAGCAAAGCGACCTCGGCCTAAGCCTGTTTGTTCGCTGGAGAATATTGAAGCGATACGAGTTGCTGTACAGAGAAGTCCCGGGAAATTCGTGTAGAAAGGCACCAGTGCAACGGGGAATATCCAGACGCTTCGTTCAACGCATTCTTAAAAGTGACCTCCATATGTACCCATACAAGATGACCTGTGCACAGAAGCTCACCCAAGAACACAAGCAGCAGAGACTACTGTTTGCTCAGTGGGCGGAGGCTAGGGAAGAAACTCCAACAACGTTTGGTTTTCAGGCGAGCTGCATTATCATTTAGACGATGTGGTTAACAAACAAAATGTACGCTTTTGAGCCACTGAAAACCCACAAGTGCTTCATGAACGACAACATTATTCTCCGAGGATTACAGCGTGGGCAGTAATTTCCAGTCACGGACTTATTGATCCCTTTTTCTTTTAAGCAACTGTGAACAGCGAGCGTTACTTGAGCATGTTTCTCAATAGCTGCATTCCACAGCTTCTTGCTACTGCCTTGCCCTTCAACACGCAGTGGCTCACGCAAGATGGAGTAAGGCCACATACTGCAAACACTGTGTTGGAGTTTTTACACGCGCATTTCGACATGCGGATCATTTCATTCAGGTTTCCAGGTCGCTTCAATGACGGACAGAATCGGCCTCCCAATAATCCAGACCTCAATCCATTTGACTTTTTTCTTTGGGGGTACCTAAAGGAAAAAATTTTCCCGAAACGTCCACGTGATTTAATGGAGCTCAGAAGACTTATTCTTCAAGCTTGCAGTGAAATTACGGAAGACATGTGCCGTAGGATAATCAATAACTTCAGTGTTCGTTTGAAGGAAGGTAGGAAACGAAATGGTGGACATATTGAGCATGTGCTAACTTAGAACGACTCTCCATGGACGGCTCTTCATTGTAGTATATGTTCCTTTCAGATTGTATTGACAATAAAGTTTATATTTAAAAACAAAATGGTAACACATTTCGTGCGTCACCCTGTACTACTCGTTTCATTTCTTTTTGTCGTTCATTGAAAGCTCAAAATGGTGGAATGCACGGTAGTAATGCTGTGGATTTGGCTTGCTGCAGTGGCGGAGTTGATGCAGCCGCGCCACGTGCATTAAAACGGGCTGCTGGAATGCTGCCATCAACAGTGACATTTGTTTGTTTTAAAACTGAATAAACTGAATTAGATCAAAGCCAACAGCACCTGGAGACATAGGCGCAGGTGGTGTAGGCGGTGGGATAGGAGTCATTTTAATGAGAGGAGCGCCCCAATATGTAATTATATACAATTAGTAACACTGCACCACCGAAAGTATAGAGAGGAGTATAATTGACACGTTGTGACGGAGTGGCGTAGAGCAAAGGCAGCATTGGTTCTGGAATCCTTGTCACCAGATTTTGTGTCGTCTACTGTGGGAGTCGGCATGAACATAAGCAAGGAAGAAGAAAATTTGCGAAGCCTACTGGCAGGAATCCAAAAAGATCTGTACAAAACACTTGAAGATTAAATGAACACTTTATTTCTAAAAAGAAAACAAACGTATCTTCTTGTGCCTCCTGTGTCTCCTACATACAAGTACTTTACTCTCTATTACTATTCGCTGAACGCAGGCTAACTAATGTCTTACTATTACTCAGTACTGATGCTGAAGAAGTCTGCAACCGAACTGGGCCGACCAGCGATGTCCAGTTTGTTAAATCAGCGTTGACACAGCTGCTGAACTCTGTCTTCCTGGAGGTGGCGCTGCCTACCCTTTGCATGGGCACAAGGGTGAGCGCCTTCTTGATGCTGTTCACTGCACTGCTTTGGTTGGTGTGTAGTCGATGCTTTAGGACTACTCAGTTGCAAGTTATAAATTAATTTTAATTCCAGTCACGCGAATCTTGTAATTTTAGTTAGCAGCAGACACCAGCCCCAACATCTCTATCAAAATACGACATTAACCAATTACCACAGTACATTATTTAACAACAAATATACTCTTTCAGATACTTTAAATGTTAAAGAACACCACAGTGCAATACATAAACACTTTACCACAATGCTTTATGTAACAACAAATATGCTCTTTCGAAGTATGTAATGTTAAACATACACCAAGTATATAAATAAATTACTGCAGCACATTATTTAACAACAAATACACATCTTTCAAGACATTAAATGTTAAAGAAATACCACAGGGCGATATATAAACAAATAAACACTTCCTAAGTCGTCCATACATTTCCAAAGTGTGTAATGTCATAGTGTGTGTGTTAAAACGAGCACTTTTTCCTGTTGCTAGAATTAATGACATCACAACATATTCCACAAAATCTCAGTAAATATTAATAAAATGTATGATGTAAGACACTTGGGTATGACAACACAGCAAAAATCTGTAAGTATTACAGTTTTCTCGATTTTCAAGATTGTCCACCAAAGCCTCTTGTAGATATGTTATGTATAAGAATTAGCACAGTGCTACAAGAAACCACCAATACTGGTGCTGCAAGTGACACGAGATACTTGTAGAGTAGGGTACACCTCCCAGACTGCCTAAAGTATGGGGATTCTGGCCACAGTGACTGAACCAAATCGAGCACTACACTAGCCTATTATCCCAGCAATAGTAGGGAAATCTGCATTATTTAAACAATGTATGTGTATCATTTCTGACACGACCAACACGGTTAGGAACAAGCTCCCCGCCTTCCCAAAAAATTTCGATTTTAATCGATATTATTTTTAATACTCTAATTATTTTAATACTTACATATTATACTAATACATGCTTGTGTGCGGGTGATGTCATTTTGGCAGACAGTGCTCACAGGCAGAACAGAAAAGAGTAAGAAGAAACGTAATTACAATTAACCCGCCATAGCACAATATGTAAACAAACAAACTCTTGCTACAGTCTTATTTATTACTGTGTGATGTCACTATAAGACTCATAAATAATACAACAAAATCCAAGTCTGTGTGAAAGTGGATCATAGATCTGGTAAACTTCTAGGAAAGAATGGAACCTTTTTTTGTTACGCCTTCATGGTTGGTAAGCTTGATTATTCCCAGGGTTGTATAGAGAATTTAAAGAATGTACAGCATACAGTTCATTGTTGATAGCCATCTGGATTGGTAAGCCTGTCGACTGCAATGAACAATGGAGAAAATCGAGTTCCGAGCTGTTATTAAACGCCTCCATTTGAAGGGTTGGATTACCGTGCAGATCAAAACAGAATTGCATGTAGTTCACATGGACTTTGCACCATCATTGAAGACCACTTATTTTTGGAGTATTGAATTTAAACATGGTTGGACAAGCTTGGAAGACAAAGTGAACTCCGACCGTCCAGCAGAGGATAGCACGAATGAAACTATTGACAAAATTCATGATATGCTAATCAAGACCACCAAATAAAAATTCGTGAGGTTGCTGAGACTGTAGGCATCTGAACTGAGCGAGTGCGTAATATCCTTCACGGAGAACCGGCTATGAAGGAGTTGTGTGTGAAGTGGGTGCTGTGATTGTTCATAGTCGACCAAAAGCGCATCTGACACAACATTTCAACACAATGTCTGGTGATGGTTACTCACAATCCGCAATACTTATCGCACCTATTTGTGACTGTTGATGAAATCGGGATCCATCATTACATGCCAGAGTCAAAACAGCAGTCAAAACAATGGACAAAGGCTGGTGAAAGTACACAGAAGGAGATAAAGACCATTACATCAGCTGGTAAGGCCATGAGGGCCGTTTTTTTGGGCTTCCCAAAGAATAATAATAACTTGACCCTATTATACTTCATAGTTGGATGGTTTGAAACATACCTTGGCTGAAAAAAAAAACAAGGTTGGCACGCAAAAAAGTTCTATTTCAAAAGGAAAATGCACCATTCCACACTTCAGCGGTAACGATGGCGAAAGTGCATTTAATGGGCCTTGAATTGGTTCCTCATCCACCCTATTAAACCAGACATATCTCAAAGTGCCTTCTTGCTGTTCCATAACAGAAATTTTTGGCATATTGGGAAGAAATTTTCATCAAATGAGGAAGTTAGAGTCAACGAGTATTTTGCAAAGTTTGACAGTACCTATTTTTCCTGTGGGATGAAAAAGCTGGTGTATTGCTGGACCACGTGTACATCTCTCAAAGGAGACTACGTCCAGAAATAAGGTGAGTTGTCTACGAAACAAATTTTTTTTCTCGCTTTTTTTACCAGAATTATCAAACTACCTATGTATAATTACAATATATCGTTACAAACAATTACCGACGCTCATTATTATAACAAAATACCCCAATTTGTGCAATGAATTATTTAGCACGTAAACATTTCTAATTGTACCTTCTGTATGCAGACACTGACAAAGATCTCACCACTCCAGTACTACTGATAATTTCATCGATTCTACCTCGACATTCTGCAAATTACGCACAAGACTTGCATATTGGTTGTCAGCACAAAAAAAATCCCTGCGATTGGATAAGAATTAAGAATGGTAAAGAAATATACTGTACTGAAATAAAAAAAAAAATTCTAAGAAAAGCCCATGTGCAAATCTTTGTAGCTGGCTGGGGAAGGAATGGCGCGCTGTGAAGCTGTCCACTGAATACTAAGCGCCTATGTAACTCTCTGGTCGCAATAGGCAAGATGCAGAGGCTGTTCTGTGACTGAATATCCTGTACGCCCACACACCCCGGCACTTGGGATCGACAGTAGCTGGGGCTTGATACAGAGCCAGCTGTCGAAGACTTGCTGCAGCACATATTCTAAGGTTCTTTAATACGTATCCCTCTAATGCTTGAAAAAAAAATGCCACTGTTCTTGTCTTTGGTTTAAGTAAATGGCTCTGAGCACAATGGGACGTAACTTCTGAGGTCATCAGTCCCCTATAATTTAGAACTACTTAAACCTAACTAACCTAAGGACATCACACACATCCATGCCCGAGGCAGGATTCGAACCTGCGACCGTAGCAGTCACGCGGTTCCAAACCGAAGCGCTTAGAACCGCAAGGCCACAACGGCCGGCCTAGTAATAAGGATCGCACCGTTCCTAGACCTGGAGCAACTTGGCTTCGTCAGGAAACAAAGAAGCCACGTAACAGTATCATCTCGAAGGTTTCAAATCCAGAAAAAAAATTGGAATCGGAGCTCGAATCATAGTACAGTGCTAATATTTTCAAAATAATAAGATCACTTAAAATACGAAATGTAGATCCTGTGACCTTACATGACGATTGGTTCGGTAGCTGTAATAAATTTACTAGTTTAAGAGAGCTTATTAGAGACAGAGTTTCTGCAAGCGGCGACTTCCGCATCTGAGAGCTAAAAGTTCCAGTGAGTCGCGAATGGACATGTTTAATGTCGTTTTGGAACCACATGACAGTCCTGCGTTCTATACTTGGCATTACTGGAGATGAAGATGATATGTTTGTAGCTTTTAAAATCTGGAACCCCAGTGGGAATCAAACCCACACGTTAGCCAATACAAGCTAGCCTCAGTCCAACCAACCATCAAATTTCACATGTGTTAGCATCATGCTTTCATCATAGCTAATGGGGTACCCAGTACGCGAAACGAGGAGTGTTGCTTCCACTTAACCTGCTGTTGTAAATAGCCTATCTGTGGTCTAGTAGTCAACGTCTCGCAGTCTGAACCCAAAGATGATGTATCAAATCCACCCTTTTTTTTCTTTTTTAAGCCATATTCCGACTGTCTGCTACAAGCATCTGTCTGACATAAAGTCAGAGATAGTTTCGTCGATTTTCTAATCAGCCAGGAATGGAAAAATTTTGCGGAAACAAGATTGTGAATGGGCCTATGGGCGTCTGTCATGGTAAGACAAACTTCAGCGCTATCAGCTAGCGGCCGCTTCATACAGCCTGGCATCTGCCCCAGTGATTGCGACGCATCGAGCATTGAGCTTATGATCACCAGCGGACTTATCCGCACTCGAATTAGCAAGTACCACATTTTGTACCGTTGCGTATGATATAATACTATGTTTCAGCCAGCCCTGTGGGAATTTTACATTCCATGTTGCTGTAAGTGATCTGAATTTGTACCCACTGTTAACCAAACAAAGCTTCTGTGTTTGATCGAGTCTCCCCTAGGCATAAAGAGACGTAAAATACCGAAATGTTCACCAGTGTCAGTTTACAAGACGGAATGTCTGAACCTGGAAATAAATGAGAATACTTTCAGCGCTATACAGGGAATCCCATGAAGCTTATATTGCCCCCGACTAGTAACTGTGAAAGGTATGTAATAAAGTGCAACACACAAATGTGAAACGCCATAAAGTAAAGTTGTGGTGAAGGCTTGGGAGTAGAACCCAGTACCTACATGAATTGTAAACTAAGCACAATCAGATGTCAGATATAAAATATGTGCACCAACAGCGTGGTACTGCGACCTGAAACGACGATGCAAATGATTTATGCCTGGCAGGGATTCCAACCTGACCGATTTTGCTATTGTCTTATAGCTGTGAATAGGCGTGAAATATTTATTGTTTTTTCACCAGTAGCGATATGTGTACATGTTCGGCGAGATATAATGCAAAGAATATTTCTGTGCTGCCTGAGATTCCAAACCCCTGCATATTGTGGTTGTTGACCCAACATGAAGAGGTGTCATTTCTCGAATTCTCTTTCACTAGTAATTAGGATAGCATCGTTTGTAGAGACCTGGAGAAGTTTGGCTTCAGGAGGAAACGACGAAATGATAGAACAGTCCCATCTCGAAGAATTCACATCCAGAGAAAAAGGAATTGGAGCTCGAATCTTAGTTCAGCGCTAATTTTTTCAAAATCTCAAGTCACTTAAAATAAGAAATTTAGGTACTATGACCATGACAATTGGTGCATGAATTAAAATAACGTTATTAGTGTAAGAAAGCTTACTAGAGACAGAGTTTCAGCAAGCAGCAACTTCTGCCTCTGTCAGCCAGAACTATTCCATCTTTGTTCCAGTCAGTAGGGAATGGACATGGTTAATGTTGATTTGGAACCACAGCACAGTCCTGCGTTCTTTACTTGGCATGACTAGAGGTAAAGAGCGTATGTTTGTGACTCTTAGAAACAGGTACCCCTAGTAGGAATCAAACTAGCCTCAGTCCAACCAAAAACCGAATTTCACGTGTGTCATCGTCATGTTTTTCTCATAATGGGTTACCCTGCACACAGCATGTGAAGTGTTGACTTCCACTTAAGATGGTGGTTGTTAAAAAATAGTTCAAATGGCTCTGAGCACTATGGCACTTAACATCTGAGGTCATCAGTCGCCTAGAACTTAGAACTACTTAAACCTAACTAACCTAAGGACATCATACACATCCATGCCCGAGACAGGATTCGAACCTGCCACCGTAGTGGTCGCGCGGTTCCAGACTGAAGGGACTAGAACCGTTCGGCCACTTCGGCCGGCTGCTGGTTGTGAATAACCTATTTGTGGCCTAGTAGTTAACGCCATGCAGTTTGAACGCAAAGCCGTGATATCAAACACATGCTTTTTCTTTCTTTTCTAAGCTATATTTCGTCTGTCTGCTAAAAGCATCATCTGACAGAATGTCAAGAGGCAGTTTCGTTGATTTCCTAAACAGCCAGGAAAGAGAAATCTTGCGAAAATAAGATTGTGAATGGTAAGACCAATTTCACCGCCATCAGACAGCGGCCGCTTCGTATAGCCTGGCATCTGTTCGCGTGACTGCGACGCAATGGGCATGTAGCTTACGATTTCCACCAGACTTTTCTGTGCTCGAATTAGCAAGTATAACATTATGCATCGTTGTGTGTGGTGTAATGGTTCAAATGGCTCTGAGCACCATGGGACTTAACATCTATGGTCATCAGTCCCCTAGAACTTAGAACTACTTAAACCTAACTAACCTAAGGACAACACACAACACCCAGCCATCACGAGGCAAAGAAAATCCCTGACCCCGCCGGGAATCGAACCCGGGAAGCCGGGCGCGGGAAGCGAGAACGCTACCGCACGACCAGGAGATGCGGGCTTTGTGGTGTAACATCATGTTTCAGCATACTCCGTGCCGATTTTGTATAGCATGTTTCTAAAAGCATATTTAACTATGCTCTTATTTTGTTCGAGTTTGTATAATAGATCGTGCTATAGCAACTTGAATATTTATCATTTTTGACGTTATGAGGAGCATCGTGTATGCATCAGAAAAAGAAGTCTGCTACGGAATAAAGTCTGACATTTGTGACATTGTGTGCTGTTTGTGTTTAATAAAAGAGTGAAAGCAGTGGAGGCAATTTGACACACCTGTGTATTGTACCGAGTGAGTGATATCGAGCAAGTCAAGTTGTATTTTCTCAAGTACGATCATTTTGGTGTAAATTAATCACCACATTCCGGAAGATAAACACGTTGACGTTTCAGCGATTTACTACTATGGTTGATGACAATGTATCCGATGGTTGGCAAGTGTGATGACCAGTTGACCTTCGTGCAATACTTGCCTTCAATAGTCATATCGAGGTTAAAAGAAAGGAAAGAGAAAAATCTAGTCGAAAACGAGTTTATTGCTTTAATAGTTTAATGATGTCGCTATAAACGTACTCAGTGCGACCTGATGGCGATTTGAAGTACCATATTGTAACTTCATGAGGGAAAAGTAATGGGTAAGCATAACATTATCTCAAAAGACGGCCTGTGTACGTCCACAAAAATGATTGTTATTGATATACATTTGGTGGCGCAGAGATGGTGTTTTGTGTTTTGATCTGCTTCACAGGGATGTGTCCATCCAGTTGGTATATGTTGCCAACAAAGGACATGCCTTGCAGCCGCAGATGCGACCTGGAAAACAGCAACTTGGTGCTTGGTTGGGAAACACACCTACCACACATTATTTTCTAATCAGTCATCTGCATTTGTTTAAATTTCTCCCCCTTTATAGATTACCACCAAGAAAGTTAGTTTTTGTTTCCTTTTGTTTGTTCTGTTTTGGCGATTGCTCTTCGAATGTGACTTAGAACCAGCAAATTGCTACATGTGTGGGATCAAAAATCTACCACCGCATTATCAGACGGTTTTCGATAACGAGTTGAAATGTATTGTTGACAATTTCTCTGATATATGTGTCTACTTTCTTCAATAACGCAACGGGAAATGCTGTTAATATGCACTGCAATAACACAACAGGTAACTCATAATAATATCATACAACGGATGGATGTCTTAATCAAACGTGAAGTCTTTTGTCATACTCAAGTAGCTTTATCATACTGCAACCTAAATAAGGCGATGTAGCTGTGAGAGTAAATGCTTGATGGAAAACAGTTAACAGAATATTCAATTATATGATTTCATTAACAGATTTGTGTATTTTCAGTGGCAGTTCCACAGTATTTTATGGTTCTTGCCTCTAGATCCACTAGTTACTGAACTTAGCGAGACGTTTATGCTAATAAAATTTCTAAAGATGTCGTTCTGAGTTCGAAATAATTGTATGTAGCTCAGTAACAGAGGTGCTAAAATGTTACTCCCGTGCCATGAGAGCTACTGCCTCGACTGCTGTCGACATTTCCGTGAAGCAAGAGACCAACAGCAGTGTTCATCGGCTTCTCACTATCCTTGTGATCGCTTATACTGATAATTCGCAATGTAGACAAAGAGATAAGTTGCAGTTGCTGCGTGAAAGTAATCTCCGCTCGCTGTAAACATATATTTTATAAGTCGATGGCACATCAAAGTGAAATTCATTTAGAATCTTTGATTGGTACACCACAAATACATCAAGTCAATCTTCCACGATAAATCCCGGTCATTACAGGAAGTAACAAAACTATCACAGCGTCACCAGACACGTTCCAGTGTATTGCATTACCCTATCATAGTCATAGCAGGACGATTATGTTTCTACAGGCAATGTCTTTCTTAAGTGGGCAAACTATTTAGGAATGCATCTTGTGCATCAATGACGCAGCGGCTTAATTACTTTTCCTATCACGTCATGAGAAGCTTTACAGTATTTATCGTGAGTGAGAAGAGTGGAAAGTTGCGCAGACCACCGCAATGCAAACGAAAGAATATAAATGTAAACACGAGTTACAGATCCATTTCACTGTCATCGACATGTAACAGGAGGTGTGAACAAATACTTTGTTCCTACGTTATAAAATATTCCGAAATATATTAGCTATTGACATCAGATCCACATGGATCTGCAAAGCATCACTCTTGTGAGACACAGCTGGCAATTTATTAGGATGACGTACTGAGTACAATGGCTCTCCAATTGATTACGTATTCATAGATTTTCAAAAAGGATTTTGATATCATTCTTCATCAGCGGCTCCCAACCACATTGCTCCATATACCATGTCTTCTTCCACCAAAAACTGCTTAAGCTTTCGATGAAATAGTGATGGATTCCCTCAGTATACTATATTCATAACTTTCGTTAATGTTTTTCATTGCGGACAGCGTTCTCATACTTTTCTCACGTACTGCTTGCTGATGAATAATGTAGTGTGAAAAGTTAAATAATTTATTCTGTTTTTTCATAATTGACTAACGAAGCTATTTACACCACTGATCATAGCTGGTACACTACCAGTACTAACTGCAGAGTATTTTTGAAAACCCCTATTTTGTCAACACACTTTTAAACAGCATAAAAAATATCCAAACCTGTTGTTTTAAACTATTGAATTTTAGTGCATTCTAAATAATTTGTGGCTTCTGAAAGTTCAGTGAACATCTATAGCGTCATGGCAAACCACCTATCATTTCGATAATGGTCATAGTTTTGTAATATTTCAATATTTAGTAAACTACTGCAAGAAATTCTTAAAGTTAGCAGTGAAAAATAGGGTTTGCTGTGAATATGGTTTTGGTGCATGCTAGGTCGTATCTTGCTGTGCACAAAATTTTGATACAAAATTTTTGTTGTGCCTGTCTGTGTCTCAGCATCTCCGCTACATGGTGAGTAGCAAGTGTCCTTCTCTCCATTGTTCGAAACTTAGGTAGAATTTTCTCATTTTGAGAGTACTAAAAGGCAATCTGTTTAAACTGTAACAAACCATCAAACAGTCCAGATTGTGAAAATATTTCTGTACTTAATACAGCTGATTAACAGACTTTGTTGTCATCTTCACGTTTTAAAAACTTTTTGTTGTAAAACATGTTCATTTTATACTGAACCTCACCAATTTGATATCTTGTGTGTGACGTTCAGGATAAAATAAATAAAGTTTGACAACAAAAAGACCTAAAGATGGTAGCAACATCTGTTGAAAGCGGTTGTTTTAAATGAAGAAACATTTTATGCGATCTTTGCTTTCTTTGTTTTGTTTGTTACATAACGCACTGAATCATTCTTTAAACTTGGAAGGATATCGCCAACGTAGAGAGAAAATGTATGTAAAGAGTTCTATCATGAACATGTGTTGGTGAAAATGCCAGAATGAACTATTCATAGATCCCTTGTATCTCACAGGTTGCCTGAAGTACCAAAACAGGATTTTGGTAATTATAGCACAAAAAGTGGGCAGTATTTTGCCATATGATTAATTGTGAAACGTCCGCATCTACCACAATAATCAAGCGACTATAATTTTTAAATGAAATAATGTAATTTTTAATGACCATCAGTAGCTGATGATATGAGAATCGCACTGGGTTTTGCAATGATATAAATGAAGAAGTTACACGTTTATTTTTATATTCAGAAAGGACTTTCCATAACTATTAACCTGTCATTTCTTTAGCCGCTTGTTTAGTAATGCAGTTTTATGATTCTGTTACAATTTCAGCTGCATTAGAATGTTATCAAGATGAATACTTATAAACTCTGCTGTGTTTAAAAGCTCGTCACAGTCCTTCATGAATGCATGTGTTCTCAGCTACCTTCGTGGTATGACTGACAACTCAAGACTAGGCCTGTGGTGTAACAACTGCAATAGCTTCCTTGGTCAGCTTTCGAGCCACGTTGAGCGTAAATTTCGTGCTGTTTTTTTTGCCATATCACTTTTTTACCTGGGCCCATACATTCTTAGTCGGATTTAAATGAGTATGATATGGAGGCAACCTGGTCAAAATATGTGCCCTTTATCATTTGCCAGTTCGTCAATCCAGTTGTGTGGAGTTTCTGGCTTGTAAAGCACTACAAATCCATTAACTATGCTTTACAGGTGCTATGTTCAATTTTAAGCAATAGAACATTTCTTTTTACCTAGAGAAAAATATCTGATTTCCTCCACTGTATTGAAGGAGCTTCATGCATCACATTGGAGTGGTAAGAGACATTGTCCATTACTATTGTGAGTTTGGGGGTACATTTTGCAGCAAAACATGATCTTGTTTTGGACAACCACTTTTCTTGTGAATCTCAAGTTCAGATGTGCCCCACTGTAATTATTAATGTAACACCAACACAAAACATTTGTTCACGACACCTGATTAATGCAGAACATTTCAACAACAGAAAATATTACTTTACAACAAGAGCTAATGAACATAGGTGCATCTAATACCTGACCACATGGTACAGTTTATTCATGGCCTGGAAACAGAGGTGCTTTACTAACTGAACTGCTGGCGGCCTGGTAGGGAAAGCTGGCTCACCATTCGTGTTACCTGGGAAATGGCATCATGTCCCTTCCGCTGAGCCAAACATTAAAAATTACAACTCGTTTTAAATGCATTATAAAGCAACTATATCTTTGTGCACATAAAAGAAGTGTATTATCATGTGAATAATGTTGACTGAGATCCATATGATCAGTGTTCGTGGCCGACATTTTGCAGTTAAAATATTTATTTCCAGCAATGACCCATTTCAGGAAATAGATTTTTTACAGTGTTACATTACAGAGCAGCTATTCTCAAATACTAGCAACATCATCATAAACAAATGCTTTTGCCATATCTGTTGCACATTCTTTCATGAGTGTGTCATTAATAAAGAAGTTTTGATCTTTTCTGAACATTGAGTACACTGCATATAAGCATTTGGTGTCAATAGTTCATATAGACCACGAAATTTAATATCTGTGAACTCTAAGTGCTCTGACGAGCCTCGATCTTAACTTTACTTTAGTCAGTTCTTTGTCATACTTCATTCTGTATGGACACAGTGTCAAATGTAAATATATATGAGCTACGACATATATGGGAATTAACTTTTCTATATCCCGATTACCGATTATGTTTCCATAGTAGTGACCCTTCAGTTTGTTCATGTGTCACGTTTTCCAAGCCAGTGTTTATGCAACAGGTTATATGCACTACGCAATGACCATGCCAGACAATGCCATGGTCGAAGATGTGGAAGCACAACTTCGCTCACCGAGTTTCGTCGTTTTCTCTCCAACGGCGTATTCATCATTTACGCACAGTGATTGGTGTTTTCAACCAACACCGTGTGCTAACCTCATTAGTTTTCAACGGTTGACAACTATGCCATTAGAGTAAACAATGGACTCAGGTTTCGTGCCGGATTATACCCATCTGACAGTGAAATGTGAACAGTATTTCGAATTGTGTCTCTTCAAATCGAGTGTTTCAAGAACAAAGTGATCAACATTCAAACACATGTTCAGCCACCCACCGACATGCTACATCAGTTACTGTCAGGCCATGTGAAATGCCTCCATTACTACAAACTGCACTAGATCAGTTCTGCGCACGTGGTGTTCCAGTTGTGTCTAATTTACATGAACAATTCAGTGTTTTGCGTAACATGGACCCCTTACCTCGCCTCAATGGCCCACCACATGCACTACAGGCACGTTATGCATCAGATAGTTTGCACGTGGGAGGCGTTCCCAACCCCCCTCCCCCCCCCGTCCCCGACCCCCTCCCCTCACTTGTGGGGGTCCCCATTCCGGTCACTCAACCACCTGCCGCTTCCACAGCAGAGCCTGTGTCTGCCGTGCCGGTCTCTCGCCCTGTTTTGGAAGTGGCTCGTTTCCATCCAGCACTCGTCACTCATGGTCCAGTTTCCGGGCCTCCTCGTGTGCCGTCCATCCGCCCGTTTCCACGGTACCGTCTGTGCCTGCCGCACCATGTTTTCATGACACAGTCAACTATGCCAGCTGCCACTACTACAGATTCGCTCACCTGGTTTAAATTCGGGCCTACCGCGCTGGCCTCTGACTTAACCGCTGTTCAGCTGCTGCCCCAGGAGACACTGAAGCCGCCGTCATCACCCCCACCTGGCCGCCTGCCGAAGCTACCACCCTAATATGAGGACAACCCAGCATCGTGGTTCACTCTCGTCGAGTATCTGTTCGAGTTACATCATGAATCTGACGACAACTCAAAGTTTCTCTGCCTTGTCACACACCTCCACGACCACTCGGATTTAGTTTGTGACCTGCTCCTTTCGCCGCCACCTGCACCAAAATACAAGTTTGCAAAGAAGACAATAATGGAACGACTTGCCTGCTCTCCACAAGAGTGAATAATCAAGATTCTCTACAAGGAGCTACTGGGGGAACGCACCCCCTCACAACTCTGGCGACACCTCCGATTGCTTGTGAATAAGCATACCATGCCTGACGCCATGCTATGGGCTGTGTGGTCTGCGAAACTACCTACTGATCTACAGTCCATTGGCTCCTGCCTACACATCACTGACCAGTTGTATTCACTGCTGGGGCAACATCAGCCAGTTCATTCCATACCATTCGTCGGCACAGTCACACCCGCATACCAACATTCAGATGGCAGAGTCAGGGCTCGCTCCGCCATCACCTCGTCTACTTCTCTTGGCAGTGTCGGCTCACTCTCTCCGCTGTCTGAGCACTCCAGGATTGCCCACACACCTTACATACTGGTCTATTTACCAGAACTAATCAACGTCATCAAGCTGCCCCCCTGTTGCAGTCTCCACCTCCTCCTCACCCTGCTCATCCTTTCTGCTGGTACCACAGCTGGCCGCAGTGGTCTAGTGGTTCAGGCACTCAGTCCGGAACCGCGCGACTGCTACGGTCGCAGGTTCGAATCCTGCCTCGGGCATGGATGTGTGTGATGTCCTTAGGTTAGTTAGGTTTACGTAGTTCTAAGTTCTAGGGGACTGATGACCACAGATGTTAAGTCCCATAGTGCTCAGAGCCATTTTTTTGGTACCACAAAGTGTTCGGCTACGCGATGCCAAGAAGTGCAGGTTGCCATGCCTACACCCAAAAGCCGACTGCGGGAACTAAGAGATGACGCCGAGTCCTGTGAGGAACCTAACAGGTGTCCTCTTACATTACACTCCGTTCACTCATCTGCCTGGTCGAGTGGTCGTCTCTATGTTACTGACATTGTGTCAGGTCTAGCTTTTCTGGTCGACACTGGCGCTGACATGTTGATCATACCTGTTTCGATGGCTCCATCCACTTCTTCGCAGACAAAATAACTTCTACGAGCTGTCAACGCGTCGACGTTACCTACCTCAGGCTCAGTAAAGGTTACGGTGACCCCATCTCCTTCTCTATGTTTTCCGTGGATGTTCTACATTGCCGTCATCGATGAACCGATCCTCAGTATGGATTTTTGTCTCATTACGAACTATCTCCGAACGTCATACAGGGTTCAGTGCTCCACCATCCTACGAACACTCACATACCGTGCACCCACACCTACGCCCAATACTCTGTTTCCACCGCAACATACGATATCATACGTGAGTACTCTGCCCTTGCGGGTAACATTGTGACATGCGTTACGGGCCTACTGTCAGAATATGACTCGGCGACGGCGACTGCCAGGACAACGAGAAGTTGAAACAACGCATTGCATTCATTTACAGCGAGATCATTGCGGATCGTACCTTGCTTCTGCAACTGCGGTCACTGGCGCCCCCTCCTAAACAAGACTGCTCAGCCAAGCCTAGCCCGAACTCTCACCAGGTTAGTCCACAAACTTTACTTGCGTATGACGTTCCAACCCCCCAGTTGCGCTCGCCTCATCCAGTGCCTTGTGTTTCAAACAGTGCTGCTAATGACAGTCGTGCATGCGTTGCGACCACGCCCACCTTTCCGACAGCTACAGTGCATGTTGATAAACATTCCCCCTCTCTCTCTCGCTGGCCACAGCGCCATTGTGGCACTGCTCTCGACCATGCCGGTTGCCCAGTGCAAGGTTAACAGCGGACAGTCGCCGCCCGTTCCCCTTCGCTCAGCACTGCGCGTGCTCCCACCCCCTCCACACGCTGCGCTCCCTTTAAGAGACGTGACTTTCGTCCTACCTTTCCCCACTCGCGCTAACAGCTACGCCCCGTCGCACCCTACTCGTCCGAAGACTCGACACCAGGACGTTAAAAAATCTCATGTGCAGTTCTCAGTTTTTCCGCCACTTATGGAACAACACACAAGATAGTTACCACTGCTGGCCCTCCTATTAGGCATAAGGTCCGACGCCTCAACCCTATCAAGTTGCGTGCGGCTCGGCAGCAGATTAATGAACTTTTGGTGGCAGGTGTTCTGCAACCTTCATATAGCTACTGGTCTTCGCCAATCCACCTCGTCCCCAAACACGATGGATCTTTTCGAATGAGCGGCGATTATAGATGCTTAAACGCTCGTACCATCATGGGCAATTACTCAGTGCCGAACATCAATGACTTTACTCATTTGTTATCGGGTGCCACAATTATCAGTGTTATTGACTGTAAGCCTACGTACCACCAGATGCCCGTGGCACCGGAAGACATTCCTAAGACAGCTATTATCACGTCGCTCGGTTTATTCCAATACCACTTCATGCCGTTCGGCCTAAAGAACACGGCGCAAACTTGGCAATGTTTCATTGACTCTATCTTGCGACACTTCGAGTTTTGCTTTGCTTACCTGGACGACATTCTTGTTTTCAGCAGCTCAGCGGAGGAACATGAAAACCATCTGTCTACGGTTCTCCAGACCGTGAACTACAACGGTGTCGAGGTCAACAAAGACAAGTTGCACCAGGCGTCAGTCTCCATCCTAGACTACACTGTCTCCGCTG
The DNA here is from genome assembly GCF_023897955.1 of Schistocerca gregaria. NCBI lineage: Eukaryota > Metazoa > Arthropoda > Insecta > Orthoptera > Acrididae > Schistocerca > Schistocerca gregaria. Next base: position 511,179,925 of record NC_064921.1, on the reverse strand, counting down.
ATGGAATACGGCCTCCGAAACCTCGTGTGCAGGCTATCACGTCTCTGCTGCCCCCGGCTACTTACAAAGAGCTATGCTGTTTCCTCGGCACCATCAACAACTATCATCGCCATCTGCCTTCCACCGTCACTGTTCAGGCACCCCTGACGGACATGCTAACAGGGAAACAAACTTCCGGTATCAAACCCGTCTCTTGGACTGCTCCAATGCTCTGAAGACTTATTTAGCTCACGCTGTGACACTCGCCCACCCAGACCCCTCGGACGAGGTATTCATCACTACAGACGCCAGCGACATCACGGTGGGGGCAGTGTTGCAACAACTCAGGGGTGACATGTTTTCTCCTCTTCATTTCTTCTCCAAGAAACTATCTACAGCTCAGAGAAAATATTCTGCATTCGATAGAGAGCTCCTTTCTGTTTACGAGGCAATCGAACATTTCCACCCCGACATCGAGGGACCTTCGTTTTTCGTTCTCAGCGATCACAAACCACTGGCAGAAGCGTTCTGCAACCCACCTGAGGACCCACCCCCTCGACGTTACCCCCACTTTGACCTGGTTTCTCAATTCACAATGGATGTCCGTTACATCAAGGGTGCAGATACAATTGCTGTGGATTTCTTCTTGTGGATCAATGCTGTTTCCCGCATCGTTGATTTTTCCGATCTGGCCTCCCTTCAAGCTTCTGATGAAGATTCTCAGGCTCTCGTACAAGACCCAAAAACATCACTTGTTTTCACAAAGGCTAAATTTCCTGTCGTTTCCGATGATGTGTAGTGTGATTCTTCAGCCAGAACCCTATGGCCTTTGCTCCCTCCTGGGCTGTGCTGACAGGTGTTCGAAGCCCTGCATAACATACCCCACCTGGGTGTTTGAGCCACCACACATCTAGTTCCAGAATGTTTTGTTTGAAAGAATATCAGACGGGACTATCAAACCTGGGCGTGCAGTTGCGTCGCTTGCCAGCAGAGCAAGATCAGCTGCCACACCTCCCGTCTCTGGGCAAGTTCGACATTCCTGCAGTATGATTCCGTCACACACATATTGATGTGATCGAGCCTCTCACTCCTTCGGAGGGCCATAGATATATCTTATCAACCATCTACGGTTTGTCTCACTGGTTCAAGGCTGTAGCTCTCCGTAACATTACTGCCGAGATGGTAGCCAAGGCTTTCATTGGCTCGTGGATTGCTCGTTTGGGGATCCTGACCACTGTCACCACCAAACAGGATTGACAGCTCGAATCCTCCCTTTTCACCATCCTCTGCAATATCTGTGGTATTAAAAAAATACACACTACTGCCTGTCACCCCAAAGCAATGGGTTGGTGGAGAGATGCCACCACACCCTCAAGACAGCCCTTCGATGCCATGATTGTCTCTGGTCGGAAGCTCACCCATCAGTGCTACTTGGTCTACACTCGATCTATAAACCTAACCTACAGGGGGCTATATCCAAATTTTTTTTCGGCGAGAATCCGGTCCTACCAGGGGAACTTATTCTTCCCCAGGTTAGCGAGGATCTTCCCTCCATGGCTGATTTCATTAGCCGGATGCGCACGCGTTTTCAACAAACGCGTTTGCACCCACCCATCAGTCACTCACCACCTGAGACTTATGTTCCTACCGCACTCTCCAATTGCTTCCATGTCATTCTACGTGATGATGAGGTTAGGCAGCCTCTTCAACCTCCTTATCTTGGCCCCCCTGCGGCGGGTTTTCACGACTTTTGATATCATGATTAAAGACCGCACACAGACAGTTTTTCTGCATCGCCTGAAACTGGCTTTTGTCGACCCTGATGGTCTCACACCATCGCAGTCGGACTCTGTAGACGATCCACCCTTGATTGATTACGTAGATGTCCTCCCACCAACCTCACCGCACACCTCTTCAGTCAAAGACTGTCACCAGTTGCTGGTTTCCTGACCTTACCCCCTGTTTTACCCTGCACAGGTTTCGCACCCTCACCTCCAATGTCGGAGACACACACACCTACCATCAGTTTCTCCTGCAGGGCGCCGCCTCACCAAGTGAACGACGTTTCTGTAGTGACATTCAACGACTGAGTGCCCATTCTTTTGACAGATACTGAGGTCCGCCATCGGGCGGTCTCTTACACGTCAACATTTCACATAACCTCACACTCCCGCATGAGTGTGACTGAGCATCTCTACGTGCTTTAATTTCTATGGACAGCTCGATCCACTTAAGTGCCACCACACCTCCACCACGCCGTAAACTGCCCCGCCCACTTACTTCCATGCCAGCCACCGTCTCATCCGGCCACGGTGGCTGACTGACTACGAAGTGGACCTGCCTCTCGCCACTCCGCCTGTGCAATCAAACCTCGTTCGAGATGGAAGTACCTCTGGTGCACCTACCTACGTGCATGATTTCCACCGACATCGATGTCCGCTGGCCCTCGCCCTATGACATATGTAGTACTCTATTCTGGGGGGGGGGATCTGACTGACGTCAATAATTCATATCCACCACAAAACTTAATATCTGTGAACTCTAAGTGCTCTGACGAGATTTCAACTTAACTTTACTTTAGTCAGTTCTTTGTTACACTTCATTCTGTATCGATGCAGTGTCAAGTGTAAATATATACAAGCAACAACATATATGAGAATTAAGTTTTCTATATCCCGATTACTGACCATGTTCCCATAAGCAGTTAAACGGTTTTCTCTAACACTTATCCATTAAAGTGAGAAGTACATAGTTACATCTTTTACAACACCTACTATTTTCTCTATTTTCTATCCTAATATTTGGTAAGCTAAGCTGCAGTTACAAGTCATTTCAGATTTTTGACAGCTTGCATATATACTGATAGTTGTAAGTGCACACATTTATCACAGTCATGGGATAAACTGGTTTAAGGACAACAATGCAGATAGTCAGAATTTATTCACAGAATTAGTGTACAGCTATATGTGATAGAATATCTTGAGCGATTTGATGTCATAAGCGGTTGCCTAGCATATTGACAGGATTAATTCCTATCATTAAATCTTCTAGTATGAACCATGGACTTTGCCGTTGGTGGGGAGGCTGTACCGTAGGTGCAAACACAACGGACGGGTATCTCTTGAGAGGCCAGACAAACGTGTGGTTCCTGAAGAGGGGCAGCAGCCTTTTCAGTAGTTGCAGGGGCCACAGTCTTCATGATTGACTGATCTGGCCTTGTAACACTAACCAAAACGGCCTTGCTGTGCTGGTACTGCGAACGGCTGAAAACAAGGGGAAACTACGGCCGTAATTTTTCCCGAGGGCATGCAGCTTTACTGTACGATTAAATGATGATGGCGTCCTCTTGGGTAAAATATTTCGGAGGTAAAATAGTCCCCCATTCGGATCTCCGGGCGGGGACTACTCAAGAGGATGTCGTTATCAGGAGAAAGAAAACTGGCGTTCTACAGATCAGAGTGTGGAATGTCAGATCCCTTAATCGGGCAGGTAGGTAAGAAAATTTAAAAAGGGAAATGGATAGGTTAAAGTTAGATATATTGAGAATTAGTGAAGTTCGGTGGCTGGAGGAACAAGATTTCTGGTCAGGTGACTACAGGGTTATAAACACAAAATCAAGTAGGGGTAACACAGGAGTAGGTATAATAATGAATAGGAAAATAGGAATGTGGGTAAGCTACTAAAAACAGCATAGTGAACGCATTATTGTGGCCAAGATAGATACGAAGCCCACACCTACTACAGTAGTAAAAGTTTATATGCCAACTAGCTCTGCACATGACGAAGAAATTGAAGTAATATATGATGAAATAAAAGAAATTATTCAGATAGTGAAGGGAGATGAAAATTTAATCGTCATGGGTGACTGGAATTCGAGTGTAGGAAAAGGGAGAGAGGGAAACGTAGTAGGTGGATATGGATTGGGGCTAAGAAATGAAAGCCGCCTGGTAGAATTTTGCACAGAGCACAACTTAATCATAGCTAACACTTGGTTTAAAAATCATAAAAGAAGGTTGTATACATGGAAGAACCCTGCAGATACTAAAAGGTATCAGATTATATAATGGTAAGACAGAGATTTAGGAACCAGGTTTTAAATTGTAAATTTCCGAGGGCAGATGTGGACTCTGACCACAATCTATTGGTGATGACCTGTAGATTAAAACTGAAGAAACTGCAAAAAGGAGGGAATTTAAGAAGATGGGACCTGGATAAACTGAAAGAACCAGAGGTTGTACAGAGTTTCAGGGAGAGCATAAAGGAACAATTGACAGGAATGGGGGAAAGAAATACAGTAGAAGAAGAATGAGTAGCTTTGAGGGACGAAGTAGTGAAGGCAGCAGAGGATCAAGTAGGTAAAAAGACGAGGGCTAGTAGAAATCCTTGGGTAACAGAAGAAATATTGAACTTAATTGATGGAAGGAGAAAATATAAAAATGCAATAAATGAAGCAGGCAAAAAGGAATACAAGCGTCTCAAAAATGAGATTGACAGGAAGTGCAAAATGGCTAAGCAGGGATGGCTAGGGGACAAATGTAAGGATGTAGAGGCTTATCTCACTAGGGGTAAGATAGATACTGCCTACAGGAAAATTAAAGAGACCCTTGGAGGTAAGAGATCCACTTGTATGAACATCAAGAGCTCAGATGGAAACCCAGTTCTAAGCAAAGAAGGGAAAGCAGAAAGGTGGAAGGAGTATATAGAGGGTCTATACAAGGGCGATGTACTTGAAGGCAATATTATGGAAATGGAAGAGGATGTAGATGAAGATGAAATGGGAGATATGATATTTCGTGAAGCGTTTGACATAGCACTGAAAGACCTGATTCAAAACAAGGTCGCGGGAGTAGACAACATTCCATTAGAACTACTGACATCCTTGGGAGAGCCAGACCTGACAAAACTCTACCATCTGGTGAGCAAGATGTATGAAACAGGCGAAATACCCTCAGACTTCAAGAAGAATATAATAATTCCAATCCCAAAGAAAGCAGATGTTGGAACACGTGAGGCAATACTGACCCTACGACTTACCTTAGAAGAAAGATTAAGGAAAGGCAAACCTACGTTTCTAGCATTTGTAGACTTAGAGAAAGCTTTTGACAATGTTGACTGCAATACTCTCTTTCAGATTCTAAGGGTGGCAGGGGTAAAATACAGGGAGCGAAAGGCTATTTACAGTGTGTACAGAAACCAGATGGCAGTTATAAGGGTCGAAGGACATGAAAGGGAAGCAGTGGTTGGGAAGGGAGTAAGACAGGGTTGTAGCCTCTCCTGGATGTTATTCAATCTGTATATTGAGCAAGCAGTAAAGGAAACAAAAGAAAAATTTGGAGTAGGTATTAAAATCCATGGAGAAGAAATAAAAACTTTGAGGTTTGCCAATGACATTGTAATTCTGTCAGAGACAGCAAAGGACTTGGAAGAGCAATTGAATGGAATGGACGGTGTCTTGAGAGGAGTATATAAGATGAACATCAACAAAAGCAAAACAAGGATAACGGAATGTAGTAGAATTAAGTCGGGTGATGCTGAGGGAATTAGATTAGTAAATGAGACACTTAAAGTAGTAAAGGAGTTTTGATATTTGGGGAGCAAAATAACTGATGATGGTCGAAGTAGAGAGGATATAAAATGTAGACTGGCAATAGCAAGGAAAGAGTTTCTGAAGAAGAGAAATTTGTTAACATCAAATATAGATTTAAGTGTCAGGAAGTGATTTCTGAAAGTATTTGTATGGAGTGTAGCCATGTATGGAAGTGAAACATGGACGATGAATAGTTTGGACAAGAAGAGAATAGAAGCTTTCGAAATGTGGTGCTAGAGAAGAATGCTGAAGATTAGATGGGTAGATCACATAACTAATGAGGAAGTATTGAATAGGATTGCGGAGAAGGGAAGTTTGTGGTAAAACTTGACCAGAAGAAGGGATCGGTTGGTAGGACATGTTCTGAGGCATCAAGGGATCACCAATTTAGTATTGGAGGGCAGCGTGGAGGGTAAAAATCGTAGAGGGAGACCAAGAGATGACTACACTAAGCAGATTCAGAAGGACGTAGGTTGCAGTAGGTACTGGGAGATGAAGGAGCTTGCACAGGATAAGTAGCATGGAGAGTTGCATCAAACCAATCTCAGGACTGAAGATCACAACAACATCCACTAAAGCACATTATCTGTCATAAGTGTAATGGCTGGGTATTTCTACATGGAGAAAACAGACATGTCAAATGAAATTACTACTTTCGTTTTGACTTAACCACTTTTTACATATTAAACAATCAGATTTTTCATCAGAATTGTGTACAAAAGATCTTAGTCTTTCACTCATCATTGAAAAATGGTTTTCAGTGTTTTTACCCTACATTTTCAAAAGCCATAACAGCCATCACAATAAACAGAATTGAAACCAGAATAATAGCCACATTAGCAACCGAAATGACAGTCTGAGCAGTAGACAAATATTAAGAAGAGTACATATGAATAAATCGGTGAGAGAAATCAATGCCTGTAAAGGTGCAAGAATGAATGCTTTGAGGAAGTACTCTAAGGCAGCCCCTCTTGACTGCAGACAGATAAGCCCATAATGTGCTATGGTGTGGCTGTGACCACACAGTACAGGTAGAGTTGGAGGGGGAATTGCTCTCTGGAGGCGAATGGCCTGCAAGCCACAGTTTGCCAGATCAGCTTTAGCAAGAAGATGGATATTCCTAGTTTTTTGCAATGTTTGCAATCTTTGAGGACTTGGTTGGGGAAGGCTGGAAGGACAAATAGGTTGCTCTGTTGTGAATAAATATTTGTCTCATTGTCTCCTCATAACAGCCGAGTCTCTCTTAATCTGGTATCTGAGTGACTTTCTCCTCGTCCTAATCTCACCAACTAATCCTTCTCTTCCTGAAAAGGTACTTCCAAGTTCCAAAAGCTAGAGATAGTTTCTCCTACTTTTACTCTGTGTACTTGTAAGTTTGGCTCCAGAAAATAAGTACTGACCAGTCATTTTGCCTCATTGTACTATAACAGTTTAACAACTGAATTTTTCTTAAAATACAACTAACATTTGTGTCAAAAGAAGAGGATCCACATTAACAATTTTTTTATCCTTTGTACTTTGCTTACACTTGTACCTTGTGTTTTCTGTTGAGTTCAGCCTTCAGCCCTGACTTTTCTGTTTCTGGACACGTAATTACTTTAGACTTTTTTCCTATGCATGGTCTCTCTTTGAATCTTAAACATATTGCTATAGTGGCATGTATCAGAAGGATAATAAAACACAATATAATATACTTTATCTTTCAGATAAAAGTGACAGTGATAGTGAAGACCAGTGACAGTGAATGAAAACAAACAAAAAAGAATTGGCTCCCCTCTTCTGGTCACAAAAATGCTCAAGGACAAATTAATGACTCTGGAAGATAGACAGAAATGCCTTGCTTCAAGTGTCTGTATTTAAACAGATGAAGGCTGATCACTAACATTGAGTTTACACAAGTGAATTGAACTTCTGTGTTGAAGTCAAGCGGATAGTGTTTCTGAGTGGTGTGTGTGTGTGTGTGTGTGTGTGTGTGTGTGTGTGTGTGTGTGTGTGTGTGTGTGCAGTTTTGCATATCCACATAAATGGGTTAGAAGTGGGTTCTTGCCCTAATGAATGTGTATGTGCTCAAAGTAGAAATAGTTTTAAACTCTGTCTTTGTGATCAGTCAGTGTTTGTATAGACTGGACAGTATGAGAGTGAATGAATTGTGCAGTCTATTAAAACTGATGTTCTACAGTACTGACTGTTCACAAGTGAAAAAGTGCAAGTGCGATTGCATGAAAACTTAGTATGCATTTATACATAAATATATATAATATACAAATGTTTATATTTAATATTTAATGAATGTGTAAATGTGTGCGATTTTTATAAAGTTAATGAGTGCTGTGAATATACCACATTGTTTTTTTAAAGAACGGGAGTTATCTTTAATTTTTACCTCAAAATATGCAAAAGTGTCGTCGTGATAAGAATGAGAATATTACTTCATGGCAGCAGAAATGTCTATCCTGCAAGTGTGTGGTGCAAACTACCTATGACGCTGAGCTGTTGACAATTTTGAGCATAGAATGAAGAATATGAACTTTTATGGTATAAAGGAATTCAATATTTTGGTTGAAATTAGAACGTTATGGGTTTAAATGAACTCGCATATGTAGTACTTGAGTACTTAAGAGATTGTGAGACTTTGTTATATGATGATACGGCATGTAATGAATAACTTGTACCAATAACTACACATTTATGATGAAGAGTCTTCTCGAGGCAGGGCAGTTTTATATTAAAGCTAGACAGGGCAGAAACTGCAAAATTTGGAATGCTGTTAGCTTTTATTTACATAAAGCTTTGCTTTTATGAATTTTCGGTTATGATGAAGCTAATGCATCATACATACAACAATGAAAACATATCTGGAATCAACTTTTATGGACGTCTTGTAATAGGGAAGCTCAAAGGAAAATGGACAGGCAAATCATCACTACCCTCCTAATGTGGTATACCACAGCACAACCAAACTTAATCACACGCTGATCCATCCCTGAGCCACCTCTATTACCAACTCCTTGCCACTGGGTCATATGCACAGTGTCATATCCCTGTAGAAGACCCACATCCATGACTTGACTGATTCACACATCCAGCACATCTTACTTCAGTCCTGACACATAGGTATCCTATACCATCAGAGCAAGGCCACCTGTGGCAGAAACCATGTCATGTATTAGCTCTGCTGCAATTTCTGCACACCACATTATGTGTATATGACCAACAACTAGCTGTCCACCAGAATGAATGACCACTACCAGACTGAGCACAGTTGTCCAAGCAGTGGCAAAAAACACAATATGTTAGGGTTCAATGGATGCTTCACATCCCATGCCATCTGGATCTTTCAAGGAGTGTTTTGAACAATTACAGCAAAGGTCCTGCTAAGTGTGAATGCAGGATAGAAGAAGTTTGAAGAAAATTTGACATACATATGAAAATGCTTCCTCCTCCCCCTCCCCAGCCCCTCTGTGACCATCTCTTCCACCCACTGTCTGTGCACCTCAGCCTCTCACTTCTACATACCTCTTCCCCATGTCTCTCTGTTTCTTCATCTTCTCTTCCCTTCTCTATATCCATTTCCTCCACCCTCTCGCTCTGGTCACATCTTCCTCCCCCCACTCTCTGACCATATCCTCCTCTCCCTCTTTCTTTCCATCTCTGTATACCCCTCTTCTTTTTCCACCTACCCACTACCCCTCTACACCTTCCACTTGCCTCAACGGCAAGGTTTTAAAAGATAATCTCTACAGAAACATATTTCCTAGTATGACTTGCAAAAATTCAGTTCAATAATTAAATTGTTAAGTCTGAAATCAGGAATTCTGGTAAGTACAAATAATCTTTTCTGTGTCAATGGAAAGTTCAGTTGACAAAACTAATTAATTATGAGACAGAGTTGCTGCCTATTATTTATTTCAGAAGGCTAAATGTATAGTACTGCTGATAGACACTTATTTCCTATATGAGACATGGCATAATAAGATCCCTGACAGCTCGCAGCACTGTTGCCAGCTTTAAGCTGCAAATTGCTACCAGCTGCAGGTGAAAACACTAGCCATTTACAGAGCTGTGACAACATGGAGGTGTTGCTATAGAGACATTTACAAAATCACATCACATTACATTATAGGTTGAGGTTGATGCACAAAGCTGTGCTATGTAGCCCACTGAAGCTGTCATGGATAAAGTTACACCAACTGAACTACAGCTTCTGGAATAAATAGTTCCTTCCTCAGGGAGGGGAGAGGTGTACAGTGGAGAAGACCAGATCACTCAGATCTGAGGAGATAGTGAGGTCTGAATGACCTGCCCTTACTTTTTAACCTTTTATTTCATAACTTATAAACAAACTTTACTGTTTCTTGAAGATAACAGTTCACCGTCAATAAACTGATGGCTCACACTACATTTGCTGCATTGTCATCCTTTGTTCTTACTGTAATCATCTATTTTTGAGACCAATTAGATTTTACCCTTAAAGAGCTTTTTCCCTTCCACATGCTGCTGAATGTGATCTCATTGGTGTTTTTCGACTGTAACTGACACATTACAAATGTCTCGTCCTATTTTAGATGTATCTGTGAATAAATTCCATACAATGTTCTAGTAATGGGCATACACTGGACACATGCTCTGTGTTAAAACTGACAAAACAATTCACAAAGTGGCAATTAACAACTGAGGGTAAAATCAAATTTGACAAGATCAAGAAAGTTGTTCTTCCCTTATACTATCTAGAGTTCAGTTGTAATTTTGAAAGAATCACTGATGCATTGGAAGATGAGACTTTAAAAAAATATGAGTAAATTATTGTGAGCTTCACCAATCAATAACTTTTTTCTAGAGGAATTTTGACAAATGATTAACACAAATATCAGGCAATAGAGAAAGAAGTTTTGGTACCTTTAAGAAGTTGTTTACACTATATCAAGCAATAACTTTTTAATGAAGGGTAAACTATTACATTACCAAGTAGCACTTTGGGCTTGGTTTCTACAGAAATTTGTTTTTCAAGTGAAGTATATTAAAGGCACTGAGAACCTCGTACTGAGTGCATTGTCTAAATTACTCTTGGAACTAAAATAGTGTGTTTACCAGTTAAATATAGACTTTTCCCCAGGTGAAAACACACTTTTTCCTGGGTTAAAATACATTTTTCCCCAGCTGAAAGTATACTACACCACAGGTGAAAATCCATTGTTTCCATGTTAAATGACAATATACTTTCCCTTGGAGCTGTAAAACTCACCAATCCTTTGACTGGTAAAGATTTTATACACTAGGATAGAACATCCTAGTACTTTAGAAAACAAAACATAGTGAAAAAACAACATTTTTTTGGGGAAGATCTTCGATGCACAGTAATATGTGAACTGTATATTTTTGTATTACCAAAGTATAAATATGAAATCCACCAAATACAGCACACTAGCTAACAAAGCATTGAAATCTCTCAGTGATGTGCTTTCGTTAGCTGATCTTAGTTCCTGTCACATTATATCACCAGCTAATGACAGCAGATATTCAGATGACAGGACAAGTGTTGTAGTCAGCCAATAGCAACATCTCTGTTAAGCAGTGCAAATACACAAATCAAAAATGTTAATAGTTTAAATTAATATACATGCAGTATAGCTACAAGAAAAGAAATATTTCACATAAAATATTGGCCATCAAAAATTTTTTGACGTTTCTTCTAATGTTGTGGTTAGGCAGTATCCTAAGAGCACAGCTTAAATTGCAGCAGCTCAAAATTTCTTGCAAGCACAATTGTAAAATTCACTGCTGTCCAGTTACCTGGATGAATAAATGTTCCGTCGTGCACTTGGACTTTTCTATAGAAAACCAATTACGTGTAAAATTGATCAAGAACTCACCTTGTACTTTTTAAAGGATAATTACACTGTTTGCCATCATTACAGCATAATTTCTAATCAATGGAACAACTAAAACAAATGTGTAGTACTAACCCTGAAAGTTCGCCTTTTAGTGTGTTACCCTGTAAGACATATCAAACATAATGATGGCATAAATCCCTGGTCTTCTGGTCTCAAAATTTTTCTGGTTGGTTAGTTGTTGTAGTGCTGTTGTGAATAAGATTCAAACACTCAATGATACAAGAAATTCATCACACATTCTCACACATAACAGAATTTATATTGCACAAAAGGAAATTTACTTTGAAAATAATGCTTCTCAAACCATAATTCACAATATTTTCCTGTTACCTGTTAGAAATGTAAACAGTTGTGATGTCAGGCTCATTGAAAGCAGTTGGTTGTCACAAAGTATTGCACAGTCCTCGTCCAAAATCCTCTGACACATTTTGCTGTCAGTAGACATTTGTGTGTGAAATCTATTCTATTGTTATAAACAGCACAACTAAAGTTTTATTTTAGTGTTATTCTGTCATTTATGTTTTATGGTTGCAGTATTATTTTACAATACTGGGCAAAAATAAAATTATTTTTTAGAGTATCAGTTCTTACCAGTCACAATTACAAAAATTTAACTGAAAGCTGAAACAATGAAAAATTGCAGGAATTCTAAAAAATTCTTGAGTTTTTATCAGGTTTTATCTGGATGAAAAAATTCCTGGGTTTTCCTCTGATTTACTGGTTGTCCTGTAGCATATACACCCTGTAAGAAAATAAATGAGTGTCAACAAGAAAGTAAGGATGTGTATAAAAATTTACCAACCCTCCCAAAGAAACAAATTTAATGAATGAGAGTTGGTAATGTATGGTGGAACTTTATTTAAACAATGGAAAATCCACAGTGGCATAACAATAGCAATATCAACTGAATAGACTGCTACTCAGCACATAGGGAAGTACTGGGTGACAGACAGGCACATTTTAGAGTAGTGAAGGAGAAATGTGCACATACACACACACACACACACACACACACACACACACACACACATATATATATATATATATATATATATATATATATATATATACTTGCACACACTCCGTCACTGTCATTTCCAGATGCTGTGGCACCACTGTGTAGATAGTGATCTCAACTGGTGTTGGTGGTTGTGGTGCAGGAGAGTTAGGGCGGGGGGGGGGGGGGGGAGATAGTAATGTAGGGTGGCAGAAGATGCTTTAGTGCTGTCTGTGGGAGTGTGCTGAGACATGGTGAGAGTAGGATGGTGGGCTCCTAGGTGCTGCATAGCATCAGTAGTGCAGTGCTGGGGAATAATGGGTGAGCAAAATTTATGCACGTGGTTTGGGGGGGGAGGAGGCAGATGTACAGTACTGGGTGTGAAATGGGAGCAGAGGAGGTATAGAAGCAGGTGAGGGACAGAAACCAGCACTGGCTAAGGCAGGTAGTGGTACACTAGTGTAGGAGATATTGCACAGAGGGTCCTCAAAGGCACAGTTTAAAAAATTTGGTGGTGGTTGAAGAATCCAGATGGCATGGGCTATGAAACAGCAAATAAATCCAAGCACATTGTGTTGAGTGGCATGCTCAGCATCTGAGTGGTCCAGGTATGTCTTGCTCAGTTCCTCTGTGGCCATTTGAGTGGACAGATACCTCATTAGTGGTCATACCCACATAGAATGATGCACAGTGGTTGCTGTTAAGTTGGTACGGTACATGGCTGCTAGCAAAGGTGGACCTTCCTTTCATGGGATACAAAAAGCCAGTAACAAAATTGGTATGGGTGGTACAAAAGGATTGCTGCTTTATATTTCTGAGGAACATTTTGATGGATTGACATTGATGCAGATTATGACTCTTTTTTGCAGAAGAAATGTATGCTCCATATAAGGAAATATTATTATAATAGGAGCATGTTTCATACTAGTAAAAAGGATACTTAGGAGAATATCAAGCTAGGTGCTCAGTCAGTAGCCTGAGAATTCTTTTTTTGTGAGAATGTAAAACATGAAATAGTATCTATATATATTCAAAACAAAGATTCCAAGACTTACCAAGCGGGAAAGCGCCGGCAGACAGGCACATGAACAAAACACACAAACACACACACACAGAATTACGAGCTTTCGCAACTGGCAGTTGCTTCGTCAGGAAGGAAGGAAGGAGAGGGAAAAATGAAAGGATGTGGGTTTTAAGGGAGAGGGTAAGGAGTCATTCCAATCCCGGGAGCGGAAAGACTTCCCTTAGGGGAAAAAAAGGACAGGTGTACACTCGCGCACACACACACACACACACACACACACACACATATCCATCCGCACATACACAGACACAAGCAGACATATTTAAAGGCAAAGACTCTTTGCCTTTAAATATGTCTGCTTGTGTCTGTGTATGTGCGGATGGATATGTGTGTGTGTGTGTGCGCGAGTGTACACCTGTCCTTTTTTTCCCCTAAGGGAAGTCTTTCCGCTCCCGGGATTGGAATGACTCCTTACCCTCTCCCTTAAAACCCACATCCTTTCATTTTTCCCTCTCCTTCCTTCCTTCCTGACGAAGCAACTGCCAGTTGCGAAAGCTCGTAATTCTGTGTGTGTGTTTGTGTGTTTTGTTCATGTGCCTGTCTGCCGGCGCTTTCCCGCTTGGTAAGTCTTGGAATCTTTGTTTTTAATATATTTTTCCCATGTGGAAGTTTCTTTCTGTTTTATTTACATTATCTATATATATTCCATGGACAAACACAGAAAAGAAAGCCATTAATGAGCTAGGGCATCTATTTAGTATCAGAGTGGATGTTGCATACTGTATCTTTATTTAAATGGTACGAGAGGGTGGCAGCTTTACATATCTGAAGAAAGTTTGGTTGGGAGATACTTTAAATTGGTAGAGATGGTTACAGAATTTAAAAAAAAAGTGTTAATGAGCTTCTAACTCCATGTCAGAGGTGGCTCCATTAGAGATGGCGCAAAATAATATTGTAAGTGAACCTTTGAGGATGTGGATTAATTTAGTTCTCAACATCATGGTTAAGTAGTTACAAGCACTATGATGGGTTACCGGAGATATGATATTTCGGAAAAAAGAAAATTTATATTTTTAAAAATAGAGAGTTTATATTGCAAGGGTTAATTAGTGTCCTATGCAGAGCAATGAGAAAGTGCCTCTATGGTCTGGGAATAAAAAAGTAAGTGTAGATTTATTTTAAATTGGGGACACTGGTTAGTGGAAGGTGATTTTTATGTTACATATCATAAGAGTGCATTTGGGATGTGGTGCCTTTAAGTGGAATGGAAAGGAATGATAGGGCAATGGAAACTCTGAGAGTCATGGACCGATGCTGTAAGAGCATGGTAACTCTCAGGCCCATATATGAGCAGAAGCACAGGAAAGTGCATTCAGTCTTTTTGTGGCAGGTAAATAGTAAGCACAAAGGAACAGTTATTGTAGTGTGGTTCAAAAGTATAGAAGCTGGAAGGCTCCAGTTAAGGAGAGGAATAAATACCTAGCCCTCTCATGTGAGAAAAGGGATTTGTGAATAGGGATTTGTGATAATGTGGAGGTGATTTATGGATTTTATTGTACTGACTATTGGAGATAAAATACCTTTACCGAGATTCATCTAGTTGCCAGAAATGTTTAATTAAATGATGAGCAATACTATACATTGTGGCATGCTTGGTCAGCTGCCTTATTACTTTAGAACTAACTTAGTTGGTGAAAGACACTTACCATTAAGTGCAAGAGTTTGCAATACTATTTATTTTAGTTGCAAAAATACTGCTTATGGCATTTGTTTGAATAAGTTGGCATTATGGACGTTCGTACTTTTCTAATGATTTGATTAGCATGACAACTAATAATCAGTATGATTTTATTAAATGACAATGGGGATTGTGCAATCTAACACACTGCCTGTTGGTTTTTGTCTTGTAATCTTCAAACAACCCCCTGGCAATGGAAGATGAACCTTTGAAAATACCAGCCACTTGTGCTGGTGAAACTTCACAAAAATCATTAAATAAACACTTGTTGCAGATCCCAAGACATTAGCCAACATGTACTATAGCAACAAGTGATCACCAAAGCCTCAACAATTTTAATAGTACACTCTAATGGTGCTGATTAAGATAAGAGTTTTATGTTTCTTTACAATGTTCACTTTATTCATCTGAAGCAATGTTTTTCGTGTACAATGACATACACAGCAAGTGATTGCACACTTTTGCTTGACCCCTGAGTGTGCAATATTGGGAGCAGAAGTTTGCATTCAGTTCCTAGCACACTGGCTGTTGGTTAAAGCCCTGTCTCCTTCTTCCACATCACCAAGCTTACAGTAGAAGTACACTTTGAATAACAATCTTCATTCTTTGCAAAGGAGTCTTCAGAATATTTGGAGTTGATGTTGAGTCTCTAGAAGGACCATGTGTGCAACCATTATACAGTCAAAAGTCAGATACTAGGTGACAAAGGTAATGTGATAATGACTCCTTGATAAACTCATACAAACATGATGAAGACCAGTCATTAATCAGTCATGCTGGGAAAACCAGATATATTAGGTCAGGGGGGGGGGGGGGGAGAAGGGAATGGCTTAAGTGATCCATTCTGTGAGTAGATATTTAGAACAATTAATAACTCATAACAGAATGGTTACTCTAGAACAATGGCTGATCTAAATATAATCTACACTGATTGAAACTGGTGATAATTGTAAAAATAAGAACAACAGAAGAGTGTGAAAAAATACATTTTTTATAAATCAGTTGCAACAGATTTTCTCTGCTTGACCCTTTGTCAAACTTTCATGAAATGGTTTAAAACAGAATTAAAATACTAGTTAGTCTCATTACATAAAATTATCTTAGTTTTCACCGTTACACAGTGCTGCAGCTCAGTTCACAATACATAACATAGAGTGCACAGGGTACAGTGCTTTCAAAATGCTTCATTAAAATATCTGTGTAATATTCAGTGAAGAAATTAAGTTTAGATATGGAACAATACTTGATTTCTAATAATACTAATCTTACCCTTTTAATAAAAGCAATAAAACATGACATCAGTAGTCTCCAATTAAACACTGAGCTGTTAATCAACACAAACCATTTATTGATCATTATGTGGGTAAAATCATAAAAGGAAAAGTAATATGTCACTCAACAAGCAAAAAAAACTAAGAAAAATAAAACAGTTTATAGAGGGCATGATTATTTTTTGCGGATGATTAATTATTGTCCTCTAATATTTTACAATCTTCATGACATGCGAAGAGAATATAACAACACAAGACTGTCGTGTATATACAATGAATAGTGTTAAGTGATGTAGTCCTACATGTGCCACTTAAACACACTCAATAACAATAAAGACTGTTAACAAGCTTCTTGACAGTTCCAAAAATAATAGTACAAACAGTCAGTCAGTCACAAGAGAGTAAAACAATTTCAATAGCGTCTTTTATTGTCAGAGTAGCGGCTACTTTCACTAAGCAAATGGCATCTTCTGATCAAAATATTACAAAACAATTAAAAAAAATTGCACTTCTGTCAAAAGAAAACTACCAGTTATCATCTTTTATTATGATGTCAATGGAATTCACAACTCCGCTCTCCTTCTCACGTATATGTTCTCCTGCACCAAAAATGGTACCACCTTCACCGTAAATTACTCCATAGTCTCCAACAATGGTAGCACTATTCCCGCGAATAACTTCACCATGAGCGTGAATAGTACCATTTTCGCCAACAATTGTAGCTTTGTTCCCTATAATTGTTGCATTATCTCCTATCACAACAGCATTTTCGCCAATAACATGTGCGTTATCACCTTGAATTGTTGCGTTATTTCCAAGTATTTTACCGTTACTGCCAGTTATATTTCCATCGTTGCCCACGATAATTCCTCTCTCACCAACAATAACGCCATTGTCACCCACTATGTATCCATAATTTCCGTAGATATCACAAAAATCGCCGACAACGTTACAATTATCACCATAAACTTTTCCTCGGTCTCCAACCAACTGCACACTGTTTTCGTGTAAAACTAAATCGTCACCGATATACGACGAAGCACTGCAAGTGCCACATAGTACTGCAATTAAGAGGAAGGCGAAGTGCTGTATCATGTCTGAAGAGTGTGGCCGGAGTTTGACGTTTAAACACTTGCGGAGCTATACAACAACTACGGCGTAATTCACGCAGCTCATGGCGCATAAAATCCCGCTTGCGTCAGACCTAGGAGACGCCGAGTCAGTACCAGTTTCCAGTAGTGAGCTGTGTTAGCGAGAAATAATTATAGCTAACCTTAATCCAACAAATGGCTTAACCAAAGAAAGAAGTATAGTTAATGTTATAGTAATCTTATCAGGTCTGAAATATTACACGTTGCCCAAGATTAACTCCGCTGGTAGTCAGAAGGTGCAAAATTCGCGCAGGTATTATATCAGTACTCCAGAGCGTCAGATAATGTTACTGCCAACTAAGGATCGACAGATGAAGACAGGGAAAGTTATCACTAAGGTATTGGAGCAACCTGTAAGATATGACTGTACTCTATAAACGCCATTCAACTTACCCCCGATGCTGACATCAGGAATGAGTCACGGCAGCCTCCATCTGACGTGGTTTTGACCCAAAATGATAGTCTAGAGATAACGTGGCTTATATAACGTGTCGTTATTCGAACAAAATTTGTTTCATGCAGTATGACGACTATGGTCGTCTTACGTCTGTTGTAGTTACACACAGGGTGGCCCACTGAACGTATATGTCCATAATACGTCATAAAAGGCTCAGGATATCGAAACAAGATTTTGGACAAGTGACGGCACCACAATGAGGCGTATATTTAGGTGTATGGTCAATTCTAACAGGTTTTTAGCTGTCGTTAAAAATTGTGTTCCTGTTTTCAGTGATGTGGCTCAAATTCAAACAACAGCAATTGAGAGATTCATACCTCATAAATTGGTAAAAGATGGAACTGATCCCCCATGGTACACAAAACAGGTCCGAACGCTGTTGCAGAGGCAACGGAAAAAGCATGCGAAGTTCAGAAGAACGCGAAATCCCGAAGACTGGCTAAAATTTACAGACGCGCGAAATTTGGCACGTACTTCAATGCGAGATGCCTTTAATAGGTTCCACAACGAAACATTGTCTCGAAATTTGGTAGAAAATCCGAAGAAATTCTGGTCGTATGTAAAGTACACAAGCGGCAGGACGCAGTCAATCCCTTCGCTGCGCAGTGCCGATGGTACTGTTACCGACGACTGTGCCGCTAAAGCGGAGTTATTGAACGCAGTTTTCCGAAATTCCTTCACCAGGGAAGACGAATGGAATATTGCAGAATTTGAAACACGAACAGCTGCTAGCATGAGTTTCTTAGAAGTAGATACCTTAGGGGTTGCGAAGCAACTCAAATCGCTTGATATGTGCAAGTCTTCAGGTCCAGATTGTATACCGATTAGGTTCCTTTCAGATTACGCTGATACTATAGCTCCCTACTTAGCAATCATATACAACCGCTCGATCACCGATAGATCTGTACCTACAGATTGGAAAATTGCGCAGGTCGCACCAGTGTTTAAGAAGGGTAGTAGGAGTAATCCATCGAACTACAGACCTATATCATTGACGTAGGTTTGCAGTAGGGTTTTGGAGCATATACTGTATTCAAACATTATGAATCACCTCCAAGGGAACGATCTATTGATACGTAATCAATTTGGTTTCAGAAAATGTCGATCTTGTGCAACGCAGCTAGCTCTTTATTCGCACGAAGTAATGGCAACTATCGACAGGGGATCACAAGTTGATTCCGTATTTCTAAATTTCCGGAAAGCTTTTGACACCGTTCCTCACAAGCGACTTCTAATCAAGCTGCGGGACTATGGGGTATCGTCTCAGTTGTGCGACTGTATTCGTAATTTCCTGTCAGGAAGGTCGCAGTTCGTAGTAATAGACGGCAAATCATCGAGTAAAACTGAAGTGATATCAGGTGTTCCCCAGGGAAGCGTCCTGGGACCTCTACTGTTCCTGATCTATATAAATGACCTGGGTGACAATCTGAGCAGTTCTCTTAGACTGTTCGCAGATGATGCTGTAATTTACCGTCTGGTAAGGTCATCCGAAGACCAGTATCAGTTGCAAAGCGATTTAGAAAAGATTGCTGTATGGTGTGGCAGGTGGCAGTTGACCCTAAATAACGAAAATTGTGAGGTGATCCACATGAGGTCCAAAAGAAATCCGTTGAATTTCGATTACTCGATAAATAGTACAATTCTCAAGGCTGTCAACTCAACTAAGTACCTGAGTGTTAAAATTACGAACAACTTCAGTTGGAAGGACCACATAGATAATATTGTGGGGAAGGCGAGCCAAAGGTTGCGTTTCATTGGCAGGACACTTAGAAGATGGAACAAGTCCACTAAAGAGACAGCTTACTCTACACTCGTTCGTCCTCTGTTAGAATATTGCTGCGCGGTGTGGGATCCTTACCAGGTGGGATTGACGGAGGACATCGAAAGGGTGCAAAAAAGGGCAGCTCGTTTTGTATTATCACGTAATAGGGGAGAGAGTGTGGCAGATATGATACGCGAATTTGGATGGAAGTAATTAAAGCAAAGACGTTTTTCGTCGCGGCGAGATCTATTTACGAAATTTCAGTCACCAACTTTCTCTTCCGAATGCGAAAATATTTTGTTGAGCCCAACCTACATAGGTAGGAATGATCATCAAAATAAAATAAGAGAAATCAGAGCTCGAACAGAAAGGTTTAGGTGTTCGCTTTTCCCGCGCGCTGCTCGGGAGTGAAATGGTAGAGAAATAGTATGATTGAGTTTGATGAACCTCCTGCCAAGCACTTAAATGTGAATTGCAGAGTAGTCATGTAGATGTAGATGAAAGTTTTTGGAAAAATAGCAAAGAAATGTGTCAAACGTGAAGGCCAAGACTATTCCAACAACGTAGTTAATTTCCTACGATGTTAAGTCATCCTTGCTGTCTTCAATTAACCGCCGATGCACTTGCTTTATCCTCTTAATACAAGCCGTCGCTTAAGGTGCCAAACTTGGAGGGGCGGCCAAGTGTAAGATCTGTATACACTACGTATCAGACTTAATAGCGAAAACTAACATGGATGAAAGTGTGCGGGCAAAATAACATTACCAAAGAGAGGGATACAAATAGTCATTATTTGCTATGCAGCTTCTATGAATATAGGAAGACTGCTGAGGACCATCTCATGCAGCTGTCTTATTTTAAGCGTTATAAAAAGGAAGCTTAAAACAACCTCATAGGTTTCACAGTGGATTGAAACTGTATTGTGCTGACACACCAGGAACTCCACGACCAGCTTATTACATTGCATGATGCACCACTAACGTTCAAGACGTTTTGTTATTCTACATACGGTTTTTCTTCATAATCCCATCTGACTCCCCACACTAGGTACATACTGACCATTAAAATTGCTACACCAAGAAGAAATGCAGATGATAAACGGATATTCATTGGCAAATATATTATACTAGAACTGACATGTGATTACATTTTCACGCAATTTGGGTGCATAGATCTTGAGAAATCAGTACCCAGAACAACCACCTCTGGCCGTAATAGCGGCCTTGATGCGATTGGGGATTGAGTGAAACAGAGCTTGGATGGTGTGAACATGTACAGCTCCCCATGCAGCTTCAACACGATACCACAGTTCATCAAGAGTAGTGACTGGCGTATTGTGACAAGCCAGTTGCTCTGCCACCATTGACCAGACGTTTCCAATTGGTGGCAGATCTGGGAATGTGTTGGCCAGGGCAGCAGTCGAACATTTTCTCTATCCAGAAAGGCCCGTACAGGATCTGCAACTTGCGGTCGTCCATTATCCTACTGAAATGTAGAGTCTCACAGGAATCGAATGAAAAGTAGAACCAGGGGTCGTAACACATCTGAAATGTAAGGTCCACCGTTCAAAATGCCGTCAATGCGAACAAGAGGTGACCGAGGCGTGTAACAAATGGAACCCCATACCATCACGCTGGACGATACACCAATATGGCAATGACGAGTACACGCTTCCAATGTCCGTTCACCGCGATGTCACCAAACACGGATGCGATCATTATGATGCTGTAAACAGAACCTGGATTCATCCGGAAAAAATGACGTTTTGCCATTCGTGCACCGAGGTTCGTCGTTGAGTACACCATCGCAGGCGCTCCTGTCTGTGATGCAGCGTCAAGGGCAACCGCAACCACGGTCTCCGAGCTGATAGTCCATGCTGGTGCAAGCGTCGTCGAAATGTTCGTGCATATGGTTGTTGTCTTGCAAACGTCCCCATCTGTTGACTCAGGGATCGAGACGTGGCTGCACGATCCGTTACAGCCATGCGGGTAGGATGCCTGTCATCTCGACTGCTAGTGATACGAGGCGGCTGGGATCCAGCACGGCGTTCCGTATTACCCTCCTGAACTCAACGATTCCATGTTCTGCTAACAGTCATTGGATCTCGACCAACGCGAGCAGCAATGTCGCCGTACGATAAACCGCAATCGCGATAGACTACAATCCGACCTTAATCAAAGTCGGAAACGTGATGGTACGCATTTCCTCTCCTTTCACGAGGCATTACAACAACGTTTCACCAGGCAATGCCGGTCAATTGATGTTTGTGAATGAGAAATCGGTTAGAAACTTTCGTCATGTCAGCACGTTGTAGGTGTCGCTACCGGCGCCAACCTTGTGTGAATGCTCTGAAAAGCTAATCATTTGCATATCACAGCATCTTCTTCCTGTCGGTTAAATTTCGCGTCTGTAACACGTAATCTTCGTGATGTAGCAATTTAAATGGCCAATAGTGTAATACCTCGTATGAATTTCACTTCCATTAGTCACTCAGTACCGGTACATCTGTTCTTGCATGATCGTTAGGTCTGTGGGAGTTTCAATAATGTTGACTAACTGCTGTTGTAACTCTAAATAGGGACATTAAATAGGGACCAGTTACTAATGTTCTGCAAAATTATATTCATTTGGTCAGTAACTGCCTTTCGGTTTCTTACTCCTTCTTCAACTGACATCTAAATGTTCAAACCTAGTTAAATGACGTGGGACTTAAACAGATATTTGTATACAGAAGATACGAAAATGACATGTAGTGCGCTTACGTAGGAAAGTAAATTTTTGGTACAGAAAAGTAGTTGTATTAACTAGAAAAAGGAGACGTAGTTTTTTACACGAACATAGATTCACGAACGATAAAAAATAAAGTTGAGTTTACAGCTTTCATCTAGTATTTGCAGCTCAGACTGAATTTAACAGATGGGAAAAGGGAAACTGAGTTTGGCCTTTTAATAATAAGCTGGCATTGTGTGTCATAAGTTTGTTGATTTGGTTTCCGGTAGGGTCCTTTTTCTGCTTTTCTTAACAGAATGTAGAGCTTTACATTCTACATCATTTCTGCTCTTCTTGACAGAATGTAAAGCTTTGCATTCTACATCATATGGGTAATTTTTTGTTAAAAGATGGTTGGTAAAGGTTGAATAGGTCTTTTGTAATCTGCAGTTCCCCTCATGCTCAGATAACCTGCTTGCTACAGTTCTGAGTGACCTTAGTATATACTTTTCCACATCACTTGCATGTAATTTTAGACGTATTACTCTGTGCCAAGGGCTGCACTTTGTCTTTACCATGAATAAACATTTGATACGCTAATGGCATTATAAAATGCAGGTCTGTTCTTGCGAGAAGTTTTTTGTGAGGGTTTATGAAATTATACTAATGTATGGAGTGATGCGCCAGGCTTTGTAACTACTGAGGTTACAAAAGTGGTGTAATTTTACTTATTTTCATTTTTCGTAGTATATTATCAATCAGGGCAAAGCTATAGCCAGTACTAGAAGCAATATGATTGGTGGTCTGTAGTTCTGTTTGAAAGGCAGATTCAGAAAATCAAACAGATAACAGGCGATGCACCTTTGAATAAAAGCTCTATATTTGTGGCTGTGTGGATGCTCGGAACTTGCAGGGGTTACCTTATCCGTAGCTGTGGTTTTCTCTAAATGTCAAATAATTAAATGCTTAATAAGTATCTCCCCCCTTGTGTTAATACCTATATTAATATCCAAGCTCTTTTGTGAACTGTATTTTCTTTCGTTGCGAGTTTAAATGTTGTAGTGATACATCTAACCTTCCAGTGGTACCGGTCCTTAAACACAGCACATCATCCACATATATGGACCAGTACTTAATTTTACAGTTCAGAGGCTCTTTCTGTAAGAAAATTTGTTCGAAACTGTCCACGGAAATTAGAGATGTATAGAACTTAAGCCGCGTCCACATCGTACCTCAATCCCGCGTCCGGCCATCTTGATTTAGGTTTTCCGTGATTTCCCTAAATCACTCCAGGCAAGTGCCGGGATGGTTCCTCTGAAAGAGCACGGCCGACTTCCTTCCCCATCCTTCCCTAATCCGATGAGACCGATGACCTCGCTGTCTGGTCTCCTCCCCCAAACAACCCAACCCAACCCAACATCGTACCTGCTCCGCCGCGCGGTGCAGAGCAGCGCGTAACCCCCCCGCTGCACCTGCAGTGCAGGTCCTCCCAGGGAAAATTTTGTAAAAACTAACCTGGCATAGTAGCGTCTTGAACCAATTTTCGAATTACAACTCTCAAACACAGTTTTTAAGTTTTTTCATTATATTTATAACATTTTACAACATAATGTATGGTTTAAGTTATTGACGAGATTAAAAAGTGAAATTAAATGAAGTAATTAAGGTATTCAACACCATTTATTAACATCGTCGTGATGAACCATAATAAAAAAAGACCTTAAAGTGAGATTTATGTTGACGTCAAAGGCAGTATTTCAATTTAAAAATACATTTTTACTACGCTGACGGAAAAAAATGGCAACACTAAAAAGGAGTTGTGCGACATAAACGGAAGGGGGTGTTTCTACATCTGAAAGACGGTGTTTACTCAAATTTCGCGCCAATCGCGCTACTAGCGCCACTATGGGAATGCAAATTACGTTCACTTTAAATACATGTTGTAATGGTCATGTGAGTTAGTTACCTTTGAGGTTGGACGTGCGGAGTTGATGTTACTCAAGAACGCCTTTAAGACGACAAAGACATCAATATCAACATCTCACTGAGTTTGAACGAGGTTGTATAACAGGCCTACGAGAAACTGGACGTTCCTTCTGCGAAATTGTAGAAAGACGTGGCAGGAACTGTAGATGACTGCTCGCAGCGGCTGTCACAAGACTGTACGGTCGCAAGACGACCGGGTTCTGGACGGGCACGGGACATTACCGAGAGAGAAGACCATCGTGTTCGATGTGTGACTCTGGCGCATCGTACTGCAGCTGCAGGAGCAATTTGAGTAACCCTTGGCACCGCAATGGCACAACGAACTGTTACAGTTCGGTCACTTCAAGGACAGCTTTGAGTCAAAAGCGCTGTAACGTGCATTCCGCTGACCCCAAACCACCACCATTTGCTACTTTGATGGTGTCAAGTCAGTGATCATTGGGGGGGGGGGGGGGGGGGGCAGAGTGTAGGTCTGTTGCATTTTTTGATCAAAGCTGGTTCTGCCTCGGTGCCAGTGATGGATGTGTGTCGGATAGAAGGACGTCAGTTGAGAGCCTGCAAACTCTGTGCTAGACACACTGAACTACACATGGAGTTATCATCGGGGGTGAAATTTAGTATGACAGCAGAAGCACTCTGACTCCATTTGTACATCTGTTTGGTGATTCGACATGTTGTACTGTCATTCACGAACAGCATTCCACGGGCGTTTTTCAACACATATCGCAGTTGTAATCCACCATGCTCTACAGAGTGTCGACATGTTGGCATGGGCTGCTCGACCCCCAGATCTGTCTCCAATCGAGTATTTGTGGAACATCATCGTCCACAACTCCAGCGTCATCCACAAACAGCATTAACTGTGCCTTTTTTGACCGACCAAGTGCAACAGGCATAGAACTCCATCCCACAAACTGACGCATCTGTACAACACAATATATGTACGTTTGCATGTTTGCCTTCAACATTCGGCCATTACATCAGTTATTAATGTACCGGCGTTTCATACGTGCAGTGGCTTATCTCTCAGAAATTTCATTATTCTTCATTCTTTATTTTTTGCTGTTGCGATTTTTTCCCGACAGTGTATAAGCAAACACGTTTGTCACGGAAAAGAAAGAGAACAAAAATTTCCCCAGCATCATTCTTAAATTGAAAATTTCAAAAAAAATGTATTGGCTAATTGGTTTGTGCCAATCCTTTATACTAATGAAACTACTTATAACATCTCAATAACTTAATATCTTAACAGCTTAGTTGTCTTAATGTGTCACTTTCGGTACTGAGCGACGCCAGGCTTTTATCATGAAGATTCGAAGCCCATTTTTTATCTACTCCAATGTTGGACATTACCTTTCTCCTCTCCTGTTTGTGACCGGAAGTGAATGCTACATTCTGAAAGTGATCTCAGCTTTAGGAAAACAATCGATTTTTTCCAGTGATTATTATACATCCACCTCTCGTGACTATTTACTTTTCATTTTCGTCATCTCTTTGAAGAAAGTTGTACAAATCCTTGAACTAAATCAGTTCATTTGTTACTTGATCGCCTAAGTGATTGTTATATGTCTCAAAATAATTTCTAGCTGCCACAGTAATCTCTTCATTTGTAATCGAATCGACATGTTGAGAAACCCGACACAGCAATCAGCTGGTTTGTATGCCTCAAGCCTCTGGCGCAACATAGATTTAATGTACTCTATGCCAGGAAACAGTGGATCGTAGTTTTTGTGATGTACTTAGCTCGACTTGTTGTCCTTTGACACAAGCAAGTGGCAACAAACGTACATGTGTTTAGTGCCCTGATTCCATACTTGATATCAAATTGTGTGTACTCAGAGGACAACATGTAATTTTCCTGATTCTTCTTCGTCTTCTGAAAGTTCAGCAAGTGCAACCTTAATTTTTTTATCCGCTCCCAACAAGACCTTTATAGCATCATCTCGGGGTGACCAATGTATAGTTATCTTTTTTTTTTGGCACGATGTAGGCTTTGTCACCTTCTGCCATTTTCAAGAAGTCAGTTGGAACTATAAACCTACTAGCAAAAAATTCATGAAGTTATTCCAAAGAATCTTACGGCTCTCGGCTGCCACCTGTCCATTACAAGGCTCAGTGAATGCTGGTACCAGGTAATCTCACTGCTAAATGATTTTCTGAAGGACATTCCACAAGTGTAGAACCACACTTCTAAAACAAAAATAGGCGGATAAGCAGGAATTTAAAGCGAAGTGGTAGCATATGGAAGACAGAGAAAACGTGAAGCTATGTTACAAACATGGCGCTATTTTGGAAGTCACCATCTTGGATGCAGTTCTTAGGTTTCAAATGGAGAGTCACGTAGCATGTCTGACAGAGAAAGAATTACACCAGGAAAACAATCTCTTTTACATGAGTATAGCTTTGTTTTATCTGGATGATATGACGCATTTTGTATAGGACAAAGCAAATGCTAGAGATGCATAAGAAATAACACATAATGGGTATAGCATGCTCTAGGAGGACTGAACAGCATGTTGTAAAGTTGTTATTATCTGCTTCACCGCTTTTAACCAACAACTGTATCGGAAAGCGAGCATAAACACTAGGAATCCGAGAGGTGCGCGAGGTTTCTGATCTCCACGTACACAACTGATTTCACATATATCTACATATAGAAATGAGGCACTGGAAACTGTAAGGGCCTGAAGCACAGAAACAAAGTGATGAGTAAGTAGATGTTTGCGAAAATCAAATTTGTAGGCTGACTACTAGTCCCATAGGTTTGGCTTGTTCTTTAACCAAGCCTCAACATCCGATGTTTTCTTTACAAATCATGTAGCCATTCCATGTTATGAAATTCATCTACATCTACATCTACATTTATACTCCGCAAGCCACCCAACGGTGTGTGGCGGAGGGCACTTTACGTGCCACTGTCATTACCTCCCTTTCCTGTTCCAGTCGCGTATGGTTCGCGAGAAGAACGACTGTCTGAAAGCCTCCGTGCGCGCTCGAATCTCTCTAATTTTACATTCGTGATCTCCTCGGGAGGTATAAGTAGTGGGAAGCAATATATTCGATAGATACCTCATCCAGAAACACACCCTCTCGAAACCTGGCGAGCAAGCTACACCTCGATGCAGAGCGCCTCTCTTGCAGAGTCTGCCACTTGAGTTTGTTAAACATCTCCGTAACGCTATCACGGTTACCAAATAACCCTGTGACGAAACGAGCCGCTCTTCTTTGGATCTTCTCTATCGCCTCCGTCAACCCGATCTGGTACGGATCCCACACTGATGAGCAACACTCAAGTATAGGTCGAACGAGTGTTTTGTAAGCCACATCCTTTGTTGATGGACTACATATTCCAAGGACCCTCCCAATGAATCTCAACCTGGTACCCGCCTTACCAACAATTAATTTTATATGATCATTCCACTTCAAATCGTTCCGCACGCATACTCCCAGATACTTTACAGAAGTAACTGCTACCAGTGTTTGTTGCGCTATCATATAATCATTCAACAAAGGATCCTTCTTTCTATGTATTCGCAATACATTACATTTGTCTATGTTAAGGGTCAGTTGCCATTCCCTGCACCAAGTGCCTATCCGCTGCAGATCTTCCTGCATTTCGCTACTATTTTCTAATGCTGCAACTTCTCTGTATACTACAGCATCATCCGCGAAAAGCCGCATGGAACTTCCGACACTATCTACTAGATCACTTATATATATTGAGAAGAGCAATGGTCCCATAACACTCCCCTGTGGCACGCCAGAGGTTACGTTAACATCTGTAGACGTCTCTCCATTGAGAACAACATGTTGTGTTCTGTTTGCTAAAAACTCTTCAATCCAGCCACACAGCTGGTCTGATATTCCGTAGGCTCTTGCTTTGCTTATCAGGCGACAGTGCGGAACTGTATTGAACGCCTTCCGGAAGTCAAGAAAAATAGCATCTACCTGGGGGCTTGTATCTAATATTTTCTGGGTCTCATGAACAAATAAAGCGAGTTGGGTCTCTCACGATCGCTGTTTCCGGAATCCATGTTGATTCCTACAGAGTAGATTCTGGGTTTCCAAAAACGACACGATACTCTTGCAAAAAACATGTTCTAAAATTCTACAACAGATCGACGTCAGAGATATAGGTCTATAGTTTTGCGCATCTGCTCGACGACCCTTCTTGAAGACTGGGACTACCTGTGCTCTTTTCTAATCATTTGGAACCTTCCGTTCCTCTAGAGATTTGCGGTACACGGCTGTTACAAGGGGGGGCAAGCTCTTTCGCGTACTCTGTGTAGAATAGAATCGGTATCCCGTCAGGTCCAGTGGACTTCCCTCTGTTGAGTGATTCCCGTTGCTTTTCTATTCCTTGGACACTTATTTCGATGTCAGCCATTTTTTCGTTTGTGCGAGGATTTAGAGAAGGAACTGCAGTGCGGTCTTCCTCTGTGAAACAGCTTTGGAAAAAGGTGTTTAGTATTTCAGCTTTACGCGTGTCATCCTCTGTTTCAATGCCATCATCATCCCGGAGTGTCTGGATATGCTGTTTCGAGCCACTTACTGATTTAACGTAAGATCAGAACTTCCTAGGATTTTCTGTCAAGTCGGTACATAGAATTTTACTTTCGTATTCTCTGAACGCTTCACGCATAGCCCTCCTTATGCTAACTTTGACACTGTTTAGCTTCTGTTTTTCTGAGAGGTTTTGCCTGCGTTTACACTTGGAGTGAAGCTCTCTTTGCTTTCGCAGTAGTTTCCTTTGTTGTTGTACCACGGTGGGTTTTTCCCGTCCCTCACAGTTTTACACGGCACATACCTGTCTAAAATGCATTTTACGATTGCCTTGAACTTTTTCCATAAACACTCAACATTGTCAGTGTCGGAACAGAAATTTTCGTTTTGATCTGTTAGGTAGTCTGAAATCTGCCTTGTATTACTCTTGCTAAACAGATAAACCTTCCTCCCTTTTTTATATTCCTATTAATTTACATTCCTATTAATATCTTCAGGGATGCTGCAACGGCCTTTTGATTACTGATTCCCTCTTCTGCATATACAGAGTCGAAAAGTTCGGGTCTGTTTGTTATCAGTAGGTCCAAGATGTTAACTCCACGAGTCGGTTCTCTGTTTAATTGCTCGAGGTAATTTTCGGATAGTGCACTCAGTATAATGTCACTCGATGCTCTGTCTCTACCACCCGTCCTAAACATCTGAGTGTCCCGGTCTATATCTGGTACATTGAAATCTCCACCTAAGACTATAACATGCTGAGTAAAAATTTATGTGAAATGTATTCCAAATTTTCTCTCAGTTGTTCTGCCACTAATGCTGCTGAGTCGGGAGGTTGGTAAAAGGAACCAATTATTAACCTAGCTCGGTTGTTGAGTGTAACCTCCACCCATAATAATTCACAGGAACTATCCACTTCTACTTCACTACAGGATAAACTAATACTAACAGCGACGAACACTCCACCACCGGTTGCATGCAATCTATCCTTTCTAAACACTGTCTGTACCTTTGTAAAAATTTCGGCTGGATTCATCTCTGGCTTCAGCCAGCTTTCTGCACGTATAAAGATTTCAGCTTCGGTGCTTTATATCAGCGCTTGAAGTTCCGGTACTTTACCAATGCAGCTTCGACAGTTTACAATTCCAATACCGATTGCTGCTTGGTAATAAGCATATTTAGGTTAATATTTAGGATTCATACACAGGCTAGTGGCAATAGTGTGTTCTTGACTGCTGTTAGTTTGGAATTAATGTGAAATTAGAATCAGAACACGACTCACACAGCTACGATCTATCCCAATACTTCATTGCCCTCGTTATCAGGCATTTTCATGAAGCATATTCTCTGGATTGAAATTTAGATAAATGTGTCTGGCCACTTTACACATGGAATCTACTAGATTCAGGTTTAATGTACTCGTTTTGTTAAGTCTTTGTTCATCATCATTTCATCCTCATCGACGCGCAGGTCGCCGAAGTGGCGTCAAATCGATAGACCTGCACCAGGCGAACGGTCTACCCGACGGGAGGCCCTAGCCACACGACACGACGACTTCAAGGTTGATATTTGCCTTCCTTCTAAGCATTTCAGTGCTAGATTTTGCAAGATATCTACAACAGTTGTGGGCTTCCTCGATGTGACTTGAAGACAATGGAGGTTCCCGCGACTGCAGTGAAGAATATATTACTTGAAACAACTCTTTTTGACACCCAGCTGAAAATTTCATCTTTGTACAGTACCTGAACTGTACATTGTTACCATGAACATCAACTTTTGATTTGGCAGTGACGTCGGTAACACTTTTAAATGTTCTGACAGTCTGAATGTCCATTTTACAGGGTGGAATGCTGAAACCATGGAATGTGAGGTTATGATACGGCATTACTGTAAGATCTTCCAGCTGTTATGAGCAATTGGCGTCAGTGTAGCCAGTGAGTGTGCCTCCAACAATGAAAATTTGTGCTTATGGAGGGGAACAGCACTCATAAAGCTGGTTCACCAGAAAATCAATACATGTCAAGAGCATGCATACATGCTACAATCTCAAACATCTTAACAAGGTGCCTTAAGCCCTTACGGTTCTCAGCACCTCAAATCTGGTGAACTTGCCGGACACTCCACAAGCTGCCTATGACGTAACTATCTCTGGGGAAACTAGATATCCAAATAGGCCTTGATAGCTGACCCATAATGGAGGAGGGACGCCATCGTGCTGACAACAAGCAGAAAAGTCCCATATTCGAACAGCAATTATTGCAGCACACTTTCATCTACATGGATACTCAACAAATCACATTTACGTGTCTGGCAGAGGGTTCATCGAACCATCTTCACAATAATTCTCGTACAGCGCGTGGACAAAACGAACACTTATATATTTCCGTGTGAGCTCTGATTTCCCAAATTTTATTATGGTGATCGTTTCTCCCTATGTATGTTGGCGTCAACAAAATATTTTTGCATTCTTCGTGTAACATTTGCAAATAATGGACTTCTGTTAATGGGCCCTGAACGAAATAGGATGCAACAATTCGACAATCCTATATTCCACAACAAATCATCACTTTCGATGAGCCAACTACAAAGGATCCATGACAAATGTAAAAGCTGTACAGGAACAAATAGTCTCTTGTATTTATCTGGCATGACGTTCGCAGTTATAAACTATGCAACTCGTATTCTCTAGATGATACATGAGAGGTAAAGTGAAATAGGTTCAAGCATATTTCTGATGAGAAAAATGTCAAAGTTGGTAAACAGATACACTCTACAATCAATGTACTATGGATAGTCTATTCACACTTCTCATATGGCATACTGGCATGGGGAAATGCTGCAAACGTGCACACACAAAGGGTATTAAGATTACAAAAGAGAGTCGTACGACGCATCGCAAAAGTATCACCTAGAGAACCTTGCAGAAATAAATTCAGGGAGCTAAAAATTTTAACAGTTGCATCTATATATATGTATGTATGAAACAATTATCTATTTAAAAACTAACTGCACTGCCTTGCTAAACGGAGAATATCACGAACATAATATAAGAATAAAAAATGACTGTCATATAGAAGGAAGCAGGCTAAAATTAACAAACAAAGAACCTGTAAATGCAGGGCGCATACTGTACAACAGTTTACCACAATGTATAAAGATGATAGAAGGTATGTCTCTTTTTAAAAGAAAATTAAAAAGACATCTGATAAATATTTGCCCTTACAGTGTTAAAGAATATCTTGAAATAAAAAAAGTAAATAGTGTGTATATTTTTTATAATGTACTTTAATGACATTTTCTGTGAATATTCTATGAAATATGTGTATATGTTCTACCTTTTTGTAACTAGCTACTTACAGGGTGATTAAAAAGTCAGTATAAATTTGAAAACTTAATAAACCACGGAATAATGTAGACAGAGAGGTAAAAATTGACACACATGCTTGGAATGACATGGGGTTTCATTAGAACAAAAAAAAAGTTCACAAGATGTCCGACAGATGGCGCTAGACAACAAAACTGCTACCGTGACGGGTGAGAGGTACGCCGATATGTTACAGAATCGCATCATCCCCAGCCTGGCTGATAAAGACTTGCTGGAATGTACGATGTTTATGCAGGATGGCGCTCCACCCCAAATTGCTAGACGCGTGAAAGATCTCCCCTTAGGGAAATAGCGGAAAGGTCGGGGAAGAAATCCAGTGTTCACTCTGTCTGTTTCCCGGGGGGTCTCATTCGAGATGTGGAGGACGCCCTGCCGGCGGCG
The DNA here is from genome assembly GCF_023897955.1 of Schistocerca gregaria. Lineage (NCBI taxonomy): Eukaryota > Metazoa > Arthropoda > Insecta > Orthoptera > Acrididae > Schistocerca > Schistocerca gregaria. Next base: position 511,147,107 of record NC_064921.1, on the reverse strand, counting down.
ATAGAGAGCACTGCAAATTGTTGCTCATGTCGGCACCAATGACTCCTGCCGTCTGGGTTTAGAGGTCATCCTCAGTTCGTACAGGCGGTTGGCGGAACTAGTGAAGGCGGAAAGCCTCGCTCGCGGGGTGGAATCTGAGCTATTTGTAGTATCTTTCCCAGAACCGATCGCGGTCCTCTGGTTTGGAGCCGAGTAGAAGGCTTAAACCAGAGGCTCAGGCGATTCTGCAGAGATCTGGGGTGCAAATTTCTCGACCTCCGCTATCGGGTGGAGAAATGTAGGGTCCCCCTGAATAGGTCAGGCGTGCACTACACTCCGGAAGTGTGTGGAGTGCACATGTGGGTTTTTTAGGTTAGAGAATTCCCTCCGTAGGCCCGACAAGACGCCTCCTGAGACGCGGGGAGGTAGGAGTAGGCAAAATGCAACAGGGAATAACAATATTAATGTGTAAATACTAAACAGCAGGAGCGTCTATAGAAAGGTCCCAGAACTGCTCTCATTAATAAACGGTCACAATGCCCATACAGTACTAGGGACAGAAAGTTGGCTGAAACCAGACGTAAACAGTAATGAAATCCTAAACTCAGATTGGAATGTATACCGCAGAGACAAGCTGGACAGTGAAGGGGGATGCGTGTTTATAGCGATAAGAAGTGCAATAGTATGTGAAATAATTTGGGTGAAGGTCACGGTTAAAGCCGGCTCAGACATGGTAACTAGATGTCTCTATAGGCCCCCTGGCTCAGCAGCTGTTGTGGCTGAGCAACTGAAGGATAATTTGGAAAATATTTCGAGTAGATTTGCCCACCATGTTATAGTTCTGGGTGGAGATTTTAATTTGCCGGATATAGACTGGGAGACTCAAACGTTCATAACGGGTGGCAATGACAAAGAAGCCAGTGAAATTTTTTTAAGTGCTTTATCTGAAAACTACCTTGAGCAGTTAAACAGAGAACCGACTCGTGGCGATAACATATTAGACCTTCTGGTGACAAACAGACCCGAACTATTCTAAAAACAGTTAAGGCAGAACAGGGAATAAGCGATCATAAAGCGGTTACTGCATCGATGATTTCAGCCATAAATAGAAATATTAAAAAAGATAGGAAGATTTTTCTGTGTATCAAAAGTGACAAAAAGCAGATTACAGAGTACCTGACGGCTCAACACAAAAGTTTTGCCTCAAGTACAGATAGTGTTGAGGATAAGTGGACAAAGTTCAAAACCATCGTACAATATGCGTTAGATGAGTATGTGCCAAGCAAGATCGTAAGAGATGGAAAAGAGCCACCGTGGTACAACAACCGAGTTAGAAAACTGCTGCGGAAGCAAAGGGAACTTTACAGCAAACATAAAGATAGCCAAAGCCTCGCAGACAAAAAAAAAAAAAAAAGAAAAAAAAACCGCGAAGCGAAATGTAGTGTGAGGAGGGCTATGCTAGAGGCGTTAAATGAATTCGAAAGTAAAGTTCTATGTACTGACTTGGCAGAAAATCCTAAGAAATTTTGGTCTTATGTCAACGCGGTAGGCGGATCAAAACAAATTGTCCAGACACTCTGTGAGCAAAATGGTACAGGAACAGAGGATGACAGACTAAAGGCCGAAATACTAAATGTCTTTTTCCAAAGCTGTTTCACAGAGGAAGACTGCACTGTAGTTCCTTCTCTAGATTGTCGCACAGATGACAAAATGGTAGATATCGAAATAGACGACAGAGGGATAGAGAAGCAATTAAAATCGCTTAAAAGAGGAAAGGCCGCTGGACCTGATGGGATACCAGTTCGATTTTACACAGAGTAAGCGAAGGAACTTTCCCCCCTTCTTGCAGTGGTGTACCGTAGGTCTCTAGAAGAGCGTAGCGTTCCAAAGGATTGGAAAAGGGCACGGGTCATCCCCGTTTTCAAGAAGGGACGTCGAACAGATGTGCAGAACTATAGACCTATATCACTAATGTCGATCAGTTGTAGAATTTTGGAACACGTATTATGTACGAGTATAATGACTTTTCTGGAGAGTAGAAATCTACTCTGTAGGAATCAGCATGGGTTTCGAAAAAGACGATCGTGTGAAACCCAGCTCGCGCTATTCGTCCACGAGACTCAGAGGGCCATAGACACGGGTTCCCAGGTAGATGCCGTGTTTCTTGACTTCCGCAAGGCGTTCGATACAGTTCCCCACAGTCGTTTAATGAACAAAGTAAGAGCATATGGACTATCAGACCAATTGTGTGATTGGATTGAGCGCAGCATGCCATTCTCAATGGAGAGAAGTCTTCCGAAGTAAGAGTGATTTCAGGTGTGCCGCAGGGCAGTGTCGTAGGACCGCTGCTATTCATAATATACATAAATGACCTTGTGGATGACATCGGAAGTTCACTGAGGCTTTTTGCGGATGATACTGTGGTATATCGAGAGGTTGTAACAATGGAAAATTGTACTGAAATGCAGGAGGATCTGCAGCGAATTGACGCATGGTGCAGGGAATGGCAATTGAATCTCCATGTAGACAAGTCTAATGTGCTGCGAATACATAGAAAGATAGATCGCTTATCATTTAGCTACAAAATAGCAGGTCAGCAACTGGAAGTAGTTAATTCCATAAATTATCTGAGAGTACGCATTAGGAGTGATTTAAAATGGAATGATCATATAAAGTTAATCGTTGGTAAAGCAGATGCCAGACTGAGATTCATTGGAAGAATCCTAAGGAAATGCAATCCGAAAACAAAGGAAGTAGGTTACAGTACGCTTGTTTGCCCACTGCTTGAATACTGCCCAGCAGCGTGGGATCCGTACCAGATAGGGTTGATAGAAGAGATAGAGAAGATCCAACGGAGAACAGCGCCCTTCGTTACAGGATCATTTAGTAATAGCGAAAGCGTTACGGAGATGATAGATAAAGTCCAGAGGAAGACTCTGCAGGAGAGACGCTCAGTAGCTCGGTACGGGCTTTTGTTGAAGTTTCGAGAACATACCTTCACCGAAGAGTCAAGCAGTATATTGCTCTCTCCTACGTATATCTCGCGAAGAGACCATGAGGATAAAATCAGATAGATTAGAGCCCACACAGAAGCATACCAACAATCCTTCTTTCCACAAACAATACGAGACTGGAATAGAAGGGAGAACCGATAGAGGTACTCAAGGTACCCTCCGCCACCCACAGTCAGGTGGCTTGCGGAGTATGGATGTAGATGTAGATGTAGATCGTGTGCTCAGCCGCCACTTTCGTCATGCTTGGCCTCCCAGGACCCCAGACCTCAGTCCGTGCTGCGAGGGAGTAGCCGAGCGGTCAGGGGCGCTGCAGTCATGGACTGTGCGGCTGGTCCCGGCGGAGGTTCGAGTCCTCCCTCGGGCACGGGTGTGTGTGTTCGTCCTTAGGATAATTTAGGTTAAGTAGTGTGTAAGCTTAGAGACTGACGACCTTAGCAGTTAAGTCCCTTAAGATTTCACACACATTTGAACATTTTTTAACCTCAGTCCGTGCGATTATTGGCTTTGGGGTTACCTGAAGTCGCAAGTGCATCGTGATCGACCGACATCTCTAGGAATCCTGAAAGACAACATCCTACGCTAATGCCTCACCATAACTCCGGACATGCTTTACAGAGTTGTTCACAACATTGTTCCTCGACTGCAGCTATTGTTGAGGAATGATGGTGGGCATATTGAGCATTTACTGTAAAGAACATCATCTTTGCTTTGCCTTACTTTGTTATGCTAATTATTGCTATTCTGATCTGATGAAGCGCCATCTGTCGGACATTTTTTGAACGTTTATATATTTTTGGTTCTAATAAACCCCATGTCATTCCAAGCATGTGTGTCAATTTGTACCTATGTATCTACATAATTCCGTGATTTATTCAGTTTTTAAATTTATACTGACTTTTTGATCACCTGGTATATGCAAGATTTATGTAAAAATGAAAGTATCCAATATGATTGTTAGAAATGATACATGGACAAATAAAGAATAAACGTCTCCTACTTTTTATAGCGATTGTAAATTACTCTTTAATACCAATGTTTATTATTGTAAATCGAATATCGCTGTGTATGTTTTACTTGTGCACCACCTCAAACAAATATACGCTATGGTTGTATGTTAAAAACAGAACAGATATTTCAGTAAATAATTAAGACAGTGTAGGTCACATGAGAGAAAAGTGTGTCTCAGTTCTTCAGTGATAATGCAGGTACCGTATATCTTTATTACGAGTGCATGTCCAAGTAAAGGTTTAGCCCTGAAATTAGTTGTACTCTTGTCTGTGTCAGAGCATAAACAGTTGTTCATGTTCCTTTTGCATTTGATTATAAAGGCGAAATCATTTCAGAAACGCGTTAGTTTCATTTTACTGTAACGACATAATTATGACAGGAACACATTAGATTCAGTCTGCAGTGTATTAATTCAGCTGGAATTCTTTGTGTTTGAAGAAGTTTTTTTGATTAGTGGAACCTGAACATAGAAGCCTGGCACAAGCAGTATGGTCACAAATCGCTCCTTCCTCCGCGTCCTTCACCAACATAAATTATCCAGAAATGGCGTAGATAACCTATTTGTGTCTTCCTAGAGGTTGACGGCATTTCATCTCAAGGAAACTGGGTCTTCCAAGGTACGAGATTCAAAAGACACACTACCAAAGCAGGAAATCATAAACGTTCATCTGCTCGCATAATCGAGGAGGCAGTGAAACGATAATTATCGGAGCCCGCTTCCTGGTACAGCTACGAAGTGTAAATACATACAGAATACAAAGAAAAGAATGACGAAGGGGAAACAAATAGTGTCGGTGTTAAAGAAGATGGAACATGGGACATAAATTTGCACATTTCTGACATTATAAACCGACAGTGTTGTCTGGCAAAATACGGTCCCACGAACTGCAGCCACATGCACTACATCATTACTTGCAATGTTTGCAGCAACACATTTCCGGGCTGCAGTTGGTATTGCCACTTGAGTGGAAGTAGGGTCATATGGATATTTCCGTTCTGTGCGCCCTCAGCCACGGAGGCGAGTTCATTGTCTTCAGCAATTTAGAGAGAATCATGGAGGAATTTAACTGTTTTGCGTGTCCACAAACACACGGTTTTACATAGGCTGTAAGTTATGTGATTCTAAGAACTTTAAAAAAAAATAATTATAAAATTATGAAAATGTGAAGATTTATTTTATTTGTCTCAGTCAGTTTTAACTGAAAACCTATGAAGGACAACGACGCGAATTTAGTGACTTTCGCCGACGTCTAACGTTCAAAACTAGGATGGCGGGGCATTTAAAAAATTATAGGCTACAGATTGTTTCCTTAGACTGTACTGATCATGAATTTATTGACTTCACGTCCGCTGCCTGCTGACACTGACATGAGGCAAGAAATTTTCTGTTACTGCAAGATTCTAGTGATAATCGATGGAAGACTTCTCGCGTCGTTCTTTACGAGTGATAAGCATAAGGCAAATAATATACAGAAATTAGACGCACTGTAGTCACAGAACTAGAGCAGAATGTGGATCAGGCACTGCTCAGGCAAGAATGTATGTATACTGCCATCTTGCATCATAAAAACAGAAGACATAGGCTGAGCATATGATCACTAGCATAATCTGTGGACTATAGAAAGTCCCTCAGCCCTTAAAAAAAATACGAAACTGATATGAAGAGACAGAAGTAAAAGCCGTTCGACCAAAATTCTTGGGCTCCGTGATTTCAAAAGTATTGTTATATGATAACCCCTCGTACACCTGCGAGCGTGTGTGATCATGCGCACATATCGTAGAATCAGTGCCTTACAGGAGACTATCAACAAATAATACGGTGAAAAAAAATTGTAAAAATAAGCCCAGTACCACTAAAAGGAAGTTATTCAGTGAATCTTTGTCGGAAAATTTCATCGGACACGCCTGTCAAACTACTCTCGTCTCTTCGAACTCCAGTAACGGCAATCGTTCCGGCGATAGCTAGTGTGGTTTATATTTCGTTGGAGCTTTGTCCACGATCTTCAAACCTGCCTCTTCCATCTAATAATACACTTGTTCATGTCATCTGATACGATTTTGTTGTATTTATTCTAAAGCCAAAGTTAAACTACATTCACTGTTGAGTATTATGTTGAGATTACAGTTACGATGAGCAAAACATATGTACGACTGTGTACAATACATTAAGGGTAGTATTAAGTTCTTGTACGCCCACAGAGGCGTTAGGACAATCGGTTATTGTCAGAGATCGAAACTGAAGGTGTTTGTATCACACTTGTGAACAGGAGCCCATTCTTTGGTTATTCTATTAGTCGACCACAATATTATTGCATCTGGGAGTGATGGCGTTTCAGTCGGCTCTTCGTAACTATACTCGACAGCACGCCCTCAAGTGGCCTGAAAGTGTTGACAGTGCGATGCGATTTGCTTATTCACCACTGTACTTTTACTGTAACGACGCAATGTGTTTCCGATAACAGCCATGGAAGGTCATGTAGAACAATTCCAAGAGTGGGTAGTACTGTCGTACGCCAGATGCCTCATTGTGGAAGGAAACAGCCTGGCTAGGTCACTTGTGTGTAAAGAGTGCAAGAATTACTAACATCGAAACTGAGCTTGAAGGGTGTTTATTCTTCTTGATGTCAGAGTTTGTCTGTAACTCTCACTCATACGTTCAGACTGTAGTCAGTAATGCCAGTGTACAGTGGTTTATGTTATCATTCTGTCAACGGTTCTGTTTTACTTTTAGATTCTCTTACAAGTACCAGTATGGCGACAAACTATGGTCATCTGCATAGGGTGAAACCGAACACCATCGAAAAACATTCGGGTGGCCAGGAATATGAATGTTTCGCTGTAAGCGACGTGTGGTTTCCTGAGCCACGTTACAGAGTTGGTATAATAATATAATTAACGACTCATTCGAATTGTCAGCCCTAGTACTTCTACATTTACATACATATTCCGCAAGCACGCTACGGTGAGTGACGGAGAGCACCTTGTACCACTACTAACGATTTCCTTTCCTGTTCCACTCGCAAACAGACGAGGTAAAAACGACTACCTATATGCCTCCGTACGACCACTAATTTTCGTGTCTTCATGGTCCTTACCCGAAAAATACGTCGGCGGCAGTGACTCGTTCTGCAGTCAGCTCCAAATACCGGTTCTCTATATACCAGCTTGTTGTTCGAACTTACAGGTAACAAATCTAGGAGACCGCCCCTGAATTGCTTCGATGTCTTCAGTTAATCCGACCTGGTGCGAATCTCAAACACTCGAGGAGTGCTTAAGGATGGGTCGCTCTTGTGTCCTATATGATGAACCAAAAAATCCTGAAATTCTCCCAATAAACTGAAGTCAAACACTCCCTACTACAATCCTTACATGTTCGCTCCATTCATGTCGCTTTGCAACGTCAGGTCTGAATACGCAGTTGGTTCTGTGAAATTACCTTCACAACTGTGAAAAAGATTGCAATATTAAATCGTCGGAACGTATAACAGGAAACACAAAGTAATGCAACAGTCCCGGACGCCTGTGTGTCGAACAGCGCGTGGGAAAAACAAACACTTGAATCTTTCGGTTCCAGCTCCGATTTCCCTTATTTTATTATAATGATAATTTTTAGCTACACAGGCGCCAACAAAATATTTTCACACTCTGAGGACAAAGTTGTTGGCTGAAGTTTCATGAGAAAATCCTGCCTCAACGAGAAACGCCTTTTTTTACGATTGCCTCCTCAGTTCGCTTATCATATCCGTGGCACCCTCTCCCCCATTTTACAAAAATACAAAACTGTGTGCTCTTCTTAGAACATTTTCGATGACCTTCGTCAATCCTATCTGATGGGTATACCACACCTCACATCCAGAGGAGGGCGTACAAGTTTAGTGCAAGCAGTCTCTATAAGTCTGCTGCATTTTCTGTTCTCCCAGTAAATCACAGTGGTTGGTTTGCTTTCCCCATAGCATTATCAATGTGATCGTTACAAGTTAAATTATTCGAAACTGTAATTCTTAATTACTGTATTTAGTTGAATTAACAGCCTTTAGAGTACTGTGATTTATCGTGTCACCGAAATTTGGCGAGTTCCTTGTGGATGTCTTCACACTTTTCATTTTTTTAAAAATCAATTGCCACTTTTTGCACCTTACATACATATGTCTAAATCATTTTGCAAAAGGTTTTGATGATTTGATGACTGTATAAGAGTGTAAACGACAGGATCATCTGCAAATAGTCTAAGAGGGCTGCTCGGATTGTCTCCCAAATCGTTTACGTAGGTCAGGATCAACAGAGAGCCTATAACACTTCCTTGTGGAACACCAGATACTACTTCTGGTTTCCTCAATTCAGTTACTACGAACTGTGACCTTTCTGACAGGAAATCACAAATCCAGTGACACAAATGAGACTATACACCACAGGCACGCACTAAAATCAAAAGTCGCCTGTGAGGGTCAGTGTCAAAAACCTTCTGGAAATCTAAAAATATGGAATCAATTTGACGTCCCCTGTCGAAAGCATTCATTTGCGAGAATGCATTTCACGAGAACGAATTTTCTGAATCCGTTTTGGCTATTTGTCAATAAATCGTTTTCTTTGGGATGATTGATAATGTTTGAGCACAGTGTATGTTGCAAAATTCTACTGCAAATCAACGTTAGTGATATGGGCAACCTCTCAGCCTCTGGGTGTGGTTCTTCCCCTGAAATTGAAGTTTAATTACCATGACTGGATAATATCTGGTTACTTGAATGGAAAATTTTGGGCGAGAGAGGTCGCTTCCCCAATATTTTTACACAGTTATCTCCCACACTAAATTAAATATTAGTTGAATCCTCACATGTATAAAACAAAATGATTAGTTTACAATCTTACTCTGTCTGACGCTTGCTGTCGAAGTTAGTACCTGGAATAAAATCTCTGAGGCTTTGCAGAATTCTGGCGAACGTCAACTCTGAAAATTCTTAAAATGATCAGAGGCACAATCGTACGCCGTGGAGAAGCCTTGTGTGCTATGACGTACTCACTATGGAGCATGGGGATCAGTGTCCAAGCTGTTTATCAATTTTGATAGAGCCAAGAATTAAATCTCTTAAAATAGAGCGTAGATGACCATGATGCAGGCTCTACCCACGATACAAAGTTCCCTACGAGTTACGACACACCAAATAATGTTCCAAACCATAAACAAGTGAGAAGTTAAAATAACCAAACAACTGAACGTACCTTTTCCATTCATGAATATACAATTCTCTATAGATGATTTTCCTGGTTACATTCCAGTATATATCATCCTCTTGTAAGAGATGAAAGGTTATCACAATTTAGCAAATTTCATTCCGTATTCAATATGGCAGCTTACAACAATGCCGCTAATTACATTTCCACTGCGATCCTGCTCCCCGCAGTTCTCAATCAGAAGTAGTCCGTCCATTGTACACGTAATGATCCACATTGAATCCACAGAGACTTTATATCATGAGACAGAGATAATCTATCTATCGCAGTCATAAGGAATCTTTAAGCTGTAGAAATCACTTGTTCGATCATGCATAAACATTTATTTTACAGACAAAGTGGAATACTGCGCTAGCTGCGTTTCACAAAAACGGTATTTTCTGAATCCACGCACGCTAATTGTCAATAAATCGCTTTCTTCGAGATCATCGATAGTGTTTCAAAATTCCACTGCAGCTCGACGTTAGTGATATGGGTCTGCATCTCAGGGAATTTCTCCTCTTTCCTTTCATGGGTGTCGGAGTGACTCGAGCAACTTTCCTGTCTCTCGACACGGTTCTTTCGACGAGCGAGCGATAATGTATGTTTGCTAAGTACAGAGCTATCATATCAGCATAATCTGAAAGGAACATGAGTGGTATACTTTCCGTACTGGAATACTTGCCTTTCTTGAGCGTTTTCACACATTGAACACCATGATGAAATTTGGACTATGTGTTGCTATGCCACATTGAAATCACGAATATTACTTCTGAGGCCAAATTGATTTTTTGAATTAGATGCCGTCTTTTGAACATGTAGAATTAATTTACTTGATAACATGTCAATTTATGACTGATCTGGACTGATAACAGGCGTGAGCCATATATGGCTCACGTGGCCCAAGAACATCATTGTAACACAATTATAATCTGAGGCCAAATGTGGCTCACGTGATTTAAAACACGTATACAAGGTTGTTTCCCAACAAATGATTCAAACAATTAGTTTATTTGATTATATTAGATACGTATAATATTATTTATAATTTTTTTTTGGTCTGGCAACAATGTTCATGAATAAAGATCTTAGAACATTTTACTTCTTCAACACAGCATGGTGAATGTCTCTAAAATACTCGTTGCACATGAGACTGTCACATTTATTGCTTTTAGTGCACACCCTCTTCATTTTCTTAGCAGCATCCTTTCTTTCTTCTGTCCTACGCAGGCACTTATAACAGCCCAAAAATCGTCTTCGACTGCTGTGCCTTGGAACCTCTACTGTCACAAGGCAATAGCTGTTATCTTTGTGGAGCAGTTGTAGTGTTGCTCGTGGTTGTGGATCTTTGGCATTCAGTAGCAGTAGAGTCAAGCGCTCACTGAAAGGACTTGGATCCTTCGTTTGCTACGTTGTGCAGCACTTGAGCATTTATAACAGACGTTGCAAAAAAAGATTTCAAAAATGATCTTCCTGTACCATTTAACCATACACTGAAGTTTCACTGAGAATGATCTCATCTGATCACATACATCAATAAATGACTTGACAGCATTGTAGACCACGGATGCTTTGGGTTTCAAAACTTCCACGCTGTTTTTACGTTTTACATCGTTATGTTTGGTAGAGATCACCAAAACATCCTATTTATGTTTTCATTTGATGAAAGAGATTTTTGTGTTGCTCCGTGAACATACTATTTGCCTTTTTTCCAGTTTTGCACACATTACAGTTTGTGGCTTACTTTTTCTGCTACTTCTGAGAGTGCCAACAAGGTGAGTAAAGGTATTCATTACTTCTGTAGTAAGTGTTACACTACTGTACCTATTGTCACAATAAAGTGTCCTCCCATTGTGCAACAAAAGGTCAAGTAACTCCATAACTACTTTTTGTGGAACACAAACACCTGTAGTTTCTTCCTTGCCAGCGTAGATTTTGAGGTTCCATGTATAGCGAGATGGAAGGCAGAGTTCGAAGACTTTTACCCCATACCTATTCCTTTTTTTGCGTACGTGTTGCGGAAATGACAGACGGCCTCTAAATGGGATAATACACTCCTGGAAATTGAAATAAGAACACCGTGAATTCATTGTCCCAGGAAGGGGAAACTTTATTGACACATTCCTGGGGTCAGATACATCACATGATCACACTGACAGAACCACAGGCACATAGACACAGGCAACAGAGCATGCACAATGTCGGCACTAGTACAGTGTATATCCACATTTCGCAGCAATGCAGGCTACTATTCTCCCATGGAGACGATCGTAGAGATGCTGGATGTAGTCCTGTGGAACGGCTTGCCATGCCATTTCCACCTGGCGCCTCAGTTGGACCAGCGTTCGTGCTGGATATGCAGACCGCGTGAGACGACGCTTCATCCAGTCCAAAACATGCTCAATGGGGGACAGATCCGGAGATCTTGCTGGCCAGGGTAGTTGACTTACACCTTGTAGAGCACGTTGGGTGGCACGGGATACATGCGGACGTGCATTGTCCTGTTGGAACAGCAAGTTCCCTTGCCGGTCTAGGAATGGTAGAACGATGAGTTCGATGACGGTTTGGATGTACCGTGCACTATTCAGTGTCCCCTCGACGATCACCAGAGGTGTACGGCCAGTGTAGGAGATCGCTCCCCACACCATGATGCCGGGTGTTGGCCCTGTGTGCCTCGGTCGTATGCAGTCCTGATTGTGGCGCTCACCTGCACGGCGCCAAACACGCATACGACCATCATTGGCACCAAGGCAGAAGCGACTCTCATCGCTGAAGACGACACGTCTCCATTCGTCCCTCCATTCACGCCTGTCGCGACACCACTGGAGGCAGGCTGCACGATGTTGGGGCGTGAGCGGAAGACGGCCTAACGGTGTGCCGGACCGTAGCCCAGCTTCATGGAAACGGTTGCGAATGGTCCTCGCCGATACCCCAGGAGCAACAGTGTCCCTAATTTGCTGGGAAGTGGCGGTGCGGTCCCCTACGGCACTGCGTAGGATCCTACGGTCTTGGCGTGCATCCGTGCGTCGCTGCGGTCCGGTCCCAGGTCGACGGGCACGTGCACCTTCCGCCGACCACTGGCGACAACATCGATGTACTGTGGAGACCTCACGCCCCACGTGTTGAGCAATTCGGCGGTACGTCCACCCGGCCTCCCGCATGCCCACTATACTCCCTCGCTCAAAGTCCGTCAACTGCACATATGGTTCACGTCCACGCTGTCGCGGCATGCTACCAGTGTTAAAGACTGGGATGGAGCTCCGTATGCCACGGCAAACTGGCTGACACTGACGGCGGCGGTGCACAAATGCTGCGCAGCTAGCGCCATTCGACGGCCAACACTGCGGTTCCTGGTGTGTCCGCTGTGCCGTGCGTGTGATCATTGCTTGTACAGCCCTCTCGCAGTGTCCGGAGCAAGTATGGTGGGTCTGACACACCGGTGTCAATGTGTTCTTTTTTCCATTTCCAGGAGTGTAGTCTCGATAATACAAATTTCCTCTTGAGGACAAAATGTGTCCTTGAATTTTGGTGCTAAGAGAGGTTGGGCTTTGTGGAGTCAATCCCCTTCAAGTCTAGTTTCATTATGAAAACCATGAAATAATTTGAAGAGTATTTCAAACTGATCACGTGACATACTGGGGCTACCTTTCTAGAGTAAAGCGTCGACTTGCTCCAATAGCAAGCTAAATTTGGCATTTTTACAAAGCCCATCCACATTATAATCCCACCGAAACGTTTCATCTCTGCTACATTCATTTCTTTCCATTTCAGTAGCCTGGAATTGCGACTGAGTTGTTGAGAATCAATTTTTTGTTTTGCTTATCGTTTTGTTTCAGCCACAAGAAAATACGCTTCCTCGGGTGAACAATTGCTCAACATATCCAAAACATCATTTGATAAAGCAGGGGGAAAGCGCGTAGGAAATATCTTTGGCTCCTCAGTAGCACCTGCCCATATTAGATTGTGACATTGGTAATATTCCCATCTGGTGTTTCATTGGCGTCAGTTTCGGAATTATAGCTATCACGTATAACACTCACAACTACATCATGTTGCAGCAGTGGGTGTTTTAAATAATTATGGTCTGTAGAGCGTGAAGGGTCTTGTGAGCCTAATGTATCTTGTGAAGAGCTAGACCTGATAAGAAAAGTATTATTTGTATAAGGCGTATCACAGATATTAAATTCCTCAAAGTCACTGTTTTCGTCATCACTTTCAATAAACTTCTATTATTTTTAACGGTCTCTAACACAACATACATTATCAGGCTCGTAATCAGGGTTGCTGTCTGTGTTATGTCACTTTCACAACTTGATAAGCTATCTTGAGTAGCCTCATTCACTAGCTATTCAAGTTCATCAAAAGTTTGTCTTCTTTTGGCCATAATAATAAACTAGGAAACTAACCAAATATACGAACGTATCTTTATTTAGCATATACGACCAATCTGCAAAACTAACAAAATTCTACTACAGCTGGGTTGTCGTTAAGTATATCTCTGACGGTTGCAATTAGGAATTACCGTGGCTACCAACTGCAAAAATGACATGATAGTCTTCAATGGAGCCACCGCTTTCAAACCCATAGCTGAAACGCATAATCTGTGAGCTGTATGAGGCTCACGAGGCCTCTAAACACAACTCTGCATGTGCGTCAGTTATGGCTCACGCGGCCTACAGTACAATGTCCACGTGAACCAAATATGGCTCACGTGGCGTCACAAACCGTGTAACTTTGAGCCAACATTGGCTGACGTGGCAGTCAATGTGTTAAGATGCTTCGTTACAACGAAGATATCTACTTCTAAGATACTCATATTGACAGTTGTTCTTCTCTCGGATTCCGGAAAATTCCCTTCGTCTTCTTTTGTGAAGGAATTTTGGAAAACCGTGTTTAATCTGAAAATTTAAATCCTCTTCTTTTTCGAAGGAATTTTGGAAAACCGTGTTTAATAACTCTGCTTTAGTGGCACTGTCATATATAAAATCACCATTGTTATCGTGCAGTGGAGGTATTGATTGCGTCTGCTGCTGGTGTACTTTAAATACGACTAGAATGTCTCTGGTGTTTCTGCCATGTTCTGAGGCAATTGCCGGCCGGAGTGGCCGTGCGGTTCTAGGCGCTACAGTCTGGAGCCGGGCGACCGCTACGGTCGCAGGTTCGAATCCTGCCTCGGGCATGGATGTGTGTGATGTTCTTAGGTTAGTTAGGTTTAATTAGTTCTAAGTTCTAGGCGAATGATGACCTCAGAAGTTAAGTCGCATAGTGCTCACAGCCATTTAAACCATTTTTTGAGACAGAATTTCGTTTGGGAAACTATTGACAGCACCTCGCGTTGAGGTTGTAGCTAAATTTCGAACTTCTGTAAAACCTCACCAATCTTGGGGATTTTGCTTCGTTTTAATTTTGGCAGGCTTTTCTCGGTTCTTCTGCAATAGTATTTTGACTTGTTTTGTTTTTCATGGGGGATCATACCACCACTTATTCATTTATTTCGTATATATCTCTCTAATGGCGTCGATACTATTTCTTTGAATTTGAACCACATCTGGTGTACGTTTACAAAGTCAGATTGGTAGGATAAGAAACTGTCACTTAGAAAGCAGTCGAACGAATTTTTGTCTGCTTTTTGAAATAGATGTCTTTCGTGACATTGCTTTATGTGGGTTCATAAAACAGAAGTTGCTGCCCAAAGCTATGCGACAGTTGGGGAACTTAGGGCTGCTGTTTGGCGTGCATTTATTGTCATCATAGCAGCAAAAAAGGTTCAAATGTGTGTGAAATCTTATGGGACTTAACTGCTAAGGTCATCAGTCCCTAAACTTACACACTACTTAACCTAAATTATCCCAAGGACAAACACAACACCCATGCCCGAGGGAGGACTCGAACCTCCACCGGGACCAGCCGCACAGTCCATGACTGCAGCCCCTCAGACCGCTCGGCTGATTCCGCGTGGCATAGTAACAATGTTGAGGATAGTTTCAAGTCGAACGTGGAGGAAAATCATGCTCTCTTATAAAAACGTTGGTGTACACACAGATACTCTGGAATAAATAATAAAGAATAGTTACCATACCTCAAAGTTGTCCTCTGCCACAGTCCCACATTAATACAGTGCGACCATCTATGAATATCTGGACATGCGATAAGGGTTAATGGGACTTCGTGATTACCCTGTATTTACTTTTCCTTATACTCTGTTGTCGTTCGCGATGGGCGATCCTACCTTGTACAGAACTGACGGAAATAAGCTTCTTCAAAGTTAAATGCCACACCACGTACTGAGAGCGAATCAATTATTTATCTGGTTTTTCCATTTATTCGCAAAAAATTGCGTAATGTCTGTGGAGGACATTAAGTGATTGATTGATTATGACCTTTTTACATTTCTCATGATACAAGCACATGGGCATTTCGCAGTGAAGTAACTGGTTTCGACAAGCCAGACTTCAGACTCGAGACACATGCTACAAGCGCCTCTGTTGCGTTGTCAGCAATTTATGATGGATGGTTTCTCATATGTAGCAGGAACTGGAGCAGTGCCAGTAGTAAATCCTGCAGAGAAATGCTTTTGAGTCCTTCAAGACACGACACAGCTCTGTCTTCCGCGCCCCACGATGTAACTTAACCGTCTATAAGGGACAATCAAACGAAAATAAGACAGATGGAAAAAAGTAACTAAACTGTATATTATTTCAAAAACAATCGCCATAACTGTTAATAAATTTATCCCACTTTGAGACAAGATGTTCAATGTCGTCATGAACAAACGTTTGCGACTGCCTACGAAACCATTCTTGTACACAGTCTTGAATCTCTTCGTTCGAAGAAAATTGATGGCCACATAAGTCTTTTTCTTCGCTCAAAAAATACGGAAAGGAATTGCGACTGTTCGGAGGATGTGTAAAGGCTTCCTAGCGAAACTTTTGCAGCGTAGTCGACACAATAAATGTCCGCTCCAGGACAGTTATGGTGACGTGTTTCTTTGATGTCAAGGACCCGATGCTGATTGTGGAACACGGCGCCACAATTAACGCACAGCGGTACGTGGGCACTCTGCAAAAATTGAAGCTCGCCATGAAGTTCAAACGTGTAGGAATGTTGACGAACGTCTTCACTGTGTTGCAGGATAATGCCCACAATCAGTTCTGTAGGTAGCCACAAACATTTTTCAATGCAGGCACTAAGCAGGCTGCCTCCAGTAAGGTAAATGTATTAACAGTTATGGCGCTTACTTTAGAAATTATAGCCAGTTTACTTACTATCT
This sequence comes from Schistocerca gregaria, assembly GCF_023897955.1. Lineage (NCBI taxonomy): Eukaryota > Metazoa > Arthropoda > Insecta > Orthoptera > Acrididae > Schistocerca > Schistocerca gregaria. The sequence goes on along the minus strand of NC_064921.1, from coordinate 511,130,628 downwards.
TTCCATCTGTCTCGTTTTAATTGGGCTGCCCCGTATACTTACAGGAGGACCTACAGTTTAACGAGAAACCTGAAGGTCTAAATCTACGTAAACCGTGCGTCCACTTATGACCAGTTGTGTAAGTTAATTCAGATACTGAGGAAAGGCAAAAGCATAGACGCAGGATTCACCAAAGCAAGTAAAACATGCAAATTCGATCAGATTAGCTAAGATTCTCGGTTCGTTCCGTATACGTATAGCAAGGAAAAACGATGCTGTTGAACGTGTCAGAAAAACCCTGAAAACTTCAGTGGGCTTAGTGAGTTACCTGTGGTATTAGATGGTAATAGTCTCACAGAAAGTGTAAACTCAAACAGAGAGGCCTAAAGTTGGAAAGACTACCTTCGCCATTATCGTCACTCAGCACCTCTCTCCTTGACCGTCGGTTTTCAAGCAATCGCCGTGGAAGTCTATGAACTCTTTTTACCTACCTCTCGAAAAGCCTTGGACAGAGATGGTCTCATTAATCCTTGAAAAGCTTCTTTATCTATTTCTCCTCGTAGAAGACTTTTCTGTACACAATGTGGAGAAACTGACTACGCTCATCACACCAGGGATAGAGTTCTTGAGATCTTCATAGTGTCTGTGGATACTTGGACCCCGAAATCCGTCGCTGTTTAGAGACGTTCTCTGGCACTTAAAATATTTTGTAATCGTATACTCCTCTCTACGGGAAGTGGGCAATGACCTGCATTCCAGTGATCTCACACCTTTCTGAATGTACCTTGCAGACAGCCTTCCCCAAAAAAACAACGTCAAAGAAGGTAGTCAACGAGGTGTACAGCCAAATGATCGTTTCTGATCGTCCCCGAGTGGCTGGATAAAGCCAAAGGAACGATCCACAGGGTTGCTAATGAGCCCAAACGCAAGTCTTTTGGCTAATTTAGAAGAGAGCAGTTTCCTGGAGTAGTGAAGAACGTAGGTCTGCAATCAGTGACATGCGCGCGTTAGTGCTGAAGTTCAGATGCATGTAGACTGATTGCTTGTAATCTTCCGATTAGCTAAGGCGATATATGGAGATGTTACTGAAGAGAGTAACGTGCGGTCGTGAGAGGAACTTCAGAACTCACTACATCATTCTCAAAACAGTCTGATCAAGAAGCCGACGAGAAAGTTCAGACAATGACAAAAGAGTATGTCAAACCAAGGCATTGTTTAGAATGCCGAGGCAATATATAGAATGCCTGGAACTTAATGGCAAGATGTTAAACTTAATTTTAATTTAATACTTTTCCTAGGAAATGTGTAGAAAGCCTAGGCACTTTTTAAAAGTGATGCACATCGGCTAAGTATAAAAGTACAATGAAATAACATATTCAAGCCGGAAATTTATATATTGAATGAAATTTAAGTTGATAGCTCACCAGGTGGTACATAAAAATTCACTACATACTTCATTCAGCGGTTGTATAGCTCCCATGTTACCTCAAAGACCATTATAGTGTACTTCTGCTCTAACGAATAATGGCAATGTTGCTTTCTTTCCACAGTCTTAGCTGCATCTATATCCCTTATTATTTCCTTAAAAGAAAAACGCAGTTTCTTTGAAGAATTACCCCTCATTAACTCTCTGTAACACCCTGGTTTTATTGCATTTGCACGATCATTAACCACAACATTTTCATGGTTGTAGTGTGCAACCTCCATCTTATTGAAACTTACACTCTACCAAACTGAACTTCAACCAAACTGGACTGAAACTGTTACAACGAAGATGTCTGTAGATCTTGCAATTGGCAAAATACTTAAATTGACTTTTTTTCGTGTGTTGCCTTAAATGTAACCGGATTTCCGTTAAATGTCCATGAAAAGTATTAAATAAGAGACATTTCATACTCTTCCTAACGATTTTTTGGTATTCTACATATTGCCTAAGTGTTTCATGAAATGCCGGATTCCATGGTTTGCTGATAACAAGTGCCAAATAACAGTGACATGAGCTTTTCAGTATCTTGCATCTGGACAATAGTAGTATCGCAGAGTGCATTCTAGAACAAACGATGACGCCACCTCCCCTCCCATCATGGTGTCATTAGTGACAACATCAGATTTCCCCATCCTCTCCCCTTCCCAATGTCGTCATGTACTGTTGTCAGATTTTTCCTAATAGGCCTATTGTCCTATATATAAAATGGTGAGAAATTCAAATTTTGACAGGAAATTCAAAAACAGCACAAGTGTGCTAGTGAGTTTTCCCACACTCTTACGATGGCACTACAGAAGTAGGGTTGTTCTCCTAAGTATAGATCGACTGAAAGTTCAAGATGGAGAATTAGCAGCAAATTCAAGATGGTAAATTATCACTATGGTAGAAACAGGTCACTTGTGTTCAAATGGCTCTGAGCACTATGGGACTTAACATCTATGGTCATCAGTCCCCTAGAACTTAGAACTGCTGAAACCTAACTAACCTAAGGACATCACACAACACCCAGCCATCACGAGGCAGAGAAAATCCCTGACCCCGCCGGGAATCGAACCCGGGAACCCGGGCGTGGGAAGCGAGAACGCTACCGCACGACCACGAGATGCGGGCTCACTTGTGTTGACATAACGTTAGCAACAGCCCCAGACACAGAACAAGTCCCACCCATTCACTCCCCTCCACACCTATCCATATGCTAAGCCCCACCAATAGTTCATCACAAGTTCTGACATCAAAGTTCTCAATATCACAGATATACAAGCCAGAAAAATTAGGGAGGAAAATCAGTAATTAGTACGAATTTCAGTTTCAATAAAAAAAAAACAGTAACAAAATTGTGATCCATACTGTCTTTTTTGTTTCATGAGCTTTCTTCTGCAGTATGTTACAGATCTGATTATTGTTAGTTGCTGTGAGCACCTGTTTCCATCAACTCACTTATTATAAGGAATTATGTTGGGAAATACCTATTGGTGGTATCGCCAAGGATACGGCATATTATCTCGATTGCCTAAAGTCAATGTTGTGCATAAAGAGGCCAAAATCATTTTCTCGATTTGTTTCTGGTTATCTCATCAAAATTAAACGATATAAGTGTGAGATAATGAAGAAATGCTCAATAAAAGCAGTGAGGCATTTCTGTATATAACATACTTCATAAGTATTTCCATCTGTAATGGGCGAAGTTTTAGTTGTGAAGTCTTGGGTTGATTGCAGGTTGGAGACATGAGATTATTTTACTTTGAGTTTGTCTTTAGTGATTGAAAGATTTGTACCCTCTGCTGTATGCTAAACTGGTATCATAGATGCTGTTGTAAGGTCGTTTGCAAATACTTTGGTAAATTGACCTGTTTATTTTACTAGTCTTTTGTTAAACACTTGTATATCATTTTATTAGTGTCATTCCAACCCATCTTATCATACTTTAATGTCTGTTAGATTTCAGTTTTGTCAGCTTTTGGTCCCAACAGTCAAGATTAGGTATTTTGTGTATGATAAATTTATTAAAAGTAGACACCTATGCTTCATTTGGCAATGTATTAATTCTGTAAACGCTAGCCATTCCAGTTTACTGTAATAGATTCACATATTTGACACCATTCTGACATATGATCAAATGTTTTGTTTTATGTTATACCTTCTGATTTGTTCTACACCCATGAGAATCATCTCATTTTTGGGTCTATGGAACGAAAAGTGAGTCTAATCTAATCTCAATAATTGGAGACACACTAGCAGAGCAGGATGGCATGGAAGAAATGCATTCATCTTTGGACTCTAAGCATTATCTTTGGCTGTTCTGCCATGTTCAGTTCAGTTCTTTGTGATCCTTATATGTGTTAAGGTTGATAAAAGAATTATTGCTAAATGGGTGTGACTATTGGTGCAACCAACCCGGTAATCCTCCTCACTACATTATGGCCATAACCATTGTTCTTGATGCATTACTGCATTCTTTTTCCATCCTTAAAATTTGCAGGAAAACTTAAAATTGTGTGAATCACATACCCAGAAAGTTTGGGCTGCAATGACAACAATACAGTGATTTTGCCCCCTGCAGAACTACAGCCAAAATCTGTACTTTGGCTCATGTACTGTCTGAATTCTGAAACTTATCTCTCAGATAGTGTGCTGCTCCACTTTCTCTAAGTTCTTCCTATTTTCTTTTTCTGGTTGTGCTACATAAAGGTGTCCCAATATTGAGATTGCGATTTTCAACTTTTGCGTTTCCTCACACTGAAGTCTACTTCTTCCTAAGCTATTCACCTAAATATAGAGTACTTGCTGTCATCTTCACCTACATTTTGTGCAAAAGTGGATCTCACAGCTAAGGTCAGGACAGCAAGTGTTGGGCTTTGTAATATTTGTCTTCCAACTTTGTTGAAAAGCAAAGGAAACTTATTTAATGCTCACAACTGTAAATCCTTAAATTCTTCTGTACTCTTACATGACCTTTATATGTATTGCATCTACAATGCAAGCGTAAGTTTTCTTATCTACCCTCGTGTGATATATGCAGTATATTTGAGCTACTTAGGTTCATTGAATTACGACAAATCCCATGGAGAAATAAGCAAACATTGCAACCATATGGATGGTTTTCTACATTTAAAAATTATTTCATGTGGACATATGTATTGTGCAGCTGAACTGGAAGCAGCAGATATACATATTTTTATATCATTCTATGGGCGTCACCAGAGGCCAACACACTGATATTAACAAAGGTTTCACTGTACCCAAGGCCACTTTGCCTGCTGCCCGGCAACAGCCTGAAGTAGGGAGGGAAAGGGAGTAGCTGTAGGAAGTGAGGTGATATTACCTAATAATGTAAAGCTCTAGTAATTTATTCTCTAATGACGGAATTTATATTGCTGCACCTGAACTAGAACCACAATTTAGTACATTATCTTGAGAGATATGTTTAGATTTAATTGTTTATGAATTTGCAAAACCATAAATTTCCACTGAGTTGTCTTGTACCTCTACAAGTTTGTAGGTTTTTTCATCTCTTAAAAGGATTATTGAATGTAGCAAATCAGAGATATCTAAGTAGAAAATGTGTTCCATTTGTCTTGTTTACAAAACTAATCCATTAATGTGTCATTGTTCATTACATTCTCTCGGAATCAAACAAATAACCCCTACCCCTCCCTGCCGGCCTATTTTAGCTGACTAGCAACCTTTGCTTTCATAGAAGCTACCACCCACTTACCACTGATTAAAATAAAAATGTTTTCCACTCTTACAGCGTTTTATGGAGGACAAAATCAGAAAGCCATTACATTACCACCAGTAACCATTCGCATCCGTGAAGGCTCTTTAACACAAAAATGTACAAACACATCTCCACATTTGTGGTGATTGCACTGCTCTAAATAATCAGTTACTTGCATTGAACTCCCGCCCAGTTTTCAGTTTTGATCCTTGTTAGTGTTTCAAATAAAAATTTAAGAATGGAAAGTCAAGAATATCATGAAAAGTGTAGATTGCTACTCCCTGTAAAGATACACTGGATTGCAGGCATACTTGATGAAGACATTTCAGTAAATGCCCTTTCAGAAAAGCAAGACGCACGACTGCTACCTCCAGCCAGACTGCAACAGAAACATGCTGAACAGGAGCAACAATCCAGAGCAGAGTGGGGAAAGAGGAGGGACAGCGAGCTATGGGCGAGGGAACAGGAATTGGCCTTGCCTGATGGAGCACACTGTGACTAGCGGTGGCAGGATAGGATTGACAGATGCAGCACCAGGAGGCTGTGGGAGAGGGACAAGATAAGGAAAAATGGGGAGCAGAAAGGAGAGAAGCAGAGAAGAGAAAACAGACCAGTGGATGCAATGGCAGAGAACAGCACATAACGAAGGTGAGGGGAGGCGAATTGTGAGGTGTCACAACCGAAGGGGCTGGAAACAGTTGGATGGAGGATTTGGAGTCAATAAGTTAGCGTAGGTTAGAATGAGATGATTTTAAACCTGACAATATGTTGTAAGGAAATCTTCCATTTGTGCAGTTTAGAAAAGCTGGTTGTGAAGAGGATTACCCAGATGAGCCGGGTTGTGAATCAGCAATTGAAATCAAGTATTTTACATAAGCTGCATGTTGAGCCACAGGGTTGTCCACTTTGTTCTTGGCTACAGTTTGCTGGTGGCCATTTATCTTTGTGGACAGCTGGTTGGTAGTCATACCAATATAAAAAGCTGAACAATGACTGCAGCAGAGCTGTTATATATAACAGCTGCTTTCAAAGGAGACCTAGCCTATTTGATGGGGTAGGTCAAGCCTGTGACAGGACTGGAGTAGAAAGTGCTGAGTGAGTGGACTTGGCAGGTCATGCACATGGATCTTCCAAAAGGGTAGTGTCTGTCTGTGAAGGCCATTGTGAAACCTTTAGCATACTGGGCAAGGGAGCTACAATCACTGTAGATATGCTATCCCCAGATGGCCAATTTATACGGACAGTCTTTTCATCATGCCTGTCAGCATCTCAGCGTGTCTTGCAATCTATCCTTTTCACGAAATTGTCAGGTAAAACTCTTATGTACAGATTTTAGAATTCCCCATAAACTGAAGAAATGAGACAAAACAGAAGCTGCAGCACACAATTCCATGTCTTTGTCCTTTGTCAATAAAAGCTGGAATACATTTATCAGGCTACAGTAAAAGTAATATGTCTCCCAGAGAATATGTCTCAGTTACTTTACAAATGTGTGTGTGTGTGTGTGTGTGTGTGTGTGTGTGTGTGTGTGTGTGTGTGTGTATGTGTGAGTTTTACCTACCTCATTAATGCAAGGTCCCCCCGCCCCCCTCTCATGCAAAGAATCTTTTAGCTTTGTTTTCTGACAGTTTAATAATCATTGAAAATCAATTTCACTGTTATGGCTTATAGTTCCAAAGTCTCGTGTCAAAACACCAACTGATGACAAATGAAGATGGAAATTATTCTACGAGTTTTTACATATCTCCATGAGACTTTCAATTTTATCAATTGTTTGCTGTATAGGGTCTAGGGGTCTAATATTTAAGTTTTGAAAATGCTGGATTACAGCTCACCACATGAAGGAGATATTGAGTCACAGCATGCACAACAAAAACTGAAAAACTGCTACACATGCGTGTGAGCTTTTGCCCAAACAGCCTTGTTTGTGGCCAGACATAGTGCTCATTTACGAGAGAGTAGTTGTTGCATGAAAATGTGTGCGTATTTTCTACATTAGAAGAAGACATTTCGGCCGCAAGCTCACATATATAGCAGCATTTTTGTTGTACCTTTAAGCGACTCAACAGCTCATCTCTATATCAGTCTATCCTTTTTTAATATCATTGTTATTCCATCCTAGTTTTTCATTGTTTGATTTCAATTTTGAAAGTATTTTCACACTGCAGTGCATGTTTGACTAACCAGAAAGAATCCTTGTGATGAAATCGTCTGAGCTGTTCAATGTAGAACTACACATTAAGAACTATGTACAGTTGAGACATAATGAGATAGCACTGAAAGTTGTCAACACTAGTTCACAACTCAGGCAACCACAGGTACTGTAAAGGATATAGGGAACACATTATAAAACAGTCGGATTTTTGTGATGGGTGATAGCTGGGACGATACATTATATACCTTTACAGAGAAGCATTGCAGCTACATTTGTAAGGTGTACATGACTACAAAACATTGCTAGGATGACAGTTACATTAATAAATACTATCAACCTTCGTAACTGATGAGCTTTCAGTGGTACCACTTCATATTTACAATTGGTAATTATTTATTATGTAAAATGGACAAAGCGTCAACAAGATACAAATTCTGTAACAATATACCTCTATTGACTCAGTAATATCCTTATAACTACTGCAGGCACTTAAATAAAACAAATGCCCTAATAAGTTGTATGTGACCTAATATCAAATGTCTGTAGTTCAAAATAGTCAATCTACTGGTTTTGGTAGGCCATGATACTCAACAGTTTCTTAATGACAAAGTTTAATCGTTAGGAATGATTGCACTCTTGACTATCTTATAGGATTAAAAGTGTCACAAAAATGTGCCTACTAAAACGAAATATCAAACTTTCAACACTTCAAGAAAACAAAAACATTTTTCCCACTGCAACCAAAATTTAAATCTTTCTCGAAAGCTTTGAAACTAATAAGACAATTCAGTGTGATTATTCTTTAAGGGAGCTAAGTATTTTAATTGGTGAAACACAGATAACAATGTGGTAGAAACAAATTACAATACCCATGTCTACAATTATCTTGCTTAGTAAAGTTCGGACAAAACAACAAAGTATCAGTTAAACGCAAAAAATAAAAAAGAATATATTGTGTACATTAAATTACACTCTACATTAGGTGTCAAAATGTAATGAATTAGGATAGGGATATGACATTACATGGACCTTACATAAACCAAATCAAAAAACTGGGCACCAAAAATATACTAAATTGGGATTAGGATCTGCAAATACCATTGATAAAAAAATAAGAAATGCGTTATCAAATTAACATTCATTCAGTTACACTGAAACCACATAGGCTATAAGCTCTAAGCTCTCACAGGGATCGGTTAAATACATAATTTTAATTCCCTATATATACAAATACAGTGATGAGAGTATCATATATGTAAGTATTGGGGCAAAGCCTTTTACCCCACTTTTCATTGTTGCCAGATGTATCCAAGGAAGCGGCGATTACGTCATCCAAGATGGCGGCATGTAGACTTGGCAACAGTGCATGATGTCATCCAAGATGGTGCGATGACGTCATTCAATATGGCGGATTATGGCGGGAAGATAGGTAGGTACTTCCAGTAACCAAACCACCCTTCCCTTCCCTCCCCCAGAAAAATTCAAATTCCAACAGGATAATGCATCACACCACAGTTATCTCAACTAGCTAAGAAGATCGTGGGAAAATAGATCACTTGGGTTACCTCCACTAACCGAAGACACCTGACTGTCAGATCTTCCTAGGAACTGACGCCAAGTTTGAATTTTGGTGTTAAAACGAGGTCAATTGTACTATCTCTACTAACCTAAGAAAATGGCAGGTAAGAAAGGGCATTTGGACTAACCTAAGTCAGCCGACTGCCCCCTCTTGCTAGGGATTGGTGAGAAAAGGACTCAGTCTGCACTGGGCTGCTGGAGAGGAAGGAGTGTACTTTATTTATTTTGGAACAATTTATTTAGGGGTGGAGTATATTTGTCACAGTGATATAGATCACACGCTCTGACATGTCACACAGCATACAGATCTGAAAACTACTCCTAAATAACTCGTGTATAATGCTCTACACACGTGCCTGCCAATTGTGAACTATGAAAATAATGCATTGCACAGCCTACAGACATTCAAACCTCTCGTAAATAATGCAATACATTTACGTCCAGAGAGCCAAACAAATCATAAATTGTCAAAATAATAATCCATCTAAAAGACTCTGCAAACATGCTTGCTAATCGTCAACTGTCAAAATCATGCACCAGTCTTTATTTAAACAACTAAGGCAGCACCACTCTCCAGTGCGTTCTCCAAAAGGGCCACACTCCAACTGACCTAGTACATAGAACCACAACCAGAGGATGGTGTCGTCCGTTCCATGACATAATCCAAGATGGTAGCCATGACGTCAGCTGATGACTCAAATACCGTTATCCAAGATACGGCAGACAGTGTGTTCACCACGACCTGTGGACCTAGTACACAGTACCACCACCAGAGAGTGATGTCGTCCGTTTTGTAACGTAATGCAAGATGGTGGGGGGAAATGGCGAGAAGACGTCTCTACCTGTGCTGGGCATAAGTTTTATTTTGCATGCAGTGTCTCAATCACAAGATCTAGACTTCAATTGACCTAGTACACAATACTGCCACCAAAGGGTGTTGTAATCCCTCCCATGATATAAACCAAAATGATAGTATGGACGGGGGAAAATGGCGCGAAAATGACTCAGCCTGTGTTGGGCTGCTGGAGAGAGTAAGGAAGGAGCGTACGATATTTATTTTTGGACAATTTATTTAGGGATGGAGTATATTTATCTCACAGATACAAAACACATGCTTGGGGTCACGCCACACAGCCCACAGACCTGTAAGCTACTCCTAAATAATACTCTGCAGACACGCAAACAACTCCTAATTTACCCAAATAATTTCAGTACAGACTCCTCCTAAATAATGCAGTACACTGATGTGTAGACACACTCAGTACTTGTAAAAAGTCCAAATAACGCAAATGCATCTACATATTCAATCTTCTCATATTTCCATCAATCACGAAAGCTATCCAACACATACTAAGTATTAGTTCGCTATTCAGTCGTGTAGAGGACAACACGGTTAACTCATCTACATTCCTACACTCCAACAGTTATCTCCAGTCTGACAGCTCCTACCTTTAAAGGGAAAAGTGAATCACCGCCATACAGGTCACCGACGCCGCAGGCCGAGCATGCACAGGTAGAATGTTTATCCTAATAAATCGGTCACATATATATTTAACCCCTGTACTTACAACTAAATGTTACGTTCAGTCTCAGTTGAACGACATTCGACAATGAGCGAAGTATTGGATATACACTTTGTTGATGGCTGTGGCTCTGGAAATAGAAATATAAGTATCACTCTTATGAGTTGTCACACTCTTTACATGCTATCACAGTACTCCACACCAAATCCATACCTTCCTTAGGTCTGGACTTAGTCATTTCTTTTGCACTTGTTGGAACACAAACACATACTTTATAAGCCTGATGCTCAAATGCCATGATACTTCATCTATAACTGATCGCCGTGCGATACGAAATAATACTGAGAGAAAATCAAGCATGGGTGGACATGCCACATTTTTTTTTTTGAGTGCCACCACTGTGGCAAGAAAACACAGCAAACTCTCTCCAAATGTGGAGGTGACTGGATACAGGCTAGTACAGTGCTATGTTACACCTCCCGATCAGTGCATTTGGGCTAGGTGGTGGCAGTTGTGCTTCATTTACAAGCAATTTTAGAACACAGAACGAGAGGTTATGTCATGACGGTGTACTTTTCGGAGGTGGCTCAGTTCAAGCGGCAGACTTTCAGCGTCTGAGACGACTTTAGCATGATGGACGAAGACATTCAGAACGCCACGTTTTTGTACCGGATGGTGGTGGCTGAGAGCGTGCAGATACCGATCTGTGTGTGTCGGTTTCCTGTAGACACTGTGGCTGAGGTGGCCACTGGCTTTCCGTCGAACGAGGATGTCAAGGAAGGGCAATGCACCATCTGTCTCGACTTATATCGTAAACTTGATATGGCCGTGAATGCTGTTCAGGTGTTCTAAGAATTCTCCCAGTTTTTCGCGACCATGGGGTCAGATGATAAAAGTGTCATCGACGTAACGATAAAAGCAACTTGTCTTAGCTGGAGCTTTGCCCAAGCCGATGTCTTCAAATTTTTCCATAAGAAGGGTGGCCATGGATGGAGCTAATGGGCTTCCCATAGCTACACCGTCCAACTGTACGAAATAATGGCCGCCATGTAGGAAATACGACGATGTCAAATTGTGCTTAAACAATTGTGCTATCAAGTAACTGGGAGAGGAGATCTATACACTCTTTGATCGGAGCACGTCTAAACAGGGATACCACATCAAACTAACCATTATATCTCCTTGACTAAAATGCAGTTGTTTAATTCTGACTCTAAGACTACAAGAATGAATGTATTTTCACATGGTTTGCTGGAATATCGTATCATTTTCGTGATACTTCTCGATATTAAGCACTTAGCAGTATGCTACCGATTGCTTACGCACTATAAATCTGAAGATACAGACTGGAAATTATTTCCCTAGAAACTCAAAACTTTAGCAAGGTGCAGTGTGCTGTAAACCACTGAGTAACTAGAAACTCATCTCTTTTGCAAAGATCTTACATGAAACCGAAAAAAATAGAGGAAACTGATATTTCCACTCACGAATACCAATGTTGGTGGTGACATGATATATTCCAAATCATTCTAATAATTTTCAAAGTCAACTAAGGTGTTTCTCATCTCTAGAGAACCAGAAAACGTGCCTTCCACCCATCTTTCACTTGCTAGATGCACACAACACAGTAATCGTTGTTATATCAAATAAATCAATGTGGGAAATTTGCAGAAGCAGTCAACCAGACAATTTACATGGAAGGGAATAGTGGTCCAGTGCAAACACACGTCGATATTGAATCTTCTCAAATTTCCATGGAGAACACACACGTCGATATTGAATCTTCTCAAATTTCCATGGAGAACACACACGATCACGAAGGCTGCCCAACACATACTGAATAATAGTTTGCTATTCAGCTGTCTAGAGGACGACACGGTTAGGTGAGGTACATACATGTATACCAACAGGCCTCTCCATTTGGACAGCTCCTGCTGTTACCAGGACATGTGACTCATTTCCGCCACAGGCCACCGCCGCTGCACGCCACGCACCCCTAGACATAATCGTCCTAGGAAACCAGCCACATACATATTTGATCGCTATGCGTAGAGTTAAATATTATAATCACGGTTTCAATTGGACGACATTCGTCAGTGAGCCAAGTATCAGAAATAAACCCTGCTGACCGCTTATCCCTGGAAATAAAAGTATCTGTACCATTATTATGTCTTGACATACTTTTCCAAGTAAAAAAAAATCTTTCATTCCTTTCACGGCTATCGCAGTATTCCACATCAAATCCATACATTCCCTTACGACAGGACATAATCATATGTTGGAACACATACACACACACACACACACACACACACACACACACACATACTTTATAAGCCTGATGCTCAAGGCGAACCTATCACGCATCCCCTCCTACTAAGTACAATACTTCGCCAGTAACTGATTGCTGGAGATACTAAAAAATATTGAGCGAAAACCAGCGACGTGTGGACATGTCTCATAAGTTTTTCTTGCGAGTGGTACCACTGTGTCATGGAAGGAGAGGCATAATCGTCTTACAAGCTGCCATCGCAACGACCATGTTACTGTCACAATCGGTCTAGGTTCTACCAGCGCACACAATTATCCATGTTAAAAGCTATACTGGCTTTATACGAGGGCTATCCACAAAGTACATTAAGTTTTGGAATTAAAAATAAATAAAGTATTAGAATTTTTTTATTATATACAGATGAAAGCCACACTTATATATTACTTTTCTACATAGTTGCCATTTAAATTAAGGCACTTATCGTAGCGATGGACGAGCTTGGAAATTCCTTCATCGTAAAATTCGGCCGCCTGCGCCTTCAACCACGTGGTTACCTCTTCTTGAAGCTGTGCGTCGTCATCAAAACGCTGCATAGCCACTCACTTCTTCATTGCTGGGAATAAGTGGAAGTCGCTCGGTGCCAGGTCGGGACTGTACAGCTGATGAGGAAACAACTCCCACTTAAAAGATTCGAGAACTTCACAAGTGGCATTTGCCGTGTGGGCCCGGGCGTTGTCGTGAATCAGCAAGATCTTTGAGCCCAACTTTCCCCTGCGCTTGTTTTGTATTGCTCTTCTGAGGTTATGCAGAGTTTGGCAATACCTTTGAGAGTTTGCTGTAGTGCTTCTTTCCAGGAAATCCACAAAAATCACACCTTTTCTGGCCCAAAGGACAGTCGCCATCACCTTCCTTGCCGACATTGTCTGCATGCATTTCTTGAGTTTTTGGGGGGAATTTGTGTGCCCCCACTGCATTGATTGCAATTTTGTCTCCAGTTCACAGGCTTAACCTATTTTTCGTCACCAGTAACGATGCGATCGAGTAATGAGTCGCCATCTTTCTCGTAAGAGTCCAAAAACGTTAACGCTGCAGCCATTCGCTGATTTTTGTGAATCTCTGTCAAGATTTTTGGTATCCATCTTGCACAAAACGTGTGGTAACCAAGCTTTTAGATAATGATTTCGTGCAACAAACTTCGTGAAATTTGTGGAAAACTCATTGAGAGTTCCGTTATTGTGAAATTACGGTTTTCACAGACCGCGGCATCGACTTTTTCGACAAGTTCAGCAGTCACTATGCTGGGTCTTCCACTTCGCTCTTCGTCGTGAACGTTAGTTCGGCCATTTTTAAATTTTATGACTCATTGACGCACTCCACCTTCAGTGATTATGTTGTCCCCATACACTTCACAAAGCTGCCGATAGATTTCTATTGGTGTACAGTTTTTTGCAGTCAGAAACCTTATTACAGCACGCACTTCACACTTCGCGGCATTTTCAATTAACGCTGACATTTCAAACTGTCACAGTAACTCAACGGAGTATAGCACGAACATCTCACTAGCACGGCAGGATGCCGACTGAGCGGCGGAATGCCATAACACCAAGATGGCCGCGCCAGCCCCGCCCTTAACGGACATAAACGAAAACGTAATGTACTTTGTGGATAGCCCTCGTAAATCGAGATATGGCATGAGCTACGAATGAAGTGGTCTTTCCAGACAAATACCGCGTCTCTGAATATAGAAGGTGATCCCTGGAGTGTATATTATCAGACCAACAGTGCGGTTGCACGCCGCCGACGGGTTTAACCTTGTGATAAAATTACCAAATTTAGAAAGTGATTCAACTAAGGAACATGGCATGAAGTAGCTATTTTGCAACTCCCTCATGCCGCTGCTAGGCATTTCTTCAGTATTTGCAACACATTCTGTCTCGATTCCATGTCAGAGGTTCTGTAATATATCCACTGGGTTATAGGCGATGGTTGACTGAGAAGGATCGCATACAGTACATGCTGTGCTGATTGAGGTCATGAGAAATGTAGACAGGCTTTCCATATCTCTAGTGCTACACTCTGCTGTAGAAATGCTGTCTGCGATTTGGAATCAAGTCTTTCCATTCAACCATATACTGGAATTAGATCCTATGGAGAAGTCTTTGCATGATTACAGCCACTAGTGAATCATATTTCTGGCAGTCTCATATCTCGAAACCAGTTACCTTTTTTGAACCTATCTGCTACAGTAAAATTTTAGATAGTCCGTGATGTGTTCACATCGAGGTAAGAGAATCTATCTCCTCTGGTTCAAAGAATATGTAAGCTAGCCAGTATCGGTTTTGTCTCGCACTGGCTGGGTGTATAGCGCATGTCCGAGGCAAGCAGGGAGGCTGACGGAACTGAGCGACCAGGAGGCGCAACTGTCGAGTGCTGCGGCTGGAGCACAGTGTGCGAGAGAGGCGAGTGACGGCTGGACTGCCTCGGTGTTAACACCGGACGTTGATCTGCTCTCCGGCCCTCAGACGTTGGTTATGGGGCTCCGTTTCCATCTGCTGGAGTTTCAGTCTTACCGATAATCTTTGTAGTGAGCATCATTCCAACGACAACTGTGGTTATCGCAAAAATTAAAGAACTGCGCAGGCTCGTTTGTCCTATAAACACTTTCTCAGTTCAGATTCAGATTATGATACTGGTGCTGCTCATTACTTGTCGTTAATTGATAATCGAGTAAGCCGGGACATGCTAATTGGTTGCGAAAGAGGCATTTTGGTTTTCGCATGTGTATATCAGTGAATGTTCTTTTCATTAGTTAAAGAGAGATGTGTAATTGTTAAGGGTTGTTTTCTTAATTGTAGGGCTACTATTTTATTGTGTTTTATTTGCATGTTAAAGACTGCAAAGTGTGTATAAGGCCGTGGGTAGAAATGTTTTTAATAGCAGAAGGCTTTCTTATTCTGGTTTCAATGTTTATGTACCTTGGCCCAGAGAAAGTACGCGAGTCGTGTGGGTCTGTTCGGAGAGAAAGAAGGGCATGTGTCCAGAGCAGGACTGTCAAATTCTAAATTGTATTTTCTTCCTGTAATTTAGCATTCTTATTGAGCTATAATTGTCTGAGTAGCTTATGCTTAAATGTGTGGTAATTAAGCTTGCAGAAATTTTGTTTTGTTCAAGGTTTGCTAAGACAATGTTGAGCGTTCAATAATTTTATTAATTGGGTAAATATGTTTTTTAAATGCAATTATGCTTGTGTCTTTTTAACGTTGAGTTTTTTAGTATATTTTATTTAAGGGAAAGGTAAACTTTAGCCTGGTTGTGAGGCGAGTTTCTTTCTCAGTTCACTTCGAAAGCCTTTGCTTAAATTTTTGGTGTTACTGAAATGGTTTAAAGAGAATTGATAGAGATCGTATTTGTTTCAAAATTTGTTTGCTAAAGGATAAAGAGTGTAATGAATGTAAATTGTACAGTAAATTTTGAGTACGAAGGAATGTGAACATGTGCTGAGGAACTACACTACAATAAAATTTATTATATGTGCAAACTTGGGCCTAGTCCTTCATTAATCATAAGTGAGAGTCTGTTCTAAAGATTTTAAGTCATCGCTACAGACTCTATGCATCTTTTTAGCTGGAACATAGGAGCCTCTACTGACTGGTTTGAGCAAGATGATTGCAAGGTATCTATGGAATGTTCTGAGAGTAATGTGATGTTCAAGTCCCCAAAGAAAGTTGAAGCACACCATCTTTATCTGGCGGCATGTTGTCCCTCATCCACCATTGTGGCATTAGGACATCACCACACCAGTAGCTCTAGGACACTGAAAATTCCAGCCTTTTCCTCTTCTATAGGACAGTGCTTCATATTCTGTTTGTGTAATTGTTCTAATTTCCCCCATCTATGCTTAGACAGTGCTCTCTCTCCAAACAAAATGCTTTTATGATTAACGGTGTTTTTGCAAGCATGCATAGACATAATGAAGGCTTTTAGCGGCGAGAACGTTTTCCGTTTCTGAGATACATCTTGAAAGCAGGACGTCACGATTTACAGGAAGGGTAGCATGGGAAGCCTCGTTAGGACCATCAGGAAGAATGATTCGGTGTCATTCTGGACTACTTTCGTAAACAGGTTCTGTTAGGGCAAGAATTTCCATGCAGACAAGATGAGACCTCAGGAAAGCTCTTACAACAACAAAAGTGACTGTCAACTATTTCTGCGACACTCTACGGTTTCCGAGAGGCAGACTTGGCTCTCATTTACATAGACATGTGACATCTGTACAATACTGACAGCCTTTAAATGCACCTGCGAGGGTGAGCCACTTTGCGAACATCTTGCTGGACCGCAGGCTAGGTGTCTGTACCAGCAACGGTACATAGATAGACATGTTTCCTCCTCCTAGAGGAGGAGAGCGGGAGAGTGGGGATGGGAATCCGAGATAATGGGGAAGAGGGGATTGCCTTGTAACCTTCCGATTAGCTAAGACGAAAAATGGGCATGTTACTGAAGAGAGTGACGTGCGGTCATGAGAGGAACTTCAGAACTCACTACATCGTTCTCAAAACAGTCTTAACAAGAAGCCGACGAGAAAGTTCAGACAATGACAAAAGAGTATGTCAAACCAAGGCATTGTATAGAATGCCGAGGGAGTATACAGAATGCCTAGAACTTAATGGCAAGATGTTAAACTTAATTTTAATTTAATACTGTTCCTAGGAAATGTGTAGAATGCCTAGGTACTTTATAAAATGCGATGGACATCGACAAGCTATAGAGCTACAATGAAATAACACATCCAGACCAGAAATTTATATATTTATTGAAAACTAGGTTAACATAAAATTCACGAAATGTTTACTTCGGCGGCTGTATAGCACCTATATTACCTGAACGTCCATTATAGTGTACTTCTTCATTGACACATAATGATGCTTTCTTTCAATAGACTTGGCTTTACTCAGATCCCTTATTATTTCGTTATAAGAAAAACGCAGTCTCTTGAAGAATTTCTCGTCATTATCTGTAACTGTCTGTAAAATCTTTGTTTCATTGCACGATCACTGACCACAACATTTTCATGATCATTGTGTACAACCGCCATCTTTGCGAAAGTGACACTCTGAAATAACTGACCTCCAACCGATCTGGGCAGAACTGTTACAACGATTATATCTGTCGATCTTGGAACTGTCAAAATCTTTAAATTGCCTTTCTTTGATGTATTGTCTTAAACGAAACCGGCATTCTATTAAATTTCTACGCAAAATATTAAGTAAGAGACACTTCATATGATTTATAATGATTTTTGGTATTTTACATATTGCCTAGGTACTCATAAAATGCTGGATTTCATTTTTTGTTGGTAACAAGTATAATCTATCAGTGACATCAGCATTTCAGTATCTTGCATGTGGACCATAGTACAATAATAACAGTGCATTCTGGAACATAGGATATCACCACTTCCCCCCCCCCCCCCCCCCCTCATGATGTCATCAGTAATTTCATCACATTTCTCCATCCTTTCCCCTCCCTTATGACATCATGCAATGCTGTCAGATTTTTCTTTATAGGTCAATTTTCCTGTATATAACATGGCGGGAAATTCAAATTTTGGCAGGGAATTAAAAAACACCCCAATTTTTCCTAGTGTGTTTTACTCTGCTCCCATGCTGGCACTACTGAAAGAGTATTGTTCTACGAAGTATATATCACAGGATATAAAAGATGGAGAAACAGTGGCAAATTCAAGGTTGTGCATTGTCATGTTGGTAGAAAAACGTCACTTGTGCTGAGTACAGAGTCCAAGATGAATGACCAGAGATACTGGCACAGTTCTACGACATCAGAATGCGTGGTGGCTATCTCTGCATACTAGGACAAAGTGGAAGTAAGCAGTCTGAACTTATCTGCTATTTACCACTGACATGGAAAACCACTGGACATGTTTTCCTCAAGCTATTATTCACTCAGTTGTGTATGGCCATATATCACAGTCAAGCCACTTAAGGAATTAAGGATAGCCCCTGGGGTTTCCCCCACTGATGCCACAGTTTCTTATGCTACACTTAAATAACTACTGGTAAAGGATAAACAGCTTCCCTACTCTAATGCTACAGCTAACAATCCACCACACCCCTCAAACATGACAGTTTAAACCATTTACCTCACCTAAGTTTTTAGTTAGTTCTCCTAAGCTTAAAATGGCGAGAAACTTCAAAATACACTTGTCCCAAGTTTAGAATGGTAAGAAGTTTAAAAAGCTCTGGTTGTCAGATTGGTTATTCTAACTTTAAAATTACGCAGCTCGCTGGTGCAACATCTACAGTTGTCAAATAATTGTCAGTGTCATGTGTAGTGGGATAGGACTGGGACAGGTGTGCACTTGCACCAGTGCTGTGCTTGGAGGATAATAGGCTGTGGCTGTGCCAACACTGTAGCCACTGTAACATCGCCAGTGACACATCGCACCACTTCCCACCAAGACAAGGAGTCCACTGCTGTAAGCCTTACACAATTACAGCGCACATGCCGTATTCACAATTGACCGGTAGACGCTCCAGTGGGCCACTTGTTCCTGTGTTCCCACCCGCTTTCAGCTGCACAGTACTAGTCTGAATTGGCCAGCTCCACGTCATCAGTTCAGAATGCAGACGGAAGTGTGCCAGTCGTACCCTACTCTAATTTTAGAACTGCACAATGGCTTACTATGTGAGTGATCATCCAGGCCACTACTATGATCCCTGTGCCAAATAACACCATTGCTAAAAGCTATAATAATCTTCTCTACAGGAACACATGGAACTACTTTTAAATCTGAACTTTCGTCTACATTAATAACAACATAAAATTTGTTGGAAAATCTCCTACCCAGTCGCAAATCCAGTTTGACATTTCATGTTTGTCACATGGCATCAATGTAGAACTTTACTGAACATGTTACCATCATAGGCAGACGTATCTACCGGTATTTTGGGTTCTACAAGCAAGTAGGTTGTAGGATATCCAAGTATGTTCGATTATAGTGAAATATTTGCTATAGGGCTGCCCTCACACTAGGCCCTGCTGGTTATAACTGATTCAATCCACTGATAACACTTCAGGGAACTCTGTTCATGCACTTGTATGTGGTACATTCAAGGTCATCCTCCCTCCTCTCACCTCCGGCCTGTCCCAGCACCTGAGACATGCTGGTTATAATGGGATTAAACAACTGACAAGACTTGTGGAAACTCGGTCCATGTACACATTTGTGGTTCATTCAAGATCAATCATTACTCCTCCCACCTGCAGAAGTTAAAGCCCTCCTCCCCCTCCTAGTACTTTATAACTAGAGCAACTGTGTTTGTGACATCAATCTTCTTCTGTTCAGCATAGGGAGCAGATCGGTTCTATTTGGCACCAGGAAGTCGGTATTTGTTATAAATAATAATAATAATATAATTATAATAAATTAATTTTATTATTATTCCAACTACAGTGGTTTTGTCCTACTGCTTTGATTTCACATCTGTGCCACGTCACATCAATGTCATGTGTTGCTTTATATCAACAACACGATGCTCTCAGCCGACCACAATGCTACCTTTGCTCAAAAGTATCGGAACAATGTGAAATATTTAACAGTTGTCTTCTATTGCTCCTCATTTGAAGTACGTGTCATGTAGTGAGAGGATCAGGCTGGAAGTATTTGTTATTGTGGCCAGGAATCCAAAGAGATCTGTACAAAACACGTGAAGGTTAAATGAGCACTTTATTTCAAAAAGAACACAAACTTATCTTCTTGTGCCTCCTAGATACAAGTACTTTGCTCTCAATTACTGCTTGCGGAACACAGGCTAATTAATGTCTTGCTGCTTCTCAATACCGATGCTCTCAAAGTGTGCAACTGAACTGGGCCGACCAGCGATGGGCGGCTGGTTAAATCAGCATGGACAGGTGGTGCTGAGCTCTACCTTCCTGGAGGTGTGTCACTGCCTGCTCTTACCACTGGCATGCAGGTCAGCACCATCTTGTTGCTGATTCGTGGCGCTTCGCTGATCAGGATGCTGTCGATGCTCTAAGACTTCACATTCGCCCCCCCCCCCCCCCCCACAAATGGAACTAACGCTGCATCCATGGCCATGCCCCACCATGCACCGCTGGGTCCATATCGAATGCTGGGATGAGCGTTGGGAAGTTGGGCTGTTGTGGTGGCAAGGGTGATGGGTCCAGATCGATTTGTTCCACAGGTGGTGCCAAAGGATCAAGAGGGCGCAACTGTGCTGACCACAAGATTCCAGCAGAATGCAAATTTGGGGAAAGAAAATTTGTGTAAGAATCTCACAATCGACAAGCACAAATCTGACTCTGATGGTGGTGCAGCAACCAAGCAGGACCCTGAATTAAATACATACAAGCGCCCAAATGTCAAAGAATCGTTCTCTCTCCTAGCACATAGTGTGAATAAAAACTCTGAAAAGAACAGAATATTAAGTGCAAAGCGATGCTTGTACAGCATGGCAGACGCTGTGTGCTATGTTAGGTGCAGCAACTGGAGCAGCATGGGACGGCGCCTGCCCTGTAGAACTTCTGCCGGTGACGCACTGTCCTGGAGCTGGGAGAGGTACTTTGTGAGGATAAGCAGCAGCACTTTCTCCCGTGTGTGAGAGGCACATAGTTTGTTCATCTGTTGCCTGAATGTATGCACAAATCATTTAGATTCTCTGTTGAACTGAGGATGAAATGGAGCACTGCTAATGTGAGTGATATCATTGGCTGTACAAATCTGTGCAAAGTCTTGAGTCTGCGGTCCGATGTCAGTAACCAACACATCGGGCAAACCTTCCAAACAAAAA
This sequence comes from Schistocerca gregaria, assembly GCF_023897955.1. Classification (NCBI taxonomy): domain Eukaryota; kingdom Metazoa; phylum Arthropoda; class Insecta; order Orthoptera; family Acrididae; genus Schistocerca; species Schistocerca gregaria. Next base: position 511,109,086 of record NC_064921.1, on the reverse strand, counting down.
TAGATGACAGCCTGAATAGTATTATACAACGTAGTAAAGTTCATAGGCACTGCAAACGGATATTTTCTAAAAGAATTCACATCAATTAGTCAACGAGTGTTCCAAAAGGGACCATTAGAGTCAATATGTATTCATTGTCATATCGATTGAAACGTTGGCCAGGCGGAAAAGGTTTGTGGTGATGTCAATAGATTTTCAGCATGAGCACAGCTCTATGACGTCATCTATTCAGTGTGTGTGTCCATGCCCAGCCGAGTACAGTCCTGACGTGCTAACTGTTTTGCGCATACAGTTCCCCAATGTCCTTGGTGGAGCAATTACAACACAACTTTTTGCAACAGTTCAGGAATAAGTACACTCAATTGTTCAGAGTCATTTTGCAGTTAAGATCACACTGTACTGGACAGAGAGGCTATGCCGACGAGCAAAATATCAGCGCAAAAAAGAATTCTAAATATTTGTCACTGAATGAGGCCAATCATTACGGATGTAGTGCAACAAAAGATTCAAGTGGAGGTCTGCTTCTGTGGCTCATGACATTTTTCTATAGTGACGGGGAAAAGTTTGTAAAAGTTCAGTGTCCTGCTCATCAATCTGACAACAAGATGTGGCAGTAGTATCGAATTCAGAATCAGGACCAATAGCAAAGCGAGAAAGGCCATCAGCATTTGAATGCTTCAACATGGGCTGGTACAATGTTTCGTACTGATACTGTGACAATAACAAAGTCCAAAATTGCAGTTTCTGAGCTGTGTGTGGCAGAACAGGTTTGGATAGATGAAACAAGGAGTGAAGTGGTTTATGGTCCACCACTAGATAAAATTTAAGACCAGACAGATAATTGTTGAACTTTGTAATGAAGTAGATAATAGCGAGCCCTTCCTTCTCGATTTGGGAATAGTTAAACTGAGTCATGGTCAATAATTTGGAAGCGAAAGGGACCAGTCTGTCCTGTGAACCAAATCTGTGCGAGAGCACGGCTTTAATTTCGTACAAAGTATCATCCACTGCCAAAATCACAGGCTTAGCGGGAAAGAAATGAACAAGACACCCGTCACCAGAATGCGTCCTGACTCTGTTTGGTCCAAACAAAAGGCACTAAACAAGGCATTTTTTTGAAACTTCCTGACGGAGTGCTTGGGTAGCTCAGTTGGTAGAGCACTTGCCCGCGAAAGGCAAAGGTCCCGAGTTCGAGTCTCGGCCCGGCACACAGTTTTAATCTGCCAGGAGGTTTCATAATCAGCGCACACTCCGCTGCAGAGTGAAAATCTCATTCTGAAGGCATTTTTTAGTTGGAATTCTGACTCTCTTTGGTTTAAATAAGAGGCATATTCTTCTGGAGGCGAGATCTGGGCTGCGTTGGGCATAAACTGGATATAATATGTCACCTTCCCGAGAACTGATTGCAATTCCGTCACGTTCCATGAGGCAAGGAGGTCCCTCATGGCCAGGTAAAGACCTTGGCTATTAAGAACATGGCCCAAATACTCAATTTCAGTCCAAAAAAAATGCACAATTTTCCAGGTGTCACTTCAAACCTGCAGCTGAAAGTAGTTGAAAAAGCATACAAAGGTAACTGATATGTGACCTGAGGTGTATATCCTGACTACAATATCGTCCAAGTAATTTAAACAGAAATAACTTTTACAGAAAGCTGTTCTAAGTAGCGTTGGAATATGGCAGGCACAGAAGCGCCAGTAAAGGGTAAGTGCAAAAATTTAAAGAGCCCTAAATGTGTTGTCCACAAACACCTTCTGAGACTCCTCACCTAGCGGAATTTGTAAATACGCATCACATCAGTTTTTGAAAAATAGCAGCTCGCACGAAGCCTGTCAATTAATTCCTGGGGGTGAGGCAACGGGTAAGTATCAATTACTGTTTGTGTATTCACAGTGGGTTTAAAGTCAACACAAAGACAAAGTATTCCAGAAGTCTTTGGTAAGAATACTGAGCGTGAAGCCCATTGACTAGCCTGTATAGGAACAATAACACCACTGTCTTGCCATTCCTGAAGTTCACTTGCAACTTTGTCTCTAAGCACATGAGGGATGGGATGCCCTCGAAAAACCTTAGCTTGCGCGTATGTCCTTCAGTGTAATTTGCACCACAAAATTATTTGCTCTGGACAGTCCTTCAGAAAATAAATCAGGAAACTCCGCAATCAACTGAGTAACTCTGCCTTTTGGGTTGAAAGCAGAAATAGAAAGTACATTGTCCTGAATACGAAGACAAAAAGAAAAAAAAAATTGAACCTAACCCAAAAATATTTTAAGTCTTTCGGACGTAAAATTGTAAATGTCACAGTTCTGGTGTGAGACTGGAATATGGCAGGCAAACTACATGTACCAAGCAATGGAATGTCTTAATCATTATACACAGTAACTGGTCTGCAAGGTTTCGTCAACTGTGGTGAGCAGAACTGCTCATAAGTGGCATGATTCAGCAATGTAACGGAAGCGCCAGTGTCTCACTGAAGTTACACATAGTGTTTGGCAGTGACTGAGTTCACAAACAGTTTGTCTGACTGCCATTGCACAGCACTTGGGCAAGGTGAAGACACATAAAGAATCTGATCATTATTAGTACCAGTAGCAGGTATAGTAAAAACTACATACACTGACTGTGACGGTGCCCTGCACTTCGAGAGCGAGTGTGGGCACAGTTATTTCTATTGCTCGCACACAGATTTCCATAAGGAAAGCAAGTCACGTTCTGCGAAGGGCAATGTTGTCTTTTACGTGTAGAAAAGCAATGGGGGCATGCCTTTACAGCAGACACACTCGTTGATTCTTGTATACTCTGGCCGTGGCGCAGTGGCTCATATGCGTGCAGTGGTCAGTTGCAATGCCATACCTGTTTTTCACTTTGCATTATAGTGCAAATGGGGGGGTACGTAAAAATTTCCCGCGGCACCGTCACACGAGTCCTAATATTCAATAATGTGTAACACTTGAGTCCAGGCAGGATCAGAATGTTTGAGAATTTCTTCACGAATCCTATTTGCTAGTACATTGTACCTAATCGCATCACGAATCATTGTTTAATTATAATACTGTCCACAGCTACACTGAATACGACACTGTCTTGTAAAACACAGAAATTCAGTGACCCACTAATGGTATGTCTGTTCTGGATTTTTCCGCAACAGAAAGAACTTGTAACAAGCTACAGCAACATGTACTTCATCCTCATAATACTTAGTGAGGGCAGAAAGTAAATCTTCAAAATCTAACAACTCCAGCATAATAGTTGGGAATAACTTCTGAGCGAGGCTGTAAACTCGTGTGTCGGCCATTGACAAGAAAAAATAACGTTTCACAATACTTTGCACTTCATGAGTAGCCAAACGAGCACTGAAGTGAGTGCAGTATTCGTTTCATTCCTTTTTGTTGTTCACCGAAAGCTCAGAATGGTGGAATGCACGGTCGTGGTGCTGTGGATTTGGCTGGCTGTTGTGGCGGAGTGGACGCAGCAGTGCCACGTGCAATAAAACGGGCTGCTGGAATGCTGCCATCAACAGTGACATTTGTTTGTTTTGAAACTGAATAAACTGAATTAGATCAAAGCCAAGAGCAGCCGGAGGCATATTCACAGGTGTTGTAGGGGGAGGAGGGGGGTTAGAAGACATTTTAATGAGAGGACCGCTGAAATAAGTAATTATACACAAGTAATAGCAATGGCCCATCGAAAGAAAAGAGAGCAGTATTATTGACGAGCTGTGAAGGAGTGGCGTAGAACAAATGCAGCGTTAGCTCTCGAATCCTTGTCACCAGATTTTGTGTCGACTACTGTGGGAGTCAGCATGGACACAAAAAAGGAAGGAGAGAATTTGCGAAGCCTACTGGCAGGAATCCAAAAAGATCTGTACAAAACACTTGAAGATTAAATGAACACTGCCGGCCGCGGTGGTCTCGCGGTTAAGGCGCTCAGTCCGGAACCGCGCGACTGCTACGGTCGCAGGTTCGAATCCTGCCTCGGGCATGGATGTGTATGATGTCCTTAGGTTAGTTAGGTTTAAGTAGTTCTAAGGTCTAGGGGACTGATGACCACAGCTGTTAAGTCCTATAGTGATCAGAGCCATTTGAACTTTAAATGAACACTTTATTTCTAAAAAGAAAACAAACGTATCTTCTTGTGCCTCCCGTGTCTCCTTCATACAAGCACTTTACTCTCTATTGCTATTCGCTGAACGCAGGCTAACTAATGTCTTCCTATTACTCAGTACTGGTGCTCTAGAAGTCTGCGGCCGCACTGGGCCGAGCAGCGATGGCCAGCTGGTTAAATCAGCGTTGACTGTAGATGTAGATGTAGATGTAGAGATGTAGACACAGCTGCTGAACTCTGTCTACCTGGAGGTGGCGCTGCCTGCCCTTTCCATGGGCACAAGGGTCAGCGTCTTCTTGATGCTGTTTCACTGCATTGTGTTGGTTGGCGTGGAGTCGATGCTTTAGGTAACAAATTAATTTTATTGTTATTCCAGTCATGCAAATGTTATCATTCGTGTTGGGAGCAGAGACCAGCCACCATCCCCAGATGGATAAGAATACATGTAAATAATCTTGTAATTAGTTGCAATTGTGTATTAATTTTTTGTAATTCTTACATTTTTTTCGAATACTGACATCTCTATGAAAATATGATGTTAACCAATTACCACAGTGCATTACTTAACAACAAACACACCCTTGCAAGACTTTAGTTATTAAAGAAATACCACAGAGCAATATATAAACAAATAAACTCTTGCTAAGTGATCCATACGTTTCCAGCGTGTGTAACACCATAGTATGTGTGTTAAGACGAGCACTTTCCCCTACTGGTAGGAACAATGACACCACAACATATTCCACAAATTTTTTGTAAATACGAATCAAATGTATGATGTAAGACACTAGTGTATGATAACAAGCCAAACTTCTGTAAGTATTACAGTTTTATCGATTTACAAGATTGTCCACCAAAGGCGCTTGTAGATATGGTACTCATGAATTAGCACAGTGCTACAAGTAACCACCAAAACTGGTGCTGTGTCATGAGATCCTTGTAGAAAGGGGTTCACCTACCAGACTGCCTAGAGTATGGAGATTCTGGCCTCAGCATCTGAACCAAATCGAGCTGCTAGCACTACACTAGCCTATCATCCCAGCAATGGTAGGAAAGTCTGCATTATTTAAACAATGTATGTGTAATCGTTTTTGACACGACCGACATGGTTAGGGACAAGCACCTCTCCTTCTCCAACAATTATGATTTTAATATTTTAATTATTTTAATAGTTATATATTTTAATACATATACTAATACATGCTTATGTATGGGCGATGTCATTTTTGGAAAACAGTGGTCCCAAGCAGAATAAAAAAGAGTAAGAAGACATGTAATTACAATCAACGTGCCACACACAGCACAACACAGGGTGGTTCAAAATGAATATACGGGTTTTAAGGCTTTGTAGCATCTATTACATTCACCTTACAATTATAAAAATTGCATCGAATGAAAGAGCAACTCAGACAGTTTTGTTTGTGTGCTTGTACACAAAGGAAAGAGAATAGAGAGAGCCAAGAGTGACTGAACAACATGTTGAACGAGTGAGAGCCTTTCACGCATAGCCCCAAGAAATCATTCGGAAGGCTAGTAGTGATTAGCAGTTCCAGTGACATCTGTGTGGAGTTTTAAGGAGACGCCTACAACTATGTCCTTATCGTTTGCAATTGTTACAAGCTCCAAAGCCTACAGAGAATGGTTTACATGCTAACTTTGCAACCGAAATGTTGCTGCATGGCGATGAAGATTTTCTGGATCGTGTCATCTGCAGTGATGAATCGATATTTCATTTAAGTGGAAATGTGAACACAAGTAATGTGCGCATCTGGGGGTCAACAAATCCCCATGAGACGGTATAGATGGAAAGGGACTAAGCTGAATTTCTCTGTGCCATGTCCCGGCAGAACGTTTATGAGGAGCCTTTCCTTTTCAGTGATGCAACTATAACTGGTGTTTCTTATCTTGATGCTCTCAATTATGGCTCTTTTCCTCAACTGGAAGAAGCTGAACCACAGAACTTTATTTGACAGCAGGATGGCGCGCCTCCTCATTGGCATAACTCAGTACGTGCGTGGTTAGATGACGTTGTACCTTAATGCTGGATTTGCTGCAAGGGGCCAAATGCCTGAGCTTGTTTTGCATGACCTTCATCTTCATACACGAGCTGACTCAATGAGACTTTTGCATATGGGGATCCATAACGGATCTTATGTATGAGTCTTGGCTATCCGCTGACCCACCTGATTTTAGAAACAGCGTTGTTGCAACAATAATACCAGACCCATTGAGCACGGTATGGGAAGAACTCCCATACCGACTCGGTGTCAGGTGAATGATGGTCACACTGAACACTTGTACGAAAAACTGTTTCAGCTGCTCTTTCATTTGATGTATTATTTATAATTGTAAGGTGAATGTAATATATGCTACAGAGCCTTAGAACCCATAAATTCATTTTGAAACGTCCTGTATGCAAACAAACAAACTCTTGCTATAATCCTACATATTAGTGTGTGATATCACTATAAGACTCGTAAATAATACAAAAAAATCCAAGTATGTGTGAAAATGGATTGAAAACCCTGATAAATTTCTAGGAAATATTTTTTGTTTCGCCATCATAGTTGGTATTATTCCCAGGATTGTATAAGGAATTTCAAGAATGTACAGCATACAGTTTATTGCTGATCGCAGTCTGAACTGGTAAGTGTGTCGACTGCAATTGAGAATGGAGAACACCGAGTTCTGGGCTGTTATTAAACATCTCCATTTGGAGGGTTGGACTGCCGTGCAGATCGAAACAGAATTGCATGTAGTTCACATGGACTCTGCACCATCATTGAAGACCACTTATTTTTGGATTATTGAATTTAAACAAGGTTGGACACGCTTGGAAGACAAAGTGCGCTTCGACCGACCAGCTGAGGTTACCACAAAGGAAACAATTGACAAAATTCATGATATGCTAATCAAGAACACCGAATAAAAATTCTTGAGGTTGCTGTGACTGTACGCATCTCAACTGAGCAAGTGCATAATATTCTTCACGGAGAACTGGCTATGGGGAAGCTGTGTGTCAAACAGGTGCTGCGATTGCTCGCAGTCAACCAAAACCGCACCTGGCACAACATTTCAACAGAATGTCTGGTGATGTTTAATCGCAATCGGCAAAAAAAAGAAAAAGTCGCCATACACATATGTCATAAATGCAGAATCCCCGCCATTGGATAAGAATGATAAAGAAATATATTGTATTAAAATCCACAAAAAAAAAACTGCGAGGAAAAGCATATGTGCAAACCTTCGTAGTTGGCTAGCGAAGGAATGGCGTGCTGTGAAGCTGTCCACGGGATACTAGCCACCTGCGTAACTCTCTGGTCGCATTAGTCAGGTTCCAGGGACTATCATCGAGTGTTAGACGATAAGGTCGCGAGGGAACACCCTGAACGCCCACATGCTGCTGACACTTGCGGTCGCCAGTAGCAGGGGCTTGATAAAGCGCCACAAGTCGAAGGCGTGCTCCGGCACATACACTAATATTCTTTATTACGTATTCCTCTATTTGTCGGGAAAAAAAACATGCCACGACTCTTGTCTTGGAGGCTGGAAACGCTTATTTCTTCAATGCTTATCCCTTTAACACTCACTGATTGTAATAACATCGCCAGTAGCGGATCCACATGGGGGTCTAAGGGGTTGAAGTCGTTGTTGGCCCCTGACGAAAAGGTGCCAATTATCAAATTCCCCTTCACTAGTAATTAGGATCGCGCCATTTGTAGACACGGAGGAGTTTGGCTTTGTGAGGAAATAACGAAATGATGGGACAGTATAATCTCGAAGGGTTCAAATGCAGAGAAAAATTGGAATTGGAGCTCGAATCCCAATTCCAGTGCAAATATTTTCAAAATCTCAAGATCAATTAAAATTATAAATATAGGCCCACTGACCCTGAAATTGGTTCATGAATTAAAATAGCATTACTAGTGTAAGAAAGAGATAGGGACAGACTTTCAGCAAGCAGAAAATTCAGCCTCTGTCAGCCAGAACTAATCTAACTCTGTTCTATTCAGTAGCGAATGGACATGATTAATGTTGATTTGGAACAACAGCACAGTCCTACATTCTTTACTTCGCATGACTGAAGGAGAAGAGCATATGCTTTTAGAAACTGGTATGCCCAGTGGGAATCAAACCCACTCCTTAGACATTACAACCTAGCCTCAGTCCAACCAACCACTGAGTTTCACATGTGTTAGCATCAGGTTTTTGTCATTATGAGCTACCCAGCACCCAGAATGAGAAGTGTTGACTTCCACTTGAGCTGCTGGTTGTGAATAATCTATTTGTTGTCTAGTAGTCAACGTCATGCAGTGTGAACGCAAAGCCGTGATATCAAACCCAATCTTTTTGTTTCTTTTCTAAGCCATATTTCGTTTGTCTGCTAAGAGCATCAACTGACAGAATGTCAAGAGACAGTTTCGTTGATTTCCTAAACAGCCAGGAAAGAAAAATCTTGTGGAAATAAGATTGAGAATGGGCTTATGGGTGTCTGTCATGGGAAGACTAACTTTGGCGCCTTCAGCCAGCCGCTGCTTCATACAGACTGGCATCCGGCCAAGTGACTGCGACGCAACGGCATGGAGCTGATTATCTCCAGCAGACTTTTCTGTGCTCGAATTAGCAAGTATAACATTATGGAACGTTGCTTGTAATACCATGTTTCAGCATGCTCCGTGGCATGTTGCTAACAGCGTATTTAACTATGCTTTTATTTTGTTCAAGTTTATAGTATAGCTCGTGCTAAGACAGATTGAATATTTCTCATCTTTGACGTTATGAGGAGCGTCGTTATGCATCAGAGAACGGAGTCTAAAATGGAGGAAAGTCTAACAATTGTGACATTGTGTACTGTTTGTGTGTAATAAAATCGTGAAAGCAATGGAGGCAATTCGAAACACCCGCGCCCTCTATGGAGTAAGCGCTATCGAGGAAGTCAAGTTGCATCGTTGCAAGTACGATCGGTTTAAGATAAATTAAGCACCACATCCAGAAATACAAACAGGCGTAGGTGAAAGACGTTACTGCGTCGTACTGCTATAGTTGAGCCGGCCGCGGTGGTTTCGCGGTTCTAGGCGCGCAGTCCGGAACCGTGCGACTGCTACGGTCGCAGGTTCGAATCCTGCCTGGGGCATGGATGTGTGTGATGTCCTTAGGTTAGTTAGGTTTAAGTAGTTCTAAGTTCTAGGCTACTGATGACCACAGCAGTTAAGTCCCATAGTGCTCAGAGCCATTTTTTTTCTATAGTTGATGACGGTGTATCCGATTATTAGAAAGTGTGATGACCGATTAACCCTCGTACGACACTTGCTTTCAATAGTCAAGCAGAGGTTAAAAGAAAGGAAGGGAAATTACGATGCAACATCTAGTCGAAAACGTGATTTTTGCCTTAATAGTTTGAGGAGGTCGCTGCAAACACAAATCAGTGCGCCCTGATGACGAGTTGAAGTACCGTATGGTAACTACATAAGGGAAAAATAGTGGATAAGCATAACATTATCTCAAAATATGACCTGTATACTTCCACAAAATGTATTGTTATTGATATACATCTGGTAACACAAAGACGGTGCTTTGTGTTTCGAAGTGCTTCACAGTGATGTGTCCTTCCATTTGACATTTGTTGCCAACAATTGACTTGCCCTGCAATCACACAATAACAGATGCGACCTGGAAGACAGCACCAAGGAGTTTGATTGGGAAACATTCCTACTGCACATTTTCTAATCAGACATCTGCATTTGTTTACCTTTCTCACTCCTTATCAATTACCACCAAGAATGTTAGCTATTGTTTAATTTTGTTTGTTCTGTTTTGGCGATTGCTCTTTAAATGTGACTTAACTCAAAATCAGCAGGTCGCTACGTGTGTGGGATCAAAAAACTACCTGCACATTATCAGACGGTTTTCGATAACGAGTTGGAATATATTGTTGACAATTTCTCTGATATATGTGTCTACTTCGTTCAGTAACCTAACGGGAACTGCTATTAATTTGCACTACACGAATACAGCAGGTATCTCATAATAATATCATACAACAAATGACTATATTAATTAAAAGTCTTTTGTCATACTCAAGTAGCTTTACCAGACTGGAACCTAATAAGACGATATGGATGTGATAGTACTTGCTGAATGGAACACAGTTAACAGAATAATCAGTGATATGATTTCATTAACAGATTTCGAGACTCCGGAAGTGTCCGATTGCACCGATCTGCATTGACTCATGACGTCATCGGTACGGCCGAAATGGCTATTGTAAGCGTCTCCAATATGGCACCTATGATGTCACTACATTCACACGGAAACAAACACGAAATACGTATAATTAAGACAATAACACCTCCCTCCAAAAATTCAAACTAATGAGGCAGCCGCGGGAACACACACACTCCACACACACACACACACACACACACACACACACACACACACAGAGGGCGTGCGATCAAACACAACAAGACGACATCTACAAACACAACCAACTCATAAACTCAGCGCTGTAATGACGTCACACACTACAACACCCTTACATCATGGGTCAAAGCAGACGGGTGGAATCGGACGCTTCCGTTGCCCCTGCCTTTCGTAAGTGGTCAATCTATTTAGGTGTGCATCTAGTGCATCGACGATGCAGCAGCTTACTTACTTTTCCTGTGACGTCATGAGATGTACTCCAGTATTTATCGTGAGTGAGAAGAATGGAAAGTTGCACAGACCACTGCAATACATATGAAAGAAAATAAATGTAATTGACTTAGATACTGATCCATTTCATTGACATCAAAATGAAGCAGGACATGTGAAAAATACTTTTTCCGATGTTGTGATTATCCCAAAATATACACTCCTGGAAACTGAAATAAGAACACCGTGAATTCATTGTCCCAGGAAGGGGAAACTTTATTGACACATTCCTGGGGTCAGATACATCTCATGATCACACTGACAGAACCACAGGCACATAGACACAGGCAACAGAGCATGCACAACGTCGGCACTAGTACAGTGTATATCCACCTTTCGCAGCAATGCAGGCTGCTATTCTCCCATGGAGACGATCGTAGAGATGCTGGATGTAGTCCTGTGGAATGGCTTGCCATGCCATTTCCACCTGGCGCCTCAGTTGGACCAGCGTTCGTGATGGACGTGCAGACCGCGTGAGACGACGCTTCATTAAGTCCCTAACATGCTCAATGGGGGACAGATCCGGAGATCTTGCTGGCCAGGGTAGTTGACTTACACCTTCTAGAGCACGTTGGGTGGCACGGGATACATGCGGACGTGCATTGTCCTGTTGGAACAGCAAGTTCCCTTGCCGGTCTAGGAATGGTTGAACGATGGGTTCGATGACGGTTTGGATGTACCGTGCACTATTCAGTGTCCCCTCGACGATCACCAGAGGTGTACGGCCAGTGTAGGAGATCGCTCCCCACACCATGATGCCGGGTGTTGGCCCTGTGTGCCTCGGTCGTATGCAGTCCTGATTGTGGCGCTCACCTGCACGGCGCCAAACACGCATACGACCATCATTGGCACCAAGGCAGAAGCGACTCTCATCGCTGAAGACGACACGTCTCCATTCGTCCCTCCATTCACGCCTGTCGCGACACCACTGGAGACGGGCTGCACGATGTTCGGGCGTGAGCGGAAGACGGCCTAACGGTGTGTGGGACCGTAGCCCAGCTTCATGGAGACGGTTGCGAATGGTCCTCGCGATACCCCAGGAGCAATAGTGTCTCTAATTTGCTGGGAAGTGGCGGTGCGGTCCCCTACGGCACTGCGTAGTATCCTACGGTCTTGGCGTGCATCCGTGCGTCGCTGCGGTCCGGTCCCAGGTCGTCAGGCACGTGCACCTTCCGCCGACCACTGGCGACAACATCGATGTACTGTGGAGACCTCACGCCCCATGTGTTGAGCAATTCGGCGGTACGTCCACCCGGCCTCCCGCATGCCCACTATACGCCCTCGCTCAAAATCCGTCAACTGCACATACGGTTCATGTCCACGCTGTCGCGGCATGCTACCAGTGTTAAAGACTGCGATGGAGCTCCGTATGCCACGGCAAACTGGCTGACACTGACGGCGGCGGTGCACAAATGCTGCGCAGCTAGCGCCATTCGACGGCCAACACCACGGTTCCTGGTGTGTCCGCTGTGCCGTGCGTGTGATCATTGCTTGTACAGCCCTCTCGCAGTGTCCGGAGCAAGTTGGTGGGTCTGACACACCGGTGTCAATGTGTTCTTTTTTCCATTTCCAGGAGTGTATTAGCAATTGACATCAAACTAGCAAGGATCTGGAAAGTATCACTCTACTGAGACACAGCTGGCACTTTATTCACACAACATACTGTGAACAAGGGCTCTCAAATTGCTCCCGTATTTATAGAGTTTCAAAAAGGCTTTTTAAATGATTCCCCATAAGCGGCTTCCAACAACACTGCTGCCCTATAGACTATTGTTTCAGTTGTAGAACTGGATTCATTAAATTCTGTTATTCTGCCTGAATGGTCACAGTTTGCAGTAACTGACGGGACATCACCTAATGAAACAAAAGTGATGAGTGTGATTCCGCAAGTAAATTTAGATTTGTGGCAGGTAGTGCTGCCATCTAGTAAACTCCTCAGAAGAGTAAAGTGAACTGTGAAATGATGTTGAAAATATATTATCACGATGCAAAACGTGACAACTGACGTTTAACATAAAATATGTGAGATTCTCCACATCAATACAAAAACAAAATTTGTTAAAGTTCACTTGCACGTTAAATCAGTCACATTTAATGATTGTCGATTCAACTAACATGAGTGATTCAGTGCATGTGAAAATGTGTGGCTGGCTCCATTTGCACTGAACTTGTATTTTGTTGATGATCTTCAATACAGCTATCACTTTAATTAAAGATGGAATACATGGCCTGTATGAGTAAATTGTGTGGGGCCTACTGCATGTCTTAATCTGGGTTTTCACAAAACCTATTGCTGTTAGATACAGCACACCAATTACAAAAGACTTACACTTTCACTGGGCAGAGCTGCTTATGTACAATGAACAGTCAAACTACTAAGAAATATAGAGTATTGGGGAATATACTGATATCATGGAGAGCACAAAGTAAATAGTCCCAAGTTTATCTCAGAGACATTGTTCACATGGGGAGAACTCATGTCATTCTGTATTTTTCCTTTTTTTGTAGTGAGTGGTGAAGGTGACATGATAATCCCTATAAATATGAAGTTAGTGGAGTAATTATGAACTATGAAGACTTTGGAAAGTTGAAAGTGAGTGTTTTAAATAATTACGGGTCATGCAGTCCAGAGCTCTAGATTCAGGAATATTAATTAAGATAAGAAGTGCGAGTACAGAACTCATCAGATATACTATCTGCAGCACAGGGCCTACCGGTTAGAACCGCTGCGTCTAGATCATGGGGTCCCAGGTTCAATTCCTGACTGGGTCAGAGAATTTCTTCATTCGGGGACTGGGTGTTCATGTTGTCCAAATCACTTCATCTCATCTTCATCAATGTGCAAGTTGCTAAAATGGTGTAAAATAGGAAGACTTGCACCAGCGGCCGTACAACATGGCACCTCATGGCCAGTAATGGCATATGATCATTTAATTTCAATTTCCATCAGATATGCTGTACGTAAAATGTGGGTGTTCTTATGTATGGCTAGGTAATATAAAACATAAATGGAACAAACAATAAAATTATGGTAGGTGACAATCTATATTTTCTAATTATCACAGTTGTATAAAGAGGTTAGGCAGATCTGTAAAGCCACTGCATGAAACTGGTATTATGTTAAAATAAAAAAACACTATACATCCTGTCACTTTTTCCACACATGAAATCACTGGAAAGCAATTCAAAAATGTCATTTCATTTAATAATCATAGATTTTAGTCGGTAAAGCAAAAATCTCCTACAAAAAGTGAGTCTTAATATTTTGTACAATTATATTTGAGACATGTTCTAAAAAGTTGATTTATGAGAGGTCCAAATCTTTCTCTTCATGAAATCATGCACTGTTGTACTTTAATTGATTGTATATGTACTGTTGCTCCAATGTCACTTATAATGAATTCTGACAATTTCATAAATCAAAATGTTGCTTCTTTCAACATGTTTCTGTAAATTACTGGATAAAGATGCTCAGTATATTTCTTACCGTTTTGATTAGGCTGGTTAAACACAAAAAACCCAGGAAATACTATAAACAATTCTAATTTTTGCACAAATGTCATGCAGCTGGGTGTCGAGGGTAAATGCAGGGCTTGCTCACAAGGCGTATACTGCACACAAGGTGTGCAGACACCGTGTGCAGCATGTCCACTAGGGCACACCACTCCACAACCAGGAGCAGGAACAGCAGAAGAATGCTCACTGCCTGTGCGTCCACCTAGAACTCACCTTAACAACACTCTTAGCACTTGTGTGCCATGCAGTAATGGTGCAAATCAACCAGAAGCACAGAAGTCTTTCTGCATATAGTGCCCTTGAGATACGAGTACCAAAGGAACAGCTGCAGTAAGTTGTTAGCATACTCCACATTTCAACTGAGAGTAATGCTGTTACTTTCAGAAATGATGTTCGATAAAGAATATGGACATGCTACTGAATCTGATAGTTCATATGACAGACAGTGCGGCATGTGACAGTAATTTGTTTCATTCGCAGCAAGACTTCATGTAGGAAATATTTCCAGCCATCAGTTCTGTCAGTCAATTATGGAACCATACAATATCAAACTGCATTTGAATAAACTTGACAGTATTTAAAGTATGGTAAATTTTCAGCTTCACATTTTCTGAGTTTGAAGACCGATGATTCAATTGTATATTTGGTTTCCATTTTTCAATGACTCCTTACCCTCTCCCTTAAAACCCACATCCTTTCGTCTTTCTCTCTCCTTCCCTCTTTCTTGAAGAAGCAACCATCGGTTGCGAAAGCTAGTAATTCTGTGTGTGTGTGTGTGTGTGTGTGTTTTGTTCATTGTGCCTGTCTGCCGGCGCTTTCCCGCTTGGTAAGTCTTTGAACCTATAAACAAAGATTCCAAGACTTACCAAGCGGGAAAATGCTGGTAGTAAGGCACAATAAAATATGTCTATTTGTGTCTGTATATGTATGGATGGATATGTGTGTGTGTGTGTGTGTGTGTGTGTGTGTGTGTGCGAGTATATACCTATCCTTTTTTCCCCGTAAGGTAAGTCTTTCCTCTGACCAGGATTGGAATGATTCCTTACCCTCTCCCTTAAAACCCACATCCTTTCATCTTTCCTTCTCCTTTCCTCTTTCCTGATGAAGCAACCGCCAGTTGCAAAAGCTCGAAATTTTGTGCGTGTGTGTTTTTTTATTGTGCCTGTCTACCGGCACTTTCCCGCTTGGTAAGTCTTGGAATCTTTGTTTATTAACTTGACATTTCACATCACTTAACTGTTTTGCAGAAAAAATTGTCATTTAATATTTGACATAATTTTTAGTCAGAGAATTAATACATCTTGTACATGGCAGTTGAGTCACACTGTCATATATATATGTTTGCTTCTTATTCAAATTTGTATGTATTTAGAGCAAATTTTTCTTTCAAGAAATGTCTCTACACATTATTGTTACAAGCCTTACTAAAATTATTTTCAGTTTTTTTTTTTTCAAAACGGACAAGCAAGTTGAATGCACCAACCTGTGTGGCATGGGAGCACCAGAAATGCAGTGTGACTTGAATCCCAGATGCATGCTGGCCTCTGAAACTGGAAATTTTGAATGAAAGTGTAAACAAGGATACAACGCCACTGGAAAATTTGCACGTGTAATGAAGGTTGTTTTTTTATCTGTATGAATGATGCATATTTCAGGTATACATCATTTATCTTCTAATTTTGCTTGCAAGATAGGGGTTTTATTATCTGGCAATCTAAATTTATGTCCTAGGTGGGATGATAGAAACATTTTTTCCACTATAAAGAGGAGGGGTAGTAAAAGCATCCACTCTAGTACTTTTTCAAGTAGAGCACTGCATACAGCACTGAATTAAATGTCTATTTAGACTTAGGATAAAAACAGAACATACATTCATACCCCATAATGCCACCCATACTATTTCACTAGGAGGAGCAATTTTAATGGCGATGTTACTGCCTTTGTCAGCTTTGTTCATCCATGAATTTTCTAAAATTTTAGTTGGAGATGGCAATGGCAGATCATTGTTTCTCTGCCACAGAAAAAAATTAAACATTTTTCTCAGTTCTCATCAAAACAACAGTAAGATGAAAAAATCTGAATTTGTTATCTGTATCTCAAATGATAGTGAGTTATTTATCACATGCTAATTGTGTTTACAACTTTTCTGTCCACAGATGTTTGTGGACTGCTGTGAGAATGATGGTGTCTGTGTGAAGGATAATAGAGGCCAGCCTTCATTCCATTGTAGTGGATGCTTTACTGGTAAACACCACGGAGAAAAATCAGAATTTGCCTAAATAGCTGGAGGCATTGCTGGTGCTGTAACATTTGTTATTCTAATTGTGCTTTGGCAGTTTTCGTTGTTCTTGGAAAGCTTGTGATGTCCACTTTTTGGAATGCAGTATGGTTACTGGTTAATTTGTGAAACATTTTGGAGAAAACAACAGGACTGTTACATTTTTTACTACTCAGGAAGCATGGGTTCTAGTCATTATGAACTAAAAGATTGGTGAATAATTCAGCATTTTATATTGTTTTTATTGCACTGTCACATAAACTGTTGTCTGTCAGCAGTTTGTGAACACCAGTTTTGGTTGTCTATACGTTATTACAGCACCTTTGCTAAGTATATCTTTTTTCAGTAAATACCATAAAAAGCGACTTCCATAAATTTTTCATGTAATTTCAGCTCAGCACATAAGAAATTACCCAAGAAGATACTGCCAGCTGCAGTATACCAAAGTGGATCACTGGCCAATTTCTATTATTTTGCACCAACTCCATATGCAGTATCCATTGCACCCTCTCATAATTCAACATATGTGCATTACTATAGTGATTCAATTCAATTTATTGCTCGTAACACATAATTTTACATCCATGTGCATTTTCAGGTGAGTATAAAGTTTTAACAATTACAATTTTTTTAGTTTTCATTATTTCCTACTACATTGTAATTCTTGATAAATTCAAGTTATAACGGCCACTCCTTCACTTGCTTTTTAAAGCTGTCCCCTCTCAACATCTTAACTTCATTTGGTAACAAGTTATTAAAAACTGCTCCTTTGACCTTGGGGCTTTTTGCTGTTAAATTTAATCTTCTGTTAACCATATGAAAATCTTTTTTACACCTTGCTTCATAGTTGTGAATATCCATGTTTCTTTTTGTGATCTTAATATCTTCTGTCACTAGTGTTATAGTTTCTAGTATATACAGGGTGTTTCAAAAATGACCGGTATATTTGAAACGGCAATAAGCACTAAACGAGCAGCGGTAGAAATACACCGTTTGTTGCAATATGCTTGGGACAATAGTACATTTTCAGGTGGACAAACTTTCGAAATTACAGTAGTTACAATTTTCAACAACACATGGCTCTGCGACTAATGTGAAAGATATAGAAGACAATGCAGTTTGTGGGTGCGCCATTCTGTACGTCGTCTTTCTGCTGTAAGCGTGTGCTGTTCACAACGTGCAAGTGTGGTGTGGACAACATGGTTTCTTCCTTAGAACAGAGGATTTTTCTGGTGTTGGAATTCCACCACCTAGAACACAGTGTTGTTGCAACAAGACGAAGTTTTCAACGGAGGTTTAATGTAATCAAAGGACCGAAAGGCGATACAATAAAGGATCTGTTTGTAAAATTTCAACTGACTGGGAACGTGACGGATGAATGTGCTGGAAAGGTAGGGCGACCGTGTACGGCAACCACAGAGGGCAACGCGCAGCTAGTGATCCAACAGCGGCCTTGGGTTTCTGTTTGCCGTGTTGCAGCTGCGGTCCAAATGACGCCAACGTCCACATATCATCTCATGTGCCAGAGTTTACACCTCTATCCATACAGAATTCAAACGCGGCAACCCCTCAGTGCCGCTACCATTGCTGCACGAGAGACATTCGCTAACGATATAGTGCACAGGATTGATGACGGCAATATGCATGTGGGCAGCATTTGGTTTACTGACCAAGCTTATTTTTACCTGGACGGCTTCATCAATAAACAGAACTGGGGCATATGGGGAACCGAAAAGCCCTATGTTGCAGTCCCATTGTCCCTGCATCCTCAAAAAGTACTGGTCTGGGCCGCCATTTCTTCCAAAGGAATCATTGGCCCATTTTTCAGATCTGATACAATTACTGTATCACGCTATCTGGACATTCTTCGTGAATTTGTGGTGGTACAAACTGCCTTAGACGACATTGCAAACACCTCGTGGTTTATGCAAGATGGTGCCCGGCCACATCGCACGGCCGACGTCTTTAATTTCCTGAATGAATATTTCGATGATCGTGTGATTGCATTGGGCTATCCAAAACATACAGAAGGCGGCGTGGATTGGCCACCCTATTCGCCAGACATGAACCCCTGTGACTTCTTTCTGTGGGGACACTTGAAAGACCAGGTGTACCGCCAGAATCCAGAAACAATTAAACAGCTGAAACAGTACATCTCATCTGCATGTGAAGCCATTCCTCCAGACACGTTGTCTAAGGTTTCGGGTAATTTCATTCAGAGACTACGCCATATTATTGCAACGCATGGTGGATATGTGGAAAATATCGTACTGTAGAGTTTCCCAGACCGCAGTGCCATCTGTTGTTGAAAATTGTAACTACTGTAATTTCGAAAGTTTGTCTGCCTGAAAATGTGCTGTGGTCCCAAGCATATTGCAACAAACGGTGTATTTCTATCACTGCTCGTTTAGTTTTTATTGCCGTTTCAAATATACCGGTCATTTTTGAAACACCCTGTACATTGCATAAACTGCGGGAATATTGTGTCTAACGAATAGGTATTTGCAAGAAGTTCCTGGTTTTGGTTTTGCTGTGATCCTCAAGGCTCGCTTCTGCAGTATGAAAACTCTTTTCAGATTAGTCTGGCATGCCCCACCCCACAGTACTACTCCATAAGACAAGAAAGGAGACACTAATCCATAACATACAGTCCTTAGGGTTTCAGAATCAAGTTATGGTGATAATCATCTTAATACATATAGACTGGGTGTTGTTTTTTACTGACATAATCAGCTTGCTGCTTCCATGAAAGTCAATCATCTATGCATCCAAGAATTTACAATATGGACAGGTTTTTGGTAGAATTTCATCAGTCACAGCATTTTGTCTGTTTGGACCACTTGGTTTAAAATGATTAATATTAGTGTTTTCTGTGTTTACTTTTAGGTTCTCTCTTTCAAAGTGAGTTCTTGCGTTTTCAATAAAGTTACGTATCTCTTCAACTAGGCTGGACTCATTGTCTGCATAGCAGACACGTGATGTATCATCTGCACACATAGTGATCAATTGCCTATTGTCAAGAGAACTTGTGAAATATTTACATAGCATATGAATAGGACTGGACATAAACTGGAGCCCTCAGGAACACCAAAACTCATAATTCCTATACTTGACTTTCTCCTCTCCAGTATTTCTCCATTGTTGTTGTGGTCTTCAGTCCTGAGACTGGTTTGATGCAGCTCTCCATGCTACTCTATCGTGTGCAAGCCTCTTGATCTCCCAGTACCTACTGCAGCCTACATCCTTCTGAATCTTGGTCTCCCTCTATGATTTTTACACTCCACCCTGCCCTCCAATACTAAATTGGTGATCCCTTGATGCCTCAGAACATGTCCTACCAACAGATCCCTTCTTCTAGTCAAGTTGCGCAACAAACTCCTCTTCTCCCCAATTCTATTCACTACTTCCTCATTAGTTATATGATCTACCCATCTAATCTTCAGCATTCTTTAGTAGCACCACATTTCGAAAGCTTCTATTCTCTTTTTGTCTAAACTATTTATCGTCCATGTTTCACTTCCATACATGGCTACACTCCATACAAATACATTCAGAAACGACTTACTGACACTTAACTCTACATTTTATATCCTCTCTACTTCGACCATCATCAGTTATTTTTCTCCCCAAATAGCAAAACTCCTTTACTACTTTAAGTGTCTCATTTCCTAATCTAATTCCCTCAGCATCACCCGACTTCATTCGAATACATTCCATTATTCTCGTTTTGCTTTTGTTGATGTTCATCTTATACCCTCCTTTCAAGACACTGTCCATTCCGTTCAACTGCTCTTCCAAGTCCTTTTCTGTCTCTGACAGAATTACAATGTCATAGGCGAACCTCAAACTTTTTGTTTCCTTTACTGCTTGCTCAATATACAGATTGAATAACATTGGGGAGAGGCTACAACCCTGTCTCACTCCCTTCCCAACAACTGCTTCCCTATCATGTCCCTCGACTCTTATAACTGCCCTCTGGTTTCTGTACAAATTGTAAATAGCCTTTTGCTCCCTGTAATTTACCCCTGCCACCTTCGGAATTTGGAAGAGATTATTCCAGTCAACACTGTCAAAAGCTTTCTCTAAGTCTACAAATGCTAGAAATGTAGGTTTGCCTTTTCTTAATCTTTCTTCTAAGGTAAGTCGTAGGGTCAGTATTGCCTCACATGTTCCAACATTTCAACAGAATCCAAACTGATCTTCCCCAAGGTCAGCTTCTGCCAGTTTTTCCATTTGTCTGTAAGGAATTCACGTTAGTATTTTGCAGTTGTGACTTATTAAATGGATAGTTTGGTAATTTTCATATCTGTCAACACCTGCTTTCTTTGGGATTGGAATTATTATATTCTTCTTGAAGTCTGAGGGTATTTCGCCTGTCTCGTATATCTTGCTCACCAGATGGTAGAGTTTTGTCAGGACTGGCTCTCCCAAGGCTATCATTAGTTCTAATGGAGTGTTGTCTACTCCTTGTTTCGACTCAGGTCTTTCAGTGCTCTGTCAAATTCTTCATGCATTATCATATCTCCTATTTCATCTTCATCTACATCATCTTCCATTTCCATAATATTGTCCTCAAGAACATCGACCCTGTATAGACCCTCTATATACTCCTTCCACCTTTCTGCTTACCCTTCTTTGCTTAGAAATGGGTTTCCATCTGAGCTCTTGATATTCATGCAAGTGGTTTTCTTTTCTCCAAAGGTCTGTTTAATTTTCCTGTATGCAGTATCTATCTTACCCCTAGTGAGATAAGCCTCTACATCCTTACATTTGTCCTCTATCCAACCCTGCTTAGCCATTTTGAACTTCCTGTCGATGTCATTTTTGAGATGTTTGTATTCCTTTCTGCCTGGTTCATTTACTGCATTTTTGTGTTTTCTCCTTTCATCAATTAAATTCAGTATCTCTTCTGTTACCCATGGATTTCTACTAGCCCTCGTCTTTTTACCTACTTGATAATCTGCTGCCTTCACTATTTCATCTCTTAAAGCTACCCATTTCTTATTCTACTGTATTTCTTTCCCCCATTTGTGACAATTGTTCTCTTATGCCCTCCCTGAAACTCTGTACAACCTCTGGTTTCATCAGTTTGTCCAGATCCCATCTCCTTAAATTTCCACCTTTTTGCAGTTTCTTCAGTTCTAATCTACAGTTCATAACCAATAGATTGTGGTCAGGGTCCACATATGTCCCTGGAAATGTCTTACAATTTAAAACCTGGTTCCTAAATATCTGTCTTACCATTTTATAATCTATCTGAAACCTTCTAGTATCTCCAGGGTTCTTCCATGTATACAACCTTCTTTCATGATTCTTGAACCAAGTGTTAGCTATGATTAAGTTATGCTCTGTGCAAAATTCTACCATGTGGCTTCCTCTTTCTTTTCTTAGCTCCAATCCATATTCACCTACAACATTTCCTTCTCTTCCTTTTCCTACTGTTGAATTCCAGTCACCCGTGACTATTAAATTTTCGTCTCCCTTCACTACCTGAATAATTTCTTTTATCTCATCATTCATTTCAGCTAGTTGGCATATAAACTTATACTACTGTAGTAGGCATTGGCTTCGTGTCTATCTTGGCCACAATAATGCGTTCACTATGCTGTTTGTAGTAGCTTACCCGCATTCCTATTTTCCTATTCATTATTAAAGCTACTCCTGCATTACCCCTATTTGATTTTGTATTTATAACCCTGTATTCACCTGACCAAAAGTCTTGTTTGACCTGCCACCAAACTTCACTAATTCCCACTATACCTAACTTTAACCTATTCATTTCGCTTTTTAAATTTTCTAACCTACCTGCCCGATTAAGGGAGCTGACATTCCACGCTCCGATCTGTAGAACGCCAGTTTTCTTTCTCCTCTTTCATCCTCTTGAGTAGTCCCCACCGGGAGATCCAAATGGGGGACTATTTTACCTCCGGAATATTTTACCCAAGAGGACGCCATCATCATTTAATCATACAGTAAAGCTGCATGCCCTCGGGAAAAATTACAGCTGTAGTTTCCCCTTGCTTTCAGCCACTCGCAGTACCACAACAGCAAGGCTGTTTTGGTTAGTGTTACATGGCCAGATCAGTCAATCAGCCAGACTGTTGCCCCTGCAACAGGCTGCTGCCCCTCTTCAGGAATCACACGTTTGTCTGGCGTCTCAACAGATACCCCTCTGTTGTGGTTGCACCTACAATACGGCTATCTGTATTATTGAGGAATGCAAGCGTCCCTACCAGTGGTAAGGTCCATGGTTAATGGGGGGATTTCTCCATTAGAGTACATAATCTCTGTAAACTGTTGTCTACCCTTTAAATCTGTTTCTAGGAATTGCGTAAGTTTTCCGGAGAGACCACTCTTCGCAATTTTTGGTAAGAGCATGTCATGATGTATTCTGTCAAAAGCCTTTTAGAGGTCCAGGAATACTCCTGCTGCTTGGGGTTTTTCATTTATTTTTTCAAGTACATTGTGGACAAATTGTACTGCTGCTGACACAGTACTTCGACCTCTTCTGAATCCATGCTGGAAATCACTTAATATGTCAGCATTGTTGTAATGTTCCAAGATTTTTTAAATGTTATTTTTTGTATCAGTTTGCTGGAAGTTGAGATTAAGACAGTGAGTCTGTAATTCTGTACATGCTTTATTTCCCCCTGTATTGGTTTCACTACAGAGTTTCAACTTGTCAGTGAACACATCATCTTCGAGAGCACATTTTATTAGGTGAACAAATGGTTTCATTAGTTATTGTTTGCATTTCTTCAATAGGTATGGAGAAATTTCATCTAATCCTGCTGACTTTTTGTGTCTGAGGTTATCAATAAGCTGCAGAATGTCATATGTGCTTACTAGGGGTAGTGCACTGCAGTTCTGTTCGTTACAAGACTCAAATGAGTGCTGTAAATCCTGTTTCATAGAGACATCATTTTCAACAGTATTTATGAAGTAATTATTAAAAATATTGTTGACAAAAAAAGGATCAGAGATATCTTCCTTATTCACAGTTAATTGTACATTATTAAGTTTAGTTTCTGTTTCGTTGTTTCTGATTTTACTTACAATTGACCAGCAAGTCTTTGAAACATTATCCGAGCCTCGTATCTGTTGGCTCACTCTTTCTGATTTTAATCTCCTTACTTCTTTGAGGTACTTATATATGTACTGCTTGTAGAGTTCTTTATGTAACTCTGAGTTATGAAGAAGACAGTTGGGAAACACCAAATTTTTAGAATGAAGCATACATGAAAGGTATAGTGTTTTAATAACTATTTTTTAGTTCTGTTACTGATTAGAAATATTTAAAGAATTTGCTTAAAGTTAACCTGCATTGTGCTTTTATTGAAAGTATTAAGTGATTTCAAACCCCAGCAGTGTATGTAGTTAATAAAGCACTAATTTTGAAAGTATGGTAACGGTTTAAAACTGGCATATCCATTAGCTCTCATCTGCAACAGGATGCATAATGCCATCACCTGTTACTCATGTACCCCTAAGTTATAATTTTCCATTAATTATTATTCTAAATAATATCAAAATATGAATCTTCATTTAGAGGACTATAGTTACAAATTAGCTGTTCAGTACTGCAGTTCTAAACCAACAGTGTCATGGAAAGCTAAACTGTTTTAATTATGTTTCAGTAGTATGGTAATGTTGTTGAAAAGTCCACAGTGGGTAATAAGATGTTGTTAAGAGAACAGTCTATCACTCACCATAAACTGATAAACTCTCAAAATCCACACAGAAAAAGGAAGACCATTTAGACTGTTAATTTACAGTGACTTTCTGAGTAAAGTAGCTAGGGTCAGCTCATTTTAAATGAAAAATAGAATTGCAGTTCATTTTAAATGAAAAATAGAATTGCAGTTGAGTGTAAAGACAGTTGCAATGCTCGTGAGTTAGGGGGAAATGGGTAAGACACCAGAACATTGCTCTAAATTTATGTCATTGTTATTTTTATTGTTTCTCCTTAATAGCTCAGAAGACTAGATATACAGGCAATGTAAGATTAAGACAGCTTTTGATTTATTGTTTATTAATACAGTAGCGTACTGTGGGTCATTTAACTACAGAAACTATTATGTGAATTCCAGCTGCATTGTACCAAAGAATTTTCTGTAAATAATTATAGTAGTAATAATAATAAATGAAAAGCACCAGACATTGTCTGAAGATGGCCTTGTAAGCTAAAAACCAGTTAGCAATAAAAGTAATATTGAAGAACGAAAGCAAAGTGGAGCTTTGATGAAAGAATATAACAGTTTCCAACATCACAAAATTTATTGACAACTAAACTGCATACTCATCACGTTAACAAAGCACTGACTGACATACTTCACAGATCTCTTTGACTAACTGAAAAAAGAACAACTCAACAACTAACTTGCAGTGTCACTGCATCGCTTTACATAGAATTTTTTCAATAAATTTCAAAAGAACCCATTATTAATTTTGCACAATTCTGATGTTGCAATTAAAATGTACAAAACGTAAAGAAACTAATGTTACAGCCAAATAAGGTATAAAATACTATATAGTATTACATACATTTTTATAGTATCACGACTAGTTTTAAATACAAAAATCAATCTGAATTTTAATTACAACACTGTCTCTTGTATTATTTTAGTTATGTAATTAATTACAGTTTGGATTTGGTTACTAACATTCAATGACAACACAAATCTCGTGCTTCATATGAGAAAATTACAAATAAGGCCTCAAATTCTGAAAATAATAAAGTAGTGTGTTGTAAACAATTGGAGAGTTAATTAGAAATGTAATTACAAAGGATATTAATTACAGAGGAGGACATAAAAATAGATAACAAATGATAATACATCACTTGTTAATAATTTTTAAGCCGTTTCTCAAGATAATGAGGTTCTCTGTGCCAACCCACCAATCAACTGCAATTAAGGTAATCAGAGGCGCCAGCCGCTTATGCCAACATTTCCACAGCCTCGTAACTTTTGTTACTAAATATCTCTTACTTCAACTTCTCAACTAGGATTTTGATTTGGAACCTGTACACAATTTTGTTAATGACAACAATCCATAGACAATTACAATAATGTATGTCCTTCCAGAATTTAAAAAAAAAAAAAAAAAAAAAAAAAAAAAAAAAAAAAAAAAAAAAAAAAAGGAGAGAGAGAGAGAGAGAGAGAGAGAAAACTGTATTTTCGCTAACTGAACTGAATAACGTGTCCAAAACACACACAAAAGTCTCCAGTGTGGCTGAGCGGTTCTAGGCACTTCAGTCTGGAACTGTGTGACTGCTACGGTCACAGTTTCGAATTCTGCACCCGGCATGGATATGACTGATGTCCTTAGGTTAGTTAATTGACTGATGACCTCAGATGTTGAGTCCCATAGTGTTCAGAGGAACACTGAATCATAAAACCACCCAGTGCATAAAAAAAGGTGATATCAGACACTTCATATGAATCCAAGGGAAGGCTGTACTGTTATAAACCTTCCCATTTGTGTAACCATCAAACATTCCTCTTTAATGAATGAAATCTGAAAAATGGAATTCAAAATATTTACCTCAATTTTATTATCATGTGTCTGGTAATGAAGCACTGACATACATGCTTTCACTGTCTTGATTCACTTTACTATGTACATTGTATAAGTAGAATTTGTTGTGCATACAGTGAGTTTTGTCCTTGAATGCACCAGAGCCCCCTTGCAAAGTTCTCCTCATTGTTGTTCTGGATTCATTTCATTTCAGATTCTACTTAATCCTGTTACTTCCAATTTAGAGCTTCATGCCACCTCTATAGATTTTTGATATTGTTAGTAAATCACAATGGATCTGTAACATCCTTGATCAATTTTGGCTGCTGCATAGGCCAACTGTCTCACTGCTATCAGATACTACATTTCAATCTATGCTAATGATGTATATTTTCTTCATCAATACTTGGACAAAATTTGTAAACAGAAACTTTCTCTGTTACAAACACTTGTATCAAATCCAATAATGTTCTGTGTGATGCAAAGCTCTTATGGTTACTGGTTTTCAAAAACTATAATAATTGCATTGCAGTTGTTATGCCTGTACTTTTAAGAATGTGTAAGATAATACCACATTAACTGTATCAAAACTAGTTGTCCAAGATAATTTTTAATGTGTTTACTGCAGTTTAGTGTATAACTAATGAAGAGTTGTTGAGTTGAGTGGTGGCAAAAACATCTTTATGGCGCAACTAAAAGAAGGGATATGTTGATAGGACACATCCTGGGGTATTAAAGAATGGTTAATTTGGTAATGGAAGAAAGCATGGAAGGGTAAAAGTTGTAGACCATGACCAAGGCTTGAGTTCCGTAAGTTGGTTAAAGTAGATGTTGGTTGCAGTAGCTATGTAGAACTGAAGAGAACTGAAGAGACAAGGTAGACTGGTGTGGAGAGCTGCATCAGACCAGTCTTCAGATAGATCACAACACAATACAGTGTGTCTTCATACTCCCATCCTCTTTCGATCTGAAACATCATAAGAACATTGTCTTAATTAATTAGAAACATGAATGAGTTAAATCATTTTAAGTTATTTCGTCAGCAAAAGTATTTCTGTCCTCCATTGTTACTGATAAGAAATAATGGCTATTTAAACAGATTACTCTAAAGTTTTGAGAGTTATTTGAGAAATGGCATTTTTTTTGTCCAACAGAAAGTCTTCATAATGGAGGAAAAATAAAGTCTGGCACAATCAAATGCCCGCATATGTGGCAATAAAGGTGATCTATATTATCAATTAAAATGGTATGCTTATCCAGGAAAGAAAGGTAATGTAATCTTAGTCATTCATTGTAAGCATTCTTGATATATTTGTCTTAGCTTAGCTTCACCCACATAAGCAGCAACCCCCCCCCCCCCCCCACCTTCCTCCTCTCTCACAACAATCACCCCCTGAGTTTTTGGATGTCATGTCATCAGGCCACCAAGTATCTAGTGCTGCCAGTAGATGTCACAGTTAGTGAGTCAGTCACAGCCATAAGCCCACCATGCCTCGAGGTAGGAAAACTGTTGTTGGCATGTTTAGTATTAGTGAATCAGCCTTTTTCTCTGTTGACATGAATGACTGTAAGCAGTTCAGTATGTGGGGATCAGTAGAAATTTGATAAACATCTAACAGAACATACTTTGAAGATTCAGTGTAAAAAAAATTGTGGTTTTCAGTGTAAAACTTGTGATAACAATTTCAGTTACCAATTCAGCTTCAAGTGCTACCAATGACATTATCCTGATGAGATCTCAAGTAAAATTTAAATTTCTCATAATTAGAGATACAAAGGAGTGATCCATAAATGCTTTGGAGAAAATTTAGTAGCCAAGATCACAATCAGTACTATTTATTCTTGATGACTGGTTTCAACAATTAAGACTGTCATCTTCTGATCTTTAAAAACTTCTTGGTTTAGCCATGTTCCATGTGACTACTTCACTTATACCATGCTGACATTCTAGTGGATATTATATAGCACATTCTACACAGGTTTGTTAGAAATAAAAATAAAAACTTATGTGTAATAAAAAAAAGCAATACAGCTAAAAAACACTTGTGTAACAAGGAATGTGTGCACACATAACATTCCACTGATGCTTATTAGATGCTGAATTGCATAACAGTGAACATCCCTGCACTTGGTTACATTTACACTAAATACATCACGGTTCCACACACTATGAAGTACACAGTTCAAGTCAAGTAATTCAATTGGGAAGAAAACAATAAAGTACTCTCTGTGTAAAATTACTCTCTGTGTAATTTTGAAGCATTGTTAGGAAAAGTGCTATTTAGACCATCTGGACAAGATGCATGATGTTCAGATTAATATAGAAAATTTGCAGTTCTTGTCATTTTATAGTTGTTTTGGACAGTGGAAAGGAAATGCTGAGAAGACAGGAAGGGCAGCCCTTGCTTTTTTTAAAAAAAAAAAAAAAAAAGAGGAGAAGAAGAAGAAGAAGAAGACTATGCCTCTAAAGTGGCTACTGTTCGCACTGTGATAAATTGTTGCAGTATTTGCGAATGCTCAGATCACTTTATTTTAAAAAGCAAGAATATCAGATATTTGATATTGCAGGGAAGGAAAAAGGAAAGACCACTGATGGACCTTGTCAGTCAGGTAATATTTGTTTCAGTATGTGTTGGTCATGACAAAGAATAATGTTGCTTTGCATTAACTGAAAGAGAATGACCCACCATAGCTGCAGAAACAGCGAACAAAACTCTCAGATTTTGAACTGGAAAGCATTTGTCTTCTGATGAGCTAGGCTCTTACAAATATTGAATGTTGATACAATCTGAGTTCATCAATAAGACATCAGAACAGGTGCAATTAGTGTACAGGCCTGGTTGCATGAAATGACTGTGTGCAATTTTACAAGCCCCAAGGGATGATTAGGAAAACTCATAGTTAGTCTATAAAGTTCTGATTTTGTGTTAATTATGGTGTATAAAGCACAGGGTGAACTCTTGAAGAAACCAGATGTGTTGGATCCATAGAAACTATTAGGAAGGGCATAGCATGCCATAGAGTTTATTTTTCCAAGTAGTTTAATATCTTCATTGTATTGTACTCCACAGTCAACACTTTGCTTTGTAGTATTGTGATGAATATCCATACTACCTTCATAATGCACATATGTAGATGATAACAAAAAATAGCAGTAGTGCTCAATGCATGGTACTGCTTAAAGTGACACAAATTTTGACTTACTTTTTAATGTAATTTAAAGGTAAATACTGATTACTATTTTATAAATAACACAATGCATACATCAGGACAGACTTTACAAATTTTCAGTAATAAGAATCTGGACTTTACAATAATTTTGCTGTGTGTTGCAATAAGTACTTTATATGAAACTTATGTGTTTACAAGGTCACTGTAATGAATATTTGTATTATACAGCTCCTTTTAGTTTCCTTTTTGATGAAAGCAGACATACTGTGATGCCGATAGTTTTTCACATTCAAAGGAAGAAAAGATTCAGCATGTACACACCATAATGATGTCACACAAGCTTATCATGGTGCAAATAATGTCCTACACCTTGCTGGAATACAACTTTCTCTTTTACCTGGAATCACCAAATTCGGGAAGTCATGTGATTGATATGCTGAGTGTGTCATCTACTGGCACCAATAGGTACTTGATAGACTGACATAGGAAACTTCAGCAGAATTTTCAAACTTTGTTTCCATTATATTGTATAAAGACAAACAGCTACTAGGACTTTTTATACAAATGAAATTATTTAAAACAATAGTTCCTTTAAATTTTAAAGGTACTGTTCTTTAGAGGCAGTATGTTTTGTGTGTCCAGACAAGTTTATGATTCCATTTTACTCACAGTAATTTGACAACTGACCTAGTAGTCTTCGTCAGGTGCCATCAGCGGTGGTTGTGCATGCTTCACTGTCTGGACGCCAATCAGACTGTGAGCTATTATTCGTGTACACCACTGTTTATAATCAGTTTTGACATGCATAACCCTTGATCATTCATTTTTGTTTTTGGTACTTTTTCCTATTTACATGAATATCTACGAAAGGACAAAGAAACATTCATTGCATCTGCCTGTGGGTGCTGTGGCTGTGCTGTGGCTGCTGTGGCTGTAATATTACAGGCTGTAACAAGAAGATTCTGATCTGTTAAATTGTTACCTATAGAGAGAGCACTTGATGAAGATTACTGAGTTAGTTATCAAAATGTTATGCACTAAAACAGAAGTGTCAACTCAAATGGGCACCTGAAAATATAGTTATCAGTTGTGCAGGGATAACCTAAGAAATCAGGGCACATTCTTGCTTCCTGAAAAGCAAGTAATTCAATGTTTTATTTCATTGTTGATGTTATGTGACCACTGCACACTGTAAACATTTTTCTTACATTTGATACCAGAGTCTGAATTTTTCCTTTCACTTTTGAAAACACTGCAAATGGCACAGTACAAATAAATAGGCAAGATGAGACTGATAGAACCTATTTCTGTCATCTCACTCCTGCACAAGTTTGAGAATTGGTCCCTTGTTGCCAGTAGAACAATTACCCAAGAGAAAGAAGAAAACAAAGAAGATGTACGGCACAATAACAGCAGAAAGGAAGAACCAGAAGAATGACAGAAGGATAACAAACACAGCAAAGGACACAACAGGACAAGAAAACCCCAGAGAGACGCAAGAAACAGGGAGAGGAGGCTAAAAACAAGAAAACAGATTACTATGGCTGGCTGACCATGAGAATAAAAATGGAGAAGACAGCCAGCTACTCTGGAACACATTAAAACGTCCACCCTAAAAGCCTTTGGGTGGAGGACACACAGGGACAAAGGACATGCGCTAAAACTCAGCTCAAATGATAAAACCCACCATCACGAATAAAACGTGAAACTGAAGCTGCTGTTGAGGCATTGTCACCCAACACCAAAGGTAGGGTGCTGGGAAAGTTAAAAGTCTGTCGCAGAGTGGCTAAAAGTGGGCAGCCCAGCAAGAGGTAGACGACTATCATTTGGGAGCCACAGCGACACTGAGGTGGGTCCTTTTGACGGAGGAAGTAACCATGTGTCAGCCACATATGGCCAATGTGGAGTCGACAAAGGACAACTGATTCCCTGCAAGAAGCCTGCAGGAAAGACTTCTCCACATTCACAGTCTCCTTAACGAGGCACAGTTTGTTGTGCATGCTGTTGTGCCACTTCATCTCCCAAAGCTGAAAAACCTTGCAGTGTAAGACAGAATGCAGGTCAGTTTCAGATATGCCCATATCCAGGACTGGTTTCCATGTAGCCTGTTTGGCCAGCCTGTCAGCATGTTCGTTGCCTGGGATTCCAACAAGTCCTGGGGTCAACACAAACACCACTGAACGACTGGACTGTTCCAGGGCAGAGATGGACTCCTGGATGTTCGATAGCAAAGGATGGCAAGGGTAGCACTGGTTGATAGCTTCTAAGCTGCTCAGGGAGTCATAACAGAGAAGAAACGACTCACCAGAACAAAAATGGATGTACTGAAGTGCATGAGATATGGTCGCAAGTTCTTCAGTGAATACACTGCAGCCAGTGGGTAAGGAATGCTGTTCAGTATGGCCTCTGTGGACATAGGCGAGGCCAACATTACCATTAGTCATCGAGCAATTGATGTAAACAACTTCAGAGCCCCAGAACACGCCAAGAATCGAGAGGAAGTGACAGCGGAGAGCGGCGGGGTTAACAGAGTCCTTAGGGCCATGCAAAAGGTCCAGATGAAGCTTTGGCCAAGGTGTACACCATGGAGGTGTACGTATATAGACCTCAAGTAGAGGTGGTAAAGCAAAGGTCTCCAGTTCGGAAAGAAGGGATCGCACACGAACCGCAATCATGAGCCTTGACCTGGGCCGCCGATGCGGGAGATGAAACGCCGCAAGTGAGAAAAGGAGGCTGTAATTTGGATGCTCGGGAGAACTACAAATGTGTGCAAAATAACTGGTGAGGAGTTGTGCATGTGGGATCTGCATTGGAGGGACTCTGGCGTCCACCAGGACATTGGACTTATTCTGAAAGTTCCCATCACTAGGCGAATGCCACAGTGGTGCAATGGGTTGAGGAAATGCAATGCTGAGGGCGCCACTGAACTGTAAACCAGACTCCCATAGTCAAGGCGGGATTTATTGTAGAGTTGCAGCAGCATAGAGTGATCTGCACCCCAGTTGGTGTTGCTCAGGCAGCGTTCCCACTTGAGCTGACGAAGGTGAGGTAGCCAACTCAATCATGAATCTAAAACCAGTCCTAAGAATTGCTAAGTCTCCACTACAATCAGTGGATCATCATTAAGATAAAGTTCAGGTTACAGATGAACGGTACGATGCCGACAGAAATGCATGACACATGACTTCGCATTCGCAGCTGAAAATGGGAAGCCATGGGCTAAAGCCCATGACAGCACCTTGTGATGGGCTCCCTGTAAGTGCCGCTCAGCAACACCAGTAATGGAGGAGCAATACGAAATGCAGAAGTCATCTGCATACAGAGAAGGTGAAACTGACAGTCCTACAGCTGCTGCTAGGCCATTGATGGTCACTAAAAATAAAGATACACTCAATATGGAACCCTGCGGAATGGCATTTTCCTGAATATTGGAGGAACTATGGGAGGCACCAATTTGGACACAGAAAGGACGGAGCAACAGGAAGTTTTGGATAAAAATCGGGAGCGTGGCCCGGAAACCCCACTCATACAATGTGGCAAGGATATGATGTCACCAGGTCATGTCATATGCTTTAAGTCAACAACGACAGCAACCAGATGTTGGCGTCTGGAAAAGGCTGTTTGGATGGCAGACTCGAGGGACACAAGATTATCAGTGGTAGAGCGACACTGGCGGAAGCCACCTTGACATGGAGCCAGTAGGCCACGTGACTCCGGGACCAACCCAACTGCCAACACACCATACGTTCCAGCAGCTTACGGAGAATGTTAGTGAGGCTGATGGGCCAGTAGCTACCCACATCAAGCGGATTTTTACAGAGTCTTAGCATTGGAATGATGGTGCTCTCCCGTCATTGCGATGGAAAGACGCCATCACACCAGATCTGGTTGAAGATGACAAGGAGATATCGCTTATAGTCATATGAGAGATGTTTAATCATCTGACTGTGGATCTGATCCAGCTGAAGAGCTGTGTCAGAGCAATGTGCAAGGGCGCTGCAGAGCTCACACTCTGTAAATGGGGCGTTATAGGTTTCACTGTGGCGTGTAGTGAACGAGAGGACTTTCCTTTCCATACGCCGTTTGAGGGTGCAAAAGGCTGGGGTGTAGTTCTCCGATGCAGAGGCTCGATCATAGTGCTCAGCAAAGTGCTTGGCATTCGCGTTTGCGTCAGTAGAGAGCACGCCATTGATGTTAATGCCAGGGACACATGTTGGGGTTTGGTACCCAAAAGGAGGTCTGATCTTCCAGGCTTTGGAAGGTGACGTGTCGATGTGTACCTCTCCCAACATTCCTGTTTCCTATGTTTTATAAGAGCCGCTTATAGGCTAATAGGTGATTTATGGAAAGGTGTCACTTATGTCGGTGTAGAGCTCGCTGAAGCTCTTTAATTGCCTCAGCGACTTCCGGCAAGCATCAAGCAAGTCTTTCGCCAGGGGCACCATACAGAATGAGAGATCGCGTTTTCTGCCACGGAAATTATGTTGTAGTGACCTGCTCAATAACAACATGGATGGCACCACGTGGGGGAGGTAGGTGACAGCAGAGGTCTGCCTCGTTTAAAGTCCATCTGGATAGGAGCCCATGGGTATGGTGCCTGGGGGAGTGACAGGAAGATGGGGAAGTGGTCACTACCACACAGGTCGTCATGTGCTCTCCAGTGGATAGATGGGAGAAGTCCTGGGCTGCAAATTAATAAATCAATGGCCGAGTAACTACCATGAACCACACTGAAATATGTGGTGGCCCCCAGAATTTAAGAGGCAGAAGTCTAGTTAGGACAGTAAATTTTCGTCAACTCTGCCACAGCGGCCAGTAAGTATGGTGCTACCCCACAAGGGGTTATGGGTGTTAAAATCTCCCGAAAGTAGGAAGGGTTTAGGGAGTTGATCAATCAGTGCAGCCTACACGTTCAGGGGTACCGCACCATTTGGAAGGAGATATATGTTGCAGACAGTTATTTCCTGCGTCGTTCATATCCTGACAGACACAGCTTCAAGAGGAGTTTGAAGAGGCACAGTTTCACTACATACCGAGTTCAGGACATAAACACAAACTCCACCTAACACTCTATTATGGTTGCTACAGTTCTTGTAATATCTCCTGTAGGCACGAAGAACTGGAGTCCACATTGTCAGGAACTAGGTTTCCTGGGGGCAATGCAGAAAGCAGGTGTTGAGCTCAACAGTTGCCGTGGCTAAGCCAGGTGGTGGAAAAAAATTCGGCAAATCCACTGGAGTATGATGTGATCGTGAGACTTGGAAGGCATGAAACACTCAATGAGGTAGTCTACACCACAGGGTCACCTGCTGCCACCGACTTATTTCGTGAACAAGCTATATCCATTGTGTCTGTGGATCTGGCGAGATCTAGGTCCGCAGCGGACGCCAGAATCTTCACCTCAACCTCTGACACAGATCTTATAGGCAGCGGTGGTGTGGGTGCCACCGCAATTCCCTTGGTCTTAGCGGTCTTCTTTCTGGTTTTCTCTCGCTGATCCTTGGGTTTCTCTGGCTAGGAGGGCTTCACTGATTCAGTCTTTGGGACTGAGGATGATCGTGAAGCCCTACAACCAGCTGCTTTTGGGCGCTTCAGTCACTGGCATGTGTCATCTTTCCCACCAGCAGAAACCTGGGAAGGGAGTGACCCAAGGGACCCCTTCCCAGCGAGAGGAGCTGAAGAAGACTTATGCTTCTCCAGCTCAGAAGTGGGGACTAGTGGCCCTGATGGTTGGGGGGACAGTGCTCCCGAAGTAGGTACTATGGGATAAATAGGCAGGGAAGTGCCTCCCTCCCGCCGCCCACCATTAAGGAGGCAGGTGTAGTCTTCTGGCTCTGAGAGCAGACTGCAACTCGTGGAACTGATGGGGCAACAACTGTTCTCGGCATAAGAGGAGGTCATAGCCACAGGATTTAGGTGCTCAAATTTCCTCTTGGCCTCAGTGTAGGCCAGTCAGTCCAGGGTCTTGTATTCCACGATTTTCCTTTCTCACTGTAAAATACTGCAGTATGGTGAGCATGGGGATGATGCTCTCCATAGTTGACACAGGTGGGAGGCAGGGCACAGGAGTATTCGGATGGGATGGACGTCCACAGTCTCAATGCGCACTGCTGGAAGTACAGCAGGAAGACATATGGGCCAACTTACAGTACCACATTCTGGGGGAGGGGGGATATATGGCTTGACATCACAGCGGTAGACTATAATCTGAACCTTCTCAGGTAATGTGTCACCCTTGAAGGCCAAGACGAAGGCACCGGTGGCAACCTGATTATCCCTCGGACCCTGAAGGACATGCTGGATGAAATGAAATCCTCATCACTCTAGTTGGCACACAACTCGTCGTCAGACTGCAAAAGAAGGTCCCTGTGGGATATAATAGTCTGGACTATATTTAAGCTCTTATGAGGTGTGACAGTAACAGAAACATCCCCCGGCTAGTCACAAGCAAGTAATGCTTGTGACAGGGCAGAGGATGCTCTTTTTATCAAGGCTGACCCTGACTGCATTTTGGACAAGCCCTCCACGTC
Source organism: Schistocerca gregaria (assembly GCF_023897955.1). Classification (NCBI taxonomy): domain Eukaryota; kingdom Metazoa; phylum Arthropoda; class Insecta; order Orthoptera; family Acrididae; genus Schistocerca; species Schistocerca gregaria. The sequence continues at coordinate 511,073,275 of NC_064921.1, read as the reverse complement.
CCCAAACTTGTATTCTAAATGCTCTACAAAAAACTGAGGCTTCATTGAGGCAAAGGAGTCCCCATCAGCTCTCGTACATACAAGGTACTGGGGTGAATAAGGTTTTCTGCCAACCTCAGCCTGGCACTCCTCCCATGGTGAGGCCAGGGAGGGGAATGATGTAGGATCATACTTCCTTGCATTGTACTGAGACTTGGTATGCTTAGAGACTGCTGGCATTTGATCACCAGCAAGTGATGATGTAGTGCACTTCATCACGCATCATCTGCCCTGATGCCACCCACTCTGACTATGAGCCCTCCCCAGGTCGCCATCCAGCCACAGTAAAGGCTACCTGGCTGGATGGCTATTGCCAGGAGTCCCGATACCCCAGAGAGATGGGCATCTACTCCTTGGCATATGTGGGGAGTTATCGGTGCAGGCATCAGCAGAGCAATCACTGTGTAGTCAGGGGACTACAACCAACAGCCTAAATAGCGGCCCCACCACAACAGACAGACTACCGTGATGGATATGATGTGCAAAGAATTCCATGGTCCTCATCAGTGCAGAAAATGACACAGCGTAATGGGTGGAGGAAAATGCACCCAGGAATGTGTCCTTGCTCAAGAGGAGGAGGAGGAGGAGGAGGAGGAGGAGATTAGTGTTTAACGTCCCATCGACAACGAGGTCAATAGAGACGGAGCACAAGCTCGGATTAGGGAAGGATGGGGAAGGAAATCAGCAGTGCCCTTTGATAGGAACCATCCTGGCATTTGCCTGAAATGATCTAGGGAAATCACGGAAAACCTAAATCAGGATGGCCGGACGCGGGATTGAACCGTTGTCCTCCCGAATTGCTCAAGAGATGGAGGTTGAGAGGGACTGCAATGCCATGATGAGAAAGTAGTCTAAAGATCTCAATGCACAATGGACATGATGCATCTTGTAAGGTACCCTTCCCCACTTGGATAGCTCTTTGGGAAAATTTTGAAAATGGAGGTCAAACCCTACAGGGGCCATCACATAAAGGCCGAAAGGTGTGAGAGTCCTCTTACGACAGGCAGGAATACCTCGGGCCTCTTCTAACGCCCGGGCCCACAGGTGGTTTCAATGAAATAATAATGGATTCCCTCAGTATAGTATATTCATAATTTTCATTAATATTTTCCATTGTGGACAGCATCTTCACACTTTTCTCGTGTAGTGTTCGCCGATGAATAATGTAGTGTGAAAAGTTAAATAATTTATTCTATTTTTTTCATAACTGACCAACGAAGCTATTTAAGCTACTGATCATAGCTGGTACACTACCAGGACAAACTGCAGACCATTTTTGAAAACCCTTATTTTGTCAACACACTGTTTAACAGCATTAAAAATATCCAAACCTGTTGTTTCAAACTATGGAATTATAGTGCATTTAAAGTAAGTTGTGGGTCTGACAGTTCAGTGAGCAGAGGGAAGTGTAGTTACCAGCTTGTGCTGAAAGTGTCAGCAGGTGATGATAATGCCTGGCCTACTCGCCACGGAACCCGTCAAGCTCGGTTGACTCTGTTGCACAGCACGCTGTGCTAAGTGACCAATCTGCAATCTCTGTCAAATGATTTTAAAGAAACTATTCAGTAATAAACTCTGATTCTCTGAACATTTATAGCTTCATGACAAACTGCCTATCATTTCATTAATGGTCATAGTTATTGTAATATTTCAATACTAAGTAAACTACTGCAAGAAATTCTTAAAGTTAGCAGTGAAAAATAGAGTTTGTTCTGAATTTGCATTTGGTGCATGTTCAGTCATATCTTGCTCTGTATGAAATTTAGATAGAATTTTCTCACTTTGAGAGTACTGAAAGGTGATCTGTTTTAATGTAAAAAACGATGCAACAGCCAAGATTCCATAAAATATTTCTTTGTCTAATACATCTGGTTAACAGACTTTGCTTCATCTTCAGGTCTTAAAAATCTTTTTGTTGTATAACATGTTCATTTTACACTGAACCTCACTGACTTCATATCTCACGTGTGAAATTCAACATGAAACAAAAATGTTTTACAACAAAAAGTTTTTTAAGACCTGAAGATGGCAATAAAGACTGCTAAAAGTGATTTTCTTAAATAAAGAAATATTCTATACTATCTCAGCTGTTTATAATTCTTTTTCTTAAAAAATATACTGAATTATTCTTTAAAATTGGAACAATATCGCTATCTTCTCCAATGTTGATAAAATGGAATGTATGTAAAGAGCTCTGCCAAGAACACATGATGGTGAAAAAGCCAGAATGAAATTTTCATAAATCCCTTGTAACTCACTAATGGTGTGAGATATCAAAACAAGATTTTGGCAAAAACTATAGCACACAATGAGGAGATTATTTTGCCATATGAGTAATATGTGAAACTTCCATATCTACCACAATACTCAAGCAACTATAATTTTAAGGAGGGACCTGGGCCCCTATCTCGCCCATGTTAATTCACCAATGTTAATGATCCATTATCTCAGGGACTGTTGTAGATACGGATTTGAAATTTCTGTCATGTATTAACAACTGACTCTTTATTCTACTGATCTACAATGGAAGGTTTTGCATCAAAACATCAAAAATATACATAAAAATAGCTGAGCAGAACGTATATTCTTGGTTGTAGATCCATTGCTTACTGGATAGTTGTGCAGTGTAATAGGATGAATAGTTTCTGAGAAAACGGGGCATTTGTAGTGAAAAATGTATAAACTGAGAAAAGGATACTTAAAGGTTTCATATAAAATTTCTTACCTTTATTGTTACATGATGTTATTAAAAACACCCTGCTCCATATTCTAGGTCATCTTCACCACCAGTTCTATCAAGTGACAGCTGCCTTGTCCTTTTCCTTGCCTCCTTGGTCACACGTTTTGCTGAAACCTCAGCTTTTCTCACTCTTCTGATGTCCACTTTGTGAAGATCTTCCACTGTATGCTTCCCCAAAATCACTCCCAGCCTCTCAAGTACTCTCAGTCTGCCACTACATCCATTATTAAATGTGATTACAGTGTCATACGTCCCTAACTGTAGGGTCTTCATCCCAACAAATACACTGTTTGGTATCGGCCATCTCCAGTGTCCAAGCGAGTTTGCGTTTGCCTTTAGTATCCTTACCCACCAGAGCGTCGGTCAGAGGGATCTGGATAGACGCAGCATGGGACTCTTCTGGGGAAGGGATGCTAAGTATGAGTTCAACCCGAGAGGAGGTAGGGCAGACACCCTCGGCCGTGACTGTGTGACCTAAGAAGATGACCTCAGAACTGCTAAGGTGAGACTTCTCGTGGTTGATCTCCGCTCCATTAGCAGCAAACAGTGCAAGCACTCTGGAAAGATGGAGAGTGTGTTGCTCCGGTGAAAGAGAGAAAATCAGAATATCGTCTAAGTAGGCGTAGGCAAAAGGGAGGTCAAACAACAGAGTGTTGATAAAGCATTGCCATGTCTGTGCGGCATTTTTGAGACCATATGGCATGGAACAGTACTCAAAGAGGCCAAATTGAGTGATTATGGCTGTCTCGGGGATGTCGTCAGTGAACATGGGAATCTGATGATATGCTTTGCTACAATCGAGAACGGTGAAGATCTGGGAACCATGCAACATCTGGGTGAAATCTTGAATCTGGGGGATAGGGTAGTTATCGATGGTAGTGCGTGCATTAAGAGCACGGTAGTCACCACAGAGGTGGAAACTACCGTCCTTCTTCGGCACGAGATTGATTGGTGACAACCAATTACTATCAGATTGATGGAGAATGTTGGAATCCAAAAGATCTTTAACAATGTCTTTAGCATGGTGGAGTTTCTGCGTGTTTAGGCAGCGCGCCTTATGCCGCACAGGGGGTCCTTCAGTTGTGTTTATTCTGTGGCACATGCCATTGGCAATTGCACGCAAAAACGTGGGAGAAGAAGAGAGGGTAGGGGCAGGAGGGGTAGGGGCAGGGGGGGTAGGGGAAGGGGTGGTAGGGGAAGGGGGGTAGGGGAAGGGGTGGTAGGGGCAGGGGGGTAGGGGAAGGGGTGGTAGGGGCAGGGGGTAGGGGAAGGGGTGGTAGGGGCAGGGGGGTAGGGGAAGGGGTGGTAGGGGCAGGGGGGTAGGAGAAGGGGTGGTAGGGGCAGGGGGGTAGGGGAAGGGGTGGTAGGGGCAGGGGGTAGGGGAAGGGGTGGTAGGGGCAGGGGGGTAGGGGAAGGGGTGGTAGGGGCAGGGGGGTAGGGGAAGGGGTGGTAGGGGCAGGGGGGTAGGGGAAGGGGTGGTAGGGGCAGGGGGTAGGGGAAGGGGTGGTAGGGGCAGGGGGGTAGGGGAAGGGGTGGTAGGGGCAGGGGGGTAGGGGAAGGGGTGGTAGGGGCAGGGGGGTAGGGGAAGGGGTGGTAGGGGTAGGGGGGTAGGGGAAGGGGTGGTAGGGGCAGGGGGTAGGGGAAGGGGTGGTAGGGGCAGGGGGGTAGGGGAAGGGGTGGTAGGGGCAGGGGGGTAGGGGAAGGGGTGGTAGGGGCAGGGGGTAGGGGTAGGGGGGCAGGGGCAGGGGGGTAGGGGAAGGGGCGGTAGGGGCAGGGGGGTAGGGGAAGGGGTGGTAGGGGCAGGGGGGGTAGGGGAAGGGGTGGTAGGGGCAGGGGGGGTAGGGGAAGGGGTGGTAGGGGCAGGGGGGTAGGGGAAGGGGTGGTAGGGGCAGGGGGGTAGGGGAAGGGGTGGTAGGGGCAGGGGGGTAGGGGTAGGGGTGGTAGGGGCAGGGGGGTAGGGGAAGGGGTGGTAGGGGCAGGGGGGTAGGGGAAGGGGTGGTAGGGGCAGGGGGGTAGGGGGAAGGGGTGGTAGGGGCAGGGGGGTAGGGGAAGGGGTGGTAGGGGCAGGGGGTAGGGGAAGGGGTGGTAGGGGCAGGGGGGTAGGGGAAGGGGTGGTAGGGGCAGGGGGGTAGGGGAAGGGGTGGTAGGGGCAGGGGGGTAGGGGAAGGGGTGGTAGGGGCAGGGGGGTAGGGGTAGGGGGGTAGGGGCAGGGGGGGTAGGGGTAGGGGTGGTAGGGGCAGGGGGGTAGGGGAAGGGGTGGTAGGGGCAGGGGGTAGGGGAAGGGGTGGTAGGGGCAGGGGGGTAGGGGAAGGGGTGGTAGGGGAAGGGGGTAGGGGAAGGGGTGGTAGGGGCAGGGGGGGTAGGGGAAGGGGTGGTAGGGGCAGGGGGGTAGGGGTAGGGGTGGTAGGGGCAGGGGGGTAGGGGAAGGGGTGGTAGGGGCAGGGGGGTAGGGGAAGGGGTGGTAGGGGCAGGGGGGTAGGGGAAGGGGTGGTAGGGGCAGGGGGTAGGGGAAGGGGTGGTAGGGGCAGGGGTGTAGGGGAAGGGGGTGGTAGGGGCAGGGGGGGTAGGGGAAGGGGTGGTAGGGGCAGGGGGGGTAGGGGAAGGGGGTGGTAGGGGCAGGGGGGGTAGGGGAAGGGGTGGTAGGGGCAGGGGGGTAGGGGAAGGGGTGGTAGGGGCAGGGGGTAGGGGAAGGGGTGGTAGGGGCAGGGGGGTAGGGGAAGGGGTGGTAGGGGCAGGGGGGGTAGGGGAAGGGGTGGTAGGGGCAGGGGGTAGGGGAAGGGGTGGTAGGGGCAGGGGGTAGGGGAAGGGGTGGTAGGGGCAGGGGGGTAGGGGTAGGGGGGTAGGGGCAGGGGGGTAGGGGTAGGGGTGGTAGGGGCAGGGGGTAGGGGAAGGGGTGGTAGGGGCAGGGGGTAGGGGTAGGGGGGTAGGGGCAGGGGGGTAGGGGTAGGGGTAGTAGGGGCAGGGTGGTAGGGCAAGGGGTGGTAGGGGCAGGGGGGTAGGGGAAGGGGTGGTAGGGGCAGGGGGTAGGGGAAGGGGTGGTAGGGGCAGGGGGGTAGGGGAAGGGGTGGTAGGGGCAGGGGGGTAGGGGAAGGGGTGGTAGGGGCAGGGGGGTAGGGGAAGGGGTGGTAGGGGCAGGGGGGTAGGGGTAGGGGGGTAGGGGCAGGGGGGTAGGGGTAGGGGGGTAGAGGCAGAGGCTGGCCGAACCGTTAATGGGATCACAGCTGTGGCACTATGACCAGGCTGCAAAGGCTTGTCCACGACTGCAAGAGTGGGTGTGAGGAGTTGTAGAAGCTGCTCTTATGTCTGCAACAGTTGTGCATGGACTTCATCAAAGCAAACACGCAGGTCGGCATTCTGAGTGCGCAACGCATCGATGTCTGAACGCTCGCACAAGAAAGCTGAGAGAGCAGAAGAAAGGTTTGCAGCAAGTGACATACACTCTGAAAGGACAGAGTGTGAACAGTCAGTAGGAACTTCGGGATGAGGGGAGGAATGTTGTGACGCACCAGGAACACTCGAACCGGAGATGTGAATCAGACAGCTGGCTTGCAGATTAGGGGAGAGGGCATAGTGATGAAGAAAATCGAGGCCCAGTACAGGTGCATCAACTTCCGCATCATAAAATGTCCAGCGGAAAACCTGATCTGGGGCAAATTTAAGCAGGAGATGTGAGGAACCTAGCACCAGAATAGGGGAATTGTTAGCAGCTATCAGTGGCGGTGCACATAAGGGATCTATGTTAGGGGCAAGGGAGGGTGGGATAACACTAGTGTCGTCTCCAGTGTCCACTAGAAAATGAAGTTTGGTGTTGGTGTCCTCGACGAAGAGTTGTGAAGCGGAAGACAGTGCAGCAGGCGTCAGACGAGATGCCGGTAAGTGCCGTGAGGCAGCGCGGCGGGACGTGGCGCCTACACGTGCCCGCCATAAGCGTTTGGGAAAGCGCACGGGGGCTTGCAGTTGCGAGCCGCATCACCAAATTTAGCATGGAACCAGCAATAAGGAAAGCCAGCTTTTGCGGTGCAGGAGCATTGCGGCCAGCTGTGAGGCCGGAATGTACTCAGGTGCTCGCTCAGCCGTCTCCGGTGTCCTTTGGGGCGGCAACGTAAAAGTAGGTGGTGCAGTCGGGCGACCACAGAGTAGCGGGGCCGTGGCTTGTGCTGACAGTGTGGTGCGTGTCCTGCCACAGCCAGGCTTGGCTTCTGTTACTGCATAATGCGTGGAGGCGGTGGATGCCTGACTCAAATTCTGGAGGTACCGGTGTTGAATGATGTTATAGGCACGGTCCGCGATGCGCAGGCGTGCTTCGAGGGGCTCAGAGACATGGGAAAATAACTGCAGTTGTAGCTCAGAAGGAAGTATAAGCAGCCAAATTGTTCAAAGTGTGACGTCTAGTAGAAAGTCTGTGTTCACAAGGGTGCGTAAGTGGCACCACAGCTGTGATGGTGTACGGTCGTTGATGTGTTCCTCATGGATGATGCGTTGGATCGACTCAGCAGGGGGACTGGATAAGCGTTCAATAATACAAGCTTTAGCAAATTCGTACTTATTCTGCATGGGAGGCGAAAGCAGCAGGTAACTAATAAGATCTGTGTGATCGTGCAGGTGATTAAAAAGGCACACAAATTGGGCTCCTTCGTCTAGCACGCCGTGAATGTCCAACATTTTATCCACTAATGCAAACCATGTCTTGGGGTTCTCCGTTTGTAGGGCTGGCAGTTTTGGGAATCTGCTAGGCGCGAGGTACTGAGGAACAGTCGGTGCAGCGAATACACTACTTGGAGGTGCAGACGGTGTAGCCATGTTGAGTGGTGCCAAATAATAACACACCAACATGCATTAATACAACTTTATTATGCGAGAATATTTACAACGTCTTATAAAGTCGGCAGCACACAACAGAATGGGAAGCAAAATGGCAGCGCACAATAAGTCCACATGGGTCAGAGAGCCTGCTATGGCGGAGATATCTCACTCGTAGAGTCGATAGTCGCCACAAGGGCTTTTTCATAACTATTGATCTGTTATTCATTTAGCTACTTGTTTAGTAATACAGTTTTATGATAATGTCAAAATTTAACTGCATTAGAATGTTCAATTTTCAATGCTATGTTCAATTATAATCAATAGAACATTTCTTAGTACCCAAAGCAAAATATCTGATTTCCTCCACTGCACTGTTGGAGCTTCATCGGTCACAATAGAGTGGTAAGGCACATTGTCCATTATTGTTGTCGAATTTGAGGGTACATTTTGCAGCAGAACATTATCTTGTTCTTGGACAACCACTTTTATTGTGAATCTCAATGCTCAGATGTGCTGCACTGTAATTATTAATGCAACACCAACACAAAGCATTTGTTGGCAATACCTGATTATTGCAGAACACATCAACACCACAAAATACCACTTTACAACAAGGGCTAATGAACGTAGGTGCATCTAATGCCTGACCACATGGTACAGTTTATCAATGGACTGGAAACAGATGTGCTTCACAAACTAAACTGCTGGTGGTCTGGTAGGAAAAGCTGGCTCGCCATTGGTGTTACCTGGACAATGGAATCACATCCCTTACAATGAGCCAAACATTGAAAATCACAACTCATTGCAAACACATTATAAAGCAACTAATTCTTTGTGCACAGATGTCTATTATCATGTGAATAAAAATTAATTCTTGACTGAGATCCATTTGATCAGTACTTGTGGCTACAGTTTGCAATTACAATATTTATTTCCTGCAGTGACCCATATCAGGAACTAGATTTTTTACAGTGTTATATTCATACTGTATATGAACAGTTAAACACTTTTATCTAAGACTTGATGGTTTATGTAACTTTTCTATTTTTCTTTTTAACTTATCCACTAAAGCACATTGCCTGTCAAAAGTGTAATGGCCAGATATTTCTACATGGAGAAAACAGACATGTCCAATGAAATTAATGCCTTTGTTTTGACTTAACCCCTTTTTTACATATTAAACATTTGGGTTTTTCATCAGAATTGTGCACAAAAGATCTTAGTCTTTCACTCATCATTGAAAAATGGTTTTCAGTGTTTTTCCCCCCAACATTTTCAAGAGCCGTAAAAGCCATCATAATAAACAGAATTCAGACTAGAATAATAGCCACATTAGCAACTAAACTGACAGTCTGAGCAGTAAACAAATATTAAGAAGAGTAGCTCCGAATAAATCACTGAGAGAAATCAATGCCTTTGAAGTTTTGAGAGTGCATGCTATGAGGAAGTAGTCTAAGGAAGACACTGCTCCTCTCGACTGCAGATAAATAAGCACATCATGTGCTGTGGTGTGGCCATGAACACCCTGTATGAGTACAGTTGGAGGGGGAATTGCTGTCTAGAAGGTATGGTCCAGAAGCCACACTTTGCCAGGACTGTTTTGACTATATGGATATTCCTAGTTTTTGGAATGTGTGCATTCTTTGAGGACTTCGTTGGGGAAGGCTGGAAGGACAGATAGGATACTCTGCTGTGAACAAATACTCGTCTCATCGTGTCTTCATAATCTCTTAATCTGGTATCTGAGTGACTTGCTCCTCAACCTAACCTTCCCAACTAATCCGTCCCTTCCAGAAACAGTACATACAAGTTCCAAAAGCTAGGGATAGTTTCTTTTACTTTTACTGTGTGGTGTACTTGTGAGTTTGTCTCCAGAGAATAAGTACTAGCCAGACATTTTGCCTTCTTGTAATTTAACAATTGAACAACTGAAGTTTTCATATAATAGAACTAATGAGTATGTCAGAAGAGGAGCATTCACATTAACCCTTTTTTATCTCATGTATTTTCCTTACATCTGAGTCTTGTATTTTCTTTTTTGAGTTTAGCTTTCAGTTCTGACTTTTCTGTTTCTGGAAGATAATTATTTGTATTTTGTGGTGGACAGTTACTTCAGACCTTTTCCCGACACATGGTCTCTCTTTCAATCTTAAAAATATTGCTATACTCACATGTCTCAGAAGGATAATAAAACACTATAAAGTATACTTTATTTTATCTTTCAGATAAAAGTGTCAGTGATAGTGAAGGCCAGGACAGTGAATGAAAACAAAAAAAGAACTGACTCCTCTCTCCTGGTCACAAATATGCTCAAGGACAAATTTAAATTGTGAAAGGCAGACCGACCTGCCTTGTATCAAGTGTCCATATTTAAACACAAATCGCTAACACTGAGTTTACACAACTGAATTGAACTTCTATGTTGAAGTCAAGTGGGTAGTGTTTCTGAGTGGTGTGTGTGTGTGTGTGTGTGTGTGTGTGTGTGTGTGTGTGTGTGTGTGTGTGTATGTGTGTGTGTGTGTGTGTGTGTGTGTGTGTGTGTATGCAGCTTTGCATATCCACATAAGAGGGTTATAATTGGGTTCTTCCCTAATGAATGTGTATGTGCTCGAACTAGAAATAGCTTTAAACTCTGTCTTTGCGGTCAGTCAATGTTTGTATAGACTGGACAAAATGTGAGTGATTGAATTGTGCAATCTATGAAAACTGATGTTCTACATTACTCACTGCTTACAAATGGAAACGTATAAGTGTGATATGTATGATGAATTAGTATGCATTTATATACATACACACAAATATATATAATATGCGAATGTTAATATTTAATAATTAATGAGTGTCGTGAATACACCACACTTTTTTTTTTTTTTTTTTTTTTTTTTTTTTTTTTTTTTTTTTTTTGTAGGAACTGTCTTTAATTTTTACCGAAAATGTGCACAAGTGCTGTCATGATAAGAATGAGAATATTACTTTAGGACAGCAGAAATGTCTATCTTGTAAGTGTGTAGTACAAACTACCTATGACACTGAGCTGTTGACATTTCTGAGCATAGAATGATGAATATAATCTTTTATTGGACAAAGAAATTCAATGTTTTGCTTAAAATTAGAATGTTATGAGTTTAAATGTACAGATTATAATTTCTACCTGAAATCTCATATGCAGTACTTTTGAGTACTTCAGAGATTCTGAGACCTTGTTATATGGTAACAGGTCATGTAGTGAATAACTTGTACTGTAACTGCACATTTATGATGAAGAGTATTCTCAAGACAGGTCAGTTTTATATTAAAAGCTAGACAGAGCAGAAAGTGCAGATGTTGGAATGCTGTTAGCTTATATTTACATAAAGCTTTACTTTCATGAACTTTCGGCTACGATGAAGCTAATGTATCATACATATAACAATGGAAACATATCAGGAATCAGCTTTTATGAATGTCTGGTTATGAGGAAGCTCAAAGGAAAATGGGTGGCAAAATCCTTCCTACCCTCCTAATGTGGTATACTGCAGCACATCCAACCTACACCACATGCTGGTCCATGCCTGAGTCACGCCTACTTCCAACTCCTTGCCACAGGGTGATATCCACAGTCATATCGCTGTGAAAGACCCACATGCAAGACTTGACTGATTCACACATCCAGCACATCTTACTTCAGTTCTGGCAGATGCATATCCTATACAATCAGAGCAAAACCACCTGTGGCAGATACTATGTCATATATGAGCTCTGTTGCAACTTCTGCGCACCACATTATGTGGATATGACCAACAACCAGCTGTCCACCAGAATGAATGACACTACCAGACTGTAGCCATGAGCAGAGTTGATGAAACAGTGGCAAAAAGACACAAAATGTTAAGAGTTCAATGGTTGCTTCACAACCCATGCCACCTGCATCTTTCCAGGAGTGCTTTGAACAATTACACCAAAGGTCCTGCTAAGTGTGAATGCAGGAGAGCAGAAGTTTGAAGAAAATTTGAAATATATTTGAAAATACTTCCTCCTCCTCCCCCCCCCCCCCCCCCCCCCCCCCACTCCTCTGTGTCCATCTCTTCCTCCCACATTATGTTCACTTCATCCTCTCTCCTCTACCTGTCTCTTCCTTGCCAGTCTCTCTATCTCTTCATATCCTCTTCTCCTCTCTTTGTCAACTTCCTCCACCATCTCTCTCTGGCCATATCTTCCTCCCCCAACCCCCTGACCATATCCTCCTCCCCCTCTTTCTTTCCATCTCTGTCTACCCCTCTTCGATTTCCACCTGCCCTGTACACCTTCCATCTGTCTCATGCATCTCCCCCTCCTCTCCCCTTCCTCAAACATACACTGAAGGTAACAGTTGTAAAAGATAATCTCTGTAGAAACATATTTCCTAGTATGATTTGACACATTCAGTTAAATCATTAAGTTGTTAAGTTTGAAATCAGTAATACTGTTTGGTATAAATAATCTTTTCTGTGTCAAAGAAAAATTCAGCTGAGAAAACTAATAAATTATGAGACAGAATTGCTGGCAATTATTTATTTCAGAAGGCTAAGTGCATAGTACTACCAATAGACATTTATTTCCATATTAGAGATGGAGAAATAAGATCCCTGACACCTCGCAGTGCTGTTACCAGCTTTCAACTGCAAAGCGCTAACAGCTGCAGGTGAAAACAGTAGCGATTTACAGAGCTGTGACAACATGGGAAGTGTTGCCATAGAGACATTTACAAAATCACATTATGTCATGAGTTAGACACACAAAAGATGTGCCATGCAGCCCACTGCAGCTGTCATGGATCAAGTTACACCAACTCAGTACAGCTTCTGGAACTAATGGTTCCTTCCTCAGGAGGGGAGAGATATAGAGTGGAGAAGATCATGTTGCTCAGATCTGAGGGCAGAGTGATGTCTAAATGACCTGCCCTTCTATCTCATAACATATAAACAATCTTCCCTGTTTCTTGAGGATGCCAGTTCAGCATCAATAAACTGCTGGTTCACACTACATTTGCCCCATTGTCATCAATTTTTGAGGCCAATTACATTTTACTTGTATTGTGGTTTTTTCCCTTCTATATGCTGCTGAAGGTGAGTCCATTAGTGTTTTCCAACTGTAACTGAGACGTTACAAATGCTGCATTCTATGTGAGAAGTTTCAGTGGGTAAATTCCATATACTGTTCTAATAGTGGGCAGACACTGCACACATTCTATGCATTAAAACTGACTAACAATTTACAAAGTGGCAATGAACCACTGAGGGTGAAATCAAATTTGACAAGATGAAGGAAGCTGTATTCCTCCATTATACCATCTAGATTTCAGTTGTCACTTTGGACCAATCACTGATGTATTGGAAGTCGAGACTTTCAAAAAATATGAGTAAATTATTGTGAGCTTCACCAGTCAGTAGCTTTTTTTCTAGACGAATTGATTATACTATCACAGACCAATACCATTTTAATGAATAGTAAACTATTATATGACCAAGTAGTACTTTGGGATTGCTTTCTACAGAAATTTGTTTTTCAAGTGAAATATATTAAAGGTACTAAGAATCTAGTGCTCACTGTGTTGTCTAGATTACCCTTGGAACTACAACTGTGTGTACTTGTGGACAAGAAAAAAAACTCCCAGTTTCCTAGTTAAATATAGACTTTCCCCCAGGTGAAAAATATATTGTTTCCTGGGTGAAAATACATCTTTCCATGGCTGAAAGTATGATATACCCCAGGTGAAAGTACACCGTTTCCTTGCTGAGTGACAATATACTTTCACTTGGAGCTGTGCAACTCATCAATCCTTTGAATGGTAAAGGTTTTATACACTAGCGTAGAACATCCCGGTACTTTAGGAAACAAAATGCAATAAAATAACAACATGTTTTGGGAAGATCTTCGATGCATGGCAACACATACACTGCATATTTTCATATTACCAAAGTATAGATACTATTTCCACCCAAAACATCACACTAACTACCGAAGCACTGAAATCTCTCTGTGACGCACTTTTGTCAGCCATTCATAGTTCTGTTCGTTTATGTCACATTGTATCACCAGCCAATGACAGCATATATTCAGAGCGGAGGACATGTGATGTAGTCAGCCAATAGCAATATCACTGTTAAGCAGCGCGAATACACAAATAACAAATACACATAAAATATTGGTGGTCAAAAATTTTTTGCTGTTTCTCCCAAGGGTGAGATTAGACAGGACCCTAAGAGCAAAGCTTAAACTGTAGCAGCTCAATATCTCTGGCTTGCAAGATTATAAATTTCACTGCTGTGCAGTTACAGGCGTGAATAAATGTTCCGTCGTGCACTCTGACTTTTCCACAGAAAACCAATTACATGTAAAATTGATCAAGAACTCACCTTGTAGTTTTTTTAAAGGATCATTACTTTTTTGACATCATTACAGCATAATTTGTGATCTATGAAGCAGCTAAAATAAATATGAAATACTAGCTTGGAAAGTTCGTCTTTTTTAGTGTGTTACCCTTTAATAATAATGGCATAAATGCCCTGTCTTCTGGCCTCAAAATTTTTCTGAGTGGTTGATCCGCATATCTCTATGCTCCATGATTTAAGAAATTCATCACACATGCTCACACGTAACATAATTTATATTGCATAAAAGGAAATTTACTTTGAAAATAAAGCTTCTCAAACCATCATGCACAATATTTTCCTGTGACCTGTTAGAAATGTAAACAGTTGTGATGTCAGTCTCATTGAAAGCAGTTTTGTTGTCACAAAATATTACACAGCCTTCGTCCTAAAGCCTCTGACACATTTCGCTGTCTGCAGACATTTGTGTGTGTATTCTAATCTGTTGTTATAAACAGCGCAAGTAAAGTTTTATTTTGGTGCTACTCTGTTGTTTATATTTTATGGCTGCACAGAATTAATCTATAATAGTGAGCTAAAGTAAAATTCTTTGTTAGAGTATCAGTTCTTCCCAATCAAAATTACAAGAATTTAACTGAAAACTGTTGAAAAATGCCAGTAATTCTAAAAAAACGCCACAGATTTTTACTGGGTGAAATAATTCCTGGGTTTTTCTCTAATTTACCAGTTGCCCCAGAGCATATACACCCTGAAAGAAAAGAAATGAGTATCAACAGTGAAGTTAAGGGTGTGTATAAAAATTTACCAACCCTCCACAGAAATGAAAAGTTAACAGCATACATTTACCTATTAGAACTGAGACTGGACCAAAGAAACAAACTGAACAAATGAGAGTTGGTAAACTATGGTGGAACTTCATTTAAACAATGGACAATCCAGAACGGAATAACAACAGCAATATCAACTGGATAGATTGCTACACAGCACATAGGGGAAGTACTGGGTGACAGACAGGCGCATTTTAGAGCAGAGAAGAGATGTGCACACACATATATACATACATGCAAAACTAGCATACACTCAGTCATGGTCATTTCCAGATGCTGTGGCACCACTGCGTAAATAGTGATCTGAGCTGGTGTTGGTGGCTGGGGGACAGGTTAGCTGGGGGGGGGGGGGGGGGGGGAGGAGGAGGGATAGCAATGTAGGGTGGCAGAAGATGCTGTAGTTCTGCCTGTGGGAGTGTGCAGAGACATGGCGAGGACAGGATGGTGGGCCGCTAGGTGCAGCATAGCATCAGTAGCGCTTGGCGAAAATGGGGGAGGAAAAGTTTGTGCAGGTAGTCGGGGGGAGGGGTGGGGATGTACAGTAATGGGTCTGAAATGGGGGCAGAGAAGCAATAGAAGCAGGCGAGGGACAGAGACTAGGTTTGACTAAGGCAAGTAGGGTTACATTAGTGAAGGATATGTTGCACAGAGGGCTCTCACAGGCACAATTCAAAAAAGTTGGCACTGGTAGGAAGAATCCAGATGGCATGGGCTGCGGAGCAGCAATTAAAGCCAAGCACATTGTGTGTGTGTTGTACACTCAGCATCTGAGTGGTCCAGCTGTCTCTTATTTCGACTGTGGCTATTCAAGTGGACAGATGGCTAATTAGTTGTCATACCCACATATAAGGCAGCACAGTGGTTGCAGTTAAGTTGGTACAGGACATGGCTGGCCCTTCCTCTCATGGGATACAAGGTGCCAGTAACAGTATTGGAGTATGTGTGGAACAAAAGGATTGCTGCTTCATATTTCTGAGGAAAGTTTTGATGGGTTTAATTCTTTTTTGCAGAAGAAATCTACACACCATATAAGGAAATTTTATTATTTCAGGAGAATGTTTCATACTAGTAAAAAGGATTCTCAGGATAATATGAGGCTATGGTTCTCAGTCAATAGCCCGAGAATTCTTTGTGTGTGTGAATGTAAAACATGATTTAGTATCTAAATATACTCCATGGACAAACAGGCAAGTGGAAACCATTGAAGAACTGGAGCATCTATTTAGCACCAGAGTGGATGTTGCATCATGTATCTTTATTTAAGTGGTACAAGAGGGTGGTAGCTTGACATTTCTTAAGAAAGTTAGGCTGGGAGATACTTTAAATTGGTATAAATGGTTACAGAATTAAAAAAAAAAACATTAATGAGATCCTAATTCCATGGCAGAGATGGCTCCATTAGAGATGTTGTGAAATAACATTGTAGGTGAAACTTCGATAATGTGGATTGAATGGCGACAAACAGAGGAGAAGAATTATGTAGATCTGAAAGTGAACTTAAGAGGCCAGGGGAAAAAAAGAATAAAATACAGCTCACATAATGAGATTTAAAAAAAAATTAGTCCTCAACTTCACAGGTAAGTGGATGCACATATTGTGATGGGTTACCAAAGATATGATATTTTGGGAAAAAAGAATATTTATATTTTTAAAAATAGAGATTTTATAGCAGAAGGGTCAATTAATTCCCTATGCAGAGTAATGAAAAAGTGCCTATATGGACTGGAAATAAAAAAGTAAGTGTAGATTGTGGACACTGGTTAGTGGAAGGCGATTTTTATGGGGTGGGGGTGTTACATGTCATAGATGTACACTTGGGATGTGGTGCCGTTAAGTGGAATGGAAAGGAATGATGGGGTGACAACAACTCTGGAAGTCATGGACAGATGCTGTAAGAGCATGGTAACTCTCAGACCCATACACGAGCAGAAACATAGGAAAGTGCCTTCAACCTAGTTGTGGCAGGTAAACAGTAAGCACTAAGGAACAGTGATTGTAGGGTGGTTCAAAAGTATAGAAGCTGGAAGGCTCCAATTAAGTCAGGATTAAATATCTAGACCCATTATGTGAGAAAAGGGATTTCTGAATAGAGATTCATGATGAAGAGGAGGTGAATTGTGGAGTTAATTGTACTGACTATTGGAGACAAAATATCTCTTCTAAGATTCTTACATCTAGTTGCCAGAAATGTTGAATTAAGTGATAAGTAATACTATATGCTGTGGCATGCTTGGTCAGCTGCCTCATTACTTTAGAACTAACTTAGTTGGTGAAAGGCACTTACCATTGCGTGGAAGAGTTTGCAATATTATTTATTTCAGTCGAAATCACTTATGAAATTTGTTTTAATAAGTTGGCACGAGGGAGTGATGTATTTTTGTATGATTTGATTAGCAATAGGACTAATACTCAGCAAGATGTTTATCAAATGACGGTGGGGTTAGTGCATTCTAACACACTACCTGTTGGTTTTTCTCTTGCAATCTTCAAACAACCACCAACAATGGAAGACAAATCTTTGAAAAAGCTAGCCACTTGTACTGGTGAAACTTCACAAAAATCATTAAATAAACACTGGCTGCAGATCCCTGACTGCACACTTTTGCTTGAGCTCTGAGTGTACAATGTTAGGAGCATAGGTTTGTATTCGATTCTTATCACACTGGCTGTAGGTTAAAGCCCTGCCTCCTTCTCCCAGGTCACCCAGCTTACAGTACAAGTGCACTTTGAATAACAATCTTCACTTTTTGCAAAGTAGTCTTCAGAATATGTGGAGTTGATGTTGACTCTCTAGAAGGACCAAGTGTGCAACCAGTATATAATCATAAGTCAGACAGTGGGTGACAAAGGTGATGTGATAGTGACTCTTTGATAAACTCTTGCCTGACATAAGACTAGTGCAAATTAATGATATTCAGTGTGTTTATATTTCCGTTATGTAAATACAAACTTGATGAAGATCTGGTAAGTAAACAATTAATCAATCATGCTGGGAAAAGCAGAGATATCAGGTTCAGTGCATTGAGGTAAAAAGAGAAGGGAAATAGCTCAAGTGATTCATTCTATGAGCAGATATGTTGTACAATTAATAGCTCATAATAGAAATGTATAGGTACAAATTACTTGAAGAAATCATGAAACATATAATGTGAATTTAAGTCATGAAATGACTGTTATGTCCTATGGGTTTCATTCAGTCATTATAACTAGAATTTGAAGTAAAATTGGCATATGGATGTAGTGGCAAATCGCTCCGTGAATATCGATAAATTACCATCAGTGAATTGTATGCTATGTGCAAAAAGTGATAAAAGGTGTTAAAATATGTGTAGTGGCACATAAATGTTATCATTCTTGTTGTTCCGTGGAAGCATATCTCGGTCAACATAGGCCTACATTGTGACTGTGGAACTGAGTGCAACGGTCTTGAAACTGCATTTGAAATGTGCAACGCTGGACTCGAAATAAGTGTGAGGGAAGAACTACAAAGTGACTTGAGTAAAGCTAGACAATATGCAGAAATGCTGAAAAGTTTGATCGACTATATCGACCTTCCCACAGATACGCAAACAGGCAAATGAGAGTGTGTATATATTAGGCCTAAGAAAATCTCTCGACCTGTCTCAAATACTAATGTTTTTCATGTTCCACTAATGAATAAATATGATGTTCTAAGTGCAGACAGCTCAGAATCACAGACAAAAAATCTCTGTGTAACAGGTAACTGCTCAGAAAGATCTGTTGAACAAAAAAGTGCCAGCAGAAACACGTTACCATCAAATACTATTAAACGAAAAAATTGTGTGAAAGCAACTTGTAATAAAACTGAATACAAGATAAAAAAGGAAACAGAGAAGAAGAAGGAAGAAATATACATATTATCGACGAGTCATGGCGAGGGACTGGCTACAATAATGTCTGATATGCAGTCCGAATATAAAGTGACTGGAATTTCGAAACCTGGTGTTCCTCTACGAGAAGTGCTGAAAAATTGTGAAAGTTCCGTGAAAAGCGGCGTCAACTGTGTCATAATCGGAGGGGGAAACGTTGTCTATAAAAATGAAAACAGCCTTGCTGTAAGAACACTGAAAGAATCGCTAGGAAAAGTTTCACAGGCCAAGGTATTTGTTGTAAACATTCCCTACAGACACGACTAACAGAAGACTCGTATGTAAACAGAGAGATCATTGCAACAAATCGGAAATTCAGGAAGATTTGTAGAGGTTTTGTGCACACAACTTTCATTGAAGCAACGAGTTCAGTAAGAGAGCATTTTACTAGACATGGACTGAACAGAAACAACCTAGGCAAGAAAGTGCTGGCCAAAGAAATTCTCGAGGTGATAAAGACAGCAAGAGTAGATGTCTACCTGCAACAGGTTTTCTGCCAATGACTACAAAAAAGAAAAGTGCACCAACAGCATATGAGGAAGAAACATCTGCAGATATACTCTACGATGAAAAAATTACAACTGTGCAAACATGTAAAGCGCCACAGTCACCAGTGGCATTATCAGTAACAGCAGTGGAAAAGGAAGTAACAGTAGCAGTAACAGCAGAAGTTTCACCAACAACAGTAACTACAGTGCCTCTAAAAGGAGAAAAGAGAATTCCAGCAGGAGAAGCAGCATCAAGTGTTACAGGTAGACGGAAAACAGCACCTGCTGTTCGTCTAAATGATTTTTTAGTGGAAGGCAGCAAGATGAAGAAGCCCATGAGATAAGTATTGTAAAAACTTTCATAACACCTCACCAAAATGTTCAATTTAAAATAAACAACAATTATGATCTTAAAATTTGCTATCTGAATGTTCAAGGACTAATAGATAAAGAATTTATTGTAAACAGTTTTGGACTAGATAACAAATTTTATATTTTCTGTCTGAGTGAACATTGGGTTACTGAGAGTGCACTTCAGTTGTCAAACTTGATACCTATAATGTAGCAAATAGTTACTGTAGAAAATTGCATATAAGACGTGGTGTGGCAATATATATTAATAAGTCATTCAGCTGCTCCATTGTTAAGTTGGACCTAGATTATTTATGTGAGGAACAGAACTTTGAAGCCACTGGTATAGTTATGGTCAGTCTTAAGTTAGTAATAGTATCCCTTTACAGGTCACCTAAGGGTATCGTCAATGTACTTCTGGAAAAATTGGACATGCTGTTAGATGTACTAAGAGGGACCAGATGGTTGCATTATGACATAGTAATTGGTGGAGATCTGAATGCAGATTTTGATATAACAACACATAAACGTACTGTGACTGAGTTGAAAAACCTTCTAAGACAGTACAATTTGCACTCAATCAATAACAGGCCCACAAGAGATAAAGCATGTCTTGACAATATTTTTGTCGACTTTAAAACTACAGAAGAATCATGTGATGTTACAGCATTTCCATTTTCAGATCATGACTCTGTATCTTTAAACTATACAAGTAGGTTCTGTATTGATAATAGTAATATTCCTAAGCCTGTCCCAAAAATTATAATCACCAGACCTGTCACAGATGACAAAATTGTTCAACTCTGTAAGTCCCTTGCTGAGAGAGACTGGTTCAACCAATGTCATGGTGACACAGGTTATAGTGTTAGTGCTGATTTGTCAGGGAAACAATTATTTGGGAGATTTTTTAAAACATTTCTGACACAATTTAATGACAACATCCCCATAAAGAAAGGCAAATTAACTGACAAAGGCTTTACAAACAGGGCTACAAACAGACAAAATTCATGGTTCACTAAACAATTATCAAATATGAAAAACCAAGTTATGGTGTTGCATAATATATGTAGCAATCATAAAACAGAACATGCCAGATTAGCCTATATAAAATGCAGGAATGAGTATAAAAAAGCCATTGTGGAAGCCAAAAAAGCACATAATTTCAATACCATTGATAATTCCACAAATAAGTGCAAAGCTGCATGGAAATTAATAAATGGTGTTGCTAAAGATGTAAGAAGCAAAAAAATTAATAGAAGTCCCCAAAAATTCAATGATTTCTTTATTAAATCTGTTGAAGATGTAGGAAATACTATAATCATACCTGATATCAGTTCATCAGAGTTACTTTCTAAAAATGTTTGCAGAACACCAACAGACACAGGTATGTTTATGTTCTCCGAGGTCTCACCTAGTCATGTCCTAAGCATTGTAAAACAGATGAAATCTTTAGACAATGTAGATATATATGACATATCCTGTAATTTACTAAAGAAAGTAATAGACTATATTGTGTACCGCTTAACATTCTGTATAAATAAATGCATATCTGATGGATATTTTCCCGAAGTACTCAAAGTGGCTAGGGTAGTTCCAATATATAAAAAGGGTGATATGGACTCACCTTCCAGTTACAGACCAATCTCCATAGTCTCAGCTTTTTCTAAAATACTGGAATGTGTAATTTACCAACAGCTATCTGTCTACTTTGAAAAATTAGGAATAATTAGTGAATCTCAGTATGGTTTTAGGAAAAAGTTGTCTACTGTGGATGCTATAGACTTTATACTCAAATACTTATATCAAGTGTTTGAGGATAAGGGCTATGCTCAACTCACATTTTGTGATCTAAGCAAAGTTTTTGACTGTGTAAAGCATATGCCACTCCTAGAAAAACTGGAATTCTATGGCATTAGACATAACAGCCTTAAATTAATAAAATCATATCGTCAGAACCATAAGCAAGTTGTTTGTGTAGGGAGAGAAATGTCGAGTACAGAACAAGTCAAGGTAGGTGTTCCACAGGGATCTGTGCTGGACCCCATTTTGTTCCTGATAATGATAAATGATCTGCCGTCATTTATCAAGTCCACCACTGTGTTGTATGCAGATGATACAACATTTCCTCATGCTACTGATGATTTCAATAGCCTTAAAACTAGTGCAGCAAAGACAATTGACCAAGCATCCGATTGGTTCAAGGCAAATAGATTACTGCTGAATGAAGACAAAACACAGCAGATGGTCTATAGTCTTAGAGACAAGCTTCTGTCAGATGATCCAAGTTATGTCAAATTTTAGGACGCATACATTGATGATAAATTATCTTGGGGTCAATATGTACAATATATTGGTGGTAAATTGTCAAGAGTTATTTACCTGTTAAGGAGACTTATGGATTGTGTTCCTCAAAAATATGTTAGAACATCCTATTTTTCATTTTTTCAAAGTATAATAACATATGGAATTATTTTGTGGGGGAACTCTAGCTGTGTACATGACATATTAATACTGCAAAAAAAAAAGCTATTAGGATAATTACTGGTTCTGCATATAAGGCACACTGTAAACCATTGTTCTGTGAACAGAAAATCATGACTGTTATAAACTTGTACATATACTATGTTCTAATTTATACGAAGAAGAAATGACCAGAAACAAAAACCAGAGAAAACGTACATAACCACAATACAAGAAGGAATAGGTGCCTCTATATTCCTTACCACAGACTGTCAAAGTCACTCAACGGCTACGAAATCATGGGGTACAAATTATTTAATAATCTTCCTCAATCTGTTCAAGAATTACCTGAACAATTATTCGAACAAACAATTCATGATTGCCTAGTCCTCCACCCATTCTATGATATAAGAGAATTTATCAACTGTAATATAATACTTTAATGCTAACAACAAACCTGTTGTTTCTTTCAAACTATTAATTGTATTTTAGTATGTATATGACGTTGTCTATTGCTGTAATGGCTGAATGACAATAAAATTATTATTATTATTAACAGTTCTGCGATGTTTACTTTGAAAAGGTGGCAGCAGGTGTGAGAAGATATGTGTATATTTGCTTTAAAATTATTATAAAATAATGTTGTGTAAAACGGTGTATGTCACTCTTAATTACTTATAAATGATAAGCCTGAGAGAGCAAAAGGAAATACACCTGTTACATTTAAGATTGATTTAAGTAGAGGTTACACCAAAGTTGTAATTCTATCATGTGTCATTTCTCTGGCGTGTATTTGTGTCTGAAGTTCTGGTAGAGGTAGGCAATTTACAACCAAAGTAAGAGCTGTGTTAGCAATTTTAACTTGGGGTTTCTGGCTGCAGCATGGCTACATGAAAGGATGCCAGATATGAATCTTCTTAGAATAAACATACTTGAAAGACTCCTAGGATCTTACTGTAGCATTGTTATGATGTACAGTCACTTCCTTTCATATCATAAATATATGTCTTCTGTATGCTGCTCTCATTGAGAGAGGATTGTTGTAAAAGTTTAACGAACAATTTGAGTGCTTCAAATAAAAACAATCATTGGAAAATATATACATGGTATAGAGGAATACATCTTTCAAGGAAAAGAACAGTCTAATGATCTTTTCTTAATGAGTATAGTAACACAGAAGAAAGAGGTGGTGGATTTAGAAATAAAAAAAATGAAAATAAAATAGGGAGAACACTTCTATTGTCCACCAGCCACTGCCGTCAAACAATGCGTGTCACCTAAACAATGGAATATTGAAACTGGCATAACAGCTATTTGGGAACAATAGATTGATACTCACCACATCGAGCAGGCACTGAGTTCGCAGACAGGCACAATGAAAAAGGGTGCTGTAAATATTTGCGTTTTGGACAGTCATTCATCAGGAGTAGAAAACTCACATACATGTCCACTGTCAGCTCCAGGCACCACTTAAAAATCAGAAGCCAATCACCAGTATATTCTTTGTGACAAAACCTTATTCTGATTACTTCTCCCTTTCTTTCATTAAGTGAAATAATTTGCTTCCAAAACTACATTTTATTGCTGACGTAGCCATCTTGTCACTCTGTGTACAACACTTGTAACAAAATGGTTATTCTGAAACAACAACTGATCTAAAAAGATGAAAACTGGTGATAATTGTAGAAATGAGTACAACAGGTGAGTGTAAAAAAAAGACATAATTCAGTTGTAATAGATTTTCTCCACTTGACATCTCATCAAACTTTCATGAAATGGTTTAAAACAGAATTAAAGTACTAGTAATTCTCATTACATAAAATTACCTCAGTTTTCACTGTTGCATAGTACTTTAACTAAGTTTGTAACACATTACTTAGAGCACACAGAATACAGTGCTTCCAAAGTGCTTAATTTAATTTGTTTTGTCTGCATGTATATCCTTAACATTCAGTTAAAGAATAAACGTTGGATATGAAACAAACTTCATTTCTAATAATACTAGTCTCACCCTTTTAATAAAACCAATAAATTGTGACGCAAGCAGTCTCCAATTAAATATTGAACTGTTGATCAAGACGATCCATTTATTAGTCATTATGTGCATAAAATCATAAAAGGAAAAGTAATATGTCACTCAACATGCAAAAAAAGAAGAGAAAAATAAAACAGTTTATAGAGGGCATGATTATTTTTTGCAAATAATTGATTATTGTCCTCTAATATTTTTCATTCTTCATGACAATATGATAACTGATATTGTTACGTGATGTAGGCCTACGTCTACCACCTTAATGCGCACAATAAAGGTAGTTAACAACAATCTTGGCAGTTCCAAAAGCTACTGTACAAATAACAGCCAGTCATAAGAGAGTGAAATAATTTCAATGGCGTCTTTTATTGTCAGAGTGACGTCTACTTTCACTGAGCAAATGGCATCTTCTGATTAAAATATTGCAAACAGTTTCTAAAAATTGCAATTCTGGCAAAACCAAACTACCAGTTACCATTTGTTATTATGATGCCAACGGAATTCACAACTACGCTGTCATTCTCATATATATGTCCTCCTGCACCAGAAATGGTACCACCTTTGCCGTAAATTACTCCATTATCTCCTACTATCCTAGCACTATAACCGCGAATAACACCATTATTACCGTGGATAGTACCATAATCTCCAACAATTGTACCATTGTTCCCTATAATTCTTGCGTTTTGACCTGTTACCTTAGCATTATCTCCTATCACAACAGCATTTTCGCCATTAACATGCGCGTTATCGCCTTGAATTCCTGCGTTAGTTCCTGTTATTTTACCGTTACTGCCGGTTATATTTCCATTGTTGCCCACGATCATTCCTCTCGCACCTACAATAACACCATTGTCACCCACTATTTTTCCATCGTTACCATAGATATCACAAGAATCGCCGACAACATTACAGTAATCACCATAAACTTTTCCTCGGTTTCCAACCAAATGTATATTGTTTCCGTGTAAAACTAAATCGTTGCCAACATATGACGCGGAAGTGCCAATGCCACACAGTACTCCAATTAAGAGGGAGGCGAAGCGCTGCATCACGTCTTGCGAGTAGTGTCCGAAGTTTCACGTTTGGTCACTTGAGCAGCTATACAACAACTAAGGCGTAGCCCACACAGCACACTGTCGCATGAAATCCCGCTTGCGTAAGACCTAGGAGACTGCGCGTCAAGCTTCGATAAATGGACGCCTAGGCGGTACCAATTACCAAGTAGTGAGCTGTGTTAGCGAGAAATAAATACAGCTAACTGTAATGCAGACAACTAACAAATGGGTTAACCAAAGAAAGAAGTATAGTTAATGTCATAGTAATTTTACGAAGTTGGAAATATTACTGCTGCCCAAGGCTAATTAATACTTTTCTCATCTGGTAGCCAGAAGATGCAAAATCCGCGTAGGTCTTATATCAGTGCCGGTACTCCAGAGTTTGAGATAATATTACTGTCAACTGAGGATCGATAGATGAAGATGATGAAAGTTATCATTGAGGTGTTGAAGCGACCTGAAAGGTATGATTGTACTCTATAAAAGCCATTCAGTTTACACCCGATGCTGACAGCGGAAATGAATCATGACAACCTCCATCTGGCGTGGTTTTGAACCAAAATGATAGCTAAAGAATAACGTAGCTTATTTAATGTGTCGTCTTACCCTATAAAGTTATTTGCGCAAAATTTGTTTCATGGAGTGCGATGACTGTGGTCGTCTTACGTCGGTTCTAGTTAACACACAGGGTGGCCTACTGAACTTATCTGTCCATAACATGTCATAAAAAGCTCAAGTTACCGAAACAAGATTTTAGACAAGTCACAGCTCCACAATGAGGCGAATATTTAGCTGTATGGTCATTTCTAGCAGGTTTTTAGTTGGCTTTAGACATTGTGCTTTTTTTCCTTTATAGGATGATGCGCTTTCCCATTCGATAACGTTTGGAAAGAGATGCACAATGTTCCTGTTTTGGCAAAATTACAAATAAATGTGCCAATGTGAAGGTCAAGACTAACTGTTCAAAAACGGTTCAAATGGCTCTGAGCACTATGGGTCTTAACTTCTGAGGTCATCAGTGCCCTAGAGCTTAGAACTACTTAAACGTAACTAACCTAAGGACATCACACACATCCATGCCCGAAGCAGGATTCGAACCTGCGACCGTAGCGGTCGGGCGGTTCCAGACTGTAGCGCCTAGACTATGCCTACAACAGAGTTTACCTCTTACGATGTTGTCACCCTAGCTGTCTTCAACTTACTGCCGATACACTATGTTTTATCCTATTAACCCAAGCCGCCGCTTACTGTGCCAAACTTGGATGGGGGTCCACGTGTAAGATTTGTATACAGTGTGTATCACGCTAACACGGGTGAAAGTGTGTGGTGGAAAATAACGTTAACAAAGAAAGGGATACAAAAAGTCATTATTACTATGCACCTACGATGAATACAGGAAGACTACTTAGTGCCATCTCATGGAGCTAAACTTATTTTAACAGTTAAAAAAAAAAAAAACGCGCTAAAAACAACCTTGTGATTGAAACGTGTATTGTCCTGACACATCAGGAACTCCGCCACCAACCTATTACAATGTGTGATGTACCACTAACGTTCACGACGTTTTGTTATTTTACATACGCTTTCTCTTCACAATCTCGTCTGAGACACCGCACTAAGTAATATCCAGTACGAATTTCACTTCATTTATGAACAATAAGCAGTCATCCAATATCATGCATCTATTTTTGCATGATCGTTAGGATTGTGGGAGTTTCAATAATATTGACTAACTGCTGTTGTACTTCAGTGATATATAACATTACATAGGAAACAGTGTTGATCCAAAGAGCCCGGGTTCGATTCCCGGCTGGGTCGGAGATTTTCTTCACTCAGGGACTGGGTGTTGTGTTGTCCTAATCATCATCATTTCATCCCCATCGACGCGCAAGTCGCCGAAGTGGCGTCAAATCGAATTGCACCAGGCGAACGGTCTACCCGACGGGAGGCCCTCGTCACACGACATTTCATTTCATAGGAAATAGTTACCAATTTTCTGCAAAATTATATTCATTTGGTCACTAACCGCCTTTCGATTTCGTTCGCCATCTTCAACTGACACCTAATGTTACAAACATCGATAAAATGACATGCGATTTACACAGATATTACGTGTACAGAACATACAAAAATGACATGTAGGATGCTTACATGGGAAAATACAACATTTTTTGTCACAGAAAAGCAGCTGCATTAATTAGAAAAAGGAAAATAAATTTTTTATATGGACATACATTCACGAATGTTAAAAAATAAAGTTGAGTTTACAATTTTCATCTAGTATTTTCAAATAAACTTAATTCTGCTTGTCTTAACAGAATTTAAAGCTTTACATTCTATATCATATGGGCGATTTTCTGTTAAAAGATGATCGGCAAAGGTTGAATAGGTCTTTCGCGATCTCCAGCGCCTCTGAAGTTCAGATAACCTCCTTGCTACAGTCCTATCTGACTGACCAGTATATACTTTTCCACAGTACTAGCATGTGATTTTATACATACCACTCTGTGCCAGTGGTCGGAGTTGTCTTTACAATGAATAAAAATTTGATACGCTATAGTCATTATAAAAAGCAAGTCTGTTTGTGCGAGATGGTTTTTTGTGAGGTTTTACGAAACTTTGCCAGTGTATGGAGTGATGCACCAGTCTTTGTAACTACTGACTGGTACCTGTTGGCCGGTGTACAGAAGTGGTTTAATTTTACCCATTTTCCTTTTTCGTAGTATATTATCAGTCAGGGCAAACCTGCAGGCATTACTGGAAGCAATATTATGTTTGATTGTCTGTAGTTCTGTTTGGAATGTAGATTCAGAAAATGAGACAGACATCAGGTGATACACCTTTGAATGAAAGCTCTATGTTCGTGGTCGTGTGGGTGCTGTGAGCTTGCAAGGGTTACTGTATCTGTAGCTGTGGATTTCTCTAAATGTCAAATAAGTAAATGCTAAATAAGTGTCTTCACACTTTTGTTAACATCTATATTAAGGTCCAAGAAACGTACAGTGGTGTCTCCCAGCTCTTTTGTGAACTGTTTTTTCTTTTGTTGGGCGTTTGAATGTTGTAGTGATGTATCTAATCGTCCGATCCATAAACACGGCACACCATCCACATATATGAATAACCTGTCATAGCAGCACCTTGAAGCAATTTTCGAATTACAACTGTAAAACACAGGTTTTAACCGAGCGAGGTGGCACAGTGGCTAGCACACTGGACTCGCATTCGGGAGGACGACGGTTCAATCCCGCGTCCGGCCATCCTGATTTCGGTTTTCCGTGATTTCCCTAAATCGCTCCAGGCAAATGCCGGGATGGTTCCTTTGAAAGGGCACGGCTGACTTCCTTCCCCATCCTTCCCTAATCCGATGAGACCGATGACCTCGCAGTTTGGTCTCTTCCCCTAAACAACCCAACCCAACCCAACCACAGGTTTTAAGTTTTATTACTTAAATGTATGACATTTTCTACAGATTGTATAATTTAAGGAAATGAAGTCATTAAGTTATTCAACACCATTTATTAACATTGTTGTGAAGAACCATAATAAAAGAAAGGAATATAAAGTGAGATTAACGTTCACACAAAACGCAGTATTTCAATTTGAAAATACATTTGAATAATACTGACGAAATAAGAATCCTGAGACTAAGGAGTTGTGCGACATAAATGAAAGTTGGTAGGAGTGTTCTACAAATGAAAGACGATGTTCATTCAAATTTCGCGCCGGTCTCGTTAAGAATGGCGCTAGTAGCCTCATTATGGGAATGCAAATTATGTTCGCTTTAAATACACGCTGTAAACGTCGTGTGCGTTAGTTACCTTAGAGATTGGACGTGCTGAGTTGATGTTACTCAATAATGCCTTTAAGGCGACAAAGACATCATAATTAACGTCTTACTGATTGTGAACGAGGTTGTGTAACAGGCCTACGAGAAACTGGACGTTCCTTCTGCGATATTCCAGAGGGACTTGGAAGGAATGTAACTACTGTACATGACTGTAGGCAGCGGCTGTCACAAGAATGTACAGTCGCAAGACGATCGGGCTCTGGACGGCCATGGGACATTACCGAGAGAGAAGACCATCGTGTTAGGCGTGTGACTGGCGCATCGTACTGCATCTGCAGCAGCAGTCTGAGTAACCCTTGGCCCCAACGTGACACAACGAACTGTTACACTACGGTTACTTCAAAAGCAGCTCTCAGCCAGGAGCCCTGTAGCGTACATTCCACTGACTGATCAAAGCCGGTTCTGCCTCAGTGCCAGTGATGGATATGTGTCAATTAGAAGGACGTCAGCTGACACCGATTTCACTTTTGCCGGCATTCTCAAAATTTTTAGAAAAAGTAATGTGCAGGCAGCTTTTCAACCATCTGACCACAAATAACATTTTATCAAGAACAAAGTTTTGATTTCTGAAGGGTTCTGATATCGAGGAGACTAGTTACATCTACAGTTAAAATGTACTTAATTCATTAAATAGCAAATTACAAGCAGCAGGTATTTTCTGTGATTTGTCAAAGGCATTTGATTGTGTGAACCACAACATCCTTTTAAATAAATTAGAATTCTATGGTGTCACGGGCAGTGCTGCAAAATGGTTCAAGTCATACCTCGCTAACAGGAAACAAAGGGTGACAGTGCAAGGGACTAGCGAATTAAGTCATCAGTCATGATCAGAATGGGACGAAATTACATGTGGTGTCCGTCAAGGATCCATCTTAGGGTCATTGCTTTTCCTTGTGTACATTAATGATCTGTCATCAATTACACTGCCAGAAGCAGAGTTTGTTTTGTTTGCAGATGACACAAGTATTGCAATAAATAGTATGGAGAGTGTAGTTCTAGAAAGATCTGCTAATGATATTTTCATGGATATTAATAAATGGTTTAAAGCCAACTCACTGACATTAAACATCGAAAAGACTCACTATGTACAATTCAGAATCTGTAAGAGGTTTCCTCCCAGCATATGCATAAAGTATGAAGAAGAGCAGATAGAAGAGGTTGACTTCCTGGGATTACAACTTGATAATAAATTCAGTTGGGAGGAGCACACCACAGAACTGCAGAAACGCCTTAATAAATCTGTATTTGCAATTCGAGTGTTAGCTGACGTAGGCGGCATAAAAATGAAAAAGCTTGCATACTTTGCCTACTTTCATTCCATAGTGTCATATGGTATAATATTTTGGGGTAACTCGTCAAGTCAAACAAAAGCTTACAGAGTCCAAAAGCGTGTAATACTTATTACTTGTGGAGTAAATTCACGGACGTCCTGTAGAAACTTCTTCAAAGAACTGGGTATACTAACTACTGCCCCTCAGTACATTTACTCCTTAATGAAATTTGTCCTAAATAATATATCTCTTTTTCCAACAAACAGCTCAGTTCGTACATACAATGCCAGGAACAAAAATGATCTGCACAAGGACTTGAAAGCACTTACTTTAGTTCATAAAGGGGTCCACTACTCAGGAACACTCATCTTCAATAATTTGCCAGCATACATAAAAAAATTAAAAAAAATTAGTTACAAATAAATATCAGTTTAAAAGGAGCCTGAAAGACTTATCAGTGGCCAACTCCTTCTACTCCATTGACGAATTTTTTAATAGAAACAAATAATGTATTGTATATATTCATACTATTAGTATTGTTATTTCAGATTTAAAAATAATAATAATATTGACATGTTCCACATCCACAAGGATCGCCTCAGCACGGCTCTATGGAACGAAAAACTAATCTAATCTAATCAAAGCCTGCAACCAATCTATCTGCGTGCTAGAAACACTGGATCTACACCTTGAGTTGTCGTCAAGGGTGCAATATTGTACGACAGTAGGAGCACTCTTACTGCATTTGTACGTCAATCTAATGATTCGACATGTTGTACTGTCAAAGCCCACATACCACAGTTATAACCCCGACATGCTGTTTAGAGTGTCGACATGTTGCCTTGGGCTGCTCGATCACTAGACGTGTCTCCAATTGAGTATTTGTGGAACATCATCGTCGACAACTCCAGCGTCATCCAGTTCCAATATTAACCGTTCCTGTATTGGCCGACGAAGTGCTACAGGCATGGAACTCCATCGCACAAACTGACAACCGGCATCTGTACAACACAATACAAGTACGTTTGCATGTTTGCTTTAAGCATTCGGCCGTTACATTGATTATTAACGTAGTGGCATTTCATATTTGCAACGGCTTGTCTAGCGCTTACATAAACCTAGACAGATGCATTCCCGAAATTTCATTATTCTATATTACTTTTTGGTGTTGCGCTTTTTTGCCAACAGTGTATAAGCAAAATGTAGCAACTAAACCAACTTTACTTATATTTAATTGAAATGAAATATTTTGCCAAGCATCGTTCTTAAAATGAAAGTTTCAAAAAATCTTATTGGCTAATTAGTTTGCACCAACCCTTTGTCTCAACAATTTAATATCTTAAAAGCATAGTTGTCTTAAGTGTCACTTTTGATACTGAATGACACTGGAACGTTGAGCCGGGCTTTTATCATGGAGATTTGAAGCCAATTTTTCATCAACTCCAGTGCTGGAAATGACCTACCTCCTCTGCTGTTTGTGACCGCAGGTGATTGCTACATTCTTAAAGCGATCTCAGCTTTAGGAAAACATTCAATGGTTTCCTTTTTTCCAGGGGTTTTTCATGCACCTCTCCTGACTATTTATTTCTCATTTTCGTCGTTATATTTTTTATGCAAGTGGCATAAATCCTTAAACTGCATCAGTTCATTTGTTAGTTGATCGTCTAAGTCATTGTTGTATGTCTCAAATAAATTTTGAGCTGCTACCGTTATGTTGTCATTGGTAATCGAATCCAACGTGTTGAGAAACTCGACACAGCAATCAGCTGGTTTGTATGCGTGAAGCCTCTGGCGTAAGATAGATTTAATGTGCTCTATCACAGGAAACAGGAAACTCGTGGATCCTAATTTTTGTGATGTACTTAGCTCGATTTCTGGTGTTTCGACGCAAGCAAGTGGTAACAAACGTACATTTCTTTAGTGCCCCATTCCCACACTTGATATCATGTTGTGCAAACTCAGAGAACAACACGTAATTTTCCTGACTCTTGAAATTTCAGCAAGTGCAATCTTAATATTTACATTGGCTCGCAAGAAGAATTTTGTAGTATCATCTCGGTGTGACCAACGTGGTGTTATCTTTGTCGGGACGAGAAAGGCATTGTCAATTTCTGTCATTTTCGAGAAGTCAGCAAGAACTTTGTACCTGCTTGTTGAATACGTAAAAAATACATGAACGTATTCCAAAGAATCTGATGAGTCTTGGCTGCTACCTGTCCACTACAAGACTGAGTGAATGCTGGTACCAGGTACCTACACTGCTAAATGATTTCCTGAAGAACATTCCACAAGCGTAGAACCACCCTTCTGAAACAAAAATAGGACGTTAAGCATGAATTTAAAGCGAAGTGGGATGAGATGGGAGACGGGACAAACGTGACGCTATGTTACAAACATGGCTCTATTTTGGAAGTCACAACTTTGGATGCAGCTTGTAGGTTTCAAATGGAAACAGGGTCACGTAGTACGTCTGACAGAGAGAAAATTACAGTAGAAAAACAATGATGTATTTCACTTGAGTAGAGCTTTTTTTCCAGAGATATATGGCATTTTGTACTGGACAAAGCAAATGCCAGTGATATATAAGAAATAGCAGTGATATGTAAGAAATAACACGTGATAGATACAGCATGTGCTCGGAGGGCTGCCCAGCTTTTTGTTATTTGATTCACCGATTTTAACCAACACCTGCATCGGAAAGCGAGCTTAAGCTACAGGAATCCTAGAGTTGCGCGAGGTTTCTGATCTCCACGTACAAAATTGCCTTCACATACACCCCTATATAGAAATGGGGCAGTGAAAACTGTAAGGATCCAAAGCACAGAAACAAAGTTTTGAGTAAGCAGATGTTTGTGAAAATCAAATTTGTAGGCCGACTACTAGTCCCATAGGTTTGGCTTGTTTCTTAACCAAGCCTCAACGTCCTATATTTTCTATAAAATCATGTAGCCATTTCATATTACGATATTTTGGTTAATATTTAGGATTATAATCCACAAAATTTTCATACACAAACTAGTGGCAATACTGTGGTCTTGACTACTATGTACTTCGTAAATAATTTGAAATTAGAATCAGAACACCACTCACACAGTTACGATCTATCCCAACACTTCATGGCCCTCGTCATCAGCATTTTCATGTAGCATATTTTCTGCATTGAAAGTCAGATAAAAGTGTGTGGTCACTTTATGCATGTAATCTACTAGCTTTTTAAAGTCTAAGTGATTCAACTTTAATCTACTCGTTTTGTTAAGTACTTGTGTTTCAAGGTTGATATTAGCCTTCTATCTAAGCATTTCAGAGCTAGATTTTGCGAGACATCTACAAACTGTGGGGAAATGACAAACAGAGTTCCCCCTCAATGTGAATTGAAGAAAATGGTGGTCTTCCGCGAATGCAGCGAAGAATGTGATACTTCAAACAACAGTTAATGGCAACCAGTTGAAATCTTCATTTTCGTACAACATCTGAAATGCACGTTGTTTCCACGAACACCGACTTTTCGTTTGGTAACAGTCTTAAGGGCTCTGAAATCATGAATGTGCATTTTACAGACTGGAATGCTGAAACCATGGAATGTGAAGTTATGAGGCGGCATTCCTTCAAGGGTTTTCAGCTGTTATGAGGAATTGGCTTCAGTGTTGTCAGAGAGCTTACCTACAGCAATGATAATTTGTGCTTAGGGCCCTTATGGAAGTGAGTATCAAACAAATCGGAGTCATCATATGTAGAGTGGAGGGGTACAGCATTCATAAAGCTGGTTCACCATCGGATCAACAGATGTCAACAGCATGCATACATAGTACAATCTCAAAATCGACGACGGTGTGCCTTAGACCCTTACGGTCCTGAGCACCTCAAAATCAGGGGAACATGGCGGACACTCTACAGGCTTTCTGCGACGTATCAATACCTGGGGAAACTAAATATCCAAATAGGCCTTGATAGCTGGCCCGGAATGGAGAAGGAACATCATCGTGCTGACAACAAGCAGAAAAGGCCCGTATACGAACAGCAGTGATGACAGCACATTTTGATCTGCGTCTACATCTACAAGGTTACTTGGCAAATCACATTTAAGTGCCTGGCAGAGGGTTCATCGAACCATCTTCGCAATAATTCTCTGTTACTCGAATCAGCGCGCGAAAGAAACGAACACCTGTATCTTCCCGTGCGAGCTCTGATTTCCCTTATTTTGTTCTGGTTATCGTTTCTTCCTATGTACAGGTCGTCGTCAACAAAATATTTTCGCATTCTTCGTCTAAAAATTGCAAATAATGGGCTGCTGCTAATGTGCCATAAACGCAGAAGGACGCAACAATTCGAGAATCCTCTATTCCACAACAAATCATCACTTTTGATGCGCCAACAACAATGGATCCATGATAGATGTAAAGGCTGTACTGGGGCAAAAAGTCTCTTGTGTTCATTTGTCATAACGTTTTCAGTTAGAAACTACGCAACTTGTATTGTCTAGATGGTACATTAGAGGTATCAAACATTTCATACTGTTTGTACGTCGTTCTTTAATACCGAGACTGGGAATATTTTGTAAGAGCTTTAAATAGGGAATGTGTATTAGTGCAAATGGAATATCGCTGTGTATGTTCTACGAGCGCACCACCTCAAACAAATATACGCTATGGGTGTATGTTAAAAACAGAACAGATATTTCGGTACGTCACATGACAGAAAGGTGTGTCTTCGTTCTTCAGTGATAATGCAGGTAAATGTTTATTACGAGTGCAAGTCCAAGTAGAGGTTTCGTTCTGAAATGAGTCTGTGTTAAAACATAAGCAGTTGTTCACTTTCCTTTTGCATTTGATTATAAAGTCGAAATTATTTCAGAAACGTGTTAGATTCATTTTACTGTAAAGTTGTAGTTATGACAGCAACACATTAGATTCAGTCTGCAATGTACTAATTCAGTTGGAATTCTTGGTGTATGAAGAAGTATTTTCGATAATTAGAACTTCAACATAGAAGCATGGCAGAAGCAGTACGGTCAGAACGCGCTCCTTTCTATGCGTCCTTCAACAACAGAAATCACCCACAAACGGCGTAGATAACCTACTTGTGCCTTCCTCGAAGTTGACGTCATGTCGTCACAAGGAAACTGCGCCTTCCAAGGTTACGAGATGCAAATGACGCACCGCCAAAGCTGAAAAGCATAAACGCTCATCTGCTGGCGAAATCGAGGAGACAGTGAAACGACAGTTTTCGGGGACCACTTCATGATACAGCCACGAAGAAATACATTGAGAATACAAAGAAGAGAATGACGAAGAAGAAACGAATAGCGTCGGTGTTAAAGAAGATGGAACATGGACAATAAATTTGCATATTGCTGATATTATAGGCTGACAGTGTTGCCTGGCAACATACGGCCTCATGAATTGTAGCCACATCTACTACAACATTACCGGCCACTATTGCCTGGCAATGTTTGCGGCAACACATTCCCGGTCGGCAGTGGATATCATCACTCGAGTGGCAGTAGGTTCACATGAATATCTCCGCTGTGTGCGCCCTCGGCTACGGAGGGGAGTTCATTGTATTCAGTTGTTCAGAAATAATCATGGAGGAACTAAGCTGCTTTGCGTATCCACAGACACACAATATTACACAGGCTGTATATAATGTATTATGAGAATTAAAAAAAAAAAAAAAAAAACAGAAACGGCAACGGCTCGAATTTAGAGACTTTGTCTGACATATAACGTTCAAAACCAGGACGGCAGGGCATTTAAAACATTATGGGCTACAGATTGTTTCTTTATACTGTACTGATCATGAATTTATTGATTTCACGTCCGCTGCCTGCTGAGACTGACATGAGATAAGACCTTTTCTGTTACTGCAAGATTCTAGAGATACTCGATGGAAGTCATTTCACGTCGTTATTTCCGAATTATAGGCACAAGTGGGAAATTAGACACACTACGGGTCACAGAACCAGAGCAGGATGTGGATCAGCACTGTTCAACCATGAATATAGATATACTGCCATCTTACATAATAAAAAACAAAATATATAGGTTGAGCATATGAACACTAGCGCGATCTGGGGACTATAGAGAAGTCCCACGGCGCTAGAAATATGAAACTGATATGAAGTGACAGAACTACGAGCTGTTAGACCGAAATTCTTGGGCTCCGTGATTTCAAAAGTATTATAGTACGGTACCTCTCGTACAGCTGTGAGCGTATGATCGTGCGGACATAGCCCAGACTCGGTGCCCTGTATAGAGAACAGTTACCATCTTTTGGGGTTACATTAAACATTTTTGAACTTTGAAGCCGTTCTACATCACTGCAGTGAAGTGAAACACAATAAAATGCATTCTAAACTTTGAGGGATGCTTCCATCTGAGTTTTCCAATAGCTTATAAAATTATAGGTCAATATTCAGCATTACAAAAGTAGGAAATTATGGGTGTTTCAAGTTGGTAGGTTTTTTCTTGACACTTCTGTTTCTGACGTTAGGTCACATGTTAAAAACGTCAGGTGTAAGTAGTAACACTGTACAAATGTTTCTAAGACGGTACAAAAATAATTTAGTTGAATTATCAATTACTGTTCTAGCAAGTATGAGGAATCTAAGAACGTAGCGATTGTATACTTCAGTAATTTCGTCACATGAAGTGACATTGGAATTGCTTCGTACCGTCGCAGATTAAAGAAAGCCCCTAGTCACAAAACAGTATTTTTTCTTGCAATAAACCACTTTGAAACTTCCTTCTTTGAGCCATCATCACACTTTAGGGACACTACTACAATAAAATCATTCACAATTAGACTGTGAATTTCTTAAAAAAAATATTTTCTGACGGTATTCCTCGGTGATCTCTAAGCTCAATTCTAGATTATTACTGCACTGTAATTATCAACGCTACCGTGATCGTCTTCCCTTATTGCTGGATTCAGCTGGTTTTTAGTGAACGTAAAATATTTATAGTAATTCCAAACTACAAGCCGATTATAGATATAGAACCATAAAATAGAAATTTAAATAAGCCTGGTAAGATAACAAAAAATTATTAATGTTACATCATCAGCAACAAGGCAGGCTTTGCTTATGTTTTCATGTAATTACCAGGGATTTCGTACGCTGGTTTTTAGAAGTTTTCAAATGTGATTTCTAAGACCTAAAATCGTTAACAACATAAACGATGTCTAGAGCATAGTAACTTCTTTCATTTATTTCAATTTCTTGCTGTATACTGTTCACCGTATGATTGTTCAGAATCATAACCATCAGCTGTTATATTATGCATACCACGATGCTAACATTAAAAACAGAATAACTGCAAGTCATTTCACTGAAAGTTACCCTCTGAATCAGTTCATTGAGGAACTAAACTGTTTTGTATATTCATAAACAGGCTGCATTACATAGGATATACAAGATGGGATTTTGAAAAAAAAAAAAAATTAGAAAACCCGATGTCACGGTACTGATTCTTACATCGTATTCAAATGAAGGAAAATCTAACATAGGATTTGATCCCATTGCAAAATATTAAATGTATTGGGAATTATTTACTCACACACGTAACGTTATTGGTTACGTATGTACAGATGGAGCTTTCACAGCAAATATGCAAAGCACATCCCGCGACTTTTTGTAGAGAATAGGCCAAAGTTGAAAAACTTAATAGTAGGTATAATATGTATAAATTAATACAATTGCCTAATAGCACATTTCGGGATTGGTTCTGTTCTCACATCCCCGTTCTGCATCACCGTATGGTCTACTGCCTCTTACATCTGGTAACACTTTTTCATGTCATCTGAAATTATTTTGTTATATTTATTCTACAGCTACGGTTACCGTACATTCCGTATTGTGTATAGAGTTGAGGTTATAGCTACGATGAGCGCAAAATATGTACAAGTGTGGTAAATACGTTAAGGGTAGTATTAAGTGCTTGTACGCCCACAGAGGCGTTAGCACGATCGATTATTTCAGAGATTTAACCTGAACGTGTTTTTACAACGCTCACAACCCTGGAGCCCATCCTTTGGTCATTCTATTAGTCGACCACAATATTATTTCACCTGGTAGTGAGGGCTTTCCAATCATTTTATCCTAAGTATACTCGATAGTACGCTCGACAGTGCTCTGAAAGTGTTGACAGTGCGATGTGTTTTGCTTGGTCACCACTGCACTTGTTTAATGTAACGTCGCAATGTGTTTCAATAACGGCCATTGGAAGTTACACACAATACTACCGATGGTTGGTAGTACCTAACGTAAGCCATGTGCCTCATTGTCGAAGCAAATAGCCTGGCTCGGTCACTTGTGTGTTACGAATACACGAATTATTAACATCGAAATTGAGCTTGAAGGCTTTTTATTCCTCTCGATTGTCAGATTTTGGCAGTACTTTCATTCATACGTTCAGATTGCAGTCAGTAATGTCAGTGCTACAGTAATTTATGTTTTCATTCTGTTAACGGTTCTACTTTAATTTTAGATCCTGTTACAAGTACCAGTATGACGACAGAACTATGGTCATCCACATAGGATGAACTCGAACTGCATCGAAAAAAATTCGGATGTTGTTCAGGAATATGAATATTTTGCTATAAGGGACATGTGGTTTCCTGTGTCTCATTACAGAGTTGGCACAGTAATACAGTTGCGATTCATTCGATTTCTTAGCTCTATCTACTTCTACATTTACATACATGCTCCGCAAGCCACCGCATAGTGAGTGGCGGAGAGCATCTTGTATAACTACTAGCCATTCCCCTTCCTGTTCCACTCGCAAATAGAGTGAGGTAAAAACTGCTACCTATATGCCATCTTACGAGCACTAATTTCTCGTGCCTTTATGGTCCTTATGCGAAAAATACGTTGGCGGCAATAGAATCCTTCTGCAGCCAGCTCCAAATTTCGATTCTCTATATTTTCTTGAATGTGTTCCTCGGAAAGAACATTGTCTTCCCTCCAGGGATTTCCATTCCTGTAGCATCTCCGTAATAGTTGCGGTGTTGTTCGAACCTTCTGGTAATAAATATAGGAGATCGCCTCTGAATTGCTACGATGTCCTCACTTAATTCGACCTGGCTCGGATCTCAAACACTCTAGGAGTATTTAAAGGTGTGATGCACTTGTGTCCTATATGATGAACCAGACCTTCCTAAAATTCTTCCAATAAACTGAAGTCGAACATTCACGTTCCTCACTACAATCCTTAAATGCTCGTTGTATATCATACCGCTTTGCAACGTTAGGCCTGAATATACAATTGTTTCTGTGAAATTACCTTCACAACTGTGAAAACGACTGTAACATTAAATCATCAAAATGTACAATAGAAAACACAGAGTAATGCAACAGCCCCGGGACTCCTGTGCGTAGATACAAGGGTGATGTTGACTTGGTGGCCGACGCCACGGGATGGCCCAACATACGCCGTTACGGAGGTTTTCCATTGCATTCACTCAACCCATACAAGCGGTGGGTGTCGGCCAGCCTATCCATACTCTTTGTGCAACTGTGAATGTACAACTAACAATGCCAGACAAACAGACCTGTAACAGAACCGAGCAGTCCTTCGACTCCCTATAAATGTAGTCCGGTTTTTGTACAAATTGTAGAGAACCTTCCGTTCCCTATGTTTTACTTATATCTGCCTGCATCCTCATGATTACTCTGCAATTCACAATTAAGTCTCTGGCAGAGGACTCATCGCACCACCTTCACCTTTCTCTACCGTTCCACTCTCAAACAGGAAAAACAAACACTTGAATCTTTCTGTGACTGATCATATTTCTCCAATTTGTTACGATGATCATTTGTCCCAGATGTAAGTGCCAACAAAATATTTTCACATTCTGAGGACATAGTTGGTGATTGAAGTCCCATGAGAAAATCCTGCCGCAATGAGAAATGCCTTTTTTTGACGATTGCCTCCTCAGCTCCCTATCATATTTTGCTTTACACATTTCAATTATTAAAAAATATTGGGGAAGCGACCTCTCCTGCCAAAAAGTTTCCATTCAAGTAACTAGATATTATTCAGTCATGACAATTCACTTCTATTTCAAGGAAGAACAGCACCCAGAGGCTGGAAAGTTGCACAAGTCACGCCAATACCCAAGAAAGGAAAGAGAAGTAATTCGCTGAATTACAGACCCATATCACTAACGTCGATTTGCGGTAAAATTTTGGAACATATACTGTGCTCAAACATTATGAATCACCTTGAAGAAAACGATTTATAGACAAAGAGCCAACACGTATTCAGAAAATACCGTTCTTGTGAAACGCAGCTACTTCTTTATTGCCGCAATGAATGCTTTCGACGGGGCACGTCAAATTGATCCCATATTTTTACAATTCCAGAAAGTTTTTGACACTGTTCCTCACAAGCGACTTTTGATTAAATTGCATGCCTGTGGTGTATCGTCCCATTCGTGTGACTGGATTGACCAATTGCAAAATGATATAGACAAGATGTATGTAAGATGCAAAAAGTCGCAATTTACTTTAAAAAATGAGAAGTGTGAAGACATCCACACGAGTACTAAAGGGAATCCGCCGGAATCTAAAGGCTATTAATTCAACTAAATACTTAAGAAGTACTGTTATGACTGATTTAACTTGGAACGATCACGTAGGTAATGCTGTGGGGAAAGCAAACCAAAGACTGTGATCTACTGGCAGAACACATAATGCAACAGATTTATTATAGAGACTGCTTACAGTAAGCTTGTCCGCCCTCCTCTGGATGGGGGGCGTGGGATACGCATCAGATTGGATTGTCGAAGGTCATCGAAAATGTTCTGAGAAGAGCAGGTCGTTTTGTATTTTTGCAAAATGGGGGATCGAGTGCTACAGATATGACACATTTTCAAATT
Source organism: Schistocerca gregaria (assembly GCF_023897955.1). NCBI lineage: Eukaryota > Metazoa > Arthropoda > Insecta > Orthoptera > Acrididae > Schistocerca > Schistocerca gregaria. The sequence continues at coordinate 511,032,244 of NC_064921.1, read as the reverse complement.
ACAGTCCATAATCGTACTCTGTCTGATGCTTGTTGTCGAAGTTAGTACCTGGAGTAAAATCTCTGTGGCTTTGCAAATTCCGGCGATCGTCGACTCTGAAATATCTTAAGATGATCAGAGGCACAATCGTACGCCGTGGGCAAGCCTTACTGGGTGCTTTGACGTACTCACTCTGCAGCATGGGAGTTAGTGTCGAAACTGCGTATAAATTTTGATGAAGTCCAGAATTTCATCTCTTAAAACAGAGCGAAAATAACCTTGGTGCAGCCTCTACTGGTTTCTCAGGATACAGAGTTCCCTACGAGTTACGACACACCAAATAATGTTCCTAGCCACAAATAAGGGAGAAGTTAAAATAACTAAAGGATTGAACCTACCTTTTCCATTCATGAAATTATAATTGTCCATAAATGATTTTCCTAGCCACATTCCAGTACATACCTCATCCTCTTGTATGAGAATGTTATCACAGTTAACCAAGTTTCATTCCGTATTCAATATGGCAGCTTACAACAATGCGGCTAATTACAGTTACACTGCGATTCTCCTCTCCGCAATTCTCAATCAGTAGTAGTCCGTCCATTGTACACGTAATGTTCCCTCATTATATCCACAGAGTCTTCATATCACGAGTCAGAGTCAACCTGTCTCTCGCAGTCATAAGGAGTCTTTAAGCCGTAGAAATCACAATGCATAAACATTTGTTTAATCGGAAAATTTGCTTCGTCTTCCTTTGTGAAGGAATACTGGAAAACCGAATTTAATAACTCTGCTTTAGTGGCACTGTCACCTATAGATTCACAATTGTTATCGCGCAGGGAAGGTATTGGTTGCGTCTTGCCACTGGTACTTGTGACCATAATCTCTTTGGAGTTTCTGCCAGATTTCGAGACAGAATTTCGTTGTGGAAACTATTAACAGCATCTCGCATAGAAGTTCGCAATGAATTTCGAGTTTCTGTATAACTTCGGCAACCTTGAGGATTTTACAGCGGCGAGCGTCTAGTTAAAATTAGAGACGCTCGCCTGGCAGAGTGCCAACAGCGACAACCCAGAGGTGCCTCTCACAGTGCGCATCCCAGACTGCCCCTGAGAGCTACAACACCAAGAAGAATCACTTCTCGGCTTTTGACAAGATCAATGTGTAGTTTTTTTATTAAGAAAAAAATAAAACGGGATATACAGGAAAGTTATTAGTTTATTAGTCTCAAACGTTAAATAATAAAACATAACATCTCCTTGGACAGCACAATCATTACCCAAGGAACCACCATTCTTACACTATACAAATACAGATTCAGAACTTTCTATTTTACGACAAACATAAGAGTTATTTCTGGAAGATGGCGTCAGTCATCCTGCAGCCGCACGATGAGTCGTCGACGTTATGTTAGAAGGAGATTTAGGCCCTCTGTTTTCAAAGTGTGTGAAACCTCTAGTTTTAAGAAGTCGTGCTTGTCGTAAAATAGAAAGTTCTGAAACTGTATTTGTATGGTGTAAGAGTGGTGGTTCCTTGGGTAATGATTGTGCTGTCCAAGGAGATGTTATGTTTAATTATTGCAACGTGATGCTAAGAAGAGTACTTTGGATTCTTTTCCAACGCGTGATGTCATTGCGTGGAAGACATTTAATATTGTTCATCAGTCTCATAAGGCTTACGGAGGAAGTTATCTGTCAAGTGATGAACCTCTAGTTTTAAGAAGTCGTGTTTGTCGTAAAATAGAAAGTTCTGAATCTGTATTTGTATGGTGTAAGAGTGGTGGTTCCTTGGGTAATGGTTGTGCTGTCCAAAGAGATGTTGTGTGTTATTATTGTAACGTTTGAGACTAATAAACTAATAACTTTCCTGTATATCCCGTTTTATTTTTTTCTTAATAAAAAAAACTATACATTGATCTTGTCAAAAGCCGACAAGTGATTCTTCTTGGTGTTGTAGCTCTCAGGGGCACTCTGGGACGCCTCTCTCCTTGCTTTTGCAATAGTATTTTGACTTGTATTGTTTATTTGTTATATATCTCTCAAATGGCGTAGACACTATTTCTCTGAATTTGTGCCATATCTGGTCTACGTTTACAAAGTTAGATTGGAAGGAGTGGAGGCTCTCTCTTAGAAAGAGACTCTCCCTTAAAAAGAATAGTTGCATTGCCTCAAAGTTGTCCTCTACCACAGTCCGACATTAATACAGTGCGACCATATATAAATATGTGGACATGCGATAAGTGTTAATGGGACTTCGTGATTACCCCTATTTACTTTTCCCTATATTCTGTTGTTGTTCAAGATGGGCGATCCTACCTTGTACAGAACTGACTGAAATAAGCTTCTTCAAAGTTAAATGATACACCACGTACTGAGAGCCAATCAATTATTTATCTGGCTATTCCATTTATTCGAAAAAAATGCGTTATGTCCATGGAGAATAAGTGATTGATTGATTCATTAAGTCATTTTTTAAATATTTTACATGATACAAGCGCACGGGGATTTCGCAGTGTAGTACTCGTAACTAGTTTCGACTAGCTAGACTTCAGAGTCGAGACACATACTACAAGCGCTTCTGTTGCGTTGTCAACAATATATGTTGGATGGTTTCTTATATGGAGCAGGAACAGGAACAGTGTCAGTATTAAACCCTGCTGAGAAATGCTTCTGAGTCTATCAAGACGCGCGCAGCTCTGCCTTCCGCGTCCTGTGATGTAACTTTACCGTCTATTAGAGACAATCAAATAAAAATAACACAGATGGAAAAAAGTAACTAAACTGTAAATTATTTCAAAAACAATCACCATAACTGTTAATACATTTATCCCACTTTGAGACAAGATGGTAATGCCTTCATCGACAAACGTTTGTGGTTGCCTAAGGAACTATTGTTGTACACAGTCTTGAATCTCTTCGTTCGAAGCAAACTGATGGCCACTATGTCTTTTTCTAGTCTCCGAAAACATGGGGAGGGATCGGGACTGTTCAGATGATGTGTAAGGGCTTCCTAGCGAAACTTTTGCAGCTAGTCGAGACAACAGATACGTCAGCTCCAGGACAGTTAGGGTGAGCTCTTTCTTTGCCGTCAAGGACCCGATACTGATTCTCGAACACGGCGCCACAACTAACGCACAGCGGTACGTGGTCACTCTACAAAAATTGAAGATCGCCATGAAGTCCAAACGCTCAGGAATGTTGACGAACTGCATCATTGTGTTGCAGGATAATGCCCACCCACATGCTGACAAGGTTATTTCGACTATGTTGCAGAAGTTTCGCTGGGAAGCCCTTACATTTCCCTTAATACAGTCCCGATTTCTCCCTTTGCCATTTCCATATTTATGGAGCCCTGAAGAAAGACATTCGTCACCAGCGATTTGCTTCAGATGAAGTGGTGCACACGTGGCGATAATCAAGTTCTGTAGGCAACCGCGACATTTTTCCATGCAGGCACTATCCATACTGTCTCCGGGGAGGTAAATATTTTAACAGTTATGGCGCTTACTTTTGAAACAATGGCCAGTTCACTTACTGTCTTTCCATCTGTCTCGTTTTCATTTGACTGCCCCTTATACTTACAGGAGAACCTACAGTTTAACGAGAAACCTGAAGGTCTAAGTCTACGTAAACCATACGACCCCTTGTGACCACTTGTGTAAGTTAATTCAGACACCGAGGAAAGGCAAAAGCATACGACGTAGAATTGGCCAAGGCAAGTAAAACTTGCAAATCAGATTAGCTAAAATGCTCTGTTCGTTCTGTAAACGTATAGTAAGGAAAAACTTGATGCTATTGAACATGTCAAAAAAAAAAAAAAAACAAACCTGAAAACTTCAGTTGCCTTAAAGAGTTACCTGTGGTATTAGAAGGTAATAGTCTCACAGAAAGTGTAAACTCAAACAGAGAGGCCTAAAGTTGGAGAAGTCACCTTCGCCATTATCGTCATTCTGCACATCTCTATCTGAACATCGTTCTTCAAGCAACGGCTGTGAAAGTATATAAACTCCTTTTACCACCTCTCCAAAAACCTTGGACAGAAATTAACCCTTGCATGGCTTCTGTATCTGTTTCTCCTCGTACGAGACTTTGCTGCACACAGTGTGGAGAAACTGACTACACTCATCACACCAGATCTTAACGTCTGTGGATATTGGCCTCCCGAAATCCGTGGCTATTTAGGGGCGTGCTCTGGCACTTATAATCTTTTCTAATCGTATTCACCTCTCTACGGGAAGTCGGCAATGGCATGCACTCCAGTGATCTTACACCATTCTGAATGTACCTTACAAACAGTCTTCCCCAAAAAATAACGTCAAAGAAGGCAGTCAACGAGGCTTACAGCCAAATGATCGTATCTGATCGTCCCAGAGTGGCTGAATAACGCCAAAGGAACGATCCACAGCGTTGCTAATTAGCCCAAACGCAAGTCTTTTGGCTAATTTAGAAGACAGCAGTTCCTTGGAGTAGTGAAGAACGTTGCTCTGCAATTGGAGACATGATTGCGTTAGTGCTGAAGTTCAGATGCATGAGAGCAATGTACCGTCTTGAGAGGCGCCTCAGAACTCCGTACGCCATCCTCAAAATTGTCTCACCAGAAGCCGACGACAAAGTTCAGACAATGGCGAAAGAGTAAGTCAAATCAAGGTATTGCAGAGAATGACCAGGCAGTATGTAGAAAGCCTAGAAATTTTTGGCAATATGTTAAACTTAAGTTTAACTTAATAATTTTCTTAGGAAATATGTAGAATGCTTAGGTACTTTATAAAATGCGATGGACATCGGCAAAGTATAAAACTACAATGAAATAACACATTCAAACCAGAAATTTCTATATTCAATGAAAGTTGAGTTAACAACTCACCAGCCGGTACATGAAATTCACCACATATTTCATTCAGCGGTTGTATAGCTCCTATGTTACTTGGACATCCATTGCAGTGTACTTCTTCATTAACAAATAATGACGAGGTTCCTTTCTTTCCATAATCTTAGCTGAATTCATGTCCCTTATTATTTCTGACTAACTGAACGCCAACCGAACTGGACTGAAACTGTTACAACGATGATGTCTGTCGATCTTGCAACTGTCAAAATATTTAAATTGACTTTATTTCATGCGTTGCCTTAAACGTAACCGGCATTCTGTTAAATTTCTAGGCAAAGTACTAAATAAGAGACATTTCATACGCTTTCTAACGATTATTTGCATTTTGCGTTTTGCCTAGACATTTCATAAAATGCCGGATATCATCGTTTCTGGTAACAAGTATAATATAACATGGACATCAGCATTTCAGTATCCAGCCTTTGTACGATAATTGTACAATATAGTGCATTCTGGAACAGAGGATGCCGCCAATTCCCCTCCACTCATGATGTCATCAGTGACATCAGATTTCTCCATCCTTTCCCCTCCTCTATGATGTCATGTACTGTTGTCAGATTTTTCCTAGCCTATGTACTATAAAATGGCGCGAAATTCAAATTTTGACAGGATGTTCAAAAGCAGCCCAATTGTGCTTGTTTCCCCCCACTCTTATGACAGCACTACTGAAGTAGGTTTGTTCTCCTAAGTATAAATTCACAGGAAATTTAAGATGCACAATTGGTGGGAAATTCAAGATGTTGCAACGTCACATTGGCAGAAACAGGTCACTTATGGTACACATAGAATCCAAGATAGCTGACCAGAGATACTGGCATAGTTCTATGACATTAGAATGAATGGTGACTACCTCTGCGTCGGAGCAGAAGTAATCAGTCTGAACTTATCTGCTGTTTACAGCTCACATGGAAAACCACTGAACATGTTTTTCCAAGCATGTATTCACTCAGACATATATGGCTAATTATAGCAGTCAGGTCATTTACGGAATTCAGGATGGCTACTGGGTTTTCCCACCTCTCATTGCAGAGTTTCTTATACTTCCCTTAAACAACTACTGGGAAAAGATAAACAATCTCCCTAGCCCTCTAATGCTCCAGCTAACACTCTACTGCACCCCTCTAACATTACAGTTTAAACAATTTATCTCGCCCTAAGTTTTTGGTTAGTTCATATAACTTTGAAATGGTGAGAAAATTCAAAATTCACTTGTCCCAAATTTAGAAGTTTAAAAGGCTGTGGTTCTGAGTACTAGATCACTTGTGCCAACTTTAATTATGTAGCTTACTGGTCAAACATCTGCAGTTGTCAAATACTTGTCAGTGTCATGTGTGGGGGGATAGGACTGGAACAGGGGTGCACTTGTATCTTTATTGAAATACCTTGCAGTGCTATGTTTTGAGGATCGTGGGCTCTGACTATGCTAACACTGCTGCCTCGCTGGTGGTGCATCAAACCACTTCCCACCAAGAGAAGGAGTCCACTGCTGTGAGCCTCACACAGTTACACTGCACGTGCTGTATTTACAACTGACTGCTGGACGCTCCAGTGGGTCTCTTTGTCCTCTGTAGCCATACACTTTCAGCTGCACAGTACACGTCTGAATTGGCTGGCTCTATGTCATCAGTTCAGAATACAGACAGAAGTGTGCCAGTCCTACCCTACTCTAATATTAGAACTGCACAATGGCTTACTACTTATTCAGTGATAGGCATTCAGACCACCACTATGTTCAATGTGGCACATAGCACCTCTGCTACAAGTTATAATAATCCTCCCCACAGGAAGACGTGAAACTACTTTTAAACCTGAACTTTCATCTACATCAAGAACAACACACTATTTGTTAGAAACTCTCCCACCGAATCCCAAATCTAGTTCGACATATCATGTTTTATTTTCATGGCGACGGTGCAGAACTGTACTGAACATGTTATCAACATAGACACATGTATCTAACAGCTTCAGGACATTGAAATATGTGCGACAGTAGTAAAATAGTTCTGTGGTGATTTTATATGACACAGCCACTTCGTAGTTTCCGGACATACACAACGTCAAATGTTTATGAAATTCACGCTCGATTGTGGTTCGGCAAATGTGGTTTCTCATCGTTCCAATAGAAAAGCATTCTGATCTTGAAGATATTAATACAGAGTTAACTGGCATACGAGCCAGTGGTGGTGTAGTGGTGGCGGTGTAGAACTCATAGTGTGAACAAGAGTAGATTAACAGAACCAGTTGTAACCAGGTTTTTATCCTGAGGTCACTAACAAGGGCTTTCTGTGTCAGGTTACAGCTCAGGCAATTGGATAAGTTACATTTAAGGTCTCCCAGGGGACTCTCCGTCCCATTCACGCACTAGAGGCAATTTTGCGACATATATTTGACGTTATTCCCCCTCCTTCCCCCTGGTCCAATAAGATCTAAGGTCATTTCAACTCCCCCTTCGTCCAGGACTGCCCTCACACTGAGGCACTGCAGGTTATAACTGGTTCAATCCACTGATAAGACTTCTGGGAACTCTGCCCATTCACTTGTATGTGGTACATTCAATGCATTCCCCCTCCTCTCAACGTAAGGCCTGCCCCTGCACCTGAGGCACTGCTGGTTATAACTGGTTTAATCCACTGACAAGACTTCTGGGAACCAAGTCCATTTATACGTATGTAGTTCATTCCCCTCCAGATGTTCAAGCTCCCTCTCCCCCCCTCCTCATCCTTTATAACTACACCAATTGCATGAGTGACATCAGTCTTGTTCTATGCATCTTAGAGAGCAAATCAGTTTTGTTTTGGACAAGAATGTGAATATTTGTTATAAATAATAATAATAACAAATTAATTTTATTGTTATTCCAATTACAGTGGTTTTGTCCCACTTCTTTGAATTTCAGATCTTTGTCAAGTCACATCAATGTCATGTAATGACAGTGTTGCATTACATCACCATCATGATGATCTGAGCCAAGCACAACACTGCCTGTGCTCAAGAGTATCTGAACAAAGTGAAATATTTATCAGATGTCCTCTATTGCTCTTCATTCGAAGTATGTGCTATGTAGTGAAAGGATCAGGATGAGGGTATTTGTTATTGTTGTGTTGGCTACTGTGGGAGTTAGCATGGACTCAAACAAGGAAGGAGAGAGGATGCAGTGGCCACTGTGAGGAATCCAAAAAGATCTGTACAGAACACTTGAATGTTAAATGAACACTTTATTTCTAAAAAGAAAACAAACTTATCCTCTTTTGCCTCCTATATACAAGAACTTTACTATCTATTACTACTTGCAGAATGCAGGCTTCCTGTTGCTCAGTACTGATGCTCTCGAAGTCTGCGACCGATCTGAGCCGACCAGCGGTAGACGGCTGGTTAAATCAGCATGGGCAGGCAGTGCTCAACTCTGTCTTCCTGGAGGTGTGGCGCAGCCTGCTCTTTCCATTGGTGTGATGGTCAGCGTCTTCTTGATGCGTTGCGCTCGTTGGTGCGCAGTTGATGCCTTAGGACTGCACATTCCACCCCCCCCCCCCAAATGTCGCACTGTTGCCATTTAGGGAGGCATCTTATGACAATGGGGGGGGGGGGGGGGAGGGGGAGGCAAGAAGTTCGGTGACGTGAGGAGCCAGGAGCCACAGCTGGTACCATGCCAAGCCCTCGGTCATGACCCAACATCTGTCCTGCACTATAAGGGGAACATTGGTTGGAATACCCCCGGAAAGGCGCCAAACCTCTTCCTGAGCCAGTCCAACAAAAAACGAAGATGGCAGTGATGACAATGACAATGGTGCCAGTTCTATGGTGGGGGCTGGGACGAGTGCTGGGAAGTTGGGCTCCTGTCGTGATGAGGGCGATGGGTCCAGCTCCATTGCTTCCACTGGCACTGCCAAAGAGGCACCCAGGGCATCTGTGTCCCCTACACTCCTCAGAGTATGGGACTTCTTCATCATCATTCACAGATGATTTAAAATGAACACAAAGAAAAAGTATTCCAAAACTCTGCAGTAAGATTACTAAGGGGTAAGACTATTGACTAGCCTGTATAGGAGCGGTAACCCCATTGTTATGTCATTCTTGAAGTTCACTTGAAACTTACTCTCTAAGCACCTGAGAGATTAGACGCACTCGAATAAACTTAGGTTGCGCGTTGTCCTTCATTGGAATTTGCGCCACAAAATTATTTGCTCTACTAAGTCCTCCAGATAATAAATCAGGAAACTCCGCAATCAACTGAGTAACACTGTCTTTTGGGTTGAAAGCAGAAATAGAATGTAAATTATCCTGAATACGAAGACCAAACAAATAAAATGAATCCAACCCAAAAATATTTTCACAGTCTTTCGAAAGTAAAATTGGAAATGTCACTGTCCTGGTGTGAGACTGGTATGTGGCAGGCAAACTACGTGGAATGTCTTGATCATTATAAGCAGTAAATGGTGTGCAAGGTTTTCTCAACTGTGGTGAGCCCATCTGCTCATAAGTGGCATGATTAAGCAATGTAACAGAAGCGCCAGTGTCTAACTGAAGTCGCACACAGTGTTCGGAAATGAATAAGTTCACAAACGGTTTGTTGGCCTGTCATTGCACAGCATTTGGGCGGGGTGAAGGCACATAATGAATCTGATCATTATTAGTACAAGTAGCAGGCACAGAAAAAACTACATACACTAATTGCGAAGGTGCCCTGCACTTATGAGAGCCAGTGTAGCAGAGTTATTTTCTGTTGCTAGCACACAGATTGTACATGACCTGGCTTTCCACAAGCAAAGCAAGCCACGTTCCGCGAAGGGCAATGTTGTCTTTTATGTGTAGAAAAGCAATGGGAACGTGACATCACAGCAGACACACTCGTTGATACTCGTTTACTCTGCAGATGGTGCGGTGGCTCATTTGCGCACGGTGGTCAGTTGCAAGGCCATACCTGTTACTTACTTTGCGTTAAATTACAAACGAGAGCTATGTCGTGGTTTTCCACGGCACTATCACACGACTCCTGATGTTCAGTAATGTGTAACACTTGTGCACACGTAGCAGCAGAATGTTTGAGAATTTGTTCACAAATACTATTGTCTAGCACGTTGTACGTAATTGCATCACGAATTATTGGGTCACTATAGTACTGTCCACAGATACACGGAAAACGACACTGTCGTGTCAAACCCAGAAATACCGCAACCCACTGATTGCAAGTCTATTTTGTTTTTTTTTCGCAATCTAAAGAACTTGTAACAAGCTGCAGCAACCTGTACCTTATTCTTGTAATACTAAGTGAGGGCAGAAACTAAATTTTCAAACCTAATAACTCCATTCTGTTAGTCGGTAATAAGTTCTGAGCGAGGCTGTAATCTCCTGTGTCGGCCATTGAAAAGGCATAAGGAAGTTTCACAGTACCTTGCACTTGATGCGTAGCACAACGAGTGTTGAAGTGAGCGTAGTATCTGTTTCATCCCTCTTTGTTGTTCATCGGAAGCTCAGAACGGTGGAATGCACGGTGGTGGTGCTGTGGATATGGCTGGCGGTTGTGGAGGAGTTGACGCAGCGGCGCCGTGTGCATTACAACGAGCTGCTGGGCTGCTGTCATCAACAGTGACATTTGTTTGTTTTGAAACTGAATAAACTGAATTAGATCAAGGCCAACAGCAGCCGGACGCAAAGTCACTGGTGTTGTAGGAGGCAGGTTAGAAGCCAATTTAATAAGAGGACCGCCGCAACAAGTAATTATACACAATTAGTAACAACGCACCGCCGAAAGAAAAGAGAGAAGTATTATTGACGGAGTGGCGTAGAGCAAAGGCATCGTTCGTTCTGCATTTCTCATCAAAGATGTGTCAGATACTGTGGGACTCAGCAATAACATAAACAAGACAAGAGAGAAGTTGAGTTGGCCGGTAGCAGGAATCCAAAAAGATCTGTACAAAACACTTTAAGATTAAATACTTTATTTCTAGACACAAAATAAACTTATTTTCTTGTGTCCCCTGTCCCTACTACGTACAAATACTTTACTCTCTATTATTATTCGCAGAACGCATGTTAAATAACATCTCCTATTACTCAGTACTGATGTTATAGAGGTCTGCAACTATACTGGGCCGATCAGCAATGGCCAGTTGGTTAAATCAGCGTTGACACAGCTGCTGAACTCTGTCTTCCTGGACGTGGCGCTGCCTGCCCTTTCCATTGGCGCATGGGTCAGCGCCTTCTTGATGCTGTTCCACTGCGCTATGTTGGTTGGAGTGCAGTCGATGCTTTAGGACTACACAGTTATAAGTCGATTAATTTTATTGTTATTCCAGTCGTGCGAATTTTGTCATTCGAGTTGGCTAAGGTAGGTAATAGAACACATTGTAAATCATTGTTCATTAAATATAGAATTTTAACAGTTATTAATTTATATATTCTTGACAGTGTTAACTACATACTTGCTGAACTACCTAATTTAAGTGTAAACAATCAAAGGCATGACTACTATACAAGAACCTGTACTCCTCTGCTGTTGCCACAAAATAGATTAGCTAAAACTAGCAATAGTCATAAGTATATGAGAATTAAAATACATAACATATTGTCTAAGAAACCGTCAATAAATCCTGACAAATTATTTATTGAAAATGTACATAATTTCTTGTTAACTAATCCATTCTATTCGTTAGAAGAATTTTTAGAAATGCCCAATAGGTTAGTGAACTGACGAAGTCTATTGCATGTAATAATGCTGAATGACCAATAAAGAATCTGAATCTGGCAGCAGAGACCAGCCACCACCCCAGCCAGAATAAGAAGACATGTAAGTAATATTGTAATTATGTGCTATTATGAATTAATTTTTTGCAGATTTTACAATTTTTTAAAGTACCGACATATCTTTTAAAATACGACATTAATGAAACACCACAGTGCTTTATTTAACAAGAAATAAACTCTTTCAGAGACTTTAAATATTAAACGAACACCACAGTGCAATAGAAAAAACACATTATCACACTGCATCATTTAACAACGAATATGCTCTTGCGAAGTCTGTTATTCTGAACAAATACCACAGTGTGATACATAAATAAATCACTGCAGTACATTATTTAACAACAAATACACACTTTCAGGACTTTAAATGTTAAAGAAATACCACAGAGCGATATATAAACAAATAAACACTTTCTAAGTCGTCCATACTTTTCCAGTATATGTAATGTCATATTGTGTGTGTTAAAACGAGTGCTTTCTCCTATTGGTAGAAATAATAAAATCACAACATATTCCACAAAATCTCAGTAAATATTAACGAAATGTATGATATAAGACACTAGTGTATGACAACAAAGTAAAATTCTGTAAGTACTACTTTCGAGATTGTCCACCAAAGCCACTTTTAGATATAGTATATATAAGAGTTAGCACAGTGCTACAAGTAACCACCAATACTGGTACCACAGATGACATGAGATTCTTGTAGGGTAGGGTACACCTATCACACTGCCTAGGGTGTGTACATTCTGGCCACAGAGTCTGAATCAAATCGAGCAGCTAGCACTACACTAGCCCATCACCCCAGCAATTGTAGGGAAAGTTGCGTTATTTAAACAATGTTTGTGTAATCATTTCGGACACAACCAACATGGTTAGGGACAAGCACTTCTCCTTCCTCAACCACTTCGCTTTTAAACACTTAACACTTTATGTATTTCCATTCTTTTAATATTTACGTATTTTAATACACATACTATATAAGCTTATGTGTGGGTGACGTCATCTTTGGCAAATAGTGCTCCAGGGTAAAATAAAAAATAGTAAGAAGGCACATAATTTCAACTACCCTGCCGCAGCACAATATTTAACAAATAAACTCCTGCTACATTCCTACTTATTAGTGTGTGCCGTCACTATAAGACTCTTAAATAACACAGAAAAATTCGAGTATGTACGAGGGTGGTTTGATAAGTCTCGTAAATTTCCACAAAAGAATATCAACTGTTTTCTTGCGCCTTCATGGTTGATTATTCTCAGGATTGTATAAAGAAGTTCAGCAATATACAGCATACAGTTCATTGTTGATAGCGATCTGAATTGGTCAGCATTGCGACTGAAATTAGGAATGGAGGAAACCGAGTTCTGGGCTGTTATTAAACACCTCCATTTGAAGGGTTGCACTGTCGTGTCGGATGTAGTTGAAGTGGACTCTGCACCATTATTGAAGACACACTTGTTTTTGGATTATTGAATTTTAGCGTAGTTGATCAAGCTTGGAAGACAAAGTGCGCTCCGGCTGTCTAGCTGAGGTTACCACAAGGGAAACTATTGCTAAAATTCATGATACTCTAATCAAGACCACCGAAAAAAATTGTGAGGTTGTTGAGACTGTAGGCTTCGCCAACTGAACGAGTGCGTAATATCCTTCCCGGAGAACTGGCTGTGAAGAAGCTGTGTGTGAAGTGGGTGCTACGATTGTTCACAGTCGACCAAAAGCACATCTGGCACAGCATTTCAACACAACGTCTGATGATGTTTAATCGCGATCTATGGTGATGAAACTTGGATACGTCATTACACACCAGATTCAAAACAACAGTCAAACAATGGACAGAGGCTAGTGAAAGTGCACCGAAGCAGGCAAAGACCGCTGTATCAGCTTGTAAGGTGATCGCCCTTTTTTTGGGGGGGGTTCCCAAAACATAATAACAACTGGACCCTATCATTCTTCATTGTTGAATAGTTTGAAAGTTGCGTTGGCTGAAAAACGACCAAGGCTGGCACACAAAAAAGTACTCTTCGTCCAGGATTATGCACCATCTCAAACATCAGTGGTACAGTGGTGGAAGTGCATGAAATGGGCCTTGAAATAGTTCCTCATCCACCCAACTGAACAAGACATAGCCCCAGGTGCTTTCCTCTCGTTCCAGAACATGAAATTTTGGCCTACTGAGAAGAAATTTTCATCAAATGAGGAACTTGGAGTCAACGAGTATTTTGGAAAGTTTGCAGAACCTATTTTTCCCATGGCATGAGAAAGCTGGAGGATTGATGGACATGTGTATGTCCCTCAAAGGAGACTATGTTGAGAAATAGGTAAATTATTTACGAAACAAAGATTTTTTCTTGCTTTTTTTTTACTAGGCTTATCAAACCACCCTCGTATAACTAAAAAATATCGCTATAAATAACTGCCGTCGCTCATTATTATAACAAAATATCTCGGTTTCTGTAATGTATTATTTAACTTATTTAACACGAAATACATTTCTGATTATATCTTCTGTATGCACACATTGACGAAGATTTCATCCCTCCATTACTAAAGACAATTTTGTCAACTCCCTCAACATCACAAAGCTGTACATATAAATGCCGAACCCAACAATTGCCAACAAAGTTACTGCAAATTACGCACAACACTCTCGCATTAGCTGTCAGCAAAAAAAAAAAAAAGAAAAAAAAAGAAGTCGTAAACATACGTGATAAATGCGAAATCCCCACCATTGGACAAGAATCGTGGAGAAATTAATTTTATTAACCCCTCCCCCCCCCTCAAAAAAAAATAATGCGTGGAAAAGCACTTGTGCTGGCGAAGGAATAGCCGCTGTGAAGCTGTCCACGGAATACTAACGGCCTAAGTAACTCTCTATTCGCAATAGGCAAGTTCGAGATAGTGTTCTGTGTGCGAATATCCTGTACGCCCACACGCTCCGGCACTTCGGATCGACAATAGCTGGGGCTTGATACAGCGCCACCAATTGAAGGCTTGCTGCAGTCGAAGGCTTGCTGCAGCACATATACTAACATTCTTTCTTACTTATCCCTCTAATTCTCGGGGAAAAAACCATGCCACTGTTCTTGCCTTTGAGGCTGGAAACGCTTATTTATTCAATATTTATTTAGTTAACACTCAGTGATTATAATAACCTCGCCAGCAGCGGATCCAGAGGGAGTGGGGTGGGGGCTAAGGAGCTAAATTCGTTGTCAATTATCGAATTCCCTTTCACTAGTAATAAGGATCGCACCGTTCCTAGACCTGGAGCAGCTTGGCTTGGTGAGGAAACAAAGAAGCCACGGGACAATCTCGAAGATTTCAAATCCAGAAAAAAAATTGAAATCAGAGCTCGAATCATAGTCCAGAGCTAATATTGATAAAATCTCAAGGTCACTTAAAATAAGAAATGTACAACCTTACATGACGACTGGCTCTGGAGCTAAAATAAGTTTACTGGTTTAAGAATCCAACTCTGTTCCAGTAGGTTGCGAAGGCACATGTTCAATGTTTGTGTGGAACCACGGCACGGTCCTCCGTTCCATACTTGGCATTACTGGAGGCTCGTAAAAACTGGTACCCCATGGGAATCGAACCCACACCTTAGCCATTAAAGTGAGCCTCAGTCCAACAAAACATCGGATTTCACATGTGTTTTCCTCATGTTTTTGTCATAATGGGCTACCCAGCACACAGTACGAAAAGTGTTAACTTCCACTTGACCTGTTGTGAATAATCTATTCGTGGTTTAGTAGTCAATGTCACGCAGTGTGAACGCAAAGCATTGATTTCAAACCCATCCTCTTTTAAGCCATATTCCATCTGTCTGATTAGAGCATCAGTGTGACAGAAGGTCAAGAGAGAGTTTCGTTGATATCCTAAACAGCCAGGAATAGATTAATCTTGCGTAAACAAGTTTGTGAAACGGATTGTGGGTGTCTGTCATGGTAAGACCAATTTCAGCGCCATCAGCCGGTGGCCGCTTCATACAGCCTGGCATCCGGCCACGTGACTGCGACACAACGGGTATAGAACCCATGATCTCCAGCAGACTTTTCTGCGCTCGAATTAGCAAGTATAACATTATGTGCCTTTATGTATAATACAAAACTATGTTTCAGCACATCCTGTGGCAATTTTGTATGGCATGTTGCTATAAGCACATTTAACTATGCTTTTATTTTGTTCACGTTTGTGGTACGATTGTGCAATGACGATTGGAATATTTCTTATTTCTGGCGTTATGAGGAGCGTCGTTTATTCATTAGAAAACGGAGTAAAGTCTAACATTTGTGACATTATGTTCTGTTTGTGTTTAATTAGAGTGTGAAAGCAGTGGAGGCAGTTCGGAACACATGCGCCCTGTAGGAGTGAGTGCATCGGGAAAGTAAAGTTGCATCGTTTCAAGTACGATCGTTTTGATATAAATTAATCATTACATTCAGGAGGACAAAGAGTCGTTCTTGAACGACGTTTATGCGATCTATTACTATGGTTGATGACGGTGTATCCCATGACTGGCAAGTGTAATGACCAATTGGCTTTCCTGAGATACTTTTCCTCAGTAGTCATACTGAATTTAAAATAAAGGAAGGATGAGAACAGTACAATATCTCGTCGAAAACGGGGTTATTATCGTAATATATTTTAGGAGGTCACTGTGCACATAAATCATTGTGGCCTTATGACAATTTGAAGTACCTTATGCAAACTGTATAAGGGAAAAATAGTATGTAAGCAAAACATTATACATCCACAAAATGTATTGTTATTGATAAACATCTGGCGGCACAAAGAACTGCTTTACAGGAATGTGTCCATCCAGTTGACATCTGTTGCCAACAAATGACATGCGCTGCAATCACAGAGTAACAAAGGCGACCTGGAAGACTCCACCAAGGAGCTTGGTTGGCAAACACGTCTAACGCCCATCTTCTAATCAGGCACCCGCATGTGTTAACCTTTCTCACCACTTATCGATTACCACCAAGAAAGTTGGTTTTTGTTTGCTTTTGTTTGTTTTGATTTGACGATTGCTCTTTGAACGTCGCTTAACTCAGAATCAGCAAATCGCTACACGTATGGGATCAAAAAACTACCTCCACATTATCAGACGGTTTTCGACAACGCGTTGGAAAATATTATGGGGAATTTTCTGATCTATGTGTCTACTTCTTTCAATAACCTAACAGGAAGCGCTGTTAATATGCACTGCACTAATACAACAGGTGTCTCATAATACAAGGATTGGAACTTTAATACTGGCAACTATTTATTTTCAGCTCGTACAATATAGAGACGTGTTTCAAAGTTTTACTAAGCTTCAAAGTAGTCACCAGCATTGTGTATAACCCGTTGCCAGCGATGTGGAAGTCGTAGGATACTCTTAGCAGTGCCAGTTGTGTTGACAGTTCGAGCGGCGCGGTCTGTCGCCCGATGAATTTGTAGCAGTTCTGAAGTGAATGCCGTGAAGTGTTTCCTTCAGTTCAGAAATCGAGTTGAATTTACGAGGGCTTACGTCAGGGGAGTGCAGTAGGAGGTATAGCACTTAGCAGCCCCATCAGTCAAACAAATCAGTAACAGCTTGCACTGTACGTGCTTGAGCATTGTTCTGCAAAATGATGGTCAGGTCCTGCAGAAAGTGGCATCACTTCTGTCTCTAAGCTGGTCGTAGGTTGTGTTTCGAAAATGCACAGCATAGAGACAGGAGTGATGACACTTTCTGCAGGACCTGACCATTATTTTGCAGGACAATGCACAAGCACTTACAGTGCAAGCTGTTACTGATTTGTTTGATATACCACCTACTCCACTTCCATGACTTTAGCCCTCGTGAGTTCAACTCTATTTCTAAACTGAAGGAAACACTTCACGGCATTCACTTCAGAACTGCTACAAATTCGTCGGGCAATAGACCGTGCCGCTCAAACTGTCAACACAACTGTCACTGCTAAGAGTATCCTACGACTTCCACATCGCTGGCAACGGGTTATACACTATGCTGGTGACTACTTTGAAGGTCAGTAAAACTTTGAAACACATATCTATTTTGTACCAGCTGTAAATAAATAGTTGCCACTATTAAAGTTTCAACCCATAATACCCTACAACGAATGACTATCTTAATTAAACGTGAAGTCTTTTTATCACAATCAAATAGCTTTACCGGACTGCAACCTAAGGGAGACCATGTTTCTGCCAGAGTAGTTGCTGAATCGAACACAGTTAACAGAATATTCAGTGATATGATTTCATTAACAGATTTGTGTATTTTCAGTAGCAGGTTCGCAGTATTTTATGTTTCTTGCCTCTAAATCTACTGGTAACTGAACCTACGGAGTCTTATGATGATAAAATTTCTAAAGATGTCGTTCCGGGTTCGATACAGCTGTCTGCATCTCTGTAACAAAGGTGGTAAAATGTTACTCTCTCGCCAGGTGGGAAATGAGAGGTACTGCCTGTTACTCTTTACAGTACGTCGACATTTTCGTGGAGGAAGCGATTAACTGCAATGTTCATCGGATCCTCATTGCCCTTGTGATGGCTGATACTGATAATTCGCAATGTAGACAACGAGGTTAATTGTAGTTTCTCTGTGCAAGTAATCTTCCCTGTCTTGATCAGTCGATGACACACCAAAGTGGAATTTATTCAGAATCTTTGATCGATATACCGCAAATACGTAAGTGAATCTAGCAAGATAATTCTCTGTCATTCGTCAAAGTAACAAAACTATCACAGCGTTACCATACATGTTCCACTATGTTGTCATGTCCCTATCATTGCTGTAGCAGGACGATTATGTTTCTACAGACAATGTCTTTCTGAAGTGGGCTAACTATTTAGGAGTGCATATTGTGCATCAGTGATGCAGCGGCTTAATTACTTTTCCTATGACGTCACGAGAAGTATGCGAGTATTTATCGTGAGCGAGAAGAATGGAAAATTGCACAGAGCACCGCAATACATACGAAAGAAAAATAAATGTAATACACTGAGTTACAGATCCATTTCACTGACATCGACATGTAGCAGGAGGTGTGAACAAGTACTTTGTTCCAGCGTTATGAAATATCCCGAAATACATTAGCTATTGACATCGAAACAGCACGGATTTTGAAGGCATCACTCTTGTGAGACAGAGCTGGTACTTCATTCGCACGATATACTGTGTACAAGGGCTCTCAAGTTGATTCCGTATTCATAGAGTTTCAAAAAGTCTTTTGATATCATTCCTCATAAGTGGCTTCCAACCACTCTCCTTCCCTATAGATTATTGTCTCAGTTGCGCAACTGGATTATTAATTTCCTGTCTGAAAGGTCTCAGTTCGCAGCAACTGACGTACATCATCTAATGAAATGGATGTGATGGGTGTGATTCCGCACGTAAAGTGATGTAGACCTTTTGGTATATCTAATGTATATATAAACTATTTAGCAGGCAATCAGAACATTTCTCTTAGATTTGTGGCAGGTAACGCTGCCATCTAGTAGACTCCTCAAAAGAGCAAAGTGAACTGCAAAATGATGTTGAAAATATTGAACATATATCTTCATGGTGCAAAATGTAACAACTGACACTAAACAATAAAACGTGTGAGGTTCTCCATATGATTACTAAGGGGGTTTCGTCAAGTTTCGAGAAATCGATACGTAAAAGAAATTTGAGAGTTACAAATCTAACAAAATTCTAGGAGTCACAAATATAAATAGTGTAACTGGAAAACAGCACATGTTGTGGTGAAGGTGAAACAAATGTTGGGTTATTTACATAACGCTTAGAAGACCCAAGAAGTCTACTGTTCGATCTCTTCTGGAATACTGCTGAGCACTGTGCGATCGTTACCCGACGGGACTGGCGGAGG
Organism: Schistocerca gregaria; assembly: GCF_023897955.1. Lineage (NCBI taxonomy): Eukaryota > Metazoa > Arthropoda > Insecta > Orthoptera > Acrididae > Schistocerca > Schistocerca gregaria. Next base: position 511,012,774 of record NC_064921.1, on the reverse strand, counting down.
ACATCGAAAACGTAGAAAGAAGGTAGCTGATTTTGTAGTATATGGAATTAGGGGAGAGAGTGTAGTGGAGTTTTTTTTTTCATAGTTGTTGGAGGGGGGAGGGGGCAGGGGGAAGAGTTGGTGACGCAATGTTAAAACAAGCACTTTTTCGCTGTGGCACATTATTTCCTTCAACCACAATCTTTCTCCTCCGAATGCAAACAGTTCTTTTTTTTTGTCACCACCGTACAAAGGGTTTATTATAAGTGTAATAGCGTAAGAGAAATTAGAACTTGCGCATAAATATTTTGGTATTCGTTGTTCTCGAGCTTTCTACGTGAGTGGAACTGTCGAGAAATTGAAGCGATTCTGTGAAGCTTTTACGAAACGCTTGACTGTGAATTGAAGAGTAATCGTGTATCATTGCGATGTAAATTAAGTACCTCGGCAGAACGTAATTTCCGTCGTGCAGCACTTATTGTTTAAGAAACACTGAATAAACTTTAAAAGTGCTGAAAATGTGAATGATATACTACGTATATTCAACTATTTGCCAAGATTACCACCAAAAATGTTTACTTTTAAAATCTGCTTAGTTATTTTGGTAGAATACATATTTTCTGAAGGCGGATGTTAGTGCAGATCGCGTGGAAGAAAAGTAGTTTCCTGCGTCGTGCGATTGCCAGCTAGTTGAAACATTTTGTGGTAGCTACATTTATCATGAATGTATTTTTTACCTTATTTTTCGTTAAATATTTGAATGAAATGTCAAAAGTAGGTGTGCTGCTCATGTTATAGCAAAATAGCTCTTGCTGCATTAGTTTATACTGTAGATTTGGGTAGGGTAGATGAAACGTTTGAGCCCTCAAGGGGTGAGCGTGGCTTTACAGTCTGGGCCTGTACTAGCCACAACTCATGCGCTGCGAGCCAGCCAAGCTAGATAGCTGATGGACTGGCTGGTCAACTACTGCCTGGTGCCCCCCACCCCGTTTCCCATTATGGGCCATCACGGCCGCAGCGCATGGCTCTGCCTCTGCCGCTCCTCTTGACGTAAATATGTTGTCCTCTCCCGGCATCAGCACACGAGAGGCAAGCAGAAGTACACATCAGGCCATCTGTTGAAATGGCTCACTGGGAGAGATCAACTCGAGACAGAGTCGTCGCTCTTACTAAAGAAAGTGGATGTTCCATCAGAAAAGCTGGTAGAAGATATGGGATGCCACATACCTCTGTAACGACATGTTGTAGGAACTACCTTGAAAGAGGCCCTAACAACAGAGCTCCTGGCTCAGGCAGGAAGAGAGTGAGCTCATACCAGGAGGACGGAGAGCTAGTGTCTACGGGCAAAGACAATCCCTTTCTAAACGCGAAGTAACTGCAGTGGACGACCAACTTCCCCAGCCCCAGTGACGCGATCTGCCGAAGCCTGAGCGACGCTGGAATACATGCACGACGATCTGCCATGAAGCAAGAGCTCAGCGAAGACAATGTTGTATACCGACTGTCATTTGAGGAGCTTGGTCTGAATGTGCCATGCGAAAAAGTCATTTTCACTGACGAGAGGGTGTTTGCCACCAGTAACGATGATCCAAGACTCGTTCACAGGACGCAAGGGACTCGCCATCAACGTGAATATGTAACCACAAGAAGAAGAAGTGGGTGGCTATCTGTTTACTGCTAGGAATGGATTTCTGTGAGAGGAGCAGGAATTTTTCACAGGATAGAAGGAACTCTCGATAGCGAACACTGCACCCATGTATTGCAAAATGTCATGCTTCCGTCAGTGTGAATGCTGTACAGAGAAGAGAACCATCTCTCGTTCACAGGTCTGCATTTATTCAGCAGCAGCAGTTCTCGACGATTGACATCAACGTCATGGACCGGCCGCCACAGGCTTCTGATACGAACCGCATCAAAACCGCGTGGGGTGAAGTCGCCTGGCCTTGAAACCAGCCAACTACAGATGACGCTCTTTGGGAGTACATTCTTGAAGCCTGGAAGGAAGCTGCTTGTTCAGGTTGTTAGGTCTCACAGCTTATACATTCTATGCCAAAGCCCATTAGAGAAGTACAAAATACTGTGCGATTCTGGATAAAATATTAGAGCCCTTAAAACGTTTTATTACGTCGTCTTTTCCATCGTTTTTCCTCACTGGGAGCCAGTGGAATATCACCTGGCAGCAAATAAAATAAAATTTGAGTTACGTTTCCTTTGAGGTGCCTTTTTAATTGAAGTGAATTTCTTTTGAATATACACTTTGTTAAATATTCTATTTTTATTTCATTTATACCCTCTCTAGATACTTATAAAGTAAACAGTTTAGATGGACGCATTAAAAGTATTTTGTGTTATTTCAAATACACCTCTTTCTTTCCCTTCATTCGTTAATACACCCTCCTTATTCCAAAAATTATGCAGACGATTTCGTCTTACGTTTATTCATTGTTATTTTCTCTTCCAGTCTCTCTTTCACTTTCTCTCACCTCTCTTACGTTATCACCTTAATTGACCTTCTATTACATTCTCCAAAACGTTACAAACAAATCTAGCGGTTTCCACTGAAGTTGTAAGTTCTCTTTCAACTTCTGCTTTCTTTACTGTCCTCTAACGTTCCTCTCAAAACCTATAAAACCTTATTCTTTTATATCCTCTTATCTATAATCCATTCTTCGTTCTAAAAATATTCCATCCTTTCCTCTCTGTCCTAAGATAAGACGAACTGTGCCATACCTCTAGGTAAGGAACACTTTGGAAGCTTTTCACTCTTTTATTTTGCACTTCTGTACTCCTATACATTATCGGATCGCTCCCTCCTTTCTGCTACCCCTGTCTTGACACAATAAATATTTCACGCCTATTCATAGCTATAAGACAATAACGAAATCTGTCAGGTTGGAATCTCTGCCCGACATAAGTCATTTGTATCGTCGTTTCAGGTTTCTTATCATGTTGTTGGTGAACATATTTAATATATGACATCTGATTGCGCTTAGTTTACAATTCATGTAGGTACTGGGTTCTACTCCCCACCCTTCACCACAACTTTACTTTATGGCTTTTCACATTTGTGTGTTGCACTTTATTACTTACCTTTCACAGTTACTAGTCGGGGGCAATATAAGCTTCATGGGATTCCCTGTATAGCGCTAAAAGTATTGTCATTTATTTCGAGGTTCAGACATTCGGCATTCTAACAGACACTGGTGAACATTTCGGTATTTTACGTCTCTTTATGCCTAGTGGAGACTCGGATCAAACACGGAAGATTTGTTTGATTAACAGTGGGTACAAATTCAGATCACGAACAACAATTCACCATGACATTTTATGAGCGTGATAAGACATCTGAAGCGTCACTTATTGTTAATTTACAAGCGTTAGGGACTGTCTCATCTCTAATAATGTGTTTTCTAATATTTGTTGTATCAAGGTATTAGATTACTTCAGGACTGGCTGGGATAATTATCAATGTTCTCTGGTAGTCTTGTGTGGTAACCAGTGTGTGTGTGTGTGTGTGTGTAGTCAAACAACTATACCCCACATGGTTTCAGCGTTTAGAGGATATGCGACACAGCTACATTATGTTGGTTACATTCAGCAATGGCAGTGGATGAGACTAGTATGAAATCATGAATTAACAGATTGTTGGAGAGAAGGAAAGGTGCTTTGTTGAAGAAGAGTCGTCTTCTTTAGTAGTCATTTGAAAAATTCTGTGAAAGAAAAACTGAGAGAGAGAAATACAGAGCATGCTGCTCTTCCGGGATGACTTATGTCACAGTTGCAACTTTTTGACGTTTCAGTAAGTAAAAAAAATATTGTACATAAGAGACAGAAATGAAACACAACACAAATTTACGCCCAAGGGATCTTTAAAACGACCTACAACCCAACAAGTGTATTCGTGGATAAAACAGTCGTGGTTTAGAGTGAGAGAAGACATTATTGTTAAATCTTTCAAGAAGTGCGGCATAAGTAACTCTCTCGATGGCAGTGCAGACTATCTCATATATGAAAACGGCAACGATGACGACGAAGCGGAAGAAGAAGAAGAAGAAGAAGAAGAAGAAGAAAAATAAGAAGTAGAAGAACGTTCTGATGAATATTTTCAGGGATTTTAAAGGTCGATTCGTTTTTGTAAACTAAGAACTTTTTCAGTCTGGCTTTGCAATCTTCACTACTGGCCATTAAAATTGCTACACCACGAAGATGACTTGTTACAGACGCGAAATTTAACCGACAGGAAGAAGATGCTGTGATAGCAAATGGCAAATGGCGACACCTACAACGTGCTGACATGAGAAAAATTTCCAACCTATTTCTCATACACAAACAGCAGTTGACCACCGTTGCCTGGTGAAACGTTGCTATGATGCCTCGTGTAAGGAGGAGAAATGCCTACCATCACGTTTCCGACTTTGATAAAGGTCGGTTTGTAGCCTATCGCGATTGTGGTTCATCGTATCGCGACATTCCTGCTCGCGTTGGTCGAGATCCAATGACGTTTAGCAGAATATGGAATCGGTGGGTTCAGGAGGGTAATACGGAACGCCGTGCTGGATTCCAACGGCAACGTATCACTAGCAGTCGGGCGTCTTTCCGTATTGTTGTAACGGATCGTGCAGCCACGTCTCCATCCCTGAGTCAACAGATGGGGACTTTTGCAAGACAGCAACCATCTGCACGAAAAGTTCGACGACGTTTGCAGCAGCATGGACTATCAGCTCGGAGACCATGGCTATGGTTACCATTGACGCTGCATCACAGACAAGAGCTCCTGCGATGGTGTACTCAACGACGAACCTGGGTGCACGAATGGCAAAATGTCATTTTTTCGGATGAATCTAGGTTCTGTTTACAGCATCACGATGGTCGCATCCGTGTTTGGCGACATTACGGTGAACGCACTTTGGAAGCGTGTATTCGTCATCGTCATACTGGCGTATCACCCGGCGTGATGATATGGGGTGCCATTGGTTACACGTCTCGGTCACCTCTTGTTCGCATTGAAGGCACTTTGAATAGTGGACGTTACATTTCCAATGTGTTACGTCCCGTGGCTCTACCCTTCACTCGATCCCTGCGAAACCCTATATTTCAGCAGGATAATTCACGACCCCATGTTGCAGGTCCTGTACGGGCCTTTCTGGATACAGAAAATGTTCGACTGCTGCTCTGGCCAGCACATTCTCCAGATCTCTCACCAACTGAAAACGTCTTGTCAATGGTGGCCGAGCAACTGGCTCGTCACAATACGCCAGTCACTACTCTTGATGAACTATGGTATCGTGTTGAAGCTGCATGGGCACTGTACCTGTACACGCCATCCAAGCTCTGTTTGACTCAATGCCCAGGTGTATCAAGGCCGTTATTACGGCCAGAGGTGGTTGTTCTGGGTAATGATTTCTCAGGATCTATGCACCCAAATTGTGTGAAAATGTAATCGCATGTCAGTTCTAGTATAATATATTTGTCCAATGAGTACCCGTTCATCATCTGCATTTCTTCTTGGTGTAACAATTTTAAAGGCCAGTAGTGTATTAATAAAAATGGTAAAATATTATTTTTTTTAAAAACGTTTAATAATTTACGCGCGCCTTATAGCCGGTAACGTCTTACAATCCATAAAATACGATAAACACGATTAGTCTACTTTGTGACTTTCTATTCGGTTGAGTTAGTTAATTTTTCGATCAGTGTGGTGTGGGTGACTGTGGATTGGACTCTGGGCACTCGATCCTCCCTGCCTGCTCTAAAAAGGACTGCGTGAAGTAATATATAACTTAAATATTATAATATAAAATCAATCGTCGGATTTGTTCGGTTTTTAATTCTTTTTAACTAACTTTCTTCGCAAGCCCGGCTCTGTCGTGAATTTCAGTTTCATATCGCATTATTTTCCTAAGATGGCTTAAATCTCTAAGTGTTAAAGTACTCTTCAATAACAACAACTTTTACTGTGAACCAATTTCGAAATTGCAAAAAACATCAGCTCTTTCAACTATTTTGGCCAAGTAGGTTACCAATTACGTAGCTTTTATAACGAATAGATGATTTTTTCGTTACATCTACATCTACATTTATACTCCGCAAGCCACCCAAAGGTGTGTGGCGGAGGGCACTTTACGTGCTACTGTCATTACCTCTCTTTCCTGTTCCAGTCTCGTATGGTTCGCGGGAAGAACGACTGTATGAAAGCCTCCGTGCGTGCTCTAATCTCTCTAATTTTACATTCGTGATCTCCTCGGGAGGTATAAGTAGGGGGAAGCAATATATTCGGTACCTCATCCAGAAACCCACCCTCTCGAAACCTGGCGAGCAAGCTACACCGCGATGCAGAGCGCCTCTCTTGCAGAGTCTGCCACTTGAGTTTGTTAAACATCTCCCTAACGCTATCACGGTTACCAAATAACCCTGTGACGAAACGTGCCGCACTTCTTTGGATCTTCTCTATCTCCTCGGTCAACCCGATCTGGTACGGATCCCACACTGATGAGCAATACTCAAGTATAGGTCGAACGAGTGTTTTGTAAGCCACCTCCTTTGTTGATGGACTACATTTTCTAAGGACTCTCCCAATGAATCTCAACCTGGTACCCGCCTTACCAACAATTAATTTTATATGATCGTTCCACTTCAAATCGTTCCGCACACATACTCCCAGATATTTTACAGAAGTAACTGCTACCAGTGTTTGTTCCGCTATCATATAATCATACAATAGAGGATCCTTCTTTCTATGTATTCGCAATACATTACATTTGTCTATGTTAAGGGTCAGTTGCCACTCCCTGCACCAAGTGCCTATCCGCTGCAGATCTTTCTGCATTTCGCTACAATTTTCTAATGCTACAACTTCTCTGTATACTACAGCATCATTCGCGAAAAGCCGCATGGAACTTCCGACACTATCTACTAGGTCATTTATATATATTGTGAAAAGCAATGGTCCTATAACACTCCCCTGTGGACACCAGAGGTTACTTTAACGTCTGTAGACGTCTCTCCATTGAGAACAACATGCTGTGTTCTGTTTGCTAAAAACTCTTCAGTCCAGCACACAGCTGGTTTGATATTCCGTAGGCTCTTACTTTGTTTATCAGGCGACAGTGCGGAACTGTATCGAACGCCTTGCGATGTTGCTCCCATAGTAAAGGAAAAGATGCTCATATTTATTGATGAGTAATATTTTTACCCTTTAAAGGATTACTGGCGTTTTGAAATAACCCTGCTGCGAAGTTCAGAAGCGTTAGTTTAGTTGGTGGTAAGTTGTTGATTTGATTATGTATGGTTCTGTATTTCGTGTACAAGCTGTTATTACAGATCCCGCATCAGTGGTGATGGGAGTGGCTAGCAAATACGCTACATGCGCTGAAAATCGTTTCAATATTTCTTATGTAATAGGCAAAGTACTCGGTGACGAGGAAAAGAATCAACATCTGACAGAATCTTCAGAACAACCTCGTAATTATTTATATGCAGAGCAGACAGAGGGTGGACAAGAAAGAAAGTTCCGATTTGAGTAGCTGAAGGAATACTCTTGGCTAGTCATAGCCAACAACAAAACGGTGCATATTGCTTTTGCCTTGCATGCTATTTTCTGGTCCAGATTGTGAGGAAAAGGGTTCTGTGGCTCTACGATCTTTAGTCACTTGTCCACACCCAAATACACTCCAAGAAACAAACCAACGATGCACCACGGAGGAATTATTCGAATACGACAGAAATCGGTAGATGTGATGTATATGTACAGGCAAACAATTGATTACAAATTTAGAAAAGTTGGACGATTTATTCCAGAGAAATCTTCGCAAATTGAGCGAGTCTGTAACAAGTTGATACCCTCTGGCCCTTAAGCAAGCAGTCAATTGACAGAGTTATCGGATGTCCTCCCGAGTGATTTCGTGCCAAATTCTGTCTAATTGGCGCCTTAGATTGTCAAAATCCCGAGCTCGTTGGAGAACCCTGCCCATAATGCTAAAAATGTTTTCAATTGGCGAGAGATCCGGCGGTCGTGCTGACTAAGGCAGGGTCTGGCAAGCATGACGACAAGCAGAAGAAACTCTCGCCGTATGCGGGCGGGCATTATCTTGTTGAAATGTAAGAGCAAGATGGCTTGCCATGAAGGGCAACAAAACCGGTCATAGAATATCATCGACGTACCGCTGTGCTGTAAGGGTGCCGCAAATGGCAGCTTAAGCGGAACGAGTGAAATGGCACCCACGACCATCACTCCTGGTTGTTGAGCCGCATGGAGGACGACAGTCGGTATTGTATCTCGGCGCTGTCTGGGGCGTATCCAGACATGTCTTCGCAAGTCATCTGGGCTCAGTTTGTGGCGGATTCATCACTGAAGGTAATTACACTGCTGTCAATGAGATTTTAGCCCAAATGTGTCCGACACTGCTGCAAATGGGCTTGTTGGCGCACAGAGATGAAAGCAGTCACCCAAGCGGCGTTGTGAGCTGAGCTCCCTTTCTTTAAGGCACCTGTTAATGGTTCTTGTGGTTACTGCAGCGCCAGTTGCACGTCGGTTCGGTGATAATGATGAATACGGGGCTCTGAAGACCTCTCACACGGTTGCTCGATCCTCGGGTTCTGTCGTCTGTCTAGGCCGACCGCTGCCTTCTTCACACTGTGTTCGGCCATAGTTCACCCATTCCTGCCAACATCGTCGAATAATGACATCCATCCTATTCAAATGTCAAGTGATTCGCGGATTACTCCAACTAGCTTCTTTGAGCCCAACTATGCGTCCTCTGTCAAATGCTGACAGTTGCGTTTAATGTTCACGCACGTGTCTGCGAGGCATAGTTCCTGTAGAACTGAGTACACGGATTGAAAATCGCAGCCTTTATGCCCTGGAATCGACATGTCCCCTGTTTACTGTCCTTGGCAGCTGCACGGTGAAATAGCGTCGCAGCGCCGTACATTCATCCATTGGCCGCCAAATTTTACAATTTTACGTTTGCTATCGATACCTATATTAAATCAGCTTGTGACTAATTTGCAGAACTCCTTGTGATGCGTCGTATTTTTTGTCTCAGAGTGCATAATAAAGCACGACAGATCTTCAGAAATCATTCCGCTACGATTACCACAATATGGTAGTGGCCGCGTAGTTTGAGGCGCCATGTCACGGATTGCGCGGCCCCTCCCGTCCAAGGTTCGAGTCCTCCCTCGGGCCTGGGTGTGTGTGTTGTTCTTAGTGTAGGTTAGTTTAAGTAGTGTGTTTTCTTATCATAAGTTAGTTTACGTAGTGTGTAAGTCTAGGGACCGATGACCTAGCAGTTTGGTCCCTTTGGAATTCACACACATTTGAAATTTTTTTTAAAGTACTCATTTCAAAAGTTCATATAAAAACCCTGAAAAGACTAAAATATTTTAATCGAAACTGTGGAACTTAAAATGATTGGATCAAATAGAGAGCGACTGATTCCTACAGTAAAGAAGATCACACTATGTGGTCGAGAGAATATGCCATTAAGAGGCCATCGAAATGCTGGTACATTAAGTGATGAAATCGGCCAAGGGAGATTTTGAGCAGTTTTAAGTTTGCACATTAGCTCAGGTGATTCATCACTCCAAAAACATTTACAAATAGCGCCGAAAAATGCTTGATGTCTGGGCAAAACAACTGAGAATTAGTTGATTTATTGATGTTATTCTGTTATAGTGATAAAGGTACCAAACAAAGTCAAAGACGCAAAATATTACGGTATCCTTGGCGACGAAACAACCGATGCCAGTGATACAGGACTGTTCAGAGAATGTATCAGGAATTTGGATATTCAAAAGAGTAATGGTACAACAAATATTTATAAGCTTCCTGTCAGTAACTGACTTTATTGGTGCTGCATTAAGCGACCAAATCGTTCAGAATGACATCAAGTGGGCGTACAAGATGAGAATTTGAGATGACAACAAAGTTAGGAAACTACTGCGAAAGCAAAGAGAGCTTCACTGCAAGTTTAAACGCAGCCAAAACCTCTCAGACAAACAGAAGCTAAACGATGTCAAAGTTAGCGTAAGGAGGGCTATGCGTGAAGCGTTCAGTGAATTCGAAAGTAAAATTTTATGTACCGACTTGCCAGAAAATCCTAGGAAGTTCTGGTCTTACGTTAAATCAGTAAGTGGCTCGAAACAACATATCCAGACACTCCGGGATGATGATTCCATTGAAACAGAGGATGACACACGTAAAGCTGAAATACTAAACACCTTTTTCCAAAGCTGTTGCACAGAGAAAGACCGCACTGCAGTTCCTTCTCTAAATCCTCGCACAAACGAAAAAATGGCTGACATCGAAATAGGTGTGCAAGGAATAGCAAAGCAACTGGAATCACACAACAGAGGAAAGTCCACTGGACCTGACTGGATACCAATTCGATTCTACACAGAGTAAGCGAAAGAACTTGCCCCTTCTAACAGCCGTGTACCGCAAGTCTCTAGAGGAACGGAAGGTTCCAAATGATTGGAAAAGAGCACAGGTAGTCCCAGTCTCCAAGAAGGGTTGTCGAGCAGATGCGCGAAACTATAGACCTATAGCTCTGACGTCGATCTATTGTAGAATTTTAGAACATGCTTTTGGCTCACGTATTATGTCGTTTCTAGAAACCAAGAATCTAATCTGTAGGAATCAACATGGATTTCGGAAACAGCGATCATGTGAGACCCAACTCACTTTATTTGTTCATGAGACCCAGAAAATATTAGATTCAGCCTCCCAGGTAGATGCTATTTTCCTTGACTTCCGGAAGGCGTTCGATACAGTTCCGCACTGTCGCCTGATAAACAAAGTAAGAGCCTACGGAATATCAGACCAGCTGTGTGGCTGGACTGAAGAGTTTTTAGCAAACAGAACACAGCATGTTATTCTCAATGGAGAGACGTCTACAGACGTTAAAGTAACCTCTGGTGTGCCACAGGGGAGTGTTATGGGACCATTGCTTTTCACAATATATATAAATGACCTAGTAGATAGTGTCGGAAGTTCCATGCGGCTTTTCGCGAATGATGCTGTAGTATACAGAGAAGTTGTAGCATTAGAAAATTGTAGCGAAATGCAGAAAGATCTGCAGCGGATAGGCACTTGGTGCAGGGAGTGGCAACTGACCCTTAACATAGACAAATGTAATGTATTGCGAATACATAGAAAGAAGGATCCTTTATTGTATGATTATATGATAGCGGAACAAACACTGGTAGCAGTTACTTCTGTAAAATATCTGGGAATATGCGTGTGGAACGATTTGAAATGGAACGATCATATAAAATTAATTGTTGGTAAGGCGGGTACCAGGTTGAGATTCATTGGGAGAGTCCTTAGAAAATGTAGTCCATCAACAAAGGAGGCGGCTTACAAAATACAAGTTCGACGTATACTTGAGTATTGCTCATCAGTGTGGGATTCGTACCAGGTCGGGTTGACGGAGGAGATAGAGAAGATCCAAAGAAGAGCGGCGCGTTTCGTCACAGGGTTATTTGGTAAGCGCGATAGCGTTACGGAGATGTTTAGCAAACTTCAGCGGCAGACTCTGCAAGAGAGGCGCTCTGCATCGCGGTGTTGCTTGCTGTCCAGATTTCGAGAGGGTGCGTTTCTGGGTGAGATATCGAATATATTGCTTCCCCCTACTTATACCTTATAAGCAGGCCGTCTTGTTTTTTTTTTTTTTTTTTTTTTTTTTTTTTTTGCACTATCGACTCAGTGGTCATTACAGTACACCAACCCATATCGGTGATTTCTTTCCAACCTTTTTATCCATGTGAGCGCTATTGATTATCACACAGTGCTGAATGCCTGTGCTTTACAACACTTGTTTGAGAGAGTCCTGGCAGGATGCAGCAGCTTCCGGAAGAGCTAACTGGAAGACTTAAAACGTCAAATAATTTCCTAGAACTGAGGACAACCGAGGCACTTGGCTGGTGTGAGTGTGGGCATAACATATTTTTTTCGAGTGCTGTACACTTATAAAAGACAACGGCGCTGCTTGTCTGAAATGTGTATATGTTGTACTGTAAAGTTACAGTGGCTTAATGTCTGGCACGTGCAAAGAAAATAGCTTTGACCGGTCATAAAGGATGTATAGATTCAACACACTGATAGCAGTAAGGATATGAGACAGATTTTACATGGAAAATTATGTGTGCTGCAGATATTGAGATTCGTTCTAGAACCACAGCTGTCACCAGGAGACGTTTCCAGTACATCGCTGGGTGCCAGACTGCAGCAGCAATCATAAAATTTAATTGTAGTTACACTGATAGTGTATGTGCCTGGTTTCCAATATTCTTGTGAGTTTGGAGATTGCCATAGAAAGCATAGCGCAAGCAAGTAGGTTGGGCCCGGAAACAAATCTCAGTGGACGCCTTTGTTCCAGGCTGGGGCTGATCCATCCTTTGTTCCCCAGTTTGGAGACTCATAGAAATCTTCTGGTCTGCCGCAGCTTATGACGATTTGGCTCACAGGTGCCCCTGGATGGGTGAATAGTGAACTAATACCCAGTTTGCATTGAGTTGTTTTTGGGACTGCGTGTGCTGAAAGCATACTGCGTGAAAATCTAAGAAGAGTCAATATGACAAGTGTTAGTGCTGGGAATATTGATAGCATTAGAATTCCTACCATTTGGATTCTCATGTGAAGGTGCCTCCACAGCTGGCAGGCCTGTCTCTGGCTGACATACGCTTCTGCGTCTGCGGCAGTGGGCCGCATTTATGGTAGTACTTACTTTCTCTGGTCTCAGAGCAGTGGCGCTGTACTGCAGCACCGGTGCGCTGCCGGTGGACGCCCAGACGTTCAGTCTGTGGGATGTAAGAGTGTTTCCAGCGATCTCAGGCATCTAGCCGTGAATGGATCATGTCACGAACAACTTAAATTGGAAGGAACACGTAGAAAATGTTGTGGGGAAGGCTAACCAAGGACTGCGTCTTATTGGCAGGACACATAGAAAATGTAACAGATCTACTAAGGACACTGCCTACATCACGCTTGTCCTTCGTCTTTTAGGATACTGATGTGCGCTGTAGGATCCTTACCAGATAGGACTGACAGAGTACATCGACGAAGTTCAAAGAAGGGCAGCATGTTTTGTATTATCGCGAAATATAGGAAAGAGTGTCACAGAAATGATACAGGATTTGGGCTGGGCATTTCCGCGCGTTGTACGAGATTTGAATAATAGAGAATTATGAAGGTGGATCGATGAACCCTGTGCCAGACACTTAGATTTTGACTTCCTTTTGAATGTAATTTAAAGGTAAATACTGATTACTATTTTAAAACTAACACAGTATGTACAGCAGGACAGACTTTGCAAATTTTCAGTAAAAATAATTTGGACATTACAATAATTTTTCGGTGTTACGCAAAAGAACACTTTTTAGGAAACATACATTATATAAGTGTTTAAAAGGCCACTGTAAAGAATATTTGTAGTACCCAGGTCCTTTTAGTTTGGTTTTTGATGAAAAGCAGATATACCATGATGCCATAGAGTTCCTGGATGTCAGAATACACTAATCTGCTTAATTGCTCCATGACTGGTTATCTATACTTTGTCCTCACTGAATGTAGTATGGACGCTGCACCATGGTACAACTTACTAGCATTTTCTCAACAAAAAAATGTCAGAGTTCTGGTAGGCCCTAACAGAGAACCTGTGCCCTCAGCATAAAAACATTTAACCAGCCAAGTCACAATGTTATATGTGAACTGGTGTCAATTTACTGCTCGTACGCCATATTTTTAGGTCCTTTTGTGAAATTGGCCGTTTCTCACATTCAAAGAAAGAAAAGATTCGGTGTGTACACATCATCATGATGTCACACAAGTTTATTCTGGTGCAAATAATGTCCTACACCTTGCTGGGGTATAACTTTCTCCTTTACATGAAATCACCAAATTCGTGAAGTCATGTGACTGATAAACTGTGTGTGTCATCTACTGGCAGCATTATGAACTTGGTGGCCTGACATAGGAAACTTCAGTATGATTTTAAAACTTTGTTTCCATTATATTCTATTAAGACAAACAGCTAATAAGACTTCTTAAACAAATTAATTTATTTAAAACAATAGATCCTATAATTTTTAAAAGTACTGTTCTTTAGAGGCAGTATGTTTTTGTGTGTCCAGTCAAGTTGATGACTGAATTTTACTCACAGTACTTTCCTCATCAGGTGCCACAAGCAGTGTTTCTGTGTGCCTCACTGACTGGACACCAATCAGATTGTGAGATATTGTCATGTTATCAGTGTACATTCCTGTTTGTAATCAGTTTTGGCTTGCATAACCCTTGATCATGCATTTTTGTTTTTGGTACTTGTTTCATTTCCATGAATATCTATGAAAGGACAAAGAAAAATTCATCCCACCTGCCTATAAAGACACTGCTGTGGCTGTAGTATTACAGATTCTAAGAAGAAGATTCTGATCTGTTAAATTATGTTACCTACTGAGAGAGCACGTGATGAAGATTACTGAGTTAGTTATCAGAATGTGTTGCACTAAAATAGAAGTGTCAACTCAGATGGGCACCTGGAAATATAGTTATCAGTTGTGCTGGGATAATCTCAGAAATCAGGGAACATTCTTATTTCCTGAAAAGCTAATAATTCAATGTTTTATTTCACTGTTGATGTTATGTGGCCAGCATTTGCCCATTGCAAACTGTAAACATTTTTCTTACTTTTGATCTCAAGATTCTCTGAATTTTTTCCTTTCACTTCTGAGAACACTACAAAAGACACAGTACAAATAAAAAAGCAAGGTGAGACTGACAGAACCTATTTCAGTCATCTCACTCCTGCACAAGATTGAGAATTGTCTCAATGAAAGTTTGCAGAAATTCATGTCTTCAAAAGCCTGAACAATGAGCAACTTAACCAAACATAAGGCATTTCATTAATACTCTTTCTCAACTTTTGTTTAATTCACCTCATTGCAATGTCTCCTCAATAAACAGCTATTTATATCCCTGCCTGAAAATTCCAAGCACTATATCAGTGCCCGTTATTGTGCACTTTCATTGTGATACATTACTTTTTGTACCTCAGAGTCATGTGTCTACCATTGAGAAACTTTTGTTTCTCATTTTTCATCATTCTGAAGATATTTTAACAACAGTTAACATGTCAAATAACTTGCAACGTTAAGGGGATACTACCTACTGCTTGACACCAGAAGCTAATGAACAAATTATAGAGGTATTTATGCCAGGGAAGGAATCACCTCAATAAATTTATCAGGTCTGAGTCAAACAATAAACATATATTTACTGACAACAAAGATAGTCAGAGAAACTGAGAACAGTACACTGGAATAGTTCTATTCACTACAGTAGAATAAGATGAGCATAACTCCTCTGTAGTTTATTGTTTGGTTATTTAGGGACAGATGGGCAGGTCAATATTTACTTTTAGTTTACACATACCTTAGTACAGCCAATATAAAAACATAACAGCAATTAACAGCACTCATAGCTTTCCAAACCACAGCTTCCTTTCTCAAGGAGGAGAGAGTAATTGATTGGAGATCAGGTATCTTTTTATTTATTTATTTATTTGGTAGGTCTCACCGAACCGAAGTCAACAGGGATGCACCTTGTATGCTTTCAAGATGCAATTTTGCTCGTTCTACAGTTAACCACATTTCAGGCCCTTTTTCTAGAATTTATTTGTTTCAAACTTAATATAAATTAGATATATTAGAAGGAGAAAATAGCTGGCTAGGATTTACCTTCAGGAGGAGGAATTCCAAGTACTGCCAGTGCAAACACTTAACTCAGGCTTGGCAAAGTGTGACTTTCACATCATTTCTCTCTATTGAATTCTTTATTCTCCAATGCTTCCCTCTTCTGACTCTATCCACACACTTACTGCAGCCACAGCAGCACCGGCCAGTTGCAGCGATGATGGTCATTCTTACTGAATTGCAAGCACTACCTACTCTCTATAAGCAAACCCAAGTCCAAATTATGTAAGTGAATGATAACTTTCATTAGAAATGCCAATTATGGTAAAGTAAGTGAACCCTTCAGTTTCTTTTCAAATACTGAAGTATCCAATTTTACCTTTTTATTAAAAAACTTGAAAACTTCTAAGGGAAATAAAGAACCAAACTGGTTCCTGCACTCAACCAACGATTTTCAAAATGAAGAATTCTATCTCCATATACCATGTCATCTTCCACCAAAAACTGCTTAAGCTTTTCATGAAATAGTGATGGATTTCCTCAGTATACTACATTCATAATTTTTGTTAATATTTTTCATTGGGGGCAGCATTCTCACACTTTTCTCACATAGTGTTTGCTGATGATTATTGTAGTGTGAAAAGTTATTATGTTTTTTTATAACTGACCAATGAAGCTATTTACACTACTGATCATAGCTGGTACACTACCAGTACAAACTGCAGAGCATTTTTGAAACCCCCCAATTTTTAACAGCATTAAAAATATCCAAACCTGTTGTTTCGAGTGAGTGTACCATAGTGCATTTAAAATAAGTTGTTACTTCTGACAGTCCAGTGAGCAGAGAGAAGCATAGTTACCAGCATGTGCTGAACGCGTCAGCAGGTGATGATAATATCAGGCCTACTCGCCACAGAACCAGTCAAGCTTGTTTGACTGCGTTGAACAGCAAGCTGTGCAAGGTGGCTGATCAGCAATCTTTGTGAAACAATTTTTAAAAAAAATCGGTAATAAACTCTGACTCTCACACATCTTCAGCTTCATGACAAATTGCCTAACTTTTGTTAATGGTCATAGTTATGGAGATTTTTTGATACTAGGTACAGTACTGCAAGAAATTCTTACAGTTTGAAGTGAAAAATAGTGTTCACTGAGAATTTACATTTGGTGCATGTTAGGTTATATCTTGCTGCGTATGAAATTTCGATAGAAGTTTTTTTCATTTTGAGAGTACTGAATGGTGATCTCGTTTAGTTGTAAAAAAACCATTTAACAGCCAAGATTACATAAACAAAATTTACTAATACAACCGGCTAACAGACTTTGCCATCATCTTCAAGTCTTAAGAAACTTTTTGTTGTAAAACATGTTCATTTTGCACTGAACCTCACTGATTTGATATCTCAAGCGTGAGGTTCAGCATGAAACAAACACGTTTTACAACAAAAAGTTTTTTTAAGACCTGAATATGGCAATAAAGACTGTTGAAAGCAGTTTTTTTTTAAATAAAGAAATATTCTATGCTATCTCGGCTATTTAATGGTTCTTTTTTATTATTTTTTTTAAAATTAGACAACGTACTGAATTATTCTTTAAACTTGGAACAATATTTCTATCTTCTCCAGTGTTGATAAAATGGAATGTATGTAAAGAGCTCTGCCATGAACACTCAATGGTGAAAAAGCCAGAATGAAATATTCATAAATCTCTTGTATCTCACAAGTGGTCTGAGATATCAAATCAGGATTTTGGCAAAAACTATAGCACACAACGAGGAGATTATTTTGCCATATGGGTAATATGTATAACTTCCACATCTATCACAATATTCAAGTAACTATAATTTTTAAATGAAATAATGTAACTTTCAAGGACCATCAGTAGCTGATGAAACAAGAGTCCCAGTGGGTTTTGCATTGATATAAGTGAAGAAGTTACATGCCTATTTTTATATTGAGAAGGGGCTTTCTCATAACTATTGAGCTGTCTTGACTTTAGCGGCTGGTTTAATAATACAGTTTTAGGATTCTGTCATAATTTCAACTATATTAGAATGTTAGCAAGATGAATACTTGTAAACTCTGCTGTGTTTAAAACCTGTCACAGTCCTTCATGAATCGATGTCTCCTCAACTACCTTCATGCTATGACTAACAACTCAAGGCTAGTCCTGTCATGTAACAATTGCAATGGCTTCTTTTGTCAGCTTTTCAGCCTCGAAGAGCATAAATTTCTTGTTGTCTTTTGCCATATTACTTTTCATGTAGGCCCATATACTCTCAGTCAAATTCAGATGAGCATGATTTGGAGGAAGCCTACAAAACCTATGCCCCTTACTGCTAACCAGTTCACTGACCTAGTAGTGTAGAGTTTTTGGCTTGTAGAGGACAAGTTCCATTAACTACGCCTTACACAAGCTGCATTTTAATCAATAGTACATTTCTTTGTACCCAAAGCAAAATATCTGATTTCCTCCACTGCATTGTTGGAGTGTTATTCATCACAACAGAGTGGTATGGCATTACTGTTGTTGAATTTGGGGGTATATTTTGGGTAGAACATTATCTTGTTCTTGGATGGGCACTTTTATTTTGAATCTCATGTTCAGATGTGCTTCACTATAATTATTAATTAATTATCAGTGCAACACCAGCACAAAACACTTGTTCACAATAGCTGATTATTGCAGAACACTTCAACACCAGAAAACATCACTTTACAACAGGAGCTAATGAAAATAGGTGCATCTAATGCCTGGCCACATGATACAGTTTATCCATGGTTTGGCAACAGAGGTACTTTAGCAACTGAACTGCTGGCAGCCTAGTAGGGAAAGCCAGTTCACCATTGGTGTTGTCTGGGCAACGGCATTTTTATCTTATGTATGTCTCAGAAATATAATAAAACACAATAAAACATACTATATCTTTCAGATAAAAGTGACAGTGATAGTGAAGGCCAGTGACACTGAATGAAAACAAAAAAAGAAGTGTCTCCCCTCTTCTGGTCACAAAAATGCTCAAGGACAAATTAATGATTTTGAAAGGCAGACAGACATGCCTCGCTTCAAGTGTCTGTATTTAAGCAGATGAAGGCTCATTGCTAACATTGAGTTCACACAAGTGAATTGAACTTCTGTGTTGAAGTCAAGTGGGTAGTGTTTCTGAGTGGTGTGTGTGTGTGTGTGTGTGTGTGTGTGTGTCTGTGTGTGTCTGTGTACAACTTTGCACATCCACATAAGTGGGTTAAAAGTGTGTTCTTGCCCTAATGAATGTGTATGTGCTCAAACTAGAAATAGCTTTAAACTCTGTCTTTGCAATCAGTCAATGTTTGTATAGACTGGACAATATGTGAGTGATTGAATTGTGCGGTCTATGAAAATTGATGTTCTACAGTAATGAATGTTTACAGGTGAAAAAGTGCAATTGTGGTATATGATGAATTAGTGAATGAATGTGTAAACTTGTGTGATTTTAGTTTTTGCCTCAAAATATGCACAAGTGTCATCATAATAAGAATGAGAATATTACTTTAGGGCAGCAGAAATGACTATCCCGCAAGTGAATTGTGCCATCTACCTACGACATTGAGCTGTTGACATTTCTGAGCATAGAATAAAGAATACAATTCAATATTTTGGTTGAAATTAGAATGTTATGAGTTTAAATGAACTGTCATATGTAGTACTTTTGAGTACTTCAGAGATTGTGAGAACTTGTTGTATGACATTAGGGCATGTAATGAGTAACTTGCACCAATAACTGCACATTTATGATGGAGAGCCTTCTCAAGACAGGATAGTTTTATATTAAAGCTAGACAGGGCAGAAACTGCAGAATTTTGAATGCTGTTGGCTTTTATTTGCATAAAGCTATGCTTTTACGAACTTTCAGTTGTGATGAAGTTAATATAACATACATACGACAATGAAAACATATCTGGAATCAGCTTTTATGAACGTCTGGTTATGAGGAAGCTCAAAGGAAAATGGGCAGCCAAATCTTTCCTACCCTCCAAATGCGATACATCACAGCACACGCAACCTACCCCACATGCTGGTCCATCCCTGTGCCACCCCTACTCCCAGCTCCTAGCCACAGGGTAATACCCACAGGGTCATATCCCTGTGGAAGACCCACATGCAAGACTTGACTGATTCACACATCCAGCACATCTTACTTTAGTCTTGACACATGCTAATTCTATACCATCAGAGCAAGGCCACCTGTGGCAGAAACCATGTGATTTATCAGCTATGCTGCAATTTCTGTGCACCACACTATGTGGATATGACGAACAACTAGCTGTCCACCAGAAATGAATGGCCACTACCAGACTGCGGCCAAGAGCAGAGTTGAGCTAGCAGTGGCAAAAAACACAATATGTTAGAGTTCAATGGCTGCTTCACAACCCATGCTATCTGGATCTTTCCAGGAGTGCTTTGAACACTTACACCAAAGGT
This sequence comes from Schistocerca gregaria, assembly GCF_023897955.1. Lineage (NCBI taxonomy): Eukaryota > Metazoa > Arthropoda > Insecta > Orthoptera > Acrididae > Schistocerca > Schistocerca gregaria. The sequence goes on along the minus strand of NC_064921.1, from coordinate 510,992,647 downwards.
CCAGCTAAGTGTGAATGCAGGAGAGCAACAGTTTGAAGAATGAAACTCCCTGGCAGATTAAAACTGTGTGCCCGACCGAGACTCAAACTCAGGACCTTTACCTTCCGTGGGCAAGTGCTCTACCATCTGAGCTACCGAAGCACGGCTCACGCCCGGTCCTCACAGCTTTACTTCTGCCAGTATCTCATCTCCTACCTTCCAAACTTTACAAAAGCTCTCCTACAAACCTTGCAGAACTATCACTCCTGAAAGAAAGGATATTGCGGAGACATGGCTTAGCCACAGCCTGGGAGATGTTTCCAGAATGCAATTTTCACTCTGCAGCAGAGTGTGCACTGATATGAAACTTCCTGGCAAAGGTCCCGAGTTCAAGTCTCAGTCGGGCACACAGTTTTAATCTGCCAGGAAGTTTCATATCAGCACTCGCTCCGCTGCAGAGTGAAAATCTCATTCTGGAGTTTAAAGAATATTTGACATGTGTATGAAAATGCTGGGTGAAAATACAAATTTTCTCCAGCTAAAAGTACACTATGCCTCAGATGAAAGGTACATTGTTTCTGTGCTAAGTGACAATATACTTTTCCTTGGAGCTGTAAAACTCATCTACCCTTTGAATGGTTAAGGTTTTATACACCAGTGTAGAACATCCTGGTACCTTAAGCAACAAAATGCAGCAAAAAAAGACAATGTGTTTTTGGAAGATCTTTGATGCAAAGTATCAGGTACACTGCATACTTCTGTATTACCAAAGTATAAATACGAATTCCACCAAATACAGCATGGTAGCTAATGAAGAATTGAAATCTCTCTGTGATACATTTTTGTCAGCCAATCATAGCTCATGTCACATTATATTGCCAGCCAATGACAGCATATATTCATAGCATAGATTATGTGATATAGTCAGCCAGTAGCTACATCAATGCTAAGTTGTATGAATACACAAATAGGAAGACTTAATAGTTTAAATTAACATACATACAGTACAATTACAAGAAAGGCAATTTTTCACATTCAATATTGGTTGTCAAAATTTTTTGCTGTTTCTTACGAGGGTGTGGTTAGGCAGCATCCTAAGAGAACAGCTTAAATTGCAGCAGCTGAATATTTCTAATAAGCAGAACTATAAATTTCACTGCTGTGCAGTTATCTGCCTGAATAAATGTTCTGTTGTGCTCTTCCACTTTTCCATAGAAAAACCAATTTCATGTAAAATTGGTGAAGAACTCACCTTGTACTTTTTTGAAGGGTAATTATGCTTTTTACCATCATTACTGCATAATTTTTAGACTATGAAATAACTAAAATAAATGTGAATTACTAACCTTGAAAGTTGGTCTACTTTTAGTGTGTTACTCTTTATGACATATCAAACATACTAATGGTATAAATGCTCGGTTTTCTGGACCCAAAATTATTCTACGTGATTGGTCCTCATAGTCCTATGTTCTGAATGAGGTTCAAACACTCCACACATCACATCACACATTCTCACACATAACAGATTTTATATTGTGCAAAAGGAAATTTACTTTGAAAATAATGCTTCTCAAACCACCATTTACAATATTATCCTGCAAATGTAAGCAGTTGTGATGTCTGGCTCATTGAAAGCAGTTGGTTGTCATGAAGTATTGCACAGCCTTCGTCCTAAAGCCTCTGACAGATTTTGCTGTCAGCAGATGTTTGTGTGTGCACTCTGTTCACTTGTTACAAACAATGCAATTGAAGTTTTATTTTGGTGCTACTTGGTGATTTATGTTTTATGGGTGCACTATTATTCTGCAATAGTGAGCTACATTAAACTCCTTATTAGAGTATCAGTTCTTACAAGTCAAAATTACAAAAATTTAACAGAAAACTAAAACAATGAAAAATTGCCAGGGTTCTAAAAGATTTCCGAGTTATTCAAAGAATTTTCCTGGATGAAACAATTCCTGGGTTTTTCTCTGATTTACTGGTTGTCACAGAGTGTATACACTCTGTAAGAAAATAAATGAGTATCAAAGGGTAAGTTAAGGATGTGTATAAAAATTTACCAGGCCTCCAAAGAAATGAAAAGTTAACAGCATATAGCTACCCATTAGAATTGAGTCCGTACCAAAGAAAATAATTGAAAGAATGAGATATGGTAGTGTATGATGGAACTTTATTTAAACAGTGGAAAATCCAGAATGGAATAAAAACAACAGTATCAATTGGATAGCTTGCTACTCAGCACGTAGACGAAGTACTGGGTGACAGACAGGTGCACTTAAGAGTAGAGAAGAAGTGATGCGCACACACACATATACGTACATGTACGACTCACACACATGGTCACAGTCATTTCCAGATTCTGTGGCACCACTGCATAAATAGTGATCTCAGGTGTGGTGGCTGGTAGAAGATGCCTTAGGGCTGCCTGTGGGAATGTGCTGAGACATGGTGAGGACAGGATGGTGGGCTGCTAGGTGTAGCATGGCATCAGTAGTGCAGTGCTGAGGGAAAATAGGGGAGGGAAAGGTCTGTGCAGGTGGTCGGAATAGGGGGGGATACACAGTAGTGGGTCTGGAAAGGGGGCAGAGGAGGGATAGAAGCAGGTGAGGGACAGAGACTAGCCTTGACTAAGGCAAGGGGGGTTACACTTGTGAAGGATATGTCGCACAGAGGGTTCCAACAGGCGCAATTGAGAAAAGTTGGTCGTGGTAGGAAGAATTCAGATGGCATGGGCTATGAAGCAGCAATTAAAGCTAGGCACATTATGTGTGGCATGCTCAGCATCTGAATGGTCCGGCTGTCTCTTGCCCAGTTTGACTGTGGCCATTCAAATGGGCAGATGGCTTGTTAGTGGTCATACCCACATAGAATGCCACACAGTGGTTGCAGTAAGTTAGTACAGTACATGGCTGCTTGCACAGGTGGCCCTTCCTTCCATGGAGTACAAAATGTCAGTGATAATATTGGAGTGGGTGGTATAAAAGAATTGCTGCTTATATTTCTGGGGAAAGTTTTGATGGATTGACATTAATGGGGATTATGACTCTTTTTTTGCAGAACAAATGTACACTCCATATAAGGAAATTTTATTATTTCAGGAGAATGTTTCATGCTAGTAAAATGGGTTCACAGGAGAGTATCAGGCTATGATGCTCAACCAGCAGCCTGAGAATTCTTTGTGTGTGAGAATGTAAAACATGATTTGGTATCTAAATACGCTCCATGGACAGACAGAGAAGAGAAAACCATTCATGAGCTGGGGCATCTATTTACCAGAGTGGAGGTTGAATCATTTATCTTTATTTAAAAGGTACAAGTGGATGGCAGATTGACATTTCTGAAGAAAATTTGGCTAGAAGATACCCAAAATTGGTAGAAATGGTTAGAGAATTAAAAAAGTGTTACTGAGCTCTTAATTCCATGGGAGAGGTGGCTCCATTAGAGATACTGTGAAATAACTGTGTAGGTGAAACTTTGATAATGCGGATTGACTGGCCAGGAGGAGGAGAAAAATTATGTAGCTCCAAAAATAAACTTATGAGGCCAGGGAGAAAAGAGAATAAAATAATACATCACAAGCTATCAATTACACATAATAAGCTAAGCAATATTGATGTACACCCATAGAGTGAGTGTCAAAGTCAACAAGAATGTAAACATTGTTTTCATTCATATGAAGAACCTCAAATTGTCCTTTCAGTAGAGAACCTGAAAGCTGTGATACTAACTGAATCTCAGTTAGGAAAGATAAGGGGACTGTATTGTACATGTGTCACAAAACTGTTTAAAAAGCAGTAGTTGGAGATTTTTTTTAAAAACTGTGGATGGACACACACACACACACACACACACACACACACACACACACACACACACACACACACACTCACTCACTGTGATGAGTTACCAGGGATATGATATTATGGGAAAAAGAAAACTTATATTTTTAAAAATAGTGATTTTAAAGTGCAAGGATTGATAAATGCCCTATGCAGAGCAATGAAAAAGTGTCTATGCCATTTGGAAATAAAAAGTAAATGTAGATGTATTAAAAATTGTGAACACTGTTTAGCAGAAGGCAATTTGTAATAGGGTGGGAGTGTTACATATCGTAGGTTTACATTTGGGATGTGGTGCCTTAAGTGGAATGGAAACAAATGAAGGATAAGAAAAACTCTGAGAGTCATGGACAGATGCTGTAAGAACATGGTACCTCACAGACTCATATATGAGCAGAAGCACAGGTAAGTGCCTTCAATCTTTTTGTGGCAGGTAAATAGTAAACACCAAGGAACAATGATTGTATAGAAGCTGGAAGGCGCCAAGTAAGGAGAGGAAAACGTATTGAGCCTAATCAGGTGTTGAATTAAGTGATGGGTAATATTATATATTGTGGCATGCTTGGCCAGCAGTCTTATTACTTTAGAGCTAACTTAGTTTGTGAAAAGCACTTATCATTGCATGTGAGAGTTTGCAGTATTATTTATTTTAGTTGTAAAAATGCCACTTAAAACATTTGTTTTAATATGGTGCCACAATGGAGTTTTGTACTATTGTAATGATTTGATTAGTAAGAGGACTAATAAGCAGCAAGACTTTATTGAATGATGAGGGAAATAGAACATTCTAACCCACTGCCTGTTAGTTTTTGTCTTGCAATCTGCAGACCACCTCTGGCAGTGGAAGATGAATCTTTGAAAATGCCAGCCACATGTGCTGGTGAAACTTTAGAAAAATCATTAAATAAACATTGGCTGCAGATCCCAAGACACTAGCCAACAAGTAATATGTCAGCAAGTGGTCACAAAAGCCTCAACAATTTTAATAGAACATTCCTCCTGTACTGTTTAAGATAGAGTTTTATGTTTCTTTACAAAGTTCAGTTTATTCATTTGAATCAATATCGTTTATGTATACACACACATACATGCCTACTGACCGCACACACTTTTATTTTGCCCCTGCGTGTAGAATGTTGGGAGCAGAAGTTTGCATTCAGCTCATAGCATGCTGGCTATTGGTCAAAAGCACTGCCTCCTCTTACCATGGCACCCAGCTTACAGTATAAGTACACTCTGAATAATGGTCTTCCATTTTTGCAAAGGAGTCTTCAGAATATGCGGAGTTGATGTCAAGTTCCTAGAAGGACGAAGTGTACAACCAGTATATCATAAGTCAGACCAGTTGCTACAAGTTTCCCCAAGTGAAACTCCCTGATACGACTCTGATTTCCAGACAAGTTTTAGCATTTTTCCTGGACAGATTTTGAGTTCACAAGTGTAAGTTAAGACATAAGTTGACAATCTGTCTTTGCAGCTATGGTACAAGAAACAATAGTGTAAATGAGGAAGTATATATATTTTTTTAAAAAAAGGAAAAGAACACTTACAAGCAGATGGTATTCCCTGACGTGAGCAAAAATCTTAAGTACTAACATCAACATCTTTTGTAATGAACTGTTTTTAGTTGCAGAAAGCAAGCCAAATGGTATATGTGTTTCATGAAGGCCACAGATAATCTTTTATTTCAATAAAACATAGCACATTTAGTGATAAAAATGTGCATTTCCTTGGAGTCGTGAGACAGACCTCTTGACGGTACTCTATAGGTGACCCCAATAAACTGTCAGTTCCACTATGTCCGTTATTGTCAATTATTACCTACTGTGTTATATCCATTATTTCACAGGTATTATGTGCTTTTTCTTTCAAGAAATATATGAGTACATATTGTACAAACCACCAGCAGCTAACACAATTTTCTTCTTCTTATCGTCCATACGTTCTGAAAACGCCACGCTGTACAATGCACTTGCACTAAGGCAGCTGCAATTCCTGGAATCCACTGCCCAAGGTCTCTGGCCTGCTGAGGAGTCCCACAGTTCTAGGTCCAAGGATGAACCATGAAGATCCCTGCATTACACCACACACAAACAGACCCGGCCTGCGGAAGATCGGTGAGACTAGATCCAACAGGCAGGGCCTGCACATTAATGGGAATCAAATGGCTTCAGATAGGCAGGCCTGATTCATTAGATACCCACAGAAACAGCCATCAGTTTCGGCCTGTGATGGATAATCCACACATGTGGCCAGCCACAGAGAGCCTGTTGATGAAATGAAGCCACGGTGATCAATCCATGCAACAGATAACTCGTTCAGATACTCAGAGAATCAATAATAATGAGGATAGGTAGCAACTCACATTTGCACAACACTATTAACAAATGAATGCTTGATATGCCATATTCTAGGCTATCACTGACACACAACAGTCCAAAACACCTAAGTCTACAGTTATATCATAAACTGCCACAATCTGTCAAAACCCTCACCCACTTCAAATTTAAGGAGGTACTAGACACATGTTTTAGAAATAAAGCATACTACTCAATTGAAGATATCTTGAAAGTAATTTGGAAGGAAAGTATAAACAATGAAATAATGCAACTATCATCAACTAAGTGTGTAAAATTGTATAATTAATTCTTGAATGGAATAAACAAAGAAATAGTGTAACAACCATTAATTAAATGTGAAAAACTGTATAATTATTTCTTGAATGTATGCTACATATTGATTATTACTGAAATCTGATTTCTAAGAAGTTTATGTATTTATGTGTGTATGTAAAATGATGATGCATGTAAAATGTAAAAATTACTAACTACTGAAAAGATATATATAATGATGTAAATGAAATAGAAAGAGTCTTCCATATGGGAAAAATATATTAAAAACAAAGATTCCAATCCGCTCCTTGGAATGACTCCTTACCCTCTCCCTTAAAACCCAGATCCTTTCGTCTTTCCCTCTCCTTCCCTCTTTCCTGAAGAAGCAACCGTCGGTTGCGAAAGCTAGAAATTCTGTGTGTGTGTTTGTGTGTTTTATTTATTGTGCCTGTCTACCGGTGCTTTCCCGCTTGGTAAGTCTTGGAATCTTTGTTTTTAATATATGTATGTATAATGCATAACGTAAAAAATTAGTAACAACTATACTTTTATGAATATATAAAATGTATTTTGATGAAGCCAATTGCATGGTAAAGATGCTGGGTGGCTAATAAATAAACATATAAACACTGCAAAGATGATTGCTAAGCTGCAGACAGGCATGTAGAAAAAAACAGTGCTCTCAACATCTAAATTTCCAGCCACAGCTTTTGTCAGAAAATGAGAGTACACACACAATCACTCAGACACAACTCAGGCACACGACTGCCACCTCTGGCTGTTAAGTATACAGTCTCTGGGAATTTGATGCAAACAAATCACTCCTCACGCCTCGCTGCCCATCATAAGAAGCTGCAAGGCTAGTGGTGACAAGTGTTGGCAGCACTAACTGCCAGCTCAAGGGACTGGTAGGAAGGGGAGAAGCAGTAGGAATGAAAGACTATCGAAGCAGTGCACATACTCAACTGCGCCCAGCCAGTGACGGTACATAACACATCAGTAAACAAACCATTTCATCAACTGAGACAAAAACGAGATCTTTCCTGTGTTCTTTTTTTTCTTCAAATTTCCCTGGTGTGTTTCAAATTCCATGATTTACAGAACCTGTGGCAACCCTGCAGACAGTGGGTGACAGAGGCGGTGTGATAATGACTCCTTGATAAACTCTTGGCTGACTTAACGACAGGTGCAAATTAATGATACTGAAGTGAGTATATATTTCCATTATGTAAATAGAGATTTGGTTAACGCCTTTTTGTACACCATTATCCAGTCATGCAGGGAAAATGGCGGAGATCAGGGGAAAAGAAGGGAATGGTTCAAGTGATCCATTTGCAGTGGTTCTTTGAGCAGATATTTAGAACAGCTAATAGCTCATCACAGAAATATAGACATAAAAATTGCTTGAAAGATATCATGATACAAATGATGTGAATTTAAGTGATGAAGTAACTCTTACATTCTATGGGTTTCATTCAGTGATTATAACTAGAAGGTGAAGTAAAATTGAAGTTTTATTTTTATGGACAATAACAGTTCTGCAGTGCTTACTTATGTTAAAGGGGTCAGCAAATGTGAGATGTATCTACATTTGCTTTCAAATTAATCTGCAAATTATGGCATGTGTAAAGCAGTGTATGACACTCTCAACTGTTTATAAATAAGTTATCCTGAGAAGAAAAAAGGAAATATTACTTTACAATCATTGATAAATATACACATTGTATAGAAGAATCCATCTTCAAAAGAAAAGAGATGTAGGTATAAAGAGTCTAACAACCTTTTCAGAAAGTGTATAGCAATGAGGAAGAAAAAAGTGGTGAATATAGATACAAAAAACTCTGACAATGAAAATAAAATGGGGAGAATTCTAGTTTCTGCCAACCACTGTGGTCAAACAACGCTAAGTCACCCTAACAATGGGAAGTCGAGGATGGAATAACAGCTATATAGAAGCAATAGATTGCTACTCACCACATAGAGCGGGCACTGAGTTGCATACTGACAAATGGAAAGATTGCTATAAATATTCAGTTTTCAGACAAAGTCGTTCATCAGACATAGAAAACTCACATACATTGTCCACTGTCGTCTCCAGGCACTGTTTTAAATCAGAACCCCAATCACCAGTATATTCTTTGTGGCCAAATCTTATTCCCATTACTTCTCCCTTCTACACATAAAATCAAATATTTTGCTTCCAAAAGTAAATTTTATCGGTGAATATTCATCTTGTCTTGCTGTGTACAACACTTGAAGCAAACTGATTACTCTGGAACAACAGCTGATCTAAAGTTGATCTATACTGGATGAAATCAGTGAAATGAGAGAGTACAGAAAAAGACATTATAATTGAGTTGTAAAAGATTTTCTCCTCTTAACATCTTGTGAAACTTTCATGAAATGGTTCAAAACAGAATTAAAATATCAGTAGCTCGCTTTACATAAAATTACCTCAGTTTTCACTGTTAAATAGTACTTTAAATCAGTTCATAATGTATAACACAGAGCACACAAAGTACAGTGCTTTCAAAATGCTTCATTCAAATTATTCTGTCAGCATGTATCGGTGTAATATTCAATTTTGAATTGAACTTCAGATATGAAACAATATTTGACTTTTAATAATATTAGCCTAACTTTTTAAATTAAAGCAATAAATTGTGGCACCATTAGCATAGAAGTAAACATTGAACTGTTGATCAACACAAATCATTTATTGCTCATTATGTGGATAAAATCGTAAGAGTAATATGTCACTCATCATGCAAAAACAGGAAGAAAAATAAAAGTTTATAGGGGACATGATTATTTTTGCATATGATTCATTATTGTCTAATATTTCACATTCTGCAAGGCAATATAATAAGAAAATAGCAACACGAACTGTCATGTACATATAATTGATATTGGTATGTGAGATAGGCGTACGTGTGCCACTTCAATGCACTCCATAAAGGTTTTTAGCAACTATCTTGCAGTCATTTGTTGTCAGAGTAGCGCCTATTTTCACTCAGTAATAATTTGTTATTACGGTGCCAAAGGAATTCGCAACTTGATTGTCCTTCTCATATTTATGTCCTCCTTCACCAGAAATGGTACCACCTTTACCATAAATTTTTCCATTGTCTCCAACTATACTAGCCCTATACCCGCGAATAACGCCATTATTACCTTGAATAGAGCCATAATCTCCAATAATTGTACCATTGTTCCCTTTAATTCTTGCGTTGTGACCAGTTACCATAGCATTATCGCCTATCACAACAGCATTGTCGCCTATAACATGTGCATTATCGCCTTGAATTCCTGCGTTAGAGCCTGTTATTTTACCGTTAATGCCAGTTATATTTCCGTTGGTGCCCACGATCATTCCTCTCGCACCAACAATAACACCATTGTCACCCACTATTTTTCCATCATTTCCATAGATATCACAAGAATCACCAACAACGTTACAATTATCACCGTAAACTTTTCCTCGGTTTCCAACCAAATGTAAATTGTTTCCATGTAAAATTAAATCGTCGCCGAAATACGATGCGGCACTGCGAATGCCACACAGTACTGCAATTAAGACGAAGGCGAAGCGCTGCATCACGTTTTGCGAGTAGTGTCCGAAGCTTCACGTTTGATCACTTGAACGGCTACACAATAACTGCGGCATAACTCACACAGATCACTGCCGCATGAAATTCTCTCTTGCGTAAGAGCTAGGAGACAGCGCGTCAAGCTTCGATAAATGGACGTCGAGTCAGTACCAGTTACCAGTAGTGAGCTATGTTAGCGAGAAATAAATACAGCTAACCTTAATCTAGACAACTTGAATGAATGGATTAACCAAAGAAAGAAGTATAGTTCACGTTACATTAATCTTATGAGGTCGGAGATATTACACGTTCCCCAAGATTAATTACTAGTTCTCTCCTCTGGTAGCCAGAAGATGCAAAATTCGCGTACGTCTTATATCAGTGCTCTAGAGCTTCAGATAATGTTACTACCAACTAAGGATCGACAGATTAAGACGGCGGAAGTTATCATTTAGCTCTGTTGGAGCGACCTATGAGATATGATTGTATTCTGTAAAAGCCATTCGATTTACCGCCTATGTTGGCATTTTACATGTATTCACCAATGGAACGAATCATGACAAGATCCATCTGACGTGATGTTGAACCTAAATGATAGTCTAGGGATCACAGTGACTTATTTAACGTGACGTCTAACCCGGTTCAGTTATTCGAGTATAATTTGTTTTATGAAGTATGACGACGGTGGTCATCTTACGTCGGTTCTAGTTACACACAGGATGGCCGACTGAACGTATATTTTCGTAATATATCATAAAAGGCTCAAGTTATCGAAAGAAGATTGTAGACCAATGACAGCACCACAATGAGGCGAATATTTAGCTATATGGTCAATTCTCACAGATTTTTAGTTGTCATTAGAAATTGTGCTTTTTTCCCTATTAGGATGATGAACTTTCTCATTCGATAACGTTTGGAAAGGGGTGCACAATTTTCCAGTTTCCAGTAAAGTATGATTTACCACTAACGTTCAAGAAGTTTTATTATTTTACACACAGTTTTTCTTCATAATCCCATCTGACTCCCTGCTCTAAGTAATACCCGGTACGAATTTGACTTCCATTTAGAAACAATAAGCAGTCATCTACATTTACACGAACGTTAGGTCTATAGGTGTTTCACTAATGTCGACTAACTGCTGTTGTAACTCAGTGATGAGTAACATTAAATAGAGGACAGTTCCCAATGTTCTGCAAAATTATATGCATTTGGTCATTAACCGACTTTCGGTTTCTTATGCAATCTTCATGTGACATCTAAATGTTACAAATGTAGATAAAATGACGTGCGACTTACACAGTTATTATTAGTGTTTGGATTTATATGCACTGAAAAGTATGGATATATGCATGTATCTATGCATTAAAAATCTGATAAATATGCTCTAAAAACTTTAAAACATGCATAATAAATAAAATTCATTACTTCAACATCTTTTAACCCTCCTAAAGTAATCTGATAATACAAATATTCTTAAAACATTAATTAACAAAGTTAATATTTATTACTGTCTGTTTGTCCCTTTCTCTTAGTCTATTTTAGCATCAGTTGCTTTTATTGCAATAAACAATTAAATATTTTTCACAGGTTTCTGGAAGAAACGATTTCCTTCTGTCATTTAATATGTTTTGACACGAAGAGAAAGATCTCTCTACATCACACGAAGTCATAGTAGAATACCGAAAAGAGGCTACGTCACTTACAGAATAACCATTAAGCTGTTTTTCAGATTCTCCTTGTAACATCTTATTCACATCCCGAAGAAACATTAAACCTGGATTCCTTGCTTCAATTTTCTCACAGACTTTCCTATTTCTCCTGGTATGTCTCCATCGACAGGTGTATCGTAGACCTCAAGGGCAGAAAACAGAGGTATTGCTTTTTCTTCCAAACGTGTGATTGTGGCTGGGACTTTACTGAAATAGGTCCTAATAAACACTAATTTACTCTGGAGACTCTCCTCATTGCAAGCACTAATTGCAGCTGGGATACTTGCTGCTTCCTTTCTGTCCATCACGTCCAGTACCCTTTTCACGTCGTCTAAATGCTGACTGTAATACAGAGCTGCTTCTATCCATGTTCCCCACCTCGTGGTGATCGGCTGTGGAGATAAACGAACACCTGGCATAATTTCAGTAAATAGTTTTACTCTTCATGGGGCCTTCACAAACACTTTTTTTTCACAGAGGAAATTAAGGCATTTACTTCTGGAAAATACGCTCGAATTTCTTCAGCCAGTCGGTGAAGAGCATGTGCTAAACAAGTTATATGAACTGCCTTGGGATAAAATACCTGCAAAGCTTTAGCAGCCTTAATCATATATGCTGCTGCATCTGTAACCATCACTAGGAGTTTTTCCTCGTTTTCTTTAACGGGCCACAAAACGCGTAATGCATCACGAACAATGCTAGCAATAGTAGAATGGTTTGTTTTTTCCAGTACTCTGGAGACAATGAGATGAGGTGTTACTGGTTCAGATTCCGTCATTTTTCCAACGACAACGTTTGCAATATATCTCCCACATGAGTCAGCACTCAGTCGTTTCATCTACAGATAACTACACGTTTGTATCCCCAATATCATCTCTGATCTCTTGTATTACCTGAAAAGAATTATTGTATTGAAAATTTGTAAAGGCAATATGGGTCTCACTTTTTTTTTTGGGGGGGGGGACACAAGTGCAAAATGGGGAGGGGAGGAGGGTAAGTATAACAAAAAATATTACAAATGTTTCTTGATCATAAACTCGTTGACACTACAGGCCTTACGAAATTTTATGTTTCGAGTTTAAAATATTTTTGTGTAATAGATTTAAAATTCTTAAAAAAATTGAAAAGTTTTATTGAAACTTAAATGGAGGGTGGGAGATATGGGGGTAGCTAACATGCAAACTAATTTCATTAAATAAATGTTTAAACTTACTTCTTCGTTAACTTTGCCAAGATAGTGTTTCCCTATTGTTGATTCATCATGAACTTTTCGTTTGGTATATTTTTCGAGTAAGAATCGAAATTCTAGATTATTTAATTTATTGAAAGGGATGTTGGCTGAAACTTTACTTCTGCTTGCACAAAATGCTGCTGGTAAGGTTGTCTGGATGTTGGAGATATTTTTATTACCATCATTTCTATGAGCAGCTGTTTGTAAATGTTGTGTAATCTGGAATTTTTTGTCACGGGGCACCTATAACAATGGTATGAAAATAAAGTGAGTTTATTTTCATTAAGTAAAAAACTATCTCGAAAATCACATTGATTTTTCACTTTGAGAAAGCAAAAATAGAACTTACGTGCTTCTCACACACTTAGCACAATACTACATTTCCATCTGTTGTTAGAATAGGATTTCCATCAGTCCACTGTCGAAGTAAATAAGCTTTACTGTTCTTCTCCTTCGGCATTGTGGTAATATGGTCTCCTCCTGCACACACTTCAGAGATCACGAAGAACAACACACTAGTTACTGATTTATAGGTAGGTGACAATGGAACTTTTTCATTCTTGGAAATATCATTGTTGCCGTCGGCGGCTTCGTTTGTTACACAATACAAACCGTACTGACTTTCATGACGCGATGGCCGACCGAACTTTAAAGGTTTGATGCATGATTGTTGATCGCTGTTTAGTTTTTGTTAAGCTGTCGAGAGACATATTTTTATAGCTCATTGCTGATTGCTACGTTCGCCTCATTGTTGGGCGCCTTTTTCATCATCATCATCATCATCATCTTCGTTAGCCAACTCCGTCATTAAATGATGTGGCCTCTTCGAGTCGTGGATTAAGGTGGGCTTTCAGCAGTCTTCTCTAAATGAGACGGTCTTGGTCAGTTCTCTGCCAGGTGTTACCAGCGATCTTCTTGATGTCTTTGTCCCATCTGTCTGGTGGTCTTCCTCTAGGCCTCCGGTGCTCTCTCGGACTCCGCTTCGTCCATCTGTTGTCTTTTCTTCCTGTGACGTGGCCACCCCACTGCCATTTCAAGGAACCTTCTGTCTCTAAGATGTCATCTCCCCTTTTCCTATCCTATCTTGTATAGCCCAGCATTGATCTCTCCATGGCTCTCTGTGCTGTCCTCTTTCCCTTTTGTAAATGAGTTCAGTGCCCATGTCTCGCAGCCATACGTCATCACAGGAAGAATGCATTGATCAAATACTGCTTTCTTCAGATTTACTGGCATTTTTGATCTGAATACTGTTGAATTCTTCTCAAATGCTTACCAGCCAGGCTTGATGAGTCGATAGATTTCTGGCCTTATGTCTCCCTTCATATTTATAATCTGGCCAAGGTAGACATATTCACCGACCTTCTCTAACAGACTGTCCTTGACTCTCACATCTCCAGCTGGGACCCATTTGTTGGACATTACTTTTGTTTTGGAAAGGTTCATGTTCAAGCCAACCAGCTGACATTCCGATGCAAGATCTGTAACTAAGTTTTGGAGCTCTGCGAAGTCTTTGGCCAGTAAGGCAATATTATCAGCAGATCTCAAGTTGGTAAGCCTTCTCCCATTAATTCTAATTCCCTTACCTTCCCAGCTCAGCTATAACATAGCCATTTCCAATACAGCAGAGAACAGTTTTGGGGAGACGGGGTCGCCTTGCTTGACACCCCTCATGATGCGGAATTCTTGAGTTGATTCGCCGACGTTAACATAAGCTGAAGAATTCTCGTAGATTTTCCTGAGCACTTCAATGTATGCTGCACCCACTCCTTGCTCACTCAAAGCTTGGAGGACAGGTACATGGCTGGGGTCAAATGCCTTTTCAAAGTCAACAAAGGCAATGCAGAGAGGCAGTTGGTATTCATTCGCTCTGCTTATCACTTCACTGACAGTCGGAATGTAGTCAATAGTGCTAAAATTGCTTCGGAATCCTGCTTGTTCCATAGGTTGGGCTGAGTCTAGGGTGGAATTAATTCGGTTTAACCAGATCTTTGTGAAAATTTTGTACAAAATTGAGAGCAAGCTGATAGGGCGGTAGTTTTTAATATTGTGAATACTTCCTTTCTTGTTTATCAAAATAACCTTAGCCTTGCTCCACGATAGTGGGATTGAAGCATAGTGCAGGCAGGAAGTAAATACTTTTGCCAAGTGATTTTTTGTTACCTCTCCAGCCACTTTGAGGATGTCAATACTGAGCTCATCATCACCCGGCACTGTTCCCTTCTTCATGCTATCTAGAGCACTCTTTACTTCCGATGGGAGTATATTTGGAACACTAGGTACATCATTTAATTTAGATACGCTCAAATTTTCCGTTGGATTGCTATACAAATTGCTGTAAAAGTCTCTGATGAACTTCAAAACCTCCTCCTTTTCAGTGAATCGACTGTCATTTCCACCGAGTGCGATAATCTGCTTTTTACCGATTGTGAGTTTGCGTTTGGCTGACTTTAAACTTGTCTTGTTCTCCAAGCTTGCTCGTAAGGTGTCTTCAGTGAATGTCTGTATGTCAGTTTTCATTTTTCTTCGCAATGCCTTACATAGTTCGGAATACGCTACCATGTCACGATCGGTTTAGATTTTCATTTCTCTCCCCTGTTGAAAAGGGTTTCAGTTTTGGCACTGAATTTCCGCCAAATTACCATCTTTAGTTACGTGGAACTTGCTTTGGAGGACTTCTTGGAATTTCGAGGAATGTTCTTCCAGGTTTTTGAGGTTGATTACCCTTCTCTTCCCTTTCATCCCACAAATTGACATGCGGCGTCTGTTTAACACAGTGCATGTACGTTTGCATGTTTGCTTTCAACATCCTGGCGGCTGCATCGGTTATAAATATACCATCATTTCACATTTGCAATGGCTTATCTCAGCATTTTACATTTGCAATGGCTTATCTCGCGCTTACATTAACCTAGAGAAATGTATTTCTTTTGTAAGTCATCATCTTGGATGCAGCTTGTAGGATCCAAATCGAAAAAGGGTCACGTAGCATGTCAGACAGAGAGAAAATTACACCAGGAAAAGCTGTCTTTCACATAGCTTTCTTTTTGGAAATTTGTGGTAAGATATTATTGGACCAAACTGCTGAGGTCATCGGTCCCTAAGCCTACACACTACTTAATCTAACTTAAACTAACTTACGGTATGGGAAACACACACACCCATGCCCGAAGGAGGACTCGAACCTCCGACGGGGGGAGCGGGACGGACCGTGACAAGGCGCTTAAAACCATGCGGCTACCCCGCGCGGCCCTCATACTTTAATTTTTTCTAGAGATACGTTGCATTTTGTACAGGACAAGGCAAATGCTAGATGTGCACGAGATAGCGAGCTATAGCATGTGCCCAGAGGACTACCCAGCATGTTGTAAAGTTGTCTGCTTCACCGATTGTAACCAACAACTGTATCGGAAAGCGAGCATAAGCAACAGGAGTCCGCTCGCTGAAGTTTGTGAGGTTTCTGGTCTTCTCCACGTTCACAATTGCCTTCATGTATACCTACATATAGAAACGAGGCCCTGAAAACCGCAAGGGGCCGAAGCACAGAAACAAAGTATTGAGTAAGTACATGTTTGTAAAAATCAAATTTGTAGGCACACTGCCAGTCTGATAGGTTTGGCTTGTTTTTTAACCAAGCTTCAATATCCTATACTTTCTATAAGAATCATGTACTCACTCATTTAGCCTACCGGGACCATCCGACGGCCGTGTCATCCTCAGAGGAGGATGCGGATAGGAGGGGCGTGGGGTCAGCACACCGCTCTCCCGGTCGTTATGATAGTATTCTCGACCGAAGCCCCTATTATTCGGTAGAGTAGCTCCTCAATTGGCATCACGAGGCAGAGTGCACCCCGAAAAATGGCAAAGCGCATTGCCGCTGGATGGTCACGCATCCAAGTGCCGGCCACGCCCAACATCGCTTTACTTCGGTGATCGCACGGGAACCGGTGTATCCGCAACGCCGTTTGCATAGAAAAATCATCTAGGCATTTCATATTACCAAATTTTGGTTAATATTTAGGATTACAATGCACAAAATTTTCATATACAGGATAGTGGTAATAGTGTTTACTTGACTACTGTGTAGTTTGTAATTAATGTGAAATTGGAATCAGAACACCACTCACCCAGTTACTGTGTGACCCCCAGTTCCGCACTTTGTGTGTGTTTCCCGAACTCCACTTATGTGAAGTGTCGGTTAATCACTGAAGACAACACGATCCAGAAGATCTTCATCGTCATGCAGCAACATTTCGTTTGCAAAGTTGGCACGTAAACTATTGTCGGTAGGCTTTAGAATTTGTAAGAACTGAAAACGGTAAGGATGTAGTTTAAGCGTCTCGTTAAGTTTCCACACAGTCTCACTGCAATTGCTAATTCACGGCCAGCCTTCCAAAGGGGTATTTGGGTCTCTGCGTGAAAGACTCATTCGTTCAACGCGTTCTTCAGTTACCCCTCGTTACTACATACTCTTCCCTTTGTGCAAAGATATACAAACAAAACTGTTTGAGTTGCTCTTTTATTTGCTGTTTAATTTATAGTTGTAAGTTGAATATGTTGTTGTTGTGATCTTCAGTCCAGTGACTGGTTTGATGCAGCTCTCCATGCTACTGTATCCTGTGCAAGCTTTTTCATCTCCCAGTACCTACTGCAACCTACATCCTTCTGAATCTGTTTAGTGTATTCATCTCTTGGTCTCCCTCTACGATTTTTACCCTCCACGCTGCCCTCCAATACTAAATTGGTGATTCCCTGATGCCTCAGAAAATGCGCTACCAACCGATCCCTTCTTCTAGTCAAGTTGTGCCACAAATTTCTCTTCTCTCCAATTCTATTTAATACCTCCTCATTAGTTATGTGATCTACCCATTTAATCTTCAGCATTCTTCTGTAGCACCACAGTGTCTTGAAAGGAGGATATAAGATGAACATCAACAAACGTAGTCGAATTAAATTGGGTGATGCTGCGGGAATTAGATTAGAAAATGAGACACTTAAAGTAGTAAATGAGTTTTGCTATTTGGGGAGCAAAATAACTGATGATGGTCGAAGTAGAGAGGATATAAAATGTAGACAGACAATGGCAAGGAAAGCGTTTCTGAACAAGAGAAATTTGTTTACATCAAGTATAGATTTAATTGTCAGGAAGTCGTTTCTTAAAGTATTTGTATGGGGTGTAGCCATGTATAGAAGTGAAACGTGGGCGATAAATAGTTTAGACAAGAAGGGAGTAGAAGTTGAACATAACAAATGCTACAAAGCGATAAAACCCGTATATTCATTTTGAAGCACTCTTCACTCGTTTTGTTAAGTCTTTAAATTTCAAGGTTGATATTTGCCTTCCATCCAATCATTTCGGCATTAGATTTTGCAACACATCTACAAAATATAGGGAAATGATAAATTGTTGGCTCCCTTGGTGTGACTTGAAGAAAAAGGTGGTCTCCCGCGACTTCAGTGAAGCATATTTTACTTGAAACGACAGTTCGTGGCAACCAGTTGAAAACTTCATCTTTGTACAATGGATGAAATGAACATTGTTACCACAAACATCAACTTTTGGATTGGTAGAGGCGTTGATAACACTCTTAAAGGTTCTGAAACCCTGAACATCCATTTTACAGACTGAAATGGTGATACCATGGAAAGTGAGGTTATGAGGTGGCATTCTTTCAAGAGCTTCCAACTGATATGAAGAATTGGTGTCAGTGCAGCCAGTATACGTGCCTACAGCAATGAAAATTTGTGCTTTGGGCCATTACGGAAGTGAGTATCAGAAAATCGCAGTGATATATATAGAGTGGATGAGTATAGCACTCATAAAGGTGGTTCGCAATAAGATCAACCGATGTCAAGAGTTTGCATACATGCTGCTATCTCAAAATCGACGACAGTGTGCCTTAGGCTCTTAATGTTCTCAGCGCTTCAAATCTGGGGAACTTTCCGGCCACTCCACCGGCTCTCTTCGACGTACCTATCTCTGGTGAAACTAAATATCCCAACAAGCCTTGGTAGCTATTGGAGGAGGAACGCCAACGCGCTGACAACAAGCAGAAAAGCCCCGTATTCGAACATCAGTCATGGCAGCACATATTCATCGATATCTACAACTACGTGGATACTCTGTAAATCACATTTAAGTGCCTGGCAGAGGGTTCATCGAAACATCTTCACATTAATTCTCTGTTATTCCAATCCCAGAAAAGACGAACACCTATATATTTGTGTGTGAGCTCAGATTTCCTTTATTTTATTATGTTGATGGTATCTCCCTATGTAGATCGGCGTCAACAAAAACGCATTAGATTCATTTTACTGTAAAGTTACAGTTATGACAGAAACACATTAGATTCAGTCTGCAGTGTTCTAATTCAACTGGAATTCTCAGTATATAAGTGGAACTAGAACATAGAAGCCCGTCAATAACAGTGTGGCGGCAGCACCGTCCAACGCACGAAGGGCTGAACTACTGCACTGCCGACACAAGTAGGGGCAGCTGTACCGTTACGCCGAATTTCGGCAACGGTGCGTGGCACGCCGGACCGCACGGGGACAAAAGCAGGCGGACAGTGCGACGCGACACACGTCTCTCAGTTACTCCCGCCGCGGACCACGTGCGTCGAGTCAACGTGACTCCGCCGTAAATGCGTACGCGCGGTCGTAAACGCAGTCGCCGTTCAGCGGTGTGCACCGTACTGTTAAAGTATCTTTCGCTCCTTCGCGGACGTTACGGCGCCCCCGGTCGCGCCAGGAGCAGAACATTCAGTGACGCGGCCTTTTGTCTCGCTCGGTCCATGCGGTCGCGCCACGGCTCGTCACTGGAGTGTATACCCTCCGGGATCGGTGATCGAGCCGTGCCGCCAGTGCAACGCATCTGTATGGACAGACATGAGCGACGAATGTTATTTGTCATTTATTGTAACGCTAGGAAAAATAAATGTGTCCTGTTCCGAAACTGCTTTAGTCTTTTTTTGTCACCAAGCCTCTCCCTTGAGCAAAGTGTGTGGCCGCGGCGACAAAAGCCGGTTCACTGCACGTGAGTACTGTAAGCAGAGATACCATACGCTCCCGCTTCAACAGTACGGTCAGAATTCGCTCTTCTCTATCCTTCATCAACAGGAATTACCCTGAAGCGGCGTAGATAACCTACTTGTGCCTTCCTAGAGATTGACGTCATATCGTTAAAGGAAACTGGGCCTTCCAAGGTTACGAGATGCAAATGACGCATCACCAAAGCAGAAAAGCATAAACGTTCATATGCTCGCATAATCGTGAAGGCAGTGAAACATAATTTTCGGAGTCCACTTGCTGATACAGCCAAGAAACGTAAATACATAGAGAATACAAAGAAAAGAATGACGAAAGCGAAAACGAATAGCGTCGGTGTTGAAAAATATGGAACATGGACCATAAATTTGCATGCTGCTGACATTATAAGCCGACAGTGTTGTCTGACAACATAGGTGTCACGAATTGCAGCCACCTGTCTACAACATTACCGGCCACTACTGCCTGGCAATGTTTCTGGCACCACATTCCCGGACGGCAGTGGGTATTGCCTCTCGAGTGGCAGTAGGTTCAAATGGATTTCCACTGTGTGCACCCTCGGCCACGGAGGCGAGTTCATTGTATTCAGTAATTCAGAAATAATCATGGAGGAACTACACTGTTTTGCGTATCCACAAACACACGGTATTACATAGGCTGTATATGGGTGACTCTGAAAAAAAATTTTAAAAAATATAATCATAAAATTATGAAAATGTGAAGTTTTTTTTACTTTGTTAGTTTTAACTGAAAACCTCTAAACGGCAACAGCACAAATTTAGAGATTTTCTCCGGCATATAACTTTCAAAACCAGGACGGTAGGACATTTGAAACATTATAGGCTACAGATTGCTTCCTCATACTGTACTAATCATGAATTTATGGATTTATTTTTACGTCGTTATTTGCGACTGTTAAGCACCGGGCAAATAATAAAGAGAAATTAGAGCACTACGGCTCTCAGAACCAAAGCAGGATGTGGATCAGGCACTCAGACAAGAATATGGATATATTGCACAAACAGAATACATAGGCTGAGCATATGACCACTAGCACGATCTGGAGACTATAGAAAGTCCCACAGCGCTAAAAAGAATACGAAACTGATGAGAAGAGACATAAGTATAAGCTGTTCAGCCAAAACTCTTGCACTCCGTGATTTCAAAAGTATTATGGTATGATAACCTCTCGTACACCTGTGAGCGTGTGTGATCATGCGCATGTATCGTAGAACCGGTGCCTTATTTTACCTTGTATGGAAAAAAGCTACCATCTTGAATATTACTTGAACATTTTTGAACTTTGAAGCCGTTCTACATCACAGCAGCGATGTGAATCGCAATAAAATGCATTCCAAACTTTGAGTGATGCTTCCATCTGACTTTTCCAACAGCTAATAAAATTATAGGTCAATTTTTCCTATTACAGAAATAGGAAACTATGGGTGTTTGAAGTTGGTAGGGGTTTTCTTGAAACACTTCTGTTTCTGACATTAGACCACAGGGCAGAAATGTCAGGTGTTAGCAATAACGCTGTAAAAAATTCTAAAATAGTACAAAAATAATTTAGCTGAATTATCAATTACTGTTCTAGTAAGTTTGAGGCATCAAAGGATGTAGCGATTGCACACGTCAGTAATTCTGTCACATGCGGTGGCACTTTAAATTGCTTCACACCGTTGAGGATTAAAGACAGCCTCTAGCCATCAAAAAGTTTTTTTCTTGTAACAGTCCCTTTTAAGCTTCCTCCTTTGAGAATTCATAGCATTTTAGGGGTTTCGAGTTCCACTTTACGTCTTGGTAGGGCTTTTCTTGAAATACTTTTATTTCTGAAGTTAGGTCACTTGGTAAAACGTCAGGTGTAACGCTATAGAAACGTTTCTAAAAACCTACAAAAATAATTTAGCTGTAAAATTGTTAATTTCTATACTAAAAAGTTTGAGGAATCTAAGAATGTAGCAGTTGCACGTTTTAGTAATTCTGTCACATGCGGTAGCACTTTAAATTGTTTCATACTGTTGAAGATTAAAGAAAGCCCCTAGCCATCAAATAGTTTTTTATTGCAAAAAAACCGCTTTGAATCTTTCTTCTTTGAGTCTTCATCACACTTTATGAACATTACTGCAATAAAATTACTCACAATTCGATTGTGAAATTCTGAAAAAAATATATTTTTTGACTTTTTTTCCTCGGTGATCTTTAAACTCAATTCTAGATTATTACTGTACTGCAGCCATTCAAATGGCTCTGAGCACTATGGGATTAACTTCTGAGGTCATCAGTCCCTTAGAACTTAGAGCTACTTAAACCTAACTAGCCTAAGGCCATCACACACATCCATGCCCAAGCAGGATTCAAATCTGCGACCGTAGCGGTCGTGCGGTTCCAACGGTGATCGTCTTAATAATTGCTGGCTTCAGCTGGTTTTGAGTGAATATAAGATATGTATAGTAGTTCCAAATTACCCCAAAATAGACGCGGAGTCATAAAAAAAGAAATTTAAACATGCCTGGTAAGATAACAAAAAAAATTTATGTGACATCATTATCAGCAAGATAGGCTTTGCTTATGCTTTCATGTAATTACCAGTGATTTCACACATTGGTTTGTAGAAGTTTTCAAATGTGAATTTTCAGACCTAAAATCGTCAACAACGTAAATGATGTCTAGAGGATAGTAACTTCAATCATTTATTTCAATTTGTTGCTATAACTACAGTTCATCGTGTGATTGTACACACTCAAAACTGACAGCTGTTACATTATGCACACCACGATGCCAACATAAAAAAGAAGATAATTGGAAGTCATTTCGCTGGAAGTTACCCCGCTGAAACAATTCATGGAGGAACTAAACTGTTTTGTGTATTCATAAATACTTGGTATTACATGGGCAGTACACTCATAACGTTATTGTCTATTTACGTGCAAATGGAGCTTTCACAGCAAATATGCAAAGCACATCCTGTGACTTTTTTTGGGTGTAAGCTAAAGTTCAAAAACTTAACAGTACATATAATATATAGAAATGTATATAACTGCCTAACAGCACATTTTGGGATTGGCTCTGTTCTCACATCCCTGTTCTGCATCACGGTATGGTCTACTGTAAAAAGTTTCTATGGCGTACACTCTTGGAAGAGACGACCAGTACATTGATGCCTGCTGCGTATATCTCGCCAAAAGACGATCAAGGAAAAATTAGAGAGTTTCCAGCCCACAAAGTGTCTTACCAGCGATCGTTCTTCTCGCAATCCATACGTGACTGAAACAGGAAAAGGTGCAAGTGACACTGGTACGCAAAGTACCCTCCTCCACACATCATAAGGTGACTTGCAGAGTATAGACGTAGACGCAGAGTAACGCTAAAATAGCGCTGATTATTCCACAACTCATAACACGCTAAAAAATTTACTTCAGTGCGTAAACATTAGTTTTGTTGATTTTTTAACCTGTCTTACCACTAAATAATTTTTGATATGGCCTTTCTCATCTCATGCGTGCTACATTTCACGTGCAAACATGCACACTTACACTCCTGGAAATGGAAAAAAGAACACATTGACACCGGTGTGTCATACCCACCATACTTGCTACGGACACTGCGAGAGGGCTGTACAAGCAATGATCACACGCACGGCACAGCGGACACACCAGGAACCGCGGTGTTGGCCGTCGAATGGCGCTAGCTGCGCAGCATTTGTGCACCGCCGCCGTCAGTGTCAGCCAGTTTGCCGTGGCATACGGAGCTCCATCGCAGTCTTTAACACTGGTAGCATGCCGCGACAGCGTGGACGTGAACCGTATGTACAGTTGACGGACTTTGAGCGAGGGCGTATAGTGGGCATGCGGGAGGCCAGGTGGACGTACAGCCGAATTGCTCAACACGTGGGGCGTGAGGTCTCCACAGTACCTCGATGTTGTCGCCAGTGGTCGGCGGAAGGTGCACGTGCCAGTCAACCTGGGACCGGACCGCAGCGACGCACGGATGCACGCCAAGACCGTAGGATCCTATGCATTGCCGTAGGGGACCGCACCGCCACTTCCCAGCAAATTAGGGACACTGTTGCTCCTGCGGTATCGGCGAGGACCATTCGCAACCGTCTCCATGAAGCTGGGCTACGGTCCCGCACACCGTTAGGCCGTCTTCCGCTCACGCCCCAACATCGTGCAGCCCGCCTCCAGTGGTGTCGCGACAGGCGTGAATGGAGGGACGAATGGAGACGTGTCGTCTTCAGCGATGAGAGTCGCTTCTGCCTTGGTGCCAATGATGGTCGTATGCGTGTTTGGCGCCGTGCAGGTGAGCGCCACAATCAGGACTGCATACGACCGAGGCACACAGGGCCAACACCCGGCATCATGGTGTGGGGAGCGATCTCCTACACTGGCCGTACACCTCTGGTGATCGTCGAGGGGACACTGAATAGTGCACGGTACATCCAAACCGTCATCGAACCCATCGTTCTACCATTCCTAGACCGGCAAGGGAACTTGCTGTTCCAACAGGACAATGCACGTCCGCATGTATCCCGTGCCACCCAACGTGCTCTAGAAGGTGTAAATCAACTACCCTGGCCAGCAAGATCTCCGGATCTGTCCCCCATTGAGGATGTTTGGGACTGGATGAAGCGTCGTCTCACGCGGTCTGCACGTCCAGCACGAACGCTGGTCCAACTGAGGCGCCAGGTGGAAATGGCATGGCAAGCCGTTCCACAGGACTACATCCAGCATCTCTACGATCGTCTCCATGGGAGAATAGTAGCCTGCATTGCTGCGAAATGTGGATATACACTGTACTAGTGCCGACATTGTGCATGCTCTGTTGCCTGTGTCTATGTGCCTGTGGTTCTGTCAGTGTGATCATGTGATGTATCTGACCCCAGGAATGTGTCAATAAAGTTTCCCCTTCCTGGGACAATGAATTCACGGTGTTCTTATTTCAATTTCCAGGAGTGTATTAGGTTTGAGCACGTCAACCCTCGTTCGCAGATACAGAATTTTTTTGTCAGGATGTCGGTCGGATCTGACGGACGATGATCGGTGCTTTACCCTATTTTGGGCCGAAGATTAATTATTTGACCGGAAAATCGCAACAAAATTCCTTGAGACTTCATAGCGCCCGTTACTTTGGATCGAAGTGGAGGCCACCATCACATCTACAAATCCGTCTTTGCTCAGTCTTACAGCAATACTGAGTAAAGCATTTCGTTTAGAATGAGTGGAATATTCTCGTCCACGGTTATGTGTGTCATACGGGCAACAAATATAAGATAAAAGCAGTTCCCGGCCATACTCGCTAACGTAACGCGACAGAGCCAGCCGCCACACGCTCTTAAACAAGAACAGTCATCTGCAACTAAAAGAGCAATTTCAAAAATGTTCTCATGATTATACACAAAATAACTCTGGCCTGGAGGCCACCCACAAGTTACGAGCGGCTACGTGTATAAAAATTCTGGTATTTGATTGGTCTTCTATTATATGTCTTAAGGGGCTAACCACTTTCAACTGTAAAAAATATTACCAAAACCCAGTAAATCCATGCCGTTACTATTTATAGGTTTTCTATTAAAACTGACTGCGAGTAACAAAGCAAAACATCACATTTTCATAATTTTATACTTACCGTCTGCTAAACCATATTTTTTTTTTCCAAAATCGAATCGTTTACACTATACAGCCAATGTAACACCGAGTGTTTTTGAATACACAACATAGTTTAGTTTCTCCATGATTATTTCCGAATTATTAAATGTAATGAACCTTCCTCCGTGACTGTGGACGCGCTCAAAGTGAAAATATCCATGTGACGCTATTACCACTTGAGTGGTAATATCCAGTGACATTTCCAGGGCGGAATTGTTTACAAGAGGCCACACTATTTCGACAAAACGGACGAGGTAGCGTGAAATTCATGGCATCATACGCAAATTATGTGATAATGAGCCACCAGCACTTCCACTCTTCCTATGCTACATTTTTGCCTCACATTTGGCATAGGCTCAAAGACATGGGAAATTTTTGTGTGCTTCATCATTCGTGGTTCCGAACTCATCGGCAACAGCTTACGAACTTTTTTTCAGATTGCGATTTTCGTACACATTAATTTCGATGTCTTATAGCTCTAGTCGTACATGAATCGTGTTTATAAAATTCGTAGTTCTCTAAAAAAAAAAATGGTTCAAATGGCTCTGAGCACTATTGGACTTAACCTAAGGACATCACACAACACCCAGCCATCACGAGGCAGAGAAAATCCCTGACCCCGCCGGGAATCGAACCCGGGAATCTGGGCATGGTAAGCGAGAACGCTATCGCACGACCACGAGATGCGGGCGTAGTTTTTTCGTTTGTAGACTTACACATTACTGTACACAACAAACTCACCACAGCATACAAACCATATGGCAATATGCACGCTGACAAACTTTCGAAGAAAATCGAGACGATCTTGTTTTCGCACAGACATGTGGCTTTCATCAAATGGTTCAAATGGCTCTGAGCACTATGGGACTTAACATCTGAGGTCATCAGTCCCCTAGTCCGCCCCCGGTAGCTGAGTGGTCAGCGCGACAGACTGTCAGTCCAAAAGGGCCCGGGTTCGATTCCCGGCTGGGTCGGAGATTTTCTCCGCCTAGGGACTGGGTGTTGTGTTGTCCTAATCATCATCATTTCATCCCCATCGACGCGCAAGTCGCCGAAGTGGCGTCAAATCGAAAGACTTGCACCAGGCGAACGGTCTACCCGACGGGAGGCCCTCGTCACACGACATTTCATATCAGTCCCCTAGAACTTAGAACTACGGAAACCTAACTAACCTAAGGACACCACACATATCCATGCTCGAGGTACGATTTGAATGTGCGACCGTAGCGGTCGCGTGGTTCCAGACTGAAGCGCCTAAAACCGATCGGCCATATCGGTCGGCTGCCTTTCATCGCTGTCGGTGACGAAGTAGGAAACAAAGGTGAGAGCAAAAGGGAAATGTTTACTGACAAGGAAAGAGGTAGATACTGTCATGCAATACGAAATATTCTCCGCCACTGGCTGGCAAAACCAGTAACTCCTCGGCAATACGTTGGCAAGTATCTCAACATTAGAAATACTTCTCAGCCATATCACAAAACTGCGAAGTGCTGCAGCCGCTATGCAGCAATATTGACGGCAACGCTATAGAGGTCAAATATTGACATACAAATGGCTCATTTAAATGCACCATAAGAGCAGAAGTTATATTTGCAGAACAATACTCTCGAATAAAAAAATAATAACATAAAATTTCTGAGTCTGCTCAGCAGAGCCAGTCTGTACCTCAGCCAAGCGAAATGTGAACGCAGTGTGGATGGAAGCAATGTTCCTGTTTGGCCTCGGACTGGGTTACACGAAGGTGTTGCAGTGCTTGGCTAACATGGAAAATGGAGTTTCAGACTCGCTAATAGTCTTTTCACAGAAAAGAAATGTAAACGTACAAGTGACGAAGGTGGGCTAGAAACGCAGAAGACCATAAACAAATAACACAGTGAAAAAATTAGGCAAAGAAAAGCACAGTACCACTAAAACAAACGGATTCAGTGATTCTCTGTTAGAAAATTTCATTAGACACATCTGACAAAGTACTCTTGTCTCTTCCAACTTCAGCAGCGGAAATCATTCTGCTGATAGAGAGCGTGGTTTCTGTTTAATTTGAGCTTTGTTCACTGTCTTCAAACCTGCCTAATAATACACTTGTTCATGTCATCTGAAATGATTTTATTGTATTTATTCTACAGCTGTAGTTTCTGTACATTCACATTATTTTTTCGTTATTGAATTTCAATTCCCCACCCAGGGCGGGCTGGGAGCAGCATAGGTGCAGATCTTCAGCCGAGAGACAGTATATAACAGGGAGACATTTAAAACAACATAAAGGAGAAAATATGGCGAAACAGAGATATAAAAATAGGGGAAACATAATGGTAGGTAGCATACAAGAGGGGGTGACTGTAAAAATGAAGATAAAAATCTAAAAAAGTGTACACAAAAAACCACACCATGTGACGTTTAAAAGAACACAAGGCGAAGGGTGGGGTATCACACAACAGTCACGGACAGCAACACCTATGTACAAGTCCATCATACAATTAAAATCACAACACTTGATGTCACTGTACAACAGCACTGAACATAACATTGACTTAGCACACCGCCAACGAAGCACAAACTGAGAGCATATGCCAGGAGTGCAGATACGAGGGAGAGGGGAGGAAAGGGTGAATGGGCGGTGCTAGAGGGGGGGGGGGGGAGAGAAGGGAAGATGGGATGGCGGGCGCGCTGAAGGGGGACGGGGAGGGAAGGATAGGAGGGTAAACAGTCGAGGAGGGGATGCAGAGACTCAGGGAGAAGGGAAAAATCACTCTGGGGGAAGGACAGGAGAGGAAAAGGGGGGCCCTGGGGAGGGGAGCGGGGTGTGGACAAGGCCAGGCCACAGTTGGTAGGCAGTTAGGGAGTGAAGTTCATCATCTGGGAGGGGGAGGTGCTGGAAATTTCCCTGTTGAAGTAGATGGAGGGTGTGGAGGTGGAGAGAGGGTGGGATACAGCGATAGAGGTGCGGCAATGGGCAGAGGGTGGAGAGGAAGGAGGACACCAGGGGGTGGGGAGACTCAAGGCTGCAGACTGTGTAAAGGTTGTGGATGTCTTGGAGAAAAAGGAGAAGGTAGGAGAAAGGTCTGAGGTCATACAGGAGTCGTGTCGGGGACAGAAGGTGGATACAGAAGGCAAGGTGGAGCATGTGCCATTCTAGGATTTGGATGATCTTATAAAAGTGGGGGGGGGGGAGGATGGAGATCCAGGCAACACTGGCATAACAGAAGATAAGACGGTTGAGTGATTTGTTGGTGTGGAGGATGGTGGAAGGATGCAGTTCCCATGTCTGGCTGGACAGGAATTTTGGGAGTCAGAGGTGGAAATAGGCTTTCTGCTGGATGGTCAGGAGATGAGGGGTCCAGGTGAGGTGATGGTCGAAGGTGAGGCCGAGATATCTCGGGATGGGGGTGAGGTGGATGGGAAAACAATAAATGGTTAGGTAGAAATCATGGAGATGGAAGGAGTTGGTGGTATGGCCTGTGATGATTGCCTGGGTCTTGGAGGGGTTGAAGGAACCACTGGGTGCACCAATTGGTGAGCTAGTCAAGTTTGGTTAGAGGGTGCATTGGTACCATTGAAGGGTAGGATAGAGAGCCAGAAAGGAGGTGTCATCAGCATATTGGAGGAGGTGTGCAGGTGAGCGTGGCTTGGGCATATCGGCAGTGTACAGGAGATAGATGAGAGGGGAGAAAATGGAACCTTGGGGGAAGCTAGCAGTGGGATAAAAGATACAGGAGTTGGCATTCTGGATTTCGAGGGGAACCAAAAATGGTGGAGTGATGGGAGTTAAGTTGGAGGGAGAGACAGTGGATGAGGTCAAGGAGTGGAGAAGGAGGGTCAGAAGCCACATTGGTTAAGGGGGAGGAGGTGGTGTCGATTAAGGTGGTGACAGATATGACTGGAGAGGATGGATTTGAAGACTTTACTGAAGATGGAGATTGAGGCAGATCAGATGATAGGAAGAGGGAAGGGGATTTGTTGAGTCTGACAAACAAGAGGACATGGAAAGTCTTCCACAGGTTGGAGTGGAAGCCGGTGGAGAGGATGACATATAAGTTGACAAGGACAGTTAGGAAGGAGAAGGAGCATTCTCTGAGGTGGCAGCAGGTGACACAGTCATCACCAGGGACTGTGTTGCATTTTGACAAGAGGATAAGTTTAATGTCTTGTGCGGTGATTGAAATGTTTATGTCAGAGAGGGGTAACTGCCCCAAGCACTGGAGACTGGGAGCAGGTGCAGCGACTGAGGTATAGGCGTGTTTCATGACAGTGAGGAAAAGGGGATAATCAAAGTGGGGATCATCAGGGATGGAGAAGACCCAGAAAGGTGGGAAGCGGTTGGCCTTACTGATGTTGTTAGGAAGGGGGCAGTCGTTATGGAGGATGGGGTAAAGGGGTGTGTAATGGGAACCAGTAAGGGAATGGAAGGCACACCAGTGCTTGGAGGAGTTTATAGGGAGGGTGGCATTGAGTCATGTGCAAGTTTAGCACCAGTACCAGCGTTTCTTTGCTGTAATGAGGTTCCAAATGTGTCACTGTATTTGCTGGTGGAAGTGGAGTGTAACCCTGTCACGAGTGCACAGGAAGGAGCTATAGAGGCAGTGGGATTCACATAGGAGGATGACAGCTCATGGAGGGAGAGTGGGACACTATGTGTGGATGATTTTAGTGGGAACATGGGCCTCCACAGCGCCAGTAATGGCCTTCTGAAGGAAGGATGAGGTGTGGATGATGTCATCGGGATGGTGATAGGTAAGGGGGCGGCATTCGACCTGGGTGGCGATGGATTGCCGGTAGGCATCCCAGTTGGCACGATAGTAGTCATGAACTATGTTGGAAGGGGATGCATGGTTGGGTAACCGGAGGTGGGTGGTGAGCAGATGTGAAGGTGAGAAGGACGGGGCAGGAGACAATACACCCAAGGAGGTTGGCAGAGGCAATGACAACATCAGGTGTGGTGTTGCTTTTGGGATGGATGTGCTGGGGAAGAGGAACAAGGTCAGCCTGGATTGTGGGGAGGAACTGATGGCACCACCAAAGGGCAGCAGGGGAGCAGCTATGGATGTTGATGTTGCCAGCAATCACATAGGTGGAGAAGGTGAGGTGAATGTGGGAGATGAGGTCATAGGGAATAGGAGCAGTGGAGTGGATATAGATGGTGGTGCAGGTGACAGTCAGGGAGGGGAAGAAGTCGCTGAGGATGAGGTGTTCAGTGGGGTCGTCAAGGAGGGGTTGTGGCCAGACGGGGTTGTGCTTAAGGTGGCCAATGGCGGCTGCACCCTGCACTCGGAGACCAGGAGCATCAGTTCAGTGGAGGATATAGGGAGAGGTGTGGACAGTATGGTGGGGCTGGAGAAAGGTTTCATTCAGGAGGAAGGTAACGACCCAGTGTTGGGAGAGGGCGTTCATGAGGATTTTCTAGAAGCAGATGCGACACTTGTGTCACACTGTGATGGGAAGAGGGGGGGGGGTGAGGGGAGAGGAGAGGAGGGGCTTAAACTAGAGTGTTGAGGTGAGTGAAAGTGAAGTGGGCTAGGTTGTGGGAGTGAGTGACGAAGGTGTTTAGGTGAAAGACCGAGTGGGTGGTGAGGGAGATCTGTTGGAGGGTATGGGTGCGATGGAAAGGGTGAATGGTTTGGAGGATTATGGGTAAGAAACAGATGACGTCTTCAGCTATGGGGGGCGAACGGAGGGAATTGTTGGAGTGGATGTGGGGGGGGGGGGGGGGGGTCAGTGTGACAGAAGGGACAGTAAGCTCGGGGGTGGCAGGAGGGGTTTAGCCTTACACCTGTGGGAGTAGGTGGGATGTGGTCCATTGTAGGTGTTACAGGAAGGAGGCGAGGTTCGGGCAGTTTTTGAGAAAATAGGGACAGCTGGGGGTTCACTACTGTGTATGCAGTTGAGGTTATAGTTACGGTGAGTATAGCACATGTACGAGTGTATTCAATAAGTTAAAGGCAGTATTAAGTGCTTGTAAGCCCACAGGATCGTTAGCACGATCGATTATTGTCAGAAATTTAAACTGAATGTGTTTGTACCACGCTCACAACCCTGCTTGTGAACACGAGTCTGTCCTTTGGTCATTGTTTTGGTCCACCACAATATTATTGCACGTGGGAGTGATGGCGCTTCGGTCGGCTTATCGGAAGTATGCTCGATAGTAAGTCCTCAAGTGACCTGGTAATGTAGACAGTGCGCTGCCATTTGCTTAGTCACCGCCGTACTTGTTTACCGTAAGGTCGCAATGTTTTTCCTATAACGGCCATGGGCGGCCAAGAAGAATAATGCCGAGGATGGGTAGTACCTGCCTCATTGTGGAAGCAAGCAGCCTGGCTAGGTCATTCGTGTGTCATGTATGCACGAATTATTAATGTGGAAATTGAGCGTGAAGGCTGCATATCCCTCTTGATTGTCAGATTTTTGCTGTAATTCTCATTCATAGATTCAGATTGCTGTCAGTAATGCCAGTGCTACGGTAGTTTATGGTTTCTTTCTGTTAACGGTTCTGCTTTACTTTTAAATACTCTTACAAGTAGGGTATGACAATAGAACTATGGTCATCTGCGTAAGCTTAATCCGAACTGCATCGGAAAAATTCGGATGTTGTTCAGGAATATGAATGTTTTGCTATAAGTGACGTGTGGTTTCCTGAGCCTCGTTACAGAGTTGGCATAATAACGAGTCATTCGTTTCGTTAGCACTATCCACTTATACATTTATCTACATCTACATCCATATTCCGCAAGCCACCTGACGGTGTGTGGCGGAGGGTACCCTGAGTACCTCTATCGGTTCTCCCTTCTATTCCAGTCTCGTATTGTACGTGGAAAGAAGGATTGTCGGTATGCTTCTGTGTGGGCTCTAATCTCTCTGATTTTATCCTCATGGTCTCTTCGCGAGATATACGTAGGAGGGAGCAATATACTGCTTGACTCTTCGGTGAAGGTATGTTCTCGAAACTTTAACAAAAGCCCGTACCGAGCTACTGACCGTCTCTCCTGCAGAGTCTTCCGCTGGAGTTTATCTATCATCTCCGTAACGCTTTCGCG
The DNA here is from genome assembly GCF_023897955.1 of Schistocerca gregaria. Lineage (NCBI taxonomy): Eukaryota > Metazoa > Arthropoda > Insecta > Orthoptera > Acrididae > Schistocerca > Schistocerca gregaria. Next base: position 510,959,973 of record NC_064921.1, on the reverse strand, counting down.
ATTACTAAATGAGCCTTAACGAAGCGCACTGCTCTCCGTTGGATCTTCTCTATCTCTTCTATCAACCCTATCTGGTGCGGATCCCACACTGCTGAGCAGTATTCAAGCAGTGGGCGAACAAGCGTACTGTAACCTACTTCCTTTGCTGTCGGATTGCATTTCCTTAGCATTCTTCCAATGAATCTCAGTCTGGCATCTGCTTTACCGACGATCAACTTTATATGATCATTCGATTTTAAATCACTCCTAATGCGTACTTCCAGATAATTTATGGAATTAACTGCTTCCAGTTGCTGACCTGCTATTTTCTAGCTAAATAATAAGGGACCTATCTTTCTATGTATTCGCATCACATTACACTTGTCTACATTGAGATTCAATTGCCATTCCCTGCACCATGCGTCAATTCGCTGCAGATCCTCCTGCATTTCAGTACAATTTTCTATTGTTGCAACCTCTCGATACACCACAGCATCATCTGCAAAAAGCCTCAGTGAACTTCCAATGTCATCCACCAGGTCATTTATGTATATTGTGAATAGCAACGGTCCTATGACACTCCCCTGCGGCACACCTGAAAACACTCTTACTTCGGAAGACTTCTCTCCATTGAGAATGACATGCTGCGTTCTGTTATCTAGGAACTCCTCAAACCAATCACACAATTGATCTGATAGTCCGTATGCTCTTACTTTGTCCATTAAACGACTGTGGGGAACTGTATCGAACGCCTTGCGGAAGTCAAGAAACACGGCATCTACCTGGGAACCCGTGTCTAAGGCCCTCTGAGTCTCGTGGACGAATATCGCGAGCTGGGTTTCACACGACCGTCTTTTTCGAATCCCATGCTGATTCCTACAGAGTAGATTTCTAGTCTCCAGAAAAGACATTATACTCGAACATAATACGTATTCCAAAATTCTACAACTGATCGACGTTAGAGATATAGGTCTATAGTTGTGCACATCTGTTCGACGTCCCTTCTTGAAAACGGGGATGACCTGTGCCCTTTTCCAATCCTTTGGAACGCTTCGCTCTTCTAGAGACCTACGGTACACCGCTGCAAGAAGGGGGGCAAGTTCCTTCGCGTACTCTGTGTAAAATCGGACTGGTATCCCATCAGGACCAGTGGCCTTTCCTCTTTTGAGCGATTTTAATTGTTTCTCTATCCCTCTGTCGTCTATTTCGATATCTACCATTTTGTCAACTGTGCGACAATCTAGAGAAGGAAGCACAGTGCAGTCTTCCTCTGTGAAACAGCTTTGGAAGAAGACATGTAGTATTTCGGCCTTTAGTCTGTCATCCTCTGTTTCAGTACCATTTCGGTCACAGAGTGTCTGGACATTTTGTTTTGATCCACCTACCACTTTGACATAGGACCAAAATTTCTTAGGATTTTCTGCCAAGTCAGTACATAGAACTTTACTTTCGAATTCATTAAAAGCCTCTCGCATAGCCCTCCTCACACTATATTTCGCTTCGCGTAATTTTTATTTGTCTGCAAGGCTTTGGCTATGTTTATGTTTGCTGTGAAGTTCCCTTTGCTTCCGCAGCAGTTTTCTAACTCGGTTGTTGTACCACGGTGGCTCTTTTCCATCTCTTACGATCTTGCTTGGGACATACTCATCTAACGCATATTGTACGATGGTTTTGAACTTTGTCCACTGATCCTCAACACTATCTGTATTTGAGACAAAACTTTTGTGTTGAGCCGTCAGGTACTCTGCAATCTGCTTTTTGTCACTTTTGCTAAACAGAAAAATCTTCCTACCTTTTTTAATATTTCTATTTACGGCTGAAATCATCGATGCAGTAACCGCTTTATGATCGCTGATTCCCTGTTCTGCGTTAACTGATTCAAATAGTTCGGGTCTGTTTGTCACCAGAAGGTCTAATATGTTATCGCCACGAGTCGGTTCTCTGTTTAACTGCTCAAGGTAGTTTTCAGATAAAGCACTTAAAAATATTTCACTGGATTCTTTGTCCCTGCCACCCGTTATGAACGTTTGAGTCTCCCAGTATATATCCGGCAAATTAAAATCTCCACGCAGAACTATAACATGGTGGGGAAATCTACTCGAAATATTTTCCAAATTATTCTTCAGGTGCTGAGCCACAACAGCTGCTGAGCCCGGGGTCCTATAGATACATCCAATTTCCATGTCTGAGCCTGCTTTAACCGTGACCTTCACCCAAATCATTTCACAATTCGAATCTCCGTCAATTTCCTTCGATACTATTTGCACATCTTATCGCTATAAACACACCTCCCCCTTCACTGTCCAGCCTGTACATACTCCGCAAACCACCGTGTGGTGAGTGGCGGAGAGCACCTTGTACCACTACCAACTATTCTCTTTCCTGATCCACTCGCAAATAGAGCGAGGTATGAACACTAATTTTCGTAGCTTCATGGTCCTTATTCGAAAAATACGTTGGCGCAGTAAATTTTCTCAATGTGTTCCTAGAAAAGAACACTAACACTGTCTTTCTCCTAGAGATTTCTATTCCTGAAGCATATCCGCAGTATTTGCGTGTTATTCGAACCTTCTGGTAACACATCTAGCAGACCGCCTCTGAATTCCTTCGATGTCTTCGTTTAATCCGACCTGGTGCGGATCCAAAACACTTGAGGAGTACTTAAGAATGGATTGTACTTGTGTCCTGTATTCCTAAAATTATCCCAATAAACCGAGGTTGACCATTCACAGTCCCTTCCGCAATCCTTACATGCTTGTTCGATTTCATATCGCTTGGAAACGTTAGGCCTGGATATACAATTGTTTCTGTGAAATTACCTTCACAACTGTGAAAATGGTTTAGATGCAAGGGTGATGTTGACTTGGTTGCCGATGCCGCGAGATCGCCCAGAACAGGGCCGTTGTGCAGGTTTATCATTGCATTCAGTCAGCCCATACAAGAGGCGTGTGTCGGCCAACCTATCCATACTCTGTACGTAACTGTCAATATACAATTAACATTGCCGTTAAAAGTCGGCCAACCTATCCCTACTCTGTACGTAACTGTCAATATACAATTAACATTGCCGTTAAAACACGCCATTAACAGAACCGAGCAGTCCTCCGACTCTTTATAAATGTAGTCTGGTTTTTTACAAATTGTAGAGAACCTTCCGTTCCGTGTATTTTACTTTCATCTATCTAGGCTTACATGATTACTCTGCAGTACACAGCTAAGCGTCTGGCACATGGTTCATCGTACCACCTTCAAGTTATTTCTCTACCGTTCCACTATCAAACTGCGCGCGGGAAAAACGAATACTTGAATCCTTCCGTGCGAGCTCCGATTTCTCTTATTACGATGATCATTTCTCCGTTTTTAGTCACCAACAAAATATTTTCACACTCTGAGGACAAAGTTGATGACTGAAATTTCATGGGAAAATCATGCCGCAACGGAAAACGCCCTTTTTTTTTTTGACGATTGCCACCTCAGCTCGCTTATCATATCCGTGGCACTCCCTGCCCCATTTTGAAAAATATTAACCACCTGCCCTTCTTGGAACTTTTCCGAAGTCCTGTGTCAGTCTTATCTGATGCGTATCCCACACCGCACATTCAGAGGAGGCCAGACAAACGTAGTGTAAGCAGTGTCTATAGTAGGCCTGGTGCATTTTCGAAGTGTTCTGCCAATAGATCACAGTCCTAGATTTGTTTTACCCACAGCATTACCCATGTGATTGTTCCAAGTTAAATTATTCGTAACTGTAACCTTTAAGTATTTAATTGATTTTATAGCTTTTAGATTCGTGTGATTTATTATGCCACTGAAATTAGGCGGATTCCTCTTATTACTCGTGTGGATGACTTCACACTTTTCATTATTTAAAGTCAATTGCCACTTTTCGCACCTTCCATACATCGTGTCTAAATCATTTTGCAAATTGATTTTGATCATTTGATGATTTTACAAGACTGTAAACGACAGCATCATCTGTAAATAGTCTAAGAGGGCTGCTCGGATTGTCTGCCAAATCGTTTATGCAGATCAGGAACAGTAGAGGGACTGTAAGGTGTCAGGCAAATCCAACACCTTCCATGAAAACCCTGACATGATAAGCAAATCCAGTAGTATGTCACATAGCTCCGAATAAATCGTGATATTAAATTAACCAAAGTAATACGAGTAACGAGTGAGCAAATGGAATACCACAGACTAACACAAGAATGCCTAAATGCATGTCGTACCTTCCCACCGTGAGGCAGACACAGTTCCGAGGGGAGAAACGAGGACTGAAGCCGAGAGCAGAACCGTGTTAAGCTAGAAGGCCCTACGATAAGGGAAGGTCTGGACACCTACGGCGCCAGCTAACCAGTAGGGCCACACAACCCGCACGTTTTAGCGTGAGACTTTTTCACGTCTCAGGTACGTCAAGGACCACGCCCCACCCCATGTTAAAAGATAGAGCCCTCCAGAAGAACATTATAGATCTTACGATAACGCTAAAAGGACCACACCAGCTGCAGGTTTTAGCGTGAGACTTTTTAGCATCTCTGTTACGTTGCAAACTTTAAAAACATTGCCCCACCACGAAAAGTATAACGTTTCTCATTGGATAGACAGAATTTTTGTAGGCAGAGCTTAAGGTTAACATTGAGACCCTGATTGGTCAGATGAAAACATAGCCAGATAGTTTTTTTAAACTAACTTCGGTAAATTGTAGTAAGGAGAAGTTAGACAAGAGTTAGTTCCGAGACGGCGAGCTGGATGGCTGCTGCGCCAGCCGCCGCCCCCCTGACGAACACCGACAAGGTAATGAACGCACGCTATGCCGCATAACAGCGCATAAAGCTACACTCAGAACTGCAGAAGTCTCATCTGTTACACCCCCTTTTTTGCGTAATACTAGTGTCGATCGTTAATTAAAAGTCGTGGTGTTCACATTTGCCACTTGAAGAAAAGATCTGAAACGCGATGATTTTTCTTTTATGTAGTTATTGAGAAGCCACATCAGCCACTGTAATTTACGACAAGTTAAATAAGTAATTAAAGATAATTGAGGGTCACTGTAGACCATTTTGATAGTTTTCTCTTTTGTGAAACTTAAATTAAACCTAGATTATAGATGTGATATGGCACAGGTCATCCTTCATCCTTCGATCGATTGTAGAACTTGGAAACCCATTCAGGGAATATTCGTTCACATTTTTGTTGAACGCAGTTGGTTTTTACCATCCTGTATTAAAACATTTCCTTTTATCAATAGTGCAATTTATAAATGATGTTTTGTGAGTAGAATAAAATTTCCAATGGTAAACTTAACTGCTTCTTCGACGTTATTTTACCAGCTAACTAAAAATAGGAAAGCCTTGAACCCTTTCCACTATATTTAGTTAGTATTAAGATTCTTTTACAGGGAGTGCAATGGAGCTGACGCTGAGATCATTTAGTATTTGGTTATATCGACCCTAGTCTCACTGAACTCTTCTGAATTCTACATGTCATGTGTGGCCTGGCGTCTTCTTACCAGCAACAGGTCCCAGGTTCAAACTAGTCAATTCCCTAAAAAACACGCTCAGAGCGTCGTTGCGCGAAAGTGGTAGGGAGACACGATATAGAACAAACAGACACCACCATGAATGTTTAGCGGACTAGGGAACGCCAGATATTACTTCGGTTTTTCTTGATGACTTTCCTTCAATTAATACGAACTGTGACCTTTCTGACAGGAAATCAATACTCCAGTTACACAAATGAGACGATACACCATAGGCATGCAATTTAATCAAAAGTCACCGTGAAAACGGCGTCAAAAACCTTCTGGAAATCTAAAAATATGGAATCAATTTGACGTCCTCTGTCGATGTCACTCATTACTTTGCGAGAAAAAAGAGCTAATTGCGTTTCACAAGAACGATATTTTCTGAATCTGGGTTGGCTATTTATCAACAAATTGTTTTCTTCGAGATGATTCATAATGTTTGAGCACAATATACGTGTCAAAATTCTACTGCGAATCGAGCTTAGTGATATGGGTCTGTAATCTAGCGAATTACTCCTATTTCCTTTCTTGGGTATTGGTGTGATTTGTGCAACTTTCCAATCTCTGGGTGCGATTCTTCCCCCTGATACTTAAGTTAAGTGACTGAATAATATCTGGTTACTTGAATGGAAACTTTTGGGTGAGAGGGGCCGCTTCCCAATATTTTTACACGATTGTCTCCCACATTTCCAGGTATAAATTAATTATTACTTGAATTGTCAAATGTATAAAACAAAGTGATTAGAAGTTACAGATCATTATTATACTCCTCCGTCTGACGCTCGTTGTCGAAGTTAGTACCTGGATAAAATCTCTGTACCTCTGCAGAATTCCGGTGATCGTCGACTCAAGAAAATTCTTAATATAATCAGAGGCGCAATTGTAGGCAGTGGGTGCTATGACGTACTCACTCTGCAACAAGGGAATCAGTGTCCACATTGTGTATCAGTTTCGATGAAGTCCAGAATTTAGTCTCTTAAAATGTAAACGATCGTGGAGCAGGCTCTACCGATTTCCCAGGGTGCAAAGTTCCCTACGAGTTACGACACACCAAATAATACTCCGAGTTACAAACAAGGGAGAAGTTAAAATGACCAAAGAATTGAACGTACCTTTTCCTTTCATGAAAATATGATTTTCTATAAACGGTTTTCCTCGCTACATTCCAGTATATATCATCCTCTTGTATGAGATGAAATGTTATCACAATTAACAAAATTTCATTCCATGTTCAAGATGACAGCTTACAACAATGACGCTAATTACAGTTCCACTGCAATCCTGCTCTTCGCAATTCTCAATCAGAAGTAGTCCGACCATTGTAGACGATGATCCACAGCATATCCACAGAGTCTTTATATCACAAGTCTGACAGATTTTCTCTTGCAGTCGTAAGGACTCTTTGAACCAGATAAATTAATTGTTCAATTATGCTTCAACGTTTGTTCTTCAAGAGAAAGTGTGACACTACACGAGCTGCGTTTAATGAAAACGTTGTTTTCTGAAGTTGTGCTCGCTCTTTGACAATAAATCGTTTAATAGAAGATTATTCATACTGTTCGATCATAGTATATGTTCCAAATTTCTACAGCAAATCGACGTTAGTGATATAGGTCTGTAATTTTGCGAAATACTCGTATTTTTTTTCTTGGGTATTCGTGTGACTTGTGCAGTTTCCAGTCCTTGGGTTCAGTTCTTTCTACAACCTAGCGGTTGTACATGATTACTAAGTATAGAGCTATTGTATCAGCATACTCTGAAAGGAACCTGAGTGGTATACAATATGTACTGGAAGACTTTCCCTTCTTAAGCGTTTTAAGCTGCTTCTTTACAATGAAGATATCTACTTCTAAGATACTAAGGTTGACTATTGTTCTCTTGAATTCTGGAAGATTTGCTTCATCTTCTTTCGTACAGGAATTTCGGAAAACCGTGTTTAATAACTTTCTTTTAGTGGCAATGTCATCAATAAAATAACCGTTGTTATCGCGCAGCGAAGGTATTGATTGCGTCTTGCCTCTGGTGTACTTAACATATGAACAGAATCTCTCTGGAGTTTCTGACAGATTTGGAGACAGAATTGCGTTGTGGAAACTGTTAAAAGCATCTCGCATTGAAGTTCGCGCTAGATTTCGAACTTCTGCAAAACTTCGCTAATTTTGGGGATTTTGCGTCCTTAAAATTTTGGCATGCTTTTTTATTGCTTCTGAAATAGTGTTTTGACTTGTTTTGTGTGCCATGGGGGATCAGTACCATCCCTCATTCATTTATTTTGTATATATCTCTCAAATTCCTTCGACACTGAATTTTAATCACATCCCGTCTACGTTTACGAAGTTAGATGGGAATGAATGGAGACCATTTGATAGGAAGAAGTCGAGCGAATTTTTATCTGTTTTTTCTTTTTTTTAATAGTTGTATTTTGCGGCAATGCATTATGGGGATTCATAAAAGGGAAGCTAGCTGCCCCACGTTACGCGACAGTTTTCGAACTTCAGGCTGCTGTTCGATCTTCATTTATTTTCATCATAGCAGCAATGTTGAGGAGAGTGCTTCACATCGTACGTGGAAGAAAATTATACTCTCTCATAAAAACGTTGGTGTAACACAAATACTTTGGAATAAATAATAAAGAATGGTTACACCACCTCTAAGTCGTCCTCGGCCACAGTCCCACATTAATACAGTGTGACCATCTACGAATATGTGGACATGCGATAGGGGGTAATGGAACTTCATGATCATCCTGTATGTACTTTTCTCTATATTCTGTTGTTGTTGATGATGGTACATCTAACCATATACAGAGCTGACTGAAATAAGTTTCTTCAAAGTTAAATGGTAGACCATCTACCGAGAGCCAACAGTTATTTTCCTGACTATTCCATTTATACGCAAACAATTGAGTAATGCCCGTGAAGATTAAGTAATTGCTTGATACTATCCTTTTCTGTGTTTTTCATGATACGAGCACATGGGCATTTCGCAATGAAGTAATTGATTTCGACCACCAGACTTCAGACTCGAGACACGTGCCACAAGCCCTTCTGTTGCGTTATCAGCAATGTACGGTGGATGATTTCTTATATGTAGCAGAAACGGGAACAGTGCCAGCCGCGTGATGTAACGCGCCCGTGTATAAGGGACAATCAAATAAAAACAAGACAGATGGAAAAACGTAACTAAATTGTATATTATCGTATTTTACCTTACACTGTAAGATGTCTTTTTTCTTCGAAAAACTGCCTCCAAAATTCAGATGTATCTTATACTCGAAATTAATATAAAAAAGTCCAGGGTTTTATTTAAAATTGCCGCCAGTCTTGAAAATAGCCATGCCGCGGGAAACCCATCTCTATGTGGCAACAATGGATTAACTGACACCAGCAGAGCACCGATGCGACAAACACGAGTTGCTGGGATTCACAAGCTTGCTAATGCTATTTCCTTCCCGCCCCGCCATCACAAACCCAGAACATTGTCTAGTCCATAAGGCGTCATTACAGTCTACGGTGCCAGTGAATTTGAACTGAAGGCGATTTGTGCTATCGGTAACAGTACAATATTTTTGTTTGTAGCTAGTTTCGTAATGGAAAAAAATAAAAGGCATTCATATGATGCGGGCTGTAAACTGAAAGTAATAGCATATGCAGGAGAACACGGAAACAGAGCAGCTGAGCGCCTTTTCGGGACTCCATGAACAGAAAAAATCATTCAAGACTGGCGGGCCTGTAAAGAAGAACTGAAAAAATGAGTAAGTTTAAATGTGCAAATACATGGTTGAATGCAAAATGGTCAAAACTAGAAGACCACATGCTGAAATGGATTCATGGTCACCGTCAAAATGGCAGTGGAATTAATACAAAAATGATTCAAATACATGCTCTGAGATAACACTACAATGGAACTTTAACAGACTTCAAGGGTGGAGTTAGTTGGTGCTACAGGTATTTGAAGTGTCATGGACTTCGCATGCGAACGAAAACCAAAGTATCTCAGAAAATGCCACAAAAGTATGAAGAGAAAATATTATCTTTCCACTGCTTTATTATTCAACATCGAAACGGAACTAGTGTGTAAGTAAACCAAATAGTGAATATGGACGAAACTCCTCTCACGTTTGATGTGCTTGTTAACAGAACTGTTACCATGAAAGAAGCTAAAACTGTAACTATAAAAACAAGTGGACATGAAAAAATGTACTACACTGTTGTCCTTCCATGTTGCGCTGGCGCTATCTAACCTTCATCCGACCATAATTTTCAAGCGCAAAACAGGCCAAAACCTTCTGAAATAGCGCCAAATGTCGTTCACGTAAATGGCAATGGTTGGATGGACGAGGATGGTATGGAATTGTGGATTAACAGAGTGTGGAAGGGAAGGAAAGGTGCTTTATTGAATAACAGTTCTCTTCTTGTGCTAGATCGGTGTAGTAGTCATTTGAAAAATTCTGTGAAAGAGAAACTGAGACTGGGAAATACAGAGCTTGCTGTTATTCCGGGATGACTTAACTCACTTCAGCAACCTCTTGATGTGTCGATAAATAAACCATTTAAATATAAATATGTGAAAGAGGAATTGACCAAATGGACGAGGGATGAAACTCAACATTAACTCACGTCGAAGGGAGCTTTTAAACGACCTACAATCAAACAAGTGTGTCAATAGATAAAATAGTCGTAGTGTAGAATGAGAGAAGACATTATTTTTAAATCTTTCAAGAAGAGCGGCGTAAGTAACGCTCTCCAAAAAACATTCCTTAAAAATTAAGATGCATCCTACAGTCCGAAACGTCTTATAGCGCATAAAATACGGAATTCCAAAATAATCGCCAAAACGGTTAATCATTTATCTGACTGTGAGGCAAGATGGTCTGTGCCCTCGTGGACAAATGTTTGTGGTTGCCTACGAAACCATGATTGTACCAAGTCGTGCACCTCTTCGTCCGAAGCAAATCGACTGCCAGGAAAGTCTTTCTTCTGGGCTTCAGAAATATAGGGAGAGATCGGGATTGCAAGGAGGATGTGCAAGGGCTTCCGAGCGAAATTTCTGCAGCGTAGTCGAAACAACAGGTAGGTCGGCTCCAGGACAGTTGTGATATCCTGCTTCTTTAACGTCAAGGACCCGATACTGATTCTGGAACACGGCGCCACAACTAACGCACAGCGGTATGTGTACACTGCAAAAACTGAAAACTCGCCATAAAATCCAAACACTCAGGAAAGTTGATCAATGCCATCATTCTGTTGCACGATAATGCCCTACCCACATGTATCCACTGTTGTTTCGACTGCGCTGCTGAAGTTTAGCTGGGAAGCCATTACACATCCTCCACACAGTTCCGATTTCTCTCTTTCCGAGACCGTCGACTTGCTTCGGACGAAGTGATGCACGACTCAATACTATCAGGTTCTGTAGGCAACTGCAAACATTTTTCGCCGGCCGGTGTGGCCGAGCGGTTCTAGGCGCTACAGTCTGGAACCGCGCGACCGCTACGGTCGCAGATTCGAATCCTGCCTCTGGCATGGATGTATGTGATGTCCTTAGGTTAGTTAGGTTTAAGTAGTTCTAAGTTCTAGGGGACTGATGACCTCAGAAGTTAAGTCCCATAGTGCTCAGAGCCATTTGAACCATTTTTCCATTAAAGCACTGACCGTGCTGTCTCGCCGACTCCCAGTAGATAACTGTATTAACAGCTACGACGCTTACTTTTGAAATAATGACCAATTTACTTACTTTCTTTCCGCATGTCTCGTTTTCATTTGACTGCCCCTTATAGTTATAGAGGGAACTACAGTTTAACATGAAACCCGAAAGATGTTAGCAATGTTTAGTGTGTGGGAGAAGTGCCAAGTTCAGCCGAAGGTCTAAGACTACGTAAATTGTACGCCTCCTTATAACTGGGTGAGGAAAGGCAAAGGCATACCACCGAGCGAGGTGGCGCAGTGGCTAGCACACTGGACTCGCATTAGGGAGGACGACGGTTCAATCCCGCGTCTGGCCATCCTGATTTAGGCTTTCCGTGATTTCCCTAAATCGCTCCAGGCAAATGCCGGGATAGTTCCTTTGAGAGGGCACGGCCGACTTCCTTCCCCGGCCTTCCCTAATCCGATGAGACCGATGACCTCACTGTCTGGTCTCCTTCCACAACCAACCAACCAACCAATCAAAGGCATACCACATAAAAATGGCCAAGCCAAGTAAAACATGCAAGTTCGATTAGATGCTCTGTTCCTTCCGTAAACCCATAGTGAGGAAACACATGGGGCTGCTGAACGCGTCAGAAAAGCCACGAAAACTTTAGTTAGCATGGTGAGTCACGTTGTGGTATTAGAAGTAAATGTAGTCTCACAGAAAGTGCTAACTCAAACAGAGAGGCCTAAAGTTGGGGAGACCACCTTTGCCATTATTGTCATTCTGCACCTCTCTCCTTGCCTATCCTTCTTCAAGCAATCACTGTGAAAATCTGTGTACTCCGTTTACCTACCTCTCAAAAAATCTTGGACAGGTATTGTCTCATTAATTCTTGCATAGTTCCTGTTTCTATTTCTCCTTGTAAGAGACCTGTCTGCACACTATGTGGATAAATTGACTACGCTCATCACAACATTGGCCGAGTTGTTGAGATATTCTTAGCGTCTCCGTTCTTGTTTAGAGAAGTTTTCCGGCACTTAAAATCTCTCAGCGGAAAATGGACAATGACCTGCACTCCAGTGATGTCACACCGTTCTGAATGTACTTTACAGACAGAGCCGTCCCCAAAAAATAACGTCGAAATGGGTAATCAACGAGGCGTACAGCCAAATGATTTATCTGAAAGTACTGGAGTGGCTGGATTACTCCAAAGCAGCTACCCAAAGATCTGCTGATAAAATGAAACGCAAGTCTTAAGGCTAATTTAGAAGACAACAGTTCCATGGAGTAGTGAAGAACGTAGCTCTGCAATCAGAGACAGGCGCACAGTAGTGTCAAGGTTCAGATGCGTATAGGCTGATAGCCTCGTAACCTTCCGAGCAGCTGAGGCGAAATACGGACGTGTTATTGATGAGAGGAATGTGCGGTCGTAAGAGACACTTAAGAAATCAGTACACCATCCTTAAAACAGTATCACAAGAAGCCGACGACAAATTTCATACAACGACAGAGTAATATGCCAAATCAAGGGATTGTGTAGAATGTCTAGACAATATATAGAATGCTAGAACTTCTTGGTAAGACGTTTAACATAATTTTAATTTAATACTTTTCCTAGCAAATGTATAAAATGCCTTGGTACTTTATAAAATGCGAGATGGTCATCAGCAAAGTGTAAAATTACAACGAAGTAACACTGTCAAACCAGATATTTATATATTTAATGGAAGTTAACAGTTCACCATCTCGTAAGTAAAATCTGATTGCACCACATATTTCATAGTTGTATAGTTTGTTATCTGGATGTCCATTATAGTGTACTTCTTCATTAACAAATAATGTCGAGGTTGATTTCTTTCCACAGTCTTAGCTGTATTCACGTCCGTTATTATTTCCTTATAAGGATAGTCTGTTAAAAAAACGCAGTTTCTTGAAGAATTACTCCTCATCATCTGTAACTCTCTATAAAAGTTTTGTTTCATTGCATTTGCAGTATCATTAACCACAACATTTCATGATCATCACATACAACCCAATCATAGCGAAAGTGAGTCTCTGACATAAATACATTCCAACCGAACTGGACTGAAACGGTTACAACGATGATGTCTGTAGTTATTGCGACTGGAAAAATATTTAAAATATCTTTCTTTTCTAAGTTGCCTTAAGCGTTAGTGGCAGCCTGTTGAACATAGGCCAAGTATTAAATAAAAGACATTCATACCCTTTATAACGATTTTTGGTATTTTACATATTGCCTAGACGTTCCGTAAAATATCAGACTCCATGGTTTTCTGGTAACAATTATACACTAACAGTGACATCGGCATTTCAGTATCTCGTCTTTGGACGATAATAGTGTAATAAAGTGTATTCTGGAACAAAGGATATCGCCACTTCCCCTCCCCTCATGATGTCATCAGTGACATCATCAGATATCCCCACCTTTTCCCCTCCCTCTGACGTTATGCATTGTTATCAAATTTTTCCTAATAGGCTACATGTCATATGTACAAAATGGTGAGAAATTCAAATTTTGGCAGGAAATTCAAAAACAGCCCAATTGTGCTAGTGTGTTTTCCCCCCTCTTATGACGATACTACTGAAGTACAGTTGCTCTCCTAAGTATAAATTGACAGGAAATTCAAGATGGAGAATTGGTGGGAAATTCAAGATGGTATTTTGTCCCGTTGGTAGAAACAGGTCACTTGTACTAAGTATACAATCCAAGACGGCTGACCAGAGATACTGGCATAGCTCTATGACATCAGAATGCAAGGTGGCCACCTCTGCGTACTAGGACAAAGTGGAAGTAACCAGTTCGAACTTATCTTCTATTTACAGCCGACATAGAAAACCACTGAACATGTTGTCCCCAAGCTATTATTCCCTCAGACATGTATGGCTGCATATCGCGATCAAGTCACTTACAGAATTAAAGATGGCCCCTGGGTTTTTCCCCCTCTCTGGTCTCACAGTTTCTTATGCTATCCTTAAACAGCTGCTGGGAAAAGAAAAACAATCTCTCTTCTCCTCTAATACTACAGTTAACAGTCGACTGCACCCCTTTAACGTGGTAGTTTAAACAATTTACCTCACCCTATGTTTTTAGTTAGTTCTCATAAGTTTAAAATGGCGAGAAAATACAAAATTCACTTGTCCCAAGTTTAGAATAGTGAAATATACATTTATTCTATGCTTAAAAGTCTCTAGTTGTCAGAGCTGGATCACTTGTCCTAACTTTAAAATCATGTAGCTCACTGGTGCAACATCTACCGTTGTCAAATACTTGTCAGTGTCACGTGTAGTGGGATAGGACTGGGACAGGTGTGCACTTGCCCCAGTGCTCTGTTTGGAGGGTCATGGACACGGGCCACACATACACTGCTGCCACTGTCGCCTCGTCAGTAACGCATCACACCGCTTTCCACAAGAGAACGAGTCCACTTCCACAAACCTCCGACAGTTACATTGCACACACTGTATTTATTATGCTTTGCTGCTATGCTGCTATGCTATGCTATGCTGCTTTATGGTCAAAATGAAGAACTCATAATTGAAAACGCCAGACTCAGGAAAGAACTAGAGGTTGCAAACGCACCAGATGCCCAGGAACGCATTCATCGCCTGGAACTGGAAACAGTGCAAATCAAATCCGAAAATCAGAGATTAAAGTCGGAAAATAAACCCCTCCCGCTCTCATTTTCAGCGGTTGCGGCTGCTGGTCCGATTGTAAAACCTAAATGCTAAGTACAGGAACGCATTCAACAAACAAAAGCTAAACAGTCCAGCACACTTTTCTTTAAATCAGAAACCAACCAAGATGCGAGAACCGTTAGGGAAACCATCTCTAAACCAATTAACCCCAAGCAAGACAAATTAAAAATAAAATCAATCAGGTCAGCAGCAAACACCGTAATAAATGAAAAGAATCCCATGTAGACAAGAAAAAGATAATAGAAAAAGCAGCACAGCTTCAGGACATTAGGTGTGAAGAACCCAAGAAGTTCAGACCCCTGCTGGCAGTGCACCATGTCTCAACATACACTCCTGGAAATTGAAATAAGAACACCGTGAATTCATTGTCCTAGGAAGGGGAAACTTTATTGACACATTCCTGGGGTCAAATACATCACATGATCACACTGACAGAGCCACAGGCACATAGACACAGGCAACAGAGCATGCACATTGTCGGCACTAGTACAGTGTATATCCAGCCTTCGCAGCAATGCAGGATGCTATTCTCCCATGGAGACGATCGTAGAGATGCTGGATGTAGTCCTGTGGAACGGCTTGCCATGCCATTTCCACCTGGCGCCTCAGTTGGACCAGCGTTCGTGCTGGACGTGCAGACCGCGTGAGACGACGCTTCATCCAGTCCCAAACATCCTCAATGGGGGACAGATCCGGAGATCTTGCTGCCAGGGTAGTTGACTTACACCTTCTAGAGCACGTTGGGTGGCACGGGATACATGCGGACGTGCATTGTCCTGTTGGAACAGCAAGTTCCCTTGCCGCTCTACGAATGGTAGAACGATGGGTTCGATGACGGTTTGGATGTACCGTGCACTATTCAGTGTCCCCTCGACGATCACCAGAGGTGTACGGCCAGTGTAGGAGATAGCTCCCCACACCATGATGCCGGGTGTTGGCCCTGTGTGCCTCGGTCGTATGCAGTCCTGATTGTGGCGCTCACCTGCACGGCGCCAAACACGCATACGACCATCATTGGCACCAAGGCAGAAGCGACTCTCATCGCTGAAGACGACACGTCTCCATTCGTCCCTCCATTCACGCCTGTCGCGACACAACTGGAGGCGGGCTGCACGTTGTTGGGGCGTGAGCGGAAGACGGCCTAACGGTGTGCGGGACCGTAGCCCAGCTTCATGGAGACGGTTGCGAATGGTCCTCGCCGATACCCCAGGAGCAACAGTGTCCCTAATTTGCTGGGAAGTGGCGGTGCGGTCCCCTTCGGCACTGCGTAGGATCCTACGGTCTTGGCGTGCATCCGTGCGTCGCTGCGGTTCGGTCCCAGGTCGACGGGCACGTGCACCTTCCGCCGACCACTGGCGACAACATCGATGTACTGTGAAGACCTCACGCCCCACGTGTTGAGCAATTCGGCGGTACGTCGACCCGGCCTCCCGCATGCCCACTATACGCCCTCGCTCAAAGTCCGTCAACTGCACATACGGTTCACGTCTCCGCTGTCGCGGCATGGTACCAGTGTTAAAGACTGCGATGGAGCTCCGTATGCCACGGCAAACTGGCTGACACTGACGGCGGCGGTGCACAAATGCTGCGCAGCTAGCGCCATTCGACGGCCAACACCACGGTTCCTGGTGTGTCCGCTGTTCCGTGCGTGTGATCATTGCTTGTACAGCAGTGTCCGGAGCAAGTATGGTGGGTCTGACACAGCGGTGTCAATGTGTTCTTTTTCCATTTCCAGGAGTGTATTTAACTGACCAGGAATTCTTAGAAGTGCTATACGAAATAAACCTGAGTGAACACATTACTAAATACGAGTTCGATAACGAGGTTAAAATAAAATTTAAAAAGGATCAAAGGGCAAAAGGACAGTAAACAATATTCTAGAAGTGTCGCCAAGAGTACGATTACTGCTGCTTCAAAAAGAAAGGGTTTAATTCAATTTGAATCTTTGTACATCAACGACTTTGTCGCTGTACAAAAATGTTTTAATTTTTGGGGCTTCGGTCACCCATCGAAGCGTTGCGACAAAGATCCAGTATGTGGAAGATGTCCAAAACCGGGACACAAAAAGTCAGAATGCAGGCAGGGCCGGCAGGAGTGGCCGAGAGGTTCTAGGCGCTACAGTCCGGAACCGCGCGACCGCTACGGTCGCGCGGACGAATCCTGCTTCGGGTATGGGTGTCTGTGATGTCCTTCGGTTAGGTTAGTTTAAGTAGTGCTAAGTTTTAGGGGACTGCTGATCTCAGCCGGCCGCGGTGGCCTAACGGTTCAGGCGCTCAGTCCGGAACCGCGCGACTGCTACGGTCGCAGGTTCGAATCCTGCCTCGGACATGGATGTGTGTGATGTCCTTAGGTTAGTTAGGTTTAAGTAGTTCTAAGTTCTAGGGGACTGATGACCACAGTTGTTAAGTCCCATAGAGCTCAGAGCCATTTTTTTGATGACCTCAGAAGTTAAGGCTCATAGTGATCAGAGCCAATGCAGGCAGGAGAATTCTGTAGGCTGTATACAATGCAAACACATAAACAGAACATGCGGTAAGGCAGGGGGGGGGGGGGCAGACTGTCCTATATATAAGAAGCTCTACGAAAGACAAATAGAGCGCACCGAATACGATGTCCTGGACAACATCCATTAATAAGGAGTGCTACCATAACTGTCAGAAACCCACCCACCCTAACACACGCGGGAACAGATGTAACTAATGACACAAACAGGCAAAGGTACAAATCGTCGTCGACTAGGATGAGAGGCTGACGGCGAGCCGTTGCCTGGCGGCAACACAAGTGGATATTACAACCCCCAAATGCAGATACCGATACTAATGAAATGCCTCAGTTCTGGGAGACAGCACAGTGTAGGTACTTCAGCATTACCGACTATATAGACAAATGTGCATGCGGGGTGAAATAGAATATGAGGTGGCCAGGCACCTGAAACATCATATGTTTGATTGGGCCATCTTCCAGGATGGTCTCCTTTTATGAGTTGACGAACTGGAAGACGAAATACTGCGAGTAGTGCAGAGAAATACAGCAACGTCGTTGAACATCCAGAGAATGAAGATGTCACTGAGTTCACAAGAAATATAACACCACAGGAAACACAAACAATGACAATTGTACACTACCCGCGCAACAAGTAGAACATGATATAACCAAATCTAGACCCTATATTACACCAGTTCGTTTTATCTGCGGGGGTAGCACACACACTCACCACGAAAAACAAAACAGTAATGTAGTTGAACAGAAAGACACATCCTGCACCGGCACAACACCACAACACCAGAGACAAACAATCCAGAAACGGACATACAACAGTCACATTTTACGAACAAGTCCCCGGTAGAGATCAAAAACAACAAGTCATTATCAGGGGAAATATTCAGCGAAAACACATGGAACTCCATACTACAAGAAACCATAAAGCAGGAAAGACGTGCTGCACTACAAAATTAGTCGCAATCGGCGCAACAAACAAATAGTCAAGAACAGCAAGCAGATACAACCAAAGACCCCAAGCTGAATACCGTTGATTACGTAAACTACGAAAACTTAGAAGTTAACCTAAGGCTTGGCAGACTAGAAAACAAGAATATATTTCAAACAGCTCTTCGCTATGTAATACGAAATAAGCATGAAAACTGGGATAAAATCTGCTTTCCAACTACAAAACAAACTGACAGGATGATCCTAAGAGTTGAAAATCTGCCAACGAACACCGAAGAGCTATGTAAGCTTCTAGGCGAGGCATGTGCGCAAAGGGGAGAGGGCCTTAACCTAGAGAAAGTATTAAAGGACTTTGTGAGAGCACATGGACGTGTGTTTCTGGACTTTCAAGAAACAACACCCAAGTGTTTTTCCTTCACAAGATATCCCTTCTGAAGGTAATACAACTAAATTGCCAGGGCAGTACTCTAGTGAACACGGAATTACGTAGGCTCTTAGAAGAAACAAAAGCAGACATCGCCTGGGTTCAGGAACCTTTTCTGCGAGACGGGAAAATTTCAAGGCTCTCCTCACATTACATCACAATAGCTGGAACTCCAAACGCGAAAGCCACAATAGTAGTTAATAAAAACCTCATACTAACACAGATCTTCCAGTTTTACTCTGAACACATTGACACAGCAGAAATAACAGATGGACAGGATGTATGGCTCATATCGTCTATTTACGATCGGTCCTCGTATGATATACAACCTTTCTTAGACAAAATAAAAGACTTTGCACGACTCTCAGAAAGAAAAAGGCTGCTTATTCTAACTGATATCAACACAAAATCCCACTTGTGGAACTCAGACAGAACTGACGACAGAGAGCAACTAGTGCTTGACGTGGTAAATGAATGCAGTCTCTTCTTACTGAATAGGGAGGGTCAGCCACCGACCTACCGTGGAGACGCCGGTGGTGTCAGTAACATATGCCTTTCTCTAGAGAACGAAAAATCTCTTCCACTAGTCAATACATGGAAAGTATTAGATAGAGCCACACACAGCGACCACAGTGGAGTCGTCATAACCACGGACAAATACATCAATACACATAACATGGACCACGAACAGCAGCATTTACTCATAGGAAGAGCCGACTGGCAAAAAGTTCGAGATATTGTTGAGGCGTCGTCGCTACACACTGTTCAAGGCAGTATAGAGTACAAAACGCATGTACTGACAGAGGCCCTACAAAGTGCAAAGGAAGCAGATATACCACGCGCAAAAACTGGGTGGGGGCAGAAACAACCATGGTCGACAGAACTGACAAGACTAAGGAAGGATTCACGGGACAAAAGGAAGTCCTACCAAGAAGCAAAGACAGCTCCAGAAAGACAGATAAGACTTGATCTGTATCGTGCCGCTAAACAGAAATACCAAAAACAGCTAAAGACAACAAGGCAAGACTGCTGGACCAATTTTATAAAAACTCAGCTACATAACGACATCTGGGGTCAACCATTTAAGACAGAAACAGAACGAGTTAAGACACCGGCAGTTCTGTCAACACTAAAACAAGCTGACGGCTCAATGACCAGAGGATGGAGAAGCACAGCAGAATATCTTCTGAACAGGCTCCTCCCAGATGACGAGCGACACCACGCTGACCTAAGAGAGAGGATGAGGCAACCATACATCAGTGACAGTGTAACCATACCATTCGCGCACCTGGCCCAGACAAAACTCTTTTAGAAACATTAAAACAAACAGTAACACAAATCCACCTTTTCTTACTAACATGTTCAACGAGGCACTACTAACAGGCAGAATTCCAAACCTCTGGAAAATTGCTAATGTAGTAATAATCAGGAAATCACAAGACAAAGAGCCAACAGACCTCAAAACGTATCGACCGATCTGTCTCTTAAACACTCTCGGCAAAGTACAGGAAAGACTTCTGCGTGATCGTTTACAATCGCACAGACGCCTCCTCGGCCTACCGCCCCATCAATTCGGATTCAGGGAAGGTAGATCAATGGAAGACGCCGTCATCCAAGCACTGACAGTTACAAATAGCATCAGCGACAAATACGCGGCAGCCATTCTAATCGACATAGCCGGGGCTTTTGACAACTTGTGATGGCCGTCCCTCTTCACCAGGTTAAGGGAAATGAGGCTATCAGCTTCCCTCTACAACAGCCTCCTCGATTACAGCAGAGCCAGAGTAGCGGAGTGGAGGGCTAGTACACGGGAGGTTGTCAAGAGAATAACAAAGGGATGTCCACAGGGCTCGATCTGCAGACCAGTATTCTGGGATATCGAAATCGAGCCCTTGCTGAACACCCTGGACAGCGACGACAGGGTAAGAGGTGTAGTGGCTTACGCAGATGACCTGCTCGTAGTGGTGTCAGCCAACTCGAGAGCAGCACTAGAGACAAAAGGCACACAACTGCTTCAGAAAGTTAACAGTTGGTGCAAAGAAAATAAATTAAAAATAGCTCCCAACAAAACTGTATATTTACTGCTCAGAGGGACACTGCAGAGGAATCCAATTCTAAAATTAGACAATACAAGCATACAGAGGAAGCAAGCCACTAGTTATCCCGGACTGCATCTAGACGAAAAACATACTTCCAACCATCATATAAAATTGACAAAGCCTTCAAAATTATGCACAAACTAGAAAGACTAACCACAACTCAATAGAAATTACTAAGACGATAAGGACCTACCACACAGCGATATTTGAATCCATCGCATACTTCGCCGCAAGTGGGGCTCACAGACTGAGCATACAGACTAACAAGACAACTGCAAGACGAGGTCAACGTAGTGCACTCCTGAGAATGATCGGAGCCTTCAACACCACGTCACTAGAGGCACTTTTCGTTGTGATGGGGACCTGCCCTATAGACGTAACAATACGTTATAGAGCTGCACTTTACTGGGTTAAGAGGGACAGGGTCGATAAAGTCACCAAAATTAAAGGAACCAACATTATGAACAAAACACAAATGAAACAATGTCGGATTCAAACCTGGCAGAGAGAGTGGGATGCATCCGACAAGGGTTGCCGGGAACACTCTTTCCTGATGTACAGGAAAGACTACAACTGAAACATGTCGACCCAAGCCGGGGGATGGTCCATTTCTTAACAGGCCATGGGTACATTTAAACCGTATGGGACTAACTATCGATGAAGTATGTATATGTGGAGAAACTGGGACAGCAGAACATGTCACATTGCTGCGCAACACGCTAGCACAAGTGAGACCTATACAGAATGACAATGTCATCGCCTGAATATTACATAATCCCGATGACTGGAACATAATAAATAGCGTAGCCGATATTGTATCGAACGCTATGCACGAAGAATACAAGCACCAAAACCCATATGGAACGAGGCATAGATAGCACAAACAACACAGCAACCCACATGGGAAGACATAAACACGACCACAGATTCCGAAACCGAGGAAAGAACACTAAGTGAACATGACTCAGAAGGGATCAAAATGTAAGGGACCATAACCAACAATGCATGACACTGCATGCCAATGCATGACACTGTATGCTACAACACAACAATCATAAAACAAATAAACACTGGCACCACATACTAAGACTGTAGTAATAAGGTAATGTCGCTTGGGAGAAAAAGGCTCGAAGAACTTTTATTCTGAGGCTCCTCCTCCCCTATGATATCCTGCATAGTGTTTAAAGTAAACTGTACACAAGCAGTAATGTATTGCTTACCTTATTGTGTGCAGACAGAAGTATATTCTCTTCTCTATTCAAAGCTATAATCAATGAATTTTATATATCAGAAATGTATTAAGTTATTTAAGGAATAATGCATTCAAGTAGGAATGAAGTATATTCTATTTCAACTAACAAGTCACAAACATAATTGTATTTCTCACGTGAAGCTAAAATTCGTGTATTCCATGTATGAAGTGCTCAATCAGAATTTAATCTGTATAATCTGTGTAAACATACATTAGCACAAACCATTTCAGATGAGAATACCTCAAGGTTGTACTGAGACCTTCTCATCTGAAATAGCTAGATATAGGCCATTATTAACCAACATGCTACTTAGACTGTATTACTCATCCAAATACAGCATATCACTTCCCTCTTATATTACAAATTATTCTTATCCACGCTCATTGTGTTAAATTTATTTTTTATTGTTCTTTGCCATATGCGTTACACAAATTATTTTCTCATCAACTAGGTAGTAACAAACTATATGGAACCATTTTACAATTGTTAAGCAATCAATTCGCTTTAGCCTCAGAGAAACCTTTATATATTATGTTCTTTATATTATTTTTAAAAAAAGCATTAACAACTCTATACCAATAAGACTGTAACAATGAGAAGTCTTTGCTATTAGATTCAGAAGCACCTTACATTTCAAGGCGGTGAGTAACTCTGTACTGTTAATGAAATAAATAAATAAATAGTTGTCTGCTAGATGCTCCAGTGGGCCTCTTGGTCCTCTGTACCCACCCACTTTCAGCTCCACAGTACAAGTCTGAATTGGCCAGCTCCACATCATCTGTTCACTTGATAATCAATTCAGTTGGGAGGAGCACACCACAGAACTGCAGAACCGCCTTAACAAATCTGTATTTGCAATTAGAGTGTTAGCAGACATAGGCGACATAAAAGTGAAAAAGCTTGCATACTTTGCCTACTTTCATTCCATAATGTGATGTGGTATAATATTTTGGGATAACTCTTCAAGTCAAACAAAAGTTTTCAGAGTCCAAAAGCGTGTAATACGTATTATTTGTGGAGTAAACTCACGGACGTCTTGTAGAAACCTCTTCAAAGAACTGGGTATACTAACTACTGCCTCTCAGTATATTTACTCCTTAATGAAATTTGTCCTAAATAATATATCTCTTTTTCCAACAAACAGCTCAGTTCATACATACAATACCAGGAACAAAAATGATCTGCACAAGGACTTAACAGCACTTACTTTAGTTCAAAAAGGGGCCCACTACTCAGGAACACTCATCTTCAATAATTTGCCACCAAACATAAAAAATTTAGTTATAAATAGAGATCAGTTTAGAAGGAGTTTGTAAGACTTACTAGTGGCCAATTCCTTCAACTCCATTGACGAATTTTTTAATAGAAACAAATGATGTGTTGTATATATTTATACTATTAGTATTGTTATTTCACCTTAAAAAAATAAAAATAAAAAATAAAAAAAGGTGACATGATCCACATCCACGAGGATCTCCTCAACACGGATCTATGGAACGAAAACTAATCTAATCTAATCTAATCTGCAGACAAAAGTGTATCAGTCTTACCCTACTCTCATTTTAGAACTGCACAAAAGCCTACTATGTCGATGAACGTCCACGACACCACTATTTTCGCCCTGATGAACAACACCATTGCTACAAGGTATAATAATACATTTCCCTAAAGGAACTCATGAAACTACTTTCAAATCTGAACTTTCCTCTGCGTTAAGAACAGTACACCATTTTCTCTCCTACCCAATTGCAAATTTAATTTGAATATTTCGTGTTTTATTCACGTGGCGATACTTCAGAGGATGATATCAACATAGAAACACGTATCTACCAGCGTCTTGGGTTCTACAAGTACGCCAGGTTGTAGGACATTGAAATATGTACGACTATAGTGAAATGTTTCTGTGGTGATTTTGCATGACACAACCAATTGGTAGGTTTCTCAAGGTATATAATGTCAAATGTTTACGAAATTCATGCTCGATTGTGGTTCAGTAATTGTGACTTCCCATCGTTCTAATAAAAAAGTATGCTAACCTTGAAGAGATTAATGTAGAGTTAGATTTCATACGAGCTAAGAAATTTCTGGTGGTGTAGAACTCATAGTGTGAACAAGAGTAGATAAACAGTGTATGTTGTGGCACAGAAGCAGTTATAACCACTTTTTTTATCTCAAGGTCCCTGAAAAGGACTTCAGATGTCAGGCTACAGCTGAGGCAACTGAGCAAGTTACGTCTAAGGTCTCCCAGGGGAAGTCCTGTCCCACCTGCACACTTGAAACGATCGTGCAATTTATATTCAAGGTCACTCCCTCCTCCTGGATCAATAAGACCTAAGGTCATCTTCCTCTGCACCCTCTAGGACCTCTCTCACACTGAGGTACTGGTGGTTATAACTGATTCAATCGACTGATTAGACTTCTGGGAACACTGCCCATGCACTTGTATGTGGTACATTCAAGGACATCCCCCTCCCACCCATCATTCCACAGGCCTGCCCCTGCACACGAGACACTGCTGGTTATAACAGCTTTAATCCTCTGAAAGTCTTTGGGAACCATGCCATTTATACATATGTGATATATTCAACGTCACCAGCTACTCCTCCAACCTGCAGATATTCAAGCTACCCCTTCCCCCTCCTCATACTTTATAGCTAGAGCAATTATGTGGGTGACATCAGTCATGTTCTGTGCACCAGAGGGAGAAGAATCAATTTCTTTAGGACCAGGGTGTGAGTATTTGTTATAAATAATAATAATAATGATAGTAATATCAAATTGATTTTATTATTATTTCAGTTACATGGGTTTTGTCCCACTGCTTCGAATTTCACATCAGTGTCATGTCAGGTCCATGTCATATCATGTCAGTGTCACGCTACAGCAACATTATGAGGCTTTCAGCCGACCACAATGTTGCCCGTGCTCAAAAGTATGTGATCAATCTGGAATATTTATTAGCTGTGCTCTATTGATCTCTATTCGAACTATGTGGTATGTAGTGAGAGGATCAGGTATTTGTTAACAAATTAATTTTATTATTATCCCAGTCATGCAAATTTTGTCATTCGATGTGGCAGCAGAGACCCCCCCCCCAGTCAGAATAATAAGACATATAAGTAATCTCATAATTAATTGCTACTGTGAATTATTTGTTTCAATTTTTACATATTTTTTTCGAATACCAACATCTTTCTCGAAAAAACTTTAACCAATTACCGCAGTGCATTATTTAACAACATATATGATCTTGCAGGGACTGTAATGTTAAAGAAACGCCACCGTGTAATATATAAATAAATTACCACAGTGCATTATTTAACAACAAATATGCCATTTCAAGATTTTAAATGTTACAGAAATGCCACAGAGCTTTACATAAAAAATTAACTCTCGCTAAGTCGTCCACACGTTACCAGCGTGTATAATGTCATGGTGTATGTGTTAAAACGAGCGCTTCCTCCTATTGGTAGAAATAATGACATCACAACATATTCCACAAAATCTCAGTAAACATCAACGAAATGTATAACGTAAGAGACTAGCGTGTGACGGCATAACAAAATTCTGTAAGTACTACACTTTTTCCGATTTTCAAGATTGTGCAAAAAAGGTGCCTGTAGATGTGGTATATATAAGAATTAGCACAGTGCTACAAGCACACATCAGTACTGGTGCTGCAAGTGACATGAGGTACTTGTAGGGCAGGCTAGGGTACACTTACCGGACTGCCTGGAATGTGGGGATACTGGGCTCAGTGACCGAACCAAACCGAGCAGCTAATACTACACTAGCACATCACCCCAGCAATGGAAGCGAAATCTGCATTATCTAAACAACGTGTGTGTAATCAATTCTGACACGACTGACACAGTTAGAAACAAGCTCTCCTACTCCCCCCACCAGTTCTCTTTTAACTCTTAATACTTTTTAATACTATTTGTATTTTAATTCTTTCAATTCTTATGTACTTTAATACAAGTAATATATCTTACGCGTGGGCGATGACATTTTTGGCAAACAGTGCTCCCAGGCAGAGTAAAAAAAGAGGAGGTGACACGTAATTACAATTAACGTTCCACAGCACGATATGTAAACAAATAAACTCTTGCTACAATCCTACTTATTAGTGCGTGAGATCACTATAAGACTTGTAAATAACACAGAAAAGCTGGGTATGTTCGAGGATGGTTTGTTAAGTCTGGAAAATTTCCACGAAAGAACGGAACATTTTTATTGTGCCTTCATGGTTGGTGAGTTGGATTATTCACAGGAAAACATACGGAATTTAAACAATGTATAGCATACAGTTCATTGTTGATAGCCATCTGAGATGGTCAGCTTATTGACTGCGATAGAGAATGGAAAAAATCGAATTCCATGACTTAGTGAAACATTTTCATTTGAAGCGTTGGACTGCCACACAAACCAAAACAGAATTGGATGAATTTCATTTATATTCTGCACCATCATTGAAGACCACTTGCTGTTGTTGCGATCTTCAGTCCAGAGATTGGTTTGATGCAGCTCTCCATGGTACTCTATCCTGTGCAAGCTTCTGCATCTCTCAGTACCTACTGCAACCTACATCCTTCTGAATCTGCTTAGTGTATTCATACCTTGCTCTCCCTCTACAATTTTTACTCTCCACGGTGCCCTCCAATACTACATTGGTGACCTCTTGATGCCTCAAAGCATGTCCTACTAACCGATACCTTCTGCTAGTCAAATTGTGCCACAGATTTCTCTTCTCTGTTCAATACCTCATCATTAGTTACGTGATCTACCCATCTAATCTTCAACATTCTTCTGTGGCACCACACTTCGAAAGCTTATGTTCTCTTCTTCTACAAACTATTTATCGTCCATGTTTCACTTCCATCCATGGCCATACTCCACACAAATACTTTCAGAAACGACCTTCCTGACACTTAAATCTATACTAGATTTTAACAAATTTCTCTTTTTCAGAATCGCCTTCCTTGCCATTGCCAGTCTACATTTTATATCCTCTCTACATCCACCATCATCAGTTATTCTGCTCCCCAAATAGCAAAACTCATCTAATGCTTTAAGTGTCTCATTTCCTAAGCTAATGCCCTTAGCATCACCTGACTTAATTCGACTACATTCCATTATCCTCGCTTTGCTTTTTTTTTGCTGTTCGTCTTATATCCTCCTTTTAAGACACTGTCCATTCCGTTCAGCTGCTCTTCCAGGTTCTTTGCAGCCTCTGACAGAATTACAACGTCATCAGTGAACCTCAAAGTTTCTATTTCTTCACCGTGGAATTTAGTTCCTACTCCGAATTTTTCTTTTGTTTCCTTTACTGCTTGCTCAATATACAGATTGAATAACATCGGGGATAGACTACAACCCTATCTCACTCCCTTCCCGACCACTGCTTCCCTTCCATGCCCCTCGACTCTTATAACTGTCACCTGGTTTCTGTACGAATGGTAAATAGCCTTTCTCTTCCTGTATTTTACCTCTGCCACCTTCAGAATTTGAAAGAGAGTATTCCAGTCAACATTGTCAAAAGCTTTCTCTAAGTCTATAAACGCTACAAATGTACGTTTGTCTTTCCTTAAGCTATTTTCTAAGATAAGTCGTAGGGTCAGTATTGCCTCACGTGTTCCAACATTTCTATGGAATCCAAACTGATCTTCCCTGAGGTCGGCTTCCACCAGTTTTTTTTCCAATCGTCTGTAAAGAATTCGTGTTAGTATTTTTCAGCCGTGGCTTATTAAACTGATAGTTCGGTAATTTTCACATCTGTCAACACATGCTTTCTTTGGGATTGGAATTATTATATTCTTCTTGAAGTCTGAGGGCATTTCGCCTGTCTCATATCATCTTGCTCGCTAGATGGTACAGCTTTGTCAGGGCTGGCTCTCCGAAGGCTGTCAGCAGTTGTAATGGAATGTTGTCTACTCCTGGGGCCTTGTTTCGACTTAGGTCTTTCAGTGCTCTGTCAAACTCTTCACGCAGTATTATATCTCCCATTTCATCTTCAGCTACATCCTCTTCCATTTCTATAATATTGTCCTCAAGTACATTGCCCATGTATAGACCAATTGTTCTGTTAAGTAGTTTTCTATGTCACTGCATTTAACCTATTGCGTCAACGCCCTCCCACTCCCCTCTCCCCTCAGGAAACCTCGCCTCGCTGCTACAGGTACACTTTCAGGTCTAAGTTATTGGAATAGCTCCTCTCACTCTTATCAATTTGATTGACTACTTAATTAAATTGAGCAATTAACTGACCTCTTCTCCTCTGCTAAACCCCTTCCTTCCCACCCTCTCCTCCCTCCAGGAAAATGGCGGTAAAAAGAATCAGTTGATCGGTCATTTGGAGAGAAATCAATTGCTCTGTATGTAATATTATCTAAACAACTTAGGCAATGTACAGAATGTATGGAAAGGTTATGTTGTTTATTTATTTAACAAATTCAGTTTGTGGGGGTTCTATTTCTCCTGCTCATCGCTCTCTGCTGTTTGGAAACGTCTAGGTCTCACAAGAAGTAATTACATGGAGCAAACATGTTGCATAACCTAATATTCGGCAATGTACCCCGTGTGTCCTAGACTAATGTTTGGACCTTTGTCGGCACTTAACCTATTGTTCTGTTAAGTGGTTTTCCATGTAACCCCCATTTCCTTAAACTGTTGTGCCGCCTTGGATAGCAAATTATGTAATTAGTTATCTCCTCCAACGATTTTATGGTACACTTTTCGAATTTCACCTGCTTTTAAACGCCATTTCTCGCGCATTCCTTTGTCATCCACCCCCTTAAACTATTGTACTGCGTTTTACATACGAAATAATACTGAGAGAAAATCAACGATGAGTGGACATATCTCATAAGTTTTCTTGCGAGTGCTATCACTGTGTCTTAGAAAGAGAGGTTTAATCGTCTTACAAACAGCCAGATGTTAAAAAACCCGATCCCAACAACTACTGTATGTTACTGTCACAAGCGGTCTTTGTTCTACAGGTGCATACAGGTATCCATATTAAAAGCTACACTCCTGGAAATTGAAATAAGAACACCGTGAATTCACTGTCCCAGGAAGGGGAAACTTTATTGACTCATTCCTGGGGTCAGATACATAACATGATCACACTGACAGAACCACAGGCACATAGACACAGGCAACAGAGCATGCACAATGTCGGCACTAGTACAGTGTATATCCACCTTTCGCAGCAATGCAGGCTGCTATTCTCCCATGGAGACGATCGTAGAGATGCTGGATGTAGTCCTGTGGAACGGCTTGCCATGCCATTTCCACCTGGCGCCTCAGTTGGACCAGCGTTCGTGCTGGACGTGCAGACCGCGTGAGACGACGCTTCATCCAGTCCCAAACATGCTCAATGGGGGACAGATCCGGAGATCTTGCTGGCCAGGGTAGTTGACTTACACCTTCTAGAGCACGTTGGGTGGCACGGGATACATGCGGACGTGCATTGTCCTGTTGGAACAGCAACTTCCCTTGCCGGTCTAGGAATGGTAGAACGATGGGTTCGATGACGGTTTGGATGTACCGTGCACTATTCAGTGTCCCCTCGACGATCACCAGAGGTGTACGGCCAGTGTAGGAGATCGCTCCCCACACCATGATGCCGGGTGTTGGCCCTGTGTACCTCGGTCGTATGCAGTCCTGATTACCTGCACTGCGCCAAACACGCATACGACCATCATTGGCACCAAGGCAGAAGCGACTCTCATCGCTGAAGACGACACGTCTCCATTCGTCCCTCCATTCATGCCTGTCGCGACACCACTGGAGGCGGGCTGCACGATGTTGGGGCGTGAGCGGAAGACGGCCTAACGGTGTGCGGGACCGTAGCCCAGCTTCATGGAGACGGTTGCGAATGGTCCTCGCCGATACCCCAGGAGCAACAGTGTCCCTAATTTGCTGGGAAGTGGCGGTGCGGTCCCCTACGGCACTGCGTAGTATCCTACGGTCTTGGCGTGCATCCGTGCGTCGCTGCGGTCCGGTCCCAGGTCGACGGGCACGTGCACCTTCCGCCGACCACTGGCGACAACATCGATGTACTGTGGAGACCTCACGCCCCACGTGTTGAGCAATTCGGCGGTACGTCCACCCGGCCTCCCGCATGCCCACTATACGCCCTCGCTCAAAGTCCGTCAACTGCACATACGGTTCACGTCCACGCTGTCGCGGCATGCTACCAGTGTTAAAGACTGCGATGGAGCTCCGTATGCCACGGCAAACTGGCTGACACTGACGGCGGCGGTGCACAAATGCTGCGCAGCTAGCGCCATTCGACGGCCAACACCGCGGTTCCTGGTGTGTCCGCTGTGCCGTGCGTGTGATCATTGCTTGTACAGCCCTCTGGCAGTGTCCGGAGCAAGTATGGTGGGTCTGACACACCGGTGTCAATGTGTTCTTTTTTCCATTTCCAGGAGTGTATAACCGCTTTACAAATCGAGGTATGACATTATCATTCAATGAGGTGGTTTTCTGTCCAGACAGATATAGTGACAGCAATCGCTGGAGTATATGGTATCAGACCAACTGTGTGCTTACGCGTCGCCGACTGTGCAACCTCGTAATAAAATTACCCAATTTAGAAAGTGATTCGACTAAGGAACGTGGAATGTAACCTGTATTTGCAAATCCCTCACGCCACTGCAGCTAGATATTTCTACATAATTTTTAACGCATTCTGTCTAGATCCCATGTCAGAAGTCCGGCGATATATCCACTGGGCTATAGGCGATGGTTGATTGAGAAGAATCACAAACAGTAGATGTTGTGGTGATATTGGTCGTAAGAAATGTAGACTAACTTTCCAGATCTCTAATGCTACGCTATCCGCTAGAAACACTGTCTGGGATTTGGAATCAAGTCTTTCCATTCAACTTGCTTTCGATCCTATTGAGAAGTCATTTAATGATTACAACCACAAGTGAATCATATTTCTGGCACTCTCATGTCTCGAAACGCATCGTCATTCTCAAACCTGTCGGCTACAGTAAAATCCCAACGTGGTTTTAGTCAGTACCTACGCATCCTGCGTCTGCTGCCATTTCTGCAGCTTTCCGCATGTGATCATTCCAGTTTAAGTCAGAACGGGGTAGAAGTCAGAGAAAGCCTTATCCACCACTTCATGCAACCCGTGTAGAAACAGAGCGTCCTGTGTTAGAGCAACATGGCCGTGTTTTGATCATTCGGTGGAAATGGGCGAATTTGGGCACGTCCCCAAACTAGATACAGATACTACAGATCCACGTCCATTCACATTTATCTCCCCAACATGATATCTTCGTTATTCTGTACCATACATAAGAGAAAAATTATGAACTATAAAAGCTCAACTAACTACATCCGATAGAGAAGTAGATAACATTTTTAACGCTTATCTCTCCTCCCTTATATCGAAAACAAATACCGCATGTGTGCAGGCATCGAGGACATGTGACGATCCTATTAAATATACAGTTATTGATCAACTGCACAGACCAGTTTAAAGTTCCATAACCTGTACTCTAGGAGGATGATCGTATCCCGCGGACTATACTGTAAGTTGCAAGAGACGCCCCCTCCCCCCTGCAGCCATGTCGCGTTGTTTGAAACATTATTTTCTAACACGCTTTGTACACTGCCAAACATTTTATTTTTATGCCACGACTTCGAGGTTGTGTCAGGTTCTAAACTGACATAAAGATGATCTGATCCACGACCTCTCACAGACAACAAGGACATCACCCAAAAGTACAGTTATCCAAGACGTTGCACTGTGACGCGGCTGCCGTCATTCAAGATGGGTGCTGTGACGTCATTCAAGATGGGTGCTGTGACGTCAGCTGATGATGCGAGTACTGTTACCCAAATGGCGGGAAAGTGCCACTGCCCCCTGCCAAGCTCCCCTGGTGGGAAGTTTGAATTTTGGAGGGAAGACAGGTCAATTGGGCTACTTCTACATTACCTGTAAATATGTCTTGCCCCGCGAAATCCAGCTTTTGTCCCTCTTCCGGCCAGCAGGTAAACGGAGCGCGTTCGGTCCTACAGGCGGCCACAATGGGACGGACCGGTTCCGGCAGCGGGCTCTTTGTGGCCCACGCGAACGCGCAGTCGTTAACGGCTCACTTCGACGAGTTCTGTGACCTGTTCTGCCAATCGCTGTTCCACTTTATCCTCGTCTCTGAAACTTGGTTGAAACCAAACATTTCTTCCGACGCTATCCGAATCGCTGGTTACTCTCTCCTAAGGGCAGATCGTGAAACACGACGCGGGGGTGGTGTGGGTGCCTATGTTCGCTCTGATCTGACACCTACTGTGCTATGCACATCGGATGCAAAGGGCGAAGGAGAAGCAGAGTTCTTGTTTTTCGAAATAAATACATCAAATCAGAAACTGCTAATTGGAGTAATCTATAAACCTCCAAACATCGGTGCCATGTCCTCCTTTCAGTCTGCCCTGTCCTCACTCGTGACACAGTATGAACACATAATCATTATGGGCGACACAAACATCGACTTACAGTTAAAATCTCCCTCTGCCGAAAAACTAAGGCGACTGTTCCACTCCAATGATATGAGTTTAACACCGCTGGACCCAACTCATCACACGCCACACAGCCACACAATCATAGATATAATAGCAACAAAGCGACCAGATAAAATAATCCGCGCCAATCAGACATCCGCTCCGGGACTCTCTGCTCATGACGTGATATTTTTAAATTACTCAATGCATACTACCAAAGAAAAATCTCACCTGGTAACCTACAGAAACTTAAAAAATGTTAACCATGACGCTCTTCAAAAGGATTTCTCAGACATCCCTTGGCATGATATAAGCGATGAACCGACTTTAGACGAAAAAATTCGGCAATTATGTCGCAAAATTATTGCACTGTATGATAAACATGCTCCTCAACGCACTGTTAAGGTAAAGAGAGCTCCCGCTCCGTGGCTCACCACTGCATTACGTCAGTTAATGAATAAACGTGATGCTGCACATAGGGCCTTCAAGCGTAACCCAACTCCCGAGGCGTACGAAGCTTATAGGAAACTCCGAAACAGAACCAAGCAAAGCGTGAGGAATGCCAAAATCAGACATGCCCGCTCTGTCGTATGCGGCATATCAAAACCTGCTGCACTGTGGAAAAAGCTGCGCAGTTTCGGTATAGGGAAGCGAAGATCTGATGCTGTTTATCAAGCGTCTGCAGAAGAATTAAACGATTTCTTCTCAACAGCTGCAAACTGCCACGCAGCGACAAATTACCAGCCCCAAGATATTAATCTCTCGAGAGACAAGTTTTTCCTAAAACATGTCACTACCGGCACAGTACACAAGGCAATTATGAGAATCTCTTCCGAGGCAGTAGGAAATGATGGAGTGAGCATTGGCATGATTAAGAACGTCGTAGACACTATTATTCCAGTTATCACAGACATCTTCAACCTGTCTCTTGTCAGTAGTACATATCCTACTGAGTGGAAGCAAAGTTTAATTAAGCCTATACCCAAGACTGACAACCCTAAGTCGCCAGGTGACTACAGGCCGATCAGCATACTACCTGCAATTTCTAAAGCCCTAGAGCACATCGTCCATGAACAACTGACGGATTACCTCAAAACTCATAACATCCATGACGAATATCAGTCAGGCTTTCGAAAGCACCATAGTACAGCAACCGCATTAATCAAAGTAACTGATGACATTAAACATGCTATGGACAGACGTGAAGCTACTATCCTAACACTGCTTGACTTTAGCAAGGCTTTTGACACAGTTGACTTCGATATATTACTAATTAAAATGAAACAGCTGAATTTCTCAAACAGCGCAATACAATGGTTCGACAGCTACCTCAAAAACAGAAGTCAACAAGTCATCTGTGGGTCGGAAAAGTCATCATGGAAAAGCGTGCGCTCTGGAGTTCCCCAAGGCTCCGTCCTTGGTCCACTACTCTTCTCACTGTACATTAATGATATTTCTTCAGTGATTCACTCCTGCAACTACCATCTTTATGCCGACGACATCCAACTGTACATAAGTGCAAGCCCCAAGAACATTGCTGGCGCAGTAGCGAGTATGAACGCAGATCTTTGCTCTGTTTCTCGATGGGCACAGAACCTAGGTCTGAAACTAAACCCCAAGAAATCCCAGGTCATACTTATATCTCATCCAAAGTTAATCAGCCGGTACTTTCGCGAAACAGTCCCTAAAATACTCCTCAATAGTACCCAACTACCATACCAAAAAACAGTAAAAGACCTTGGAATAATCTTGGATGAACACCTAAACTGGGAAGAACAAACAGTCACAGCTTGCCGGAAATCGCTCTCCTCCCTACATGCAATTCAAAAATTTAGAAAAATATTTCCAACCCATGTTAAACAAAAATTAGTCCAAACACTAGTCTTGCCTAATCTTTACTACTGCGATGTAGTTCAACACGGCACAAATAGTGAAAATTCTAGATGCCTCGAGCTAGTGATGAATGCTTGCGTTAGATACGTGTGCAATATTCGGTTGTATGATCATATCAGTCCTTCATACTCCCAGCTAGGTTGGATACGCCCACATACGGCACGCGATCTCCACACGATGTGCTTACTTCATCGATTTCTTAGCCACTGGTGCCCCCAATACTTATCTTCTCACATTAAACACCTATCATCATTCCACAATCGCAACACCAGATCGGATACGTCTATCATCTTGGCTGTACCTTTACATAATACAAAATCTTTCTCCGTGTCATTCTCCATCTCAGCCATACGACTATGGAACGCGCTCCCCTGTGATCTGCGTCTTATCCAGAACTACTCAACATTCAAGAGGGAACTCAAAACATACATTTTAGGGACGGTATAGCCACCATTCTTGTGCCCCTCCCATCTCTTTCTTTCTCCTCTCCATCACAGCTTCGAATTTTACCGTTCTATTTCTCTTCCTCTAACCTATCTACCTCTTATATATCTCTTTCACCCCATTCTATCGCCTTATGTCTCTGCTCGATGAGAATAACTCACAAGCTGCAAGAACATAACGAGAAAATTCCCAACTAACAATGTGACTGACATTCAGAAAAGAAAACTATGTTTACTTTCATATACATAGTCATTATTATTATTATTATTATTATTATTATTACTATTACTATTATTATTATTATTACTATTATTATTGATTGTTATAATTATTTTTTATTGTTATAATTATCATTGTACTACTGTTATGATATCTATTTTTTTCTTTAACATCAATACTGCATAATAGGCTATATGTCCTTAATGTTAAGTAGAAACTGTAACTCGTTCAATCTGAGTATGCCTGGTTAGGTGTAAGAGAGGGCCTGAAGGCCCTAATCTTGCCAGGTAAAATAAATGCATAAATAAATAAATAAATAAAATAAATTCACCTGTCACAGTGACGGAAGAGCTGATGCCTCTGTGTTCCACTTTGACTGATTTCTCACACTGCACTCATGTCCGCGATTACTGTTTCGGTGCTAGCAATCCCCAGAAGGTGTCACCCATCCACAAAACTCTTTTCCCAATTCAAACAAGCGTTGTCAGTCGATCATTATGTGGTAACCAACAGACTGTCAGTGGATGGAAGGGATGGAAGAGACACCGCCGATATACTGTAATAATATGCATCACAGTTGATAATGTGAACAATTTTAGCAATTTTACAGTAATTTCAACACCGGCCAATGACATGACAGCATATTATCCCAATTTCAGTATCATAGCTAAACCGCCCCTTCTCTACTTTGCGCGTATCATTGTGAATCTAAATAGATGGCTGCGCACTATGTCCAATCAGTGTTAATTCTCGAACACATAAATCATCAAAGTATACCACACAGCGCTCTACATATTTCTAGCATCTCGAGCATTGTGCATAATTTACGATCTATATCTGTGCAGATGGGAGTCATAGAGCATCCTCACAGTCTTAGGGTAAAATTAGAGACTGAAATGCCTCCCTGCACTGTCTTTGACCAGCCCACCCTGCAGCACCGTTACCGATTTAATCTGCAGCTGGACCACAAATAGACCGCTACATTCCACGTCTCGTGAATCAATGGAGCTTGCCGAGTCCTCACCCATCCAAGTGCACAAGGCTTCCCCAGATGCACCCATGTTGAGGAGGCTAGCACCACTTATTGGTGTATAGTATTAGATTTGAAAGTGTTGTGATGAAATAGCACAGGGCTAAGAAGAACAAGAAACGGGTGATTTTTATGCATGATAGAGCTCCAGGCGGATGGAGTTCAAAGCATTTTTCGTAAACCAACTACGCTATCAACTCTAATGTATGGTTCTAGAGTCCAGAAACAGTACCTGGAGGTACTGGTAAGAGCGAACATAAACACTTGCGCCGGCCGCGGTGGTCTCGCGGTTCTAGGTGCGCAGTCCTGAACCGTGCGACTGCTTCGGTCGCAGGTTCGAATCCTGCCTCTGGCATGGATGTGTGTGATGTCCTTAGGTTAGTTAGGTTTAAGTAGTTCTAAGTTCTAGGGGACTAATGACCACAGCAGTTTAGTCCCATAGCGCTCAGAGCCATTTGAGCCATTTTTTTTAAAACGCCTGCACTCCTAAGGCTACAACGTTCAACACTTAAAACAGGCTATAATGTTAGATCGCTTGAGTTTCCGATCTATCAGTCATATGGAATGTAGCGCTGTTAATATTCCAGTGTAAGAAATATATTTCCAGCGCATAACATACATCCTTCTTGCAGGATTATCTACGATAAATTATGGTAACAAGCTGTAAAACCTGACTCTGTGTGATACATGGGCAATATAGCTTTCCAGGAATTTGCTTGACAGTTGATCGATCAAGACCGGGAAAGGTAAAATTTTACGAGTATACGTGCCTGAGAGATGACTTCCGTATGAATACAAGTGCCTGAGAGATGACTTCCCTATCAATCTCCTGGATAGTTTTGTTCCTCAAATCAACAGAGTGCGTTATCATGCAGTAGCACACGTGATGTAGTTCAGACGGTCTATTTTCTTACACCGCCGCGACCGTAAGGTGTGTAAATTGTTGGCAACAAATTTCAGCTGTGATGGACACACCCTTGGGAAAGAATTCAAAGTGCAAAACACACATTTGGAGCTATCATATGGAAAATATTATGTTCCGATACTCTTTGCTCGAGTTTGCGTCTTTTATGGCGCTCAGCCTTTCGTTTCTTCTTATGAAGTTACGATAGAGGTATCGTAACTCGTCACCAGTAACAGCATTGCATAGCAATGCTCAATGAGCGACCTGGTGAAGTTAAAGCAAAACTGCAATAATAATCACTCCGCTGATTTTTGTCGTTTAGAATTAGAGCATGCAGTTCCCCTACGCCAGACATCTGAACCTTGCCTTTTGTCGTTTAGAATTAGAGCATGCAGTTCCCCTACACCAGACATCTGAACCTTGCCTGTTGAATGCAAATGACACATGATGGTTAAAAGATAATCCATCACTTTATCAGCAGTCGAGACTTCCTTAATGTGGAAAATCATTCGTGCCAGAACGATTTTTGTTGTAATAAGAATATATTTTTCTGACCACGACGCAGCTAAGAGCTGTCCTGTGGATTTTTTTTTTTTTTGGAAGTATTTGTTGTTACTTGTGGATTGAATGTGAAGTGAATCATCTTCGATGTTCAGTCAGGCTCATAACTTTCGATGAGGTCCGAAATGTGGTATAAAAAAGAAAAAAAAGGAAGAAAGGGATACAGTCAGGCGCGAACACGCGACTGTAAGTTTTGAATGCACGATAATTATCACTTTTCTTTTAACCTTATTTTGTTCTATATTGTTAGTTGAATTTGTTGGTGGCAGATGTCCGACGACACCTGTTCAGGTTGTTCGTCCATCCGTTCTTTTTATTACAGAGGGTAGCTAAAACCTCTGACCGAACCCGCTGAGCTACCGTGCCGGCATCACTTGACCACAGGCTCACACAACACGATAACATCTCTGAAGTAGACAACACTTCCTCCTGACGCTTCCCCACCTTACAGCGTTTTCAGATTGTGCCGGACTTACAGCTGTCAGGGGCAGTCGGTTTTATTGGCCACCTTAAGTGAACGACTCAAACTAGAGTCTCTGGCGGCCGGCCGGCGGTCAGTTTTTATGTCTAAGACTGTACATCACATCTGCAGATTTCCGTTCCATTCGGGTATTTCCTTCGTGGTGAGTCTTTTTTTGTTTTCCTTCGAGTGTGTATAGACCTACTCTCCTATTTTTATTTGCCATTGGTCACTAAGTTGATACTGTCATATTATTAATTATAAAAGCTTCAAACGCACGCGCACACGTACACACACACTCGCTAATGTTCAACTTTAAATGACACCACATAGTAGGCCTACATTGTTTCGTTGTATAGCTTACAACATAAACATGGAATCTTGCGTTTGTGTCATGTAGCCTTTCCTTTTTCCGGTTCTGTAGCTGAGGTATATAACACGTGATGCTTTTCTCAGAGGTAGTAACTCGAATCCCGGTAGTACACGATTTGTCATCAAATCCAAGGGGGGATTCAGATCGTAGCTTACAGGTGCTAATCGTCTGATTGCGTCACAATGCCCTACGTTATACAGCGTCTCTCCGCAGTTGTCTCATGGTGTGAAGGCATGTGACTTTAATTTGTCCGTTGAATGAGGACTTCAAAATTAGGTAAGCCTTGTTGCTGTTTGAGACCAGCAGGTTTTATGTCGGCAACAGATTTCGCATTCTGCCTACCCTTCTTTTCTATAGTCGTCTACCGTAACACTACACTGTACACTCACCGTAATAACATACACAAATACACATTTGAGACATTGCGATGAGGAAGAACCATGGATCGTAGTTCAGTGCTTTGTGTGTCAAGGCGAAGCGTGTGAAAAAATGGTCAAGACGTTCAGTTTTTAACTAGTGACTAGTTTAGTTCACAGTGTTGTTTGTATTCCATTGAGTAAATTGCATCACTATTGCTGTTGTAGTGAACAGCTAACGAACAGTTGTTAAAGTATGAAGTTTCCTCCTCTCGTTCACAAAGCAAACGAGAAAGACGCCTTCTATGATACTAATTACAGGATAAAACAAATGCTGACAATGCTAAAAATACAAATTCTGTTTCTTTGTAAGCATTTGGACGGTAACTTTTCTGAAGAAAGGACTGCGTTTTCGAATGTGGAACTCCGAACCTCATGAAATATCCATTCATCTGGAAGGGCATCACAAGCACATGATTCAACTGTTACATGACGTATATCAGTAACATTCCATTGCAATTAAAAGATATATCTGGTTTAAGGGTTGATATTTTGTAACTGAAAAAGCGGCTCAGTGTGAAAGACAACGAACAGGGAGCTCTGAGGCACCAGAGCGCTCTTCACTAAACGCCTAATTTGGCCAATCGATGAATTTCTTGTGAGAAAATTCTGAGACTGGGATAACGAATTACGAGCGCCGAGAGAAAATTTCTCGGCTTAGCGTAGACTGTGCTTGGCAGCACGTGTTGCACATTAATAAGATTTAGCGGCGATTAACACGCCGTACGTGAGCATGAATAAAATTCAGACTTTCTTCCGCGATGTGTTATGTCGAAGTGCTATCTGAAGATTACACTTGATCAACTGGGCGGAATGTGACCAATTCTTATGGTTTTACGTGAAAAAAAAAGCGCTAAAGAAATTAAAAGTGCCTCTTAAACAGACGTCAAGAAACGTTTCAAGCCCTGACAGCGACACTCTTTTTCTTTCTTTGCCTTTTCCATTTTTTTCCCACGGGATCGGCATTGTTTCATGGGCTGATGCAGTGTTAGTGGCACTCGATGGACGGATGCTCTTCTTGTTGTTACCACTTCCCCCTGGAAGGTACCTGTGTACCGATATGTCGGCGTCTAAATGTTTCTGAAGTGGGTGTCTGAGACGAGACATGGCTACCAGCTCGGTATTTACCTAATTGTGCGTGTGGAACTACCTGAAAACCGTATCCATGCTAGCGGTTCACTGGCGCCAGTCGTTAATTCGCGAGACGGATAAGACCGAAGGCAAGCTCGCCATCTCGTATCGCGGAAGCGGTGGATTGACGTGCTCGGCTATCCGGGTGTACCTCTGACAGTGACATTAGTAGAAACATATTCAGTGTTCTTAGGAAGTGAATAGAGGCTATGAAGGGCAGTATGATGACATTACCAAACTGCTTAAAAGCTGACGAAGTCTGAGTTCAAATTCCACTGCACCGATCTGATTTTGCGTCAGAACATCTAATCCCAATCACTTAAATTATTATCACGATAGTTCCACAATCGATTCCTTTTTTGTGTAAGTTAAACTAATATGAATGAGCCTCCGTCTGGAAAGGGGCGAAGCGATGCAGAACACAAACACACATCTGTTTAATTCGGATTACTTCTATTCCACTAATCATTTCGAGTTGCAGAAGGGTAATGTGCCTATACACATTCAAAATGGTTCAAATGGCTCTAAGCACTATGAGACTTAACATCTGAGGTCATTAGTCCCCTAGACTTAACACTACTTATAATAAACTAACCTAAGGACATCACACACATCCATACCGAGGCAGGATTCGAACCTGCGAACGTAGAAGCCGCGTGGTTCCGCACTGAAGCGCCTAGAACCGCTTGACTATAGCGGCCGGCTATACACATTACTTGTGTAATATTCTACGAGACTACATGGCGCATGTTGTTGTTGTGGTCTTCAGCCCTTAGACTGGTTTGATGCAGCTCTTCATGCTACTCTATCCTGTCCAAGCTTTTTCATCTCCCAGTACCTACTGCATCCTACATCCCTTTGAATCTGCTTAGTGTATTCATCTCTTGGTCTCCCTCTACGATTTTTGCCCTCAAACACTAAATTGGTGGTCCCTTGATGCCTCAGAACATGTCCTACCAACCGATCTCTTCTTCTAGTCAAGTTGTGCCACAAAATCCTCTTTTCCCAAATTCAATACCTCCTCATTAGTTATGTGAGCCACCCATCTAATCTTCAGCATTCTTCTGTAACACCACACTTCGAAAGCTTCTATTCTCTTCTTCTCCCAACTATTTATCTCCCACGTTTTACTTCCATACATGGCTACACTCCATGCAAATACTTTCCTGACACTTAAATCTATACTCGATGTTAAAAAAATTCTCTTCTTCAGAAACGCTTTCTTTCCCATTGCCAGACTACATTTTATATCCTCTCTACTTCGACCATCATCAGTTATTTTGCTCCCCAAATAGCAAAACTCCTTTACTATTTTAAGTGTCTCGTTTCCTAATCTAATTCCCTCAGCATCACGCGACTTAATTCGGCTACTTTCCATTATCCTCGTTTTGCTTTTGTTGATGTTCATCTTATATCCTCCTTTCAAGACACTATCCATTCCGTTCAACTGCTCTTCCAAGTCCTCTGCTGTCTCTGACAGAATTACAATGTCATCGGCGAACCTCAAAGTTTTTATTTCTTCTCCATAGATTTTAATACCTACTCCAAATTTTTCTTTTGTTTCCTTCACTGTTTGCTCAATATACAGATTGAATAGCATTGGGGAAAGTCCACAACCCTGTCTCACTCCCTTCCCAATCACTGCTTCCCTTTCATGTTCCTCGACTCTTATAACTGCCATCTGGTTTCTGTACAAATTGTAAATAGCCTTTCGCTCCCTGTATTTTACCCCTGCCACCTTCAGAATTTGAAAGAGAGTATTACAATCAACATTGTCAAAAGCTTTCTCTAAGTCTACAAGTGCTAGAAACGTAGGTTTGCCTTTCCTTAATCTAGCTTCTAAGATATGTCGTAAGGTCAGTATTGCCTCACGAGTTCCAACATTTCTACGGAATCCAAACTGATACGATATTGTTAAAAGACCAGAAAAGACTATACGAGAAATAAAAAATATAAATTTTAGGTTCCTTAGCATAATTTTCATTTGCTGAGGCTAGTGTGTGGATGCGTGTCCTGGACGAATGGTGCATGGGAAAGTTTTGGCCTCGTATGTGACAAAATGTAGCAGACAGTTAACATGACGACCGTGTATCATGATTGCGGAGGTCATTTAAGCAAAAGCGTTATTGTTGCCACTGTAATGAGACTTCCGCGGTTTATGTAGCCGAACGTCCGCCAACGGCGCCAGTTCTGTGCTGCCATGCGTCCCGTCCTCTGCTGTGTAATGTTCGTGCTTCAACTTGTTTGTCTGAGCGGCAGTGATACGGAGCATGAAGAACGCATCGCCTCTCAAGGTATGTGATTTCCATCTGAAATATTCGCAAAGTTCCATTAACAATCATATTGTGACTCGTGTATATCGTAATAAAAACGAAAAAGAAAGCGAGGAATTATGAGCAGCGTTTAAACGGATTTGTAGTCGTGCCCTAGAGAAGTATGAGCCAAGTAAATGGATTAAGGACGGAAAAGACCCACCGTGGGTTAACAACGAAATTCGGAAACTGCTGAGAAAGCAAAGGTTGTTCCACTCTCGGTTCAAAGGAGGACGCGCAAACAACGACAGGCGAAAATTAGTAGAGATTCGTGCATTTGTAAAAAGATCGATGCGTGAAGCACACGACAACCACCACCGTCATACCTTAGCAAATTATCTTGCCGAGAACCCGAGAAAATTTAGGCCCTACGTAAAATCGCTAAGCGGTTCTAAGGCTTCTATCCACCCGCTCGTTGACCAATCTGGTGTGGCAGTTGAAAACAACAAAAGGAAAGCAGAGGTTTTAAAATACGAATTTAAGAAACCGCTCACGCAGGAGGATCGTACAAACACACCCCCTTTTGACCATAGCACAGACTTTCACATGGAGAACGAACGCTTCAGCGCCAAAGAAACTGGCACAGGCATGGGTATTCAAATACAGATATGTAAACAGGCAATATTCGGCGCTGCGGTCGCCAAGTCCTATGTAAGACAACAAATATCTGGCGCAGTTGTCAGATCGGTTACTGGTGCAACAAGGGCAATTATCAAGATAAGTGAGTTTGAACGGGTGTTACAGCCGGCGTGAGCGATGGGACACAGCATCTCCGAGCTTGCGATAAAGTGGGGATTTTCCCACACGACCATTTCAAAAGTGTACTGTGAATATCAGGAATCCAGTAAAACATCAAATCTCAGACATCGCTACGGCAGGAAGAATGTCCTGCAATGAAGGGACAAACGACGACTGAAGAGAATTGCTCAACGTGACAGAAATGCAACCATTCTGGAGATCGGTGCAGATTTCAATGCTGGACCATCAACATGTGTCAGTTTGCGAGCTATTCAACGAAACATCATCAAATGGTTCAAATGGCTCTGAGCACTATGAGACTTAACATCTCAGGTCATTAGTCCCCTAGAACTTAGAACTACTTAAACCTAACTAACCTAAGGACATCACACACATCCATGCCCGAGGCAGGATTCGAACCTGCGACCGTAGTGGTCGCGTGGTTCCAGACTGAAGCGCCTAGAACCGCACGGCCACACCGGCCGGCCGAAACATCATCGATATGGGCTTTCGGAGATGAAGACCCACTCGTGTACCCCTGATGACTGTACGATACAAACTTTATGCCTCGCCTAGGCCTGTTAAGGCCGAATTGGACTGTTGATGACTGGAAACATCTTGCCTGCTTGGACGTGTCTCATTTCAAATTGTGTCGAGCAGATGGACGTGTACGGGTATGGAGACAACCTCATGAATCCATGGACCCTGCATGTCAGCAGGGGACTGTTCAAGCTGGTGAAGGCTCTGTAATGATGTGGGGAATGTGCAGTTGGAGTGATATACCCCTGATACGTCCAGATACGTCCAGATGCGACTCTGACAGGTGACACGTATGTAAGTATCCTGTCTGATCACCTGCACCCATTTATTTGCACTGTGCATTCCGATGGACTTGGGCAATTCTAGCAGGACAATGTGACACCCAACATGTCCAGAATTGGTACAGAGTGACTCCAGAAACTGTCTTCTAAGTTTAAACACTTCCGTTCGCCACCAAACTCCCAAGACATGAACATAATGGAGCAAATCTGGGATGCCTTGCAACGTGGTGTTCAGAAGATATCTCCAACCCCTCGTTCTCTTACGGATTTATGACAGTCCTGCAGGATTCATGGTTTCAGTTCCCTCCAGCACTACGTCAGACATTAGTCGATTCCATGTCACGTCGTGTTATGGTACTTCAGCGCGCTCGTAGGGGCCCTACACGATATTAGGCAAGTGTACCAGTTTCTTTAACTCTTCAGTGTAGTAATAGGCATCAATGGCATTGGGAAACAACTGAAACAGTTGAAAACAAATA
Source organism: Schistocerca gregaria (assembly GCF_023897955.1). Lineage (NCBI taxonomy): Eukaryota > Metazoa > Arthropoda > Insecta > Orthoptera > Acrididae > Schistocerca > Schistocerca gregaria. The sequence goes on along the minus strand of NC_064921.1, from coordinate 510,915,594 downwards.
AATGGCCAGGTCCGGATGGAATCCTAATTCGTTTTTACAAAGAGTACTGTACGGCATTGCCCCCTTATTTAGCTTGCATTTATCGCAAATCTGTGGACCAGCGTAAAGTCCCAAGCGACTGAAAAAAAAAGCGCAAGTGACTCCTGTGTGTAAGAAGGGTAAAAGAACGAACCCGAAAAATTACAGACCAATATCCTTAACATCTGTTTGCTGCAGAATTTTTGAATATGTAATGTACAGGGTGTTTCTTCCACCATGTACAAACTCTATGGTTTGATCGATGAGAGGATGTGGGACAAAAAAGATTCAATGAACTTATGTCCGGAAATGCAACAGTCATCTGTGGGATAGTATTCATAACCTACATGGTATGGTGACAGCGAATCATGAGATTCGGTGCAGCCGGAATGTGTGGGCGGGGATAATTGGCGACCATATTTTGGGACCAGTGTTCCTTCCACGTCACCTAACAGGCCGGAACTACCAGCTTTTCTTGTAGGTGACTTTGCCTCCCCTGCTTGAAGAAGTGCCATTGTTGATTCGAAGGGTTATGAGGCTGCTACAGGGTGGTGCTCCATCCCACTTCGCCGTTAACGTCTGGTCGCATCTCAACCGTGTCTTTCCTGGTCGATGGATCGGACGAGAAGGGGCAGCTGCATGGCCTGCTCATTCACTTCAACTCAACCCGTGCGATTTCTGGTTTGGAGCCATCTCAAAAGTATCATGTATGCAGAGCCCATTCCAGATGTGGAGACACTGGACCAGCGTGTTCATGCTGCCTTTGATACCGTTCGGATGCTGCCTGACTGTTGTGAACGTATGAGGCAGAGCTACAGTGCGTACACACATGTGTTGAGGCACAGGGAAACCATTTTGAACACATACACTAACTGTGGCTGCATGGTACAGCGCGTATTAGACCGCAGTCTCTGTAACAATGTATGATTGAATAAACTGTCGCTAGCAAGGAAACCGTGCATTTCCGGACATAAGTTCATTAGACCTTTTTTGTTCTGCATCCTCTCATTGATCAATCCCTGGAGTTTGTACACGGTCAAAAAATCACCCAGTATATTTCCTTGAGCCAATGGCGTTGCTGCATAGGTAACGCCAGCCCCCATCAGATTACCGAAGTTAAGCGCTGTCGGGCTCGGCTAGCACTTGGATGGGTGACCATCCGATCTGCCGAGGGCTTTTGGCACTCAGCTCTTGTGAGGCAAACTGAGGAGCAACTTGATTGAGAAGTAGCGGCTCTGGTCTCATAAACTGACATACGGCCAAGAGAGCGGTGTGCATCCAATGACGCCTGTGGGCTAAGGATGACACGGCGGCCGGTCGGTAGCGTTGGGCCTTCCATGGCCTGTTCGGACGGAGAGTTTTATATTTCCTTGAGATGGGAAAGCGTCAGTACACGAATCAGCACGTTTCTAGAAAGCATCGCTCGTGTTAAACTCAGCTTGTCCTTTTCTCACACGATATCCTGCGAACCTGTGGATGAAGGGCATCAGGTAGATTCCATATTTTTAGATTTCCAAGAAGTATTTGACTTACTGCGCCATTGAAGGTTAGCATATATGTGAGTGGCTCGAAGACTTAAGTAACAGAACCTAGTACATTGTTCTCGACAGTGAGTGTTCATCTGGGGCAAAGGTAGCGTCAGGAATACCCCAGAGAAGTATAATAGGACTGCTGTTATTTTCTACATACATAAATGATCTGGCGAACAACAGAATGAGCAACACTCTGCTGTTGTTTGCTGATGATACTGTGATGTACAGTAAGGTATCCTCATTGAGTGACTGTGGGAGGATAGTTGGTGCAATGAGTGGCAGGTAGTTCTAAATGTAGAAAAATGTAATTTACCGCAAATGAGTAGGGAAACAAGCCCTCTTATATTCGAATACAGTAGTAGCAGTGTCCTGCTTGACACAATCACGTTCATGAAGTATGTAGGCGTATCGATAAGAAGCGATATGAAATGGAACGAGCATGTAAGGGTTGTAGTGTTGTAGTGCGGAAGGCAAATGGTCCACTTCAGTTTACTGGGAGACTTTTAGAAAAGTGTGGTTCATATGTGAAGGAGACCACATATATGGCATTAGTACGACCCGTTCTTGAGTATTGGCCGAGTGTTTGGGATCCGCACCAGGCTGGATTGCAGCAAGATATTGAAGCAATTCAGAGGTGGGCTGCTAGATTTGTTACTGATACGTTCGAACAACGTGCAAATATCACAGCGATGTTTTGGAAACTCAAATGCGAATTCCTGGAAGGAAGACGATATTCCTTTAGAGGAACACAATTCAGAAAATTTAGAGAACCGTCATATGAGGCTGACTGCAGAACGATTCTGCTGCCGCCAAGTTACATTTCGCATAAGAACCACGTAGATAAGATAAGATAAGAGAAATTAGGTGTTCAATGGAGGCACACAGGCAGTAGTTTTCCCTTTGCTCTGTATGCGAATGAAACAAGAAAGGAAATTACTAGTAGTTGTACAGGGTACCCTCTGCCGGAAATGACTAGCAGTGATGAAAAGTACACTCCTACTTCCGCTTTTCTTCTGGCTGATCTGCTTCAGCTTGGTGGTGCAGGGTTTACTTGTAAGCATTTCCTACATCTCTCAGGGGGGTAGGTTTGTGTTGAACATCTTTATTTGTTTGTGTGTCATGGGTGTGGGCGGGCATGAATCAGTTTCCATCTTGGGTGCAGATTCCGTCGTATTTCGGATTGTTTTCTTTTTACATTTTTACCTTTCAAGCATGGCAATGGGTCGCGCATAGCGTTCCCTTGGCTGAGGCGGTGCTCCAAGGTGTCGTATCAGTGGGTTGGTCGAAGTTTCAGTCCTGGCATAAAATCGTCGTGCAAGCTGCTTATATCTCTGCGGTACCTCCAATTCTTCGGCTGCTTCATGAATGTATCGGTGAGGAAACTGCGGGGGAACGTGGAAAACACGGCGAAGTATCTTATTCTGGAGCGATTGAAGGCGCTGAAGATGTGTCTTTGCTGCATTGCCCCATACCTCACAGGCATAGTCAAAGATGGGGCGAATGTACATCCTGAATATCAACAGTCCGTTGGCTATCGATAAGTCCGAGCCTTCGTTGATGAAGGGGAAAAGTGCCCCTATCCTTCGTGACACGTTAGCGCGGACGTCGTCGATGTGGCGCTTCCATGTAAGTTGTTTGTCCATGGTCACTCCTAGGTATTTAACAGAGTCCGTCCACTGCAGTTCGGTTCCATAAAGTCGGAGGTTCCGAAGATGTCGAAGTCGGCGAGGGCCAGGTCTCCTCTTGGTGAAGATGATGGTTTGCGTCTTCTGTGGGTTGAACCGGATGCGCCACTTTCCTGCCCATTCCTCCAGGGCATAGCAGGCACTCTGCAGTCGTGGGACAAGGACTTCAAGCCATTTCTCCCTCGTGTATATCATGGTGTCATCGGCGTAAATGGCTTTGTCGACTCTTGGTGGTGTCGGAAGGTCCGATGTAAAGACGGAGTACAGGACTGGTCCGAGGACTGAGCCCTGTGGGACCCCTGCACGGATAGGTCTAGCCGTGGAAAGTGCATCCCCTACTCTGACCGCAAAGGTGCGTTGGTGGAGGTAGGCGGCAACGAGCTTGACGTACGCCCTGGGGAATCCGAAGGCGCTAAGCTTCCAAATGAGGCCCTGATGCCATACACTATCGAACGCCTTCATCACGTCCAGAAGAACAGCACCACAGAAATCTCCATTGTTGAAGGCTGACGTAATATATTCTGTTGCCCTAAGAATCTGCTGTGTCGTGGAATGACCAGATCGGAAGCCAAACTGCTCCGGTGGCAGAACTTGGAGGCGGTCCATGATGGTGTGGAGCCTCTTCAACAGGAGCCTTTCGAAGAGCTTACTGAGGTGTGGTAGCAAGCTTATCGGTCTGTAACTGGTGGGTAGTCGTCGGTTCTTCCCAGGTTTCGGGACAGCCACCACTATAGAATGTTTCCACGCTGCTGGGTACTTGCCCGTAGCAAAAATCCAATTAAAGATGGTTGCCAAGTGCACAATCGCGGTCCACGGGAGTTGCTTTAAAGTCCTTCCCGTGATGTCGTCGCAGCCAGGTGCTTTGCTGGCGGGTAAGGCCCGGATGCCAGCGTCGATTTCAGCAGGCGTTACTGGAGGGATGAGGTCGTCATCGTTGTCGGCGTCGTCGTCGGCTGCACGAAGTATGGTAGTAACTTCGTTTTCAATGTCTGCAACCCGCTGGGGGTCAACTCCGTCGTCCAGCGGTCGAAAGTTCGTTTCGAAAACGTCCGCCAGCATATTGGCCTTGTCTTCCGACTTGTACACAGTGCGGTCATCATTTGTCAACGGCGGTATCCGGCTTCGTCTATTTGTGAAGAACCTGATGGAGTTAAAGTTCATCGGGTCGGGCGTAAACGATCGCAGCTTCGCAGCCCATCGCTGGTTCCGGTGTTCAATTATGGCTGCCCGTATGTCTCGTCTAAGTTGGTTGATGCGTTGTTTCAGTGCTGCGTCGCGCGTGAGGCGCCACTCACGGCAGAGTCTATTCCTGGTGCGTATGGAGTCCAATATGTGCGGTGGCAGATCCGGTGGTGGACGATGAGGTGGCCTTGGAGGTGGTGTGGCCAGTTCCAGGGCGTCCGTGATGGAAGTGGCGAACCGTTCTACGGAGGTCTCGTCGATTTCGTCTGGGTCGTGGATGACGTCAAGAGAGAAGGCAACAGAATCACGAAATTGGTCCCAGTTCGTGTGCTTCAGGTTGAGGCGTCCTGCAGAAAGTTCCGGCGCAACCTGAAGCTGGAATAATACCGGCAGATGGTCGCACTCCGCGACGCACCGTACGGTGTCTTGCGGAGTATGTATCTGGATGTAGATTTGCAATACCATCATTCTTAGCACCATTGTTGTCAGCGAAGTTTTGGAATATATTCCTGATAGGCATATCACATTTTATTTCTATCACATTTTATTTCATCTTCGTTGAAGTGAACGGAGGTGACACAAGTCATGGTACAGCGATATGCCCATTTACAGATGGCGGTAGTACCGCGTGCACGAGGTATAAAAGGGCAGTGCATTGGCGTGGCTGTCATTTGTACTCATGCGATTCATGTAAAAAGGTTTCCGATGTGGCTACAGACGCAAGACGAGAATTAAAAGACTTCGAACGCGAAATGGTAGTTGGAGCTAGGCGCATGGGGCACTGCATTTTGTAAATCGCTTACTTACAGGCATTACCTCTCACCTCAGACAAAATAGTGGCCGACAGTCTTCGCTTAACGATTGAGAATAGCGGCGTTTAAGTAGAGTTGTCGCTAACAGACAAGCAACAACGCGTGAAATAACTGCAAAAATCAATGTGGGACATACGACGAACATATCGGTTAGGAAAATGTGGAGAAATTTGGCGTTAATAGGCTATGGCAGCAGATGACCGACGTGAGTTCCTTTGCTAACAGCACGAGATAGCTTGCAGCGCCTTTCCTGGGCTTGTCACCATATCGGCTGGATCCTAGGCGACTGAAAAACGACGGCCTGGTCATATGAGTCCTGATTTCAGTTGGTAAGAGCTGATGGTAGGGTTCGAGTGTGTCACCGACCCCATGAAGCTATTGACCTGTCAACAGGGCACTGTGCCAGCTGGTGGTGGCTCCATAATGGTATGGGCTGTATTTATATGGAATGGGGTAGATCCTATGGATGTTCAGCTACTTGGAGACCATTTAAAACCATTCATGGAAGTCATGTCCCCAGACAACAATGGAATTATTATGGATGACAATGCACTGTGTCACCAGGCTACAATTGTTTTCGTGTGGTATGAAGAACATTGTGGACAATTAGAGCAAATGGTTGACCACACAGAATACCCAACATAAACCGCATCGAACATTTATAGAGCAAAATCGAGAGGTCAGTTCGTGCACAAAATCATGCACAAGCAACTCTTTCGCAATTGTGGACGACTGTAGAGACAGCATGGCTCATTGTTTTACAGGGGACTTCCAGCGACTTGTTGAGTACATGCTGCATCGAGTTACTGCACTATGCCAGGCAAAAGGAGATCGGGCAAGATATTGGGAGGTCTCCATGACTTTTATCACCTCATGTGGTAGAATGTCCATTGACTACATGTCATTTGAGGGGGGCGGTAAGCTCTATTGAAAGAGATAATAGATTTTCTGTGAGATAAGGAGTTACCTGAATGTTTCAGCCATATGGGTTGAGAAAAAAACTAAAAATGTAAATCAGATTTTGCAGAACGAACTGGACCAGCATTCAAAAACACCATGTCTGGAAGTGGGTTTTAGTACTGTATCACTTCCTTTATTGTGCAAGAAAATCAAGAGGAATACGGTTCAAATCTCCAACTAGCCATTCAAATATGGATTATCTGTGGTTTACCTAAACTGATTAACCTGAATTCTAGGGTCCTTCCTTGGAAAAGGACACAGCTGACTTCCATTTGCAGTCTTCTCCTGCCCGAGCTAGTACTCAGTCTCTAGTGACCTTGTCATCGAATGGACGTTGAACACTAAAATACATCCCATCTTTAGTATTAAGCCGATCTGAAGTATTAACACACGAATAATATTTTCCTCCATTCATTCCAATGAGTAACATGTATGGTATCACAGTTAAATGACCCAGTAACATCCCTGCAGTTTCTTGCTCCCCTCGTAGCTTCTCATGTACGAACCAGTCCAACGGTATCTGATGAAGGATAGCATTCACGAGAGGCCCACCGCCTAAAGTAGACGTTCAAATGGTTCAAATGGCTCTGAGCACTATGGGACTTAACAGCTGAGGTCATCAGTCCCCTAGAACTTAGAACTACTTAAACCTAACCTAAGGACATCACACACATCCATGCCCGAGGCAGGATTCGAACTTGCGACCGTAGAGGTCGCGCGGTTCTATACTGCAGCGCCTAGAACCGCTCGGCCACACCGGCCGGCTAAAGTAGACGTAGGCTGCCCAAAACAGGATCAGTACCAACCCTATGTCTGTGGCTGTGACGCTTATGGTCTTGATCATGTGCTGCTGCTCCTCCCGATACTGTTGCAAATGTGTACTGAAACACGTTCCTCTTGTCTGTCTCTTAGACAGTGTAAGGACAGAATTTGCCTAGGATCCAAAGTTACATTCAGGTAGAACAGATTTCTCACTGGGAGCATGGCTAGTGGCTTCCTTGGCTAGTACGGCTGTAGTTGCATGATGCTGGACTTGGTTTCCCCTGTAATACAGGCTGACAGGTGAAAGGTCTGCCCTGTTATGTCACAGTCTGTCCCGTTAACAAATATTCCACTCCTGTGCAGTTCCAAACGTTTAGCTGCACGACCCTATCTTGCTCGTAGCATTTCGCTACTACAACTTCGGTAATGCATACAGAATAAACCCAGTGTGCCCTGCTTGCTGGAAATAGGATTGCGGGTTACAGGATGTCTGTGGACTATCCAAACCTTCTGCTTTGCCTACATACCCGTACAACTGCACCTCACACGTGCTGGAACCATATGCAGCAACCGGGTCAGGCAGATGGTAACCCTCTCCCTCTGACAATGTCAGAGTTTAGTTAGTGTCGTCATCACGTCACTACCACCATCTTATGTGAACAGCAGTACCTCCTGTGTCTTTATTGGGCGAACATCCCGAAGGTTCCGCAATGTAAGATGCATACATGTAAGGTGCAACGTGTGAACTTAGCTTGCTCTTTGCTAATTGGAAATTGTATTGATTTATACAGTCGTGCCAGATCTACATCTACATCTACATAAATACTCCGCAACCCACCATACGGTGCGTGGCGGAGAGTATTTCGTACCACAACTAGCATCTTCTCTCCCTGTTCCACTCCCAAACAGAACGAAGGAAAAATGACTGCCTATATGCCTCTGTACGAGCCCTAATCTCTCTTATCTTATCTTTGTGGTCTTTCCGCGAAATATAAGTTGGCGGCAATAAAACTGTACTGCAGTCAGTCTCAAATGCTGGTTCTCGAAATTTCCTCAGTAGCGATTCACAAAAAGAACGTCTCCTTTCCTCCAGAGACTCCCACCCGAGTTCCTGATGCATTTCCATAACACTCGCTTGATGACCCAACCTACCAGTAACAAATCTAGCAGCCCGCCTCTGAATTGCTTCTATGTCCTCCCTCAATCTGACCTGATAGGGATCCCAAACGCTCGAGCACTACTCACGAATAGGTCGTATTAGTGTTCTATAAGCGGTCACCTTTACAGACGAACCACATCTTCCCACAATTCTACCAATGAACCGAAGACGACTGTCCGCCTTCCCCACAACTGCCATTACATGCTTGTCGCACTTCATATCGCTCTGCAATGTTACGCCCAAATATTTCATCGACGTGACTGTCAAGCGCTACACTACTAATGGAGTATTCAAACATTACGGGATTCTTTTTCCTATTCATCTGCATTAATTTACATTTATCTATATTTAGAGTTAGCTGCCATTCTTTACACCAATCACAAATCCTGTCCAAGTCATCTTGTATCCTCCTACAGTCACTAATCTCAGCCCCTGCTATGTGGTAATATAGTGGTAGATTAGGCTTGTGTGGTTTAACTACGAGTTCCCACTCTGGCGGCAAATGGTTCTGCAGTTTCCGCAGGCCTAGCAGGATCTGATCCAGCATTTACAGAGCTGGACTCAGATGCCTGTGTGCCACATGTAAGACTGCTCCCTGCAACTCCTTTACCCTGAGCATCCCACAAGCTATTAGTTAAATACTGGCCAAGCAGTATTGATGTAGGGTAAGAATAAGTTCAAGTCAGAGTATGGTGAGATTGGAGGAGGAGATTAGTGTTTAACGTCCCGTCGGCAACGAGGTCATTAGAGACGGAGCGCAAGTTCGGGTGAGGGAAGGATGGGGAAGGAAATCGGCCGTGCCCTTTCAAAGGAACCATCCCGGCATTTGCCTGAAGCGATTTAGGGAAATCACGGAAAACCTAAATCAGGATGGCCGGAGACGGGATTGAACCGTCGTCCTCCCGAATGCGAGTCCAGTGTGCAACCACTGCGCCACCTCGCTCGGTCAGGGTATGGATCTGTGGCTTGTGCAGTTTTCCTGTAGTTCAGTGGAAAAGTCCGTAAAAGTTCAGTGTCTCGTGCATCGATCTGACAACACAATGCGGCAGTATCATCGAAGGCAGAATCAGGACCAACAGGAAGTCGAGAAAGGGCGTCAGCATTTCCGTGCTTGATGTGGGCCGTTATAGTATTTCTTACTGACACTTTGACAATAACAAAGCCCAACATTTCAGCTTCTGATCCGTGCGTGGTGGAACAGTTTCGGATGGATGAAACAAGTACTGAAGTGGCTTAAGGTGCATAACTAGGTAAAACTTCCAGCCAAACAGATAATGGTGAAACTTTGTCACGCCATGTAACAGCGAGCGCTTCCTTCTACATTTGGGAATAATTAGAGTGAGTCTTGGTCATTAGCTTGGAAGCAAAAGCAGTTGCCCTGTCCTGTGAACCAAAATGTGCGACAGCACAGCACCGATTCTTTACAAAGAAGCGTCCACCGCCAAAACCACAGACTTAGCGGGATCGAAATGAACAACGCATCGCTCACTCAATAAGGCATTTTTAAGTTTCTGGAATGCATCCTGACACTCTTGGTCCAAACAAAAGGCACATTCTTCCGGCACAAACGATGCAACAGAGCCACGATCTGGGCTGCATTGTGTACAAACTGGATATAATATGCCATCTTCTCAAGAACTGTTTGCAATGCCGGCTCGTTCCACCGGACAGGAAATTGATGCATGGTCAGCAAATATGAGTGGAGAGGATGAACGCCCTGGCTATTAAGAACATGGCCTAAGTAGTGAATTTCAGACTAAAAAAAGGCACATGTGCTCAGGTGACACTGCAAACCTGCAGCTCAAACTACATGAAATAGTGTACGAAGGTTACTTACATGTTCCTCTGGTGTAGGTCCTGACACCGCAATATCGTCAAAGTAATTTGAACAGAATGGAACTTTTGCAATAAGCTCGAACAGTCCATGGATGTACTGCCGGTCCTTAGTGTCCAACTGGCACAATATTTCGGCGATCAGACATGTCGCCATCGCCAGGTGTGCTAACGAACTGAGCAATGAAAAAGAACGGGTGACCAGGGTGGATGAGACAATTACACCGACACCATCACAGACGCAGACGCGTCTCAGCGACCGCCGACGAGCGACCGCGGGCGCGGACGGCAGAGAGAACACCACGCAGGGGACTTAAGGCAGCCGCCCGCCCTCAGGAGCTCACTCAGTTCGTCAGCGCACCTGACCATGGCGACATATCTGATCGTCAAAATATTGTACCCGTTGGACACTATGGACCGGCAGTACACCCGTGGACTGTTCGAGCAAGAAATACGCCTGGAGAAACTGAGAAATCACATTTGCAGTAAGCTGTTCTAAATAGCGTTGGAATGCAGCAGGCATGGAAACGCTACCAAAGGGTAAGAGCAAAAATATGAGCACCTGTAAATGTGAGTTGACTACAAACCCTTTCTGAGAACTCCTCATTGAGCAGAATTTACAAATTCACATCGCGTAAGTCAATTTTTGAAAAATAGTGGCCCGCACCAAGCATGTCCATTAATTCCTCAGGGTGAGGAAACGAACAAGCATCAATTATTGTTTGCAGATTCACAGTGGGTTTAAAGTCAACACAAAGTTGAAGTGTTCCAAAAGACTTTGGTAATATGACTGAGGGGGAAGCCCATTGACTAGTCTAGATAGGAGCAGTAACACCATTGTCTTGCCATTCTTAAAGTTCACCTGCAACTTTCTCTCCAAGTGCAAGAAGGATGAGACGCATCCTCAAAACTTCAGGTTGCGCAGCGTCCTTCATTGTAACGTGCACCACAAAATTATTTGCTCTGCCAAGTCCTTCAGATAACTCCTCAATCAATTGAGTAACACTGTCTTTTGGATTGAAAGTAGAAACAGAACGTACATTGTCCTGAATATGAAGACCGAACAAATCAAATGAATCTGTCCCAAAAATATTTTCACAGTTTCATGATCACAAAAAGGTAAATGTCACTGTTCTGGTATGAGACTGGAATGTGGCACGCAGACTACATGTACCAAGCACTGGAATGTCCTGATCCATATAAGCAGTAATTTGCGTGCAAGATTTTGTCAACTGTGGTGAGCCCAACTGTTCATAAGTGGGATGACTAAGCAGTGTAATAGAAGCGCCAGTGTCTAACTGAGGTCGCACACAACGTCCAGCAATTACTAAGTTCACCGTTTGTTTGACTGTCGTTGTACTAGAGAGTGAATGCGGGTAGAGCTCTTTTTCTGTTGCAAGCACGAAGATTGTACATGACCTGGCTTTCCACAAGCAAAGCAAGTCACATTTCGTGAAGGGCAATTTGGTCTTATATGCGGGGGAAAAACAGTGGGGACATGATTTCGCAGCACACTCACTGGTTGACACCTGTTTACTCTGGTCACAGTGCAGTGTCCCAATTCAGCACGGCTGTCAGTCATGAGGCATTACCAGTTTGTCACTAAAGATCTTGTAATGAGTTGCAGCAAATCTATCCTATCCATGTTGTTGTAACTCCATCCTGGATTTTTCACTGTTTGGCAATCTAGAAAGACTTTTAGGTGAACAAATAAATTAAATAAAATTCTATAAACTCAATTTTGACTGCAAGTTTAATGAAATCAAATGCTCCCAGCTGTCAATATTTTTGTTGTTTTAATCACACAAGCAGATTTTATTCAATTACAGATCATTTTTAAGCATATTATGTATTTACAATGAGAGCAGCATGGCCACATAGTGAAATGCATAGATCTGAAAGACAACTGTTATTGTTAATTAGAGTTATTTTGGATAGATAGAGTAAGAATTTTCTGTGGGCTAATCTGCAAATAATTTGATTATTACAACAATAAACTCGACAACATAATGTTATTTGTCTCACTCTAAGTTTCAGTGATTGATTTTCATTTTGTCTCATTTGATTAAAGAGTGTGTATTTGTAATATAGAACAGGTCAACTTAACCAAATATTTTAAAATATTTAGCCTTTATATTACAATATAAAATGTCATACTAGACGTTATTTACATACATCACACTACAATATTTTCCATTGATTACAATATATATAGATACAAGTAATAACAGCATTCCCTACTATTTTTTTCACACATACTCTTATACACCATAAAATTATTTCCATTAACTAGTACTTTAGAAGTTTCTAGAATGTCCTTTCACTCATACAGTCATGTAGACTCTTAGGAGTATGCTTTACCAATTGTACACCTGAGTAGTGAGGATCTTTTGAACAGTTCACAGTCTATGTGGTATACTTCTCAGCTGGCCTTTATTACTTGTATCATGTGAATGAACATCTGCATTTTTTCTAGTAATCTACCATCTTCCACTAATTATATAATTGTTCTGTATATGTACATAGATGCAAAAGTCAACATTTTTAGATTACAGAAAGCAGTTCTGCATGAGTTTATTCATTTTTTATTCCAAATGGACCTAATGGCCTGTTTTTGCAAATCAACCATTTTTTTGTATTATTGCTACTGGAGTTTCCCCAAACAGTAATTCCGTACTGCAAGTATGGTTCAAATAAAGCAGGTTACACAGGACATAGAAGTTTTTTGTTAACATAATGTGTAAGCTGTTACATAATAAATATTACAGTGCTTACTTTACAACAGACATTGCCTATATCTTGTCTCCATTGGAGCTTTTTGTAAACTGTAATTCACAAAAATTTTATAGCGGTAACTTCTTCCAACCTTGTTTAATCTATTTATATATGTGTGCGATATTCCTTTTCTTCCTATTTTTCCCTATTTGTGAATCATGAACATTACTTTTTTTAGATCTGTAAGGAAGTCACTGTGTATGAGTCACCATACTGCATTATTTGTCAACATAAACCCATTTCTTTCCAGTGTTTCTAGATTTTCTTCTACACTCACTAATGTCATGTCATAACTTATCTTTCTCACTTTCTTTTATATTAAAATATCCATGAGTGTACTGCCGGCAGTACACCTGTGGATATTTTGATTATCAAATACGCCGGGAGAAACTCAAGAATCACTTCTTCTATATTGATTATAAACAGGTTGAATAGAAATGGGCCAAGCACAGATCCCTGATGACAGATCTGTATTCATATTCTGTTATCACATACTACTTTTTGTTACTGACACATTTTATCCACTGCACTGCATGCCTATGTACACTATACCTATCACGTTTTTCATTTGGTGCTGCACGGCTTTTAACTATGTTGTGCTGGAATCAGAATCCTATGTTTCTTGAGAAATGTTGACATCCTACTATACATGACCATCTCTGAAAAATTAGAGATTAAAGATATTAGTCTGTAGTTATCAGGTCATCTTTGTAACCTTTCTTGTATGTTGGTTCTACTTTGCTTATTTTTAATTTCTCGCAAATCATCCTCCTTTGAAAGAGCAATTTGCTGTATCCAAAAGAGGTTCAATTATTTCTTCATTTGCAAACTTCATTAGATATTTTTTATATTTAATCATCTCCTACAGATGTCTTTGGTTTTAATTTCTGAATTGAGGAACACTGATTGGGATGGTTGCCCAAGTATTATGCTTTGATCCCTGATGATTTCTTTCCCCCTTCAAATTTTGCACAACACACACCAAATTGTTGTTGAATATATTAGCAATTTTTGTTCCATATGTAACTGTATTATTCTCAATTCTCATTGACTTAATAAAATTTTGGTTATTTACACTATTTAACTGCATATTTGAGTGCTGATTATGTCCCATACTGTTTTACTTTTATGACTTGAATTCACTATGACTCTGCTATTGGACTGGCTTTTGCTTTTCTTATTGATTTCTTGTACTTCGTCTAATGTTACTCATATATCTCCATGTTTCCTGTTCATCTGCATTCCTTTTCTCTGGTCCTGAGTCCAATCATTTCTTTGGTAATTCATAACCTACTATGACATTTCTTTTTCTGACAGCTCGTTTTGGGGAAGACTGCAGAAATGATGGAGTAGTGTGTTTTAAAATGCTTCATATTTCTCTTTTGTGCTTTGTGCTTGCTTTGTTCCAGTGCAATGTTCATTCCTCAGTGTTATTTTTAAAATGTTTTGTGGAATGATAATCCTGACACCTCCATTGTCTTGTTCTGTTTATGTTTTTGAGCCCCGCTTTTGTAGATACAAAACATTCAACTGTGATGATCAGAGTTTGCTGTTTGCAGAACTTATGTATTAGACATGCATTTAAAACAATTTTTAATGTAGCCAGAACTGACTTCATATTTATTTCAGGTGTAAGGTCAGAGAGAAATCATGGAATAGTTGAAGCTAACAGGATTATTGGTGGAAACACTGCAAATATAGAAGATTTTCCCTATCAGGTACGAACATGAGCATGTAGTTTGATTACATTTTTTCATATAAAATCACTAAGTGTATTAAACAAATATTAAGTCAGGAACAAAACAATCAGTTGAGATTATGACCACAGTTATAAAAAAAAGATATTAGTTCCTTACATTTCTTTCAGTTTTCTAGGAAGGTTCAAATAAATATCAACATTGCACTTAACAAATTTAAGGCATGCAATATCAGGGACTCATCAATACAGCTTCTGTCCACCTAATCAGAACTTAAAAAATGCTAACAATGCACAAAAATTAGTACGAAATACAAAGAAGGGCAGCACAAATGTAATATATTCAACGAGCTTCTATTAAACATAAAGCAAGAAACTGAGAATTTGTATTAGTTCAAAAGAATATTAAAAACATACCTCATTAGCCTCCTTTTCTACAACTTATCAGGATATCTAAATTCAGGAACTGAAAAGTTCTGTTACGTACACAGCAAGTGGCAGTGTTTGTTTTAGAGCTGCATGATAAGTACAAACTGGACTCACTATTTACAGTATCAGGAAAATAATTTTTTTAAGAAAATACCATTGTAATGAAGTAAATATTAAGCTACTAACAGCAAACAAACAGCAACTGCAGTGAAACTGAGAAGGCAGCAGCTCTTTTTAAAAGTAGCAACTTTCTTACTAATTTACTGGATTAAATTTAGATGATATAAGTGAGAATAGCTGTAAGCAGTTTAGTGATAGTTCACCATTAATAGAGTGTAGAGATTAAGCCTCTGTTATATCCTTGACTTCTGTTAATGTGTACCTTGATTAATTTCACATCCATGAAGGTTCTTTTTCTTGACAGAATCTGGATGAATCCTTTTACTTGTATAAATTGATAACATTTTTGCAAAAAACCAAAGAGCAGACACATTCAGTGATGTCCATCATTACAATGCTAGAAGTAACATGAATGCATTCAACAAAATTGTACATAAATTACATGCTTAAAGAAATTGGTGAATATCTGAGCCCTTTCTGTTCCCTGAAGGCACTTATATAAATTAAAGGGATTAGGTATTAATTTAGGGGAATACTAGAGATTATATACAGTGTAAAAAATAAATTTTAGTTTAGTTTTGTTATTTGCATGCTCCACAGATCATAGTTGTGAATATTCAGTGTCAGTGAAAAATATACCAACATACTGACTATTTAAATGATTGTCTAAAGATATTACTTTTTTACATACAATGATCCATATTTAACCATGTTCAATCTCTCTCTCTCTCTCTCTCTCTCTCTCTCTCTCTCTCAGTCTCTTTCAAACTTCCTGCAAACATGTCAAATAATTTAATACATTTACAATATAATTTACATCCTGCATAAACTGTAGTAATTATTTGACTCAAGCACAGGTGTTCAACAGTTGATTTAAGGATGGACAACTGGTTTCAATAATTTGAGCTTGATATTTTTAACATACATGGTAACTCTGCTTTTCTACTTATTTTCCCTACAGATATAGACTGCTACTTTGTAAACACTGGTATTTAACATATGTACACACACGGAATATCAGTTTTCTATTGGGATTTAATATAATATATGCAATAAAATACACAAATAACAAGTTAATTAACTTTTCTTTCTACTCCTTTCACATCAAATGCATCACAGTGACTTTATTAAATAAATTTTGTTTGTGTGTGATATTTTATTTATCTCAGTTTCATTTAGAACAGTCTGTCTGAATGAGGTAGTTGGCCTACAAAGGATTCTCTCACACTTACAATCACTGAAATTCTACCATGGTGATGGTTCCCCCTTCTTATATTTTCAGCTATCAGTTCATCATGGATTATAGGTAAAAGAAGCCACATAGATGTTTGTGCTTCCATCTGTGCCACTGGCCATGATTACACAATATGTTAATGGCTTATGAGCAATAAGATTTAAGTAATTGCATAGCATATATCACATGGCATAAAAACTACAAACCAGTATTGCCGCTACAGTGTACACCTCAAAACCACTCCTTCTTAAATTGTTATTCCAGTAACAGTTAATTCATTACATTTACCATAGGGCCCATTAACAATGATGAGGAATGGGTCATTTAAATTTTTTGAGAGTGTTATAACACACTATCTCACTCTTTTTTGTGCAAAAGGATCAGCAGGTAAAATACGGGCTGTTTTTTTATAATATTGTATTTGTTACTATCTTTACTCTCTCAAATTAAAATGATTGTTGACAATGAATTTCGTCTGTGAATAATGCACTATGAAGCCACAGGTAATTTTGTAGCTGCTTAACAAGACAAAATCAAGATGTACATTTGTGAAACCCACTAATGAACCTGATTACTTTTATGGATAGGATATCATTCCTTGCTAATGTTGGAAATGTAACACTTTCTTCTGTGTTATGAAAACTTTTTGCTCATGTAGAAAATGGCACCAAAATATTATTTCATAAAATAACAGTGAGGTAACTTCAGATTTCGAGAGGCGAAATGTGTAGTACTGCTGATAGACACTTATAAAAGCAACAGTAATTCACCTCCTGGCTTATGAAACTAATCACTCCTTCCTCAAGGAGGAGAGACAAATACACTGGGGGAAGGTTAAACAGGAATGTCAAGTCTCTCACAGCCCAGTATGAAAGAGTCCCACCTGCAACAAGGATAAGTGTCCTATGGGTGAGTCCCTTTCATTCAAGGGTGTGAGAGACCTGCTGTTCCTTTCTAACCTTCCCCCATCCTATTCCTCTCTCCTTCCAATGAAAGAAAATACTAGTTCCATAAACTAGGAAGTGTATAACTGTCATTTTCATGTGTCTATTGGCAGTACTACATGCCTTGCCTCCTGAAGGTAAAAATTGGCCGGCACTTTTGTCTCATAATTTATTAGTTTTTTTTTTCTTTGCTACAAATATGATCAACATATGATCTATGTCTTCCATGATCACAATTATACTCATGGTAATATTAGCTGTACCTCAACATCATGGTAGGTCTAGTTCAAGTTTTCATCGGTAAACAACAAAAAAGTTAGAATTTTTTTACCTTGTTCATATTTCAAGCTGATACACTAAATTAATCAAAGGTTGTACATTTTTTACTTAAAAATTGGATGGGCTTTGATTACACAGAACTCCGGTAAGACTGTGTGTACAAAAACAGTTAATATCTCTGATAGAAATATCTGACATTACTTCTTCTCTCATGGTGCTTCGCTGTTCAGCTCAGTGACAATATCTGCACCATGTAGAAAATAGCTACGTTGCTCCATAGCTGAAATAAAATGGTAGCCTATAAAGATACAGCAAGAACAGCAGAGGAGCCATGATTGAATGCACATGAGATGTGCTTGCATGGTATAATTGGTAGTATACTGCAAATCAAAGACAGGGATCTGAACTTGAATGCTGGATCTGCACAGGGTTGTAACATGAAACAATAATCATCCCAGCATATACTCTTAGCACAATAATAGATTTCATCCTTGGCATTTCTGGTAATTGCAGTGTTTCTGGTTCAGAATTTGTTTTAGCTACAGCATTTGGATGGCTTGGTTACACGTCCACACTGTGGTTCCTTAACATGTTTTAATGTATTTGGGAGGTCATTTACAAGCATCAAGAACATAAGTAGCCTAAGCCCAAACTTCCAGGGACATAACATTCAATATGTTTTCATCCTGCATTTATTCTTCATTCTGTTGAGATAGTTGTTAATGTGGTCATCAGTTTTATGCTCTGTAAATGAAGAAATGTTCAAGAGTGGAATTAAAATTCAGAATGATAGGATATCAACAGTAAGATTTGCTGATGGGATTTCGATTACAGTGAAAGAGAGGAAGAAATACTGAATGCAATGAACAGTCTACCAAGCATAGAATATGGTCAAGAGTAAGCGGAAGAAAGACAAAAGTAATTTGGAATAGCGGAAATGAGAAAATTTGCATCAAAACTGGGGACCACAAGGTAGATGAATTGAAGGAACTTGTGCTCCATCTCTCATGACCTCACTATCGATTAGATGTTAAACACTAATCTCCTCCCTTCTTCTCCATATTTAATCAATCTGACTGCATCAGTAGCACACTGCTAATGATGTATGCGAACTTTATGGGACTGCTTTTCCTACTCATCTGCACTAACTTACATTTAGAGAGCTAGCTGACATTCATCACATCAGTTAGAAATTTTGTCTAAGTTGTCTTTGTATCCTCCTACAATCACTCCATGATGACACCTTTCCATGCACTACAGCATGATAAGCAAACAGCCACAGATTGCTGCTCACCCTGCGTGTCGGATCATTTATACACATAACACATAAAAGTTATATAACACATAAAATGATTGCACATGTCCCTGACTGACAATTTATTACATAAGTAAATCTTTGGTTCATTATTGGTTTATTTTAAAACATCTGGAGATAGTTTTTTCTCTAAGGAAAGTTAATGTGTTATTTTTAATGTGTTAGTTCCCAGTCTCAATGGATTTGTACTGTCATATTTTAACATTCACTGCAAAATGTTTCTTATGTTGAAACTTGTTATAGCTTTCTCTTGAAATTTCTGGTGCTCAAATCTGTGGTGCTGCCATACTGAGTGACATATGGGTCATTACTGCAGCTCACTGTGTTGCAAGGTGGGTACAGAATTAAGGTAACTGAAACTGTGATTTCTGTTAACACATTAAATTTACTAGTCTTTTCTCAATCACATAAGGAAATTAACACAAAGATGAAACTGCAGTCAACTCATTACAAAACAGGTATCAGCTTGCTAAGTGTCAAATACAAGGTGTGTTCTGCACAAAGTGCACAAAATGCTTTGTGGATGCTACCAACTGCTCTCTCTGTCAAATACCACATGCTCCATTAGTCTTTCTCTTGTTGCTGCTGCTAACAGTTTCTCATGAAACTTCAACATACAGAACACTATTACTTTAACTTATTCATCTAATATTTATTATGTTTCCTATGTGTTACTCACAATGAATACTACAATAATAAAATGCTCTTCACCATACAAACACAAGTATAAAAACAAACACCAAATTTTGAATGTGGAATCCACATATGTGACAGAGAGAATGACTATACTGTTTGGTTTGTTACACAGTACACTGCTTCTAGTTACTGTTGATTACTCTATCATCCATTTTCCCAACTGCTCACCAGTTGGTAGACAAAACTGGAATGAGGTCAGTTACTAGTAGTGAGGAATAACTCAATAACTGTGGGTGAAATAATGATGGAAGAAAAGTGAAGATAACCTATAAAATGTAGTGCACAAAAGAAAGGAAAATAATCAATAAATAAGTCAATAAATGCAAAACTGTTGAATTACGGGAGAGCTAAATGTTACTTTAACTGTTTACAGTAGTATTTGTAGTACTTATTTCATGTGACTTATTGAAATAGTGTACAGTCTTACTTCAGTGTTCAAAAATATCTTCACCCATGCTGATTGCTAATCAAGTCTGTAATTTAATGGAGCTTTGATTTCATACACTAATTTAAAACTGGATCACAGAACTTTCTTTCATTTATTAAAATGTAAGCACGTTTTTTGTAACATTAACAATGTAGATGTTCTGTGTGTGTCAGCACACTGGTTAACAGAAAACCAAGTAGACAGTTTCATTCCTCAAGGATCTGTCGTGGTGCAGGAAACAAGCAAAATGTTGGTACTGGAATTTACATCAATCATGGTTTTAAATTTTGAAAACTGGAGATGGCACCACAAAGCTCAGAAATAGATGCAGAGTTTAATTGTGTGAGACTGATTGAAGAAAATATAATACTTGTTAGCCTATATAGGTCTCCAAATGGTGATGTAATTTTTTTTTTACCACTTTGAATTAGTTGTTAGCAACCAATTTAAGTTTAAAAGAAATGTTTCTATCAGTGTTAAATGGAAAATTCAACAAGATTCCAATACTTTTTTAAAAAATATTTTAAGGTTCTTAAACTTGCATTACACTTATGGAGACATCTCTAGATGATATTATTGTTCATTTACATAGATAAGAATATGTGACTAGTCTGACTGGTGGAGAGTTTGCAGACCATGATCCATTGCCTTTAAAATTATATAAGAACCAACTTATTGCAACGAATTTTGTGGAGGCATGGGAAAGAGGTCGGGCAGAAGAGCACATTAGGTTCTTTACTGCTATGTCAAACGATACAAATTGGATGTAAATGAGTGTCAAACAGGAAAAGTAGGAGTTAAAAATGGTTAGAATATAGTGATATGGTGTCCATCTTCCCCATTAATAAAAGTTAGCTCCTAGGTAAATGTAAAGCCACAAAGTTAATTAGTTCACAAAAGAATTTGCCCAAATTGAGAAAAAAAAATGCTCTTACTTTATCAATTATATAAAAGTGAGGATAATCGAGGAACTGAGCTGAGGGATATAGTTCACAATACTTATCTTGAAAGTAAAAAAGACTGGAAAGTACGCTCTTACAGTCCAGAAAAGCAGCATGTGAAACATACTTAGAAAGTGCTTCAATTAACTATAAAGCAGCATAGGAAGTTTTAGGAAAAGCCATGTACAGGAGGTGAGCAAAAATATGTAACCATCAAAAATACATTATCATGCTTAAAATGGTGTGGGGAAAACTGTTGCCTGTTGGTATTCAAAATAGCTTCCAGGCATCTCAGAATTAAGAAATACAGGTCTTGTATGGTTTTCAGGGGAATCTTATACCACTTTTCCTGCAAAATAGTGGCAAGTTCAGGTAACAATGATGCAGGTGAATAGTAATCATGAACCCTTTCTACAAAGTGGATCCCAAAGACTCGATAACATTGAGATCGGATGACTGTGACGGCCACGTAAAATGTGACAATTCATACTTGTGCTCACAAAACAAGTCCTTGATGATGTGAGCTGTGTGAACAGGGGCCCTGTCATCTTGGAACAGAACATCATCACTGCGGGACAAACATTGTTCCATAGGATGGACCTGATCTGTTAAAATCATCACATAATCCTTGGCAGTCTACATTTATATCCATATCTCTGCAAGCCACCATACAGTGTATAGACTAGGGTACCCCGTACCACTACTAGTCATTTGCAAATAGAGTGACAAAAAAATGACTGTCTATATTCCTCTGTATGAGTCTCAATTTCTCATATTTTATCTATTTTTTCATTCTTGCATGCAGGGTGTCATGGAGGCAGTAGAATCATGTGGCAGCCAGCTTCCATTGCCGGTTCTCTAAATTTTCTGAATAATGTTTCCCAAAAAGAACATTTCCTCCCCTCCAGGGATTCCAATCTGAGTTCCCAAACCATCTCTGTAAGTTACACATTATTCAAACCTACCCATAACAAATGTAGCAGCCCACATCTGAATTTTTTTGATGTCCTCCTTCAAACGACCTGGAACGGATTCCAAACACTTGAGCAGTATTCAAGAATATGTGGCCTCCTTTACAGGTGAACCATTCTCTCCTAATACTCTCCCAATAAACCAAAGTTGACCATTCACCTTCCGTACCACAGTTCTCACTTGCTCTTTCAATTTCATATCACTTTGCAACATTACACACAATTTTAAAACAACTTGAGTGCCAAGCAGGCCACCAGTGATATCGTATTTGAACGTTACAGGCTTGTTCTTCCTACTCTTCTGCATTAACTTTCAGTTTTCCACATTTAGAGCTAGCTGCATTTCATCACACCAACTAAAACTTTTGTCTAAGTCATCTCGTGTCTTTCTACAGTCACTCAACTTTGATACCTTACCATACACCATAGCATCATCAGCAAACAACTGCAAACTGCTGCCCAACCTGTCCACCAAATCATTTATGTATATAGAGAACAACGGTGGACCTATCGTCCTTCACTGGGGCAATCCTGATGATAACCTTGTCTCTGGTGAACACTCGCTGTCAAGAACAACATATTGATTTCTATTACTTAAGAACTCTTTTAGCCACACACACATCTGTGAACTTGTTACATATGTTAATACCTTCATTAACAGCCTGCAAAGGAGCACCATGTCAAATGCTTTCTGATAATCTCGAAATATGGAATCCGCCTGTTGCCCTTCATCCGTAGTTCCCAGTATATCATATGAGAAAAGGGCAAGCTGAGTTTTGCATGAGTAATACTTGCTAAAAGCCTGCTGATTTGTGGACATTGCTTTTCACTCTCAAGGAAGTTTATTATATGAAAACTGAGAATATGTTCAAGGATTCTGCAGCAAACTGAAGTTAGGGATATTGGTCTGTAATTTTGTGGGTCTAGTCTTTCACCTTTCTTACATAATGTAGTCACCTGCACTTCTTTCTGGTCACTTAGGACTTTGTGCTGAGTGTGAGATTCACAATAAATGTGAACTGGGTAAAACTAAATTGGGATTCCATCCAGACCTGGTGATTTATTTGCTTTCAAATTTTTCAGTTGTTTCCAGAACAAAATTTTAACACTGCAGTAGAGTGTGTGCTGATATGAAACTGCCTGGCAAGTTAAAACTGTGTGCCAGACCATGACTAGAACTACATTGGCAAATGCTCTACCGCAAAGCATTTGCCTGTGAAAGGCAAAGGTCCCAAGTTCACGTCTCAGCCTGGCACACAGTTTTAATCTGCCAGGAAGTTTCATTTCAGTTTTTCTCTATACCAGGGATTCTTACTGCTACATTTTCCATATGGGAATCTGTCCAATGGTCAAGCAGTGATATGTTTGAGTGATTCTTGTGTGTAAATGATTTCTTGAATGTAAAATTTAAAACTTCAGCTTTCATTTTGCTATCTTCAACTCCACACCAGACTGATCAAGTGTCAAATGGAAGCCTTAGACCCACTTAGCGATTTTACATAGGACCAGAATTTTCTTGGGTTCTCTGCCAGATCATTTGCTAAGGTGTGATGGTGGTAGTTGTTGTACGCTTCATGCATATATCTTTTCACAGATGCATGAATCTCTACTAACCTTTGCTTTTGTCACTTGTGAATTGTCTTTTGAACTGAGAGTGCAACAGCCTCTGCTTCCTCATTATCTTCTGAATTTCATTATTAAACCATGGTGGATCTTTTTTGTCCTTTATCCAGACCACTTCAAATGCTTTTTTTCTCCCTGTTGATGATTTAGAAAGAAAGCATTTCAATACACATGGAATGCATCTAAATAAATGGGGCAAATCACAGCTCAGCCAGAAAATCAAAGCCTGAGTGAAAATTGTTTTTTATCGCTGTCAGAAATGTGACAAAATCTCACTGCCGACTTTAAAGTAGGTGTGCAAAATATCTTCCCTACAAATAAATCCTGCTACAGCAGTTCTAGAACAAGGAGAATCAATTATAGTGGGAAGTGTTGAGAAAGAAGTTATAAGAACAGTAGTAGCAGCTAAAACAACATGGTCAGGACCAGAGAACAAAGAAACAGAAAGAGTGACAACATATCCATCTATAGAAACAATTACATTGTCAGATACAACAGTAAAAATATCCACAAGGATTTCAAGCAATCCAAATAAAAGTTTATTGGGCAGAAGAAATCCTGAGCTTCCTTCACATCTCAACAATTTTTTATGTGTGGGCTTAAAGAAAAAGCAGGGACAACAGTAGTTAGTGTCAAGTGTCTCCTCCCTTCTGTCTCAAGGCAGACTCCAGTGGATTCACAGTCATGTAATAACAGCAATAATAGAATAAAAAAAGCAAGAGGAAGGCAACTCTTTATTTCATCCAAATATAAGAGGCCTCTTAAGCAAAACAGATCAACTTCTTATTAACATTAATGAAAAGGATTGTATAAATAATGCTCATATTTTGTGCTTAACTGAGCACCATACTACTGATAAATGTACCTTGCCATCCATAGTAAATTATAGTTTAGTAACATACCACTGTAGGGAAAGTAAAGACAAAGGTGGAATAGCAATTTATGTTAAGAATAGTGTAGCACTGTCACTGTAGATGAAATTCAAAAAAATCATCATGTCTCTAAAAAGTAAGAACTCTGCATGGGTTGATAATATTTCTAGTAATTTATTGAAATATTCTTTTGTGTGGATAAGGGACATTCACTGTCATATTTTCAATGCTTCCCTTCAGAAAGGTGTTGTCCCCAGTAGACTTAAGTATGCCATTGTGAAGCCCCTGTACAAAAAGGGCAATAAAACCTACCTCTTTGCTAACAGCTTTCTCTAAATTTCTAGAAAAGTTAACACATGTAAGAATTACTGATCATCTCTTGAAGAATGGAGTTCTCAGAAAGAGCCAATTTGGATTTCAAAAGGGCCATTCAACAGAAGATGCAGTCTATGCACTTGTAAATAAAGTCCAAGAAATGCTTGATGAGAAAATGCTATCACTTGGTGTCTTCTTGATTTGTCTAAAGTATTGACTGTGTTGATCACCAGATTCTCTTGCAAAAAGCAAAATTAGTAGGAATAAGTGGTGTTGCAGGCAATTGACTACAGTCGTATCTCCAAGACAGGAAACAAAATGTTGTCTTGAATAGATTAGGTGGAGTATGTGATATTTCCTCACATTCTGAATGGAGTTCCATTAAATGTGGAGTTCCTCGGGGCTCATTTCTTAGGCCACTATTATTCCTGATTTTTATAAATGATCTACCATCATGTACAAGCCTGCTGTGTGAATTTATATTATTTGCTGATGATACCACAATTTTTATGAGCAGTAGAACAGATAGTAATCTTGAGGAATCCATTAATCACATACTCTCAGATGCGGTTAATTGGTTCAAGGTGAACAGTCTCTCATTAAATTCCAGTGAGACCAGCTTTATTCATTTCTGTACAAAAACAGAAAGAGAGAGAGAGAGAGAGATAAGTGGGACAGTTGGTAATCAGCCAATAGAAAGAATTGAAACAAGAACATTATTTTTTGGGGTAACCAGCCTCAAGCAAAGAAAGTATTCATTACTCAGTAGCGAGTTTTAAGAGTTTGTGCCAAAGAGACTCATGTAGAAATAGCTTTCGAAAACAAAATATACACAACTACATGCCAGTATATTTTTTCTCTCATGTGTTTTGTCTGTAAAAATATAGATACATTTCAATCAAACAGTAATTATCATGAGCATAAGACATGGAGGAAGAATGACATACACAGCGAGCATAGAAATTTGAGCTTGGCACAAAAGGGTGTCCACTACACTGGAAGAAATCTCTTCAATACTCTACCTCATGAAATAAAGACAGAGAGTCATAACAACAGTAAGTTTGAGAAAGCACTAAAAACATTTCTGCTAGAAAAAGCTTTTTACAGTCTAGATGAATTTTTAAGTAAATAAATTGTAAACTTTTAATAATGCTAGTAAGAATGTTATTTAACTTGAGCTCTGTATTCTGTATCAATTTGTGCTCTGTATCTGTTTTTTCCATAGTGTTTTAATGATTCTAAGAAAATATGTATAGTCTTTTTTCTGTATTACTGTTCAAAGAATTTCCTGTATACATTTTTATATAATTATGTACTCAATGGTCTGTATATCCTATAAGATTATCAAATTGTATTGTAAAAAACTGGCATGTTCCATGCCCTTGTGAGCCCAACACAGTTGGACTTATGGAACACAAAATAAAGTCAATCAATCAAATCAATCAATCAATCTTACTAGGCACATAACTCTCCAGATCATGATTAACAATCTGCCTCAACTTTGCCCATAATTCCATCTTACTGGAACAAAGTGATGTCATTTACTGTCTAAGTGAGACGCTAACAACTGCTTATCTGCTCTATCTAGCACAAACGCTCTCCTAGCCTTCTTAACTGATTTATTACCTTTTGTAATCATATATGATATAATGACATCATGATTGCAAATCCCCATTTCCATACTGACATTGTTAATAAGGTCTGACATATTTGTTTTTACAAGATCTAAGGTATTTCCATTGTGTTTGGGTTGCCAAGCCAGCTGCTCAAGACAGTTTTCAGAAAGTGTGTTCAGAAGCATCTCATGTGACTGTCTGTCTGTACCTCCACAATGAATCCATAGACACTCTAGCCAATACTTGGTAGGTTAAAATCATTTCAACTAGTATTGCATGATCTGGGTATTACATGGTATTGACCATAAAGCGACCTTTCAGAGTAATGATGGGGCCCATGGAATATCATGATATGGCTGCCCAAATCGTCACCAAGTGCTTGCCACTTGGGACAAAAATTTGGCCAGAAGTTGAACATAGTGTGCAACAAGACTCATCCAAGCCATATTTTCCTATTACAGGCATTTGCATCACTCGTGAATGGGTTTGGAATTTATTTATTTATTCATCCATAAACAAATGTCTTTGTATGGATGTCATCATTATACATCCATATGTACATTATTTTGTCACATAAGATAATGAAATACAAGCTATATATAATAAATTCGTAATATATATACACTCCTGGAAATGGAAAAAAGAACACATTGACACCGGTGTGTCAGACCCACCATACTTGCTCCGGACACTGCGAGAGGGCTGTACAAGCAATGATCACACGCGCGGCACAGCGGACACACCAGGAACCGCGGTGTTGGCCATCGAATGGCGCTATCTGCACAGCATTTGTGCACCGCCGCCGTCAGTGTCAGCCAGTTTGCCGTGGCATACGGAGCTCCATCGCAGTCTTTAACACTGGTAGCATGCCGCGACAGCAGGGACGTGAACCGTATGTGCAGTTGACGGACTTTGAGCGAGGGCGTATAGTGGGCATGCGGGAGGCCGGGTGGACGTACCGCCGAATTGCTCAACACATGGGGCGTGAGGTCTCCACAGTACATCGATGTTGTCGCCAGTGGTCGGCGGAAGGTGCACGTGCCCATCGACCTGGGACCGGACCGCAGCGACGCATGGATGCACGCCAAGACCGTAGGATCCTACGCAGTGCCGTAGGGAACCGCACCGCCACTTCCCAGCAAATTAGGGACACTGTTGCTCCTGGGGTATCGGCGAGGACCATTCGCAACCGTCTCCATGAAGCTGGGCTACGGTCTCGCACACCGTTAGGCCGTCTTCCGCTCACGCCCCAACATCCTGCAGCCCGCCTCCAGTGGTGTCGCGACAGGCGTGAATGGAGGGACGAATGGAGACATGTCATCTTCAGCGATGAGAGTCGCTTCTGCTTGGTGCCAATGATGGTTGTATGCGTGTTTGGCGCCGTGCAGGTGAGCGCCACAATCAGGGCTGCATACGACCGAGGCACACAGGGCCAACACCCGGCATCATGGTGTGGGGAGCGATCTCCTACACTGGCCGTACACCTCTGGTGATCGTCGAGGGGACACTGAATAGTGCACGGTACATCCAAACCGTCATCGAACCCATCGTTCTACCATTCCTAGACTGGCAAGGGAACTTGCTGTTCCAACAGGACAATGCACGTCCACATGTATCCCGTGCCACCCAACGTGCTCTAGAAGGTGTAAGTCAACTACCCTGGCCAGCAAGGTCTCTGGATCTGTCCCCCATTGAGCATGTTTGGGACTGGATGAAGCGTTGTCTCACGCGGTCTGCACGTCCAGCACGAACGCTGGTCCAACTGAGGCGCCAGGTGGAAATGGCATGGCAAGCCGTTCCACAGGACTACATCCAGCATCTCTACGATCCTCTCCATGGGAGAATGGGAGAATAGCAGCCTGCATTGCTGCGAAAGGTGGATATACACTGTACTAGTGCCGACATTGTGCATGCTCTGTTGCCTGTGTCTATGTGCCTGTGGTTCTGTCAGTGTGATCATGTGATGTATCTGACCCCAGGAATGTGTCAATAAAGTTTCCCCTTCCTGGGACAATGAATTCACGGTGTTCTTATTTCAATTTCCAGGAGTGTATGTATATTACACACACAATTTATCATTGAATTACATAATGCAGAAGAAACTGCTTCAATCAAAAGAAATAGATCACAAGACTCCTCTAATACTTGTATGGGTAAATTACAATCCAGAATGTCCACTTTATAATTGATTGACCTGATTATTTATTTATGCCAATTTTATGCTGCATGAATCCTCTAATCAAATAAAAGCTATTTTTTATTAAATATTCTTTAAATTTACAGAGTTCCTTTATATTTTTGATTTCTTCTGGCAATTTATTCTATATCTTGAGACCTTGATAAAACATATTGGTTTGGATTTTAGTTTTATTCATTCTGTCTAGGTACAAGCAATTACTGTTTCTGGTTTGGTGATCATGCATGCCAGTTCTCTGCTTATTGAGCTCTGTATGTGGTGTTTTGGTGCTGACAGGGCTTGCAAGTGTGACATTCAGTTCTGCAGAGATTTTTTTCAGCTATTGCCTTCTTATTTTTCATCACATTTATCTTGTGACTTAGCAAATGACATTTTTCTGCTATCCCTGTATGCACTATAAATCTTTGCTACAGTGGCTCTTGGAACATCAAACATTTTGGCTACTTTGGTTATGTAAGCACCCGCCATATAAGCACCAACAATTTGCCAACTTTCAAATGCATTGAGCTCTGACGTAATGCACTTACAGCTCTGCAGAACAATGTTATGATGACAACTGATACTTGCACCATATTGAGGATATTGCATGGGTGCCATTTATGGTCTAATACAATAGCATAACCCACAAGATTAGCTATTTATCACCTTCACTTTTGTTCACGAATGCGTTTGTCATGGTGTTTCCATATTTTTGTCCATTTCTTGTATGTCAAACTCTGCTTTATCCAGGAGAAATCAGTGACTACTTTAGCAAATTAGTTAAGAACTTGGACACATCTGCAAGGGATTTGCTTTACTCCCAACTGTCTGAAAGGCTCACCTTTCATTGGGACATTATCAGACCCAGTGACATCTTCAAAATAGTTTCTAAATTCAAAATGTATGTGCTGCTACTAGAGGTCCAATTATTCTGTTAAAAGAATGTTTCATTTGATAAGTAGGCCACTAAGTTATATTTTTAATCGATGTTTAGGGTATGGAGTTTTTCTGGATTTATTCAAAATCTGGGAAGTTATAACCATATTCAAAGAGTGTGATAAACAACTCCCCCACAACTATTGACCAGACTTTGTTGTGCCAAAACTCTCAAAAATATTTTGATCACTCATGTACAATCAATTACATTATGATATTAAAAACAAAGTTTCAAGACTTACCAAGCAGGAAAGTGCCAGTAGACAGGCACAATAAAATAACACACAAACACACACACAAAATTACGAGCTTTGGCAACCAGCGGTTGCTTCGTCAGGAAAGAGGGAAGGAGAAGGAAAGGTGAAAGGATGTGGGTTTTAAGGGAGAGGGTAAGGAGCCATTCCAATCCTGGGAGAGGAAAGACTTACCTTAGGGGAAAAAAGGATAGGTATATACTCGTACACACACACACACACACACACACACACACACACACACACACACACACACACACACACACACATACACACACACACACATATCCAGCAATACATATACAGACACAAGCAGAAATATGTCTGCTTGTGTCTGTATATGTATGGATGCATGTGTGTGTGTGTGTGTGTGTGTGTGTGAGTGTGTGTGTGTGTGTGTGTGTGTGTGTGTGTGTGTGTGTGCGAGTATATACCTATCCTTTTTTCCCCCTAAGGTAAGTCGTTCCTCTCCCAGGATTGGAATGGCTCCTTACCCTCTCCCTTAAAACCCACATCCTTTCACCTTTCCTTCTCCTTCCCTCTTTCCTGACAAAGCAACCGCCAGTTTCCAAAGGTCGTAATTTTGTGTGTGTGTTTGTGTGTTATTTTATTGTGCCTGTCTACCGGCGCTTTCCCGCTTGGTATGTCTTGAAACTTTGTTTTTAATATATTTTTCCCATGTAGAAATTTCTTTCTATTTTATTTACCTCATAATTACATTATGATTTTGAATTGTATGACTTGTTTTGCAACCATCAGTATTTGTTCCAGCCAGATAAAAATACTAATGCTGCTGTTATGTTATTGATGATATTTTAGCTGTTTTTGAAAATAAGAGATTGTATCGCTTACATTATGCAAGCTAAGTAAAGCATTTGGCTGTATTCCTTTCAACATACTACTAACAAAACTGAAGTGCTATGCCTACACAAATCTGTGTTAGGAGCAATATCCTCCCATTTGAAGAACAAAAGATAGTTTGTCTCATTTAGAAACAGATATTGCTCCTTAGTAATAGCTGGTACTGTTGTTCCACAGGACTCTGTTCTTGGCTACTTCTGCCTTGTTGTAGCCGTCAATGATCTAATCCATAGTGTCCCACAGTCTGTAGTCTGTTATGCTGATGATACAACTTTACTTATTTCACATCAGGACATCGTAATTCTTGATAAGATTACATAAGAAACTTCTGATGCACCATGAAATTAGTTTTCAGCTAATAAGCTTATTTGTGATCCAGATTAAATCAGAATGCTTATTTCAGCATCATCTGAGGGTACAGAAAATAAATTATTTAAACTTTAAAGAATACATATTGACACCAAACTCAGTTAGGAAGAGCATATTAAATGAGTTGGCAAAAGTATCTCTTGAGTGTCCAACCTCATGTGGAAACCAAGACATATGGTTTCCATACGACATATTTTGGGCTCTTTCAGTAACATATTTAATATGGCGTACTCATATGGGGTACATTCCCCCCTATCAGCAACATTTTAAAAGTTCAAAAAGAAATTGTCTGTATAATATATAAGGTGGAGCACTGTCTCCCTCTTTTTACCACATTTCAAATACTAACAACTGTGAATGTCTCTGCAGTCTTTGCCAGGAACTACATTAAAGAGTATGCTGCCACAGAAACAATTCACAGACATGACAACAGAAAATAATCAGACAAACATTAACATTACAATGGCACTGGACAGCAAGATCAGAAAGCTTCTACAAAGTAAACAAACTCAAAATTTTTAAT
This sequence comes from Schistocerca gregaria, assembly GCF_023897955.1. NCBI lineage: Eukaryota > Metazoa > Arthropoda > Insecta > Orthoptera > Acrididae > Schistocerca > Schistocerca gregaria. Next base: position 510,884,279 of record NC_064921.1, on the reverse strand, counting down.
AAATTTCTTTTCTCTGTTTGATCCACACAATTTAAAAATTTCAAGGTATAATTGTGTACCAGTAAGTGACTAATAGAAAGTGTACATTACATTATAAAAGAGTTCATGATATGGACAATGTTGATTTTAATGTTTGATTGTGCCTGTAGTCTCTCATTTGATGATTTTAGTATTTAAAATTTCACCTGTACTCTTCGACTACACGACTGCTATTTACATCCAACAAAGCCTACTACATGTAAAATGATCAACAGTGAATAAATAGAGATTAAAGACTAATAAAGATTAAACAATTTAACTGGATAGGTGAAAAATCTACTCACCCAGTGGCAGCAGAACACAACACAAAAGAAGGTTGTAATTATGCAAGCTTTTGTGCCAGTGGCTCCTTCTTCAGGCAGAGGGTTGAAGGGGAAAGAAGAGAGGTGATGGAAAAGGACTGGAGAGGTCTAGGAAAAGGGGCAGATTTCTATAAAGTAGCCCAAAACTGTGGGTCAGGGGAGACATATCACACGGGATGAGAAGAAACAACTGATTGTTGGGGACTGCATCAAGAGAGATTTGACAGCCTGGGAGCTTAAAGATTAAAGACAGGGTACTGTGCAAGTCAGACATTACTGCTTGAACATCATGCATGGCTTAATAAGAGTGAAAAGCTAATTTCATTGTACATAAAAGAGGTGGGAGGACAGCAGTGAAAAATAGATTGGTAGGACAGTGAAAAATGTTTTAGTTTTCTACATCTTTCATTGTTTCACCCATCTATTTTTTACCACCACCCTCCCACCTCTGTTACCTACAATGCACTTATCTTTTCACTCTTGTTATCTCATGCATGATGTTTAAGCAGTAACTCTGTCTTACACATTACCCTGTCTTCCACCTTTAAGCTTTCATCTTTTCAGTCCCCAATAATCAGTCATTACTTCTCATCCTGTGCAGTAAGTCTCCCCTGATGTTTTTCCTGAAATCTAGCCATTTTCCTAGGCCTCTCCAGTCCTTTTCCTTCGCCCCTCTTATGCCCCCTTCAATTCTTCTACCTAAAGAAGGAGCCAATGGCTCCAAAAGCTTGCCTGATTACAACATTCTTTGATATGTGTGTTCTGTCACTGCTTGGTGAGCAGATCTTTTTTATCTATCCAATTAAATTATTTTGTGAAAAATTGCTTGTTTTTGTTGTTAAATAAAGATTAAAGATACACATACTGGTACTCACCTCCATTTGATTTCAAATGTAGGTTGTTGTTGTTGTCGTTGTGGTCTTCAGTCCTGAGACTGCTTTGATGCAGCTCTCCATGCTACTCTATCCTGTGCAAGCTTCTTCATCTCCCCGTACCTACTGCAACCTACATCCTTCTGAATCTGCTTAGTGTAGTCACCTCTTGGTCTCCCTCTACGATTTTTACCCTCCACGCTGCCCTCCAATACTAAATTGGTGATCCCTTGATGCCTCAGAACATGTCCTACCAACCGATCCCTTCTTCTGGTTAAGTTGTGCAACAAACTTCTCTTCTCCCCAATCGTATTCAATACTTCCTCATTAGTTATGTGATCTACCCATCTAATCTTCAGCATTCTTCTGTAACACCACATTTCAAAAGCTTCTATTCTCTTCTCGTCCAAACTATTTATCGTCCATGTTTCACTTCCATACATGGCTACACTCCATACAAATAGTTTCAGAAATGACTTCCTGACACTTAAATCTACACTTAATGTTAACAAATTTCTCTTCTTCAGAAACGCGTTCCTTGCCATTGCCAGTCTACATTTTATATCCTCTCTACTTCGACCATCATCAGTTATTTTACTTCCTAAATAGCAAATCTCCTTTACTACTTTAAGTGTCTCATTTCCTAATCTAATTCCCTCAGCATCACCCGACTTAATTCGACTACATTCCATTATCCTCATTTTGCTTTTGTTGATGTTCATCTTATATCCTCCTTTCAAGACACTGTCTGTTCCATTCAACTGCTCTTCCAAGTCCTTTGCTGTCTCTGACAGAATTACAATGTCATCGGCGAACCTCAACAAACCAATGTAGGTAACAGTAACATAAAAATGAAAGTATTTGTATTCTGTAGTAAAAATATTCCTGTCATCAATAAAAGTGTTCAGTTGTTTTAAAGCATATTGTTATTGGGTGTACAGGTGCAGAGTGCTTCAATGTAAAGAAGGAGCTTCACAGGAACGCAATGCTGCCATGTCCTTTTTGGGTCTTATAATGAACAACCCAATTTTTGGACTTATAAAAAGGTTTGCTGATCAGCATTTCCATCTTTAATAAATAGTTGCTAGAGGAAACAAGCTATTACTTATTGGTATCTTTAATACAAGTAGTATTTATTGTGGATAATATTAGTTATTTTTTTATCATTTTATTAAAATTGTGGAATTTTTATAAATTTTGGCATTTTTCTGGAATACAGTTTTCCTCTACTGATAAATGCCATCTAAATACAAAATCTAAAGTTTATTGTATTCATGAAACTGCACCATGTAAAAAGTTCAGTGTAAGCTGTTACACAACAGAGAAACAACACCAAGTCATTGACCTCTTTTCTTCTTTATTACTTTATTACTATATCTTCGTCATTTACCAGCCATGGCTGGACAGACTGCGTCACAATTACATTGTTTATCAACTAACATTTATACAACACCATATACAAAATTTATATTACAAATAAAAGGAAATATTTATGCAGTGCACAAAAACACATAGAACATAGAGAAAATGAAATATAACTAAACAGGAAGGTAAAACTTCATAGCAGCAAATGAAAATACCATAAAGCAAAATGTTTACAAAACCATATATATCACACACATAAAGTTTCGTTTTGGCAAAATATATATTTTAAGTAAAACACAAAATTACATGTGCGGTTAACTGAGAACATAAAAAGAAGATTAAATTTAGGCAAAATTAAATATAAACATAAGAATATTTATTATTTTGTCCTTTCACTAGAACCGCTATTGAAAAACTCTTCCAAGGAATGTAGTGGATGTTGTTTCAAGTCCTGAGCAATTTTTTTCCAAAAATAATTCTGATGGCAGGGATTTCACTTCTGGAGGGTGACTGTTGGAAAGCTGTCTTGTGTACTTGATAGGTAACACCTTGGCACTTCAATTTTCCTCTTACAGCGAGAATCATGATTATGTATTTCTTGTCTTATGCTAAAATTCCTTTGATTTTCTTTTATATAAATGAGGCAGAAAAACACATACTGGCTAAAAACAGTCATTATGCCTAGCCTGTTGAAAATAGGCTGACAATGGTCCAGTCTTTTGCTAGAGCTCCGGTTGCAGGTTCGAATCCTGCCTCGGGCATGATTGTGTGTGATGTCCTTAGGTTAGTTGGGTTTAATTAGTTGTAAGTTCTAGGGGACTGATGACCATAGAAGTTAAGTCGCATAGTGCTAAGAGCCATTTGAACCATTTTTGCTAGGGGATATGATCCTGATGGATTTTCTTGTAATAGCAACACATCTTTGCAGCCTGAGGAATGTCCCCACAACAACAGTCCATAGCTAATGGGGCTGTGGAAGAGTGCATGGTAGACTATTGTGAGAAACTGGTCAGTTATTCCCTCTTCAGCTTCCTCAGGAAGTATATCACACGAGAAAGTTTGGTGCATACATATGCAGTGTGATCATTCATGGAGAGTTTGCTGCCAAAGCAAAGCCCAGTAGTCTGACAGTCTCCATGATTTCTTGGTCTTCGATGTTGGTTAGACTGCATATCAAATGTTGGATTTTTTCTTCATTGATCTTCATTTTGTTTATGATGAACCATTCTTTTATTTCTTCGAAGATCAAATTTGATGCACCAAGAGCTTCTGTGGCTATATGTTCTTTGGCAATAAGGGTAGTGTCATCTGCAAACTACAACATTTGCTATTACAGCTCATATCATTGACATGTATGAGGAATAGGAGAGGTCCTAAGATGGATCCTTGGGGCACTCCATGTTCCAGCTTTTGTTCAAGAGAAGTTGCTCCGTGCACTGATACTACGTGCTTTCAGTTTTCCAAATAAGATTGGAGTGTTGATAAAACAACACCTCCAACACCATAGCATCTTAACATGGCTGTTAGTGTTGTGTATGAGATGCAGTCAAAGGCTTTGCTGAGGTCACAGAGGGTCAGTGCCACACACTCTCTCTCTCTTCAAAATTCTGTCGAATTGTTTTTAATAAGTCTAGTGTGGCTGTCACTGTTGATCTCCCTTTGTGGAATCCGTGCTGTGTGTTTTGGAATAAGTTGTTTTCCTCAAAGTAATTCAGTACCTGGCAGTGCATCACAGACTCAGTAACTTTGGCTAGTACTGGTACCACTGAGATTGGTCTGAAGCTGGACACCTCGTATGGATCCCCCTTCTTATATATTGGTATTGTGCGTGCCAGTTTAAGGAAGTCTGGGAAGACACCAGAAGATAGACATTTGTTTATTGCTATGGCTAGTAGCGGAGCTAATTCTGCAATAATTTTTTTAGCAGTGTTCAGCACATGCCATAGATGTCTACACTTCCTGAGTGTTTGTAGGAGTTCACAATTTTTATCATGTCTTCAGGGTGTCCTTCCTTCCAGTTTTGAATACAGCAACTGCCTGCATTTCTTATGTTTGCAGTCAGATCTAGGTCAGAGTGTGGAATTTCACTCACTGTCTTTTCCACTATTCTGACAAAATATTCATTGAACTCATCAGAGCTACATGAATTTAAGCAGGAGGTAGTCTTCTTTCTGTTCTCATTCACAAGGTTCCAGGCAGCTTTACAAGGATTTTGTGCCTCTTTAATGTATGGATCATTATATTTCTTTTTTGCTTCCTCTACTGCCTTCCTATAAACTTTTTTGACTTTTAGGTAGTTGTGGTGATGTAATTCTTTAGCTGGAATGTCTAAAGCTGATATCATTCGCAACTTGCACATTGTTACAATACACTTCAATTTATTGAGCTCGGGTGTGTACCATTGTTTGACTTTCTGCCTACGTTGTGATTTGTCCACAGGATTCTTCACTGGTCTTACCAGAAACATGTCATCAAATATTGCTTTTAAGGTTTGGAACAGACATAAGAAAGAATCACTGCCTACTAACTCTGCAATTTTCTGCTGCCAGTTTACACAAGTCAGAGCTGCTTTGAGATCATTTAGTCTCTCTTCTGTAACAAATCTTCTTTTGAATGTGTAGTTTGAATGCCATATGCTTATCTGCAGTTTGCTCCTCATACTGGTTTCCATTACTAGCGCACAGTGATCTGCTATCATAGGTTCAACTACACTGAGTTTATAGTCCCAGATATTGAGGTTGGTGATTATGGTGTCCAGGCATGCACCACCCCTTGTTGGGAGCTTATTTGCAATAAACAACCCATAACTGGTAATTAATCTCATAAAGACCCTCTTTCTAGCATCTCCATCACTTATGTGTATGTTAAAATCTCCACACAGTGCGATTTTTGACTTTAGGTGTGTCAGGTAACACAAACAGTTCTCCATATGTCCAATAAAGTCGTGGTGGTGATTAGTGTTTAACGTCCTGTCGACAACGAGGTCATTAGAGACGGAGCACAAGCTCGGGTTAGGGAAGGATTGGGAAGGAAATCGGCCGTGCCCTTTCAAAGGAACCATCCCGGCATTTGCCTGAAACGATTTAGGGAAATCACGGAAAACCTAAATCAGGATGGCAGGAGACGGGATTGAACCGTCCTCCTCCCAAATGCGAGTCCAGTGTGCTAACCACTGCGCCACCTCGCTTGGTCATATGTCCAATAAAGTTCTCAAAGTTACCATCTGGGGAATGGTACACAGCAACAACAACTAAATCAATATTTGTTAATAACAGTGCAGCTAATTCAAGATCAAAATCCACACAACTGCTTAAATCAATTTCCTTATTCTTCTGTATCTGGGTGAGAGGGTGCAGATGCAATCATACAAACAAATAAGTGACAATACAGTGTAAATGAAGAGATAAAAAATCTGCTCACCAAGCAACAGCAGGGGAAAACTCACACAAAAAGGTTCAACTTTCACAAGTTTTTGGAGCCAGTGGCTCCTTCTTCTGGCAGAAGAGTTGAAGGGGAAGGAAGAGGGGTGAAGGCAAAGGACTGGAGAGATTTAGAGAAAGGGATACTGTGCACAAAAGTCACCCAGAACCCAAGGTCGGGGGAGACTTACTGGACGGAATGAGAGGGAAAGACTTTCCTCCTCAACCTGTCAGATAAGTCTCCCATAACCCTTGGCTCTGGGTGACTGTTCTGAACAGCATCCTTTTCTCTAAACGTGTCCAGTACATTTTCTTCACCCCTCTTCCTTCCTGTTTAACTCTCCTGCTGCAAGAAGGAGCCACTGGCTCTGAAAGTTTGTAAAAGTTAAACCCTTTTGTTTGAGTGTTCTCCTGCCACTGCTTGGTGAGTGCTATCCATTTACATTATATTGTCAATAATTAATTATTTTTGGTGTTAAACAAATAAGTGAAGAGCAGAAGAAAGGATAACACATCAATGATATTCCTTGCTAAGAACTTTTACTGTGTAGCAATAAAATTCTACAAGGTAAACTAAAAACTAATAATTTTTTAGGCTAAGATCAGTGTCCAACTATTCAACATTGAATGAAATTAAGCTTAATGAGAAGCTCCGACAGGCAGGTAGTTAAAGAAAAAAAAAATCCTCTGCCTGAACAGGCTATGAAGGCCCAACAGTACCAACCAGCCACTGTGTCATCCTCAGCCCACAGGCGTTACCGGATACCGATATGGAGGGGCATGTGGTCAGCACACCGCTCTCCCGGCCATATGTCTTTTTCCGAGACCAGAGCCACTACTTCTCAATCAAGCAGCTCCTCAGTTTGCCTTACAAGGGCTGAGTGCACCCCACTTGCCAACAGCACTCTGCAGACCAAATGGTTACCCATCCAAGTGCTAGCCTAGCCTGACAGCGCTTAACTTTGGTGATCTGAAAGGAACCGGTGTAACCACTGCAGCAAGGCGTCACTGCATTGGTGACAGGCACATAGTAGAGACGTTGAAATATCACAAGATTCTCATAATACTACTGTGAAAAATAATGTTAATATATCACAAGTTTCTCATAAAAGCACAGTGAAAAGTAACGTTAGTCGTATATTGCATCAGATTATCAAGGGATGAAAAAACAAAGTAGATGAGCTTCTTGTTTGTGGAATAGATGTACTATGCCTGTCTGAACATCATATAATCACAGATATGGTAGGTGGGTATCATTAGAGACACCATGGAGAGAGGAGCATAGATTTTCTGAAAGAGTCTGATAGAAAACTTGAATCTGAAGTATTACTTGGTCCTTTCCATCTAACGTCAGTTATTGCTTTGCTACTTGGGTAGTACAGGAAAGCAGCACACAGATAAATAATGTATTTATAGACCAAGATAAATTTAATCAAGTAAAAACCTTTCCTCTTAAGAATGATCTATCTGATCATGTTGCACAGCTAGTTACAGTAAATGACATAGCTCCATACAGTAATACAAAACAATCCTCCAAAATAGTGTGTTAAATAATAATAATCACTGAAAATATTAGGGAAAGCTAGTAACAGTTATACTGTATATGACATAGCTCCATACAGTAATACAAAACAATCCTCCAAAATAGTGTGTTAAATTATAATAATAATTGAAAATAATAGGGAAAGCTTGTAACAGTTATACTGGGATGAGGTGTGTAAGAAACCTGATGCTAATTTAAAATTTAATCTATTTCATGATACCTCTGAAACATCTTTCCTAAGAAAACAGTGAAACATGATTTTAAGGAACCATCTAAAAAGCCATTCTAACTAAAAGAATAAAAATATCTTGTTTACAGAAAAGTGAAATGTGTCTTATAACTAGAAGGAGTAATGATCCAGAAACAGTCAAATATTATAAAAACTGCTGCACTGTATTAAGATAACATATTAAAAAGTTCAGAAGTATGAACATTATGTTTGAGAACAGCAACTCTGACAATAAAATTAAAACAATTGGGAATATTGTTAAAAGGGAAACAGGGCAATCAAAATCACAGAGATACTGTATTTCTATCAAACTGAATGAAAAGTTTGTTAACAAAAAGTCAGAAGTAGAAAATATTTTTAATAATCATTTTTCAAGTGTTGTAGAGAAAACAGGATCCACCTGGTCATTAGAAAATACAATATTGCATATGAAAGAGGCACACTAATGCAATTTGATAAAACTGAAACTCAACCCATCTCTCCTACTGAAATTAGTAAAATAACAAATTTGCTCAAAAGTAAAAGCTCGCATGGAACTGATACCATTTCAAACAGAATACTAAAAGCTTGTTCTCAACAGATTAGTAGGATTCTCAGCCACATATGTAGTAGCTCACTGAAACAGGGCATTTTTCTGGACACACTGAAATATGTTATTGTTAAAGCATTGCATAAAGAAGAAGATAGGTCAGACCCTTATCAGGAGAAAGAAAACTGGCGTTCTATGGATCAGAGTGCGGCATGTCAGATCCCTTAATTGAGCAGGTAGGTTAGAAAATTTAAAATGGGAAATGGATAAGTTTAAGTTAGATATAGTGGGAATTAGTGAAGTTCGGTGGCAGGAGGAACAAGATTTTTGGTCGAGTGAATACAAGTTTATAAAAACAAAATCAAATAGGGGTAATGCAGGAGTAGGCTTAATAATGAATAAGAAAATAGGAATGTGGATAAGCTACTACAAACAGCATTGTGAACACATTATTGTGGCCAAGATAGACACCAAGACCACAACTAACACAGTAGTACAAGTTTATATGCCAACTAGCTTAGCAGATGACAAAGAAAGAGATGAACTGAATGATGAGATAAAAGAAATTATTCAGGTAGTGAAAGGAGACGAAAATTTAATAGTCGTGGATAACTGGAATTCGATAGCAGTAAAAGAGAGAGAAGGAAACACAGTAGGTGAATATGGATTGGGGGTAAGAAATGAAAGAGGAAACCACCTGGTAGAATTTTGCACAGAGCATAACTTAATCATAGCTAACACTTGGTTCAAGAATCATGAAAAAAGGTTGTATACATGGAAGAACCCTGGAGATACTAGAAGGTTTCAGGTAGTTTATATAATGGTAAGACAGATTTAGGAACCAGGTTTTAAATTGTAAGACATTTCCAGAGGCAGATGTGGACTCTGACCACAATCTATTGGTTATGAACTGTAGATTAAAACTGAAGAAACTGCAAAAAGGTGGGAATTTAAGGAGATGGGATCTGGACAAACTGATTAAACCAAAGGTTGTACAGAGTTTCAGGGAGAGCATGAGGGAACAATTGTCACAAATGGGGGAAAGAAATACAGTAGAAGAAGAATGGGTAGCTTTGAGGGATGAAGTAGTGAAGGCAGCAGAGGATCAAGTAGGTAAAAAAACTAGGGCTAGTACAAATCCTTGGGTTACAGAAGAAATATTGAATTTAAATGATGAAAGGAGAAAATATAAAAATGCAGTAAATGAAGCAGGCAAAAAGGAATACAAACGCCTTAAAAATGAGATCGACAGGAAGTGCAAAATGGCTAAGTAGGGATGGCTAGAGGACAAATGTAAGGATGTAGAGGCTTATCTCACTAGGGGTAAGATAGATACTGCCTACAGGAAAATTAAAGAGACCTTTGGAGATAAGAGAACCACCTGTATGAATATCAAGAGCTCAGATGGAAAACCAGATATAAGCAAAGAAGGGAAAGCAGAAAGGTGGAAGGAGTATATACAGGGTCTATACAAGGGCAATGTACTTGAGGACAATATTATGGAAATGGAAGAGGATGTAGATGAAGATGACATGGGAGATATGATACTGCGCAAAGAGTTTGACAGAGCACTGAAAGACCTACTTTGAAACAAGGCCCCAGGATTAGACAACATTCCATTAGAACTACTGACAGCCTTGGGAGAGCCAGTCTTGACAAAACTCTACCGTCTGGGGAGCAAGATGCATGAGACAGGCGAAATACCCTCGGACTTCAAGAAGAATATAATAATTCCAATCCCAAAGAAAGCAGGTGTTGACAGATGTGAAAATTACCGAACTATCAGTTTAATAAGTCATAGCTGCAAGATACTAATGCGAATTCTTTACAGACGGATGGAAAAACTAGTAGAAGCCGACCTCGGGGAAGATCAGTTTGGATTCCGTAGAAATATCGGAACACGTGAGGCAATACTGACCCTACGACTTATCTTAGAAGCTAGATTAAGGAAAGGCAAACCTACATTTCTAGTATTTGTAGACTTAGAGAAAGCTTTTGACAATGTTGACTGGAACATTCTCTTTGAAATTCTGGAGGTGGCAGGGGTAAAATACAGGGAGCGAAAGGCTATTTACAATTTGCACAGAAACCAGATGGCGGTTATAAGAGTCGAGGGGCATGAAAGGGAAGCAGTGGTTGGGAAAGGAGTGAGACAGGGTTGTAGCCTCTCCCCGGTGTTATTCAATCTGTATATTGAGCAAGCAGTAAAGGAAACAAAAGAAAAATTCGGAGTAAGTATTAAAATCCAAGGAGAAGAAATAAAAACTTTAAGTTTCACCGATGACATTGTGATTGTGTGAGAGACAGCAAAGGACTTGGTAGAGCAGCTGAACAGAATGGACAGTGTCTTGAAAGGAGGATATAACATGAAAAGCAACAAAAGCAAAATGAGGATAATGAAATGTAGTCAAATTAAGTTGGGTGATGTTGAGGGAATCAGATTAGGAAATTAGAAACTTAAAGTAGTAAAGGAGTTTTGGTATTTGGGGAGCAAAATAACTTATGATGGTTGAACTAGACAAGATATAAAATGTAGACTGGCAATGGCAAGGAAAGCGTTTCTGAAGAAGAGAAATTTGTTAACGTCAAATATAGATTTATGCATCCTGAAGTGGTTTCTGAAAGTATTTGTTTGGAGTGTAGCCATGTATGGAATTGAAACATGGACGATAACTAGTTTGGACAAGAAGAGAATAGAAGCTTTCGAAATGTGGTGCTACAGAAGAATACTGAAGATAAGGTGGATAGATCACGTAACTAATGAGGAGGTATTGAATAGGATTGGGGAGAAGAGAAGTTTGTGGCACAACTGAACTAGAAGAAGGGATCGGTTGGTAGGACATATGCACACAGTATTCACTCGACCATGAGTGGTGGGGTTGGTTGTAGATGTCAGAGTAATTACTGTCCAGCACAGAATTGTTGACTTGATTAGAAGCAACACAAGGATCCCACACACGTCCACTAGCCAGCGCGAAAGGATACAAATATGGCAGGAACTGATTTGAGTTTGAATTTACTACTGTATTTTCCAAAGCAGCAAAACCTCGCTCGACGCCACGAACTGTATTGAATTGTGTGTTTGACACAGGAGTAGGAATGTTCCAACCAATACTCTGTGGAGAACACGTGGGAAGGTCTAAGCTAACAAAGCCAGAGTCCACGACCGTTTGCGGTTGGAAGAAACTGTGCGGCACTCGATGAATTCCACTGCATGTTCTGGCTGAAGGATTCCAAAGATTCTAGCTGCATGTCCACTACGACGGCAGGAGTCTTGGAGAGATGTTGCTGAAATCTGGGCAGCAGTGAGTGCTGAAAGGCCATTGTTTGGAGCTGAATAAAGGCCCTCGCTATCGCGGAGAAACCAGACGCGGTAGGTGTGTAAATAACCTTCGGGCGGTAACTCAAACTCGTATTACACAAAAAATGGGGTCACCAGTGAGGGAACATAGAATGGTTGTAGATAAACAACTAGAATTCTCTCAGATACAGATTTATTCACACTTAGCTTCTACACAGATACAAGTCCGGAGGCTAACTGCCGTTAACGTCCAACATCCTGCCCAAAGCCCTCTCCTCAAAGATAGCACACTTACGCACTGAACAAATATCGATATTTATGGCACTCTACGCCACACTTGTATTGTAGGATACACGCTGCTTGGAGTGAAAGATTACCTTCTCAAAAACAATTTTATTACTTTTAAAAATAAAATGGCAGACCATTAAAAAAGAATGAGAACAGCACTTGACCCTATGAATGAACGCTATAGCACACATATTGTATAAAGTTATCTAGAAAATAACCTCTGTTCAGCAATAAAAAAATCCTGCTGCTGTCAAAAGCAAATTTACCTGAAAAATCTTAAAACTACATCTGTTTATTACTGTCATTTTTCTACATAATCACCATTTAGATTTAAGCATTCATCATATTTCTTAATGAGTTTACAAATTCCCTCTTCATAATTATGCTGCCCAAGACTGAAACCATCCTGTTACAATATCTTGAAGGTCTTTGTTAGAATCAAAATTTATATGCAGAAATGGAACTCACTTGGAGTAAAACCTGGGCAGTAGGTTGAATGTTCATGAAGTCCCATTTGAACTTGTGTTTACTAAGGACCGTGTGGCTGATTAAAGATGGATAACTACTTCTTTCATCATTATGAACATTCATCTTTCCACTCTTAAACTTGTGATACCATTAATGCACAGTACTTTCACTTACCATATTTGATCAACATGTAACAGAAATTTTCCAATGGATGGCAACAGCTTTGAGACTTTTTGCCATTAAAAAAATTTATTAGAGGATGGATTTCATATTTGGCATAATTTTGAATGAAATGCTCATTTCAAATGACTACCGTAGGTGAACAAAAAGCAAAGTTGCTTTGTTTCCATCACCATTCTAAGTACACTGACTTATGGCATGAGACACTATAGTGAGTCTTCTGTTCCCCCCAATACTTCCCATGATGAATCGACTGGTACGTTGTAGCCATTTATTCCTAAGCCCCTTCAACGCAAGGTCTTTGACAAATTACACACATTAGCACACCCTGGTGTCAAAGCTTCCACCCGTCTGGTAGCTGAACGGTTTATCTGGAGAAACATGCACCGCGACTGTCAGTCTTGGGCCAGGGCATGTGTGTTGTGACAACAGAACAAAGTTTCCAGGCACACTTCCCCACCCCTTGGCTGTTTTGCCCAACTGCCAGGCCGGTTTCACCATGTTCATGTCGACCTCGTAGGCTCTTTGGCCCTCTCCGAGGGTTTCCGTTACTTGTTTACAGCTATTGACAGGATGACCCGGTGAGCTGAGGCTGTGCCTAATCCAAACATTACCTCTGAGACAGTGAGTCGAGCATTCTTAGATTTGTGGATCTCTAGATTTGGCTCACCTGTTTACCTCACCACTGACCAGGGGCGACAATTCGAGTCTTCAGTTTTCTCTGACTTATGTAAAAATGTGTGGTATTGCCAAAATTCACACTTCTGCATACCACCCCCAAAGCAATGGGCTTGTCGAGTGATGGCATTGCACCTTAAAGTCTGCCTTGCATTGCCATGACTCACTATGGACAGAGGCACTGCCCTTCGTGCTTCTTGGCCTTCGTGCGAGTTTCAAGGAAGACCTCAAGGGTTCCGTAGCCGAGTTTGTGTATGGCCAACCTCTGGTTTTGCTTAGAGAATTAATCACTCCCACCCCACTTCCATGACCCTCTGAACTCTCTTCACTTCTCGAGCGGGTGTGCTTGCACTGCAGCAAAATTCAGCCGCCACCTCTGGCTGCTCATACACCTCCGCGCATGTACATACCGCGCACGGTAGACTCTTGTGAGTACGTGTTTCTCAGAGACGACTCAATCAAAGCCCCACTTAATTCGCCCTACACAGATCCTTACAAGGTCATCAAACGCTCTGAGAATAACAAGGATCTCCTCATAAAAGACTCTGTAACCATGGTCTCACTCAACCGAGTGAAACTAGCTTTCATTGAGCCTCGGTTGAACCTCCCTGATTCTGTCCCTATTTCTCCCACTCCTGCTTCAAGCGGCCATCCATCTTCCCATACCATGCATTCGGGTATTGATTCTCCACAGCATGCATCTCTGCCGAGCATTGCTCCTTCTCCGCGTTCATCTAATTCGAGTGGCCAATCTTTTCGGGGCTTCACTCCTCACAGCCCTCGCAGTCAAACTGCCAATCACTCGGATTCTACCATTGTGTTGCCAGCTTCGTGTGGCAGCTCTTTGTCACGCCTTTCAATCCATATTGGCTCCTCGTTGCCTTTGGTCACGCTCCCTCGTCCATCAGCTGATCACCCGAGGTTGTCGCCTGCACAGTCCAGTGCACCTGCCACCCTCCTCTTAGCAGATGCTTCCCTCTGCCATGACTTTCCCACACCTCTCTGCCTCCATACCATTGTTTGTACAGGTGCCACCCAAGAATTCACAACACATGTACACCCTGATGACATACATAAATTATCTGTTGTCATAGATGGTGATACAGTGTGTGTGGTACTCGCGTGTGACAATGTTGAGGGAGGAAGTGCAGAATCTCATGTGGTGCGCCGCTTTAAATTGAGCAGAAGTGCTGCATGTGGCAATTTGCGTGCATTTGTTAGGCCTTCTGACACGGTGATTCTCTGCCTGCCTGCTGATGAAGTGCTACACCTCCACTCCAGGACGGGACGTTGTCTTCAGCCGCCGGCATCGCTTGCTGACTTCGCCTCATTTCACCTTCCCGGCCTCCGTCTGATGTAGAAGAACTGTACGTTACCTTCCTAACTTCTCTAACCCCCCCCCATTCACAGGGACGTACTCCATACCGTGTGCGGGGGGTGGGGGGGTTATGTGGCCTAGAGCGCTATAAATATTGATATTTGTTCAGTGCGTAAGTGTGCTATCTTTGAGGAGAGGGCTTTGGGCAGGATGTTGGACGTTAACGGCAGTTAGCCTCCGGATTTGTATCTGTGTAGAAGCTAAGTGTGAATAAATCTGTATCTGAGAGAATTCTAGTTGTTTACCTACAACTATTCTATATTCCCTCACTGGTGACCCCGTTTTTTGTGTAATATGCGTTCGAGTTACCGCCCGAAGGTTATTTACGTGCCTACCATGTAGAGTTTCCCTGCGATCACGAGGGCCTTTGTTCAGCTCCAGACAATGGCCTTTCAGCACTCACCGCCGCCCGGATTTCAGCAACATTTCTCCAGCACTCCTGCTATTGTAGTGGGTATGCCGCAAGAATCTTCGGAATCCTTCAGCCAGAACATGCAGTGGAATTCATCGAGTGCCGCCAGTTTCTTCCAACCGCCAACAGTCGTGGACTCTGGCTTTGTTAGCCTAGACCTTCCCACGTGTTCTCCACAGAGTGTTGGTCGGAACATTCCTACTCCTGTGTCGAACTCACAATTCAATACAGTTCGTGGCGTCAAGCGAGGTTTTGCTGCTTTGGAAAATCCAGTAGTAAATTCAAACTCGAATCAGTTCCCGCCACGTGTGTATCCTTCCACGCTGGCTAGTCAACAGGTGTTCAATGCTCGCCAAACAGCAAATATCACACCGAGTGTGCATCCTAGTGGACGTGTGTGGGATCCTTGTGTTGCTTCTAATCAAGTCAACAATTCTGTGCTGGACAGTAATTACTCCAACATCTACAACCAACCCCACCACTCACTGTCGAGTGAATACTGTGTGCATAATGCACATTCACCAGCGTACTTAAGTACTTGTGGCTTCTCTCCGAGCTACCACACCAATGAGAATGCACATTTTGACTACGATCCTCATACCGTTCGAGTGTCCATCGCTTGTCAGCCGCCCCCATGGCGTCAAGTGAATTTCGTGATTCCTGCAATACGGGATGCCAATAATTCGGACTCGCTATCTTCTGCATGCTCTACTTCTGTCCAAAGTAATAGGCACACCTCCACAGTGACTGCAGTGCCAAATCTGCTGAAACTACCAGACTTCAAACCCGCTCACCTGGAGTTCTGGTTTAACCTGGTTGAGCAAACATTCAATGTCTGTGGTTTGGAGGACGGTGCACGCTTCATCTGCCTCATGAACCATCTTCACGACCATGTCGATTTAATTTACGATCTGGTCAAAGCACCCCCTCTAGCAGCAAAGTATGCTGTGGCGAAACAGACGATACTGGAGCATGTCTCTAAAACCAGGAGAGAAAATGTGCGACAGTTCATCTACGAAGAGCGTCTCGGCGACAGGTCTCTGTCCCAGCTGTGGTGATACATCCGTCTTCTTGTCAAAGAGCAAGTTATGCCTGATGATACGCTCGCAGAAATCTACACTGAAAAGCTGCCTTTGCCTATCCAGACTGCAATCTCTGCTTATGAAGATAGGCCAGTAAATGAATGTTTCACGCACCGCCGACAGAGCATACTCCGCCAGGCAACGTGAGCTCTGTGCACTGCATTCAGTGCTCAGGGAGCAAGCTTTCAAATGCCAGTCACCGTGTTCTTACCCAAACTCCAACTGCAGGTAGGCTATGGTGCCACCTCCTGCAATGTAAACAACGGGCACCATCCCATGTTACACTATGTTTCGGACAACAACAGTAAGTGTGGTCAAGTCTATGTTTGTGATTTACGATCAGGTGTACGTTTTCTGGTAGACACTGGCACAGATGTCTCCTTGCTGCCGGTTCGCCCAGCAACTAATAAAGCGCAACCACACAAAACAGTACTTCGTGCAATGAACTTGTCTACCCTACAGTGTTCGGGTTCCACTTTGTATACAGTGAAACTTTCGCCCGAGTGCAATTTGGAGTGGACGTTTTTAGTGTCAACAATTGAAGAACCTATTCTCAGAATTGATTTCCTCAAGCACTATCAGTTGTCACTAGATTTTGTGCAAAATACTGTGTGTTGAATACAGAAATACCAACATAAAAAAGAGAAAATGATGTATTTGTGAAAACTATTGCCTTATTTTGCACAAATAGGTTATTTTTAAACTTAGAACAATCATTTTCTTCTCTACTGATAAAAATATCCTGCCTCAACCATGACAGAAACTTCTAAGTTCTTGGTTAACACAACTGATGAAAACTGAAACAGGGAAAACCATACATTAGACACACTATTAAGTTTAGGCTCATTTACTTTTGCCATGAAAATAATGACCAATGTTTCAACCCATTTCAATTCATTGACGACACATAGACTACTGTTCTGCAGCAAGTCCACTCTTTCGTGTCTGCCTCCATAGCCGAGTGGCTAGTGTGGCTGACAACAATGTGAGGACCCAGGTTCAATTTATGGTGCTGCCAGAGATTTTTCCTTGGAGCGAGGATTGGAACAGCGTCCACCCAGTCTCATTATGCCATTTGAGGAACTACTTGAACAAGCAATAGCAACATCAGCTCTGCTAACCTGACAATTGCTGTGAGAGCAGTCTGATGATCTCATGCACCTCCAACCTGTATCTCAGTGACAGCACTGGCTGAGGATGACAGAGTGGTCAGAAGGGGCCAGTTGGTCCGTCAGTGGCCAGAATGGTGGTGCTTTCCTTTTTCCTTTTCCTTCCTCATTTACATAAAAACTGTTCATTGTGCAAAAGAAAGTATTTATAATCTTGTGTAGGGATCACTCACATAAATTTTGCAAGCATTTGTTTGAGCAGTTCAAAATTTACCCATTATTTCATTGATAAAATTTTTTTATTAACCATCAATTGGAGTTTGAGAGAAATATGAAACATTTGCAAATATAACACTGGAAGCAGATATGATTTACATTCTCCAATAGTAAATATAGCTTTGTAACTGAAAGATGTAAAACATATAGCAATAAAATGCTTTGACAATCTATTCATGAAACTAAAATGTCTTGTAAAAAGCATATCAAAAAGAACAAGTAGTCAATTACAAACCTGCAAATGTCCAGCATTTAGCTGTGTAAACACAGTGTGACCCAAATATCTAGAATCAAAATTATACAGATGATAGATGACTCTACACTAAGTATTTTGTCATCAGAAACTAATCTTAAAAAATGTATATTTCAAGTGGTCTTGAATTAGCAATATGTGCAAGCACATGTTTGTATACTCTTGTACTTATGTTTCTACATTGTTATTGAAAAACTAATACATAATTGTCTAAAACTAGTCTAGTGTGAATGTTATCCCTGTGGAGTCATACGAGATCATTGGTGTATGAAAACTGAGCAAAAACTAAACAGGACCTGGTTGGTAGGGTCCTAGCTGCTTGTCTTATTGTACGAGAGACAGTAAAATTGTTTGAGAGAGGATAGCAATGTTTTATGCACAGTCATAATGCATGCATTGAAACTGGCTATTGCTCATCCAGAATGGATGTGTACATTTGCGAATTCTATGTACAGCTTAACAGCTCCATGGTATACAGTCACTGTGAAGAAACTTCTAAAGAAACACAGATTATTGCATAATAATTGTAAAACAACGAGCAGGGCTATAGATAGAGAGATGTTGAATGAAAAGCATCTGGCCAACAAGAGAGCAATGCATGATGCCTTCAGTGACTACCATAGCAGAATACTGTCAAACGATACTTCACAAAATCCAAAGAAATTCTGGTCATATTTAAAGGCTCTTAGTGGCACTAAAGTTAGTGTCCACTCCCTAGCAAATGAGACAGGAACTGAAACTGAGAGTAGCAGACTGAAAGCTGAAATGCTTAACTCTATTTTTAAATGTTCCTTTACAAAGGAAAACACAAGAGTATTGCCCTAGTTTAATCCTCGCACCACTGAAAAGATGACTTAAATAATTATTAATGTCAGCAGTGTTGAGAACACCAGAAACTGTTCAAATTGAACAAAGCTCCAGGACCTGATGAAATCACTCTCAGATTCTAGACTGAATTTGTGGCTGAGTTATCCCCTCTTCTAACTATAATCTGTCATCAAACCCTTGAACAAAACATCACCCGCAGTTCTTGGCAAAAAGGACAGGTCGCACTCAGCTACAAGAAGGATAGTAGAAGTGCCCCACCAAACTACCATCCAGTTTCCTTGACATCAATTAGTTGTAGACTCTTAGAATATATTCTGAGCTCAAACATAATGAGGTATTTTGAATAGAAGGATATCCTCAGTGCTGAGCAGCATGGATTCTGAAAACACTGTTCATGTGAAACAGCTCACACTTTCCCCACATGACATACAGAAAGCTTTGGATCAAGGTATTCAGGTAAATGCAGTTTTTCTTGATTTCCAAACAGCATTTGATTCAGTACCATATCAGCATTTATGGGTAAAAGTACTATCACATGGGGTATCAAGTGAAATTTGTGACTGGATTGCAGACTTTTTTGGCTGCGAGGACACAGCATGTGATCTTGCATGGAGAGTCGTTGTCAGATGTAGAAGCAACTTCAGGTGTGTCCCAGGGAAGTGCGTTGGAACCTTTGCTTTTCAAGTTGCATATTAATGACCTTGTAGACAATATTAATAACAACCTCAGACTTTTTGCATATGATGCAGTTATCTGTAATGAAGAACTATCTGAAAGAAGGTGCATAAATATTTAGTCAGATGTTGATAAGATTTCAAACTGGTACAAAGATAGTAACTTGCTCTAAATGCTCAAAAGTGTAAAATTGTGCACACCACAAAATGAAAATGCATAGTATCCCATGACTACAATATCAATGAGTCATTGTTGGAATCAGCCAACTCATATAAGTACCTGGTGTAACACACTATGCAGGAATAAAAAATGGAATGATCACATAGCTTCAGTCATGGGTAAAGCAGGCGGTAGACTTTGGTTTATTGGTAGAATACTGGAGAAGTGCAATCAGTCTACAAAGGAGGTTGCTTATAAATCACTCATGCGATCAGCTCTAGAAATTGCTCAAGTGTGTGGGACCTGTACCAAATATGACTAACAGGGGATGTTTAACATGTAAAGAGAAGGGCAGCATGAATGATCACAGGTTTGTTTAATCCATGGAAGAGCTTCACAGAGATATTGAAGAAACTGAACAGGAAGACACTTGAAGATAAATTGTCCTGAGAAAGTCTTTTAACTAAGTTTAAAAAACCAGCTTTAAATGACTAGGAATTTACTACAATCACCTATGTATCACTCACATAGGGATCATGAGGATAAGATCAGCATAATTACAGCATGCACAGAGGTATGCAAAAAGTCGTTCTTCCCATGTTCCATATGAGAATGGAATGGGAAGAAATCATAATAACTGGTACAATGGAATGTACCCTCTGCCATGCACCTCATGGTGGGATGCAGAGTCTAGCTGTAGATGTAGATGTCCTGTTAAGTATTTGGCTTTAGTATTTCAGCTGCACTTAAGTATCACTAGTACTGATATATATCTCAGCCACATTTGCGTAGGTACTACAACTGAATGAGTAGCATTCCTTGATATTTGTGTGAGATACATATGCAAATGGATTTCCACATTTGAACTTACATTTTGCTGTTGTGTTTGAGTTTCATCAGTAAGTGTCTGAACATTTGTTTTCATGCTACTAATACATTAACTGAAAGTTCCATAGGTTATGATCTGCTGCTCTGGGGTTTTACAGATAGGTTTGAGTAGTTTATGGGCAGCATGTATTGTTTTACTCCAATAACACTATTTTATTCTATCATATGTAGTTGTTTTGTTTTTTTTTTCGATGCTCACTCACATGTTTTATTCTATCATATGTAGTTTTTTTACTTATTTTATTTTATTTTTTTATGCTCATTCACCTGTTTATATTAGTCAAATGATTTGGTCTCCTCTTAAAGAGAATATAATTACTTCTTTGTACATTTTATGGAATATGTAAACCTTGCTTTAGTTGTCATTTATAGCTTTGTGATCATTGTTATTTCAGCTATATCATGATCACTAATCCTAGTTTACATGTGAGCATCCTCAAAGAGATCAAGTCCGTCTCTTGCAATTGAATACAATATAGTTCCATCATGGGGATGTTTCCAAACTATCAATGCCAAGTAATTTCCAGTAAAGCTTTTAAAACTATTTTTTATGAAATTGTGTCTAACACCCTAATAATGATTGTTTCATTTTCCAGGTTATTGTACAGTGATAAGATTACAGCATGACATGTACTCAAACTAATATTGCTCTATAGAGTTGATGTGCAGAATCAGCTCTAGCTCAGTGGATTTAATTTTTTGATCTACTTAAAAAATTGCAGCCCCTTCACAAAACTGCGTATCTAAACCCATACACTTGGGTTTGTTATGTAGATAGCCCAACTGTAATTTCGTGATTAACCAGCTTACAGTGTTCTGAGTGTCCAAGAGCTTTTTAGAAGCAGTTCAAACACTGATACTTTTATTTACTAATGCTCCTATATTTCATCACAAGCACCTTAATATTATCATCTGTTAGAACATTTATTAGGACAAATATTATAAATGCACAAATTCTTGGCAGTGTACTGTCAATGTCCCAGAAATATGACAGAAGATTACTTAACAAGTTTAAGATATCAGAACATTTATGTTATTAGAAAACGAGCATTACATTTTGACATTAATTTTCTACATTGTATTCATCCAGCAGCCAATAAAATTAAGATAGTTTGCTGTTTAGATTGTTCTCTACAGCTAAATTCCCCATCATTATAATTTTATGAATTGGTACTAGTATATTATGCCCTTACTTGAGGGAGGAAAGAAATTAAAACCACAACAAAGCATCCTTCCTTTAGAAAGGAAAGAAATATTTCTGTGTTTCAACACAAACTCTGGCTTCAAAAATCTATATCAGAAGTGTTATGGATACTTTGTATTTGTTCTAGTTTTAGGGCCCTTTCTTGTAACTTATGTTTATCATTTACTGTTATCATATTTATCTAGCCTAAAATATTTAGATTTAGGAACTGAAAGTTTCTGTTAGCTACATGGCAACCAGCAATGTTTGTTACACACTGAAGCATGAAAGGCACGCATATTTGAATACAGAGATATGTAAACAGGCAGAATATGGCACTATGGTCAGCAATGTCTGTATGAGACAACAAGAGTGTGGTGTTATAGTTGGTGCATGAGTGATGGGACATGGCATCTCTGAGGTAGTGATGAAGTGGAGATTTTCCCATATGACCATTTTGCAAGTGTACTGTGAATATGAGGAATCTGTTAAAACATCAAATCTCTGACATTGCTGAGGCTGGAAAAAGATTCTGCAAGAATGGGACCAATGACAACTGAAGAGAAGTGCAAACCTTCTGCAAATTGCTGCAGGTTTCAGTGCTGGGCCATCAACATGTGTTAGCATGCAAAACATTAAACAAGATATCACTGATATGGGCTTTCGGAGCCAAAAGCTCACTCACGTACCTGTGATGACTGCAAGACACAAAGCTTTACACCTCATCTGGGCCTGTCAACATCATTGTTGGACTATTGATGACTGGAAACATGCTGTCTAGTTGGACGAGTCTCATTTCAAATTGTATCAAGTGGATGGATGTGTACAAGTATAAAGACAACCTATGAACCTATGGACCCTGCATGTCAGCAGGGGATTGTTGAAGCTGGTGGAGGCTATGTAATGGTGTGGGGCGTGTGCAGTTGGAGTGATACGGGACCCCTGATATGTCTAGATATGATTCTGACAGGTGACATATACGTAAGCATCCCACTGATCACCTGCATCCATTCATGTGCATTGTGCATTCTGATGGACTTGGGAAATTCCAGCAGGACAATGTGACCTACTGGTCACATCCAGAATTGCTACAGAGTGGCTCCAGGAACACTCTTCTGAGTTTAAACACTTCCACTGGCCACCAAACTCTCCAGACATGAACATTATTAAGCATATCTGGAATGGCTTGCAATGTGCTGTTCAGAAGAGATCTCCACACCCTTGTACTCTTATGGATTTATGGACAGCCCTGCAGGATTTATGGTGACAATTCTCTCCAGCATTCCTTCAGACATTAGTCAAGTCAATGCCATGATGTGTTGCGGCACTTCTGTGTGCTCGCTGGGGCCCTACACGATATTAGGTAGGTGTAGCAGTTTCTTTGGCTCTTCAGTGTGTTGTGAGTTGTGGTCGAGACTTCAGTCTACTGAGAGCACTTAGGCACATAAAGTAAAGGTCTCAGGTTTGAGACCCAGTCTGGCACACAGTTTAAATCTGCCAGGAAGTTTCAAATCATCAGATATTCAGCTGCAAAGTGGAAACACATTTGGGAAACAGTCCCCTACGTACTGACAGAAGTAACACTATGAGAGTGGGTCATGAGTCATGCTTGGGTAGCTCAGCTGATAGAGAAATTGCCTGCAAAAGACAGTGGTCCCAGGTTCGAGGTCAAGTCTGCCACACAGTTTCACACTGCTAGGAAGTTTCAACTAATAATGTACTGTACGAGGGATTCAGTATTTATAAATGTAAACATTTTTTTTTAGAAAATACCTTGGTCATCAAGTAAATATTAAGCTACTAATAGCAGATTAACACAGCTTTATAATAAAACTAGGGAGACAGCAGTTTTCTTCAAAACAGCAGCTTTCTTACAAATTTATTCATTAAATTAAGATAGTGTCAGTGTGAATAGCATTAGGTGGTATAGTAATAGTTTATTGTTAATACAGATTAAGATTCATTGAGATATTTGCTCCATGTTAATGCATACCTTGACTCATTCCATATCCTTGCATGTTCTCTTTCTTGATGGGATCTACAGAATATGATGAATGAATGGAGACCATATTGAAACAGAGAACCAGAATAGGGGTGGGCCAGGGCGGGGAGGGGAGGGGGGGGAGGATTGATTGGAAAATGAAGGGCTGAAAATGCTGTAATACTAATATCTTACAAATTAGTGTACGAGACTTTCTCCCCCTTTTTTTGTGATGTTGTCATTATTCCATTTTGCGTTTTCCGTTGATAGACTTTCTCCTCCAGTACATACCTGACACCTACTGCCACATTTTTTATAATCACTAATTACAAACAATTTGATAGTTGGGGTCAGGTATGTAATGGAGGAAATATCTCATAAGTTCATTTGTAAGACACTGACATTACATTACTTGCCCATTTAAATTTTATAATTATCATTAATTCTACAGAACAATAGCAGGTGAATATGGACTGGCAGAAAGGACTGAAAAAGGAAGCTGCCTGGTACAATTTTGCACAGAGCATATTTTAGTAACCACTAACATTTGGTTTAAGAATCATGAAAGAAGGTTGTATCCGTGGAAGAGACTTGGAGACAATGGGAGGTATCAGACAGATTATATAATGGTAAGACAGAGATTTCAGAAACAGATTTTAAAATGTAAAACATTTACAGGGGCAGAAGTGGATTCTGACTACAACTTATTGGTTATGAGCTGTAGATTAAAACTGAAGAAATTGCAAAAAGGTAGGAAATTGAGGATATGTGACCTGGATAAGTTGAAAGAACAGGAGGCTGCTGGGAGTTTCAGAGGGAGCATTGGACAATAATTGACTATAACAGGAGACAGAAGTACAGTAGAAGATGAATGGGCACCTTTAAGAGATGAAATAGTGAAAGCAGCAGAGGATCAAATAGGTAAAAGACAAGGGCTAGGAGAAATCCTAGGATAATAGGAGATATTGAATATAGTTGATAAAGGGAGAAAATATAAAAATTTAGCAAATGAAGCAGGCAAAAGGGAATACAAATGTCTAAAAAAATGAGACTGATAGGAAGTGCAGAATGGCTAAATAGGAGTGGCTAGAGGACAAATGTAAGGATTTAGAAGCATATTTCACTAGAGGAAAGATAGATACTGCCTACAGGAAAATTAAAGAGGCCTTTGGAGAAAAGAGAAGTATCTGTATGAATACCAAGAGTTCATATGAAAAACTAGTCTTAAGTAAAGAATGCAAAGCTGAAAGGTGAAAGGAATACATTGAGAGTCTGTGGAAGGGAGATGAACTTAGAGGTGGTATTATAGAAACGGAAGAGTGCATAGACGAAGATGAGACAGGAGACTCAATACTGTGAAAGTAATTTGACAGAGCACTCAAACACCTAAGTTGAAGCAAGGCCCTAAGAGTAGATGACATCCTGTCAAAACTGGTGATAGCCTTGGGAAAGCCAGCCATGACAAAACTCTTCCATCTGTTGTGCAAGATGTATGAGGCAAGGGAAATACCTTCTGACTTCAAGAAGAATGTAATAATTCCAATTCCAAAGAAAGCAGTTGCCAACAGATGTGAAAATTACCAAACTACCAGTTTAATGATGGTGCTTACAGGTGCTCAGTGTTGAGGTTATCTGTGACCCAGTTTAATGAGTCATGGCTGCAAAATACTAATGCAAATTCTTTATAGAAGAATGGAAAAACTTGTAGAAGCTGACCTGAGGAAAGACCAGCTTGGATTTCAGAGAAATGTAAAAATATGCAAAGCAATACTAATCCTATGACTTATCTTAGAAGACAGATTAAAGAAAGGCAAATGTACATTTATAGCATTTGTAGACTTAGAGAAAGCTTTTGACAATGTTGATTGGAATACTCTCTTTTACACTCTGAAGGTAGCAGGATAAAATACAGGGAGAAAGAGCCTATTTGTAACTTGTACAGAAGCCACATGGCAGTTATAATTGTTAATGCGCATCAAAGGAAAGCAGTGGTTGATAAAGGAGCGAAACAGGGTTGTAGCCAATCACTGATATTATTCAGGCTGTACAGGGACCAAGCAGTAAAGGAAAGAAAAGAAAAATTTGAGTAGCAATTAAAGTTCAGGGAGAAGAAGTAAAGACTTTGTGGTTTGCCTATGACACTGTAATTCTGTCAGAGACAGCAAAGAGCTTGGAAGAGCAGTTGAATGGAATGGATGGTGTATTGAAAGAAGGATGTAAGATGAACAGCAACAAAAACAAAACAAAGATAATGAAAAGTAGTCAAATTAAATCAGGTGAAGCTACTTAAAGTAGTAAATGAGTTTTGCTATTTGGGCATCAAAATAACTGATGATGGCCTAAGTAGGGAGGATATAAAGTGTAGGCTCATAATGGCAAGAAAAGCATTTCTGAAGCAGAGAAATTTATAAACATTAAATACAGACTTAGGTGATAGGATGCCTTTTCTGAAAGTATTTATATGAAATGCAGCCAGGTATGGAAATGAAATATGGATGACAAACAGTTTAGACAAGAATAAAATAGAAGCTTTTGAAATGTGCTGCTACAGAAGAATACTGAAGATTAGATGGGTAGATAATGAGGAGATACTGAACAGAACTTGGGAGAAAAGAAATGTGTGGCACAACCTGACTATAAGAAGGGATCAGTTGGTATGACTCATACTGAGCATCATGGGATCACTAATTTAGTATTGGAGGGAAGATTGGGAGTAAAAATTATAGGAGGAGACCAAGAGATGAATACAGTATGCAGATTCAGAAGCATGTAGGTTGCAGTAGTTATTTGGAGATGAGGCTTGCACAGGACAGAGTAACATGGAGACCTGCATCAAACCAGTCTGCGGAATGAAGACTACAACAACAATATCAGTTGGACTTGGAAAAATTTGTTATGTGGGCAGAATGTACATGCAACACAGCATGATGTGGTCTCACTCACGTTCTCTCAGCATGACTGAACATGTCAAAATGATATAGTGTTAACTTTGTTAACATACATTATATAAATACCACAAGAATTATTAAGTTTACATATGCTCATCAGCATTTCACAATAAAAACTTATTTTAGTCTTTGTGATATGATATTTCATTGGTCCATATTATGATACTTTTTAATGGTTTATATTTATGGACACCAGAGTGTTTTAATGGTAAAAAAACTCTTGCATTTCCAGTCATGTGTCAGAGCTTTAATTAGTGCCACAAGTATCATTTTCTTGCAAATTGTTTAGACATTGTGGCCATTCTTTTATTTACATGCTGAGAAATAACTATTCTTTTCCTTTCAACATATAAGTATGACAATAAACACAAAGCATCAACACTCTGATAGAAATGACATTCATCAAAACATCATGGTATTTGAATGCTCCCACTTGGTTTGAAACCTGTAGTATATGGTGGGAAAGACTATGTAAGTAATGAACTACAATCCAGGCAGATACAAACGCTTTTATTTCAAGTTGTATCAATTTTTTATCTTCATTTAGTTCTCTCACATCATAAATGTACAATATTTCCTTCAGTATCTACACGGTTTACATACAGTCCAAACAGAATTGGTTCTAGTAAATACTAATTTCTCTCCTGACTAACTTTGTGTAGATTAGATATCAGGACAGTCCTATTTACAAACCAAAAATTCTGTACAGTGCATTGCCCAGATAGCATAAAAAAAAGCACCAGACAGCAATACATTAAAAAAAAAGAACTAAAAAAATCTACTAATAAACGAAAGATTCTGCAGCATTAATAAATACCTGGAATTTTGCTCAAATCTGTAGATCTACTTCATAACTCTCTAAACAAAAATTCATAATTATCAACCATACCTAGATAAAACCAAACTTCTTTCATCCATGTATATATGTAATTATGCACCTAGCTTTTGTGCTGTATGTTACTATGCCTACTTAATTAAAGTACTGGTATTTAATAGTTTAAGTAAAATCAACCAAGTGGTTTCACAAGCTTTTCCTCTATCTGTATGTACATTAGCAGAATAATGTTTTTGTTATAAATATGTGTTGATACCAATGATAAGATTTTGTACGTGATGTAAATATGTAATATTTTATACTGTTCTGTACTTTGATAAGCCCAATATCATGAATGTGATAATACAGGCACTAAATAAACAAATAAAAATATTTGATTAGCTTCAGTTTTTGTTGTGGGTGTGAAACATGTCAGAAAGTATAACATAAAGAACATCATTAGAACATTAGAACTTCACTGATCATTCGTCAGGAAATTGTCAAAATATGTGAATACATTTCAACAAACTGAAACTGATAATATTTACAGAATTAATATACTGTCAGAATGAAACACAGTTATGCACTTTTAATAAATTTATCATACACAAAATACCAAATCTTGATTGTTGTGAGCAAGTGCTTCAAAACTGAAATCTAACAGACATTTTTATTTAAGCTAGTCTAATAGTCCCAGTTAAGATATTCATCTAGAGAGTAAAAGGAGTTGCCTACCAAAAAGCCTTTCAAAGTCTGTTAAAACTGTGCTTTATCTGAAATCAAGTTTTTAATGGTTGCTGGCAGTTTATTGAAAATGTGTGTTCCTGAATGTTGGACCCCTTTTTTTGACCAGGGTAGGGGATTTTAGGTCTTGATGTAGATTGTTCTTATTCCTAGTTCCGGTATTGATACTAGTTGGAAACAGAGACATATTATTTGCAACAAATTTCATTATGAATAAATGTACTGAGAAGCAGTTGTTAGAATAGCTCTTCCTTGAACTATCTACAAGACGTTCTTGAGTTTACACCACAAATGAGTCTTATTACATGCTCCGTAACTATGTTTTGAAAACAATAGTTGCTACTCACCATATAGCAGAGATGCTGAGTCACAGGTAACAATATCTACAAATAACTTCTGTAAAATGGAAATGACCCTCATCTCTCACAAAGAAGTACTGGTGGCATCTGCCAAAAAACCCTTAAAATCAAGGATTCTACTGGTCATGATAACATATCAATGAAGTTAGTCAAAGAGTATTCATGTGAGTTGAGTTTGTCTTTGCAAATAAATATTTTTAAAGTGACTCTGCTTTTAAATACAAGTGGGCAGTAGTAATAATACGGTACTGAGCCTTATGATCTGAATAAAATTATTACTAAGATAATTCTGTAATAGATTTGACAAGCATGAAGCATAAGTATTCAGTCTTACTCCTGTAGACTGTATTGTATTTAGGAAAGAAAATTTTGGAGACTTTGAGTATATGTTGATGAAATAAAATAATTCAGGATTGTTCAATTAACTTTGATTATTTATTTTGCAGTAGATCAGGACCTGATCTTATACTGAGAGCTGGAACTTCATTGAGGGGTGATGGTGGTTCCACACATCATCCACAGATGGTTATCACTCATCGAGGCTACTCTCCTGTTACACAAGACAATGATATTGCTCTCATAAAGGTACCCATATCTTTGTGTGTGTGTGTGTGTGTGTGTGTGTGTGTGTGTGTGTGTGTGTGTGTGTGTGTGTGGAGAGAGAGAGAGAGAATGGTGTTTGGGAACTCAGTGCAAATGGAAAATAAAAACATGAAAGCATTCATTTGAACTTGCTGTTCATTTCTGCAGGTGGATCCCCCATTTAACCTGAGCACAACAGTCCAACCAGCACATCTTCCAGTCAGTGGAAGAGAACCACCCCAAGGATCCAGTGCAACTGTTACTGGCTGGGGAGTGACTAGAGTAAGCCAACAACTTTAATCCTTCCTTTGTAAGTCTGCTCCATCAACAACACCGATTTATGAAGCCCAATTTAATCACCATTAAATCCAGTAGTAGTTTCTGACTATTCTGGGAACACACAAAAAAAGGACTTCTCCTGGTCAATACAGTACTCTGAATGTTCATTGAATAGCACCACATGTCACTTCTGGACAACACTGTTAGTAGGTTCGACTGAGAAACACCAGGATATGAACCACTCTCATGGTGTACCCATATGCCTTCAGTCTGTTTGCTGAAACCAGAATGGTCAGTTGAACCATGAGTGAAGACAGTCCTGCCAAAGGTGGACAGAAAACCATTGCCAGTAGGTAAAACAGAATCCCAATTAGGTTCCAGGAGGAACTGACATAGTGCAAGTTCATCATCAATAAATACGCCAAAGAGCTTGCTGTAAATATTGGCTGGTTGACATGTGTGACTACAGCAATTTGTAGCAACTGTTCAATCTGCCATGGATGTTTTTGCCACTTGACCTGGCACCGGCAGGATTACTAGACCTTCCATGACTTATAACTCCAGAAATATGGCTGGTATGCTTATCTGCAGAGGTTCATGGTTACTGAAACTGATTCATTACATAAAGTACTATCAGTTCAAACAATCTTACCCCACATACTCTTGGGCTTTTGTTATTTATACTTTGATACTTTAGTATCGGAAAATCATAGCTCATGAGCCACATTCATCTTTGGTCCCTTGAGTGTGGCTCTTTCACAAAATACCAAGTGTGGGCATGCAAGTACATTTCCAGAAAATATAAAATGTCAGTGTGTATTATAAAGTCATATCTTTGCATCATGTTATACAATATATTACATCTGAACATTTGTTTCACAGGAAAGACAAGAATTGTAGCTAAAATCCATACCCCTGTGATTGTCAATTTCAGCTCTCTCCAGTCAAAGTGCTTTGCCTCTGTTCCAAGGCTCTGTCACCAGCGCCACTTGCCCCTCCATTCACAACCATTCTGCATGTTTAGGGGCTATGAAGTATCAACTGGGCTGTACACATGAGAGAGATGCATATCATTCTTAGTAATTATGCATAGTTTTTTACAGTATGCAACTACTGCAGGATCTCTACTTGTTCTTGCCAACAGATACATTTCTCTTTTCATTTCATGAGATACTTTCATAATTCTAATGATCCATGGTTTTTACTTGGCTGTATAATGTTCCATCTGATTAGCTTATGTTGCAAGCTATTTTCAAATAATGATACAAATTTATGATAGAATAGATTAAAATTTATGTTTGCATTTGGTTAATTATAAATTTTGTCCCAGGTCATCTCTCGTAAACAGTTCTTTAAAAAAATTGTCCTGTAGTCATTAATTATTCTGATTGATTTCTACTTAAGAGTATCCCTAGTGTAAGGCACTATGTTATTTATCCTAACTTTCTGTGTATTATGATCAGAGAGAGCATTTTTTAATTGGTAAACAGATACTTTCTTGTTTTAAGTTCTTGCAAAGAAAACAATATCAGTGAGGGTCCTACTGTCTGTATCCATCCATGTTTGAAAGTTAATCACTAAGATCTAATTGTAGCATACAAATAACGTTTTCAGACCATTTTTCCTATCATAATCCTTTAGAAAATTTACATTAAATTCACCACAGACTATTAACTGCTTGCTGTTGTATGACAGATGGCAAAGTAAGGAATTCAACATTTCCCAGTAGGGATCTATATACAGTTACAATTAAAAGTGAACTATTTTAATATTAATTCACAAGCACAAACTTATATGTGCTGATCACTACAAAATCTACTTGTCTCAATTTTTCTGAACTTGTGTTCTGCCTTAATATATGTAACAACTCATCTTTTGTGACAGTAGTTCTGTATTGGTATTTTCAGTGAAAGTGAAGAAGAATTACAGAGTCCATTGAATGGAATAAACAGTCTAATGAGTACAGAATGTAGATTGCAAATAAATCAAAGAAAGACAAAAGTAATGACAAGCAGCAGTAATGAGAATAGTGAGAAACTTAACATCAAAATTGGTGATAACAAAGTAGATAAAGTTAAGAAATTCTGCTATCTAGGAAGCAAAATATGATGGACAGTGCAAAATATGATGGACAGAGAGCAATTGGGATATAAAAATCAGACTGGCATAGGCAAAAAGGGCATTCTTGGCCAGGAGAAGTGTATTAGTACCAAACATAGATCTTAACTTACGTCTCTAGAAGAGTGAAGCATTCTAAAAGAT
Organism: Schistocerca gregaria; assembly: GCF_023897955.1. NCBI lineage: Eukaryota > Metazoa > Arthropoda > Insecta > Orthoptera > Acrididae > Schistocerca > Schistocerca gregaria. The sequence continues at coordinate 510,852,854 of NC_064921.1, read as the reverse complement.
TGGGAAAGGGCACAGGTCTGCCCCGTTTTCAAGAAGGGACGTCAAACAGATGTGCAGAACTACAGACCTATACCTTTAATGTCGATCAGTTGTAGAATTTTGGAACACGTATTATGTTTGAGGATAATGACTTTTCTGGAGACTAGAAATCTACTCTGTAGGAATCAGCATCGGTTCGTAAAAGGCGATTGTGTGAAACCCAGCTCGCGTTATTCGTCCACAAGACTCTGAGGGCCATAGACACGGGTTCTAAGGCAGATGCCGTGTTTCTTGACTTCCGCAAGGTGTTCGATACAGTTCCCCAGTCGTTAAGTGAATAAAGTAAGAGCATATGAACTATTAGACCAATTGTGTGATTGGATTGAAGAGTTCCTAGATGACAGAACACAGCATGTCATTCTCAATGGAGAGAAGTCTTCCGAAGCAAGAGTGATTTCGGGTGTGCCACAGGGGAGTGTCATAGGACCATTGCTATTCACAATATACATAAATGACCTTGTGGATAACATCAGAAGTTCACTGAGGCTTTTTGCGGATGATGCTGTAGTATATCGAGAGGTTGTAACAATGGAAAATTGTACTGAAGTGCAGGAGGATCTGAAACAAATTGACGCATCGTGCAGGGAATGGCAATTGAATCTCAATGTAGACAAGTGTAATGTGCTGTGAATACATAGAAAGAAAGATCCTTTATCATTCAGCTACAATATAGCAGGTCAGCAACTGGAAGCAGTTAATTCCATAAATTGTCTGGGAGCAGGCATTGGGAGTGATTTAAAATGGAATGATCATATAAAGTTGATTGTCGGTAAAGCTGGTGCCAGACTGAGACACATTGGAAGAATCCTAAGGAAATGCAATCTGAAAACACTTGTTTGCCCACTGCTTGAATATTGCTCATGAGTGTGGGATCCGTACCAGATAGGGTTTATAGAAGAGATAGAGAAGATCCAATGGAAAGCAGCGCACTTTGTTACAGTATCATTTAGTAATCGCGAAAGTGTTACGGAGATGATGGATAAACTCCAGTGGAAGACTCTGCAGGAGAGACGCTCAGTAGCGGGCTTTTGTTGAAGTTTCGAGAACTTACCTTCACTGAGGAGTCAAGCAGTATATTGCTCCCTCTGATGTATATCTTGTGAAGAGACCATGAGGATAAAATCAGAGAGATTAGAGCCCACACAGAGGCATACCGACAACCTTTCTTTCCACGAACAATACGAGACTGGAATAGAAGGGAGAACAAATAGAGGTACTCAAAGTACCCTCCATCACACATCGTCGGGAGACATGCGGAGTATGGATGTAGATGTTAACTTGATGAAGAAATTCCTGAGAATGTGCTTTTGGAGCACAGCACTGTATGATAATAAAACCTGGACTATGTTACAACGGGAATGGAAGAGACTCGAAGCATTTGAGATGTGGTGCTACAGTAGAATGTTGAAAATTAGATGGGCTGATAAGTAAGGTGTGAGGTGGTTTTCTACAGAATTGGTGAAGAAAGGAATATATGGGAAACAAGAAAAAGGAACAAGATGATAGGACATGCGTAAAGACATCAGGGAATAACTTTCATGGTACTAGAGGGAGCTGTGGAGAGTAAAAACTATAGACGAAGAGACAGATGGGAATACATCCAGAAAATAATTGAAGACATAAGTTGCGAGGCACAGGATGTCTATCATTGCAAAGTGCTCCAAATTTTCCAAAAAGGCAAGCAGTTTTCTACCTTACTACTCAATCCTCTAATATTTTGATGAAAGAAGCTAACCTTACTTTTACGTGCATTCTTAAGCATTTTATGAGCTCTTCTGTTATTTTGACTTCTTTCAAAACAGGGTACCTGAATCCTGATTCTAAACTACTAAGGTACCTCTCTGATACCAGTAACCACAGGATTCTTTCCCCGGCAGGAGCTTGTTCAAGGAGGTAACCTTACCTTGACCTCAATCACCATAAAGGAAACACCAACTGATCTAGAATGAACTTCCATGCTTTCAAGCAGACTGTCTGACTGAACTGTTGTCAAGATCCCTTTCTACAGTGGCTAGCATATCTACACATACAGCTACATCTATACTCTGAAAACCACTGTGAAGTGCATAACACAGCTGGGATATTGCCAGATTTGTGCAACAGATTTGTTTGAAGTTACATCAGGTTAGTGAGTTAAGCAGTCAGTCAGTTGGTTCCACATGGTGAGTTATTACACAAGTACAAAACATGGTCCTGGAAGAATCTGCATTCATTTAAGTTGTACTGTAGACCTGTGTTTTACAGCACTGTGACTAGGAGATGCAGAGTTTGGCACTTTTCTTTCAAGATGGTCCTGTGATGACAATATGATTGAGTTAATTTGTAGAGATTTGAATAAGCTCCATGAGTTTCTCAAGGAATCACTGAAATATAGGAGAGGCACTGGAATGGTTATCATTCATAGTGGCATGGGTCAAATGTGATGTTGCTAATAAGGATTTGTTAGTACACATCCTCTATGGGCAATTGTAGATAAACACCTGTCAAAACAAGAATCAAAATGACGTCTTCCAATCAAACCAATGGTCATGCAAAACTTAACTTGCAAATTCCTCATGTGAACTCCTGAAAGCCACGGATCAAGCAGTTAGGTATGTGCAGCACTTCTTAACTTCTGAAATGCGTTTGACTATGTATCATACAAAAATACGATTGTATGGGGAATCGAACAAAATTTGTGACTGAACTGGGAATTTATTGATAAGGGAGATGCAGCATGTTACAGTATACCCTTCTTTATCTGAATTTCAAAGGACCAAAAAATAGCCAGTTCAGTTTAATGAAGTTTGAATTAATGGGGTTTTTAGTAAAAATACATAACTGTCGAGTTCTCTAGTGAAGCACTCAGTTTCATGGCCTTTAGGAGGAAATGAAAATAACTATGATGTATATGTAAAATACTACTTCTGGCATTTGTTTAATTGGGAAAGAGTACGTACATATTGTCAAATGTATGCTATTTTTCAAATAATACAATTACATACATGTTGTGGACCAACATTGTACCCAATGTATCTGTGTGTCAAGTAATGCACAAACAGTAATTTGAGGAAACATTTTAATGTTCGTTCTTTAATATATTTAGTTATAATCAGAATACATGTATTAGGTTACAACAATAAATCTTATCAATTACACATTTTACATCTATATGCTTGCATGAAAAAAAATCATTAATTGTTGTTTGTCGGACTGTTGGTCATAATTTTATGGCCCTCTGAAGATACCACGCCTGGAGCAGCCTGAAATACCATGGAGACATCGGAAGTGGCAGCAAATCTTTTGAGAACAGCAACTGTAGCTGCAGCTTCAGACCATGTGGTGGTGTCATATCTTCATGTCACTCCTCAGAAGATAACAGTAAAGCATTAGTGCAGTGGGAGTGTCATATCTTCATGTTCCTCCTCAGAATGACAGTACAGCATTTTTTTTTTCCTTTTGTGTGTCATCAGCAGAACTGACGACTGGTTCTTCAGCACTATAGATTTCGTTGTCTGGCTGCGTCCATTCTTTCATATTGACAGAACAAGAGGGCACCAACCTGGTGTAAGCCTGTAGGAGAGCAGCATAAGAATCCAAAGTTGTATCCACATTAAAAGTATGTTTATATGTTGGATCATCGATTTCTTCTTCGATTTCAGTGTCATCATCAGTTTCTCTCCACGCCTTCTTAAAAGAGCTAGTAATGGGGTCTTTTGTAGCTTCATCGCTGACAGAAAAATGTTGTCAATAGCTTGCAGTACGTTCCAATATAGAAATGTTCCTTGTAATTCAATTGCACTGATAGCAGCTTTAACAAGTCAGCTTCTGTAACTAAATTTCATTGAGGCAATTAGTCCTCGATCCTTGGCTGCAGATGGCTTGTAGTGTTAACTGGTGAAAAGACAACTTTGTTTGGAAGCTCCAGATCATGGAACTGATGTGCTGAGAAGTGGTCCAAAGTTAGCAAAATATTTCTCTTCCTTGAAGCCATTCATTGTTGAACTAGCTATCGAAGATAGATTTGGTCATCCAAGCTTTATTGTTATTCTTATAGGGCACAGCAGATTGAATAGCTTGACATTTTTAAAACAATGCAGACTTTTGTATTTTCCAGTCACTAACGGTTTGAGCTTCTCAGAACCATCTGAATTACAACACAATATCACTGTCAGTCTGTCCTTTCTCTGTTTTGCTCCATGACACATTTTGCCCTTGACATGCAGTATTTTTCAGGCATCAAATTACAGAAAGCACTGGCTTCATCCACAGTAAATAGTAAACACATCTCTTGGGCAATACAAATGAAAGAGCTCGGACTGATATTCCTGTGCCCACTCACTGGCATCTTCCTGATTTCTTCTATGTGCCTCTTCACAGACATTGATTTTATGCATTTTCTGAAAATGCCATTGCCAGCCCTCAGCATGAATATAATGTGGAATGACCACATAACATCAGTTGTGGATAATGCTGGTGGCAGACTTTTTTTTCATTGGCAGGATACTGTGAAAATGCAGTCAACTTACAAAAGAGACTGCTTACAAATCACTTGCACATCCCACCTTAGGGTATGACTCGAATGTGTTTGACGCATACTGAGTAGGAATTACAGGGGGTATTACATGTATACAAAGAAGTGCAGTAGGAATGGTCACAGGTTTGTTAGAGACGAGAGATGGAGACATTGAAATGCAGAAAAACCAGAACTGACAGTCCCCTGGAGGTGGACAGCTACTATCCCACAAAAGCCTAGTTAAAAAGTTTCAAGAACCAGTTTTAAATGAAGACTGTAGAAATATATTTTAGAACTCTGTGTATTGCTTATGAAGGGACTGCAAAGACAAAATTAGACTAATTACAGCATGCACACAGGCAATTAAGCAGTCATTCTTCCTTTACTCCACATATGATTGGAAAGGGGAAGGAACCTTAATATGTGGTACAATGCTGCCAGATGCTTCAGTGGTTTGCAGAGTATGTATGAAGATGTGATTGCATACAAGAAACAGCAATCCATATGGTTTGCATAAACCAATTTGGTTTTTGTGGCACTGGTTGTTTGCTCTGGTGTTTCTGAGATTGATGGGGCACGGCTGATTTTAAGGTGTCTGTAACTCCTTTCCCTTAGTTGAGCATAAATTACATATAAGTGAATACAACTGCACAAAATACGGTCACTGCATAGTTGTGGATGGTGGATACGTGACCACTCCAGAGGGACAATCAGAGAAGTCTGTGTAAATGCAAATAATACAACACCAGTTAAATACTATCAAGACGAAGTGCTGCACAGTCATAGACATAGTCTGTGAGCAGCTATCACAGGCAAAATGAAGCATGTTGAAATGTTGGCAGTCACAGTAAATATACAGTTTAAGCAGTGCAAACTCCTTTGTTTCAGTATGGTAACTACAAAAGTAGCTTACTGGAGCTGACACTAAAATTGTTAATGACAAGGGCTGGAATTAGGTGCTATGTGTGCTGACTGTGTGGAGACTTGGTGTACACAGCCAGTCTATGCAATCTCCAAACCACTGTCTCGAAAGGAAATAAGAGGCAGGCAAAAGTGCTGCCATGACATTGCTGTGCCAGTAGACTTCACATACAACAATGCATGACACTGCGGTTCATCAAAATGTGAAGCAAAAACCCTTAGTGTGGCAAGCATAGAGTCAGCTCTCCTATCACCATTTACTGTTTGTCTGGGTAATTATAGGTATGCCTTTGAATGCAAACATAATTTTTAAGGTATCGTTAAGAGATGTATTGATTGAATTCTAGGCTTTATTAGAAAGTTTGTTGTCTGGGGCTAGTTGAACAACATGTTTGATGAAGGACTCTGCTTAAGATAATTTTAAGTAGAGAACTAAATATGCTGTAATTTTCTGGTAGAATCTAACTAATTAAGGACTACGCATTGAACAGTGCAAGAAATACACACACACACACACACACACACACACACACACACACACACACACACACACACGCATGCGTGCGCGCGCCCACACACACACACACACACACACACACACACACACACACAGCTGCTGCTTATGTCAATGACAAGAATCTAAGCTAACAGTTATAGTGTGGCTTATCTGAAAGTAGTATAATTGAAGAGCCTTACAAATTTCCTTGAAAACACACCTACTAGATTCAATGAGTTGTGCTAGTAATCCTCTCATTAAATGGTAGGAATGCTGTGAGGTAATGGAGGGTATAATGTCTACAAAGTCTACAGTTCTTTGAAAGGAAGTGTTCTATTTCTAAGTTATTCTATAACCAACTGACTTTTTCTCCTATATTGATTTAGATCCCAACATTATCAAAATATCACAATATTAACTTAATTAGGAAAGACCATATAACTTTGTACTTGGATATAGTTGTTCCTTTTTTATATTTTCACATATAACACTGCTATGGAATTTTACCTTCAATGAAACAAGATATGAGCCTATGAAGTACCAACATAACTTTAAGAAGTGCTTTATTATGTCAGTGCTATGCATAATAGCCATGTGATATTGCAGGAGGGTTCCCGGAGTGGCTCCAAATTTCTGCAGCAAGCAAAACTGTATATACTTCCTAGAAATGAGTGTTTAAAAACATATCCACAGTTCACAAGGACGATGTTATGTGCAGGAGATCGCACTGGAGGACATGACTCCTGTCAGGTACCATTCATCATAGATTTTTATTACTTTAGATAGCTTTTACAATTTATATACACACCAATAAAAAGGTTTAAGATTTCAGTTGTTGACATTTACTCTTATGGAAATTGTTTGGCGGCTTCTTTTTCATACATCTGTACTAAGTCTGGTGTACTATAATAAAAACATTTTTTTTCCATAGAGTATTCCATTTTTAAACTATGTGGAACAAATTAAAAATTGTGAATAGAATCATTGTTTACAAATGCAAGGAAACTCATATTTTCCCTCTTGACTTTCAATAATGTTCTTAGTCAGCACATAATGAGTGTTTCTATTTTAGGGAGATTCTGGTGGGCCACTGACAGTAAACGGCACCTTGGTTGGACTGGTTTCTTTTGGGCGAGGATGTGGCAGACCAGGGATCCCTGGTGTTTATTCAAATGTTGCAGCCCTGCGAAACTGGATTGGCAAAAATACAGGACTTTAAAACATTATACTGCCTTGTTTTTCAGTAATATAATAATATTTACACAATATCTCAGCTTCTTATGGTGGTTACTGTAATTATGAGGGGATAATAGTTTTTACAACAGATGCTAAAATGTCTCTATAATTTGTTATCACTTACATTAGAGATCCAGTCTTCATGACTGTCTTTTAAAGAAAAAAAATTATATTTATAAAATCTCTATATTGTAACCTATTTGTACAACTGATAACTTACTTCAGAACTAGCAAAAGGAAAAGATGGACGACTATAGTTGTAACCACTGGGGTTGTTGCAGTCTTCACTCCAAAGACTGGTGAGATGTATATATTCATTTATCTTGTGCAAGGTTCTTCACCTTTGTGTAACTATTACAAATTACTTCCCTTTCAATCTGTTTACAGTAGTCAAGCCTTGATCTTCATCTAAAATTTTTGCACCTATACTTCCCTCCGTAACCAACTGACTATTCATTGACGTATTACGATGTGCCCTCTCAACTAATCCCTTCTTTTAGTAAGGTTGTGGCTTGATACTATTTCCTCCTGAATTTGTTTCAGTACCTCTTCATTAGCTACTCAATTCAGCTAGCTAATCTTATCGTCTTTACCACTTGTCATCCACATTTCACTTCTAAATTCTACATTCCAGAAAAATGCTTTCAGAAAAGACTTCCTAACTATTAAATTTATATTACATGTTAACAATTTTCTCTTTTTAAGAAACAATTTTCTTGCAAGTGCCTCTCTGAATTTTATACCCTCTCTACTTCAGCTATCATAAGTTATCTTGCAGTCCAAATAACAAAACTCTTCAACTTTTAGTCTCTGATTTCCTAATCTAATTTTCCTTATCATCATTTGACTTTATTTTTCTAGTCTGTCTCCCTTGTTTTACTTTTGTTCGTCTTCAACTCACACTATCATTCTGTTCCACTGCCCTTCCAAGTCCTTTTCCATTTCTGGCAGAATTACACTGTCATTTGCAAATGTTTAACTTTATATTTCTTCTACCTGGAGTTTAATCCTATACCAAATTGCTCCTCATTTCTTTTACTGTTTATGCAGTGTACAGTCTGATAAACATATGGAATAGAGTACAACCCTGTCACAGTCCCTTCTCAACATATGCCTCCTCATCATGTCCTCTGACTCTCATAACTGCAGTCTAATTTCTATAAAAGTTTTAGATTATCCTTCACCCTATATTTCAGCCCTGTTAACTTCACAATTTCAAAGACTACATTATGTCAACACTGACAAAAGTTTCCCCTAACTCTACAAATTGTATAAATGTACGTTTGCCTCTTCTTATTATATATTCCAGGATAAGTTGTAGGATTAGCATTGCTTCATGTTATCTAACATTTATACGAAACCATTGCCTAAAGTGTTCCAATGTTTCACCCGAATCCTAACTGATCTCCTCTGAGATCAACTTCTACTAGTTTCCATTCTTCTATAAGTGACTTGTGTTAGTATTTTGAAACTACGACTTTTTTGATAATACACCAGTCAGCACCGGCCTACTTTGGAATTGGGCACATTAGAATATTCTTGAAGTCTCACTCATAATTTTGTACACCAGATGGAACAGTTTTGTCATGGTTGGCTCTCCCAAGGATCTCAGCAGCTCAGAGGGAACATTCCTACTCCAAGTACCTTGTTTCACCTTAGGTCTTTCAGAGCTCTGTCAGATTCTTCACTCTATGTGACATCTCCCATCTCATCTTCATCTACTTCCTCTTCCTTTTCCATATCACTATCTTTCAGTCTGTTTCTTTTGCATGGCACTTCTATATATTCCTTCCACCTTTCATCATTCCCTTTTCTGCTCAGTACTTGATAACCTCTGAGATTTTGGTGTTCATACTGATGCTTATCTCTTTTCTAATGGTTTGTTTGTATAGCTTTCCACTTATCCTATAGGTCATTTAGCCATTCCTGCTTAGCTATTTTGCACTTTCTGTCAGGTTGTTTTAGATGGGCATTTCCTTTTGTCAAATGCAGTTTCTGCATTTTTTTCCCTTTAATCGGCTATTCAATTTATCCTTTGTAATCCAATGATGTATCCCATTCATCTTGTATAGTATTTCTTTTCCTTGTTCAGCCAATTGGTACTTAATGCTCCCTTTGAAACTCTTTACACCCTTGTAGCTTCAAAGTTATCCATGTCCAATTTTCTTAACTTCCTACCTTCCCGTAATTCCATCAGTGTTAATCTGTAACCAATAACTTACCGCCACAGTCCATGCCTGCCCCGGAAATGTTTTGCAGTTTAAAATCTTGTTTCTAAAACTGTGTCTTAACATGATAAAATCTAACAAACCTTCCCGTATCTCCATGTGGCAACCTATGCCATCTTATCTTCTTTAAAGCTGACCACATTTCCTTAGTGAAGTTGTGAACTGGTGAGGCTCGGGGAGGTATTGCAGTTCATCTGCACATTCATGGAGCACTAAATGCGCATCTAGGAGCCTGAAGTGTGGCATTGTACCTTGGAATATGGTCTTCATGTTAAGAAACAATATAATTATCACAGGATGTGATCCTGTAATGCTTATAAAAGTCTTGGGGTGGTCCATCCTTGGAGAATAATGACAGAACCCACAGAAATTCAGGGAACTTTGGCCTTTATCACCTTAGTGCCACTGTGATGTTTGTCTGGTAGAAGAAGGCAATAACGGTGTAAGTTTATATGTATATATGCAGCACACACAAAGCAGATCTTAGGTCAGAAAGAGGTGAAGAGAGATTCATAGGGGCCTTTTATTCTTTTCCTGACAAAAAATTTATGTTGCGTGGTCTCTGTGCCAAATGTTGCATGCTGATGTGTTCCTAGCTGATCAGTGATGTCCACATTACTATGAAACTTCTGACTGTGCAACTTATGGAATAGTGTGATTGCATAACATGCTGCACTTATCAGTCAGACAAATATGTAATACACAACATATTTCGTTGAAGAGAACCTTGCTTCACTGCATGGTATGAATAACTACTGTTACCTCACAAAGATGATGCGCTGCAGATACATGTGGTCTTCTGGCCCTTTCTCACCCTGTTGCTTTTCAGCCAGCATACATTCCTTATTCTGCCTTTTTTCCCAGCCCAACTCTACCTTGATTGGTACTCTACCCCTTGACATTTCTTCTCCCTTCTCTATCCACTTGCAGTATATCTCCCCCTCCCACCTTCTTTCCCATTGGATCTTCTCCACTTCACTCTCTTCTCACTTAATCACTAGTTTTCCAACACAACTTGACCCTTCCTCTCTCCACCCCACATCATTCCATTCTCCATTCTCACCTTACTGACTTTTATTTTATTCTACTTCACTTTTAATTTTTTTTCAACTCTTTTTGTTTTATTTTCTGTTAGTTTCAATGTTGTACTCGTTTATCCTTGTTTGCCTATAATATCTTATCCCACAAATGACATTCCCTTCATCTTCACTTTCATGTACCCAGCTCTCATTGCCTATCTACCCACATTTTTCTTTCCCACTTGCCTTGAAGAAGAAACATACAGTTTCACAAGCTTAACGAATGTAGGAAAAAAGCACTCCGTCTTCAGGCCACGAGTGGCCTACCGGGATCATCCGACCACCGTGTCATCCTCAGAAGAGGATGCGGATAGGAGGCGTGTGGGGTCAGCACACCGCTCCCCCGGTCTTTATGATGGTATTTTTGACTGAAGCCGCTACTATTCAGTCAAGTAGCTCCTCAATTGGCATCAAGAGGCTGAGTGCACCCAGAAAAATGGCAACAGCACATGGCGGCCTGGATGGTCACCCATCCAAGTGCTGACCATGCCCAACAGCGCTTAACTTCGATGATTGCACGGGAACTTCGATGATTGCACTGTAGCAAGGCCGTTGCGAACGAATGTAGGAAATATTTTAATATTTTCATCAGGTTGACTTTTGCATTTGACTTGTGTGAGCTACAGTCTTCTTATCCACATGTATTCAACAACAAGTGGTTTTTCACAGGTAACAATCAGTAGAGTTTGCATACGTAATTGGTGCATGAGCTCTAAGCTTTCTGCCTTTCTTCTAACAGCTAAAGTCACAGCCGTTACTTCAGTACACTCAAATTCTAGAGAAATTGTTACCAAGAAAACAAACTACATAAATGTGCTTCACTGCTGATTTTCAGGTTCATATCTTCAAGAATAAGTGCAGGACGAAGCATGAACAGCAACCTGGTCTTGAGTCACTGCAATGTTTCAAGCAAAAACCAATAATGAGAAAGTCAGTATTATACAACATGAAATTAAATTATTTATGGTATGGATGTGTATTAAAGTACTGCAGATTAACTAACATTACTCATATGCAAAATCATGTTACTTCTTATTTCATGTACTCATAGAACCATTAATCTTCTTTACTGTTTTCATAAAACAGAAACAAGAATAATGAAAGAGTGTTATTATCAGAGAGCAGCAGTGAATATAAGCTTACAAATTCTGCCTTATCCTTCAAAGCTATGAACAGTTAGGAGACATGTGAACAGTGATTTGCACTGCTGCCATGTTTATGGGCTTGGAGTCTGTTTTCCGAGCAGATTGAAGTTAGTTCAAAAGGCAAAGCCGCATGTTCATGGTTCAGGAATCAACAGCAGTTGTCCTGGATGATGCATCAATGAAGAGCAAAATGATATTCATATTATACATTATTTGGAACAAGTTGTGTGTATATCAAAGAACTTAATACATTAGGGACCAACCAAATGAGAAAGTGCAGCTGTTAAGACACTGACCTCATGTTTGTACCTTATTCATCTCATAACATACATTTTATATATCATCTGATCTACTGTACAGGAGACATGTCAAGTTTTTGTCTTATGATATATTGGTACACAATTATTTAAGTCTCTAACACTATTTTTACTAGCACAGTCCTATGTTTAACATAATAATATTATTAAACTGTTTTTCTTATAATGTACCAGTGCTTAGCGTATAAATTTCGCAGACATTCTTGTATAAATACAGTATTACAGTAAAAATTATGATATTAAATAGACACACTGTTCAAAGGATCATCTCATCATTCATAAATTCCTCCACTGATTAGTGCAATTTTTTTACTAGGAGACTGTATTCAGAAGGATGGAGTTCATTCTACTTGGCCATCCTAATTTAGATTTTCCTAAACAAATTCAGGGAAATGCCTGGATGGTTCCTTCATCAAGACTCCAACTGATAACCTGACCTATCCACATAAAATCATACCAGTACTTACCAATCCTATGTGTAGAACTATGCATATTTTGGAGCTATTTGTTTTCATTGCATTATAATTACATCATAACTGTGAGACAATCCCTGGGAGAATATAAAAAAAAAATGCACTGAGCTCTGAATATGAATTGTGACACCTCTGCAAAGATTTCACTGGTGGCAGTTCTTCTGCAGTCCTTTGAAAGTAACTCAGCTGTAGGAGACTTTTATCATCAAACTTAATTCTAAATTTTGTTGTTGTTGTTGTTTGTGTATGTGCCATCTGTTTGGACTATTTTCCATCAGTTAAGATAGCAGATTTCAATTTTTTGTCTGTTACAAATTAGATGCATCCTTAGGTATTTGCTGTCTCTTTTATCTTGTTTCACAGTTAGGAAACCAAAGCCTGCTTGAATTGTAATACATTCTTTCATAGTCATATTATAGTCCTTTTAGTTTTCTAGTGACTTATCATTGTAAGTTAACTGATGGCTACAACACATATAGTGAGAAAGTAAGTCAGCTTGAAATAGCATAGCCTACGACTTCAAGTGTTCCTTGGTATTTATTTACTTGTATCAGTTTAGATGTTTATGGATTTATTTTGTGTGTTTTGCTGTTGGGTAGCAACAGGGAAAATCCTAATGTCGCTGTTTATAAATTCACCCTGAGCAGTGAGCAGTTGAAACCTGTTACTTCAAATTGTGCTTTGATGACTGGATGATAAAACAGTGTGTTTGTTTGCAATAGCCATAAACTCTGCAGAAAGTAATGAAACAGACAGATCTGGAGAAAATGTACTTAGTTGAGCTTTTCAGACATAGTTCTCATGTGCTATGACACAGATTCAATTAACCTCCTTTACAATTTTTGCTTATACACTAGTCCTCTGGCTGAAGATGCATTTCTACAGAAAAATATCTCTTTCTAAACTCCATTTGAATATACATTACAATCTTTTTTTCTTTTGGTGTACTGTTTACTTCAACCCTAGCACTATTATATATCATTTTCAACCAATGAGTGAGGTAATGAACTCCAGTATCCCCATATGCTTCACACATTTCTGTATTCCTGTCAGCTATGTTAACATTGTCATATCATCCAACACTTATTTGAAAAAGAGTTAAGTACAATGAATTATCATGAGCAAATATGTGCATATTTTCCTGTGGAATAGGTGAATAAGGATATGTTTTCTTTGTTTCTTGAGCAATTCATAACAGCACAAATGACAAGATGATGATTAGGCCTATTTGTTTTATTAATATCTAGTGTTGCATCTTTTCAATGCCAGTTGCCTTTACTTGTTCATGATTTTCAAATGGGTCAATTTACATAGGCCTAGAACATTATCAACACTCCATCTTCCTCTCTTATGCTGCAAATGCCACGGTAGTATGTGTATCACCTATCTTTTCTAACTCTTTGTGTAAAACATCTAGACAAAGATTAGTAGCCTAACCATAATAATATCTTCTATTGTAATATCATTCAAGGTTTTATGTGCATTATTCTCTACACACAATACTGGGTGCGAATAGTGTTAAACAGAGTAGCAGTCATTACACTTCTTGCTCTTGCTAGAAACAACCAGATTCATCCTGGGCAGGAGGGGGCTGTTCATTTTTTTAACCGTAATATGTGTGTGCTTTGATATTTTATCTATTATGTCTAACATTGAAATATTGGTACGTACTGTAAATACTATGGGTGTACTCTTATTTGCAAACAATGATTACTATTGGTAACGTACTGCAATTTATGACAGTTGGTTGCTTATAACGTTTTCACTCGTATTTGCTCGCCGCTGTGGATCTGTTATTAAGTAGATTAATATTTCTGTAATCTGCACTACGCCGTGTTGTAAAATGACTCGTATCATGTTTTACATCATACATAAAATTACCGGTAAGGGGAACTTTACTTCGGAAAACCTCAACATCTCACTGCCAACAAAAAATGGCATCCAAATTTATTACATATAAAATGTGATAAATCGAAGGCAACCAAATTTATTGTACCGTATATAAAACGTGATAGATCGAACACCAATTTTTGCATCATGCTGGTTTCGCTCTGTAAGTTTTAACTTTAGAACCCTTGCACTCCAGATTTTGTTGCAGATTACGTTATCATTTATCTCCTTATCTGTTACACACTTTCGTCCACATAGGCTGAAAGTAAACGACAAACACGAACACGACACCCTGTTACTAGGAACCATCTCGACTTACGCAGTAGATTGCGTTTGCCAATCTACGGGAACTAAATATTGTGATCGTTGCGGCTGTCTATTAGAGCCGGTTTAGCTTTGCAACCAGTGACACTTCCCCTGTCAGCATGTCTAAGCCCCGAGTTCTTGTGGCGCATTCGGATATTCCCAAGAAGGCAATTCAGCTGTTGCAAGGAAGGTACGTGGAGATAATTTTATTTAATCGTTTTTTTTAACTGTGAATCGGAACAACTCAAGAACGATAACCGTACAAAAAATTATATAAAAATACGTTAAGTAACTATTCAGAATGTTGATTGCGTCTGTTGTCAAAGCACATTTAATAACTAATCTTTCGAGGTAACCGGCACGTGTCGGAATCATGATTTCAACATTCCTTGGTTCATATAATCGTACTTTGAACTGAGTAACACACACATGCAAAAACACTCATTAGAGTTACAATCACGTGCATTCATAGTGCAAGGAAGCTGATGTTATATCGTTATATTATTCATTCACAATGAGGAGTACAGTACAATAACGAAAACTAGTTCCTTCTTAGTGGTTATTGGGATATCATTACTATATTTTCATAATACAGACCACATGAACAAGGCTGGTTGAAACATTCGTATTGTTTTTGTTATTAATATGCAATCCATTTGTACGTCATATTGTTGTACATTGGAAGTGCTGGCTTGAGATGTTTTGAGTTGCAGCAGTACTGTTCTCGAGACATGTATCTCATTTTAGTATCTACAAAATTTAGATGATTAATCTCGCATTGTGTAAGCATATACATTTGTCACTAAAATAATGACATTCGATTATCTTTCGTAATTTCACAGTCACGAATCGAGCAGAGGAATGTTTGTCTCCTCGTCGGCTGCACAAATTATAGTTTTCTTTTTAATGTGTGTCCACACGAAGCCATCTGCCGTTATGCGCAATCACAGACGCACGGGAACAAAAGGGCATGCACAAAAATTTGTGGAAAGAACGCACGTAAGCATGGACGTTCTCGTGTTGTCATGTTGCCACATAGCGCAAGCAGTTTCCACTTCGCTTGGGTTTTTGTGGTGCGTCTATTGTGACAAAAAAGCACACGACAAGAAAAAAAAAACGCGAAGGCGACTGTGCGTAAAGAAGTACCTACGTAACGCAGGGACCAGAAATACAAAGTGACGATAACTTTTTGCAAATTTAAGGAAGTTACAGCGATATTGAAAATATTCTGCTTGAGAAAGAGCAGTGATAAACTTGTCCTCACGAAGCCTTTTTTCTGTTCAACTTAACGCTTGCGCGTAAATTTCCACCACCGCAACTATGCGTGCGCATTTGTGCATGCGTAATTTCCTGGAAAAGGAAGCCCTGCGCTAAAAGCGCATTTTTTTCCGCCTTGGGTAGGGAGCTTTGCGCGTTTTTGCAGACGACAGGCAGCTGGGGCTCATGTGTGTTTCATTGTGTAGTGTGTTGAGTTTATGCTATGAAGCGATTTATGTGCAGTAATGTTTGTTGACTCCAAAGGAAGCACCCTTAAATTTATAAACGATTACAGACAAAGTAAAGTCGTATGGAGTGCCGCTTCTAAAGATTATTTAAATAAAAATTTGAGACTTGGTGCCCTGAGCGTCAAGTATTGGATAAAAATTATCCGTTCATATTACTGTAAGGAATAAGATACAGCAAGTTTCGAAGTAGGAAACAGAAAAATTAGCCAGAAATTTATGACAAGTCTGGGCGAGTATTCATGCCATGGCGACTTACAGCACACCTGTGGAGCCTGATGCGGTGTCGGTAAGGGGTGGAGGGAGGGGAGCCGAGGGCAGGAGAGGTGTTTTTTGAGATTTTTTTCTCGGTATGTATTATAGATATCAATGTCAAATTTAGTCAAAATGTTTATTGATATTTACTCTACAAACTGGAATTTTTTCAACCGGAAATGTCGAAGAGAAAAGGTGGAAGTGCCGTCGGAACGAAACAAAATTTCAATTTAGACCTCCACTCGCGGTATGTCACAGGTCAGCCGGCTCCTCTGATATCAAAATTGAACTGACGTTAGCGAAGTATATAAGATTCTTTAGCAGTTATACCCCTCTTAAGTTATTTGGACCATAGGAAACAAAATGACGGCCATTTGAAACAAAACAGGGTTTTTTTCATCGAATTTTCGACTTCGTCGGCCAAGTAAAAATATTTATACTTGATGGATCAGAATAAAAGGGGTACAACTCCTAGACAAGTTAGTTAGCTTCGTCGGGAACAAAGAATCATGTCAATCGGTTCAGTAGATTTGAAGTTACCATACCGCGCGATAAAAAAAAAAAAAAAAAAAAAAAAAAAAAAAAAAAAAAAAAAAAAAAGCAGTTCCGAGAAAAACGCGTTTGAAGTTATGATTGCATATAAATGTAATATTATGCACTCAC
The DNA here is from genome assembly GCF_023897955.1 of Schistocerca gregaria. NCBI lineage: Eukaryota > Metazoa > Arthropoda > Insecta > Orthoptera > Acrididae > Schistocerca > Schistocerca gregaria. The sequence continues at coordinate 510,835,809 of NC_064921.1, read as the reverse complement.
TCTGCTATTCCGGGTCCATAAACTAGTCCTTCCTCTTCCTCATAGAGCGTTCTGCTCGATCTGGGCCATCCTGCGGTGCTCCAGAGCCGCTCGTACGGCCGACGACAAGCGGTTTTCGCCCGTTTGAATCCGGTGGTCTTCCGAATGCTTGGCGAACTGCGTCGAATAGAGTCCCAGGGTGACGTCCATCGTTGTCATGGTCTTCAGAATTGCTGAATACCTTTCGTTGAAGCTGCTCACTGCCAGGAAAGTCACAGTCTCCACAGTCTTCGCACAAGAATGCATATTCTTGGGGCCTAACTGCCAAAAACACACGTTCAGACTTTCATTTGAATTTGTGTGTTCCCTCCCAAGCACCAATACAATAACTCGTCCTCGGATGAATCGCTTTTTGAACTTCTTAGGAGAGCGGCTAGTCGTGTTGACACTCGTACAGATGCCCGGTAGCCTCCGCAATGCGCCACTTGCACCAACTAGTTTCCCCACCCGGACAATTTTGGTGTTGTGGGTGGTCATCCGTCGAACGCTTGTGGAAATACGTTGCCAAAATTGCCTTCTTCACCTGTTCCACCGAATTGGAATGCCGTTGGATTGCAAGCCGTGCCGGCCGGTGTGGCGGTGCGGTTCGCTTCAGTCTGGAACCGCGTGACCGCTGCGGTTTCAGGTTCGAAACCTGCCTCGGGCATGGATGTGTGTTATGTCATTAGGTTGGTTAGGCCTAAGTAGTTCTAAGTTCTAGGGGACTGATGACCACAGATGTTAAGTCCCATAGTGCTCAGAGCCATTTTTTGAAGCCAAGCCATTGTATGTTGTAAGCTCCTTGATCACTTTATCCTTGGGCAAGCGTGTAGAGTAATTTTTCGCGGCTATGAAGTCGAAATCCCCGAAAAAACTGGTGCGTGAAAAAGGCCGATTTCAGGCAGGTGCATTTTTTTTGTTCAACCGTGTATAACAAACATTTCCGTTCCGTATTCGGAAAAACTGTTTCTGGGGTGGATTTTAACAATTTTATGGATCCAACAATGCAATTTAAAGAAAAACGATTTTTTGAACGAAAACATAGTAAACCTCCCCTTAAGATCCCTGAGCACCAGGCTTTCATGAAGTGAGGGCATGTGACACTGTTGATGGTGATCCATCTGTCGGATGGGGACGTCAATCGGCCTACACTGCACTCTTACACACACACACACACACACACACACACACACACACAAATACGTCCTTGTAGTATTAGAAAAATTGTAATGGAGCATGTTGCAAGTAAATAAGCAAATAAAGTTGAGCCTGTCATCTGAAAAAAAGAAATGATGTGGCATGTTAGCTCCACAACAAACTACTAGAAATAGAAATTAAGGAGACTGATGATGCCAAAAAATAAAAATTCGTAAACACAGTCTCCTTTTCAGTGGGTTTTGGCATCTATGAAATTCCCAAATTTGTCGAGTCCAAGGATGTATCTACATATAATCTTTAATGGTTAAAGTTATGTAAACAACTATTTTTATATAAAATAAAGTACAAATGACGCATTGAAAGTTAATTTATCTTTACACATCTACTAAGAACATCCCTTAAGTATTTCTCAGATTCAGGAATAATCGCTGAAACACCTTGTTTTGAAATGAGCAATAAATAGTTGAAACTGGTATATAAGTCGCCGGTTACTAGCTAACTAAATGTTATTTCCAGCCTTATAGCTGTAGTTCGTCAAGCATAAATGCTAAATATCGGTGTGATCTCCTTCAGAAATTTGCAAACAGAACGTTGTCGTCGCTTCGTTATTCCTCGTACCTATTTCTATCGTGCGGCGCTCACTCAACAAAATTGCGGGGAAACAGGATCGTGGCCTTGTCAGACAGCTAAAAAATATCCACCCTATACAGCTTCGTCACAATGTAGCGGTACTACTGGTCTTGGCAAACGTTGGAATGCATTTAGAATTAGAATTCAAAAAGTTGTCGATTTTCCATATTTTTGGTGAAAGTGAATACTGTATACCTGAGAGTCATCAGTTATTACCACAATGACTGAGTATGATTATGTATAATGACACGTACAGTGGTACTCGAATATTGAATGTTATTGGAGGTCACTGATTTAGCTGAAGGAAATTTGCCTAAATTGAAAGCTGATGAAATAAAGCTTGCATTCAATCTCCAGCTAAAATCGCACTGACATTGATGCAGGTTTTGAACAGAGTAAATGAAAAAAAAATTATGTTGCCAAGCGTGACAGCTGATTCTGATTGTTTACTATGTTTATAATCAACAAAAAAACTTCAATCCAGCTACACTGTAGGCTGTCATGAGTAAGTCCAGCAACTGAACTAATAGGACTCTTTCGCGTTGTTAATATTAACTGCAATGCAGCAGAGAGGAAGGGCGTGCAAGTTGTATTGGTAAGCAGACGAAATTTCTATCTGGATAATTATTCAAATAATTAGATCATTCAAACAAATTCATTCGCGAATAAATTATTTGAAACTTACGTAAGCCACTATATTTTATTTGTTTACTTCTTGTACCGAATCCAGCGGCTAGTGTTCGTTCCCTTGACTCAGTGCAATTTCTGTTTGATAAATTACGTATTAATGGTATGAATAGAAATGTGGAGCGGTGGCTCAGTGGGTAATCTGTCAGACTAGATTCCCAGTTGGCCGTACGACTTTCCCCGTTATCATTAGGGACTTGAAAAAAGGCCAAATTCTGGGCTATTTCTTCCCAATTTGGGTGTTATTTGTAGCCAGTTTCGGTATTAATTTTTGCCAAATTCTGTGCCATTTTTGTCAATTTTTGTGCTTTATTTTTTTACTGATGCGGTATATTTTGCGAATTTCGCGTGTTATATCTTTCCCTTTTTCTTGTTTTACACCGAAACTGGCAAAAAATGGCGCCTAAACTGGTGCTATTTTTGCCAATTTCGGTGTTTTTGCCGGATTCCGTGTTGTTTTTTTCCAGCATTCGATGTTAGTTTTTTGCTAGGTTCGGCGATAACATTTTTTAGCAGGATTGGTGATTCTTTTTAGCATATTCGATGATACTGGCTTTTGCCAGTTCTGGTGTTGCGTTTTTTTTTCCAGGATCTGGTGTTACGTTTTATGCCAGATTCAGCATTACCTTTTTTTTGCAAGTTACATGTTACCTTTTTTACCATCTTGGCCATTACCTTTTATGGTAGATTGGGTGTTTTTTTCCAGTTTCGGTGGTTTTTTTTGCAATTTTTGTATTATTTTATCCAGTTTCTCTCAACTTTTCCAGTTTATGTATCTTTTTTTACATTTCTGGTTACCTTTCTTCAAATTTCGGTGGTATTATTTTTTCAGTTTAGGATGATATTTTTTGCCAACTTCGGTGCTATTTTTCACGCCACGTAATAGTTACGTAGGAAACGAACTGTCATTGCCTTGAGGAAATAAAAAGTCAAACTACAATGTCAACATTCAGTAACGATCAGTTGCAAGTATTGGTAAACTGCCGTCCTCCAATTTACAACATGTTTTGTATGGCAAAGTGACAAACTTGGCAATATTTCGTACTAGCCGCCGATTTCACGTTATTTCGTCACAAACCGCCAGTTGCGCTTCATTTTTCGCGTTATAGTTTTCGCTAAATTTTCTTCTTATCGCTTCTTTTACCTGCAAGTCTTTAGACATTTATGCCCAGTAAAGTTGCACCGTGTTTCGGAGTACCCATTCTAACTGGCTGTATAAGTCAGTTCAGAGGTGGATAGTAAATCACTGCTGTCTTCGAACCAACTTTCGGGTTCAGCAAAGCTTTACTTGCTATAGAGCTTTAGCAAACGGAAAAAAATACTGTTAACACTAGGTATCGACACGGCCCCATTCAGCAGTCTCTGCTCCTGCCAGTACTCCCGCGTTTCTTTTTCTCCTAACATTCGCAAGAACTCTACTGAAGTAACCAAACACGAGAATACAGCATAAAAACTCTAATCTTCAACACCTTCCTTAGATTGCTAACAGACTCGGATATGGGTATCTTCTTGGTATATTTAATCAATTCGTTCGTGTTTGTAGTGCTACAAAATGAATGAATCAAGCGAGAACTCAATGGTTGCTAATGACTAACGTCAACTGGCTTTTAATGTGCACTCTCCTAAGGCGTTTAGGCAACGCTGCTGAATGTCTAAAGACTTTGAAAATGTTTTAGGATTAACTGTTAGTAAGTTTCCGTCACTTTGAGACTGGAAAATTCCGTAAGGGACGCTGAGTTTACGTAGGCAAGTGTTCACAGTATCGCAGCATACTGGAAACTTCGTTATAGAGACGGTGTCAAGAGACGACTGGAAGACCTTTACCGCCTTTCTACACCAGTTGAAATAATTGTAGCAACGTCTTACACACGATTTAAAAACAAGTAGTTCCCTTGCTTTGCTATCCATGATCGTTCAATCTGTTGCACAACGATTGGGATGCACATTATCCTGTTTTATGGAGCTATACGATAAGCTCGTTGATTCGGAAAAAGCGTATGGGGCCTGAAGATGGCAAAATGAATTGCCGCATAAAATAATATAAAGTATATGACTGTTGATAAAGTTTATTGAACAGAAAAGTCAAATGGTTCAAAAGGCTTGTGGTCATCAGTCCCCTAGAACTTAGACCTACGTAAACCTAACTAACCTAAGGACATCACACACATCCATGCTCGAGGCAGGATTCGAACCTGCGACCGTAGCGGTCACGCGGTTCCAGACTGAAGCGCCTAGAACCGCACGGCCACACCGGCCGGCTGAACAGAAAAGTCAAATGATGTTATGTCATAAATAGAAGATTTTATTTTTATTTTTAACATGAGTTGGGAGAAGAAGGTAAAAGGGAATCGAAATGGATTATGTGGGTAAAAAGTGCAGAAAAGGAAATTACGCATGCACAAATGCGCATCGACAGTTGCGCTGGCGGATATGTAAGCGCATGCGCAACGTTGAACAGAAAAAAAGGCATCATGTGGATGCACCTATAATTCCATCACAGAACATATGGAACAGTGTGCGCAGTTCAGAGGCAACACACTGTTCAGAAAGTCATACTCGTCATGTACACCTTTCGCTAACACTTTTTTTGAGTGCTGCCCTAGCCACCAGATTGTCGTCATCACCTTTTTTTCTCGAGTCAGCTCTTCAACACACTTGTCATGTCCCACGTAGTCTCTTCCTCAGCACCACTACAGTACTTTCGACTTTCTGCAACACTCCAGGCTGTAAACTTGTCTTCAGGTAAAACATACCTTCAGTTACCGCACGGTGTGGAATGTATGAATAGTGACGCATTACAGTAGTATTTTGAAAGCGGTATAATGGATTAGATGGTGGTGGTGGTGGTTAGTGTTTAACGTCCCGTCGACAACGAGGTCATTAGAGACGGAGCGCAAGCTCGGGTTAGGGAAGGATATCGGCCGTGCCGTTTCAAAGGAACCATCCCGGCATTTGCCTGAAACGATTTAGGGAAATCACGGAAAACCTAAATCATGATGGCCGGAGACGGGATTGAACCGTCGTCCTCCCGAATGCGAGTCCAGTGTGCTAACCACTGCGCCACCTCGCTCGGTATAGATTAGAAACAACAAATGGCATGTCGTATCCGACCGTGGCGGAGAGAAAAGAAATAATTTTTGTAAGGTACAAATAAGAAATGTGAGAGATAAGGCTCAGACATTACTTTAAATCAACTAAGAGCGGAGTTTCTTGGCAGTACCGACACTATGCTGTTTGGCTGCAAATTCTGAAGAAAAGATTTACGTTACGTGTACCAAGTGGTTCAAATGGCTCTGAGCACTATGGGACTCAACTGCTGTGGCCATCAGTCCCCTAGAACTTAGAACTACTTAAACCTAACTAACCTAAGGACATCGCACACATCCATGCCCGAGGCAGGATTCGAACCTGCAACCGTAGCAGTCACACGGTTCCGGGCTGCGCGCCTAGAACCGCGAGACCACCGCGGCCGGCGTTACGTGTACCAAACTGCTTTGTATGGGAGCACAGGCAGCCAATCTCGGAGAAACAAACTTCAGTGCATCGAAATAAGGCCAGTTGCTTTTGTAATTGTCGTCTGATCAACTTCCGCTTTTCTCTTTAATTTTCTTCAACTCTTGAGATATCTTTAACGATGACAGACTACTATTAGCATTTCGTTCCCGAGCTTCCTACTCTTATTCTTAATCAAACACTGATGAGTCAAAACATTATGACAGTACCCAACGAGACAGCCATCGGGGTGGCCGAGCGGTTCTAGGCGCTACAGTCTGGAACCGCGCGACCACTACGGTCGCAGGTTCAAATCCTGCCTCGGGCATGGATGTGTGTGATGTCCTTAGGTTAGTTAGGTTTAAGTAGTTCTAATTTCTAGGGGACTGATGACCTCAGATAAGTCCCATAGTGCTCAGAGCCATTTGAATCCAACGAGACATTGGATGCAGCATGGTGGCGTTGCGGGCATGTGACACGGTAACTGAAGTATGTACGCGGAACAGACACGGACGGGGGGATCACCTCAGCGAAGATATGGACTGCAAATGGGGAAATCCATTGAGATAAGCGACTTTGACAAACGTCAGATTATTATTGTGCAGAGCTTGTGAACGAGTTTCTCGGAAACAGCGAAGCTGGTCAAATGTTCACGTGCTACTGTTGTGAGCATCTACGGAAATAGGTAGGGCAGTGAAACTACCACTAGGCGATGAATGGATGGACGTCCACGACTTTACACAAAACGTGGTGTTCGGAGGATTATCTGCTCTGTAAAGAAGGGCAGATGAGGGCATATCTGCTGAAAGAGCACAATGCTGGTGCACGCACAATTCTTTCGGAGCACACACATTGTTGAACATGGAGCCCCGCAGCGCAGCACCCCTGTGTGTTCACATGTTGACCTGACGACATCGTCAATTACGATTGCAGTGGGCACGGGACCATCGGGACTCGACCGTCGATCAGTGGAAACACGTCAGCTCTTCGGATGAATCACATGTTTGCTACACTAGGTCGATGGTCGTCTGCACAAACGCCGCCATCGAGGTGAAGGGCGCCTTGGACACCGGCTGGTGGCAACAGTGCAATGAAATTATCGTATGGCATTGTTGGCCAGGAGGTCCCATTCGGGGGAGTTCGGCCGCCGTATTGCAAGTCCTTTTTAGTTGACGCCACTTGGGCAACTGATGATAATGATAATAATGGACACACAGCACCCACTCCCCTGCTGGGAATCGAACCCGGGCTCCCTAAGTGGCAGGCGGTAATGCTACTGCTACACTACGGAGGCGGACGGTGGGAGCAGATTTGTGCTATGGCATGGTATGGTACCTGTAGTAGTAATCGGAGACACAATGACAACTGCGAACCACTTTTATCACTTCCGTTACGGTGATGTCATCTTTCAGCAGTATAATTGTGTGTGCCTCGGAGCTACAACCGTGCTACAGTGGTTTGAGAAACATTATAGTCACTTTGATGTCTCGATGACCAAATTAGCCTGATGTAAGTCCTATGGAACCCATTTGGGTAGCTATCGTGCGCCAGCACCGCGTATGTGCAAATCAGTGGCCTGTTATTTACATGACCTGTGCGTAGACATCTAATGCCACATACCTCCACAAACCTACCAATGAACTGTCGGATCCATGGTATGCAGAATGAGTCATGTATTTCGCTCCAAAGACGGACAACCAAGCGATTAAGCAGGTGGTCATAAGATTTAGGCTCATAAAGAGTATATAAACAATGCCAGCAGGCAGTTATTTAATTTTGTATAGCCAGATTGTATTAAAAAGTGGAACCAGGATTTATTTGCAATTTAGTTTCGGTCAGGCTTTAATTTTCGCACTGATACCTGATTTATTAAATTGTGAAGTTACCTCTGAACTGCTTCTTCCGAAAACGAAAGCTTCGATCCCGTTTCTTCCAAAAGCTTGCCCTGCCTTTATATTCGGAACGCTATTTGTTTCGTGACAATTGTTTCAGCATCTTGCACCACACAAGTATTTGGCGAGCCGCTCCCAGACAGTGTAGGCCAGTGATTCAAAAATGGTTTAAATGGTTCTGATGTGAGCACTATGTTACTTAGCTTCTGAGGTCACCAGTCCCCTAGAACTTAGAACTACTTAACCCAAACTAACCTAAGGACATCACACACATCCATGCCCGAGGCAGGATTCGAATCTGCGACCGTAGCGGTCTCGCGGTTCTGGAGTGTAGCGCCTAGAACCGCTCGCCCACCCCGGCCGGTGATGTCCAGCCTTTTAGCTCACCTGGGCCACATGGGAAGAAGACGGGTATTTTTGGGCAGCATATAATATAGTTAACACGATAAGCGCTTTGGGATGCAGGCAGCCGTTGGGCCAGGGGTCGAACACCCCCATGAAGGTGCACGCTGCCCACCATTCAGCAGCTCTCAGGCAGTTGCGCCTCAGACCGGAGATCCCTCCTCAGGGGCACCCGCATTGGAGGTCAGTGGTGTAGTTACCCTAGTGAGAATTCATTTCGTTTACAAATATGAAAAAGGGCACAGGATCTAATGGCCTAAAATGTCTAGGAAAACTGTCACTACAACGACCTGAAAATATCGACAAATTTGAGTAAAATTATATAAAACATATTTATAATTACCTATAAAATAAACTAGACCAATGAAAAACTTTATGCGAAGTTGAAACTGAAACCACAAATCGATAACTAATTTGTAAACGCTGTGTTTCCCTTCAATAAACCGCATCGTTTGAAGATGTAAGAAAATTGTATAACTATCTCAATGATTTACAAACCAAGTTGGTCAAATTTAATTTTACTTTTGAAGCACCTCTGTCATGCTGCATCGTGAAGTATCTGAACGCTGGTAGGAATTCAGTGCCTCTCATAAGTTTTGGGACCAACATTAAGCACAGTATGTCTAGGTATGAAAGAATTTATGATGGTTAATGCGGAAAGAAAGATGTACATCTGCAAGTTGTACATATAATTATGGGCGATGAAACGTGGAATCAAGAGTGTTTGCTTGTATACAACACAACAAGAAAAAAGTGGTTCAAATGGCTCTGAGCACTATGGGACTTAACAGCTGTGGTCATCAGTCCCCTAGAACTTAGAACTACTTAAACCTAACTAACCTAAGCACATTACACACATCCATGCCCGAGGCAGGATTCGAACCTGCGACCGTAGCAGTCGCACGGTTCCGGACTGCGCGCCTGGAACCGCGAGACCACCGCGGCTGGCAACAGAACAAGAGCCATATCTTACTGCGAGATACGAAACTCTGTACTTACTTCAAAAGCTTTGGGACAATTGTTCGCAACAGTGTCAGTGTGCATATCTCTGTTATTCGTTACTTCTTGCGATGTCAGTCATTATCTGTCGAGAGCTCAAAGGAAACACAAGTGTGTTTATATACAATGGTATATAGAGGTAAAAACAGCACTTTTGAACAGAGGCAGTTAGTAATATTCTACCACGAAAAGGGAAGAACATGCCGAAAAATAGAAACGTTACTGAATATGAAGAAAAGTACTGTAGGGAACATTGTCCATCGATATAAATATGAAGACAGGATAGAAAATCTGCTACAGACAGGGTGTCCAAGGATATTTGTAAGAAGAGAAGAGAGGGCAATAATGCAAAAGGTTAATAAAGATCTACGAATTACAGCTACACGAATTGCCATTGTTGTTGTCGTCATGTGACTGGGGCCTCCCGTCGGGTAGACCGTTCAGGCTGAGGAAGACTTTGGGAAGAAGACCAGTCCTAGCACAATCAGACTGTTACTGTACAGACCCTTACTGTACTGACACTTAGCATAGACAAATGTAATGTATTGCGAATACATAGAAAGAATGATCCTTTATTGTATGATTATATGATAGCGGAACAAACTCTGGTAGCAGTTACTTCTGTAAAATATCTGGGAGTATGTGTGCGGAACGATTTGAAGTGGAATGATCATATAAAATTGATTATTGGTAAGGCGGGTACCAGGTTGAGATTCATTGGGAGAGTCCTTAGAAAATGTAGTCCATCAACAAAGGAGGTGGCTTACAAAATACTCGTTCGATCTATACTTGAGTATTCCTCATCAGTGTGGGATCCGTACCAGATCGGGTTGACGGAGGAGATAGAGAAGATCCAAAGAAGAGCGGCACGTTTCGTCACAGGGTTATTTAGTAACTGTGATAGCGTTACGGAGATGTTTAACAAACTCAAGTGGCAGACTGCAAGAGAGGCGCTCTGCATCGCGGTGTAGCTTGCTCGCCAGGTTTCGAGAGGGTGCTTTTCTGGATGAGGTATCGAATGTATTGCTTCCCCCTACTTATACCTCCCGAGGAGATCACGAATGTAAAATTAGAGAGATTCGAGCGCGCACGGAGGCTTTCAGACAGTCGTTCTTCCTGCGAACCATACACGACTGGAACAGGAAAGGGAGGTAATGACAGTGGCACGTAAAGTGCCCTCCGCCACACACCGTTGGGTGGCTTGCGGAGTATAAATGTAGATGTAGATGCAAGGTATACCGTAACATTGAAGGGGCTACAGCGTAACGATGTAGGGGCCATGTTATGGTTTGGGATTGTATGTTGACCCAGGGAGTGGATGAGCTGGTCTTCCGTGACGAAAGTTGTCAGTTGTCAGTCCCCTTCCCCGAAGTCCGGATATAACACCCATAGAGAATTTACAGGATGCGTTAGAAAGAAATATTCGAAAAGTCCTCATACAGTCTAAACGCGACGTCTGCAGATGAGTGCAAGAAGAACGTGAACGTGTATTTCGCACTTACAGAAGCTTCAACAAAGTATGCCAAAACGGCTGACACAAGCGTTACAACGTGGCGGTAGAAGTACAAAGTACTAAGTCCTCATTATTTATTAGTTTTTATTTTATTTCTGCAGTTTGGCCCTAAATGTTAGCGAAGGCAAATCTATGTTATTTCACATAAATATTAAATTATTTGAAACTTCCAGGCAGATTAAAACTGTGTGCCCGACCGAGACTCGAACTCTGGACCCTTGCCTTTCGCGGGCAAGTGCTCCACCAAGTACCGGGCGTGAGTCGTGCTTCGGTAGCTCAGTTGGTAGAGCACTTGCCCGCGAAAGGCAAGGGTCCCGAGTTCGAGTCTCGGTCGGGCACACAGTTTTAATCTGGCTGGAAGTTTCATATCAGCGCACACTCCGCTGCAGAGTGAAAATCTCATTCTGGATTAAATTATTTGTATTTTGTGAGTCATTAAATGAAGTAAAATGTTCAATTTATTGTTCTGTGGATGCCATTCTGTCTATTGGAATGAAAAATATACCACCATTAATTGTTTATTTGTTATTTCGCAAAGTAAATAAAAACTATTCTGTTTGTCCGAAAACCTATGAAATGCACTGTAGATACCAATGCAGACAAAGCATTTCTTGCATTTACTTTAGCAATGTGTTTAGATAATAAAAAGAAAACTAGACACTGGTCTTGGGAATGGCTAAAACTGGGAGATAAAGATCAATCAATCAATCTCTTTATTCATCCATTAACAATATACATTGTATGGATGTAGTCAATTACAATATAGTTTCTGATATTTTATGTGTTGCAAAAACTTGCATAATAAATCCAAATATTTTACATCACTTTATATAAATAATCTTACTTTCCCCTATTAGACAATTACAATATAATTTCTGTTATTTAATGTGTTACAAAAATTTGCATAATAAATACAAGTATTTTACTTCACTTTATATAAATAATGTTACTTTCCCATATTTAGATATTCTTCAATGTTGTAAAAACTGTTTCTTATTAAAAATTGTTTAAGATCTACTTTGAATTTATGACATTCTTTAATTTTCTTTATTGCAGCAGGCAATGCATTAAAAAGTATTTTGGGCTGGTAGTTGACACTTTTTTGGTATAGTGCTCCTTTGTGGGCCTCTCTGTGAAAATCATCTCTATTTCTTGTTTCGTGTTTATGAATCTGATTATTTACTGTTGAAAATTCCTGGTGAGTTTTCAGAAAGCAGACACATTCGTATATGTATAAGCTAGGAAGAGTCATTATTTTAAATTCTTTAAATATTTCCCTGCATGACATTCTACGGGGAACCCCTTTCATTATTCTAATAGCCCTTTTTTGAAGTTTGAAAGCTTGTTTTGCCATACCTGTATTTCCCCAGAAGATCACACCATATCTAAGCAAACTGTTCATATAAGCATAATAGGCACACAGCAATGATTCAGTGTTGCAACAGTCCCGAAGCATTCTAAGCACATAGCAGCATTTACTTAGTTTTTTATTCAAAGCTTCTAGATGCTTTTCCCATCTCAAGTGCTCATCCACCCATATACCTAGGAATTTTGTATGTGGAGCTTGTGCAATAACATAGCTCCCTAGCTCAGCTTTTACTGTTCTTCTAGTTTTACTTTTAATATTACTGAAATTCATCAAGATACCCATGAATATGTGCTAAAGAAAATATAACACTTAGAACCTATTATTCCTCACTCACACTGAAAGAATAAGACACAGTTATGTAAAAATCCATTCTCTTCTGCTTGGCCCTGTGATGACAGCTCATTAAAATAGTACAAGATCGAAATATTTGCATTGGACGTGGAAGAACCGGAGAGCTTCGATTTTTTGATTTCATTGCACTCCCGTGTGTATGTGCACGTAGAATATTGATTTCTCTAAAGTTCTTCCTTAGTAATATATGGCTTGGAAAAACATAACAACTCTAGCATTTGGTAAATGCCACTACTCTATTGTTTTTATCCTTGATCGTAGTTTTTACAACTTTGCAGCCTTCAGTCAAAGTTTCTGTCAAAGACGTCAGAGACAGTTTGTGTATATCAAACAAAGCTGCAAATGGCAAAATAATTTTACAAACTTGTGAAATCTGACAAATTGTTTGATCGTTTACAGGGGCCTTTACAGCTATTTCAGCGTGTGAACCTGCAGAGGTTCTCCAAAGTAACCGAAGATGTGTTGTCAGACGACGTGTGCTTGCAGTTAGGAACTACCGGGTACTTCAACATTAGCTGAAAACTGGCGTGTGCACTTTGACATTTTCCAGTAGTTCCCAAAAATGAAGGTGAAAATTCGACACACGAAAATCGATAGTTCATAAATAGACTTTACGTTTGGTACAATATTGAAACAATATATCGATATCTTTGTTTAATACTCATACCTGGAATAAGTTCAACAGAGAGTGAACTGACGCCATGGACCTAACACTTCAGAGTTTTTGCTAAAGCATGCATATGGTTCGTTCTTGCAGACATTGAAAGGATGAATTATTGTGTCATAAACGGGCGTTAAACACAAACATATAAAAATAAGGTACAGTCTTAAAAGTGACACCATTCGTCAAAAAATAAATAAGATACAGGTACAAATGTGACGAAAAATGTAAAATCAGATTTACATTTCTATAGCCAGAACATTCGGGATTTTACTAATTGTGGACAGTGTATAGATCAGAAGGAAAGAAAAATTACGGTACCTGCTGCATACGAATTCCTGTCATTCCTAATAAGCTATAATAAAATCGAATGAAGTTGCTAATCGAATGAATGACGAAACTTCTTCTACATGTTTAAGCGACCCCATTAGGAAGAATATCCATGGTGAGATTTCTGTCTCCGAAACAGTGGTGGACTAAGTGGAACGTGGGGGAGGGGGGCTGGCTCCAAAGCTCGAGAACCTTGGGAGTTGGAGGCCCACAGGACTAGACCACTTTTAATCAAATTCCAAACAAGGCCAAAATATATTCAGTAAATAAAAAGCAGTTTGAATTTAGAGTCTCCACAGTCACACTCAAGCGAAATATAAACATACATAGGTACTTGCATAATATCTGGCCATGGTAATTGTAAATGGATGTGTTCAGAATTTTTAGAATTATTGTAAAATGTTGCATGAACCTGAAAAACTATAGACTAATAGTTGCCTGCTGGATGTAATTATCCTGCATGAAGCATTTTTTGATACCGTACCAATGCCATACTACTATACTATAAGTAAAAACGCACACACACAAACAGTAAAGAGCTTACCAGCGATTTATTACAGTAATGTTTTACTTAATTATTACTAGTACTTTCTAAAAATTTCTTTTTCACAGCTTATACTTAATTATTATGTGTTACGAGTATGAAAATCCAGCCAGCTGAACTAGAGTATATGCCAAAAGATACTGAACAGCAGCTGAAGAAAGGTGGGTGCATATTGAGTTGATAGGGGCTGAAGGATATTACAATGCCGTGCCATTGTTTGGCATATGTGGAGGAGTACAACGAAAACTTCGAGAAGTCAAACCAAAAGCTCTGTTCAGTTTCTGTGCTAATTATTCCTTAAATCTTTGTGAAGTCCATCCATTCTCATGTGTTCCCTCTAGCGTCTCCTGTTTTGAAAGTATAAAGAGATGTTATATTCATTCATCTTGTTTTCTACATATAGGATGGAATTATACTTTTAGATGAAACAGAAAAACGTTTGAAAATGTTTTCTGTTACTCGCTAGTGTGCTCATTACAGTTCAGTTAAAGTCATGAAAGAACACATGCAAACCGTTGTGAAGATATGCAAGACCCATCCAAGGGAAACCTTGATATTAGATGTGCAGCGAAGTTGCTCCTCCCATCTACATTACGTGATCAATAGTATCCGGACACCTGGCTGAAAATGACTCACAAGTTCGCGGCACCCTCCATGGGCAATGATGGAATGCTGTATGGTGTTGGCCCACCCGTAGCCTTGATGACAGCTTCCACTCCTGCAGGCATACATTCAATCAGGTGCTGGACATTTTCTTGGGGAATGGCAGCCCATTCTTCATGGAGTGCTACACTGAAGAGAGGTATCGATGCAAGTCGGCATTCCAAAACATCCCTAAGGTGTTCTGTAGGCTTCAGATCAGGACTCTGCATAGGCCAGTCCAGTCCATTATAGGGATGTTATTGTCATGTAGCCAGTCCACCATAGGCCATGCATTATGAGCAGGTGCTTGATCGTGTTGAAAAATGGAATCGCCATCCCCAAATTCCTCTTCAACAGTGGGAAGCAAGAAGGTGCTTAAAATATCATTGTAGGCCTTTGCTGAGATAGTGCCATGCAAAACAACAAGGGGTGCAAGTCCCCTCCATGAGGGACACGGCCACACCATAACACAACTACCTCCAAATTTTACTGTTGGCACTACACACACTGGCAGATGACGTTCACTGGGCTTTCGCCATACCCACACCGGTGTGATGTGTGGCTTATGAGCAGCCACTCGACTATGAAATCTAAGTTCCCTCACCTCCCACCTGACTGTCATAGTACTTTCAGTGGATCCTGATGCAGTTTGAAATTCCTGTGTGATGGTGTGCCTATTACACATTACAACTGTCTTCAACTGTTGGCAGTGGCTAGCACACTGGACTCACATTCAGGAGGACGACGGTTTAATTCCGCGTCCGGCCACCCTGATTTAGGTTTTCCGTGATTTCCCTAAATCGCACCAAGCAAATGCTGGAATGGTTCATTTGAAAGGGCACGGCAGACTTGCTTTCCTAATCCGATGATATTGATGACCTCGCTGTTTGGTCTCCTACCCCAAACAATCCACCCAGCCAACCAACTGTCGGCGGTCTTGTTCAGTGAACAGACAAGGTTGCCCTGCACTTCCTAATTATTTCATTTCCGAGGAATTTATATTGCTGTATTCCTGTCTTTCTCGGAATATTTTTGTGCTTCCTTCTTTCATCAATCAGTCAAAGTATTTATTCTGATAACTAAGGTTTTCTTGCAGTTACCTTCTGTAAATCTATGTTTGACTGTCCCACATCTGTGATTACCATTTTTGGAGATATATACTCATCTTCAGCTGAACCGCCTACTCTGGTACGCCTTGTCACAGTATCTACATCCTTAGTAAACTTCACATACATCTCATCATTCTTCAGTACTTCAGTATCCCACTCCTTTCCACACAGATTCTGCATAATTAAATTGCAATCTGAGTCTATATTTGCTCCTGGGTATGTCTTGCACGTCAACATCTAATTGAAGAATCTCTGTCACACAATGATGTATTCCAGCCAGAATCTTTCTGCATCTCCAAGTCTTTTCCAAGTATGCCTTCGCCTCTAGTAATTCTTGATCAGAGTATTTGTTACTACCAACTGAGGATTATTGCAGAACTCAATTACTGCTTCTCCTCTCTCATTCCTACTGCCAAGCCCATATTCTCCCAACTCTTTGTTCTATTTCTTTCCCTACAACTGTGTTCCAATCCCCCATGAGTATTAGATTTTTATGTCTCTTCAAGTACTGAATTACATGTCCAATATCCTCATATACTTCCTCCACCTCTTCATCTTCTGCTTGCGACATTAGCATGTATATGTGGACTATCGTTGTTAATGTTGATTAGCTGTCAGATCTGATGAGAGCAACTGCGTTATTAAGCTGTTCACAGTAGTTCACTCTCTGTTCTTCTTTCGTATTCATAACTAATTCTTCTCCAGTTATACAGTTTTCTGCTGCTGTTGATGTTACCCTATATTCATCTTGTCAGAAATTCTTATCTTAATTCCATTTTCACTATAGCTGCCATATTGTTCCTGAGAGAATTGGCAATTGTATTGATATTTAAACCAATTCTCATTTATTTTTCAGTCGCAGTTGCACAGTTTTATTTTCCTGACTTTTTTGATCACTATGGAAAATCTTCAGATTTACTGAATAGAGAAGAGTGTTCACTAATTGCCAACAGCATTTCACTTTGCTGCCCCCCCCCCCCCCCCCCCCCCCCCCCATATCTAGACTGAGCCTTTGCGTTCCCCTTTACAGATTTTCTTGCTTTACTACTATGTTAAACTTCTGACAATCCAAGCTCCAACTCGTAGAATGTTATTTCGTCGTTTGTCTTTCGTATTTTTCTCACAGTCACCTTCCCCTTGGCAGTCCCTCTCCTGGAGATGCCATGGGGAATCAATCTGGAATCTTTTTCCATTGGAGAAATCATCATCATCACACTTTTCAATTGGCATAGTCCATATCAATTCAGGTGAGCTAGGATAAAATTTTATCTTACCTTCATAGTCTCGGATATTATTGAATTTACCATATGTTAAAACGAAGGACTAAGTAAGGAAAATGTATTCTTTTTGTCTTTCCCCCCAAAAAATTCTGTTCTGCGGTACAGCCCTCCAAAAATGACACTGCACATACCATTTTGAAGATGTGAATTTTGGAAAAAATTTTAACATACTGTATCTCTAAAACAGTTCTAGATATTCTGTTGTTTTTTATTTTTTTATTTGAAAGCTATTTGCTTTATGATTACAGAGAAATCCTCCATTTGGACTTACCTGTCAAAGTTATTTTATTAAAGCATTCTGAACTTTTTTTTATAATTTATGGATTTTTTTTTGTCAAAAATGCCAATCCATAAAATTTCATTTTTTTTTTCTGTTGATTAGTAACTGTTTTCCATTCCCTGAAATGGAGAGATTCCACTTCTAGGTTAACAGATTTTTGTAAACAATTGAAATTTTTGCCATACATAAAACCTGTTTTATTGCCACATTATAACATAACAAGCTCATAAAAATCAAAACCTAGCCTTACTTAACATAATTTTAGTTTTAAAAGATGAGTAAGAGACTCATTTTTCAAGCATTTTAAATGGTTCCAAAATGTTTGTGAAAGATCCAAAGACTTAAAGGTTTCAATTTATACAACTTCTGTGTACCCTGTTTTATACTGAAATTAGCCAGTCAGTGAACCAAAAGTGTTTTCCACTGCTCTAGTATCTTCCTTTGATATAGAGTGATGCCTCTTTCTGTTGAACCAATAGGAACTGAAGCACTTTGTGAACAGGAAGTGAGCACTGATGGCATTGTTGCTGTCCTTCAGCTGGAAACCTATATCCAGCAGCTGGTCTATGTGGTAGCATAAAGTTCACCACAATTTCAATTAACTTGTAACTGGTGTCTATAATCTCTGCAATTCACCACTCACAATCATACACACATGCCACAAGCAACCCCCTTCTCATATTGTGAATCTACATATTATCCTGCTTATTTCTGAGGTGTTGGCTGAATGAATAAAATTTCTTCTTTCTTGTTCTTTAAAGTGCATGCAATATGAGTTTGCCCATCACTTTGAGTCCAAAAATGTGTCTTCTGAATTCCTTTCACAGGAGTAGTTGGGTTGGATGATTCTTCTTTTTTTCTGCTCACAGAATTCTTCGATTTCCTCTTTGGACTAAAGAATGGGGGGCTGTGGATGTGTAAGATTTCGTGACTCTCATAAAATACTCAGCATTCTTAATCACAGCTGTATTTGGTCTGGAAAGATTGTTTTGTAGCATGGTGCTTCAGTAGGCCTCCTATGCCATCACAAGGCCCCTTCCCGTGACCAGTAACACTGTATACCCAGTCAGTTGGCGCAAGTGACTTACTCAATTCAAACAGCTGGTCATGATTTTAAAAATGACTAGGAACACCATCAGAAATAATGATTATCTTCTCCGCCCCTCTTTCCAGTTGAAGAATTTTGTGCATTGCTAGCAAAGCAAGTGCTGAGTCATGTCCTGTGTCAGCACTTATAACTGTAACGCTTGTGGTCGTGTTTTGAAAATATGTCACTCCTGTAAAACTTGAAACCTGGTCATTACTCCAATGAACCCTTTGTACTTTCTGCTGGAGAATTACACATCAGTTCTCAGCAAAATCACAGTGAAGCACTAAACATAGAACATAGTTCTTCAGCCTGTACACACCCTTTCCATACTGCAATGTGTTGTTGTTGCAATTTCTTCAGATGCTGGTGTGTTACTGCTTTCACAGACCATTTACCAAGTTCATCAATGAAACTGTCAAAGGCAACACCTTTTTCAGTTAGTATATTTTCCTCCCATGTTGCATATGTAATTTCTGCAGAGTTATCTGCTATGTCTTCCAGGCCAAGTGTCTGTAAAGGCAGTCCTCCCTTCCCAGGGCAGTCACCACATTTTTGAAACAAACAAGTCTCTTGCTTTATGTCACAGACTACTAATGACTTCAGACACCCAATCAAGGTGTCATACATCACGTGCCCCAGTAAGTTCTTCAAAGTTACCATACAAAGTTCAAAATTCTTGCAGTACACACATAAACAGACATCTCTAGATGGGTGCCTAACTACCCATTTGGGTCGTAGTGCATAAAATTTTGATCTTCCAATATGTGAAGTTGTATAGTTGCTCTTCTAAATTGCAAAAGTTTCTTTAATACTGCATGTCATGTACATCTTCACTTTCACAACTTTTTGACCTTCAACTGTTACAGTTATAGTGTCTTTTATGTTGGCACTCCGGCAAGAACAGTCCCATTTATCTTCCAGATAAAATGACTGCACTATTTGAATTTTATCTGTATCTATAGGATGACCTTAATAGGGATCTAGTCTTCCAAAGACTTGTTTTACAGACCTCACCTTTCTTGATTTGTCTACCATGTACTCTGATACTGGTAGAACTTGGTTCAAAATTGTTTTATTTGAAAATGTCCCCGGAATAATAGTTAAACGTTACACCTTTTCACTCTAGGATGCACATTATTCAACAGCTGAATTGATATTTGTGGAAAATTCCTGGCAAGAGCTGCAAGAGAGCATTGGTTCATTTTCTTCTGAAGATGGAATTTCTGCTTTGAAGAATCTTGTCAGTTTTGCCGTAGTGTATTCATCCATAGCTTTAGTAATTTCTCTACTCTTTCTTGCTGCACTCGACTTCATTGACCACCATTTCTAAACAGGCCTAACACCTACCTCTGTAGTTGACTGAGTCAGGGTATTTAATTCTTCCTCTATTGATGCAAAATCTGAATCATCTCCACCATGGCAGGCTTCACTTTGTTCAGATATTATCATTGTTGTTATTCTGTCAAAGCATTTAGAACACAAAAAGCCATCACTGGAAACATCTTCACTTTGAAACAGTCTTCAAATCAGAACACTTATTCCCAACCTGAACAAAGTCTGTTTTTTTGTTTGTCTTATGTATCACTCCTTTATGGATATGCAAATACTCAGCACATTTTGCTCTCCTGTGGCCCAGTCAGAACACATTTCAAACAGTCCTTTTCACAAAACACACTGCAACTTTGTCAACCGGCAAATTTCTCACGAAAACACAGATTTCACTGGATAGCCTCAGATTTCTTAGAAGCCTCTTCAGCAAATAAATTAGCACTGAACAACTGCAATACAGAAACCTGCAAGGAACAGCCACAACAAAGAAATTAACTAGAAACTACAACAAAGTGTAAGAAATATCTACAACAATGAAAGCGAAAAGAAAAAATTGCAACAAAGAAAGTGATAAGAAATAACTGCAACAAAGACAATAAAAGTAAACATTGTAACAAAGAAATTAGTATGAAACAACTTCAGTGAAGACATACATTACCCCTAAAATAAAACCTGTTCAACTTAAAAGTGGAAGCTCTCCGTTACAGACAATATAGTACTATATGGTACAAATTGACAGAAGAAAATCTTAACTTTTCTGGACTGGCATTTCTGGAAAAAAAATTCTGTAAATTATAAAAAAATTCAAAAGGTGACAGTAAAAGAATTTTGACAGATACATCCAAATGGAGTATACCATTGTAATCATAAAGCAATTTTCTTTAAAATAAAAAAAAACCTCTAACAAAATGTCTAGAACTGTTACAGAGATACAGCATTTTAAAAAAATTTCCAAAATTTGCACCTTCAAAATGATGTTCAGTGTTATCTTTGGAGGACTGTATCTCAGGGCAGGAATTTTTTTGGGAGAAAACAAAAAAATATGTTTCTTACTTACTCCTGAATTTTAACATATGCTAAATTCAATAACATCTTAGACTGTGAAGGTAACCCCCCTGCCTGAAGTGATATGGATTTTGCTAATTACAGGTCATATGTTCTGTTGATACACATTATGTGTTTTTAATGCAGTGATTTCCGTTGTCTTCTGCATCCTCATGCCATTGATCGTTGCTGATTTTTCCACCTTTCAGTGACAGTTTCCCTCCCCAGGGGCAAGAGAGTGCCGTAAATCCCTCCTTCACCTTCTTCAACAAGGCCATTGGCAGAACGAGGTTCACTTCTTATGCCAGAAGTCTTCGGCTGCCATCTCTGATTATTTTTATTCACAATTTAAACAGTGGCAGCATTTGAATCTGGGACTCAGGAGATTGTGATTATTAGTTGAAGACACTACCCCTAGACCAAGAATGCCTGAAATATGAATTAATTAAATTTATGACAACTGACAAAAATTATATTTGCAAGAATGACATAAATGGTATAAAGAGAACACTTTGATTAGACTGCCTGTTATTATAACCATGACTGGTCTATTATAAATAAATTAGAAGTACACTTGTAAGTTCTGTGTGCTTCCCGACCACATATAGTGCATAGCAGTCATCATGCACATCACAAACTACCCATTCAGCAATTTCATAAAGTTTGACAAATCTGCAAAAATTCTTATGACTTCCAAATGGCATAAAGATGCATTCGAGAAGTCAAGTAATTTTGTTAATGTTATGAGAAACAAAACTAAGAGTATAGAAGAACTCGTCAATGAGAATTTTGTGGAACTACATAGTTCAAACTAATCGCACTAAGTTGAAATCAGTTGTTTCTTGCATATTGTTTTGTGAATTAAATGACTAGCCTCTAAGATGAAAACAAATTCAAATGCTGTTTTTAATGATTTATTGCAGTTTAGAGTACAGTCGTGCGATTGAAATATTGTGAAAACCTGTTAAAAATGCCTCTAAAATGACACCTATATTTCTCATAGTCCCAAAATGATTCTGACTCTGAAACAAGCAGTATAGTTGTATGTCTCAGTATGCTTTACCCTACAGGTTGTCTGTTAGCAGGAAAACAATATAGTTTCCCACATAAAGCAATTTAAAAATCAATGTTGCCGCTTGTGGCAGTGGTTCAAAAGTGCTAAATATGGGAAACATTACCCATACAAAACTTTTAATGGTAGGAAACCAGCTAATTGAGAGAATATGGCTTATGACAGGACCATCAGAAAATAATGTAAATGGTGGGAAAACGTTAAATCTGGGATTTTAAAAACAAGTTCTACTATGTAATATACACTGAGGTGACAAAAGTCAGGGGATAGCAATATGTACATATTGGGCCTACAGATGGCAGTAGTATTGTGTACACAAAGTATGAAAGAGCAGCACATTGGTGGAGTTGCCATTTGTACTCAGGCAATTCATGTGAAAAGGTTTCTAAAGTGAATATAGGTGCATAAGGAGAATTAACAGATTTTGAACGGGGAAAGGTAGTTGGAGCTAGACACGTGTGGCATTCCATTTCAGTTCAATATTCTGGGATCCACAGTGTCAAGAATGTGCCAAGAACACCACATTTCAGGTATTACCTCTAGCCACGAACAACACTGTAGACGACAGTCTTCACTTAATGACCGAGAGCAGAGGCATTTGCATCAGTGCTAACAGACAAGCAACATTGCGTGAAATAACCTCAGAAATCAATGTTGGCATACAATGAACATATCCGTTGCTAAAAGCACAACCTCAACTGCAGCTCCTCCCCTGGGCTTGCGACCACATCAGTTGGACCCTAGATGACTGGAGAACGATGGCTTGATGAGATGAGTCCCAATTTCAGTTGATAAGAGCTAATGGTAGGGCTCAAAGGTGACACAGATCCCATGAAGCCACAAATGCAAGTTGTCAAAAGGCACTGTGCAGGCTGATGGTGGCTGCTCCATAATGGTGTGGGCTGTGTTTACATTGAATGGCCCAACTGAACCAGTCATTAACTGGAAATCGTTATGTTCAGCTACTTGGAAGCTATTTGCATGGACTTCACATTCTCAAGCAACCATGGAATTTTTATGAATGACAGTGCATCATGTCACTGGGCCACACTTGTTCGTGGTTTGTTGGAAAAACTTTATGTGCATTTCAAGTGAATGATTTTGCCACCCATCACACATTTATGGGACATAATCAAGAGGTCAATCCATGCATAAAATCCTGCACTGGCGACACTTAAGTACTTGTGGACAGCTATAGTGGCAGCATGGCTCAGTATTTATACAGGAGACTTCCACCAACCTGTTGAGTCCATGCCATATCGAGTTGCTGTACTATGCTGGGTAAAAGGAGGTGTGACAAGATAGTTGGAGGTATTCCATGACTATTGTCATCTCAGTATATGTCAGCTTGTGCATAATTACACTGAGCAGGTACATACTAAAAGTGCACTGTAGACACACATAGGAGAAAATGAGCAGGTAATCATGTCTTTGATATTTCTAAATCACGTACACTGATCGGCCAGAACAATATGACCATGGACCTACTATTGCTATAAACCCATTCAGGAGATAGCAGTGTCACCTGTGGAGGAATTACTGCTAGTCAGACACACACAGCTGCATGTGGTATCCCTGAGCACACTGTCCATGTGTAGAATGGGGAAGGCATGTGATCTATCCAAGTTTGACTGAGGGGAGATTGTGATAGCCTGGAGGTTTGGCACGAGCATTTCGGAAACTCCATGACACTCAGGTGTTAAAGGAGTGCTATGGTGTGTGTCTTTGACAAGTGGCAAAACCCAAGGGAAAATATGTCCAGATGTTGTGGGGTTGGTTGGCCACCCCTTATTACACATGTCAGACATCATAGGCTAGGCAGTATGGTAAAACAGGACAGGTGGTGAAATGTGGCAGAACTAAAATCAGACTTTAATGCTGGGCAGAGTAGAAGCGTGTCTGAATACACAGTGTGCCGAACACCCCTAACAATGGGCCTCCACAGCTGATCACCCATGCTTGTTCGAATGTGAACACCGTGACATTTGCAACAATGACTGAAATGGGCAAGTGACCATAGGCACTGTACACTAGTGCAGTGGCAGAATGTTACATAGTCTGATTAGTCCTGGTACCTTCTTCATCATGTCAATGGGAGTGTGTGAATCTGTCGTCTTCCAGGGGAACAGCTCCGTGACACCTGTACTGTGCGATGGAGACAAGTTGACGAAGCCTCCCTTGTGTTCTGGGTAACATTCACGTGTGCATCCGTGGGTCCAGTGCAGCTAGTGCAAGGCATGTACACCCCTTCATGATGGTAATGTTTCTTGACAAAAGTGGCGTTTTTGAACAAGATAAATCATCATATCACAAGGCCAGGAGTGTGATGGAGTGGTTCGAGGAACACAGTGGCGAGTTCCAGTTGATGTGTGGGCCTTTCAACTCACCAGATCTGAACCTGATCAAACACCTGGGATATGATTGAACATTGCCCCCTTCCCCAGAAGTTATGAGAATTTGGTGACTTATGTGGGCAGATGTGGTGCCAACTCCCTCCAGTGATGGTCCAAAGCCTCGTTGCTTCCATGACATGACGTGTTGCTGCTGTTATGTGTCCCAAAGCTGGATAGACCAGCTATTAGGTGTTGTTGTTGTTGTGGTCTTCAGTCCTTAAACTGGTTTGATGCAGTCTCCATGCTACTCTATCCTGTGCAAGCTTCTTCATCTCCCTGTACCTACTGCAACCTACATCCTTCTGAATCTGTTTAGTGTATTCATCTCTTGGTCTCCCTCTACGATTTTTACCCTCCACAATGCCCTCCAGTACTAAATTGGTGATCCCTCGATGTCTCAGAACATGTCCTACCAACTGATCCCTTCTTCTAGTCAAGTTGTGCCACATCTAATCATAGCTTTAGGCAGGTGGTCATAATATTCTGGGTGATCAGTGTGTAGGCTTTAAAGAAAATGTTTTGCCCCTATTGACACGACACCCTGCAGGCACCCCTGCCTGTATCTGTCCAACTGCAAGTGTTTCCCAACAGCCCCCTGAGAGCAACTTGTTGAGTATTACAATCAAGTGAACAGGTACTTCATGTGGTTCTTCAGAGGTATTTCTGTTCAAAAATGAAAATATGAACTCACATTATGGTTAAAGTTATAGAGGAATGAGGTGGCGGTGTGTTTAAATCCCTTTCCCTAGTATCCTAAGTTATGTTTTCTGTGGTTTCTCGAAAGCTACTTAGGCTAAATACCAGGATAGTTCCCCAAACAAAAAACTGAAAAAAATGGAAGAAAACAGCAAGATTTTTGTAATTCCGTGACAAATCTTGACATGCATTTAATCTCTAATTAACTTGACAATGCACTAAGTGCTACTCTTCCTTATTTTTTACCCTTCAGTAATGAAATGCACAATTCTTCCAGGGCCCTTGGACAGTTTTAAGGTTGTAAACAATCAGTTTTGTTTCTGTACATTCTGCTACTTGTAATCATTTGTACACTGCAAACATTCCCTAGCTTTGTGTTATGTTATAATTTGATACTGAGAAATATACAGAAAGTGTGAAAAGTACTCTAGACTTTTCACCTTTGGATTTTGTCCAGTACTCGAATTCCCGTGGTACACTGCAACAACATCGTCAATAACGATTGCAGAGGGCATGAGATCAACCATAGAGATTAACCATAGATCAATGGAAAAGTAACCTGATTGTATGAATCACTTTTCTTGTTTAAGCTTATCGATGGTAATCTAAAGATACCCCATCATCCAGGCAAACAGCTGTTCAAAATGCACCGTGCCACAGATTCAGGCTGGGGTGAGGGGATGGGGTGGGCATTTTTGTGCTATGACTGACATTCACGTAGGCTTCCATGAGGCCTGTGATAGTAATCGAAGGCACTGTGACTGCTGAGGACAACATTGACATTATTGTGGACCACATGCATCCCTTTGTGCTTCAGTGTCTTCCCCGATGGCAAAGGCATCTTGCAGAAGGAACTGCTTGTCACAGATTCAAACTTGTGCCATAGTGGCTTAAGGCCACCAAATTTGCCTGATCTGAAACTATTGGAACACATCTGGGATGGTAGTTTGCTTTAGATTTGATTTAATCGGAAGACAAAACAACAGTGGTGTTACCCCTCTGTTGTGCACACCAAAATTAAGTCCATTGTGGTTGTTTAGTAAGGCCAGCCAGTGCCCTTGAAGAGTAATAGTAGTCCCTTTAACAGCTCTTTGTTACACAAAATTTCTCTAGGAATTATTGACCCAAATATTTTGTATCTTTTGTTTGAGGCATATGTTGATACTGTATGTGAAATATGTTGGGAATAAAATCAGTAGCAAAGAAGTAATAAATTAAAATGTCATGCATGATGTGGCAGTTTTTCATGTATCTCAGTGTTTATGGTGTCTTATCTTCTGAACTATGTACTTTACAATGATATATTTACAAACGCACACACAAAATTCAAGCTTTCGCAACACACGGTTGCTTCATCAGGAAAGAGGGAAAGATGAAAGGATGTGGGTTTTAAGAGAGAGGGTAAGGAGTCATTCCATTCCCGGTAGTGGAAAGACTTACCTTAGGGGGAAAAAAAAAGGACAGGTATACTCTCTCTCTCTCTCTCTCTCTCTCTCTCTCTCTCTCTCTCTCTCTCTCTCTCTCTCACACACACACACACACACACACACACACACACACACACACAATCATATGTCTGCTTATGTCTCCCCCCATGAACCATGGACCTTGCCCTTGGTGGGGAGGCTTGCGTGCCTCAGCGATACAGATAGCCGTACCGTAGGTGCAACCACAACGAGGGGGGGGGGGGGGGGTGGTATCTGTTGAGAGGCCAGACAAACGTGTGGTTCCTGAAAAGGGGCAGCAGCCTTTTCAGTAGTTGCAGGGGCAACAGTCTGGATTATTGACTGATCTGGCCTTGTAACACTAACCAAAACGGCCTCGCTGTGCTGGTACTGCGAATGGCTGAAAGCAAGGAGAAACTACAGCCGTAATTTTTCCCGAGGGCATGCAGCTTTACTGTTTGGTTAAATGATGATGGCATCCTCTTGGGTAAAATATTCCGGAGGTAAAATAGTCCCCCATTCGGATCTCCGGGTGGGGACTACTCCGGAGGATGTCGTTATCAGGAGAAAGAACTGGCGTTCTACGGATCGGAGCGTGGAATGTCAGATCCCTTAATCGGGCAGGTAGGTTAGAAAATTTAAAAAGGGAAATGGATAGGTTAAAATTAGATGTAGTGGGAATTAGCGAAGTTCGGTGGCAGGAGGAACAAGACTTCTGGTCAGGTGAATACAGGGTTATAAACACAAAATCAAATAAGGGTAATGCAGGAGTAGGCTTAATAATGAATAGGAAAATAGGAATGTGGGTAAGCTACTACAAACAGCATAGTGAACGCATTATTGTGGCCAAGATAGATACGAAGCCCACACCTACTACAGTAGTACAAGTTTACATGCCAACAAGTTCTGCAGATGATGAAGAAATTGAAGAAATGTATAATGAAATAAAAGAAATTATTCAGATAGTGAAGGGAGCCGAAAATTTAATAGTCATGGTTGACTGGAATTCGAGTGTAGGAAAAGGGAGAGAAGGAAACATAGTAGATGAATATGGATTGGGGGTAAGAAATGAAAGAGGAAGCCGTCTGGTAGAATTTTGTACAGAGCACAACTTAATCATAGCTAACACTTGGTTCAAGAATCATAAAAGAAGGTTGAATACATGGAAGAAGCCTGGAGATACTGACAGGTTTCAGATAGATTATATAATGGTAAGACAGATTTAGGAACCAGGTTTTAAATTGTAAGACATTTCCAGGGGCAGATGTGGACTCTGATCACAATCTATTGGTTATGAACTGTATATTAAAACTGAAGAAACTACGAAAAGGTGGTAATTTAAGGAGATGGGACCTGGATAAACTGACTAAACCAGAGGTTGTACAGAGTTTCAGGGAGAGCATAAGGGAACAATTGACAAGAATGGGAGAAAGAAATACAGTAGAAGGAGAATGGGTAGCTTTGAGGGATGAAGTAGTGAAGGCAGCAGAGGATCAAGTAGGTAAAACGATGAGGGCTAGTAGAAATCCTTGGGTAACAGAAGAAATATTGAATTTAATTGATGAAAGGAGAAAATATAAAAATGCAGTAAATGAAGGGGGCAAAGAGGAATACAAACGTATCAAAAATGAGATCAACAGGAAGTGCAAAATGGCTAAGCAGGGATGGCTAGAGGACAAATGTAAGGATGTAGAGGCTTATCTCACTAGGAGTAAGATAGATACTGCCTACAGGAAAATTAAAGAGACCTTTGGAGAAAAGAGAGCCCCTTGTATGAATATCAAGAGCTCAGATGGAAACCCAGTTCTAAGCAAAGAAGGGAAAGCAGAAAGGTGGAAGGAGTATATAGAGGGTTTATACAAGGGCGATGTACTCGAGGACAATATTATGGAAATGGAAGAGGATGTAGATGAAGATGAAATGGAAGATAATGATACTGCGTGAAGAGTTTGACAGAGGAATGAAAGACCTGAGTTGAAACAAGGCCCCGGGAGTAGACAACATTCCATTAGAACTACTGACAGCCTTGGGAGAGCCACTCCTGACAAAACTCTACCATCTGGTGAGCAAGATGTATGAGACAGGCAAAATA
Organism: Schistocerca gregaria; assembly: GCF_023897955.1. NCBI lineage: Eukaryota > Metazoa > Arthropoda > Insecta > Orthoptera > Acrididae > Schistocerca > Schistocerca gregaria. Next base: position 510,807,291 of record NC_064921.1, on the reverse strand, counting down.
CCCTCAGACTTCAAGAAGAATATAATAATTCCAATCCCAAAGAAAGCAGGTGTGGACAGATGTGAAAATTACCGAACTATCAGTTTAATAAGTCATAGCTGCAAGATACTAATGCAAATTCTTTACAGACGGATGGAAAAACTAGTAGAAGCCGACCTCGGGGAAGATCAGTTTGGATTCCGTAGAAATATCGGAACACGTGAGGCAATACTGACCCTACGACTTATCTTAGAAGCTAGATTAAGGAAAGGCAAACCTACATTTCTAGTATTTGTAGACTTAGAGAAAGCTTTTGACAATGTTGACTGGAACATTCTCTTTGAAATTCTGGAGGTGGCAGGGGTAAAATACAGGGAGCGAAAGGCTATTTACAATTTGTACAGAAACCAGATGGCGGTTATAAGAGTCGAAGGACATGAAAGGGAAGCAGTTGTTGGGAAGGGAGTGCGACAGGGTTATAGCCTCTCCCCAATCTTATTCAATCTGTATATTGAGCAAGCAGTGAAGGAAACAAAAGAAAAATACAGAGTAGGTATTAAAATCCATGGGAAAGAAATAAAAACTTTGAGGTTCGCCGATGACATTGTAATTCTGTCAGAGACAGCAAAGGACTTGGAAGAGCAGTTAGCAATGGATAGCCAAACGAGGATAATGGAATGTAGTCGAATTAAGTCGGGTGATGCTGAGGGAATTAGATTAGGAAATGAGACACTGAAAGTAGTAAAGGAGTTTTGCTATTTGGGGAGCAAAATAACTGATGATGGTCGAAGTAGAGAGGATATAAAATGTAGACTAGCAATGGCAAGGAAAGCATTTCTGAAAAAGAGAAATTTGTTAACATCGCGTATAGATTTAAGTGTCAGGAAGTCATTTCTGAAAGTATTTGTATGGTGTGTAGCTATGTATGGGAGTGAAACATGGACAATAACTAGTTTGGACAAGAAGAGAATAGAAGCTTTTGAAATGTGGTGCTACAGAAGAATGCTGAAGATTAGATGGGTAGATCATATAACTAATGAGGAGGTATTGAATAGGATTGGGGAGCAGAGAAGTTTGTGGCACAACTTGACTAGAAGAAGGGATGGGTTGGTAGGACATGTTCTGAGGCATCAAGGGATCACCAATTTATTATTGGAGGGCAGCGTGGAGGGTAAAAATTGTATTGGGAGACCAAGAGATGAATACACTAAACTGATACAGAAGGATGTAGGTTGCAGTAGGTACTGGGAGATGAAGAAGCTTGCACAGGATAGAGTAGCATGAAGACCTGCATCAAACCAGTCTCAGGACTGAAGACCACAACAACAACAACAGCATGTCTGTGTATATATATATATATATATATATATATATATATATATATATATATATATATATATATATATATATGTGTGTGTGTGTGTGTGTGTGTGTGTGTGTGTCCCCTCTGCAAAATGTGTCATAAAGTTACTAGTAAAGAAGTGATTAAAATGCTATGCCTGGTGTGGCAGTTTTACTGCATGAACTTCGAAAGTATAGTAAGTGCTTAGCTTTTGTGAAGGGATGTTAGTGAGGAAAAAATGTGTAAAGGTTTGAAATTAAGTGTAAAGTTTGTTGCAAGTGACTAAGTGTTCTCATTTTCAAATACTGCATGAATAAAGTTAGAGTACTTGCAGTTCAAGGGCTACACGACTTCTCCAGTCTCAGCTCAGCCTGTTTGAATTGTAGAAAATCTCAGTCTGGATGGGCAGACAATGATTTGAATCTCTGTCCTCCTGATTGTAAGACCAGTGTCTTACCACTGCAACAACTCTCTTGGTTTCTGTCAGAAACTGCTAGCATCAAAGAGTTATAATTATGTCTAACTTCTTTTTGAGAGTTTCAGTGTCTGTGGAACATGGGCCATTGAATATAAATTGTCTTAACAAGTGAATTAAAGAAATAGAGAAGCACTTTGATGAGCTTTGTGAAAAAAGAGAGGATAACGGAGCCTGTAAGTGGACTTAAAGTAACTCTTTTAATCCAGTGACTGACAGTATTTATTTGCAACTAAATATCTAGTTTTAAGGAACGACGTAGATGCGTATGTAGCAATACAACCTATTTCAAGGCTGTTGCCTTTGATAAAAATCTTAAAAATGAAGAATGTAAATTTTACAATTACATTTTCTCATCACAAGTCTTTTCTGTTTCCTGCACATCTAATATTGCTAAAACCTTTGTTTAAGTGCAAATATAAAAATAGTGTAGCAATCAAAACTCCAGATTGGAATATCAATGTAAGGAAAAGATAGATTGCTGCTTACTGTAACGATGAGACATTAAGTTGTAGAGAGGCACAATTAAAAGACACTTACAAGTTAGTGTCCAGCCGCAGCCTTCATCAGAAAAAGGAAAAGAAAAAGAAAGAGAGAAACACACACACATACATTTGTTCACACAAGCAAGCACACCCCAGACACACGATTGTCATCTCCAGCAGCTCGGACCAGACATATCCACAGCCATCTTGAAGTACCTAATGCAAACTGAGCATTCTCTTTCCAAGCTATTAATATATTTAAAAAATTATTTACATTCTTCAGTGTGTCAGGCATTTTTATCTGCTTTGGCAATACTATCAATAGGAGAAGGGTGGCACAAATGATCAGATGCTTGTATGACTGCTGAGGGAGTGGACAGATATGTTGAAATATCTTCAATGTCATAATTTGATGCAAGATGCCATACAGCTCTCAAGAAAATGCTTGGAAAATTCCAACTCGGTGCAGGAACTAAGAATGTTCAGCTTCCTATGTAACTGTCCCATAGAGATCATGCACATTACATTCATTATTTATAGCTGTGTAGAAACATTCACTCTTTACATGCTCAATCCGTGAATGGAAGAGAAAGTGATTTGCTGAGTAAAGATGAAGATGTAGGTATATAAATTTATGTAAAACATGAAAGAGCATGAAATATTGATTTTTTTTCTATAATAAAGAACCATTTTGCACATACAACAACAACTGTCATAATTAAAATGGAACAATGTGTACTTTTAAAGTTAGATTTTTTTTTTTTTTAGTTCTGTGGGTAGAATGCAATACAAAGTGAACATCTGATCGGATAAATTTGGAAAATCTCCCAAAACAACTCTCAAATTACCCATTAAAATGACTCTTAACATCCTAAAACTGACAAAATATGGTCCTTGTCATCACAGTTTTACTCATTATTGCACAAGCATGTCAAGTGAACTGTAGAATTTGTAGCTCTATGGCTGCAAAGTGTTGCAACTATAAGAATTTGAGAAGCTCTCAAATCCTGAAGAGAACGTCTTTTGAACCTTGAAATTTTGTGTTTTACCCCTCCCAACCCTGCCTCCACTCTCATTTGCTACAGAAAACCGTATTTTATCAATAGTACCGATGGATGCACTTGCAGTATAGTATTTCTCCATTCTGCTGAGTCAACTACAGTCACTCTTTTGTGGAAAACTGAATGTAGTGTCAGAATCTGTGTCAGGTTTTCTTTGTCCATAGATAAATGGTAGACTACTATTGTTATTAAGTTGTACATTGACGGGGAGGTGGTGTCATTTTGGGAATGGTATGTTAAGTGAATCACAGTTTGGTTACAGAAAAGGAAGGTCAGCTATGCATGCCATAGAGCTCTTAGTCAGAGACATTCTAGCAGCATTTGAGGATCATGCGCACACTCGGGTAACCTTATGTGATCTGAGCAAAGCTTTTGACTGTGTTGACCATTCACTTTTGCTCTCTAAACTTGAGTACTAAGGAATATGTGATAAAAGTTTAAAACTTACCAAATCATACCTCAATAAAAGGAAACAGATGGTGAGTTCAGGAAGTCATCCGTCAAACATACTCGAGGTTCAACACTGAGTGCCACAGGGATCTAAATTGGGACCACTTATTTTCCTTGTACACATAAATGACTTACCAGGAAATATAGATGTAAAGACATATATGTATGCAGATGACACAACTTTTCTATCTATAAACCACGTACTTGATAACCTTGTAAGTGATATGAAATTGGCAAAAGAAAATGCAACATCATGGTTTAATGCCAATGGTCTGCTATTAAATGAGGAAAAGACCCACAATATGTGGTTCAGTCTATCAAAGACTACAAAAATAGAAAAACAAAAGGCAAGGTTTTTAGGTGTCGTACTTGACAACAGTCTAAATTGGAACTCTCATGTTGATCACATAGTGGTTAGGTTGTCAAGAGTTATATACTTGTTGAAGAGACTGATATGTTGTGTGACATTTGAATGCATAAGGACAGCATACTTTGCCTTTTTTCAATCTGTTTTAAGCTATGGGTTAATACTCTGGGGAAACAGCAGAAAAATAAATGAAATTATGGTGATCCAGAAGAAAGCAATCAGAGTAATGGCTAAGGTAGATAATAGAACACATTGTAAACCATTGTTCATTAAATATTGAATTAATTTATATATTCTTGACAGTGTTAACTACATACTTGCTGAATTACTTAATTTAAATGTAACAAATCAAAGGCATGACTACTATACAAGAACCTGTACTTCTCTGCTGTTGCCACAAAATAGATTAGCTAAAACTAACAGTAGTCGTAAGTATATGGCAATTAAAATATATAACAATTTGTCTAAAAATGGGTCAATCAAGCCTGACAAATTATTTAAAGACAATGTTCATAACTTGTTGTCAACTAACCCATTCTATTCAATAGAAGAATTTTTAGAAATGCCCAATATCAACTTAAATATGTAAAAATTTATTTTGGAAAATTAATAGGTTAAGTGAACTGACGAAGTCTATTGCATGTAATAATGCTGAATGACCTATAAAGAATCTGAATCTGAATACTGTTGCCAAAACATTATAACCACTGACCACCATGAGACTGAATGTTGCCGCCACATGCTGCAGCAAGGAAAGTATAAAAGTAGAGTGGAGGCAGAGGGAATCATCTAGTGACAATATAGGCTGCAAATGGGGAAATCTCCAGACAAAAGTGTGTGTGACAAAAGTTGGATTATTATGGCCTGGTCCCTGGGAACAAGGATCTCCATCTATGGAAATTGGTGTAAAGATTGTGAAACCTTGAGTGGGCAACAAGGTGTTAGATGTGCACATCTCATCAAAGAACATGGAGGTTAGAGGCTTGCCCACTCTGTAAAGCAAGGTAGGTAGCTATATGACAGAGTACATTTCTGATGAAGGCACAAGTGTTTCACAGCACATTGTTCAGCACACTTTATTGAACAAGGAGCAGATGACTCCTTTGTGTTCACATGTTGAGCCAGGATATCAGCAGTTAAAATATGAATGGGCATAGGATCATTGTGTCCACAGCTCGTGGTCTAGTGGTTAGCATTGCTACCTCTCGATCATGGGGTCCTGGGTTTGATTCCTGGCCAGGTTAGGGATTTTTTTTCTGCCAGGGGACTGGGTGTTTGTGTTGTCCTCATCATCCCATCATCATTCATGAAAAGTTGCGAGATTGGACTGTGTTCAAATTGGGAATGTGTACAGTCACGATAACCATGCAGTTGAGTGCCCCTCAAACCAATCATCATCATCCTCAGGATCATTGAGGTTGGCCTGTAGATGAAATAAAGAGTATCACACAATCAGATAAATCATGTTTCTTGTTATGTCACGTCAATGGTCATGTCCGAATATACCATCACCAAGGTGAATAGCTCTTTGAAACATGCTCTGTGCCATAGATGCAGGACAGCTGAGGGCAGCTTTATGCTATTGGGAACAGTCACCTGGGCATCCATGGGACCTGTGGCAGTAATTGCAAATTTTTGCAGGCCACCTACATCCCTTCATGCTTGACGTCTTCCCTGCGAGCAGTGGTATCCTTCAGTAGTATAACTGTCTGCTTCACAATGTCAGATGCAATGTGGGATGCAGTGCTCTGCCACAGTGGACTTGGTCAGCTGTGCGTTGTCTGTGTGGCGTTAATGTTCACTACATCTCTCCTGTAGCATCCGATTGTCTGGCCTATGTACATTTTCTCGCACTGGCAAGGGATGTTGTAAACTCCCGGTTTGTGGAGTACTAAGTCATCCTTTACTGATCCTAATAATGTTTTCGTTTTGGATGTGGGGGGGGGGGGGGGGGGTGAAACACGCACTTGACATTATATTTTATAGTATTCTGCCGATCTTTGCCGATGTGTTCCCAACGTATGGTATGATTGCTGTCGCAGCTTGTTTGTCTTCGTCCTTGGAAGGCTGTGGCCTCAGCTTCTTCAGTCTTAGGACGCGTTTTATCCGCCGGTTGTTGTAACCATTCCTGCAAAACACAGCCTGCAAGTGCTGCAATTCAGCCACTAGGCTGTCACAGTCAGAGATTACGGTAGACGCTGTGTCCTAGTGTGCCATCTGGTTTTCACTTGATGAGCACATCCAGAAATCCATTGTGAACTTGATATTCTGGTGCAGCAAGTTCAGATGCTGTAGAAAGTCTTGGATGTGGTGTCGTCCATGCAGCCAGATTACGAATGGATTGTCTACATATCGAAAAAAGCAAGAGGGCTTATAGGCTGCCGACTCGAGAGTTGCCTCTTCAAAAACCTCCATAAACATATTAGCCACTACGGGTGATAGCGGACAGCCCATCGCTACTCCATCTTAGGACTCCGGAAATCGAGAATTTACAGCATCTCTTGCCAGTACAGGAAAATGTATATAGGCCAGACCATCCGTACAGTACAGGAGAGATGTAGTGAACATAAACGTCACACAGACAACGCACAGCTGACAAAGTCCGCCGTGGCAGAGAACTGCATCTCACATGGGTATGACATGAACTACGATGGGACAAAGGTGTTACAGCAATTGAACCCTTTCTGGTGTTGTCTTCTCAGAGAGGCAGTGGAGATCCGGCTGCATGATGAATTAATAAATAAACACAGTGGTTTTCAGCTAAGCAAAGCCTGGGATCCAGCTTGAAGTATGATTAAAACACAACAGCAGTCTACATGGAAATCTGTTCCTGTCAGGACACCTGAAGAAGAAGAAGAAGAAGAAGAAGAAGAAGAAGAAGAAGAAGAGGCATTGTAACCAAGCGGCTGTCGACACGGAAGGACTGTGGCCATGATCTGTCGCGGGGCGCTGCGCTTCCCCCACCACCCAGCGCCGCCCTTCCCCCATCCACCAGCCGCAGACCGCTCAGAAGCACCAAGACGGAGGCTGCAGGAGAGGGGTGGAGATTATATAAAGTCGGCATCCATCAGAGATCAATCAGACACCAAGAAGTCTGCTTGCTGAAATATCGTGTCTTTGACGACGCTACCCTGCTGAATACCTGAGAAATTTTCAAGACTTCTGCATGCTGGGAAAACCTCAGAATATATTATCATATTAATCTTTTCTACATCCTATCTGTGAGGAAGAGCATTATCTGAGGACATTGTGGCTGATGTATCTTTGATTTTGGCAGGCCGTTTGTCTCTGATCACAGAGTGGGTGGAGGTGGGGGGGGGGGGGGATGCTACTCTAACTAAAAAACCCATGTGCATGCCACACATACTCTACTACCCTAGTAGCCACTTCCTGTTTGTAGTTTGTGCCTGACGTACAATTCTCCATCCAAAAGCAGAGGCTGAGGAATGTGCATCTGATACCATTGCAGAATCATCTGAGCCTTTAGTTTACACCTTCCACTGTGCTCCAAACCAGAGGAATGCCATGGACTCTGGGTCCGATGGCACAGATACTGAGCTTAGCCTGTACCATGTGTGTGATGCTAGTTGCCTTGACCAAATCAGCCATCTGCTGAAATGAACTGAGGGTGGACTCAGAACCCAAGCTGCAGGCATCATTTGTGCCAACAGGTGCCACTATTTACAGTTGCACACAGTCCACTTGATAGTTATTGGCAGGGCCTCCTTCTCATTTTGGACAAGACCCACAGGCAGACACATAGAGTGCACATTGCCTTTCTTTCCTGCCCTGCTGCTATTTCCCGGAGGGTCTTCCTTAAGCACCTAACATTGTAACTCTCAATGACTAGCATATCCACCTTCTTCACTTGTCTGGACTGGGCAGGAAAATCGGCCACTGGCCCAACAAGAGGGGCATCGCACATTGGCTCGAAAGTATTATCGACACTTGGTAGAATCTCGTACCTGTTGCTAAAATGTAAGGAGCCAACCATGTGGCACATTCTCTCTTTCACCTTTCACCCAGTGATGTGCAAACCCATCACTGACTGCTACTCACTCTCGATTGAATATGAATGGTCAGACATTGCATATCAGAAGACACAGTGACAACCAGATCATCGGGGGATTCCAATGGCATAAAAAGTGGCACAGTCTCATCACTGCCATCCCAATGTCACCGAAGATTTAAGCAGTAGCCAGAAGCCTGTCGACCAAGACCAATGCAGCTTCCAGATGTTCATGGACAGCAGCCAATTCTCCAACAGAAACAGTCCCTATCCATGAGTACTGTATAAAAAACTGAATAAGATCTTAAAAAATACAAACAAAGCAGTCAGGAGTAATGATAAATTACAAACAGACCACTGCAAAGCAGAAAGTTACCTGATAGTGGAATTGCTGTGATTGGCATGTACACAAAATATAAATGAGGATAATAAGTGAAAACATAAATAAATTTCTCTATTGAAAATGGATGTATCAACGGTTAGTATTTACTAGAAACATTTTTTTACATAAAAGCTACTGCAGGAAATAAGTATGCAAACTATAAGCACTCATCTGAACTATACATTGTGTACTAACAAAAGATTTAAACAGATTCACATGGCATGCCACTTCTGGCGGAAGGAAGCTACCCAAATGTTGCTCCATGCACTAAAATTTATGCAAAAAACTTAAGAGTGAATTAGTAAACACTAAGCTGGTCAGAAGTAAATTAGGATGCCACCAAACTAAATGATGTATACAAATTGTGTACAGCCGGCAATGTGCTGCTCCTGCAGCTGCTGGTATCTGCTCTGTTAGTAGACTGGAGCTCTACTGGAAGTGCGTGAACTGTATCACCTGGGACTAACTCTTCCTGCATCCACACAGTGTGCACACCCTTATCCATCCTTCACCCCATTTTGTTGCCCTTCATGCCAAATCATCATGGGCTTGAATTTCAGGGAGACAGTGCCCACCTACACAAGGCAAGAGTCTCTACTTCTTGTCAAACCCTGCCTTGGGTTGCAAGGTCTCCGGATCTCTCCCCAACTGAGGACGTTTGGAACATTGTGGGCAGTGCCCTCGAACTAGCTCAGAATTTTGACAATGTAATGTGTGTGTTAGACAGAATTTGGCATGGTATCACACAGGAGGATAGCCAACAACTCTATCAATCAGTAACAAGCTTTGTAATGGCTTGTGTAAGGGCCAGAGATGGGCCAATGCATTATTGTCTTGCTCAGTTTGTGAAGCTCCTTCTCTTGAATAAACTGTTCAGTTTTTCTGAAAGTGTAGGCACTTGTTTGTGTGTCCTTGCACATCACATCTACTGGTTATTGTCTGTGTGCACATTGGCTTTCTTTCCTGCCTTGCTGCTGTTTCCCTGAGGGTCTTCATTAAGCACCTAACATTGTAACTCTCAATGACTAGCATATCCACCTTCTGTGGTTGTCTCAGCCCTGATTTACCAGTATGTGTTATTTTACAGATTTCCAACTTAATCTGTGCAAATTTAACATCACTTACTGTTGGAAGATCATCCATTTTCCAGGCCTAGACATGTTTTTGGGGCCATAAAACATTTTAAATTGTAATTAACATCAACTCTTTCACTCAAAATATCAACTTATATATAGTCATTACTTGCAATAGTTATGTTATCATTATTAATTACATGAAGTACATTAGCATTTTTGGCAGTCACCACAACACTTTGTTCACCTTGTCAGTCATAATTCACTTGCTCACCACTGATTCGATGATAACTAACAATTCACGTATACCTGATTTGACCTCAGCAAATTGAAAACTGTTTTCTGTTAACTTATTACTTAGACCACCTTTTACTTCTCAGAATGATTCTGTAACTTGTTTACCCAATCCATTATGCATCTCTGTTATTATGTATTTTGTCAATTTTATTACCTGGTGTACTACAAAATCATCTTGTAACTTTTTGTTCAATTCTGATACTTTATTTTGCACTTCCTCGATTTTATTATCTAGATAGTCTGTCCATTTTATCATCTCCACAAGAATATGTCCATTTTCTTTTCAATTAAATCACTGTTGACTTTTTCCACTGTTCTTAGTCCCAGTTCGCTATCCATTTTTTAGATTTTTAAGTTTACTAGTAGATAGAAATCATAAAAACATGCTATGTTTTTTCACCACTCATAAATAAAATAAAAGTTCGTAACCATCTCTTTCAAGGTCTGATCTCCAGGTTTGGTCTGAAAGTAGTGCCACTTTCTTTTGTTCCAAGTCCATGTCCAGTTTTTACTTCCATTTACATCTTCATGAAACTTTCATCAATACCATCACAATTTTAATTTTCATATTTCCATCCAAAGGTACTGCAAAATTTCAGATAAAGTTTTAGTGTCAAGTTGTTAAACTTACTAAGAGTATCCTGACTAAAAGCCCCCATTCAGTAATTTATGAAAGAAATATAATAATTAATGTAAATTGACTTTGAAAACTGTAGGTGATGTAATTGGAACAAATTGCCAGTGAACATTACCAAGAGACAAGAACATTGAATAGTAAAATAAAGTAAAATAAATTTTGAAATACTTACCTTTGGTTGCCAAATGATGAGGCCCAGGGTTGTATTGGCTATTTAATAAACCAAACACTATTTACACTAGACCCTCCATTTATTGCATCCAGTAATACCATATAAAAATAAAACTGCATACATTCTTTGTTTTTTAATACTTTTAAACCACAACAACTCCAATGAGGAGTTCAAAACTAGCTTTTACATATCTCCAACTGCAACCAAACCAATACTTATTACACACTTACTTGGTGGGCATCACTGCCATGCCATAAATAAGTTACAATGATTACTAATTTGCAAAGTTAAGTATCTGCAGAAATCATGACAACCCCACTACTAAACAGGGTTGGTACAGTGCTTATGACTGAAGGTGACTCGGTCACAACCAGAAAACAAAACCCTGTGAATGGGAGTAACTCATTGTGCGAATTGAACTACAGGAAGTGAAGTGCCTATACCCATGGAGATGTGTGCATGACAATGACTCAGCACATGGGTGTGTAAAGGTAGCACATGACTACTCTTAGCAGAACCACTAGGCTAGACCTGCTGCACTCTAATTCCACAGGAGCACTGGCTTGCTGTGCTTACTGCAGCTCAGAAGCAAACACTGATGTTAGCTGTCAGCCCACAAAACAGGATGCATATGCCCTCCATGGCAAGTTCCTGAACTATTCCTCTGTACTCATGCCAGTTCATTTGCCTCCATTGGGATGTCCACTGGGAGAGATACTAAACAAAGCATTGTCAAAAATGAAACTTATAATTAAAAGTTGTGAATCTTCAAAAGTCCAAGCACAGATTTAGCTGTACAAAATGTAGTAACATGTTTTACATAAACAGAATTTCAGTAGAAATACATTCTCAGTACAAAATATAATGAAATATTTTACACAAACAACCACACCAGATGTATTTTTGATACTAACATTCTCACTAAATCTTGAACAAATACTGAACAAGTTATTACAGATAGATTTTTCATGAACAGACCATACATAGTTTTCAGTTAAGTTAAGGCTATCATGTTATCTCCCAAAATGTTCTACAAAAGCAATTTTTTATAGAATAACAACAACTTGACAAAAATCACTGTGTTTCTTAAGGCTAATTACATTTGGCAAACTGGTAGAAGATTCAAATTATGAATAAGTGAAGTTAACAGTTATTACACAACATTCTCTACAAGCGACTTATGTATCTCGTTGTACATTAAAAATAAGAATTGGGTTGTAAACTAGTCTGATATCTTACAAAGTATAACAGCTTTGTGGTTTCATTTATTGTATAAGAAAATTTTTGTTAGGACTACCCTGTGGCATCTGCATAATAAAGCAGTAGAGCCAAGGAATGGCACTATTGGCTATTGGTTCCTCACAGGGACTGTTTAATGTTCATACAGCAGACAACAAACTAGATTTCCTATAGCCATTCAATTATTACAGTATGCTAATTATGTTTATATGTGTATACAGTTCTGTTGTCTCCATTGAAGAAAGTAGTCCTTATCCATGAGTTGCTGAGAAATTCTTTCACTCTACAATATTTTAACTTTATAGACACTTGCGTGCTTGCTTGAGTATGAATCTCTTTGCCCCATCTGACGCCTGCAAGGTAGCTGCCAACTCTTTCAGTTTTCTCAAACAGAATAACAACATTATTGATCACTTGAGGATCACTCACTCTTGACTTCATACAAGTAACTCTTTTAAAACCTCAACTTCACCCCACACGGCTCATGACTCCTGTTCTACCCTTGTGAATGCCCATGGCTGACTGCCCATTTCATATGCTTCATGCCAGTCACAAAATTAGTTTACATTCAGGCATTTCTGCCCAACACCTCCAGGAGTAACATGAAATAATTTCAATTGGCCATTTCCTGCTTGCACTACTAGAACTCTTTTGTCAAGAGTTGCTTTCAGCCAGCGCTTTTCAAGTTTATTTATAAGAAATAGTGGAAAGATACACTCTTGAAAACAGCATAGTCAGCTCAGACCACCACCCACTTAGCAGGATTAAGGGAAGACTGGCCAGACAGAAGCTTCTTTCCCCTGGACATAGGTCCATGCGTACACAATAGCCAGCAGGACAAGCACAAAGGTGTGATCAGGAAATTATATGTATTGTCATGATATAAGTATAAAAGTGTTGAAACAAAATTTCAATATTTATTTTCATTGCTTGCTACAGTTATCTCTCTCCTCATTTTGCATAGTTTTATCATAATTATTTCAGTTACCAGTAGTTTCTTTACTTCCTTAGTTTTTTTCATATGTGACAAAAGAGTTAAATTATCAATTTCCATCCCATGTGCTCCATTTGTGTTCCAGATTCCTTCTCTCCCCTTTTGCTCTTCTTGTAGTTCAGTCACACATAGTATCTCAACAGTTTCTGTGTTTGTTTTCTTTCATTACAGCTACTGCTATTTATTTTATTTTTTATTTTTTTTTTCCATTTCAGATGTGATACAATTTTCTGCCCTGGTGTGCGAAATCCTAGTAGAGAACAACTACTGAGTAAAATAGAAGGTGTAGATGCTTTGTTTTGGTTTTCCAAAGTAAAGATTGACAAGGAACTTCTTGATAAAGCAGGTAATTACCAAAGTTAATCTTTATGTCTATTTTAAGTTTCTGCTGATGTTAAATGGATAGATATAATAATATATGAATGAATAAAAATAGCTACATTAGCCTGCTTCTATATGAAGCAAATACTTACATGAATGATAGTTCATATGACATTATTCTATACATTTGACATCCGTTTTTGGTTTTAAATGCCTGAAAATAAATGTGGTGTTATGTACATAAAAGCTATTTTCCTCTTTACGCAATTCAGATACTGTTTACTTACTTTATCATATGGGCTTGGGTGGTTGGAGGCAAAAGTTAATTATTTATGTAGTTATAGAGAGTATTATATGATGTAAACAGTTAGATACTGGAAGGGTAAATTTTTAACTTATTTTTAATATTTCATCTTTCTTAAGACAACAAAACTTTAAAAAATATAAGTAACAGATTAATGTGAATTATTGGTCACTGCGAGCGCGTGTTCATAGAAAATACACCTAGAACATTGTTAATATTACCATTCAAATAAACAGTCTTCAGTTTAATAGTGTATTTGAAATTATTATACATTAATAAAGGCATATTAACTTAATACTGTAATGCAGAACAACATATGTAACTTCTTGAATTTAAGGTTAATTTTGCTACTTAAAGGCATATTAGAGGGATTATGATACATTTTACTGATAAGATGATTCTATTATATACACTAATGGTCCAAAACATTATGACCACTTGCTTGGTAATGTTTGTCCATCATTTGAGTGCAATACAGCAGAGTTTCTGCATTGCATGTGTTCAACAAGTCATTGGTAATCTAATATAACAAACAAAGATTTGCCGATTGAGAAAATGATATACACAACTGATATACATCAATGGTATACAAGTATTTCAATTTTTTTTTAATGGCAAAACTGTTCTTTCATACAAAAAAAAACTTCAGTTGACTGATCATCAGTATGAATTGGAACAGCATATTTTGCGTAAAATGAGGAAGTGATCAATACAAGAAATGAGATACAACTCAGTCCATAGATAGCAAATAGGACTAATGTTTTGTAATTACTGTTGACTTTTCCATTTTTAATTTTAATAGCCCACAGCTGTCTTTATACTTAAAAAACATCCTTTGGGTGGCATGATATCTTTATTTTATATAAAACTGCACTTTCATATGTTTGATAGCATAACATGATAAGCTGAGACCAGCTTAGAAATTTATATTAAACATAATAAACTGTGCAGCGTTTGATCCTTTTCTGTAAAAAATTCATTCTAAATGTAATTGTGTAATTAAAATGTTAACTAGAATTATTTTCACTGAATTATTTTAGAAAAATATTTTGTTAATTTTCATACTGGGTATGTATTTCTTCCAATATTATGTTGATGTAAATAAAACAGAAAGAAACTTCCACATGGGAAAAATATATTAAAAACAAAGATTCCAAGACTTACCAAGCGGGAAAGCGCCGGCAGACAGGCACATGAACAAAACTCACAAACACACACACAGAATTACGAGCTTTCGCAACTGGCAGTTGCTTCGTCAGGAAAGAGGGAAGGAGAGGGAAAAATGAAAGGATGTGGGTTTTAAGGGAGAGGGTAAGGAGTCATTCCAATCCCGGGAGCGGAAAGACTTCCCTTAGGGGAAAAAAAGGACAGGTGTACACTCGCACACACACACACACACACACACACACACACACACACACACATATATCCATCCGCACATACACAGACACAAGCAGACATATTTAAAGGCCTTTAAATATGTCTGCTTGTGTCTGTGTATGTGCGGATGGATATATGTGTGTGTGTGTGTGTGTGTGTGTGTGTGTGTGTGTGTGTGTGTGTGTGTGTGTGTGTGTGTGTGCGAGTGTACACCTGTCCTTTTTTTCCCCTAAGGGAAGTCTTTCCGCTCCCGGGATTGGAATGACTCCTTACCCTCTCCCTTAAAACCCACATCCTTTCATTTTTCCCTCTCCTTCCCTCTTTCCTGACGAAGCAACTGCCAGTTGCGAAAGCTCGTAATTCTGTGTGTGTGTTTGTGTGTTTTGTTCATGTGCCTGTCTGCCGGCACTTTCCCGCTTGGTAAGTCTTGGAATCTTTGTTTTTAATATATTTTTCCAATATTATGTCTATGTCAAGAATGTCAATATATTGTAAAGCTAAACTCTGGATCTGGAGTCTCATATAGTTGTAAATGTTGTTATAAGTCTGTTTTCTTAATCATGTTAATAATAATATATAGAACTCTAAGTGTTGTATAATACAATTCAATAGATAAAAAATATACTCGCCAAGCGGTGGCAGGAGGAAACACTTTTAAAAGTTAAGGAAAGGTCCAAGTTTTTGGAGCCAGTAGCTTTTTCTTCTGGCAGAAGGGTTGAAGGAGAAAGAAGAGGGATGAAGGAAAAGGACTGGTGAGCTTTAGAAAATGGGGAGAGTTATGGAAAAGTCGCCAAGAATCCTGGGTCAGAGGAAACTTACCAGACGAGAGCAGAAGGAAAGATTGTTGGGGACTCCACCAAGATGAGATTTGAAAACCTGAAGCCATAAAGGTGAAAGACAGGATAATAAGCAAGACAGAGATTAATGACAAAACATTGTGCAAGAGTTAGTAAGAACAGAAAGCTAAGTGAATTATATGTGGTGGAGGTGAGACAGGTCAAAAAGTAAGAGAGATAGAAAACCAAAAGGAGGTGAAGAAAGGAACAGTTACCAAGGGGAAATGATGATACTGAAGAAATTAACATAAATTAAGGCCAGGCAAGTGACAAGAACTGAGGAAATGTTGTAAGACCATTTCCCACCTGCAAAGTTCTGAGAAACTGGTGTTAGGGGGAGAATCCAGATGGCAGTGTCAAGAAATAGACACCAAGTTCATGACTTTATGTTGCAGAGCATGTTCTGCAATGGTATATTGTGTGTTGTGTTTATGCACCTTCTGTCTATTCCCATTCATCCTAAACGAAAATTTGGTAGTAGTCATACCAATGTAGAAGAGTGAACGGTGTCTACGTAACATCTGGTACATGATGTGTCATTTCACATGTGGCTATCCCTCCGATAGCATGTGTTACACCAGTTACAGGGCTGGTTTTAGATAGTGGTATGAGGGTGCCTAGGGCAAGTCTTACTGTAGGGAATGGTCACAGGGATAGGGGCCACAGGATAGAGAATTGGGAGCAGAAGGAGCATAGGGTCTGAACAGGATATTGCGGGAGATTGGGGTTTGGGAGTGGGGATGAAAAGCTGCTCTAAATGTGGTGGGCAAAATGTGAGACAGAATGGACCTCATTTCAGGCCATGGTTTTAGAAAACCATAGCCTTATGAAAGTAGCTGATTAATACATTAGATACCAGGACAGTACTGAGTTTCAAGAGGCGTATTCCTAAGGTTTGTTGTTGTTGTTGTTGTTTTTTTTTTTTTTTGTGGGGTGGGGGATAAGCAGTACCAGAACTGGATACGATGGTCTGGTAAATCTGTCTTTGGACTAGGCTGGTAGGATAGTTATGTCCAGTGAAGGCCAAGTTGAGAGTGGTGGTGTATTGATGTAAAGAGTCTGTATTTGAACAAAGACATTTGTAAATGTATTATCCCAAATAAATTTCACATAGTACTATTCCCAGTCCAATGTTGCTTTCCTTGATGATGAAAGTTAAAGACTGTGATTAAATATTTGTACCATTCACTGTTATCAAGTTCGACTTAAGACTTGCAAATTTTGAAAAGGAGTATGTGAAAAAGTGCAACATTGAATTATTATTTTTTTTCCAAATTATCAACTGGTAGTAAATGAAAATGTTAAATGTTAAAAGTTAAAGCATCAGGGGCTCTGTTATTGGAGGCACTTAAATTAAATTATTTTTAATGATAACTTACATATTGTAATATTAATTGTTAAAAATACCATAATATGTGTCAGACTGGCATAGTTTGAGTGAGTGATTCTCTTTGGAAATGGATGAGGATGCAGTAGAAGAAAGCAGCTTGCGGATACATACACCTTTTATTGATTATTATTTACATTCACTCAGTTTTTGTGCTATTATCAGTGATTCCTGTTGAGTACAACAGATATGCTGCTTTGTTGTTTCCCAGTGTGTTGACCTCTGTGCACTGGCCTAGCCAGTAGTAGCCGCTACTGCTGCTGTGTCATCGGATGTCTCAAGTGACCAGGCTACTTCAGGCTCAGGCTAGACAGGCATCTGTTGTTGGCACAGAGAAGATGGCAGGGCCATCAACTGCTCTGAACTCCATACAAGAAGTTGGACTGTTACAGCAGGATGCATCAGGCCCCAGTGGTGCAGGACATGAAAGTCTTCAGTTTGTGCCCCAGAACAGGCTAAGGCAACTGGATTCTAGCAACGTAGATCTGTGGAGGTGGCAAAGTACAAAGCTTCAAGAGCCTTGGTGTCAGGCAGCAATCAGTGGGGGAGTTGACGAGCAAGGCAGGCCACCAAGAGTTGGTGTACATGTGCATCTCAATGTTTGTATGACATTTAGTTAGTTACAGTGATCTGAACCTCACTTACACATAACTTTTATATTTGGAGTACATTGCAGTGTGTGAAATGATATAATTTACATCATATATATAAGCAGGAATGTTACAATGCATTTAAGGGGGTATGTGGCATCGGATGTCCATGCGTGGGTCACACAATTTCATCAAATTAATGGCCGGTGGTTTGTGGGAGCCGCTGCTCAACAGCTTCCCAAATGCATTCCATTGGGTTCAGATCAGGCAACATTGGTGGCCAAGACATCAATTTGATTTTGCTATCATGTTCTCAGATCACTGTACCACATTTCTGGCTTTCTGACATGTGTAGTTATGCTGCTTGACGATGTCATCACTGTCATGGAATATGTCAGGCATGAAGGGATGCAGGTAGCATGCAATAGTGTTCACATAGTCCATTGCTGTCATGGTGCCTTATAATACTATCACAGGTCCTGTGGATATCTAGGTAAATGTTTCCCACAGCATAATACTGTCCTCACTGGCCTGCATTGATGGTATGTTGGAGTATATGGACAGGTCATCAACCTGGTGTAACAAGAAATACAATTTTCCCCTCCAGTTGACATGTTTCCATTGATTCACACTCCAAGTTTGATGATCCCATGTCCACAGAAACATAATTGATGATGTTTTTGGTTCAACACAGAAACACTTAGAGGTTGTCTGCTGAGGAACCCCATATTTAACAATATGTGCTGAATAGTGTGCATTGTAACACCTGTATCTATATTAGCATAGTACTCTATTGTCAGATCTGCCACAGATTGCTGCCTGTCCTGCTTCACACAGCAGGCAAGCCTCCAACCCACACATACTGTGATGAGATATGGATGCCCAACACCTTGTCGTCTATTTGTGGTTTCAGCATTCTTCAACCACTTTTGATAGATGCTCACAACAGTAGCAAGCAAGTAGTTGATCAGCTTCACCATTTATGAGATGCTTGTTCCCAGGTGATGGGCCATAACAGTCTGCCATTTGTTTTTGCAGACCATATTATCGCTAGAATGATTCCCCACTTACATACTTCACCTACTCTGTTACATGTCTGCAGCATGCCTAGGCAGCATTCCGTCATGAAGCAGGCAGTGCTCGCAATACACTAGTGTGCAAAATTAAAGCAACAAACTGCTATTTCCCCATCTTGTGTCTAATAAATAATATAATTGCATAAATTATCAACAGATGTCCATATGATTGTGTTCTGCTTGGAAGATGGCATTCTGGTCAATGAGCATGCCAGTGATGATGTCAAGGCACCTATCAGATGGGGTAGTGTTTGCCAGGTAGTCCCACATGCACAATCATTGTGTGCACAGTCACAGACAGTACAGTGTGGCACAGTGAAGACACCTACCAGACTCTGCAGTGGACGGCCACAGGAAGAATGGGTGCAAGACCAGTCACAAACTGAAATGGCCTGATGGCTTAATGTGAATTGTTCTGTTGTTTCTCAGATGTGGCAACAGTTTTTAGAGACCAAAACTGTATCCCGAAGATCAGGGCAGGGCCAACATGTGTGTCATTGGAAAGAGAGGACCATTGTTTGCCTGTAATGGCATGATTGTACCACCTTACTACGCATGGCAGCATCATCCACTGGACAGGTCATATCAAGGCAAACATTGTAAGGAAGGCTTCAGCAGAGTGACTTTTATTGTTGGAGACCTGCTGTACATGTCCCTCTGATGCGTCTTCACAGAAGGGAATGTCTATAGAGTGAAGTTGTCAACATACCACCTGTACAGTTGAACAGTATGCTAATATTGTTTTCACAGATGGTTTGATCTGGAGAGTGATTCTCAACATATTCACATCTGGTGGGAATGTAGAACATCATTTTGGGACCAAAATTTTATGCAAAGAGACCATATCGAGAAGGATCCCTAATGGTGTAGGCATGGATTATATTGACCACTCAAACGCCCCATCATGAAATTGTACTGGTGAATCAGCAAGGTTTAACTGCTGACAGGTATCATGACGAGATCTTAGGGGCCTTATGTGCAGTTGTTGCAAGGTGCTGTGGGCCTAAACTTCATGCTGACGGATGATAATACTCGACCTCATACAGCATGGGTGATTGATGTTTTCTTGGAAACGGAAGATATTGCACACATGGGGTGACTTACTCACTCTCTCAATTTGAATCTCATAGAGCATGTCTGAGATGCACTAGAGAGACTGGTTGCATCATGTCAGCATCCACCAACCTCTCTCCAAGAGTTGCGAGCAGCTTTGCAGGGAGAACGGGCATTATTGTCTCAACATGAGAGTGATGACATTGTTCACAGCATTCCCTATCATTGTCAGGCCTGTATCGCTGCCAGAGGTGGTCACACTCCATACTGAGCATATTAACCAGTTGTCGGAATGTGTATGCAAATCCGTTAAGTCAGAAAAAATGAAGGATTTTTTGTCTACCATTTCTCACATTCTTTACTTTCTTCTGCTTTACTATCACCTGTTCATACTGTTTTGTTGCGAGATAAATGCAAACTTGCAAAATTTCCATTTGTTGCTTTAGTTTTTGACACCGATATATTTTGTCTCACGAGAGTATGTCAGAACAAATGCTGTAAATATCCTTTAGCCCTACAGAAGTCACCTAATCCATTTGTTTATTTACTCATTTTGCTAATGATTTAAAGAAAAATAAGGAGTTTCTTTAGTTGAATGAAAGAGCTAATAACAGTCCTTTTTGACAGAGAAACAGAAATGAAGATGATATGGAACTATAAGAATGTGTGTTTGGGCCATTGTTATCTTGTAGTTAATCTGGGATTTCTAAACACTTAGAAAGAGAATTGTGTGTATTTGTACTCTGTAACAATAGGCTGCTAGCATCATCACTACTAATGCCACTCAGTTTCTAATCTTCTGCAGTTAAAAAATAGCATTTCAGGATAAGTTCAGTGAAAATATACACAACACATTATAATAAATACCCTGTGCATGAAATCACTGAAATGCACTGTATTTCTAGCACTGAGTCTTAACCCTCTGTTTGTTCTGTTTTTTTCCCTATTGTTTCTCGAGTTTTTTTTTAACTCACTGAATAGTTTTCACAAGTTCTTTGTGCCTCAGGTCCTAATCTGAAAGTTGTGGCAACAATGTCTGCTGGGTATGATCACATAGACGTGAAGGAAGTGAAGTCTCGTGGAATTAAAATAGGAATCACCCCAAAGGTCTTAGATGCTGCTGTAGCTGATGTTGCAATGGCTCTTGCTTTGGCAGTGGCAAGAAGAATGCCTGAAGGACGTCAAAAAATTGAGAGGTCAGACTAAATATTATTAACTGTAAGTTTTCTAAAATATCAGTTAATGTAGTTACTACAGTACTTCATGTTCCACATAGCCTTAAGTTAACTAAATCACAGTGATGTAGAATGTATCAAGTAATTACAGTAAATGTGTAAATTGAATTTTAACAATTTATTCCATACAGAAAATTGTTCCATTTAAAGTTAAACAGGAATGACAGTGGCATTTATCTTACATGCATAGAGCCATACAGGTACATATACACACTCGGACAATGCAGAATTTTGGTATCTGTTTAGAATGTTTTACACAATAATTCACACACATTTTTATTTATCACACCTGTAAAAAATAAAAAAAAGATTCAAGAAGATTCTGTTTTAGGTGTATTTTTATTTAATTAGATCATTAATACTAGATTTGATGTTGACAGGAAGACCACCTGTTCTGTATGCTGGAATAAAGAACTCCATTTTGGATTAAAGTGAAACATTTTACTTCTCTACACAAATCATACTTATTTCTAGTATAATGATTGTGATAGCATCTAAAACATATTCAGATAGCATTGTCAGGCAGGTTGAAGTCAAACTTGTCTGAAAATACTACATTTTATCACTCACCATGCTTGCAACAGCTATCACATCCTCATCACAATTTTTGTGCTTTCTGGATAATAGAATCCAACATAATGGCATACCTGCCACCTGTCTAGCCACCAGCAGATGGCACTGGGTTTTTAGTTCAGACAGGTTCAGAGAAACTGCAGTGTTCCAATGGTAAACCAATATTGTGGGTGAACATGATGCCCCTTTATAGCCTTGTGGACAAGATAGTAGTCATACCATGCAGTACTCACAAACTCAGTCGAACTCCAGCTTGTGATTTTTTTACACCTATAGTCATACAGCATCATATTTCATCCTGTCCTCATACCATTTCTGCTTGTGCTTATCTGACTCCAGCCAAAACTCGAGACACAATGCAATTCAGAGATACAGGGTCGTGCATGAAAAAGTGATCTTGAGTACTAGAATGCTCATTGTCACTGACCAATTGTCATCTATTGTTTTCAAGCCGTCACTTGCATGAACTTATTTGTTGTTTGCTTATTATGTAATTCGTACATGTCTATCTATTTGTTGTTGCACCTCCTCATGTTGTGCAACAATTTGTGTGTAATTGGTGAGCAGTCTGTACTCCAGGCCAATTTTTTGTGCACCATCCTGTAAAATTAATATTCAGAGATAGTAAATCCATTCATATTATAAAAATGTGTGTATGTGAGTATGTTCCACATCTGCTCCTAAACCACTGGACTGATTTTAATGAAACTTTGTACACATATTACTTACTATCAGAAAAATATATTAAAAACAAAGATTCCAAGACTTACCAAGCGGGAAAGCGCCGGCAGACAGGCACATGAACAAAACACACAAACAGAATTACGAGCTTTCGCAACTGGCAGTTGCTTCGTCAGGAAAGAGGGAAGGAGAGGGAAAAATGAAAGGATGTGGGTTTTAAGGGAGAGGGTAAGGAGTCATTCCAATCCCGGGAGCGGAAAGACTTCCCTTAGGGGAAAAAAAGGACAGTACGAGTGTAGGACAGTAAATCCTTGACAAGGGCAGTTTGGTTGAACCTGGGAGTGGGGCTGAAGGTGAGGCCTTTGGATAGGACAGAGGTTTCGGATTGGGAGAGGGGTTTGGAGGAAAGGTTAACTACTGAATTGGGGTGTTGTGGTTCCAGATTGTGTTGACTAGAATTTTGAGGTGTTGGGGGGAGTGGAGCTAGAAGTGGGAGATTGAGTAGATGGGAGAGACTGGGTCTGTGTGCAGTGAGAGGAGGTTGAGGTTTGTTGGAAACCACAACCTTTCCAACAAACCTCAACCTCCTCTCACTGCACACAGACCCAGTCTCTCCCATCTACTCAATCTCCCACTTCCAGCTCCACTCCCCCCAACACCTCAAAATTCTAGTCAACACAATCTGGAACCACAACACCCCAATTCAGTAGTTAACCTTTCCTCCAAACCCCTCTCCCAATCCGAAACCTCTGTCCTATCCAAAGGCCTCACCTTCAGCCCCACTCCCAGGTTCAACCAAACTGCCCTTGTCAAGGATTTACTGTCCTACACTTGTACTGTCCTTTTTTTCCCCTAAGGGAAGTCTTTCCGCTCCCGGGATTGGAATGACTCCTTACCCTCTCCCTTAAAACCCACATCCTTTCATTTTTCCCTCTCCTTCCCTCTTTCCTGGCGAAGCAACTGCCAGTTGCGAAAGCTCGTAATTCTGTTTGTGTGTTTTGTTCATGTGCCTGTCTGCCGGCGCTTTCCCGCTTGGGAAGTCTTGGAATCTTTGTTTTTAATATATTTTTCCCATGTGGAAGTTTCTTTCTATTTTATTTACTATCAGAAAAGAAATATATTCATGTTCAGAGAAACAGAACACCTGGAATGACCAGCGATAGGATGTTCATATTCACAGGACATGTACCCTAGCATGTTCTGCAGAAACGTTTAGCATTTGAACCATTTCAGCCCATGGGTTCCATGTCAACATCGATACCACGGTGCAATCCCACCTACCAGTAAAATGTACTTGCAGCTCCCATTGTTGCTATAAACTGAGGATATTGGATCAGTGTGATTTGAGCAGATGTACAGGCTGCCTCACATATGTATGCGCAAACTGTACCATCAAGTCATTGAGTTTGAAAGAGGCCACATTATTGTCATGAGAGAACGTGATAAAACCATGCTGGAAACTGCTGCTTGTTTGGGACAAAGTGTTGCGGCAGTGCAATTGATGTATCCTGTATGGTTCACAGAAGGCAGTAGAACATGACGAAATGGATCAGGTCACTCCACTCAGACCACCACCCTGAGAAGATTGACACCTCATCCGAATGACACTGCAGGACAGATCTGCACCCTCCTCAGATTTGGTGCAACAGTGGAACGGTCTAATACATTGTACACTATCAGGGTTGACTGTCCATCACCATTTATTATGGCATGGATTATATGCACATTGTCCACTTCTCTGCCTGACGAATGTGCAGAAACATGTTAGATGCAATGGTGTATGGAATGACATCATTGGGGACAGGAATGGCGTCAGATACTAACAAGATTCTGTTTGAAACTTCCTGGCAGATTAAAACTGTGTGCCCGACCGAGACTCAAACTCGGGACCTTTGCCTTTCGCGGGCAAGGTCCCGAGTTAGAGTCTCGGTCGGGCACACAGTTTTAATCTGCCAGGAAGTTTCATATCAGCGCACACTCCGCTGCAGAGTGAAAACTCATTCTGGAAGATTCTGTTTGTTTGAAAATGATGGGTGCATTTTGGTTCACCACAGGCAGGAAGAGCAGCATCACAGTGGCTGCATTCGCACAAGACACACAGGGCAACTCAAGGTCCTATGATGTGGGTGCTATTAAGTACAACAACAAATCACAATTGGTGTGTGTCCATGGCAACATGACAAGCGTGACCTAAGTGACGGACATCCTGCGACCCGTAGTCATACCCTTTCTGCACATCACTCCAAATTACATTTTTCAGCAAGACAACGCACAACCACATGTTGCTGCATGAACATGTGCCTTCTTAGTGTCCCAGTATGTCAGCCTTTATGCACTGGCCCACCAGATCACCAGGCTAACTGTCAATTGAAACTGTGCAGGATAGGGTGAAACGACGGGTGCAGTGCTGTGACTCAGTGCCAACTGCCGCATATCCACATATGAACTTAGGAACTAGGTGAATGCAGCATGGATGACTGTATCACAGGATGCCATTTGTGCCTTGGATGCATTGATGCCATCACACATGGAACAGTTTACCGGGGGTCATGGCAGACTCTGTGCCTACTAGGAAACAGGACTCGTGCTGAACCGAGATGACTGAAATGCTAATCATTTCTGCAGAACATACTAATGTACATATCCTGTGAATATGAATGTCCTATCTATAGCCATTCAAGATGTTCTATTTTTTCTGAACATGAGTGTACTATGCAGCAACTTCCTATTGGGGTGAGGGTGATAATATGGAGAGGGAGAGAAGGGGGGAGGAAGAGACTGAGGGACAGAGAGGGGTCAAGGGGGATATGGACACAAGTATGGGAGGAGGAGGAAATGGACAGAGAGAGGGGCAGTGAGAAATGGAAAGAGAAGAGGAGGAGATGGACAGAGGAAGGAAAGAGCAGGAGACACACAGAGAAAGGGAGGAAGAAATGGACAGAGAGAAGGGAACAAGGAGAGATGGGGGGGGGGGGGGGGGTGAGGAGGAGAGAGATGCTGCAGGAGGAGGAGGATTCTGATAGGGGAAGAGGAGATGGACAGAGGGGGAAGGACCAGATGGACAGAGATAGTGGGGCAGAGCAGATGGACACATAGAGGTTGGCAGGAGATGGAGATGGAGATGGACAGAGGGGAGGAGGAAGAGATGGACTAATAGAATTGGAATAAGTACATGTCTGGGCAATGCTGGGACTCAGCTGTTTACAGAGATATGTGTAAGTTGATATAAAAGAATAATATTTGTTTTGAGATCTTTGCAAACTCATTAAATAATTTGAATTTATAGAAATTAATTTTATAACATGAAATAATTGTTTGAAACATTGTAATTTTATATTGCAATTTAAAAAATGGATACAAATATTGTTATCTGGTTTTGTATGTGACAGGATCACATGCATAATTATTATTTATACGAATGACACTTTAAAGGTGAAACTACAATGATTTAATTGAAATGAATGCAAAAGAGGCAAGATAACTGATTGATACTGGAGTATTATGTAAAATGAAGAGACCAATTCTGGACAAAGTGGACTCCTGTACCTCAAAAAACATTAGATGATCTGATACCAAGCCAGTTCTGTTGGTGAATGTGTGTGGTCCTTTACAGCAATATAAATAAGATGATGGGCATACCATGCAGTACACACACACGGCACACACACACACACACACACACTGTTGTAACACTGTGGTACCTATTCAAACAAAGCCTGTACTCGTTCTGTTCTCATCTCACACTTCACTTGTCACTACACTTATGCAGCCTTATAATATCCTGATACATCCTGTTGCAGTGACCTGTCTGTTATTGAATGTTTTTGCACCCAATGCCCAACTTACATAATGTAGAATATCTCTTTATTTACAGCATATTCACTACTACAGCTGACAGGTAAGCATTAAAACAGATTACGAATGTAATGAGGGAACAAGAATGGTCTTCTATAAACTACTCACTTTGTCATTCATTAGAGACAGTATTTCAGCTTGAACAAATTTCATTGTCATGTATGGACCTAAGACACTGAAGATTGCAGTCATCGAGACCTGTGGAGAAAACAAACATAAAATATTCCTTGAACAGCTGAATACCTTCCAAAACATCAAAATTGATCAGTTTTAGACTGACTTTTGTACTATGGGCTCCATTTTATTGTTAGGCTCCTCAAATTACACTACATGTAGTTCTTATTATCAAACAACAGTAGCTATGGTTCAATACAACATAGAAGTTGTCAGTGAATTTAATAATATTTAGGTTTTATCACTGTCTGTATTTTGATAATTCTGAACTTTCCACTTCCCTACAACTTTATCATACCCTTGGTACCATTTTTTTTCTTTCTTTTCCCGGTGTTTTCCATGGCTCATGAAATGAGGTACTGGATGTATGTGTGTTTCTTTAATCACCATTTACAACTACACTGCTGCTCCTGTCTGCTACTTTTTTGAAAATATAGCATGTCATACACACATTTTCACCGTATATGCTGTTGTTTTTGCAAGATGAACACTTTTGCCTATTTTTCATACATTTATTTTCCAAACTTAGACATTCTTGAACTATGGAGATGTTCTCGTAAGGTGTTGTTATACACATTTCTCCTGTTTTGTTACAGTTTAGAATAATCCCATTTTCAGGATCAAGTTCACACAGTTCTTTTGGCAGTTTGCATACATATCAAAAAAATGTAGCAGCTCATATAAAAACTGTTACAGAATACAAAATAATCTGCTAACACCTCCCCCTCTCCCTTTTCCAGGAAGTGAGAGTCACAACTTTCATCTGTCTTAATTTTGTTAAAATTTCATTTGTAATATTTTCTAATTAACAGATATACCTTAAAATGTTTTTCATGGCTGTGAAGAAAATGTGCAATACTTAGTTAATTATATTTTCAGAATTAAAATATGCTGTATGACACAAGGCTATAATTACATTCGTTTATTCACTCAGTGACATGTTGTGTTCCATAAAGCCTCTCTGGAGTCCAAACTGAGATGTTATTAAAAAGTTATTCTCAGAAAGATGATTCAGTGTTCTGTGATCATGATTGTGATTTTTATTGGTCCTGCAAGTTATTTTCTGTATAGCTATGCAAATTGTACACAGAATACATGCATAATAATATAAAATACATAATGGTTTAAATTTTATAATACATAATGTTACTCCATATTTAATAATTTACAACATTGGAGTCTAAAAATTACCTTTTTGTGTATTTTATCTGACTGTATATAAGTGGTATAATGCAACATTTGTGTCTATTGCTAGTTCACTTTCTCTTAACCTGCTATATACAAATTGTTATTCAAAGGGTGAACTTTAGTTCACTATCTCTTCATACAATGTCAGAATTTTTTCTGAAGTTGTAGGGAAAGTGTTCTAGGGTTTGAGGCTTTGTAATTCTCTTTATAACACTTGTTTTAATTCCATGTTGCATGTGTGACTCAAAAAGTCTGTAATAGATAGAACACAAGAAGTCTTGATGTGCATACTGAGCTAGTCGTAAGCCAACTTCTCAAAAGTTTTTGAGAACATGGAAAGGTGGACTTACAAGTAAAGGTCACTTGTGTATTTCCTTTTTTATAAACAGATGTTACTAACGCATCATAAATCAGTCTTTTGTGACTGAAGTGGAAAGGCGAGCGGGGGTGACTACCAAGACTGCACAAGATTTTAGTACTTTAGTTGAAATACCATTGTAGCCGTAGCCACAAGAGTTACTATTCTTCAGTGATATAATGATTTCTATGATCTCACTGGTAGATGAATCTGGCAATGTGAATGCCTGATGATAGAGTATGCAATGCATGTCTAAGTAAATGTAAAAAATACACTAGTGTTCAAAAGTTAAACACAATCATGAAAATGAAAAGAGAAAAGGTGAGCAATCACCCAACATCACTATAAATACTTATCTATGAACCCTATTTATTGACTCTGTGTAGGAAAGTAGTAGTCCACACTGTGAATAGTAGCATTAGTGAAAGGCAACCACAAAAAATGCATGGACCACTGACATTTCAGTCTGGTTTGGCCATTTATAGTGAGCAGAGTGTAGCCCCTTGCTAAAGTTGATAGCGGAATAACACAAAGATGCCCTTTGGATTCTGTTGTGCAGGGTAAAATATTCCGCTGGCAGAAAGCAGGTCAAACACAGACTGAAATCTCAGTGTCCTTGGATGAGCCACAGAAGGTCATTTCCAGGCATTAGCAATGGCCTTGAGACACAGGAGATGTTCTTCATAGTCCAGTAGAAGGCCGACCATGAGTAATGCCTCCACAGCAGGCCTGAGATCTGGCCGTAACTGCCCAATGAAATGGGAATACATCTGCAAGTCAGTTGACTGCAGAATTTGCAGCTGCCTCAGGAGATGCTGTCTCCTGACAGACTGTGTATCAGACACTTAGGATAGCAAGACTGTTTGCCAGACTTGTGGATGACTTTCTTGAAGGTGATGTAGCGTTTCAAGAATTTCCGCTTAAATGTTAGAACCACTTGGCCTTCTACCGTCTCAAAGACATGATATTTTAAATATAAGTTTGACATAGCCTATCTACTGCACGTCGCCTGTCTGTATGTGCACGTCCAAAGAGTGTAGTGAGAAGACTGTAGATATGGCAATCGAACTGCACCAACAAGTACTTGTCGGTTGCGCCAAGGAAGTTGTAATGGAAGAACATGGCAGCCCCAAGGAACTTCTCTGTTATTATGTGCTGTTTTATAACTTTGACTATTGCCGTGACAAAAAAAAAAAAATAGTTGAGTTGAAAAAAGATTTTTAGTAACTTTTAACAAAGATGTGCTAGAGGCAAGACTCATTCACGATTTCCGTGGTTGTTGAATCAATTATGTGGTAAATGTATCTTGATTTGTGTCTAATGTGAGATGACATGGGCAGCTTACAAGAAGTTAATGTTTATGTGAGAAATGATAATTTTGTTCTTTATGCAAGTTGAACTACACCAGCAGTGAACTAAAAGTATTCTTCGAGTACCTTCTTATTTCACGAATAGAGAGAGAGAGAGAGAGAGAGAGAGAGAGAAAGTGTCATATATATTCCTTTAACTTGCATCATTCTTTGGAGAAGAAGTTTTTGGAACTGACGTAGCCGGCTATCCAGAGAAGAAGATCGGCTGTGCATACCGAGTAAGTCTACGTGTGTAAAAGAAGTGAGAAGGTTGCAATCCAACTTCACACATTCTTGCCATCAAAAACATTAGAGGGAAGATATCCGTCACATGAACTGGACATTGAGGTCCCCTGATCTTATTTTTATACACATGCCTGGGATGCAGTATGGAAGTGAATTGCATCCTGTCAGCCTCCATTAAGGACTGTTCCAGACCTCCACATTGCTCTGGCTGAGTAAGGGATCAAATGCCAAGAGAGTGCTTTAATCAGCTCATAAAGACCATACTACATTTCTATGCAGTATGTATGGCTGTTAGGGGTAGCCGTATCCCCTATTAACAGGTTCTTTTGTTGTGGAAGAGATTTCCCAGTTGTGTTATTTTCTTACAAATGTGTATCTTAACTATCAGAACATTATGTTTCAGGCACTTGTGTGTGGCAAATATCTTGTGGTCAAGCTCTAGCTTGTTCAGTAATCCTCCCAATATCCTCTGAGATATTTAGTGAGTCATGGGACGTGTATTGGAAAGACAGATTAGGCACCATAGGACTGGGAGTGTTCATTCCTGTTGGCAAAAAGTTATTATTTTGCATATAACAGGTATAGGTGAAACCATGTTAATTGTTGGCTATTTTTACCAGCCACCTGATTCTGCTGTGACAGTTCTAGAGGCATTTAAAGAAAGTCTATGGTCAGTTGTGCATAAATACCCAGATCATGCTATACTAGATGGAGGCAACCTTAACCGATATTATAGATATAGTATAGATAGGGCTGTCTTTGGATTCATTGTGGGGAATACCCACAGACATTCGTGCAAAGTACTATTGAACACGTTTTCTGAAACCTATCTTGAGCAGCTAGTTCAGCAGCCAAAAAACGATGGAAATATCTTAGACCTGGTAGCTACCAATAGGTCGGACCTTATCAACAACATCAATGTAGAAACAGGGATTAACAGTCATGATGTCATTATAGCAACTATGGCTATGAAATTTAATAAAAGTTAGGGAACTGTTTCTTCTAGAAAGAGCAGATAAGCAGTTGTTAGCATCTCACAAAGACAGTGAGTTGACTCCACTTAGTTCCAGAGGAATTATGAGCAAAGTTTAAGCAAATTGTAAATAGTGGTCTGGAGAGTCATGTGCCTAGTAAGTGGATTAAGGATGAAAAAGACCCATCACAGTTTAATAATAACATTCAGAAAATGCTGAGGAGTCAGAGGCTGTCGCACTCTCAGTTCCAAATAAAATGCACAAATGATGACAAAAGCAAAAGTTAGTAGAGATTTGTGCAGCTGTGGAAAGATCTATGTGCAAAGCGTACAACTGCCACCATCATACCTTAGCAAAAGATCTGGTGGGGAATCTGAGAAGATTCTGATCCTATGTAAAATCACTAAGCAGGTCTAAGGCTTCCATCCAGTCTGTTGTTAAGCAGTCTGGTGTGGCTGTTGAAAAAAGCAAAACGAAAGCTGAAGTTTTAAATTTTGCAGTTAAGAAATTGTTCATGTAGGAGAATCATTCAAACATACCATCATTTGAATATCAAGCAGACTCCCATATGGACGACATAGTAATAAGCATCCCTGGTGTAGAGAAACAACTGAAAGATTTGAAAGCAAATATGTCACCAGGTCCATATGGAATCCTAATTCGATTTTACAGAATACTCTATGCCATTGGTCCTCCACTTAGCTCACATTTATATGACACTCTTTCCCAGGAAAAAGTCCTAAGCAACTGAAAAAAAGTGCAGGTAATGCTGTATATAAGAAGGGTAAAAGAACAGGCCTGCAAAATTACAGACCAATATCCCTAATCTTGGTTTACTGCTTGATCTGTGAACATATTCTCAGTTCGAATATAATAAATTTTTGCTCTTGTGAAACTCAGCTTTCTCTCTTCTCACATGATATATTGTGAACTATGTAAGAATGGCTACAGGCAAATTCCATATTTATAGATTTCCAGAAAACATTTGACATGGATTCCCATTTCAGGCTGTTAACAAAGGTACAAGCATGTGGAATAGTCTCACAGGTATGTGAGTGGCTGAAAGACTTCTTAAGTAATAGAACCCAGTATGTTGTCCTTGATGATGAGTGGTAATCAGAGACAATAATATCATCAGGACTGCCCCAGGAAAATGTGATAGGACCACTGTTGTTCTCTATATACACTCCTGGAAATGGAAAAAGAACACATTGACACCGGTGTGTCAGACCCACCATACTTGCTCCGGACACTGCGAGAGGGCTTTACAAGCAATGATCACACGCACGGCACAGCGGACACACCAGGAACCTTGGTGTTGGCCGTCGAATGGCGCTAGCTGCGCAGCAATTTTGCACCGCCGCCGTCAGTGTCAGCCAGTTTGCCGTGGCATACGGAGCTCCATCGCAGTCTTTAACACTGGTAGCATGCCGCGACAGCGTGGACGTGAACCGTATGTGCAGTTGACGGACTTTGAGCGAGGGCGTATAGTGGGCATGCGGGAGGCCGTGTGGACATACCGCCGAATTGCTCAACACGTGGGGTGTGAGGTCTCCACAGTACATCGATGTTGTCGCCAGTGGTCGGCGGAAGGTGCACGTGCCCGTCGACCTGGGACCGGACCGCAGCGACGCACGGATGCATGCCAAGACCGTAGGATCCTACGCAGTGCTGTAGGGGACCGCGCCGCCACTTCCCAGCAAATTAGGGACACTGTTGCTCCTGGGGTATCGGCGAGGACCATTCGCAACTGTCTCCATGAAGCTGGGCTACGGTCCCGCACACCGTTAGGCCGTCTTCCGCTCACGCCCCAACATTGTGCAGCCCGCCTCCAGTGGTGTCGCGACAGGCGTGAATGGAGGGACGAATGGAGACATGTCGTCTTCAGCGATGAGAGTCGCTTCTGCCTTGGTGCCAATGATGGTCGTATGCGTGTTTGGCGCCGAGCAGGTGAGTGCCACAATCAGGATTGCATACGACTGAGGGCCAACACCCGGCATCATGGTGTGGGAAGCGATCTCCTACACTGGCCGTACACCTCTGGTGATCTTCGAGGGGACACTGAATAGTGCACGGTACATCCAAACCGTCATCGAACCCATCGTTCTACCATTCCTAGACCGGCAAGGGAACTTGCTGTTCCAACAGGACAATGCACGTCCGCATGTATCCCGTGCCACCCAACATGCTCTAGAAGGTGTAAGTCAACTACCCTGGCCAGCAAGATCTCCGGATCTGTCCCCCATTGAGCATGTTTGGGACTGGATGAAGCGTCGTCTCACGCGGTCTGCACGTCCAGCACGAACGCTGGTCCAACTGAGGCGCCAGGTGGAAATGGCATGGCAAGCCGTTCCACAGGACTACATCCAGCATCTCTACGATCGTCTCCATGGGAGAATAGCAGCCTGCATTGCTGCGAAAGGTGATATACACTGTACTAGTGCCGACATTGTGCATGCTCTGTTGCCTGTGTCTATGTGCCTGTGGTTCTGTCAGTGTGATCATGTGATGTATCTGACCCCAGGAATGTGTCAATAAAGTTTCCCCTTCCTGGGACAATGAATTCACGGTGTTCTTATTTCAATTTCCAGGAATGTATAAATAATTTGACTGACAGGACAGACAGAAAACTGTGGTTGTTTACTGATGATCCTGTGTTGTGTGGTAAAGTGTCGAAGTTTAATGACTGTAGGAGGATTCAAGATGAGTCAGACAAAATTTCTGGTTGGTATGATGAATGGCAGCTAGCTGCATATGTGGAAAAATGTAAGTTAATGTGGATGAGTAGGGAAAAGAAACCTATCATATCTGGTTACAGCATTAGTAGCGTCCTGTCATTTAAAATACCTGGGTGTAATATTGCAAAGTGATATGAAATGGAATGAGCATAGTAGGGAAGGCAAATGGCTGACTTCGGTTTATTGGGAGAATTTTAGGAAAGTGCGATTCACCTGTAAAGGAGACTGCACATAGGCCATTGGTGTGACCTATTCTTTAGTACTGCTTGAGTGTTTGGGATCCATAACAGGTCGGATCAAAAGAAGACATCAAAACAGTTCAAAGGGAGGCTGCTAGATTTGTTACTGATAGGTTTTAACAACAACATGTAAGTGTTACAGAGATGCTTTGGGAAATCAAATGGAAATCCTTTGAGGGAAGGCGTTCTTTTCAAGGGACACAATTGAGAAAATTTAGAGAATTGGCATTTGAGTCTGAATGCCAAACGATGCTACTGCCGCCAACATACATTGTGTCTAAAGGACCACAAAGATAAGATAAGAGAAATTAGGGCTCATATGGAGACATATAGTCATTTTTCCCTCACTCTGTTTGCGAATGGAACAAGAAAGGTGATGATCAGTAATGGTATAGGGTACCCTCTGCCACACACTGTACGGTAGCTTGTGGAGTATCTATGTAAATGTAGATCCTGATAAGGCAGTACATCTTCTTTTTGTGATTAGGTTTAACTTTTGGACACTAATGTAGATTTTCCTTTGATGGGATATTTTTTTCCCATATTTTTGACTACTCTTATGAAAAATTTTGAATTAATGGTCAGTTATTTAAACTTAATATCACCTGTTTCATTGCAACTGCCATCAAAGAGTTGAATATCATTTGTTTTACTGTGTTTATGTATTTCATGCCTTATGTTGGGAACAGTTGTGTTCTCTCTCTCTCTCTCTCTCTCTCTCTCTCTCTCTCTCTCTCTCTCTCTCTCTCTCTCTCTCTGCTGATCTTTCTAATAATTTGTTGTTATCATCTTTG
This sequence comes from Schistocerca gregaria, assembly GCF_023897955.1. Lineage (NCBI taxonomy): Eukaryota > Metazoa > Arthropoda > Insecta > Orthoptera > Acrididae > Schistocerca > Schistocerca gregaria. The sequence continues at coordinate 510,772,978 of NC_064921.1, read as the reverse complement.
ATCTTTCCTGTAATTGTAATGAAATGAATAGTTTGATAATCTTTGTTTTTGCAAATGGTCTTAGTGAACTTCATTCATTACTAAGTCAACTTTATGATTTTGTAAAGGATTTATTGGGGTCAATATCTAAGAGATAATGAGCCAAAGAAAAACTTAGTGAAGTTTTGGCCTCTGTAAAATACTATTTGTTCAGAAACTGATACATCAAAATTACTAGTATCCACATGGAATTAATTATTGCCACTTTTACTCATAAGTTACCATCTTTCTCATATGTTCAATGTGATGGTATTGTATTTTTATTATGAAAAATTGAAGAGTTATTTGCTGAACTAGCTAGATGTGTCAAAGATGGCCTGAAAAGTTGGCTGATATAGCTAACTACAATGTCTGAAAATTTATGACTGAAATATACCTAAATGATGAGCAACTGTGAGAAACAATTGCTGACACTGATGAAGATCCAAAAACCATGCCAAAAGTGCTATCAAAAATATGTTTAACTGTAAAATGATCTGTATATCCAAAACTTCATGGAGCAATGAGTCCTGAAGATGCATTACAGAATTTTATATCAGCATTGAAAGATAAAAGTTTGTCTAGTTATACTGGGTTGCTACAGTGCTTGATGAATGTATCATTGGCTTTTGAGAAAAATATGGAAACATACATGTAAAATATTACATCACTTGCTCAACAAAATTCAAAGCATGATGTTTTGGTAGCTGCGTTCTTGCTACATGGACTTCTGGCGGATATCGAATTCTTGATTACGGTGACTGAGCCTTTAGGTAAGTCAGTAGTTAACTCAAGAATCAATAATCAAGGTGATGGCTGATATGTAGATTCCAGATGTAAGTGACACGTGATGAATAAAAGAAATTTGTTCAACAATTTTGAAATGACTACAAATACAAAAGTTACAGTAGCAGATAACAACAACCTTGAGGCAATTGCAGAGGTAAATGTTCATCTTGAAATTGCAGCTGTTTACTATTAATGATGTTGCACATTTCCAGGCCTTAAATACAATTTTCTGTCAGTTATTCAAACAAGATTACTTGGATTGTGTGTGTTGTTCAATGACATACAGTTGCTTACAACAAAAGTGTTGCAGTTTTCTCCAGAACACTAAGAGAGACTCCAACTGAAGTAGGTGAAATGTGTTGATTGTGTGAAGTGTATCATCATGAAAATGTTAGGGAAGTCAACAGTTACGAACTGTAGCTACATTGTGCATGTATTGAAAGAAAACTGAATGAAATTAGAAGACAAATTCAAAGAACTTATCTTCATTAGATATTGTGAAGAGGCTAAAGTGTAACATTAACTGATCCAAATTCACCAAAGAAGGTCTATGAAGCACAGGTCATCAAAAATTCAAAATACAACTGTGAGAACTTCATCAGAAAGGGAAATGTGATTGATTGATAATGGTGTGGGCAGTGCCTGCCAATGTCACTACATAACATCATTGAGTCAGCAGGATCAACACAACCTGCAGAAGTTGATAGATATTCACTTTATCTTGAATTGGCATGAACTGACACTGGGCAGACAGAAATGGCAACATCAATAGGAACACTGATCAGTCAGATGCAGAACCTGTGAAATCAGAAACTAGAAAATTATCATGTCAAAGAAAACCAAACAGCAGATATTTTAATAATGAATTTGTTTGTTTTACCGGTATTCCTGAGCCAAATTCATATAAAGAAACAATGAGTTGCGATGATTTCAAAAATGGAAGGAAGACTTAAATACATGTAATTACTACAAAACAATATGTGGACTTTGACAAATTTACCATCAGGCAGATAGGCAGTCAGTTCAAAAGTGGTGTTCAAAGTTAAAGAAATTTCAGATGGTGAAACTGAATGTTATAAGTCTCATTTAATTGCAAAAGGTTATTCCCAGACTCCAGGGATGAACTTTGATGAAACATTCTCAACTATTGTTCATCATTCTTTAGTTTATAACCTGTTAGTTTTAACAGTTGAATTTGATCTTGACACTGAACACATGAATGTTCAAATCATGTCCCTATGCGGTGAGCTTGATGAAGAAATTTACATCTATCTACCTGAATACTATATGCAGATATGGAAGGAGACAGTAGTTAGCAAAATAAAGAAGGAAATTTATAGTCTAAAACAGACATCACACATTTGGTATCAGAAGGTGCAACATTAAGAAAAAAATGAAGCTAAAGAACTTAGAATATTATCCATCCATTTATTACAGAATTTGAGAAGCAAAATATACTCATTCTGAGTGTTTAGGCAGAAATAATTGGCGGAAGAAAGAACTAAAGAAACAATTAATGAATCAGTTTGAGACAAGAGGTCTTAGCGAACGCAGTAAGTATCTTGGTATGAGAGTAAAAGGAGACAGAAAGCAAGGAATGATTAGCATCAATCGTGGCAAATATGCTGTAAAGGTACTCAAGAAATTTGGCATGGAAGACTGCAGTATGGTTGCATATCTTCTCGAACCTGGTTTGAAGCTACAGCTGTGTGAAGGAATAACTTACAGATGAGGAACAACTTGTGTTACACCACATTCTTTATTAGCAAGCTGCTGAGTCACTCCTATATTTGGCTTAAGGCACAAGGGCAGACATTTCATATGCTGTGGGGACTATAAGTGAGTTCAATTCTCAATTATAAAAAACCTCACTGGGCAGCAGTCAAACAAATTATGTGATATATCAAAGGCACATTCAATGTAGGACTTCAAATTCTGTGATATATCAAATTCACATCAGTGTAGGACTAACTTTCTAAATAAGCGGAACAACCAAAATTTAAGGCTTTTATGATAGATCTCAGTCAACAATAGGCTACATCTTTACGTTAACTGGGACAGCAATCTAATGAAGTTCAAAATGGCAACAAATGATGTCCTATCAGCTACAGACATTGAATACAGTGCTCTATCAACAACAGTGAAAGAGGCAATGTACCTTTAGCATTTGCTGCACGAATTGTGAAAAACCAGTAGGTGTGTTCTGTGATAGTTGAAAAGCCATTAGTGAGGCACCGCTAAATTTGAGAGGTTATTATTGCAGGAAAGTTCAGAATCGCTTTGATCAGTAGCAACTAGCGGCAGACTGATTTTTTGACAAAGGCTCTCTCAAAGGTGGTTGTTGTGGTTGCGGTCATCAGTCCAAAGACTGGTTTGATACAGCTCTTTATGCTACTCTATCCTGTGAAAGCCTCTTCATCTCCAAGTAACTAGTGCAACCTACATTCTTCTGAATCTGCTTAATGTATTCATCTCTTGTTCTCCTTCTATGATTTTTTACCCTGCATGTTTCCCACCAGTACTAAGTTGGTGATCCCTTGATGCCTCAGAATGCATCGTACCAACCAATCCCTTCTTCTACTCAGGTTGTGCCACAAATTTATCTTCCCTGCAGTTCTTCTTCTTTAATTACATGATCTACCCACCTAATCTTCAGCATTCTTCTGTAGCACCACATTTAAAAAGCTTCTATTCTCTTCTTGTCTGCACTGTTATCATCCATTTTTCACTTCCATACAAGACTATACTCCATACAGATACTTTTAGAAAGGACTTCCTGACACTCAAAGAATCTATACTCAATGTTAACAAATTTCTCTTCTTCGAGATTTCTCAAATATGAAGCATCAATAATGCTACCAAGCCAAAGGACTTTGAAAGTTCATGAAGTAACATCTTGAGAACTTGCATGGGTGTTGGGAGCAACTGTGTTTCTTTTTCTTTGGTGTCACCTTGAAGTAGTTCATTCTTTTCATCTTTGATCTCTCTTGTAATTATTGTGGAATAAAGAGTTTTGATAATATTTGTTCCTGACAATATGGTATGTAGTTTCATTCATTGTTAGCCAGTAAGTCAACTATATAATCTCTTAAATACTCTTTGTAGTCAATATCCAAGACATAATTAATGCTCCAAATTGTTTCTTCTGTGTTCTTGGAATTTTTTAATCTTTTGTGCATAGTATGTGGTTTTTGTCTTTATGATGATGTAAAGAAGAATTGTACAATATTGTTTGTACTGCACTTTTAAATCTTAATTATAGTTAGTCCTCTGTATTAAATAAAGTTTTCTCTACATAGAACTAGATACAGTAATAATATTTTTTAAAGAAGAATTAAATTTCTTGACTGCTTTGAGTCTTTGGTAAACTACTTCACATTTTTTATCTAAGGAAATTTCTCTGAGTAGTGTAAGAGTAAGCATTTACAATTCTGTGAAATTTTATATTTCACTTCTTAGTTATTCCTGATTGATGTGGATGCTTTATACCATGAAAGGCAGTTAAATTTAAAAGTAAATTATCAGTTGCTATTGGAATGTGTCCTATTTTTTTTATTGTGAATGTTACTGAGAGTATCAAACCAAAGCCAGACATCAGTAACTCTAGGTGCCCTTGATCAGGACAGTCAGCGATGAAAGCAATATTGAAACCTTCACTTACATTCACTTTTATTTCTATTAAGTCTTATTAGTACCCTTTAGAATATCTTAATAAAGCTTAAAATATTTCCTGTCAGAGGCCTGTAGAGAGTCAGAACTGATATCTTGCGTGCTAGCCAGTCTATTACTGAAGTACAACACTGAAACATTTTTTTCAATTCAGTTCACATAAAGCTCTGTGAACTAAAATGTTGTTATACTTGTTGTAAATATAGCCACACCCTATTCCTGCTATACTGCCTACAGCAATAGGATAACAACTTGCAACCATCTGGGTGCATCTTCCAACCAGCAGGCAGGATGAAGTCCACCTCAGTCATCTTTGCATAGGCCCTAGCCCTATGATGCATGGCTTCTTGCTTTACTGAGAGGAACCTCAAATGTGTGGTGCTTGTGGCATACAGATCACAGTGCACCACCTTTTACTAGACTGTGATTTATTTTTGGACCAAAGGGTGGCACCTCATTTGCTGTCAGTTTTTCCATCCATTTTAGTTGACAAACAAATGTTGTAGACTTTTAAAATTTTGTGAATTGTCTGACTTGTTCCCTGAAATCTTAGGGTGCTGTTCTTAATGTGTTACAGGGTGGCTGGCTGTTCTGTGTTTTTGGTAAGTGACCAGACAGCCACATACTGCTGTGAATCTCTCTTTGTTTTCCTCTAGTCTTATTGTGTTTTAACTGACAGTTTTTGCATGTCTCCCCTTTTGTGGTACTATTTTCCATGTTGTGAGTTGAGCACCCCTAACCCCTTAAAAACACACACGCACACGCACACACAATGAGCACCCCTAACCCCTTAAAAACACACACGCACACGCACACACAAGGGGTCTCCTCCCCCCCCCCCCCCCCCCCCACCCACCCGCACACACACACACACACTGATTGCATCTGTTCAATGTCTGTGACTTCCAAACAATGTTATGTTATGCACAATACATCTGTAGAAATATCTTTAAATTTTTCAGTTTTCTGGAGTGACATGAGAAGCTTGTATTTAATAAGGTTCCTAAATTGTGATGGAAAACTCTAAATTTGTTATGATTGTTAGCCTTTGTGTTTGTCCGCTGATTGTTGCAGCTATAATCATTATGCATCTTCTTTCAGGAACATTTGCCTTGAGAAACAGCAAAAATATTGGAAGTCATAGGGATTGGACAGATAGTGATTTGGTTACACTGAATGCTTCTGGAAGTTAGTTGTACAAGTAACCTCTTATTGGAGACATTTAGATGTACAACCTGCAAGATGCTGCGTAATCATGAGAGAGTCAACACATAAAACATGTGGTGCCCCACTTTTTTCACCTTAAGAGTCCAGACTGTTCTTGTCACCACCAATGATCACTATATGATCTTCATTATCAAGAGCTTTCCTCAGAGAGCCTAAATCACAGGTGACATCACTAATCCCAGCCCTTGACTTAAAAATACTAGTTAGCTGGAATAGACAAGCTTTTCAAGAAATCTAGACTAGAGCTAGCAAACTCGCAATATCTCTGGTATCTGCTGCCCCTCTCCCAGGTTTGACCACAGTCCAGTCATTTACCACATTCCTGACCTTACTGTTTCAGAATCACATATCAGGATACTGTACTACATAGGTCTGAAGGTGATTGAGGAAGACTGAAACTAGTCATATTATAAAATAAATAAAAGTGCAACTGGAATTGAAAAATAAACAATATATTTAAATTGTTTTAAATTTCAATGCAGTTGCTGTATTCTTGTAATGAAAATTTGGATATAGCATGATAATTCTGCTAGTGCTACTGCCAGTTCAGCTATGTTTTTTAAACTAGTCCCTCTTTCTCTATAAGTGTGGACAGATACATTCAACTACTACAATGCAAAAGGCTGCTCACATCTCCATTCAAGCCTGTTTCTAATAGCATCCCACATAAGAAAAGCAAAGGGAGACTTCACTCCCTTAAACATCATGTTGAAAGATTTGAACTGAAACGAACATTAATATTTAGAGTCTCAGAAATTTGGTAATAAATTCCATATATAAAATTATTGAATAAACAACAGTGCTAATGCATATCTCTTGATTAGCTCAACGTCCTCCTGCTCTGCTACATAATAATTTTCCACATTGATAATTGTCACTGTTGTAAATGATAGCACATCCAGAATTAATGGGTAAAGCCTATTCACATCTGCATCTTGCCCACTGTAGAACTGGTAAACAAGCTTAACAGAACTGTTGTAAAACTGACACTGAAGAACCTCTGGACATTTTACCTCCTTGTAGTCAAGAATGAAATTATGGGGAGCATGTTTGTTTTAAATTGTTGATAATGTGTGTAGTAATATGGAATGTATGGTAGGTATTTCTAGATCAGGCCATTATTTGTTATTTAAATTCAAATATTTTCTTCAACCATAAAAGATATTAAATTTTCAAAAGAAAATGCATAATATATTGTACAGTTTGTATTTTTTATCTCTTGGTAGTCCAGTCTCAGATATCATGTAAAATTGTGTACAATTTTTAAGTTTTGCATACAGTTACCCATTAGAAGTGAAATGTGTTATATTTGTGCAGCAAGCAGTGGGAGACTAGTGAACCACAATGGATGCTGGGTCAAGACTTTCAGGAATCAACAGTAGGTATTGTTGGTCTCGGAGGCATTGGCCAAGCCATAGCTAGAAGAGTTAAGGGATTTGATATTGCACGATTACTGTACACTGGGCATTCACCTAAACCTGAAGGTGAGAATTAATATAAGTAGCAAAATGTAAAATATAAAAAGCAATTACACAATCAAAATTACTGGAAATTGTGGCACCAAATGCATATAAATTATTATTTATAGTAAGTTAATATTAACTTATGAATAGCAGTTCAGCTGATTTGATTATCTATGTAGCTCAAAAGTACTTCTCATGATCTTGTGTGTTTTTATTTTATTTATTTTTTATTTTACTGTGGACACCCCCCCCCCCCCCCTCACACACACACACACACACACACATATATTAGCCCCAAACCTCATAATTTAACTATCTTGACTAGATCTGCAACCAATTTGAACAGTTTTGTTAATATATATATATATATATATATATATATATATATATATATATATATATATATATATATATTAATTAACAAAACTGTTCAAATTGGTTGCAGATCTAGTCAAGATAGTTAAATTATGAGGTTTGGGGCTAATGCTATAACAGGGTGGGGAGAATATTTCAGCATGAACTGTTTTAAAATGTAATGAAATGCAAGCTTTTCTTCATCATTTCGGTCAGGAAAATGTAATGCTGGAATTCAGTTGATTGCTAAAAGAATTAGACACTTCTGATAACATCTGGTTTTGTTTTTCTTCTTTTTTTAACAAAAGATCAACAATAATAAATGAAGTGGTTCACAGAAAGGTTGGCTGCGTAGATGTATACGAGTACCTGGAAATTTGTGTGTAAACAGCTAAAGAAATTATGCTTGTAGATTTGACAGAGTTAGGCAGTGGAATAGTGTCATCATAATTACTTACTATTCCAGCATCATTGGCTGTCTTTTGCTATTCCCTTTCTAAGATTGACATGTTGTGACTTGAATCTGTAACCAGAAATTATATTAACTCAACCTTCCATGTTATGTAGGATGCACGATGATTTACTTTTGAAATGTCTAATCTCTGATACATGTTGGTTATGAAATTGTACACCATTACAGGCCATCTGCAAGTTTCTTGGCTTGATTGCAATGTAACATGGCTGCCTCAACATTAAAATATTAATATTCAGCTGAAGCTGATGAGTTGTGCTGGTAAGATTGTAGGAGAAGTAAAATATGCAAAGTCATCAACAAGCAGCTAATTTTGAATTAGGCTTAATACTGTATAATAATTACTTTGAATGCTGCACCAATTAAAATACACCCTTGAGGCATGTCAGTCTCTCATTTGGTAAACACAGACAAGACACTGAGATGGACAAGATGTTATGTGCATAATGAACTGCGAGAAACTTTAGAGTCTGGTAGTCAGTTTTATTCTATAATCCCTGTACCTGCATAGTGTACAATGGCTAAGAACTTAAGATAGGAAGATTGTGTTTCCCCCTAAGGTAAGTCTTTCCGCTCCCGGGATTGGAATGACTGCTTACCCTCTCCCTTAAAACCCACATCCTTTCGTCTTTCCTTCTCCTTCCCTCTTTCCTGATGAAGCAACCTTAGGTTGCGAAAGCTTGAAATTTGTTTGTGTGTTTCTTATTGTGCCTATCTACCAGCACTTTCTCGTGTGGTAAGTCACAGCATCTTTGTTTTTTAATATATTTTTCCCATGTGGAATGTTTCTTTCTATTATAAATATTAGCACACTTCATCTTCATGCAGACGTGACTGCCATCTCCAGTTGGTCCGAACTGCCTGCCAGAGGTGCCAGTCTTGTGTGCATGAGGGTGTGTGTGTGTGTGTGTGTGTGTGTGTGTGTGTGTGTGTGTGTGTGTGTGTGTGTGTCTGCAACTTAACATGTCTTCTTTACAGTAAGTAGCAATCTATCTTTTCCTTACATTGTTGATACTCTAACTGATTATTCTATCAAATACTTTGATGCACTCCAGTTCAGACAGTCTACAGTCAGTAGAAACTGATCAAATAGCATATCTGCTTCAGTACTCACTCATTGACCTGTAGCAGTACCACAGAAAAGTAGCCACAAGTGCTTCATTTTTGTACTTTAGCGAATTGTATAAGTTACAGTTGCCAGAGCCAAATGTACTGTTTCTACATAAACCATGTTAGTGACAGCTGTCTGTTCAACAGTATTTATTTCTATATTTGCTATTTGACAGAAATCTCAATGTAGAAATGGCACTGTAGAAATGGCAATGACAACAGACATTTACAGTCACAGGCAGAGAGAAAGGCTTCTTCTCATAGGCAGGACACAGAAACGAGAGGTAGGAGAGCCCATGTACCTGTCCCAGTTGATTCTTAAGAAGTTTTTCTTTATTTATTTTTTGCAGTTAGTTTCTTTGTCCCCTGTTGTGCCTATGTCCTTGGTGGAGAATCATTTTGGCACCCACCCCCTCACTCTGTGGTCCTACAGCCAAGTAAGTTTACATATTAATCAAATAAGTGTCCCAAAAACAACAACACATTTTAAAACAGTTGCCTGTGTTCCAAATATATAATTCATGTAAATTTTAAACATGTAGGGTGATGAGCACAATCAAAACCAGCAAGCAACAAAAAAGAAAGAAAGAGGAAGATGGAGAGGGAGGAGGTGTAGAGTGTGAGAGAGGCCAATTATCAGTGAAAATTAAATTCCAGTTTTCTCAGCCAGGTGTCAACCATGATCAGTGAGCCTCAGTAAAAAGTTTAAAAGGGCAGACATCAGTAGCAGTGAAATGCAAACAGGTCGTTGTGCACAAAACTAAACCAGATTTTAAAAGCTGGTTAACTGCCATTGATATACATACATGCAGATAAGAACACAGTACAGCCGCTTATCACCAGCATTTACCCCTCTGCTGCCAGTGAGGTGGTTGTGGGTGTAGATAATGGAATCAAATTATTCAAATAATTTGTCACAGCTGTGGACACTAGCTCACTGAAGATCATGTATTTTGGAGTCACATACATAATTCTAAAATAGATATGAATTGCTACAAGGCACTTCATATGTAGAAAAGACTCGTTATATCTCATGCCTGGTGTTGGGACAAATGATCGTATCAGTGAAAAGCAACAAATTGCAGATGGAAAGTTTCATGGCAAAATAGGAGTAAGCCACAGAAGACAACATTCAGTATCCACAACTTCATGTTCATTAACTGTCTGAAAGACAAGAAAATTAAATGAGACTTAACTTTAATAAATTCAGTAGTGTGTTGAGACAGATTCAACACTTTTTAATTGAGTATTGCTATTGGAGACATTTTAAGCTTGAGTACGAATAGCAAATCCAGGATTGAAATGTTGGAATTATGCAATTGTATTCCTGCCCCTCTCACCCCCCCCCCCCCCCCCCCTCCCCTTCCCTCCCACAAACAACCACACAAGTCCTGGGAAAATCAACACATTGGGAAAACAACTTGCATAAGGCAATGATCACAGTAAAGCTGAAATGAAGGCCCCGAAGTGTTCACATACTTCAGTGTGCTTATATTATTGTATTGTCTTTGCATTCTGCTGCCACACAAACAGTGAAAGCAAGACACCTCCAAAATTATTCACTGCATAGGAATACATTTATGGTTACATTTTGGACAATACCATCCCCCTTACAAGTGATAAATCTGGAGTCAATCCATTTTTTGTGTCAATATAGCAAGGACTGTTCTGGCAGAATGTAAATAGTTTAGGAGTAAAGACGACCCAGTTACCAAATAGCTGAAGGCTTGAGTTGTAGACAGGTGCACACACAAAACACAGTAATACTTTCTTTCACAAGCTAGATTACAAGGACACACACACACACACACACACACACACACACACACACACACACACACCACTCTCTCTCTCTCTCTCTCTCTCTCTCTCTCTCTCTCTCTCTCTCTCTCTCTCTACGACTGTACGCCCAGCTACCAAAATGTAAGTGTACAGGGGTGTGTGTGTGTGTGTGTGTGTGTGTGTGTGTGTGTGTGTGTGTGTGTGTGTGTGTGTGTGAGAGAGAGAGAGAGAGAGAGAGAGAGAGAGAGAGAGAGAGAGATTCAAATGCTTCTGGTTTTCTGTATCACGTTGATAATGCTCTTATCCACAAATGAAGATGCACTCCACTGTACAGTGTAGAAAGTTTGCTGTACTGTCCTGAACCCCATTAACAGTTTTTGGGATGAAGTAGACTACTAAATGAATTTGCTTGAAAAACTGGCAACACCCCTTCATTAGAGGAAATAAATTCCACATTCATTGCATCATTATGCTTGGTGTTGGGAAAACCAATCTTGGAGATTACATGCTGAAACAGTAGCAAAAAGGATCTCATCCATACTATTAATTACAGAGCTAGTGCCTGTGGAATGAACAGTACTGCCTATGCAGAAATCTTTAGCTAAGTATAAGGATATGAAACTCATAGTATTATTTTACAAGTAGTTTAGAAACAGCTCTTTGTACTGTGACACTGAAGCTTGACTGCAATCTTATACTCATTTTAAAATTTAGCATACTGTTATTACTTTGTTACTTGACACTGACATTTTTCATTTCTTTACAGGGGAATCATTAAATGCAGAGTTTGTATCTCTTGATGAACTACTTAAACAGAGTGATTTTGTCTTTTTGGCTTGTTCTCTGAACAGTGAAACTGTTAATCTTATAAATAAAGAGGCATTAGGAAAAATGAAACCAAATGCAATTCTAGTGAATGTTAGTCGTGGAGGTATGTTTAATTTGATTATTTTTAGTATGTTTCAGTATTAATATAAAATTTTACATGGCTCATTTCATATACTTCCAGTAACAATGATTTTCTTCCATCTCTACCACCAGTGATGCCTGTATTATAAATAACCTAATTGCTGGCTTGATATTACTCTACCACTTTTATCAAAGTTTCTGAAGAATTAATGCTATGTGCTTTGTCAAAAGGGAGCAGTACTTATAGTGATTCTGGAAGTTTAGAACTACCACTGATTATGCCAGAATGTAAAGCAATGAAATCTATGTTCCACAAGACAAGTACCAGCCAAAAAAGCACACATGTATTTCCATACAATTCTATCATGTTATTTGAGCCAGTTCCTTTATTTTAGTATTGCAATTTTATTTTTATTTTGCACTATTCTGTTCTTGGTGTCCCTGTTCTTGGTTATCAGTTTAGTCCAACCCATTCATTTTTCTATAACAACAAATGTTATTTTAGGCGTTATTGACCAAGAAGCTTTGATTGAAGCCCTTGAAAGTCGCAAGATATGGGGGGCAGGGCTCGATGTTATGACGCCAGAACCACTGCCTAGTGACCACCGCCTTTTGTCTATCCCCAACTGTGGTAAGCAGTACAGTTATTTTAGCATTTTAAAATAAAACATAATTATTGTTAAGCAGTGTATTTATGTTTGGATGAAAAAATACAACATAATTCCCATTGTACAACCAAGATTTTCTTGTCATACTTTACAAATAAAGTGTTTCTAAACCTTCAATGCCATGAAAGAATTCCTATATATGAGTTTTTAATAGTGAGGCAAAATAATTTTGGCTCAGGATATTCACAATATTCTCATTAAATACATTTGTGATGTAAACTGTCAGGTTGCTTTCAATTGGGCTCCAATTTCATTCATATCAATTGCTGAGGGACACTGGTGTGCTGTTTGTCAAGCAATGATAATTCATACAAATATATTTCAAGACATTTAATGGATAGACAAGTGAGGAAGAAAGCAATAATTACTTCACTGCAAAGGCCATTTACTAGTTGGGGTTGGTGCTAATAGTTTACTGAACAAAGCACATGCCCATAGCATCTGTGAATAACAGCAGGATTGCCACACGTTCCGGAAATAAGGGAATTTCAAACATTCCAGGGAACTCACGGAAATAACAGGGGGAAGGGGAGGGGGGGGGGGGGGAGACACTGAAAAAATTTCATTTTTGTCTCAGTAGATGAAATGGTTTGTTTACTGATGTATCATGCATCATCGTTGCTGGCTGGGTGCAGCTGAGTACATGCACTGCTTCCGTACTCCCTCATTCTTACTGCTTCTTTCCTTTCGGTCACTTCCCTCAGCTTGCAATCTGTGCAATCACCATTTCTTGCCACTAGCCTAGCAGCTGCCAGTGTGAGACAGGGAGGTGTGAGGAGTGATTTGTTTGGATCTGATTCTAAGAGACTGTAGGTGGCAGTCATGTGTGCATGAGCTATGTCCGAGTGATTGTGTGTGTGTGTGTGTGTGTGTGTGTGTTGTGTGTGTGTGTGTGTGTGTGGGCGCACGCATGCTCTCATTTTCTGAGAAAAGCTATGGCTGAAAATTTAGTTATGAGAGTGAGATGGTATTTTCAAAGTGCCTGTCTGTGGCTCAGCAATCATCATTATGGTGAGTTGCTGCCTATCCTCATTATTATTGAGTCTCAGAGTATTTGAACAAGTTATCTGCTGCTTGGATTGATCACTGTGGTCTCATTCCATCAACATGCTGTCTGTGGCTCACGAATATCTGGCCACATGAGTGGATTTCCGCAGCGGGCCAAAACTGCTGGCCATTACAGTGGGTATCTGTAACAGACCGAGCTTGCCGATCTGAAGCCATTCGGTTCCCACTAATGTGCAGGCCCTGCCCATTGGATCGAGTCTCACTGCTCTTCCTGCAGGCTGGGTCTGTTTGTGTGTGTGGTGTAATGCAGTAGATTTTCATGGTTTGTCCATGGACCCAGGACTGTGGTGCTCCCCAGCAGGCCAGAGGCCATGACCAATGGATTTCAGGAATTGCAACTGTCTCATCACAAGTACGTTGTACAGTGTGTGGTTTTATAGACATTTTATTGATTCTAGTACATACAGTGGTTGAGAAGGGAATGAGACAGGGTTGTAGCCTCTCCCCGATGTTATTCAATCTGTATATTGAGCAAGGAGTGAAGGAAACAAAAGAAAAATTTGGAGTAGTTATTAAAATCCATGGGGAAGAAATAAAAACTTCGAGGTTCACCAGTGACATTGTAAATCTGTCAGAGACAGCGAAGGACTTGGAAGAGCAGTTGAACGGATTGGACAGTGTCTTGAAACGAGAATATAAGATGATCATCAACAAAAGCAAAACGAGGATAATGGAATGTGGTAGAATTAAGTCTGGTGATGTTGAGAGAATTAGATTAGGAAATGAGACACTTAAAGTAGTAAAGGAGTTTTGCTATTTTGGGAGCAAAATAACTGATGATGGCTGAAGTAGAGAGGATATAAAATGTAGACTGGCAATGGCAAGGAAAGCGTTTCTTAAAAAGAGAAATTTGTTAACATCGAGTATAGATTTAAGTGTCAGGAAGTCATTTCTGAAAGTATTTGTATGGTGTGTAGCTATGTATGGGAGTGAAACATGGACAATAACTAGTTTGGACAATAAGAGAATAGAAGCTTTTGAAATGTGGTGCTACAGAAGAATGCTGAAGTTCAGATGGGTAGATCACATAACTAATGAGGAAGTGTTGAATAGGATTGGGGAGAAGAGAAGTTAGTGGCACAGCTTGACTGGAAGAAGGGATCGGTTGGTAGGACATGTTCTGAGGCATCAAGGGATCACCAATTTAGTATTGGAGGGCAGCGTGGAGGGTAAAAATTGTAGATGGAGACCAAGAGATGCATACACCAAGCAGATTCAGAAGGATGTAGGTTGCAGTAGGTACTGAGAGATGAAGCAGCTTGCACAGGATAGAGTAGCATGGAGAGCTGCATCAAACCAGTCTCAGGACTGAAGACCAACAACAACAACAAAAACAACAACAACAACATTACATTCTGGCGATTCAAAAGTAGTTTGTGTTAGATAGTATGGATAATAATAAGAAGAAAATTGTGAGTCACTGGTGGTTTGTATGCTATGTACTCTTATATTTCTCGAAAGGAAAATTGCACAATACCTGTAAAATAATAGATGCAACACACTCGGTAATGACCGACAGTAATGAACATAATAAAACCAATATTTTATTGGTGGTCACCCACAGTGTTGGTTTACACAATTGTTCCCTGCCTTATACACCTCTTTCAAGAGGCCTACTTTTTCTGAGATTATTTCTGAAATCATTGAAGGTATTTTAAAACTGTCTTGCAACTCCAAGGAAATGCGTATTTTTGTCACCAAATGTGTTGTGTTTTATTGAAATAAAATAGCATCAGTGGTCCTACTGAAACACACGTACCATTTGGTTTGATTTCTCCATATAACAACAGTTCATTACGAAATATGTTGATGTTAGAACCTAAGATTTTTGCTCACATCAGGAAGTGCCACCTGCTTGCAAGGTGGTTTTTTAAGATACTTCCTTCTTTGCACTATTGTTTCTTGTACCATGGCTGCAAAGACAGATTGTCAACTTACATCTTAACTTACCCTTGAGATTTCAAAATGCTCAGATTTCAAATGCTAAGACTTGTCTGGAACTCGGGGAAAAATCAGGGAATTTCACTTGGAGAAACTTGTGGCAACCCTGAACAATTACAGGTGAAAGGACGATGTACACTCAGTGATGCATGACAGATGCTACTCATTTGGTAGGAAGCTACAGATTGACTTCTGGATATTGTGAAGATATAAATTCATCAGAAAAATAATACTACAAAAAGCAAGATTAAAAATGAAGTAAATAGGAACAAATTTGGCATCGAAATGCTCATTACTGCAGAGAGGGGGGGGGGGGGGGGGGGGGGGGACAAGAAGAATATTGTAAAGGGGAAGTGACAAGTACCAGGTAAAAGGTTAAAGGGAAGGCCAAAGAAATGGTGCCTAGAGTGAAGAAAAAAGATGAAAGTGGGAGATACCATGATAGAAAATTGTACATGAAGAAATGGTGAATGGTTATGCACCAAAATCAGGCAACTGACATTCTCCTCATTGCTCTTTCATATCAATGTTGACTATAACATGGCACAACATTACACCCTTATAGAAGTTGAAGGTGTTGTGAAATTCAGAGGTGATAGAGACATAACATATGTCTTATCTTAAAAGTCTAGTTACTGGTTATAATGCATCAGTTTATTCACAGATTTTACAGTTGTGCTTTTTTTTCAGTGCCATAACTATAAAGACAAATGTGGTTAAACGCACAAAAAATATAGATGCAGTGTCAGCTGCAGTCATACTTACTTTCGCCCACTTTCTTTCCATTCACTATGTCACTCTTAATGTAAAAACTATTTATTTTTAATTGTTGGTATGGCAAACAGAAAGCTCAAATAAGTACTCATGGAAATACAACTGGTTAAGCAGTTACACATTACCTATTGAAATCAGTGTATCATATACACTGCATGCTAGAGGGTCCTCTCAGTGGAGCAGGAAGAAAGAAGCTTTTCTTCATTGAATTATGTCCTATTCATGATCAGTTGATTAGGGCTTTATCTAGCCTTTTTAGTGAAGAGGAGATGTGGCATGGTTAAATAATTGATATAACCAGCTATAGTTTATTCTCTGGCACTTAAAACCACTCTGTTTAATAGTGTGGCATGCATTTTTCCTCACATCTGGAAAGGCTGTGTGGTTTTCTACAGTTAATCCACATTTGAACCTTTGCAGATACACATGTCTGATACTGATTGCTGAGGGACAGTCCTCATTTGTCCAAGTAAGGGTTTGCCTTTGTGTTCGGCCTGAAGACTGTGGAATGGATGCTGCAGCAGTTTCAGGGCACTTTCCACAGTGCTCAAATGCAGTTATTTGGCTGTGTGGGTGAGCATCCAATTTAATGGCTTAATCTGCTAGTTGAATTCGTATTGCACAAAACAAATTGCCACCAACAAGGATACCCACAACACCTGGAGGACATATCAACAGATCCCTGGTGAAGAAAGACCTCTTACCAGTCCTTTAAGTGCCATTAAATACTCTTCCTCATGTTCACAAGACATATAGCTCCCTACAACATTTGACTCTTAACCTTTTGGCCCTGGGGCAGCCAGTGGCAGAACCCCAGAACACTATTCGTACATTGAAATCACTACTAAGGAAGAATTGGTGATGGAGTTCTGTAATTACAGTTAGATCCTCATCATCTAATGTGTTATTTAGAAGAACTAACAATTAGAAATTTCCCTGTATTTAAATGTTATTTAGAGGCTGAATACAGTGATGCACATGTACCCTGAACTACAGAAAGAGTTTTGTGTCAATTAGACATTATGGAAATACTTAGAGAGAAATTAAAAGATACGCTATGTGATCAAAAGTATCCGGACACCTGGCTGAAAATGACTTAAAGGTTTGTGGCACCCTCCATCAGCAATGCTAGATTTCAATATGGTGTTGGCCCACCCTTAACCTTGATGACAGCTTCCACTCTCACAGGCATATGTTCAATCAGGTGCTGGAAGGTTTCTTCGGGAATGGCAGCCCATTCTTCATGGAGTGCTAGACTGAGGAGAGGTATCAATGTTGGTCAGTGAGGCCTGGCATGAAGTCAGTGTTCCAAAACATCCCAAAAGTGTTCTGTAGGATTCAGGTCAGGACTCTGTGCAGGCCAGTCCATTGCAGGGATATTTTGTCGAGTAACCACTCTGCCATTATGAACTGGTGCTCGATTGTGTTGAAAGATGCAATTGCCATTTCCAAACGGCTCTTCAACAGTGGGAAGCAAGAAGGTGCTTAAAACATCAGTGTAGGCCTGTGTTGTGATAGTGCCATGCAAAACAACAAGGGGTGTAAGCACCCTCCATGAAAAGCACGACCACATCGTAACACTACCAATCCGAATTTTACTATTGGCACTACATGTGCTGACAGATGACGTTCACAGGGCATTTGCCATACTCACACCGTGCTATTGGATTGCCACATTTGTACCGTGACTTGTCACTCCACACAATGGGTTTCCACTGTTCCATTGTTTACACTTCTTACTCCAAGCGAGGCATATTTTGGCATTTATCGGCGTGTGTGGCTTATGAGCAACCGCTCGACCATGAAATCCAAGTGTTCTTACCTCCTGCCTAATTGTCATAGTACCTTCAGTAGATCCTGACGCAGTTTGGAATTCCTGTGTGATGGTCTGGATAGATGTCTGCCTATTACATGTTACGTCTTTTTTCAACTGTCGGCGGCCTCTGTATGCCTTTGTGCTGTATGTGTCCCTTCACGTTTCCACTTCATCACATCAGAAACAGTGGACCCAGGGATGTTTAGGAGTGTAAAAATCTCATTTACAGACATGTGACACAAGTGACACCCAATCACCTGACCATGTTTGAAGTCCATGAGTTCCGCGGAGTGCCCCATTCATTCTGCTCTCTCATGATGTCTAATGACTACTGAGGTCACTGACATGGAGTACCTGGCAGTAGGTGAAAGCACATTGCACCTAATACGAAAAATGTATGTTTGTGGGCCTGTCTGGATACTTTTGATCACATAGTGTAAGGGGTCACAAGAAGTAACTTTATTTGCCTGTCTGTCACTCGTTGCCTCTTCTATGTGGTGAGTAGCAATCTCTCCTTTTCATATTGTCATGTGTATAATCTGCCCCAGCACACCATTATCACTAAAGCACTCTCAGAGTTGATGGTTATCGAATACTGGCGACGCCAACAGACCGGGGACCCTGGGGTTTCTCACTCCATTTGCAAGGACTTGCCAGGAGGCATAGGTGGCTTATCAGATGTCATGGAAGTGGTTAGCATAAACTGATTCCATAACCCAGGCTGTTACTTCTGAAACTTTTTCAATACCAAGGGATGAAATTTTGTCAAAATTATCCTCCTTCCTCTTGGCAACAATTTACGCTTTAATCACCTACACCGACACGCTACTGCTGCTCCTAATCCTGCACCCCATGGGTCATTTCTGCTGCTCCTGGCACAGGTGCAAGATCCATTTACCCACTTACCACCTCCAGCCACAGAACTTTCCTATTCAATCCAAGGCAGTGGTACATGTAAAAGAAATCTCAGCGCAATTTGTAGCCACGCAGTGTAGGGCATCTTATCACGGTTTGCAAGCATGACTTATTGAGCTGAATGTTCAGTAATATCCACACCTGTCAGCACTCAACTTCTTTGCAACTGGAATAATCATAATCTTCTTGAAATCTGAGAGTATTTCATGTCTCATGTACTTTGCATACCAGTTGGAATAGTTTTCCGATAGCAGGTCTCTAAACGATTTTAACAATTCTGAGGGAATGTCACCTACTCCAGATGTCTTGCTTTTACTGAATTCTGTCAATGCACTGGTATTATCGCATATCCCATCTCATAGTAATCTAATTCCTCTTCCTTAACAATGTCTCCAAGTTTCTCTCCTTTGTATAGCCGTTCTGTATATTCCTTCAACATTCCAGTCTTCCCTTCTTTGCTTAGCACTGGCTTCTCATATGAGCTCTTGATATTCATACAGCTGCTTCTGTCTTCTTCAAAGACTTGTTCAATTTTCCTTTGCGTGAAATTTTGCTATGTGTATTATCTTTTTCTTGTTTCATTTGCTGTATTTGTATACATTTTTTCTTTCATCAGTTAAATTCAATACCTCACGTGTTACCCAAGGATATGTAGTGGATCCTTAGTTTTTGTCTAGTTGTTCCTTGGTATTACAAAGTGAATAAACCTATTTATTCTTACATAGTGTATTGTTAGCAAGTAAACTTGTAATGCTATGTGTGACATTGAGTTAAATTCTTATGTACCAGAGTTAAATTTTTGTGATCACTTCTTTATAGTAAAAGTCAGTAGTTTTGTGGTGTGCAGGGTTTTCAACTATGAAGCTTAGGATGGAATAAATATATTGTAAAGTGCTGGAAAGTATGCCACCTTTATTAAACAGTTTAGGACAGAAGGTTCTTTGGATGACTTGCACATAATTCAGACACTTTTTAACTGATTATTTTATCTTATTTTATCTTATGCATGTAAATTAAAAAAAAAAAGAATCAGAAATCACATAACTGAACAGAAGTACCCAAAACAGCATACTTTGTGACACTGATGTATCCAGTATTTGAAAATGTCCTGATGGCAATTGTATCTGACAACACCCGTTTTAAGAAATGGAAAACAGGATGTTTATTTCGTAAGAAGTTAAACTTTTTACCCAAAAGTCTCTTTGCATCCCACAGAACTCATTCAGTGTGACATTTAGCTGTACATATGAGTCAGTTCAAATTGTTCATGATTCTAGATCCTTTCAAGGGTAGTTAGTCTGTAACTGATTTGACCATATATATATATTAAAAACAAAGATTCCAAGACTTACCAAGCGGGAAAGCGCCGGCAGACAGGCACATGAACAAAACACACAAACACACACACAGAATTGCTAGCTTTCGCAACCGATGGTTGCTTCTTCAGGAAGGAGAGGGAAAGACGAAAGGATGTAGGTTTTAAGGGAGAGGGTAAGGAGTCATTTCAATCCCGGGAGCGGAAAGACTTCCCTTAGGGGAAAAAAAGGACAGATGTACACTCGCGCGCGCACACACACACACACATATCCATCCGCACACACACAGACAAAAGCAGACATATTTAAAGGCAAAGAGTAAGGGCAGAGATGTCAGTCGAGGCGGAAGTACAGAGGCAAAGAAGTTGTTGAAAGACAGGTGAGGTATGAGCGGCGGCAACTTGAAATTAGCGGAGGTTGAGGCCTGGCGGATATCGAGAAGAGAGGATATACTGAAGGGCGAGTTCCCATCTCCGGAGTTCGGATAGGTTGGTGTTGGTGGGAAGTATCCAGATAACTCGGACGGTGTAACACTGTGCCAAGATGTGCTGGCCGTGCATCAAGGCATGTTTAGCCACAGGGTGATCCTCATTACCAACAAACACTGTCTGCCTGTGTCCATTCATGCGAATGGACAGTTTGTTGCTGGTCATTCACACATAGAAAGCGTCACAGTGCAGGCAGGTCAGTTGGTAAATCACGTGGGTGCTTTCACACGTGGCTCTCCCTTTGATCGTGTACACCTTCCGGGTTACAGGACTGGAGTAGGTGGTGGTGGGAGGGTGCATAGGACAGGTTTTACACCGGGGGCGGTTGCAAGGGTAGGAGCCAGAGGGTAGGGAAGGTGGTTTGGGGATTTCATAGGGATGAACCAAGAGGTTACGAAGGTTAGGTGGACGGCGGAAAGACACTCTTGGTGGAGTGGGGAGGATTTCATGAAGGATTGATCTCATTTCGGGGCAGGATTTTAGGAAGTCGTATCCCTGCTGGAGAGCCACATTCAAGGTCTGATCCAGTCCCGGGAAGTATTCTGTCACAAGTGGGGCACTTTTGGGGTTCTTCTGTGAGAGGTTCTGGGTTTGAGGGGATGAGGAAGTGGCTCTGGTTATCTGCTTCTGTACCAGGTTGGGAGGGTAGTTGCGGGATGCAAAAAAAAAAAAAAAAAAAAAAAAAAAAAATATATATATATATATATATATATATATATATATATATATATATATATATATATATATTTTTCAGATCAACTATTTTCAATGCTAGTGTGAAGTGGAAACATTGTGAAAGCACTAATTTTGAATATCATTCTCATCAAAAAGCAATTGACAGGGTTAGCCCAACTATAAAGTGTAGTGTAACAATCAGCTGTCAAATATCCATGTCAATTACTGCAGAAGAATTCCAGCCCAGATACACAAGCCAGTGACATACTGATTCTAAAAATGTGACAAAACCTACTATTCAAGGTTGTGTCGATGCTCAGTGTCATGACTAATGAGACAAAGTATGCAGTGCTACTTAGAGGTGTAAACATTGTTATACAAGCAGTGGAGGTGGTTTTGTAGAGGTGTGTGTGTGTGTGTGTGTGTGTGTGTGTGTGTGTGTGTGTGTGTAAAAATATAATATATCTGACATGCCTGGTGAACATATTACTTGTTGTGTGTGTTTTCTTTTGTCAGTGATAGTCAGTTAAGGCATGTCATGGTGAATAACTTATTTTACTGATTTGATTTCTGATCATTAGTTTTGGTTAAAGGCATAATGATTGCAGGTGTTTTTGTAAACACTTCAGATAGTAGCAAGCAGTTGGACTAAGACCACACTATGAAATGATTGGCATTTGAAGCTGATTATATAATTTTGAGGTGTGTCATTGATCTAAAACCCCAACAGCAACTATTCACCAAGCTTCAGGAAAATTTCCACTTGAATATCAGAAGTAGTACTAGTGGCTGTCACATGATAAATGAACAGAATTTTCAGAGACTTTGAGTCACATAGTGCATGTAGCAACGTTTACTGACAGTCACCAACATGAAAGATTATTGCAGCTTCTTTCATAGGCAAGAAATCTTAACACAGTGTAGGACATTAACTTTATGAACATAGCAAATAAAGGCAACTTTTTGAATTTTAGGTCAAACAAATAAAAGTTCAATTTCATCTCACAGTTACCATAGTGATTAAAATGTCTTTTGATAATTTATGATTTGTCTAATAATTATGTTTTTATGTGTGGCTGTTTCTAGATTTTTTAGAAAATTGGAAATGAAATTTAACTTTCCTTTTCCCAGTACTGCTACCACACCTGGGCAGTGCAACACTGAAGACACGGACAAACATGGCACTTCTTACAGTAAAAAATATTTTTGCTGCCTTGGATGGGGAACCTCTGCCTTCTTCTATCTAATCCAGTTGTCATGGAACTGTTGTTAAATTGACAGTTGAGTTTACAAGCACATGATACAGGAGGTATTCAAATAAAATGAAATGCAATAAACATGGTAAATGGCACTAAAATGTCTGTTTCTATATATCTGAAAATAATGTGGACAAAATTATGATTTCCCTTGTCAATTTATCATTCATGGAACGTTGTATTTTTGATCTCCTGTTTCTGGAAAAGTTCATAAAAACAAAGTTGAATGTGAAATATGGTTTGGATTCATTTTGAAACCCTAAATGGTCTCCTAAAACTAAACTTTGAGTGAAACTATATAAATATTTACAGAGTTCAGTTTTCAGGCTTTTGTAAGAAAATAAGCATCCTCTCGTCAGGATCTTCTATAAATATATTAAAAACAAAGATTCCAAGACTTACGAAGCGGGAAAGCGCCGGTAGACAGGCACAATAAAATAACACACACACAAAATTTCTAGCTTCTTCAGGAAAGAGGGAAGGAGAGGGAAAGACAAAAGGATGTGGGTTTTAAGGGAGAGGGTAAGGAGTCATTCCAGTCCCGGGAGCGGAAAGACTTACCTTAGGGGGAAAAAAAGGATAGGTATATCTCACTCACACACACACAATCACACACACACACACACACACACAAGCAGACATATTTACATGTGTGTGTGTGTGTGTGTGTGTGTGTGTGTGTGTGTGTGTGTGTGTTTTATTTTATTGTGCCTGTCTACCGGCGCTTTCCCGCTTAGTAAGTCTTGGAATCTTTGTTTTTAATATATTTTTCCCATGTGGAAGTATCTTTCTATTTTATTTTATTTGGATCTTCTATAAAGATATAGTTAGTAGATAAGCTATCACTTACCATCAATCTGTCTGTCAGCATCAATCCTTCAAATACTGTGGCTATAACTGAA
The DNA here is from genome assembly GCF_023897955.1 of Schistocerca gregaria. Taxonomy (NCBI): domain Eukaryota; kingdom Metazoa; phylum Arthropoda; class Insecta; order Orthoptera; family Acrididae; genus Schistocerca; species Schistocerca gregaria. Next base: position 510,749,366 of record NC_064921.1, on the reverse strand, counting down.
CAGTCGTTAGTATTAGACTTTGTATCTCTTTAAACTCACTGAGTGTGAGTCACAAGCCTGACAAAATCCAGTCAAGATTATGCTTAAGAATGCTGGTAATCTCAAAAAATTTGATTCAGTTGCACATTTAACTATATACCACCTCACAGAAATATACTTGGCTCACTAGCTGGTAATATGTTACCACATCAAGTGCTAAATAAGTTTGAAAAGAACTGACTTGTCTGAGTTTTGATATCGTTCATACATACATGCATACATAAATAGAGTTAGTATAAGCCACACAATTGATGTTATGCACAATCTTGTCCTATTAATCCTATTCAAAGAAATAATACCCTCAGGACAGAGAATATGCAGCCAAATTTCTATGACAGGTGGGCTTCAGTGAAAGGCTGACTTGGCACATAATCTCTCACTGATACCCAAAGATACCCACCTGTAGGTACATTGTTTGTGAGTGGTTATACTGGCTGATAGGAGTCAAGGGAATGCAAAGGAATGTGTGAGCTGTAATGGTATAAGCTGAGCAGAGCATGGAATGGTTGGGAGGTAATAGGAGATGTGATACAGGGGAGATGGGTGGCTCTATGTGCAAGTTTCAAACTGAGGACTGTAACAGTGTAGGTGAAAAAACACACAAACACACACAAACACACACACACACACACACACACACACACACAAAAGAGAGAGAGAGAGAACAAAAACTAGAAAAGGGTTAGGCTGGGAGGATTGTGAGAACAGAGGACACGCAGATATGTGGAGGGGCATAACATATCTGATACTTCATTTCACTACTTTCACATGTGGCCTTCCAATGTATGGGGTAACAAATGCTTGCGACTTTACTTCATTAGGAGATAGTTGGTGGATGTGTAGGGCAGAGTTACCAACTGGAAGATAATGTGTGTGATTATTGCTAGTTATCTCTCACATATCTTGAGCAGAGCTTCCAGTGGTCAGCTCACCTGCAGTGTGTGACAGAGCAGTGATGACAGTAACAGCTTAGGTGTCAACAAAATCAAATCACATGACTCAGAAGCGGGCCACCTTATTTCTATACAGCTCATTTGTGACCAGAAGGTCATCATGCTGATGACATTGTGGAGGCAGTTCTAGCACACTGCACCATCAGCACTAATCAATCATGCCACCAGTATTGAGTTAAAGAGTCCTATAATTTAATCTGGTTTCACAGGAATATTACAACGTTGCTGTAGTAATAAAATTAGTGCTCGAATACAGATATTAACATTATTTCAGTTATTGTTGAGCACTGTAATATTTTTTCTTTAAAGTATTTGGCAACACCCTTTGAGCTGGTAAATCCCTCCCATACTGAGTCCACTGTTCTCAACCTGCTGGAAAATAACAAAGGAGATACCCAAGGATGCAATGGAAGGATTGAGTATTAACAATCCTTAAACAAGTGTGCTAACAGCAGTGGAGGATGAAGCCAGAGACCAGCAACAACGGACTACCATCTTCAGTATAGGTGTATATCTCCTCTGCTGAGACTCGCTGGCCTTTTTGTGACATGTTCTTTCATAAAGGCTTTTAATGCAATAAACGATGATGATAAGATGATGATGATGATGATGATGATGAAGAAGAAGAAACTATATGATTATTTGGTAACATTAATGACACTAGCGATAACTTAGAATAACGCATTGGCTTGAGAGGTTTGCCAAAATGACATACTAGAGACAATACACTTAGGTACACAACTGTATTCTATTATTTCTTTAAGTTTGAGGGATTTAGTGATCATGGACCTTTTTGGGCCACTGCTTTGAGGTTGAGATGATGTGGAGTATGTATTTGCAATATTAGAGTGCTGGGCATGATTAATGAAACTGGGCGGGGACTACTCAAGAGGACATCATCATCAGGAGAAAGAAAACTGGCATTCTATGGATCGGAGCATGGAATGTCAGATCCCTTAATCGGGCAGGTAGGTTAGAAAATTAAAAAGGGAAATGGATGGGTTGAAGCCATATATAGTAGGAATTAGTGAAGTTTGGTGGCAGGAGGAACAAGACTCCTGGTCTGGTGAATACAGGGTTATAAATACAAAATCAAATAGAGGAAATGCTGGAGTAGGTTTACTAGAATTCGGGAGAAGAGGAATTTGTGGCACAACTTGACTAGAAGAAGAGATTGGTTGCTAAGATATGTTCTGAGGCATCAAGGTATCACCAGTTTAGTATTGGAGGGCAGTGTGGAGGGTAAAAATCGTAGAGGGAGACCAAGAGATTAATATACTAAGCAGGTACTGGGAGATGAAGAAGCTTGCACAGGATAGAGTAGCATGGAGAGCTGCATCAAACCAGTCCTGGACTGAAGACAATAACAACAACCCATTAAAAGAGCCACAATGAAGACCATTATTAGCTGCCTGTGCAAGTACTACTTTGCACAAGTGGTCAATCCCAGACATCTACTAATGTATCTAAAAATCACAAAATTTTAGCCTAAGAATTTAAAGAATGTTTAGCATGGGAAATTATAATTAATTTTTATAAGAAAAAGGTGGTTGTGGGACAAGCTACAGTTACAATTTGTAAAAAAAATAGTTATTAGTTATTAATGATAAAAAACAAAAATTGCATCTGTAGAATGAAAAAAATAATCAGCTTAAAACTTATGGTAATTAAGAAAACATTTGACTTAATTATTTTAGACTCATAATAAGAAAACTAACAAATGTCTGTAGAATGCATTAATTAGCTATAAATTTATGATACATATGAAAATATTTAACTTTGTTATTTTACTCTGGCAGTCATAATTTTTTCTTCTGAACTAATGTTTTTACTTAAGCTTTAAGGTGGCTTGTTGTATAGAACGACTCCCATGTGTCTTACAGTCATATGTTCTTTACATAGCTCTTGACTAATTACAGATACACCCCTGGAATCACAGGTCTGCTGATGGTGAATTGTTGTAAAAATGTGGTAATGTTCATGGATAAAACACATTGTCATAAATGTAAATAAATAACACTAACAGGATATTGAGCACCAGTAGTAGATGTTTGGTGTTGTAGGTCAGCAGAATTAGTCTCTTTATCGTCATTATTCTCTTCTGTATAATAATCACTCATTGTGAGGCAGTACAAAAATGAATGCAATATGCAAGTACAAAGTGTACTGGGGCAAGTATGCACATTTTACTGCTCTAGTGTCATAGACTTTACTCAGGAGATTAATATACAGAGCAGTTTTTTACTGTGCATTTAAATTTTTTGTCATCCATTCACTCTCCAACAAATTTAGTTGTTAGCATTTGGTTTATAGGGAGACTTTTCAAATCTATCATCTATACTTGATGAAATTATGTCATTGGTAAGAATTAGATAAACAGTTTTGTCCTTATTCAATAACAGTTCACGTTTATTCAATTTACAAGCTTGGAGAGTGTATCACAAATCATGTTACAGAGCTCATTAACACAGTAATTTGAATACAGTATATTGGTGTCATTTGCAAATCTTACTGGTAGGCCTTTCGGAACTCTTTGGAGCAGATCATTGATAAAAAATAAACAGAAGGGATACAATCGTGGAACCTTGAGAAACACCATGTCTTATAGTTGAAAGTATATAGTCAAACTTCTTTGTGATTACAACTTTTTGCATCCTGTCTAAAGATATGTAAATTAATTTTTGAATTTACCATAATTTCACACTGTAGCAGTTTATCCATATGTAATTTGTGCTTGAGGATATCTGTTGGATGCTTTCTGTCACTGAGTGCAGCGTAAAGTTCATTTACAAATCAATATATGATGGCATTTATTGATCTTTTGATGAGGACTCAATAAACAGCTTCTCTACAGGAACTCGATAATATTGTCATATACTGCTTTCTCAAGAACCTTAGCTATGCTTGAAGGGGTCAATATGGATCTGTAGTTATTAACATCAGTCCTCTAACTTTTCTTAATGACAGGGACCACCTTCGTGCCTTAAAAATTTTAGGAACTTGGCCCAAGGACAAGAAGCAGATTATTGTATCTAACAGTGGGCGTAACACATGCCACATTTCTCGAAGGCTGAGCCATCGAAACCTAATGGGGGGGAAGTCTGGTTTTTGTATTATAATACTGCAGATTATACCTGGTGTATCTACATCAAGGTGCAATGAATTGCCGGCCGCGGTGGTCTACCGGTTTTAGGCGCTCAGTCCGGAGCCGCGCGACTGCTACAGTCCCAGGTTCAAATCCTGCCTCAGGCATGGATGTGTGTGATGTCCTTAGGTTAGTTAGTTTTAAGTAGTTCTAAGTTCTAGGGGACTGATGACCATAGATGTTGAGTCCCATAGTGCTCAGAGCCATTTGCAATGTATTTTTTGGAAATAACTTTTGGTATGAACAGAGAGCAGACTAGAGCACCAGTCTGAGAAGAAAGCTTGTTGCCCCTGCTTATGAAGTGGTTATTGAATACTTCATAATTTCTTTAGGGTCAGAGATAAAACTACATTGATAACTTCCCACATGACTATATTTAGTTCTTAAGTTGCAATAAATTGGAGGTTGTACAGTTTTTTGGCTTCACAAATAACCTTGTTGAATTTTTTTTTTTTTTTTTTTTGTACAGTATGAAACTTTTTGTACAGTATGAAACAGTCATTGTGTGTGTTCTCTCTCTCTCTCTCTCTCTCTCTCACTCACTCACTCACACACACACACACACACACACACACACACACACACACACACACACAGTGGCTCCATCTGTCAGAAGAGGGACAGAAGAGAGGGGAGGAAAAGGACTGAAGAGGTTTGGGGAAAGGGGTACAGTTTAGAAAAGTCATCCAGAACCCCGGGTCAGGGTAGACTTATGGGACAGGATGAGAAGGAAGGACTAATTTTCTTTACACATTGTCACCAGTAATTGATGTGCTAGGGCATCCAGGGCAGTCACCGTCTATCATCTCAACCCTCTTTGAAATATTATAATATGAAGACTATATTAAAATACTTTGAGCTGTAGAAGTGTAGCACCGAGTCTGGTTTTGAAATGAAAATTTGTATTCTACCACCAGGTTATTGACAGAAACATAACTAAAAGCTTCATGGATTTAATCTTTGATGCTACATGTTCAAATTTTTTTTTTCATAGTTCAGATATTTGGTTTTGAGAATGGGATTACTCTCCACACTGTCCCAGCACAAATTAGGAAGCCACCTCCACTTTAAGTTCTGCAGAAGTTATTAAAGCTACACAGACCAAATACAGTTTGAGTGTTTCTCCAAGAATATTTTTTGTACGTCTAAACTTTTGTTTCGTATCCTTTACCAGTTCCAGAAGAAAACAAAATTCAGATTTTTTTTTTTTTTTTTTTTTTTTTTTTTTTTTTTTGTATGGATGCACTGTCTTCAGTCAACATTCCTCCTGTCCTTTTAATGCGCAGTTGGTGGCTCACAAATTTTAAACTGTTGAAAGAGGGATTGGTTTGAGCTCTTGTGTTAATTTCAGTTTTTGTTGACTCAGGATCTCTAAAATACTTAAAGCTTGTGGATTTTTTGCTTTTAGTGTCCTGTTAACTTCTGCTGCTGTTGATGGAATAGCTGCATGTGGTATTGATGTTTCAGCTGCATGTGGAAGGAATATTTTGCTAGGAAACCAAAGGCGAATCCAGGGCGGTAGGAGGGGGAGGGAGCTATTGGGTTGCAAATGCCCCCCCCCCCTCAGAACTACAACTGTTTCTTCTTATTCTTTACAGGCACAGCTTTCAGATTTGACATCTCAACAATTTTCCCACTATTGTGGTATAATTTACCCTAGAGATTTTGTCTCCAAAATTTCTATAAACTAAGCTTCCCCTGTCAGCAGACCGAAGTCTCTTTCTCTCTCTAATTAAAAAAAAAAAAAAAACACACACACACACACACACACATCACATTTAGCTGATGGAGGTATAGCTTCCTTGTCATTCAGCTTTTGTTTTACTACCTTCAATTTCAGTTTGTCTCATTCACTAGGGACTGGACACTTAACTTCAGTGCCACTAACTGCCTTTACATAAGACTACAATTTCTTTGGATTCTGTGAAAGATCACTTGACAATGTTCTGGCACAGTAGTGATTCAAAGCATCATGCAGTGCTCTCTTTACAGCCAAATGCATTTCATTCAACATTTCCATGTGTATAGCCCTATGCTTTGTTTTACACCTATTGTGCAGTAATCTGTTTCTTTACGAGTTTCTTTAGTGACTGTATACTATGGAGGTTCCCTCTCTTATGAACTGTTCTACTAGGTACATTTCTATCCGGTGCATGTTGAGCTATTCTTTTAAATATGATCCAGACTCCCTCTACATGCTCCTGCCCTGCGTTGCAAGTTTCAAGTTCCTCTTCAAGATTTGACTACTGATTTTTTTGTCTAGTTTACTGAATTTATATATCTTTCTGCTTATTCTAGTTGTCCTTTGCACTTTGGTAATCATTGTTGCCACAATTGTGTCCTGGTCCCTGATACCAGTTTCAATGTGATCAGGTCTATTTGCTGCCATTAGATCCAATATATTTCAATCATGAGTGCGGTTCCTAACTACCTGTTATAGTTTTCAGAGAAGGCATTTAGTAAAGTTTCACAAGATGTCGTATCATGCCCACCATTAACAAAACTATAATTTTCTCAGTTAACTGTTGGATGGTTAAAGTCTCCATCACTGACTAAAGTACAATGGGGAACTTATCCACAAGTGAACTGAAGTTTTCTCTAAAGTGTGGCACTTTCTCTAAACTGTGGCACTTTGTTGCCAATTCAGCAGTTTACCATTAGGATTTTAATACTCTCACATGTGGGAGGCATTTCTTTTGATCTTACACTGATACATCTGGATTGGATAGAGTCGCCTAATCTAAAAAAAAAAACTTGTGTGCACCCAACACACAGTCGGCTACCTGAGTAGCAGCCATTGATGTATAGTGTACACCTGACCTATTTACGGGAGCCCTACAGTTTTCAACCCTATCATGGAAGTCCAGGAAGTCACAGCTAGCTTGCCACTGAACCTTCAAAGTCTTTATTTCAGTTGTTCCACTTACCTTAGAACCAAAGGGCCACAATCCATTCTGGGGACAACCCTACAAATTGTGAGGTCTGTTGATATGCCATGCTCAAGGCTGGTCTCCTCAACCTTCTCTGCCAGTCACTGGAATGACCCAAGGATGACCTCGGAGCCCAGATGACAGGCGTCATTTGTTCCAAACATGTGCCACAATCTGCAGAAAGTTGCACCCTGTGCTCTCACAATATGTTGCACGTGGCCCCCATGCATACACACTGAGTGCACCTTGTGTCCTTTCTTGTCCCTTGCTGCCATTTTCCTACGAGGTACTATCATTGGCTGTACTTTTGAACTGCTGACAATTGATAGGCCCTTAGCCTTTCGTGTTTGTCTCCTCCTGACACCAGAGAAAACACATTTCCACAAAGCAGGTGAAGTGAGTCCCACTGGGGCAGTTTCAGTTCCAGTGAAAGACAGCACCTCAAACTTGTTGGTTAGGGCAATCAGTACAACATCCTGAGTCCTCCCTGGTCCCTTCTGCCCCATACAAGAGACCTAATGATTGTGTTGATTCAAGGCATCTTGAACCTTTAGCTGTAGATGTGCAACTTTATTTCTCAACCAATTTCATTTATTACAAGCATCACCGGGAAAAAAACTGTACAGTGGAAAATTAGATCATCATCAAATCTGGTGTAATCATATGTTCTGCATAAATAAATGTCATGATGAATTACATGCAAACAGTAAAATGACTTCAGTGCAGTTTATATAGATAAGGCCATTGTGTTTACCTCTGAAAGCTTTAGTTGATGCATACCTTTTTTTTTCAAGGAATTTACTAGAGATGTAAAGAACTCTCATTTTAATAATTTAAAGTTCCTTTTGACATTCCTGAAGGAGACAGCTCATTTATACATTCATCAGCTACAGATAGCTGAAAAAATGGTGTCTGATAATATTATATCTTCCAAGGAGGCTTTATCATCACTTACTTTCTCTTTTTCAAATCCCCATCCTGTTGTACCAATGACACTGTTCGACAAATTTGACTGATGAAAGGGCAGCCTCAGTATCGTCATCGTCATCATCTAGTAAATAAGCATCTAATGTCAATCCACTATTCTGCTCTATATCTAGCTCACCTTCCTTCATGAATTGTCCAATTTCTACAGTGAAACTTAAAGGCATAAATAATAACACAGAATAAACCCCATAGGCTTCCATTTGCATTGTATAAAAGATAGTTAATAGCCACGTGTAATAATGCTTACCAGTCACTTCTCTCCTGAACTCTTGTTCTTTGACGTTAAAATGGCGCAATTTCGCTATCATTATGTACCGTTCCCAGAGGTGCTGTACTATCACTTATTGGTTTACTGACATACTGCAAATACAAACAGTATGGCACTTCCCACTCAAGAGTTAAATTTGTGTAAGGAGCAGAGCATGTGACATACATGCATGTTTAAAATCTGTACTTTCATAAGGTCATAACTGCATACTATTAGAATAATGGCCCAATTTCTGCATGAGATCGACTGCTGGGGCTATCTTGCACATGTCTTTTTCCTCTTTAAAATACAAGGTCGAGTTGGTGATGTTTCCTTGTCAGTCCTGCTAACTTTGTAGCAAGAGGTTTAGGGAAAGAAAATTTGTGAATGAGGGGTAGGTTGCATAGCTTGTGCTTGACTATAGAAGCACCTTGTTTCATGATTATTAATTCTCTCATGTCTGGGGATGAGTTTCTGTTATTACTGGATTGTGCCCTGCACTACCTTTATACACTGACAATTTTACTCTCTGTACAATTAATAGACCTGTTTAAGACAACACTCCAACTATCTGTGTTTCTGACAGTCAGTCATAGAAAACTTTGTTAAATTCCTACACTACAGTAACAATAGTTGCAGCATGAGAGTGTTGAATTTTACCAACTGACATTACTGTGTCCAGAACATACCCAAATATATTTTTTGACAACCATTCTCAGAATGAGATTTTCACTCTGCAGCGGAGTGTGCGCTGATATGAAACTTCCTCGCAGATTAAAACTGTGTGCCCGACCGAGACTCGAACTCGGGACCTTTGCCTGTCTCACTTGTATGCACAGATTAGTTGCGAAAACTTTCGTATGTTCATTGCTAGAAAATTTATGTTTGAAAACTTATAACACTATTACAATTTAAGTACCACAATGACCGTATTAATTCATTTGCTGTAAACTATTTTCCACACAGTTGCTACCATTGTAGAGACATTTGTCATAGCAGGAAACCTACTTTCCTATGCCATCTTCATAGAAAGATGCTGCTAGTGAAGACAGCCACTGCTGAGCGTCGTTTTGTGTGTTGTCATCGCTATAAAAGCACCTTCCTCAAATCACATCAAGTAGCAGAACAAGTGGTAGTCAAAAGGTTTATGGTAGGTGATCGAACTTCTCCCAACCGAATGTCTGAATAATGTTTTGAGTTCCACTGGCAGAACGGAGACATGCATTGTCACGAAGCAACACAATACCTTGACTGACCATTCCACACCTTTTGTTTTGAGCTGAATGTTGCACAGTATCATACTGCATGGATGGTTTCACCTCTGGGAAGGAACGTGACTATCAGAAAACACACACACACACACACACACACACAAAATGGTGTAGGCGAGGCATCAATATTGGCTTGACTGCACCAGACAATATTGCCACACAATTTCATAAATTTCTGTATGCATACTAATCTCATAAGCACTGACCCTGCAAAAATGACATTCCACCAGCTAAGTTGGAATGGGTAAACTGTATTTAGAGACCAGTCAGAAGTTGGACTAAAGTGCACAATGAGTCAGCACTAGCTTCAGCCACCCAGTGGAGCTCCATCAAATCCCACACTTGTATTTGGTATATTGCAGCTGATTTGAGAGTATCTAGATAGTCATGAAAATGTTTTTACCATGAAGCCAAATAGATTCTTTCAGAGTCATTAGTTAATTTAAGAGATTAAAAGTTAAGCACAAGTATCATTTACTATGAAAATTGAGAAATATTTATTTTAAAAACATAGTTTGGTTTTAAACAGTGTAAATAAATTTGAGGACAAGGAACATAACATTTCAGTATCATAAAGTGCTGTACACAATACATGCAACATGCATACATTTATCACACAGTCAGTCCCAGAATGGTACTCAGTCTGCTACTGCGCATTTCAGGTCTCCCAATAGTGGTTCAATTGAGTGTTCCAAGGAAAGCAAATGCCCTGTGTTGCATGAGCTTGTAGCAATGAAGCTGATTACCAGTGGCAACTTATTTATCTGCACAACCTGGAGGAAAAAAGATATAAATAAAATGTGCTCACAACTCACACAGTCAAAATTAACCTACTTTCACTATGTTAAATACTTAGCAAACATTAATAATAAAATCAAAGATTTTTGATAATATTATACATGACAACTTCATTAAAAATGTTTTGCTTGTGCAACACAACTGAAAAAAATAAAAGTTGCAGCTGATGGAAGTGCAAATTGGTTCAACCTGTCATCTGGAAAAATAGGGTTTTCTGCTGGCAAGCCATGTCGTACTTGCACGATATTTTGATTGTGTAACTTGCAATCTTCACCAAGTGTTCCCTGAGGTTAAAGTCCACTAGAGTCTCCCTTATTACTTAAACAGATAGACTCGTGTAAATAAAGAATCTGGAATATACAACCGATAAGAGTATCTTTGTAATTTGTATTGTGGTGGTAATTTTACTAACAAATAAGAGACATCTAAAGCTTGAAGTTACATATTATGGTAATAACTTTACCCGATACAGTCACTTAGGATTTTACATTCACAGAGTTATAGTCTGTCACACTCATAGCCGGAAACCCAACTTTCAATAGTGCTTTTCTTATCTCAGTCCTACCACTGTAATTCATTCATTCATTCATTAAGGAAGGAAGGAAGATTTCTGTTCAACATACTGTCAATGACGAGATTGGTTGGTTTGTTTAAAAGAGGGGGAAGGGACCAAATTACAAGGTCATCAGTCCTTTGTTCCTAATAAAACAATGCCTTAAGTTGAGAACAAAACAGACAAGACACACATCACAAAACGGAAAGAAAGGAAAGGCAAAGAACACTAAAAGGAACAAAAGAGGACAAGAAACAGAGACGGCAGAAACAGGAGAGTAAAACAAGAAAGCCCACCTGGTTAGCCATGCAGTCTAAAGCATGGCTTTCTGGACTAGGAAGGAGTGCCTGGTCTCCGGTATGAATCCGCCCAACGGACTTCGATTGAGATCCAGTGAGCCAGCCGGTCTGTGGATGATTTTTAGGCAGTTTTCCATCTGCTTCGGCAAATGCAGACTGGTTCCCCTTACTCCGCCTCAGCTACTCTATTTCAGTGATAGCTATGCACACAAGTACGCGTATGCCACCATGCAAAAACATAGTGGTTACACTCGTCTGCTGTCAGACATTCCCTGGGGGGGAGGGTCCACTGGGGACCGAAACTGCACAATAACCCTGAAAGAGTGGTTCAGTGTGGGGCAGTGGAGGGGTGAAGTGGACTGCAGTAGTCATCGTGGGGTTGAGGACCACTGCAGCTGCATCGGAGATGGAGCCTCTGTCGTTTCTAGGCCCGCAGTTAACATACAATGCAATACAAAAAAGCAGATAGCAGTGGCTGGCCAACCAAGAGCATAAAAAGGAAAAGCCAGCCACTCTGCAACACATCAAAACCTCCACCTTAAAAGAACTAGGGTGGAGGACACAGAAGGACAAGCACGAAATCTTAGATCAAATGTTAAAACCCACCCTCACAAATAAAAGTTATAACTAAATTCGCCAATGAGGCATTGTCAGACAAAATGAGCTCAAAAAGTCTGGTTACCCAAGATTTCCTCGCTGGGCAGTCAAAATGGGACAGTGCACCAGAATATGAGCAACTGTCAACCGGACACCGCACCAACACTGAGGCTGGTCTTTATGGCACAAAAGGTAACCGTGGGTCGCCCAAGCATGGCCAATGCAGAGCCGGAAGAGAACAAGTCGTTCCCTGTGAGGGGCCCGCATGTAAGACTTCCACACATTCGTAGTCTCCTTAATGACATGCAGTCTGTTGTGCGTACTGTTATGCCATTCCATGACACAAAGCCAAAAAACCCTGCGGCTAAGTCAGAACACAGGCCAGGTTCAGAGAGGCCCAGCTCCAGAAGCGGTTTCTGCGTAGACTGTTTGGCAAGCCTGTCAGCAAGTTCGTTGCCTGCGATGCTGATGTGTCCTGGGGACCCACAAACACCACTGTACAACAGGGTCGGTCCAGGGCATAGATGGACTCGGATGCCACCAAAGGTTGGCAAGGGTAGCACTTGTTGATAGCTTGTAGGCTACTCAAGGAGTCAGTACCCAAAAGAAACAATTCCTTGGGGCATGAACTGAAATAATGAAGTGCAAGAGAGATGGCCACCAGCTCTGAAGTGAATACACTGCAGCCATTGGGCAAGGAATGCTGTTCAATATGCCCTCTGTTAACAAAGGCAAAGCCACCATTACCATTAGCCATCGTGCCGTCAGTGTAAACCACTTCGAGAGCCCTGGAACACTTCAAGAATTGAGAAGTAGTGACAGCGAAGAGCCACAGGGTTAACAGAGTCCTTAGCGCCATGTGAAAGATCCAGGTGAAGCTTCAGCCTAGAGCTACACCACAGAGGTGTACATTAATGGACCTCGAGGAGAAGTGATGAAGAGAAGGACTCCAGTTCAGACAGAAGCGATCGCATGCGAGCTGCAATCGTTAGCTCTGACCTGGGCTGCCTATGTGGGAGGTGAACCGCCATGGTTCGGAAAGATGGTAATTATGACGTTCAGGAGGGCTATGAATGTGTACAACATAATTGGCGAGCAGTTGTACACGTCTGATCTTCAATGGATGGTCTCCAGCCTCCACCAGTATGCTTTTCATTGGACTCATCCTAAAATCATCTGTCACTAGTCCAACTCTGCAATGGTGCAACAGGTCGAGCAAACAACGCTGAGGGTGCCACCGAAACACAAATCACACTCCCATAGTCAAGGTGGAATTTAACAAGGGCTCTGTAGAGCTGCAGCAGTGTGGAGCAATCTGCACCCTAGTTGGTGTTGCTCAGGCAGCAGAGAGCATTGAGGTGATGCAAACATTTCCATTTAAACAGACGAAGATGAGGAAGCCAAGTCAAACAAGCATCTAAAACCAGACCTATGAATCAACATATCTCCACTACAGTGAGTAGATTGTCATCAAGGTAAAGTGCTGGTTCTGGATGAACAGTATGACACTGACAAATACACAACATGCCGACAGAAATGCATAACACATGTATTCATGGCAGAAAACTGGAAGCCAAATGGCTCCCTACAGGTGATGCTCGGCAACACCAGTACTGGAAGATCAGTACAAAATGCAGAAGTCCTCTGCATACAGAGAAGGTGAGACGGAGGGCCCGACAACTGCTGCTAGACAGTTAATGGCCACACAAAATAGGGAGGGGGGGGGGGGGGGGGGGGGGGAGACAATACAGAGCCCTGCTGGACTCCATTCTCCTGGAAATGGATGGAACTAAGGGAGGCACCAACTTTGATACAGAAAGTACAGAGCGACAGGAAATTCTGGATAAAAATCTGGAGCAACCTCGGATACCCCACTCGTATAATGTGTCAAGGATATGATGTCACCATGTAGTGTCATACGCTTTTCTTAAATCAAAAAAGGTGTTGGCATCTGCAAAAGACTGTTTGGATAGCAGACTCGAGGAACATGAGATTATCAATGGTAGAGCGACCCTGGCGTAAGCCACCCTGACGTTGAGCCAGCAGGCCACGTGACTCCAGAACCCAACCCAACTGCCAACACATCGTACATTCCAACAGCCTACAGAGAACGTTGGTGAGCCTGATAGACCGATATCTATCCACATCAAGTGGGTTTTTACCGGTTTTAGCTCCAAAATGTTGCTGCTCTCCTGCCATGGAAAGACTCCTTCGCACCAGATCTGGTTGAAGGTGACAAGAATGTGTCACTTGTAGTCAGATGAGAGATGTTTAATCATCTGGCTGTGGAGCCGATCTGGACCAGGAGCTGTATCGGGGAAATGTGCAAGGGCACTGAGGAGCTCCCACTCTGTAAATGGGGCATTGTATGATTCACAGTGGTGTCTTGTAAATGAGGGGACTTTCCCTTACAGCCGCCATTTGAGAGTGTGAAAGATTGTGGGGTAATTCGATGCAGAGGCTAGAGCATAGTCTGGGCAATTGTGTCTGTGTCGATAGATAACATACAATTTATGTCAACACCTAGAACCCCTGTTGGGGTCTGGTACCTGAAAACATGTTTGATCTTTGCCCAGACTTGAGAAGGTGACATATGGCACCCAATGGTTGAGACATCTCTCCCAACATCCTGCTTCCATTGTTTTGTAAGTTGGCGAACGCGAGCATGTAGCCATTTAAAGGCTATGAGGTGCTCCAGGGAAGGGGGCCGCTAATGACGGTGTAGAGCTTAATAGCCTCAGCAACTTCCGGTGACCACCATCGGACTGTCTTTCGCCGGAGGCTCCCTAAAGGAGAAAGGATCAGTTTTCTGCCACAGAAACGATAGTTGTAGTTACCTGCTCAATACCACATCAATGTTACTATGTGGGTGAGTTTCAATGGTGATAGAGGTTAAAGTTTCCCAGTCGACCTTGTTTAAAGCCCATCTGGTCAGGCATCTGTGTGCCTGATGCCGGGACAGTGACAGGAAGATGGGGATGTGGTCACTACCACACAGGTCGTCATGTACTCTCCATTTGATAGAAGGGAGAACTCCTAGGCAGCAAATTGATAAGTCAATGGCCAAGTATCTACCATGAGCCACACTAAAATGTGCGGTGGCCACAGTATTAAGAGGCATAGTTCGAATTGAGGCAATAAATTTTTGACATCTCTATCTCTGCCTTGGCCAGTAAGCATGGTGCTACCACTCAAGGGGGTTATGAGGGTTAAAATCTCAAAAATGGCTCTAAGCACTATGGGACTTAACACCTGAGGTCTTCTGTCCCCTAGAATTAGAACTACTTAAACCGAACTAACCTAAGGACATCACACGCAGCCATGCCCAAGGCAGGATTTGAACCTGGGACCATAGCAGCAGCACAGTTCCAGACTGAAGAGCCTAGAACCACTCAGTCACAGTTGCCAGCCGTTAAATTCTCCCAGAAGTAGGAAAGGTTTAGAGAATTGATCAATCAGTGAAGCTAATACATTCAGGGGTACTGCAGCATCTGGAGGAAGATATACATTGCAGACACTTCTTTCTGCATCATTCTTATTCTGAGAGCCACAGCTTCACGAGGGGTTTGAAGCATCACAGTGTCTCTACAGACTTGGTTTAGGACAAATGCAAACTCCAGCTGACACTATTATAGAAGCTACAGTTCCTGTAATATCCCTTATAGCCACGAAGGGCAGGGGTCCGCATTGCCGGGAACCAGGTTTCCTGAAGGGCAATGCAGATAGGTGGAGTAAAGCTTAACAGTTGCTGTAGTTCAGCCAGGAGCTGGAAAAAAACCACCACAATTCCACTGGAGGATGACATCATGAGACGGGGAAGGCATGGAACATTCAATGAGGCAGTTTAAGCCCAAAGTCACCTGCAGCCACCAACTTATTGACCGAGCAGTCTATAGCCACTGTGTCTGAGGGTCTGGCGAGATCTAGGTCCTCAACAGATGCCAGAATCTTTACCCCATCCTCAGACACAGAGCTTGTAGGTAGCAGTGGTGTGGACGCCACCACAATTTCCTTTGTCTTAGGGGTCTTCTCTTTGGATTTCTTTTGCTACTCCTTGGGTTGCCCTGGCTGGGAGGACTTCACTGGCTCAGTCTCTGGGACTAAGGATGAGTGTGAAGCCTTACAACCAGCTGATTTTGAGCTCTTCAGACACTGGCAGGTATCATCTTTCCCACTAGCAGAAACCTGGGACCCCTTCCTAGCAAGAAAAGTGGAAGAAGACTTATGCTTCTCTGGCTTAAAATTGGGGATGGACCTCACCAATGGTTGGGGGTGGTGGGTTGCTCCCGTAGTAGGTGGTTCGGGAGCAACAGGAAGGGAAATGCCCCCATCATCAAGGGGGCAGGTGTAGTCTTCCGGCTCAGAGGTGACGGGGGTTGGCGAAGCACATAGTGCCAGCCCTGTTGTAGCTGTGGTGTAAGATAATGTCATACGTACAGGATGCAGGTGTTCAAATTTTCTCTTAGGCTCAGTGTAGGTCAGTTGGTCCTGGGTCTTACACTCCATGATTTCCCTTTCTTTCTGGAGAATCCTGCAGTCTGGCGAGCAAGGCGAATGGTGCTCTCTGCAGTTGACACAGATGGGAGGTGACCAAACTTCCAGCACTTAAAGCACCACATCGGAGGAGGGATATAGGCTTTACATCACAGCAGTAGACTACCACCTTCACCTTCTTGAGTAATTTATCACCCTCTGAGGCCAATATGAAGGCACAAGTGGCAACCTGATTATTCCTCGTCCAGACAAAATGTACGCCTTGCCGCTCTAAATTGGCATGCAGCTCACTGTCAGACTGAAAAAGAAGGTCCCTGTGAAATATGATATCCTGGACCATATTTAAGCTCTCATGGGCGTAATGGTTACAGAAACATTCCCCAGATTGTCACAAGAGAGCAATGTGTGACTGTTCAGAGGTTTCTGTTTTGATCAAGACTGACCCAGATCTCATTTTGGACAATCCCTCCATCTCCCCAAACTTGTCCTCTAAATGCCCAACAAAAAACTGAGGCTTCATTGTCATGAAAGATCCCATCAGCTCTCAAACATACAAGGTACCAGGGCGAATAAGATCCACTGCCATCCTTAGCCTGACGCTCCTCCCATGGTATGGGCCAGGGACGGGAATGATTTGGGGTTGTACTTCTGTGTGTTGAATTGAGCTCGTGAACACTTGTAGACTGCTACTGTTTCACCACCAGCAAGAGATGATGGCTTACATTTCATCATGTGTCATCCGCCCTGATGCCACCCACTCCGACCAGGGGCCCTCCCCACGGGTGCCACCCAGCCGCAGCAAAGGCTGTCTGACAGGATGGCGATTGTCGGGGGTCCCGATACCGCAGGGGGATGGGCATCTACCCCTTGGCATACGTGGGGAGTTCACAGAACAGGCATCAACAGAGCAATTCCTGTGTGGTCACAGGGCTGCAAGTAATAGGGTACATGGTGGCCACACCACAACGGACTGGTTACCGTGCTGGGTATCAGGAGCAAAGGTGTATATGCTCATTGTCAATGCAGAAAGTGACATTGCGTAGTGCACGGTGGAAAACGCACCTAGTGCATGGTGGAAAACGCACCCGGGAAAGTGTCCACTCCCAAGAGACAGAATGAGTGGGACTGAAATGTGACAATGAGAAAGTGGGCTAAAAATCTCAATGCACATTGGACACGATGCACCATGCAAGGCGCTCTTCCCCAACTGGCTCGCTCTTCTGTAAAATTTTCAAGAATGGAGGTCAAACCCTACAGGGGAACATCACATGAAGGCCGAAACATGTGGAACTCCTTTTAGCTGCCTCTTATGACAGGCAGGATACCTCGAGCCTATTCTTACCTACTGGCCCACAGGTGGCTCAATGAAAAGTCCCTGAGAAGAATGACAAATTCTGATTGGGAAAGGAAATCGGCACTGCCCTTTCAAGGAAACCGTTTGCGATCGTTAACGATACATATTTCGACCGGCTCAGGTCAATATATTGTGACCCGAGCCCTTATGCAATTTAAGGAAATCGTGGAAAAACTAAATGTCTATACATGGATCTGAAGCATTTCACTCTAATAACAGTTCAGTGTCTCTTAAAAGTTCCATGTCATTCTGTAACTTTACGTTCTGATCGCAATATCTATTTGGACAAATTAATGGTAACTACATCATGAATCAAAAGCCAACATTGTATTTGACTACATCTGTGGAAAGATGAATAAAAATACCACTAGTGTAGGAACATGCGATTTCTATTTTTTACTGATAGCATTATCTATATCACTTACTTTTAAATTACGGCACTTTAACTACTGTCGTCAGATTTGTAATCAAGTTCAATGTAACATAAGAAGAGTTACATACATTACCAGTTGACAAAAGTAAAAGTTCACCAGTCTGAACTTAGAACTCTTAGACAAAACCATTTCCCATGGAACAGCATAAATGGACTAGCAGCAAAAATCACCTCTGAAGAAATAGCTTGATTAACTCAGTTAACTTCTTTTGAACTGGCTCAACAAACATGAGCACACCACTCTCAAAATGTGTGATAGGACCAGCAGGATAAATAATCATGTAAAATTCAAAACAATTGTTTTACATTAACTTTCCACATACCAGAGGATACTGTGGCATTGTTTGATGTGCCCTCTTCCTACAGAGGAAAAACAGTGGTATTAACAATCCTAAAGTGATCCAAATTTTCCCCATTTTGATCCATATGTTCTTTACACTATGAGCACACTGGATAATAATATCACATCTAGCTTCTCTGGATCTTTCACAATGAGATTATTGTGGTTTGTAGCCTACAACAGCTTTCTGGAAATGTGTCCCATTGGAGTTCCCACCTCTTCATGTCCTCAGGCCACCCAAACAAAGTTAACATGAATCACATCCCCTTTTTGAATCTTCTCCCTCAGGAGGGAAAGACCAACAAGAATCTAAGAAACACAATACAGGTGTAACATACCAATTTTGCTAATGTCGTGTTCCACTCCAATGCTTTTGGCCCAACAGAAGGTAGGTGGGTTTGTGAAGTTCGTGAACCTTCTACTGTGCACACTTTTGACCAACAGTACCACCATTGGAGATACAGAAAAGCAAATGCATGGCACTGAGAAGGCAAAACAGCAGATACATTCCCCTACCTGCTGGGGCAGCTTCCTATATTGTGGATTGGTGGCTCAACTGTACTTTGCTACTCTCAGAGTAAACGACCTGTAAGGATGGAAATCTAAAGAGGAAAAGAAACAACTCAATGGTGTTGGGTTAATTATGAGAGAAATTGTGACTTAAAACTGTGTGATGAGTGGAGATTTGAGTATGTGAATGCTCTGCCGCTCTACATACACAATACTAAAAGACTGTTTTGCTTTTAAAAGTGTGTTAATAAATATACTAGTTAATACAACAGACTTTTTGAGTTTCTGGGTAGTTTTGGCAGACGACACGAGTTGTCTTCCCAGCACCACAACTACACAGAAGGATACACGATCCACCACATATTGCTGGAGCACTGTTATTTGGTACCGATTAGTAAGTCCTGATCAGCAACAAAGTATATTACATGACTTTTCTTATGTTTTATAAGATACATGACTGACAATTGACAGATTGTAATATGCAATGTAAGTGTTGGTAACCAAACAAATCCTATTCATACGCAAAAAGGAACTCATTGTAATGTCCAAGAAATTGAACTTTTGCTAGGATATGTTATTCAGAGTTATAACTGAGTCACCCATTTCCTGAGACTTCCAAAATCAGTGTTCTCCTTTGTTCCATCTCTACAACCCTCTAGATTGACATTTGTATGCCGTCTTGAGCTCTTAGGTAAAATTCCTTCTCTAGCCTTTAACAAAACATTTGCCATCTTTTTCTCACTCTTGCCTTCCACTTTGTAGTTCACTGTTCATATTTTGACATGAAAATGAATTCTTATTTCAAAATGAACACATGAATAGATCAGTAAATAAGCAGGACCCACAATGGCACTGCTGGAACCCAATTATTTACACACAAAAACTGATAAAGCAGACAACAAAATTGATTCACTTTAGTCTGTCAAATGTTACATCTGGCTAAGAAAAATTACCTGGTATGAGGAGTACATGCAGATTAGGGATTTATTTTTCCCAAGTCCAAGTTTTCCTCCTTGCTCGGTGGCCATACTAAAAGTGGATAAGAAACTTGGTCGCATTGCAAGTTCTGGTGCAGAGTCTGCTGAAACTGTAGTAAAAACAATAATAAATAATAATAATGGTGGTGATATCAGAAAAAGAGTCAAATGTTTGAGTTTTAAACTCATGGAAGATGAATCTCCTATTCATTGTACTAGGACATGTAACCTGCAAACCTTAAACCAATATTGTTTGTACCTCAAAAATTATTATGAACAATGCAGAATTTTAACAACACTCATGATTTGACCTGACCGTGAAATTAATGTTCATTTTCTTCATGATAAACAAGAGGTCGAAAAGTATAAGAGACACAAAATGATGAACGATGACAGCTCTTAAGAGAATGTAGGTATCATTGAATTTAAACAAACTACACATACGTGTACTTTTGCTTCTTGATAAGTAAGTACACTATAAATTCCTCTGGTATCCAGGTGAAGTGTTTAGTATTTAACATCTCCACAGCACCTGTTGATGCCAGTTTACTAAATAATGGACACATTTAACAATTACCTGCCTGGAAACTTTGGATTATTAACAATGACATAACTTTCAAATAACTTTCGGGAATTCAGCCAGGTAACGCTTTCAGTGACCGCCCATATTTCAGCGGGAGAACAGCCCGCCATTTTCAAGGCAACTGCAACAGACAGGCGAAGTACATGCCTCATGGTAGGGAGAATTTGAATGCCTAGAATATCTGAACTCGATCCACCTGAACATTCGTTTTACAATGGAGGTGGAAGAGGATGGTTGCCTTCCCTTTCTTTATGTGTTGGTTAGGAGAAAGGATGATGGATCATTGGGACATGCAGTCTACAGGAAACATACTCTTACCGACTTGTACTTACAGGCTAATAGTTGTCACCATTCAGCTCAGCATGAAGAGGTACTTCATACCTTGGTACACAGGGCACATGTCGTTTCCGACGCTGAGACTTTGCCAGCTGAGCTGTCCCATCTTGAAGTTACGTTCTGTCAAAATGGTTATAGTGATAGACAAATTGAACATGCATTGCACAACTGACCAACAATACATCGGATAGTTGATGACAATTCTGAGTCAACACCTAAGTATACTGCCTTTTTGCCTTACATAGGAAACACTTCGAACCAGATCAGATGTATTTTATGGAAATACGATGTGAAATGTGTCTTTCGACCTCCATCTAAAATTATAGTGCTTTTGAGTTCTGTTGAAGATGATCTTGGTCTGCATAAGGCAGGTGTATATCGCATTCCTTGTAGCTGCGGCATGGCACATATTGGTCAAACAATCAGGACTGTGGAGGACTGATGTACTGAGCATAAACGGCACACACGATTACAGCACCCAAGTAGATCAGCTATTGCTGAACATTGCTTGCATACTGGTCACCCCTTGTTATAAAATAACACCAAGATATTGGCATGCACGTCCTGCTATTGGAACAGTGTTATTAAGGAGGTAGTTAAGATTAAATTAGCAAGCAACCTCATTAACAGGGATGGAGTGTTTTGTTTAAGCTCTGTTCGGAATCCGGCTCTCTCTCTTGTCAAAAAACAGAGGGACAGAGTCAATGCTACCTCACCTGCGAATTCGTAGTCTCACTAACCGATAGCTCTGACTGATCATCTTTGGTGGCACTAGTGTTCAGTGTGTGCGCGTGCATATCTTTCCTGCACGAGTCCAAGAAATGAGGTTTTAAATTTGCATGTACGCCGCCTCTC
This sequence comes from Schistocerca gregaria, assembly GCF_023897955.1. Lineage (NCBI taxonomy): Eukaryota > Metazoa > Arthropoda > Insecta > Orthoptera > Acrididae > Schistocerca > Schistocerca gregaria. The sequence goes on along the minus strand of NC_064921.1, from coordinate 510,727,665 downwards.
CATTGCAGATGCCTTGAAAATGGCGGGGTGTTCTCCCGCCAAAATATCGGCGCTCGCTGAATGTGTTACCTGGCAGAATTCCCGGAAGTTATTTGAAAGTTGTATACGCCAGGAAAACTCGGGTCTCACAATGACGTAACTGTTTACACTTTTTTCAAATGGATTGTGTGACTGAGTGATGCCAATGCAACTGCATGATAATTTACAACCACAGCCTACTGCTTTTCACACGTTGTGATGAAGCAAGCTGGGATATTTTTACTTCCCCACTTGTTTTGCCATATGCCTCCTTAAAATTCATTTTTTTATGTCTGACTAATTACCATTAACATATGTGAGTATAATCTGCATGTTCGTAAAAGAGAAAGATTGGCCCTCAGTTTTAAAGAATATAGAAGAGGTCTAATTTTATTCTTAGTTTTATGTATGTAACTGATTTCCTAATTTATTCTGTAACTAGTTTGTATCTTTCATGATCGGGTGGAATCAGCAATTGTTATGCTACTTAAATTCTATTATTGACTTTTAAACAAATATAAATTTTGTACTAATTATAAGCTTTTAAAGGAACAACTAATAGTATTATTGAAGGGTCTATTTGGCTCTGTTCAAAAAACACGTTAGCGAAGCCAGTCCTTAATTCCAAAGTAATTTTCAGTTTCGTCAAAAGTACTGTTTGTGTAACAAAATCTGTTAATTTCATCATTTAAACAAATAATTCGGCCTAACTTTTAGTAGAATAAACTGTTACAAAGAAGCAATTTTTTGATGTATTCAATTAATTTTATGGGTTAAGTTTTAATTGTAATTTCTGTAAATTAAACTTTGAACAATGAGTAGTTTTAGCACCTATTATTGTGAGAATACATAAGGGCCTGATTTTTGGTCCCGAGACAGTCAGTCCACGGTCAAGTTTCGGACCATGAAATATGTGTACCACAATTAGGCCATGTGTTAAAACAATGACAGTGTCTGTTCCATATGTATCTTGTTATTCTAGAACAGTATGGTTAGGTTTTTACTGCTCGTAGACGTTCAATAGCAAACTATTGTAGCAGTATTTGGTATTTGCCTGCAAACTATTAATGAGGCTTATTGAAAGTTTAAACAATGGTGCACTGGCCATATAACTGTGTATTATTGGGGGATTGTGAACAGTGAAAGTAAAGAACTTTCAAACGCAAATGTGCACCTGCCGGCTACATCATTTAAAGTAGTCAGTGTTGAACTTCCAACACCGAGGACAATCAACGAGGAAATAAAGCAGGCAAATGTCACAAGGTGAATGTGGCACCAAGTTTCCCGTTAATCACTACCTCCATCTCAGAAATATGCACAGAAAAGGGCCAACGCTTCATTTCACCCAAAAGAAACATGGCATCACTATGCTTCAGGCTGTTCTTGAATATGTATCATACTTTCAGCAATCCTAAGAGAAACAGATCCAGTAATAACGGTAGATGAGGTTACCTTTTAGCAGACAACAGCTCCATGTATTAATGATTTTGAGCTGTGCATCCTTACAATGTCCTAAAATGATGAAAAATGTTGGAATTTTTGTGAATATTTATTTTGATCATTTATGCAAAACACCTGATTCAGTACCTAATGAAGCTTGTGATGTAAGCACACCTAATGCACATTATGAACTCTGATACCATTCAGCACTGATCACTTCATTGTAAAAATCACCATACATAAAAAAAATTATATGTGAATGTTGTACTTTGTAAACTGCTACTTACATTTGGTATGATTAGAATAATTTTGAAGTTAACAAGAAATTAAATAACAAATTTTATTTCCACTAAATTGTGCTATATTTAGATAACAAATATTCATAAAGTCAATTTAAGTACTGTCTTTGTAAGCAATATAAATGATTAAATTCTTTGTCTACAAATGTAAATTTTCTTATCTTTGTTTGAGTCTTGTGAAGCCAGTTAAAAGTCTAATATATTTGTGCACTCATGGCAAATGGTTATAAGCTAGATTTCTGTGGAAGTTGTATAGTTATAATGGACTGTTTAACATGTAGAAGCTAAAAAGAATGAATTTATCATTCAATAGATGAAGTCACCTACTAAACCATCACAACTTTGGAAGCTTCAAGATTTCTTTTTACATAAAAAACACATGACAACAATCATGCCACAAGAAGAAAATGAAGCTAACATAGAATGAGTAAAGTTAAAAGTTAAAGTTAAAAGTCTACTTTCAAAATTATGAAAATTGATTAATATCAGTGCTTGGATGTGTCAGTGAGCATTTGACATTATAAGTGGCATGTTACACGCAAGCCACTGTTTCTGGATTGTGACTTACATGAGAATGTTCGAAAAGTGGCTATTAGCATATTTTAAATGGAGATACTACAACAGAGAACTTCCAAATGAAGCTTCCAGTCTTGAGTGCTGCAACCACTAACATTGTTAAGAACAAATTCTTGATAGTTGCTTTTTAGTGCGGTAATCTATTATATGAGACCACAACATGGGCCAACTCGAAACACTTTATTTTCGTGGTCACCATCACAAATACTATAATTTTTAAACTTCACAGACCATATCCCACTGAGTTAACGCGCTTGAGCAAAATGTAATGGACTATCTACTGGCTGTGCCTCTGGGAAGTACGATACAACCAATTTTTCTATAAATATGACATGCCAAATTACATAATAGCATGAAATACTTTGCAAAAAAGAATGTTGAAGACACAGAGGTAATCAGAGTAAACTCCAGCTCAGTTTGAGAAAGAGGAAGAATGGAAACAGCAGTGGTATATCTCAAAACTGTCCTGTCACTAACCAAATATGATTAAAAGATATTGAACAACCTAAATAAGGACAGTCAAAGATTTTAAAACTGTTCCTGCAAAATTAGAGTTCACTCATGACGACTAGATTACCTCTTAAAAATTGTGGATAGTGAAAAAGATCACTGAAAGTACTGAGTACCTCATTTTATGTGCACAATATCTAAACATTATTTTGACACTAGATATGAGTCACTTCAATTCAATACAATTAGCAATTAGTTACGTAAATAACCTATTCCAACAATACGGCATTTCAGTGAAGCTTTACACACTGCCTACAGCCTATGGGCACACACACACACACACACACACACACACACACACACACACACACACACACACAAAATATTCAGAAAGATGTTGTTCTGTCTGGGCAGCCTGAACTGGCTTTTTCTTAGATCACTAAAGCAAATGGCAGGATAGTTCCTTAAGGCCACAGCTGATCACCTAACCTAGCCTGTCCCCATACTCTACCGGTCATATCCTCAAAGCATATTAGATACACTGTGTGTTTTAGCTTACTGATTTGCACTATATTGCTTTGATAAATCCTGCATCATTGTAATGCTGATACTTGTGTGAATAAACAGGGATGAATGAGGTAGGTAGCAATCTATTCTTTCTTTTCTATCCTGGACTTTCCCTTTTTTTCACTTCAACAAAACAAATTTACAGCCCCTTCCTGTAGCAACTTACCTTTCAAAACAGGTACACCATCCCTATCTGTAATCAGTATACACAGAAGACCATCTACTCTGAAACAAAAGAGATACAAAAGCACACATTAAACAGGCATTCTGTATTGATAGAAAAATTGAGAATACATAAAGTATTACAATGCATTTGAGTATTAAGGTGCTGTTAACAAGGAGAAGTGAAATCAGTTGTCAGAGAGAACACATAACTACAACAGGAAAGGCCAGAGCAAGCATATAAACCACCTGCAGACACACATCAAAGACAATAAAATATCTACAAGATAGCAAGAGTGGTCAATGGAGGGAAGAAAATCCCTATTAGAACTGAGTTTTCATGAAGACAATGAATTTTTAATGGAGGACAAGAAAATATTGTGGTGTAACATGTCCATTATTGTATTTTTACTATATGTACACTGAAGCATCAAAGAAACTGGTACAGGCATGTGTATTCAAATACTGAGATCTGTTAACAGGCAGAATGTGGCACTTCAGTCAGCAACTCCTATAAAACAAATGACTGCCACAGTTGTTAAATTGGTTACTGCATCTACAATGACAGGTTATCAAGATTTAAGAGTGTCTGTCCATGTGCAATCCAACAGACTTGGGCAATTCCAGCAGGACAATGTGACACACCTCACATCCAGAATTGCTACAGAGTGACTCCAGGAACACACTACTGAGTTTTAACACTTCCGCTAGCCACCAAACTCCCCAGACATGAACATTATTGAGCATATTTGGGATGCCTTGCAATGTGCTGCTCAGAAGAGATCTTCACCCCCTTGTACTCTTATGGATTTATGGACAGCCCCGCAGGATGCATTCTGTCAGGTCCCTCAAGCACTACTTCAGACATTAGTCGTGATGCGGTAGTTCTGCATGCTCACAGGTGCCGTACACAATATTATGCAGGTGTACCAGTTTCTTTGCCACTTCTGTGTAATATAACTTAGCACCCGGAGGAGCACAGTCGGTTAGATGACTTCACACTGGTACCGATTGTTTCCATCCATTGCCGACTTTAGCTGGGAAACAAAAGAGCACAATACAGCACTGTAAAAGGCCCTGTGTATGCAACAGTGATTCCAGTGCATTTCTTGTCCCACAAGAAAGCAGCACAGCCTATTCTAGTATCTCCTCTTCACCCATCACAGCAGCAAACATCTGCAGCGGCAAACACTTGCTTATGCATCAAACACTCCACACAAAAGTGCCAATTTATATTGTGTGAGTAATAGGTTTAGGAAGTCTTATCACTGAACAGTTATATAATTTAAATGTCATCAAAGCCTTGCAGACATACAGAAACTGAACAAAACCAAAATTAGGCTTTCTCAGGCTCAGAGCCGTGCATGTAGCATTCAGTGAATTTGGAAGTAAAACTCAATATACAGGCTTGTGGGGGGGGGGGGGGGGGGGAGACCCTACATAGTTTTGGTTTCAAAAATGCGTAAATGGACTGGGCATCTGTCCAGAAAGTCTTGCGACCATAATGGCATCAAAACAGAGGATAACAGAAAATCTAAATACTAAACACTAAACACATTTTTCCGTAACTGTTTCACTGACGAACACTGTAACTGCAGTTCCTTCTTTAAATCATCACAGGAATGTCAAAATGACAATGAAACACACAATCTGATTTAAAAACCACTATCTGAAAGAACAGCAACCCATTCTTCAAGAGTCACAACCAGAGAAGGTTGTGACAGACACTAAGGTCTGGAACAAACTACATTGTAACTCCTCACAAAGGTGTTCTGTTCACCATGCACAATGCTGTCAAATATGCTCATTTCCTTTGTATTTTGCATTTTCTCAAGTACAGTAAGGGGATCACACCCTAACTATGAAAAGACCCCATTCTGTAACACCACTTCATTCATATTCCACTGTTGACACTACACATTGCTTAGCATTGACTACCAAAATGTGCGAGTTATGAGGAACTGCTCTGCCATTGTACCCATTCCCTGTAACTATATGCACAGCCATTGTGCTAGTTCAACTGCTGGTAGCACTCTGCAACTCACTAGTGATTCCTTCCACTGATTTCACACAATGTTTTACAACAACCCTCCACAATGCTCAATGGGCCTTGTCCATCAGTACTTGAGGTCTGTTTGGTCTTCATTACGCTTTAGTTGTTGCTTTGCATTTTCATTGCACAATCATATCAGCAGTCAACTTGGGTAGCTTTAGGAGGATTGAAATGTGCGTGATTTGTTACTCTGGTGACATCCAATGACTTTTCCATCTTCAAATCCATTGAGTTCGCCTTACAAATGCATTCTGCTGTTACTACTTTTCTACTGACAACACAGTACTCCCTACCTCTTTTTATACTGTCATTCCCACGTCTTGTGACACCTAGTGGTCAATTCCGCATTACACAGCAGTTTTCGGATACTTTTTATCTTATAGTGTAGGTGACTTTGGGATAAAAATTCAAATGGAGTCACTACGAGGAAAGGCTACTGGATCTGACAGGACACCATTACAATTCTATAAAGAGCATCCAAAAGAATTTGCTCCTTATTTAGCAGCATTATACTGTAGCTCACTGAAGAAGTGAAGTGTTCCTAGTAACATAGGCACAGCTCATTCCATTTTTCAAGAAGATTTAAGAACACTGCACAAAACTAGAAGGCTCTGTTTCTGGTGTCAGTATGTTTTAGAATTTTGAAACATGTTTCATGCCCATGTATCATAACATTTCTGAAGACCAAAATTCTCACCTGTAAGATTCAACATGGGTTCTGGGCGACACAAGAAGATTGACACTTGTTGCAGGAATTGGCAGTTGAACATGTAAAAGGAATGTTGTGAATAAACAAGCAGAAGAACCAATTATTGTACGATTACATGTGAGCAGAACACTGGAACCAGTCACATACAAACTGTTGCATATGGAGCGATTAAAAGTGGTATGACCACATAAAATTAACTGCAGGTAAGGTATAAGCCAGACATTCATTGGAATAATCCTCAGGAAGCTTAGTCGATACATTAAGGAGATAGCCTACAAAACCCTTGTTCAACCAATACTTGAATATTGCTCTTAATTCTGAGATCAATGCGAGAAAGAACTGATAAAGGAAAACCGATGAACAAATTTCATTACAGGCTCATTTAGTAAGCACAAAAGCAACATGGAGATGCTCAGCCAACTCTTACGTCATGCACTACAAGAACCACTCTGCATCATGGTGTGATTTACTTTTCATAATCCAAGAGTGTACATTTATAAAGTGCTTTATAAGCACTTGACAGCAAGTTGATCAGCACCCTTAAAAACAGGAGGAATGAATGTGGTTAATGTTAAAACAAGGGTGAGTGAGTATTACACAAACACATGCACTCACTCTCATCGTTGACAGTTATTTTAAAATGAACAAACAGTCTCCACTGTAAGAAACTTATTTTTCTGATTACCGCTTTTGGTCAGTTACTGACTATCTTCATATCTCGTACCATGTTAGTAGATGGTGGCAGTGAACTGACCAAAACCAGTCAGTAACTGACAAACCAGTAACCACAAAAATAACGGTTTCTTGCAGTCAAGACTGTTTACGTTCCATTTTAAAGACTAAGAAAGGCCAGTATTCTCCATGAGAAATGCTCTAAAAAATTAGTGATTTATCATTATCCACACATTCATACTCGCTCACATCCCTGAATGTAAATTAAAATAAGAGGAAAGCTGAAGTAATTGCACAGGAAAATGTGGTGGCAGCTCATTACACAAAACATGGCTTAGCCAGCTAACCAGATAACTAATAAACTTCTCCCTAAAATTTTAGAGAACATGTCAGACATTTCACAAAACCTTAAAACACATACATTTGTTTGATTGTAGATTAATATAGATGGCAATCTGACAGCAAATTAACTGCTGTGCTTTGTATGAAGATAAAGTCTACTGAAATGTGGTGCACCATGGTCTGCATGTGACTTATCAGAGCAAGAAGCTGTGCATCAGAGAGCTGTGTCCTATGCAAACACAACTGACAAGGACCTCATCCATCTGCATGGCTGGAAAGATTATGTCGTGACCAAGTTGTAGACTTTACCAGACCCAACCGTTTTTTTTTAATTATGGTTTTAGGGCACAAAACTGCTATGGTCATAAGCACCCTTTTTGTTGCCTAATTAAGGATAAAAAACCGAAATTTAAAATAGCAGCAATGGGAGTGAAACTCTAGGAGGAGGAAAACTAAAAATGGAAGGATATCTTAGGAAACTGCTATTGAAGGGGAGGTGATTTTTCCCGGAAAGAGCTTCAAATGTGTGATGTCATCTCACTGACACTGATAAACTCAAGGACGCGATTGGCCAAGCACATGTCACCTGCTAAAAGGGAAAATATATTAGACGACAGCTGTAAATGGGCCCCATAGTGGATTAAAATAGGTGTCTCACCATCCGCGATTGAGAGCAGCGAGGACAAAGCAGGAGACAATTGCCACTTAAAAGATGTCGAAGGCTAAAAAGACAGTGGCCAATCTGGAGATAAAATTACCTCCTCCTGACAACGAGGCCAAGTGGAAGAGGTCCAAGTACAGGGAAGAGGTTTGATGTTCCATAATTTATTATCGGGATGTGCAGACCAATGTGAGTGCCACAAAAGAGCAACAACAACATAAAACAATCTGCAGATCGGCAAAGGGAACCATGCGAACAGCAGACCAAGGAAGAGAGACTGCAGCCTTTGCCACTATATCGGCTGCCTCGCTTCCGTAGATACCAACATGCCCTGGGATCCAGAGGAATGACGCAGAGACGCCCATCAGGTGGAGCATGTGGAGACAGTCCTGAATCTGGTGGACCAGAGGGTGGATGGGATAAAGAGCTTGGAGGTTGAGAAGAGCTGAGCAAATCCAAGCATATAATATAGGGCATCTGTGTATGCTGACAGAAGTAGTGGACAGCATGCAGAACAGCATAAAGCTCTGCAGTAAAAACTGGTCGGGAAGCCAAAATCTAATAGGGGTGTCACCAACCATATAGACACTCCCAAAACCGAAGGTGGTCTTTGAGCCATCAGTGTAAATAAATGTGGCATCCTCCAGTCGTGCACATAAAGTAGAAAATGCCAGATGATAAGCCACAGAGGGGGACACTCCTTAGGAAGCTGACATAGGTCACATAGAAGGCAGGTCCGGGGGCAAAGCCAAGGTGCCGTCGTACCCCCATTTGTCAAGAAAGTTTCAGGAAATTGGAAGGAAGGGAATGTAGCAGTTGACGGATGCAGACTCTTGGTGGTAGGGGGAAGGGTGGCCTGCATATCCTACATCCAAGGAGGCATAAAAAAACAAGGGCATGGGTTGGATTAGCAAACATGGAAGACAAATGACTAGTGTAATGACTCAGGACAGCTCACTAATTTGACAGCAGAGGTTCAGCAGTCTCAGCACAAAGGCTCTCCATGGGGCTGGTGTAAAAAGCTCCAGTCACTAATCGCAATCCTCGGTGGTGGACAGAGTCTAGACAGCTGTGCAGAGGAGTAAACTATACTTCCATAGTCCAATTTCGAGTGCACTAAGCAAATGTTGCTAACAAGAGTGACCTGATTGTCGATACTAGGAAACTGACGGTCAGAAAATGTCGCTAGATAGAAGAAAAGTGTCTAATTGGCTTGGGGAAACTTCTTGCATCTTGGGCACATAGGTGGCAGTTCTGACTAATTTAATGACACATGGAAAATGGTCACTCGAGTGTATCAGCAAGACCGAACATTTCAAAGCGCCAAGCTAGCTGAACAGTACAGACAGAAAGATCCAAATTAGTGAAGGTTGATGTGGGATCCCCAATGTTGAGGCAAGTTAGATTCACTTGGTGGAAGAGGTCAATCAACAGGGAGCCCCTCTGACAAGGACACAGAGATCCACAAAGCCAGTGGCGGGCATTTAAGTCCCCAACCAGCAAATAGCAAATGGAGGGAGGGGGAGGGGCTGACCAAGGAGATGAACGAAATTGGCTCTTGCCATTGGCCATTGGTGTAGACAATGGAATGTATATGGTACAAAGAAAGAAGGTGCATCCAGAAAGGGAATGACATACAGGGACAGCTTGGAAGGAACTGTTTAAGGGAATTGGGTGATAATGAATACTATCGTGGAGAAGAAGCTTAAGTCCCCCGTGTGCTTGAGTACCATCAACGGACAGGAGATCAAACCAAACTGATTGGAAATGAGGGAAGACAAAGCGATCATTGTTTCCTGAAAACAGGATCGACAATTCATCCCAACTGGAGCGAATTCCACAGATATTCCGACGGATAATTGACATAGGACGGACATAAAAGGCAAAAATCTCACCTAGACTGCCATCAAAGCAACGACCACTGAGAACCAGCGGCCAATGGCATGGAACGGCATTCAGCCAAGGGCAGAAGATCCTGAGCCATAGGTTGTTAGGGGGGCAGTCCCTGCTGCCAGTGATTGGCTGGTTTATAGGCTGCCAGCAGTGTGTCTCAGCAATACAGAAGATGGCCAAGGGTGACTACCACTGGGTGGTGCTGTAGAAGAGATATGCCGTGGTCACAAAGGAGAGGAACTTTGTTTCTTATGAGCCTTTTTGGAAGCAGGATGTTGAGATCAGGGAGGAGTCGATGGCTGTGAGGTCTGGGTACGTAGAAAGTCTTTGCGAGTAGATTCTTTATTGGAAGTCCAGGCGTCTGATTTTGGGGACCTTGATTTAGCAGGAGCTGATGAAGGTTAAGCCTTGGAGTGAGTGGGTGATAGTGGGGAGGTGGAATGGTCGATCTTTGGGCTGGCCGATCTAATGACCGTGGTGCTAAAGGTGAGATCACAAGTCTGCATGGCTAACTCCTCAGTAAGTCGAGGAGAGGTGAGGACATTGCTCTATATTTACTCACTAGGAGCACAGTGAGTTTTCTACTGGTGAATAACTTACAAGTGACAAAGGTAGACACCTTTTCCTTCACCCGGATTTCCTGAATAAGTTGTTCATCTTTAAATATAGGGCAATCTAGAGGAAGCAGTGTGGTTGCCCATACAGTTGATGCAACGAGGGGATGGAGGTGGAAACCACATCCTTGCCACATGTAACACATTTTCTGTATTGGAACATGACTGGCTGGTATGATTAAATCGCCAACGCTATTGGTACCAATAGCAAGGTACCAATAGCAAGGTACCAATAGCAAGGTACCAATAGCAAGGTACCAATAGCAAGGTGTAGGGTTGGGGATGTAAGGGCAACCTGAAATGATCTCATATCCTGCTTTAATGTTCAATGGAAGTTGAACTCTGTCAAACATCAGGAAGAGAGTGCAGGTCAGTACCAATTCCTTGTCAATCCTTTTCAAGACTATGTACAGCCATTAATCCCTGGTCAGACAGGTAATTTTGAAGGTCCTCATTCGATAATCCATCGAGTGATCTTGTATAGCCCACCCCGCATGATGAATTTAAAGTACAGTGCGCTTCCACCCGGACAGGGAAGGTGTGTAGCAGTGTAGTTTGAAGCAATTTATGTGCCCAAAGGGCACTGTCTGTTTCTAACAATAAGGTGTCATCTTATAATCAGGAACAAGACTTTACAGGACCTGCAATTGCATAGATACCTTTCTGAATAATGAAAAGGTTGACCACAGAGAAGTCTTGACCTTAGTCAGATCAAGAAACAACTAGGAACTTAGCCACTGATGGAAGAATAGTCTGTGGCTGAGACGCATCTAGCTTTCTGTTGTGGGCAGAAGTTGTAGAAGTAGAGGAAACCATTGCAAAAGTATCCCCCATGATTACTGGTGTCCCCGATGGCCTGCTCCTTCCTAGTGGGGAGACCTCCCTGAGGGCACTCCTGCCTTAGGTGATTGTCCACACCTCCTGAGAAATGGACGGAGGGACCAATCAGCATGTTCAAAAGGTACCAGCTCAGTTAATCACCACTCCCTGCACCTGGCCTTTACCAAGGGATACGTACGTGTCCTACTTGTCTACGTGGGATGGTGAATTACGCATTACCCCATCACCGACTAGACACAGAAATGCGTGAGTCGGCCTTCAGACATGCACATGGGAGGAAAGAAAGAGAAGGGAGAACAAAGAAAAGGAAAGAAGAGAAGGTGTCTCAAATGCCATGGCAGAGCAAAAGGTAAAGAGAAGATCCAAGAAAAAAGGACAAAGTGAGGGCAGAGATTTTCCAGTATAGGGAGAAAAAAGAAACCACATCTTACAGTCACACACGTCCGTCTCTAGATGCAGGCACAAAACATAATCCCAAAGAGGCTGGTTTATAAGGGGGAGGGGGCAGAAGATGGGGGGGGGGGGGGGGGTCTGCAATGTATATATTCCTCCAGATGGTGCAGTACCCCTGAATGTATTAGCTGCACTGATTGATCAACTCCCTAAACCTTTCCTACTTTCGGGAGCTTGTAACGCCCATAACCCCTTGTGTGGCACTGTGCTTACTGGCCAAGGCAGAGTCCTAATCCTTCAAGAGGGGTTTGAAGGTGCACAGTGTCTCTACACACTGAGTTTAGGACATTAACGCAAACTCCACCCAACACTATTATAGTTGCTACAGTTCCTGTAATATCCCTTATAGCCACGAAGGGCAGGGGTCCGCATTGCCGGGAACCAGGTTTCCTGGAGGGCAATGCAGATAGCATATGTAAAGCTTAACAGTTGTCACAGCTCAGCCAGGAGAAAACCGCCACAATTCTACTGGAGGTTGATATCATGAGATTGGGAAGGAATGGAGCATTCAATGAGGCAGTTTAAGCCTCAGAGTCACCTGCTGCCACCGACTTATTGCTAAGCAGTCTATAGCTATTGTGCCTGAGGGCCTGGAGAGATCTAAGTCCTCAGCAGACCCCAGAATCTTCACCCCATCCTCAGACACAGAGCTTGTAGGTAGTAGAGGTGTGGGTGCCACCACAATTTTCTTTGTCTTAGGGGTCTTCTCTTTGGATTTCTCTCACTGCTCCTTGGGTTGCTCTGGCTAGGAGGACTTCAATGGCTAAGTCTCTGGAACTAAGGATGAGCGTGAAGCCCTACGACCAGCTGCTTTTGGGTTCTTCAGCCACTTGCTTGTGTCATCTTTCCCACTAGCAGAAATCTGGGAAGGGAGTGACCCAAGGAACCAATTCCTAGCAAGAGAAGTGGAAGAAGACTTATGCTTCTCTGGCTTAAAATTGGGGATGGACCTCACCAATAGTTGGGGGTGGGGGTTGCTCCCGTAGTAGGTGGTTCGGGAGCAACAGGAAGGGAAATGCCCCCATCATCAAGGGGGCAGGTGTAGTCTTCCGGCTCAGAGGTGACGGGGGTTGGCGAAGCACATAGTGCCAGCCCTGTTGTAGCTGTGGTGTAAGATAATGTCATACGTACAGGATGCAGGTGTTCAAATTTTCTCTTGGGCTCAGTGTAGGTCAGTTGGTCCTGGGTCTTACACCCCATGATTTCCCTTTCTTTGTGGAGAATCCTGCAGCCTGGCGAGCAAGGCGAATGGTGCTCTCTGCAGTTGACACAGATGGGAGGCGGGGAATATGGAGTATTGGGATGTGACCGGCGTCCACAATCTCGACATGTGACACTGGAATTACAGCGGGAAGACATGTGACCAAACTTCCAGCACTTAAAGCACCACATCGGGGGAGGGATATAGGGCTTTACATCACAGCAGCAGTCCATGACCTTGACCTCTAAGGAATAAGATGAAGGCACCAGTGGCAACCTGATTATCCCTCGGATCCTGGTGGACATGCTGGACAAAATGTACACCTTGCTGCTCTAAATTGGCACGCTGCCCATCGTCAGACTGCAAAAGAAGGTCCCTTTGAAATATTATACCCTGGACCATATTTAATTTCTCATGGGAAGTGGTGGTTACAGAAACATTCCCCAGGCTGTCACAAGCGAGTAACGGCCGTGACTGGGCAGAGGATGCTGTTTTTATCAAGACTGATCCAAATCTCGTTTTGGACAATCCTTCCACCTCCGCAGACTTGTTCTCTAAATGCTCAACAAAAAAAACTGAGGCTTCATCATCATGAAAGATTCCCCATCAGCTCTCAAACATACAAGGTACCAGGGCGAATAAGATCTGCTGCCATCCTTCACCTGATGTTCCTCCCATGGTGTGGCCAGGGAGGTGAACAATTTGGTGTCTTACTTCTGTGCGCTGAATTGAGCTCGTGAGCACAGAGACTGCTGGTGTTTCTCCACCAGCAAGAGATGATGGACTACGCTTTATCGCATGTCATCCGCCCTGATGCCACCCACTCCAACCAGGGGCCCTCCCCATGGGTGCCACCCAGCCACAGCAAAGGCTATCTGGCAGGATGGTCATTGCCGGGAGTCTCAATACCCCAGGGGGATGGGCATCTACCCCTTGGCATATGTGGGGAGTTAACAGCACAGACATTAGCAGAGTGATCCCTGTGTGGTCAGCGGGCTACAACCAACAGGGTACATGATGCCCCACCACAACGGACTGGCTATCGTGCTGGTTATCAGGTGCAAAGAAGTCCATGGTTATCGTCAACGCAGAAAGTGACACTGCATAGTGCATGGTGGAAAACACACTCAGGAAGGTTTCCTCACCCAAGAGATGGAGAATGAGCAGGACTGAAATGCAATGACAAAAAATGGACAAAAGATCTCAATGCACGATGGGCACAATGCACCACATAAGGTGCCCTTTCCCAGTTGGCTAACTCTTCATGAAAATTTTGAAGAATGGAGGTCAAACCCTACAGGGGACCATTACATAAAGGCTGAAGCATGTGAAATTCCTTTTAGTCACCTCTTACGTCAGGCAGGAGTATCTCGGGCCTATTCTAATTCCCAGACCCACAGGGGGGCCCGAAGAGAGGGAGAAGGGGAAGGAAAGGGGCAGGGTGAGGATCAGGGACAGTGAGAGATGGGGAAAGGGAATGTATGCAGCATGGAAAGCAAAGAGAGATGCACTATCTTGGGGTCCTATGCTCACCACGCACATATCCACAGAAGTGTTGTGGACCCCTGGGGGACACCCAGCTTTTGTCTGTCACTTCCATCCTCTCTTCTTCCCTTCGACTCATGACACTGTACCTCAACAGTGACGTGATAGCACTTAGGGGATACAACACTGAACTATTCGACTACTGCAACATGCTTCCGCAACTACATCTGCCATTTTGTTTCTCTTAACACTGATGTGCTGTCACCCAATGGATAGACACTTCATTCACCAGACGTCGGTGGAGGGATGTATCCTGGATATCCTGCTCAAGTTTATCTGCTGGGTACTTATGTTTCAGGGTGTTAAGGGCACTGAGGGAGTCTAAACAGATTAAGTTATCAGGTGCAACCCATCTCATTTGCTCCAGTGCTCACAGGACTACACTTCATTCCACATCAAAGATAGCGAAGTCTCGAGGAAATCTGATCTTGAGGACTATCAGGAAAAAAGGAGCAACCAACTGAGTCCCCATGCATAGACCCACTTGTAAATACTTCTATATAGTTGTGGTGCTAACTTGAAATCTTGTGAAATTTAGTATCTAAAACAGATGCCAGAGTGCATCCTCTCCTGTACCACACTAAATCTAAAATGGCTCAGATTCTGTAGTACCCAGGGTGACAGATTCAAGCCCTGGGTTTGGGTGTGTATACTACTTGCACTGCATCAACTGTCTCCAGCACATGGTTCACACAGACCTCAAATGGCCTCTTTGCTAAAGAACTGGAGAGAAGTTGTTCCACAGTGGGACAAGCAGCAGTATGGTATGCTGGTGAATGGGCAGCAGAGAGAAACTAATGTGCCTGACACACCGCAAGGAGCTTTGGCAAGATGGAGAGTGGCAGTGCACCCCCATTTCTCATCCCTGGCAAATGATTAGGGTAGTAAGTATTATATTCAAATGTTTCATGTCTAGGTTATACTTTCTGACATGTTCCACACCCATGAGAGTCATCCCACTTTTTGGGTCTATGGAATGAAAACTGAATCTAATCTAGAAGAATCAACCAATACTTTGCTTCCTCCTATGTGCATCTTGCAAAAAGCTCACTTAAGTAAAATTAGTGAGATTCAAGCACACATGGAGGTTTAACAATCATTCTTCCCATGTGCCATTTATAAATGTAACAAGAGGGGTGGGGGAGGGGGCTGTCAGTGATACATAATGTATCCTCCACAACACCTCAAGTTGGCTTGCAGAGTACAAGTGTAGGGCCGAATGCATACTTTAATACTGTAAGTATTTATGTCAGTAATTTGATATGTAATGGCACTACAAAACCAGTAATTTGTTGTGTTTGAATATGTTGTATATGCATATACAGTAGTTATTGCTATGCTTGGAATGCATCAGGCAAACTCTGGTGTGTCTACAATAAAAAAGTTCAATTCATTACACAACTGAAGGAAGACTGTGATAAGCACTCATTTCTCTCCACATTAAGATCATAAACTTGTCATCCCCACTGTTGCTCACAGCCACGAAGTACCCAAACCCAAAAAAACCTGAAGCACAAAAAGTTCCAAAGATGAAAGATTCACTGTATGCACTCCCTTGTGTCTAATGTCTTCTTTATTTGATTATTTGTCTGAAAATATTCAAGATCCCAAATTCTTTCCAGTCTTGGTTTTTCTTTTTAATAGGCCTAAGCACAAACTAATTTGACAAAAGGAATTTAACATTTTACATCATACTGTCCTGTGCAAACTTTTCAGTTGTTTTTGTGTAAAAATATTTAAATCAAGAAACTCATAAAAACAGCAATTGTGAATGTAAATTTCTGCTTAACTTTAGATTTATGACTTTTCTACTTTCTTCATTAGGTTATTAACTTGCTTTGCTGAAGCCTTTGCTGTTAAAGGTTGTAATTCAGCCAATACTGAGAAAAGTATGTAATTTAGGTATAACTATAGGTGTGCGAGTTTTAGAAAAATAAATGTTTGTGTAAATGAAATTTGCAGACAAATCACAGTCTATTAGGTGTGACATGATTGAAGTCTCAACATCCTACATTTCTTATGAAAGATTAATTTGAAACTAGAATCAGAACAAAGAACAGATACTAAATGCACCACATACACAGTTGTGATCCAGTCCGCCATATCACGGTCTTACATTGCATTGTCACTTGATGTTTACATAAAACAGCCAACATGCATCCAATTGTAAAATACTCTTACTCCACATGATGTAGACACTAAATTATGTTGTCAACCCAAGGTGAGGCAGTACAGAGCAATAAAATTATTGCTATGTGCTCATCTGGAAATAAATATCCAAGAAATCAGTGAGGCAGGATTTCTGTGGATTTTCATATAAACCGCATGGGGTACCATATAGATAAAAATGGTTCCACCATGTGATCAACAGATGGCAGGAGCATGCATGCATGTATACATACATGCTGCAATTTCAAAATTTATGACAATTATTTACACCCTTATTGTTCTCAGTGCCCCAGTTCTACTGATGTTCAATGTTTCTGTTATATTACCACTTCATTATGGGCAGCAGCTTCAATTGATTTGAAACTCCAATATCAACTAATTTCACAAACTAAGTAGTAAGTCTTTGAAAAGCTGATATGTGAAAACAAAACTATTTAAGTAGCTTTGAAGTCTTGGTATCATAGGCAGTAGAAAGCACTTAGAATCCATGAAAGGTAACAGATGAACTCAGAACAAAACCTTACCATTTTGTACTGATAGTATAGTTTTGATTGTGTGTTCACTGAAAGCCAGATTCAACTTGAGAAGTATAATTTTTCCAAGGAATATTATAATAGTAGCTTAACTCTTCAATATTGCACAAGGCTAAAAATGTTGTGCATGAAACTGGATGAACCTTAAGCCATGCACTTGGAAGACAGTCAGTGGATAGGGCTCCTCTCAATTTTGAGATAGAGATTCTGGTCACATTACTTTGACTAGTTTTGGACCAATGGAATGGATATTCAAATAGTTCAAATGGCTCTAGGCACTGTGGGACTTAACATCTGAGATCATCCATCCCCTAGACAAACTACTTAAACCTAACTAACCTAATGACATCATACACATCCATGCCCCACGCAGGATTCGAACCTGCAACCAGAGCAGCAGTGCGGTTCCGGACTGAAGCGCCTAGAACTGCTCGGCCACAATGGCCGGCCGAATGAATATTCACTCAGTCTTACTAAATAGAGATAAGAAGGATCAGCAGTGAATTGTCTGATGGGTCATTTCAGAAACTTTATTGAGCAAGCATGTAACGAAAGCGACATTCCATTATCACATGCGAGGGTACAGATGTGGACCAAGAAGACTGACATAGCCTAATATTTGAAATGATCTCTCCCACGTTACCGCGCCTGTAACGCATTCCCTTTTCACTGGACTCCTTAACGTATGTATTAAATAGACTTGTTAAATGTAAATATTGACAAACAATTTATCTTTAAAAAGGTTCCCAGCGGACCCAGTCGATATAATGATTTAAAAAATTATTTATGCAGTCTTTTTCAGATTACGTTTGGACAGCCTCCTGATCGTCAATAAATGCTAATATACAGTTGCACTGCATTCAGCACTGAACTGAAACTTACTTGGAAAGTACTTGTTGCAGGTATTTCTTCATTTCCTGAAACAAAAAGATATATTTACCTCCATTCACGCTGTACGCACACAAACATTACAGCGAATTTGTTTTTTTCTTTGTTTGAAAAGTTGAGCCTTACGTCCGCCATGTCCTTGCTTGGAGCATCTATCAACCTCATCCTCCTACTTCAACCTACTTGTCATGAGCCTCCCAGCGCCCAGTTCATAGTCAGCTGTTCCTGATGCACCGCAGCTTTACTGCAAAGATGACAATAAACGCGACGACTACGTACCTAACATCTGTGAAGATGTAAACAATCCATAGATGTTGTCATTGTACGACATTTAACTTTCCTGTTACGCCAGGCGTCTCCATAGGCAAATTGGTTGGTAGCAATAGAGGTGGAGGATGGATGTGAAAATTTTGTCATCTTTGGAAAAACAGCTTTAAACACTAAATTGATGCTAACAGATTACTTAAGGCCAAGAACTGTCTGCATATACATTTGCGCGAATGTTAGTATGTAATTAATACTTCAAGATCTCGTACTTTTACACTACAAATTCAATTCACAACTAATCCAGAATTTCTCGGCCTAAGAAAGAGATTTCAGCGGTAACAAGCTTCGCACTAATGAAAGATATTTCAGTTCAGGGTAACAACCCGGAATGGAGGAAATATTTCTGTGACCTGTGCTAGCAACTTGAACAAAGAAACGTTCAAACAAAGTTTCAAAATCAGAACTAACTGTGTAAACGGTGAAATACTGTGACCTCTTAAGCGATGGCAGTTTTAACATATTAATTTCCACCGCGAGCTATTGGGTGATCTTAACGACTGACGATCTTATTTGTAAATGGACATGAAGAGGTACAAATATATTCCTCACACAGCAGGACAAAATATTTTTATGAGAAATGCACATTTATCACATGACTAGCTGACAGCGACATTACAGTTCCTAATAACAGGATGAAGTTTTAATGATTTAGAGGGAATAATATCTAATTCATTGTGTAGTTATATACACTGTTCTGAAGAAGGGTTTTATACAGGCAATTAAAGAACCTCATTTTTGTAATCTTTTTCACAGTTCTATAAGTGTTTGGAACTCTAAAAATGAGGTATATTTTCCTTCTTCAGAGTATCTGGAGATTTTCAGTTCCCTTCATGAAGTGCACTAGCAATGTATAAAAGACTTTTAGAATTATAATTAGGTGTCTTACTATTCAGATTGCTATAGACCTTTCTCTTAACTTTCCATAAACGTTTGTGACTCCTATATAGCCTACAGGGTGTCCCAAAATGAACTTTACAACTTCCGTCGCAAATATTTCACAAAGGGGACGATTTGTGGAGTAATGTTCACACACACACACACACACACCTAAAGTCTTTTTTTCCTTTTTGCAGGTTTGTTATTGACGAAAATGCCCTAACTCCCTCATAGACCTGATGGTACCGTTTATGGAATTGTTGTTACAAACTAAATGTGATAACTTTGTCCAGAAAAACTTCTGCTTACATTACATAAGCACACCACCGTCACGTCATACCATCAGACAGTGGTGCATGAGGTTCAAGCACCTGGAAGTGTCATGAGGAAGCCCTTGAAACTGATGACAGACCAGCGTGCAATGCATTTGCCATTGAGTTTCTAAATTGCATTGATGATGATCCACACTATCTGAAAAAGTGATGTTCTTGGTTGAAGCTTGTTATTATATGTCCATGACCGTAAAACTACACAGTGTGAGGATCAGAGGCTCTGGGTAATCCCCACTGTAGCATGGCAATTGTACACAATAGTCCAAAGGTAAATGTGTTGTTTGGTTTGCTTCATGGCTGTGTAATGGGACCGAGTTTCTTTGCAGGGGTGTCAGTAATCTGCCTGTTTGTCTTGACATGTTGAAACATTTTGCTTTTCTACAGCTCGAGGGACAACAACTGACATTATGCTGCAACAAGGTGGGACCCTCCTTACTGGGCCTCCATCATGAGGACACACTCCCAGGCAGGGGAAGACTCATTTCCTGGTGTTTCAATTGGGCGCCACTTCGGCGATTTGCCTGTCCCTAACCTGCCCCTATAATCCAGCTGGGGAGAAGAGACCTACAGTTTAAGTGGAATCCAAACCACGTGTCGTTTTGTGTGACTCCTCACATCTTTGAGAGGTGAAGGATAAGTTAAAACATAGAGTGAAATATCCCTTGTGCAACCAGGGATTCAATCCTGTGAGTTCTTGGTTTCCACTCATGCACTTTACCACTAGGTCCGCCTAGGGTGTGTCTCGAAAGTATGCCACAAACCACACCTTTCTACTCATGCCCATTTCTGAAATATACACGATCAAAGCCATGAAGATAATCTTGAAACACCCTGAATTTCGACAACTTAGGCAATGAACTCTCAAGACCACTGACATGTATCCATCATTTTAGAATTCACAGTAATCGCAAATTTGAGAAACAATAAGGTGACACAACAGCTGACTCAAACACATTTCATGTAACAGATCTGTGGCAATCTCCTGTTCACACACTGTGATTTGTCTATGATGTTATTTAACCCTATAGATGTGAGCAGTTTTGCTCAAACATCCAACACCAAATTCCAGATTTGCACATCTCTCAAATCTGTGCAAATTTGCTGTCCACATGCTACTACCTTTCTGCACAGATGCAATGTGCACAGACATTTTTAGACAGATCTTTACATAGACAGGTGAAAATCTGTTGTTGCACCTACCTTAAGGCCAATTCACACAAGACATCAATGGAATGGAATGGCATGTGACATCACCATAAAATGGTGGCGTATTCACACTATACATCATTTTGCATAGCCCAGTACTGAACGATTAAAGTGGAGGATATTGAACACCATTCGTGATGCAAAACGTGAGAATACAGTATCCGAATTAGCAAAACAAAGTTTATTAATAGCCAAAGAAAATTTCATAACGATATTCTTGATGATGTTCATATGGTAAACTGACGAGAAGTGATACAACAGTGAAAGTGAGGTCCAAACATCGCAAAACATCGACATTCTTTTACTAGTGAAAATATAAGCAGCCTTAGACATAAAACCCAGCCGCTGGCCAGCCACCATAGAGACTAAGTTAGAGTCATTCACTTAAGGTGGTCACATTAACAGGCCGCCCCTTGGAATTCTAAGTCTGGCCATACGCACGATCTGGCAACAGCATAGAATGCGGATGTGTATGGAGGAAATGCTGTCATTCTTCATAAGACATTTCAGAGCTGTCTCTGCTGGTGACCTAGTGATAAATATCGCGCAATGTAGATGCGAAGTCGCGAGCTCGAGAGCCCTCAAGGCCTTATTTCTTTACATAGGGTGTCCATTCGTCCCGTTTTTCCCGGGACAGTCCCGTCAGAATGTCCCGCAGTCCCGAAAGTTTTTTTGGGGACGCTCAAATGTCCCGTTTTTTTATGATGATTCCGCTTGGCTAGAGTATTTTACGCTACTGGTTGTTTGACTTGCTATTAACTGCGCAATTATTTACGCTAGGAACCGTGTGATGACTTTCAGCATACCCCAAACGTGTACCGAAGTGTCAAAAATCGCAAGTAATTTTACACTCATTATAGGTTACGAATAACAACGAAGATACTTCTCTTCTAAATCGATCCACTGAATCTGTCCTTTCGGTCTAGAGATACTCCACACCACTGATACTTGCTCTCTGGCTTTCGTCACCACACTGTTAATGTTTTGCACTGTGCAATCACTGTTTCATTATGCCAAAACGAAAATTTAATTTTAACAGCAATATAAAAAGCAGTTTCCTTTTATCACTGGTAGTGACGAAACTGTAGAATGTACGTTGTGCTGATCAAAATTTGCTATTGGTCATAGTGGAAGGTCTGACATTGTGAATCACATTAAGACAAAGAAACATCGCATGAGTGATCAAACGAAAAGAGCAAATAAATGCGTGAGCGACTACTATGGAAACTTAAAATCAGTAACAGAAATGGATAGGCAGTTGGCAGCACAAGAAGCTACATTTGCATACCACACTGCAATGAAAAACCATAGCTTTAAGTCAATGGACTGTACTACAGTAATTATTAAAAAAGTTTTCAATCCTAAATTCACATGTAGGCACACAAAACGTAATGCAATCATTTCAAATGTTATTGCACTGTACGTAGCTCAGCAGATTTTAAATGAACTGAGAAGTGCTCGATTCATTTCTGTAATGATTGATACATCGAATCATCTGGATTTGAAGTTGGTTCCTCTCCTTATCAGGTATTTTCACCCTGAAAATTGCATCACAATGAAAGTGCTCGAATTGGTTAATTTAGCTGGAGAAACTTCAGATTTACTTCAGAATTATGTGCTGGAGGTTTTAAAGAAATACGATCTTCAGGGAAAGGTGATTGCAGTTTCTGCAGACAACACTAACACCAATTTTGGTGGTAAGCAGAGGAAAGGAAAAAAACAATTTGTTCTATAAACTGCAACAGAACACAGTGAATAATATAATAGGTGTTGGCTGTCCAGCACAAGTCTTGCACAATTCCTTACAAACTGGCTCAAATTGCCTACCCATCGACTGCCAATTAATTGTAAGCAAATTCTACCAGCATTTCCACATATATACAGTAAGGGTTGAATCTCTGAAATCATTCTGTAAGTTTACTGAAAATGAATACAAAACTGTACTTGAGCACAGCAAGACAAGGTGGCTATCTCTGCCACCAGCATTGGAAAGAATTGTAGGGATAATTCTTGCTTTGAAATCATATTTCATTTCCCTTGATAAGTGTCCTGTTATCCTTAAACAATTCTTTGATAACCCTGTGTCTATTGTTCTTCTACATTTTCTTGTTAGCCAGCTAAAACCTTTCTCCACAACAATTAAATGTATTAAGAAACAAGAAATCACAATAGTGGAAGTTTATCAAGAAATAAACAAATTATTGGGCAAATTACAATGTAGAAAATCTGAAAGATTTCTCACATCCTTTGTACATAAAACTCTAAGAAAGCTACTAGAAGAGGGTAAAATTACTGTAGAACAATTTCATATTTATGCTGACATCTTCTATGACTCTTGCATTGAGTATATTAAAGAATGGTGTTTACAATTTCTCACACCTTCTAAAGCACTAGAATGGGTTTATACTGAAAAGGATCAGATACAGTGGAAGGATATTCAGGACTGTTGTGTTTTTGTTAAAAGTATTGTACCAAATTTTCCTGTTGATGAAGACGAACTGTTCGATGAATTTTCATGTGCACAGAACTTCATAAAAAGTGAAGGAGGAGACAAAGAAAGTGTTAGTGCAACGTGGTGTAAAATATTTGCTTAGTTCAAAACATGAAAAACATGATTCATTTGGTGGAGTTTTGCTGGCAATTCCTGGGTCAAATGATGCTGTGGAACGTGTGTTTTCGTTAGTGAACTCTTTGTGGTCAGATGAAAAACCAATGAAAGTTGAAACAGTGAGGGCCTTGCTTATTGTCAAAACACACTTTAATGGTGTATCGTGTACTGACTTTTGTGGTGCAATTTCAAACGAAAATGCACTTCTTGATAAAGTACATAAAAGTGAAAAGTATGGTGATAGTGTAGCAGAATAATTGTAAAAAGTGATTTGGGATCATCTGAGTGCACGTTGTAAAGATAAACTTGTATGTGTATTAAATTTAGTTAATACAATATTTATGTCCCGTTGTTTTCTTCATTGTCCCAGGTTTTTCTCTAATTTATTTTAAATGTCCCCTTTTTGAATGAAAATGGAAGGGACACCCTATCTTTACATCATATTTCGAGTGTCTGCTAAAGTTATGACTGATGGATCTTCAAAGATTATTCACTTCACTGTCTAACCCACCAGCGATAGCAAAAACTTCCTGAAACCATACCGCCAAACAGCTCGTGACTGCGTTATTATCAAGTCACTCACGCTCGAGAGCTTCCTCGCCATACAGCGGCCAACGGCAGTCTGCTACCTGACATACGTCACACGCCGCCTAACGGCAGGCGCTGTCTCACGATTGTGTTAACAACTGTCATCTTCTTATCTGCACTGTAGTATTTATCTTGCAGTTACGTATTAGGTTTTTCGTTTTGGAAACTTAGGAAAGTTGTTGAAAGTTGTGAAGTAGAATCGCAAGTGGAAGTAGATTTAACATTTGAGACATATTAATCACTCGGGTATTAATAGATATATCGATATCCGCCCCAAGCAGACTTGCATCTTTTTTGCTCCAACATTTCACGTTCGTTTTTGCGAGATATTCTGAAGCGGCAACACTTTTCTTCGGCACGCTAGTGTAGAATTGGACGCAAAAACCAGCTAAGTGGCAAACTCTATGCAGTTCGCATCTTTATTTACTTATACTTATGTATACAAGCTTTCTCCCATTTGCTTTGTCTTAAAGTAAAATCAGGTGCGTTACATAAATTGACGTTGAAGACTTAGGTACAAAAACTTGACGTCAAATTGAAACGTGTTTTTCGTGCTGTTTTTATCGAAATAGCGCGTGTCTCGAGATATAATGTGCAGTATTAAACGTAGTATTAAATAGTCAATTGTAAACATAATCTGTATTTTCCAGGAACATGTATTGTGAAGTGTTATATCATCAGTTGTAAGGTTGACTTTGCTTTCCAGAAACCTTGGTCACAATATTCTCGTTCACATCTAACAGTTCACAAATTTCGTTACATATTTACATGAAGAAGGAATACTTTGAGAAGTATTGTACGCTTGTGACGATTTTCGCAGTTTACAAGTGTATTGCATAACCTATTTCCAAATAAATCAGAACCTGTGGTCCACAGTTACTGTGACTGAGGGACTTAGGGTGTCATATTAGTTCTCTCTTTTAATACGAGTGTACATTGCCTACATTTACCATAAAATAACGCTACTCTCGAGCTCCCTTAATAACCACAACCTGAAAAACTCTCAGAGAAGTACTGAAACTTGTGCCAACATTTCTGATCTCGTAATAAAATATCTCGTTTTTGGCTATAAATTACTTTAATTCCAAGAGAGTGCTGATAATATTCTTTGCATATCAAACTCACAAATTAAAAAAGAATCAGCAAGCTTAGTGCAAAGTTATTTGTATACTATCCTGTAAAATACCGCACCAGGCATAAATTGTTTAGTTTTCTGTAAAATATTGCACCAGGCATAATATAATCCCACTGTGTTTCCTGCTCTCAGGCAGAGGATGATTTGGTTACTATTCATGTGCAGTTGAAAAACTCTCTGGCTTCTGTCATTTGACTGGAGGCTGCTGTGAATGGATGTGTTTGGGGGGCTACCAAGAGCTGTGTACCAGAGGTACCGAAGATACCTCAAGCACTACCCTCTCCTGTGGACACTCTCTCTACTGCAGGAAATATTACCAAGCCAGTTGACGACAAGTGGCATATCAACACTGGGTCTAGGTGTCCTGTAGAGAGTAGACAGGGACCAAGGAGGACTCAGGAAGTTATACAGATTCTTCTAACAACAAGTTAAAGACGTTTTCATTCACTGAAACTAAAACTGAGCCAGTGCAAACTCACCTCAACTGTTTGTGGGAAACCTAGTCTGTCCTGTGCCAAGAGGAGACAAACACAGAATGGTAGGGTACTCTTAATCGACACCAGTTCAAACGTATGATGCATAATCCTACCTCCTGTGGAAAAGGCAGCAAGGGATGGGAAGGAACACTGGGTGAACTCATGTGTATGGTTGGACACCCCATTCAACATGTAGATCTCGTTCTGGCAGCCATTCAAGGAACAGGATGCGACCATGTACACATTGTGGCATATATTGGAACAAATGGTGTTTGTCATCTAAGCACTGAGGTCATACTTGTATCTTTCCAGTGGCTAGCAGTGAGGATTGAGAAAACCAGCCTTGCTGACGGCGTTTCAACCAAACTCACAATTTGCAGCACTGGTCTCAGAGCAAATTATGGCTCCCTGGTACTTAGTTGAATGGAAGGCTAAACCAGAGACTTCTGTTCTGTGAAAAGCTGGGCTGTGACTCCCAAGACTTGTGCTTCAGGGTTGAGAGTTGTAGGGTCCCTCTAAACTATGCATTAGAGACAGCTACCCAAGTACTTGACTGTGTGTGGGGCACATACAAGGGTTTTTCGCATTAAGCAACTCTCCATACAGTCCATAAAAAAGATAACAGTGGGAAACCCAAAGATATCAGTGTAAGATCCACAGAAATGCCTCCCATTAATGTATCAAAGTCCTAGTGGATATCTGCCAAAGCATATGCAATTCAATGTAGTGCCATGGTTTAAAGTGCTTCTAAAAACCACGAAGTTCACATAATATTGGGCATAAAAAATTCGTCAGTGTCTGAAGTTGACAGTAATAAGATCTCAGGTGAAAATTTAAGTACATACAGAAAGGGAAATGAAAAGTTGATGTGGTGTATCTGTAGCAGTAAACAAGAAACTCAAATCCCCCAAGACAAAAGTGGAAGCTGCAAGTGAGAATTTTTGGGCAAGACTCAGTATCAAGGGTGGGCAATAGCTACAACCAAGTCCTTCTGTCGACCACAACATTCCCCCCCTGGTGTAACCAAAAGCTTTAGAGAAAATCTCAATCTACTTCTACATAAGTTCTCTAATGGTACTATAATCATTGGAGGTGACTTGGGGTAATTGTAGTTAGCAATCGGCGTCACAAGCCATCCTGTGAAACATTACTAAATGCCTGCTCTGAATACCACTTAGAACAAATAATTAAGAGCTGCACTCATGATGGAGATATCTTAGATCTAACGCCAAGAAACAAAACTGACGTCTTTGAGGAAGTCCACATTGAAACTGGTATCAGTGACCATAACGCAACTGTAGTAACAATGAGTACTAAAACACAAAGGACAACTAAAACAAAAAGAAAATTTATATTTTCAGCAAACCAGACCGAGAAACAACAGTGTAATACTTCAATGAGGAACCTGAAATATTTAACCTACGACAGGAGAATGTAGAGGAACTATAGCTCAAGTTTAACATAATAGTTGACCATCCACTGGATATGCACACAATAGGACATTTCATAATGGGAGAGATCCTACATGGTACACAGCCACTGTAAAGGAACGTCTAAAGAAACAGAGACTACTAGACAATTGGTGTAAAAAAACTCTGTGCTATACATGGAGAGATGCTGGCAGTCAAAAGAGTAATCATGAAGATGAAACAGGTGTAACTATAAAACAAGAGAAAAAGATTTTATAACCAATGTTCTGCACAACAATAATGTAAAGCCAGTTTTATCTAAAACATTGGCATTTACGGCAGTACTCGTATCCAGTCAATTTATTGATATCTCACTTGAACGGGGCATTGGTAACAGCAGAAAATATAATTCTGCTCCAGTCAAAGTAAATATACCCTTGTGCAAACGCCATACAGTCGATCTTATGATAAACAGTCATTCATTGCTTTATAAACGCTCTTTGGACATAAGTCCATTATCGTTCAATCTCCTTGTCACAGTTCTTGCACATCCAGGAAACTGAAAAATCTGTCTCATATGAACGCAAATGAGAAATGGATTGGCACTAAGTTGTCGAACATACATCGGTCGTCTCTGTCAATGCACGCATAGTCCCCCACCGCACTGCCACTTACCTCTCCAATACACCCTGTGTCGATATACTCGTAGTTACTCCACAAATGCCTAGCAGTCTTTTTTGTATTCCGTAAATCTCAGCATCTTTGGAAGGGCAGTTACCACAAATCTGTCCACTGTTATGACTGTATAGTGTCATGCCTCAGACTGCTTACATTATTAACACTCACAGATTATTATTTAAGAATTTATGGACATCGACCCCTTTGTTATTTTACTAATTATGACATAGGAAACATGGGGCAAAAGAGGGTACCCCGTCACAGCAGTGAAGATCTTCGCGCATATCTGCATTCAGCATTGACTGACAGATACCACAGTACTTTCCAGAATTCAGACTACAGGTTGTCAGAGCAATTCAGACATTATTCCATAAGCCGTCTGGAGGTGGACTGGAAGTCGCATTCAGAATCATATTGAGCCCTTTGCAAAGGGAATCCAGAAGTATTGCCCAAATTTATTTCTCTTACCACCACAAACATCGGTAAAATAGGTATTACCGACAGTGGCGTTAAGAATAGCTGAAATCCTTAATGCTTAGCGAGCCTGAGGACCTGATGGAAGCCCTATCAGATTCTATACACAATTCACAGCTGAGTATCGGCATGTATAAGCAAGATATTACTCATAGGAGACTTTTAAACAGTCTGTGTTTACTTACTGGCACTTGTCAGTCTCTAGTAATATATAAATGTGGCAGTTCATAAACAAAATAAATAAGATACCATTACGGATTTATATCTGGCCGCCTGTAGCCATTTCACAAATTTGATGAAAATATGGTCTTCAGTGAGACTCAAAACATGAGCCAGAGCAGCCTTCACTTCACAGGCAACCACAATATCTTAGAGCTAGCAAAGAGCTTACAGAATTCATATCTCCCTCATAGACCCAGTAGTGGTACGACAGTTAAATTGCAAGGTAATGGATGAGATTAATTGCGATTTCCACATGGAATGACTTTCCTGAAGTAAAAACCGGAAACTGATAACATTATTTCGCATCTCATGTGCAAATTACTCAGGTTATTCAATGAAACCTCTACGAACAGACCAAGTGAATTTAGCAGGATAATTTTGATCCAGAAGTTGCCAAACATGTCCTGTAATCAGGCTCATTCTGCTGAAAGACTCGGTCTCCACAAGTCCTCGAAAAAGAATCTACGAGTAGTAGCAATGTATGGAAGGAAACAGTTTGTTGAACGAAAGAATAGAGGGTTTCCTGGTTCTTGTAACGTTTGTGATTGGGACTATCATTAGAATCTTGTGCCATACTATGCTTCAGAACCCTAAAATTTTTATTTTCTCACTTCATACCAAAACAAGTACTATGAGATGAGAGGAGGAAACGAGTTGTATGCTTCTGAGAAAAATTATTTATTTCAATACTACTTGGTATCATCCGACCTTACTTTATCTTGGGATCAAAAACGAGTGTCCAGTTTATCACTGGCTAATACTCTGATGACTAATTATGTGGCACTGTTTTCACTTGCTCCATCGAACCTATGAATAGAGTTTCACGCTGGCTGCTTGACAAACATGCAGATAGTGATGTCCACACACTGCATCTGCTGCGGTGTCGGTCAAAACAGACAACATAAATGAATTGGACACTGTTTTATTGCTGCACTTGTCGTGAGCCATGACCTCAAGAGCACACTGTCTATGCTAAATACATTGTAGTCGTAATTCAACTCCAAAAATTTAGCTAACGGAATTTATAGGACACTTGTCGAGTAAAATTTAATTTAGTAACTTACATTCCATTAAAATGCTTTGAAGTGGCGTTTAGTGCAATTTTTTATTCTTGCTTGTCTTTTAAATCTTAATATCATCTATTCATACAATGCCCAATTGTGGAAAAACACACAAAAAATCATTGTGTCCATTGTAAGAGATAGCCAACGTCTGTTCAACAACATCAACACCAATCCATCCCTTAGTTGCCATCAACTGGGTGAGCTCCCTGAGTTTCCTGGCAGCGGAAGAACTTTGAGAAGGATACTTCAAGAAAACGGACGTTTATTCTGATGAGCTGCTTAAAGCAACACTTGAGTGATTATCAGCCGACCGACTGCATGGCTTTTGTGGAGCAGTATACTTCAAGTACCCAACCAACCAACTGATCATCCATTCCTTAGTTGCCATCAACTGGGTGAGCTCCCTGAGTTTCCTGGCAGCGGAAGAACTGTGAGAAGGATACTTCAAGAAAACGGACGTTTATTCTGATGAGCTGCTTAAAGCAACACTTGAATGATTATCAGCCGACCGACTGCATGGCTTTTGTGGAGCAGTATACTTCAAGTAACCAACCAACTGATCATCATTATGTAGGATTTCTCGAAAGTCTTGTGGCGTTCACTCCACTAAGTGTGTGATGCTTTATCTCCCAGCATGTGTTTTCTGTATTTGTTCGAATGTCACTTGAATTTGTAGGTCCACATAACAATGACATTGATGATTCTGCCCAAGTATTCTAGGTAGGGATGAGATCCAGTGATAAAAACAAAACATCTGAAAGCACTGCAAGGAACAAAGAAGGCAAAGGTCAAAATGAAAACAACGACGATGCAGTTCATTTGATACACCTTTAGACACATCACCCTTCTCATCAATGTATTTAGGAACTTTATATGAGGCTACAAACTATGAGGGTGACAGAGGAAACTACTTTCAGGACATTATGATCAGAACAAAATACAACAATAACATAGGGGACATCAGGAGAATGTCAGACGACAGTAGGATGGTTGCTTCGATAAGTTGTAGCCTTTAGGAAATGAATGGGTGAATATTTGATAACTATCAAAAATATTTATGCTAATTGCTGTTTATATCTGCAGTAAATAGATGCCTACTTGAAAATACAGCTGCTCAACTCTTGGTTTCATGATGCATTCTGGAAACTTAAAACAGGGGTCTCTGCTGAGGATGCCCCCAACTTTCTACAGGCTTCCTGCTGACAAAGACGAGATGCATCCCCAAACCACTTAGAAAAAATAATTAAAAGCTGCACTCATGATGGAGATATCTTAGATCTAACGCTAAGAAACAAAACTGACCTTTTTGAGGAAGTCCACATTGAAACTGGTATCAGTGACTATAACACAACTGTAGTAACAATGAGTACTAAAACACAAATGGCAACCAAACCAAAAAGAAAATTTATATTTTTAGCAAAGCAGACCGAGAAACAACAGTGTCATACTTCAATGAGGAACTTGAAATATTTAACCTAGGACAGGAGCAAGTTTAACATAATAGTTGACCATCCACTGGATATGCACACAATAGGACATTTCATAATGGGAGAGATCCTACATGGTACACAGCCACTGTAAAGGAACGTCTAAAGAAACAGAGACTACTAGACAATTGGTGTAAAAAAACTCTGTGCTATACATGGAGAGATGCTGGCAGTCAAAAGAGTAATCATGAAGATGAAACAGGTGTAACTATAAAACAAGAGAAAAAGATTTTATAACCAATGTTCTGCACAACAATAATGTAAAGCCAGTTTTATCTAAAACATTGGCATTTACGGCAGTACTCGTATCCAGTCAATTTATTGATATCTCACTTGAACGGGGCATTGGTAACAGCAGAAAATATAATTCTGCTCCAGTCAAAGTAAATATACCCTTGTGCAAACGCCATACAGTCGATCTTATGATAAACAGTCATTCATTGCTTTATAAACGCTCTTTGGACATAAGTCCATTATCGTTCAATCTCCTTGTCACAGTTCTTGCACATCCAGGAAACTGAAAAATCTGTCTCATATGAACGCAAATGAGAAATGGATTGGCACTAAGTTGTCGAACATACATCGGTCGTCTCTGTCAATGCACGCATAGCCCCCCACCGCACTGCCACTTACCTCCCCAATACACCCTGTGTCGATATACTCGTAGTTACTCCACAAATGCCTAGCAGTCTTTTTTGTATTCCGTAAATCTCAGCATCTTTGGAAGGGCAGTTACCACAAATCTGTCCACTGTTATGACTGTATAGTGTCATGCCTCAGACTGCTTACATTGTTAACACTCACAGATTATTATTTAAGAATTTATGGACATCGACCCCTTTGTTATTTTACTAATTATGACATAGGAAACATGGGACAAAATAGGGTACCCCGTCACAGCAGTGAAGATCTTCGCGCATATCTGCATTCAGCATTGACTGACAGGTACCACAGTCCTTTCCAGAATTCAGACGACAGGTTGTCAGAGCAATTCAGACATTATTCCATAAGCCGTCTGGAGGTGGACTGGAAGTCGCATTAGAGAATCATATTGAGCCCAAAATGGAGTGTGGCTTAATATAATCGAGTGTTTAACCAATTAAATTTTGGCAATACCTAAATGAATATTCTGATAGCCAAAAGGACGCATTGCTACGTAAGCATCAGGAATTAAATAAGATCAAATTGCAAGAACTCGAGAAAATATGTAGAGGCTCTGCCCTCCAATCCATTTTGTTAACCTGTTATTGTTATATTGGATCTATTAGTCAGTCTTAGGCGTACTGCAAATAGAAGTTTCCGTTCACAAGACACTTTTCGCTTTTCTTAGCATAGCATCCATAGCAGTTATATCGTAGTCATTTGCAAAAAGATGATGTTGTTGTTGTTGTTGTCTTCAGTCCTGAGACTGGTTTGATGCAGCTCTCCATGCTGCTCTATCCTGTGCAAGCTGCTTCATCTCCCAGTACCTACTGCAATCTACATCATTCTGAATCTGCTTAGTGTACTCATCTCTCGGTCTCCCTCTACGATTTTTACCCTCCACGCTGCCCTCCAATTCTAAATTTGTGATTCCTTGATGCCTCAAAATATGTCCTACCAACCGATCCCTTCTTCTGGTCAAGTTGTGCCACAAACTTCTCTTCTCCCCAATCCTATTCAATACCTCCTCATTAGTTACGTGATCTATCCACCTTATCTTCAGTATTATTCTGTAGCACCACATTTCGAAAGCTTCTATTCTCTTCTTGTCCAAACTAGTTATCGTCCATGTTTCACTTCCATACATGGCTACACTCCAAACAAATACTTTCAGAAACGACTTCCTGATACATAAATCTATATTCGATGTTAACAAATTTCTCTTCTTCAGAAACGCTTTCCTTGCCATTGCCAGTCTACATTTTATATCCTCTCTACTTCGACCATCACAGTTATTTTGCTCCCCACATAGCAAAACTCCTTTACTGCTTTAAGTGTCTCATTTCCTAATCTAATTCCCTCAGCATCACCCGATTTAATTTGACTACATTCCATTATCCTCGTTTTGCTTTTGTTGATGTTCATCTTATATCCTCCTTTCAAGACACTGTCCATTCCGTTCAACTGCTCTTCCAAGTCCTTTGCCGTCTCTGACAGAATTACAATGTCATCGGCGAACCTCAAAGTTTTTACTTCGTCTCTATGAATTTTAATACCTACTCCAAATTTTTCTTTTGTTTCCTTTACTGCTTGCTCAATATACAAATTGAATAACATCGGGGAGAGGCTACAACCCTGTCTCACTCCTTTCCCAACCACTGCTTCCCTTTCATCCCCGTCGACTCTTATGACTGCCATCTGGTTTCTGTACAAATTGTAAATAGCCTTTCGTCCCTGTATTTTACCCCTGCCACCTTTAGAATTTGAAAAAGAGTACTCCAGTCAACATTATCAAAAGCTTTCTCTAAGTCTACAAATGCTAGAAACGTAGGTTTGCCTTTTCTTAATCTTTCTTCTAAGGTAAGTCGTAAGGTCAGTATTGCCTCACGTGTTCCAACATTTCGATGGAATCCAAACTGATCGTCACCGATGTCCGCATCTACCAGTTTTTCCATTCTTCTGTAAAGAATTCGCGTTAGTATTTTGCAGCTGTGACTTATTAAACTGATAGTTTGGTAATTTTCACATCTGTCAGCACCTGATTTATATGGGATTGGAATTATAATATTCTTCTTGAAGTCTGAGGGTATTTCGCCTGTCTCATACATCTTGCTCACCATCTGGTAGAGTTTTGTCATGACTGGCTCTCCCAAGGCTGTCAGTAGTTCTAATGGAATGTTGTCTACTCCGGGGGCCTTGTTTCGACTTAGGTCTTTCAGTGCTCTGTCAAACTCTTCACGCAGTATTGTATCTCCCATTTCGTCTTCATGTACATCCTCTTCCATTTCCATAATATTGTCCTCAAGTGCATCGCCCTTGTATAAACCTTCTATATACTCCTTCCACCTTTCTGCCTTCCCTTCTTTGCTTAGAACTGGGTTGCCAACTGAGCTCTTGATATTCATACACGTGGTTCTCTTCTCTCCAAAGGTCTCTTTAATTTTCCTGTAGGCAGTATCTATCTTACCCCTAGTGATATAAGCTTCTACATCCTTACATTTGTCCTCTAGCCATCCCTGTTTAGCCATTTTGCACTTCCTGTCGATCTCATTTTTGAGATGTTTGTATTCCTTTTTGCCTGCTTCATTTACTGCATTTTTATATTTTCTCCTTTCATCAATTAATTTCAATATTTCTTCTGTTACCCAAGGATTTCTAGCAGCCCTCGTCTTTTTACCTACTTTATCCTCTGCTGCCTTCACTACTTCATCCCTCAGAGCTACCCATACTTCTTCTACTGTATTTCTTTCCCCTATTCCTGCCAATTGTTCCCTTATGCTCTCCCTGAAACTCTGTACAACCTCTGGTTCTTTCAGTTTATCCAGGTCCCATCTGACTATATGATCAAAATGGTATGGGTGCTCAATGAATGTGGCGGTGTTATGCCATTCACCTGATTTGAATGGTGTTAGTGAGGAAGCATTTACTATAGTGTTGACAGCTAAGTAAAGATACCATGGGGGTGTCAGCGTATCTGATGAGCAATAACTTTGATTAAACTCTACTTACTTCAACCTGCTCTACAAGCAAGCATATATTATGTACTGATGTACGACTAGGAACACCTGACCTACTACACTGCCTCACATTTCCCTCAAGAACAAGCAGAGAATGAATCCTAATCTACATAAGATTTGAAGGGAAATACCCGTTAATCTGCTCAGTCTAATATACAAATCACCATCTCATTAGATCCAAGCAGGCACAGAGTTCATTCTTGTCATAAATTTTAAGTAATAAACTCACTACAGTCCCGCTTCCATTGTTCTCAAACATACTGAGCATGACTTATTTAACTATGAAGGCGCTAAGCTCTGATTCACACTTATTTGATACGAGCTAACTGCAAAAGAATAACTAAGGAAAGGATGCCATTATTACGTAATTTCACAGATTTCGAGACCAATGTTCGCAGTTCGCTAGTATTGTCACAAAGAACAATTATATATGACATGCCGCCCAGAAAATGAGGGATGGCTTATGTGCTTCCAGGACTGGAGCTGAATTATCCTACCTCATTCACTAAATATTTATATATAATTTTGATACAACATTTTGAACAATCAATGTGTAATGAAAGTAGTGAGTTGGAAAATTGCGTTTTGGACTGCAAGAACATTATTTCACAAGTAAATTACAATGTCACTTGTCATTTTCGTTGTGGGAAACTTGCTTCTTTCCACTTTTGCCTCTACTACAACAATGAGAGAACGATCACATTCTTAATGCCCCAAAATCTGTGACTGGTTTAATTTTCAAGGCCTTTTTGCCCACATTTTCTGTTATTGTGCATGGTTTCTTACACAGCAGGAAGTTTGTTGTTATTCATAGCTTATAAAGTTTGTAATTACAAAATAGATGTATTACCTACTCATAACGTTGACAGTATAAACACTGCTGCTGGTCCAAAAATGTGAATCACATCTAGTAATGAGATTTTTAGTTTCCAGTATGCTTAAGACAGAAAAACACAAATAACTGTGACAATTATTGATGTATCACGTTTAGTTTATTTTTGGTGCAATTCAGTCGCGATATAGGTGTTGTAGCCACTGCTGGGGCAGTAGGAGAGTGAAGCATACTATATCTCTTTGCTATCTCTGAGCTAATGTGGTCGCTTGTGAAACGAATGCTGCTTTGGTTTGCGTTTCCAGTCGTGTGGAAGACCAGATTATTATGGTGACAGAGCTGAAGGCAGCCAGATCGAAAGTCAATAACGAAATCATATTTATTTTGGTTATGCACTGCCACATTTCTTTACTACTTTAGAGCGACATGGGACAATAAGTAAACATAGATCATTTTGAAGTCCAGTGTGAGTAATTTCTTGCTAATTCATGACCATATAGTCATTTTTATTTTACAGATATTTAAGTTTTATTACAATAAACCTTTAGCATATCGTTTTTGTGGTGATCAGTGTTTCATTTGTATTGGTACAGTGCATAATCTAGTAGCGTTTCTATTATTTAACAACAGAGAGAAATTAATCATCAGCAGGATATTCTCTATCATGACCCAAAACAATGTGACAATGCTCAGGCAGTTAACCGATTCCACACAGGTAGAATTCTACTGGATCTGAGTAAAGGCCTTCACAAACCAAATTTGAAGCGCATTTTTGTCAATAAACGTATTTTCTTGATTTTTTACGGTAAGGAGCGAGGACAGTTAACATATGGGGGTATAAGATCAAAACAAAAGTGTGTGAGAAAAAACTTTTAAAACAAACTCATGGAGAGTTTTGTTTGTGAAATCAACAGAGTGTGGTACCTTATAGTAGCAACACTTGATGCAGTTCTGTAGGTTATTTTACTTACATTGCAACTGAAGGGTGTCTTAGTTGTTGACAACAAATACCAGCTGCAGTAGGCACGCTCCTGGAGAGGGGTTTTGTGGTGCACAACACTCTTACTGAGCCAATGGATGTAAAATATTATGTTCATACTGTCCTTTGCTCGAGAATATGTCTTTTGTTATGGCTCAGCCCATAATTTCTTCTTAAGAAGTTAACATGAAGTCATCATAACTTATCACCAGTAACAATATTGCACAACAATTCTTAATAAGTGAACTGATATAGTTCAGGCAAAACTGCAACAACAGTCATCCAGCTGACTTTTGTTGCTTTGAATTAGATCAGGCACTAGTTCTGTATGTGACTTCTGAATCTTGTCTATTGAATGCAAATGTAGCATGACGTTTAAATGGTCACAATTCATCACAAATGTCTGTAATTAAGACTTCTTGGATGCAGAAAATCACTCATGCCATAAAGATCTTTCTTGAACCAAGAAAGTAGATGGAAATTGGGCCACTACCCCACCCCTACTACTCATCTTTTCATGCCCTAACTCAAACTTTTTTAATCATCTAAAAAATAAATTTAAGCGAATTTCACAAAGAAAAGTAAATACAAAAAATTAGTTAAATTAGAAATTTAACCAAATAGAAAAGGATTTGAAAATCAAAAAAATTGTAATTGAAAATCAGTTAACCATAAATTTTCATCTGAAAAAATTAAAAAACTTCTTCACAAAAATTAAAATTTCACATAAAAACTTGTAAATAACTTTATTTAAAAATAAATGGAGTAATTTCTTAAGAAGCTCAACAATTGTAATTCTTTCAAAAATTTTTAAAGTGAGAATAAAAATTTTTACACTATATTACTGGTTGTGGATATTTAATTAGTAGATTAGATGAAAAAATTGTGTAGAGCTTAATATCAATTCAAAATTATTTTGCAGAATAGATCTGATACATTAATTAATGAATACGATTTTAATTTTTTGATGAAGGAAATATTAAAGTAAAATATAAAGGAATAAACTTATAATAGTAATGAGTGTTACAACATACAGTTCAACTTGTAGAAATGTGATGTAGAATTTTAAAACACAGAAATATGTACTCTAAAAATATAAATCTTATAAAAAATATAACTTAATTGTTTCAGTTTTACAAATTTTAATATTGTTTAATTTTCATTTTAATGAATATTATAATTTTTTTACATTATAAATTAGTTCTCACAAATCTAATATTCAAATATCCACAACTAAATTTTTTCATTTAAAGAAATCTAATACAATTTTAATTTTTTAAAATCTAATGAAGTTTTTCTTTATAAATGAGTGAGCAGGTAAACAAGATCATTGTGTTCAAACTTTGAATTAACTGTAAGTTAAATTATTTAAAAGGATATTAAAAATTAAGAAATGCAAAATTAATTGATATTATAATTGTGGTGTTTCAGTTTCACACAGTGTATTTCTTACTTGAGCAGTCCACGGGTGTATTGCCGGTCCATAATGTCTCAGACATGTCGCCGTCGTCAGGTGCACTGATGAACTGAGCTCCTGAGGGCAGATGGCCGTCTTAAATCCCCCTCCCCTCTTGAGGTATTCTCTCAGCTGTCCTTGCCCGCATGTCAGCGGTTGGTGATGCGCTGGCGTCGGCGTCTGTGGTGGTGTCGGTGAAACTGCCTCGACTGCCCTAGTCAACTGTTCGTTTCCATTGCTGAGCGTCTTTTTCATTAGACTCAATGCTAGTTCACATGCCCTGCTGAGGTTGCAGCTGCAATCTCAGTTGATGAGACCATCCCTGGTACGAATTTCGATAGCCTCTTCAATGAAGCTGTCCCAGTTTTTAGATGTCTGTGCCAATACCCTGGTATGTTGGTAGTCCATTTCGTGATTTTCGGACAAACAGTGCTCTGCGACCACCGACTTGTTGGGAGATGCAAGTCGAGTGTGCCTCTGATGTTCTCAGCAACAATTTTTGATGGTACGCACTGTCTGTTCAATATAAGTCTTCCCACATTCACACGGAATCTGGTATATGCCGGCCTTCCGCAAGCCGAGATGGTCTTGGACACTTTCCAATAACGCTCGCGTTTTATTTGGTGAGCAAAAGACAGTTTATACTCAGTGTTTCCTCAATATTCGTACTATTTTCCCCGATAGTGCGCCGGTATATGGTATATAGGAAATGGGAATCTCTTTCTTCCATCTCCACATGCTGTACTGAAGAGGTGGGGTGGAGAGCGCGTCTGATCTGCCATTCTGAGTACCCGTTTTTTCAGAATACAGTTTTGAGGTGTTCCAGCTCTTGGGGAAGACTATCTGCATCAGAGATGATGCGCGCCCTGTGCACCATCGGAGATCATAGCTAAGAATATCAGAGGCACATGCGACTTGGATACCCCAAAAAGTCGGCGATTGCAGAGCACTGTTTGTCAGGAAAACACGAAATGGACTACCAATATACCAAGGTCTTGGCACAGACATCTAAATACTGGGACAGCGTCGTTAGAGAGGCTATCGAAACTAGTACCAGGGATGGCCTCATCAAACGAGATTGCGGCTACAACCTCAGCGTTGTGTCTAATTAAAAAGGAAACGAACGGGCGACAAGGGCGGACGAGGCAATTACACCGACGCCTCCACAGACGCCCATGCCAGCGTTTCACCGACCGCTGAAACGCGGCCGCAGACTGTGGAGTGAACGCCTCGCGAGGGGAGGGGATTTAAGTCAGCTGCCCGCCCCCAAGAGCTCAGGTCGTCAGCGCACCTGTCGACGACTACATGTCTGATGGCCGAAATATTGTGCCCATTGGACACTAAGGACAGGCAGTACACCCATGGACTATTTAAGGATATTACAATTAAACACATTATTAATTGGAGAAGAATTAAAAGAGACATGGACAAAATTACCTTATTCTAATACTGAAATTAGCGATGAAGCTTTTAAAAATGATGAAACTAATCCGTTAAAATAAATAATACCTTTTTCTATTAATATATTTTTGTGAAACAAAAAATACAAAAATTGGTCATCAATATTAAATTGACAACACATTTTAAAAAATATTACAAACTATAAATTTTGAAACTACTATAAACGCAACTGATTATATAATCATTTCTTAAGTGCACTGAACAAAAATTATGAATGTAGTTAAAGAAAATTTAAAATTACATACTGGATTGAAAATAAATTACATATTTCATTGCCAGTACGAAGTGCAGACCAAGAATAAAGTTATGGAATTTGGCTTCGGTCTAAAATTTATAGGAGTCCAAAAGAAATGATATAGGAGAAAAATTTTAAAAAAGCGAAAGAATGAAAGAGAATCATCATTTACTGAAGAACAACAAAAATAAAAGAAAAACAACCCCATATTAATATTAAAAATAAATA
Source organism: Schistocerca gregaria (assembly GCF_023897955.1). Lineage (NCBI taxonomy): Eukaryota > Metazoa > Arthropoda > Insecta > Orthoptera > Acrididae > Schistocerca > Schistocerca gregaria. Next base: position 510,687,848 of record NC_064921.1, on the reverse strand, counting down.
TTAAAAATATTTTCTATGATCTATGGTTTCAGCATTAAATCCTGTAGATGGAAACATGTAAATACTCAGAAAGAACAAGTAATCATCAAAAAATTTGCTGAAGAACTCCAAGAAAAAATAGTCAGTATTTCCTTTCCTATTGAAATTCGTGATATTTCAAATATTGACAGTAAAATTAATATATCTATAAATGTTTATAACTTTTGATGAAAAATATCAAGTGTACCCATTAAAAATAACAATATCTGAACCAGAAAATCGTATTAATTTACTATATTTTAGAAAAGACAATAATTCCATCTAGCGCTGGATAAAAGATTTTTCTGCACGTTTCATCTCACATATCATAGCATAAAGAATCAAAATTTATTTCTGATTCATATATATAACATTTTGATAATAAAGAAAAACTAGATTATGATTAAAAAATAGTTTAATTACTAATCCACTAAAAATAAAACTACCAGAAAAAGATAATACATAAAATTTAAAAATTTCAAGTACAGTAAAACGTTCCTTTTGTTATTTATGCACCTTTTGAAAGTTTTTTATTAACATTAAATAAAAGTAACCAGGATTAACAGCAGATGATATTTCTAATGGTTTTTATACAGAAACATTGAAAAATACAAACAAAATATACAACAAACAAACAAATCAAACTGAATGAAAATTAAAATTAAATAATCAATTATACTATAAAATATCAAAAAATTAAACAAAAATCAAAATATCAAAAAATTAAACAAGTGGTTTTTGTTATTATTCTAAACATAAGAATGGATACTGTAAAGACCTAATTCTATAGAGAGTACCCAAGTGTCATAAAAAATAATTGAATATATGGAAAAAGAAGTTGAATAACTTGAGGAAATTTATTTGTAAAAATACGAAATGAAACATTTAAACTCTAAGAACATCCATGACATAAACCTAAAATTTGTTCTTTGTGTACAAAACTATATATAAAAAATAATATAGAGGTTCATCAACATGACCATTTAATAGGATAATATGTATATCCTTTATTTTATAATTGAAATCTAACACTGACACACCCTAATTTTGTACCAATTTCTTTATATAATTTACCAATTATGTTTCGTATTTATTTCTAAAACCACTAGGCAATAACGAAAGAGAAATTGATATAATTCTAAAGGTTGAAAATAGATCTATATTTTTGGTAAATAAAAAAGATGTTTAAAATTGATATTTAATTATAGCTTTAAAATTTATGGATTTAAGCCTTTTAAACTCCCTTGTAATTGAAATAGAATCAAATGAAAATTATTTTTAAAAAATTCCCAGAAGATCTATTCAATAACTAACAAACGAGTTTATCCTTATATTTACATAGGCAGTTGGGAAAAAGTTGAAGGAAAAGAACTTCCACCAAAGAAGAATTTTATAATAAATTAAATGCCTGTGTCACTAATGACGAAGATTGTAAACATGTTAAACTAAAATGGGAAACATTAACTATTTAAAAGGTAGCAGAACATGACAATTTAAATTTAAAAACTGATATTTTACTATGAGCTGATACATTTGAAAACTTTAGAGCACTGGTTTAAAAATTTATGATTTACACCCTTCTTAGTACTTTACTGCTCTAGCATGTAGAAAATGAGTAACCAAGCATATGTGTTACTATGTGAATATGAAATGTTTTAATGGTAAAAACGGAATAAGCTATGGTACGTCACGGTGTTGTAAAAATATCGTAAAGCAAATGTTAAATATACAAAAATTGTGATAAAACTATAATATCGAATTTTTAATATATTCAGACAGAAATAATTTATACAGTTATGTTATGAGCCAGTATTTACCTTATGGAGTTTTTGAAGGTGTTAAACCAAATTAGTTTGATTCTAAAAAAACATAAGTGAAATTTGAACCACTTCTGAAATTCCTTATATTTCTTGATGATGATTTAGAATACAAAAGAATCTGCATGATGCCCATAAATAATTACTTCTCACTCCTATAAATAAAATTGTATTGGGAACTAAGTAAAAAATTATTAATTACTTTAGATAATACTTGTAAATATGTTATTCACTAGATAAATCTTACAGTATATTAATGTCTAAGAACGAAAATAAGAAAAATACATAACATCTTAAAAATTAAATCTGATTATTAAAAAGGTATATGTATTTAAATATAGAACAGAATATTAAAGCAAAAAAGGAGTATGAAGAACATTTCTAAAAAAGTGAATAATTCAGTATTTGGGAGAACTATGGAAACTACACTCCTGGAAATGGAAAAAGAACACATTGACACCGGTGTGTCAGACCCACCATACTTGTTCCGGACAGTGCGAGAGGGTTGTACAAGCAATGATCACACGCACGGCACAGCGGACACACCAGGAACCAGGGTGTTGGCTGTCGAATGGCGCTAGCTGCGCAGCATTTGTGCACCGCCGCCGTCTGTGTCAGCCAGTTTGCCGTGGCATACGGAGCTCCATCACAGTCTTTAACACTGGTAGCATGCCGCGACAGCGTGGACGTGAACCGTATGTGCAGTTGACGGACTTTGAGCGAGGGCGTATAGTGGGCATGCGGGAGGCCGGGTGGACGTACTGCCGAATTGCTCAACACGTGGGGCGTGAGGTCTCCACAGTACATTGATGTTGTCGCCAGTGGTCGGCGGAAGGTGCACATGCCCGTCGACCTGGGACTGGACCGCAGCGACGCACGGATGCACGCCAAGACCGTAGGATCCTACGCAGTGCCGTAAGGGACCGCACTTCCACTTCCCAGCAAATTAGGGACACTGTTGCTCCTGGGGTATCAGCGAGGACAATTCGCAACCGTCTCCATGAAGCTGGGCTACAGTCCCGCACACCGTTAGGCCGTCTTCGCTCACGCCCCAACATCCTGCAGCCCGCCTCCAGTAGTGTCGCGACAGGCGTGAATGGAGGGACGAATGGAGACGTGTCGTCTTCAGCGATGAGAGTCGCTTCTGCCTTGGTGCCGATGATGGTCGTATGAGTGTTTGGCGCCGTGCAGGTGAGCGCCACAATCAGGACTGCATACGACCGAGGCACACAGGGCCAACACCCGGCATCATGGTGTGGGGAGCGATCTCCTACACTGGCCGTACACCTCTGGTGATCGTCGAGGGGACACTGAATAGTGCACGGTACATCCAAACCGTCATCGAACCCATCGTTCTACCATTCCTAGACCGGCAAGGGAACTTGCTGTTCCAACAGGACAATGCACGTCCGCATGTATCCCGTGCCACCCAACGTGCTCTAGAAGGTGTAAGTAAACTACCCTGGCTAGCAAGATCTCCGGATCTGTCCCCCATTGAGCATGTTTGGGACTGGATGAAGCGTCGTCTCACGCGGTCTGCACGTCCAGCACGAACGCTGGTCCAACTGAGGCGCCAGGTGGAAATGGCATGGCAAGCCGTTCCACAGGACTACATCCATGGGAGAATAGCAGCCTGCATTGCTGCGAAAGGTGGATATACACTGTACTAGTGCCGACATTGTGCATGCTCTCTTGCCTGTGTCTATGTGCCTGTGGTTCTGTCAGTGTGATCATGTGATGTATCTGACCCCAGGAATGTGTCAATAATGTTTCCCCTTCCTGGGACAATGAATTCACGGTGTTCTTATTTCAATTTCCAGGAGTGTATGATAAATAGAGCAGATATAATATTAGTCTCAGATGTTAAAAATGTGCTAAATTAGTAGCGAAACCAAATTTCGAAAATAGAAAAATATTTAATTAAGATTTAGTTCCTATCCATGTGAATAAAATCAGAATTCTGCTTAATAAACAAGTTTATATAGGTATAAGTACACTCAATCTGTCTAAAGAACTGATGTACAATTTTCACTACAATGTTAGGAAACTAACATATGGAGGAAACTCTGAAAGTTATATACCTATATCCATAATACAAAACTGAAGATTTTTATCAAGTTATGAAATCAATGATTGATTATTTTCATATTAGTGATTATTCAGAACATAATAATTCTAATATAACTTAAGTTAATAAAAAAGATTAGGAAAAATGAAAGATAAATACAATGGTAAAATCATAGAATAATAGTGTGGTTCAAAAGCAAAAATGTATGCTTTTAAAGTTGATAACAAGAAAGAGAATACATCTAAAGGAGTAAAAAGATGTATTTAAAAATAAAGAAACTTTTACAAAATTGTAAAGATTCTTTATGCATCAAGAAAGAACAATTTAGTTCAATGAATATAACATGTCGCTTTACACGAAATTCATACTCTCGAGAATAACAAAAACTTTAAGTGGTTATGATAATAAAAGATGTCTTTTAGAAAATAAAATATATTTATTACTATATCTGTATTAAAACGTAATTATATAGCTGATGCTGATAGAAGTTTCATTACAATTTTAAATATAAAAAAAAAAATTAGAATTAAAAATTATTATAAATCTTATTGTTTTTATTATATTCTACGTTCATTTTTTACATTTTCGTTAATATTTATTAGAGATGTTGCATCCTATAAAAGCAATTTAGGTCTTTGATTCTTTACAATTTATGCATTTTTTAATTCACGATTTCAGGGTTTATGTTTTCATCCTTTTCAATCGTTAACAATATTTTTGAGAGTTCTTCAGTCACAATTCATTTAAAATGTCTTTTGCGATAATATATAGTAATATATTTTCCACACACACACACACACACACACACATATACACGCGCGCGCCCGCGCGCACACACACACACACACAAACAAACAAGGAATCGGATTTGTATGATTTTTGTGATATTCGTTTAAACAAAGTCTACAGATTGTTCTATTCTTTTTTATATTTCTGTGAGGTAAAATTATTAGTAGATATCTCAACTCAAAAATTTGTACAGACCATAAATCTGGCAGCTTTCATTTATTCAGAAAAGGTTATATTAGATAAAATAAAACTTAATAATATTTGAAATCGAAGAATCTAAAAATTAAAACTGCTGATAAATTTTTTTTCTTGTAAACAGATTTAAATGCAATGATACACAAGAATAAATGATTATTGATGAAAAATAAACTATGGTTAAAGCAAAAGACGCTACTGAACTTTTAGGTTTCCAATAAATAATTAATATGTATCACAATGCACTAAGTAATTTTGATATAGAAAAACTAGCTTAGTGTTAAAAATTAAACATTTTAGAGTTGTTTTTATGACTGGTGGATTACATAACAAATCAAAAATTCTTGAATATAGCATAGTTGCTTTAGATGTTTCTGATATTTCTTATACTCATTGGATATTTTTTTAAAAGCAAAAAATATAAAATTTTTCTTGATTCATTTAGTGCAAATGTACCAAAAGAGTTACTTCGTTGTTTCAGAAACAAAGATTTATGTTATTACTTAGAAAGATTTCAGAATTTTGAATAATTGATTTGTGGTCATTTGTGTTTATTTGTTTTAAAACTATTATCAGCTAATTATAACTTTTATCATTTTCAGTCTAATAAATAGAGATTGTCCAAACTAAGATGTCAGTATCAATGCTGACTCATCAATGATAATTGAAGGGATCACTGTGTCACGCAGAAATCTATGGGTACCATTCAGTGAAACCTGGATCCTATTTTGAATAGACCAGAGGCTGAAATCTTCATACACATCCATAAAGGAACCTGGAGATGACGCAATTTATTGCTAAAACTGGTTGCTCAAAAAAAGAATAACTGGAAATTTAGACAATTGAAAAGTGTTTTTATTCGACATTCTGTCACCATTGGTTTGAGAACTGTGTGGTAGGAACACATTCTGCATGGACTGTATGCAACTGTGTTGAAGCTGTGCTTCAGAGGTCATATGTGTGATTCTATTTTGGTATCTGAAGCATCTACACCAGTCTTTATATCTGTTTTTAAACATGCACAAGTATGATTCAACTTCGACTCCAAGCCTTCCGACCTCGAATCTAACGATTCGTTATTATGCTTCACTTTCTATTTTAAAACTCACAATCAAAATTTAAAGATTTATTATTTACATTTGCCGTTGGGTCCATTAAGGTTAAACACACTCTTTTTACCAGGTTCTAGGTAAAATATTCAATTAACATACTTATAGATTATGAGTCTGTGTTGAGCTCAATGAAATGCTTGGAGTGTGTTCTTATTTTGTTGGTTTCAAAGACTTTTACCCACCAATTCAATTGGGGTGCATAATATTAAATGATTCACTGTGGAAATCTCACAAGCAATGTGAAAAGTCGATGATATTTACAGCAACACATAGTTTGTATTTTGTGTTAATGTTTATATTGTTCCAAATGCACAATTCAAAGAAACTGACTTTACAGATCAGATACTCAAACTAATTGAAAAGAAGTGCCACTTTATTTCCATACTGCTGCCACTATACACTTAATAATACTTGTTCTTTGAAAGTATTGTTCAATAAAGTCACATTAATTGAGCTACAATAATTATAATTAGTTGTTTCATAATAAATTACAGTTACAGTTTTGAAGATAATAAATGACTGATTATAACAAGTGTGAATTCTGAAACAGCTTTCAGATTTAGTATCGAAATTCTACTTGAGGAATGTGACTAACAATGCTTGATACAAATCAAATTTAGTATCGAAATTCTGCTTGAGAAATGTGACAAACAATGCTTGATACAAAATAATTAATATCTCATTAATTACAACATTAATTTTGATGCTAGAATATTTTGGAGTACTTTACATAATGTGTAAATAGGTTTTGAGGTTAAAGTTTTAAATCAAATCTCGTTTTGACCAACTGAATAGTAATTTTTTTAATGTGAGAAAGTTCTAAAATCCTTTACTGCAAAATTAATTAGAATGAATCTAATTTGCGCTTTTATACAAATATAATCTCTTGAGAGTAAAAGCAACTTTCAGCGTGTGAATTAGCCAGAAATCTATCCAAAACATTAATTTTCACATCTCATGAAATAATCGAATTTTGACAATAAATTTCCCATTCAGTGGCTCAACTGATTTTAATGTTAACATTTCTACATGATTACTGTGTGATAGTTACACCAATGAAATAATTATTTTGCCTGTAAGTTTTGTACAATTGATGATTACAATAACACACTTTTCCAATAATTAAATATTCCTCTTAGTTTAATTTAAATGAGCTGTGCAATGGGTGTGTTACATCTTATATACCCCATATGCAATGCTGTTTGATGCAATACAGGGCACCAAACGTTGTATGTTAAGATTTGCTGTGCTGCAAAATGTGTATCTTATAATACATAAAAGCATGATATCAAATATTTCTTAGAAGGGTCTCCATGGCATGTCCTATGACAATGTCTATTATTTTTTGGCCGCTAATACTGAATTAAATAATTGTTGCAAATCCACCTTCCCTGACAGAGTGGGGCTGTTAAGACAGGTCACCCAAAATATATGCCAAACGCGTAAATACAGGTGTGTTTTCGGCTAAATTATAGCAGGCAGTGTTACAAATATTACGAGTGACGTTCAATAAACGTAAAGCAACACATTTTTTTCTGCGTCAGTTTCGGTTGAAAATGGGCAGAATTTTTCGTGCACCATCGTGGAATATTCCCATTTCAGCCCCTATCGTTTCATGAAGTTCCAATAGGTGGCGGCAGTATACATATCCTTCAAAATGACAACTGTAACGGAGGTGCATTCAAATAGAGAGCCATTACTGAGTTTCGTTTGGCGCAGAACCAAAGCATCGCTGATATTTATAGGTGCTTGCAGAATGCATACGGAGATCCAGCAGTGAACAAAAGAATAATCAATCACTGGACGATGAGTCTGTCATAATTAGAACAAGGTCGCACAAACGGATCTTGCAGCTTCCGACGTCAATCTGTTTGACCCAATGAAGGATTCAATCTATGGGAACCTGTACGTGAATGATGGGGAGGTTATTGCTGCAACAAGACGGTGTCTCTGGCGTCGACCAGTAGAGTGGTACCATGCAGACATACAGTCCCTTCCAGTAAGGTAACGTAACGCAGTCACACTGAACGGAGATCGTGTTGAAAATTAGGGTTTTTTAACCAAAAGAAATCAACTACAGTAAATACTTTATTCTGCGGCAATGGAAATAGCCTTTGAAGAGGGTATCAGTGACAAAACGTGTGGAGCTCTATCAAATAGTAACAAGTCGAACAGCGCTGCAAACTACTCTTACATCGTTAGGAGGGGAAGTCCCACAAAAGTCTACCCAACCGTATCGGCGGCTTAATGCGTCAGTTCCTTCTGACAAATTTCGGGCAGGGTGTCCATCTTCTTGGAAACACACTGTATGAGGAGTTTCAAGAGCGCATTTGGTGATAACAAAAGTATTGTCAAAAAATTGCGGCGTCAGCTTTCAAAGATTACCAACGAAATAAAGGCCTATGAGGTGCTGTCCGATTATGCCACACCTGACATTCACATTCCACTGTCGTTGGTTGAACACATGACGAAACCAATGTGAGATTTGAGTTGAACAGTAATGAATGTTTCTCAGATTTACGCTCCCATGATTTCTGAACGTGCATCATCAGCAGTCCACATTTTCTCCACAAAGCCATTGTCTCGCTGGAGAATCAACAAATAGTATTCAAAATCACTGAGATATAGCTCTTGATGTGGAGACAAATGGAACGGACGACTTTTATGCCTATGAAGAATACGCAGAAAGTTTCTTTGGCTGATACCAACATCTTCTTGTGTCTGATGATTTCTGAACGTGCCTCATCAGCAATCCACATTTTCTCCACATAGCCATTGTCTCGCTGGAGAACCAACAAATAGTATTCAAAATCACGTTGAAAATCACTGAGATATAGCTCTTGATGTGGAGACAAATGGAACGGACGACATTTATGATTATGAAGAATACGCAGAAAGTTTCTTTGGCTGATACCAACATCTTCTTGTGTCTGAAGAGAACTGAAACGCAGATTTATAACAGTAGCTGTAAGCACTGCTGCTTCTACAATCCGATGACGATGCCATCGTACTGTCTGACATCTCCCATGGGTTGCCATCGGAGCTGATGGACATTGATGTCGACCGGGGGCGACATTCTCGCCCCAGGAATAAATCTGCGGCCAGTACGGGCTCTCCTCCAAAGCACAGAGGCAGGGTGAAAATTCAAGCACCCTGATCACTGGCTCACATAATACAGTGGAACCTGAATGGGTTCAGTACGCATGTGGCCGAATTACAACTCCTTGTACGAGAGCGCCCCTTGTGCTTATGTCTCCACGAGACACATTTTCGGGCCACTGATGTTCCTTCTTTACGGGGCTATACCGTGTATCGAAAAGATGATCTGATGGGGGAAAGGGCAAAGGGCGGTGTTGCGGTTTTTGTCCGTGACATGCACCACTCATCTGAGCTCCCTCTCGTTACGGACTTGCAAGCAGTTGCAGTTGACCTTCTTGTGGGGCGGAAGCTCACAATCTGTTCCATTTACTTACCGCCTCAGTATGCGATAGACTCTGAGGCTCTTACAGACCTTATTAGCCAACTCCCCCGCCCATTTCTCCTTCTGGGGGACTTCAATGCTCATAATGTCTTATGGGGCTCTACAACTGATTGCCCCAGGTGTCGCATTCTGGAAAGCCTCATGGCATCCGAAGAACTGTGCATCCTCAACTCTAGTGCTCCCACTCATTTCTGTACTGCTTCTGGGTCGTCGTCAGCTATTGACCTTTCTTTTTGCTCTCCAGGACTTGCGAATTCTGCTCTGTGGGAGGTTGCCGCTGACCTCCATTCTAGTGACCACTTCCCCCTTTGTATTCGCCTCCTGGATGAGACTGTGGCATTACCAGTGCCGCCCAGGTGGCACCTCTGCAGAGCTGACTGGACACTTTTGAGCCATTTAGCTGTTTTGGAACACCGTGCCAGCATCCGCGTATGGGTCGACCATGTTACAGCCGTGATCTCCCATGTTGTTGAATTGTCGATCCCACGATCCTCAAGTCATCCCAAGAGGCGTCGTGTCCCTTGGTGGACCACTGAGTGCCGCTCAGCCATCCAAGCCCGCCGTGCAGCTCTGCGCCGCTTCAAGTGCCGTTCCTCAGCTGACAATCTTGCGGCCTTTCGGGTGACAAGGGCCAAGGCGCGGCGAGTGATTAAAGAGAGCAAACGAAAGTCATGGCAATCGTTCTTGAACTCTATCTCCCGCTCCACTAGTTCCACTAAAGTATGGGAAGCCATCAGGAGGATTTCCGGGAAATGCAGCCAACTACCTGTCACGGCAATGCTGCATCACGGTTGTCTACTCACGGCGCCGAGAGACATTGTCCAGACACTGGTCATGCATTTTGCGGAATCTACTGCCACTATTAACTGTGATCCAGATTTCTGCCGCTACCGCACTGCCATCGAGAGGGATCACTTGGACTTCCGGGCTCCAAAATCTGAACCCTACAACTGCCCCTTCACAATGTGGGAACTGGATTCGGCGCTGTCTGTGGCTCATGATACTGCGCCAGGTGATGATCAAATCCTTGTTGCTGCCATCCAAGGAAGTTCTCCTGAATTGTTTTAATATGATATGGTCATCCGGCACGTTCCCTGACTCGTGGAGGGAGGCGATTTTGATTCCCCTCCTTAAACCGGGGAAGGACCGAACGCATCCCAGTAGTTATCGGAGTATTGCTTCGACGAGTTGTGTCGGGAAGACGTTGGAACGCATGGTCAACCGTCGTCTGGTTCGGCTACTCGACACCAGGCAGCTCCTTAGCCACTCTCAGTGTGGCTTTTGGAGATGTCGTTCAACTATAGACAACTTGACCCTGCTTGAGGCGGCCATCCAGCTGGCCTTCCTGCGTAACCAGCATTGTCTAGGTGTATTCTTTGACATTAATAAGGCGTATGACACTACTTGGCGCCGCCTTATCCTCAATCAACTTCATCAGTGGGGCTTTCTTGGCCATCTCCCCATCTTCATTCGGTCCTTTCTTTCCCGCCGCCTATTTCGATACTGGGTTGGTAATGTGCTATCTGATTTGTACGTGCAGGAGAATGGTGTTCCTCAGGGAAGCGTTTTAAGTGTCACCCTCTTTGCCATGGACGTTAACAGTATCACGTCCACTATATGGAGTCCGGCCCAGTGCTCCTTGTTTGTGGACGATTTTGGTGTTTTCTGTTCTTCCTCTGGTCTTGTCACTGCTAGTCGGCAGCTGCAGCTTACGATAAAGCGATTAGAGGCATGGACTGCGAAGTCGGGTTTTACCTTTTCTGCAGACAAATGTGTATGTGTTCATTTTAATCGTTCTCGACGTGCTTTTTCCTCCCTTGAATTGAGTCTGAGGGACACCATTCTTCCTTTTAGAGACACTGTCAGGTTCCTAGGCCTCACTTTTGATTCCAAGTTGTCGTGGTTGCCGCACCTTAAAGACCTCAAGGTGCAGGCCCTGAAGGCGCTGAATATTTTGAAGTGTCTGAGCCATCGGTCCTGGGGAGCAGATCGGATGCGTCTGCTGCAGTTTTATAGGGCTTTCGTCCGGTCGCGTCTTGACTATGGATGCACTGTGTATGGGTCAGCGAGGCCTTCGTATCTGAAGATTCTTGACGCAGTACACCATGAGGGTATCAGGCTGGCCACTGGTGCTTTCCGTACCAGTCCCATCCCCAGCCTGTGTGCTGAGGCAGGGGAACCGCCGCTCGCCATCCGGCGGCAACTCCTCATGGTGCGAGGGGTGTGTCAATTCTTTGCCTGTCCTACCTCCCCTGCGTACCCTACTGCTGCCCGACCGCCTATGGAACGTCTCTTTTCCAGTTGTCCCAGGGCAACGAGACCATTTGGGACTCGTTCCAAGCATTTGCTCGAGTCCCTTGGTGTGGAGCGTATGGCACCCATACTCCATGGTTATACCCGCCTGCCTCCCTGGTTGCTCCAGAGGCCTAGCGTCATCTTAGACTTGTCAGAGTACCGGAGGAGCTGCACTCCTGCGTTTGTTTTACCTCCTTATTTTAAAATATTTTAAACCGCATCCCGACCATGTACCATTATTTACGGATGGCTCTAAACAGGGGGACTCTATTGGTTGTGCTGTTGTTTTCCCTGATCGGGTCGTCAAGTTACAGCTTCCTGTGGCGTTTACTATCTTTGATGCCGAATTGTTTGCGATCTTGTCGGCATTGGAGCAGATGAGAGGTGTTCCCAGTCTTAAGTTTCTCATCTGTTCTGCCTCCCTGAGTGCCCTTCAGACCATGCAACACCTGTACCCCTCGGATACGGTCGTCCAGAACATCCATGATGCCCTACTCCATCTGCAACGGCAGGGGAAGCAGATTTCCTTCTGCAGCGTGCCGGGGCACGTGGGTATTAGGGGAAACGAATTGGCGGATGTGGCTGCCAAAGATGCATGTTCCCTCCCTCAAGTTGTTGAATGTGCCGTCCCCCTCCATGCTGTTACCTCCCTTTTGCGTTTTCGTGTTATGCGTCAATGGGAAGAGGAGTGGCTGGCAGTCGGTAAAAATAAGCTGCGGTTGGTCAAGGCCACCACGCGGCCATGGCTTACGTCCTACCAGTCATGCAGGCGGGATGAGGTCCTCCTGACTCGCCGCCGCATCGGATACAGTCCCTTAACGCATGGTTTTTTACTCCGGCGGGAGGACCCCCCAATCTGCAATGCTTGTGGCGTCCAGATTACTGTCCGCCACATTTTACTTGACCAGAGGGTGGTGGTTTCCTTGCCACCGGATTTGCCCTCTGTTTTGCAAGATGACGCAAACTGTGGTTAAGGTCTTACGGTTTTGTGTCCTGTCCAATTTGTTGCCTCGAATTTTAGGGAGAGGATTTTAATGTGCTGCTGAGTGACTGGCTCACCCAGGTTTTAGGTAAGAGGTGCGCCAGTCACGATTACCTACTTGTTTCACTTCGATTTCTGTTCTCTTTTCCTTGTGTTTCCTTTCCTTTTTTAGTGCGTTTCTTCTCCTCTTGTTTTGCCTCTGTATGTGAGGATTTGGAACTGTGTCAGGTCTGTGTCCGCCTTCGTCCCTTCACCGCATGTGTTTCTGTTTCATTGCGTTTGGGCGCTGATGACCACACTGTTTAGCGCCCAAAAACCTCAAACCACACACACACAGAAGGGATGGATACTGCACTGGGAGAGAGGGGAAAAGCCATTGTGGAAGGAGTGGACATGTGAGGTGCTGAGTGTGGGATGAATGACCTTGAGCCAGAATGAAAAGACATAGTCAGCTTTGAGTCTCATTCCGTTTCACCAGGATGTCACTGCAAGATACCTCATCTCTACTCGAAAGACTCTTTGATGACACAGACAAACTCTTTCAACATACAATAACCACCACTTATTTCAAATATGTTGGGAGATTCTATGAACAAATAGTTGGGATTGCCAAGCGTTCCTCCTTATTTTTAGGTGTGGCTAATCTATACATGAAGCACTTTGAAGATTTAGTGATGAATATCACCTGCCTAAAACTGAAGGCATTCTACAGATAAGCAAGTGACACTTTTTTGGTGTGGTCACAAGTCAGAGAATACGTTAAGAGCTCCTATATACCCCTTAGGCATCCCTTAGGAAAATGGCAGCAAGAGACAGGGAAGGACATCAGATGCACTCTATGTAAATGCCTCAGGGCCTCTTTCATATTGTAGAACAGGCTGTTCCAGCAGGCATTGAGCGAACAGAGAACAACCAACTGCAGATTGCACCGCACATTGTAACAAATTCTGGCTGTCGTCTGGGCTCCGAGACCAGTCTTGAGCATGGAGTTTCAACGAAGCTCACAATTTGCAGCATTGTCCCCAGAGCCGATCGTGGCACTTTGGTTCTGAGATGAGTGGAACAACTGAACTAAAGACTTCCAAAGCTCTGTGACAAGATAGGCTGTGACTTCCTGATCTTACGCCACAGGATTGAGAACTTTAGGGCCCCCTAAGTAGGTCAGTTGTACACTACACATCAGAGGCTGCTACTCAGGTAGCTGACTGTGTGTGGGGTGCACACAAGGGTTTCTTGGATTAGGCGACTCTCCATCCAGTCCAGGTATCGACAGCTGTAGCAGTGTAAGATCGAAAGAAATACCTTCGACAGATGAGAGTATTAAAATCCTTATGGTAAATGGCAGAGGCATTTGCAGCAAAGTGCCAGAATAGGAAGAGCTCATTAAAAGCAGTGAAGCTCACATAATAGTAGGTACATAAAGCTGCTTGAAATTTGTAACTGATGGCAGAGGGGATTCGGGAGAAAATTTAAGCATATATCAAAAGGGTAGCCTAAGGGGGGTAAGGCTATTGTTACTAAAGGAAAATAATATCGATTAATAGGAGGAAAGTGTACAACAGACCCTTGTGGAGGAAGAATCTATTCTAAACCTGATCTAAATATCGACAATAATTTTGAAATGAGGCGAATATAGTGCAATCGCTCACGGACCTAACAGGGAGGAAGAGAGTGCCACATAATATTTTTAATACAAAAAGTACTGATAGTAAAAAAAATATTGATTAACAAAAAAGGGATAATAAAAGAGTCACCAGCCCACTAGGGCAATGAATATCCAGAATCTTCACAAAGCCAATGGCAAAGAACATTAAGCAAATAACCACTGGCATGGCAACAGAAGGTTGTTACGCTTTTCCACAACACAACAGTTCCTGAGAAAATAAATGAATCAGGAAGAATTGAGTTTGCAGTTACTTGTTCTGGAATACTAAAGTTTGGATGTAAAGTTAAGTGAACTTGCTGGTTAAATAAATGACTAGCTGCAACTGAAACTTTGTTATGTAAAAAATGACTTTCAGTAACCTCAGCATAACGTAATGCAAAATTTAGAAAAAGGGAAACAATTTACTTCTGATTATTGAAAGACTGAATTGAGTTTACTTTAAGCAAATGAGCAACTGACTTACATTTACCATAAGAACAATAAAATACATACCAAGCCAGCAGGAGTCACTCGCTAAGCTAAATACAGAATAAATGAAATTGCGCACTCTTTATTAGTGCAGTATATTTAGTTATTAGTTCTGGCAGTGAAATTTTATGTTACTTTAAGTGAGTGACGTTAATACTCGAAATTACAAATTAGTTAATCCTCTTTTAAGCAGCACAAGAATGACCAGTTAATGACGCAACAAAATTTAAAACAAAGTCCATCATTAGCAAACAAACAAAACTGGCAGTAAATAGTTCGTCAATTTTCATATTTTTCCGACACTCGGTGATTGCATTGAAAGGAAAAAGACCCTGCTTGGTAATAACGTCTGAAGGCAATGACAGCAGAGGTGCTCTGCGAGTTTTAACTATTGCAGGCTATTATCCATGAAAGTTAGCCAAATTTTGTGAAAGAAATGCCACTGGGTAGTGCCTGTATAATAGTAGATATACTCTATCAGTTAACAGCCTTATGATGTTATAGCTGTACGGACGACGAAGAATGTGCCGGCGACAAATGGTCTGCTACTGCTCGTTGAGAACCACGAGTCGTCTCCAGAGCCATGGATAATTATGCGACAGGCAATAGTTATACTGGCAGATTCTCCCACCTGTTCACTCCTACCATGCTCTCAGTATTCACGGGTTCACGGGGTATGTGCGCCTACACTGGTGCAATCATAGCTCCACACCGCATCTGCAGGACAGACCAACAAACACTTCCACACACTAACATGGCTGAAGCTGCTCTGTTTACTCTCTGTTCGCAGCATGACGGAGACTCTCCACATGCAAAGAAAAATACCGCTATTACGTCTTTGCTATCGATACATTTAAATGAAGTTCCCTTGGTTATGACCCAACAATTTATAATATTTACATTATAAATACAATCAGTTATACACCAGTACATTCAGAAATAAATGCACTATTACATCCCTTAGTATTAATTATTGTTTCTATAACACAGCTTACAGATTCAGAGTACATTACAAGGTATTAATGAATATCAAACAGCAAAAAATTTTTAAGGTGCAGATGGTATTTTATGTGCATTTTCGGTGTTACTAGCTCCCCAATCGTACTGTAATCATTGGTGGAGACTTTAATCATCCAATAGTTAATAAGGAAAATTATTGTTTTCTTAGTGGTGGTCATGATAAGACATCCTTAGAAAGATTAGTCAATGCCTTCTCTGAAAATTACCAAGGAAAGGTACTTTGTAACTCCACTCACAATGAAAATATGTTGGATCTGATGTCAGTAAATAGCCCTGACCTCCTTGAGGATGTCCACATCGAAGCTTGTATCAGTCACCATGACGTGTTTGTAGCAACAATGATTACCAAAATACAAAGGACTACTAAGACAAGTAGGAAGGTATATATGTTCAGTAAACTAGATAAAAAAATCACTCATATCATATCTCAGAGAGGAACTTGAAATTCTCAGCAGAGGCAGGAGCATGTGGACGAACTATGGCTCAAGTTTAGTATGATAGTTGACTATGGACTGGGTAGATAATAGATACGTACCCAGTAAAACAGTTCATAATGGGAGGGAACCTCCATGGTACACTGTCACTGTAAGGAAACTGATGTGTTCACATCGAGATAATAGAATCTATCTCCTCTGGTTCAAAGACTATGTAAGCTAGCCAGTATCGATTTTGTCTCTCGCTGGCTGGGTATATAGCGCATGTCCGAGGCAAGCAGTGGGGGTGACGGAACTGAGCAACCAGGAGGCGCAACTGTCGTGTGCTGCGACTGGAGCACAGTGTGCGAGAGAGGCGAGTGACGGCTGGACTGCCTTGGTGTTAACACCGGACGTTAATCTGCTCACCGGCCCTCAGACGTTGGTTATGGGGCTCTGTTTCCACCAGCTGGAGTTTCAGTCTTACCGATCATCTTTCTAGTAAGCATCATTCCAACGACAACTGTAGTTATCGCAAAAATTAAAGAATTGCGCAGTCTCGTTCGTCGTATAAAAACTTTCTCAGTTCAGATTCAGATTATGATACTGGTGCTGCTCACTACTTGTCGTTAATTAATATTCGACTAAGCCGGGACAGTCTAATTGGTTGCGAAAGAGGCATTTTGGTTTTCATTTGTGTATATCAGTAAATGTTCTTTTCATTAGTTAAAGAGAGATGTGTAATTGTTAAGGTTTTTTACTCGTAATTAAGTTGTGGGGTTGTTTTCTTAATTGTATGGCTACTATTTTATTGTGTTTTATTTGCATGTTAAAGACTGCAACGTATGTATAAGGCTGTGGGTAGAAATGTTTCTAGTAGCAGATTTCTGTGTGCTCTAGAAGGCTTTCTTGTTCTGGTTTCAATGTTTATATACCTTGGCCCGGAAGAGTACTCGGGTCATGTGGGTCCATTCGGAGAGCAAGAAGGGCATGTATCCAGAGCACAACTGTAAAATTCTAAATTGTATTTTCTTCCTGTAATTTAGCACTCTTATTGAGCTATAATTGTCTGAGTAGCTTATGCTTGCAGAAATTTTGCTTTGTTTGCTAAGATAATGGTGACTGTTTAATAATTTTATTAATTAGGTAAATATATTTTTAAATGTAATTATGCTTGTGTTTTTTTAACGTTGAGTTTTTTAGTATATTTTATTTAAGGGAAAGGTAAACTTTAACCTGGTTGTGAGGCGAGTTTCTTTCAGGGTTCACTTCGAAAGCCTTTGCTTAAATTTTTGGTGTAACTGAAATGGTTTAAAGAGAATTTGATAGTGATCGTATTTATTTCAAAATTTGTTTGCTAACGGATAAAGAGTGTAATGAATGTAAATTGTACAGTATATTTTTTTGAGTACCAAGGAATGTGAACATGTGCTGAGGAACTACACTACAATAAAATTTATTATATGTGCAAACTTGCGCCTAGTCCTTCCTTAATCAAAAGTGAGACCCTGTTCTAAAGATTTTAAGTCATCGCTACAGAAATCTCTAAAGAAACAGAGATTACTCCATAAAAGGTGAAAACGAAGCTTGAGGCTATAGACACAGAGATACTGAATGAAAGGCGTTTGGCTATCAAGAGAGGAAGGCGTGATGCCTTCAGTGGCTAACTTAACAGAATATTGTCTAATGATATGTCCCAAGACCCAAAGAAATTGTGGCCATATGTAAATGCTGTTAATGGTGCCAAAGTTAATGTCCAATCCCTAGTGAATGAAACAGGAACCGAAATTGAGGGTAGCAAGGCAAAAGGTGAAATGCTGAACTCCGTTTTCAAATGTTCTTTTACAAATGAAAACGCAAGACAATTGGCTCAATTTAATCATTGTACCACTGAAAAAAATGAATGAAATAAGTGTTAGTGTTGGCGGTGTTGAGAAGCAGCTGAACAAAGTTCCAGGGCCCTATCGTATCACTGTCAGATTCTATACTGAATTTGCGGCTCATTTAGCCCCTCTTCTAATTATAATCTATCGTAGATTCCTTGAACTTAAAGCTGTGCCCAGTTCTTGGAAAGCACGCAGGTCACACCTGTCTACAAGAAGGATGATAGAAAAGACCCACAAAACTACTGTCTGGTATCCATGACATCGATTTGTTGTAGAATCGTAGAACATATTCTCAGCTCAAACATAATGAGGCATCGAACAGAATGACCTTCTCAGTACCAGACAGCATGGATTCCGAAAACATCGATCATGTGAAACCCAACTCGTAATTTTCTCACTTGCCAAACTGAAAGCTTTGGATCAAGGCAGCCAGGTAATTGCAGTATTTCTTGATTTCGAAAAAGCATTTGAGTCAGTACCACACCTAAGCTTATTGTCAAAAGTAAAACCTGAGACCCCCTCGACCATGGAGTGTCCACAAAGTACTTGTCTGCCAAGTGAGTAAACACAATCAGCTTTTCAGACTGTTCAGGGAGATGGATTTCTCTATCCTGGGGATTATGACAACTGGGCTATTTTATTGCTTGGTTCGTCTGGACAAGTTTCAGAGTATGATGGCTTATGTCAGTCAACTGACACCATCTGTTGTTTACCATTTTTCAGCTGTATATGTTTTGTTACTCCTAGAACTGACTGAATATGAGATTGCAATGTGTTTAAAAATACGACATATTCTCTGACAGAGTGGAAAGGGGAGAGCGTGAGAAAAATTCGCCCGCTATTTTCAGTTGCTCTCCATAGGCTAATTTGGCAGAGGAACATGTAAAGTAATTAAAGAATTACTGTATTGAGTCTTAGAAGTGCTAATGGTACTGCAACCATGCAGGAATCCACTCGGTGGGCTGAGGCAGCTTTCAGAGTGCAGGGCATACACACTACCAACCCGTTGCTAGCAGGATGGTGGCTTGTAGTTCATGAGTGATTACACCTAATAATCTCAACATCTCATGGACAGGTTGGCATTCGAACTGCCTGCCCCTGTCAGTGTTAATACTTTGAGGAATACCAAACTTGGAGAATCGAGTAGAGATCGGGCCTGCTGAAAGAAACTGCTGAAATATCTGGTACTGGCACAACCTTGGGCAACCTACTGAATCTGCCTATCACGGTAAATAGAAAACGAAAGCCTTATTAAGGAGGAAGACGGCCTACAACATCCAGATGAAAGTGTGAGAGTCTCGCTTAAGGAGAGGGGAGTCATCCAGCGGAACATAGTTGTGGTGGGAGATTTTAAAACCTTGACATTGAGCATTATATCGATCCCATCGATGGGAAACTTTCTTTATTCCTGGCCAAACAACCAAATCTGATACTAACTTAGCAGTAGCTCTTATCACCAGGAGCGCCGAGTTGTGAAACGTGTCGAACACTGGGCGATATCATTTTGCTGGGGTAAATGGATGGAGCTTGTTTCCTGAAGTGTCGCACCAAACCCCTTGTCTTGTGCTGTGCAGTGGCAAGTGCTTAAGGCAGGCCCGTCGATGCAGGGTCAGCCGACACTGCTGAAGGAAGCTGTCCATACCTTGCTTTGTTGCCATGTCAGCCTAGTTAATGGAGGAAAATGCCACGCATTGATAAAATATATGCAATGCACAGTTGTACAATGTGTAGCATTAAATATTAGCTCTACAGAGTTTATGCAGTACATAATAAGACAATTAAAAGTAACAGTTTTTAAAAGTTAGTATAATAACCTGGTAAATCAAAGTATTCTTTAATATTATGAAAAGGGTGATCTGTTAACCAGTTGTACCACTTATGTTTAAAACTAATTATATCCATAGTCCTAGCAAAGACTGGTAACTTATTGAAAATTCTGAGTGGATTTACTTTGTGAGAATTTCCATTCATTGCTAACCTGTGCCAAGGTATATCTAACTTCGATTTAGCCTAATATTGTGGTTATGAATTTCCGCTTGACAACAAGTTCTGTCATATTATTTTTAATGTGAAGTCCTGCAACATATTTACAGTGTGGTCCATTGATAGTGACCGGACCAAATATCTCACGAAATAAGCGTCAAACGAAAAAACTACGAAGAACTAAACTCGTCTAGCTTGAAGGGGGACACCAGATGGCGCTATGGTTGGTCCGCTAGATGGCGCTGCCATATGTCAAACGGATATCAACTGCGTTTTTTAAATAGTAACCCCCATTTCTATTACGTATTCGTGTAGTACGTAAAGAAATATGAGTGTTTTAGTTGGACCACTTTTTTCGCTTTGTGATAGATGGCGCTGTAATAGTAACAAACGTATAAGTACATGGTAACAGGTAACATTCTGCCAGTGTGGACGGTATTTGCTTCGTGATACATTACCCGTGTTAAAATGGACCGTTTACCAATTGCGGAAAAGGTCGATATCGTGTTAATGTATGGCTATTGTGATCAAAATGCCCAACAGGCGTGTGCTATGTATGCTGCTCGGTATCCTGGACATCATCCAAGTGTCCGAACCGTTCGCCAGATTGTTACATTATTTAAGGAAACAGGAAGTGTTTAGCCACACGTGAAACGTCAACAACGACCTGCAACAAATGATGGTGCCCAAGTAGATGTTTTAGCTGCTGTCGCGGCTAATCCTCACATCAGTAGCAGACAAATTGCGCGAGAATCGGGAATCTTAAAAACGTCGGTGTTGAGAATGCTACATCGATATCGATTGCATCCGTACCATATTTCTATGCACCAGGAATAGCATGGCGACGACTTTGAACGTCGTGTAGAGTTCTGCCACTGGACACAAGAGAAATTACATGACGATGACAGATTTTTTGCACGCGTTGTATTTAAAGACGAAGCGTCATTCACCAACAAAGGTACCGTAAACCGGCATAATATGCACTATTGGGCGACGGAAAATCCACAATAGCTGCGACAAGTGGAACATCAGCGAACTTGGCGGGTTAATGTATGGTGCAGCTTGTGGGAGGAAGAATAATTGGCCCCCATTTTATCGATGGCAATCTAAATCGTGCAATGTATGCCGATTTCCTACGTTAAGATCTACCGATGTTACTACAAGATGTTTCACTGCATGAGAGAATGGTGATGTACTCCCAGCATAATGGATGTCCGGCACATCTCGCTTGTGGTTGAAGCGGTATTGAATAGATATTTCATGACAGGTGGATTGCTCGTTGGAGCATCATACTACGGCCCGCACGTTCATCGGATCTGATGTCCACGGATTTCTTTCTGTGGGGAAAGTTAAAGGATATTTGCTATCGTGATCCACCCACAGCGCTTGAGAACATGCAACAGCTCATTGTCAATGCATGTGCGAACATTATGGAAGGCGAACTACTGTTGAGAGGAATGTCGTTACATGTATTGCCAAAAGCATCGAGGTTGACGGACATCATATTGAGCATTTATTGCATTAATGTGGTATTTACATGTAATCACGCTGTAACAGCATGTGTTCTCATAAATGATAAGTTCACAAAGGAACAAGTATCACATTGGAACAACCGAAATAAAATTTTCAAAAGTACCTGCATTCTGTATTTTAATTTTAAAAAACCTACTTTTTACCAACTGTTCGTCTAAAATTGTGAGCTATATGTTTGTGACTATTACAGCGCCATCTATCACAAAGCGAAAAAATTGGTCCAGCTAAAACATTCATATTTATTTACGTACTACACGAATATGTAATAAAAATAGGGTTCCTATTTTTAAAATAGCAGTTGATATCTGTTTGACCTGTGGCAGCGCCATCTAGCAGGCCAACCATAGTGCCATCTGGCTTCCCCCTCAAGCTAGACAAGTTTCATTCTTTGTAGTTTTGTCGTTTGACGCTTATTTCATGGGATATTTGGCCCGGTCACTATCAATGGACCACCCTGTTTACAATAGTAAGTATGTTTAGCCTGGTGAAGAGTGGACAACAATGTTCCAAATGACCTGTCACAAATTAAACGCAAAACTTTCATTTGTATTTTAAAAATGTTATCGACATGGGGAGAACGTCCCCATATAATAAAGCTATATGACATATGCGATTGGAAAAGTCCGAAGTATGTCATCCGAAGGTAATCCATGCTTACCATAACCTTTAATTTCAAAAAGAGGTAAGATACCCGAGATATCTTTTTGCAGACATGACTGATATGTTCTTCCCAATTAAGTTTGGAGTCAATGAGAATACCTAGAAGCTTTACTGATTTAGTTTCTATATCCTTTGTCATACCTAGTGTGAGGTGTTGTGTTTTAGCGGGATTACATAAGAGTTTATTAGCAATAAACCAGTCCAAAGCTATGTCCAGAGATTCTTCTGTTATGTGATTGAGTTCAGAGATGTTCTGATGAGAGGTAAACAGTGTAGTATCATCTGCGTCACATATGACAGGATGTGGTATGTTGTATGGCAGGTCATTGATTACAGTAATAAGAAAGAAGGGTGGGAGGATAGATCCTTGGGGAACACCTGTGTCTATCTCAAGCAAGGAAGAATGTATATTCCTGACTGAAACGAATTGTTTCCTGTTGTTCAAGTAAGAAGTGATGATGGCTAAAGTGTTCCCTTGCAAACCATGATATTCCAATTTCTTTACTAGGATGTCAACAGGAATGCAAACAAATGCCTAGCTTAAGTCACATAATACAAGTGATACTTTGTTTTTGCTTTTAATAACAGATAATGTTCTACCAATGATTTCTAAAACAGCAGCAGTTGTGTTTTTTCCCTTGCGAAATCCAAACTGAAAGTTACACAGTAAGCCATGATTTTCAAAGTAGGTATTTGGCTGGTTGTGCATTCGTGCCTCATATATTTTTGACAATATAGGCACAACTGAAATTGGTCAATAACTTTCAGGCAGTTATTTATTCCCCCTTTTTTTATAAACTGAGGTTCTAAGCATTTATTGAAAATACTGGATAATGGTGACCATATTAAGTGCATTGTTTTTTTAATAATCTAATTGGACAACCAATAGTAATCCACACTTTTTGAATTTGAAAATTTGGCAACAGTTTTTAAAACGTCAGTGTGTGTGATAGGTTTCCAGTGAAATACATAGTACTGTGCTCAAAAAGACCATAGGGCGTTGTCACAGTTGTCTTCTTCTGTCTTTCGAAACAATAGGTATTTGTGAGAATGCCATAGCACAATCAACAGCACTGAAATAGCAAGCAGCTTCTAGGTCACCATAAAGTCAGCTACATGAGGCACTGGATACCAGTGTGGAACGGTGTAAGTCTTTAAACTGCTGCAGTCTCTGCAGATTCTCCATGATCCATTTTTCTTTTCTACCATATGCAGTGGAGCCGCCACATGCTATGTGATCTTGATACAGCTCCATCAGTGATCACATTATCGAAGTCTAGTTATGCTGCAGATAACTAATCAGAAAGAAAGCGCCAAAGTCTGAAAGCCACTAGCTGATCTGGTGCTCTTGGCCAACACCAGATTACTCAGAGCAGGAAACTCATGCAGCAGTTGTTGGTTGGGATCATTGACCGAAATACAGCCGGCCTTGGAGAAGGAAGAGAGGGAAGAAGCTTATCCACTGTCTGACACCACAGCAGCGCAGCACTGGTGCCGTAGTTCTTCACAAGTGCTCTCCAACTTTTTTTGCGATATGGAAATTTTCCTTCGCAGTTTAGCATTTTCGTCTTGTAATTCACAGACGGTCGACCTTTCCACGAGCTCAATCCTTGTACCTCAGAATCTTGTGCTTCAAGTACCTAGGTCTGCCTCGGCTCCTAATGCTCGATTGTTTCGTGCGAATAAGTCTCCGGCGTCTTCTCGTGTAATGCACATGTGTGCACTATGTATTGAGATGAAAGCGATCACGATTGCTGTATAATTGGTGCAGAAGACGTGGCTAACCCTGCAATCTTCGAGCGACCGCAAGCGGTGGAGTAGCACAGTACACGGTCTGCCGTGGTAATTACTTTGAGTGAGGAAGGAATTTGAACCAAGGATCGGTGCACTAAATCTGACACGACTGTGAAAAACGCCAAAGAAAATCAG
The DNA here is from genome assembly GCF_023897955.1 of Schistocerca gregaria. NCBI lineage: Eukaryota > Metazoa > Arthropoda > Insecta > Orthoptera > Acrididae > Schistocerca > Schistocerca gregaria. Next base: position 510,663,533 of record NC_064921.1, on the reverse strand, counting down.
CTCCTAAAATTGGCCCAGTCACTTTCGAAATGACAAATATTCATCCAGGGTGGGAGTCATCAACCAGTTCCACAGTAAGTTTTTTCTACCCATACATTCTGGATTCAGAATTGTTGGCAGCCATGAGAAAAGGAATGTCTTCATTTTTGTAAGATTCATTCGCCATTTTTGGAAATTTGTGGTAAGATCGTATGGGACCTTACTGCTCAGATCACCGGTCCCTAAGCTTACACACCACTTAATCAAATGTAAACTGACACACCCTAAGGACAACACACACGCCGATGCCCGAGGGAGGACTCGAACCTCTGATGGGGGGAGCCGTGCGAACCCTGACAGGGCGCCGAAGACCGTGCAGCTACCCCGTGCGGTCGTTTTGGGATAAACGGTGATTTATGAACCAGTGTCTACTAGAAGAAAAGACACCAAAGTTTTTGTCTTTGATGAATAATCGAGTGGAGTACATAATAGCTGACACCACTGAATTCTTTCTGTCTTTTAGACACTGACAAATCCTGACAAGTGCATGTGCCTACTGGCACCTATCGCTCCTATTTGGCTATGTAAGGGGCTTGTGGATTGCGTCGCTGCATCGGCGAAATGTCTTGGTACCAACAACACTTTCCATCTCACTGGTTGTTCTTGCCTTGAACTCATTGTCGGCATACCTCTTCAGCCTAGCATTTAGTTCATCTATTTCATTCACAAACTGTCCCATAAATGACAGTGCCTGAGGATTTGTGTCTATGATGTTGCATGGTGTGCATCAGGGCTCTCTGCTGTAGCTGTGGTCACAATGCAGGGTCTGCGGCCTCCTGCCATAACTTCATTCACAGCGACAAAAGTTGTAGCATCTATGCACGCAATCACAGCTGCATCCCCTTTCAATGCTAATTCGTCAAGGAAGATACCCTTACAACCACAAAGAATGGCCCTCAACTTTTTGGCGATCTTTGAAGCCAAAAAATTTTACTGTTCTGATAGTAGATCGTTACCCCCCACTCAGGTAACAAGTGAAGCACTTAGGATGGGACATCACTGGCACAGGTTTCACTTTCAATAATTTTTTGTAACCTTGTTTCTGGCACAAGACGCTGGAATACAGCTTCTTTAAACGCAGAATAAGATTGTCGGTGTTAAAAATCATCCAATTGTTCGATCACATTTAATTCCAACTGATATATAATCAATGTAAACTGTTCTGTCTCAGATACGAATCTGTGTCATAAAAATATGGTCTCCCCTTGGGTTAATCACAGTTGGTCCCAAGTTGCCAGAAAGGCGGAATTCTTATGTTGATCTTGTTGCTGTTGCTTGAGGCTGTGCTGTTTGTCAGAGCAGTTGTCTGCGGAATTTTGTTGCTGCTGGACAGTTGGTCCTGGCACTCCATCTTCACAGTCCTTGTTGTGTTGGCACTCATTGTATTGTGCGACAATTTGAATAGAACGCTCCATATCACTCAATATGAGGGCACCACTTTAGGGGAACTCTGCATACACTTGTTACACACATGACTGTGATTTTAGTCCACACTTCACTGCATTTACTCAATATACATATAATAATGATACAATGCACACGATAGTAACTCAACACCATAGTCGCCATCAAAGAACATAAGAACACAAGTCATATCTTTTTTTCTTCTTTAGAGCCAGCAGCCTAATATATGTCTGATAACGACATGATTTTTAGAGTAGACGCTCAAATAGCTGCTTATAATAAGTAATATTTATTCACGACAGCCTGTTTCAGCTTTATAGCCATTTTCAAGTACCTACGATTAAAATTTTGGTGAGAGCATGTACGAATGTGAATTCATTTGTATTAAAGTAGCTGCATTGTACTCATGTCTAGATTGAGGTAACGTCCATATTCTGTCGTTAGTGGACTGTCCTATAACTGTCACTGTTTTAATAAGATGGTAAATGATGTCAATATGTTGAAAATAAAATGTTAATTATGATGTGACAGTAGTTCGACCATTCCATTCTTGCGACGCTATATGTTTACAAATATTGTGGAGTTGAACAACGATATTACTGTATTAATTGAAATTTGTTACGATTGTCTTAGGTTGTTGCACACTGCCGATACGGTCGGCCGGCCGTTGTGGCCGAGCGGTTATAGGCGCTTCAGTCCGGAACCGCGCTGCTGCTACGGTCGCAGGTTCGAATCCTGCCTCGGGCATGAATGTGTGTGGTGTCCTTAGGTTAGTTATGTTTAAGTAGTTCTAAGTCTTGGGGTCTGATGACCTCAGATGTTGAGATCCATAGTACTCAGAGCCATTTGAACCATTCTGATACGGTCGAAAATACATTCCATATTTTGTACAGAATACCAAAAGGTTTGCAATGAACATTCTTGAACAGTTATAAATCTACATGTACACGAGAAAATACCCACAAGAAATATTAAACGGACACACACACTACCTCAAAAACTTTGTTGAACTCTTAGGACACGAAAACGGATAAATCGGAAGTAACATATGCAACAACCAAAGAGAATTGTAATACATTTTATTTAATAAAATCATACCACTGTTCATCTGCACATACAGCGTCGTAAGAGTGGAATTGTCAAACTACTGCCTCATCGTAACTAACATTCTATTTTTAACATATTGACATCCTTCACCATCTTACTACAACTGTGACAGTTATAAGACAGTCCACTAACGACGTAATATGGATGTCACATCAATCTAGATGTGAGGACAATACAGCGACTTTAATATAAATGACATTAATATTTCTATATGTTCTCACCAAAACTGCAATCATAGGTATGGTTCTTGAAAATGGCAATAAAGCCGACACAGCCTGTCGTGAACAAATATTACTTATAATAAGCAGATATTTGGTGCATCTACTCTAAAAAATCATATCCTCCAATACAGATAATCTCGTTTTTATATCACAGATAACTCACGAATCAATGCTGGCACTCAATCCTTGCCGATTGTCCTTTTTTTTAAGTCTCCCACACAGTCAAGAATTATTAACTCATCTGAAATAGTTACTTGCTTCCCACCAGAGATAGATGCTGGCCCTCGTAAGGCTTGCAGTGTCACGTGCTGTAATGTATACGACATGGCCTGTTTTTCTCGTGGGCCTCGAAGGTAATCAGGCGACTGTACTTGGAACGAAAAAGTGAAGGCGTTCGTAAAGAAATTAGAGCTGTGGCAAAACCGAATGGAAAGTGGCATGCTGGATGTGTTCCCTATAGGGCTGTGTCCAGGGATTTTGCCGCCTCATGCGAAAATTTCAAACGCCGCGTCTTTCCTCCCTCTCCACCCCACCTTTCAGTTTCAGCTATAGTCCATAGCCGATCTTTTCCACTACGTCTCTCATCACGAATACGTCTTTAAGACCAGAGCCAGATATGAAGCACCAATCACCGAAACTGAAGTGAAACGTTTACAGTCTAATACATTTTGAGTTATAACTCCAAAATTAATTAAGTCAATCAGAATTATGTTACCTCACTCGGAGAGTGTATAACCACAGTATAACTAAGATCTGTTCAGTTTCTCTCGTTTCCTCGGCAGAGGGGAATGTGCTGTCCGGAGGGAGGGATTTCGTGACTGTTGCGGGGAGAATAAAAAGCAGGAAGTAGAGAGGTCAGGTCTCACAGTACTTCCAACGCACATGGTTTGCGCTTCCTATCAATTGTTTGCTATGCCCCGGGCAGCGAAAGGTTTAGAGAAAGCGCCTTTTTACATAGATGTTTATCTTCACGTGTGGTACACATTCGTAGCATACCACAAGTCAAAGAAACAAACTCACACCTGTTCACTGCGTACTGAATGACGATCACTGCAGCGCTGAACAGTAGAGGCAGATTATGTGGACAGAAGTTGCAAAAGCCACTAACCTTTCCAAACTACGCCAAAAAGTTCCCAGCAGAGCTATGGGTTTCACTGATCAAGGAAAATTAAACAGATTGTAGTATAAGAAATATCACTTTCAACAATGGGCTTGCACAGCTGAGTGAAGTTTGGCAACCTATTTTGCTGTTATATAAAAAAAATTCAGATCTACCATACTAAGTATACCAACGAAAAAACACCTCATGCATAAATAAATCAAAACTAAAATTAATCATAAACGGGTATTTACACACCTACTGTTTAATGCAGACATTTTCTTTCTTTGGCGCCAGTGAACTCCTGTATGACTTTGTTAAAATCCAAACATATAGTTTGCCCATGTTCAGTCGACATTGCTACTGGTCCACACAGTACTGACTGGCCCATTGTTAACATCAGTTACATTTTAATCAGCTGAAGCTTTGAAAAATTTCTTTCTCTAATTACCACTGTCACCTGTTGTGTCAGCAAAATTCCTAACACCAGACTTAGATTTGGCGCAAATCCATGCTCTCATACTAGTTTCAAAGTACCAGAGACAACAACTGCAGCACGAGACTTGTAACAACCAGCACAGCTGAGTAAGGTACTTCATTGTCGGTGACATTATAGTGCATCTGCTGTTCACAGTGGAAGGTAATAGGGCAGCGAGTGATCTACATATAAATGCTTTATTTTCTGAAAAAGAAGTGTGTAGATCGCCAATGACTATTTAATGTATCCACAGTCCATAAAGGGAAGAAGGCTGTGGTTGGGTACCAAGAAGGCATTCTTTCTTATATCCAATGTCCAAGATTCATGGCTCAAAACAATTAATTCTGAAAGCGTTCGCATTTATTGTGCGAAAACTAACAGTTAAATCTTAAATAAAGCTGTTAGAATGCAAGGATAAACCGTTCATGAAGTGTAGTTTAGTTGCTTTTGCTCCAAAATAAGGTTTGATAGGTTTCTTTCCTATAATCTTAATATCTTCTGATGATGACTACTATATCGACAAAGAAAAGCGAATGAGGGAAAGTTTAAAAAAATACAGACAAAGCAGAAGAAATTAATTTAGAGGAGTGTGGCAAGAACAATAGTGTAAATGATAATTAGTGGCAGCTCCATGCGAGAAAAAGTGGTGGGGGACGGATGCCACGCATCTCATCACGTGTAAACGAGGGTTAACCAAGACCCTCGATTCAGAAGTACATGAGCAGCCATGGACAGTGCATATTTCACTCATTCTTTATTAACACGCGTCAAAAAAAGTTTTGCATCACCTAAGATGCGAGATTTGCGGAACCAGTATAGAAAATTGGAATAGAGATCAACATAAACATCATTTGCGCTCTTTTTATTGCTCATTAAAACCACACATTGCATGTTATATTACCATACAGCAAAATCTTCAGAAGTGGTGACCCAGATTGCTGCACACACCGGTACCTCTAATACCCAGAAGCACGTCCTCTTGCATTGATACATGCCTGTATTCATCGTGGCATACTATACACAAGTTCATCAAGGCACTGTTGGTCCAGATTGTCCCACTCCTCAACGGCGATTCGGCGTAGATCCGTCAGAATGGTTGGTGGGTCACTTTGTCCATAAACAGCCATTTTAAATCTATCCCAGGCATGTTCGATAAGGTTCAGGTCTAGAGACGAGCGATGTCGTTATCCTAAAGGATCTCATTCACAAGATGTGCGCGATGGGGGCTCAAATTGTCGTCCATCAAGACGAATGACTCGTCATTATGCTGCTGATACGGTTGCACTATCATCGGAGGATGGCATTCACGTATCGTATAGCCGTTACGGCGCCTTCCATGACCACCAGCGGCGTACGTCGGCCCCACATAATGCCACCCCAAAATGCAGGGAACCTCCACCTTGCTGCACTCGCTGGACAGTGATTCTAAGGGTTCATCCTGACTGGGTTGCCTCCAAACACGTCTCAGACGATTGTCTGGTTGAAGGCATATGCGACACTCATCGTTGAAGAGAACGGTATGCCAATCCTGCGCAGTCCATTCGGACAGTTGCTGGGCCCATCTGTACCGCGCTGCGTCGTTGCAAAGATGGACCTCGCCATGGACGTCAGGAGTGAAGTTGCGCATCATGCCGCCTATTGTGCACAGTTTGAGTCGTAACTTGACGTCCTGTTGCTGCACAAAGAGCATTTTTCAACATGGTGGCATTGCTGTCAGGGTTCCTCCGAGCCATAATGCATAGGTAGCGGTCATCCACTGCAGTAGTAGCCCTTGGGCGGCCTGAGCGAGGCATTTCATGGACAGTTCGAGTCTCTGTGTATCTCCTCCATGTCCGAACAACATCGCTTTGGTTCACTCTGAGGCGCCTGGGCACTTCCCTTGTTGAGATCCCTTTCTGGCACACAGTAACAATGCGGACGCGATCGAACCGCGGTATTGACCGTCTAGGCATGGTTGAACTACAGACAACACAAACCATTTGCCTCCTTCCTGGCAGAATAACTGGAACTGATTGGCTGTCGGATGCCCTCCGTCTAATATGCGCTGCTCGTGCATTTTTGTTTACATCTTTGGGCGGGTTTAGTGACATCTTAAAGCAGCTAAAGGGACTGTGTTTGTGATACAATATCCACAGTCAACGTCCATCTTCAGAAGTTCTGAGAACTGGGGTGATGGCAAACATTTTTTGATATGTGTATTTATTACAGTGTTTTTCTCCACAATATTGCTATATATATATTTAAGTTTACTCTACTGGAACTATTAGGTTATCGAATACTGACATTTATATTTATTACGAAGTTTTTCGCTCCTGGAGGGGCTTTCTAGATGATGTAGGTACATTTCAAGAGTTACATAAACGCATGGTACGACATTGTCACCAGCAAGGGTTGCTATTTTGTAAGGCCCACATGCAACTCCAGTGGTTCATTTATTATCTGTTTCACACTACCATAGATAATTTCCAGTAAGACCCTATATTCCATGCATGATATGTATTTCCAACTTATTCTCGCAATTTTTCACTCCTGAAAAACTTTCGCTGTCTTATTTAATTCATACTTTTCAAACCACATTAAAATTTAAGATTTTTCTGCCCCCAAAAACCTGCCACCCTGGGCAATGGCACAATTCGACCTTCCAACCCTCCCCCCCCCCCCTCCCCCCTAGAGCCATACATGGTTCCCTATTCTTGTATAACTGTCAGAGGACAGAGGTAATCCGACACTTCCAACACTAGAAGTTCACTTCAAAAAGTATTTCAATGATAATTTTGATAAATTTAATTGCATTAAAAATCCTTTCAAAAATGCTCCTGGACTATCATATAAAAAAGCAAGAACAACTTGTTGATCCCACTTGTGATACTTAACTGAAGATTAAATTTAATGAAATGTCTATCTCTGGTAATAATTACTTTCGAGGAGATACGTAAAAACGCATTGTTACTATAGCGGCTCTCTATCGAATGCACTAGAAAGAAACGGAATCGAGAATTAAAGTTCCACACACATAAATTACTGGTTGACGTCATCATTGGGAACTCGCCCTTATATTATATGCCGTAAGGTACATTTTGGCTTGTCGCTTTCACAATAGGTATTTGTTCACACTCTATGAAAGTCTGGAAGCGAACATTCTGGCAACGAATGTTGAGTCGACGCCCTGGGGCGCTGGGCAACGAAATGGTGACTGAAATTTAATGCTACCAAAAGTCAGGCCGTCGTAATAATGAGGCGTAGAGTGCCCATGGACCTTCAGCCGTCGCGAATCATGGGAGGCCCCATCGCCTCGTCTCACACGGCTAAATATAGTACATAGGGGTAACCCTTGGCAGGCACTATAGCTGGAAATCGCACGTCCGTGAAGTCTGGGGGAAAACGAATGGTCCCTTGAAGGTGCTAAATCCGCTCTTTAACCCACAGTCGACCCTTCCTCCTCTCTGCTGAATTACGCTATATCTAGCACTGATCCGACCAGTGCTAAAATACTTATCTGCACAGTGTGGGGGAACGCAGCCGATATCCACGTAGATCGACTCCAAGGGGTGCAAGGGAGAGCACTGTCACTCGCCATACACCTACCGCGAGACTACTCCGCCAGGGCCTTGCACGAAGAAGCAGGGATCCCCATGATATGGGACCGAATAAAACAGTCTGCTCGATGGTTCTATGAAGCATCGCGGCAGTCATTACAACTCTAGGCAACCAGCAGCACTGACGACGGACCACCATATGGCCCGACCCGATTCGGCAGTGAGTTGGGCGGTAACAGATAGGCAACGCTCGTGACGCAAAAATGAACTACAAAAACCTTAGGGTAAGGAAGCACACATAGAGGAAACACAGGAACAGTTAATAAAAATTACCCTGCACAAAACACACTGACAGGAAGGGCTATCGTTTAGGAATAGAGCAGGTGCTGCCAGGTAGTCAGTTTGAAAGCTACAATCGTCGCGATAACTTGGAAGTGATAAAAAGTTGCGATTTTTGGCTATTACCACGGAGGGTGACCGTGTGTGTTTTAGTGCTAGGTGTACTAGTGTAGTTTTCAACACTTCAGTGTGCAAAGACATGGTTGAGATTGATAATGAAGGCGGAACGACTTAATGGCTTAGCTCTATTGAACACTCACCCTGTCATTGATTGTCCTGTAATTAACCAATTTTCCAGGAAGAAGAGGCGCATTGAATTCATCATTTAAGGAAGAGAACCTCAATTGTCACATTTTTGTATCATAAGATGGTATATATGTATAATCAGTTTAAATAACACTTTCTTAAAATTTGCATGCGACTTGATTATTTTTTATTACGGTAAAAGTAGAGGTAGTTCAAGATATCTGTAGCGCCTCCTCCTTTAGGTTTTTCTGTATCCACTACTGCCAGCAGGCATTACGGATTTCTCCACACAGCTGGACACAACGTTTTGCCAAACGTGTGTTTTCAACATGGTGCATCGGTGGAGTGAATGTCTATATGCTCACGGCGATTTTGCCTGAGTGTCATACCAGTTCTGGACTGTACAGCCTTCAAACGGAAACTTTCTAATCGCACCTTATATTTGATTTTCAGTCATACAACGAAGAAGAGATACACACTGTTGATAGTTAACTACGTCATCGATAGAATCAAACTATCGATGTATCGATAGCAAAATCGCCTATAGTCTATCCCTACATCAGCCAAAACCAACTATTGTACATTTTTGGCCTTACTTAAGTTCAGTTGTTGATTTTTTACTCGGTTCAGTTCGTACTTGCAGTTGAATTTAATGTAACTACTGTCGTTTATTGTTTTTGTACTATGTGGCCCGCATCTCGTGGTCGTGCGGTAGCGTTCTCGCTTCCCACTCCAGGGTTCCCGGGTTCGATTCCCGGCGGGGTCAGGGATTTTCTCTGCCTCGTGATGGCTGGGTGTTGTGTGATGTCCTTAGGTTAGTTATGTTTAAGTAGTTCTAAGTTCTAGGGGACTGATGACCATAGATGTTAAGTCCCATAGTGCTCAGAGCCATTTGAACTATTGGGTGTTCTCATAGTTACTAATTACGGATAAGTTTGGGCAAGAAAGAAGAGGAATACCAATTTTGATTTGTTTACTAGTGTTATGATAACTTAAAAATATAGACACGCTCCTATAATAGCCTAATTATCTATTTACTGCAGTTTAATGTCAGCATTGACGTCGTTATTTGGAGACGAGTAGAACTTTGGGGTTGCAATATTTCAGTATCTCACAATGCAGGGAGCGGTAAATATCATTACAAATAACATTAAATTGAAATCAGTGCATAAAAATACACTTGTATTTCCTGTGTCACCCATAAAACGTGTTGCTCAACAAAAATATCGCCCAAACAGCGATGGTTGCATTTCTTTACAAAATTTTCTCATAATGCCATCATTATTAGCCCAAATGACAAAATATCACACAATCTGGTCAATTATTATGAGATCCGGTTCTGTTAGGGAACGATAGGTAAAGGTTTGTGGAGTGCGGAAAGAGTATGTGATGGCAGCACATTTTATAGTTCGTTCGTTTCTAAAATATTTTTTCAGTGGGCTGGTGAATTCGTCTGAGCCGACTGCATACTACATCGACCGTCCCCCTTTACGTCCAATATCTATTTATGCTCGTACATTTAAATATAAGATTGTAGTAAGAGAAAGACAGCTATTGTAAAAAAGAGATTTGAAGCCATTTATAAGTTATTCAACTCGACATTAAGATTCTTCTGCTCTGTGATGCTGTACCTTATAAGACTAAGCTGTGTTTTGTCAGCAAAGATGCAATACATTTTATTCCACAGAATGAAGTTATCACATCGCCAAATACCGCACATTGAGATATCCCCTCTGAAATAATTTGGAGAGGAGTTAACGGAATTCTTGTGAGAATTCTGCCTGCAGCTGACAATAGCGATATAGCAAGGTAGTTCCCACATACACTATGGTCGCCTTTCTTGAAGACAGTGATAATGGTAGCATTATTAAAGTCATGAGAAACTTCTAAACTTTCCAAGTTAAAAGGATGAGTGTCTAGTCTTCACGGGTATAAATCCTTTTTGTATCAATTCAAGGGAATGTTACCGGGACCAAGAGCCTCTCTTGGTCTTTGTTGATTGCGTGCTATGATATTGTACATAAAATTAGCCGGCCCGTGTGGCCTAGCGGTTCTAGGCGTTTCAGTCAGGAACCGCGCGACCGCTACGGTCGCAGGTTCGAATCCTGCCTCGGGCATGGATGTGTGTGGTGTCCTTAGGTTGGTTAGGTTTAAGAAGGTCTAAGGTGTAGGGGACTGATGACCTCAAATGTTAAGTCCTATGGTGCTCAGAGCCATTTGAACATAAAATTAATACATACCTGCATATGCTTTCCGCATAAAATGAAAAGCATGAGCCTTTTTTGGATCCTCTCCAACAAACTGGACCCCATTTTTACAAAACCCTGGCTACGTCCTTGCATGGAACCAGCTCAGTGGATATATTTGGTTATACTTAGTGTGGCATTTGGCAGGAGTCTCTCACGGCATCTGTTGTGCTGTACTGCGTAGCAGGAGCTGGAGGTTCCACGCGAAGGCCAGCCAGCAAGGCTCGGGTCAGGCTGACAGCTGGCAGCAGTTTCGCCTCGTGCAGAAGCGTGGCCTCGACCGCAAGGAGGACAGGATGCCAGCGAGGCTGGCGAGACAACTGTGTCAAGCTAAGAGAGCTTAGTAGAAGATAAGAGCAGCCGATGGCAAATGACGTTGTACATCCTATCTGCGAAGCAGAGGCGAGAGTCATTGGCATCCGTTACATGAGACAACAGTTGCAAATGGGCCTCAAGGTGTGGTCGAGCGGTTCTAGGCACTTCAGTCATGTGAAATAAGACACATAAAATTTGCGCCATCACTGTGCACACCATGTACGACGAGAATGTTATCTACCAGCGCGAAACGAGTCTTCGGGCTGTCCTCGGTGAGTGGAGGCAATTGGGGCCACCAACCTACTTGCACTGAGGTCAACACCAGAGCACCGAGGCCTGAATGGCTGAACGGTGAGGCAGGTCTTTGGTGCAGCTGAAATTGTACTGCAGGCGAAAAACGCAAAACTTCCGATATATCCGGTGTATATGAACAGGAAGAAACAAGGTCTTCATCAGAATCAATTGTCAGCGACTATTACGTGAAGACGACAGCATAGCACAGCGAAGAAAATATGAGAACTTCACAAAGTCAGGGTCACGACTGTGGATCTACATATGAATGTTTAATAGCAGCCACTAAATACAAATAGTAGATGTACAACACTTTATTTTGCACATATTACCCAGCAGAACATGATCGCTCAGGTGTACATCAAACTAAAGCGTCCAAATAGTACTCTAGTCAAAGAGGTTCAGTCCAAAGAGGCTACTATCTATCGTATTTGCATCTTAAATACTTACTCTGATGTACTCAAGCTGTGGTGTGTGACATACATGCAGAAATAGAATAAGGACATTGTGTATTGGAACCAGGGAACTAGAAACGTCGGTGGGACTTTGTTGCGCCATGGTCCTCAGTGGTTCATAACCCCACAACCGGCCACAGCAGTCCACCTGCCCCACCGCCACCCCACACCCAACCCAGGGTTATTGTGCGGTTTGGCCTCCAGTGGAGCCCCCTGCCCCCCCCTCCCCAGGAACGTCTCATACCAGGCGAGTGTAACTCCTAATGTTTGCATGGTAGAGTAATTATGGTGTACGCGTATGTGGAGACAGTATTTCCGACATAGTGTAACTGAGGTGCAATATGGGGAACCAGCCCGCATTTGCCGTGGCAGGTGGAAAAACCACCTTAAAAACCATCCACAGGCTGGCCAGCACACAGGACCTCGACACTAATCCGCCAGGCGGATTCATGCTGGGGACCAGCACGCCTTCCCGCTCGGGAAGCATTGCACTGGACCGCGCGGATAGCTGGGCAGGCAGATATGGACATTAGTTTTGAGTCAATACTATAGAATATGGACGCTGGTTTTGAGCCAATAGTAGTTTTTTGTTATACATTTTCGTAGATAGATGGGTAGAATAGCCTGAAGCCTAGGTTTGGGTAAAAGGTAACAGTTTGCCGTTAAGTTCGTGAAGTCAACGAATTTGTTGTCATGAGAATAACTACAGTTACTGTTATGACTATGCGTGTTGCGTTTGATGAGTCATTTATGGCCGCTAGTTTGATGATGGAGGTATCAAATACTTCAACTAATCTTGCGAAACTATGAGCATTTATTTCAAGGTGCATGCACAAGGTATCAGGGCACAATACAACACAGGAATCGAAACAAATTTCTGAGGGGAAGAATATTCAACACTTCAGTATACCGCCATCACTTACTTGCGATTTTAAAGTATGTGTAGGAACTGAAAACATTAAAAGAGGCGTTTGGATTAGAAGAATCTGAATTACTTTACAAATCCCCGCGCACAGATCTCGAAACAAATAAAAGCCACATTCTCAAAACATGCCCCATATTACAAAACGCAAAATACATGAGTATTTCCATCTACATTACGTTCTTGTGCTTTAACATTTCTTATAGAGGTAAAAGCGACCACATTGTACACATTCACTCCCTTTCATTTTTTCGCAGTTTATGTAATATGCATCAGAATACTTGAAACATGTCCATTATTTAATATAGGTTATCTGAATTTGCCCTGCAATTTTAACTGTGGCGACGAAAGGTTCGCCAAATACGGAAAAATGCGCTACATGTAGTGCAAACGTAAACATATTGACAGTAATCAACTTACATAGATACTGTGTTTCAAAAAATGGTTCAAATGCTCTAAGTACTCAACATCTGAGGTCATCACCCCCCTAGACTTAGCACCACTTGAATCTAACTAACCTAAGGACATCACACACATCCATGCCCAAGGCAAGATTCGAACGTGCGACCATAGCAGCCACGCGGTTCTGTACTGATGTGCATAGAACAGCGGCCGACCGATACTGCGTTTTAATTTTTACAAAGAAGAAGTTACCAGAAGCACAACACAGAGGAGATATATATTATTATGACACAAGAAGCAATAGATGTATTTATACTCCATATCACAGACCGTCAAAATCACTTAATAGCGATGAACTCAAGGGGCACAAATTATTTAATGAGCTTACCCAAACTGTACAAGATTTACCAGAACAAGCATTCGGAAGACACTGCAGGACTGGTTAGTAGCCAACCCATTCTACGATATAATGGAATTTTCGAACTGTTATATAAAACTGTAATGTTAATAACTAGGCTGTCGTTTCTTTTAACTTACCAACTTAATTGTATTATGTGTGTGACGTTGTGTATTGCTATAATGGCCTAATGACAATAAAATTATTTCAGCTATTAGGTAACGCAACAATCTGTTACCACAAAGTTTATTTAGCTTTCACATTCATTGGCTTCACCATCTCACAACCAAAACTATCACCTTCCACCCTATTCTATTGTTTGGCCTAGGCTACACATCAGCCTGTCTCCACAACCAAAACTTCAGTAGGAGGACCCATATCACACGCTAGCTCCTTTTAATTCATTGCACTTTTCTTTAAATCGGGAAACACGATTTTGTGTGATACACATTCCAACATATTCCTTTCAGCAATGGCATTCATTTCGAGTTGCGAGCTTTTCGAGTGAACATTCAAACTGTATGCATATATATTCTACAGAAAAAGACAGTACCAAATCATGCTGGCCATCATGTCAATTCATGTTATGTCATGTAAAGTCCTGTCGGTAAGAAAGCTTTGATGACCATCATCTGTCCGTTGCTGATCATGTGACACCCAAGCTCATTTTCTCCAGATACACCGCAATTCGCAAATCTCCATATTTCGTTTCGTCGTGCTTTTTGTGGTTGATATCAGTTGTTTGTTGTTCGTTATTTATTATAAATTGTTTCATTACATTATTTCTTTCGTTAAAATTTATAAAGAAGATGAAGGATTAATTGAAGCAGTGAGGCAACAGTCAGAATTGTACAACATGAGCATACTAAATTACTTGCTCTATACTACTTTTTATAGTGGATTTTTATACATACTGGTATAATATTTCATATTTAATAATGAAATGGACTGCAATATGTTAAAGTACTGTGGGTAGTATCAGACTGACTAGTAGGGGGAAATTATTTGTATGTTGTCAAGCATTTGTAGTGTTTCATAAAGAAATGGACTGAGACGTTCAGACACTGAAAGTTATTTGTTTATTATTAAGTAGCTCATTGGATAGTGTGTGAAACAGTTTTGAAAGCATCAGTGGTCAATATTTATGTGGTTTCAGTAACTAACTCCAACACAAAGAAGGTCCTTGGACTACTAAAGGCCAAATCCAAGATGTAAATAAAACCTATAAATCTTAAACGGAAAGGTACTGAGGGAGATATGACTTCACAAAAATTTGCACTGGACTAGCATCTAAATTTTACCTTAAAGAAACCAATTTTCCATAGGACGTGATGGCAGCTCGTAATACTGTGTTCTTTTTAGTAACTCTGTGTGCAGTTTCACGTAACAAATGCAAAAACTTGTGTTTGTCTCTCAAAAATATAAAAGGCAGATTCCTCTTCCTCGAGCTTCTTAAAGGTGTGTGAAATTCCCCTTCTGTACTACATAATGATACTTTTTGGACCCAAATTCTTTTTGGTCTTGATTTGCATGTCTGTTTTTTGTCTTAATATACAAGCTATCCCTGTATGTTGCAAACCATTTGAGCTAAATAAATGCTATCTCTGTAAACATTCGGACTCCAACATGCACATATAAACTACTGTATTGTGTATGTACACCTTGCACATAAAACACTTGAAAATCATCTTGTGAATATTGTAGTTCCCACGAAAAAAGAAACAGCTGAGAAAAGCCGTGCAAGTTGACATCATGTGACTTGAATTGACTTGACATGCCATGACATGATGGACAGTGTGAGTGCACCTTAGCATGACAATGTTGTGACAAGAAGGTGCCATGATGGCTAGTATGAATTGGCTTTATCAGGAAATTTGAAAGGTCTAACCTGTTTTGTAAGCTGATGCTTTAATTAATCAGTAAGGGCTCACTGTAGAGTGATAGTAGCAACATCTATCAGTTTACCTGGCAGTTGAGGGTCCTTTGCATGATGTTGGTTCCAGAGTTTTGGATAAAAATTAGCAAGGAATTCCCAATTCTGAGCTAAAATGCAGTTAAGATCCTGATACCTTTCGCAACAACATAGTCTATTTGTGCGAGATTGACTTTTCAGCTTGGCAGCTGCAAAGTCGAACTATTTCAAAGTTAAATGTAAGGAAAGAACATAAAGTGGCTGTTTCTACTATTACACTGTGTCTTGAGAAACTTTCCTCTCAAAAGCAAGCTCATCCATCACATTGAACTTTGAAATTTAAAATTATAATGATCTTGCCATTCTTATTTGCTGCATTGTAAATATTGTTCATTCCATAGTTTTTAAAAATGTGAATATGTGAAAAAATTTGTTCTGTAATTTCTTTATAATAAATCATGTAATTTTGTTTTCTGTTGTGAAAAACGGATTTTACATTCAATTTGGTAAAATAGAGAATAAGGCACACAAAATATAAAAACTTACTATTGTTCACATCATGTAAGAAAGCGGCATAATTTTCAGCCGTTCTGTGCATCCCCCTCCATTAGCCACTGGCGGCCAATAAAATTCATCATCTTTCTGAGTGGCTAGTAGAGAATTACAGCTAGAGAGCGAGAATCTCGCTCTACATGCTGCCCAGTTGCCGCACTTTGCGACATCCTAATTATTCATTCAACTATCAATTTCTTTGTTTCCTTTTTTTCTTGCAGCAGTATGTGTATGTTGTAAATGTTTAAGCGCAATTTAAAAAAAAAAGAGTTAGGTGATGGCAATAAACGTGAAGTGCTCTCCACAAGCACACGAGGCTGATTATTTACCACATTTGTAACTATTTCAGACGTGAATTTAAAAACAGGTCTCCTATTGCTGACATTGGAAAACACAAGAACGGCAAGAGCATTGTAAAGGAAAATGTCAGAGCTGTAGGAACCGTAGAAACAGTTGGTTTCGTGTCGGCTGGAAAGTATCGAAATCGCAAGGAAGCTGTAACACAACTGAATAGTTTTAGCAACGATGTTTAAAAGTCCCCATGTGAATGATGAATGTCGGACAAAATAAAAATGTGTTACAATTATGCAGTCTTCAATGATAAGCGCGTCGTCAAGGTAAAAAATTTTTAAAAGATGTTGGTTGCAGATATGTTAAGAAGAGATTGTCTAGGTCAAGCAAGTGACCTAGGTGCAGCATGAACTATATCCCAAGATTCACGATACAAGAGGTAGTTAAGCAGTGCATCATCTTGTTTAAACATGGGTAAATTAGAATCGTTCCAATAAGATCTCATGAAAAATGAGTGATGATTCTGGCGATTTTAAAGTTCTCATAGGGATAAGTTTTCAGATAATTATTCTGCATGCTGACTCGTCTTCTGGTTTTATTTCTGAGAATAAATTTGTATTCACGTGCATGATTACCATTCGGCAATAAATGCAGTCACTTCCGTGGTGTGATGTACAACTCTTGTCATACCAAGCTTCGAAGTTAGTCATGGCCAGTTATAATTATTGGTTTATTTATTTTGTTCCAACATCAACTGATTACAAAAAGGTTTTTTTTTGTTCCAGTCTTCTGGATAAGTCAGAGCCTTACTTACTAGAGCTACATATGATTGCCTGGCACTTTTATCTACACAACTTTTTCTAAATTCAATTGAGAGAACAATGTTACATATATGGGCTATACATAAAAACAATTTGTTATTGCAATACTTAGATTAAGGAATCTACAGTTTGTGACATAGTATTGAGATTCAAATATTTACAGTTTGTGACACAGTCTAAGATCTGAGATTACATAAATTTTTAGATAGCTGGTCTCCCATCATAAGTGTGTACTAAATCTAGAAACTCATCCATTGAATATACAGGATTGTTTAGGAGCCATAATTTTAATTTCTTTTTTAGTTTTGTAATGGGCAATTTGGAGATATTAGGATGGAAGCAATTCAGTAGTTTTATGACTGCATAGCGAGGGCTTTTCTCATAAAGTGTTGTTCTATGAGAGATGAGGTGGGGTCTCTCTGCCTCTAGTGTTGTGATTGTGTATTTCTTTATTAAGTGTTTTGTTACTGTTTACTGCCATAATGATTATCTTCAGTACATACAGGTTATGAAGTTAGTATTTTAAATTATTTAAACAAATTTCTGCAGGACTCCCTGGCACATTTCTTTCCCATAATTCTAAGAGCCTTTTATTGTAGGATAAGTACACTTTTCATATTACCTTTACTGCTGGATCCCCATGCCTCTATCCCATAGCTTAGATGGGATTCAAATAGTGCAAAATACATTTGCCTCAGAGTGGCGATGTTACAAACAGGTGTCAGTTTTCTTAGGACATATATGGTAGTACATAGCTTTTTGCAAATATCATTTACATGGTCAGATCAGCTTAACTCTACATCAAGTGTCAGGCCAAGAAATTTGGTCGAATACTGTTTTTTAATGTATTCGTCACCCATTAAAATTTGGTTTTCATGAGCTTTTTGCCTCCCAAGATCAAATTCAATATCGACAGATTTACTTGTGTTTAATTTTAGTTAGTTTTCATTAAAATACTGCAGAATTAAGCCTGCTGCAGTATTGGAGTCCACTTTGAGCTGTGAATAACTTGAATTGCGGCATATTAACATGTTATCATCTGCATATAAGATAGCTGTTGCATGGTTTGTTATGGACTGAATATCAGTAACATAAATAATAAAAAGAAGTGGTCCTAATATTGACCCCCGTGGAATACCAAAATTTATGTCTGTGTTTGATTTGTATGGTCCATCTGTAGTGCTAATAGACACAAACTGCTTCCTATTTGTCAAGTAGGACCTCATCAAATTATGGGCTGTGCATCGAATACCATAGTTCCACAGTTTGTCCAGTGATATGGTCGTATCAATACAGTCAAATACTTTTTGTAAGTCTAGAAAGATGCCATATACATGTTCTTTATTATCTATTGCTTGAGTGACACCTTTGATTAAGTTGGATGCTGCTGTAATGGTGGGTGACCTCTTGACAAACCCATACTGACACTTAGAAATAATATTTTTGCATACCAGGAAGTTCCAGATTCTTATGTATATTACTTTCTCAAAGATTTAGGACATTATTGGAAGAACAGAAATGGGTCGAAAGTTTTCTACTAGATTTCTGTTTCCTTTTTCAAAAATAGGCAAACTCGAGCAATTTTCAACTCCTCTGGAAATAGACCATCTTCCATATTAGAGTTGATAACTGTTGATAAAGGTGATGCAATTTCATGTATACATTTCTTGTGTGCCCAGACTAAGACCATCATATCCTGCTACATGGGTATTCTTTAAGCTACTCAGTACTTTAACTATTTCTTCTTTACTTGTTGGCATCAAAAATATACTTCTGGACACAGGTGTTCCTCTGAATTTGTATTTATGATTTTTAAGCTGATTGTTTATAATGGAGCCAACAGAATCAAAGTAACTGTTAAATAGATATATCTTATTCTGATCAGTTTCTATTGTGCCATTTATCACAAGTGATTTTCAGTCATAAGTTTCCCAGATTCACCTATTTCTCTATTTACTAGTGACCATGATGTTCTGGAGATATTATTTGTGAGTTCACTTGAGAATCTGCTGTAACTATGATGTGTCATTAGAATACTGTTTCAATCCACATTCTATAGCATATTATTCAAATGAGTTATATTTTTGTCTGTATTCATCCTAATATATCTACAGCAACTGTGTGTAGGAACCTTATTTATGTGGACACTTAGTTCTACTGCATGGTGGTCTGACAAAGCACTTATAATAACAGAAGATGTAAGATCATAAAGATGAATACCAGTGATCATGTTATCTATTGCAGACTGTCATGTTTCAGTCTCCCTGGTTGCACTGTTTATCAGGTATCTTTTATTATATTCAAGCACAGTATACTTGAATAGTCTAGTGTGTAACTTATCTGCTAATACATTTCTGTTGAAATCTCCTATAATTACTAAATTGTTCAGGTGTGAAATAAAAACATTTTCTATCATGTCACAAAACTTTGCTAAGAAAATTTAGAAGTTTCCACCTGGCAGTCTATCTAAATACATACAATTCCATCATTTGGTACCTTTATACATGCTGCACATAATTCAATTGTTCCTTCTAATGAATATTTACTTACATTTACAGAATTAAAATCAAATGTGCTTTTTACATACATTGACACACCCCCACCTCCGATAGAAGATCTGCAAAACTTACTAGCTAGTACCATGTTTAGAGGTTTAAAAAGTTCTTATTTGGCATCAAATAACCACTGTTCACTAATACCAAGCACATAAGGCATAGTTTCATTTACAAACATGTCTAATTGTTCATATTTCTTGCTCAAACCCTGTACATTCTTGGGGATTATTTTAAAGTTATAAACACCTTGTTGTAGATTTTTCATACCTCTGTTTCTCTTGTGGGCTTCCTCCTCTTTATGGTTTCTACTAAAAAATCATTTAGATGGGATGGAGGCACTAGCTTCTATCTGCTGTCTGAAGTTTTTTTTTTAGTTGACAATACTGGTTCAGCTAATGTTGGAGTTGATTCTGCTGCTGTTGTGGATGGTTCTGCTGTTGTTAATGATTGTTCTGTTGCTTTTGCTGTTGATTTTCCTGCTAGTATTAGGGCTGGCTCTGCATTTGTTGTTGTTAGTGGATTTGCCCTTGATGTTTTTACTACTTTTGGTGGAGCTGGTCCTGCTACCATTGATTCTGTTGCCGCTGCTGGTATCAGGTGGCTCTGCTGTTGATGTAGCTGCTGTTATTGTTGTTGTTGTTACTGTGATTGTTACTGATGCTTTTAGCATTTTTGCGGAAATACTTCTGCTGGTGCTTGCTTTAAAACTGAAGGAGGTAGGGTGCTCATCACAGTTTGTCCTTCACACACGATTTCTGGCCCTGCTTCTTTTGTGTCTTTAATGGGAGGAGTATTTGCTGAGAATTTATGCTTGGAAGAATGGGCTGCTGGAGCTAATGGTAATGACATGCTGTCACTGTTGTGGTTGTCAGGAGAGCCAACACCGTGTTACTAGAGGAGGCCGAAAGGCACACATTTTAGCTCAAGCAGGCTGGTTTGATGTCTGGAACAGGACAAGGAAATTAGAATTTAGAAAAACGGACGTAGGTGGTGGAATACCTAACTTTAATCCATTAATGATGAAAATTGCTCTTGACGGTACATAGTTCACAATATCAATAGTAACTAATGACGCCTTGCTAGGTCGTAGCAAATGGCGTAGCTGAAGGCTATGCTAAACTATCTTCTCGGCAAATGAGAACGTAGGTAGGCAGTGAACCATCGCTAGCAAAGTCGGTTGTACAACTGGGCAAGTGCTAAGAAGTCTCTCTAGACCTGCCGTGTGGCGGTGCTCGGTCTGCAATCATTGATAGTGGCGACACCCGGCTCCGACGTATACTACCGGACCGCGGCCGATTTAAAGGCCACCACCTAGCAAGTTTGGTGTCTGGCGGTGACACCACA
This sequence comes from Schistocerca gregaria, assembly GCF_023897955.1. Classification (NCBI taxonomy): domain Eukaryota; kingdom Metazoa; phylum Arthropoda; class Insecta; order Orthoptera; family Acrididae; genus Schistocerca; species Schistocerca gregaria. Next base: position 510,642,561 of record NC_064921.1, on the reverse strand, counting down.
GTATCGAGCGGATGGAATGAGACAACGTCATGAATCCATGGTCTCAGCAGGGGACTGTTCAAGCTGGTGGAGGCTTTGTAATGGCATAAGGCGTATGTACCTGGAGTGATATGGGACCGCTGATGTGGGTAGGTACGACTCTGACAGGTGACACAACTGGGGCGAGTGCTAGGAAGTCTCTCTAGGCCTTGCCATGTGGCGGCACTCGGTCTGCAATCACTGATAGTGGCGACACGCGGGTCCGACGTATACTACCGGACCGTGGCCGATTTAAAGGCTACTACCTAGCAAATGTGGTGTCTGGCGGTGACACCACAGTCACTATGTTTGTCGAGTGTGTCTAACATTTCACTGATTTTCCCACACAAAAGTTTCTTGCCTTTTTGCTCAGATGCATCCCATGTTCCGTGAAGCAGTCTCTCTTAAGAAAATATGTACAAAGAAAGGTTGTATCTGGATACATTTTGCAGATTTCCTAATTTCAGCGTTTACACACGAAGTGGGGATGAGGTCATGTCTACAAGCAATGCTAGTGACAATCACTTCCTGTTTCTTAGTACTGTCCAGAAAATTCCTTAAGTTGTGCACAGCATTCAGTAACTCATTCCTGTACACATCATTGGCACCTCCAATTAATAAAATAGAACGATTTGCGCTTTTTTGTTGTCTTATGATGTCCTTTATAATTTCCTGCATTGGAGCACCTGGTTTTACGCAACTGTGGACTTTTTAAGTCATGATGATTACTGAGAATTTCCGCAAGACTGCGTCCATGGCTATCAGAGTAAATACTTAGGCCTACCTCGTTTTCTGTGTTTTTGGCAGAGTACGACACTTTTGGCGTAAATATTGATGTTTCAGGAGAGAAAACATCGAGTATAAACAGCAAAGATGCTGTTATTTTTCCCCAGCTTAAAAATATAGTAAGCGCCGTATAAACCAGACTCGTGCTGATCTGCTGCAGCTCGTTAATTTGTACTGTACAATGCACGTGAAAGAACGTACAAACTTGACTTCCTTGCATGTGAATGGAATCTCTCAGTTTTGCTTTTACACACGTGTCACTGTCATTGTAGCCCCATAGAATTAATTTGAGCAAAGAGTTTTAAGGCTATGAGAGAGAGAGAGAGAGAGAGAGAGAGAGAGAGAGAGAGAGAGAGAGACCAGAACTATTTCAAGATTACAAAGTGAATCGGTTGTACATGAGGCAATGTGCAAAGACGCAACAGACAACAGCCCACCTGTAGTGTGAGCAGCTGGTGTGTGTGTGTGGCATGCTGAAAAGCTTCAGAAAGAATAATTTGAGCGGGAAATGATGATGGATGCGAGACTTGAACCTATCATCGTGAATCTAAAATCAGATTGTTCAGGAACAGACTCCAATAGAATGACAATGGTATTATGATGTAGACTTTGGAACAAAGTAATAATATTTCTTAGTTTTAATGACTCGTGGATTAAAAAATTTGTTTGTCAACATATCAGTTTCATACATAATAATGAGAATTTCCTAGCCTTTTTGATTAGGACTTTTTATCCTGTTGATTATGTTCAACTTATTGCCCAAGGAGAAGTTAAGCTTCTCGAGCACATTGTTGTAAGCCTCTGTCATTTTCAATCACGAACTGGATAAGGCCCTAAAATGACAGTAACTGTTACTTGTCGAGATTTCGGTAGTTTTCGATGTTATCGGTCAGATTCTCCTGAGTTATTCAAAGACGATGGTGAATTGTTTGTTTGTTCAATGGATTATAAATGCTGTCTCACACTGTAATGAACATATTAACACTCAATGCCCGTTAACACCGAAAACTACGACAACTTACAGACCATTTTTACGATAGTCTTTTACATTATTCTTTTCTACCACTATTTTTTTTTTTTTTACACACAGTGATTACACTTAACTATCGTCAAACACACACACTCAAAAATTCTATTGAGCAGAACCAGTTGTCAAGAAATAATGCTTTCGGTTTCTGCTTGAAGTTAATTTTGTTGTGTATTATAAAAATTGTACTTACGTCTTCACAAAGCGTGTCAGCTGCTCTTGGCTCCCGCCATCACGCAGGGTACGAGGTGCAACAGTAAAGTAATGAGACTGACGTGAAAAAATGTTACTTACCGTTTTAGTTAAGTTTAGTGTTGTCTCCTTCACAGTAGTTCCCTTCTGACTGCACACACTTTTTGAAGCGCTTCTGCCATTGATGGTAACATTTCTGGAACTCCTCTTCAGTAATATCCTCCAAGACCCTCGTCACAGCTTTTTGGACATCTTGTGTTGTTTGAAAATGGTGTCCCTTAACCGCCATTCTGACTCTTTGAAATAGAAAAAAGTCGCACGGAGCGATATCTGGTGAATAAGGTGGCTGTAGTACTGAAATTTGTTTTTACGTTAAAAATTGCTGTACTGACAGAGCAGTGTGGGATGGCGCATTATGGTGATGCAGAATCAAATTACAGTATCATCTATGTTGGCACGGACACAAAGAACTCTTTTATGAAGTCTTTCCAAGACACTAAGAACTCTTTTACAAAGTCTTTCCAAAACTTCGTTGTAGTAATATTGGTTAACTGTTTGTCCAGTAGGCACCCACTCTTTATGAACAATACCCTTGGAATCAAAGAAGCACACAAGCATGCATTTCACTTCTGGCTTTGACATGCGAGCTTCTTCTGGTCTAGGTGACCCCTTTGAGCACCAATGCTAACTTTGGCGTTTTGTCTCTGGATCGTACTGAAAAAACAACTTTGATCATCAGTGATAACACGGATCAACAATTCTGCATTGAATTCGGTTTGCTCTAACAGATGGGCTGCCACATTTTTCCGTGTTTCTCGCTGTTGTGGCGTAAGATTTTTTGAGGATAATTTTTGAACAAATCTTTCTCGTACCAAGATCTTCAGTTATTATTAGACGAACCGTTTCTCGATTGATGTTATCTTCTGCAATCATTTTCACAGATAATGTTCGATCAGATCGTACGAATTCATGCCACCCTGGCCAAGTTGACATCTGTCTGCGAGGTTGATGGTCGTCCATTGCAGTCTTCATCTTCAACATTTGTCCTGCCTTCACTAAACATTTTATGCCAACGAAAAACTTGAGCTCTTGACATAACCTCCCCTGAAGCTTACCGTAAGTTGTCGCATTTTCACCCAATTTAACGCAAAACGAAAAGGCATACCATTGCACAATATTATGCAGTTCCATTTCCATGAAAAGACACAAACACGTGTTAACTTATTGCAGCACAACTCACAACTGAGCAATTGCATTGATGTGCCACTTGGACTAGAAGCAGCTTATAGACCAAGGTCAAAGATACTGTGCCGACGAAAGACTGCTGGGTTGCCACATCTTGCAAAGAAAAATCAGTCTCATAACTTTGTCACACCTTGTAAATCTGTGGAGCAGTAGACGCAAATTTGTTTTCTCTCATGATTGTTGTTCACCCGCACTCTGCTGCCGCACATGCGCAGTTCTCACCCTCCCCCCCCCACCCCCATCCACCCGAAGCTTCCTTTTCACTCCACCTCTATGCACAGAACACCATCCTAGGTGAGGCAGGCTTGAATTTTGTTAATAAAATAGGTTGAGCAATTGGGCTGATACTGTTTTTCCTCATGAAAGGGGGGGGGGGGGGCATGAGGAAAAACGTTTGAGAACCACCATGCTAGTGAATAGCTATCTTTAGTTGTAAGTAATAGTAATGGCAATAGGTTATTGGCTTAACAGTAGAGCATTTTGAACTGTGTAAATGATATGGTGTTAAACTAATTTTTGCATGTGACTCTTATAATACTGCTGCACGAGTTTTGTTTTGGAGTTATTCTCCCACATATTGCCAGCCAGCCAAACTACCTAATCGTATCCAAGCAAGTGGCTCATGGGATGTAACCAAAATCACAGCACGTGCTGTTTATAGTTCACGAGTTTTCTAGGGGGTGGCGTGATAAGACATCCATGCTACGGCGATGGCCAGCACTGCACCTAACTGTGCAGCAGTTATCTCCCATCTCCTCCCTCTCTCTCTTGTAAGCATATTTGTGAGTGTTTCCTTGTCAACTCTTCCATATGCGTCAGAGCAGCGACGTGAATCTTTGAATCCATGTGACTCATTTATAGTGTTGGTAAGGTTTACAGAACGCTCACCAGTGCAATAAAAGTGTGCGATACAAAGCTACAATGCAAAGATGCAGATATTTAGATATATCAAACGTCAAGAAGCACTGCATGCCACCTGCCAAACGGTGCTCCCTTCTCATATTTTTTTCCAACACTTCTTTTATTAATAATTAACTCAAGTGTATTTTGATTGGAAATATTGACCTTTTTGTGCAGACCTATATTTGCCTATGTCAGCATTTCGTATTCTCGTACGACTGTAACAAGTATGAACATTTTGGGTCCTTCAGACAAAGCTAGTTCATTTTCATGAAGATTCTTTCATGAATAATTTCCAAAGTATAGTGAGATGTGCTAGTATCTTCAGCAAAAAAGAAAAGAAAAAAAATAAAAGAAAATTTAATCACAATTAATTAATACGTCACTGGTTGACATACATGTGATTGAGTCACAGTTGCTAATAAACATAAGAAGCTGAGCACTATAAATGTGCCTGTTAATTGAGTGAAATTTACGAGTTTACTGGTAAAGCCAGAGTCATTTCAACTTTAAAAATATTTGTGTGGCTAGAACCAACCCAAAGTGCATATTTTAAAAGTTTGTCAGTGTCCTGTTCTGTTGTTTCCTATATGCCGGGGATCAATTGAGAGCCGGGAACAGGTGGGGATCCTATATTAAAATAGAGTGTCATTTACTATCGTTTCCTACAGTTTAGAGTTAATTTTTCGATCTGTTTAATCACAGTGGATGTGTTACAGATACTACTGGTATGCCATGGTAGAATTTTAAAGTAATCTTTGCCAGCTAACAATGATCTTGAATACAGTGATTGTTGTTGCTGAGTGCCAGTGCTGGGGGACCGTTTACAGTCTGCAAGCAGACTTATGTCGCGCGAGACGAACTATCGATTTGAGAATATAAACGGGCTCGCACTATTTGGTTTAAGTTGCCAATCTCTTTGGTATGATGATTCACACGGCTTTAATTCATGCGATAATTTGTGTGGCAAGATCGATGTCGTATAGTAGCATAGGGAATATTAACCCGGCAGTACATGTAGGTGGTCTGTCGGACCAAGGAGAATATTTTCACATTAATGCAATGCCTGTAAGATGTTTCGAAGAAGCCATCCTCTCAATACATTTGAGTGAGTAATAGGAGTCGTTTGGTAAGGTGTATCTGGTATTTCAACAATAGCACTTCCGGTTAGCTCACAACAAAGAGGTCTAGGGTCTCTCAGGCCAACCGCGTGCACTGGTGTCAGTTTATTGTTAACTCCGCCAAGGTTATTCACACGCGCTCATGTTTGCGATATCTGCTTAGTGTAGTGGTAGAACATTTTTTTTCGTGCTTTGTACCTTATTTTAGTGTGTTTATTAGTGTGCATGCCACCTGCCAAACGGTGCTCCCTTCTCATCATGGCTTATTCTTACAAGGCACAGGAGAAGAGAATTAGGAACTTGGTTGACGAAGTAATGGCTGAAAGTGATGCTGGCGATTCTGAAGACGGAGAAACTGACTTTGAAGAAATCCAGGCCCCAGAGTGGAAAAGTGATTCCGGCCCCGAACAAAAAATGTCGAGTGATGAATCAGAAGACTGATTGTGGTGCTGACAGTGAAGTATTTGTCGGTAAAGACGGAACAGTATACTCGTTGACTGCAGTAACAGGTACATTCAAAGTATCCAGGAAAACTTTTCAAGGGAAAGAGATGCACAGCAAACTAATAAAGCTGAAATAAAGGCCTTATTGGGATTATTGTACTACACGGGTGTAATGCGTGCCCATCTACTAAGTCTACAAGATTTGTGGCGACAGATGGCACAGGAGTTGAAATATTTCATCTCACAATGGGCATAAACAGATTTCGTTTTCTCCTTCGATACCTCAGATTCGACGATAAACAAACAAGAATGGTAAGGGAGAAAACACATCACATGGAGGCGATTCCGTGGAAGATGCACATTTCAACAGTACATGCCAAATAAGCCAAAAAAGTATGGAGTAAAGATTTTTACATCAGTGGATGCCAAAATGTTTTACACATTCAACATGGAGGTGTATGTTGGCAACAGCCTGAAGGCCCTTACAGACAGGACAACAGACCAGTTGAACTTGTTCAGAGACTTTGCCAACTTATCCTGAATACAGGCCGCAACATAACTTGCGACAATTATTGTACAAGTTACGAGCTTGAAAACAATGATACGAAGAAGACAACCACTGTTGGTACCCTGAGGAAGAACAAGAGACAAGTCCCAAGAGGATTTATTAATACTAAAAACTGACAAGAAAAGTCATTGTATTTGGGTTTCAGAAAAATTGCACCGTAGTCTTATGTGGCGAAACGAATTACCACTGTCAACGATGCACCACAATGGAAATATTGACGAAAATACAGGGAATGATAAAACCAGAAATTATCACTTTCTATAACATTACTAAGGGGGGTGGAGTTGACGTTTTAGACGGAATGAGTGCAACATATAATGTAGCTAGAAACACAAGATGATGGCCAACGGTTGTTTTTTATAGCATCATGAACACAGCTGCAATAAATGCTGTTATTATTTTCAACTCAAATCAGAAAGAACTGATAAGGGGAGAATTTTTGAGCAGCTTTCTTTTGCGCTTCTGAACGATCATCTTCAACAAAGAGTGATGTCAAAAATACTGCCAAGGAAGATAACAGAGAATTGGAGAGCTTTGCAGTGTCAAAATTTCAGAAGTGGAATCAACTGCGACTTCACGAGGATGGTGTGTGGACTGCAGAAGCAAAAACCTAAAAATATATATTTCTAAGAACTGCAAGAAATACATTTGCCTTGAACATTCTGTTACTGTGTCGAAAAAATATCTGATTGAATACATAGTTTGATAACAGCTAAATTTTATGTATCTCTATTTGTGTATGTATTTTTGACCAAAATATTATATTTATGCCTTAACTATATTTACTAAACTGATTTTTAATTATATTACTTCATTTAATAACGCTTCCCTCCATAATATACATATATAAGCAAATTCAGAAAGATAGAAACTGCAAGGGGGCTGAGAGACCAGCTGCGTGTACTGCCGTGTTTCCAGGTGCGTGCACCGCCGGGTTAATTACTTGTGAATTTTTAAAAGTATTTGCTGTGTTGTGCTTTCCACAATAAAGAGTACTGTTCGTATCACCTAACAATAACTGTTCTTCGTAGTACCCGCTATTATCCGTTTCCCGAGATTAGCAATCATTAGATTATAGTTCTCTGTTAATTACTGAAGTTGGCTTCAACAGGCAGAAGACTTGCTTTGTTGGTGCTGCACATTTCAGGGATTTTCATCGATATGAGCTTAACGCTGGTGTTATGTCTGTTGGTCGATTTGGAATAACCGTGCAGCGAGGCAGCCCAAGAGCTAACACAAAGAGTATGAATCGGCACGAAATTTACGTAATGAGAGATAATTACTAGTTGCAGTACTGGAATTAAAGGATAAATTCTTGTTGTAACTGAAACAGTGCCATGAACAGTCTTCCACGCAGCGTAAGAAAAATGCAATGAAGCGTACCAATACTGAATTCACACAAACCTTATTTTGCAGCAAACTTGGTGCTTAACAAAAAGTCAATTGTTACTTCCAATCTTCTGTGGCTGCCGATCATATAATCCATCAACTAAATCTTGATTAGCACATATATATTTTAAGATGTCTTGCAAGATGGAAGAAATTACTGTCTTTTTCCTGATAGCAGGCAAAAGTCATGCTCGAGAACTAATACTGGCGTAACAAATAAAAATATTCTTGAGTCTGTACTAACAATATATGTACTTTCTTGTCTTGTTATCACACATCATTTACTACGCATTTTTGAAGCACAATTAAAAATTACACGTCCTTTTTGGGCGACATTTAAAAAAATGTATTGTTAAAAATTAAATATTCCCCGAACATTTCTCTTTTGTAACAAAGACAATTTTAAAAGGCCATCTTTGCCATCCTCTGCGCCTATGTGCAAATTTCTTATTCTTAATGAGGAAAAGAAACCATTCATACAAATTAATAACGAGAAAAAAGTTATGATATTGGGAGCTGCTAGTTTGGGTATTACACATGCTGCAGTGTTCTGCTTCGGCATGGTAATGTCTTGCTTCAGATCAAATACAGCTCACCGAAGATAGAGAGCAGCATTTGTCATCTCGAGACGTCGGAATCTGCGACTGCGGCCGACGCTGGAATTAGCGGCACTGCTGACACAGCTGTAATAAACTGGAGGTGCATTGACGCTGTGACAAGATGATAGCAGCTTACAGCCGACACGTACTTTGTTCTTCCCACTCATAGACTTATTTGCTCCTTTTAATGGGGCCAAATTTGAGGGATTCACCAATTTCCCTTCAACAAATTTACTTTTTGCAGAATTTGTTTATTCTCAGCGCAAAAGACAGTTCATACGATCCACTATTCCAAGTTGTTGCCTCAGTCGCAAGGGCCGAGGATGTCATGTTTTATTCTTTTATGCTATATTTGGATTTTAAATCAAACTTATTTCTTTGTCTCACTTAAATCCTCATGTTCACTGGTAGAGGTGCTTCCGCCTACCTGTTTCAAATGGTGCCAGAATGGAATTCAACGTTGTACCTTTGTGCATGCATCATATGGAACTGGACTGTGTAAAATTTTTTATGGTCACCACAACTAGCATGTATTAAATGTTTCACTATATCTGGATGCAATAGAATCCTATTTCTAAGATGCCAAGTCCACACCAGCTGGAAATCTCAAACACCCACTGCAAAATGAATTCACATGCTATTTTTCCATCATAGTGGATGTCTTTCACCTCCATTACATAATTCCATCTTAGATTATTACTGTAGCACACGACTACAACAAAGTTCACAATAAATACTAGCCTTTGTCATTTGTGCTTGTAACAAAACTGTTTGGTGCGTGCTATATTAGAACAATGATGCTGCCTCTCTACATCTACGTCTACATCTACACTCTGCAACCCACCATAAGGAGCATGGCATAGGGTACGTCCCATTGCACCAGTTATTGGGGTTCCTTCCTGTTCCATTGGCGCATAGAGCATGGGAAGAACGACGCATGGAGCATGGGAAGAACGACGCATGGAGCATGGGAAGAACGACGCATGGAGCATGGGAAGAACGACTGATTTAATGCCAAAGCGCATGCAATAATTATTCTAATCTTATGCTCACAATCCCTGCGTAATATTTAGGGGATTGTATAAGTAGTACATCACTAGAGGAATCATTTAATGCCAGTTCTTTAAACTTTTTAATAGACATTCTTGGGATAGCTTACATCTGTCTTCCAGTTAAGATTCTTCAGTATCTCTTACACTCGCCCACAGATTAAACAAACCTGTGACCATTTGTGCTGCCCTTCTCTGTATACGTCCAATATCTCCTATTAGTCCCATCTGGTATGGATGCCACAGACTTGAGCAATGTTCTAGGATGGGTCACACGACTGATTTGTAAGCAATCAGTCTGACTGCACTGCCCCAGTATTCTACCAATAAAATGAAGTCTATGACCTGCTTTACCCACGACTGAACCTATGTGATCATTCCATTTCATACAAAGTGTTACACGCAAATATTTGTATGAGTTGGCCGATTCCAACAGTGACTCATTGCTATTGCAGTCATAGAATACTACATTTTTTCCGTTTTATGAAGTTCATAATTTTGCATTTCTGAACAATTAGAATAAGTTGCCGATCTCTGCACCATGATAAAATCTTGTCAAGACCTGACTGAATATTTATGCAGCTTCTCTCAGTAATGCATTATAAATAACTGCATCATCTGCAAAAGGCCTGATTTTACTAGTAATATTGTCAGCAAGGTCATTAATATAAAACATGAACACCAAGGATCCTAACACACTTCCCTGGGCTACACTTGACGTTACTTCTACGTCTGACGATCTCCATCCAAAATAATATGCTGTATGCTCCCTACCAAAAAGACGTCCCTCCAGTCACAAATTTCACTTGATACCTCCACCCAATTGTACGATTGACAATAAGCTTAAGTGCGGTACCGAGTCAAATGCTTTTTGGAAATCAAGAACTGCTACATCTACCTGGTTGCTGGGATCCAAAGCCTTCAGTATGCCATGTGAGAAAAGTGGGAGTTGGGCTTCACATGATCAATGTTTTCGATAACCATACTGGTTGGCACCAAGAAGGTCATTCTGTTTAAGATACCTCATTATGTTTGAGCTCAGAATGTGTTCCAAATTCTACATCAAACTGAAGTCAAGGATATTGACAGTAATTTTGTGGATCACTTCCACTACCGATTTTGTAGATGGGTGTGATCTGTTCCGCTTTCCAATAATTGGGCTTTGTTTTCTTTCAAGCGATATATGACTGACTATAGTTAGAAGAGGGGCTAACTAAATATAAAATCTGACAGGGATTCCATCAGGCCCTGGGGCTTTGTTCAATTTTAGCGATGTCAGCTGTTTCTCAACACCACTGTCACTAATACTAATTTCACTGATCTTTTCAGTGGTACGAGGATTAAACTAGGGCAATTTTCCTGGTTTTCCTTAATAAAGGCACATGGAATTAAGCATTTCAGCTTTACTTTGCTATCCTCAATTTCAGTTCCTGTCTCACTCACTAGCGACTGAACACTAACTTTGGTGCCACTTTACATACGACCAGAATTTCTGTGAATTTTTAAAATGGTATTTGACAACACTCTGCTATGATTGTCACTGACGGCATAACACATTGCTCTCTTGACACCCAAACACATTTTATTCAGTATCTCTCCTTTTGCTTAGAGGTTTCTTTACAGGGACTGTATACCCTGGAGGTTCCCTCCCATTATGAATTGTTCTACTGGATACGTATCTATCCTTGCAAGGTCACATTTTTTTTTTTTTTGAACTTTTATGCTCCTGACCTGTGCTTAAAGTTTCAAGTTCCTCATTGAGATATGGAATTACTGACTGCTCTGTGTGTTTTAGTTTTGTCCTTTGCATTTTGGTAATCACTGTTGCGACAACCGCATCATGGCCACAAATACCAGTTTCGATGTTGACATCCTGAAAGTGGTCTTATCTATTTGTTGCCATTAAATCCAAAATCTTTCCGTCATGAGTGGCGTTCCTAAGTATTTGTTCTAGGTAGTTTACGGAAAAAGACATTTAATAAAGTTTTACAGGTTGTCTTATCACACCCACCACTAACAAAGCTGAAATTTTCCCAGTTAATTGTCGGACGATTACAGTCTCCACCTATGATTACAGTATGACTGGGGAACTTAGTACAAGTGAACTGAGTTTTCTCTGACATTTTCAGGTACATCAGATGTGTATAGTGGGCGGTAGAAAAACCCAGTTAGCATTTTATGCTCACCCCTAGTACTGAGTCCGGCCCAAACATCTCATGCAGCTTCAAAAATTTTATCTAGGCAGATTTGAGGTTTTTGTCTACTGCGACAAATACACCATCTCCATTTCCCATTTGCCTATCCTTTCAATATAAATTTAAATTTTTTCCAAAAATCTTCAATCAGGTTGCAACCAGCTATTTGTATCTAATATTACTTGAGCGTCACTGCTTTTCACGAGTGCTTCAAACTCTGACACTTTCTTGCAAATGTCTACTGTTACCATTAGGATTTTAATACTCTAACATTTGGGAGACATTTCTTTTGATCTTAAACTGATACTTTTGGGTTTCCTACAGCTGTTGTCATCTGGATTGGATGGAGAACCACCTAAAAAAAGGGTGTGTACCCCACACACAGTAGCAGCCTCTGATATGTAGTGCACACCTCATCTACTTAGGGGGAACCTACAGTTCTCAACCCTATGGCACAAGTCCAGCAAGTCACAGCCTAGCTTTTCACAGAACTTTCGAAGTTTCCAGTTCAATCCTTCCTCTTGACTCTGATACAAAGGGCCATTATCACTTCTAGGAAAATTACTACAAATTGTGAGCTCCATCAAAACTCCATGTGCAAGGCTGGCCTTCTCAACCATCTCTGCCAGTCATCGGAATGATCCGAGAATGACCTCAGTGCCCAAACAGCATCATTTGTTCCAACGTGTGCCACAATCTGCAGAGGGCGCACCCTGTTCTTTCAATGGCTGCTGGAATAGCCCCTTCAAAACATTGAATGAAACCCCCAGACGTACACTGTGAGTGCACCTGGTGGCCTTTGCTGTCCCTTGTTGCCATTCACCTAAGAGGTACCATCATTCACCATATGTTGGAACTGCTAATGATTAATAGACACCTACCCTTTCACATTTGTCTCCTCCTGACACTGGACAAAACAGGTTTCCCCAAAACAAGTGAATGTGTCCCACTGGCTCAGTTTCAGTGAAAGACAGCACCTCAACCTGGTTGGCGAGAGGGATCAGTGCAACACCTCGAGTCCTCCCTGGTCCCCATCCACCCTCTAGAAGACTTGTAGATCTACCATTACCACTCCACTTACAGTCAAGTGGGTGGGTATGACAGATTTTGTACTTGCTGCAGAGGAGGCAGGATCCGCAGGAGAGAATAGTACTTGAGGTACCTCTGATACAGGTAGTATAGGCCCGACTTTCAGGAGCCCTTCCAACATACCGATTCACAGCAGCTTTCAACTGCTTGACAGTAGTCAGGGTAATTTCCAGATGCTGCGTTTTGGCTGTTTCCAGATGCTGAGTTTTGACTGGTGCAATGTAGTACAAGGCAGTGAACAAATGACTTTAAATTACACCTGCTGAATATCTTAATCTGTTGAGCTAAAAAGTTGCTAATTCCCTACAAGAATTGAAGCGGATACACAAAATTTCTTAAGGCAACACAAAACCTGTGGTTAAAGTTACTAGTTTCCTAAAGTGTTTTGACGTTATTATACTTACTACCAAACTCGAAAACGGAGGTAATTTACGACAAATACAGATAATATCTAAGGCTATTCCACTTTACGGGAAAACTAGACGTAACACAAAATTTCAGTTGGAAAATCTGCTATAGTAATGATATTACACACCCCGATTTGTTACAAATTGCTTGTACATTATGCAATGAACAATGGCAGCTTCCGAAAATTCTTAAAGATATTTCTCAATTGTACAATGAAATTAGAGAAAGATTCTTTTACAAGGATAAGTCTCTAGTCTTTGAAAATTTTAGAAGAGCTCAATTTAATTTAAGACTAAAATTAACAATAAAAATACTAGTTTATCACTGCACTTGGGAATGTTTAAAATGTTACAATACATCACAATACAAATGTGTAAAGATACAATCAACGGAAGATTACGCAGAAGAAGCGATGCAAACAGTAAAATATGTGAACATAGAACTTTAAATCGATACATGATCTAGTACAAGCAGTCCCACACAAAGGAAAATTCCTAAGTCAGCTTTTATATATAAACAAACATGCTTATTGGGTGAATTTTTTCACTTAGCTGAGTCAGCAGTGCTGCTAACTCCAGCGTCAGCCGCAGTTGCAGACTTTGATGCATCGAGGTGACAGTGTGCAACTAGCAGTGGAGAAAAGGATTGGGGGGGGGGGGGGTAGAGGATTTGGGGGGGGGGGAGAGGACTGGCAGTGGAGAAAAGGATAGGGAGTGATAAGAGTCTGAAGGAAGCAGGATGTAGCAAAATTACTTATTCTACAGTTATTACCTGAAGATGTCGGCAAACTATGCTGTTGAAATATTGTGTTATCCAAGCGACTGCATCAGGTTCGACACTGAACAGTACAAACCTTCTAATATGTTAGAAGGTGTTCATCCAACTCACCCAATTAGAATCCTCTGGTAGTGTACTATTTTGTTAGTGCATGCCAGCAATAACCAAGCCAAGGCAACAAGTGTCCTTGGATAGTTATAGGATCTGAGTAAGAGTACAGCTGATTTAAAGAACAAAATGAAACTATCAAAACTGTTTAACATTCTGTATTACTAACTGAAGAACCAAATTTGGAAAGATGAAATCAAGTTGAAAGGCACGTATTAGGGAATCTTGGCAAGAGTAAAAATGAAATAAATGCTAAAATTACAGAGTTGCAATCAAGATGTTAACTGAGGAGTTACATGACAAGGCACATAAATAGTGCAATATAGTAAAAATATGGTCAATGAATAATTTCTTGATATAAATGACATAAATAAAATGTTAATTTACGAAAGAGTAATTTAAAATAGTAAAACGGCAAATCTCAGACACAAAACTGAGGTTGACTATACTACAGCAAACCAAAGAATCGGGTTTAACAGTTATTCCCATTTCCTGCCCACTCGGACAGACATGGGGAGAAATTCCATAAAATCTGGGGCAAGCTCAAGAAAGCTAATTATGAGATAAATAAGCAGCAACTAATGGGTGGTAGCAGATTGTAAGGTGAGGGATTGCAACTAGGAAATAGAACAAGTTTTTCCAAACAATTTTGTGAGTTCAAACCAGAGGAAGAAGCACACCTGACATTTTTTGAGTGTATTTTCTGAGCCATTGGCTAAACAATGGGATCATTCAAGAAAAATTCCCCTTATTGTGCCATGCATTCTACAGTCTATAGATGTGTTTTATTTACTATGAGTTGTTGAACAGCATGATAGGAAGTAAAGGCTTAAGACTAGCCTATTGCCCAAATCCTGGCAGTAGATATGTCGAGTGCACTGAATCATCAAAAATACGGTACACTTGAAATCCCAATTTTTGGACAGCTTAAAAAGTTGAAGCCACACTTGGAAAAGTGTACTGAGTTAAAACGTGACTATGCTAGAAAAACAGAAAAACTACCAAAATATGTTTTTCTAGCTTTTCTACAGACTTAATGAATGTCCCTTATAATGCCTGTATATTCATAAGTAAGAAAAAAAGGGTTGCTCTATGTGACTCTGTAAGTATGCTGGGACATACATTACGAAAGTCCATCACAGCCTTTCATAAAATGACCACCACCTTTAGTCAGCCTCTGACTATCCATCACCACCCACAGTAATTCTAAAGGGAACAGAAAGCGAGTGCACTAGTCATAATAAACAACTCACTCACCAGTCAAAATGCATCCACTGAGTACCTCTAGCTATCATGAAATGTGTAGGCATTGGATCTTTTAGATGCCTTCAACACAAGGATGTATTACAGGTACCTCAATTTAGGGAAAACTAGCACTGCAACAGTGAACTGCTGCTGGCAGATTGTAATAGCAGATACATCAGCATTAGACTACCGCAAATCAATTTAACTTCAATGCTGTGCTACAACAACAACAAAAACTGGAGATCAGCAAATCCATCTAGAATTACCTTGTTATGGGATATATGTCACCACCATCCCACGTATCTACACTCACTGAACAAAGACGAGTGTGTGTGTGTGTGTGTGTGTGTGTGTGTGTGTGTGTGTGTGTGTGTGTGAGTGAGTGTGTGTGTGAACACTGCCGTTGGGCAGTTTAAGCATGTGGAAAGGTCACTTGGACTGACAATTTGTGGTATACATCAGATACATGGCACAGTACAAAACATCAAAAACCATGAGGTGATTCCTCCGTTTGCCAACAGAATGTCATTCAGGTAGGCGGTGTAAGTATCCTCATATGGGAATGTTTGAAAGGGATAAAATGGGGCACCTGGTGCCTCTGCCAGTGTCTTTAATTGGAAAACAATACAGGAAATTCTGTGAAATAATGTGTATCTTTTTTTCTTACAGCAACCAATTAGTGTCCTGTACTTTCAGCAAAATAACGCCTCATCTCATTAACCACTATTGTAATCCATAAGGCACCCTGTTAATATTGTGTGTGTTTTGTGGCGAGTACTGTTTTAAGAGGTAATGGGGAACATCTGACATTCACACTCCAACAATGGTGTACATGAAGAGTGAAAATCTCCACTACATAATCATTTGCAGTAATGTTTTTTTAGGTGCACAGCAACTCTGGCAGATGTAATTGTGTTTGGACTATACCACTTTCCTATAGAAGCAACTTTAGGATACAAAGGATTTCTTGTTGAGAAAAATTTAACATGGAAGGCGCTATTAAAACATGTTGTTCAGAAATGTGAGGCTACTATCAAAATTGTGATGATGGAATCTGGATTGGGATTGAATATCAGCACAGCATATGCTTTATTGGGCTATGATACATCCAGTCACTTATTTCAGGTCTGATGCTACATACTTATCTGAGACAGCTGCCTTGACAAATGGCAACACGAAGTTCAGTGTGTTGCAGAGCTTCCCACCCCAATAATTAATTATTTGTCGAAACACTGATCTTTCAATTTATCTACCTCAGTACTAATTTTCCTAGTTTTCTTTCAATAAAGAGCTAAGGCAAATCATTCATCATATTTTAAATTTGTCCATAGAGCTACCAAGTCACAAGGCAACTATTCCTAAGTAAATGTTTAAAATTCCAAATCTTATAATTTTTGTGTAGGGCTTCATCAAAATAACTGTAAAATGCATTGGCATTACTCAGCAGCAGTTTAGACTTACGGAAAAAAAGTGCATATACTAAGTACATTTACTTAGGAATAGTTGCCTTGTGACTTGGTAGCTCACTCACATGTATTACTTTGGCAACTCATTCTTCTGTGTCTCCATTTCACCAATTTTTAGTTTACTATAAAAAGGGCAGGTTTGTTCAAAACAATTCTCATTTTTTTGTACCAGTAGTATTTTTAGTGACAAATCTTCATAATTAGTTCACCGACATCGTCTAAATGCTTCAGACAACTTACATTCTGAGCCTCTATAAGCCAGAAAGGTGTTGAGCAAGTTGCTGAAATAAATTAGTTCCTGGTGGTACATATTAATGGTGGTAAATTATACTAAATAGCTACAAAATTTAAAATTATTTTTATTTTTATCAACAAGTTTGTCTATTACTCAAAAACTGAGGAAAAACTGAACGAGAATGTATTTTGTGAGATTTCGAAAGAGCAGTCAAATGCAGAATGACAAAGAAACAATACAAACCGCCATTCACAGCTTGCTAATGACTCAGCTGTTCTGTCAATAAATACTGCATTTACTAAAAAAAGGTAATTTATGTGTAAAGGATATAAAACAGAGTATCTATAACATCTCAGAAGGCACAAGAACTTTCACCTACCCTGTTTTAAGAACAGGTTTAACAAATGTTAACACAGTCTGAAACCACGAAGAGGGATATAAAATTTGTTCCTCTCCTGTACTCAAACTCCAGTGACAAACACACACAGAGATTCACACACATTTGAATCTCACAGATATAACTGAGCACAAAAATGTTTAGAAAACTCTCACATGTTGATATGATCAGGAACTATACTCTCTGTTCACAATGTGTTAAAGGCAAATCATTCGTTGGGAACCGTTTTATGAATGTTATCTGTATCATCACTATTCCGGCAGCCACCATGAACAAACATATCAGGAATCTCTGATCCATAATAAATTTTGTTGTTATGACTTATAGAGTCGTATTTTTTCAGTTCTAGATATTCTTTCGTTAAGAGTAATTTATTGGCTTCTGCTTGCTTGTGCAGATTGTAAAATTCTGCATCTGCAATACTCTTCTGTTTTGCTAGATGCATTTCATCTGGAAAAAAGAAATAAAGGAAAATTTACTATTTGAGAATATATTACTCTTTAGAGACTATTTTGCTTCTTGCATCTGTAAAAACGAAGTAAATAATCTCATTATTAGAAACTGTGTGCCGTGATTGGTTTCCCATTATTGTTTGGAGTAATGTGAAGGACAGTCTACGCAATTTATTACTGAAAGAGCTTTTAACAGAAATACAATCTAATAATTGACAGTTTATAACAGAACATAGCAAACCTTCAATCTGCGACATTCTTTGAAGAGATTCTTTTTCCATGATTTTCTGTTCAAACTGAATTTTTGCTACAACAGCTTCTTTTTCTGCATCTATGATAGCTTTCTTCCGCTCTGTCTCTGCATCTTTTTCTACTACTTTTTGACGTTGAACAGCAATTAAAAGTTTAGTCTTTTCTGCTTCCCTGAAAATTAAGTATTTCACAAGCTATTTGTATACAATGAAAATTTAATAATTGAATGAATAAACATATCTTGTAGTTATAAACTACATTACTTTCATTTGACTGTCACATACGTACATGAGTTCATAATTTTTCCTAATTGCTTCTGGAATTTTTGGCTTGGTAACACGCACAGCTTGAATAAATAACCCAGGTGCCATTTCATTCAAATCTCTCTGTAGAGCAACTTTCAAGTTCTCATCAATTTGATCAAACAGATCAATATATACCTAAAAATGAAACAGAAGACATACTGCTGAGTAACTTTCATATTACGAAATGCACACAAATACTTCACTGAAGGTAAATTTCGTATTTATTCTTCCATTTGTCAGTTAATAAAAATCTTTCCTATGCCACTGTTTCTCCAAATATGAGACAGTGAGTGCATTAGGTACATTGCCATTTAACAACGATCAATAAGCAGCTTCATGGAATGTAAATACAAATGAATGACATATGATTTAGTATTAGTGTCTAAAATGTGTTCTCACATGATAATTTAAGTAGAACAGTACATGATAAATTGTGTTACTGTTACTGCCTTCAATCCGTAAACTGGTTTTACGCAATTTTCCACATTACTCTTCCCCGAGCAAGCCTCCTCGTCTCCGAATACCTACAGCAACCTACATCCTTGCTTTTGTTGATGTTCATCTTGTATCCTCCTTTCTAGACACTGCCCACTGCATTCAATGGCTCCTGCAAGTTCTTTGCTGTCTTTGACATAACTGTATTGTCATTGGAAAACCTCAAAGTTTTTGTATCTTCTCCCTGAACTTTACTTCCTTCTCCATTACTTTTTTTTCCTTTACTGCTTGTTTAATGTAGAAATTGATATACAAATAGAAAATCCATAAGAGTGCAATCCTTTCATAATCTCTTACTTCTTTCTTGCAGCTAAGTGTTAAGAGTGTTAAGTGTGTTAAGAATTGAGTTAGGTCACAAAAACTGAAGTTTACAAAGGAAAAGCAAACAATCAATAAAAACAAACCTCTTGTAAACTGTGAACACTGCAGAACTGATTCAGTTCATGATGTACTTTATTGAAGATTAACGTCTTATCATAATCAGCAGTGTAATTTTTTACAATATCATAGACTGAAAAAGAAAGACAGGAAGAAAACAGTTTAGTTTCATTATGCAAAACTTTTTAAAGGAGTAATGGCACATTTTAAAAGCACTAATCATTGCTATTCAAATTTAATAGATGTTATTCAGTCTGCTTAAACAAAGGACAAATCATTAGAAAAGGGAACTGGACTTAAACATCAAGATATTTAGTACAGCATAGTGGAACAGGTACAATATGGGACACCAGTGTTTCTGGGCCAAATATCCAGATGGACATTTAACTTACAGGTATAATTGCATACAAGAACTAGAACGCAGACAACTTGCCAAGTGGACACGTTTGAAGATTCAATAAATTTGTTCCATGATTATCTTATCTGTTTATTTTTTTATGCAATACAAATAACTGTCTGGAAAATTTATGTCATTACTGAATTTGAAGAGCAGGAAGAAAATAATTCGAAAAATTTTGATGAGAAGCGGGAAAATAATGTTAGCATTCTGCTAACACAGCATTCAAATTCGTAAAAAAAAACAAAGGATAACCATAGTCAGAGGATGTACTTACCACTAGAGGCACTTAGAATATTAACAACTTCTATTCGATCAAAATATATCATGACACCACCACTGGTACCACATGGTACATTTTTTACCTCATCAGTTTGAAGAGTAACCTGCAAAACATCATACTGAATTAACAATCATAACCAGTATAAAGGATTTCTTTCTTATCAGAAATGTTTACCTACATTAATAGCAAAATAGAAGTCAGCAAAATACACTAAACATCACACCAAAAAGCTGGCAAACTGCAGAGCTTCTACTAAAGCCACAAGCAGAGGTAGCTTGTGGGACTAAAACTTATCAGAATAGTAAATAGGAAAGAAAAAGTGCTACGATGAGGCAATTTTAAGAGTGGTATAAGGCATTTTTTAATACATCATTTCGGATCTGTTCCGTATCAGACTTACAACTGCTTTTAAACTAACTTACTGATGATCTAAAAACTTTTAACATAGCTGAGAACCAGATGACAATGCACATTAAAACCGTTTGGAGTGTGGCAGAGGATACTTTGTGTTCCACAGCCATTTCCTTCTTTTCCTGTTCCACTGGTGGATGTTTTGTAAGAAGAACGATTCTTGATAAGCCTCTGTGTGTGCTTGAATCTCTCCAGTTTTTACCTTCACAGTATTTTCACAAGATATATGTAATAGGAAGCACTATACTGGTTACCTCAAGTGAAAAAGGGGGGGGGGGGAGGGGGAAATCAAATTCACCCCACACCTGTCACAAAATCTTCAAAATGTTTGACATCAATGGACTGAACATTATAAAATTTCTCCTAGACCCACACAGATCCCTACCACCATATTGATAATCCTCAAAATTTGTGACTGAATTGTTATAGTTATGAAAATACTCTTAAGATTCAAAATATAAAAAGTGGGATACATACAATATACAACTGATGTCACGAATAGCTAACCGCCTCATTATCTCCCCGCCCCACATTTCTTGCTTTGAGTCTTTCAAGTACTTTCATAGCCATTGAAAATTCAGTCGCAAAGTTTTAGAACTGTCAGTACTGGGTCAGGAAACTATACGGGACTAGGAGAAACAGAGGTGTTCTCCGAAATAACAACTGAAATATACTCATACCAAACCACAGAGCATCAGAAGTTTTAAATATTTCAGCAACTAAAAATTACTGACCAATTTGGATTTCACTTAAGTCATTATACCAGAGAATGCCTCTATTATTTTATACTTTTTAGACCTATTTATAACATGGTATATTAAATCCAATTTTTATTTAAATAATTATTTGCCTTTAAAAAGCAATGTCATTATGTTGGTTCCTTTCCATAGTGTCATTTGGGTTAGTACACAAAGACATAAATTTAACCTTAGTACTTTTTCTCTGTGGAAAGATTTGTTATTGTCTCACAGCATAAATTAAATTTATTTTTTAAAGATGCAAATATGAGTGACACACTGTGTACACAGTGTATCTGTAGCATCTAGTCAGTAATAATAACGAAGAATGTAAGAAAATAAGAATGTGCTTTCTTTATTCATTTGTATTTGATTCAAATAGTCAGTAGGTTTCTGCACTGGGATGCAATGGATGACTAATACTACTGGTAACTAAAAGCAAAACAGTCACTATAATTTTCCCAATGAGGTATTATTGTAATATCTTTCAGTTACGTTGTTAATAACCATTACTCATGTCTTTCTGGAGAATACCTAATATAATCAAGACTGCTCTAAGACAAACTTAACAATGGTATTTTGTTTTTCATTTGTGCACATGTACAACAGGTATTACTGTATTGGAGTTTTCTAATGGCTGTAACCTCTGTGTATCAAACATAAATTTTTATTTTTAGGATGCACAATGTTTCAAGAACTGAACATTCATTTCACGTTTCACTGTCCACCAATACATTCTAATAAAAAAGAACTGCTCAAAAAACTGAATTATGCAACTAGAAATAAATTTTGCTTCGTGTGTTCATCTACTTGTAAGCAACTGCTGCTGCGCATGAGAAAGAAATTAACCTCTGCATTATTTGGAGTGTTCCTTGTGGCACAAGATAGCTAAAATGTTTGAGTAGCATAGAAATCTTTAACTGTTTCTGACCATTTATGCACAGAAGAACCAACTTGCAAATGTCAACCAATATCAGTGATTTGATGCTTGAATAAACCCTGTACTTTGAAGGTCATGGAATACACAGGAACAATTTGAGTGTAGCAGCCTACTGTAGATACATCAAGTGATAAGCACAAGTGACTTAGAATAGATGGTAAGCAACTTCAGCAACAAGGATGTCATAGAAGTGTGTACACATCTCCTGCCACATTTCTGAACTATTGTACAGTTTTCGGATATACCACAATTGACACGAAACGCTAATGACTGGCTGCAGGATTTTCTAACTGTAAAGTAAAGTGCACTGTGTTGAACTTCAAAAATAATTAGAACTCTGAAATATCTGTGAAGTAATTCCTTTATTAAGTGTCTTGTCTACTGTAAAAAACAATAGTTTTTTTGGCTGTCACAAATACAGCTACACAGCGTAATATGAAGATAATGATAAATTCAAACTGAAGTATCTGGTATTTATGTTTTGTCCAAATTAGGTAGGTTACCAAATCTTATAACAACTCAATTAGTAATTTATATACAGACTGAATGGGTAAGTATTAGAACATGTGCCAAGCTTTAAACATCTCAGAAGCAAGAAAGAAACTAGCTGGAAGAGCAGCACAGAAATTAAAAACAAACTAGCAATGGTGAAAGAGGTATTTTATAAGAAAAGGAGAAGTTCCTGCAGCAACATGGACAAAGATTTGAGGAAAAGGCTAATAAAATGTTTTGTATAGAGTGTCTTCCTGATGCTCAAATGTAGTTATTGAGGAAGAAAGATACAATATGGCTTGAGATTTCTGAAATATGGACGTGGCAGAGGATAGAAAGAATAAGTTGGATGGATAAAGTGAAAAATGAAGAGGTACTGAGAAGAGTGGGAAAGCAAACAATTACTGGATGTAATAAGAAGAAGGAAACAAAACTGGATTGGACATATATTAAGAAACAATGAGCTGTTTACAATTTTAAAAGAAGTCTTAGAAGTGTACGTGTAAGGAGGTGAGAGAGGAAGAGATTTCAGATCCTGGATGACGTGATGCATGGCAACACATATACTAACATTAGGGAGGAAGCAATAGATCGAAGGAAATTGAGATATAAGGACCTGCTAATATAGTTTCAACTGATAATGATGATATTATAATGACCTTTAAACATTTGAAAATGTGGTATAAATAAATGGGTAAACATACTGGAACAAATACATTACATGACAGACAAGACAAACTCTTAAGTTTTTCTTTTAATGTGGAGCTGGCAAGTTAGCTTTGAGAACTGCTGACAGGTGTGCTACTGGTCAGAATTGCTGAAATGGTGGTGAACCAGGCAGAGAAAGCACTATTGTAAATCATTAGTGAATGTCCCAAGAGCTTTCCACAGCAAGTTTCACATGATACTACCAGTTTACAACAGCACAGTGAAGTGGTGCATAAAATTCAAGGATAGTTGTTCAGGTGTTGCAAAACATGAGGGCTGACTGGTCATCAGAACCGGCAGTTGACTGTGTTAGGAACGTCAGTGTGGGAAGTCCCAAAATGTCTACCTACTGAGCTAGCACAAAACTGACCATCACTCAACCAACAACTTGAAAATCCTTTGAGGTGATTTTGAGTTAAGTTCACGAATTACGGTGGCATCTGTCTTGACCACTGCAGTTGTGGCTTATACCACAACTTAGAACTGATAGCAGGGCTTTCAAGTTTCAACACCACGATGAGTGTCCATATTTCTACTATTGCATACGAGATTATCTGGAGGATATGTTACCAGATCTCTGGATAGGTCGTGTTGCAGCTGCCGACTTGGTGCAGCTCAAGTGGGCACTATAGTTACTGGACTTTACATGGTTCAATATTTTCTAGCAATTTACATCAAGAATACTGTTTATGTTTCACCTGTGCCAAAAAACCTCCACAAATTGTGAAATTGTGTAACAGCAATTCTTAGCATCATTCCTGATATGTTGTGTTGAGTATGGGCAAAACTGCTCTACTGATTAAATGCATGCCATCTGACAAAGGGTGAACACACAGAATATTTAAGAACAGTGTAAAAAAAAAAAAAAAAACAGACAATATTATGAAAAGAAAAGTTGCTACTCACTGTACAGTAAAGATGCTGAGTCACAGATAGAAACAAACAAAGACTGTCACAAATAAGCTTTTGGAGAATGATGTCTGTCGAAAATAGGTGTATGCACACCCACGTGCAAGCACACCCACCCACGTGCACTCTCAGGAGCATGTGCACAAATGCAGGCAGACAGCTTGGTGGTGGTTATGCCCACATAGAATGCAGCACAGTGTTTCCAGCTTAGCTTTTAGATCACTACTAGTTTCACAGATAGCCCTGCATTTGGTGAAATAGCTGATATTTGTGACCAGAATGGAGTGTGTGTTGGTGGAAGAATGTATAAGACAGGTCTTGCATCTAGGTCTATTACAGGGGTATGAGCCAGGAGGTAAAGGGTTAGGAGTAAGGATTGCGTAGGGATGGAGGAATGCTCTGTGGCCAGAGAGACTTTGGGAGGTGGTGGGAGACCGAAAAGATAAGGCACAGGAGATTTATTGTTGTACAAGGTTGGGAAGATAATTACTGTCAGTAAAGGCTTCAGTGAGACCCTTGGTATATTTCTGAAGGGACTGCTCGTCACTGTAGATGCAAAGACCATGGATGCCTAGGCTGTATGAAAGGGACTTCTTGGTATGGAACAGGTGGAAGCTGTCAAAGTGGAGATATTGCTGGTGGTTAGGAGAGTTAATATGGACATAGGTACTAATGTAGCCATCTTTGAGGTCGAGATCATTGAGGAAGGTGGCTTGTTGGGTTGAGTAGGACCAGGTGAAGCAAATGGGGGAGAAGCTGTGGATAAGGTGTCCTCACCCTCAATCCATATCGCAAAAATGTGTAAATGAATTTGAACCAGGTGAAGGGTTAGAATTCTGGTTGTTCAGGAAGGCTTCCTATATATGGTCTGTGAATAGCTTGGCACAGGACAGTGCCATGCGGGTGCCCACAGCCATACCCTGGATTTGTTTGTAGGTAATGCCTTCAAAGGAGAAGTAACTGTGGCTGAGGATATAGCTGGTCATGGTAACTACAAAGGGAGTTTTCAGTTTGGATTCTGTCATGCACTGGGAAAGGTAGTGTTGAATAGTGGTAAGGCCATGGGCATTAGGGATGTTAGTGTAAAGAGAGATGGCATAAACTGTGACAAGCAGGGCACCATGTGGTAAATGGACAATAACTGCAGAGAGTCAGTAGAGGAAATGGTTGGTGTCTTTTATATAGTAGAGTAGGTTCTGAGTAATAAGTTGAGAGCAGAGATTCTCTCAGTAGGGGAACATTAACCAGCCAAATGGGGCATCGTGGGTGGTTGGGTTTATCGACTTGAGGAAGCACGTAGAAGGTAGGAGTGTGTGAAGTGGTAGGGGTGAGCAGAGCGATGGACTCTGAGGAGAGGTTCTGGGATGAGCCTAGGTTTTGGGGAGTGACTGGAGGTCCTGCTGAATTTCTAGAACAGGGTCGCTGTGACAATGTTATATACTTGTCCATCCCTACACAATCCCTGCTCCCAACCCCTTACCTCCTGGCTCATATTCCTGTAATATGACCTAGATGGAAGACGTGTCTCATACATCCTCCCACCACCACCACCATCTACTCCAGTTTGGTCACAAACATCACCTATCCCATCAAAGGCAGGGCTACCTGTGAAGCCAGTCATGTGATCTACAAGCTAAGCTGCAAACACTGTGGTGCATTCTATATGGGCATGACAACGAACAAGCTGGCTGTCCACATGAATGGCCAATGACAAACTGTGGCCAAAAAACAACTGGATCACCCAATTGCAATGCATGTCACCCACCATGACATTCTTCACATCTTCTGCCATCTGGGTCCTTCTCATCAATACCAGCTTTCCTGAATTGCGCGCACAGGACTCTCCCTGCAATATATCCTACATTTTACCGTAACCCTCCTGTCCTCAACCTTCGTTAGTCATTGTCTCACCCGTACACCCTCTTCTCATCCATGTTCCCATTCCAGCACTACAAGGCATTCATTCCACCAAGGTGCCCAGTCTTTCTACTTCTCTCTTTGCTATCCCCCCCCTCCCCTCCCCATCTCTACCCTGCCCTCCGTCTAACCTCCCTACAGCACCTAGATGCCCTATCCTCTTCACCTCGTCCCTACACACTCCCCAGCTGCTGCTCACAGTGTGGCTTTAGCAGCCAGAGACTGCAGGTGTGTGTGTGTGTGTGTGTGTGTGTGTGTGTGTGTGTGTGTGTGTGCATATTTTCAACAAAAGCTTGGCCGAAAGCTTATTTGTGACTCTCCTTTTGTTGTGCCTATCTGTTACTCAACATCTCCACTATATGGTGAGTAGCAACTTTTATTTTCAAAATATTTTTACATTCTATCCTGGATTTTCCGTTGTTCAAAAAACAGAGTTTGTCTTCCACATATTGTATCATTGTTCTCTGCTATTTATCTGTACTGATTTTTTTGAAATTTTTCATGGACTTTATAATTACCCTGTGTAATTCATGTAAGTGAATTTCATTTAACACAAAATTAATAAAAAAAATTGCTGTTTCCCCTGACGAGGTTTGCAGAAGTTGACTTCACGTTGAAATGGCGAGCCATTTTCTCTACTTAAACATGTGTAACAGCACAATAAACAAGAGTCGCTGACTCCTTTTAGCAACACGTTACTGAGTGTAGTATCTGGCTCTAGTGGTGGCCTGTTTTAAATGGATCGATGTACTCACAGTATAACTGTGACACAACAAGACATGAAATGCCCAGCAGCTGCATGACAGACATTTTTATATGTCTGGAAAAATTCCCTGTTTAAAGATGCAATACATAAAATGCTGATGACATAGAACAGTTACTCAGAATACTGCACTCTATTCCACAAACACCATGTTGGAGCCTCTATAGTGCTAATAACTTCAGAAACGGGGCTCTGTACTATTTCTAATAGCTCTGTTTTGTGGACTGCTATTTTAAATATATCCTCTTTTTCCTTCAGTGGGACTACTTCCTTATTTTTCTGCTACATTTAGAAAATCAATTTAAAAAATGTAGAATAACCATAACAATCATTCAGCTAGAGTGTGATATCATTGTATTCCTTGCTTGGCTATAGTGAGCTTCCTTTCATTAGTTCCATATACTCTGATCACAACACTAGTTGCCGTTATCAGTGTGGAAGAGGCAATGGGCAAGGTAACTAGCACTAACAGCAGTCCTCTCACTGTCAGTGTGGCAAGTAGGCTGATGTCTAGAGTTCAGACTATAGTGTTGGCACCAGCTGACATTCCAAAGGCTGCTTTAACTTCTCCTGATTGTATCCTAGCATTTAATATTTTTTTTTTTTTTTTACTAGAATTACTGATTTACCACGTGTCAAACAATAAGAGGAATTTTCTCTTTCTTACAGAATCTTTGTCCTCTTCAGAGTAACCCCTCCTCAGATATAATACACTTGTGCAAGCTCTTCCCACCTCAGCAGCACTTCTGGAGCATTATTTTAATTATGGTAATAGTGAGCAGGAGCACTGTCATATGAAATTTCCATGAGTAGTCTTGCTACAATTCTGGTTGTTTTCTTCAGAATGCTTCACGCATACCCTCATTTCATCACCTTCTTTGCAAGTTCTGGATCATTGACAATTTCATTCAGCAATTACCAAGCAATGTCGATGCAACGTCATATTTGGCCGAAATTCAACAATTTTGGAACATATTTTGCTGCTACATGTTTCATATTTAAAACATTTGGGGGAAAAAAATTGTTTGGCATGAGCCAAATGATATTCCAACATCAGCAACTTCTCTGGTGGTGATTCAGCAACTGTCCAGAACCACTTTTCTTTATTTCTTACACATTGTCATCAGTAACTGAGGTGCTAGGGAGTCCAAGGCATTCATCATCTTCAATGTCTTCTCGACCCTCTTTGAAATATTTATACCATTCACAAACACTTAGTTTTATTCACAGTAGTTTCGCCAATAGCCACAGTCACGATTTTGAATATGGTGCTGCACTGTATTCAATTTTCCAAGCAAAATTCAATGCAAAGTCTTTCATCCATGTTTTTTGACAGTAAATGTCCACAGAGCACTCGAAAACACACAGAACCTTTTCGACTGTCAACAATAAACTAGATATTCAAAAAAGTTGAAAATGCAAACATACATCATGAACATATGTACCAAGAAGATAAAAAATAAAATAATACGAATTGGATGTATAAAACTTGCAAAATTAAAACATACCTGTTAATTTTTAATTACATCTTTTATGTCATAGCTTCCACAATGAACCAGTCCACTAATAAAACAATGAAAACAATATACATTACTGTTCAGAGGTGAATTTAAAGAAAAACTAGAAACTGCTCAGATATACTGCACAAAAAATGCAGTTCACTCCTACACCTGAAAGAGTGCACAACAGCTCCAAATACCTTTTACGTTACAGTGCTCTATAGCGACTGCTCGATAAACAATAAATAGAAACTAATTTATTTTAAAAGCTTTTCAGGCAATTAATATTTATTATCCTTTGTTGAACTTCAAAAATGATATAGTTAAACAAAACTACTTATCTAAACTGAATGACAGAGTAAACCAACTTCAACAGTAATTTCAGGAATAGTTTCTATGGAAACAGAATGACCTTTTTCTTTCCCTGCCTCATCCCGTATCTGCACAGGATCAGCATGTTAATCTGGATATGGCAATGTTAGTGCTACACTGTGAAACACTGCCCGTGACTAGTGTTTCCCAGAAGGAAGTGTCAGAATGTTTTTGGAAATGTTTGTGTATCATGTACCAGAGGCGGACCATGTGTACCAGCCTAGTACAGTATTCCCTTTGTCAAATGTGGAAAACGGCCGAAAGACTGCATCCATGCTAACTGGCGCACCAGCCCTTGTTAATCTGTTGGACAGACTTAAGCTGGTCAGGGATACCTCCTTGAATCCCGGAAGTGACATGCTAACAAATGCAGCTATCTGAGTGGGTTATGGAACTACAATGACTACTTACTAAGACACTAAGTCACTTTTCCTTCAATACTGGTAACTGATCACCAACTACAACTAAAATGGGATTTTGAATTAAGAGTAAAATCTGAGCAGTAGAGTTCACTTCAAAATTAAGTTACCGTCTATCCTGACAAAAAGTTTAATACTCTACGGGCCCCAAGAGTGATTTTTGGTGATACTGCTGCAACTGTAAGAACCAATTTATCCTTGATTAATTATATTTGTCCAGCATTGGTTTAAGTTGTATATTACATAATTAGACCTCTGATCCATTTGTTAAAAGAAATAAAAACATTCTTGGATTGCTCGCAGGACCCACTTAGTATACTACATTACATATTTTGATTTCTCTTTTTGTTATTTTTCATAATGTTAATGTCATAAATTTTCAAAAATACCCCACAAGCGAATCTCAGACCATTACGTTCTTCATATGTTGGACGAATGTGATCTCAGGGACCTGAATGATGTCTCGAGTGAACCTGATGAGGACTTCATTTCAGAACAAGATGTGTCAGAACTGGAAGATAACCTTTAAGTGAATTCAGAAGAAGGTGATAAAGCTAATGAAAATTCTGATGAAGGAGGCGAGTTTACAGCAAAATCAGGAGGAAAATGAACATGTTCAGTTTTCCCAGTGACTCACTGTTTCCAATATGACACTGTCAAAGGACCTCCCAGGATTGTACACACAAGTGATCTTGCACTCACAATGTCCAACGATTTCAACAGTTCTTTGATGGCCTAACTGTAGATGCCAGATGTACGTTCACCAGTCCTGTACTGTTTGGCATTACAAATCAGATAATGCTCTCAACTGAATGATAATTTGGATGGATGTAAATTCTATCAAACTGAGAGCATCTTTTGGTTTTCTACTGACGGCTATGTTCTTTGCTGCTGCAAAGAATCAATTTCTGAAATGTGAAAAACATATTCAAACATTAGTCGTGCAGTTTTTAAAACATTTGTCTTTCCGTTTTACTGCTGCCAGGGTATGGAATCAATTTGCATGTGTTTTTCAGTTTATTAGGTTTGACAATAAAGCAATACACCCACTATGCTTATTTAATTTAAATACAATCTTAGGCATCCAAAGAACCTAACCTAAGTAAACTTCTACACCTCTATGTTCAGAAACGCAGGAAAAAGGGGGGAGGGGTGGCAGCAGCAAGAGGACACCAGCTTTGTAAACAATATTGACTACTTAGGCTTATATGTTAAGCGTTAAATATGAATTATCATGCAAATTTCACAGCTCAGACTGCACCTCTGACTGCCATACAGACATTTATGAAGCCATAAAAATTCGTTGTGTGTTTTCAACCAAGTTATTTCTCTCTAATAGTACAACATACTTGCAAAAATTAATCTTTCAAAATAATACAAAGAACAATGTGAGGGCTTAAGACTCATAACGACATATCTAGAAAGTTTTATATTTTTGACATATTGGCTTTACTACTGCCTTAATGTTAAAGCTGGAAACTGTTGATTGAAGGTAAACTCTCTCCAATAACCATGAGATATCACAATTATCAGCAATTTGGATTTGGTGGTAGTAGTGAGTGTTTCTAATGTACCAAATTTCTTTTGCCTTCATCTCAAAACATGGATTTTGTAGATGACTCTTAATCCCTGAATGTTAAGTACATGAATTACTTTTTTATACATGGTACTGAATGATACTCCTGCTACAACCATCTATTGCATGGTGTCTTCAGTCCTGAGACTGGTTTGATGCAGCTCTCCACGCTACTCTATCCTGTGCAAGCTGTTTCATCTCTCAGTACCTACTGCAGCCAACATCCTCCTGAATCTGCTTAGTGTATTTATCTCTGTCTCCCTCTACAATTTTTACCCTCCATGCTGCCCTCCAGTACTAAATTGGTGATCCCTCGATGCCTCGGAACATGTCCCACCAACCGATCCCTTCTTCTAGTCAAGTTGTGCCACAAACTCCTCTTCTCCCTAATTCTATTCAATACTTCCTCATTAGTTATGTGATCTACCCATCTAATCCAAACTATTTATCGTCCATGTTTCACTTCCATACATGGCTACACTCCATACAAATACTTTCAGAAACGACTTCCTGACACTTAAAACAATACTCAACGTTAACAAATTTCTCTTCTTCAGAAACACTTTCCTTGCCATTGCCAGTCTACATTTTATATCCTCTCTACTTCGACCATCATCAGTTATTTAGCTCCCCAAATAGCAAAACTCCTTTACTGCTTTAAGTGTCTCATTTCCTAATCTAATTCCCTCAGCATCACCCGACTTAATTTGACTGCATTCCATTATCCTCGTTTTGCTTTTGTTGATGTTCATCTTATATCCTCCTTTCGAGACACTGTCCATTCCGTTCAACTGCTCTTCCAAGTCCTTTGCTGTCTGACAGAATTACAATGTCATTGGCGAACCTAAACGTTTTATTTCTTCTCCGTGGATTTTAATACCTAATCTGAATTTTTCCTTTAGTTTCCTTTACTGCTTGCTCAATATACAGATTGAATAGCAACGAGGAGAGGATACAACCCTGTCTCACTCCCTTCCCAACCACTGCTACCCCTTCATGTCCCTCAACTCTTATAATTGTCATCTGATTTCTGTACAAATTATAAATAGCCTTTCCCTCCCTGTATTTTACCCCTGCCACCTTCAGAATTTGAAAGAGTATTCCAGTCAACATTGTCAAAAGCTTTCTCTAAGTCTACAAATGCTAGAAACGCAGGTTTGCCTTTCCTTAATCTATCTTCTAAGATAAGCTGTAGGGTCTGTATTGCCTCACGTGTTTCAACATTTCTAAGGAATCCAAACTGATCTTCCCCGAGGTCAGCTTCTACCACTTTTTCCATTCGTCTGTAAAGAATTCGCGTTAGTACTTTGCAGCTGTGACTTATTAAACTGATAGGTAATTTTCACATCTGTCAGCACCTGCTTTCTTTGGGATTGGAATTATTATATTCTTCTTGAAGTCTGAGGGAATTTCACCTGTCTCATACATATTGCTCACCAGATGGTAGAGTTCTCAGGACTGGCTCTCCCAAGGCTGCCAGCAGTTCTAATGGAATATTGTTTAATCTTGGGGCCTTGTTTCGGATTAGGCATTTCAGTGCTCTGTCAAACTCTTTGCGCAGTATCATATCTCCCATGTCATCTTCATCTACATCCTCTTCCATTTCCATAATATTGTCCTCAAGTACATTGCCCTTGTATAGACCCTCTATATACTCTTCCACCTTTCTGCTTTCCCTTCTTTGCTTAGAACTGGGTTTCCATCTGAGCTCTTAATATTCATACAAGTGGCTCTCTTTTCTCCAAAGGTCTCTCTAATTTTCCTGTAGGCAGTATCTATATTACCCCTCATGAGATAAGCCTCTACATCCTTACATTTGTCCTCTAGCCATCCCTGCTTAGCCATTTTGTACTTCCTGTTGATCTCATTTCTGAGACGTTTGTATTTCTTTTTGCCTGCTTCATTTACTGCATTTTTATATTTTCTCCTTTCATCATTTAAATTCAATATTTCTTCTGTTACCCAAGGATTTCTACTAGCCCTTGTCTTTTTACCTGCTTGATCCTCTGCTTCCTTCACTATTTCATTCCTCAAAGCTACCCATTCTTCTTCTACTGTATTTCTTTCCCCTATTACTGTCAATTGTTCCCTTATGCTCTCCCCAAAACCCTGTACAACCTCTGGTTCTTTCAGTTTATCCAGGTCACATCTCCTTAAATTTCCACCTTTTTGCAGTTTCTTCAGTTTTAATCTACAGTTGATAACCAATAGATTGTGGTCAGAATCCACATCTGCCTCTGGAAATGTCTTACAATTTAAAATCTGGT
Source organism: Schistocerca gregaria (assembly GCF_023897955.1). Classification (NCBI taxonomy): domain Eukaryota; kingdom Metazoa; phylum Arthropoda; class Insecta; order Orthoptera; family Acrididae; genus Schistocerca; species Schistocerca gregaria. The sequence goes on along the minus strand of NC_064921.1, from coordinate 510,609,732 downwards.
TCCTAAACCTATGTCTTACCATTATATGATCTATCTGAAACCTTTTAGTATCTCCAGGGTTCTTCCATGTACACAACCTTCTTTCACGATTCTTGAACCAAGTGTTAGCTATGATTATGTTCTGCTCTGTGCAAAATTCTACAAGAAGGCTTCCTCTCATTTCTTAGCCCCAATCCATATTCACCTACTGCATTTCCTTCTCTTCCTTTTCCTACTGTCAAATTCTAGTCCCCCATGACTATTAAATTTTCGTCTCCCATCACTACCTAAATAATTTTTTTTTCTCTTATCATACATTTCATCAATTTCTTCGTCACCTGCAGAGCTGGTTGGCATATAAACTTTTACTACTGTAGTAGGTTTGGGCTTCTTGTCTACCTTGGCCACAATAATGCGTTCACTATGCTGTTTGTAGTAGCTTACCTGCACTCCTGTTTTTTTATTCATTATTAAATCTACTCCTGCATTACCCCTATTTGATTTTGTATTTCTAACTCTGTATTCACCTGACCAAGATTCTTGTTCCTCCTGCCAACGAACTTCACTAATTTCCACTATAACTTTAACCTATCTATTTCTATTGCATATTATTTTGAATCAGTGGAAAATAACATAGTTGGGAAAAAAAGCGACAAGGTTTATCCACAAGTTAAGGTAGGGTTACAATGTTTCAAGTCTCTCTTATAATTAATTACCTGTAGACACGCTGTGCTTACTTGCAGGGGAAAAAAGTTTCATAACAAATCCACATGACTATTTTTTGTCAAGTTGGATAGAAGCATACAGTTCTGTGAATTCCTCAATTCAAATTGTATAGCGTGTGGAACAACACTTACACCAATACTCTGCATAAAGAAATGTGATTGACGACAGCTGGCAGTGCTATTTGCAATTTCCAAGCATGAGGTGCAGAAACCTGAAGCCAGTACTGTCCAAAATCCATGAATGCCGACAACAGCACCAACACTGAGGGAACATAACCAACAATTTTTTGTGGTATGCATGGGAAACAGATGTGCCAAGCCCATCCTACCTTTTAGGAGTGCAACTAACGCTTCCCTGTCAATTACAGTTGATTATCAGTAACGTTTAAAAGCCTCCTAATAAGAGACCCCTCTAGCCACAGAAAATAATTGTTCCTTTTGAATCTCTCTTCACATGATTCTACATGATCGATGTGTATGCATTCTTACAAGGGAACGTTATGGACTATCCCTATTATTTCAAATGAAATGTATTAATATTTGTTTTTAAAGCCTCTCATTTCAGTTTTGAATACAAAACTAAACATATACATATTTATGTACCATTTATGCCATTAGCAGCTGATAAAATCCATTAAAGACACAAATGCAAACAACCTTAAAGTATGTTTGATTAACTTATGTTTTATTAAATTACTTTTGCAGGTGTTGTGAAGATAATTATTTCAAGTGTGGACCATTAAAAAAATTAAACACTTCATAAATTATTGTTTGATGCTTCATGCCTACCTGTACTGCTCGAAACGATGTTATGAATGGTATCATCATATGAAATCCTGGCTGGCTTACATTGCTCAGCAATGCACCACCCTGCAAAATGATGGGTAACCTGCTTAAAATAACAACTACAAAATACTACAACCTAAGTAATGCAAAAGATACAATTAAATATGGTTTTAATCAGAAAATGTGCACTGAAGATAAAAATTTAGTTACAAAACAAACAAGAACATGAAAGGCATAAAAAACATGAAATTATTATGGTATATGCTACCTATGGGGGAAGGTAGAAATACAGAAGAAAGTATAAAAGTAAGAACAGAAGTTTTTAGCAGTAACTCATGAAAAGCATAAATAAATGCTGACTGAGCATGGCAAAGTAACAGAAGTGAGGAATGTGGCTGCAGGGTAACAACTGGAGACATTTCACACTGGTTTGGTTTGGTTTGTGGGGGTTAAAGGGACCAGACTGCTACGGTCATCGGTCCCTTTTTTTCAAATACTAAAAACACCCACAGAGAATAAAAACGATCAACAGACGATAAGACAGACGACACGGAACAAGAGAAACGTAGACAAAGACCAGACAAGACAAACTAAAATCACACAGAGTGTGACGGTGGAAAAGCCAACCACTGAGAAACATGAAAAAAAAAAAAAAACTGACATATCGTAGGCCATAGGCCAGAATCAATACAAAAACTCACACACTTACATTAAGCGATAAAATCCCCCTGCCCAAATAAAACGCAGAACTATGTCCGCTATGGAAGAGTCGTCAGATAAAAGCGCAGAGAGCCTATCAGGCAGCGCAAAAGTCTGCCTGAGCACAGTTAAAAGGGTGCACTCCAACAGAATATGGACCACCGTCAAGGACGCCCCACAACGACAAAGAGGGGGATCCTCACGACACAGTAAATAACTCTGCGTGAGTCGGGTGTGGCCAATGCGAAGCTGACAAAGGACGACTGATTCCCTGCGATTGGCTCGCATGGATGACCGCCACACAGTAGTCGTCTCCTTGATACGAGGGAGTTAGTTTCGCACGGGCAGGTTGCGCCAATCAGTGTCCCATAAATCGAAAACTTTGCGGCGTAATAGTGCCCGCAAATCAGTCGCGGGGAGGCCAATCTCCAGAGATGGTGTGCTAGTGGCCTCTTTCGCCAGGCGCTCAACAGTTTCATTTCCGGTTATCCCAACATGGTCCGGGGTCCAAACAAAGACCACACATCTGCCGCAACGGGCAAGAGTATGCACGGACTCCTGGATAGCCATCACCAGACAAGAACGAGGGGAACACTGGTCGAGAGTTCGTAAACCGCTCAGGGAATCGCTACAGATAACGAAGGACTCACCTGAGCAGGAGCGGATATACTCTAGGGCACGAAAGATAGCAACCAGCTAAGCAGTGTAAACACTGCAGCCAGCCGGCAACGAACGTTGTTCAGAATGGTCCCCTAGAGTTAGTGCATAACCGACACGACCAGCAACCATCGAATCATCGGTATAGACAACGCCAGAGCCCTGATATGTGGCTAGGATGGAATAAAAGCGGCGTCGCAAGGCCACCGGAGGGACTGAGTCCTTCGGGCCCTGTGCCAAGTCGAGCCGAAGGCAAGGGCGAGGCACACACCATGTGGGTGTACGCAGAGGGGCCTGGAAAGGAGGTGGTACAGGGAAACACCCAAGCCCGTAGAGAAGCTGTTTGACACGTACGGCAATCTGACAACCCGACCGGGGCCGACATTCTGGCAGACGGACGACTGACTGCGGGAACAGGACACGATAATTTGGATGCACGGGCAAACATGGGCAGCATAAACAGCCAGTAATTGTTGGCACCGTAACCGCAGTGGAGGGACACCTGCCTCCACAAGTATGCTGTCCACAGGGCTGGTCCAGAAGGCACCAGTGGCAAGGCATATCCCGCTGTGTAGTATTGGGTCCAGCACCCGCAACGCAGATGGGGATGCTGAGCCACAAGCCAGACTCCCATGGTCCAGACGGGACTGGATTAACGCCTGGTAAAGCCGTAAGAGAGTAGATCGGTCGGCGCCCCACTTGGTGTGACTCAGGCATCGCAGTGCATTTAGATGCCGCCAACACGCCTGTTTAAGCTGCCGAATATGAGGCAGCCAAGTCAACCGGGCATCAAAAACCATCCCCAAAAACCTATGTAACTCCACCACTGTAAGAAGCTCGCCGTCAAGATAAAGCCGCGGCTCCGGGTGAACAGTGCGTCGCCGGCAGAAATGCATAACGCAGGTCTTGGCTGCCGAAAACTGAAAACCATGCGCTACAGCCCAAGACTGCGCCTTGCTGATTGCGCCCTGTAGCTGACGTTCAGCAGCTGCAATGCCAATAGAGCTGTAGTAAAGGCAGAAGTCGTCAGCATACAGGGAAGCGGAGACAGAATTTCCCCACGGCTGCAGCGAGCCCGTTAATAGCTATTAAAAACAGACAGACACTTAGAACAGAACCCTGTGGCACACCGTTCTCCTGGACTTGGGAAGAACTATATGAGGCCGCGACGTGCACACGGAAGGTACGATATGACAGAAAATTGCGGATATAGATCGGTAGAGGGCCCCGAAGGCCCCATCCATGAAGCTTAGAAAGGATGTGATGACGCCATGTCGTACCATACACCTTCCGCATGTCGAAAAAGACAGCAATCAGATGCTGACGGCGGGCAAAGGCAGTACTCCAGGCTCATCAGACTGTCGGCGGCGGAGTGGCCTTTACGGAACCCACCCTGAGACGGAGCCGGAAGGCCCCGAGACTCCAGGACCCAATTCAAGTGCCGGCTCACCACCCGTTCAAGCAACTTGCAATGAACGTTGGTGAGGCTAATGGGACGGTAGCTGTCCACCTTCAAAGGGTTCTTCCCCGGTTTCAGAATGGGGACAAGACTTTCCCGCCATCGCGATGGAAACTCACCCTCGACCCAAATGCGGTTGTAAAGGTCGAGGAGGCGTCGCTGGCAGTCCACTGAAAGGTGTTTCAGCATCTGAGAGTGGATGCTATTTGGGCCAGGAGTGGTATCAGGACAGGCGGCGAGGGAACTGCGGAATTCCCACTCACTGAATGGAACACTGTACAATTCAGGACGGTGAGTGCGAAAAGAAAGTCTCCGACATTCTATCCGCTCTTTAATGGAGCGGAAGCCCAAGGAGTAGTTGGCAGAAGCGGAATTCAGAGCAAAGTGCTCTGCCAAGCGGTTTTGCAATGACGTCGGAGTCAGTACAAACTGCTCCATTCAGTGAGAGTGCAGGGACGCTGACAGGGGTCCGATAGCCATAGATGCGGCGAATCTTGGCCCAGACCTGTGATGGAGTAACATGGAGGACACATACCGCTCCCAGCACTCCTGCTTGCGTTGGCTGATAATGCGGCGGGCTCGCGCACGCAGCCGTTTGAAGGCGATAAGGTGTTCGATTGAGGGACGTCGCTTGTAACGCTGGAGCGCCCGCCGGCGAGCTTTAATCGCTTCAGCAATCTCAGGCAACCACCAAGGCACAGTCCGCTGCCGAGAGGACACAGAAGAACGGGGAATGGCAGATTCGGCGGCAGTAACGATGCCGGTGGTGACCGATTGAACCACTGCATCAATGTCATCATTAGAGAGAGGCTCAATAGCGGCAGTGTAGGAAAACAAGTCCCAGTCAGCCTTATTCAGAGCCCATCTGCTAGTGCGCCCAGAAGACTGACGCTGTGGTAATGACAGAAAGATCGGAAATTGGTCACTACCACAAAGTTCGTCATGCACTCTCCATTGGACAGACAGTACGAGGCTAGGGCTACAGATCGAAAGGTCAATGGCGGAGTATGTACCATGCGCCACGCTGAAGTGTGTGAAGGCACCATCATTTAATATCGAGAAATCGAGCTGCGCCAATAAATGCTCAACGATGGCGCCTCGACCTGTTGCCACAGACCCACCCCACAGATGGTTATGGGCATTAAAGTCGCCCAGTAACAAGAAAGGTGGCGGCAACTGGGCTATCAGAGCAGCCAGGACATGCTGTGCGACATCACCATCCGGTGGAAGGTAAAGACTGCAGACGGTAACAGACTGTGGCGTCCACACCTGAACAGCGACAGCCTCTAAAGGTGTGTGGAGAGGTACAGACTCGCTGTGAAGAGAGTTCAGGACATATATGCAGACGCCACCAGACACCCTTTCATAAGCTGCCCAGTTCTTATAATAACCCCGGTAGCCACGGATGGCGGGGGTTCGCATTGCCAGAAACCAAGTTTCCTGCAGAGCAATGCAGAGGAAAGGGTGAAGGCTGATAAGTTGGCGGAGCTCAGCTAGATGGTGGAAGAAACCGCTGCAGTTCCACTGGAGGATGGGCGCTTTCCATGGCGTCTGATGGACCGGCGAGATTGAGTACCTCAGCAGACGCCAGAATCTCCACTGCATTCTCAGACGCAGAGCTGGAAGGTTGCGGTGGGATGGCTGCCACCGCGTGTTCCTTGGGCTGAGAGCTCTTCTTTGGTTTCTCACTTACGCCACTGCCGGTAGTCAGCCTTCTTGCTGGTTGGAAACCTGGGAAGGGAAGAACCCAAGGGACCCCTTGCAAGCGTGAGAAGCCGAAGAAGTTGGACACTTCTCCGGCTTAGAAGTGGGGACGGACGTCCCCGATGGGTGGGATGGTGTTGCTCCTGAGGTAGGTGGCGCAGGAGCAACCCGGTGGGTAGAGGCCGCGCCCCCCCCCCCCCCCCTCACTGGTGAGGGGGCAGGGGGAGTTGTACTACTCGTCAATCCGGCCATAATTGGAGAAACAGAGGGGCTAGTACAGGTGTTGTAGCAGCAGCGTAGGAAGATGTCATTCTCACAGGATGGAGTCTGTCATATTTCCTTTTGGCCTCAGTATAGGCTAGTCGGTCCAGGGTCTTGTATTCCATGATTTTACGCTCGTTCTGGGAAATTCGGCAGTCTGGCGAGCAAGGTGAATGGTGCTCCCCGCAGTTGACACAGATGGGAGGCGGGGCACATGGAGTATTGGGATGTGATGGGCGTCCGCAATCTCGACATGTGAGGCTGGAAGTGCAGCGAGAAGACATATGGCCGAACTTCCAGCACTTAAAGCACCGCATTGGGGGAGGCATATAGGGCTTAACGTCACATCCGTAGACCATCACCTTGACCTTTTCCGGTAATGTATCCCCTTCTAAGGCCAAGATGAAGGCACCTGTAGCAATCTGATTTTCCTTCGGACCCCGATGAACGCGCTGGACGAAATGGACACCTCGGCGCTCTAAATTGGCGCGCAGCTGTTTCATCATCAGACTGCAAAAGAAGATCCCTATGGTAAGTAACTCCCTGGACCATATTCAAACTCTTATGGGGTGTGATCGTAACAGCAACATCCCCCAACTTGCCACAAGCGAGTAACCGTCGTGACTGGGCAGAGGATGCCGTTTGTATCAGGACTGACCCAGAGCGCATTTTTGACAAGCCCTCCCCTCCCCAAACTTGTCCTCTAAATGCTCAACGAAGAACTGAGGCTTTGTGGAGAGAAAAGACTCCCCATCAACCCTCGTACAAACTAAGAAGCGGGGCGAATAACTGCTACTGCCATTCTAAGACTTACGTTCCTCCCACGGTGTGGCCAGGGAGGGGAACGTTTTCGGATCGTACTTCTGAGCGTTAAACTGAGCCCGAGAACGCTTAGAGACTGCTGGCGGCTGGCCACCAGCGAGAGATGATGTACCACGCTTCATTGCGGGTCATCCGCCCTGATGCCACCTACTCTGACCAAGGGCCCTCCCCACGGGCGCCACCCAGCCATGGCAAGAGCCACCTGGCAAGATGGCCGTTGCCGGGAGTCCCGATACCCCAGGAGGATAGGCATCTACTCCTTGGCATACGTGGGGAGTTAACGGCGCAGGCATCAGTAGAGCGATCCCTGTGTTGTCAGCGGGCTACAACCAACAGGGTACATGGCGGCCCCACCGCAATGGACTGGCTACCGTGCTGGATGTTAGGTAACATGTGGTCCATGGTCGCCTTCGGTGCAGAAAGAGGCACTGCACAGTGCAACGTGCAATCTGCACGCAGAAACAGAGTCATGCCCAAGAGATGGAGAGCGGACAGGACTGGAATTCAATGGTGTATAAGCTGGCAAAGGTCTGATCGCAAGATGGACACAATGCACCAAGTAAGGTGCCCTTCCCCGATCGGCTTGCTCTTCAAAAAATTTTGAGAGATGGAGGTCGAACCCAACAGGGGACCATCATATAAGGCCAAAAAGTTTGAGATTCCTTTTAGTCGCCTCTTACGACAGGCAGGAATACTGCGGGCCTATTCTAACCCCTGAACCCGCAGGGGGGACGTTTCACACTCAGTGGTGATAGAAGAAGAGTGGCTAAATACCACTTCCCCACCAATGAAGCCCTCTTCATGGAAGAATTTACCTACATCATGGTAGCGTAACAACACATTATTAGCAGGGTAAAAAAGAAAAAAGGGATTACTCATATGCACAGTAGCCGCTTACAGGATTTACAAGTTGGAAACAGAAAGCAGCAAATCACTGTCTTTCACCCTAGCAGATGTGAACAAAGCATATTGTCGGCAAAGAAACAATACTGCGTAAATGACAAATTATTGATTTCGCATTTTTCAATCAGTTTGTGTCCTTGACTCCCTGCACATCTACTCTTACTGCCAGAATGCCAATTTTTTAAAATGATCTACATATAAAAAACTAAAACAATATCGTGTAAATGACACAGCAAGAAAATAGGTGGAAATACTGCACAAGAATGAAATACTGTGTAACAAGATTGTTTTGGACATAATAAATAATACCGTGTAAATTCAAAACTGTGTAGCCACATCACATTATTTGTTTTATTATAGGGTGCAAAAACAGCTAAGGTCATACATGCCCATGTTAGAAGCACAGAAAATGAAGATGAAACAAGTTAAAAGCAACTACACTTTAAGCACAATCTTCAGAACGAAAGAAAGCTAAAAACATGGACTAGGAGAAAGGTCCATAAAATGTGCTGTGCAGACAATGGATGTTCTGAACTAAAGATTAAATGTCCTTCGCCCTATTGCTACAAAGGATAATAAGTTGCTGACTTAGAGTCCCTGCGAGAGGCCCGCATGGAGGACTTCCACACATTCATAGTTTCCTTAATGACATGCAGTTTGTTGTGCATACCGACGTTACGCCACTCGATCTCCCAAAGCCGAAGAACCTTGTGGCGTAATAATGAATACAGGTCAGTTACGGGGTTGCCAATCTCCAGAAGCAGTTTCCATGTAGCCTGTTTGGACAGCCTGTCGGCAAGTTAATTTCCTGGGATTGCGACGTGACCTCGAGTCCAGAGAAACACCACTGAATGACTGGGCCGTTCCAGGGCATGGACTCCTGGATGGTCCCTACCAAAAGATGGCAAGGGTAGTACTGGTCGATAGCCTGTAGGCTGCTTAAGGACTCAGTAGAGAAAGGGAATGATTCGCCAGAGCATGAACGGAAGTGCTTAAGAGCACGAAATATGGCCACCAGCTCTGCAGTGAAAACACTGCAGCCATCTGGCCAGGAGTGCTGTTCAATATGTCCTCTATGAACATAGACAAAACCAACGTGACCAATAGCCATCGATGTAAAGCACTTCACAGTCCTGGGACATGTCAAGAATAGAAGTGACAACGGAGAGCTGCGAGATTAACTGAGTCCTTAGGGCCATGTGGAAGGTCCAGACAGAGCTTCGGCCTAGGTTTACACGATGAAGGTGTATGTGAATGGATCTCGAGTAGAGGTGGTAAAGGGAAGACTCCAGTTCAGACAGAAGGGATTGGATGCAAACCGCAATTTTAAGCCCTGATTTGGGTCGCCAATGTGGGAGATTAATCGCCATGGTTGGGACAAGGAGACAGTAATTTGGATGCTCAGGAGAGCTATGAATGTGTGCAATGTAGCTGGAGAGAAGTTTTGCATGTCTGATCTGCAATGGAGGGTCTCCAGCCTCCACCAGTATGCTGCTCACCAGAAATATCCTAAGAGCTCTGTCGCTAGTCCAACTCCATAGTAGTGCACTGGATTGAGTAAACATAATGCTGAGGGTACCGCCGAACCATAAGCCAGACTCCCATAGTCACGGCGGGATTTGACAAGGGCTCTGCACAGCTGCAGCCGCATAGAGTGATTTGCATCGCAGTTGGTGTTGCTCACACAGCGGAGGGCACTGAGGTGCTGCCAGTGCTTCCACTTATGCTGACGCAGATGAGGAAGCCAAGTCAATCGTGCGTTGAAAACCAGTTCTAAAAATCGATATGTCTCCACTAACGTGAGTGTATTGTCATTAAGGTAAAGTTTTGGTTCCAGATGAATGTTACGACATCGACAGAAGTGCATGACACGTGACTTTGCAGCTGAAAACGAACCCGTGAGCTAGAGCCCAGGACTGCGCTTTGTGGATGGCTCCCTATAGGCGCTGCTCAGCAACACCAGTACTGGAGGAGCAGCAAGGAATGCAGAAGTTGTCCGCATACAGAGAAGGTGAGACTGACGACCATACACCTGCTGGTAGACTATTAATAGCCACTAAAAGTGAGTGTGTGTGTGTGTGTGTGTGTGTGTGTGTGTGTGTGTGTGTGTGTGTGTGTGTGTGTGAGAGAGAGAGAGAGAGAGAGAGAGAGAGAGAGAGAGAGAGAGAGAGAGAGAGAGAGAGAGAGAGAGAGACTCAATACGGAGCCCTACAGGACTCCATTCTCCTGGATACAGGGGAACTATGGGATGCACCAACCTGGACACGGAAAGTACGGAGTGACAGGAAATTATGAATAAAAAAATCGAGAGCAGACCCCAGAAGGCAAACTCATATAAAGTGTCAAGGATATGATGTTGCCAGGTTGTGTAAATAAAAAAAGACAGCAGCCAGGTGTTTGCACCTGGAAAATGCTGTTCGGATGTCAGAATTGACGGACACAGGATTATAAGTGGTAGAGCGACCCTGGCGGAAGCTGCCCTGACATGGAGCCAGTAGGCCCCGTGACTTGCAGGAGCCAACAAATCTGCTGCCTTACCATACATTCTAACAGCTTACAAAGAATGTTGGTGACACTGATGGGCCAATAGCTATCCACATCAAGCAGGTTTTTACCAGGTTTGAGCACTGGAATGATAGTGCTCATCCACCATTGCAATGGAAAGATGCCATCGCACCAGATCTGGTTGAAGATGACAAGATGTCACTTGTAGTCCAATGAGAGATGATGAAACATCTAACTGTGGATCCAATCTGGCCTAGAGGCTGTGCTGGGGCAATGTGCAAGGGCGCTGAGGAGCTCCCACTCTATAAATGGAGTGTTATAGGGTTCACTGTGACATTCAGTGAACAGGAGGACTTTCCACTGTTTGAGGGTGCGAAAGGCTGGGGAGTAATTCTCTGATGCAGAGGGTCAAGCATAGAGCTCAGCAAAGTGCTTGGCAATTGCATTGGCGTCGGTAGATAACACGCCATTGATGTTAATGCCACGGACACCTGTCAGGGTCTGTCACCCAAAAACACATCTCGTCTTCGTCCAGACTTGGGAAGGGGACGTATGGCACCCAATAGTCGACACATACCTCTCCCAACACTCTTGTTTCCGTCTTTTTCTAAGCTTGCGAACGTGGGCATGGATCCATTTAAAAGCTATTAGATGCTCCAGGGACGGTTGCTACTTGTGTCGCTGTAGAGCCTGCCTACACTCTTTAATGGCCTCAGCAATTTCTGGCAACCACTAAGCTACTGTCTTTGGCCAGAGCAATTTCAGGCAACCACCAAGGTATTGCCTTTCGTCGGGGGAGGGGGGAACACGCGATCTAGTGTGCACCCTAAGGAACAAGGGATCGCATTTTCCGTCACAGAAACAATCGTCCTGTCGACTTGCTCAACCACCACATCGATGTTACCATGTGCGGGACATTCAACAGTGACAACATAGATGAAAGCTTCCCAGTCTGCTTTGTTTAAAGTCCATCTGTTTAGGCATCCATGAGCATGATGCCAGGGGAGTGACAGGAAGGTGGGAAAATGTCACTACTGTACAAGTCATTGTGGGCTCTCCACTCACTGGACAGATGGGTGAAGTCCTGGACTGAAAATTGATAAATCAATGGTCAAGTAAGTACCATGAGCCACACTGAAATGTGTGGAGGCCTCAGTATTTAAGAGGTAGAGGTCGAACTGAGACAGTAAAATTTCGAATTCTCTACCTCGGCCAGTAAGCATGGTGCCTCCCCACATGGGGTTATGGGCGTTAAAATCTCCCAAAAATACGAAAGGCTTAAGGAGTTGAATCGGTGTAGTCAATACATTCAGGGGTACTGTGCCATCTGGAGGAAGATATACGTTTCAGACTTATTTCCTGTGTTGTCTTTATCCCGACAGCCACAGCTTCAAACGGAGTTTGAAGGGGCACAGGTTCACTACATGCCGAGTTCAGGACATAGACGCAAACTCTACCTGACTCCCTATTATATTCTCTAAAGTTCTTGTAATATCCCCTACAGCCACAGAGGGCAAGGGGTCCTCACTGCCGGGAACCAGATTTCCTGGAAGGCAATGTAGAAAGCAGGCTTGAAGCTTAACAGTTGCCGCAGCTCAGCCAGGTGGTGGAAGAAACCGCAGAAATTCCACTAGAAGGCGATGGTATCGTGAGGTTGGAAAGGTATAAAGTGGACAAGGAGGCAGGTTATGCCTCAGTCACCTGCTGCCACCGACTGAGTATTTGTTTGCATTTCTATTGCGGATGAGGCATCAATGAGAGCCAGTTCCTCAGGGGAAGCTAAGATCTCCACCTCATCCTGAGACACAGAATTGGTAGGGAGTGGCAGTGTTGGTTCTACTGGAGGGTCCTGTTTCTTAGCAGTCTTCTTCTTGGCTTGCTTGCCCTCTTGCTTCTCTTTAGAGTCTTGCTGGAAGGGTTCCTCCAAAGTAGCTTAAGGCATGGAGGAAGACTGAAGCTCTTCACCCAGCAGTGCTTGGCTCCTTTAGGCACTGGCAAGTACCTGCTGTGGCATTAGTGGAGACCTTGGAAGAGAGGATTCCAAGGGACCCCTTCCACACGAGAAGCTGGAGGAGGCTGCTGCTTCTCCAACTGGGGGGAGGGGACCAATGTCCCCTGGGTTAGGGGGACATTGTTCGTGAAGTAGGTGCTGTGCTTTGCTTTGGGAGCAACTGAAGAAGATTTGACCCCTACCACTAAGGAGGAAAGGCACAATGGTTTACTATCTGAGAAATTATAAGAGAAAACATCTTGTATGCAAGAAAATGTTTCTCAATACTCTTGGCATTAAAAAATGGTCAGTGAGATACTGGCTGGATAATGCCACACATGGGAAAAGCCCACATTCCCAAATAAAACAAATGAAGAAGAAAGATGAGAAAAACTTTGTAAAAGAATTTCTGGACTGTCCTCCAAAACTGGCATCACATTACTGCAGGAACTTAGCTTATTTTCCCCCAAAAAAGACCAGTGCAATTTGTGTTGTAATTACAGGCTTAGAAACTTGAGTGAAGATATTTGAAAACAGGATCTTGTCCCAGTCATTTTGTATTCTGACGGCTGCACAAATCGGAACAGGAATGAGATATTATCAAAAGCTCTTAAGATCAGCAATTGATTCAAGAGTATTGATTACATAAAAGTTTTTGGAGAAAGGTCACACTCAGACGGAATGTGGCTCCCATGCAAACTCAAAGGACATGAAGCTTCTCTTCCTACCCAGTATGACTTGATATCTAAAGAGGTGAGAAGAAAGCCATGACTTTACAATTCCATTACCTAGATTACTCCTTTTTCACTAGCTATGCAAAAAGAAGTTTGTTCAATTAGACCCGAAAGAGCTGCAAAGAATGAGCCTACAGTTACGGACCTGAGGGCGATACAGTATTGTCCAAATGGTATTATTCACTGCAAGGGCACTTCAGTGAGGTGCGGCAAGAAATACCAAGACACATGAGAAAAATTTCTGGAAAAGTTTGCTTCCTGAAAGTACACAAAGAAAGACTGAAAATCAGGAAAGTCATATGGGATCATTTACAACAATTTACAGTCATTGTTTCTAAGGATTTCCATTGTTATGACAACATTCCTTACGAATGACCAACTTGGTTGATACTGTTTCAGGAGGGCCAGCGCAGTGTAGTTCTTTGTTCGGCAGTTTTTTCTTTAGGAAATCTACAGACATCATCATACCTACGTGAACTGTGTGTATATTTGAAGGTTTTTGCATTAAGTCTTTCAATGAAGTCTTTCCATAATGATGATGATACTGTTGTTTCAGCACCAAAAAAAACATAAAAGTGGCAAGTTGCACAGGAGACTGATAAACCAATACTGCGTAAATAACATTCCTGTTCCACAAATACTAAGACAATTTTGTGTATCTGCCATAATTAAGCTTTATAAGAGTATTTTCTTTATTTCACTTTTTGTTATGATCAGGAATATCAATGTAGTGTAACAAAACAAATTTCATGTCCATATGAAATGTGTATGGATTTCTAGACATTTTTTCATCTCTCCTGTAAAATACATGTTTTATTAGTTACAAGGTACTGTTTTTCAATGATGATGTCTTCTGGCAGGTACAACATTTGGCTTATTAAATTACATTACCTGTTGTATACTCCAAAACAGGGTTTCTGACAGAGTCCCAACATGGAGCAGGAGCATGGCACTGCTATGACTTGGAGAACATGTGGTGGGGGGTGCTACGAGAAGTTGGCGATCTTATATGACACAGCCAACATACCACAAGGCTCCACATACCAGGACATTTAACTGTTCACAGCAGGCAACAATGGCCATTTAACTGTTCATAGAGTAACAATGCTGTATGAGCAGGAGCACCCTGTTCTAGAATAATATTGCTGTCAAAACTGTTAAAAGTTTCTGTAGGCATTTAAAATATAACCATTATTTAATTTCATAATATTTCACATGTCTAAATTTGAAGTTAAATGTTCTTGTTTGGAATAGTAAAAATACTAAAAGTATATTGAGGGAGGTCTTTAAAATAAAAACTACAAGTAAAACTCAAATATTAAACATTTCTTCCATCTAATGCTCTTCCAAACACTGTAAGAAAAAGGTAAGAAATGAAAAATTTATCAATCATTGTGATAACGCAAAGAATAACAGTAGAATAAGAGAAGCTACTCATGAAGATAATACAGTCAAACGTCTGTGGCTTCAAAGACTTGGATCAGTTTTGCATTACTCGTCCTGCAATAGGGCACGCTGGGAAGCACTGTATGGCTTTATAGTTTATTTTTGAGAGATGCATATGGGCCCTGAAGATTTCCCTGGATTTTGTGAATTCAAACTGTTTCACAAGTGCTTCATTCAAAGACTTGATATCAACTCTTACCAAGTCTTCGAATGAAGCACTTGCAAAATGGTTCGAATTCACGAAATTCAGGGATACAAGGCACTGTATGGCATTATCGTTTATTTTGAGAGATGCACATTGGGCCTGAAGATGGCATAGTGCAATGCTGAAACTGGTAGTTGTCAAAATAAAATGAATTAGTTACACGACTATTGAGAATTTCATTGCTACTGACAATTACTTAACTAGCTGATGTCCCTACAGAGAAAGTTTGGATATGTGCTTTCACATCCTTGCCACAAGGCTTTCAGATGGCCTCCTTCCGCAGCTTGGGTATATACTGCTGATATACTTCGGAATAACATTGGGGCAACGGTGACGTCTCTTGCAGATTCATCTTCTGATGAATCCTCAAATTCACTGAAAAGTACAACAGGTTTCTGCTTCTTTGTAGGAACCTCAGAGACAATCTCTGTTTTTGAACTGTAGACACTTCCTTGCAACACAATTCCTAGCTTCTTTCATAATCTCATCTTCCTTGTCACTGCCAAGAAATTTTAAACACCCATACTTAGGATTCAAAAACATTGCAAGTTTGTGCATCATTATTTGAGACGTTGTGCTAAAAACATGATTTTGCTGCAGTCCTTAAAGATGTTATAAACTGAATTTCTCCCTCACTTTTTGAGCAGTTTCACCATCTACAATACACATAGATACAGTGTTGGTGCTTTGGAGGCTTTGAGGTCACAGGAGGCATTTTTAAATGGTGTTGGCAAACTTGTTTCATCTTCCAACATTTTTTGTCAATGGTGTCAATTAAATTGTCGTGATTTTTCTCGGACAAAATTATGAGAACAAGCTAACTGACTCATACATGTCTAGTTTGCTGTTCCATCGCGTGTCCACATCTCCATTCAACAACTTCTGCAGGTTGTTCTGAACATCAGATTTTTTTAAAAAGTTGTGACAACTTGACAACAATTTATTAATCATTGTACATCATTCTTATCATTGATAACTGCTCCAGTCGCATACTCTAGCGGAGTATTGAGGATGTGCGCTGAGCAAGTGGGTGTCATATTGATGAAGCGTTGCTCCAAAGGCTGGGTTTTTGTTGGCAACAAACATGACATTTTGCACAATGCTGAGTAAACCAAACAACTGTAATATCTTGATCAGTTCATGTTTAATGTTTTCTCCAGATTTTTTAAATATCACACTCAATTTGTTTCTGGTGCACATCACTAACCTCAAGCTTTCCTTATTCAGCTAATGTAATGTAATGTGCAGTCACTTGCATGTAGTTTATTTTATGCTATAAATTACTCCATAGATTGACTGAAAACATTCCCCACCTCCATAGAAACTGCTTTAACATATGGTCAGTGGTTGGTTTCCTTTAAATTTCTTGAAATGGTGGTTGGTTGTGGTAGCAATTCCTTGGCACTCAACACACCACAACTGGCCCTCACACCAAAAAGGAACTGTGCCATATTGAGAAATCCGTTTCCACAGGCAACTTCTAAAGTCAATGTGTCCTTGCTGATAAGATTGATGAGCTTTTTCTGCAGCAGTTATCTTCAAATTCAGAGGTTCGTAGCAGAACAAGTGAAAGCTTTGACTTTATAAAAGCTGTGAAGCAAGGTGATAAGTCTCTCCACTGTCCTATTCAATATAACCCGGAATAGTCTCAGTATAACACTGCATTGTGTAGTAAATAAAAACAACAAAAGAGGCACCAAACTAGCCAGATACAGGCATATGCTAATGACATTACTATAGCAGGAAGAAATGTCAACACACTCCAAGAAACATACAGGGTAATAGAAACAGAAGACTTAAAAACTGGCCTCATAGTATATGAAAACAAAACAAAATATATGGTAATGTAACAATCTGAGGCCAGAAGGACCCCTAAAGACACAAACATCAATTGGGAATGCTTCAAAGGAGTGTCCTATTTTAATTATTTGGGAACAAATAACGGCATTGGAAAGGCTATAAGGATAAAATAGAAGTAGGAAAGAGAGCTTACTTTGCAAATATCCAACTTTTGAGAAATAGCTTTGTTACACGAAAACAAAACTGCTGATATATTACCCCCTAATCTTCCCAGTTATCACACAAAAGGTCAGGGGTATAGGTGTTGACAGAACATGACAAACATGCACTAAGAACCTCTGAGTGGAAAATACTACTCCCCCCCCCCCCCCCCTCCAATAAGGAAAGAAGGCTGGAGAATACACCAATGCCAAGTTACACGATAGGAATACAGTAAAATTTGTGAACCCCAAAGAGGATATCCTGGCCAATAAATGCCATATGATCATTTCATTGTGAAATCACATTGAATACAATGGCTAGGATATGTGGAGAGAATGACAGAAGATAGAATTCCAAAGACAATGATGAAAGATGTGATTCATTCATCTAGGCCAAAACCGAGAACTAGAAGAATGGATTGATGACGTGATAGCAGATCTCGCCACTCGGGAGTCCGTTGTTTGAAAAGAGCAGCAAACAACAGAGAAATGTGGAAGAAGCTCGTTGGAGCCAAGGTTCATCCAGGGCAGTTGCAGTACTGAAGGAGAAGATGGTAATCTTTGGGTGTCAGTAACTCAGATTTCTTTTGAAAATGTTTTTACTAGAAAAATATCAGTGTTATGTTCATAAGCTGCTGAGGAGCTTTTTTAAGTAAAGAGAAAGTCCAAGCACATACCACATGGTCATTTTTATTTTGCCCTCCACAGTCATCTGCCAAAAGCCTCAAGCTATCATTCTCAACAGGGATTTCAAACTTTTCCAGAAAATCACAGGGACCTCAAGCAATCCCAACAGGACTTCTGCCAACTTTATTTTCTGTCCAGACATAGAAGGGTGAATTTTTATTATCTGTGTCTTTTACACAGAGAGTGTGATAGTTTATTTGATGTGAATGATATGCCTCACTGATCAACATTTTTTGGTAGGTCCTGTATCTGCTGCATATCAGGGCATAGGGTTGTTGAATTACAGAGCTACTCCTTCGTAAGTTGATGAAAAGTCTCTGCTCTTAATCTAGAAGCATCCAAGTTAGTCAGAATTTGTGACTTAATTTTGGGCAGCTGTAAAAAGTCTACGAGACATTTAGGCTGTAGCTACAAGTATCCGAGGCACATGTTCCAAAACAACAATATTTAACAACTTACTGATATTTAGTTCTGAAGGAAAAAAAACCTGCTCCCATACACACAATCGCAAGATAACTGTCATTATTGAACACAGCATTGTTGAGAAAAGTGCGCTAGTTGTCAGTACAGCCAACTGAGCTGCTTCATGTAGAATATATGTTGCACATAATATCATTTGAAGCACACACTATAGAATGCTAAATACGATCTGAAATAAATGTTAGTTTTCAGAGGCTATTTACACTGCCAGTGATTCTGATGTGTTACATTCCGACTCCACAGCACAAAAGAATGGTACAGAAACTATATGCAAATGAATCAAACTCAATTTTGTTCGCTGGTGGACATAATACGATTTCAAATGGTGCTCCTCAATTTAATAATAATAATAATAATAATAATAATAATCCCCGTGGAGGCCCGGGAAAAGAATAGGCCTCCGGTATGTTCTGCCAGATGTAAAAGGCGACGAAAAGAACAAACCACTAATAGGGCTAACCCCCCTTTTAGTGTGATTAGTTTGTTCAGGACACAAATAAAGAAGCCTCGAACAAGCGCCGTCATTGTCGGGGACGACGCTTTAACCCTATGCCCGCCCACAATGTAACAACACTGCTAGCCAACTGGAAAATGATTTAAATCCAAATAGAGGTGTTTTACAAGATATGCTTTCTGCAACCACCCTAGAAGGAAAACAAAGAGGACGAGATGGTCAGATGAAGTTAATCGACACCTCATGTTCTGTTATTACCAAGCAACAAACCTAGGAACCAACGCAACTGGATACAGATCACAAGTATACACAACATTTATTACCAGATACCCAGAATTAAAATTTTTAACAGAACAACGACTAGCTGATCAGATCCGCGTAATAATCAAAAATAACAGGATACCCCCAGTCAGAATTAGAAAACATCAAACAACAAGTGCAACAAATACTGGAACAAAATAATGTGCAATCAGAAGAAGAAGAAGAAAATACAGTGATGAACTCACACATCCCAGAGCAAACAAACAAAGAACACGCATCAATTAAACAATCAGAGGAAAACGAAATCTTAAGACTGCCACCAGAACAAGTACAAATAGAACATGAAGTGACATGTTAGATAAAGAAGAAAAATTTCAGCTGACATATATAGAATACAAAGACACAAATACAGACATTAGACCACTCTTGTCTAGACCGCCAAATAACCCGCAAGTTGAAACAACAATAAAAACTATCAACACAATCATACACAACAAAATAAATGAAAACAACTATGGAAGAGTTACAACTACTGGTTTATATAGGAGCACTCACTACTCTAAATATACACACTGGGCAGAGATCGAAACCAACAAACACACAGAAGAAACCCACAAAACCAGCATGGCAACACAGGCTACAGATCAGAATAGAAAAACTGAGAAAAGACATTTGACAGCTAACACAATTTATAAGACGTCAAATGCCAGGGGGGGGGGGGGGGGGGGAGAAGTAGTTAGGTAAAATCTCACAACAAGAAGCGATAGAGCGATTAGATGAAAAGAAGCAGAAATTAGAAGCATTGGCTAAACGACTTAAAAGATACAAAAAAGTGAAAATAGAGGGAAACAAAAGCAAACATTCAACACAAACCAAAAGAAATTCTACCAGACACACACATTAAAACAGACACTTCACCAAATATAACAGACATGGAACACTTCTGGAGCAACATATGGTCAAGCCCGGTACAACCTAACAGGCAAGCATGGTGGATAGAAGCAAATGCCTGAAGTGATAATTTTGCAACATGAAGTCCCCAAAGCAATTAATTCTACTCACAATTGGAAAGCCCCTGGAAAAGATAAAATAGCAAATTTCTGGCTAAAGAAGTTCACCTCAACACATTCACATCTAACTAAATTATTTAACAGTTACATTGCAGACCCATACACATTCCCTGATACACTTACACATGGAATAACTTATATGAAACCTAAAGATCAAGCAGACACAGCAAACCCAGCTAAATACTGCCCCATAACATGCCTACCAACAATATACAAAATTGTAACTTCAGTCATTACACAAAAATTAATGATACATACAACACAGAACAAAATTATAAATGAAGAACCAAAAGGCTGCTGCAAAGGAGCATGAGGATGTAAAGAGCAACTGATAATAGATGCAGAGGTAACATATCAAGCTAAAACTAAACAAAGGTCGCTATACTACGCATACATTGATTACTGAAAAGCTTTTGATAGTGTACCCCACTCACGGTTACTACAAATATTGGAAATATACAAAGTAGATGCTAAATTGATACAGTTCCTAAACATAGTAATGACAAATTGGAAAACCATACTTAATATCCAAACAAATTCAAATAATATCATATCACAGCCAATACAGATTAAGCGTGGAATATACCAAGGAGATTCATTAAGTCCTTTCTGGTTCTGCCTTGCTCTGAACCCACTGTCCAACATGCTAAATAATACAAATTATGGATACAATATTACTGGAACATACCCAAACAAAATCACATTTGCTATACATGGATGATCTAAAACTACTGGCAGCAACAAATCAACCAATTACTTAAGATAACGGAAGTATTCAGCAATGATATAAATATGGCTCTTGGAACAGACAAATGTAAGAAAAATAGCATAGTCAATGGAAAACACACTAAACAAGAAGATTACATATTGGATAACCAAAGAGACTGCATAGATGCGATGGAAGAAACAGATGCCTATAAATATCTAGGATACAGACAAAAAATAGGAATAGATAATACAAATATTAAAGAAGAACTAAAAGAAAATATAGACAAAGACTAACAAAAATACTGGAAACAGAATTGACAGCAAGAAACAAAACAAAAGCTATAAATACTTATGCTATACCAATATTGACCTACTCATTTGGAGTAGTGAAATTGAGTAACACAGACCTAGAAGCACTCAATACACTTACACGATCACAATGCCACAAATATAGAATACATCAAACAGTCAGCAACAGAAAGGAAGGAGGAAGGGGATTTATCGACATAAAAAAACCTACATTATGGACAGGTAGACAATTTAAGAAAATTCTTTCTAGAACGAGCAGAAACTAGCAAAATACACAAAGCAATCACTCAAATAAATACATCGGCTACACCACTGCAATTTCATAACCACTTCTACACCCCTTTAGACCACACATCAACAGAGACGAAGAAAGTAAATTGGAAAAAGAAAACACTTCATGGCAAGCACCCGTATCATCTAACACAGCCACACATCGATCAAGATGCATCCAACACATGGCTAAGAGAAGGCAATATATACAGTGAGACAGAATGATTCATGATTGCAATACAGGATCAAAAAATAAACACCAGATATTACAGCAAGCATATTATTAAAGATCCCAATGCCACAACAGATAAATGCAGACTTTGCAAACAACAAATAGAAACAGTAGATCACAAGCAGATGTACAATACTAGCAAATACAGAATACTCCAGAAGACTTGACAATGTAGCAAAAATAATACAAGTATGCACCACAAAATGTACTGGAGAATGATGAATACAAATTATACTGGAACAGAACCATAACAGATAAAACACCACCACATAAACCTGACATCATACTCACCAATAAAAAGAAGAAATTAACACAACTACTCGAAATATCCATACCCAATACAACAAATATACAAAAGAAAACAGGAGAAAAAAAATGAAAAATACACCCAACTGGCTGAGGAAGTCAAGGATATGTGGCATCAGGATAAAGTTGACATTATACCAATTATACTATCAACTACAGGAGTCATACCACACAATATCCACCAGTACATCAATGCAATACAGCTACGTCCAAACTTATATATACAACTACAGAAATCCGTAATTATTGATGCATGTTCAATTACCCGAAAGTTCCTAAATGCAATATAACATGTACCGTACAGTTAAAAGGAAGTCACGCTTTATCAAGGTTCGCGTCACTTTCTACTTTATACCAGACATAACGTCTGAGGTAAGAAAGAAATAATAATAACTATTTTTAATTACTGGTCATGTGACAAAATTCTGTACAGACATTTGAAATGGTTCATTGTCAAATGACTATATATATATATATATATATATATATATAAACAGAAAGAAACTTCCACATGGGAAAAATATATTAAAAATAAAGATTCCAAGACTTACCAAGCGGGAAAGCGCCGGCAGACAGGCACATGAACAAAACACACAGACACACACACAGAATTACAAGCTTTCGCAACTGGCAGTTGCTTCGTCAGGAAGGAAGGAAGGAGAGGGAAAAATGAAAGGGTGTGGGTTTTAAGGGAGAGGGTAAGGAGTCATTCCAATCCCGGGAGCGGAAAGACTTCCCTTAGGGGAAAAAAAGGACAGGTGTACACTCGCACACACACACACACATATCCATCCGCACATACACAGACACAAGCAGACATCTTGTCTGCTTGTGTCTGTGTATGTGCGGATGGATATGTGTGTGTGTGTGTGTGTGTGTGTGTGTGTGTGTGTGTGTGTGTGTGTGTGTGTGTGTGCGCGCGAGTGTACACCTGTCCTTTTTTTCCCCTAAGGGAAGTCTTTCCGCTCCCGGGATTGGAATGACTCCTTACCCTCTCCCTTAAAACCCACACCCTTTCATTTTTCCCTCTCCTTCCTTCCTTCCTGACGAAGCAACTGCCAGTTGCGAAAGCTTGTAATTCTGTGTGTGTGTGTGTGTGTGTGTCTGTGTGTTTTGTTCATGTGCCTGTCTGCCGGCGCTTTCCCGCTTGGTAAGTCTTGGAATCTTTATTTTTAAAATATATATATATATATATATATATATATATATATATATATATATATATATATATATATGTGTGTGTGTGTGTGTGTGTGTGTGTGTAAATCAATAATACAGTTCAGTCTCTAAAAACTTAGAAAGCACTTCCTTTTCTATCTTTCACATTTTTGTACCAAAGTTTTCACCGATTGTGAATTTGTTTTCATGCAATTGGTAATTAAAAATGAAAACGTGTCATCTTTTATTAAAATAAAATTCAATATACATTAATTTCTATTGGCTAAGAAATATCGAATTAAAAAAAGGGTGCTACCAGTGAGGTTTGAATGACCAGCTATACAATTACAAGATTTCTACAATACCTATCCAGGCCGTGGCTGATTATTTTTATAAGGTGAAAATGTTTTGTACTTAGTTCAGAAGTCTTCTGATTTTTTCTCAGAGTGTGCGTTGCACTGCTCTAGAAAACTGAAGTCCAGGTGCTGAGTTTCAAACCTTTTGGAACACATCTAACACGTGTTACCTTCTTATGAGGAAATTAATGTGCATTTTCTTCAATGGTTTATTCATTATGTCTCTTACCCATGTTCTTACAAATGTTTCCATAAAGTTTTACTGTTGTACGATCATGCATTTGTCTCAGGCAGCAAAAATTTAATTATAACCACATTGTATGTACAAAGCTCACTACTACTCTTGTTCCAAAAATAATGTTCAATGGTAATACTTTAACAACATAGTTACTCTGGATAGATTAAAAATATCTTATTTATTTTTGAAAATGCCACACGAGATATACAATCTGCATTAGCTTATCGGGCACCAGCATTCTCTATCAATTTTAAAAATTTCAAAATAAATGTGTGGCTCATAGCAATACCAAACCAGCACTGAATGTGACATGAATTTGCTTCTTGTTGCAATACTAAAGGAAGCAAAGGGAAAAGCAGACCCTCATTTTTTCACAGCCGAGGAAAGAGCTGGCAACTATGCATACACACTCGGAAACATGCAGCCACAATGACAAACATTCCTCCGTTACGTATGTTTATCAAAGTAATTTAGTGGCTGCTCCTAATTCTTCTGTAAACATTAGTTTACTAACAGTTTCATCAGCAAATCTGTAACTTATCAGCTATTGTTCCTTTTAGAAATTCCATCATTATCATCATCCATCACTGTTCCATGCCATAGTGCAATAACCTCAAGTACATAAGAAATCATCATAGGAACAACCTTTGAACTTTCGTCACAGAAATTATTAATCCATTTTGACAGCAACTTCAAGCACGATACTGTGAGAAAGTCAGCGAAGTACTACTTTACACTGAAATTAGTAGAAAGGAACTGAAGCTTCAATATTCAACACTGATCTCTAACACGCACGTATTCAAATATGGATCAGTATTTATATATTTTCTTAAAACCTGATTTGAGCAACTGGCGAATGCACACTTATGCGACATATTATTGTGTGTATGTTACACTCCATCATCACACATGCAGTGGCAAACAGGGATGCCTGAAAACCCATCTACAATAAAGAAGATTCTTGTGTCCACCAGCGTGCTCGAGGTGGTTGTTATCAAACAGCAAATGATACAATAATGGAACAGATTTTTGCAAATTTCCTTATGCAACTCCACACCGACAGTTTCCAAAGCAGACTATAACGAGTGATTTGTAACAATGACTCAGCAAATTCTTTCAATGAAAAAGTCGAACTCTTATTTCTTTAGTCTCTCACATTTCTCAAAGCTTTCCCCAACTTCTTCAGTAAACTCAATTCGAGACTTTAGATTTTCCAGGTACATTGCCAACCTACAGAATAAGGAAATAAAATACAACAGAGCTTGATTACTGTAAAGAACACATGTCAAAGTACTGGAAACGTGAATTACCTTTTTACCAAGCAAGTGTGAAAAACAAACGAAAGGGAAATCTGAAAAAAATAAGAAAGGTACAAACAGGTCACTTACACCATTTTATATGTTGCTGTTCTTTCCCGACATTTGACAGTGGAAGAATCAACAATTTTCTATATCATTTGATATCACTCATCAGCACTCATTCCAATTCATCTTCCAGACACTCAAGAGCAGTTACAAAGTGAGGACTAAACTTTCTTTCAACCATTACTTTATCTGTATTGTATAGCACTTATTTACATGTATGAAACTTGTGTTGATTGTTTCATAATGGCGGCAATTGTATACAGATTTCTCATTTGGAAGACATGTACAAGATATTTGTAAAATAAATTATAATTGCCACAACTGCTCACATTTAACCAAGAGTCATTGTGTCCAGGGCCAGTTTAAGGCCCAAGTGACATAACTCGCTAGTGGAAGCAGCACACACTGAGGAGTGCCAGAGGTGGCACAATTATACAACTGCTTTACAGTATGTATCACAATTAGTGGCAATATTTTGGGCCACCAAGCTGAGAGGCATCAGGGCCACCTACATGCAAAAAATACATGATTTATCACAATTGGAAAGAAAACTGACACGTGTGAAAGTGTATGAGGGGGAAGTGGGGAGAACGTGTCAAAGATAAAATGCTTATACAGAAAAATGTTCAAGCCAACCCTGAATGTACTAAAAATATACTAGAATTGGATACTTTATCTGCCATGAAAACAAAGAATCTACATCAAGTGGAAGCTAGGATGAAAGTAAATGCTGTGGAAATAAGTTGTAAGTAGCTTCCAAGTTTAGTAAATACAGTGCACAGGTTTCACAGTAATAAAAGACAGACTTACCCTGTAGTAAACACCAACATGACCTTCTTCCAGCTTATGCAGGGAGAAATTCACAATAATTATAAGCAGGATCACAAGCCCAGCAACAAATCCTACAGTTTCTGCCATGTCTTCATATGTTCTAGAAACAAATACGAAAAATATAAAGTAGTATAACAGAGGTATTACAGAAAACGTCACTCAAGAATCTAGTAAGATTAGAACTCTAAATTTAACAAAAACAGTTAATTTTGATATAAATGGAAATAAGTAAGGTTTTTATAGCACACTCCTTCATTCACCAAGGGAGGGTTGAGAGTTTTGCACATTTTATAACAAAGAACTGAGCAGTTATCACATGTAAAAAAACAGTAGAAACTACCAATGTCATTAAATACCTTGAACTGTGGATACCAGGTAACATAAAATGGATCGAACATGTGAACTATACACGTAATAAATTTAATATTGTGTGTTGCTGTGTCAAAATTCTAACTTTTGTGCGCAAAAACAGCAATTTATAAAAAAAAATGTGTACTGTGGCTAGATGGAATCATCATTAAGATTGTTTAAATATGTCAGACCACATAAATTAATGAGGGAAGAAATCTGCTTAATTTAACATAAATCAGGATGAGCACACAAGCAACACTAGATACATGGAGAAAGAGAGGAAAAAGTGCAAAAATGACAATTGCAAGCACGAATAATGCTTTGCAACAAATTACTTGCCCATATTAAAACAATACAAAATATTCCGAATTCCAAAACAACTCAAACTATATAAAGTTCCATAAATTGATGACCTTCCATGAATTATGATATTTTAAATTTTTTGAAATTTTAGTATTGATAGCTATTCAATTAACAGATCTTTGTAGATCTTCAGAAATCACTCTGTCAAAATACATTCTGTAAGTTACTAGGAAACTTACACCCATATATACATTTTATCATATTTCACTGCAGCTATGTAGGGCTATAAAAATATGAACGAGGCACATGTCATACCAAAATGTGAAGTAGAAACTACATTCCTTTACGATAAGGTGATGGATACAGATGCCTATAATTTTTTTCCAATTGTTGGTCCGTTTATTAGTGTTACTGGATACATCATGGTATAAATAGAAGTTTTGTAAAAACGTCTGTTTAACGGGCTATACAAACAAAGTGCTGTGTCAGACAGTTATGACAGAAACATGTAATACTGTGTATATACGAATTGCTTTCCTGATTCACACAAATTAAATTCATAGAGTTGTACACACGTAAAATAAAGAGCATTGTGATATTCCAAAAAACATTACTAGCTGCTTCTGATACGAATGCTGGCACCACAATTGTGAATACTAAAAGCACAATATGTTTGCCATGTATATAGCTGATGGTCATTAACTCAACCTGACTTTATTTAGGTTGTGAAACGTTTGTTGTGCAACACAATCCGGATGATGTACAAATCTTCGTCCTTAGAACGGAACTGATTACACATCGGTTTCATTTAACATTTCCAAAGCTATTTCCATTTTACTACCGGCATATCTGCACTCCACTGGTCTACTGGATCAACTGATTACGAGTTACGTGAATTTAACTTTCAACCAGTGACGACTGCAATAGCAGCAATTCTTTGCTGTGTCACTCACCACATAATCTTCCTTATACAGGAAAATTGTAATTACTTGATGTTTACATATACTTACCAGTACAAGGATTAGTCACAGCAGGTATGGCACTGAAGCAGGTTTTTGGCTGTGTCACACACATACAAATTTATCAGGTACTTGATTTTATTTTGGAATTACGATTCGTGCACGACCTCCAACCTGCCAGCATTCTTGTGGCTGGCAGCAAAAACAACGCTGAAGGCCGATTAACCAATCGATTGTAATTACAGATAACTTAATTGAACCGGCACTGCGCTTGTAAGTACCTGTAACCTGTCTATAATACCCCCACCCAAAGATGTTAACCTGCCACTCCCACGGTGTACTCCCCTCCCCCACTTCTGATAACATTACAGCACAGATGGTAATCTGAATAGTATACCATAGTGTATACTGTTAAGGATGCCAAAGTTGTTGCTCATTAAATTTTAATGCCTGCGGAAACGCGGCAATAGAGCACGGTATAACATTCGGCAAATACTACTTTAAGTGCATTTATGTGTGGAAACAATCGTTTTCAAAAAGGATTAAATGATTATCATGACTCGCTGCGCCACAAAATTTCTACCGAAGCTCTACAGTTTTTTGGTGTATATTGATCCTGAAACAGATCGACAAACAACTGTTCTCTCGATCCCGCATATTAGCAGAACGGGTAACAACTACTGGAAAATCAGCCACTGAACTTAGCGGACATTTAAGAAGGAACAGTGCAAATACGCCAATGACTACGTGAATATTGGTGACATGATCCGCCCCAAAGAGTTACGATGTACCTTACTTTCAAATGGTGTTTGATTCTGTAAGTAACAAATTTCTCCAGCAGATTTCAGAAACAAATGCATCAGAAGACTTTCATCTGACACACTGACTGAAGCGTCTTATCTTGAAGAAAGAGTACCGGTAAGAAAAAGCCGCAAAAAATTAGCGGTAATTCGCGTCAATAGTTATCTGAAGTATTAATTAGTATTGCGAGATGTTACTTAACATTCTGGTCGTATATCTATAGCAGCCTCTAAAGGAGATTGCTTACAAAACACCTGTGGAACCTATTCTATGATATTGCTTAAGCGTGTCATACCAATATACTGTAAGATATTGACCTCATACGATGAAGCTCGAGCGTGTCGTACGGTCGAATGTTTGTCTGACTCACGGAAGTGTTAAAAACTTGAATTGTCTAAGCCTTGAGGCCAGAAGCAATCTATTTCAGGAAAGCCTACTTGCAAAGTTTCAAGAACCTATATTGACAAATGTAGATACATATGCCTACTGCTGCCTCTGCGGATCATTCTCGCCACGATGGCTACATCGACCGTGGTTTTACCGATCCTTTTGCAAGTGCGGCCAAGAAGCGTGGGTTTTCCAACCAGAACTTTCCTCATTGCTAATTTACGCCAGTCGTACACCAGCAACGGATGTGTTGTCACCCGTCAATCGTTCAGTGCCGACAGCGTAGACGCCTCGTAAAATTGTAAGACATTCCAGGCAGCAGTTGACTGTAGAGTGTCTTTGAAGCAGTTTCGTACACGTGATGTCGAAAATAGAAAAAAAAATCGAGTATTGTGCAGTGATTAAATCTTCGTAAAAGAAGCTATTCTCAGCATCACTTCTGACATGCTGCATAACAATTTCACATGACTCTCCTGGAGAAGGACTGTGGCCGCCATACAAATTTAGGAGCCACAAATGAAATTCGGTCGCTGTTAAAACTTTCGTCAGGTGGGCAAGAATGTGGCTGCTCAGTTGCAATTTTTAAATGGCATCGGCACTTACTCAATTCTAAATTCACACACAACCCTTTGGTACACTCATCACATCTCCAGGGCAACTGGTAGTGATGACTTGCTTGAAAAGAGATGGGTTCCCTTTCATTTTTGTAATTATTTACATTATTCACAGTGTGTAGACCTCAATCAGCTTAGGCCTATGAAACTATAGGGAGACAAAGGCTGTAGGCGGGAGACTGCTGTGTGCAGATGCAAGCCGAATTGGTGGCATTTCACTCTCAGCTCCAGGCTACAGCTTGAGGCTGCAGTGG
Source organism: Schistocerca gregaria (assembly GCF_023897955.1). Classification (NCBI taxonomy): domain Eukaryota; kingdom Metazoa; phylum Arthropoda; class Insecta; order Orthoptera; family Acrididae; genus Schistocerca; species Schistocerca gregaria. The sequence goes on along the minus strand of NC_064921.1, from coordinate 510,580,464 downwards.
ATGGGGATAAGTGTTGCAGGCTGGCCATGGTGACCCAAAGGACGTCCAGCACGACCTACGAGTCTGCCAATTGGTCTGTACTAGTGGTCAGTTCAGTCACTGCTTGCACTGAGGTTGACCACTCACCCATGGTCAAGTGGGAGGTCGTCTCGGGGTGTGGCAGGTGATGAAAAACTTTCTGGGGACCGATCATAAGGGCTCTCCATTTTGTCTGGCAAACAGGTTCCAGATGCTGTCTATGGCTGACACTGTCCCTTAGACAGATGCAGTCACTTGTCCTGTTTCAGAGGAAACCTCTTGAGTCTGCAAGGTACAGGCAGTTACAGAGGGTGGGATATGGCTGCTAAGGAAGGGAAGAAAGCCAATGGTCACTCCATGTGCATACCAGATGGATTCATTCCAAACGTGGAATGGGGTCCTTCTGGTTGCCATTAAGAGCACAAGGTACAGCCAACTGCAAGTTGATGGCTCATGATGGTATCAATGATGATGTTGCTTTGGACCAGAAGAGATTCTCTCTTGTTTCAGGTGGCTATCAGAAGTGGTAAAGGCTGCCAGTTTAGCTTGTGAGATGAAAGCAGAGCTCACGATTTGCAGCAATCGACAGGACCAATTGTGGACCTCTTGTATAGAGCCAGAGTGGAGGGTCTGAATCAGAGGCTCAGACAGTCCTGTAACTGTGTAGGCTGTGGATTCCTCGACATGCGTCATAGGGTGATGGGTTTTCAGGTTTTGATAAATAGGTCGAGAGTCCACTTCATGCAGGAGGTGGCTACATGGGTAGTGGGGGCTGTGTGGCATGGACTGGGAGGTTTTTTTAGATTAGAGGGCTTAGAGAAAACACAAAAAAAGGCTTCAGTCTCAAAGGGGGCAGGTCGAACACAGGAAGAACGTAGATGTAGGAACCATTCGTATACACATGGTAACAATCAGCATTGTAGTTGTAAATTGTCATAGCAGTTTTGGGAAAGTACTAGAGTTAACAGAAAGCACCGATGCTCAAACTGTTGTCGACACTGGAAGGTGGTTAAAGCCACAGATAAGTTCAGCTGAAATTTTTTGTGAAGGACCTAATGGTATTCAGATATACAGCTGGCAGGGGCGTGTTTGCTGCTTTTAGAAGTAGTTTATCTTGTAGCGAAATTGATGAATATAGTTCCTGTGAGTTAATATGGGTAGAGGTCATTTTTGGCGGCCAGAATAAAATACTATTGGAACCATTTACCGACCTCCCAACTCAGATGATAGAATTTCTGAAAGTTTCATAAACATTTTTTTATCTGTTATTACTTCATGTTGTAATTTTATGTACTGACACGTTCCATGACCTTGGAGATTTGTTCCTCAGTTTGGTCCTAGGGAACTTGATGTGTAAATAAATAAATAAAATAAAACATGATTCTAATTTCAAACATGTTCCTGACACACACAATTATAGTTGGTGATGACTTCCATTTTTCCCTCGATATATTGGCGAAAATACATGTTTACGTCTGCAGGTATGCATAAAACACCTTCCAAAATTGTGCTAAATGCATTCTCTGAAAATAAATTCCAGAATTTAGTTCATGAGTCCTCATGAATAGTAGGCTGTTATGAAAACACACATGACCTCTTAGCAACAAATAATCAAGAGTTAATAACGAGCATCAAAACGGATATAACAACGTCCAGCCCGCATCTCGTGGTTGTGCGGTAGCGTTCTCGCTTCCCACGCCCGGGTTCCCGGGTTTGATTCCCGGCGGGATCAGGGATTTTCTCTGCCTCGTGATGGCTGGGTGTTGTGTGATGTCCTTAGGTTAGTTAGGTTTAAGTAGTTCTAAGTTCTAGGGGACTGATGACCATAGATGTTAAGTCCCATAGTGCTCAGAGCCATTTGAACCAACATCCAGAAAGTGCAGGCACACCAGAAACCACCGACAAAATGCATGATATGATTTTAAAAGATCGGCATAAAAAGGTTTGTGAAATTGCTAATGCTCTAAGGATACGTGGAGTGCATTACAATCGCTGTTATAAAATGGCGTCATGTGAGGAGAAGGCACAGTGTGTTTTGTGGTATTACAAGACAATAAGGAAGAGGAGCACTATTATTATTGCATGGTACCAGAAGTTTAAACAGGCCAGCAGTATGTTGGATGTTCTGTGAATAGGGAAGCCTTCAGTCAGTAAATGAGGTGTCAGATCTGCACAACAGAAGACCTTCCAAATCTACCCAACATGCATCTCATGAATTAGGAAATCCTAGCGCCACAGTACGAAGAATTCTACATGTAAGATTCAAATGACAGAATTTGTTGAGCAACTTTTGTGGGTGACAGATTGGCACCAACAAAAATTATCTTTACCAAATTTGTTTTTTCAGATGATACCACATTCCACATATCAGGAAAAGTTAACAAGCGCATGTTATGAGAAACACGCAGCATACAATAATAACATCACAGCATAGTCTGGGAAAATGTTATTCTAGTGGCACCAAATCTAGTGGGAGGACCTCTGTCCAAAAGTACCTGAACGATCTGACAGCATCGCACTGGCGTATATGCCAGCACTAAGGCAATGTCACCCAAGTGTATCATTACGTTGATTGCCATCATGTACTGCTGAGACCTATAATTAATTCAGTGCTTAAAAGCACCTGTATTATTCATAAATCATACGCTGTCGCCTTCCATTCGAGGACCCTCATGTCTCAGGCAATGTTCTCTGAATTATTTATAAAAAAGACATTATTGGACTACTACCTTTTCTTTTACAATGTATATGTATGCAAGTGTTATAGGTAGCATACCTGTAGAATGCTAGATGAGCAGTGTATTATTATTTTGCGAACACACTGTGACGATGTACAAATGCGTAAAAATGATGTATGACATGTGTAAATACACCACCTAAAATGTGTAACGAATAGTGTATTTTCAAAAACACCTCGACAGTTATGAACTGATACACCACTACTACCAGAGCAGTCTGCTGAGTGAGGTAACACATTGACACTGCAGGCTCCAACACGCCAAGACGATGTGTAAAATGCAAAGATAGAAACGAATTTTGATCCCTGCACACACAATGAGTTGCAATATCTGTCAGTAAGTATACGCTCATCTTTAATTATTATTATATATGGCACGAAATACGTCTTTGCTAAAAAATGCTAAGCTAGGCAGGCAAGCACATAAACAGATTGAAAGTCTGAATGTATTTAATTAGGACTATTCTTGATAACTCACAATACACCCTCAAATTCAATGACTCCGGCCTACTGAAGGTTATGCAATAACAACTCTACACAATGTGAGACCTGAGTTTCTCCTGGCGTATACAACTTTCAAATAACTTCTGGGAATTCAGCCACGTAACACTTTCAGCGACCGCCGATATTTCGATGGGAGAACACCCCGCCATTTCCAAGGCAAACTGCAACAGACAGGCGGCGTACATGCAAATTTAAAACCTCAGTTCACGAACTGAAGCAGGAAAGATAACACACACACTGAACACTCGTGCCATCAAAGATGAACAAAGTCAGAGCTATCGATAGTGAGACTATGAATTCGCAGGTGAGGTAGCATTGACTCTGTCCGGATTCCAAACAGAGGTTAAACAAAAACCTCCATCCCTGTTAACGAGGTTGCTCGCTAATTTAATCTCAACTGCCTCCCTAATAACAATGTCCCAATAGCTGGACGTGCATGCCAATATCTCGGTGTTATTATATAACATGGGTGAGCAGTATCCAAGCAATGTTCGGCAATAGCAGATCTACTTGGCTGCTGTAATCATGTGTGCTGTTTATGCTCAGTACATCGGTCCTCCACGGTCCTGATAGTTTGACCAATATATGTCATGCCACAGCTACAAGGAATACGATATACACCCGCCTTACGCAGTACAAGATCATCCTTAATGGAACTCAAAAGTGCTCTTGACCGATCTTGTTGGACGTGTTTCCTACGTAAGGCAAAACGGCAGTACAGTTAGGTGTTGACTCAGAATTATCATCAATCCCCCGATGTACAGTTGGTCGATAGCGCAACACACGTTCAATTTGTCTATCACTACAACCATTTTGACGAAATGTAACTTCAAGATGGGATAGCTCAGCTGGCAAAGTCTCGGCGCCAGAAACGACATGCGCCCTGTGTACCAGGGTACGAAGTACGCCTTCACGCTGAGTCGGATGGTGACAAGTATTAGCCTGTAAGTACAAGTCAGTGTGAGTACCTTTCCTGTAGATTGCATGTCCCAATGATCCATCATCCTTCCTCCTAACCAACACGTCAAGAAAGGGAAGGCAACCACCCTCTTCCACCTCCATCGTAAAGCGAATGTTGGGGTGGATTGAGTTTAGATGTTCTAGAAAGACATTCAAATTCTCCCTACCATTAGGCCAAACAACGAAGGTATCGTCAACGTATCTAAAGAAACAGGTGGGTTTCAAAGGCGCCGACTCCAATGCATGTTCCTCGAAGTCTTCCATAAGCAAATTTGCGATCACAGGAGACAACGGACTACCCATCGTAACTCCATCTATCTTCTCGTAATACTGGCCATTAAATAAAAAGTAAGTGGATGACAACACATGCCGAAAGAGATTAGTTAATTCCGCACCAAACCTGGCCTCAATTAACCACAACGAATCAGACAGAGGAACACGAGTGAAAAGGGAGACCACATCGAAACTCATTAAAATATCAGTCAATCAACCTCAGCCCCTCCAAACGACGTAAAAAATCAGCTGAGTTCCTGACATGATGTTCACACCGATCTACTTGTGGACTCAACAGAGAAGCAAGATGCTTGGCTACACGATATGTCGGAGCGCCAATGTTACTCACTATAGGATGGAAAGGAACCACTTCCCTATGAACCTTTGGAAGGTCATATAACCTAAGGGGAAGAGCACTATAGGTTTTAAGACTCTTGACAGTGTCCTGTGACAAACCACTTTTCTTCAGGAGGCTGTTGATCTTTGTCTCAACACTTTTTGTGGGGTCAGCATCGATTCTGCGAGTCGCTGAATCAGAGAGTAAACGTTGCATCTTTTGTACATAATCATGTTTATTTAAAACAATGGTGGCATTGCCCTTGTCCGCAGGTAAAATAACAATACTAGCATCAACTTTGAGAGAGCGTAAAGCAGCCCTCTCTGCTGCTGTTACATTACTCTTGGATGGACGAGCCCTAGTCAAAACACGGCATACCTCCCTCCTAACCTCCTCTGCAGCGTCAGGAGATAGTTTGCAAACTGCCTGTTCGATTGAACTAATAAAATCAACTACCGGCAAACTCTTCGGGGTGGGTGCAAAATTTAAACAATTCCCTAGCACGGATGAGGTTGCGTCGTCAAAAGATTTCTCTGTGAGATTTATCACAGAACGTCGAGATATAAATTTCAACTTTCAAACTTTGCCAAATGCCGGGCAGTGACGGAATGGTATTCCCAGTCAGCATGAGGCACTGTCCAACCAATCCCAAGTGAAATCAGACACTTCACATGCACCATTAAATGAAAACGATTCAATTCTGTTTCGACTAGGGCTCGTCCACCTAAGAGTAATGTAACAGCAGCAGACAGGGTTGCTTTACGCTCTCTCAAAGTTGATGCTAGTATTGTTATTTTACCTGCGGACAAGGGCATTGCCACCAGTTTTAAATAAACATGATTATGTACAAAAGATGCAACGTTTACTCTCTGATTCAGCGTATCGCAGAATCGATGCTGACCCCACAAAAAGTGTTGAGACAAAGATCAACAGCCTCCTGAAGAAAAGTGGTTTGTCGCAGGACACTGTCAAGAGTCTTAAAACCTATAGTGGAAATACGATGTACAATGTGTTTTCCGACCTCCATCTAAAATGAGAGCACTTTTGAGTTCCGTTAAGGATGATCTTGTACTGCGTAAGGCGGGTGTATATCGTATTCCTTGTAGCTGCGGCATGGCATATATTGGTCAAACTATCAGGACCGTGGAGGACCGATGTACTGATCATAAACGGCACACATGATTACAGCACCCAAGTAGATCTGCTATTGCCGAACATTGCTTGGATACTGCTCACCCCATTTTATCTAATAAAACCGAGAAATTGGCATGCACGTCCAGCTATTGGGACATTGTTATTAGGGAGGCAGTTGAGATTAAATTAGTGAGCAACCTCGTTAACAGGGATGGAGGTTTCTGTTTAACCTCTGTTTGGAATCCGGCTCTCTCCCTTGTCAAAAAACAGAGAGACAGAGTCAATGCTACCTCACCTGCGAATTCATAGTCTCACTATCGATAGTTCTGACTTTGGTCATCTTTGGTGGCACTAGTGTTCAGTGTGTGTGTTATCTTTCCTGCTTCAGTCCGAGAACCGAGGTTTTAAATTTGCATGTACGCCACCTGTCCGTCTGAGACGCGCTCTGGCCGTCGTGGCGGAAGGAGCTCTCAGCCGGTGATGGCCGGTGCATCGGTAGCTATTGGGGCTTAAGCCTCGCTGACCGCTCTGCTCTACAGAGAGTGTTCTTCCGAAGCGCGACAGTAGCGCCCGGTGGATCGGCGGAGGGTTGAGCTTGCTCCCTTTCGTCGAGAAACCGCGTAGTTGCGGAAAGCAGAATTGTCGCGAAGAGTCCTAGACTCACAGCAACCCCGTAACGTTTGTTACAAACTCCCCAGCGAGGCTATCTCGTTCTTTGTAGGGTTAATCAGTGCCAGGGGCCCGTTCACGTCGGATCACCCCGCGTACTGTAGGCCGATTCTCTTCTTCCGCACCTCCTTTAGGTGCCGCGCCACTGCACTAACGGCGCACGCTAGGCCGTAGGGCACTCCCCCCACTTCCGTAGGGTAAAACAGTTAGGGCTTTTTCTTCTCAGAAAGAGCAAAATTGTCGTTCCCCTTTCTCGTCCCTCCCAGAACACCAAGATGGCAGATTCCGCCGGTGTTTCTCCTGCCATAACCCGCAGCAAAGCTGCAGCGAAAGAGGCGCTCGGGTCGACTGACCCCGTCGACGCCAGCGTCCCGCTTGCCGCCGTGGGGGAGGTATTGGCCGACAAGGATCGGCAGATCGCGCAGCAAGCGCAGGAACTGCTGGACCAACGTCGGCTGATAACCGACCTTTGCGGCGCAAACGACACACCGAAGCGCACCACGCTTCACATCACGCTTCACTCGCCTGCTACTGGTGACTCCTGCACGACCGTCCCGCTGTCGCTGCTGACTCCAGTGGCGGAATCAGCGGCGGCGGACGAGGACACAGAACAACACTACACCGGGCCCTGGCAGGTGGAGGGCCCATCACACAAACGCAGAAACACAAGAGGTACATGCGAGCAACCAAACTCGCTAGGCAGCCGAAAGGCGTTGCTGCCTACACCGAAACAAACACTTCCGGCTAGGAACACAGACACTATAGCCAACACGAACCGACCTGCGGTCAGTAATAACTCAAATACACAAACCGCAGCTACGCCCGCACAACAAAAGACTGGTTTTCCCCCAGTCGTAATACAGAACTATGGGGACCTTAGCGTCCTCAACACCACATTCGAAGCGAGGCACACACCTTGCACGCTCCACACTAAATACTCTGGGGATAGGGCCTCACTGTACGTGGCTACTAACACAGAGTACAAAGATCTCCTGTTCTTCCTCAAAGAACAGGGGATCGAGCACTACACGTACAGAACGGCTGAAGAGCGGACACAGCTGTACGTGGTGAAGGGAGTGGACCCCAGCACACCAAACAAAACAGTTCAAGCGGCGCTCAACTTCCTTGGTTACGACTGCCGAAGTGCTAACCGGATGACGGGCTTCCGCACACACACCCGCCTACCACACTACCTGGTCGAGATGGCCGATACGGCTGCCTCCCGCGGCCTTCTGCAGATAAAAAGCCTTCTGCGGATGGACGTAAGGGTAGAATTATATGAACCACCACTCGTCCCCCAACAATGCAACAACTGCCAGCGATTCGGTCATTCGGCCCTTCGCTGTCGCCTGGCACCCCGTTGCCGCGGATGCGCTGGCAAACACGCATCCAACGCTTGTACACAAGCACAACCAAACGCACGCCGTTGCGCCAACTGTGGTCAAGGCCATGCGGCCAACTACAGGGGCTGCGACGTATACAGAGAGGCGCAGAGGCGTAAAATACAACAATCCAGAGGACTCAGCGCCATACCACGTCCAAGGCCCGCACCAAACCCTGTCAGGAACGGTGTAACGTTCGCCATGGCTACGAGCCCTGGAGGAGCGGTGCGGGCGGCGGAACCTCCGCGCCCATCACACGCACAAAACACAACCGCTGCGACAACAATACTACCGTCTCAGCCAACAAAAAACACGTCGACCACACCGGTTCCAACACCACCTCCCCAAAACAACACGACCCCACTCCCTGAGGCCACGGCATGCGAAACCACGCAGACCGCACAGGAAGACGCACCCACACAAGGACCCCCAGAACCGAAAACCCAGAGAAGGCGTAGGCGACCTCAAGGGAACAGGAACGGGTACACAAGATCGCCACAACAAACCACTCGACAACAACAGAACACGGAAACGCAGACACACAGTCAGCAAGCCAGTGACACCAGCATACACACTACTCCACCCATCACCACACCTGTAACACAGGCACCACAGACTGCAGCACACAGCAGCAACACAAGCGCCAGCCCACACACAACGCCAACACCCGCACCAGCGGCCGCTAACACCACAAACAAGCCACAGGCCGACACGCACAACACAAACACAACACAAGGGGGAATAATGGAAACACTATTCCCCCAGCATACGACCAGAGAGATCCTTCTCAGGATCCTCTCGGCCGTCACCACACTGATCTCACAGCTCTTGGATGCCCCACCCGGGCAGTACTGGACTGCCATACAAACAGCTCTCACCACACTGTTCACATCCCTACATGGATAATACGCCACACCCGGCCCCCTTCGCAAACAACCAGACACTATCACAGATCCTGTTCTGGAATGCAGACGGGATCAACAACAAAAGGGCGGAACTTGCCGCGTTCATGGAGCGTAAGGGCATCCTTATCGCACTACTGAGCGAAACTAAACTCAAACCGCACAACCACCTAAACTTTACCGGCTACTGCGTCTATCGTACCGACCGACCGGACGGCTCTGGTTTTGGTGGAACAGCCATCATTGTACACAAAGACATTGAACACACAAACATAGTGCTCCCTGAACTTGAAAAATTAGAGGCAACCGCCGTCAGGGTCAAGTTCAACGGAGCCTATACCACACTGGTGTCAGTATACAACAGTCCTAAGAACATAGTGACACGCGACATCAGCACTATACTCAACATATCACCGCGCGTAATAGCCGCTGGAGATCTTAACGCGAAACACCCAGACTGGAATTCACGTATACGAAACTCCAACGGCAAAAAACTATATGAACACGCGCTAGGACGAAACTACATTACACTAGCGCCGACCGAACCGACGCACATTCCCTACCGGAGGGGACACAGGCCAGACGTATTAGACATGGCCCTCATCAAGGGCATAACAACGACACTCAACGTTGCTGTTGAAAACGATCTGCCCTCAAATCACCAACCTGTTATGCTATACATTGAAGAAACACTGCAGCACATTGACCAACGCAGGATGCTCGACTACAAGCGCGCGAATTGGACATCGTTCAAGGAAACGCTCGACAGTCACATCCCACCTACCCACGCAATTAATGAGACAGCCCAAATAGATGAAGCTGTTGAAACCCTTACAAACGCCGTCCAAGACGCAATAGCCGGCACCATACCAATCCGCACACCACAACATTACAGTGCTGCCCTGCCCCAGGAGATCCTGGGCCTTATCTCAATGAGGAACCGCCTCAGGAGGTATTGGCAGCGTACCAGGCGCCAGCACTTCAAACGGCACATTAACAGGCTCCAGGGAATAATCCGGGACAAAATACAAACATTTAAAACACAACAGTGGGACCAAAAACTCGCAGGGCTAGACACCACGCGACCTGGCGTGTGGCAGATGGCCCGACACTTCACCAGGGAGAAACACTACACACCCACACTACAAGGGCCTGACGGACCGGCATATTCTGCGGAAGAAAAAGCTGAACTGATGGCCCTCACACTTGCAGCGTCATTCACACCGAACATGGATCCGTCAGATCCAGTGTTCACACTTGCAACAGACCAGGAGGTCACTCGCATCCTGGCCCAACCAGCGCGCAACAACATCCGCCAGGCTAGCACAGCTGAAGTGAAATGGGCCATCATGCATACCACTGCTAGGAAGGCCCCTGGTCACGATGGCATTCAAAACCGTGTCCTCCAGGAGTTCACGGATAAAGCAATAGACTATCTCACGCACATCACGAATGCCATACTCAAACACCAACACTTCCCCGCCTTTTGGAAGACGGCCAAGGTCCTGATGTTCAGGAAGCCGGGGAAAGACCACTCCCTCCCACAAAATTACCGACCCATCAGCCTGCTGAGCGCGCTCAGCAAGATTGTTGAGAAGGTAATACTAAAACGACTCACTAGGCACTGCATCACAAATGACACCCTGAGGCCGGAGCAATTCGGCTTCAGGAATCACCACTCGACAACACAACAACTCCTCCGCGTCGTCGAATACATCACACACGGATACAACATGAACAAAGCAACTGGTGCGGTGTTCCTGGACATCGAGAAGGCTTTCGATCGTCTATGGCACAACGGCCTCATACGCAAACTAAACGACGCAGGGTTCCCCGACGGGCTCGTACGTCTCATACACTCATATCTCACGGGCAGGAGTTTCAACACTGACGTGCAGGGCAAACAATCAACACGACACGGTATACAGGCAGGGGTACCCCAAGGAAGCATCCTAGGGCCCTTACTGTTTAACCTCTACATTAACGACCTCCCAGATACACATAACACGACGATGGCAATCTACGCGGATGACACTGCCATCCTAGCGCAAGATTGGAAGCCGTCTAACATTAACTCACGACTACAGACCGCACTCAGAACGGCAGAGCCCTGGTTGGTGAAGTGGCGTGTTAGAGTAAACGTCGACAAGTGCGAAGCCGTTCTGTTCACCAGAAGACCGAAACAACTGCGCAAACATCAACACTGCAATCAAATAACACTACACGCACGCCCAATACGTTTCCGAGAGAAGGTCAAATACCTCGGTGTCTGGCTGGACCGGAAACTACTCTGGGGGGACCACATCCAACACGTGACCAACAAAGCAAACGCGAGGCTCAAACAACTCTACCCTATGCTTAACAGGCGTAGCACACTGAATAGGAGGGTGTCCAGGTCCATGTACACCACACTTATCAGACCTCTGATGACGTATGCAGCTCCCGTCTGGGGATACGCTGCGCCCACACGTGTGCGCCGTCTGCAGCTCATACAGAACAAAGTACTCAGAATCATAAGCAACGCTCCGCGCTACACGCGCACCGCGGACCTTCACCGGGAATATCGGCTAGATACCATCTTGCAGGTATTCCAAAAACTCTCCACACGACTATACAGAAACACGAGACAGTCGCGTAACCCGTTTATTCTTTCTCTGGGTAACTACGACCACAACCATAGATGGAAACATAATAGACCAAAAACACTATTAGCACGAAACTAAACATCTATGGTCCATAGCACGCTAACATGACAGTACTGGCGAGCCCCTGCAACTCAGCTACTACTGGCAACCCCAGATGCTTAACCCGCCGAAATACCGGCAATCGCAGGGAAACCGTACTGCACACAGCACGCAAACCAGCCACACACACCCCCCACACTGTGAGCTGATCTATGACCGATCGCCCACTAATATATGGTGACAATGTCATGTTTCAGGGACGCAGCAGCAGCAGATCCTGGATCGAGCGCCAGCAACGACAACGGTAACGATGCACGATACCTCGCACTAACATAACCACACCTTGCATGCGCTGTCGCAGCTAGTAATCCGCTACTGCCCTTACTACCCGTCCTACTATCGCAGAGGTTTTTTTCCCTTGGCGCTTGCCTTGGCACTTTTTTCCCTCTGCCCTTAAAAACCGCTACCCTTCAATCGCTTTCGACCACTTCTATCTCCTGATGGACCATGTAAATGAGTAATCTTACCCAGACGCATGGATAACATCACAGCCTGCATCCTGTGACTCCTGATTCTAAAAACTAACATGTTATACGGAGGTGACAGTAGAACTTTTGGTTTGGTCACCACGTTGGTGCGGGCGTGGAGGGGCCCCATCCTATAAAAAAACCTGTCCGTTGCAGTTTGCCTTGAAATGGCGGGGTGTTCTCCCATCGAAATATCGGCGGTCGCTGAAAGTGTTACCAGGCTGAATTCCCGGAAGTTATTTGAACTCTCCACAATGTCTGCAATCACAACAGGGACACCAAGGCTCTCTAGAAGATTTAGAGACTGTATTTATTTTACTCAACTATTGAGTAAAATTATCACCTGATAAAAATTGTACGATAAACACCATATTATGGAGGGAGGAAGCAAGGTATTCAATTTTAGGAAGGGAGAAGGTTTTTTATTGCAATATGTCGCTTAAACAACAGAGTGATATGCTTTGCTTAAATACACTCTTTAGACGACCGAAGATGCTTATAGATATTAACGCTTACAGTTGAAAACTATCCTGAAAAGGCTTATAACCCGAGGAAAATGCGTCTTACAAGTATCCAAGCAGGCTCTCTGAATGTATTTAACTGGGCCTACTCTTTATGTAAGTCACAATACACCCTCATGTGAAATGATGCAGGCTTACTGGAGGTTACAGACATCGAACAATTCGAGCAAAATTACGCCACCCTACTTAATCTCACACGTACATTATATTTATCTACTAGGTGGTAATAATTAAAGTGCAGCTACTTACGGAGGTCAAGTGTGGGCAGTAATTAATGTGTGGCAGCGAAACTTGGTAGATGTGGTGATGGGTTAATGTGAAACAGATTTAAAATGGAAAAAAAATTAATCCAAATTTTGGCCACCAGGTGCAAATCTGGCGCTGTGAATGTGAGAAAGATGTGCAGAAGTGTTTCCATACGCAATATATTAGGAACAGGACGTGGGCAGTAAATGTCAAAGAAGTGAGAAAGGCATAATGTTGGATTTATTATTAACTGCCACATATACAATTTGTTTAATACATGCACTAGAGTCGTCGAGGAGATGCTGCATCTGTAGACATGCTACATCCATAACACGCTATCAACAACTGCTCGCACCAGTTCTGGTGGAATATGAACAAAGTGTTCTGTATACTGGCTTTCAGATCGGGTAGAAATCGAACATATCCTTGGTATACTTGTTGTTTTAGATAACGCCAGAGCCAAAAGTCACAGGGATTCATATCAGATGATTTCACAGATGATCTCCTTGTACAGTACGTGATTACTTCTTTGGAAGAGAGCAACTATGTGAAAACAGTGGTTTCCACACAGTTGCTCTCTTCCAAAGATTGAATCACATACTGTACAAAGAGGTCTTGATAACGTGCAGACGTCACAATACACCTGACAGGCCATCTGTATGTACTGTCTTAGAAGAAGAATAACGCTGGTTGTGAATCCACAGTACACAGTTTGATTACGGCGAGTGCACTAGGTCTTTGTGCACAGCACGCAGTTTAATAGTACCCCAATCTCGGCAGCTCTGTGTGTACACTGCACCCTGTAGCGTAAAATGTGCCTCGTCACTCCACTGAATATTGTCCGACCATATGTCACCAATTTCGATACGTCAGTTAACGCACCTTTGCATCTTAAATGTGTACTAGTGGAAAACATACTGTAAAACTTTCCATGCTTTTGACCATAGGATAGGCAATTCTCATGACACGGCATGACCACTAACACTAGCTATGGCACGTGCTTCATTGGCCAGTTACAGCAACAGCTACTTCGTCAATAACTTCCAATGAAACAGGATGCCTTCCTCTTCGAGCTGCTACGCCAAGCTCACCAATGTTTCCAAATTTCATTATCATTCTTCTTTCAAATGGTTCAAATGGCTCTGAGGGCTATTGGACTTGACTGCTTGAGGTCATCAGTCCTCTAGAACTTAGAACTACTTAAACATAACTAACCTAAGGACATCACACACATCCATGCCCGAGGCAGGATTCGAACCTGCGACCGTAGCGGTCGCGCGGTTCCAGACTAGCGCCTAGAACCGCTCGGCCACACCGGCTGGCATTCTTCTTTGAACCATTTAATGAAATAGGGCCTCTCGTCAAATCTTTCAGCTGGTGATTATCTCGCAATGCAGCACTGTAACTGCTGTTGCTCACATAATACAGTTTCACTTACAGCAAAGGGTTTCTCTTCTAGATTCTCATACCGTTCACTCACGTTTTGACTTATCAAATAACAATGTGGATGTCATACCCTCATACAAACTGTGTATAGCGCCAGATTACACGAGCTGGCCAAAACTGGAACTGATTTTTTCCAGTGTAAATCGGTTCCACATTAATGTGCACCACATCTCTAAGTTTCACTGCCGTATGATAATTAAAGCCCACCATGGCCCTCTTTGAGTAGCTGCACTATAATTATAACCACCGGGTATTTAGCCAGTGACATACTTTTCAATTCTCTAGAAAACGTGAGAATGATTTTCTTTGCTAGATACACTGGACAAGCCCCTGATGGAAATGTGTTGTTTTCAGAGCTATAAAACAGTGGAAATATATATCAAAACATGTGAATTGCGTGAAAAAAGGCAGTAAGAGCTACATGGTGGTGCATTGTGTGGTGGCAAAATGTTAACATACCCTCCTGCTGTGAGCTCTCAACACTCCTTGGTGCAAGACATCCATCATGTGAGTATTGAGAGAAAAGCTAACTTTAATAATTGTTGTTTCCCTCTGGCTGCTAATTGTGGGAGGGTAATTGGCATTGATATTGTACTAGAGACTACCCTAGCCAGTTTAGACAATGACTGTTAGATCTGTTAGATGGGTGTGAGGTTAGTTGCTCTATAAACTAGCGCAAAAGAGTTCCCTGGACAGACTACATTTCTGATAGTCAATGGGAGAGGTGAGCGCTTCTCCAACCAGAGAAAGTACAAAAGTTTGTACTTCTTTTCCGTCGGCCGTTGTGGCCGAGCGGTTCTAGGCGCTTCAGTCCGGAACCGCGATGCTGCTACGGTCACAGGTTCGAATCCTGCCTCGGGCATGGATGTGTGTGATGCCCTTAGGTTAGTTAGGTTTAAGTTGTTCTAAGTCTACGGGAGTGATGACCTGAGATGTTAAGTCCTATAGTGCTCAGAGACATTTGATTTGTACTTCTTTTCCCAACAAGAAGTCTGCGCCATAACAACATAGACCCCTATGCGTGGCCGACTTTGCATCCCCCCCTCCCCCTCCAGCATCGTCACACAGATGCTGCACGATGTATTCATCTTGCTCGCCGCGCTGCCTATGAGACGCGATCTGGAGTTCACAACCGTGATCTTGGTTCACTCAGATGACATTGTGTTTGCGTATACTACTACCATCAGCATCTCTCTCTTCCGGCAGCTTCAGTGCTGTTGAGAGGCCAGACAAACGTGTGGTTCCTGAAGAGGGGCAGCAGCCTTTTTAGTAGTTGCAGGGGCAACAGTCTGGATGATTGACTGATCTGGCCTTGCAACATTAACCAAAATGGCCTTGCTGTGCTGGTACTGCGAACGGCTGAAAGCAAGGGGAAACTACAGCCGTAATTTTTCCCGAGGACATGCAGCTTTACTGTATGATTAAATGATGATGGCATCCTCTTGGGTAAAATATTCCGGAGGTAAAATAGTCCCCCATTCGGATTTCCGGGCGGGGACTACTCAGGAGGATGTCGTTATCAGGAGAAAGAAAACTGGCGTTCTACGGATCGGAGCGTGGAATGTCAGATCCCTTAATCGGGCAGGTAGGTTAGAAAATTTAAAAAGGGAAATGGATAGGTTAAAGTTAGATATAGTGGGAATTAGTGAAGTTCGGTGGCAGGAGGAACAAGACTTCTGGTCAGGTGACTACAGGGTTATAAACACAAAATCAAATAGGGGTAATGCAGGAGTAGGTTTAATAATGAATAGGAAAATAGGAATGCGGGTAAGCTACTACAAACAGCATAGTGAACGCATTATTGTAGCCAAGATAGATACGAAGCCCACACCTACTACAGTAGTACAAGTTTATATGCCAACTAGCTCTGCAGATGATGAAGAAATTGAAGAAATGTACGATGAAATAAAAGAAATTATTCAGATAGTGAAGGGAGACGAAAATTTAATAGTCATGGGTGACTGGAATTCGAGTGTAGGAAAAGGGAGAGAAGGAAACATAGTAGGTGAATATGGATTGGGGCTAAGAAATGAAAGAGGAAGCCGCCTAGTAGAATTTTGCACAGAGCACAACTTAATCATAGCTAACACTTGGTTTAAGAATCATGAAAGAAGGTTGTATACGTGGAAGAACCCTGGAGATACTAAAAGGTATCAGATAGATTATATAATGGTAAGACAGAGATTTAGGAACCAGGTTTTAAGTTGTAAGACATTTCCAGGGGCAGATGTGGACTCTGACCACAATCTATTGGTTATGACCTGTAGATTAAAACTGAAGAAACTGCAAAAATGTGGGAAATTAAGGAGATGGGACCTGGATAAACTGAAAGAACCAGAGGTTGTACAGAGTTTCAGGGAGAGCATAAGGGGACAATTGACAGGAATAGGAGAAAGAAATACAGTAGAAGAAGAATGGGTAGCTCTGAGGGATGAAGTAGTGAAAGCAGCAGAGGATAAAGTAGGTACAAATCCTGCTAGAAATCCTTGGGTAACAGAAGAAATATTGAATTTAATTGATGAAAGGAGAAAATATAAAAATGCAGTAAATGAAGCAGGCAAAAAGGAATACAAACGTCTCAAAAATGAGACCGACAGGAAGTGCAAAATGGCTAAACACGGATGGCTAGAGGACAAATGTAAGGATGTAGAAGCTTATCTCACTAGGGGTAAGATAGATACTGCCTACAGGAGAATTAAAGAGACCTTTGGAGAGAAGAGAACCATGTGTATTAATATCAAGAGCTCAGATGGCTTCCCAGTTCTAAGCAAAGAAGGGAAGGCAGAAAGGTGGAAGGAGTATATAGAAGGTTTATACAAGGGCGATGTACTTGAGGACAATATTATGGAAATGGAAGAGGATGTAGATGAAGACGAAATGGGAGATACGATACTGCGTGAAGAGTTTGACAGAGCACTGAAAGACCTGAGTCGAAACAAGGCCCCCGGAGTAGACAACATTCCATTAGAACTACTGACGGCCTTGGGAGAACCAGTCCTGGCAAAACTCTACCAGCTGGTGAGCAAGATGTATGAGACAGGCGAAATACCCTCAGACTTCAAGAAGAATATAATAATTCCAATCCCAAAGAAAGCAGGTGCTGACAGATGTGAAAATTACCGAACTATCAGTTTAATAAGCCACGGCTGCAAAATACTAACGCGAATTCTTTACAGACGAATGGAAAAACTGGTAGATGCAGACCTCGGGGAGGATCAGTTTGGATTCCGTCGAAATGTTGGAACACGTGAGGCAATACTGACCTTACGACTTATCTTAGAAGAAAGATTAAGAAAAGGCAAACCTACGTTTCTAGCATTTGTAGACTTACAGAAAGCTTTTGACAATGTTGACTGGAATACTCTTTTTCAAATTCTAAAGGTGGCAGGGGTAAAATACAGGGAGCGAAAGGCTATTTATAATTTGTACAGAAACCAGATGGCAGTAATAAGAGTCGAGGGGCATGAAAGGGAAGCAGTGGTTGGGAAAGGAGTGAGACAGGGTTGTAGCCTCTCCCCGATGTTATTCAATCTGTATATTGAGCAAGCAGTAAAGGAAACAAAAGAAAAATTTGGAGTAGGTATTAAAATTCATGGAGACGAAGTAAAAACTTTGAGGTTCGCCGATGACATTGTAATTCTGTCAGAGACGGCAACGGACTTGGAAGAGCAGTTGAACGGAATGGACAGTGTCTTGAAAGGAGGATATAAGATGAACATTAACAAAAGCAAAACGAGGATAATGGAATGTAGTCAAATTAAATCGGGTGATGCTGAGGGAATTAGATTAGGAAATGAGACACTTAAAGTAGTAAAGGAGTTTTGCTATTTAGGAAGTAAAATAACTGATGATGGTCGAAGTAGAGAGGATATAAAATGTAGACTGGCAATGGCAAGGAAAGCGTTTCTGAAGAAGAGAAATTTGTTAACATCGAACATAGATTTATGTATCAGGAAGTCGTTTCTGAAAGTATTTGTTTGGAGTGTAGCCATGTATGGAAGTAAAACATGGACGATAAATAGTTTGGACAAGAAGAGAATAGAAGCTTTCGAGATGTGGTGCTACAGAAGAATACTGAAGATAAGGTGGATAGATCACGTAACTAATGAGGAGGTATTGAATAGGATTGGGGAGAAGAGAAGTTTGTGGCACAACTTGACTAGAAGAAGGGATTGGTTGGTAGGACATGTTTTGAGGCATCAAGGGATCACAAATTTAGCATTGGAGGGCAGCGTGGAGCGTAAAAATCGTAGAGGGAGACCGAGAGATGAGTACACTAAGCAGATTCAGAAGGATGTAGGTTGCAGTAGGTACTGGGAGATGAAGAAGCTTGCACAGGATAGAGTAGCATGGAGAGCTGCATCAAACCAGTCTCAGGACTGAAGACCACAACAACAACAACACATCTACATTATTCCGTGGTTTATTAAGTTTTCAAATTTATACTAACTTTGGTATTTTGTGCAGAAGTATCCAAACGACTTGAAGTACCAAAACGATTTCAATTACGCGAGCTCACGCAAACAAACAAACAAAACACACACATACACACACACACACACAGACACACACACACACACACACACACACACACACACACACACACACACACACACGTGCCAGACTCATGGGCACATGGTTGGGGCAGTCGCTCTGTGTTATCCATCATAATGTGCCGAAAAGGAAGTCATACTTCTTACGCTTAAAACGAGAAAATCTATAGAATCTGTAACAAATCCCGTCTGTTAAAAATGTGTAAAGGTTAGAAACGTTCCATCATACTGTATTCCATTCCATTAGGCCAGTACATCAGAATGACAATTGCTCTTTTATAGAGAGAGCACATTAGCAATAGTCTGGGTTTTGACGTATTCACCAATCACGCATCAAAATAAAATATTAAACAAAAATTTGTTTCTGTCAAATGTCTGACCTAGAACACAACATAGTGCCTTTAGTTTTTTCTCGGTAATTAAGCTGAAGCTACGATTTTATTAAATATTCTTGTTGGAAACCGCCTTTTCAGCACACTTTTAGAAATAACATTTCACGATGGGATTTTCATGCTTGGGAAATGCTACCAGTGGACTTGTTCTGTCATAAAAACGCTTTTCCTTTTGATGTTGAAGATAACAAATTAGCATTGCTGCCTTACTCAGTTTTTACCTCATTGGAGTTCCCTATTCTTGTCAATTTTTTTGTTTTCTCCATGATGTATAAAGTGTGTATTTGTGTACAAAGAAAAAAATTCCCAGATTTCCCTGGATTTCCAGGTTAAAAATACACTTTCTCCCGGTGAAAACACACTTTTTTCCGTGTTAAGTGACAGTATACTTTTCCTCAGAAATGTAAAACTTGTCATCCCTTTGAATGGTTATGGTGTTATACACCAGCGTAGAACTTTAGAAAACGAAAGTCAGGGAAGAAAACACATTATGGAAAGATGTCTGATGTACACTGCACATTTTCGTATTACGAAAGTGTAAATTCGAATTCCACCAAACATTGCATGTTACTTTCCGAAGATTGCATGTTACTTTCCGAAGCATTGAAATCGAGCTTGCGATGCGATTTTTTGTAAACCAGTCGTAGCTCATATCATGATCTCGTCAGCGGATGACAGCAGATATTCAGAACATAGGACACGTTATGCAGTCAGCCATAGCAACATCACTGTTAAGTAGCACCAGCACACGAATAGGAAAAGTTACTGGTTTAAATTAATATACATAGTTTTGCTACAAGAAGCGAAAAGCTTTCACATATAATATTGGTCTCTAAGATTAATAAGCTGCAAGAGAAACTAAGCTTTCACATATAATGTAGATCTTTTTTGCGCATGTTACACTGTAAGTACATCACACAAATATGCCAGTAAAATTTTTAACAGCGACATAAACGTCTGATCTTCTGGGCACGAAATTATTCTAAATGGTCGTCATCAAAGAGTTTATTATTAAATGAGCGGCCGGCCGGAGTGGCCGTGCGGTTCTAGGCGCTACAGTCTGGAGCCGAGCGACCGCTCCGGTCTCAGGTTCGAATCCTGCCTCGGGCATGGATGTGTGTGATGTCCTTAGGTTAGTTAGGTTTAATTAGTTCTAAGTTCTAGGCGACCGATGACCTCAGAAGTTAAGTCGCATAGTGCTCAGATCCATTTGAACCATTTTTTTTAAATGAGCGTCAAACGCTCTGTGATTTAAGAAATTCATAGTACATTCTCGCACATAGTTCATCTTGCCTAAAAGGTAATTTACTTTGAAAGTAACGCTTTTCAAACAACCTTTCGTAATATATTCCCAGGACCTGTTAGTTGCCAGAGAGTGCCAGACAACAGGCGTCACCGCGCTTGCGCAGCTACGATGACGCAGGAAGCCCGTATGTTCGTTACGTGTAAAACATTAAAACATCTTAATTATATCATAAAAGAAACCACATTGAAAGATACTCCAAGAGCATCGTAATTTCGTGAACCATATAATGCATAATTCGGATTAAAGTGCACATTCGTATGTCCAGATTTGGATATAAATTTTCTAGGAGTACCAGTAGTGCAATATCTCATGTTTGGTTCTTTATTATGGCATAATGCCATACGTGCTAGAAGATGAAAACACGCACTTGAAATGTAACGAACAGTTGAAAGTAGCCAATAGTGTGGAATTAAAAATTTCGTTTCGAATAAGTTGACTGCCTGAGCGGAAAAAATTAATAAAAGCCAAATTTCTTTAGCAAACTGACAAAAATAATTTCATTGTTCTGCAAGGCGATTAATGCTTGACTGTCAGAAAGGTGGAAATAAAATAAAGTTTGAAACTAAAAACATATTTTAGCCTTCCATAATTATGTGAATATGTTTTAGTTCACTTGATAGCTCCCGCCGTTTTGTTTTCATTTGACGTAAGAGAAATAAACGCATAGGAAACAGCAAAATCACTAAACATAAACACGGCTCACGTGGAGACTACTCACCTCCCCACAACTCAAGACTGCTCTGTGCATCAGCCCCGGATCTACGGTATTTCCGAACCGTGACAATACTAGATAATGGCTTCTGATACATGAGATCGAAAAGTAGTAGTATGAAATTTTTATATAAATTTGGAATCGACATATTCTTGCAAGTAACTTGTTTGATATCCCCGTTTCTTCTCCTTCCAAATTCTAACAAACAATATTGTCATCACTAATTCTGTAACTATTCCAACCAGTGTCAAAATTTTTTCTCCGGTTAATTTCACTAACCTTGCCACAATCACCGGTTTAGTTATCCCGCGTTTATTATGTGCGTTCGTACAACGTGTTTTCCGCGCTGCTTCCAGAATACAACTTTAGCGGCTGCTAGCTAAAGCTCTGCTGCTCTGTACACAGAGCTTTGGCTGTTAGCCTGGAACTGTACAACTGGCCCTTACTAGTGTAGCGGTTTGGCCAAAAATTTTCTGTCAACATTTCATTTTCTTGGATACACCGAGAATATAATACGTAATCTTTTTTACCTGTTTATTCCTGATATTCGTTTATTTCCACTCTGGTAGTCTGAATCTATGGATTTCGCTAGTAAGTAAGTATAACAACGCTGATCATTCGCAAACCCAGTCAACCACATAAACAGCGATTGGCATTCACCCATTCGCCTTTATTCCGCTCAGCTCGTGTAGCTTCGTCCCCTTTTGTCTGCAGGAAAGTTTATTTCTAGATGCAAAGGAGATTCCCCTGCCAGAGACAGCACGCACGCTATGTACACATCAAACATCAACGTATGATTCATTCAGAAATCAACTTAAAATTTGTTCAAAAACCTGGAGGGAAGCGTTTCAAAATCATATGAGTAATCGATAGACAAACGTGGGCTGGATGCTAGGCGCTTTGTGAAACAAGGTTATTTTCCTTAAGAACATTAATTTGGCGCTCCCCCCCCCCCCCCTCCCTGAAATTGCCGCCCGGGGCAGATACCCCGGTTTGTCCCCCGCCCCAAAGATCCGGGCCTGTTGCGCAAGCGTTGAGTCTGGTAGCTTAGCCGCGCCAGTAAAATTTCTGGTTATCATCTGGCTGCCTGCTGCTATTGCTTACACAGCTTCTCTGTGGGAGAATGTACTTCTCGTACATGACTCAACTGCGCATGCGCATGAGATCGCTCACACCTACTCAAACGAACCTGATGTAAGCAGTTGTGACGTCACGCTCATCGGGGAGGGGGGGGGGGCAATTTGTTGTTATGAAGCATTATATAGTCTTCCTAAGGCCTTTGAAACATTTTACTGTTGGCAGACGCTTGTATGAGCACTGTGTTTTGTTGTTGTATATGGCGCATTTCCTTTTCGTCTTTTTTCTCTCGTTCATGTTTTATTGCTACAGTGTTATTCTGCAGTAGCGAGATACAGTAATATCCTTTGTTAGAATATTGGTTCTTACCAGTCATAGTTACAAAAATTTAACTGAAAACTAAAACAATGAAAAATTCAAAGAAATCTAAAAAATTCCCGGGTTTTTTCCGGTTTTCTACCGGATGAAAAAATTCCCGGGTTTGTTCCGGTTCGTGTAAAGCCCGTGTTAAATATGCAGTACTACTGTTACTCATCCACAGAACTTGAGACGTCACAAGTAATCAACTGCACAACAGTTCAATGATTCTACTGTTATTATAAAACTGTCCATATGATATGAAAGTCTTAAAATTATAAAAGAAGATTCAAAAGTTTAACTGTAAAGAGGTAAAATGTGTATTTTATTCATTTTGATAGATATGTCAGTTATATTCATTTCAAAAATAAAAATATTTACACTACTGTTATGAAGTATTACATGTCCTCGATTCCAATGGTGTTCTTTTGTTAGTTACACAATCACCAAGCTGAAATGTATACGCATTTATTTTGTGTGTGTGTGTGTGTGTGTGTGTGTGTGTGTGTGTCGGGGGGGGGGGGGGGGGAGGAAGGCAGGAGGCGCTAGTGACAATACCTAGCAACAAGTGATCTCATATTGCCTCAGAAAGTGTTCTGTGTTATCTGAGCTTAGGCGTTCGCTAGCTCTGGTCTGAAAGTATTGCTGGATTTTTTAAAATTTTCTTCCTATGTTCGTGTGTCCATTTACTGTCACGGTGAAAATTCATGAATTAGCCTCTAGTAAGGAAAAGTGCTCCGAGGTTTTACACAACGAAGACCTAAACAGCACTGTGATTGCGTAGAAATTAAAGTGTTCTTTAGCAACTGTGAATCGAAATATGCAGAAGCTGATGGCCAAAGTAAACATGGAAAATTTACCACAAAACAGGCACCTATACATTTCTTCATCCTGGGAGGACAGAATAATTCGTCGACGATGTAGGAAAAACAGGGATGCTACTTAAGCTGAGGTGGCAAAAGCATGCAAAGAGGCAATACGAGTAGATTCCAGCTCACCAGTTGTTAGGAAAACACTCACTGCAATGGGCATAAAAGCAAGAGTTACCAAGAAGAAGTGATTTTTAACTACTGCAATGAGGAAAAAGACCTGGCATGGGCCACATTGCGCGTAAACTGGACAAAGGAGCAGCTGAGAATTGTGGTACTTTGAGACTAAAGCTAATTTTCCATGATGAGTGACAGACCACAGCTCGTAATTTGTGAACCCAATAACTGGAGGATCCTTACTGCCTTGTTCACGAAACAATGAAAGATAATCAATACGATGTTGTGATTTGGTGCCATCTGATGTTCACTGCACATGATGCTTTCTAGGTTGCGTTATGAATTTCCCAACAGGATCTGGCTCCATGCCAAATATTAAAAGGTGAAATATTTTATCTTTGTAATAGAATTTACAAGGTTACTACTGTTACATATCGTCCAAATCTTGCACATGATGCTTTCTAGGCTGCGCTATGAATTTCCCAACAGGATCTGGCTCCATGCCAAACATAAAAAGGTGAATTTTCGTTATTTTATCTTTGTAATAGAATTTACAAGGTTACTACTGTTACATATCGTCGAAATCTATCATTTTAGATTCGTTCTGTCATGACTGAACTGGATACCAGAGAACTTCCGTGGCCGGGAAATTCGCCGGTCTTAATCCACTGAGAATTTGTGTGTGAATAGATGGGAAAGGGGTTCATAAGAAAAATCCTGCAACATAACGTGAGCTGTCGGAGGTGATTGTGAAACTGGCATCGTGAAATTTACATCAGTACCATCAGAAAAATAATCGACTTCAGAGTGAAGGCTGTTGTAAGGACCAAGAGGGGGGGGGGGGGGGGGTCCAACAAAATACTAAATCATTTAAAGTATGACTGCTGAATAATGCACTTGGGATACACAATATTTTGCGCTATTACCAAATTAAATTGAAATTTCATCAAAATATTTAATATTTAACTTAGGTATCATCAGTGACATGACATGTCATTGTACAGATATGTACGTACTGTTGACATATTTCGTTGAATTAAAATAAAATATTAGAACCAAACTTGTCCATCATTACTATGTTCCTTCAGACTTGTAGACTACCTTTCTTCAATACATATTTGAAATTTCAACGATGAATGGGGTTTAAGAAGTTCTGAGCCAAAATTCTAAAAATTCTGTAGGGTTGTGAAATATTTTGGAACAGTAGGGTAGGGTACAAAATTGAAAATTCCTTACTCTAGTGTAAGTATACATGTCGATGGAAATTCCTCATTTCTTATGCAATAGTTTTTTGAGTTTGATTTCTTATTTTATTTAGGATGGATATATTTTTATAGGAATTTGTGAGTATCATATGTTATATCCACTGCAACAGGCTATAGACCTGTTGGTATTGAAGTCAGATGATGGTAATGCCATCTGCGGCCACCTGACCTGCTCTTCTCTGTTCGAGGTATCTTCTCCTTTCAGAAAGCAAGCTTCGCTACGCTTCTTACGCCTACCCCCCATCCCCCTTCCGTTCTATGACGTGGAACACAATTCTTCCGCTTTCTTTGTTAAGGCCTGTCCATTGTTTACTAACATTTTCCATATTTTTTTTCTAAAATCAAACTTCAAAAACATTTCTCAAAGTTACATATTGCAGATTATGTTAAAATAAACATGATTTCGCACCAGGGCACTGGTTAAATCTCTCTACATGGTGGTTCCTTATCAGATCCATTCTAAACTGGGACACTGTGGTAACTTTTTTTAATGAATCGTGTAGTCTTTCAGCTCAACCATTGTTATCATTTACACTGAGAAAGAAACTGGTATTGGCATGCGTATTCAAATACAGAGATATGTAAACGCGCAGAATAGGACGCTGCGTTCGGAAACGCCTACACTTGACAACTGTCTGGCGCAGTTTTTAGATCGTGTACTTCTCCTGCAACAGCAAGTTATCAAGATTTAAATGAGTTCGAACGTGGTATTATAGTCAGCGCTTGAGCGATGGAATACAGCATCTTCGAGATACCGATGAAGTGAGGATTTTCCCGTCCGACCATTTCACGAGTGTGCCGTGAATATCAGGAATCCGGCAGAACATCAAATCTCCGACAGCGCTGCTGCCAGAAAAAGATCCTGCAAGAACGGAACCAACGACAACTGAAGAGTATCGTTCAACGTGACTGAAGTGCTACTCTTCCGCAAATTGCTCCAGATTTCAACGCTGGGCCATCAAGTGTCAGCGTGCGAACCATTCAACGAAACATCATCGATATGGGTTCTCTTGATGACTGCACGACACAATGCTTTACGCCTCGCCTGGGCCCGTCAACACCGACATAGGACGGTTGATGACTGGAAACATGTTGCCTGGCCGAACGAGTCTCAATTGAAATTGTATCGAGTGGATGGACGTGTACGGGTATGGAAACAACCTCATGAATCCATGGACCCTGCATGTCAGCAGAGGACTGCTCAAGCTGGTGGAGGCTCTGTAATGGTGTGGGGTGTATCCAGTTGGAGTGATAAGGAACCTCTGATACGTCTAGATACTCTCTGACAGGTGACACGTGCGTAAGCATCCTGTCTAATCAACTGCATCCATTCATGTCCATTGTGCATTCCCACGGACTTGGGCAATTTCAGCAGGACTGTGCGACACCCCACACGTCCAAAATTGCTACAGATTGGCTCAAGGAACACTCTTCTGCGTTAAAATTGTTCCGTGTGTGTGTGTGTGTGTGTGTGTGTGTGTGTGTGTGTCTGTGTGTGTATGTGTGTGTGGTTTGAGGTTTTCGGGCGCTAAACAGCATGGTCATCAGCGCCCAAACGCATAGAAACAGGAACACGTGCGGTGAAGGGACGAAGACGGACAGCGAACAAGGAGAACGGCTAAAAGACACGGACCTGACGCAGTTCCAAATCCTCACATACAGAGGCAAAACAAGAGGAAAAGAAATGCACTAAAAAGGAAAGGAAACACAAGGTAAAGAGAACAGAAATTGAAGTGAAAGAAGTAGGTAATCGAGACTGGCGGACCTCTTACCTAAAACCTGGGTGAGCCAGTCACCCAGCAGCACATTAAAACCCTCTCCATAAAATCCGAAGCAAAGCCACCAAACTCACCAGACATGAACATTATTGACCGTATATGGGATGCCCTGCAACGGGCTGTTCAGAAGAGATCTCCATCCCGTCGTGCTCTTACGGATTTATGAACAGTCCTGCAGGACTCATGGCAGTTCCCTCCAGCACTACTTAGGACATTAGTCGAGTCCATGCCACGTCGTGTTGCGACACTTACGCGTGCTCGCGGGTCCCCTACACGACGTTAGGCAAGTGTACCAGTTTCTTTGGCTCTTCAGTGAATTTATTAGGACAGCTGTTTAATGAAGTTTGATGCCTTAGACCAGAGGTCGTCAAACTGAAGCCCGCGGGTTGCATGTGGCCCGAATCAAGTATTCGTGCAGTACGCGGTTCACAGCCGTACTTTATACTAACACTAGTGATTCACCCCCGCTTCCCACGGGTAGCAGTAAAAGTCCACTGTCAAAGACTTGTCTGTCACAGCGGTAATTTTGTTTGCAGGGCACTGTGTAGAGCCACGACTAAAAATAGGAGAAGAACATAGGGTAACTGAATGTAACGACTTTCATATAAATTAAACATCTTAAGCAACAAACGCCCCTTGTCGGCGAACTTCAGCGCCTAATAGTGCCGCTACCAGCTAACAATGCGAGCCGTGCATCAAAGGTGCCGCGCCTCTGTGTCCACTCACTTGTCGGGGCGGTCGCGCCAGTCCGCCACGAGCAACATCACTACACTATTATGTAAATTGAAAGTGGTGGGGACAAGGGAAAGAAAAGGGAAGCAAAGGAACTGTTGACATCAGCTGCATCGGGACTTTATGCGGAATCAGCGCCGACTAACGAAAATGTTTGCCAGGCCGGGACTTTAACCCGGGATCTCCTGCTTACTAAGAAGTGATGCTTCGCCATCCGGACACAGCGTTTGTCGCCAATGCATCCTCCCCAGCAGACTCACATTTCCGCCTAGCGCCACCTATTCGCAGTCCCCGCTTGTGGCCATGCTCGAAAATTTTTAGGTTCCCGCTGAGGTCGAACGAAATGTGTTTCCGCACTGAAGATTGTCGATCCATTGCCCATCTAGGCGAAGCAATTACATGAATGTGTGATGTCCTTTCTTCTGGACATGTCCAAAAGAAAAGACACTACTCGTTCATATAATCCCTACAGTAGTTCCTGAGATTAGGCTGTTCATAGAGACAGAAGCAAGAAGGGAACGTCAATTTTAATATATATACCAGAGATGAGACGCATATAGCAACGAGAAGCTGAATCAAAACACATAAAGACATACAAATGCGGCGGGGCGTCTTTAATTTGTAATATGTATAGAAGGAGAATGAATGTATATATGTACAGATTTTGACAATAACAATAATTTCGTGTGGCTCAATGTCATGGTGAAACTCTCTATCACTTCAGCCACTTGGGTCTCCCTAACCAGTTACCCAATGAAAGAAAAGGGGACCTACAGCTGAACGTGGCATCTGAAATAAGTTTCGTTTCTGGCGAATCTCGACCATAATTGAGAGATGTTTGTCGGCCGGGGTGGCCGAGCGGTTCTAGGCGCTACAGTCTGGAACCCCGCGATCGCTACGGTCACAGGTTCGAAACCTGCCTCGGGCATGGGTGTGTGTGATGTCCTTAGCTCAGTTAGGTTTAAGTCGTTATAAGTTCTAGAGGACTGATGACGTCAGATGTTAAGTCACATAGCACTCAGAGCCATTAGAACCATTTGAGAGATGTTTGTTAGGTTAACAATAGTGACAGAAGTCCGTGGTCTGACCAGAATTCGAGCCCACAACCTTTTGGTTGTCAGACACAAGCTAGCCCACCAGGCCCAACTCGGATTCTGCTCGAGCTTCACTGCTGTCTGGAGTCATGGCGACTGTGGCGCTACATGGCAAAGCCATCGTTTTCACAGCAGTGGCTGAATTTAATTCGTCGTAGTTCAGCCAATTTCCACGAAATATATACACTGCTGGGCAGAAAAAAATGAGTACATCCTTTTAGAAGTTTCCAATTCGCTTTATTGTTGCAAACAGTGCATATAGAGTATATGAAATGATTACATTCACAGACCATAGCACAAGCAGTTCTGAGGTATCGACCATGCTGAAACACTGATATTACTGTATGGTATAGCCTTCAGGTGTGGCAATGAAGACGCTGACTCTGGCACCCAATAGATCATACACATGGCGACTATTTTTGTGGAATACGCTATGTCACGTCTGATCGCCCTGTTCATGCAGTTCTGCAAGAGTTGCTGATTGACGAGTCCCATGAGTCTCTTCTCGTCCCAACATAACCCACATGTGCTCAATTGGAGAAAAGTTCCAGAGGTAGTACTGGTACGGAAAGTTGCTGCACGTCTCGCAAATTACGTTGAGTTTCACAGCCAGTATGTGGGCGAGCATTATCCTGTTGAAACAACACATCACCTTTCTATTGCAACAATGGCAAAAGAATGGGTCTAACAATTTTCTGCACGCACTGAGTGCTGGTTAGTGACCCCTCCATAAAAACCAAAGATGAACGAGAGTTGCAGCTTAACCCATCCCTCACCGTAAGACCCGGGGTGGGGCTAGCGTGTCCTGGACGAATTTAGTCTACGAGACAGCGCTCACCAGGTCTACATTGTAAGCACAAACGCCCATCATTTGCGTGCAGGTAGAATCTTCTTTCATCGTTAAAGACCACGGCGCGCCATTCCATCTTCCAAGTGATCCTCTCATCGCACCAGTATTGAGACGTGCACGACGATGTAGCGTGAGTGGAAGACGGGCTAGAGATGTGCATGCCCATAGTCCCACTGCTAATAAACGGTTCGCAACAGTTCGTGTTGACAGGTCTGGGCTCACAAGCCCTCTTATCGGTGCTGTGATAGCTGTACGATCTGCCACTGCTGCCCTTACAGTACGACGATCCTGGCGGGCGTCTGTGTTGCGTGGACATTCAGAATCTCGTCTACTGGTGTGGAATGCTCATGTCACCACTGATGCCAGTATCGTTGCCCAACTGACGCAGCAAGTCCAACTTGGTGGTAATTCTCTGAAAGGACCATCCCACCACTCGGGAGGCCACAATTTGATTCCTTTGAGTCTCGCTCCGTAGCCTGTAGGAAGCACGAATGCATCTCCGTGTCATGATCACCTGCTTGCTTCACACGTTTACACAAGAATGAACCATGTGGTATAAATTTTGACACGGATGTAGATGGACTCGTGAATGTGCAATGTAGAGACGGCCAGCTTCAAATCAGTTTATGTTTGTAGCATGGACATGTCAGACAGCACTCATATCTAGAATTATACAGGTGAGACGTCTGTTTGATGACAAAGCTTCAGTGTGGGTGCGCAAACAACTTCTGAACTCCTACAGGAATCAGAAATCCGGGCGGTGTCGTTGCGGTGCAGACAGCAGGAAGCTGGGAGTTGGGGCACACGGTAAATGTGTCTGGATGGGTATGCGCTGTTGAGGTAACCGTTATGAAGAAGCGGAGCATCCAGGTTCGAGTCCTGTTACAGCACAAATTTTCAGCTCTCGCCGTGGCATTGCCACAATGCCCCATGTGGCTGGAAGTCATATTTCCTTTTTATCCTTTTGACAGGCAGTTTCCTTTCCATTCCTTTCGCCTCAAAATGTTCATGTATTTGGGATCGTCTCTCATTTTGCATAGTGCATTTAAATATAAATACAATGGTGTCGTCTTTTAATGATTAATATTTGGAGGTCAGCGGCAGGCCTATCGCTCCCTTAGTATAGCTAGTCTATTGTGGACTCATAACATACTAATTTATTTAGGTTCCCTTTCAATAATAAGATCAGTAAGGCCTACACATGTGGCCGTAGTCGGGGCCCCACACTGTCACTATTGGCTCATGAGCAAAAATGTTCGACGACCTCTGCCTTAGACATGTTGCCAAATTGGGGTGCTTCTCATTGAATCATTAGGATACGGTAAGGCATAGCCTATGTTCGCGTTATGTGCAACACTGGCTAAAATGTCTGCCACTGATTCCTTCCAGGTCAATCATATCACTAATTCACGGCGACTGTTGCATGACGTGCTGACATCATACGTCCCCATGAACCAAACGTTATTCACCATGTCGTATACATTGACGAACCGAAGCACCATGATCACTGCCCACCACGAGGCTGTTGAGAGTCCATGCCGAAATTGCTGTCTACTCTCTAGGCTTCTAGTCCGCAACTCGTGGTCTCGCGGTCGCGTTCTCGCTTCCCGAGCACGGGTCCGGGTTCGATTCCCGGCAGGGTTAGGGATTTTCACCTGCCTCGAGATGAGTGGGTGTCTATGTTGTCCTCATCATTTATGAATGTGGCGAGATTGAACTGAGCAAAGTTCGGAATTTGTACGGGCGCTGATAACCGCGCAGTTCAGCGCCCCACAAATCAAACATCGTCATCATCATCTAGGCTTCTAGTTCATACCTACTGCTATATGACGTAGTGACTGGTGTTACTGGCAGGTAAACAGAATAGCTTTGGTGATAGCATCTGAGCCTTTTTTTTTTTACGCCAGGTACCTCTGCGTTTGTAGTAAGCCCACGATGTTTTGGAATCTGTTTAATATCTTCTAGTAACGAAAGCAGAAATAGTCGATCCAAGTCAGATTCTTGGTTTCTTTCACGCTCGTCCCTCATAGCGATACTCTCCTTTAGTTCGTCAATTAAACTGTCTTCGATAGCTTTCTGCTTCTTTGTGGTAAAAGATGAACGAATTGGTATTCTGCTCCCATCGCTACTTTCAGCAATGCGTGTTTCATCCAGGCTAGCCTTAGCTGTATTGTTTAGTACAGTAACTATTCGAAATATATACACGCGCGTTTACGGGAAGCTGCAAATCCACCTTTAGCACCAGCTCTGTATTTTAATTCCCCCACTGAAACTCGTCCTAAAACGTTCTTACACTTTTGTTGTAGAGATTTACCTACATAAGAAGTCTCATTTAGCCCCAATGTGATCAATTTCGGGTGTTCGTATTGCAAATGTGACGTGTGTATCGAGTCGGTGGAGTTCTTTAATTGGATACTTTAATTAAGGAGTTTATTTGAGCCTGTAATATTTGATACAAGTAAATAATTACAGTAGAACCCCTCTTATCCGTCACCTTCGGGACCGGACATGGTCGGAGCGAAAAAATGGTCGGATTACCCGAAAAATGTAATATTTATTGCAAAAAATATAAAAAGACATATAGTACAAAAAATAAACGATTTAAGAACTAAAAGACGTCTACAGTAATATAAAAATATGTTTTTTACACAGTGTTAAACAATATATTGACTAAAAGACATCTACACACACTATAATATGTATTGGTTTTAAGAGAAAAACGACAAACAAATTACAATACCGTAGTGTACTTAATAATGTACAAACGATATATACTAAAAAATTAAAATTTTTACAAAGAAATAAACTAAGAAATGATTATACTGTATGCATTGTTTATACAGTGAAAACGAAAATAAAGTACTTAGAAAAAAAGTCAGTGATACATTTTTGTTTAGCAGATGTTATTCTAGATTTAGCTGTAGTGTCCCTCCATTTTTATCCACAGAACGTCCATTGGAGTTGAAGTTGGATTGTGCTCGATGTATTGAAGGGCGATGTTAAAAGCGTTTTTTGCATCGTTGTGTGAAATCCGGGTGGAGTTCGTCTTCGCCGTCCGAGTCCTCATTCACAGTTTCCTGGCTAACAGCGGCAACAGTCTGGTAGTCATTGAGCTTAAGTGTCACAGTTATTGATCCACTATTCACTTCATTGGCAGGGACGTTCGGCTCCAGATTTGTAGATCTTTAACGATTTCCAGTGCGTTGTTGGTTTTCTCATCTTCGGTATGCTCATTTTCAGTCATAACTTGTGGCCAAAGTTTACCCCACGATTTCCGTAGTGTGTCCGGTTTCAGTTCATCCTATGCTGCAGCGACTGTGTAGATAGCATCTTTGATGTTCAGGAATTTCATTGCCTCAAATACGTTATGGCCTCCTTCAGATTTTTCCAAGAGTGAGCTGATATACTTCCTGCGACATCGCCTTTTTAACCATTCGATAACGCCCTGATCCAATGGTTGGTTGAGTGAAATCACATTAGGAGGCAGAAAGAGAGCTTTTATGT
The DNA here is from genome assembly GCF_023897955.1 of Schistocerca gregaria. Lineage (NCBI taxonomy): Eukaryota > Metazoa > Arthropoda > Insecta > Orthoptera > Acrididae > Schistocerca > Schistocerca gregaria. The sequence goes on along the minus strand of NC_064921.1, from coordinate 510,547,518 downwards.
CCTCTTTCACCAAATATTCCTCAGATGGATGTGATGGTGCGTTATCCAACAGCAGTAGAGCACGAACAGGCTGATTTTTTTTGCTTCACGTCTTTTTCGACCGATGGCACAAACTCGTCGAAAAACCAGGCTTTAAAAAGGTTGCAGTCCATCCAAGCAGATTTTTGATTGCAGTAATAAACCGGCAAGGAAGATAAGTTTATCCAGAATGAGATTTTCACTCTGCAGCGGAGTGTGCGCTGATATGAAACTTTCTGGCAGATTAAAACTGTGTGCCAGACCGAGACTCGAACTCGGGCAAGTGCTCTACCATCTGAGCTACCGAAGCACGACTCACGCCCGGTACTCACAGCTGTACTTCTGCCAGTATCTCGTCTCCTACCTTCCAAACTTTACAGAAGCTCTTCTGCGAACCTTACAGAACTAGCACTCCTGAAAGAAAAGATACTGCGGAGACATGGCTTAGCCACAGCCTGGGGGATGTTTCCAGAATGAGATTTTCACTCTGCAGCGGAGTGTGCGCTGATATGAAACTTCCTGGCAGATTAAAACTGTGTGCCCGACCGGGACTCGAATTCGGGACCTTTGCCTTTCGCGGGCAAGTGCTCTACCATCTGAGCTACCGAAGCACGACTCACGCCCGGTTCTCACAGCTTTACTTCTGGCAGTATCTCGTCTCCTACCTTCCAAACTTTACAGAAGCTCTTCCGAGTTCGAGTCTCGGTCGGGCACACAGTTTTAATCTGCGAAGAAGTTTCAAGATAAGTTTATATTTTTGAATGCCCTTGGCTTCTTAGATTTGCCAATGACGAACAAGGGGAGCTTGTGGGTACCATCTGTGTTGCCACAAGGAGTGACTGTTATTCTATCTTTTGTAAATTTCGTTCCTACCACGGATTCATTTGAAGCTGCGAGCGCTTTTGTTGGCAAAATTTGAAAGTTCAGCCCTGTCTCGTCGATGTTATACGCTTGGCAGGGTAACAGTTCATTTCTTCTACAATTTCGTGAAACTTAACAGAAAACTCCTTAGCAGCTGCGGCAACGGCAGATAGTTTTTCACCGGAAATAGATACATATCGGACACCATGACGAGTTTTCCAACGATGAATCCAGCCTTCACTGGCAGCAAATTTACTTTCGGCTTCCAGTTCTTTGTGCAAAACTATCGCTTTTTCTTCGAGGATTGGCCCAGATATTGGAGTTCCTTTCCTTCTTTCTTGACAAAACCATATCCACAATGCGTTATCAAGCAGTTCAAGTTTAAGCTTCTTTAATGTTTTGCGATTCTTCAGAGTGTTTTCACCATCAGTCGTAACTGTATAGGATTCAATGTCCTTCCGATTTTTCTTCCAATCCAATTTCGTAACACCTACATTCAGTTCCTTTGCAATTTTTTGGAGCGACTCTCCTTCGTCCAATCTTTGTAGCACTGCTAATTTTTCATTTAGTGAAAGAGTTACGTGTTTACGTTTGAATCCAGACATGTTGAAAAACAGACGACTGTACACGCAGTGAATCTACAGTAATACGTACGGTAGAGAACACGGAATAAAGCAAACAACGAAGCTTTTTAATCCCAACAAAGGATAAAACAGCACAATAACGTACAGTATAACAAAATGCACAACGATAGACACCGCAAGAATGGCCCTACAGGCGTCCAGTCAGTGACGAGTAGGCACAGGCTCAGCATGGTCGGACTAACCGGAGTGACGGACCATCCAAGGTCGGATTAGAGGGATTCAACTGTACTCACGAAATTGATTATTAAGAAATGTATCTGACTGCTAATCAAACTATGTCCCAGTGAACTCAATTTATTACTCGTAAGTAAACAAATTTCACAAGGAACGAATTTAATAATAACTGAAAACAAACTAATGACCTGGCAAACTTGAACAAAGGACCTGGAATGATAATTCAAAATTAAAGCGTACTTCAGGGAAACCTGCAGAGGTTGTACTGTGATGCTGTAGATTAGGACATTAAGATAGAAAATACTATAGAACGATATACATGTGTATCCACCGCCGGAGTTGAAACCATGTTGAACTAACTGCAAATAAATCTTCGAAATTATGGTTGGAATTACTGAACATTGTTACGAAAACTTTGTCTTTACCCACAGTTCACTTCGCTGTCGTGACTGCGTTTCATCATGCTTACAATTTGCGAGTTGCGCCTGAAATGGCTGCGAAATCAGTGATTGACTTACGATCAGTATCAACAAATCCTCTCTTTCTGCATGTAAGTTTAACTGATCCAGAAGAGAGCCTCTCGTCCCAGACGAGTAGGAGTTTGGAAGACGAGATCTGGAAGTGAAGCGAAGAAGTGCAGAAGTCTAAATCTGGAAGAAAAGAGACTTTCTGTAAGAGTCGAAATCTCGAAGAAAAGTGGCTATCTGCAGAGCGTTTCCGACAAGGAACACTTGAGCTCTGTGTGTTTCGATGTTGCGAAAGATGGATTGGCAGATTACTAATTGTAGTGAGTGCCAATCAGTAAGATATCGTCTTACAATAACGAGCATCAAAACGGATACTGGGATTAGTGAGCACAGGATTATCATGGTGGCGATATTGGATTCAAAAAAAGCAGATAAAAATTCGCTTGAAGCCTCCCTGATAGACTATCTCCACTGCTTCCCAATTAATAACGTAGTATAGACCAGATGTGGTTTAAATTCAGAGAAATAATACCGACAGCAATTGAGAGACTTGTGACAAATACATTAACGAACGACGGAGCTGATCGCCCATGGTACACAAAACAGATCAGAACACTGTTGCAGAAACAACGAAAAAAGAATGCCAAATTTAAGCGAATGCAGAATCCCCAAAATTGGCCATCTTTTACAGAAGCTCGAAATTCAGAGCGGACTTCAATGCGAGATGCTTATAATAGCTTCCACGACGCAACTTTGTCTCGAAACGTGGCAGGAAATCCTTAGAGATTTTGGTCGTATGTAAAAGATGCTAGCGGAAAGCCACAATCAAAACCTTGTGCGCGACAGCAATGGAAATACTTTCGGTGACAGATCTGCTAAAGCAGAATTACTAAACACAGCCCACCGAAATTCCTTCACCAAAGAAGACAAAGTAAATATTACGGGATTTGAATGAAGAACAGCTGCCAAAGTGAGCAACTTAGAAGTAGATATCCTAGGAGTAGTGACGCAACTTACATAACTTAATAAAAACAAGTCTTCCGGTCCACTCGGACATGGGTTGTGTGTGTGTGTGTTGTCAATAGCGTAAGATAGTTTTAAGTTAGATTAAGTAGTGTGTAAGCTTAGGGACAGATGACCTCAGCAGTTTGGTCCCATAAGACCTTACCACAAATTTCCAATTTCCTTCAGGTGCAGATTGCATACCTGTGAGGTTCCTTTCTGAGTATGCTGATGCAATAGCTCCATACTTAACAATCATCTACAGCCGCTCGCTCGACAAATGATCCGTGCCCGAAGGCTAGATAGTTGCAGAGGTCACACCAATAATCAAGAAAGGCAATAGGAGTGATACACTAAATTACAGGTCCACATCATTAACTTCGATATGCAGCAGGATTTTGCAACTGCTCGAACATTATGAATTACCTCCAACAGAACGGCCTATTGACACAAAGTCAGTACGGATTTAGAAAACACCATTCTTGTGAAACACAACTAGCTCTTTACTCTCATGAAGTGTTGAGTGCTATCGACAAGGGATTTCAAATGAATTCGGTACTTCTAGATTTCCAGAAACCTTTTGACACCTTACCTCACAAGCGGCTTGAAATCAAATTATGTGCTTGAGGAATACAGTCCCAGTTATCAACTGTACTCGTGATTTCCTGTCAGCGAGGTCACAGTTCGTGATAACTGACGGAAAGTCATCGAGTAAAACAGAAATTATTTCTTGCATTCCCCAAGGTAACGTCATCGGCCCTCTGCTGTTATTAGGAGACAAATTGAGCAACCGTCTTAGGTTGTTTGCAGATGGTGCTGTCGTCTATCGTCTAGTAAAGTCATCAGAAGATCAAAACCAACTGTAAAATGACTTACATCAGATATCTGTATGGAGCGAAAATTGGCATTAAACATAATGAAAAATGCGAAGTTATCCACATGAGTGCTAAAAAGAACACGTTAAACTTCGGTTATACGATAAATCAGTCAAATCTATAGGCCGTAAATTCAAATAAAAACCTTCAAATTACAATTACAAAGAACTTAAGTTGGAAAGAACACAAAGAAAACGTGGTTAAGGCGAACCAAATACGGCGTATGATTGACAGAACACTCAGCAGATGCGACAGATCTACTAAAGAGACTGCCTACATTCCGCTTGTCCGTCATCTCTTTAGTACTGCTGCGCGGTCTGGGATCCTTACCATATAGGATTAACGAGTACACCGAGAAAGTTCAAAGAAGAGCAGTATGTTTTTTATTATGAAAAATAGGGGAGAGAGTGTCACGGACGTGATACAGGATTTGGGGTGGAAATCACTAAAACAAAGGCGTTTATCGTTGTGGCAGGATCTTCTCACGAAATTTCAGTCATCAACTTATCCTCCGAAAATATTTTGTAGAAATAGGGAAAAATGACAATCATAATAAAATAAGGGAAATATGAGCTCGCATGGAAAGATAAGCGTTCTTTTTTTCTGCGCGCTGTTGTAGAGTGGAAAAATAGAGAATTAGTGTAAAAGTGGTTCGATGAAACACTGGCAGCTACTTATATGTGATTTGTAAAGTGAATATGTAGAGGTAGGTGTAGAAGACGCTGGCCTCCCTTTCCTACTCGAATTTCAGGCGGTTAATCAGTTGAAAACCATTTTAGTCTTTGAGTCACAAATTGAGTATGATTTACTGCCGCTCTCTTGCCTACCTTCGTGTGCTGGCCAATATGGTCGAAATGTGCAAGCGCATTTGCAGTCTCTACGCCCAGTCTGAGATTATTTAGGCAACTCAATAGCAACACGACAGCGTTTTCCATAACGTGCATTACGAAAGGAGTTACTTTATGCCTACAATAAAAAATGAAAATACCAAAATATGTTAATTGCTACTGGCTTATATCAACAACACACTTTCTATAGAGATACAGATGTGTAAGTAGGGTACAGAACCCGAAAATGTCTTTTACCACACCCTAAAAAAAATCACAAAATGAAAATTTCGTTAATTGTTGCTCACTTTTACTCACAAAATACTCTTTAAAGAGAGCCTTCAGCTCCACTGACTGAAAGTTTGTCAAAGAGCCTCTAGCCATTAAGCCTACATTTCTTAAAGTGCCTTCTGCTCTACTGGAGGAATAAGGTTGTAGTGTTTAGTGTAACGTTTTATTCTTTATCTGGTGTGTTTTTAACACGATAACACGTCATAATTTAGAACCCGTGCTGTTGTTTTAATAATCTGATGACAAGTTTATTTACATTTAATAGAAAGCTTTAGAAACCACGATCAACACCAAATAGCCAGAACGTTATAGGCCTACGTGCACATTACAAACTATAAAATCAGATGCATTTCTTTCGCCCATGGTCCAATTTAAGTTAACTCAGTTCCACATAAAGTTGAAAAGCTCAGTCCCGAACGAAGTAGGCTGATAAAAATAAAATGAAATAAAATAAAATCGACAATACTTTTGCGAACGGAATTAGAGAATGTTGTAAGTAGGCTGTTTAGGTTTTTTTATTGGTAACGCCGCCGCCACGTAGCGCTCTGTATGAAAATCACTGGCTGTGCCGTGTGCAGTCTGTGGCTGGTTGGCATTGTTGTAATACTCGCCATTGTAGCGTTGGGCAGCGGCAGCTGGATGTTAACAGCGCGTAGCGTTGCGCAGTTGGAGGTGAGCCACGAGCAGTGGTGGACGTGGGGAGAGAGATGGCGGAGTTTTGAAATTTGTAAGAATTGGTGTCATGAACTGCTATATATATTATGACTAGTGAGGTAAATACATTGTTTGTTCTCTATTAAAATCTTTCATTTGCTAACTATGCCTATCAGTAGTTAGTGCCTTCAGTAGTTTGAATCTTTTATTTAGCTGGCAGTAGTGGCGCTCGCTGTATTGCAGTAGCTTGAGTAACGAAGATTTTTGTGAGGTAAGTGATTTGTGAAACGTATAGGTTAATGTTAGTCAGGGCCATTCTTTCGTAGGGATTTTTTAAAGTCAGATTGCGTTGTGCTAAAAATATTGTGTGTCAGTTTAAGCACATTCGTGTATAATTGTTCAAAGAGGACGTTTCACATAGACCAGTCTTGTATAAATTTTTCTAAGGGGACGTTTCAATGTGTACCTTCTACTACATAGAGATTTGAATGATATTTATAGCGTACTGAAGGGGGACTGTCCACTAGATTTCAACTTGTGATGTTGTGAGAATAATAATCATAATATTTTACGCTTTACTTTTTGTTGCCTTATAGTTTCCGAAAAAATTGCTTCAATGTGTTAAAGTGATCGAGGGGGAAAAAAACCAGAAGCTGAATTCGACAGAACAGATGTTAAGTATGCTAGTTCTTCAATGATCGCAGGAGAGGTTCTGCGAAGTTTGGAAGGTAGGAGAAGAGGTACTGGCAGAATTAAAGCTGTGAGGATGTGTCAAGAGTCGTGGTTGTGCAGCTCAGTCGGTAGAGCATGGCCCGGAGAAAGACAAAGGTCCGGAGTTCGAGTCGCGGTCCGGCGCACAGTTTTAATCTGCACGGAGTTTCATATCAGCGCACACCACTGCAGAGTGAAAATTTCATTCTGAGAACAGATGTTTATTATTTCTATTTTTAAATCCAGATAATTACTGGAAGGCATATTTGTGATCATGCGGTTTACGTTTAGTGCCGAAGAAAGGCTGGCAAAGCATCGCTCGTATACAAGGGAAGCGGCACGAGCATGAAAAGACATACGTGCAAGAGCACCACACATTCGATACCTACAACAGTTTAGTACAGCGATAAAGAAATGACTAGAGACAAGTGTGTGCAAATATGTTTGTTGGATCTAAGGCTGTTCAACATTATTAGTCTTTCGCAAGTATTAATCGATATTGGTGTCAAGTACGAGACAGTGAGAGTTCAAGAAATCTTGCCTTCTCCGAGAACTGTCTCGTGATATGTACAAGATATTGCCTAAGTGAAGAAAGCTATTGACCAGAACGAGTTTTTCATGACTTGTGATCTCTGGACAGACAATTATTGCAAAATACATTATCTGACTGTCACATTTAGTATTGCTGTAGACTCTGAGCACAGATTTGAACTGAGGCACAATGCTCTTCTGACAATGAAATTTCCCGACGTTTCAAAAACGAGTGAAAATATTCTTACAGTGTTACATGGAAAATTGTCTAAAATAGATAGAGCTTCTCTGGAACTAAACAAAGTGACATTTGTGATAGATCAAGGGCCCAACATAAAGAAGACTCTTCACAAACGTCTGCCATGCGCAGTACAATTCATAAACAGCGTTACATCAAGAAGTTGGAACGAGATGGAATAGCATCTACATGATGTTGGATTCGTTTCATTCACAAAAAATGAAATTGTTAATTTGCTGTTGGAAAAGGCAGGAAATGATATCTTCATATTAACCTGATATAATGCAAGACGTAATTAAATTCCTTGAACCTTTTAAAGAGATCTCAAATAACCTGGAGGGTGAAATAAAACCGACCCTGCCTTTTGTGGTGCCGTGGGCATTTATTTTACTAGATACTTGCCAAAGTGAAGGGGCAATGCAGGAGTTAAATCGCTGAAAGGAGGTACAGAAAGCTACCTAAAAGAGAAAGTCGTTAACGAACTACAGGATTCTGATTACATTGTTGCAGTTTCATCCATATTTCAAGGAACTCTCAGTACTGACTGAAGAAAGAAAGAAAATATTAATCAAACTATTCGTCAGAAGCTAAATTGTATAGTCGTGAAAGAATAGAAAGAAGATCCCATTCCACTTCCAGTAAAGAAGTTCCCAGGCTCGTGTTCATCAACTTCTAAATGCCAAGATGAACTTGAGAAATATCTGAACATGGGCATCCCAGGTTATACTTTACGAACGTTGTGTAGTGGTCGAAGGAAAATACCTGGGCCTTCCCCAAGCTCTTTCAAATGGCGAAGAAACCCTCTACATTCCCACTGATAGCGCTGCAAGCAAAAGAAACGTTAGCAGGAAGTCCTTAATTGTATCAGAGAAGCGCTGCTGTTCGATCCAGAATGTATCAATGACATTATGGTGATTCATAACAATAAGAAGCACAAGGAAATTGTTTTATGAAGACAATAATATCATATGAGATGGAACACAGATAAAATAGCCTCCACTTGTATAATATAAATGCGGTATACAGGTTTATATTTAGTAGTTTCTGTTACCAACAGATTTTTGTATTGAAGACACGTAGGTGTCACGTATCATGTTATGTTATCTTCAGCCTCTACTTCATTAACTGATTCCATTGATCAGTAATTACACTACTAATTTTACACTAGTTTTTCATTTATGTATAAAGAAGGTTATTTCCGCAACGAAATGACTTCATAAATTGAGTTTCATTGTAGCGAGAAAAAGTTTTTTTCTTGGCACCTGCTCAATAGACAAATCATTTGACTATTTCCTGCTTCTAGGATGTTTCTAAACAAGACTGCGTGAAAACACAAACATCAAAATAATATTCAGTAATGATCTTAAATGCGTTATATTGTACACGCAGTTTTCATTGCATGCCTTTGATTACCACACTTGGACAATTTCACTTCCGTTGTATGACCGAGTCGTCTCACCCGTGAGCGTTTGTGGCTGAGATGGGCCAGACAAGTCGTCTCGCTCATGAGCGCTTGTGTTTGGAGATTAGTGTTTAACGTCCCGTCGACAACGAGGTCAGTAGAGACGGAGCGCAAGCTCGGATTAGGGAAGGATGGGGAAGGAAATCGGCCGTGCCCTTTCAAAGGAACCATCCCGGCATTTGCCTGAAGCGATTTAGGGAAATCACGGAAAACCTAAAGCAGGATGGCCGGAGGCGGGATTGAACCGTCGTCCTCCCGAATGCGAGTCCAGTGTGCTAACCACTGCGCCACCTCGCTCGGTGTGCTTGTGTTTGAGATGGGCCAGACCAAGTTGCCTCGCTAGTGAGTGCATGTGACCGAGACTAGCCAGAAAAGTCGTCTCATTCGTGAGCACTTCTGTCCGAGGCGGGTCAAATCGAGTCTCTCGATCATGAGCGCTTGTGTTTGAAACGGGCCAGACCAAGTTGTCTCACTAGTGAGCGCTTGTAACCGAGACAGCCCAGAACAAGTCGTCTCACTCATGAGCGCTTGTGCCTGAAATGGACCAGACCAAGTTGTCTTGCTTGTGAGCGCTTGTGCCCAAGATGGGCCAGACCAAGTTGTCTCACTAGTGAGGGCTTGTGACCGAGACAGCCCAGAACAAGTCGTCTCACTCATGCCCGAAATGGACCAGACCAAGTTGTCTTGCTTGTGAGCGCTTGTGCCCAAGATGGGCCAGACTGAGTTGTCTAGCGCGTGAGTGCTTGTGCCCTAGATGGCTGGACCGAGCCGCCTCGTCCATGAGCACTTGTGCCTGAGATGGGCCAGACCGAGTCGTCTTCCTAATGAGCGCCTGCGCCTGAGACGGGCCAGACCGAGTGGTCTCACTTGTAAGTGTATGTGGCCAAGGTGGGCCAGACCGAATCGTCTTGCTCATGAGTGCTTGTGGCCAAGATGGGTCAGACCAAATCGTCTCACTCGTGAGTGCTTGTGGCCAAGATAGGCCAGACTGAGTCATCTCACTCGTGAGCGATTGTGCCTGAGATAGGCCAAACCCAAGTGTCTCGCTCATGAGTGCTTGTGGCCGAGACGGGCCAGACTGAGTCATCTCGACCATGAGTGCTTGTGGCTGAGATGGGCCAGACTGAGTCATCTCACTCGTGAGTGCTTGTGCCTGAGATGGGCCAGACCGCATTGTCTCGCTCGTGAGCACTTGTGGCCGAGACAGGCCAGACTGAGTATCTCACTCGAGAGCACTTGTGGCCTAGACGGGCCAGACTGAGTTGTCTTGCTCATGAGCACTTGTGCTTGAGGTGGGCCAGACTGAGTCCTCTCGCTTGTGAGTGCTTGAGACTGATACGGGTCAAACCGAGTTGTCTCACTCGTGAGCACTTGGGCCTGAGACAGCTAGACCGAGTCGTCTTGCTTGTGAGAGCTATGGTTGTGACAGACCTGACCGAGTCATCTCACTCGTGAGCGCTTGTGGCCGAGACGGGGCAGACCGAGTCGTTTCGATCGTGAGTGGTTGTGCCCGAGAAGGGCCAGACGGCGTCGTTTAGCTCGTGATCATTTGTGGCCGAGATGGGTCTGTCCGCGTCGTCTCGCTTGCGTGTGCTTGTGGCCGAGATGGGTCAGAACGAGTCTCTCGCTCTTGTGCCTGAGATGGGCCAGGTCGAGTCGTCTCGCTCGTGAGTGGTTGTGCCCGAGAAGGGCCAGAGGGCGTCTTGTCGCTCGTGAGCGCTTGTGGCAGTGACAGGCCAGACCGAGTCACCTTGCTCGAGAGCGTTTGTGTACCGTCTTTCTCGATCACTAAGGGACAACTGATGTACTTGCACTCCAATGTATAGGATTGTTCCTTGAGTACACCTGACATCACTCTACACAAGACATTACGTGACACGAGATCCTATCATCGTCACTGTATACTGCCTTCCGTCGTTCATCTTACAATCAGCTTATTTTTGGATATGAGTTTATAACCAAATATTTCTGTCCTGATTACCCTCTACAAGACCTGTAACTGTGTAACAGGAATTCTGAATCACCCTGTCAGATACGCTTGTGGGATGGTGGTTACATGTGGGGTCGTGCACCCCTTCCTTGCGGGGCCGCCCCCGCCAGTCAGCCCGTACGCTATTCGTTCGTTTCTTTAGTCAGTAGACTCGATTGAATCGAGTTATCGAGTCGTTGTACTTTTCTATGTAGCACTCGCGACCGGGTCATCGTATTTTATACGTTTCTGTCTTACACATAGAATTCATCATTTAAGGAAGAGAACCACAACTGTAACTTTTTCATATCATAAGACTGTATTGTCTTGTACATGTGTATAATCTGTTTAAATAAAACTTTCTTAAACTTTGGATGTGACTTGATTATTTGTTATTACGCTAAAAGTAAAGGTAGCTCAAGATATTTTTAGCGCCCCCTCCTTGAGGTTTTTCTGTGTCCGCCACTGGATGCAAGCGATGGACTGCATGCAAATCCGAACAAAATGAAATATGATTGTTACAAAATAGCCGAAGCTTTCAAAAGTTAAGCTGGGAATGTGGAAGAGAAGATAAACTCATCAGGCGGGAACGGGGTGATTAAGCACAAACTTTGTATGTACTTTCGTTGGTTGGTTTGTGGGATTGAAGGGACCAGACTTTGTATGTACTTTACTGAAAAGGAAGAGCACAATGAATTTCCTTGAAAAGTAAACATATACGAATACGAATCTATTTTGCCGATTACAATGAAAAATATACACAACACTATTATCCTCCGTGCTTACATTCTTGTTGGCTGTAATTAATTAATCGTTGAGGTGTCACTGCTATTTTCGAGTTTTTTGATGTAAAAACCGAATATTTAAAAATTTCTTTTCGCGATCAGTATCTCCCCTCTAATCCACTGTATAGCAGTTTTTATCAAGCAGCCTGTGACAGGTTTTATCTAAATTTCCCAGTTCAAAACCATACTTTACTGAAATGATCTTCCTTAGTGTAGGCTAGTTTGATAACATTCTTGAGGTTCTTTGCATTTGTCACTGCAGATATCTAGAACTATCTTAGATATAGGAATTATTGAAATGCGAACCATTTACTAAAGTAAGTGTCTCCAACAAGTAAATGTCTAATAACCGGAGTGTAAATACTAGGCTTTTTTCGGGATAGGTTGCTCGTCGGTAATCAGTGTTATAATGCTAAATTTCCCCTTCCATAGTAGTGTGGAGCCAGCGAAAGGCATCAACTGGCTTATGAGCAAAGTTTTCAGTAATGCTAAAAAAAGGCTGGAACTTATATTCAGTGTTACATGCACTGTTTCCACGCCTTTTATGCTTGCGTATAAATTCAGACACCTAAACATACTTCCTTTCCTAGCCATATTCTATACTTCGTGACTATGTTATGTAAGATGATCCTATGTGGTGCTTATTAACTCTCGTTGCCAATGCAGATACCAATATTGACCAATATTTATGGGACAGCGTCCACCAACTGGAGCCAACATTCAGTTGAATTCGTATAGAGCCAACGTAAATGTCTGGCACACAGATCGCGGCTGGTGCAATTGCAGTTTTGATCCGGCCGGTGCATTCGCGCTTTTTATCGTGAATAACATTGCTCCACTGTTCCTGAGACATTTCGAAAAAACTCTACTTGGAAATAAATAGGACGAACGAACGAACGAACAAACAAACTCTGTTTCGAAACGGAAAAAACAGAAAACAAACGACGCTGGCGACAATGTGTGGTCGGCGTATAGATACTGGGCCAACGTTCTTTGATGTTTGTACGAAATATCGACAAGCAACCGTGTCGTACCCATACTGGGGCAGACGTTGGTTCCAGTTCCATTTCATCGATCCACAGATTGAACGAACACTGTTGGTGCCAAAGCTGGCACCGTGAGTTGACTCGGCAATAAAAAAATAAAAATAACGCAGCGTTCTTAGGACGGGCACGCTATGATCATCATCTCGTACCGTTCTCCATCGTCTCCAGTGAATACTCTTGTTCGTAGGTACAAGCGGATGTCTGCGAATGCACATGAGCTTGTGTTCGCTTACATTTGCTCCGATCTAAACGAGGCTTAAGAATGCAGCCACTGAGGTTACGAGGTACTGTCAGCAACAAATATTTAATATTAAAACTATAAAATCAAGACTATTCGAAATATCTATTTGGAAACGGTAGGAGGTATGTAATAGGTGTACATTTATAGCCACTATCCATGGGCCAAAATTAGGAGAAAAAAAACATTTTTACTATACATGGCGCCATTACGATATGTGTGTATGTGACTACGCAAGGAAACATCATGGTACTACCTTACACACGCACACTAATCAATGCATGCCGTTTCGTCAATAACATTTTCCATCTGACAAGCTACAGGTTGGAAGATGATAAAATTCCAAATATTGTGTTTGAATTGTCTAAACCACAGTCGTGCTGTTACAAAACGGTGCGTTAAAAAATATACAACTTCCTTTGGTGACAGATAATTTGTATCTCAAGGGATGCCCCTGCGGGTGTCAGATGCAAAGTAACTAACATTTCTACATCAATAGTCGTTATCTACAGCGGAACAGCGATTAGTATGTATTGTATGAAACACCGACTGACTGAATATTCACCATTTCGCAACTAACAGGAAGGCACAGGTACGTAAGATAGCAAGTTACACCGCTTACATAGTAACAGTCAAGACTGCTTCCAATTTTTATATTTATGACCAGTGACCATAACCAGATCCTATAAAAAACTGATCTCACTGTTGATGCATCAGACTATAATACACAGAACAACAGTACATAAACAAAAACATACCCACAAATCCATTTGTCCCCAGTTTGCTATAAAAATTACAGTAATTATTTCTATAAGTCGCCTTGTGGCAGTCATTTCTAATAAATATTTATTCATCCCTATCGCAGTGTTTCACGTTCATAACGGATAAAATCGGTAAAATGTCTCTGATATGTCTTGATATTGTTATTCGTGTAACTCGTAATCACGTCTGCATAAATTTTCAGCCAACTGCTTAATATTTGAACTGTTCTTAGCAGACTTGCTGCTAACAAATGGAGACAGAGTAGACTACTTCTATATAGATTACTAAGGTGATAGCGTCAGCCATAATATTGTGCACGAGTAAGTAATTCACATCTTGCAGATCCATTACAAAGATTGAAAGACGCTGAATTCAGCAAATACTTAAGGTTTATATCATATTGTGTCTACCGCTTGAAATTAGCACAACAGAGGGAAGAAACCATTTGCATCCTTTGTCTGTGCAGGGCTATTACATAAATTGTTCTGAGAAGATATGTCTACGAAAGACATTACGTTGATTATAATGAATCCGCCTCGATTGCAAATAGAAACAGGATGTTGACCTAGGTTTAAAGTAAAACTGCAACCTGCCTAAAGAGGCATGGTCCAACATTAATACAGAACGCCCAAAAGTGCAAAAGACTCGCATAAAATGTAAAATAAACGGTACGTGTGTACCATGTCAATAGCTGTACTTAGCTCAAACGTCAGAAGCGTCTTCCTCACCTCAGCCAACGTTCGGTGGACCGCGAGCTCTCACGTAGAGGTAGTGCCGGCAGCTATGCTGTGAGAATGTCAGAAAGGAACGCGCGTGCGCAAATTGAGAAATCGTCTTCTTCCATGTGACTGGCATAGTGTGTTACGAAATTGATTCGATGACCGGGTCAAAGACGCAGGAATTTAATGCGTGTGTATGTATAATGTCCTAGCTCGAGAACGATTTTATAGAATTATAGAACGTGGATAGGCTGAAACTATATATGTGGTATCGCAAATTCCACAGATGGTCGAAACGCATGCACGCAGGACAGTCTAAATGCCATGAGCTAGAAGCATGCTAAAAATATGCTAAAAAAACCGAGATAAAATCGTTACGTTGAAAACAAGTGAACCAGAACGGGTTTAAGATAGTTATCAACAATATAATAAAGTCGGAAAATTCTGGTGTCTGTGTTGTGCCATTAGCTACATACGATGGGGGTGAATAACCCATTTTTCAATTACTTGGGGTCGGTGATAGTATTCCACGCTATATGCGTTCACAGACCTCACTTGATTAAGCTTCATGGTTCAAGTACCTGATTTTAAGAAACTAGTTCAGCGTTATGTTCTTTTTCCATTATTTTCGTAACATATCCGATAGTACTATTCAAAATGACCTCTGTCGGTCATTAGATATTAAGGGCGATGAAGGCGACGTTGTACGTCCTTTCACGCAATTACATTAAGCCTGTCATACTAATTTGATCTTTATCGTCAATAGCAGTTAGAGTTTAATATAGTTACTTTACACGCTTATCCTAGCGTAGTCATCACATACTATCACTAAGCAGTTTGTAGTTTTAGTTTGTTCCGAAGAAGGCGTGGTTATCCGCACCGAAACCTAGGTCGACATCCGGTTTCTATTTGCAGTCGAGGCGGATTCTTTATAATCATTAAATTATCCACGAATGCTGACGCGCTGCAATGTTAAAACTTCTCAAAGCCATTATGCGTTTGATATTCTATTGCTTTCACGGATTATGAAAGAACTTTGAAAAGACAATCAGAGCAAAGTCTTGGCGAACGCACGTGCAACGTTTGGTAAGGGATATGCAAAGTGTGCAAGCAGGAATGTATAATACGTTCGACATCAGAATGATACCCTATAACAGGAGACTCAAGACAAACGTGGGCATGAACACTCTTTCATTAAATAATTTCCGATTATGCTACCTAAACGTTTTAAATTTCGTGACAGTGTTCTAGTTAGATTCTTTTTGCAAATGAAGAAGATGCGACCGTGTCTGAATCAGAGGGCGATCTTCCATATGAGCTGCACAAGCTTATGAACTTAACGTTACAGCAGCTTTTAAATTCCTGACCGAGATAAAATCGTTACGTTGAAAACAAGTGAACCAGAACGGGTTTAAGATAGTTATCAACAATATAATAAAGTCGGAAAATTCTGGTGTCTGTGTTGTGCCATTAGCTACATACGATTCGCTTACAACAAACTTTTACAGCAGAGACAAAAACTGAATAAAACGGGCTTAACGCAATTTATCTCGTGATATGCATTTCTGGTTTCTTGATGTCGGTATATTTGGTTTTTACGTACATGTGAAAGTCAAGTAAGACTGAAGAGAATGAGGCGACGACTTTGCTGGTGTTGGATATATTCGATTTCTGCAGTACACGGGACTTTCAAATTAATTTTAGGGTTAAGTTACTTGTTTTGAAATAGAGCTGAACATACAAGCGTATTTTATGTAATAAGCAATGTTTGTAAGATATCTCTGAATAACGGTTGACGTTTTGCATGGTTGCATTACTCACTTATCTTCATCTACATCACGAGATAATGTTGTCACCCATGATGTGACTTAATCCCAAAACTGCGTCTTGTTTTTACGGATTCGGATCAAAGATTTCTTGATGTCATCCAAATGTTGTTAGTTATATGCAGTATAGATGTGTAGGCTTTCTTTGAAGGGAGTTCTAAATGTTATCCTAAGCTTTTCTCAGCCTAAAAGTACCCACCATCAAACCAGCAATATTCATGTTCCACGTAATAATATGCGGATTTTCAGCCGAGAAGGTCATCTCATGGTATTTTGAAATAATGAGAATCGCGTGTAAGTGTCTGGGAGCGACTTTACCATGCAAATCATCACTCGGATATGTTCTTTTACAGAATGTAGGACACGAGCAACTGTAGTCGATAAAAGAATCCACCTTCATTTGTACAACGCAAAACTTGTTATCACGGAAATAGGTTTTCTTATAGAGAGAAAAAATGCACTGATCCATTCGGAGCCGTAGTCGTCAAAAACCGAAAATTTTTAAATTTCAGGCTAGCTGCCTTTTTGCAGTAACCGATTCATATACAGACAGGACAGCATTAAATAGTTCTAAAAAGTCCATATCTCACAAATCAATCATATAAAGTACGAGGAGTTGTATGGGGCATAATGTTGACCGCTACTTCCGCGATGCTGCTCGTGGTAATGATTACCAAACAATAGTATTGAAACATGGAATTACCTGGTGTCGTGACGTCCAGTGACGGTCTGAGGCTCGCCATTCCCACGATTCATCGTGTATCTGCCCCGCATTCACGTCTAAGTTTGCGGAAGCAGTGTGTGAATAGCAGAAGAATAGGTTTCCAGGCAACGTAATCCAGGCCCAACAAACAAATATTGTCGAAAGACGAATACGTATATCTCACAGTTTATGTAGAACAGAACAATAAATTGGAAACATGTCGTCCTTGCCGACAGAGGTACAATTGTTGGCCTTAATAATAGGAAAACGGTAGTATAAACACTCCATTTTCAGAGATTACTTCCTGGTTTATAACAAAAGTGCTGATGTTGTCATTTGTTTTCCCTTCCTGAAAAAAATCTTTGGAATTGCTCCTGGCCACACCACATCACACAGTGATCTGTGTATCAGTGATCTCTGGTGGAGGGCACGTGTGTGTTCATAGGGCATGAGCCTGAAAACTGAAGGACGTTGATAGGCACATTAATTTTCGGTAGGTTTTCTCTTTCTCTCTCTCGCTCTCACACAAACATACATATCTGCATGTAATTTGAAAACATGGAAGGCGGCACCACTGTAAGTAGTACAGACTTTGGCTAATTGGTGAGGTCGTTTGGAGGGCTACTGTTAATTTCTCTGGTCGCAATTGCTGTATTGTTTTATTTCTCATCGATTCGTGAACAAGTAGACATTTAATTTGCTGTGAGTTGTCATCGTAGCACATGCTAGCTATTAATCATATATAAAAGTAGTCTATCCAATACGAAGCGTGGCGTGAAATAGCTAAGTTGCAAACAAAATAGAAACCAAATTACTGTACAAAAACTAAAATATTTGTAAAATAAATATTACTAAATGACTAACGCTTTTCACTGATCATGGTGCTCGGTTCCAGTTGCAGATAGCTTATTTGACTGCTTCAGGAGGCAACAAATATTTTGTTTTCAGTATTTCATACGGTTATTCGCCTAATCTTTAGGGGATTTGTTTCCCTAACTCAAGAAGCAATCAACAGTGCAGATGCACTTTGATAGAGATTTTATCTCAGGGAGCACCCAGTCTCCCATTTCCAACGAAATGAGAAGTAGGCTTTCGGATTCTGGGTGCCTACGACATCATGCAAAGAAGGAGTCGGAGCAATCTGAAACCTACCTTAAACATCAAACACAGTAACATAAATTACTTAGCCACTTTTAATATAAACTCACTATTGAAAACAGCATCAAAAAAGGAAAAAAGTGTAATTATAACACCACTACAAGAAACAATATTTATTGATGAACATCCTTTCAATTGGGAAGGATTCAGGGTATTCAAACGAAAAGCAGGAAATCGAGTTATGGGAGACTTCTAATTGTAAACAAAAATATATTAAACTCAATAATGGAATTTAAATCGATTAATGAAAGACTTTCCACACTAACATGTAAATCATCAAACAAATTTTTCACTAGTTTAAATACACTTGCACCAAAAAAAGAGAAAAATAGCATGCAGAAAGAGCAAATAAGAAATGTTTGGCAAAATATGTCAAACACCCTAGATCACATTCCATCCAACAACACAGTATTACTACTTGGAGACTTTAACGCACAAACTGACAAATAACGTTAAGTGCAAATCAATAGTAAGAAAATTCCCTGCACATAAATGAACCAATGCAAATGAAAAAGATTCTTGAGCCTATGCAGGCAGCATAACATAGCACTAAAATGTACATTCTTCAAAACTCTTCCTAGAAAACAAACTTCATAGGTGTCACCAAAGCCAATTTGAGGTGAAAAATAACTCGATCACGTTGCTATAAGTAGACACTCTGCGGTGGAGGCACTATGTGTTAACGAGTTGCCAAGAGCGCCTGTTTAGATTCAGACCACTTCGCATCTATCACGAAATTCAAGTGTAGACCAATATTTAGACGAAAGAACCATACCAACTCAGAAAGTTTGGCCTACAGAAGTTATCTAGAGCTTTATGTTCCTTGTTCCATTTTCTGATAACAATTGCTTCTTCTTTCACGCTAGCAGAAGCTGGAATCGAAGTTGCGCAGCATACATTCGCTAGTTAAATTTTCAACAGAATTTTAAGCCAGTGTTTTCTGTCATTTCTTATGTTTCCTGCATAATAGCCGTTCTCGATCTGGAACTTCATGTTATTCGTAGCTTACGAAGTCTCCCTGTGTATGTTAAGTTTTGCAATCGATATTGTGTTGTCTCTTCTTTTGTGTGCCTATATTTATTGGATAGTGCCATTGACATCGATCCCAAGAAAAATATTTTCCTCGTCTATTACAATAAACATGTCTGGCGATGAGCTTTTTCATTTCAGTTCTCTTATGACAGGAACGTACAAATATTTGTGACAGTTAATGATTTTTTTTGTTTAGTTCTCAGTTGGCGCATCTGAGAATTATTAGTGATGACTCTCTAGTCCCTAAACTCAGTTACAGAAACGCAAATAAGAATCATTGACACATACTTGGGTATTTCGGCGCTTGGCTGACACATCTTTGAGGCATGAACTGTAGTTATTTCCTAGACCGCTCAAGGCTGGTATTCTTCCTTCTAGGAGTGTAACTGAAATTTGGCACCAATGCAGGGGGTTTTTAGTAACCTTGTGACTGACGAGTTACCTCCTGGATGACATGGAATTAGCCTATGATGTTTACTTGATATATTCGTATTATTTCCATTAAAGAAGCTGAGTGATTTGCACACACAGTGCGATATAAAGTTATCAGTTTATGGTTTTGAATCCAGGAAAGTCATATGACGTGTAAATTGCAATTAATTTCGTCTTTTACGTTGTGAGCTTATCTATTCCGGTTAGCACTCGAGCAAGGAAGGAGAACATGATGCTGCTCTTTTCCGCTATCTGTAAGGTAATGAAGTTGTCTGTAAAATGAGGCCTGCTTTGGTTCCTGGTTCCGGTTTCGCTAAAGGATACATTTTTAACTGTTTCATGACAGAGCTATAAGCAATCAGATCGAAAACCAATAAGTAAATTTTATTTATGAAACACCACATTTCCGTAATACTTCATTTGACACAGGACAGCAAGTAAATGCAGGCCGTTGCGAAGTCCAGAAACAGTACTATCTTACAAATTCATGTTGATACAGGCACATTCCTGTTACAACTACTATATACTTTATTAAAATAGACTATCGCGGTATTCTGAATTTCATTTGAATTAGTACAGTTCATATTTTAACAGCGTTGTCCGTTGTTCTTTTGAAAATAACAGTAAACGTCAGAGAGAAATGAATTATCAACAGTATGTTCTCTTGCATTATGTAAAACAGCCTGGCAACGCTCAGGTAGTTTACCGATTTCACGACTGAAGAAATCTACTGGATCTGAGTTGAAGATGTCGTCAGACCAGGTGGGAAGTGCATTTTCATCCAGAGATGAATTTTCTTGATTGTTTTTCGACAAGGAGCTTGAAAGGTAAACATTTGAGGGCATGGGGTCAGAAGGATAAGGGCGTGAGGTATGACTTTGCAAACTCCTGGAGAGTTGTTAGTGAAAACGGTAGATTGCGTTATCGTGTATTATCAAGATGTGATGAGGTTTTGTAGGTCGTTTTTCTTACACTGTGTCCGATACGTATCTTAATTTTTGGCAAAAACTAACAGCTGCAGTATAGTCTCCGCTGAGGAGTTCTTTGTAATGTACAACACCCTTTTGAGCCACCAGAGGCAAAACATTATGTTCACACTGCCCTTTGCACGAGTATAATATCTTTTGTTAAGGCTCAGTCATTAATTCTTTTTAAGAAGTTAATATGAAGACAGCATAACTAGTCACCAATAGGAATACTGCACTAGAAGTCTTGAGCCAACTGATGACGATCAACAAAAATGAATGAATAGTCAACATCCCACTGATTTTTGTTGGTTTAAATTAGAGCATACAGTACTACTGCTCCCGACTTCTGAACCTTGTCCATTGAATGAAAATGTCGCAAGACACTCAAATGGTCGCGTTTCATCACGTATGTCTGTTAGCGAGGCTTCCTGAATGTGCAAAATCATTCGTGCCAGAACGATCTTACTTGAAGCAAAAATCTTTTTTTCACATGTTTTGCCCAAAAGCACTCGTCCAACACAAATAGAAACGTTTAGGGCTGCCATAGAGTAAATATCTCTGGAGTGAGCATTCACATGCGCAGAACAGATTTTGTGTTGTCAACATACATTGCCGGCCTAGTCACGTGTTCTCGGGAGGTCGTGTGTTTGTCCGTATATTTAGAATGTCACTACATCCCTAGTACAGACGGATTCTTTTCGTATGTGTCGTGGATTATTTATATATGTTGCGCAGACATTTTAACAGTGTCCATTTGATACCGGGAATAAACCAGCTACGTAACTTTTAAGGGTAAGTGATATTGCATTCTGCTTCTTTGCGACAGGTGTCACAGTTCAGATGCACTCTATTTTTGGTAGGATCGTTACTTTATAGTATTACAGAGCCTGACGTACATTTTTGCAGTGATAGCTTGCAAAACGACTTGACAGTACGCCAGTACTTTTGCAGGTGTCCTAAAAACACCGAATTTGCCACACATTAGTGATTATATCCCTACTAATTCGTCCTTTTTTCTATTTCTGCACATTTATTTTCTCGTTTTTGCGACCTAAAGCACATTTTTTTTACTGGTGACACTTTAAAGTATTTATTTAGCGCATTTTACGTACTTACTCCCAGTTTATTAAATAAATAGTAGACTGAGTAATCTATATACATAATCGACAAGTCACTGGTAAATTCATGGAGGATAGTATTTGCTGAAACAACTAACCATTCCTTTTCATGTTTCACTAGTAAATTTACGAGAAGAAGCGATTGTTTGTAAGCTTTTGTACGAGCCGTAATAGTCATAAAATCGTACAAAAATAGGTCTACAGAATCAAGCCTTAATTATAACGCGTCTCGAAATTTTTAAACATATACAGTGTCTCTTACTAATATGATAACTATAATTAGAGCTACATGGTATGTACCCATGAAAAGTTACTATCCCTGCTTTCACATATTTTTCTTTGCATCTGTAGCAACAACAGTAATTCACCATCGCTATTACACTATCAACAAACGGTGAAACAGCAAAAACTCTTGATATTATAAACTTCAAACGCTGCGGAAAGCACACACGCACGGCGTAGTCCCGAAAACACGTGACAATCATGGTTTAATGTTGACAACATGCGCAGAACGCAATGCTCACTCCAGAGATAGAGTAATCTATGAAGGCTGCCTCTGCTGCCTTCACTCCTCTACTAAACCTAAAGCGAACAATATGTACAAATGTTAGGTGTTTTTCCACTTGCCGCTATATTTTAACACTTTTCGACAACGTTCATAAGTTTCAGGCACGCAAAATCTAAATCATATAGTAAGATCTTCAAATAAGAAAATCTCCATTTGTAAATATATTCAGAGCTCCACGCCACATTCACCTGGTCGGAGACTTCTGACTACGTTTGAGTTTCCATCAGACTGATAACTTAAGCAGATATCCGACTTGCGATTTGAGGAAACTAGAAAATGGAATGGACTCGAACGCATGAAGTTTCGTTTTCAGAGCACAAAGTTTATCACACTTCTTTTTGTTGATCACATTTTGTTCATTTCTATTTGTTGCATTTGTTCAAGCGGACGTTCCGTAACACCCGTTGAAGGTCATCGTCGATCCGTTCACTCAGTTTTTTTTATTACTTAGCAAACCCTCTGACCGAATACGCTGAGCTACCATGCCGGCGAAAGCGTCAACACTGATGTCAGGGCACCATACCAGCAGATACACTTCCATAACAGCTCGAGAAGACTGAAAAACTTTCTTCCATACACTTCCTCCTCGTACAGTGTTGCGAAATCGTGCATATGACCGGACTTAACAATTGTTAGTGGAGGCCGGGAATCCTGGCCGCCCTAAGTGAACGACTTGGACTTCGTCTCCAATATTGTATTTTCACGTCATCTCGATGAAATATTCTGAATGTCTTCCGTTTAAGCTGTGACACTGTGTAAGTAAAAATCATAGCTTGAACACAGATGTGACATTTGGCGCCTAAGCTACGACTGCTCCCTAATGTCACGTTCCGAGTAATCTACATCAGGAAACAGTTTCATGTTAACTTAGCAGTGCCACGCTTGATTTCCAATGCGCTAATTGATATGCAAGGTGGTTCGGATCTCGCTGGAGAAACACTGCGGTTTCTAAGATCTTTTCTAGTTTTCCTTATTCGATCTGCAAACGGGCAGAGCAAAATTCAGTCACTGAATCATAAGACCAGCTCTACATTATGAGGCATCTCTGAGCCTCTATTCAGTACACTGCAGGAGTGAGCAGAAGCGTCTGCCTTGGAAATACTGAGTTACTACACCAGAAACGCTCAGAAAAGGCTCCAAGGGACCATTAATGACAGTGATTTGTATATTGTTTGTCATTTTGGGAATCATCATCTCCTACAAACATGACGGAAGCAATGAACATACTGAGGTCTATCTGGGGGTGACAAACGTATTGAATAGTAGATCTGCAAACTTTTTCACACATTTCTTTTTGTATATGCATCAAAAGACAGACGTTTTCTTTGTCAATATTCATTTTGATTACTGTGTGATATACTCTGAAGAGCCAAAGCAACTGGTACATCTGCCTAATACGGTATAGGGCTCCCGAAAGCATGCAGAAATGCCGCAACACGACGTGGCGTGGACTCGACTAATGCCTGAATTAGAGCTGGAGGGAACTGATACGATGAATCCTTCAGGGCTGTCCTAAAATCCGTAAGAGTAAGAGGGGGTGGAGATCTCTTCTGAACAGCACGTTGTAAGCCATCCCAGATGTGCTCAATAATGTTCATGTGTGGGGAGTTTGGTGGCCAGCAGAAGTGTTTAAACTCAGAAGTGTGTTACTGGAGCCATTCTGTAGGAATTCTGGACGTGTGGACTGTCGCATTGTCCTGCTGGAATTGCCCAAGTCCGTTGGAATACACAATGGACATGTCCGTGACTAGCGCTTTCCTTCGGGTAGACTGTTTGCTAGGTGCAAGTCTCGATTTGACCCCACTTCGGCAACTTGTGCGTCGATGGGGATGAAATGAGGGTGAATAGGACAACACAACAACCAGTTGCTGAGCGGAGAAAAAATCCTACCCAGCGGGGAATCGAACCTGGGCCCTCAAGATTGATATTCTGTCTCGCTGACCACTCAGCTACCGGGGACGGACACAACGGACGTGAATGGATGGAGGTGATCAGACAGGCTACTTAAGTACGTGTCACCTCTCAGAATCGTATCTAGGAGTATCAGGGGTCCCATATCACTCGAACTGCACGCGCCCCACGTCATTGCAGAGCCTCCACCAGCTTGAACTCCCCCTGCTGACAACAAGAGTACATAGATTAATGAGGTTGCTCCATCTCTGTACCCGTCCAACAGCTTGATACAATTCGAAGCAAGACTCGTCAGACCAGGCAGCAAGTTTACAGTCATGGGCAGTCCAACATCTGTGTTGACAGGCCTAGGCGCAGCGTAAAACTCTGTATCGTACAGTCATCAAGCGTACACAAGTGGGCCTTAAGCTCTAAAAGCCCACATCAATGATGTTTGGTTTAATGGTTGGCACGCTGACACTTGCTGATGGCCCAGAATTGAAATCTACGACAATTTGCAGAAGGGTTGCACTTCTGTCACGTTGAACAATTCTCTTCAGTCGTCGTTGGTCCTGTTCTTGCAGGATCTTTTTCCAGCTGAGGCACTATCAAAGATCTGAAGTTTTGCCAGATTCCTGATACTCACAGTACACTCGTGAAATGGTCGGGCGAGAAAATCCCCATTTCATCAGTACCTCGGAGATGCTGTATCCTATTGCTCGTGTGCCGATTGTAACACCGCATTCAAACTCACTTCAGTCTTGATAACCTGCCATTGTAGCAGCGCCGGCCGCTGTGTCTGAGCGGTTGTAGGCGCTTCAGTCCGGAACCGCGCTGTTGCTACGGTCGCAGGTTCGAATCCTGCCTCTGACATGGATGTGTATGGTGTCCTTAGGTTAGTTAGGTTTAAGTAGTTCTAAGTCTAGGGCACTGATGAACTCAGATGTTAAGTCCCATAGTGCTCAGAGCTATTTGATTTGAATTGTAGCAGCAGTATTCGATCTAAAAACTGCGCCAGACACTTGTCTTCTAAAGGCGTTATCGACCGCAGTGCTGTCTCTTGCGGGTTTACGTATTTCTGTCATTGAATATGCATGCCTATACCAGTTTCTTTCGCGTTTTAGTGTACTTGAATCACTTCACAACTGTGACTGAAATGAACAGTTTTCTTTAATTACATAAAACTTTCGTCATAAGATAGATAAGTGTATAATAGTAGTAGGGAGTTGGGGTTATAAGGACACTTTCGATATCAAATTGATAAACAAATTAATTTAATTTATCAAATAATCACCAATAATAATAGGCCGTAGACCCCCGCCTACCGCCGCCTGCCCCGCCACCCCAACACCTGGATGATGTCACCTGTTTTTCTCAGTCTGGACGTGTGCACCAGACCCCTCCCTCCTCTCCACTCTCCTAACACAGCTAAACCACCCGAGACACTAAAAATGGTGGTGCTATACCGGGAAACTGACACAAAGATCGATCCTAATTACGTAATCAATCACAAAGCTCGGACCTAATTACACAACTGTATGAATAGCGCTTCACAAGGACGGCATGAAAAGAGCAACACAACTCAAAAATTGGCGACACCACACACCTCAGGTGATCCTGCTGCGAAAAAATTTCTCAATATCACTATAAAATAGTGACAGACACACTCCAACTCAACTCTTCACCTACAAGCTGGGGTAGGAAAAGGGCAGGGATGTAAGGTACTGTCTTTATTCTTTTTGGTGGGAAATACGTTTAACTGACAAGATGATGGTGTTGGACAGAGTAGTTTAAAAAGTATATTACCTGTAAGCATACGTTATCTATCGCTGTTTAACTACAGAATTCGCTACAGACGCCTGATCAAAAACGATCCTGCAGCCCAGGTAATCGATGCCGATACATGCTACCACAACTGATGGAAAAAAATGCATCGCATTTCTAATTACACTTCGAAATTGTTTTGTAGAAACCAGTAGTCTTAATTAATGGGTTATAATGCAGCACATGTACTGAGGAAAATCATCGTCTTAAAAGACTGCAAAAGTGGTGGTAGTTGAACGTACTTCCTCCTCAATGCACAATCACAAACAGCCGAAAACCGAAACCCTCTTCTTCCATCCATCCATCTTCGTGGAGACACCTAGACACATAGGCTAGCTGCTCCGCCAGCCGCATCGTGGCACGAGCAGGCCACGATCCACGCTTTGCTGTTTTTCTGCTGAGCGCTCTATGGCCGCAGACCTCACCAGGCCCTCCGCAGTCACACACGATACACAGAATACTCCCCCAATATCCCCGCATTTCGGCTATTTGCCCTCAATTTATACTTATTTTCCCTCATTTTATCGTTTTTATGTCTCTTCTATCCATGCGATCACATCACTTCTCGTTTCGTGTTCTAAAATTGTTTGTGCATGTAGTACAGCTGCCAACACCTAGCACAATGCACTATATTCTGGTCGGGCGGCATAGTATAGCACTGTACTCGAATGCAACTAGTCACCCCCAACCGCATTTTATTGAGTTGCAGCACGTTTGCTCTATTTTCTGTATGTCTGTGTCTGTGCCCCACTCTAACTGTTCATAATGTCTTTTATTTTACGTCGTGTTGCAGAGACAGGCTTCGTTTGGCAGTGACCTTACACATCGTACATGGGTGGCGGAGCTCTGGCAACGTGTTCACATTTCCACCCAGTGGTCAAAACACTGTCCTATAGCATTAACTCAACTCACTCTGTTTCTACATGGGTTGCATAACGTGGTAGATGCAGTTCTCTTCTACTTCTGGGTAAAATTAATCCCGTTGTCAACTGCTGTGTGAATTGCAGAGCATCGTTCCACATCAGCGGTGTCTTTCCCACCTCGACTCTCCACAGGGTACGCTGATGATTACCGCATAATGATTGACAGACACCACTCAGATTGGGTTGGAGGGAGCCTTGGTGGAACAACTGGATATCTGCTACTTGTCGCTGTGGAGCAAGGGATTAAATGTAGAGGCCATAACTTCCATACAGTTGTTTGGTAACGTTACTCAATGCTACAGACTAGTCCTATTTCCATATGTTGCGATGCCCTTCACATGTTTTTTTTTTTTTCACTCTTAAGGTGACATTACCTCTTTTTATTTGTACTACAACACGCGTGTTGTGAACAGCACCTTCCAGCGATAGTCAACACCAAAACAGTAATCATGAACATGACAGCAATATGAAGGAACAATGCCTTTCGAAATGGAACACCGAGACATCCGCTACCCCGTCAGTGGGGAAGATGAGATTAACTGTACAGGTCATCCATCACCTTTGAATAGATGTTGAAAGCGCTCTACAATACCGAAAACTCCTCCAGTTTCTATATGTTGCGATGTATTCTACATTTTTGTCAATGAGAAACATCGCATCTGTGTTTTAATTCTACCAGTTTGTGTTTTGGTAGCTGTAGAGTTTATGCCATGCGATGTTCAGCTTTCTGTGAGAGCCAGAGGATCGAAACATGTTAATATCAGTTTAGAAGCAGCTGACACGGATCTCTAAGTCATGATAGAAAAAAACCAAGTGTATGGCGGTGTACACTGATTGTGTTAAACAACCGGAAAAACACTGTATTAAATTGATTATGGAGGAACAATACAGGAACCCTGTCGTGTGATTGAAAGTCTGTTGGATATGGTCACCCTACAGTACAGGTGATAAAATTTTACATCGGTCTGTTGAAGTGATTTCGAGCACGAACACCTGCTCCAATGAACCAATATCTGTATATTTGATAGGATCCGCAAATATGTTTGGGTGATAGACAAGAAAGCACTTTGAGAGATACAGATCTCCTTTGCACTGCAATACCTTTATGCAGTTTGGAGATGTCGCAATGTTGTTATTGTGGTCTTCAGTCCTGAGACTGGTTTGATGCAGCTCTCCATGCTACTCTATCCTGTGCAAGCTTCTTCATCTCCCAGTACCTACTGCAACCTACATCCTTCTGAATCTGCTTAATGTATTCATCTCTTGGTCTCCCTCTACGATTTTTACCCTCCACGCTGCCCTCCAATATTAAATTGGTGATCCCTTGATGCCTCGGAACATGTCCTACCAACCGATCCCTTCTTCTGGTCAAGTTGTGCCACAAACTCCTCTTCTCCCCAATCCTATTCAATACTTCCTCATTAGTTATGTGCTCTACCCATCTAATCTTCAGCATTCTTCTGTAACACCACATTTCGAAAGCTTCTATTCTCTTCTTGTCCAAACTATTTATCGTCCATGTTTCACTTCCATATACTCTATACAAATACTTTCAGAAATGAGTTCCTGACACTTAAATCAGTACTCGATGTTAACAAATTTCTCTTCTTCAGAAACGCTTTCCTTGCCATTGCCAGTCTACATTTTATATCCTCTCTACTTCGACCATCATCAGTTATTTAGCTCCCCAAATAGCAAAACTCCTTTACTACTTTAAGTGTCTCATTTCCCAATCTAATTCCCTCAGCATCACCCGACTTAATTCGACTACATTCCATTATCCTCGTTTTGCTTTTGTTGATGTTCATCTTATATCCTCCTTTCAAGACACTGTCCATTCCATTCAACTGCTCTTCCAAGTCCTTTGCTGTCTCTGACGGAATTATAATGTCATCGGCGAACCTCAAAGTTTTTATTTCTTCTCCATGGATTTTAATACCTACTCCGAAATTTTCTTTTGTTTCTTTTAGTGCTTGCTCAATATACAGACTGAATAACATCGGGGATAGGCTACAACCCTGTCTCCCTCCCTTCCCAACCACTGTCTCCCTTTCATGCCCCTCGACTCTTATAACTGCCATCTGGTTTCTGTACAAATTGCAAATAGCCTTTCGCTCCCTGTATTTTACCTCTGCCACCTTTAGAATTTGAAAGAGTGTATTCCAGTCAATGCAGTAGCAAAATCTTCGTGCTTCCTCCATGCCATGTATGATGTGGAGTCTTCCTAATTTTTCCAACAAGAAACACCACCATAACTGCTCGTACTATCTCTTCTACTACCTCGTGTTGCAGGGGAAAGCTTCGTTTGGTGCTGGCCTTACACACTGTACACGATTGGCAGAGCTACAACATGTTCCCGTTTCCACCGCGTGGTCAAAACGCGCTCGTGTCGCATTAACTCAGCTCGTCGTGTTTCCCCACAGGTTGCAGAAGTCTTAGATAGAGCGCTCTCCGACTTCCGTTCAAGTCCGACTTAAATTGCGACGATCACATGGACTAAGCTGCAGGGAGGACGGGGCAGAGACTTAGGAGCAGTTACAAGATGCAGAGGGACTGTCTAAAAAACAGCGCTTGAGTTCTTGGCATATGGAATCATTACCAGATACGTTCGAAAAAAGGTGACTATTTTTGAGATACGAGAGTGACGCGAATATTGTTCATGAGTGGCTGCAATCATTAAAGAAGTCTCTACAGAGCCAACGCAAATATGTTAATGAATGGATAGACTTGATTCCAAATCGCAGACAGAATTTCTACCAGAGAGCGTAACACTATCAGCGGCTCATGTGTGCCTGTAGACTCAAGACTGCTTTTTTTTTATGGAAGGTGATGGTAACACAGGTATTATGATCGTGTTTGTAATGGCACGCTCCTTACGTGAAATGTATGTCGTGTGCTGTAGAATTCCTCTGTTGAGACTTTCAGATGTTATTTCCAAATAGGGTTCCGCGAAAAGAAGATCGTCTTTCGTCCATGGATTCCCATTTGACCTACCTGGTGAGTGAAATCCAACTACTGAAAACAAAAATTACTTGCCATGCAAACTGACTGTTATTATCAATTTAATTACTTAGCCTAGCTAATTAAGATCAATGATGTGACAGCTGGTGGATGGAGGAGATGGCTAGGGCATAATGGAATGATTATTGACAGGTGTTTTTTTCTTTCGCTGCGGCGTTATTTTTTAACAAAATTTCAGTCTCTCACCTACACAGGGTGAGAGAGGCTCTATCTTTTTCGTAAACGCTAGTATGATATGGCTCCACATTAGTAAAAGGGGACCTGTCATAGTGTACTAAACAGCTACGTCCTCTTGAGTTATAGCTTGTTGTTGCCAAGCGTAAAATAGTATACTAACATGCAAAGCGCATGACATCATCCAAGATGCTGGGGCGAAATGGTGGGAAAACAACTCTGCCTATGATGGACATGAGTCTTTATTATTTTTCAAGCAATGTCTGCACCACGAGATCTAGACTCCAACTGACCTACTACACATTACTGCCACCAGACGGTACTGGCATCCCTCCTGTGACCAAATCTCAGATGGTGGCCTGTAGGGGGAAAAGGCCGCGATAATGACTGAGCTGGCGTTGGGCTGCTGTATGGAGTAAGGAAGGAGTGCATTCTATTTATTTTGAAACAGTTTTTTTAGGGAATGAGTATATTTATCACACTGACAGAAACAGTAGCCCTGATGTGCTTGAGGTCACAATGCACAACCTGCAGACACGCAAACAACTCCGAGTTTTCTAAAATAATTTCAGTACAGACCTGTAAACTGTTCCGAAATAATGCAGTACCCAGATGTACAGACATAAAATCAACTTGTTAACTTTCCAAGTAGCGCATAGTACGGCCTACAGGCCCTCTCACAAAATAATACGACACGCATTCAACGTGCGCCACATCTCCTGCGAAGTGACGCGGCTGTTAGATGTCAAAGCACCACCAAGAGTGGTTGGGTGATGAGGAGGGTGGAGAGGGGGAAGGGATCTGGGTTACATGTGCAGGCTGAGAAACACATGTGACGTAATCCGGGGGTAGGGGTGGGTGTGGTCAGTGGTGGGTGCATTGGTGCATGTTAGTGGTGGCAGCCGTGATTAATTGATCAATTTAATTAATGTGCATATCAATTTGATATTAAAAGTGTCCTTACAACCCCACTCCCGCCTATATATAATTAATCTGCAATTACTGATACATTTCAATCATAGTGGTAGAATACATGCTTCGAAGATTGTAAAGCCATTTTCACATGAGCAACTTCCACATGAGTAACTTTGCCATCACTTTGTTCAAATTTTATGATACTTGCATTAGCAGCTATTAAATTCTCACACTTTGCCACATATGGCATCTGCAAAACAAGCAGATGTGATAAAACCTAGTAAAATATCTATTTCGTCACTTTCAATTATATTATGTTCTTCACAATTGCATTCATGGAATTCATGTCTGCATTTCCGTCGAAGATGCATTGCGTTGCTTTCACTTGGCATATCTTTTATTTTTCATGGAACAGGTGTGACATCACATTTCGGAAGTGCAGCATATGTGACTGGTAGAATGGCATAGTTGTTAAGGCGGTCAGTTTCTAATCTGCAGGTGGGGGGTTGGAATCCTGTCACTTCAATAAATTTAAATCATGTTGACAGCTATTAGTTTAGGATGACAATCAGAAACATCAAGTATTCATAATCTTAAAGTATTCATAAGTATATAACTGAGGATGTTATGGAATCGAACTCTCGACTCTACCGCTACACTTCTCGTTTTCATGTGTTGTTATTTCTGCATGGCATTAAAAGAATCTGTCGCCAGCACACTAGTCGGCAAAGATGAAGGGCGAAGATCGATTAGTAGACACTGGATCAAGCAAGCCTATTAGGAGAGAGGCCAGAGACACACCCAGAAGCATCATGCCGCCAACTGCCTCTCGACAGCACGTATTTAGGCCACCGCCACTGACCAGAGGACCTTACTCGCTCAAACGCTCACTCACTCACTCACACACTTTTAGATTAGATTAGATTTACCTTCATTCCAATTGATCTGTAGTGAGGAGGTCCTCCAGGATGTAGAAGATGTTAGAAAAACAATAATACAAGACAAATATTGATAACTCCAACAAATAAGCTACTGTACCATTCCACAGGTCCCAAGTGGAATGATCATTTTTCTTTAATGAACACTATATGAAAGAATCATTTTACAAACACTAGTGCCTCGAATTTAAAATAATTTTATTTATTTATAAGGTAATAAAAATGTAATAGAACTACTATAATACTTATTTACAATGAACACATTACTGCACTGAAATGGTGCAGAAGTTATATATACACTCCTGGAAATGGAAAAAAGAACACATTGACACCGGTTTGTCAGACCCACCATACTTGCTCCGGACACTGCGAGAGGGCTGTACAAGCAATGATCACACGCACGGCACAGCGGACACACCAGGAACCGCGGTGTTGGCCGTCGAATGGCGCTAGCTGCGCAGCATTTGTGCACCGCCGCCGTCAGTGTCAGCCAGTTTGCCGTGGCATACGGAGCTCCATCGCAGTCTTTAACACTGGTAGCATGCCGCGACAGCGTGGACGTGAACCGTATGTGCAGTTGACGGACTTTGAGCGAGGGCGTATAGTGGGCATGCGGGAGGCCGGGTGGACGTACCGCCGAATTGCTCAACACGTGGGGCGAGAGGTCTCCACAGTACATCGATGTTGTTGCCAGTGGTCGGCGGAAGGTGCACGTGCCCGTCGACCTGGGACCGGACCGCAGCGACTCACGGATGCACGCCAAGACCGTAGGATCCTACGCAGTGCCGTAGGGGACCGCACCGCCACTTCCCAGCAAATTAGGGACACTGTTGCTCCTGGGGTATCGGCGAGGACCATTCGCAACCGTCTCCATGAAGCTGGGCTACGGTCCCGCACGCCATTAGGCCGTCTTCCGCTCACGCCCCAACATCGTGCAGCCCGCCTCCAGTGGTGTCGCGACAGGCGTGAATGGAGGGACGAATGGAAACGTGTCGTCTTCAGCGATGAGAGTCACTTCTGCCTTGGTGCCAATGATGGTCGTATGCGTGTTTGGCGCCGTGCAGGTGAGCGCCACAATCAGGACTGCATACGACCGAGGCACACAGGGCCAACACCCGGCATCATGGTGTGGGGAGCGATCTCCTACACTGGCCGTACACCTCTGGTGATCTTCGAGGGGACACTGAATAGTGCACGGTACATCGAAACCGTCATCGAACCCATCGTTCTACCATTCCTAGACCGGCAAGGGAACTTGCTGTTCCAACAGGACAATGCACGTCCGCATGTATCCCGTGCCACCCAACGTGCTCTAGAAGGTGTAAGTCAACTACCCTGGCCAGCAAGATCTCCGGATCTCTCCCCCCTTGAGCATGTTTGGGACTGGATGAAGCGTCGTCTCACGCGGTCTGCACGTCCAGCACGAACGCTGGTCCAACTGAGGCGCCAGGTGGAAATGGCATGGCAAGCCGTTCCACAGGACTACATCCAGCATCTCTACGATCGTCTCCATGGGAGAATAGCAGCCTGCATTGCTGCGAAAGGTGGATATACACTGTACTAGTGCCGACATTGTGCATGCTCTGTTGCCTGTGTCTATGTGCCTGTGGTTCTGTCAGTGTGATCATGTGATGTATCTGACCCCAGGAATGTGTCAATAAAGTTTTCCCTTCCTGGGACAATGAATTCACGGTGTTCTTATTTCAATTTCCAGGAGTGTATATCAGCTAACGAGACAAAGCACTCGTTGGGCAACACCGCCCCTGGCAGGCCGCTTGAATGTGAGCGCGCGACGCCCCGATTGGCTAAATTCTATGCTAAATAACTCGGAAATGGCGCAACGTATCGCGTTTTTTTCTTAAAATTTATGTCTCAGTACAATCTGCCCTACAACATCACGACAAGCGTTTCAGATATTTTCTGACCACCCTGTGTACACACACACACACACACACACACACACACACACACGCACACACATATACACACACATCAGTTGGTTTTACTGAGAAATCTGTCAATGGAATAGAAGGAGTTGGCCACCAATAAATTCTTTAGGTTTCTCTTAAACTGAATTTCATTTGTTGCTAAGCTTTTAAAAAGCTGCTGTCGAGTTATTGAAAATGTGTGTTCCTGAATAATGCACACTTTTTTGTACAAGAGTGAGTGACTTTAAATCCATGTGAAGATTATTCTTATTTCTAGTATTGATTCCATGAATTAAGCTGTTGGTTTGAAGATGATATATTTTTAATGACAAATTTCATTACGGAATAAATATATTGAGAAGCAGTAGTTAGTATCCCTAGTTCTCTAAGTAGGCTCCTGCAGGATGTTCTTAAGTTCACACCACATATAACTCGTACTGCACGTCTTTGTGCCTGCAAAACTTTACCTTGGCTTGATGAATTGCACCAAAAAATAATCCCATATGGCATTATGGAATGAAAGTAAGTATAGTATGCCAGCTTTTTCATTTTTATATTCCCTATGTCTGACACAATTCGCATTGCAAATAGAGATTTGTTAAGACACTTCAGTAGTTCTGTGGTGTGCTCCTCCCAGTTGAATTTATTATCAAGCTGTAATCCCAAGAATTTAACAGTTCCCACTTCTTCTATCTGTTTGTCATCTTATGTTAGGTATATACTCGTGGGACACCCCTCACAAGTTCTGAACTGCATGTAGTGTGTTTTTTCAAAGTTTAGTGACAAAGAATTGGCTGGGAACTAGTGAGTAATGTCCATAAATATTTTATTAGCCGATCCTTCTAAGACTACACTTGATTTGCTATTTATTGCAATGTTTGTATCATCGGCAAACAAAACGAATAACACCCTTTGTTTCCTGCCAGAGATATAAGATTTGAACCATTTTGCAGCATTTCCTGTTACACCATAATACTCTAATTTATTTAAAGGATATTATGTTTTACACAGCCAAATGCCTTTGGCAGATCACAAAATATACCAGTTGCCTGCAATTTTTTGTCTAATGAATTAAGCACATTTTCACTGTAAGTGTATATAGCCTTCTCAATATCTGAACTCTTTAGAAATGCTATCTGCGACTTTGACAGTATGTTGTTTGAGATAAGATGGTTATAAAGCCAATTATACATTGCTTTTTCTAAAATTTTTGAGAATTCTGGCAAAAGTGAAATTGGGCGAAAATTTGATGCTATTTCTTTATCGTCCTTCTTAAACAGTAGCTTAACTTCAGCATATTTCAACAATTCAGGAAATATTCCACTGATAAACGACTGGTTGCACAGATAGCTTAATATGTTGCTTAACTCAGAATCACATTCTTTCATTAACTTCGTTGATATTTCATCATACCCATTAGATGTTTTCCATTTTAAAGATTTTGTGATGGACATTGTTTCTGCTGGGGTAGTGAGGATCAAATTCATATTATAGAAATTACTTGAAATGTCTGGTCTGAGGTATTCCACAGCAGCATCTACAGAACCTGACAACCCCATATTTTCAGTAACAGTTATAAAATGTTTGTTAAAAAGTTCTGTCACACTACACACATCTGTCACCAATGTACCATTTACTTTTAATGCTATTTGTCCCTCTTCATGTCTGGTTCTACCCGTCTCCTCCTTCACTATATCCCATATTGTCTTTATTTTGTTATCTGATATGACTATCTTCTCCTTGTAATATATTTGCTTGGTGTCCGTATTACAGTCTTTAATATTTTGCAGTATTTCTTGTAAAGTGCTATAGCATCAACATCAGAACTTCTTTCGGATTGACAGATACAGTTTTCTTTTTGTTTTACAAGATACCCATATTCCATCCAGTTTGTTGTCAGTTTATTCACCGTGCGGGTTTAGTTCATCGCAGGCTACGACAGTACATAGCGCCCAGATTAGTGACTATAGCACGACTATTGTTGATGAGCTTTTATCACAAACATGGACACTTTTCAAGTTAAGTAGGAGCTGATTGTTCGTGTAAATAAAGAACAACATTAATCGAACTGCGCATTTGTGTTGTAGAAAGAGGATGCCGGCCACCCATCACAACATGCTCTCCCTTGCTTCCTTGAGGAACAAGACTCTACAGATATGATATATCCTTTGTGCTTTCGGCGGTATTGGCATTCTGCCTGCATTTAAGTAAGGAGAACTCAAATCCATATAATCCCTTCTCTTGTCGTAAAGAAACTAAACACTTTCTCTTCGATGCCTTCATCGCCCTTGACGCCATGCGCCATGTGATGAAAAAAAATTAGTTTCGTGTTTGTGTCAGTCTTTTTGGTCAATGGTCGTAAACTAATTTAAAATCAAGAGTCTATTGAACGACTGAAATGAGTGAAATGACAGCCTAGTTTTTATACATAATCTGCTCCTCTAATTAAAAAAAAAAAAGACAGACATATTTTTCTCTTTTTCGACGGAAAACAAAACGTCGTTTATTATAAATAAAATTTTCCCCTAACAACAGAATAATTAAGTATCGTGTCTAGTTTGTGCCCTACTCTACAACCGCTGGAGAATAGAGGCAGCAAGTTTCCAGATGAATCTATTATTCTGTGAAAACTCTTTCCATGCGTCATGAACTGCTTCAGACAGCTCTGGCTTGGATGTCGATACTGGTCTTCTACACCCAATAATTTTCTCCATCTCTGCCCACACGTGGTCTATGGGACTGTGGTCAGCATCTTTGGGAGGCCAGTCGAGTAGCTCATCGCCTTTGCTAATTGAAAATCAGTGTTATACACATTTCGCAGTGTGGACCGGAGAACAGCCATGCTGGTAGATTATCCAGCCGCCAGAAAATTTCTGACAAACAGAAGGAAGCATTTCGTTATCCAGTATTTCGCAGCAGTAATGACTAGAAAATGGACGGTCCACTTGCCACAGAACGCCGCAACCACTTGCTGATATCCACCCACAAACTGTGACGACCACATCTTTGTCTCTGATGGTCACATTTGCTGTCGAATTTTGATTCACTAGGTAGATAATCATGGGCTGAAGCATTTGGTGGAGTAGAAAACACCTTGACCGTAAATATAGCTCGCTCCCAGTACGAAAGCGTACTGGGCCGTAATAAGGAGTTATTTGGTTCTTCCCATTTCTAGCGAATGTTTTCTACCTTAATGTTGGATATATCTAATAATTCCTTCCGTACGCCTGTGCGAAGTTTAACCCTGCAGCCTTTTGTTGCTTTTGCAACATTTCCTTAACCACCGACATTCGTCCGTACTTCGTTGGGGTGACAACGAATGGCCGATCTACTCACACTTAGGTGAAGGATGCTCCTAATTTCCATGCTAGTCCTGAAAGGGTCTTCTTCACGGTAATGGAGTGTACTATTGTCTTGATTCTTCGTGATAGTCCGTGGAAGTCCAGGACGAAGACGACTGTTGACGTGACCTTCCTCCGCCACTCTCTTCTCCCAGAGATGTATCGTAGATTTGCTGTATCCTAGGGTATGGGAATGGCGCTGATACAGTATCCATCTTCATAAATCCCAAGAATGCTACCTTTATCAACTTCCTTGTGCTGTGACTTTCGCAAGTAAAAACCTACAAACAAGTCAGGGAGAAACGAAGTACAAGGTGGCGAGCACTTCCTTCGCCTCAGAAGTCAAACTCATTCCCGATTACATGTTTTGAAAGAAGATTTAATAAATTAGTTCTTTTTGAGTATAGTTTAGAGTATCGTGTAAATGTATTTTGTCTCTAAACATCATACGTAGTAATAATAATGACACCGTTTTTAGAGATTAAAGGTAAAACTTAGATTCAGGTTGTGGCGCAGATCATGTTGTTCCATCTAATCGTATTTTAGTCAACTGTGCTATTACGTACAGCACAGGAGTCTGTAACAGCTCTTCATACAGCAGTTGAATTGTTGTTTGAGGATGAACTCGGCCTTCGTTTGTTAATCATTTTGTATTTTTGGCAATATCATACCTTCAGATGTTAAAGTGGGTTTCAACTAATGATTTCCACAGGTACAGGAACACAACGTCTGATACCTCTTAGGCAAACTACACTGAAGAGCCAAAGAAACTGGTAACCTACCTAAGATCGTATAGAGCCCCCGCGAGTTCGCTGAACTGCCGCAACGCGACGTGGCATGGACTCGACTAATGTCTGAAGTAGTGCTGGAGGGAACTGAAGCCATGAATCCAGCAGGGCTGTCCATAAATCGCATGAGTACGAGGGGGTGAGTATCTCTTCTGAACAACATGTTGCAAGGCACACCAGGTATGCTCAGTAATGTTCATGTCTGGGGAGTTTGGTAGCTAGCGGAAGTGTTCAAACTCAGCAGAGTGTTCCTCGAGCCACTCTGTAGCAATTCTGGACATGTGGGGTGTCACATTGACCTTGCGGAATTGCCCAAGTCCGTCGCAATGCACAATGGACATGAATGGATGCATATGATCAGACAGGATACCTACGTACGTGTCACCTGTCAGAGACGTAGCTAAACGTATCAGGGGTCCCACATTACTCCAACTGCACGCGCCTCCACCAGCTTGAAGAGTCTCCTGCTGACATGCAGGATCCCTGGATTCATGAGGATGTCTGTACACCCGCACACGTTCATCCGCTAGATACAATCTGAACCGATACTCCTCCGACCAGGCAACATGTTTCCAGGCGTCAACAGTTCAATGTCGGTGTTGACGGGCCCATGCGAGGCGTAAATCTTTGTGTCGCGCAGACATCAAGAGTACACGAGTGAGCCTTCGGCTCCGAAAGTCTATATTGATGATGTTTCGTTGAATGGTTCGCACGGGGCACTTGTTGATGACCGAGCATTGAAATTTGCAGCAGTGTGCGGAAGGGTTGCACTTCTGTCACGTTGAACGATTCTCTTCAGTCATCGTTGGTCCCGTTCTTGCAGAATCTTTTTGCAGCTGCAGCGATGTCAGAGATTTGATGTTTTACCAGATTCCTGATATTCACGGTACACTCGTGAAATGGTCGTAAGGAGAATCCCCACTTCACCGATACCTCGGAGATGTTGTGCCCCATCACTCGTGCGCTGACTATAACACCACTCACTTAAATCTTGATAACCTACCATTGTAGAAGCAGTAAGAGATC
Organism: Schistocerca gregaria; assembly: GCF_023897955.1. NCBI lineage: Eukaryota > Metazoa > Arthropoda > Insecta > Orthoptera > Acrididae > Schistocerca > Schistocerca gregaria. The sequence continues at coordinate 510,508,671 of NC_064921.1, read as the reverse complement.
CAACACGACGCCAGACAGTTGTTGTCTTACATAGGTGTTATCGACTGCAGCGCGGTATTCTGCGTGTTTATGTATCTCTGCATTTGAATAAGCATGCCTTTACCAGTTTCTTTGGCGCTTCAATAAGTTTCTCTTTCTCGGTTAATTTTGTGAGCATTGGCGCTTAAGATGTCTTAAGATTAAACTAAATTCTTGCACCTACGGCAACGTTAAGAGGAATTTTCTGAACAGCACTAAATAGCGGCTTGTGAAGCTATTACTGGCCGTATTCTGGCGCATTTCGCTAGTTAAAAGGGAAGACGCTTACTGACCAGAAAACTAATCTCCCAGGAGGAAATGAGGAACGGAACGGAACCTCTCACGTTGCGAGGTCATGTGACATTTATTTCAGTGATTACAAAATCAAGTTAAACAAACTATGCAGGTGGTAGTACGAGTCAGGGTAGCTCAGGAAAATTCAGAACTGGAAGCCACGGCAGTATTAAATACTGCAATTCGTAGGCATTCCTTGCACACGAAATTACCGTTGTAGTATAGTTACAGAGCTCAGCAAGTCAGTTGCGTATTTTCCGGTGAGAAAGAGCAGTGGTAAACAGTCTTCTCTACATCAATTTACTGATACTGTTGTTCCACAGAATTTCTGATTGGCGATTAAGTGTAAAGCCTCTGAGGCGGATGTGAGTTTTGCTAAGTCGAAATATTTTTCTACATTGTTGAAGTGGATACTACAATTAGAGTAAGTCCCCAAGTATGTAATCCTGGACTACTGAGAATCAGTTTATTACAACGGAAAACAATTGATCTTCTTCAATACTATCTTCCTCGTACCACTTGAAATGGGTGATGTCAACCAAGTCATCTGAAGAGAATGATCATGACATTTAAAAAAAAATATATTAACATCCTCGGACTTTGAAAGAGGCGTTTACCGCCAGTTTTAGCAATTTACGAGTGTCGTTGTTAAGCGCAAGTAGACGAAGTAATGCGACGCAGGTTTTGTTATGAAATAACGTCTTCATCAGTTGCTGTAGTTTTAATGTAATTTACGAATAATTAGAGATGTCCGATATTAGCTTGGAAAACATTCGCTGGACATGGAAAGAACTAAATAAGTGCTTGTTACGGTCCAGTCACCAAAGCACACCGCAATCATTTGCTGCGAACTAAATATTTACCCGTTTTTTGGCAACTGATTCGAAAAATGACCACTAACATTAAATGGTTCCTTCGAGCACGCGTGTAGCAGGAGCAGAGTGAAGAAGTTAATAGCAGTAGCGTGTCTAACTTGTAAGCTGAGCGCATCCTACACTAAGCCACAATCACGAAGGTAGCGAAGGAGAAGGTAATAGGGCTCTTTATTTATTTTAACTTCAGATTATGAACAATTTGCTACAAGACTGGGACTCGAATTCGGATCTCCTCTTTCTCTGTATCTGATACGATACGGAACGATACGGAACGATATGGAACGATATGGTTCGAGCATTTCGTTGTTTTCTCCACTATTGCAGATATCTCTGGGTCACCATGAAAGGCACATATGTGGGTTCGAATCGTGGTCCAGCACAAAAATGTTCATGGTTTCGTTTCAAGCCCTGGCACACGCACATCGAACTACTAGTGATAAAATAATGTTCATTTTTAATGTCTCTTCATGAGATGTCAACAATAATGATAGGTGCCGTTATTTCTAGTCAAACATGGACGCATCTCACTACTGGTGAGCAAACAATTCGTAGTTAAAAAACAATGGCGGTAAGTTCCCTGTTCGATTCCCGACCAGGCAAAAAGCTTAATAGTCTATTGCAATTCAAATGTTACCTTGCGGGTGAAAAAATTCGATGTGGGACATCTGTTTGAACCTAGTTAAAAATCTGGTTACGTGCTGGGTTCGTGACTCCGTCTCAAAAATTTACATCATGGCAATTTGTTTTAAACACGTGCGAAAATTGTTACTTGAAATTATATTAAACGTTTTTCGTGCTTACTTACTAGGGAGATAAGGGTCTTGATAGAATTCCGGGCAGAGCACAAAAATTTTTAAGTTCAGATTTGCTAACCGATACTCGTGAAAAGATTGATATTTCACCCAGTCATCAATGACGAACGTTGCTGAGATCCGAGTCTTGCTTAGGCACGAAAGGTTTGCTTCGTTACAGTGGCTATAGGTTCTTGGTTTCAACACGCATCCAAAACAAAAAAGTTCGTCACATAGTTTAAAGTTCTAACATGTGCACAAATAATTGCTCACTCATGGTTGATTCAAAATCCATTTTACAACAAACCACTCGTTTCAGGAACGGCGTTTCACAGGTGTTGGAAAATCTTCTAAAGAGCAAAAATACTTCCAATTGTCATAAAACTTTAGGAGTGCACATATTGTCTCAAAATCTCTTGTTCATAAACAAATTTCATTTTGCGTAAAGATTGTTGGTATGACTTTTGTTAAATTAACGAGTGTGATAGTGATTTTGACATGCCCTTTACTGTAATAAAGTTAAATTTACAAGCGTTAAAAGACTGTCTCATCCTAATGGCGCGTTTTCTAGTATTTGAAATATCGTGGTGTCGGATTACATCTGGACTGATTACCTAAAAGAACAGTGTTCTCTAGTGATCTCTTGTGGTATCCATTTTGTATTGTCAAACGACTGTACTGCAAAGCGGTTACAGGACCTGCAAGACAGCTACGTTATATGTGCTGCATGCAAATCAGACGAAACGCAGTTCAGGTCGTTCAGATACTTATGGGTATGATAGTACATTGAAACGTAGGGTCTTATACCATGGAACTTGTGGTACCTACAAATGAACTGAGTAGCTGTAATGTCTTAAGAATTTTACCTGTCCTGAAAATGGAAATTTGGTTAGTTACCAGTAGGTTCTATTTCGAAATGTATTTAACTTGTAACTTGTAACTTTTACTTAATGTTTTTCACTAACTGATTATTGATATGTGGTAGAGTAAGTAGGCAGTAGATATACTATTAAATACAGTACTGAGACGACTTTTTTGATTGCAACACTTTTAAATTTCTATGGAACATTGTTCCTAGGTACATGACCAATCTGTACTCTGGAAAAATTTTTTCAAATTTGGAAAATTCATAGGTTTGAGGACTAATTTTTATAATTTCGGAAAAAGACTGCAGCACACAAAAACTGAAAGCTGTCATTTAAAAATGGAATAGGAAAACATATTAAACGTTTATTATAAAGCTGGCTAGAGATGAAACTGTGGAAATTGTTCCAAGGTACAACACTCTCCCCTACCTTATTTATCTATTTATGCTGTATCTCTTGACTTTTTTGCACGACAACCGAATGTACGATAAAGTGGAATTAACTTTCTTTTTATTTACACGTCAAGTTCTGTAGGACCAAACTGAGGAGCAAATTTCCAAGGTCATGGAACGTGTCAGTACATGAAATTACGACATAAAAGTAATAACAGATAAAAATAAAATGTTTATGAACCCGAAAGAAGTCAATCCATAAGTTTAAGTAAACGCAATCAACAATACAACAAGAATCAGCATGATTCAAGGAACTCCTCGACAGAATAGAAGGAGTGACCCATGAGGAAACTTTTCAGTTCCTGCTAAGATTTTTTAATTCTATTGGTGGCTTATTGAAATTGGATGCAGCAGTATACTCCACGCCTTTCTACATAAGTGTTAAGGAAGTCCGATCCAAATGCAGGTTTGATTTCCGCCGAGTATTAACAGAGTGAAAGCTGCTTATTCTTGGGAACAAGCTAATATTGTTAACAAGAAATGACAGTAAGGAATATATATATTGAGAGGCCAGTGTCAAAATACCCAGACTCGTGAACAGGGGTCGACAAGAGGTTTGTGAACTTACACCACTTATTGCCTGAACCGACCGTTTCTGAGCCAAAAATATCCTTTTAGAATGGGAATAATTACCCCAAAATATTATACCATACGACATAAGCGAATAAAAATAAGCAAAGCAGACTAATTTTTGTGTCGAATGATCACTCACTTCAGTTACCGTTCGGATAGTAAAAATGACAGCATTAAGTCTTTGAACAAGATCCTGAATGTGGGCTTCCCACGACAGTTTACTATCTATCTGAACAACTGGAAATTTGAACTGCTCAGTTTCACTAATCATATGCCATTCTGTGAAATTAAAACGTCGGGTTTTGTTGAATTGTGTGTTAGAAACTGTGAAAACCGAGTATTACTGTGATTTACTGTTAGTTTATTTTCTACAAGCCATGAACTTATGTCATGAACTGCACTATTTGAAACTGAGCCAATGTTGCACACAACATCTTTGACTTCCAAGCTAGTGTCTTCAGCAAACAAATGTTTTAGTTACCCGTAATACTAGAGTGTGATCATTGTTATAAAATAGGAACAGGAGTGGCCCCAACACTGATCCCTGGAGCATCCCCCCCCCCTCACCCCCCCCCCCCTCCCCACTTGACTGTACCTCACTCAGACCCCACATCAAAGATCACAGCCATTCTCACCACTGTGAATAAATGACCTTTTGCTGTCTGTTGCCAAAGTAAGAGGTGAACCAATTATGAGCTACTGCCCATATTCCCTAATGGTCCAACTTCTGGAGCAATTTTTGGTGATCAGCACAATCAAGTGCCTTAATTAAATCAAAAAAATATGCGTAGCGTTCGAAACCTTTTGTTTAATCCATCCTATACTTCACAGAGGAAAGAGAATATAGCATTTTCAGTTGTTAAACGACTTCTAAAGGTGAACTGTACGTTTGATAGCAATATCATGTGATATGAAATGATGAATTATCCTTACACACACAGCCTTTTCAATAACTTTAGCGAACACTGATGGCATAGAAATAGGTCTAAAATGGTCCACATTATCCCAGTCTGCCTTTTAATAAAGTGGTTTTACTACGGAGTACTTTAGTGCTTCAGGAAACTGACCATTCCTACAGTAAAAATTACATATATGGTTAAATTCAGACATAACGTTTTCAGCTCAGTTTTTTTTATATTCTGCTAGGCACTTCATCATATTCATGAGAGTCCTTAGTCTTCAGTGATTTAATTATTGACTCGATATCCCTCTTGTCTGTATCACAGAGGAGTATTTCAGACATCAGTCTCGTAAAGATATTTGCCAAGAGAGTTATATGATTCCCTGTAGAAACTAAATTTTTATTTAATTCACCAGCAATGCTCAGAAAATGATTGTTAAATACTGTACATATATCTGATTTATCAGTAACAGAAATATTTTAATCTTATGATCAGCCTACGACCTTCCAGCGCGCTGGAATAACTTTGGTCAGCAACTTCTGTCAATCAATAGAACGAAAAACCAGTCCAAGTCGCAAATATTTTATTTTTTATTCTATGACTAGTTTCGGGACGAGTCCCCATTTTCAAATCAACATAACAAAGTCGAAAATGGCCATTCCGAAGATGTCAACAAATGTGTAATTACATTTAAATTGCACATAAGTAACACATATAGTACATTTTTTGACATCTTCGGAAATGCCATTTTCGAATTTCTTACGTTGATGTGAAATTTTGGGTGTCGGCCCAAAACTAGTTATCGAATGAAAAATAAAACATTTGCAAGCTGGACTGGTTTTTCGTTCTTTTGGTTATTCGGATCACGCTTGGGATTTGAATGTCGGCATTTTTGGCACTAGTTTTGAAACACTTCATTTTCTTCTTCATCAGAAATCTGGAACATCCGATGCGATAGATTCACGTCGGCGCAGAATCGGAAAGTAATGTATTTTGCGTTAAGGTAACCCTTCGAGGTCGCAGTATTATAGTTATGAAAGAAACGAAGTGCGAGGATCTTGGTCAGCTGAGGTTCTACGTCCAGTTTATGTAGATATCGCTGGATGACTCTTGTGGTTTACCTCGTCTGCCACGTTTAGATAGGCAGAAAATTTCGATTGATTTGTGAGTGATTAAGGACTATTTACTGATTCATTGGTATGAATCGTATGTAACTGATCTGGGTACTGTGTGAAGTAGTGGGCGATCTGATCTTCACAGTACGAATATGTACAGTACTTAGTTAGAATGCGACTGCTTAACCAGAATAATTCCTTCCTTCACATGCAGTTCCAATTAATTTCTAACTTCATAACTGTCCTTGGAGAAAAGGACGTAATTTATTTCATATTTCTCGGAGGTTCCCAACCCAATATAATCTCATACGGGGTAAGCTTTGTACTTTCATGTATGGCACTATTCGGTACATCTTCTACGTTCCCTATTTATTGTTCAATTTTTTTCTTCTAAAGTCTTAGCGATACCGAAGATCCTCAGATTTGGCGTCATGGGAGGTTGCAGAACCTGCTTATAGTATCGGAATCAAAGAGTGTGTTGCAAGCCATCAAAGACCCGACGCGGGACAGTGATCTGAACTTCCAAAATTAGCGAGAATCGCAACAAAACAAAAGAAGAGGAATGGAAATTTTCTTTATATGGGAATCTCCTTTCATCCAATGCGCTATTACAACCAACAGTGGAGGCGGCCTGATTTCCGCCAACACGGTATCAACAAGAATCTATGCAATTAAGTCGTCGAGATGACAAGAGTGTTGGAAGACCAACCTGTAGCAGACAGCGTTGACGGTCGACGCAGACTGGTCTACGTTGTACGTTGCACTGCTCAAGCATCGGCTAGTTCTGTAGACATTACTGTATGTTTCAGTACAGGCATGCAGACAAGATGGCAGTCATCCCATGTTGTGCTCACATGCTGTATTCGCTGCTTAGCACGGTATTCAGGCCATCGGTCTCTCACAAACTACAGTGTCATAGCAGTATAGTCTAGATGAACCGAAACATCACGCCATGCCAACTTACTTCTGCCCATTTCGAACTCATTTACACGCCGTTACACCAATGTTTGATGACGGTGAGACAACCGGTCACTTTTTTTCCCCACGTTTCCACTTCATTCAGTTGAGACTGACTTCTCACGGATCTTCTGACACGCAAACGTAGGTGGCGCTAACGTGGATGCTCTCTCTCTCCAGTAGCAATCACTTTTTGCATGTGCATGTGAAGCATTACTGCTTTCAATCCCTCAATCCTAAGCTGGTTTTACTTTGCTCTTTTTTCACTTTTGATTTCATTCTCATATTATGTCTGACTTACGCAAGTATTTATCGAATAACCAGTTATCTTTATATTGAGAATAACTCAAACCTAGAATGTTAATATCGACTCAGATGTCAATTTCTGTCACATTATGCACTGAAAATTATACGAAGCGTCTTCATTTTATAACACAAGTAATTTACTTCGTTTTAAATGAATAAATGGAAAATATAATGATGGATTGATGTATCAAGAATTCTAAAACATATGTTTTGCGTGAAAATTCGGATCCGGGCATTATTGGCGTGTAAGCTGGCCATTGTTTGACTAAGCACATCAGTTTGCTATTGTGTCGTTGAGATGGGCGATATCAGTTATCATAGACACAGCTCCTTTTGATGCTAGTTATTTTAATGATAACAGTTCCGTGTTGCTCAATGGTCTGGTGCAAGTCTTTTAACTGGATGCCACTTCGGATACATGCTTGTCCTTAATCTAACTGAGTAAAGGGAACCTACAGCTTAACTTAGAACCCGAACCACATGTCGTGCTTGGAGAGTCTTCACTGCACTGATAGGCTAGAGCAAGGTTAAAGGCACAGTGCATATTTCGTGGTTCGACCGACCTTGCATCTCGCGACCTTTCGGTTTCCTGCCACGCGCTTTATCACTAGATCACAAGGCCAGACATTTCAAAGATAATGAACCTTCCATTGGATTATTGACTTCAGCACATCTGTGATCGAAGCTTACTGAAGAAAATTGAGCAGATGCTGGGCTACATCTTTGAGAAGCAGAAGTGTTGAGATGTAAGTGTTTAACATGCGAGCTATGAATGTAGACTGCTTTGGTGAAACAATGTATTACAGATATCTCAACATGCATTAGTTTTGCTACAATTTATTGCCGGGGAATGTGACGACGCTAGAAAAAAGTTTTCTGCTATTTTAGTCTAGCTAGTATGAACCAACACATAGGCAAAATTCGAGACTTGTTTTCACCTGCTGTTAATCGCAGAAAGTGTAATCCAGTGGAATACCACACTAGACAAAATATTGAATAACGTGGCAGCTGCAATGTCTCCCCCTATGCAAAATATTCCGTTTTCGAAAAGTTATAAGTATGGCAATAATTTTTTTAAATGGCACTGTAAAAAGTTCTCAATTTCATCACCTGAAGTTCAGTATTATAATGTATTTTCTATTGTGTGAATAAATATATGGCCAGGTATTTCGCATTTAAAGAACTGTAGATGGCTTCTTCTCTTTTATCTCTGGGTATCATGAGCTTTTTGCAAGTTTTCGGCTCAACGCTGAGCTACATTATTGGCACATATATATTACTCCCAAAGATGTTGAAGTGAACATTCGAAGGGAGATGCAGGGCACTGTAAAACATAGTTCATGTGGTGTACGTGCAATGAATGTCATAAAATATGATTTATACATGGAGCTTATAGCATTTACAAATGACATACAACATGCTTCAAATTTTGACGTGTCCGCAGTCACAAAGAATGTCATATATTATGCGTCATGTTTTGGATCTGATTGTATTCACAAAAGATGTTGTACAATATGTTTTATGTTTCGGACCTCATCACATTCACAAAGATTGTTGAACAATATGCTTCGTGTTTCGAGCTTGACACATTCACAGAGGCTGTCATAAAATATGCTTTTCTTGGACCTGGTTACATGTACAAATAATGGCGTAAAATAAAGCTTACGTATTAGACCTGATTAAATTCACAAAGGATGTTGTACAAATTCCTCATGTTTTAGTCCCGACAACATTCAGAAAAGATGTTGTAAAATATGCTTGTCTTGGACATTCAAAAGGATGCCGTCCTCATCCTTCAGGACTCATTTTGCAAGGTTGGACTTCACCACAGGCGATTTAGCATTCTCGAGATCTTGCATGACAGATTACCGTCAGTGCGCTCATTGATTTAAATGGGCACTAGCTTGGAGGTTATATGCCAGCTGTAACATGAGAGTCGTCCCTGATTCTAGTAATTATGGAACACTGAATTCGTTCTCTGTTCTGTAAGTAACATGTCTTTCATCAAACGTCTGCTTGAACTTCTCGTCGTATTCATGTGTTGTCCATCGCATTCTTGGAGCAGAAGTACCTGTTACTTAGTACAGATTTTCCAAATATGTTGCCCTCGTGCAACCTGTTATTATGTGGTATGCACAACTCAGAATTACTTTTAAGTGTTTTGCGTGGAATAATTTGTTCGAGCTGGGAGAACATATTCAGATATGAAAAAATACAAATTTTTGGCTGTCATTATGAGAACAGAGTTGTTTGCATCTAATTCGCTGCACACTTGTATTAACGATGCTCATTAAATCATTTAAAATTAATTAATATACTGGTTTGAGTAGTATAGCGTTAATATCATTTGCATACTAGTTTCACGATCCAGTTTGTTCAGACACTGGATTACTATGCAGTACACCTAGGAAATTATACAATTCTATCAAAATGAGACCCTGAATTATGTATAATGCACCAAAGAAAAAGTATAGTTAATGAGGAAATTAAATTAGAAGGTACAGCGTTACGTTATATTAAATGAATCACTGGCCTTAGCAAATTTGTTGAAAATGTTCCTTCATGGGACCATTATTTCTAGAAAAAGTTCCTGAAATGGAAATAATTAAATATTGATAGAAAACAACGAAAACGACATACATTGAAGGAAATCTGACACTAAATATTTAGATTTATCTAGAAAGCTTCTTTAGAATTCTATGAATTACAAACATGAAAAACTATAAAAACATGAAGTAGAATGCATAAAACAATAAATCGTCAATTTGGAAGATCTTAAAACAGTAAGCTAATGCTCACGAGTTTTCGTGATTGAGTGACAACTGGCTACGTTGAAAAAATGAATCCACAATTATAAAGAAAGAATAAGCAGTTGCTCTATCATAAATTGTACCTTATACGAAGGTTAAACGTTCAGAAACCTTGCACAAAGCTATTCAGAAAGATAAATCTTTTCTATGCCACAAACAAATATTTACAAATCTGGATTTTTTATCTGTTAACCAATATGGCTTTTTAACAATATATTCTTGACATGTTCCACTTAACTATTTATATTTCTACTGTTGGTGTGTACAGTATGTTATCGATTTCAGAGTTATAATATATTGTACATATAAAATATAATATAAAGGCAGATCACTGGAGCATCTCAAAAATATATTGTTAATAAATATAATTGACTGCACAGGAACTAGTTCTTCAGCCTAACGTTCTCACAATCAACAGGGGTCGAAAATAATAGAGCTATTTGATATAGAACAAAGACCCCATTATTCTCTTTAAGTAAACAAACTGGCCAGTTACCTACTATTTATAGTCAATATGGAGGCCGATTAGCACATTTATGCTCATGTTTACTCAATTGTTCAGTTGATTTTAGCCTAAGAGTGATAATTAAATCATGAAGATGGTAATTTAAGACCCAGGAAACAGAAACATCCCTCCCTCACTTCTGCAATGTGCTCCTATTGGTCCAGCGCTCATCCTCCTCCCCCCCCCCCCCACCCCTTTCCAACCACCAATGTTTCCAGACTCCTGAGATGGGATTTACCATTCTTAGTTTGTACCTTACTTTAGCAACACCATGAAACATCTGCAATTTCCAGCACAATAATGCACTCTAATGCTATTTAACGATTTTTTTAAGGGCTAAAGATGTAAATATGGAACTTTACGCCACAGTGCACAAAAAATAAGCACCTGCCACTTTGTCACTCCAATATTAAAGTAAACAATGTCTCTGCACAAGAATACAAGACCTGTCAACTAATGCCACAGTGCATAACATGCAATCACATGTAAGAGTGTTTGACAGATTATTGTCACACTGCACTGAAAATACACTCTTGCTACTTTGATACTGTAAGACTATGGTAAGTATCACTGGTGTAGGTTAGCTATGCACTTTATTATATATCTTTCGCATACAACGGCACTGCCCTTGAGTGGGGGCCATGAGGGTGGTGGCGAGGGACAGCCTTGTGGCGGCAGCTACTGGAGTGAGCCCAATGTGGGCAGGGCAGACCACTGCCAGTCTCCACATACACTCCTACCCTCCTCTTCAGACACCTGAGCAAACACACAGACCCATCAGCTCACACTCTCATAGTAGGATGCTACAGTTCTTTCTCTGCATGATATGTATGTAATCCATAGTGCTTAAAGATATGGTGTTGGTCTGGCACACTCAGTATGGTACTCGAAAACAAAACAAAAAATGGAATGGCTCCCATTACCAGCTGGCTGAGCTAAACTGCTCACACATTTTATATGGGAAAAAGAAGACGAACCAAAAACAATTTATTTTATTCAGTCCATTTTCTTACAACCTCCACAGTGCAGTTTAATAGGATGGGGACTATCAACCCCACCAACTCTATACTACTGAAAATGCTTGTCATAATCTTCATACTCAGAAAAAAACTTATCACTCTGGAACACTGTTGTTAGCTTGCCAAATTAAAGTAATATTACAGAAAGCAATCAGAAATTCCTTAGGATTGAAATAGTAATCTATTGTATTCAAATAATAGCACCCACCCATAAATTTTATGATTACCTGATATCGTTAGTGGAAACAGAAGGCGATCTTCTACATTTGAGAGTCTAGTATTCTTTTAGAGCACTTTATTGCTAGATCACAAGTTTTGTTACATAGATAACCAGTTTTAGCCTGTTCAATGACCGTCTTCAGACTCATAATCTCAAAGTTTCCAACATATTAGACATTGTATAGAGTACTAGGCACTCTCACACAGCTCAAGAATCTCATGTGTATGATGATCTTGCACTTTATGAGATAATAACCACAAGCAATATAACATGCCATCCTGCATGACGGTTGAAGTTACTCCACTGACAGAAAAAGGCAAACTGCCAGTGTGAGAGTGCTTAGTGCTCTATATAATGTCTAATACGCTGCAATTTCTGGGAGTGTTAATTTGAACTGAATGAAACTGGTTTTGTATGTAGCAGAACTTGTGATCTAGGCAATAAAGTACTCTAAAATGATAGTAGACTCTCACATCAGCTTTTCGTAAATTTCAAAAATCATATTACACATAATTATATCTATTCCATAATCCTCTAGTTGCAACATCATCATAATTTGCTTCAGAGTATTTAGAATGGCTGGACTAAACAGATTCCCTGAAAATACCAATGTCGTGCAATCGTTGTTCTCCGTTAATAGCATCTTAATTGTGGACTTTAGAGTGTTAAAAGGTGCTTCGGTGCCGACAGCTTGCGGTGTACACTCGTCACCTTTGTGTAAATTAATGACTAGTTCCATCACCTTTTTTCTTTCAGATTGTGGTCTTGTGCATTGCATCATGTAATGAACTCAATGTGGAGCTCTTTCCGTGCCTTTTCTTACACACACACACACACACACACACACACACACACACACACACACACACAGAGAGAGAGAGAGAGAGAGAGAGAGAGAGAGAGAGAGATAGAGAGAGAGAGACATGTGTGTGCATGCGCGCGCGCGCGCGTGTGTGTGTGTGTGTGTTTTACGTTTTTTAATGGCAGTTTAAAATACCAAAACACACGAAAGGGCTTCTTTGACTCGGATCACCACCTGCTACAGATAAAGACACGGCCAATCCCTAAGAGGAAACAACAGAAAACGAAGATCATTAGACCAGACCCAGAATATCTTACACTCAACCAAGAGAAAATACTGTTGAAAATTAAGATAGGAACAACTCAAAACTGCGAACAGCTATCAGGAAAGCTTCAGGAAGATGTGAAATTAGCAATAGCACCGAGAACCAGGAAACATCGCTGGTGGAACCACACATGTGACCTAGCAATCGAAAGACGTATCAACACATGGAAGAAGTTCAGTGGGCAACAAGAAACTACAAAACTGGCAAGAATTTCTCAAAACATAGAAACAGACAAGTTAAATTATCCGTAAAGAAAAGAGAAACAGAAACTAGAAGAGATACAAGCAGACTTCACAAGGAATAACACGAGTAATTTCTACAGGACGTTCAGAGGAAACATGATGAAATATCAAACACCGAAACTCTGATTTAGGAGACACTAGAGACCAATACCAAGAACAACTGTAACCTACTAGTGTCCGCCTACTTAGCGTAGCGATAGCGTTACCGTCTACCACGCAGGAGGCCTGGGTTCGATTCCCGGCAGGGGACTGTGTGTTGTGTGTCCAACATTATTTTCATCATCATTGACTCGCAAGTCGCCGAAGTGACGTCAACTAAAGAGGACTTGCAATACGGCGGCCGAACTCCCCGGAATGGGGTCTCCCAGCCAACAATGCCATACGATCATTTCATTTCACCTCCTAGTGAAGTACTTCAAGAAACTTCTAACCGCAGAATCACCAACAGACAAACTGGACACAGAGAAACCCGCACCAAACCCAGATATCGAACCGCCATTGATGGAAGAAGTAAGAGAAATCATCAAGAACCTCAAGAACAATAGAGCACCAGGAGATGATGGATTCGTCGCGGAATTCTGGAAGCTGCAGGACCTGGGTCTCACAGAACACGTACACAACATTATGAAACAGATATGGGAAACATAAGAGATACCGAAAGAATGGTGCACAGTACTGATACATCCTCTACACAAGAAACATCACCTCAAATATCTCTGGAACAACGAAAGATATTGAAAAACGGTTTTCACCAGAATGACCGTACGGCAGGGGCTTAGGAAACCAAATACTATACGAAATTTTAAAACGTTAACAAAAATAAACACATCAAAAAAGTTTTGCATCACCCCAGTTTCCAGAACTTCTGAAGATAGACTTTGACTATCGATATTGTGTCACAGACACAGTCCCTTTGACTGTTCAGAGATGTCAATAAATCCTCCCAAAGATGTAAACAACCATGGATGAATAGCGCCTATTAGACGGAGGGGGTCCGTCGGCCAATCATTTCCAGTCATTCCACCAGAAAGGAGATACACGGCTCGTGTTGTCTGCAGTTCAACCATGCCTAGACGGTCAATACCGCAGTTCGATTACGTCCGCATTGTTACTTTGTGCCAGGAAGGGCTCTCAACAAGGAAAGTGTCCAACCATCTCGGAGTGAAACAAAGCGATCTTGTTTGGACATGGAGGAGATACAGAGACACAGGAACTGTCTAAGACACGACTCGCTAAAGCCGACCAAGAGCTGCTACTGCAGTGGATGACCGCTACCTATGGATTATGGCTCAGAGGATCCCTGACAGCAGCGCCAACATTTTGAATAATGCTTTTTGTGGAGCCACAGGACGTCGTGTTACGACTCAAACTGTGCGCAATAGGCTGCATGATGCGCAACTTCACTCCCGCAGTCCATGGCGAGGTCCATCTTTGCAACCACAAAACCATGCAGCGCGGTACAGATGGGCCCAACAATATGCCGAATGGACAGCTCTTCACCGATCAGTGTTCGCATATGCCTACAACCAGACAATCGTCGGAGACGTGTTTGGAGGCAACCTGGTTAGGCTGAACGCCTTAGACACACTGTCCAGGTGCCCAGCCAAGTGGAGGTTCCCTGCTGTTCTGGCGTGGAATTATGTGGGGCCGACATACGCCGCTAGTGGTCACGGAAGGCGCCGTAACGGCGGTACGAATTCAGTGCGGATTGTGCACGGACCAGCAGAGCACGTTCCGCAGATTCACATTACCATGATTTGTAAATGAAGCCTTGTCCGTAAATGACGCACTGCTTAGGAATGCAACTGCTGAAGTTACAATGCGGGGTTCAAAGTCAAATGTTTAAAATGGTTGAAATGGGTCTGAGCACTATGGGACTTAACATCTGTGTTCATCAGTCCCCTGGACTTAGAACTACTTAATCCTAACTAACCTAAGGACATCACACACATCCATGCCTGAGGCAGGATTCGAACCTGCGACCCTAGCAGCAGCGGATCCGGACTGAAGCGCCTAGAACCACTCGGCCACACGGGCGGATTTCAAAGTCATTCCCGTACAGTTCTTGGTGCCGTGAGATACGGAACGGATGAAACCGATGCCGATTCAAAATTGTGCATACGCTACTGTGGCTTATTCGTACATCTCGTACAATTTCTCGTACACCCACTTAAGGAATGTGCGCTACAGCAGCCAGAACAGCAATTTCGTTTCAATTGTCAGTCGCTGGCGTTGTACGTCGACGTTTTGTGGGAGCCAGCTTCCTGTTACCATGAGTGTCTTGCAGATGTTTCCAATGGTTCCACGTGACGGACCGCGGATCTGTGTAGCGTTCAGCATATAGTGTCACAGCTGCGTTTGAATTTCTGTGACATTCGCCATAAATTAAAATTATCCAGTTTTTCTTCATTACTGATGGCTGACATATCGACTAGATGACGGTAAATGTAAAAAGCCACCAGAAAACAGATTTCAATGTGTCAATGTATGTGAATTACGTTACAGTATGAGAGCAGCTCAGCAGACCAGATTAGGGGACACTTGTACACTGAAGGTAGAGCGTGCCGAGGTGATATTGTTATGTTTACGGCAGAATACAGGCGCCAGTGCAGGCAACCGCTGCTCTGAGCACAGTACTACATGCTATGCATTACGTCAGGAACTGTGACACCGTTCCTATCCTTTATAAGCCACATATTTCAGAACTTATGAGTTTTAGAAACGTGAAACCAAGTGTGTTACCACTAACTGTACCCCTACTTGTAATTTCACAACAACAATCATTATGCGCCGGACATCCATCATTCTGATACCGCATTATTTGACACATTGTAAGAGGTGGACCGGTTCAAGTAAGGTACAGCTCAAGAAGGGGCCAAACTGTCCCTCTTTAGGAGAGCCGTCGATGAAATATGGGCCAATGATGTGTTGTCATACAATATGACACCATACATAAGCACTCCACTGACGTAGTACGACAGTCACGTCACGATTACCGGCAGCGCCGGCCGGAGTGGCCCTGCGGTTCTAGGCGCTACAGTCTGGAACCGAGTGGCCGTTACGGTCGCAGGTTCGAATCCTGCCTCGGGCATGGATGTGTGTGATGTCCTTAGGTTAGTTAGGTTTAGTTAGTTTTAAGTTCTAGGCGACTGATGACCTCAGAAGTTAAGTCGCATAGTGCTCAGAGCCATTTGAACCATTTGAACCATTACCGGCAGCGTGTGGTGCATGTCTGGGTCTCAGGAGGTGCGCTAGCTGTGTGCTTCATTTATTTGCAGCATCAACTTCACTTCGCAATTTCTCGGAATGTAATTGACGTATTGCGATGCAACCAACGCCATTATTTTTGTGATTTTTCATTCTGTTGATTGCATACGAAATAATAGGGGGTGTCCATTTAAAAATACAAAAGTTTGTGTTGAAAATAGTATTTGTTTACGTTTAAAAATTTCGCATAGTATTTGGTTTCCTAAGCCCCTGCTGTGCATTCATACTGGTGAACTGGTGAAAACCGGTTTTGAATATCTATTGTTGTTCCAGAGATATTTGAGGTTGCAGAGTTAGGTGAGTCATCCTGTATATATATATACATACACACACACACACACACACACACACACACACACACACACACACACACACACACACACACACACACGCGCGAAAAAGGTACACAGGCATTGGCCAACATATTGCGACATTTGCAGTTAATAAAGCGATTCATGCCTAACTTAAATTGGGTGCGATGATAAATTTTAGACAGGTTCTGAAGCAGAAAGAAATAACGTTGCAGTCCCGAAAGAGAGGTGTAAATAATGTAGTATTTTGAATCCTGAATCCTGAATCCTGAATGTTGCAGGTGTATCTGGGAGTCATTGGGTTGCATATGTTAAAAAGATCGAGAATAATGTGTACTACTTCAACTCATACGCTAAGTTACGTCCACCAGAAGAATTGCACCATTACATTACTGACAACAAGCATGTGTTCTTCAATTTTCGAGGCAACCAAGACTTTGATTCATATCTCTGTGGGAATTTCTTTGTAAAGTTTCTCCTGACGACCGCATAGTAATAAACAGCATGCACATCAGTGCTTCAGTTGATGTGTAGGTGTGCTGTTGAACATTTTAACTTTGAAACAACGTTCCTTATTATTAAATGTGAATTACTTCCAACCAATGACCTAAGTACTGGAGAATGAAGCATTGCTTTGATCGATCTCGAAACGTACAACAACTTTCTGGATATCACTGGGGCAAACAATACACTACATCTACGAAGCGGTAAAGTTCTGGCTCGTATGAGACCGACGGCGTAAATGCTATTGTAAAACTTTTTGTAAAAGATTTTCAGTTACGTGCAAATATTACCATGCTTAAAAGAGAGGTAAAAACGAAGGAACAGACAATAGAGTTTATCTGGAAAGGTTCAATAGGACCACTACTTGCTTTCTCGAGGAGTCAAGTTCCGGTTAATAATACCGAACAGTTTTCTGAATCGGCAAAACCTGTGGATTTATTATCGGTATGCAAACCTATGTTGAGTGTAACACTATGATGGATTCATACCTGCGTGTCCAGCTAATACACATTATCTACAAGTTCTACCCCTACAGTAGGACCAGTATATAAGATTGTTCAGGTGCAACATAACCCCATATATCTTCCTGTGGATGTCCAGACATCAGACTATCTCACATCAGTATTCTGGATACGGACATAAATTAAATCGATTTTCGTGGTGAGTGGATAGTTATATGTCTCCACCTGAAGCAATATGAGCGTGAAATATAAAGCTAACTGACACAGTCGTCAGTGCACTACTTCGCATTGCCAGCACACTTCAGTACCATCAGACATTTACATCTACATCTCTACATCTACATCTACATCTACATCTACATCTACATCTACATCTACAAGTTTCTCTAAGCCATAGACTTGAAGCGACGCACTGAAATTGCTCAGTATAACAGCTCCAGTTCAATCTGATCAACAAATCGTCCGTCAGGAAGATATTTCTCACAAGCCTCTCCATTCAGCGATGTTCAGTAATAATGATGAAATCCGAATTCCGATTCAACACCAGGATGCACTGACAGTTCCAAGTAAGAGTTTTCTTTATCCAGAAGGGCAGTTTTTAAAGAAGGATAGAGATCCTACATTTTTAAAGAAGCCTGGAGATCCTACACTGACTTCGTGATTCACGTGTAACGTCTTCCTATTTCAAGAAATAAGATATGAACTAAACGCCATCGAAATCAACTGCAATTGCAATGTGGAAACCACACCAACCTCAAAACGTACATTTGCGCATCTATTTCTGATGTGAATCGTATACAGAATGCAATATATGTTAAAAATGACGAAATTCTTCCAGCTGTATTAAGGTGTTGGTTTTATTGGCAACTAGTTTCGATGTTGTAACACCTTAATACAGCTGTAGGAATTTCGTCATTTTTTACATATGTTATACTAGCTGACGTCCTAAGTCGTCCGTTTCAATTATGGATAAACGAAGAATGCAATATGGTTCATAGACAGGTTGACAAATGAATATGACCAGTTTAGCGTATGTTTAACACTTGTGATGCCTATGGGATTCTTTCAAGATGCGACAAGTACTCATGAACTCAAAACAAGAATTTATTTTAGTGGGAAGTGCGATAGACAATAACTCATACGATCAGAGAGAACCTCATCCTGAAGAGGAAAAAAAAAACAGTGCTGGAGTAGGTCGTCTGGAAGATGCAGCACGGTTAAGTATTGGATGCAGAGCACCTGCGATTACGACTAGTGAAGGTATTGAATTCCTCTGTTCTGCTCCCACAATCTTTATTTACATTAATTTAAACTGCTCGAATATACAGCTCTCCTAACCACATTGAGACTGAGCTGGACTGCAAAAACAGCTGTTCAATTAGGTTTGTTATACTGACGCCGTAGACCAAAATAAAAGGAAACTTAAAGAAAGATTCAAGCCTATTCGACAAATGTAAGCTAACAAGTGTTAAAGTGTTTTTAAATGGTAGTTCTACCCAACTGATAACTTACAGCTGAACTGGAATAATACAATGTACTGCTTATTGTACGACATGTATTCCAAGTTTCGTCCCTCCTACCGTGGGGAAGATGATAAATGTGGATGCGTATTTAACACATAGAGATTTAAAGAATATCACATAAATTGATATTTGTATAGAATTTAAGCAATCAAATAATTTTCCTAAAGAACCTGCTGTGTAATCATTGTTGCTGTATGATCGAGTGGTAAGCTATTGTCCACTGACTGGAATAGTGTAACGAGCAGTATAGATTAATGAGTGATGCATCATATCTACCATATTTTACGATGAGACCACAGAGTGCAACGTTATTGCTGATACTCAAGGCTTTCACCACGAATCCAGACAGTTCATGTTCAAGGATGCGACATTTCTCACTTCTACGAACGCTGGACGTTTATTAACGACATCTTCTGTGAGTCTTGAGGCTCCTAAACCATTCAGAACCATTAAATATATTAAAACTTGAAGGACTATATTTTGGCTGGCGCAAAATCACCATTCAAAGAACTGGGACGCACGTGGCTTGCCTCTCGAACATGTGTTGACGACGTTTCGAAATTTTGATCACATCGATAGTGTCGTTTACGTCAAAGGCATGAGGAGACATGTTGGATGACGGAAACATTCAAGTGCACTTCAAACCATGATCTCAAGTCATATGACTGCACAGCAGTCTGCCAATTCAAGAAGAGGTACGAAGGAGAAGGTGAAGGAAACCCAATGCCGTTATTTCTGCTGCAGATAATGTGAAAATACTTTTGAGTTAGGTGACAAACAAATGATTTTTTTTAAAACTAAATAACGTGTTTGATTTATTCTCTTACCTCTCGTACACCAATAGAGTTCAACGATGAGTATGTAACCTCAACCACATACGCTCCCTATGGTTTCGTTCCAGAACTGGAGACAGAATGTCAGTTTTTGAATACATTTTTCGAAGCCGTGTCGGTCAAGTACATTACGTCCCACATTCTGACATGACCTGCTGGTAAGCATATGACCAAGCAATCATTTGATCAATTGTATTACATTCATCCACAAATGGAACATGTTGCTGATCCATGTCCATTGCTAGCATTGCTCCTTGTCTAGTTCGCGACCCCTGTCTTTCCGTTGGCAGCACACTGCACTGGGCAGCCGTGTATGTTTTTAGGGCGTTCTGTTTATTATACGTGTACAGGCTGTTGGTGTGCCGCAAGCAGTATGAGGCAGCTCTGTGTACGGCCTTCACGTTTCACAGCATCTGAGTTTCTATAAGGAGATATGCATTCTGCTGACATTACCATACCCAGAACCTCTGAGTAACAGCAGCACATGCACTGAATTTATCACCTCTAGCAGAGACAAGTGTAAATATAACTAGTGTATTTGTTAAGATTACTAACTCAGCGAAGCGTTTACGAAGGGCCAGTTGAATGTAAAAATATGACAGTACCTGCCTTAAGAACTTGTTGCATCCTACAGTGCCAAGGTGCATGTATAAATATGAGAGACCCAACTGGTGTTCTTTATGGAGCATCATCTGCTCTGGTTGATCTGTTTGTGTGTGTATCTGATACAAACATTTATTATACAGCACATAGTACCCTGCACTCTCCGTATAAAGAGCTCTGGTAGACGTCAGCGACAAAATTTACTATATGTACAGCACAATATTCTGCTGTTGGTTTACTGTGGAGCAGCACCTGCTCGGGTAGATGTTGTGTGGTATAAATGTTTTATCATACAGCGCATACTATCCTACTGTGGGTGTATCAGTGTCAGCTACATCTGATTCCAGCAGATGGTATTTGTCTGGTACAAAAAATTATTACACTGTTTAGTCACATTGATATGACCACCCACAACTGTCGAAAGCCTGAATAACCACCTTTTGCAGCTCTGGTTGCTGCAAGATGGGCAGGAAGAGAGTCAGTGCAGTTCCGGAGGATACCGATGGGAATATGGAGCCTTGCTGACTCCAGCGCTGTGGCCAGCTGCGTTGGGTTTCTCGCTTGAGGACCCATGGCAAAAACAGCCTGATAGAGGTAGTCACACAGATTCTCTATTGGGTTTAAATTCAATGAGTTTGGTGGTCAAGGGAGTACGGTAAACTTATTCTGGTGCTCTTCAAACCATGTACACACACTGAAAGCTGTATGACACATTGCATTGTCCTGATAGTAGACGCCATTCTGCCAAGGAAAAATAATCTCCGCAGTCGTCATTAAGCTCTATCATCTGTGGCTCAAGGCGCACCACAGCTGTCTTGGCGCTGGTTTTGGACAGCAGCATTTTGCCATGCATGTTATACTTCAACCATGGCATCACTCGAACAGTCTACAAATTTAGTCATTTCAGAAATGGTTCCACCCTTGGTCTGAAGTCAATGATCATTCCTTTTCGGGCGACAGATAAATTGATCCATTTCTGTTTTACGACAATGACTGCGTTGTTTTGCATAGCTTCTCAATACGATTTATACATCCTCCACTGCTAGTGCTGCCACACTCCATCTGTGAGTAGTTACTACACGTGACGTTGATAGTAGGTGGTGCGCACATTAATGTGACTGGAGCAAGCATTCAGTGCACAGGAATTAACTGTGGAGGAGCGACTGTTCTGCTGGACGTTGTTTGTTATAAAATTTATTAAATACTACGCACAGTACTCGCTGTACCAGGGCCAGATACGTCCGCTCCCCACACATATTTGTCTGGCACATAAATTCATTATATGGCAAACTATCTACTCTGTAAAAGCAGGTCTATGCTTGCAGATGTCTTGTGCATGTGTCTGATCTGTATTAGATCACCATACAGTACAATGCCTGTGAAGCAAAAATTCCTTTTTCAGCCTACATAAACATTGGTATCCCCCATCTAGACTGTTTGAAAAAATATGGTGACAGCGTCCTCTGCTCTGATTGATCAAGAATTATAGTGTTAGCATCCTCTGCTCTGACCGGTTAAAATATGGTAGTGGGGGAATTCTGTTTGTTAGATATGAACTCACCACAGATGCTGATTTCCCCCATCCAATTCACTACTAACAAGCGACACTGTGGGGCCGCACCTCAATCCTGATCAGACATATAGCAGAACCACTTCGAGTGGTGTTGCGTCAGTAGCCTACTTGTTCTTCCTCTGATGGCGAGGCAGGCAAGTGAGCATGCTTTGATAGTGACATGCATTAAGAACCTTGTGTGTGTCCATGTGCTTGTTCATTTCTGTTTGTTTGAAATCTAATTATGATTATAATTATGATTATATTTTTCTCTTGTTGTAGATGGTAGTAGAGTACTGTCGCCATTAACACATCTGTATGCTTCACAGGCGCACATGTATCAGACATGTGGACGATGCCCGTATCCTATATGGGTGCAGCTTCTCGATTCATTGAAATGTTGTTTTTCGTATGCTATACGGCAGCCGGCTGTAGGATATCTCTGAAGTAGTTGATATTTGGTCCACTAGTTGCAACAAGAGTCGATTTACGAGTGTATTTTTACTGAACAAGTTGTAGGAACATCAGACACTAGCTGTAAGAGCTGTCATGAAGAACAGAAAGGGCCTACCAACAAGCTTCAATTAGGCTAATGCCTAATGTATTTTTTTAGGCAGGGAACATGTTTTTTTGAGGAAGGGAATGTGATGTATATTTTCTGTCCACAAAACATCAGGCATTCGCCAAAGAGGTTTGTATACATTCAAAAGGAGGGTTTACGAAAATAATAAAGCCAAACATTGCTGAAGGTTATAACGTGAACAAGACTGGTGTAGATCATGCCAATCACCTTTACAGCTACTATTAATTTGCAAGAAAAATAATGAAGTGATGAAAAACACTTTTCCTTCGCATTTACCTAATGTATTCCGTGAATGTTTTTGTACAAGAATGTCACCAAGCAAAACACATATCTAGCATGGTGTATAAAATAGTTAGCAAGAACGTGGTAGCTGCAGGAGGAGAAATTTGCTCATTGGAATCAACACCAACCAGTAGCCTAGATAGAAATTTTGGTCGCCATTTGACAGATAAAGTATTACCACTGCCAACAAAGTATCGCCACACGCTATTGTAAAGCTTGCTTTGGCAAGGAAAGAAAGAGATTGGCATGTTGATAAGGGAAAGAAGTACATGGTGGTACGAAAACTGCAATGTTGGACTTTGTGTCCCACAAAGTTTTCAAGGCTACTGTTTGGAAGCAAATCACCTATAAATTACATTTAATCGTTTTTAGTCAAAAAATATGAAATAAATATGCACTTGTGAATTTATCTTTCTGTTTTTAATTTTGCTTCTAATCTTTGTAAGTAATTGTAAAACTTTTTCTGGGGCTGGGTTGTTTCATGTTTTTGGCAACGCTAATACACCAGTATCGATGTGAACATATATACACTATAAGCAAGCATATCTCCTAATCTATGAAGTATGAGCTTTGAAATGATGCTAGATGTGTGCCTTTAAGATGCTTGACTAATGTGTAATTATTCTTTAAATTTTGTAGATAAACGCTAGTTCAGCTAAGCAATCGAAGTCTCGATAGCTGTGTTGAATGTGATAATGGCAATTGACATGCTCAATTTCCTGTTATCTGACTCTCCTTGGAGGGGAGAAAGCTAGTTTGGACCTGTAGCTCCAGAATCGCAAATAGGTTATTTTTTTGTTAGGAAGTGCACATTATTATATTTATATTTTTTGTATGTGAATATTACTACAATTATCTGACATATTTCTTCTTCTTCTTTGTAGATTTTTTCAGTGATATTGCTGGAGCAAATACAGCTCAAGTTGAGCTCAAGCTTCATCTGGTTATGCACTCCCAGCTCATGGTCACCGTGAAAACTGATGCCTGGGGTGTCGGCAATCTGCCAGCTCCCCTGTCTTTTCTGTTCTTCTGTGTTTGAATTTTTCTTATGAATGGCACTTATACGATCCATCTTTATACCCCATGTAGATCACGTTGTGGAACCATTCCCAGCACTGAGTTCCCAGGACTGGACTCAGCCTACCAATGAGCGCTTACATGTGTAGTGATTATTACTTCTGCAAATGGATGCGTTACTTATGAGTGCTTCTATTTCTTTCTAGAGCCTGTTAATACTCAGAATGATACATCCCAGTCCATGAAGCCATTTTTATCCACTGCCTCGCAGGATGGGCACCCAAAATAGATTAATGCATTTGTGTGCAGCAGTAATTCATTCTGATTCTACAATAATAATAATTCAAGCTTTTTTTATTAATATGTATTGCTTATGGGGTGTTGTTTTTGTTTGTAGGCGCTACTGATAACAATGTGGCTATGGAGGAATGGGTAGAGGATGCAGCGGTGGAGACTGGGCAAAACATTCTGTCTCAGTCCATGACCTTACTGTCCTCAATGAGTTCAGGGATGGATCTACCCCATCATAGACAAGTGGTTCTTCAGCTTCTACAATACATTTTCACTCTGATATGCAATCCTTATGAAAGGTTTCTTTGTTTCTGTAAGTGTACTTAATAACAATAATGGGGTGAGGTGTAATAATGATGATGATCTTAAAATGCTGCTATGAGGTGCTAAATAATACGTGATGCTGATACAAGGGCCATATTCGACACAGATGAGTGTATGAGTAAGTACTAGAAATCATTATTATTGATCTATGATTTTTTGTTCCTGAAATAGCTGCACATACAAGATACTTATCATTGTCTTAATTCTTGCGGAATATTTGAGGCAGCCACCCAGAGATGGACATGAGTCAGCATGAACACTGTCCCCTAACCCACTGGTGAGGTGTCTGGTCACCACGTCCAGGACTCTCATAGATGAACTCTCTCTATCTAGATCCATTATGGATGCAGAACTCCCTAAATGAAGGCTCGCCTATGGCGAATTCACCTCTACTGGGAGTGTCATGGACGCACTCCCCAGTACAGAACCAACATGGTTGCAGTTCATGTGTGCTAGGCAATCATAGATGTGCACTCACCATCTATGACTCCATCTATGGTGCTGTCACCTCGCTCAGTACCGAGCGAGGTGGCGCAGTGGTTAGCACACTGGACTCGCATTCGGGAGGACGACGGTTCAATCCCGTCTGCAGCCATCCTGATTTAGGTTTACCGTGATTTCCCTAAATCATTTCAGGCAAATGCCGGGATGGTTCCTTTGAAAGAGCACGGCCGATTTCCTTCCCAATCCTCCCCTAACCCGAGCTTGCGCTCCGTCTTTAATGACCTCGTTGTCGACGGGACGTTAAACACTAACCACCACCACCACCACCTCGCCCAGTACCGTCATGTTTATAGTCTCCATTATGACACAGTCTACACTAGCAACAGCCGCTTCCCTCTGACTAGGACTGGATAAGGTCAGTCACACAACAGCATTACACTACCCTTTGATTAATATAACTGCACGTGCATTTAGGGAGAGGGTCTTGTATACTCACATAGATAACTCTACTGAGGGCTACATAGACCATGGCCTCTCCATTAAGGCATGTTTACACGTTCTAGAAAGGCAACTTCCTAAAATCTATGAGATTCATAGTATCCCAACATTGAATACAGTGCAGTACTATGCTGTGAACTAATGTACTCCCTTCCCCCTACAAGAAGGCAGTGTGGAGGAGAAAGGCACCACCTATATTTGGGGGGAGACTGGCATGATATTGTGGGGCGACTAAATCATGGGGTGGTTGTGTCATTTCATTTCGAGTGCCATACTGGGACAGTTTTCACAAATACAGGAAAGAGGGTCTTGTAAGACACTCAACAAAATATGTGTCTTGGACATCTATACCCATTTTTGAACCATTGAACCATTAAATGGGGGGCGGGGGGGGGGGGGGGGGGAAGAGGCGTCTAGATACATCAAACTTCTGAGGGATACCGCTGCTAAACAGGCATGTATTACTGTCCATAATCGCAAAGACGAATTCTGCTTAGTCAGTACTGGCTTGTGAAAGAAATGATATTGAGCATCTCGAGTATCCAGCGGCATAGCAGACAGAAAATATTTGCTCGTTTCTTAACTCTGATGATATCTCATTCCCCATTAAAATTCAGGATATACAAAATTTGAGAGGCAGAAACTGCGTCAATTAGATCATGTTTATAGCGCGAGGAAAGACAGCAACCCAGAAGAGCACAACGTGCAGGGAAAGAAAGATGCGAAGCATTAAGTTATATGTCCCCTCTACCTTTCCACAACAGCCAGTCAGCGTGAGACGTATGTAGGTTGCTGTTATTCTCCAAGGGTGAGAAATAACAATACATACAGGTTAAGAACATATCATACTTACTTTCTGCACAACAGACTGAAAAAAAAAGATATAAGTTATTACTCCAGAGACCTCAACCCTTTCGCTATGACTGAGGGTCTAGAAAAGCACCTAATTTATTGCTCCATCCAGGAATTAGCATGTGCGGAAATTCTGACTCATGAAACAAGTATCTGAAGTTTAAGTACTTCCACAGAGTGACATATACTATACGTGGCAGCATACTGAATGTGCTAATATGAATCAAGTCACAGTCATTTCAGATGATATGTTGGGGAATATCCTGCAAGCTGGTTGCTCACTGAGCTCGAAAGACTTGCATGGCATGTTCATCACATTTACAACACCAACATTCCCATGACCAAGTCACGAGAGAATGATGTCTAATACGAGAAAGCTGTCAAAAGTCGTATTTTTGGCCTGCTGTTAGACAGAAAAGCAGAAACTACTGTCCTCTAATGGGGAGTTTCGGTAGAGAAGCACACAATACATGCAACTTAAACTACCAAGTGCCACGACATGTAGCTGTCTTCCTCCACAATTTGAATGGATATGACGCTCATTTCACCACTGAGCACTTAGGTG
This sequence comes from Schistocerca gregaria, assembly GCF_023897955.1. Lineage (NCBI taxonomy): Eukaryota > Metazoa > Arthropoda > Insecta > Orthoptera > Acrididae > Schistocerca > Schistocerca gregaria. The sequence goes on along the minus strand of NC_064921.1, from coordinate 510,481,689 downwards.
ATTCAGTTTGTGCAACGATCAGCTTAGCGTTCTGTCTGAGAGCATTGAGAAATACATTTCGTTCTTCAATGAGACAACGCCAAACATTAACTTACGGTTCGTGGACTCATCTAGATTTTTGTAAGCACCACTCCAGAAGCTTGCTTAGACAGTACTTCAGGAGAACACATATCTTGCTAGAGTTGTATTTCCTGGTGATGCAAAGTTTCAGCTTATGATGAATAAGGGGGGGGGGGGGGGGTCTTTCCTTATCAGTACCTGGATTCAATAGAGAGACTCAACAAAACCACATTATCCAACATAACTGCACTCACCAATAACCTTACAGGCAATGCCATAACGGATGCAGAATATGAGCATGTGGTGAATGTTGGGCAGGAATGCAACATCTATGATTTATTGGAGTATGCAAAGCTATATATGGACATCAATGTACGAATATATGCAGATATATTTGAGAAATTCCAAAAGTATGCATGATGACGTAAACTCTGAATCCTACATTCTATTGCAATGTGCCAGGGCTTTGATGGAATGCAGTGTTGAAAAGGTTATGAGTCGACATTGAATTATTAACTGCTGTTGACATGCTACTGTTTTCCGAACGTGAGGTTCATAGGAGTCTTTGATAATGTGTCCATATGTGTGTTAACATGAGTAACCCATGAATGGATGGACAGTTCAAAGCATCTGGGGACGAGACTTACATCGTGTAGCTTCGTCTTAACAGCTTATACAAGTACACCAACCAACAATATCTGCCAGCTGGAGAGACTTGATGGCTATCCAGTGGAGGCATCCACAGATCCAATGATTTCATGGGTGTGGCAGCCGATTCTCGAGTGTGGTGGAGGTAGACCTGGCACATCCTGCTAGTCTTCACGATGTGCACAGCGACTTGCCACTACGTCTGGAGTGCCTACTCCCATGCAGCGGTTCTATCTCGAGCCTGACGATGATGATGCTGCAGGAAAACAGAAGTACTATATGAACTGTAGAAACTTCCAGCAGTGTCTCAGCTTGGAAGTGCAACTAATTACATTCACCTGCAGCATCTCCTTCAAGCAGTCACTCTGGTAGAAGGAATATATTGATGGCTAAGGTTTTGATAAAGTTCACGAAACCTGTTAGGTTGGTATGTATGTATTGGACCTTTCCAAACTCCACATGCACCGATTTCTCTATGATTCTGGTTCATATTTACTTTTTATGGATGCAGAGTGTTTCATCTACCGGGTGAAAGACATTGATTCATATGAAGTAATTAGGTACAGTCCAGAAGAGTTCGACCTGTCTTGATATGTGGCCAATAAGCCTTATAATATTACACCTCAAAATCAGTAGGTTATTGGCCTGATAAAGACAAGGCGAGTGGTTTGGAGACGGTGGAGTTTGTGGATCTTACATCCAAAATGTATGTGTACCTTACAGAAACAGGTGCCACCCGAAGGCAGGCTACGGATGTGTCACACAGTCTCACTGGCTCTCTCAATTAATGATTACTTGAAGTGAATGCTACCTGGTGATGATTCTTCTTCTTCTCTACATACGGTGCACGAAATGAGCATTCGATTGTGAGACCTAGAGGTTTATATGATGTAAACTTTTTTGCAACTTAAAATCAGTCTGACACATCATGATGGTAAAAATTCATGTCTGCAGCAGGGATTGAGACTCTCCCATACTCATACTATTCGCTTGAGTGTGTGAATGGGTATTTATTTGTAAATAATGGATGTTGTGTGTGTGTGTGTGTGTGTGTGTGTGTGTGTGTGTGTGTGTGTGTGTGTGTGTGTGTGTGTGTGTGAGTGAATGTGGAATACTTGAATCAATCACTTGTCATAGTATATAAATATGTATATTATATGCCTGCATGTATGGGGTTGGCTGTACACCATGCATATAAATTGTATATAATATCTGTATACTATGCATATATTTGAGTATGTGAGTGTATATGTCTATGTATGTGTTGTATAATGGCTGTTGAGTGACATTTATGTGGCTACCTGTCTAAATGCTCAATAACCAACTTTTGCAGCACAAACTGCTTTGAGATGGGCACGAAGAGAGTTAGTGAAGTTCTGGAAGACACCAACAGGGTCTGGAGCCATGCCATCTCCAGTGCTATTGACAGTTATACTATGATTCTCAGTTGAGAATACAAGGCATGAACAGCCAACTCAGTTTGTCCCACAGTTCTTGATTGGGTTTAGATCTGGGGAGTTTGGCGGCCAGAGGAGAAGGGTAAACTCATCCTGGTGCTCTTCAAACCATGCACATACACTCTGAGTTGTGTGATACACTGTGTTGTCCTGCTGACAGATAACCCAGGGAATGCCATCCAACATGAATCCTTCCAACGGTTGTTGCATGATGTCCACTTTCAGAAGTTTAATGCTGTGCACACCAATGGCTATCTATCCAATGGAACATAAACTGTGATTCATCTGGAAACATCACCTGCCACCATTCAGTGGACGTCTAGCTGCGGTACTGGCGTCCAAATTACAACTTTCATCGGTGATGCTCAGCAGGCAGCATACTTTCATGAACCAGACACACGCTGTGTTGCACTTTACATGACAACATTCGGTCAACTGTCATTGAGGAGACATTGTTGGTAGTCCCTTGGTTCATGTGGGCGGTCACTTGCACATCATTCATCCCTATCATCTATGGCCTTTGGTGCACCACAGATGTCTCAGCGCTGACTTTGGATAACACCATTTTGCCTTGCATGGTATATTTTAATCACGATTCCGGAAATGCTTCCAGCCTTGGCCTCAAAGTCAATGATCGTGCCGTTGTGGACGTCAGATAAATCACTTTGTTTCCACACTGTGACAGCGACTGCGCTGTTTTCTGCATCTCCTCATCATGCCTTGTATACCCCCCCCCCCCCCCCACTGCTAGTGCTGCCACCTGCTGTCTGTGACTATTTATTGTTCGTTGACGTCGAACATAGGCGATGCTCACATTAATGTGACTAGTGTGTGTAGTTTATTTTATTCCCTTTTGCTAGCTGTCCCAGAATTATTAATGTAGAAATGTATATACACTCCTGGAAATGGAAAAAAGAACACATTGACACTGGTGTGTCAGACCCACCATACTTGCTCCGGACACTGCGAGAGGGCTGTACAAGCAATGATCACACGCACGGCACAGCGGACACACCAGGAACCGCGGTGTTGGCCGTCGAATGGCGCTAGCTGCGCAGAATTTGTGCACCGCCGCCGTCAGTGTCAGCCAGTTTGCCGTGGCATACGGAGCTCCATCGCAGTCTTTAACACTGGTAGCATGCCGCAACAGCGTGGACGTAAACCGTATGTGCAGTTGACGGACTTTGAGCGAGGGCGTATAGTGGGCATGCGGGAGGCCGGGTGGACGTACCGCCGAATTGCTCAACACGTGGGGCGTGAGGTCTCCACAGTACATCGATGTTGTTGCCAGTGGTCGGTGGAAGGTGCACGTGCCCGTCGATCTGGGACCGGACCGCAGCGACGCACGGATGCACGCCAAGACCGTAGGATCCTACGCAGTGCCGTAGGGGATCGCACCGCCACTTCCCAGCAAATTAGGGACACTGTTGCTCCTGGGGTATCGGCGAGGACCATTCGCAACCGTCTCCATGAAGCTGGGCTACGGTCCCGCACACCGTTAGGCCGTCTTCCGCTCACGCCCCAACATCGTGCAGCCTGCCTCCAGTGGTGTCGCGACAGGCGTGAATGGAGGGACGAATGGAGACGTGTCGTCTTCGGCGATGAGAGTCGCTTCTGCCTTGGTGCCAATGATGGTCGTATGCGTGTTTGGCGCCGTGCAGGTGAGCCCCACAATCAGGACTGCATACGACCGAGGCACACAGGGCCAACACCCGGCATCATGGTGTGGGGAGCGATCTCCTACACTGGCCGTACACCTCTGGTGATCGTCGAGGGGACACTGAATAGTGCACGGTACATCCAAACCGTCATCGAACCCATCGTTCTACCATTCGTAGACTGGCAAGGGAACTTGCTGTTCCAACAGGACAATGCACGTCCGCAAGTATCCCGTGCCACCCAACGTGCTCTAGAAGGTGTAAGTCAACTACCCTGGCCAGCAAGATCTCCGGATCTGTCCCCCATTGAGCATGTTTGGGACTGGATGAAGCGTCGTCTCACGCGGTCTGCACGTCCAGCACGAACGCTGGTCCAACTGAGGCGCCAGGTGGAAATGGCATGGCAAGCCGTTCCACAGGACTATATCCAGCATCTCTACGATCGTCTCCATGGGAGAATAGCAGCCTGCATTGCTGCGAAAGGTGGATATACACTGTATTAGTGCCGACATTGTGCATGCTCTGTTGCCTGTGTCTATGTGCCTGTGGTTCTGTCAGTGTGATCATGTGATGTATCTGACCCCAGGAATGTGTCAATAAAGTTTCCCCTTCCTGGGACAATGAATTCACGGTGTTCTTATTTCAATTTCCAGGAGTGTATTTTTCTATTCATCTCCCATTTGAAAATACTAAGTCTGTTGTCATAGATGAAGAAACTGATAACTACATTAAAACATATACACTGAGGTGAGGAAAGTCATGGGATAGACACAGACACTTATACAGACAGTGTTAGCATTGCAAACACAAAATATAAAATACAATGCATTGACAGAGCCGTCATTTTTACTTAGGTGATTTATGTGAAAAAGTTTCCAACGTGATTATGGCTGCATGACAGGAATTAACAGATTGTGTATGCGGAGTTGTAGTTAGAGATAGACATGTGGGACATTCGATTTCAGAAACTTTAAGGGAATTCAATATTCTGAGATCCACAGTGTCAAGTGTGTGTTGAGAGAACCACATTCCAGGCTTTCACTTAATGACCGAGAACAGTGACGTATGCATAATCAGTGCTAACAGACAAGGAACAATGCATGCAATGATCCCAGAAATCAATGTGGGATTACAATGAATGTACCCATTAGGACAGAACGGTGAAATTTGGCATTAATGTTGTATAGCAGCAGACAATCGACGCGAATCCCTGTGCTAACAGGGCAACATCGCCGCTCCTGGGCTCGGGGCCATACCAGTTGGTCCATAGACGACTGGAAAAACGTGGCCTGCTCAGATAAGTCTCAATTTTAGTTGCTTAGAGCTGATGGTATGGTTTGAGTGTGGGGTAGACCCCATAAAGCCATGGACCCAAGTTGTCAACAAGGCACTGTGCAAGGTGGTGGCTCCCTAATTGTGTGAGGTGTATTTACATGAAATGGACTGGGTTCTCTGGTCTTACTGAACCGATCATTGGCTGGAAATGGTTATGTTCAGCTCCTTGGAGACCATTTGCAGCCATTAATCGAGTTGATGTTCCCAAACAACGCTGGAATCGTTATGGATGACAATGTGCCATGTCACAACTGTTCGCAACTGGTTTAAAGTACATTTTCGACATTTCAAGCGAATGATTTGGCCCCTCAGATCGCCTGACATGAATCCCATCAAACTTTTACGAAACATAATCAAGTGATCAGTTCGTGCACAAAATCTTGCTCTGGTAACAGTTTCGCGGTTGTGGATGGCTGTAGAGGCAGCATGGTTCAATATTTCTGCAGCAGATTGCCAACGACTTGTTGAGTCCATATCACGTCGATATGCTGCATTATGCTGGTCAAAACACGCTTCAACACGATATTAGGAGATAGCCCATAACTTTTTTCACCTCAGTGTGTACCAAAAAGAACATCTTATACTACTCACCTATCTCAAAAAGATTTTCTCCAATATTAGATCAGAAAAAATGACATTTATTTTCGACCAGCGTGGGAAATGTGGTAGTAGTGAGAAGAAAGTTTCTAGTCATTAATGTCTGTGAAATGGACTGTGTAATGTTTTTTTCTAATCATTAGTATCTAGTCATGAAAACATAAAATAAAACAAAATATATCTTTGTAATTTACAGCCAGTGCTATATATCTCTGAACAAAAGAATTACTACATATCTATTGAATAAAGTTGAAATTATCAAATACATATAATTTTCTCTTGATCTTTTTATCTACAAAAATGTATCACATTTACTGGCTAGTCAAAATGCACATAAAATTGCATAGCCGTTATGTAGCTTAGAGTCAGTTGGGAATGGAGGCACCCATTTATTTGTCTTAGTGCAAGTAAGCTATTGGTTGAAATACAAAGGCACTGCATATTTACCTGAAATAAAGTACAGGTCAATTATTTTATCTTTTCATTTCAGATAACTTTCTGGAGAATGCGAAGATAAGTATAGTCACATTCTTTGCCCACATCAGGTAGCAGTGATGCACAATATATGCTGCATACAGCATCACAACATGTTTCAATGTTTTTTGTGAACATATTCCAGAAGTGTTCTCATTAGTCTGCTTTGAAAGTGCACATCAAACATTGCTAAAAAAATCTGTACACATAATTTCACCACCAGACACGATCATTCATTGAACACTGGATGGCAGAACCAGCACACACTAAGTTAACCTATCCTCATCATTGTAAATTTTAATTATTTTGGATAGTCACTGACAAACACTGTGTGACAGCCCAATAAGACAGGGAATGCAGTTTGATTATTGAACAGAGAAGCTGCCTGTGAGAAATTCTCACAAACTACCACATTTGATGAAGGCCTAACACTCTTACCACTAAATTGAGTACTGAACTCATGACCAGAGGACGTGCCCAACTACATGTTTACTGCCACTCACATTTAGACTACACATAACTGCGAGTAGAAACACTTTATATGCGCTGTGTGCCATTGTAACTGCACATGTGGTGATGTCTACATCAACGATGGTGTTAATTAAAACATGGTCAGAGAAGATGTTCTCTTATATCGCCCTGCAATGTGTTGCTTGCAGACCATTGCTGCTGTTACAGCTACTGTCGTTGCTGCTGTGCTGGAGCCTCGAAGTTGAATGAAACAGGTGGTGGAGCCCTGAAGCTCGACAAATCTGGTAAGTGCTGTGGAAAATCGAATAGCTGCCATAAGCCGAGCTTCTCGAGTGCATTATCATTGGGAGTCTACTCCAACACAGGACAAATAAAAATTACTAAAATATTACCAAATGACAAATAATAATAGCAATAATACTAATGTAATAATGAGATAGAGAGAGAGAGAGAGAGAGAGAGAGAGAGAGAGAGAGAGAGAGAGAGATGGAATAATTAATAATTACATTTGAATGAAACATTTTTCTTCGACTTGTTCTCCTTGTAAATGGAGGACGATGTCTGAGGCTTCAAAGTGGTGCTGTTGCTTCAGCAATTTATAGACCAAGAATGCCAAGCCCCCTCTCAGGATTCTGGGGACACTAAGGGCAGCAGCGGTGGGTGCTAGACCAATGGGAGCACAGTGCGTAAGTGGAGGAAGGGAGGTGACATTTTTAAATCATGCATTACCATCTTTATGACGACAGTTACAACTTTTGGATACCTGGGTAAGCATGAGCACAAGTACACTATTCAACTGCCACGTTGGCTACAAATTATGAAAATTGTAATGATAATTATGACAGTTATTGCCCATTAAGTAAGACCTAAATAAACAAAACTAGGGTTCAAGTGAGCAGTTTGTCTACATAAGAAAGCTAGGGCAACTGACCAGTTTGTTTACTTAAGAAGAACGATGGAGGTCTTCGTCCCCATACTCTAATAGCTCCGCTATTGCTGAACTCTAATCGTACACATTTCTTCTGTTCATAACATCTTTGCAGTAAATGTCGAATTGTTTGTGTGGTATACATGTGTATTGCATTCTGACGATTATGATCTTTCCCACAGAAAAGACATCAGAAGTAAAAGGGGAAGGAGCAGCCTATTCAGTCGTCATCAGATACACAAATTTTCATTGTCATCCTCCATTCCCTGCCTCCATCAATAAATCACACTCATATAACGCTAAATGCAAATGGCGTGGAATATTCCATCTACAAAGTTATGCAAGCACTGTCTTTTCACCCATTACTTTGTCAAGAATGTATCTTGTGATGCTTGAACGAAGGAAAACTGAGGCCACTAGAGTCGACTACCTTAGACATCAATTTCTTGATAACAGAGGTCAGCTAATTTATGGGCTACATTCATTGTTTGCCGACGTCTCATCAGCGTACCATACTGTCAGGTTACATGCATCTTTTTCTTTATATTCTTAATCTGGCATGAAATATTATCTTCAGCAGAAGGGTTTCAGAAACACTCCACAGCTATGAGAGTGTTTGTACGGCCCCCTTCAGATCATTAAGGCTGAATCTTGTTGAGCACAATATTGGCTCCATCAAGCGATATGTGATCCTGTTGGACTCAGCTCTGACCAGTCTGCATGAGTTGTGGGCAGCTGTTGGCAGTTGCAGATCAAGTTGAATCTCCAGTATAATTAGTGTCTTGAGGAGTATGGTACAATGTGTCAAAACCGCCATTGAGACTAATGTTACAAGTTGTCATAATGAATTTTCCACTCTGAAGTGAAGTATTTGCTGGAATGAAATTTTACTGTGGAAAAAAACCGAGTTCCAGTTGGAGATTCAACCTGGTACCTTGGCCTTTTGGGGGACATATGAACAATCGAAATATGCTAAGCCCATCTAGAGGATCTAATCTGGAAGTATCTCTGCACTGCTCTTTCAGTTACCTCTTAAAATTCTCCTACAGGAGATTTATCTGAAAATAATGGCTTTGCCGCTTTCTGAGAGCTTCGTACAAGTAACAGCTGCACTTTTCAACAGAGTGTGCATTTTAATGAAACTTCCTGACACATGATCTTTGTAATGAAAGACTAATACGGAGAACTGAGCCCTCCCCTCTGGTACGCTCTTTTAATTTGGCAGGAATCTGCAAGTTTGCTAGTGGAGTTGGCATTCACCTAATTTAAGCAACAAAGTCTTCCCACAAAAACTTATCAGTATGGCGGCGGTAGGCAGCCCGATGCTGCGCATTGAGCGGCAGCTACTTGTGGCGGAGCCTGTCTTTGCGCTGCGGGTGCTTCGGCCGCGGCTGCGCCTCCCTCCTGAAGTCGTGGATCTCTTGGCGCAAGTCGCGCAGCTCCAGCATGGCGGCGCGCGCCAGCCGGCCCTCTGGGGAGAGCGCGGGCTCAAACAGCAGCGCCGCCAGCGCCTCCTTGAGCGCGGCCTCCGCCTCCTCCAGCCGCTCCACCAGCTGCTGCAGGTTCAACTCCCCGGCTGCGTGCTCGCGCCGAGCCAGCTCCGCCAGAGGTCCCTGCAGCTCGTACAGTGCGATGCCTGCAATATCGAGCACGCCACTCAGCACAGCTGTTTCCAAAAATCGAGCTACCACTGGAAGAGCAATTACTCTACAACTAATTTCCATCCAATTTCCCCAAAAAAACCCCAAGTGATGTTGGAAGGTGAGTGAAATGACCTTCTCACCAAATTCTCTATCTGATCAAAAATATCCCAGACACCCCCATATAATGCGAAACTGACTACTAGACGTCACGAGAGAGTGTTGAGTAGGCGGTAGAGAAGCAGTAACAGCTCAATGGATCGGCTAGAAGAGCTCAGTGACTTCAAATGTTGGATATAACCTGGCTAATAAGTCCATTAGGTACATTTTAATCCTTCAAAAGCTGCCCAAGTTTATTGCTGGTGATGTGACTGAAGTGGAAAGGTTAGGTAACAACCACAACTAAAGCAATACTAGATCGATCGCAAGTACTGACGGACAGGGTCTGTCAGGTGTTGTAGAGGGTGGTTGTGAAGAATTGCATGAAATCAGCAGAAGAATCACTCACGAGTTCCAAAGTGCTACTAGCATTCCAGTTAGCACAACGACTGTACATGGGGTTTTAAAAAGAATGCGTACAATGGTCGATCAGCTCCTTATATATCTAAGTGACGCTTCAAGTGGTGTAATGGGTGACTCCACTGGACAGTGGATGACTGGAAACTGGCGGTTTGGAGTCATGAATCACGGTATAACGCGTGGCAATCCATTGAAGGGGTCTGGGTTTGGCGAATGCCTGGAGAATGTTACCTGGCATCATCTGGAGTGCCTACAGTGAAATAAAGAGGAGGTGGTGTTATGTATGTGGATGTTTTTCGTGGGTAAGGTGTGGTTCCATGACTGTGCTTAAGAAAATGATAAATGCGAAGGGATGTGAGCATATTTTTCAGCATTATGTGTTGTATACGTTAGACGAACAGTCCAGAGATGATGATTGATTGTATGAGCATGAGAATGCTCTCTGTCATAAACTAGAATCTGTCAGACAATTGTTTGGAGACAATGACATTCCTAAAACGGACTTGTCTGCCCAGAGTCAAGACCTCAACCAAATGGCACATTTACTGCATGAGACAGTCGGTTTCCCTCCACACACCAGCCTCCTACATCATTACCTACTTTGATTTACATTCTTGACGGAGAAAGGAGTTGCCATTTTTCCACAAATATTCAGTAACCATACTGAAGCTGTCCACAACACAATACAAGCCGTCACATAGACGAAGGGTGAAAACACCCCATATTAGTGTCCACTAATAGTCTGGATATTTAATAGCTGGCAAGACTTTTATGGCTTAATGCCCTGTGTGCTAGCTAGGAAAGGAGGATAGTGAGGCAGACGTGCATCGGATCTGCTTGATGCATCAGTGGATGGTGATGCAGCACTTAGAGAAGTCTGAGAACAGTTTCTAGAAGGTTATCGCACACTTGTGCTAGTGGCCCATTCCCATCTCAGAAACACTCCACACATGGTTAAAATGATGTAATATACTCGTATATAATAAAGTTTACGTTATTCACAGACAGGTAGTGCATATGCCATTCCTTTCTTAGTGAAAAGGCGATAGGAAAGGTCGCTGTACGCTGAGTAACAATGAAAATAATTGCTAAATCTTGAATGAAGATTGATCCTACCATGATGGAACAAAAGATAAAAAATACCAATAACCTAGTTGAGGCGTTGCTCACTAACACACATTAAATTAAGACACATTCAACATTTGTGCCAAGTTAATACTGTATGAGAAATCTATACTGCAACGTGGATCCCAGCTTTTTGTAGCCGATCCACTACCACTTACACTATCCGAGCCTGCTTCACAAAACGATTCTAACTTGCCACTAGTTACTCTTCATAATTCCTAACTTCACACGGACACAGACAGCAGATTATTCGCCAAAAGCAGTGCATTACGTTTCTGACTTGCTAAACTTATTCATCGGAGTCTTACTACTGAAGAGATAGAAATGTTCTTCTCAAAACAGCTCCAGACACCTGGCTTTACAGGAACGCATTGGACAATGCATACATGAAGACAGACTTTTTACTTTTTTGAAAGCATGGAGACCTTCAGCATACCTCGATAGACTGTGTCGTCTATAAATCGGGGTTCAACAAATCAAAAGGATGTTCTTGTGACTCGTTGCTATAGAGGTGGTTGTTTTCTGAATTATCAGTAAAACTTTAATGTTGCCTTTTGTTTTTCCTTGTACTGCAGAATCTCTGGGTGTTTTATTAGGCACCAGTATCTCCTTGATAAATGGTTTAAATGGCTCTAAGCACTATGGGACTTAACATCTGAGGTCATCAGTCCCCTAGACTTAGAACTACTTAAACCTAACTAACCTAAGGACATCACACATATCCATGCCCAAGGCACGATTCGAACCTGCGACCGTAGCAGCTGCGCGGTTCCGGACTGAAGCGCCTGTTTTGCGTCTGTTTAAATTTGGCATGTTTGTTTCGTTGTTTCTGCAATAGTGTTGTAACCCGTTTTGTATAGCAAGGAGGATCAGCTCCGTCGATTGTTGATTTATTTGCTGCCGATACTATTTATTTGAATTCAAGCCACATCTGGTCTACACTTACATTATTAATTTGGAATGAGTGGAGATTGTCTCTCAGGAAGGCGTCAAGTGAACTTTTATCTGCTTTTTTGAATATGTATATTTTTCGTTTATTTTTGGACGATTTGGGGATCACATTATTCATTCTCTCTACGACAACCCTGTGTTCATTAATCCCTGTATCGGTTTTGATGCTCGTTATTAACTGAGGATTATTTGTTGCGAAGAGGTCAAGTGTGTTTTCACAACCGTCTACTATTCTCGTGAGCTCATTAACTAACTGCTCGAAATAATTTTCAGAAAATGCTTATGCAGTGGGGGACGTTCACCAGGACTTTCGTGGGACATCAAGTAGAGAAACGAAGGCACCAGTCCAGTCGTTGACTGCCTGAACTTTATTGCGGGCTACATGCACTCTTTCGTGTTTGATGTTTCTCCCGACAGTGATGTAATCTTCCAGCAGGATAACGGTTCGTATCACAAGACCAGAACCGTGCTATACTGATTTGAGGAACATGACAGCGAAGTCACCCTGATGCATTGGACACCAAATCAGCCGGTTGGAACTTATCTAGGTAGTTAACAGGCGCCAGTACCCTCCCACAGAGCGCTAAAAGCTAAACTCAGCCCGAACAGACCATGAATGCCCAACGTTACCGATCGTGTCATACTCAGCCCCCAGACATCACTGGATACGGATATGGAGGGGCATGTGGTCAGCACATGGCTCTCCCGGTCGTTTGTCAATTTACGAGATCGGAGCCTCTACTTCTCAACCAAGTAGCTCTTCAGTTTCCCTCCCAAGGGCTGAGTGCACCCCGCTTGCCAACAGCGCTCGTCAGACCGAATGGTCACCCATCCAAGTGCTAGCCCAGTCCGACAGCTCTTAACTTCGGTGATCTAACGTGAACTGGTTACCGCTGCCGTTGGCCCTCTCACAGACCACTGAGCAGTAATTTAAGGGAGTTGTGTGACCTATGCGTAGACATCTGGAGCCACATGCTTCCTAAGACCTATCACTCACCAGCGACTTGTAGAATCCATGCCACGTAGAATCATGTCCGGTATATTGCATTCCAAAGGTGGGCTAATACTCTGGAGAGTAGATGGTCATAAAGTTTTGGTGTTTCAGTGTATGTGGAAGTCACTGGTGTGGACCATAAATCCATTTTAGGTGACTATATTGATCTAGTAGCATTGGCGTTGTTTTCAGTCGAGAGTCAGTCATAATACGTCCACTTATATGAGTGGAAATATAGAATGTGGGTTCACTGTGCGTGTGGATGGCTGCACAGTCACTAGAGTTGAATGTGTTGTTGTCGTACTCCTTCCTCCTTCTGTAAAGTTTAAATAATGTTGGCTCCTATTGTACACGTGGTTCATTCTATATGCACGCAAATTTACTGCACGACATTTACATCATGCTGACAAAAAGCATCTTTTTAATATCTGACCAAGATCAACCACCTACGCTCCCATATACAGGGTTTGTCGGGTCTAAGTGAAGATACTGTGATCACTGGCAACGCAATATGTACCCACTTCAGTGTCTTACTTGTTTTTTTATCCTCGTCTGTCTTCCTAGAAACACGTAACGTAATTTACTACCTGACGTTTTCTGCATGATAGCAGCTGCACCACTAAGTGGACTACGCCTGTCAATACAGATTAACAGTTTTGTATCCATACATCCACACTTAAACCCTGGCCTGCTGCCCTAGGAAAATAAGAATTAATGGCTGCTCTTGCTACATGCACTTTGAGGTACTACCATACTACTCTTAATAGCTATAATTATTAGTCTGCAAATGAGGTAAATACTGATGTAATGTTGTTCAGTAAACTGTGTTCTCAGTCACTAGTAAAAATATCTGCCCTTATACCCGTAACAACCTGTACACTAAATTGTATTCCAGTTTGACTGTAAGATAAGGTTAATTCTTCGTCACTGCTACATCTTTGATCTGAGATCTGTAATTATCCGCTCAGTCGGAGTGCCTAATGTCGCTAGTGGAACAAAATATGTATCGGCATAAATCTCGACTCATCTTCCCGTCTTGTTCCTTACAATACGCTCGTAGCATAAAAAAAAAATCCCGGGATAATTAGTTACAAAAAGGAGAGTCGAGCAATACCACAGAAACAAATACTTTACATCCCATAGACACAAATCCGTTCCTATGGCCGAAAGTTTCTCAGTCTGCAACTAGCCCTCTAATTGCCATTGAACAGTATCACATACCTGGAATAAGTCACCGTGTACACATTCTTAGATAGAAATGCCGCAATGACTATTACCTTCACTGCTCATCCTCCTTAGTTTTGCGATATTTTCCATATAATGCATTTATTTGATTTTTTGTCTCCTTAGAGGAACTGATTCAACGGGATTCCTCTTCCGTGGACAGAAGTGGTTGCTATGATCTCACTTAGCCACTCTGTGGCGGCCTCTCGCAGCATTCTTCAAGTACGTGAAGTCATTTCTCAGATCGAAACCTAGAGTGTAAAATTAACTGATATAAAAGGTTTTTCCCTGCAGTACTGAACATGTCTGTTACATGGTTAGAGCATCTGAAGTATTGACAGCTGTACCTTGCAAGAAGTAGTATAGAATTTTGTTCATCACCATCTAATATTGCCGAAATAGCGGTAGAGGATGTTATTGGGTCCTCATATTGCTTTGTAAGATCGTTGAACTTATTTCGGTGTCAATAGTGTTTTTCGTAGGGTGAGCTCCTGATTACAACTGAAGAAACAGCGACGAGAAAAATATATGGCAAACATTGGCTTAGGAAAAGAGGCATGATGACTCGGCATGTTTTAAGCCTTGAGAAAATAGTTTATATGCTAACAGAGTGAGTTGTAGCAAGCGAAAACTGTAGGAGAAGACAGAGACGAATAAACACAACAGAAAACTGACTACACTGGGCTTAATTGCTATCCTGAAATGAAGGGATTCTAGTCTAGATCAAGATACCTAACGATACAACAATTGTTTTATGTACACAAAGTCATGAACTCTTTCAAGCGAAATATATTTCGAGTTTGTAGTATATATCAGCAGTACAGCCCATGGTGGATGCTGGCGGATTTCTGGTGACACTCTGCTTTTAAATTGAATAATGGTTAATTCTTTGGCTGATAGACAATGAAAATGGAAGGTTCCATGTGGAAATTGACACTAGTGTTCCGCACACTGCCGTAGCGAGTAAAGAAATTCGTTTCTCAAGATATATAGTAAATACATAAGGCGATACCTAAAACAGCAGCGTCCAAGAATTCGGCCCGTGAGCTGTCCCTGGCTCACGAACCACGGTGCTCACGGCAAACTTCTCCCATCGCCACGCCACACTGCCTGAGTGTGAGGAGGGGGGAGAGGAGCAAACTGCGATCACGCTACATTTAGATGACAATGCAGTTGCAATGCGTACGACTTGGTTTCATATTTCGTGTCTATCAACAACACCGGTTACAAACGAAACAAATTTTCAGTATAACTTAATTATCTTTGGCTCGCTGAAAACATAATGCAATTTCTATCTGGTACAAACTGTCAGCATACTGACAAATGCAGACAGTTTCACAGAGTTTCGTACTCAGGCTGCCACGTAATCGTGAATTATTTAGTTTCATAATCGAAAAACGGCTCTTTAGGAACATACGTTGATCGAAATATTTTATCACATTTGCTAACTCAGTATGGAAACGTGGAAGCTCTTCCTGAGGAAAACAATGTAGACATCCTGGACAGTTCTAGCGTAGAAGCATTTGTCTTTAAAATGGGAATTACACTGCAGAACAGTCAATTCCATCTGCACAGGCACATGTGTGCTTTCAACTGAAACGCAAACAGTCTCGAAAACAGATGTTTAGCAGTCTCCTTAAAACGTTTAGAGAACTACCCGTGTATTTCTTTCAATATCCCAATGCATGCTTCAAAACTCCCTCTTTCTTTAACGCCAGTGAGGTTAAGGAACTGGACTGTGTTTTTTTGTCAGAGTTTTTCACTTCTACAATACGATTTTCTTCTTAAATGCGTCCCTATCAAAACAGAAACAAGTTGTTCCTTACTTGCAAAGTCTTACTGTGGGACGTTTACAGTCAACTCTATCTAAAATGTGACGTCCGCAATCAATCCCGGATGTTCTAATTTTCGTACCAGTCGTCCTTTGCCTTCATAAATTCAACAGCAGAGGGTTTTAAATAGAAAAATCGTTCCAGCCATCGCCCTTGACTTAACCAACGTACTTTGCAGTAATGTATGAAGTCTCCACAGTCTTCGTTCAATTTCATCGAAAATTGTTGCAGCTGACAGGGTACTAACTCATGCGACTTCAGAAATTTTATCATTCGTGCGACTAATTACTTCAAGCACCTGAAACTTAAACACAAAGTGCTATTTGATGTACAGAACAATGAATACTGTCTGTTGACCATTGTAATTCTTTGCTCTTTCATTGTCAACAACGTTGCAGAGCCGAAGAAACTGATACACCTGCCAAATATCGTGTAGGTCCCCCGCGAGCACTCGGAAGTGCCGCAACACGGCATCGCATGGACTCGACGAATGTCTGAAGTAGTTCTGGAGGGAACTGACACCACGAATCCTGCAGGGATGTTCATAAATTAGTAAGAGTACGAGGGGGCGGAGGGCATCCCAGATATGCTCAATAATGTTCTTGTCTGGGAAGCCTGGTGACCAGCGGAAGCGTTTAAACTCAGAAAAGTGTGCCTGGAGCTACCCTGTAGCAATTCTGGACGAGCGGGGTGTCGCATTATCCTGCTGGAATTGACCAAGTCCACCGGAATCCACAATGGACATGAATCGATGCAGGTGATCAGGCAGGTTGCTTACGTATGTGTCACCTGTCAGAGTCGTTTAAACTCAGAAGAGTGTGCCTGGAGATACCCTGTAGCAATTCTGGACGAGCGGGCTGTCGCATTATCCTGCTGGAATTGACAAGTCCACCGGAATCCACAATGGACATGAATCGATGCAGGTGATCAGGCAGGTTGCTTACGTATGTGTCACCTGTCAGAGTCGTTTAAACTCAGAAGAGTGTGCCTGGAGCTACCCTGTAGCAAATCTGGACGAGCGGGGTGTCACATTATCCTGCTGGAATTGACCAAGTCCACCGGAATCCACAATGGACATGAACCGATGCAGGTGATCAGGCAGGTTGCTTACGTATGTGTCACCTGTCAGAGTCGTACCTACCCACATCAGCGGTCCCATATCACTCCAGGTACATACGCCTTATGCCATTACAAAGCCTCCACCAGCTTGAACAGTCCCCTGCTGAGACCATGGATTCATGACGTTGTCTCATTCCATCCGCTCGATACTGTGGTGTCACCGCCAGACACCACACTTGCTAGGTGGTAGCCTTTAAATCGGCCGCGGTCCGGTAGTATACGTCGGAGCCGGGTGTCGCCACTATCAATGATTGCAGACCGAGCACCGCCACACGGCAGGTCTAGAGAGACTTCTTAGCACTTGCCCAATTGTACAACCGACTTTGCTAGCGATGGTTCACTGACAAAATACGCTCTCATTTGCCGAGACGATAGTTTAGCATAGCCTTCCGCTACGTCATTTGCTACGACCTAGCAAGGCGCCATATTCAGTTACTATTGATATTGTGACTCATGTACCGTCAAGAGCGACGTTCGTCATTAATGGATTAAAGTTAAGTATTCCACCAGCTACGTCCGTTTTTCGAAAATTCTAATTTCCTTGTCCTGTTCCAGACATCACGCCAGCCTGCGTGAGCGAAAACGCGTGCCTTTCGGCCTCCTCTAGTAACATGGTGTTGGTTCTCATGCCAACCACAAAATTGGCGACGAGGCACAACCGCGTTGTTATCTATATTGCCCTGATTTACTTGTGTAATGGCTTCGCCACAATCTCCAGATGTACTGTCCGAATTTTATCGCTTACAGAATCAGCAGACGCAGGCCTTACTGGATGCCCTTGGACAGCTCGTCCAGTGTCAATGTGCGATGCAAAACGATGCGGCAGCAGCCGCTTCACAGCTAACGCAGCCACAACACGCTGTTGCACCAACTTTTCGACCTTTTGATGCTGCACTTGAAAGCTGGACGGAGTGGTCACGCCAATTTGGATTCCATCTCGCCGCCTACAGAATTCAAGGTAACGAGCGGCAGCCATTTTTGTTGTCTTCGGTTGGCGTCCAAACGTACCGTGTGATAGTCAAATTATTTCCCCGACGCGACGTAGCAATTCTGTCCTACAAAGAAATTTTGTCTGCATTAGATGCATATTTCAAAGAATCAGATGCATATTTCGTACAAAACGTACGGCAGGTCAGACTAATCGGGAGTGGGCTGCAACCTTGCAAGGCCTTACTAGGGATTGTGCTTTTGAGTGTCAATGTGTACTGCCTTATTCAGATACTATGGTATGTAATGCAATTGCACAGAACGTTTCGTATAAGGGAACAGATTTTGAAACCTTCAACAAGTGATGGACATACTGGATCGGCAGGACACACTTAACTTTGCTCAGGAATCATTTGATACTTCGCCAGCTGTGTGTCAGGTTAACCGGCCCGCCGGGCGTGCTGCACGGAGCAGTAAACAGCTCTCGCGCCCGACCGCGCCGCTGTCGCCAGGCTCTCAGCCACGTGTGCCGCGCCGGCAAGCAAATGCAGTGATCAAATCATGCCCGCGGTGTGCTACTAAACATTCGCGTGAGAATTGCCCGTCACGCCAAGCTATTTGCTTTTATTGTAATAAAAGAGGACACGTTCAGAGTGTTTGCCAGAAAAAGCTTCGATCGGAAGCTCAAACTCGTTCCAGGCCCTTTGCTTCGCGCCGGAATCAGAATCGAACCAAGGATACTCAGGCCCTCGAAACTTCGCCCATGGAAATTCGTGTAGTTCATTCCACTCCGCCCAGTGCCACTCTCTCTAACAGTGACTGTGTTCGTCCCAAAAATAGTGTGCGTCGACATCGCTGGAACTCCCGTCAAGTCGCAAGTGATTCGGTACCAGTGTGAGTTCACGTTGCACGAGACAGCCGCTCTTGTCGTCAGCAGGACAATAAACTTTTTGTAGGCTTGGACGTTAACGGCAAAGTGATACCATTCCAGCTCGATACCGCAGCTGCAGTTTCACTGATCAATCAAGACACTTACAAACTGCTGGGCACACCTCCGTAGCGTGCCGCAAATGTTGAATTAACTAGCTATTCAGGTCAAAAGATCCCTGTGTTAGGACAGTGCAGCCTTCTTGGAACATACAAAGGACAAACAAAACTTGTGCCATTTTACGTCCTTTGTTCTTCTTCTGCAGTGAACTTGTTTGGATTCGATTTATTTCAGTTGTTTAACTTGTCTATAGTAAATCATGTCCTATCAGTGACCGCAGCAGTGACCGATCTAACAACTGCGCCATACACTTGTTGTCTAATATAGGATTTGCCGACCGCAGCGACGTAGTCTGCCTGTTTGCATATCTCTGCGTTTGATTATGCATACCTATACCAGCTTCTTTGGTGCTTCAGTGTAAATCTTTGAATTCTTTTTGCTTGGTATTGTAATGTCGCATCATAACAAATTTCCAGTATGTAGTTGCATAATAGACACTGAGAGTTCTCATACCTCTCTTCTGTCGTTTCCATTCATTTTTAAAGGCTTCTGACGGAACCTGTGAAAAAACGGTGAATGGTTAACAGTGCTGACACCACTATTCTGGCAGACTGAAGAGAGTAGTATCGACTGAAAAAAAGCTGCACCGCAATATTGCAAATTTTGCAGCGCTGTACTGGGTACTTCTGAGAAGGACCAGGAAAAGCCGAGACAGGCCGAGCGTCGGCCGCACGTGGCCCAGACATCGGGTTCGCGTGCGGTCTGGCACTTCGTAGCCGACCTTGTATTAAAGTGTTTGCATCTTCTTGTGACAGAGAGGCAGCTGCCAGTACCCAGCATGATACAAAAACATCATCGTGTAACTGCTGCATGCCTTATCTGAAGACGAGCCTGAAAATGTTTTAATACTTGTTAATGGGAATAAACAAACATTTCGTAAGTAACTAGTCACAAAGTTATTTGTATTTACACCCAATAAAGGTACAGTCATGATGTTCCAAAATATCCACTATGGTACGTTAGTCTAAAGAGTTAACACAGAAACCGCAGTCCACACCTACAAAAATTACGTTAGCCTCGTTCTGGAGTATGCGGCAGCCCCCTGGGAGGCATACATGCCGAAATAGCAAACAGACCATGCAGCACAGACAAGAGATCCCTGAGCAATGTCGCCAAACTGCCCAGCATCACACCTAGCAATGGGGTCTACGAAACAACCAAGACAGAACGTCTCCGAACCAGGCTGGCCAAGCGTCGAGCGCGGAAGGCAGAACATACTGAACAAAAGGCCTGAGATGGAAGACCTCATCTCCACCAACCATAGAACCTGACGAAAACTAAAATAAATACATCACCTCTTCCAGCGCAATAGCCCTGAACACTGCAAACACATACCAATACCTAGCCCCAGTCCTGAAACCACTCACAGCCAACTCGACAACTGAAGCACATACAAACATGCATATACTCGCACCAGGCCACACACACACACACACACACACACACACACACACACACACACACACACACACACACACACACACACATGGACGCACACGCATGAACACACATTTGCAACATATGCAACACTAGAACAAACACACGACCAAGAACTCTCAAGGAGCTATTTCCAGCTCTAACAAACTGAATATCATAAATAAAAAATTGTAAAAAATTGTAAACAGTAAATAACAACCTACATATCAACCAGTACTATCCACCCCACACTAGGAATAAGTTGAGCCCAAACTACCCCGCTCCTGTCGCTCTCCCACCTTTCCATACATTATGTATGAATTATCATATTTAAATTGTAGAAAATGATAACATTAAAAGGGCAAAAATATTTCTAAGTAATATTATTGTACGATGCAAAATTGTCATGACAGAACAGTGTCAATGCACAAGTTTCACAATGAATGCTGCAAGTTGTAATACCAAAATGAAAGATTCAAATTTATTGTCAACATGAAATGTGCCGTGCATTGCACTAAATACACTACTGGACATTAAAATTGCTTCACCACGAAGATGAAGTGCTACAGATGCGAAATTTGACCGACAGGAAGAAGATGCTGTGATATACAAATGATTAGATTTTCAGAGCATTCACACAAGGTTGGCGCCGGTGGCGACACCTACAACGTGCTGACATGAGGAAAGTTTCCAACCGACTTCTCATACACAAACAGCAGTTGACCAGCGTTGCCTGGTAAGATGTTGTGGTGATGCCTCGTGTAAGGAGGAGAAATGCGTACCATCACGTTTCCGACTTTGATAAAGGTCGGATTGTAGCCTATCACCATTGCGGTTTATCGTATGGTGACATTGCTGCTCGCGTTGGTCGAGATCCAATGACTGTTAGCAGAATATGGAATCTGTGGGTTCAGGAGGGTAATACGGTACGCCGTGGTGCATCCTAACGGCCTCGTATCACTAGCAGTCGAGATTACAGGCATCTTATCCGCATGGCTGTAACGGATCGTGCAGCCACGTCCCGATCCCTGGGTCAACAGATGGGGACGTTTTCAAGACGACAATCATCTGCACGAACAGTTCGACGACATTTGCAGCAGCATGAACTATCAGCTCGGAGACCATGGCTGCGTTTACCCCTGACGCTGCATCACAGACAGGAACGCCAGCGGTGGTGTACTCAACGACGAACCTAGGTGCACGAATGGCAAAACGTCATTTCTTCGGATGAATCCAGGTTCTGTTTACAGCATAATGATGGTCGCATCCGTGTTTGGCCACGTCCCGGTGAACGCACATTGGAAGCGTCTATTCGTCATCGCCATACTGGCGTATCACCCGGCGTGATGGTATGGGGTGCCTTTGGTTACACGTGTCGGTCACAACTTTGAATAGTGGACGTTACATTTCAGATGTGTTACGAGCTGTGGCTCTACCCTTCATTCGATCCCTGCGAAACCCTACATTTCAGCAGGATAATGCATGACCGCATGTTGCAGGTCCTGTATGGGCCTTTCTGGATACAGAAAATGTTCGACTGCTGCCCTAGCGAGCACATTCTCCATATCTCTCACCAATTGAAACCGTCTGGTCAATGGTGGCCGAGCAACTGGCTCGTCACAATACGCCAGTTACTACTATTGATGAACTGTGGTATCGTGTTGAAGCTGCATGGGCAGCTGTACCTGTACACGCCATCCAAGCTCTATTTCACTCAGTGCCCAGGAGTATCAAGGTCGTTATTACGGCCAGAGGTGGTTTGCTCTGGGTACTGATTTCTCAGAATCTATGCACTCAAATTGCGTGAAAATGTAATCACATCTCAGTTCTAGTATAATATATTTTTCCAATGAATACCCGTTTATCATCTGCATTTCTTCTCGGTGTATCAGTTTTAATGGGCAGTAGTGTAAATAAATGTAAACTAGAAATAAAATGTAACACCCAATGGGTGACAGGGTATACAACAAGCCCTCGAACAGCCCTCCCTCCTCCATGAGAGAAGGGAATGAAAAGTGAAAAAAAAATTATATTCATCAGAGTGTAGCTCACCCCTGAGCCTGGAGATGCCGGGCTCGACGATGGCGAGCAGGGGCAGCAGCCCGCGGCACAGCTGCACCTGGCGGGCGAGCAGCTTGCGCGGCAGCTGCGCGCCGGTGGCGGAGGCGGCGATGGCGGCGGCACGGTAGCGGCCGGCCAGGTGGTGCCGCAGCTGCAGCAGGAGCGCGTGGTCCGGCGCCAGGCTGTGGCCCAGCCGGTGGAGCGCCGCCTCCAGCACGCGCGCGCCGCCGCTCTCGTCCTCCGCCTCCGCCGCCTCCAGCGCCGCCTCCACGGCGTCGCGCGCGCACCACAGCGCGCAGCGAGCCATGCCGCCGCAGAACGACCGCCCGCAGTCGGAGCAGCGCCATACGTTCCTGCACAGACCGCACTGCCAGCTTCTTTCCCTCAGATGGAGGCAAATGTATGTGAAATCTTATGGGACTTAACTGCTAAGGTCATCTGTCCCTAAGCTTACACACTGTTGTTGTTGTGGTCTTCAGTCCTGAGACTGGTTTGATGCAGCTCTCCATGCTACTCTATCCTGTGCAAGCTTCTTCATCTCCCAGTACTTGCTGCAACCTACATCCTTCTGAATCTGCTTAGTGTATTCATCTCTTGGTCTCCCTCTACGATTTTTACCCTCCACGCTGCCCTCCAATGCTAAATTTGTGATCCCTTGATGCCTCAAAACATGTCCTACCAACCGGTCCCTTCTTCTGGTCAAGTTGTGTCACAAACTCCTCTTCTCCCCAATTCTATTCAATACCTCCTCATTAGTTATGTGATCTACCCATCTATTCTTCAGCATTCTTCTGTAGCACCACATTTCGAAAGCTTCTATTCTCTTCTTGTCCAAACTAGTTATTGTCCATGTTTCACTTCCATACATGGCTACACTCCATACAAATACTATCAGGAACGCCTTCCTGACGATTAAATCTATATTCGATGTTAACAAATTTCTCTTCTACAGAAATACTTTCCTTGCCATTGCCAGTCTACATTTTATATCCTCTCTACTTCGACCATCATCAGTTATTTTACTCCCTAAATAGCAAAACTCCTTTACTACTTTAAGTGTCTCATTTCCTAATCTAATTCCCTCAGCATCACCCGATTTAATTTGACTACATTCCATTATCCTCGTTTTGCTTTTGTTGATGTTCATCTTATATCCTCCTTTTAAGACACTGTCCATTCCGTTCAACTGCTCTTCCAAGTCCTTTGCTGTCTCTGACGAAATTATAATGTCATCGGCGAACCTCAAAATTTTTATTTCTTCTCCGTGAATTTTAATACCTACTCCAAATTTTTCTTTTGTTTCCTTTACTGCTTGCTCAATATACAGATTGAATAACATCGGGGAGAGGCTACAACCCTGTCTCACTCCCTTCCCAACCACTGCTTCCCTTTCATGTCCCTCGACTCTTATAACTGCCATCTGGTTTCTGTACAAATTGTAAATAGCCTTTCGCTCCCTGTATTCTACCCCTGCCACCTTTAGAATTTGAAAGAGAGTATTCCAGTCAACATTGTCAAAAGCTTTCTCTAAGTCTACAAATGCTAGAAACGTAGGTTTGCCTTTTCTTAATCTTTCTTCTAAGATAAGTCGTAAGGTTAGTATTGCCTCACGTGTTCCAACATTTCTGCGGAATCCAAACTGATCTTCCGCAAGGTCCGCTTCAACCAGTTTTTCCATTCGTCTGTAAGGAATTCGTGTTAGTATTTTGCAGCTGTGACTTATTAAACTGATAGTTCGGTAATTTTCACATCTGTCAACACCTGCATTCTTTCAGATTGGAATTATTATATTCTTCTTGAAGTCTGAGGGTATTTCGCCTGTCTCATAAATCTTGCTCACCAGATGGTAGAGTTTTGTCATGACTGGCTCTCCCAAGGCCGTCAGTAGTTCTAATTGAATGTTGTCTACTCCCGGGGCCTTGTTTCGACTCAGGTCTTTCAGTGCTCTGTCAAACTCTTCACACAGTATCGTATCTCCCATTTCGTCTTCGTCTACATCCTCTTCGATTTCCATAATATTGTCCTCAAGTACATCGCACTTGTATAAACCTTCTATATACTCCTTCCACCTTTCTGCCTTCCCTTCTTTGCTTAGAACTGGGTTGCCATCTGAGCTCTTGATATTGATACACGTGATTCTCTTATCTCCAAAGGTCTCTCTAATTTTCCTGTAGGCAGTATCTATCTTACCCCTAGTGAGATAAGCTTCTACATCCTTACATTTGTCCTCTAGCCATCCCTGCTTAGCCATTTTGCACTTCCTGTCGATCTCACTTTTGAGACGTTTCTATTCCTTTTTTCCTGCTTCATGTACTGCATTTTTATATTTTCTCCTTTCATCAAATAAATTCCATATTTCTTCTGTTACCCACGGATTTCTATTAGCCCTCGTCTTTTTACCTACTTTATCTTCTGCTGCCTTCACTACTTCATCCCTCAGAGCTACCCATTCTTCTTCTACTGTATTTCTTTCCTCCATTCCTGTCAATTGTTCCCTTATGCTCTCCCTGAAACTCTCTACAACCCCTGGTTCTTTAAGTTTATCCAGGTCCCATCTCCTTAAATTCCCTCCTTTTTGCAGTTTCTTCAGTTTTAATCTACAGTTCATAACCAATAGATTGCGGTCAGAGTCCGCATCTGCCTCTGGAAATGTCTTACAATTTAAAACCTGATTCCTAAATCTCTGTCTTACCATTATATAATCTATCTGATACCTTTTAGTATCTTACACACTTTAGTAGCTTACACACTACTTAACATAAATTATCCTAAGGACAAACACACACACACCCATGCCCGAGGGAGGACTCGAACCTCCGCCGCGACCAGCCGCACAGTCCATGACTGCAGCGCCTTGCCGACCGCTGGTGGCCGCTTCGTTCTAGGCGCTTCAGTCCAGAACCGCGCGGCTGCTACGGTCGCAGGTTGGAATCCTGCCTCGGGCATGGATGTGTGTGATGTCCTTAGGATAGCTAGGTTCAAGTAGTTCTAAGTTCTAGGGGACTGATGACCTCAGATGTGAAGTCCCATAGTGCTCAGAGCCATTTGAATCATTTTTGCAGCGCCCTAGACCGCTCGGCTAATACCGCGCGGCAGAGGGAGGCAGAATGGAGAAAACTAAAGCCCATTTTACACGGGAAATGCGACACGAACAAGAAAGTCATCGTTAACTACAGCTCTACGCGTGACAGGCGGTTCACTACAAAAAAGCGTTTACACGGTACGTGCATGTCTACTCGTCTGCTGTAGGTGTTTAGTGCTTTTGTTCTCAACTTCCAGCAAGTGAACCGACGTTTTAAATTCGTTTCGTGACTATCACGTATGTCCTTTTGTAATGATTACTGTAATTAACTGTATTTCTGACGGACACCGTGACGCTGTATTTAGTTGTTTTCGTGTTGTTTATGTGAAACTAAGTCACTTACATGTGTTAATGACCTCTCTATAAAAACTAGAAACCATGGACAAACCAAAAGAAATGTTGATTTTCTGTTGCGAATGTTAATTTGCTAGATTAACTCATGTTTTTCCCTGACTGGAAGACATGCACTATGTGATCAAAAGTATCCGGACACTTGGCTGAGAATGCCTTACAAGTTCGTGGCGCCCTCCATCGGTAACGCTGGATTTCAGTATGGCCTTGGCCCACCGTTAGCCTTGATGGGAGCTTCCACTCTCATAGACATACGTTCAGTCAGGTGCTGGAAGGTTTCTTCGGGAATGACAGCCCATTCTTCACGCAGTGCTGCACTGAGGAGAGGTATCGATGTCGGTCGCTGAGGCCTGACACTAAGTCGGCGTTCCAAAACATCCCAAAGGTGTTCCATAGGAATCAGGTCAGGGCTCTGTGCAGGCTAGCCCATTAGGAATGTTATTGTCGTGTAACGACTCCGCCACAGGCCGTGCATTATGAATAGGTGCACTATCGTGTTGAAATATGCATCATCTATCCCCGAATTGCTCTTCAATAGTGGCAAGAAGGTCCTTAAAACATCAATGTAGGCCTGTGATGTGATAGTGCGTCGCAAAACGACAAGGGGTGCAAGACCCCTTCATGGAAAACACGACCACGCCATATCACCACCGCCTCCGAATTTTACTGTTGGCACTACACACGCTGGCGGATGACGTTCACCGGGCATTCGTCATACCCACACCCCGCCATCCGATCGCTACATTGTGTACCGTGATTCGTCACTCCACACAACATTTTTCCTCTGTTGAATTATCCAATGTTTACGCTCCTTACACCAAGCGAAGCGTCGCTTGGCATTTACCGGTGTGGTGTGTGGCTTATGAGCAGCCCCTCGACCATGAAATTCAAGTTTTCTCACCTCCCGTCTAACTGTCGTAGTACTTGCAGTCTATCCTGATCTAGTTTGGAATTCCTGTGTGGTGGTGTCTATAGTTGTCTGCCTATTACACATTACAACCCTCTTCAACTGTTGGCGGTCTCTGTCAGTAACAGACGAGGTCTACCTGTACGGTTTTGTGCTGTACGTGTCCCTTCACGTTGCCACTTCACTGTCACATCGGAAACAGTGGACCTAGGGATATTTAGGTGTTTGGAAATCTCGTATACAGACGTATGACAGAAGTGACACCCAATCATCTGAGCACGTTCGAAGTCCGTGCGTTCCACGGAGCGCCCCAATCTGCTCTCTCATAATGTCTAATGGCTACTGAGGTCGCTGATATGAAGTACCTGACAGTAGATGGCAGCACAACGCACCTAGTATGAGAAACTGGTTTTTGGGGGTGTCCGGATACTTTTGATCACATAGTGTATTAAGGCTCATGCGCGAGTGAACAAGAACATATTTTTGAAGAACAGTTCCAGATATATACGGATCACTGATTTACATTCACTTCCTCGTCGTTTAAATTGCAGGGAATGTTTATAGCAGATGTTCTGTCCGTTAACTGTCCATGAGATGAACGAACTACAACGTTCCGCTGAGCTGGAGGGACAGTTCACAAAGAACTTCGCGCTGTTTGTCAGTTCCGTTACTCGGTCGTCTGCGGATGAGCGAAGCACTTTTATACGCGTGAGAATCGGATGCATCCTATTCCACCGAACAGTGACCGTATGCGTGAATCTTGTGCAGGTGACCCCGTCTACACAGCAGAGGCCGTCGGAACCGGTGCGTCATGGGTAATCTTGCAAGCTCACACATGCCGTGTAAAAAAGGCTTAACAAATACAAAAGTCTGTAGTTTGTTAAGAGAGCCAGAAAATACATTTCAAGTTAAAACCACGAGTAATTGTTGTGATTGTCAAGTGCGTCAAGCCCCTGAATTAAGGAAAATTAACCAAGCGTATAAGTAATATTTGTCGGGATGATTGGCTATTGGAAGGGCTAGACTGTGTTTCTCTGAGAACATCAGCTAAGATATTAAGTGCAAGGAAGTGGGAAATGAAATTCCGAGACGGTAGTATTTGGCAGAGCATTGTAAAGTCAGCAGCTGGAGTGTGAGTAGCTTGTGGCCGGCCGCCGCGCGCACTCACGGCTGGTCCTGCAGGGCGCAGACGAGTCCCTTCCGGCAGCGCGGGCAGCGCAGCGAGCTGAGGTGGGTGCCCAGCTCGGTGGGGTCTCGGCAGCGCGCGCAGCCGCACTCGAAGTACTTGCCCTCCAGCAGGTGCTCGCGCCGCTCCGCCGTGCCCTGCACCGCGCCACAAAAAAGTGTGACATGGTACACAGTTTGTGACGTGGCTACGCAAACAATAAACACACTCCCAAAGAAATCTTCTGTAAGCAATGGTCTGTTCAGTGTAACTCTCAAAATACACTCTAAGACAAAGAGAAGCGTTGCATCACGTAGGAGTTATGCAAATTGATCACACAGGTATCTACGGAAAATACAAAATTGTACACTTTGGTGGCCGATGGGTGAATGTGTGACGCTGTAACGCAATTTCACTGAGCAGCTGGCAAGGCATAAAGTCTTCGAGAATTTCATTCCGTGTTACTAGCTGGACAGCAATTATGTCTCACAGACAGGAGCCTGAACAATATTTAAAGCTGTCAGCATTTGAGAGACAATTTGTAGCTGGGCTCAAAGAGGCAGTTTGAAGTAATCAGTGAATGCTTGGCATCTGAGTAGGAGCGATGCCCCTGTTCGACGATATTGGCAGGAATGTATGAACATGAAGCAACACAGCGTCAACAAGAAAACAGTCTACCTGGGGAAACGACGGATTCTGGGTACAGAAAAAACGTCAGAGAGGCAGTCAGAGCCCCGGAATCATCATTATCATCGATCCGACGTGCAGTTGCTGCTTCATTGACCACAAGGGCCATTAACAGGCGGCTCACAGGAAGGGAGCAGAGCTCGCGGCGCCCCTTGCAAGAGTTACCACTGTCCACTTGCAAGATCCCCTCGCTTCTAAACTGATACTGTTATTACTCAGCTTAGCCGCGAGTCCCTAGAGGGTGGTATATGTGACGTACAGTATAACTGGTCAGCATTTCCACCCGGAATTTGCGAATGTAAGTGGGACCTTCCTTGATCCGCCTTGGTGGGTCGTGTCGTCGGATTTCCTCCTACCTGTGCGCGTTGCAGCTCTTGAAAATGTCGTCCCGTGCAGATTCTGCATTGGCGCATTGGATGTCTCTGTCGGTGGAAGCTAATTTCTGAAATTCAACTTGGGGGTATCTATTTACTCGAAATTAACATTCAGAATGCCGTAATATCACTTTTATTCCTATTAGATCAATAATGAACCACTCATGTCACAAACTACTGGTAACCGAGAGCATGGCTACGATCGAACAAGACTGGAAGAGCTCTTAACGCCGGCTGCCGACTTTGGCGCGTAGTCCGTATCTCTTACTAGTTTCGTCACAGTTCGTGGATTTCCGATCAAGTTCGTACTTACTATTATCTGCATTTGTTAATGAACAGATGTGAATTTTAACGAGGCAAAATTATGATAAATAGTTTTAAACATCCAGAGGCTCCTCCTAGTATTCTTGTTGTCATAAATGACTTTAATTATTAAATATAACTAAACAAAATCGGTAACTTTGGCGCCAAGATGGCGGTACTTCCCGTCATGTATATTTCCCAGGCTGACGCTTGGTGCTACGGTCCAGCGCCGAGCCCCACCCCATTACGCGCGACATATGGTCGTTTCGTCACCTAGCCAGCCAGCGTGGGGAACGCTCTCCGATTCATGGCCGGCTACGAATTAAAGCACTTCCTAACTATCGTGAATACATCAATGAGAGATAGTAATTTATTAAAACTGGTAAAACTGTCTTCCTCACGTAAGAGGCACCTTACACACTGTACACCAACACTCCCGTTTGCAGTGGAATCGGGCACACTCGGCCTGGAGTCTCATTGTCTTCAGTGATTAGTCCCGCTTCGAAGTTAGCCACGACGATCAGCGAATACTTGGCCCCAGACAGCGATGGAATACGAACCTGACTGTCGCCCGCTGTACGGCTGACTGCCAGGGATAATGGTCTGGGGCACCATTTCTATTCGTAGTAGGACTCATTTGGTTGTCATCCGCCCCCTTCATGCAAGCCATCCTGGGCTTACATTTCAGTAAGATAATGCCTGCCCGCACAATGCGAGAGTTTCTACTGCTTGGCTTCGTACATACAAAAACTTACCATGGCCCGCAAGGTCTCCTGGTCTCTCCCCAATTAAGAACGCTTGGAGCATTATAGGTAGGGCTCTCCAACCATCTTGGAATTTTGACGATCATACGCGGCAACTGAGCACAATTTGACACGATATCCCTCAGGATGACAAGCCGAATAACTGCTGGCATAACGACCAGAGGTGGACCAACACATTATTGACTTGTTCAATTTATGAAGCTCCTTCTCTTGAATAAATCATCAAAATTTTATGAAGTTGTAGTCACTTTAAACTTCCTGGCAGATTAAAACTGTGTGCCTGACCGAGACTCGAACTCGGGACCTTTGCCTTTCGCGGGCAAGTGCTCTACCATGTGAGGTACCCAAGCACGACCCACGACCCGTCCTCACAGTTTTACTTCCGCCAGTACCTCGTCTCCTACTTTCCAAATTTCACAGAAGCTCTCCTACGAACCTTGCAGAAATAGCACTCCTGGAAGAAAGGAGACGCGGTCCCGCACACAGTTTTAATCTGACAGGAAGTTTCATAACAGCGCACACTCCGCTGCAGAGTGAAAATCTCATTCTTGTAGTCATTTGTTTGTGCATGTATATCACATGTACCGATTTCCATCCCATTCGAATAATTCCTTCGTGGCGAATTTTTTTCTTTTTTTGTATTAGAGTGTATTTCAATCTCGTCCTGAGTAACGACGTGTACACAGAGCCAGCCAGTCAAGGGATTTAGCTTAAAAATTTCGATTAAGGGCCATAGTCTAGTCTTTACAAATTTTCTCTCAGTTTAATTTCAGCGATGCCTACGTCACGTGAGCTGCCTGCCATTCAGAACCGATGCGGTTCTGTCTGGTTAAAGCCACTGTCAAGAGAGGCCTCTAGCCCTCTGCTGAATTTGCTGGCGAATTGATGCCGTCGGTTTAGCCAGTAGCGTGCATGGGACGCAGATCACATGTGTGGTCGTTTGGGGTACTGGAGCGCAGAATACTGTCCCAGACTTCAGACAGAGCAGACGTTTCTCATAGTTACCAGACTTCAGAGCGGGCGGAATAGTACCGTCCGCTTCTGTCCCTGCTCACCTGGACTGCCCACCAGCTGCATGGACGTGAACCGCCAGCTCTCCCGCTGCCTGCAGTTATGCCCAAACCCGGGACTGGCAGCCATCCTGTAATGTCCGCTCCCCAGGGTCAGCCCCTCATGTAGAGAATATAGATCCCAAGTTCAACAAATTTCTCTCTTTCGTTTCAAACAGACATCCCTTCTGGCACCTCTCTCTCCCATCTTTGACAAAGGTCGCCACCACGTTCCAGAGGTGAGCCCGTACAGACAAATGAATAATAATACAGGTCGATGTATAAGTACCTCTGGAGTTTTAGAAGAAGGATAGGCAAAAACTGCAAAACGTACAGAAAAATAACGCATACCGGTAGATAGAGGATTTCTCCAAGTTTAGATCCGTAATGTACGTTGTAGCGGAGTTTTACTGCGTGGCAGGCATGTCAGAACATAGAAACAAATCACCCGGATCATATTGTTGCATAGAATTAGTTTGTGCTTACCGACAGTCAACCCAGTGGACGGATTTACAAAGCAGGCTGCTACCGCCCCGTCCAACATAACTGAGCGAAGTGGCTTAGTGGTTAGCCCACTGGACTCGCAATCGGGAGGACAGTGGTACAGGTAGACGGCGTGGAGCGACAGCCGGCGGACGAGCACGGAGGCACCGGAGCTCAAGGTGAGCTGCTGCTGTGGTCCACACAATTCAGACGCCAGAAAGTTTTGCTCTCACGAGATCGTACATGTTATACACTTGAACACGAGACAACGAGGAGTTAGCATGAGTCGAAATTGTTCACTAGACGCCGCTGTTGGAATAAATGTCGCCACTGGAGCCAAGTGTTGTTGAAAGAATCATCATCGCCACTGCAGAGAGATTATAAGAATATCAGACAAAATTTAATTACCCCCAGTAGAGTATAACCTGTAGACTTTCACGGGACTTGTAAACAGGTGGAGAAGCCTCGGCAGCTGTCCAGTCCAGTTTCCTTATAAAGAAAGAGAACTGAATTAAATTAAAAGCATGTTTCCGATCCGAATCAGGCTGCTTAATACTCAGGAGTTCATCGATAGTAGTCAGGAGCCTATAAATCAATTAATTAAAAAGTCTGTGCAATCACCCAGTTAATCAATTCATTAAAAGTAATTTTCCTTGTACAACTGAAATCATCGATGGCTCACCTGAGTAAAGGACCATCAAATGGTGGAGAGGTGGAGTAATTTTCAAATTCACCCATCAATAAATTCAGAAATTTCACAATACAGCGAGAATCTGTAGAAGTCGGGTTTATTACTTTCAAATTCAAGCTGCAGTCGTACCGAAACATAGGGACAGCAGTTCTGCCCGCGTTCGGAGAATCGGCGCCTCTGCAGGTTCCTCAGTGTGAGCACCAGAAGGCCGAGGTGCCCAATCGGTTGAAACCAAACAAGAACCGTTTTTACTTCTGCCCCAGTCAGGTTGCCTATGGAACCATTCTCTGTCAGCATTACTGTACTGCATCTGGAGAGACGATCTTCGAGCCCTATGCCGTTACAATTCTTGGTCGACTTCACTTCTTTATTAGTAGTAGTACGGGAGTTGTCGCCATTTTATTCTACACGTGTTGGCTTCCACCTCTTGAGAAGAAACCATTCTTAGACTCAGTCAGTTATAGTTAAGATGTTTCAAAGTAGAATGCTCGAGGCAACTTTGGTCGTGGTTGTTATGCTCCGAAGTTAAACAGTAGACTAGCCAAGAGAGCTCACAGGATTGGAAAACAAGAGCGCCTACACGGGGAGAATCACGTCATTGACAGCAATAAAACCCTAGCCTTCCTCTCAGAGCCTGACCACTCTACCTGTTTTACGGAAACTGATACGAGGTCAGCTCTACTAGCTGCACGATGACCTGGTGAATAAGTCCGCCTGTTCCCAGCCACTGCCAGCTTCGGATCCACTGCTAGAAGTCCAGAGCCAACTGGCTATGGAGGGCGCTTCAACTTTGCAAGCTTCATTCCTGCTGGCCACATCTGTGACCATCCGAAGACGAGGGAGGGTTGACCTTCTGTAGATGAAGAACCAATCTGCTCATCGACGAGCTGTTCAGCTTGGGAGCCAGACGCCAGTGCCACCGCTCTTGAGCAGTGCAAGTACTGTCTTATGGGTTGTCCTTCATGTCTCTGTTTGGTCTACGCCTACACACCATCTCGACAAGCGACAACAGGGTTATGCATATTTCTGGGGCTGAGCATGAGCGCAGCTTCATTCAGTGACATCGCTGAGGCTCTGAGAGATGCCCACAGCCACGCCAAGCTGCAGCGACGCTCCAGCCACCGTATCCTACTACAATAGGGCTGCAGTACTGACCTGAGACAACGCCAGGGGCCTGCATCAGCAGATTCCTCACTGGGCAACGATATGCTAATCTGCACGTCCGTTCAACCCGGGCACAGCAGGGGCGCCACCTGGCCGCACTGGGAAGAAGACAGTAATTGTAATTACTCTTGGAAATGAATGACTATTAATTGAATGATGTCACATTAGTACCGTGGCATTCTAGAGGACTCCATCACCATCCCTCAGCTCGACTATCCTACAGTCACGTAGGATTCCGTATCTGGCGGGCTCCTACAATTCAGTCTGATTATACCTGAACGAATGGAAGAACTAGTAGAAGCCGACCTCGGGGAAGATCAGTTTGGATTCCGTAGAAATACTGGAACACGTGAGGCAATACTGACCTTACGACTTATCTTAGAAGAAAGATTAAGGAAAGGCAAACCTACGTTTCTAGCATTTGTAGACTAAGAGAAAGCTTTTGACAATGTTGACTGGAATACTCTCTTTTAAATTCTAAAGGTGGCAGGGGTGAAATACAGGGAGCGACAGGCTATTTACAATTTGTACAGAAACCAGATGGCAGTTACAAGAGTCGAGGGGCATCAAAGGGAGGCAGTGGTTGGGAAGGGAGTGAGACAGGGTTGTAGCCTATCCCCGATGTTATTCAATCTGTATGTTGAGCAAGCAGTAAAGGAAACAAAAGAAAATTTCGGAGTAGGTATTAAAGTCCATGGAGAAGAAATAAAAACTTTGAGGTTCGCCGATGACATTGTAATTCTGTCAGAGACAGCAAAGGACTTGGAAGAGCAGTTGAATGGAATGGACAGTGTCTTAAAAGGAGGATATAAGATGAACATCAACAAAAGCAAAACGGGGATAATGGAATGTAGTCGAATTAAGTCGGGTGATGCTGAGGGAATTAGATTAGGAAATGAGACACTTAAAGTAGTAAAGGAGTTTTGCTATTTGGGGAGCAAAATAACTGATGATGGTCGAAGTAGAGAGGATATAAAATGTAGACTGGCAATGGCAAGAAAAGCGTTTCTGAAGAAGAGAAATTTGTTAACATCGAGTATTGATTTAAGTGTGAGGAAGTCATTTCTGAAAGTATTTGTATGGAGTGTAGCCATGTATGGAAGTGAAACATGGACGATAAATAGTTTAGACAAGAAGAGAATAGAAGCTTTCGAAATGTGGTGCTACAGAAGAATGCTGAAGATCAGACGGGTAGATCGCATAACTAATGAGGAAGTATTGACAAGGATTGGGGAGAAGAGAAGTTTGTGGCACAACTTGACCAGAAGAAGGGATCGGTTTGTAGGACATGTTCTGAGGCATCAAGGGATCACCAATTTAGTATTGGAGGGCAGCGTGCAGAGTAAAAATCGTAGAGGGAGACCAAGAGATGAATACACTAAGCAGATTCAGAAGGATGTAGGTTGCAGTAGGTACTGGGAGATGAAGAAGCTTGCACAGGATAGAGTAGCATGGAGAGCTGCATCAAACCAGTCTCAGGACTGAAGACCACAACAACAACATACCTGAACTAGGGTGTTTATTTCAACACTACTGGTGGTCAAGTGTTGCTCTTCCGTCTATATCTTTGTCACGAGTATGCTGTGGACACCCCTTGTGTTCCTAGATGAAATGTTCAGAGAGGAACACGCGTACATTCCTCGTATGTTGAACACTCAGGACCCTTATTGCATCTCGTCCGCCCCACTAAAACACCCGACCTTAATCCCATCGAAAATGTTTGGGACTATTTTCAACACTGGGTGAAAATAGCAATAATCATTCCCGCATGTTGGTAGCCCTACAGGAGTTAATCATCAATTAGTTGCTTCAGATGGACTTGGCGTACCTGATGAAACTGTTAGGAGGGGGAAGGGGAGAAGAGGTCTCTCTTCCTAGCTAAGAGAGGCTATCATCAAGGCTGGACGGACAGAATGAGCAGAAGTCTGCGACTGTTTACTGATGACGCCGTGGTGCACACGAAAGTGTCGTCGGTGAGTGACTATAGGAGGAGACAGGACGACTTGGGTAGAATTTCTGTTTGGTGTGAGAAATGGAGCTTATTTTAAATGTAGAGGAATGTAAGTCAATACAGATGGGAAAGAAAAAAATCCAGAAACGCACACAATCACCACCCAACAAACATAGAAACTGACTTACACATCCTTAAAACTAGTAGCAGCTAATACTAAAAATTAACTATGGGAGAAAACTATCGAATCCAAAGTATCAATAGCCCAAGGAAAGAAAGTACTAAATGAATACACATCACTGTGCAATAATACCCTCTTTGCTACAATTGAAGAACTATATAAATAACATCTGCCCCAGTCCTGAACACACATACACACACACACACACACACACGCGCGCGCGCAAATCAAACACCACAAACGCCAAATACACTTCAAACTTGCGCGCCTCGTCCAACCAAACATGCTGCAAAACAAATAAATACTAAACAGCGACAACGACACGTAATGGCGGCGAAAACTCTGCCAACATTTTGAAAAATTGGAAAAAGTGCGTTGTCAAGCGACCATAGGTCATGAAATCAGCTTATTCACCTCGCCAACAACATATGAGAATACACTACAACACCAAAACCGCAAGTTACACACAAAAAAATGTCATACATACTCATTTCCGTTTGTAAATGCATAATAAACAGAAAAATAAAAATTAGGTTTTCCTGTTTGCAGATGAGAAATTGTAGATTGTGTAGCAGACTAGCTGCCAACATAAATATGCAAGAGCATCATGTAAGGTATGTAAATTAATGCATACATCCACGCTTTTGCCAGTTAAGCTATAACTAGAACTTTAGACATAATGTTGTAAACAACACACAGCGCATCAGGTCGTTAATACATATCTCAGTTATGTACTGTGAACAATTTCACAACAAATTTGCAAAAATTTTACAACAATTATTCATTCACAATCGTAAACATTATGTATCAAATTTCCGCTAAATGTTGATATGTAGCAATAATTTTACAGCAAGAAAATAAAAAATAACTTCACCTGAAGATAGCACAAAAAGTGCTGTAACATGTATGGGTTAAACAAAAGTGAAAAGGTGTCTTGCATACGGCGGTATTCCTCGTCCTATTTTCATAGAAAGCACAGACATAAGAAGAAGGACTGCAACACCACCTGATGATTAATCCCGAAACGTTTGAATACAGTGTTAGTAATGTGATGCTCGATACATTCATGTCGGCTGCATATCCAGGCGGAACGTTGGAAATCAGTATAAAATGGAACAAACTCGAGAGATCGATAGTAAGGAAGCTATTTATTGCGAGAATTCTGGGACAGTGTAGTTGCTCTATTAAGGTGACCTGTTCTTGAGTACTGCTCCATTGTTTGGGATCACCACTAGATTGGTTTAAGGTCAGACCCCGAACCAATTCATACGCGTGCAGGTAGATTTCTTATCGGTAGGTTCGATCAACACACGAACATTGCGAAGATGCTCCGTGATCTGTAATGGGAATCCCTGGTGGGAAAACGCATTCTTCTCGCGAAATGCTATTGAGTAAGTTTAGAGAACCGCCATTTGCAGTTGACTGCAGAAAGATTCAGCTGTCACCAACGTACTGTCGTGGACAAAACGAGCGAGACCCCTCGCCTTTGCGGTACCTGAATTACCACGTGTATAGGCAAACGGATTTTATTTGCATTCCTGTAAACGCGATTTGGATCGAAAGCGTAGCTCCGATTAATATGCCGATGAGTCGACTGCAACTATAACATTTCGAATAAAGGGTAGGGTGAATTATTGATTCGTTGTTAGAATTTCGTCACCTAAATCGGTAAAAAGGGAACCCTACTAGTCTCACTTTGTTGACCGCCTCTCTGTCTACCCAACCCTTGAAACCCGTTTACCTCGAGTACGGGTAGACATAATAACCGGAAATGTGCCGCACTTCCTGCGGTATACGGTCCCTTGGTGGTGTAAAAAAGTGAGCTTCTATGTCAACGCAATCTAAAGATACGGCCGATTATGTAAAGAAAATTTACGCGAAAGGTCAAAAAATGGCTCTAAGATCTATGCGACCAAACTGCTTAGCTCATCAGTCCCCTAGACCTAGAACTACTTAAACCTACCGAAGCTAAGGGTCTCACACACATCCATGCCCGAGGTAGGATTCCCACCTGTGACTGAAGAAGCCGCGCTGTTGGTGACTGAAGCGCCTAGAACCGCTCGGCCACCACAGCCGCTGAAACCCTTTTCACCATTAACGGAATTTTGTTATGATTGTTCACGCATTGCTAAAATTGCACACTTTCATGGTAGGCCAGCAACGGTAATCCAGTGTGACTGGTCTGAACGATGACATAGACCGTTTCGTGGCCGAATGCGCGTAATACTTTGGTAATTCGTAACGATGTGTGGGTACTTTGTCTTACTAAAACAGTTATGTTATCTCGATAAGATGGAATTAGATTTATTAGTACAGTTCACTAGTTAGTGTTTCTTCTTTCATTTATATTTTATATTTACGTGTTGTGTTTAACACAGTATTCAGTGTCAATATAGTCTTACACATGACTGAAAACAGTCTGACAAAGTGCGGATAGTTTTTCAATTACACGCCTGTGTATAGTATGTTGGTAGCACTTCGTCGCCTTGCCTGTACCGAGCGAGGTGGCGCAGTGGTTAGACACTGGACTCGCATTCGGGAGGACGACGGTTCAATCCCGCGTCCGGCCATTCTGGTTTAGGTTTTCCGTGATTTCCCTAGATCACTCCAGGCAAATGCCGGGATGGTTCCTCTGAAAGGGCACCGCCGACTTCCTTCCCCATCCTTCTCTATTCCGATGAGACCGATGACCACGATGTCTGGTCTCCTTCCCCAAACCAACCAACCAACCAACCTTGCCTGTTATGCTGTGTATCAGACTCTATGCTGTGCGGATCAGTACAACGAAAAGGTGAGGGGTCTCGCTCGTTTTGTCCACGACTGTACATTCTGCATAGGGACTACGAAGACAAAATAAGCGGAATAACTGCTCTTACGAAGGTGAATAGACAGTGGCTTTCCCTCGCTCCATCTGCAAGTGGAACAGGAAAGGGAATGGCCAGTAGTGGACAAGCTACCCTCCGCCATGCAGTGTATGGTGACTTGCGGTGTACGTATGTAGCTGTAGAGGTTTCATACGGTACTAAAGCGTAGTCTCCTAGGGGAGACTAATTTTGTGCATTATCGAGAAGAGAACTGGGACGAGTGCGCGAGACCGACCTGCAGGACGTTGGTGTAGTTGAAGCAGACGGCGGCGCCCTTGGGGATGGGCAGCGCGGCGTGCACCGTCATGACGAAGTTGTCGTCGACGGCGAGGTGCGTGTTGGCGACGCAGTCGTGCGCCATGAGCGCGGCGCGCGCGTACACGGCGCGCAGCTGGTCGCGGCCGCCGTGGGCCGCGCGCACCTCGAAGCTGTTCACGTCCAGAACGCCGCACACGCGCTGGCACGTCTCCTCGCTCTCGCGCAGCAGCCCCGCCTCCTTCAGCGGCTGCCGGCGCCAGCAAACACACGTGTGCTTTGCTCCCATTCCTTGAAACTCAGCATGTCAAAAATAGCTCTGAGCACTATGGGACTTAACACCTGAGGTCATCAGTCCCCTAGACTTAGAACTACTTAAACCTAACCAACCTAAGGACAAGCCCGCCCGGCTAGCCGAGCGGTCTACCGCGCGGCTTTCCGGAGCGGGAAGGTGAGCCTCGTCCTCGGCACGAATCCGCGCGGCGGAC
The DNA here is from genome assembly GCF_023897955.1 of Schistocerca gregaria. NCBI lineage: Eukaryota > Metazoa > Arthropoda > Insecta > Orthoptera > Acrididae > Schistocerca > Schistocerca gregaria. Next base: position 510,442,446 of record NC_064921.1, on the reverse strand, counting down.
TTGTGTCGATGTCCGGTGAGCCGGCCAGTCCGTGGACGGTTTTTAGGCGGTTTCCCATCTGCCTCGGCGAATGCAGGCTGGTTCCCCTTTTTCCGTCTCAGCTACACTATGTTGGCGATTGCTGCACAGACAAGTTCTCCACGTATGCGTACACCACCATTACTCTGTAAGCTTATTTATCCATCGCTGACATAGAAGACCGCAAACCTTTTGTCCTTCCCGTCTGGGGAAACTGTGCAATGACTAGAGTGCATGTAAAGCTTACTGGGACAGGGTAAATGCTAGCTACAATGAAGTCGATAATTCGATTTTAATACTGGCATTTTAATTTGATATTCCCCACAACTGACAAAATTTACAAAAAAATGTGAATTTCTTTGTCCACCCATACACTCCTGAGAATGGCACATTAACAATTTGCAATTACGCGCCCCTATTACCGGCAGCTACGTTGATAAATATTCGGCACCTCGCAAGGATAATTACCAGATCAAGAATATTAGGTAAGTTGTTGGAAGCGGTTAAGCGTTTTTGAAAATCTCGCTTCTGAGCACACAGAGAGCTCTAACCGCAGAACTCTGCGCGAACCATGCGTTGGTGCAGTGCTGCGATTAAGACCGTGTATCTCCCTTCGAAGATGATGGCCAAGACACCGTCTCCAAGTCCGTACCGCTCGGTGGCTGAAGGCGAAGGCATCTCTCTCCACAATTCTCCCGTCTCCACGCGTACGAAAACGCAGCGGAAGAATACTCAGTTTCGGCCAATATCGAATACTGTATCATCGCCGAAATCCTTCCAACGGCATTTCTGAGATCTACCCAATGATCGAGTAGGTCATAACGCCCCAAACGAAATTCCCGTTTTCGCCACGTGTTGCCCAGCACAGTTGGCTCCGGATGCCGGGCTATCCCCAAAAGCGACGTATTGTCCCCCTTTTCCGGTGACTGCTACCTGCCGCCCACGGCGGCCCGGCGAGCTACGGCCATCTGCGGACTTTGTATTCCACAATTCTCAACTTCCGACACTTTTCACCAAGGCTTTAAGTTAGTGGCTCAATCATGCAGACATGCATGGAATACTGCTCGAGAGTGCCTCATATTTATCACAGTTCAATAGAGTCATGATTTGATGTCCTTGCCAGTCACTTTATTATTAATATTAATGTTGGTAAGGTAACGTGTAAGTGCCCATGTCGTGACACCTTACAACTCTACCAAGCAAACATACAGGTTACACTCGTCTGGTGTGAGACGTTCAAATGGTTCAAATGGCTCTGAGCACTATGGGACTCAACTGCTGTGGTCATTAGTCCCCTAGAACTTAGAACTACTTAAACCTAACTAACCTAAGGACATCACACACATCCATGCCCGAGGCAGGATTCGAACCCGCGACCGTAGCAGTCGGGTGTGAGACGTTCCCTGGAGGGGTCCACCGGGGGCCGAACCGCATAATAACCTTGGCTTCGGTGTGGGGCGGCGGAGGGGTGAAGTGGACTGCGGTAGTCGTCGTGGGGTTGTGGACCACTGCGGCTGCGGAGGGTACGGAGCCTCTCCGTCGTTTCTAGGTCTCCGGTTAACACACAACATACAACATACACCCTATGGACATCACACACATCCATGCCCGAGGCATGGAAGAGAACTGGGGCCTTACTCTAGTTTTTTTTTCTTTATTGTTATTTTTCACCTCATACAAAGGTGGGCTGGCAGCGGATAAATCTACTCCGCTCTTCAGCCACAAGCATTACAATAAAAGAGAAAATGAAGACAGAAAAGTAACAGATTGGTGGTTAAAAAACAGAGATACAATAATTAAAAACATGTAGCCTTTCACACTCGACGAAAAGAAAAACCACTATGAACTGTCGGCACTGCGCACGAACACTGATGATTTAGACGGTACAAGAGAACAAAGGAGCGTGGCGGCGAAAAACACTAAATCACAAACACGATGCCACACGCACGAGAAACTGATGGCGATGATCTCCGGCGCGCCAATGTCCACTTAACGTGTGCGAGTCCAGGGATCTGCCAAGAGGGGAAAAGATGGTGGGGGAGGGAGAGGGGAGAGCAAAGATGCCAATGGCAGAGGTGATGGTGGGAGGAAGGAAGGTATGGGGGTAGGGGAAGCCCAGGGGAGGAGGGGGGAGAAAAGGAGGAGGGATGGGAGGGAGAGAGAAGGGAGAGAGGGTGTCCAGAGGAACAAACACAGGAAGTGGGAGGAGAATATCAAAGTTGGTAGGAGGGGTAAATGGAGGGGAGGAGGGCATCATCAGGGAGGGGAAGCTGGCGGAAGCCACCTTGGGAGAGAGTAAGCGGTGGAGAGATGGAGTGCAGGTGGGATGTGGAGATACAGGTGAGAGGATGGGAGAGAAAAGCAGGTGAGGAGGTTCGAGTTTACGGGACTTGTAGAGGATCCGTATCCGTTCGAGGAAAAGGAGGTGGTGGGGGAATGGAATAAGGTCGTGCAGGATCTGCATGGGGGAGGGGAGACGGATGCATAGGCGAGACGAGGAGCATGGCGTTCAAGGATCTGAAGGGATTTGTAAAAGGTAGGAGGAGTGTAAATCCAGGCAGGGTAGGCGTAGCAGAGGGTAGGACGGATGAGGGATTTATAGGTGTGGAGGTTGGTGGAGGGGTCCAGACCCCATGTACGGCCAGAAAGGAGCTTGAGGCGACTGAGTCGGGAGCATGCCTTGGCTTGGATTGTCTGGAGGTGGGGGGTCCAGGAGAGGCGACGGTCAAGGGTGTCGCCAAGGTACTTAAAGGTGGGTGTGAGGGCGATAGGACGGCCATAGACGGTGACATAGAAGTCGAGGAGGCGGAAGGAAGGGGTGGTTTTGCCTACAATGATCGCCTGGGTTTTGGAAGGATTGACCTTAAGCAACCGTAGGAGGCGACAGCGGATGGCGGTTTGTTGGGTTTAAGAATCATCAGGGCCTTACTCTAGCTCGCATGCTCTTATTTATATAGCCGCGGTGTGGGCCTGGGAAGGAGCAGCTGCTGACCAGTCGCTGGGCTAGCAAATCATTGCTTCATTCGCTGAGGGACAATGAAGATCTCGATTTAATTGTGCAATCAGCACACAGGTAAGTATCTGTAATAAAAATCTGATGTGGCTACGTTAAATACTTTTGGCGAGAGAATTATTTTAGTTGTACTACACGCAATAGATGAGCTCTGAACTTGCCCTTTGGAGAGACGCTACAGGTATATTTTTTAGCTACCTTTTTGAAACTTCTCACATCTTTGGTGTTATAGTGTATCTCCATTCTAACTAAATCTAAACATCGTAGCTTTATCTAATCACTTACTTAATCTATCTTACTTTCGAACTTTTAGGACACAAAAACAGAAAATCATGAATTTCAACCAAAATATTACTTTGTGAGATCCAGCATGCTGTTTCCATTAAATTACAGTGAAAAAGGAATCCGAAGTTTCTAGCTCCTTCCTGTTGCGCCGATGATTTTTACGTAAAATGTTCAAATTTCGAAAACTGTTAAAGTTACTTTTCAGATTATTTATTTTATTTTCAAGGTATCGAGCAACATTCGTGACGTCATAGCGAGTTACAGCGGACTGAGCTGGCATACAATGGGAAGCATATGAATTTTATATGGCGTGAGTAGGCTGCTTCCGTACACAGTCTTCGGACGGAAGACCACAGTAACAACCGCAACATTGGTTACGTAGACGGCAGTTGCTGACCTGCACGACGGTGGCGTCGTTGTGGCTCCAGACGGCGGTGCCGGGCCCGCGGCGCTCGGCGTGCGCCTCGAGCTGCAGCAGCTGGCGCCAGTTCTCTGGCCGGGCGGCCGCCAGCAGCAGGCAGCGCAGCGGCAGCACCGCCTCCACCCCCGCACGCAGCAGCCGCGCCCCCGCCTCGCCGGCCTCCCGCAGCGCGCAGCACTGCACGCAACCACCACACCACACCACATACAGCGCCCTGGCAGCACGAGGAAGTAATGGCGCACTGATCTGCGTGATGCTAAGCTATCACTTCTGAACTGATCACCAGACTTTGTGCCGATGTCGTGGATTATATTGCAAACCTCTCAGCACCGTCTCACGAAGTGATGACATGTTATTCTGTCGATGGTGATCCGCCCATTGGACAGGAACGTCAAGCTCGGTGGCCCCCTTCATTCCATTTGAGAGTAGCAGGCAATGTGCTGGCACCAGGTTTCACCCTCCGCTTCTCCTTTCATCGGTCACAATAAACATGACACCACACTACACACACCAAATACAGTCATCTATACTTATCACATAACACTCAAACATTCAACTCTCTCACTTCGCGAACGAAAGGTGCTATTGTCGTCTAAAGATAGAATGTCTTTTCAATTAGGTGCTTGAACCGGTCCTTTGGGGTCTCCCAGACAAGAATAACCTGCGACTTTACTTCTTTACTTTTGCAGAATGTGGCTGCGGTCTCATAATCGTATCTGGGTTGGGTTGGGTTGTTTAGGGGGAAGAGACCAAACAGCGACGTCATCTGTCTCATCGGATTAGGGAAGGATGGGAAAGGAAGTCGGCCGTGCCCTTTCAAAGGAACCATCCCGGCATTCGCCTGGAGCGATTTAGGGGAATCACGGAAAACCTAAATCAGGATGGCCGGACGCGGGATTGAACCGTCGTCCTCCCGAATGCGAGTCCAGTGTGCTAACCACTGCCCCACCTCGCTCGGTAAGCGTATCTGTTTGGCCGCACCAGTAAGTCAGCTAAATCTCTGGGAAATAGCAGAAAATCTTCCAAAGTCATATTACCACAAGCGCTATGTTTTTAATTTTTATCAGAAGCTGCAAGCAGTCATTCGTTGACAGCTACATTAATTAAATTGCGTCACATGCACCATTAAAATAGGTACAGGAAAATGCTTCATCATGTGGCTGACAGGCAACGAAAATGAAAGCTGCAAGGTAGATACTATTACCAAGCGTCCATACTGCCGCAGTAATCTAAAAATTGGTTTTTCGACACAAGTCGTGGGGTATCTCCTAGTATCGAGTCGGACCTCCACTTGGCCGGCGTAGTGCAGCAAGTAGATGTCGCATGGAAGTCACACTCATAAATAGTCAGCCATGCCACCTCTACAGCTGTCCATAATTGCTAAAGTGTTGTCGGTGCATGGTTTTGTACACGAACTAACATCCCGATTATGTTCTACAAATGTCCGATGGGATTCATGTCGGGCGATTTGAGTGCCCAAATCATTCGTTCGAAATGTCCAGAATATTGTTGAAGCCAGTCACGAACAGTTGTGGACGGTAACATGGCGCACTGTTATCGACAATAATGCCCTCGTTCTTTGGGAACGTCAAGTCGACGAATGGCTGCAAATGGTCTCCAAGCAGCCAAACATAGCCATTTCCAGTCAATTATCGGTTCAACTGGACCATAGGATCCTGTCCACTGCTTGGAGTCACCACCAGCTTGCGCTGCGTCTTGTTGACAGCTTGGGTCCATGGCTTCGTGGCGTCTGCGCCACACTCGAACCCTAACACCGGCTCTTAGCAACTGAAATCGGCACCTGTTTTTCAATCGTCTAGGTCCAACCAGAATGGTTACGAACCCACGACAGCAGCTGCAGGCGACATCCTGATGTTAATAAAGGAACTCGTGGCGGTCGTCTGGTGCCACAGCCAGTTAATGGCACATTTCGCTATACTGTCCTACCGGTTACAGTTGAAGAGGGTTGTAATGTGTAATAAGCAGACATTTATCTAGACCATCACACAAGAATTCCAAACTGCATCAGTACTATGACAGTTATACGGGAGGTGAGAAAATTTGGATTTCATGATCGAGCGGCTGCTCATAAACCACACATCCCGCCGTTAAATGCCAAACGACGCTTCGCTTCGTGTAAGGAGCGTAAACATTGGACGACTGAACAGTGAAAAAACGTTGTGTGGAGTGACGAATCATAGTACACAGTGTGGTGATCCTATGGCAGGGTGTGGGTATGGCTAATACCCACTGAACGTCATCTGCCAGCGTGTGTAGTGCCAACAGTAAAATTCGGAGGCAGTGGTGTTATGGTGTGGTCGTGTTTTTCATGGGGGAGGCTTGTACCCCTTGTTGTTTTGCGTGGCACTATCACATCACAGGCCAAAATTGATGTTTTAAGGACCTTGTTGCTTCCCACTGTTGAAGAGCACTTCGGGGATGGCTATTGCATCTTTCAACACGATAGAACACCTGTTCATAATGCACGGCCTGTGGCGGAGTCGTTACACGACAATAACAGCCCTTTAATGAACTGGCCTGCACAGAGTCCTGACCTTAATCTTATAGAACACCTTTGGGATGTTTTGGAACGCCAACTTCGTGCCAGGCCCCATCGAGCGATATCGATACCTCTCGTTAGTGCAGCATTCCGTGAAGAATGGGCTGCCATTCCCCAAGAAACCTTCCACCACCTGATTGAACGCATGCCTGCGAGAATGGGAGCCGTCATCAAGGCTGAGGGTGGGCCAACATCATATTGAATTCTAGCATTACCGATGGAGGGCGCCACGAACTTGTCGGTCATTTTCAGCGAGGTGACCCGATACTTTTGATTACATAGTGTAAGTACTGTGTATTGACGAATCACTTTCCTGTGAGAAACTAAACTGTGGCTGCAACTTCCATCAAGGGATTGACAGTTTCTGAAAAGCTGTTCCGACCGGCTATCTCCATGGAGCCACAGTCAAGTCCCTGCTAATCACTCGCACTAAAGCCACAGTGTTAGAGTCCAGCTGAGAAACTAAACTTCTGTTAGAAACCCTCAAGCTTGCCCTAAGCCCAACCTGTTCAGCCCATCTCACATAATTTCATCTTACTGCAGTAGATGTATAGTTGCTAATACATTTCATTTAATGACGTAACCTACATCGCAAGTAATGCGTTTGACCTGAAATAAAATTGCATTTGCCGTTATACGACTTTATTACGAACTTCACTGCCACTAAAATATTATCTGCACATGTTTCTGTAGGGTTGGGCAAGAGGTTGAAGGATTCATTTCTGATATTACTCGGATCTCAAGTAGCCCTTCATTGTGATGAGATGTGGCCTACATATCGACCCAAAACGGGACTGAGCCACCTCCTTACTGAGTCCGTAGGACTGCATGCCTGGGACTTGCATTGGTGCCTGATCACCTCCAAACTCTACTATGATGATCATCAAGCGTCAGATGAATCCTGTACTCGACAACAAAGAGAACCAGACTCCAGTGATCCCGGTTCCATTCCCTGCGTTCTCTCGCTCACCTATACAACGGCGCTGGTGTTTGTATTGCGTGTCTTGGTCAACACAACCCAGTTGCATTCAAAAAGTACCACGCAATTCAGATGCATTCTTTCCGGGGCATTATGAGCCGTATTCTGTAGTTTACGGTCATAAGCTGGTGTCGGCTGCTAACAAGAGTTATAAAGCCTATATGCCGTTCTGTATGTCCCACAATAGCGACTGCGTGTTCGAATGACATCATTGTGGTGTACACCAGTGCAGCGGCAACGTCCTGTACTGAGAACCCTTATGTGCACAAGCCGTACTGGGCCGTTCACTATTGTGAAAAACCGCCCTGTGCTGAACTACACTGAGAGTTGAGGTTTACTTTTACTACTTTAAGACACACAACAACCAGCATTTTTATGTATTATTGCGCATTATATTAAAAAGGAAAAAAATTCCTAATGTTGTTGTTGTGGTCTTCAGTCCAGATGCTGCTTTGATGCAGCTCTCCATGCTAATCTATCCCGTGCAAGCTTATTCATCTCCCACTACCTAGTGCAACCTATTCCCTTCTGAATCTGTTTAGTGTACTCATCTCTTGGTCTCCCTCCACGATATTTACCGTCTACACTGCCGTCCAATACTAAAGTGGTGATCCCTTGAGGCCTCAGTATATGTCTACCAATTGATCCCTTCTTCTAGGGAAGTTGTGTCACAAATTTCTCTTCTCCGCAATCGTATTCAATACCTCCTCATTAGTTACGTGATCTACCCACCTAATCTTCAACATTCTTCTGTAGCACCAATTTCGAAAGCTTCTATTCTCTTCTTGTCCAAACTATTTATTATCCATGTTTCACTTCCATACATGGCTACACTCCATACAAATACTTTCAGAAACGACTTCCTGACACTTAAATCTATACTTGATGTTAACAATTTTTTCTTCTTCAGAAACGCTTTCCTTGCCATTGCCAGTCTACATTTTATATCCTCTCTACTACGACCATCATCAGTTATTTTGCTCCCCAAATAGCAAAACTACTTTACTACTTTAAGTGTCTCATTTCCTAATCTAATTCCCTCAGCATCACCCGACTTAATTCGACTACATTCCATTATCCTCGTTTTGCTTTTGTTGATATTCATCTTATATCCTCCTTTAAAGACACTGTCCATTCCATTCAACTGCTCTTCCAAGTCCTTTGATGTCTTTGACAAAATTACAATGTCTTCGGTGAACCTCAAAGTTTTTATTTCTTCTCCATGGACTTTCATACCTACTCCGAAATTTTCTTTTGTTTCCTTTACTGCTTGCTCAATATACAGATTGAATAACATCGGGGAGAGGCTACACCCTGTCTCACTCCCTTCCCAACCACTGCCTCCCTCTCATGCTCCTCGACTCTGATAACTGCCATCTGGTTTCTGTACAAATTGTAAATAGCATTTCGCTCCATGTATTTTACCCCTGCCATCTTCAGAATTTGAATGCTAGAAACTTTGGTTTGCGATTTCTTAATTTATTTTCTAAGATAAGTCTTAGGGTCAGTATTGCCTCAAGTGTTCCAACATTTCTACGGAATCCAAGCTGATCTTGGCTACTACCAGTTTTCCCATTCGCGTTAGTATTTTGCAGCCGTGGCTTATTGAACTGATAGTTCGGTAATTTTCACATCTGTCAACACCTGATTTCTTTGGGGTTGGAATTATTATATTTTTCTTGAAGTCTCCTGTCTCATACATCCTGCTCACCAGATGGTAGAGTTTTGTCAGGGCTGTCTCTCCCAAGGGTATCAGTAGTTCTAATGGTATGTTGTCTACTGCCGGGGCCTTGTTTCGACTTAGGTCTTTCAGTGCTCTGTCAAACTCTTCACGCAGTGTCATATCTCCCATTTCATCTTCATCTACCTCCTCTTCCATGTCCCTAATATTGTCCTCAAGAACATCGCCCTTGTATAGATCCTCTATACTCCTCCCACCTTTCTTCTTTCCCTTCTTTGATTAGAACTGGGTTTCCATCTGAGCTCTTGATATTCATGCAAGTGGTTCTCTTTTCTCCAAAGGTCTCTTTAATTTTTCTGTAGGCAGTATCTATCTTACTCCTAGTGATATACGCCTCTACATTCTTACATTTGTCCTCTAGCCATCCCTGCTTAGCCATTTTACGCTTCCTGTCGATCTCATTTATGAGACGTTTGTATTCCTTTTTGCCTGCTGCAATTACTGCATTTTTGTATTTTTTCCTTTCATCAATTAGATTCAATATCTCTTCTGTTACCCAAGGATTTATATTAGCCCTCGCTTTTTACCTACTTGATCCTCTGCTGCCTTCACTATTTCATCTTTCGGAGCTACCCATTCTTCTTCTACTGTATTTCTTTCCCCCATTCTTGTCAATCGTTCCCTACTGCTCTCCCTGAAACTCTCTACAACCTCTGGTTCTGTCAGTTTATCCAGGTCCCATCTCCTTAAATTCCCACCTTTTGCAGTTTCTTTAGTTTTAATCTACTGTTCATAACCAATAGATTGTGGTCAGAGTCCACATCTGCCCCTGGAAATGTCTTACAATTTAAAACCTGGTTCCTAAATCTCTGTCTTACCATTATACACTCCTGGAAATGGAAAAAAGAACACATTGACACCGGTGTGTCAGACCCACCATACTTGCTCCGGACACTCCGAGAGGGCTGTACAAGCAATGATCACACGCACGGCACAGCGGACACACCAGGAACCGCGGTGTTGGCCGTCGAATGGCGCTAGCTGCGCAGCATTTGTGCACCGCCGCCGTCAGTGTCAGCCAGGTTGCCGTGGCATACGGAGCTCCATCGCAGTCTTTAACACTGGTAGCATGCCGCAACAGCGTGGACGTGAACCGTATTTGCAGTTGACGGACTTTGAGCGAGGGCGTATAGTGGGCATGCGGGAGGCCGGGTGGACGTACCGCCGAATTGCTCAACACGTGGGGCGTGTGGTCTCCACAGTACATCGATGTTGTCGCCAGTGGTCGGCGGAAGGTGCACGTGCCCGTCGACCTGGGACCGGACCGCAGCGACGCACGGATGCACGCCAAGACCGTGGGATCCTACGCAGTGCCGTAGGGGACCGCACCGCCACTTCCCAGCAAATTAGGGACACTGTTGCTCCTGGGGTATCGGCGAGGACCATTCGCAACCGTCTCCATGAAGCTGGGCTACGGTCCCGCACACCGTTAGGCCGTCTTCCGCTCACGCCCGAACATCGTGCAGCCCGCCTCCAGTGGTGTCGCGACAGGCGTGAATGGAGGGACTAATGGAGACGTGTCGTCTTCAGCGATGAGAGTCGCTTCTGCCTTGGTGCCAATGATGGTCGTATGCGTGTTTGGCGCCCTGCAGGTGAGCGCCACAATCAGGACTGCATACGACCGAGGCACACAGGGCCAACACCCGGCATCATGGTGTGGGGAGCGATCTCCTACACTGGCCGTACACCTCTGGTGATCGTCGAGGGGACACTGAATAGTGCATGGTACATCCAAACCGTCATCGAACCCATCGTTCTACCATTCCTAGACCGGCAAGGGAACTTGCTGTTCCAACAGGACAATGCACGTCCGCATGTATCCCGTGCCACCCAACGTGCTCTAGAAGGTGTAAGTCAACTACCCTGGCCAGCAAGATCTCCGGATCTCTCCCCCATTGAGCATGTTTGGGACTGGATGAAGCGTCGTCTCACGCGGTCTGCACTTCCAGCACGAACGCTGGTCCAGCTGAGGCGCCAGGTGGAAATGGCATGGCAAGCCGTTCCACAGGACTACATCCAGCATCTCTACGATCGTCTCCATGGGAGAATAGCAGCCTGCATTGCTGCGAAAGGTGGATATACACTGTACTAGTGCCGACATTGTGCATGCTCTGTTGCCTGTGTCTATGTGCCTGTGGTTCTGTCAGTGTGATCATGTGATGTATCTGACCCCAGGAATGTGTCAATAAAGTTTCCCCTTCCTGGGACAATGAATTCACGGTGTTCTTATTTAAATTTCCAGGAGTGTATAATCTATCTGATACCAAGTATTAGCTATGATTAAGTTATGCTATGTGCAAAATTCTACCAGGCGGCTTCCTCTTTCATTCCTTACCCCAAATCCATATTCACCTACTACATTTCCTTCTGTCCCTTTTCCTACAATCGAATTCCAGTCAGCTATGACCATTAAATTTTCGTCTCCCTTCACTATCTGAATAATTTCTTTTATCTCCTCCTATTTTTCAGCTGCGGAGCTAGATATCATATAAACTTGTACTACTGTAGTAGGTGTGGGCTTCATATCTACCTTGGCCACAAGAATGCGTTAACTATGCTGTTTGTAGTAGCTTACCCGCACTCCTATTTTCCTCTTCACTATTAAACCTACTCCTGCATTAACCCTATTTGACTTTGTATTTATAACCCTGTGTTCACCTGACCGGAAGTCTTGTTCCTCCTGCCACCGAACTTCACTAATTCCCACGATATCTAACTTTAACCTATCCATTTCCCTTTTTAAATTTTCTAACCTACCTGCCCAATTAAGGGATCTGACATTCCACGCTCCGCCCCGTAGAACACCAGTTTTCTTTCTCCCGATAACAACATCCTCCTGAGTAGTCCCCGGCCGGAGATCCGAATGGGGTACTATTTAACCCATTTCAGCCGTTCGCAGTACCAGCACAGCAAGGCCGTTTTGGTTAGTGTTACGAGGCCAGATCAGTCAATCATCCAGACTGTCACCCCTGCAACTACTGAAAAGGCTGCTGCCCCTCTTCAGGAACCACACGTTTGTCTGGCCTCTCAACAGATACCCCTCCGTTGTGGTTGCACCTACGGGACGGCTGTCTGTATCGCTGAGGCACGCAAGCCTCCCCACCACGCAAACACAGATAAACATGATACGCGACTTACACAGATACTATTTATAGAGAAACTACAAAAACGACAAAGTGTTTGTCTAGGAAAACATTACAATAGTACCATGAAGTTACATGAACTAAAAAAAGGGTAAATAAAGTTTTTGTGTGGAGATACATTTAGCAAATGACGAGAATTAAGTTGAATTTTGCAGTTTGAATGTAGTATTTGTAACACATGGAGTTATAAGGAATGGGGTACAATTGTCGAGGAGCTCCTCATTAGCCACACAGTTCTGTACTCACTGCTAAAAGATACTTGAAATGTTGTAAAGACCGACGCCACTGGACAGTATATGACAGGAAACGGGTAATTTGGAGGGATGAATCACGCTGTTAACCGTGGCCATCCGATTCAAGTATTACGGTTTGGCGAATGCCCGCAGAAAGTTGCCATGGTGTGTAGTGCACACGGTGAAATACAGAGGAGGTAATGTTACAGTATGGGGTGTTTTTTCACGGTTAGGGTGTGATCTCATTATTACGCTTAAGAAGATAAATAGGGAATGATATGAAAACATTCTACAGCGTTCTGAACAGCGTACAATAGAGGAATAGTTCGAAGACAATGATTGTTTGTATCAGCATGACGATGCGCCCTGTCACAAAGCAGCATGTTGGGAGGCAATGGTTTGTGGACAACACTCCTGAAGTGGAGCGTTTGTCCAGAGTCCCGACCTGAATCCAGCCGAACATCTTTGGCGTAAGTGAGAACGTCGACTTGGCTCCAGACGCCACCGTCCAGCCTCGCTACTGCTGCTGCTCTTGAGGAAGGAGGGGTTGTCATTCCTCCACAGACATTCACGTACTTCACTGAAAGTTTCCCCAGCAGAGTTCATTCCCTTATAAAGGCGAAGGGTAGACACGCCCCATATTAATACCTGCTAATAGGTCTCCGGATACTTTTGATTAGGTAGTGTATTTGTGTAGAACCAAACGAGAAGCGTAAGCGTGCACAGGAGTGCGTACAGACGGTTTTTTGACGTGAAGTAATTCGGCTCTACATTTTCAGATGTTTGCCTTAGTGGTCAAAGGGGAAGATGTATCCTTGCCCTCATGTTGGAGCACTCACCTCGGAGTCATCGTGCTGGCAGGTGCCGCCGGGGCAGAGCGGCGCGGCCGAGCACCGCGGGCAGGTGGGGGGCGGCGTGGGAAGCCGCCTCCAGCAGCCCAGGCACAGCGGCGAGCCGCCGCCCCCGGCGCGGGGGCCCACCGCCACCGGCTGCTCCTTCAGCAGCAGCTCACCCGCCTTGAGGTCGCGCGTCGCCACCAGGTACCTGCCGGCAATCAGCCTGTTTGGTGCTTACGGTGTGGTGATGAGCTGCAGTGCTTTTCATCCTCTAGTCTGAGGGCTAGAGCGAGCTGCCCGTGTTCCGACTCGTTGTGAAGCTGACTTCTTTTGAGTCAAATACCAGTTGGTTTGGTGGTGGGACAAGGGAGATCCCAGTTGGAAATATTTGAGATATGATTCACAGTTTCATTTTCGGTAGAAATGAGAGTCCCTAACCTTAGTCGGAACTGGATATTGCAGTTATCTGTGGGTTTTTTGAAATAATGCAGGGTGTCGGAGACGAAACGCCCTAGTTTGAAACGTCTGTTCAAAAATGACTCAAATGGGTCTCAGCACTATGGGACTCAACTTCTGAGGTCATCAGTCACCTAGAACTTAGAACTAATTAAACGTAACTAGCCTAAGGACATCACACACGTCCATGCCCGAGGCAGGATTCGAACCTGCGACTGTAGCGGTCACGCGGTTCCATACTGAAGCGTCTAGAACCGCACGGCCGCATCAGCCGGCTGGGACTTAACATCTGAGGCCATCAGTCCCCTAGACTTAGAACTATTTAAACCTAACTAACCTAAGGACATCACACACATCCATGCCCGAGGCAGGATAGGAACCTGCGCCCGTAGCAGTCGCGCGGTTCCGAACTGAAGCGCCTAGAACCGCTCGGCCACTGCGGCCGGCAAATTAACTGACAGATCATGATACGAACGACCAATGATAGTTGCGTGTGCAAAGAGAAAAGGTCTAATAATTTCATCCTCCTGGCCACATCAAATGCTTGTCCTTTTGACTGTCTCGTTGATGCTGAATGATGTCGTAATGATGTTCGCTAACCCCGCTAACCCATATTAGGGCAGCTTTGTGCACTCGTGAAGCACTTCGTGGATGGTGATACTGTGTCATCGAACTCATATGACGCCATACGAACGGACTTCTTACTAAGGTATCTGAAGTGTGACTAACAGTCTCCTCTGATGTACCACCACGTCTTCTAGCAACAGATTCTGCCTCTGGAAACGTTGTTTTCCTCGCATTTTTCTCTTGGTATCGGGACAGTTTCTGTGGAGTTCTGCACGGAAACGTCGTTGAGTTGCATTAATGATCCCCAGTCCCACTTTTTCAGCATTCGTTGTCATTTTCAGTTGTTTGAAAATCTTTCAATTTCTTCCCTTTTCAGCTTCTAAAATAAAAAAAATTAATAAAAATAAAAACGAACACGATACAAATTATCAATAACAAAATTCCACAGACACTCTACTAGCTAACAAAACTGTGTTCAGTATAAGTGTTTGATATTTGGCCGTTTTGCCTCGGACACCCAGAAATAATATGAAGGCCTGATGCTCGTCTGAGTATCTGTTATGTTTTAGACCGAAGGGGTGCGCCTATCTATGGAAACTGTGATGTGATGATCAGAAGTGACATCAACAAGTGCACTCGGGGTATCGTGTCGGCTGCGCAACAGTCATCCGGCGAGAGGGAGGCTTTGCTGGAGCACGAGGTGGTCCAGCTGTTTGCCAACGAAACAATCCGAGAGACGATTTATTGTGAACTTTGACACTGTTTTGGCAGCCGCTGTGGCCGAGCGGTTCTAGGCGCTTCAGTCTGGAACCTCGCTACCCTTAGGTTAGTTAGGTTTAAGTAGTTCTAAGTCTAGGGGACTGATGACCTCAGAGTTTAAGTCCCATAGTGCTTAGAGCCATTTGACGCTGTTTTGAATAGGAAGACGGCAGCCCTTCGTTTAGATTTGTTCATGGAACATTCGTCTAGATATCTTTTTAAAATAAAAAAATGCAAGAAGGAAAAGGTCACTTCTTTTGCGTCCCTATTAACGCTCTTGGCCGAAGTCTCGAAGATAGACTGAATGTTTACTAATATCTCGTCTCACTGGAAATCACAATTTGCACACACTCCGGAGTTCTCATGCTCGGATAGTAAGGTGAAAACAAATTGAAGACAGCAAAGTGTAGTGGCCTCTGATGACCATACAATGGTCACCTCATGACCAACAGAGATGGGATGCTTGCCTGTATCGCCAACACATGTATTGCCCGTTCATTTTCCGCAACGTTAAGTTCAAAATGAAAAATAATTTGGTGACATTCAAGTGGAGAGGAGCTATGTCATTACAAGGGAAGTACACTCCTGGAAATAGAAAAAAGAACACATTGACACCATACTTGCTCCGGACACTGCGAGAGAGCTGTACAAGCAATGATCACACGCACGGCACAGCGGACACACCAGGAACCGCGGTGTTGGCCGTCGAATGGCGCTAGCTGCGCAGCATTTGTGCACCGCCGCCGTCAGTGTCAGCCAGTTTGCCGTGGCATACGGAGCTCCATCGCAGTCTTTAACACTGGTAGCATGCCACGACAGCGTGGACGTGAACCGTATGTGCAGTTGACGGACTTTGAGCGAGGGCGTATAGTGGGCATGCGGGAGGCCGGGTGGACGTACCGCCGAATTGCTCAACACGTGGGGCGTGAGGTCTCCACAGTACATCGATGTTGTCGCCAGTGGTCGGCGGAAGGTGCACGTGTCCGTCGACCTGGGACCGGACCGCAGCGACGCACGGATGCACGCCAAGACCGTAGGATCCTACGCAGTGCCGTAGGGGACCGCACCGCCACTTCCCAGCAAATTAGGGACACTGTTGCTCCTGGGGTATCGGCGAGGACCATTCGCAACCGTCTCCATGAAGCTGGGCTACGGTCCCGCACACCGTTAGGCCGTCTTCCGCTCACGCCCCAACATCGTGCAGCCCGTCTCCAGTGGTGTCGCGACAGGCGTGAATGGAGGGACGAATGGAGACGTGTCGACTTCAGCGATGAGAGTCGCTTCTGCCTTGGTGCCAATGATGGTCGTATGCGTGTTTGGCGCCGTGCAGGTGAGCGCCACAATCAGGACTGCATACGACCGAGGCACACAGGGCCAACACCCGGCATCATACTGTGGGGAGCGATCTCCTACCCTGGCCGTACACCTCTGGTGATCGTCGAGGGGACACTGAATAGTGCACTGTACATCCAAACCGTCATCGAACCCATCGTTCTACCATTCCTAGACCGGCAAGGGAACTTGCTGTTCCAACAGGACAATGCACGTCCGCATGTATCCCGTGCCACCCAACGTGCTCTAGAAGGTGTAAGTCAACTACCCTGTCCAGCAAGATCTCCGGATCTGTCCCCCATTGAGCATGTTTGGGACTGGATGAAGCGTCGTCTCACGCGGTCTGCACGTCCAGCACGAACGCTGGTCCAACTGAGGCGCCAGGTGGAAATGGCATGGCAAGCCGTTCCACAGGACTACATCCAGCATCTCTACGATCGTCTCCATGGGAGAATAGCAGCCTGCATTGCTGCGAAAGGTGGATATACACTGTACTAGTGCCGACATTGTGCATGCTCTGTTGCCTGTGTCTATGTGCCTGTGGTTCTGTCAGTGTGATCATGTGATGTATCTGACCCCAGGAATGTGTCAATAAAGTTTCCCCTTCCTGGGACAATGAATTCACGGTGTTCTTCTTTCAATTTCCAGGAGTGTATAATAAGCAACACCTTCTGTCACAAATATCGTATTTTCTTATATTACACGCTGCATCTTGGCCCTTTTGGGCTTATCTTAGCGTTTAACCAGATTGCTATGTATCCGATCTCTTGTTTTAAGCGAGATGACGCCTCAAAAATGTTCGTTCATGTTACGAGAAAATCTACAGATCCCCAATCTAGAACTACACGGTACTAGAAGTTTCATAGGAGGGTTAACTCTTAGTATACCATATCCGTGAATAGTTTTGATGGATGCGTCAACTTGTGTGCCTTGAACTATCGAGAAGTGCAGGTGTCCATACTAAATGGCATCCCCCATCAAGAAATGTTTCTCCCTGCCTCTACAGTTAATTCCTCATGATACCTCTTTTTAGGCTAATTTGTTTTTTTTGTTCTGTTCGCGATTTTCAAAATTTAACACTAAACTTTATCGTAACATGAACGAGAGGACTGATGTAAGGATCTAATTACACCTGACGATAGACTTTCAAGGGCCGAAATGTTTCGTGTGATACAGTGAAGAAGGGATATTTGAAACTGAAGGTGTTGCATCTTATACTTTCGGTGTGTTGAATACACTCACGGCAGCAACTACTATTGCGGGCAAAATTAGTTTACGCCATTATGTCTCTTCAAATAGTAAAACACCAATTATTATTATTATTATCATTATAATGTCTTTCAAATGAACATGATTTGAATCCAACAATAATTTACGGCGATTTAGAAACTAACATTTTGTAATATGTGATCTGAGGCTTTCCCGGAATTTATGCTGATGCACCACCTGATGATGGCGGAATGGTAATTCGCCGAAATATCGTTGCATACGACGGTCATATCCGGCTGAACATCCGAGAACCCTTCAAATAAAATTTTCTAGTTTGTGTAGGAGGAGGTCGTAGTATGCACCAAAATGTGGAAGGGATAATGATAAGTGCTATGGTTACAAATCGAAGCTATGACTGTGAACGCCGCCAACTCAAAACATTTAGTTACCTAGAGCCATGCTTACAATACATTTGTTCGGAGATTGTGACTGTATTCATCCACGTTCTTCAAATCCATTGGTTCTGGCTTTCGGCTTTTGCTTGACTGACTACGCTATTGGTAAGTGAATTTGAACATACTGTTCGATTTAACGCCAGTGTGACATTATTAAGTAACCAGTCTTTCTACATAAATAGCCACTTTTCTGTGCATATGTTTCGTCATACAATACATCTGTAATTGGCACTTATTTCCACGAATCATGATAATTACCTTAAGATTCGCAATAATACTGAAACGCATCGATATTTCAAACTATGGACGGCAAAGCCGAGTGTGATAGCTAATGAAGTATTGCCTTCAGCATAACATTTACTATAACACCTATATCAAGTTCCTTGCGTGTTCATGCAGTGTTCTTCGATATTTGAACCTGTGAAGATTTTTTTGCATCTTTTATTTCCTACTCAAAGCAGGACAAGCGCTTCGACTAGTCATAGAGTGCACAGCTCGTAACATGCCCCTACGGACACCGCGAACAGGGAAAGAAGTTTCAGCTTAACAGCTCGTCGATGTCTAGTATTTCTATCTGGAAAGGTATGATGGAAGAAAGTATCCGTAATATCGATGAGGAAACAGCCCGATACGTGCCTGCAGAGATTTAGGGACACCACAAAATGGCCGGACAGACTTCGAGTCCCACTCCTCACGAAAATGAAACCAGTGCGGTACCTCCCACGGCTAAAGATAAACAAACTGATAAATAAAAACTTTGTCAACTGTACGTTTGTGGATCGTGGCTTTGAAAGTCGAAGAGATATTTGAAATATGATGGTATTAAACAAGTTGAAACTAGTTCTAACAGAGAAAGTGACAAAAGAGGCATTAGAATACTAGAGGAAAGGGTCTAAAAGTCATAAAGAAAATGGGCATGGGGACGCCAGCAGAGTTTTTAGAATGGCTGAAAATTGGCAGTTGGCTCTATACCCTTCTATATTCTGCAGATCACGTTACCGTGTGTTGCCGAAGTTACTTCCACTATTTTTAGCATTTCGCAGGCCGGCCGTGGTGTCCGAGCGGTTCTAGGCGCTTCAGCCTGGAACCGCGCGACCGCTACGGTCGCAGGTTCGAATCCTGCCACGGGCATGGGTGTGTGTGATGTCCTTACGTTAGTTAGGTTTAATTAGTTCTAAGTTCTAGGGGACTTATGACCTCAGCTGTTAAGTCCTATAGTGCTCAGAACCATTTGAACCATTTTTAGCATTTCTCACCATCTCTGTTGCACTCGCGAATTTTTCTAAGTTTCTAAACTACCCTCATAGAACGTGAAAAAAGGCGCAGGGTCTGTAATAGATTCTAAAGGAGCCAATGCCTGAAGACGCGTCGTGTCCATGATACAGGAACAAATGCGTAAAATAGAGCGTGGAAGAACGACAGTAATTGCTGTTATTCTGCTTATTCCTGCATTTGTACCCAGCTAACTACGTCAAGCCAAGCTTCTCTCGGCGTGTTGTAGTAGAATACGTCACCAGTGTAAAGGAGCCGTTGCGTGTTTAATGTGACATGTGACTACTGTATGTTTCACGTATGTGTCTTAGAACACAGAATAGTGGAACACATTGTTCTACTCGTTTGTTTTGGTATGTTGTACGTATTTTTTATCTACATTTCCTAATGCTCAGTAACGGAAAATTAGAAATACACTGAACGTAGAAAGATTTTGTTCTTTGAACTTTATTAAACGGAAAATGTAGAAAAGTTTCACCGCATTCACTACAGTATTTTTTTGTCATTTTTCTTCTGACTGGTTTGAGGAGGTCCGCTATGAATTCCTCTCCTGTACTAATCTCTTCATCTCAGAGTAGTACTTGCACCCTCTGTCCTCAATTATTTGTTGGATGTATTTCAACATCTGTCTTCCTCTACAGTTTTTTACCATTTACAGCTTCCCCTAAAAACCTGATGTCCTTATTCTTTCTTACTCTTTAGGCCGTTTAATCTATTCACCAGATTCTGTAATTCTTCTTCACTATCGTTGAGGGAAGCTTACTTCTATTTTTCTCAGGAGTTCGAACATCTTCACAATTTTATATTGTCGAACGCGTTTTATAGGCTGATAAATCCTACGATATTTCTTTAACCTTGCTTCCATTTTCAAGCACAATGTCATAACTGCCTTTCTGGTGCTTTTACTTTTCCTAAACCCAAACTAATCCTCATATAACAAATCCTCAATTTTCTTTTCCATTCTTCTGTATATAATTCTTGTCAGTAGCTTTGATGCATATACTATTAAGCTAAATTCGGGGAAATTCTAGCACTTATCTGCTCTCACTATCTTCGGAACTGTGTGCGTGATATTTTCCCGAGAGTCTGATGGTACGTCACTAGGCTCATAGATTCTACACACCAACTTGAATAATTGCTTGATTTTCACTTCCCGCAATGATTTTATAAATTCCGATGGAATGTTATCTGTCCCGACTCACTTATTTGATCTCCTGTCTTCCAGAGGTCATTCAAATTCTGATTCTAATACTGAAATCCCTATGTCTTCCATGTCGACTCAAATTTTGTCTTCTACCACGTCATCAGCAAGTCCCCCACCCCCTCATAGAGGCCCTCAGCGTACTCTTTACACCGATCCCCACCATTTTCTGCGTTTATCACTGCAATTATCATTGGACTCATAAGGTTTGGTTTTAATTTCACCGAATATTGTTTTGAGTTTACTATATGCTGAGTTAAACCTTCCTACAGTCATTTCTTTTTCGATTTTTTCACATTTTTCCTGCAGCCATTTCGCCTTGTCTGCCCTCCACTTCCTATTTATTTCATTCCTAATTGAGTTATTATATAGCTGCATTCCTCACCTTTAAACAGTTTTGTACTTCTTCTTTCGTCTATCCATTGAAGTATGTCGTTTGTTACCCAATATTTCTTCGGAGTTATATTCCTTGCTTTTATGTTTGTCCGCCAAATATCTGCGACTGACCTTTTTTAGAGCTCTCCACTCAACTCCAACTGAACTCCCTACTTTGGTATTCTTTATCGCAGCATCCACATCCTTAGCGAACTCTGCAAGCGTCTCACCATTCCTCAGTACTTCAGTATCCCACTTCCTACCACACTGATTGTTCCGGACGATTCCCTTAAATTTCAGTCCACTCTACATCGTTGCTAAATTGTAATGAGTTTATATTTCCACCTGGATACGCCTTCCAACCCAATACTGATTTCGGAGTCTCTGTCTGAGTATGATGTAATCCAACTGGGATGTTCCCATGTCTTCTGACCTTTTCCGAGTATATCCCCCCGCCCTTGATTCTTAAACAGAATATTCGCTGTTACACTATCATCTGAAATTTATTTCAGAGTTCAACTAGTCTTTCTCCTCTCTCATTCCTACTGTCAGGCCCAAATCTTTCCGTAACCTTTTCTTCACCTACTTCCCCTACAACAGCATTTAATCCCCCATGATTAGATTTTCATCTCCCTTCATATACTGAATTATCCGTTCTACATCCTCATACACTTTCTCTATCTCCTTATCCTGAGCTAACGACGTTGCCATATGTACCTGAACTATCGTTGTCTACGTTGGTCTGTTGTCGAATCTGATGAGAACAGTGCTATCACTGAACTGTTCCCAGTAGCTCACCCTCTGTCCTACTTTCCTATTCATAACAGTATTAATAAAGGAATATTACCTGACGAAATGTGTGCGATTCAGAAGTGAAACAGCGGAGAAAAACGTGTAGGGATGGACGGGTGATTGGCGTTCAACGTGCGGTCGACAAGAAGGTCATAGAGGAAGAAGCACAGACTCCTTTTCGCAAAGGAGACAAGTCGTGTTCTTTATCAGCCTTTTTTAAGCGAGTTACGGAATCCAAACCCGACTGGCTGGTTGGTATTTAACTGTCGCCATTATCGGAAGTACAAACAACTGTCAGTGTCAGTTCACTGATAAGATTAAGTTGGTCTGGGAAAGAAATTGGGTTTAAAGTGTTTGTGTGGCCTCCATTGGAATATGTGAGATACATGTAAATGATACGCTCCGAAGAAGCAATCTGTTTTAGTGAAGTTGCTAGAAAGATACACCAAATATTCACAGGTATATCACCTGAAACAAGAATAAAGGAAATATACCACTGATTATTGAAAAATGATGCTCCTTAAGTAAATTCGCACTCACTTTTTTGTATCATTGCCAAAACCAAGCTGCAAAACCGTCGAGTTGCAGTTCGTTTTTACCTTGAGGTGAATCAGTCTCAGTGTCGTGGAGAATTTCGTCAGTAAACATTCTGTTAAACGAGGCTAATAGG
Source organism: Schistocerca gregaria (assembly GCF_023897955.1). Classification (NCBI taxonomy): domain Eukaryota; kingdom Metazoa; phylum Arthropoda; class Insecta; order Orthoptera; family Acrididae; genus Schistocerca; species Schistocerca gregaria. Next base: position 510,420,129 of record NC_064921.1, on the reverse strand, counting down.
TGGGTGTCTGTCTGCGGTTGGTAGTGTAAACGATATATCACGAGCAAACAAAACTTGAGACTATAGGGTTATAGAAAAGTCAAGAATTACGAAGTTTTCATCGTACAGGCTGCGTTTTAGCTGAGATCCAGGAAAAATAGTTTATCGATATGGACCTTAACTGTGACAGTGTACCAAAATTAGCAGCTTGCCTCCGATTCTCGATCCACAGTCTCAATCTGGGAAATCAAAATACTGATAAGATATAAAATAATAACAAAACCGATAACGCCTGCTTGCGATACATGCATATTAATGATAACATTCGAGATCAGGAGCTTACGAGCAGTTATGAATTCATGCAAAGCATGCGCAAAGGATTTCATCAATTTTCTCACAGGCCATTATAAAAGAGCAAAAAATTACATATGGCGTGACTGTAAAACTGAAACCACAATGTGCTCATATGCGCAAGAGATCAAAGTGGTATCGATAAAAACAGACTCTGCTTACGGTCGATCAAGCTTTAATAACTGTCATTTTTATCTTCCAAGAAATCTGCAAATAGAAATGTTATTGTTGCGGAAGGTATCTACTGTTCCGCCAAGGTATTGTAACAGAATAACAGAAATCAGAGCTCTCACGGGAAGATTCATGTGTTCGTTATTCCCGCGAGTTGTTAGAGAGTCGAAGGACAGAGAAAAAGTTTGAAGGTGTTCGGTGAAACCTCTGTTAGGCACTTGATTTCGCATTGCATAGCAGTCATGTAGATGAACACTGATCAGCCAGAACATTATGACCACCGACCTACTGTCGATATAGTCCCGCCCTGGCGGCAGTAGCGTCCCTGCTGATAAATGACTGCTAGTCAGACACACGCACGTGGCACATAGTATCAGTGAGCTTGCTGTCTGTGTGTAGAACGGGAAAGGCGAGCGATCTGTCTGATTTTGATATAGTGGAGGCTGTGATGGCCCGGAGGCTCGGGACGAGCATTTCGGAAACTGAACGACCTGACAGGTGTTCGAGAAGGGCTGTGGTGAGTGTCTTCAACACGTGACGAAACCAATGTGAAACCACGTCCCTCATTAGAGATGTCGGACGTCGTAGACCAGTCAGACTGGTAAAAGAGGATAGGCGGTGAACTGTAGTGGAAATAACGTCAGACTTTAATGCTGGGCAGAGTAAAAGTGTGAACACACGGCACATCAAACACTCCTAACGATGGGCCTCCGTAGCTGATAACCCATGCGTGTGCCAATGTTAACACCACGACATCGGCAGCTACGACTGAAATGGGTACGGGACATCGGCACTGGACGTTGGCTCAATGGCAGAGCCTTGTATTGTCTGACGAATACCGATATCTTGTTCACCATGCCGATGGGAGGGCGCGAATCCGTCGTTTTCCAGGGGACCAGCTCCTTGATATCTGTGCTGCAGGCCGGAGACAAGCTGGTAGCGGCTCCGTTATGATCTCGGGAACATTCACGTGGGCATCCGTGGCTCCAGTGGAGCTCGTGCAAGGCACCATGATGGACAAGGAGTATCGTACACTGATTGCAGACCACGTACACCCCTTCATGAGGATCATGTTTCCAGACGGCCGTGGCATTTTTCGACAAGATAATGCGCCATATCACAAGGTGAGGAATGTGATGGAGTGGTTCGAAGGATACAGTGCTGAGTTCCAATTGATGTCTGGCTCCCCTAACTCTCCAGATCTGAACCCAATCGGACACATCTGGGATGTGACGGAACATAGCGTCAGAGATCATCTCCCCCTGCCCGGAATTTTTGGGAATTAGGTGACTTGTGTGTGCAGATGTGATACCAGCTTCCTCCAGTGACCTACCAAGACATCATTGCTTCCACGCCATTACGCGTCATGGCTGTTAGCCGAGCCAGAGGTGAACATACCGGCTATTGGGTAGGTAGTCATAAAGTTCTGACTGATCAGTGTAGATGTAGACGTAGAAAGTCACAGAAAAATACAGTTTTATCCCGTAACATCATTGGTCTTGACAGTATACGGACATGTTTATAAACCTTCGAGTTCATGCTTGGATTTTAGCTCACAGTGTAAAACATATTGATACAAAAAACAGTGTTACTTAAAAGAAGCGTCGATTATTATGTGCTTGGAAATGTTGTTAGTATGCACATGCTTTGTATCACAAGTATGTGATCATCAGTAGTAGAGGCTCGACTCTCGGCAGCAAATGCAAACAACGTTCGGCCTCTCGAGGAAACAGTACAACCATTATGGACAACGTAATTGGAATTTGCTAGAAGTTCTGCTGAACCATGCACTTGCTAACAGCGCAGCGACTGACTGCTGTGCAAAAGCAGTGGTCACATACCGTCTGTAATCCAAAAGATGCTAGATGTTTTCATATTCTTTCGTAACACGTAAAGCAGGAGCGACACTGATTTCAAAATAGTGTCTAGGCTCATAAGAGCAAATATCCCTATTGTCAAAACGAGGTGTAAGATATTTTCTACAGTAAACTAGGATGTTAAAACTGCACATAGATGGACTGGTGTCGCAGTACGCAGATACTTGTCATATGGATCATACTACGAAATTAAATGTCGGTTTTCATATATTTTCACTTGTTATCAGCTTAACAATTAACATATCAGCAGTAACTTGATTCCTTCATCTTTGGAGAATTATCTGCGTTCTCCCTTCTCTCCCCTTCTCTCTCTCTTTCTCTTTCTCTCTCTGTCTGTCTGTCTCTCTCTCTCTCTCTCTCTCTCTCTCTCTCTCTCTCTGTGTGTGTGTGTGTGTGTGTGTCTACGTGCACGTGAGTGTGTGTGTATATACGGCTATTGCTATTTGCGACGGGATTCATTATGTTCCGTCGACATCTGGATCGTGTTGACCTCATTATTCGCCCTTTCGGTCTGGTGTCCGTCAACGCAAGCACACAAGCAACACAAAGAGCGGAGAAATTCCAGAGAGGGAGAGAAGGAGGCGGGGAGGGGGGGGAGGGCGAAAGGGGGAGGGGAGGAGATAGGTGGGAGAGTTCCATCATCATCCATTTATGCCCAAAAGTATCTGATTTTATTCGCTATGTAAGCACCAGTTCGCACCGAGGCTCTTCCTTTGCTGCCCTGTGTTGCTTCACACTCGGGATCCTGATTTAACTTTTTTGTGGTTACCGTGAAACGGAAAACGGCCGATTGCCTCCTACATCACCATCTATCCAACTTAGCCAACTAATCAGGTGCATTGTCTCTAATCGCCACGTTGTCGACGAGCCGCTCAGTTCTCATTTTCCTTCCTTCCTGTCCCTGTGCTGAAGGTGAAGTTTTCAATTCCACATCAAACTTCAACAGTCACCTGTCTTCCTTACTCTAATATGATCCTCGCTATGCTCTTGTTTGCTAAATCTAAGTCCCGGAGGACCCCATGACGGCGATCTGGCGTCATGTCGTCCTCTGCCACATGATGTCATTTTGATGTTGTATGGAGCAGCATGGCCTCAGCCTTTGTCACCTATCCAAACCTCGTAGCCGCTTTTTCTGCTTCAGATAGCTTCCTCAGTTTGGCAGTACAAGGAATTAAATCAGAGTCCTCCGCATGGCATACAGACGCGCTGACCACTCAGCTAGGAAGGGCCTCTTCGCTAGCGATTTTAAATTTTCAATTAAATAAGACTGATTTTCATATTTCGCGAAATTATTCTGCAGGGCCTGCAACATATTAAGTTGTTGTAAGCGATGAAGTCCTGATAACTGTATACAAACACTGCAAGTACGTAGATTTGCTAACAGGACGTCATTACGTTTCATCTTACGGTGGAGAGCTGAGGCAGTTTCAACATATCCTTCAGAGTCCTCATGAAGTCGTCGCTTACCACCATCTTATTTTAAAATGTGATCAGTTTTGTGACTAGGATATCGCTCTGCAACATCATAGACGATTTTAAGCATTCCTTCTTCAGTAATTAATTGAAGCAGTCATTACCGAAAGCTGGACTCAACAGCACTGTGATTTATATGGCACGATGCTATTGACGCTATCAGCCACATCACCCATCTGTTTATCGAGGCGACCACATTTTTTGGCACAATCCAAGCGGCAGCGTAGCTCGAAATTTCGACATGAATAAAACGTCGCCTGCGCCCGAAAGGAAAGTGCAGTTAAACCCAGAAAAACTTATAACGACAGAGAATCGAAACCTGAATGACTGAGACACTAATCACCTCAGCAAGTTACACATTCAATACGTCGTCTTTATTTGCATCCATCATAAAAGAAAAAGTTTGTCAGTGGCACCAAAAACGGCGAGGCAAAGAATACACTTTGTTGACGAAAACAGAAGAGGGTTGCGATCTCACTGAAGCAACGAAAAGCCTCAACATAAAAGATGCAATTTACACACTTGCTCAAGCTTGGGAACAACTTAACGAAACCGGGCAACACAAATCACGGAGGAAATTTTGTCCAAGTCTAAACCAAGAGAAGAACTTCGAGAAACTCTTGAGCCAGACACTGCAGGATTTGCAAATTCTTCAGAGTGATATCCAGCCTGAACAGAACGTGACGTTGCTGCTGTTACCAACGAAGAACTTGAAGACGATCAGATCATCGATCTTGTTTTGCAACAGTATAGTGCTGAGGAAGAGGAGTCAGATGATAAATAAAACGAAGAAGACTAAAAGATCAGACAGTCTGGAGAGAAGGATGCATTCCAGGGTGCCCACAGATACTTGCAGCAACAGCCAACGCTACCATCTATGGACATATTGTGGGCAAAGAAGGGGCAGATGCAGTCGCAAAGTCAAGGTTTAAGAAATTGGTTGAGTGCTTAAGTTTCCTGTTTTCCATTCTCTTTATTAGAAATGTAATTTTATACTTAATCTTATTTTGTTACATTATTTTGAGTTCTTTAAATGCCTTGTTTCGTTTTTCTCTTATTATCCGACCCTTTTAGCGTCGCGATCATCCCCTGGTCCCAGAAGCGAGGTTATACTGAATATGCGAACGTAGGCTTCTACTGACCTTGCCAATTCCTATAAAAGTAGCATCGTCACTGCCGGCGCGGTAAATTACGATTTGCTTCCAAAGCCAAAAGAAAAATAATACGAAATAAAATTTCAAGGATAAGTACTACTGATTTTGTTTACAAACAGAAAATATTTTCGGTGAGTTCTTATTTAAAGAGTTTTGGATTAAGTTTCCGAACTACAACTACAACTATAAATTACGCCTTATTGCAGACTTTCAAGAACGACGGTTACGACAACGGAGGAAATATGTTAATCTGGTGAAAATCTGAATTGTAGAATTATTCTAAACCGTCTGTCTCTAAAAGCGAACAGAATATGTTAGGGAGCAAGATCAGACTGTTCACTTTATTAAAAGCAAACAAACCTTAATACGACAGGCTAAGAGTAGTAAAAATGTTGAGAATAAGTAGACAAATTTCAAGAATATTGTACGGTGAGTCTTTGATAAGTATGTGCCGAGCCAAGATGCGAGAGATGAGAAAGCATCGCCGTCGTTTCTTTTCTTTATAACAACCGTTTTAGAAAACTACTCCGAATGGAAAGAGAACACCACTACTGATTTAATCTTACCAAAAGCCTTGTTGAACACAAAAACCGAACGAAACCAAAATGAGCGTAAGGGTAGCCGTGCTTTAAGCTATCAACGAATTCGAAAGTAATATTGTATCTGTGACATGAGAAATTTTTTTAAGAAATACGAAATTACGTTTTCCGTCATTGTTTCACTGAGAAAGATCATACTATGGTACATCCTTTCAATTATCAGAACGTTGTCGAACACATTTCTACAATTATAGGACTATATCGCTGATGTCAGCTTGTTATAGAATTTTGGAATACATTTTATGATTCCTGGAGACTCGAAGTTTCCTCTGTCGGTGTCAAGGTGGATTCCGAAAGAAACAATCCTGTGAAACTCACATCTCTGTCTGTCCACGAGACCTACAAGGCAGCAGATACCAGCGCCCACGCCCATGCCGTGTATTTCGACTTCGAAAAGACGTTCGATACAGCTCCGTTGTAACACTACGTGAACAAAACACGAACGTGCCCAATATCAGACAAGCTTTGTGACTGGAGTGAAGACCTCTTGGCAAATGCAACACACCATATCTGTCTTACAGGAGAGGAATCTTCAGTCGTAAAAGTGACTTCAGGCATACCACACAGTATCACTTCTGTCGTCACCTATCTGCTTTAACGTATTCGCTGAAAACTAAGGTGGCTGTGTAACATATGGTAGGTATGCTTGTATCGGACTCCACTAATTGAGGAAATCTTGGGAAAAAGGAAAATTTCAAGGAACCAAGACTGAATTTATTTTATTCATATTTTGCAGCTTCAAATGTGACTGTATTCAGTGCACTTGAAGTGTAAATTGAAAAGCGCCTTCAGTCACAATTTTTCGTGTTTTATTGAGTATTTCTGACCCTGTGGTTCCATCATCAGGTGTAATGTCTCTTAATACATGCTTTATTTTATTCTCTTGAATGAAATGCAATGCATATTTCTGTCATGAAAGGGTTTGCTGTTAGGTTATGTATTTCTTAAGTCAAACGCGGAAAGTAAGTGCGAATTAGTGGAAAAGATGAACAGAGTAAACTTACTACACAATCCATGAAAAGCGTTTTTAACGTTTTAGCACCGTTTTCCCCATGATTGTGCTAAAACGTTAAAAGGCTTTTCTTGGATTAAGTGATAAGTTTACTCTGTTCATCTGTCCCACTATTTCGCACATATTCTCTGCGTTTGACTTAACGAAATTCATAAGCTAACACCAAACCTTTTCATGACCGGAGTATGTATTTCACCTCATCCACGAGAAAAAATAGTGTATTAAGACAAATTACACCTGATGATGGAGCCACAGGGTCCGAAATGCATCGTGTACTTAATAAGACACGAAAAGTTGTGACTGAAGGTGTTTTTTAATTCATACTTCCAGTGTACCAACACTGAAGTTCAATAGCTTTATCTTTTCTTCTTTTGAGCATAAGCATGTATTCAAGAAGTACGTAGGCTGTGCAAAAAACTCATGTGTTACAAGAAGTATAATGCTACCAATGCTAAGAGCGGAGAAGCGAGATACGAAAATGAAGAATTCCGCACCACTGGTCGACAATCGAGCGTCACAGATTCGGCGCACCCATGACGCAGTGAAAGCTTTCTTTTCTAAACCAAAACAACATGGCTTTTCATGGGCAAAGATGTCTAATCTACATGTTCCATGAGTTGGAAACAGGGGGCCATTTCCTCGTGACTGATTTCCCAGAGAACCACGAAACTATTCGAAGTGTGCTCAAAAAATGGTTCAAATGGCTCTGAGCACTATGGGACTTAACATCGGAGGCCATCAGTCCCCTAGAACTTAGAACTACTTAAACCTAACTAACCTAAGGACATCACACACATCCATGCCCGAGGCAGGATTCGAACCTGCGACCGTAGTGGTCGCGCGGTTCCAGACTGAAGCGCCTAGAACCGCTCGGCCACACCGGCCGGCAAGTGTGCTCATTTCGCCTCGCGTGTCGACACGCGCTAGGGTTCCTTGTCTATTTTGGTATAAATAATGTTAACAATTGTCGCTTGTGCGGCGTTTGCTGGTGGAGGGACTGACTGTTGGCACTTCCCCTTTACCAGAGTGGGGATCTCCTGCTTGAATGTCTTTGCTCACAGATCCCGAGCCTAGAAATCTGCTGGGTTACGAGTTCACGCGAGAGAAGCTGGCAACCTCATACTTACAACAAGTCTGATACAACTGTGTCGCTGCAGACCTCGACATGGCCCGTTGATACCCATCGTCTTAATGTAATGGCTGTCTCCAGCGACAGCGACCTGGTGACCCAGCCAGGCAGTCACAGAGATGAATTCGCACTAGCGAAGACCATAAAAAGCATTTGAGTTTCTACTGTCAGTCCACCCGTATCAGTTAGAGGTACTGGTTTCGGTTCCCGGTTTCATCCACATTGACACTGGTGGCTGTATTCTCAGACCACAACTTTATTGTTCATGATATAAAATGATTGAAAAAAATAGAAAGGTGAAGCACCCAGAGGGGAAGTGGAACTTCATAAGTTTGGAGGACGTGTGATGTTATTTCAGTAATTACAAAAGCGAGTCAAATTTACAAAGAACTTTGCACTATGAGCTCGCTTATCACTATAACGCTGGAACCCCACTGGACTGAATGTATGCACTGATTAGGTTGAGGAAAGTGTCACAAAGCCATCGTCCCCTCACATGAGGGAAGCTGGCCCACATCTGTTGAAGCTGGTCGTTGATATGCCGGATACCGGCGCTGGGATAGTGTTGATGTCTGAGCTGGTCCCACATACGTTCTTTCTGGGACAGATGAGGGGATCTTGCTAGCCAGTAGAGTGCCTCATTATCACGCAGACCGTTCGTAGAGATACGTGAGATGTGTGGACGAGCGTTATCCTGTTGAAAAATAACACCACAATACTGTCGGATGAGGGCGAACACCTGAGGATGCTGGGTGTCCGTGGCATACCATTTTACCGTCAGAGTTCCCTTAGTCACTTCTAGCTGTGACCTGAAGTCATACGCGATGGCTTCCCACAACACGATGCCTCTGCGCCTCTCCAAAGCATTATAAGAATGTGACCTCCCCCTGGTTGCCGTCATATTCGCCAAAGATGGGCATCCGGGGTAGTACAACACTACGATTCACCGCTAAACACAATGTGACACCATTCATGAGCAGCATGAGCAGTGCATGCTTCCCACTAATGGCACTGCTACAAACGACAGCTTTCGCATGGGACGGTGTTTTCGTAGCCTGACCGATGCTAGTCTCCGACTAGCGCTGCAAGATGACACCGTATGTTGCAGGGAGTACTGTAGTTGTACTCGGGCGGAAGACGCATATGTGATCGTGTTCCGATGTGGGTGGTGCACAATTTGGCAGTTCTCCCTTGTGGTGGTCGGGTATGGTTGACCGGAACCTTGTCGATGAGCATGTCTGCCCTCACGTTCCCATGCAGTCCAACTTCGGGCCAGTGTAACATCCGAATGATCTATAAATATGGATGCTGCACTATTTGACTAGTCGGCCGAACGGAGACTAGCAATTAGACCCGTTTCAAGCTCCCTCAGGTTCTGATTACACTGTATTATACGAGTACACGGCATCTACGTTTCACAATGGTCATTCAACATCTGATGCTGTTCACACCGCTTATGTATCCTAGCATCCCTATTAACAACATTAAACTCGAACGATATTAATACACTCTGGTAGCCGTCCTATCTATCACGGAGCGTTGCAGTTCTAATCATTTACGGTCACGTCGATGGTGTGTACAAGTACAGAGTTACTTTGCCGTCCTATCATGTCTTGTAGGTGCTTCACATTCTCGTCAGACAGCGTATATAAATGACCTAGTAGATGACGCTCCGTGACGCTGTTGATAAATTATTCTGCTGTGTGCAGATAAGTCTCAGTGCTAGAAAATTGTGGCAAAATGGAGTGAGACCTGCAGACGATCTACGCTTGGTGTTGGGATTAGTACACTCATACTCATAAATTAAGGATAATTGCAGAATGTGGTGCCACACAACGTAGCATTACACAAAACTGGCACTAATACCATAGGCACATACGCAACACACATGGCACAGTTATATAAGTCCACAGTATTGGTGATAAGTTGAGAAAACCGTCCCGAAGCACATGTGCTACAAAACCCGCTGTTTCCTGTGCATGTACTCCGACATCAGTATGGGATATGATCACCATGCACACATACACAGGCCGCACAGCAGGTTGGCATACTGTGGAGCAGGGGGTCGAGCAGCTGCTGGGGTATAGACTCCCATTCTTGCACCAGTGCCTGTCGGAGCTCCTGAAGTGTCGTAGGGGTTTGAAGACGTGCAGTGATACGTCGACCGAGAACATCCCAGACGTGCTCGATGGGGTTTAGGTCTGGAGAACAGGCGGGCCACTCCATTCGCCTGATATCTTGTGTTTCAAGGTACTCCTCAGCGATGGGTCTGGAGAACAGGCGGGCCACTCCATTCGCCTGATATCTTGTGTTTCAAGGTACTCCTCAGCGATGGCAGCTAGGTGGGGCCGTGAGTTATCATCCATCAGGAGGAAGGTGGGACCCATTGCATGCCTGAAAAAGCGGACATGCTGGTGCAAAAGGACGTCCCGATACACCTGACCTCTTACAGTTTGCCGGCCGGATGGTCGTGCGGTTCTAGGCGCTACAGTCTTGAGCCACGTGACCGCTACGGTCGCAGGTTCGAATCCTACGTCGGGTGTGGATGTGTGTGATGTCCTTTCTAAGTTCTAGGGGACTGATGACCTTAGAAGTTAAGTGCACCAATCCGGGGTGTACGTGCACCAATCATAATCCCACCCCACACCGTCAAACCACGACCTCCATACAGGTCCCCTTCAAGGACAGTTAGGGGTTGGTACCTGGTTCCTGGTTCATGCCAGACGAAAACCCGGCGAGAATCACTGTTCAGACTGTATCTGGACTCGTCCGAGAACATAACCTGGGACCACTGTTGCAACGACCGTGTACTGTTTTCGTGACAGCAGGCGACCCTGTGACCAGGGGTCAGTGGAATGCACCTTTCATGTTTCCGGGTGAATAAACCATGTCTGTTCAGTGGTCTGTAGACTGTGTGTCTGGTGACAACAGTTCGAGTGGCTGCGGTAAGGTATTACCATGTATCAGCAGTATCCTTAAATTATGACCATGAATGTAGTTAACGGTCGACATATACAAATATAACGTTTGGTGTGTAAATAGGCATAGGTTATTTCCTACGAAAACACGCTTGCCGATGACCCAGTAGAAACGATCAGATCCACTAAATATTTGTCCAGCTACGAAGGAGGTTCCTTATGAGACTGTCTTTCGACCACTACTTGAGTACTGCTCCGCAGGTGCAGACCCTTACCGGGTGGAGTGTGATAGACAAGACAGAGAAGATTCAAAGAAGACGCGGACATCTCCTCACAAACTCGTTTAGTAATTTGCTCATCCAACTCCCATGGCAGACGATACAGAGAGGTGCTGTGCATACGTTTCTAGAAGATTCATCCAATATATTGTTTCCACCTAAATATATCGAAAGACAATAAAGCAAAAGTGGCAGACGAAGTGCACTGCGCGAAGGCTAGCGCAGTAGAGTATTTATATCCGTTAGATTCAGCCCTAGCATCATGATTTAGATTTTCCGCGTTTCATCAAAACTTTAGATCTACTGCCGCGATGGTAACTTTGAAACGTCCCCCGCCAATTTTCACTCCTTCATCAGGCAATCCCAACTTGTTCTAAGTCTATGAATACCTCAACATTGACGGTACACTATAATCTTCTTCGCCTCCTTCCTATGGCTTCCTCTTACTTTGATCCTACTCTTGTTAGATTGTTAGACTTTTATTTGCAGTCGAGTAGAGCTCGGCTACTGCTGGAGCCGCAGCGCGCGCCGCCGGTGGCTGACCTGCCGAGCTGCGGCGACGTGGCGACGCGCAGCGGCGAGCAGGCCGCGCGGTGCAGCGGCCAGTGCTGCCTCTGGTGCTGCGGCCCGCAGTACGACGTCTGCTCGCACAGCGCGCACGCCTCCTGCGCGGGCCCGCCGCACACCGCGCACGCACTCCGCTCCTCGCCGCCCTCTTCCTGCACACACAACACCATCACCCTTTTTCTCCGCAAATAAGGAGAGCGGTATCTGCGACCAACAATGACGTCAGCGATATGGAGTTTCGTTTTGTGCAATACAGCAGAATACCTTATGGTATACTGCTATTGCTCTAATAAGAAATACACTGTTACCAACAACGTTCCCCAACTAAAATTTGTTTCTTTTTTTGACTTTCACTTAATCCCCTGTAAGACATTTAATACGCCTTGCTGCATTAATGAATACATACAGAAGTTGGACAAAAATATGGAAACATCGCGAGAAATGCTTGCTTGAACGTAAGTACAACTGATAGGTTGCGCCGTTGTATCAGTTCATTAGAGACCGGATTATATGCATTTGCATGTTGCATATGCATTTTCATATTTGGCTCCTTTTCACCGGTTATTGCGTATTTTAACTAAAAACTAGTAACGATGCATATTTTCGCTCTATGTTACAATATTTTAAAAATTTAAACGGTCGGTCCTTATCTCGATTTAGTTTGATGTCTCACAGATTAATCGCGATCTCGAACTGCGTGCAATAGCTAACCGAGAGGCCATAGGAATAGGGAAACTTAGTCAATGATCCTGCGCTCGCCCCTCTGCGTGCGATATATCTCGCCCCCAAATCCCCGTTTTTCCCATCCGCTGTCGTACCGTACGCGTCGGCAACAATTAAATTAAACTAAGCAAGATTTTGGTCGCACGTCCATTGATTCAGTTTAGCTTTCTATTTACTTGTTCACAGTTGAACGTCGCGCAGCGGGTCCATCTTTCGCGCTCTTTATGGAAGCTAAACACTCCCCATCTCACGGACCTCTCTCTGGAAGACAACATCGCAGACATATGGCAGCGGACAACCCAGTTCCAGAGGCGTTATTCTTCACTTCTCGAATAGTGGTTTACCTTTGCTAAACCCCGGATTCGAAATACACTTAAGCACTTTAGCGCTGAAAAAGCGGCTGAAATAAGACGCACTAGGGAATTTTATTATGCAGTCCTTCGCGATCTTTACGATAATGCTCGTGAGGCCCCCTTGAGGATTGTCGACGTCCACCGTGAGAAGGAAAAACTTCTCCAAATCCAACGTAGGCAAATGGATGGGGTCCGACTGCATTCCCAGGCGCGTTCAATCGTACAGGATGAGTTGACCTCTCTCTATCATCTTCTCCGGCTTCACAAGCGATCTCAAAGGACGTGTCCTTCCACCATTCGTGGGCCTGAGTGGTTCTCCCAATCTGATATGCGTGAACTTTACCAGTACTACTCTGAGTTTTATGCTGCAGTGGGTTCAGAAGGTTCACCATCTGTTGATTTCACCTCCCTCCTTGATCGTGTTGTTACACCAGCTCTCCAGGAAGAGTTTTTCTCTGTATTCCATCGCTATGATATACTTGATATTGTGGCTCGTTCTCCCTCCCATAAATCACCTGGCCTCGATGGCCTTCCCAAAGAATTTTATATTCGATTTTGGCCCCTAATAGGAGTTAGGATAACTTCCATGGTGAACGAAGTATTCCACGGAGGCCTTCTCCCGCCCAGCTTTAAGGTTGCTAAAATAGTCCTGATTCCCAAAAAGCCGGGACGTTTCCGTGTGGATCAGGTCCGCCCGATAAACCTCTTCAACTATGATTATAAAATAGTGGCGCGAGCAGTCAATAGCCGACTATTGGTATTGTTGACTACCATCATACGAGTAATCAAAGTTGTTTTCCGGGTCGTACTCTCCTGACGCCCGTTGCTGAATGTCGAGATTTAATTTCGGTTGCTTCCACCATTCCCGTGCCAAGCTCTTTTCTTTTCATTGATTTTCTCGAAGTGTTCTACCGCATCAATCATGGAGTCCTTGTGACGACTGTTGGCTTTAACAATACTGCACGACGGCTGTTAAGCTCTCTCATCACTAGTATTCGGGCGTCCATTGACGTTAATGGCCGTCTTACTTCCCCCATCGCGGTATGTCAGGGAGTCCTTCAAGGGAGTCCATTATCAATGCCGCTCTACGTACTGTTTCTGGAACCATTATTGCGAACTATAGCTGCTCGTTTGAGTGGCTGGTCGCTGCTGGGAGAAAGGTTTACCGTTCGTGCATATGCTGATGACGTTACGGTTTTTCTCCGTACCCATGATGATATACCACTGCTGAAGGAAGTTCTGGATGCCTTTTGTCATCTTACGGGAGCGCGGGTTAATGACGAGAAATGTCGTTTACTCAGTTTGCGAGGATTTGACGCTGTTGAAATTCCATGGGCTTCGAAGGTCACCCGATATCGATCGTTGGGTGTAATAATGACAGCTGTCCGCTAAAGATGGCTACGATAAACTGGAAGTCTGTCACGGATAAGATTCAAGGTGCAATTATTGAACACGAGCGTCGCTCCCTCTTACTTCTTCATAAGGTTCGGGCCATGAAAACGTATGTGTTAAGTAAGGTTTATTTTTTTGCACAAATCTTTCCACTTCCTGCGATGATGTCCCGCAAGTTTCAAAATTTAACTGGCATGCTTATCTGGCGCCACTCTGTATTTCGCGTGCATTATGGGGTCATGGCGCGGCCCCGTTTGCAGGGAGGTTTGGGCCTCCCTGACATTCGGGTTAAGGCTTCTGCCTTATTCATCCGTCGCACCGTGTTAACGCGTCAACGCGTCCCCCAGTAACTTACAGCTCGCCTTTATGACTGCATCCGACCGGCGAGTTTAACACCTCCAGTAGATTTTTTCTTGAGGTCAGTTATTTAGGAGTAAATATCATTTCCCAAGCGAATCTCACCCTAAAAATGCTGTTAAGCCGCTGGCCAGTTCCTCATAGTATTCCCTCTGTGGGAGCCCTGTCGTCAGAAACGAACTGGAAGATTGTTTGGTCTAACATCAGCCTCCCGATATTCCCGATGGAAGTGGCGTCCTCTTGGTACCAAGTTGTTCATGATATTGTACCTACCAACGTGCGACTTTTTCGTATTGGCCTCAGTGTAACGGATCGCTCCAATGGTTGCCATGAAGCTGATACATTATCTCATCGGTTGATTTCCTGCGGTCATGACCATTGGCAATGGCTTCGCCGACAACTTGCTTTTCTCCTCAGGACGTCGGAGGCGGCTATCTCGGGGGAGATTCTCGTGCGTCTCCTCGATCGAAGAACAATACCACCATGTGGCTTGTTGGTCATTATGTCCACCACGTGACGGTGAGTTGATATGACGCAGATCCGTGTGCCTTTTCCCAATATATGGCCACCGCACATTAGACGCGGCTCAGGATGCCTCGTTATCATGAAATTTTTTCTAAAATTTTGTATCTTGTTTTTCAACGACAATGCGTTGGATGAGTTGCCATGCCCACCCCCCTCCTTTTTTAATTTATTTTTTTATTTTTGTGGACACTTATATGGATTTAGATGTTCCACCATGTAGAAGTGAAGGAAGAAAGAAAGTGTGGGCACGTTAAAATTGAAGCCCCATTCCTTCCTATACGCTTTTGTGACTTCACCCCTTTTGTTTTTGTCGAAATGACTTCTTTTGTTTTATTTTAATTGATTGCCTACAATGAGTACTTTTGAATAAAAGAGTGAATATTTTCGTTAAAAAAAGTGAGGTGGCCCAATGGTTAGAAAAAAAAGTGGTAATCGCCGTGCCTTCTAACCGTATAGTCGCGCGTTCGCGATATATTATAAAAAATTAAAAAAACGTGTTTACGGCGTGTAGTGTGTAACATGTTGTGCGCCATGCCCCTCGAAAAAAGAAATGTCGTTTCGTGGATAGCTGACCATTCTGGAACTTTTACATATGACGGAATTGTTTTATATTGTCGGGTTTGCGAGGAAAACGTTTCGTGCAAAAAAAAAAAAAAGTTTCAAATAGATCAGCGTTTCAAGATAAGTCCTCATATCACAGGAATACAGAAAAAAGAACGACAATTTCTGGCAGCAAGTTGCAGTAGCAGCGATTTGTCCAAAGGTAACCAAAAAAAGTCGATTTAACACGGATCTATGTGAAGCATTCATTGCAATCAATATTCCTCTTCAAAGACTTAACGAACCCTATCCTCAAAGGATTCCTGCGCAAATATTGCATATATCAAAATATACCAGATGAATCAACATTGCGTAAAAATTACATACCGATAGTTTACGTAAATCTTCTGTAAGAACTGCTCAACGAAATCAAGGACAGCAATATCTGGATTTCATTTGACGAAACTACAAACACTTGTGGCCGTTACATTGCAAATTTAACTGTCGGTCCTTTAAATGAAGAGCCTTCTTCTTGTTATTTAGCACCAGCAAAGAACTTGAAAAAGTAAATCATTCTAAGGTCGCCAGATTCGTAAATTAGAGTATTTGAAAAATATTTCCAGAATCTTCTGCAGATGAAGGGGTGTTTGTGTTTATTTCAGATGCTATTCCCTCTATGATCAAAGCAGAAAAAACAGAATATTTTATCCCAATTTGATTCATGGGACGTGCTTTGCTCAGGGAGTACATCGCCTTGTTGAAGAAGTACGTTCCACGTTTGTCAGTGTAAACAAACTGATTTCATCCGCAAAAAAGTGTTTCTAAAGGCTCCTACTTACATCGAGACCTACAAAGAAAAACTACGAAATGTGCCTTTACCTCTCGAACCAGTAGTAACTCGTTGGGATACGTGGGTCGAAGCTGAGTTGTTTTGTGAACATTTCGTGGTCATTGGAGGGGTAGTAAACGACTTCGATAGTGCAGAGGCTTTGGCAGTTTGCCAGTGCAAGGAAGCATTTAATAGTCCGTCTATTAAAAAAGACATTGCTGTGATTAGCACTGATTTTCCCATATACCTGCGTGTATGAAAAATATTGAAACTCAAGGTTTAGCGTTGAATGAATCTATTCAATTCATGAATAAAGTTATTCTTGTGAATTCCTCATTGCCGGAGGTATTCCCAAGAAAACGTAAAGAGAAGTTCTAAAACATTTTAAACAATAACCCAGGCTTTGAAGCCTTATGCCTAATTGATAGTTTTATTAATGGTGCAGGTGAACTTTTACCAGAAACAATAAGTGCCAACAGAGCACCCAAATTCAAATACTGCCCAGTTACCTCAGTTGATGTAGAACGGTCATCTACTGCTTATAAAAATGTTTTGAGTGTCGAAGACACAATCTTACTACCGAATGTTCGGAACAGTATTTGGTCGTTTATGTTTGCAATAGTAGAAAAATATAAAATAAATTGTAAATGATGCTTTGGTCCAATAGTATTAATTAAAAGTTAATGCTGTTTAAGAAAATCATGATTATAAGTTTTTTTTAAATAAAATATTGCGGAGTTTTTGCCCCTCTGCGTGCTGTATAGCTCTAAGTTGGGCCTGCACATATCTATTGTTTCTCTCCGAGGCACTCGCGTCGCGTCCGCTTGTTAACGACATTAGTAGTAAAGAAGGAACAATTCTTGAAACATGGTATGCGTCCCTGTTTTGCGAATTTTTAGAAAATAATCCCATTAAGGCCCCCTTCGTAACCTGTGCCAAAAAGTATCAGAAAACTCGACTTTTCGAGTGGCAGGCACTCTTCCTCGTAATTGATATGCACAGGTTTGACTTTGAAATATAATGCACGCAGTAACTACCTGTTTTTCATTATTTGTGAGTACATTGCGTGGGGGCTTGTGAATTCGAGAGTGGGCAAATTCTTGGTGCTCGTTTGGTGTGTGCTCCCATAACCTAGGGATCCGATGTGTTTGGTGTTTCAAGAGACACCCATCGAAGAAGATTTATGACGTATGCTTGGAAAGAGGGTAATGATATTTCACTGTAAAAATACGGTAACCAGCCACTTTTTAATGCGTTTTATTTACGCCAGTAAGCATTTCGGGTTTGCACCCATCTTCAGCTGGCAAGTTACATGGATCTTCAGTTACTACAGTAGTACAATCTCGACAGCAGTTTGGATGCTGCAGGAGGCCTGTGCAAAAGTAACGATTCCAGTCATTTACTTCAATTTCGAGAGTTTAAAGTCACACACTATCAGTTGTTCATTTTACTTACATTCTCCTCCCCTTGTTTTTTCTTGGCTTTTCTTCTTTTTTTTATCGCGTATTTTACACAGGCGCACAGCGTTATACGCCATGTTGTCGACTGACAGTTTTTGTTCACATACAAATGGTGTATCTATGGACAGAGTTATATTTTTACGAAAGTTTTGAGGTTCTAAAATAAGCTACTGTTTTCTAAATATTGACATGGCTGGTAGAAGTATTCTAAGTACGATGTATACAATTTTTTTGTAGTATTGAAATTAATAAACTAACATAACACATTGATACAAAGCAGTAATTCATACATTTACAATATAACAAAGATAGAATTAAGATTGTTATGTTTTATATTATTACATGCATTTGTTGGGTTTATAATAGATTATGTTCTTTCTTGATTGTGCTTAGTAAGTCGTTTGATAAGTAGATAGTGGAAGTTTTTCAGAAATATTCGGTTTTGCAGCTCTGTTTGGTCGTTAAGTATGTCAGAAGGGGATGCATGTTTATGTGAATAAATTTCGATTTCTTCTAGGAGGGTTCATTCTTTTTCCTTTGTTGGCTAAGTGTAGAACTTGTAGGTTATGGGATATGTCAGTTACTTGATGTTCTTCTTCTGCTACATGTTGCCGAATGTGGATTTATTTAAGTTCTTTAAACGAAGAGCATCCATGTGTTCTCGAAACTGAATGCTGAAGTTTCTCCCTGTTAGGCCTATGTATGTTTTTGGACATGAGTTACAGATAAGTTTGTATATTCCTGATTGATTGTGCGGTTTGGTATTATTTTTAATGTTATGGATAGCTTTGTCCTTTATTTTGTTATTTGTATAGTAGCTGATTTTGATATCTGTTCCTCAGAACAAGTTTGCTATTTTATATGATAGCTTTCCTACAAATGGCAAGCTTACATATTTTTCATTTGGCTGTGTTGTGGTATTCTTTAATGTAGTTTTGTTATTGTATTTGTTTATATGGGGATTTATCTTAGAGTTTAGTTCATCTATTAATTTTGGACTGTAACCATTATTGTAAGCAATTGCTTTGATGGTGTTTAATTCTTCTATTTGGTCAGCTGGTTCTAGTGGTATTTTGTGCATTCTGTGTAGCATTGCTCTATATGAAGCCGTCTTATGTTTATCTGGGTGGCAGGATGACTTATTAATTGTGTTATCTGTGTATGTTGGTTTCCTGTATACTTGAAATTTGTGTTTGTTGTTGGAGCTACTTATGCAGAGATCCAGAAAATTTAAACCTACTTCTGTTTGGTGTTCTGCAGTGAAGATGATGTTCTGATGCATTTTATTCATTTCTTTTGCAAGGTTATCAATTTCTTCTGCTGTGCCTTTAAATAAGACTATTATATCATCAACATACCTTTTGTAATAAATTATCTTGTTTACCATCTGGGGGTTTTCTTTAAAAAATTTACATTCTAAGTTATTGATGAAAATATCTGCAAGCAAACTGGCAAGGCAGCTACCCATAGCCAGGCCCTCTTTCTGCTGGTACATTTTGTTATTAAAAGAAAAATAGTTGTGTGATAGTACTAGTGTTAATAGATCAATGAATTCATATATTTCTGGTAATGCCAAATTTTCATGTTTAAGTAAATTGTTTTTCATTATTTCTATTGTTTCTTTGATCTGTATGTTTGTGTAGAGGTTTGTGATGTCAAGTGATGCAAACCTATCAGTATCAGGAATCTGAATTTCCTTTAGACAATTAATAAGTTCATAACTGTTTTTTACTGAGTATGTCTCTTAAAATCTGAATGCGTTGCTAAGGATCTCATTCAGTTTCTTGCTGATTTTATAAGTTGGGCTGCTCTGAGAATTAACAATTGGATGTATGGGACAGTTAACTTTATGGGTCTTAGGTTGTGCTCATAGACGTGGTGCATAAGGGTTCATAACAGTGCATTCATGTATATCTTTTGCATTTAAGAGGAAATCACTTTTTTCATCATATTTTTAAGCTTATTCTGTAACTTAAGAGTGGGATCAGACTAAATTTCTACTATATTATTGTTACTGAAAAATTCAATGGTTTTTCTTACATATTCACTTGCATACATTACAACAATAGCATTGCTTTTATCTGCTTTTGCTACTAAAGCTTTATTGTCACTTAGTTTCTTATTAACACTTTTAAGTATTGTTCTGTCATGGTGCTTTATACTATTATTATTATTTGCTTTCTCTATTTGTTTGGTGATAAAATTGTTAACTTTGTGGCCTATGGCAATCTGATCATCATGAGTTACTTTTGCAGTATCACAGGCTATTTTGGTGCCTACTATTAAATCTTTAATATTATTTTCAGTCAGAGATGGGGTGATATTATGTTGAAGCCCTTTATTCAGCAAATGTACTTCTTTATCACTGAAGATGATGTTAGTTGAATTTACTAGACGTGTGGAGAATTTATGCTTAGTGAAAGGTAATTTGACATTCACCTTTGGAATTTGTGATATAAGCTTTTTCAACTTATTGTTATGCCTACATCTGACTTTATGCTGTTCTTTCATAGCTATTATACTGACAAAATCTAATGCATGTTTGAATTGTGTGGGAGTAAGTTGTTTACCTAGCTCTAAATGTAATCCATATAACTGGTAGTTTAAAAACTGCTTCTTTCTGTGTTGGATTCGGATTTCAGATTGGAGCCATATTATTTCACTTCTTTCTTTAGCTATTTTCGCTGCTTTGCTTTGACTTTTGATGTTCACTTTGACATATTTTGGAGTTACATTTGCACTTAAACACTTTTTATTGAACTTGATACTAAGAATTGTCCTTTCTAACTTCATTTTGTACTTTCTGAAGTAATTTAAAGCTCTTAGTACCTGGCTAGGTAGTGTCAATAACAATTTGTCCATTTTATTTGGACTGTTGAGCTCTGTGGCCGTGGATAATGATATTTCACTGTAAAAATACGGCAACCAGCCACTTTTAAATGCGTTTTATTTACGCTAATACGCATTTCGGGTTTGCACCCATCTTCAGCTGGCAAATTACATGGATCTTCAGTTACTACAATAGTACAATCTCGACAGCAGTTTGGATGCTGCAGCAGGCCATTCAATAACTTAGAATGTAATTTTTTTAAAGAAAACCCCCAGATGGTAAACAAGATAATTTATTACAAAAGGTATGTTGATGATATAATAGTCTTATTTGATGGCACAGCAGAAGAAATTGATAACCTTGCAAAAGAAATGAATAAAATGCATCAGAACATCATCTTCACTGTAGAACACCAAACAGAAGTAGGTTTAAATTTTCTGGATCTCTGCATAAGTAGCTCCAACAACAAACACAAATTTCAAGTATACAGGAAACCAACATACACAGATAACACAATTAATAAGTCATCCTGCCACCCGGATAAACATAAGACGGCTTCATATAGAGCAATGCTAAACAGAATGCACAAAATACCACTAGAACCAGCTGACCAAATAGAAGAATTAAACACCATCAAAGCAATTGCTTACAATAATGGTTACAGTCCAAAATTAATAGATGAACTAAACTCTAAGATAAATCCCCATATAAACAAATACAATAACAAAACTACATTAAAGAATACCACAACACAGCCAAATGAAAAATATGTAAGCTTGCCATTTGTAGGAAAGCTATCATATAAAATAGCAAACTTGTTCCGAGGAACAGATATCAAAATCAGCTACTATACAAATAACAAAATAAAGGACAAAGCTATCCATAACATTAAAATAATACCAAACCGTACAATCAATCAGGAATATACAAACTTATCTGTAACTCATGTCCAAAAACATACATAGGCCTAACAGGGAGAAACTTCAGCATACAGTTTCGAGAACACATGGATGCTCTTCGTTTAAAAAACTTAAATAAATCCACATTCGGCAATATGTAGCAGAAGAAGAACATCAAGTAACTGACATATCCCATAACCTACAAGTTCTACACTTAGCCAACAAAGGAAAAAGAATGAACCCTCCTAGAAGAAATCGAAATTTATTCACATAAACATGCATCCCCTTCTGACATACTTAACGACCAAACAGAGCTGCAAAACCGAATATTTCTGAAAAACTTCCACTATCTACTTATCAAACGACTTACTAAGCACAATCAAGAAAGAACATAATCTATTATAAACCAACAAATGCATGTAATAATATAAAACATAACAATCTTAATTCTATCTTTGTTATGTTGTAAATGTATGGATTACTGCTTTGTATCAATGTGTTATGTTAGTTTATTATTTTCAATACTACAAAAAAATTGTATACATCGTACTTAGAATACTTCTATCAGCCATGTTAATATTTAGAAAACAGTAGCTTATCTTAGAACCTCAAAACTTTCGTAAAAATATAACTCTGTCCATAGATACACCATTTGTATGTGAACAAAAACTGTCAGTCAACAACATGGCTGATAACGCAGTGCGCCTGTGTAAAATACGCGATAAAAAGTGTTTGTGTTGTTGCAAAAAAAAAAAAAAAAGAAGAAAAGCCAAGAAAAAACAAGGGGAGGAGAATGTAAGTAAAATGAACAACTGATAGTGTGTGACTTTAAACTCTCGAAATTGAAGTAAATGATTGGAATCGTTGCTTTTGCACAGGCCTCCTGCAGCATCCAAACTGCTGTCGAGATTATACTACTGTAGTAACTGAAGATCCATGTAATTTGCCAGCTGAAGATGGGTGCAAACCCGAAATGCATATTGGCGTAAATAAAACGCATTAAAAAGTGGCTGGTTGTCGTATTTTTACAATGAAATATCATTATCCACGGCCACGGAGTTCAACAGCCCAAATAAAATGGACAAATTGTTACTATTCTCTAAGTCACAACATGGACGAAAGTGTACATTGAGTTATCGTGGCCGACAGTCATTGAAGTGGATTGTGACAAAAAACAACGACGAAGGAATTTCCATGAGGAGAGAGTTCTATGACGAACTGGAATTCCAAAACCATTTACCAGTGATGCAGATACTCGTAACAGAAAAACGTGGTGGCGAAACCATAAACCCTGGACTATGGAGCAATGGAAGAAAGTCATTTGAACGGATGAGTATTGCTTCACGCTATTTACAACCTCTGGCCGAGTTTAAATCCCAAGAGTGAAACAGTGCCGGGGATTGGTCTTATCGTGATATAATATGGCCGCCATAACTACTCTGCAAGGTCGCTTTACTGTCAAGGGTAATGTGACCATTTTCGCTGATCAGAAGACAGGGCCGTTGTTCACACACTTTGCGTCTTCCAGGACTGGTTTTGTGAGCACGAGAATGAAGTGTCACGTCTGACCTGGCCACTAGTCACGAGACCTCAGTATTATTGATGGTTTGTGATCTGCTTAGGAGAGAAGGGTGCGTCATGGCTACCCATCTCCATCATCGTTAACTAAACATGCCACAATTTCTCAGGAGTTATGGCGTAATTATCCCTTGGAAACCATAGAGGACTTGTGTTTATTCGTTCCGAGACGACTGGGAGCTGTTTTGAATGCGAACTGGTGTCCTACACGGTACTGGGCTTGGTATAGTTTTCTGTTTCTGGTGTCCAGATTTTCGTCCATACCCCGTATGTATTCATACATAGAGTCCCTCGCTGTTCTAATGTAGAGCTCTTGAAGTCTTTGTAGAAGTTATTGTCAATATATAGCACAAAATAGTAATACGAGTCTATGACCATAGA
This sequence comes from Schistocerca gregaria, assembly GCF_023897955.1. Lineage (NCBI taxonomy): Eukaryota > Metazoa > Arthropoda > Insecta > Orthoptera > Acrididae > Schistocerca > Schistocerca gregaria. The sequence continues at coordinate 510,396,754 of NC_064921.1, read as the reverse complement.
AGCACCAGTTAATACATTGTTTCATCTTGATCGCTTTTTATTTTTACTGACTACACAACTTCAATGCACTGCGGCCTCAGGCATCGCCATTTCAACAATAATTTTGTCTATACGAAAAATGCATTTTTTTCTTAAAACTGCTCCGTTTATTTCTTTCTTATCTGGCAGATTTCTGGTGATGGCTTAAGCTGATATGCGATAACGTTGTGTAATCGATCAAGGTGGAACATGACATTGGTTATTGTTGGTTTCTAAGGGGAATGCGTGACCTAGGACGCTCGAAACCGCACGAAAATGTGATAAATATAAATCGCTCATCTCAGAAACATTAGTATAACCCATTCCTATCCATACCGTGCGTATTACAACGACAGGTGTTTGAATGGTCCCCTGTTCAAGCTTTAAGGGAGAGAAACTTTGGTACCGCAAAGTAACAAAATGTCGTTGCAACAGGACACGTTTTCAAATGACTTCAAGTGCTGCTGTATTTCTCTCTGGTTAAAATAATTACGCTTTCTGAATAACAAACTTATTCTACGGTTCTGATTGTGTTGCACAGCTATTCACTGTTCAAAGAGCAAGTGTAGAATTTCAATGAAGTGGTCAAAGCAAAGCGGAACAGAACAATATACACATCTGACTACAGCCGCTTTTTCACATTCAGCGTCACTTTTGCATCCAAACTGTCCAATATCAAACGCCATACTAATTACGCGATGTGTCATACCATTCTTTTTTGGATGAGCGACTCTAAGTACATTTTCGTACGGGTCTGAGCGTTCGAGGTCAAGCACTTGCCTTGTTAGCATTGTATTCTTGCTGTGCACTTCCTTGTTTTATTTGTGAAAAGAGAGATATCGGCAGTGGCAGACGACACTAATGGACATCCGCTTCAGAGTGAACACCACAGCCACAAATTTACTGAATGAAGGCGTCATTTTTTTTCACTCAGTCTTTAACACTACACAGATACTGGCCGCCTTTCGTGTACCGACCGTTTGTAAATTGTCGCGAACGATCGTACAAAGGGCAGTCAAATGAAAACGAGACAGATGGAAAACGTAAAGCAAACTATCACTTCAAAAGGAATTGGCGTAGCTCTTAGTTCACTTATCCCATTGTGTCAATGCCTTCATGCAAAAATATTTGCGGTTGCGACGTGACGATGGTTGTATTGAGGCGTGCATCTCTTCTACATCTACATCTACATGACTACTCTGCAATTCACATTTAAGTGCTTGGCAGAGGGTTCATCGAACCACAATCATACTATCTCTCTACTATTCCACTCCCGAACAGCGAGCGGGAAAAACGAACACCTAAACCTTTCTGTTCGAGCTCTGATTTCTCTTATTTTATTTTGATGATCATTCCTACCTATGTAGGTTGGGCTCAACAAAATATTTTCGCATTCGGAAGAGAAAGTCGGTGACTGAAATTTCGTAAAAAGGTCTCGCCGCGACGAAAAACGTCTATGCTGTAATGACTTCCATCCCAACTCGTGTATCATATCTGCCACACTCTCTCCCCTATAACGTGATAATACAAAACGAGCTGCCCTTTTTTGCACCCTTTCGATGTCCTCCGTCAATCCCACCTGGTAAGGATCCCACACCGCGCAGCAATATTCTAACAGAGGACGAACGAGTGTAGTGTAAGCTGTCTCTTTAGTGGACTTGTTGCATCTTCTAAGTGTCCTGCCAATGAAACGCAACCTTTGGCTCGCCTTCCCGACAATATTATCTATGTGGTCCTTCCAACTGAAGTTGTTCGTAATTTTAACACCCAGGTACTCAGTTGAATTGACAGCCTTGAGAATTGTACTATTTATCGAGTAATCGAATTCCAACGGATTTCTTTTGGAACTGATGTGGATCATCTCACATTTTTCGTTATTTAGCGTCAACTGCCACCTGACACACCATACAGCAATCTTTTCTAAATCGCTTTGCAACTGATACTGGTCTTCGGATGACCTTACTAGACGGTAAATTACAGCATCATCTGCGAACAATCTAAGAGAACTGCTCAGATTGTCACCCAGGTCATTTATATAGATCAGGAACAGTAGAGGTCCCAGGACGCTTCCCTGGGGAACACCTGATATCACTTCAGTTTTACTCGATGATTTGCCGTCTATTACTGAACTGCGACCTTCCTGACAGGAAATCACGAATCCAGTCGCACAACTGAGACGATACCCCATAGCTCCGCAGCTTGATTAGAAGTCGCTTGTGAGGAACGGTGTCAAAAGCTTTCCGGAAATCTAGAAATACGGAATCAATTTGAGATCCCCTGTCGATAGCGTGAAGCAAAGCAAGCGCTGTATCATGTATAAGATACAGAGGCGAGCGAGTGCACGGGACTTACCCTAGTTCACTGCTAGTAGCGTCACGTCATCGTAACGCGCCTGCATATAGTATTGCACCGCATTTAACATAAAAGTAAAAATTAAGATTTGTGTGTAAAACTTTGTTAAAGTATAGTTCTATGTAATAATGTTTCAGGTAACAAATCTTAATGTTATAAAATTAGTAGTTTACGTAAAATTCACGTTTTGAAAGAAAAATAGGAGGCGCTAAATAATGACGCTAGGAAGCCAAAATTTGGTGAGAAGGTGCAGTAAGAAGTCATTAATGAGTGGTGCTGGTTTCCAAAACCATAAAACTAAAATTGACTCCAGAATCCGCGTTTTTCGGAAAAATCAGAGGCGCGAAATAATAGAGCTACAATATTGAAAATTGGTAGGATGCTTCAGTTCACCCTAATAATAATAATGGAAATACCACAATCAGTTACCTCTTCTAGTTTTTTAGTAATTTAGTAAAAACTACTTTTGTGAGTAAAATGTACATAAGCATTATAGATTAAGTACTTTAAATTTTAATGATAAAACAAATTCTTTAAGACCAATGATCAGATAGGACAATTAACAAAGCTACACCAAGTTTTAGTCTTGTAGCATAATTAACAGCTGATACAAGTCTTGATAAAGCTATGGTTCAGAGGTAACAATCTACCGTTAGTTCCATTGTAAAAATTCTAGAGAGTAAAGTTTTAATTTTAGCGGGCTGAGATTTTCTACGTGCTTCTGTACTGCTCAGATGTATGTATACAAAAATTGAGAAGTTTGTAAAGCTATTATTAAATGTGATATTTAAGATTATGTGCCTGAGATAGCGATCATTTGGAAGCTGCAGGCATCTACCAAGGAACGGAAAGAACAGATGCTCTCTTGGCGGTACGCGCCGGAGCTATATAAAAAGAGCGGCAGAGGCAGTAGTAAGCTCACTCCGCATTAGACCAACGCCTAGTCCACGCGAGCTTAACGTCCGATCGCGCCTCGCCTCGGGTGACGTCATAGCGGGCTGTGACATGCGCGTACTTAGCAATGTAAACGGACATTGAAAATCGCGAGGACTGTACACCGTCCTGGATCGTTTAGACTTCGGTAACAAACTGTTATTGTGCCGTCCGTGTGAAGTATAATTCCGCGTGGCAAGTGGTGACTAACTCCACTTTTAAGGCGAGCATGAATCTTTTTTTTTAACATTATTGCGAACTATTAATAGAGCACCGTTAGTTAGAGTAATGAACTATTCGGGAGGAACTTGCTGTAGAAGTCGCCTCTGAACTATTAAACGATTGGCTGAATTAACAATATTTAATGTCTTTAGCATTTTCAGAAGTTTCGAGTAATTTGTGTGAGCCTTTAAGATAATAAAATCTTGTTTGGAACTTTAAATTTTATTGAAGCAGCCCTAATCCCGTGAAGAACTATGGATATTTTTCGTTTAGCTGGGCTGTACAGGAATGTGGCCGTGCAGACTGGGAACTAAGGTCAGTAAGTTTCCCTTCGCTTTCTGACTGGCCACCAAATTAGTTGCCAGGCTCGCGTGATTTAAGGTGGCAATGTTCAACTTTCGTTCAACATTAAACAACGACTTCTTCGCCGTCCCACATATGTTGCATCGGCAATAGTCTGTTACGTGAAATGAACATTCAAACAACTCATTCGACAACTTCTTCGCCGCCCCACAAGCGGCCATTACTTCGTGCGAATAAAGAGCTAGCTGCGTTGCACAAGAGCGATATTTTCTGAAACAATGCTGATTAATATCAATAGATCATTCCCTTCGAGGTGATTCATAATGTTTGAATACAGTATGTGCTCCAAAACTCTACTGCGAACCGACGTCAATGATATAGGTCTGTAGTTCGATGGATTCCTCCTACTACCCTTCTTAAACACTGGTGCGACCTGCGCAATTTTCCAATCTGTAGGTACAGATCTATCGGTGAGCTAGCGGTTGTATATGATTGCTAAGTAGGGAGCTATTGTATCAGCGTAATCTGAAAGGAACCTAATTGGTATACAATCTGGACCTGAAGACTTGCCCGTATCAAGCGATTTGAGTTGCTTCGCAACCCCTAAGGTATATACTTCTAAGAAACTCATGCTAGCAGCTGTTCGTGTTTCAACTTCTGGAATATTCCATTCGTCTTCCCTGGTGAAGGAATTCCGGAAAACTGCGTTCGATAACTCCGTTTTAGCGGTACAGTCGTCGGTAACAGTACCATCGGCACTGCGCAGCGAAGGTATTGACTGTGTCTGGCTGCTTGTGTACTTTACATACGACCAAAACTTTTTCGGATTTTCTACCAAATTTTGAGACAATGTTTCGTTGTGGAACCTATTAAAACATCTCGCATTGAAGTCCGTGTCATATTTTGCGCATCTGTAAATTTGAGCCAATCTTCAGGATTTTGCGTTCTTCTGAACTTCGCATGCTTTTTCCGTTGCCTCTGCAACAGTGTTCAGACCTGCTTTGTGTACCACGGGTGATCAGTTCCATCTCTTACCAATTTATGAGGTATGAATCTCTCAATTGCTGTTGCTACTATATCTTTGAATTTGAGCCACATCTCGTCTACATTCGCATAGTCAGTTCGGAAGGAATGAAAATTGTCTTTTAGGAAGGCTTCTAGTGACACATTATCCGTTTTTTTAAATAAAATTATTTTGCGTTCGTTTCTGATGGATTTGGAAGAAATGGTATTGAGCCTAGCTACAACGACCTTGTGATCACTAATCCCTGTATCAGTCATGATGCTCTCTATCAGCTCTGGATTGTTTGTGGCTAAGAGATCAAGTGTGTTTTCGCAACCATTTACAATTCGCGTGGGTTCGTGGACTAACTGCTCGAAATAATTTTCGGAGAAAGCATTTAGGACAATCTCGAAAGACGTTTTCTGCCTACCACCGGTTTTGAACAAGTATTTTTGCCAACATACAGAGGGTAGGTTGAAGTCCCCAGCAACTATAACCGTATGAGAGGGGTATTTATTTGTTACGAGACTCAAACTTTCTGTGAACTGTTCCGCAACTGTATCATCGGAGTCTGGGGGTCGGTAGAAGGAGCCAATTATTAACTTAATTCGGCTGTTAAGTATAACCTCCACCCATACCAATTCGCATGGAGTATCTACTTCGACTTCACTACAAGATAAACCACTACTGACAGACACAAACACTCCACCACCAATTCCGCCTAATCTATCTTTCCTGAACACCGTCTGAGACTTCGTAAAAATTTCTGCAGAACTTATTTCAGGCTTCAGCCAGCTTTCTGTACCTATAACGATATCAGCTTCTGTGCTTTCTATTAGCGCTTGAAGCTCAGGGACTTTTCCAGCGCAACTACAACAATTTACAACTATAATTCCGACTGTTCCTTGATCCAAGCACGTCCTATAATTGCCAAGCACCCTTTGACATTGCAGCCCATCCCGTTCTTCGTCCGAAGGAAATCGACATCCAAAAATGTCTTTCTTCAGGGCTCCACAAATATAGAAATCGCGTAAGATGGGATCGGGGCTGTGTGGAAGATGTTTAAAAAAAAGGCGTCCCAACGAAACATCTGCAGCATATTCGAAGCGAACAACATCGGTGACATGAGAGCAGACCCAAGCAAGCCATTACACGACGCCAAGCTCCATGGGTAACGGAGGGCTTTAACAAAAGTTGTGCTTTTCGTTTAACGATTACATTACCTACACTATGATTTTCACGTGCTTTCAGGTATTTTAAAATATCATGTAATGATACAGTCGACGCTAACCTAGGACCCAGATAACGTGTAAACTAATATTCCTAATATTACTATTAGAACTTAAATACTTGGTGACTAGTCTATGAAAGGCTGTTACAATATATTTATTTATAAATGACATTAATTTCTTTATTTCCACTGTAGAAGATCACGAAGGAAGATTGGATACTGAATCTAGAAGCAGATAATGAAACTCAATAATGTTATTGAATGAGACGACGAACGTGTACTCAGAGGAACTGAAAACGACGAGAGTTTGAACATTCAAAGATATAAAAAGGAGAACAAAAAGAACTTGAAACTCATTTGGTAAATGAGTCCTGCATTAAGATGTAAATCGACTATATGAATGCAGCTATTCAAAAAGACGTACTTTCAGTTTTAGCTTATGATAGTGAAGCATGGACGTAAAACATTCTAAAAGTGAGAACACCAAAGTGTCATTAAAAAAGAAGACGTAAGGAACGACCTGGATGGCGACCTAATAAAAAATGGCAAGTAGCTGACAAGTAATACGTGAAGGGAAGGCCTTGCGTGGGGGGAATAATAGGTGGTCTTGAACAGGCTCTCATCGAGTATTGGAATAAACGCCTGATGATGAACGAATATAGTGAACTTGGCGTCTAACCAACTCGACCTAATGCTTCCTTACCAAGGTCACATATACTCTACCACGACACACTGTTACGATTATTGTAAGTGTTCAGAGTAACGGCCGTGTACTGCACATACAACAGTTGTACTACACAAGAAGCATAATACTGATAGGTCTCCATAACAATCTGAAGTGATGATTCCAGCATCTACTGATGGATGCGACTTGACATGATGGAGAATACGCACAAAAATGAAGGTGATCCTGCTCATGAACAATTCAGTTAAGAACTGGAGAATTTGCGAATATTAAAGCCTCAGTCGTTTCCTCCAACAATCTAGGACATTTCTAACTATGCTGCTGGGTGTATCATGTCGTTGAAAGGTCGTCTCCTTTCCAAGGAAGATAATCAACACGGAAGTATGCGCGTTATAGACAAGGGAGAACGCTTAACATGGATGAAACTCACTATCGAGGAATCATTAGCTCGTAGCCAAATCTGTCGGGATGCCTTGCACATAGATCAATAATATTCCTAGAAAATATCAAGAAAACACTCGTGCAGCAATAAAGTTACTTGTTCCTCTCTCCCCTCCACCTCCTTCGCCGTACCTATTGCTTCTTCGTCAGTGGTTACAAAGTGTTTGTTCTCCCGTGCTTTTGCGTCGGACGCACTAAGGTTCACCTGTCTTGTAAGCGAAAAAAAATGGTAATTTTGAAATACACTGCTCTTTGCCGATCATCAGCAACCCACTTTAAACACTGTTAAGCAAATTAAAATACGAGAATCTTCGAGTGGGTGAATTTATAAACAAAAGTCATCAATTACAGCGGCGTGGTTTATGCACTGCTTGAGGTCCACTCTTTCATTGTTCTTGGCTCCCTCTGCTATTGTCTAGACAAATTTAAACTCGTAAACAGAAAGGCGAAGCATTTGATTGTCGTCCAGTTTTTGTGTTTACAATCACCCGACACGGTTCCGCCCACGTGCTGGTATATTTATGCATCACTTTCCTATACACTGGCACCATCTAGTGGCACCTGGGAGTATCTAAGTTACGACACACCAAAGTTTGGGCTGCAGCCCATGAATGTGGGCACACACAGACTCGAGCGATTCTTCCGACATGTAAAGGGATATTAATGCCGAATGGGAGAGGCTTTTGATAGCTAGCGGCCCTCTATGACAGTTGTTCTCCACGTAGACCACGTAGAAACAATAGTTAAAATGATTAATCACTAAAAACCTGACGCGTGTAGCAATTTGTGGAGTTTTGCGATGGAATGATTACAGTTGCTGAATCGTAGGAGAAGCAGGTAATAGACTTTTATTAAATGGTAGGCGGAGATGTGCAAGTTATTTATTAAAAATGTTTAAATTCAAAATGCAAATGTTTGGTTATTTGCTCTACTTCGGATGTAACTACAAAATGGTTTTAAATAAAATTATTTAAATAAAAAATGCAAAATGCGTATTTTCGAAGCACCTTTTTTCAAATAAAGTACCTGAAGTTGGTAAACATTTTACACGCCATTTATTTCGCTGACTTTAACAACAATAACTGTCCAAATATTTCATCTTTTATGTTCCACCTATGTGGCAAAAAAATGGCTCTGAGCAGTATGGGACTTAACATCTATGGTCATCAGTCCCCTAGAACTTAGACCTACTTAAACCGAACTAACCTAAGAACATCACACAACACCCAGTAATCACGAGGCAGAGAAAATTCCTGACCCCGCCGGGATTCGAATCCGGGAACCCGGGCGTGGGAAGCGAGAACGCTACCGCACGACCACGGGCTGCGGACCCTATGTGGCAACATCATCATTCCACCAAAGGAAAATAGTTATTCAGCAGGAGCAGAACTTGGTAAACAAGTATTATGTTTCAGGAAAAGTTTTTCTACACTTGAATATCTGTTCAAGGATTCTAAACTACTGTTAATAACTGTTGCCGTATGGGTACTATCACTGACTACAGCAGAATCAGGATCCTCAACAAACATATAATAAGATTCAACCTTTCCTTTTTTTATCAAAATGTTGCAAGTTCTTCCGATCTTCTTCTTCTTCTGCTGCTTCTTCTTCTTTCGTCTTCCGCACTTATGAAGTAAACTGTTTATTAAGCTATTCCCTTACACCTTTGGCCACCCATTTCACTTTGAAAAAAGTATAAGCTACGGATGTTACTATGCTTCCTTTGCCTGTGGTTCCCCTAATTTATAGAATGTCTAAAAACGCCTATTAAGACCTTTTATCAGCACACCATAGTGCGTAGGGCTGTTCATTTGCAAGCTGCTTAGACTTCTTTGCATTCTCAATTAGTTTTGGCAAAAGACATCCATAGTAGGTATCTTTATCCCCTTCTAAACTACTGATGCTGTCACTAGTAGGTTTTGAACAGCTTCTGTATTCATTCAGAACTGTATTTTAGTTTCTTTTAAAACTGCTGATCCCAGTTTCATCAAAGTTTCATTTGCAGAATCTTTGACTGTGAGTGGATCTTAAATAGAATTGTAGTACAAATTCCATCGTGCTGGACATGATATGATGAGGATTTTCTAGTTGATTCTAAATAGGTTTCACAAGCTTTAGGAGACACTGAGCACAGATTCCAAAATGCTTGATTTTTTGACATGGTCGCATCATAAAGTTTTATGTATGAATTACTTTGTGATCTGGCCTTATCCATATTCTCTACGCTGTCAAATGAAGTGTGTGTGTGGCGCACCTTTCATTATTGGGCAGCTGCAACTCTTCAGAACCTTCAGATGTTGAAGGAAATTCTCTTAGGCTTAACACAGCATCATCGCCATCATCATCAAAAACAACAACATTATCATGCACAGCTTTAATGTTTGGAATATGAGCTGAATCTCTTTCACTTGTTCCTGTATCCGAAACTTTTTCGTATATTTTAAAAGCTTTGGCCCATTGTCAGTAATAGTTTTCTCCATATGATCCTTGCAAAATGTATAAATTTCTGTCACTGTCGATGTGGGCGCTCATACCTGTCAAACGGTTATATTCGTAACAAAGCTACATATTACTTGCTAGTTCGTAAAGGCAACTACACACCATGCCTTGCTTGGATCTGTTGTTGGAAGGAATGAAACGCTTAATACCGATGAGCTTCCTTTTGATGTCAATGTGAATGACATGACAGCAACGGAATGGTGAATTTATAAACATAAGATGTTAGTATAAATCCTGTTTCCTGTGTGCTGCTGCAGAGAAGCGGCCAGAGCATCAGGAATGAACATGTATTCCACATAATTGTCGTTGAACTGAAATATACCAGTATGACGTTTCCTGGTATATAATGAGGTTGGTTGGCTGGTTGATTTGGGGAAGCGGAGCAAACAGCGAGGTCAATGGTCCCATCGGATTAGCGAAGGATAAGGAAGGAAGTTGGTCGTGCCCTTTCAAAGGAACCCTCCTGACATTTGCCTGAAGCGATTTAGGGAAATCACGGAAAACCTAGACCAGGATGGCAGGACGCGGGTTTGAACCGTCGTCCTCCCGAATGCGAGTCCAATGTTAATGAGGAACATAACGAGAATTCAGAACATGTAAGAACCAAAGCAATCATTACTTACGTTGAAATTACAAACATAGGGGACATGAATCGTGGAAAAGGGAATACGAACGTCTAAAAATGAAACTGAGACAAAGCTTATGATGGCAAAGCGGAAATAGCTAGGATAGAAGAAAAAGCTGTAAAAGCACGTATAACTATAGTACCTATAAATGTGTCGTACAGGAAAATTGAAGAAATCTTTGCAGAAAACAGAAAAAGATACACACATCCATAAAGTTTTGCATCACGCCGGTTCCCAGAACTCCTGAAGATAGACGTTGATTGTGGATATTGTGTCACAGACACAGTCCCTTTGACTGTTCAGAGACATCACTGAAACCGCCCCAAAAAGATGTAAACAACCATGCATGAACAGCAGCTATTAGATGGAGGGAGTCCGACAGCCCATCAGTTCCAGTCATATCACCAGGAAGGACGTACACGGCTCGTGTTGTCTGTAGTCCAACCATGCCCAGACGGTCAATACCGCGGTTCGATCAGGTCCGCATTGTTACATTGTGCCAGGAAGGGCTCTCAACAAGGGAAGTGTCCAGGCGTCTCGGAGTGAACCACAGCGATGTTGTTCGGAGATGGAGGAGATACAGAGAGAGAGGAACAATCGATGACATGCCTCGCTCAGGCCGCCCAAGGGCTGCTGTGCAGTGGATGACCGCTACCTACGGATTATGGCGCGGAGGAACCCTGACAGCAACGCCACCATGCTGAATAATGCTTTTCGTGCAGCTACAGGACGTCGCGTTACGACTCAAACTGTGCGCAATAGGCTGCATGATGCGCCACTTCCCTCCCAACGTCCATGGCGAGGTCCATCTTTGCAACCACGACACCACGCAGCCCGGTACAGATGGGCCCAATAACATGCCGAATGGACCGCTCAGGATTGGTACCACTTTCTCTTCACCGATGAGTGTCGCATATACCTTCAACCAGACAATCGTGGGAGACGTGTTTGGAGGCAAACCGGTCAGGCTGAACGCCTTAGACACACTGTCCAGCGAGTGCAGCAAGGTGGAGGTTCCCTTCTGTTTTGAGGTTGGCATTATGTGGGGTCGACGTACGCCGTTGGTGGTTATGGAAGGCGCTGTAACGGCTGTACTGTACGTGAATGCCATCCGTCGACAGATAGCAGAACCATATCGGCAGCATATTGGCGAGTCATTCGTCTTCGTGGAGGACAATTCGCACCCTATCGTAAACATCTTGTGAATGACTTCCTTCAGGATAACGACACCGCTCGACTGGAGTGGCCAGCATGTTCTCCTGACATGAGCCCTATTGAACATGCCTAAGATAGATTGAAAAGGGCTGTTTATGGACGGCGTGACCCACCAACGACCGTGAGGGATCCACGCCGAATCGCTGTTGAGGAGTGGGACAATCTGGACCAACAGTACCTTGATGAACTTGTAGATAGTATGCCACGTCGAATACAGACACGCATCAATGCAGGAGTACATGCTGCTGGATATTAGAGGTACCTATGTGTACAGCAGTCTGAACCACCACCTCTGAAGGTGTCGCTGTATGGTGGCACAACGCGCAATGTGTGTTTTTCATGAGAAATAAAAAGGGCGGAAATGCTGTTTATATTGATCTCCATTCCAATTTTCTGTACAGGTTCCGGAACTCTCGGAACCGAGGTGGATGCAAAACTTTTTTTGATGTGTGTAAATTGTATATGAAAATGAAAACTCCAGATGGCAAGCCAGCACTAAGCCAAGAATGAAGGTGGTGTTTGAGATATGTCTCTCTGGGAGTGGAGGCGAAGAGATTTGGTGGGTACCACATGGAAGCCGGCCGGGGTGGCCGAGCGGTTCTAGGCGCTACAGTCTGGGACCGTGCGACCGCTACGGTCGCAGATTCGAATCCTGCCTCGGGCATGGATGTGTGTGATGTCTTTAGGTTAGTTAGGTTTAAGTAGTTCTGCGTTCTAGGGGACTGATGACCTTAGAAGTCAAGTCCCATAGTGCTCAGAGCCATTTGAACCATTGAACCACATGGAAGTCTGGAAGGCGGTAGTTTGGAGTTGAGTCATATAGACGGCATAGCCGGCAGTGGTGGAGCCTCAAGTGGGTCCTCGGACCCTGACGAGGTCGTGTCAGGGACACAACATCACTTAGCCAAAGCTGATGAGCGAATGGAATGTGGCGAGTAGGCTCAGCCATTCGTAACAGACATTGTGTGTGTGTGTGTGTGTGTGTGTGTGTGTGTGTAAGTGTGTGTGCGTGCATTTTTTTAAGGGTAACTTTTCCCATCATCTTTCTTTTTTCTATTCCCACCACCCACTGATTCTTTTTTCTTCTTTGTATACATAACTTGAAATTAAACAGCTCTACCCCTGTGAACGCAGTAAAAGTGACTGGAAACTTTCGAGAAAGAGAGACTAATTAATTATATTTTTTCCCCTGCTGCTGTCCTTAACCGTAAAAGTGTCTTCATACATATGTATGCTGTGGTGTCAACGTTCATAGACCAGCTTCACGCTAGCAGTCCACCACCGCAAAGATGTTGCATGGCAATGTAGCGTCGTGGGCGGCGCCGATCCGGACGAGGCTTAAGCCGCACGTCCCAAAGTCGCGAAGCGCCGCTGCTGCGTAGTGGTTTTCGAATACGGCCGCATGGGAAAAGCAAGGGGTTCCAGTGGGTGGAGTCGTCGAATCCTCGCTCTGCCGAGCTTACGTCAGGCTGGGGTATACTGAGTGTCGAGTTGTTGTTGTTGTTGTGGTCTTCAGTCCCGACACTGGTCTGATGCAGCTCTCCATGCTACTCTGTCCTGTGCAAGCTTCTTCATCTCCCAGTACCTACTGCAACCTACATCCTTCCGAATCTGCTTAGTGTATTCATCTCTTGGTCTCCCTCTACGATTTTTACCCTCCACGCTGCCGTCCAATGCTAAATTTGTGATCCCTTGATGCCTCAAAACATGTCCTACCAACCGATCCCTTCTTCTAGTCAAGTTCTGCCACAAACTTCTCTTCTCCCCAATCCTATTCAATACCTCCTCATTAGTTACGTGATCTATCCACCTAATCTTCAACATTCTTCTGTAGCACCACATTTCGAAAGCTTCTATTCTCGTCTTGTCCAAACTATTTATTGTCCATGTTTCATTTCTATACATGGCTACACTCCATACAAATACTTTCAGAAACGACTTCCTGACACTTAAATCTATACTCGATGATAACAAATTTGTCTTCTTCAGAAACGCTTTCCTTGCCATTGCCAGTCTACATTTTATATCCTCTCTACTTCGACCATCATCAGTTATTTTACTTCCTAAATAGCAAAACTCCTTTACTACTTTAAGTGTCTCATTTCCTAATCTAATTCCCTCAGCATCACCCGATTTAATTTGACTACGTTCCATTATCCTCGTTTTGCTTTTGTTGATGTTCATCTTATATCATCCTTTCAAGACACTGTCCATTCCGTTCAACTGCTCTTCCAGGTCCTTTGCTGTCTCTGACAGAATTACAATGTCATCGGCGAACCTCAAAGTTTTTACTTCTTCTGTATGAATTTTAATACCTACTCCGAGTTTTTCTTTTGTTTCCTTTACTGATTGCTCAATATACAGATTGAATAGCATCGGGGAGAGGCTACACCCTGTCTCACTCCCTTCCCAACCGCTGCTTCCCTTTCATGTCCCTAGGCTCTTATAACTGCCATCTGGTTTCTGTACAAATTGTAAATAGTCCTTCCCTCCCTGTATTTTACCCCTGCCACCTTCAGAATTTGAAAGAGAGTATTCCAGTCAGCATTGTCAAAAGCTTTCTCCAAGTCTACAGATGCTATAAACGTAGGTTTGCCTTTCCTTAATCTTTCCTCTAAGATAAGTCGTAAGGTCAGTATTGCCTCACGTGTTCCAACATTTCAACGGAATCCAAACTGATCCTCCCCGAGGTCCGCATCTACCAGTTTTTCCATTCGTCTGTAAAGAATTCGCGTTAGTATTTTGCAGCTGTGACTTATTAAACTGATAGTTCTAATGGAATGTTGTCTACTCATGGGGCCTTGTTTCGACTCAGGTCTTTCAGTGCTCTATCATACTCTTCACGCAGTATCATTATCTCCCATTTCGTCTTCATCTACATCCTCTTCCATTTCCATAATATTGTCCTCAAGTACATCGCCCTTGTATAAACCCTCTATATACTCCTTCCACCTTTCTGCCTTCCCTTCTTTGCTAAGAACTGGGTTGCCATCTGAGCTCTTGATATTCATACACGTGGTTCTCTTCTCTCCAAAGGTCTCTTTAATTTTCCTGTAGGCAGTATCTATCTTACCCCTAGTGAGATAAGCTTCTACATCCTTACATTTGTCCTCTAGCCATCCCTGCTTAGCCATTTTGCACTTCCTGTGGATCTCATTTTTGAGACGTTTGTATTCCTTTTTGCCTGCTTCATTTACTTCATTTTTATATTTTCTCCTTTCATCAACTAAATCCAATATTTCTTCTGTTACCCAAGGATTTCTAGCAGCCCTCGTCTTTTTATCTACTTTATCCTCTGCTGCCTTCACTACTTCATCCCTCAGAGCTACCCATTCATCTTCTACTGTGTTTCTTTCCCCCATTCCTGTCAATTGTTCCCTTATGCTCTCCTTGAAACTCTGTACAACCTCTGGATCTTTCAGCTTATCCAGATCCCATGTCCTTAAATTCCCACCTTTTTGCAGTTTCTTCAGTTTTAATCTACAGGTCATAACCAATAGATTGTGGTCTGAGTCCACATCTGCCCCTGGAAATGTCCTACAATTTAAAACCTGATTCCTAAATCTCTGTCTTACCATTATATAATCTATCTGATACCTTTTAGTATCTCCAGGATTCTTCCATGTATACAACCTTCTTTTATGATTCTTGAACCAAGTGTTAGCTATTGTTGAGTTGTTTCCTATGGAAAAGAGTTAGTAGTAGATGCACTTAGGATATTCAGAGATTTGCTTTCTCTTGTAGCTCAGTTTTTTCGGCTGCTTCTTTGTGTTCTAGTGACAACCAAGAGCTATATATACAATCTCACACTTGTTAATTTCTGTCTGAGTAGACAGGAGAGCTGTAGAATCAAGTGTTTTATCATTATTAAATAAAGTTTTGTTCTAATTGGGTGTGTGTTTGTTAATCAGTTGACTATTTTCCATGTCCAACTAAGTGTACAAAAGGAAAACAGAACATATGAATAATTTCGTCTCCAGCTAGGCAGGTAAAAATAGGTGCTTTCAGTAGATTTCTCCCTGTGCGT
The DNA here is from genome assembly GCF_023897955.1 of Schistocerca gregaria. Classification (NCBI taxonomy): domain Eukaryota; kingdom Metazoa; phylum Arthropoda; class Insecta; order Orthoptera; family Acrididae; genus Schistocerca; species Schistocerca gregaria. The sequence goes on along the minus strand of NC_064921.1, from coordinate 510,381,199 downwards.
GTGAATATGTGAGACGCGTAATCTCGACCCGTTCTGCTTGTATGGTGAACCTAATCACGTTTTAGGTGGAACTGGAACCCATGAGATTCATACCCGCCGCAACACTTGAGAGAAGACTTACACAAAGTGATGGCCTTTTACACGAGGGGAGTTCAATAAGTAGTGCCACACATCTTTTTGTGAAAGCAGGTTGGTTTTATTCAGGATTCCAATACACTATATTACTCCCCACTCTTTTGGCTACAAACCCTATCTTTCAACCTAATCTCCGTTCAGTGCGACGGCCTTACGCCACCTTACCGCGAGGGCCTGTGTGCCCAGATGATACCACTGTTCTGGTAGACTTCACAGCCAACCTCTTCCTGCATCAATAATCTCCCCATCATACACGCACTACTTCCCGCGGAGTGCATTCCTCATTGGGCCAAACAGATGGAAATCGGAAGGTGAGAGAGTCAGACTGGGACGAGGAAAAACAGTCCAATGATGTTTTGTGGGCTGCTGTTGGGTGCGCAGACTTGTGTGTGGCCTTACGTTATCATGGAGGAGAAGTCTGTTTGCATTTTTGTGACGACGAACTCGCTGAAGTCGTTTCTTCAATTTCTTGAGGATTGCACAATACGCTTCGGGTGGTGCAGCTTTGAACTTTTTCATCGGATTAGATAGTGCCACTCCACGGATTGCTGTTTTGTTTCCGGTTCGAACTGATGAACACATTTCTCATCGCCTATAACGATGTTTGACAAAAAGAATGTCACGATCATCCTCTTAACGCACAAGCAGTTCCTCACAGATGGTCCTTCGTCGATCTTTATTGTCTTCCGTTGGGCGGCGATGAATCGAATGGGCACACACCTTTGAGTACCTCAGCTGGTGGGCGAGTATGTAGGCACTATCAATAAAGATGTCTAGCTGAGCAGCGAGATGCTTAATTGTAATCCGGAGTTCACCTCGAATAGTATTTCCAGGTCTCCGTAAACATTCTGCAAGCGCCTATGAGTATCTGCCATGCTACGGTTTTTCACCAAAAGAAACTCAGTGACAGCTCTGGGCTTGGAACGCACATTCTTTGCTACACCCATTTTGAAGGTTATTTATAGCATACCCCGCCCCGCACCCCTCCACCCAGCTGTCGGAACTAAATGAAACTATAGGGACTCAAGGGGACATATTCCACTATGTCCCACAACAACTTTTGTATTTTTCAAACGAAGTTGGCCGAGATAAAAATGTTTACCATTACTTATTAGACGCTCCTCAGAGTAACGACAGTTGCTGGTCGCTGTCTGAAGCTATTGTACTTCTCGACAGACATGTGTGCACAGGGGAAGAAGGGAGGGATTGTGCAGTTGAGGACGTCTGATGCCATAACTATGCGTCGCATGTCTGTGATATGTGCAACATGTAAATACGCTGCACTAGTGCCATCTCGACGGACATTTACGTGCAAAGACACTGATGTTGTATGACTAAGTACGAGGGCTGTCCGTAAAATAAGGTTCCCACGGCGCTACAGTCCTGAAAAGCGCTGTTACGGTGGATCCCGCGATTCTGTAGTGTTTCTTGGTTCCCCCACTCCAAATCCCTTCCCCAGCGAGCTGTCTGCGGGGCCATACGTGATTAATCTCTCCCTCGCTTCGCCCGCCAGGTGTGAGCTGCACTTGGTGATCCTCTTCCTGTCTGCCAAAAACATTGCGCCGGCAGAAATCCATTCCCAGCTATGCGAAGTCTATGGAGACAAGTGTATGAGCGTACAACACGCGCGCTAATGGCGCAGAGAGTTCAAGAACGGACGTACTGACGTCCATGATGAGGAACGTTCCGGACGGCCATTTGTTTCTGACGAAATAATCGAAATAGTGGAGGCAGTGGTGCTCTCTGATCGAAGAGTGACGGTTCGTGAGCTCTCCGAAATGATGCCCGATGTCAGCAAAACCTCTATTGACAAGATTTTGACGGAGCATCTAGGGTATGCTAAGGTTTGCGCAAGGTGGGTGCCAAGAATGTTCACCGAAGACCACAAACGTCAACGCGTTGAGCGGCCCAAGAACTTCTTCAATATCGCGGAACTCATGGCGTCACTGGAGACGAGACTTGGGAGCACTACCGCACGCCCGAAAGCAAAGAACAGTCCAAACAATGAAAGCACCCAGAGTCGCCGAGATCCCGAGAATCCAAACAAACGAAAAGTGATGGCAACAGTGTTTTGGGACAGGAAGGGGTATTGTTGTGCGAGTTCTTGCCCACCGGTACAACAATCAACGCAGCCGGGTACTGCGAGACACTGCAAAAATTGAGCCGTGCAATTCAAAACAAGAGGAGAGGTACGCTGTCCAAGGGTGCGTTTGCATGAGGATAACTCTCGACCGCACACCGCTAAAGCCACCAACGAGCTCATCGCACGGACTTAGCCCCAAGTATTCTCTTCCCTGGCATGAGGAAACACGTGGGTGGAACGCATTTCGGCGACAGAGAAGAGCTGGAAGAAGAGGTTCTCAGGTATCTGCGCGGCTTGGTGGCAGATTTGTTTGACTCGGGCATTCAGAAGCTCGTATACCGCATGCAAAAATGTATTGACCTCAGTGGCGACTATGTAGAAAAATAGGTTAAATTCTGAAATTTCCAAAAATGCACGCAGTCATGAAATAAACATGTTTTACACTGTGAAAAAAAAATTGGGAACCTTATTTTACGAACACCCCTCGTATGGTACAATCAGAAAACAAGATTATGTCGGTGTGAAATAAGTATAACAGTGTGTGGATGTATTCGGATAGCTGGATCTAGAAGAAGTAGTAACTTTCTTTTATTTTTTCTGTGCCCTTTCTATTGTATTAAAAAATTAATGCGGACAGAAAATGAATGATTTATTTTCTACATTAAGTATTGCATGTTTAAATTTTAACATCTGCGTTTGTTGTTGTATTTATTTATTTAACAAGAAGCCAGTATACAGAAATGGTAGATGCCCACCTCATGTATCGGTTAGCTAACGGCAACGGCGCTCACGCTCAACGTTTTCGCCGGGAGAGGTTTCCTGGACAAAAGTGCCCAGACAGGACAACGTTTCAAGACATTGATCGTCGGCTTCGGGGACAACAGGCATTGAAGCCGGATACTCGAGACCGGGTGAGGCCTAGAAGGAGGACATCGCAGTGGAAACGGCTCTTCTTCATGCTGTTGACGACGATCCTAGTGTTAGTACAAGACGTGTAGCTGCAACACGTAATGTTGACCACATGACTGACTGGCGAGTGTTACACGAGGACCAGCTGTATCGGTACCATTTACAATGGGAGCAGGTACTATCAGCAGCACGCACGCGTACTCTTCTGCGAATCGTTTATTCAAGGAAGAGTCAACGCTGATTTTAGTGCAACGATGCTGTTCACAGGCGACGCTTCAAAGAGATCAGACTGAACATATTCAACATCAGCTGCATGTTGTATGCTGGTGCATTATGTTCGTGTGTGTTTCCCATGATTGATGAGTTGGAGAAAATGAGTTATAATATGGAAACAAAGCATTTCTAGACCCATGTTCATATAGCATGATTTTTTCTTCTACTTGAGAGGAAAGTATGCTGCAGTTTGTGCCGTACATTTTTGTTACACCCTGTATTTTCGTGACTGCTATGCGCCGATTCATTTTTTTTTTTTTAATTCAGTGTATCACATCACAATCTTTTTATTTGTGAACTGATTTTTAAATTATCACCTTTGAGTTCCATTTTATTATTGTGGTACTAGATATATGTTTCAACTTATGTTGGAAGATAGATAAATTCGTTATAAGAGAAAGACGCAAAGTCAGTAAAGCAAGTGATGGTGGCGATAGTGTTGAATCACCGCCAGTGAAAAGAGCGACAGTCAAAGAAATAGAGTGCCATAGAGAGGCAACACCCGGACCAGAGTGAAGCAAATCGAACAAGCCTCCACCAGGCTTTCGGAAGTCAAAATAAAGGGGCGTAGTACGTGATAGTGTGTAAGAAAATTGCGGAATTTGCATCTGTTAGAGTTTATTAACAATATTTTCTCTGTGTATGCCACACTAACTCTTTATATACGCCGTATCTTGACACTGTTAGCAGCTTTCAGTTAAATCCTGTAATCCCAGATGGTCACAGACCGAGCATGTACAAGTAAAAGATATGGTCTGTAAAATATAGTTTAGGATCCATTTTCGTCTGTTGTAGTACACTCCTTCTTACACAAAAATTTCAAAGAATAACAGTCATTTCAGAGACGAACGTTGTATAGCAAGATTACGTTAATTTCGATTGTCGTATCATGAATTTCACATTCAAAGCAAAAACTGTTTTGCACTGAGCAAGGAGCCACTGCTCCACACAACAGGTATTGGAACCATGCAAGCAGTCGAATATGCAATGAAGTTATTGGCTGATCGTAAGTTTATTGAAATTATAGTCATTCTCATGAATAAGATTACTCTGCTTACATATAGAGCCAAACTTTGCAAATTTACGTAACAGACACACCTTACATTTTTCGTAGTTTATTTATGATATATGTACATAACTGTACCGAAACACTTGGAGACTTGCGCTTTATCTAATACTCGTTTTCTGAATTTACCTTCCTTTTTATGATGAAAAGCGCTTTAAATAGGGAAAAGTGCAGTTAGATAAGGGGTTAACGTAAACATTGGGCTTTCCTACAGGTCAGTCTCTCCACAACCAAAATTTCAGGGAGGAGGTGCAGGGGGTGGAATGGGGGAGGTCGTCCAATTACGCACTTCAGCCACATGACTACCCTCCTACATTAAGATTTCTAAGATTTAGTTGCAGATCAATTTACACTTTGCACATTATACCTTATCCACATGATTATCGGTCATAATTTAAAATGTGTAGCTACTCGTTGTAGATTCGAACTTTGGAAAACGACTAACCATATATAAAACCATACCAGTGTTGCCAACATTTCAGCGTTAGTGGATCGCATCATTGCATCGCAATTAGCGTACATTTCGTCAATGGGTCGTAACATAACTATATTATATAATATTAAATCCGTTTTTGGATGTCTATCCTGGATTTTTTGTTGCAGATGGCCTATCTAACGTCGTTAAGGGGAAACAAAAAGTTCATTTTCAATATTTCGCGTGGTTATTAATCGAATTTAAAAATTTAATATGCTAGCATCATCTACTCATTAAGAGGATTAAGTTTAATATGGTAAGGTAGTATTAAAATTAGAAACTAAGTATTTGTCTTGAAGTTGATGACACTCAAATATTCCAACTTCGTTCATTCACTACCCGACAGGTACCGCTTAGCGACTTCCAACAAACTTCGCTATAGCTTCAAACCTTTACGAAACTTTTTCTCGCTGACAGCCCCCACAAAATGGTGGAAGGAAAAAAGTTTATCGCTTACTACACTGTCGCTGTTCTTGTGGTCAAACTTCAGCACCTGCCATGCCGTTTTAATCTTTTACTTTTTTACTAGTAATCCTATTCCTAACACACTTTGCTGACAGTACATACATAACTTACTGAATGTATCGGCAAAATTATATCACTGTACGGTACATAGTTCAGGGGGATATGACGTGGTAGACACTTAGACGTATCAAAAGCTATATAACTTCTGCTTACATTGGCGTGTAGTGAAACGCCAACATCAGGCGTGACGTTTTAATTTATCATTTTTTTTACTACTAATGGCATTCGCAACCCATTTTGCATATACGTAGTATCACTGAATTCACCTGCTACATAATAACACCAACAGATAAGGAGATATGACGTCAGAAATAATGAGATGCCCCATAAACGCACTTCTGCTTAAAATGGAGCGCAAATTATCTATGCTGTCATCATCCAGTATTTCGTAATGAAAGCACTTACCGACTTCAACCACAATTTTAATCCTTTTCTAAGCTTCTCTCACTTACTTGCTTATCCTCTGGATTAACGGAATTAGAGCGCGTTGCGCGGAGTGGCCGCGCGGTTTGAGGCGCCATGTCACGGACTGCGGGACCCCTCCCGCCGGAGGTTAGAGTCCTCCTTCGACCATGGGTGTGTGTGTTGTTCTTAGCATAAGTTAGTTTAAGTAGTGTGTAAGTCTAGGGCCCGATGACCTCAGCAGTTTGGTCCCTTAAGACTTCATACACATTTGAACATTTGAATTAGAGCGCTATTATGATTGTTGCAGTGCATTGGGAAGAAATCGGGGTTTTATACTGGTACCACACAAAAATAGCAATTATTTCACGTTAACTTCTCCACATTTTAACGCTACTGAGTTTTAAATTTTCGTTAGGAAATAATTTATAAAAGTTAAATATGGTTCACAAAATTATATAAAAAATTACTTCGTTATTTGCTTATCTTGGAAGAAGGCTTAAAATGGAATGCGTCATCATCATCATCATCATTATCTTCCTCCTCTGGAGGGTCAGGAATAGAAGAACTGGAAATGGATGGCAGCAAATACAACTGCGTTTTCTTCATGCTAACGAGCATATTTTCAGTAGCAACAAAATTTTTGCATGAGCTGCTGCGCCTCATACACTGGCTAACAACCAAACATTCATTAAATTTGGAAATAACGAGCCTATTCTTATTTTTGACTTTTATAAAATTCACATTACTAAAAATCTATCGGAGTCAGCATTTGAATGTGGAACGGTCAAATATGAGAGCGCAAATTCTGGTAGGGCTGGGAATTCTCTCCCGGCAAACGAAGTTTTTGTGTATGTTCCTTCAGAATACTTTCACTTTTGAACATTTCTTAATATTTTCGTCTATTTTTATGATTTGAAATTTTCTCCAAGTTTCATATATTTGTTATACAAGTTTATTATCATCTAGAGAGACTACTCATAATAATTTTGACATGAGAGGTATAAGAGAGGAAATTTTTTCTCTTTCTTTGATTGAAAGAGTCCTTGTAGGTGTCAAAGCTGCAAGCAGGGACAACAAATCACCAACAAAGTTATATCTCTTCTTCATTTCAGAACATCCTGTCAGCATGAAATCCCTACATATGCGGTAAAAGTCATTCATCGCATCCCGTTCTTTCTGTATTTGTGATATCTGAATTGCCTTTAGAACTTCAACTTCTAAATAAATTTGGCTCTCACGAAGAAATTTTGACATGTTGTTGGTGCCAGTGTCAATCAATTTGTTGGTTACAACATACTGTCGATCCATGTAGCAAAGCAACATTTCCTTGTATCATTCTACCATCTTTTCACGTAAGTCAAGAATAACAACCATTCTCGAAATACTTTTTTAAATCTGTGAATTGTGGTAAAATGTACGTAAAAAATAAATAACATAATTTTTAAAAAATTGTCATTGAAGGATCTGTGAATTTATTTTGCTGCAACCAGCCTCTCCTCAAAGTATTTAGAATCAATATGGAGACAGAAAACATTCCACTGTTCTAATATTTTCACTACAACTGCCTTAAAAAAAAAAATTGTCATACCGTCTGCCATGGATGCAACAATTTATGAATTTTGATATCTAAAAACTTTTCTAGTTCGTGCAGTTTGCCTGTCCTAGCACTGCTTTTAAATGGTTATGAATGTCTTCACAACGCCTGGGAAGACATTTACATGATTTACTGGCACATACGTGAATCAAGTCACATTTACATTTGAGAATAATTAGTCCAGGACATTTTTCATTTAACCTAGCAACAGAGTTTCTTGACTCCATCATAGAATTACAAATAGCAGAAGCAAATCCTTTAATATTGTTTTCAGAAACATTACACTCAAAAAATGAGAGCATTAGATTAGAATAAAGGTTTTCACTTGTTGCACCTTCGTTTGCCTTATTATATTCACTCTGCTGAAAAATTCCACAAAGATTTCAAAATTTACTTTCAGTTTCATTTGTGTCTTTATCAAAACATCTAACCACGGCACACACGTCTGTTGACTCAACATTAAGAACACTGAATTTTGTTATGTCTCAGTTTTATGCAAGTCAGTTTTTATGGCTCTCTCCTATCACGTTCTTTACGATCTGGGAACATTTACGTTAGCGTCGGTTATTTTAGAAACACGAAAGCAATCCAGGTGATCTACAGCAGAGAATGGAAGATTGTGTTCTGCCACGAATCCTGCCAATTTAACTTCAGCAACGTGAGCCTGATTATTTAAACACGCTTCAATTGCAGATGATTTCATAAATCTACTTAAAATCGACTGGCTTTTAGATGACACCTCCTTAACTTTTTTGAAATGATTTTCACTTTTAGAACATTTATTAACACATCCTCATCCAGACACAAAAAATATGTTACAGATTCTGTATCTAGCCCTTTCAGAGTTTGATTTATCATCGCACAACCATTCTTTAAATTCAGGATTAGTTTCCCAGACTTTTCTATATTTTACATTTAAACGCGGCCGTTGTACATTTCTTGGGAGTACTAGGGCCACTATCACTGTCTTCTCTGTCCATGGACACAGTATTGCACTGTTTAACACATTACAAATCGCTCACTGTCCTCACCGGACCCAACAAGTTAACAGTAATCGTTTTCGCTTATGGATGAGCACTGCGGGTGATGCAAAGCAGTCAATACTGCGAGTTCCCCAAGGGCTTCATCTCAGGGAATCACTTAAGCTGACTTATGCAACTCCAACGTAATGAGACTGGGGAATCGCGCAGCTGGACAGACTGGCATGTAGGCTGCTCAAATCGTATTTGTGACATAAATTGTCAAAAGTTAAACAAACCATATAAATTAAAATAATAAGAAAGCTGTAATCTTAACAACAGTAAGCGTTTCATAAGATTTTACAGTATACGTGAGATCCGAAGGGTGGACCGTATGTTAGTGCACAATCTTATATTAAAGTACATGTATAACACGATCCAGATCGTAAGGTTGGCAATGCTGAATCATACCAAGATTGATTCACAGAGTAATTTGTACTTTGAGTAAAAAAGGCTCCTATTATAATTTGAAACTATAATTTAAAGCAAATAACTTTATGTCCACAGGGAATTAAAAGCCTTTTTGCCTGTAATCCATACTTCCTAATGTGAAATCATTTAGTTGACATTCTTCACGGGTTTGCAGCCGGATCATTTCGTCCTCCAGACACAATATTTCGGCGGACCAGCTGGCCGCCATCCTCAGGTGAGTTAATGCTGGTGCACTCTAAGCAAAATATGGAATCCGATGTTGTCGGACATTAAACAAAAACGTTCTTCTTTTCGATCTTTGGATCCTTCCTGATGCGATTTATCGTTTCCGCCGTCTTTTTCCACCGGCGCGCTGCGTGTCTTCTTACCGCCAGGAGGCGCTATCTTCTCGCGCACGCGCGGTGAACGGTTTGTGGTGTATAAAGGTTTCCGTCGTTGTGGCTGGAACTCAGTTCCGGCCAGGCAGTGCACCAGCATTAACTCACCTGAGGATGGCGGCCAGCTGGTCCGCCGAAATATTGTGTCTGGAGGACGAAATGATCCGGCTGCAAACCCGTGAAGAATATCAGCAGTTATTACGCCGGGAAAGTCTACGAAATCACATGAAATCATTTAGTTTTCAGAAAGCAACAAATACAGTTATTGGAATAACGCTTATTGCAACTGTCAAAAACTGAATCATACAAAAAGGATGTAATTGACCATACCGTTTTCAGTCAGAAAGAAAATTACGATTTTATGCCCCTAACGTTTCGGAAATGTTACGGCGTATGTACATCTTTGTTAACCTCTCCATCGTCGCAAAATTGTCGGAATATATGCTTAGAAGAACTTGGATGAAACAAGCTTTATTACACAAGTAAATAAATAGATGACTGGACACAAAACACAGCATAGTTACGGAACACGATACGTAAGAATATTTACACCAATCTCCAATGTTCTTTCTAGATGTGTACGAACATTTATATTCTGAGCACTCGGCAGGCACGATTCCGAAAAGAAACTCAGCAGCTGTGTACCTTACAAAACTCTACATGAACTGTCTAACTTTCAAAACAACTGCAGATTAATTTCCCGAAACAAGGCAAGTATTAGTACGGCGTGGCAGCGCTGAATAACGTGTCGCAGCCTCTCTCTGTAATCTGTCTCTTTAACGATAATGCATGTTCCAACACGGTACACAGCGAAAATGGTGTTGAAGTTGAACCATCTACAAGCAAGTCGAAAAGCCCGAAAAATGTGAAACACAGATACTTACACTGAATTTGGATTCGTATCAAATATGTGTGATCCACCTCTTTCCCTCTGCATCATTTGCAACCAATTTATGTCTAATAATTCTATGAAACCATCCCTATTTCACAGGCACTTGTTAACGAATCATGGAAATTATAAAGGAAAGTCGTATTTTTCAGGCACAAAGCAGAAAATTTAGATATAATTTCATAAGAAATACATAATTTTACGCGAGACAGTGTATGTGTTAGCGTTGCTAGTTTTAAAAATAAATCGTTTTACACCGTGAACGGTATCTTTCTACTTAGAAAGCATTAAAAGGAATGTGATATAGTTTCTGATGTCGCCTATGATGTAAATTAATTAGGATTCGGACCTGCAAATCAATTCCGAATACCCGTGTTTTTGTTCTTCTTAGGGGACGTCTTTTCCTTTGCAGTGTCTTCAGTCCCAGAGGCAGAAAGAGAGCTGTAATCCTACTCAGATCTACGAACCGACCAAAGCAATTTCTTCTTTTAATACCAATATATAAAGCTTCTTCATACATAGACAGGTAACTACTATCAGGCATGTATAACAAAATCGTATTACAATTACTCCATTGGTTACCGACGCCTTCTCTGATCAGTCTGTACGACGTGAGTAGATTTTGACAGACCAAATTTCATTTTAGTCTTGCTTCTACGACGTTACTATTGTTATTGTGAGCGCCGCTCTTCCATTGCAGCAACACCCTTCCATATTGCGGAGATCAGCTCTCAGCAGGTGGACATGCTAAACTCGTAGTCCCGTCTTGCAGTCATGCTGCTCCCATGTTCCTCGTATTGCCTGCAGGTAATATCAAACCATTTCTCACACAATATGCTACCCAAAACTTCACTATGAACAAAAAAAGTATTAAATATCACGATCAACTTTCGTCATTTAGGACAGAGAATCTGACCCACCATATTCCTTAAAATGACGTGTTACACCACAACAGTTGAATCTGTTATTATACCTGGTTCGTTGATTACAGCAGATAAATTGTCACACAAAACTTCCGCAAAAGTATTCGAAGTTATTATGTTGTGTCTCAGACCTATAGCTAACACACTTATTTATACACTTCTTGTGAAATAATGTTACAGACCTTCAATAGTTAATCATTTGATAAGTTAGGGAAAAGCAAAATGGCTGCAACAGAGGAGACTGACAGAATCTGTAGAAATTGGGAGCAAGGAGTTGAAACATGCTTAGATGTGACGTCATGGGCGTACCACAAAGCGTACGAAGTGATCAGTGGTGAACACACTGATTAAATTTCGGAAGGACGGAGATTCACATCCCCGTTCGGGCAGCCAGATTCATTGTCCGTGGATTCCCTAGTTCACATAAGGCAAATGCTGGGAGAGTCCCCTCCCGAGAAAGACACAGGCGATTTAGTTCCCACTGGAGATTGAAGTTCTTTGCACTGTAAGTGAGTAATGTATGTGAAATACTATGTAAATTGTTTATTCCGTTAAACAATTTTCTGATGACCTTTCGTATTTAAAAATATTTGTATGTATATATTGTTCATATTGATGTAAACATGAGAATTTAAGAAATGATCACGCTTAGCAACAATATAAGAAATAGATGTTGTGTAAAAGCCAGAGTGATTTTGTTTATAAAACGAAAGTGGCTATGGGGAGTGGAAAAGGTGGCAAGGGCAAATTGGCGCGCTACCTAGAGCAAGTCGGGAAGAAAGCCACACAGTCTGTAGGCAGTAGTGATTGAGGCAACACCTATGTGGAGCAGGAGAAGCTTTGCCTGAAAATTCGCAAAAAGTGCCGCGGATGGAGATTGCAAACGGCTACTGTATGTCGATTTGACCAATGCCAAGAAGACAAATTGAGGGCATACGGCGACAGATTTGCAGGCCATACTGTGGATGGTGTAGCCACCATAATTCTTCGCCACACCCAATCGTACAGCCACCAGATAAGACTTTTTATAGTAAATATACTTTTGTACATTAATTTAAACTGTGTTTCAATAAACGTTCTTGAACTTAAAGAAAGTGCTTCACCCTGTTATTTCATCATAATCATACATCTATATAGGGTTCTTTCCTGGTGTTTGATGAATCCGAGTATCATATTTTACAGACTTATGAAGTGCCAAGTTAATATAAAGAGGCACCATTTAAATTGTTTTTGTGTTTTCTTAACAACTGCAATGTGTTATAGTAAAAGTTTGCTTAAGTTAAATTCATTCAGAGTGTAGCTAAGTTACTACAATCTGGTAAATGACTATATAGAGTCAGTTCAAAGAATAATAGCTTTTGAAAGTAAATTCCAGTAAGAAAAAGGTTTTCATGAAGTGAAATGATCAGTAGAAAAAGTGTGTACTTCAGTATCTAAATATTTTAGTATTTAAGTATTTTATTATAGAAAATTCTTTACTATATATCCCCCCTGGCCCAATTTTATTAAACTTTCTTGAAGCTACCTACTGGGATTTTTTGCTTTTAAAAATGTAATGTAAAAGGGAATAGCAGTCAAAAAGAAATTCCAGTGTCTGCACCAATATTGTTTACGTGGAGTAATATTTAATTTGAAGGACCAAATTAAACAGTAGGAAGAGAGTAGGCAAAATTCATACGTCTGCTTTTCCAAATACTCCACTGTTTCATCGCCTCGATAGGCTGGCGAACATTAGTAAATGTTTTAAACCACTAAATCAAGTTGGAGCTACGTTGTCCTAGCTTCAGTATAATATTATTCCTGCTGCGTTTCTATTTAACCGCTGGGTAAAATCTTAGGAAAAGAATTGAATAGTCTGATTTACTAATCCATTAGACAGAACACACGGTAAAATCCTGTTAAAAGGGTAACGCTATTGATTAGCTTTTCCTGTTAACAGGGCCATCGTTCCATAGTGTACTTTATTTGCAAAGTAAACTGAAATTTACTAAGAGGGTTATACTTGGCTTTTCCCGTAACGCTACTATTTGTTCTGTTGGGATATACACTACCGGCCATTAAAATTGCTACACCACGAAGATGACGTGCTACAGACGCGAAATTTAACCGACAGGAAGAAGATGCTGTGATATACAAATAATTAGCTTTTCAGAGCATTCACACAAGGTTGGCGTCGGTGGCGACACCTACAGCGTGCCGACAAGAGGAAAGTTTCCAACCGATTTCTCATACACAAACAGCAGTTGACCGGGGTTGCCTGGTGAAACGTTGTTGTGATGCCTCGTGTAAGGAGGACAAATGCATACCATCACGTTTCCGACTTTGATAAAGGTCGGATTGTAACCTATCGCGATTACGATTTATCGTACTGCGACATTGCTGCTGCTCGCGTTGGTCGAGATCCAATGACTGTTAGCAGAATATGGAGCCGGTGGGTTCAGGATGGTAATACGGAACGCCGTGCTGGATCCCAACAGCCTCGTATCACTAGCAGTCGAGATGAAAGACATCTTATCCGCTTGGCTGATCGTGCAGCCACGTCTAGATCCCTGAGTCAACAGATGGGGACGTTTGCAACACAACCACCTGCTGCACGAACAGTTCGACGACGTTAGCAGCAGCATGGACTATCAGCTCGGAGACCATGGCTGCAGTTACACTTGACGCTACATCACAGACAGGAGCGCCTGGGTGCACAAATAGCGAAACGTCATTTTTTCGGATGAATCCAGGTTCTATTTACAGCATCATGATGGTCGCATCCGTGTTTGGCGACATCGCGGTGAACGCACATTGGAAGCGTGTATTCGTGATCGCCATACTGGCGTGTCACCCGGCGTGATGGTATGGGGTGCCATTGGTTACACGTCTCGGTCACCTCTTGTTCGCATTGACGGCACTTTGAACAGTGGGCGTTACACTTCAGATGTGTTACGACCCGTGGCTGTACCCTACATTCGATCTCTGCGAATTTCAGCAGGACAATGCACGGCCGCATGTTGCAGGTCCTGTACGGGCCTTTCTGGATACAGAAAATGTTCGAATGCTGCCCTGGCCAGTACATTCTCCAGATCTCTCACCATTGAAAACGGCTGGTCAATGGTGGCCGAGCAACTGGCTCGTCACAATATGCCAGTCACTACTGTTGATGAACTGTGGTATCGTGTTGAAGGTGAATGGGCAGCTGTACCTGTACACGCCATCCAAGCTCTTTTTGACTCAATGCCCAGGCGTATAAAGGCCGTTACTACGGCCAGAGGTGGTTGTTCTGGGTACTGATTTCTCAGGAACTATGCACCCAAAAGGCGTGAAAATGTAATCACATGTCAGTTCTAGTATAATACACTTGTCCAATGAATACGCGTTTATCATCTGCATTTCTTCTTGGTGTAGCAATTTTAATGGCCAGTAGTGTAGTATACGTGACAACAAGAGGTGTTCTGTTGTTTTGGTAAAAGTATACTAAATTACATTAGTAGTGGTAGGGTTATAAGCCGTGACCTGAAATCATACCAAATGGCTCCCCACACCATGACGCCACGAGTAACATCACTGGACCTCTCCAAAACATTTATAGAGTGGGACCTATCAGATGTTAACAAGGACACAGCATGAAAACATTTTATACGCGTCTCATGTATTTTATTTGTAGCTATCGAGCGCCTTTCGCACAGCTATTCTCTTACTGTACGACGAGAAACGGTATTAAGGATTATCGTCTGCCTGAGTTGTGACCCACTAATATGATCAATCGAAGAAGTGGACTGACACTGTCAAATTTTTTCTGCACAAATGATCTGAAGATGGAGATTAATTTCACTGAAGGTAGTAATCACTCAGTATTTTTGAGCGATCTAGGAGAATAAACTGCTGCAATAAGAATAACAACCGCTTTTATATTCGGATATCGCGTCTAACACAGCTGAAAATATCAGGATATTGTCATAAATTAAATTGTGACTTGTTTATCTTTTTCACGCCATTGTGTACTGCACTCACGACGTATGCCCCGCTGTAATCCTGCCCCTAACATTTGCACACATTTCGACCTTTTCGTGCTCTACATTCAGTTCACTGACTTTTGATTCCTGATTCAGACTGATCTTTCATATAGATAAAGAACATAATAGATTTTTATATTTTTACCTTTTTATTTTTAAAATTTTCTTTATTTTGGGCACCTGGGTGCCTTTCGTTATCGAGGGTCCTAGTTGCCCCAACCTAGTTACGCCACGGTTATTGAATTCAGATAGCGGAGTACCGACTACGCTATCACGTGTGGCTGCCATGTATGATAGTAACCAGTAATTTCCTACCAAGCGGATACTGATCTGTCAGAGAACGAAGGCAGTTTCAGGTTCCTGGAGGCGTTGCTA
Source organism: Schistocerca gregaria (assembly GCF_023897955.1). Taxonomy (NCBI): domain Eukaryota; kingdom Metazoa; phylum Arthropoda; class Insecta; order Orthoptera; family Acrididae; genus Schistocerca; species Schistocerca gregaria. The sequence goes on along the minus strand of NC_064921.1, from coordinate 510,365,718 downwards.
AAAGTTGCGACTTTATACTCATAAAAAAATTTCAGTACTATGAGATGTGTACATCTCTACGATACAGTTAGAGCCCGTTAAAGATTCCACAATATGATGGTTTTTGCGAAAGATGTGCACTATATTTAAATTTATTACATTTAATGATATGGCACATAGCACAGAGTCTTTGGAACTTACGAGTGTTTTGTTCTTGCCGAAGTGACTACTGGTATTGCTGTTGCACTCTGTTAAAGCGAATATCAAAGTCGTTTGTTACATCTGCAACGCTAAAAGGCTTATATGGCTTTCTGCTAGGCAGGAGGTAATGGAAGTGGAAATCCCGTGTGGCTAGGGCCTCTCGTCGGGTAGACCTGGTCCATGTCTTTAGAATTGACGCCACTTCGGAGACTTGCGTGTCGATGGAGATGAAATGATGATGATAAGGACAGAGCAACACCCAGTCCCTGAGTGGAGAAAATCTCCGGCCCAACCGGGAATGAACCCAGGCCGTTAGGTATGACATTTCGTGGCGCTGACCACTCAGCTACCAGGGGCGGACAGGCAGGAGGTGACAATAAGGTAAAACGACGATACGTTATGCAATCAAGAAAGTATTTATTTTTAGAAGGAAGGGTAAAGTCTCTCAAGGCTTGCTTTTTCTGTCACAATCAGGAATACTCATTTTATCCACAGTTACTATGGTTGGAGGTTTGCCTTTACTCATTTGCTATCGATGCATTACCAACAACATTTTTTACGTTACTGGAGAATGATGATATAAGCATTCATAGACGAAATGGCACCATATAATTCAATCTTTGGGTGCAAGGGCTTAATAAAAGTGTATGGCCAGCTATGATGTTCGTGTTTCCGGGAGGGCGGCCACAACCCGTCGCATCGTCCTATTTCTATTCATATATTACCTGGTAGTTGATTGAATTACACGCAGAATATGGCTAGGGGAAAATAAATATCATCAACAAATCTTGGCTGCAGCGCACTAAACGAAATGGGTATTGTGCATGTGCCTTACTGCTGTGCGTGCAACGACAACTTTATTTGCTTTCTATTTTAACTGCTGTTCAGTGTTCGACTTATAAGTGCGGTATTTTGTGAAAATAATTTCTAATTCTATTCACTGGTGGTGTTCCATGAAAATCATCAAAGGTCTTTTAGTCTCAATACTGGAAATTTTAGGAATATACGATAATTTTCTAGAGTTTACTGTCCTCAACATCACGCTCCAGTTCAGAGTTAGAATCCGTTAAATCAACTGTAGTAAGCTTTTCTAAGTCCATGAGTACACAAAGAAATTTTGGAGATCCTTACGAAAACCTTCTAACACTTTTATAAGCGACTGCTTTGTCGCACATCCTTGCAGATCTTGCTTCTACGAGTGCGTAAAACGGACTGAACCTGGCCAATATGACTACAGCCCTTAAACACCCAAGAATTTGCTGTTGCACAGCTCAAAATGTTCAAATGTGTGTGAATTTCTAAAGGACTAAACTGCTGAGGTCATAGGTCCCTAGACTTACTCGCTACTTAAACTAACTTATGCTAAGAACAACACACAAACCCATGCCCGAGAGAGGACTCGAACATCAAATGTGTGTGAATTTCTTAACGACCAAACTGCTGAGGTCACAGGTCCCCAGACTTACTCGCCACTTAAACTAACTTATGCTAAGAACGACACACACACACACACCCATGCCCGAGGGAGAACTCGCACATCCAGCGATAGGGGCCGCGCAATCCGTGACATGGCTCCTAAAACCACGCGGCCGCTCCATGCGGCTGCACAACTCACGATATGCATTTATTGTACATATTACTATCAGAAGCTACACATTTAAATATGTCACGCAACTCTTGCTTACAGGCTAGTACCTCTGATACGTGGCAATCTCTCAGCTTCATTGCGACTCACATGTGAATCTTGCGTGTCGTCTCTGATCTGCGTGTCGTCTCAGTATGCCTTGTATATGCATACCATTATGATTAATCAGTTAAAATTAGCAACATTCTCAATTAACTATGTATATTTACGATGAGTTACACATTTATAGATTGGTAATAAGATATATTGTTCCATACTAATGTTATTCTCAATGTGTTTCAAATTACTTTTCACTCGGATCAGGTTTTTAATAATAGGAATCAATATTTCGACTGATGATTCAAACTGTACTTTCTTTACGTCTTTCGATAGCGGTGACCAGTGTCTGTCAGTGGACGCTTTATTTGTTATCGATACTAGAGACATTTTGAAGTTATTAATTTTTAAAGATAAAAGTTACATTTACATCGGCCATTTCAAGTTGTTCAAAATTTCAATGACACTTTACCATGCGTCAGACAGACATGCGACCGTTCCTCCAAACGCGGTTTATTTCAGCGTCTACTTACGGGACAGAAATGAGCGATGATAATTATGTTGGTCACAGACTGAGTCTTCTCACAGTCAACTTCACAGTTTCTTGTCGTGACGAAAGAGAAACTTGTTTTCTGCCTTCAGTACTCCCGGCTGCTGTTAACCCTTACTGACATCCTATTGAACCAATTAGAGTTGTTGCTCCACGAGTCGCTCGAAGGAAACGGAAATCTGATACTATGAGATCCAAGACAGGACACGAGACGAGTAATTCCCAGTTACAGATCATGTCGTCACAGTAACGAAATAGGTAAATTTAATAGAAATACGTTCGTATGATAGTCATTGGAAATACTTCCTCTAAATTTGTTCTACAGTCGCAAATAGTGCCGGCACATGAGAGTGACCAACAAAACGTAAATGGAAAGAAATATTTTTATTTTTTAGTACATGCTTGCACTAAATATTTATTTATTTGTAGTGATACAAGTTACACGATGATAAACACAAAACAACAAAACAAATATCATTTATGCAAAAGCCACAAAACACTATCTCTGAAAAATTGAACTTAATCACTGGCTTTCCACGAAACAAAAGTTCCATTGTAAACATGTCGCAAAGCTGTTTTCGCAAATGTCGAAAAGGCTGTCAAAAATAATTTTATCTGGATCGCACAAATAAAAGTATACACAAATAACGTGATCATAACATAATAAAAAGACAGCTGATATTCTTTATGCTTCAGGATGCAACATGGACCACATCAATCAGCAAAGACGTAAGCATAATGTGTTATACATACACATAGACTAACATAGACGTAAGGAACAATATTATACCTTACTTTTTTGTAATGAGGGTCCTCAACTTATATAGTTTTTAAAAGTTGTCATCTTGTTTCCTGCTGTCAAATTTTTGTTTCGTGATAATTTCGTCACTAAGAGATTTTCTAGCATTTACAAAACATAATACAACGTAATGATAACAACTTTCAGCGGGATCAACAGTAGGTACAACCAATTTTGTAGTTTGATGATAGTCATATAATATATTTACAAGATTTCGACATATATGTTTATGTTGGACAGAGAGAACAACGTAATTTTCGCTTATGTTTGTGCACACTCTGAATCTGGCGGAACCTGTTTGCCCCACGCAGAAATTTTCACATTCGTCACATTTTGTTTTATGACTCCCTGATTGTTTAAATGGCTTTGTTTCATGGGTTCTGTGGCTGATTATTATTGTCCCTACTTTGCTATTCATGCAGTACCTGATTCGTACACTACATTTACGAAACTATTGTGTATGATATGGCAGCATAATAAAGTAAATCTGTGCATTTCGTTTTTTCTGGTTCTGTTTCTCTTGTTAATGTTATTGCTTTATCGATATTGTTGCTTTTGTAATGCAATTTAGTAGTATACTTTTATCTACCTCATCAGCACTGTAGCCATTGTTTGGTGCTAAATGTTTTATTATACACAACTCTTCGGTAATTTCGTACTGTAGTAATCGGAGGTTAATGATCCTGTTGGTCAAGCAGTGAAAAAAGGCTTTCTTATGTATTTCTGGGTGGCACCAAATGTTGTAGATTATGCTGTCAGAGCAGATTGGTTTCCGAAATATTCCGAATTTGTGGGAACATTGCAATTCTTTATCATCAAATTCAGAAATTAATTGACTGTTGATTTTTCTAACTTCACAGTAAAAGAGTATTTGGACGTACACTGTTAAATTGTGAAAGCATACTTTCGATTTCAGCAAATGTGCCATTGAAGAGAACAAGAGCATCCTCTAAATACTTTTTGTTCTAAAATCTTACTATACATACCAATAAACTTTTCAAAGAACTGGTTCTCTGTATGATTTATAGAAACATCTGCCAGTGTTCTAGCAACACAGCTGCCCATAGCAACACCATCAGTACATACTCATCTTTAAAATAGTTGAAAGATAAGATCTACTTGTAAGTAGGCTGTTTAGGTTTTTATATTGGTAACGCCACGTAGCGCACTGTATGAAAATCACTGGCTGTGCTGTGTGCAGTTTGTGGCTGGGCGGCATAGTTGTAATATTCGCTATTGTTGTGTTGGGCTGTTGGCTGTTAACAGCGCGTAGCGTTGCACAGTTGGAAGTGAGCCGCCAGCAGTAGTGGATGTGGGGAGAGAAATGACGGAGTTTTGAAATTTGTACGACTGGATGTCGTGAACTGCTATAGATATTATGACCTTTGAACACTATTAAGGCAAATACATTGTTTGTTCTCTATCAAAATATTTCATTTGCTAACTATGCTTATCAGTAGTTAGTGTCTTCAGTAGTTTGAATCTTTTATTTAGCTGGCAGTAGTGGCGCTCGCTGTATTGCAGTAGTTCAAGTAAAGAAGATTTTTGTGAGGTAAGTGATTTGTGAAAGGTATAGGTTAATGTTACTCAGGGCCATTCTTTTGTATGGATTTTTGAAAGTCAGATTGAGTTGCGCTAAAAAAATATTGTGGTTCAGTTTAAGCACACTCATGTATAATTTTTCTAAGGGGACGTTTCATATGTCGACCCTTAGTCGAGGATACCCCACTGGAATCTTCTGATTTTTTCTTGTAGTTTGTGCAATTAATGCAGCCTTTGTTTATTGCTAGCGCATAATTGTAGAGAAAATTTCCTTTGTAGTTGTAGTTTTTCATTCTTGTACAATAAAACAGTTGTGGCGTGCATGTAGATTTGCATAAAGTATTTCGCAGCTGCGCTTGCAATTAACAAGATATTATTTTCAATGCTATGTTAACGTGTTTTCTTATTTTGTTCTTCAAATTGTGCTTTTCTGTGTTGTCGTGTGGAAAATTGTGACAATAATGGCGTGTGAAAAACGTAATACTAGGCTCCTATGTAAACTGAGAAATGACAGTGAAGACGAAAGCAGTGTGTTAGCGCCACCATGTAATGAATTAACTATTGTTCAAAGTAGTAATTTGGTAATTGTGCATAGGGAAATGGAGCGGGCTGCAATCAATGGTGTAGGCAGTGAAACAATTAGTGAACAGGGAAGCATTATCGATCGATCGGGCGCCAACAGTTTGCCTCAGGAATCCGAAATGACAGAACACAATATTGCAAATACTGTAGATTCAGGTTTTGCGTCCTCGCCGTTTTCTCAAATAAGTCAAGACACATTTTCTGCTTTTCAAAATGCGAATATTGCCGGTTCAAATGCATTGCCGAATATCACTGAGGAACATGTTTCAGACACCAGTGCAATTAATGCAACAAATGGGACAAAAGCTTCAAAAGTTAGACACAATGGAACAAAATCTTCGAAGTTAGACACAATGGAACAACACCAGACACAAACACAGCAACAGTTATACACAATGGAACAAAATCAGAGACAAACACAGCAAAAGCTTCAAAAGTTAGACACCACACCTGAACAAACACGTGAAGATTTAACTACTGAGTTGCATAACATTGAATCGAAATGTCAAAAAGTCTGTAATGACGTAAAAACAGAAATCTGTGAGCATTTTCAACCTATTTTTTCGCGGCATGAAAATGCATTAAAGAATAACGAAGCAGCCGTAAAAGAACTGCAAACAATTGTTCATGAAAATCATGAGACCTTGTGGGCTAAATTTGACTCGGTTGCATCTACCGATTCGGTTACGCAACTTGCAAAAACTCAGGAAAACTTAAAGGACACAGTAGATACGATTTCAACACAAATGGACACTCTGAAACTTGGTTCAGAAAAACACACTGAGGAAATAAGTACACTATCGGAGAAAGTAGCCGAACTTTCGGATCAGTTCACTAACTTATCTGCAAAGGTAGATGATGATCTGAATGACACAAGAATCAAATCAAATTAATACGCAACACAAAAGAGAAATCTGGGAAGTACAAGATCAGTTGTCACAAGTAACACAAAAATTACATATTTCAGAGGACACTCGCGCTCCAACACGGGAAGAGGGACTTAGAAATACGGAAAAGGCACAAAATAATAACACAGGGCATTTCGAAAATTATGAAAGAAATTGGCAAGGTGCACCGAATTTTGAGATGGAACCGCCGACACGACGTAACAATGACCGACACGCGACTCGCCGACACGATGACTTTGACTATAAGCTGTTCATTACTACACGTAAGTTCAAAACATTTAAGAATTCTGGCAACGACATTCATCCACAAGCATGGCTTCATCAATTTTCTCATTGTTTTCCTTCCAACTGGTCATTAGAGCACATATTAGAATTTATGTGTGGCTACTTAGAGAATGAACCAGCTGAAAGAATGCGATCGGTCATTCACGATTGTCACAGTGAAGGAGAATTTCATCATGCCTTCCTCTCAACATATTGGTCTCAAGCTACACAAGACCGAGTAAAACATATCATCATAATGATGAAACATTTCGAACAATCTGAATTTTCCAGTCTTGTGAAATATTTTGAAGACATGTTGAACAAGAATCAGAACCTGTCAAACCCATACAGCCACTCAGAACTCATCCACATTTGCTTAATCAAATTACCTGAACATTTACGACATATTATTTTGGCAGGACGTTGCAAAGACGACATTGAAGCTTTTCTGGGAATGTTACAAGAATTGGAAATTGACACTGACAATCGCGGAAATTGACACAACAATTACAGGTCTCATCCGTCACAATTCCACGATGAAAGAAATAATAACTGGACAAGACAAGGCTATTCTCACAACACAAATCGTGACCAAAACAGACACCACCCGTATGACAACCGTTGGCAGAGTAGTAATAATTACAGGGAAAGATCACCTCTCCGCAGTAGTGACTATCACAGAGACAATCAGAGAAACAGACAATATGGGAACCCAAGTAATTCTTATCAAGGGAGACAGAATAACTTTAGACGCAACGGTTCAGCTCGCAATTACGATTCAGGGAGAAATTCTTCACCACGTGACCGACAAGAAAGAAACTATGGAATCTACCGACATGACGACAGACGATATCATCGTAACGACAGACCTGAATTGCATCAGAACTGTCGGGATTCAAGGAGGGCGGGGCCCTCGCGACAAGGTGAATTTGTAGAAGTTAGGTCTCCTAATCCTAATAACGACGCGCGCCAACAAAGAAATAGACAATGACTCGCACTGCGGGTAGGCATGTGCGCCGGCTTGGCTTGTGAAAAATATCATAAGCTAACAAGAGGCACAGTTTAGCGCTACAGTATACGTATTTGAGTGATTAATTTTGTACTTAAAACATTTATTTTTAAAGATTTTTGAATTACAAAGATACAAATGTTTTCCGTGATACATTTCATTCCATTGCTGTAATCTGTAACACTTGAGGGTATAATTACATTAATCCTCAGGGGGGTACACACTTACTTTGTGTACCATGGTATTTGCTTATACAACTTTACACATCGGCACCATATTTCTCTAGCACAGAATTACACAGCAATCTGATTATTTAACAGAGAAACAAACATTTTTTTTTACTAGGTCAGTGACACATGTTTACGCAATTACACAGTTGGATAACTTCATACTTATGAAACTGTATTTTGTCTGTACTTTGTGAACTGTTCATATTTTTTTCGGAACCATTGTTATACTATGAGAGCTTTGAATGATATATTTGGTATGGGATCACGATTTTTAAAGTACGATTGAGGTAGATGACACTATTGAAATGAGCAGAGAATTTTTTTAGGTTTTGAAATTATTGTAGAAAGCTACGACGTTTTTGAGATTTGGCTGAGTTTTTATGTTGTTATTATTACGATGACAATGTGTGTTATGCTGTTGAAGTATATGATCAATAAGCTGATGCTCTATGAGGAATTTGATGATGCTACGTATTTACTATGCTGAAATATTGAAGAGTCGACGAATATGTATATGTGTAATAAGGTAAGTAGGTCACTGTAAGCACCCAGCTGTGCGGCAGTCGCCTGGAAAAAAGCCATTAGTGTGTGCCTTTCAGAGGCACAGATGGAGAAAAAAAGAGGCCATTATCCTCGCTATTGACATTTATTTGTAGAAAGCATCGCAAATACGACACGCCCAAACTTGAAAACATATGATTACACTGTGCAGCTCTTTGTCTTTCTAGTTGAGAGATTTTTTACTGCCTTTGGAGACGCCATTTGCCTAGTGAATGACGTTTCACACATTGCTTGGTATATACTTGCTCATTTCGTTTAATATCTAGTTTCTAGGTGCACTGGAACATTGGTTAAAATAAAATTTAATAGATGTACTAATATAGATATTTTATGCCTACAGATCCAGTAAATAATAATTTTATGGTCTACTTCCAAAAAAACCAGGGAGCACAAAAAGACATTTCCCTTCACAGAAATTGCACAGATAATTTTTGTCAATGACTGGGTAACTTGTTTGGTAGATAAATCAAGGTGATGCATCACTCTAGTGTTAAGATGTGACATAGGTATTAGACATGGGCATCTTTAGTGTAACATTTTTTCTGCTTGAGCTTTGTCATGTTTAGATACAAGTTTTTCCATTTACTGCTGCTGTTTGCCAGGCATAGTGCAACTAAATTTCACTTTGTATTGCTCTGTTAAGCCAGTTTTACTACTGATTTATTTTTCTTGTTGCTCCACATTGCCTTATATTAGTTGTAATATTGCATTTGCATTTGCTAATTTAGATATCCTGCTGCTTGCTTTGCCAATTTGCATTTTTTGTCATTGCTGTTTGTGTTAATATGTTATGTGTTGCTGCATTGCCTCGTCCCTTAGTTTATGCATCTGAGCTCAGTAAATTTAAGTTACCATAAGAGGGGGTAGACTACATCAGAGAATGAGTTGCGATGAATTGGAAGAAATGCATTGAGAAGTTATACGAAAATAGTACAGATAGCAGGTATAGATAGGAGTTTTTGGGAATAATAATGAACGAAGGGAGATCTCCAAAAAAAAATGTTTTGTTTGCAAAATACTGCAGTACCAAATGTTACACTAAAAACGAACCCTGTCCTTTGCTTTGTGTTATCCCCCTATGTGTTTGTGTACCCTTGTGTATTTGTGTTTTTCCTGTCCTTATGTGTTTAACTAATAAGAGTTATGTTGTAGAATTTTTCTAATAATACACTCCTGGAAATTGAAATAAGAACACCGTGAATTCATTGTCCCAGGAAGGAGAAACTTTATTGGCATATTCCTGGAGTCAGATACATCAAATGATCACACTGACAGAACCACAGGCACATAGACACAGGCAACAGAGCATGCGCAATGTCGGCACTAGTACAGTGTATATCCACCTTTCGCAGCAATGCAGGCTGCTATTCTCCCATGGAGACGATCGTAGAGATGCTGGATGTAGTCCTGTGGAACGGCTTGCCATGCCATTTCCACCTGGCGCCTCAGTTGGACCAGCGTTCGTGCTGGACGTGCAGACCGCGTGAGACGACGCTTCATCCAGTCCCAAACATGCCGGGTGTTGGCCCTGTGTGCCTCGGTCGTATGCAGTCCTGATTGTGGCGCTCACCTGCACGGCGCCAAACACGCATACGACCATCATTGGCACCAAGGCAGAAGCGACTCTCATCGCTGAAGACGACACGTCTCTATTCGTCCCTCCATTCACGCCTGTCGCGACACTACTGGATGCGGGCAGCACGATGTTGGGGCGTGAGCGGAAGACGGCCTAACGGTGTGCGGGACCGTAGCCCAGCTTCATGGAGACGGTTGCGAATGGTCCTCGCCGATACCCCAGGAGCAACAGTGTCCCTAATTTGCTGGGAAGTGGCGGTGCGGTCCCCTACGGCACTGTGTAGGATCCTACGGTCTTGGCGTGCATCCGTGCGTCGCTGCGGTCCGGTCCCAGGTCGACGGGCACGTGCACCTTCCGCCGACCACTGGCGACAACATCGATGTACTGTGAAGACCTCACGCCCCACGTGTTGAGCAATTCGGCGGTACGTCCACCCGGCTTCCCGCATGCCCACTATACGCCCTCGCTCAAAGTCCGTCAACTGCACATACGGTTCACGTCCACGCTGTCGCGGCATGCTACCAGTGTTAAAGACTGCGATGGAGCTCCGTATGCCACGGCAAACTGGCTGACACTGTCGGCGGCGGTGCACAAATGCTGCGCAGCTAGCGCCATTCGACGGCCAACACCGCGGTTCCTAGTGTGTCCGCTGTGCCGTGCGTGTGATCATTGCTTGTCCAGCCCTCTCGCAGTGTCCGGAGCAAGTATGGTGGGTCTGACACACCGGTGTCAATGTGTTCTTTTTTCCATTTCCAGGAGTGTATGTTATTTACTTTGTAGAGATGTTTAGACATTATTTATTCTGTTCTGCTTCAATGCTCATATGTGAAATTAATGTTTGGAAACTATTCTCGTTTTTTATATATTTACTTATGTTATAATTCCTGTAACACTGATGTATATGTTTATTTCTATTCTTTTGTAAAGCCTGTATTACTACAAATGTTACCTGTATTCTAATGTTTTTTATGATGTTTTCTGTATCTTTTTAATTGTATTCTCATGTTATAAAATTGTAATTGACACCAGTTCAGCAAATTGAGCAACTTGTAAGCATTCATTTCAGTGCACACGTTTCTGTTGGTCACAGTATATGCACAATATGTGAGAAGTTGGGACTGTTAGTGTTTGCATGCGCGTTGATAATTCAGCAAGTGACTGGTTAACAGCATTGCTGGTTCTAAGGACAATTCCAAAAACTTTGTGGGTGCACAAGTGGTGGTTTATGGACTTGCTATATAGTACAAGACTCTTCGATGGTGATTGTGCACCTGCACAGTCCCAACAGATGGCTGCTGGCAGTCTCTACAAGGACTGAAATGAGTCTGCACCTTCGATGGCCCACCAATACCATTATTTCTACAAGGACTGCAGTGGGTCTGCACCTTTGGTGGCCCACCAATATCATAATCGCTACCAGGACTACAGTGGGTCTGCTCTGGGATGACCTATATACCAATATTCTTCAAAACTTCGACTGACTCTGCTGTGCGTTTGCTCTGTTGAGGCCCATTACCTGTCTGCATGTCAAGAGTCAGCACTTTCTTTCCGTTGGAAGGACAACACTACTTCTTCAAGACTGCTTGGAAATCCACTACTTCTGTGTGCAATTTCTTTTACTAATGAGACTTTGTGAAAAAAAGTGTAATTACTATTATGATGAATGATCAGGACTGTCTTTATGGACTGTGAGAAAATTTTAGCTTTTCACCAACATTGTATCAATAAGTGTGTGCATATGATTTCTTTGTTATTGTAATTATGATTATGAATTTTTCTTTTCAAATCTGTATTGGCCACTGCCCAAAACAATTTGTACAATTTTTTGTGAGGAACATGGGGGCTATGTAAGTAGGCTGGGGCTATGTAAGTAGGCTGGGGCTATGTAAGTAGGCTGTTTAGGTTTATTGGTAACGCCACGTAGCGCACTGTATGAAAATCACTAGCTGTGCTGTGTGCAGTCTGTGGCTGGGTGGCATTGTTGTAATATTCGCTATTGTAGTGTTGGGCTGTTGGCTGTTAACAGGGCGTAGCATTGCGCAGTTGGAGGTGAGCCGCCAGCAGTGGTGGATGTGGGGAGGGAAATGGCGGAGTTTTGTAATTTGTAAGACTGGATGTCATGAAATGCTATATATATCATGACCTTTGAACACTATTAAGGTAAATACATTGTTTGTTCTCTATCAAAATCTTTCATTTGCTAACTATTCCTATCAGTTGTTAGTGCCTTCAGTAGTTTGAATCTTTTATTTAGCTGGCAGTAATGGCGCTCGCTGTACCAATAGTTCGAGTAACGAAGATTTTTGTGAGGTAAGTGATTTGTGAAAGGTATAGGTTAATGTTAGTCAGGCCATTCTTTTGTATGGATTTTTGAAAGTCAGATTGCGTTGCACTAAAAAATATTGTGGTTCAGTTTAAGCACAGTCTTGTATAATTTTTCTAAGGGGACGTTTCAAACTGTAGCAACTCAATAATTATCTGTTCCAGCTACTCTAATTTTTTTTGTGTTTGAGCAGGTTCTGTTTTTGTAATGTCAATGATTTCTATTAATGGAACATCATTAAATAGATTTACTATATCAAATGGGATAGATTTTGTAGGTATGGGTATGTCTTTAATTTGGCAACGACCTTGTCGCAGTGGATACACCGGTTCGCGTGAGATCAGCGAAGTTAAGCGCTGTCAGACGTGGTCGGCACTTGGATGAGTGACCATCCAGGCCGCCATGCCCTGTTGCCATATTTCGACGTTCAATCAGACTCGTGATGCCAATTGAGGAGCTATTCGACCGAATAGTAGCGGATTCAGTCAAAAATACCATCATAACGACCGGGGGAGTGGTGTGCTGACCCCACGCCCCTCCTGTCCGCATCCTCCACTGAGGATGACACGGTGGTCGGATGGTACCGGTAGGCCGCTCGTGGCCTGGAGACGGAGTGCTTTTTTTCTATGTCTTTAATTTGGGTAGCTACATCAATGGCATTTTTAACTGTGTAGTTAATTTCAAAATTGTGACATTTTTTATCAGTGTATTAAGTTTCTTACTAGTTCTGTATGCATGACTACCAGTAAAATTCGCTACAGGGTATATGGGATATCTAGTATTATGGACCTTAGGTTGAGCACGGAGTGTGGTTGTTCGTCGGTTCATGACCAAACATTCATTGACTTTCCACTTTGTTTGGATAAAATTACACTATTGAAAGTCTTCCTGATTAAAGCATTAAATCTGTTGGTAGGATCTCTATTCAGTTTCTTCACTTTATTAGTAACAATAAAATTATGTACCTTAATAACATAGTCATCCTCATTATAATAAGTACACGAGCGTCCATATCGCCTTTCTGGACAATAGCTTTATTTATTGTTAACTTCACATGCGGTAAAATTGTCTTGGGTCTTATTAGTAACCCTCTCTTACTTGTGTTTTATTTGTTCTGCAATAGTACTAGCAACTGTATTAGTAATTCTGATTTCTTCACGGACCGGTAACTGGCCCGTATCTAGAGCTACTTTTCTTTTAGTAATAATGTTTTTTACAGCACTCTCATTCATGGCTGGTGTATTGTACTTTAACCCATTATCTAAAACACTGATTTCAGCTGTACGTAAAGCGGTATTAGCTTGGCTTTAAAAATTTGAAATTGCATTCAGCGTGATCAGATCCAAAAGTGTTACTTGCCTGCAGGTACCTTAATTTGTCCAGCTTACCAGCGTGTCTTGTCCCCACTTCATTACTAATATATGTTTGTATTCGTGAATTAATTTATAAACGGAGTCGAACCATAGCGGACTAATTTCTCTTCCTAATCTCATATAGCCCAGATACAGTTTTCTATTGAACTCTTGCTTATGTTTAAATTTGTCATGTATTTCACATTTTATCCAGAGTCGTTCACTACATGATTTTTAACATGTTTTGCAACACTACATTTCGAATTTATCAGAACACAAACAAATTTGGCAATCACTTTGTACTTCAGATATTGTCTATTGAAATTAATACCTTACACGAGTTTCACCATTCTTTGATGTGCATATTATGTCGTTATCCCTCTTTAACGTAAATCTGTATGTAAAAGTCTTGCAAGCAGGGTGTATGGATATCGACTAACTGTAACATTGGTTGTACCTACTGTTAACCCCTCTGCAAATTGTTTTATTATGTTGTATTGTGTTTTGTAAATGCTTGAAAATTGCTTAATGCCGAAATTGTAGCAGTAAAATAACATTCTGACGGCTGAAAGCAAGATGACACCTTTGAAGAAATATTTTACCTATTATAAAATCTTCACAGTAAGCTTTATAACGGCAAAATGAGCTCGTCTGTAACTTGTATTACTACAAGGAAATAAATAAATAATGCGACTCTACCAAAAAATAAAAATTTGTCGTTCTTCAACCTCAGGTGTGCTGCGGGCCCACTTGAAAAGAAATAAATAATAGACGTGTAGTATTTTACGGTTGGCTCAACTGTATAGTATGAGTCACAACCTATTTTTCCTATATTAGAGTAAATTAACGCCAATTAATCACTAATTTTTATTAGTGTTATTAAATAACAAACCAGTGAACAAATCACGAACTGCTACAACTTATAAGGGTAAAGAAAGATATCGGCAACGAAGCGAAGCCAATGTTCGGCACCATTTAAATTAGAGCGTTGCCCGTCGGTATTATTCGATCCATTCTCCAGTTCAGGTATAATATTTAAGTTATCAATAATTCGAATATACGAGACATCTTGCTACAGCGGATTTCACACTAGTGACAAAGCAAATAAGTTGGAAATTTCAGTGCATACCGTGTTCAAAACAAGAACAATTTATTTATTGGTTGTTCTCAGAGATATGCGATAACATATTATCACATGCTTTTACGCCGGTTTTTTTCTGTGTGAGTAGGCAATTCACAAATATGTAACACGAGTTGGGGATAACACATTCTGGCGTGAAGAGAAGTGAACGAGTAAGATACTAAGAGCAATTATTTTCATCAAGACGCAAAACGTCTGTAAACATACAATATCGTTTGGCCAACAGAGATAAAGCATATGAATGTGAATAGCGTATAGTTATTCAATGAACGATGAAAGCAACTGATTCGTCTCGTGCTCTTCAGGATCTTTCAGTAGATAGTAGTCAACTCACACCGACTAACCTTTTCCACGATGACAGTTTGTGGTACATTGTTTTTCGTGCAAAACCAAAAATGGTTCAAAAGCCTCTGAGCACTATGGGACTTAGCTTCTAAGGTCATCAGTCCCCTAGAACTTAGAACTACTTAAACCTAACTAACCTAAGGACATCACACACATCCATGCCCTATGCAGGATTCGAACCTGCGACCGTAGCGGTCGCGCGGTTCCAGACTGTAGTGCCTAGAACCGCTCGGCCACCACGGCCGGCAGTGCAAGACCGTAAGCCATTTAATTCTGATGGTTACGGGCGATTTCGATGAAAGGAAGAGGAAAGATTATCACACAAATGCCAACTTCTTTTCTTTATTATTTCCTCACTTTGCTGTAAAGTGTTCAGGATTCTCTTTTGTACTCCATTAGGTGATGAGAATTCTACGTGCTTACGGCAGTATAGTCAGCTGCCCTTAGAAGACGCCAAGAAACTTTACTCACACAGTGGAAAGACATCTGAAATTGCTTACACGCCTGCAGTGGAACTCGATAAGTGTTCGGAGATTCAACTATTTCTGAGAAGGAGAGAGGCTGTATGTTGGAGTAAACTTCTTATGTACCCGAGGGAAGTGAACAGCGTCTTTGCTGTTCATGTTATACACTAATGACTCAGCAGATAGCATTAATTGCAGTTTTAGGCTTTTCAAAAATTATACAACTATATCTGACGAAATTATGTCCTGTAAAAGTTTCAGATTTTCTAGGCTAATTAGTTGCAGTTCCGCTTTTACCATTATGAATAATTTTTAACCTTGGACCAGTGGGAACCAGCAAAAGAAAAGTGAAGCAACCAGAAGACTTGGTCGGATGTCGGCGTCAACGTGTATACACCATTGGCAGGAATGTAATGTGCAGCAAGGGCATTGTAACCCCTTCAGATCTGCTACTGACATCCGAGAACATGTAATGGAATCTCTGCAACATTCTGTGTCATTCCGCACCATTTGTCGGAGACCAGCGGAAGCCAATTACGGAATTACAATCCCATGTTTATGTTGCATTAACACCACAACACAAAAGACTGTTTTTGTAGTGATGCCGTACCGGTAAGCATGAACTGCTGATGAATGGCTTCGTACTGGGTTCAGTGGTGAACCACTGTTCTGCTCTACCCGGATGATCACCTTATAACGATATGTTTACGTAATGTGTATACATAAACATACAGTTATAAATGTCCCCGTTCGTAGTCGCTAATTATAACAATATGTTTACTTTTGTGATGTAACATATAGCTATAATCAGCTGTGGAAATATATTTGCGAACGCCGACCGTGTGCGGCTGTTTCTTGTTGGATCGTCTGATCAGTCGGAAGTTGCATTGCAGAGGAGAGTAAATGCCTATTCAAAATATAATTATTTTTGGAGAGGTCAGCGAATTTCCTACGGGACCGTAGTTTATCATGTATTTAGCAGTAGAATATGGCGCGGAGAAATTATTTCGGCGCATGCAACTTCCGTCCGATTTCGACGAAAGAATTTGTGACTGTGAACTCTCTATTTGCCAGAAACACAAAGAAAATTAAATAACTTCATGAAGGAGTGAGACATAGATTCTATACTAAATAAATAGTCCATACAGCAGTTCCATTTAACTCTGAATTTATGACAATTAATAGATGAACTTACACTGCAGTGAAGGATTTAACATGGATGCCGTTTTGACTGGCACTTATCTTCTCGTAATGAAAATAATTCCTTTGACGTTTTCACATTCACGTTACACAATAAATCTACTGCTATGCAGTATTGCAATTTTTAGTATTCCACTTTTACTTTACACTAAAATAATATTAGTTTTAACAATAATAATACGGCGGCAAGACATGCGCGTCCGACACAAGTTACAAGAGACAAGAGAAAATGAGTGAGTAACTGTTCATCGAGAATATCTCGTACATCAAAAGAACGTGTAAAAGTGTTCTTCTTCTGTCCGTTTTTCGCGCCGCGGTTTTCAAAGTCAATAACTCACTGCATCTCTGACGGCGCTTCGACAATAAATACGTTACGTCATAGGACGTTCACCTTTTACATTCTTGCAACATTATTTGCCAACTGTAGCTGTTGCCGACCGACTGCTCGATTAGTGAATGATTTAAAATGATAAGGCAATCACATAATGTTACAACCTTCGGCAAGTATGACGGCGACTTGGGAAGAGTCCCAAGTCTTCCAAAAGGTCTCACTCTTCCAACGTTTTGGACAGGCACATCAGTGTTCTCCCGGCGTCATGACTTGGGGAGCCATTGGGTATCACTTCATATCACGGAATGGTAGTACCTGAGAAAACTCTGACAAAACAACGATACGTCACAGACTTCCTGCTTCCTTATGTATTGCCTCTCATGCGACAATATCGTGGTGCCATTCAGGGCAATACTCCACACTTGACATGTGTCCCCATAAACTGTCTGCATGATTTTGAGGTAGTCCTATAGGGGTAGGGCTCAAAGTGAATAGAGACGAAACAGAGCTCATGCAATTAGGAAGAAGACAAGAGCAGATAGAATTTCTTGAGACAGATGACAAGAGGTTCACGAGAATAGACCAATTCAAATACTTGGGATCGTGGTTTAGCACGGACAACAACATAAAAAAGAACAACAAGAAAGGAATAGCAGTGGCAACGAAATGCATGCATACCCTCAGAGAGACGCTTGGCTCTAAATCGATGTCAGTGAACACGAAGATGAAAATCTACAACACACTGGTATGCCCAGCAGTAATGTACGGTTCAGAAACATGGAACATGACTAAGCGAGAAAGGTAAAAACTATTAATATTTGAAATAGAGTAATGAG
The DNA here is from genome assembly GCF_023897955.1 of Schistocerca gregaria. Taxonomy (NCBI): domain Eukaryota; kingdom Metazoa; phylum Arthropoda; class Insecta; order Orthoptera; family Acrididae; genus Schistocerca; species Schistocerca gregaria. The sequence goes on along the minus strand of NC_064921.1, from coordinate 510,347,844 downwards.
GAAGATATGGGGACTAGTTTTAGATAATGGAGAATGGAGGAGGAGGAAAAACGAGGAAATCTACCTTCTGATGCGACAACCAACTATTCTACAGAAGATAAAGAGCAAATGAATACAATGGGTGGCCCACGTAGCCCGTATGCCAGATGGAAGACAGGTGAAGATGGCACTAGCGGGGAAACCAAAAACCAAACACCCCAGGAAACCAAAAACCAAACACCCCATTGGACGACCAAGGCAGCGCTGGATGGACGACCTGGCGGAGGACCTAGCAGTCTTGGGAATTGAAGACGTCTGGTGGAACCGGTCACAAAACAGTAAGGAATGGAGGCAGGGCCTGTGATCGCTGAATATCTATCTATCTATCTATAGAGGACAAAAATGGTTCAAATGGCTCTGAGCACTATGGGACTCAACTGCTGTGGTCATTAGTCCCCTAGAACTTAGAACTACTTAAACCTAACTAACCTAAGGACATCACACACATCCATGCCCGAGGCAGGATTCGAGCCTGCGACCGTATAGAGGACAGGATCCTAGATCTGTGCCTGATGGAACCAGGGACCAGCTCGAACGTCAGTTCCGTCCCAGTGTCAGCGACCAGAATATCGAGAACCAGTTGCTACAGTTCTGGGCCAGTTTGCGTCTGGAGAGAGTAAAATGGCTTCATAATACCCTTCTCAACCGAATCAGTGCATGCATCCATACTTATAACTGGGGTCATACCGTCGTGTTATAAAGTTTGACTCGATATTGTAATCACTGATACAACATCACATACCCTCTCAGCTCGAAGAGTTTATTTTGCTCCCTCTCACTTTGTGTTACACTTGCATTGTAAGGCGCGTGTTCGAGTGTATCAAAGTGTGGACATATGAAGAGGAACGATCTTGTAGGCTGAGTTGTAGATATTGCAAATGGCAAGCTGCGATTCATTGATAGTATACTGGGGAACTCCAGATGTATAGAAAAGAGACCGCATACGAAACACTTCTATGACGCATACTAGAGCGCTGTTCAAGTGTATGGAACCCACATGAGACTGGACAAGAAGAAACATCGAGTGCATGCAAAGTATGGAGAAACTATGGTCACTGTCCTTTGGCCAGAGACTTTAACATAAATATTAATGAATCTTAATAGGTGACCACACAAAGGAAAACTCCACACACCTCCTGAAAACATGCTCAGAAGACTTCAGGAGTTGTTTTTCAGGGCAGAAGTAAGTATCTCGTACTGTTCGCACAGAGGCGTACAAGCGGTCATTCTTCCCACTCTCCATACGTGAATGGAACGAGAAGGGATCCTAACATATGGCACAATAAAAAATGCCGTCTGCCACACACTACACGGTGATTCACAGAGTGCAGATGTAGACGTGGATATTTCGCATGAATGAGAAGCTATGATTATTTTGGATGCATAACCATTTCTTGCCGACAGACTGGGCAATTCGTAAGCTCTGCAGATGACATGCACTACTTGATCAAAAGTATACGGTCGCCTACTGGCAGATATTAATATAGGTTGTGTCCACTCTTCGCCTTTATGGTGGATTGAACTCTGGTGAGCACAATTTCAAAGAGGTGTCTGAAAGTGTGTGGAGGAATGGTCGGCCATTCTTCCACCAGAACCAAGACCAGAGAAGATACTGATGTTGGACGCTGTGGTCACTAGCGAAGTCGAACTAAAAGCGTTCCATTGCGTTCAGCTCGGACTCCCGGCAGACAGTCCATTTCACAATAGTCTCACAGATGCTGCTTTGTGACAAGGTGCACTGTCATACTGATACAAAAAATCATTGTCTTAGAACTGCTTTCGCACCGTTCACAGTACACATTGCTCCAAAATTTGTTCATGTCCTGCCGCATTTAGCGTTTTCTTAAACTCAATAACGGGAATAGCAACCTAACCACGAAAAGCAGCTCTACATTGTAACCCAACCTCTTTCTTACTTCGCTGTAGGTATTACACATATACTACTGGCCATTAAAATTGCTACACCAAGAAGAAATGCAACGATAAACGGGTATTCATTGGACAAATATGTTATACTAGAACTGACATGAGATTACATTTTCAACAATTTGGGTGCATAGATTCATGGACCTTGCCGTTGGTGGGGAGGCTTGCGTGCCTCAGCGATACAGATGGCCGTACCGTAGGTGCAACCACAACGGAGGGGTATCTGTTGAGAGGCCAGACAAACATGTGGTTCCTGAAGAGGGGCAGAAGCTTTTTCAGTAGTTGCAGGAGCAACAGTCTGGATGATTGACTGATCTGGCCTTGCACCATTAACCAAAACGGCCTTGCTGTGCTGGTACTGCGAACGGCTGAAAGCAAGGGGAAACTACAGCCGTAATTTTTCCCGAGGCCATGCAGCTTTACTGTATGATTAAATGATGATGGCGTCCTCTTGGGTAAAATATTCCGGAGGTAAAATAGTCCCCCATTCGGATCTCCCGGAGGGGACTACTCAGGAGGACGTCGTTATCAGGAGAAAGAAAACTGGCGTTCTACGGATCGGAGCGTGGAATGTCAGATCCCTTAATCGGACAGGTCGGTTAGAAAATTTAAAAAGGGAAATGGATAGGTTAAAGTTAGATATAGGGGGAATTAGTGAAGTTCGGTGGCAGGAGGAACAAGACTTCTGGTCAGGTGACTACAGGGTTATAAATACATAATCAAATAGGGGTAATGCAGGAGTAGGTTTAATAATGAATAGGAAAATACGAATGCGGGTAAGCTACTACAAACAGCATAGTGAACGCATTATTGTGGCCAAGATAGATACGAAGCCCATGCCTACTACAGTAAGACAAGTTTATATGACAACTAGCTCTGCAGATGATGAAGAAATTGATGAAATGTATGATGAGATAAAAGAAATTATTCAGATAGTGAAAGGTGACGAAAATTTAATAGTCATGGGTGACAGGAATTCGTCAGTAGGAAAAGGGAGAGAAGGAAACATAGTAGGTGATTATGGATTGGGGCTAAGAAATGAAAGAGGAAGCCGTCTCGTAGAATTTTGCACAGAGCATAACTTAATCATAGCTAACACTTGGTTCAAGAATCATAAAAGAAGGTTGTATACATGGAAGAATCCTGGAGATACTAAAAGGTATCAGACAGATTATATAATGGTAAAACAGAGATTTAGGATTCAGGTTTTAAATTGTAGGACATTTCCAGGGGCAGATGTGGACTGTGACCACAATCTATTGGTTATGACCTGTAGGTTAAAAGTGAAGAAACTGCAAAAAGGTGGGAATTTAAGGACATGGGATCTGGATAAGCTGAAAGAACCAGAGGTTGTACAGAGTTTCAAGGAGAGCATAAGGGAATAATTGACAGGAATTGGGGAAAGAAACACAGTAGAAGAAGAATGGGTAGCTCTGAGGGATGAAGTACTGAAGGCAGCAGAGGATAAAGTAGGTAAAAAGACGAAGGCTGCTAGAAATCCTTGGGTAACAAAAGAAATATTGAATTTAATTGATGAAAGGAGAAAATATAAAAATGCAGTAAATGAAGCAGGCAAAAAGGAATACAAACGTCTCAAAAATGAGATTGACAGGAAGTGCAAAATGGCTAAGCAGGGATGGCTAGAGGACAAATGTAAGGGTGTAGAAGATTATCTCACTAGGGGTAAGATAGATACTGCCTACAGGAAAATTAAAGAGACCTTTGGAGAGAAGAGAACCACGTGTATGAATATCAAGAGCTCAGATGGCAACCCAGTTCTAAGCAAAGAAGGGAAGGCAGAAAGGTGGAAGGAGTATATAGAAGGTTTATACAAGGGCGATGTATTTGATTGCAATATTAAGGAAATGGAAGAGGATGTAGATGAAGATGAAATGGGAGATACGATACTGCGTGAAGAGTTTGACAGAGCACTGAAAGACCTGAGTCGAAACAAGGCCCCCGGAGTAGACAACATTCCATTAGAACTACTGACGGCCTTGAGAGAGCCAGTCCTGAGAAAACTCTACCATCTGGTGAGCGAGATGTATGAGACAGGTGAAATACCCTCAGACTTCAAGAAGAATATAATAATTCCAATCCCAAAGAAAGCAGGTGCTGACAGATGTGAAAATTACCGAACTATCAGTTTAATAAGTCACAGCTGCAAAATACTAACGCGAAATCTTTACAGACGAATGGAAAAACTGGTAGATGCGGACCTCGGGGAGGATCAGTTTTAATTCCGTAGAAATGTTGGAACACGTGAGGCAATACTGACCCTACGACTTATCTTAGAAGATAGATTAAGGAAGGGCAAACCTACGTTTCTAGCATTTGTAGACTTGGTGAAAGCTATTGACAATGTTGACTGGAATACTCTCTTTGAAATTCTGAAGGTGGCAGGGGTAAAATACAGGGAGCGAAATTCTATTTACAATTTGTACAGAAACCAGATGGCAGTCATAAGATTCGAGAGGCATGAAAGGGATGCAGTGGTTGGGAAAGGAGTGAGACAGGGTTGTAGCCTCTCCCCGATGTTATTCAATTTGTATATTGAGCAAGCAGTAAAGGAAACAAAAGAAAAATTCGTAGTAGGAATTAAAATTCATGGAGACGAAGTAAAAACTTTGAGGTTCGCCGATGACATTGTAATTCTGTCAGAGACAGCAAAGGACTTGGAAAAGCAGTTGAACGGAATGGACAGTGTCTTGAAAGGAGGATATAAGATGAACATCAACAAAAGCAAAACGAGGATAATGGAATGTAGTCAAATTAAATCGGGTGATGCTGAGGGAATTAGATCAGGAAATGAGACACTTAAAGTAGTAAAGGAGTTTTGCAATTTGGGGAGCAAAATAACTGATGAAAAGCGTTTATGAAGAATAGAAATTTGTTTACATCGAATATAGATTTATGTATCAGGAAGTCGTTTCTGAAAGTATTTGTATGGAGTGTAGCCATGTATGGAAGTGAAACATGCACGATAACTAGTTTGGACAAGAAGAGAATAGAAGCTTTCGAAATGTGGTGCTACAGAAGAATGCTGAAGATTAGATGGGTAGATCACGTAACTAATGAGGAGGTACTGAATAGGATTGGGGAGAAGAGAAGTTTGTGGCACAACTTGACTAGAAGAAGGGATCGGTTGGTGGGACATGTTCTGAGGCATCAAGGGATCACAAATTTAGTATTGCAGGGCAGAGCGTGGAGGGTAAAACTCGTAGAGGGAGACCAAGAGATGAATACACTAAGCAGATTCAGAAGGATGTAAGTTGCAGTAGGTGCTGGGAGATGAAGAGGCTTGCACAGGATAGAGTAGCATGGAGAGCTGCATCAAACCAGTCTCAGGACTGAAGACAACAACAATAACAGATCCTGAGAAATCAGTACCCAGAACAGCCACCTCTGGCCGTAATAACGGCCATGATACGCCTGGCCATTGAGTCAAAAAGAGCTTCGATGGCGTTTACAGGTGCAGCTGCCCATGCAGCTTCAACACGATACCACTGTTCATCAAGAGTAGTGACTGGCGTATTGTGACGAGCCAGTTGCTCGGCCACCATTGACCAGACGTTTTCAATTGGTGAGAGATCTGGAGAATGTGCTGGCCAGAGCAGCATTTGAACATTTTCTGTATCCAGAAATGCCCGTACAGGACCTGCAACATGCGGCCGTGCATTGTCCTGCTGAAATGTAGGGTTTCGCAGGGATCGACTGAAGGGTAGAGCCACGGGTCGTAACACATCTGAAATGTAACGTCCAATGTTCAAAGTGCCGTCAATGCGAACAAGAGGTGACCGAGACGTGTAACCAATGGCACTCCATACCATCACGCCGGGTGACACGCCAGTATGGCGATCACGAATACACGCTTCCAATGTGCGTTCACTGCGATGTCGCCAAACACGGATGCGACCATCATGATGCTGTAAACAGAACCTAGATTCATTTGAAAAAATGACGTTTCGCTATTTGTGCACCCAGGTACGTCGTTGAGTACACCATCGCAGGCGCTCCTGTCTGTGATGGAGCGTCAAGGGTAACTGCAGCCATGGTCTCCGAGCTGATAGTCCATGCTGCTGCTAACGTCGTCGAACTGTTCGTGCAGATGGTTGTTGTCTTGCAAACGTCCCTATCTGTTGACTCAAGGATCGAGACGTGGCTGCACGATCAGCCAAGCGGATAAGATGCCTTTCATCTCGACTGCTAGTGATACGACGCCGTTGGGATCCAGCACGGCGTTCCGTATTACCATCCTGAACCCACCGATTCCATATTCTGTTAACAGTCATTGGATCTCGACCAACGCGAGCAGCAATCTCGCGATATGATAAACCGCAATAGCGATGGGCTACAATCCAACCTTTATCAAAGTCGGAAACATGATGGTACGCATTTCTCCTCCTTACACGAGGGAATCACAACAACGTTTCACCAGGCAGCGCCGGTCAACTGCTGTTTGTGTATGAGAAATCGGTTGGAAACTTTCCTCTTGTCGGCACGCTGTAGGTGTCGTCACCGGCGCCAACCTTCTGTGAATGCTCTGAAAAGCTAATCATTTGCATATCAGAGAATCTTTTTCCGGTCGGTTAAATTTCGCGTCTGTAGCACGTCATCTTCGTGGTGTAGCAATTTAAATGGCCAGTAGTGTAACGTTCTCTAGGCATTCGCCGGACTCAAACTCTTCCATCAGATTGTCGTAGAGTATAGCGTGAGTCATCATTCCACTCACTGGTAGCACTTTGGAACTATCGTGTGATTCTTTCCGTTGATTTCATGCTCTTATTGACAACCACCATCCGCGATGCTCGACAGTCCCTATCCGTCAGTATTTGAGGTCTGTCTGGCCCTGGTTTAGCTGCCGTTGTTCCTTTGCGTTTTCACAGTCACATCACCAACAGCTGACTTGAGTACCTTTAGAAAGGCTGAAACATCAATGATGGAACTGTAAGTTGACATCTAATCACCAGTCAACGTTGTAAGTCACTGAACTACCCTTACCGATCGTCTCTGCTATTTACTGCCTCATACTGACAATATAGTACTCCCCACCTCCTTTTCTAGTTGTGGGTGCGCCTCTCATACATCTAGAGGTCAATTCCACGTTATATTGGAGTGATCGGATACTTGTGATCAGAAAATTGGAATTCATATTTTTTGGATATCTTGAGGTGTCAGGTATTCTCCCGGATATCAGCGTTGTTGTTGCACGATATTCCTACAACGTGACTCGTGACAGGTGCTGCCTGTGACTGCTCGTCGAGTGGAACGGCTACGTTATTTAAATATTTATTGGATTTCATTCCGACCAAGTTTCATGATAAAAAAAAATTTCACAACTGCGATTATGTTGCTCTACATAGATGTAGCGCCATGGAAATTAGTATCTATTTCTTATGACAAAAGTTTTTGTCAGCATATCTTCGGTGGTAAGTGTAGTTAATGCAGTCACTTGAAGTAATGTGGGGACTAAGTAGTAAGAGTATTTTAGGTGATTTTTCTTTGTTAATTGTCATCTTCAAATTTATTTTTTAAAATAATGTTTGCGGAATCTCTGGAGACAAAAATTAACAATATGCACTGAAGCGCCAAAGAAAATGGTATAGGCATGCGTATTCAAATACAGAGACATATAAATAGGCAGAATACGGCGTTGCGGTCGACAACGGCCATGTAAAACGACAAGTGTATGGCGAATTTAGATCGGTTACTGCTACTACAATGGCAGGTTATCGAGATTTAAGTGAGTTTGAACGTGGTGTTATAGTCGGCACTCGAGCGATGGGACAGATCATCTCCGAGGTAGCCATGAAGTGGGATTTTCCTGTACGACCATTTCACGAGTGTACCGTGAAAATCAGGAATCCAGTGAAACATCAGGTATCCGACACCGTGCGGCCGGAAAAAGATCCTGCAAGAACGGGCCCGATGAAAGCTAAAGAGAATCGTTCAACGTGACAAAAGTTCAATCCTTCCACAGATTTCTACAGATTTCAATGCTGGACCATCAGCAAGTGTCAGCGTGCGAACCGTTCAACGAACCATCACCGATATGGGCTTTCGGAGCCGAAGGCCCACTCATGTATCCTTGATGACTGCACGACACAAAGCCTTACGCTCCCCCTGGGTCCGTCAACACCGACATTGGACTGTTGATGACTGCAAACATGTAGCCTGGTCGGACGAGTCTCGTTTCAAATTGTATCGAGTGGATGGATGTGTACGGGTGTGGAGACAACCTCATGAATCCGTGGACCCTGCACGTCAGCAGGGAACGGTTCAAGATGGTAGAGGCTCTGTAATGGTGTGGGGTGTGTACAGTTGGAGTGATATGGGACCCCCGATACGTCTACATACGATTCTGACAGATGACACGTACTTAAGCATCCTGTCTGATCGCAGGCATCCATTCATGTTTATTGGGCATTTCGAGAGAGTGGGGCAATTCCAGCACGACAATGCGACACAGCGCACGTCCATAATTGCTACAGAGTGGCTCCAGGAACTCTCTTCAGAGTTTAAACACTTCCGATGGCCGCCAAACTCCCCAGATATGAACATTATTGAGCATACCTGTATGTGCGATACCTTGCAAAGTACTGTTCAGAAGAGATCCCCACCCCGTCGTACTCTTACGGATTTACGGACCGCCCTACGGGATTCACGGTGTTAGTTCCCTCCAGCACCACTTCAGACATTAGTCGAGTCCATGCCAAGTCGTGTTACGGAACTTCTGTGTGCTCGCGGGGGTCCTACACGATATTAGGCAGGTGTACTAGTTTCTTTGGCTGTTCAGTGTATTTCTCACAAGTCTCATCGAACAACCAAGTTTACGGAAATACCGAGCGAGGTGGAGCAGTGGTTAGCACACTGGACTCGCATTCGGGAGGACGACGGTTCAATCCCGTCTCCGGCCATCCTGATTTAGGTTTTCCGTGATTTCCCTAAATCGTTTCAGGCAAATGTCGGGATGGTTCCTTTGAAAGGGCACGGCCGATTTCCTTCCCAATTCTTCCCTAACCCGAGCTTGCGCTCCGTCTCTAATGACCTCGTTGTCGACGGGACGTTAAACACTAACCACCACCACCACCAAGTTTACGGAATAGAATAAAGATTTCTGATTACCTACGTTTCTGTAATTTTGTTCAAGATGTTCGACTTTTTAATTTCACTTTCAAATTTTTTTATCCTTCTTTTCAAATTGGAGGACCTACCTCTCTTTAAACAACTTAAAGAAAAATCGACGCATTTTGTGTCTTACGACAACTCGAAGATTTCCAGTGAATTTTTCGACAAGTCTGCAGCACGCTGCCACACTAAACTTTCTGCATAAGTTTATTTAGATGAATCGTGGCGTGAACGATTTTTACATTCCCCACAGCCCTTTCCTGATTAGTATGACCATATGGCAATAGGAAGTGCATCTGGCCAAAAAATAAATAAGTAAATACCAAACCAGGTTGAGAAAGTACGCAATATCGTGGTTATCAGAGTCGATATTAAGACTTTCCAAGAGGAATGTGATTTAGCTGTTTAACACTTAAAAATTGATATAATATCTTCGATTAAAGCCCATCACTTCACTCTCATTCTATCTCGATACAGACATACACTCACTTGCCTGCGCACATCTAATGTGTCTTACTCTTCAAATACACTGTTATAATACAAACACGCTAGCTGAAGGAGTCCGAACCTTTAGTGTCTTCTATCACGTGGAATCTTTTCGTGTTCGTTGAAATTGAAGTAGAAGAGTTGAAACACTAACTGAAGTAAGTCAATGGCAGGCAAGGAATTGGCCGTAGAAACAGAGAGAAAGAGAGAAAGATCGAGAATGGACTTCTCGCTTAATACGAGTACTTTCTATGGCTCTGTTATCTCATCTGGCGTATCACGCTGGGTCGCAGCGATTCAAGTACTATATGCGCGAAAAGGTCCAGAAGAGGTGAAATATTAAGCAACGCACTACGTGGGAATGGAAATTTGCCTATATTTCTACATTACACAGAAATTAAACCAAATGGTCTGATCACAAATTTATTGAAAAAATTAGGAATTTAATTTCTGTCTTTAAATGTTTATAAATGCAGGGGCATCTTCCAAAATTTGTGAATTACTACGTTCTTGTCTATGTTTCTTTTTTCTCCTGAGGATGAGAATTTAAGTCCTGCATGTGCTGCAATATAATCAGTCAAAAAGCACCTGATTTAATTTTACATATATTGTCAGTTTCGATTTCGTTCATATTCATTATTCTTTGATAATGGCAGCAACTGAATTTTGCTCTTTTAACGTCAACGTATTTTGGTGATGGGTCGCGACTGTGATTACGAGCCGGCCGCGGTGGTCTCGCGGTTCTAGGCGCGCAGTTCGGAACCGTGCGACTGCTACGGTCGCAGGTTCGAATCCTGCCTCGGGCATGGATGTGTGTGATGTCCTTAGGTTGGTTAGGTTTAAGAAGTTCTAAGTTCTAGGGGACTGATAACCACAGCTGTTAAGTCCCATAGTGCTCAGAGCCATTTGAACCTTTTTTTTTTTTTTTTGTGATTACGACATCGAACAACGCAACAAAGCCGCTGTTGTGATTTACACGAATAACGTAACTCACAAGTAAATAAATGTGTGTCTCAATTTGCGAATTGGGATATTACAGAAGTTTCACAACTGTTTCCAACGCAGACAACGATCGTTTTGAGAAGCAGATATCGTCACACATCTCTAGGCGACGAGGACTCTTCAAGTTCACGCGTTTACACAGCGGCTTAGCATGTGGAATGAGCTACTAGAAGTGATTCTTTTTTCCTTTCCACTGGATGAAACACAAGTTTGCAAAATTAAAAAAAAATGAAAAAGGTCAAATAGTTTATGAAATGATTTGCCTACAAAGAAGAAATGAATCCTATTACAGAAACATTTGACTCTAGTTTCAATGGTGCTCGAAATCATGTACAGCAAATGAGACGAGAATATAAAGTTCAATGTTTAACACAAAACTGTAAAGAGTGCTAGATGATATTTGCTGCACATAGTTTTGCGCATCATTCAAAGGCGAGTAAAATGTTTCTATACCCTATTTTATTTCTTACTTTTATACAGCTCATTTCCATAAACATTTGATCCCTTCACATTTTTTCAATTCTTTTTAAAAAATACGATATAATTAAATATCAATATATTTTCTATTATTTTCTTAATTACACTGATTGAAGTACTACATTTCTCACAGGTCAATTTGATACTCCAATTGTTCATTTCTCACTTTTCTTTTCGCTATGAAAATTTCGGACAAGAATCCATTGCGTAACTTTTAGGGAGTCTTCGTTCTGCTCAGTTATTCGATAAAAAAGAATGAGATCATCTGAGAAATAGCGCCTCTGGGAGTGACGTAAGGCTACTCTGCGTTACCTTTGGTATGAACCAATGAATCTTACAACGGTGAATTGCCGTTCCGTTAGGTGATGTTAACTTTATGCCTTTATGAAGCCACCGCATGAGGCAGTCGTAGGCTCAAGAACCTTGATATAACTGGTTAAAAAAGTTCATAAAGTGTGAATTTTTCCGTTCCGTTGACGATGAAGTTATTAGCCACGTAGCAAAAGCGTGGATTAGACAAGAATTCAACCGTGGCCTTGTATGTAATCACCTGGCATTCACGTGGAGTGATTTTGGAAAACAACGAAAAACGTAAATTTGGATCGTTACACTGTTATTTGGATTCACTTGTATTGTTATCCACGGTCAGGACTCATCGCCTACATGCTCCCAGTATTTCTGTTTGTCTGTGGCCTATGGAAGTTTGTATGTTTAAATTCTTTGTATGAATTCAGTGGACTCTTTGTCCACATTTGGTGGTGTGGGTAATGTTGATGCCTCTAGCCCTCCCGCCCGGATTGGAGATATTCTTCTCTCAGGAACTGGCTGTTGTGTTACCCTCATCGTCATTTCGGTATCATCGACAAGCAAGTCACCGAAGTGGCGACAGGTAAAAAGACTTGCACTAGGTGGCCGAAATACGCCAGGCGGGGTCTCCCGGCCAGTAGCGCCATACCATCATTTCAATTCATTTTAATGAGCTCTCTGATACGTAATATTTCATCTCCAGTATCCTCTTTCTTGCGCATAAATACCTCTTGCAACATAACAAGAAGTTCACAGTGGACGTTATTCAAAACTACCAGACCTAGAGAGCAGAAAATTTGGAAATTTGTGATAAGGTCTTGTGGGACCAAACTGCTGAGGTCATCGATCCCTAAGCCTACACACTACTTTAACTTACGCTATGGACAACACACACACCGACTCGAAATTCCGACGGGGGCAATCGCACGGACCGTAACAAGGCGCCTTAGACAGCGCGGCTACCCCATGCGGCTAGAGAGCAGAAATTTAGTTGATGTTTACAGCAACATTAAAGTCTGTGATATGTATTTGCTGAAGAAAATTACACGTACTAAAGAAGTTTTGTGATCTGAAATTCTAAGATTCGTAATTGTTATGCAATGAGACTGTCAAATTAATTATCCAGGTCACCTTTCTGCCCACTTTAACAGTTATTCGGAATTTTTTGAAAGCTCCCTGCATATGTATTCAGTAACTGATAAGATAACACTTGTTCTCATGGTACTACAGTTGCTTTTTATCTGCTTTAAAAGCCGCGTGCGTTACCATGTCGCTTCTGGAATTCGGGCAGACGCATCGGTCTCGGATAGAATCCACCCGGCGGATTAACGACAAGGGCTGGTGTGCAAGCCAACCTGAACGTGGTTTTTAGGCGGTTTCCCACATGTGAGTAGATGAATAGCTGTTTGGCATCCACATCCCTCCTCAGTTACACCATTCGCAAACATTTCTATCTACATCTACATGGATACTCTGCAAATCACTTTTAAGTACCTGGAGAGGGTCCATCGAACCACCTTCACAATTTTCTATTATTCCAATCTCGTATAGCGCGATGAAAGTAGGAACACCTATTTTCGAAAAAAAGTTCTAACACTTTCATGTGGATAACACTAGTCGCATACACAAGGAGCGCACGATTTCTGTCCCATGGCGGGGGAGTGATGGCGGGGCGAGGGAGGGGTGTGGTATCGACAGGAAGGAGGGCATCTGGTAACCCTTTCCTAATACATTGCAGATTAACACGTCTTCCCCTTGACGACACATGGGATAAGGCCAGGAATAAAAGATAATTTAACTAACAGCCCAAACACCTGAGTGCCGCACAGATTCGATGTAATTAAATAAATACCAACTTATTGGAATTCAAGACTTGACAGGATATAATTTTCTTGGTTGTTGTTGTCCATGCTTCCATGCGTCAAAAATAAATAAATAAACAAAAATGAAAAAAAATCTTCACTCACTGAAATCTTGCAAGAAACTATGACTCATAATCTGTTTCACCTTGGATGCTTTTTGCAAAACAACATTAAGCAGACTCAGAGATTCAACAGAGCACCATGACTCAAAAACGACTAGGTTCACTTTCGATTCTGATATTTCTAATAATGTGCAGAAATCGTGTTTAATCCAACTGATCAACTTATAGAACAAAATTTTAAAATTAAGAAGAGAAGTAGAACTGGAACATCAGTCTGGGAAAGACGTTTACGAGGAATCAGTGTTGTTTTCTCAATATACCTTTCAAACGGAAATATAAGCTAGAAATTTAATTTTCACTGTTATTTCGTATTAAAAAAATGTTTAGAGAAAGGACATTCATTGTAAGGAACTGCATCGTAGTTTTTTTCATTTGTTTTCGTTTTCTGTTGTAGTTTTGAGAGTTAATTTTGCGGAAGAGCTACGCTAAATAAAATTAAGGTTTTTTTCCTGGTCTTTGGAATAATTTCTTCTGTCACGTGCTTCGCTATAGTACGAGTCATTCATACATAGATCACAGAAAATTGATAAAAATTGTGCGAGAAACAAGAGATTGAACATGGCATATGAATGTTAGTATTACATTTTCGTGAACAGCCTATTCAACTTAATTTTTTAAACAAAATCTGCTCTTCTTCGAACGTATCCTTTAGTCTCCAGAAAAAGAAACGAGAATAATTTTGCACCAGTTTTTTAACAGTAATGAAGAAAGTGTTATCGCAATCAAATCTTATGTCTGTATAGTATTCACTGAGTGAATGTTGCAGTTCCTTTTGAAAGTGTCCACATTATTAACCACAAAGCGCATGAGGGAATACATGTAGAGGAATGCCACATACAACACACCCTAAGATCGCAGACTGACTCCGCAAATGGTTCTGAATACCGCTTTAAACGCTCATAAAATTCTTCAGAAGTGTATAGATATACCTCAGATGAATATTCCTTTGCTTTTCAAGGTCGAAGATACCGAAGGCGTTAAGAGCAGCACCGCTCAGTTAAAGAATGCTTTTTCTTTACTGGTTACATGATCAACTTGTTGGCACGTTTGGCGAAATGGGCGTAATGCGGCAACTTCCTTACGAAGAAGGAAAAAAACACTTTTTCATCGAGTCTGAGGTCTTCGTCTAAGAAAATCAAAAGTACGCGCAAGTGTTTAGAAGCTGTAAGATTTTGATTTATGCACTTTTTGTATCTAAAAGACTAGATTGCAGCATATTGTTGATTAGTTATTCAGAGTGTTATTTATTACATGTAGGCGGAACATCTGTGTAAAACTATCACGTTTAACAACAGATTGTTTATAATTTAGCGAGATGTGCGATAAAGAGAAATGACGTTTTTCTGGCTTTTTTTTTTTAAAGAACGTAAGTTAATTCTGAAGAAACACTGATCGTACTACGTGCTCACATGAGTTTCACACTGTCGAAATTGGTTCCACTTGTTGAACACATCTGGCGGTGGCAATAGACAATAACCTGCCCAGTATCCTCAGCTATGCTTTGTGAGGTCCTCTTCGAAATATTACTGGTGTATGTAAATGGGATATCCTATAATATTATTTACTCTTCGTGTTAACATAGCCATCACAAAATGCATCAGCGTTAAAGACAGTTTTTAGAATCGGATTGACATGTAGCGATGAGGAACGGTGAGCGAAACATAGTTCACAAACGACCACTTCTAAACTACTTCCGTCGCCAAGACTCACCTCGCTCATGTTAGTCGTGTGCGCTGCTACGGAAGACAATTAGTTCCAAGCGCGGCACACTAACTCGGCTCTGTATGTGCGATTAACAGAATAAAGGACTGTGTCTCACTTCTGTCCGATAGAATTGGTAACTGCGGTAAATTCCGGTGTCACTTGTCGCTCAAGGGAATTGCCACACGGTTCCGCGGGCGGCGGACGTGATTCATTATCCGTCCACTGTGAGGCGCAGCTGTCGACGTGGCCGTCGAGGGCGGTGCGTCGCGATCCGCAAGTGTTTGGCAAGGGGCCTCCCCTGTCCCCTGTGTGCAGGCACCCCGCGCGGCGCCCAGGTGGACGGCGACTGGAGAGCCTGCAGACGCGCCGTGTTGCGTAACCCCGCCGCTGTTCTGCCGCCGCCCCCTTCCGCCTCGCACGTCAGCCGGCAGCGGCGCCGCCCGCGATCTCGGCTGCCGCTATTTCCGTTGACTGTAAAATTAGCGCGCCGGCTCCATTATCTGGCCCGGGAAACAGCGGGCCGGGAGTGCTCGGCCGGGGTCCACTCTTGGCTCTCACAGCAGCCGTCTCTTCACTACCCATGTAACGGAGCCTCCGCTCCGACACGAAAAGATCCAAACTTTGGATCGACGTTGCACGTCCGACTCCGGCTCCGATAGTTCTGAAACAGGTCCAAGGCTCAATGCTAAACCTTCAAATCTCCAAAACCAAAAACGAAAAATAGCAAAACAACTTACACTTTGACAAAAATCGTAGGATACCTTTTAATATCGTGTCGGACCTCATTGTGCCCGACTTAGTACAGCAATGAGACGTGACATGCACTCAACAAGTCTTTCTAAGTCCCCTTCACAAATATTAAGCCATGCTGCCTCTATCGTCGTCCATAATGGCGAAAGCGTTGCCGGTGTTGGATTTTGTGCACGAACTGACCTCTCAATTATGTCCCATAAATGTGCGATGGGATTCATGTCGGACATTCTGGATAGCCAAATTATTCGCTGGAACTGTCCATCTACATCTACATCTACATAACTACTCTGCAACTCACATTTAAGTACTTGGCAGAGGGTTCATCGAACCACAATCATACTATCTCTCTACCGTTCCACTCCCGAACAGCGTGCGGGAAAAAACTAACACCTAAACCTTTCTGTTCGAGCTCTGATTTCTCTTATTTTATTTTGATGATCATTCCTACCTATGTAGGTTGGGCTCAACAAAATATTTTCGCATTCTGAAAAGAAACTTCGTGACTGAAATTTCGTAAATAGATCTCGCCGCGACGAAAAACGTCTTTGCTTTAATGACTTCCATCCCAACTCGCGTATCATATCTGCCACACTCTCTCCCCTATAACGTGATAATACAAAACGAGCTGCCCTTTTTTGCACCCTTTCGATGTCCTCCGTCAATCCCACCTGGTAAGGATCCCACACCGCGCATCGAAACAGTGCAAAGAAGGGCAGCCCGTTTCGTGTTATCGCGCAATAGGGGTGAGAGTGTCACTGATATGATACACGAGTTGGGGTAGCGGTCACTGAAACAAAGGTGGTTTGCCGGCCGCGGTGGTCTAGCGGTTCTAGGCGCGCAGTCCGGAACCGTGCGACTGCTACGGTCGCAGGTTCGAATCCTGCCTCGGGCATGGATGTGTGTGATGTCCTTAGTTAGGTTTAAGTAGTTCTAAGTTCTAGGGGACTGATGACCACAGATGTTAAGTCCCATAGTGCTCAGAGCCATTTGAACCATTTTGTTTGAAAGGCAGTTTTCTTTGGGGCGAGATATGTTTACGAAATTTCAATCGGCAACTTTCTCTTCTGAATGCGAAAATATTTTGTTGACACATACCTACGTAGGGAGAAATGATCATCATAATAAAATAAGAGAAATCAGAACTCGAACGGAAAGATTTAGGTGTTCCTTTTTCCCACGCGCCATTCGAGAGTGGAGCGGTACAGAAGTAGTAGGAAAATGGTTCGATGAACCCTCTGCAAGTTTGAATTTCAGAGTAACCATGTAGATGTAGATGTAGATGATCGTTTCAGTTGGACCAGAGGACCCAGTCCATTCCATGTAAACACTGCCCACAGCAGTGCCTTGTTGACAACTTGGGTTCATGACTTGGGGGTGTCTGCGCTACAATCGAACCCTACCACCTCCTCGTAACAAATGAAATCGGGACTCATCTTACCCGGCCAAGGTATTCCAGTCGTCTAGTGTCCAACCGATAAGGGCACGAGCCCAGGAGATGCGCTGCAGGCGATGTCTGCTGTTAGCAAAGGCACTCGCGTCGGTCGTCTGCTGCCATATCCTATTAACGCTAGATTTCACCGCACTGACGTAATGGGTACGTTCGTCGTACGTTGCACAGTGTTGCCTGTCTGTTAGCGCTGACCTCTCTACGTAAATGTCGCTACTTTCGGTCGTCAATTGAAGGTCGTCGGCCACTGCGTTGTGCGCGGCGAGAGGTAATGCCTGAAATTTTGTACTCCCGGCACATTCTTGACCCTGTGGTTGTCGAAATATTGAATCCCCTAACGATTTCCGAAACGGAATGTCCTAAGCGTCTAGCTCCAACTATCATTCCGCGTTGAAATTCATTTAACTCCCGTCGTGCTGCCAGAATCATGTCGGAGACCTTTCCACTTGGGTCACCTGATTACAAATGCCTGCCCTCTTATACCCCGGGTACGCGATACTACCGCCATCTGTATATGGGCATATCGCTATCTCTTGACTTTTGCCACCTCACTGTAACTACAGTATACCGCCATCAGTCGAAGCCAATTTTTGTCTCCCGATCTTCCTCGACCCACAACAGAAAAATGGTTCAAATGGGACTTAGCTTCTGAGGTCATCAGTCCCCTAGAACTTAGAACTACTTAAACCTAACTAACCTAAGGACATCACACACATCCATGTCCGAGGCAGGATTCAAACCTGCGACCGTAGCGGTCGCGCGGTTCCAGACTGTAGCGCCTAGAACTTCTTGGTCACTCCGGCCGGCCCATAACACAAGAATGCCGCTCTTGACAAATGACCTCAGGTGTGTCCACTGTTGGGATATTTAGTGGAATTCCGCATTTCTAAACTCACGATACAAAACAAAGTTTTTCTGTTACGCTGTTAATGGAAGGGTTCTGCGCGAAATGAAGTGTTTCATTGTCATGCAGCTGTGAACCCGACCTCCACCGACAAAATATTCGAGGCTCTTCAGGGACGTTTTGTCCACCGCAGTAGCTGAGTGGTAAGCGTTACTGACTGCCATACGGAGGGGCCGGGTTCGATTCCTGGTACTGCTAGAGACTTTTCCTTAGTGGTAGGACTGGAGCGGGGTACACTCAGCCTCGAGATGCCAACTTAGGAACTACTCAACCGAGTAGTAGCGGCGCCAGGTTGCTATCCCACGAGCATGTTGTGCTGACACCCTCCTCTCCATACCGATTCCATATGCCACTATTGGCTAATGGACGACGCGGCGGTCGGCCGGCTCCGATTGACGCGTCCGTGGGCAGGACGGCGGTGCGTATCTAATCAGGGATGTTTTCCGATTTTTTAGTGTAAGAATCCCGTGATCTCCATGCGACAGAGTAACTCTAGGTAGCACCTATTAATGATTTTAAGAGAAAACTAAAATGTATTTATATTTGTAACAACAATTATCCTTTTTTTAACGTGGCATAAAATGAAATTGTGTCTCAGAAATCCACACAATTTAGTACAGTTGACGATATGAACTTTCGACATTTATTTCTGGAGGTATGCTGAGTTTAGACTGAGTCAGTCTTTTCCTCAGGAACCGTCTGAGATAGAAATAACGTTTTTGAGCTTTCACAGGAGATTTTTTTCTTTTTTTTAGCACGCAGAAAGATTGGTAGTTTTAGTTTATCATACTTCATGTAACGTATCTGATACAAAATCAGTGTTATACAGTCCGCCCCCGGTAGCTGAGTGGTGGCCGGCACGGTAGCTCAGCGTGTTCGCTCAGAGAGCTGTTTTGCCTCTGTAATAAAAAAAACTGAGTAGAAGGATCAACAAACGAAGTTGACCGAATGTCATGTGACGTTCGCCACGACCAAACACAACGATCATCAACGAACAAAAAAAAAAAAAAAAAAAAGTGGCCAGCGCGACGGACTGTCAGTCCTAAGGGCCCGGGTTCGATTCCCGGCTGGGTCGGAGATTTTCTCCGCTCGGGGACTGGGTGTTGTGTTGTTCTGATCATCATCATTTCATCCCCATGGACGTGCGAGTCACCGAAGTAGCGTCAAATCGAAAGACTTGCACCAGGCAAGCGGCCTACCCGACGGGAGGCCCTTGTCACACGACATTTTTATTTAGTGCAATTCATTTTGAAACGTCCCCTTTGAAAAATTATTACACGACTGTGCTTAAACTGACACACAATAGTTTTTAGCGCAACGCAATCTGACTTTCAAAAATCCCTACGAAAGAATGGCCCTGACTAACATTAACCTATACGTTTCACAAATCACTTACCTCACAAAAATCTTCGTTACTCAAGCTACTGCAATACAGCGAGCGCCACTACTGCCAGCTAAATAAAAGATTCAAACTACGAAAGGCACTAACTACAGATAGGTATAGTTAGCAAATGAAAGATTTTAATAGAGAACATACAATGTATTTACCTTAGTAGTCATAATATATACATCACTTCATGACACCAATTCTTACAAATTTCAAAACTCCGCCATCTCTCTCCGTACGTCCACCACTGCTGGCGGCTCACCTCCAACTGCGCAACGCTAAGCGCTTTTAGCATCCAGCTACCACTGCCGAACACTACAATGGCAGACAACAATGCAAACTAAACACACACTGCGCACAGTACAGCCAGTGATTTTTCATACCGAGCGCTAAGCGGCGTTACCAATAAGAAAACCTAAACAACCTACTTACAATTTGTACTGACAACGAGAAGTTGAGGTGAGGCGCAATCCACCTGGTCGCGCAATACATCCTCCAAGTGAGGCCACTCGAAACTATAAACATCAAAAAAATTTCGCATCTCCCCAGTTCCCAGAACTCCTAAGATAGACACTGACTGCGAATATTGTATCTGACTGTTCAGAGATGTCACTAAATCCGTCCAAAGATGTAAACAACCATGCATGAGCAGCGTCTTTTAGACGGAGGGGGTCCGACAGCCGATCAGTTTCATTCATTCCACAAGAAAGGAGGTAAACCGATCGTGTTGTCTGTAGTTCAACCATGCCTAGACGGTCATTACCGCGGTTGGATAACGTCCGCATTGTTACTTTGTGCCAGGAAGGGCTCTCGACAAGGGAAGTGTCTAGGCGTCTCGGAGTGAACCAAAGCGATGTTGTTCGGACTACTACTGCAGTGGATGACCGCTACGTACAGATTATGGCTTAGAGGAACCCTGACAGCAACGCGACCATGTTGAATAATGCTTTCCGTGCAGCCACATGACGCCATGTTACAACTCAAACTGGGTGCACTAGGCTGCATGACGCGCAACTTCACTCCCGGCGTCCATGGTGAGGTCCATCTTTGCAACCAGGACACCATGCAGTGCGGTACAGATGGGCCCAGCTACACGCCGAATGGACCGCTCATGTTCTCTTCACCGATGAGTGTCCCATATGCCTTCAACCAGCCAATCGTCGGAGACGTGTTTGGAGACAACCCCTGTCAAACTGAACGCCTTAGACACACTGTACAGCGTCTGCAGCCAGGTGGAGGTTCCCTGCTGTTTTGGGGTGGCATTATATGGTGCCAACGTACACCTCTGGTGGCCATGGAAGGCGCCGTAACGTCTGTACGATACGTGAATGCCGTCCTACGACCGATAGTGCAACCATATCGGCAGCATATTGGAGAGGCATTCGTCTTCATGGACGACAGTTCGCGCCCCCATCGTGCACATCTTGTGAATGACTTCCTTCAGGATAACGACACCGCTCGACTGGAGTGGTCGGCATGTTCTCCTGACATGAGCCCTATTGAACGTGCCTGAGATAGATTGAAAAGGGCTGTTTATGGACGACATGACCCACCAACCACTCTGAGGGATCTATGTCGAATCGCCGTTGTGGAGTGGGACAATCTGGACCAACAGTGCCCTGATGAACCTGTGGATAGTATGCCACGACGAAGACAGGCAAGCATCAATGCAAGAGGATGTGCTATTGGGTATTAGAGGTACCGGTGTGTTCAGCAATCTGGGCCACCACCTCTGAAGGTCTCGCTGTATGGCGGTACAAAATGCAATGTGAGGTTTTCATGAGCAATAAGAGGGGCGGAAAAGATGTTTATGTTGATCTCTATTCCAGTTTTCTGTACAGGTTCCGACTGATGCAGAACTTTTTTTGATGTATGTAAGACCATGTAAGTGGTCACTGGCAGAGAGCGTCCAACCACACGTAAAGCCGTCCAGCATAATTGGCTGGAAGCTCCCAAATTGTAGCTGCAGTAGCCACTGAAGAAAGATTTTCATACATCATGCACATTGCGACCTTTCCTCTGCGTAGTGTAACTGCGGTATCTAAAGTTTATCCAAGCTCGCCATACTAAACGTTAGTCACCCCAGCGCGCACTTACAGATGAATCGTTAAGCCCTAGAAGGGGCGCAACAGTGGTGACGTGCTGTACGGCGTGGGCACTGCCTCTACAAGAGCAAAAGGAGGCAGCAATCAGTGAAACATTTATGTTTCAAGCAGACATTGTACGTAAACATGGGTAAATGTAAGGACATGACAGAGTGGCAATCGTATTTGGCCATACCCAAGGCCATACAGTATATGAAGTAGCTGGATTTTTTGGTGTTTCGCGGCGGGCTGTTCACACGTCTACAGACAGAAGTGTAACACACGTGACCACGAAACACGACGTCAGAATTGTGGTCAGAAAAAGATCCTGAGTGAGAGGGACCGGAAACGCGTTTAACGGCTTGTGAATCAAAATCGCTTCCAAACCCGACGGGAATTGCTGCAGGCAATGAATCAGAGTTCATCCTGTTAGTGAGAGAAATTTGCGTTGGGAAATGCATGCGGTGAACGTTTGACGTTCGTCGCCTCACAAGAAACCGTTGCTCACACAGGCACATTAAGCTTCGCATCTTCAGAGGGATAGAAATCATCGAACGTGTGCAGTAGCTGACTGGCGGAACGTAATGTAGTCTGACGGGTCACTTTTTCCCCTATATTCAAATGACGCACGTCAGAGCGTGTACCGAAGACCAAATGAAACATTTCCTCTTGAATGTGTGCAAGTTCAGGTTCAGGTCGGAGGTGGGTCTGTGATGTTTTGGGGGTGCTTTTTTAAAAGGAATTGGGCCTGCTCAATGAGGTGACCACTAACGTGGACCAGCATGTTTATTTTAACATTCTGATTAGCTGTTGAGTGAACATTTGCATGATGAGTATGTCATTGAGCCGGCCGAGGTGGCCGAGCGGTTCTAGGAACTTCAGTCTAGAACCGCGCGACCATTACGGTCGCAGGTTCGAATTCTGCCTCGGGCATGGATGTGTGTGATGTCTTTAGGTTAGTTAGGTTTAAGTAGTTCTAAGTTCTAGGGGACTGATGACCTCAGCTGTTAAGTCCCATAGTGCTCAGAGCCATTTGAACCAAGTATGTTATTGATACCCCACTTCTTAAAGAATAGATCCGTAGAGTTCATTGTGCTGAAAGAATATGTGACTGGTTTTTTGGTCATTCCCTCATCGTCTTACATCTCGATTGGCCTGCGAGATCAGCTGACTTTAACCCCGTAGAAAATCTGTGCGACAAGTTGAAACAGCGGGTAAAATGCTGACATCAGTATGCCCGCAGTTTTGAGAAACTGCTCTGTGAATTTCTCAACAAGTGGTTTAACGTGGATGCGACGTACCTGCACAACAGTCGACAGCTCATACAGAGAGCATCCCAGAGCGCCCCTGAGACCTAGAAGACCAAAAACAATTGCTTCTCGGCTTTTGGCAATATCAATGTGTAGTATATTTATGAGAAATTAGAATATTTTATTTAATTTCTATAATAACGTGTTACATCACCAACAATTTCAATTTTTTTTTACAAGATCACCCTTAATCCATATACATACCCCTTCCTGTTCATTTATTTTACAATGATTACGAGTCGTAACTATCAATGGCATTGTAGATGTAAAATAGGTTTTACCCAAATCTCTGTTATATACCTCCCCAATCTGAAAGGTAAGATAGGCTGACCAGCGGGTAGGCTTGTTGCTAGTAATAACTCAGCGCGCGTACAGGATAGCGCTCTACTGCCTAAGTCCG
Organism: Schistocerca gregaria; assembly: GCF_023897955.1. NCBI lineage: Eukaryota > Metazoa > Arthropoda > Insecta > Orthoptera > Acrididae > Schistocerca > Schistocerca gregaria. Next base: position 510,324,507 of record NC_064921.1, on the reverse strand, counting down.
CAAATTCTGACGCGCAAGCGTACATCGAGAACCAGGGGCAAGTAGGCAACAGTTTTTCCTACATAAGGTATATTTGGTAAGAAAGCTTCACTCTTTGTGCAGCCGCTCGTGCAACAGCACTGCGTCTCCCACACAGAAGATGCCGCATTATAGGAAGACTTTCTCGTCTGAGCCGGCCGCGGTGGTCTCGCGGTTCTAGGCGCGCAGCCCGGAACCGTGCGACTGCTACGGTCGCAGGTTCGAATCCTGCCTCGGGCATGGATGTGTGTGATGTCCTTAGGTTAGTTAGGTTTAAGTAGTTCTAAGTTCTAGGGGACTAATGACCACAGCAGTGGAGTCCCATAGTGCTCAGAGCCATTTTTTTCTCGTCTGACTGTCTACAAGGCCGTCGACGATGTCGAGATTACTATGGCGGATGGTCTTGGAGCTCGAGTTATTTTGCATGGCGCCTCTGTGTTTTGTGGAGGTGTTCTTGTAATGATTTCTTTAGGGGTGACTAGTTTTTTGTCCGGTCAGCTTATGTTACCACAGGGGGCTATAATGAGTGCGTGCAGTGTGTCGCGGCATGCCGGTGTTGTTGATGGAACGGGAGCACATGAAAACCGAGGCCGGCACGTCGTTCACAGCTCTGGAATAGCTCTGAGGCGGCTGCCAAAAACAACGCCCTCAACTGGCGGGCGCATCACCATCAACAGTGACATAATTCTTCTCTGCACGAGATTCTGTGAACAGCCTTGGGACTTGTCCCAGGACGCTGGTGCAAAGTTTGGTGATCATAAAGTGGACGCATCATCTCTTCTCCGATACCCCCTCCACTCTATCTACTTTCACCCCCTTACATGTTGCGATCCAAAACTTGATCCGAATGTATTCCACTACCAGACTCGAACAGTATAGAGTTAGCGATGTCGGCTACGAGGTAGAGCAAACAATACCTGACCGCAGGGTTAATTATTGACAGTAAATGTTAGCATGATTTAGAAATAACACAGTTTTGTGTTGATGATACATATCTCGATAAATTAAGTTCCTCTTTCTTTGCATGGAACTTGTAACGTGCTTTCAGCACTATGACATTCACTGCAACTGGGGCGTAGATGCGACAATGGTCAGTTAGAGTTCTACACTGAGGCAAAAAAAGCAACCAACGAGGAGCTGTGCGACATAAACGAAAGTTGATAGGCATGTTTCTACATCTGAAACATGACTTAAATTTCATGCCAGTCGCAGAAGAGTGGCTCAGAAATGGTTCAACTGGCTCTGAGCACTTTGGGACTTAACATATGCGGTCATCAGTCAGAACTTACAACTACTTAAACATAACTAACCTAAGGACATCACACACATCCATGTCCGAGGCAGGATTTGAACCTGCCACCGTAGCAGTCGCTCGGTTGCAGACTGAAGCGCTTAGAACCGCTGGGCCACTCCGGCCAGCTGAAGTGTGGCGCTAGTAGCACCACTAAGAGTACGCAAATCACATTTCCTTTAAATACCCACTGTAACGGTCGTGAGCGATAGTTACTTTGACACTGGACGTGGTCAACTGACGTTAGTCAAGAATACCTTTAAGTCGACAAAGACGCCATTATCAACACATCAATGAGTTTGAACGAGGGGGTGTAATAGGGCTACGAGAAGCTCGATATTCCTTCTGGAATACCGCAGAAAGACTTGACGGGAATGGAGCCATTGTACAGGACTACTGGCAGCTGTGGTCACGGGAATGTACGTTCACAAGAAGACCGGGCTCCGGACGACCATTGGGCACCACCGAGAGGGAAGACCATTGTGTTCGGAGTATGGCTCCGTCACATCGCGCTGCATGTACAGCAGCAATTTGATCAGCAGTTGGCACCACAGTGACACAACCAACTGTCACAAATCGGTCACTTCGAGGAGAACTCCGAGCCAGAAGCCCCGTAGTGCGCATTCCACTGATCCCAAACTACCGCCATTTGCTACTCCAGTGGTGTCGAGTGAGACCTCATTGGAGGACGGGGTGGAAGTCTGTTGTGTTTTCTGATGAAATCTGGTTCTGCCTCGGTGCCAGTGACGGCCGTGCGTTGGTTAGGAAGAGGCCAGTTGAGGGGCTGCAACCAACCTGTCTGCGTAATAGACACACTGGACCTACACCTGGCGTTATGGTCTGGGATGCGATATCGTATGACAGCAGGAGCACCAGCGTGGTTATCGCACGCACCCTACTGCAAATCCGTACGTCAACTGGTGGTCCGACCTGTTGTGCTGCCATTCGTGAACAGTATCCCAGGGTGTATTTTCCGACAGGATAATGCTCGCCCACATTCCGCTGTGGTAACCGAACGTACTTTACAGGCTGTCGACATGTTGCTTTGGCCATATCGATCATCAGATCTGTCTCCAATGGAGCACGTGTTGGACACCATTGGACGACAACTCTAGCGTCAACCACAAACAGCATTAAACGTCTCTGTTCGACCGACCAAGTGCAACACGCATGGGCCTCCATCCCACAAACTGACATTCGGTACCTGTAAAACACAATTCATGCACGTTTTCAGGCTTCCACTGAACATTCTGTCGGTTACACCGGTTATTAATGTACCAGCATTTGACATTTGCAATGTTTGCGGTTACATTAACCTGTGGCCTTGCTGTGTTAATCAATGAAATATGTTACCGAGACATATGTATTCCTGAAATTTTATTACTCTGCATTAATTATTTTTTCTGCTACGATTTTTTCCCGTCATTGTATATCTGCAGTCACGGAAAAAAATATTCACTGTTGTTCATGTAGAATAACTTTGTTTATCAGAACTAAAGATCACAATCACAGATGATGTTTGGAAACTAACAGTATGGGGACTCCTTCGTAACCTGTACATATGAAGAGATTAACTAAAATAGCCTTCTGTAGCAAGTAATTAAATGTTGTGTACCAGCTGGCGTCACACAATGGGGAAAAAGTATTCATACATGTAAAGAAAATAAATATTATGATATTGTTACCACTTTACTCATTCCTCTTGTATTTATCACTTCCGTTGTCCCCTTTTGGCATGGACTGTGCCTGTTTTGTCAATCTCTGAGGTAATATTTCGTCCTTCGTGGTACAGACATTGTTTCAGAACAGTCTTACTTCGTATTTCATGCTTTCTGACCATTTTTTCAAGTGGATTATGATCTCTGCTCAGTGACAGAAACGAGAAAACTTGTGGAGTGTGGTACAACAACCACAGACAAACAATTTCCGCTCTGTGCTTAGGTTAATATCTTGCCGAAGGTAGTAGTCTGTGCTTAAAACTATACTAGCAATATTTTTTTGCAGATTTGGATATTTAAATACTGACATCTGTTCATGTTATCTTCAGCAAAAGCAGGTTTCCCAACACCAGGTGTCGCCATTCAGCCCCATTCCATGATTCCTCCACCTTCGTGTTTTGCTGTGGAGTGAGTGTATGTGGGATCCAGCTCAGTATTTAGTCGTCCCCACAGCAAAAATGTGCCATCATTTACTACTACGTACTGATAGCGAAGTGTTTCTAGGATGAGTTTGGCACAGATCACTACTTTTAAAAAGAGATGGACCCTGAGCATACAGTGGGCATTGTTTGACTATGGTTATAGTGCCATACTCTCTACATTTGCACGTTTCCATCGCAGAGCAGAGATCTTAATCCACATGAATATCTAGGCTGTAAGCTTGAAAGACATTATCTCCCACGTTTTTCTGCAATAAAGGGGTCGTTTAATAAATATTACTCCACAGTTTTTTTCTATGAACGCATTTATCCCTAAGAGTTAAATTTGGTGAAAATATCAGTCACTATTTATTTTACATGTAATACTTTTCTACATAGTCTTTATCACGTTTTACGGCCTTACGCCAACCTTGGGTAAGAGCCTGTTCAAATGTGTGTGAAATCTTATGGGACTTAACTGCTAAGGTCATCAGTCCCTAAGCTTACACACTACTTCAACCTAAATTATCCTGAGGACAAACACACACATCCATGCCCCGAGGGAGGACTCGAACCTCCACCGGGATCAGACGCACAGTCCATGACTGCAGCGCCCTGGACCGCTCGGCTAATCCCGGGCGGCGGTAAGAGCATGTGGTCCCTTCTGGTAACGGCTCTCGATCTGTGATCGAAGTTATATTTTCACTATTTCATTTACTTTCACATCATTTTCAAAGCGTGTACCACATAGTAAATCCTTAAGTGGCCCAAGCAGAGGGAAGTATGACGGCGCTGGGTCTGGGCTACGGGGCGAATGTCGCAATGAAGTGCAGACCAGTTCGGCGATGTGTTCCTGGGTCCTGAGACTTGTGTGTGGGAGTGCACTGTGATGTTTGAGAAAGATTTCTTTTGGATTCCTACCAGATAAAACATGTAGGAAACGATTCTTGACTTCCAAATGGTTCAAATGGCTCTGAGCACTATGGGACTTAATATCTGAGGCCATCAGTCCCCTAGACTGAGAACTACTTAAACCTAACTAATCTAATGACATCACACACATCCATGTCCGAGGCAGGATTCGAACCTGCGACCGTAGCAGTCACGCGGTTCCGAACTGAAGCGCCTAGAACCGCTCGGCCGCCGCGGCCGCCGTTCTTGACTTTGTTCAGAGTTCCACATACGCCACTCAATTGACAGTTGACTCTTTTGGGAACACGTCCACGAGAATAACACGATCACCATCGCAAAAGACTGCCATCGTGACTTTGGCAGCAGAGGGAGATGCCTTGAATGTCTTTTTTTTGTGGCTGCTATAACTGATGCTGATGCCACTCCAGTGACCGCCTGTTTCTTTCCGACTCAGAATGATGCACCCAGCTTTCATCACCTGAAACGATCTGTGACAGAGAGGATAGTCCACTGGCTCCAGAAGTGCACACGAAATGGCTTTTCTTTGAATCTTGTGTTTTGTTGTGAGCATTCGCGGAACCCATCTTGATCGCACCTTTGAATATGCAAGTCCCAATCATTGCGCGCGTACTTCCAATGCTAAGCGATAAGTATAGAGAACATCGTGGAGTGGTGATGCGCCGCTCCGCTCGTGTGATGACATCGGCGCGGCTCGCGATGTCAGCAGCAGTGCGTGTGAGGGGCAGCACGTCCAACAGCACTCCTGTCAACTGCGTCATTACCGTGCACTGCACGCAAAAGTTTATGGGTGTTCACCTCGGTTTCTATTCCGCAATCAACAATTCAATTACAGCTCTTTGCGTGTAACGAGTGTCTAGCGTAGACGCCATTTCCATAGTTCACTAACGCTCTTCCATCCATCGGAATTGTTCGAAACTCGAGCAGAAGCATCACCAAAGTTGAAGCACCGAAGAAAACGGCTGTAAAAAAGCTGAGTGTTACTTTTGAATGACCCTCGTACAGAAGGAGGTGGCCTTCTTTTGACTTTTCCGGAAGTTCTCTGTCAAACATAACTGGTAAGCATCCCACACAGCGCAGCAATACCCCGAAAGAGGACGGTCAAGCGTAGTGTAGACAGACTATTAAGTAGATTTTTTGCTTCTTCTGAGTGTTCTGCCAATTGAACATAGCCTTCGGTTCGCCTTCCTCACAACATTTTCTGTGGAATGATTCCAGCGCAGTTTTTGTTATGATCCCTAAGTATTTAATTGAAATTACAACCTTTAAATACATGCTATTTATCGCGTAACCGAATATCAATGGAATTTTTACTGGTTATGTATGACCTCATAGTCTGCATTGCTCAGACTCATTTGTTACTTTTCGTACCACGCAGATGTCTAGCCTAAATCACTTTGTAATTCGTTTTGATCTTCTAGTGACTTTAGTAGACGGTAAACAACAGTCAAGCAATTCTAATATCCGGATTGAAATAGACTTTATAAAATGGCAATCTCAACACTCATACACACACACACACACATACACACACACACACTGGATTCATTGGCAAGAAATTGTATTGTATCTTCAGCATCGCGGGTAAAAATTTCATCCTAAATACGGTCACAAAGTAGTTTAGTCGTATGATATATCTGTGGTCGGAGCCAGCTGAGTCGAAGGCAGACATGTTGCCGTGACTGACACAATTGGTTAGCATCGTAGCTCTCTTGGTGGACCCTTAATAAATGGTTCAAATGGCTCTGAGCACTATGGGACTTAACTTCTGAGGTCATCAGTCCCCTAGAACTTAGAACTACTTAAACCTAGCTAACCTAAGGACATCACATCCATGCCCGAGGCAGGATTCGAACCTGCGACTATAGAGGTCACGCGGTGCCAGACTGTCGCGCCTCCTAGGAGCGCTCGGCCACACCGGCCGGCGACCCTTAATAACACTATGCAATATAATCCTTGGTGGGCTCCCGTAATGGCACAGCAGAGCAGCTCATCTTCTTTAAAAAAGCCTGCAGAGAATTTCTGAAGCGCTGCATATAGCAGTGTATTGCCTGTTATTAGGCTACTCATTGCTAGCATCATACTGCAACTGCAAGCATCCTTACAAGGTACTTGGGACATCGCTTAGCAGCAGAGTAGACTGACCAACCGGAATAATCTTATGACAGATGAATAAAAAATTAGAGGAAAAGTTAAAAGAGTCCTCTCCTAATAGGACCAGGAATAGATTAAGTTACATTTCGTCATGTATGATTTCCGTATGATGCATAGCAATACAGTTGTTTTGAGGCTCACTGATTATTCTTGTCTAAGACACTGAGGTGAACATAATGTGTTGTATACAGAAAAATGAATGTGAATGGTTCGTAGAGCGCATGAATTTATCAAGAATATCAAAACAAACAGTATCTCTTCAATGAGAAAAATGTTGGAGCCAAAAACGTAGCAAGCTTAGTAAAGAACGAGTACCTAAGAACACTGTTGGCCATAACAGCATCGTTACCAAGTTCATATCGAAACCTAGAAATAAACGGAAAAATTGATTTCAGTTAATTTGAAAACTTAAAAAGCCTTAAAAATTCATTCTTTAAAGAAGTATTCAACAGCAAGATAGTAAAAAACAATAAAAACGTAGCACACCCACTTAGGAATCTGTACCTAAGTATCATGATATGGTCAACACTGCACTTAGGTACAGATTCCTTAGCAACCATCGTACGTTTTGTCTTGATTGTTAATACTTTTATATTTTAATACTTTTATAAATAATGAACGTTTTAAGGCCTCCAACACTTTCACATTAATCGAAAGAGAACGTTTCGTTTATTACCGTAGCTCTGAGCTACACTTAGTAACGATGGTGTTGCGGTCATCATTATACATAGTCCCTGAGTCTTTAGTAAGCTTGGTATGCTTTTCAAAATTTTATGTTTTAATTTTTTTAAGGAATGTATTTTTTTCAAAGATTGTTGAATTCACATTAACTGAAAGATAGGGTTCTGTTTATTTTTATAGATCTAGAAATTGTTCTCAACCAACCGAAACCAATTAACAGCAAATTGTAATTTTATGTTTTAATGCGATCAAGATAATTAAAAAATTTTAACTCACTTCCAAATGATAACATGCCAAGATCTGAAAATAATCATCACCAAAAGATGGGTGAGAGTCGATGGTCGTATAACGGCCAGTTTCAACTCTGAACTTTGGTCGCCTTGATTTGTATATGATTGACAGCAGAAAAGTTACGTGTGTGGCGAATGATTTCCTAGTGCTGGCTCAGGACGAAATTTCGAACAAATAAAATCGCCATGTGAGTGGCGGACATAGCATTTCTTCTCATGGAACTCATTTCCAACATCTGTTCCGAGCGACGTCCGCGCAGTGGTTAGGACATTTTGAGGATGACGGTTGAAGCCCCTTTCTGGCCATCGAGACTTTAGGTTCTCCGTGGTTTCCCTATACAGATGAAGGCGAATGCCAGTGATTCCATCACCATCCGTCCCTAGTCGGAGCTTGTGCTCTGTCTCTAATGAAACAGCCGCCGACGGGATGTTAACTGCACTATTCGCCCTTTCCTCCCTTTGAACATCTATTGCAAAGTGGGCCTCATTAATGCTGTACTGGCTGAGCATCTACGTTGTGATCCGTTGATCATTCTGAATACACTCGTATAGCTTAATACACAGCACGTTGAGTGACGAGACAAGAAGGTGAGCCACATCTGGATCGGCCCACACAGTGATCTGGTACTCCAACTAGCGTGAGTGCGGTTTTTCCGGCGGTTGTCCACACTCGTTCAGGCCAATGCTAGGCTGGTAACCAACTACGCCTCAGAAAAAGCAATACCAAGAAGATAAAATACAATATAACATACAACAAAGCTTACTTGACTTACAGACAGATAGCGTACACAATGCCCCTACATTAAGTTAAGTGACGACTGTCTCCATTAAGTAAGGCACCCGGCCACATAGTCAAAATTAAACAAATTTTCCAAATAACCACAAAACAGCGGACGCTATACGACGGAATAAAAGCTAAGAGAGAGAGAGAGAGAAAGAGAGGGGGGGGGGGGAGGGAGGGAGAGAGAGACAGAGGAGAAGTTATTTATGTTTCTTCTCTTGTCGGGAACAATTTTTTCACGTTTGACCCTATTACGAGTACTTTTATTCACACTGTGTAACGGTACAATTACTCTTGGAAACACATAAGTCTCACAAACAAAATCTCATTGTTACCAATAACGATATAATCAATGTCGAAACGTAAACTATTTTTGCATCTAGATAAATACAAACTACTCTGTAGGAATGGACATTATGTGAAATTGCTAAACAGCTCATAAGAGAAGTTTGGTATATCTCTTGTAACGTTCCGCACGCGTAGGCGTGTTATTCGGCAGTTTGGAATTGGTGAGGTGAATTTGTTTGTGCAGCTGACCACTAGCCAGCAGCCCCTGAGCCCATGGTGCGCAACGGACGGTCCAGCAAAGCGACTTGTGCGGCCCTGCACAGATATGGAGGCGGTCAGTGTGGCCGTAAATGTGACAACCCCAATGCAGGGAATGCGAACAACGGCTACTCGCTTAGCTGAAGAATAGATGATCCACCAGAAGTGTCGGAGTGTCAGCCGATCTGAAATATGGCTACTTACAACTTTTAGAAATTCTAAAATAAGTCGCCAGTTACATAACACAGAAAATCTGAATACTTCAACACTTTCAGAAAAGTGAACCATATCCAGTGAAATAGGATTATTTTCAATATCTCAAAAACTACAGACGTTTATATTTTACAGTGGCTAAATACTTTCACAATGAACCTCTGAATTAACACCTTTTAAACGCTTCGTGCGATTTCAGCAAACGATATCTCAGATGATAGCATTGCACGATAGCTGTCATCCCTGAAAACCACTCATCTGTATCTAATTTATTTATGTATAGAAAACGGTCTATTGACACACAGTAACATGGATTTAGAAAACACTGTTCTTGTGAAACACAACCAACTCTCTATTCGCATGAGTGTTGAGTGCAATTGACAAGGGATTCAGATTGATTCCGTACTTCTGGATTTACGGAAGGCTTTTGACACTGTAACACACAAGCGGCTTGTAGTGAAATTGCGCGCTTATGGAAAGTCTCAGTTATGTGACTCGATTTGTGATTTCCTGTCAGAGAGGTCACAGTTCGTAGTAACTCGCGGAAAGTTATCGAGTAAAACAGAAGTGATTTCTGGCGTTCCCCAAGGTAGTGTTGTACGTCCTTTGCTGTTCCTAATTTATATAAACGATCTGGTGTTGTGGGGAAGGCTAACCAAAGACTGTGCTCTATTGGCAGGACACTTAGAAAATGTAACAGATTTACTAAGGAGACTGCCTATGCTTCGCTTGTCCGCCCTCTCTTAGAATAAGCTGCGTGGTGTGGGGTCCTTACCAGATAGGATTTATGAAGTAGATGGAAAAAGTTAAAAGAAGGGCAGCATATTTTGTATTATCACGAAATATGGGAGAGAGTGTCACTGAAATGATACATGATTTGGGCTGCTCTTAATGTGAAAATATTTTGTTGACCCCGGCCTACATAGGGAGAAACGATCACCACGATTAAATAACGGAAATCAGAGCTCGTACAGAAAGATGCAGGGGTTCGTGCTTTTCGGTCGCTGTAAAAGGATTGGAATAATAGAGAATTGTGAAGGTGTTTCGATGAACCCTCTGCCAGGCACTTAAATGTGATTTGCAGAGTATCCATGTAGACGTGGATGTAGATTTATTACCGTTTATCTCTGTTTCTTTATGCAAATGTTTGTCAGAAAATCGTATCCTCCACAATAACACAGCAACTAAATGCAGCATGAGGACCTAGCACCTCTCTTCCCATTTTATATTTGGGTAGCTATTTAATGAATATTTTGCTATTCTGCCAGTAACCTATTTCAAATTATATTAAGAAACCCTGATAATTTTAAGATGTGTTCAGTCGCATATGTTAGCTGTTACCACTATTGGTAACAGTGCCAAAAGACACTTCTATCAAGTAGAAACAAATAATTGTTTAAACAGTATACAACAAAATTTTCTGTCATTTAACGCGAACGTACTTGCACAAAAATGCTTGCTTATTAACTTATAAACAAAACTTTGTTTATATTTATTGTGAATGATCTGAGTGTGACAGGATGGTTATAACATTTCTTGTTTTAAATATTGGCGTTTGTCATAAGTATATTAATTTAATGAGGGAAGTGGTCAAGTAGAGTCAAAATCGTGTCTGCAGAACTTAAAAACGATGTCGGAACGCTGATGGAGTCGAGTGGAGACAGACAGTTTCGAGTGAAAATGGCAAATGACTCACAAGAGAAGTTAGGCATAGCTCTGAATATTATTATTATGTGCAGAGGCCAAAAGTAAGACTAAGGAAGAAGATGTGTTTTGTGGTTTTTGTCACATGCAGGTATAGTGGCTTCGTATATAGGTAAATCGATGTCATAAAAAGACATGTATTAACATTTATCATGCAGAATATCTACACCTACGAATTTCCATCGATCGGTAGCTCAGACAGTATTCACCAGCTGCCAGTACCATTTACTCATGGCAGATAATAAGAAGGTTGTAGCTAAAATGTAACGAACAGGTACGACGAGCGAATAGTCACATTGTCACCGGACACAGGTCACGGAGAACTACTTACAAGAGAGATGAGAAAGAAATTCCTCACCCCTTAGGAAATCATTAGAATCTTCACGTCACAGTTGAAGGGTGAAGATCCTGCATCATCCGAGTAGTACAAAAGGACCTACCGGAAATTGAAAGAGAGGGAAAGGTCACTGAGACTGCCAGTTGGCAGTAGCACGATCTCTGACAGTCGAGCTGCCTTGCAGCTGGGTGAAGAGTCTAGCCAACGGAGTTAGGCAGATTTCGAAGTGTGTATAGACATCAGTCTGTTATGTGCACATCCACAACAGTAACGGGAAACTGTCGTCCACGGATGGGCATCAGAAGAAGCGGCGAGACGTTGAAGTACACTGGTTGCGTACACATTGAGATCCTAAGCTGTTTGCTGTAGGGTTTTACGCTGAAAATAGTGGATCTCGTACTATATGGTATGACAGCCGGAAGAAACTGCAACTCATCACATTTGTGTCAACTCTCCGGCTCTGTGTGATTTTCCATTCAATAAATATAATGTATTGTACGTACGTACATACACAAACAATCAAGGAACGGAAAACTGATCCCAGAATTCCGAGCAAGGGCTCCTTCTATTTTTAGACTTTCTGTTAACGCCTCTGTCGTGATTAGAAGGAATAACGCCCTCTCTCCTTCATCTGATATCCGACAGCAAGGTACGAAACAAACCTCTACCTTCCGCGGCCTTGGCGCTAGTAACGAAGCGTATCAGTTTGCGTCCACTAAACGGAGGACCAAGGCAGATTAAACCTTCTCCATATCCAGGTACAAGCACAACGCCTACAGGATATTGCGTTAGGGATCCGAGTTATACTCTCCTGCACGGATCAGTTTGCCATTTGTGCCAGTTTTCAGAATGAGCCTGATATACAAGAAGCAACAACCTACTGGCGGAAGACTAGTAACATTTAAATATCAAATGAAGTACTGGGACCCTTCCTAGATTACGAGAATCCCATTGAACACAATATCATTGGTGTCTGAGATGCTGACTGTAGTTTGGTACTAGATTTGAGAGTGAAAAGCAGACGATTTGCGAAAAGTAAACAACCACTTATCCGTCACTGCGAGACAAAAGTCCTGTCCAGAGCACCGGGACAGCACCCTTAAGCCGTCGGCACACGGACCGTGCATCCGAACGTTGAGCGTTGAGCGTTGAGCGTGCCGAGTTTCTGACGTCATAGCGTGGAACAGCACGCTCGGGGGTCTTTCCGAACGTGCAGAGCAGTATCTGGCATGTCAGAGATTCTGGAGCGTGCGTCTGAGCGTTGACCAGTGAGATGGCACAACGGCACCTACGTCACAAGCACGCCGTCTCCCTTCTGTACAGAGTTGTGAGGCGCCATATTGGCATTCATTACAAGCCTGTATGTACATATGCCGTTTCTGAGCACCAGCAAATTGAGAATCACTGGAAAACCCGTTGTTACCTGTGATTCGTTCGAATAAAATAATGAGAAACATCATATTCGTGACAAAAGAATTATTGTAACTTCAGTATTACGAGAGTAGGCTATTTGAAGGCAGCCACACACTGAAGATCCACCCAAAACGCATTGTTCTTGGTACAATTTGTTATAATTAAATTCCAATTAGTAACATATCTACGAATAAGGTTTTCAGCAACGGGTAATATAAATGATTAGATGCCTGGGGCGTGATGTTGGTTTAGCGTAATGGCTCAAATGGCTTTAGCACTATGGGACTTAACATCTATGGTCATCAGTCCCCTAGAACTTAGAACTACTTAAACCTAACTAACCTAAGGACATCACACACATCCATGCCCGAGGCAGGATTCGAACCTGCGACCGTAGCAGTCGCGCAGTTCCGGACTGAGCGCCTAGAATCGCTCGACTACTGCGGCCGGCTTAGCGTAATGAGTATGGTCACTGTCCTCATTAGAATTAATTGGTGGGGCGGTGGTTCGCATCTTGACATTTCCAACTTTTTTTCCTAACATTCGCGTTTTATTAGGTTCTGATACTTTATTATTAGTTTAATATAAGTATATACTATAATATTTGATTTTATGTAAATATAAGTTCACCTTTTTTGAGGGGTGACTTTGTTCGATTGGATTAATCTATAGGGCAGTTTGCGCTACTTGTGTAAAGTTATTTTGCTCCTTTTTCTTTTACGCTTCGTAATTCACATGTTGCAAAGTTTCTGCTGCTGGGTAGGAACAGTGATCGAGTAAGACTTACCTTGGGGCTTTACTAAAATGTGGGAATGATGAAATATTGTTTATCTTATGCGCAGAAGTATTCCAAATTTGTACCGCACTGTTTGTAATGGAACTTTTATAAGTCTGTGTCCTTACTGATTGGACATGGTACTTTACTTTTCGTGGACGATGGAGGAAATCTGCGTTTTAATAGAGCTAACGTGGGAATTTTACGCGCGCCCGTTGAGTAAACTGTGTGATTTACGAAGTAGAAACATCCTTCAACTGCCGCTGGAGTGCGTTGCGATCGCGCATACCACGTTGGGGCCCACGTACCGTGTGCACAAGTCGCATCGTTCCTGAGCGTTCAGCGGCACGTTGAACTTGGCACGCTCAACGTTGACGTTCGACAGCACGGTCCGTGTGCCGACAGCTTTAGGAATAACTGCCGTGGCAGTGGAAAACGAGCTGCACGACACTGGGACGCCGTGCTGAGACACCCGCTGCGTGCAGCCGTGCGGGCGGAAGGGAGACAGCCGCCGCGGAGCACGCCCCTCCTCGAGCCATTACGTAACGGGGCCAAGTTCACGGCGCGAGGTTTTCGACCCTGCAGCAAGTGCCGGAGGAAGCCGCAGCAATTCCCTCACTGGCCCAAACCGGCCCGTGACTGCCCTCCTACGAAGAACTGACCCACTTAGCTGCGCTGCTGTGCGTAACGGTGGCATCTGGTGGCGTTTTAATTGACGGAGGCGCTAAAGTTTATTTCGTTTGCCTCTACTAGACTACTGCTTTTGCGCGGAAGACGGGTCCTAACGAAACATTAAACAGAATCCTTTTGGGTGCAACACAGTATCGTGTAGTAAAATGAACATGTAAAACGATTTCCGGTGTTTTCAACGACTTTAGCAACCTTCAGACAAGGTTGCTTCTAGAACGTACGAAACGTACTGTACGTACTGTGCCGGCCAGTGTGGCCGAGCGGTTCTAGAGGCTTCAGTCTGGAATCGCGCGACCGCTACGGTCGCAGGTTCGAATCCTGCCTCGGTTATGGATGCGTGTGATGTCCTTAGCTTAGGTAGGTTTAATTAGTTCTAAGTTCTAGGGGACTGATGACCTCAGATGTTAAGTCCCATAGTGCTCAAAGCCATTTGAACCATTTGTACGTACTGTACTTATTTCATTGCACGGCGTGATGCAACTCTGCACCCTAAAGAACTGTATTCAAGGTGACACAGCCGCGAAGAACTTATAGATAAATTGTTACTATGCTGCAAGCATGTGTAAATAAATTTGTCTACACCATCTACGAATCAGCACACACATTGTCCAGTGGCACCCATTGAGCACTTGCATCAGTTCAGGTACAAAAAAATGCTGCTGTGTGGACTCTCCATTTGAAGTCGATCAGGAGTCAGCTGGAGTCATTTATTGTATACAAATTCTCTGTCTTTTCTTAGTATAAGATTCAAATTGGGTAAGATTTACCCGACTTATTTAATCTTTGCAGTATCGATTTTGTCATTATAAATACAGGGTGAGCACAAGGTCTTTCCCTGATTATAAAAATTTATAACAGAATAACCGTTTGACATAATAAGTTACATTTGATGCCTTTACATAGGTTAGTATTACTAGTTGTTGTGACCAATAGATGGCGCTAGTGTGGTGAAGATTCTTCATGAAAGGCTTGGGTTGCATGCTTACAAAGTGCAAATCGTGCAAACCTTTCTACAGAATGATTTGCTGACACGTGCTGAATTTGCAACTGAGATTCTCAACAGTATTGATAGCGCTAACGATTTCTTAAATCGCATATGCTTTACCGATGAATGCACCTTTCATGTAAGTGGAATGGTAAATAGACATAATGTTCGTATATGGGGTTCAGAGTCTCCACATGCTATCGTATAGTTACAGCGAGACAGCGAAAAAGGAAAAAGGAAATGTTTGGTGCGGCCTCATTCCAAACTGCATCAGGATCCACTGCAAGTACTATGATAGTTGGGCGGGAGGTCAGAAAACTTGGATTTCATGGTTGAGCGGCTGCTCATAACAAGGTTTTTGGAGCGCTTTTCTTCGCGGAAAAATCCATTACCGCTAACATCTACTTAGACTTTTGCAACAGTTCACTGCCCCGCAGTTAGAAGAATGCCAACCATCGATAATTTTCCAGCAAGACGGAGCACCCCCTCCCCCCACCCTTCCCCGCACCGGACTTTGGTAGTGCGTGATTTCTTGGATGAATCATTTCCGGATCGGTGGATTGGAAGGAACGGTCCAACACCCTGGCCAACCCGCTCTCCAGACATTGCGCCCCTTGACTTTTTTCTGGGGCTCTATCAAAGTATAGAGTCTTCGTCACACCAGTCGCTGACGTCGACGAACTGAAGGCTAGGATACAAGCTGTTGTGGGTACTGTGACAGAACACATGTTAAGGAACACCTGGCGGGAACTGGATCACTGCCTCGACATTCTCCTAGCTACCAACGGAGCACACGTAGGGGTTTACTAACGTAAGTGGTCTTAAAAAACTAGTAACGCTAAGCTATGTAACGGCATCAAATGTAAATTATTATGTCAAACGGTTACTCTGTAAAATTGTTATTATTAGGGCAAGACTTTGTGTTCACCCTATATATTTCAAATTTGGAACAATGGTTATCAGTAAGTTAACGTGTTTCACTTACTTCCATTAACTGATGCCATACGGAATGATGTTTTCTGATAGATGATTACTTTCACAAAGCGTATTCATTACAATAAAGAAAGTTATTAGAATTATGTGTGGAATTCATACATGTACTTCTTCTGTGAATTTACTTAGACGGTTTCGGACGTTAACTACAACATCACAGTACTAAATCTATTTACTGATGAAATATATTGTCAAGAAGCTATTCGAGTATGAGAGTAATAGATACGTTCAGGCTGTTAACCATCAAGAAAGTAAGGGAATGAGACAATGAATTTTTCTAAGTCTGAACACAGCTGCATTGCTCAGGAACACGGGAGTATTAACACAAGCCAGCCACTGGGCATAAACATTACGACACAGTTAACTGGTCACTAAGTGTGCGACATTCACATTTCTGTGTGTGAGGGCGTGCGAGATCAGCAGGAAAGGATTAGACGGGTACAGGTCAAACTGCTTCCGTTACTCTCTTAACATTATATAAGAAGTGCTAAGGATGACGCAACAACACCCATCACAGGTTTGACCAAGAAGTTAAGACTCTGAAACAGATTGGTTAAGTAAATGTAGCAGAATGGTAGATTGCTGACAACATGTTAAGTGCAGATTCTGAGTCTGACATGACGAATGACGTCAAAAATAAGAGCCTCGCCTCAACGCCATAAATACTCCACCTCGCTGGGCTAGAGTCAGCCGATCGATAGGGTCGATGGCGTTCATGTCTTTCGTACTCGGTTCTCTGAGTATTGTGCAGTAATATCTTGTGTATGAGATTATTCCACTCAGGTCATACACCTGCTGCCTTACTAGGTGACCACCTATCAGCAGGGTGGTCCATTGATCGTGACCGGGCCAAACATCTCACGAAATAAGCATCAAACGAAAAAACTACAAAGAACGAAACTTGTCTAGCTTGAAGGGGGAAACCAGATGGTGCTATGGTTGGCCCGCTAGATGGCGCTGCCATAGATAAAACGGATATCAACTGCGTTATTTTAAAAATAGTAACCCCCATTTTTATTACATATTCGTGTAGTTAGTGAAGGGAGACGAAAATTTAATAGTCATGGGTGACTGGAATTCGACCGTAGGAAAAGGGAGAGAAGGAAAAATAGTAGGTGAAAATGGATTGGGGTTAAGAAATGAAAGCGGAAGCCGTTTGGTAGAACTTTGCGCAGAGCATAACTTAATCATAGCTAACACTTGGTTCAAGAATAATGAAAGGAGGTTGTATACATGGGAGAACCCTGGAGATACTATAAGGTATCAGATAGATTATATAATGGTAAGACAGAGATTTAGGAACCAGGTTTTAAATTGTAAGACATTTCCAGGGGCAGATGTGGACTCTGACCACAATCTGTTGGTTATGAACTGTAGATTAAAACTGAAGAAACTGCAAAAAGGTGGGAATTTAAGGAGATGGGACCTGGATAAACTGAAAGAACCAGAAGTTGTACAGAGTTTCAGGAAGAGCATAAGGGAACAATTGACAGAAATGGGGGAAAGAAATACAGTAGAAGAAGAATGGGTAGCTTTGAGGGATGAAGTAGTGAAGGCAGCAGAGGATCAAGTAGGTAAAAAGACGAGGGCTGCTAGAAATCTTTGGGTAACAGAAGAAATATTGAATTTAATTGATGAAAGGAGACAATATAAAAATGCAGTAAATGAAGCACGCAAAAAGGAACACAAACGTGTCAAAAATGATATCGACAGGAAGTGCAAAATGGTGAAGCAGGCATGGCTAGAGGACAAAAGTAACGATATAGAGGCTTATCTCACTAGGGGTAAAATAGATACTGCCTACAGGAAAATTAACGAGACCTTTGGAGAAAAGAGAACCACTTGTATGAATATCAAGAGCTCAAGTGGAAACCCAGTTCTAAGCAAAGAGGGGAAAGCAGACCTGAGTTGAAACAAGGCCCCGGGAGTAGACAACATTCCATTAGAACTACTGACGGCCTTGGGAGAGCCAGTCCTGACAAAACTCTACCATCTGGTGAGCAAGATGTACGAGACAGGCGAAATACCCTCAGACTTCAAGAAGAATATAATAATTCCAATCCCAAAGAAAGCAGGTGTTGACAGATATGAAAATTACCGAACTATCAGTTTAATAAGTCACACATGCAAAATACTATCGCGTATTATTTGCAGACGAATGGAAAAACTGTTAGAAGCCGACCTCGGGGAAGATCAGTTTGGATTCCGTAGAAATGTTGCTACACGTGAGGCAATACTGATCATACGGCTTATCTTAGAAGAAAGATTAAGGAAAAGTAAACCTAAATTTGTAGCATTTGTAGACTTAGAGAAAGCTATTGACAATGCCGACTGGAATACTCTCTTTCAAATTCTGAAGGTGGCAGGGGTAAAATGCAGGGAGCGAAAGGCTATTTACAATTTCTACAGAAACCAGATGGCAGTTATAAGAATCGAGGGACACAAAAGGGAAGCAGTGGTTGGGTAGGGAGTAAGACAGGGTTGCAGCCTCTCCCCGATGTTATTCAATCTGTATATTGAGCAAGCAGTAAAGGAAACAAAAGAAAAATTCGGAGTAGGTATTAAAATCCATGGAGAAGAAATAAAACTTTGAGGTTCGCCGATGATATTGTAATTTTGTCAGAGACAGCAAAGGACTTGGAAGAGCAATTGAACGGAGTGGAGAGTGTCTTGAAAGGATGATATAAGATGAAAATCAACAAAAGCAAAACGAGGATAATGGAATGTAGTCAAATTAAATCGGGTGATGCTGAGGGAATTAGATTAGGAAATGAGACACTTAAAGTAGTAAAGGATTTTTGCTATTTGGGGAGCAAAATAACTGATGATGGTCGAAGTAGAGAGGATATAAAATGTACACTGGCAATGGCAAGGAAAGCGTTTCTGAAGAAGAGAAATTTGTTAACATCGAGTATAGATTTAAGTGGCAGGAAGTCATTTCTGAAAGTATTTGTATGGAGTGTAGCCATGTATGGAAGTGAAAGATGGACGATAAATAGTTTGGACAAGAAGAGAATAGAAGCTTTCGAAATGTGGTGCTACAGAAGAATGCTGAAGATTAGATGGGTAGATCACATATCTAATGAGGAAGTATTGAATAGGACTGGGGTGAAGTTTGTGGCACAACTTGACCAGAAGAAGGGATTGGTTGGTAGGACATGTTCTGAGGCATCAAGGGATCACCAATTTAGTATTGGAGGGTAGCATGGAGGGTAAAAATCGTAGAGGGAGACCAAGAGATGAATACACTAAGCAGATTCAGAAGGCTGTAGGTTGCAGTAGGTACTGGGAGATGAAGAAGGTTGCACAGGATAGAGTAGCATGGAGAGCTGCATCAAACCAGTCTCAGGACTGAACACAACATCAACAGCTATTACAGCGCCATCCATAACAAAGCGAAAAAAGTTGACGAACTGAAACGTTCATATTTCATTACGTACTACTCGAATGTTGTTGTTGTTGTCAAAAGCTTCTCCATGGATTTTAATACCTACTCCGAACTTTTCTTTTCTTTCCTTCACTGCTTGCTCAATATACAGATTGAATAACATCGGGGAGAGGCTGCAACCCTGTCTCACTCCCTTCCCAACCACTGCTTCCCTTTCATGACCCTCGACTCTTATAACTGCCACCTGGTTTCTGTATAAATTGTAAATGGCCTTTCGCTCCCTGTATTTTACCCCTGCCACCTTCAGAATTTGAAAGAGAGTATTCCAGTCAACATTGTCAATAGCTTTCACCAAGTCTACAAATGCTAGAAACGTAGGTTTGCCCTTCCTTAATCTATCTTCTAAGATAAGTCGTAGGGTCAGTATTGCCTCACGTGTTCCAACATTTCTACGGAATCCAAACTGATCTTCCCCGAGGTCGGATTCTACTAGTTTTTCCATTCGTCTGTAAAGAAATCGAGTTAGTATTTTGCAACTGTGGCTTATTAAACTGATTGTTCGGTAATTTTCACATCTGTCAACACCTGCTTTCTTTGGGATTTGAATTATTATAGTCTTCTTGAAGTCTGAGGGTATTTCGCCCGTCTCATACATCTTGCTCACCAGATGGTACAGTTTTCTCAGGACTGGCTCTCCCAAGGCCGTCAGTAGTTCCAACGTAATGTTGTCTACTCCGGGGGCCTTGTTTCGACTCAGGTCTTTCAGTGCTCTGTCAAACTCTTCACGCAGTATCGTATCTCCCATTCAATCTTCATCTACGTCCTCTTCCATTTCCATATTATTGTCCTCAAGTACATCGCCCTTGTATAGACCCTCTACATACTCCTTCCTCCATTCTGCTTTCCCTTCTTTGCTTAGAACTGGGTTTCCATCTGAGCTCTTGACATTCATACAAGTGGTTCTCTTTTCTCCAAATGTCACTTTAATTTTCCTGTAGGCAGTATCTATCTTACCTCTAGTGAGATAAGCCTCTACATCCTTACATTTGTCCTCTATCCATCCCTGCTTAGCCATTTTGCACTTCCTGTCGATCTCATTTTTGAGACGTTTGTACTCCTTTTTGCCTGCTTCATTTACTGCATTTTTATATTTTCTCCTTTCATCAATTAAATTCAATATTTCTTCTGTTACCCAAGGATTTCTACTAGCCCTCGTCTTTTTACCTACTTGATCCTCTGCTGCCTTCACTACTTCATCCCTCAAAGCTACCCATCCTTCTTCTACTGTATTTCTTTCCCCCATTTCTGTCAATTGTTCCCTTATGCTCTCCCTGAAACTCTGTACAACCTCTGGTTTTTTCAGTTTATCCAGGTCCCATCTCCTTAAATTCCTACCTTTTTGCAGTTTCTTCAGTTTTAATCTACACTTCATAACCAATAGATTGTGGTCACAGTCCACATCTGCCCCTGGAAATGTCTTAAATATAAAACCTGGTTCCTAAATCTCTGTCTTACCAGTATATAATCTATCTGATACCTTTTAGTATCAGATACAACCTCCTTTCATGATTCTGAAACCAAGTGTTAGCTATGATTAAGTTGTGCTCTGTCCAAAATTCTACCAGGCGGCTTCCTCTTTCATTTCTTTGCCCCAGTCCATATTCACCTACTACGTTTCCTTCTCTCCCTTTTCCTACTACCGAATTCCAGTCACCCATGACTATTAAATTTTCGTCTCCCTTCACAATCTGAATAATTTCTTTGATTTGATTATACATTTCATCAATTTCTTCGTCATCTGCAGAGCTAGTTGGCATATAAACTTGTACTACTGCAGTAGCTGTGGGCTTCGTATCAATCTTGGCCACAATAATGCGTTCACTATGCTGTTTGTAGTAGCTTACCCGCATTCGTATTTTCCTATTCATTATTAAACCTACTCCTGCATTACACCTATTTGATTTTATGTTTATAACCCTATAGTCACCTGACCAGAAGTCTTGTTCCTCCAGCCACCGAACTTCACTAATTCCCACTATATCTAACTTTAACCTATCCATTTCCCTTTTTAAATTTTCTAACCTACCTGCCCGATTAAGGGATCTGACATTCCACGCTCCGATCCGTAGAACGCCAGTTTTCTTTCTCCTGATAACGGCATCCTCGTGAGTAGTCCCCGCCCGGAGGTCCGAATGGGGGACTATTTTACCTCCGGAATATTTTACCCAAGAGGATGCCATCATCATTTAATCATACAGTAAAGCTGGATGCCCTCGGGAAAAATTACGGCCGTAGTTTCCGCTTGCTTTCAGCCGTTCGCAGTACCAGCACAGCAAGGCCGTTTTGGTTAGTGTTACAAGGCCAGATCAGTCAATCATCCAGACTGTTGCCCTTGCAACTACTGAAAAGGCTGCTGCCCCGCTTCAGGAACCACATGTTTGTCTGGCCGCTCAACAGATACCCCTCCGTTGTGGTTGTATCTACGGTGCGGCTATCTGTATCGCTGAGGCACGGAAGCCTCCCCACCAACGACAAGGTCCATGGTTCATGGGGGGGGGGGGGGGGGGGGAGGGTGTCACAAACATATGGCTCACAATTTTAGACGAAAAGTTGGCAACAGGTAGGTTTTTTAATTTAAAGTAGGGAACGTATGTAAGTTTGAACATTTTATTTCGGTTGTTCCAATGTGATACATGTACCTTTGTGAACTTATCATTTCTGAGAACGCATGCTGTTACAGCATGATTACCTGTAAATACCACATTAATACAATAAATGCTCAAAATTATGTCCATCAACCTCAATGCATTTGGCAATACGTGTAACGACATTCCTCTCAACAACAAGTAGTTCGCCTTCCGTCATGTTCGCACATGCATTGACAATGCGCTGACGTTGTTGTCACCCGTTGTCGGTGGATCACGATGGCAATTATACTTCAACTTTCGCCACAGAAAGAAATCCGGGGACGTCAGATCCGGTGAACGTGTGGGCCATAGACCAATCCACCTGTCATGAAATATGCTATTCAATACCGCTTCAACAGCACGCGAGCTATGTTGGAAGCACATCGCCATTCTGTCATGCAGTGAAACATCTTGTAGTAACATCTGTAGAACATTACGTAGGAAATCAACATACACTGCAGCATTTAGATTGCCATCGATAAAATGGGCCTGCCATAATGCCGCACCATACATTAACCCGCCAAAGTCGCTAATGTTCCACTTGCCGCAGCCATCGTGGATTTTCCGTTGCCCAATAGTGCATATTATGCCGGTTTACGTTACCGCTGTTGGTGAATGACGCTTCGTCGCTAAATAGAACGCGTGCAAAAAATCTGTCATAGTTCCGTAATTTCTCTTGTGCCCAGTGGGAAAACTGCACACGACGTTCAAAGTCGTCGCCATGCAATTCCTTGTGCATAGAAATATGGCACGGGTGCAATCGATGTTGATGTAGCATACTCAACACCGACGTTTTTGAGATTCCCGATTCTCGCGCAATTTGTCTGCTACTGACGTGCGGATTAATGACGACAGAACCTAAAACAGCTACTTGGGCATCATCATTTGTTGCAGGTTCGGTTGACGTTTCACATGTGGCTGAACACTTCCTGTTTCCTTAAATAACGTAACTATCCGGCGAACGCTCCGGACATTTGGATGATGTCATCCAGGATACCGTTGGGCATTTTGAGCACAATAGCCATACATCAACAGGATATCGACCTTTTCCTCAATTGGTAAACGGTCTATTTTAACACGGGTAATGTATCATGAAGCAAGTACCGTCCGCACAGGCGTAATTTTATGTGAGACAGCATACTTATACGTTTGTGACTATTACAGCGCCATCTATCACAAAGCGAAAAAAGTGGTCCAACTAAAACATTCGTATTTCTTTACGTACTACACGAATATGTAATAAAACATGGAGGTTCCCATTTTAAAAAAACGCAGTTGATATCTGGTTGACCTATGGCAGCGCCATCTAGCGGGCCAACCATAGCGCCAACTGGTTTCCTCCTTTCAACGTAGACAAGTTTCGTTCTTTGTAGCTTTTTCGTTTGATTCTTATTTTGTGAGATATTTGTCGCGGTCACTATCAATGGACCGCCCTGTATAAATGGTTCAAATGGCTCTGAGCACTATGGGACGTAACATCTGAGGTCATCAGTCCCCTAGAACTTAGAACTACTTAAATCTAACTAACCTAAAGACATCCCACACATCCATGCCCGAGGCAGGATTGGAACCTGCGACCTCAGCAGTCGCGCGGTTCCGGACTGAAGCGCCTAGAACCGCTCGCCACCCTGTAGTCACAACTGGTAGAAGCCAGCCTGTAGTACTGACCGCCACTGTAACGGTAGTCCAAAGGCCTACCAACATTGTTCCAGCGTGGGGCACAATTGCTCTAATCTCGAGCTTCATGTGGGCCAGATGGCCTGCCGAGTCGGCGGGCAGGGCCAGCATTCAACATGACATCGTGTTCCATCTGATGGGTCAACACGGACAGTGATCTGTGACTGACAGCGTACTCCCAAAACGACGTTCAGACCCAACACGCAAGTGCCAATGTCACCGCCATCTCTTAACACAGCTCCTGACGAAGCGCGCTTTCCACACCCATTGCTTACCTGAAGTCTCCAGCCTGAGCACAGGGCTGATACGGCAAGATATGGGAGCCTGAGCCAGCCAATGGGTACAACAGATATCTCGCCAGCTTAGTAAACCACCGGACGTCGCCGAAGATACGGCGACGAGGAGTTTTCAGAGAAATAAATGCAGGAATATTTAATCCTATTTCATTGCTTCTGGCGATGCCACACAGGTTCCTTGGCCTCCATCCTGATAAACACTAGGAGTTCTATCCTGGAAGTGGGCGAACCCTACAGCACACTCATTGCTACAAGGACAGATGTTCTGCGCTACCTTAATTTTAACCTTAACTTCGAACTTTATTACGGAAAGATCTCCGATACTCATCCGAAAAATTCTTAGACAATGAACGTAAGGAAACAGAAAGCCTGGCAGAGGACACAAACTTTCCAAATGCAAATTAATATTGTTTCTCATTACAGCTCTTTCTATCGCACAAAAGAATTCTTGGATAGAAGTAAAAGTTGCCAGCATGTAGCCACAACATTTATATTTCATAAATGTCTGCAATTGTTGTTCCACATAATAAAGTGTATTGCGAATCTCGTTTGTGGGGCACGTAATTAAACATCTAACGTAAACGTCACCGTCAACGATTGCCAGTATTCGCAAAATGTGTCGTAGGTTCAGTCCCGTGTATGGGGGTAACCGTAAATGCTTGCACCCTTACTGGTGAGGCATAGTGTTGCTCATTGCAGAAATTATTATGGAAGCCTTCATACCGCCCACAGCAATGCACATTATACCATCTTTGAAGCGGCCGTTAACTGCCATCTCGTCTTGTAAAATCTCTAACTTTCTAAAAGATCGCTTGAGCGTTTTAACTCCGGCCGCTGTGGCCGAGCAGTTCTAGGCGCTTCAGTCTGGAAAGCGCGACCGCTACGGTCGCCGGTTCGAATCCTGCCTCGGGCATGGATGTGTGTGATGTCCTTAGTTACGTTTAAGTAGTTCTAAGTCTAGGGGACTGATGACCTCACATGTTAAGTCCCATAGTGCTCAGTGCCCTTTGAACCATTTGAGCGTTTTAACGATCACTTTTGAACATTGTTATATCCTGAAATCGACGTTCCATTCTACTTTCGAATTATTCTTTAATTTACTACTATCATACGGTGCACGGCGGACGTTACCACGTAGGGCCTACCGCTACTGGTCATTTCCCTGCTCCACTCTTAAATCGAGCGACGGAACAACGACAGGCTATATGCCTTCGTACGATCGGTAATTTGTCTTCTTCTCGCTGTCCTTACTCGAAATGTACGTCAGGGGCAGTAGGATCATACTCCATTCCGCCGAAAATGTTGGCTCTCTAAATTTTCTCAGTAGCGTTTCACGATAAGAAAGTCATCTTCCTTCCAGGGAAGAATCTCGGAAATACTCATCTGTTGATCGAGCCTACCAGTAACAAATCTAGCCAGCACGCTTCTGAATTGCTTCAATGACTTCCTTTAATCTGACCTCGTGGGGCCAGCTGTGGTGACCGAGCGGTTCTAGGCGCTTCAGTCTGGAATTGCGGGACTGCTACGGTCGCAGGTTCGATTCCTGCTTCGGGCATGGATGTGTGTGATGTCCTTAGGTTAGTTAGGTTTAAGTAGTTCTAAATTCTAGACGACTGATGACCTCAGAAGTTCAGTCGCATAGTGCTCAGATCCATTTGAACCAATTGACCTGGTGGGGATCACAAACACTAGAACATTACTCGAGAATGGATAGCACTAGAGTTCTATACTCCGTCTCGTTTTCAAATGAACCACACTTTCCAAATAGTCTCCCAATAAACCGAAGTCGACCGTTCGCCTTCCCGTGGTGGTGCCAGCCGTCACAACGTTCCGCTGTATTTGAGGATGAAATTTGCCTTTCTGTCTGCACATCAAAAAGAGCCGCCTATTGGTGCTATCTTGGTCAAGTGAGGAATTCGTTGTTTTCCGTCGAATTTATGGGTTGTCCAATCCAAAGCACCACCCCGTCACCACACATGGCATAAACGAGTAGCAACACCAACGTAGTGAGTCGTAATATACGTTTGTTGTACAGCTTGGGTAGGAAGTTTCTGTTGCATTCCCATGTTTTTATGTGGACTTTCTCTTTTACCACGTTGGCAGCAGCGTTCAGTCAGCCCTCCAAGAGGAGTGTGGGAATTGTGGGCAGGTCAGGAGAGAAAAATTGGATTTTGAATGTGTTTGCTTCTTAGCTCTTGTCTCGTACTGACTGGCACCCACTCGCTGCACTTGGAGACTGTAAATTCCTCTCAGACTGTAGCGCAATTCATCCTCTGAGCAACTTGCAGTTACTGTAACTAATTCTGGCATGCATCCTCTACGCTCTGTTCTGTGTGTTTAATATTTCTCTCTCTTGTCTCGAGCTCTCCAGATGAGGAAGTCATTATCTTTTCTTCCTGCAGTCTTCCAACAAAATGCAAGTAAACAGTGCTTCGTGTCATTTTTACTTTAGGGTCGAAAAGATCTGCTGTCTTTCATGGGAATAAGCAATCTACTGAAAGAACAAGTAGTAACTACAAAGATGTGGTGGATGTAAGAAAGGAAATACATGACTTCGAGGTCGCGACCGACGAATTGTGTTTACAGCAGTGGGAACCGCAGACAATACATATGTCGCATGCACAATGTCGTGCTGGCACTGGAGAGGTACAAAGTGACACCATCCTGTCCTGGCGTGTTACTCTGCCCTTTCCCTCCTGGCAAATGTCTCAAAACATTTTCAGAGACGAACTGAACTTCTGTTTCTTCTGTTCCTACAAAACATTATATCGCATTATCTGCAACTATTAAGGATTGCCAGTTTCAAGAAAACCCACATAAAGATTAGGTTGCTTATCATTACATTTCCACAGTCTATATCACCACTGTGTGTGAATGTGATTTCGTACACGACCTACAAGAATGGATTCCAGTACCACCGAGGTTGTCCTGGCACTTTTAAGTTATTCTCTTCTCTTCATCCTATTGTCAACTCTTTTTATGACTGTTTCGAGTTGTTTTTCACTTTGTGATCGTAGAGGATCTAAAATAACAGTAATAAATAGCTAAAATCCATAAACTTTCCAGTCGTTAAATTCTAGACCCTGTCAAATGGTATTTTACAAGCAACACACGACGAATAAGGCTTTAGAAGGAAATCATTGATATTGTACCACAGGTCATACGATGGAGATACCGAGCTTAGTCAGGGTGAATATGGAGGGGCAGAAATGTGCACGAAATATCGGGGCCGATGGAAGAAGAGAGATTGATACTTTTGCACTCTCACGTGGAGGATGGATCTCCTAGGGAGATCTGCGTAGTCGTAGGAAGATGCCGAACAAATAAACGGTACGAGAGCATCATTAAGAAGTAGCAGAAAGACGAAAACAGCTTCGAAGCCCCAGTTACAGGGATCGGAGTTCAGTGGCGAGCTTTGTTAAAAATTGCAGCACCAAGAAGGGAATGCGTGACTAAAATTATCTTCACGCTACAGCATAGGAACATGAATATGCAGAAATAATTATGATCATAGAGCTGTAAATTATCTTTATTGTTGAGAATTTATTATATTACGAAGTTCCCTTCGAAAGCTACATCCGTGGCAACAAATCAAAGAGGACCTTGATATGTTCCTGGTGCGTTTTTCTCTGCGCAGTTTCTGTGTGAGTCCGCGAAGCACCAGTTGAAGGACTAAGCCGAACAAACTGTCGACCAAAACTGTCCCACACGTGTTCAATGGACGGCACATCAGACAATTACGTAGGCCGTGCCATGAGAAACAACGGGATCCTTCGTTCTTCTTAGATTTCTTGCACATTCATATTTCCAGACTTTTTTCTGTTGAAATATCGCTAATGGCGTTGGTACAAGGGGAGAACTGGCACAATTTACAAGACCATTATACAGAAGTGACTGCTCAGGTGCCACTTAGCATTTACGAGTGGAGATGGCATGTTGTGTAAGCTTGAGTCCTACTTCGCGTTTCTACACTGTGTACTGCACGACGCTGTAGACTCCCCGAGTGTGGCCACGACAGTAACGTCTTAACGTCTAACATGTGAGCGGCCATACGTTGGAATGGTACTCGTTAGAAAACCTTACATTTTCCCCCAAGTTGACATGTTCCCGTATCTACTACTAAGCTATGGCATTTTTGAACAATGACGGCCGACGCAGAGCTATGTATGAGTGTCACTTCTCCAGCTTGCAACAGATGTCGAACGTCGACTAGACAGATCCACACCTTTAGCAATGCTCCAGCAGCAATGTACCAGCAGTGGAACCAGCTGTACGAGTCTTTTGAAACAAAAAAAGATAGGACCGTGATCATCCTGTGCTACTGTCACACCATACTGACGTCACATTGCGTGGTTCCAGTACCCTGTCATCGCTGTGTACGACGCTGCTCTATCCACAGGTTCCACCCACTGACGCATCACTGCCTGGCCTGCGTCAGCCAAAATGTCACGGTGTGACAAACGCATTTCCCTGAAACCGGTCGTACTGCACGGTTGGAATTCACACAAATGCTGGTGTTACACATTGGGATTAACAGCACTTGCAGTCACACTTCGATTTCGTTTGATGTCTCTTTACTGAATGAGATTAGCGTAATTCAGACCTTTCTAAGTACACAACATAGAGCGCCGTTGTGATTATGAATACCATCTCTCTGTAATTATTGTTGGTACATTACTTTATATGTCCTCATAATTCGGATTCTCTCTCGCCATTCTTTCTGGATATTGCGAGCATTAGGATATTAAGATAAAGTCGAAGTCACGCTAAAGCTGATTTTCTCTCGGCTATAGTAATTTTATCCCGAACACGACATGGCTCTTTAATAGTTCATACAAAGGAGTCTTTAGTTTTCGCGGCGTAATTGGAGACAAAATAATTCGTGGGCATACACCCCTAAAGTACATTGTCACAGGGTGTTCTTATGAATTATGTTGTCATACCAAAGAGAAGTTATATATTTACGTGCATACACGGATCACTAACCGTGTCGGTACTAAGTATGAGACACACACGTACAAGCAAGTACTGTGCTCAACAACACGCAACGTGCCAGTCGCGTTTGTGAGATCCACGACTCACCCGTCGTTTCTTCGTTACGAAACGGTGACCATAAAATCTTCCACGGCAATGGTGTTTGAAAGGGTAAGGGCTTTTTTACATCTGTCACTTCTTGACTAGTCCGTGGGCCGCCAGCTGTAGAAGTATATGCGTCTCCGCAACTCAAAACCGGGTTTACTCATAAAAATTAATCTTCATGACGATGGAACTTCCTGAAAAAATGTGTTCAGTTTAATCTTGCAGGTCTTTTTCTCTCAAATAAAGAATAAAACAAGAGGTCTTCCTACTGTTTGACAAAATCAGCATTGTCGAAAAAGTTGCAGTTTTCGTGAAACAAATGCCTACGCTATTACGTCCATCTTTAAATGTTATCTCTGGTATAAATAACTGTTTAGTTCACTTTCTCCACAACTCTGAATTATCGTAACTGGATAATCTATCTTCTGAAACTTAACTAAATATGTTCGACTGACATCGGCATTCCCGTAATACGATTCGGTTTATCTACCATCACAGCTCTCGTTAATTTGGAATCTTAGTCAGAGATAGTAATACTCGTAGAAGTTTAGCGTCTGCACTAATGGTATCTACTTTCTAAATTGATTAGAAAAACATTTAATTTCACACATTGTATCCGTCGGTTACTGAAAGGTCCTTAGAGATCTCAGAACTACAATGAAGACCATTGCAATTTATTCTAAACTAACGCTTCCCGGAAGTACTGATTGGTAGTGTACTTTCAATAGAAGTACATTACGACTTGTCTCTTGGATGTTCCACGTCATGAATTATTTCTGCTTTCTTCACTGTTCCGCCTTAGAATTCACAGTTTAAGTACAGCCTATAAATCCATATTACAATCAAAAACTCACCAGCTTCACTTTCGAATGAACTGTTTATAGTCAGAGATATTACTGTATATAACAACCATTTCTGCCATTTTGATGTTAATGCAATGGTCTTCTCCTTTCCTGAACCTCTAATTATCTTCATGTGTTAAATTACCTTTCAGTCAGAGTGAAAAATTAATCTCTCTTATATATCCAGTCTCAAATTATTGAACTTTCTAATTTAGATTCCGATATTCTACGAAATCGTCGAAGTGCTTCGTCTTTAGTAACAGTATAAATCGACACCGACTGAGTGAAAGACACACAGTTTAATGTTCACAGTAGGATAATCTCTAGAGATGCAGGTGTAACATGACATTTCATCAATTATTTCGACATTTTAACATTTCGATAAGCGTCCTGCAAAAATCTTCCAAGCATCCTCCCGTCGGGTGGACTGTAATATCGGCCTGCTCCAGAGAGCGTCGCGACGACAGCACACCACTAGAATACCTTGACGCCCATGCGGTTGTAACATGAAACGGAACAAAACAAATACACCTCCCTTGACCACAACAAAATGGAAAACAATGTCAACAACAACTGGCATTAACAATTTACTTGTCGTCACACAGCGGAAATTATCGTAGCAGCCCCTCATTGTCAATATGGGTTGCTGACCCCTTTTCAGGAGCGCGGAGAGAAACATCGCCAGCGGACAGAAAGAATAACAGACTTCCCAAATAAACACGGAACTACTTCGCTAGACAACATGTGGCAGTGTTCCACCAATTGAACTCATATGACTGATGTAGCACTTCGACGACCTGGCTTTATAACCACACCCAGACCGTCAGACTGGCAGTATTTACCAACCGCTAGGAACAGCTCCGGCCAGTACGTACTTACGCCGGCCCTAGTCTTGTAGTAACACGTTGTATTTTGTAGAGTAGTTTTGATCAGTATTTTCTTCCATTGTGTTGCTTCTTTATTTGTTTTGTCACCACAGAGGTGTCTTTTTTTCTGTTTGTTCTGCGTTTAAAACTTTGTGTATACCAAGAAGGTGTCTTTTCTTTAATTATAATACACTGTGTTTAAATTGACTGTTAGTTCTTCCCTGCCGTCCACAGGACACTACAGAAATAACCACACAGGATTTCACAGTTCCTTTTGAAACATTACATATTGTGAAGTCTGGGATTTTTGTCGACTTGTAGTAATGCCTCAAACCGTCTTCAGCCCGAAAAAAGCGCATCACTTGTTTGTATCGCCTGAAGTTACTATCGATTTTTATGTGCCAGAAGAATGAAGACATTAAGTTGTATAGTTGTCTTAAACTTTTGTGTTTAAATGTTGTAGATATGTGACACTCGATGGGCGAGAAAAGCTGTGTCCTGTCAAGTCAGCGAGTTTGCAAAGCCCAGCCGATTGCTGAATCACGGTGTGCGGCAACGATAAAAACTACGATGCAGCTGGCTACTACGAACGTTTGCCGGCGACTGCATAGAAGCAACACTAACTGTTAAAGAAAGAATTAGAGTGGTATGTTTGTTCCCAGAGAATGGTTCTCGGCTTGTCCTTTGAGAATTCCAAGGGTAGTATCCGAATATTGTTCGAGTAGCCAGCCTCGAGAGAGATTATCTCGAGTGTGACAAGATCGGCTCACACGCACGATACATGAACTAATCTACATTGGGGATACAACTCAAATGGGTTCAGAGCAGTTCTAAGTTGTTAAGAAAGGTATTTTGAGAAGATTATCGGCTTATATAGGAAATGATTATTTCTTCGATTTTTGGTAGAGTGTAGACTCACCACATATAGGAACGGCTCCGATTAATTGAAGTGTGAGATTAGTTTCTCCTATTTGTGATTAATGGTGTGTTGTGTTTAATAGTCAGACGATGTTAGGCGAACTGTATTTCAATATTTTTGTGAGATTTTCCGTTGAATGGTGTATTCGAGGAGAAGCTTTCACGCGAAGTCTATTAGTTGTTTTGTGGTAGAGGATTAAAGAACGCACTAAAAGGACAGTAACGTTGCATCTTATTATTATTGTTGTTATATAGGTGTAAGCAAGCACTAAGGAGAAGTGACTTAGCTATATTTGGGTGGTTAGGATTTATTGTGACTTTGGCGTGAGCGTCGCAATATATTAAATTCTGGAAATATTGTTGGATGCACTGAATGTGTAGTCTCTATTAAAGAGAACGGTCGTCCTACGCAATATTCATTTATTGAGAAACAATCGAAAGTTTATTGAGAATGCGACAGATTTTCTCTTTGACTCTAAACGAAAAATCAAGAACCATATAAAAAAGAACAAGCTAATTCTCTCTGAAAGAGAGCC
Organism: Schistocerca gregaria; assembly: GCF_023897955.1. Lineage (NCBI taxonomy): Eukaryota > Metazoa > Arthropoda > Insecta > Orthoptera > Acrididae > Schistocerca > Schistocerca gregaria. The sequence continues at coordinate 510,292,280 of NC_064921.1, read as the reverse complement.
TCCAGTGCTGTGTTTCTAGTGTTAAATATTAGTGAGTCGCGGAATTCAACGCCTGGAGTTGTTAAGCTTTGTCTGATTATTTGAATTCGGATAGCTGAAAAGTGGCGATGACACTTAGGTTTTTTGCTTTAATTTTTTATTAATTTTTTGCTTTATTAATTTTATGGTTTTGAATAGTGAACCAACGCTCAAAATACAAAACGCTCAGTTGTACCTGTAGTTATTTAATTGCAGGAAATAAAGCAAACAGTTTTAAACTGAAGAAGTCAGTACAAGACTTTGTTTTTATACCCAGACTATTTCAAAATTATTTCAAGAGAAAGGCTTATTTGAAAGCAGACTAATATCTGGGATATATCTTTTCGGAATAAGGCAAATCCAAAGGCCAATAAAGTAAGAGAGTGGAATATTGGTAAAAAGTAAAGTTCAAAGAAAAAGAACTGTATTTTTCAGTGAACGACTTGTAAAGAAGAGAAAGATAATTCACCTTTAGACAGGGAAAGCAAGTTTGCGTGTAAGGCAAAAGTGAATAATTATAAATGAAAAGTTAGTCAACTTAATTCTGCAAGACTGAGATTAAAGTATAGTTTATTATGATAAAATTTCAATTGAGTCAAGTGTATTGTTGTAGCAAGGCACTACCTATATAGGTTATCGTTGATTGACAACAAGATATAAACTGTATAAAATTATATCTTTGTCTAGTGTACGTATTCTTCAATATAGGTTGTTGTCATTGGTAAAGTAAATACGTCATGCCTACTCCCTGTAGACTCTCGCATTTAATATTTTTCTGGTGACTGGTGATAGTTTTATCTTTCCAGCCTAGTGAACCCTCATAGTCAGATGCGTTGTTGTAAATAACATCCAGATGGCTATCACTGACCCCGTTATAGCACGAAAAGTGTTATAGTGTCCATCCTTTCGTACATAGTGATGTAGTAGGGAGCTGGAGAGTAATTTATAGCGTGAGAAGCTAAACATAAAATCTGACGTGACGTTGTGTTAGTACACACGATTACTTCAAGTCACACAGATTACGTCGTTGAGTCAGGACAAATAATTGTAGTATTACGAGAGTGAGCTACATCGGCCGACGTCGCTTTTCACCTATGTTGTTGTGGTCTTCAGTCCTGAGACTGGTTTGATGCAGCTCTCCATGCTACTCTATCCTGTGCAAGCCTCTTCATCTCCCAGTACCCACTGCAATCTACATCCTTCTGAATCTGCGTAGTGTAGTCATCTCTTGGTCTCCCTCTACGATTTTTACCCTCCACGCTGCCCTCCAAAACTAAATTGGTGATCCCTTGATGCCTCAGAACATGTCCTACCAACCGATCCCTTCTTCTGGTCAAGTTGTGCCACGAACTTCTCTTCTTCCCAAGCCTATTCAATACTTCCTCATTAGTTATGTGATCTACCCATCTAATCTTCAGCATTCCTCTGTAGCACCACATTTCGAAAGCTTCTATTCTCTTCTTGTCCAAACTATTTATCGTCCATGTTTCACTTCCATACATGGCTACACTCCATACAAATACTTTCAGAAATGTCTTCCTGACATAACATCGGGGAGAGGCTACAACCCTGTCTCACTCCCTTCTCAACCACTGCTTCCCTTTCATGTCCCTCGACTCTTATAACTGCCATCTGGTTTCTGTACAAATTGTAAATAGCCCTTTCGCTCCCTGTATTTTACCCCTGCCACCTTCAGAATTTGAAAGAGAGTATTCCAGTCAACATTGTCAAAAGCTTTCACTAAGTCTACAAATGCTAGAAACGTAGGTTTGCCCTTCCTTAATCTAGCTTCTAGGATAAGTCGTAGGGTCAGTATTGCCTCACGTGTTCCGACAATTCTACGGAGTTCAAACTGATCTTCCCCGAGGTCGGATTCTACTAGTTTTTCCATTCGTCTGTAAAGAATTTGCGTTAGTATTTTGTAGCTGTGACTTATTACACTGATAGTTCGGTAATTTTCACATCTGTCAACACCTGCTTTCTTTGGGATTGGAATTATTATATTCTTCTTGAAGGCTGAGGGTATTTCACCTGTCTCGTACATCTTGCTCACCAGATGGTAGAGTTTTGTCAGGACTGGCTCTCCCAAGGCCGTCAGTAGTTCCAATGGAATGTTGTCTACTCCGGGGGCCTTGTTTCGACTCAGGTCTTTCAGTGCTCTGTCAAACTCTTCACGCAGTATCGTATCTCCCATTTCATCTTCATCTACATCCTCTTCCATTTCCATAATATTTTCCTCAAGTACATCGCCCTTGTATAGACCCTCTATATACTCTTTCCACCTTTCTGCTTTCCCTTCTTTGCTTAGAACTGTGTTTCCATTTGAGCTCTTGATGTTCATACAAGTGGTTCTCTTATCTCCAAAGGTCTCTTTAATTTTCCTGTAGGCAGTATCTATCTTACCTCTAGTGAGATAAGCCTCTATATCCTTACATTTGTCCTCTAGCCATCCCTGCTTAGCCATTTTGCACTTCCTGTCGATCTCATTTTTGAGACGATTTCTACTACCCTCGTCTTTTTACCTACTTGATCCTCTGCTGCCTTCACTACTTCATCCCTCAAAGCTACCCATTCTTCTTCTACTGTATTTCTTTCTCCCATTCCTGTCAATTGCTCCCTTATGCTCTCCCTGAAACTCTGTACAACCTCTGGTTCTTTCAGTTTATCCAGGTCCCATCTCCTTGAATTTCCAACTTTTTGCAGTTTCTTCAGTTTTAATCTACAGGTCATTACCAATAGATTGTGGTCAGAGTCCACATCTGCCCCTGGAAATGTCTTACAATTTAAAAGCTGGTTCCTAAATCTCTGTCTTACCATTATACAATCTATCTGAAACCTACCAGTATCTCCAGGCTTCTTCCACGTATACAGCCTTTTTTTATGATTCTTGAACCAAGTGTTACCTATGATTATGTTGTGCTCTGTGCAAAATTCTACCAGGCGGCGTCCTCTTTCATTTCTTTGTCCCAGCCCATATTCACCTACTATGTTTCCTTCTCTCCCTTTTCCTACTACCGAATTCCAGTCACCCATGACTATTAAATTTTCGTCTCCCTTCACTATCTGAATAATTTCTTTGATTTGATTATACATTTCATCAATTTCTTCGTCATCTGCAGAGCTAGTTGGCATATAAACTTGTACTACTGTAGTAGGTGTGGGCTACGTATCTATCTTGGCAACAATAATGCGTTCACTATGCTGTTTGTAGTAGCTTACCAGCATTCGTATTTTCCTATTCATTATTAAACCTACTCCTGCATTACCCCTATTTGATTTTGTGTTTATAACCCTATAGTCACCTGACCAGAAGTCTTGTTCCTCCAGCCACCGAACTTCACTAATTCCCACTATATCTAACTTTAACCTATCCATTTCCCTTTTTAAATTTTCTAACCTACCTGCCCGATTCACCTACGTATTGCAGTGCTATTAGATACTGTTCATACAGCGTACCTCCTACGACTGAAACATAGTGGCGTGTACAATACCTATGTTTAGAAACAAAATACGGTATAGGGGTCTTCTCTTTGTATTTGTTTTATATTTCCCTTATCATTTTCTCCTGGAACATGTTTCTTGTATACACCAGACTCTTTTATTGTAGGTTTCTAAATGTAAATGTCGTGTAGCACTGATGGCTGGGATATCCCACGGAGTGAGTTACGCCACCTGCCTGAACTGCTGTTCTTCCATCGCGCGCATTGGTCTAACGTCTCCATCCGACGGGCAAATCACCACTAAAAGTGTCACACGCCCTCACTTCACGAAACTTCTGGAATTTAATCCAGAACATTGGCGAAAGGACGTGTAATCAGCAACTTTACGCCACCACCTTTTCTCCCCTTGCCGGCCAAATACTGGTGGTGAAAATTTCATCCATCACCAGGATCACCATCGGCGTACCTTCGAGTCGAGCGCCATCGCATAGGCGCGCGTTAGCGACCTCAGCGACGGAGGCGGTATTAGGCATCATGCTACATAATCTGCTGACTTCTGAGACGTACAGATGTACCTCTTGCGTTAGCGCGTGATTGTTGCTGCAACAAGTGTCTTCTTGTGTGTGGTTGAACTTGGAATACGATGACACAAAAGCGTTCCAAACGATGCCGTCGCCTTCCGTGCAGGTTCTGGCTCCCCTCCAGACTGTTAGCAAAACAGAGGCAGAGCGCGAGATAGCTGTATAGTATCTGCAGCAGAGTGCGTACAGTATATGCCACCGAAGCGGTGTCCACACGTTGTTAAGACAGTTCCCTTCCAGTACGACGAACGTTGCTACATTGGCTTAAACGCCTCTGATGAGCGCACATCATGGCGTGAGGTCCACATTTTTACGAGAGCTGCATATGCGTCCGAGGTGCTCCGTCTTGTCAGTGGCTTAATCGGGCACTGCTCTCCTCTGTCTTTGTACACTGTCGCCGCTTGCGAGCCACACGGGGATACAAGCTTTGTGGGTAACTACATAGAAAGTATGCAGCGGTACAGGGTCTGTTAGAATGGTCCTTATTTTCTTGAATTTTGTGTTTCTTTACGAGCACCCCCTAATATTTATCCTTTTGTTTTAAGAAGAATTTTGAGACCAATTTTGTTGAAACTGAAAACGAGCCGAGAAGTTGCGTCATGTCACTGCGTGTTGTTCATTGCTGCGTATGAGAGTCCTGATTCACTGCTATCATACTCCTTCGTGGTGTGTCGGTTTTTTTTCTGAGGGTGTCTTTGTGAAACACGGAACTGAGGTACAAAGATTGTAACTTTGCGTCATGCGTTTAATGTCGAGATACACACGTACACAGGGTCAACAGCAACAAAAAGGAAATCAGAAAATAGTGTGGTCACGGACACATCTTAAAATTCATGTTATATAATCAGGTATTCGAAATGCCTAACACCACTGAAACACACATTTGCAGTCACCGGTGGAAGGAGTTGTGGGCAGATTGGAGACTTTCTTTCGATATCATTACACACACTGTAACAATGCAATGTTTTAAATCCATTTTGGTCATCAGATCTTGTAAATAGAATTCATTTGTGAGTCAATCCCAGAGAAAAAGGCCCAGTGGTGTCAAATCTGGTGAACTTTCAAGCCAACCGGTAACGCCTTCACGTCCTACCCAGCGAACAGGGAAGAGCTGGGTGAGCTCCTTCCTAACCATAAGCAAGTAGTGAGTCGGACACCCATCGTGCTGCTGTCATATACATTTACGTATTTCATGTGATACTTTTTCTAGCAGACCCAGCGGAACATCGATATGACATTGTGCCTATCTGTTATCTATTACAGTTTAGTCAGTAAACAAAGGACCAGTTACGCAGTCTCCAATCATCCCACACCCAATGTTTACACTGCACTGCCTTTGACGTTCAGTCTGCCTTAGCCAGTGCATGGTCTCAGCATTGGAGCTAATGTAAATATTAGATGGAAGAAACACAAACAGAGAGAGAAAAAAGAACATACAGAAATAAGAATACTTATATTTTCTGTCTATTTGCCTGCATGGTGGCTTCCTCCAATACATTTTGTGTTCTTGCACTTAGTAATGGACGCATTATCTACAAGGACATGCTAAGTAGGAAAACAAATGAAGCATCTGAGGTGAACAACATAACTATATCTGGTCACTTTTCTGAATCAAGTATTTTATCGCGTACCCAGTGGTATTGATAGTTTTGAGCAGCCATTCACTGAAATTGGGAAGAGGGCAAGCGACAATGTTTAAAACATTGCGTGTTGAAATTGGAAAAACCAGAACGGACCGATGAAGAAGAAACTAATGACGAAAGTACATCAGGGCTGTGTAGCAGCCAAGTCGAAACTTCTAATGGACACTCCCTGCTAGCAGCGCACAAGTGTTGACTCCAGTTGGAGCAAGCGGCAGCAGAAATAGGTCACAGCCAGATGGTGATTATCGATGGTGTTGGAGTATGAGTGAAATGTGTTGTGATTTTGTCAGTACTCCTACATTTTTAGGCTAATAAACAATTGCAAGAACTATTCGTTCACCAAGGCCCGACTGGTCGCAAAATGGAACCCACAGTGAAAACAATTTTTTTATTTGCAACCGTTAGGTACGCCTTCCAGCTGCGCCACTACACAAACGCCGCTCCGACTGAGACATTGTTGTTGCATTGTACGAACTTCCCAACACCATCGTCATGAAAGGCAACATCCGTGCTTCCCACCAATTCTCTACACTGATATGCGGCTCGTTGCCTGTGCCAAAATGTTGCCACCACAGCCAGCGGCTCATGTGAGCGAAGATGAAACTCAGAGGGAGCCAAGCCACGACAGTATGGTGGGTGATCAAACACTTCCCACCGAAAACGCTCAGGGGTGTCTTCATTGCGCGTACAGTGGGCAGACATCAGCAAGTCTAACCATGTTGGTTAGTTGGTTAGCTTCATGTTCCATGAGTATTTGCGTGATAAAATGTAATAAAGTGGAATGAATCATATTACATTCATGTCACAAATTAATTTGTAAATGTGGCTACACACTGAAGCTTTATACGTCTTTTTTAGTAAACAGATGTGAATTAGGAAATCCTAGCTACCACTTTTTATACATTATAATCTTAGGAATTCTTCAATAGAAGGATTGATCAAGGAGAATCTTTTTCAGTTTGTTTTCAGATTTTATTTTCACTTGGTAAGTGATCAAAAATTGTAGTCCTGCAATGTGTACTCCTTTATGTGCTAAAGACAACCTTAATGTGGAGTAATGACTGGTATTTTTTCTTCTCGTATTGAAATTATGTACATCATTCTTCCCTTTGAACTGCAGAGGATTATTTACAACAAACATCATGAGGGTAATAAATATAGTGTGAGGTAGTTTTCAAATTGCCCAGCACCTCAAACAGATATTTACAAAGTGAATGTGGGTGAGCACTACGTGTTATTCTCGCAGCACATTTTTGAGCAATGAAAGTTTTAAGCAAGAGAACTGACTTCCCTTATGATGGAAATAACAGTTTACTCGCAGCCACCGTCCGAAACTCTCCTGCGCTCCAATACCCAACCCTCCTCAGTGATTTAAATCAACGCTCAGTGTCAACCATCTCCCAAAACTCCCCTGTGCCCCAATGCAATGGACCCAAATTCGGAGGTACAATGATTCAAACCACTCTCTCTTTATGCACATTTAGAACGAATCTCTCCTGCGCCACAATACCCAACCCCCCTAATGACTTAAAACAAAATTCACTCTCAACTATCGCCCAAAACTCCCCTGTGCCCCAATACTATGAACCCAAATTCGAAGGTACAATGATTCAAATCACCCTCTCTTTATGCAGATTTAGACTTCTTCTGATTTCTCTCCATTGTTTAAGCCAAAGGCCAGGATTGTTCCTTTGCACAGGAAGCGTCCAATTTCCTTCTTCCTTAATCCGAGCCTGTGACCCACCTCCAATCAGTTCTTCATTTTGGAACAACATTTCTACTCTTGCGTGAAAATCGCCAAGCAGGTTGGCTTTAAATACACGCTGAAACGGCCGTAAGCATTAGAAACGTTTGAGATTGGACATTGTGGGTTGATGTTAGGCAAGAATGCATTTAGGGTGACAAAGATGCCGTTACAATACCTCACTGAACTTGAACCAGGTCGTGCAATAGGGCTACGACAAGCTGGATGTTCCTTCTGGGATGTTACAGAAAGACTGACAGGAATGTAGCCATCGTTCACGTCTGCTGGCAGCTGTGGTCACGAGAATGTACGGTCGCAAGAAGGACGGGTCCCGGACGACCACGGGACACCAGCGAGAGGGGAGACCATCGTGCTCGGCGTATGGATCTGTCGCATCGTACTGCTTCTACAGCAGCAATTCGAACAGCAGTTTGCACCGCAGCGACACAACCAACTGTTACAAATCAGTTACATCAAGGAGAACTCCGAGTCAGACACCCTGTAGCGTGCATTCAACTGACCCCAAATGCCGCCATTGGCGACATCAGCAGTGTCAAGCAAGAGCTCATTGGAGGGCAGGGTGGAGGTCTGTTGCGTTTTCGATGAAAGCTGGTTCTGCCTCGGTGCCAGTGACGGGCGTGTGTTGTTTTAGGAGGAGACCAGTTGAGGGCTTGCAACCAGCCTGCCAGCGAGCTAAACACACTGGACTTACATGTGGAGTTATGGTCTGGGTACGATTACGTATGACAGCAGGAGCACTCTCGTGGTTACCCACGCACCCTGACTTCAAATTTGTTCGTCAGTCTGGTGATTCGACCTATTGTGGTACCATCCATGAACAGCATCCCAGGGGGTGTTATCCAGCATGATGACGCTCGCTCACAGACCACTGCGGTAACCCAACATGCTTTTCGGAGCGTCGACATGTTGCCTTGGCCTGCTCGATCGCCAGATCTGTCTCCAATAGAGCTCATATGGGACAAAATTGGACTCCAATTTACTCTATCGTTATCCACAAACATTAACCGCCCTTGTATTGACTGACCAAGTGCAAGAGGCATGGAACTCCATCCCACAAGCTGACATCCGGCACCTGTAGAACACAACGCAGGTACGTTTGCGTGCTTGAATGCAACACTCTAGCGCTCACAGTGTTTACCAGCGTTTCACATTTAGTACATCGGGCTTACATTAACCTCTGATCTTGCAATATCAATCACTTAAATATGTTACCTCGACAAATTTATTCCCCAGTTTCATTATTCAACATTAATTATCTTCGGTGTTGCATTTTTTCCGTCACGGCAATTCGACTAAACGCTCCCAGTTGGGTCTCTGGTATCATGTATTTTACCTAACGAAAGGATTAATTCCCGGTGAACATGGAAAAAGTACATCACTCTACTTCAGAAACTCGCTTCAAAATAGAATAAAAACTGTTCTATCTATATCTCTACTCTTCTGGAAACGTGCAACATAAATTCTTTGAACGCATCCTGTTGACGTTACGGCGTTCCACAGTTATACAGCTCCCTCAAATAAAGAATGGAGCGAGCACTGAAAGATTTAAAGGATAATTATTCTATAACAGGGTGTACATACAGTCCGGGAACACTTTCAATTATTTATTGCACAAGAACCAAACATTGTACAGCTATGACACATATGTCATTTTGAAGAGAAACACTGAAATTTTTTTTTCAGGTGTATACCGCCACAGAGTAGTTTGGTAATTTGCCGATAGCACTGGTCCTAAAAACGGAGCTGTCGCATAGATGGATCGGCTGTGATGCGGAAGGGGACAGCTGTTTCATGAAATGGCCTCCCCGATCACCAGATCTCACACCGTGTGACTTTTTTCCGTGGGAACACGTTAAATATCTGGTGTATGTCCGCCTCTACCATGTGATGTAGCAGAGCTCCGGGAGAGAATACGGGAAGCGACTGTCACAGTCGACGATGCCATGCTGGGATGGGTACGGTAAGAATTCGATTACCGCATTGACGTTTGCCGGTTCACTCATGGTTCGCATACCGAATGTTAAAAAAAAAAAACACTTTCAGAGTTTCTCTTCAAAATGCAATATGTAAGACATCTATGCAATGTTTAATTCTTGCGCAATAAATAATTGAAAGTGTTCCTGGATTTTCTGTACACCCTGCAACCCTCAGAGTTGGCCCCGCCCAAGGCTCTAGCAACTGACTCACCTCTGTCTCTTCCGGCTCCTATTCAATACAGTTCCAGCGTCAATTCGCTGCTCGACTCTAAACACTGCCCGAGCGGCAAACTTCACAACTAGTCCAGTAGGGTTAAACCTAAAAATTACACAAATCGGAAATAATTGCTACAAAAGGTTTTGTTGTTTTAATGGCTTCATCTGTGGCTCAATATGACTATCGTAGGTTTTCCCCCTCGGTGGAGTTGTTGAAAAGTGGTGGGGGCAAAAATGTACCCGAAAAAGGGGTATTTTTTCGGTTTTGTGACTATGTCTCGTAAATGACTCACAATATCGAAAACATAGTGGGATTAAAAATTGTAGGGCATAAAATTCTGCATTGAATAAGACCATCCGCATTTTTTTGGACCATCCGTTTTCATACGAGTGCTCTTCAAAATTGGATTAATTTTACATGTTCATGAATAATTTTCGTTTTAACATCTGTTTTTTGGTAATGTCGTTGAAACTAACCCATCTATCAATAAAGCGGCTCATACAAACGATATATAGGAATAAATTCTGCGTCTGATGAGACCAAAAGTGAAATGGACCACCCGTTTCTGTACGGCTAAGTTTGTACTTTCATTGCTATGCAGCATTTGTCATCGATGGTGGATTTCTACTCCACCGGGTTATATGGAAGAATGGTGAAACAGTCCAGTTATTGCTAACCATATACGTAGAGTATTTAGAAAGGCACTACAGCGGAAGTGCGACAAGTGTGGTGTTCCATGGCTATCCAGAAGACCTACCCACCAAGAGCATCAAATATGCTGAGCGCCTCCGCCGAAGCAAAAGACACACTACTCCTGAGGTCATCTTTACCGGGTCAATGACGGTGACCATGACTCAGGACCAATTCCTTTCCAATGACAGAAATAAAGCACGTCTCATTAGCTTGCTTATTTCGAGGCTTGAAGATGAAGGCTTCTCAGTAAAGTAAGCTAATGAAGACACAGACCACCTAATTGTTGCCACAGCGCTTGAGGTATCACAGGAACATGAGAAGGCTGTGGTTGTTGGTGAGGATACGGACCTTCTCGTCATGCTCAATGCCCTACCCACACCATCAGCAAATATATATTTCTTGAAACCTGGAAGAGGAAAGTATTTGGTTCCAGAAGTTTCAAACTGGCAAACAACATCAGGAGGCCACTCATATTTCTCCAAGCCATTAGTGGATGTGACACAACTTCAGGGCAAGAAGAAGGTGGTCAACCTACTGGTCAAAAATAAATGTCTTCCGGAAGATATCAAACCTTTCTTAGAGCATGACACTCAAGCTGAAGCTATTGTCGAAGCAGGCCTCCGATTTTCAACAAGCCTCTATGGAGAAACGGCAGGAGACACTTTAGACAAATTGCGATTCGACCTGTTTTCCAAAGCGATTGTGAAATCCAGATTCACCCTAGCACCCCTACCACCAATGTCGGAAGCAGCTCGCCAGCAATGCTTGAGGACCTACTTAAAAATACAAATGTGGATAGGACACCAGATGGATCCGCTCCTCTGGGGATGGCGGGCTTATTATTTTGATCTTTGCCCCGTTCCTACCTCCAAAGAACCAGCACCACAATCTCTTCTCTCAAGAATTTCCTGCAAATGCAACGAGGATTGTGCACGTAGTTGTGGGTGTCAGAAGGCTGGTATTAAGGTCTCATTAATTTGTGTCAACTGCAAAGGAAACACATGCACTAACTCCCTCCAACCAGATGAAACTGACGAACCAGATGTTGACGAAGACCTGGACTGTATATATGAGGTGACGGAAATTACTGACTTTGAGGAGCCGAGTGGTGCAATGACAGTCAAACGTCGACGTATGTGAAATTTGTGTACATTCCTACTTTTATCCTTTTCATCTCATACATTTGTGTAAAATATTGTAGTTACGAAATATAATAACCACTAGTTAATTTCAAGGATTGTCTCTCTCTTCCTGCCTCCTTCATATCAGTTGAATGGGTATCACTATATTATATCGAGGATTAAGAACGGTGACCACGTATCTGACAAAACACAAATTTTACAGGGGAGCTAAAAAACAAAACTTTTAAATAAACAATTTGTTTGCTTTTATTTTTTTATTTGGAGCATAATCATTTATTACTCTTAGGTCATGCATTGTCTTTTTTGCATCATTTTGCTATAACATATATTTTTCACTTAAAATTTTTTTGAGCCAAGACTTTTTCTGACATCTGTCAGATACGATGTCTCAGTTCTTAACCCTCGATGTATGAAAAACTTTTTTAATATTATTTTGCAAAATTTTAATATTTTATTCTATTACTATATTAAATATGTATAAGACAATGGGTTGCTATAGTTCTGTATTTAAAAAAAAGTGTACATAAGAATTACTGAAGAATTACAGTTGAAATTGTCTTCATTGACGATGAGAAATGGTCCAACTTTAATGAGGAGTTGTACACAAATAGGTGGTCCAATAAGTTCACTTTTGGTTTCATCGAATGCAGAATTTATATCTCCATATCTTTTTTTATGAATGAAATTATTGATAGGTGGGTTAGTTGCAACGATATTACCAAAAAACAGAGGTTGAAACGAAAATTTTTCATGAACATGTAAAATTGGTCCAATTTTCAAGAGCACTAGCATGGAAACGGGTGATCCAAAAAATATGCGGTTGATCTCATTCAACGCAGAATTGCATGCCCTACAATTTTTAATTCCACTATGTTTTCGATATTGTGAGTCATTTACCAGATATAGTTACAAAACCGAAAAAATACCTATTTTAAGGTTACATTTTTGCCCCCCACCACTTTTCCACAACTCCGCCGAGGGGGAAAACCTAGGTTAGTCATACTGGGACACAAACTAAGCCATGAAAACAATAAAACCTTTTTAGAAATTATTTCCGATATGAATGCTTATTCTACTGGACTAAACTCTGCTAGCCCCGCGCTCATCGTCGACTACGCACAGCAGGCAGCAACCGCGAAAGCGGCGTTGTGACTATTTTGACAAGAAAGCTCAAAATTTAGAATATCGCATAAAACGTTGAAGACATCCAAAAATTACGTTCGGGTTACGTTTTTAACCTTAGGAGACATGCATTTTTGTGACTTTCAAATCTATAACTATCGTTTGCAATGGTCTTAAACGGTTTAATACCAAATATCTCGAGAACTACTTGCTCGAGTCTCATGAAACCACAGAATCATTGCATTTAGATTAACCTGCATAAAATTACGTCATAAAATACAGAGGTCGCGGATCAAAATTTCGTAGGAGGGTCAATGCACAACATTGAACCAAACACGGGGTAGGCTATATGAGGTACGATTTTAGCACATAGCTCAGGAAAACGCCACGGCAAAGCATCTTAGTTTCCTCGCTTCTTTACAAAGTGAGTGAGTAAAACGTCTGTAGTTAAAATCGGAATTAATAGTAAGATTGCAGAGACTTTCTGTGGAAAGGACACTCTCCTACTTGAAAAGGTTAGACAATTTCGAAAGCCTGCCCAGAGTCAACAATATGTTTCAGGTTTGACGCTTAAAGTCATAGAAAATTACATTCTTCTTTACTTATAGAGCGCCGAAACAGTAGATCTCATCAGTTAATTAATACAACAACAAAGATATATGAATTTCTGCTTGCAAATAAACTGCCAAATAAAATGTAAGAATAAATGGAACAAATGGAGCATTAGCCCCGAAAATACATGGTACAGATGACGCTGTAAAGTTTAATTTTGTACCAAGGAAATGTTTAAGCATTTTGTCTGAATTTTTGCTTTTTGTTTCGATCTTTCATTACTGTAAACTATGTTAGAAGCTATTTACGTCCTACATTTTATATACACTATTGATCAAAAGTGTCCTGACACCTGGGTGAAAATTACTTACCATTTCGTGGCGCCTTCCATCGACAATGCTGGAATTCAATCTGGTGTTCGCCCACCCTTGGCCTTGATGACAGCTTCCTCTCTCGAGGACATACGTTCAGTCAGGTGCTGCAAGGGTTCTTGGAGAATGGCAGTCCACTCTTCTCCCAGTGCTGCACTGGGTGGAGAATGGTAGTCCATTCTTCACCCAGTGCTGCACTGACGAGAGGTATCGATTTCGGTCGGTGAGGCCTGGTACTGACTTGGCGTTCCATAACATCCCAAATGCATTCTATAGGATTCACGTCAGGACTCTGTGCAGGCCAGTCCATTAGAGGGATGTTATTGTCGTGTAACCACTCCGCCACAGGCCGTGCGTTATGAACAGGTGCTCCATCATGTTGAAAGATGCAATCGCCATCCTCGAATTGCTCTTTAACAGTGGGAAGCAAGAAGGTGCTTAAAACATCAATGTAGGCCTGTGCTGTGATAGTGACACGCAAAACAACTAAGGGTGCAAGCCCCCCTCCATGAAAACTACGATCCCACCATAAAACCACCGCCTCCGAATTTTGCTGTTGACACTACACGTGCTGGCAAATGACGTTCACCGGGCATTCGCCATACCCACACCCTGCCATCGGATCGCCACATTGTGTACCATGATTCGTCACTCCACACAACGTTTTTCCACTGTTCAGTCGTCCAATGTTTACGCTCCTTACATCAAGCGAGGCGTCGTTTGGCATTTATCGGCGTGATATATGGTTTATGAGCAGCTGCTGAACCATGAATCGAAGTTTTCTCACCTCCTGCCTAACTATCATAGTAGTTGCAGTGGATGCTGATGCAGTTTGGAATTCCTGTGTGATGGTGGGGATAGATGCCTGCCTATTACACATTATGGGCCTCTTTCACTGTCGGCGGTCTCTGTCAGTCAACAGACAAGGTCGACTTGTGCGCGTTTGTGCTGTACGTGTCCCTTCACGTTTCTACTTCACTGTCACATCGGAAACAGTGGTCCTCGGGATGTTTAGGAATGTGAAAATCTGGTGTACTGGCGTATTACGCAAATGACACCCAATCACCTGACCACGTTCAAAGTTCCGCGGAGCGCCTATTCTGTTCTCTCACGATGTCTAATGACTACTGAGGTCGCTAATGTGGAGTACCTGGCAGTAGGTGGCAGCACAGTACACCTAATATGAGAAACGTATGTTTTTGGGGTGCCCGCATACTTTTGATCACATAGTCTATAATGAATGTACTACACCTTCCCTACCCTCTGACATTATCACAGACTGCAGCATGCCGAAGAATTAGAGCTACAAAAACAATTCAGAAGCCCTAGTATGTAGAACAATCGAGTGTGGCTGAGGTTAGAAGCTTGTGACATATAACACTTCCTGTAAACTAATGAATAGGTGAGTCAGATCGTAAAATTAACACTTTACTGCAAATATAACAAAAAAGTGCAAAGCAACAGCCAAGTCAGTTCCAAGCACATTGCATTGCTATCGGAGAAGTAGTGCGTTTGTTACGATATTGCACTGGTATTCGAGAGGAGCAGGGCTCAAAACAGCGTACATTAAGAATAGCCGATGTCATTCGCTCCCACGTCCTGGACCCACTGAGCTGTTCCTTCTTTTTGATGACGTAGATATCAGTATATGCAGTATTCCAGTGTTCTGGGTTACACTCATTAGCACTAAATGCAGATTTATTTATCACATGCCGCCAACTTCTTCTCTATCAAAAAAATGTCAACAGTGAAAGACATGTGGTACATCCGCTGAAAAATTCGAAAATGGTTTGCACGTGACCTATATGTGTAAAGTTCTGAATTCCATTGTTTTCTTAATTACCAGTAAAAAATTATGGGGAACACACATCATAGCTCTGTATACTTGTGGGATGATTCTAAAAATGTTTGGTTCACAGATCTAAAAGATGTAGCTGTCATCTGTTGCTAAATATGTGAAAACGCTATCAATCTGAGGTCAGCAGGTATTTGCCTCACGATATTTGGTGTCTGACTTTCTTATCGTTAGCGTGGTCTTATCCAACAGTTTCTTAAAAATTCTGTTGTGGGAGTGTGCACCATCTTGTTCTTCTTCATTTTTAGGGTTCCATACCTGAGTCGATAAAATGTGAACCCTGATAGGGTGAGCTTGCCTGACGACTGTCTGCCTGCCAGTCTGTCTATCCAACACTTTTTCTACAAACAAGTAGAAATATCACATACTATGCTCTACGGTCTCTTGGCGATGTAAAAAATTTAAGCTTCTAAATCAACGCAATCAAAAGCCATTTATCTTACGTATTTTGATACTCGAAAACGCACACATCAATACCTATAGAGTACTTTCCGTTGACCTAGAACCATGGAATTCGTCAAGCATCCAGCTTTCACAGTAAAAGCAAACGGAAAAATCTGAAAATTGCAAATTTGTAATTATTTCATGTGAAAAAATACTTTTTGTCGTTTTGTCGGCCTGTGTGTCCGTCCGTCTGTTAACACGCCTTTTGTTCAGGAACAGGTAGAGGTATCACGTTGAAACTTATGTCACAGTCGACAGTCTCTTGGTGACGTATTAAACATAAGCTTCTAAGTCAATACAATCCTAATTTATGAACATTTATACCACATATTTTGATACTAGCAAACTCACTCATTAAAACCTGTAGGGTACTTCACGTTGGCCTAGAATCACAAAATTTGGCAGGAAGAAAGGTTTCACAGTAGAAGAAACGAAAAAAATTCGAAAATTGTTAATTTTTAATTGTTGTTGTTGTGATCTTCAGTCCAGAGACTGGTTTGATGCAGCTCTCCATGCTACTCTATCCTGTGCAAGCTTCTTCATCTCACAGCACCTACCGCAACCTACATCCTTCTGAATCTGCTTAGTGTATTCATCTCTTGGTCTCCCTCTACGGTTTTTACCCTCCACGCTGCCCTCCAATACTAAATTGGTGATCCCTTGATGCCTTAGACTATGCTCTACCAACCGATCCCTTCTTCTAGTCAAGTTGTGCCACAAATTTCTCTTCTCTCCGATTCTATTCAAAACCTCCTCATTGAACATTTAATCATACAGTAAAGGTACAAGCACTCGGGATAAATTACGGCTGCATTTTCCCCTTGCTTTCAGCTATTCGCAGTACCAGCACAGCAAGGCCGATTTGGTTAGTGTTACAAGGCCAAGATCAGTCAATCATCCAGACTGTTGCCCCTGCAACTACTGAAAAGGCTGCTGCCCCTCTTCAGGAACCACACGTTTGTCTGACCTCTCAGCAGATACCCCTCCGTTGTGTTTGCACCTACGGTACGGCTATCTGTCTCGCTGAGGCACGCAAGCCTCACCACCAACGGCAAGGTCCATGGTTCATTTGTAATTATATCACACAAAATATTTTTCTTTTGTATTTTTGTTATCCCCTTCGCAAGTCTTGGAATTCCCGGGACCTATATCTTGCCAGTATCAATGTCGATGGCAAGCAAAAATCGTCGAGATTCTCGATTCCCGCGAAGGATGAACTGTCTATATACTCGTACATAGTTAAGTTTGTAAAGAACCCTCCGAGCGCGAGTCCTGTTCGCAACTGCCCATTTAAATGGATCAAATGGCTCTGAGCACTACGGGACTTAACATCTTAGGTCATCAGTCCCCTAGACTTAGAACTACTTAAACCTAACTAACCTAAGGACATCACAGACATCCATGCCCGAGGCAGGATTCGAACCTGCGACCGTAGCAGTCACGCGATTCCAGACTGAAGTGCCTAGAACCGCCCGGCCACCACGGCCGGCTGCCCAGTCTTTTTCCTTCTGTTTATGTTACGGCCAGAAACGAGGCTTCCGCTGCAGTTTGCAAAAACGTAATGAAGTACTCTGATGTTGCTCCAGTGGGTTTGACAGACACTCATCGTACAAATATAGGCCAATTGTACCATGTGACTTTTAACCGGCATCGGAAACTTTGTAGCGCGGTTTCGCGGTTTCTTGCCGCACACGATAACTTCGCAACGCTGGAACGCATGTGACATGGCACTTCTGCCAATGTGTCGCCTAGTGTTGCCTCGGTGCAGTTCCGTCTTCAGAAACCACCTGTATTTTGCGACACTCGTAGTCTTTCCTTGGTGTCAGTTTTCGACGTACTAGTAGTAACAGTGGAATGTGACTGACGATTCTCTAAACCTGTCTTCACGTCTCTGTGCGAACTTGAGGCGTCAGCGCATTGGGTCATTGTTTCAGCAGGTTTCTGGACTGTCGTCCGGTCCAGCCAGCGATGTCGAGAACAGGAGGAGCGAAATCGCAGCCACCCATCTTCAGGTTTTCCGTGCTTTTTATAAATCTGGCGACTGCTAGGACGGTTTTAACAAGGGCCGGCTGGTGTGACCGTGCGGTTCTAGGCGCTTCAGTCTGGAACCGCGTGACCGCTACGGTCGCAGGTTCGAATCCTGCCTCGAGCATGGATATGTGTGACGTCATTAGGTTAGTTAGGTTTAAGTAGTTCCAAGTTCTAGGGGACTGATGACCAGAGATGTTAAGTCCCATAGTGCTCAGAGCCATTTGAACCATTTTTTTTTTTTTAACAAGGTCACATCCGATTTCCATCCCCGTTGTTACTCAAACTAAGCCTACACTACTACTGTATTAACCGCGATGTAGACGGGATGCTAAGCTTTTATCCGATTCGCAAGATTTTTTTCTTAATGTCTCATCTTTACACTAGCGAGAGAAATATATAGTGAAAATATAGGCCGACGTAGGAGGAAAGGTTGTAGGAACAGGGCATTGACTAACTGTCCTCTTTATGTGGGTATGCGCTCAGCTCACGGAGTTTAGAGCAGCAGCTCGCAAACACTTGGCCTGCTGCTGCTATTCTGGGCGATGTGAAAGCCATCTATGATGACGGCACCAATAGCATGTTACAAGAGGCACTCAGCATGAATTTCTCAGACAGCTTATATAGGGATTCAACACCGGACATTTCAAGCTCGTAAGCTTTTCGTCGGTTGTTCTGGTTTGCTACAGAAAAGAGGGAAAAAATCGCAAAACCAAGGCTTCCGTAAAGGAAAGATTGAATGAAGGTTGGTGTTTTTCTCTCTTTTTATCTCCCACCCACTACTTCCCCTCCTCCACCTCCCTCCCTCCCTATCTCTCTCTCTCTCTCTCTCTTTCTCTCTTTGTACTCAAAGATAAAGCTGAAAGGTTGTGCAGTGCGAACTGATGAGTATAAAACATAACACCCTCGTAGGGAATACATTCTAAATTGTAAGGGGAGGAACGACTGTGAAGCTAGAGCAAACAGAGGACGAGGAGACACTACTAATCTGACTGTTCACTCCAGCCCGACACTACTATTTCTTTTAATTCTGTAAGACCTTTCTCCTCCTAATTTCGTAGAGTCCTTCAGTTTTCAGCACTGATGGAGGAGTCTTACTGTCATTTTCCTGATTGACCCCAGTCGCTAGAGACAGAGCCCGGCTGCATAAAGGTGGGACAGGAAATCAACCGTGATCTTTCTAAGGGAAGGAAGATTAATGTTTAACGTCTCGTCGACAAAGAGGTCATTAGAGACGGTCTGTTAAGTCCCATAGTGGTCAGAGCCATTTGAACCAGAGACAGTCTTTCTGGGGGAACTATTGCGGCGTTCACTTTTAGTGAAACCATTGAAATGCTATATCAGGAGAGCTGGGACGAGTTTAACCACAGTCTCCATGTTTTTCGTGCAACTGGTGGAGGACACATTAAACGTTTATGAAACGTGTATCCTAAACATAATTATGGAAAATACCCATAGGTTGTACGTGCATGCTTATAAAACACACACCCTTGTAAAATCCATTGAATACTTCAAAAATAAAGACATACTGTGCTCCGCGTAAGTTAAAATTCGCACTCTGTTGCTGTCTTCGTTGATGCGGAAAATGATGGGGGTCTCTCCTGCCTGTAGAATGTCGTCAGGCGCATTTTCTCTCACATTTCGGTTGATATTTGCAATTCGTTTTTGCAGTGTGCAGCAGGAGTCGGCCCAAAGAAATACTGCTCGTTGCGTATTTTAGGCGACGCCCAGTGCCAACGAAAAGCTTTGGTTTGTTTTCAGTTAAAAACAAAAACATTTTTAAAGCAGAATTTTACGTGTTCATTAGATAGAGCGATCCCATATTGGTCAAGCGCGATAATCGTTTTATTGAGATGTATTAACAGGGACAGTGAAACAGGAAGTGTAACCGGTACTCTAGTAGCGAGTGAGTAGCGTAGCAATGCACTGTCTGCTGCCACCGTGCAGGAGCGCTACCCGGCTGCTCATGGAGTATCGGCTATGCTTACTATTTTACTCTCCCTGTTAATACATGTCAATTAAAAGAATATCGCACTAATCTGAGTTCACTCTGACGGATGGGCATGTAAAATTCGGCTTTAAAAATCGTTTCGTATTTAACGGAAAACAAACAGACACTTTTAATTGACAATGGCCATCGCATGAAACGTGTTGAGCAGTATTTGTTTTGGCTGACTCCATTTACATATTGTGAAAACAAAGCTGTAAATATCTTCCAAAACACCAGAAAAAAATGTGCTTGGCGGATCTTGGGAGAGATACCCGGCATTGTCTTATGAAATAAAATGAATCTTTTTGAAACAGCCTACACACTGATAGTACCGTTTGCCATAAATGAAGTCATCCCCGCTGCCTGCAGAGTTAAATTAAAGTGAACCAATAAATGAATAATGAGGAAGTCTCTTTGTTGTATGAAAAGTGCATTCTTTAGCTAACTAGTCTTTTCAATAGGCACGCTTTTTGTTGTATCCTGGGTCTACGAAGTGCTCACTCGATGTTAGTAACGTCTTCGATATATGGTCGAATGTCACCTAGTGCCTGTGCTCGAATTGCATATGGTTGTTCCTGTTATTCTAATTGAGCGTGTGTATCATTGTGGATTTCTGTTAATAGTTAACCGACATTCTCGGAATACGTGTACGCTCACAATCCTGGTTGCTACTGATGATGCAGTGTGTGGATACCACATACTTCAACCGCACACTGCTCAAAGCACTCATGACTACTTATAATATTTGATTGATCAAACCATCATTAATTGTATCATCCGCATAATCGTCGTTATAGATGTACAAGTGAAATATGTATTCCGCTTGAATCCGAAGATCTTTGTAACCGACATGCGAGGAGCAATTTGTTTGAACTTCCTCAGTTGCTTTTATCATAATGCCGATCTCTTGTTCGTAATTTAACTTACTTTTGAATGCTGCAACTGTTGTTCTTTTCTTCTGACGCTACTTGCCTGTCTATCGCATGCATATGACGGAAAAAGGACGTCTGTCTGCGATCGCCGTTCTAAGTGGCAGCTGCACTGGTTGCAACTACCTGTTCTCTGCAGTTCCTTAAATTGAGTTCTTGGAAACGCGCTAAAATGTTGTTTGTGACTATTACAGCGCCATCTATCACAAAGCGGAAAAAGTGGTCCAACTAAAACATCCATATTTTTTTACGTACTACACGAATATGTAATAAAAAATAGGAGTTCCTATTTTAAAAAAACGCAGTTGATATCCATATGACCTATGGCGGCGCCATCTAGCGGGCCAACGATGGCGCCATCATATATATGTATATATATGAACGTTCATTAGAGTATGGTGTAAAAATTCGAAGTAAATCGGTTAAGAACTATCCTAGAGTTTTGCTAGAAACTTTTGTCTGTTATATGCTTATAACATAATTATTTATTATATATATATTAAAATACATAGCCTATGTTCGGCCAAATTTTTATTAGAATGGCGTGTAAAACTTGAAGTAAATGGGTCAAGGACTTCTCGAGATTTTTGCTAGCAACTTTTCTCCTTTATATAGTACACATATACATTTATATACCATATATATTGAAACGTATATAACGTATGTCCATCCGTATGTTTGTTAGAGTACCCTGTGAAAATATGAAGAAAATCTGTCATGTACTTTTCGAGATTTTTAGTAGTAACGTTAAACAAACACTTGCATTCATATAGTGGTACAGATTATATACCAAATATATTAAAATATGCAACTTATATCTGCCGAAGGTTTGTTAGAGTATCATGTAATAATGTTGAAGAGATTGGGTCAAGAAGTTTTCGAGATTTTTTCTAATAACGTTGCTGCATTAAACAGTGTATATATTATATATACACTATATATATTAAAAAATATGTAGCCTATGTCTGACAGAAAGTTCATTAGAGTTTGTGTCAGCATCTGAAGTAAATTGGTCAAGTACTTTTCGAAATTTTTGTAGCAAAGCTAAACAACGACATCTTTTTACATACAGGTACTTCAGTTCTGCGAAGAGATGGAAATCACGTGGAGCTATGTCTGCTTGTGTGCGACAGTATTCCACCCAAATTTGTTGATGAGATTGGTTGTGGCACGGGCAGTGTACGGACGAGCGTCGTCCTGATGGAAACGCACTCCTTTTGTGAGCATTCCTCTCCTCTCTTCTTTGATCGCGCTGCGAAGGTTCTTCGGAGTTTCACAGTAGCACTCCGCATTGGTTGTTGTACAGGCAGGCAGGAATTCGCAGAACAATAAGCCTTTCCCGTCACAAAATACGCCCATCATCATTTTGCAGGCAGATAGTGTTCGTTTAAACTTCCACATCTTCGGTGAAGCTGGATGTTTCACTGATGGGTCTGCTGCTTTGTTTCCAGCATTGTGTAGTCGACCCAGGTCTCGTCCCCAGTGATAACAGAGTCGAAGAATTCCTCGCCATCAGTTACGTAGGACGGAAGAAATTCGCGGGCCGCTTCCACACGTTTCAGTTTGTAGTCTTCCGTAAGCATTCTTGGCATCCATCCTGCACAAACCTTGGCATACTTTAAATGGTTTGTCAAAATTTTAATTCTGGTCTTACTGATATCGGGGATCATCTGCTAGAGCATTTCAGCCTTGCTTCTTCCAATCCCGCAATCGTTTCTTGCTAAGTCGATGGCAGTTCAGAATGCTCTACATCATGGGTGTCTGCACCATTCTCTGCACCATTTGCGCACATGTTGTATTCTCACACACGTTTCTCCGTAGATTTCACACTGTTAGGAATGAATGTCTTTCTTGCTCACAAAAAAGAATCACAGAGCGTAATTCGCACCTGGCGTGAGCCGCGAGTGGGAGCTCCATCTCTAACGGCTGCCAATCTGAGACTGAGCATAGCAGACAGCTCGCCGGGGCGGGAAATGGGAGAGGGGGAACCAAGCTACACCCTTGTTGTCGGATCCCGCGTTACAGCGTTACTCGCAACTGCAGGGTTTAGGAGCCTTGTTTTACGGACGACCCTCAAATGGGCAGCTAAAATTCCGATTTAAAAATAATTTTGTTTGAAAGTTAAGTGTGTGTGTGTTAACGTGTACTTAAAGACTGGGGACAATACTTTCCATTTGTTAGCAAATGTGTCACATTTCTATGAAAAGACTACCTCCGATTATTCACAATGCTAAATCCACGTTGCAATAAAGTATTAGCAGGAATACGTTTGTTTGCTTGCCTATCTTCCGCAACAGCTGTGAAATATCAGTTATTATTTCTTTTTCCGCCTTGAGCTTACTGAAATGCAACTAAAGAGAATTTTTCATTAGACGTGTTTCACCTTTATTTATAAAGCTTCTTCTTTGGTTATTCTGCAAATTGGATACAAACATAGGTATCCTGTTTGCAGAATAACCACTGAAGATGCTACATAAATATGGTGAAACGCGTCAGATGTAAGATTCTCTTTAGTTACATCTACCTCTACATCTGCATCATACTCGGCAAGCCACCTAATGGTGTGTGGTGGAGGGTACTTTCGGTGCCACTATCTGATCCCTCCAACCCTGTCCCACTCGCGAATAGTGCGTGGGAAGAATGATTGTCGGTAAGCCTCTGTATTGGCTCTAATTTCTCGAATTTTCTCCTTGTGATCAATACGCGAGATGTATGTGGGGGGAAGTAATGTTTTCCGACTCCACCTGAAAAGTGCTGTCCCGAAATTTCAATAGTAACTCTCTCCGTGATGCACAACGCCTCTCTTGTAACGTCTGCCAGTGGAGTTTGTTTAGAATCTCTGTAACGCTCTGTCGCCAGCTAAACGATCCAGTGACTAAACGCGCCGCTCTTCGTTGGATCCTCCCTATCTCCTCTCTCAGTCCTACCTGATAGGGATCCCAGATAGATGAGCAGTACTCAAGAATATGGAAAGCACGCGCCTTATAAGCCACTTATTTCGTGGACGAGATACATTTACTTAAGATTCTTCCTATGAATCTGAGTCCGTGTCTGATTTTCCCACTATCTGTTTTATATGTCATTCCACTTAAGGTGCCGGCCAAGGTGGCCGAGCGGTTCTGATGACCTCAGAAGTTAAGTCCCATAGTGCTCAGACCCATTTGAACCATTTTTCTGATGTGGGTCAAGGAAGATCCGGAGACAAAAATGTCATTTTACGGCAGACGCTGTCTCCGACTGTGTCATCAATAGTGTAACTGTGCAGTAGGGGATTTCTTTTCTATGTATGCGCAATATGTTACATTTATTTACGTTCAGGTTCAACTGCCAGAGCCTGCAACAATCATCAGTTCTCTGGAAGTCGTTCTGCAAATTCTTAGTATGTTCTGGCGTTGCTACTTTGGTATAGACAACTGCATCATCTGCGAATAGCCTTATAAAGCAACCGACACTTTGTACTAGATCATTTACATATATAGTAAACAGCAACGGTCCTGTCACACTTCCCTGTGGTACTCCGGCTGTTACCTTTACATCTGTCGATTTTGTTCCGTTAAGAGCGAGGTGTTGAGTTCTATCTGCAAGAAAGTCTTGAATCCAATCGCAAGTCTGCCCCAACACTCGGTAAGCTCGTATTTTTTCCCTTAAACGGCAATGCGGGACGGTGTCAAATGCCTTACCGAAATGAAGGAACACGGCATCAACCAGAGCGCCCTTGTCCACTGCGCTGTAGATCTCATGGAGGAACAGAGCGAGCTGAGTTTCGCAGGATCTCAGTTTGTGGAAGCCGCACGGCCCGCTCCCTGTTTCGCCTTCCGCCCAGTGACATGCGAACCCACCACTGTCTGACACCCTCTCTGGAGTGAGAACCGACCTTTCACATGTTGCGTATCAGATGCCACAGCGACATTCGGGTCACCACAGCGACGCCTGGATCACCAGGGGAGTCCAGTGGCATTATGCGCGTTGCAGGTCTCGTCAGTGGCGCCCCGACGTCACAGCAACTTTGAGCATTAGCTAGAAGCTTGTCGACGGTAGCCAACGCAGCTTCCAGCTGTTTACGGACGGACAGCAACCAACTCTCCTTGTGTCCGCTCACAACAAGCAGAGTCCCTAGCCATATCGTACTGTGTATAAACTAGATACGACGTCTCAAATGGCGCTACTGAGTTTGAAATGTATACAAAAAATTCCAAAGGAGAATAAAGTAACACTAAAAGTTTCTGTGCATATTTCTCACTACACTCTGAGACCGCAAGCTATTAAACAGAAATAAATTTCTATACTGAAGTTGAAGTCTTTACGGAAACCTTTTATTAGAAATCCTGTTTAGCGAAAAGTTGCTACACGAGATAAATATTCAAACTAGAATGCACTGATCTAGACACTGCGGTGTGCTAGCACAAAGTTAAAACTTTGTGGCGTGACGAAGTTTCTGGCGACGGAAAATTTACATGAGGATATTCACAAGACGCGAAAAACCAAAACTACGAATAATTTTCTAACCACTAGACTACACAGTAAAATACACACCCATAGTTCACATCTTTACAGAAGCACGCGAAAAACACAGACTAAATTAATTTACTGTTTATCAGAGGAGTGCATCCGCTGCGCGTCCTCTCGGCTCGGCGGCTGCCGCAGTTAAATTGCAGTAAGCTCAAGACGGTAAAACCAATAATAAATGACATTAGCTAGAAGATTACCATTATCACATAACGCAATTTGCGTTAATATAAGGCAATGTCTAGCTACTCACATGATTTCCCAACACACCCTGACTCCTTCGTATCCATGTGGTGATAATGTCCATCTTCAGCAACGACTCACACTAACTTAGAAGTGCCAGAGGCCTACTTAATATTTATATATTGCGTAAGGCGGAATGACGGTAGGCTCACAGTGTCGCAAATTTAGTGTTTCATGTGGCAAAAACGACAAACAACTACGTCGCGCCGGTGTGTGTTAAATGGTCTTAAAGTACAGCGACCAGTGACTCTCTTTAATCTACATTCTTGGCGTGGAGCCACGTATTCGGCCAGTCCTGTACTACTCACAACGGTTTACGACACGACCCCGCAAAATGGGCTGCTTCTGTGGCACTTGTCTGTACGACGTCAGTGACCAAAAAATCAAAGAAGTAACCTGCATTTACTGCTCAGTGCATCATGCAGTCAGAGACCGAAAATAGGAAGTCTGTATCTGGAAAAAAGTAATCAGACAACTACTGGCATTCGAAGGCGTTACATACAATAAAACAAACACCGTCCAAATAGGTCTTGAAGTCTCAACGGTACCGACCGGCCGCAGTGTCATCTTCAGCCTTTAGGCGTCACCGGATGCCGATACAGAGGAGCATGCGGTCACCACACAGCTCTCCCAGACCTTGTCAGTTTCCGTGACCGGTACCACTACTTCTCAATCAGGTAGCTCCTCAATTGGCCTCAGAAGGGCTGAGTGGTTTGCGCTTGTCAACAGCACTCGGGAGACGCCGACGGTCATCCATCCAGGTGCTAGTCAAAGCCAACAGCGCTTAACTTCGGTGATTGACGGGAACCACTGCGGTAAAGTCATTGGCTAATGCATATAATGAAGTGTCATATTAAGTTAAGAGCACTTGATCTGACTTTTTAGCGTGTTTCCAAGAACTCAATTTAAGGAACTGCAGAGAACAAGTAGTTGCAACCTGTTCAGCTGCCAGCGATCGCAGACAGACGTCCTTTTTCCTTCAAATGCATGCGATAGACAGGCAAGTAGTGTCAGAAGAAAAGAACAACAGTTGCAGCATTCAAAAGTAAGTTAAATTACGAACAAGAGATCGGCATTATGATAAAAGCAACTGAGGAAGTTCAAAAAAACTGCTCCTCGCATATCGGTTACAAAGATCTTCCGATTAAAGCGGAATACATATTTCAGTAGTACATCTAGAACGACGATTATGCGGATGATACAATTAATGATGGTTTGATCAATCAAATATTATAAGTAGTTATGAGTACTTTATCATCAGTACCAGCCAGGATCGTGAGCGTACACGTATTCCCAGAATGTCGGTTAACTATTAACAGAAATCCACAATAATACACACGCTCGCCGGCCGCGGTGGTCTCGCGGTTTTAGGCGCGCAGCCCGGAACGGTGCGACTGCTACGGTCGCAGGTTCGAATCCTGCCTCGGGCATGGATGTCTGTGATGTCCTTAGGTTAGTTAGGTTTAAGTAGTTCTAAGTTCTAGGGGACTGATGACCACAGCAGTTGCGTCCCATAGTGCTCAGAGCCATTTGAACCAATTGATACACACGCTCAATCAGAATAACTGGAGCAACCATATGCAATACGAGCACAGGCACTAGGTGACATTTTGTATGGTTTGTATTAAACAATTACACTAGCCCCTCTCCTCACGTTCGGTCTGTGGAATCGGTTCGTCAGTATTTGATGTGGTAACGTTAGGTGACTCACACTGTATATACAGAGTGGTCCATTGATAGTGATCGGGTCAAATATCTCACGAAATAAGCGTCAAACGAAAAAACCAAAGAACGAAACTCGTCTAACTTGAAGGGGAAAACCAGATGGCGCTATGGTTGGCCCGCCAGATGGCGTTGCCATAGGTCAAATGGATATCAAGTGCGTTTTTCAAAATAGGAACCCCCTTTTTTCTTACATATTCGTGTAGTACGTAAAGAAATATGAATGTTTTAGTTGGACCACTTTTTTCGCTTTGTGATAGATGGCGCTGTAATAGTCACAATCATACAGCTCACAATTTTAGACGAACAGTTGGTAACAGGTAGGTTTTTTAAATTAAAATACAGAACGTAGGTACGTTTGAACATTTTATTTCTGTTGTTGCAATGTGATACATGTACCTTTGTGAACTCATCATTTCTGAGAACGCATGCTGTTGCAGCGTGATTACCTGTAAATACCACATTAATGCAATAAATGTTCAAAATTATGTCCGTCAACCTCAATGCATTTGGAAATACGTGTAACGACATTCCACTCAACAGCGAGTAGTTCGCATTCCTTAATGTTCGCACGTGCATTGACGATGCGCTGACGGATGTTGTCACCCGTTGTAGGTGGACCACGACAGCAAATATACTTCCACTTTCCCCACAGAAGGAAATCCGGGGACGTCAAATCCGGTAAACGTGCGGGCCATGGTATGGTGCTTCTACGACCAATCCACCTGTCATGAAATATGCTATTCAATACCGATTCAACAGCACGAGAGCTATGTGCCGGACATCCATCATGTTGGAAGTACATCGCCATTTTGTCATGCAGTGAAACATCTTATAGTAACATCGGTAGAACATTACGTAGGAAATCAGCAATCATTGCACCATTTAGATTGCCAGCGATAAAATGGGGGCCATTATCCTTCCTCCCATAATGCCGCACCATACATTAACCCGCCAGGGTCGCTGATGTTCCACTTGTCGCAGCCATCGTGGATTTTCCGTTGGCCAATAGTGCATATTATGCCGGTTTACGTTACCGCTGTTGGTGAACGTCGCTTCTTCGCTAAATAGAACGCGTGCAAAAAATCTGTTATCGTCCCGAAACTTCTGGTTCAAATGGCTCTGAGCACTATGGGACTTAACATCTGAGGTCATCAGTCCCCTAAAACTTAGAACTACTTAAACCTAACTAACCTAAGGACATCACATACACCCATGCTCTAGGCAGGATACGAACCTGCGACCGTAGCGGTCACGCGGATCCAGACTGAAGCGCCTAGTACCGCACGGCCACACGGGCCAGCCCCCGTAATTTCTCTTGTGTCCAGTGGCATAACTGTACACGAAGTTCAAAGTCGTCGGCATGCAATTCCTGGTGCATAGAAATATGGTACGGGTGCAATCGATGTTGATGTAGCAGTCTCAACTCCGACGTTTTTGAGATTCCCGATTCTCGCGCAATTTGTCTGCTACTGATGTGCGGATTAGCCGCGACAGCAGCTAAACCACCTACTTAGGCATCATCATTTGTTGCAGGTCGTGATTGACGTTTCACATGTGGCTGAACGCTTCTTGTTTCATTAAATAACGTAACTATCCGACGAACGGTCCGGACACTTGGATGATGTCGTCCAGGATACCGAGCAGCATACATGGCACACGCCCGTTGAGCATTTTGATCACAATAGCCATACATCAATACGATATCGACCTTTTCCGCAATTGGTAAACGGTCCATTTTAACACGGATAATGTATCACGAAGCAAATACCGTCCGGACTGGCGGAATGTTACGTGATACCACGTACTTACACGTTTGTGACTATTACAGCTCAATCTATCACAAATCGAAAAAAGTGGACCAATTAAAACATTCATATTTCTTTACGTACTACACGAATATGTAAGAATAAAGGGGGTTCCTATTTTAAAAAACGCAGTTGATATCCATTTGACCTATGGCAGCGCCATCTGGCGGGCCAACCACAGCGCCATCTCGTTTTCCCCTTCAAGTTAGACGAGTTTCGTTCTTTGGTTTTTTCGTTTGACGCTTATTTCGTGAGATATTTGGCCCGATCACTATCAATGGACCACCCTGTATATACAGGGTGAGTCACCTAACGTTACCACATCAAATACTGACGAACCGATTCCACAGACCGAACGTGAGGAGAGGGACTAGTGTAATTGTTTAATACAAACCATACAAAAATGCACGGAAGTTTTTTTTAACACAAACCTACGTTTTCTAAATGGAACCACGTTAGTTTTGTTAGCACATCTGAACAAATAAACAAATACATAATCAGTACCGTTTGTTGCATTGTAAAATGTTAATTACATCCGGAGATATTGTAACCTAAAGTTGACGCTTGAGACCTCCGACGTTCAGTTGCGTGTTGTAACAAACACGGGCCACGGTCGGCGAGCAGCATCTGCAGGGACACGTTTACGATGACGACCGTTTTTACGAGTGTGACCGTAGTGCACTGTTGTGGTTTGGTCTAGCTGTCGCAGTGTCCGCATGTAGCGCTTGCTGCTATTGTTATTCTACATTCTTCTCCGCACGCAGACCAACTGTAGTACACCGTGTTACCAGACGTCTGTAATAGTGTAGTGTTGTAGAACTGTGACCGTGGTGTATTCGAACTCTGAAAAGGCGGAGATTATACTCATCTATGGCGAGTGTCGACGGAATGCAGCTGAATCCTGCAGGGTGTATGCAGAACGGTACCCGGACAGAGAGCATCAAACGTGTCGCACATTGCAAAACATCTACCGCCAACTGTATGCAACAGGTATGGTCGTAGCACGCAAACGGGTCCGTAACAGGCCCGTCACAGGAGAAGCGGGTGCTGCTGGTGTGTTAGCTGCTGTTGCCATGAACCCACACATGAGTACACGGGACATTGGAGAGCCGGTGTACTGAGTCAAAGTAGTTTCATGTGCATACTGCATCGTCACCGCTTTCACCCGTTTCATGTGTCGCTACATCAGCAATTGCATGGTGATGACTTTAATCATCGAGTGCAATTCTGTCAATGGGCATTAACAGAGAATGCATTGCAGTTCTACCTGTTTACCGATGAAGCGGGTTTCACAAACCACGGGGCAGTGAATCTACGGAACATGCATTACTGGTCCGTCGACAATCCTCGCTGGCTCAGACAGGTAGAGCGAGAGCGACCGTGGACTGTAAATGTATGGTGCGGAATCATTGACGACCACTTCATTGGTCCTCACTTCACTGCAGGGGCCCAAACAGCTGCAACATACATCGCGTTTCTACAGAATGATCTGCCAACGTTGCTCGAAAATGTGCCACTGGAAACGCGTCGACGTAAGTGGTATCAGTATGATGGTGCACCTGCACATTCCGCAATTAACACTAGGCTGACCCTTGATAGGATGTTCGACGGGCGTTTCATAGGACGTGGAGGACGCATAAACTGGCCAGCCCGTTCTCCTGATCTTACACCACTGGACTTCTTTCTGTGGGGTACGTTAAAGGAGAATGTGTACCGTGATGTGCCTACAACCCCAGAGGATATGAAACAACGTATTGTAGCAGCCTGCGGCGACATTACACCAAATGTACTGCGGCGTGTACGACATTCATTATGCCAGAGATTGCAATTGTGTGCAGCAAATGATGGCCACCATATTGAACATCTATTGGCGTGACATGTCGGGTCACACTCTATTCCACTCCGTAATTGAAAATGGAAACCACGTGTGTACGTGTACCTCAACCCTCATGGTAATGTACATGTGCGTCAGTGAAAAAGACCAATAAAAAGGTGTTAGCATGTGGACGTAATGTGCTGTTCCAATCTCTTCTGTACCTAAGGTCCATCACCGTTCCCTTTGGATCCCTACGTAATTCGGTGCTCTCCGATACACACTATCGAACAGCGGAGGAGTGGTACTCATGCGTCAACTTTAGGTTACAATATCTCCGGATGTAATTAACATTTTACAATGCAACAAACGACACTGATGACGTATTTGTTTATATGTTCAGATGTGCTAACAAAACTATTGTGGTTCCATTTAAAAAAACATAGGTTTGTGTTAAAAAAACATACTTCCGTGCATTTTTTTATGGTTTGTATTAACCAATTACACTAGCCCCTCTCCTCACGTTCGGTCTGTGGAATCGATTCGTCAGTATTTGATGTGGTTTACGAAATATATGCAGCGGAGCGGTAATGTTAGGTGACTCACCCTATAGAGAGAGAGAGAGAGAGAGAGAGAGAGAGAGAGAGAGAGAGTGAGAGAGAGAGGAGAGAGAGGAGCTGAAAGAAGAGATCTTAAGCTACCTTTGTGGCTTGTGGCGCGGCGGGAGATTTCTACGATGCAGATATACAGAAGATGGTACATCGCACACAAAAATGCATTTATCTCAACGGCAATTACTCGAAAAATAGGTAAAAGTCTAAGTTTTCCAAACATGTATTATTCCGTGCCAATAAACATAGTTTTCAGTGTGAAAAATAACTGGGAATCTTATTTTACTGACAGACCCAGCTGTTAGCACGGGCCAGGGCAGTGCTGTCACTGCTGGAGTATTGGCAATTCCTTGTGTTTTTCTGTCCCTGTTATTACTTACTGGTAAAACGAATACCGCACTAGACTAATTTGGGGCCGTGCTGTCAAAAAGCCATGTAGAGTTCCAGTTTAAAAATAATTTCGTATGTAACGAGAAACAAACCGATGCTCTTCATCGACGCTGGGCGTCGCATGAAAGACGTGATGAGCAGCATTTGGTTGGGCTGACTCCAGCTGCACGTTGCAAAAACAAAGTTCCAAATATCTGTCGGAAAGCCAGCGGAAATGCGCCTGACGTCTCTTAGGAGAGTCACCCTATCCACATACTGAGTGAGGCAGTTAAGACAAACAACCCCAAATGTATCCCGAATGAATGAATATATCGAGGTTAGGTTTTCGTCAAGTTAAAGCGGATAATTTCTTGACGTTCACGAGTAATTTTTATCGTTGTTAGTCGGTGATCTAGGTCGCCGACCCTTTCTTTTAAGGAACTTTATTCTATTTCTGTGGCATTTGAAAGAAGCGTCGAAGAGAACTTCAACGGCATAACATATATGGGACTTGATCAAATAGTACCAAGATAACGGTGCCGCAAATCACTGTTCTGCGGTCGCGAGAAGAGGTTCCACAAACGCGTGCGCTGCTATAGCAAATGTAACTAAACATGTGCCTCAGGCATGGTTCTCGTGTTAATCTGTGCACTTACAAGCCCATCAGTCTGTGTTTTGATGTTGTAGGAATAGGGTAACTTGCTCGTAAAGCTATTGAGACATTCAAAATGTATGTCACAGTCGAAACGTTAATAGTGTTTATGCCGAATGTCAGCAAACTATCAGAGCAGTGTTGCACCTGTATGCTCAAGAGTATCCAGATCATGCCAAGCACTCACGATAAGTCTTTTTAAACATTATAAAAAAGGTTTTCGAAACTGGAAGCGTGGGGAATAAAGTACACCAAGGAAAAAGAAGAGCAACTCGCGAAAGAAATGAAACTGACATTTTAGCAGCAGTAACACAGATGCAAGTGTCACTAAGTGTAAGAGCTATCTCGGAAGTACGAGTGGGATCTACATCTAAATCTAAATCATCTATATACGTAATCAGAAAGCCACAGTGCGGTGCATGGTGGAGGGTACCCTCTACCAATATTAGACATTTTCTTTCCTGTTCTACTCACAAACAGCGAGGAAAAAAGGACTATCTATATGACTCCGTATGAGCCCTAATTCCTCTTGCCTTATCTTCGTGGTCATTACGTGAAATATATGCTAACGTTAGTAAAATCGTTCTGCAGTCAGCTTAAAATACCGGGTCTCTAAATTTTCTCGATAGTGTTCCTCGAAAAGAACGTCACGTTCCCTCCACGGATTCCCATTTTAGTTCGCGGAACGCCTCCAGAATACTTGAGTGTTACTCGAATATATCGGTAACAGATCTAGCAGCCAGTCCCTGAATTGGTTTGACGTCTCCCTTTAACGCGACCTGGTGCAGATTCCAAAAATCTGAGCTGCACTCAAGAATAGGTCGCAGTAGTGTCATGTATGCGGTCTCCTTTGCAAATGAACCACATTTTCCTCAAACTCCTCTAATAAGCCGAAGTCGACCATTCGCCTTCCCTACAACAACCTCACGTGCTCACTCCATTTCATATCGCCTTTCAGCGTTACACCTAGAAACGTAAACAAAGTGACTGTCAAGCAGGACAAAATGGTTCAAATGTGTCTAAGCACTATGGGACTTAACATCTGTGGTCATCAGTCTTCCTAGACTTAGAACTACTTAAACCTAACCACCTTAAGGACATCACACACATCCATGACCGAGGTAGGATCGAACCTGAGACCGCAGCAGCAGCAGCGTGTTTCCGGACTGAAGCGCCTAGAACCGCCTCGTCACAACGACCGGCCAAGCAGGACATTACTAATCCTTTATTCGAACATTACGGGTTTGATTTTGCTACTCCTCTGCATTAAATTACATTTTTCTTCATTTAGAGCTAGCTGCCATTCATCACACCAACTAGAAATGTTGTCGAAGTCATCTTGTACCCTGCTAGAGTCACTCAACTATGCCTTCGACGCAGCACAGCACTATCAGCAAACAACCGCAGATTGCTGCCCACCCTGCCCGCCAAATCATTTATGTTTATGGAAAATAATAGAGGTTCTATCATACTTCCATGGGACACTTCTGACGATATCCTGGTCTCTAATAAACATTCACCATCGAGGAAATGTACTGGATTCTATTACTTATGAAGCCTTCGAACCACTCACATATCTGAAAATTTATTCCATATGCTCGAACCTTCGTTAACAGTCTGCAGTGGGGAACCTTGTTAAGTGCTTTTCGGAAATGTAGATGTGGAATCTGACTATTGTCCTTCATCAACAGTTCGCATTTTCTCACGTCAGAAAATCGCAAGCTGAGTTTTACACAAGCGATGGTTTCTAAAAGCGTGCTGATTCTTGGACAGAAGCTTTTCAGTCTCAAAATTTATTGTTTTTGAACTCAGAATGTGTTCAAGACCCGACCATATGAGTATTCTGCGAACACTACAATCCAAGGCGTATAATCCTCTTTACCTTACATTGCATCTTCAGTTTCATGGCAATTATTTACAGAATTAGTTACAGTTCTCCTAAAATGTTATGTACGAAACCTGCAAAGTGATGCTGCATATCCATGCAAAATTTTGTTTAAGGAAGGACTATCGTTTACAGATCATGAGCACGTTAGTGTGCGTAGTATACACTAATCGTCAGCTCAAAACCCAGCCTGACAGAAAGAAGTGAATAAAAACAACGCTTTTGGTCTATCAACACTTGGTGCGGCTTTTTTTCCCCCAAGACCGGCTTCATTGATCACTGATTTATTCATGAGAATCTAAATACAGTCGAGTATCTTCACTCCCTAAGATATGCTGCTGCCGCAGGTATTGAAAGACGTACCACTGGACATAAGGCAACCAGTGTGCTACAAACAAGACGCTTGTCCCTTTCTTTCTGCAAGTGTAGTGACAGACACTGAGGCGTCGTGCCTTTACGTCATGCCTGTTGAGAGAGGCGTGCAGAGTGAGCCACGCGCAGGAGAGATGGCGTCAGATGCCGGTGTGTATGTAGTTTCTATGCGATCTGATAGAGGTCACTAGCTGAAGGACACTGTTTGACCTGAATTTTTATTTGCAGTTCTGTTTGTTTGATTTTTTAATTGTTTATTAATTACTATTATAATTGTGTTTCGCTATGAGAGTGAAAGAGGGTGTGACACCATCGATGTAATTTTTGAAGAACTCTGTTACATTCATCTTCCAGGTTGCTTCTGGAGCTTCAATTCACAAGGGTCTTTAAGTCGTCGTACGATCTCTCAGTTGTCCTATAGCTTTCCTGATAGCGCGTCCAGTAGTGGACTTCAGAAAACAGGGCCGCTTATGGATCCTCTTTCGAAAATTATTTTATTAGAGTCTCTCCTGGGCAGGACAATGTTGCTTCTCTTTTTCACAGTAGTTCTCAAAGCTGTTGTGAATGTTCGAGGGCAGGCGGTGAAAAAATGCTGCCACCATAAGCGATCAAAAGCCCCAGCAATGTCTACCATAATGGCTACGACATATTTATGCGGATAGTTTTTCACAAGTCTTATCGCCTCATTTACAGCACATTCTATCGACTTCCCACTTCGGAAACCATTCTGTTGCGAATTCATTTTCCTCTATTGTCTACCGCATAGCACCTTCTGCAGAACCTTTCCTAATGTATTTTTTGCTAGCAAAAATCTTGAGAATTTTTTGACCTAATTATTGCAAATTTTGAAACGACACTCTAATAAACATTCAGACTAACACGGGTTATGTATATTTTTAAACAACAATGTACAGTTTTTCTGTTAAAATCGATTGTGAGGAGGAAGATGTTGCGCTACACTGTGCTGTGAGATGTGCAGTTTAGCCGGCCGCTGTGACCGAGCGATTCTAGGCGCTACCGTCTGGAACCGCGCTACCGCTACGGTCGCAGGTTCGAATCCCGCCTCGGGCATGGATGTGTGTGATGTTTAGGTTTAAGTAGTTCTAAGCTCTGGGGGACTGATGACCTCAGAAGTGGGTCCCACAGTGCTCAGAGCCATTTGAACCATTTGTGCGGCTTAGTTTTCTTTCTCGCACACAGTTTTAACTACAATAACAGAGCATTTAAATCATTAGCCAAATTGTTTCTTCCATATATATTCCTTCTCCTTATAGTATATGATTTTAAACAAAATTGTATACACAAGTATGTGGTGTTTTGTTTTCTACCTTGGAGTCGGTTTTAACACAAAAGTTGTATTTGTGGCTCATGGGCTTGTGGTTAGAATACCACTGGGGAATCTGAATTGACCGAAGCTTTGGATTCCTACCTGTATGCTTATTAAAACTGTGTGAAATACGGCCATATAACAATCTTCCCAACCGATTATATTTATTTCATTTTAAGGGACTTCATTTCCCAATGAAGGTTTCGATGACTATAATAAAAAACAAGGCTGAATGTCAGCGAAAGGGCGGAGAAGAAATGAGCAGAGAGGGACTGTGGGTGGAGGGCGGGGGGCATCGGCATAGTGACATCGAAAGAGGGAAAGAGAAGATGGGCAGAAAGAGCAGGAAGGAAAAAGTGGAGACAGATAGGGGGAGGAGAAGATGGACAGAGGGGCGGCACGAGGTGATGGCTGGAGAGAGTGGGAGGAGGCGGCGATAAGCAGAGAGAGGAGGAGTTTGGCATAGAGGGGAGAAGGGGGGGTGAGAAGGAAATTGGAACGTATATCCAATTCCCATGCATATGTAGCAGCTGCAAAGCATTCGAGGGTTCGCTAGCATCATAATAATCTCAGTACCAATGTAACGATAAAGTGCGAGGGGCGGTTACAGTATTGCAGTCGTAATGAATGAATATCATTGTACATTTTTCAAACATATAAGTCATAACATTTTTGTATCACCTTGCTACATGTTTCACATGTTGGTGTTTAGGTAAGACAACTTATTTGGCTTGGCCACTGAGATCCAGTACAGTTGTTTAGAAACCAAAGAAAAAATTTGTTTGTCTAATCTGTTACCTGTCATTTAAACGCAGGCTGTATTCATTTGTGCTCAAATTATTTCTATCCATGTAGCCTTTCTTTTTAACTTTACGTCGGCATTTAATGATAAGTAAAGAAGAATCTCAAGAATTTACAGACAGCAGGCAGTTCATCACGAACATAAAAAACTTCCGACAGTCAAAAACAATCCTGGTGATGTAGCTCGCAAAATTGCTAACTTGAGGACCGATCGAGAAAACCAGGGCCCCTCAGCAAAACGTGAGATTCACAGTTACTGCTCGCCCTTCGTTTTACGTGTTGATGTTCAGCAGGACTTAGCTAGGTGCGCCATGCCCCAGCAGAGTCGGAAAGGAATACTGTACACCGGTGATCTCAGATTTTCCAGGATGTTTTGGCTTCTTCTTCTTCTTGATTCCCTTCTTGGACTTTAGGCACGAAACATTGACGTTTTACTACTCTGCTTTCTAGTTACGACGATTTCGGCTAAGAGGCAGTAATGATTCTTCATCCATTTGTATTTTCATGTTTTCGCGTGATGGTGAGAGCCCAGTTGTCAGTGTCGAAGTGGCCCCCGCGCTTGTCACTGTAGGAAGCGCGTCGCCTGTAGGGGACTGCCTCAGTAGGCGTTTGTTCATAGAGATTTGCGACAGTGGCGTTAGCGTTTCGTATGTAGCTTGCCCACGCCGACACGCTCAAAACCAAGGGACAACTTTTAGCTGCTGAAAGTAGCGCATTTGTATTATTTGATACTTCGTACCTTACCGAGCGAAGTAACACGGTGGTTAGACACTGGGCTCGCATTCGGGGTGACTACAGATCACATCTCCTTCCGAAAATACAAATTTAGGTTTTCCGTGCTTTTCCTACATAAATTATTGCTGATGTCACGGTTGGTTCCTTTGAAAATTTTCCAATCCGGGCTTGTGCTTCATCTCAAGTGAAACTGTCGTTGACGGGACGTTGAACTGTAATCTCCCTTCCTGCTCTTCCTTACATCTTAATGACGCACCATAAACTGACGGAAGGTTTCGGCGAGCGGTGCAACGTTTCTTCTCGTCTCCGCCGGTTCAGTGAAGGCAACATTTTTCACGGCGCCAGAACAAAACCGACTCTGGCAATGTGTATATTCATAATGTCGCCAGAAGAACTCTTCAGGCGGTTTTGAGGAAACTACCACTATTTGAAACTGAGCTAGTTATATCTTTATTATTAGCTGATGACTTTTCGAATTACGTAACCAATCTCCCATTACTGGTACATTTTGCATTGAAAAATGCATTGAAAAATATGGCCACTGGGTGGTTTATGTTTGTTCATACGAAATGTGGCTAACATACCGTAATTCTTTTTAAAACTCCAAACAGAGGCACATTTGTACCAGTTCAAAGTGGCAGTGTCATACGTCCTAAGTCACATTTGTCAGGAGAATCGTAAATCAGTTATCTCTTTTTGTACGTAACTTACTTGCATGATGCCATAGAATTATGCTGCTCACCTCTTAGCTGCAAAAAAATGAGACAAATTATAAAATAAATAATTTATTAAAAACGTTTCTAACGTTTCATTTGCGTTAATACAAGCACAAAAATACAGCAGTAATTTTTTAACTGGTAGAAATGTATAAGACAAAACTATTTTCTCATATCTTTTAAATTTTTTGTAAGAGAATAACAAAATTGAAGTCGAAAAAATTTCTCGGTATTTACTTCTGTTTCTTGAAAACGTTCGTTCTTGGAATCAGATGTTTCAAGTTCACTGTAGAACACCCTGTGCTTTTGAGGAAGAAATGGCAACGGCATCAGCAGGTGTTCCTGTTTTTCAAATGATAAACATGGCTAGTCTTTCAGCATTTTTAAAGTCAAAGAAATTAGTTGTATGCTTTGTAATTAAATGGAATGTGTTCATAGCTTTAGCTGACTCAGTAATCCCGAGTAAATCTTGCAGAATTAATGCCTACCTTAGCTTTCTTCGTTTCTCTAAAACTGCAAAATCTCTGTCACGGCTCAAAAAGCTGGGCGCACTCACCACAAATTGGTGTGTCATCTCATCAAACCATTTCAGGCTAAACGGAGGGAACGTTAACGCATGGCACTTTGAACTCCAGAGAGAAGCACTGCTTGGCGCAAAGAACATGCTCCCTCTAGTAATGAATGTCTGAAAAATTTTCTACGCTATTTGACACTTGGAAAAAGTCTAGAGACATGCAACAGAGTACCGAGAACACAACAATGAAAACGCGTTTTGTGTTGATGTGAGCGCTTGATACTTCCACTATTCAAATAGTTTTTACGTAGTGGGTGTATTGCAGACTGCGATGAACTCGAGGTTGTAGACAGGAAACACCGCTTACCCGGTAGTGTATTTAAGTACAGAGTGAAAGATTTATTCACAAAACAACATTCAGTAAATGTTACTTTTAGTAACATGTTAACATCAAATTAAGCTAAGGATAACTGTTAATGAACTTAATCAAATCGAGTACATGCAATCAATGATCTGAAACGAACGGTTAACATTCTCTTTCTTCTTGTGATATTAGAAAGACAGGAAAATTCAGAATTTGTCTTTTATTGATAGTACGCACGAGGAATCAGTTCGTCTTGCGACGAAATGGAAGAACAAAATTTCAGGAAAATTAGACAGTTCTGTGAAA
The DNA here is from genome assembly GCF_023897955.1 of Schistocerca gregaria. Classification (NCBI taxonomy): domain Eukaryota; kingdom Metazoa; phylum Arthropoda; class Insecta; order Orthoptera; family Acrididae; genus Schistocerca; species Schistocerca gregaria. Next base: position 510,252,770 of record NC_064921.1, on the reverse strand, counting down.
TTCGTGTCTCCCGTAAGAGACGTTATGCTTATTTAGAACACATCCGAGATTCCAGAAATTCTCGCGTCCGTCGGCCATCGTAATTTAATTTATTACTTACTATAGAAATTGTTTGGTGATGGTGATTGTTGCAGACTTACGTGGTGGGCCTTAATCAAAATGATATTTCATTCAATTTTGATTTACAATTAAATGCTTTTGTGAAGTTCTCTTTTTTAACAATATTAATCTTCAGTGGAAATTATTTGTTACGTTAATGAATGTTAGACTCGCTGAATCTTAAAACATGAGCATACTAGTTGAACAATGGAATAAACTTTTCATATTAATTTCCTCGGCTAGTCAGTTCACTTTAAAGTAAAAAATCTGTAGTTATTAATTACAATTGCGGCCCACACACGCGCGAGAGTATTTTTTCTTACCTCCGTTAACCATTGCATTGTAGTCGGAGTCCTGGCTCTGGCTCTCGGCTATGGTACTCAAAATAAGAATCTTAAAGCTACGTATTTTCTGCAACGTCGGGCGGCTGTGGAGAAAAATGTGTATTATGTTAATAGCGGGCGAGTTTTTCGCTTCCGCTAATTATTGTAAGTTAATATCGCCACGTAATGGCGTCGTTGGCTGCATCGGCCGCTGCGATTGTTGCACTGTAAATTACTCGAATGCAGGTTAATTCAAGGAAGGCGGACATGAAATCGGTATCACCTCTTTCAAATTAAAAGTGAACAATAATATTAAATCAATATATTGTCTGCTTAATTAGTACAAATATGCTTACATTTGCCAGCACTCGCAAGATGTCCGTCTATAAGCAACCAAGACAGGAGAAGAAGTGAAGACGACTAAAAAATTAACAAAAGAGCGTATCTTGTCGTCTCTTTAGATCATTTTGTTACATTTCTTTGCCCTCGAAACTTACACAGAGTAATTATTATAATACGGATACATGAGAAAAATGTATGTTCGCCTGAGCGGCTGGTGGCCACTTATTATTCAATTTTTAAATCTCTTCTTTATAAATACTGTTTTTCAAGTCTTTTCTTATTATTTCACTGAGGACGCTGTAAAATGCTCCTAATAAAACGGGTAATACTTTTTGTCATAGGCCATTACTGAGAAGAATTTTTTCCTCAAGAAGTCAAGCCTTTATCAAATTAAAAAAAACACAACTAATGCATGGAGTGGACAGATATGTAGTGACACAAAAAGCAAAACATATTAACGTGCTTAGTACGGTGTAGAAAGCCGCTGGCATTCAAAACAGCTTCCACTCGTTGGGGAATGGATAACTGCAGGCCCTGTATGTTTTTCAAGCGAATCGTATACCATTCTTCATTGAAAATAGTGGCGAGTTCAAGTAATGATGTTGGAGATTGACAGCGATCACACATGTTTCTCTGCAAAGTACACTGTAAACGCTCAGTAATATCGAGGACTGGTGACTGTAGTGGCCAGGGGAGATGCGACGATTCATCCTCGTGCTCACAAAATCAGTCGTGCACGATGGCAGCTGTGTGACTGGAGGCCCTGTTGTGTGTTGGTACATAGCATCAGCATTGGGGAACAAACATTGTACCGTGGGACAGACCTGATGAGCCGAAATGACCACATAATCTTGACAGTAGTGCGATGTTGCAGAATAACCGTGGGGCGCCTCGAATACTACAATATGCTTACCCATATCATCACCCAACCCCCCCCCCCCCCCCGTCATATTTCACTCTTTGGACATAAACTCTACAGGAAGTTGGAAACGCTGTGCAACTTGACTCATCCTATCAAACGACTTGATAGTCGAGGTTTTATAGCTTCGGCAACAGGTTTCTTGTTACCAGCATTTGCATCACTGATGAGCGGTTTTCGAATTCCACCTCGCCCTGCATTTCCCTTCTGACAGGGTTCGCGAGTGCGACATTCAGTTCTACAGCGACCTATGCAGCCGTTGTCCTTTTTTTTCGTCATAATTATCTTCAATGACCGTCTGTCACGATCACGCAACAGACATTTTTGTCCGCGTTGTGACTTAGTGGAGGATGTTTCCACACTTTCCCTGTATGCGGTATAAATCTTCGATGCGGTGCCACCATACATACACCAACAATTTTCCTACTTTCGAATTCACTCAACTGCGACGCAATGAACTCACAACGTCACGTAACGCTGTTCTGATCACGACTGGCATTTCCTACGTGTGGAGGACATTGCACACGTGCCGTTCGTGCTGAAATACAACCATCGCAAGCTGCAGGCGTGACTACCATCTACGCTTATATTCAAGCAAGCATTTCTGCGATGTTTCCGTTTTTTTACCACTTCTGTAGTTCAACAAGTGCTTTTATCCCTGATGGAAATGGAGACGTAGAGATCTGTACGAAACTGTGGTGTGAACATTTTTGGTGTCTTTGAACACTCTTTTTCAGTAAAAAGTTTCCGACTTTAGTTAGTAGAATTTAAGTTTATCTCTGCTGTTTTTTATTTGAAACGTAAGAACCATGTACGTAAACAGGTTCTTCCCTCTTCCTTTCTTCCTCTTCTACTATAGCTAATAATAACGGTAATAGTAAAGTTCTTTCTCTATTACACAAATTTACGATTACAATTAAGACAAGACAAATCAGAGATCGAACGGAAAGACGTAGGTGTTCATTTTTCCCACTTGCTATTCAAGAATGGAATGGTCGAGAAACAGTGTCAAAGTCATTCCATGTAACCTCTGCCAAGCACCTGAGCGTGAACTGCAGACTAGTCATGTAGATGTATACCTTGGAAATCATTGAAAATTGTACGAGAGTTTGTTCATTGCCATGGTAGTACTTGGGATCGATACAGGGACATTTGGTCTTGTTGCTTACAGTGGGAACCCACAAACTAACGAATTAAGCGCGAAGGTTTTGCAAACTGAATGTGTATTTCTTAGTTCAGACGCAATACGCTTTTTATTTTTTCAGCTAAGTCTACGCTCCGGTACATTTGATTTACAACTACAAAGAAAGCATTGTAGTACAGTACATTCATTGAAAATTGTGAAACAAAAAGATAATGCATCAGAGTACAGTTCCCCGCTGAAAAGTATTACTAAATCTCTGGCAAGCAGTGAGCAGGACAGCTGGCTCATTTTCTGTTTGATAAGCAGTCATCGAATTCCCTATATTTCCCCAATTTGATAATTTAGCTCATTTAGTGGTATTTATATTGTTTTAGGACATTTTTTACAGTTTATTAATAATGAGTTTCCGTTTTTTAGTTTTAGTACAGTATATGTGTGTATGTGAGTGGGATGTGAGAACGAATGATCTGTAATTACATTTTACGTCATTCTTTTTAAATTTATAAGTATTTTTGAAAGGGTGCTAAATCCTTTGCCTGTTGTCCACTCACTTCCAACAATCATAATCATTATGCTCAAAATCATCATCATTTAGGGTTATCTTAACCAATATTATTACGTTTTTATTATTACCGTTATTCGTTAAGTACTGGGCCAGATTTTAATCGGTGATCCACATTTAGGTAAATTTAGGTATATGTGTGTCTCAGAGGCAAGGTTTTGGTTAATTCTCTATTCGGCTGGTAGCACGTTCATTATCGAATTTCAGTCAAACGTCGGGTATAAAACTAAATTACAGAAGCAATATTTGCCGTAGTTGTTTGGGAGCCCCGTAAGCTCGTTCTCGTAGCTACCGGCAGCTCTTTCCGCGCCACAGCACCTGGCTCTGGCTAAGTACGACGTCAAGATGGCTCTCGACGATTTTCCTCGGATTTCGGCGGCGATTCACAGCAGTCTGCGCCACCGACGAATTTATCATTTCTCTGGCTGGCCGTTGCGTAATGTCCCGTTAAACGATGGGGATATATTACGGAGAAAAACGGCGTGCGTCGTCGAGAGGTTGTCACTGGAAAGATTCCCAGTCTAATTACATAAGTCTCTGATCTAAGAGCCTGAAGAAACTGCAAGGTAGGAGTGGGCGGAATGTGCCTCACGTTGGCTCAGAGATACTAAAACTTCCGCAATCACGGCTTTTAGTTTGCACGCATCCCCTGTAACCATAAACACGAACATTCATATGAAGCTCGGGCCTGAAGCGAAAATCGATTCTGTAGCTCACACCATCGTAAGGGGCGTCGCTGTTACTGCCAAACATTACATTTCAGTTTGAGCATTATTTTAATTTGCCATGTAAGTGTTCGCATTTACAAAAGTAAAATAAATCTCTTGAGTTATGAGGGACTGGGCAGAAGTTATCGCAGTAACGTGGCAGATAGGCCTACTGTATAAAAATTACAAAAGTGACATAAGATACTGGCAACAGATGTAGCTAAGGCTGTATTTCTATTGAAGAGCAGATATGGCATACCATCTTGGTACATACAAATTACCTTTACGAGTCTCAAGTTCAGCTTTCGACTGTCAACTTAAATAACATGCACTGGCAGCTAGAGACATTGCCATAGCCTTTAGCACACCGTACAGTTTGTCGGGGAAGTTATGATTTTTTGGACAAAAACGGAAGAGCTTGTATTACTACACTGACTTCAGTTCCGTTTAGCGTTTAATGGAGGTATCTACACTTTGGAACAGCAGAGAATGGTTCTAAAAGATTTCATTTTCATAACTAAATGCAGCATGAACATTACTTAGCTTTACGTATTTCTATGATATGTTTGCTGTTTGCGTGGATTGCACGACCGTAAGCACACGAAAATCGAGCCACAAACCTATCGTAGATACAGTGATGCCGCCTTTTGCATGGAACAAGAGGTGTCATGTGAAGTTGAAACGACGCAAACGACCAAACTGCACCGTTTTATTAAGTTTGTGACATGCTCAGCGAAACATATGACAATGGTGATACAACTCAGAGCAGCATATTTCAGTTATTGGCATGATATCTAAGTTAAATACACCTAATGTCCCTAATCTTTATAGTTTTTTAGTTATACGGGTGCTATAGATCCAAAACTGAGTATTTTGTCTCGTGGAAGTAATGCTTCGAAACGAATAATAATGAAAGCATCCTACTACGGCTTTTGAACTCAAATATGTGGCTTCAGCAAAAAAGCCATGAAACGATGCCCCATTTTACACAAGATTTTGACCCAAGAAACGCTATCTAATCACGGTTTTGTGAAATGTTGAAGAGTAGAAATTGTTTCCATTACGAAACGGGAAGGAAAAGGGGGAATGAGTGAATATTTGAATGAATCGCACATCACGATTACACTTGGCAGTACCCTATTATGATTTAGAGGAGTAAATGTGATCCTCCTTACAGGCAGATCACGTGCAGTGAGGACGTACAATCTCACACTAAAAGCGTAACGTCTCTCCACTAAGAAAATGATATATTCCAGGGTAAGACAATAAGCATGTACTATCATGTTTATAATTTACTACATGAAGAGGACATAGTTTTTATTGAGGATATTTTTCAACAAGGTGATCCTACTTTTCAGTTCACTTGGTCTATCGTTGCACAGCCTTTCCAAAAAGGGTTTTTGTTGCGTAACAAGACACGTACCGAAGCACAGTTTCTTTTGCCTGTTGATCGGAGTGAACTAACCTCACGTGGTTTGCCATATCATCAGCAGTCTCTCGCCTGTTATTCGGAGTCGAGGCACGGACCTGTTGAATATTGGCAGTAGCTGTGGTGGTAGATGGACGCCCCCGTCATTACTCATCTTTTACACTCGTTGACCAATGCTGGACTCTTCAGTTCGCTGGCAAACACTTCGCTGTTACCAAACATTGTCCCCATATTATGCTGGAAGACTTCTACGAATTGTTGCCCCTGGTACACCTCCTGACCACAAAAAACGGATTACGGAACGCTGTTCTTATCTGGTGCAAACAGAGTGAGACACCCCACATATACGAGCGCAAAAGCACACAGGAGGCTGATGCGACAACGCTGCAACCTACAACAGCCGCCGAAGACAAAAGTTCCATCTAGCGGCTGGTGAGCGCACAATCCGTATAGCCAACCTAAAGGCAATGACAGCAAAATAGAAGATACTTTTGGTACTTCGTGACCTACCCTCGTATGTCACGTCGAACATACTCTGGAACAGCACGATGCCTCGTAGTCTCGCCAATATTGAGTAACATTGCAGGCTGTAAGGCCACGCAAAGAATACAAAATTTTATGTTTGGTGGCAGCTGCTTTTACTTTGACTGACAACTCCGCTGAAGGCAGAAATCTCTGTTAAGATCGTGCTGAAATCAATACAGTCTCAACAATGAATATAAGACCAAATCTGCAATCGAGATATTCTACTGGTTTCATCAATGACAGGAGAAAGAGAAACAATCAAAGAAATTTTAGTGAAAATTCTGTTTATTCCAACCCAATTCAATAAGCAGTAACATGCAATAGATTAACGCTTGTCCTATGATGAACCACCTGGTATACAAGTCCACGACATATAAAAATCGGAACACAAGAAAACTCCATATACACTTAAATACTTTAAGCCATGTTAGATCACTGAGAGTGTAACGAAGTCAGTACGCTGGTCTCACAAATGGCTAAGTGAAATGCCAATACTGTACCGCGAACGGGTAAGATGTACCTCTCTGGACAACAGAAGCTAAGTCTGAAGATGACTGAAGGCACATTTGTAGACCTGAAAAAGTTGTACGAGCATGCCGCGACCTCACTGTCGTCCTCATAGTTTGTAGCATGAGGATCAGCATCGCAATTGTAGCCTCAACTCAAACACCCAGCATTCGTAAATCTGCAGCACCAAGTGTCGAGAATCAGGGAACAACAGTCGTCCGTAGCAAAGCGAAAGCAGAAAATAAAAGGGGAGTTCAATAAGTAATGCAACACATTTTTTCCCGGCCAATTGCGGTTGAAAAATTGCGAAATCTGTTGTGGGAAATCGTGGAATATTCCCGTTTCAGCCCCTATAGTTTGATGAAGTTACGATAGGTGGCGGCGCTATACGTAACCTTCGAAGTGGCGTCAGCAACGGAGGTGCGTTCTAAGCGGAGAGCTGTCACTGAGTTCCTATTGGCGGAAAACCAGAGCATCCCTGTTATTCATAGGCTCTTGCAGGCTACGTACGGAGAAGACTATAAGGAACAACGAAATGTCATGTGTACGAAATTGCTTGCGTGTTACGAGGCGCAGGGAAAGATTCACTCTGTGGGCAGCAGTATGTGGATGATATGGAGTTTATTGACACAGCAAGACGTTGGTCCGACTTCCACCAGTAGAGTAGTACCATACGGGTGTGCAGGTCCTACCACTAAGCTGGCGTAAAGCTGTCGCATTGAACGGAGATTATGTTGAAATATAGGGCTTTGTAGCCAAAAGAGTGGAAGATAATGAGCCAAACCAACCTGCTTTCAGAGAAAAAAAATGTGTTGTACCACTTACTGAGTCCGCCCCTGGTAACTGAGTGGTCAGCGCGACGGAATGTCATACCTAACGGCCCGGGTTCGATTCCTGGCTGGGTCGGAGATTTTCTCCGCTCAGGGACTGGGTGTTGTGTTGTCCTTAGCATCATCATTTCATCCCCATCGACATGCAAGTCCTTGATGTGTGGTGAACTCGAAAGACTTGCACCAATCGAACGGTCTACCCGACGGGAGGTCCCAGCCACATGGCATTTCCATCACTTATGAACGCTCCTCGCATAACGAAGAAGAGATTTATCTCGCGTTGAAGGGGCATGCTAAGACACAAGTGCGCCTGTGTGGGCCTCTGGTTGGTCAGCTTACTATACCTCAAAATTATCGCCCAGTGACGTGCCTTCGTTTTAACATCTAAACACTGTATAACAGTTATCAAAAGTTAACTCGGGTACAGAACGTCATCGCAACAGCTTAGTGAGTCAGAACTCGTGTTAAATGAATAACAGAAAGATTACTCTTTTAATGAGTGGCTTTGAAGTCTGAGTTTTTATTCACACAAACAGCGCGTCTTCAAAGTGAAAATCGAAATTTGCCGTTGTAATAGTGCGCTGGATAATCCACTGAGTGAACTAATGATTGGGTTCATAATAATTTGACTATTTTGCTTACACACATTGTTTCAAATGGAGGTGTAATTAATTGCATCTCCACCTGTATGCCCCACATTATACTGCGTGATTCACGAACAATTTTCCGGAAGTTTATTGATGAAACTTCTCCCACACAGCCTATCTCTTAAAATTCTACTGTTTAACAATTCTTTGTAGAGAACCTTCACCTGCCTTCTTTGGTTTCAACAACTCATTTTGTAGTACGTTCTTGTCCACGCTTCCCACTAAGATGGGACCGGCATCAAATAATTTCTCCGTACATTCGTTTCACTTCCCAGGCACTGCACTCTGCTGCATCATACACGAACTGCACATCTGCAAGTTGCTGTAGCGAGTAATGTTCTACCTTCGTGGTAAACAATACCGAGGATGCCTCACAGACGAATGATTGCTGTTTTTCAAGGAAGCACCATCGTGTCAGTGGGGCGAGTACTTGTATACTATGAAACATAAATAGTTTACTAACATGTACCTCACACATATTGTTTGTTCAAGACGTCATAATACATGTCAGATCACTGGTTCCTAATCTCATAACTCTCCGTTCAATATCCCCTTCTGTGCGAATTATTTTACCCCTAAAGGTTTGTGACTCCCTGTATGAAGTGGAAACATGGTGAAACGCCCCTTACCATCTGTTACAGGAAACGTTGTCCTGACATTATTACCGTTCGGCAGGTTATTCGGAAACTTGTTTATGATAGCGAAGCAATGACTTATCGAGACACAAGTCAAACGGCGGTGTGCGGAATAACGCGACGTGATGTCGGACCGTGGGATGATGTGCCGTGCATTGACGAATCATCCTACAATTGTGACGAGCGATTGAAATGACGAAGTACCACAGCATGCGGCTGAGATTTGGCTGAATCCGAAATCGGTCATGTGACTTCCATCGCTCACTGTGTGGTGTCGCCTTTGTTTCGCCCTCCAAATTTACGGAAGTGTTGTTAAGGATTCGATCGCAGCTAAATATTTGTGCTAAGCAAGACCATAAATACGATTGCTGATATTTTCATTTTGCAGCAATATGAGGTGTGATTTAGGTTCGTTCCTAACGACATCGCCGGAAACCGCGACGTATACGAAAAAACGATCAAATATTGGCGACAAGAAAGAAGAAAATGTCAATTCTGGGTGTTCCACTCGCGGCAGTTTCGTCTTCGCTTTTTAATTAGACTGAAGTCACGTATGTAGACAACATCAGATACTGCAGAATATAGTTGTGTTACACGAATAAGGAAGTACCAGATTGTGTTACAAATCGGAGGATGCAAACCTAAAAACTACTTCCTTCGACCGCACGACTGCATATCTCTGACAACATGACCATAGCAATAGCGTACAATTGCAAACATTACTATTGTCCATCTCAGAATCTCCTAAGGTATTTTACAGCTAATGTGTCGTTAACTGGCATTTAATTAAAACAAATGGTACATAGAGTGAAGTCTTTGTGATAAATCGTCAGTGCGCTGTTGCCTTCAAACGGCGTGCTGTCGCAACAAGCAAGTTATAATACGGAAACAACGAAATGCGATCAATCCAATACAGCGTCCCAAAAATAGCGAGCAACGGACGTCACCTGACATGTTTCCGATTTCAGCCGAACGCCAGCCGAAAGCGGTTGCGTCGTCCTCATTTGAGCCACTCGTACAAAAGTTGTGTAACTGGAGAAATGTGTGAAGTTCGGACTGAATGACGCGTACAATGAAATAAGGATGCTCTACAATGTGGTTCTATCTCTCGTTGACGGGACCTGGTAAACTTGTCGCTCCTGTAAGTGCCAACGCGCCGAGAAAAGATTTTCGAGCACATTTCACCGCATGCTTACCGAGAGAGAATACCTAACTGAGGATCATATTATATGGTTCAACAAGAAGACGTGGCCTTTCAAACTGGACTGCATTTGCGAGTAAGGGTTCGGCGCTATCGTAGTACTTACGGATTAGCTGATCTGTAGATCACAGCGATCAAGACAGAAATATATTTAAAAAAATTAATGTAACTTTCTTGGAAATCGGCACAAAGTGAACCTATGTGGTTACACTGTATCTTCTTACGAGTCGATTAGTTTGCGCTTATTTGCCAACATTTTCGGCAGCGAAGCTAGGCCATTTACTCGAAGAAATTCCATTAAGAGCTAGCGAAGACATTTTGTTTGATCGTGCCAGTTTTATACAATATTTTACACAATAAGCATAGGACGAGTTTCACCAAAAAATACGATTGTACGTCAAATGATTATGTGCTATTACATGAGACTGTTATTTCGATCATCAACCCTGAGGTTGGTTTCACGCAGATCTCCATTCCTGTTGCCTGTCAGTTATTATTACGGAGTATTTACTGTTGCGTCCCGCACCAGCAACAATCTCCCCTGTGTTTCATACCGAGGCCTGTCGCTAATTTATTGCCTTTAACCATCCCTTGGATTGCAGTTTTGAGCAACAACTCATGTCTTAATGTGTGTCAACCATTATGTCTCTTCAGTTCATTATGCGCCTTATCAGGTTTTTTTTTTTCTCTTCCCTATTTGACATAATATACCTGTAGCCACAAAGAACACTTTTCCTTAATTTTATTCTGGCCTCAGGGCTTTTTTATGTTTGCAAGTATTTCTTTTTATAGAAAGCCATTTTGTCTTGGGGAAATTGTACCTTCAGCATTAACTGTTCTACTTATGACATATCAAAACTCGTTAACCACTGATGAGTCTCTTGTCCAAGTTTAACTTTTAGCCATCAATTTTGTTCACAATGGGCACCACAATTATCAGTTTAAAAAAAATCAAAGACTAATTTCTTTAGTCAGACTGTAATATTTATAAGGAAATCTTCCTGGACACGCAGGCTATATGCCCACCTATTTCGGCTTACACAGTGTTTTGAAGTCTTTGCACCAAACGTCTAGGAATGATGGGTCACGTCATCAACTTTTTTTTAGAGACAGAATTTTTGCCAACGCTTGATGCTAGGTGTCCTTTTGTGTTCGACGGTCCTGGGACGACGAGATTTAATCGAACTTGCAGCATCTACTAATCAGGTATGCTGCACACTACCCACTCTGACAGAATGATGTTCGACAAGGAAACCTTAAGAATGAGTGTCTCTAAACGGAGAAAGATATTTTGGAAGCGAATCAGGCATTGCAATTTTGGAGGCCTACCCCCTTTCGTAAGGAGCAGATGACTGAATTACAGTCAGCACACACTGCATGCGGACACCACAGAGCGCCTAAATCCGACCACCTCTCAGGGACATAATCTACAGAAAAGGACACTTAGCGCCGTCTAAAAGCGTCAGCAAGCCTTTTATCTCTAACAAAAATTGTTCCCCACGATGTGATCTATCACCCCTAAATGTTTGATGCAAACACTTTTAAACACCTTGTTTAGCCATTTTCAAGTGTGTCCATGTTGTAGAGCAGCGGCCGTTAAACTTTTTTGCTTATGAGCCAATACCGATATTGAGCGGTGGCACCTCCTGCCGCATATGCGCCGATCTTATCATTAATCGGTGACCTGTATAAATTAGTATGTTGTGGGCCCCCTATAGACCAGATTTAGTAAGGGCGCGATTGGTTGGGCGCCAGTCCCCAAGTACTGATAGTTGAAAGTCGGTACCATTCGAAAGACGCAGTGCCGAACGTTCTCTGTTTCAGACTGCTGCCATCGTCAGCGTCCTTGTAGTTGTGACACTGCACTTGCCTGACGAGATATTGTCATGTTGCCTGTGTGAGCGGACGATTAATTGATTAATAACATTATTTGTGCTCATATTTAAATTCATAATGCAGTGTGAGACACGGTCATACGTGCTTACTAAATGGTTTGAAAGTCACTTTTCTTCAGTTTATTGCGTTGTATTAGAACAGTCTTAACGTAATTTATTTTATTGATACAAATATGTACCGCACTTGAAGGCGACCGTCTCTATACTGAACATTAACGAATCCATGTTATTTCCGCTTGAAATTTACAGGTGATCGGCACGAAGCACACACGCCCGTGAGTTGTCAGTCTGAAAGACAGAAAGTAAAATATTCCCCCTCTCACATCCTCTAAGCCCACAGTGGCCGCGGTGCTTACTCTTCTGCCCCTGAGGTAAGCGGCAGTCTGCGCAATCACGGCCGAATTCTCCAAACTAAATTACATTTAGGCGTATCTTGAAATGTTACAGCCTAATTACTTTTGTTTGTTACTGAGCAGGAAAATTGCACGCTTAAGAAGCTCTTAACGTTGTGAAGTTTCTTTATCGGCTGTTAGTTGATAGATAGACGTTATTATGAAATTCGACTGAGAACCTCCGACCGCACGAATACCTGATTCGGGGCGCAGTTTGACGACCACTGCTCTAGAGTCAATATGGGCATCAAAAATCGTGAGAAGTTATTCTCAGTCACTACTGTCATTTCATGAAACAATACGTAATAGAGTACCTGCATAAAAACAAGGCGTTGCCGACACGAAATTGAAACACTATAGTGCGAAAGTAAAACAGAAGCAATATATTTATCCAGAAGCAACGTGCCGCAGACATGAAAGTGGTGAGCAGTGAACTCGTGAAACGTGCTACTCTTCGTGATAGTTTAAGAACCGTAGGCGAGACCTAGTCGTTCAAAAATCAAACGTTACACAAAGTGAAAAGCTACCTAATCGCATATTTAAATAAAAGTTTGTGAAAATGATGATAGACATCTTCTCATATTCCTCGTTCTTGAGGACTCAGGGTTGCTATTCTGCATTAACTTCGGTGGACGTTAATCAAAATTTTACCTCTTGTCTCGTTGTCGTCGATTTCTTCTTGGCAGGAAACATCCGGCCATCCCTGCTCTTTACTGATGCAATCGCATAGTGTATTTGAGGCGCTAAAGGTGCTTCTTCACAGTAATTCTATGTCGCCTAGTGCCGGTGCACACATTACGACCGTGTGCTACCACAACTGGAATGCAAGAGGACCGAGTTATTTGTAAGAATCTTCAAGCTAAGTTGGAAATTCTTTAACATGTAATATCAATATCGCACCTGAAGTTTTGACCACTCATGTCCTTCCAACACTGTTAAATTCAAAAGTTTCACTGCCTCGGCGCGTTAGAAGCGCTATTTAAACTGTGGCGATGCTAAATGGGAATGTTTAAAAAATTTTAAGAAACAAGATTACGATATAAAAACAATTGAAATATTACAGAAATCTGCATTTCGGAAACTTTAACCGACAAACTCACTCGTTTTTATTTTTCGCTGTCACCAGACCGGTTTGCTGCAGCTCTTTGCGCTAGTCTATCATGCGTAAACGTCTTTATCCTTGCATAATTACTGCAACTTACATCCATCTGAATCTTCTAACTGCATTCAAGGCTTGGCCTCCCTCTACGATGTTTACCCTCTATACTTGCCTACGTTAACAAATTGACGATTCCTTAATGCTTTAGGATGTGTTCTATCAACTGATCCCGTCTTTTAATAAAGTTGTGCAATAAGTTTATTATTTTTTTTTTACTTCGATTCAGTACTTCCTCGTCGATATACACATATAATATTCAACGTTCTTATGTAGCACTGTGTTTCAAAAGGTTCTATTCTCTTCCATTAAACTGTTTATCGTTATCGTTTCATTTTCGTAAAAGTTTACATTCCAAATAAATACGTTTAGAAAATACATGATAAATTTAAATTTATATTCGATGTTAACGAATTTCTCTTCTTCAGAACGTTTTTTCCTGCTATTTCCAGTCCGCATTTCATATCCTCTTTACTTCGGCCATCGTCAGTTATTTTTCTGCTAAATACCAAAACTCGTTTACTTCTTTTAGTGTCTCATTTTCTAATCCAATCCCCTCAACTTCGCCTGTTTTAATTCTACTACATTCCACTATCGCTCATTTATTTCTGTTGATGTTCATCTTATGAATTCTTTACAAGACATTATCCATACTGTTCAATTTATCATCCAAGTCTTTTGCCGTCTCTGAAAAACTTAAAGTGTCGTAGGTACAGTCACCGGTCAACGTTATTCTGGCGCTGTCTCCTTTCTCATGTGCGTCTTTTCAGGGATGCATTCGGATCAGATTTAATTTTTATGGATGAAAATCGGCGACTGCATCGAACAGCAATACGTGGAGAAACTCTTGGAAGGAGAGGATATTCGGCGAATGGCCTTTCCTGCCCGTTCCTCTCACTTAAATCCCGTAGAGCACGTGTGAGATACTTTCGGAAGATTGTCCAGCATGTCGACACGCACCGACGACCATCCGTCAGCACTCAACAGCGCTGGTGGAGTAACGGAACGCCCTGCCGCAGTAACTCCAAAGCAACCTCGTGGCCAGCAAGAGAGCGCGGTACAGAGCATGAGTTGCCGTCCGTGGTCATCACACACTCCATTAAGAACTGTATCCCGCCTTTTATAACGTCCAGTGGCCCATCATCATGAATTGCAGTGACTTCATGGTAATTATTGCCTTTCAATAAATGTCTCGTTTCTGTTTGTCTCATCATGTATTTCTTTCAATTATCTTCAGTATTATACTGCAGCTGTACTTTCTATGCATGGTCCAAGTTTCAGCCAGCTGTATTACTCGTCAGTGACACATCATGCGAAAGTTACTTTCTTCCTTAAATTTCCCGCAGTAGCACATCAGATTCCATAATTAATTTTTTACTCTGTAGCGGACTGTGCGCTGATGTGAAATTTCCTGGTAGATTAAAACTGTGTACAGTACTGGCTGATGTAGGGGTGTGAGGAGTGGTTATAAGTCGCGTTTGGGGAGTTCAGTTGGTATATCACTCGTCCGTGAAACGCGAAGGTCCCAGTTTCGAGTCTTGGTCAGCAACATACGAGGGTGAGTTAAATGAAAACCTTAAATATTTTTTTGAATATTATTTATTGTGCAGAAGTGGTACAAAGCTGTATCACTTTTCAACATAATCTTCCCCACGGTCAGTGCAAGTCCTCTAGCGCTTACAAAGTGCATAAACTCCTTTAGAAGAAAGTTCTTTTCGTAGTCCACACCACCATTCTTGCACCGCGTGGCGTATCTCTTCATCAGGACGGAACTTCTTTCCTCCCATTGCGTCTTTGAGTGGTCCAAACATATGGAAATCACTTGGGGCAAGGTCTGGTGAGTATGGTGGATGAGGAAGACACTCAAAATGCAGGTCTGTGATTGTTGCTACTGTTGTACGGGCAGAGTGGGGCCTTCACTTATCATGTTGCAAAAGGACACCTGCTAACAGCAATCCACGTCGTTTTGATTTGATTGCAGGCCGCAGATGATTTTTAGGAGATCTGTGTATAATGCACTGGTGACAGTGGTCCCTCCGGACATGTAATACTCCAAAATGAAGCATTTTTCGTCCCAAATGAGAGTCAGCATAACCTTCCCTGCTGATGGTTCTGTTCGAAACTTCTTTGGTTTTGGTGATGAGGAATGGCGCCATTCCTTGCTCGTTCTTTTCGTTTCCGGCTGCTGAAATTGAACCCAGGTTTCGTCCCCAGCAACGATTCTTGCAAGGAAGCCATCACTTTCTCGTTAAAAGCGCCGAATAAGTTCTTCACAAGCATCAACACATCGTTCTGTCATTTCAGGAGCCAGCCGCCATGGCACCCATCTTGCAGACAGTTTGTGAAACTGGAGGACATTATGCACAATGTGGTGTGCTGACCCATGACTAATCTCTAAACATGCTGCAATGTCATTCAGTGTCACTCGGCGGTTTTACTTCACTGTGGCTTCAACTGCTGCAATGTTCTGTGGAGTCACAACTCGTTGTGCCTGACCTGGACGAGGAGCATCTTCCACTAAAGTCACACCATTTGCGAACTTCCTACTCCATTCGTACACTCGCTGCTGTGGCAAAGATGCATCACCGTACTGAACCTTCATTCGTCGATATATTTCAATAGGTTTCACACCTTCACTACGCAAAAACCGAATAACAGAACGGTGTTCTTCGGTGGAAGTCGCAAGTGGAGCAGCCATCTTTATACTATATGTATCTGCACTAGGCTGCCTCCTACAGGCCATTCTGCACGCTGCTTGTAGCACGCTTACCGACTTTCAGGATAACGGCGAGAAATTTCTATTTGTTATTACAAATTTAAGGTTTTCATTTGATTCACCCTCGTAGTTTCAGCATATATAAGACTGCTCGGCGAAGAGTCTATAATTTGACGATCACATGGAAATGCAAACGACTTAGACAAAATATTCAATATGTGTAATGTATGGTAGTTCTTTCTAAATGAGGGTAAATGCAAAACAATACCTATAACAGAGATAGTGAACCCTTAGCATCCGATTACAAGATTAGTGGTGAACATCACAAATACGTCAGATTGTATAAGAATTTAGGGGTAATACTAAGAAGCAATATGGCACGGTACAATCACGTAAAGTTAGTGTTATGGAAGGCGAATGGAGGTCTCAGATATGTTGGAAGGGTTCTGTGGAAGTGCAGTGCATCTGCAAAGGAAATCGCACAGGGGAAGCTATTAAGACCTGTTATAATAGTACCGTCCCAGGGTTTGAAGTCCCATTCAAGTAGATATGACAGCAGACGTCGGACGAATTCAGGAGCACGCTGCACAGTCGTAACAGGCCACTGCAGCCCATGTGAAAGTATAACAAGGATGCTCGGGGATTTTATACCTGGATCCTTGGAAGAAAGATTACGTAATTCTTCCGAAATCCTGTTGGGTACATTTAGCGAACGTGTATTCGATGACGATCGTGTGACCATTAAGTACATCTCGTTAAGGTTCACGAGAATAAGGCAAGAGGAGTTGAGGCGCATGCAGTGGCACATAGAGAGTGAGTTATGCCTCGCACAGAACACCTGTGAAACAGAACGCCCAGGACCGTTTTTCTACACAAGCGACTTATCACTTGGCGCCCCTCCCCCTCTTCTCCTCGTACATGTTCGCCTGCGTCACTTTTCGTCACTGCCAGTGATACGCACTGTATACAAATCTTGCACTTGGGCGCCCCTGTCACGGTGCTGTCCCAAGCGGCCGCTGCTAATAATTGTAACACGTCCTGTATAGAAATCTTACAGCTGTGGAGACTCTGCCACCCCTGTCACCGGGAATACCGACTTGAGACTCTCACGGAGGTAATCCACAAACTTACCACAAGACTACACAGAAACTCCAGACATTCGCAGAACCCGTCCATTCTGAATCTGGGGAACTACGACCACAACCATAGATGGAAACATAAAAGACCAAAAGACATACTTGTAAGGCCCTAACATCTATGGCCAAGTACACGCAAAGGCAACGGTACAGGTGAGCCCCTGTTAATCAGCCACCATTGCTGGATATCCAGTTGGAACACACTTGGCGAATAACTGGCACCGCGCAGGGAAGCCGTACCGTACACTAATGCAGACAGGCTACAAGCACACACACAGTGAGATGATCTATGGCTAATCTCTCACTTATATATAACGATCCTGATTGTTCCAGGAATGCAGCGGCTGCAGCAAACCGGGATACATCGCCATCGCTGCCACGGTCATGATGCACGATACCCACACTAACAAACCCAACCTTGCATGAACTATCGCAGCTAGTAAGCCACTACTGCTCTTACTACCCATCCCACTGTCGCAGAGGTTTTCTTCCCACGGCACGAGCCTTTGCACTTTTTTTCCTCTGCTCTTCAAATTTCTACCCTCATTCGCGTTTCGTTCACTATCACCTGATGGACCGTGTTAATGCGTAGTCTTACCCAGACGCAAGGATAACATCATAGCCCAGCATCCTCTGATCCACCTATTAGATAACTAACATGTTGGCGGAGGTGACAGTAGAACTTTTGGTTTGGTTGACTCTGAGCAGTATGGGACTCAACTGCTGTGGTCATCAGTCCCCTAGAACTTAGAACTACTTAAACCTTACTAACCTAAGGACACCACACACATCCATGCCCGAGGCAGGATTCGAACCTGCGACCGTAGCAGTCGCACAGTTCCGGACTACGCGCCTACAACCGCGAGACCTTTTGGTTTGGTCACCACGTAGGTGCGGGCGTGGAGTGGATCTACTTAAACCTTACTAACCTAAGGACACCACACACATCCATGCCCGAGGCAGGATTCGAACCTGCGACCGTAGCAGTCGCACAGTTCCGGACTGCGCGCCTACAACCGCGAGACCTTTTGGTTTGGTCACCACGTAGGTGCGGGCGTGGAGTGGCTCTATCCTCCTTCTTAATCCCAAGCGGCGTCTTGTGTGTCTTGGGCCTTAAACCGGCTGCGAGAACAGCGCTGATACTGGTAAGAAGTACCGTCCACAATGCTCTGAGGCTTGCGTAATATCTGTGTCGATGCAGATGCAGATGTAAAACTGGTGGTACTACGTGACGACGCATTGTACAGAACACGGCTCTCGGACACACATCTCAAAGGAAACACCAGCAGTTTACATCCACACTATCTTCTGTCAGTCAATCTGCGTAAAACGAACCAGGATCAGAACTTCCTCTTGCCCAAATCTTGAAGAATAAGGCATTAATTAACATTGCACTTGTCAGTCGTCAGGTTCTGCGAAATGAGACAGAGACGACAGTCTCAGCTTCTGTCGCACTTCCTCAGTGGTGTCTCCCGTTCTGTCAGTTGACGATGGACTGTAACGTGACATATTTTCAACCTAATGCTGTACGTCTGGACAGTGTCTGAACCAATCAATTTTCTCTGCGTGGAATATACTTTATACATGCACCAACATCCGCTGTGCCCCCGTCTTCGTTTCTCTCAGTCTGTAAGAAAATTAATGATTCTTTTGGGCTGACAAGAGTCATCTCACTTGTTACTTTCGACTGGCCGAAGAAATCAAATCGGCTTTATCTTTGTATATTCGGTGCTACGTGGGTTTCTCTACCGGTTTCTACTCGTATACACGCCCACTCATTTGAATACAAGTTGTTCTGCCATCGGTCAATTACACGAACATTTTAGAAGTTCCTTGCAGGCTATCCTTCAGATAACTAGTGAAGGTGGAAGATTAATTCATAATAATATCCACATTCCTCATATTTTGTACTTCTCTGACACCTAAGTCGCTAAGAAGGCAGTATGGTTGCCTACGCGTCGCATTATACTCGCATCATAGCAAATGCTTATCTCATTGCAGCATAATTTACCACCTTCGAGGATATTTTGGTTGCTGTTGATGCATATGGAGTTAAGAGCTACTTTATATCATTAATGACTTTCTTCAGGACATGGGTAATTTTAACTGCACAATGAGCGCACATTTACGTCTAGATGTCGTTCCTGATTTACGTAGATATGAACTATCGTGATAGTTACCGAGCATCAAGAGTTTATGTTGCTACAAGCGAATGACCCATATAAGGTAGTTCAAAAAAGAGAAACATAATAGAAAAAACGAACACAAATTTTGAAACTATTTATTTAACAGCTGGAAATAAATAAGTAATGAAAATAATTAATATAAAATAAAAAAGTAAAATAAATGTGAAACCACTTGTTACAAATGAAAATTAGAAAACGTGTGAACAATTCGAGGAATACTCGAAACAACAATCTAATTACAGTTACATCATAGCGTTCTTTGTCTTAGTGCTAGAAGCTACTTGTCTTTTTTAGTCATCACATTATGCTTAGAGTGGCTAGCGAGGAAGACTGCACGAAGTTCCACAATGAAAAGGCATTCATAGTTTTCTAATACCGTCATCTGTTAATAGCCGTGAATGTGTCTGAGATATTTTCTGTTACCGTGTAAAATTAACGGATTCGAACTGAGAACTACAGAGTTGCAGGAAGTTGACGATAATTATTTCGAGTCAATAATGTAAGGAGCTACACTCAGTTCTTACTGTGGGCTTACACTGAACATCGAATATTTCTCAACTGAGAGCAATCTTAACTAAACTTATCATAGAGGACTGACTGACTGTGCCGTCGACAGCATTACTTAAAGGCGAATGCAGTAATGATTATCCCAGTATCAGAGTTCTTTTCGAAAGAAGTCTGAATGCTTTTAAAAGAGTGTTTCAAACTGCGACACCAGTCTTAGCTGAATGACCCACTCCTGACATGTTTATTGTCTCGCTGTGCGAGATCTGCATTGCGCTCAGAGGTATTCGGCGCTCAGAGGCAGTCGAAATTCCGAGACAAGCATCGGCAGGCGCACTTTGTCTACTGTGAGGCAAGCTGAGCTTTAAATTAGTGAACATGAAAGTCTCTTGTGACATCGTTTCTGCACGATACTAGACATCAGACAGTGCATTTTGTCGATTTGGCGCCACTACAAAGGGATGTGCTGCTATAAAATGTCTCGTCGGGCTACCATAAGACGTAAATATAAAACTGCAGTATTAAAGAAGAGCTTGCCTTTATCTGGACTGCAGCCAAGTACGCTCGACAAAATGTCGTAACATATCTGTGAAGTCTTGACGCCTAGTGCAGATGGTGGAAAAAATATTGCAGTAAAACCTCAGTTGGCACTCGTTATCTCTGCCTATGACAACTAGTACATGTGTATGCTTCATAACCTTGATGTTGTATACGTTGCTAGAAATTCGGTGGTGAGTATCTGTCTTCTCTTCATTGCAAGGAGCCAACGAAGAAGGGAGGAGGAGCTAATGGGGAATGGAGCAAAAGCTCAGAAAGCACAAGGAAGGTGATGGAGATAGCTATAAGATTGTTCCTCAGTGTTTCGTCACTGTATGGGTGCGCCTGTAATTTCGGGAAGAATTTTATCAATTTATACCCTTGAAACCCTTAAACATTTACCTGCGGCGATCATTCAGCACCTGCGCCCAACGTTCGTTTGTGTTCGGGCTAGACTCATCCAGTTTCTTACACTATCGACTAAACTATAGATTAATAATTTCTTAAAACTTGTTCTTCGTTGCATCTCGGTTATCTATAATACGACGTTATGAGTCAATCAGAATAGTTTAAATCGCTGGCGCAAGTGTGACTGATGAAATACGGTCGTGTCAGACTCCGTAAGTAAACAAAAGTACTTCACTGACATTCACCAACAGATTTTAATCAATATGAGAAATCTGTTGGAGGATGAACGGTGGATCCGTATATGAGCTGCCTTCTTTGAAATATTTCGTAGCGTCCATTCTTGATGGGAAGATTATGCGTCGACACATAGTCCTCACCATCGCGCTGGCTTTAGGAACACACAGCGCGATATGCATTTAAGTGTAATTATTTATCGTTTTTCATGAATACAATCAGTAGCACATAATTCTACACGGTCCGTTCATCGATCGGCTAATGGCTACATGCTCCACCTGCAACGCGAGATTCGTTCAGGGACGAAACCGGTAGCTGTTAAGTATCTTAGAGGGGGTAAACAGATGGTACGTTATATACGTATCAATTTAATGTATGGTGCTGAAAGCGCCGTAAGGCAGTTTGCTGACGATGCTGTTGACAGTGGGAAGGTTGTAACGCCAGATGAGAGTAGCGAATTGCAGAAAGGCCGTAAGCAGATCGATGATTGGTGCATCGCTTGATAGTTGACCTTGAGAGTAATGTATCGCACTTGTGGAGAGGTACATAACCGTTTGATTACAAACTCTTTCTGAAGATTCTTGAACATTGTACATAATTCAGCGACTGTTATGACGTAGGAGTAATAGAGAAGATCCAAAGAAGAGTGGCGCGCTCCGCCACGGGTTCATTGAGAAAACGCGAGAGCCTTTCCGGTGGCAGACGCCACAAGAGAAGCACTGTGCGTCACGGAGAAATTCCGAGAGCACACGATCCAAGAACAGTCACGCATCATTTTGCCCCCTCCCATACACATCTCGCAGAACGACCACGTCGAAGAAAAACGGAAATTAAAGCTCATGCACCGAAGGTCGACGTACCCATGCACCTTTTGTGAATGGAACAGGATATGTGGGAAGTTATGGTAGTAGCAGCTGTACCATCCGCCACACGTCGTAAGTTGGCTCGCGTAGTATAGTTGCATATGGTGGACCGAGTTGCCGTTTTTGCTAATCACATGTCTGGAGTCCTCACGACTTGGTTTTGCAAAATAGCCGAAATCTAGTAGGAAGCACGATTTGACGCTATTCGGAGAGCGACCAAATGTCCTGTCTTAGGCGTGGTGGAAGACACTATTTACATGATATACCCGTTCGGCAATACTGAGACGTATTAACTCAAGATAATGAATAGCGCGCAATGTTGTGAAGTAGGGAAATGAGGCAGACGTAAAAACAAACGGAGAGCCGATGAACACCGTTAGTTCGGTGTAATGATCGCTCCGAGTATCCTTTCTTATTTTTGCTCACGCCTAGGCAAATACTAGGCTGGCTACCTCAGAACCACAGCACGGAGACGCAGAAAAAAATGTTACAGCAAACTCAAACAGTGGTCTAAATGACTTATTTTTTATTTCAGGTTTACGCTACGTTATGGAGCAAGGTAGCTCGCTAAATGAGTAATAGCCGTACTACAGATCGCCAATAGGTTGTAGGACTTATCGTTTTTCCCATTTCTGACGATCATTAGTTGACGTCAGAAATGGGAAGCTGCACTGTGGTTCTGGGCCTCGTCAATGTGTAAATCCCCCCTGTAACTGGCTGGGTAATTAAGTTCGAAAGTTGCGAAGTCAGGACTATGCCTAGTAAAGCACTTTCGACTCAGTCTAACCTTCGGGTTGATGACGGTTTTTCACGACGACGAGAGAAACATCCAACCACAGAAGTAAAGGGAATCTAATTCTAGGAACACATGTGGCATAATGCGAGGAACTGGTATAGGTGGGAATAGTTCCGAAGAAGAGACTGTCAGAGGTAAACTGCGATTCACCGCTGCCATCAAGGCCACTGGTAGGGAGTATTACAACAAACATAAGGCGTTCGGTGTGTAGGAAGTGCACAGAACAATTGTAGTGTCCTCGCTAAAACCAGTGAAAATCCCATTTCTTATCGTGGTTCAGTCACTTAGCGCCAGTAGACGCAGAGCCGCAGTGCTGGGGGACAGGAGCTGGGCTACTGGCGCTGCGCGTGCTGCTGGCGCATGTGGTCGAGCGAGGCGCGCAGCTGCAGCAGGCCGGCGGCCGCGGCGCGGCCCATGGCCGCCTCGTTGGTGGACGCGTCCTCCAGGGCCAGGATGGCCGCCGCCTCCGACAGGCACGCTGCCGCCTCCTCCATGCGCCGGCACATCTCCTTAGAGTCGATCTCGCCGAACTCCTCCTTGTGCCGCGCCAGGTACATCAGCGGCGCGTGCAGCTCGTACAGCACCACGCCTGCAAACACCGAGGCTGTTCAGTCTGAGGCAATGACTGCCTGCATTAGCGTCGCCAATTGCCAATCAACCACATGAGTTTTAAGTCAGCTGCGAAAAGGCTAGATTGAGGCTAGATTAAGAGCTTAAAATTCTGTCGATATTGAATCTCTCGCCCAGTGCAAAGCACCAAGCGACTAGAATGAAGTGCACGTGAGTCCTGTATACAGGGTGTAAATTTTAAGTTGACAAACCAGAACTCTAAAAATAAGCTTCACACGAAAAAATGTGTAGAATCCAAAGTTGATTATTTTCGGCCGGCCACGGTGGCCGAGCGGTTCTAGGCGCTTCAGTCCGGAACTGCGCGACTGCTACGGTTGCAGGTTTGAATCCTGCCTCGGGCATGCATGTGTGTGATTTCATTAGGTTAGTTAGGTTTAAGTAGTTCTAAGTTCTAGGGGTCTGATGACCTCAGATGTTAAGTCCCTTAGTGCTCAGAGCCATTTGAACCATTTTTTTTAATTATTATTTTCGAGGTGGTGCTAAAATTAGCCCGCCTCCCCAGCCCCTTGGTGGTGGGGCGGGAAGCAACTTAAAAATTTCAAATCGAAACCCCTATTTTTTATTGCAGAATCAGATTCTACATAAAAAGCTACGTACATTTTCTCTTAAACTTTTGTTTTCATTCTTGGTAGTTGGCGCTGTAATGCAAGAAAATCCATGTTCTCATTTTTGCGTGAAAAATGGATACGGATAAACAAAAAAATACTTAATCACTTCGTAAATTTTGATTCGCTAAAACTAAAACGCTCCTTCTCTCCCGCTAGGGCGGGGTTTGAGAGAGTGGAATTAGAGTTTTACAAATTTTGACCCAAATATTAATATTTTTCCTCAGATTCGGATAAATTTTGCTTGTTTCGTGGTCATGAGGCCACACAATTTTAATTACCAAACAAATCATCTGACTAGCTAACTAAGATGGAGAGTTTTACTTTTAGAGAATCAAAATTTACGAAGTAAATAAGTATTTTTTATTTATCCGTAACCATTTTTCACGCAAAAATGAGAACAATGATTTTCTTGAATTACAGCGCCAACTACCGAGAAACAAAACAAATGTTAAAGACAAAATGTACGTAGTTTTTTATGTAGAATCTGATTCTGCAATAAGAAATGGGGTTCCCAAAATGTTCAAATGTGTGTGAAATCTTATAGGACTTGACTGCTAAGGTCATCAGTCCCTAAGCTTACACACTACTTAACCTAAATTATCCTAAGGACAGACACGATCGAGGGAGGACTCGAACCTCCGCCGGGACCCGCCGCACAGTCCATGACTGCAGCGCCTTTGACCACTCGGCTAATCCCTTTTGAAATTTTCAAGTTGCCTCCTGCCCCACCCCCAAGGGGCTGGGATGGCGGGCTAATTTTAGCACCAGTAGATGTCCCACTCGAAAATAATCAACTTTGGATTCTAGACATTTTTTCGTGTGATGCTTATTTTTAGAGTTCTTCTGGTTTGCCAACTTTAAATTTTACACCCTGTATGATAAGGGTAACAGAAAGGACCCGCAAAATTACAGACCAATATCCCCAACGTCGGTTTGCTGCAGAATTCTAGGCCCTATTCTGAGTTGGAATATAATAAATTTCCTTGAGCATGAAAAGTTATTGTCCACTAATTATCTCTGTTTTAGAAACCATCGTTCGTGTGAAACTCAGCTCGCCCTTTTCTCACATGATATACTGTGAACTACAGATGAAAAACAACAGGCGATTCCACATTTCTAGATTTCCGGAAAGTATTTGACACGGTTCCCCAATGCAGACTGTTAACGAAGGTACGAACATATGAAATATGTTCCCAGGTATGTGAGTAATAGAATCCAGCATGTTGTCCTCGACGGCAGGTGTTCATCGGACAAGGATATAGTCAGGAGTGCCTCATGGAAGTGTGATGACCGCTGTTATTCTCTGTATACATAAATGATCTCACGGACAGGGTGGGCAGCAATCTGCGGTTGTTTGCTGACGATGCTGTGGTGTACGGAAAGCAATCGAAGTTGCACGACTGTAGCAGGATGCAAGATGGCATACACAATTTCTAGTGGGAGTGAAGAATGACAGCTGGCTCTAACTGTAGAAAAAGGTAAGTTAATAAGGAATGATTCGGAGAACCAAACCCGTAAAGTTCGAATACAGCATTAGCAATGTCCTGCTTGAAACGATCACGTCGTTTAAATATCTGGGCTTAACTTTGCTAAGCTATATGAATGGAACGAGCATGTGAGGATTGTGGTAGGGAACGCGATTGGTCGCCTTCGGTTTATTGGGAGACTTTTTGAAAAGTATGGTTCATCTGTAAACCAGACCGCATATGGGACGCTAGTACGATCTGTTCTTGAGTACTGCTCGGTTGTTTGGAATCCACACTAGATCGGATTAAAGGAAGACACAGAAGCAATCAGAGGCGGGCTGGTAGTTTTGTTACCGGTAAGTTCTAAGAACACGAAACTCTTACGGAGATGCTTTGGAAACTCAACAAGAAATCCTTGGAGGCGAAGTGAAGTTCTTTTCAAAGATTACTACTTCGAAAATTTAGAGAACCGTCATTTGAAGCTAAATGCAGCACGATCGTACTGGAACTAACATACATTTCGTGTAAGCACCACGAAGATACGATAAGAGTTATTAGGGGCCATAGAGAGGCGCACAGACAGTCGTTTTCCCCTCGCTCTATGGAACAGGAAGGGCAATGACTAGTAGTGATGCAGGGAACCCTCCGCCAGGCACCGTACGTTGACTTGCGAAGTATATATGTGGATGTAGGTGTAGACTTCTTTGGAAACAGAGAATTATACTAAAGTATATCCATAATGGGATGGGAATTCCCGAGGGACAGATTCAGCCACCAAATTGGAAAAACTTTCCTTCGTCCGCGCACAGCAGCACCTTTCTGTATTCTGATGAAAGAAGGAAGAGTGGGAAACCCGGTTTAGACACACAGCCGACTCCTCTCAAATAGCACCAAGACGGCCTCCGAGCTCAGCCTCCCAATCCGACGGGCTGATAACGATAAATCTGATAACGGTAAACACTGTCACGTGCTCTCACTGCGAAACAGAGCCCTGCACGCGCGTTTTAGATCTGCCTCGAATTCACTCGACTGCAGTATGTAAGGCGGAAGGTGAATGAACTTCAACACCTTGGCAGAAATTACCGAGGAAGTTTGTGCAGGCTCAATACTTTGTGCAGAGGTGTAGTGTAACTGACCGCCGTGTTTCCTTTAGACATGTGGAAGAGGCTACGCACATATTTAGTCGCAATCGGCGGGTGCTCGCCCGCGGAAATTGAGTGAGACATGCCGCGTGGATAGCTAGCGTTGTGGAACGGCCGCTGCTCACTGAGTTTTGCCACATGGGTGAGGTGCTCTACGTTTGGAATTTAACCTCGGTCTTTGGCGCAATGTGTTGGTGATCTGGATCTGCACGCGACCACCTCTCCTCCCCTTATCGGCCAATTAATAATTGTGAAAATTTGTACTCCTTTGCATTCGACACATCTGCTTACGTATCGACTGCCACTTCTCACGAATAACGATCACGATTAAGGAGACCGATAATGGAGCATTGACATGAATTCAAAGGAAGAAAAAGTAAATTGGCTATGAGTATATAATGGAACCACCCAAGACTGACTGGATTTTATAGGATATCTAAATTAGGATAGATGGACAGGGATTTACACTTCGCTGCTCTCGATTATGATTCCATTACCTTAAAGACAGTCACACTTTCTTCATTTCTAAGCTGTAAGTGTTTATTTACTTTCTATGTCGATTGAAACAAGCTTTGCAGAAAACTGAGGCCACCATGGCTTTATTATTAACTTTAAAAAGACCTTCTGGTGTGAAAAGTTCATCCAGCTGGTAGCACTGCAGTAGGTGGCTATGAATTTGCGCTTAGCCACATCTGCTTCATCCGAAAGGGGGCTCCACTACTGACACATGTATCGATTTATTTACAGGCCGATTTAGGATGCTGTATTTTTTCTCCATTTACTTCACGGGTGCACAGAATTGATACCACATCCGTAACTACAAATGTGAGCAAATACAGTGCCTGGGATCGTGCCAATGGATTCAACGGTGATGATCACTGTATTCAATAAACATTCTGTTTTAAAACTGATGCTTGCACGTTATTGCCATGTCCACCGTTAATAGCTGAATATATTACGACATCCTGTTGGCACCTGTAAGCGCACATTTTAGGCTGCTCTATTTAAAAATAGGTCTGTTAGCAAGCCAAGCCTAAATTTTCTGTATTTGTGATCTGCTCACTGCAGACGCCACTTGTTGGCCTATAAGAACGAAATTAGCCAATGGGGCGAAAGGTAATAAATAAATTGTTAATCAAGAAACAGCCGGAGGGAAACCATTAGAATATCCTTGAATAAATTTACGGCTCAGGTACCCAGCATGATGAAAACGAATGTATGCACTGATTGTTGTCATTCGTGCATAGCGTAAAATCTGTTGAGCAGTAATAAAACAAACCCGAAAAAAATGCATTTCAGTAACAAAAAACATTGCTTGCTCAACACTGGGTGACTTTTAACCCTTTGAGTACGAGTGGGTTCTGCCTCAAACCACTAATTTATTAATTTTTAGCTTGAAGTACCAGAGCCTTCCGTGTGAAACCACCGATTCTATTGCTAGATAATGACCTCTAGTTATGCACTAAGGTATTTGTACGAATGTAGTTCATTTAGCAGTCACTTACAACGACCAAAGCAGCAGTTGTCGCGGAGACTGTACTACGTGATTATAGAAGATAGTGACTTTTTTCTGATCATATAGAGGAGGCCACTGTCAGCGAAAGTAAGCATCTCTAAACTTACCGTAACGTAAATCTGAGTTTGACTACTGCTTCTTGAAGCCACTGAGGCAGTCTGTACTTTTGATATAAATTTATTACATTTTAGGTCCATTTTTGCTGGATGTTTACGACCATAATTTATCTTAGGCCTTATGAGTTCATGGTAGTTTCGAGATGGATTGACTCTATGGCGAATGCGGAATTTGCTTTCACACGAAAAAATAAGATGCTGAAAACTGAACGTACTCAGACATTTCTCTCTTTACTTATTCTGATCATCACTAAACTGACACTCAATATTTTTAGCGCAACGCATTCTGACTTTCAATAATCCCTACAAAAGAATGGCCCTGACTAAAAATAATCAATACCTTTCATGAATCACTTACCTCACAAAAATATTCGTTACTCGAATTAATGCAATACAGCGAGCGACAATACTGCCAGCTAAATAAAAGATTATAATTACTGAAGCCACTAACTACTGATAGGCATAGTTAGCAAATGAAAGATTTTGATAGAGAACAAACAATATATCTACCTTAATAGCGTTCAAAAGTCATTATATATATATAATCTCTCAAAACTCTGGCGTCTCTCTATCCACATCCACCACTACTGGCGGCTCACCTCCAACTACACAACTCTACGCGCTATTCACATCCCATTGCCCAACACTACACAAGCGAATATTCCAACAATGAGTCCAGCCAACCACAGATTGCACACAGCACAGTCAGTGATTTTCATACAGAGAGCGCTATGTGGCGTTACCAATATAAAAACCTAAACAGCCTCTTACATAAGAAATTTTTTGTGATTGCACAAGTGGTGGTTCATGGACTTGCTATATTATCTGCAAGACTCTTCGATGGTGATTGTGCGCCTGCACAGTCGCAACAGATGGCTGCTGGCCATCTCTACAAGGACTACAGTGGGTCTACAACTTTGATGACCCACCAATACCATTATTTCTACAAGAACTGCAGGGGGTCTGCACCTCTGGTGGCCCGCCAATACCATAATCTCTACCAGGATTACAGTGAGTCTGCTCTGTGATGACCTACCTACCAATATTCTTCAAAACTTTGACTGACTCTGCTGTGGGTTTGCTCTGTTGTGGCCCATTACCTGTCTGCACGTCAAGAGTCAGCACTGTCTTTCCGTTGGAAGGACAACACTACTTCTTCAAGACTGCATGGAAATCCACTACTTCTGTGCGCATTTTGTTTTACTGCTCAGACTTTGAGAAAAAAATTCCAATTTCTACTGTGATGAATGATCAGAACTGTATTTATGAGAACAATTTTTGCTTTTGACCAACATTGTATCAATAAGTGGGTGTATTTGATATATTTGTTATCGTTAATATAAAAAAAATTGCCAAATAATTATTGGGCACTGCCCAAAACAATCTGTACATTTTTTGTGGGGAGCATGGGGGCTATGTAAGTAGGCTGTTCAGGTTTTTATGTTGGTAACACCACATAGCGCTTTGTGTGCAAATCACTGACTGTGATGTGTGCAGTCTGTGGCTGGTTGGACTCATTGTTGGAATATTCGCTTGTGTAGTGTTGGACAGTTGGATGTGAACAGCGCCAGCAGTGGTGGATGTGGACAGAGAGATGCCAGAGCTTTGAGAGATTACTATGTGAGAACGATCTGGACGTGTGTCCGCCAGAAAAAGGAAGTTTGTAAAGGTGGATGTCATGAGTTACGACTTTTGAACGTTATTAAGGTAAATACATTGTTTGTTCTCTATTAAAATCTTTCATTTGCTAACTATGTATATCAATAGTTAGTGCCTTCAGCAGTTGGAATCTTTTATTTAGCTGGCAGTATTGGCGCTCGCTGTATTGCAGTAGTTCGAGCAACCAAGATTTTAGTGAGGTAAGTGATTCATGAAAGGTGTAGGTTATTGTTAGTCAGGGCCATTATTTTGTAGGATTATTGAAGGTCAGATTGCATTGAGCTAAAAAAAATTGTTTGTCAGTTTTTTCTGGGACGTGGTATCGTATAATAGTAGGAGCACTCTCGTGGTTATCGCACGCATCCTGACTGCAAATTTGTAGGAAGTCTGGCGATTCGACCTGTTGTGCTTACACTCATGAACAGCACTCCAGGGGTCGTTTTCCAACAGGATAACGTTCGCCCACATACCGCTGTTGCAACCCAACTTGCTCTACAGAGAGTGGACATGTATCCTTGGTCTACTCGACCACCAGATCTGTCTCCAGTGGAGCACATATGGGACATTATCGGACAACTCCAGCGCCAAACACAGACTGCATTAATTGTCCATATATTAACCGACCAAGTGATACAGACTTGGAACTCCACTCCTCAAACTGATTTTTGGCACATGTACAACACAATGTGTGGTGTGCATACTATAAGACCTTCAGTACACACACCATCAGATTATTTGACTTGTTGCTCTAACGAAGTAGGCGAGTGTCAGCAATATGTCTCGTGATCTTATCCTGGCGTGTTTATCTTCTGCCGTTAGGTCAGACGATAGAAATGCCACTTGCATGCTTAGAGTAGCAGATTGATGGTGACCAACTTTAAACAGAACTTGATTAACTTTCACACACATTTATTAAAATAAAAACAAGCATAAAAATTACTTGATTCTGGATGCTATTTACAACTGATAATCTGAAGTTCCTTTGGTATTGGTACGTTAATCTTATTCTCACATATATCTGTGATACTTGACAAAAGAGTCTATACATTTATCTTTATGGCCATGTACAGGAATATGGTACTCTTATTAGGCGCAGACTGAAACTTGACTATAGACTGGTATAGACAAATGTAGAACTCGTACAGACTGGTGTAGAGAAATGCAGACTGACTAATCGGAGGTCTGTACACTCGTTATAACACCTCGCGCATTTATTTATCACTGCGCGAGTGTGACCTGCGAGGAGGAAAGGTTCTACGTTAGCACGAATCTCATTGGGTGCATTACATATTAATACGCGGATTGGCGGAAGCAGAATTTGGTCCGTCTCTATGGCAGCGCCATCTCGTAGTGCGGAGACGGACCAGCGCTGCGCCTGCGCCGTTGTGCTTAGCGGGGCGCGCTCTAGTGGGAAAGTTGTGAACGCGCTGACTACGCGGAACTATGCACACAACACAATGCATGCACTTTTACGTGCTTGCATTCAACATTCTGGCAGTTACACAGGTTATTTGAGTACCAGCATTTCACTTTTGCAATGGCTTATCTCGCGTTGCATTAATCTGTGATATTGCAGTGTCACTAGACAAACGTATTACCGAAATTTCATTACTCAACATTATTTTATGGTGTTGCGATTTTTTGCCGCCAGTGTATTTTTTTCATATTCTTGGGACTCAGAGGGTTAAGTACGTTGATTAGTGCAGCAGGTAAGTGTGTGTTTGCGCCTACCTCTGAGGCGCGAGAGGCCCGGCTCGACGACGTCGGCGACGGCGAGCAGGTCGCGGCAGAGGTCGACCTTGCGCTCGAGCAGCACGTCGGGCAGGTCGTCCAGCAGGTAGTCGTCGACGCGGCCGTACAGCTGGCACAGCGAGTGGCGCATCTGCGTCATGTAGGCGTGGCGCGGGTGCAGCACGCTGCGGTACTTGCGGAACAGCGTCTCGCGCGCCTCCACGCTGTCGCCCGCCTCCACCATCTGCAGCTCGTTCGAGATCAGCTGCAGCACGCGCCGCACCGCCTCGCCTCGCGTGCAGAACTCGCAGCGCGTGCAGCGCCACTGCGCGCTCGGCTCTGTTGGCACACACGCCACCCGTCACCAGTGCACTGTCCACCACACCGCCTGAAAATCTTATATTAACCAAATAAATATTTCAGTACAACTAACAAAAGCTATCCTCACACAGGAAGTGCTTCTAAATCTACATTATACTCCGTAAGCCACACAACGGTGTGTGGCGGAGGGCACTTTACGTGCCACTGTCATTGCCTCCCTTTCCTGATCCAGTCGCGTATGGTTCGCGGGAAGAACGACTGCCGGAAAGCCTCCGTGCGCGCTCGAATCTCTCTAATTTTACATTCGTGATCTCCTCGGGAGGTATATGTAGGGGGAAGCAATATATTCGATACCTCATCCAGAAACGCACCCTCTCGAAACCTGGACAGCAAGCTACACCGCGATGCAGAGCGCCTCTCTTGCAGAGTCTGCCACTTGAGTTTCCTAAACATCTCCGTAACGCTATCACGCTTACCAAATAACCCAGTGACGAAACGCGCCGCTCTTCTTTGGATCTTCTCTGTCTCCTCCGCCTACCCGATCTGGTGCGGATCCCACACTGATGAGCAATACTCACGTATAGGTCGAACGAGTGTTTTGTAAGCCATCTCCTTTGTTGATGGACTACATTTTCTAAGGACTCTCCCAATGAATCTCAACCTGGCACACGCCTTACCAACAATTAATTTTATATGATCATTCCACTTCAAATCGTTCCGCACGCATACTCCCAGATATTTTACAGAAGTAACTGCTACCAGTGTTTGTTCCGCTATCATATAATCATACAATAAAGGATCCTTCTTTCTGTGTATTCGCAATACATTACATTTGTCTATATTAATGGTCAGTTGCCACTCCCTGCACCAAGCGCCTATCCGCTGTTCATCTTTCTGCATTTCGCTGCAATTTTCTGATGCTGCAACTTTTCTTGTCGCGAATCACGCCAGGCATGATGTCCATCGTGGTATCTCCACGCTCTGAAATGACCTGTCACATCTCACGGAACACAAAACTATCCTTATCGTCATTTGCGACCAAAGCGCTATCCCAGCGGCAATTCCCGGCTACATCTGGCGCGCAGATCACACAGTTTCTTTACGAAAATGGACGCGCGTAAAATAGTTGCGTTAACTCTATTAGCGGCTGTCGAAGAACACCGTAGAAAATCGCGAAGAAGATTCTGGACACGTCGCTCGCTAGATGGCGAATTCCTGTTATCGTATTTTGCGAAGATCCCACACCGACACTTGTTTGTGCCATTCAACTTGCGTATTGCTTGGTACGATGTTGTTATGTTTGCGTAGAGTGTGCTTATGTGTTCCTTGAGTGCACTGCGACTCGCTAGTCAGTTAGTGTGTGACAGACCAGACTGGACGATGGGATTTACCAATGCAGAAAAAGCCGACATACTCATGGTGTATGGAGAGTTTAGGAAGAATACAGTTCGTTCTTGTACGCTGTATGCGGAAAGGTATTCCAATAGATGTCAACCAACTCGGTACTTGTTTATAAATTATTTATCAACCTCTTCAATCAGTAACGACAGAAGAGGGGGACATTCATGTTCTTGTTGCTGTTGCAGTTGATCCGCACGTTAGTACCCGAGCATGTGGCATCAGTCAGGCAAATGACCTACACAATGGAATTGGAAATGACGTAAGTCTAGGGCCTCCTGGTGTGTAGACCGTTTGCCTGGTGCAAGTCTTTCCAGTTGATGCCACTTCGGCAACTTCCGTGTCGATGGGGATGAAATGATGATGATAAGGACAACACAACATCCAGCCCCTGAGCGGAGAAAATCTCCAACCCAGCCGGGAATCGAACCAGGGCCGTTAGGTATGACATTCCGTCGCGCTGACCACTCAGCTACCAGGGGCGGACACCTACACATTCTCCATCCCTATCACATCCTTCTCCATCAAGAGATGAGTGGAAACGATTATGAGAATGGTGTTAATTTTCGTACATGAGCATTACGACAGGATACTCCAGATGTATCATGTATCTTGTGTAGTGATGAAGCTACATTTACAGATCATCGACAGGTAAACCGCCGAAACATCCACTATTGGTCTGTTGGTTATCCCCATTGGCTTCGACAGATGGAACGTCAGCGCCCTTAGAGCATAAACGTGTGGTGTGGAACAGTGAACCATCAGGTCACAGGTCCGTTTTTTCATAGACGGAACACTGAACGTGCACAAGTATCGCAGCCTGCTGACAGACCAATTTCCATGGATACTAGAAGACGTTCCTCTGCAGGCTGGGAGGAAGCATGATGGTTCTCAATCCCATAGCGCACGAAGTTCAACAGCATGTCTTCACGAAGTGATTCCAAATCATTTGATTATACGCAGAGGATCTGTGCCTTGGTCGGCCCGTTTCCCGAATTTGACGTGTGCAGATTTTTTTCTGTGGGGTAACCTGAAAGACGCTGAAATGCTAGCACGTGTGCAGCAGTCGTTCCATACCAGAATGTAAGAGTGTGGTCCCTTTGAACGCAAACTACACTCCTGGAAATGGAAAAAAGAACACATTGACACCGGTGTGTCAGACCCACCATACTTGCTCCGGACACTGCGAGAGGGCTGTAAAAGCAATGATCACACGCACGGCACAGCGGACACACCAGGAACCGCGGTGTTGGCCGTCGAATGGCGCTAGCTGCGCAGCATTTGTGCACCGCCGCCGTCAGTGTCAGCCAGTTTGCCGTGGCATACGGAGCTCCATCGCAGTCTTTAACACTGGTAGCATGCCGCGACAGCGTGGACGTGAACCGTATGTGCAGTTGACGGACTTTGAGCGAGGGCGTATAGTGGGCATGCGGGAGGCCGGGTGGACGTACCGCCGAATTGCTCAACACGTGGGGCGTGAGGTCTCCACAGTACATCGATGTTGTCGCCAGTGGTCGGCGGAAGGTGCACGTGCCCGTCGACCTGGAACCGGACCGCAGCGACGCACGGATGCACGCCAAGACCGTAGGATCCTATTCAGTGCCGTAGGGGACCGCACCGCCGCTTCCCAGCAAATTAGGGACACTGTTGCTCCTGGGGTATCGGCGAGGACCATTCGCAACCGTCTCCATGAAGCTGGGCTACGGTCCCGCACACCGTTAGGCCGTCTTCCGCTCACGCCCCAACATCGTGCAGCCCGCCTCCAGTGGTGTCGCGACAGGCGTGAATGGAGGGACGAATGGAGACGTGTTGTCTTCAGCGATGAGAGTCGCTTCTGCCTTGGTGCCAATGATGGTCGTATGCGTGTTTGGCGCCGTGCAGGTGAGCGCCACAATCAGGACTGCATACGACCGAGACACACAGGGCCAACACCCGGCATCATGGTGTGGGGAGCGATCTCCTACACTGGCCGTACACCTCTGGTGATCGTCGAGGGGACACTGAATAGTGCACGGTACATCCAAACCGTCATCGAACCCATCGTTCTACCATTCCTAGACCGGCAAGGGAACTTGCTGTTCCAACAGGACAATGCACGTCCGCATGTATCCCGTGCCACCCAACGTGCTCTAGAAGGTGTAAGTCAACTACCCTGGCCATCAAGATCTCCGGATCTGTCCCCCATTGAGCTTGTTTGGGACTGGATGAAGCGTCGTCTCACGCGGTCTGCACGTCCAGCACGAACGCTGGTCCAACTGAGGCGCCAGGTGGAAATGGCATGGCAAGCCGTTCCACAGGAGTACATCCAGCATCTCTACGATCGTCTCCATGGGAGAATAGGAGCCTGCATTGCTGCGAAAGGTGGATATACACTGTACTAGTGCCGACATTGTGCATGCTCTGTTGCCTGTGTCTAAGTGCCTCTGGTTCTGTCAGTGTGATCATGTGATGTATCTGACCCCAGGAATGTGTCAATAAAGTTTCCCCTTCCTGGGACAATGAATTCACGGTGTTCTTATTTCAATTTCCAGGAGTGTATGATGGTCAATTGTCTCGTTACTGGTCAGAATCCACACACCTAATGTGTACACTTGTATTGTTCTTTAGTGTATGCTACCACAGGTACGGTACAACAGTCGGTGTGGGAACTTTTCAAAATACGACATTTCGTAAACGATCGCACTAGAATCCTGCAATAAGCACCACTGACATTCTAATTTACCATACTTTTAGTTTGTTAATGTCAATAAGTATTGTTCCATTTAAAAAGTGTGTGTTTCTACAAAAAATACACTTTTTAAGTGTCATCAGGATCGGTTGAGTGGCTAACGATGCGAACCCCTGGTTACCAATCCATTCTGTGAAGACCGTGCATCAATAACGTTTTCCACTTCCGTAATATCAGGATGCGATTTTTAGGTGATTGACCCTGTATAGTACACACTATGTAAAGACTATATCTAAAAATGTTATTCTTTGGTATTTAACTATGACAAATTATACCCAAACGACCCGTTTTTGATAGCTCATCATTATGCGACAGAACTGAATTTCATAGCACACACATTATACCACCAGCATTATCGATTACAGGAAGCTTTTAACTGCCGATATGTAATTTTCTGTCGCTTTATTATAACAAATAGTAAGTAAAACGATGAGTTTTCGAGAGATCCTCAATTTGCTGATGCTTCGGGACAGCTTATATTCATACCACGTACTCTTTAACAAAACAGCCCACAAAATATGAGTATAACACCATATAATATTCTGCTTGTGACCCTAAAACTAGGTCGCATCTCATTGGCCACGTTCTCCTCCACGAGGCAAAAATCTGACATGCCAGATCCTTCATTTTATACTTCGCAGTATAGTGGAACGTGGAATTCCACGCTGTGACGCCATAAGCTCCTCGTCCACGAGCATTTCCAGGTCCCGTGAGAGGACGGCTTAAGCCCCAAAAACAGTAGTAACTGTGGTCCATTAATAGTGTTCCATCTGCCTGCCCATATATCACGGTAGCAGAGTGCTCTACCATTTGAAATAGTAAACTGAGATACACACACACACATACTGTCCCTGCGCCAATATGACGATCGTTGACTTCGTACGTAAGTAGGAATGAACGTGACTTTTGCGAGGATTCGTAAGTCTCCACACAGAACCCTTCTTATGTACGAATGAGCTCAAATACAACGTATTAAGACCACTTGCTTAATGGCGTGTTGCTCCTTCTCTGGAACGCAGTACAACAGCGATTCTGTGTGATGCTGGTTAGGTAAGTCCTTGGTTGGTTTCCAGAAGTATGTAGCAAGTGTTGTCCACGAACAGCTAGCACGATTTCTCTAAATTAAAAGCCCTTTGGTTGTGGATGTGGATCTGGCACCTGAAGATGTCCCAAATATGTTCAAATCAGACGTATTTGATGACCAAGGCATCAACGGTCGTTCTCTATCCTGCCCCTCAAACCACTACAGCACGGTTCTGGCATTGTTTACCAACATTTATCGTCCTGTCAGGTGCCATCACCGTCGGGGAAACCATCTAGCATCAACGGATGTAGGTGGTGCGCAGTAATGTTCACGTAATCCACAGCTGCCGTGGTACTTCCGATTCTACTACAGGTCCCGCGGAAGCCCAGGTGAATGTCCCCAATAGCATAATACTGCCCACTCCAGCCTGCGTTCACTTGGATGACCACGTATTGGAACACGACTATCGATCTGGTGTAGCAAAAACGTGATTCATCCATTTCCGTTGATCGACGCTCCATTCTAGATGATCCCGTGGCCACTAAAACCGACATGAGAACAGTTGGGGATAATGTGTTGCAGGGTCCCATGTTCAACGGCGTAGTGAGCTCCAAAACACTTGTCACTGCGCCTGTACTATACCCTGTCGTCAGGTCTGCCGCAGATCGCCATCTATCCTACTCTACAGAACTGGCCTGCCTCCGACCACGTTCTGTGGTGTGCCATGGTCATCCAACGCCTTGTCTCGCATTCATTGCTTTACCGCGCTTCAACTGTTTCACATACACGCCCACGGCAGTAGCACCCAAACAGCTGATCAGCTTCGCTGTTTCCGAGACGCCCCTCCCCAGGCACCGTTTCTTAGACATCTGCCATTTGCCAAACTTGCTTACGTGAGTGGATTATCAAATTTTCTGCCAGTATTGTCTCTAGAATGCTTCTCTGCTCATCTTATACAAGGTGATTCACGAAGGTATCCTAATATTTTAATATGTTATTCTACAGGTAAAACTAAAGAAAAAAGTCCATATGAACATAGGCCTGAGAATATTTAGTTACGGAGTTGCGGCTAATAAAATATTTTGCCGGAAATTAAGCAAGTTCATTAATATGAAGCCATCGCGAGACTGCACGAGATTAAAATAAAGCACGATTACTATTTATTTTGCTGTTATTGATCTGGTGAATTTAATAAAACATGTCTCTGATGTGTATCAGCAGTAGTTGTCCAGAACATCCACAGAAGCAAAGAAGTAATTTTTAATTTCTTAACTATTTGGCCCAATTTGCTGCTACAGTCTGGAACCGCGCGAGCGCTACGGTCGCAGGTTCGAATCCTGCCTCGGGCCTGTATGTGTGTGATGTCCTTAGGTTAGTTAGGTTTAAGTAGTTCTAAGTTCCAGGGAACTGATGAACTTAGAAGTTAAGTCCCACAGTGCTCAGAGCTATTTCATTTCAACCCAATTTGCTTTTTAAATTCCAGACAATTCCACAAAATTTTCAACAGAAGTTGTAGAGTATTTAATTTTGGAAAAATGATGGTAATAACGTTACCTGCAACTGCATGAGTGTGTCAGAAAATCTGTTAGCACACATGAATTCGTGTTAAACCGGATAAAACAAAGCTCAGCGTTGAGGAAGTTGTACAGTGTACTTACAATTTCACAATACATTCACAGTAAATGTTCAAAAATGTCTCCACCGACTACAGTGCATTTAGTTGCACGTGTAGGAACAGATTTTGTTGCTCGTTTCAGTTTCACAGAGTTGTTCTTCACTTCGCCTGTTGCATTCATAATACGAGCAAGTAATGCCTCATGTGTATTGACTCTGCCCTCATAACCTATGTCTCTCATCTATCACTATACACAAAAAATCCATTGGTGTTAAATAGGGCGATCTGTGTGGCCACAGACGTATAGCACCACGACCATTTCTGGGGAAAATGTTCATTTAAATGTGCACTAACGGCGTTGGTGAAATGTGGAGGCGCGCTGTCATGTTCAAAATACATTTGCAATCGCGTAGCAAGTGGGACATCGCGAGCAAGCGCTGCATTTCTTCTTGAAGGAGTTGTAAGTTCGTCTCGGCAGTTAGACTCCTGGGAAAATGAATGGTCCAACAAAGTGTATGTTGATTATACCACACCACACGTTTATGCACTGTTGCATGTGGGTTTGGTTCAGACTATACGTGTTCGATATATAAATTGTTTATACCATCTCAAGTAAACTGTGCCTCATCAGTAAATAAAATGTATTTGTGTAACTGCCGATTAATATTTAACCAGTTGCACAACTCCAAGTGAAGGACACGGTCTCCCGGATGTAAATGATGCACTTTTTGTTTATGGTAAGGATGCAGATTATTGTACTTCAGAGTACGCCATACCTTAGATTGTGAAATGCCTAATCTTTGAGAGACACGTCTTGCACTGGGGGCAGGGCTACGTTGAACAGCATCCACAATACCATCATCATCGTCTTCACGTATCGAGCGCTCGTACTGATTATGAACACTAGGCAGAGAATCTGTCTCCCATAACATTCGAATTACTCCACTAATGATTCGTGCATTCGGAATTCTCCGAGTTGGATTACGTACGCGATATTCGTTAACAGCAGCCTGTAGCATTACCGTAACAGCTGCCATAAAGAAACACCAGCCGGCCACGGTGGGCGAGCGGTTCTAGGCGCCTCAGTCCGGAACCGCGCGACCGCTACGGTCCCAGGTTTGAATCCTGCCTCGGACATGGATGTGTGTGATGTCCTTAAGTTAGTTAGGTTTAATTAGTCCTAAGTTCTAGGCGACTAATGACCTCAGAAGTTAAGTCGCATAGTGCTCAGAGCCATTTGAACCAAAGACGTATTTCTCTGTCGTAAGTTTGAAAGGCATCCCTATTTCATAAATAATCTACAAACTACAACAGTTACTACCGTATGTGGTTTCACTTAAATACACTGTTGTTGCCGCGCGGGATTAGCCGAGCGGTCTTGGGAGCTGCAGTCATGGACTGTACGGCTGGTCCCGGCGGAGGTGCGAGTCCTCCCTCGGGCATAGGTGTGTGTGTGTCTGTCCGTAGGATACTTTAGGTTAAGTAGTGTGTAAGCTTAGGGACTGATGACCTTAGCAGTCAAGTCCCATAAGATTTCACACACTTTTGAACAGTGTTGTTATTATGTTCTTTCGCTGAACAATACAGAAACCTAACTCATTCCAAGATTAGGAAACGACTGAAATAACTGTCGTTGCCAACAATGACATTAACGTTCCTACATTCTTAAAGGAAAGTAAACAAATTTATTTGTATAATAATCTTTTCTTCTCTGCATGATCTGGGAAACTACTGCAGATACAAGTCTGGGACATGTTTTATTAGATTCGCCAGATTAATAACAACAAAATAAATGGAAATCGGCTTTACTTCAACCT
Source organism: Schistocerca gregaria (assembly GCF_023897955.1). NCBI lineage: Eukaryota > Metazoa > Arthropoda > Insecta > Orthoptera > Acrididae > Schistocerca > Schistocerca gregaria. Next base: position 510,212,306 of record NC_064921.1, on the reverse strand, counting down.
CGTATAGTTTTGTGATGGCTTCAAATTAGCGAAGTCGCTGATTTTCAGGTAAAATCTTTTATTAGCAGTAACTCCGTAATTAAACATTTGCGGACCTATGTTTATAAGAACATTTTTCTTTCGTTTTAGTTGCAGAAAAACATATTAAAATATTTGCATATCTTCGTGAATCAGACTGTATACTTTACTTAGCTCGTCTCGTGACCCCATGCCCACCAGGAGGTATCCAATTTGGCGGTGGGCAGTTGTCGGAGTGTATAAACGCGAGCCTTGCTTAAGGTAATAGAAAGCCGCATTAAGTAATAGTAACAATTGTCATAATGGCAAGTTAACTTAAAGAGCGGAATTTCAGATATGTAACTAATACAAACCTTGACCATCAGAAATATTTAAATCTAGACTTCCAGTGAGATTGCCAACACTGATTACAGTATTAGGGGTCCACTTTTTAGCTCGAACACGATGCGAGCAGTATCGAGGTGCACCTAAGCCATAGAAATGGTACAAGGGTCGTTCCGAAACTAACGCCTTCCATTTATTTTCATGGAGATGACTTCAGATGTAGGAAGCAAAATATCACAGATGAAGCCCACTTTCATCTGACAGGATATGTCATTACACAGAATTGTCGAATGTGGGCAACGGAAAATCCACACGCTAATCAACCAGCACCACTTCATCCTGAAAAGGTCACTGTGTGGTGCGGGCTTATGGCATCATTTATCACTGGGCCATATTTTTTTGAAGAGACAGGTGTTTCCGGTCCTGTTCTCTGTACCGTTACTGATAAGCGCTATGAGTGTCTTTTGCGCAACCACGTCATTAAAGCTCTCCAACAGAGTGGATGTGTGGACGGGATCATTTTTATGGAAGATGGCGCACCTCCGCACATTGCAAATCCAGTTAAGCAGCTGCTGAAGCGCCATTTCGGAAGTGCTAGAATTATCAGCCGCCATTTCCCTACAACCTGGCTGTCCCGATCACCTGATTTTAGTCCGTGTGACTTCTGGCTGTGGGGCTATCTGAAAGATAGATGTTATAATCAGCGTTCCGATTGTAAAATTAGCTACATTGAAGATACGTATTGCGCAACACATTTTGAACGTGATCCCGGAAACACTTGGATCAGTTGTGGAACGTACTGTTTTTCGATTTCAACTTGTTCCAGAAAACTCTGGACATCACACTGAAAATGTTTGGGCCAGTCACACGGAAATTAATAATCCGATTTGATTTTGATTGATGCTTTTTATTCGGTTTTTGGCCTGAGGACAATTAAAAACCGATGTAATAGATGCTTTTTATGCGGTTCTTTAGCCTCAGGACAATAAAAAACCGATGTGGGTGATGCTTTAATGTGCTTTTTGGCCTCAGAACAATTAAAAACCGATTTTTCCTATGTGATGTGGTATGACCTTGCCATGGTGGATGGGTTTACGTAACTAACAGTATCACACCTGTACACCCATGCACACTGAGTAATACTGTTTGTTTAACGTCCAACCTTCACTTTAGGCATTGATGTATGATTCACCAGCTGCGACATAGTTGCGTATATGAACAGTGATCCAGTACTGTCAAATGTTTTTTATTCTAGTCTTTGATCACAATATCAATTCTTTTAACGATGACCGGTTTCATTCAGTAATGATCATCCTGAGATCTTTTCTACACCATTTCATAAAGTGATAAGGCCGTAATGGCATCGTTAAAGCATATAAATATACTGAGTACAGCATCGTCACATAGATCTAAATGAGGTGCAGAATAGGCCACATCGTCCACACAGTCATTTTTGCATTTTCTTGAGTTGCTGTGCTGAGTATATTAATATATTTTAACGATGCCATTACGGCCTTATCGCTTTAGGACATGGTGTAGAGAAGATCTGAGGATGGTCATTACTGACTGAAGCCGGCCATCGTCAAAAGAATTGATATTGTGATCAAAGACTGGAATAAAAAACATTTGATTGTATGATTCATTTGTCATTTGTAGTCGACGGAATGACATTGGTCTGCAAGAGGCTCTCGTAGCATTTGCCAGTGACGGTACAGCTAGCAGGACCCGTAAAACTCATCTCCTCGAAAAAATACGGCCGTAGGATAAACCATGCCGTTAGCTCGCACCGCACGGTCACCTCTGCAGAATGAAGTGGTACCGGTTGATGTGCGTGCAGCTTTTCCGTTGCCCATATTCTACAATTGCGCGTTTTGACGTATCCTTGGAGATGACAATGGGCTTCGTCTGCCCACAAAATGTTTCACGGCTATTCATTGTCCACTTCCATGCGAAGAAGAAATTCGAGAGGGAACGTTTGTCTTGCTGGCAGCTCAGCGGGAAGCAACTCCTGAACATGGGTGATTTTGTACGGATAACAGAGTAGGATGTTTGGTAGGATTTTATGCACCTCGCTCACAGAAATGTCCAACGTTTAGGCAATTCGCTGTGCACTACACGTTCGCACACTACTGCTCGGTCCCTCTTGCAATGGTGTGGTCACATCTTCCTTAGACGTCGGATCCTCCCTCTGCCACATTTCACTTCGAAAGAAGAAATCTTTTCCAATTTAGTAATCATTTTCTCCAGGCCCTTAGCAGACGTCGGACTAATGCATTTCTTCAAAACCTCGAGTGTCCGGAACTTCAGCTGGGCGCTAACGCCCAGTCACAGTTCCATGGGAAGATCCGTACCAGCAGTACGATCCTTCATGGAGACAGCCATATTGGACGCAGACTGAGGACAGCCGTCTTCCTCCCGACAGTTGGTGTGCATATTGTGAGGCTTACAGCGCGATCTGCTGATAAAATTTTCTTTTCTTTTTTGTTCCATGATGTTTCTCAATGCGACAGTAATATGCTCGTCAAATTTGACGTTATTATGAGCGACGGTTGTCTTTCTACAGAGTTTTGAATGTGGAACTTTAATAACTGGCACCCTGTAGTAGTTACAAAGTATTAAATAAATCGCAAATTATCTGAAAAAGTGATAAAAGTTATACGCTAGTACTAGTAGGTGGCTGTTACAACCAGTACGGAAATGCGTGCAGCATCTCATAAGAAAGACGCCTTGCTGCAGTGGTTAGGATGTTGGCGTATTGTGGAAGCGCAGTGCTGGTTAAGGACAAAATCAGTCGCAATTTTAGAAGAAGTATCTACATTCCAACCACTAAAAAGTTGGGAATGTATCTTCTATCGGGTAGCAGGGGTCCTCCATCCATAGTGAGACCAGCTCTTGTAAGGAAATATATTCCGACATTCCAAGTCACAGCCACACCACTGTGCTTTACTTTGCACGTACAGGGATTGTGGTACGGAAAAGGTGCATGTCGTCTTCTCGAAGCGCTCATAAATAATACACGAAGGCGGTACGAAGTAATGTGGATGTAAATGTCGACAGTGATTACGGAAAATCGTCTCCGCGTGGACCGCCGTGGCTGTAGAATATTGTCTGAAGCTCGAGCGAGGCGGCTGCGTGGGAGGGAGTAAGATTTTTACGAGGGACGAGGGAGGGGTCAGGCTGGCCCGGTGGCGCCCCACGGTATCGACGCGGTGCGCGTGGCTGCTGGAACGACGCCAATTCGGGCGAGGGCGGAATACCGCGTGGCGGCGGCGGCTGCACGCTAGCGGGGACGCCTCCCGTCCTGCCGAGTCTGCGACTGTCTACCGACAGCACGTAGACCAGATCGCATCGGCACCACCCAAACTCGCTCAGTATATCCTGCACTTTCTGACAAAAAAAGTGAAGTATCTGGAAGGGGGAAGGTGGCAACGTGTTGAGAAAGTGTGTGATGTTATTTCAGTGATTGCAATAACGAGTCAAATTTTCAAAGAGCTTGGCAGTACGAACCCACTTATTAGTGTGACATTGCGCCCCCTCTGGTCTGGGTGTGTCGACTCATTCGGTTGGCTAGAGTGCTATACAGTCCTCGTATCCTCTCCCGAGGCAAGGTAGCCCGCAGCTGTTGTAACTGGTTCTTGATATCCTTGATACTCGCAATGAGACATAGTTGATGTCTGAACTGGCCCACACGTGTTCTATAGGTGACGGATCTGGGGATCTCTACTGGCCACGGGGTACCTGAACATGCACAGGTAGTCCATAGAGAAAAGCGGCTCTTGCGAACGAGGATTGTTCTGCTGAAAAATGGCACCACGATACTGTCGCGTGAGAGGTAACACATGAGGACGCAGGACGCCCATGACGTGCCGTTGTCACATCGGAGTTCTCTCAATCACTTTCAGCCGCGAACTCAAGTTATGAAAGACAGCTGCCTACATCATCACGTTTTGAGTAACACTGCTGTGCCTCTCAAAACCATTGGAAGCCTGGGGCCTCTCCCAGGTCGCCGCCAGACTCGTCTGCAACCAATGGTGCCTGATGACTCAGAATGTTACAGGGAGTCCGTTACTTATTCTGTGATGGCAGACGCCGATGTGAAGGGCTCCCTTCTGTTGATCAGAGTGGTCGACCGGAAACTTGACGACGACTACGCCTGTCTTCACGTTCCCATGTAGTCCATCACCGGGCCACTGTCACATGCGAATGTTCCGACGTTGTGCACCCTTTGTTACACATGCAAAGGCAGATAATGTTGATAAATGCGGCATGGAAAACCATCTATCCTACTTATTTTTTTACGGTAGATGAATAGCATGAATGAATCTGTGCAACGACAAAACTGCAACATGCGATATTATTTGCTATCTGCACAGTCCATGTAAAGTTTTTACCACGTGTCCGCCCCGGTAGCTGATTGGCCAGCGCGACAGAATGTCAATACTAAGAGCCCGGGTGGTTCGATTCCCGGCTGGGTCGGAGATTTTCTCCGCTCAGGGACTGGATGATGTGTTGTCCCAATCATCGTCATTTCATCCCCATCGACGCACAAGTCGCCGAAGTAGCGTCAAATCTAAAGACTTGCACCCGGCGAACGGTCTACTAGACGGGAGGCCCTAGTCACACGACATTTACATTTTTTTTTTTTAACCACGTACACTGATAAGCCAAAATATTATGACCACTACACACTATTAGAGCAACTGCCGGCTGGAGACGTTGCAGGCAAATACCGCGATAAGGAAAATATATAAACGGAGCAAAGACAAGAGGGAAATCATTCTAGTCACGATACGCGCCGCAAATGCGGAAATCCGCTGGCATAAGCAACTTTGACAAAGGGCAGAGTGTTATGGACCGACGCCTGGAAGCGATAGTACAATGCTTATGCAGGCCCAAGTATTTCAGAGCACACTGTTCAGCGCGTGTTGCTGAAAATGAAATTCAGACGACTAAATCAGTGTCGAAATACTGACGTTTCCAAGCAAAACCTTTGTCCTCTGGCGTGCATTGTCAAGTTTTATAGTTTAATTAGCTGAGAAACCCGCTGTTGCTCAGGTATCTATGTATTCCAGTCTCCTATTAGACTATCTCCTCCTCCCTCCTCTCTCTGCCTTCTTCCCCCCTCTCTATTCATTTCTTCTTGCCCCCCTCTCTCTGTCCATCTTCACCTTCTCCTCCCATGTCTCTCTACCCATTCCTTCATCTGTCTCTCCTTCCTCCTCTCTCTATCCATCCCTCCTGTCCTTGTCCATCAGTTCTACCCTTCCCTCTCTCTGTACTTCTCCACCGCCCCCTCTCTCTGTCCAACTCCTCCACCTCCCTTCTCCATCACCCCCTCCCCCCTATAACGCCATCATCTCCTCCAGCTCCCTCTGTCCATCTCCTCCTCTTTCTCTCTGTACATCTCTCCTACCCCTCTCCCTTTTCATCTCTTCCCCTTTCCTTTCTGTGCCCATCTCCTCATCTCCCCCCTTTCTGCCCATCTCCTTCCCTGGGTTGGGTTGTTTTCGCGGAGGAGACCAGACAGCGAGGTCATCGGTCTCATCGGATTAGGGAAGGATGGGGAAGAAAGTCGACCGTGCCCTTTGAAAGGAACCATCCCGGAATTTGCCTGGAGCTATTTAGGGAAATCACGTAAAACCTAAACCAGGATGGCCGGACGCGGGATTGAACCGTCGTCCTCCCGAATGCGAGTCCAGTGTGCTAACAGCTGCACCACCTTGCTCGGTTCTCTCCTTCCCTCCCCTCTCTCTGACCACTTCCCCCTTCTCGATCTCTGTCCAACTTTTGCATGTCTCGTCCGTCCCTCTCACAGTCTGTTCATCTCCTCGTCCTCCCTTCTCTCTCTCCTCATTATCACACTCACTCCAATAGGAAGCTGATGTTTATTAGCCCTACAGTATTTCTTTCCAGACTGTAACTAATATTTATACAAAATTTGATCGAAGTCGTTCCCAGAGCTTAATATGCACTTTTCACCTGTGGCTTTGCTCGCTTACGCATATATCAAATGTATTACACATATATTTAACATTTTTCACTCGTATTTGCACACTCATTTCACCGGTATGTCTAGAGAATTTCGCCCTGCAGTTTCATTTTCACGCAGCTTAATGTTTATGATGTATTTCCTAAAATATGTGGTGTACCATGAATTAATTTTGCAGGTACATCCAATGATATATGTGCCTACTCTCTGTCGGAATATATTGTGAATGGAGTCAGTAGTAAAGAAGTAATAAATTAAAACGTCCTGCATTATGCAGCAGTTTATCATGCATCCCAGTGTTTATGGTATCATATCTCGTAAACTATGTGTCATAGAATGATATATTTGTGTAGGTACATTTGGCGGCAAATGTAGATACTGTTTGCGATAAGTGTTGTGAACAGAGTTAGAAGAAACGAAGTAATAAATTTAAACGTGCTGCATGATTTGGTAGATTTTCACGTGTTCTTTACGCATGACTCGTATCTCCTGAACTTATTATCATACGACAATGTTATTTTTCTGGTGTATTCCGTGGTATATTGCGACACGAATGCAGTTAATAGTAAGAAGTAATAAATTAAAACGTCATGCTTCATGTGGCAGTATTACTGCAACAACAGCGAAAATGCACTAAGCGACAAACTTGTTTCCTTTCATCATCGTCAGAGGGTCGTCAGGGAGTAAACGTTTCGTACAAGTATAAAATTATGTGCAAAGTTTGTTGCAAGTCTCTAAGTGCTCTCATTTCCAAATACTAGATAACTAAGGTGTGGATATTACTCTCGCGTCGTGAGCTACACTGATTTTCCCCCTCGTCCCCACCCCTTTGATCGGTGGGTGGTTTTTACCTCACAGTGATGCTATGTGTACCAAGTTTGGTTGAAATTGGTGCAGCGATTTAGGAGAAGATGTGATACATACATGCAAACATACATCCATTTTTATAATTTAAATGGACTTAGTTATGTCCAATCAGTTAGGGGAAAATTCGGAATTTGATATACTGTTTGCCTCGATAATTTATTTGAGATATAAGTTGATGTACACTATTGATCTCCGTACACGTAAAGTATCTATTTCCACTGCGGTTACGACTCCATGTTAAGCTTCTGATCGGTTTACGCTTAGGAAAAAGAGTGTTATTCAGACCAGCCTACCGACAGAAAGCTAGTTACATAGTGTAATGAATGCGGTAAAAAGCGTACGAAACAAAAGCACTTAGTCGTTTGATGATTGGTTCAAATGGCTCTGAGCACTATGGGCTTAACTTCTGAGCTCATCAGTCCCCTAGAACTTAGAACTACTTAAACCTAACTAACCTAAGGACATCACACACATCGATGCCTGAGGCAGGATTCGAACCTGCGACCGTAGCAGATCCTTCCGAACGAGAATTTCAGCCCCTGCTTCTCCTGAAAATGTGTTAACGGCCATCCCCTCCCCTCCCTCCCCTAGGACAGTGCCGCTCACTGCTCGTGGCATCGCCTCCACGCCCTTCTGACACAGAAAGCACTCGAGCAGCAGTCTACTGGGGCAGCCTAAAGCTGCAAGCGCGCCATCTCGGCAAGAGAGGTCTACGCACTTGTGAAGAGGTGGCTCACTCCATCGCTCGCCGACGTACGGCGTCGGTACAAAGCATATTCGACAAGTACTCGTGACGTCTTACTTACCACCTCGAAATAATCAACCTGCATGAAAGTTAGTGATGGTGTTAGCCGTTCTTAAGTATGCGTCCTTGAAAGCGAAACATTTTTCCAATAATAGATGACTTGGCGCAGGCCTTTGCTGCAGAAGTTTGCATTATGGTTGTTCGGTAAACGTTCCACCTCAAAAACCAACTTTTCGTCATTCTTGAAAAGCCCGCCACGCAGTGGTTTCTTCATGCTGGGAAATAAAAGTTCACTGGGTGCCATGTCAGAGTGTGAGAATGAGCTGGAGTGTAGTCGTGGCGTTCAGCTTACTGCAACGCTTCATCTTGATAGGCTCCCACAACCACGCCAGGAGACTGATAGCATGCTCCTGAGTCGATTTACCCCTTACGAGAATAATCTTTTAGCAACGGTCGAGTCTTCGCCTTGATCGGCGGTGGAGAATCTCCAGGTTTCCACTGGTTGCTTTGCTCCTTTCTCTACCTCTCGTAGTTAAACACGACCATTGTGATTAGGCGGTTAAGTAATTTATCTGGACTGGAATGGCTGCAACAGAGGCTTGAGGGTACCGATAAAGTAGAGTCTCGATAGTTTGAGTTTCCAGTAATCCGAGCCTCTTGAAAAAAGGTTGCAACGATCTACTTTTTTTTTTTACTGACATGATAAATAATAAAAACATCATTGCAAAAGATAGATAGGGAGAGTACAGCTCAGTAACAAAGCAGACAACAATGCAATCAACACCGACGATTAGCTCGCTGCCCTGTTGCACGACCATCTGTTGTCAGTATGGCGCGAAATACCCTGACTGCTGCCGGCTGCTACCGATCAAAACTGGGGAGTTCATACGCTGCTGTAGTTCCCAGTACCTGTACTGTACAGTGTTGTGTGTCGTTTTGTTTGTTGACTGTGTGTTCCGTTGTACACTTTACAAAGATGAGTGCTGTAACAAAAAAGAGGAAATTTGCGCCTTTGCATCTAAAATTAGAAGCACTAAGACGACTTGACAAAGGAGAAACAATAAAGAAACTTGTTCACGAAAATGGTTTCGGTGAAGTTACTGTTGGTGACTGGCGAAGAAACCGACTTAAATTGGAACAGTTTTCTTCACTGGAATGCTCACACGAATCTCTCAGTCTAAGAAGTATAAAGAAGTCTGACTGCGAAAAAACAAGTGAGGCATTGTTCATGTAGTTTACCCAACAGAGACAGAAGGGTGCTCCGGTTTCTAGACCAAACTTGCTGAAACAAGCTTTGTTTTTCAGAAACCAGCTGCAGGAAGGAGATGACAATTTCGCCGCTAGTGTGGGCTAGCTCGACAAGTGGAAGAAGAGGTATGGAGTGCGTCAACTAGACGTATGTGGAGAAAAACTCTCTGGTGACGCTCAGGCCGTTTCAAAATTTATCGTCGAGTTTAAAAAAATCATAACTGACGAAAATTTGTCTAATGAACAGATATATAACTGTGACGAAACTTGGCTAAATTTTAAAATGTTACCAGTGAGAACATTTGCTTCTTGTGAAGAAAAAATTGCTCCTGGGCACAAAAAAAGCAAAGAGCGGCTTACAGTCATGGCAGCTTGAAATGCTACTGGAAACCGCACACTAAAACTAGTTGTGATTGGGAAGTCTGCCAAGCCAAGAGTATTCAAGAATGTATCCATCTCAGCTCTTCCGGTTGTCTATACACATCAGAATAATGCCTGGATGAATCAGGAAATCTTCAAGAACTGGTTTTTTAACTCATTTGTACCTGACTGCAAGAATTTTTTAAAAGAAAGGGGACTGCCATGCAAAGCAATTTTGCTCATGGATAATGCGTCCTCACATCCAAGTGCAGGAGAACTGCAGTGCGACGGTATCCGCGCCTTGTTTTTCCCACCACACGTTGCCTGTTTCATTCAACCCATGGATCAGGTCGTTCTGGGATGTCTAAAAAAAAGTATCGACGGCGACTGCTACAATCAATCCTGTATTCCGAAGACAACGAAAGTATTGTTGGAGCTTTGAAGAAAGTGACTTTGAAGGACGTCGTGTACTGGATTAGCGAATCTTGGAGCGAAATAAAGTCAGACACAACTTCTAAGTCATGGAGGAAGATTCTGCAGGAAAGTATGCCAGACACAGAAACTGAAGATTTAGCAGATGAGGACGATCAGCCATTGTGTAATTTAATCAGAAGATTGCCAGGGTGTGAAGAGGCAGAAGATGTGGAAGTAGGCGAGTGGTTAAATTCGGACGAAAAGTTGGAAGTGACAGACTCTTCTATAATTGACATGGTTAACATTCCATCGCAGTGTGAGAGTGGCGAGGATGACGAGGCAGAGCCTGCACCGATGATGAGTCACCCCGATGGCTACGCTGCTCTCGAGGCCGCCATATGCTACGTGGAACAACAGCCTGAGGCGACACCAACTGACCTACTGCTCCTCAGACGGTGGCGTGATATTACCTCGAGGAAATGTTGCAGCTTCGCCAAACAAAAGTCACTAATACAAATCCATGTGTTAATACTTTTATTTAAATATAGTTCATATTTTGACCTATATTACTTACAATACCATTTGTTGTTGTTGTTGTTGTCTTCAGTACTGAGACTGGTTTGATGCAGCTCTCCATGCTACTCTATCCTGTGCAAGCTTCTTAATCTCACAGTACCTACTGCAACCTCCATCCTTTTGAATCTGCTTAGTGTATCCATCTCTTGGTCTCCCTCTACGATTTTTACCCTCCATGCTGCCCTCCAATACTAAATTGGTGATCCCTTGATGCCTCAGAACGTGTCCTACCAACCGATCCCTTCTTCCGGTCAAGTTGTGCCACAGACTTCTCTTCTCCCCAATCCTATTCAATACTTCCTCATTAGTTATGTGATCTACCCATCTAATCTTCAGCATTCTTCTGTAGCACCACATTCGAAAGCTTCTATTCTCTTCTTGTCCAAACTATTTATCGTCCATGTTTCACTTCCATACATGGCTACACTCCATACAAGTACTTTCAGAAATGACTTCCTGACACTTAAATCTATACTCGATGTTAACAAATTTTTCTTCTTCAGAAACGCTTTTCTTGCCATTGCCAGTCTACATTTTATATTCTCTCTGCTTCGACCATCATCAGTTATTTTGCTCCCCAAATAGCAAAACTCCTTTACTACTTTAAGTGTCTCATTTCCTAATCTAATTCCCTCAGCATCACCACACTTAATTCGACTACATTCCATTATCCTCGTTTTGCTTTTGTTGATGTTCATCTTATATCCTCCTTTCAAGACACTGTCCATTCCGTTCAACTGCTCTTCCAAGTCCTTTGCTGTCTCTGACAGAATTACAATGTCATCGGCGAACCTCAAAGTTTTTATTTCTTCTACATGGATTTTAATACCTACTCCGAATTTTTCTTTTGTTTCCTTTACTGCTTGCTCAATATACAGATTGAATAACATCGGGGAGAGGCTGAAACCCTGTCTTACTCCCTTCCCAACCACTGCTTCCCTTTCATGTCCCTCGACTCTTATAACTGCCATCTGGTTTCTGTACAAATTGTAAATAGCCTTTCGCTCCCTGTATTTTACCTATGACACCTTTAGAATTTGAAAGAGAGTATTCCAGGCAACATTGTCAAAAGCTTTCTCTAAGTCTACAAATGCTAGAAACGTAGGTTTGCCTTTCCTTAATCTTTCTTCTAAGATACGTAGTAAGGTCAGTATTGCCTCACGTGTTCCAGTATTTCTACCGAATCCACACTGATCTTTCCCGAGGTCGGCTTCCACTAGTTTTTCCATTCGTCTGTAAAGAATTCGAGTTAGTATTTTGCAGCTGTGGCTTATTAAACTGATTGTTCCGTAATTTTCACATCTGTCAACACCTGCTTTCTTTGGGATTGGAATTATTATATTCTTCTTGAAGTCTGAGGGTATTTCGCCTGTTTCATACATCTTGCTCACCAGATGGTACAGTTTTGTCAGGACTGGCTCTCCCAAGGCAGTCAGTAGTTCCAATGGAATGTTGTCTACTCCGGGGGCCTTGTTTCGACTCAGGTCTTTCAGTGCTCTGTCAAACTCTTCGCGCAATATCGTATCTCCCATATATGGTACAATACCATAATATTTCTTTTTCCCATTTAAAGTTTGATAGTCTGTGAGTTTTCGATAGTTCGAGGTGGTTCCGGTCTCGTTAACCTCGAACTATGGAGACTCTACTGTATTTGTCATATTCAAATGTCGTACAAGATGTTGAAAACTGACCCATGATTGGTTTTTCCTTTGGGGACGTCCGTTATAATTATGTGAACACAAAATGGAAGAGGAGAGGTCAGGAAAAATCTCACCAAACCTCATTCAAAAAAAGGTTCAAAATGGTTCAAATGGCTCTGAGCACTATGAGACTTAAAATCTATGGTCCTCAGTCCCCTAGAACTTAGAACTACTTAAACCTAACCAACCTAAAGACGTCACACAACACCCAGTCATCACGAGTCAAAAGAAGGGGCAAGGCAATGAAAAATTTCACGTCAACTTTTTAATTCAGATAATACATATTATTATAAAGGACAATAATAAAGCTCCCACTAATCTTTATGGCCTCTCTGAACTGAACTATATGCTTCACAAGTGCGCAGGATTCCACGATTTCAAACATGTGCCGCATAAGTGTCAGATTTCATTCGGGGAATTGTCTGCCGCGCTGGTCGACAAATCTGCGTGTCAATCAGTGAATCAGTCCGAAGGCTGATGTTATTGTGTTCAACATGAATTTGTACCAAAACTATTACAATGCGTATCTTAAGCAGCATGCTGCCAAGTCGGAAAATGTGTGCGAATAAGAAGTTAATCGTTTGGGGAAGGAAGCTAAGCTGAGCTTCACCAACAAGAATTCTCTTAGTGATAATATAAATCAAGAGACTGAAAAGCTAAGTAATCATACAGTTCAAAGAAGGACAAACAATGTCTTCTTTCATCTGCAAAGTAAGTTAAGCTTCAATGACGTTTAATGTATTAAATATGGCAATAAAAGGTCTTTCTTCGTCAGTCTGTCTGCCCGTCCAAATACAACTCATGGTTGGTATTAAAAATACTGCTTAATACACTTTGTAAATAAAACGTCAGTGTGGGAGTATTGGTAGAATAAGTCCCTGGAAATTTATTCAGAAGTGGCGCCTCGAAAGACTCCGAGGACACTCTTCTCCATGTTAACGTATATTTTCATTTTTGCGAGCGTCGTTCAATTATACTGGGCACAAACGATGAAAAGCTGTTTTTAACTATGTTATGTATGGATGTTGTCATTTTAAGAAAGATTTAGCGATGCGTGAATCAGTAATGAGGACAGCACTAATCAAGAACGTTTTATGGTACGTCTTCTGTAATTAACTCTTGTGTATACTCTTGACCCTAGTTCTGTAAGCTTTTGTATGTTGCTAACATGAGAAAAAATTAGTTTTATATTTTAGATCTGATGATGGATTGTTAGTCGAAACCAGTAATCCATCCAAATAAAAAAGACATGTGCGACCTTATCTTCGTGGGTTTTCAATCTGTAACAAAAACTTAAAAAAAAAAACGAATGCGTAACTTCTACATCTACATCTACATACATACTCCGCAATCCACCATTCGGTGCGTGACGGAGGGTACCTCGTACCACTACTAGCATCTTCTCTCCCTGTTCCACTCCCAAACAGAACGAGGGAAAAATGACTGCCTATATTCCTCTGTACGAGCCCTAATCTCTCTTATCTTATCTTCGTGGTCTTTCCGTGAAATGTAAGTAGGCGGCATGAAAATTGTACTGCAGTCAGCCTCAAATGCTGGTTCTCTAAATTTCCTCTGTAGCGATTCACGAAAAGAACGCCTCCTTTCCTCTAGAGACTCCCACTTGAGTTCCTGAAGCATTTCCGTTGCACTCGCGTGATGATCAAACCTACCAGTAACAAATGTAGCAACCCGCCTCTGAATTGCTTCTATGTCCTCCCTCAATCCGACCTGATAGGGATCCCAAGCGCTCGAGCAGTACCCAAGAATAGGTCGTATTAGTGTTTTATAAGCGGTCTCCTTTAAAGATGAACCACATCTTCCCAAAATTCTACCAATGAACCGAAGACGACTATCCGTCTTCCCCACAACTGCCATTACATACTTGTCTCACCTCTTATCGCTCTGAAGTGTTACGCCCAAATATTTAATCGACGTGACTGTGTCAAGAGCTACACTACTAATGGAGTATTCAAACATTACAGGATTATTTTTCCTATTCATCTGCATTAATTTACATTTATGTATATTTAGAGTTAGCCGCCATTCTTTACACCAATCACAAATTCTGTCCAAGTCATCTTGTATCCTCGTACAGTCACTCATCGACGACACCTTCCCGTACACCACAGCGTCTTCAGCAAACAGCCTCACATTGCTATCCATCTTATCCAAAAGATCATTTACATAGATAGAAAACAACAGCGGACCTACCACACTTCCCTGGGGCACTCCAGATGATTCCCTCACCTCCGGTGAACACTCACCATCGAGGACAATGTACTGGGTTCTACTATTTAAGAAGTCTTCGAGCCACTCACAAACTTGGGAACCAATCCCATACGCTCGTACCTTAGTTAGGAGTCTGCAGTGGGGCACCGAGTCAAACGCTTTCCGGAAGTCAATGAATATGGCATCCGTCTGATACCGTTCATCCATGGTTCTCAAGATATCATGTGAAAAAAGGGCGAGTTACGTTTCGCAGGAGCGATGCTTTCTAAAGCCGTGCTGATGCATGGACCGCAACTTCTCTGTCTCAAGGAAATTCATTATATTCGAACTGAGAATATGTTCGAGAATCCTGCAACAAACCGATGTTAAGGATATAAGGCTTAATTTTTTCAAGGCGACAATTCAAGCCGTGGAACTACAAGAATGCCACGGGAAGGGTTGTGGCGGTGCCGAGAGCAACACGTGTCTGTGCGGCGCGGCTGGGAGTATCAGTGTAGGAGCGGCCCACAGCAGAGTGGGTCTGCGGCGTTTCTCCTAAAATACCGCAGCCCTCCCGCGGCCGGCGCCAGGCTGTCAGCGCAGGCTGCGAGGCCTGTTGTGGCGTAGCGTGGCCCACCAGCTGCTGATAGCTGCTGCTCGCTGCTCCGCAATAGCTGCCAGTGCCGCCGGCAACATCGCTTTCGACAGCTAAGATGGGCTGGCGGCACGATGCTGCAGCCGTGCTAGAGCGCGGACAAGTTTAGACCACTATGCAGACACTCTGCAGTAAGTTTCCGCTGTCCCCCAGAATCACTGCAGCGAAATGCCAGTCCTTTTTTCTGTGATATAGTTTCTCTGTTCTAGCCTCGCTACCCTCATGCCTTTGAAAAACAATTGTTTGGTAAATGAAAGAGAAAGATAAAATTAAAAATTTCACTACTTCAGCAGAATTGTATCTGATCGCGTCTCCGAATTACTGCGGCGTATGTTGTTATGCCTATTCCATAAAGGCTCCAAAGACTACAACAGTACTTTATAACCTGTCATACTTGCGCCTTGTATGTGATCTACAGGGTCTATCAAAAAGAATCATCCGATTTAAGAAAACAATATGTAATATTACTTTATATTCTACTAATTATCCCTGCACAGTTCTATGAGTGAATTACGTTTCCTACTTGACCATCTATTGCAGTAGGTACTGGGAGAAGCAGAAGCTTACACAGGATAGAGTAGCATGGAGAGCTGCATCAAACCAGTCTCAGGACTGAAGACCACAACAACAACAACCCGTAAAAGGAAAACATGGTGCCGAAGCCAAGAAACCTGGACTAGGAAGCAACGGAAGAAAGTCATTTGGACGGATGAGTCTTGTTTCACACTTCTTCTATCTTCTGACCGAGTTTACGTCCGAAGAGTGAAACATGGCAGAGGTTATGTGATGATTTGGGCAGCCATGTCGTTGTATTCCTTGGGCCCCGTGGTTACTGTGCAGGTCGCATTATTGCCAAGGGTTCAAATGGTTCAAATGGCTCTGAGCACTATGGGACTTGACATTTGTGGTCATCAGTCCCCTAGAACTTAGAACTACTTAAACCTAACTAACCTAAGGACATCACACACATCCATGCCCGAGGCAGGATTCGAAGCTGCGACCTTAGCAGTCCCGCGGTTCCGGACTGCGCGCCTAGAACCACTAGACCACCGCGGCCGGCTGCCAAGGGTTATGAGACATTTTGGCTGATCAGGTCCACCCCATGATACAATATTTGTTCACCAGTGATGATGCTGTTTTCCAAGACGACAGGGCCTACGTTCACGCAGCTGCTATCATGCAGGACTGGTTTTGTGAGCGCGAGGATGAATTGTCGCTTCTCCTCTGGCCACCGCATTCACCAGTTATCAATATTTCTGGTCTCCTTAGGAGAGAAGCGTGCGTGATAACTATACACTCCCATTACCGTTACCTGAACTTGTCCCTATTTTTCTGGAAGAATGGTATACGATTTCCTTGAAAACCACGATGGATCTGTATTTATCCATTCCGAGACTATTGGAAGCTGTTTGGGATGCCAACGAGTTTCTTAGACCGTATTATGCTTGTGAAACGTCTTTATTTAAATTATTGTGTCTGTACTTAAATTGCCGAATGACTGAGGCCCACAATATCCTTGCACAACGCAATCTGACTGCTAAAAAAAAAAAAAAAAAAAAAAAAAAAAGAAAAAGAAAAAGAAAACCTGACTTCAAATAATTACTTCAAAAGAATGGCCCTGACTAAAAGGAAATCCTAACAATAACTTATACCTATCATTAAGCACTTACCTCACAAAAATCTTCATCACGCGAACAACCGGAACACTGGAACACAGCGAGCGTCAATACTGTGAGCTAAATAAAAGATTCTAACTATTAACGCCACTAACTACTAACAGGCATGTGGTTAGCAAAGGAAAGATTTTGTTGCAAACTAAACAATGTATTTTTTTACCTTAATAATGTGACATCCAGTTCAGACAAGAATACAAATCGTCATTGACATCTAGTACAAAGGTATACAATCATGAATAATATTCAGTCTCCAAGTCGAACGTGTACAGTTCGTTAGTTATGCTAACTTCTCACATCTAACATCCATCACTGCTGGCTGTTCACCTCCAAATGCCTAACAGTACTTCCATCTGTGTTGACCAACATTACTGGCGATTAAATTCCAACAACGAGTCTAACCAGACACAGAGCCTCTTACAAAGGAAGCGCAGCCAGAGATGCAATGCAAAGCGCTACACAGCGCTGCCAACACAGAAGCAGCCCACTTACACTTGGTAATGTGTTGCATTTTTGGTACTTCCATATTGTTCTCCAATCCCTATAGTTCTAGACTTCTTATTTAAAGCTGATTCTTGGAACTAGCGAATTCAAGCGCTGTTTAAAGGTGAATAAATGCAGATTATGCCTGTAACAAAAAGAAGGATGCCGATAGCAACTGTTAAAAAAATGCTGATCACGTTGAGCAACTCACATCGTATAAGAGTTTAGGGGTAATATTGTGAAGCCATATATAATGATGTGGGTTGGAGTAATTCCAGAGGGCTGTAGGGAGGGCAGGAGAACGGAATACTTGGCTTTACTGGAATCGGCATAGTACAGTGCATCTGTAAAGTACAGGGTGTATCAAAAAGGATCATCCGATTTGGTACGTCTGCTTTTCTGAGCTAATAAACATATACAACGAACTTTGTTTTTTCACGAACGGGAGACTCAAAGGATTTTTTTCATTCCTTTTCATAGGTGTTCAGTATCCCCCCTTGAGATGCACGGCATATGTCAATACAGTATTCAGATTGTTCTCACACTGCAGGGAGCATGTCTTGAGTTACAGCTTCCACAGCTGCTGTTATGCGACGTCTCAGTTCAGTCAGTGTTGTTGGTAACGGAGGCACATGGTGTCGTTTCGTTGGTAATCAGAAGGGAACTTCCGGTGAATTGGAAACGAACCTGCAATTATTAGATTCAAGAGCTCCATTATTTCATCGGATAGTTAAACTCTATCAAAGTAAACTTTCCGCTTGATCTGACGTTTCCCGACTGACTACGCAACGCAAGAAAACCAAAACATTTTATTTACACAGGATTGCAGATCGCTTCGAATCATCGAGACTGCGGACAAGGAGAGTCAACGTCCGATTCTGATTAAACAAGTAAAGCTTAATTATAGCTTTCTTGAGCGACTGTGATGACTGTGATATGGGTGCTTATGAATAAGATCATTAATGAAATACTAATAACTAACTTTCCTCCTCACCAGTAACCAGTATAAACACAATATTAATTAAAATTATAAATAACTATTATATTATTGTATGCCTGAACTGTTGGAAGAGTAAACTCTCGACTTTTCCATGGTACCCGCTACGTAGTAGCAATGTGCGCCCACTTTAGTTCTAGTAAATATGGTATCGGAACAACTGTATGCGTTTTGTGTTCAGCGTAACTTTCGTGCTAGGTATGGTGTGTATCCTCTTACAATACAGAGCATTAGACGATGGCATGAACAATTCCGAGAAACAGATTGTTTGTGTAAAGGCTTATCGCCGGGTCGTCCCCGAGTGTCTGACACAGACGCCGAACGCATCCGCTATAGTTTCACAAGGAATCCCCATAAATCCCTTCTCCGTGCAGCTCGACAGCTCAACATGCCTCGGCTGCTGTCTGGTGTGTGTTGCGCCGACGTTTACACTTGAAACCATACAAAATTCAGTTACTTCAAGCTGTGCGTAAGGTAACAAACAACAACGTCTGCATTTCTGTAGTTTCGTTCTTGGCAAGGTGGAGGATGAAAGTTTTCTTCCGCGCTTAGTCTTTAGTGACGAGGCAACATTCCGTTTAAATGGGAAGGTGAACCGTCGTAATGCGAGAATGTGGAGTACGGAACAACCACATGAAGTTGTACAACATTAAATGTATTTTGTGAAGTTTCATGGGAAAACGTGAATCGCCCATTTTCCTTTGCCGAGAACACTGTTACAGCAAGCAAATATCTCGATATGCTTGAGAACTTTCTGTTCCCACAGTTGGAGACTGATTAGAACGACTTCATTTACCAACACCGCAACACTGGCATCTGGAAGTGCGGGAACTTGTAAATCAAAGGAAAACTGAACGATGGATAGGTCGCACTGGACCAAACGATTCAGCTTTACATTACTGGCATCGAAGGTCACCGCACCTAACTGCATGTGATTATTTCTTGTGGGGGCCCATAAAAGACTGTTTATGTGCCTCCGTTACCAACAACACTGACTGAACTGAGACATCGCATAACAGCAGCTGTGGAAGCTGTAACTCAAGACATGCTCCCTGCAGTGTGAGAACAATCTGAATACTGTATTGACATATGCCGTGCATCTCAAGGGGGGATATTGAACACATATGAAAAGGAATGAAAAAAATCTTTTTGAATCTCCCGTTCGTGAAAAAACAAAATTCGTTGTATATGTTTATTAGTTCAGAAAAACAGACGTACCAAATCGGATGATTTTTTTGATAAACCCTGTACTTTACAGATGCACTGTACTATGCCGATTCCAGTAAAGCCAAGTCTTCCGTTCTCCTGCCCTCCCTACAGCTCTCTGGAATTACTTCAGCCCACATCATTTTATATGGCTTCACAATATTACCCCTAAATACTTATTCGATATGAGTTGCTCAACGTGATCAGCATTAATTTTTTTTAACAGTTGCTATCGGCATCCTTCTTTTTGTTACAGGCATAATCTGCATTTATTCACCTTTAAACAGCGCTTGAATTCGCTAGTTCCAAGAATCAGCTTTAAATAAGGAGTCTAGAACTATAGGGATTGGAGAACAATATGGAAGTACCAAAAATGCAACACATTACCAAGTGTAAGTGGGCTGCTTCTGTGTTGGCAGCGCTGTGTAGCGCTTTGCATTGGATCTCTGGCTGCGCTTCCTTTGTAAGAGGCTCTGTGCCTGGTTAGACACGTTGTTGGAATTTAATCGCCAGTAATGTTGGTCAGCTGGAAGTTAGTCGCCAGCACTGATGGAAGTACTGTTAGGCAGTTGGAGGTGAACAGCCAGCAGTGATGGATGTTAGATATGAGAAGTTAGCATAACTAACGTGATCAGCATTACAAAGTAGACTAGCCTCCAAGTGGTGTACCCCGGGCAACGTAACTAAGTTACGGCTAAATAGTCTACAGATATAGGCTGCTGGACCTCTGGTGGTTGTAAATTACCTCAGGATATCCCAGCTGTTAGAGGATACATAGCAATGAAGCAAAACAGTCCTGCTAAGAAGTACCTGACAAAGGACTTAGGGAATACCCTCCGGCTCTTACAGCTAAACATAGAGGGAACAAGCAGAGCAAAAAGTGAGTATCTCACTCAAATATTGATTGAAAACAAGGTGGACGTTGTTCTACTACAGGAAACCCACTGCTCAGACGAAACCCAACTTCATTCCAGGTGTAAGCTCCCTGGCTACACGTTAGCTGCTGCGACATACCATGCAAGTTACGGATCTGCAACATGTATCAATAATGATGTTTAAGAGGTAACAAATGTCCAAACAAAAATGAAAATAACATCCATACCATCAGGCTGAAATTCGCCAACACAGAGATTGTGAACATCTATAAGCCCCCAGCACAACCATGGGTAAATGAAGCTGCTCAAAATATTCCACATCCAGGAATAGTAATTGGAGACTTCAACAGCCATAACACACAATGAGTCTACAGAACCACGAATGAAGATGGTGAGAAAGTATCAGAATGGGCTGAAATGGAACGCCTTTTCTTACTATTTGACGGGAAGGACAAAGGGATATTCCGCTCAGCTAGATGGGCTCAGGACTACACTCCCGATCTCTGTTTCGTTACCACTTACAACAAAGGATTACCCTTGCACAGCAGCAGGAAGGTGCTCAGTGATTTCCCTAGAAGCCAACACCGACCTGTACTGGTAAAAATTGGACTATAAATCCCAGTTGTGAAGTCTATACCAAAGCCACGATGGAACTTCCAAAAAGCCAAATGGGAAAAATTCTCTGAAGAGGTTGATCATATTATTCAGTTTATTCCACCTAAAGTTAAGCACTATGACCGCTTTGTTAGACTAATTCATACCATTGCCAGAAAACATATTCCAAGAGGCTACAGAGAGAACTACATTCCTGGGTGGAGCCCTAGATGTCGAGAATTGTATGACGAATTTAAAACGACTCGAGACACCAAGGTAGCAGATGAATTGATTTCGGCCCTAGATTCAGCTAGGCAAAAGAAATGGATGGAACTAACTGAAAACATGTCTTTCAAACACTCGAGTAAGAAAGCTTGGAATGTATTAAGAAAGCTTGGCAGTGCCACAAAAGTTAATATCTTATCAGACAAAATAAATCCTAACAAAATAGCAGCCAGAATTGTTAATATAACAAGAACACAGAGCAACAACAACAAACAGAAAGCCAAGGAAATAAAACATCAGCTAAAGTCTAAAATGTCTCAAGCACAGCCTTCGGAATTTGCACAGAAAATCTCTGCAGCCGACGTTGTTTCAGCCCTAGATACTCTGAAATCTGGTAAAGCTGCTGGTTGTGATGGTATATATCCGGAGTTCCTTAAACATGCTGGCCAAGGTGCAGTGCTGTGGCTAACTACACTGCTTAATGAAATTCTCGCAACAGGAAGACTGCCAAATCTTTTTAAGAAAACTAAAATAATTGACACCCTGAAACCGTCAAAATCTGGTAACAATCCTGAAGACTATAGACCCATTGCACTTTTAAGTGTCTGCTATAAACTGCTGGAGAGAGTACTCTATAATAGAATTGCACCAACTATCCTGAAACACATTCCTGTAGAACAGGCTGGCTTCAGACGAGACCGCAGTTGTAGAGATCAAGTGCTAGCGTTGGCAACATACATAGAGAACGGCTTCGAAGACCTGAAGAAAACAATGGCCGTGTTTATTGACCTAACATCAGCATATGATACAGTGTGGCGAAAAGGCATGCTCCTTAAGTTCTTAAGAATAATTCCATGTAAAAGAATTGCACAACTACTCAATAACATGCTGTCCAACAGAAAATTCCAAGTTCACCTAAAAGGTCAAGTAAGCAAGGTATACAATTTAAATGACGGACTACCACAAGGATCAGTATTGGCCCCCCTACTGTTCAATTTATATGTCACTGACTTGCCAGAAACGAAAGCAAGAACATTTATCTATGCTGATGACATAGCCTTGGTGACGCAGGCTAACGATTTTACAACTTCAGAAATGACTCTCACTGAGGATCTGTGAATTCTAGATGATTTTTTTTAATGTATGGCGACTCAAAGTAAACAGAAATAAAACTGAATCCTCCACCTTCCATCTGAGTAATAGGCATGCTCGCTATAAACCGCAAATTTCCTTTAGAAATCAGTTGATGTTATATAACCCATACCCAAAATATCTCGGCGTGACCTTGGATCGTTCGCTAACATATAGAAAACACATAACTGAAACAGCTTTAAAAATGAGGACCAGAAACAATATATTACACAAACTCTCCGGAAGAAGCTGGGGAGCTAAGGCATCAGTACTCAAAACAACTGCCCTCTCACTTGTATACTCTGTCGGGGAATATTGCAGCCCAGTATGGCTGAACAGCGCTCACACAGCCATGGTAGACACGCAGCTGAATGTAGCCATGAGAAGCGAATCCGGGACAATAAAATCCACGCCCACAGAATGGCTACCTGTTCTGTCTAATATTGCACCACCGAAGTTACGACGTCAAGCAGTGTTGAAAAGGGAATGGGAGAAATGCTCCAAGAATCCTGAGTTGTCGCTACACCAGGACTGTGATGCCACTCAAAGGCAACGTCTTAAGTCCAGGAAACCCTCCTGGAGACTTGGAAAATAGCTTATTTCTGAAGGATTCCAACCAGAAACAGTATGGCGGGAAGAATGGTTCGCAACCAATCCCGATTCTGCAGGTCTCATTGCTGATCCTACACGACTCCCTCCTGGATTCCACTTACCTAGTAGGTCGTGGACCACCCTAAATCGCATACGCACCAAGCACGGAAGATGCCAGGAGTTGAAGCATAAGTGGGGAATCGCTGAAAGCGCTAAGTGTGACTGCGGACACCAACGGCAAACAATACACCACATAGTCACAGAGTGTCCCCTACGGAAATATGCTGGAACTCTGACCAGCATACATGAGGTCTCTGAGGAAGTAATCTCCTGGCTGGATACTTTAGATATTAACTTATAGTTTTTATTATAACTTGAAGCTCTGTTTGTCAATATTACTGTTTCTAAAAACCACTTTTTCTCTTTTACATGTAACTCATCCTAGTGTTTTTATCCATATGAATATTATTGATTTATCGATTTAATCTAAGACTTTCGTTACCATAAACGTATGTAATCTATTTTATTTGTAGTATATGCACATTGTGTTACCAGTAACATTATTGCTATTCAATTCAAGTAATCTATCCTTGATGCCAAACAAAATAATAATAATAAAAAAGCATAACTAACGATCTGTACACGTTCGGCTTGGAGACTGAATATTATTCATGATTATATACCTTTGTACTAGATGTCAATGACGATTTATATTCTTGTCTGAACTGCATGTCACATTATTAAGGTAAAAAAATACATTGTTTGGTTTGCAACAAAATCTTTCCTTTGCTAACCACATGCCTGTTAGTAGTTAGTGGCTTTAATAGTTAGAATCTTATTTAGCTCACAGTATTGACGCTCGCTGTGTTCCAGTGTTCCGGTTGTTCGCGTGATGAAGATTTTTGTGAGGTAAGTGCTTAATGATAGGTATAAGTTATTGTTAGGATTTCCTTTTAGTCAGGGCCATTCTTTTGAAGTAATTATTTGAAGTCAGGTTTTCTTTTTCTTTTTCTTTTTCTTTTTTTTTTTTTTTTTAGCAGTCAGATTGCGTTGTGCAAGGATATTGTGGGCCTCAGTCATTCGGCAATTTAAGTACAGACACAATAATTTAAATAAAGACGTTTCACAAGCATAATACGGTCTAAGAAACTCGTTGGCATCCCAAACAGCTTCCAATAGTCTCGGAATGGATAAATACAGATCCTTCGTGGTTTTCAAGGAAATCTTATACCATTCTTCCAGAAAAATAGGGACAAGTTCAGGTAAAGGTAATGGGAGTGTATAGTTATCACGCACGCTTCTCTCCTAAGAAGACCAGAAATATTGATAGCTGGTGACTGCGGTGGCCAGAGGAGAAGCGACAATTCATCCTCGCGTTCACAAAACCAGTCCTGCATGATAGCAGCTGCGTGAACGTAGGCCCTGTCGTCTTGGAAAACAGCATCATCACTGGTGAACAAATATTGTATCATGGGTGGACCTGATCAGCCAAAATGTCTCATAACCCTTGGCAATAATGCGACCTACACAGTAACCACGGGGGCCAAGGAATACAACGACATGGCTGCCCAAATCATCACAGAACCTCTGCCATGTTTCACTCTTCGGAGGTAAACTCGGTCAGAAGATTGAAGCAGTGTGAAACAAGACTCATCCGACCAACTGACTTTCTTCCGTTGCTTCCTAGTCCAGGTTTCTTGGCTTCGGCGCCATGATTCCCTTTTACGGTTTGTTGTTGTTGTGGTCTTCAGTCCTTCAAAAACGACTTCCTTACACTTAAATCTATACTCGATGTTAACAAATTTTTCTTCTTCAGAAACGTTTTCCTTGCCATTTCCAGTCTTCATTTTATATCCTCTCTACTTCGACCATCATCAGTTATTTTGCTCCCCAAATAGCAAACCTCTTTTACTACTTTAAGTGTCTCAGTTCCTAATCTAATTCCCTCAGCATCATCAGACTTAATTCGATTATATTCCATTATACTCGTTTTGCTTTTGTTGATGTTCATCTTATATCCTCCTTTCAAGACACTGTGCATTCCGTTCATTTGCTCTTCCAAGTTTTTTTTTTAAATTTTCTAACCTACCTGCCTGATTAAGGGATCTGACATTCCACGCTCCGATCTGTAGAACGCCAGTTTTCTTTCTCCTCTTGAGTCCTCTTGAGTAGTCCCCGCCCGGAGATCCGAATAGGGGACTACTTTACCTCCGGAATATTTTACCCAAGAGGACGCCATCATCATTTAACCATACAGTAAAGCTGCATTCCCTCGGGAAAAATTACGGCTCTAGTTTCCCCTTGCCATCAGCCTTTCGCAGTACCAGCACAGAAAGGTCGTTTCGGTTAGTGTTACAAGGCCAGATCTGTCAATCATCCAGACTGTTGCCCCTGCAACTGCTGAAAAGGCTACTGCCCCTCTTCAGGAACCACACATTTGTCTGGCCTCTGAACGTATACCCCTCCGTTGTGGTTGCACCTACGGTACGGTCATCTGTATCGCTGAGGCACGCAAGCCCCCCACCAACGGCAAGGTCCGTGGTTCATGGGAGAGGCTTTTACAGGTACTTGCATGATTGACGAGTGGTTTTGGAATTTCAGCTCACGTTGCAATTCCCTGCTTATGGATCTCGTTTCGCGTTGTTTTGATGCTGATATGGTTCGCAAGTGCGACATTCAGTTCTGCAGAGACTTTTGCAGCTGTCGTCCTCTTACTTTTCGTCACACTCCTTTTCAGTGACTGTCCGTCACAATTAATCAACACACACTTTCATCCGCATTGTAATTTGGTGGATGATTTTTCTTCGCTTTCCATGTATGCTGTGTAAATCTTCGATGCGGTGCCTCTTGAAACACCACTGACCCTCCCTCGATTACGGAAGCACCCATCATACGGACACCAACAATTTACCAATGTTGGAATTCAATTAGCTCCGACAAAATGCGCTCACAACGACACACAACACTGTTCTCACCACGACTGACACAATGTACTGAGAACACTGCAAGGGTGCCCACTCTAAGACAAAAAGGAAAAAGGTACGCAACAGCAAGGAATTATCCGACTGGGACGGAAATCGGTAAATGTGGCCTGCATGTACAGACAAACAATGATTACAATTTCAGAAAAATATCTGGGAGTATGCGTGCGGAACGATTTGAAGTGGAATGATCATATAAAATTAATTGTTGGTAAGGCGGGTACCAGGTTGGGACTGATTGGGAGAGTCCTTAGAAAATGTAGTCCATCAACAAAGGAGGTGGCTTACAAAACACTCGTTCGACCTATACTTGAATATTGTTCATCAGTGTGGAATCCGTACCAGATTGGGTTGACGGAGGAGATAGAGAAGATCCAAAGAAGAGCGGCGCGTTTCGTCACTGGGTTATTTGGTAAGCTTGATAGCGTTACGGAGATGTTTAGGAAACTCAAGTGGCAGACTCTGCAAGAGAGGCGCTGTGCATCGCGGTGTAGCTTGCTGTCCAGGTTTCGAGAGGGTGCGTTTCTGGATGAGGTATCGAATATATTGCTTCCCCCTACTTATACGTCCCGAGGAGATCACGAATGTAAAATTAGAGAGATTCGAGCTCGCACGGAGGCTTTCCGGCAGTCGTTCTTCCCGCGAACCACACGCGACTGGAACAGGATAGGGAGGTAATGATAGAGGCACGTAAAGTGCCCTCCGCAACACACCGTTGGGTGGCTTGCGGAGTATAAATGTAGATGTGGATGTAAATGTAGATGTAGAATGGGGTAGGTCGGGGAATGGCTAATATTGATACAAAATATCCTCTACCCCATCCTGCACAAGACCTTGCGAAGCTCAACTCGGTCTTTCAATCTCGTATATGCATGGTCCATCGCCTTCCTGCACATCCGTCTTTATGAAAGAACTCGTGATCACACATACGCCCAAAAAGATCTTGAAATGTCATGTGATGTAGTTAGTGTGTATGAGGGTACTCGTTTTGGTGGAGCCGTGCTCCCTCCCGACCGTTTCCATCTACTTGGCCGTAAACGAACACCATCTCGACTTCTTCCCGACATGGATACCGGACCATTCTGCTATTTACAATTCTCTGCGTCAACCACACAACTTGCAATACATAAGGAACACATGGCACGTGATCAGAAGAACTTCCATTCGTCAGTGCCATCTACCGGAGCAACGACGCATTTCCGGACACATGTTCATACGACCTTTTTTCCTCTTTTTCCAGTCAGGGATCCGTCACTGCAGTTTGTTGATTTTATTGACGTTCAGCCTATATATGTGGAATGCTGTACTTCATTTTTCACGAAAATAGACGAATCCCATTTCTACCCATCACCAACAAATACAATGTCCTGTATCGAGTGACTTAAGTAATAAGTTTATTTAACGGTTAAGAAAGTGCCGAAAGAACCGAGTTGGATACAATGTGCCATTCCTCTGCGGGCTGCCCTGTCATTGCTGAGTCAGAGTCCTCTTTGGGTAGGAGTGTGAACGGCTGCAGGTGAGGTACAATGAAGCCTGCTCAGGAGTGCTTTCATCGTGTTCAGAGTGCAAATTTTCACAACGAGCTCGTATGATCTGATGTGAACCCTAACCAGTTACACATCATTGGCGACTCTGTGTTGGGCCCTCTTGTTCTTCTACCGAGTTTCAACGAACGAACTTAACAAAGCTTTCTTAAAGAATGTTGTATCTGTTTTGTTAGAAGAAGCATCTTTATCAGGGTGACATAGCATCGACTTCATGCACAACGGAGCTCCTTCTCATCACAGTTTAAATGCTGTCCACATCTAAAATGAAGACTCCATAACAGATAGATAGGAAAAGGCCGGGCTGTTCCCTGCCGTCCGTGTACCCCGGCCTAGGGATGGCGGATACGGCCCAAACGACCAGTCTTCGGTTTTCGGTTATATCGTTTTTTTTAACGTTAGTTTAACATGATCTTTAAACTAACCGGTTTCTTAAACACCGTATTTTCGGTTTTTGTTCCTATTATTTGCTGTATAAAACGTAGAAATCGAACAAATATAGAAAAATTTTGACTCGCTAACTTTTAAGTACATAGAATCTAAAGATTAATTTAATAGGAAAATAAAATAAAATTTATTCCATCCACAGTTTGCTCGTTTTCTCGAAAAGTGATAAGTGGTTGACTACTACAAAAAATCGCCAGTATTCTCCTATTGCTAAAGAGTGAGAACTGAGGTTGAAGAACAGTTTTTTCGTATTAAATTGTCCGTTTTCAAGAGCTACAAGCAGATAAAGGCAGCTGATCAGATGTATTCTATTTTTATTGCGAACTATGAATGAACGTTAAGTTTTCTTTTATATTGCGTCACAAATTCGTCGTCGCTCCTCCTGTTTTTAATTTTTTAAAGGAAACGGAACATTGTACTTCATTGATAGTGCACTTATCAAAAACTTCCAGATTACAGATGGTGCCATTCTGCAATACAATCGATGTTCGTGAACGACAGTGTGCAATTACCAGACAGACCAGATGGGGCAAGCCAGCCATGCTATACCAGTTCTTATGCCACGTGTTTGTTGTTCGTTTCTGCCGGCTCTGTTATTAACATACCTCTGATCGCTTTTCCCACTCTCTATGATAAAGCAATATTTCTAAGAAGTGTAAATTTTACGAAAAAATTCCACTTTTTCAAAAATGTTTATTTAAAAACGAAGAATTTTAACACGGCTGCAATGACTAATTCATATTTCGCTTTCTTTAGTCGGTTATTAGTGGAAAATAAAAACCCTGTTATAACCGAGAAGAGACAAAGACCGAAAAATACCGGTAATTCACAACTACAGTACCGGTGTCGGTTTTAACTGGTAGGTTTTTCCCATTCCTGCTACGGCCCTAATCCCAGTGGGTGACACCTGAAAGCTCCTCTGCATTGAACCTCGGCACAAGAAGGAAAGATGATGATGATGATTTTGGTTTGTGGGGCGCTCAACAGGGTGGTTATCGGCGCCCATGCACAGTCCCAATCTTTACACTTTCCAATCTCGCCATTTTCTTGAATGACGATGAAATGACGAGGACGACACGAACACCCAGTCCCCGGGCGGAGAAAACCACGCCCCGGCAGGGACTCGAACCCGAGATCTCGTGATCCAGAGGCTGCAACGAAGAGGTAAAGAGCCTCCGTTCATGCATTGTGGAAGACAGCGAAACCGTAACCAAATACACCAGCCCATACAGGACTTGGACATATTCTTGCTAACACAGATTTATTTTTCTTGCGCTTCCACAGTTGATGCGTTCAGTAAAAAAGAGAAAAACCACACTATGACACTTAGTATTTTCCTTTACAGGAAGAGGGACGTTTGTTGAAGGAACACAGGGTACTTACACAAGAAGATGCTCTGTATTTGTCGAAGCCGTCAATAAAAGAGTATAAATGAAACACAGAAGATAAGAAATGTTTGTGGCATGGAAACCTCCCTATACAGCGTAAGAAAGTAAGTAAACTCGGATCCCTCATAACTTTTTACTTCTTGTTCGCATTCCTCAACAGTCACTTTGATTCTGCAGAGAGGGGCGATGTGAAAGATCTGACAGCGCGCCACGCCTTAGTAGCCGACGAAAGCTTTCCCTGATTTATGGAACGGCCTATTCGTGACGAGCGAGTTCCTTCCCCTCGCTGTTGTTCCGTTATACGGCTGCTAAATCCAGCTTCTTCCACTTCACGGGTCACACCAGCGCGAGCTGGCTCACTTCAATCCAGTGGCCTCATTGGAAGGCCCATTTCTCTCCGTCGGGTTAAACAGCTTCTACCAGCCAGAGAGGAATTGGGGTGTTTGTGATAAAGCTATTCTCATTTCTAACGATAAGGTAACATTTAATTAGCAACAAATAAATGTGCAGAGACAAAGCAACCATCAACTGGTTTTAAACACATAAATTATCAGTAACATACAGTTAATGAAGATGAAATAAAGGAAAACAGAACGAGACGACAGTATTGAACGACAGTGTGTCTCATCTGATCACAAAATTTGTCTATCCAAAAATCGACAATACTCTATTTGTAAAAATTAGCATGGACGAAACATGTTTTGAGCCTTGTTAAACGGAAACAGTACAATGCCGCAAAAACTGCAACACCCTGAAGGACAAGTTTTATTGACAAGTGGCGTCACAAGTATTTCATCATTTTAGGAGTATATTATAAGAAATTCGGACCAATTGAAACACACATTTCACAGTAAAACGTATCCAAACAGTTCCGTCAATACACAGTATAACCCCCCTCTGGAGCAACACAGGCGTGTGTTCTCACATACAAATGGTCATAAAGATGCCGAGTGGCATCCTGCAGTAGATTATTCCAATCATCTTGCCCCTTTGCTGCTGTTCGGCAACGGTTCATACAAGCTCTGGAGAACAAGTAAGTTCGCGTTTCATCACGTCCCATACGCGTTCAACTGGTGACAGATTTGGTGATCCTGCTGCTCAGGGGAGTTGTTGTACACCGCGAGGAGCACGTTGCGTCCTACCAGCAGTATGTGGACGTGCAGTGTCCTGCTGAAAAAGCACATCGCCTTCATGTCGAAGAGCCGGCACTAGCAACGGTATAACAGCTTGTGTAATGTAGCGGGCACTAATTGGTTTATCCTGCAGAAACAACGAATGTGACCAAAGTTGTAACTGATATGCCCACACACCATCAAGCTCGGGATGAGACCTATGTGTCTTGGGCGATTGCACACCCTAACAGACAGCTCACCAGGTCCACGTCACACACGTCTACGTCAATCACTCGCATACCACAGAATCTCCTCTCGTCACTAAAGAGTGCAATTCAAGTTTTCAGCCAACTCTTCCATACAGCAGAGTAACCATTCTTGGCGGTGTCTTGGTGTCAATGGTATAGTGGCCAGAGGCACTCGTGATCTTAGTACTGCTACTGCAAGCAGGCGGTTCCCAATGGATCAGCAGGTGCAACATGTGCCCGGAATTCATCCGTGGACAATGTTCGGTCGGCCACCGCTGCTCCCACAATGCGAAGATCTTGACATGTGCCTGTAATACGCGGACGTCCAGAAGCTGTTGTATGGGTGTGGGAATGGTCCACAAACCACTGCAGAGAGCAGCGACACAACACTGATACACTGTGCCCAACATGTACAGCTCAAATGGTTCAAATGGCTCTGAGCACTATGGGACTTAACATCTGAGGTCATCAGTCCCCTAGACTTAGAACTACTTACACCTAACTAACCTAAGGACAGCACACACATCCATGCCCGAGGCAGGATTCGAACCTGCGGCCGTATCTACAGCGCAGTTCCGGACTGAAGCGCCCAGAACCGCTCGGCCACAGCTGTCGGCCATGTACAGCAATCCGTCGATACTTCCATCCAGCTTCCTACAGGCCCATAATTTTACCCCGTTCAAATGACTGAAACTGTTCAACAGGAATCATGTTCTCGTCGGTGTGGTATGGTTGTACCCTAAAATGAATGTTGAAAACACTGTTCACCTCTAAACTCAGCACGTTTACTGCCTATACAATCAAAACAGAGGGTGCACAGACTGGCAACCTGAACGCCACATGATCGCCGATGACAATATAAATGACCCACGAACACAACAGCCCCTCAGGATGCACATATTATACTGAGGTGCCACTGCCCTTGAGGGTGCTGCATTTTTTTTCGGCCATGTATTTGTGCAACTATAGAACTAAATAATATACGATAGCATCATACACAACTGGCCATTAAAAATGCTACACCACCAAGATGACGTGCTACAGATGCGAAATTTAACCGACAGGAAGAAGATGCTGTGATATGCAAATGATTAGCTTTTCAGAGCATTCACACAAGGTTGGCGTCGGTGGCGACACCTACAACGTGCTGACATGAGGAAAGTTTCCAACCGATTTTTCACACACAAACAGCAGTTGACCGGCGTTGCCTGGTTAAACGTTGTTGTGATGCCTCGTGTAAGGAGGAGAAATGCGTACCATCACGTTTCCGACTTTGATAAAGGTCGGATTGTAGCCTATCGCGACATTGATGCTCGCGTTGGTCGAGATCCAATGACTGTTAGCAGAATATGGAATCGGTGGGTTCAGGAGGGTAATACGGAACGTCGTGATGGATCCCAACGGCCTCGTATCAATAGCAGTCGAGATGACAGGAATCTTATCCGCATGGCTGTAACGGATCGTGCAGCCACGTCTCGATCCCTGAGTCAACAGGTGGGGATGTTTGCAAGACAACAACCATCTGCACGAACCTCAATGGTGGCCGAGCAACTGGCTCGTCACAATACGCCAGTCACTACTCTTGATGAAATTTGGCATCGTGTTGAAGCTGCATGGGCAGCAGTACCTGTACACGCCATCCAAGCTCTGTTTGAATCAATGCCCAGGCGTATCAAGACCGTTATTACGGCCAGAGGTGGTTGTTCTGGGTACTGATTTCTCAGGATCTATGCACCCAAATTTCGTGAAAATGTCAGTTCTAGTACAATATATTTGTAGAGTGAATACCCGTTTATCATCTGCATTTCTTCTTGGTGTAGCAATTTTAATGGCCAGTAGAGTATTTTCGAGATCCGGCGATGGGTGGGGATAAAGTATAAAGACAGACGAATAATCTTCCATATCCTAAGGTGTCCTAAACCAAGAAAGACAGCTGTTAAAAACACTTGTGATGTGGATTTGCAAATTATTGTTGCTTGTGCCTAACTTGCAGCGAAAATACAACGAAAGATACAGAAAAGATCACCAGAACAAGAACAAACATATAAAGGAAACACGCACTAACTGTAAAGTTGACAGAGAATAAGGCGTCCTGTTCGAAGGGAAGGAGATTTGGAACCAGTGTAAAATGCAGTGAGCGGTTGACTTAAGGTGAAGATTATTTTAATATCCCGAGACTCCAACGATGTGGACACCTACTCGGATAGTATGGCGAATTATTTTGTGCGTTGCTTAGTTCCGTCTTCGGCAGAGGCAACTACAGTGTTCGCGACAAACACGCCACTTGGGGATGGACATTAATACAGGGAGTACCAAAAAGGATAATCCGATTTGGCACGTCTATGTTTCTGAAACTAATAAACATATACAATAAATTTTGTTTCTTGATGAACGGGAAACTCAAAAACCTTTTTTTTAAATACCTTTTCATAGGTGTTCAACATGCCCCCCTTGAGGTGCACGGCATACAGTATGTCAGTGCGGTATTCAAATTGTTCCCACACTGCAGCGAGCATGTCTTGAGTGACAGCTTCCACAGCTGCTGTTATGCTGTGTCTCGGTTCTTTCATTGTTGTTAGTAACGGAGGCATATAAACAGAGACTTTTATAATCCCCCAAAAGAAATAATCGCCTACAGGCAGGTCCAGTGACCTTGGAGGCCAATAATGTAAGGCTGAACCATGTGGTCCAGAATGACCGAGCCATCGTTTAGTAATCCTTTGCTTTAAAAATCCCCGCACTTCCAGAAGCCACTCTGGTGGATGAAGTCGTTCGAATCAGTCTCCAACAGTGGGGAAAGAAGTACATATCCTGTAACATTCTCGGCAAAGAAAAATGGACCATACACGTTTTCCCGTGGAACTGCACAAAACACATTAAATTTTGGAGAGTCCCTCTCATATTGTACAACTTAAAAAATGGTTCAAATGACTATTACTTACGACAGAGTTGTCAGCACCTATTTTCTCGGCATCTGATGATTCGGTGGAGAACTGGAATACATTTTCAACGGTTTCTGCCGTTTTCAAAAGCTACCAGAGTTTCTAATACTCATGTTCAATCTGCTTTCTTTCAGTCTTCTAGTGTTAACATTTACGGTGGCTCTCAAATTACGATCACTCGAAAAACATGGTAGCTTACTGTTCAACGTTTTTTAATGGTCCACTGATTTCCAGTCATAAGCACATGTAGTGGCTGCGAGATTAAGTTTCAACCAATGTCAGAAAAAAGCAAACCTATTACACAAATCCTGGTTGTCCAACCTATAGGATATTAGCCCACCGTGTAATTTTCTGTGCGCAAAGTTTATCATGTCTTTTGCGGGTGTGGTTATGCGTCTAGCTCCCGACCAGTATGTAGTGTCTAGCGCTCTTAGAAAGTCTGATCCTAATTTAAAAGAGAGTCTTCACATAACTCAAGGGTCTGAAACTGAATCATAGCCACAACGCACATTCGACATTGACCCGCCATCTGCGCAATGTGCAACCAATCTTGACTTAAGTGTGACAAAAATTGTATCCTAGATTAAGTCGTTCCCGAAAGTCAGCTGATGACAGGACAACGTCATCATCTCCAGATTCTACGTCACCATCACACAAAGGTCCATCTAAGCCTATTAGGAATCTAGTTAGGGATTTCTGATTTTGCGTAACAGAGGAGCATCCCACTCTATTCTTCGTCACGTATTACTTGTAGACTGTTCTATGAGGGGACTACAAAAAATAAGTTACACACTATTAAGGCAGACCAAGTAACTTTTATTGATCGCTGCGTTACTCCTCATAGTGATACAGATACGCGACACTACGTTCAACAACGTGTCTCTGTAAACAACAGTAGAAGCGTTCCATCAGTCGTGCAGTTGCTGGACGATAGAAAACAGGTTGTTGGTGGCGGAGCCTTTCAACAACTGTGTGTGAACATTGCCACTATTGTTAAAGCTCTCTCCCACAGATATTCTTTAAACTTGCCGAAAAGATGGGAAACGCATCGTGCAAGATCTGGACTTCCCCGAAAGGCACCACTTACATCTGTGCGGCCTTAGCATGATTCTTGGCCACATTTCACTACAGCTCGAGGCGACAAAATATTTGGTTCATATAGCGCTATAATTTCACGATTAACGTGCGTGAAATTTTGACTTTCGCCCATGAGAATCGTACTCTCACGCGTACTTTGTTTTTGGAGGACGTTCCAGCTGCCGCGGCACTGCGGTCGCACATTGCGATGCACCAGTTGTCTGTACCGCAGAATTTTTCTTTTTTTTCCTTAAAAAAATTGGAACATGCACTCTCTCCTGTATTGCGAATACATAGAAAGAAGGAGCCTTTATTGTAAGATTATATGATAGCGGAACAAACACTGGTAGCAGTTACTTCTGTAAAATATCTGGGAATGTGCGTACAGAACGATTTGAAGTGGAATGATCATATAAAATTAATTGTTGGTAAGGCAGGTGCCAGGTTGAGATTCATTGGGAGAGTCTTTAGAAAATGTAGTCCATCAACTAAGGAGGTGCCTTACAAAACACTCGTTCGACCTATACTTGGGTATTGCTCATGAGTGTGAGATCCGTACCAGGTCGGGTTGACAAGAGGACATAGAGAAGATCTAAAGAAGAGCGGCGCGTTTCGTCACAGGGTTATTTGGTAAGCGTGATAGCGTTACGGAGATGTTTAGCAAACTCAAGTGGCAGACCCTGCAAAAGAGGCGCTCTGCATCGCGGTGCCCTCTGCCACACACCGTTGGGTGGCTTGCGGAGTATAAATGTCGATGTAGACAATGTGCCATTCTTGTGGCGCAATCGTCTTAGCGTGGAACAACAGGTTAACTTTCTTTCTGCAAGTCCCCAAGTACTAGTCTTCTGAGGTTGGATTCAATAGCCCTTACGCTGCGTGAAACATTCTCTGTGATTGGATTCATTATGGCCATACTGGATTTTTTACAAATGTTAGTGGCTGTGAGTGCCGAAGATCTTCAAAAGTGTTAGCTGTTATTAGCTCTGCTGTATCGTACAGTGAACCGCCTGTAGCAGCCTTTTGCAATTCCCTGGTTGGGAACGGTGCAGCGCCGGCCGGCAGCCCACACGACGTGCAGGAGAAAGTGTCCCGCCAGGCCACGGACTGCTAATAACGGGTCCTAACTGGCTGCCTGGGCAAACGGGACTCTCCTTTCGCGAGAGATTTCAGCCGGCGAGCAGCTCCAGCACCAACGCAGCTACGCCCTTGCCACGAGAACCCCTAGGTAACACCAGCTCTCTGCAGTCACAGGCTCGCCCACCAGGGCAGCTTGCAGTTACGAAGTGAATACGCTGATCGTAAAGGAAAGAAGTGACACTACGTCTCTCCGACATTGACTGTCTAAGCGTTCCAATTCCCGTTAACGTGCTCTTTACAGGGGTGCTGAGGGGTATGGTTACTTCCGTTGTCTTCAAATTGTCATTAGAGAGCAATAAAGAAAAGGAAGAATGAAGGAAAATATGTGAAGAAGGGGTGGGAGATTTGAGTTTAACGTCGACAACGAGGTCATTAAAGACGAAACTCGTCAGATTAGTGAAGAGTGACGATGGAAACTGACCGTGCCATTTCAAAGCAACAATCCTGGTTCAAATGGATCTGAGCACTATGGGACTTAACATCTAAGGTCATCAGTCCCCTAGAACTTAATACTACTTAAACCTAACTAACCTAACGACGACACACACATCCATGCCCGAGGCAGGATTCGAACCTGCGACCATAGCGGTCACGCGATTCCAGACTGAAGCGCCTAGAACCGCTCGGCCACTCCGGCCGGCTCAACCATCCCGGCCTTTGCCTCAAGCGATTTACAGAAATCACGAAATTCCTGGATCTGGATGTCCGAACGGAGATTTGAACCGTCGTTCTCACGAATGCAAGTTCATTGCGCTGAGTACTGCACCATCACGGTCCTTATAAGGTATAGGATTAACATCACGTGGACGGAGAAGTCATGGAAGAAAATGCAGAAGCTAGGATTTGACCTGACGAGGAAAAATCTTGTCTCTTCTTCTCAAAGAAACCATGCCAGCATTCACCTTCATCGGTGGATGGGAAGCACGGGAGACCTGAATATGGATGTCGCCATGTGGGATTTGAACCTCGCTCCACCATCTGAACGTCGCTCCACGAGAATGTGAGTCCAGTGCCTTAGCCACTGCGCCACTTCGTTCCGTAATAAAGCTGAAACATACGAGGTGGCCAAAATATAGAAACATAAAAAACACGTTACCATGCATAATACAGCGTAAAAAAAACCGTTGGCGTTCAAAATAGCCTCAATTCCTTTCCGGTGGATAAACATATGTGCTGTATAGTTTTCAAGGCGATTTTATACTATTTTTCCTGCAAAATAGTGGGCAGTTTAGATAAGGATGACGAAGTTGGATAGTGAACATAGCAGCTCAGAAAGACTCATACTACTGAGATCTGGTGGCTGAGGTGGCCATGGGAGATGTTATAATGCATGTTAATGCTCTCAAAAGCAGTCCTGGACGATGGGAGCTGTGTGAACAGGGGTCCTGTCGTCTTGGAGCACAGCGTCATGATTCCGGCGCAAACACTGTACCACGGATTGCATCTGACCAGCCAAAAACCTCGCATGTTATCAGTAGTAATGCGATCTTGCATAGTAACTATAAGGCCCATGGAATACCACGATATGGCTGACGAAATAATCACAGAACCTCTGCCATGTTTCACTCTTGGGACGTTGCAGTGTGGAACAACACCCACTTCACCAATTGATTTTTTTTCGATTACATTGATTCTGGAATTCTAGCTCGTCCTGCAATCCCCTGCTCATGGAGCTACATTCGTCTTGCTTTAATGCTGACAGGGTTCGCGAATGCAACATTCAGTTCTGCAGTGACTTTTGCGGCCATAGTGCTCTTATTTTTCGTCACAGTCCTTTTCAGAGAACTCTCGCTCGATGACTCAACATACGTTGTGCCTTAGCGAGTGATATTTTACCGTTTTTCCTGTATCCGGTATAAATCTTCGAAATGCCAGACAGCTCGGCTCCTTTGATTACAGATCACCCCCACCCCCAAACGAGCACCAACAGTTAGCCCACGTTCGAATTCACTTACCTCCTAAACCCACTCACGACCACACTGACGCTTCTAATGTATCAAGGACTCTGCACAGGTGCCGTTCGTGGTCAAATACAAGAGCGCAACCTGCAAGCTTGGCTACCATCTGCATTTATGTTCAAGCATGCACTTCTCGCGGTGGTTCCAAAGCATTTTCCAGCGCCTGTATATAAGTTCCACACTAAAGAAACGAACAGGTTGCCCATACGTGCGAAAACCATGGCCTACAGCGAATACGTATCCCAGTACAAGGTTTAACTAAATTAATTTTCCACAAAAAGGTAGTGCTCATTTTTTTGTATAACTAATAGCTTACGCGTAGCTAGTGAGAGGATACGAAAATATTGTTCGTCGTTTCTGAAGGTGTGGTGTAACATTGCGGGTTGCATAAAGTGGCGTCAGTAGTGGCAACTGATATATAAGGTCAGAAACAAAGCTTTTAAGAGTTTTGCAGAGTAGGTTGTGATGACGAATAATTATTAAGAAAAAGTTCGATGCACCGCGCGGCGTTTTCGAGTTAATAAGCACTGGAGTTAGTCAATCAGACCGTTGTGCACGGCAATTTAAGTGAGCAGCAAGAGACGATATTGTCAAGCGAGTTTTTCGTTTGGTTTCCTAAAAGCGAACGAGAGAGCGATACAAAAACAGGACATTGGATTTTAGTAAGGATCGAAGCCGATTCAAAGACTGAACTGTCTCGTTCGCTGTCATCTACGCCATGAGAACAACGGACACTAAGGCCGCTTTAATTTGCCTGATTGGCCAACTTCAATCCAATGGTGTCACAGGCAATGCTGTGAAATGCCTTGAGTCTCATTTAACTAACAGGAAATAAAGGGTGTCGCTGTGAAATACCTGTACAGTAAGCAGTCAGTCTTCATATGACTGGGAATAAATTATATGTGGTTTTCCTCAAGGTTCCATCTTGGATCCGTTGCTTTTTCTTGTGTGCTTTAACGATATCTCGTCTGTTACATTATCAGATGCTAAGCTTGTTTTGTTTGCAGATGATACAAACATCGCAATAAGTAGCAAGTCAACCACAAATTTAGAGACAGCTGTTAATCAAATTTTCACTGACATTCATAAATGGTTTAAAGCTAATACTCTGCCATTAACCTTTGAAAAGACCGATTATATGCAGTTCAGAACCTGCAAGAGATTTCCTTCCAGCATATGTAACATACGAAGACATGCAGATCGAAGAGGTTGACAGTGTTAAATTTCTAGGATTACAACTCGATAATAAATGTAATAGGGAAGGGCATATCCCAGAATTGCTGAAGCGCCTCAACAAGTCTGTATTTGCAGTGAGAATGATGTCAGATGTAGGAGATATAAATATATAAAAAAACTTGCATACTTTGCTTACTTTTTTCTATTATGTCATATGGGATCATATTCTGGGATAACTAGTCAAACCAAGCAAAAGTTTTTAACTTACAAAAACAAGTATTAAGAATCATTTGTAGTGTAAATCCAAGAACATCCTGTAGAAACTTGTTCAAATAACTTTGTATTCTGACAACTACTTCTCAGTGTATTTATTCCTTAACGAAATTTGTTGCAAGCAATATATCTCCATTTCCAACCAATAGCTCAATATATACGATGGTTGGAACTTAAAATAGTGGCAACTATTTATTCAGACCCGATACAAAACAGTTACATGTTTTCACCTATTACTGTCCTTCAAAGTAGTCACCAGCGTTGTGTAGAACCCGTTGCCAGCGATGTGGAAGGCGTATTATACCGTTAGCAGAGCCTGTTCTGTTGACGGTGCGAATGGAGCGGTCTACTGCCTGTCCAATCTCTGGAATAGTTCTGAAGCGAATGCTACGAAGCCAAAACTGAAACGCCAATCCAACGAATGACATTATGGGTCGTCGTGAAAGTCGAAAGTGCGTCAGAGCCCCAGTATGGCGAAAGTTATGGTGATTCTCGTGTACGACTGTGATGGTGTTATCCTAGCGCATTACGTTCCTGCACGACAGACCGTCAATGCACAGTATTACTGTTCGTTTTTGGAGCATCGCCTGCGACCAGCTTTGCGAAAGAAGCGGCGACAGTTCCTGCGCAACCCACCCATCATTTTGCACGACAATGCGCGGACGCATACGGCGCAAGCTGTGGCTGCTCTGTTCTGTCGATGGGACTGGGTTAGTACTGTACCATCCACCATACTCCCCGGACTTAAGTCCTCGTGACTTGGATTTGATTCCGAAGATGAAGGAACCACTTCGTGGCATTCGCTTCAGAACTGTTCCAGAGATTCGACAGGCAGTAGACCGCTCCATTAGCACCATCAACAAAACAGGCTCTGCTAACTGTATACTACGCCTTCCACATCGCTGGCAACGGGTTCTACACAACGCTGGTGACTACTTTGAAGAACACTGGTGCAAACATGTAACTCTTTTGAATCTGTTGTGAATAAATAGTTGCCATTATTTAAGTTCCAAGCCTCGTAGTATAAATACTAGGAATAAGAATAGTCTATGTAAAGACCTAAAATCACTTACCTTCGTCCAAAAAGGGGTCCAGTACTCAGGAACATACATTTTCAATAAACTGCCAGCAGCCATTAAAATTTGGTTTCAGATAAAGTGCAGTTTAAATAGAATTTGAAAGACGTTTTACTAGGCAACTCCTTCTACTCTATAGATGAATATCTTAACAGGGACTGTTAGACCAACTTAAATAAAAATGTGTATAACATTTAGGTTCTGACAGCACTTGGTCACAACAGTGACGATTAGGTATTTTGTGTATGATAAATTTATTAAAAGTGCATAACAATGTTTCAGTCTAACAGTGTATTAATTCTGTAATTATTAGCAGTTCCAGGTTACCGAAATGTATTCACCTACTTTGACAATCTCGTGACAAATGATGAGGGTGGTAAGTTTTACATTAAAATGTTTTAGGTTTTTTATGTTATACTTTCTGACATGTTCCACACCCGTGAGAATCATCTCATTTTTGGGACTATGGAAGTAAAACTGAATCTGATCTAAACGAGTCAACGTATAGAATTTTTTTGTAACAATTATTTTTCAGCATAACCAATACCTTTACAAGGTTTTAAGACTGTTTCTGAGTCCCTGATACCGGGTGCCTCTCCTAAAAGACATCTGCCGAAACACAGGGGGAAATGCGTCTGATCTAATTCATAGTGAAAAACGACGTAAGTGAAGGTGCAAGATAACATAAGCGGAATAGTTCCGGTAAACACGGGACGTCTGCGAGATAACTGTGAATATGTGGTTACAAGATGCCAATGACATCGTATGAAATATTGTGCTAGTTGGTACAAATGAGAACGAAACGTCAAAATCTCGATTAAGTCGCCGGTAACTGGACTCAATTTTACCCGTAGCCTGCCTTAGCGAAAAATACGCTACTTCAGCACGTTACACGCTACAACTTCCTGTACACTCGCAACTGTTAAAGAAGATGTTCAACGAGTTGCCCTGGCATCTGAATGAAATACTTCATTCCCCTCATAGTGAGTTACAAACTCTTTCCAACATCTTCGGATAATCTCGTAAATATTGACAAGACTGATGCAACAATTCGTTGCATCAGTTCTTCAATAGTGTTAACGAGAGTGCTGTACACTTCGCTGTCGAGATTAGGTAAGAGAGAAAATTTCAGCGTTTGGGGATCAAGGAGATCTTGGAGGCCAAAGTCTAGATCAAAAATGACCTATCCATCCTGGACCATATTGGCGCTTTAGATGTTGTCTTCCGTAAGCAGTAAACTGCGTCGATGCTTCATCGTGCAAGTTCCACATTTCCCAACCGAGTCACGAATTTAATTCGAGTCGAATAGTATAGTGTCCTAATCGAAAAATTTACGTTTGAAATACATATGAACCAACTAGGGCAACACTACAGAGTGAAGTCAGTGACGGCTCGCAGCAACCACAGATTTGCAAGTGACCTCCAAATGGCTCTTTTGCGGAACGATTTTTGTTGGAACCTCTTTACTTTTGCTAGGGTATATTTTAATTCATGGTTGAGCGATAGTGTGATTCAAATAAAAAGTACACCTCAGATATTCAGAGAGCCATGTAAGATGTACACTCAGGTGTCAGAAGTCATGGGATACCTCGTAATATCCTGTCAGGCCTCCTTCTTTCCGGCGTAGTCCACCAGCTCAACGTGGCATGGACTCAATTTGATGTTGGAAGTTGCCTGCAGGAATATTGAGCCATGCTGTCTCTACATCTACATCTACATCTACATCCATACTCCACAAGCCACCTGACGATGTGTGGCGGAGGGTACCTTGAGTATCTCTATCGGTTCTCCCTTCTGTTCCAATCTCGTATTGTTCGTGGAAAGAAATATTGTCGGTATGCCTCAGTGTGGGCTCTAATCTCTCTGATTTTATCCTCATGGTCTCTTCGCGAGATATACGTAGGACAGAGCAATATACTACTTGACTCCTCGGTGAAGGTGTGTTCTCGAAACTTCAGCTACAGCCGCCTATAATCGCGAAATTGTTACTGCTGCAGGATTTTGGGTACGAACGGACCTTTCGATTACGGCCTATAAATGATCGATGGGATTCATATCGGGCGATCTGGGTGGTAAAACCATTTGTTCGAATTGCTCGGAATATTCTTCAATCCAATCATGAACAACTGTCTATGGGCTTATCGCTATCCCACGAGTTTTGTCACCTCAGTCTAGTTCTACTTTCATTCAAATGAAGTGTGTAAAAACCCTCCACTAAATGACGTATATTCTTGTTTCATTGCTACATTAATTACAGAGATGTCAGTAGCAGCTTTCTCTTGTTCAAA
Source organism: Schistocerca gregaria (assembly GCF_023897955.1). Taxonomy (NCBI): domain Eukaryota; kingdom Metazoa; phylum Arthropoda; class Insecta; order Orthoptera; family Acrididae; genus Schistocerca; species Schistocerca gregaria. The sequence goes on along the minus strand of NC_064921.1, from coordinate 510,169,780 downwards.
TGGAATCATAGCAATTTCTGCTGGTGATAGTGTAGGTCTAGAAGAGATGAATTCAACGAAGTTTCTTTCTTCAAAATATAATTAGTAATTTCCGATAAATTACCGTTCTTATAACTTACGGTTTATTTGTTCTGAACGAGAAACCGATTGCCGTGTTAAGCGTAAGTTAGTGATTTTATGCCCACATAAGGAAATACGACACAACGGATAGGCTGGAAACAATGTTTTCCACCGTCGCGATACAGGTAGAAAGGGGGCACAAAGGACGTGTAGCTATCATTCGGCCTGCGTCATTCACGTGTCTTAGTTTGAAAAAATAAATGTTTTTGCAAACCAAGAGAAACTAGATTGCTGCCTTCGCACGGAGAATGCAGAAGGAACGCGAGGAGAACGGCTGAGTTGCACTCATAAACGTATCCTATCAGACGATGTACAACAAGAATGACATTTCGGCCGGCCGTGCGGTTCTAGGCGCTTCAGTCTGGAACCGCGTGACCGCTACTGTCGTAGGTTCGAATCCTGCCTCGGGCATGGATGTATGTAATGTCCTTAGGTTAGTTAGGTTTAAGCAGTTATAAGTTCTCGGGGACTCATGACCATAGATGTTAAGTCCCATAGTGCTCAGAGCCATTTGAACCATTTTGAACCATTGACATTTCAATGAATGCACAAAACATTGTAATTGGGAAGGTTTTGTAATATTACGCAGAGTGCAAGGAGCAAGCCTGCAACGAACGGAGCAAATGCAACGGGTAATCTCGCAGCTGTTGCTCATAATATACATATTATCTTCAGAGAAACTGCAAGTGTCTCTTGAATAAGGCAGCGTGGCGTTGTCGCTTGTTGCGCGCGAACAGCAATTAACCAGCGGGATTGCAAAAGACGATTGGTATTCTGTCCCTCGGCTCTGATGCGACATCAGAACAGTAGGTTTTCTCTTCAAAAGGTTCTCTTCACCGAAGAAGATGATATCGAAACACGGGTTCCGACGATCCAGAAGGATTTAAAACAACACATTGTAGCAGTATGTGCAATGATATCGAGAGAATCTCTTTTCAGTCTGTCTAGAACCCTTTGCACCAGCGACTGAAAACGAATACTGCAGTACACATTGGGCATTTCAGACACTTGATGATATTAATAGAATTTTAAGGAAATGTTCATGGCTACATAACTTTGTGATTTCCTTTTTCTTGCTGTTGTTGATGTAATTTTCCATTGTAAGTGTGTTTCTCGATATTAAACTCTTGTAGTGAAACTATTATTTAATAATCTTTGTTTATCAATTCCCTGTTTTATAAATCTATTCAATTTTTTTGGGTGCATCTTTCTTTCAAGGCCCTATTAGAAACAGGAGCATAACTGTTACCGTGATTAACTTGTGTATAATTATTAGGCGATACGTTCTTTTCCCTACAGCTGATGTGTCGGTCCAGCCATGTGTAAAAGTGTAACTAGTATCAGCTTTAAATTAAACGTTTCTCCACCGTTCCGGTTTTTTAAATAGACTCTCTTAGTTGCGATAGCCTGGAGCGTCCAGTAAGCTTGACGTGACACGAACTTCCGCATAAGATAGCAATCGGTTTTTTATTCAAAATAGTTTATTCAAAGTTATAAATAGTACAGTTTCTCCGGCGTTGAAAAGAGTGAAACACCGTTGAAGTTGTCTTTTTTAGAACTACGATGCTAGCGACCGAAATAACTACGCTTCTAGTTGAAAAATCTAAACTGATACCGGTATCTCTACTCGATATAATTATGAAAAATGAATACATCGGTCCTTTTTTAGTGTGGAAGTTTTCGCAGTTCATTTTGGCGAATGCAGAATTACGATATCTTAGGCGGTTCAGGGAGCATGTCAGGCGAATAACTTAACTAAATTACCATTTGTATTGGTTAGCCATAAATATCTCTGGGGTTTCAGAAGACGACAGCAGGAAAACTTCAAAACAATCAGAAAACAGATATATATCAGTGCATTGAGAATCTCGACAAGTTTTCAGTTCACATTACAGGTGCTCAACAGGGGCACCGTTTGTGACGTAGGAGACGTCAGTACGATAGTCAGACGATTGTCACACACATCCCCTCACGTCATGGTCGATGTCAGCGAGCGAATTACTTTCCTTCCTTGACCTTGCAAAATCTCCCAAATTAAGTGGTAGTGGAGACAGGAACATGCGAGCCCTGACATAACCCCATAGGATGAAATCACTTGGAGTTAAGGTTTTCATAACAGTCACAAGTCGCTCTTAGTACTTTTTATTTACTGGTTCCGCTCTTCCGATAAGCTAGATCATCGTCAGAATATACACTGCAAAAGATACGAATTGAAACAATAATCACTTGACATAAAACTTACACTGATGCTATGTAAAGTACGTATTGTATTTACAGTGCGGTGATATATGTTTAAAGATGGCTGAAAGCACTAACGATGTGTTTAAAGATGACTGACAGCACTGAAGGTTAAACTGGCTCAAGTATAGTACTTACACTTGTGTTGATGTACAGTAGTAAATCAAGACACTGACAACGCCAAAAATGAAACAGACTGCACAACAGTACTTGTAACGTCCATGGTATAGTGTGACAGAAGATAATTTACAACTAGAGAAAACGAAATTTACATTTTAATCGCGTCTTTTATTGGCGTGTGTATAGACATCTCATAGCCGTAAGTATCTGCTTATCTTTCAAAATACTTCTGTAAAAAATACAATAACTTTCAAAATGTATTATAAAAATACATATTTAAAAAGTCTTTACACATATGCATTCAAAATTACTATTTTTTAAAATATTTCTGTTAGGATAATACGGTAGGTATTATGTATTTTGGTTACTTATCTACAGCACTTCATCAAATTTACTGGCAGAACCATTGTAAATTAAATTGGTTTTGTTCGAGTAATACATTTTGTTAGTTTTTCTTATTTTCTACGAAAATTTCAAATTCTTCTAAAACATTTAACAAAGCGCCTTTACCTGCGCTGTGGATAATTTCCATGCCATCTTGAATCACAATTCCTGCTCTTGATAAACATAGAGTTCAGTCAAGTGACCGATCGGCGACAGAACAAGAGGAGAGTCTTGGATGAGAAGGACGTCCACTCGCACAGTGAAGCAGCTCGGCATTCAGAAAATTACGAGTCTTTCAAAAAAAGTGTAGTGGAGCACGTCTTGTTACAAAATGAAGACTCAACTGTCTTGCGCTACTGCGGAATAAGCCAATGCTGCAGCACTTACATGTGCACAAAACCAGTCACTGCTTTCTCCGCAAAGAGGAATGGCGCCGAACTTTTCGAGAGGACATGACGCTAAAGACGTTAACTTTAAGTGAATCAGGAATGTGTTCCACAATGTCTTGTGAGTGTTCTGTGCACCAAACACTCACGTTAAGACGATTCACTTTTCCATACACATGAAACGCCGCTTCGTCATCGAAAACCAATTTCTCTGAAAATCCGCCTTCTTCCAGTAGCCGCTGCAACTCAGTGTAAAAGTCAGAACTAGGCTTATTGTTTCGAGTAGTCAGTGGATATAACAGCTGCAACCGCAATGGTTTTACACTCAGACGTTTACATAGAATGTTCCAGACAGTTGACTGCAGTATCTGCAGTTCTCTGCTCGCATGTCGATTTCTGACTAATGATTCCCACACAATCTCCACCAGAACTGCAAATGGTGACGGCCAGCCTGTTACGTTCGTATCGAATAATCAGCCGATCTCTAGGATCTATTGTGCCCCCTAGGCATTTTTTTGCCTCTTGGCGTTTTTACGTGATAATTGGTACGAAATCATAGCTGAAGCGCCACAAGTAACTCATGTTTAGCAAATTCAAGAACACAAAACTAACACATCTCCGCAGTATACACCATGTTCTGACGGACCTCCCCCTATTGATGGACTGTGTAGCTACGCCACGGTGCGTTTACGAACTGAAACATGGAGAGTTGCTCTATCCATTTACATCTGTCGTTCTTCCTGAATGTCTTATAGTACTGACGTAGTCGTCTTCTCAAACACTGGAGGTACTTGCGAATAACATAAGTGCCTCAATTACTCCATAGGTCAGATTATCAGAGTTCAAAAAAATGGTTCAAATGGCTCTGAGCACTATGGGACTTAACTTCTGAGGTCATCAGTCCACTAGAAGTTAGAACTACTTAAACCTAACTAACCTAAGGACATCACACACATCCATGCCCGAGGCAGGATTCGAACCTACGACCATAGCGGTCGCGCGGTTCTAGACTGTAGCGCCTAGAACTGCTCGGACACCCCATCAGATTTCGTATTTGCAATTTGGATTATATTTTGCTATCACGAACCACTACTTAGTGCTTACAGTTCTTTCGGCGCATGAAAGGAAGTAAGATTTCAGCTGATGTACGAACTGCACCATTCAAGTGAAATACGCAACTTTTGGATGGGAAGCTCACCAGGAGAATACTCGGAGTAAATGGAACAAAATTATAGAAAATAAAACGGCACTCTGTTCTAAGGGTTATACTGAAGTATTACACCCCAAGATTGTTACATGAATACGTATTTATCTCGAAAATGAGATATAACTTCTGGCCTTCGGCATCATCAAGCACCACACAATTTCTGGATTGTTCCGTCCTTAAAAGTTCTTACTAGTCATCTGTTCCTCGGTCGTCCATCATTCCTTTTTTTGGGCTTCGGATTGTAGCTCGGCACACTGTTTGGAATCCAGACCCCCTCCATTCCGGACACGCATCTCTTTTATCTTTAGGTTACTTACTGTTCGTTAGTAACGACTGTCAAATGCCTAATTTAAACGATTGGTTCTGGAATGTTTTTGTTGATTTTCAACATTTGAACACACAGCTATAGACACACCTTCACAAATACAGCTGTGTGTGAAGTTTCCGGACCGTACAATAGAGAGATGCCACTATTACGGGACAGTGGCTCTGGGCTGCCACGAGTTGAAGAAACAAAAGCACGCCTGAGCTGTATTTTGAGCATTAAACACTAGAAGATGGTTCCAGGCGAAGTATGTTGTTTGTAATTTCACTGACTGTGATCTCACATAGTTTCGTCAAGTTTTTACGCACTTGAACAGAGTAAATCATAGAACGCAATGTCTCTAACGATGTGGTCATCGACGAAATGTCAAACCCTCGTCAGATATTCCTGCCAGAAAGGTAATATTAGCTGTCTCATCAAAAAATTGGACTCACTACACCGACTGATTGAGAGCGTTGGATGGATAATGTATGTTAAGCAGAAGTTCAATGAAACACAAATCCTCGTGTTTTGTTATTTACTCCCCGTAGATGCAACTGAGAGGGAAATTGTCTTCATAGGACACTGGTGTAAGTGTCAGAGTTTCTGGAAGCTGGCATACGTGAGGCGATGGGCGGCCTTGTAACACATTACGCGTGCCTTACGCACGGCCGTATCAGCTACGTCATCTGCTCTTTGTCCCCGTGACGTCACGCGCCCCTGGCACTCTCATTCCCAAAGACTTGGCTCCTGTCAACATCCGCAAGCTCAAGAGCCTCCGAGCGAGAGTGCTTGGTTACGTCAAGCGACTGCACTGTTTCTAGTGGAACACACCTATCAGAACCCCAAAAAATGTTCTCGTTCTGCGTAAAGTCGCGCATGACTAGGGAAATCGCATTATATGCGGCTTTAGTAAGGGTAAAATAACAAATCCCCAATATTGCAGGACAACATCACTGACGTCCGTCTACGCTATAATATTCTGACAATCTTGGCGGAAAAAAAGCTTTTCAACAAGAGACAGCACATGTTTAGAGAAAACACGAGACATTTTTCAGCTAATAGGTCCTTTTGAAGAGGTAGCTTCTGTCTTCGTAAACTTCTAAAAGACATTCAGCCTTCAGTCAAAACAATGTTTTTTTATTTAAAACAGAGAGCATTTTGATTGCTGGAGTTCCATTTTCATGTGCTTAACATATTATGTTTTATGGTTGTCCTGACAATTTTCTTAGAAAAATTTGACATTGATATACGTGTATGTACATTCTTAATATCATTTGCCTGCTATTACGGAATGTACCACTTTATCTATGTAGATGAGTTGGAAACTGGTTCAGGTAATCCGAAACTAGTCATCAAATAAATAAGGAAACTGAAAGTAGCAACTATGGCTGTTTTCATATCAAACTGGTTAACACTAGTCGCTGTCCCGTTATTAACCCAGCATGCTGGAAATCCATTTCCTTTTATGGCTATTCTTGCATGGCTGTCCCCATTGGCTGTATCAAGTACATCTATTTTAGTCTGATGACGAAACAAATATGTCTAAAGTAAAACAATTGTCAAAAATAACTATCTTCTTCGGTTATCTGTTCTAAAAACATTGTTTTACCTTTTACATGCCTATGCAGGTTAAAAAATACAATCATGTCTAAAAATAGCTGTATACTATAATAATGCACAGGTGCTGTTGAAAGACTGCTTCTCTATAGATTTCAGAGATGATCTGTATGCTGAAAATGGTTTTAATTGTTCAATTAATGACTTTTTTGGGACAAATAAATCATGTCAAATTACTAGAGAAAACTATGTCTGTTAAAACTGGTTCGCTAATTTAGAAAATTTTTCGAGAACTTTTCTTTGTATGAAAGTATTTCAACTTGTTCTCATAGCTGTAGTTTTTTCCCTTTAGTTTATGTGTGAAGTGCAGTGAGGCTATTTTCGCGTCCCTTAGTAGATTGCGTGTCTGTTACGGTATAGATAGTCAGCAACTGTGGGTTTTCCGTAGTTCTTATAAAGCCAGTGATGAGGAAAAGTAACTAAAACATGCATATCAGTTAATGGTTCAAATGGTTCAAATGGCTCTGAGCAGTATGGGACTCAACTGCTGTGGTCATCAGTCCCCTAGAACTTAGAACTACTTAAACCTAACTAAACTAAGGACATCACACACATCCATGCCCGAGGCAGGATTCGAACCTGCGACCGTAGCAGTCGGACGGTTCCGGACTGCGCGCCTAGAACCGCGAGACCACCGAGGCCGGCGATCAGAGTAGTAGTGAGAATATCCACGAGAGAGTGGATACTAGATTCGTTCGTTGATCTCATTCGTATCTGCGTTTCGACTGTACACAACTTATGCATTTTGCGAGGGTTAGGTAACAATCTTTGCGTTTGCCATACAGATGGGATTGATACGGTGAAATTTATGAAAAGCACACAATCTCGATCATGGTTTTAAAAAAATCAGTCATCTGCTATGTCCAGATAAGATCATCTTCAGATTTGAAACAGAGAAGGGCGGTTGCTATCACCGGTGTGAGCTATTGCACATCGTTAAAGGCGTGAAATATCTTATTTGGACTGATTTTTCTTCATACTATCACAATACATTATCGCTGTTATCTCGTCCGACTAAGCTCAGTCTTTCTGTCACGGATTTATGTATCACTTTCGTTGATAGGTGTTGCGCGAAAAGTAAGTGAAGTATCATCTTTAGCTGATGAATAGTTTTGCTTAAACGGCATTTTAAAATGGTGTATTGTTTGTCTGGATAGCCATATTCCGCAGTAGCTATTATATATTTTATAGTTTTTTTATGTCTTATGTGTATCCCAGTGTAAGAGCGTATTACACCAGTAATGCAGCATTTTGATTCTTATAGATTAACAACTGTTTTTGTTTCTGAATGTGGTATACAATTGAAGGGATCAGCAACAGAAAGTGGTAATCCACAAGAGCTTATTTAGAATAGCAATACATGCGGAATTAATTGTTATTGGCATGCGGTGCATTCGAATATTCAACAGACAAGCTGATCACACTAATCCCTTACTAAATTGGAGGCGAGGCTTCGCGTTCCGACCCAGTCGGGCCAGTGGGGACCATCGACCACCACGTCAACCTTTGTCAATAGTAGCGTGGGGAAGTAGGTCCTCAGCTAGCCTCACGAGGGCGAGTGCACCCTGCACCAGTCCTCCCACCGTGGAAAAATCCCTGGCAGTATAGAGAATCGAACCCACGTCCTCCACATAGCAGCCAGACACGTTGACCACTGAGCTCCGGAGGCGGACTTATTAAACTGAGGATTAGCCCTCACTCCCGCCGTCCCCTGAAGGCGTTTATTAATCCTTGATACATGTCTCCATGTTGACAGATTTTCCCCTCGATGCTCCTAGTAATCGAAACAACATTCTTTCACTTTCGCTTTTAGGAACACGGTATTATTTTTGCCACCCCTCCCACTTGCCATTACATTTTGCTGCTGACACATCTCCAATTTTCACACATATACGAGGGTTGTAACTTAAATAGTGGCAACTATTTATTCACAAACCATACAAAAGAGTTACATGTTTGCACCTCTTACTGTCCTTCAAAGTAGTCACCAGCGTTATGTAGAACCCTTTGCCAGAGATGCGGAAGGCGTAGTATTCCGTCAGCAGAGCCTGTTTTGTTGATGGTGCGAATGGAGCGGTCTACTGCCTGTCGAATCTCTGGAACAGTTCTGAAGCGAATGCCACGAAGTGGTTCACTCATCTTCAGAATCAAATAAAAGTCACAAGGATTAATTCCGGGGAGTATGGTGGATGGCACAGTACTTCCCAGTCCCATAGACCAAACAGAGCAGCCACAGCTTGCGCTGTATCCGACCGCGTATTGTGTGCAAAATGATGGGTGGGTTGCGCAGAAAGTGTCGCCGGTTCCTTCGCAAAGCTGATCGCAGGTGACGCTCCAAAAACGAGCAGTAATACTGTGCATTGACCGTCTGCCGTGGAGGAACGTAATACGTTAGGACAACACCATCACAGTCGTACATGAGAATGACCATAACTTTACACCGCTCCATTCGCACCATCAACAGAACAGGCTCTGCAAACGGTATACTACGCCTTCCACGTCGCTTGCAACGGTTTCTACACAACCCTGGTGACTACTTTGAAGGATAGTAGCTGGTGCAAACATATAACTCTTTTGTATAGGTTGTGAGTAAATAGTTGCCACTATTTAAGTTCCAACCCTCGTACACACACACACACACACACACACACACACACATACACCACTTCTCTCTCTGTCTCTCTCTCCTCCTCTCTCTCTTTATCACAAACATGAATACAAAAATATACTTAAAACACCACCTTCGAGACCGCGGTAGTACTCACAGTACACACGAAAAACAAGTGCCACAAAAATACAGGGCAGAATGCAAAATACGCCAATCCACGTGAAGAGAAGTACGAAGAATCGCAAATGCAATAAAAGAAAAAAGGTTCCTGAGAGCTGTAAAATATGGAAAGACATAAAAAGAAGTAATAAACGTCTTCAGTACATGAGCAAAGAACTGTTTTTAATGTATGAGAGTCAAAATGTGGAAACTATTATACATGCTGTATTTACGGTACCGCCGCTGATGATTCTTTGTCAATAAAACCTAAATGTGTCTTGTGTAACTCTCTTAAATTATAGCACGTGTACGGCAGAAAACATCAGACGATATTCATTGAGTGTATTTGGTATACTGAAGAAGATCAACGCTCCATAACTGAAACCATCAAGCTTGTGCACCGTACAGTGCACCTTTTCGTTAAGGCATTTGAATACGATCATCGTTGTGCCCCATCCATATACTGCTCATCGCTGAGCAGATAGGTCTACATCAACGACATGCGTGTTCCGGCAATGTTTTGATGAAAATCTGTGCTCTCATCTATTTTATGTTGCTGTACAGTAGGTCATTCGTGGAGAAGGTTCCATTGGCGAGTTTTGACAATACATGTCCAGAGAGCGATTTTATGTAAACGTCACGAGAATGTTGTTTATTTCAACTAGAAGTATTTGCCTTTTGTAACTGACTCTGCACTGTATAGGAGCAGTGAAAGGATGTTATAAAGATAAACAAAATTTTGATAAGAACGGCTGGCGCGTGGAAAGTTCGGTCATTGTTTAGTTTTTTGTGCAAACATGACAGACGCGTTAGTTTGACTTCAAATTTACAGGAAAGATAATTAATAGAACGGTAAGTGGGCGCCTACCAGGAATTTTACTGAAATAAAAAAACGCGGCCAATTCTTCCTGGAAAAAAATCATGATGGGTGACGAGACGTGGTGTTGCCAAGACGCACCTACCACAAAACGACAAAGTGCTCAATTGGTCTCTGATGGACCGCGTAGGCCGAAGAAGGTGCGAATGTGACGCACGAGTTGAACAACATCCCACAGAAGGACTCTTCTGACAGTTTCACACGGTTGTATGGATGTTCTGTGCTTTGTACTCAAGTGAGGGGGAAACCGGGGGAGAGGGGGGGGGGCGGTGAACGGTAGAGAAGATCCGATGCAATAAAAACGTCATATTCACTTTTCCCTATTTTTTATTAGACCAGTCTTGCTACTTTTTGGACCGACGCAGTATTATTCGGCTTCGGGACTTAAATATGAATTTGGCCTAATAGATCCATTTATCTGACACCTATACAGAATCATCGTTGCCAGATGAAGAAGCGACTTCTACCAACTTCAGACGTGTGGCATCTGAAGGGCTATTGCAGTACCTGTGGCAGGAAGGAAGGAAGGAAGATTAAGTTTAACGTCCCGGCGACATGGAGGTCATTAGAGTTGGAGCACAAGCTCGGTTTGTGGCAAGGATAGGGACGGAAATTGGCCGTGCACCTTCAAAAGGACCATCTCGGCATTTGGGTGGAGCAATTTAGAGAAATCATGGAAAATCTAAATCTGGATGGCCGGACGCTGGTTTGAACCGTTGTCCTCCCAAATGCGAATCCAGTGTGCTAATCACTGCACCATGACACGCGCTTCTTCAGCAGAAAATCTATCTTTCCTAGGACACCAGCCCACACGTGTCTCACCTTAATACCTCGAACCGTTATGTTTTCCAACAATATTGGGCTGCTGAAGAATTACATTACAGCTTTCATAAGGGTGTATTTTCGGCAGTATTGTACAAAATACATTACATTACAATCGTCTCAAGGAAGGAAGCAGTTTTTACACAGATTTAGACGAACCCAATGACAGCCGCACGCATAATACGACATAAATCCAGATGATAATCGTCTCTTCGCCTAGCCAACTCAATCAGACCTGATGAGGCACAGTGGACGGACGTGGTAACGGTCCTTCTCAGCTCTGACAGCGTCTCTGGAAAGAGGAGGCCGTAACAACAAGCACGCTTCGGCTCTTTATACTGATTCGGTTTGCCAATCCATCAAGTTGCTCAGTAATGACTGCAAAATTCTTGTAAAATGCCTACCTCTTTTGGAACTGTTATACTCTATCTTATACATCAGTTGTGTGCAAGTTGCAAATAACCTTTCGCTCCCTGCATTTAATCCCTATTACCTCAAGAATTTCAAAGAGTTTTTCCAATTAACATTGTCAGAGGTTTTCTACAAATCTATAAATGATATAAACGCAGGATTTTCCTTTTTTTCAACCTATCTTCTAAGATAAGTCGCGCATTCCTACATTTCTCCGAAACAAACGGATCTTCCCCGAGGTCGATTTCTTCCAGTTTTTCCAGTCTTCTGTAAATAGAATTCGCGTCAATAATTTGCAGCCGTGACTTATTACACTCATGTTTGGTAGTATTCGTACCTGTGGAATTGCAATTATACATTGTTCTTGAAGTCTGAGGGTACCTCATCTGTCATCTGTCTGATATATCATGTACAGTAGATGCAATAGTTTTGCCAAGGTTCTCAACAATGCCATCGCGAAGGACTTGTTTTCACTTAAGTCTTTCAGTGCTCTGTTAAATCCTTTCATATTTTCCCTAGTCATGCATGCTTCCACGCCCTCGAATTTATCTTCTAGCCATTCCTACTTTGGTGTCTTGCACTTTCTATCAGTCTCATTTTTTGACGTTTGTATTCCTTTTCGCCTGCTTCATTTTCTGCGTTTTTTATATTTTCTCCAAATTATCACCTATGATACCGAAGGAGTTCTATTAGGCATCATCTCTCTACCAATTTGAACCTCCGTTATCTTCACGATTCCATCTCTCAAAGGCACCCATTCATTTTATGCTGTATTCCTTCCCCCTGTTTCAGTCAATCGTTGCCTAATGCTACCTCTGAAACTCTAAACAATCTCTGGTTCTTACAACTTATCCGCGCACCATCTTCTTAATGATCTATCTTTCTGCAGTCTCTCCAATTTTCATCTGCAGTTTATAGGTAATAAATTATGGTCAGTGTCCACATGTGCTCCTGGAAATGTCTTTTGCCTTAAAATATGGTTTCGGAATCTCTGGGTTACATTATGTAATCTGTTTAAAACCATCCTGGGGATCGAGATCTCTTCCATCCATGCACCCTTCTTTCATGATTTTTAAGTCAAATATAAATGATGATTAAACCGTGTTCTGTTCAATTCTGCCAGGCGGCTTCCTTTTTAATTCTTTCCCGCAGTCCACGTTCTCCTAGTACTTTTCCTTCTCTTCCTTTTCCTACTAGTTACTCCAATCCCTCTTACAATCAGCTTTTCGTTTCTCTTAACTATCTGAATGATTTCTTTTATCTCATTATACATTTTTTAAATTTATTCATCAACTGCAGCGCTACGTGGCACGTAAACTTGTACTATTATGTTGGTTTTTAGCTTCGCGTCTGTCTTGGCTACGATAACAAGTTTACGTTGCTGTCCACAGAAGCTTAGCCATGTTCCTGTTTTCTTATTCATTAGTGGACCTACTCTTCCATTACCCCTATTTAATTTTATATTTACAAGCCTGTGGTGACCTGACCAGAAGTTTCTATCACTGCACATCACTAACTACCATTACGTCGTACTTCAACCTATCCCTACATCTACATCTACATCTACATCCACACTCCGCAAGCCACCTGACGGTGTGTGTCGAGGGTACCCTGAGTACCTGTATCGGTTCTCCCTTCTATTCCAGTCTCGTATTGTACGTGGAAAGAAGGATTGTCGGTATGCTTCTGTGTGGGCTCTAATCTCTCTGATTTTAACCTCGTGGTCTCTTCGCGAGATATACGTAAGAGGGAGCAATATACTGCTTGACTCTTCGGTGAAGGTATGTTCTCGAAACTTTAACAAAAGCCCGTACCGAGCTACTGAGCGTCTCTCCTGTAGAGTCTTCCACTGGAGTTTATCTATCATCTCCGTAACGCTTTCGCGATTACTAAATGATCCTGTAACGAAGCGCGCTGCTCTCCGTTGGATCTTCTCTATCTCTTCTATCAACCCTATCTGGTGCGGATCCAACACTGCTGAGCAGTATTCAAGCAGTGGGCGAACAAGCGTACTGTAACCTACTTCCTTTGTTGTCGGATTGCATTTCCTTAGGATTCTTCCAATGAATCTCAGTCTGGCATCTGCTTTCCCGACGATCAACTTTATATGATAATTCCATTTTAAATCATTCCTAATGCGTACTCCCTGATAATTTATGGAATTAACTGCTTCCAGTTGCTGACCTGCTATTTTGTAGCTAAATGATAAGGGACCTATCTTTCTATGTATTCGCATCACATTACACTTGTCTACATTGAGATTCAATTGCACCATGCGTCAATTCGCTGCAGATCCTCCTGCATTTCAGTACAATTTTCCATTGTTGCAACCTCTCGATACAACACAGCATCACCTGCAAAAAGCCTCAGTGAACTTCCGATGTCATCCACCAGGTCATTTATGTATATTGTGAATAGCTATCCGTGTTTAAATTCCCTAGCGTATCTACTCGATTAAGGGATTTAAAATTCGAACTTCCGACCCGCAGAATGCCAGTTGCTTTTTCTCACTGAGACTTCCTCTGAGTAGCCCGCTCCCGGAGGTCCGATTGAAAGAGTATTTTACTTCCGGAATATTTTACCTAAGAGGATGTCGTGATCATTTAACTATACTGTAGAGCTGCATGCCCAAGAGGATGCAAACTCTATAATAGATCCCTTGTTGACTTTTTACACACAATTTGACAAACCGAAGACACGTAGCATGATCAATAATTCATCATCAGTCTTCATCACTCAGTTACCTATAATCAGTTTTCTTCAAACTTCTACAGAGATATGTTAACATGTGTATGGCAAAGATCCGGCTGTATAGTTGATATTTCTGATGCATCTTTGGTCATGTGATCGCTGTGGCTTTTAGTATTGGACTATTTCACTACGGGTACTCCGAAAATGACGTAGCACGTCCACATGTACCATAGTTAAGTATGCATTCTATTCCACTTCGCTGTGTTTTAATCACTAAATTGAAACTACAAATTATTCGATGAATAAAGGAGGATCTACCACAACACAGCGATCTCTGTTCTGAGAAATACTTCTTTGAAGTATAGCATGTGTTAACATACAAGATGAAGAAAAACAACCGAATAATAAGGTCAGAAAATGCAGTGTTATGGAACTACATGAAACAACAACCAGTGAGCGACGAGAGAGCGCAAGTTCGTGTGTTTAAAATGCATAGCTCCAGCTAACAACAGTTATGGTAAATAATGTAGTTACTAATTAACTTAGCCGAAGCTAACTGTTCCAGATGATCAGTCAAAGCCACGAAAACTTTATCTGCTATCGACGGCTATCTGCGATGGTCGCGAATTTTCTGTGATGTTGACGATGAGTCCGGTACGGTACAGCTGACGGGAACATCTGTAGTGGAGCATAACAATTGTTGCACAATACTGCAGCTACTTATTCGGATAAAACCACATTGCTGAGACACATCCAAATACGCTCGCTTTCTGGACAAGCTGAGCTCGTCGCTGACTGGCTGTCGTTTTATGGCCGCAGATCCACAGCGGTGCGTTTTCGTCCTATGTTCATGTGGAAAATTTTGCTCTATTAGACGTCCTCTATTGTGCTCTGACCTTGTTATCAGTTTGCTTTTATCCGCCGTGTGTACTATTTCAGCCATATTTTTAGCTTTTTGCTAAATACATACATATTTACGACTTCTGTGAGTCCACTGATTATAATTCTGTGTTGCACAGCTGCGTGTGCTTTCGTTTCCAGCGCGTTGTGCTTCTCTAGTTTTAGACAGTGATTTTAAACAACGGGCCGGAGTGGCCGTGCGGTTCTAGGTTCTACAGTCTGGAACCGAGCGACCGCTACGGTCGCAGGTTCGAATCCTGCCTCGGGCATGGATGTGTGTGATGTCCTTAGGTTAGTTAGGTTTAAGTAGTTCTAAGTTCTAGGCGACTGATGACCTCAGAAGTTAAGTCGCATAGTACTCAGAGCCATTTGGACAATTTTCATTTTAAACAAATACTGAGTTTAGCAGCAAATAATTTTGGTAGGTAGTAGAATATGCTGCAACCTACAAAGAATAAATAGTCATTTTTACAGTAACGGTATTTACTGGCCATTAAATATTGTTGTATCTGGCCACATTTAAAGTCAACAAGAAGGAAAGGAAAGTAAAAGGAACTGACTCTTGAGGTTCCAGAAGCGCAATGTCTGTCGCAGAATGCAATCAGTCGTAAGCTCATGGTCTAGTGGCTAGCATTGCTTCCTCTGGATCATGGGGCAGCGGGTTCGATTCCCTGTCCGGTCGGGGGAACGCCCGGGGACTGGGTGTTTGTGTTGTCCTCATCATCTCATCATCATCTGGGAAGTGACGATATTGGAACTGGAAAGATTGGGAATTTCTATGGTGCCATGATGTTGAGTGCCCCACAAGCCATAGTCATCATCATCATCAGGATGGAATCAGTGAAACTTGATGGTAACGTGGCTAAGTTCAGAGCTTTCCACACGACGCAGGTCAAGGTAGCACAGGTATCATGGGCGGTTGTTTTAGAGTTTATCGTCGAGTATTATTGACAGAGTCATTCATCCGTGGTGCTACAGCACAGGGAGACGACGAATCCGACAGTCTAGTGGAGTGGAACGATGTCGTACTCATGAGCCCAGAGGCAGGGGCAATGAGGAGACGGTGGTTGGAGACATTCTGCTTCAGGTGGCTGCGCGAAGAAACTTACTTCCACCTGCCTTGCGTCAGATTCGTAGTTCTACAGGCGGTCGACTTGCATGTCGCAGAGGTGCTTAACTGCTACAGTGTCTGCCACTGTTGCGTTTTCGTCTATCGATGACAAAGACAGATATTACATTTTTTTCGGTTTTGACAATTTGCGCCACGGTACTTACGTTGTGAGAACGCAAGTATAGTTTTACCTCCAGTACACGGGTATCAGTGCATAGAGATTTCTTGTAGTTAAAAGAGTATTGAGAGAGAGATTTCCGATCAAAACACAGCAAACAATGCAAGTTATGGGAGTGGTGCGACAGGTTACTTGTGTGAGGTTTTGGTGTGAATGGTGCAGCAGCTTGCGAGGGCGGGTACTCACCGAGAGGGTCGGCGGAGAGCAGCACGCCGTTGTCGCACTTGCTGCACTTGAGCGAGCTGAGGTGGGTGCCCAGCTCGGTGGGGTCCTTGCAGCGCTCGCAGCAGCACTCGAAGAACTTGCCGCGCGACAGCATCTCTCGCCGCACCATCGTGGGGTCCAGGGAGTGCGTGTACGACGTGAACAGCTCGCCGCCCGCCGGCACGCGCACCGTCACGTGCAGCTTCAGCCTGCCGCACCACCAACACCGTCTCCAACAAGTTATCTCTTATTTCTTTTATACACTATTTCCTCATCACTTTACACACATCGATCAAACCCAAATTACAAACTACCAGCCGGCCGTTGTGACCGAGCGGTTCTAGGCGCTTCAGTCTGGAACCACGCGACCGCTACGGTCGCAGGTTCGAATACTGCCTCGGGCATGGACGTGTGAGATGTCCTTAGGTTAGTTAGGTTTAAGTAGCTCTAAGTTATAGGGGACTAAAGACCTCAGATGTTAAATCCCATAGTACTCAGAACCATTTTACAATTTACTCGCGAATATCTCAAACGAACCAAAACATAAAAGCAAGTGTTGCCTACATCTTTGCTCTAATCCACTGACTGCCATAGTCCACTTTCACACACACACACACACACACACACACAAAAACACACACACACACACACACACACACACACATGCAAATGTACACGCAAACATACATATACACGAAATTTTAATTTCTGTGTGGGATACTTTGCCTCAGAAAAAAACTTCAATCCCCTAATTCTGGAAAAATCCTAGTTTTTGGGCGGTTTATGTGCTGGCGTAAGTCACCGCCAGCACACTGATCGGCAAAGATGAAGCACGAAGATCGGCAGTAGGTGCTCGATAGAGCGCACCTATCAAGAAAGAGACCAGAGACACACCGACAAGCATCAAGCCCTCTCGACAGGAAGCATTTAGGCCGCCTACACTGACTGCAGGGCGTGACTAACTCACACTCCAGTTTGCGTCTGTCAGTCCACTAGCAGAGTGGATCACAGGCTGGGTAGTACTTATATACCAGAATTGTGACTATAACAAGATTACCGATATTGTGTGCAACAGGACTGTTACTGGGGAGCTTCTACCACAATTTATGGACTCTATTCCAGTTAAGTAGCAGCTGCCTGTTCATGTAAATAAAGACCACGTTAATCCACATGTGCATTTGTGTTGTAGAAAGAAGATACTGGTCAACAATAACAGCATGCTCTCCCTTGCTTTCTACAATACAACACTCTACAGTAACGATGACTATACAACAGTGGCGACGAGGATACTACAGTTTCCCTTGTTTACTAGGTGAATACTAGGCTTGGAAATCTCTTCCGAAATATTCCCATCTGGGAAACCCGTGCCCCACTCCCAGCCTAATGGGACGACTGGCTGAAAAAAACAAAGTTGTACAGCAACCCACTCAACTTCGTTGAGTAAGGAATGTTCTTGTTGTTGTGGTATTCAGTCCTGAGACTGGTTTGATGCAGCTCTCCACGCTACTCTATCCTTTCACCTCCCAGTACCTACTGCAACCTACATCCTTCTGAATCTGCTTAGTGTATTCATCTCTTGTTCTCCCTCTACGATTTTTACCCTCCACGTTGCACTCCAGTACTAAATTGGTGATCCCTTGATTCCTCAGAACATGTCCTACCAACCGATCCCTTCTTTTAGTCAAGTTGCGCCACAAACTCCTCTTCTCCCCAATCCTATTCAATACCTCCTCATTACTTATGTAATCTATCCATCTAATCTTCAGAATTCTTCTGTAGCACCACATTTCGAAAGCTTCTATTCTCTTCTTGTCCAAACTAGTTATCGTCCATGTTTCACTTCCATACATGGCTACACTCCATACATATACTTTCAGAAACGACTTCCTGACACTTAAATCTATACTTGTTGTTAACAAATTTCTCTTCTTCAGAAACACTTTCCTTGCCATTGCCAGTCTTACATTTTATATCCTCTCTACTTTGACCACCATCAGTTATTTTCCTCCCCAAATAGCAAAACTCATTTACTACTTTAAAGGTCCCATTTCCTAATCTAATTCCCGCATCAACACCCTACTCAATTCGACTACCTTCCATTATACTCATTTTGCTTTTGTTGATGTTCATCTTATACCCTCCTTTCAAGACACTGTCCATTCCGTTCAACTGCTCTTACAAGTCCTTTACTGTCTCTGACAGAATTACAATGTCATCGGCGAACCTCAAAGTTTTTATTTCTTCTCCATGGATTTTAATACCTACTCCGAATTTTTCTTTTGTTTCCTTTACTGCTTGCTCAATATACAGATTGAATAACATCGGGGAGAGGCTACAACCCTGTCTCACTCCCTTCGCAACCACTGCTTCCCTTTCATGCCACTCGACTCTTATAACTGCCATCTGGTTTCTTTACAAATTGTAAATAGCCTTTCGCTCCCTGTATTTTACTCCTGCCACCTTCAGAATTTGAAAGAGAGTATTCCAGTCAACATTTTCAGAAGCTTTGTCGAGGTCTACAAATGCTAGAAACGTAGGTTTGACTTTTCTTAATCTAGCTTCTAAAATAAGTCGTAGGGTCAGTATTGCCTCAGGTGTCTCCGTATTTCTACGGAATCCAAACTGATCTTGCCCAAGGTCGGCTTCTACCAGTTTTCCATTCGTCTGTGAAGAAATCGCATTAGTATTTTGCAGCCGTGACTTATTCAACTGATGGTTCGGTAACTTTCACATCTGTCAACGCCTGCTTTCTTTGGGATTGGAATTATTATATTCTTCTTGAAGTCTGAGGGTATTTCGCCTGTCTCATATATCTTGCTCACCAGGTGGTAGAGTTTTGTCAGGACTGGCTCTCCCAAGGCTGTCAGTAGTTCTAATGAAATGTTGTCTACTCCCGGGGCCTTGTTTCGACTCAGGTCTTTCAGTGCTCTGTCCAACTCTTCACGCAGTATCATATCTCACCATTTAATCTTCATCTACATCCTCTTCCATTTCCATAATATTGTCCTCAAGTACATCTCCCTTGTATAGACCCTCTATATACTCTTTCCACCTTTCTTCTTTCCCTTCTTTGCTTAGAACTGGGTTTCCATTTGAGCTCTTGATATTCATACAAGTCGTTCTCTTTTCTCCAAAGATCTCTTTAACTTTTCTTCTAGGCAGTATCTATCTTACCTCTAATGAGATAAGCCTCTATATCCTTACATTTGTCCTCTAGCCATGCCTGCTTAGCCATTCTGCACTTCCTGTCGATATCATTTTTGAGACGTTTGTATTCCTCTTTGCCTGCTTCATTTACTGCATTTTTATATTTTCTCCTTTCATCAATTAAATTCAATATTTCTTCTGTCACCCAAGGATTTCTATTAGCCCTCGCCTTTTTAGCTACTTGATCCTCTGCTGCCTTCACTACTTCATCCCTCAAAGCTACCCATTCTTCTTCTACTGTATTTCTTCCCCCCATTCTTGTGAATTGTTCCCTTATGCTCTCCCTGAAACTCTGTACAATCTCTCTGGTTTAGTCAGTTTATCCAGATCCCATATCCTTAAATTTCCACCTTTTTGCAGTTTCTTCCGTTTTAATCTACAGTACATAACCAATAGATTGTGGTCAGAGTCCCCATCTGCCCCTGGAAATGTCTTACAAATTAAAACTTGGTTCCTACTTCTTTGTCTTACCATTATATAATCAGTCTGATACCTTTTAGTATCTCCAGGGTTCTTTCATGTATACACCCTTGTTTGATGATTCTTGAACCAAGTGTTAGCAATGATTAAGTTATGGTCTGTGCAAAATTCTACCAGGCGGCTTCCTCTTTCATTTCTTACCCCCAATCCATATTCCTCTTCTACGTTTCCTTCTCTCCCTTTTCCTACTACCGAATTCCAGTCACCCATGACTATTAAATTTTCGTCTCCCTTCACCATCTGAATAATTTCTTTTATTTGATCATACATTTCTTCAATTTCTTCGTCATCTGCAGAGGTAGTTGGCATATAGACTTGTACTACTGTCGTAGGCGTGGGCTTTGTGTCTATCTTGGCCACAACAATGCGTTCGCTGTGCTGTTTGTAGTAGCTTACCCGCATTCCTATTGTTTTATTCATTATTAAATCTACTCCTGCATTACCCCTATTTGATTTTGTATCTATAACCCTGTATTCACCTGACCAAAAGTCTTGTTCCTCCTGCTACCGAACTTCACTAATTCCCACTATATCCAACTTTAACCTATCCATTTCCCTTTTTAAATTTTCTAACCTACCTGCCCGGTTAAGTGATCTGACATTCCACGCTCCGATCCGTAGAACGCCAGTTTTCTTTCTCCTGATAAAGACGTCCTCCTGAGTAGTCCCCTCCCTGAGATCCGAATGGGGGACTATTTTACCTCCGGAATATTTTACCCAAGAGGACGACATCATCATTTATTCATACAGTAAAGCTGCATGCCCTCGGGAAAAATTACGGCCGTAGTTTCCCCTTGCTTTCAGCCGTTCACAGTACCAGCACAGCAAGGCCGTTTTGGTTATTGTTACAAGGCCAGATCAGTCAATCATCCAGACTGTTGCCCCTGCAACTACTGAAAAGGCTGCTGCCCCTCTTGAGGAACCACACGTTTGTCTAGCCTCTCAACAGATATCCCTCCGTTGTGGTTGCACCTACGGTACGGCTATCTGTATCGCTAAGGCACGCAAGCCTCCCCACCAACGGCAAGGTCTATGGCTCATGGGGGGAAGAGTAAGGAATGATAGGTGAAAAAATGCGATCGAGGCTCCAATACTGCAGCAACCATTCAGCCTTTTTGCTAGTTGTAAACACAGCCGCACCTAATTTTGAATGATAGTTATTTGGGGTCGAATATGGAGGAGTAGTAACATGACCAGTACATTTCCTTCATGCGTTACTGGATGTTATTATTTAAGCGACATTTCACGAGTCGCGTTATACTCTTAATTATTAGCCCTATTTATTATGCGTTCCTGGACGGACTCCCATTTTCAGTTGTCGACATGTATGCCAATAACAATTTCGACCAAAACCTCACAGTTATAGCGAAATCTTGTTAAAAGTATTGGTTTCTCTGGTACATCAATCCTTAAACTAATGATAGGGGTGGGATTTTCGTATCACGAGGTGTCAAGATTGCCGCATAGAACGTTGTGCCAAAGCATTTTCCCATGTGACAACACTGTCGAGAAGCTGTAGCAGTGCAAGACGTTCGGTTGTGGCGCTACTCCGCTTAAACTGACGTTAATTTACTTAAACTAAAGGGCAATGTAATGTGGAGTGAAATGTTCATTTGCGAGATGCATTTCATAATTTCCACAACGAAGCTCTGTCTCGGAATCTCGCAGAAATCCTAAAGAGATTCTGGTCATACATAAAGCACACCAGAGGCAAGACGCAATCAATACCTTTACTGCGCGATAACAACGGTGAAATCACTGATGACAGTGCCACTAAAGCAGAATTATTAAACACTGTTTTCCGAAACTCCTTCACCAAAGAGGACGAAGTAAATATTTCTGTATTCCAATCAAGAACAACTGCCAAGATGAGAAACATAGAAGTAGATATCCTCTGTGAAGCAAAGCAGCTTAAATCGCTTAATAAAGGCAAGGCCTCCGGTCCAGATTGTATACCGGTCAGGTTCCTTTCATAGTATTAGATACAATAGCTCCACATTTAGCAATTATATACAATCGCTCGCTCACAGAAAGATCCGTACCTAAAGACTGGAAAATTGCTCAAGTCACACCAATAACCAAAAAGGGAAATAGGAGTAATCCGCTG
Source organism: Schistocerca gregaria (assembly GCF_023897955.1). Lineage (NCBI taxonomy): Eukaryota > Metazoa > Arthropoda > Insecta > Orthoptera > Acrididae > Schistocerca > Schistocerca gregaria. The sequence continues at coordinate 510,147,646 of NC_064921.1, read as the reverse complement.
AATTACACGCTCATATTACTAACGTCGATTTGCAGTAGGGTTTTGGAACGTATACTGTGATCGAACATTATGAATTACCTTGAAGAAAACGGTTTATTGACACATAGTCAACACGGATTCAGAAAATATCGTTCTTGTGAAACACAACTAGCTCTTTATACTCATGAAGTAATGAGTGCTATCGACAAAGGATGTCAAGTTGATTCCATATTTCCAGAAGGCTTTCGACACCGTTCCTCACAAGCGTCTTCTAACCAAACTGCGTGGCTATGGAATATCGCCTCAGTTGTTCGACTGGATTCGTGATTTCTGTCAGAAAGGTCACAGTTCGTAGTAACAGGCAGAAAGTCATCGAGTAAAACATAAGTAATATCCAGAGTTCCCCAAGGAAGTCTTATAGGCCCTCTGTTGTTCCTTATCTATATTAACGACATAGGAGACAATCTGATTTGCCCTCTTAGATTGTTTACAGATGATGCTGTCATTTACCGTCTTGTAAAGTCATCAGATGACCAAAGCGAACTGCAAAACGATTTAGGTAAGACATCTGTATGGTGCGAAAAGTGGCAGTTTATCCTGAATTAACAAAAGTGTGAAGTTATTCACATGAGTACTAAAAGATATCCGGTAAATTTCGATTACACGATAAGTCACACAAATATGACTGTAAATTCAACTAAATACTTAAGGATTACAATTATAAATAACCTAAAGTGGAACGATCACATAGATAATGTTGTGGGTAGAGGAAACGAGAGATTGCTGTTCACTGGCAGAACACTTGTAAGGTGCAACAGGTCTACTAAAGAAACCGCTTACACCACGAATGTCCGTCCTATTCTGGAGTATTGGTAAGCGGCATGCGATCCGTACCAGGTGGGACTGGCGGATAACATCGAAAAAGTTCAAAGAAGGGCAGCACGTTTTGTATTATCGCGAAACAGGGGAAATAGTGTCTTAGACATGATACGTGAATTGGAGTGGGAATCAGTAAAATAAAATAGACAAAAGAGTTTATCGTTGCGACGGAATCGTCTCATGAAATTTCAATCATCAGTTTTCTCCTCCGATTGGGAAAAAATTCGTTGGTACCCACCTACATAGGAAGAAGTGAGCATCACGATAAAATAAGAGAAATCAGGGCTCGCACAGAAAAATTTAAGTGCTCTTTTTTCCCGCGTGCCATTCGAGAGTGGAACAGTAAGACAGCTTGAAGGTGATTCATTGAACCCTCTGCCACGCCCTTTATTGCAAATAGCAGAGTAATCACTTAGATGCAAATGTAGAATGCTACTACTTCCTACGTCTATGGACTTCATTTGTAATGGAAAGAGTGAAACAGTTGATTAGGACTATTCTTGAGGTGTGTATTATTTTACTCAATATTTTATATTAGATAACTTCTAACCTGTCATCCATCATTTTCAATAGCACTGCAAATGCAACGATCATAAGAGTTTTCAGTGTATTAAGCACATTTTGCGAGTCACAATCGGCAATAGCGTTTAACATCTTTTTCATACAGGTACGAAATAATTTTAAAAAACGGCTTATTATAGTTAAGTGACACGAGTATAATTAAATTGAAGTTTGGTTAACTGTCACACTCTGATCAGAATGTCAGGATGAAAACGGAAAAAACTGAATACACACCATTTCCGAAAATCTCGCTAATGATATACTCATCGTCTTTGCTGTATATATACTGCACAAAATTTTTCCAGGAGAAGAGTGTAAAACCAAAGCTTTTCTTATATTTTCCCGATTGTAAAATGCTCTCTTCTTGCGTTTGACGAGACATTTAATATGTTTGCATGTAAAAACTTTATCATATTGTGTTATTAAACGCAGACATCTCTCATTAGTGTTAGTAGTATCTTGATTTTATCCGCTTTTTCTGTTTCTATGCTGTAATCAGCTTTTTTCTTCTTTGGTGACAGAGCAGCTGGTGTGTTTAGTATTCGTTTGTGAGTTTAAAGAGCGTACCTTATATTATTTATTTGCGATACCTATTCACTTGAGGACGGAACATCATCAGAAATGTCTTTGATAAGAAGCAATGTAGACACTGCAGTCAGTTTTAAGATATTCTGTTGTAGAAGTTTCAATTGCTCAGGCTGTGGATCTCGTAAATAACCGTCCTCTTTCAAATACAAGCTACAGATAGTAGCATTTGTAATGTGATTGCCATCACTTCTTCCGCAGAGTTGAACCCACCGAGCACATGTTTCTGGGTCTTTGGGAAAACTGTGATAGGTAATACTACTACTTTTAATTTTCTTATTACACAGTAGTTTTCACATAAAGCCATAGCATAAGCCAGCATTATCATTGTCATACAGAACAAACAAGCTCGATAGAACACAAAAATAACGAGCAGCAACCGAAGAGCCCCCGCGAACTGAGCAGCGCTTCTCGACAGTGACGCAGCTGGCAGAACGGAGAAAAATCCCGGTTTGCGCACGGTCGTTGTTCTCTGCCCCCGCTCAACCTCTCTGACGAAGTAATAAGATGCACGACAAAGATAATACACGCAACATGTAACAAAAAAGTCATACACCGGAAGGAAGGTGGAAGAACATCAGGTGTTAGCTTTGACCAAAGATAAACATAGACAGGGCATGCCTCCGCTATCTCGGTAATACGATGCTTTGAAACCCACCCCCCCCAGTCACGTGACAGGTGGAACAAAACGGAGTCTCTGCCATTAACTGCAGTGAGATGTGGATCTGACATATTTTTTCTTTTTCAGGCGAAGTAAAGCGTACAACTGGAGTGACACAACAACTGAGTGACGTACTGTGTTAATATTATGTTTGCAGCAGTACAGTTAACGAAATTCATGGCATCAGCGTAACTGAAGATATTATTCCGACCACTATTTTTTATTGGTCATTATACGCGAAACATTTAAATTATGGTGATTGATTAACAAAGGATTTTGGCGGTCAAGGCAAAAAAGATTCTAACAAAGATTGAGATACTGTATCTTTCCGTTTATACTTGTTACAACTGTCAAAATTACTTTTTCTCCAATGAATCATCTTCTTTGCTGTAATGTGCACCATCTGGATCACCATCCACACTTAACTAGAAGAGAATGCCTGAGTGTGGTACGAAGCGCATCGCTAACTGACGATTCCTAAGAGATGTTTATAAAAATGTTAAAAAAATAAAAAATGGCATCCGATTTTAGACATAACATTCAGTTTTCCCATAAAAATGCGTTTGCTTTTACGATTTTTAAGAAAGCCGGTGTGGGTATTAAAAAAATATTGAAACAAGAAGCAGAATTTATCACAAAACATTGATTAATCAGAAAAATATCATGATTCAGATAATATTAACATTTTGCTTCCTAAAAATCTTTGTCATATCAAGGGCAATGCAGACAAAATGCATCGCACGTTTCACTGTCCGATTAAGGTAACAATTCTTTCTCATTTCAGTTAAATGACAACTACCTATTTTTTCCTCTAGAGGCTAAAGGCGGACGAAAATAAAATCTGGTGACACAGCATCTGGTTTTAGTTCTCTTCTGATACAAAAAGGCTTAGTATGAAAAAAAAATCCTTCGAAAATGTTGACACGTGTCGGTTTGTATGAACGCTTGCCATAAAATTTTTCCTCTTCCGTGTAACATCTTAACTTTTCTTCGTATTTCATCTGTGGGAAGGTATTCCTAGTACTACTTCATCTGTAGGAACTATTTCTAGTATTCATGATTTCGTATAAACGAGCTATTAACTTCGTATCTTTGACAGAAATAGAGTGAAAGAAAGACAGAAAGTACTTTTACGAGACAGATATAGAAGATAAAGCTGTCATCAACTTGAAGGTTGGTCTGAGCAGTTTCCTGCTGGTATGCCGTTGCCTTTATCTGATCTTTAAATTGATTTACCTAGCCATTCATAGGTGCTTTTCACATTGACAAATATGGCTTAAAAAAAGGCCGTTCGCAACTGCATGGTAACGATATTATTGCTTAGCTTCAGTCTAAAATCAAATAACTTGATTTCGAAGAGTGTGTTAGCAAACTTGACACATGGTGGACAGAAACGGTCTGAAAAGCTTGTAAGGGTGTTGCAGGGTAGATTGTGCTGATAATTAACTATTAAGAAAAAAAATTCGATACGTCACGGCGTTTTTCGAGATAACTGGCATTGAAGTTAGCCAATCAAGCCGTTGCGGCCCGCCAGAGGCGGTGCTCTTCGTTTGGTTGCCTAAAAACAAGAGAAAGATAGAAAAATTGGGAATGGGACAGTAGTAAGGCTTAAACCCTGACACTAATTGTACCTGACGGGTTTGAATTTGCGTGCGCAACGGTCTGATTGACTAACTTCAATGATAATTAACTCGGAAACGGCGGAATGTATCGAATTTTTTCCATTAAGACTATTTCCCAGCATTCCTACCCTTCAACAAGCTTTTCGGACTGTTTCTGACCACCTTGTATGCATAACGAGAAATTACTTCCTTTCACAGACGTTTTCGTGCAACCAGGCACTGCACAACTGTTCACTATTACAAACAAATCATTTTGAATGAAAACACTGGGAGTGCTAGTCACACAGTTTTAGATATCACCTCGAAAAAGTCAAACTGCAACGATGAACATGATGACGGTGTTAGTCCTTAGCTATACATTCAGTCATAATGCGACACTTCCATCTCAGTGATGGATGACTTGACTGGGACCTTGGTTGCAGGAGGTTGTATTTTGGCTATTCATGGAGAGTTAAAACTCTAAAATCAAACCATCGTCATTTCTAAATGACTGCCACGCAATCATTTGTTTATCTGTGGAAAAAGAAAGAAGGCACTGGCTGCCACGTCGGAGAAATACGGAGGTCAAGGCAAATAAACTCGAACAAGAAGCATGTGTGTGTCTGTGCCCTGCTGGGCCTTGCCACGGAGCAACACGTCCCTTCGGACAGCTTTGGACAGCCTCTTGCAACCTCGTCAGAAGATTTCGGTATTATGCTCCTCTCATGGTTCAGGAGATTTCAGTATTATGTTCCTGTATGGCTTACCTCTTGCGAGAACAATCTGTTAGGACCACACCACCACGTCACAAGAAACACTCAGTACCACCTTGTCCAATGACGGCTGGTTCTCCTTCTTTTCGACGTTGGTCAACACTACAGGCGTCGCTCCTTTGTCTCGAGGTCACATCGATATACACAGCATTCGTCGACGGCCATCAGGAGGCTAAATAATTCACGTGGATTGGTCTGACACAGCTGCAGTATATTCGCTGCCGCGTCTGTTTGGCTGGCTATGCCAGTCGCGGAAACCAGTGAGCAACGACCTCTATAACGGTGAAAATGTCGTGAAATAGGTGAAATCTGATGCGTGACGCATTTTCACTTTTGTGATACGCTGGTCTTGGAACCAGAGCCTTCACTTTTCTTGTGATTTCCTGTTCTTTGCAGAAAGATGATCTGCCATTTCTTTTTTCGTCGTGTTCCTGATCGAACATCCATTGCTATGGGGTGGACAAGTTTATGGATACTTGTAGTGTGCAGAAATAGAAACCAGGGCCTTCGAGAACCACCAGGACATCAGAAAACGTCGAGAAGGTAATGCAGGCGATTTTCAATTCGCCCCAGCGATCACACGCAAACATGTACCTGCTCTTGCAATTTCTGATCGCACAGTAATACGAATTCTTAATGAAGCCTTGAAATTTCGCCCATACACACTGGCAGTGGCGCACAAGCTTAATCCACTCGCTTTTGTTTCACGAAAAAAATTGTACGTGGAGCCTTGATCGAAAAGCTGTGCCATGACGTCATTGTGTTCTTCAGCGGTGAGGCACATTTTCATTGGTTTGAATGTGTGAATACACAAAACCTGCTATATTGGAGAACTTTATGAGCACCTCCTGCATACATAACGTGTGACTAGTGTTCATCATCCACTATTGCCGTCGGTGGGTCGTGGTTGTTGGAAGAGAACGATAGGTCATTTACGGTCACATCTGAGCGTTATGTCCGCTTGACTAGAAGTTTTTTTCTTCCCGAACTTGAAGGAATGGGTGTGGGGGATATCTGGTTCCAACAAGACGGCGCCACGGCTCACATGGTACGAACGTCAGTGACCCTCTCGCGCGAAAGCGTGTCATCTGTTTCAGGGGCGATCTTCAGTGGCCAGGACGCTCGCCAGATTTAGCGTCAACAGTTTTTTATTCTGGGGCTATCTTGATTTCGACTCTCAAAATGCACTGAGCAGGACGGTGGCTATCTTCAGGATATCATTTTCATAACCTAATGAAAACTTTAAATGTAGCTCTATGTAAAGAGTAGAGAATAAAACTCGTATCTCCAACACATTCTGTTTTATAGTTTTTTGAAATAAGGAAGCTCCTAAGCTGCACCATCTATACTGGTCGATTGTTGTCCTACTCTTCCGCCAACTCAGCATGTCGTAGCGTTGTTCAAATATCTAAACAAAGCTACCGCGTAATTCTCCACTTTATCAATAGGCTACACCATTTAATTTTTGGTGCTCTAACGGCATGCTACGGTACTGTTTCGCTGGTATTTTCAACATTTAGCACTACTGTAGACATGTCCCTGCAAACAGACAAGAAATTAATTGCCTAACCTTTCTTTTTCCAGTGATATTTAAAACTTTGTAACCACCCCTTGTACAACAAAAAGAAAAAAAATTAACGATTGCTCCATAAGCTGTGTGCAACTCGTATCGCCCATCAGTTTATTGAGATGTTGGTGTCAGTACACAAGCAGGGCTTTGGTACTTGCAGTTTATGTGTCTGGGCTGACCTGTGCTGCTCGCCAGTCTCGGAGCGCGTGGCGATGGTGTGTCCGGTGTTGGCGATGCAGTTGTGGGACAGGATGGCCGTCTGCGGGTAGAGACCGCGCACCAGGGCGCCGTTCTCGCAGCGCACCTCGAAGCAGTTCACCTCCAGGATGCCGCACACCGTGTGCACCAGCTCCTCGTCGAACCTGCGGGCGGCGCCACACTTCAGACCACGACACAGTCCGTCTCAACCCCAGCACCGCGGATCACAGTCCACTACAATAAGCACACTGCTGACCATTAAAACTGCAACACCAAGAAGGGAAGGCAGCACTCAACAATTGTCAGACTATCACGAAGTGTACTACTTGCTTGAATATGCAGATAATTAGCATTTCAGACGAACTGTTTTAACGGACCTTTTCCTTCCTTGTTCCACTGTCTATAAGTTAGATCGTATTCAAGCCCTACTCCTTTGTCCACATGCTAAATTTAGGATCTACAGGAGGTTCAAATTTAAAGTTAGACAGAGATCGTTAACAAGTACGAACAGTGTTGGTACTTAGCTTTTACGATGATGGCTTCGTTATTGTCTTCATAGTATATATTGGCTTCGTTGAGTCTAGGAGTGATTCCGCTGAGAGCATCCCGTGGTTTCCTTTATGTTTGGATGAGGCTAACTGCTTTGTCTGGTAACATGTGGTATTTTGTCTTTTAGAGAAAAAGAGTTATCTCAGTTAATGCATATCAGCATTCAATGAATCTTCTCACATTTAACAACACTTCTATACAAATATAAAATGAAACTTCTTGTCTTTCACAAAATTTACAATCAAGCTTCTTCCGCCATATCTATATCACAACCTTACCCAACCGACGCTAGTGATAAAAAGACCTCGAACCTTATGTTCCAAAGATCCATCTCGTACTGACAAGACCAAAGATGACAGTCTCTTCGAGTTGTTAAACTCGAAGCCAAAGACAATATCTACAGAAAATATTGCATGTAAAGAAATTACAGAAGTAAATAATTTTACGTTTCTCACAATTACCAAATTGTTTCGGGCCATTAGTTTAAATACGGAGGAATGCAGGAGACTCAGTGAACAAAGAACGTTGCCGCATTGCATCCGACTTTGTCATATAGATTCAGAACCTATCTTGAGGCTACAGGGTGTCGCTGGTACAGGACGGGATCACCTCTTTTTCTCATAACCGGTGACCAGACAGCAGTCGTCAAATTTGTAACGTGTTAAGGCTTGTGGCTGTGCCCTGTCTTCGAGATATTCGTGACGTTATCTTTCAACAACATAACACAACCCTCAAGTTTCCCGTGCTGTATAGACCTACTTCGATGCAGAGGGTATTCGACTTTTATCCTGGCAGGCACGTTCTGCAGATTTCTCACCTACTGAAAACGTATGATCAAGGGGTGTCGAGAAATTGGCATGCTATCACTCTCTAGCCACTATGATTGATGAACTGTGGAATGGAGTTGAAGCAACGGGGAACGATTTATCTAAGCTCAGTTTAACGCTATGCCCATCTGCGTTAGAGAGATTGTTGCTGCCATGTGTAACAGTTGTCTCTATCTAATTTCACACTCTTTATCAGTGGTCCACAAACTTTCTGAGACCATTCATTACCCCTGAGTGCAATCACGTATTAGCTAGTATCCCCTCGCCGCTTCCCCACACCACCATCAACAATGGTACCCAACTAAAATTTAGAATGAACAGAGTTTTCTTTAAATACTTTTATTTTTACAACATATGGTACATGCTTCTTGTGGATGTTTTATTAAACCACGAAATAATGACTCAATGGCGCTAATGGTATTGCTTATTTCTAAAAACTATTTTTTATAGTCTGATGAAGCAATTCTCGGGGCATCGTGAGTGCTACCTGCAGCTCTTTCTTAGGAAATGAAGCTAATTATCCGAACTCTGGGCAGACAGCTGTCAGAAAACATGCTTCATCCTCACCCTATATCCCTATTTAAAATCAATGAAGTTAAATTGTGCACACTAAACTTATTTTTTGTAAGTCACTTGATTATTGGAATCCTTAGTTCTGAATTGACAGAACCTGGAACACTTCAGGCTACCAATGCTTTGTACCTAAACACTGTCAATAATAACGATAATAATAATAATACGGCATCGGCCCTACAGTGATGTATTAACCATTACATAGTTACCGTTGTGTTGTATTGTCAATTACTTTGTTTGTTTGTGTGAAGTAAATAAAGAGGCTATTTCTAGTATATTGCGGGGACTGTGCACAACTCGGAGGAAGCATTTTCATGAGATATTTAAACATATGTGACATATGCATGTCTCAATTTTACTTCCATAGTTGCATGGGGCAAAGTATATGTGTAGTGGGTGGACTGTGTGAGTAAGGTATTCATACACTCGTTTCTGAAGCTGTTACCTTCACCACACTGTATTACACGTTAATGAAACAAAAAAAACTGTACTTATTGGGAACTTACGTAATCTGTATCACAGCCTTAGAAATAGTAATAACAGTAACGATCTTTTAAAAATCATTAAGTTCCATACACCAAACACAAGTGAACTGTTTCGTTATTACTCCTCAGAATATTTCATTTTACCCCTCAGGGAGTAATTACCTCTAGGTCTGGAGCTAACCTCCTGTATGGACTGTCAGCGTGGCGATCATCGATGCGTCTTCGCTTCACGCGGCAGCAGAGAAAGGCGCGCCAACACTTTCGTGCCGACACAAATAGACATACACACAGGAGTGGCGCAGTGAGAAGAATTCCATTACTTTAAATCCTTCCTGGATTTGAAAATTTAATGGCCAGAAGCGCATTTAGAAAACACCCCTTTCACATAGACTCAGCCCGACACAGATTAGATAGTAGCGTACCCTTGCGGAGTGTCTCTAAATCCTCTTTGGCAGTTCGATTTAATAAGGGAACCAAACAATCTAGAATGGGCCGCAGTCGTCACACGCAAGCGGTGTTCTGCATATACATTGTGCGCTCATCCAGATTCCATGCAACCAATCTAACTCTCCCATTCAGTTTCACTATTTCTCCACTCGACTGTCTGTCTCGTTGTAACATATCATTCCGTAGTATTGCTTTAAGATATCTCAACAATGTTATGATCACATACTGTTCCTTTCAGTTGTTTGTAGGCGTTATGTGCCTAAATAGCAAAACTCATCCACCACTTTGTGTCTCATTTCCTAAACTATCTTCCTCAGCATCGCCTGGTTTAATTCGACTACATTCCACCATCAGCGTGTTGCTTTTGTTGATGTTCATCTTATATCCTGTCCATTCCGAATCTATACACGTTATAAAAATAGATGTGTGTATGTGTGTGTTTGTGTGTGTGTGCTTATGTTTCACACAGGACTGATTTCAACCAAACTTGGTACACCTATCTCTTAGTGTCATTACTGCCAGTCAACAATCGTTTCTGACGTAAGAAGCACCTGCCTATCACAGTTCAGGAGGTATGACATCATAAACAATGAGATGTGTGAAAAACTGCCACATTTATTACTTCTGTGCTACAAACTCCATTCGCAATAAAGTTCGCAGACAGTACCCAGGTATTCCCCTAAATGCATCTACAAAGTTATATTATGGTACTACACGCGGTTCAGGATATGCAACGTCATAAACAGTGAGGTACGTGAAACTCTACCGCATTTTCGAATAGGTTCTTAGGAGAGGAAATGACTTACCGAAAACATACCGGGTGTCATTTAAAAAATTCATACCGCTGTTCATATCTTTGTAAGAAACACAGCTACAACGAAGGCAATCATGCTGATTGATTTTCCCCTGACGGCTAAAGAACATTTGCTTGAAAGATTTTGTAATTTGCATCTGGACAAACAGTTATTTAGGGTGGTAAACACAAAATAATGAAGTAATATTTGGAAAAAAAACTTCAGAAATATCCAGGCAGATACTTATGACTACAATATCAAAGAATCTCAGCTGTAACAGGTCAACTTATACAAATTCCTGGGGGGTGTATCCACTTGCAAGGATATGCAATGGAATGATTGTATAGGTCCAATCATAGGTAAAGCAGCAGAAAGACTTCAATTCATTGGAAAGATACTAGCAAAATATTGTCAGTTTAAAAAGAATACCGCTTACTAAACATTGATGTGACTCATTCTCGAGGCATGCTCAAGTGTCTGGGGCCCACAACACACAGAAATAACAGGGGACATTGAACATATATAAAGGAGGACGTAACAATTGGTCACAGGTTCCTGTGTCAAACGAGAGAATTCACGGAAATGCTGAAAAACTTGTACAGAAGGATGCTGGGAGATGGACATCAATTATCCCGCGAATCGCACTTATAAACACTCAAGAACTAGTGAGGAATCAAGGATTATTTTTCAACTCTGTAAAGAGTATTAGACAAATTATAACGCACTCAGGAAGTTAAAAAATCATTCTCAAGACGCGCAGTATCCAAATCGAACGGGAAGAAACCCTGCACGCAGTACAATGGTGAGTGGCGTCTACCTTTGGTTTGTAGGGTACGGGTGTAGATGAGGATGAAGATGGGTCGCTCCCAAGTGTAATGTTTACTTATTTTAATGTTTTGGAAAGATTTTGCTCTTTTGTCACTTAAATAAAATGGCATCTTTCATAAGATCAATTGCATTAACGTGTCACACTATGTATACTGCTAGACTTGTCCACTTGAAAATGACAGTGCAGTCCAAAGAGATCAGCAGTGGTTTAAACTGTTTAAACTGTTTCGTTGGAAGTAATATCGTTCTTTAATAATTTTCTTTCATCCTTCCGATATTCTGTACAAGAAAGAAACACTTATTTCCTGATGGTGCTTAACTCTAGACGCTAGAGCAGATACGGGCGCCAGATAAAGTACCTCTGTTCCTGTGCTTCCTTAGAAGTATTCCTCGCTGTACACTGACAAGCGAAAACATTATGACCACCTGGTCAACAGCGTGTTGATAAACCTGTGGACCGCAGTACAGCAGCGATTCTGCGTGGGATGCGTTCGACAAGTCCTTGGCAAGTTTCCGGAGATGTGTGGCACCAGCCGTCTACGCACTGGTCACACAGTTCCCATAAATTATGGGCCGGCGGTTTGCTCAATAGCGTCACAACTGAGTTACATCGGGATGAGATAGAGTGACCAAGACATCAACATGAGTTCACTACCGTGCTCGTTAAACCACTGTAGCTCGTTTCTAGTTTTGTGAAACGGACAGTTATTCTGCTGGAAGATGCTGTCGCGGCATCTGAGGAACGCATCAAAGCATGATAGAATGCAGATGGTCCGCAACGATGTTCACGTTGTCCGCAGCTGTCATGGTGCTTTCCATTACTACCCTACAGCATAATACTGTCCCGACATGCCTGCGTCCGTGGCGCGTTGCATGTTTCCAATAAACTTTCGCCTGGATGACGACGTATCCAGACACACCGTCGATCTGGTGTACCAAAAAACGGGATAGACGCGACTAGGCGACACTTCTTCACTGGTCCACGGTCGATTCATGATGACCCATACCAGTAACAATCATAATTGACGATGACGCATTCGGAGGACGACAGTTCAATCCCGCGTCCGGCCATCCTGATTTAGGTTTTCCGTGATTTCCCTAAATCGCTCCAGGCAAATGCCGGGATGGTTCCTTTGAAAGGGCACGGTCGACTTCCTTCCCCGTCCTTCCCTAATTCGATGAGACCGATGAACTCTCTGTTTTGTCTTCTCCCCCAAACAACCCAACCCTCTTCTCTGTGGGCTGAACGGTGTGCTCCATGTGCCGGAACCAGCATTGTACTCCGTAGCCAGATCTGCCACAGACAGCCACGTATACTGATTCACAAAGCGGGAAAGCCCCCGACATTCGCGTTCTGTGATGAGGCGTGAACGTCCAACACCTTGCCGCCTACTCGTTGTTTCGCCATCCCTCAACCACTTTACACTGACGCTCTCGACACTAGCTCACGACCGGCTTCGCCCTTTCCGAGATGCTCATTCCATGCCATAACAATCTGCCCTTTGTCAAGGTCGCTCATGTCAGTGGATTTCGACATTTGCGGCCGGTATCGTCGCCAGCATGATTCCCCATTCGCCCGTAGCACCACCAGGCGTCATTTAAATTCGCGGCGGGAGTGTTCATCGATGAGTATTACTCTGTTACTCACGAACGTAAAGACAGAATGAGACTTTCACTCTACAGTGAAACTTCCTGGCAGATTAAAACTATGTGCCGGACCGAGACTCGAACTGGGGACCTTTGCCTTTCGCGGGCAAGTGCTCTACCAACTGAGCTATCCAAGTTTGGAACGTAGGAGACGAGGTACTGGCGGAAGCAAAGCTGTGAGGACGGGGTTTGAGTCGTGTATGGGTAGCTCAGTTGGTGGAGCACTTACCCGCGAAAGGCAAACGTCCCCAGTTCGAGTCTCGGTCCAGCACACAGTTTTAATCTGCCAGGAAGTTTCAACGTAAAGACATTTTATCGAATTTGACTGCTGCAGAGAATGAACTGTTCATAACTGCATACAAATGTTTAAAAAAGATCAGAGGACAAAAAGTTAGTCAACTACAGCAGAAATCGGGCGGATATCTTCGAACACCACCTCTAGCCCAGATAATGGTCTCAGTTTTGCGAGTAAGAGAGTAGACGAGACTCTTCTGCTATGCCATATCCAGGTAAAGCCATTCACTGATGATTAGATTTGCTAGCCCAGATGCGACGGGGTGCCTAAGTGTTTGACGAACCAGGAACGTATCCGTGCAGCCCTGTCAACGTAGCTACTCATACCGTGAAATACAGGCGTCTTCACAGCATACTCACCATGAAAATGAATGAGAAAGGCCAAAGTTTGGTAACTGAAATAAAGATCCTGATTCATGTTCACGGTAACCTGAATGACTGAGCCCAAGACGTGGTACCAAGAATACCCCCTGCTCCCTAAACACCACAGAACCACCTCTGGCCTGAATGACACCCTCTGCATGTAGCATGTTCAATGCTTCATGGTGCCTTCGGTGCACTGGACGCTCTGCACATCTGAAAAACAGGCAAAATCACAACTCGTTCGACCGCACTGCACGCCTTCAGTAGACTAATTTAGCTACTATGGAGTATCTGTGTTGTTTGGCTCTTGGTTGATGTTGCATTTTTTGTGCCCTGAGAGCAATAGACTTTTACGAGGTATTCCACTGCAAATGTCCATAGCATGCAGTTACCTTCGCAGTGTTCGCAAGGAAACTGATTCAATTGGACCTGCGTTCAGTGACAGCACCAGTTTCTGTCGGTTTCGAAACCGGTTGTCATTGACAAGGTGTGACACTCGTCTCGAGACACTGTGGATTAGCATCTTTTTAGACCACTCTCCTTACGTCGTGTTACAAGCGAGTCGTACAGCATTCCATTGGACAGTTTGTGTTCGAGCACCAACAAGTCTGACAACTTCTTTCACGGTGCGATCACGTTCAAACACGATAGATCATTTTTCTAATTGTCGATCCACCTTGTCGTGCCGCTTTCATAAAACCGAATGGCACGTACAAGCCATTTACTACCATGACTTAGTCTGACAAAGGAGGGTCGCAATTCCACACCATCTACAGTACTGCAACGTTACAAGTGTGCTCTTTTGAGAAGGTGGCAGTTATTTTCTTTTGTGAGCTTATGAACTTCCTGTGGGGAAAAAATTGGGCGCGTGTGAGTAGGTCTCGCGTACTGAGGGTTCAGTACAAACTTATTGATGTGCTCGTGTGCAGACAGTTCATTTCTCCCGTCAGTCCAGAATCTCGTCTATTTTTGCCTGCTACCGATATTAATACTGGTAAGGTATCGGTCCGAGGGATTCCAAGATTTTCGAGTATGTTTTAATTTCAATAATATAAATGAGACATAAAATCATGTAGGAGCCGAGCGACTGTTATTATAATGAGGAATAGTTCTGAATTCAGGCTGACTAGGTCGCTATGGAAAAAGTCAAACATCAGGCAAATAATGACTTTATAGCTCATATGACACGTTTCAGAAATTATCCATCATCAGATATCGAGGAACGATTACTGCACATGGATATGGCGTTTCAAGTTATATGTGAAACAAACAGACTAATCTGCGAATGTTTGCTTCGTATACCAGGTGTAGAAGTATGAAACCGGAATTTGGTTGCAACAATTATACGTCTATCGTTTGAAACTGTTAAACAATATTTTATTCAAAATAATCGGAAGCATCCAAGTCTGGTGAACAGACCGCATATTCTAGTATCTCCCAAATGAACGCATCGATCGTTTCCCTGGCCCGTTTTGCTGCGTGTGATGGGGCGTTATCATGGAGCAATATGACTGTGTTGCCTTTTTTCATATTCCATTCGTTTTTCATATAATGATCGATTTAAATCGATCATCTGCTGTTGGTAGCGATAAGTGTTAACGGTTTCACCAGATTTTAGTAGCTCATAATAAATGACACTCCTATGATACCATCAAACACAGAGCATCGTCCTCTTTCCAAAGCGATTTGGTCTTGCAGTGGATGTCAATATTTTTCCTGTATTCACCCATGATTTACGAAATGATTGAAATGGCTCTGAGCAATATGGGACTTAACATCTGAGGTCATCAGTCCCCTAGAACTCAGAACTACTTAAACCTAACTAACCTAAGGACATCACACACACATGCCCGAGGCAGGATTCGAACCTGCGACCGTAGCAGCCGCATGGTTGCGGACTGAAGCGCCTAGAACCGCTCGGCCACACTGGCCGGCTGATTTACGACGTTTGGGATTCTCAAAATACAGGGTGAGTCACGAAGACATGCAAATATTTTGACATGTTATTCTACAAGTAAAACTAAAGACAAAAACGTAGGTGTGCAAATGTTTAGTTATGGAGTTACGGCTAATAAAAGATTTTGCCTGAAATTTAGCCACTTCACTAATATTAAGCCATCGCAAAACTGTACGAGGTTAAAATAAAGCACGAATTCCATTTATTTTGCTGTTATTGATCTGGTGAATCTAATAAAATATGTCTCTGACGTGTATCTGCAGTAGTTTTCCACACATCCACAGAAGCAAAGAAGTAATTTCGTAATTTCTTTTAATTTATTAACTACTTGGTCCAATTTGTTTTTTAAATTCCAGACAACGGCACAAAGTTTTCAAAAGAAGCCGTAGAGAATTTATTTTTCGAAAAATGGTGGTAACAACGTTAACTGAAACTGTACGAATGTGTCAGATAATCTGCTTTTATTAATACCATAGCACACGTGAATTCATGTTAAACCGAAAAATCCAAAACTCAGTGTTAGGGAAGTTGTATAGTGTACATACAGTTTCACAATATATACACAATAAATGTTCAAAAATGTCTCCACCTAGTTCTAGTTTCAGTTTCACAGGGTTGCTCCTAATATCGCCTGTTGCATTCATAATGTGAGCAATTAATGCCTCACGTGTATTGACTCTGTCCTCATAAAATATGTCTTTCATCCATCCGCATACACAAAAACCCATTGGTGTCAAAGCGGATGGTGTGGGTGGCCATAGACGTGTAGCACCACGACCAATCCATTTCTGCGGAAATATGAATTTAAATGTGTAGTAACGGCGTTGATGAAATGTGGAGGCACCGTCATGTTGAAAATACATTTGCAATCGCGTATCAACTTGAACATCTTCGAACAAGCGGGGCATTTCTTCTTGAAGGAATTGTTAAGTACGTTAGACGTCCTGGGAAAATGAATGGTCCAATAAAGTATGTGTTGATTATACCACATCACACATTTATGCTAAATTGCTGCTGGAAATTGAGTTGCCCTGTTGCATATGGGCTTGCTTCAGGCCATACGTGCTCGTTATGTAAATTGTTTATACCATCTCGAGTAAACTGTGCCTCATCAGTATATAAAATGTATTTGTGTAATTGCCGATTAGTATTTAACCAGTTGCACAACTTTAAGTGAAGGGCACGGTCTCCCGGATGTAAGCGACGCACTTTTTGTTTATGGTAAGGACACAGGTTATTGTTCTTCAGTGTACGTCGTACCTTAGGTTGTGAAACGCCTAATCGTTGAGAGATACGTCGTGTACTGGTACCGGGGCTACGTTGAACAGCATCCATAATATCATCATCTGGTCTTCACGTATCGAGCGCTCGCACTGTTTACGAACGCCAGGTAGACAACCTGTCTCCCGTAACTTTCGAAATACTCCACTAATGGTTCGTGCATTCGGAATCCTCCGAGTTGGATAAAGTACGCGATATTCGTTTTAACTTCAGCCATAGCGTTACCATCACGTTTGCCATAAATAAACACCATATCGGCGTATTCCTCTGTCGTAAATTTGAAAGGGATTCCTATTTCATAAAAAATCTACAAACTACAACACTTGCTACCGCATGTGGTTTCACGTAAATACACTGTTGTTATTATGTTCTTTCACTGAACAATATAGAAAACTAACTCATTTCAAGGTTAGGAACGACTGAAATAACTCACTATCGGTTGCCAATAATGACATAAACATTTCTACATTCTTAATGGAAAGTGAACAAATTTACTTGTACAAAAATCTTTGCTTCTCTGGATGTTCTGGAAAACTACTACAGATACATGTCTGGGACATGTTTTATTAGATTCACCAGACCAAAACAACAAAATAAATGGAAATCGTGCTTTACTTTAACCTCGTACTGTTTTGCAATGACTTCGTATTATCGAAGTTGCTAAATTTCAGACAAAATCTTTTATTAGCCGTAACTCCGTTACTAAATATTTGCGGACCTATGTTTACATAAACTTTTTTCTTTAGTTTTACATGTAGGATAACATATGAAAATATTTGCTTATCTTTGTTAATCACCCTGTATATCCATTTTTCATCGCCTGTCACTTTCTTTTGTATCTAGCGAGCAGCATTTCACAGGTGTTCTTTCGAAATGCTTGCTGTCTTTCATTCGGTTCATGTGGAGCCCATTTTCCTACTTTCTGCACCTTTCCTGTAGCTTTCAACCGAAGCGGAACGGCTTTATGCGTCGCACTCAACTGTTCCGCGAGTTTCTGTTGAGTTTGAATATCGTCTTCATCCAATAAGGTCCGCAACTCGTTGCCTTCGAACTTTTTCGGTAGTTTCCTGTACTCGTCGTTTCTGACTTCAAAATCACCACTTTTGAATTTTTTTAACCAATCGAAACACTGTGCTTTCCCAAGAGTATGTTCACCGAAAGCTTCGACAAGCATTCGATGCGATTATGCAGCAGTTTTCTTCAAATGATATTAGAAAACCAGTGCTGTCCGCAAATCGTAGTTCGTAGGCACAAAACTCGACATGTTTACGGGTTTGAAACAGATGCCTATCCATGGAACTTCGATTACTGTGTTGACATTTGTCGTCAGTCGTTACAGGAAGACCGACCGAGGTGGCGCAGTGGTTAGCACACTGGACTCGCATTCGGGAGGACGCCAGTTCAATCCCGTCTCCGGCCATCCTGATTTAGGTTTTCCGTGATTTCCCTAAATCGTTTCAGGCAAATGCCGGGATGGTTCCTTTCAAAGGGCACGGCCGATTTCCTTCCCAATCCTTCCCTACACCGAGCTTGCGCTCCGTCTCTAATGACCTCGCTGTCGACGGGACGTTAAACACTAACCACCACCACCGTTACAGGAAGAAAATGGCGCTGCAGACGCGGTCTCACGGGCCTACCCTAAAGGCTAGCACCATGTTTAGGGAAATCCTGGTTTCATACTTCTACTCCTGGTAAACTAGAAATGCCATATCTAAGTGCAGAAATGGTCCCTGGATAGCTGATGATGGATAAATTCCGAGACACGTCATATGAGCAATAAAGTCATTCCTTGTCTGATGTATGACTTTCACCATTGCGACCTAGTCAGCCGGGATGCAGAATTACGACTGTTCTAACGCCAAGTTTGACGTCATATAACAAAAGCCAAAAAATGATTTTTTCGTGTAGAAATTAACAACTTTCACATTTTTTCCTTTGGTTGTACTGTGAAACTTTACTTCTTGCCAAATTTAGTATTCTATGCCAACGGGAAGTACCCTATATGGTTTGGTGACTAAGTTTCCGATTATCAAAATAAATGGCCATATCTTTCCACCGCCTTGACTTAGAAGTTTCAATTTTTTACACTGCCAAGGGACAGTAGGTGTCAGTATGTGGCATGAATTTCAACTCGACGAATACACGCGTCCGTGAGGGAACATGTAAATAATAAGACTAAACAAAATTAGCGGCTACTATTATGCGAAACAAGTTCAAGTTCAGATGACAAGGACAATATCGACGTAGGCGTTTGTGTAGGTGCAGATGACGTTTCAGTTCCCGCTGCTACAGCGCCTGGCGCGTTTATCTGGACACCTGACGAAGCGGGGATTCCCGACCCACGCAGCCGCCTATCTCGCAGGAGCCCACGCAGCGCCATATCGCCAGCCGGAGTGCCCACCAGGCTGCAATCTGAACCAACACCACCTCCTCAACGTCACAGGCAATCGTAGCCGCGGAACTTTCGCAGTTCGCTTTCGCACTCCGTTTCTCAGTACAGGTTACATTACTGGCCATTAAAATTACTACACCAAGAAGAAATGCAGATGATAAACGGGTATTCATTGGACAAATATATTATACTAGAACTGACATGTGATTACATTTTCAGGCAATTTGGGTGCATAGATCCTGTTAAATCAGTACCCAGAACAACCACCTATGGCCGTAATAACGACCTTGATACGCCTGGGCATTGAGTCAAACAGAGCTTGGATGGCGTTTACAGGTACAGCTGCCCATGCAGCTTCAACATGATACCACAGTTCATCAAGAGTAGTGACTGACGCATTGTGCGGAGCCAGTTGCTTGGCCACCATTGACCAGACGTTTTCAATTGGTGAGAGATCTGTAGAATGTGTTGGCCAGGGCAGCAGTCGAACATTTCCTGCATGTTCGCACATGCATTGACAATGAGCTAACGCATGTTGTCAGGCGTTGGCGGTGGATCATGATAGCAAATATCCTTAAACTTTCCCCACAGAAAGAACTCGGGGGCCGTCAGATCCGGTGAATTGTATGAAATATACTATTGAACACCGCTTCAACCGCACACGAGCTATGTGTTGGACATCCGTCATGTTGGAAGTACATCGCCATTCTGTCATGCAGTGAAACATTTTGTAGTAACATTGGTAGAACATTACATAGGAAACCAGCATACCATGCATTGCACCATTTAGATTGCCATCGATAAAATGGGGGCCAATTATCCTTCCTCCCATAATGCCGCACCATACATTAACCCGCCAAGGTCGCTGATGTTCCACATCGTGGATTTTCCGTTGCCCAATAGTGAATACTATGCCGGTTTACGTTACCGCTGTTGGTGAATGACGCCTCGTCGCTAAATAGAATTCGTGAAAAAATCTGTCTTAATCCCGTAATTTCTCTTGTGCCCAGTAGCAGGACTGTACACGACGTTCGAAGTCGTCGCCATGCAATTCCTGGTGCATAGAAATATGGTACGGCTGCAGTTGATATTGATGTAGCATTCTCAACACCGACATTTTTGAGGTTTCCGATTCTCGCGCAACTTGTCTGCTGCTGATATGCGGATTAGCCGCGACAGCAGCTAAAACACCTACTTGGCATCATCATTTATTGCAGGTCGTGGTTGACGTTTCACATGTGGCTGAACACTTCCTGTTTCCTTAAATAACGTAACTATCTGGCGAACGATTCGGACACTTGGATGATGTCGTCCAGGATACCAAGCAGCATACATAGCACACACCCGTTGGGCATTTTGATCACAACAGCCATACATCAACACGATATCGACCTTTTTCGCAATTGGTAAACGGTTCATTTTAATACGGGTAATGTATCAGGAAGCAAATACCGTCAGCACTGGCGGAATGTTACGTGATACCACGTACTTATACGTTTGTGACTATTACAGTACCATCTATCACAAAACGAAAAAAGTGGTCCAACCAAAACATTTATATTTCTTTACGTACTACAGGAATATGTAATGAAAAATTGGGGTTCCTATTTTTAAAAAAACGTAGTTGATATCCGTTTGACCTATGGCAGCGCCATCTAGTGGGCCAACTATAGCGCCATCTGGTTTCCCCCTTCAAGCTACACGAGTTTCGTTCTTTGTAGTTTTTTTCGTTTGATGCTTATTTCGTGAGATATTTGGCCCGGTCACTATCAATGGACCACCCTGCATATGGATAAAGCAGTGCGCATGTCTTACTAACGCAAGATTACGTATTTTTCAAACGAATGATTTCGCCAAGAAATAAAATGAGCGATTCATGGAAAAAACTAGAAATTGCCTTTCAAGCATGGTTACACCACGCTGGAAATGTTAAAACAAAAATCTTTACGCATAGTGAATGTAAATTCAATGTGGTCCAATGCTACCGATCCTTATTGCGTAAAACTGCGTCCTGAATCTCGCGGATGGCTATTTAAAGCTAAAAGGCTTCTTCGGAGACTCTGTACCATTACAAGTTGATCAAATTTTAGATGTTACAGACAGCGAAAATAATGATTACAATTCCTTAGTATTGGATTTCAATGCTGTAACTTTTGACGCCTCAGCTACTCAATAACTATAGCCTTTGAACTTGCTGCATTTTGAATTGTGTAATAAAATAAACTGTTTCTATTACAAGAAATATATTAATCGTTTTTCAAAGTAATGATTTATTTTCCTTCACTTAGATTTATTAACCCTATTTTGTAAATAACTTATATAAAAGTTGAAAGGTAAGTGATTATTGTGTGTGTATTGGCTATTGGGGCCTAGAAACGGCGGAGAGGCTTCGCCCCCGCCGTAGCCCTCGGTGGTTCTCAACACACAACAGGCTACAGCAGTCCACTCACCCCACCGCCGCCCCACACCGAACCCAGGGTTACTGTGCGGTTCCGTCCGCCTGAGAAGATCGAGGATCATTCGCAAAGGTCAAAACAGTCTGCTAATATCATTATTATTAATATTTTTGCTTCAAATGAGATTCTTGGCGGAAAGGTGGCAATTTTCATCACTTTTTAAACACCATTATTAGTTATATAACAAGTATTATTAGTAGTATTACTATTTAAATTACAATCGTTGCTGTTATCAATAAAAATATTGTTTACTCCTAAATTGATTCTCGACGGTGTAGTAGATTTGTCCCTCTATTACGCTGAGAAATGAGCATTCACACTCTCTTTACCTCGGTGGCTGTCTCACAAACAGTGTTGTTCTGCATATTTCTCTTTTACATAGGTTTCTGCATTCAGTGTTTCTCTGTCGCGCCACACTCTCATAGTCTATTACTGAAACTTAAAACAGTGACAACCCTAAGATTACCCCTGTTTTCCTAATGCATCCCAATACCATCATCTTCATAATTACATAAGGGAACTTGACGAGGGTAATTTATTCATAGATGATTACCAGTTTCCTCCTGGCGACCTTTCATTATTGCCTCGAAAAAGGTAGGCAACTTTACTTTGGCGTTTTATTTCCGTCCTTTCCTCTTGATTTGTGATAAATTTTTTAAGAAACTGCATGAGACTAACCATCGCAAAAAGCCATTAAGTGATTTTTAATTAAAAATAGCTGCGGAAGGATATGGGATGGCAACCCTGCACTTTTTTTTAATCTGTGACTAGACCGTACACAGTATACATTTTATTAGGAAACTCTTTGAGAGAAGGTTTGAGTTAAGTCGAGATCTTAGACTACTTCTGGCGAAGTTATGCAAAGAACTCCTGACCTCTGAATTAAGAATGTGACGCATAAATCTATGAGAAACCCAATAGCTAGCATACCCCACCATCAGCAATTTACAAAGATAATTCGAGACTTTATGAAAGGAGATGGCTTGGTTCAAATGGCTCTGAGCACTGTGGGACCTAACATCTGAGGTCAAAAATGGTTCAAATGGCTCTGAGCACTATGAGACTCAACATCTGAGGTCATCAGTCCCCTAGAACTTAGAACTACTTAAACCTAACCAACCTAAGGACATCACACACATCAATGCCCGAGGCAGGATTCGAACCTGCGACCGTTGCGGTCGCGCGGTTCCAGACTGAAGCGCCTAGAACCGCTTGATCACTGCAGCCGGCTTGGTGGAGAACTAACAATGCAGAGCGATATCCTCTACTGTTCCAAATGACATCGACAACATATGGACAGTTCTCTAAAAAGAAATGCTCTTTCGCTCTGGTCTGAGAAGGACAGTCGATGTCATCGTTCACATGGTCCAGGAGATGTGTGTCGTACGCGCTTCTTCCGCGCGACGTGAGTATACAACAGAGGGTGGAGAAAAACGTTCATTAGCATAGTCTGAACTGCCTATTACACGTCCATGTTCTTTACATTAGTTTAATAAGTATCAGAAGCCTTGCACTGACAGGGGAGAGAAGGATAAATTAGTCTTCAGTCTTGTATTAGCAAGGAAATAAAAGATCCGGATACTGGATGCTAAGATATGCACTAGCGTTTTCGTCTTCGATGTCTTTTGGACAAACAATGTCTCAAGATAGTACTTTAATGTCCGACAAATCGCAGGCTGGCAAAGCAAAGTCGTGCTTCGGTAGCTTAGGCGCCGGCATGGGAGCTCGGCGTGTTCGGTCAGCTGTCCTCTGTAACAAGAAAGAGAAAAAAAAACTGAATGAACGGTTCAACGATGAACTTGAAAGGGTGTCAGAGGACGTCCGCCTCGAACAAAAGGAACGAAAAATAACAAACAAAATGATGTAAAAAAAAAGGTTGGTGGAGCAGTTTCCCGCGAAAAGTAAAGGTCCCTGCTTGTAGCCCCAGTCCAGCACACAGTTTTAATTTCCCAGGAAGTTTCATATCAGCGCACACTCCGCTGCAGAGTGCAAATTTCATTCTGGAAACATCCCCCAGGCTGTGTCTCCACAATATCCTTTCTTCCACGAGTGCCAGATCCGCAAGGTTCGCAGGAAAGCTTCTGTGAAGTTCGGAAGGCAGGAGATGAAATTCTGGCGATAGGAAAAAGTCTCGGATTCGATTCCCGGTCCGGCACACAGTTTTAATCTCCCAGAAAATTTCAAAGCAAACATGTTTCCACGGAAGTAGCTGCATTATTCGTCACTCTAGCAAAAGTTATTCTCAACCAGTTTTTCAATCTGTCAGCCAGGGCTTAAACTGCACATTATGTGTATGTCACCGAAGCGCTTCCACTGTCTTAGGAAGGACAGCAGATAGTGGCCGCACAACATAACCCATACCTCATCTTTTCTCTCACCAAACACATAGACTACCCCACCAAGGGTTGTAAAATAGCCAATAAACGAAGTCTATTGAGTCTGCACATCGAATCATTTACTAGGAAAAGCATAATTTAACGAACTCACCAGAGAGTCCCAGCGGAATGGCTCCGGAGCGAAACGTTTTACCAGTCTATCTAAATAAACTACTATTGATTCTGTAAACATTCCAGAAGAACGAGAAATAATTCGGCATGGGAAAATCCGTGGGACGTTCAGTCAAGAATACCCTCTTAAATTACTGATGTGAGACGAGTTTTAGTGCCATATTCTTCAATCCGCTAACGAGGTAGGGCCTTAGTTTAAAGCAGATCTGCAATTCTATATTGTTTCATTTCGACAGAGATAATAAACCGAGGTTTCGTATTCAGTCGTGTCCTTTGCAGAAGTGGAATGCTACTTAACCTTCTCTGATAGGCAACAACTGATCTGCTATCCTTTGGCATTAGAGAAGGGTAAGGACGATGTCATTTTCAGATTGTCGAGCAAAGGTCAACCAGACGAGCTCTATTTTAGTCTTCCGAGAAAACTAATGTTGTTACAGTACTGGGAATGTTTCGACCGCTCATTTGACAAACACTACCGACCAACTGCATCGATCTTAAGTAAAATAAGACAAAAAATCTGCACAGTTGTTTTGGAGGTCGTACACACAACCTCAGAGTGGTCTAGAGTGTTTCCGCATTGAGAAACTTCTTTTCACCATCCAGGAAACGCCTTCTGCTCATGCTTCACACTTTGTAAGATGTACGATATACACGCAGAGATAAATGTGATCTTCCTGATAGGGGCACAGATCGCGAGTTATCATTGCTAGACGCTGCACTGTTTAACATCGCACATTACGTCACCATTCCCTCTTGCGGAGAACATTTTTCATATTTTCCTGTTAATGAAAGCAAATAGTACCATAATGCCAAAATTAGGTAATTCTATATTGCATGCTGTACCACAGAAAGTGACGAGTGTGACTCTGCCACGAACTTGACCTTTGAACACTCGTTAAAGATAACCTACTGCGGTAACCGTGGAAGACAGAAAACAGCGACGAATACATGTGGTTGCAAAATGTTTTAGACGTGTAGGAACACCACCGTATCAGGAACACGGAAGATCATGCGCCATTTAATGTATCTTGAAGCGGGTTAATAAATTTCAGCAATTCTGTCACAAATGAATTTAAAGCGTATGAGTAAATTTCTAGTTGTACATGTGACTTGTACATTCTTTTTAATTGCATGTAATAAAGTATTTTGAAAGTGAGAGTAAATAGATGAGAGGACCGAAAATCATCGCTAATTTTCTCTCTCCCGGATAAGGTGAAGAGTTATTAGTATCTTAATGTGTCACGAGTTTTCACGCAAACTGATGCTGCGAAGAAATTTTTGCCGTGTGATAAATGTCACTCAGAGATAAAACGTATAAGGTTTGCCGATGACAATACAGCTCCGTCAGAGACAACAAAGGACATGGAAGAGCAGTTGGACGGAATGGACAGTGTCTTGAAAGGAGGATATAAAAACATCAACAATAGCAAAACAAAGATAATGAAATTTTGTCGAATTAAATCAGATGATGGTGAGGGAATTAGGTTAGGAAACGAGACACTTAATAAAAGTAGTAGATGAGTTTTGTTATTTGGACAGAAAAATAAGCCGGCCGGTGTGGCCATGCGGTTCTAGGCGCTTCAGTCTGGAACCGCATGACCGCTACGGTCGCAGGTTCGAATCCTACCTCGGACATGGATGTGTGTGATGTCCTTAGGTTAGTTAGGTTTAAGTAGTTCTAAGTTCTAGGGGACTGATGACCATAGATGTTAAGTCCCATAGTTCTCAGAACCAGAAAAATAAATGATGATGACTGAAGTAGAGAGGATATAAATGTATACTGGCAATGGCAAGAAAAGCGTTTCTAAAGAAGATAAATTTATTAACATTGAATGTAGATTTAAGTGTTTGGAATCTTTTCTGAAAGTATTCGTATGGAGTATAGTTATGTATGGAAGTGAAACATTGATGATAAAGAGTTTAGACAAAAATAGAATGGAAGCTTTTGAAATGTGGTGCTACAGTAGAATGCTGAAGACTTGACTAGAAGGAGGAATCGGTTTGTAGAACACATTCTGATACATCAAGGTATCACCACTTTAGCATTGGAGGAAGGAGAGAAGTACATGTCTGTGTGGGTGGGGGAGGGGGGGAGGGGAAGGGAAGGGAAGGGGGAAATATTGAGTAAGACCACGAAATGAATACAATTAGCAGATTTAGGTGGATGTAGGTTGCAGTATTTATTCTGAGATGAAGAGGATTGCACGAGATAGAGTAGCATGGAAGGCTGCATCAAACGAATTTTCGGCCCGAATACCAGAAGAACTAGCTGTCGTTGACCTTTCTGTGATATTTACTCAGTTAAAACGAGAAATGAACATAGATTAAACAGTAGTACTTCGCGTTTTAAGTAAGGCGCAAGGAACTGCTCACGATGCCGTGAAGTTTACGTCCATTTGCTGTTCTAGCAACACTGAAGACTTCATCACGTAGAGCAGTCGTTACGCTCTTCAGTTAGGCACTTGCTTCGAAAATATTTTTGCCTCTGCGTTTACGGGCTGAAAAGAGATGACGAGTAGCAAAAAGGTATTTTAAACATCCATGAATTAGTGTAATTAACCCCTCTACATTCCATCAAAGGTACAAGTATACTACCTCAAAATAACAAAACCGACAAACGTCTCTCTGCTCATGTTCTTCTACATTTAACAATCCGTACGCTGAATTTGTTACGTATGGCCTTTTGTAGGGAGCCTCGTGCCAGATAACCAATACTTATGTACGATTACTCAACATTGTTAGAGTAGGTGGCAGTCTTTAAGAAAACTTGTAACGGCGAAAGGAATGACAGTACTGCTATGTAAAATGCCGATAAATCCCGTTCGTCCTTGCGTGGCTGCTGATAAGGTAAACCTACATTGTTACGTAAGATGGTTATCTGTCGCAGCGCGTGTACAGCCACGTAACAGTCTGCGGGTGTTGGCCACTCCGAGATAGGCGCTCTTCCAGCGGTTGGGCTACTCAAATCTCTAAGAGATCCCTTCCACGTCCCATGCTCTTCTACAAACAAGTGTCTGAAATCAGCGTTTCCTATTCCTAAATCCACTGGAGTTTCAGTGTACCAGTAAGTTGAGAGTTACGTAGATCGTTTTATTCTTAACGCAATTTCTGAAACAGGAACATGTGGGGAATGTCCATAATTGAAATCACCTGAATAACGTGCGTCAAATAATGCAGCACTGGTTGTCTCACTCTCGAAAGTTGACTAACAATTTGTTTGTCATACAGAAACGTTAGCAGCATTGAACTACTGCTACTGAATACTTTTTTAAGCGTGAATTTTAGACCTTTAGAATAATGCAAATTTGGGATGCGGCTTTTTAATTCAGTTTACACTCTGAAAATACCACGGGTCGCCATACGTTCATTCCACCTCAGCTCATTC
Organism: Schistocerca gregaria; assembly: GCF_023897955.1. NCBI lineage: Eukaryota > Metazoa > Arthropoda > Insecta > Orthoptera > Acrididae > Schistocerca > Schistocerca gregaria. Next base: position 510,120,054 of record NC_064921.1, on the reverse strand, counting down.
TTACAATCCACAGCTCATGGTCTAACGGCTAGCGTTGCTAGCTTTCTATCATGGGGTCCCGGGTTCGTTTTCTGGCCGGGTTCGCTTTCTGGCCGGGTTCGACATTTTCTCCGCCTAGGGACTGGGTGTTTGTGTGCCCTCATCATTTCATTATCATTCGACAAAGTGGCGTGACTGGACTTTGAAAAGATTGGGAATTTTTACGGGCGCTGATAACCACGCTGCTGAGTGCCCCATAAATCAAATATCACCATCATTCTCTCAGCTCCACTCTCATTCCCCAGCCTTATTTTTCATACGGTACTGCAGTGGATTTCTTTTTATGAAGAACGATGGAATGTTCCTTCGAATAGCCATGCATGTCCGAAGGAACACTGCATAATTTTTCTTAACAACACAGGCACTACAATATCACATTTATCCGCCGATACCAGGGAGCGACTTTCAATCCAAATGTCTTCCTCGTTTACGGAAATTGCATTATGGGTGTACTAGTAAAGGCTTTGACGCAGGAACGACGAGATATAGAAGTTTGGGTCTGACCGTGAATCGTGCTCAGAAAGCCAAAGCGGTTAAGGCAGCCGCTGGCGTAAAGGGGGAAATCCAGGTTCGAGCCCCGGTCTGACATGAATTTTCAGTGTCGTCATGCCCTCATACGGCTGATTGTTGTTCATACATTTCATGATTCTGATATAAAACACTAGTGGTCTATGAAGCCGGGAAACAGCCTTAAATAAGCCTACAAAGGGCATCTAAGCTTCCGGCCTAGTCGGTCAAATTTTTTAGTTTTTATTTCGTTAACAATAATTTAATATTTACCGTGAGGGTGGTGAAAGAAAAAAGATTTTGTAAACGTTATACAAAAATTAATTTGGTTAGAACCCGATCTAAACTTATACAAGAACAGTAACTTTGTCGTAAGAAGACAAGAGAAGCAAAACGATTTAATTGTTAATTTTACGCTCTTATAAATAATATAATTTTGTTATAAAATTTACATAAAAGTCCATTTTACAATTTATCAGTGCATGAACAAAATGTAATACATACTTAAGGACGATTTTAGTGAGAAAAAGACGTGAGTTTTGGAAGGTTAAAAACGAGCAAGCCAGTGGCGTATGAGGGAGAGAAGATGTTTATTCAAAATTTCGCGCGGCGCGCGTAAAGCCGTCGACACACGGAACGTGCATTCTAACGTGAACGTTGAGCGTGCCAAGTTTCTGACGTCACAGCGCCGAAGACGCATGCGGGGGAGTCTTATCGGACATGTAGAGCAATATCAAACATGACAGATATTCTGAATGTGCATTTGGACGTATACCAACGAGATGGAAGAACGCCACATTAGTCACATTCACGCCGTGTATTTCCAGTATAGAGTCTGGAGACGTCATATTGCCTTTCAACTGAAGCTCTATTCAGCATGTTTTCCGCTTCATAGCACCAGGAAGCTGATCTACCGAAAAACCCTTCGTTAATTGTTACGATTTGGTGTGATAAAATGATGTGGAACGTTATATTGGTGATGAAATAATTTTGATACTGGAACTTGGTGTTACGAAAGTATACCGTTTCAAGGCAGTCACATCGAAGATCCATCAAAAACGTATTTTTCTTGGTACGATTTATTGTAGTTAAATGTCAGTTAATAACATCCGTCCGAATAATGACGTCAGAATACAGTAATGTATAAGACAAGATCGCATCTCATGGAAGTTCAGTGCAGCGTAATGATTAGAGACATAGTCACAAAAAATGCGCGATATGTGGCAGGTTCGTCTTTCATGACATCCAATTTTTTTACTCTTCTCGCGTTTTATAAAGTGCTTTGAGATGTTCTTATTATACCATGCATGTCTCACCACGAGCTATTTCACGTGGAATGGCGATTTCTACGAACAGCTGGAAGGCGTCACCATGGGTAGTCCTCTTAGTCCAGTGTTGGCCAACTTATTCATGGAACAATTCGAAGCACAGGCACTAGACTTGGCGACTTGCCAACCTAAAGTGTGGTACAGATACGTCGATGATACTTTCGTGGTCTGGAGCCATGGTGAAGAACAGGTCGGTGACTTTTGTAAGACACTTGAACAGCCTCCATGCCAACATACCATTTACCATGGAAGTAGAAAAGGACAAGTAACTTCCATTTCTAGATGTGCTGGTCACGAGGGACGGCGAAAACCTGGGACACAGCGTGTATCGAAAACCGACACACACTGACCGATAACTGCACAAACTATCAAACCACCACCCGAGCCAGCAAAGAGGCACGATTAATACGCTCGTAACGAGAGCAGGACGAATATGTGAGCCGCAGCACCTCAGACGAGAAATGCAACACCTGGAAAGTATTCTGAGGAGCAATGGGTACTCCACAAATTGTATTAGAAGTGTAACAGAGCCAAACACTCGGCGAAGTAAGAAATCAGAAAAAGACATGTCTGGTTCGGCCTTTCTGCCATACATTCCCAGAGTGACGCACATAATAGGCCGTATATTGCGCAAACATGGCGTAAAGACGATTTTCAAACCGACAAAGAACATCAAAGAATGTCTTAGATTGGCGAAGCAGAAAAGGGACCCACTTGCATTGTCGGGAATATACCGTGTACCATGCACATGCGGAAAAGTTTGTGTCGGAATGACAGAACGATCAATTAACACCAGGATCAAAGAGCATAAGCTACATTGCAGGTTGGTGCAGGTGGAGAAATCGACCGTGGCAGAGCACACAATGAGTGAGACTGACCACGTAATAAAAATCGCCGACACGGAAGTTCTGGCTGTAGAGAAGCACTATCACACGCGCTTGTTCAGAGAAGAAATACAAAAGACGCGAACAATTTCAACAAGAAAGAGGAAAGCCTTAAGGTAAACGGATCCTCGCTTCCCGTACTGAAGCGATCGACCGTCGCAGGTAGCAAGAGGAGAACCGCACTAGAAATGGCATCGGAGAATCCCTCGGACGTTGGCGCGCCAGGTACATACAGTCTGCGGCCGCGAGCTCGGCTCCAGTTCACCACCGGCAATGGAGGGTGAAGCTTTGACAATGCCAGCCAATCGTGCTGGCGATGCGTCAGTAAAATCATTAGATGAACGTCGGCCGAAGAACCCTAGACAGAAGCCAATAGGCAGTTTGTCAACAATTGGCCACGAAAACCTTAACAATTTTGTACTTTCTTATTCATTAAATACAACTGTATTCTGTAATATTCCACGTATGTAGATATAAATGCTCTCTCTATCAGGAGTTCGTGAGTTCGATTGTCTTTATATATACAAGAGCGCTTGAAACAGGAGTTTTTGCACTTCCTTCTTTAGTCCTGTATTTTAAATGTTCTAAAGGTTCTGCTGAATAGAAAGGGCGACCATACAAGAATGATCTTAAGGTTTTACCTTACGGTTGTTAATTTGTATAGCACTATTTTTAACTGATTTTTTGTAATCTGATGTCCTTATTGGTTGCATGCGGAACTTTCCTTTTTGCATTACAACCTGTTCGGGGATATTGCAATTTTTATTTATGTACAGCCTACAGAGAAAAACATGACAAGCACATGAGCAAGAGAAGAAAGTGTTTTTTTAATAGAGTGTTTTTTCATAAACAAACTGTGTGATTTGTGAGCGAGACACGGCCGACAGCTGGTGATGGAGGGCGAGGCGACCACGTACACCACGGTGAGACACGCGTACCGTACTTACCGCCCGCATCGTTCCTCAGCGTCCGGCACCATCTTCAACTCGGCACGCTGGAAGTTGACATTCGAATGCACGGTCCGTGTGGCGCCGGCTAAAGTATTACGTTCGATTGCATTCGTAGGCCAATGTGACACTGAATGATTGTTTCCCTGCCTGACAGACCACAAGTGTCAAATAGCGTTCGTCTCCAATTTCCCACACCACTGTTGTACGTTGTGTGCAGTTATCGTTTACACGGTATGTACATATACCGTCGACTCTAGATAATTTGGCACTCTATAATTTGTAACTCTCAGTAATCTGAAATTTTTCCCGATCCCTTAAAAACATTCGATAAACTGAAGGAAAATCAATGTGTTTTAGTTCTCTCGGAAATTTGATACTGTAGCTGCGAGTAGCATCTCGCTAAGACTTTAGAGTTTGAAGTCAGGGCTGCCGCACTCTTTTCAATTTAAAGTCCATTTCTGGTACTTCTGTGATTCCCATCACAGGCTCAGACCACCTGATGTTTGTGTCTCCGGCCTGTGCCCCATTCAATCTGCACTTTGCTTTCGTACTGTATTGTAGTTGTAACGAATCTCTGTTTCTTCAAACTGTGAAACGCCATGAATGCTAGAAAGAAGAAGAGTGTTTCAGTTATTGAAGAAAAGCTTATTATTGGATATTGGAGTTTCGAAAAAAGATGTCGCAAAACAATTCGCTATTTTACTCTTCACATTATCGATTATTTTAAAAAATACAGATCGTGTGACCACAGGTGTCTCAGGCGCAGGAAGGGAAAGGTCTCATCAGTGAGAATTTCCCCGTCTTGAGGAGTGGATCCTCAAGCGGATAAATCAGTGCAGAGGGCAGAACGTTACTTTGGGCGCTTTCATTGTTCAAAATGGCTCTGAGGACTATGCCATTTAACTTCCGAGGTCATCAGTCGCCTAGAACTTAGAACTAATTAAACCTAACTAATCTAAGGACATCACACACATCCATGCCCGAGGCAGAATTCGAACCTGCGACCGTAGCGGTCGCTCGGCTCCAGACTGTAGCGCCTAGAACCGCATGGCCACACCGGCCGGCGCGCTTTCATGCTCAAGAGACTGGAGGATTTGATGCAAGTGAAGGATGACTCTCAAATTTAAAAAAAAAAGTGACGCCATAATGTTAGAAAAACCTACGGAGAGAATGCTAACAAAGACAATTCCCTTTGTACTGAGTGAATTGATCCACTAAAACAGCTCCTGAATGGCTACGACCCAAGCAACACATCGAACACAGACTAAATGGAGCTTCCTCATCGCAACCCAGCTTTCAGAGGCGAAAAGTCTCACGGAGGAATACTGAGCAAGGACAGAACTGTTATCCTTCTAGCCTGTAACATGGACAGATCTCCGAAGTTGAAACAATTCATAGCAGGACAAACGGCGAAATCTCGCTGTTTCAAGGAAAAAATGTCATCAGCCCTACCACTCTTTATAATTGCTTCAGAAAATATGAGCTTTCAATGCAGAGAAAAAATGTGGAACAGCCGTTAGAGTCCCAAGAACTACCGAATTCAGTCCCGCCGGTCTCCATGATGGGAACTTCTACCCATTGTGGTGAGTTAACCTTTAAGGATTCCGTTCGTGTACACCAGCAGTAGCCAACCTCGTCCCTACCGTGCAGCACTAGTGGGCGTTCCAGCTTTCACGGTAGGCGGTAGGCGGTAGCGCTTTGAAAAAATTTTCATTAGATTACGAAAACTTTGACATAAATATTTGGCAAGTAATTATCATCATATGCTTTAACTAGCTGATAAATTATACAAAGTAAAGTTACTTCCCTGGTTTATGAATCATCTTTACTGTGAAACTGGTAGGCGGTTATAATATTTTACTACTAACAGAGACACAAGTGGGCGGTAAGTAAAATAGGTCGACTACCCCTGATGTAGACGATGACAAAGGTGCCCACGGTGTTCTAACCGATGCTGAACTGTTGGACTGTCAGTATGATGGCGAGGAATGTAACGAAGAGTAACCGCCAACTCGTCACATCGAGCGAGGCAAGGTCAACTGCACATACACTATGTTCCTAAGCCCTCAGAATGGAATAGAATAACGATTTCTTCTCAGCTCTCATCACCATCGAAAATTCGCTGGACAATGCTACATGGAAGTCTCTCTCTCAAAATAAAATTAGCGATTAATTTTCAAAATGAAGTGTAATATTTTCATTGGTATGTTTTCCATGTATTATATGTAAGCACCATACTTGTCGATATGCATGCGACAGCATGCGCTGCCAAATGTGTTCCTAAGCGCCGCGCATAAAAACGGGCTTTTTCTGGGGCTCAGACCACAGATCCGAATGGTGATAGCAAGGTAGGTCAAGTGTACTGGATAGCCCCTGGGCTAGGGACCTATTGTATACCCACCAGAAGGATCATCTTACTGTAACTATCCTACAAGCACAGGTCAATGTTTGAATATTACACACTTCCTCCTACTTAGGAAAATGGAGCAAATCGATTGGTTGTTTTTTTTCCCTCCTTTTTTGCACCGTATGTTGTGTTTGGTGCACCGTAAGGGGCTCATAGAGACGCCGTTCAGTTCATGGGTGGTTCCTGATAAAACCCGAAAAACATGTGTTTTGGGTACCAAAATCGAGCCGCGGATTCTAAGACAGCTACGTCCAGAAAATGGCTAAAATTCTTGCAATATATTTCTAAGATACCGATCTTGAAGAAGTTTAAGAATTTTCTTGATTTCTAAGATACCGATCTTGAAGAGGCTTGAGAATTTTCTTGATATCTTTACCTGTTTCCGAGATACAGAGGTTCAATGTTACTGTACTTGCATGAATAAAACGTGTACGTAAAATCCGCTGTGAGGCGACATATAAATGATAAATTTAACGGTATATTATCTAAGCATTTAACTAGAAGTGTCATCTTCTCGTTTTGAAAAATCTTTTTCTGTTATCGAGAGTCACCCCAAAAACATCGATTTTGGTTCCCAAAGCCGAGCTGAAGATTGCAAGACGGATAACACACATTAAATACGCGTAATTTTTACAATATATTCGTAAGATACCGACCTCGTAGAACCTTGAAAATTTCCTTAATATATTCATTCATTTCCGAGCTACGGAGGTTCGTGGTTATCCTACCTGTACTCTTAAAATACGCTCGTAAAATCCGGTGTGACGCGAAAATATAGTTTATAAAGTGACGTAGCACTTTTGAGAGAAAAGTGCTTCGGAAGATTGACGGTCCGGTTCTGCACGCAGATACAGGGGAATGGAGGAGCAGATACAACCAAGAGCTTGAGGAACTATACCAGCCGTCCAACATAGCTGGAACTGTCAAAGCCAAACGAATGCAGTGGGCCGGCCATGTGGCCCGGATGGAGGATCACAGATGGCCTCCGAAGCTCCTGGATTTCACACCTACAGGAAAGAGACCGCCATGGAGACTCAAGAAGCGTTGGAGGATGGACTCCATGAAGATTTAAACCAAGTGCCAATAGATGTGAACGGATGACGGATAGCAGCAATGGACAGAATACAGTGGAGGAGGAAACTTATAGATGCGTGCGGTCCACTGGGTCTGATCACGTAGTAGTAGTAGTAGTAGTAGTAGTAGTAGTAGTGGCACGGAAAAATATGCTGCAAAGTGTCTGTATTATCACCAGAAGTGTCCCGGTAGCTGAGTGGTCAGCGCGACGGAATGTTAATCCTAAGGGCCCGGGTTCGTTTCTCGGCTAGGTCGGAGATTTTCTCCGCTCGGGGACTGGGTGTTGTGTTGTCCTAATCATCATTATTTCATCCCCATCGACGCGAAAGTCGCCGAAGTGGCGTCAAATCGAAAGACTTGCACCAGGAGAACGGTCTACCCGACGGGAGGCCGTCGTCACACGACATTATTTATCATCAGAAGTGCTCTGGGAACCAGATGTTGTACTGTTGAACCACACGCAGAATTTTTGTGCACGTTAAGTCCTGTCTGAAGTGTAAAATTAGTTTGTGTTATTTCAGCTTGACAAAGTAAACTATGAAAATTTTACTGACTCACAAAGTTCTTTTCATATGATTGACCATTCTCTGCTGCAGCAGGCGAAAGAAGGGAATCAGTGGAGAAATGCTCCTACCAGAGCACAAGACAGCCTAATACGCTCCTGTTTTTAGAATACTCTGACTGTGGGGTAGCAAGAGCCTCATTCTACCTTCTTCAGCACCTTTAAATATTCCCCAAAAATTTTGGCATGTGAACACATCGGCGCTTTTTTATGCTGAGAGAGAACGAGACAGTGGCAGTGAGAAAGACAGAAAAAAGTAATAAATGCTGGGAGATAGTTGACAGCTGGTACTCCACTTTTCAGTCAGAGTCTTTTAGATAAACAGGAACATGTTCGAATTTTGTGTGCTCAGGTAGGAGATCTTTTCCGCTGGTTTACAGGATATCAGTCCCGAGAGCGTCAGGCTCATTTTGTCTGGTGTTTCGGCAGATATTTGCAATTTTGTTTTGTAGTGTCTTGCTGGCGAATGCCCAAACAAGTACTGCCTGATACGTCTCTCATGCGATGACTAGCATCAACGGAAAGCATCCATTTCTGTGCCATTAAAAACAAAATGATTTTTGAAGCGTAATTTTACCTGTTAATTCAATAGAGCGCTCCCAAATTAGTCTAGTGAGAGATTCATTTTGTTGGTATGTATAAACAGGAACAGTAAAACACAAAGAATAAACAGTCCTACAGCAACGACAGCACTGCCATCATCTGTACTGGCTGCTACCGCCACGCAACGGCGCTGCTCAGTCGCTTTTGGAGTACTGCTTATTCTTCGTATTGTACTGTCCCTGTTTATACATATCGATAGAATGAATATCGCAGCAGACTAATTTCAGGCCGGTCTATTGAATGAGCCAATAAAATTCGTATTAAAATGATTTTGTTCGTAGTGGAAAACAAACCGACGCTTTCTACCGGCACCGGGCGTCGCAAGAAAGACGTGATGACCAGCGTCTGTTTGGACGGACTCCATCAACACGCTGCAAGAACGAAATTGCCAATAATTTTCGACCGCGCGGAGTGGCCGCCCGGTTTGAGGCGACACATCACGCAGCGGCCGGCCACTCCCGCCGGAGGCTCGATTCCTCCCTCGGGCATGGGTGTGTGTGTGTGTTGTCGTTAGCGGAAGTTAGTTTAAGTAGTGTGTACGTCTAGGGACTCATGAGCTCAGCAGTTTGGTCTCATAGGAATTCACACACATTTGAACATTTGATAACTTTCGAAACACCGAAGCAAATGCTCCTGATGACTTTTAGGAGAGACAACTGTTTTGTATGTACTATTTTGTAGCATATTAAAGTAAAGATGACAGTACATACGTATATACTGCAATTTACTTTCAACCAGACTCTCGTTTACACTACTGGCCGTTAAAATTGCTACACCACGCAGATGACGTGCTACAGACGCGAAATTTAACCGACAGGAAGAAGATGCTCTGATATGCAAATGATTAGCTTTTCGGAGCATTCACACAAAGTTGGCGCCGGAGGCGACACCTACAACGAGCTGGAATGAGGAAAGTTTCCAACCGATTTCTCATACACAAACAGTAGTTGACCAGCGATGCCTGGTGAAACGTTGTTGTGATACCTTGTTTAAGGAGGAGAAATGCGTACCATCACGTTTCCAACTTTGATAAAGGTCGGATTGCACCTATCGCGATTGCGGTTTATCGTATCGCGACATTGCTGCTCGCGTTGGTCGAGATCCAATTACTGTTAGCAGAATATGGAATCGGTGGGTTCAGGAGGGTAATACGGAACGCCGCGCTGGATCCCAACGGCCTCGTATCACTAGCAGTCGAGATGACAGGCATCTTATCCGCAAGGCTGTAACGGATCGTGCAGCCAAGTCTCGATCCCTGAGTCAACAGATCTGGAAGTTTGCAAGACAACAAGCATCTGCACGAACAGTTCGACGACGTTTGCACCAGCGTGGACTATCAGCTCGGAGACCATGGCTGCGGTTACCCTTGACGCTGCATCACAGACAGGAGCGCCTGCGATGGTGTACTCAACGACGAATCTGGGAGCACGAATGGTAAAACGACATTTTTTTCGGATGAATCCAGGTTCTGTTTACAGCACTATGATGGTCGCATCCGTGTTTGGCGACGTCGCGGTGAACGCACATTGAGAGCGTGTATTCGTCATCGCCCTACTGGCGTATCACCCGGCGTGATGGTATGGGGTGCCATTGCTTACACGTCTCGGTCACCTCTTGTTCGCATTGACGGCACTTTGAACAGTGGACGTTACATTTGAGATATGTTACGACCCGTGGCTCTACCCTTCATTCGATCCCTGCGAAACCCTACATTTCAGCAGGATAATGCACGACCGCATGTTGTAGGTCTTGTACAGGTCCTTCTGGACAGAGAAAATGTTTGACTGCTGCCCTGGCCAGCACATTCTCCAGAACTCTCACCAACAGAAAACGTCTAGTCAATGGTGGCCGAGCAACTGACTCGTCATAATACGCCAGTCACTACACTTGATGAACTGTGATATCGTGTTGAAGCTGCATGGGCAGCTGTACTTATACACGCCAGCCAAGCTCTGTTTGACTAAATGCCCAGGCGTATCAAGGCCGTTATTACGGTCAGAGGTTGCTATTCTGGGTGCTCATTTCTCAGGATCTATGCACCCAAATTACGTGAAAATGTAATCACTTGTCAGTTCTATTATAATATATTTTTCCAATGAATACCCGTTTATCATCTGCATTTCTACATCTACATCTACATCTACATTTATACCCCGCAAGCCACCCAACGGTGTGTGGTGGAGGGCACTTTACGTGCCACTGTCATTACCTCCCTTTTCTGTTCTAGTCGCGCATGGTTCGCGGGAAGAACGACTGTCTGAAAGGCTCCGTGCGCGCTCGAATCTCTCTAATTTTACATTCGTCGTCTCCTGTGGAGGTATAAGAAGGGGGAAGCAATATATTCGATAACTCATCCAGAAACGCACCCTCTCGAAACCTGGCGAGGAAGCTACACCGCGATGCAGAGCGCCTCTCTTTCAGAGTCTGGCGCTATCACGGTTACCAAATAATCCTGCGACGAAACGCGCCGCTCTTCTTTGTATCTTATCTATCTCCTCCGTAAACCCGATCTGGTACGGATCCCACACTGAAGAGCAATACTCAAAGTATAGGTCGAACGAGTGTTTTGTAAGCCACTTCCTTCGTCGATGGACTACATTTCCTAAGGACTCTCCCAATGAATCTCAACCTGGCACCCGCCTTACCAACAATTAATTTTATATGATTATTCCACTTCAAATCGTTCCGCACGCATTCTCCCAGATATTTTACAGAAGTAACTGCTACCAGTGTTTGTTCCGCTATCATATAATCATACAACAAAGGCCCTTCTTTCTATGTATTCGCAATATATTATATTTGTTTATGTTAAGGGTCAATTGCCACTCCCTGCACCAAGTGCCTATCCGCTGAATATCTTCCTGCATTTCACTACAATTTTCTAATGCTGCAACTTCTCTGTATACTACAGCATCATCCGTGAAAAGCCGCATGGAACTTCCGACACTATCTACTAGGTCATTTATACATATTGTGAAAGGCAATGGTCCCATAACACTCCCCTGTGGCACGCCAGAGGTTACTTTAACGTCTGAAGACGTCTCTCCATTGATAACAACATGCTATGTTGTGTTTGCTAAAAACTCTTGAATTCAGCCACACAGCTCGCCTGATATTCCGTAGGCTCTTACTTTGTTTATCAGGCGACAGTGCGGAACTGTATCGAACGCCATCCGGATGTCAAGGAAAATAGCATCTACCTGGGAGCCTGTATCTAATATTTTCTGGGTCTCATGAACTAATAAAGCGAGTTGGGTCTCACACGATCGGTGATTCCGGAATCCATGTTGATTCCTACAGAGCAGATTCTGGGTTTCCAAAAACGACATGATACTCGAGCAAAAAACATGTTCTAAAATTCTACAACAGATCGACGTCAGAGATATAGGTCTATAGTTTTGCGCATCTGCTCGACGACCCTTTGAAACGTCCCCTTAGAAAAATTATACAAGATTGTGCTTAAACTGACACACAATAATTTTAGCGCAACACAATCTGACTTTCAAAAATCCCTACAAAAAAGTGGCCCTGACTAACATTAACCTATACGTTTCACAAATCGCTTGCCTCACAAAAATCTTGGTTACTCGAACTACTGCAATACAGCGAGCGCCACTACTGCCAGCTAAATAAAAGATTCAAACTACTGAAGGCACTAGCTACTGACAGGCATAGTTAGCAAATGAAAGAATTTGATAGAGAACAAACAATGAATTTAACTTAATAGTGTTCAAAAGTCATAATATATATATATATACATATATCAGTTCATGACATCCAGTCTTACAAATTTCAAAACTCCGCCATCTCTCTCCTCACATCCACCACTGCTGGCGGCTCACCTCCAACTGCGCAACGCTACACGCTGTTCACATCCAGCTGCCGCTGCCCAACACTACAATGGCAGACAACAATCCAAACCAGCCACAGACAGCACACAGCACAGCCAGTGATTTTCATACAGAGCGCTAAGTGGCGGCGGCGTTACTAATATAAGAACCTAAACAGCCTACTTACACCTTCCTGAAGACTGGGACTACCTTCTTCTTGGTGTAGCAATTTTAATGGCCAGTATTGTAGATATCGATAGAATGAATAGCGCAGTATACTAGTTTGGGACCGTTCTACTGAATGGCCCTATAAAATGACGTCTTAAAAATGATTTTGTTCGTAGTGGAAAACAAACCGACGCTTTCTGTCGGGAGAGGGCGTCACAAGAACGACGTGATGACCAGCGTCTGTTTGGATCGACTCCCGCACCACACTTGAAAAACAAAATTGCCGGAACACTAAAGGAAATGCGCCTGACGACTCTTAGGACAGACAACAGGTATACATATATTATTGTGTACTTTATTAAAGTAAAGATGATAGGTATACACCGCAATTTACTTTCCATCAGACTCTCGTTTATTTGCACATTTTCCTCCGTCCCTCTCGATCACTGGAACGGGTATTATTTGGAACTGGCGGTAATCACCTGTCGGCGAGCCCGCAGCGGTCCCGCAGGAAGGAGACGACGTTGACCTGGTTGGAGTGCCAGCCGGGCGCGTCGCGGCGGCGCTGGTTGTGCGCCTCCATGGGCGCCACCTCGCGCTGCCAGCGCGCCGGGTCGCGCTCCTTGGCGAGCAGCGCGCGCAGCGGCAGGACGCACTCCAGCTGCGGGCAGGTGTCGGCCGGGTCGTCGACGGGCGCGAGGCGCACGCCGGCGCGCCGGAACTCGCCGCACTCTGCCTGCGCGTGGGCGGCCGCCGCCTCGCAGTCCGGCCCGCACACGGGCCAGCCGCAGCGCGAGCACAGCGTCGAGCCGTCGTTGTAGGCGTAGCAGCCCAGGCAGCACAGCGCGCTGTCCACCTTGGGCCCCACCGCCACCGGCAGCTCCGTCAGCACCTCGGCGCCCGGCTCCAGGTCGCGCGTCGCCACGGCGTACCTGCGGCCACGTGTCCGCCCTCACACTACAACACGTCTCTGCTCACCCACGACCAGAAATGACACCGAACAAAGAGCTCACTGGAATTTGATATTGCATGTACAGAACAACAGCGATGATGGGGTGAATGAGTCACTAAGGAGATTCCTAAAGCAAAGAGTCTGCCTGACAAATGAAGCGAAGCGTCCAGAAGACGTGGTCAGATGTCAGTGTAACTCACTCCACATTCACACAATGGGCGAGTATGTAAATTATTAGAATTTTAATTCTCTCCGACAGCTAGAACGACCACGAGGGTGCATTAGCGTTTTTCCTAACAGTGTTGTTACCAGATCTGCTAGGTTCGACAAGGGGAAGGAACAACCTCAGTTGCTGAATGACCACAGTGAAAGATATAGAAAGATTTTCGTTTTCTTTTAGACAACATAGTTGTATGGAGATAAACAGCGATTAATTTACTTATAATCAATCATTCAAAATGACAGTCACAATCTAATTATTTATTTTGCCGTCAACCAGTTTCAACCCGCGATGGGGTCATCTTCAGGGCAATTTACACTGTAAAGTTATAATATTAGTAAGTAATGATGGAGGTAATCTACAAGCAATTAGTGAAAATTACATAAATAAACAGATTTTTGTACCCATTTGGTCGTTCGCAGGAGTCGTCACCCTGCCTGTGCGCGGTTGGTAACTATGCATGGTTGGCTCTCTGCATGAGGCTAAATAACGGCCAACAACACGTGGACAGACGGTAACGCCCCCCACGGTGACCAATGGCTGTTGCATGCTTAAGCACGAAATCGTAAATTTTAAAGTTTGTTCCAGTTGTGCCGGCCGCGGTGGTCTCGCGGTTCTAGGCGCGCAGTCCGGAACCGTGCGAGTGATACGGTCGCAGGTTCGAATCCTGCCTCGGGCATGGATGTTTGTGATGTCCTTAGGTTAGTTAGGTTTAGGTAGTTCTAAGTTCTAGGGGACTGATGACCACAGCAGTTGAGTCCGATAGTGCTCAGAGCCATTTGAACCATTTTTTTGCTCCAGTTGTAATAAAAACATAATAAATAATATATCTATCATTACTAACTAATATTATAACTTTACAGTGTAAATTGCCCTGAAAATGACCCCATCGCGGGTTGAAACCGGTTGGCGGCAAAATAAATAATGCGATTGTGACTTATTTAGAATAATTGATTATGGAAAGTTAGTTAGTTACATGTTCAATAAATCATTTGAACTATTCTTTTATCGAAATGATGTGGAAAGACTCAGTTCACAGAATACACATACACGATTAGTGTTAACACTAAGCATAACACTATATTTTTAGTCCTACTCACGAAACTACATTTAATCTTTTATTTTTTTATTTTTTATTTTTTACAGGCTGCCAATTAATGAAAAGAAATTCGTCAGTGGAATAGAAGCAATTGTTTAGAAGAAATGATTTTAAGTTAGATTTAAAACTTGCTTTCCTACCTGACAGACATTTTACGGTACTGGAGAAATGATTAAAAGTTTTTGTTGCTGCATATTGAACTTCTTTCTGACAGCTGCAGTAACGTGTAATAAAAGGTCATTTTTGCTTCTAGTGTTGTAGTTATGGAACCGCGCGACTGCTACGGTCGCAGGTTAGAATCCTGCCCCGGGCATGGATGTGTGTAATGTCTTTAGGTTAGTTAGGTTTAAGTAGTTCTAAGTTCTAGGGGACTGATGACCTCAGATGTTAAGTCCCATAGTGCTCAGAGCCATTTGAACCATTTATTGTGGTTCTGAACATAACTGTTCTTTCTAAATCGTAAAGGATTATTTATGATGAATTTCATTGGCGAATACATGTATTAAAACGGCATGGGTAAAATGCCTAGCTCCTTCAAGAGATACCTACTTGACGTCTGTGAGTGCACACCACATATTGTTTTTGCTGCTCTCCTTTGTGCAATCAGTACTTTCTTTCTAAGTGATACTTTATCGCAGAAAACTATTACGACATTATTGAATGGAAATATGGATAACATTTTAGGAAAGCAACTTTCAAATATTGACGCAAATTTGCTATGGAATAAATTGAATTTGACTTTAACATCTCTTTCTATATAGACTTCATCTCATACAGCCTCTTTTCACTTGCTCTTAAAATATTGTTTCCTGTTCTCGTTAACAGGCCTTATTGGTTTGTATGAACCGGTTAAATACTGAAAGTTGCCGCGTTGTTTTTTTTTTTTTCATTAACTGTGCACCATGATCAGAAAGTCCATTAACAAAAAGGTGCATATTAATTGTTTCAACCTGAGCACTGTCTACAGAAATGTTATAAGTCAGTGTCCTACTATTTTGATCCACAGGAGTTGGAAAATTGACAACTGAAATTCTAGTTAATTTTTCCTGTCCGTATATTTTAAGAAATCTGCACTAAAATCTCCAGAGCTACAGTTTCTTCTTGCCTGACAGGTAACTCGATAATGCATCTACACTCCTGGAAATGGAAAAAAGAACACATTGACACCGGTGTGTCAGACCCACCATACTTGCTCCGGACACGGCGAGAGGGCTGTACAAGCAATGATCACACGCACGGCACAGCGGACACACCAGGAACCGCGGTGTTGGCCGTCGAATGGCGCTAGCTGCGCGGCATTTGTGCACCGCCGCCGTCAGTGTCAGCCAGTTTGCCATGGAATACGGAGCTCCATCGCAGTCTTTAACACTGGTAGCATGCCGCGACAGCGTGGACGTGAACCGTATGTGCAGTTGACGGACTTTGAGCGAGGGCGTATAGTGGGCATGCGGGAGGCCGGGTGGACGTACCGCCGAATTGCTCAACACGTGGGGCGTGAGGTTTCCACAGTACATCGATGTTGTCGCCAGTGGTCGGCGGAAGGTGCACGTGCCCGTCGACCTGGGACCGGACCGCAGCGACGCACGGATGCACGCCAAGAACGTAGGATCCTACGCAGTGCCGCAGGGGACCGCACCGCCACTTCCCAGCAAATTAGGGACACTGTTGCTCTTGGGGTATCGGCGAGGACCATTCGCAACCGTCTCCATGAAGCTGGGCTACGGTCCCGCACACCGTTAGGCCGTCTTCCGCTCACGCCCCAACATCGTGCAGCCCGCCTGCAGTGGTGTCGCGACAGGCGTGAATGGAGGGACGAATGGAGACGTGTCGTCTTCAGCGATGAGAGTGGCTTCTGCCTTGGTGCCAATGATGGTCGTATGCGTGTTTGGCGCCGTGCAGGTGAGCGCCACAATCAGGACTGCATACGACCGAGGCACACAGGGCCAACACCCGGCATCATGGTGTGGGGAGCGATCTCCTACACTGGCCGTACACCTCTGGTGATAGTCGAGGGGACATTGAATAGTGCACGGTACATCCAAACCGTCATCGAACCCATCGTTCTACCATTCCTAGACCGGCAAGGGAACTTGCTGTTCCAACAGGACAATGCACGTCCGCATGTATCCCGTGCCACCCAACGTGCTCTAGAAGGTGTAAGTCAACTACCCTGGCCAGCAAGATCTCCGGATATGTCCCCCATTGAGCATGTTTGGGACTGGATGAAGCGTCGTCTCACGCGGTCTGCACGTCCAGCACGAACGCTGGTCCAACTGAGGCGCCAGGTAGAAATGGCATGGCAAGCCATTGCACAGGACTACATCCAGCATCTCCACGATCGTGTCCATGGGAGAATAGCAGCCTGCATTGCTGCGAAAGGTGGATATACACTGTACTAGTGCCGACATTGTGCATGCTCTGTTGCCTATGTCTATGTGCCTGTGGTTCTGTGATCATGTGATGTATGTGACCCCAGGAATGTGTCAATAAAGTTTCCCCTTCCTGGGACAATGAATTCACGGTGTTCTTATTTCAATTTCCAGGAGTGTAGATTTTCCTTAAATAGCTGACAATTTGCTAGAGGGGATCTGTAGACTGTTACAATTACCAGAGAAAATTCCGTCGTAAAAACTCACAAGTACACGCTTCTGATCAACACAACGATTATTTATTTCAATATTTTTTACTTTGTGTCAAACTTTTACACACGTTGCAACTCCTCCATTTTCCATGTTAGCCCTACACAAAAATCATGATAGTCCATAACCCCTGATATATAAATTCTCCATCTCTGTATTTACGTGCTGTTCAGAGACGCACATAACTTCTGTCACTTCAGAATTTTCCATATCTTCTAGGCATATAATAAACTCGTCTATCTTGTTTTCCAAGCCTCTAATGTTCTGATGAAACAAATTAATTTTGTTTTTCTAGTTCTCTTCCGTTTTAATTTCTTTCAGTACCGTCCGTCCGTAACCTTACTCGAACCTAAAAAAATTTGCCCCTTTGATTCCAATAACCTCAGGTACATTGTCTTATGTGCTTGTGGCCCCTATTACACTTCCTGCAAGATGTTCAGCTAATCTTTCCTATCCCCCTCCAATCCAGGTGCAGGCTATGATTTATGTATCACCGTATCTCAATTGCAGCAAGAGGCACTCTACAGATATAACACTTTGTTTCAATCGAAACTAGTTCTTTCTGCTCTTTGTTAACAAGGCTAGCAACTGTGTTAACCCAGGTCTGATCATGATGCTGTAAAACCTGCACAAACACCATAGGAAAGTGTTCTCTTAGATCCACCAGGTCGCTTCTAATACTATGTTTTAAGTTACTAGCAAGGCTGTTACCCGTAGTTCTTACAGTAACTACCTTATCCTCTCCATTAAAATTTATGCACTAGATGCCTATATTCTCATGTGTGACAGCGTTATCAGTACCTGATAGGGTATCAAAGGAGCCTCATTGTTGATCTTCATATGGCCAGCTGGTCGAACCGTGAATTCTGGGCATTTGAATGTGACAATGCCCCGAGGATTGACTGTATGGGAACGTAAGAGAAGACATATTAATCACGAAGGCTGTAACCAACAAAGTCTCACTACCAGAAAAGAGGATCGCCATATTGTGCACCGAGCACATCGTGCCTCTTCAAGTATCCGCCTGCCATCCGAGAACAAGTACTGGACTCATGCAACATTCTGTGACATACCACCTCATTGGTTACAGACTAGCTGCAGCTAGACTAGAGATTACTGTCCCATGCGTAGGCTACCGTTAACAGCACAACACAAACGACGGAGTTTGGAATGGTGACGTGACCAGGAAGCAGGGACTGCTGATGAATGGCACCGTACTGTGTTCAGTGGTGAATCACATTTCTAATTTGAACAGTTCTCGGGTATCCGACCGGGTAGCGTCGTAATTTCTCCACAATATTTCGGCAGACGTACACGCTACCATATTCAGGTGGCTCCTGACGAATGCTGTGCTGTTCCTCTCGGCGCCCTATATATATATTAGCCCTTACCCCCTCCACCGCTCCTCTCCTGGTGTCTTCGGTGCCGCCGGCGCGGCGGCTACTGGAGGTGGTGGCGGAAGCGGCGCCTGGGTCTGAACTGGGGCCTGCAGTCTCCCTGCTGCCGCCGTCGGCGGCGGTCCTCAATCTCTAGGACTGCATCTTTCTCTCCAGCCTGAGTGCATGGTTCCAAGCCTAAGTTGAAGGCCGCTGTCTTTATTTATTAGACCGTCCTGCAGTCGGGTTTCGATGGCCTCTTTGGTAACGCAGTCCCAGAAGTAGGAGAATTGACAGAGTACTTTTGTTTTCTCATAGTCCACAGTATGGCTAGTCTTTATACAATGGTCAGCTACGGCTGATTTAGTGGCCTGGCGTAACTCAGTATGGCGCTTGTGTTCGCGGCACCTCTCTTCTACAGTGCGGATTGTCTCCCCAATGTATGATTTTGCGCACTGACAAGGAATTTGATAAACACCTGGTTTTCGAAGGCCTAGGTCATCTTTCACTGAACTCAGTAGAGTCAAGGTTTTTGCATAGGGTTGGAATACACATTTCACATTGTGCTTCCCCAGGATTCTACCGAATTTTCTAGAGGTGTTTCCGACAAACGGAATGCACGCCAATGACTTCTGTTCTTGTGTTTCTTCTTCTTGCTCTATTGGCGCAGTCTCGCTGAGTGCCTGTCTTATTTGCTTCTGGTTGTACCCATTTTTCCAAAATGTTGTCTCGAGGTGCTGCAGTTCAGCTGGAAGGCTTTCCTGATCGCAGATCGATCGTGCCCTGTCAACAAGTGTGCGCTAAACGCCTTCACGCTGGGAGTTGTGGCAACTAAAGGCATTTAGGTACAAATCGGTGTGTGTAGGTTTTCTGTATATACTGTGTCCCAGCTTGCCGTCAGGTTTCCGTTTCACCAGGACGTCAAGAAACGGTAGGGAACCATCCTGCTCTACCTCCATCATGAATTGTATGTTGGGGTGCAGCGACTTGAAGTGTTCGAGAAATTTATTGAAGCTGTTCCGTCCATGTGGCCAAACAACGAACGTGTCATCCACGTAGCGGAAGAAACAAGTTGGTTTTTGTCTGGCTTGTTCTAGTACCTTCTCCTCGAAATTCTCCATAAAAAGGTTGGCTACAACCTCTGAAAGCGGGCATCCCATGGCGACCCATCTGTCTGTTCATAGTAATTTCCGTCGAACAGGAAGTATGTCGAGGTGAGCACGACCTCGAAAAGTCTTTTTAGGTTCTTGTCGAATTTCTTGCTTATCAGATAGATGGAGTCTTTCAGTGGTACCCTAGTGAAGAGGGACACTACATCGAAGCTCGCTAACAAGTCGCTTTCCTGGACCCGAAGTTCTTGTATACGTTGCACAAAGTGGATGGAATTGCGGATGTGGTGTTCGCATTTTCCCACAAATGGACTAAGGAGACCGGTCAGGTGTTGGGCCAGTTGATAGGTTGCTGCTCCTATGTTGCTGACTATTGGACGCATAGGTGTTCCATCCTTGTGGACCTTTGGTGGCCCATACAGTCGTGGCGGTGCAGCCGCTCGTGATCGGGGTTGGTGAACTTGGACGTGCTGGGTAGATTTCTTTTGGGGGCCCCAGTAGCTTTTTGTAATCAGCCAAATCTCCAAGGTTTAACTGAGCTTCTACATTCACGACTGGAACTAGTCTCGTTGATGACGGCGGGATAACAGCGTCGTCAATGGAAAACGACCGGCCAGAGCTATCTTTGTTATGTGTGCTTGTTGAAATACACTTCTGGAAATGGAAAAAAGAACACATTGACACTGGTGTGTCAGACCCACCATACTTGCTCCGGACACTGCGAGAGGGCTGTACAAGCAATGATCACACGCACGGCACAGCGGACACACCAGGAACCGCGGTGTTGGCCGTCGAATGGCGCTAGCTGCGCAGCATTTGTGCACAGCCGCCGTCAGTGTCAGCCAGTTTGCCGTGGCATACGGAGCTCCATCGCAGTCTTTAACACTGGTAGCATGCCGCGACAGCGTGGACGTGAACCGTATGTGCAGTTGACGGACTTTGAGCAAGGGCGTATAGTGGGCATACGGGAGGCCGGGTGGACGTACCGCCGAATTGCTCAACACGTGGTGCGTGAGGTCTCCACAGTACATCGATGTTGTCGCCAGTGGTCGGCGGAAGGTGCACGTGCCCGTCGACCTGGGACCGGACCGCAGCGACGCACGGATGCACGCCAAGACCGTAGGATCCTACGCAGTGCCGTAGGGGACCGCACCGCCACTTCCCAGCAAATTAGGGACACTGTTGCTCCTGGGGTATCGGCGAGGACCATTCGCAACCGTCTCCATGAACCTGGGCTACGGTCCCGCACACCGTTAGGCCGTCTTCCGCTCACGCCCCAACATCGTGCAGCCCGCCTCCAGTGGTGTCGCGACAGGCGTGAATGGAGGGACGAATGGAGACGTGTCGTCTTCAGCGATGAGAGTCGCTTCTGCCTTGGTACCAATGATGGTCGTATGCGTGTTTGGCGCCGTGCAGGTGAGCGCCACAATCAGGACTGCATACGACCGAGGCACACAGGGCCAACACCCGGCATCATGGTGTGGGGAGCGATCTCCTACACTGGGCGTACACCTCTGGTGATCGTCGAGGGGACACTGAATAGTGCACGGTACATCCAAACCGTCATCGAACCCATCGTTCTACCATTCCTAGACCGGCAAGGGAACTTGCTGTTCCAACAGGACAATGCACGTCCGCGTGTATCCCGTGCCACCCAACGTGCTCTAGAAGGTGTAAGTCAACTACCCTGGCCAGCAAGATATCCGGATCTGTCCCCCATTGAGCATGTTTGGGACTGGATGAAGCGTCGTCTCACGCGGTCTGCACGTCCAGCACGAACGCTGGTCCAACTGAGGTGCCAGGTGGAAATGGCATGGCAAGCCATTCGACAGGACTACATCCAGCATCTCTACGATCGTCTCCATGGGAGAATAGCAGCCTGCATTGCTGCTAAAGGTGGATATACACTGTACTAGTGCCGACATTGTGCATGCTCTGTTGCCTGTGTCTATGTGCCTGTGGTTCTGTCAGTGTGATCATGTGATGTATCTGACCCCAGGAATGTGTCAATAAAGTTTCCCCTTCCTAGGACAATGAATTCACGGTGTTCTTATTTCAATTTCCAGGAATGTAACTTCGTCAGACTGGAGCTCTGATCTTGCACAGTGTATGACGGCCTGCGTCGCGTGCATTAAGTCCCATCCGAGAGTAACATCACGGCTACATTCTGTTAAAAAGACAAATTTGAAGGGCTGTGTTCTGTCGTTGATAGTTATTCTTGCAGTATACAGCTGAGTCGTCTGAACGTATTACCCATTTGCGACCTTCAGCACAATCGCTTTCACATCTGCGGTGATTTAGCTGGCTACAATAAACATGCGACATTACAGAAAAAGAAGCCCCTCAGTCGACTAGCGCCTAGAGAGGATAGCCGACAATCATGACATCGATCAGATCTGCTGACGTATAAGGAACTATCGACCATGGAGGATTTTCATTTGTGGTGGTCTCACCTCTGCTGATAGTCACCTGGCTTAGTTTTCCTGAGTGCGGCTAGGCGAACAGTTGGAACGTCTGTACGGCCTCGGCGAACGGCTATGGCGTGTTGGGGAGCAACCACGTCCAGGGTTCCGCGATGAGCTTCGTGGCACAGGTCGACTGTAATTACCTGCAGTTGACTGGCGCGAACATGGCTGTTGTGACAGTTGACATCTTGAGGTGTAATAGCCGTCGAACATTCGTGTTCTTTCTCTAAGTCCAATACAACTGTCTAGCGCGTCCAGAGAACGGACAAGCGTTTATCTTCCGTCCTTCAAATATCTGTTCTTCTGTGTGGCGTTATACTTGGCGAAAGAGTTGGTTGCACCTGCTCGGGACGGATGCTGGGTTATCGTTTGACGGTTCCGAGTCGCCCCGAGTCCACAGTTCATGGCGCGTTCGTTTGGTGGCTAAGATTGGGGGCGAGGCCACGGTGCTCACAGTGAAGGCATTCGGGAGTGGGTCAAAACTCTTTCATCTGACTTTTTTCAGTTGCATTACTTTGATGCGCTCGCACCACCTGATCAATTCTCGTGTTGTTGCAGCATCTGTTACCAAAAGAGTTTCATACAAGTTTGCTGCGACTCTTTGTTTTTGTGATATTCATATTCACAATGCGGCATAGTGCCCAAACACTCCATATGTACGACTTTGTCGTCACCCCATGACTCTGGTCACTATTCGTCAATTATTCTTCTGATAAGTGGACTTGGTGTGTATGGTCACCAAACGTTCTCATCATTTGGGCCCGGAATGTGTGTCAGCTATTCCGAGATTCTCTTTGCTGTACTCGAAACACTGCTGGGTTGCGCCATCCAAGTAAAAGTGCACATTCACCAAACACATAATGTGATTAGACAGTTGTATTTGGCGACTTAGTCCAATCCTTTCAGCCTTTTCGCCGGGTCCTGACGAATGTCTCCGGTAAACACTTATGGCTGCTTGATGTGTTATTGAGTTACTGCTGGCTTGGAATCCATTGGTCTCCTAAATATATGGACCTCTGAAACAACATGGTGATGTTGATGTTTTAAAACACCCTGTGTCTACACTAAACAACATCACTTCGTAACTCCAATCAAGTCCGAATCTGCAAGCAGATTCGTCAGTGAAGTACAACACTTAACACTGAAAAAAAGTTTATTATGATCATCAACCTACAGACAGAATAGAACGGAACGCCTGGGTGAAGACTGGTGCTGTTTATAGAAACAGGGTGAAAAGTATTTAAACCGACAAACTCTGGGAGGTTGTAGGGTCATCAAAACAAATATTTTTCCCTAATGTTATTTTTTCCTATGAGGATTATTTCAACCAGTGGAGGCCATATTACGATCTTTAGTTGTTAGAGGGCGTATTACGCTCTTCAGTTGAAGGCAACTGGTGTCCACCAGTATAGTAGTGCATTGTCTCTGTTTACTAATGGAGCGATACACCTGGAGTGAGTACACTGATATGGTTGGTGCGTACTACGTAGCGCACCACAACGGACGAGCTGCACAGCGGGTTTATCAACAACAATATCCTAATCGCCGTATCCCGCTACATACGTCCTTTGCTGCTGTGTACCAACGTCTGCTTGAGACCGGGTCATTTAGCGGATTACCTGGACAGGGACGCCGTCGCACGGTAAGAACGCTGCTATTTGGGGAAGCTGTCTTGCAGCATTTGGAGCGGGATCCTTCAATCAGCACTCGTGCAATTGCACGTAACATGGGGACGAATCATACGAATGTAAGAACAGTCCTTCGAAAGAAATTATAACGTCCATTTAACTTACAGCGTGTCCACAACCTGGAACCAGTTGATTATCCACCCAGAGCACAGTTTTCGCAGTGGTAACTGGAACAGTGTGAAATGCTTTCTACATTTCCATCCTCTATGTTGTGTACCGATTAATCAATGTTCGGGCGTGATGGAGTCTTCAACATGCACAATTCGCATGTTTGGAGTTAGGACAACCCATATGCCACAGTTACTAGCGCTCATCAAGTGCGGTCCTTCGTTAATGTGTGGGTCGGTGTTGTTGGGGACTGTTTAATTTGGCCATGTCTGCTACCTAGACCATTAAATGGCAGGCATTATTACAATTTTCTCGCCAGAGCATCGCCAGAGTTGCTGGAAGACGTTCCGCTCCCTACAAGACAACACATGTGGTTCCAACATGACGGGGCGCCGGCACATTCCAGTCGTCGTGTGCGTCGATTCCTGGACCGACAGTCCCCAGAAACGTGGATTGGCAGAGGTGCTCCTGTACCATGGCCTGTTCGATCCCCAGATGTGTCTCCTCTGGACTTTTTTGTGTGGGGAGAGATGCGCAACCCTGTTTACGCAAATCCTGTTGCATCAGAAGAGGATCTGGTTGCCCGGATAGTAGCAGCAGCAGGAACAATTCAGGATACTCCTGGGGTTTTTGCCCGTGTCAGGCAGATCATGATCCGACGGTGTAACCTTTGTTTACATGTCAATGGAGGCATTTTTGAAAGTCTACTGTAATTGAAATTGCGTTGTGTTAATGTGTTGTCTCTTGGTCATAAAAAATGAAAAAGTATATGTTGGTTTAATTAATTTGCCGCCAGAGAAATCTTCCTCTACCGGTTTAAATATTCCTCATGGGAAATAATGACATTAGGGGAAAATATTTGATATGATGTCCCCTACAACCTCCCAGAGTTTGTCGGTTTAAATACTTTTCACCCTGTATATGCCAGAATATGCGAACGTTATAAACATAATAAGTTTCTAGAACCTTCCGGAAATGATAAATACTAAATAACCAACATTCGCAGGTGGTGGGGTTTGAATTGACAACTCGCAGCACGCCAGTTACCGACGCTACTTCACGAAGAATGTAGCAAAGCTCGCAGCGTTATGTGCAATAATGCGAAGTAATGTTCTTTGTTTCCTTGTTTTATAGAACCTAATAATTGGACAATGTAGTTCCGAAACATGCTTCATTGAATATATTTTCGATAACCGGTGCGTAATAACCTCAGTACTGGGCGATGGTGCAGTTTTACGATGGCTCCACAAGACAGAACCTGAATAGCTTTTCACTGCGAGCTCATTATGCTTTACGTCTTCTTGTTCGTTTATTGTAGTTTTGCTACGACGTGACAATAGTTAACAATATCACTGTTATAAAAGTAAATGAGAGGATAGTTTGAATACAAAAAGTACGTGTGAGCGGGCTAAGAAAGAAACGCTCGCTGAGAGAGAAGAGAAACACTTCAACGAAAGTTACAGAACACTCTAAAAACAGTCCTCACACATTGCGACCGTAGCTTGGTTTCGAATACAACCTTATACATAAACTGCCCTGTACTCTGAGTCACTGGCGCAGTGGGTCGTTTAAAATACAGACGTTGTCTTCACCAGTCGACGAGACTTTGGACCTTACACAACAAAGTGTATGACTACGAAAAAACTTTCACCTTTAATTAAGCGGCAGTTAGTCATCGTTTGATAATTCCTTACGGAACACGAACAAAGTCCGTTCTTTTAATAAATACAAGCGTAACATTTTATGACCACGTCAGTATTCTTGTGTGTGCTACTGGGACATTTTTGCGGTATCTCGGGGAAGTGGGTTTTGTCCAGCCTGGACAAAAGCCGGTCTTTCCCTAACTCTCTAAAATCTGTGGTGGTCAGAGGCGACTAGGCTGATTTCAAGGGCGAACAGTGTCCGATGACGACGGATGTTTCCCATCACCTGTTGTAGAGAAACTTCTAAGACGTTTTGGAGGGAGCAGCACGATACAGAAGCGCTATGAGCAGGAGCAGAAAATGTCCTGTGAAAATGTCTAATTTCTGCTCCTGATTTCGTTTGGCTGAAAGGCTTAAAGCTTAAGTAATTTCGTAGAACGCCTTGAAGCTTCCGCGCCGACCTGGGCGCAGTTGGTGATTTCGTAGAGTACTTCAAAATACCGGAAAGGGGGTCCTTTCTGATCATCCGAATTATTTCTTGCTGTACGAGGTTCTGAAAGTGCATTTCCGTGCGCGGGCATGGGTTTACCGTTGAACAGTTCGGTGAGTGTTGCCGTTCAGCGAATGTGCAGACGCCGGATGGGCTAATTTTCTTCATTTTTTAAAATTATGTGTGTGGTGGATTCAAAGTGCTCTTCCCATTGAGGCTGGAGTTCTGGTGTGACGGAAGTCTGTGATTCAATTTTGGCTTTATTTAGGCTTGGCATCATGCTCCGTAGGTCCTGCTGCAATTGTGGCTTCTGCGATAAGTCTGTAGTTTTATTGGGGCGCCTCCACAATTGTGCGGGGCACTTTTAGCTGGGGCCATTGTTCTCGGCGATTGAGCCTGTGTATTGCAGGTGTCTGGGGGAGGCCGCAGCTCGTCAATATTGTCCAGTTTGGGTGAACAGAGACCTCAGATTGGTTAGAGAAGCCAAGTAGTCAGCCGGACGGCGGTATTTAGTGAACGAGACGGATAAGGTAGGGCCTTATTAAACCAATAATTTATATCTGAATCTCGTCTTTTTGTGTGACTCTTTCCGTGTTAACGTTGAACTGTATCCCCGTTTGGTATTTAGCAGATTATCGGCGGAAATTGCCGGGAGATAGTTACATTATATGTGTACTACCGTTTTCCATATTCCAATTCAGTGGTCAGATCTCGGTATATTGTTGAATGTGATCGGATTGCCACAGGGCTTCTAATTATTGACTTAAGAGTAGTGAGAAGCTTAACCCTGTCTCAATGGTCAAAGCGAGGCTGATTTAGACTGATTGGATACTGTGGCAATTAAATGAATTAATCCGGGTCCGCCAATAAACATTTTCGATTAAATCACCAGAGAAATACCTCGTGTAATTTGTCTCACGCGGCGTTCACCGCTAAAGCCTGGTTTAAACAGGAGCGAATGGATGCGAATGGACATTCGAAAACAATTTGCCAGTGTTCACTACCATTCACTTGTAGCAGTGAACAATCGTTTACACTAGAGGAAACGGAAGGGAACACGAGGTAACGAACATAGACTAACGCTGCCTTATTGTTTGCTGGCGCTAATAAGCAGCACACAGGATACATCACTTTATAGCTAGAGCGGCGATGCAAAACTTTTATATTCAGAAGTGATTATTTTACAGCGCACTGTAAGCAAACTGGCATAGGAAAACAAGAATTTAGGAAGCTGAATTTGTATTTAAACGTGAAATGCGTGGAGTATGTGCACTTAACGCCGAACAGCAGCTACAGTTTCCTTTAGTACTATTTCAAAACTTTGCGCATGTATCGTTTGGCGCTTTTAGCTGACTTATTACTACCGAGGAGAAATTTGAAAGCAGAACAAGAACTACCAATGACCAATATAACCTACATAAAAGCTAAGATTTACGTTCCGGGCCGGCCGCTGTGGACGATCGGTTCTAGGTGCTTCAGTCTGGAACCGAACGACCGCTACGGTCGCAGGTTCGAATCCTGCCTCGGGCATGGACATTTGTGATGTCCTTAGGTTAGTTAAGTTTAAGTAGTTCTACGTTCTAGGGGGCTGATGACCTCAGATGTTAAGTCCCAAAGTGCTCAGAGCCATTTTGTGGTTAGCGGCAAGGGGTTCTCTTGCTTCTTGATAATGCGCGTCTCCATGTCGTAAATGTCGTAACGCAGAAGTTTTGCCAACACAATTGGGGGACAGTCAAGCACCCGCCCTATAGCCCGGATCTCTCCCCATGCGATTACCATACCTTCGGTCCCTTAAAAAAGGTCCTGATGGGGTCGACGATTCCTGTCGGACAAGGATGTGAAGCAGGCAGTTACGGACTTCTTCACGTAGCAGAACATAGTGTTTTCTAAACGGGTGTCTTCAATCTGGTGAGTCATTGGGATGTTTGCCTCAATGTACACGGCGGTTTTACCTGATTGGCATGTCAAGGATTGTAAGGACTTCAAATGTAAACTTTTTAAGCGCCCCTTGTAATAACAGCAGCTACCACCAACGTAAGCAACGATAATGTTCCGGTGTTTTCGTACATTTTTAATTTTAATCAGCGTAATTTTCGTAGATACATTTTCGCACCCTGGATCACCAATGAGATGCTGGAGAAGATAGAGGAAAAGAGGAAGTGTAAAAATGTCAATGAAGAAGAATACAGAAGACTTAACAACGCTCTCAGGAGGGAAACAGACAAAGCGAAGGAAACGTACTTAGAAGAAATGTGTGACGAAATAGAAGAACTACAAAGAAGAAGAAGGTACGACCTCATGTACCAGAAAACGAAGGAACTGGGAGAAGGAGAGAACAGAAATGTAACGACGTCCGGAATCGAAGATTCTAGAGGACAAGTGGTTACTGAAAAAGTGGAAGTGCTGAAAACATGGGAAGAATATATAAGGAAACTATATGATACAGAACACCGCCTAGATGACATCGGCATAGAGCCAGAGGAAGCTATTGACGAAGATGAAAAAGGGCCCAGTATACTGACAGGGGAAGTAGAGAAGGTGTTAAAGGACATGAAGAGTAGGAAAGCTACAGGGGATGACGGCATACCAGGGGATTTGCTTAAAGAAATCGGAAATGAAAGTTTGAAAGTTCTGACACAACTCATAAACAAAATCTATGAAACTGGAGAATGGCCTGAAGACTTTTTGGACGTCACAATGGTTACTCTTGAGAAGAAAAACCAAGCCAAGAAGTGTAGTGATTATAGAACAATTAGTCTGATATCGCATGTGGCAAATATCATTGCAAGAATGCTAAATAGAGGATTGGAAAACAAAATTGAAGAAGCGGTGGGAGAAGACCAATTTGACTTCAGGAAAGGAAAAGGGACCATAAACGCCATTGGCATATTTAGGATATTGTCAGAGAGAGTTTTGTCCGTTAACGAAGAAGTTTGCGCTTGTTTTATAGACTGGCAGAAGGCCTTCGACAGAGTCAATTGGAATATATTGATGAACATCCTTAAGGAAATAGGGATCAACTGGAGAGATCGGAGACTTATAAGGAACTTGTACCTGGGACAAAGGGTAAAGGTACAACTGAACTATGGAGAAAAGAACAGTGTGTAAATAGGAAGGGGAGTGAGACCGGGATGTTGTCTGTCGCCAAGTCTCTTCAACCTGTATGGAGAAATGCTGGCGAGAGAAGCGCTGAAAGGATGCGGAAACTTCAAAGTAGGAGGACGCCTCATCAACACCATCAAGTATGCAGACGACCTGGTAGTGCTCGCCAAAAATCAGAGACAGTTGCAACACATGATGAACAATTTGGTGGAAACGGGAAGAAAATACGGCATGGAAATCAACATCGAAAAATCAAAAGTGATGCATATATCAAAACGTGAGGAACACTTGAAGATAACTGTTGACCACCGGGAACTGGAAAATGTGAATCAGTTCAAGTACCTGGGAAGTTTTATCACAAAGGATGCCCACTGCAGCAACGAAATCCGAGCAAGAATCGCCAGGGCCAAAGCTGCTTTCAACAAGAAGAGGACTCTGCTGACCAGCAAGTTGAGTTTGGCATTGAGGAAAAAACTGATTAAGTGCTACATTTAGAGGATTGGACTGTATGGAGCAGAGACATGGACCATGAGAAAGAAGGAGAAAAAATACTTAGAGAGCTTTGAAATGTGGTGCTGGAGGAGAATAGAAAAGATCAAGTGGACAGATCGCATAAAAATGACGATGTATTGCGAAGAGTAGGAGAGAAGAGAAGTATTCTGCGTACAATTCTTCAGAGAAAGGCCAACTGGATTGGACATGTACTAAGACACGAGGGACTCATACATGATGTCATAGAAGAGGAACTCAGAGGAATCACAGGACGAGGAAGAAGAAGAATTCAACATCTGGACGACATGAAAGGTGGAAGGAGATACAACAGACTGAAGGAAGAAGTTGAAGACAGGGAACAGTGGAATCAGAAATTCTCCGTACGATACATGAACCTGCCACTAGGCAGAATGATACATACATACATACTCACTTTCAAGGAATGTATTCTACTTTTGCTTTTTAATTTTGCACGCATTTAATAAATTCGTCTTCTCTCTCACGTCCCCAGTTGGATCTTTGACTATATCATCAATTTTCTACCAATCATTTTTCTTTTCCTTCTGCATTTTCGCTGTGCACCTCTTGGATCCCAGAAGCACCTATGATATATGTATTCGTCTAGTAACAGGGCTACTACATTCTCTTCAGACCACACCATCGCCCACGCAACTCATATTAAACAACAAAGGTAGGCAAGATAGCATCCGAAAAATCTCAGTACTCCTAGCGCCGAAGCGGAGAGAAGGCGAACTATCTTTGACGGTTCACTAAAAGACACAACAAGCGGAACACGAGCGAACACTAGCGAATTTGAACCGAACACCACAGAACTCAGGGCGCTGGCACTCTCCTACCAGTTGCACCATAGGGAATTCTTGTTCATTGAGTCTTCTTCGGTGTGTCAACTCTGTTCTAAACCAGGTGTGCATTCTCGCAGCGGCCACGAGCCAAATGCCACAGGACTCCAAGGTAGCTCTGTGGTGCAGACGAGGGAAACACTTCACCAAAACAGTAATTACGTGAGCAAATACAAATTCTATTTTATCTGTACCTATGTGTTTAATGTCTACATCTACGTCTACATCACTACTCTGCAAACTAGTATCAAGTCCATAGCAAGGGGACGTTCCATTATACCAGTTATTAAGATTTCCCCACGTACCAGTTGCGTATGAAACGCGGGAAGAATTATTGCTTAAATGTCTCTGTGCGTGCTGTAAATAATTGAATTTTGTTTTCTGCGGTCTCTGAGGGAACGATGTGTAGAGGATGTAGTGTTTTTCCTACATTCCTCGCTTAATACATATTCTTGAAATTTTGTAAGTGGCTATCGCGGGATAACTAAACAAACCCAGAAGGATTTTAATGAAACATGTGACCATTCGTACCGCCCTTCTTTGTGAACGTCGAATATCCCCTGTTGGTCGTGTTTAGCATGGGGACCTAGTATAGGTAGCATGAGGGTTTTATAGACATATTCCTACCATCTTACCAGTGAGCCTACTGTACTGTTTTACTTACGTGGAAGCGTAAGAGATCATTCCATTTCATTCTTCCTAAAAAGTGACTGAGGCTGGCGATGTACTGTAATCTTGTATGTGCAACAGATAGATTTCACATTTACGTAATGTCTAATATCAAATAACACAGCCGTTAAAGAGGAAACTGTACTTACAAGTGTAATAGTAAATTTAGTAAAAATACTGAAAAAGCATTAATTAACATAACCACAAATAAAACACAGCAGCGATAATTATAATGCACGGTACATACAGGTACAATAATTCAATCATTAAGTAACTTATTTAGAATCACGCAGTATTGAAAATAATTTTACTGATTAATACATATCATTAACATATGTAATAAGAATGAGACACTAAATTTTCTTGATAGCTCTTGGTACTCAAATCAGCTATGTAAAAATAGTAATATTTTTTCCAAAAAAGATGCAAATAGGCAGAACAAGGAAACGTATTACTATACTTGGGTTTTTTGTTGATTTTGACCATTTAAGAGTGGTTGATGGAGGATCATATCGACCTAGCTCTTACCTCCCCACCTTCTCGTTTCGTAGCACCTCGTACGACGGTCCATCTGACGGTTTCGTTCCCTATGAAGAAATAACAGTGAATCAGTGACGTCACCAGAAAGTATAGAAAGATATTACAAAATACATGACAGATTCTTCGCAAATTCCGCACACCTTCAAAATTAACACAAAATTAAAGGGCAGGAATGGAAATAACATTGCTCAGAATCATCCACAGACGTATTGGTTCAACTTAAAAATAAATAAGTAAATAAAATTATTATGACGAGAACTAGAAACACTTAACACACAAAAAGAGATGGATGAAACGAAATTCTAGCTTATTTTATAGTATCACATAAGCCATCTTTAAACAAATCTTGAAATATCTTTAGGGTAATTCCTTGTCCTTTGCTGATACTTCATTGAAACTATGGACTGACAGAAACGCCGTTCGTACACCTGATATCTTACGACATTTTAATTTAATGTTTAGAAAATTGAAATTTGTGGTAAGTCCTATAGGACCAAACTTCTGAGGTCATCGGTCGCTAAGCTTACACACTACTTAGTCTAGCTTAATCTAACTTACACTAAAGTCAGCACACACACCCATACCCGAGGGAAGACTCGAACCTCCGACAGGGGGATACGCACGAACCGTGACAACGTGCCTGAGGCGGCACGGCTACCCCTTGCGGCCTTTAATGTTTAATTAACATTTCATCCAGCATGTTGAACATAATAATGCAAGGTCCTCATTTTCCAATTAATGTTAAATTGTTAGCACTTATCATCCTTTACATTACTATGCCTAATACGGTGTAGGAAAACCATTGGTGTTCAAAACACTTTCCAGTGGTCTCAGAATGGATAAATACAGAAACTGTATGGTTTTCAAGAGAATCTTATACTATTCTTCCCACGAAATAGTGGCAAGTTAAGCGGCCGTGCATCCTTCTCTGGAAAGTTGACCACAAAGTCTCAATAATAATCTGGTGACTATGATCACCAGGCGATATGCGACAGTTCATCCTCGTGCTGACAAAACCAGCCCTGGACGTTGCGAGCTGTGTGAAGAGGGCCCGTGTCATCTTGGAATACAGCATCATCACTCGGGAGCAAACATTGTACTACGGGAAAAACGTATTCAGCCAAAATGGTCACAATATCTATGGCAATAATGCGGCCCTGCAGAGTAACCACGGGATCCAAGGAATACTACGATGTGGCTGCCCAAATCACCACCTAACTCCCGCCGTGTTTCCCTCTTGGGACGTAAACTTGGTCAGAAGTTACAAACAGTATGAAACAAGACTCATCCGACCAAATGACATTCTTCCGTTGCTCCATAGCCCAGGTTTTATGGCGTCCGCACCACTTTTTCCCGTTAACGGCATTTACACCACGAAGAAGTGGTTTTGGAATTCCACCTCTCCCTGCCGTTATTTGGTAGTGGAGCTCCCTTCCTGTTGTTATGGTGCTGACAGGGTTCACGAGCACGACATTCAGTCCGGCAGCGACATTTGCTTCTGTCGTCCACTTATTTTTTATTCACAGTCCTATTCAATGGCGGTCTGTCACCATCGTTCAACACACACTTTTGTCCACGTTGTGACTTAGCGGATGGTGTTCTTTCGCCTTCCGTGTACGCTGTAAAATTTTCTATTCGCTGTTTCTTGAATCACCAAACACTTAGGCTATCTTGCTTATGGAAGCATCCACAATATTACCACCAATAATTTACCCATGTTCGAATTCACTTAGCTCCTACCTAACACAACTACACAGAACACTGATAGGACCACGCCTGGACTTGCAACCTATTGAGAACATGGTACAAGTGCCGTTCGCGGTCAAATACAAATGCGTAACTAGCAGGCACTCTCTCTAAAGTACTGGAGGGTCTAGGAAATGCCGTTAGGGTCCTAGACCTGATGAAGGGAAACTCCTGATCTACATCTCCATGTGGTGGAGAGTGGGCAACGTCACTTCATGTGATGGCTAACGTAGACAGGGACAGAGGGACGACCGGGATAAGTCACCCTTTTGAGAAATCAGTTCCAAAGGCGGAAGAACCAGCTGGCGGTCAGCGGTGTAGGATGTGGAAGGCAACGGGAAACCACCACATTAAAGAACTACGGTTATCCTAAGCACCAGCGGTAAACCATGCCAGCATCTTCTGTAAAATTCCCCGGAGGTAAAATAGTCCCCCAACCGGATTTCCGGAGGGGGTTGCAAAAGATACAGACAAGGTGAAGGAGAAGAATCCCAATTTTAACATAGCAGCTTCAAATGTGAGATCACTGCTTCAGTGCACCAAACTAGAAAAACTAAAAATTGGAATGGATGACTGGAAATCGGTACCCTAGGCATATCGGAGATGAGATGGCCACAGCCAGGCGATGGTTCAAAAATGGTTCGAATGGCTCTGAGCACTATGGGACTCAACTGCTGTGGTCATTAGTCCCCTAGAACTTAGAACTACTTAAACCTAACTAACCTAAGGACATCACACACATCCATGCCCGAGGCAGGATTCGAACCTGCGACCGTAGCAGTCGCACGGTTCCGGACTGCGCGCCTAGAACCGCGAGACCACCGCGGCCGGCACAGCCAGGCGATTTCTGGTCTGAAGAATACAGACTCATTCACAGCGAGACTGAACAAGACAGACCAGGAATGGGAGGAGTTGGAATAATTTTGAGGAAAAATTATGGCTCACGTGTCAATTGATATGTGCAATATTGCTCTCGAATAATACTAGTCAAACTTGAAACGAAACCAAAGGACACTGTGATATCACAAGTATACATACCAACATCCAAAGAAAAGATGCAATCGTTGACGAAGTATACGAAGAAACAAGTAATGCGATGAGAAATGTTAAGGAAGATGAAAACCTAATTACCATGGGGGACTGGAACTCGATTGTGGGTGAAGAACCGGAGGAAGGAATTGCTGGCAAATATGGACTTGGAAGAAGAAATGAAAGAGGATATCGACTAATCGAATCTGCTCGAGGCACCAGTTACTTGCTGCAAACACACTTTTCCATCACAGACGAAGAAGGTACACATGGAAGGCCCCTGGAGATCTGAGGAGACTAGAGATTGATTACATTCTAGTGAAAGGAAGTTTTATGAACCAGGTAAAAGACTGCAGGAGGTGTCCATTTGCAGACATAGGTAGTGACCATAACCTGGTCCTGATGAAACGTTCACTCAGGTTCAAATCTCTGAAGAAGAAGAAGAAGACAGTAAAACTTGAAGGGGAACCTGAAAAATTGAAAGCCGAGGGACTGGCAAAGGGCTATGCTCACGAAACTGACAACATAGCTAAAATTTTTCAACATCGTGGAGTAAATGACGACTAGGATCAAATTAAATCTGGTATACACAAAGCAGCAGAAAAGATAGTCGGAAAAACTAAACCCAAAGCAAGAGCAAATGGATTACTGCAGATGTTATTGAACTTACAGAAAACAGGAGATTATACAGAAACGCAACTTATGAAAATGGAAAAGCTAAATACAGAATACAGAGGAAGTAATAGGAAGAGAAGAGCAAGTAGACGAGGATGACAAAAGAGATGACATTCTGCAAGAAAAATCTGACAAAGCTGTAAAAGAACTACGGTGTAACAAAGCAACGGGTATTGATGACATCCCTGCAGAACTAATAAAGAATGCTGGTGACAGCATGAAAATGATGTTGCTTAAACTTATTTTGTCCATCTATAACACAGGAGAGATACCGACGGACTTCCAGGAATGCATCATTGTTCCTATACCAAAGAAGGGAGCAGCTACAAACTGTGAACAGTACCGAACTTCAAGCCTAATATCACATGCATCAAAAATTCTCATAAAAATAATTCTGAAGAGAATTGAAGAGAAGGTGGAGGATATGCTGAGTGAAGATCAGTTTGGTTTCAGAAGGGGATTGGGAACAAGAGAAGCGATTCTGGCACTGAGACTCCTTATCGGAGATCAATTACAAAAAAATAAACCAACTTATATTGCCTTTGTAGACATGGAAAAGGCATTTGATAACGTTATCTGGCAAGAGATGATCAGAGTGCTGAGGAGAAGCGGAATGAAGTAGACAGACATCCGTGTTTCTGTCAGGACGAGGTGGCAGCGATTAGGAACTGTCACCAGGAACAAGAAGCAAATACCAGAAAATGGATCAGATAAGGATGTGCTCTCTCTCCTCTTATATTTAACGCTTACATCCAGGAAGCTATAGGCCAAGTTCGAGTCTGCAGTTGAACTTTACTGCTAATGAAGTGATAATACACTCCTGGAAATTGAAATAAGAACACCGTGAATTCATTGTCCCAGGAAGGGGAAACTTTATTGACACATTCCTGGGGTCAGATACATCACACGATCACACTGACAGAACCACAGGCACATAGACACAGGCAACAGAGAATGCACAATGTCGGCACTAGTACAGTGTATATCCACCTTTAGCAGCAATGCAGGCTGCTATTCTCCCATGGAGACGATCGTAGAGATGCTGGATGTAGTCCTGTGGAACGGCTTGCCATGCCATTTCCACCTGGCGCCTCAGTTGGACCAGCGTTCGTGCTGGACGTGCAGACCGCGTGAGACGAAGCTTCATCCAGTCCCAAACATGCTCAATGGGGGACAGATCCGGAGATCTTGCTGGCCAGGGTAGTTGACTTACACCTTCTAGAGCACGTTGGGTGGCACAGGATACATGCGAACGTGCATTGTCCTGTTGGAACAGCAAGTTCCCTTGCCGGTCTAGGAATGGTAGAACGATGGGTTCGATGACGGTTTGGATGTACCGTGCACTATTCAGTGTCCCCTCGACGATCACCAGAGGTGTACGGCCAGTGTAGGAGATCGCTCCCCACACCATGATGAGGGGTGTTGGCCCTGTGTGCCTCGGTCTTACGCAGTCCTGATTGTGGCGCTCACCTGCACGGCGCCAAACACGCATACGACCATCATTGGCACCAAGGCAGAAGCGACTCTCATCGCTGAAGTCGACACGTCTCCATTCGTCCCTCCATTCACGCCTGTCGCGACACCACTGGAGGCGGGCTGCACGATGTTGGGGCGTGAGCGGAAGACGGCCTAACGGTGTGCGGGACCGTAGCCCAGCTTCATGGAGACTGTTGCAGAAGGGTCCTCGCCGATACCCCAGGAGCAACAAACAGTGCCCCTAATTTGCTGGGAAGTGGCGGTGCGGTCCCCTACGGCACTGCGTAGGATCCTACGGTCTTGGCGTGCATCCGTGCGTCGCTGCGGTCCGGTCCCAGGTCGACGGGCACGTGCACCTTCCGCCGACCACTGGCGACAACATCGATGTACTGTGGAGACCTCACGCTCCACGTGTTGAGCAATTCGGCCGTACGTCCACCCAGCCTCCCGCATGCCCACTATACGCCCTCGCTCAAAGTCCGTCAACTGCACATACGGTTCACGTCCACGCTGTCGCGGCATGCTACCAGTGTTAAAAGACTGCGATGGAGCTCCGTATGCCACGGCAAACTGGCTGACACTGACGGCGGCGGTGCCCAAATGCTGCGCAGCTAGCGCCATTCGACGGCCAACACCGCGGTTCCTGGTGTGTCCGCTGTGCCGTGCGTGTGATCATTGCTTGTACAGCTCTCTCGCAGTGTCCGGAGCAAGTATGGTGGGTCTGACACACCGGTGTCAATGTGTTCTTTTTTCCATTTCCAGGAGTGTATTTCAGAGCTAGATCAGAAATGTAAGGACTATGGTATGAAGATTAGCATCTCCAAAACGAAAGTAATGTCAGTGGGAAAGAAATATAAACGGATTGAGTGCCAAATAGGAGAAACAAAGTTAGAACAGGTGGACAGTTTCAAGTACTTAGGATGCATATTCTCACAGGATGGCAACATAGTGAAAGAACTGGAAGCGAGGTGTAGCAAAGCTAATGCAGTGAGCGCTTAGCTACGATCTACTCTCTTCTGCAAGAAGGAAATCAGTACCAAGACTAAGTTATCTGTGCACCGTCCAATCTTTCGACCAACTTTGTTGTATGGGAGCGAAAGCTGGGTGGATTCAGGTTACATTATCAACAAGGTTGCGTTTTTCATATCATAAGAAGCTTTATTTGATAAAATTTTTACCTTCTGTAGTATTCATGTAGTTATTTACACACAGTGTAAGTTTTTTCCCTTCCAGATATTGTAAAACCAAAATCTTTTCGCTTTAAAGTATTTGGCTTTTTTTTAGGGTTCGATACCTCATTCGCGAAAAAATAAACCCTTACAACATCCCTACAGCATCATATTTGTTGTCTGTGTCTCTGGCAGTCTATCTGTCCGGCTGTTATAAAACCTTTTTCTCACGAACAGGTGAACGTGTCAAATTGAAATTTGCCACTTGCGGTTTCTTGGCGGTGCAAAAAACTGAAGCTTCTAAGACAACGCTGTCAAAAGATACGGCCATTTATGACACATTTTGATACGCGCAAACTCACTCGTCAAAACCTACTGGGTACTTCCCTTTGACGTACACTCATGAAATTTGACGAGAAGCCGGGTTTCACAATATAACCAAAGGAAAAAAATCCGGTAATTGTTAATTTGTAGTTACATCACAGGAAAAGAAAATTCTCATTTGTTATCATACTGTCTGCCATCCGTTTGTCCATTAAGACCTTTTTTTCTCAGAAACGGGTATGTCAGGTACTGAGACCTATTGTCCATTGGCAGTCTAAGTTAAGTTTGTAAGTCATTGCAATCCAAAGATACACCGTCAGGTGGCTTGAGGAGTATGGATATATGTCACATATTTTGATACTCGCAAACTCACTCATTAATATCTATAGGTTACCTCCTGTTGACGTATAATCAAGAAATTTGGCAAGAAGTAAGATTTCCCAGTACGAGTAAAGGGAAAAAAGGTCAGAAAACTGTTAATCTGTAATTATATCGAACGAAAGAAATCTTTTTTCTTGTCATTTGTTATCCAACTTCAAGCTTGAAATTGAAACATATTTATAAATTCTTAGAAACCCTGGGAGCATCATTGTCGATAACAGCAACAATCGTCGAGATTTCGATTCCCCCAATGGATGAATTTTCTACACACATAATTAGTCTGTACTGTGCCAACAGTGCGCGAATCCTACTCCAGCCTGGCCAGTTTTTCTGGAATAACCTCAATAAAAAAATATCGGAGTCCTCATGCAACCTTATTAATGTGTCACCAAAACAATACAGAGAAAGAAATACAGTCGAAAAATACATAAAAGCACAAAATTCACTACCATAACATGACAGTGCGCTATGTTAGCAGATGTACTCTCGTCCCCCTCGTCAACTTAACTGCAAAACTTCCTTTCATAGAAACCTTGACGCTGCCAACATGTATGAATGACACCATCTGAAATGCATTGTCGAATGTTCTGACTTTCCACGTCGTTCCGCGTCGTTCGGTGTGAATCTACCTTTAGTGCGGCGAGCTCTAAAGGTATGTCCTGAATATACTTTCATGAAGTCGATCATGAGAAAGTTCTTGTATTCTCACAACCATTAAATTAACAACTAAAATAATTCGGCGTTACATACGGCTTTATAATCTGGGCAGCCACAGCCGTTGGAATTCATGGTAAATTGAACGTTAATAATGACTATTTATTCACGACCGGTTTCGCTGCGTTAAGGCAGGATCTTCAGGTGATTAGTAACGTCACATACATTAACACATGGAGACGCTTCAGTGTTCGTAGTCATTGAACCCAACCCCATGAAGAGGGGAAATGGCCAACAAATAATAATTGGCAGAGCACTAGGGCGAATAGTGCAGAGGATGAGGCACAATAACAAACTAGTCAGAAGAGAGAGTGAACAACAAATAAGAGACCCCATTCATAATGGCAAACCCTGTCGTTGGTTGTCGCGAGGGTAGAACACTGGAGATTCTACCCTCGCGCTGACAGCTTCCAGTGTCTAACCCCGCAACAGCGAACAACAGGGTTTGCCATTATGAATGGGGCTCCTATTATCTGATGTTCAGTCTCGGTTCTGACCAATCTGTTACTGTACATCGTCCTCTGCACTACTCTCCCCAGTGCTCAACCAGTTGTTATTTGTTGGCCACTTCTCCTCTTCATGGGATTGGGTTCTGTGACTACGAATGTTTGAGGCACCTCCGCATGCTAATCTATGTGGCGCTAATAACCACCTGAAGACGCTGCTTTAACGCTGCGAAACCGGTCGTGAATAAATCATAAATTAACAGCTGTTCAATTTACCATCAGTTCGACCTTAGTCTGATAATAGTCCGTAGTTTTGTCGCCGAGCACCACTGCGTACGACATAGGGGCATATGTTGCTATAAGGTTTACGGCAGTGCGATGCAGTTCGGTGGGGACTCACCCGGGACGGGATCCACGCGCCAGACGGGCACAGAGCTGTTTAAATATAGCGGTCGGCGGCGCGGCCGCAGGCAGGTGCCCGCCAGTTCAGCAAAACAATCGAGAGTGCCTGCCGCCGCTGGCCGCTCGCCCGGTGGCGCTGTCCTCACGTTTCGCACTTCTGTGTGGGTGGAGACAACACTCCCTCTCTTTGCAGCGCAGTACTTCCCGCTCAGCGTTAGTGCGGCGGCAGAAGTCAAATTTTCCCAACAATGCCTTGCAGCAGAAGTAACAATTGCACGATCTCTATAAGTACCCAACTACACTCATGCTCATAAACTAAGGATAACTGCAGAATGTGGTGACACACAACGGCCGGCCGGAGTTCCCGTGTGGTTCTAGGCGCTACAGTCTGGAGCCGAGCGACCGCTACGGTCGCAGGTTCAAATCCTGCCTCGGGCGTGGATGTGCGTCATGTCCTTAGGTTAGTTAGGTTTAATTAGTTGCCGGCCGCGGTGGTCTAGCGGTTCTAGGCGCTCAGTTCGGAACCACGCGACTGCTACGGTCGCAGGTTCGAATCCTGCCTCGGGCATGGATGTGCGTGATGGCCTTAGGTTAGTTAGGTTTAAGTAGTTCTAAGTTCTAGGGGACTGATGACCACAGATGTTAAGTTCCATAGTGCTCAGAGCCATTTGAACCATTTTTTTAATTAGTTCTAAGTTCTGGGCGACTGATGACCTTAGAAGTTAAGTCGTATAGTGCTCAGAGCCATTTGAACCATTTGACACACATCGTAGCACTACACAAAACTGACGCTAATAACATAGGCACATAGGGAACACACAGGACACAGATCTGTAAGTCCACGGTATTGGTGATAAGTTGAGAAAACCGTCCCGGAACACACGTGCTACAAAATGCCACTGTTTCTTGCACATGTACCCCGACATCAATATGGGATGTGATCACCATGCTCACGTACACAGGCCACACAACGGGTTGGTATCCTCTGGATCAGGTGGTCGAGCAACTGCTGGCGTATAGCCTCCCATTCTTGCACCATTGTCTGTCGGAGCTCCTCAACTGTCGTACGGCTTTGAAGACGTGCAGCGATACGGCGACTGAGAGCATCCCTGATGTCCTCGATGGGGTTTAGGACCGGAGAACAGGCAGGCCACTCCATTCGCCTGATATCTTCTGTTTCAAGGTACTCCTCCCCACGATGGCAGCTCGGTGAGGCCGTGCACTACCATCTATCAGGAGGAAGGTGGGACCCACTGCACGCCTGAAAAGGCGGTGCAAAATGTCGTGCCGATACACCTGACCTGTTACAGTTCATCTGTCAGAGACATGCAGGGGTGTACGTGCACCAATCACAATCC
Organism: Schistocerca gregaria; assembly: GCF_023897955.1. NCBI lineage: Eukaryota > Metazoa > Arthropoda > Insecta > Orthoptera > Acrididae > Schistocerca > Schistocerca gregaria. The sequence continues at coordinate 510,078,530 of NC_064921.1, read as the reverse complement.
CACACCACGACCTCCGTACAAGTCCCTTTCAAGGACATTAAGGGGTTAGTATCTGGTTCCTGGTTCAAGCCAGATGAAAATCGGGCAAGAATCACTGTTCTGACTATACCTGGACTCGTCCGCGAACATAACCTGGGACCATGTACTGTGTTCTTGACATCAGGCTTCAAGGGCTCTCCCGTGACGAGGGGTCAGTGGAATGCACCTTGCAGGTCTCCGGGCGAATAAACCATGTCTGTTCAGTCGTCTGTAGACTGTGTGTCTGGCGACATCTATTCCAGTGGCTGTGGTAAGATCCCGAGCAAGGCTACCTGCAGTACTCCGTGGCCGTCTGCTGGCACTGATGGTGAGATATCGGTCTTCTTGTGGTGTTGTACACTGTTGACGTCCCATACTGTAGGGCCTGGACACGTTTCCTGTCTGCTGGAATCGTTGCCATAATCTTGAAATCACACTTTGTGGCACACGGACGGCCCGTGCTACGACCTTCTGTATTTAACCAGCCTCCAGCAGCCCCAGAATACTACCCCTCATAACGTCATCACTATGTGTCCTATCAGTCATTTTCAACAGTCACCATTCGTAAGCTTGAAAACGCCTTCACGCTTACTCGCTACATCGTACTCTGACATGCACCAACACACCTCTGCGTACGTGGACTGCTGCCAACCACGGTGCGACGACCGCAGGTGAAATGCACCGCATTGTCATACCCCGAGGTGATTTAAACCCGCAAACCGCCCACCAGAGCGCTGTTTCACATTGTATCAGCATTATCCTTAATTTATGAACATGAGTGTAAATGCCGTTGTTCCTGTGACTGCGTCCTTTTGTGAGTGGTCAGCGTGTTTTATTCCTACACAGAGGATCCGAATTCGTCATTGGCACCGTCAAAGAAAGTTTTCTGGAAAGAGTATCAGTTTCACGCCGACAGCTGATGATTTACTTGAATGGCTCCAGTTACGTAAATGGTAATAACAGCCGACAGATTGGGGCGTGGGTATCGTACCACTCCAGTACTTTCGCCCAATATTGGAGATAAAGCTGCAGCCGGTCATTACGCTATGGTCATACATAATATAGAACTCAAAAACAAACAGTTTCTGTGTCGAAACTTCCTGTCGATTCAAACTCTGTGCTGGACTTCTCTCTCGTGCTCTACCGACTGAGTCATCCAGGCCTGACTGACGAACCGACCTCTCAGCTTTACCTCCGTCAGCACGTCATCTCCTACCTCCCCAAGTCACAGAGGTTCTCCTGCATATTGTGCGGGATTATCACTCCTGGAAGTAAGGATATTGTGGAGAAATGGCTGAAGCACAGGCTAGGGAACTGTTTCCATGATGGCGAATATCTCTGGAACAACCGATTTTCGGCTATATCGTTTTTTATTATTTTTTCTTTTATTTTTATTTTATTCAAGTGGCTCTGAGCACTATGGGACTAAACATCTCAGGCCATCAGTCCCCTAGAACTTAGAACTACTTGAACCTAACTAACCTAAGGACATCACACACATCCATGCCCGAGGCAGGATTCGAACCTGCGACCGTAGCGGTCGCGCGGTTCCAGACTGAAGCGCTTAGAACCACTCGGCCACACCGGCCGGCTTTTTTTTTTCATTTGACCAGGCTGTTGAAACCGCTCAAAACAGCCTGTTACTGAAATAACCGATTTTCGGTTTTTCATTGTTGTTATTTCGTGTAATAAACGTAGAAATCGAACAAAGACTGAAAAATTTCTACTCCCCCAGTTTCAGGATTTATAGAGTGGAAATATTAAATTAATCAGGCAAATAAAACAAAACTTAGTCCGTCCACCGTTCGCTGCCTTCCTCGAAATGTGATAAGCGGTTGAATACCTCAAAAAATCACCAAAATACATCGATTGATTCTAATTTTTTAAGACTCTGCTCAAAACCCATGTTGTTATGTGGGATAATATCGCTATTTGGACATTACGAATAGACACTGGTAAAGGGTCGAAACCTGGTCTGAAGAACTCTATTTTGCGTGTTAATTTTTTGCGTTTTCAGGGGCTAGTAGAAGATATAGGCATAGTATCTAGATGCAGGCACCAGTTCAGCTACTTTCTTTTGTTTTTTTTCTTCTATGGATGGACTATTGTTAAGCCTTTAATTTATTACTGTTGCCATAATGTTCTTCCTCTTTTATTATTTCCTAGAAATGGCAGACAAAACTTAATCTTTTAAAGCAAATAAAGCATTGTAGATCATTGCTACGCCACTTAGTGCTATTCTGCAATACAACGGACGTCTCCGACGACGAGAAACTAACATATAGGCCATGCAGGGGCCAAATCTTATACACTGCACGCACATGCGTATCTTAGGCGACGACACATGGCGACAGGGACATTATTGTTTCAGCAATGCTGCACCAATTCTTATACCACCTGTTTGCAACTCGTTTCTGTCGGCATAGTTATTTAAATAGCACTGATCGCCTATCCCATTTTCTGTAATTACGCAATATTTCAAATCAATACAAATTTTACGAGTAAAAATCATGCATTTTTAAAAAGAGGTTTATTTAAGAACGAGAAATTTTAACACTGCTGATACGGCTAATTGACATTTTTACTCGGTTATTAGTAAAACGGTTCTAGGCGTTACAGTCTGGAGCCGCGCGACCGCTACGGTCACAGGTTCGAATCCTGCCTCGGGCATGGATGTGTGTGATATCGTTAGGTTAGTTAGGTTTAAGTAGTTCTAAGTTCTAGGGGACTGATGACCTCAGATGTTAAGTCCCATAGTGCTCAGAGCCATTTGAGCAATTTTTTAAAAATAGAAACTTTATAACCTAGATTAAATAGATACCGGTTCTTCAGAAGTAAAATACCGGTATCATTTTTAACTGGTCGGTTTTTCTCACCCTCAATATTTCTGCATGACAGCGCTGCGATTAAGACACTGAACTCGTATTCAGGATGCGATAGTACCTAGCGATTACCTTCCAAACAGCAGTCCATACGAATTCGTCTGGTATTGCTCATACTTTAGGTACTTGGGCTATGCACACCTCTGTCTAAAAAGAATAGCTCGTTGTAGCCACAGGATCGAGCCGCGAATGTCTGCTTTCATGCCCTGCAGCTAATTTGCTACAAATAATAACCCGTAACTGTGATCCTGCAGCCAAATAGTTTATGCATTGGCTATAAATCTGATTTAATAAAATACACATAAATGTGAAATAGAAGTTAAATGAATAATTAAATAATAAGGGTTCTATTCTAACGTCTGTACTTGATGTAGACGACAGAGAAGTATGTTGAATAATGTTTATTCAAGAAAGGACATCTCAAATAATTGAGAAACGGTCCTACGATATTCAGTTAAAACACAGACAAAAATACCCTTATCAAATGCAGTAAAGTTGCGCTGAGAGCGTTATGAGAGTGGTAGAAAAATCCGAGACTAAATAGTCGTAAAATATATGTGAAATATAAGTCCATTTTGTAATCACCATATACGAACATTTAGCAGCACAAAGCAGTTCAGAGGTCAACATGGCGTTTCACAAATGAACACACGCAAAGCAAAGAATAGTAACTGATACGCTGTCTTTTCTCAGTCTTGTAAAACAAGCGGTAAAAGTTAGAGTCCTACTCTGGATCACATTCAGATTCGGGAAATACACAGTCCCTTCAAAAGTATTGTAGCGGCAATTCACTGCCAATATTCAGTCATCTATACCATTTAATCGTGAACATTACCATAGGAAGGTCTGCATTCTTCCATCGCTCGGCCTAAAGTTTACTGTGAAATATTAGCTTCTATTGTTTTAAAGATATTGTAATATTGTTGTGTAATTGGATGCATCTCATTTTTCAAAGATCGCAAATGTATTCAGATTTGCACTAATATTTAATGTGAGTTATTGTCTAATCTCAAAGAACTGTAACTTAACCATCTTTAAGAATGTCTGACACTGCACCGTTTCTTGGAGCATCTCCTGCACAAAGGCCATGCAAGTAACAGCTACCCTAATTGCCAGCTTAGGGGTTTTCCTCATCTCCGGCCACTGGCTCGTTGTCCTTGCAACTGTGCCTCCTTGTACAGATCATCTTGTCGGAAGCAGGAACCGCCACATCATGCACTGAGCCCTTGGGCCCACTAGTGACGAGCTGTACATCAAAACACCTTACCTCTAGGCAGCCGATTAGCTTGGCTACCTACTCATAACCTTACAAGGAGAACAACGGTTCGAATCTCTGACCGGCCATCAGGTTTAGGTTTTCCGTGGTTTCCCTACATTGCTTAAAATGAATGCCGGAATAGCTCCTTTAAATGAGCGCTGACTGGACTGGAAACTGTCTGGAAGATTAAAACAGTGTGTCAGACCTGGAGCTTAACAAGACACCAACCCAACGACCCACAGTACACATCCACTCACCACAGAAACGACACAGGCGCCCACAACTCCAGAGACAACCGATTCACAAGACAGACCAAACCCGACGTCAACACAAGCACCAGCGGCCGCCAACATCACCAATAGCCCACAGACCGACACATCAAACATCAACACTGCATTCTAAAGAATAACTGAGACTTTGCTCCATGGACTCGCAGCCACTGAAATAATCATGAGGATTATTGGGTGTATCACGCACCTCTTCATGCAGTTCATGTCGGGCTCGCTGAACTGGTCTTACATACAAACTATTCTCACACCACTGTTTACACCAACTCATGGCTCAAATGGCTCTGAGCACTATGGGACTCAACTTCTGAGGTCATTAGTCCCCTAGAACTTAGAACTAGTTAAACCGAACTAACCTAAGGACATAACACACATCCATGCCCGAGGCAGGATTCGAACCTGCGACTGTAGCAGTCGAGACCAACTCATGGACAACGCACCATACCAGCCTCGGAACACAAATGATAACATAGATACTGTTGTGGGTTGCCAACGGAATCTTACCCAAAAGAACCGAATTGGTTGCGTTCATGGAGCACAAGAGCATCCGAATCTCTCTCGTGCACCAGACACTGCTTGCGCCACACAAACAGCTGAACGTCCCATTTATTGTGTCTATGTACAAACCAAGCGGTCAGTACGAAGGTGGGCGGCACAGCCATCATCACACACAAAGACACTCGGACATCGACCTGCCTGCGCTTGAAAGACTAGAGGTTATGGCCGTCATGCTCAAGTTCAACGGAGCTAACACTATTCTGGTGTCGCTTAACAACCCACTTAAAACAAAGTAACACACGATGTCAGCGCAGTTATCAACATAGCACCGCGGGTGATCTCCACTGGAGATTTAAAGGCAAAACACCCCGTCTGGAGTTCACGAATCCATTACCTCCAACGGCAAGAAATTATACGAAAATGGACTAGGCCGAAACTACATTATACACACATCAAAAAAAGTTTTGCATCACCCCGTTTCCCAGAACTCCTGAGAATAGACGTTGACTGTGGATATTGTGTCACAGACACAGTTCCTTTGACTGCTCAGAGATGTCACTAAACCCACACAAAGATGTTAACATCCATGCATGAGTAGCACTTAATAGACGGGGGGGGGGGGGGGGGGGTCCGACAGCCGATCAGTTCCAGTCTTTCTACCCGGAAGGAGGTACATGGCTCGTGTTGTCTGTAGTTCAACCATGCCTAGACGGTCAATACCGCGGTCAGTCACGTCCGCATTGTTACTTTGAGCCAGGAAGGGCTCTCAACATGGAAAGTGTCCAGGCGTCTCGGATTGGACCAAAGTGATGTTGCTCACACATGGAGGAAATACAGAGAGACTGGAACTGTCGATGACATGCCTTGCTCAGGCCGCCCAAGGGCTACTACTGCATTGGATGACGGCTATCTACGTATTATGGCTCGGAGGAACCCTGATAGCAACGCCACCATGTTGAATAATGCTTTTCGTGCAGCCACAGGACTTCGTCTTACGACTCAAATTGTGCGCAATAGGCTGCATGATGCAGAACTGCACTCCCGACGTCCATGGCGATGTCCATTTTTACAACCACGACACAATGCAGCGCAGTACAGATAGGCCCAACAACATGCCGAATGGAATGCTCAGGATTGCGACCACGTTCTATTCACCGATAACTGTGGCATACGCATTCAACCAAATAATCGATGGAGACGTGTTTGGAAGCAACCCGGTCAGGCTGAACGCCTTATACACACTGTCCAGCGAGTGCTGCAAGGTGGAGGTTGCCTTCTGTTTTGGGGTAGCATTATGTGGGGACGACGTTCACCGCAGGTGTTCATGGAAGGCGTCGTAAAGGCTGTACAATAGGTGAATACCATCCTCCGACCTCCGACTGATAGTGCAACCATATCGGCAGCATATTGGCGAGGCATTTGTTTTCATGGACGACAATTCGAGTCCCCATCGTGCAAATCTTGTGAATGACTTCCTTCAGGATAACGCCATCGCTCGACTAAAGTGGCTAGCATGTTCCCCAAACATGAACCCTATCGAACATGCCTGGGAGAGATTGAAAAGGGATGCTTATGACGACGTGACCCACCAATCACTCTGAGGGATCTACGCCGAATCGCCGTTGAGGAGTGGGATAATCTGGACCAACAGTGCCTTGATGAAATTGTGGGTAGTATGCCACGACGAATAGAGGCATGCATCAACGCCAGAGAACAAGCTACTAGGTATTAGAGGTACCGATGTGTACAGAAATCTGGACCACCAACTCTGAAGGTCTCGCTGTATGGTGGTACAACATGTAATCTGTGGTTTTCATGAGAAATGAAAAGGGTGTAAATTATGTCTATATTGATCTCTACTCCAATTTTCTGTACAGGTTCCGGAACTCTCGGAACTGAGGTGATGCAGAAGTTTTTTTTTATGTGTGTACTAGGGCCGGACGCCCCACGTATGTGCCTGCACAGGCCCAATTCAGGCTAGACGTGTTAGATGTAGTCCTCATCATGGGCATCATACGCACATTCAGCCTTATGGTTGAAAACAATCTGGACACAGGCCACACGGAAGAAAGACTACAGGACACGGAACCACACAAGATACTGAACTACAACTCGTGGAGTGGACTCTGCGGCAGCGTACCAGGAGTCCGTTTAATAAACTGGACTTTAATAGGCTACAGGGACTAATACGGGAGAAAATACACTGCTGGCCATTAAAATTGCTACACCACGAAGATGACGTGCTACAGGCGCGAAATTTAACCAACAGGAAGAAGATGCTGTGATATGCAAATGATTGGCTTTTCAGAGCATTCACACAAGGTTGGCACCGGTGGCGACATCTACAACGTGCTGACATGAGGAAAGTTTCTAACCGATTTCTCATACACAAACAGCAGCTGACTGGCGTTGCCTGGTGAAACGTTGTTGTGATGCTTCGTGTAAGGAGGAGAAATGCGTACCATCACGTTTCCGACTTTGATAAAGGTTGGATTGTAGTATATCGCGATTGCGGTTTATCGTATCGCGACATTGCTGCTCGCGTTGGTCGAGATCCAATGACTGTTAGCAGAATATGGAATCGGTGGGTTCAGGAGAGTAATACGGAACGCCATGCTGGATCCCAACGGCCTCTTATCACTAGCAGTCGAGATGACAGGCGTCTTATCCGCATGGCTGTAGCGGATCGTGCAGCCACGTCTCGATCCCTGAGTCAACAGATGGGGACGTTTGCAAGACAACAAGCATCTGCACGAACAGTTCGACGACATTTGAAGCAGCATGGACTATCAGCTCGGAGACCATGGCTGCGGTTACCCTTGACGCTGCATCACAGACCGGAGCGCCTGCGATGGTGTACTCAACGACGAACCTGGGTGCACGAATGGCAAAACGTCATTTTTTCGGATGAATCCAGGTTCCGTTTGCAGAATCATGATGGTCGCATCCGTGTTTGGCGACATCGCGGAGAACGCACATTGGAAGCGTGTATTCGTGATCGCCATACTGGCGTATCACCCCGCGTGGTGGTATGCGGTGACATTGGCTACACGTCTCGGTCACCTCTTGTTCGCATTGACGGCACTCTGAACAGTGAACGTTAAATTTCAGATGTGTTACTACCCGTGGCTCTACCCTTCATTCGATCCCTGCGAAACCTTACATTTCAGCTGGATAATGCACGGCCGCATGGATACATAAAATGTTCGACGGCTGCCCTGGCCAGTACATTCTCCAGATCTCTCATCAATTGAAAACGTCTGGTCAATGGTGGCCAAGCAACTGGCTCGTCACAATACGCCAGTCACTACTCTTGACGAACTGTGGTATCGTGTTGAAGCTGCATGGGCAGCTGTACCTGTACACACCATCCAAGCTCTGTTTGACTCAATGCCCAGGCGCATCAAGGCCATTATTACGGCCAGAGGTGGTTGTTCTGTGTACAGATTTCTCGGGATCTATGCACCCAAATAGCGTGAAAATGTAATCTCATGTCAGTTCTAGTATAATATATTTGTCCAATGTATACCCGTTTACCATCTGCATTTCTTCTTGGTGTAGCAATTTTAATGGCCAGTAGTGTACAAACATTTAGAAACCAACAGTTTGGGCAGAAACTCACAGGGCTAGATGCCACATGTCCTGGCGTGTGGAAGCTTGCCATACACTTCACCAGGGAGCAGCACTGCATTCCTACTCCACAAGGCCCAGACGGCCCTGCATACTCCGCTAAGGGGAAGGCAGAGCTTATGGCCAGAACACTTGCTGCGTCTTTCATGCCGACTCTGGTTCTACCAGATCCACAATTCACACTTGAAATGGAGCAGGAGATTACACGACTTGCAGCCCAGCCCGCATGGAACGAGATCAGACGCACTACCGCAAATGAAATCACATGGTCTGTCAGTCATTCCAATGCTAGGGAAGTGCCTGCTCTCTATGGCACGTAGTTAGCACTCACAATCGGGAGGATGACGCTTGAAATCCCCGTCCAGGTATCCTGATTTAGGTTTGTCGTGATTAACCTAAATTGCTTCAGGAAAAATGCCAGGATTGTTCCCTTGAAAGGGCACTGCAGACATCCTTCCCCATCCTTCCCGGTCCTTCCCTAGTCTGATGGGATCGATGACCTCGCTGTTTGGTCCCCTTTCCCGAATCAACCAACCAACCAAAGTGATGACATTCAAAACCGTGTACTCCAGGAGTTCACAGATAGAGATACAGCACCAACACTTCTCTGGCTTTCGGAAGGCGGACAATGTCTTGATATTCAGGAAGCCATGGAAAGACCACTACCTCCCACAAAATTACCGATCTATCAGTTTGCTGTGCTCGCTCAGCATGATTGTCGAGAAGATAATACTAAAACGCATCATTAGGCACTGCATCGCCAACGATACCCTAAGGGCGAAGCAGTTCGGCTTTAGGAATCACCACTCTACAACACACCAAGTCCTTCGCGTAGTGGAACATATTACACACGGCCACAACGCGAACAAAGCCTCGGGGTCTGTGTTCCTGGACACTAAAAAGCTTTCGACCTTCTCTGACACAACGGCCTCATACGCAAGCTAAGCGATTCTGATTTCTCCAACAGGCTCGTACGTCTCATGCACTCGTATCTCACCAACAGATGTTTCAGCACTGACGTCCAGGGCAAACAATCGACACGACACGCTATTCAAGCTCGAGTACCCCAGGGAAGCATACTGGGGCCCGCCTTGTTCAGCCTCTACATTAATGATCTCCTAGCAACACAGCATACGACGTTAGCCATCTACGCGGATGACACAGCAATCCTTGCGCGGGATTGGAAATCGTCGAACATAAATTCACGATTACAGACAGCACTCAGAACTGCTGTGCCTTGGTTCGAATGATCGCGTAGTAATGTAAACGTCGACAAGTGCGAAGCAGTTCTGTTCACACACAGACCGCAACTACTGCGCTAACATCAGCACTGTAGATATGCATTCCAAATACGTTTGCGAGAGCAACTTAGATACGCCTGTGTCTGACTGGACCGGAAGCTTACATTGGGTTACACATAGAATACGTTGCCAACAGAACGCGCGCAAGGCTCGAACAACTCTACCCTATACTCAACAGGGAAGTACACTAAACATGAGGATATCGAGCTCCGTATACATGACACTGATCAGACCTCTAATGACATACACAACTCCTCTCAGGGGATACGCAGTTCCTACACACCTGCAGGTCACACAGAACAGACTGCTACGTATCAGTAGCAACGCTCCACTCTATACTCGCACCGCGGATCTTCACAATGAAAATCGGTTTCAAACCCTCAAGGAAGTATTAAAAAAAACTCTCCACATGACTATACAGGATTCGAGACACTCGAACCACCCTTTATCCTTACTCTGATCACAACCACAGGTGCAAGCATAAGCAATCAAAGACACTGTTATCTAGGGCCTAACCACCTATGGCGAGCCAGTACACCATCACAAGCGACAACATCGGTGAGCTTCTGCACATCAGCAATACTGACTGGACATGCAAGCTGCTATCACAGCCGACTGCACGGAAGCCGAGAAACTAGCATGCTAACGCACAAACAAACACCCTACACTAACCTACACTGCGCATTCGGTATATGACCTATCGGACACTAACAGATGACGAACTCAACTGTTACAGGTATGCTGATGTTGACCGAGAAAACAACACCCGTACCCAGTTGGAGCTGCGAAGTGACAACGCATCGCATTGTCAAAGGTATCCGCCTACATGATACCCACAACTAACTTACCCAACCCTTGCATGCTCCGTCGCAGATAGCTAGCAATCCGCTACTTCTCTTACTGCCAGACCATACTATCGCACTTTGCCTTGGCACTTTTCTTCCTCTGCCCTTCAAACCACTACCCTTCTTTCAATTTTCGGCCCAATCTATATCCAGATGAGAGCGCATTAATGGTTAATCATAACCAGACATACGCAAACATTGCAGTACCCACTTCCTGCGTACCCACTTCCTGCATCACCTGATTTACTTCCACAATACTCAGTTACTTATTTTACATTTGCTGATATCCATCTTACAAACTCTTTCAACACACACACGTTCTTGCGTTCAACTGACCTTTCAAGTCCACTGCCAAACTGACAGCGAACTGACACTTGCTGTAAATAAATGTACCATATTGTGCATACACAGGAGAATAAATGCAGTTCTGTTCTATTACAGTATCGCTGGAAACAGTAACTACCATAAAATACATACGAGTAAGCGTCCGGAACGAACTAAATTGGAACAGCTACATAAAAGACAATGTAGGAAAAGCATATGCCAGGTTGAGGATCATTGGTACAATCTTAAGGAAAAAAGTGATTCATAAAACATTGCCGGCCGCGGTGGTCTCGCGATTAAGCCGCTCAGTCCGGAACCGCGCGACTGCTACGGTCGCAGGTTCGAATCGTGCTTCCGGCATGGATGTGTGTGATGTCCTTAGGTTAGTTAGATTTAAGTAGTTCTAAGTTCTAGGGGACTGATGACCACAGATGTTAAGTCCCATAGTGCTCAGAGCCATTTGAACAAAACATTACTATTGATAAACTCGCATACTTGGTTGGTTTTGGCTGACCTGTGAAGCTGCCGCGACAATATAATCCGGCCCATTGGAGAGTCGCAGTTCTATTCGGGAAAATATCTGCCAAGCTGATAGTGGGGCGAATTGGGGATCCCAATTGGGAATAAATGGGTGGTGCTTACTAGTTCCTGCGTACTGGCTACAACCAAACGAAACCTTCCGAAAACTTTGGTCGGAACAAGTCAGTTGTAACCATATTTATTTATTTCTAGGAGAAATTGCTTTCATGAGAACGTGGTCCCAGTCAAAAATTAAATTGTTGTGTATGCGTGAAGTGTGTATATATTGTGTATGTGTTTTACTGAACCGGTAAAAGATCTATTGGGTAGTGTCGGAGACTCCATGAACCTGCTACGATCCTGTCAGGTTCGTATACTACATTCGAAAAATGTAACAGAAAAGCTCTGGGAATCCCTGGAAAAAGACAATGTAATTCTTTTGAAACGCTACCGGGGAAATTAAAGAAACTGCATCCAACAAAGACCGTGATAGCATTCTGCCACCAACACTACATGTCTGACTAGCAATCATAATAACAAGGTAATAAAGAGATTAGAGGCATGTGCACGGGCATATAGCTAATCAGTTTTTCCTCTATCAGTACGTTACGGTGGAATAAGACAGAAAATCGATAATAGTGTCACGATATACCCTCCACCACGCACTGTACAGTGGCTTGTGGAGTATGTGTTTAGATGTAAATGCTGCTGTTTGCGAACCCCATCCACATGTCACCTAGGGTCTCTCAGCTGTAATCTGGTTCTACCTTCGGGAAGAAATGTAAGAAATGGATTTATTTCTAAAATATTTTTTTCCTACCACCACACACATGTGAACTGCCCATGTGGAAGGATATATACGCTGCCCTAGCCTAAATCCGATATTAAAGTCAGACATATTGACTATTCCACTCCCGAACAGCACGTGGAAAAATGAACAACATTTGTATTACTCCCCCTTTCCCCCATAAATCATTCCGTACTCTTAAAGTAGCTCTACATTGTGTGTTTTAATAACTTGTGGGTAGATATTGTTTTACAAAGTAGCGCTGGTCTGTGGATGCTAAACTAAGCAACGTATAATTATAGCTGCAGAAGGAAGACTTATTTCATCATTGCTCTGGAGGACTATCAAACTCCCTTTCTCTGTACTTTCACCATTAAAACTACAGCCTTCGAGTATACTGCTTCTGCATCCTCATCTTTCATCTTTCTGACTCCGAAATTCAATTGGCTCATTGTCATCAGAACTTTTCTTTCTGTTTTCACATCGGAGTTTAACAATCATCCAACAACGTACTCATCCTTCGTTATTTCTGTAGTGATAAATTCCTTCCAGAACTATAAAATTGGAGGTCCACTATGGAATGGCTATAACTTCTGCATAAACAATGGCAGCATTTTATTTTGCAATCAGACAAGTTTTCCCTTTCTAGATCGAGTAGTAAAAATTATGTTTAAAGTGATTTGCTGACTCATCCATCACCTCCATCTTATGAATATTACAGTTTGTGCTTAAATCACACACAATGGTGTAATGGTAAGTAAAATGAAATGCTACCAAACCCTAAGTTTTATCAGCAAAATACTTCACTGTCGCTCTCTGCTGCAGACGTATGGTTCCTGATTACTATTACATGTCTCAATAATAACTGCACGTGAAGTTTATCACACCAGTTGTTTAAATATGAGTATTGGAGGGGCTGTTACCTCCTAATTGTGCTAAGTTTGAGATCACTTCCTGAACTTGATTCATAGCAGAGCTCTTAGTTATAACTGTGTACAGTACAACGTGGAGAGAAGGAGGTGTTTTAGTATATAGTACAGCCGACGTAAATAAATGCATGTATTACACAGCTAAATCTCTTTATGTGAGCTATGATTTCTTATAAAATCCCCTTGCATTCTGCTGCCACATTGTAAAAGGCAATTGTACAGAGTACATGCTGTCGTGCACAGAGGGGAAGAACACAGAGGTTCATCTGTTCTCAGCGTACGATTGGTGCGTAATTGTCCATACTGTAGCCTTCACCAGTTCCCAGCTTCGCGGTACTACTGGCCGCGCTATTAAAATCATTTCTGGCTGGGTCTCCCACTTAGAAATGGCACGTGCGGTGGTGTTGGTGCAAGCTGCCTGCGAACTTGGTAGCCGCGGCGCAGTTGAAGTATTGTTGCATTTATCCCGTACAGGTGGCCCTCGACGTAGGTGCAGTCGGTGCTTGGCCAGTGGAGAGTGCCTGTTTTAAATAAACACGTCCTTATTGTCCCTGTCCTATTCTAGATGTGGTGGTAGCAGCTCAAGTGGCCTACAGATGAATGGGAGGAATTCATTTAAACTTGAAAATATGGGATACTAGTGTATTCCCACTGCTTTTACATATCCACAGTAGTTCCATGATGTCGGAGTCCTCTTAGGCTGTCCTGTTTTATTGTGGCATCATAGTGCATCATGAACTATAGTATTTACGATTAAGGACAGCTCGGTAAAGCATCCGATGGCCATTTTGCGTCATACATTTTAGTAATAGATATAAGGGGTGACGTAAATATATAAAATTAGCCAAGATTTGATACAGCAGTCATTTTGGGTCACAAATTATATTAAGTAAGACAACTAGCAACCACATGGCCTGTGCTTCATGCCTCAGCCAATAGAATAATGCCCTTTTGGATTTTCCGTCATTTATGCATCACCCAGTTGGCCTAGAGGGATGGGGAAATTGAGGAATGACCTTTCATTGATTATGGAGGGGTGAGCCTGAAAGTGACACATGGTGTTTGGTCACATGAGGGTCATAAATCAGTGGCCTAGTTCCCTCATTGGTCATACTGTTTGAGATACCTCATTGTGTCTGAACTCAAGGGGTCTGCAACTTAGATATAAGGATACCGGACGGTAATTTTGTAGATCACTTCTGCTACCATTCTTCTAGACGAGTGTGATGTGTGCCTTCTTCCAACTAATGTGCACGGATTTTTGTTCAAGGGATCTATGAGAGATCATTAGTTTTAACAGATGGGTAAATCTGTCGCAAATTCAGAATAAAGTCTGATAGTGACTCCTTTGGGTCCTGGAGCTTTATTCAATTATAACACCACTGACACTAATATCTGTTTCGTCCATCTTTTCAGAGCTACAAGAGTTAAACTGAGGCAGTAATTCTGTGTTTTCCTTTGTAAAGGAACATTTGAAAATGGAGTTCAGCATTTCTGCTTTTGCTCTGTTACGCTCAATCTGCGTTTCTATGTCCTGGGTGAGTAACTGAATTTGGTGCCACTAACAGCATTTACATATCAGCAGAATTTCTTTGCATTTTGTAAAAGATCTTCCGACAGTATTCTGCAACAGTAGTCAGCTCTCTTGAGAGCATAACGAATTTCAGTCAGGCTTTCTCTATCTATAGCCCTGTGACTTGTTTTATACCTATTCGGCAGTAGTGTTGTTTCTTTATAGGCGTCTTTACAGGGACTGTATACCATGGAGGGTCCCTCCCGTCTTGAACTGTGCCACTGGGTGCATATCTATCCAGTGCATCGTCAACTATTATTTCAAACTTGAATCATACTTCCTCTACGTGTTTGTGTCTTGGCTAAAAGTTTCAAGTTCCTCACTGAAACATGACTATGCTACTTCTTTATCTAGTTTACTGAACATATAACTCTTTCTACTTCTTTTAGCTGCCCCTTTTACTTTCGTAGTTAATGTTACTCGAACTGCCAATACTTACTGATAACATTTTCGGTATGAACATCCTCCAAAAGGTCAGTTCTATTCGTTGCCATCATATATATAATATACTTTCACCATGAGTTCGACAACGATCTATCTGTTCCAGGTAGTTTTCAGAGAAGGCATTCAGTAATGTTTAACAGAATGTCTTGTCACACTCACCACTAAAAGAACTGTAACTATCCCAACTGAATGTTCGATGATTGAAGTCTGTTCTGACGATTTCAGTGTGATTGGTGACTTATGTGCAAGCAAACTGAGGTTTTCTCTTAAGTTTTCGGTTACATCAGGAGGTGAGTGTACTTGTCAATAGAAGGATCCAGTTATAATTTTATGCGCACTCATGATACTTAGTCTTTCCCAAACAGTCTCCTATGCAGCTTCAGTTTGTATTTCGTTGCGTTTTAGTTTCCCCACTGCAACAAATACACCACCTCCATTTCGCATTTGCCTATCCTTTCGATATACGCTTAAATTTTTCCCACAAACGTCACTACTGTCAACTTTAGGTTCGATCCAGCTCTCTGCACCTAGTAAAAAACGAGCTTCACTGATTTTTGGAAGCACTTCAAACTGGAGCGCCTTTTTACGAATGC
Source organism: Schistocerca gregaria (assembly GCF_023897955.1). NCBI lineage: Eukaryota > Metazoa > Arthropoda > Insecta > Orthoptera > Acrididae > Schistocerca > Schistocerca gregaria. The sequence continues at coordinate 510,062,642 of NC_064921.1, read as the reverse complement.
TTCGGCCGTTAACCACTAGGATTTTAGTACGCTCGCTTGTGAAGGATGTTTCTTTGAATTTTATAATATTACTTCCGGTTTCTCCAACAGCTATCGTTATCTGGACTGGATGGAGAGTTGCCTAATCAAAAAGACCCTTGATTGTACCTTACACACAGTCAGCTGCCTGTGTAGCAGACTCTTATGTGCAGTACATACCTGACCCTTTTGGGGGGGGGGGGGGCTTTACAGTTCTCAATCCTATGTTGTAAATCTAGGAAGTTAGAGTCCAGCTTGTCACATAACCTTCACAGCTGATGGTTCAAGACTTCCATTGGACTCAGATCCAAAGGCCCACGATCTGTTCTGTGGATTATGCTGCAGATTGTGAGCTTTGTTGAAACCCAGTGATCAAGTCTGGCATTCTCAACCTTCTCTACCAGTTGCTGAAATGATCCAAGTACGTATGACCTCAAAGCCCAAATGAAAGCCACCGTTTGTCCCAATGTGCGACACAGTCTGCAACTAGTTACTCCCTGCCTCTCAATGGCAACTGAAATAGCCTCTTCGACAAGTTGAATAAGGCCCCCAGGCATACACACTTAGTGCACGTTGTTTTCCTCCCCATCCCTTGCTGCCATTTCCCATAGGGGTACCATTATTAGTAGACGACAAAGGCTATTGCTTAAAAATCACCCTTACAACTCATTCTAGAATATGGCTAAAGTGTGTGGGACCCGTACGTACCAAATGGGACTGACAGTGGATATTGAATATACACAACATACACTCCTGGAAATTGAAATAAGAACACCGTGAATTCATTGTCCCAGGAAGGGGAAACTTTATTGACACATTCCTGGGGTCAGATACATCACATGTTCACACTGACAGAACCACAGGCACATAGACACAGGCAACAGAGCATGCACAATGTCGGCACTAGTACAGTGTATATCCACCTTTAGCAGCAATGCAGGCTGCTATTCTCCCATGGAGACGATCGTAGAGATGCTGGATGTAGTCCTGTGGAACGGCTTGCCATGCCATTTCCACCTGGCGCCTCAGTTGGACCAGCGTTCGTGCTGGACGTGCAGACCGCGTGAGACGACGCTTCATCCAGTCCCAAACATGCTCAATGGGGGACAGATCCGGAGATCTTGCTGGCCAGGGTAGTTGACTTACACCTTCTAGAGCACGTTGGGTGGCACGGGATACATGCGGACGTGCATTGTCCTGTTGGAACAGCAAGTTCCCTTGCCCGTCTAGGAATGGTAGAACGATGGGTTCGATGACGGTTTGGATGTACCGTGCACTATTCAGTGTCCCCTCGACGATCACCAGAGCTGTACTGCCAGTGTAGGAGATCGCTCCCCACACCATGATGCCGGGTGTTGGCCCTGTGTGCCTCGGTCGTATGCAGTCCTGATTGTGGCGCTCACCTGCACGGCGCCAAACACGCATACGACCATCATTGGCACCAAGGCAGAAGCGACTCATCGCTGAAGACGACACGTCTCCATTCGTCCCTCCATTCACGCCTGTCGCGACACCACTGGAGGCGGGCTGCACGATGTTGGGGCGTGAGCGGAAGACGGCCTAACGGTGTGCGGGACCGTAGCCCAGCTTCATGGAGACGGTTGCGAATGGTCCTCGCCGATACCCCAGGAGCAACAGTGTCCCTAATTTGCTGGGAAGTGGCGGTGCGGTCCCCTACGGCACTGCGTAGGATCCTACGGTCTTGGCGTGCATCTGTGCGTCGCTGCGGTCCGGTCCCAGGTTGACGGGCACGTGCACCTTCCGCCGACCACTGGCGACAACATCGATGTACTGTGGAGACCTCCCGCCCCACGTGTTGAGCAATTCGGCGGCACGTCCACCCGGCCTCCCGCATGCCCACTATACGCCCTCGCTCAAAGTCCGTCAACTGCACATGCGGTTCACGTCCACGCTGTCGCGGCATGCTACCAGTGTTAAAGACTGCGATGGAGCTCCGTATGCCACGGCAAACTGACTGACACTGACGGCGGCGGTGCACAAATGCTGCGCAGCTAGCGCCATTCGACGGCCAACACCGCGGTTCCTGGTGTGTCCGCTGTGCCGTGCGTGTGATCATTGCTTGTACAGTTCTCTCGCGGTGTCCGGAGCAAGTATGGTGGGTCTGACACACCGGTGTCAATGTGTTCTTTTTTCCATTTCTAGGAGTGTATTTAGAAGGGCAGGACGAAGGGTCACAGGTTTGTCTGACGCATGGGAATGTGTCACAGAGATACTGAAGCAACTGTTACGACAGACATCAAAAGGTATTCCTAAATCATCCCGAGAAAGCCGACTTACAAATTTTCAGGCGCCGGCCTTAAATGATGATTCTAGGAATATACTACAGCCCCTACGTATCGCACCTGTGGGGATCGTAAGGACAAAATAAGAATAATAAAGTGCGCACAGCGGAATTTAGACATTCTTCCCCGCTCCATATATGAATGGAATGGTAAAAAGCCGTAATAACTAATACAGTGAGTCATACCCTCTGCCATGCATTTCACAATGGTTCACATGCCACTGATGCAGATGTAGATGAAGTCTGGGTAAAAGATCGCATACTGGTACTGTCATTTAATAAACATTTACCAAACGTTATTTCGCCACAGAAAACAATGTACTAGGCCTAAATTAATTCGGAACCAAAAGTGTGCAGACTCATATCATTTCTCCCAACAAACTTAGTGTTTTTGTTCGTTACTGTTTCTTTCTTTTAATTTACTACACGAAAAGGAATAAGTTGTCATGTCCGTTCTCGACTGGTGGATTGCATAGGTCTGCAACGAAATTCTTATTTCTACATATAGAGCAACGATTTTTTGAAATGCGGCTTAGCTCGGTGTTACCATTGGTCATGAGTTCATAAAATGTAACAGTTAACCGCTGGACTGCTGTTTAAGTCAGTGTACTGAGGAAAATTCCCTGTGCGTGCGACCCGTTTGTGTTTGTAACAACATTTACGTTATCCTAATACATTGTAACAAATAACTACTCATGATGAACTAATAATGATTTAGTTATCGTGCTATCGTTTACCTTACTCAGTATAATTAATGGCTCTGAGCAGTATGGGACTTAAAATCTGAGGCCATCAGTCCCGTAGAACTTAGAGCTACTTAAACCTAACTAATCTAAGGACATCACACACATCCATGCCCGAGGCAGGAATCGAACCTGCGACCGTAGGGGTCGCGCGTTTCCAGACTGAAGCGCCTAGAACCGCTCGGCCACTCCGGGACGGCTTACTCAATACAGATTAGAAAGTGTTGGTTTTATAGTAGGTGTAGAGAATCTAACTTAAACCATCAAGGAAACTACGTAAGCAGCAAGTTTAAAGTGTACAATAGATTACAATGAAATAGATATGCGGGGACGCAACAGGTGGTCCACGGTTGCCTTTGAATTACATAGTGAAATAATCCATTAAAAGTTAATGTTGACAATTAGTACTGACAGAAGACTTTTTGTGTAAGGAAAGTAAATCTCAGCACTTGAGGATGGGAAGAAAAGTTACCGGATTTAGTTAAAAACAAATGGAATATGTACGGCAATCAAATGTTTGCGAACAAAAGAAGACCAAATAAAATAAAAACAACATAGGACATATTTTTAATACAGAGGAACAGAGCAAGAAGGAAAGTTAGATGAAGACTCTGTTCTAAACAAAGAAACTTAGAAAATGTTAGCGTTTTACTGGGGCTGACGGGTTTTGGGCGAAAGGGTGACAGAACCGGACAGGGCGCTCTACTGCCACGAGACATCAAGCCAGTACACAAGTGCCTTCTGTCTTGACACCCCCCAGTGCGATGTGTGAAACAACTGGAGGACGTGGGGGCAGAGCGAGGGTGCAATAAGAATGAGGAATTCTTCTTCTTTTGTCATTATTAGTATTTACTGACCATAGTTTTTAGTTGATGACGTAATAAAGTCATGTTTTGCACCGTGAATCAATGACTTTTGTAAGTAGTCTGGCCATCTCCACTGTATTAAAGACATTACCCTACAGAGTTTTGGATCCTGTGATGTGTCTGAGCCTACCTCATTCTCCGTGACTGGGAACTTATCAGCAGTCTGGCGCAGATTGTTCTCGATCACAAAAACAATTCGTCATGACTGAAAAAAAAAATCATTTCCATGCATTTGTGAAAACGCCTCTGTAATCATGAAGCAGTCGTACAAAGAAATACGCATAATCTACAGATGTTTAGCTACAGTTGCGTCGTATGTCAACAACGCGATTCTGTAAACGTTTCTATGGTAACGCCTCATCGTAACTCTTATACGGCTTTTGTTTTCGCCTACAGCCGTTTGCGCTTCGCAGTTGAAAGCTGTCAATAGCGCTGCCAGGTGTCACGGACTTCCTTAAGGTGACTCGACTGTATGAGTGTCTTGGTGGTCAAGAATGAATGTATTAAAACTTCAAGCATTGTGCGGTATTTTTTCACGCATATCTGTGTTAATGACGTGGTACCTCCCAACCTACATATGATTTTGTAAGTATGTTCAGCGGCTTATGTGAAAACTGTCTGCAAAAGTGTTACGAATAGAGTCGCTAGCAGAGAAGTAAGAAATTTAAATGTCATGCGTTATGTGGCAGTTCTTTACTCATATCGATGTTTATGACGTCTCATCTCGTTAATTATGACAGGTAAGTGGTTCTTACCCCGACAGCGATTGTTGCTTGACAGTAAGAGACATGTATACCAAGTTTGGTTGTAATCGGTCCAATTGTTTAGGAGGAGATGTTTGTACACACATACACACACACACACACACACACACACACACACACACACACACACTTATTTGTATGGATTAAGAGTTACATGTGCAAATGTGTCACAACCAAAAATCCTCCACAAGCTGCATGTGGTTTGAATGCAGTATGAGTGACCTATTTCTTCACGCAGTCATCCCAGGTAATGATTATGTACCATTAACTATTACACATATCTTAAATGATTATTTATGTAAATGGACATTAACCAAAATTCTTCAACCTGGCCATTTGAATTTTGTTATTTCAAAGTAAATCTTTCATATGGCAAAACCAGATGTAACTATTTTTATTAATTCTGCAAGTAAGCTGTGTAATGCTATACTATATTTGTAATGAGAGATCGCTAGATGACCTTTCGAACTGTGGGTCTATTCTAATAATATATATATATATATATATATATATATATATATATATATATATATATATCTGTGTGTGTGTGTGTGTGTGTGTGCAAATAGCCTAAGTTCAGAGTAGTGGTCATCGTTTCATTATTTAACACGGATGGAGTAGTGTGTAACGTAATATAGTGTATTTAAAACCGAGCAGCAGTGCACATGCGATCTTTAGTCTTCCGTTTTTCGTCTTGAGTCTTTGTTATGTCGTGAGCAGTCTCCCGTCATTTAAAGGTACATCGGTGGCGGCAGTCTAGGTAGTCTTAGCGGCGGCCTCTTACTTTTCGCTGGGCTTAGAATAGTTGACGGCGGTTTTGGTGACTGAGTTTAAGCGCGCATACAAACTTCATTTGTGGGACTTCAGGCAGCTGAGAGCTTTAGAATAGCCAATAAATTCTTCTGAGTCTGTGACCACATTGTCAATGTGAAAAACTTTCCACGTTTCGGCCACAATTATAAGTGGACTTCCTTAGGTTTTTTTGTATTAAATGCTGAAAGAGAAAAGTTTGGTTCTTATATACTGGGCGGAAAGGGCTGTTATCGAACTTGAGGATGAGGTGGAACGGCATTCGATGTCCTTTATTGGTGTTTTCATTACTTTTTTCCATCATAGGAAATAGACGAGCTTCATTGGTGTTTGCTTTATTAATTGCCACTGTTGGAAGTAGGCGAATAGGAAACGGGCATCAGCTGTGACGCAGCGGTGTTTACTTGATGCCTAGAGGCGTGCCAGTACTTTGCGTAGCTGCGGCCGCTGTGGTCTCGCGGGCGCATGTATGTGTTGCTTCGCCTGAGCTGTCCCGTAGCGCTGTTAAGCGGGCAGCCAAGACGCCAGAAATGGGTAGTTGTCCCCTCTGTTCATGTTGGCGGTTCGCTTGGCTATGTCTATCGCCGCTTCTCTAATCTTCCTCCTGAAGATAAGAAGGTGTTCCGTCAGTAAGCGGGCCTCTCAAAATTCTGTCTGTTTGCGGCACTCGTCCGGGTGTTCTGCCAGCGCTGACTTGGTGTGTTGTTTTAGCCGCCTGTATATTTCATGTTCAGATGCCCTGCGCCCAGGGCTCGCACCGTTTCGCCTACATACACTACTTCCACCCGATTTCGTAAACTCCAGCAGCATGTAGCTTATCGAATGCCTGTTTCGTTGAGCGAATAATTTTTATTCTGTTGGTGCTTCGAAAAATCGGCTTGATACCTGCTCAGCGGAGAATTTTGCCCACACGTTCAGTGACCCCTCGAACATAGCGATGTTTTCTGCTTCCTTCTGCACTCTCCTACTGCCTTCTTCCTTTGCCGTTAGTATTATCTGTCATCTTCATCCCATAACCATTGGCTCTAAAAGTGGACGTGAGGTTTTGTAGTTCAGCTTTCACATGATCTTCATCGCTGATCATCTGAGCTCTCTTGGTTAAAACGAGCAGGTCGAATTTCTTCTACATAGGGTGATGGATGGAGGAGGCATGTAGGTACCTGTCCGAAACACAAATAAAAGATGTCTGACACCTCCTCATTCTCAATAGCCTATCACAGTCGATAACAGCCTCTCCCGCCAGTACATAAGAACCAAACTTTTCTCACTCAGCATTTAAAGAAAAAACACTCTGAGGAAGGCCATTTGATATAGTGGCCGAAATATGGAAAGTTTCACAGAATGACAATGCGGTCGCAAACCAATACGAATTTTATTCACTGTGATAATGACCGCGGAAGCCTACGCTTACAACATTTATTGTGTTTTAAAGAATCAGTATGTTTCTTTAGCAACTACAGAAAGTGTGTTCCGGTTCTTTTTCGTATTTCTGGCGATCACCGGGAAATATGTGTCGCCCCGAAGATGGAGCTTGTAACCAGCTGCAAATTCGCCCAAAGCCATCGCTCCTCGGATAAACGCGCGCATGTTGTCCTCGGGAGTTCCGTTCGTTAACCGATACTTGAAAATCTGTTCTTCTATTCATGAGGTTGGATATTGTATTACTCTGGTGTATGAAGATTGTTAGTACTGAGAGATTGTAGAAAGATGACCAGATTTAAGTCGATGTTAATAAATGTCAACGTTGATCATAAGTTGGTGATATTTATTTCTATGCATTTAAATAGTATCTCAGAGTAATTTGCAACGAGTGATTTATTTGTATTTACGCCAGCTTCAGAGTAACAAGAGTGTTTACGGAATATTTTGGCTGGAAGGAAAGACCGATTTTGATGAAGACTTTACTTGTGTGTTCACTTGGAGGGAAGAATTCCCCTATTGAGAATTTCTTACTTATATACATTCTCTGCTAATGGGGGGCAGATATTTGAGTTAATTCACAGCAACATATGACGAACAAGTTGATCACTCTCGATGTCTGTGTTTTTTCTCTACCAGCTATTTTCTCTAGTTTTGATAAACGAACCTGCAACAATATTTTCAATGAATTTCTAAACCAGAGAAACAAGTTTGGATAGAAGCGGGAGGTATAGTTAATGAAATTGCTGAGATTCCGGACGGAGATGTTGTTGACGTGGGTTTACAGAACTCTGTCAATAAATAATAGAATAATTGTAATATCTCACCTGGCGAACACGGTGTAGTCTTATGCGTGACTCGTTTCGACATAAACCTTTGTGAGGTCTGAATAATTCTTAACGAATCAGCTCAGCTCCGTTTGATGATGCTCTCTCATTGAGACGTGCCTGGACGAGTCAGCCGAGTCTTCAGTTCCCTCATTCATGAGTCCCATCTGTCGCCGCCTTCTTACCAGCCAACTCTATCGTTGATCTAGTGGTGCCCATTAAATTAAGCCGTTGTGTCTCGGCACTCCGTTTTAAATCATGCCCTGTGCTAAAGGTATTTTAAGCAGAAAGAACGTTGACATTTAGACACTGCGCAGCTGTTTCGTGACAAGGGAGCATTCATTTTCTGTTCACAATACTGAAGAGTCTGATATAGGACTGGGGGCTTGTTTACTCAATATCAAGCTGTGACACTGAGCAATGCGGTTACGAGTCGCGCCGAATGAGACGTGCGAGCCGTTATTTTGTTTTGGAGTTGAAAAATGTTAGATCCCGTGGTATATGCCATTGAGTATGAAACCAACGTTCGGACGTGATACTTAATTCCACTCATTATGGATGCACTCAATGAAAATGTGAATCGAATCCCTTTATCTCTTTCAGAAGGAGATTACTGGTAACAACTGTTTGCTGTTAATGGAGGTTTTCAGGATACTCCCAGGGAATGAAGTTCTCATCTAGAAGCGTAGTATACTCCAGTGGGTGCTGAAATGGGATAAAGTCCTCCACAGCCGACGCGGCTGTATGGAGAATGTACAACTCGGTAAGTGTTAGATACTTCGGTTCTCTTGTTGTCACTTCCGTTTAGGATAGAATTACTGTTTTAGAACGTATTAAACAGACACAAACGTTTGTCATATTTCCGTTTCTAATCAAGACAGTACGGTCCCCGTTTGTCATCTACAGTTCCCTTGCTGCATTGTATTTTTTTTTTTTTGTTTGTTTTGGTTCTTCATGAATTTTAAAGCTCTTAGAGAAAACGTGGTGTTTGTGAGTTGAACTAAGGAAAAGTAATTGGATAAAAGGATATTTTGCACCTATTTCTGTTTTCGTTGTATACGATTTTGTTGCTGAGGTCACTGTAAGAAAATGGTTCTGTGTTTTGTAAGAGTGGTCCCTTCAGTCATTCGTCAAGTTCAGCAATATAATGGGCTGTCATGAATAGCTCCTGAACAGTCTGTTCACTATGAACAACGCCAAGACGCCCGAAAATTAGCTGACATGATTAATTCTGCTAATCTGTATTCCACATACACGTTGTTTCGAAAATACAGTGCACGATTCCTGGTATGTATTCTCGGTATGGAGAAAATAAAAATATTAATTACAACTTGTGACCGGAAATGTTTGGTTTCCGACTTATGACCTTCAAAACCGTGATATTCACCGGAACGTTTTTCTTTCCACAGGTATCTGCCGTGACAGACTGCATTAGCAGGACAGTTGCGTCGGAGGCGGAGGGTACATTGAGTGTTGTGTTCGCCGCTCGACAATGCGCTGAAATCAGGAGCTAGCAAAAGCGCACTTCATGTGGGAGAGGCACCAACAGCGAAGATGTCCAAGTCTGCAATATATTTGGAAGTCTCCTTTGCTGTCTACGTGCTCAAGGGAAGTTTACATTTTGTGGTTTGGAGAGGGGACGACCAAGATCACAGCTTCAGATTTAGAGGAGGAGATTCTGGATTCTGTGCCCATGACTCCTTCTATTAGTACACGAAGTTTAGCGTTGAAAGTGAATATTCCTTTACGACAGTCTGGAAACTGCTGGAAGAGCATAGTTGAATCCTTATCATCCGCAACGTGTGCAGGTCCTGTCGCCAGCGGATTGCCCAGCACGAGTTATGTTCTGCCAGTGGTTCTTCCAGCAGTGTGCTACAAATCCGAGCTTTCCTGTCTTAGTATTATTCACGGATGAAGCACAGTTCACACGAGATGGCATTGCAAACTTCCGCAGTCAGCATGTATGGGGACATGAAAATTCACACGCAATCGTTCCATCTCATCCCAAAGTGCGGTTCTCCCTCAACATGTGGGCCGATATGATTTATTACCGGTTTATTAAATCCCATGTACTTGTAAACAGATTTACGGGGCAGGCGTACACAAACGTTCTGGAAAACGCCATACCTCATGCGTTTGAAGACAAGCCTCTGGTCACTCGTCAATAAGTCCGCTTCTTGCATGATGGCACTCCTACACACTGTGGTCTGCGGCAGTTCGTTACTTCAATCGAACGTTCCCTAATTGATGGCTAGGGTGAGGTGGCCAAATTTATTGGCCTCCGCGCTGGAATCCATTCGGAATCTAATAGTGGCAAGTTGTGAGGAGATATGCAATAGTCCTGAGATTTGGGATCGTATTAGCAGGGCCATGAGACATCGACGTGAGGCCTGTATTCAAGCAGTATGTAGATATTTTGAACATCGTCTGTAAAGACAACTACCTGCAAGAAAAATGCATTCCTGTGAACCTGAGCGTTTTGAAAGACTTATCTCGGAAACCAAGTATTGCTGGATGCATGCTGTAATGGATATTTCCTACATATGGCGAATACATACCTGAAATCACGTCATCTCTTTTTTAAACACCCCGTAGAATCGTGTGTATATCTATTTTCAGTTTTAAAAGGAGAACACAAAGCAGCGGATTTGGGCATCTCTGCTTACTAGCCATCATTCAACTCACTAACAGTATCTATTCTTCAGTGGGTTAAATCAGACACCTGAAAAACAGTCGCAATACAGCAAACGAACTACTTCGTAACAAGTACGTGCCGAGTCAAAGTCCACTACATCCAAAACAAAGTACTTCATCAGACTGTCCAGGGATCCAAAGCCAACTCGTACACAGTACCGAAATAGTCCAAAGTAATAATCTAGTATTTATACGAGTCAACAGACAATGCCAGATTCCACGATTTGTTCAAGCTGTATCAGCTACTCAAAGATCCGAAGTGGAGCTTCACTGCGAGTGTTGGTCCCTAAAAACTGTCCACGCGCTGTAGTCAGGGTCACCACTCGACGTGTAGTGAGCGCCTCCTGGCGCGGGCTTTGGTTGTTCCCAGCAACTGTGCTCCGGCGATGCCGATGTCTGAGTTGCAGCCTGAGTTGCCGTTAGGTCGAGATACAAGACTCTTCTATTGAAGATTGTTACCGGTGACGAAAACCGGTTTCTGAATGATAACGTTTAAAAAACAAAAGAGACAGCTAAGTTCTAAGTTAACACGACACCTCATACAAAACTTTCTCATGTAACACGTAAGATTATGCTGTGCACCAGGTGAAATAAAGGATACGAATGGCTTCCAGAGAGTGTTACGTGGTTTTGACGTTCGTTGTGAGAAAGCCAGACGTGTTTTGACCACGATTCTAGAGAAGCTAGTGATACCATAAAATAAAGCAGGCTCGTTCCCTGCTAAAATTAAGAAAGCAACCAGACAAATTTTTTCTGTCTCGCTCCCTCAGACTTCTGGCTTCTCCGTTCGCTGTACAACAAATTGTCAACACCAAAGATTCTTTTTAAACTTGGCTTGGCACTTATTTTAACTCCAAGCCATGGTGCACTCGAGAGTCTATTCTAACGTTCAGAAAGAGAAGTATATATTACGGATTCTTTTCTTGAGGCTACTCGCTAGAAGTAGAAAATAAACTAAAATCCTACACTTTGTTTTTATCGCACAATAGTGTTTTAGAAATAAACAGTTGTCGATGATTTAGAGCGCCTTGAAGAGAATTTCTCAAATATCCTTTTCTTGCTTTCTCTTGTTCAAATGGCTCTGAGCACTATGGGACTTACCATGTGAGGTCATCAGTCCCCTAGACTTACAACTACTTAAACCTAAGTAACCTAAGGACATCACACACATCCATGACCGAGGCAGGATTCGAGCCTACGACCGTAGCAGCCACGTGGTTCCGGACTGAAGTGCCTAGAACCGCTCGGCCACAGCGGCCGGGTGCTTTCTCTTGTCTCTATACTTTTATTTACTAGTACATTTCATACTGAGACTCTTCTTCATTGAGCAATGAGTTCAGCTATTTTTTTTTTACACGCGCCTCCGTATCAGAGATAACAGACGACTGTCCTATAGTACTCGTGTCGGAAGTTGCTGGTTTGAATCCCAGTGGTGGAAGAAATTCTCACTGTCGACATTTGACCAGGCACGGGGTGGCGAAATGGTGGTGTGAACTTCCTGATAGCAGGACTTTATGGCAATGACCTGGATTAAAAACCTGACACCTTGGCAGGGGCTCATGGAAGGCAGCCATGTGATGCTGTTGGTTGTGATCCGTCCGTCAGATGGAGACGTTAAGATTGGCGGCCCATATTGTGATATTTGAGGAGCGTACGCTGTGTGCCGACCCAGCGTTTAACGCACTCCCTCCTCTCATCATCACACAACGCCAACACACATCCACTACAGTCACCTGGACACTTAAGTCACAACTCTCACACACTGTGAGCAAAGGGAGCTATTGTGCACAGATGAAGGAAACCATTCCCGATGGAGCAGCTGAACATCCTCAGGGTCTGCCAGCCAGTGATACCATACTGCTCTTCCTTTGTTTTTTTTTAATTTACTTTAGTATTTTATTGAGCTTAACACCATTTTAGAACGGCCTCCGTAGCCGAATGGTTAGCGTCACTGACGTCGGCGCGGATGGACCCAGTTTCGGTACTTGTTCCATTTTTCTGAAATAGAAAGTTCTGGGACAGGGTCCTCAGACTCGTGAGGCCAAGCCAGGAGCTGCTTGAACAAAGACGCAGCGGCATCACCAGGATTCACCTTCTGGTAATAATGGCTAGCGGGACTGACGACATGCTAATTATGTGTCTCACGATCATAGAGTGCTCCTTGTACTGACTTGTAGGCAGCAGTCGGCCATTCGGAACGCTCTGTTTACATTTCCACATTTTACCCAGATCTCTGTGTCTGATACTGCCAAATCACAATATGTCAGCGTCGCTCAAAATGGACATGATTTCAGTTCCAGTTATTGGAAGTAGCTGGAAGAACAGGTAGTAGCAAAAGGCTTTTAACAGCACGGTGTTATAGCATTATTATGGATGAAATCTGTAACCCCATATCACTGTCTCATGAATTTGAGGCCGATGGTGAATCTGCTCGTGAGATGCGGCATGTGTGGTTGGCGCCGCTCACAGTGCTTTTATGAAGGAACTGACTTTGTACCTGTCTAAGGATTCATTTACTCCAACTTCACTGTGACAGGCTCTGGCTAGTATTTGACACACTCTCATCAGAGTCATCCATTCTGATGAACTATAATATTTACGAAGACTGATTTACATAATTAAAAAAAACCTTGGGTTTTAAGGTGAAATGCGTTCGACCACGGCATAAGAGCCCCGCAACATTTTATTAAATGTGACTTTTCCGGCCGTGACAGTTTACATGTTGTAATTGTTTACATGTCAAAAAGACAAGTGAAATAATACCTGCTGCATGTTACAATGGTTTACATGTCAAAGAGACAAGTGAAATAATACCTGCAGCATGCGAACTTCCATTCCGATTTCCTCAGCCAACAACCCCATACACATGTGTAATGAGGAAATATGGTTCTCCCTCGATCAAACATATATTTTCTTGTTTCAGCACCGATATATGTTTGGAGGAGTTTCCCCTTCTTCAGTGGGTTCATTTATTCCTTGGGAAATAAAATGCAAAGATTTTATGCATTATAACACATAATAATTCTTCACGTTATTGCATTTACAGTAATAAAAGTACTGACAGAAATATTAACAGCAAAAATAAGTACACACCTTGGTATTATTTACTAATTTGTTATTAGTATTATTTATTCATTTATTTAACCTGCTCTGATTAGGGGAATCAGGCCCTTTTTACATTGGACCAGGGTTTCACACAGATAGTACTCTTTTTACATCATAGTTATCTAAGAAATAACTATTAAATATGAGAAATAGTATTTTCACATCCAACGAATTCTGGGGAAACGAAATTTAAAAAGACTGTTTCAGCTAAGAATACTGGGAAATGTGGAAGCTCTGGTTGGAAAGAGGGATGTACACGGATTACGAATGCGTACAGGGAGAATGGTAATCATTGTTGTTGCTTTAGTAGATGTGTCATTAACTGTCCTCCGAAGCTGGAGATATTGTTTAGTTCTCTAATATACTGCTGGAGAATATTCCAGAGTCGGTTTTCTGCTGCTGATAACAGGGATAGGCAACTAAATCGATAATCGGGATATCGACATTTCTTCAAAAAAAAAAAAAAAAAAAAAAAAAAAAAAAAAAAAAAAAAAAAAATTCAAATGGCTCTGAGCACTATGGGACTCAACTGCTGTGGTCATCAGTCCCCTAGAACTTAGAACTACTTAAACCTACCTAACCTAAGGACATCACACACATCCATGCCCGAGGCAGGATTCGAACCTGCGACCGTAGCAGCCGCACGGTTCCGGACTGCGCGCCTAGAACCGCGAGACCACCGCGGCCGGCGCGCTATATTCCTCATCAGCAGATTTCTTGCCCTTGCCAACTACCATCAATGTTTGCAATCTGACAGTAACTGCCTTACAATGGGCTTAATTTAATTTCCTGTTCAGTGCTATAAATGAGCACCATATTTGGCCATGAACGTGTCTACACTGCATATTGATGATAGCTTGTTACTTACCCTTGAAAATCTAGGGAGAAGTGCAAAATTTTCCACATTCAGAAACCCACAAGCACCCGCACAGTCATACATAAAAAATCAAACAATCCTGTTGCGCACAAGGAAGCTGATTTCCGATGCATGCTAACAGACTGAATAAAACTCCCCTTAGTGAGCACAACTACAAAAAGAAGCTACAAATAATCAAACAAAGAGCTGCTGAAAAAGGATACAAAACAAATATAATAGACAAACTAAACCAAACAATTTAAGAAAATAATGAAAAATGCATCCACACCGTACAGCCACAGGTACACAAAACATAAGTACACAGAATACAAACACACACAACACATCTGAGAAAGAAGCGTCCACAACAACAAACAAACAGCACATACTCACCCACAAAAACAAAGCAGCTAACAGGACAGGCAGCTTATTAAAAAAACCATGACCGAAAAATTACCTTCAAAACAGGCAACTCTGTACGAAAGAAACTGAGGCAACTAACGCTAAAGACAAACGCAACACCTCTGGAATCTACCAACTCATGTGTCAATATTGCAGCTCAATTTATGTTTGACAGGCAAGTAGAAATTTCAACATCAGATACACAGAACACAGAAGGGCACTTAAGGGTAACAGTAGTAATTTCACATTTGGTGATCACCTCATGGACAAGAAATACAGACCAGCAGATATAACCACGAACTTAAAAATTCTTAAATCCAAGAAAAGTGCTCCGCTGTAGCATATAATAGAAGAAAATTACCATGTACAAACAGCAATAGTGTAGGGAAAATAAGTAACGAGTGAATACACAGCAGTATGCAATGGCACCTTGATCTCAGCTCTAAAAGAACTAGCAGAAGATCGTCACATAATACACACACACACAAACACATATATTCCATTGATAGTGACCGGGCCAAATATCTCACGAAATAAGCATCAAACGAAAAAACTACAAAGAACGAAACTCGTCTAGCTTGAAGGGGGAAACCTGATGGCGCTATAGTTGGCACGCTATATGGTGCTGCCATAGGTCAAACGGATATCAACTGCGTTTTTTTTAATAGGAACCCCCATTTTTTATTACATATTCGTGTAGTACGTATGGCAGCGCCATTTAGCGGGCCAACCATATGGTTTCCTGGTTTCCCCCTTCAAGCTAGACGAGTTTCGTTCTTTGTAGATTTTTCGTTTGATGCTTATTTCGTGAGATATTTGGCCCGGTCACTATCAATGGACCGCCCTATATATATATATATATATATATATATATATATGTCTGAAAGAAACAAAGACATACACAAAAACACACCCAAAGGTCAATGTCACTGCATAATTCAAAACTCCCGCTCAGAACCCACCGAAAAAAGTATACACATTTATATACATACTCCTGCCGCCCTACCTCACTCAACCATTTCCCAAAGCCTACTCACAATCACATTTTTCGAAAACTGGTACTGTAACCTAAACACGTTAGTCAAAGAGTAAAATTGCGAGAGACTGTCTACAACACTACATAATGTAAAGATAGTAATGATAAATATAAAAAATAGAGAATTTCATATTAAGCCTAAAATATGGTACATTACGTAACAAAACATTGATAAACACTTATTAATTGCAGATGACATACTGGAAGGCAATAATTATAGCTATACTGCAAATATCAGGCACACACGTGAACGCCAGTATATGCTACTATATATTTATATTTCCTCTTGATGTTTCTGTCGGTACTTTCATTCATGTAGATACTATAATCCCAGAAACTGCTGTTTATTATAATTCTTAAATTCTCTTTGTGTTATTTAAAAGAGAATAAGTGAGCCCACTGCAGATGGAGAAACTTCTCCGAGACGTGTTTGGGTACTAAAATAGGAAAAAATGTTTTTGCTCAATGCGGAACCGCGTTTCCTTATTGCACATTGGGCGGCACACCCGGACATGAAAGGAATTTTAACCACTAGATGATAACCCCATACAAAATTAATTTGGTAGTAGCAGCGATGTTTGCTTTGCCTAATCTCACTTTCAGGCTTATAGTTGGCTCTCCCTTGCCTGCTGTTCGCTGACGCACGTGCACTGCTGGCAGCTTTCCCCGTTAAACAGCTGCGTTTGCCAATTGTCTTCGCACGTTCACCTCCTCACGCGATACGCTGCGGAATTGACCAAATTTTCTACTAAAAGCATTTGTGATCCAAGCTCAAGTTGTTGCCCGGATTACAAATGAAGTGAAGCGAATGTGGGTCTATGTTCTGGGGCACGAATGGTGACTGTTTTACGCAGAATTTTAAACTGGTAAAGTGGTAGTTTTTTCAATTTTCTCTTTTGTGTGGGAGGTCCTCTACGTCCAAATGTCTAAGCAAAAAAGTTTTCCTTATATTGCGGAGATTTATCCTTTCCACTCGATGTGTCAGTGTTGTCTTTAAGGCCGGCCGGAGTGGCCGTGCGGTTCTAGGCGCTACAGTCTAGAGCCGGGCATGCCTCGGGCATGGATGTGTGTGATGTCCTTAGGTTACTTAGATTTAATTAGTTCTAAGTTCTAGGCGACTGATGACCTCATAAGTTAAGTCGCATAGTGCTCAGAGCCATTTGAACCCTTTTTAAGCATTTTTGAGTAAAATTCACAGCGAGGTAAAAGGATAGAGAGCCATAATCACTCAGTTTATTTTTAGAAGCGTCATTGATGTCGTAAACATAAAACTGCAATACGTCTGGTCGTGGTGGTAAACAGTAATACCAATTAAACAGAACAGTTAATTAAAAGTAGCTCTTGGAATAAAGATACAGTCAGACAGAATTATGAGTAGTGAAACTTTCTGACCAGTAACAGAATTTTCCGGAGAAATAGTGGTAGGCATTTGCCATGAATTCACTGAAGAAAGGAACCTATCCTTCTGAGAGATATGCTGAGAAAGGCAGCTTCGTATGTTTGTTGCTTCCAGGATCTTTGTAACTTCCTTAGTCTCGAGCTGAATTCAGTTTACGTTATTCCTTACATTTTTGCAATGGAACCTCTATGCTAATGCTGGCTTGTTGCGTACGATATTACTGCCGCAACCTAAGCTTGTAGACCTGGAACGCAGTACCGCGCACCAGCCAGAAGAAGTCTTGAGGCTGATCCATACACAACTTCACATTAACGTCACGCAAAGCAAAACGCATTTTCCAAGTAATTTAAATCGTAGCATTCACGTTAGTTATCAACTAAACGAAACAGAATACAAGTCTAAGGCGCCTCACTGCAATAATTCACAGCGATAACGCTTAGACGTTTCGTTACCAGGTTTGTGACGTAATATGACAGACTACTACATACAATGTAGTTACTAGTTCGTAAATTTACCAACCATACTGTCTGCAGGATAATTTAATCACTCAACATTCAATTCGGGAAACTAGGCCTGTAGTTTCATGAGTGGTGGGCGTGATAAGATGTCTTGAGATACATTACTACATGGGTTCTCTGAGAGCGACCTAAAATAAATTGCAACTAAAGACCTGACGTCTTTGAAGATGCCCACATAGAGACTACTATCAATGACAATGGGCAACAATGATTACAAAAGTACTAACACCCACTGGGACAAGTAGAAGGATTTATACTTTCAGCAGACTACACAAAGAAGCACTAGTGTCGTTTCTCAAAAAGGAAATCGAAATATTTAACTTAATTTCTTTCATTATAATCGACTTTTTATTATATCAATCGAAACTTTTAGCTCTGGAGAGGAACGTGCAGAAGAACTGTAGCTCGGATTTAGAGACTACATCATGCACTTGACAGTTAGATATCTAGTGGAACAGCATATGACAAGAGAGACCCTCCATGTTATACAGTCACTGTAA
This sequence comes from Schistocerca gregaria, assembly GCF_023897955.1. Classification (NCBI taxonomy): domain Eukaryota; kingdom Metazoa; phylum Arthropoda; class Insecta; order Orthoptera; family Acrididae; genus Schistocerca; species Schistocerca gregaria. The sequence continues at coordinate 510,044,383 of NC_064921.1, read as the reverse complement.
ATAAACTTCTAAAGAAACATAGACTACTGTATAACAAATGGAAAGCAAAGCATAGTGCTAGAGATAGGGAGATACTGGAAAAAATGAGTTTGGCTTTCAAGAGAGCAATGCGTGAAGCCGTCAACGACTAAAGTAGCAGAATATTGTCGAAGGACCTCTCACAAAAGCCAAAGAAATAGTGGTGGTATGTAAAGGTTGTTAGTGGTAGCAAAGGTGGTATTCAATCACTCACGGATGAGACAAGAGCTCAAAGCAAAAGCAGAAATGCTTAACTCCGTTTTCAAATATTCGTTTACAAATTAAAAGCCAGAGGTACTGCTGCAAATTCACTCTCGCATCACTGCAAAGCTGAGTGATATATATATTAGTGCCAGAGTTACTGAGAAACAGCTGAAACCCTTAAAACTGAACATAGGTACTGCGCCCAATGGAATCCCTATCAGATTCCATACCGAATTTGCGGCTGAGTTAGCCAACTCTTATAATCATAATCTACTGTAGGTCCCTCAAACAAAATACCGTGCCCAGTAGTTGGAAGAAAGCACAGCTCACATCCGTCTACATGAAGGGTAGCAGAGGTTATCCACAAAACTACCGTCCAGTATCCTTGACATCCATTTGTTGTAGAATCTTAGAACATATTTAGACTTAAAACATAATGACGTATCTCGAACAGAGTGCCTTCCTCCATGCCTACCAGCATGGATTCCAAGAACCTTAATAGTGTGAAACACAACTCGCACTTTCTGTGGAAGCCACGAATGAAAGCAGTGGTTTCCGAAAAATTTCACTCAGTACCAAATCTGCGCTTATTACCGAAAGTATGATCGTATGGTGCAGCAAGCGAAATTCGTGAATGATCTGAGAACTTCTTGGTAATGTGAACGCAGTATGTTATCTTGAATGGAGAGTCATCTACAAATGCAAACGTAACTGCTGATGTGCCCCACGGAAATGTCTTTGGACCCTTGCAGTTCGTGTTTTATATTAATACTTTGCCGCCAATATTACCTCAGACTTTTCGCAAAATATGCAGTTACCTCTAATGAAATACTGTCGGAAACAAGCTGTATAAATATTCAGTCAGATGTTGATAAGATTCCAAAATGGTGCAAAGATTGGCAACTTGTTTTAAATTTTACAACTGTGCACTTTACAAATCGAAAAAGGAGTATCCTATGACTGTAATACAAGTCAGTCACAGCTATAATCAGTTAACGTATAAATATGGAACACTTTGTAGGGATATGAAACGTAATGACCGCATAGTCTTAGTCGTGGGTCGTGGGTAAGAAAATGAAATTATTCTACAAAGTAGGTTGCTTAGAAACCACTCGTGTGACCCATCCTAGAGTATTGCTCAAGTGTGTTGGACCCATATCAAATAGAACTAACAGGGGGTATTAAACGTATACATAGAAAGGCACCACGAATGGTCACAGGTCTCCCGTAGCGACCGCGAAGACATCAGGTTAATTACAGCACGCAGGTAGACATTTAAACAGGTATTCTTCCAGCGCTACATACATGAATGGGTCGGAGAGAAACCATAATATTTGGTACAGTGGGACATTCCCTCTGCCAAGAACTTCACAGTCGTTTGCAGATTATGAGGAGAGAAGCATATGTAGCAATATGCATCTAGGACACGATCTCGGATGCCGATGGCTGGATGAATATTGAGCGTTTTCTTTCGACAGAGACGCAGAAGTAGGAGGTTTTCTTTTTTTTATTACTTTTTGCATGTTTCCTCAAAAGTAATAGAATCAACGGCCCCCTCTCCAAATAAGGGGACTGGGCAATGAGCAAAGAGCAAAAGGACAGGGTTGTGAGCTGCCTTCTAAGGATTGTTCCTTCCTGTATTCTTAAACCAGCGGAAACATGCTCCTGTAGTAGCGCAAAAAGGAGGAATATGTTTCTCTTCAAACGACCCTGACAGAAAAGTGGGGAACAAGCTCTCTCATTCCTCACTCCGTCTTCCTCGCCAAAAGTTTGGGCGTACGAACATATTCACACTCTTTTTAACACAGAACATTCTAAATCCTTAAACCCAGTCTTTCTTTGTAGTTAAGCCTTCATAGTCAGCATCTCGTTCTCATTGCCACTATCTATATGTGTCTCTCTCCGACTGTCTCCTTTCATCCTTTCCTTTCTCACTTACACGGTCTACTTTTATCTATATTTCCCACAGCCACTGTCCTCACCACACCTCGGCTACTCAAAAATTCTGTGGTGGGAGGGGGAGGGGGGTAGAGAGGGTGTCCAACTTATTTTTTCCCTTATATCTACCTGTTTAAAACTTCGGTCCATAATGTGCCCTACCCAATACCTACGTGTTGAAGTTCGTCGATGTGGGGTGGAGGAGGGCATCCAGATCTCTCCCAGCCAGTTTAAGTTTTCTGCAGGCATGTTGAGACACTTTTTAGAGGCCTGAAATGCCCATTATACAGAGACAGCACGTCATAAAGTTTTATTCGCGAAAACTTGCACACTAAAAATATAGTTTGGTGACCTCAGAAGTCTTATTCTAACTCCAGAACTCTTGTCATGTGTTCACTATGACAATTAAAACTATATTTACGCCTCAGACCATTTATTATGCGCATATTTTAAGGGTGTAAGTACGTTAAATTGGAAACTCTGGATCTCCGTAATGGATAAAAATATCGCAAAAAGTTTCGAAGTTTCCAGAGAATATCATCTTAAGAACAAATGGCAAAAATTTCGACGATCTGTCGTGAATAAAAATGATAGAAGTGACCATCCCCACAATTGGTACTTTTGGTACCAAAAATCACAGTTTGCCCGGGCTTGTCAGGAACAGTCCGTGCTTTTATAAGCTGCTTTAGTCCCATCCTAGACTGCACCTGATGCAAAAGAACCAACCGACTGGATAAATTTGCCTGGGCTGGAGGAAGTGTGTAACGTTTAAATTTTGCTCCTGTGTTGCAGGATAGTTACAGTATGCTTGTTCCTTCGATAGGTAGACAAATGGTCACTAGCTCACGTGCTATCCAAAACACTTGACCCTTATTTTGTGATCCTCTAAAAATAGCATTTTCGCGCGAGTCTTTTTGGAACATTTTGGTACCGTACTCAATCATTATGTTTTTTGCTTTGATCCTCAATCAGCGCGAATAGTGTTATCACTACTTCTTCAAGGGAGGGGCTAAAATCGGCACATTTTGCGAGGGACGATACCTTACACTACTCATTTCCTGTACTGAGCAATGCTATATGAGGGGAAGGTGAGGTTTAATGCGAGGCAACTGCCGTTTGCTGCAGTTCCTTCAAGAGATTTTCCATTCTTGTCGAGAGCGCAGAAAAGGGAATCAGCGATAATAAAGCGGTTACTGCATCGATGATTTCAGCCGTAAATACACTCCTGGAAATTGAAATAAGAACACCGTGAATTCGTTGTCCCAGGAAGGGGAAACTTTATTGACACATTTCTGGGGTCAGATACATCACACGTTCACACTGACAGAACCACAGGCACATAGACACAGGCAGCAGAGCATGCACAATGTCAGCACTAGTACAGTGTATATCCACCTTTCGCAGCAATGCAGGCTGCTATTCTCAAATGGAGACGATCGTAGAGATGCTGGATGTAGTCTTGTGGAACGGCTTGCCATGCCATTTCCACCTGGCGCCTCAGTTGAACCAGCGTTCGTGCTGGACGTGCAGACCGCGTGAGATGACGCTTCATCCAGTCCCAAACATGCTCAATGGGGGACAGATCCGGAGATCTTGCTGGCCAGGGTAGTTGACTTACACCTTCTAGAGCACGTTGGGTGGCACGGGATACATGCGGACGTGCATTGTCCTGTTGGAACAGCTAGTTCCCTTGCCGGTCTAGGAATGGTAGAACGATGGGTTCGATGACGGTTTGGATGTACCGTGCACTATTCAGTGTCCCCTCGACGATCACCAGAGGTGTACGGCCAGTGTAGGAGATCGCTCCCCACACCATGATGCCGGGTGTTGGCCCTGTGTGCCTCGGTCGTATGCAGTCCTGATTGTGGCGCTCACCTGCACGGCGCCAAACACGCATACGACCATCATTGACACCAAGGCAGAAGCGACTCTCATCGCTGAAGACGACACGTCTTCATTCGTCCCTCCATTCACGCCTGTCGCGACACCACTGGAGGCGGGCTGCACGATGTTGGGGCGTGAGCGAAAGACGGCCTAACGGTGTGCGGGACCGTAGCCCAGCTTCATGGAGACTGTTGCAGAAGGGTCCTCGCCGATACCCCAGGAGCAACAGTGTCCCTAATTTGCTGGGAAGTGGCGGTGCGGTCCCCTACGGCACTGCGTAGGATCCTACGGTCTTGGCGTGCATCCGTGCGTCGCTGCGGTCCGGTCCCAGGTCGACGGGCACGTGCACCTTCCGCCGACCACTGGCGACAACATCGATGTACTGTGGAGACCTCACGCTCCATGTGTTGAGCAATTCGGCGGTACGTCCAGCCAGCCTCCCGCATGCCCACTATACGCCCTCGCTCAAAGTCCGTCAACTGCACATACGGTTCACGTCCACGCAGTCGCGGCATGCTACCAGTGTTAAAGACTGCGATGGAGCGCTGTATGCCACGGCAAACTGGCTGACAATGACGGCGGCGGTGCACAAATGCAGCGCAGCTAGCCCCATTCGACGGCCAACACCGCGGTTCCTGGTGTGTCCGCTGTGCCGTGCGTGTGATCATTGCTTGTACAGCCCTCTCGCAGTGTCCGGAGCAAGTATGGTGGGTCTGACACACCGGTATCAAGATGTTATTTTTTCCATTTCTAGGAGTGTAGAACTATTATAAACGGTAGGAAGATTTTTCTGTTTAGCAAAAGTGACAAAAAGCAGATTTTGGAGTACTTGACGGCTCAACACAAAAGTTTTGTGTCAAGTACAGATAGTGTTGAAGATCAATGGACAAAGTTCAAAACCATCGTACAACATGCATTAGATGAGTATGTGTCAAGCAAGATCGTAAGAGATGGAAAAGAGCCACCATGGTACAACAACCGAGCTAGAAAACTGATGCGGAAGCAAAGGGAACTCCACAGCAAACATAAACATAGCCAAAACCTTGCAGACAAACAAAAATTACGCGAAGCGAAATGTAGTGTGAGGAGGGCTATGCGAGAGGCGTTCAATGAATTCGAAAGTAAAGTTTTATTTACTGACTTGGCAGTAAATCCTAAGAAATTTTGGTCTTATGTCAAAGCGGTAGGTGGATCAAAACAAAGTGTCCAGACACTTTGGTGACCAAAATGGCACTGAAACAGAGGATGGAAGACTAAAGGCTGAAATACTAAATGTCTCTTTCCAAAGCTGTTTCGCAGAGGAGGACTGCACTGTAGTTTCTTCTCTAGATTGTCGCACAGATGACAAAATGGTAGATATCGAAATAGACGACAGAGGGATAGAGAAACAATTAAAATAGCTCAAAAGAGGCAAGGCCGCTGGATCTGATGGGATACCAGTTCGATTTTACACAGAGTACGCGAAGGAACTTGCCCCCCTTCTTGCAGCGGTGTACCGTAGGTCTCTAGAAGAGCGCAGAGTTCCAAAGGATTGGAAAAGGACACAGGTCATCCCCGTTTTCAAGAAGGGACGTCAAACAGATGTGCAGAACTATAGACCTATATCTCTAACGTCGATCAGTTGTAGAATTTTGGAACACATATTATGTTCGAGTATAATGACTTTTCTGGAGCCTAGAAATCTACTCTGTAGGAATCAGCATGGGTTTCTAAAAAGACGATCGTGTGAAACCCAGCTCGCGCTATTCGTCCACGAGACTCAGAGGGCTATAGACAAGGGTTCCCGGGTAGATGCCGTGTTTCTTGACTTCCGCAAGGCGTTCGATACAGTTCCCCTCAGTCGTTTAATGAACAAAGTAAGAGCACATGGACTATCAGACCAATTGTGTGATTGGATTAAAGAGTTCCTAGATAACAGAACGCAGCATGTCATTCTCAATGGAGAGAAGTCTTCCGAAGTAAGAGTGATTTCACGTGTGCCGCAGGAGAGTGTCATAGGATCGTTGCTATTCACAATATACATAAATGACCTAGTAGTGGATAACATCGGAAGTTCATGAGGCTTTTTGCGGATGATGCTGTGGTATATCGAGAGGTTGTAACAATGGAAAATTGTACTGAAATGCTGGAGGAATGGTTCAAATGGCTCTGAGGACTATGGGACTTAACTTCTGAGGTCATTAGTCCCCTAGAACTTAGAACTACATAAACCTAACTAACCTAGGGACATCACACACATCCATGCCCGAGACAGGATTCCAACCTGCGACCGTAGCGGTCTCGCGGTTCCAGACAGTAGCGCCTAGAACCGCTCGGCCACCTCGGCCGGCCAGGAGGATGTGCAACGAATTGACGCATGGTGCAGGGAATGGCAATTGAATCTTAATGTAGACAAGTGTAGTGTGCTGCGAATACATAGAAGGAAAGATCCTTTTCATTTAGCTACAATATAACAGGTCAGCAACTGGAAGCAGTTAATTCCGTGAATTATCTGGAAGTAGGCATTAGGAGTGATTTAAAATGGAATGATCATATAAAGTTGATCGACTGAGATTCATTGGAAGAATCCTAAGGAAATGCAATCCGAAAACAAAGGAAGTAGGTTACAGTACACTTGTTCGCCCACTGCTTGAATATTGCTCACCAGTGTGCGATCCGTACCAGATAGGGTTGACAGAAGAGATAGACAAGATCCAACGGAGAGCAGCGTGCTTCGTTACAGGATCATTTAGTAATCGCGAAAGCGTTACGGAGATGATAGATAAACTCCAGTGGAAGACTCTGCAGGAGAGACGCTCAGTAGCTCGGTACGGGCTTTTGTTGAAGTTTCGAGAACATACCTTCCCCGAGGAGTCAAGCAGTATGTTGCTCCCTTCGACGTATATCTCGCGAAGAGACCATGAGGATAAAGTCAGAGAGATTAGAGCCCACACAGAGGCATACCGACAATCTTTCTTTCCACGAACAATACGAGACTGGAATAGAAGGGAGAACCGATAGAGGTACTCAAAGTACCCTCCGCCACACACCGTCAGGTGGCTTGCGGAGTATGGATGTTGATGTAGAGCGAATTGAGATTTAAGCAGTACACGAGAATCTGCATCCTCCTCTAAGGAGCAGAACAGCAGCAAAATCTATCTAATGCTTTGTTCCTGCGTATCAGTGCAATGACTTAAGAGATTTCGCACGTGTAGTCACGTTAGGGAAGATTTCTCGTTTTATGGTGAGAGTGCCGTGCGCCTGCTCGAAACCACGAAGGCTGAGCCTGACGAGCAGATAATGTTGAATGCTTGGCGCTGCGCATCTCAGGGTGCGTCCTACACGAACTGGCGACCTGCGCTGCCAGCAGAACCAGCCCCCGTTCCGATTGAAGGAACTGGCAGTGTTGCAACATTTTAACACCATCAAAAAAAATTGCTACCAGCAGTGTTAAAGTCGATCTGTGCTCATGAACGGAGACTCATAAAACATCGTGCTAAAATCTGTAGATGAACCCTGGTGATAGAACTAGTGTCAAACTTTAAAGTTTCAATTACGAAGATAAACTAAACGACATCTACATAGCTTTTGTCTTTGATGCAATACAACAGCGCATTAAAATGCATAGAGAACGTGCAAAATCAAGGAGAAAATACATGGTAGTCACGAAAAGTCTGAAAATCTTGCAAGGGTGTTACAGGGTTGACTGTGCTGGGAAATGCGTTGCGCCGTTTCCGAGTTAGCCAATCAGGCGGCTGCACGTGCAGATTCAAGGGTCCCCTCCAGATTCAGTTACTGTCAGTTGCTCTCACAGGATAGATGATAGCGCACGAGACTGCTCAACCTTTGGTTCGGGTCCCCTTCAGATACACTTAGTGTCAGTTCTCTCATAGGGTAGATGATAGCGCTCGAGACTGCTCAACCTTTGGTTCGGGTACGATCCTTACTGGAGTCCCACGTCCAATTTTTGGCATCGCTCTCTCGTTCGGTTTTCAGGAAACCAAACGAAGAACACGCTTGATGACATCATCCCTGACGGGCCGCTTGAATTCGTGCATGCAACGCTTTGATTGGCTAACTTCAACGTTAATTAACTCGGAAACGTGCCGAATTTTTTTCTGGTCAATTTCTTCTCAGCACAAGCTACCTTCTAACATGCTTACAAACTTTTCACGCACTTCCTGACCATCCCGTGTATCGGCCATATATATCGATGGCGCAGAGGTCAAAAACAAGTTATTATTGCAATGTTCATATCAGTTGTACAATTACGCATGTCAAATGTAAATTTTATCTGTCGCTGTTTCTCGTTGCCACAACTTTTTGAAACAGTATTTCACTCAAATGGGTCAACTGGAAAATTTGTTTAACAAACATCCGCCGAATATTCTATAACAAACGCTAACACGCAATACGTCAACTGGAATCTAAACTATTTATTTATTTGTGGTTTTCGTTCTCTGCTACAAGTGGTGGAGGGTGCACTTTGAGATCCAGTCTATTATACAGCTTTGATTCTTTTGAGTCAAATACCAAGTGAGTTGGTAGCTGGAAAAAGAGCGTTCGGCTGGCCGTTGTGGCCCAGCGGTTCTAGGCGCTCCAGTCCCGAACCGCGGTGCTGCTACGATCGCACGTTCGAATCCTGCCTCGGGCATGGATGTGTGTGATGTCCTTAGGTTAGTTAGGTTTAAGTAGTTCTCAGTCTATGCGACTGATGGCCTCAGATATTAAGTCACATAGCGCTCAGAGCCATTTGAACAATATGAAAGAGCGTTGCAACAGTGGATAAACGAGACGGATTACGAGTTCTAGTATTTTTCTGGCAACCAAGGGAAACATTCCTATAAGCTTAATTTACATTGCCTGACAAAAAGAAAGTGAAGCACCCATAAGACATGGTCGGACGTCAATATGACTTCGTACATGTACACACCAGTAACAGGTACGTAAATAATTAAGGACTGCTATTCTCAGTGAAGAAATGTACGATGAAATAAAAGAAATTATTCAGATAGTGAAGGGAGACGAAAATTTAATAGTAATGGGTGACTGGAATTCGAGTGTAGGAAAAGGGAGAGAAGGAAACATAGTAGGTGAATATGGATTGGGGCTAAGAAATGAAAGAGGAAGCCGCCTAGTAGAATTTTGCACGGAGCACAACTTAATCATAGCTAACACTTGGTTTAAGAATAATGAAAGAAGGTTGTATACGTGGAAGAACCCTGGAGATACTAAAAGGTATCAGATAGATTATATAATGGTAAGACAGAGATTTAGGAACCAGGTTTTAAATTGTAAGACATTTCCAGGGGCAGATGTGGACTCTGACCACAATCTATTGGTTATGACCTGTAGATTAAAACTGAAGAAACTGCAAAAATGTGGGAAATTAAGGAGATGGGACCTGGATAAACTGAAAGAACCAGAAGTTGTACAGAGTTTCAGGGAGACCATAAGGGAACAATTGACAGGAATAGGGGAAAGAAATACAGTAGAAGAAGAATGGGTAGCGCTGAGGGATGAAATAGTGAAGGCAGCAGAGGATAAAGTAGGTACAAAGACAAGGGCTGCTAGAAATCCTTGGGTAACAGAAGAAATATTGAATTTAATTGATGAAAGGAGAAAATATAAAAATGCAGTAAATGAAGTAGGCAAAAAGGAATACAAACGTCTCAAAAATGAGATCGACAGGAAGTGCAAAATGGCTACACAGGGATGGCTAGAGGACAAATGTAAGGATGTAGAAGCTTATCTCACTAGAGGTAAGATAGATACTGCCTACAGGAAAATTAAGGAGACCTTTGGAGAGAAGAGAACCACGTGTATGAATATCAAGAGCTCAGATGGCAACCCAGTTCTAAGCAAAGAAGGGAAGGCAGAAAGGTGGAAGGAGTATATAGAAGGTTTATACAAGGGCGATGTACTTGGGGACAATATTATGGAAATGGAAGAGGATGTAGATGAAGACGAAATGGGAGATACGATACTGCGTGAAGAGTTTGACAGAGCACTGAGAGACCTGAGTCGAAACAAGGCCCCCGGAGTAGACAACATTCCATTAGAACTACTGACGGCCTTGGGAGAACCAGTCCTGACAAAACTCTACCAGCTGGTGAGCAAGATGTATGAGACAGGCGAAATACCCTCAGACTTCAAGAAGAATATAATAATTCCAATCCCAAAGAAAGCAGGTGCTGACAGATGTGAAAATTACCGAACTATCAGTTTAATAAGCCACAGCTGCAAAATACTAACGCGAATTCTTTACAGACGAATGGAAAAACTGGTAGATGCGGACCTCGGGGAGGATCAGTTTGGATTCCGTCGAAATGTTGGAACACGTGAGGCAATACTGACCTTACGACTTATCTTAGAAGAAAGATTAAGAAAAGGCAAACCTACGTTTCTAGCATTTGTAGACTTAGAGAAAGCTTTCGACAATGTTGACTGGAATACTCTATTTCAAATTCTAAAGGTGGCAGGGGTAAAATACAGGGAGCGAAAGGCTATTTACAACTTGTACAGAAACCAGATGGCAGTTATTAGAGTCGAGGGGCATGAAAGGGAAGCAGTGGTTGGGAAAGGAGTGAGACAGGGTTGTAGCCTCTCCCCGATGTTATTCAATCTGTATATTGAGCAAGCAGTAAAGGAAACAAAAGAAAAATTTGGAGTAGGTATTAAAATTCATGGAGAAGAAGTAAAAACTTTGAGGTTCGCCGATGACATTGTAATTCTGTCAGAGACGGCAAAGGACTTGGAAGAGCAGTTGAACGGAATGGACAGTGTCTTGAAAGGAGGATATAAGATGAACATTAACAAAAGCAAAACGAGGATAATGGAATGTAGTCCAATTAAATCGGGTGATGCTGAGGGAATTAGATTAGGAAATGAGACACTTAAAGTAGTAAAGGAGTTTTGCTATTTAGGAAGTAAAATAACTGATGATGGTCGAAGTAGAGAGGATATAAAATGTAGACTGGCAATGGCAAGGAAAGCGTTTCTGAAGAAGAGAAATTTGTTAAAATCGAATATAGATTTATGTATCAGGAAGTCGTTTCTGAAAGTATTTGTATGGAGTGTAGCCATGTATGGAAGTGAAACATGGACGATAAATAGTTTGGACAAGAAGAGAATAGAAGCTTTCGAAATGTGGTGCTACAGAAGAATACTGAAGATAAGGTGGATAGATCACGTAACTAATGAGGAGGTATTGAATAGGATTGGGGAGAAGAGAAGTTTGTGGCACAACTTGACTAGAAGAAGGGATCGGTTGGTAGGACATGTTTTGAGGCATCAAGGGATCACAAATTTAGCATTGGAGGGCAGCGTGGATGGTAAAAATCGTAGAGGGAGACCGAGAGATGAGTACACTAAGCAGATTCAGACGGATGTAGGTTGCAGTAGGTACTGGGAGATGAAACAGCTTGCACAGGGTAGAGTAGCATGGAGAGCTGCATCAAACCAGTCTCAGGACTGAAGACAACAACAACATTCTCAGTGACAAGTGCAACGGCCACCACGGTGCGTTACGGGTTTTCGTGTTTAGTGTTATTACCACGATTAGTAGGGTATATAAGGGGCTTGAAAAGCGTCGTATGTTAAGTGATCACTGTGAAGGACACGGAGATGAAGCATACTCGTCTGAGACAGCGTTATCAGAGTGTGAAACGGTACTGACTGTGGGGTCTCCATTTGCCTGGCTGGTCGAATGTGCGCTATCCAGACTTGTGGGGCATTCGGATGCGACAGTGATCCAAAGTTGGACAGCATGGGAGCGTGAGGGTAGGCATATTTCCGGTCAAGGCTGCTGCTGACCGCATTTGACCACAGTTTTTCTATCGATTAATATCCAAGTCTTACAGCTATTTGGTTATTCCTTAACTACAGGTCAGACATCCAAACGTAAGCTGCATGAACTTTTCTCCATTAAATAATCCCTTAGCTCTTTCTGGAATCGCTTTTTACTCATACTGCCCTCTAGATTCTTAGGAAGTTAAGTTTTACAACCGAGTACCAAGTACCTTACTCATCAGCTGTCAGTTTGTGTGGCATACTTCTCAGCTGGCCTTTATTTGTTGTCACGTTAATAAACAAATGCATTTTTTCCTGGTATTATAATGGCTTTGATTTACGAAATTGTTTCGTATATGCACTTGAATGGTAATGTCAATATTTTTAAATTGTGCTAGGCAGTTCTGCATGTGTCAGTTTATTTTTTACTGAAGATGGTCTTAACGGCCTTTTTTTGGAATGCGTAAAATCTTTTTGTATTATTGTTGCTGGAATTTTCCCAAGCAAAGGAAGCTCTTTTCAGTAAAGATGGCTCACTTAAACGGAGTTATTTTGTGGAACTACAAAAATTACAGGTGCAAGAGGGATTGCATTTGGGGACAAAACCGATGATACGACGTATTAATTGGTAAAAGGACCCATGAAATTTAAATTTGCTGCGCAGACATTTAGTGTCAAGTGCAGCCAGTGCCCTTACATTGGCCGGCCGCGGTGGTCTCGCGGTTCTAGGCGCGCAGTCCGGAGCCGTGCGACTGCTACGGTCGCAGGTTCGAATCCTGCCTCGGGCATGGATGTGTGTGATGTCCTTAGGTTAGTTAGGTTTAAGTAGTTCTAAGTTCTAGGGGACTAATGACCACAGCAGTTGAGTCCCATAGTGCTCAGAGCCATTTTTTTTGAGCCCTTACATAATGTTATAAAAATGTGGACCTGTCCCAGTTTCAAGGCTGTAAAAACAACAGAGAAATTTGTCAGGTTGACAAATAATTTATTTAACGTAGTAAACAGTAGAAACCTATTTTGCAAGGAATTCAAAACACCCTTGACCCCAACTACATACAGTGTTGTACAAAAATATGTAATGTAAGAGAAAATTGGCTGATAACATTAAAAGAAGCTGTTGGCGGAACATTACTGGGCACTCCACAAAAAGAATTAGGTTTATAGGCATCATCATTCGTCTGTAATCATCCTTAACTGTGTATGAGGATATTACGAATAGATCTGCACCAGGAATTACATTTTTATTGGCATACAAACTTAGTCAAGATAACTCGGAACTCTTTTACTGTGCTATGAGGAGTCGTGGGCGGCAGAATAATAATCCCACAGCTCGGCAGTTTGAAGTTGCTTTCAAGAGACCTTTGGCGCACATGCAGAGTGGAACACCTAGAAGAGCAAATTTTTCTGTCGTTAAATCTACCACCATTTTCAGTGTAACATCAACTAGTCTTTAAAATGTGGACGTTGAATGCAATGAGTTGCCATCTGTTCCAGGGGTGGCATTAACAAATCATGACCATGATTATATAGCGCATCAAGCTTCCCCCACTTTCTATGTGAATGACGTTGTCGAATACATTGCTGGATTAGTGGCCAGGAAACTCGTCAAAAAGTGATGTGCAATGTTTGCCAGTTGGTACTACATTCCAATGTTTCAGGTTCAATGATCTTGGACATAAAGAACAGATATATACTTATATGGATATGGTGTCTGTTGTTTCGGACATGCAACCATGTAGAACGAAATTAGAATTATATATCAGTACCTTCAGCTGCCGACGGGCGTTGATATATATCAACAGGGACAGGTGAAAATATGTGCCTCGACCGGGATCTCCTGCTTACATGGCAGACGCTGTATCCATCTGATTCACCGAGGGCACAGAGGAGAGTGCGACTGCAGGGAGTATCTCGCTCACGCCTCCCGCGAGTCCCACATTCTCACCTTGTATGTCCACACACTACATTCGTAGTGTCCCTACCCAACACACTCATTCTTACCTAGCCCCCAAGAGTTGGGGTAATATGTGTGCATCCGCACCGAAGAAGAAGGTCATGGCCGGTATTGCCAGAACTACATACTTATATGGATATGGTGTCTGTTTTTTCGGGTTAGAGTCCCGATCGGGGCATAAATTTTTATCTGTCCCCGTTGATATACAGGGTGTTACAAAAAGGTACGGCCAAACTTTCAGGAAACATTCCTCACACACAAAGAAAGAAAATATGTTACGTGGGCATGTGTCCGGAAACGCTTACTTTCCATGTTAGAGCCCATTTTATTACTTCTCTTCAAATCACATTAATCATGGAATGGAAACACACAGCAACAGAACGTAGCAGTATGACTTCAAACACTTTCTTACAGGAAATGTTCAAAATGTCCTCCGTTAGCGATGATACATGCATCCACCCTCCGTCGCATGGAATTCCTGATGCGTTGATGCAGCCCTGGAGAATGGCGTATTGTATCACAGCCGTCCACAATACGAGCACGAAGAGTCTCTACATTTGGTACCGGGGTTGTGTAGACAAGAGCTTTCAAATGCCCCCATAAATGAAAGTCAAGAGGGTTGAGGTCAGGAGAGCGTGGAAGCCATGGAATTGGTCTGCCTCTACCAATCCATCGGTCACCGAATATGTTGTTGAGAAACGTACGAACACTTTGACTGAAATGTCCAGGAGCTCCATCGTGCATGAACCAAATGTGCCGTACTTGTAAAGGCACATGTTCTAGCAGCTCAGGTAGAGTATCCCGTATGAAATCCTGGCGGTGAATCGAGGAAATACAGTACATACTGACGAAACTAAAATGAGCTCTAACATGGAAATTAAGCGTTTCCGGACACATGTCCACATAACATCTTTTCTTTATTTGTGTGTGAGGAATGTTTCCTGAAAGTTTGGCCGTACCTTTTTGTAACACCCTGTATACCAGCGCCCGTCGGCACCTGAACCTATTAATATACAGGGTGAGTCACCTAACGTTACCGCTGGATATATTTCGTAAACCACATCAAAAACTGACGGACCGATTCCACAGACCGAACGTGAGGAGAGGGACTAGTGTAATTGGTTAATACAAAAAGCACGGAAGTATGTTTTTTAACACAAACCTACGTTTTTTAACATGGAACACCGTTAGTTTTGTTAGCACATCTGAACATATAAACAAATACGTAATCAGTGCCGTTTGTTGCATTGTAAAATGTTAATTATATCCGGAGATATTGTAACCTAAAGTTGACGCTTGAGTACCACTCCTCCGCTGTTCGATCGTGTGTATCGGAGAGCACCGAATTACGTAGGGATCCAAAGGGAACGGTGATGGACCTTAGGTACAGAAGAGACCTGAACAGCACATTACGTCCACATGCTAACACCTTTTTATTGGTCTTTTTCACTGACGCACATGTACAGTACCATGGGGGGTGAGGTACACGTACACACGTGGTTTCCGTTTTCAATTACGGAGTGGAATAGAGTGTGTCTCGACATGTCAGGCCAATAGATGTTCAATGTGGTGGCCATAATTTGCTGCACACAATTGCAATCTCTGGCGTAATGAATGTCGTACACGCCGCAGTACATCTGGTGTAATGTCGCCGAAGCCTGCCACAATACGTTGTTTCATATCCTCTGGGATTGTAGGCACATCACGGTACACATTCTCCTTTAACATACCCCACAGAAAGAAGTCCAGAGGTGTAAGATCAGGAGAAAGGGCTGGCCAATTTATGCGTCCTCCACGTCCTATGAAACGCCCGTCGAACATCCTGTCAAGGGTCAGCCTAGTGTTAATTGCGGAATGTGCAGGTGCACCATCATACTGATACCACTTACGTCGACGCGTTTTCAGTGGCACATTTTCGAGCAACGTTGGCAGATCATTCTGTAGAAACGCGATGTATGTTGCAGTGCTCTCCGATACACACGAGCGAACAGCGGAGGAGTGGTACTCAAGTGTCAACTTTAGGTTACAATTTCTCCGGATGTAATTAACATTTTACAATGCAACAAACGGCACTGATTACGTATTTGTTTATGTGTTCAGATGTGCTAACAAAACTAACATGGTTCCATTTTAAAAAACGTAGGTTTGTGTTAAAAAACATACTTCCGTGCATTTTTGTATGGTTTGTATTAAACAATTACACTAGCCCCTCTCCTCACGTTCGGTCTGTGGAATCGGTGCGTCAGTATTCGATGTGGTTTAAGAAATATATCCAGCGGTAACGTTAGGTGACTCACCCTGTATAGTTCTCATTTCGATAAAGAACAGAGGTGGCTTATCTCTTCATTGAATGATGTTGTTTATGTCTGTGAGATGAGTGAGAGGGTATTAAGGCAAACATCTATTTTAAATGTGAAGAGCCCCTTGAACACATTGATCACAGTAGCTTTGCAGGACTTAAGGAATGATGTTTTTCCTCAGTTGAATGAACGTATAACAAACTATCCTCCCCTCGACAATCATATTCACCAGATGAAAAAAAAGTTGTACTCCGTGCGTATTTTAAAAAAAAGGTTGCATCATAAAGTGAAACTGCAAGGGCAGACTACATGATCCTCGGATTTTCTACACCAAAATAGCAGTGTTTAAGAATCAGTGATTGTTTGTTGTCAAATTCCAGCAGGACAATGCGACACCGCACACGTCCAGAATTGCTACAGAATGGCTCCAGGAGCACCCTTCTGAGTTTAAACACTTCCGCTGGTCACCAAACTCCCCAGATATGAACATTATTGAGCATATCTGGGATGCCTTGCGCGAGCTGTTCCGTACTCTTACGGATTTATTTACAGCCCTGCAGGATTCATGGTGTCAATTCCCACCGGCACTACTTCAGACATTAGTCGAGTCCACGTCACGCCGTGTTGCGGCACTTCTGCGCACTCGCAGGGGTCCTACACGATATTAGGCAAGTGTACCAGTTTCTTTGGCTCTTCAGTGTACATGGTCTATGGTAGCAACAGCCGTGGGCCGCTTGCCTTAGGAGACAATGCAGGGGCGTTGCGATATCCTTCCCAACCAAAGCAGTGTATGCATCGAGGCCAGAGGGCGTGCAACGTCGTACTGTTAAGTAGGCGTAAGCACCTCTCGTGTTCCATCCGTCTGTGGTACAGTGCCGGGAAAGATTATCCGGCTCCTGGAGAGATATAAAATTTCACCGGTGTTCAGGCCCCCAGTAGAAATTTGTCAGCTCAAGAGGCCTGTGAAGGACGAGCTAGGGCTTAGAACGCCTGGAGTGTACAAGATACCATGTCAGTGTGGCTGTTACCACGTCGGCCAGACAGTACGCACGGTGGAGCAACGCCGGACGGAACACGAGAGGTGGTTACGCCTACGCTATCCAGAAAAATCAGCCGTGGCAGAACACGCCGTAGAAAATGGACACCGAATTCTATTCGACGAAACATCTATTGTTACGAAGACGAAGGGATTTTGGGATAGCGCCATAAAAGAAGCTACTGAAATAAAAACCTCTGAAAACACCATCAATAAGGACGGCGGTTTGCAGCTCAGCACAGCCTGGGACCCGGCTATTACGATGTTAAAACGGGCGCGACGGCCGCGGGATGAAAACATTACCGTATATGATGAGGAAGAGAGCACCAGTGACGTCACAGCCAGCTGTGCGGCTATATAAAGTCGCGGCCACGGCGACACAGCAGTCCGTCTTACCACTTGACAATGACCGGCGAGAGCTCGGTCGAAAGCTCGTGGTACTTTAACCACCTGACGCGACTGGAAGCCCGAGAAAATTTTATTAATTCTTTGTAATTTTTGTCAGTTTTGTAATCACTGAAATTCTCTCAAGCCCTGAAATTTCGTGTTGTTTCCTCCTCCCCTTTTGCATTCTTCTCTACTTTGGTCGGGCAGTGCAGAATTTCGTCCATGTTCTGCACCGTCCAACGGCGATATTTTCGTGTAGACAGCCCCAAAGTCCCCTGACAACCTTATAGTCCTGAGGACCCCATGTGGTTGATCCTGTATCTATACTGAGCACGGTAACGATTGGATTGTTTGGCGTACATCTGGTGGTACTTTCAGTTATGTTGAACATTCGCTGTGAAGTATAACGTACTAGTCTCTATAAGGCAATATTCATCGCGAAAATGACCTATCTGCGAAGAAACTCCGTACGATTGTATCCTGGTTATTATTCGAAGTTCGGGTAGAGTGTAGAAAACATTTGGAAAGTATTGGAATATTGATGCCACCTGCGTCTGTTGTTTGCAAGATAGATGAAGCAAGCTATGTGTTCCAAGAGTGGTGTTTTCTTGAGTACGAGCTGATTCTCTAAGATAATAATCTTCCCCTTCAAGAATGTCTAAATATTTGAGCTTGGAACATACATTAGCAGCGTGTAACAGATGGACCAAAGCGACAATCGTCTGTTAGGCTGTGTGTACAAGGGTTGGAAAAAGATACAGAAACGCTACAAGAAATGCTTGAAGAAAAATGCAGATGTTAGCCAAGCGTGCAAGTTGCGCTGTTGTATTTGACCACACACGGCAGATATGCAATGTAAGAGGGCGAGTCACTGCAAAACTGAATGTCGCACTCGTGAGCCCTGTGAGTAGCAAAACAATATGAAGGGAGCACCATAACGTGGGACTTGCCCGATGAGCTGTAATTCCCAACCCATATAACAATAATGCAAATTTTTGTAACGGAACGCCGGCCGGAGTGGCCGTGTGGTTCTAGGCGCTACAGTGTGGAGCCGAGCGGCCGCTACGGTCGCAGGTTCGAATCGTGCCTCGGGCATGGATGTGTGCGATGCCCTTAGGTTAGTTAGGTTTAGTTAGTTCTAAGTTCTAGGCGACTGATGACCTCAGAAGTTAAGTCGCATAGTGCTCAGAGCCATTTGTAACGGCAAACGTGGTGCTGAACCCATAACACTTGGATTATGGCACAATTGAAGAAAGGCATTTTGTTGGATGGGTGTTATTTCACATTGCTTAGAACTTCTGTCCAAGTTTACGTCCAAAGAGTGAAACATGGCGTGGATTCGGTGATGACTAGGATAACTATATCGTGGTTCTGCATGGACCCCACAGCCACTCGGCACCGTCGCATTACTGCCGAGGATTATGTGTCCATTTCGGTTGATCAGGCCCGTCCCATATGTTTGGATGTAAACTTAGTGTAGTGCACATCATAACAGTGTAATATGGAGCTATACGTGATATATGGACGCGGAAATAACCATAAGTGTATAACCAAGAGGAAAAACTATCATCACAGCTTAACTGTAATAATGGTGCTTCATCTTTTTTCATCTCCAACAGCACAAACATGTAAACGAATGTATTAACACCTGAAAAAGGGCGCAAGCCCGAAACCGGTCGTGTGACGCATAAACACCTTTTATTGTGACTGGCAGCGGATATTTTTCTTCAACCCTATTTCAGTATCTTTCATTTCTGAGTACGGTAGTATTTTTATTTGCAAACACATTTTTAAATACGGATTTTAATATTCCGGCTTTCTATATGCTATCTTCGGTTTCCACAACAGCATGATGTATGAGAGGTAAAAGGGACTATTGGCTCCAGTCAGAGTCTTTACATAGAACCAGAATTTCGTATGATATTCTGATGCATTCTCTGTCATGATCTTCCTGAAGAGATTAGTATAGGTTTATCTATCAATCACTTATATAGCGAAGGTGTTGCAGTCTCTGTTTTCGCGAAGTTTTCCGAGTAGTACCATTAAATCAAGGTAAATATTTTTTACTTTGATTAAAACGTATTTATAAATATAACAGTGTATGATGTCTTTGAGCTGTAACACAGTTGCTCTGTGTTTCTCAGACTTGGACCAAATGTAGTCCGTTCGCCTTTTTTAAGTTCTTTGCTAATGTTTGCTGTATCAGTTCGACAAAATACAAGCTCTCTTCTGGCTTTATTGATGACTTCTGTTGCCACTGGCATCCATCATCCATAGCTTCATGGTCGCCAGTCTCTTTCTCATTGGTGTTGCTGTCGAGAAGATTGGGTCTGTTTGTTGCCAGGAGGTTATACCGTCTGACCAAAGAGTTTCGAGACTGAGTTCATCGCTGGCGTAAAAGTGACGTCAGCGCAGTAACCACGGCGGCAGCTTCAACTAACAATGGTAAACAGCAGATGTGCATAAGACCAGTCAGTTGTGGGCAAACAGTGTAAAGTTCAAGAGATTCTTCAGATTATTTTGCAGAAGAGTAGGGTATGTACACGAACACCTTGACTCCAGAACAAAAACAACGACGCATGAATGCCTGCTGCGACTTCATTGAAAGGTAATACGAGGGCAGTTCTGTTGCGGGAAAAATCATCACGGGTGACGAGACTTGGTGTTAGCAATACGAACCTACCACAAAAGTATACAGTCCATAAATTCAGATGAATGGTCAACGCTTTGGCGACATTACCGACATTCAAGCCGTTGTGAAGCGCAAGTTGAACAACTTCCCAAAGAAGGTCTTATCTGACAGTTTCACATAGTTGTATGAAGTTCTTGTATGCTTTACTCAAGCGAGGGGACACTAGGAGTATGTACAACACTCGAGGCGTTAAAATCACCATCTTAAGTTTTCTCTATTTTCTATTAATCCGGTCTCGATACTTTTTAGACCGTCTGGGTAAAATATTTATTTCGGATGTGTGCTGTTGGGCTATGTGTTCGAGGCAGTTGTCTGACATTGTACTTAGTATTGCTTCGCATTACTGTTTGTCTTGTCGCCGAGAACGTATGTGACGACTCTGGGCAAACTAAAGCCGTATGTTCGGGGTTCTTCCGTGCTGCCGAGTTTAGGCTATTGTTGAATTACTACAACCTGTGTGCGTGTGAATTTGGTAGCAGGTAGAAACATACGTCCATTAATCTAAATAATTCGAAAAACAAGAACTGGAAAATATTACGCAAGCGTCCTGGACCAGTTGGATAAAAAAGTACGAAAGAAGAGGTCTGGACTGCGGAAGAGATATTCAGAACAGCACAGGGTAAATCAGCTGAAGTTTGCACCCCACCACTTCTGCCGTTTTCAAGTAAATGAAATGTGACTAAGGACCCACAGTTGCACCACACAAAGATTTAAATGGTCACTATAATGTGTAATTATTTTAGAATGTCACGTTTTTAAAGAGTACAATGCCAACTGACATTAACAAAAGGAAACTAGAATAAATCAGAATTCCAGTGGTGTTTTTTTCTGAATTCTAGAACAGGCAATTGACGAGCAAAAGCAGTTTGAAATTGATGAGTAGCGACAATGGTCTGTTCCATCTTTCAGCACTAACTTATGGAGAAAAGTAAATAAACAAATGATTTGGATACTTGCAAAGGTATTGTTCAAAATGCCAGTCACCAGCTTCAATACAAGCTTTCAGTCTGCCATGGAAAGACTTCTGTACACATTCTCGCATTTTTACTAGTAATTTTGGCATGTGCAGCAGTGATACGTCATTTCATATCGTCCGTTGTAGTCGGCATGTCCTTGAAATGGGTCTCTTTTAGCTTTCCCCAGGGAAAAACATCTAAGACCACCAATGGAAAAACCTCTAAGATGACCAAACGTGGTGAAGGGGCTGGGTAAGGCACAGGTCTGTTCCGTCTAGTTTAACGATTTAGCAACAACTGTTGAAAGCAAGCACTATTCACTGAATAGCCATCATGCTGATGCTACATTTGTTTCCTAGTCTGCAGCGGAACGTGTTATAATACTTGTGGCAATTGCTCTGTTACGAGGTTGAGATCGTTTTGTGAATTTAATGTTCCTTCGACGAAAACAGGCCGTGTGAGCTGAAGGTTCACTATTCCACACCACCTATTTACACTCCATGGACGCTGACGGTCCCTCTTACGAAGAGATTATTTACAAACCAATAATGCATGCTGTGGAGGTTTGCTTGAGCGTGAAATGTTGCTTAATCACTAAGCTAGAGACATGGTAGCTCAGGTGAATCTAATCTTAATGACCAACTACGAAAGCTAATACGATTTACAACTCGTTGCCATGTAGATCTTGATACAGATGTAACTTGTGACAGTGGAGAACGTGTAGTACGCTTACCTGACCTGTGCCACCTCCCCGTGCGAATGCACAGCAGCAGCGTGTATAACATTAATTTCACCCTCTTCTACAGTCACTCGATTTGTCCTGTAACGTTTTTTAGGTGTTATTTTTCTATTTGCACATAACTGGTTCAAGAGGTTTACAAATATATGTCGAGCCGGGTAACGTCTAGACGAATATCGTTCCACGTACAGAGCACAAGAATGAACAACATTCTTCCTACATTCTCCACACACCACTAACGTGTCGACTTTTTCAGCGTTGGTAAATACCATCCTCGCCAATTCCTACCATCAGAAAATAACTAACAAGTAAGTTGAAACACTGACAGTGTACTGTAAAGGCATCAAACATATGAATGGATCAGATGACCGTTTGTACCAGTACGATGAATGTTCAATGCATAGTGTACAACATACTACAGCTTCTCTCCAGTGACTGTTTCCGAATCGTTGGATCGGACGAAGGGGTCGTGTACGTTGGCCGGCCACATTCCCTTGGATATTTTTTTACGGGTGAAAGCTAAAAGACACTGTTTACAATGACATACCGCTGCAGCAGATAATGCGTGAAGATGTATTACTGCTGCAAACGCCGAAATTTCCTGTAAAATACTATAACGTATAGATCAGTCTTTACAAAGAGCAGTAAGCTCCTACTGAAGCTAGAGGTCGGCAATTTGAACACCACCTTTGGAGGTCAAGTCACTTTCTTCAGTATCCAAGTATTTTGCTTATAAATTCAATTTTTTCCCTTAAATTAGAGCTGACACTTGCAGCAGACAACTGCTGATACTTAAAATTTTGAAACTTCGACTGCACGCCAATAACCTGTATCACAGACCCGAATAAAAAACACCATTGACATATAATTTACTCTAGTTTAGTATTGTTGAAGTCAATGGGAACTGTTCCATTTAAAACATGAGTTTCTAAATTAAATACATATTCTAATGATTACTACAGTATGCGCGCGCTGCAATTGTGGACCCTTTGTTTCGATTTCATTTTTGTGTAAACAGAACATCCATAGCAGCTCACGTTTCAGAAATGTTGGAGACGCACGTTTCATCTGATTTACCCATGCCCACAAAGGCGCATTGACCAGGGAAAAACTGAGAAATTAAAAGTTAGAATTCTGGGAACAATAGCATATTCGTCAGCTTTCGAACACTCTGACTACCACTTCCAATTCCCAAGCTAAAGAAATATGTGACTGGAAAACGTTTTGAACTCAATGAACAGGTTATGGCAGCCATAGATTGTTGTTTTGCACATGTTCAAGAATACCACTTCAGTAATACAATGTAGGCCTACTCATCGGACAAACGTTAGACAAAGTCAAAAATTGATTTTTTTACACTAAATTAATCTGTTGTGAAATTTTACAACTTTCACTTAAGAAAGGAAATTATTGGAAATATAAAAGCATAAAAAATAATTTTTCTCTTTAATTAGGTGCAGTAAAATGTAAACAAATTCGCTATGACTAGACCAATGGAGTATTGTTTGAAGGTCCTCGTTTTCTAACGATTCTATTATGCTGACAATAGCCAGTTCATAAAGTTAGCTATCGAGCCAATTTAAAAACGTGGTTTCAAGCCTATAAGCCAGATATGTACCTGCAACTAATAAAGTATTGTGTTTACCTTGCGGCACCGGGTTGGTGTTGTGTGTTCTCTGTGACACCTGTTGTCGCGCTAGGGGGCGAGGTGCCAGACCGCGATGCAGAAGTCAGTGTTGTCCATTCCGGAGCAGCTAGCGGGACCCGACTCTCCGATTATACGCGGTGTGCTGAAGCGCATGATGATTGCAAAGCTAATGTTCTCTACGATCGTGTGAGGGAACTTCACAGCACAAGGTGATAGCGAACGCCATGAACAAGTTCAGGGTCACTGGTCGAAATTTATAACATGCCATCTGGTTAGTCAATAATAGTAGTGTAACATTAATATATTAAATGTTTATTATGTCCTTTAGAATGTGAGTGATGGCTTCTGATGTACAGTGTCCATCGTAACAAGCAGGGCAAACTAACTCTGATAGAAGCATATCATAATTGAAGTAAAGACGATCAAGTAAACATGCATCCACAATGAGCCATGCTTGCAATAATTGCGAGTGTGTGACATCATATGGTAAATTGTCGCATTTAGTAAAAACGTATTTGAAATATAAACGTTTGGATTAAGTTGGCATACAACTGGGCTCAAATTTCATTGCCGGCCCATGGTTGGGGGACTGTAGCACATTTGCACAATGGGTCACCGACACATTTTACTGCTAATGTAGAACATCTAAAGATCCAATAAAGTCTGATGTGTATAGGTATGGAGGTCCTGCACCTTAGCCTCCAAGATCACGTGACCTCCATCCTCTGGATTTTTCTGTCTGAGGTCCTCTTAAAAGTATATATAGTAGAAGAACTATAACAGCAAAATGAAGAGTCTTGTGAAAACTTACGAAATAATTTGAAGATGATTGAAAGGAAATTAGATGAAGGGATGAGTTTCGTATTACATCGAAATGCGGGGACGACACGTGGAACATCTTTGACAGGTACAAGTGTACAGTAATTGGTAATGTGTAGCGTGCTGAAGCAGTATCATACTTTTTTTTGTTAAGACGGAGCATGGGTGTAACTTAGAGCCAATATACAGGAGTATCAAATCGCAAAGTTTTCATTTCAAATATAACTGTACTAACCAAACAATATTTCATACTGAAGACAGCGATAGCTTTTAACCATAGTTTCGCAGTTATCTCGCAAAAGTCACGTTTGCTAACCCAAGTTAACTGTTTTGCTTCTGTTATCGTATACTTACACTCGCGTTAGTATTCGCTGTCAATAATGATACAATCTTCATTATAGAAAAAACTGAGCTTCAGACATAAATATTGCAATAACATGAGGAATGAACCATTAATACAAAACGTACAAAGGTAAAGCACAGAAAATTTATTAATTTATTAAGGAATCATAGATTAATCAGTCTCCATTATTAAATACATATTGCCTATTTGAAATAGCTTTGACAAAAAGTTTTGCAACTCATGAAGGACACTACTGTAGGACCCCATGAACTGATTATTACAGTGTTGACATCTACATCCAAATGAATATCGAACGGACTGTCATAAATGAAAGTATTTACAACACACACATAGAAAATTCTCATACCTAGTGATCGACATTGTTGACAATGAGTAATTCAGTCAAAATTATATCTTATTGTATCCATAAACATCGATCTAGTAACATGCCGGTGCTGGGTAAGCAAATAAAATGGTTATTAGGGTCAGATAATAAAATAAAATTTGATGTTATCATAAAATGAGCCTCCCGAGGTATACAAAGTTAGTTAGTTAGTTATACATTCCGTAAGTTATTTGAGCGGTTCTTTTATCGAAATGATATGGATTGAGTCAGTTAATAAAATATAATAGACTACTGTTAACATTAATGAACAAGGTATCTTTTATTCCTCCTACTCATGGAAGCAAACTTAAAAAAGATTTTTTGTTTTATTTTTGCTGGCTACCAGTTTTTAATTAGAAATTCATCAAAGAAATAGAAGGATTTGTTCAGGAGAAATGATTTTACATCAGATTTAAAATTTGCTTCGCTATCCGTGAGACATTTTCTATTACTTGGCAAATGGTCACAAATCTTCACTGCTGCTTATTGAACTCCCCTCTGAGCCACTGACAGCTTTGACAATGGGTAATAAAGGCCATTTTTCCCCCTCTAGTGTTGTAGGTATGTACATCACTGTTCTTCTAAAATTATGTTGCGTTATTTACGACGAATTTCATTAACGAAAATAAAACTGAAAGGCAGCTACACACTAATTCCATGGTGAAGTTAATAGATCCCCTATGTCGTAACTCCATAGAGTGCTTTACCAAAGATCCTTTCATAATCTGTAAAGTTACCTCTTATCAAATACAATACTTTATTTATTCGTATACTATAGCTTCTATTTTTCTGGTTTCGCAGAATCCCTCCAAGAAGTTAAGTATTAAAATCACGTGTTTATGTTGTTACTGTTTGGAGTCTTCTAGTTAATACCATTACCCAAGTGTGAAGAAAATGCGCCACTTTGTAGAAAACCTGTTTCTGACAGAGTTAAAATAAGCCGCAGTGTATGTAGCATATATGATTCGTTTTCACGCAAACACAATTAGTTGATTCAACACTACACTGCAGGAGAGGTTTTGATGGATGCATTTTTCTCGCCGCCGATTTGTGGCAGTAGAGATATATAGATTATCCACGGTCAGGCTTTATTGAGCAACAACATAGCATTTTTTCTAGCACCGCTGTGGTTTAACACCAGTGCGTTTCACGAGATATCCCGCCGCGGCGCTCGAGGTGTTAGTGCAGGTCCGGCACGCGCAACACTGAACAACACGGAGGAAGACGGGGGCAGTCCGCCGTGGGGTCCCAGGGCGGCGGGAGCGCCGTGCTGTCTGCTGAGCAGCGTACGCACTCACCGAGGGCGCGGCACTCATGGTGGGTGTCTGGGTGTCTGCCGGCGGCTGATAGCTAAGCTACCGCGGCGGCGCCGCCCTCGCCTTTATATACGGGTGGCGGTGGCGGCGCGGGCGTGAGCCGGAACCTTCTGGGCGGCGGCAGACAATTGGACGCCTTTGGTGCCGTGCGCGCAGGCCGATGGACGCTAGCCGCCCGACGCCGCCGGCCGGACCGCAGCTTCGCTTATTTTTGGCGCCCGCGATAGGAAAGCGATGCAGACCCTCTCCGCGCATGCGCGCTGCACTTCGCCGGCACCTTTGCGGTAGCCGGAGGAATGTCCGGCCTTCGGACAGGAAGACTGTGAATTGCGCGGAAGCATCCCAGACGAAGACAGAAACGATCAACAGCTACACATGTACATCGTCCGTCCAAAAAAGATCTGATTTTATTCCTGACGTACCAGCAGCACTAGAGCAGTAACTACAATGCCAGCCTGAGCTAACAACACGTGTGCCTTCGGGATTAGCCGAGCGATCTGCCGGCACGGTAGCTCAGCGTGTTCGGTCAGAGGGGTACCTTCCCTCTGTGATAAAAACACTGAGTTAATGGATCAACGACGAACTTAAACGGGTGTCTTATGACGTCCGCTCCGAGCAGATATAAGGAACGAAAACGAGCAAAATGAGACTTAAAAAAAAAAAAAAAAAGCGGACTATGGCGCTGCAGTCATGGACTGTGCGGTTGGTCCCTGCGGAGGTTCGAGTCCTCCCTTAGGCATGGGTGTGTGTGTTTGTCCCATAGGATTTCACACACATTTGAACATTTTCTTTTTTTGTAAGCAATGTTAAGTAGTGGACGTGCGGCCCTAGTGTGTAAACGCTGTTGTGACACAAAGTCAAATGGTGCAACATTCGTAAATCAAAAATTTAAGACGCTCTCGAAAATGTTTTGAAGAAGAGACGAGTTTGTCCTCCACACCGTGACACCCAAACAAAAACAGTGACCCGCTGACACCTACCAACACTTGACTGAAATGCAAAATGCGGTCAATTGCTTTTTGGAAAAATTCATACCGGGTGACGAGACTCGACGCTATCAATACGAACCTACTCTAAAACGACAAAGTGCAAAAAATTCAGACGAACAGTCAACAATTTGACGACATAACCGACATTCAAGCTAATGTGAAGCGCAGGTGAACAACAACACAACATCCTAAAGAACGACGTCTCTGACAGCTTGACAGATTCACATCGTTGTATGAACGTTCTGTAGATTGTATTCATGGGTGGGGGAGGCCGGGAGGGGGGAGGGGACGAAGCTGCATAAAACATCTAAAGCAGATGTAGTCAACCCGTTTTACCTACCACCCACTTTTGTATCTCTGGTAGTAGCAAAATTTTCTAACTGACCACTGGCTCCACAGTAACGGTGTTTTAAAAAGTACGAAAGTACTACATAAAACTTATAAGGCAGAGATACAGAAAGTTAAAGCGTATGATAACATTTACTTACCAAATACTTTTCGTCAAAATTTTATGCAAACGTAATGAAAATACTTTTAAAACCCTATCACATACCACTGCCATGAAAGCTGAAACACCCACCAGTGGGTGGTAGGGACCAGGTTGACTACCACTTATCTAAAGCATTGAAACCACCGTATGAAGTTGTTTCTATCTTTTATCAATCCAGTTTCGAAACCTTTGGGACTGATGGTGTACTCCGCAAATCACTCCACAGTGCATAGCGGTGGGTTCTTCGTACCAATATTATCAATTTTCTGCGCTATCCCATTCGCATATCGAACTACGGGTAAGTAGCTGTCTAACTAAGCACTGGTCTTAATCTCTCTTATCTTATATTCATGATCCATGGTGAGATATACGATGGTCGTACAGTGTTTAATTAGTAAAGGTTCTCTACATTTTCCCAATACAACTTGGTGAGAGAATGTCGTCTTCCTTCCACGGATTCCCGTTTAAGTTTCCCGATCATTTCTATTGCACTTTCATACTTTCTACGCTGACCTGCAACGACCCCAACAATCCGGCTCTGGATTCGTTGGACGTACGTTGGTAAGAACTCCAAGCAGTGGAATAATGCTTTAGAATTGCTCGCACTTCTGTATGGTTTGTGATTCCCTTTACACGTGTTTTGCACTTTCCCACAACGCTTACAACAAATTTAAGTGTTCTATTCACCATTCCTAATACTTATATTGCGTTATCTTCACATTTCAAATCGCGTTTCGGAGCTCTGACGAGGAGGAGACGACAGGTGCTAGTAGCCTATTTCCCAGATACTTCGTAAAGTGGAAGAGGAGCCAAACTAAGCGAACATGTGACTCGGCTTATCCGTAGATACCCCACCGTTTCTGGGAAAACTGCGGTCAAAGTTTTCGATTTAATTTAGATGATTTTAGCGCGTCATAATGACAGCGTAACTGGTGGCACACTTCTGCGTCACATGTTCGAAACCCGATTATTGGTTTCATTTGTTTCATTTTTTTTCATTTAACTGTCCATGTCCATAGAAGATTACTATAAGATTGTTTCTTACCAAATTAGAAATACAAGGGCTTTATATTAATTGTAAGTGGGTTTCACACTAAGTGTCATACACTTATTATATAATATATGCGTGTATGTTGTTTTCAGGGGTTAGAATCCTTTTAAATTCTCATATTCTTATATCAGTCCTTAATTCATATATTTCATTAATAAATTTTGTATAACCAGTTGCGCTGCTATGAGAATGTTTTATGACATGTGAGTTACGTTTTTAAGTCATGACTTCGTATATTTGTTTACTGATTATATTCTTTCGTTGTTAATTTATCAGTTATCAGTTGTCTATTCCGGTATGTTCTGACACTTCATTAATAATGGTCAGAAATAAAATTAATTTGCTGTTGAAATCTCGTGACAGCAATTATGTCAGATGATCATCGATATTGTATGGTTACATCTGCTTGTTGACAATTCTGTTAGCGACGTTATTGGGTTATATTATATGGATATCTGTAGTGTTGTGTTATTTAAATGTTGGCTCTAGATGAATTATGATTTATTCAGGATCTTGATGGATAATGTCAATAAAGTTTTCGATGAAGTGTTTATATTTTAAGTCAGTTTGTTCTGTGAGGATTAAATCAGGATAATTTCTTGTGTGTAAATATATTTCGATTTCCTCCAACATACTCATTATCTTGTGTGATTATTGGTGCCACATATTGCAGGGTATTAATTTTTTTTGTATACAGTCCTGTTCTCGAGGGGGGTTAACCATTCTACTGATCATGGTCAATTCGAGGAAATTTATTGATTTTTTGTTTCTGGTGGCATCGTAAATTTCACACAGTTGTATAACAAATAAACAAAACGCTCACAACCTAATAAACATAAATAAATAACACTCATCAGTGATACACCAATAAAACAGAAAATTAGTATATATCTAACACATCCGTGGGAAGTATATGAAACAAAATTAAAGCACTACTAAAAAACACCAAAATAATATGAAAAAAATAGAGTCATGAAGCTGGAAACGACCAAAATACTTAAACCCAGATATATATAAAATTCGTTGCAAAGACTGTGAAAAATTCTACATAAGACAGACAGGTAGAAACTTCGCAACTAGATATCGGGAGCATATTACAATAAGTGACAACAATCCATACACCTTCTTCGACCAAATTAAAAATGAACAATACACAACAGACTGATTGGAAAATGCTGTCAATATTTTACACTTAAAACCAAAGGACCGCTAATGAACATTTTAGAGGAAATAGAGATATATTTACACACAAGAAATTATCCATATTTAATTCTCAACGAATAAAGTGACCTAAAATATAAACACTTCATCGAAAACTTTATTGGCATTATCCATCAAGATAGTAGATAAATCACTATACAACCGGAGCCAAATTTAAATAACATAACACCACAGATATCCATTCAATATAACGCAATAACATCGCTGACAGAATTGTCAACTAGCAGATGTAACCATACAATATCGCTGATCATCTGACATAATTGCTGTCACGAGATTTCAACTGCGAATTAATTTAATTTATGACCATTATTAACGAAGCGTCAGATCATACTGGAACACACAACTAATAACTTCTAAATTAACAACGAAAGAATATAATCAGTAAATAAATAGACAGCAACAGAATCAACGAAATTACATGGAAGTTAGGACTTAGAAACGTACGAAAAATCATATTGTCCATAAGTAACTCACATCTCATACAACATATCTACCAAAATTTATAAGATATTCTATTACAGGTAACATGATGATGACTGTGTGGCTGAAATAGGCCTATAGTTCACCTAAAAGAATAGGTCCTATAGCAGCGTATCTGGTAATACAAAATGTATTATATCCTTGGAAGATATTTATTACGCAGCAGGACCAGAGGATTACAAATATATTGTATTCTTACGTTTATTCTTTAGGAAGGATTGGTACATTCCCTTGGATGATACCGAGCGGAGAAACATTCGAAACAAAGAAATTCCGAGCACCACGAGCATCGCGCAAAGGCAGGTTTGCCACAGTGACAATTTCTTCGTATGAATCTAAATCGGGAAAGAAAAGACGTTAATATTGCCGAAGATTTCACGCGTTGGCAATAATTTCACCGCAAACCGCTAGTGACGGATTACTTTTCCGAAAACTGGTGCTTGCAACTGATTATGAATCAATATACGCTAGGAACTTCACCGAAAACGTTTTCAAATAATTTTTCCGTTAACTATTTTTTTTAAATTCATTCACCAACCATACAATTAGTAGTCGAATAAGGACAACGTTATTTCTGTGTACATTGAAAAACATTTACGTAGTAATATTCTACGTAATATGGGTAGATAAACTAAAAACAATAATAATAATAATAATAATAATAATAATAATCGAGTTTCGAACTTAGGGAGCAAAAGTGGGCCACTGCATTAGCCACTGCGCCACCGCCTCCGCTGAATGTTTAGTCGCTAAATTGTACATAAATTACCGTGAAATCTTTGACTGTCGTTGTCTCAGAAACTGTCGAATATCTACGGATAATCTGAGACACGCGTTGGCTTATTTTGACCCCTCTTCTACTGAGTGAAGTTTCTGGGATGGGGTTATGGCACTACTCGTGTTCTCCTCGTAAGAAGACTGAATACACATGTCCCTCTGCTTCTGTTGTTTGTAAGATGACCAGTATGAATAAAACAACCCTAATTTCACACGAACAGTGCCCCTGCTGATTCTTTGAGAGTAACTTTGAGCTTAGAATAAGCTCTAGCTTACTACAACTGCGGGACGTCAGCGACATTGGTATGTCTCTTAACTCTGCGCACCCGGTAGTGGTATGTAGACGGTCGCGTAATTTTTTCTTCGCTTAGTCCTCTTACCTCCAGTATCAACCAAGTCACTGAGGCGAATATGTTTCTTTTTGATGGAACAACGTACTTTTTAATGTCATTCGGAAACCTCTGAAGAGACGAGAACAATGATAAAACGCTTGTTAATGCTGACCGTGACACTTTTTGCAACTTCAGTATTAACAAGCATTATATCACTCTACTGATCTTTTCGAATGCCATTAAAAAAAAAGATACTTCCTTCAAGAAGTTGAGAGGATGAAACAAAGAACAAAGGTACAATAATACGTACCACTGTAAGAATTCAGAGATAATGTTTTACTGATGTATGCCCGGATATAAGTCAACCAGCTGTCGCTGCATGACTATTAATACGAAACACTCGGTAAAATTAGACAAAATGCTTAAAAATGTTAAAACATTACGACACTAAGACTATAGGACGCTCGCAAACGCTATGTACTAAAATGTTCGCCCTGTATACCTTCGAATCACCTACAAATTTAATCATGCATACGATGCACGCACAATAAATAAAATTTCCTTATTACACTACTGGCCATTAAAATTGCTACACCACGAAGATGACGTGCTACGGACGCGAAATTTAACCGAGAGGAAGAATATGCTTTGATATGGAAATGATTAGCTTTTCACAGCATTCACACAAGGTTGGCGCCGGTGGCGACACCCACAACGTTCTGACATGAGGAAAGTTTCCAACCGATTTCTCATACACAAACAGCAGTTGACCGGCGTTGCCAGATGAAACGTTTTTGTGATGCCTAGTGTAACGAGGATAAATGCATACCATCACGTTTCCGACTTTGATAAAGGTCGGATTGTAGCCTATTGCGAGTGCGGTTTATCGTATCGCGACATTGCTGCTCGCGTTGGTCGAGATCCAATGACTGTTAGCAGAATATGGAATCTGTGGGTTCAGGAGGGTAATACGGAACGCCATGCTGGATCCCAGCGGCCTCGTATCACTAGCAGTCAAGATGACAGGCATCTTATCCGGATGGCTGTAACGGATCGTTCAGCCACGTCTCGATCCCTGAGTCAACAGTTGGGGACGTTTTCAAGACAACAACCATCTGCACGATCAATTCGACGACGTTTGCAGCAGCATGGACTACCAGCTCGGAGACAATGACTGCATCCCAGACAGGACCGCCTGCGATGGTGTATTCAACGACGAACCTGGGTGCACGAATGACAAAGCGTCATTTTTTCGGATGAATCCAGATTCTGTTTACAGTATCATGATGGTCGCATCCGTGTTTGGTGACATCGCGGCGAACGCACATTGGAAGCGTGTATTCGTCCTCGCCATACTGGCGTATCACGCGGCGTGATGGTATGGGGTGCCATTGGTTACACGTCTCTGTCACCTCTTGTTCGCATTGACAGCACTTTGAACAGAGGACGTTACATTTCAGATGTGTTACGACCCGTGGCTCTACCCCTTGTAACATTACAGGACATATTGGGACATATTGAAGTATTCGATACTGTAGACTTTTAGGGGATGTCGATACAGATATGCAAAACGTAAAGGGAAACTTTGGTGATGTTTAAATATTGTACTGTGTCAATATTAGGACATTTTGCACAGAAAGAACAAAAATAGAATTAATGTAAATATATATTAGTGTTAGTAACCTATTTTCATTCAATTTTGTAATTATATTTCATTTTGTAAAAGAAAGACTCACTGTTTGCTGTAGCTCTGATTAATTGTATAAATTATCAGTTTTGAGCTAAATTATTTCGTATAATATGGACAAGATACTTTTAAAAACTCACCAGCTAAAGAGAAAGTCTGTGAATGATCGTTTAATGCACACTTCTGGAACTTTCTATGGAGAAATTCTATATTATGATCGCAAAAATACGAAAACTTGTGAAAACTGTTT
Source organism: Schistocerca gregaria (assembly GCF_023897955.1). NCBI lineage: Eukaryota > Metazoa > Arthropoda > Insecta > Orthoptera > Acrididae > Schistocerca > Schistocerca gregaria. The sequence goes on along the minus strand of NC_064921.1, from coordinate 510,010,714 downwards.
CATAATCTAATTTCGAAAGACGATTTGTATCAAGAAATATTGCTAAAAAGATTTGTTTGCGTTTTGAAACACGATTTAAATCATTTTATATATAGATAGTTGTTCTAAATCACTCAAGAATTATCCAGAATCAAATGTCAAGATATTTCTGGAAACATCGGTACAAATCTGGTGAAGGTTATCCAGAAGCTGGTAGAAAAATGTTATAAAATCTATTTGGAAATTATGCTTATAAGAATTTATATGTACTGATCCTTTTACTTACTTTAATCTGTACTAAAATTCTGTAATGTCTAATTTAGTTTTAAGTCGTGAATTGCTATCGTATTGTAAACAAAACATTGTCAAAGACTCTCATTGTTTGGAAAGATATTAATACACCTAGGAGTTGTCAGTTGGCAGTTCAGTTCGGATATGCAGTGCGGTTAGCTCGGAGAGTCAGTTGTTGAGTCTGTGCTGTTTGTAAATAAACGTCTGTAATGAAGAATTACTTGTTGTCGTCAATATGAACACAAGACCTTTTGCACGAAGCAGACACCTCCTAATGCAACGTTTTAATTTGGTGTTGAGGAGCTGAAATGTTATAACTTGGTGCAGAAAGTCCTGGGACGTTATAATTTGGTTGAGGAAGCTGGGATGTTATAATTTGGTAGAGGAGCTGGGATGTTATAATTTGGTGGAGGAAGCAGAGGATATGACGACCACCCAGTGATTCTTCAAAATAAAATACGTCTCTTCTGGGATCACAAGAAGAAAATACGTCTGTTTTGGGACCACAAGAAGACGATATACGACGGACCAGTCATTCTTCAGAAGTAAATACGTCGATTTTGGGGTCACAGGAAGAGGAGTGAATCAACCGAGCGAAACTATCCTGGAATTGAAGAAATTTCGCAAAACACGGACACCAACGACCGCCGACGGACACTAAGATAAGTATCTGCTTCCTAAAATAATGGAAAAAGAAGCAGATTTCAGTACTGACAGCGGTGTAGCGAGTACACCTATTAGGGAAAGTGCTTCTGACAGTGTAGGAATGTTGGAAATGTTAAAACAAATGTTTTCAGAGTTAAACTCGAAGTTGGATAACACAAACTCGAAGATGGACGATTCTCGTGCCGAATTAGGTCAACAAATTGAACAGACACAACAACAGATGGACAGGTCGATTTCGAAGGCTGTGTGTGATTTAAAATCAGAAATAAATTCAAATACAGAACAGATTGCTCACACTAATCAGGTTCTTGAAGAATGGCGAATTACTTTTGAGTAAAACCAAAAAGAACTTAGTTGTCGTGTGGACACGGTTGAGAGCAAAATTTCTGTCCTTGAAACTGATTTAAGTAACGAAATTTCAAATAACCAGTCAAAACTTAAAAAAGTTGTTGATTTTGTAAATGAGGAAAATTCTCAATTGAGAAATGAATCTTTCAAATCTGATTCTGACAAAAAGGTCACAGAAATTTGTAGTAGAGTAGGTAATGTCGAAAAAACTGTAGACAGAAAATTTGTAGAAATACAAGAAACTATGTTGCAAAAAGGTTTTAGTAATAGTTGTAATGGGGTATGGGGAAATTTTCCCATTAAAACTTATCCCGGTGACAAGAATATACACCCAAAAGACTTCATGCAATTCTGCAAGGAGCAGTTCACGTCCATAATGACAGATAGTGTTAAGATAAAATTTGTAAAGAAATTACTTGATGGTGAGGCGCTTTCGTGGGCCAATCAGAATTGTTCCGCGGAAATGTCCTTTGAAGATTTCGAAAAATGTTTTCTAACCAAATTTTGGTCTGAAACTGAGCAAGCTCGAATCAAAAGTGAATTCTTGAATGGTCCTAGTTACAGAGAATCTGATGGGTCAATGAAAGCCTATTGTGAGAAACAGTTGCAAAAATTAGTGCATCTGGATAAGCCATTTGATGAGCTAACTCAAATTGATGCACTAAAACGGAGACTTCCGAAAAGAGTACAATGGGGTTTAGTATATGGTCCAGATGAGTCCATAGAACAATTCTTGAAATATGTGGACAAACTTGATAGAGCCTTTGAACAAAACAACAGATTTAACGACTTTGTAGGTTCATCACACAGAGGGTGGGAACCGAACCGTGGAAATAATAACAATAATAGTGAACGAAGAAACTTTAACAACAACAGGGATAATTATAATAGCAATGACAGAAGAAATTTTGGTAGGAATGATCAGCACTTTAATTCAAACAGAGAATGGGAAAATCGAAACAGGTCCTGGGGTAATAACATGAGAGAAGGTAACCCGAGGCAGGGAAACGACAGACATAGGCCTTTAAACGACTAAATGCTCCACTGGGAGTCTGTCAGTTTGGGGCAAGGAATTTTCAAAATCAGGCTAATTTCGCCCGGAACAGACAGCACTATAATCAGAGACCTAACCAGTATAGACAGTATGCTTATGATCGATCTGTAGATAGAGGTAATGAAAAAATTAAATTTGACAGGAAATTTTGGAATGTCATCAGAGAAAATACTAGAAACAACTGTAATAGGAACCAGGCTACCTTTGATGAAGTAGGCTTAGAAGATGATATAATTGCAAATTTATATAATCAAGAAGAAGCACCTAATGCTGAAATGAAAGGTAAGAGTACTTTGATAATTTTGGATTGTACAAACTTATGTGTGGTGATGTTTTAGATGTAAGTTATCATAATGATGTTCGTACTGAAGTTTCTGGAAAGTCTGATATTCATGTGGATGTGGTTGGTGAAGATGGTGTTGTGAGTAATGTTGGTGATACTAGTAGTGTTTGTAGTGTAAGCTCAGGCAATGATGATGATAATGTTGATGTTAAGGCTAATGGTGATTATGTACTAGAAGATTTTGATGGTGAATTGGATGGAATAGTTTATGTTGAAGTTAAGGAGGATGTTATAAGCAATAGTATTGAGAATAGTTGTGCCAGGAACTCTAACTACATTCCAAATGAGAATCAGATTGTGCCAGTTCAGCTTAGTAATACATCAGGAGACAGGGGGGTTGATTGTGCTGATGCATCTGAGATTATTTTGAAATCTGTTTGGGACAAATTTAAAGATAACAGTGATGACAATGATGTTAAGATCAAATTAAGGGAAATTTATGAACCAGTTTCTGCTTTTAAGCCTAATGAAATCATCAAACGGGGTACTAGTCAGGATGTGTGTGAGGTAAATAGTAATCCAGACATTCCAGTAAATTCCAGTAGACCTAGAAGTTTGAAGAAAGAATTGCCTAATAAAGAAAACCTAAATATGGAACAGAGGTATGATGAGATAGCAGAAGATCTTTTGTATGAAGAACAGGAAGAAAGGGAAAACACCACTATTGGTAGTCCATACATAAAAATTAAAGCTGCAGGTTGGGGAGGGTATTGTTTGATTGACACAGGGAGTCCAATTAGTGCCATTTCAAGCAAATTAAGAGATATAATTAAGCATGATCCTGACTTTGTTGAATTACCAGTTGTTGGAATAAAAATTAGAGGCATTACAGGCAAACTGAGCAAAATTGTTAATAGACAGGTGTTGTTGTCCTTCAGTATAAATGATGTACAGTTTACTCAAGGATGTCTTGTAATAAGTGACCTAAATGAGAATGTACTGTTGGGTATGGACTGGATATTAAAAGCTAATGCATCATTTGATTGGGAAAAGAGTTTGTTTACCTTTATTGATCCTAAGACGAGAGTATATTCCAGTACTGACATGTCGGTTCAAAACTGTGCTGATAAGGGAATTGAAATTAGGGACGTTACATTTTCTAAAGACAGTGGTTATTGTGTAGAGAAAATTACTGAGGATTATGATGATGGAGAATATGGGGATATAGTTCAAGAAAAATTACGGGAATCAGATAATTTGAACCAAGAACAGAAGGTAGAGTTAGAAAGATTATTGTGGAATTACTGTGATGTTTTTGATGATACACCTGGCAGAGTAAAGAATTATCAATGTAAACTCAGATTAAAAACACATGAGCCATTCTTTATAAAACCTTATGTGCACCCATTGCAAAGAGAAAAGATGTAGAAAAGGAACTTCAAAAGATGGAAGAGTGGGGCATCATTGAGAGAAGTAAGAGCCAATACAATAATCCTTTGGTAGTGGTTGCAAAACGTGATGGCAGTGTCAGGCTTGTACTAGATTCAAGACACCTAAATAAGTATCTGGAAAGAGAGACCGATCATCCCGAGAATATAGACGAATTACTTCATAAATTTGAAAGAATGAAATACATGACCAGTTTAGATCTCACATCAGGATTTCACCAAGTAGAATTAGAAAATGATTCCAGAAAGTATACTGCCTTTTTGTATGGGGGAAGATGTTACCAGTATTGTGTGGTACCATTTGGGCTGAATGTCTCAGTAGCCGAATTCATTAGAGCACTTGACTTTGTTTTGGGAAAAGATCTTTTATCAAAATTAACTGTGTATGTAGATGACATTTTGATCACTGGAGAAACTTGGGAAGAACATGTTAATACTTTGAGGGAGGTTTGCAATAGATTAAGGAAAGGGGGAATGTCACTTAAATTATCTAAATGTAAGTTTGGTATGAAAAAATTGAAGTTTCTGGGGCACAGTATTTCTGAGGAAGGTATTTTGCCAGATCCTGAAAAACTCGAGGCAATTGCAAAATTCCCAATTCCAAAAACCAAGAAACAACTAAAGTCATTTTTCGGGATGTGCGGTTATTACAGAAAGTTCATTAGTACCCAAGCTCTAAATGCTCCAATTCTTAACAGATTGCTGAAGAAAAACGCAATGTGGGTTTGGGATCAGGAATGTGAAGCTGCTTTTGAAGAAATAAAAACACAGTTATGTAACAGTCAAATTTTGTACCATCCTGATTTAAGTTTACCTTTTTGCATTATGGCAGATAGTAGTGATTATGGCCTAGGTGCTCACCTTTTCCAAGAAGTAAATATAAATGGGAAAATAGAACACAGGTCTATTGCTTTTGCTAGTCGAACCTTGAAAAAACATGAGAGGCAATACACTGTTACCGAGAAAGAGCTTTTGGCCATTTACTGGGCATTTTCTAAATTCAGAAATTATTTATTGGGAAACCAGGTAGTTGTCTACACAGACCATAAGGCATTAATTTATATTCAAGAATGTAGGTTGCATCATGGACGGATTACCAGGTGGGCACTCTTGTTACAACAATTTAATTACTCAATAAAATATCTTAGAGGACCCGATAATGTAGTTGCTGATGCTTTATCTAGACTACCTGTGGGGGGTGACTTTGAAGATGACAGTGGGGAATGTGAAAAAGAATTCAAAATTATGTATTTAAGAGGGGTGGACAATGAACAAGAAATCAGAGACATTTGTAATGACATCCGACGGAGTCAGAACCACGATGAGAACTGTAAACTGGTCAAAAGTTATTTAGGGAAAAAGGGACATGAAAAAGTGGGAGATTATTACAAAATCTACAAGGGGATTCTATTCGAGAGAAACAGTGTAGATAACGATGTATGGAAATTATGTTGGCCTGAACAGTACATCAATGTACTCATCAAGTACATTCATGAAAGTTTTGGTCATTGTGGGATTCAAAAGTGTATCCAGAAAATCCAAGAAAATGTGTACTTTAACAACATAGCCAGGAGGGTTAGAAAAATTTTGACGGGTTGTGACAGGTGCCAAAGAGTAAAAGTATCCAACCAAACTTGTCGAGGATTGATGCAAAACATCTTACCAAAAGAACAACACGAGTTAGTCGCTGTCGACTTATATGGACCATTACCGAAGACCAGAGGAGGCTATTGCTACATTTTTGTTATGGTTGATGTTTTTTCAAAATTCATTAAGTTATACCCTCTTCGCAAGGCAAACAGTAAAAGCATTATTTCAAAAATCAGAGGAGACTATTTTGGCAGGGTTGGAAAACCTCAGAAAATCTTATCAGACAATGGGACTCAATTTACTTCTGGAGTATGGAAAGCTTTTGTTGAAGAAGAAAATATAAGTCACATTCTTATTTCAGCTTATCCTCCGTCAGGAAACCCTTCGGAGAGATACATGAGGGAAATTGGGCGATTCTTTAGAACCTACTGCAATACTGATCATACTAGTTGGATTGACTATGTTGAGAAATTCGAAGATGTTGTGAACAGCCTACAGCATTCCTCAACAGGGTTTTCGCCTTATGAAATACAGTATAATAGTAAACCACCACATCCAATTAGTGATTTCATTGATTTTCCAGTCTGCAAACCGTTAAGTACTCAAGAGAGAGAGGAAATAGTGAGAAAGACCATGAAATCTCAAGGTGATAAGACGATATGTAGACATGACAAAAGATTGAAGCCTACTCAATTTAAAATTGAAGACTTGGTCCTTGTTATAACACATGAGAAGTCTAAAGCCATCAGTGGTGAATTAAAAAAGTTTTTTGACATATACATTGGACCTTTCAAGATTCAGGACAATCCTCATCCGAATGCTTACCGTCTAGTCTACCCAAATTCTGGCAGACTGTTTGGCCTACGAAACGTGACCGAACTGAAATTGTATAAAAAATGTAAAAAAGTATTTTAGATAATAGATGTTTATAGACTTTTATATGTAATCTTACCAGAATATTTTTGTATACTTTGTTATGTTGTATTTATCTGATTCCTCAGGGGAGCATACATTCTTTGTGTGCTAAGTGTTTGGCGAGCACTAGGTCCCCTAGCTATGCAATTGTCATACTTCATTTTCGTATTCTGGCATTGCATCTTACACTTATTCTGTGATCCTGTGTAATCAATTTTCTCCATCTGTTAGTCTATCCTCTCTTAGCTTTAAGAAATTATTTAGAGTAAATTTTATTGAGTAATTAGACTTTAGAGAATTCAAATTTCTGTGTCCTTAAAAACCGGTCCACCGACTATTAAATGCTTTTGCTAATGTTTAACTGGGTTTGACCACTGTATGCTGTATATTCATAGCGGACTGTACTATTGCAGCCTGTGATAGCCTGCAGTGTATATGGAAACCATACGGACTGTGAAGATGAGACTGAAATACAGTGTGTGGCATTGAGGTATACCGATCTTGAAGGAAGAAGATCACCGACCTTCAAGAAAGAAGATCACCGGTCTTCAAGAAAGAAGACACCAAAGATACGTGTAAAACTTTTCTGTTTTGTAATGTAAGGACATCAACCCTTCCGTGTTTCACGTGGAAGTGCTGATGGGGGCGTTGTGTAACGTTACAGGACATATTGGGACATATTGAAGTATTCGATACTGTGGACTTTTAGGGGATGTCGATACAGATATGCAAAATGTAAAGGGAAACTTTGGTGATGTTTAAATATTGTACTGTGTCAATATTAGGACATTTTGAACAGAAAGAACAAAAACAGAATTAATGTAAATATATATTAGTGTTAGTAACCTATTTTCATTCAATTTTGTAATTATATTTCATTTTGTAAAAGAAAGACTCACTGTTTGCTGTAGCTCTGATTAATTGTATAAATTATCAGTTTTGAGCTAAATTATTTCGTATAATATGGACAAGATACTTTTAAAAACTCACCAGCTAAAGAGAAAGTCTGTGAATGATCGTTTAATGCACACTTCTGGAACTTTCTATGGAGAAATTCTATATTATGATCGCAAAAATACGAAAACTTGTGAAAACTGTTTCATAATCTAATTTCGAAAGACGATTTGTATCAAGAAATATTGCTAAAAAGATTTGTTTGCGTTTTGAAACACGATTTAAATCATTTTATATATAGATAGTTGTTCTAAATCACTCAAGAAATATCCAGAATCAAATGTCAAGATATTTCTGGAAACATCGGTACAAATCTGGTGAAGGTTATCCAGAAGCTGGTAGAAAAATGTTATAAAATCTATTTGGAAATTATGCTTGTAAGAATTTATATGTACTGATCCTTTTACTTACTTTAATCTGTACTAAAATTCTGTAATGTCTAATTTAGTTTTAAGTCGTGAATTGCTATCGTATTGTAAACAAAACATTGTCAAAGACTCTCATTGTTTGGAAAGATAGTAATACACCTAGGAGTTGTCAGTTGGCAGTTCAGTTCGGATATGCAGTGCGGTTAGCTCGGAGAGTCAGTTGTTGAGTCTGTGCTGTTTGTAAATAAACGTCTGTAATGAAGAATTACTTGTTGTCGTCAATATGAACTCAAGACCTTTTGCACGAAGCAGACACCTCCTAATGCAACGTTTTAATTTGGTGTTGAGGAGCTGAAATGTTATAATTTGGTGCAGAAAGTCCTGGGACGTTATAATTTGGTTGAGGAAGCTGGGATGTTATACCCTCATTCGATCCCTGCGAAATCCTACATTTCAGCAGGATAATGCACGACCGGATGTTGCGGGACCTGTACGGGCCTTCTGGATACAGCAGATGTTCGACTGCTGCTCTGGCCAGCCCATTCTCCAGATCTGTCACCAATTGAAAACGTCTGGTCAATGGTGGCCGAGCAACTGGCTCGTCACAATACGCCGGTCACTACTCTTGATGAAGTGTGGTATCGTGTTGAAGCTGCTTGAGCAGCTGCACCTGTACACGCCATCCAAGCTCTGTTTTATCTCAATGCTCAGGCGTATCAAGGCCGTTATTACGGCCAGAGGTGGTTGCTGTGGGTACTGATTTCTCAGGATCTATGCACCAGAATTGCGTGAAAATGTAATCACATGTCAGTTCTAGTATAATATATTTGTCCAATGAATACTCTTTTATCATCTGCATTTCTTCTTGGTGTAGCAATTTTAATGGCCTGTAGTGTAGTTAGCCTTCCTGGTGATTCAATTTTAACGGTCAGCCGTGTAGGTGTAGATAATGCACGTTTTCACTCAACTAGCAGCATTCAGGAGCAGTGATACGTGACAATTAGAAAGGAAATGGAAGAATAAAGTGTTCTAAGTTCGAACAGCTAACATTACTGTCACGCCAAAGTACAAAAGCTACCAGCCGTGAGGTGTAAACATTTCAGCACTGTTACCCTGTGGGGATACACCGACCTCAGTACTCTTGAGAGAGACTGCAAGCGAGCTCAGCATAAAATCGTTAGAAGAATGCAGAGCTAACTGCCTTTGTAAGTGACACTAGGCAGGACGCAACATCGCTTAGCAGGGGTTTCACTAAGCAGTAAAGACGCTGTAAGAAATTACTTAAGGATACAGGGTATTTTTCCGGCTCAATATTATGTACAAATCAACACCGATTTCTTTCAGGCACTGTTTATATATATGTTTCACAGATTTTTTGTTGATATCAGGTAATGCAGCACACTTCCTAAACAAATCAGAAGTATTTTGAATATTTTTAAACCTGCTTAGGGTTGTTAAAAATTACAAAGAAATTGATGCAATTTTTTTCCAAAATGCTTCCTCAAATTGAGGTAACATTTAATCCGATGTTATACATTTGAAGGAGACCAAATTTTTACCAGATATACATGACATGATTTCTGAGGTACTAGACCTATTTCATTCCACCTATTATGTATATTACAAGGATAAAAACTATCACATCTTACATTTCAATTTTTATAATTTTTTCCTCATAAAAATGTTATTTTTTCTATAATTAAGCTGATTCTGCAATAAAGCTTAGGTCTACTTCATAAGTATGGACTATTGCAAGTTACAGAAAAAAATTAGAGTAATGCTTTATAAACTTTAGAAATATTTGTACCTGAATTCTGAATTATACAACTTGCGGGAAACTGCGAATGAAGATATGAGTCCAATTAAACTGTGCCTCAGAATATTCCTGAAGCATAGTCTTTGTCCTGCAGAGTTTATTTATCTTCAAGTTTCCTCTTGGCATTCCTTTTAGCACTTCTTGCTTCTTTGTTAGCTTGAAGAGGGAATCTTTCAGCTTCATGTAGCCGTTGTCCGTCACACGCAAGCAGTTGATCTTCCATATTAGAGCCACATTTCATGTCTAAATTTCTCAGGACTTCCAACCTTCCTATCACTCCATAATTGAAACATATTAATGCAACTAGTACACCAACTTTTAATGTATTTAGTCCTACAAAAACATGCTTGGGTAATCTTCCCCATATCCAATGGTTGAAACTTTCATTTGTATTCTGAGTGTCCCAATGAAGACATTTACTAAGCAAAACAGGGTCACTCAGGTCTCTAAAATTTGGTTTTATTTCATTCATAACAGGCTCAGCAAGACAAGCTTATGATGGTATATTTGACCACTTTCTTTAGCTTTTTGGTAACCACACCAAGAATCTGCTCCTTTAGGGCAAAGTCCGTGCACACCGTGGTCATCTGTGGCCAACTTATGAAAGTAGTGGCCCATACAGCTTTTCTCATTGCTGTAACATCATTCAGAGCTGCAGTTATTCTAATTGCCACTACATAATAACTCTGAAGAAGGTCTATTTCAGTTTCTGTCAATCTGCCCCGGCCAGACAGTGGTTTTCCATCAGATATCAACTTCCCTTTCATTTCTCTTGGTAGCTTCCTCAATCTAGCACCCATCATCTTTTGCACATGTCCACAACTCTCCACTTTTGTTACTAAGGTATCACCATAAACATTCAACTCATTAATTTTATTGAAAGCTTTAGAGTCCCCATCAACCTAGTTAATTCGAATATCTAACGTTATAAACGGGCACCGACCTCTGAAATATTTGTAGAGCTCCATCACATTCCCTACCTCCAGTGTAACCATCATAATTCTTGGAACAATGATGTTCAATACGTGCTTCAGTGTTACCACGGGAGGTGCGGCAGTACTTAGATAGGCACTCAACATCAACAACTTTTCCATTCTCCAGAGACCATTCAAGGAACGATGTCCTCGATGTAGCCATGTCCCATCAAGTGCAACACCAATATCCTTGGTTCCACTATTATTTAGTTCCTTCTACTGCACGTTTCATAGATGCTTTAGACACAACCGCCAAGGTACCGTACTTAAAAGTATTCTTATGGACTTGCTGAACCTACTAGGAGGAGGAGGAAGGTTCACAAACCTTTGAGCAGGCCTTTTTCCTTCTACTATTGCACACATTGCATACACTAACATCAAATTCACATAATATGAATTATGCACAATGTTCGAAGTCATTTTCGATGTAGATTTATTGCAGGATCTACCCAGAACAACTAATTTTGGCGCTAAACTCTTCCTGCTGCTTTGTAGTTCAGTTATTTCCAGACAGCCTACACCATCACATTGTTTACATTTCGCCGCTTCCTTTATCAAAGGAGATAAGATGCCCACATCATCAACAACAAATCTACTACAAACAGCGTCATTGTTAACACAGAAATTTGAATCACCTGGAGGCGTGCCATGTCGGAGTTTCTTCCCTGAAGAACTGATACATAGCTTACTTTCAACAGAGCGGTTTGCTTTGTTTGTGAACAGGTTGCCTCGGAATTTCCTTTTATTGAATTTCTTGATGTATGGTATAGTTCGTATTTATTGCATACTAAAGGATATGTACTTCCACAAATATATGAAGCACTTTGGCAACAAACATTCACTACCAGGTGAACAAACTGCTTCAGCGGAACAAAAGTAAATACTAGCAAAGATAATCATTTACAGACACTAGAAACCTACACTGTTACCAACATATAAAATGCATCATACGTATAATCGATGGAAACAGAAAGTTCACAGTTCTTTTCGAAATAATACAGGTTTCTGTAACAGAAATAAAGAGGGCATGGTGGCATACACGAGCGTAATTTGCTACATACACGTCACTTTTCATTTGAAACCCAATAATATATACATCAATGTAATCAGGAAAGACTATAGAATTTAATAAAGTCATAAAAATTTCGATTTTTCTACCATTTATAAGTACCCTGTATCCTTAAGCAAAAGTACAGCAACTGAAGACCGCTGTGTACTCGAGAAGTGCAGAACCAATTCGGTCATTACGAATGACGTCGTAAACTGGAACCTCTCCTCGACGACATAAATACTCCACCCCCAACCAGCCTAGAGCACTCATCCGTAGAATCGATGGCGTTCATGTCGTTCGCACTCGCTTCTCTGGTTGTGGTATGGTAACATCTTGTGTGTGAGACTATTCTGGTTTTGCTCTTACACTTGCTGCCTTACGAGAAGATCAGCGATCCGCACCCACGAATAATGAAGTCCAGCATCCAGTACCGAAGTCAGCACAGCAGCCGGAACTGATGGCTAGTTCAAAAGGCTATCAACACGGCTTCGGTCTGTAAAGGAATTATATAAACTTTTTTATGAATATATAGACACTAGTTCAACTACCAGAGATTAATAAGTAAAGTATTTGCTGAACAAAAGAAGCTTTACGCTCTTCGTTTATTAGTTTTAGAATGAGCTACCTTTCGCTGTTATCCTGCCCAAGTGTTAAGACGTGTTGTGCCATTTCTTACTGATAAAGTTGGGTTAAATAATGAAAGTGATTTTGAAGCAGAGCGATTTCGTCTTTTGTGATACCATGGATACCAGCTCCTGAAATTCTGGAAAATTATTACTATTATTTTAATTTTATGCAGAGAATTTAGATGGAGGCGACGATCTTCACGGCGACGCTGCTCAACAATAGAGGTACGTGAATGTATTCATCTTTTTCCTTTCGTGGCCGCTACCGTCAATTTCAATATATTTGGCGCGACATTCCGAACCTGCAGTCTTTCTTTTCATTTAATTTCGAAGATGAATAAATGACTTTAACTGAAATTCTTTTTATCCAGGCCACGGGGGATGACTGCACTCAAAATGTACGCGCCTCTATCCCGTTCGTATGTTCGCATACATTTGAGTGTGTACAAGCATAAGTATATTTAAGACTCATTTCCTACACAGTATTGACGCTTTTTTTACCACTCATTCAGGAATGTACGTGCCCTATTATTTGATGATTTGATGTAGTCAGTCGGCCGTATTCTTTAATAACATTATTTGTAATATTCAGTGGCTTAGTTTCCACAATTGATCTTTGCCTGTGTCGCAACAGCGCTTGACGCGAAATATTTATTACACGACATTCACAATAACTTCTATTTAAAAATTTTGACGACCGACTGAATAAAGATTTTTCTAACAATGACAATAGCAAAACGTAATAATATAAGAGGATGCGTTACAGGTCACAGGGAGAAGTTGCCTTAAAACTCAACGTCGAACTAGTCTGATGGCCTATCGTACCTTCGGGCCAGGTTCAGCATTCAGCACGGCATCACGCCACCAGGTATCGCGGTCCATCTGATGGGGCACTGCGGGCAGTGATCTAGCAGGAACTCAGTTTTCCCGGAACGGCGCTTGAACCAAACACACACGTCTCAACCACCGCCATCTCCAGGCCGGGTTACCGACGGGTGTGCCCCCCTCGCTAGCGGGCGGGTAAACTGCACCACCAGGGTGTCATCGACTTCCACTCCTGGCTGACGCAGCGTCCTCGGCAGCCTTGAGTCCGCTGTTGGATTCAGCGGCTTCCTCGCCGGACTACATAGCAACGAGACGTCGCAGAAGGCACGGCAGCTACATATATTCTGAGTAATAAATTGAATAATATCCAGTATTGTTTTCCTGCATCTGACGACGCCACACAGGTCCTCGGTCTGCTTTCTGGAAAAACAGTACAGATTTCCAGCCCGACAGTGGGCGATCTCTACAGAATCTACAGCTAGTGAATACCAGTGTCTGAGCTGCTAGGTCCTAAAGCGTCTCACCAACGGAAGGCCTTTGTGATTTTCTAGGAAGAGATCTGCCACACTGTCAGCATTTGGCGATAAATACTCGCGAACAATGGTGGACTGTGCCACATGAAACATGCCTCGTCACATTGCTCTATCGACTAGTGACCCCTCTCTCCACTAAACACACGTTATACCCCGACTGTATCACACACCGAGTGAGAGCCACTATAATGTCCCTTCTCCGTGTTTATATTCCTCTATTGATTTGGTGTGTGATCCTGATCAGACTGTTATCCATTTATTCACTGTGTGCGTAGCGATTTCCTGAGCGCCATAGTGAGTAGTTAACAAGGTTTTAACGCGGAGAATCATTAATCAGAAATGCTTTCGAGGACTTAAACTTATGGCTTGTCTATTGTGGGCTCATAAACATTTTATTTTATCTGTTATTACTTTTATGTTGTAATTTCATGTAGTGACACGTTCCATGACCTTGGAAATTTGCTCCTCAAATGGTCCTACGGATCTAGATGTGTAAAATAAAATAGAAGCGAGCGAATATGTGCGAGGATCGGGATTTTTCTTCTTTTTTTTTCATTTTGTTCGATATACACTCCTGGAAATTGAAATAAGAACACCGTGAATTCATTGTCCCAGGAAGGGGAAACTTTATTGACACATTCCTGGGGTCAGAGACATCACATGATCACACTGACAGAACCACAGGCACATAGACACAGGCAACAGAGCATGCACAATGTCGGCACTAGTACAGTGTATATCCACCTTTCGCAGCAATGCAGGCTGCTATTCTCCCATGGAGACGATCGTAGAGATGCTGGATGTAGTCCTGTGGAACGGCTTGCCATGCCATTTCCACCTGGCGCCTCAGTTGGACCAGCGTTCGTGCTGGACGTGCAGAACGCGTGAGACGACGCTTCATCCAGTCCCAAACATGCTCAATGGGGGACAGATCTGGACATCTTGCTGGCCAGGGTAGTTGACTTACACCTTCTAGAGCACGTTGGGTGGCACGGGATACATGCGGACGTGCATTGTCCTGTTGGAACAGCAAGTTCCCTTGCCGGTCTAGGAATGGTAGAACGATGGGTTCGATGACGGTTTGGATGTACCGTGCACTATTCAGTGTCCCCTCGACGATCACCAGAGGTGTACGGCCAGTGTAGGAGATCGCTCCCCACACCATTATGCCGGGTGTTGGCCCTGTGTGCCTCGGTCGTATGCAGTCCTGATTGTGGCGCTCACCTGCACGGCGCCAAACACGCATACCACCATCATTGGCACGAAGGCAGAAGCGACTCTCATCGCTGAAGACGACACGTCTCCATTCGTCCCTCCATTCACGCCTGTCGCGACACCACTGGAGGCGGGCTACACGATGTTGGGGCGCGAGCGGAAGACGGCCTAACGGTGTGCGGGACCGTAGCCCAGCTTCATGGAGACGGTTGCGAATGGTCCTCGCCGATACCCCAGGAGCAACAGTGTCGCTAATTTGCTGGAAGTGGCGGTGCGGTCCCCTACGGCACTGCGTAGGATCCTACGGTCTTGGCGTGCATCCGTGCGTCGCTCCGGTCCGGTCCCAGGTCGACGGGCACGTGCACCTTCCGCCGACCACTGGCGACGACATCGATGTACTGTGGAGACCTCACGCCCCACGTGTTGAGCAATTCGGCGGTACGTCCACCCGGCCTCCCGAATGCCCACTATACGCCCTCGCTCAAAGTCCGTCAACTGCACATACGGTTCACGTCCACGCTGTCGCGGCATGCTACCAGTGTTAAAGACTGCGATGGAGCTCCGTATGCCACGGCAAACTGGCTGACACTGACGGCGGCGGTGCACAAATGCTGCGCAGCTGGCGCCATTCGACGGCCAACTCCGCGGTTCCTGGTGTGTCCGCTGTGCCGTGAGTGTGATCATTGCTTGTACAGCCCTCTCGCAGTGTCCGGAGCAAGTATGGTGGGTCTGACACACCGGTGTCAATGTGTTCTTTTTTCCATTTCCAGGGGTATAGTTTGTTGCGTTTGGTCTGGGCGGACGCACAAGACATTCGTTCAAATTGATTGTTGAATGCTTGACTCAGTTTTAAGTTTATCCACTACACCAACCGTACAGCACGGATTCGAACTCGGGCTCTCGTGCTTACTACGCAGGGGCGATAACCAATGCGCCATGTGGGACACAGTCTTACTATCTCGGTACGCCTCACAGCCGACCTACACTCCCACCCAGCGTCACCTATCCGCAGCCCCTGTCCATTTCCTTCACGCTCGCTACCCTGAGATTCCAGAGGGAGGTAGGACGTAGTAGTGCATCCGCACTGAAGAAGGTGGATCCATTACCCATCTGGGCGAATCAGTTATGTGAATGCGTGGTGTCTGTTCTTTCGGACATGACCACGGCTGATTTCATGCAACAGCATCATCCAATTGAGCTTGTACTTCGTCTTCTACAGACAGGAGGGGACTGTGGGACTGTAGCACACTCCCCTCCCTCGCCCCACCGCTCCCCAGAATTACTCACGTCCATAAAGTCTTTGAAGCATAACTTTAGACTTAATAGTCCCGAAAGCCGTCTCGGAAATTTTCTCGCTAGTGTAGTTGGTATTTTGATAGATTAAGAAAACACCTTTGTTTAGACAATTTGGAGACGACCCGATAATACAAAATTTCTGTTAGCTCAGTCCCCATCGAAATCAAAATCCTGGATTCGACTCTGCTTAAGGTCATTAATAGTGTAGGTAATTCCGCCCTAAAATGCTAACCTTTTGACAGGATCTAAGATGACCTTGATTGTGTACTAATAAAAAGGTTGACTGGGCTTCGCTTAGTTTCCTGCGTGAGCTAAGTGTTCAAAAAAGTTAATCGAGCAGGAATCGAACCGATGTGTTCATGCAAAATAAAGACGGTCGCCTGTCTAAATTAGACAAAAATAATTTCAAACAAATGAAAAGCAAAAGTTGACACAATTACTGCATTAAGCTTTCCTTTACTAAGAATTTTGCTTAGTAATGCGACACAACAATACTAGCATGCACTCGCAAGGTGGTCATTCATGACTTAATATGCTTTCTGGTTAAGTATAATGGGCGCTAAACTACTTTCCACTAATGTACACTGATAACTGCAGTATGCCACATAACAGGGGAAAAATACTTATCAGTCTGACATGGGGTGACTCTAAAACTACTTTACTGATAAAGAATAATTTCAAGGCAATTACTGAGGTATGAACTAACTTGAGTACCAGTTATTTTTATTGACTATATATGAACTTCCGCATTGCAAGCATCATGATTTGTATGTGGAGACCCTGAAACTCTTATAGTTTAATTTAGTTGCTGCATCTCATTATTTTAATAACACCAATATCTGAAGAACAATTAACTGACCTTCACAGAAACTTTCTCTGTAGAATTACTAACACTGTAACACAGAGTGGAGTCCTCGAATTTTTCTGTCTCCTAGTTGGCTTTCTCACTAACAATCTTAAAAGTAAATAACAGCATCAGCGATACACGTAAATAAAAATACGTAAAAGCACTAGTTACAAACCTGTTGTACACACAGAAAATGTGTAGACCTTCAAACTGTACTGATCAGTACTCTACTTTACATTCACTGTTTATAATCAACATTTTTAAATTTTGTGAAATTATTTTAGTAATACTTTAAAACTATCTCTTTATATGTAGATTCAAGTAAATCGTCTTTTAGTGTTAACGGAAATAATGATCTTTATGTACCAGATGAAACATTTCAGCGAAAACCTACTTTCAAACTCAGATTACTTGCTCCATGCAATTTGACAGCTCTCTCAGTTGTTTTAAATATTAATTTCATGACTTTCACTTAGGTTTGGAGCTCGGACTTTTCCTACAATCAGAGTAGGAGACTCACAAGGTTAGTTGTAGTGGTCTTCAGTCCTGAGACTGGTTTGATGCAGCTCTCCATGCTAATCTATCCTGCGCAATCTCCTTCATCCTCCAGTACCTGCTGCAGCCTACATCCTTCTGAATCTGTTTAGTGTATTCATCTCTTGTCTCCCTCTATGATTTTTACCCTCCACGCTGCCCTCCAATGCTAAATTTGTGATCCCTTGATGCCTCAGGACATGTCCTACCAACCGTTCCCTTCTTCTAGTCAAGTTGTGCCACAAACTTCTCTTCTCCCCAATCCTATTCAATACCTCCTCATTAGTTACGTGATCTACCCACCTAATCTTCAACATTCTTCTGTAGCACCACATTTCGAAAGCTTCTATTCCCTTCTTGTAAAAACTATTTATTGTGCATGTTTCACTTTCATACATGGCTACACTCCATATTTCACTTTCATACATGGCTACACTCCATACAAATACTTTCAGAAACGACTTCCTGACACTTAAATCTATACTCGATGTTAACAAGTTTCTCTTCTTCAGAAACACTTTCCTTGCCATTGCCAGTCTACATTTTATATCCTCTCTACTTCGACCATCATCAGTTATTTTGCTCCCCAAATAGCAAAACTCCTTTACTACTTTAAGTGTCTCATTTCTTAATCTAATTCCCTCAGCATCACCCTACTTAATTCGACTACATTCCATTATCCTTGTTTTGCTTTTGTTGATGTTCATCTTATATCCTACTTTCAAGACACTGTCCATTCCATTCAACTGCTCTTACAAGTCCTTTGCTGTGTCTGACAGAACTACAATGTCATCGGCGAACCTCAAAGTATTTATTTCTTGTCCCTGGATTTTAATACCGAAACCAGAAATTTCTTTTGTTTCCTTTACTGCTTGCTCAATATACAGATTGAATAACATAGAGCAGAGGCTACAACCCTGTCTCACTCCCTTCCCAATCACTGCTTCCTTTTCATGCCCCTCGACTCTTATAACTGCCATCTGGTTTCTGTACAAATTGTAAATAGCCTTTCGCTCCCTGTATATTACTCCTGCCACCTTCATAATTTGAAAGAGAGTATTCCAGTCAACATTGTCAAAAGCTTTGTCTAAGTCTACAAATGCTAGAAACGTAGGTTTGACTTTTCTTAATCTAGCTTCTAAAATAAGTCGTAGGGTCAGTATTGCCTCACGTGTCCCCATATTTCTACGGAATCCAAACTGATCTTGCCCAAGGTCGGCTTCTACCAGTTTTCCATTCGTCTGTGAAGAAATCGCATTAGTATTTTGCAGCCGTAACTTATTCAACTGATAGTTCGGTAATTTTCACATCTGTCAACGCCTGCTTTCTTTGAGATTGGAATTATTATATTCTTCTTGAAGTCTGAAGGTATTTCGCCTGTCTCATACATCTTCCTCACCAGGTGGTAGAGCTTTGTCAGGACTGGCTCTCCCAAGGCTGTCAGTAGTTCTAATGGGATGTTGTCTACTCCCGGGGCCTTGTTTTGACTCAGGTCTGTCAGTGCTCTGTCAAACTCTTCACGCAGTATCGTACCTCCCATTTCATCTGCATCTACATACTCTTCCATTTCCATAATATTGTCCTCAAGTACATCTCCCTTGTATAGACCCTCTATATACTCTTTCCACATTTCTTCTTTCCCTTATTTGCATAGAACTGGGTTTCCATCTGAGCTCTTGAAATTCGTACAAGTGGCTCTCTTTTCTCCAAAGGTCTCTCTAATTTTCCTGTAGGCTGTATCTATCTTACCCTAGTGAGATGAGCCTCCACATCCTTACATTTGTCCTCTAGCCATGCCTGCTTAGCCATTTTGCACTTCCTGTCGATCTCATTTTTGATACGTTTGTATTCCTTTTTGCCTGCTTCATTTACTGCGTACTTTACAAGGTTAGTGACTCAGGACAAATCAAGGTTTGAGACTAGCAGTTGAGATTTAGCACTTACAATGTTAAAACTTCTTGAAATACTGGCCCCTGCAATAGAATACATAACTAAACATTACATTGTCTGAAGGCGGATGCAAAGACGATCGACTCTGGCGATAGAAAAATGCTGGATGATGCAACCATGCTCTTGACGTAAACTGCTTAGTATATTTCTTCTTGGCGTCTGAATTGCAAATTTCTGAGCAACAACAAATCAGGATACCGTAACTGATAATAGTTCACATGCACGGCATTTGTAATCTACTTTTTCAGAAATTCTGGCCTCATTGCAAATTCGGGATGTGTACTCTTCGAAGCGTATCCACAGACTGCTTGCCACAGAAAGACTTGGCGTGCTAAGTCACGCTTATCCATCTTTACATTCGCGCCTAAACCATTTCGTTACGAAGGGATTTATCTCCATCTTTTCTATTATATACAATACTATGGTCCCTAAGCATGAAATAGTTACTTTTATTACAGTTTAGTACATCGGGCGCCGGCCTCGGTGGGCGAGCGGTTCTAGGCGCTACAGTCCGGAACCGCGCGACTGCTGCGGTCGCAGGTTCGAATCCTTCTTCGGGCATGGATGTGTGTGATGTCCTTAGGTTAGACAGGTTTTTAGTAGTTCTAAGTTCTAGGGGACTGATGACCTCAGATGTTAAGTCCCATAGTGCTCAGAGACATTTGAACCACTTTTGTCACAGATTTTTAAAACTTTAGCCTGTTTAAACAGATAATCGCTATGAAATAAAAACCTCCGGGACAAAGGGTTTGTTACCCTCGTTCTTAAGGTGTGTAACTCTTCCACAGACCTCGACAACTGCTGCGATTCGTAAATTGGCCACACCGAGTGTATTCTGTCGCTTACGTTTTGGTACACAGTAGTTCCCGTCAGTCTTTGAAACATTCAGCTGAATTCGGAATAAGAGTCTTCGCGAGTCATTCCATACGTGTAATTGTTTCTAATTATTCCTGACGCCAAGTAACTAGAACTTCATTTTTTTGGGTATGTGGAGAAGAGACAACCATAACGCTATGGTTTTAAGTAAAACTACGGTCAAACGGCAAAAATGGCTGTCAGTAGGTCGATGTAGCAGTTCTGATTCCAGGAGCCTGTCACCTCAAATAAAGGACACACTGAATCATTCCAAGAGTAGTAAGTCAGAGCCCTTTCCAGCTTGCGCATTCCTCTTTCATAGAGTCCTCCCATACGTCTTGCTGAGGTATACAATATACATAATGCAGCAAATAATTCACATACACGCAACCCACGACTCACCATGCCAGATAACACGTTTCCGCTCTTCCACAGTCCACAGCTGTGTCTCTCCACTACCTGAAATCGGGCAGCTTTGTAGAGAGGAGACTTCCGTGCAGCTTGACACTCAGTTAACGCCTCCACCAATTACTGCCCTGTAGCGAATCGATCTTGAACCACGGGTCGCTGCGTATAACAGCACTCCAAATAGTAATAACTGTCTTTTGGCCACTACTCTGAGGGGAGTTCTTCGGAGACTGCGGTTACTGCCCATGACCACACAGTAACAGGCCTGTGAAATCCGCTACTTACTAAAAATAGGTGGTAGGTCTGGCAGGTGATCAAAAGTATCCAGATATCCCTATGTAAGGCGGAATTAACCACTAGGGCCCACAAGAGGCCGACACGTCAATGCAAGAACAGATGAGGAATAGTGTGCTGTCAGTAGAGAAGCAGTAACAGCAAAATGGCTCATTAAGGCTGCTCAGTGGCTTTGAATGTGAACTGGACATGGGCTGTCATCCCACAAACAAATCCAGCAGAGAAATATCAACTCTTCCTAAGCTATCCATGTCGACTGTTGGTGAAGTGATTATGAAGTGTAAACGTGAAGGAATAACTACACTACACCGGTAACAGGCAGACATTATGTACACTACTGGCCATTAAAATTGTTACACCACAAAGCTGACGTGCTATAGGCGCGAAATTTAACCGACAGGAAGAAGATGCTGTGATATGCAAATGATTAGTTTTTCAGAGCATTCACACAAGGTTGGCGCCGGTGGCGTCACCCACAACGTCCCGACATGAGGAAAGTTTCCAGCCGATTTCTCATACACAAACAGCAGCTGACCGGCGTTGTCTGGTGAAACGTTGTTGTGATGCCTCGTGTAAGGAGGACAAATGCGTACCATTACGTTTCCGACTTTGATAAAGGTCGGATTGCAGCCTATCGCGAGTGCGGTTTATCCTATCGCGACATTGCTGCTCGCGTTGGTCGAGATCCAATGACTGTTAGCAGAATATGGAATCTGTGGGTTCAGGAGGGTAATACGGAACGCCGTGCTGGATCCCAGCGACCTCGTATCACTAGCAGTCGATATGACAGGCATCTTATCCGTTTAGCTGTAACGGTTCGTGCAGCCACGTCTCGATCCCTGAGTCAACAAATGGGAACGTTTGCAAGACAACAACCATCTGCACGAACAGTTCGATGACGTTTGCAGCAGCATGGACTATCAGCTCGGAGACCACGGCTGCGGTTACCCTTGACGCTGCATCACAGACAGGAGCGCCCGCGATGGTGTACTCAACGACGAACCTGGGTGCACGAATGGCAAAACGTCATTTTTTCGGATGAATCCAGGTTCTGTTTACAGCATCATGATGGTCGCATCCGTGTTTGGCGACATCGCGGTGAACGCACATTGGAAGCGTGTATTCGTCATCGCCATACTGCCGTATCACCCGGCGTGATGATATGGGCTGGCATTGGTTACACGTTTCGGTCACCTATTGTTCGCATTGACGGCACTTTGAACAGTGGACGTTACATTTCAGATGTGTTACGACCCGTGGCTCTATCCTTCATTCGATCCCTGCTAAACCCTACATTCCAGGAGGATAATGCATGTTGCAGGTCCTGTACAGGCCTTTCTGGTACAGAAAAATGTTCGACTGCTGCCCTGGCCAGCACATTCTCCAGATCTCTCACCAATTGAAAACGACTGGTCAATGGTGGCCAAGCAACTCGCTCGTCACAATACGCCAGTCACTACTCTTGATGAACTGTGGTATCGTGTTGAATCTGCATGGGTAGCTGTGCCTGTACATACCATCCAAGCTCTGTTTGACTCAATGCTCAGGCGTACCAAGGCCGTTATTACGGCTAGAGGTGGTTGTTCTGGGTACGGATTTCTCAGCATCTATGCACCAAAATTGCATGAAAATGTTATCACATGTCAGTTCTAGTATAATATATTTGTCCAATGAATACCCGTTTACCATCTGCATTTCTTCTTGGTGTAGCAATTTTAATGGCCAGTAGTGTATTAACAGACAAGGACTGTCGTACACTGTGGAACATGGCTGTAAAAATGGCATGTAATCAGTTGGAGGAATGTCTCTTGAGTTTCTAAATACAATCTGCAGTCCAGTTAGTACAGTAACTGCATATATGGACATAAAAAAGAGGAGGTACAATTGTCGCGCAGCTCCTCAAAAGACACACATTTGTGCGGTGAATCACGCTCTACCCTGAGGCAATCACATCGAATGATTCGGGCTTGGCGAGTGCCTGGAGAGCGTAACCTGTCATCAGGTATAGAGCCAACAGTGAAGTAGGCAGCAGGTGGTGTTACGGTAAGGGAGCGTTTATCGTCGCAAGAGTGTCGTCTCCTTATTGCGCTTAAGAGATGGCTAAAAGCGGACGAAACTCAACACATTTTACAGTGGTGGACTACCTACAGTAGGAGAATAGTTCAGAGACAAACAGTCTTGGTATCAGGATGAGAGTGTTCCTCGTCATAAAGGTCTGTGAGTCAATAATCTGTAGACAGTAACATTCCTGAAATAGACTGCCCTGACCAGCTTCCCGACCTGAACCTAATGCGACACCTTTGGGATGAGCTCGAACGTCGACTTGTCTCGAGGCCCCAGCGTCTGTTTTCGGACACCTAATTGAAAGTGCCCCAATAAAATTCAAGCCGTCATAATGACCACTAATAAGTGTCCGGATACTTTTGATCAGATATTATAGACTTAGCTCAACCACCTCCATGGACTTGGCGGTGCACGACCCAAGTACAGTAGTTACCTGCCAGCTCCACCTTGCGCGGTAGAGAGACCTGGCGCAGAGCAAAGACGCGGGACACACATTAGCGTGGACGACGTTTTACTTTCCCTTCCGGCCGTCCGAATTTAGGTTTTCCGTGAATTTCCTGAATTGCTTACGGCAAACACCGGGATGGTACCTTCGAATAAAACACAATCCGAGCTTGTGCACCGTCTACAATGAGCTCGTCGTCGACAGAGCGTTAAGAACTGAACTCCTTTATCTTGTTCCGTGTCGTCTCTATTAGATACGATTAATTTCAAAACTATGGGTCATTACATTCTTATCTGTCAAGTTAGTAATGCGTGCAAATTATTCTCCGATGTGTTACGTGAAGATATCGCAAGGAAAGAATGAAAAAGTAAATGTAAAATCCCCCCACCCCCAAAGAAGAATGGATTTTGCGGCTCTGCAGTTGACTGCGTCCATCAACAGTTCACATAACCGTATCGAAGGTGCAACCACATCGGAAGGGTATTTGTGGAGAGGCCAGACTAACACGTTTTCTCAGGACCAATAGACTCCTCAGTAGCTACAAAGAAAAAAATCTCGGTGTGTCACTTATCCGGCCTTGTACCACTAGCCGACATGGTCGTCCTGTTGGCACTCCGGACAGCTGTCACCAAGAATAAATTACAGCCGTTATACTTCCCGAGGACTTACAGGTCTGCTTTCCACCTGGATAAAATATTCCAAATGTAAAATAGTCCCCCATTCGGATCTCCGGGAGGGGACCACTCACTGATAAAATACACGGTGCGCAAGGTTAACTACAAAGACAGAGAGCAATTGCAACAGTTGAAAGACATAATAGGGTCGCGGTAGGTGATAAGGGAGTGCGACAGGGCTACAACCAATCGCTCGTGTTATTCAATTTGTACATAGCGCAGGTAGCGAAAGAAATCAAGGGGACACTGAAAAAAGGGATTAAAGGTTTGGGAGGAAAACCAAGAACTTCAAAGACTGACGATGAAGTAATAATTCTGCCAGGACTTACAAAATCATCGAAACGGAATGGATAGTATCTTGGAAATAGGTTATCAGATGAATTTCAACAAAGTTGATACAAGGTTAATGGAATGTAGTAGAATTAAATCAGCCGGTGCTGAGGGAATGAGATTAAGAAATGGGACACTAAAAGTGGTAGATGAGTTTTACTCTTTAGACAGCAAAGTAACTGATGGTGACAAACGTGCAAGAATAGCGTGGCTATAAAACAAAGATCTGCTAGGATCGAATAAAAACTTAAGTGCAGAAATTTTTTCTGAAAGAATTTGTTTGGTGTGTAGTCTTATAAGGAAGTGCAATATGGACGATAAACAGTATACACAAGGTTTCTGAATGTGGTGTTATAGAAGAACGGTGGAGATTATGTGGGTAGTTAATAAAGTGATGCTGCATAGAAATGGGAACAAAAGTTCTGTTTGCATCAATTTTACTAAACAAAGAATTGGAGTGATTGGACACTTACTTCAGTATCGAGGAACAGTTAACTCGGTAATATAAGGAAGTTTGAGAGTTGTGAGAGTTGAATATGGCGTAGGAAGGCGAAAGCTAAAAACTGACGAAGGTTGCAGGAGTTACGCATAGATGAAAAGACCTGTATATGTTATAGTAGCGTCAAGATTAGTCTTTGAAGCCAAAACTACAACAGCAGACAAAACATCATCTTTCATTGTGAAACACCGTATACTAAGAATTCTTTTTCTGATGGTAAGAAGGCTTTTATACTCAGAAAAGTGAGAGAATTTTGTACGAGTTGGTTGCCTTGCACAAAACAAACCGAACTGAACAGGGGGCCAGCAGGTACGCTTGGTGACGAAGGAGTCCGATATAGCTGTTGATCCGTGCTGCGCCGCCTGTTGGCTGTGCCAGACGAGGCACCTGTGGGCTTGTTGCAGCTCCTCTGGCAGCTTCCCACTGACACCTCGTGAGGTTTTCGTTCTCCTTCTGTCCTTTGAAGATGCCGCCTGCCGCTGTGTAGGCCAGTTGGCGTTACGTAGTAACGGTAGGAAACCATTCTTGCTGTGTTCTTTAACAGTGTCAGCGAGCTCGTTTACTATCCCCGCCCTAGTGGGCTCGCAGGTCGGTATTTATCACTACGTACATAAAATCAGTAGCACAGTACTTAGCTCCAGTAGATCTGTTTATTATTATTTATGAATCCAAGTAACAATAAAGGATAGATGGGACAGTAATTAATATACACCAAATTGCCTTAGCATGTGGAGAAATGAAATCTACTGCGCTACATTATACGGAAATTATTCATAAGATCCTCCAGTACCTATCAAAGAGTGGAAAGACATTTTTGTAGCATTTTAGAATAACATCAGGGATCATCCAACACACTTGCTTTTCTCTTCGAATGACTTCCGACTAGTATCCGGAAAGATTTATACTCTGAAAGAAGGATACACGTTTTCTTTTTTTTAGTTTCAAGCGCTTATACTTTTGGAAAACCTTCAAGATGGTAACTGGACACTACCATGCACCGAGTTTCTTTTGAATATATAAAGAGACCGTTTGGTAGTATTCACTGAAGAACAACTAAACTAGACACGATCTGTCAGTTTGGGAAGATAACTCTGATGACACCTCGACAGATGAAATAATTACTTGTGATACAAGACCGTGGTGTCATCACATCGATAACTAACGGAAAGAAATGAAACGGGAAATCAAGAGGTATTTGACCGCGACGAGATGCTCAGGCTCAGACGCTTTTTCTTTCACATCCGAAGTCACGTAGACTAGAGACCCTGTATAGGGAGAGAGTGGCCAACCGGAAGATACGGCGGCCATTTTTCTGCCAAACTGCGGGCGGGGCTTTTGAATAGCCAGTAGTGGAGTAGTGGAGTATACACTCACCGAATCAAAAGCACAAGACAATATGGCGAAATCATTCGTCAAGGCTCCTGTTTGATTTACGTCAGCCCTGTTGACTGCGACTGCCCAGTGCTTTCGTCTTTCTTCATTGCGTGGAAATGCTAACATGCGGAATTCACCTTCGCCTCTATTGGAACAACCAAATGCAGCACAACCTGGCATCGTTTACGAACGTCTGCAGAACGAATTACAGATGTCAAAAACAATACTGTACAATTACTAACGTGTTTACTTCAAACATGTAGGCCTAGCGACTTCATCACAAAACGTTTCATTATTTCAACTCGTATTTAAGATCGCAAACGCTAATTACGTACTAAAAACTATATACAACTAATTCGAACATGCATGCACAGCGCATAACAAGTCTCTCAATAATTCAAATACTTTTTAATCGTTTCCAAAAGTCCTCTGAACTTCAATTCAACTCAAAAGCACGTCGAACGTAAGATTCAAATGGTTCAAATGGCTCTCAGCACTATGGGACTTAACATCTATGGTCATCAGTCCCCTAGAACTTAGAACTACTTAAACCTAACTAACCTAAGGACATCACACAACACCCAGTCATCACGAGGCAGAGAAAATCCCTGACCCCGCCGTGAATCGAACCCGGGAACCCGGGCGGGGGAAGCGAGAACGCTACCGAACGACCACGAGCTCCGGACGCGAACGTAGGAAGCGCGAGAGACGTTTGGCGCCATTTCTCTGCCAAAGCTAATCAACCAATCACGGGCAACTTCATCTATGGCCACACTCTCTCTCTAACGTAGACGTTGCGCTTTTCATTTGTCGCTGTGTCAAGGTGTGATGAGAGAAGTCCATCCAAGTTAACCATCTCATCACTGTCTATTATTGTTGTCAACATCTGAGTGACTTGTTGAATCGGCTGCGTCGGACTATAACGTTAAACATATTCGCCATAGAGAATAATCACCCTCCAATTTGTGCTCAGTCTGTGGCACCGCTTTTCTATGGAGAAGCCACCGTTCCGTAAGGCTATTTTTTGCTAAAAGCACGTTACAGACCACAACGACTAGCTCGGCTGCAGGGAAATCTTGGTTGAACACACTAAGTACGTGAAAATGTCGCCCGGCCTAATGGGTCGTTATAGCACTTGTTCACAGCCTGTTTTTGTTCGCGGCGCGCTATCCTATGCAGCAAGTTTCCCGTGTCACACTAATGTACGAGCTGGCAACAGTGAGAAGGGGCTAACATAAGAGTGGCGCGCGCATAGATCATCTTCACCAGCCAGTTGCTTGTAGAATCGCAGTCCTAACGTAGTATGTGTTTCCGCATCTATTGAGGTTAATGTTCAGTTACACACGCATATGCACTGTCCGGTTAATGTGTTAATTTTTCAGAATGGGTAAGTTTTTGATTAAAACGAAAAAAGTTGAAGATGACTCAGTGATAGTAACAACAAAAGCGCGAACGAACCGATTCCAAATGTAAGTTTCGTGAAAGCAGTATAGTCTACTGGACCATTTCGTTGGTACCAATAGAAATATTTAAACTTTGGATTTACGTACAGTGGATCTGAAAACTGTCCGTTAGCAGAATTTATTGTATGGGAAGGAAAATTAAACAATGACTCCATGGCCCCTAGTAAACTGAAAACATTTGAATAGCAGATATGGTAACGTGTCTGTGAAAAATAAGAACTATTTTGGAAGACTGATTTTATCAGCAATAAAGCAAAGCGAAGCTATGGTACGGAGGGTAACTAAACCTGAAATAGAGCAAGTGCTCAATTACAAAGTTGCTAAACAGAAGCGAAAAAAATGCAATCCCATACTATTACAGAAGACGTAATTTTTCCTGCGCATAAGGAAGTAATGAAACTGATGTTAGGTGATGGCGCTGACAAGGAAGTACCTTACGTTCATTGTCAAACGATACGATTTCCCGACGAACTGATGACATGTCTTAAGGCATCCAACACAATGTCATTGAAAAGCTAAGCAACCATCAAGTATTTTCACTACAGCTCGACGAGTAAATTGATCAAAGTAAGAGAAGTCAATTACTGAGTTACATAAGATTTGTTGACGAGGATTCGATTGGCCGGCCAGGGTAGCCAAGCGGTTCTAGGCGCTACAGTCTGGAACCGCGCGACCGCTACGGTCGCACGTTCGAATCCCGCCTCGGGCAAGGATGCTTGTGATATCCTTAAGTTAGTTAGGTTTAAGCAGTTCTAAGTTCTAGGGAACTGATGACCTTAGAAGTTAAGTCCCATAGTGCTCAGAGCCATTTGAACCATTTTTAGGATTCGATTGTTGAACACTTCCTTTCGTATTCTGAACTGCCCCCCTCGTCAGCTGTACAGATATGTACACTTTTATATCCAGCACCTTGGAACAAAACCGTCTTTCCTGGAAATGTCTTTCTCTTTGTACAGAAGGCGTGCCAACAATCGCTGGAAGATTCACAGGAACAATGAGACGATTTACCGAGCATAGGCTCAACACATTGCTTAATACATCTTGAGGCTTTCGTGGTGAAGACAACTTCAACAGAACGAAAGTGTTTTAGACTCAGTCATTAAAATGGTAAATTTCGTTAAGTCTAAGGCTCTTAAGACAAAATTCCTTCAACAATTGTGTCATGAAGCTGGACCTCGACATGACACTTTTGTTCCACATACTGAGATCCACTGGTTGTCAAAACGTAAAGTCCTGGTAAGATTTTCTGAATTGAAGAAAGAGCTATTACATATGTTTAGCGTAGAAAAGTCTGACTTTGCAGCTAAGTTAAATGACGAGGAGTGGTTTACAAAGGTAACTTAATTTGCTGAGATTTTCCGCTATTTAAATCACCAGAACTACAGCATGCAAAGAAAGGAAAAAATGTGTTGGCGTCAAGTGATAAATTCACCAGGTTCTTGAAAAAAACTTGACTATGGAAACCCAGTCGGGATAGAAAAATCTTAATATACTTCCTCCTACTTTCGAGGTTGATCCAGACGATGACATTACCTACGAACTCATCTTAAATCACCTCATGGTCTTGAGAGTAACATTGCGCAATATTTTCCCGCTATCCCTGTCGACAAATATGACTGTGAGCACATTCCTTATACTACGTCTCCAGAATCCACAGTCGACCTTGCTCTGGAGAAAGAGGAGCAGCTCATAAATTTCAGATAGACCGAACACTTCAACTGAAATATGGTGAACTACCACTTAACATGTTTTGGAAGTTAGCGAAGAAAGAGTACCCAATAATAGCAGTGAAAGCGGTTAATACCCTGTGGCATTTTTCAACTATCTATTTGTGCGACATGGAGTTTCCTCTCGGTATACAATACTTTTTTTTTTACAAATAACTTATTAAATAGTGTAATGCCACACTCTTCACTCATATCTCACTATCAGTCACTGCACACACTATACACATATTGTTTCATAACACTTCACTCACTACACACACAAACACAACCACACACTGGTGATCTCTGGGCCATTTTATTTAATACAACTTCCCACTTGTTGTCCTGAAAAACTGAGTCAGCATCCCTTTATAATAAGTGAGATGTTGAGCTGAGAAAGAGGAAGAGGTGTTAGTATTGTGCTATACATAGCTCGGAGGGTACGTTTTTCTAGAAAAGAAAAAAAGAAGGAAAAAATATAATGTGAAGGCTTTATATGGAATGTTGGATGTTTTATAATCATTATTATTATTTATTTCTATGACATTTTTTTACCAAACCCCTACTCTGTTCTATCTAAGTAATCCTTCAATGTAAAAATGTATTGCATAACAGTTGCTTTTTAGCTGCCTTTTTAAATAAGTGTATTTTTCTTTAATCTGTTTTAGTAATTTATTGCACGGTTTTATTCCTTGGTAGAAAATGCTTTTCTGAGTTTTATGCTTATTTTTTCGTGGTATATATATGTTGAGTCTAGCTCTTGTTCCATGGTCATGGACACAGTTGTTTGTGCAGTAATTACCAATGTTATTTTTCATGTGTACAACTGACTAGTAAATGTATCCACTCGGAACAGTTAAAATCCCCATTGTTTTGAACAGATATTTAGAATGAGCTCCACTACTATTTTTGGTTATTATTCTTATAGTCTTTACTGGAGTTTGAAAAATGTGTTCCTATTTTGTGCATTTGTTCCCCAAAAAAGAATGTCATAGCGAAGAACTGAGTGTACATATGAAAAGTAGGTAAATAAAAGACACTGCATGTTACACAGTGACGATACGATTCTAAGAGCATAACATGCTGATGACATTCTGTTTGCAAGTACCTTTGTGTGTTCACACCACTTCAACTGAGAACCAATATTCATTCCTAGAAATTCTTCATTTGTTACACAGTCTATAAAGGTACCATCTACATTTAATTTAACATAGTCATTTTCCCTCTTCAAACTGAAATTCATGGCATTAGTTTTCTTTATGTTCAATGTCACTTTATTGCTTACTGACCAATCGTAATCTTCCTTGAGAGTTTCATTTGCTTTCTTTGCAAGGAGTTCTCTTGTTTTCTCTGTGACTATAATATTGCTGTCATCAGCGAAGAGAATTTTTTCACCATGAGTAACACTACTGGGAAAGTCATTGATGTATATCAGGAATAGTATTGGTCCTAACATGCTACCTTGCAGAACCTCTGTATTAATGTATTTTGATTCTGATAAGTGTTTTACTACATGTTTCGATCTCTTTTAAGTATGTGTTATCTCTACTCTTTGTGCCCTATCTGCTAGCTATGATCAAAACCAGTCATTAGCTACCCCTTTTATTCTTAATGCTTTTAATTTGTTTAATAGAATCTTGTAGTCGACTGTACCAAAGGCCTTAGAAAGATCCAAAAATGTGCCTGTGACACACTCATCTTTGTCAAGAGCATTAATTACAACTTTTGTGAATTCTACTGTGACTGACTCCGTATTTTTGCCACTTTGGAAACCAAACTGGGATTCGCTTAAAACATTGTATTTATTCAGTAATTCATTAATGTGTCTTTCATAATTGCTTCTATTATTTTTGAGAATTGCAACAGCAGAAAAATAGGCTTGTAATTTTCTATGACTTCTGCAGTACCTTTCTTAAACAAAGGTACAACTCTCGCGTATTTTAACTGCTCTGAAAATGTCCCTGATGTGAAGGATTCATTTATTACATTTGTTAAGGGGCTTTGTATAATCTCTATGCATTGTTTCAGTACACACATTGGTACTTCATATAAGCCTACTGACGTTTTACTTTTTGAACAGTTTTATTGACTTCATTCTCTGTGGTTGGAAGTAACATCATTGTATTTTGTGCTACATTATTTTGGAGAATTTTTGCTGTAACTTCTCAGCAATACTTGAAAAATGCTCGTTTACATAGTTTGCTAAGTGTTGTGGCTCACTTATTACCTTGACCCCCCCCCCCCCCTAAGAAGCACCTTATTCTGTGTTTGTTTGCCTCTCGCCGTTTCCTTGCCAGAATACTTTGCATTAATTCTCTGCATTATATATTATTTTGTCATTAAATGACTTTTCTGCAGCAATCAGCAGCTTCCTATGGATCTTTTTGTATCTATGATAGAAATTAAAGAATTCTGGATCATTGCGACTCTTTATTTACGTAACTGAGGTATTTAAGTGCTTGGGAGGACTGCTTAATACCTGCTGTTATCCATCTGTTTTTGTGAGGTGTTGATACAGACATGCATACTTTTGGAAATGCCTTTTCAAAGTTCAATTTAAATAATGTGGAGAGTTTAGAGAATTTCATATTCATATTTATTTCCTTACACACTTCATCCCCGCTTTGTTTTGCTGGTTCTTTTGAAAAATCTTTTATTTTGATTTCTGATAGATGTCGTTTGTAGGCTTGTAGTTTAAAGAATGATTCCATGCCTGATTTTACTGTTGTTATTTGATAGTGAAGGTCTGATAGTTCGAGTTCTTATACAGCTACAACTCCTTTTTTCCTGTCCATATTTGTGGCCACATGGTCAACTACTGATGCAGTCATTGTAGTAACCCTTGTTGTTCTACTTACCAATTGGGACATGCCAAAACTTTGAAGGGTATTTATGAGGGCGCTGCTGGATTCATTTATGATATTAGTGTTGATGTTAATGTCCCCACTTAGAATTATGTTGACCTTTGTACTTGAGACTTTATCTAGAACTTCTATTAATGAATTGAAAAAAGTGTCCACACTACCACTGGGAGCTCTATACACACACAAAATGATTAATTTCTTGGTGATATCAGGCCCTGTTAATTCAATAGCTGATATTTCAAAGTGTTTGTCCTACAGAGGTAAACTATTTGATGTGTTTTATTCTCCAGTGTGAATTTGTCATCCATCTCTTAGTGATATCTATGGTTTTTATCCAACATTAAGCAAAATTCTTCAGAAACCAACATTGTGTGAGAGAGAAGCCATGGAGGTAGTTGAAGACACTAAAGAAAAATTGGAAATTCTGAGGTCTGATGCTACAAACGAGTTTCAGGATTATTTTTGAGAGAGCTACTGAAATCTGTCAACAGCTGGACATCTCAAGCTTGGTTTCCCAGGTGGTTAAGATCCAAAATAACAGACCAAACTACTTGATATGTAATCCTGTAAAGTACTACCAAGTGGTGTTCTTTAGATTGTTTTATAACCGATTTATGGTTCACAGATCATAATAATGTGATGACTGGATTTTCTTTGCTGTTGTCGATTTCGACCAGTAAAGTACTCTTAAATAGTGAAGAAGTAGAAGAGTTTAAGGTCTTAATTGAATTCTACGACGAAGATATGGACTATGGAATTGAAAACGATCTTACTAAATTGTGTTTATGGAGACGGGAATTTATGAAAGAAGATTCCAGACCTTCATCTAGCATTGAACCACTGCAGTTATGCAGAGAAAACATACAGCCAAATGTCCGCATGCTTCTGAAAATATTGGCTCCATTTCTTGTAACTACAGCTACAGCACAGAGGTCATTCTGCACTACAAACAGAATCAAGACATCTCTGTGAAATTCAGCCGGACAGGGAAGTTCTGCAGTTTGTTACTTCAGATAGCCATACAACAATTATTCGTTTCCGAATTATTAGTATTTACAAGTTCTAAAATAAATAATGTATGCTGCTGTATCAGTTCAGTTAAGTTAATTGTGTTTTTGTCCTTTCATAGGAGACTAAAGTCGATTAGACCTCTTATCCACTCATCGTTCAGCATCTATTATACCACTGCTGATGATTCCGCAGTGTTGGGAAGTTGACGCCGAAGAGTGTCTGTAGGCGGATACATGATTTAGACAAAATTTCTAGTTCGTCTGATGAATGGCAGCTAGCTATAAACGTGGAAAATGTAAGTGAAGCCGGCCGGGTTGGCCGAGCGGTTCTAGGGGCTACAGTCTGGAACCGCGCGACCGCTACGGTCGCAAGTTCGAATCCTGCCTCGGGCATGAATGTGTGTGATGTCCTTAGGTTAGTTAGGTTTAAGTAGTTCTAAGTTCTTGGGGACTGATGACCTCAGCAGTTAAGTCCCATAGCGCTCAGAGCCCTTTTTGTAAGTTAATGGAAATGAGAAGGAAAAACAAACCCGTAATGTTCGAATACAGCATTAGTTGTGTGCTGGTTGACAGAGTCACGTCGATTAAATATGTTGATGAAACACTGAACGCGAAATGAAATGGAACGAGCATGAAAAAACTGTAGTAGCGAAGGCGAATGGTGGTCTCTGGTTTATTGGGAGAACTTTAGAAAAGTGTGGTTCATCTCTAAAGGAGACCCTACGTAGGACACTGGAACGACCCATTATTGAGTACTGCTCGAGTGTTTGGTATCCTCACCAGGTCAGATTAAAGGGAAACCGTGAAAATAATTCAGAGGCGGCGTGCTATGTTCGTTACCGGTAGTTTCGATTGACACGCAAAAATTACCGAAATGCTTTGGGAACTGGAATGCGAATCCCTGGAGGGAAGGCGACGTTCTTTTCGAGGAACACTATCGAGAAACTTCAGAGAACCGACATTTGAAGCTGACTTCAGAAGGCTTCTACTCCCGCCAACGTACATTTCGCATAAGGACGACGAAGATAAGAGAAATTAGCGCTCGTATGGAGACATATAGATAGTCGTTTTTTCCTAGCTGTATCTGTGAGTGGAACAGGAAAGAAAGTGATTAGTAGTGGTGCAAGGTACCCACCATCATGCACCGTATGATGGCTTGAGGAGTATGTGTGTGGATGTAGAAGAGACATTCTCGGCAATAGAAAGAAGAAACATATTTGTCGCTATGGAGAAGATGCTTATTATTTTCTGGTACCTTTGTTTCACTTTTATCATGATTTATTTCTTAATTTAACTGTAGAACAATATACTTGAAATCATCAGTATTTCGTTCAATGTTTCTTTTTCTTAGTTCTAAACCGCTTTTAGGATCAACACTTCTTTAGAATCGCTAATTCTCAGACTGCCTAAGGCTTTGCCCTTTATTGAATGCATGCCATGTCTTGCAAGGTGCTTTCATTCTTGATCAACTATGCGGACAAAGAATGCATCTGAAACGGACTGTCGCATAACATACAGTTTATAGACACTAAATACTCACGATTTATAGAAGGATTTATCTCAGCATCAGTACGAGTTGCCATTATTGTACTACAGTGCGTTGATCTCCATTCATTTACCTTAGAATTTTCATTAGGTGCAACCTTTGTTCCAATCCTAAACGTTGAAACAGTTTATGACAGTTCAATACTGGTATTTTGGGGTACTGATCTGAATGAACATCAGTTACTTTAACAGCACTGAACTCCCCTCCCACAAGAAAAAAATATCTATGATCTTTCTGGAAATCAATAAGTTCAAGACAAAGTGACAATTCGTAAGCATTAGCTTTTTCTATAACTTCATTTACAAGTTATCTGTGCTCCGCCACTGTATCCTTGTTTCTGACAGTAACTTTTTCTTTGTCCTGACTAAATTTTTATGGTTTCTCTACAGTATCAGAGGAAATTTTAATAAATGTCTTCTACACCATTACGTGACTTACGGGCCTAAAGATCTTTACAACTAGTCTGTTCAAAAAATGGTTCAAATGGCTCTGAGCACTATGGAATTTAACTTCTGAGGTCTTCAGTCCCCTAGAACTTAAAACTACTTAAACCTAGCTAACCTAAGGACGTCACACACATCCATGCCCGAGGCAGGATTCGAACCTGCGATCGTAGCGGTCGCGCGGTTCCAGACTGTAGCGCCTAGAACCGCTCGGTCATGCCGGCAGGCCTATTCTGTTCCCTTGGATAATAAAGAAAAATCTGACAGCATTCTTCCCACTCTAATGTATACCAATATTATGTAGACATTCTGTAAATAATTCTACATGTTTTTCTTACACCACATTTTCCCTCTGTTTTTGTAATATTTATCATGTGCACACATACTGAAGAAATGATAGGTTGCATAGCGTTCATTGAAAAACAAAAGCTGTAATCAACGAACTAACTACTGGTTTACTTATGCGGCCTGGTGATCTGTGAAAACGTTTCAACAGTGCGTAAGCATCTGTGATAACCTAGAATGTCATGTGGAGTTACGGAAGAAAAAGTCAGTTTTAATTGTTACAAGTGAAAAGCTTTCGCTTCCCTGAGCAAACACCACTAAAAAGTTATCAGTCTTAATGAAATATTGACAGCGATGTACAGCCTCACATTAAAATGAGCAAACATTATGAAGCAATACACCACTGACAATAAATAACTTGGCGACGCTAAAATGCTAATATACAGATCAAGCTGCAGCTTCTCTGAGCTGAAGCCAAGTTACTTGAAGTTTTTGCAATCAATTAAATCGAAATCCTTCATCAGTCAGTAACATATATAGTAAATACTTACCCTCAATACGCAATAGAAAAGCAAAGACTGACACGACAATGAAGACTGTAGCGGCCACACTGATTTTGTTGTGATAAACGAGAAAAACTGAGGACCTGGGTTAAGGCGGTCACACACGTAACTGCATGCTTGACAAGGACGCTTGCGCAAGCGTACTTGAGCAAGCGTGAAGAAATTCCTAGCGCCTAGCCGCCTATACACTTGCTTGTACATGGATTAGTTTATTTATCACAAAATGTCGAGCTCCGACGACGATGCGGTGCCTTTGGCAACCTTTCTGCTTCTGTGACAAAAAAAGGTAAAATGTGACACGTGGAGTAGAGTGGTTAAAGAAACGAAAACATTATTCCTGTATTAACCATTTGTGCTAGGCACACTTATCTCACAGTACTGTTGATTTTCTTCTTTCTTTCTCCACGAAATATCGTGTTCTTTGACGTGAACTACAGTTACAGTACAGCTTTTGTGCAGAATATAATTTAATACAACCAAATGAAAATTAAATCAAGCCAGGTCACAGACAAATGCTTGCACAAGCCTCCCTATTCTTCGGACACACACTCGAGCATACACACTTTAAACGCTTGCACAAGCATGCATAATCGAAATTCGATCAAGCATCAAGCTGCTTGTACATCCTGATGCTTGCGCACATTTATCCTCACACTTTCATGCATGCTTGGGTAAGCACGCTGCGCAAGTGTGCTTGTCAAGCATGCAGTTAGGTGTGGGGCCATCTTTAGATTTTCTTCAGTTTCCATTTAGCAAGATCTCATTCATTGTCTATCGTTTAAAAGATCTGATCAAGTGCGAAATAATTCAGTTGTTTAATATGCCTAATAAGATACCAGTTACAAACGTAAGTTAAATGCGAATTAAATGGGATTCGAAAAACAAATACCTGTTTATTTCTGTCAATGACTGCTAAATCCCAGCTCTATGTATCAGAAGAAAGACTTTTTCTTACGTCATAAACAGGAAACTGTGTCTCGAAAATTTCTGCATTTGGTCTTCCATCCAAGAAAACAAATCGTGGCTTAACCATTTACTTCATAATGTGGGTACCGTGATATATACAGTGATAGTCATGGCGTTACTGGATAAACACCAAACTAACCGACAACTTGTAACCAGACATCACTTTTTCTACTAAGTTGCACATTATTACTGCCATTGGTGATGGTATCGTTCATGTTTACTCCTATTTTACTAGTAACACTGTTAATATACTCGTACTTCGAGTGTCCTCCTGGTTTCGTCAGACGTTAATCGAACAACATTTCGAGAAATGTGTTGTTCGGTATTTAGAATCGTATATCTAGAAACAACATTATATAAACGGAGCGCGCAAAGGTTTTTGAAACCAACATCCGAATGAAAACGTCAGTACTATGTTACCGTCTTCAAAACTATCTTTATCAAACGCCATAGGAACTGAAAACGAGGATTTAAATCATGATGTAGAATTTTCTGGACTACGTGAACTGAACAAATCTTTTCAAACTAATTGTCGGATAACATTTTCACAATAGGATAATTTTTCAGAAAGTAGTAGATTTGATAATCTAGGTCAAAGGTCACGCACGGTAAGCCACCAAAAAGGTTTGTTGTGAAGGAAGTATGACTGAATAGACAGCATTATTTCGTATCATGAAAGGAGGCGATAGTACATTTAAATCTAACGGTGAAAACACTCGCGTAACCATTAAAACACCATTTTCGCGTGTACTTTGCATAATGATAATTCCGTATACTGTCAACTTTGTACACATCACTGCGGTATCATCACTATTTTTACTGGTTCGTAATTAATCTTTGGTTGCCTAAGATCCATGTAGATAAACAATGGCCAAGTGCAGTCACCATTCAGCTGTTGCTAAAAAGAATTTGAGATTTCGTTTTTTGATTAAATTTACATAAGCCAGACGCCATACGATCATCGTGACAACAACTGATAATTTTATATTATGGCAGATTCAAATTTCCCTACAAAATCTGAAGTACGTTTCGTGTCAAAGCAACATGATTGCGCCCGCAGATCCCAGGCGTGGTACCAGAGCGCTGGAAGACGGACCTGCTGCCTGTTGTACAGGCTGTTCGGGGGCCCATGTTACGAAAGACTCGTAAGTGTATCATCGATATTTTTCGTTACTGTTTACTTTTCTTTAATCAGGACAACGTACGTAGTTTCATGATACTGCAACTATCAATGAGACGGACACGATGAACCAAGTAGCACAGTATAAAATGTTTAAATTTTGCGAAAGGTTTACCTATCGATGAGTTTGTCACGATATAAGAGGATTGACTGTCATTCTGCAAGTTGAGCTTCTGTGTGTATGAAGTGTCAACGCACGTCGTGAAACTGTATGGTTCACAATTTGATGTATACTTTTTTTCGTCCACCAGCGTATTTGACCTGATAAGATTGCTTTTCTGTGCCTATAGCATTATTGACAACAAAATCCTGTGTTAACTCAGAACGTTACGTGTAGATAGTATAACTAAAAAGCTTAGATTCGCCGTAAGGAATGTGCTTTACACTACGTCACATTTGAAGCGAATATTTAAAGTATCTTTTGTTAATTCAGATTTCTTATTGTCATTGGCGCACTCGTTAATACTCATGCGAATATGTCACTGTTAACACAATTTCTGTCATTACTAGAAATTTCAACAACGGTTTCATCACGTGCTTTTCTAGCGCCCATGGCACACTATGACCTTCCCTTCGTTAACTGAACATATCCTCCCACAATGACAATGCACTCGCTTTGTGTTTCAAATCCACGAATTTCAATTTCGATGCTTTGTTTTTCAGTTCTCACATTGGATTTAACCCTAGAACACTAAAGAAGGGGAAATGTAACGTTGTTACTAAACAATAGTAAATTTCACTGCTCCGTATTTTATTCAAAGGAAGTCATAATTTACCGTTTATGCTCTAACTAAAGACATATGTAAAGTCTCCAATATTATGTCATGTATAAAATTTCCTGTATTTCACCCTACATTGACAATACCAGATTGCCGGGAAACTCGAATGGGTACCAGCTGCAATCGTAAATTTTACAAGGGTTTAGTAATCTATGTTAAACGCGCTACTACTTCAGTAATGCAGGACATGTGCTCTAGGAAACACCAGAAAAATGATAGTATTGTCAATTCTATTGCGCACCCTTCTTTTTGTAAGCTAAAACGTCTGAAGACACTTACTAAATAGTGTTCGTGCGAATGATTCTATAACTTTCATTAATGCGATTTCCAATTATAAGCTGCTATCTACCCTAAATCATTCCCGTTGACAGATCATATATATTATTTCAACATCCGTTTTTGTCAACACATACTAATCGTACATGGATTAATGAGGTATCGTTACAAACGTTTTTCGACCGGCTTCTGACACTGCATGTCGATGCCGATTTTGCGCTAAAACTTACTATTTGTTGAAAATTTTAACATAAAATATGTTGTTAATTATCATAGACAAAAGGGCATCATGGATGATCAGCTTCATACCTATATTTTACGAAGTTAACTATTTAATCACGAACTACCATTTTCTCTGTTTCAAAGTTCTCATTGACTGAGCTGGTGTCCATCATAAACATCAGTATGATGTGTGATTCCCACGGATATGACGAAATTTTTTATTCATTGAAGCATCGAAGCAAACACTCTCCAGATCCAACCCTGAGGCACTTCTTGTCACACTTGAAATACACAAAGAATGCTGGTTGCAGGCTGATAAAGTTTTCGTCTTCCCATCACAGACGTCCTCTATGGGTGAAAACCCAGGGGTGTGGAAGGCTATTCAAGGCTCCGTTTAAGTCTCAGTGTGATTCTGGTGCGAAATGCTGAAATATCACATTTAGATATGGCATCAGAGTTACTATTCTTGCCACATACCGGCGAGCATTCAACATCCCTTCAGTAATTACCAAACCGCACTCCCAGAGACCACTACCTGGGTGTCAGCTGTTGTCATACAGCTACTCGTCAAAGCCAGTCTAACAATCCTACTATCTTCTCGTGGCGTAGTCCTTCCGGAAGAATTTATGTCTTCTCTTCCTGTCACACTACTGTCTTGAGTCCATCGCATCGCCACGCGTTCTCCAGTCATTGGACAACAGCCAACTGACTGTGTAACCTGTCTGTATGATACAAAATCACTGAGGCTTTCATGGCCTCTTGTTGACATATTAATTCTGTTTCGGATTTTATGGCAGACGTTTGTTTGACGATTTTTCT
Source organism: Schistocerca gregaria (assembly GCF_023897955.1). NCBI lineage: Eukaryota > Metazoa > Arthropoda > Insecta > Orthoptera > Acrididae > Schistocerca > Schistocerca gregaria. The sequence goes on along the minus strand of NC_064921.1, from coordinate 509,970,086 downwards.
GACGCTTCGCCACCACGAGTGGCTAGCATTGTCAAAGCTTTACCTTCCATTGCTGGTGGCGGACTGTAGTCCAGCTCGCAATCGGAGATTTTATCTACTCTCCGGCCCAAAGTCTCAGGGTCTTTCTCTGGTCATTTGCTGTGTTTCCCCATGTATTACCTGCAGTGGTACTTCGCTGCAGCACGAGAATCCAAGGTCAGTTTAGCCTGAGGCTTTCAGCTTTCTTGCTGAAGCAGTCATCATGCTTGTGGATTTGTACGGCTATCCTGAACAAGAAGGTGTAGTAGCGCTTCTCCGCAACCAGAATTTCGTGTCAGCGAATTTTATTGTGTGGTCAGACTCACAGTGCGAGCTCCGTCACGGCCGGTTTCTTTACCTGTCCCAGCCTGCAATGCCGCTTACGTTCGGTGAGTCCAGTGCTGATGAATATTTCTATCATTCCCACATAGACCTTTCCAAATGCGGTATATTCTCGACATTGCCAGTTCGTTCCTTTTGTGGTTTGCTGATCTGAGACACTATTTATCTTCTTGGTTGGTTAGTGAATCGCCTTAACGCCGCTTTTGCGCAATATACGGCCGATTCTGTCCGTCACCCTGTGGATGTATGGCAGAAAGGTCGTAACCGACGTTTCTTCTTCCGACGTGTCTCTTCGACGCGTGTTAACTTTCGTGACACTTCCACGCACTGTTAGAGTATCCGTTGCTTTTCGGAACACTTTCCACGAGTTGTATCTCGTGTCACTTTTTCGTGTTGCGTGCATTACGAGCGTAATTAATCATTCTCTTTTTCTGGGTTGGTGATGGTTTGACAGTTTGTCCAGGTATTGGTCCGTGCCTGTAGGTTTTCGATACACACTGTGTCGGAATTCTCACCATTCCTCGTAACCTACACATCTAAAAAGGGCTTCTGTTGATCCTTTTCTACTTCCATAATAAACATTATGTTGGTATAGAGACTGTTCGGCTGTCTTAGGAAGTCACCAAGCTCTTACTCGCCTTGGTTTCACACTGCAAACGTATTGTTGATGTACCTGTACCACACATTAGGTTTACAAGGCGACATGTCCAGCCCCTGTCTTTCGAAATGCTCCATGAAGAAAGTGGCCACCAAGAATTGATGAAATACTTTGGTCATTTTCTGTCTATTACCTGGCAGAAGCATTGAGACGACCGTGATAAGATCGGCAGCATTCCTCTCAGGAGCATGAATTAAAAACTCGACAGATGCACCGAGCGACGTAAGGAAATTTTTGCAAATATGGAGAGCAGATCGACAAGTCGGTTCCTGGCGACAGTGGCCAATCTCAATGAATGATGAGTGACTGTAGAGGAACAGTCCATCCATCAAAAAGGAGCGAACTGCACCTATTATCCCAAGAACTTTTCCTACAGAGGATATCATTGCTAACAACAAAGTGGCTATCCGGACCCTCCGTTGTGAAAAAGTTGAGGAAATATGCAGTACACTGCCTGAGCAAAACCATAGGCATGCAACCCGCAAAAGGAAGAGTTACAAGCTACCGAAAGCCATAACACTGTCAAGAGTATATTGGTACTGCCTCCCGAAAAGATAAATTGTTATGAAGACCTAAGATTATAAGCAGAAGATTCGGAATCTAATAAACCTAAAGACATACCAAAAGTTAAGAACAGATCCGATGCAGTGAATCACATGAAATACGAATCGATTAATCAAGGCATCCTCTCTCAGTGTACGTACAGTGGAACCTGAGCAAATATGGAAGTCCTACCATCTCGACTGAATGAATTACCAAAAATCCATAAACATATTGTACCACAACGACCGATCGTATAAACTGACGGAACACTTGGCCTCTCTGGTTGAGCTGCACATGGGAAAGACTGACACATACGTAAAGGACTCGGGGCATTTTTTGTGAAGCTGAGGAAACAAACTTGGACCAAACGACATATTGATCAGCTTTGACGTTGGTTCTTTCTTCACTAAAGCGCCACTCAGTTATTCTCTGGAGCATATCAGCCCCATTTTCCAACATGACGTCACCAAACAGTTTCAAGAATGTCTTCCCAAGAGTAAATGATGTGGTACAGCGATTTCTACAAAAAGGTGGAAGTCATCACCAAGGTCAGTTCACTTAGTCCAGTGGTAATCAGTTTCTCCAGGGAGCATTTCAAAAGACAGGCGCTGGACATGTCACCTTGTGAACCTAAGCTGTGCTACAGGTGCATCAACAATACGCTTGTAGTGTGCAGCCGCGGTAACAGCTTGGTGACTTCCTAACTCAACTAACAGTCTCCACACCAACATTAAATTTTATTATGGAAGTAGAAAAGGATCAAAAGATATCCTTTCCAGATGTGTACCTGGACAAACTGTCAAATCGTCATCGACCCAGAAAAAGGAAACAATTAATTACATTCGTAATGCACGCAATATGAATAGTAAGCTGCAGCACCTCGGACACAAGATGGAACACATGGGAAGTGTCTAAGAAGTGATGGGCACTCCACCAGTTGTATAAGAAGTGTCACGGAACATAGCATGAGGCAGAGTAACACGTCAGAACAGGAAATGTCAGTTAAAGCCTTTCTTCCATACATCACCAGAGTGATGGACAGAATCGGCTATATATTGAGCAAACACAGCATAAAGATGATTTACAAACCAACCAAGAAGATCAAAGAGTGTCTCAGATCAGCAAAAGACAAAAGGGACCAACTTGCAATGTTGGGAATGTACTGAATGTGGAAAAGTCTTTGTGAGAATTATTGGAGAACCCATCAACACCAGGACCAATGGACGTAAACGGTACTGGAGGCAGGGACAGATTGAGAAATCTGTCGTGGCGGACCACGTAATAAAATTCGCCACACAGATGTTGTTGTGGAGAAGAGCTACATTGCCCGCTTGTCCAGGGAAACCATAGAAATTCCACAAGCATGACACTGATTCAACAAGAAAGAGGAAAGCCTCGACCTAAACGGATCTTTGATACCTGTGCTGCAGCGAACTACCGTTACATTTAACAAGGGGAGAACAACAGCGGAAATAACCGGAAGAAAGCCCTCAAACACTCGCGAGACAATTACATATAATCTCTGGCCGTAGGCTAGACTCCAGTCCGTCACCAGTAGTGGAGGGTGAAGCTTGGACCATGCCAGCCACTTGCACTAGCGAAGCGTCGGAAAAATTATGAAACAAATGTTGGCTGAAGAACCCGAGACAGAAGCCGACAGGCAATATGTCGCTAAGATGCTCCCATGTTCCTTACGACAATGATCCGACGTTGTCAAAGTCTGAAAGATGCCGATACGCTGCATATGGTCGTCCTCTTGGCATACTATGTTATGATCTGCGCCTGAAAAGTTTCATTTGCGTTAGATACATCCACAAGGCATTATGTACTCGCACTAATTTTCATATGTAGGAATGGCTTCTTTTCAGTATTGAAACTGTGTCCGTATAAGGATGACATTTTAATCAGTGTATCCCACAGGGATGGAAATACTGGTGTACCAGTTTCTTAGTGTTCGATTATATTCATGGTGCAACATTTTTCATTTCTGTCATGTATTTGTATACTTGTACCTAGTGAGGTGGCTCAGTGATTAAGATATGGCACCTGTATCCATGAGCAACTGGGTTCAAATTCCCATCTATGCATCCTGACTTACGTTTTCCTGGATTCCCCTAAATAACTTCACACAGTTGTCGACAGGATTCCTTCTACAAGCCCAAGCCAAATATATTTCTCCTTCTTTTCCCAAATAAACTAGTGTTCCGTTTTCAATACATTCTTCTTCCTATTTGTAAAAAAAATAATAGTAACTGCTAGCAGGCAGTGTTACAGAGGAAAGAAAGGAAGATCTGTGTTAATGTCTCGTCGGCAACAAGATCTTTACAGATGGACCACATCCTCAGATTGGACAATGAAAGGGATATTAAGCAAATCAACAACGACCTTTCCAAAGAAATTATCCAAGAATTCACTAAAAGTGATTTATAGAAAAGCACAAGAACCTAAATCGAGATGATGGGATTTGCGACCGAGCAGCTCAGTTCCTAACATCGCCTAGTTCCTTCTTCGGTAACGATTTGTTGTTTACCTAATTTTTTATGATCCAAGAAGTACTAGAGAGTCATCTTGAGCCACAACCATTCAAAAGCCCATGCTTTTCATCAGTGTCAGTCACAGTAGGGTCCTTGGACGCCCACCTGTCTCGATTGCTTCCCAGTTGACGTGGATTGTGGTAAGTACCTTTATGTGTGGGGAGTATTCTTTGAGCAAACTGATACAGTTCCGAAAGCGACAAGGAACAGAAATTCCATATTGGACATAGTTCAGAGAAGGTCATTGTATCAGTCGCCTTTGAGGGAAGACGTCAGATACACCATTCTAGCAAATAGAGCTACATTGTCCCTGCCGTAGCTGGCCGTTGTGACCGAGCGGTTCTAGGCGCTTCAGTCCGGAACCGCGCTGCTGCTACGGTCGCAGGTTCGAATCCTGCCTCGGGCATGGGTGTGTGTGATGTCCTTAGGTTCGTTAGGTTTAAGTAGTTTCTAAGTCTAGGGGACTGATGACCTCAGATGTTAAGTCCCATAGTGCTTAGAGCCATTTGAACCCTTTTTTTTCCTGCTGTAGACGGGCAGTCCAAAACATGCGCTTAAAGAGTTCCACGGCAGTCCTGTTGTCTTTATGCGAATCACCATTGCCGCATTATATGTGATTTTCAATAGTACTCTTAAGGAATAGTGGCTTGTGTATGCAACGACGACTTATCTAGAGAGATGATTCGGTTGCTTACACGATTTCTTATTGATTTGTTTTGTTATTATTGATTTCTTAGGCAGTATGCAGAGCTGTGGGCCAGTACTCTCGTCAAAACAGGCGTTAAATGACGACCGACCCTTTTACCCTCACTTTTTTCACCAGAGCAGTTCACTCCAACAGCTACAGTTAAACTCAGAATTAGGTACTCATGATATGTAAGTCCATTCCCAAATTGATTTTAGAGACAAGAGTTTTCCATGCACATGGCCACCGCGATTATACCTCACGCGCGACTCTCAGCCACGAGCCGGTACAAGGTCTGATGTCATCATTCTTACCTGCCAATCGAGCTTTATAATGCGTGAAACAACGTCATCACGACGTCTCCAAAATGAAACCTATCTGTAATTTATCTTATCATCGGTATCAACTGACAGTTTGTGCGTTCGGGTGCCAAGGGCTACGTAATCTTGGAAAAAACTTAAAAATAAAATTAACCGATGGTTCTTCAAATTTTTATTCACTTCTTCAGGATTAATACGTTTCGAGAAGTGGAAAGTAACGCTTGTCTTTCTTTTCATATCGGTAGAGATAGGAGACGAGAATGATTTTGAGTTAATTGAGAAGTGAATAATAAAATATTTAGGTGGAGGGCAATGTCCAATTTACAGAACCTAGGTTTCCTCCACTACTAACTACATTTAACAGGATTTTAATGTTCTTCTATGACACAGCAAAAATTTAAAGACGACTACATTCTTCCTTCATCAACCCACTGACTAACCTTTTTCCCCATAGTCGACCCCTATATTAACTATTTCAATTTATGAAAATAATCATATTTTGTCTTATACCCTTTCTCAAACTTATATGACTCTTGATAGGAATTCATTGAAGTGATGAAGAGTGATGACAATACTGTTTTAGATGTTTTTGTAAACCCGAAAAAATACCGGCATGTACAACGTCACTAGACATTTCTCACGCCTATACCGTGTATCACATTTCTTCTTCCTTGCTTTGTACACTGCACAATTTCTAAAGGGTGTTTTCTTAGCAAAACCTGAGAAACCACTAAACAGACCAACTTCTCAGCTTTCCAACGGTATATAACATGTCATGCCATCTATTACCAGAGAAGAAAGACGAAGAAGGGGCTATAGCTGCTCATCCCGTGTCGCAGCCTGCACTATAATAACAGACTTGAAAACTGTGGCTGCTGCGTGTTAAAATTTGGTAGAAGAAATGATTGGTACCAATAAGAACATGAAGAATACAAAAACTTGTAAACCGAGTAAGGCGTCGGGATTTTGGACACTTTACATGTCTGGTGCCTTAATTTGACGTGTCGTTTATAGTGTTGCAAGACACTCGTTTTGCAACATGGGATAGGTTTTTGTGTATATATTTCACTTGTTTGAGATTTAATACAAGTGGCATCGAGAGTGACGAGGACAACTCCCTTACGTAAATTTACATGTTAAAGTAAAGTAGAAACAGGGTAGAAACATCACTGGAGGGCAAGCCAGTTTTAGTTAGCCACGCTGTGACACAATGGCCTGCAGAGCTGCAGCCTAGTCAAGGTCAAGCGCAGGAGACGTACATGGCAGAGAACTGGGGGAAGAACGGTGTATCACGTGAATAGCGCTCAAGGACATAACTTACCAGTCTTGTGGATAATGGAATGTTAATAACGGGGGTATCAGACCTGGCTGTTCACTTGAAAGCCAGCCAATTATACGACACTGTACTTATTAAGCTTTATGCTGATTGGATGAAAGAGCGACTGCCATTGGCTGTTCCATCCAGTGTCCAACCCCACAGTAAAGAGAAGGGAAGCTAGGCTAAGGAGACGCGCAACTGACTAGAGCGACAGGCGCTTTCCCTTGTGACGTCGTCGAGTGTGGTTGGAGGGCATCCCTCTCTGACGTGACGACAGAGAAAGGAGATACATTGGTGTGAACACTTTGCTCACCCGGCCCCAAAATTCAGTCACGAGCTGGCTGAATTCTTTTCGTAAATCTCCTGAATGGAGAATGAAGAGAACCAATAAAGTTAAATCCTTGCGAGAACAGTGAGGGCAGAGTAACAGACGGCTCGCTAAGATTGCGCATGTGCTTGGCTACTAAAAGCAGACTAGGTAAAGAACACAGCACGCCATTTAATATAAATGTCGTATCACAAGCCAGTTTTTACTCCAGTGACACGAAGCTCAAAGTAGGAAGACCTGTCCCCCTTGTAGTATTTCCAGAAATTACTTATTTTCTTCGTGTGCTCGACGGTTACATTTGGTTAACATTTGTGGGGAAGAGTAAAATTTATTAGAGCCAGTAACATCGTTCAGCTCGACATTAGGATAGTCTTCCGCCAGAGAGTCTTTCTCTCACTTAAAATAATTAACTATCCCGAATTTTGTTATATTATTGATCTTTTTATATTTTATGTTATTTGAGAAATTTAATACCAGGCGATACCTGACATTGCTGCTGTGCATTTTAATGACCCAGTGATTCCAATAAATACAATTATAGGGATTAGTTGTTGTCTGTTCTAAGATAGAGGTACCCTTCCCACCTCATTGAATATATTAGGAACATTGATGGCAGTTATTCTTTGAAGTCTAAACCCTTGGTGAGTAATAGCACGTTTCCTTACGGGTCTGGTACTAACTGCGTTATGCATACTGAGTGGAATCGTGGACGCAATGAAAGCATAGGATTCACTTATTACCAACCAGAAGCGTGTTTAGAACTGATTCTTCCCGTGCCTTTACAATTATTATACAATTCACCCATGGGACATGTAACTAATTAACTAGTTAATGAAAATTATGTTGAGCAGACATTGCTTTTCATCAGTTAAGATGGCACCGATGAGATAAGTAGAGATGATATAAAACATACATACACTAATCCTTGTTCCACAGATCATGAATACGACATTTCGTAATGATTTGGAATGCAGACTGGTAAGAAAAGAATTTTTGAAAAAGAGAAATTTGTTAACTTCGGATACAAATTGAAGTTTTGTAGAAAGTCTTTTCTGAAGGTGTTTGTCTGGAATGCAGCCCTGTACAGAAATGAAACGCAGACGATGGACCGGCCAGACAAGAAGACAATAGCATATTTGAAATGTATTATTACAGAGGACTGATGAAGTTCAGATGAGAAGATCGAATAACTAATGAGGAGGTACAATACCGAACTAGGAAGAAAGAAAACCTATGCAAAAAATCGCTCAAATGGCTCTGAGCACTATGGGACTTAACATCTGAGGTCATCAGTCCCCTAGAACTTGGAACTACTGAAACCTAAGTAACTTAAGGGGGGTAGGACGTCAAACGGGCCGACTTGGAGCAGGAGAGGCACCACAGGACATTTTATTTTCTACTGTCTATACTTTTACACAGCCGGTCAGAGTGGCCGTGCGGTTCTAGGCGCTACAGTCTGGAACCGAGCGCCCGCTCCGGTCGCAGGTTCGAATCCTGCCTCGGGCATGGATGTGTGTGATGTCCTTAAGTTAGTTAGGTTTAATTAGTTCTGAGTTCTAGGCGACTGATGACCTCAGAAGTTGAGTCGCATAGTTCTCAAAGCCATTTTATACTTTTACAAATAAATTCATAAAACTTTGTCAGCATGACCAGGAAGGATTCACACTCATAGCAATGGAAGTGCAAAAACATAAGAAAATAATTTTTTTAGATATGAAATTTCATCATTTTTTCACTTGTTGCTATAGGTACATTTTTCTTCACAAGTAAGAGAGATTCTTTGATGAATTTTGCACGGCATACAAACCATACTTACAGGTGTATGAAACTGTAGAATTTTCCAAATCTATTAAAAACTGTGGTAAAAATTTAGATAATTAACTACAAAATTTGATTTTTTTCTAAACATAAAGTTTAAAACGTAACAGCTCATTCATTTTTTCATAAATTAAATAGATTCTAGAGTTTCAGACACCTGTAAGTATGGTTTGTATGCTGTGCAAAATTAATCGAAAGTCTTTCTTACTTATGAAGAGAAGTGTACCTATAGCAACAAATGTAGCCAATAGTAAGTGAAAAAAAAATGATGAAATTTCATATGTAAAAAATTATTATGTTATGGTTTTGAACTTCCGCTGCTACGAGTGTGAATCCTGAATCCTTCCTGGTCATGCTGACAAAATTTTATGAATTTACTTGTAAAAGTATAGACAGTGGAAATTAAAACGTCCTGTGGTGCCTCTCCTGCTCCAAGTCGGCCCGTTTGACGTTCTACCCCCCTTAAGAACATCACACACATCCATGCCCGAGGCAGGATTCGAACCTGCGACCGTAGAAAACCTATGACATAACTTGACTGAAAGTAGGGATCGGCTGATAGTACACACCCAGTGGCATCATTTTCAGTCTGGTAATAGAGAGAATCGTTGATGGTAAGAACTCTAGAGGGAGAACAAAGCTCGAACACAGTAAACAAATGAGTATAGATAGTAGTACTTACGGAGAGATGAAGAGACCTGCGTAGGATGGACTAGTGTGGAGCGGCACATTAAAAACCAATCTTCATACTGAAACCTGCAACAACGCAAGATGGCTAATGACATAGGAATCAACAACAGACAGAAGTTGTATCAGATTTCCAAGGACTTTTGCAATGATTTGAATGCCTAGTGCCCGTTCCTTCGAAAGAACAGACACCACGCAGATCCAACAGCTGTGAAACAGTACATGTAAAAACAAAAGCAACGAACATTAACGAGCAAAATGATATTACAAAAAAAATGGCGCAGTGGTTACCGCACCTGCCTAGTAAGCTGGAGATCCAGGGTTCGAATCCCGGTACAGTGCACATTTTCGCTCGTCGCTGTTGATTTTGCTTAATGTTCAGCTGCAGCTGATAGCAGCGATCCCCCTTCAGTTTACAATTCTTGAAATGGTTGCGTATTTCAAGAGGTGAATGAGGAATGTAGATACTTGGGTTGTTCAAAAAGTGAATGGCACTATAATTTTTTTATTTTCACAGGAACCATTTACTGAACAAACGAATTCTTGGGTCAACATTTGTAAAACTCTAATTCCTCTCTCCCAAACCCCACCCTATGGGGAGAGTTTTAGATTTAGCGAATCAAAATTTACGAAGTAAATAAGTATTTTTTATTTATCCGCAGCCATTTCCATGCAAAAATGAGGACATGGATTTTGTTTTTAATTACAGTGCCAACTACCAAGAATCAAAACAAATGTTTAAGACAAAATGTACGTAGTTTTTTATGTATGATCTGATTCTGCAATAAAAAATGGGGGTTCCCATTTGATATTTTAAAGGTACCTCCCACCCTACCCCCAGGGCGCTGGGTTGGTGGGCTAATTTTAGCACCAGCAGATGTCCCCCTAAAAAATAAACAACTTTGGATTCTAAACATTTTTTCGTGTGAAGCTTATTTTTCGATTTATTCTGGTTTCTCAACTTAAAATTTACATCCTTTGTATTACTGCAAAGGAGACTGGTTAGGTCAAGAAGCATACCTGGAACAATTTTTCGATTTAAAACAAACTATTGTGAATTTATGAAGGGAAGAAGGAGAGCAGGAACGAAAATTAGAACATCTGGAATAGACAGCAGACGTCGCATTTTAAGCAGACTTGACTACACACTGTCGACAGTAATACACTGCAAGGTGATAAAAAATTTATTTCTGGTTTGATGGGGATGCATTTAAAAAGAAAATCGCGTTGTGGAAGGGAGAAATCTTGACAAAAAAAAAAAACACCGTCAAATTTGTCCTGAGTTCCTTGGCGTTAGAGAAAATGCGAAGTCATTATGGCCATGAAAGAATTACAAGGATGGTTTCCTAAAAGTTTTGGCGACACTTCCAGTCTTACACCTGTTTTCGACGCCATTTGCCGTTTCAGTTGAAAGCGCCGATGTGCACGTGCAGATGGAACTAATTGATCTGCAACGTAACTCCCATTTAAAAGACAAATTCTTTCGCGATAAAACTATGCAGTTGGTCTATGTTGTTTCCCCTGGGAAGAGTTTCCACGTCTTCATAATGAGGTTGTAAACATGATAAAGTATTTCCATCAGCATATGTATGTGGAAGACTTTTTTCGATTATTGGAACTAAATAAGTCACGATTACGTGCAACCTGAGTGAGAAAACCCGTGAAACTGTCAGCGTCTGTCCATATGACGGCAGTGTGTACCAGATAAACATTATATTATGTCTTCAGCGCGCCAAATATATATATATATATATATATATATATATATATATATATATATATATATATATGGACATGTGTCCGGAAACGCTTAATTTCCATGCTAGAGCTCATTTTCGTTTCGTCAGTATGCACTGTACTTCCTCGATTCACCGCCATGATTTCATACAGCATTACCTGTGCTGCTAGAACATGTGCCTTTACAAGTGCGACACAACTTGTGGTTCATGCACGATGGAGCTCCTGCACATTTCAGTCGAAGTGTTCGTACGCTTCTCAACAACAGATTCGGTGACCGATGGGTTGGCAGAGGCGGACCAATTCCGTGGCCTCCACGCTCGCCTGACCTCAACCCTCTTGACTTTCATTTATGGGGGCAATGGAAAGCTCTTGTCTACGCAACCCCGGTACCAAATGTAGAGACTCTTGGTGCTCGTATCGTGGACGGCTGTGATACAATACGCCATTCTCCAGGGCTGCATCAGCGCATCAGGAATTCCATGCGACGGAGGGTGGATGCATGTATCCTCGCTAACGGAGGACATTTTGAACATTTCCTGTAAAAAAGTGTTTGAAGTCACGCTGGTACGTTCTGTTGCTGTGTGTTTCCATTCCATGATTAATGTGATTTGAAGAGAAGTAATAAAATGAGCTCTAACATGGAAAGCAAGCGTTTACGGACACATGTCCACACAACATATTCTCTTTCTTTGTGTGTGAGGAATGTTTCCTGAAAGTTTGGCCATGAAATCAAGTTGTATGGAATGCGACTACACTGCCATTTAAATGCGGCGCTTTCAGAGTTTCCCTCTCTTCCCCTTCTCATGCTCCAACAATGTGGCATGGCGGTGTGGGAAGTGTACAGCCAGGAGAGAGAGATACGGCTTACATGCCTAATTCTTAGTTGTCCCTATGGTAGATGATAGAGAGAATTGTAACCCCATTCCAAAACGTCTTTAAATCTTCATATACTTCACGAGATAAATACAGTCATTTAACAGTGAAAGTAACGGACACTGGAAACACTGTGTGGCGATGAGTATAAAGTCCTCGCTGCCTAGACTCTAGACAGTCTAGCTGAAAACTGCAACAAGCAAGAGTCCATGCAGCAAGCAGGAGTCATGCAGGAAGCACATAATAACACCAATACTTAGAGCACTTGTCTGTGTGATTTTTTAAAAGAAAGGATACTTTTACGTGATCTGTTAGCATTATTGAACTCTTGGACATCAAACAAACCGTTAGATCATTTCATGGTTGACACTCGAGAGCATTCCATAATAGTCTCTTTGGTAATGAATGGTTTTTGTCGACGGACCCGACGTTGGTGAAAATAATTATGGAATGCATTTTCTGGAACGGAATGCAACTGAACAATCGTGTTCTACACTACACCTTCCTCGGCTGTGGGATCCCTTTCGGCTGGTATTTTCAGCTGGAGGAATAGCAAACAATTTAAAAGAGCCCCTTGTGAGAGAGTAGGGGATCTTGAACCTGGGATGGAAAGCATATTTCTAATGTGTTCTGTCTAAACCAGCAGAGAAAAATTGCGTCTTAATAACGCACAATAAACCACTACACCTTATAAAAAGATTGGTCATATGACTATCGACAAGATAAGGGGTATATTAGTGTTTAGCGTTCCGTCGACGACGATTTCATTAGATACGGCTTACAAACTCAAATAAATTGGACAAGGATGGGAAAGGAAATCGGTCGTGTGATTTTCAAAGAAACCATCGGGGTGTTTGAATACAGCAGTTCAGGGAAATAACGCAAACGCGAAATCTGTCTGACTAGATGGGTGTTTGGACCGCCCTCCTAAAGGCCATTACAGGTTTTAACCACTGAGTCAACTCGCTCTGTCGGCCGGACACAAGCAATGAGCCGACATTAGACGGTTCAGTTTGGAAATTCAACCCTCAGCCTTATTTCACTTTGTGACAAATATGCTTCTCAGCGTTCATTCGCAGTATTAACTACAGCCTGAATGCAGAGTTACACCACGTAATGAGTAAGCGAGATTGGAAATTGGAAATTTGTGGTAAGGACTATGGGACCAAACTGCTGAGGACATCGGTCCCTAGGCTTACACACTAATTAAAGTAACTTAAGCTAAGGACAACACACACGCCCATGCCCGACGGAGGACTCGAACCTCCAACGGGGGCAGCCGCACGAACCGTGACAAGACGCCTCAGGCCGCACGGAGTAATCGAGATTCTTTACGCGGAAAATTTATGCGATGTTCAATACCTGAATTTTGTAAAGAAAACAGATAACTGTGAAGCAGTGTGAAGGAAAATATGCACAACGCCGGAATCAGGCACTGCCGTTTCTGTCGCATGAAGTAAAGCGGATCTTGTAGGCACGCCGGAAAAAACTGCACATCCTAGGCAGGAGAAAGGCAAAATCAGAGACCGTTTCTCAAGCCTTTCAGCTCGCAAAATTAGACACCGTCTCTCAAGCCTCCATCGTCGAAATAAACGACCATTCCTCAGTGCCTTTCAGCTCTTAAGCTAGGAAAAATTTCCAGTCATCACAACCAAAAGGCAGAAAATAATCGAGCAAGCATTTTGTCCTAATGTGTCTCTACAAGCACTATGCGATTCTAAAGAAATAGGCGAATAAACGAACATAGGCGTTATTAGAAACGTAGTCGGAGATTACGAGCGATCTAGTTCTTAATAAATTACGCAGCTGAAGTCTAATCGTATACGCAATTGTGAATGCAATTCTTTTTATCATTAATCCATCACACGGATAGGACGCAAATCGAAAAGTGATGTCAGAGGAAAGGGTGCAGTATATTTTACATAATTAAGAAACTGTGTGAAATCTTACAGTAAGATGGGTGTTGCATGTCTTAAATGGAGACCCAAAAGTTAATGTGAAAGTTAATTTTTTAGAGATACTTGGACCACTTGAAAATCAATCCAATTTATTTTGTGTACAGATATGTTACTGCGGAAGAGATTTTATTTCAGACCGATGCAGCAAACAAGCCAACAGCACCAAAAAAGGTGCACTCTGGTTCGTTTCCGAGAAAGATAGAGTTTTGGCAATGGGAAAACCGAGGGATCGAAGAACACTAACTGATCAAAAGTGTGCGCATACCTACTAGTAGACATTACTGTATTATGGGGTGTGTCAGCTCTTCTCCTTTATGACGGCTTAAACTCTGCAGGGGACACTTTCAGTGAGGAGGTGTCTGAAAGTCGTTGGACGAAAGGCAGATCATTCATCCTTAAGAGCTGAAACCATAGAAGGCAGTGATGTCGGACGCTCGGGTCTGGAGCGAAGTCGGTGTTCTAACTCATCCCCAAGGTGTTCCGTTGGGTGCAGATAGGGGCAGTGGGCAGATCAGTCCACTTCAGGAAAGTATTACCCACAAACCATTGCCTCTCACACGCTGCTTTATGACTGGCTGCCTTGTCACGCTGATACAAGCAATAATCGTCTCCGAACTGTTCCTCTATTCGTACACAGTATACAGTGCTGTAAAACATGTTTATATCCTTCTGTATTTAGCGTTTTCGTAAGTGCAACAAGAAAACTATACCACAACGACGAAAAGCGCTCCCATACCATAACGCTGCCTCCTCCATACGTCACTGTTGGCACTACGCATGATGTCAGGTAATGTTCTCAAGGCTTTCGCTAAACCCAAACCCCTTCCATCAGACTCACGCAGGGTACAGCGTGACTCATTACTCAGTGACACTCGTTTCTAGTCATTCACTGCCCAATGGTGTTGCTGTTTACTCCATCTCACGCGTCTCTTGGCAGTGACTGAAGAACGTGTGGCTCACGAGGAGATACTTGACCATAATTCTACATTCTTTTTTCTCCCTACGCACAGTCACTGTGCTAGCTGGACTGCTGGTAGCACTTTGGAACCCTCGAGTGATTCCTTCCGCTGATTTCACGCGATTTTTTATAATCACCCTCCGAAATGTTCGATGTCCCTGTTCATTAGTTCATCAGGCCTGTCTGATCTTGATTTATCTGTGATTGTTCCTTCGTATTTATAGTTCACAAACACATCCCCACATGGCCGGCTTTAAAGGGGTTGAAGCGTCACTAATTGAACTGTTACTGTGGTGAGCCTCTCCTGACATTTAGTGGTCAATTCCAAATTACATGGTGTTGTCCATATACTTTTGTTCATATAGTGTATGTAGGCTGTCCCTGGGGGAATGACCAACATTAAGGGACATAGGACATCAGTGGGCTTTCTGGATCAGATTGACCTCTGAACTCTGAGTTGCCTACATTCAGGGCGAGGGGTCCATGGCCTTTGATCTTGATCGACATCATTTGTCTGCCATGTAACTCTGAATGTCATCTGTGCTATCATCAGTAACATTCAACTAATGATGTCCTCAATCAATCAATTTAATAAACAAAAATTTTAAAAATACAGGATGGTGGAAGTAGCTCAATTGTGCTAACGGAAAATTAAAAATGCTCTCCCTCTCTCGTCCCACTCTATCCCTCAATAACTCCAGTCAGTCATAGCACAGTATTAAAAATCCAAAATGAAGTAAATAGTCTAATTGTGTTAGTGGAAAATTAAAAAACAAAAAAGACCTGTTCTCCTCCATCTCCAACATATCAAAGTGCAGTACTCCTTATCCAATGTGGCGGAAATAGCAAAATTGTATTAGGGGAAAATTGAAAATCATGTCCTCTTCCATTCTCTCACCAGCCAAACATAAGTAGTAAAAAATGAAATATGAGGGAAACAATTGTGTGCTGTATCCCCCTCCCCCTTTCCAAACAATCATAGTGCTGTATTCCCAGTGGAACACTGGGAATATTCTCTGCTGTATTCCCCCTCCTTCTCTGTCTTTCCAACCAATTTGGGTGCAGTACTCCCAGTGGGAAGTTAGAAACCCATTCTCCCTCTCCTTCCTCCTCCCATTATCTCTAGCAGTATTAAAAATCCTAGCAATGTTAATAGGACAGTTGTGCATTATATTCCATGCCCGTCCTCTCCGTCTCAAACTAGTAAAGTGTAGAATTTAAATGTTGTGGCAGTTATGTAACAAAAATACTTAACCTCCAAGGCAAATATATTCATTGTTTCTTAGAGAATCAAAGACATGAAAATGTAATCATGTTACATTATTTATGTACACACACACACACACACACACGCATGCATGCACACACAAAACTGTGTCAAAATGACTTATAATTATAATATATTAGCTGTAAAAGACCCACTTTACATTGCTTTTACTATCATGTGTTTTTGTGAACATTCCAGATCACTCGAGAGCACAGTAAAAATGAACATTCAAAATACCATAAAAATGTTTATATATACACAAAAAATACTCTCAAATGGTTAAAAGTATTCTCCATTATCCTAAAATCCATTGAAGTATTCAGTACCCTGATTTGAAATAAGTACTCTGCTGTCTCTTTTTTATATGACAACATTTTACACGGATATCAAAACATTTGAGAATGTTAACAAAAATTCTTGAACTTTCTAGAATCTAAAATATTTTAGAACATTCTTTAACATTCAAAATTATTCATTAAATCTCAATGACATAGATAAGTCTCGAACTATTTCCCTGAAAATATACATAAAAATGAACATTCAAAATATAATGTTTATATATACACAAAAAATACTCTCAAATGGTTAAAAGTATTCTCCATTACCCTAAAATCAATTGAAGTATTCAGTACCCTGATTTGAAATAAGTACTCTGCCTATCGCCTCTTTATACAACATTTTACACAGATATCAAAACATTTGAGAATGTTAAAAAAATTCATCAATTTTCTAGAATCTAGAATATTTTAGAACATTCTTTAGCATTCAAAATTATTCATAGAATCTCAATAACATAGATAAGTCTCGAACTATTCCCCTGAAAATATACATAAAAATGAACATTCAAAATATCATAAAAATTAAATGAAACAACAAGTTTACTGTTACCAGTCACCATTTTATTTATTTCCACAGCGTGTTTCAAAGGCGTCTATATTGTTTGTTTACAAATGTGACAGTATGCTTGTGATGTGTTACGACAGCATATAGGAACCCGTGACCGCTGGAGGCAGTGCCACAAGTTCCTCCAAAAATCGTAACATAACACACACTCAAATGTCATACTAAATAATTCAAATCCACCCAATGATAAAAGGTTTAAACCTTTGAAACGCGTCGTGAAAATAAATAAAATGGCGACTAGTGACAGTACACTTGTTGTTTCATTTAATGTCAATAACAGTCACGGTAAAGCCTAACCTAAAATGCTCACACTTAAAATATCATAAAAATGATTATATATACACAAAAAATACTCTCAAATTGTTAAAAGTATTCTCCATTACCCTTAAATCCATTGAAGTATTCAGTACCCTGATTTGAAATAAGTACTCTGCCTATCTCTTCTTTATACAACATTTTACATGGATATCAAAATATTTGAGAATGTTAACAGAAATTCATGAACTTCCGAGACTCAGGAATACTTTAGAACATTATTTAACATTCAAAATTATTCATAAAATCTCAGTGACATAGATAAAGCTCATACTATTCCCCAGAAAATATATATATATATATATATATATATATATATATATATATATATATATATATACTCTCAATAGTCTTGTATTTAATTCAGTGAAAGAAAACTTTGCCACATTTGTCATATTTATATTTGGTTTTCCATTCCTAGAGCAAGATTCATGTAACTAACTATGAGAAAAGCATTATTCTTTCACATTAATACTGCAACATCTTAATGTTTGTCTTTGAGCCTAACTTAGATTCATGTAACTAACTATGAGAAAAGCATTATTCTTTCACTTTATACTGCAACATTTTAATGTTTGTCTTTGTGCCTAACTTATAATGACACTAAATGCTAATCTTATTGTAAATTGCACTCTTTTAAACTGAAACAGTAGTTCAGTAGATGTGAGAGGAATCAGCAAAGTAAGTATTGTTTTTTTACCTTTGCCTGATATTATGTTTGCTTCAATTATATTGTTTGATAACTGTTCAAAGCCATTTCTAGTTTAGAAATTTTAAATTAATATTGTCGATTACTTCATTTCTTAATACTCAAATGGCTCTTTCAGTTAACCAACTTGAATAATTTTGAACAATTTTCAGAATAACTGCATCTATTAATTCATTTGGGTTGTTCACACTGTTGCAAAAAACATTTCCAAGTCCAGTTACAGAAGCAGTTGGGTGAGTACCTTCACTAACTCGAAGAAGTTTCTCAACAGACTCTTTTGCTTCTTCATCATTGGAAAATTGAAATCTCATATTTGTTCTTAAATGTACTTTTTTCACTTGAGACCAGAGAAATTATTTCTTCAAACTTGCAAAGTTTTCATTAGCTGGAACTGATTTTGGAATAACTGGAAATGTTTACAGAAAATGCCCATAATGTGTAAGTTATACTCCACCCATTAATTCTGGATTACCTCTGAGGTCTACATTCCCGAACATTCTAGAAAGAACATTCTGGCCAGTCTCAGCCACTTTGACACTCAATTCCAAGTTGCTTCGCCATCTTCCCATAAGAACTCCATTAATGTGACGCCCTCTTTTGACATCCATATCTCAGAAACCAATCCCTGCAGTTCCAAACCAAATCTTCTTCATGGGTGGGGGCTGAAGGGCTACCATACCATGCAATCCCCATAGGGCTGTAGGAGTGTGCGACAGAGTTATAGTGGCATGCACGGACTAACCACATTTACGTTTATTATGTCGTCACGAGCAAATGCCCTCTTTAGACACCCATATCTTCATAACTACTCCCCGTAAGTCCAAAACAAAGCCTTCCTTCTTCATGGATCTGGGATGGAAGGTTACCACACCACACAGCTCCCATGTAGGTGCGAAATTTGCTTGCTACATTTTAGCGGCTCTCACAGACACACTACTCTTACTTTCATGATATATATTGATTACTGTGGAAATGAAAGGAAAAACAATAAGTATATAAAAATCTTTCAAAAAAGTCTTAGAATCAATATGTGCCGGCGATTCAGTGCAGACTGTCTATCAATAGAACACTTCAAGCGCATTTTCGTTCTCTCTGTTAGCGATATTTATGTCATTATCTCTCACTATTAATTGATCAGTTTTATTTAATGCTGGCTTAACGATCTGAGTCAATTTATAACCTCAGATTGAATTTGGCGATTTCTGAGAGAGGTAGATTTGCAGCCTTGTGTATGTTACCATAATTTTGAAGATTGTGTGCTGTGTGACTCGTTTTAGGAGCTCTAATTTTGAACGCTACGTTATATAATCTTCTCGTTACCAGGCATCTTATATTGTGAATTATTAAATCATCTTCTTGCGAATTACCATTCATCCACACTCTTGCTGTTGGATCAAATCTGGTGCTATATCCAGTATCAAGTATTCTGTTTATTGGTTTACTAAAAAATTATGTTGACAGTTCAACCCAGGCCATCTCTATCATGATCAGCATCAGCACAATCATCTTCATCTTATTCTTTAACCCATCTCTTTCTTCTAGGTATGTCTTATTCTCATGTCAGACTAGTTCTCCCAACTTCTCTAGCGGTTGAGAAGTGGGTCTAAGTGCTCTTTCCAGTACGAGTCAGCTTCAGCTTGTCTTTTATTTTTTTGCATCAAGGCGAGTTTCGTATGAATATTTCGTCGAGATTACAACAACTCACTTTTAAAACTAATCTTTTATTAAACTGAATTGAGAGACATGTTGACAACTGCAGCATTTGATCATAATTGAAAGGATTACAAGCAAAAGTTTCAATTTATACTACTGTTCACATTGGCACATGATCTCAAATAAAATGTAGTTATCGAAATTAACATGATATCGCCCATTATTTAAATCATCATCTTTGCTTATAACCGGAAAATTATATGCATTCTTTCTCCACACTAGTTTACACATTTCGAGGAAGGCATTAAAAGTCATACCTGGGTTAATATAAATGCTGAATGCATATGTCGAATTATGTTCATCTTGTTTGAACAGAATAATTACATTACCATTGTCTTTAACTAATTATTTCAGAATTTTGCAGTATATCTGGCACAGTTAAAATCTGTCTTTTCCATAATGATGACCCATAGAAAAGTATGCTTTCATATGATCTTGCTTATAACAAGCAATATTGCTAACAATAAAAATCGAAACAGGCACCACTTCACCAGGTGATATTTTATCCTTTGTGACCCACAAATTTGTAATATTCAATATTATTCAAGTTTTTAAACACGTGTGTTAGAAATTTATAGTTATATTACTGAAGCGATTTGGAATACACATAGACATTCTAAAATTTGAGGCCATTTTCATGAAGGAGAAGATTAATAATCACATTCCTTTTTCCATAGTCGGAAGGACCCAATTGATGTGTCTAATTGTATCTGGAAATAGATCACCATGTTTGCGATTCTTTGGTCGCAAATGACTCTCGTCAGTAACGGGACTGACGAGCAGTTAAAGTTGAAGTGCTTGCTTCTTAAATCGCGTCTCGAAACACATCGAGGATTTATCTGCCGTGCACAAACTAATATACAGGGTGAGTCACCTAACGTTACCGCTGGATATATTTCGTAAACCACATCAAATACTGACGAACCGATTCCACAGACCGAACTTGAGGAGAGGGGCTAGTGTAATAGTTTAATACAAACCATACAAAAATGTACGGAAGTATGTTTTTTAACACAAACCTAGGTTTTTTTTTAATGGAACCACGTTAGTTTTGTTAGCACATCTGAACATATAAACAAATACGTAATCAGTGCCGTTTGTTTGCATTGTAAAATGTTAATTACATCCGGAGATATTGTAACCTAAAGTTGACGCTTGAAACCACCGACGTTCAGTTGCGTGTTGTAACAAACACGGGCCACGGTCAGGGAGCAGCATCTGGAGGGACATGTTTACGATGACGACCGTGTTTACGAGTGTGGCTGTAGTACACACTGATGTGGTTTGGTCTAGCTGTCGCAGTGTACGCATGTAGCGCTTGCTGCTATTGTTATTCTGCATTCGTCTCCGCACGCAGACCATCTGTAGCACACCGTGTTACCAGACGTCTGTGATAGTGTAGTGTTGTAGGAACTGTGACCATGGTGTATTCGAACTCTGAAAAGGAGGAGATGATACTCAGCTATGGCGAGTGTCGACGAAATGCAGCTGAAGCCTGCGGGGTGTATGCAGAACGGTACCCGTACAGAGAGCATCCAACGTCCCGCACATTGCAGAACATCTACCGCCAACTGTATGCAACAGGTATGGTCGTAGCACGCAAACGGGTCCGCAACAGGCCCGTCACAGGAGAAGCGGTTGCAGTTGGTGAGTTGGCTGCTGTTACCTTGAACCCACACATGAGTACACGGGACATTGCGAGAGCCGGTGGACTGAGTCAAAGTAGTTTCATGTGCATACTGCATCGTCACCGCTTTCACCCGTTTCATGTGTCGAAAATCAGCAATTACATGGTGATGACTTTAATCATCGAGTGCAATTCTGTCAATGAGCATTAACAGAGAATGAGTTGCAGTTCTACCTGTTTACCGATGAAGCGGGTTTCACAAACCACGGGGCAGTGAATCTACGGAACATGCATTACTGGTCCGTGGACAATCCTAGGTGGCTGAGACAGGTAGAGCGACAGCGAACGTGGACTGTAAATGTATGGTGCGGAATCATTGGCGACCACCTCATTGGTCCACACTTCATTGCAAGGGCCCAAACAGCTGCAACATATATCGCGTTTCTACAGAATGATCTGCCAACGTTGCTCGAAAATGTCCCACTGGAAACGCGTCGACGTATGTGTTATCAGCATGATGGTGCACCTGCACATTCCGCAATTAACACTAGGCTGACCCTTGACAGAATGTTCGACGGGCGTTTCATAGGACAGCCTGTTCTCCTGATCTTACACCTATGGACTTCTTTCTGTGGGGTACGTCAAAGGAGAATGTGTACCGTGATGTGCCTACAACCACAGAGGATATGAAACAACGTATTGTGGCAGCCTGCGGCGACATTACACCAGATGTACTGCGGCGTGTACGACATTCATTACGCCAGAGATTGCAATTGTGTGCAGTAAATGATGACCACCACATTGAACATCTATTGGCCTGACATGTCGGGACACACTCTATTTCACTCCCTAATTGAAAACGGAAACCACGTGTGTACGTGTACCTCACCCCTCATGGTAATGTACATGCGCGTCAGTGAAAAAGACCAATAAAAAGGTAGCATGTGGACGTAATGTGCTGTTCCAGTCTCTTCTGTACCTAAGGTCCATCACCGTTCCCTATGGACCCCTACGTGATTCGGTGCTCTCCGATACACACGATCGAACAGCGGAGGAGTGGTACTCAAGCGTCAACTTTAGGTTACAATATCTCCGGATGTAATTAACATTTTACAATGCAACAAACGGCACTGATTACGTATTGTTTATATGTTCAGATGTGCTAACAAAACTATCGATGTTCCATTTTTTTAAAAATTTAGGTTTGTGTTAAAAAACATACTTCCGTGCATTTTTTTATGGTTTGTATTAACCAATTACACTAGCCCCTCTCCTCACGTTCGGTCTGAGGAATCGATTCGTCAGTATTTGATGTGGTTTACGAAATACATCCAGCGGTAATGTTAGGTGACTCACCACGTATACATGAATATTGGAGAGATTGTAGAAGGCGTCTTCTGCCTTGTCTGTACTACTATACAGGGTGGGGAAAAATTGTCACGAAATTTTAACCCTGGACAGCTGATGCCAGTAGGAACCAAAATTACTAATGTTGTGTATGTCGACAACACACAGTTTTTAAACTATGGAAACTTGGCGTCACGCGCTCCGGTTGGCCACGGGGTTACACTGTTGCCGGATGCTCTGGAGATTGCATGACCGCAAATTCTTTGCCTGCCGGAGACCCCGATGTATATAAGGCGGCCCACACGCTCGGTGGTAGCGCACTCTGTGGGCCTGGGGTCGAATCCGCTGCGGTCCCGTCTCATCCATTGTAGTTTCGTGATAAGACGTACCAGGGACAAACCCATCAACACTGTTAGTTCGTGTACAGAGACTCTTTTACAAATTGTGTTGGCCCTGAAAAAGACCTTTTTTGTAGCTAGGGCATCGTTTACTTAAAGCAGGTACTCGAACTGGCGACCCTCTGACGCGACACACGCTTGGTAACTCGAACTGTGTTTTGACGATATCTTTCAAAGATTCCTGGCATTGGCCTAATGTGATTGGCGGCATGTTGAATGCGATCCATTAATTCCCCTTCGTTTCTAGGCGGTTCTCATCCGGATGGGTGAACTAGAACCTCGAACAATCCCCACAGAAAAAAGTCCGGTGGTGTAAGGTCTGGTGATCGCGGGGGCCATGTCCTACGAGCACCTCTGCCAATTACCCGACCGTCGATGATTTTATGTAAATATCCACGCACAGCACGACTATTGTGTGCGGGCGCCCCTTCATGCTGCAACCACATGTGAAGCCGTATGTCCAGGGGAACATCTTCCAGCAGGCCGGGTAGAGTAACTTGCAAAAAGTGAAGGTAATTTGCCCCGGTAAGTCGAGGAGGTAGACGGACCGGCCCAATGAAATAGTCACCCACAATGCCTGCCATATGTTGAGCGAAAATGGTTTCTGGTGTCCTGTGGACGTACGTAACATGAGGATTTCCCCTTGCCCAGTAATGAACGTTTCGAGTGTTGTAAAGAGCATCCTGATGGAAGATGCACTCGTCGGTAAGCAACACAATGGCGGGGAACCCGGGATCTCGTGCAACACGTCACAAACCACCGGCAAAACCCTAGCCTGTGTTCATAGTCCGCCACAGGATTTAGGTCTTGGACTGGGTGGAAATTAAATGGATGCTGGCCGTCTTCCCTCAAATCCTCCCAGGCTAACCAATGAGTCATGTCCAAACGCTCGAGTACTTGTCGCAGGTGCTTTCTCGAAGCGCCCGAGAACGGTCTCTACAGATGCTGCATCCCGTCGTGTTCGAGGTCTTCCAGCATCACCATGATATCCCACTAACGAGCCTGTTTCGCCAAGTCACTGGGGAATTGCTGTAAACGACTGCGGGTGTAGGTGGCGTCATGCTGGGTACCGTTCCTCATACAACCGTCAACCGTAAAACACATTACGGTCGGCTAGTCCATAAACAAATGCTATATCTCGTTGTTCTTCAAATGAATACTGTGCCGCCATGCTTACTGTATGACTAAATCGCAGGTGACGCGTGTGTGCTCTGAACCGAAGCTTACATGTGAATGCCTCTGATGTGAGGTGGAGACAAACAGCAAGACCTTATTCGACACACGTGCATATCTCAATGGGGCAGTGACGGGGCGAGCGACGTTTGTATGTTTGGATTGACAACCATAGCGCTGCCCGTCAACCGACGAACAGCAACAGGGCAATCCCACGACCAATCGGAGCGCGTGGCGCCAAGTTTCCGTAGTTTAAAAATGGTGCGTTGTCGACCAACACAACATCAGCAATTTTGGATCCTACAGGAATCAGCTATCCAGAGTTAAAAATTCGTGACACAATTTTTCTCAACCCCGTATAGACACAAATCATTGTTTAACACTGTTATCAAAAACGTGGAAAAGTTCTTGACTGATTTACTTCAGATGTTTACATGATACTCTAATAAACATTCGGACAGGCATAGTGTACACAGACACACACACACACACACACACACACACACACACACACACACACACACGCACACACATTTTTCTTTTACATGAAACGCTAATAAAAATTTGGACAGACATAAGTTATAATTTTTTAATATAAATGGTATATAAATATCCATGCAGTAATACATAAATATGAAATGTTGTTAGTGAAAATCCAGAACAGTTCTTGATCAATTTACTTCAAATTTTTGTATAATACTCCAAAAACATTTGGGCTAACATAGTCTACATTTTAGAAAAAATTTAATATATGAGTATGTACTGAGTGTCTTTCCTAAGATTCCTGTGGCGCATTTTCTCTGCTGTTTCGGCAGACATTTGCAATTTTGTTTTTGTAACGTGTAGCCGGAGTCAGCCCAAACAAATTCTGCTCATCACACCTCTCATACGAAGACAAGCATCGATGGAAAGCGTCGGTTTGTTTCCTGTTACAACCAAAATCATTTTTAAAGTGGAATTTTACATGCCCATTTGATAGAGTGGTCCAAATTAGTCTAGTGCGATATTCGTTTTACCAGTAAGTAATAACAAGGACGATGAAACACGAGAAATAACGAGTACTCCACTGCCCTGGCCCGCACTGACAACTTCCGCCATGCAGAAGAATTATGCTAAGTCGCTGCTGAAGTACTGGTTAATCTACGTGTTTTATTGTTCCTGTTAACACATGTCAGTAAAACGAACATCCGTTTGGACTAATCTGATAGCACTCCGTCGAATGGGCACATAAAATTCCGATTTAAAAATAATTTTGGTTAAAACAGGAAACAAACCAACGCAATTCGTCTATACTAGAAGTTGCATGAAACATGTGATGAGCAGTATGGGTTTGGGCTCACACAGCTGCACATTGCAAAAACGAAACGAAACATCAGGGACAATGCGGCAGACGACTCTTAGGAGAGATACCCATCATGTATAAAGTGATAGTGAAACACTGAGTGGTGTACCTTAAATTTTTACATGGTATTCTAATAAACGTTCACACAGACATAGGCTAAGTATGTTTTTAATTTATATATGAAGGGAAACGTTGTCAGTAAAAATCTTGGAAAGTTCGTGACTGATTTACTTCAAAACAGTTGGACAGCCATGGGATACATATATATACAGTATAAACGAGAAGAATTGATAGCAATAATCTTGGAAATTCTAGACCGATTTACTTGGAGTTGTTACAGGATACTCTAATGAATATTCAGACAGACTTAGGCTATATATCTTTTTAAAAAACGTTGCACCGGTTTTCTGTTAAAACGGACTGGGAGTAAGACAATGTTGTGCTGCCTGCTGTGAAAGTGTGCGGTTTCATTTTCCTTCTTGCAGTCAGTTTTAACTACAACAATAGGGCATTTAAACCATTAGACAAACTGCTTCTCCTGTATACATTATTCCTCTCATATATTATTTTAAACAAAAATATATGCACAGCAGTAAGCTCATTTGTTTTTTTGTTTTTTTTTTACTTGTGATAGATTTTAACAGCAAACAGGAAAGTTGCATTTATGGCTCATCGGCTTATGATTAGAAAACTACTACAGAATCTGAATTGTTTGAAACATTGCAATCGTCCATTTGCAGATTAAAACTATGCGAAATAATGCCTTTGAAGCTACTACCCTCACAGATCCAGCAGCAGGAGAGGCCTCTTATACACTGTATGCAAAGATTCCAAACGATTTACTCATCATTTTAAGCGATTTCAATTCCCAATGATGGATTCGTTGGAAATAACAATAAACGAGGCTCAAGGCCAGAGAGAGGGGGAAGAGGAGTTGAACGGAGAGTTGGGGGAGAAAATAGACATGGAGATGGGGAAGAAGAGACAGGCAGAGGGAGCAGTGGAGAGAGATTTTTTTTTGGGGGGGGGGGTGGAGGATATGGACACAACAGGAGTAGGGAGGAGGTGCTGGAAAGAGAAAGGGGGAGGAGGATGAGATGGACAAGGAGAAGGGGAAGGAAGCGATGAACACGCAGATGGGGGGGGGGGGGGGGAGGGGTGAAGGAAATCAGGAAGTCTATCCAATCCCCTTAAAAAGTTAGCAATTGCGAAGCATCGCTAGGTTCGCTAGTAAGCACTGCATAGATTCTAGCATGTCAGTCATGAGGTGGAATTCGAGCAGTGAACAACAAGAAAAGGAAGAAGAAGCAAGGTAGATCTCTTCTTAACCGTATTATTCAAAAATTGTCCACAAAACTACATATATCCGGCTGGCTGTGAGCTGGGCACAGAGCAGATGGAATGACCAAACATTTTGTCAGAAAGATAACGAGCAGGCCAAATTGTGGCAGAAAGAGCATCGAGTAGAAAGAAGGCAAAAGATGCTAAGACTAGTGACAAATTGGCTGTTTTAGCAGTTAGTGATCATTGAAAGATGAAGCTAAAATGGGTATGGGTATGAGAAAGAGGAAGAAGAATAAAAAGAAGAATCCAGAGAATGCATGGACAGAATATTTAAAACAGTCTGAAATAGTTTAAAGTGTCTGAAGCCAGCCAGTAATCTCATAACAGCCGCGAAAATAGCTCGTAAAATCCTTCACAAGTTGCTCCAAAAATTAAATCACTCGACCAGACAGTGTATAATACCCCTTCCCACAATATGTGAAGTATTCTCTAATTTCAATATTTGTTGCCTTATCGTCGCAAGGAGGATTAGCTGGTGGAGCGGCAGGCATTGCTAAGGCAGTTACTACAGAAAAAGCGATTCACAAACAATTGGCTGAGATGCAAAGACATAATCGTATAATCGAAACGATAGCACTTCGTGAAAGGAAGGGCTTGTACTTAGGACCACACAGGAAGAATGGACTTGGCCTGTATTTGGTGGGAAAAAAATTCTCCTTAAATAGCCTTCCAGCAAGAGCGCTTACTAATACTGACTTAGAATATTATCCCAAAAACTCGGAATACCAAATTTTCGAGGTATGGTTATGAGAGATTATTTACCCAAATTGTCGGAAAGATATGAGAGCATGATTGTTAACGTCCAGACGGAAAATGAACTGCGTTCACATTGAGCATCTCACAAGAAGAAGGATCATCTTTTATACCACTTTGATAGCTTTAGAAGTTTGCTGCCTCTCCGGATGTAGTAAGATATTTCAAAAATTATTGAATAAAGTACTAACTGCAGTAAGTTTCAATAGTCTCAAAGTCAAAGGTGTGGTCATCATTGTTTAAAATTTCTGAACTGTAGATAAATTAACAAGTCTTTTAGCACATTATGTCATTATCCCAATGGATGTCATCGAGCTTGGTCTAATGTTTAGCCTTTTTGGAAAAAAACTATATTATAACTGCTATATTTAAACTTGCAGTAAATTTGTCTCATCATGCGTGTGGAACTGCCTTATTCAGCTTATTTACCTACAGTTTCATATCGAATATTACATCGAGAAATAATAACTCCCATAAATCAAACAAGCGATGTGGAAATTCATAGTTATACTTTTCCGCTCTGGTGATAGAAACAGTGTCATGCAACATCAATAACGAGCGAGGAGATTATGAGGAGGAAAACAAAATTGTCAAACTGAATATCAGTTACAGTAAAACTTTCAAGCAATACGAGATACAGAGTAATGTTGATTTTAAGCTGGATTATTCTTGAGAGAAATGTAATTGTATGACGAGAGATGATACAATGGAATGTTCGTCTCTATAAGTTGTGTCCCATTAATGTGAACAGTGGACGACAAATTTTTCAACAATTCAACTGAAGATAGCGATTTAATTTCACTGAAACTAGTAATCACAGTGTATTTTTGTGCGATCCGAGCGAATAAACTTTTGCAATAAGGATAACCGTGTTGAGAAGGAAAACTTAAAGACAGCAGACCATTCAGTAAGTATTCAGAATATTAACGTCCTATGCATTAACTGTTTAACATGTCTGTGAGTTCATTCCAAACCGTTGCTCGTAAACATCAGTTCTGCCTGCAGTATCGCCTGTGTACAAGATTGTGGAATCACCAAATCCGCTCATTTTCGTGGCAGTCGTTGTAAGGTACGTATCAGAGTTAGGAATGACAGTTAGAGATCAAGGAGGATATTTGTGTATACCGATGGAGAAGAAACAACTGTTCGATTACTCTTAAGAAAACACAGTGGGCACTGCATTCAGGCAAAGTGTTCTGTTAACTGTAACATTTCTGTGGGTTCATTCCAAAATGCTGCTCCTACACATCAGTTCTGGCGTTCTGTATCGCCTGCATACAGGATTGTCATTAGCTTTCTGTGGTCCTGACTCGCCGACAAGTCTTCATTTAATGTACAGACGGCTCTCGCATGGCGATACGTAAGTGTTTTCATTTTATATTGTAATTGATAAGAAACCATTATGAGCAAAAACTGATTGATTGAAAGGCTTATACGTGTAATATTTGAAATGAGTAATAGAGTCGTCAACAACAATTTTTCTCTCACATTCAGTATTTAATTCATGTTGTTCTTCTTCTCCATCCTTTATGTACCCCAGCACAATGCTGAATGAGAGCTCACAGAGAATAGTGGTCATACTTATAGACAGTCTTATAGTACTGTGCATCCTAGTGCTGACAGTTATCTGTCGATTGTAAGGAGTCAAGACATTCTCCACTTCCTTATTCTTTTTCGTCCAGGTCATCTTCTTCATATGGCATCGGCCTTGCCGCAGTGAATACACCGGTTCCCGTGAGATCACCGAAGTTAAGTGCTGTTGGGTGTGGCCGGCACTTGGATGGGTGACCATCCGGCTGCCATGCGCTGTTGCCATTTTTCGGGGTGCACTAAGCCTCGTGATGCCAATTGAGGAGCTACTCGACCGAATAGTAGCGGCTCCAGTCAAAGAAAACCATCATAACGACTGGGAGAGCAGTGTGCTGACCACACGCCCCTCCTATCCGTAACCCCAAATGAGGATGACACGGCGGTCGGATGGTCCCGATGGGCCACTTGTGGTCTGAAGACGGAGTGCTGTATCTTCTTCATATCCATTTTATTACCTGGAAGATGTCTTGACTCCTTCAATCGACATATAACTGTTATAAGTATTAGGGTCCACAGTACTATAAATAAGACAACTATTCCTTGCTAGCTCTCATTCAACATTGTGCTCTCACAACAGTTCCATAACGATTATAATATAAAATGAAAACATTTACCTATCGCCATGCGAGAGCCGTCGGTACATTGACGGAAGACTTGTCGATGAGTCAGGACCTAACAAATTACTGATCATGTGCACTATCGAGGAACTGCAACACTAATGGAAGGATATAGATCTCTTACGCCAAATGACGCAATCACATTACAGAATGCTTATTGAGGAACGAGAAATGAGCTAAAGGAATTTGTTGCTGACAATTTAACTTTCTGTTTCTATATCGTATTTTTTTCCAGTTGATGCCTGGGTTTGCAGAAGATTACAGAAAGATTATTTTAAATGCTCGCCAGGAACTTGTACTGATTCGCAGCAGAGAATACACTAAATGTATTATCTCAGGTAATGCAGACATGTCGTCGAAAATTGTATGGAAAAAATTTAGTACGGAATTCCAGAAATACGAGTGTCCGAGAAAGAGCAAATATCATTACGGAACATCTTAAAAATGATCTAAGTCTCACTTTACCATTCCGTCATTGGAATTTAATTGAACGTGTTGCACCAGAAATTAGTACATGGACATGGCTAGTTAAATTCAGTACATCGCTAGAAAAAATGATATACGTAATTATAGCTTCTAAGCCAACAATAATTCCAATAGCATATGCGCAGTTATTCCACCTTAGTCGTTTGTCTACATGAAGGGGGTTGGATAAAGTGAACCACTTCACTTTATCCAACCCCCTTCGTGTAGACACACGACTCAGGTGGAATAACTGCTCATATGCTACTTAGCACAGTTTCCAACAGCTGAACCCATACTGTGATGTGATTTTTCATCAACCACTTCGCAGAAGTTACGTCCACTTGTAGTAGGACGTGGCCCACTGTAGAATGAAGTCACTAGACGCAACCATGCTACTTTGAGCACCATCCAGCCACTGAAATGCAAGTTCCTTAGGAGTAAATCGGTTGCATGTGGTGTAGAATACTTGGCAGTCAAAGAAGACGACGTCGTATGTTCCCCCCCCTTACTCAGAGTAAGATATCTGCCTCCTGTGCACTCCACTGGGAATTGACTCACAGCTTCCAGATGCGCTCACAATTGAATAGTGTCTTATCAGTTTATTGCTTGCCAGGCAAAGATCTGTTATTGGAATACAGAGTGCATTAAAACACTGATCCAAACGCGTCCCTCACTTTCTGTACTCCGATCGAAAATACGTGCCGACAAACATGAAGCAGTGACTGGAGAATTAAGTGTCAAATTTTTAGAACAGTGGTGGTGTGATTCTCACTTGCGAGATTTTCTACATGACGCCAATTAACGGAGCGGGCCTCGCTTAACTGAGAAAGAAATGGTTCTGAACAGTGAAATAAAGATACAGTAAAAAAATTATATCCTGTTGTTGAAAAGTGAAGAGGTGTTTTTTTAAACAATGAAAGAACTATAAAATTTTGCAATAAAATTTATATTTATAGGAATTCTAATTTGTTTTTGAATGTTCATCCTCTTTACCATTTTATATAAGGAAATAGTTCATTTTTGATAACTCATTCTGATGAGAGAGCTTGCTCTTGTTACAGATTGACATAGTAATCAGCATGAAAGCTGCTACTGATGAACGACTGAATCGCTCAGCATTCAAAGCTTATCCGACGAGAGCAGTTATCATGAAAGGAACTGAATACAGTTCATGCTATAAATACTTATTAACCATAATGATGTGTATTCCAAATATGGATGGGTTGCCACTCTTGAGATTAAAACTGGCACAGAGATTTAGATGCAGTGTGAAAAATTTGCAGAAAGAATAATAGGGTTATAAATCATTTAAAACAGACTCAGGTAAGGGATTTTACAACAGCTATTTCAAGAAGCTGATGTAAAAACGTAAAGTTAATCACTGATCATCGTATTTCAGTTTGAAATGTTCAGTTGTTGCACAATTGGTAGAACTGTTACAGAAAAGATGTTTAAACGGTTCGCTGCTCAGGGTTCTTTGAAGTGTATTGATATGGAAGAAGAACTAGTAAGTCAGTAAAATCACACAAAACACAGAAAAATTAATATGACACATGCTGATGTGAAGGATAAGAGCCTTTTATCTACAGTGTATAATAAGATCAAGACGATGGATTTAGTTAAAACTAAAATCAAAGACAGTGATTGTGTTAGAATTAGTAAAACAGAGCAGTTTCTGCGAAAGGCTACAATGCCAACTTGTCTACTTAGATTCAAAATTCGAGCAGTTCAGGAAACTAACCCAAGAATCAATCTGCTGCAAGACTGCCTGTCACAACCTATAGCAGGAGGTTTCTAAAGCACAAGAACGAGATATCGATTCACATATCTATCTGAAAAGGCCATATGAAGGAAAGAAAACAAACCTTTCGCAAGTCGGCTTGGTTCTGATGAAACACATAATTCCTGGTTACTTTGGAAGAAAGAGAAAGAGAGAATGAGAGGTCACATGTTTGTAAGGAGTATAGAATGTGATGTATTACATACACAGATACTTCTGTATGTTCACACAGTTCTAGCTGAGGCCTTGGAGTCATTTTAATTATTACATAACTTTGACCATTACGTCATTGTATTACATCAGAGGCGTGTGTAAGTGTGTGTACGTAAATAATCTAACATGACACCAGTTTTATGCCAGAAATATTTCATATCTTTGAATTTCAAGGAAATAATGACTATTTTCGACTTTCAAGTGGAGGTTACTTAATTTTTACTTCGTATCTGGCACATCATTTAAATACTAAACTCCGATTGGTTGGAAAAAGAAGAGGGAAGATGGTTTAAAGCACATAATTGGTCTTTTTTCAACATCTTGATTTGCTGGAAGTAAGGAGAGAGAGAGGGAGAAGGGGCAGGACGTTATGTGTACATCAGAAATAATGTAATTTGACATCATTTTACACGTCATTTCAATATTACATTCTAATTGATTGGAGTTAGAGAAGGTGGTATAAAGCACACAAGTGGTCTGTTTCCATCATTTGCATTTTTAATATTGCACTATGATCAGCTGGAAAGACGAAGAAGGACAAAATGGTTTTTAATTTTAATACAGTTCCACTATTTCTACCATCTCGGATTTTTTAGTACTGTACTGCGATTTGCTAGAGATAAATAGTACTGCACTGTGATTGGAGATAGGAGGAGGAGAAGGATTTTCTTTAAATTTTCCCCTAACACAATTGGATTATTTCCACTGTTTTGGATTTCTAATTATGTGCTACAATTGGCTGGAGATACGGAAGGAGAGAAGGGGAAAAGAGAGGGAGAGAGTTATTAATTCTCCATAAGCACAGCTGGGCTATTTAGTCATCTTGAACTGTATACATTTTATTTTATTTATTGATTGATGTCATGAGTCACACGACAGTCATATGATGAAACTGAAGGTAGAGGTCAAATGTCATTGACCCCTGCCCCTAAATGTAGGCATCCCAAAGGTCAAAGGTCAATTTGTTTCAAGAAGCCCACTGAAATGCTACTCAGGGATACGACAGCAATGATCACCCAAAGCAAAATAAGTCTACATCCACATCTATAATCTGAAAACCACTGTGAGGTGCATGGCAGAGTGTTCGGCCCATTGTTCCAGTTCTTAGGCTTTCTTCCTCTTCCATGAACATATGGAGTGCAATGCTTCTGTGCGCGCAGAAGTTATTCTAATTTTATTCTTACGATCCCTATAAGAGTGATACTTAGGGAATTGTACTATATTCCTAGAGTCACCACTTAAAGCTAGTTCTTGGAACTTCGTTCATAGGATAGTTTACATCGATCTTCAAGAGTCTTCCAGTTCAGTCATGTCAGTATCTCTGTGACACTCTCCCACAGATTAAGCAAACCTGCCGCCGTTCGTGCTGCCCTTCTCTGTATGCTTCCAATACCCACTATTAGTCCTATTTGGTACAGGTCCCACACACTTCAGCAGTATTCTAGGATGGGTCACATGAGTGATTTGTAAGTAATCTCCTTTGTAGACTGGTGGTACTTCCCTAGTATTGTACCAACAAACCTAAGGCTACTACCTGCTTTACCACGCCGGCAGTGGTGGCCGGGCCGTCCTAGGCACCGCGCTGCTGCTACGGTCACAGGTTGGAATCCTGCCTCGGACATGTGTGTGTGTGATGTCCTTAGGTTAGTTGAATTTAAGTAGTTCTAAGTCTAGGGGACAGATCATCTCAGATGTTAAGTCCCATAGTGCTTAGAGCCATTTTTGAACGTGCTTTACCACAACTGAGCCTATTTGATCATTCCATTTCATATCCTTACAAAGTATTAGACCCAGGTATTTTTACGAGTTGGGTCATTTCAACAGTGACTCATAGTCATAGAATACTGCGTTTTTTTCATTTTGTGAAGTGTACAATTTTACATTTAGGAACATTTAGAGCAAGTTGCCAATCTCCGTACCATGTTGAAATCTTATCAAGATCTAACTGAATATTTATGCAGTTTCTCTCAGATAGTACTTAACTATAAATAACTGCTTCATCTGCCAAAAGCCTGACTTTTATTAATATTGTCTGCAAGGTCATTAATATACACAATGAACAGCAAGGGTCACAACACACTTCCCTGGGGCACCCCCGAAGTTACTTCTACGTCTAATCATGACTCCATCCACAACATACTTTGTCCGCCCCACCAAAAAGTCTTCAGTCCAGTCATAGATTTCACTTGATACCCATATGCTCGTGCTTTCGACAATAAGCGTATGTGTGGTGCTGAACCAAACGCTTTTTGGAAATCAGGAAATACTGCATCTACCTGATTGCTTGACTCAAAATATTTAGTATGTTATGTGAGAAAAGTGCCAGTTAGGTTTGAAATGATCGATGTTTTTGGAATCCATGCTGGTTGACGTTGAGGTGCTTATTCTGTTTAAGATATTTCATTACGTTTGAGTTCAGAATATGATGTAGGATTCTACAACAAATCGATGTCAATTATATATTGGACAGTAGTTCTGTGGACCACTTCTACTGGTCTTCTTGTAGGTGGGTGTTATCTGTGCTTTCTTTCAAAGAAATGGGCACAGTTTTGTTCAAGGGATCTACAATAAATTATAGTTAGAAGAGGAGCTAACTTAGCGGCAATTACTTAAGTATAGAATCTGACAGGGATTCCATCAGGCCCTGGAACTTTGTTCAATTTTAACGATTTCAGCTGTTTCTCAACAACACTGACACTAATACTTATTTCATTTAGTGGCACAAGGATTAAATTGCGCAATTCTTCTGGGATTTTCTTTGTAAAGTAACATTTGAAAACGGAGTTAAGCATTTCAGATTTTGCTTTGCTATCCTCAATTTCAGTTCCTACCTCATTCTCTAGGCACTGGACACTAACAAACTTTACAAACCACCAGAATTTCTTTGGGTTCTGTTAAAGAACATTTGACAATATTCTGCTATTGTAGTCCTTGAAGGCATCATGCATTGCTCTCTTGACAGCCAAACACGTTTCGTTCAGCATCTCTCTGTCTATAGTCCTACGCTTTGTTTTGTGCCTATTGTGCAGTAATCTCTGTTTATTTAGAAGTTTCTTTACAGTGACTGTTTACCATACAGGTTCCCTCTAATTATGGACTGTTCTACTGGGTACATATCTACACTCCTGGAAATTGAAATAAGAACACCGTGAATTCATTGTCCCAGGAAGGGGAAACTTTATTGACACATTCCTGGGTCAGATACATCACATGATCACACTGACAGAACCACAGGCACATAGGCACAGGCAACAGAGCATGCACAATGTCGGCACTAGTACAGTGTATACCTACCTTTAGCAGCAATGCAGGCTGCTATTCTCCCATGGAGACGATCGTAGAGATGCTGGATGTAGTCCTGTGGAACGGCTTTCCATGCCATTTCCACCTGGCGCCTCAGTTGGACCAGCGTTCGTGCTGGACGTGCAGACCGCGTGAGATGACGCTTCATCCAGTCCCAAACATGCTCAATGGGGGACAGATCCGGAGATCTTGCTGGCCAGGGTAGTTGACTTACACCTTCTAGAGCACGTTGGGTGGCACGGAATACATGCGGACGTGCATTGTCCTGTTGGAACAGCAAGTTCCCTTGGCGGTCTAGGAATGGTAGAACGATGGGTTCGATGACGGTTTGGATGTACCGTGCACTATTCAGTGTCCCCTCGACGATCACCAGAGGTGTACGGCCAGTGTAGGAGATCGCTCCCCACACCATGATGCCGGGTGTTGGCCCTGTGTGCCTCGGTCGTATGCAGTCCTGATTGTGGCGCTCACCTGCACAGCGCCAAACACGCATACGACCATCATTGACACCAAGGCAGAAGCGACTCTCATCGCTGAAGACGACACGTCTCCATTCGTCCCTCCATTCACGCCTGTCGCGACACCACTGGAGGCAGGCTCCACTGTGTTGGGGCGTGAGCGGAAGACGGCCTAACGATGTGCGGGACCGTAGCCCAGCTTCATGGAGACGGTTGCGAATGGTCCTCGCTGATACCCCAGGAGCAACAGTGTCTCTAATTTGCTGGGAAGTGGCGATGCGGTCCCCTACGGCACTGCGTAGGATCCTACGGTCTTGGCATGCATCCGTGCGTCGCTGTGGTCCGGTCCCAGGTCGACGGGCACGTGCACCTTCCGCCGACCACTGGCGACAACATCGATGTACTGTGGAGACCTCACGCCCCACGTGTTGAGCAATTCGGCGGTACGTCCACCCGGCCTCCCGCATGCCCACTATACGCCCTCGCTCAAAGTCCGTCAACTGTACATACGGTTCTCGTCCACGCTGTCGCGGCATGCTACCAGTGTTATAGACTGCGATGGAGCTCCGTATGCCACGGCAAACTGGCTGACACTGACGGCAGCGGTGCACAAATGCTGAACAGCTAGCGCCATTCGACGGCCAACACCGCGGTTCCTGGTGTGTCCGCTGTGCCGTGCGTGTGATCATTGCTTGTACAGCCCTCTCGCAGTGTCTGGAGTAAGTATGGTGGGTCGGACACACCGGTTTCAATGTGTTCTTTTTTCCATTTCCAGGAGTGTATTTAGTGCATGGTCAACTTTTCTTTTAAGCTCTACATCCTCCTACACTATGCTAACAGTTTCAAGTTCATCACTGAGATATGACACTAATGATTTTTTATATATGTTACTGAACATACTTATTTTTCTTCTTGGTTTAGTTATCCTTTGTACTTTGGTAATCATAGTTGCCACAGCCGCATCAAGGCCACTGACACCAGTTTCGATGTGGACACTCTCAAAGAGCTCAGGTCTGTTTGTTGCCATTACATTCAGCACGTTTCCATCATGATTGGGGCTCCTATCTATCTATTCTAAGTAATTTTCAGGTAAGGCATTTAGCACAGTTCCACAGGATGTCTTATCATGCCCTTCACTAACAAAACTGTAATTTTCCCTATTAGTTGTTGGATGATTTTTAAGTCTCCACCAATGATCACAGCGTGACTAGAGAACTTACTTACAAGTGAACTTTGGTTTTCTCTTAAGTTTCCAGTTCCATCAGGAGATGAGTGTGGTGGGCAACAGAAGGATCCAGTTATCATCTTATACCCATCCCTGATACGGAGTCTTGCCCAAGCAGTATCACATGCAGCTTCAGTTTCTATCTTGGTGGATCTGAGTTTCTTGTCTACTGCGACAAACACACCACTTCCATTTCCCATTTGCCTGTCCTTTCGATATACACTTAAATTTTCCCCAAAAATCTGTGCTATCAATTTCAGGTTTCAGCCAGATTTCTATACCTAGTACTATGTGAACTTCAGCGCTTTTCATGAGCTCTTCAAACTATGGTACTTTGTCTCGAATATTTTGGCAGTTTACCATTAGGATTTTAATGCTCTCACCTGTGAGAGGCATTTATTTCGGTCTTGTGCTGATACTTCCGAGTTTCCTATAGCTACCGATATCTTGGTTGGAAGGAGAGTTGCCTAATCTAAGAAATCTTTATGTGCACCTCACAGACAGTCAGCCACCTGTGTAGCAGCCTGTGATATGTAGTGCACACCTGACCCATTTAGGGGGACCCTACAATTCTCAACCCAATAGCGTAAGTCCATGAAGTCACCGCCTAGCTTGTCACAGAACCTTCTAAGTCTTTGGTTCAGTCCTTCTACTTGACTCAGAACCAAAGGCCCACAATCAGTTCTTAGGGCAATGGTGCAAATTCTCAGTGTCGGTGAAGCTCCATGCTGATCTTCTCAACCTTCTCTGCTCGTCGCTGAATGACCCAAGTATGACCTCAGACCCCAGACCAAAGGTATCATTTGTTGAAACGTGTGTCACGATCTCCAGTTGGTTGTACCCTGTTCTTTCAAAGGCAGCTGGGATAGCCTCCTCAAGATGTTGAAGGCCCCCACACGTACACACTGAGTGCATCAGGTGTCCTTTCCTGTCCCTAGCTGCCGTTTACCTAAGGGGCACCATCATTTGACACACGTTTCAAATGCCGACGATTAATAGACCCTTACCCTTTTGTGACTGCCTAGTCCTGACACCGGACTAACAGGGTTCCCCAAGAGAGGTGAAGTGAGTCCCACTGGCTCAGTTTCAGTTTCATTGAAAGACAGCACCTCAGACTTGTTCGTTAGGGAGATCGTTACAACACCCTGAGTCCTCCGTGGTCGTAGTCCACCCTGTGCAGGACACGTAGATTTACCATTGACACGCTATTCGCAGTGAAGTGGACAAGTAATGACAGATCGTGTACTTCCTGCAGAGGAGACAGGAGCCACAGGAGAGGATAGTACTTGAGATACCTCTGGTACCATTATGACTCTCAGGAGTTCTTCCGACACACCGATTCTCAGCAGTAGCCAATCGTTAGACGGTAGTCAGGTCGATTTCTAGCTGCTTACAAATATCAATCAATTCATCCTGTGTTCGAGAACATCA
The DNA here is from genome assembly GCF_023897955.1 of Schistocerca gregaria. Classification (NCBI taxonomy): domain Eukaryota; kingdom Metazoa; phylum Arthropoda; class Insecta; order Orthoptera; family Acrididae; genus Schistocerca; species Schistocerca gregaria. The sequence continues at coordinate 509,931,333 of NC_064921.1, read as the reverse complement.
TTCACAGAGGGGCTGGATTTTGGCTGATGTAATGTATTACAAGGCAATGAAAAAACTTTAAATGAATAGCGTTGATTATCTTTTAATTAGCTGAGCCAAAAAGTTTTAATTTCTTATAAGAATTGAAGCAAATACACAAAATGAGATTTCTATTAAGGCAACACAAAAACTTGTAGTAAAAATTACTAGTTTCCTAAAACGTTTTGAGATTAATTATAATTGTTTGCAAACTCGAATACAGTGTTATTTACAACTGATTCGGATAATATATAAGGTTACTCCTCTATCAGGAAAAACTAGGTGTAACCCAATATGTTAGAATATCTGCTACAGTAACTAGATCACAAACGTCGGTTTACCAGAGATTGCTCGTGGATTATGAAAAGGACCGTGGTAGCTTCCAAAAATACACAAAAACGCACGTTTAATTGCGTTGATATACGATGAAATTCAGGGGTGATGTATTCTTGGCAGAACTGTAAACCACAAACGCTGATCTGCTATGAAATAAATTACCTATCGAAGACATTCGTAGTAGTAACTATCTTAAAGATGAGCTTTAAAACGCATACCTTAAGAGCTATGAGCACTTCTTCTTCGATACAGTGAAACTGTTCTCTTCTACTGCAAGCTCTCTGTTTTCCATATTTTGGGAGGTGGTATGGATCAAATAAAGAAAATTATTGTCTAGTAATCATGGGCTCTAAAAGTGTGTACCTAGAGAACAATGAGCACTGGTTCAGTAGAACAGATGTGTTTCACAGTAGCAAAGACAATCAAGAGCTCATAGCTCTTAAGGCATGTATCTTAGAGCCCGTGTGTACTGTACTATTTTGATTCAGTGGTCGTTCCTGTTAATGTTCCTAAATGTTGACCATTCCTCCTCGGATACCATGGATATTATCACATTCGGCACCCTATGACAGCCATTTGCCCATACATTTAAAGAAATTTGCGGCTAGAAAACGTTTTGAGTCAGATGGAGTGGACATGGATATAAGTTTCAGAATCGCAGTTCAGGGATGGAATCTAGAGAGGGATCCAAAAAAATATATCCACTGTTTAAAAGTCAATAACTTGCAAAATAATTGACGGATTTGTCTCATTTTTGGTGAAAGTGTCGCATAAAGTCCAACTTAAAGATATCACTGTGGGTGTTCGAAATGGTCACCATAAACATCCACACACAAACGATGCCGCCGAACTGCAGCACGAACTACTGACTTCAACGTGCTCAGTTGGATATTTGCACATGAATGTACGATGGATTCTCGAAGTTCAACCAATGTGCGTGGCTTTTGTCGATAAACGACGTCCTTTAGTGTTTCCCACAGGTAAAAGTCCAGAGGAGTTACGTCTGGGTAAAGTGGTGGATACCCCGCAGTACCTCTACGGCCTATCCAGCTTTCTTATAGAGTTTCGTCGAGATACGCCCTAACACGATTTTGGTAGCGGGCTGGGGCACCATCTTGTTGAAAGTAAACTCTTCCTTCTAGCCTTGGATGGCAGGTAAAATGGATGTCTGAAGCTCCTGAAGGTACACCTCAGCTGAAACTGTGCCGGTGGAAGATGGATGGCCCGTAGGGGTGCTGTGGAGTATCCACAAATAAACAATAAAATTTGTTTCATGGACATGGACCTGGAAACGCTATTTCCATGTTTCATTTTATTACAGTTTTATTGATTAATCTGACGACTGTGAGTACTATCGACAGTTTCCCAGGTCAAAATTAAACTGCAGTATATTTCCTACAAAAAATGTCCTATCCATTTTTTTCTCTAGAACAAATATTTTCCTCAGTTCAGAGGATGATAAAATCACAGATTATTAAAAATCATGTTTTAATGGTGTAAAATTAATGTTTATTGTTAAATGAAATGAATTACGAACAAATATTAGACAATGCACCACATTTAAATGCACCAGCGTCAAGTAATAAATTGTGTTCTAGTGGTGTAAGCGTGGAACGGGCAGGGGTGGAGGGTAGAAGTGCGAAGGAAAGTAGGTCGCCAGATAGTGATCATACACTTCTCTCCTTGATACGTCTGCAAAATGAAGAGCGAATAGGAGATTCCCCACACTTTCTAAGAAGTAACACAAGAAGTAATGGAACCTTTTGCGGCTAGCCTTATGAATCACTGGCACCCCAGCGGAGAGAAATGTCTGTAGAGGTTTGTTTCCTGCAGAGTATATTAACACTACATGGAATGCATACATGAGTTACTAATAATACTAACGCAAGAAACGCATAAAGAAAAATTGTACATAAACCTTTGCACGTTGTTTTAGACTGCTAGAGGGGGAATTGATTCTTATTCATCCTGAAAGACAGTTGTAGCATTTTTCTGGGAAAGACGACATACCCCACCAGGAGTGCGGTTTGCTTTTCAGTTTATAGAGAGTGTACCACTTCAACATTTCTTGTCCAGTTCTCTTGTGTGAACAGGCGAAGACTTCATTGGGCTGGTATTTTTATGGTGGAGCTATTTCCAGTCTATTAAGTGAGTACTTATTTGCTATTGTTATATAAGATATTACGCGAAATAGCTCAATAGCTGGAGCTGTCAGCCGTTTACCACAATGAATAGCCTTCCCAAGTGTAACAGGCTGTCAGTATGTATTCAACAATGTCGATTTCATTGTCTCCACTGTCAATGGCTGAAATGCTTCTCACAGCATGAGAAGTATGGGACGTTTCATCTCAGCCTCAGCTCTCGCAACATCTGAAGAGGCCCAGAGACTTAAATTGGCTTCCTTTGCAACCCACGCAGGTCTCGTAAGTGTTATGAAATTTCATATACACTCCTGGAAATTGAAATAAGAACACCGTGAATTCATTGTCCCAGGAAGGGGAAACTTTATTGACACATTCCTGGGGTCAGATACATCACATGATCACACTGACAGAACCACAGGCACATAGACACAGGCAACAGAGCATGCACAATGTCGGCACTAGTACAGTGTATACCTACCTTTAGCAGCAATGCAGGCTGCTATTCTCCCATGGAGACGATCGTAGAGATGCTGGATGTAGCCCTGTGGAACGGCTTGCCATGCCATTTCCACCTGGCGCCTAAGTTGGACCAGCGTTCGTGCTGGACGTGCAGACCGCGTGAGATGACGCTTCATCCAGTCCCAAACATGCTCAATGGGGGACAGATCCGGAGATCTTGCTGGCCAGGGTAGTTGACTTACACCTTCTAGAGCACGTTGGGTGGCACGGGATACATGCGGACGTGCATTGTCCTGTTGGAACAGCAAGTTCCCTTGGCGGTCTAGGAATGGTAGAACGATGGGTTCGATGACGGTTTGGATGTACCGTGCACTATTCAGTGTCCCTCGACGATCACCAGAGGTGTACGGCCAGTGTAGGAGATCGCTTCCCACACCATGATGCCGGGTGTTGGCCCTGTGTGCCTCGGTCGTATGCAGTCCTGATTGTGGCGCTCACCTGCACGGCGCCAAACACGCATACGACCATCATTGGCACCAAGGCAGAAGCGACTCTCATCGCTGAAGACGACACGTCTCCATTCGTCCCTCCATTTACGCCTGTCGCGACACCACTGGAGGCGGGCTGCACTGTGTTGGGGCGTGAGCGGAAGACGGCCTAACGGTGTGCGGGACCGTAGCCCAGCTTCATGGAGACGGTTGCGAATGGTCCTCGCCGATACCCCAGGAGCAACAGTGTCTCTAATTTGCTGGGAAGTGGCGGTGCGGTCCCCTACGGCACTGCGTAGGATCCTACGGTCTTGGCGTGCATCCGTGCGTCGCTGCGGTCCGGTCCCAGGTCGACGGGCACGTGCACCTTCCGCCGACCACTGGCGACAACATCGATGTACTGTGGAGACCTCACGCCCCACGTGTTGAGCAATTCGGCGGTACGTCCACCCGGCCTCCCGCATGCCCACTATACGCCCTCGCTCAAAGTCCGTCAACTGCACATACGGTTCACGTCCACGCTGTCGCGGCATGCTACCAGTGTTAAAGACTGCGATGGAGCTCCGTATGCCACGGCAAACTGGCTGACACTGATGGCGGCGGTGCACAAATGCTGCGCAGCTAGCGCCATTCGACGGCCAACACCGCGGTTCCTGGTGTGTCCGCTGTGCCGTGCGTGTGATCATTGCTTGTACAGCCCTCTCGCAGTGTCTGGAGCAAGTATGGTGGGTCTGACACACCGGTGTCAATGAGTTCTTTTTTCCATTTCCAGGAGTGTATTTCAGCACAAATCCAGCAATGCAGTACAACAGATTACTGTTCTAGACTTCAACACTATTCCTCCTTTTCGATCATACGTATTCACAGCCATCTTACAACGTATACTACATTCACTGCAGCCCTCTCTACAAGTGCCAGCAGTTTATAGATGGAAGAGACTTGTGCAATATACCAGTGAAGGAAACCAGTATCTTTGTGATGATTCATTAATTCATCACGAAGTGACTACAACACAGTTACACAGTTTTGCAATATGCTCTCACAAACAGGCAGTAGGGATGCATATTTACTAATCACAACCCTTTCCCACGAACACTAAATACAGGACGTTCGGGAATTCTTATTACAATCTTAAGGCTTGTAGAGAGAAGTGAGTACATAATATTTTGAGTAGGAACACCCGTCCGGAAACGTCATCCAGTGACGCTTCAGAGGGTCAAAGCTATAGGCGCTGGCGACTGTAAATGTATGTATGTACAGAGTGATTCTGTTATCTTACAAACTTTCAAGGATGATGGAAAAGTATAAATTTATCACTTTGACGAAGGGGTCCTTGTACCGGAAACGATCGAGTCGAGAGTTATAAGCGGAAACCGTTCTGAGTCATGAGCACCTGTTCAATATAAGAGATGTGTTTCACACTAGCGAAAATGTGTAACCTCTGACAGCTCCTCAGGTATGCATTTTAGAGCCCATGTTTCCTGGACATTTCTTCTTGTTTAGGTCCATACTACCACCTCTGAAAGCTGCATACCCTACATTCTTAGCAACAACAGTATTGGTACATGTATTCCACTGTCAGAGGTATTAGGAAGATCTTCGCATGTAACTGTCGACTCGTTCGTTTCCGAACTATGGAGCCTTACCTCAAATTGATACATTTATCCGTCTTCATCATCCATGAAAGTTTGTATCTTTATCACGGTATCGCCCTGTACGTACATAAATTTACAAGCGCCGGCGCCTATAGCTTTGACGCTCTGTAGCGATGTTGGGTAACATTTCCGGGTATGGGCTCCTATCCAAAATATTATGTACTCACTTCCCCCCAACGAGCCCTAGAAGTTTGTAGCGGTAATTTCTGAACACCTGCAGCTCACTAAGAACATTTCCTATAGCCCATAGGAACGTATTTTGCGTAAAAGCTCACTTAACAACTAGAAATAAGTAGCCACTAAACAAACTGAAAACATCTCCACTACATAAACGGAGCTCAGTGAAGTTATTTTTTCTATTCACACGAGAGAAATGGACGGGAAGTGTTCGGGAGATGTAGTCTAAACTGAAAAGCCAATAGCACTCATGCAGTGGGGGGGGGGGGGGGGGGGGGGGGGGTCGCCTTTCCGGAAGTGCGCTGCAACTGCTGTACAGAATAGCAAAGAATCAATGTCCCCTCTAGCAATATACAAAACAGTGTGCAGAGATTTACGTAGAATCTGTTCATATGCGTTTCATGCTAGTGACTCTCATCCCGGGCAGGTATATGCACTGTGTCGCCAGTGAGTCACAAGGCGAGCTGTGACAGGGGCAGTGTAACTTATGTGAGACACCCTGTAGTGGCTTTTTGTGACGCAGTGAGTGTGTGGGCAATCTCCTATACGCTCTTCAGGTTGGACACCTACAAAGGAAGGAAATGCTTGACTACAATCCGGCGACCTGGTTATCCTCACGGGTCTATTGTAAATACCCTCAGAACACAATTTAGGCCTATCGCTTAGGAGTGATACATGTGGTACACGCATCCTATATTTATTCTTAACCACTTCATTTAACAATAAACATTAACTTCTTACCGGCAAAACAATGTTGTTAAAATCTACGGTTGTTCCATCTCCTGCAACACGGAAACTGTTAGTTCTAGAGTAAAAATGAATAGGAATTTTCTGTAGTAAATGTAATTTAAATTTATAAGTAGGAATATTTTCGCTAGAAGCCGCGGTTTTCGAATTATTCAAGAAAAATGAAATGAAGTACTTTTGAACGCCCCTCGTTCACACCCCATAACACTCGCTCCGACCAATAAACAAAAATTTGCGACTAGACTAATTTTTCCCCAGTTCGGCGTTTTTTTTTTTTTTTTTTTTGTCTTCGTTGAGTGGGCTATCTGCTAAAGATGTATTAATGAAAAATATAAAGTTTCACCGTAGGTCAGAGTCCATATTAAACTGTCCTGCAGGTCCAACTCCCTTTCTAGCTAAGTCAGTTCAGAGGTCGGAGGGAAGCAGTAGCACACCACCCCCCTCCAATAGCACCATGTGTGGTATTTATGAGTGGTGTTCCTACCAATCTTCTCGTTGAAGAAAGTTTCTTTCTTTTCTTTTTTTTTTTTTTTTTTAGACTGTCACAGGACTTATTAAGAAATAGAACAATTATGAAAATGGTACACTGTAGAATTGCCTAATGTCTCTCTAAAAATATGCTGACGCACATTACTCGTATATCTCTAAATCAGTTTAGCGACTTTTCTTCACATTTCATGAGTATCAGGACATGTGTATTTGTACAGACCATGCACGACTTTCACGTAATACTGTCTTCACGAAGTTGGCCATTATAAGAACCGTGGCTGTAGTATAGTTACAATGTTCATAATTCAACCAACCTAAAGTATGTTTTTAAAACGATAATTTCAATCAGACCATTACCGATTTTGGACTTATTTTGTAATAAATCTTCAGATGGCAGGAGCGCACCGAGACAGCCCACTAAGCCGATTGTACATAATGAGTGAAAAATGAAGTTCTACACCTCGCAATTAGTATGGGTTCAATTTCTGTTTATTAAATATCACCGCCTGAAAATTTCGTTATACCGTATTTTCTGGAAAGTCTGAGTTTAAATCCTCGTCTTCCTTCTCCCTGCCAGTTCTCTTCAACTAATTTATTCCAAGAACGCGAAACATTTTTAATCCACAGAGTGGCAAGTGGAAATCGCATTGTATTTCCCTGAAAAAAATGCATCGCACTATACGATCATTGACTGTAAAACAATAATTTAAATGCTTTTATATGTGATTACATCGTACAAATAAAAAATAGAATAAATATCACGCCATTTTTTCGCTGTTGTCCAATACAAGACGCTTGTGATAACTAACACGATCCCAGATTATGAGAAATCATATCTGAATAATGCATACAAATTGTTGCACTTATTACGTCATAAACACGAATTTCAGGATAAAATTGCTTTTTTAAGTCGACACTTGTACATTCGGAGCGTCAAGAAATACGTTTGATAGCTCATATATACGGAAATTTATAATTGACTTTTCAGTCTAATATTTTTAGTTTCTTAGAAAAAACAAACATGACTCATTGCAAGTATCTCTCTCAGCACTGCACAGCCACCCAAAGTAAAAATAAGATTAATATTTTCGAATCTGCTAAACACGTTTACGCTCATTTAGAGTTACGTATTTTGTTTCGTAATTTGCAAGAAAGGTGAAAATAAAGAATATGAAAACGTGCTGGCACAATCAGAGAAGTCACAGCAGTAAGCAAGCTATGTCTTAAACTCCAAACGAAACATGCATGCACATACTGAAGGAAAGGGAAAAGGAGAAGACAGTTTAACAGTGTGAGTAACATATATAAATATAGTGCACGATCAGGAACTTTTCTGTTGTTACCTCGTAACAAAATGTTACTTTACCTTAAGCGTATGGTATACTAATTAGTAAATAATAGTTATAGATACTAAAGACGCTTAATTTTCCCGCCACATAATCATTCCACACACGCAAAAAATGGCGTCATGTAATCTCTCCCAGGTCAACTTTGGGGTAGAGGCTACGAAAAGCTACGTTTTTCAATATCAGTTTAATTTAATAGATTCTGCCTCACATTATAATTAATTAAAATTAATTAACTCTTTTTTTTACATATTTTGTCCTCCTAACATATTTATTTGTAATTAGCACTCTCGACATCACTTGCTTTTCTGAATACTTGCGCAGTGCACTTCCCTTTCCCCAAGTTCACGGTGGTGCTCTGCCTGTGGATAGAAGTTTTCTGATTGTGCAACTGAATTATTTATAATAGTCGTAAGTACACATTATGCGTATACTGGCACTCTCAGACACTGTCTTAATTTTCATCCGTGGACTAACGTTTTATTTCAGTGCAACGACTTGTATCAGTTGCGGTGTGGCGTGACCTACCGGTATAGCCTTTTCATCTCATTTCTTGAACAGTGCTAAAATATTAAGAAATAAACAAAGGAAAGGCTTTTATGTATACTTGACAGACTCATTAGACATAAATGTTAAATAAATTCTCATACGTGTTTAATCTTTTAACGGCCACGAGGGCCGCAGTAGCTAACGTTTGCTTTTGAACTAGTGACGATTACATTTGATCTCGCTAATCAGTAGCTGTATATGAGCTTATGGAGCAGACCAAACTTTAGTATTTAAAAAAATGTTTCTGTTTCACAGATAATGGCACCACCATCCTACTCCGATTTGGGCAAAGACGCTCGCAATGTGTTTGGAAAGGGTTATCATTTCGGCTTAATTAAGCTTGATTGTAAAACAAAGTCAGCCTCTGGAGTTGAATTTTCAATGGGAGGTTTTTCCAATCAAGATACAGGAAAACTGTTCGGTTCATTGGAAACTAAGTACGGAATCAAAGAGTATGGTAAGTGTAACTTGCAATTCTTAGTTGTGGCAGTAACAAGAATAATACAGTATACGACTGCATTTTTCCATCATAGACTTCACATACTTACCAAGAATTTTATGCTGCTCTTACAGTACCATAAAGTTGTCAGGTACAGCTTGTTCGCTGTGATTTGTATGCATGAAATTACGTAGTTATGTTCAGTGTTGGGTTTGCAGAAGAACTGCATTTATATTAACTGTGTGACCTACTATTAAAAAATGTCCTGTAGTAAACGACGGAAATTTTGAACGTCAGAAGATGTTGTCTCATGAGTTTTGTTGTATGTCAGTATGGTGGAGAAACGAGGCAAAATAACTGAGACATCAACTGCTTCCGATTGTAACGTACTAATCGAAATTACATGTTGATGCCTTAGTCTACAGTGGTGTCTTTACAATGTGCAACTTGACACACAAATGTACCCTGTCAAGCTGTCAGTGTCACTATGCAAGCTAAATAATGGGCACTTAGGTAATGTGTAAGAGTGCATTGTGAGTGTACATATTCCTCAGCTCTTAAGTTTAGTTTCTTTGAAGATTGAACAATTTTAGGTTTCCTGCACTTGCTTGCAACCTTTGAATTCTTGCAGTACTGTACTGTTGTGTGTTAGCTATTAATGAGTTTTTCATTTTACTATGCTATAATCAAAACATTTGTGCTGTGCTGTATTTGTTAATCAATTGTAGGCAGTGCCTTCCTGTCAAGTTTTACTTGTAGACACCTGAACACAAGCCTAGGTATGAAGGCAGCAAATAAGTACTGAGCTTGCTCACTCCACATCACCCTCTAAAACTTATAGTGGTTGTGGGCATTTTCAGTTGGTTTGAATTGTGTGTATGCTGAACAGGAATAGAAAACTGTGGTACCTGTGGAAATCTGCTTTACTTAAAAGATGTATTATGCTATCCTTATTGACTCAAAGTAATTTTGTGAATGACATTTCAGTAAGTCGATTAGTAGGTACCAGCTGTCACCCACTTGGGGCTGTTCATAAAGTGCCATATTCTACATTGCAAGCACATGCAGAACCTTGTCAAATGTGGCTGGCTACATGTCGGCGGCACTGCTACCAGCACCTGTCAACAATTATTAAATCTCGGTTATTTGGTTTAGTCTGACTTTGAGTACTTCTGCCATTTGGTCTTGGTTGATGTATTTGTAACACACACTCGATCTTTCTTTTTCTCCCCCCTCCCTTGTTATTAACTTTATTGACCACATTGTACCACTTGAGTTGTTAAACCTTCTCCTCCTCATTGATGGTTGTACTGTTTAGCTCTTGAGATCCACCCAATTCTGTTTCATTCTTTCCAGTTGTAATTTTCTCACTTTAATTTGAGTCTCAGTAGTATGTATCATTTCTGCTGAAAATTTGTAGGTCTTTAAGAATATAAATTTCATTTTCGTTTTCTGGATCTGTTGTGAAGTGAAGCTGCTTTAAGAACTTGCTGAATTTCTCAGATAAATTGTCCTTTCTTCTAAGATTTCTCATTACAAGTTGTAAAATCCTGTTTCCTTGCATTTGTAAGATATGGGAAAATGATTATTTTCTTCATTACATTGGTGATTGGCTCAGTCTCCATGGGGAGTTTCATTGCCAGTCTTAAAAGATGTAATCAGGGCATACATTGTACAGCAGTGGGATAATGTATTTACTTGATACATGGTTTGATGTGACATTTAGTGTACATATATCAGGTCTGAATAATGATGCAAAGCTGTAATAATCCTGAGAGTAACAGAAAGGAAGAATCTGAAGTAAATGGTTGGTTGAGCCCATAGACATGATGCTATCTTAAACTATTTACTTAGCGTGCAGCATCCTGTGTGTCAAACAGTGCACTGATAATATAAAGGTTTGCTATAAATGAGGCATTTGTTTTCAGAGTTTTATATTTTCCCAAGTATTAAATGTACAAATGTGATTCATAAGTGAATAAAATTGCAAATTCATTGTTTAAATTTTGCCAAACAATGGGCATTAAGAGTGCAGTGCAGTGACAAAATACCAATAAAACGAAGTTTTGTGTGTTGAAATATGTGCAATGTTTCTGCTGCTACGGTGTAGCATGCATTCAAAAGGAATTACAGAAAAAACCACCATGTAAATAGAGCATTGTGTTTGTATCGACAGTTTATACACGCAGATTCTCTGTAAACAGAAAAGTATGGGACATTTTGCAACAGTGGTTCTATTTCAAACTGTAAAGTTTGCAGCATATGCTAAAATTAAAACGATGATTATGGGTATGCGTTCACTTTTGCATCACAATGTAGTATGTGCGTGGGGGCATTGAACAGTCTCATTAATTGTAGTGTATGAATGAGGTTTGCTGAACGTTAATGCTTTCTGTCCAGTGTTGCAGAAGAAGCTGTATGAACTATGGACTGTTTTCCTTCTGTCAAAGACTATGATGGGCTACCTCTTACCTCGGTAAGATTTCATCTTCCAACAATACAGGACACACCCTTATTTGAGCATTGATATTCATTACTACCTAAATGTTCTTCCTCATCGTTGGATTGGGCGAAGTGGTGAAGATGATGTGGCCCTGTTCCCTTTCTTCCCCCCAACTCACATGTCGTAATGCATTGTGGTTTTTTCCCATGTTGGGAATAGATAAGGATTGTATGTACATGTGTAGTACTCCTGCAACCAAGAACACTGTAACTCCTCAGAGAACACATCAGTGTTCCTCTGATGACCATTGACAGGCTATTGTTACCTAAGGCATGGAACTAACTTTTGCTTGGATGTTTCGTGTGACTAGAGGATCACTAGTGGAACACTTGTAGAGTGTAAAATACAAACTTGGCGCGTGTTTTCCTCGGTCATATTTGTACTTGTAATAATATGCATGATACAGGGCTTTGAAATTGGATTGATAATTTGTTAGACTGTGATGTCATGAGAATAGCAATAGTTCTGCTATAGCACATATTTTACATGTATTCAGGTTTAGTGAGTGGTTATGTCTGGTGTTGTATTCGTAAAAGTCAGTTTTGATTGCATAGACTAGGCAGAGAAAGTTGCCAGTTTTAGCTTACTGCCATAATCAGATCACCATTCTGATACTTGTTGCAGTTCATGTCTTCAGTGATTGATGATGGCAGCAAGCTGAAACTGGTCATTGTGAACTTAATAGTATACATTCTCACTTTTATAAATACCTGCCATGGTCTTAAATGGAGAAGTCTGCCATTCTGCTATCAAGGGTCAAAGCAGATGGCTGGTATTGATAGTTTCAGCATTTATGTAGTTATTAGCAGATAATTACTTGTACAATGTAGTCATAGTTTTGAGTAGTAATTAGTGGCTCCGTGATAGTGCCCCAATTTTGAACTAAATGTCACTTTATTTTACTGTACCTGTAATGTGGATAACTGTTCTGATGCATTTCAGAATGCTTTGTCCTAAGACATTAGTTTGATGTAAAATGCCTAAGCTTGTTGTATCTCTCCCATTTGATAACTACTCAATTGTTTGAAAGTTGATTACTCCACTGCCAAAAAGAAAATATTTTTTTATATTAGTATGAACAGGGGAGCAGTCTTAGCTTTAAAAGTCTGAAATGAATTCTCATGTCATTAAATCTAGTATATCTAACAAATTAGGAAATAAAGCTAGAAAATATTCACAAAAGTTACATTTATTCGTACATCAGTAACATTAGGTTAATACTGAAAATTTAAAATCTTAATGAAGGTTAAATAAACAATTAAGTCCTCAAATTGGTTGGTAAAACTTTAATAAACAGCTTAAGTCAGAAATATGAGAGTCCTAGTGGTCTTTAGTTTGACACATTGTTGTGCAGAGATATTAAGTGGACTGAAGAATTCACAACTTAGATGCATGTTGAACCACAATAAGTTTTGAGTTGGTTTCAACTTCTGGAGGTAATCTTTCCTACCTTTCTCCTCTTTTAGAATTGAAAATTCTATTTCCTTCTTTTTGACTGTTGCATTCTGTTCTGCGGATGAAATGTAGACAAACATGCCGACACATTCCATGGCCGCATTTTCTCAGTCTGCAGCAATCACTTAATACTCTTCAAATGGTATGTAATCACAGCAAACCTTGACAGGTCTTTGTCTGTAAGTTAGCAGTGGACTGCTGTGACTACATTGTGCAACCAGGAAACGTGTTTTGGGTAGTGGCTGGTTACTGGAGCTACGTTTCTTGTGCTCAGTTTTTTTTTATTTTTTATTTTTTTTTTTTTTAGTTCAACAAGAGCTGTATGATGAACTGATGGAGGAAAGATAGGGGACTTTGTGCTGGCAATTTATTTTATGTAAAGATTCACTACTGCCATGAGTGCAAAGCAGCAGTGAAACTTCCACTGAGAAATCATTTTGGAATTGCTATCACAATGACAGCAAATAAACAAATGCACAATAATGTATGTATAATCGTAAAGAAATGCAGAAACTAAGCATTTGAAGACAGAAATCTTGAAAAAAAATATGGTACATAGTTTACAAAATAAGTAATAACTTCTCACTCTGTCTTACAAAAATAATGATGCAAAAGTTGACCAATATTTATAGTTTTTCACTCAAGATCTCCGGCGACAATGGCGCACATCCAGCCAGCTTCCTATCGTCACTGTAGTTGGAATTGGGGCCATACTCATTTTCTTGATTGTATCACACACAGATCGAATAAATGTCTTCACCCACAGTTTTGTGCAAGAATATGCTTAGAGCCATAACAGTAAATACCTTTTCTAACAGGACTTTGTCTACCACTTTTTAACAGAAAGCCATACTTTCCACCACAGCTTTTAGTAGCAATAGTAATTGCTGAAAAGGTCACTTTCCAATAACAATGCTAGTAACTTTGCTACTGTAGGATTCTCTTTCCTGGGGCAGTAAGCATAAATATACCAGTGAGTTGCACCAGTCTTAAGAAAAGCTGTCAGTGACAGGTTGAAGCTGCTTTTTCTTATTTCCAGGAGTTACTTGATCTATGTTATCTGATCAAGGCATCCCAGAATTTTTACACCTCGCATCTACATCTTTCAACTTTTGCAGAAATACACCCATGCTTGCCACTGTTCTTGCACTAATTCCAAGAACTTCTGATGTTCGTTCCACAACTTTATCGGCAGAAACTTACAGCTGTCCGTTAGTATTATTTCTACTGTTTATGTAGACAAACATACCTATGCCATTGTATAAGCCACAGTGGAACAAAGCAGAGCGCAACGCAAGCACGTGGTCAAAACGATCACAATGCATGTTGTTTATGTTCACACCAGACAAAGCCAGCAATGTAGAAGCTTTTGACACCACGACTGACATCGGTTACTAGGGTGAGATTGGTTCATGTCCCACATCCAGTGCCTCATGCTTCTTGTTCTTCACTTATCAACCTGTTTCACTGCAAACTTGAAACCCATATGTCACATGCAAAGTTTCAGCAGCCTGGATATAGTGTTAGTAGCATCACAGAACAAAAGAACAGTTGCTTGTCTCTTGTGGACATCTGAGACTTGTAAAAGTTCATTAGTGTGGTTTATTTTCAGTGCAACTCTGTTGTTGTTACAAATGAATGTGCTTAGGACTTGATGTAGAGTATACTCACCATGTTGGTTATGCTCATTTAACTACCTTAATAACCAATCTGTGAAGATGAGTCATTGACATCAAGGTGACACAAACAAGAAAATGAGTTTCTTAAAACAGCATTTCACTAATGATGCTTGTTTGTTTAGTTCAATGTCACAATGAAACATACCTGCAGGTATCATAATGATTCCACTGTTAGTAAGAGCTTCTCTTCATACCTAAGTCTGGCAATAAAATTTTGTCATTAATCTCATTATTCTGTTACAAAACTTCATTTTCTTGTACTCTCCTGCCATGAAATTGTTGTTCAGAGGACTCTGATATTTTCTGTTGATTAGTGTGAATTTTAGTTTCTGTAGTGGTCAGTGTTAAGCACTATTATACTTCATGGCAGGCAGTGTACAAGAAAGTTTGCTGTAGACTGTTGTCATTCCTGTATGCTGGACAAATTGTACAGCTGACACCAAATATGTCGAAGATAGTTCACCATCTTCTATCTAATCTACACACTGCTGCAACATTGGTTCATTTTATTGAACTTTGTTGTTTCCTTGTGTTACTGAAAGGGACATTAGTTTCATTGGTAGTGCTGCAGTATTTGTGGGTTGCCTGTGTAACAGCACGAGTGGATTTGTAACAAAACTGTCATTATACATTTCTGCGTAAAAGTTTTTAGTTAAATGCAACCTGTTTTAAGTGTGAACAATCAGTCGTTCAATTAAAGAAAATGAAATGAAGTAATATTATAAAGGTTGTAATTAGCTTCCTCCTGTTAAATTTTGGAGCAGGAGCAGAGGCAAGGTCAAAGAATTATAACTAAAGTTCTTAAATTCATCATAGCTGTTGTAACATAATAGGAATCCCTTGTGAAGATTTATCTTGATGCAATAAAAGAATAAGAAAGATGTACACAAATTGAGCCATCATGTATGCCTCAGTTGATGCATTGTGAACTAATAAATGATTAACTTGCTTTCCAGGACTGGTATTTTCTGAGAAATGGAACACAGATAATACATTGGGCATGGAAGTGAGTGTTGACAATTACCTTGCCAAAGGACTGAAAATTTCATTAGACTCAACATTTGCACCACAAACTGGGTAAGGAAAGCTTTTTTAAAGCTAATATCATAGTGTATTGTTGCACTTTCTCATACTTCTGTTTTTGTTTCAGGAGCAAGTCAGGCTGCCTAAAAACTGAATTTAAGAACGATATGTGTGCAGTTAACATGGATGTTGATTTGATTTTGGCAGGTCCTAATGTTAAAGTAGCAACTGTTCTTGGTTATAATGGTAAGAGTTTGCATAAAAGAAAGTTAGTGAAATTAGTTGTTTATATTTTGAATATTTCATTATATCACAGCTAACTTTTAAATTTTCAGGATGGCTAGTAGGTTACCAGACTGCCTTTGACAGTCAGAAATCCAAACTAACTAAAAACAATATTTCCCTTGGATACTCGGCTAGTGATTTCATTCTCCATACCAATGTGTAAGTACTTGAGCTATAAGCTAATACTATAAAAGTAGAGGAATTACCTGTTTTTGAAACAGGATGACACTTAATGTTGGTCAGAGAACTTAAACTTCTGGTAATTTTTACCTTAATTTTTTGATAAATAAATGTAGTCAGTCATCAGTGTGCTCTATGTACAGTGGCCTTTTGCTGATGGTGTATGTGATTCAGTGCTCCCAGAGAGGTGTTTTAATGTACGATTAAACTATCGTCTAATTGTAACATTGTTTGGATGTAACACAATTTCTTCCTCTTGCGCTACTGTAAAGATTAGGTGATAACAGAACGCCAAAAAATGCTATGGGAAAGCATGCTGCTGTGTTGATTGGATTGTCATTTTTTGGAACATTCAAACAATTCTTTGGCTTACTGGTAGTCACATCATAGGCATTGTGGTTTACTTCCCTGAACAGTTGAAATATTTGTTGTATGTAGTAGTAAGCACATTGTGAAAAAAAGCTCTTGGAATGCATTGTAACATTTTAAAGCATCTTCAATTTACAGGAATGATGGGCAGGAATTTGGTGGATCGATTTATCAGAAAGTGAACTCCCAGCTAGAAGCGGGAGCCCAACTAGCATGGTTTGCAGGCACAAATGAAACCAATTTTGGAATTGGATGCAAATATTCTATTGACAGAGAATCCTCTATTAGAGCAAAAGTTAACAATGCCAGCCAGATAGGGATAGGTTACTCACAGAAAATCCGTGAAGGTAAGTGTTAAAATTGCCTCGTTTTTGAAAGTAACAATGACTAATATTTGTGTGTTCATTTGGGGGGGGGGGGGGGCTGCTTGTCATGTCAATGAAATTAAGGCCGATCTAAATGAAGCTAAACAAAATAAGGCAGGATGATCATTCCAGGCATTAGCATACTTTAAGAAACTGAGAGTTGCGTAAGATTACAAGCTTCATAGGAATTTCTTCTTGGTTAGTTTGGAAATGAGGAAAATTTAGGATGATAATGATAATTTCTGATAAAAATAATAAATTTTAGGAAGGTGGAGTGTGAATTGAAATAAACAAATACAGTGAGAAGTGGATGGTACTGTAAAGA
This sequence comes from Schistocerca gregaria, assembly GCF_023897955.1. Classification (NCBI taxonomy): domain Eukaryota; kingdom Metazoa; phylum Arthropoda; class Insecta; order Orthoptera; family Acrididae; genus Schistocerca; species Schistocerca gregaria. The sequence goes on along the minus strand of NC_064921.1, from coordinate 509,914,302 downwards.
TGACATTTCCTTTGGAGAAGCAAAGCAAAGTGGTGAAATGCTGAGTTGTACCTTCTGCTGTGAAATACATGTTTGTTTCAACTTGTAGAATCTTCTCTGTACTGTAATTTTGTCTCTTTAACATGTAAAAGTGCAACAAATTGTAGCTCTTATTGGCTGTGTCACCACTGCTGTGCACTCTTGCCCAGAATTGGGAGACTTGTGGCAGCTATGAAACTTACTGCTGGTTCATATTGTGGTAAAAACGATGTATATGAAATTTTATTCAGGATTGTAAGAAATGTTAACTTCCATACCTGGCAACTTTATAACAGTTCAGGGTGAATACGCAGCAACAGTTTGAGAGTGGACTTGTACATACTGACAGGCAGAATGGTGTAGCAGGAAAATATATTGGAAAACTTCATTTGATTACATCTTACATTTGGTGTAGAATCTTTAATTTCCTCGCCACAGCTGGGTAGTTCAGTTGTTTGCCTAATATGAAAGCTATTGTAGTTCATACAAAGTGTTAACTGTGTGCACAGCTTTTCAGAGAAACATTCTGATGTAACTTAAAAAGTGCTTTCATAGTGAATACAGACGAGTGCTTTTCTTTCATGAAGACCTGATTGATTAAATAAGGGTGATGGGCTCATGAGAAAAGTATTTAATACAGTAAACCCTACAATAAATTTATGAAAAGTGTACACATGTCTAACAGAATGCAGAGTGCAAATTTTTTGTGCAAATTGCTTGCACCCCTGGATTACACTAGTGCTTACAAATTGGGCACTAGTTCGCACAGGGGTTAGACGAACATTTGATGGATGTCAGTGACATAACAGTAAACAGTTGTTGTCACATCGCTGCAATCATACAGTGCAATGAGCCATGGAAGCTGAGAAATTTCTGAATTTGGCTAGGTGGTTACAATTTTGTAAATGAATGTAAGAATTTAATGCAGTGATATTTAATGTTAGCTCTGAGTTTGTTGTGTTTTCCAGATATGAAATTTGTGTTGGTTTTTACTTAACTGCATATCAAATTTTTATTGTTTGTAACTAGGAAATATGTAGTTGTAACAATATTAGAGAAGGAAAGTTGCTACTCACCATATAGTGGATATGCTGAGTCACATAGGCACAACAAAAATATTCACACAATTATAGCTTTGAGCCGTTACGGCCTTTGTCAAAACAAACACGCTCGCACTCGTGTGCACACTCACACAAGCACTACTTTGCGTGCGTGCACGTGTTTGTGTGTCTATTGTTGACAAAGGCTTTAATGGCCGAAAGCTATAATTGTGTGAATCTTTTTGTTGTGCATATCAGGACTCTGCATATCTGCTATACGGTGAGAAGCAACTTTCCTTCTCTAATATTGTTACATTCCATCCTGAATTTTCCATTGTTCGAAATATGTAGTTAAATTGTTATGTAAATGAGTGTTCGTATATTGTGTGTAACCAATTTTCTTGCATCCAGGTATTACGGTTAGTTTGTCAGCGCTAATTGATGGCAAGAATTTCAACCAGGGTGGACACAAGATAGGTGTAGCTCTCGAGATGGAGGCCTAGAAGTGTCACAAAGTACAGTGATAACATGGTGAAGCTTGAAGAAAAGTGTTATTGGTAGAAGTATGCCGGTGATGGAATGGACTGCACATGGAATATGTGCCCAGACTTTGTTCACATTTTACCAGCATTATTTATTTTTACAGCTAGCAGCACAAAATTGTGCTTCGTGATCCTTTGAATAATTATACAGCATGGTGAAACCAAACTTGAGGATGTTAATATTTTAGATGTCACTATTGGAGACACCTATGTATTTACTGTATTGTTGGCTGAATTAAAACACAATTGTATAAGAACTACTGTACAGTATAAGTGCTGAAATTTTCTTCAAGCCTCACATTTGTAAATTACAAAATGAAACCATTTTTGAAGGTGCAATGAACTGACAGTGTGTAAACCTGGATTTATTCTACCCATATTCACAAATTTTATCCACAAGACCTTAGTATTATTTTGAAACATCTGCTTCACACGGTAAATTGGTGCTTTTCATATTGAAATTTGCACATTTCATTTTAGCATCTTGCTTAATTAATAGCAGTGTGGAGTATAGTTTCCCAAAAAGACTTTTGCCTGTGTAATGCAATTTGTACATGTTGTGTTGGAGGTCATAGAAATGAATTTTGTAGATAATTGTTTAAGAATAAAGGTGGATGTCCACTTCAGTAGAATAAAAGCTTTTTACTTAAAAACATCAGGTCTGAACTATAGGATCTTTGCCATTCTTCAAGAGTCAGTTGTAGCACATGGAAAACCTTCAAGAGGTGTCAGCTGAACAATGAAAGTTGGCACTGTCAAGAAGATATTTGTACATTAAAACAATTTTGTTGACAGTGTGTGTGGGGGGGGGGGGCAGTTGAAACACCAAAATGGCGACCTAATTTTAGCTATGTATTAAACGGTCAGTGAAAGTAGCTTATTTTAGTCATCAACATTTTGAATAGAAAGTTGGCAATTTATCAGGCATAAATGCAAAAATTGTGGCAGCTGCTTCATGTGGTGTTGAGCTGTATTACGAACAGTCAGCATTAAAACTGTAGCAAGTATGTCATTTTCATATTTCTGGTGTTAAAAAATGTTAGTTTGCAAACTTTTCACTTTAATGCTGCAAGTGCAAGAATTCCTTAATACTGTTGGCATCCTAAATAATTTGCTGGTTACGAAGGTATAGGTGATGTTGAGGAGCCTGGGTCACTGTAAAACGTACTGAAGTAATATTTGCGCAAAGAAAATTGACACTGTGTGTGGTGCTTGATGACAGTGATTTTAAGTGAGAAAAATGCCTTTACGGTCGCTCTCATTAGCCATTACACAAAGTGGCAATTTGCTTGTGTGTATATTACAGTGCAGCATTGCAAAGTTCACCCAGTAAACATATGTATTATTGTTACTATTTGTATTGTGATAATTTCAACAAATGTTTAATTCCAGATAACTGTAGGTACTGACATAATGGAATAACTATTTACTGAGAGACCATCTTGCAAAGTAAGAGTTTAACACTATCAGTGACTGAAATAATAGTTAAAGACCAGTGGTTGTTAACTGAAATTTCTTGAACAGTAAATATTAGTTTTTATTTTAGGTCATTCCCGTGAATTGTTTGACTCCTATTCTAAATACTAAATCAGTTCTAATGTTCCAATATTGGTACTCCACAATAGGTTGTAAGTGTTGCTCTTTTCATTTTCTAAATAATATTGCTAAAAAGTCCAATCGTTTCCAATGCATGAAACCAGAAGTGGCGAAAGATCCTTGGATCATGACAGTGTATTCAACAAAGACTTGACAGGCCTCTGGAGGTAAGTGGCATCAGGTGTTACACGCACATAGAGCAATTGCTGTAAATTATGGACTGGTGGTTTTTTGTAGTGGAACTGTTGTCCAATAGTTCATAGTTCCATTGTCTTCATATAAGTAGATTTTGGTGGCAGATATAAACAGGAGTTCACTGTCATACTTCCACTGTAGCATGATTCTGTCTTTCAGTTATCCTGCTTGAAGATCCGATTTCACTTTCCGTCAAACCCTTTCTGTAGATCACAAGAGTAGCATGTGCTATACAATTTCAAAAATTCTTGTTCCCACTCTTTGGGCTGCAACATTGTACCTTTTGTTATCACTTATGTCAGTGGATTTCGCCATTTTCAGTCCTCACTCTCGGTAGATTGATACCCCCATTTGTGTGCTCCATTTACACTTTCTGTACCATGCCACATGCTCTGAACACTACCAGGCGAGATTGTCCCACGGTGGACAGTGGGGATAATGCTTGGATTAATCAGTGTTTCTGAACTATAATATGTGAAATATATTTCATTTGAAAGTAATTAATGTAATGACACCACAACAAAAATAAGGACTGCACAATTAGTTCCAGGGCTGCATTAGTTCAAAGATTACTTAAAGCATGCTTTATATAATACACTGCTGTATATATTCAGTACTAAGTTCTGTCATCTTCAGTCTGAAGACTGGTTTAATGTTCTCCACATCAGCCAAACCTGTACTCACCTCATTTCTGAACAACTGCTGCTACCTACATCTACTTAAACCTCCTTACTTATTCATGCCTGGATCTCCCATAACTACTGTACACGTGACTCATTCATTACCAATTTGACCAGTTGCCTCAGAATAGGTCCTGTCAGCTGCCCCTTCTTTAAGTCAAGTAGTGCCGTAATTTTTATCTTCAGTTCAGTATCTCATCAGTTATTTAGTCTATCCATCTGATTTGCAGTCTTCTATAGCATCTCGTTTCAAAAGTGTATTCTTTTCTTGTCTGGACCAGTTATTGTCCATGTTTCATATCTGTACAAAGCTACCCTCATTACAAATGGCTTCAGAAAAGACTTCTTAAAACGTGCTTTTATGTTAGGTGTTAACAAGTTTTGATTTCTTGGAAATGATTTTCTTACTTATACTAGTATGACTTCTATATCTTTTCTACTTTGGCCATTCAGTTATTTTTCTGTCCCAGGCAGTAAACTCATCCAGTACTTTGTGTGCCTTATTTCTTAATATAATTACCTTAGCATCACTTGATTTAATTCACCTATATTCCACTACCTCTATTTCACTTGTTCGTCTTATAACCTCTGTCCCTTCCATTCAACTACTCATCCAGTTTCTTTGCCATCTGACAAAATTTAAATCCTACAGCAAACCTCAGTTTGTATTTTTTTTTTTTTTTTTCCTCCCAGAATTTTAATTCTATTTCCAAATTTCTTCTCAGTATTCATGACTGCTTGGGCAGTGTACAGATTGGATGGCATGGGAATTGGCTACAACCCTGTCTCTTTCCCTCCTTACTGACCACTTCCCATTCACATCCTTAGATGCTTAAAATTTCAGATTGGTTTCTGTACAAATTGTAGAAAACTATTCACACTCTGCATTTTATTCCTGCTAGCTTCATAAATTCAAGGGATATAGACCAGTCGACCTAGTCAAAAGGTTTATGTAATCTGCAGATAGTTTGTATTGCTCTGTGTGTTCCTACATTTCTTCAGAACTCAAATTAATCCTCTCCGAGGTGGGGTGCTACCAGTTCATTCTCCCATAAATAGTTCATGTCAGTATTTTGCAATTCATTGTTCAATAGTATTTGCACCTGCTTTCTTTGGAATTGGAATCATTACTGTCTTCTGAAAGTCCGGCAGTATTTCCCCCTCATATACCATGCACGACAGGTGAAGCAGTTGGGTCATGGCTGACTCTCAAGAATCTCAGAAATTCTGAGTGAATGTCAAGAACTCCTGTGGCCTTGTTCCCAGTTAAATCTTTCAGTGCTCTTTCAGATTCTTATTGCAGTATCATGTACCCCCATCTGATCCTCACCTAAGGAAGTGTCTTTTTGCTGGGTGCCAGGACACATGGGTATTGCAGGGAATGAAAGAGCAGATGTAGCAGCAGAGGAGGCATGTGGCGATGCTTGGTTAGCATGATGTACCACCCCATGCATGCTGTCACCTTGCTTCTTAGATACAGTGTCTTACGTCAATGGGATGATGAATGGCTGGAAATGACATATAAGAAGCCCCATCTAAAAAAAGTGCACAACCCAGCTACGATGTACATTCTTTGTCAGATCATCAGGATGAGGTCGTCTTTGCATAGGGCACAGCCCTATGATGCATTGCTTCTTGCTCCGGCAAGAGGACCCTGCGTGGTGCACATAGCGTACAGATCACTGTGTCACATTTTGTTACTGTGTTTTATTTTCTGACCCACAGGCATAGGTGGATTTGCCAACAAATTTGCCTTCTATTTTAAATGAAGTTCAAACTAATGTGGTTAGAGTTTCAAGGTTTTGTGATTTGTACCACATTTTCAAAAAAAAGACTGGCTCAGCCATGTAAGTGTTCATCCAGTCACATTCCCCTGTGGCTTTCTTTTGGCTCGTGTCATTTTATTTGTTTCAATTACGTATATAGCACATTTTACTCTTCCACCATTGCCTAGGGTGTGTGAGATAATCATTCTATGGTCATTATGGATCTGCTGTGTACTCATGCTCTTGTTCTGCAGGTATTGGATTACCATACACTTGCTCTCTTTATCCACTTTTCAAAATGTGGAAGTCTTGTACACATCAAACTCCAATACATAAAACAAAAAAATATTTTAATGGATAATTTGGCTTGTAACCCCACAAAGAAATGTACTATTGGATGCTAAACTGTTATTACCTAGGAAAAGTATTTCATAGGCAGGCCAAGAACTGACGTCGCACCCATAGATTCTTGTGTATTCATTTCAGCTTACCTGTCCTTTCTGTGTACTGGTTCCCCATCAAAGCTCGTGATATTCGCATAGCTGCTTCTTGTCTCGCCAAAAACCTCTTTAATCCTTTTAAAGGCAGCACCTATCATTCATGTAGTCATGCATGCTTTTACAGCCTTGCATTTGTCCTGTAGATGTTCCTGCCTAACCATTGTAAATTTCCTTTCACTCATTTTTAAATATCTGTATTCCCATTAATTTGTGGCATTTTTATGTTTTCTACTTTCATCAATTAAATTCAGTATCTCTTGTATCATTTAGCGATTTCTACTAGGCCTTGTTTTTCTGCTTGTATGATGTACCATCTTCACTATTGTCCCTGAGCCATCAGTTCATCTTTTGTTCTATTCCTTTCCCTGTTTCAGTTGTTGCCTGATGCTGTCTTTAAAACTATGCACTTACTCTTGTTAAGTTTATTCAAGCCTTACCTTACTAAATTCCTACCTTTTTGCAATTTCTGCAGTTTTAATATGCTGTTCCTGACAAGTAAATTAGTCAGTCCATATCTGCCCTCCCCTGGAAATGTGTTAAAAGTTTAAAATGTGGTTTTGAAATCTGGCTTACCATTATACAGGGTGTCCCAGGAGAGAAGAGGGAAAAAAAAGTATTCCGTAATATGATGGGAACAGTCATTCAGAGCCATAAAATTGTAAATATGGGCTCTAATAAGATATATACTGTACAAGGTAAGAGCACTTAATCTGAAACACCTCTTCTGCAGAAAAAAATGCTTATCTCTAATAAATTTACTAGATATGTTCTGTTTCACATGATTGTTCCTGTCATATCCGTGAATGCTGACCATTTCTCCTGGGATGTCTTGTAGAATCACCTTGGAAGCTTGGTGTCTACAGCTCTGTTCCACACACGCAATAGTCTGTCAAGATTCTTAAACTAAATGTTTGTTACATATTCCATAGGCCATTTGAGTCTCTAATGGGAATGGCTTGGTTAACATGTTATAGGATGCCAGTTGTAAATAAAAATTCATCTATGGAAAAGTTGTACAGAAGAAAAAAGAATATTTAAAAATTATTTTTCTGTTTGGCAGACATCAGACTTTTGTTGCTGCATATATAACTCCTTTTCTAAACCATTGACAGCTTCAGCAATGGGTAACAAAGGTATTTTTTCCTATTGTCTTTTTGGAAATGCACATCACTGTTCTTATTAAATTGTGATGAATTATTTATGATTAATTTTGGTAGTGAATGTGTGTTATGGTATGGTTGTAGTGCAGAACTGCCTTGAACACACATTAAGAATAATGTTTGCAGTTGACACTGTGATGAGTTACTCCAAAAAATTACTCAGTGCGACAGTATTAAATGGAAATGTATCATGAGGTTGATTTGTTTGTTTCCAAGATTAGCAATTGTGTGAGACACAAAAGTAGCTCAATTATTGAGAAGTTCAGTAATATGCTTCTTCCAGTTCATTTTCACCATTGTGTACACCCACAACTTACAAGCTGCTCTGTGTGCTACTACAGAACTGACTGGTACTTTTTCTCAAAAATCAAGGGAGAGTCCATTTTTCAGAGAACCATTTAATAATAAAACTCCAAAAAACATTCTCTCCTGTTGCTTTGTAGTGGGAGTTATTCTAGCACTAGTATTATTTACAGAGTATACCAATTCTGCTCATTGAATGTTAAATGGAAGGTCATTCACTCACATAATGATTAGTTGTTGGCCTATTGCACTCCCTTTGTGCTTCCTCTCCACTCATTAAAATTTTCTCTTTCCAACATTGTTTGAATTGCTCAGTGTTACTTGAATGTGAAGTGGTTGATTCCATAAGTTTTCTAAGAGTAACATGGTGTGCAGAAACACCTTGGAAAGATCACAAAATACCAACTGGTGATTTTACTAAATAACATGTTGACTGCAGTGTGGCTGCCTCCGACCCCAGCAGACCCTCAAACTTAATGCCATGTGCCTGGTCTGGTCTGGGGGTGAAACGTACTCAACTAAGTATGCATCTGTCAGTGTCCTAAGGTTTGTAATGCATGGTGAGTTGAGCAACCCTTCTAGAACCCAGACTGTGGTGTTCTAAGTAATTTGTTTTCTACTTAAATGTAAGACTAAGCTTCAGTAAATTACATTTTCAAATATTTTGGAAAAAGAGGTCAGTAAAGAAACTGGACAATAATTGTTGAAGTCTTTGTCGTCACATTTCTTCTGAAAGGTTTAACTATTGCATATTTTACACCTCCCAGAAAAATTCCCTGTACCAGTGAGGCACTCATATATTATTAACAATATTACACATTAAGTTAGAACAACTTCTGAAAATTTCTAGGAGGACAGGGATTCCAGTTTGACTATAAAACCATTGCTCTTCATTTAACACCTCAAGGTCAGGTTTGGGGAAATGGCAGCTTTTCCAAGAATTAAAAAATTAATGTAAATGTCGTGTGACTAGGGCCTCTTGTTGGGTAGACCGTTCGCAAGTCTTTTGATTTGACGCCACTTCAGCAACGGGGATGAAATGATGATTAGGTCAACACAACACCCAGTCCCGGAGCAGAGAAAATGTCTGGCCCAGCCAGAAATCGAACCCGGGCCCTTAAGATTAACATTCTGTTGCGCTGACCAGTCAGCTACCGGGGGTGGGCATTTCAAGAATTAAAAGTAGTTCCATTCTGTTTAAAATAGCCTCCCCTGCTCATTCACTGGTGTTGCTTGCCTCCAACAAGTTGCTGACATTCCTACGGCAACCACTTCCATAAAACTCTGAATATGGTTAGGGTATCATTTTCCATTGAGAGCTCATTTTAGACTGATGAGTTGTGTGTTAATTTGGAGTGACAAGTTGTGCATTTTATCTGTTGCATTTTGTGGGTACCAGGAGATAACAGATTAGATACTGGAGCCTTCGTCTAGGCATTTAAAGATAAACATTGCCTGAGAAGGTCAGGGGGTGTGGGTGTGGGTGTGGGTGTGGGGGTGTGGGGGTGTGGGTGTGTGTGTGTGTGTGTGTGTGTGTGTGTGGGTGTGTGTTATTTATTGTGCCTATCTACTGGCGCTTTCCTGCTTGGTAAGTCTTGGAATCTTTGGTATATATATATTAAAAAAACAGACTCGTCAGGTGGCCCTGAGGTGTGAGGTACCTCCTTGATTACCCTCACAATTCATCAGGATACTGACAGCATGAGCCAGCAGTTTTTTCTGCCATTTGGCTGAGCTATGACATCTTGTCTGTTTCCCCTGTTATTTGCACTGCCCTCCAGGAAATATGTTTTCCAGCAATGTGGAACTCCATCCTATTGGGGCTATTTGAAGAATTACGGAATTACGCTGACTATGAGAGTGCATAGGGTGGTGGTTGAGAGTATGTTCTGAACTGTATCTAGAACACACATGGCTCTCAGTATGACTTTGGAGACTGGATGTTCATGTGAAGACATCTCTGGAATTTACCATCTGTAATGCATGTCTTCCTCCTGATAACGAAGTTTTGCAGGCTGCATAGTCTGCACTGTTTTCACCCCCCACCCTTTCAAATATTGGGTGATTCAATGCCCCCAACTTTTCGTGGAGTGGAATTAAGATCAGTGGCCGCAATGAGGGTGTCAAAAACTTGCTCGCAGGGCTCAGTCTTTTCCTCTTGCATACTGGTGTTCTCATACTCTACAGTGTGGCACATGGTTCTTAATCAGCCATTAGTCTTTCCATTTGCAGCCCAGGTCTTCTCCCATCCATCCACTGGAGAGTGCAAGACGCCTCTGCAACAGTGATCATTTTGACTGCCCCTCAGTGTCCCTTGCATGGGCATCCACTCATATGGGCTCTCTACAAAGCTAACGGGAATGCTGTTGCCCTTCGCACTCCATCAAATGGAGGTATCGACGCAGTCTTTCTTCGGCACCTGGCTAAGCGATACTCTCTTGGGATCACCCTGTCGGAAGACAATACTTCGGTGGACCTCCAAAATCGCCTTAGCCATTAGTTTGTAGGCAGGCTCTCCAAGCTGTAAATGATACCCATCAATCGAGGACCTCATTGCATTTAAATGGCTCTGGACCTCCAAAATTGCCTTAACGATAAGAGCCCACAGCTGGGCTCTCCAAGCCATAAGTGATACCTGTTGGAGTGCCTCATTGCATTTAAATGGCTTGTGGACCAGGGCTGGCACTTCATAAAACAACAAACAAGAATGCTGGGAGCAATACATTGCTACCATTGACCCACATAAACCACCTCCGCAGGTTTGGGTGAAGATTCAATGCTTCTCTGGATACCAGTACCCCACAGGTGTTCCTGTTATCTGCACTTACACTGATACAGATGCTGTTGCTTGATATTTTGCTTTTCATTACACTTGAGCCTCTGCATATAGTGCCCTTGTACAGCGGGTAGAGTAACTGTGTAATGTCACCTTGATTCTTGTAATGTTCTGTTCGATGAATGGGCATTCGTCGGTGCCCTAGCCCTTTGCCCAGGCACTGCTCCAGTACCAGCCAGCATCCAGTCATATACTCAATCAGTGGGTTGCCAGTGTCACATCCTTGCAATTTTTAACCGTATCTGGATCAACAAGTGAGTTCCTATCTCAGTGGTGAGAAAGTATGACCACCCCAGTACTGAAACCAGGTAAACACCCCTTTGAGATGCACAGCTATCTTCCAATTACCCTCACTAATGCACTCTGCAAGTTGCTTGTAATATGTGGTGAGCTGTTGGCTGTGTTGGTCGAGTCTTGGGCTCTTTTGGCCCCATCCCAGGGCTTTTCTGCCAAGGACATTCTACTGCTGACAATTTGGTCTGCCTAGAGTCTGCTATTGGTCAGCTTTTGCCTGATATCACCATTTTATGATTGTCTTCTTTGACTTTCTTAGGACTTATGACAGCATATGGTGTTACCACATCATTGTTACCATCTATAGGAGGGTCTTCATGGTTATCCCTGTTTTTTCCTTATCTTGTCATACTTTCCTCCATGTGTACAAGAAAATCTGCTTCCACAGGGCTGTGCTCTTGAGTGTGCTCACTTTTTTAGTGGGTATCTACAATCTTGGTGCTGCTGTGGGGCCTACAGTATCACCATTCATGTATGCTTATGACTTTTGAATCTACTATTGCTCCTCAATTGTGGGTGTTGCTGAACACTGACTGCAGTTCTGGGCTTTCACTCGTAGCTCCCAGTTTCCTGCCATCAAGACGTTTTGCACTTTGGTCGCCATCGTACTGTTGATAACCAACCAGAACTCTACCTCAGTGATCAAATTCTCATTGTGGCAGAAGATTATCATTTTTGGAACTTATCTTTGACACCCAGTTTATGTAGTTTTCACATCTTTGCCAGCTGGCCGTACCTTCATACTGCTTGTTGTCTCTAGTAACACCAGCTGGGGTGTATTGTGCTCTTCATTTTTTTGCTGCTCTTCAAAACTCTGATTCTGTGGCAACCTTGATTACAGGAGCCTGGCATATGGCCCAGCATTGCAAATGTTTGACCTGATACACCATTATTGGGTCTGATTAAAACACAGGTGCCTTTTTAAACCAGTCCTGAGAACAGCCCACTCATGGAGGCTGGTAGATATCCCATACAAGCAGGCACTAAACACTATTTTGAAATTATGCAGTAAAGATTTGCAGTTTCTCTGAGCATTCAAACTACCATGTTCTCTCTCTCACAACAGAGACCAAGGTCTGGAGTCAGAGCGTAGTCTGTATACATGGCATCTGCTCTGAACTCCATCTTTCCCTGTTGTTGCCTCTTGTCAGGGAGAAATCGCATGTGCCCCTATGGTGTATACCCCATCCTTGCACCTGTTCGACCTCTCCTTGAAACCAAAAGACCCTTTGGTTTCTCACTGCCTGTTCCTGGGCTGGAGCATTATATACACTGATGACTATGCTTGATGGACGGACCAGTTTTGCCTATACATTTCAAAGATGCTGTGAACTACACTCCCAGCTGAATCATCAGTGGCTATTGCTCAAGCCCTCAGCCGCTTTTGTTTTTGCACTGGTGAATCATTAGTGATTAGCACAGACTCCTTGAATAGTGTTCAGGCTGTCGACTGGTGCTATCTTCAACACCCATTGGTAGTGACTACCCAGGATCTCCTGCACGTTTTGTGGAAAGACGTTTTTAATGTGTTTCCTTGCTTCAACAGAATCATGTAATCCTGTTGTTGCTGCTACATTTACAAAGTGATTGTTCAAAATAATCGCAACTTGTGACTTGTCACAATATTCGTTTAGCTTAAATGTTAGAGTGCGTTGTAAATTGTCTAGTTGTGGTGTGCATTGTTACTTTGTTGGGTCTTGCATCTCAGTGGACATTTTAATGGTGTTCCTTAAAATTTTACAGAATATTTTGTAGAATGGAAGTATTATTGGATGTCGAATAATTCTGGTCTTCAAATTTAAATTTTCGTGTTAAATGCTAGCAATAATTAACTTACACTCAATGCAAAATTCTACCAGGCACCTTCCTCTGTCATTCCTTTCCCACAGTCCTCCCCCCTATTTTCATTTTAATTTTTGTTTATAATAAAATTCCAGCCACCCATACCAATTAAATTTTCGTCTCCTTTAACTGTGTGAATAGTTTCCTTTATCTTATCACACATTCTCTCTCTTCATCTGTAGGATGAGTCTGCATATAAATTTGTACTGCAGTAGTTGGTGCTGGTTTTGTATCTGTTTTGGCTATAATGTGTTCACTATGCTGTTTAATCATTTACCAGCATTCCTGTTTCCTTAAACATTAGGCCTACTCCTGCCCTATTTAATTTGACATATAACTTTTCATTTACCTATTCACAAGTCCTGTTCTGCTGCCATTGCACTTCATCGAGTCTCACTAAATCTAACTTCAAACCTATCCATAATCCTTTTTCAAGCCTGACAATATTATGAAAAGGATACTTACTACTCCCTGACAGTGGAGATGCTGAATCTCAGATAGGCACAACAAAGACCTTTGGCCAAATTTGCCTTCATCAGAATTAAAAAGAAACAAATTTTCTCTCTACCTGTTTGTCAAAAGCTTTGTCTGACAGTCCTTCCCCCCCCCCCCCTCCCCCCTATCTGCAACTCAACATCTCCACAATATGGTGTTTGGCAACTGTCCTTTCCATAATATTGTCATTAAAAAGGAAAATCCATGATGGAATGAAGTCTCTAACCTGCCTCTCCAATTAAAGTACATAACTTTCCACCCCACAACCTGTAGCATGCTTGTTTTGTTTTTCCTAATGGCAATGTTCTTCTGAGTAGACCCAGCAAAGACATGCAAAGGGAGACTATTTTACTTTACAGGTTGTTGTTATTAAGCCACAAAGAGCTGCATGTCCTCTGGAAATATAATGGCTGTATTTTCCTCTAGCTTTCAGTTGTCTGCAGTCACAGCAGGAGGTCATATTGGCTAATGTTAAAACAGATGAGTCACTCATCCAGACTGTTACCCCTCTTCAAGAACCATGGATTAGTCTGACCTTTCAACAGATAAACCCACTTATGATACAGCTATCTGTATTGTTGAAGTACAGAAGCTGCCCCCCTCCCCCTTTGTTCAAGATTGAACATTGCTGTATGTCTTTAAAAATTGAAAGTGTGCACTGTAGAGGAAATTTGTAAGCTACATTTACTGTATAATGGTACATACTTCACCAGTCATTTGCTGCTGTCTTGTGGATCTATGACGATATGTTTCACAACAGCCAGAGGCATTACCACTAGATGTTGATGCCATGTTATTTTCATCGTTGGTCTGTTAATGGCTTTAGGAAGAAATTTATGTTTGTTCTTGTATCTCTTTACTGTGAGTGGAGAGATAAGGATTGCTGTCAGGTGGTGTGTCCAAATTTTCCATATCCTTACTTGTACATTCACTGATGTCATTGACTTCCACTTATTTGCTGGGAATGTCAGGATTTGGTTGTCAGATTCTTTACCTTTAGTGAGCCAGTGGCAAACATTCCCAATTGAGTCTTCTGTTCTTTAATGATCAAACACTGCTTCTTTGTTGCACAAGATTAAGCTATTCATTTTGAAGGATCATAGTTTCAACTTCACTCCATGTACTAGCCTACTTAAAAGGAGCATTGTCGAATATCAATAACACTTCCATATCTTCAGGATCGAATTTTAACTTCAAGTTGGAATTTTTAAACTTTAAAAACCTAAACTTCAGGGATGAAGTTGTTTGTGAACCAGTCAGTGAATAATAGTGTGGTAAACACAGCTATGAGCACTACTTGTTCCTTGTAGCTACTGTGGAACACACAGTTTCTATTGAACATGTGTTCATAGCTCTTAATGTCTGCATTTTAGAGAACATGTATACTTGCTTCTTTCCCCTTGCTTTGGTGTAGGAAACCCAATGAAAAGTCAGTAAAAGTATTTTTGAAACACCCTGAATATAGATTGGGACACATTTGTACTTTTTATTGCTGTTAGCTCGTGTATTGTCGCGATGAGTTTAGAGAATAAGCAAGTTTCACTTGCATTGTAGGCTTGTGGCATAAACAGATTGTCCACTTACAAAACAAGTTACAAAATGGTTCAATCTCCAGTTTACTGGATGCTGGCAATAGGCCTCTTCTAAATCTTGTAGAGCTCTTCTCTCGTGAACCACTTTTGTCGCTGTCATTAACTATATGTATCCATCATCTCCTTGGCCCTCAAACCTGTTGTTCCCCATTTAAAGTCATTTCAAGGAATTTCATGCCTATCCTCATTTCTTTCACCTGCTTCGCATGACCATACCATCCGAGTCTACATTGTTGGAGTTCTTCCAGTAGACTGAATTTTACACTTGCATCAGTGCTAGTGTGTTTGTGGAAAGGAGGCATTATATTATATTATATATGTATTATGACACACAAACACATTATGTAGTGAAATCTATCTATTAAGATACTCTGATACAGAGTTGTAATTCACTAATAGTCACAACAGCAAGAGAAAAGAGACTGAGTGAAAGATGATAGCATTGATTTCACAACACTTTAGACAGACTCTTAATAGTTGCTACAGAACTCCCTATCCTTCTGGCACTGTGGAACACAGGGAAGTAAATGAAGGGCTGGGACTGCAGTCGAAGGGTGGTGTGGCAGGTGAGACAATGTGCAACAGTGCATGACCAGTCATGTCATAGCAGGCCTGTGAGGGAGACACAACTAGATCATTTCTTGAAGCCGGAAGATGTGTCAAGTCATGGATCCCAGAGATGATGAAGTCCCATAGACATGAGGATAACGAGTAGGTCAGCCTGCTCGAGAAAGGGGGAATCATTTGGTTCCACACTGTAGAGAGGGGGTGTGCAGTAAGAGGGACAATTATAGAGGCGATTGTTCTCAACAGGAGTTGTGGTGTTGTCATCATGCAGCAGAGAAGAGAGATGTGGGCAGTTGCTAAATCGATGAGCATACATGGAGAAGCTTGGAAAAGAAGAGAGCATGTCGTCCAGCAGGGAGTCATCACATGAAACACTGGTATCAGTGGATACACTGTGAGAGGTGAACTTCGAAGACAATTGGTCAGTGCACACAGAGGAAAGCATGTCCATGGATCATATCTCAGATTCAAATACCAACACAGGGTCCTTGTCAAAGGTCCAAGCAGGTTTAACTCTGTTAAGCGATATGGTCTGTTGTTCCATGTTGAGGCAAACATCTGAAGTGTTATTCATGTGTCAAAGGAACCTAAACAGGCCGGAATAAGGAGGTTTTAATGCTGCCACAACTGTGTCATCTCTGAGAAAACAAATTCAATTTTCTTTGTCTTTACATACAAACACTCATAGTACAGTGTAAGTGCACAGAGGCAGAGTGCAGATGTTGGCAATGTGCACGTGGATGTACTCAACTAAGGTGGGAAGCTTAGCAGGGTAAAGGAGCTGGGAGTCTTTGACATATTCAGCAGGAAATATAAATATCAAAGGCAAAGTTTGTGCAACAAGACAGCTGCTTTAACTGTGTGGTGTCAATGCTCAACCAGTCACTTGCTCTGGGCACGGTATGCACTCATGTGGAATTTGTTAAAATCACATAGGGCATGTGACCTTGCAAAAAGGAGTAACTGTAATTGTCATGATAGAACAGGGATAACAGAAGCTGGAGAGCCCTATAATTGCATAGACTAGTGTGACTGGATTGGGAGATTTGGTCTCCACCCATCTGCATGATGACTGATGGTAAGTAATTAAAACTTGAAAGGGGAAGAGGATCGACAAAGTTGGTGTGTACATGAAAGAACCGTCCTGGATTTTTTGGATCACCCTAGTGGGGGTTGAGCATGACTACTAACTTTATGATGGCAAGGTGAAGCAAGGATGTGTCAGAAGGCTGGGACCTGGGGACGGAGAGTACCCACAAAGATATCACATAGCACTGGCCGTGAAGAGCTGGAAAGGCAGCAGTATTCCACTGCCAATGCAGAGGTAATGTGTTACTGCAGATTTTGAGGGTGTACATCATCCATCTGCAGGTGCGCTAGTTTATCCAAGTCTATGGGAGAACAACTAGTGTGCACACACGGCACGTAATAGGTGGCAACATTATGAGTCCCCTAATGTTGGAGACGTCTGTGTATTGACTAATGAGGTCCATATGACAAATACCATGAGGAAACGTCATTGGCAGAGTTGCGGAGTGCATCTATGAGCAGTTTCGGTGTCGATCCTGACTTCACATCCTTAAATGGTCTAGTGGATGTATTGCACAGCCTCATAGATCAAAAAAGAGTTCCCACTTAAATGCTGACCACTTGCGTTGAGAACAAGCGTGTTTCTTTGAGAAAAATGGAGGTGTTGGGTCATATCATGTGAGTGTTGTTGAAGAATGGTGTCAATGATTTACATGTATTTGTTCTGAGGGCATCAAACAAGTGGATCATGTTGGACCACTGCGTTTTATTGCCCACCAAGGCATCTATCAATGGGGACTGGAGAGAAGTTGTCTGAGGAACATGGCACCAGAAAAAATCTACCTGCCTGAGGGATTATTGCAGATCACGGTAGGTCTCTAGTAATGGCAGGTCATGGATGGATTCCCTCAGCAGTGACGGTGTGACAGAGAAAGATTACTCTAGTGTGGTGCACTTGTTTTTGTTTTTTGTTTATCTCCACACCATGGTCAGAGTGCTTTAAGGTCCTGTTTTCAGTGTTGCTCATGTTTCTCAGTGGAGGTGGAGTAGACAGGAGAGGACATATGGTTCTTGCCATAAGATTCAAGAGGAATAATATTAACAATGAAATTTTTACGCTTTCTCATGTAGTTGGTGCCGGTTCTTGATAAAAGGTCTGCTTCTTGAAGCTGAAATTTTCACATTTTAGGTTATGATGTTCCAATCGATGTAAACATATCTGAAGATCGTCTGTGCAGACTGTTTCTTTTTACATTTGTTTATGCCAAATTTCACAATATCACAGTGACATAGCTGAAATTACATTGTTCGTCTAAACTCCGGTCATGTCACAGGCTTGCCCACCACCACCACCACCACCACCACCACCACCACCACCACCACCACCACCACCACCACCACCACCACCACCTCACTCCGCAGAAATAACATTACTGGAAAGGGTTTACAATTATTCTTGATGTATAAATTTCTAATAGTGTATTTTATAAATGAATCTAGAAATAAACATTACCAGATTGCGTAATTAATAACTGAAATTTTAAGTCTGCCAAATATTTTAAATGTTTCCAAAAAACTTAACTGTACATTCAGGGCTAGTATGTATCAATTATAACAAAAAAGAATTTCACACCATAAATTTTAGCTGAAATATAACACTGTGTATAAAATCATGCCAGCCGCGGTGGTCTAGCGGTTCAGGCGCTCAGTCCGGAACTGCGCGACTACTACGGTCGCAGGTTCGAATCCTGCCTCAGGCATGGATGTGTGTGATGTCCTTAGGTTAGTTAGGTTTAAGTAGTTCTAAGTTCTAGGGGACTGATGACCACAGATGTTAAATCCCATAGTGCTCAGAGCCATTTGAACCATTTTTATAAAATCATACGAAATTTTTTTTTTTTTTAGAGAAACAGCTTAGATAATACTGGTCTATCTAAAATTCAAAAAAAATAGTTCTGGTATCAACTACTCCTGTTGAGGGAAAGGGATGTAAGTTTTCAATATCCTCTCACAATATTTTTACATTATTTTGTGACCTATGTGGTTTACCAGGCATTATCCAAAACGATGCCTAAAGATAGAATAGATGTATAGAAGTATCTAATACACACCGTATTACAGAAAACATTAGGTAAATTATCTGCAAGACAAGTCATGATTTGTACATATATTAGGACATGGAATTCATATTTTCAAATATTGGAACATTCTGTCACAAGACAAATAACACAAAGTTAAAACAACACTAAACTATAGAAATAAGTAGACAAAATGTAAATTACTAGAATTACAAATTGCAAGTTTACGCCTATATGTCACATCTTCAAAAGAGAAAAAAATCAGAGCTTAAGTGTAGGACGAGTGAGCTGACTCAAAAAATTCACGAAGGGTGCAGACCAGAAGAATATACTCAATCACAGTACGAATATAACAAAATAAATTGGCCACATAAACATTATTTAAGGATATGGTGTCTCATGAAAGGACAAAATATTTGGGCCTAAGCTTGTGGGGACTGACCCATGAATCCAAACCACACTGGGTACACACCACCAAGGTGAAGTCAGAAATGTATAAATCTTGTTATACTTTCTAGACTCGTAAACATCTTCCACACTATTTGCTAATTGTTCATAAAAACAAACCTATGAACGTAGACACCTAGAAGATTTACTTTCAAATTGATAAAAATTACATGCTGATTTCAAGTTACATAATATTTTTGGAAGTTTATCCCCTTAAGTGAGAAAACATGCATTGATGTAAATTAACACTGTCCATAGCAGTAACTGTTTTTCTAAACAAATACTTCTATGAAGTCTTCATGTAGAATAATTTCTTGGTTAACAATTTATACACTCCTGGAAATGGAAAAAAAGAACACATTGACACCGGTGTGTCAGACCCACCATACTTGCTCCGGACACTGCGAGAGGGCTGTACAAGCAATGATCACACGCACGGCACAGCGGACACACCAGGAACCGCGGTGTTGGCCGTCGAATGGCGCTAGCTGCGCAGCATTTGTGCACCGCCGCCGGCAGTGTCAGCCAGTTTGCCGTGGCATACGGAGCTCCATCACAGTCTTTAACACTGGTAGCATGCCGCAACAGCGTGGACGTGAAACGTATGTGCAGTTGACGGACTTTGAGCAAGGGCGTATAGTGGGCATGCGGGAGACCGGGTGGATGTACCGCCGAATTGCTCAACACGTGGGGCGTGAGGCCTCCACAGTACATCGATGTTGTCGCCAGTGCTGGGCGGAAGGTGCACGTGACCGTCGACCTGGGACCGGACCGCAGCGACGCACGGATGCACGCCAAGACCGTAGGATCCTACGCAGTGCCGTAGGGGACCGCGCCGCCACTTCCCAGCAAATTAGGGACACTGTTGCTCCTGGGGTATCGGCGAGGACCATTCGCAACCGTCTCCATGAAGCTGGGCTACGGTCCCGCACACCGTTAGACCGTCTTCCGCTCACGCCCCAACATCGTGCAGCCCGCCTCCAGTGGTGTCGCAACAGGCGTGAATGGAGGGACGAATGGAGACGTGTCATCTTCAGCGATGAGTCGCTTCTGCCTTGGTGCCAATGATGGTCGTATGCGTGTTTGGCGCCGTGCAGGTGAGCGCCACAATCAGGACTGCATACGACCGAGGCACACAGGGCCAACACCCGGCATAATGGTGTGGGGAGCGATCTCCTACACTGGCCGTACACCTCTGGTGATCGTCGAGGGGACACTGAATAGTGCACGGTACATCCAAACCGTCATCGAACCCATCGTTCTACCATTCCTAGACGGGCTAGGGAACTTGCTGTTCCAACAGGACAATGCACGTCCGCATGTATCCCGTGCCACCCAACGTGCTCTAGAAGGTGTAAGTCAACTACCCTGGCCAGCAAGATCTCCGGATATGTCCCCCATTGAGCATGTTTGGGACTGGATGAAGCGTCGTCTCAACGGTCTGCACGTCCAGCACGAACGCTGGTCCAACTGAGGCGCCAGGTGGAAATGACATGGCAAGCCGTTCCACAGGACTACATCCAGCATCTCTACGATCGTCTCCATGGGAGAATAGCAGCCTGCGTTGCTGCGAAAGGTGGATATACACTGTACTAGTGCTGACATTGTGCATGCTCTGTTGCCTGTGTCTATGTGCCTGTGGTTCTGTCAGTGTGATCATGTGATGTATCTGACCCCAGGAAGGTGTCAATAAAGTTTCCCCTTCCCGGGACAATGAATTCACGGTGCTCTTATTTCAATTTCCAGGAGTGTAAATTTCAGGTCACAACACTGATGTAGCTGACAGATACTACTGGGCCAGCAAGGGTTCGGCCATACAGCAGTGGGAGAAGGGGAGTGGATCCATCCACATCTTTGTTTCCTCCCTAGGTTTCTTATCACACGTTCCAATAGATAGGTAACTTTCAGTCTAGCATTCAAATCAAATCCTGCAACACTGGATTGTGTAATAAGTAATCTGTTGAATAGTTCCCTCACATCACATGGCATACGCACTACCTATTTATATTGAAAAAATAAATAAACATTACAGTGTTTGTGTGTGAAACTTTAATAAACAGAGTGTAATGCAACGAAAAGTGAACTAGTAAGGTGATACAGATATAATAAGATATTATTCCTAATTTTTATAGTACAAGATATGAAAATTTATTACTGCATATTTAATGGCATAGCCCATTTCAAAATTGTAGAAGGACCTACTCATTGACTATCTTGGAATGTATCAAATTCTAAATCACAAATCTAATACAAAACAAACAGGGTGTTTCAAAAATGACCGGTATATTTGAAATGGCAATAAAAACTAAAGGAGCAGCGATAGAAATACACCGTTTGTTGCCATATGCTTGGTACAACAGTACGTTTTCAGGTGTACAAACTTTCGTAATTACAGTAGTTACAATTTTCAACAACAGATGGCGCTGCAAGAGATGTGAAAGATATAGAAGACAACGCAGTCTGTGGGTGCGCCATTCTGTACGTCGTCTTTCTGCTGTAAGCATGTGCTGTTCACAACGTGCAAGTGTGCTGTGGACAACATGGTTTATTCCGTAGAACAGAGGATTTTTCTGGTGTTGGAATTCCACCGCCCAGAACACAGTGTTGTTGCAACAAGACGAAGTTTTCAACGGAGGTTTAATGTAACCAAAGGACCGAAAAGCGATACAATAAAGGATCTGTTTGAAAAATTTCAACGGACTGGGAATGTGACGGATGAACGTGCTGGAAAGGTAGGGTGACCGCGTACGGCAACCGCAGAGGGCAACACGCAGCTAGTGCAGCAGGTGATCCAACAGCGGCCTCGAGTTTCCGTTTGCCGTGTTGCAGCTGCGGTCCAAATGACGCCAATGTCCACGTATCGTCTCATGCGCCAGAGTTTACACCTCTGTCCATACAAAATTCAAACTCGGCAACCCCTCAGCGCCGCTACCATTGCTGCACTAGAGACATTCGCTAACGATATAGTGCACAGGATTGATGATGGCGATATGCATGTGGGCAGCATTTGGTTTACTGACGAATCTTATTTTTACCTGGACGGCTTCGTCAATAAACAGAACTGGCGCATATGGGGAACCGAAAAGCCCCATGTTGCAGTCCCATCGTCCCTGCATCCTCAAAAAGTACTGGTCTGGGCCGCCATTTCTTCCAAAGGAATCATTGGCCCATTTTTCAGATCTGAAACGATTACTGCATCACGCTATCTGGACATTCTTCGTGAATTTGTGGCGGTACAAACTGCCTTAGAAGACACTGCGAACACCTCGTGGTTTATGCAAGATGGTGCCCGGCCACATCGCACGGCCGACGTCTTTAATTTCCTGAATGAGTATTTCGATGATCGTGTGATTGCTTTGGGCTATCCGAAACATACAGGAGGCGGCGTGGATTGGCCTCCCTATTCGCCAGACATGAACCCCTGTGACTTCTTTCTGTGGGGACACTTGGAAGACCAGGTGTACCGCCAGAATCCAGAAACAATTGAACAGCTGAAGCAGTACATCTCATCTGCATGTGAAGCCATTCCGCCAGACACGTTGTCAAAGGTTTCGGGTAATTTCATTCAGAGACTACGCTATATTATTGCTACGCATGGTGGATGTGTGGAAAATATCGTACAATAGAGTTTCCCAGAGCGCAGCGCCATCTGTTGTTGACAATTGTAACTACTGTAATTTCGAAAGTTTGTCTGCCTGAAAATGTACTGTTGTCCCAAGCATATTGCAAGAAATGGTGTATTTCTATCGTTGCTCGTTCAGTTTGTATTGCCGTTTCAAATATACCGATCATTTTTGAAACACCCTGTAATTATATCATATGAATCTGTAAATGTAGAGTGACATAGATTTTAACTCAGTTAACTTTAGAAATCACGTCATCTTACAAACTACATTCCTTACAAACAAAACAGTCACATGAACCTGCAAACATAGTGTATATTATCTTCCAGACTAGAGATTACAAAGCATCCATGTTCAAAGTTTTGTCTTCTATATTAAAAGTAACTGAGATTTTACTGATTTGCTTTGCTTACATGTAGCTCCTCTTATCTTTACACCTACAATGGGCATTTTCACAAAATTCTTACTATACTTGATCTTGTCTCTAAATTGTTCAGCTTTACCACCAATTGGGCTACCTGTATCAATCAAACCTTTACCTTCCCACAGATTAATCTTAATTTCAATGTAAGGCCAACCAAAATCTGAATCATCCTCTCTGTTGTCAGACACTTTATGCAAAAGATCACTTTCATTTTCATCAATGCTCCATCCACATCGTCTTCATGAGGATTTATGAGCTATACAGGTATTGTAGCATTACTTTGGTCACTCATGTTGTCAGGTAAAGATTGAACACAATGAATGGATTCCATGCCACAATTAACATCATTTGTTACTGGAGGAACATAAAATATTACTGGGAAATTACATTTCCTGCTTAGATCCTCTTGCACTTCGTTCCACCAATTTGGATACAAATTCTGGCTAACCACAACTAACTTAATCGAGAATGCACATTTATCTATGTTATCATCAAGCTGGTCCCAAACAAACTTCAAAAAGTTTTCACCTTGATTCTCCAGGCTCACTTTCACTGTTTGGATCACCACAGTGCATGACGTTAATGAAAAGCTATTCTGACTGGACTGATATTTCATGACTCTCACTTACATCATCATGTATGTCAGTTACCTTACCTGTCTTGTCAACATCATTTACAAATAACTCTGGAACTTCATTATTTTTAAACTCCACAAATACCTGCTACTCATCAGGACGTTGTTATCAGGAGAAAGAAAACTGGAGTTCTACGGATCGGAGTGTGGAATGTCGGATCCCTTAATCGGGCAGGTAGGTTAGAAAATTTAAAAAGGGAAATGGATAGGTTAAAGTTAGGTATAATGGGAATTAGTGAAGTTCGGTGGCAGGAGGAACAAGACTTCTTGTCAGGTGAATACTGGGTTATAAATATAAAATCCAATAGGGGTAATGTGGGAGTAGGTTTAATAATGAATAGGAATGCGGGTAAGCTACTACAAACAGTATAGTGAACGCACTATTGTGGGCAAGACAGATATGAAGCCCACGCCTACCACAGTAGTACAAGTTTATATGCCAACTAGCTCCACAGATGAAGAAGAGATTGATGAAATGTATGATGAGATAAAAGAAATTATTCAGATAGTGAAGGGAGATGGATTTCAATAGTCATGGGTGGCTGAAATTCGATAGTAGGTAAAGGGAGAGAAGGAAACGTAGTAGGTGAATATGGATTGGGGGAGAGAAATGAAAGAGGAAGCCGCCTGGTAGAATTTTGCACAGAGCATAACTTAATCATAGCTAACACTTGATTCAAGAATCATGAAAGAAGGTTGTATACATGGAAGAACCCTAGAAACACTAGAAGGTTTCAGATAGATTATATATGGTATGTCAGAGACTCAGGAACCAGGTTTTAAATTTTAAGACATTTCCAGGGGCAGATGCGGACTCTGACCACAATCTATTGGTTATGAGCTGCAGATTAAAACTGAAAACTGCAAAAAGGTGGGAATTTAAGGAGATGGGACCTGGATAAGCTGAAAGAACCAGTGGTTGTAGAGAGCATTAGGGAACAATTGACAAGAATAGGTGAAAGAAATACTGTAGAAGAAGAATGGGGTAGCTTTGAGAGACGAAATAGTGAAGGTAGCAGAGGATCAAGTAGGTAAAAAGACGAGGGCTAATAGAAATCCTTGGATAACAGAAGAGATATTGAATGTAATCAATGAAAGGAGAAAATATAAAAATGCAGTAAATGAAGCAGGCAAAAAGGAGAAAGACAGGAAGTGCAAAATGGCTAAACAGGGATGGCTAGAGGACAAATGTAGAGGCACATATTGCTAGGGGTAAGATAGATACTGTGTACAGGAAAATTAAAGAGACCTTTGGAGAAAAGAGAACCACTTGTACGAATATCAAGAGCTCAGATGGAAACCCAGTTCTAAGCAAAGAAGGGAAAGCAGAAAGGTGGAAGAAGTATATAAAGGGTCTATACAAGGACAATGTTCTTGAGGACAATATTATGGAAATGGAAGAGGATTTAGATGAAGATGAAATGGGAGACATGATACTGGGTGAAGAGTGTGACAGAGCACTGAAAGACCTGAGTCGAAACAAGGCCCCAGGAGTAGACAATATTCCATTGGAACTACTGGCGGCCTTGGGAGAGCCAGTCCTGACAAAACTGTACCATCTGGTGAGCAAGATGTATGAGACAGGTGAAATACCCTCAGACTTCAAGAAGAATATAACAATTCCAATCCCAAAGAAAGCAGGTGTTGACAGATGTGAAAATTATTGAACTGTTAGTTAAATAAGCCACAGCTGCAACATAATAACACAAATTCTTTACAGGCGAATGGAAAAAGTGGTAGAAGCTGACCCCAGGGAAGATCAGTTTGGATTCCGTAGAAATGTTGGAACACGTAAAGCAATACTGCCCCTATGACTTATCTTACAAAATAGATTAAGGAAAGGCAAACCTATGTTTCTAGCATTTGTAGACTTAGAGAAAGCTTTTGACAATGTTGACTGGAATACTCTCTTTCAAATTCGGAAGGTGGCAGGGGTAAAACACAGGGAGCGAAAGGCTATTTACAAATTGTACATAAACCAGATGGCAGTTATACAGGGTGTCTACATGGACAAGGAAAAATAATTCCCGGATTTTCCCCAGATTTCCCAGTTGAAAATACACTTTCTCCCGGGTGAAAATACACTTTTTCCGTGTTAAGTGACAGTATACTTTTTCTCGGCACTTATCAATCCTTTTATGTTTTATGGTTTTATACACCGGCGTAGAATTTCCCGGCGCTTCAGAAGATGAAACTCAGGGGAAAAAACACGTTTTGGAAAGATGTGCAGCAACATATACATTGCATATTTCCATGTTACGAAGGTATAAATTCGAATTCCACCAAACACCGCATGTTACTTTCCGAAGCATTAAAATTGAGATTTGCGACGCGCATTTGTAAGCCAGTCACAGCTCATGTTACCTGATCTCGCCAGCTGATGACAGCATTTGACACATGATGTAGTCAGCCAATAGCAAGATCGCTCTTAAGTAGCGCGAACACACAAATAAGAAAAATTAATAGCTTAAATTAATGTATAATTGTTGCTACAAGAAAAGAAAAGCTATCACATATAATATTGGTCTCTAAGATTAATAAGCTGCAAGAGAAGCTAAGCTTCCACATATATTGTTGATCTTTTTTGCACATCATACATCACATAAACGTGTCAGTAAAATTTTTTAATAACGACATAAATGTCTGATCTTCTGGGCTCGAAATTCTTCATATGGTCGTCCCCAAAGAGTTGATTTTTAAATCAGAGTCAAATGCTTTGTGATTTAAGAAATTCATCGTACACTCTCTCACATAGTTTATCTTACATAAAAGGAAATTTACTTTGTAAGTAACGCTTTTCAAAGCAATATTCGCAATCTTTTTCCGTGACCTATTAGAAAGGTACATTTCAGCAGTTGCCAGAGAGCGCCAGATAACAGGCGTCACTGCTCTTGTGTAGCTACGATGACACAGGAAGCCCGCATGTTCGTACGTGTGAAACATTAAAAGACCTTGCATTAAAACTAATCTAATGTAAAAACTGTCACTTCACACTCATTGGAGGTAATTTGTTGTTAAGAAGCACTGCACAGTCTTCCTAAAGCCTTTGACACACTTTGCTGCTGGCAGACGCTTGTATGAGCACTGTGTTTTGCTGTTGTATATGTCGCATTTTCTTTGCGACTTAAGTTTTATTTTAGTTTTTTTCTCTCGTTCATGTTTTGTTGCTGCAGTATTATTCTGCAGAAGCGGGATACAGTAAATTTTTTTGTTAGAGTATTGGGTGTTACCAGTCAAAATCACAAAAATTTAACTGAAAACTAAAACAATGAAAAATTCCTGGAACACAAAAAGATTCCCGGGTTTTTCCCGGTTTCCTCTCGGATGAAAAAATTGCCGGGTTTTTCCTGGATCTCCCGGTTGTCCTGGCTCGTAGGCACCCTGTTGTAATAGTCGAGGGGCATGAAAGGGAATTAGTGGTTGGGAAGGGAGTGAGACAGGGTTGTAGCCTATCCCCGATGTTATTCAATCTGTATATTGAGCAAGCAGTTGTTGAGTTGTTGTTGTTGTTGTTGTTGTTGTTGTTGTCGTCTTCAGTCCTGAGACTGGTTTCATGCAGCTCTCCATGCTGAGTAGCATGGAGAGGTGCATGAAGTATCCTGTGCAAGCCTCTTTATCTCCCAGTACTTACTGCAACCTACATCTTTCTGAATCTGCTTAGTGTATTCATCTCTTGGTCTCCCTTTACGATTTTTACCCTCCACACAAGCAAGCAGTAAAGGAACCCAAGGAAAAATTTGGAGTTGGAATTAAAATCCATGGAAAAGAAATAAAAACTTTGAGGTTTGCCTATGACATTTTAATTCTGTCAGAGACAACAATGGACCTGGAAGAGCAGCTGAACGGAATGGACAGTATCTTGAAAGGAAGATACAAGATGAACATCAACAAAAGCAAAACAAGGATAATGGAATGTAGTGGAATTAAATCGAGTGATGCTGCGGGAATTAGATTAGAAAATGAGACGATTAAAGTAGTAAACGAGTTTTGCTATTTGGGGAGCAAAATAACTGATGATGGTTGAAGTAGAGAGGATATCAAATGTAGACTGGCAATGGCGAGGAAAGCATTTCTGAAGAAGGGTAATTTGTTAACATCGAGTATAGATTTAAGTGTCAGGAAGTCGTTTCTGAAAGTATTTGTATGGAGCATAGCCATGTATGGAAGTGAAATGTTGACAATAAATAGTTTAGACAAGAAGGGAATAGAAGCTTTCACAATGTGGTGCTACAGAAGAATGTTGAAGATTAGATGGATAGATCACATAACTAACTCATTAGTAAAAATCGTAGAGGGAGACCAAGAGATGTATACACTAAACAGATTCATAAGGATGTAGGTTGCAATAGGTACTGGGAGATGAAGGACCTTGCACAGGATAGAGTAGCATGGAGAGCTGCATCAAACCAGTCTCTGGACTGAAGACAACAACAACAACATAATAATAATAATAATAATAATAATAATAATAATCCTCAAAAATTACCTCATCAACATCACTAACAATACAAGTCCTATCTCCATCAAACTCACTCACCTACATTCATTTACAATAAGCCATCAGTCTCAGGCTTAACAACCTCAGTTATTTCATAGCTCTCATTCACATCTACATCAAAAATATCACTTAGTTCAGATCCAATACAGTCATCACCTGATTTACATACATCAATAACATGGTTTTCTGACCAAGAGAAATAATCATTAGTACATACTATATAAAAATTCTCGTTACTCTCACATTGTGGTTTGTGACTAGCACCTGCATCACCATAACTAAACTTAGTCTCCAAAAACAGTTGATGAAAATGTAACTGAGAAACCTGATACTCCTTCTGTTCAATTTCAGATAGATGTGCCCTATCATTAACACTGTTATTATTGTCTAATTGCAAGTGTAACTTGGGGGTCCTGTGTTTGTTATGTTTCCTCACTCCAAAACTGCAGACATTCATTGAGGCGAACTGCCGTTTCCCGAGTAGTTACTTCTATCATTGTTTCTTCTAGTAAAATGCCCATGGTTATTCCTATCCTGCTGATGTTCAGAATTTCTCTCTCTACTGACACTTTTGTTCCTGATAGAAGTTACCATTATCTCTGTTTCTGTAATTGCTCCCATTGTGATTTCTATCATTTCAATTAATATGGTACATACTTCTTTCTACTGCCCTATCCAGTCCATCAACATATTGTAAAAGTTTTTCAAGACAATCATCAGGTCCTTGTACTAAACCCCATTGCAACCTTCCTGGTAATCTCCTTTTAAACGCATCAATCAAGGTCATTTAGTCAAGTGGTTTGTCAAGTTGTGTTAATTTTTAAAGTTGTTTCTTACAAAGTACTCTACCTATTCCTATAATAATGATCATTCAAAAATTAACTTTTGATTCTCCCACATTCAGCTTCTGACCAAAATTTATTTAAAAAAACTTTTCTCGAAACTCGCTCACCGATAGATCTGTACCTACAGATTGGAAAATTGCGCAGGTCGCACCAGTGTTCAAGAAGGGTAGTAGGAGTAATCCATTTAACTACAGACCTATATCATTGACGTCGGTTTGCAGTAGGGTTTTGGAGCATATACTGTATTCAAACATTATGAACCACCTCGAAGGGAATGATCTATTGACACGTAATCAGCATGGCTTCAGAAAACATCGCTTTTGTGCAACGCAGCTAGCTCTTTATTCGCACGAAGTAATGGCCGCTATCGACAGGGGATCTCAAGTTGATTCCGTATTTCTAGATTTCCGGAAAGCTTTTGACACCGTTCCTCACAAGCGACTTCTAATCAAGCTGCGGAGCTATGGGGTATCGTCTCAGTTGTGCGACTGGATTCGTGATTTCCTGTCAGGAAGGTCGCAGTTCGTAGTAATAGACGGCAAATCATCAAGTAAAACTGAAGTGATATCAGGTGTTCCCCAGGGAAGTGTCCTGGGACCTCTACTGTTCCTGATCTATATAAATGACCTGGGTGACAATCTGAGCAGTTCTCTTAGACTGTTCGCAGATGATGCTGTAATTTACCGTCTAGTAAGGTCATCCGAAGACCAGTATCAGCTGCAAAGCGATTTAGAAAAGATTGCTGTATGGTGTGTCAGGTGGCAGTTGACGCTAAATAACGAAAAGTGTGAGATGATCCACATGAGTTCCAAAAGAAATCCATTGGAATTCGATTACTCGATAAATAGTACAATTCTCAAGGCTGTCAATTCAACTAAGCACCTGGGTGTTAAAATTACGAACAACTTCAGTTGGAAGGACCACATAGATAATATTGTCGGGAAGGCGAGCCAAAGGTTGCGTTTCATTGGCAGGACACTTAGAAGATGCAACAAGTCCACTAAAGAGACAGCTTACACTACACTCGTTCGTCCTCTGTTAGAATATTGCTGCGCGATGTGGGATCCTTACCAGGTGGGATTGACGGAGGACATCGAAAGGGTGCAAAAAAGGGCAGCTCGTTTTGTATTATCACGTTATAGGGGAGAGAGTGTGGCAGATATGATACACGAGTTGCGATGGAAGTCATTACAGCATAGACGTTTTTCATCACGGCGAGACCTTTTTACGAAATTTCAGTCACCAACTTTCTCTTCCGAATGCGAAAATATTTTGTTGAGCCCAATCTACATAGGTAGGAATGATCATCAAAATAAAATAAGAGAAATCAGAGCTCGAACAGAAAGGTTTAGGTGTTCGTTTTTCCCGCTCGCTGTTCGGGAGTGGAATAGTAGAGAGATAGTATGATTGTGGTTCGATGAACCCTCTGCCAAACACTTAAATGTGAATTGCAGAGTAGTCATGTAGATGTAGATGTAGATGTCTCCCACTGACTTAAATTTAAATTTACCAATGTTAGAACTTTGTCTTCAAGACATCTTTAACAAATTTAATGTTTTGATTGTCATTCATGCCTGACACAAAAGTATCTTTACAGTGGTGCAGAAAATACGTTGGATGTAAATTGTCCTATGGGAAACTTTTGAAAGGAGTTTTTAGACCACACAATACCATTATTTGCACACAGACTTCAGTTCATGTAAATTTCCTGAACTGCTGAAATTTGATCTAAAACAGTTACATTAGTTTGCTTACATCCCCCCCCCCCCCCCTTTTTTTTTTTTTTTTTTTTTTTTTTTTTTTTTTTTTTTTTTTTTTTTACACTGGCGATATTTCATTCCATTTTTTTCTGCTACAGCCATCTGTTCAACCCCGATGTCATCAACATTGTTTCATTGTCTTACTGATTCAACTATGAACTCATTTTCCAAAACAAATTTATTTTCTACAACAAACGTTTTCAATCACACTTATTAACCCCTCTGACAATCCATTTGTTTAGCTCTGAAACTTGATTACTAAGTTGGTCCATTTCATCTTGTACTTTGTCTAATTTACTACTGTTATCTATCTTCATTTTCTCTATTTTTGCCAAAATTAACTGCAAAATATCAGTTTTTACTGTTTCTTTGCTGAGTACAATTTCATTCAGCTCAGACATGTCCTGATGGATTCAACAATTCTCACTTCTATCTCACTCAGAGTCATGCCCACTTCTATTACCACCTCACTCTGCAGTAATAATATTCCAAAGGCTTTACAGTTTTTCTTGACAAATGAATTTCTAGTGATTTATAATATTATTTTATAAATGAATCCAGAAATAAACCTAATAAGTACCAGATTGCATAATAAACAATAGGAATTTCAAGTGTGTCAAATATTTTGTAATTTCAAATGTTTCTTTAAAAAAAGAATACGGTTTTAATTGCACATTCAGAGCTAATATATTGACTGTACCAATGAAAATAAATTAATTCCTTTTCATTAATTTTGGCTTTAAATATATTGTGTATAAAATTACATGAAATTTTTCAGAAAAACAGCTGACGTAATACTGACCTGTCTAAAACAAAAAAAAAAAAATATTCTTGGTATCGAGTTCTTCTGTTGAGGAAAAGTATTGCTAGAGGATGTCCGTTTACAAGTACCAGTATGAAATTCGTGTACACACATCAAAAACAGTTTCACATCACCCCGGTTCACAAATCTCCGGAAGATAGACGTTGACTGTGGATATTGTCCCTTTGACTGTTCAGACATTTCACTGAACCTGCCCAAAGATTTAAACAACCATGCATGAGCAGCACCTATTAGACAGAGGGGGTCTGACTGTCAATCAGTTCCAGTCAGTTCACCAGGAAGGAGATACATGGCTTGTGTTGTCTGTAGTTCAACCATGCCTAGACGGTCAATTCTGCAGTTTGATGATATCCACATTGTTACTTTGTGCCAGAAAGGGCTCATAACAATGCAAGTGTCCAGGTGTCTCTGAGTAAACCAAAACAATGTTGATTAGATTTGGAGGAGATACAGAGAGAAAGGAACTGTTGATGACATGCCTCTCTCAGGCCGCCCAAGGGCTGCCACTGTAGTGGATGACCGCTACCTACAGATTATGGCTCAGGGGAACCCTGACAGCAACGCCATCATGTTGAATAATGCTTTTCGTGCAGCTACAGGATGTCATGGTACAACTCAAACTAAGTGCAATAGGCTGCATGATGCGTAGCTTCCCTCCTGACATCCATCTTTGCAACCACAAAACCACATAGTGCGGTACAAATGGTCCCAACAACATGCCGAATGGACTGCTCAGAATTGGCACCCTGTTCTCTTCACTGATAACTGTGGCATATGCCCTCAACCAGACAATCATCTGAGACATGTTTAGAGGCAACCCAGTCAGGCTGAACACTTAGAGACACTGTTCAGTGAGTGCAGCAAGAAGGAGGTTCCATGCTGTTTTGGGGTGGCATTACGTGGGGCTGACGTATGCCGCTGGTGGTCATGGAAGGTGCCGTAATGGCTGTACAATATGTGAATACCATCCTCCGACTGATAGTGCAACCATATCGGCAGCATATTGGCAAGGCATTTGTCTTCGTGGATGACATTTCGCATCCTCATTGTGCACATCTTGTGAATGACTTCCTTCAGGATAAAGCCATTGCTCGACTAGAGTGGCCAGCCTGTTGTCCAGACATTAACCCTATTGAATATGCCTGAGACAGACTGAAAAGGGCTGTTTATGGACAACGTGACCCACCAACCACTCTGAGAGATCTACGCTTAATTGCCATTGAGGAATGGGACAATCTGGACCAACAGTGCCTTTCTGAACTTGTGGATAGTATGCCACGCCGAATACAGGCATGCACCAATGCAAGAGGAAGTGTTACTGGGTATTAGAGGTACCAGTGTGTACAGCAATCTGGACCACCACTTCTGAATGTCTCGCTGTATGGTGGTACAACATATAATGTGTGGTTTTTGTGAGCAATAAAAAGGGCGGAAATGATGTTTATGTTGATCTTTATTCCAATTTTCTATACAGTTTCCGGAACTCTTGGAACCAAGGTGAGGCAAAACTTTTTTTGATGTGTGTACATGTGCACATGAATGTGGGAAATGTGATGAAGGCAAATCTTGCACTTCACATCGGGGTTCACTGTAGGAGCTGGAAATGTAAAGTTCGAGTCATGCGGTAAGCAGTAATGTCTACAGGTCTTTGTGCGAAACTGGTAATGCACAACATGTATCTCACAAATGAAAGAAACAAATCAGGATCATCAATATGAGACCAAGGCACTACATTTTGTGAATACAATGCCATGCAACCACTGTCCGTAACAAAACATTTATAAGATACACTGATGCAAAGTCTTAATTAACTAACCATCACAATGGTGCGAGAAAACAGAGTTGCAACAATTTAGGCAGACTCTTGATAGTCAAGACATACTCATAGGTAACATTATGATCCCAACAATGTGACAACTATACCCTCAGAGATTCATTTGTTCCCAGCAGGGCCAGTCTCCAATATACATCAGACGTGGTGCAGGAATAGTTTGCAGAACAGAATGAGATTGCTCTTTTTGACTGACCCCCTGCAAACAGATTATGCAAGGAAACCAGCCTGACCCCATCCCAAGAGTCTCTGATAAATTTAGGAACATTTCCTAGCTGCCTCGGAGGAGGTGGCAAAAAGATTTATCAATGATCTTATTGACTCCCTTCTTAGCAGGATGCAGGTCACTGATGTATAGCTCTGTTGGACAAGATATAAGTGCAAAAGAAACCATATGTTGTGCTGTTCTGAGATCCAAAAATGTGTTAACAACTGTGTATTGTTCATTCTTTTAACAAATTATGCAAATTAATACACTGTAATCCTGGAATGACAGCAGATTTTCTTGTCTATTTTTAGAGGGTTTATACTGCGTGTCAGTACAGCATAGCTCCTTCAATTACAAATGACTTACTTTTATATGCAGCACTGTACACACTGTAATGTGATTGGCTCCTGTATTACATGGCATGCAATTAAAATTTCCTCCACCACTGTTTTCTGCGCTGTTAAATGTACACACAGTGATGCTGTGCCATTAATGATGTAGAATCTATTCTCAGCTGAGAAAGTCCCTGTTATCAGAAATTCTCTTCCAAACTGCATCTCTTGACGCACTCATAGCACCATTTCTTCATTTTGTCACACATTTAAGGAATGCAACGCCTCAAAGGCAACAGAAAAGCAGCCAGAATGAACAAGTTTTCTAGAAAAGTACTCAGAGTACTAAGGAGATGCCACAGGAATGGTGCTGGTTTGGGTGTTGGCTGGAAATGTCACGCAGACTCACAAAGTGCCACATGAGCTTACATGCCAACCTGTGAGGGGTCACAGTGTATTGATGGTGACCACATAGGGTCATACTTGAGATCCTGCAGGTATTGTGTCCAGACATGGAAAGGGCTGTGTGGCCTGCCTCACTGTATAAAGGCAGAAGTGGCATAGCCCTTGAGGTAGTTCAGTACAGACAGTGGTCCAAGAGAGACCCTTATGTAGGTCAGAGTATTCACTCTAGCTTTGCTTGCATTCTTACTTAGCCATGTACCTCCTTACATGGGATTTTGCAATCAGGATTAATGTACTTTCAAGTCATTATCCAATTCTGACGAAGACAAGCAGTTAAATATTGTAGTTATTCAAGTCTTGCGTTTGTTTGATTAGTTCCTGACCAAATTCCACAACTCTTTCAGACTTCGAGTTAGCCATCTCCACATTACCTGACTGGACGGGTCTTCTCCAGTCTCCAATGGCACTGAGCATCTAGACCACTTGCTGGATGCGACAAGAATTTTGCAAGGGGATTTTAGTTAATCAAGAACTATATTGCTCTTAATATGTTGACTATGACAAGGCTGTTGGCAGCCACAGCAGAGCATTATTTTAATGCTGTGTGTCCACTGGCAGCCAAAGCAGAACCTCACACCTGGAGCTGGGACATGGCCTACCAGTGAAATATCCATCACTATGCATGCAGTAGTCAACATGTTGAACTGGAATAACAATTACAAGTTTTTGAACAAATATATTCAAATGTCTAGTCTGAGCTGCTGTCAACTAAATATGTTGCTTGTAATACTACAGCATTACTTGTAATTTCTCCTTCTCTTGAAGGGTTTGTTCTAAACCCAAGTTCTGTGAATGTGCTCCACTGAACAAAGAAACTGAAGTACCAGTACCATAATTTACTTGCAATCACTATGCTCAAAACATAAATTCGTGTAGCTAAAGAATATTAGAAGAAGAACTATTCAGTAAACAAGATAGCAAAGTTTAATAAAACTGAGCTCTGGTTTCTATATTATTTGAATATTTTTAACAACACACGCAGATCACAATAATTGTTGCTGCATTCTGAAGTTAGCTGACTATGAAGCAAACTGCATACGTATTTCCATTACCCTTGAGAAGAGAGAAACCTTTCGCACAAGGAAAAAATAAAAATTTAAAAATGCATCATCTGAATGACTTCATGCGTCTGTTAAATCCTTTACTTTTCTCACATGTTCTCATATATTTTTCACACAAATTCTGCACTGACAACGAGAAATTACAATTTTTGAAGTGTACATGAGTGAAATAAGAATGACATTCCTCAAATGTATTCTACGATGTATCGATGTATTTTCCAGTATTCACAACTTCCTTGTGCCTACAATACCACTGTCAACTCTTATTACAAGGCATACTGCACAGCATCTACAAAATTTACGACAAAAAATTCGTCAAATTCGTATAAAAGAGTCCATTTTCTGTCAATATGAGGAAAGAGAATTAATTGTCTTCTGTAGAACAGGACAGCTAGTACTGTTGACAGACTAAACTGTAAAGCAAAAATTCAAATTATTTGAATTTTTGGGCTTTATCATTTACGTATGAATATCAGGAGCTCAGGAAACCCAGTTCTAAGCAAAGAAGGGAAAGCAGAAAGGTGGAGAAGTATATATAGGGTCTATACAAGGGCAATGTACTTGAGGACAATATTATAGAAATGGAAGATACGATACTGCGTGAAGAGTTTGACTGAGCACTGAAAGACCTAAGTCGAAACAAGGCCCTGGGAGTAGACAACATTCCATTAGAACTACTGACGGCATTGGGAGAGCCAGTCCTGACAAAACTCTACCATCTGGTGAGCAAGATGCATGAGACAGGCGAAATACCCTCAGACTTCAAGAAGAATATAATAATTCCAATCCCAAAGAAAGCAGGTGCTGACAGATGTGAAAATTACCGAACAATCTGTTTAATAAGTCACTGTTGCACAATTCTAACACGAATTCTTTACAGACGAGTGGAAAAACTGGTAGAAGCCGACCTCGGGGAAGATCAGTTTGGATTCCGTAGAAATACTGGAACGCGTGAGGCAATACTGACCCTACAACTTATCTTAGAAGATAGATTAAGGAAAGGCAACCCTACGTTTCTAGCATTTGTAGACTTAGAGAAAGCTTTTGACAATGTTGAGTGGAATACTCTCTTTCAAATTCTGAAGGTAGCAGGGGTAAAATACAGGGAGCGAAAGGCTATTTACAATTTGTACAGAAACCAGATGGCGATTATAAGAGTCGAGGGGCATGAAGGGAGGCAGTGGTTGGGAAGGGAATGAGATAAGGTTGTAGCCTCTCCATGATGTTATTCAATCTGTATATTGAGCAAGCAGTGAAGGAAACAAAAGAAAAATTTGGAGTAGGTATTAAAGTCCATGGAGAAGAAATAAAAACTTTGAGGTTCGCCGATGACATTGTAATACTGTCAGAGACAGCAATGGACTTGGAAGAGCACTTGAACGGAATGGACAGTGTCATGAAAGGAGGGTATAAGATGAACATCAACAAAAGCAAAGTGAGGATAATGGAATATAGTCGAATTAAGTTGGGTGATGCTGAGGGAATTAAGTTAGGAAATGAGACACTAAAAGTAGTAAAGGAGTTTTGCTATTTGGGGAACAAAATAACTGATGATGGTCGAAGTAGAGAGGATATCAGATTTAGGCTGGCATTGGCAAGGAAAGCGTTTCTGAAGAAGAAAAATTTGTTAGCATCGAGTATAGATTTAAGCGTCAGGAAGTCGTTTCTGAAAGTATTTGTATGGAGTGTAGCCATGTATGGAAGTGAAACATGGACGACAACTAGTTTGACAAGAAGAGAATAGAATATTTTGAAATGTGGTGCTACAGAAGAATGCTGAAGATTAGATGGATAGATCATATAACTAATGAGGAGGTATTGAATAGGATTGGGGAGAAGAGGAGTTTGTGGCACAACGTGAGTAGAAGAAGGAATCGGTTGGTAGGACATGTTCTGAAGCTTCAAGGGATCACCAATTTAGTATTGGAGGGCAGCATTGAGAGTAAAAATCGTAGAGGGAGACCAAGAGATGAATACACTAAATAGATTCAGAAGGACATAGGTTGCAGTAGGTACTGGGAGATGATGAAGCTTGCACAGGATAGAATAGCATGGAGAGCTGCATC
Source organism: Schistocerca gregaria (assembly GCF_023897955.1). Lineage (NCBI taxonomy): Eukaryota > Metazoa > Arthropoda > Insecta > Orthoptera > Acrididae > Schistocerca > Schistocerca gregaria. The sequence continues at coordinate 509,876,752 of NC_064921.1, read as the reverse complement.
AAACCAGTCTCAGGACTCAAGGCCACAACAACAACAAACAACAACCACCTTATTTCCCTATTTGGCAGAGCAGGCATTAAAATATATTACCCCCATTTTCCGCTAGTTTATTTTCAGCAATGGGTAATGCAGAACAAGTTCAAGAACAGTGAACCAGGATATGAACATCAGAAATTCAAACTGACATTAAGAAGTTCTATTTCTGTTCATCCACATCATAACTTCTTTCTCATGTACTAATGAAGATGCATGGAAACAAGTGTACTTGTCAAAACTTGGTGCACTCATATGCTCTACTCTGTATTGATACCAGTATATTCCAGCAAATATGATTGTATGGTATGTAAATGCTGCCTTGCAATCAAATTCACAGCAAGATCCTGATGATCTGCTTAAAAAGACCAACAGAACTTTAGTCAAGGTAAGTTTATGTATAGTACATTTCTACAGAAATTAAGGTTGGCAGTAGCTCTTCATTGCCTGGAAACTGTTTATTCGTGCTTTAATTTCAAACATTTTTCCAACTGTTGGTGAAATCACAAAATACATGACGGATAAACGAAGTAACTGGAGTTCAGCTCTATTTTATAGAATTTCACATACAATCTGCACAAAGGATCACTAAAATTTGTTGTCACTGGTATACACATCCATTTCAATGGTTTTATTTAGGAATTCAACTTAATCTTCTTCAGTTTATTTGACATAATTACTTTGTGAAATACTCAGTTGCATGATGTATTAAGATAATCTTGGACCTCCAAAATAAGTGGGTGGTGCTCTATGGGCCCCCAGTGTTTTTCTATTATCAATAGACATCAGACAAATATCCACACATTTTGGAAACAAGCACATGACACATGGCTATTGCTGGTTAAACAATGCAAAATGATTCCCACCAACAATGTTATGCCCTACAATGCGAATCATCCAGTTTTGGTATGTGCAAAATGAATACCTTTGTTGAGCAGCAGAGAAGGGCAAAGCTCTGTGGGTGAATTGGCAGAGTCATGCACAAGGGGAAAAATCGTGTGGGTGCAGCGACAGATCAACACACAATGGAGAAAAGCCCTGCGGGTGCACTGGCAGAGCAGCACACAAGGGGAAAAGTCCTGTTGGTCCATTGGCAGACGGGCACAATGAAGCGGAGGAGACCGTGAATTGGGAGGAGGGGAGAGGTTGTGGGTGGGGGAGAAGGAAACGGTTGGGTGGAAGGTAATCTGACATCTAAAGGAAAACTTCCTGGCCTCACAAAACTGTAAATCGCTGGTCTGGTTCATATTTTTTGATGTTTTCATGATCTGGACTCGGGGCCAAGATGCCCTAGCCTTCATTCCTTCACAGACTCAATACCTTCTCTCTGACCCACTACTTGATCCAGAGTGCCATCTTCCTGGACTTTGACCACTGATGGCTCCATCCATACCTCCTTTCACATTAAATCCACCAACCACAAACAGTACCAGCATTTTAACAGCTAACATCCCCTCCACTCCCAACAAATACCTCCCATATAGCCTAGTCATCTGGGGATGACATATCTGCAATGACAAGAACTCCTTGCATAGTATGCTGAAGGTCTCACATAAGCCTTCACAGAAAGGCACTATCTCCCAGACCTAGCCTGCAAACAGATTTCATGTGCCATACCCCCAAACACTCCCAGTCCTCACACCACCCCAAAGAGAGAGAGCTACAGAGGAACACCCCCTTTGTAAACCAACACATTCCTGCACTGGAACAACTAAACCACATACCGTGTCAGGGTTTCATCTATGACCTTGCCTTGAAGTGAGGGGCATGTTATCCAAAACTCTCCCTACGCCACCTAAAGTGGTAGTCCATTTCCTACGCAACCTCTATAACATCTTAGCCAATCCCACTCGCAACCCCTGGCCATAGGGTTCATATCCCTATGGCAGACTGAGGTACAAAACCTTCCCAACACACCCATCCAGCATGTCCTACTGTAGTCCTGTCACAGGCTTATACTACACCATCAGAGGTTTCAATCCACCTTTGAAAGCAACCATATCATATACCAACTCTACTGCAAACGCTTCACAGCTTTTTATGGTGGTACAAATATCAACCTGATGTCTATCAGGATAAATGGTCATCGTCAAACTATGGTGGGTGCAAAGTGGACCACTCTATGGTACAACATGCACCTGAACATAACATGCTTGATTTCAATGGCTGCTTCACAACCCAAGCCATCTAGATCCTCCCCTCTACCACCGCCTTTTCTGAAATGCACAAATGGGATTTATCCTTACAACATATTCACCACTCTCTAAATTATCCTGGCCTTGACCTACAGTTACATACATATCCGAATCTTCCATCCAACAGTTTCACCCCCTGCCCTATCTCCTCCTGCCAATTCACATTCCCTCGCCCTCGTTGTTCTGCTAAAAGGAATCTAAGGAATCTGTTGAACTTCAGTTACACGATAAATCAGTCAAATCTTAAGGCCGTAAATTCAACTAAATACCTAGGAATTACAATTGCCGAACAACTTAAATTGGAAAGAACACACAGAAAATGTTGTGAGGAACGCTAACCGCAGACTGTGTTTTATTGGCAGGACACTTAGAAAATGTAACAGATCTGCTAAGGAGACTGCCTACATTTTGGGCTGGACATAATTAAAAGAAAGGCATTTTTCGTTGTGACGGAATCTTCTCACAAAATTCCAGTCACCAACTTTTTCCTCCGAGTGCGAAAATATTTTGTTGACACAAACTTACATACGGAGAAATGATCATCATAAAATAAAGAAAATGAGTTGTCATACGGAAATATATAGGTGTTCATTCTTTCTGCGTGCTATACAAGATTGGAATAATAGAGAATTGTGAAGGTGGTTCAATGAACCCTCTGCTAGGCACAAATGTGATTTGCAGAGTATCCATGAAGATCTTAGTTGGTGCGGCACAAAGTTGTGTCATCTTTGCCACATGCAGTTGTGAGAGTAATGGTGCTTGTCAGGATGTGTTTCACTGCTTCTGCAAATTGTGAAACGCATAATGTGAAGGAGCAATGGATTTGCATCAAATTCTCTTTCAAGTTGAAGAGAACTGTAGCTGAAACCCACCCCATGTTGACAGAAGCATTCGGTGAGGGTGTACTTAGGCCAGCAAGAACATTTGAGTGGTCCAAGCACTTCAAGGGGCCGAGAATCTGTGGAAGGTGACAAACATTGCTGTCGACCGTCAACTTGTACACCACTAGAAATGTTCATGACAGTGCATGATGCGATTTGTGAAGACTGCAGGCAAACAATTCACAATGATTGTAACAGATTTGGGCTGTTGTACCGTACATGTCAATGAATTCCAGCTGATTAACTGAACATGAGTCTTAATTGCAGTGAATTTTGTCCCTTGCCTTCCCAGCAACAACCAGCGAAACCTTCAGGCGTCAGATGTGCACCGCGTTGCAACAAAGAGTTCAAGTATGTCCAAAATTCTTATCCAAAGTAAAGGCAGGAGATGACTCTTGGGTCTACAATTATAACCTTGAAATGAAGCGGCAATCATCACAATGGAAAAATGCCATCTTCTCCAAGGCTGAAAAAAGCTCGACAAGTTTGCAGCCACACGATGTCAACAAATTTTTTTTGTATTCGGGGAATAGGTCATAAGGATTATATTTGGTATGGTTTTAGGGTGCAAAACTGGTTCCGTAATAAGCACCCATTCTGTGGCTTGGGGAAGAGTAAAAAACCAAATGTTAAATCAGCAGCAATGGGAGCAAAACTCAAAAGGAGGGAAACTATAAACGGAAGGAAATCTTATAAACAACTACTGAAAGGGGGAGTGTTTCCCCCAAAAAAGAGCTTCAAGTAACCGATGTCATCTCACTGACACTGAAACTAAAGGATGCGATCGGCTGAGCGCATGTCATCTGCTAAAAGGGAAGATACATCAGGTAACAACTGTAAACGGGCACATAGCGGATTAAAATAGGGGTACTGAAGTAAAAGGTGTCTCACCATCCATGGTTGAGAGCAGTGAGGACAAAGTGGGAGAGGTTCGTCATTTAAAAGATGTCGATGGCTAATAAGACAGTGCCCTATCTGGAGTCTAGTTAAAATTACCTCCTCCCAATGATGAGGCCGTGAGGAAGAGGTCAATGCACAGGGAAGAAGTTTTACATCCTGTAATTTATTATCAGTAAGGGTAGACTAATATGTGTGCCATAAAAGAGCAACGTGACAACATGAAACACTCTGTAGATGGGCTAAGGGAACCATGCGAACAGCAGGCTGAAGAAGAGAGACTGCACCCTTGCTGCTATATCAGCTGCCTTGTTTCTGTGGATACCAACGTGCCCTGGGATCTAGAGGAATGCCACAGATGTCCCACCGTGTGGGCGGGGGGGAGGAGGGGGGCATAAGGAGTTTTTCCTGCTATTCAAACTGTAAATGGACAGTTTTACTGCAAGGTTTTGATGCAATTGAGGAAAAATGTATGGTGCAAATGGCCAGAGTTGAGGTAAAAGATAGACTGGTTGGTACAATGTAATTCTCTGATATCTTGGGTAGCCTGTCATATATAAACCTTATTTCATTGTTGACAGTAAGTGAAATACATACACATACATACATACATACATACAGCACATTAATGCCACTGACATCAGTTTATTACCAACTTTTTAAACGATTATTACAAGCATTATTCATTCATGAACAGTACTACAGAAAACCTGCACTCTTCTAATTGTATCTTCTTCTTCTTCTACTACTACTACTACTACTACTACACGAGATCCTCTCCCCTTGACCTCCATTTCCCAGCACTTGTTCCTCACACTATTTTTGTTGCTCCCACCAGTAAGATTCTGTGGACAAATAATACACTGGGCATGCAACAGTACTTGGAAAAGCAAATAAGAGGAACTGTCTTGGTCACATGACTATATACATCCAGACTCCAGTTAAAGGAAGATTAAGGTTTCAGACTGCGTCAAACTTTTACTACACACTGGAATTTCAGTTTACAAGTTCTTAAGATAATATATCATAAATACAATGAGTTAAAAGACTTTTCCAAAACATCACCACAGATGATGAATAGAGGGCTGAATGGCGAATGGGAGGGGGGGGGGGAGGGGGGGGGGGCAGCAAGGGGCTCTACATGCCCTGGGCACCAAATGATCTCCAAGAGAAACCAAATTTTCCAAAAAATATATTATTATTGAGTAAATTCTATGTAATTACTATATGTTATAGTGGATGGGGGAGGGTGGTGGACAGGCAATGAAATGCGCTGTCATACCCTTAATGTGGAGGAGGAGGATAGTTATCTTCACCATGCCACTGATTGGGATTCAGTCATTCAATAGTGCTTCCGGCCTGCTTAGCATTCTTATCATTTCTTTTTCCTGCTTTGCCTTTACAACTAATTCTAAGCTCTTACCCAACACAAAACTACATGTTTTAACAGTAGGTGCAATTTTGAAACCAAGAGGAGCATCAGTTTTGTGCCATGGTGGCAGTATTCCCACTCAATTCTCCATCATTGGGCCTCCGAGTGGTGTTTCTTTCTCCGTTGCGGGACGCCTCCTGGCGGTGGATCCAGTGGCGTGTGCGCAGGCAGTGAAGTATGGGCCCATGCGGCACAAGCATTGCCTTTTGCATCAGATGGTGGGTCCCTCTGCGCTGTCACTGGCCGGGGCTGGTGTTACTTGTTGCTCCCCGGGTCGGTGGTTGGAGTCGTTGCCTGATTACCAGTTTTCCTGCCCTATCTGATAGTGCCTTGCTGAGGTCTGGGTGACAATACTCGTGCTGGATCATTTTTCTCACGGCGATTTCCCTGGACCACACCTTGGCAGGAGCTTGTGGCTGTGCTGCTCCCTGGTATCGTTTACAGGGGAGTACTTTTCCGTCCTCAGAAGTTTGGTGCTGTTTGCGTGTTTCAGCGTGCTATGGCTAAGAAGATTATCTTCATTGTTATGATTGTGTCGGAATCATGGGCAAACCCCAATGTTCGTCTTTCTCGGCATTCTGTGGGTTGATGTACTTTACTTAGTGTGTTTTTCTTGGCGTTTTATTGTGCCGTTGCAGTGCTTTGTTTAACCTTTTCCCTCCTTACTCTTCTGCAGAGTGCCTTTGGAACCTGTGGCCTGTAATTTCGCTTGTGCCTAGTTCCAAGGTTTTGGGGGATAATTGATTAAATTGTGTTTTGGAATTTATGGGATTCTGTGTGTTTGTCTGGGGTTATTGCTGGTTTGTGCCCGTACGATTTCCCGTTTCTTCTCCCGGGCGATGTACGTAAAGTTTGGTGAATTTTGGTAGTTCACATCCAGGGGACCGCTGAAGAATTGTTATTTTTTTTTTTGTTTTTTTGTTTTTTTTTTCCCCCCCACCCTGCCTGTTCTATCTCCCTGGCTTTAGGTTGTCTCCTCTGTGCCCATGTGCGAGTGTGTATGTGGGCGACGGTGATCATTTCCTTACTTGTTTACCGTTTCTTGCGACTTCTCTGCGTAGACTGCCGAATCTGTAATTTGGTCTATGCCATGTTACAGCTGCTTCAAGTTGGTTCGCACACTCCCCTTGTTAATGACGTCTGCGCACCTATGAGATTGAATAATGTTTTGAACTATTGTAAGCTGGCAGTTGTCGCCGTGTGTGTAAAATTTTAACTTGTATTTGAATTTTGGTGTAATTGTATTTCGTTAACTGAGTTAATTTTATCTTGCCTACTGCTGCAATGTCAGAAATGTTAAAATCTAGCCTTGGACTCCTTGTGAATTTTGGTGTGAATGATGCAAGATGAGAAACCACAGACTACTTGTACTGAAAACTCTAACAAGTAATTTCAGACTGAAGTAAATGTTAGTGAGTGTGACTTCCGTCCATTAAGATGTTACCTTGTGACATCTCAGATAACATAATAGCGAAAACAAAACTGTTTTCTAGATCTTCAGAATATTCAGTTTGTACAGTTGCTTGATAAAAATGAGTTTGGACACTATAAATAAAAGTTCCCATCAATGAAACTAAAAGGCCTACTCACAGCATACCCATTCTTCAACAAAGAATGAACAGAAAATTAATTACAAAACATTTAAAACAATGGATAGAACATCTCCAGCAGTATTTCAATCCAATCTGCTGGTCTTTTCATTATGCTTGTCTGCAACTCAACATGTCCTCTTCATTGTAAGCAGCAAGCTATCTCCCCCCCCCCCCCTCTCTCTCTCTCTCTCTCTCTCTCTCTCTCTCTCTCTCTCTCTCTCTCTCTCTCTCTCTCTCACACACACACACACACACACACACACACACACACAGTCTCTGGCTGCCGAGGCCACACAGTAAGAGCTGTGCGCGATGTGGGAAGCAATCCGGATGGTGGAGGTAAAGAGGAGGCAGGGGCACAGAGGGGGAGGGTCAGCAGGATAAAGGTGGGGGCTGGTAAAGTGCTGCTTGTAGGAGCATGCGGGGACGAGGCGGAGAGAGGGGAGGTCAGCTAGTTGCAGCTGGGAGGTTAGATTCAGGGGGTGGGCAGGGGAGGCAGAGGAAGGGAGCAAACACAAAGAGAAATAAAAAGACTGGTTGCATTGGTGGAATAGGGGACTGTGTAGCGCTGTAGTGGAAGCAGGGATGGGGGTATAGGAAGGTGAAGGACAATAACTCACGAAGACTGAGGCCAGGAGAGTTACGGGAATGTAAGATATATTGCAGGGAGAGTTCCCACTTGTGCAATTCAGAAAAGCTGGTGCTCTGGTGTTGGTAGAAAGTCTTTAGATGGCACAGTCATTAAAATGAAGGATGTTGTGTTGGGCAGGGTGCTCACCAACTGGGTGGTCCAGCTACTTCCTGGCCACAATTCATCAGTGGCCACTAAAGCTGATAGTTTGTCGATTGTCGTGCCAACATACAACACAGCACAGTGGTTGTGGCTTAGCTTGTAGATCACATGGACTGGTTTCATAGGTAGCCCTGCCTTTGAAGGGATAAGTGATGCTTGTGACCGGAGTACAGTATGAGGTGGAGGTGGAGGAAGGATGTATGTGAGAGGTCTCACCCTCTTTCTATTACAGGGATATGAGCCTTGAGGCAAGGGGGTGAGTAGGGTTAGATGACAATGTTGCATAGGTTTGGTTGGCAGCCAAATACCAGTGTGAGTGGAGTAGGAAGGATTTGGGAGGGGGGGGGGGGGGGGTAGGACTTTCCTGATTTCAGGAATGACCAGAGGTAGTCAAAACCCTGGCAGAGAGTATGATTCAGTTGCTCCAGTCCTGGTTGGTACTGAGTCATAAGGGGAATGCTTCTCCATGGCTAGATGATGGGACTTTGGATGTGGGGGTGGGGGGGGGGGGGTGGGGGGTGGAGTTACTATAGTGATAAGGCAAAGGAGATCCGTTTCCATACAATGCTGGGAGGGTAATTATGGTCTGTGAATACTTCGGTGAGATGCTCAGAACATTTCAAGAGAAACTGTTCATCACTATACAGATGTGACAGCCAAAGATGGCTAGGCTGTATACAAGGTGCATACGTGGACAAGGAAACAAAAATTCCCAGATTTCACGGTTAAAAATACAATTTCTCCCGGGTGAAGACGCACTTTTTCCCTGTTAACTGACTGAATATTTTCTTTCGGAACTGTATAACTTAGCAACCCTTTGAATGTTTATAGTTTTATACACGGGCTTAGAATTTCCTGGCACTTTATACCAAAAACTCAGGGAAGAAAACACATTTTGGAAAGATCTTTGATGTGCAGCAAAATGTACACTGCATATTTTCGTATTACAAAAGTATAAATTCAAATTCCACCATTCACCACATGTTACTTTCCAAAGCATTGAAATCGAGATTGTGATGTGCTTTGTAAGCCAGTCATAGGGTCATGTCACATGATCTCGCCAACTGATGACAGCAGATATTCAGTGCTTAGGACACATGGTTTAGTCAGCCAATGGCAACACTACTGTTTACTAGCGCAAACACAGAAACGGCAACAGTTAACAGTTTAGATTAGTATACATAGTGTTGCTACAAGAAAAGAAAAGCTTTCACGTATAATGTTGGTCTTTTATGCGCGTGTTACACTAAGATATATCACACAAATGAGCCAGTAAAATTTTTAATAACGACATAACTATCTGAACTTCTGGGCTCGAAATTCTTCTAAATGGCTTGTCATCACTTGATTTGTATGCGAGAGTCCAACACTCTGTCATTTAAGAAATTCATCGTACAATCTCGCACATAGTTCTACTTGCCGTAAAAGGAAATTTTCTTTGCGAATGGTGGTTTGAAAAGCATTACTTTCAATGTTTTCCTGCAACCTGTTAGAAATAGGTTCATTTCGGCAGCTGCCAGAGAGTACCAGATAAGAGGCGCCACCACACTTGCGTAGCTATAACGACTTAGGAGGCCCTTATGTTCATACGTATAAAATATTAAAAGATCTTACATTGTCATAAAAGAAACAAGACATCAGAGGATATGCCGAGAGCATCGGAATTTCGTGAACCATACTAAATGTACACATTTAAAGTCCAAATTCGTATGTCCAAATTTCCAATGAAGTAGGCCTCGATCTGATATTAAGCTTTTCAATGTGGTTTTCGGATGTAAATTTTCTTGGAGTACCAGTACCGCTTTATCTCATGTTTGTTTCTTTATTATGGCATAATGTGATACATGCTAGAAGTGAAAACATGCACTTGAAATGCCACGAATAGTTGAAATTAGCCAAGTGTGGAATTACATTTCGTTTCAAATATATTGACTGCCTCAGTGGAAAATATTAATAAAAGGAAATTTCTTTAGCAAACCGACAAAAATTACTTCATTGTTCTACAAGGCAATTAATGCTTGGCTGTCAGAAAGGTGGAAATAAAATAAAATCTGAAACTAATAACATATTTTTGCCTTCCATAATCATGTGAATGTATTTTAATTCACTTGATAGCTCCTGGCCACAGAAATCCGTTTTGTTTTCATTTGACGTGAGAGCAGTAAAGGAAGAGGAAACACCAAAAACACAGGTCACATGGAGACTACTCACTTCCCCACTGTACTCAGACTGCTCCACGCATCAGCCCCGGATCTACGATATTTCCGACCCGGAGCAGCAATATTTCGCCCATCCCACAAGTGTTTGAGGTTGTTGTTGTTGTTGTTGTTGTTGTTGTCTTCAGTCCTGAGACTGGTTTGATGCAGCTCTCCATGCTACTCTATCCTGTGCAAGCTGCTTCATCTCCCAGTACATAATGCAACCTACATCCTTCTGAATCTGCTTAGTGTACTCATCTCTCGGTCTCCCTCTACGATTTTTACCCTCCACGCTGCCCTCCAATGCTAAATTTGTGATCCCTTGATGCCTCAGAACATGTCCTACCAACCGATCCCTTCTTCTAGTCAAGTTGTGCCACAAACGTCTCTTCTCCCCAATCCTATTCAATACCTCCTCATTAGTTACGTGATCTATCCACCTTATCTTCAGTATTCTTCTGTAGCACCACATTTCGAAAGCTTCTATTCTCTTCTTGTCCAAACTAGTTTGAGATAGGACGTCAAAAATTCCTAAAAAAAATTGAATTTTCAAAATTATGTTCATTTTGTAGTGCACATCTTTCTGTTTAGTCTGATGCATAAAACATTTGTGTTCGAGGAAATGCAAGACATGTTATTTGATCTTAAGTGTGCCAAAGTGCAGTGCCCCACCTCTTCACACAGCATTCTTCTATCGCACATCACTGTATTTAGTTCTGTGGCATCGAAATGTGTGTATTTTGTAATGGATGCCATCAAACTATTTTCAGAACAGTGGAAAGTAAAATGTCCTGTGATGCCTCTCCTGCTTCCAGTCAGCCAGTTTGACATCCTGCTCCACCCCCTTTTTTTTTAAACTCCCTGTTAATACTGGATGGGATTATTTATAAACAAAAACTCTTCAGAAAATTTGCACTCTTTATTCCCTATTAGCTAACAACTTGCTGCTTTGTGTGACATAAAACTAAATACAGGATACATAAAACCAGCAAAGACAAGAGACACACAAAACAGTACACTTTCTTCAATCCTTAGTTCCTAGAGTTTTTTTCTTTCTAATCTTACTACAGGTGTACATGGCGGGCTTTCCTTTCTGTGAAAGGAATCTATTGTCTCATCAATGTTCATCAAAAACTTTGCTACATGAAAAATCAAAATGTCGTTGTCTAATACTGAAAAAGCTGTTAATACAAAAAGGACCCAATACTGGTGTGGTTTCTTTATCTGATTACGTCTATTTTGTCACTGTCTACTAGATAGAACAAAATAGGCCTTTCTAATACAAGTGTAACACACAAATAATCGAGACTGTTTTGGCACAAATGCTCATTTTTATAACGCAACAAAATAATTCAGAAAGCACCAATATCAAATGCCTATTAGGCCTACTACAGGCAAAAAGCTTTATGTTGGGAAATAGTTTCACACTTCATTCATACGCTCCAGTTTCTCAAGCATGAGATCGTCATATTCTTCCATAATTTGTGTGATGTCCCCATTTCTTCTCCTTCCTCGTTCTAACAAAGTCTTGTCATCACTAATTCTGTAACTATTCCTGTGAATGTCAAAGCTTATTCTCCGTATAAACTTCACTAACCCTGTCCCGCGATTATTCTCTGGTTAGGTGTTGTTACATGTTCGTACAACGCGTTTTCTGCGGTACTTTCAGAATAGAAGTTAAAGCGGCTGCTAGCTGGGGAATATACAACTGGCCCTTACTAGTATAGCAATCTGGTCAAAACTTTTCTGTCAGAATTTCATTTTCTTAGATACACCGAGAAGATAATACCGTATGTAATATTTCTTACCTGTTATTCCTGTTAGTCGTTTATTTCCACTCTGGTAGTCTGAATCTATGGATTTTGCAAGTAATTATAACAACGCTCATTATTCGCAAACCTAAGCAACCACATAATCAGACAGCGGTTGGCATTCATCCGTTCGGCTTTACTTCGCTCATCTTGTATAGCCCCTTTTGTCTGCAGGAAAGTTTATTTCTAGGTGCGACGAGGATTCCCCTGACAGACATCATGTGCATTGTGCACGCATCCACAAATCATTCGGAAATCAACTTAGAATGTGTTCAAAAACCGACAGGGATGCGCTTCAAAGTCATATGAATAATCGATAAACCAACTTACGCTGGAGACTAGGCGCATTGTGAAACAAGGTTTTTTCCCTCAAGAATATGAATTTGGATGGAGGAGTGAACTGAGCCAGGCAGGGTCCAACATTGGTCTTTGGTTGAGTGTGATTGGTAATGTTGGTGGCGAAAAAGCTTTTTCCACTGTAGGGACTGGGAGGAGGAGAGAAGGTCATTAAGTCCTGCGTGATTTAATTTGGGAGTGGGGCAAAATATGAGGCCTTTGGAAAGGATTGGTTCTTCTATGGGGTAAAATCTTTTGCAGGAAAGGTCCATGATTGTGCTTTTGGTCTGTGTAGGTTTTGTATTCCGTATGGATGTGGGAAGTAGTTTTTGAGGGTGGGATATATACAGGGTGGTCCATTGATTGTGACCATGCAAAATATCCCATGAAATAAGCACCAAACGAAACAACTACAAAGAACAAAACTTGTCTAGCTTGAAAGGGGAAGCCAGATGGCACTCCCACAGGTCAAACAGATATCGACTGCGTTTTTAAAAATAGGAACCCCCACTTTTTATTACATATTCATGTAGTACGTAAGGAAATATGATTGTTTTAATTGGACCACTTTTTTCGCTTTGCGATAAATGGTGCTGTAATAGTCACATACATATGGCTCACAATTTCAGACGAACAGTTGGCAACAGGTAGGTTTTTTAAATTAAAATACAGAACGTAGGTAGGTTTAAACATTTTATTTTGGTTATTCCGATGTGATACCTTTGTGTACTTATCATTTCTGAGAATGCACGGAGCTACAGCGTTATCACCTGTAAATACCACATTAATGCAATAAATGCTCAAAATTATGTCCGTCAACCTCAATGCATTTGGAAATACGTGTAACGACATTCCTCTCAACAGCAAGTAGTTCGTCTCCGATAATGTTCGCACATGCATTGACAATGCGCTGATGTATGTTGTCAGGCATTGTCTGTGGATCACAATAGCAAATATCCTTCAACTTTCCCCACAGAAAGAAATCCAGGGATGTCAGATCTGGCAATGGTGCTTCGACGACCAATCCACCTGTCATGAAATATGCTATTCAATACCGCTTCAACTGCACATGAGCTATGTGCCGGACATCCATCATGTTGGAAGTACATCGCTATTCTGTCATGCAGTGAAACATTTTGTAGTAACATCGGTAGAACATTACGTAGGAAATCAACATACATTGCACCATTTAGATTGCCATTGATAACATGAGGGCCAATTATCCTTCCTCCCATAATGTCACACCATACATTAACCTGCCAAGGTCACTGATGTTCCACTTGTCGAAGCCATCATGGATTTTCCGTTGCCGAATAGTGCATATTATGCTGGTTTACGTTACTGCTGTTTATGAATGACGCTTTGTCGCTAAATAGAACGCGTGCAAAAAATCTGTCATCGTCCCATAATTTCCCTTGTGCCCAGTGGCAGAACTGTACACGACATTCAAAGTTGTTGCCATGCAATTCCTGGTGCATACAAATATGGTAAGGGTGCAATCGATGTTGATGTAGCATTCTCAACACCGTAGTTTTTGAGATTCTCGATTCTCGTGCAATTTGTCTGCTACTTATGTGTGGATTAGCCGCGACAGCAGCTAAAACACCTACTTGGGCATCATTTTTTGCAGGTCGTGGCTGATGTTTCACATGTGGCTGAACATTTCCTGTTTCCTTAAATAACGTAACTATCAGGCGAACCGTCCTGACACTTGGATGATGTTATCCAGGATACCAAGCAGCATACATAGCACACGCCTGTTGGGCATTTTGATCACCACAGTCATACATCAACACGACATCGACCTTTTCCGCAATTGGTAAACAGTCCATTTTGACACGGGTAATGTATCACCAAGCAAATACCATCGGCACTGGCGGAATGTTACGTGGGACCATGTACTTATACATTTGTGACTATTGCAGCGCCATTGATCACAAAGCGAAAGAAGTGGTCTATTCATATTTCCTTCACATTTCCTTATGTACTACACGAATATGTAATAAAAAATGGGGGTTCCTATTTTTAAAAAAACACGGTTGATATCCGTTTGACCTATGGCAGCGCTATCTAGTGCGCCAAACATACCTCCATCTGGTTTCCCCCTCCGAGCTAGACGAGTTTTGTTCTTTGTAGTTTTTCTGTTTGATGCTTATTTCGCGAGATATTTGGCCCAGTCACTATCAATGGTCCACCCTGTATAGTAGGTCTGCAAGGCAGGGTTTGTCAGTTTTGACAGGATGTGGGGGAGATTTGGAAGTTATTGTAGAGGTGGTGGATAATTGTAATCCAAGGTGGGAGTAGGAGGTGAACAGATTGTAGTGTTTTTTGAGGTTGTGTAGTGCATGTTGTTCTAGTTCCTGTATGGAAAAAATTTCCATGTGTGAGATGGGATCCAAGAATTTGGGATACCACTGCAGGAGAATTTTATGGATGGAGAGGAGATACTGGAAGATGATTTGGGCCTGAGGATTATGTTGTTGAGGGTTAAGGATTGGCGGAATCTGAACAGATAGAGGGGAGGTCTTTGTGAAAGGAGAGGTTGCAGCCAGAAACAGGTAATTTGATTGGGGGGGGGGGGGGGGGGGGGGGGGGGACGACCACAAGCGAAGCAAATAGGCAGGAACAGTTAAGTGGGACAGGTTTCTGGCTAGGGATAAGAAAACTATCCTGTATTGGCACAGATGGAAGGAGCACACACCCATGGTGGAGGATAAAAACATGTACAGGTATGTAAATAATGAAGTATGTTCAAAAAATTAAAAAAAAAAAAATAAAAATAAATAAACTAAAATACAGGGGAAAAATCATGAGAAGGATGGACTGGATGAAATATGGGGAAACAATATGAAACCCGAGGGAGTGAGCCAACAGTAACAGGTAAAAACCAGCTGAAATCAATGTGAAAACACAAAGAGAGCAAAGAAAAAATAAATACGCAGACTGTAATGTGGGTTGCAGTTCTGTGGGTGGATATGCATGAAGAAGGGGTGACAGCAGATGTGACTAGACTAAGTGAGGCTAATAATTGTGAAATGGAATGGAGACAGGAAGAGTGACCAATTTGGAGGTCTAGGATTAATGATATCGGCTGGAGTAATGTGGCATATGAGATGCTGCATCAACAATCAGCGTGTAACCCTGTGATGCACATGGACAAGACAGTTACAAAATGTGATCGTAAGTGAGAGTGTATGTTGCAGTTTGGAAGGCGACAAATTAAACACTGGGAAGAAGAGAAAGGAGGACAGACAGCAGCATTGTAAAGTGTCAGAAAATGATAACAAAGGAACACAGCACTGGGTTATGAGATGGGAAAAAATCCATTCGACAAAATCAAACAAGATTACATTCTTTAATTGTATAGGTGGGTTCGAGATTTTAAAAAGGAAATCCAGTATGGAATAATGACAACACTATGAGGGAAGGATAGATTGCTACTCATCATACAGTGGAGATGTTGAGTCACAGCCTAATATTGTTAGGAAACATTTACATTGACAAATACTTATCATCCACAGACATTCTTAAATTCATTAAGGACAACTGTCTTCAAGAATCTATAATGAAGTTTATCAACCTGATTCTTACATTCCCTGTCACTACAGCTTCTTTGAAAGAAGTATGAGCATTCTAAGACAAATTAAAAATTGCCCTCACAATTCAATGACAAAAGACAGGTTCAGTTCTCGTTCCTAAAACCTGGTTAAACAAATTACAAGTGATCAGAAGTTTAAAGTCAACTTGATACATAACTTTGTTGCCAACAAGAATCAAAGCACCAATCTCCGGTATAAAAAGGTAACCCTACTGGCAATTAATCCATTGGGTTCACCACCCTAGCTCAGTGTGTCATGTCACAAGTTAGTACACTACAGTTTGTGGGTTTGGCCCAGTTACAGAATGCTTTTTCCTGCTGTCTTTTTCTTTATACTTACTACACTTTCACTTCCATTGCACTGGTTACGAAGTAGGTGGCAGGGAGATAAAAATACAGTTGTTTCGATATTCAATACGCAGAAGGTGCATACAAGTTGTTACAATTTATAGAGTAACACTTCATACAAACATCTGTAAGATAAATTGCTCCTGCACCATCAACATTTTATGACTGACATCTACCCACAGGAGCATTTAAGTTTCAAGAAATTTGTGGGGAAACTTATGTCATGAACATTCTACAGTTTGGTCTCTATGATATTAATTTTGCAGTCATAAATCAACATCTAAACTTTGTGGTTTTCACTCTTATTTTGGTCATGTACACAACATAGTTCAACGTCACCAAAAATAAAACTATACTATTAGCACTGAGCCTATGACCTATTGTGCACCAGTCTGACACTATACACACTTGGCTATCTCACCATTGCACCAGTAGTGTGTGTGTATATTTATTGGTTGTACTATGCAGGACACAGGTGTACAGGTGTGTTGATAGTATTCCACTTGTAAGGATACCCAAGTGTTTGCTGATACAGTCTCCCAAAACTATTTCTTGTGCATAAACACAATTGTGCTGCCATCCTGGCCATGTAATCAGTTCACTTTGTTGGTTACTACAGCGTTTTTTTAGTTACGAAGTAAATATGTCTGTTTAGCATCAGAATGAGAAATGATGAACAATTTTGTAAGTAGTCAGTAGCTAGAATGATAAATGTGTAACTATATCAAAATTCAATTGATTCCATAAGAAAATTTCATGTTTGTCTATTTATACACGGCAGAATAGCTTACGCTTCATACATGATACTAATAGTTCATAGAGCATGAAAACGCAGGATAAATACAGCATTTGGATGCAATCTGTTTTAGAGACAGATGTAAAGTTGATATTTAAGTATTGCTGTTCTAATACAGTCAAAAAGGAAGATTAGCTCTTACCTTCTTGTAAAGTACTTCGGAGGTGGAACATTAGCTTCACTTGACAAGTATGGGACAAGAAACTAACCAGGCTAAAGGAAGCATTCTGGTATTAGCCTGAAAGGATTTAGGAAAATATGAATATGGCTGCCAGAATGGCAATTTGAATTTACTCCTTCTGAAGAGAAGTCCAGTCTCAACAACTTTGTCAATGAAAAAGCATTATAACTACAATAAAAGTTCAGAAACCGCTACTGTTTGACTACAAGTAGGAATTTTAAAAGTTCAACAGCCCGGATTTAAGAACAGCAGCTTGTTCGGACAATTAAGAAAATTTACGGAAGTCTAATCCACTGTATAGGATGGAGAAAAAGGGCTGGTCGGCTTTGGTTACAATAGATCCAATCAATAGTGTGTGGCCAAAAACAGGATACATTGTCAATACATTTCTACAGTTATTCCAATTCAAACAAATGTCAGTAGTTGTTACCTTACTTTCATTTCAATTTCACACTGCCAGTAGACCAGATGTCGAAGTGATACAATGAGCATAAATTTTAGAATAGTATCAAATCTGAGAATAAGTAAGGTAAAACTGTTCTTAACTCAACAATTGGTTTGAAAATTTTGAACTTTTAATTTTTCATACAGGTGATAGAAGCAATAAGTATCACAAAAAACTGATCAGATGAGGTTTGAATCCTAGACCTCAGATTTGTGGCCTAGTGCTTTAGCACAAACTAAATGTCAATAATTGCTGCTGGTGGCATTTTTAACTGCCTAACACTCTTTGATCCACTCATACATTTCCCACATTGAAGTAGCCAGTCTGACAAGGTAAAGCAATTTTTTTAAATCTCTTTAGAACACAGCGTGTCAAAATAGTAGCCCAAATATCATTTCATTGTGAAACTTGACACTTCTGAATTTTATCAATATTCCTTTTACAGTGAGTACAGTGTGGACATTATACAGATACCATGTACAACTGTTTCTATTTAGACGTTTTAAGAATGTATGCATGTCGCCTAAAAGTATATACAGGTTTAGAAACATTAATACTGGTGCTGCCAATTTTGCCTAACCTGTGATGTCGTTTTAAGAAGGTATTATCAAAGTCCACGCAAAAATATGTTTTATACATACATAATGAGGTAGTTGCAGGAATTTGTAAAACCAAATATTTTTCATGAAAATATTTAATAACAAAAGAGTGACAAAAGGAACAACGTTACTCAAATAATCCATTACAAGGCTTATCAGTGAATCATTTGTTCTTCCAGAGCCTTAGCAATCCATTCTGGTTCAGTATTTGTTATCTTTTCAATTATCTGATTAACTTGGTAGCAAAGTGACTGTATTTGTTTGTCCCATGTTGGCAGAACTTCACGTGCTGAAATGGAAGAAATTAAAAATTACAAGCCATGACACAAACAGTAACAAGGGTTTTAAGATATAAATATCATTTTTCACACCACTCAAAAACAATAACAGAATATACAAACTTTCAAAGTGAACAATGGAATCAATCTGATCAATGTATCCATTCATACGGCCCTCTGTTATCATTTGACTAGCAATTTTTTCTGCTTTAATTGGAGGAATTTCCAGCAAGGCCCCAAGTTCTTCAAAAGTAATATTATTATAGAGTTTACTAGCAGATAGCAGATTGTGTTCAATGACTGCTCGCTCTAAGATTGTAGAACCTGCAAAAAATTTACAAAAATTGAAAATTCACATCAACTCACCACAAAACTGATGAGGTACTGAATTAAAGTCTCTCACAAAGAATGACCCAGTTTCACTCATAATAGTGATGCAGTGTGCTTCCTGAACAGTAACAGTCTGAGATACCAAAACAAGCTTTATGGCATGCAACTTAATACTGAGGGGTGAGTAACTGTAAGGATACTGAAGATATTTGTAGAATAAGAGCATCTTTTCATGAAAGTAGCAAAGCCTTTTTTTCCCTTTTACAAAGCCATAACTGCAGCTTATCAATAGAGGTCTCGACCAACAAATTTTAAATTCTGACAGACAATTTCATTTTTTCAAGTACAATTTTCATTATTTTTGTAGCACTTTCAGTACTATTGTTAAGCAATACTTTATAACTAAATTCATGAAGTTCATAATTGTAAAATAAACAACAATATTACTGTCTGATGCACATAAAATCTCAAAAAATTAAGAAGGTGGAATTTTTGAAAAGAACAGTGTCAACTGTAGGCTTCTCCGGCATAAATCTTGTAATATTCAAGTACTGATGTGATTGTAGAGAGCCGCTATAGCAAACCAAACTATGTGGCAGTTAGCTTCACACATTTAAGTATTTTAGATGCATCTTATGGGTATTAAATTTTTCTCCCATACTCAGGGCACAGATTTTAGACCACTGTTATATAATACATATAACCTACTCATATAGTTTAATACATAGCACACTAGCTTGCGAGAGGGGCTGATCCAGGTGCAATTTTTTTGAGTTTTTTGGTTACTGATCAGCATCTGTTATACCTACTACTTTAAGCATGTGAATTCCAACACTTGTTTCTG
The DNA here is from genome assembly GCF_023897955.1 of Schistocerca gregaria. Lineage (NCBI taxonomy): Eukaryota > Metazoa > Arthropoda > Insecta > Orthoptera > Acrididae > Schistocerca > Schistocerca gregaria. Next base: position 509,857,165 of record NC_064921.1, on the reverse strand, counting down.
TTAAATCCATAACACGCGATCTAGTGTGCTCCATCCCAGTTTCAGTAAAATACCAGTGACTGTGACAAAATAGTGTTCAACACACAAAATGTGTTACAATTACTGCATATTTTCTGTCTCTGTTTCCTTTATCTCTAGTACTTTTATTACACAATATTTACTAGACAGGAAACTCACCATCAGGAGTAAGTGCCTTCTGATGTGGTTGAAGCAAATTCCCAAATTCTTGCAGTTCTGAGCGGCGAATGATCCTGTCTAAATACATTTTTTCTAAAATGGAGTATGCTGGTAACTGCTGGCATCTCTCATCCTTGAACAGTGTTGCCAGCATACGACTTCGCTGTTGGCCTATAATATTAGAACAAATAAATAATAATGTTTAGGGAGAACAAGTTCATCAACATATTATTAGTGTCTAAAGGCTACTGCCTATTTTTTACTTAATGCTTAGCAGTAAGTATTTCAGCTGTCCAACAAATTAGAGTGGGAACACTTGCTTAAAATGCGAAATGAAAGTTAATTACAGCACAATACATACTGCACAGCTACACTATTGTCAGTCAGCACAATGTAGTCACACAGGTGTGGGTGCATGTGCGCGAGAGAGAGACAGAGACAGAGAGAGAGAGAGAGAGAGAGAGAGAGAGAGAGAGAGAGAGAGAGAGAGAGGGGGGGGGGGGGGTGGGAGGGGTTGGGGGGGTGGGGGGCAGGGGAGGGGCACACGTACGCATCTTTCAATCACTCAATGCCTTTACTAAACATTGGATTTCTTCCTTTAGGCCTATTCTTATTCCATCAGGATTCTCTATTGTCATATGTTTCTTTGGAGAGGCTTTTACAGAGGACAAAGAAGACTGTCAAAAAGTTAACTACTTTGAACTACTGTGCATATTTACATTGCACATTGGATTTGAGTATAGTCTTACCTTGATAACATAAATCAAAATGTCACAGAGATTAAATACACCAGAGAAATAGAACTGAACAAAATGGACAAGCATTAAAGGTAGAGTCTCCTAAAATTCATTACTATGTCCAGTCTTGTAATGAACTAATGTAAATGACCTTCCAATGACTTGACAACTCTGTTCTAAAATTTTCATGTGTGTTAAACATACTACGATACAAAGACTCACCTCATGCACTTTTAACAGAAAGAAAGAAGCTGCTGATAACTCATACAGATGACGAAGGACACACATCAAATGAAGAAAATGAAAAATGATATGGCATTGTTGGCCGGGAGGTCCCAACCTTAAGTTCAGGCACCCAATCAGGAAGAGTTTTCTTCCTTTACACACAGTGGCCTCCTCTTATGCAGTGTAGAGTTGTGTCTCCATCATATACTGGGTGTAGGTGACTACAGAGTGTGTGAGTGAGAGTCACTGTGTTGTATGATGAGATAAGAGTGAGGGTGAAACCAGATGTCATATAGCTTACTCCTTTAAACCAGATAAAAGTGGACCAGCACACTTAACACCCCCATCCAACTGACAAGTCCACAATCAATAGTGTCACGCGACCCCAGACCATGAAACACTGCAGAAAGGTTTGGAATTTAATTCCTGATATTGGTGCCAAGTCAAGTGATCAGAAACTATACACCACCACCTCTCTTTCCCATGCCAATCATATATTGGTGGCGATAAATACTACCTCCATCTGGATCTGAAGCAAAAGTCTCCAATTTTAGTACCACTGCAAAGGCATGCGTTAGCAACTTTTGCTGTGGAGGTGAGTTACAAACAAAATGTATATGCATAATTCCTTTGATACTACTTGGATAAAATATCAAAATGAAGTCACACGCAAATTAAGCATGTTTAGCACTTAAAAGCATCTCCCACTGTCTTATTTTACAACTTTCTGCTGTCTCACGGAATTTTCTTCTGGAGCAATGCAGATGAAATAAATAAAATTCAATTACAAAAAGCAGTCAGTAACAGTACTGTGTGCAATAGACATCCACACATCTCCTAGGTTTGTTCAAATATCTTTGAAGTCTTCCTTCCCAGTAAATTATTTATCTTTATGGTTAAACATAGACAAATAGCAAATCACTGTTGAACACTATATTTAAATACTACCTCATAACTGTATTGCATGATATTTCTTAAGTGAATTAAATAAACTTCGTACTTGAGAAATGTCTTCAGATTGTCCATTTTAATTGAAATATCATTTACACCGGCAAGTTCCATAGTTACTGTGAATTTTAGTTACAGGGATAAAAAAGAGGAGGAGGAGGAGGAGGAGGAGGAGGAGCAGCAAATAGTTTTTAGACAAAGCACACAGCAACGATGACAAATGTTAAGTGCATTTGCCACTAAAGTGTCATACTAACTACGAATTAACTGACTACAATGGGGACAATTGTAAAGGGGTTTGTAAAAGCCGGTATCTAATTATAAACAACACAAATCCCATAAAACCCATGGAATACTAGTTTGTAAATACTGAAATATAAGTAGTCTTACATTCAGAAGTGATGAGAAGTGTTACAGCAGAACCAAATGTCTATTTTATTTGGTGGAGAATTTTATGATAGCAATACACCTTTCAAACAAAAATTTCTATATTTTATTCCATCCTCTTTCCTCAAACATTTAAACATGAAACTTTTGATGCAATCTCAATAAAAGCCATCCTCATGACACATCAAGCTAAACCTTATAACACCGTCTCCATCTTTGATAATGATCTCAGTTCAGTGATACCTGGCAGCATGCTCGCAGGGCCGAACTGGTTAGACGACCGCTTGTTGCAAGTGGGAAATTCGGGTTCAAGTCTCAGTTTGGCAAACATTTTCATTTTTTCTGAAATGTTCTACAGCTGATGCGGAAGCATAATCGCAAGTTGAGAGTTCATCCAGTAATACCACGCGAGGCGACAGCAGTTATTACAATTCATGTTCGACTGGACAAGGATTCAAATCCATGTCTGACCATCCAGATGCGTGTGTTCTGCAATTTATGGAAATCAGTCAACACAAATGCCAAGATGGTTCCCTCATCCTTGGAACATTCCAAGCTTGTGCTTCATCACCAATGACATGCCTGTTTATGAGATGTTAAATCCCCACCTTCAGTCCAATTCAGTGATGTGAGCCCACAAGTTTGCTCATGTCTCCCATGTACAGATAAAGTGCCAAATCGATAATTAGAGCCTGCGTAGCTGCTTAACTAACAGGATGTTGCTTGCTATGTTTCATGCACCATTTCAAATAGTCCAGAAATTTCCATATGATTAAAAGGGTCAGTTAAGATGCAATTGACCAAAATCACCTGCAGTAAGCAATTGTCCAGTTTCTGTGCCTGACCCACTGAAGACTTGTCATTTTATGTGTGACTGTGAGTAATGGTCTTTTGTAAGGTACCCAACTCAAAACTTAGATTACATTCAGTTCCTTTTGCAATATTCATTCAGAAATTAGTTGAGGTGGACCTGCATTCACTGAAAACAGCACTGTCTGCCAGGTTTGAAACTGACTGTCATCAAAAAGGTGATACACTCATCTCCAGTCCCTGTAGGTTAGGATCTTCTTACAATTATTTCTCTTAGGCCCTGTTACACCATTCCAAACAAAAGCTTCTATCCACCATTCCATCCTATCTCCACATTGTACTGCACTGATTCCATGAAACTGACTGTCCCACCCCACAAACACAAACAAACAAAAATTCAATGTCATGACATTTGTCAGCAGTGGAGTGTCACAGCACTGCTTGGTACCAGTTCTACACCACCTCCAAAGTAGCCAGTGTGCTATTTTAAATGGGTAATTAATGTTTTATCCAGTGAGCATAGGTTTGAAAGTGTGGGATTGAATGTTCTCACACTCTGGTATTGCTGAGAGCCATTCATCTTTTTATTATCAAGCCTATTGGTCCCAAGAAAGAAACTTATGTTTCTGAAATATCACCATATATCACTTTTAGCAAAAATGTATTTTTGTGGCTTTTTCTCTTACTAATATTATTTCATTGAACTCCTAAGGGATTGATTTTAACCGGTCTTTATATGACTTTCTAATGTGTGCACTATATCTACATAAAGCCAGTTTCGGAAGCCTCAGCATTATTTCCATACAAACTACATCAAAGCTTTAATCACAGTTTTTTGATATGATGTATACTACACCCATACAGCATTGGGACATTTAAGTTAAAATGTGTGATCTGTCAACATTGGTGGAATTAGAGAATGAACACTTACATAGCTAAAGACAGTCAACTACAGGAACTTCCTGGCAGATTAAAACTGTGTGCTGGACCAAGACGAACTCTGGACCTTTGCCTTTCATGCGCAAGTGCTCTACGAATTGAACTATCCAAGTACGACTCGTGACCTTTCCTCACAGCTTTACTTCTGCCAGTACTTCATCTTCTATCTTTCATATCAGTGCTAACTCCACTGCAGGGTGAAAATTTCACTCTGAAAATATCATCCAGGCTAAGCCATGTCTCCGCAATATCCTTTCTTCCGTGAATGCCAAACTTGCAAGTTTTGCAGGAGAGCTTCTGTGAAGTTTGGAAGGTAGGAGATGAGGTACTGGTAGAAGTAAAGCTGTGAGGACAGGTCTTGAGTGATGCTTGGATAACTCAGTCTATATAGCACTTCACACAAAAGAGAGAGGTCCCAAGTTCGAGGCTTAATCTGGCACACAATTTTAATCTGCAAGAAAATTTTATATCAGCACACACATTGCTGCAGAGTGAAAATATCATTATGGAACTACAAAAATTCCCAACCCCTCCATCCCCCACTCACAAAGAGAGGGGCAGGAGTGTGAGGGAAAATAGGGGGGGGGGGGGGGAGGAGGGAGGGAGAGGAGATCTCGCCATCATTCACCTGAAGTAAGTTAGAAAATAGTAGTATCTTTACACTAGTACACACAGTACACAAACACTGCACAACATTATTTAACATTATTATTTTTAATAATGATATATCCACAATAAGTGGATAATTATTTAAAAAATGTACTACCTGCTGAAGCAAGGACTGTGCATATTAGTGCATTTCTTAATGCAGTCATACGTTCATCCTCATGAATTATGGTTCGGTAAGAAAGTTCATTATAACGCTGAGCTGCCTCAATAAATTTTCGGCGGTAGTCTAGTACTCTAGCATAACAGACTTTGTAATAAATCTGTAACTGTTCATTTCTTGATTCAGCCTGTATATGAAATAGTAGACAGAAATTAGTGAGAGAGTAACTGAAATATCAAAACAGAAATACAAAAAATTATCATCAAAATATTTATTAGAGCATATTATATGTTAGAATAATCATGCATCATGTGTAACATTTTAGAAACACTATTACTACGTCTTTTTCTTGTGGTAGGAGTGCATTACTTGATGAACTTTACAACGAAGGATTTTTGCTGACCTGGAAATTATCACAAAGTTATTTCTCATTCACAGCTGTATGACAAGTGCATCATCCCCTGTGTAAATAATTGCCAGGTTACTTACAAGGGTAAGTCAATTATTATCTGCAAAGTAGTTAAAATTTTATTGTAATCAAATAGGAAACTTACAAGAACATCATTTTCGACAGTCTCCTTGTGTTTCAATGCACTTGGGTCATTGTACAAGCTTCCTGATGCCCTAATAAAAGAAGGTTCTCGGTTGAACGGAGAGCCAGGAATTCACCGCTTCTTTCACTGCTTCGTTTGAGGCAAATCAACAGATCCTTAGTGCCTGTTTGAGTGGACCAAACAAGTGACAGTCAGAAGGGGCATGATTGAGACTATACGGAGGATGATCCAGAACGTCAAATTTGAGTTTCTGGAGCATTTCAGCAGTATGCAGATGGGCATTGTCATGCAACAACACAACACCATTTGACAGGAATCCTCAGCATTTGCTTTGAATTGCAGGCTTTAGTCTGGCTGTAAACATCTCACTGTAACATACACTGTTTATTGTTGTGCTCCTTTCCCCATAATGTTCCAGTACTGGATCTTGTGCATCCCAAAAAACCGTAAGCATCAGTTTTCCTGCAGACAGTTGGGTCTTGAACTTTTTCTTGCATGGCGAATTTGGATATTTTCATTCCATACTCTGCATTTTACTCTTCGGCTCGTGATGATGGATCCATGTTTCGTCACCAGTAATGATCCTGTCTAAGAAGTTATCCCCTTCATTACCATAGCGATCCAAATGATTTTTGCAGATGTCTAAGTGTGTTTGTTTATGCAACTGTGTGAGTTGTTTTGGGACCCATCTCGCACAAACTTTATGATACCTAAGTCTGTTAAGGGTGATTTCGTAGGCAGAACCGTGATCAAATTGCAGACAATGTGCCACTTCGTCAATAGTTAATCACCTGTCTAAGATAATCATTTCATGTGAACACTCAACAGTTTCTTCATTTGTGGCGGTAAATGGTTGTCCGGCTCCTTTATCATGTGTAACACTTGCGCGACCATTTCGGAATTTTTCAATCCATTTGTAAACACTCCGTTGTGGCAAAACACCGTTCCTGTACTGTACTGAAAGCCTTTGATAAATTTTGGTCCCTGATACACCTTCTGACCACAAAAAAGGATCACTGAACGCTGCTCCCCTTTGGTGCAAATACACAGCGAAGCAGCCACAATTAACAGCACGGCAGTAATAATGAAACTAACCTAGCAGCTTGAAAATTGCAAAGATATAACAACAAATAAATAAAGCACGTGTCAACATAGAACGACAGTACTACCAAAACAAACAAAACTGTAACTAAACTGCAGATAATAATTGACTTACCCTTGTATAATAGCACCAACAGAAATAGCTCTAATCCTAAAGATTTCAAATAATGCAAAAGCACTCTTGCCTGTGACAAGCTACAACAGGAATATTAGTGAACACAGGATAAAATGAGAGCCCCCAAAAATACAAAAATATGGCACATGTGGCAACTTGCCTGCAGCAGTGATGCTCTATTTATGTAAGCTTCTGCCTGAACAGGATCATCATCTTCTAGATACAACCTTGCTATCTTGAGGTATGTATCCAGCTTGTAGTCTACAGTGTACTGCCTAAAAACCAAGATACAATGTCTCAGGAATCCAGTTTACATGTACAATGTTTTGCAGTTAACACATAAAAGATAACGTGCACTTCAATGCACTACAATGCAAAGTAGTAATATCCTGCAAGTATGATTCCATGTACCTTACACATTACCTGATCAGCAGTATCCAGACACTTCTATGTAATACATAACTGACAACTAGATGTCACAAGAAGTGGACTTGCCACTATAAAATGAGAAGGAAGGGGTGGGGTGGGGTGGGGTGGTGGGTGAGGGGGTGACAAGCAGCACTGTATTACAATCACAGTGGAATGGGTCATTAAGGAGAGCTCAGCAACTTCGAATGTGGACTATTCACTGTATGTCACCTTAGTAAAAAAACATTAGGGACATTTCCACCATTTTAACACGAAACCAAATCAGGCACACCTCATGTACTGATGGGTAGTGACCGTCTAGCATTGTGAAGGATTGATGTAAAAAACAACACAAAACCTGGAAAGAATCAATCTCATTCCAAAGTGCTAGCAGCAGTCCACATAGTATAATGACTGACTGGGGGTAGTTTAAAGAAAAATGGGGCACAATGGTCAAACTGCTCCTCGTAAGACACAGATTGGAAAAACAGAATTTCTGGTCAGATGAGTCTAGGAATAAAATACAAAATTACATAGTGTTTACACAGGAGTATGCCTTTTAATGAATAATGAAAAATGAAAGTAGATCAACTGCTATGAACAATTTAGCAAACAAATATAACAGAAAATCCTGTGTGAAAAATAAATATGTAAAGGAGTAGTACAGATAACTTGATGAATAGCACTGGGCATTTGATAGGAAAATCAATGAGATGAAAAGGTTGCTAAGCAATGTTTACAGTTTCATTTGTGTACCAATCAATCAATGACTCAATGCTGGAACTGTTCAGTGACTTGTTACCTTTACTTTTTAAATTTTTTATATTTCACCAAGTACTTTTTGTTATCATATTTTACTCAGGTTATTTATAATGTCTGTTCAAAAAATTGCAGAACGCTCGTAATTTTGCCCCAATGGTGTGCTGGAGCGAAATGCAGTTGGTAGTCTTGTGTTTAATGTGTAACTGCCGGAAGTTTCATTTTTGTATATCTGTAAGTTATTCTTCAGTGCTGTATTGAGTAGAGCGTTGTGTCGCAAAGTTCACAAATTTCAAGATGGCAGAGTTAGAGGAGCAAAGTGCCTGCATTAAATTTTGTGTGAATCTCACCAAAATCTTTACAGAGACGTACCAATTGATGCAGGAAGCCTATGGTAATGAATACTTAAGCCGTACTCAGTGTTACAAATGGTTCACACGAGTTAAAAATGGGTGGATGGAAGTTAAAGATGACCCTCATTCAGGATGCCCTTTGACATCTACCGACAATGCTCATGTCAGGAATATCTACGAAATAGTGCATGCCAATCTAAGAGAGATTGCACAATTACATAACATTTCAGCTGGATCATGTCATGAAATCCTGACACAGAATTCTGGAACGCATTGTGTTGCTGACAATTTTGTCCCATGGGCTCTTGAGTTAAGACCAGAAATACCTTTGCCTAATGATCTGTGAAGAGCTTCTGGATCATGCAAATGAGAATGCAATGTTCCTTAAGAGAATCTTGACTGGTGATGAGACATGGGTCTATGGTTATGATGTTGAGTCCAAGGTTCAGTCTTCACAATGGGTCAGGGAAGGTTCTCCAAGGAAAAAACTCATCAGGTCAGGTCAAATGTCAAAGCCATCTTGATAATTTTCTTTGACTTTGAAGGATTTGTCCATCATTAAGCTATTAATTGAATGTACTATTGGGACATGTTGCACACTGCAAGAAAATGTGAGAAGGAATCAACGTGAAATGTAGTGAGACAATTCATGGCTCTTGCATTACGGTAACACACCCGCATATTCATCCCTGTTGGCGTGTGACTCTTGCTCAGAAAATGAAATCACCTGCAAGAGGCATACCAAAACTGCTTCTGGAAGTGGAAACCATGTAGAACACATTGCATCAATTGTGGAGGCGAACATATCTAGAAAGCAGATTAAGTGATGCTTGGTTCTAAAGCTTTATGCCATGCAATTGGTATTCCAACTAGGCAGAATAGTCATGCAGTGGGAGTATAGGGAGTGGCTGGGTTCTTCAAAATGCAATAAAAATACTGAAGAAAATTAGTGTAAGCCAGAAGAAAAAACCAAACTTACTACTAGGCATCTGCACTCATGGCAGCAGCAGTCAATATGAGAGAGACTACAACCAATAACTCTGAAGTTCTAGATAATGGAGAACTAAACACTACCCACATTCTAGATAATGGAGTACTAAACACTACCCACAGCTCATAATGGAAGGTAAGCACTTGGAATTCCGTAACATCCCATGTTATGCACGCAAAATGAAACTGTTAATAACACTTAAGAAGACAAAAGCACAACAAGCAACACACACTATCTAGTTTTGGGCTGCAGTATTCTCCCCCCCCCCCCTCCCTTCCCCCCAATCATGGATAAAATAATAATATACTTTCACACACACAGTTTGCATTTCATTCACTCATGTTTTGGTAACAGCCCTTTTATCTGTTCCAGCTGCAGATTTTACACAGAAATAAATTACTTACTTCTGGCCTGTTTCCAATGGAATTCCCACCAAAACATTAGCTGCTTCTCTCCATGCTTGCTCACGTTCGTAGATCTCAGCAAGATGTTGACGGATGGCAGCCACCTGCTCTTCAAAGGAGATAACACGAGGCTGTACCTGAAAAATGGAGGTAACTTCTAGTATTTATACAGTTTGGCTTGCATTTCACAACTTTCATACAATTGCCAAACATTAAAAACAAAATGTTATAATTATCAGAAAAGCCTATGTTCAACATATTAGCAACACATATCAAATACATTTTGAAGTTTCTAATTATATTTTTCAGTATTGAGCCCTGAGTGGTAATTCACCGAGAACAAACTTCATGTGAAACAAAAGTTTATCAATAGATTGAAAATAAAAGTAATGTTTCTGCTGTAAACTTCTTGGAGCTTCCTGTTATGACATACAATATCCCTTATTTTTACAATGCCCAAACCAGTTTTACCTAGCATAATAGGTTACGAAGGTGACTATTACATCAACAAATTTCTATTAGGGCTACAATGTGAGTGGTGATGAATACCTTACTAAAGCATTTGCTACAATGGCCAATAACTCAGATGGCAAACCCAATTGGAAATGTAAATGGTTAAAAAATGTGCATTCCATCAGGAAGTGGCAGACAGTTAAAACTAGGGCACAATGTTTACTTATCAAAAGACGATGGCTACAAAGGCAGTGCCCAATATGCAGCCTAGTTAAAATTACCTCCTCCCAGCGGGAGGGCCGAGAGGTGGTCATCCAAGTTCCTGGGAGAGACTTAAGAAGCCGGATACTATTCCCATGAAGGGAGGACCATTGGCGATGCCAAAGGGACACCACCTCCTACCAGATGGCAACAGAGAGATCATCAGAGGGAATACAGGAACTTATGGGCTGAGGTACGAGGACTACAGCCTCGGCAGCAGCCTCGTTTCCTGGGAGAATGACATGACCAGGAACTCCCAGAAACATCACACTAGCTCCACCAAGAGTGAGCAAGTGACAGTTTTCCTGGACATGCTGCACTAAGGGATGGGCAGTGTACCGTGCACATAGTTTTGAAGGGTGCTGAGTGAGTCTGCGCAGACAACACAACTGAAAAGGCTGTGTTGCTGGAGGTACTCCACAGCTTGATACAGAGTGAAGAGCTCAGCTGTAAACACTGAGCAGTGTGCCAGAAGCCCATATTGATAGACACAGGTGCCAATGATGGAGGCACACCCAACCCCATAGTCAGTGCGAGAGTCAGTGCATAGAAAGGTACTATCACAAAGTTCAATGCGAAGGTCATGAAACTGAAGGTGATAGACTGAGGCTGGAATAGTGTCCTTAGGAAACGAATGAAGGCCAAGGTTAACATGGGTTGCTTCACAAAGCCAAGGTGGTTAAGGATTCACAGCCACCAGGAAAGTTGCAGGTAGTGTGAATTTAAGCCATCCTAGAAGCGCCGAAAGCGAACTCCAGGAGGTAACAGAGAAGAGGGACATGCCCCATACTGGCAATCAAAGGAGTCATCAAAGGAGGCATAGGATGGTGGCCACGCACGGCAGGCAAATGGCATGCATTCCTGCTGAGGAGAAAGTCAAGGCGGCAGGACAGTGGTAGTTCAGCAGCTTCAGCATACAGACACTCAACTGGGATACTGTAAAAGATGCCCATGGCCAAATGGATGCCATGATGGTGGATAGTGTTGAGACAGTGCAAAAGAGAGGGATGGATGCACAAACAGATAAACAAAGCACCCATAGTCGAGTTTTGAACAGACAAGGGACTGGTACAAACTGAGGGTGGTGGATCAATTGGCACCCCAGGAAATATCATTGAGGACACACAGGGCATTGAGGAATCAAGCACAGCGGGCTGTCAAGTAGTGACACATGGGAGGAACAAGAGAGTGTCCTATCGAGCATGAGCCCCAGGAATTTCGTAGTTTCAACGAACATAGGGACAACAGGCCTAAGATGTAAAGATGGTGGGAGAAACTAATTACATCACCAGAAATTAATACAGTCAGTTTTGTCAGTAGGAAAGCGAAAGCCACTGTCGATGCTCCAGAAGTAAAGATGATCAAGACATCGCTGAAGATGCTGCTCAGTGAGACAGGTCTATGGAAAACTGCAATAGATGGCAAAATTGTCAACAGAAAGGGAGTCAAAGATGCCCAGCGCGAGACAGGCCATTATAGGGTTAATGGCGATAGTAAAGAGGATGACGCTCAGGACAGAGCCCTGAGGCACACTGTTTTCCTGGATAAAGGTGTCCGACAAGACAGAACCCCCATGCACCTTGAAAACTTGGTCTTTTAAAAGTGCCTGAAGGAAACAGGGCAGGCGGCACAGAAGGCCCATGTGTAAAGAGTACAGAGGATACCAGGTCTCCAGCTGCTGTCATAGGCCTTCACCAAATCGAAAAACAAGGCCACAGTCTAGGGTTTCCGCAGAAAACCATTCAGACATGGGTGGACAAAGTAACGAGATGGTCAACTGCAGAACACCATTCTCAAACTCCATACTATGCCTTCATCAGTGAATTGCGAGACTCTGGTCACCAAACCAGCCGGGCATGAATCAATTGTTCCATCACCTTGCAAACGCAGATGGTAAGAGATATGAGGCAGTAGCTATAAGGAAGGTGTTTGTCCTTACTGGCTTAGGTATGGGTATGACAGTGGCTTCACGCCAGCATCTGCAAAACATACCCTCTGCCCAGATGTGGTTGTACTTATGAAGCAGAAAGGGCTTGCCCACAGGAGAAATGTGCAGCAACATCTGAGTGTTAGCATCATCTGGGCCCGGGGTGGAGGATCGGAATGAAGTCAGAGCAACATCTAGCTCCCTCATAGTAACGGCAGCATTGAAGCACTCCATGATTCTGAGAAGAGAAATGTATCATCCAAATCACTTTCGCTCATTTCCGATGGAGGAAGGCAGGGTGACAGTGGGGGGAGCTCGAAATCTCCACAAAATGGCGACCTAAGGTGTTGGACGTAGTAATAGGGTCCATGATGATACTGTCCCTACCGTCAGGTGGGAAATTGGGGAATGGATCTTGGTCCCAGAGAGCTGTTGGAGGTTGGCCCACACGACGGAAGAGGGAGTGGAACTATTGAAAGAGCTAGTGAATGAAATCCAGCTATCTTTTTCGCTATCCCAAAGAATGTGATGACACTGTGCACACAACTGTTTTTAATAAATGAAGTCTGCCCTCTTAAGATGACGGTTAAATATAAAGAGAGCACATCTCCGCACATGAATTGCGTCGTGGCATGCCTCAGTCCACCAAGGGATAGGGACATGAAGTGGTAAAGACGAAGTGTGAAGAATGGAACGTTCTACGGCAGTAAGGATAACATTTGTAAGATACTCTACATGATCATCACAATTGGGGAAATGTTGTTCGTCAACAGTTGTCAGGGAGGAGTAAAGCCCCCAGTCGGCCATAGTAAGCTTCCATTTCGGTGTGCGCGTAGATGGGGTAGGTGTCTGCAAACGGATAGCACACAGGAAATGGTTGCTGAAGTATGTGTCAGAGAGAACTGGCCACTTGAGACAATGGGCAAGCTGGGCAGTGCAGAAGGATAGGTCCAAATTGGAACAGTTACGAGTGGAGTCTGGAAGGAATGTGGATGCTCCAGTGTTAAGGCACAAGAGGTTAAGTTGATTGAGAAGGTCAGCTAAAAGGGCAATTCTCAGACAGGTTCTAGGAGAACCCCAAAGGGCATGGTGCATATTAAAGTCACCGAGCAGCAGAAAGGGGTGAGGTAGCTGCCCAGTAAGCTGGAGCAAGTCTGCCCTGGTGACATCAAATAGTGGAGGGATATAAACAGTACAAAGGAGAAAGGTCAAGTGAGGGAGGAAAAGCCAAACTGCAACAGCTTGAAGGCGTTTAGTCAGGGTGATAGGTTGACTACGAATGTCATCCTGTATGAGCACTGTGACTCCCCATGAGAGGGAACACCATCTGCTGGGGGGAAGATCAGAAAGGACCGAGAAGAAATGCAAAAGCTGAAAGTGGTTGTGAGAATGCAATTTTGTTTCCTGAAGGAAGAGAACAAATGAACCCTGCAATTCTAAGAGCAGCCGTAAATCCTCTTTGTTAGATCAACGACCACGAACGTTCCATTGGAGGATTCATGACGAAGAAAAAATGAAGGCGTGTCACCTCGGCAGCTGCTAAGTGCCAGCCTTCAGATTCGCTGCTACAGGACACAGAGGCATTCTTCTGTTATCCTAGAGATTCAGGGCAGAAAAAGGGTTGGTGTTATGCACCGGCGACACGAATGCCGGACAGGCAATTGTATCACGTGGCAACACTGTCTAAGAGGACCGTCAAGTTGGCAAAGAAGAAGACTGTTTGCCTTTGATTGATTTCTTGAAGCCTTTCTGGTTGGCAGACAAAGATCCAGATGTTTGTTGGCTGGAGGGATTTATGAAGCCTCCACAGGAGTATTCCTTCTGTCCTTTCTGACCTGTCGGTTATGTAGCTGGTGGCCTCGCCCCATGAGGCGAAAGTTTGGTGGTGTGCTGCTGAGCTGGAGAAGGATATGGGGACATTACAATGAGGCTGGGCGATTTCAAAAGTGTGGTGCTAAATTTGAAGTCCCACGTCTGTGTGGCCATGTCCTTGGAGTGAGATGTAGAAAGAACAGTACTGTAGAACACAGGGTTTCCGAACAAGCCAACAATTTGTGAGCAACAGGGTAAGGCACTTTTCCTTCACCCTGATCTCCTGGACAGTCCACTCATCAAGATACACGGGACAATTGTGGTAGGATGCAGCGTGGTCGCCATCGCAGTTGATGCACCAGGAAGGAGGCAGTGGACAATCGCCCTTGTAAGCATCCCTACCACGGGTTACACATTTGGCTGGGTGCTGACAGGACTCTCAAATGCATTAGGTTCAGAATATATTGTCCACCTGTGGTAACTTCATAACCTGCTTTGATCTTTGATGGAACAACCACTCTATCAAAAGTGAGGAAGAGTGCAGGTGGGCATTAAGGAGGCATGTACTTTTTTCATCACCCGATGGATTGCAATGACACCCTGATCAGAGATGCACATTTGCCTCAGTCAGGCCATCGAGCAGCCTAGCGTAAATAATACCACGGGAGGAATTCAGCATTCAATGGGCCTCGACAAGAACAAGATAGCCATGGAGGAGCGAAGCTGCAAGGAGTTGTGCTACAGAATCAGAAGTAGTCTCCAAAAGCAAAGTGCCACTGCTTAAAAGAGAGCAAGATTTCACACAACCAGCAATTGCATCAACACATTTCCAAATAATAAATGGATTTACCATGGCGAAAGAATGACAGTCTTCAGTACATGAAATCACAAGCAACTGTGGTGCAGCTGTGAGGGTCTTGGAATCGGTAGCCTCATTCAGTTCATGTTTCGTAGCCGTTGACTGTGAAGATGATTGGCTCACTGTGAGACAATCCCCCTTGACTGCCATGCTCTTGATGGTACACTCCTTCCAACTGGGGTCCCCCTTCAAAAGGTGGTGCCCCCACCTTAGGTGACTGTTCACGTTTCAGGTCATACCTCCCAAGCACCTGACAGAGGGGCCAATTGGCAATTTGGGAAGGCAGCGGCTCAGGCAATCACCCCTCCCTGGGCCTGGCCTGTACCAGGAGTATGTGCCAACCCTACCTGTTCATGCAGAGCTGGGAATTGCGTGTTAACCAGTCACTTGTTATGCATCTGACAGCCTTCAGGAGAGCACAGGAAGGAAGAAGAAAATGAGGAACCTCAAACACTGAAGCAAAGGAAGGCTAGGAGAAGATGAACGAAGGAAGAAAAAAAAAGGAATGAGGAACAGTGGACAGTATTCTGATACTGACTACCAAAAATGCAGAATACAGTTCCAAAAACAGCCAAGGCATGTTCCCTAGGGGAGGGAAAAGAACAGCAAGAGGATAAACTTGCAGCATGTAAGGGAAAAGATACTGCTAAGGCTGGGGCCCTGTGGTAGCCAAGCACGAAACCACTGAAGAGTGGAAAGCTCCCTGGGAGGTGAATAGGAAGAGTGAATAGGAAGAGTAACTGCCTTGAAAAGTTATTCATTTACTGGCCAGGTCATGTACCCGGTTTTTCCATGGAGAAATGCAACAAAGGGTGCAGGAGTGACATTGGTATGGACTAGGGTATTGCATTAGGTTGGCTGAGAGGTGCAGTAATTGGAGTAGGGGCTGAGGAGTGGGATGAGGTGGGGTGGCCAAGAGTAGTGTGTTAGATTGGGTATATCTGCCATCATGGTGCCCTGGGAGCTAGTCTAGTCAGTCTAGTCCTGGCAAAGTCTGTGGTGGGTGTTTTAAAAAAGCCTAGGTGATAAAGGGAGTACTGGTTGACACTTTATTTGCTGCAGCAGTTCTGCTGAAGTCGTGAAAAAGAAATGTAACAATCTTTTTCTGGTCTAGAGAGTCAGGATATTGTCTGAAAGGCTCTGGCAAGGTTTTCAGCATATTTAAAAAAACTGTGCCTTTTCGTTGCATATGTGGAACCACTGCATTCAAAGTCTGTAATGGAGGTATTTTATGTGAACAGCTGACAGTAGTAAAATTAGTGCTTTGTTGGTGCATAAGATCAATAAACCTAAGATACCTATTGAGTTGAGGACTAGGTGAAGCAGATTTAGTAGAATATATAGAGATTGTGTTTACGGGTCCAAATTACAAAAACGATTTATCTGAATCAGCTATGGAATCTAATGTTTTGAGAAGGAAGGAAGGATTCCTATAGGTAGCAAAGGATAGTGTCCTTAGTACTCAAGAAAATTCTGGGGATTTATTTGTTGTTTTGGCCTTCAAAGAAGAAATAACTGAGGCATCAGAAGGAGACAGGGAAGGGTAGTGTTCCATGGTAATGTTCCTTAATAAGGACATTAACAGTTGATATACACAAACACAACAGTCACAACAAGAAGTCCAGAGGGAATGAGACTGTAACTGTAGAAAGGCAATATAGGAGCTGTATACATCTTAGGAATAGCAAGGGAGTCTTTGAACAATTTGTTGGATGCAGGCCAAGAAAGGTATGTAATCTTTCTATGTAAGTGTTGGTAACTAGCCACAATAGGACAGCTAGTTAAGAGACAAGTGGAGTTGAGCTGATGGAGCTTTGTGTTCAGATAAGGTAGCTATGTGGGTGTAGCTGGTGTTAGATGTGAGATAAATTAAGGAGCATTATTGTTGGTCAGACAGGTCTTCTGAAATGGGATCACAGTAGTAAAAGTTTGTAAGCAGAGTCATTCAAAAGCTGGCAACACCAAGGTTGCTTTCACCTAGTATCCTGGGCAAAGAATAAGCACTGATAGTGAGGACGGAAACATAGTAATTTATTGATAATGGTCTGCAATGGTCACCTTTCGGGTCTGGATTTTTAATGGGTGTGGAACTGAGGAGATGAGATGGTGATGCAATTGGTTCACGAGGCCTAGCTAGGAAGCTGGCGTACTTGGTTGCTGCACATCATATGGATTCAGTGAAACAGGGTTGCCTGGAACCTTATTTATTACTAGTAATTTAAAGTACGGATTTTCTTCTCCATCACAGTGGAATGTGCGCCGATTCGCACATGTGTGTGACAAGGATTAAGGATACAGTGCTTTGTCAGCTGCAGCTGTTATTCTGATCAGGACCCAGTGGTGATGTCATGCAGGTGGTCAGTACGGGAGTCTAGGTGAAAGCCTACCATGACTCGCTGGCAGCTAGTGTGGCTCGCCCCACTGTACGACTGCGTGTTTAAGGAGATGCCAATAGCACATCACAGACGAAAAGTGTTGCCAATTGGAGTCCTGGGCATCCACCTTCGCAACACACAGTTCAGCCAGAGGTGTACTTAGATGTCGCATCCAACATGTTGTATGTGATAGTTTGCAGTCAATTTGTACCGCCCTTCTCCCGGGGAAGGCCCGCACTCATCCTCATCATCAAACAAGGTAATGGCCAATAGCAGTGGCAGCTTGCAGTGGCAAAGTCCAACTACAGATGGCTGGCTGTGGTCTGACATGACTATCTTTCAGCAGCATGCAGCACATTATGATTCACCAGTAAAGTTAACCTGTAACTACTGAAGCAGTCATCCCATTGCAATGTGAGATGCATATAGGATGACCTGTTGCAGACTGAGGTTTTGGAAATGGGCATATTTAGGCCAGACGCAATGTCATCACAGCCAGCAATGTGGTAATTTGCCTTCATTATCCAGGTGTCAGCAGGCTTGTACCCACAGTGGTATCTCAGTTATCATTAGTTCTCCTTGCCTTTGGACTCTCCTTCAGTGCTATTGCACCATGGAGTGGCTAAGCTCTGAGGTCTCATGTTACAGCTCCATAGTGCAAACCTCAAAGAATGACGCATAAGTTGCACTTTTTTTTGGTAATGGATTGGCTTCGTGTGGGAATGTACCGTAAGTGGGGCCCAGTCTACTGCATTCTCTGCATGGCCCAGATACTGGTTGTGACACACTGTACAAGCCAAATCTGATTC
The DNA here is from genome assembly GCF_023897955.1 of Schistocerca gregaria. Taxonomy (NCBI): domain Eukaryota; kingdom Metazoa; phylum Arthropoda; class Insecta; order Orthoptera; family Acrididae; genus Schistocerca; species Schistocerca gregaria. Next base: position 509,838,992 of record NC_064921.1, on the reverse strand, counting down.
TCTGCTGTCTGCGCTAAGTAATAACATCAAAAATTTATATGCACATCCAGGAATTTTATTTGCTGTGCAATGGGTATTTGATTAGTTGAAAAGTACGTTACACAGTTATAAAATTTTCATGTATCTTGGTAACTTTCCGATACCAAATCAGTTTTCACAATCGCAGCGTGCCACTTTGAAAGGCAATAAGGTGCCTGTTAGTACAAGTGCAAAGTCAATGAATACCGAAAAGAAATTATCGAAATGACAAAGTAACTATTACTTTGTGATTATCAATACTGACTGATACATCCATGAGTTGTTATGTGATCAGTTGTACATGAAGTGTAACTGGAGTTAGGCTATCTGTCAAAACTTTAATTTTTACTGGAAATAATTGTAAAGTACAACGAATTCTTTATTTACAATCTTTTTAATTTATTTAAACTTTTCAAATTACTTAATTTTTTGTGGACTTACTTACTCCAAAACGACATATTTTTAATTTATGAGTCTTTGACCACAACAATTTACAGGAACTACAGCAGAAATTACAGGAGCTCGTGAAACTACCCTATTGTGTTTTGTCATACAGTATCTACAGAAAAGAAAACAAAAAAACTAAGATCTTTGAATCCATTGAGTAATTACACAAAACTTTAACAGCAAAACACTAAAATTTTACAACTAAAACTAATATTTTAATGCATACATCAGCGAATCAATATGAAACACGGACCTTTCATCAGTAAGGAGGCTTACATGCCTGAATGATACAGACGAACTGATTAAAGGGGCATATGTCAACAAGGTCAGATTAACATACAGACAGTGAAGTGGGGCAGCAACTTTTTCAGGAGCTAGAGAGCAACAGACTGGATGACTGACCCAGCTTTGTAACACACTGAAAGCAAAGAAACTGGTATAGGCACACATATTTGAAAACAGAGATATTTAAACAGGCAGAATACAGCATTGCCGCCAAGTATATGGCATAGTTGTTAGGGCAGTTACTGCTGCTACAATGGCAGATTATCAAGGTTTAACTGAGTTTGAAAGTGGTGTTCATTTCTGAGGTAGAGATGAAGTGGGGATTTTCCCATACAACCATTTGACGAGTGTACCGTGACTATCAGGAATCCAGCAAAACATCAAATTTCTGACATCGCTGTGGCCAGAAACATCCTGCAAAAAACGGGACCAACGACAACTGAAGAGAATTGTTCAACGTGACTAAAGCTGCAACCCTTCTGCAAATTTCTGCAGATTTCAAAGCTGAGCCATCAACAAGTGTCAGTGTGCGAACCAGTCAACGAATCATCATCAATGTGGACTTTCGGAGCTGAAGGCTCAGTTGTGTTCCCTTGATGACTGCACGACACAAAGCTTTACACCTCACCTGGGCCCGTCAACACTGACTTTGGACTGGTGATGACTGGAAACATGTCACCTAGTTGAAGGAATGCTGCTTCAAACTGTATCAAGTGGATGGACATGTACAGGTATGGAGACAACCTCATGAATCCACGGACCCTGCATGTCAGCAGGGGACTATTCAAGCTGGTGGAGGCTCTGTATTGGTGTGCGGTGTGTGCACCGGGGTGATATGAAACCCCTGATACATCTAGATATGACTGACAGGTGACACCTACATAAGCATCCTGCCTGATTACCTGCATCCATTCAAATCCATTGTGTATTCCAACAGACTTAGGCAATTCCAGCACGATAATGTGACACCCCACATATCCAGAATTGCTACACAGTGGCTATAGGAACACTGAGTTTAAACACTTCCAATGGCCACCGAACTCCCCAGACGTGAACATTATTGAGCATATCTGTGATGCCTTGCAACTTGCTGTTCAGAAGAGATCTCCACCCCATTGTACTCTTATGGATTTACAGACAGCTCTGCAAGATTCATGGTGTCAGTTCCCTCCAGCACTACTTCAGACATTAGTCGAGTCCATGTCCCATCGGTAGCCCTACACAATATTAGACAGGTGTACCAGTTTCTTTGATTCTTCAATGTATTAACCAATACAGTAAATAGGTTCAAACAGATGTAGGTTGCAGCGGCTGTGCACAGGTGAATAGACTTGCATATGACTGCCTGAATGGAGAGCTGCACTAACCCATGTCTTCAAATGACAACAGAGTTTTACAAACCATGTGTTAAACTGTTAAACATTTTCTGAAGAAGGTATGGACACGAGCTACAGTTTATTAGTTGTGAAGATTAAAGAAAACTACAGAAACACAGAAAATTAAATAAATGGGACCCAGATAAGTTGAAATATCCATAGATCATGTTGACTTTTAAAGAGCCTATCGAACAACTGCCAACTCAATGAAAGGAATACAATATATGGTAAATCTGTCGCTCTGAAATAATAAATAGTGAAAGCAGTAACAGAAAAACTGGAAATTTCATAGTTTTTAAAATGAAAGCGCAATTGGTGTTGGCATTTTACTCTAAATAAAAAAGATGCCCTTACAGAAATTCTTGGATAATAGGATATTAAATTATGTATATGACAGAAGAAAATTTAAAATTGCAGCTAATGAAGTAGGTAAAAGGAAATACAGACACCTAAAAATGAGTGACAAAGTGCTAAAGCAGAAATAGCTAGAGGAGAAATACAAAGCTAGGAGCACAAGTGCATTGATGGAGGGGGGAAAAAAGTAGAGGCTGTGGAACCCTGGGTGAAGAAATTAACGATATGTCCCATGTCTGCATGCAATAGTGTTGTGTTATAGTAACACATGGGGGCAGGTAATAGAGTGTCACATCTTCATCTTATGAAGTAATGTTGTCACTTAACAGGTAGCAGAAAGCAGGTCATTTGCAAGCACAGCATAGTTGGACTGGGGTTGGATCTTCTCCAGTGTTAAGATTTAAAAATAGGTTTACGACTGGACTGGGAGACTAGAGAGGGCATCTGAGAGAAACTAGCAGATTTCAAGGATGTGACCAAAGTTTCTGTGGCTGTCAAAGGTAGGGTAGGTCACAGCAAGACAAGCCTGCGAACTACAAGGAACTATTTTTGGAATATGGGCAGGGCTGGAACGGATTGAAAGAGGAAGGATTCTTTGATAAGCAGTTGTACCCAAACAAGATAGGTGAACAAAGGAAGTATCTTAACAATACGGATGGTTGATCAGATGGTGATGAGATGATGCCTTAACTGTTCAAATGAAAATGTCCACCTCTGAGATCATCTGCAGTAAGTTATTGACAAAGAGCAAAATTATCTTTAAGGAATATAGGCAGTTTGAGACAATTTGTGCTTGGATGGTGTCGTGTAGGATTAGGTCAGTGAAGGTTCAGGAGTGCTGACATTTGAAAATTTTTGGGTTTTTGTTTGAGGATGTGTGTTAGAGATGATGGTTTTTGCAATAAGCCAGCTGGGCACTTACCCTCACTGATACACCCACCAAATAGAACGCAACACACACTAAAGGAATATTCACTTAAAAATTAATTGTTTCATATGGTTTCAGCCATTCCGTAGATGCTTCTATCCTCACCAAGATGTATTCCATATTTTCAAGTAAATGGAAGGGGGTTTTCTGTGTGTAAGACACATTTAACTTCTTTTATTTATAAATCATCTTTAGTGGTCTGTAATACGTGTTTTAAGCATATAATGGCAATACACTCTGATGTGACAAAAGTATAAAAGCACAGACCATTGGCAGAGCTGTCATTTGTACTGAGGTGATTCATGTGAAAGGTATCCAACATGATAATCGTCGCATGACATGAATTAACAGACTCGGAATGTGGAATAGTAGTTGGAGCTAGAATTTTAGGGACTACCCCTCACCACAGACAAGGCAGTGGCCAATGGCGTTCACTTAATGATCGAGAGCAGTGACATTTCCGTAGAGGTATAAGTGCCAACAAGCAAGCAACTCTGGGTGAAAAAAGCCATAGAAATAAATGTGGGGCATACAACGAATGCGTCCATTAGATCAGTGCAGCAAAATCTGATGTTAATGGGCTATGGGAGCACACAAACAATGTGAGTGCCTTTGCTAACAGCACGTCATCAGTTGCAATGCCTCTCTGGGTCTCACGATGACTGGAAAACCATGGCCTGGTAAGAAAAGTCTCTACTTCTGTTGGTAAGAGCTGATGGTAGGGTTCAAATATGCATGCCACATCGAGTTTCTGCACTATGCTAAGTGAAAGGTGGTCTGACAATATCCCATGACTAGACACTGCAGTGTATATAGTAATCACAGGTAAGTTACTACATCACATTTTTCTTACTTTTTAGGTGAGAAACAACTTTTGCAGTCCAAGTTTCATGAGTGGATGGACAGAAACATCCAGGTTAGACACCAGAAGTAGTTTAAAATTATAGTGGAACTTCACACAATGAGCATAATTCATTCCGGAATCTATTTGTAGCGCGAAACACTTCATTCCATATAAATTAATGAAAAATACAGTAATGCCTTCCATGCAGGAAAAGTACTAAAGTTTTGTCATATTCATACTATTTATTCAAAGAAAATTATATATATATATATATATATATATATATATAGTATTATGTACTTTATTATTCATGATACATAACTATTTTTTTTTATGAGGAAGCTATCTATCGACACAAGCACTTGGCAAAAATGTGACAGGATTATCGTCAAATTTTTAGCATGTGTAGCCACTGCTTTAGTGGGGTGGTGATTTTCAATGTACAATGCAACCAAGTACCATGCTTTCAGCATTTCTCTTATTTTGTCGCAACATTACTGCTTTGTTGATGCTGCTGCCACTTCCTCCTCCTCCTCCTCCTCCTCCTCCTCCTCTTCCTCCACCTGAGGAGGAGGAGGAGGAGGAGGAGGAGGACCTTTCCTCCACTTCCTGCTGTGAAACACACTGCAACTCCAATAACCCCATAAGCTCTTTGGTGGTCATTTCTTGACTGTGATCTTCCACATGCTCATCAACATCACTGTTATCCACTTGTAATCCCATGCTCTTGGCCAAAGACAATCTCATTGACTACAGGCTCCACAGGCACTGACTCAGATGCCCTAATCATTTTCTACAATACACTCTGGCCAAAGCTTTTTCCAATCAGAAGTGAGAACTCTCTTGGTAATCCCTTCCCATGCCTTTTTGATCATCTTGACGCAGGCAACATTGTTGAAGTGATATTTAAAAAACTCAGAGTGAGATCAGTAGCTTCAGTCAACTCAAAGCAATACTCTAAGAGAGCTTTAGTTTATAGCTTCTTAAAGTTAGAAATAATACACTGGTCCACAGGCGGAGTGGTGTTGGGAAGCAGAAACTGGAGCTTGATGAATTTAAATTCTTTGAGGAGATGGTCTTGTAGGCCTGGAGAACGGGCAGGAGTGTTGTTCATAACAAGACAAAGTGGCAGATTCATCAAGCAATTTTTTTTTTTTTTACTTAAGGACCAAACACTTCATTAATCACATCTCAAAAAAGATCACGTGTCACCGAAGCCTTGTTGTTGGACCTCCACATCACATTTAACCTGCTCTTCCAGACTTAACATTTCTTGAAGACTCATGAGGAGTTTCTGTATGGTAAACAAGCAGCAGTTTAATTTTCAAATTGCTGCTTGCACTGGCACAGAACAGCAGTGTGAGATGGTCTTTCACTGGCTTGTGACCAGGCAACACTGTCTCCTCTGCTGTTATAAAGGCACACTTTGGCATTTTTTTCCACATCAGACCCATCTCATTGGCACAATTAAAAACCTGTTGCGGCAGATAATCCTCAGAATCTACAATCATCTTGAATTTGTTGAAGTTGTCTGCCACCTTTGTGATGGAGCTGGCTGATTCATTGTGCCTCACATCGTCCAGAATACAAAACCATTATTTAGATACTCTTATCACTCCCTTTGAAGCATCATCTCCTTATCTTGTCCTTGTTCTTGGGGATAGTGCAAATAGTTGATGAAAACCGATTGTATGTGCATACTAAATTAGCAACACTTACACCACATTTGCTTTTTCCAGTCATTTTACAATTCATTTCTAAGGTAATTTTCTTTCTCTTATGGTTGTCTTCTTGCGGCTTTATCTTCACTGACATTTCTACATTGGTTATTAAAATTTGCACACTAGAAAATAATGTGTGATTGCAAGCTGCACTAAGATGGTAGCAGAAAGAGTAATGAACCCAGACTGCAGTACATACTAAACATATTGTTCATATGTCACTGCAGACAATGAAATGTGTTCATATTGTTGAATGTTTCCCCTACCACACACTACCAGCTGGTGATGTCACACTATATCATTATGTCTCATTATGTAAAACATTGCTCACTAAGCGAGTCATTTTTTCACAATTTGATTTGCTCATTATGTGAAGTGTTAGTTAAGTGAGATTCCACTGTAATGTGTTTGCTGGCATTGCAAATGACTGACTGGTAACTCTTGTAAGTCTAGCATATGATATCTGCAAGGATTTTGTCCAGAACAGTTTCCTGGACTTAGAAGTAGCATCAGGAGATAACTCTACTTGCTGCAATTCTACTTCATAAATAAAAAAAAAAAATATTTCTTCCACACCATAAAGATGACGTGTAAACGAAGTGTATACAAAATTGGGGAAATTCTTATTCATGCTGTATTTCACTAAACTCCACTATTCACCACAAAATTTAGCAACTCCTGATGACAACAGATTATTTAATTTATATGAAAACATTTCATCTAAAGAAATGTAATTTATGATACCTGTAAACCAGGTGCATGTGAAAAATCAATCTTGCTAAAAATTATTTGTTTTCGTTTTTCATCATATTTCGATAGATTAAGGTTTTATTTAAGTACTCTAAAAAGGATTTTGCTGAAAAAAACTTTTTTTGAGCATTTGAAGAGCATTTGAAGAGCATTTTCCTACCACTTGTATATGTTCCATGCCCACTTTTCTGTTGCCCACTTGTCTGCATATATTTTAGATCTTGATATCCCCTACATTGCACGTTAGGGATTTTTTTTTACTCCGGAATGTGTTGGCTATCCTTGGAATGCAACAGTCGGTATTCTTTTGTTTCTGCTGTTTGTAAACAACATGCTTTCAAACACGTGGTTAGTTTTCAGTATGACTGAGTAGTTGTTATACTTACATTTGCAGTGCTTGTTCAGGTGTGTTTTGTTGTGTTTATTGAAGATGATGAAATGTAAAGGCATTTTCAAGAAATGAAAATTTAAAGGAAACAAGTTTAGAAAGCTTTCTGTACAAGAGGTTATGTCACCCGGCAACGATGTTTCTAATAGTAATTCTTCAACAAGTGCATCATCAAAGAAACTCTCACCATTTCAAGAGAGTTACAACAAATTTACTGTAAGTGACAAAGGGTGCAGTAACATTATTAGAAATTTGAGAATATTATCAGATGTAATTTCTAAATTTGTACAATGTAGACAGTGTGGTGAGTCAGAGTGTGAAAATTTGTGAGAGTGCCAGTGGGAGAAAAAGCCTAGCAATTGCTTTAGATTTAATTTGCACTAAATGCTCAGCTGTGATTTCATTTATGAGTTCTTCAAAACCATATGCATGTGGAGCTCATGAAAGCTATATTAGATTAGTTTATGTCTTACGATCCATTGGCAAGGGCATGGCTGCAGAGGGAACATTTTGTTCAGTGATGAACTTACAGCAACCACCAAATAAATTTTAAAAACTGACTGCAATATTAGTGACAGCTGTATGGGAGATCATTGAGGAAAGCATGGAACTGGCTGCTAGGAAAGCAGTGGAAGAAAATGGTGGATGTAGCACTTGATGGAAGTTGGCAAAAAAGAGGACATACTTCACTGAATGGAGTAGTGACTGCCACGAGTGTAGACACTGGTAAAGTGTTAGATGTGGAGATAATGTCTAAACATTGCAAATGTTGTAAAGTCAATGAACATAAAGAACACAACTGTGTGGCCAATTTTAGAGAAACAAGTGGTGGTACGGAAGTTCATGGAGTACAACAAATATTTCATCGCTCCGTAGAAACAAGATGTGTATGTTACACAAAATATTTGGGCAATGGTGACAGTAAGGCATACAACAATGTGGTGAACTGTAAGCTATATGGAGATGCCATTATTAGCAAAATAGAATGTGTAGGCCATGTTCAAAAATGTTTGGGAACAAGGCTGAGAAAACTAACTGTTGATCTAAGAAGAAGAAAAAAATTAGAAGATGGAAGATAGTTGACCAGACAGGGTCGGTTAACTAAAACTGAAATAGAAAACTTGCAGGTATACTATGGGCAGGCCATTAGGAGAAATAAAGAAAAGCTGGAGGCAATGAAGAAAGATGTTTGGGACATATTCTTCCGTAAGTCCTCTACTGATGATAATCCATGACGTGGATTGCGTCCATAAGGAGAAAATTCGTGGTGCAAATACAATAGAGCTCAGGCAACTGGAGATTCTTAATTCACACCAGCATTCGTTTCCTGCTGCTGTTATAACAGCAATTAAACCTATTTTCCAGAGACTTGGCTCATCCGGACCTTCCAAGGAAATGTCTGCAAGGGCAGCCTTCCTAAAACTGTATTTGTTGGCATGCATACAATGAAACTAAGAGCTCATGATGCTGTTATTACATTCAATTGTGGTAATATTGGAAAGTGTTGGATATTGGAAAAGCTGGGAATTAATCCTGGTGAAAATAAGATCACTGGGCTGCAACATTGCAATAAAATGAGGATAGCTGATGCAGACAGGTCTGCAGCGAGACAAACATCCAGGAAGGTGAAAAAGAAGCTGGAAAACCTGCTAGAGGCCAAAGAAGGGTCATCATATGCAGCAGGACAGTTTTAATTAATAGTAAGTAACAAATTGTAAAAGTTTTTTCTTTAAAATCAATTTCCTGCAAACTAAAATTTTCAGTACATATGCCCCATTATATCAGAAACTATAATAGATAAATTAATGAAATTTTCAGAGACTCTAAAGCATAAAAAGCCACCCTTGGTACTACATTCATTAATATTCCCTATTAGGAAGTTCACAAAAAAATTATTTCGTGCAGAAAAAACTTATTATTTTTTTAATAACTTTAAGAACTATAAAATGGATAAAGTAGATTTTAGTACAGCTGACCATTAGCATCATGTAACATACAGTAAAAATATTAAGGTCCTGCATCAAATAGTTTTTTCAGAAATGGGTCAAATACTCCACGTTACAACTTCCCTCTCATAAAAATAGAACCTATTTTTTGCTAGTGTGAGCAGTTCCATGCTAACAGGTCTAACATCGGAAGAAGTTCCCACATAACCATCACGGGTCTTGAAATTGTGTGTTAACATTCAACTAAGATCCCAATGAACATTGAGCAAGTTTTACTTTCACAAATTTAATACTTGCAGAGATATCATCAACTGTTTGACCCCATAGCAAGGCATTCAACTGTACGCCCCGAATTTTCGGAAAATTAGTGTTACGTCTCTGGCAGTATTTTGTTGAAAGAAATAAATCTACATTATTTAGTACACCATTTTGTCCTGTCTTAATAGAAATAATAACGTTTTCACGACCATTTTTCCTTTGGATAATCTGAAGCAAAGTTGGCCGAAAAACTATCCTTTTAAAAAACTGTCAAGTTTAGTTTTTTATATCTGCAGAAATACCGGTAAGTTTGTGATCAAAGTGAAACCTTGAATGTTATGATTTACCAACACAAGGTTTAGCATATAAAATTTCTTTTTCATACTGTTTTCCAATAGTTTAAAATTGTGGGCAAATTTGTTTTTTAACAAATTATCAAAAATGGATATTTTTAGCTCACTCTCCCGTAAAAGTATTTTCTGAAAATTTTTTTGATCCATTTCAAATTGAAAGATCATGTTCCAAACCACCTGAAATACCAGAATGGGCTTTGCAATAAGGCCCTAAAAAACAATGGCAAGGTAAAAGTGTAGTGAAAATATCCCCATATTCCGCTGGTACTCAACTCTGTCAACGTTTATTTGTTTTAGAATTTTTAGTGATGTCTGAGGAAAGTAAAATCAGCATTGATAATGAAAAAGTGAGCTTGAAAATAATAATAATAATAAAATTTAAAAAATTCCCTTAAAAAGCTCTGGATGGTTTAGCTCTGTGAACATCTTTTTACAAAAAATGAAAGGTCTGACTGGACCATCTGAATCAGAGGCTCATATGGTTCTGCGACCGTGTAGTCTGCACATTCCTCAACTTGTGCCGAAAGGGTGGTTGGGTTTTGGGTTCCACTGAATACGTTAGGTGCCCATTATACGCAGGAGGTGGCTACATGGGTACCAGGGGCTGTGTGGCATGGACTGTGCAGTTTTCTAGGTTAGAGGGTCTCAGGAAACACAAGAAGGGCTTCAGTCACAAAGGGTGCAGGCCGAACACAGGAAGATCGTGGATACTGGAACCTTTGGCATAACAGTTGTAAATTGTTGTAGCTGTGTGGGGTAAGTACCAAAGCTCCAACCACTAATAGAAAGCACTTATGCTCAAATTGTTATAGGCACTGAAAGCTGGCTAAAGTCAGTGATAAGGCTAGGCTAAACATGATTGGTGGTGGCGTGTTTGCTGCTGTTAGAAGTAGTTTAGCTTGTGGCGAAATTGAAGTAAATAGTTTCTGTGAGTTAGTATGAACAGAAGTTATTGTTGGCAACCAGAATAAAACAATAATTAGCCTCCCAATTCAGATGATACAGTTGCTGAAAGGTTCAAAGAAAACTTGAGTTTGATTTCAAACATGTACTAGACTCATACGATTATAGTTGGTGGTGACTTTAATTTACCCTTGATGTGTTGGCAAAAATACAAGTTTAATTCCAGAGGTATGCGTAAAACATCATCCGAAATTGTGCTAAACACATTCTCTGAAAGTTAGTTTATGAGGCCATGCGAATAGTAAATGGTTGAGAAAACAAAGTTAACTTCTGACCAACAAATAATCCTGGGTTAATAACAAGCATCAAAATGGACACGGATTAGTGAACGCAGGGTTGTCGTAGCAAAACTGAATACCTTAACCCCCAAATCCTACAAAAATAAACAAAAAATATACGTATTTAAAAAAGCAGATAAAAATTCACTTGACACCATCGTAAGAGAAAATCTCCACTCATTCCAAATTAATAACATAAGTGTAGACCAGATGTGGCTTGAATTCAAAGAAATAGTATTGGCAGTAATTGAGAGATTTCTACCAAATAAATTAACTAACAATGGAGCTGATCCTCCTTGGTACAAAAAACGGGTCAGAACACTGTCACACAAACAACAAAACAAATATACCAAATTTAAACAGACGAAAAATCCCCATGATTGGCAATCTTTTACAGAAGCTTGAAATTTAGCGCAGACTTCAATGCGACGTGCTTATAATAGTTTCCACAAAGAAACGTTCATCTTTAAATTGGGCTGAAAATCCGAAGAGATTCTTGTCGTATGTGAAGAATGCCTTCTCTGCGCGATATCAATGGAGATACTATCAAAGACACTGCTGCCAAGGTAGAGTTACTAAAACAGCCTTCTGAAATGCCTTCACAAAAGAAGACAAGGTAAATATTCCAGAATTCGAATGAAGAACAGCTGCCAACATGAGTAACATAGAAGTAAATATCCTTGGAGTAGTGAAGCAACTAAATCACTTAATAAAAGCAAGTCTTCTGGTCCAGACTGTATACCAATTAGGTTCCTTTCAGAGTATGCTGATGGATTAGCTCCATACTTGACAATCATATACAACCATTCGCTGAACGAAAGATCCGTACCCAAAGACTGAAAGCCCACAGAAAGGTAGTACGAGTAATCCACTTAATTACAGACCCATATCATTAATGTCAATACACAGCAGGATTTGGGAAAATATATTGTGTTTGAACATTACAAATTACCTTGAAGAAAACAGTGTATTGACACATCGTCAACATGGGTTTAGAAAACATCATTCTTGTGAAACAGAATTAGCTCTTTATTCGCATGAAATGTTGAGTGCTATTGACAAGGGTTTTTAGATCAATTCCGTATTTCTGGATTTCCAGAAGGCTTTTGACATTGTACTACACAAGTGGCTTGTAGTGAAACTGAGTGCTTATGGTATATTGTTTCAGTTGTGTGACTGGATTTGTGATTTCCTGTCAGAGAGGTCACAGTTCGTAGTAATTGATGGCAAGTCGTTGAGTAAAACATAAATGGTTTCTGGCATTCCCAAGGTAGTGTTATTAGGGCTTTGCTGCTCCTTTTCTATATAAATGATTTGGGAGACAATCTGAGCAACCATCTTAGGTTGTTTGCAGATGACACTGTCACTTATTGACTAATAAAGTCATCAAAGATCAAAACAAATTGCAAAACAATTTAGAAAAGATATCTGAATGGTGCAAAAATTGGCAGTTGACCCTAAATAACGAAAAGTGTGAGTCATCCACATGGGTGCTGAAAGGAATCTGTTAAACTTCAGTTACACGATGAACCAGTCAAACCTAAAGGCCGTAAATTCAACTAAATACCTAGGAATTACACTTACAAACAACTTAAATTGAAAAGAATACATAGAAAATGTTGTGAGGAAGGCTAACCGAAGACTGTGTTTTACTGGCAGGACACTTAGAAAATTTAACAGATCTACTAAGGAGACTGCCTACATTTTGAGCGGGACATAATTAAAAGAAAGGCATTTTTTGTTGCGACGGAATATTCCCACAAAATTTCAATCACCAACTTTCTCCTCTGAATGTGAAAATATTTTGTTGACACCTACCTACATAGGGAGAAATGATCGCCACAATAAAATAAAGGAAATCAGGGCTCACATGGAAAGATATAGGTGCTTGTTTTTTCCATGCGCTATAAGAGATTGAAATAATAGAGAATTGTGAAGGTGGTTCGGTGAACACCCTGTCAGATACTTAAATGTGATTTGCAGAGTATCCATGTAGATGTAGACACAGATGGCATGAAGAACATAATGCTAACTTAGTGTTCATTTTTTTGTGTCTAATAATTAGAGAGTACTCTAGCTCCTTAGGATGACAGTTTGCACTCTGGAATTTAAAGAATGGATGCTACCATTGCTGTAAACTGTCCTGGACAAGAAGCTACACCATCTTTAGTTACTAGCTATTTCATACAGCACAATCCACAGGAAATAACTGTATTGGTTATGGACCCATACCAATCTGGATACTCTGGACACTAAGCAAATGGCAGTGGATGCATTTAGTGACAAAGGAGGACCAAATATTTGGAGTGTCATACCATCATTCCATTGCCAAACATCCAAGTTTCCAACTTAAAACTCTTAATTTTGATTTAAAGGGAAGCAAGTGTATCACCTTAATGGACTTGACTGAAAATTACTTATTTTTCATTTAGGATGCATTCCAAGGCTTTCACTGGGAAAATAGCCTTGCAATTATCCATTTTTCATCTTTTTCCCCCAAAATCAGAAGATGGAATCCACAAATTTTTGTAATGTCAATGGCAGACTGTGACTTGACAATTACTCCATGTTCTTATCAAGGAATTCATGTACAAACGCAGTTTTCTCAGATTTCCCAAATCTACTAAAGTGATGGCCCCAGCATCCAACACCGAACTGTCAAAAATTCTCTCAATTTGTGCCATCATAAAAGACTTCCGAAGGATGGTAGAATGGAATTTTTTTTCTACACGTCATGGAAAGCCATCTTGCAATGACATCAGAAGCACAAAATTATTAGCAGTAAGGACGTGTGCAAATGGCTATCTAACCAGGAATTAGTGACAAGAATGGAAGTATATTAAAATCTGACCTCTAAACATGATAATATGCTGTATGCATTTATAAAGAAACAGTAGTGGATTGGAAATTTCTGTAAGACTTCCACTGAGCAGAAGGACACTTTAATAATCTTTATGCACACAAATGGCCCAGCAAATTCATTTTATCAGCCATCAGGGTGTGACAAGTGCTGGCTTCTGGACCAGCACATTATTGCAGTTATTCCAGCTCCCAATAGTGACACCATCCAGCTGGCGGTATAGTTTTCCTCAGCAAAGAAACAAAACTGTAAAAAAAATTCAACAGTTTGGAATAAACGTAAGTTCAAGATCCTAAAAAGGAACCACCTCTAGCTTCAGCCTGGGATGTTTAAATGTATCATCATCAAGCTTAGGACTCTGAAGAAAAAGGGGATCCTATGGTGAGGAAAACCTCTTTACTACTACTACTACTACTTGGCCCTTTTGGCAACGGGGATGCCGTTTTTTCCATTTTAAAATAACAGACACTGTTTAACCCACCACAAAAAATAGCAGCACATTTATCACATTTAAACAATTTTTCCTTAGTAAACTTATGTTCCACAAATCACTAACTTTGCAAGCAAAATTATGCTACATTTTAGAGCAGAACTAAACTAGCATATCAACAGCATCACAAAATAAAAACACAAATTAAAAATTCCCATTAACATGAATTGTTTTCCAGAAAATATCTTTTAGACTGCTATAAACTTAACGAAAGTTTACACAATGTGACTTTGATACACAACTTTAAGGCACCTTATAGAATACGTTTACAGCTGTTCTGCAACCATGATATCCGATGCCTTGCTAATGCACAGTTAAAATTTAAAGTTCGTAACTAGTTTGATTTTTTAGTTATTACAGCAGACAACTGGCTGAATTATGTCATAATGAGTAGCGACAATAAAACTTTTTTTTGTACTTTTTTTTAATTGTTCTGACTCAAATTCACTTCCTGTTCATTACGATTACCTTCCCTGGAGAGTATTGAACAACTGCAGGACACAAACTATACCAGACCTAATTTGAGCACCAGCAGAGTATGGGTGCATTTTCACTACGCCACCTCTTTGTTGAGGCTTTTCAAGGCCTTATATCCGAGCACTGAAGAAACAAACCCACATTTTTAGGTGGTTTTTGAACAGGGCCTTTCTATTGAAAAAGGTTTAAAAGAATTGGCACAATATACTTTTGTAAAAGTGGGCTGCAAATACCCATACTGACATTTAAAAAAAAATCATCATCTAAGCTCTCAGTTTATAAACTATTGGGAAGCAGTATGAAAAGTAAATTTTATATTCTAAAACCTTGTGTTAGTAATTCATGACATGCAATGTTTCAGGTTTATCACTCACTCACTCAGAGGTACAAAAAGCTCAACTTCACATTTTTCAAGCAGGTATTTTTTTCAACCAACTGGACATGAAGTCTTAAATTATTTCTCTTAATAGAATACAAAACATTTTACAAAATAACCTCGATTTACTTCTTTCAAGAAAATGTTACTCCAGATATGTCTCAAAGTTGCCAAAAACTCTGGGTTGCATTGTTGCATGCTGCTCTCTGGGGTCAAACTAACGAATATTTCTCTGCAAGAATTAAATGTGTGGAAGTAAAACTTTAGTCATGGCCACTGGGAACACATTTAGAGGTTCACACAAAATTTTGTGGAGATAGATGATAGTCATGTGGGAACATCTCTACCACTCAACCCGGAATGTCTCCCACTAATTCACCACTTTTGGTTAAAACAATTTACTTCACCGCCTATTTTATATTTGTACCTTTCATCATTCTGTCTAGTGTTTCTATCAAAAATGTAAGTATCCTGTATTTTACCATCTTGTTACTTCTGTAATATTCATGTCTATAAATAGGTATTATGAGTGTCTGGTAACTAAAACGCATACTTCTATGTCAGTCAGTGTTTGGTGCTCATCCTGTAAAACAACATGCCAATCAGTCAGAGCCCAGAAATAAACTTTTTAACCTCTATTTCTTTTCTGTGTTTTGTAAAATCTTTCATAATCCATGTAGCTTGCTGACCTGTGTTACAAAATTGATGATTTATTACAAGAAAGCTGACCATTAAAATCAAATTTGACGTTAACAAATGTAAAGAGAATAAAAAGTAGATTCTAAAATATTACATTTATTCAATAACTGTTCACCACGCCCAAGAATCACAGGCGGGAGATTAAAGAAAAAATTCCAAGAGACTTCTCTAAGAGGTGAAAAAAAAAAAAAAAGAGTAAAACTAGAAGCTTCAAGATTGTTACAGGATGTACCCCTGTAAAAGGCACATGTTTCAGGTATAAAGACACTCCAGTAGGTTTCAGTTACATTGCAAGAGATGCACTTAATGACATCCACCAAGACATATGAAATAGGCAGGAGATGACCAACTCCATTTTGTGCAAATTTCTATGACCTTAGTTCTTGGGATTATCATGTGTGTAGTCTTTTAAAACAACTGGTGTGCGCATCAGATATCCCCATTATATTGATGCTTCATCAAAGTGGCATGAAAACCCATGACATCACTATACACCTCGCAGGGATGCATAAAAAGATGCAACAGTGAAGTGGTGCCACACCAGTGTAGCGACTGGGTGCACCACTGCCAGTGACCCGCTCTGCTCCCACATCATGAGAAATCACAACAATGCTGCTCCAGGTGTCTTAGCACTATCCGGGTTGTACAATCCTGGACGGTCAAGTGAACAACTAGTCACCAAGATCTTGCATAACATCGAGTACGGCCCATCTCAACCCATCAATTGCATATTTGCAAAACAGTCACAGGCCCCCAACCAATACAAGCAGCAGTATCACAGAATGATAAATCACTATGATCCTGCCGCTCAATTCTGACACGTGCTGGTGGACTTTTTCCTTCAACATTAAGTGTAACAACAACCCATATTCAAATGTGATTTCTGAAAAGGAAACCTGCTATGTAATCTTTCCTTATATATAGAATGTAGATGGCATTACAACTACTTACTTTGTGCAGTTGTATTGAATGGAAATAATATTTCATGCCAATGTGACTTTTGTTGCAATTTTAGTGGCCAGCAGTGGAACTCAGTACAATAATGTTTGTAAGAAAAAAAATATGATAGCTCAAGCAATGAAAATTCAGGATGGAATGATACAAATATTATGATAAGAACAAACTGATATTCCTCATCCAATGAAGAGGTTGAGTCAAAGACAGGCACAACAAAATGACTGCTCAAGTAAGCTTTTGCCCCCCCCCCCCCCCCCCCCCCCCCCCACACACACATATATACACACCACTGTCTCCTGTTTCCGTCATTTTATAAGCTGGCGTACAGGGGCATAGAGCAGCTTAAAGGCTATCAGATGCTCTAGGGAAGGGTGCCGCTCATGTTGCTGTAGAGTGTTTGCCGACACACTGTAATTGCCTCAGTGACTTCTGATGACCCCCAAGGGACTGTCTTTCGCCGCGGGCACCCTAAAGAGTGAGGGACTGCATTTTCTGCCACAGGAACAATTGTGGTAGGCATCTGCTCAACCATCACATCCATGTGGGGAGATTCAACGGTGACAGCAGTGGCGAAAGATTCCCAGCCTGCCTTGTTTAAAGCCCATTTGGGCAGGATTCCATGGGCCTGATGCTGGGGCAGTGACAGGAAGATGGGGAAGTGGTCACTACCACACAGTTCGTCATGTGCTCTCCAGTGGACAGATGGGAGAAGTCCTGGGCTGCAAATTAATAAGTCAATTGCCAAGTAACTACTTTGAGCCACACTGAAATGTGTGGCGGCCCCAGTATTTAAGAGGCAGAGATCAAACTGAGACGGTAAAGTTCTGACACCTCTGCCTCGACCAGTAAGCACAGTGTCACTCCACAAGGGGTTATGGGCATTAAAATCTCCCAGAAGTAGGAAAGGTTTAGGGAGTTGAGCAATCAGTGCAGCTAATACATTCAGGGGTGCTACACCATCTGGAGCAAGATATACATTGCAGACAGTTATTTCCTGTGTCGTCTGTATTCTGACAGTCACAGCTTCAAGAGGGGTTTGAAGGGGCACAGTTTCACTACAGACTGAGTTTAGGAGAAACGCAAACTCCACTGATACTCAATTATAGTCGCTATGGTTCCTGTAATATCCCTTATAGCTGCGGAGGGCAGGGGTCTGCAATGCCGGGAAGCAGGTTTCCTCTAGGGTAATGCAGAAAGCAGGTGTAAAGCTTAACAGTTGCCATGGTTAAGCCAGGTGGTGGAAAAAACTAGCCGCAATTTCATTGGAGGATGACATCGTCGTGAGATTGGGAAGGTACGGAACATTCAATGTGGCAGTTTAAGCCTCAGGGTCACGTGCTGCCACCAACTACTTGCCTGAGCAGTCTATTTCCACAGTGTCTGAGGATCTGGCGAGATCCAGGTCCTCAGCAGACGCCAGAATCTCCAACCCATCCCAGACGCAGAGCTTGTGGATAGTGGTGGCGCGGGTGCCACTGCAAGTTCCTTGTTCTTGGGGGGTCTCCTTATCTATTTTTCGCACTGTTCCTTGGGTTTCACTGAATCAGTCTCCGGGACAGAGGATGAGCATGAAGCCCTACGACCAGCTGCTTTTGGGCTCTTCAGCCACTAGTGGGTGTCATCTTTCACACTAGCAGAAACCTGGGAAGGGAGTGACCCAAGGGACCCCTTCCTAGCGAGAGGAGCCAAAGAAGACTTACGCTTCTCTGGCTCAAAAATGGGGACTGAAATCCCCAATGGTTGAGGGGATGTTGCTCCCTAAGTAAGTGGTGCGGGGGCAACAGGGAGAGAAGTGCCCCCCACCATCATGGGGGCAGGTGTAGTCTCCCGGTTCTGAGAGGTGTCAGGAATTCAAGGAACTGATGAGGCGACAACTGTTCTCGTGGCGGCAACATATGAGTAGGTCTAGCCACAGGATGTAGGCACTCAAATTTCCTCTTAGCCTCAGTGTAGGTCAGTTGGTCCAGGGTCCTATATTCCATGATTTTCCTCCCTTTCTGTAAAATCCTGCAGTCTGGCGAGCAAGGTGAATGATGCTCTCCACAGTTGACAGATGGGAGGCGGGGCACAGGAGTATTGGGATGCGATGGACGTCCACAATCTTGACAGGCGGGGCTGAAAGTACAGCGGGAAGACATATGGCCGAACTTCCAGCACTTAAAGCACCGCAGAGGGGGAGGAATATATGGCTTGATGTCACAGCAGTAGACCATCACCTTGACCTACTCATGCAATGTGTCACCCTCTAAGGCCAAGATGAAGGTACCAGTGGTGGAAACCTGGTTGTCCCTCGGACCCCGATGGACACACCATATGAAATGAACACCTTGCTGCTCTAAATTGGTGTGCAGCGTGTCGTCAGACTGCAAAAGAAGGTCCCTGTGGAATATAATACCCTGGACCATATTTAAGCTCTTATGGGGCATGATGGTAACAGAAACATCCCCCAACTTTCCACAAGTAAGTAATGCCCGTGACTGGCAGACGATGCTGATTTTATCAAAACTGATCCAGAGCGCATTTTGCACAAACCCTCCACCTCGCCAAACTTGTCCTCCAAATGCTCCACAAAAAACTGAGGCTTCATGGACATGAAAGATTCCCCATCAACTCTGGTACATATGATGTACAGGGGTGAATAAGCTTCACTGCCATCCTTAGCCTGGCATTCCTCCCATGGTTTGGCCAGGGATGAGAACTATTTGGTGTCATATTTCTTAGAATTGCAGTTAGACTTTGCCCGCTTAGAGACCGCTGGCAGCAGACCACCAGCAAGAGATGATGTACTACGCTTCATGGCATGTCATCTGCCCTGATGCCACCCACTCCAACCAGGAGCCCTCCCCACGTGTGCCACGCAGCCGCAGCAAAGGCCACCTGGCAGGTTGGCCATTGCCAGGAGTCCCAATGCCCCAAAGTGACAGGCATCTACTCCTTGGCATACGTGGGGCGTTAGCAGTGTCGGCATCAGCAAAAGGATCCCTATGTTGTCAGGAGGCTACAACCAACAGGGTACATGGTGGCCCCACCATAATGGACTGGCTACCGTGCTGGATACGAGGTGCCAAGAAGTCCATGGTCATTGTTGGCACAGAAAGTGACACTGCATAGTGCATGGTCATCCAGGAAGGTGTCCTTGCCCACGAGATGGAGAATGAGCGGGATTGCAATGCGATGACAAGGAAGTGGGATAAAGATCTCAATGCACAATGGATATGATGCACCATGTAAGTCACCCTTCCCCAATTGGCATGCTCAGCAACCAGGTGGTCCAGCTGTTTCTTGGCCACAGTTTGTCTGCCATTCATGTGGACAGATAGGTTGGATATCTTGCCGATGTATAATACACAGTGGTTGCAGCTTAGCCTGTAGATCACACAATTGCTTTCAAAGAGAGCTCTGCCTTTGATGGGATAGATGACTTGTGTGTGACTGGACTGGAGTAGGTGTCTGTGTGAGAATGTATGAGAGATCCGAATCTAGGTCTGTTACAGGAATATGAGCCCCGAGGCAATGCGTTGGGAGCAGGGATGGAGTAGGAATCAACGGGGATATTGTGCAAGTTCGATGAATGCCAGTAGTATAAACCCTGGCAGAAAATGTGATTCAGTTTTTCCAGCCCTGGTGGTACTGAGTCACAAAGGGAATGCCTCTATGTGGCTGGATGGTTGGACTTTGGCAGGTGGGGGTGACTGGAGGGGTAAGGCGTAGGAGACCTATTTCTATACAAGGTTGGCAGGATAATTTATGGTCTGTGAAGGTCTCAGTGAGCCCCTTGGTATATTCTGAGCGGGACTGCTCGTCACCACAGATGCGATAGCCGCAGGTGACTAGGCTGTATGGAAGGAACTTTTTGGTATGGAATGAGGGGCAGTTGTCGAAGTGCAGTTATTGCTGGTGGTTGGGAGGCTTGACATGGACTGAGGTACTGATGTAGCCATCTTTGAGGTGAAGGTAAACCTCGAGGAATGTGGCTTGTTGGGCCAAGGAGGACCAGGTGAACTGAATTGGGGCGGGGGGGGGGGGGGGAGGGGGGGGGGGCAGGTGATGAGATTCTGGAGGAATGTGGATAGAATATCTTCACCCTTAATAAAGAAGGAAGTTTTTCTCTAACTGGGCTATGAATAGGTTGGCATAGGATGGTGCCACGCGGGTGCCCACTGCTGTGCCCTGGATCTGGATCTGATTATAGGTGATGCCTTCGACAGAGAAGTAAGTGTGGGTGAAGATATAGTTGGCCATGGTGACCAGGAAGGAGGTTGTAGGTTGGGAATCCATTGGGCTTGGGAAAGGTAGTGCTCAACAGTGGCTAGGCCATGGTCATTAGGGTTGATTGTGTAAAGTGAGGTGGCATCAATAATGATTAGCAGAGCATCCTGTGGCAAAGTAACAGGAATTTTGTGGATTCAGTGCAGGAAATGGTTGGTGTCTTTTATATAGGAGGGTTGTGGTTAACGGGCTGAAGGAGATGGTCTGCAAAAGCAGACACACTTTCAGGTAGGTACAGCAACCATCCACAATGGGGCATCCCAAGTGGTTGGGTAAGATGGAAGTGCGGAGATGTTAGGGGTCAGAGACACTCAGGGAAGGGTTCTAGAATGGGCCTATTGATTTGAGGAGAGACTGGAGATAATGTTAGAGTTTTGCAATGGGGTCAATGTGACAGGCTTTGTATGTGGATGAATCTGACAGCTGGCACAGTCCCTCTGCCATGTAATTTTTACAATTCAAAACCATAGTTGTAGAGCCTTTGTCAGCAGATAGTGCTGCAAAGTTAGAATCAGTTTTCAGGTGGTGGACTGCTCTTCTTTCTGTGGATGTAAGATTAGTTTGCTTGCTGAGAGATTTGGGAATGGTGGCAAGGTAAGGTTTTTGAGGTTAAGAAATTCTGGAAAGTTAATGAGGGTGATTTGAGGGGCAATGGGGGGGGGGGGGATCACGACTGGATTGAGCAGTGAACCGAGTAAAGCAGCATTCAACAATGGTTTTGGGTTGAGCGATTGGTTGGGTTGGTAGCAAAAAAGTGTTTCCACTATAGGGACCAGAAGGAGGAGACGTCTTTAACAAGCCCTGCATGATTGAATTTGGGAGTTGCGCAAAAGGCAAGGCCTTAGAAATGACTTCTGTGGCATTAAGGCTTCTAGAGGAAACTTTCATGACTTTAAGCTGTTGATGTTCTGGATTCTGTATGTGTTGGGACGGAATTTTTGAGGGTATGGCAAAGGTAGGTCTGCAAGTCAGGGTTTGTCAACTATGAGGGGATTTGCACAAGATTTGGAGGTTGCTGTTGAGGTGATGGATAGTGGTAATCCAAGGTAGGGGTAGGAGGCAAACAGGTTGGAGAGTTTGAGGTGGCATTGTGGATGCTACTCTGGTTCCTGGAGGGCAAGAGTTTCAGTCTGAAAGGTGGGATATAGTAATTTGAGATTGCACAGCAGGAGAATTTTACAGATGGAGAGAAGGTATTGCAAGGAAGCTTGAGCCCGATTTTTGCAGAACTAGGTTGGTGATGGCTACAGACTGGATAAATCTGAACAGACAGAGGTAATCAGTTGCAGCTGGAGATGGGTAATTTGATGGTAAGGCCATATGAAAAGTCCAAATTTTTGTGATGACAGCTTACACGAGACAAATCAGTCATACCTCCAAACTGCTAAGATACTTTCTGTGTAAACACCTGAGTAACAATAAATGAGTATTAATGAAATGCATAATACATGTGAAGACACCTAAATTTACCGAGATGAACTATGAAGATGTTTCTTCAGTTGTCAGGGAGTAAAATACATAATAAGCTATCAGACACAATGAAGAACAAAAACATTTCTATAAAATAAAAATTACAATTATCATTGAAAGATTAACAAACATGAATATTTATTCTGGATTTTTGACGGAGCGGTATTTTCACTATAGTATCAAGGAAAGAAAACAGTACAAACAATGAACAGCTTCTTATCAAAAAATTTAAAAATTTACAACAGAAGATAGAAAATGATCTGTAGTCCTGCTAGTTAACATTGATAACCACTAATATTTTTTACAGAATCCTTGTGCACTGTTACACCTGGATATATCTGAAAAAATGAACTGTCTGGCCATGAATTTCAACACTTTCATGTGAGAGAGAAATGGGTGAACCGTTTTCAGTTCTGCTTCCACAGGCAGGGTAGCAACAACTACCCATAGTTGGTGTATCTTACTATACCAAAGTCTGAACCCTCAGTGGGAAGTACATGATACAAGTACATAATAAAGTCAAACAAAAACAAACATACTTACCTTGTCAAGAGTGTAATGAGACACTGCTTTTGAAATGGGGTCAGGTGCAACAGCCAACTGAGTGCTGACATCAGTGAGAATTTGGCGTGATATTACCAGACTTACATTTTCATTCACAACTGCAAGGTGAAATAAAACAAATGTTTCAGAATCACATCACTGTACATTGCAACTGGGATTACTGTGAATGTACAAAAGGACAACTTGGGTGATTTTATTAGTAACTGTACACAAATATGAAAAATTTACATTATATTAATGAAAAATGCAATGCTTCTCATTTCTCTCATACATTAATGCAAAATTAAGAACATAAAATTTTGAAAATTTAGTTTTACATATCCACAGCAGTCAGACTCAGCAAGGCTGACTGAACAGGAGTGGAAAAATTCAAGATACAACATCTACAGATTATTCTCACAAATGTGTTGGTGGCCTATGAAGTATACCCTGTTGATTTGAATGATCACAGCTTTTGTGAATGCATTCCAAAACTTGAGATAATAAGGCGAATTTCTGATATTTTGATATCTTACATACACATCCTCACCAGTTACTATCCTTCATGCTTTATTTATTGGTACATACTCACACAGAAATGCTCTGTTCAAGAAAATCAGTTCATAAACATATGTAAAAAAACAGGTTCTGGAAATACAATATCATTGGATAGATGAAAACACCAGACGAGATTTGAAAACCCAAGAGCTTAAAGATGGAAGACTGGGTAATAACCAAGATAAATTACTGACAGAACATCGCGTAAGAGTGGAGAGAGGAAAACAAAATGCATTATACATGGTAGACACGAGATATGGGGCGAAGAGAGTAGATAGGTCAGAAAATAAAAAAATAGAAAATTAAAAGAACAAGGAAATGAATATTTACTGAAAAGAAATGCAAAGACTGAAAAAATTAATGTAAATTAACACCAATTATTTCAGGGACACAGCTTGTTCCAGGAATCAGAATACTTCTGGGATGAGAATGGCGTTATATGTTTGATTGCATGGTGGAAAAATATGTATGGGTTTAAGATTTAAGAACTGATTATATATGTGTGTGTGTGTGTGTGTGTGTGTGTGTGTGTGTGTGTGTGTGTGTGTGTGTGCAGGCATGCCACTTCTTCGAAATTAATTTGAAGCCACTGTCCAATATAACAAACTGTCAATTCATTCATGCAGGGTTCACAGCCTTACTCAATTGCACATAAATCGTTTTCCACGTACGCAACAATTCCAAAATAAAATGCTTATTTTCAACTACTGATCAGTTTAAATCTTTATGTAATATCCAGTAGAGTACCCAAATGCTCATCTGTATTACATTACAATTCATACGCAACACACATTTTGTACATTCAATATAGTCCCCTGAAGATGGTACTTAGCAATAAAGTGGAACCGTACTGCTGGCAAAGTCACCCACATGGAGAAACTGCTCTGTTCTTCCTACAAGACAGAAACCTGTGACACACCCTGTCCCACAGGTGCCACAACACGCACAAGCACCTGGTAGTCTAGCACTGATCCGCACTCGTAATATATGGTGGCAAATGTTCCGTACAACAACATGTTGACCTGTTGCTCACAGAGCCTCCAGTAACTGCCAAAAGAAGCACCAAGTTCACTGCTGCTTTACTGGTACTCAAACTATCAGTGAACTCTCATTTCTATGTTACTTAAAGCTCCATCAAGAAGAATTGTGTTCTCAAATATTTAATGAAACTGTTCTACATTGTTAACCTGAGCGGTGTTCAC
Organism: Schistocerca gregaria; assembly: GCF_023897955.1. Lineage (NCBI taxonomy): Eukaryota > Metazoa > Arthropoda > Insecta > Orthoptera > Acrididae > Schistocerca > Schistocerca gregaria. The sequence continues at coordinate 509,814,182 of NC_064921.1, read as the reverse complement.
ATTGTGCTGCCATCAGTGCACAACTTACCACAAACGATGAACACGTGGGTCCCACGGTGGCCAATACACCATCAATTGCGATGGTGAGGACAAGATTCAAAACTGAACCCTGAGGGGCTTCTTTCTGTTGTACATATTAATTGCTGACAACTGAACCTACCCACATCTAGAACAGTCAGAGGCATAGGAAGTTTACCGAAAAATCAGTAAGAAATCCTGAAAACCCCACTCACGTAGTGGAGACAGAATGAGTCAGAACCAATTCAGTATCCTGCACATCCTGCAAATCTAACACTGCTATCAGATATGAACAGTCCACAAAAGCATTTCACATTGGAGATTTCAGATGGATTATATGGTCTTTAATAGGCCACAATGTTCCTGAAAGCCACTTTGAAATTAGGATAGATGTCCTCTGACTTCCAGATAGCAACACAATTGTCAGTTCAACATTCTTTCAAATGATTTATACGAAGCATATTCATTAAGAGAGATTAGTCAGTAATTACTCAAAATTTGGGGTTTTTCCTGGTCTCATGTAGGAAGAATAATATTCTCCCACCACAAGTGGGTAAGCAGTCAGTTGCTGCTTTTATTCGGTCCACGGAAAATGTGTACACACACTGCTAAAGCACTGCAGAGCTGTCATTACCTGTACAAAACACTCCACTCTAGGAGCTGTGCATGGAAGAATAAGTTTTTCTTGTTTTGCAAAGCAATCGCAGGCCATGAAAGACGGACAGTAGTTGCTGCATGCAGACATTTGAACGAAGTACACCACAAGAAGTTTGGGAATCACTGAGGGTTGGTATGAATACTGACATTGATACAGATGCCAGATCTGTCTTGGATCCCTGGCAGCCATAAATGCAGTAAAATTTAGTTTGTACTTGAGATGATGGTGAGTGAGCTCACAGACGTTACGGACTGTTCACACCCCAGCAATAGAGCTGTCACTCAGGTTTATTAACATAAGTTTAAGGTCACTGAATCAATTAAATGTTCATTCAAGGGTGGAGTTTGTACACCCCCCCCCCCCCCCCCCCCCCCGACACACACACAGACAGAGAGAGAAGTGGTCATTTATCACAGATATCTTCATAGGCCTTCCACCGGATCAGAGATGCTCAGGCTGATACAGCTGTATCGATACTTACTGACAGTGCATCACTGATGCAAATGCAAAGTTTTTGGACTCCTGTTGGTAGGTATGCATGTGCACTCTTGCGGCAAGTTCTTAAGACACCTTTGGTGAACAAGCGAGCATTTGGTTGAAGTTCACAGTCTTAGTTCTGCATTGAGCCTTTGGCATTGGGTTGGTCATGTGGTTGATCCCTGGGCCCACGCTATCATGTGTAAAGAAGTGTTTTGGTATCTGCCAACAGCAGGTTTGGGTGACTTTTTGATCAGTATGTTGCTTTGTTGCTGTCCACCTGGGAAGTGAAGTGACACGCTAGACTTCAATTCTGGGTTTGGTGAACCTATTTCTCCGTCTGTTTAGGCTAAGTATCTTTAGTTTCCAGATTGTTCAACTATTCAGCTAAGAGATTCCAATTTTAAAAGTTTGTTGTGGAACTGAGATGAACAACTGTCCTTCCTTGCAGTACTGCAAGACTGCTTGTTCTAGCTTGTGCTGTTTTTATAAAGGAGCGAGTGCCTTATGCATATGGCAGAATGATTATAAGCAGTGGTTTGCATAGCTGAATGAGGCTGTGTTGTGATGCTCTTGAGCAACATTAAAGTTATATGGTATTTAACTACATGTTTCCTCTGCTGCACAAACCTTCACAAATTCGAGTGGCATTAAATGTGGGCACTGTGTGAGTGTGTGGTGTAAAGAGACGAAATGAACTTAAGTCCTTTGGTTTTATGTGCCTAGTGGGTGCCCAGTATTTGGTTGATTATTATGAAATTTTACTTTAAAGTTGCTTTCAATTGTTGTTCAGTTTCAGTAAGCTCATAATCAGGTGTATGAATGTATGTACTCAGCGACTTGTTGGCAAAGCAAATACCGTATCATCCTGTCCTCACCTTGAGTATCTACCACTGTATGCTTGGATTGCTTAATTCACTCAGCGTTGAACTGTTTGTTGAATTCTTGCCTACAAGCAAGCAATTTTCCTGCAGGGCTATGCCCATAAAATTTCTCTTCCTATCTATTCACATGCGAATTATTTGCTGAATTCAACTGATTGTAGCTTAGCATACCTTGTCCATTCCAACTGCTCTGATTATTTTTTTCTTAAGTGCCCTATGTCCAGCTATACTTGGTTCTTGAAGGAGTGACACCTGATGAGTTGCTTATTATACAGTGGTTCATAGCACTGGAGATTTTGAATGTTAGATTGTTTTGCAATAAAAAGATAAGGCCCATTAATTCAGTGTGTGACCTTGTATTTCTTGTGTATTTTTAACTGCTTGAATAATTATCGGATGAAGGGACAGTGCCCCAATATCTAAGTTCATATTCGTTGTGTTTGAAGGGCGATGCTTGCTAACTTGGTTAACTATTAGTAGGCTCATTCCTTAGGTGTGTATATATTTTAAAAGCTCTAATTATTAGATTGTTTGCCAAGCAAGGGTTAGTGCCCAATGTGTGTGTGCTGGAATTAAGAGCCGTTCTTGAGGTAGGGTTTATCACTGGTTGATAATAGGGATATGTGCCTGTGCAGAAATTCCAGGTTTAACAGTACTTTGCCAGAAGGAATTCAAGAGTAGGAAAAGGGAGAGAAGGAAACATAGTGGGTGGATATGGACTGGGGGGGAGAGATGAAAGAGGAAGCCGTGTGGTAGAATTTTGCACAGAGCATAACTTAATCATTGCTAACACTTGGTTCAAGAATCAAGTAAGAAGGTCGTATACATGGAAGAACCCTGGAAATACTAGAAGGTATCAGATAGATTATATAATGGTAAGACAAAGATTTAGGAACCAGGTTTTAAATTGTAGGACATATCCAGGGGCAGATGTGGACTCTGACCACAATGTATTGGGTATGAACTGTAGATTAAAACTGAAGAAACTGCAAAAAGGTGGGAATTTAAGGAGATGGGACCTGTATAAACTGACTAAACCAGAGGTTGTACAGAGTTTCAGGGAGAGCATAAGGGAACAATTGACAGGAATAGGGGAGAGAAATAGAGTAGAAGACGAATGAGTAGCTCTGAGGGATGAAGTAGTGAAGGCAGCATAGGATCAAGTAGGTAAAAAGACGAGGGCTAGTAGAAATACTTGGGTAACAGAAGACATATCGAGTTTAATTGATGAAAGGAGAAAATATAAAAATGCAGTAAATGAAGCAGGCGAAAAGGAATACAAACGTCTCAAAAATGATATCGACAGGAAGTGCAAAATGGCTAAGCAGGGATGGCTAGAGGACAAATGTAAGGATATAGAGGCTTATCTCACAAGGGGTACAATAGATACTGCCTACAGGAAAATTAAAGAGACATTTGGAGAAAAGAGTACCACTTGTATGAATATCAAGAGCTCAGATGGAAACCCAGTTCTAAGCAAAGAAGGGAAAGCAGAAAGGTGGAAGAGTATATAGAGGGTCTATACAAGGGCAATGTACTTCAGGACAATATTACGGAAATGGAAAAGGATGTAGATGAAGATGAAATGGGAGATACGATAGTGCGTGAAGAGTTTGACAGAGCACTGAAAGACCTGAGTTGAAACAAGACCCTGGGAGTAGACAACATTCCATTAGAACTACTGACAGCCTTGGAAGAGCCAGTCCGGACTTAACTCTACCATCTGGTGAGCAATATGTATGAGACAGATGAAATACCCTAAGACCTCAAGAAGAATACAATAATTACAATCCCAAAGAAAGCAGGTGTTAACAAATGTGAAAATTACCAAACTATCAGTTTAATAAATCACAGCTGCAAAACACTAATGCGAATTCTTTACAGACGAATGAAAAAACTGGTAGAAGCCAACCTCGGGGAAGATCAGTTTGGATTCCATAGAAATGTTGAAACACGTGAGGCAATACTGACCTTACAACTTATCTTAGAAGGAAGATTAAGGAAAGGCAAACCTGTGTTTCTAGCATTTGTAGACGTAGAGAAATCTTTTGACAATGTTGACTGGAATAATCTCTTTCAAATTCTAAAGGTGGAAGGGATAAAACACAGGGAGCGAAAGGTTATTTACAATTTGTACAGAAACCAGATGGCAGTAATAAGAGTCTAGGGACATGAAAGGGAAGCAGTGGTTGGGAAGGGAGTGAGACAAGGTTATAACCTCTCCCCGATGTTATTCAATCTGTACACTGAGCAAGCAGTAAAGGAAACAAAAGAAAGTTGAAATTAAAATCCATGGAGAAGAAATAAAAACTTTGAGGTTCGCTGATGACACTAATTCTGTCAGAGAGAGCAAAGGACTTGGAAGAGCAGTTGAACGAAATGGAAAGTGTCTTGAAAGGAAGATACAAGAGGAAAATAAACAAAAGCAAAACAAGGATAACGGAATGTAGTAGAATTAAGTCAGGTGATGCTGAGGGAATTAGATTAGTAAATGAGACACTTAAAGTAGTAAAGGAGTTTTGCTATTTGGGGAGCAAAATAACTGATGATGGTCGAAGTAGAGAGGATATAAAATGTAGACTGGCAATGGCAAGGAAAGTGCTTCTGAAGAAGAGAAATTTGTTAACATCGAGTATAGATTTAAGTGTCAGGAAGTCATTTCTGAAAGTATTTGTATGGAGTGTAGCCATGTATGGAAGTGAAACATGGACGATAACTAGTTTGGACAAGAAGAGACTAGAAGCTTTCGAAATGTGGTGCTACAGAAGAATGCTGAAGATTATGTGGGTAGATCACATAACTAATGAGGAGGTATTGAATAGAATTGGGGATAAGAGGAGTTTGTGGCACAACTTGACAAGAAGGGACCTGTTGGTAGGACATGTTCTGAGGCATCAAGGGATCACAAATTTAGCATTGGAGGGCAGCGTGGAGGGTAAAAATCATAGAGGGAGATCAAGAGATGAATACACTAAGCAGATTCGGAACGATGTAGGTTGCAGTAAGTACTGGGAGATGATGAAGCTTGCACAGGATAGAGTAGCATGGAGAGCTGCATCAAACCAGTCTCAGGACTGAGCACCACAACAACAACAAAAACAACAACAAAGAAGAGACAGTGCTCAAGGTCTAAATCAAAGTGAAACTGGAACCTCTGGGATTCTATGGAGTGATTAAGGATTAAATAATATTGTTAAAGGGCTAAGGCTTGTTGATTAAGGGTGAACTACATTTACATCTTTTGTACCTCTTGTGTATTTTGCTTGTACTACTTATTTTCTTAAAAAGGGAGTATACCCAAGGTCTAAGTTAGTCGTTCTGTAGAGCAATCCAAAGTTTAATAGTATTGCACTAGAATGGTTTCGATCTGAGAATAAATGTAAATCTTATCTGTGTCTGACGTAACTCTTGTGAATTTTAACTGTACCAATGATTTTTTTGTTTTTAAGAAGAGGCAATGCCACATGTTTAAGTAAAGATTACCACTGGAATAATCATGTCTCCTACAGTGGGTGTGTATGGAGAAACTAAAGTTTTACTAATATTTGTTAAAGGGGCTAACACTAACTGATTAGGTACCTCTTGGTAAAATTTTCCACATCTGTACTCAAGTGTGCCTCTGTGAAGGAATTGGTTTATTAAGTGAATAATATATTGTGGTGCTCAGAGGTTATACACTCAGGAAGCCTCAAGTTCTAGTCTGATCTGCTCTGAAGATTGCCACTAATTCCCTATGCCTGTCCACGAGGCATCACAGTTGTTGGAAACCTGGTTCAAACAGGAGAGTTCCTACTGAGAAATTACTCTATTGATTAGCTTCTACTGGAAATGTTTTTGCCCCACAGGGTATTGTGGGCAACTGAGTCCCCAAATTGGAGGAACGGAATAGTGGAGACAGATTTCCACTAAACCTACCAATACGTTATACAGTGTGCACGTCTCGAAAAAGATATATATTACACAACGATACCCCTAACGGGCAGGTAGACACGGACTGTTGCAGTTTCTAGTGCTGGGTTGGGTCACTAGTTCCCTGTATACCCTACACATGTCCAAACATATGAGCATGCAGATAATGTGTGTCTTAGTATATCTTATGACACAGGGCAGATTTCCCTGTCTATTTTAGGTGGTGCGTGCTGAATGTCAATAATGAAGTGTAAGTGCCTCAATTACACTCCCAAATACAACCTGTGTAACATGATGTGCAATTCAAATTTCAGCCACCACTTTTGAGCTGTAAAATTTATCTAAAATGCATCACCTAAACTACATGATAAGTTGTTTCTATTACTCCTCCTGTTGTTTATACCCCACCCAGGACATTCCAGTATCGCATTTATAATTTCTTTAAATTAAGATCACATGAGGCACACTGTGCCAAATAATTTACTTTAAATGACCCTTATGTAATCTCACACATTTAATTAAACACACTAACTACTATCCACAATGCTTGCATTTCCTTACATACATTCCCACAACTGGTTGTGGAGGGGCAAAGGATGTACCCCTTGTCTCTATTAGAACTGATGCTGTTGATTCTGAATTGGGCTAGTCCTTTGGTAACAGAGTCCCAGTACGATTGTGTTTGAGCCAAAGCTTCCACCTTTTCCAACCATATTTTATGCCCATTTTCCAAGTGACGTTCAACCAGCTTTGTTTGATATGTTGTGATTGCTCTGAACAATGCTTGGTAACAGTGTGAATAGTTTGATCTATATAAATGCTACCACATTCACAGGGGTCACCACCCAAATCAAGAACTTGTAAAGATCTATGTTGCCTTTAACAGTGCATTACATATCTCTCACCTTTGAGGCAGAGTGGAACACTGGTCTCAGCCCACGCCTTTTTAGCACGGAGCCTATCTTGCTAGTAGTTGCGCCATAGTATGAAAGCAATGCTGCTGGTTTGGTCTCTTCTGTCGATCCTCGAAGCGTCTCATAGGTGGCACTCAATTTCTCCCTTGCTGTAACCATTTTCTCTGAAGCTTCAAATGCTGAAATTCAGACTCTACGTGATCATTGTCAGAAATAATCTGTACAGCTTGTACAAAAATATTCAGGACCACTTCCTTGTGTACAAGGTGGTGAAAACTGCTGGCACTTGAGTACCAGTCAGTGTGCTTAAGTTTCTTGTACACTGCACAATCAAGCCAGAATCCTGTCTTTCATTCAATCAAAACATTCAACAACGGATGCTTGCCATTCCTCTCCAATTCAACAGTAAATTTAATGTTGAGATAGACACCATTCATGTGGTCAATGAACTGCTGCAGTGCATTTTCACCTCAAGGTCTTATCACGATGGAGTCAACGTTTCTAGGAAGCAAGATGAATACAACCTCATGGAGTTCAGAGCTTGCTCCTCCAAGTGCTCCATGAAAAAGTTCCTAACTGCTGGAGGCAGTGGGGATCCTCTGGCCATGCCTATGGTTTTCGGTACCCTGTAAACAAGAAAGCAGGACTGAACAAGTACATACAGAGGGAAAAGTTTATTTCTTGTGACAACCATCTAGAGTCAGTTTCACCATTTGAACTGTGTGTTTCGAGAAAATGTTTACAGCAAGAGAGGAACTGCTGAACTTTTCACGTGCCACCAACGAAAAGACGCCTTGTGAATGGGTGAAGAGGCCAAGCCAGCTGTGTTCCTTCCATAATGTGGAGCAACTATTAGCAAGATAAGACATGCTGAAGGGACACTGACTGTAACCAGTGTTCTGACCCATCTCCAAAATAAGAGGTATGTTTCAGTCCGTTACAGACAACTTAGATCTTCGAGATCCTGGAGTGTATCGTGTTCCCTGTGGATGTAATAGCATTTACATAGGTCAAACTATTTGCACTGCTGGCAAGCACTGTGCACAGCATTCACAACATATCAAACCAAGGGAACTTGAGAAGTTGGCTATAGCTGAACACTGCCTAGGAAACAGGCATAAGTACAATTTGTACAGACTAGAGTTTTAGCTCAGGCACCATCTAACTAAGATTCTGTTATCAAAGTGGTGAAAGTTAGAATCAACAGCAATAGTTTTAACAGAAACCAAGCATACACACTTAGTAGGGCATTGAAGACAGCTTTGGACATTAAGCGAAAGCATAGACACAGGGTTGACAATTGAAAGGATGCAGGAGTGCCAGTTGCAAATGTTGCACTGGTCTCTCACGTCATGTGACGTCACCTGGTTCCGTGGCAGGACAGAGCCACCAGGAACTGCCCAATTTTCCTTCTGTGTGTGCATCACTCCCATTCTCTCTTCGGAAGGTTTCGGATGCTACCATTATATCTATACAAGCAGCACATCAAGCCAGCCCAACAATTGCTGATTTTAACTCCTGATAATGGTGGAGACAGCTGTCCAAACTTTCAATGTTTTATTCAAAAGTATGCAGCCTGTAAAACAAAAGATTTTATTGTGGTTGGAGGAAAAGGAAATTGCTGGATGGCTGCATAAGTGATTGCTTAAGTGAGTACAAGAATTGGTACTGCTGGAAGTGAAAGAGGGAAGATCATGCTTCAGCAAAGAGAACGTTTATAGGACTACTCCAGAAGGTACCAATTGCCGGTCTTTCTATAATGATTGATTGTGTCAAAAAATTTCAAAGCTTAAGGTGCTGCTGAACCACGAACTTGGCAATCATAGATGATAATGATGTTTGGTTTGTGGGGCACTCAACTTGCATGGTTATCAGCGCCTGTAAAATTCCCAACCTTTGCTCAGTCCAATCTCACCACTTTCATGAATGAAGATGAAATAATGAGGACAGCACAAACACCCAGTCATCTCAAGGCAGGTGAACATCACTGACCCCACCGGGAATCTAAACAAGGATGACGTACCGAGGAAGCGAGAACATGACCACGAGACCATGAACTGTGGACTTGGCAACCATAGGCCAATCATGGCAAAACCAGGGCCCAGTAAATATGGACCAGATTAGCACAATCTGCATCGCAAGGGAGCAGAGAGCATTGAGTTTCTGCATGCAGCTAGTCTTTAGTTGACGAATATGGAGCAATCATGTCATCTTTTTGTCAAAGAGGAATCTCAAAAACTGGGACTGTTCTGCAATGTCCAAGGACAGGGAACTGAAGCAGAGTTCTGGGTCAGGATGGGCCATGGTATAATAATTTTTTACAACTCGCATTTTTGCTGGAGGGAACTTTGAGCAATGGGAAAGGTTGCAATTGAAGGCTCCTCAGATGGCACCTTGGAGCTGGTGTTTGACCAAGACTACAGACTGGGAACTATGACAAATGCAAAACACATTGACATACAGTAGTGGGGTGATCAGTCATCCAAAGGAGATCTCTAGCCCACTAACAGTGGTGATGATCAAGTTGTTATGCTTTTAAGCAGTTTGCAGAGCATTTAGGTGAATCTAATTAATCAGTAGCTGTTGATGGATGTTGGGTTGTTGTCTGGCTTAAGGATTTGGATGATGGTACTACCTCACTATTGCAAAGGCAAACACCTAGCCAAATGCAGTTTGATGACCAAGTAGGTGGACCCTTTCAGTAACATTCAGATGTTGGATCATCTCATTAGGAACCTTATCAGGGTTCGGGTAGGGATAGCGGTTATTGCTGAAACAGTTTTCTATTATACTGCTAGGTGAAACAGAGGTTGCTGATGCTATCACAGTGTTCTGCAAGAATAAATGCATCAGAAACAACACACACCATCCAGAAGGAAGAGCACCTGAACAGTTATTGATCTCTGGAGGACCCCACGACAACAGAGCTTGATCCACACCTAGGATGAAGAAGCATATATTCCCGAGAAGGAGACATTCCTTTTTACTGTGTTTAATTAGGTAGGGAGGCTTAGCATGAAACCACTTAGAAGTGAGGAATGTGGACTGTGAAGAATGTCACTTGAGAAATTTAGGGCCCTTATACACACACAAATAGCTGTTGCAATGACTTAGGGCTACTGTGGCACTAACCATCTGTAGAGAAGGAAATATCAGTTCCAGCAGCATGGGTTATCACATCAGAGACATCTACACGACCTCATAGATGCAGCCTGACAGATTAATAGCTGAAAAAGTGCCATGGTCTGAAGTGGACAGGAGTACTGTCAGTGAGGAGAGACAGAACAACCTAAGAAAGAAGCTGGTCAATTAGGCAGCCCTTATTAGACGAAGCAGTACTTCCTCACTGTTCTGGTGCGCACTGAAATCCCAAGTTAGGAGAAAAGGGGTGGGAGAGGAGGAAGGTGGTGGTGGTGGTTGTTAGATTGAGGTGCTCATCTCAAGCCAAGTAAGTACCCAAATAAATGTTATATCAGAGCAAATCAATGTACAAAGTTTTCGGATGCTCTTTCGCGGTCACCATGATTTGAGCAGAGTGCACTGTAACCCTGAACAGTTAAAAGGAATAGCCATCAGTGAAGTAAGATTCTTGTAGAGCTAGAAAGATCACAGTAAAGAGGATCTCAGTTGCTGTAGTTCCAGCAGAGGACAGTTACATCCAGTTCAGTTCCACTGGATCATCATGCTGAGGGTGTCCTTGTTAGCCGCAAAGCAGCTAGGAAGGCAGGTTATGTCCCAGGATCACTTTAACTAGGAGGAATGGAAGAATGCCAATGAACATTGGTTGGGAGTGCAGTGGTATGGTGGGGGATTTGGTGCCTGCGGGATCACCAGAGTAATCTTCTCCCGAGGTCTTTCCTTCTTCTCTTTTATAACTTATGGTTGTCGAGATTCTTATGAAGTCTTACCTCTTGTCTGTGTAGGGGCAGAAGAAAGTGGGCACCCCTGATATTCACACTCTCTGGCTCCTTTAGCTACAATGGGAAGGCCTATTGTCCCCATGGTCAATTTTATTTGAGTGACTACCAGATGTCAATGTCGAGGAAGGAAGTACACCAGGCACTGCTGATTACCTGGCAACAGCAACGGTAAAGGTCAATGTCACAGACTGAAAACAACAATCATTATTTCCAAGCTCCAAATTATGAGAGATTATCTGTGATCTTCAATTCTTGGACTTTTGCATTCCTTGAGTAGATTAGTACACTTTGGGAGTTGGGGAGGGCGATTGTTCCAACAACTGACACAGACAGGTGGGAGCACACGTGGTGAGTTGTTCCAATGTGCTCGGCCGCAGTCTCCACAAAATCAGGTTTTATGTACACTGGGAAGACATACACCCTAAGTGCCGGCAATTAAAACATCCCATCAAGGGCAGGAAATATAGCTTCAAACTGCAATGGCAACACAATTTTGACCTTTTCTGGAAGCAAAACCTCCTCAAAAGTGAGGATGAATGTGCTGATGCCTACCTCATTTGATGGTCCTTAATGTACATGATGTATGAAACAGATCCCTCACCTCTGAAAGGGCTCGCATAATTTTTTATTTGTCTGCAGCATTATATACAAGTGAAAATTTAATCCCTATACCATGCAGAGGTTCTTGTAGGCTGTGATGGTAACAGGTGTCTCACCAAACTGTTTATGGGAGAGTAGCACTCAGGACTGGGTACGATTTGCTATGCTAATTAAAATGGAATTACTTACCATTTTGCTAAGGGAAGAGAAATTGTCAAACACATTTTCAATATTCTCCACAAAAACATTGGTTTAGTAGAAAGGGCCCTCCACTTGTTTGGGTGCAAACTAGGTACTGACGGGAATAACTGTTCACGAGTCACTTTGCTTGTTTTCTACAATGGTGTAGTCAAGAAGAGAAAGTTCCTAGGTTGTGATGTGCAGCACTCAATTGCAGTCTGATGAGACTGATTGCATCTAGTGGCCACCAGCCGATAACTTTGATCATTTCATGACTTCAATATCCCCAAGGCGTCACCTACTCTGAATGAGGGTTCACCCCCTTTGAATGCCACCAGATAGTTTAAAGACCACCTGGCATGATGGCCAGCGTTTATAAAGCCTGTACCCATAAATGGACAGGCACCTACTCCTTGGCATGGGGAGGTGACACCCAGGCACCAACAATCGATCCCTGTTTGGTCAGAAGGCTACCAAATAGAGGTATCCGACATCTACATCCACCTCTATCAGCCGACCCCCACACAGCCCACACACTCCAAAAAATTTTGAGAAAAGGGGAATTTAAACACAGGTATGGGGATGGAAGACAAATTAACCAAAATTTGTGGTGTAACAGAAGGGAACAAAGTGGGAGAAACCAGAACTGACGTCCTATGAGTGAGGCAGGTTGTAAGCTGGAAATCTGTTCTACAGAATAAGTCTGAATTAGAATACAGACAAAATAAAACTGCGGCTCAGAAAATAAGATGTACTTCAGTGGCTTGGGAGCCCACAATCACCACGCACACACAAACAAGCTCTAAACCCCTTGGGGGGGAGGGAGCGGGGGTTAATGTTGAGATAAGCGTAACACACAATCAGAAAGCTTTTGCTAAAACAGAAGTAACATAACAGCTTTAGAAACTTTTAGTGCAAAGCAACATAGTGGCCAGTGGCTTAACAAACAAACTCACTTGCTTCAATGAAGACCTTTAGAGCTTCAATAAGATCACTTCCCTGTAGGGTGAGCACCGCCTCAAGAATGGCACGATACCTGAAAAATTTAAAACACTGTTCTAAAATTCTATATAAAATTTATAATATTAAGTAAATAAATAATTACGATTTATTTAATTTCCCTTTAATAATAATCTGTAACTGATAGAAACAAAAACATCGCATACGAGGCAACATGAAATATACCAATACCAGCAGTCCAATCTGACTATGTCATCAAAATGTCAGACAAACCACTCATGAAAATCCAGCATATAATATGTTATAAAAAGAATTACAGCTATTCCCACAATATTGCAAATTCACAACCCATCATTTTTCAGCTTAACTTTTTACTCAGACTACAGTATAGAACATCACATCCCAAAGTCTACACAATATAGAACCAAAACATTGTTATTGTCTAGAGGGTCTACGAAGATCCCCGACAGCTCACAGCGCTGTTGCCAGCTTTCAACTGCGAAGCATTGTCAGTAGCCACCTATAGAGCTCTGATAACATTGAGGTACAGCCACAGAGATGTTTACAGAGTCGTGGAATGTTACTGGTTGATACAGTCCCATGAAGCTGCGCACCCAGCCTGTTGCAACTGTGAAGGATCAATTTTTGCCGATTCAACTATAGTGTTTTATTTTATCTTTGTTAAGTCCATATGACAACACATATAACATCATGTAACTGGGCGAAACACGTGCAACCAGTAATTTCGACCGAGGTGCAAAAAATACTTCAAACCTACACAACTTGCTGTATGAAAATTTTAATAGGAAAAAACTTTCACTATAGCAATGTGTGCTATGTTACCTCTCTGATACATTAAACTGCTCTACAGCCAGGAGAAACCCCCTACATATGACCACTCTGATGCAATTTGAACTATTCTAAATTGGATACAAACAGGATATGGAAGATGTGCAGACACACTCCACAAGTGGGGGAAATCATCTAGTGATTGCAATGCTGTAACTCATCTTGTATCCACACATCGCACACGTGTCTACATGGCACCTTCTGAAGATTTTCTGAAAATAATGAGTGGAGTGAAACTCACTGGACATGGGATTTTGGCACTTTATCACAAAGCTTTGCGTTCTTAGTAATTTTCCTTTGCTGAAAACTCAGTTCTCTGCTGCCTTCGTATTTGAGCAACTTTTCTATTCTTGCACAGATTTTCTTCATGAATATGTTGCTAAAACCACAAATAGATCGTATATAGTGTCTCAACTATCAAATCTAAGGAGTAATGTTGCCGACATGAAAATGCAATCACATTAAAGCACCACCCAGCTCATCCAATGGAATTTTAACCCAATTCATATCTTGCAATAGTCACTGTTGTCTTAAGCAATTACTTTTTACCTTCTGTACCAATTATCTCGCCATATTGTGTGGGCTGTGCAACCAAGTGGCATTGTTCGTTACTGTCATCAGTGGAAAACAAACTTCTTCAGACATCAGCAAAAGGACAAACTCATTTGAGTCCCCATGTTATGCACTAGTTCATGTGCAATCACTGTTTAGCTGTGTAAACTGGCTATGCAGATTATTTTGCAATAGCTAGCCAACACAACACCTGCAAAACAACTGACAGCCCTAACTTCTGATCTACTCATTTTAAGCCAATACTTCCATAAAGTGTTGTTACAACGTTACTACAATAAAACAGAAGTTGCAGATTTTCATCTGTCCAACAGATTGGTGATGTTTATTTCGAGAAGAAAAACTTCATTACGACACGCAGCCAAAATACCTTATGATCACCTTCAACAGCACATCTGATGCAAACATCTGCTAAGTTCAAAAGCAGAAGTAACAGTATCTATAAGGTCTGTGGAACTGATTAGGAACTATAAGCAGATTCCGCTTGAGTATCAGTAACTGGACTGCTGTATTCAACAGAGTACCGATTATCTCTCTAGCTTTATAGTCCATATGTGAATATAAATATACTACTTAACGAATCCATGCATATCATTAGTGGATCTACTCACACATACTGGTTACCTATTTTATGTCACATTCCACCTCCTGACATCAAATGGAAGTGTGCATTCCTATTTTACTGAAGATAGTTGATAAGCCTCACTTTCCAATATTTAATTATTCTTTTCTACAAAGCAAAACAGATCGAGATCATTACATTCCACTCTAACAGCAGAAATGATTCTTGCCGAAGATGAAGTCAATGCCATCTATGAATATAAATGTTGCTGGCAGAAAAATTCTCTTCCACTATTCCTGAAACTGTTCTGCAGCCAGGAAAAACCCCCTAACCAAGACCAGCCTCATGCAATTTGGACTGATGAATTGCATACAAACAGGATAGGAGAGAGATGCGGACAATCTCCCCAAGTGGAGGAAATCATATAATGATTGTGATGCTGAATGAAACAGTTGTTCATCTTGTGTCAACATGTGGTGCACATGCCAACAAGGCTCCTTCCAAAGAATTTCTGAAAACAATGAGTGGAGTGAAACATCATCCTTGCCTATAACTTGCCATTTGTACTGTATTATGCTGGAGAACTGTTCTAAGTGTTAAAATGTAGAAGTTTAGTAAACTCTGTATGCATACCTATTCTTGCAATTAAAAATGTCATACAATACATAAAAGACATTAATGTTCTCATTAACTATGTAATTATAAAGTTATTCACAAATAGGAAAATGTATGTAAAAGTTTTTCCCTTCTAATTGAAAAAAAAGAAAAAAAAAACAGCACTAGGAATTAACCTGACATTGCATCCAAATGTTTTCTGCATAATGTTTATATACAATTATTCTTCGTTAAGAATGGGATGAAAAATATTCTAGTAGCAGTTACTATTTTCAGTTAATCATTTTATTGCACAATTTTATGCCATGATGGAAACATGACCAAAGTTAATTACACAGAAAAGGTGAATTTATGCTGGCTAATGGCATAGTTGTGTTACCACACATTATCTCATCACACTTTGTCTTTGTTTTCACTTAAGGGCAATCAACAACAAAACAAAATATTTCAACTTATAAAAACATCATCTACACATAAATTGCCAACAGCTATGTAGAGGGAAAAACTGAACGTAGGTGTTGTGGAAAGGAGAGCCACATTAGGCCTACACTTTTGCTTTACAATATGATAAATTAATTATTTAGTAAAGAATAGGAATGCAAAGTTGTGTTCTGATACGACAACTAATATTCTCGATGGTATTATATTCTGTATATTACTTTATGATGCACTACCCACATCCTATGTTTATTTACAGACCTAATGCTTTAATTCTAAGCAATACAGATACATTTCCATCGGAATATAAATCAGCCAACCCCTCAACGAGAGAATTAAACGACTCATTATAAAATCATAAGCCAAAAAATATTTTTTGTAATCGGTCACTATTTCCACGCTCATGCGTTACGTGTTGAAGTTACTTGGGAGAAAAGCTTTGAAAGTATATTCACGTTAAAATAATTTAAATATTTAACTACTCATTTTGTCATAAAGGCTCATCAGTTTCTATAGGGAAATAAAGTGGGCGTATGACAAGCTTAACTGTTCGTGATCTGGTTAACTATAATCCATTGGCAGTACACCACTTCTTCACTTAATCTAACATATCATCCCAACACAAACTATGATCGAAAAGCCGGCACTAAACCTTTCCCAATGGCGTAGGAGGTAAGAGTCCAAGTAAGACTTAGTCCTTTGTACACGTTCAGACTTAAAAATGCAACTATAACATATTAATAGGATTAGTTTCACGATTAAAACTTCAGGGTAACAATTGTTATCGTTTGAACACTAGACAAGTTTGCCGTTCTCACATATTACAAAGACGAGAAAAAAAACCCTAACGCTGTATTTTAATAGATGTTTCTGTGTGACATACTTGTCAGCTTGATCCTTGTGCGAACCTCCTGAATTAGCAAGAGCTGCTAGTTGCTGGCGTACAGCATTTACTGTCACCGCCATCCTTCCGATAAATACAAAACACAATCTGGAAGAAATACAGTGGTTTATTATCTCAGTTGCGCACAAGAGTGTTATCTTTGCCATGACAAATACTGTGTGTGTGTGTGAGAGAGAGAGAGAGAGAGGGAGAGGGAGGATGGACGGACGGACAGAACGGAACATTTAACATTCGACATTGCATTTAAAATGGAGGCATTTACACAGACCACCAGAGGAACGGAACGTAGAGTTCAAGGTTTCTCATGAAGAACGTTTTGATGGTGAAATTCGTGGGTGGAACGGTGTCGTCACTGGTTGACATCGGATGTTAACCCGTCTTCACCACACTCACTCGTGTTTCAGTACTTTATTTCGTGCTTTTGAATCTTCATAGTCTTTATTTCGTTCGCAAAGAAATTGCGACCAACTGAAAATATTCCGCGATGATTTGAATATTTCTTTTCCATTGAGTTTCTTCCGCAAGAAAACTGACATGCCGGAAAGGAAAAAAAAAATGGTTTAGTTGTTACAATACCTGGACAGAGGAAATGCCTAAATTTTGTTTAAATAAGAATATATGTTTATAAAGTTATTTTTATTAAATAACCTTTTTGAAACAGTGAAAAGTTAAATTCGTTGAAGAAAGAAAATAGCTACAGTATATCCATTATGTGTTTATTTGTATGTATTGTCTCATAGTATAGCTTTTGGGAACGGATTTGTTATGGATATCACGATGCAGTGAACTGTAAGTACTCAAAACATAACAGTGTTTGCGTTTCGTAAATCTTTCGTTACTTAGTTAGTTAGTTATAGCTGAATCCATGAACTATGGCGGCCCATGTACAGACGGCGATTGCAGCATTGCCGGTTGCGAACAACAGCTGCGGTATGCACATAGAGATATAGATGCCAAACAGTTCGTTCAAGTGGTTAAAATGACTCTGAGCGCTATGGGAATTAACAGCTGAGGTCATCAGTTCCCTAGAACTACTTAAACCTAACCTAAGGACATCACACACATCCATGCCCCAGGCAGGATGCGAACCTGCGCCGTAGCGGTCGCTCGGTTCCAGACTGAAACGCCTAGAACCGCTGGGCCACACAAGCCGGCCCCAAACAGATCGTAAGCTTGTGTTTAATGGGTAGCGGGCAGCAGAGAAAGTTATTCGGTGAATTTTTATTCAGTTTGTTGCGATTTATCAAAAAGTTGAGCTCCAACCACAACATGACTACCACTATGAGATAGCTGGATCGAAAAGAATAAGACGTTCAATGTCATCTGGGACAGCAACTTACGACACTTCGTCCTGAGCATCTACATACACGGAAGTATGAATGCTTGTGTCCAGTGACAAAATTAAAGTTTTCAGATAATTATTTTCGTAAAACACCAAAATGTTGCTGCTATATGCAATGCTTAACTACTTCCAACATGGACACAGTCTATCACAAATTACATGTTATACAATATTCTGAACGGAATAATTGTAATACAACAAAAATATTGTAATGTAGTATTGGAAAATTTTCTGTCTTTTGTGACTGTGATAAACTTTTTTTTTTTACCAGACGCATTTCCTTTTTTTTCCTTTTTTTTAAGCATGTCGATTAAAACAAAGTTGATAAAGTATACAAAGTGAGTTGTAGACTTTTAAAACCTTAAGGACTGAAATATATTGAGTGCCAGTGAAGTATTTGAGTGTGTCTGTCATATATAAACAGCAATTATTCGCTAAAATTTAGATCAGTCGAGACAAACCTTGAATGTGATCTTACAACTGCTGTAATGCACAAAACTACGACAGGTAATCAAGTGGCAATGTAGAAGCCAAAATCCAGTCCATTAGAGATGCTTCAAAATAAAGCAAAACGCATCTGGTATAATTAAGACTTTTATTACTGTCGCAGAAGACAGAATATATCTCAGTACTTCTGGTAAAAGTGCAATTGCACAAGAGAAGGTATAGAAAAAGAAAGAACAACATGAATTTTGTATGTGTGGCTTACCTTTGGTTGTTTTCAGTCACTGCGACCATCTCTCATCAACAGCATTGCAGTTCATGTCAGTGTCTGACTCATGTGGTCTTAGAGGGATGACTATGGGATCAAGTAGATTATCAATTAAAATTTCCACGTCTAGGTCCTCATCCTGTAGCTGTTCTGTGTGCCAAACACATTCACCCCATTCTGAGTACACTGTAAAGTGCTTTGTGCAAAAGCCTCACTATGGCAACAATTTTAAATGTCGTGATTCCTTCTGCGGGATACCCTTTCACTTGCACACATATGAGTTCTATCACATTGTACTGGAAATGAAGTGGTGGCAAAAGCAAAACTCTATGTATGTGTTCCTGTGCAGTACAATCAATTTCATACACGTTTATACGAGACTTTCAAGATTTATCAATCCAGCCCAAGTTTGACTGACAGTGTGCGGTATCGTCTTACTTGAAAGCTACAACATGATATCAGCTTTTTTGTACTTGTTGTGGGAGACTTGTCAACAACAATTGAGAGATAATTCGCAGTGCCCATAGCAATCACTGAGTTTGCAGGTAAGTAAGAGAGAAACCGTTTTTAAACCATAATGTAAATGTTTCAGAGTTGATTTCAGAATGATAATCACCTGAATTGCTCTCTATTGCCCAGAACAGTAATTTGCTTTCTAGAATGAATCAGGAAGCAGAGCCAGTGTGAAGCACAATTATTCATCCCCCTTTACCAACTGATACTTTAACACCGCTGTGGTGGTCTGCCACATAGTGTGATAAAAAGTATATTGAATAGCTTCGCAAATATACCAAAACTGATGTTGTTACGAAATAAATATTATTGCAGAAAAATAATGAAGACTGTAATCAAATAATATGGACTGCGAATGTAATTGCAATCTCTGTTCTCTTCCCTTTTGTTTCTTTGTGGTGTAAAAAGCCATTTTGTGATGTGGCACGAAAACGTGTAAGTTCCATGTAATATGTAGTCTAAATATAGTCAAATATTACTTTAAAAGTGTTGTAAAATTTTATATTCATGAAGTGGTAAAATCAATGTTTTTATACAAATTTTATAGGGGAACCTTGGTACAGAGGTCAGCGCCATTGTTCTAAATGATAACGGCCCAGAGTAGTAATTTTGAAAAATAAAAATAAATGTAAGTGTAGGAGAATTATCTTGATTAGAGGTTCTTCCATTGAAACAGTAAAAGTAATCAGTTTTTCCAATATTGAATCATATTTGAGTAAAGTGACCTCAGTAAATTTTTTCGATGCCCACTTAGCGAAAACTGTGAGAGTCTCCTTAGCCTTGGATTTTCATAAAATTAAAAAAGTAATTATCAAAAATCAATCTCAATTACAAAAAATGCAGCCATATATGTGGAATTTTGTTTGTTGGTGGTGTATTCTAATATAAAAACATGTCAGGCAAATTAACTATGAAAAGTACCACAACTGAGTCACTGACGTAAATAATTTTCCAGTTATGAAGCAGCCCAGATAACACTAACTGTAGCTTTTCATAACATATGTACCAAAACATAAAAGCACCACCACACCACCCAAACCATCCTTATTTTCCAACCCACTTTCCTTGTATGATTCTGGTTTACCCATGTTTCGTCCAAGTAAAAAATATCTTGATTGCCAGATTTTCTTATTTCAAGAATACTTCTAAAAACCTGTGCCTTTGAAGCAGTGGTATCATAATGTTCCATTAAAAATTTTGGTCCGTCATTTGTACTTGCAGATTTGAACCCAGTGTCTTTCAGTATTCTTTGCATTGAGGTAACACTGCCTTTAAAATTTACAGTTTCAAGCATTTTCAACGTTCTTTTTTCAACAGTAGAGAATTCGACTGTCTTGTACATATTTAGCACAATTCACCTTAGAACATCTTTGTCAAAATCGTCTAAATTCGTGGGAAGCAGACTGTGATGTTTCTCTAGCGATCTGAAAATTAGGCTTCCACTGGTTTGGACAGATGAATTACTTTCGCTGGCAATCCGCTGAACAGTCCTCAAACTGAAGCCACTCGCTTCTGTTGTGTCTTCCTGAGACCTGGAAACATTTGTGATAGGTCCACCATTTTCTGCTTTGCGCTTGAAGAAAGCGTGTATCCTATAAATTATGTCTCTCACTTGTTTATGTTTTACCACCAACATAAGCCACAGCATATCGCAACAAACTGAATTAAAATTCACTGAATAACTGACACAACCACATTTAACACTCACACTGGCCAAGACGTTCACAGCAGAGCGCAGAGGAAACTACTGAACGTTCATTGGCTCTCGAAGGATGATGTCACATCAGATGCCCAGAGTGGGCCTAAACTCGACGTCCATCGTTCTTTGCTCCTACTATAAATTTCCATAGTTTTTGCCAGTACCATCACCACAGCACTGAACTATACTTGGCCTATGATATAATACCTGCAGTGGTTCAAAAACATGTTAATGGTACACTAAATTGTATCAAAAATTCCAAAAAAAGCATGCTTATTTATTCCCAAATAGATTACAAAAAGTACAGTTGTTTATGAAGTTAACTGGTACTTTAAAAAAGTAAAAATGCTCTGTATATTGCCTTATAAATATTGTTTATTGTGAGTGTATGTATATATTTTCGATAGCAAGTAAGTGTCGATGTTTTGAAATATTTGGATAACACTTTTCAAAAATAAAAATATATGTTTATAATGGCGTGTTCACATTACAAATAGTGGATAGAATTGGAAGGAAAATCAGCATTGGCCATATTTTGTTGTTTTATTGTCCGCAAAATCGATTTTCGGTCACTTAGTGACCATCCTCAGTGCTGTAATATACAATTGAAATTGGTAGGCATTGGTATCAATAACAAGCTTAGAGCGATCACATAAATTCATGTGATCGGTCTTAGCTTGTGGTTTTAGCTTGATACCAGTGCCTAACAATTTTGATTGTATATCACAGCGCTGAGGACCGTCACCAAGTGGCCGAAAATCGATTTTGAGGACAAGAAAGCAACAAAATACGGCCAATGCTGATTTTCCTTCTAATTCTAGGGCGTCTTGTCACGGTTCGCACGGCTCATCCCGTCGGAGATTCGAGTCCTCCCTCAGGGATGGGTGTGTCTGTTGGCCTTAGCTTAGGGACCGATGACCTCAGCAGTTTGGCCGATGCCGCTCTGAAACATCAACCTCTGTGCATGACACTCAATCAAGATCTCACTGATTGCAGCTCCTCATCACTTCAGAGGTACCACGGTCCACTGGTTCTGCCTATGTCTACGCAATAGATTCTGACTGGCAGATTTCCAAAACTATACCTCCTCCGCTTAAAGACAATCCCAATACTCGGTTTGCTTTAGTCAACAATCTGCTTGACATCCACCGCATGCTGGATGACGGTTCACGTTTCATTTGCCTCGTTAGTCACCTGCACGACCAAATCGATCTCGTCAGTGATTTGGACTTCTGACCGCTTACTCTTCGTAAGTACTTTGCCATTAAAACTACTGTCGTCGAAAGCCTGTTGCGTCCACTGGCTGAGGTCATTCATCGTATCATTCACGACGAAAGCCTCGATTCTAGGATGCTGTCTCAACTCTGGTGCTATCTACGAGCTCTGATAGATGCCGAGTTTATGTCTGGTATTGCACTATGGACTCTGTGAATGGTTAAACTACCATATGAATAGCAACTACAACTGCCATCACATGCTTGAAATACCTTAGAGACCAAGCTTCGTCTTGCAGATCAAGTCTATAGCATCCTGCAAAGACAGACATCTTCTTGCTTACCTCGGCAACCACTTGGAGGATAAAGTTGGCAACTGTGACACCCTCACCCGCCCCCTCGAGCTCACTCAGGCCGCGGAAGACGCGCAAGAGCATGTGCAGCACAACGGGAAGACAAACGGCCACCTGGAGGCAGCCTCCATGCAGTATCAGCAGCAGATACCTGATCGCCTTTGGCCACTGCCAAAGGCACACCCGAACACTCTGTTGATTTCACATGGAAACCAACAGATAGAGAGCAAGTGGTACAGAGCATTCCTCACTCAGCATTTTCTCTGTGTTGGTTGCACACCATGTTTGGGGATGCTATGTAATAGCCACGCAGCCTGTGCATATCCAAACTCTGCCTATGGACCGGTTTAGGCGCCCCAGTCTGTGACGATTGAACATTGCGCCTTATTATGCAACAGTTGGTGAATGCGACGTCCACTCCAAATGGATGCCTCTACTTATTAGATCACACAACAAATTTAAGATTCCTGATCGATATGGGCGTTGAGGCCAGCATTATCTCCATCAAGCTGGCATCTGCTCGCATATCCCCAACTAAACTCGCATTATGTGCAACTGACAAGGCCAACATCAATGTATTTGGTGCAGCAGACCTTCATGTGCACCTCGTTTCTCGTCTGGTCTTCATCTGGACATTCTGTGTAGCTGACACCGAAGAACCTGAGCTCAGTATGGACTTTCTTACACATTTCAGTTTGTCATCAAACATACAGTCCGCCCCTTTGTTCCACCATGTCTCTGACTCTCTTGTTCTGTGCTTGTTCGGCTGTGCCAACCCTCTATTACACATATATGACTCTCTCCTTCACACTCCCTACAATTGTCTTACATTGACAGCTCATCTCACCATATCACTGATCAAGCTTACATTCAAGCGCTCCACATCCGCCGTTCTATGAGCACACAAAGTCAAACTTCGTCAGCTCATTGACACAGAATCCAAGCAACTGTTGCAGGATCATCAGACACTACGCCAACTTCCCCATGCATAGCCATCGCTCACAGTCGCCACACCTGCAGCCATGCACTCACTCCCTTCAGTGTCACCACCTGCACAGGACTCTAAGGTCAGTGGCACTTTGCTTGTCAGTGTTTCTCCCCAGTGCACTTCCCTGTCCTGCCTCAGCTGTATCCCTACTTCTGTGAGTATGCATGATGAAGATGTGGCATTGATTACTAATGGTATCGTCACAAAATAAATACTATGGGCAGGTACCTGGACACCACAAGGCTCACCACCTCACCCATAAAAAACTGTGTCACATGATGATGGTTGTCCAAAAGCTACTAAAGACGAGTGGTTCATTTCGTTTGTATGGGGACTACAGAGCCTGAACGCTCATACTATTATGGACAACTGCCTGATTCCGTATATACAGGACTTCAACCAACCACTCAGTGGGGCGTGAGTGTTCAGTATATTTGACCGCCACCAAGCTTATCATCAAATTCTCATGTTTAAGTTGATATACGTAAGACAGCACTCGTCACCCCTTTCAGACTTTTTGAGTACTGTTTCACGCTATATGGCCTTAAGAATGCAACCAGACTTGGCAACAATTTGTTGATTCCTTAATGTTCAACCTGCCATTTATGTACACCTATTTGATGACATACTATCTTTCCTTTGTCCAACGAGCAACGTAAACAGCATCTGACCTAAGACCAGACCCCTCTCCATAACAATGACATCAAAATTAATCACGAGAAATAACTTGTGACTGTCTTACTTTCCTAGGTTATACAGTTTCATCTGAAGGCATCTCACAGAAATCCGACTGTCTTGAGTTAATTCTTAATGTCACATCGCCTACCGATTAGCGTGAACTGTCATTTCGTGGCATTAGAAACTTCTGTTGTCGACATCTGCCGCATTCTTCCTCCATTCAACCAGTCTGGACAACAAAATGCCTCTGACACGAGGAGAGTACCCTGGAGAGTGAAATCATCCATTCTTTCTACGCTCTTAAGACTGCTCTAGCGCACGCTGTTATGCTGGCAAATCCGGTACATTATGCATTCATCTCAGTCACTTCCAACGCAAGTGATATGCCAATAGGCTCACTTCTGCAGCAACACATCAACAATACCACCAAGCCCTCACATTTTTCTTCAAAAAGCTATTGACTTCATGGTCAACATTCGACGAAGAGCCCCTCGCAGTTTATGAGGTAGTCAGGCAGTTCCTTGACGATACTGAATGGCATGAGTTTACCATCCTTACTGATCATTGGTCGCTCGTGGACGCCATCCGCAACCCAGGCTACGACGATTCCCAGACGACTCAGGTAGTATTCCACAGACGTCTACTGCATATGCAGAGCTGATAACATCATCGGTGATTATTTGTCATGAGTGAACATCATCACCTCTCCCATCGACATGAACGAGGTGTCTCTCTTACAAGAGGATGACAATGAACTTTCAAACATGCAAAAGGATCTCAAATGCGTACTGACTTTTTAATCATGCATACTGCCAGGCTCCTCCCTGCAATCACATGTGATACGTCAACTGAGACTCTCTCCCCAGTTGTACATCCTTGGCTCTGATGAGCAGCGTTCCATCCTTTCATGACCTTGCTGTCTGCCCCCAGTAACTCGTGGTCAGTGCGACGGACTGTCAATCCTAAGGGCCTGGGTTCGATTCCCGGCTGGGTCGGAGATTTTCTCCGCTCAGGGACTGGGTGTTGTGTTGTCCTAATCATCATCATTTCATCCCCATCGGCGCGCAAGTCGCCGAAGTGGCGTCATATCGAAAGACTTGCAGCCAGCGAACGGTCTACCCGACGGGAAGGCCATAGTACACGACATGACCTTGCTCACTCAGGGATCAAAGCCACTACACAAGTTGTCGCTGAATGCTTCATGTGGTCTAGAGTCAAGACCGATTGCCACAATTCTGAAGTATTCATGTTTTCCTGATCAGAAAAGCGAAGTCGGGTGACGTACATAACCCCTTTTCGGTCAGTTTAATGTCACAGAGGGTCGCTTAGGACACGTACATATTCACGGCGTCGGCCTTCTCCCTTCTTCTGAAGTTTTCGATGCATGCTCTTGATCATCAACCAAGTCACAATGTGGATGGAGGCGGTCCTGGTATGTAATATTACAGCTGGCTCAGTTCCTCGCCCTTTCTTCAACGCCTGCTTTGGTTTCACTTTCTCCATTATCACTGACCAGGGTCGTCACTTTCAGTCTTCCTTTTGCTAGAGTATCTGAGTTCTGCAGTGTCGACAAGTTCTGCACCTCTACTTATTACCCACAAAGCAGTGGACTTGTCAAATGATGACCCTGCATCCTTAAGGTGACTCTTAAGTACGACGGCAGTTCCTGGCCCTAAGCGCTACTGTGGGTCCTTCTTGGCATCCGTGCGGTACATAAATATGTCCCACAAGTGACACTCGCTGACTTTCTACTTGGCGATCCACTCATTCTGCCATGAGTTTGTAGAGCAGCCCGGTCTCATGACTCAAGAGAGCTCCCCACTCCAGGTGAACAAGTACGCTCACATATTTCTCAAATTTGTACTCCCGTGCCAAAGCCGCACACACCACCACAAATGTTCATTCATAAAGAACTCTGAAGCTGCAAATATGTCGTGCCTTATAATGACTCAGTTCGTGCATCTCTCCTGCCTCCATACTTGACTCCTCACAAAAGTTTTTAACTGAGGACGTAACGCTGTGGACATACTGTTAAATAGGAAAAGTCAAATTGCCTCAGTGAATAGGGTGAAACCGAACTGGACGTTAGCCAATGGCCCCTCGCTAACTGAACCCTCCAATGTTCTTGTCACGAAAGATGACGTTTCTGTCTACAACAGCTAAACAACCATTGGTTGCCCACATGCGGCCTGAATCAAGTTTTCGTGCACCCCACGGCTCTCAGCCGTATTTTAAAATGAAATGCTTCCAGCAACTAAGAGAAGAATACAAAAAACGTCAACTGACGGTAAGAGCTGCTTCATAGGGTATTTTTCTTGCTCGGTAATAAACAAAAATACCTACAGAGACAGTAACATTTTAAGATGTGCTTAATTTTATTCGATCTTTGTGAATTTGGCCATGAGCTAAGTATGATTTGTCGTTTACGTCAGGGGAGTAGTGGTATGTTGTGCGGCCACTGCATGGTTAGAGGATGTGACAGGGGAAATATTTTATTGTTTACCTTCAGATGCTGACAATTCACGAGCATGCACAGCTAGCGCCAATCAGTTGCTATGATATAAAGTAACATGGTGCGACGGGTCAGGCTCTTATCGCGCAGTTTCCTTTCCCTGAAAGAAAATCCACCTACCTCGTTTCTTAGGTAGTTGCTGCACTCGCCTCTCCTGATAGCAGCTACTGGAAAAATTGCAGAAAAGCAGTGTTGAAGAAACTGCAATTTAATAGCCGCTCACCGGAGGCCGCGATACATGTTTGCTGAAATACAATCTATGAGCAATCTTCCTAAATAAATTGAGTTATTGGAATGGTAGTAATTGTTTACTCAAACGAGAACGCGAAGTTGGTAATTCTATTTAAGCTCTTTATTGTCTTTAAGCCTGATCATCAGCCCGCTAATCTACGTTTGAAGAAAGTTCAGTTCACAATTCTATCCACACTCAAACCCCGCCAGAATTAGCTTTCAAAGTTACGGAATTTACTTAACTGCAACACAGACGATTTTCTAACATACACGTTTGCAGTCGATGTTCAATAATAGTTCGTTTTTTAACGTTAATGCTCGCCATAAGCACTTAGTAAAAGTTTACGAAGTACTGCCACGCTTTTAATTATTAAAGTTACTCGCGTCTTTCGCGGAACGAAAAGTCACAACTCGCTCAAACTCAGACTACGCGTTACTGGACTCTTCCAGTCTCAAATCGCACAGTACCGAACCGATGAAGCCGTTTTATGACTTCATTTTACACATTATTCGCGAGGACACATCAAGCATGTCTCTTCTCGATCACAGTTCCTTCGCGACTCCTCATCCACTCGCGACTCACTCTCCTAGTCTGCTAACCGTCCTCGCATCTCATTGGCTCACACATCACACAGCCAATCAGAATTAACTCTTTGGGTGCGCCTCGCGCCAAAATCTAGCACGCACCAGTCATGACTTCTGAATCATTTACGTCATGATTTCTTGTTACACAAAATTTACTGTATAATTTAACAAACCGAAAGGAAAACTAGACTTTACTTTATTTCCAGAAATTATTTAAATACTCGCGAACGTTCTGGCTGCTTGTACAATACCATACACTCTTGGACATCCGACATTCACTAAGATGGGGAACCACTGGCGACTCTGTTCCCACGGTTACATCGTCTGAACACTTGCGAGCTCCAACCTAGATTTTATACACTTGCAAAGAATGGCGAATGTCCCTCTTTCATTCACTCAGGCACACTCATTCACTCTCACCTACTCATATAAAATAACTGTTCACAAAAATTCAAAACATTTATGGTTTTAACAAAGTTATAGGTGAATTTCTAAAAGTAAAATTCTCAAAATAAATACAAAAGCACGGAAGGTGATTTTGTTTCATAGTTGGATGGTCACTGAAGGTGATCTATACATAATGGTATTTATTTAGACTCGAAAATTGTAGAAATTTGCGTTTTCTGTAAGATTTTTCTAATTTCCAAAATATGCAGGTTTCAAAGCTCAAATTTGGATGACTTATTTTTATTCATAACAGAAACTAGTATATTAACTTTTAATTTCCTCAGGTTCCTCAGTTAGAAGTTATTAAAGATGAAAGTTCCACGTTATACACGCGGCTAGTTAGCGCCCAGGTCTTACATTCTCACGGTACAGACATGCCATATGGTCGTGACGTCAGACGAACGGACACCGGTAATCTGCCCGCTACAGCACATATGCTAATCTGATGGCTACTTTACAGTCTGTCTACATTTCACAGTAAATATTTGATAGAAAACTGTGCGCTCGCACTAGTTGCGACGCCACACACCTCCTGAGGAAACTAAATTTTTTCATTCATGACAAACTTTTAGTTTTCTAAAAAAATTTCTATTAAAGATTTACTCAAACAGCTATTTAACATTTATAGTTCCTGTACATCAATCATCCACTTATACCTAGGGCTGACGACCTACAAAACATCTTATATCTAAACATGCACTTTTATCATCATTCAAAAAAAATTTTTCAGATTACAAAATTCTATTTACAAATTCCTGAAAGAGAAAACAAACCTAAATACTATCTTGATGTACGTCACACGCACACTAACACTACTATCGCTATGGTGAGCGTCACTTTTTTACCACTTACACTTAAGATTTTGATAGCACTCGTAGTTCGACCGGGTCCTGCTTGGGAGGTCCATTTCAAGTCTCGTGCTACCACCTCTGTTTACTTCGGCGCACCTGAAACATCAGCTGGCCTCAGTTCCCTTTCTAACTGCTACGTCTTAACCTACAGCAGCGATAAATGGCGCTATCTGCTTGACTCTAAAGTCTCATATTTTTGATAAAATTTACTTTACAGTATGTACAATTTTCAAAATTTTTTTTTTTTTTTTTTTTTAAGTGAAAAGTGAATTGACTTTCCTAATGCAGTACCGAAGTGGCACATTTACTCTTTAATTACTTCTTCATCTCATAATCAAACAAGTTATGGTTACATAAGAAATACTAAGAAAAACAATTCCTACAAATAGTTCACAAATACATAATAAATCTCCGCCAGCACTGGTGACTCTCCAGTTCCTGTACAATACACAACAATATAAAATATACACAAAATTATCAATATTACAATTCTGTCTCCAGGCAATCTCCTGTAGTCCTGTATCATAAATTAAACACTGAAAAATACATATTTACTTATTCATTTATCAACACTACAATCCTTATACTAATCTCTACGACAAACTTGGGGAGCTTTGTGTGTCTCTGGTCAAAAATGGAATCGATGTCATGGGTACTTTCCTCATCTCACATATCTGGAGTTACTTCAATTTCTTGTCAACATCAGGTTTTCTCTAGTCACATTCGGGTTTAATTTACAACTCTCATACTCATACTTCACACACTCAGGTTAGTATTTGTTAAAGCGTTTCCTACTAATCTGCGAAACCTCGTTACCCATACTTTCTAACATACATCCACCTCCTGAGTTACCAACGTCGCCTCAGCTCTGTTTACATTCGTAGCCTCACTTCCTTTTGTTTACAAACATCTCCTCTGTTTACCAACAAACGCCACCTCTGGTTACCAACATTAAGCTTTTTATTTACTCACCTTCGTAGCCTCACTTTTTCCTAATATCGAGCTAGCCAAACACTATGCTCATTCTTTCTCCTTTTCTCACATATTTCTCTTCATTTGACAGTCAGTCCTGCTGCACTGTCCCTTTAACTTAACTTCCTTTACCCCTTTGACAGTCAACCTTGTTGCACTGTACCTTTACTCATTTTACCACTAAATCACCTCCTGAGGCTCTGACTTCATTGAACAGACAGTTTTGCTGTACTGCTCCATTTCCTTTCCTAAACATTAGCTTAATGCTACGTCTTAACATATCGTTCTGTTACTTAACAAACAGCTTCAATGTTCGTCACCATATTTTCTGAGGCTCTTACATTTCTTAGTTATTTTACCTTTCTAAGGGCATTACTCACACCTTAGGCCAAACATTTACTTTACTGAGACTTATTACTTATCTGAGGTATCTTAATCCTTTTTGATTTTCTCTTACACTCATTCCTTACGCTTAACCTATACTGCACTGAGGTTCTTTCCTACTCATTACTTAAACACTTTATCACTTAAAAACTACGATAGAGAAGAAGGAAAGACGATAGAATTTTAGTTCTGAATGAAAGAAGAGGTAGGTTGACAATACGGAAAAGAAAGTGGAAGAAATATTGTCAAACGACTCGAGACCTAGTGCTCGTCACGCACTTAGCTCTGCAAAGAGTGCAAAGCTCTCTGAGGTATGCACTCACTCCTGGCCACGTCTCTCTTTTGAACATATCTTTTCAAATCCACAATGTTCCTAAGCCCTAACACCTTATGTGATTTCACAAACTCCAGTCTATAAGCATTTGGGTGAGGCTTCTCTACGATTCTAAATGGGCCCACGTACTCATCGGTAAACTTCTTTGTTTCTGACGTAAGTTTCTTAGATCTTTCCCTAGTTTTCACTAGCACTCGTAGTTCTTCAATATTCTCCGGACGGTCACTCTCAGGTAGTACTATTTTGTTTAATGCTCGAGCATCCAACACTAGTCTAATTGAGCCATCCTTCTTAGGAACTATGACTAGCGGGTTATTGTACACACTAACAGCCCTTTCAATAATTCCCCACTCTAACATATTTTGAATTAAGTCACGTACTGCCTCCTTATGTACTTCTGGGATTGCAAATGGTTTTTTGAAGAAATGAGCGTCTTTCTGCACTGTCAAAAAACACTCATAATCCTTTACTAGCCCTGGTTGATCTGAGAAAACCTCGGCATGTTTGACTAGTATTTGTCTTAAATCGTTTTTCCTTGCTTCATCAATATCAATTAATTCTAGTAATTTCTCCTCGATCCTATTTCTGACACTCACAAGCTCAGACGGATCCTCTACTTTTTTGCCACCGTACTCATTATAGCCCTCCAAGAATTTCTCTGTTTTACAAATACATATAGGAAAATCATTCTGCTCAGGATCCTCACATAGCTGCTTACCGATGAAAGGTATAGTAATTAGTTTACCCTTAATTTTTACCATAACATCATTGGTAGAAAAATTCACCCATCCTTCATATTTATTCAAAAAGTCAGCCCCCACCAATATGTCTACACTCAGTCCATTTATAACTAAGAAGTTCTGTCTTATTTCTACTTCCTTAAATGCTATGGGTAGAAACACTTCCTGTTTTACTGTCTTCTTAGTCTTACCGGTTGCTACTACAATGTTCAAGCCACTTACTGGCATCTTAACAATCTGTTTACTGTTAGGGAGTTCATTTACCAAGTTCTGGGATACTGCACAGACTTCCGATCCAGTATCTATCAAACATTTAACTGGTTCATTTAATACTCTTAGCTCTACTATCGGTTGCCCTAAGTACTCTTTATTTATTTTGGGTTCTGCTTCCTCCAATAAATCTTGCACAATTTCTCTCCTTTCGAAGCCTGTCTTTTGGGTGGCAATCACATTCACACTTACAGGGTTTATTTCATGCTTATTATCACCCTCAATTCTAGTGGCAGCTCCTATTAGCCTATCCACTATTGCTAAGTCAAAACATTTTTCCAATGTTTCCCCCTCTTTCTCATTAACCTCCTTTTCTACGACCCTATCCAAGGCGTCGTCATTAACCTCTACCTCCTCCTCTAATCTATCCTCTTCTTCGTAACTATCTACAACATCAATTATCTTATCAAGCACAGTCACAACCCTGCCATTATTACTGTTCTCACCCCTATCCAACAGCTCTTCATTAGTTTTACTGTGCATAATGTCTTTCTGATTATTACCCTTATAACTAGTACTTAGTTCTTCAATAAGTGGCTTCTTATGATTATTCTTACAGTTAATTGGTTCATTAACCTCCACTTGACTTAAAGCTACTATCTCTGTCTGTTTTACGTTATCCTCCCTAAATTTTGTAGCAACAACATTTATGTTAGGTGGTCGTTCAGGCTGCTTTCTTATGAATGGTTTTGCCAGCGGATTTAACTTTAAACGCTGTTGCCTACGATCGCCAGCACACTCGTAGACAATTAATGGTTTTCCGAGCGCGGTGCGTCATCACTATGCCTCCAGCTGACCGCCTCACCTCCTGACATCTGTCGGCCGCTGTCATACTGCTCGCGTTCATTGAACCTGTTAACATATGTTCTTCCTCTACCACGTGAACTGCCACGGTATCCGCCGCCTCTCTGAACACCCATCCTATTAATGTTTACATCCGCGCGATTGTCATTCTGCCTAGCAGGCGGGCGATGCTCCCTCCTCATGTTTTCTTCTTCTTTTTGGACGGATTCAACCCTTTCTAAATACTGTACGAACTTGTCAATGTTATCTCGGGGCGCAGATATGATCTTAGTTTTCCAGTTCCACGGTAGCTTATTTTCTACCCCTAATATGATCTGTTCTGTTTCTAACTTATTACTAAGGTAGGACAGAGTTGTTACCCACCTTTGAACAAATCGTTTGATGCCCTCTCTCTTGGGGTCATACTTCTCTCCCGACCAGAACCGATTAAGAACATCCATCTGCTTTCTCTTTCCCCAGTATTCCTCAAAGAACGCTAATTTAAATTCTGACAATTTCGCGTATTTTTCAGAGGCTAAATTCCCCCATACTCTGGCCTCTCCCATCAAATTTGAAGTGATAAAGCCTATCTTTTGTTTATCGCTCCATACTTTCGGCAAAACGTCTTCAAAATCGTTCCAAAATTCTCTGGGGTGCATGTTCTTACTTGGGTCAAATTTTAAAAACTGTCTGTGGGTAACATACGCAACCTCGGTAGATTCAATTATTCCACTGGAAATTATACTACCACTATGGTTAGAAACACACTGTTCTACTTTGGTTAGTCTGCATTCATGCCCACAAAGTTGCTCATTCACACTTTCACTGAAATGGCTTATGTGAGTCTCTAAATTATTGACCTTATTTACAACTTGCTCTCCAAGTTTCTCACACCGAATTTTGGTATCATTTACTTTACATTCTAAGGCGGCATGATTAATTTCATTGGAATTCTCTACCACTTTTATGTGCTCACATACTTTATCTAATTCTGCATCAACATGGGATTTAAATTGCTGTTGATCCTCAGTAACCTGTTCGATTCGTGTCGCAATTCACTTTGCACTTGAACAATATTTTCTGTACATTCTAGTTTAACCTGCTGTATTTCAACATTTACTTTACTACTGAGCACTGCTAAATCTTGCTTCCAACAGTCTCTGAGATCGGATATTTTGGAATCTAAATCAGCGCCCATTTTAGTCATCTCATTACTTAAATCAGATCCTAATTTAGACATTTTTGAATCCATTTTACTTGACATATTAGTTTCCATTTGTGACATATTAGTTTCCATTTTTGACATACTGGAATCCATCTTACTTGACATATTGGAATCCAACACGTTCATCTTAGTTAATAGATTCATCAGCATACTGGCGACATTATCCTTCGCCCCCTCATTTGCTGATACAATGTCCCTATTAACATTAACTACCGGCATGGGTAACTGTAACTCACTGGGCACTGACATATTTGGATCTGACTCTAAACTATAATTAACATAGGATGAATCAGTCAAACTACTACTGAAATTGGGTTGAGACACGTCTAAACTAAAATTCATGGGGTCATTTTCCCCTGTCTCCATCCCACTATCACAACTTAGTTCCGCCCTTTTGTCACTTGGTTGAAACTCAGCCATTTTTCTCAGTTTGACTCCACAAACACACAAAGTTTTCAAAAGCACTGTACTTAACTTTGTGCTTCGGCGTGCTGCGTTGCTGCTAGATGAAACTGCGGGTCCGTTCACCATACACTGCAATGCTGTACCAGTTTCCGGGCCCCCGCTCGAATCAGCGCTGCCAACTGCCACTGCTGTCGTCGCCTCTGCGTAGTCTCCGTAGCTCGTCGTCTGCCAGACGCCGTCGTAGACTGCTATTCCAATCGGCGCGTAGTCACCGAAAAATTCTTCCGTTCCGTACAACACATTACAGTTCACGGACACTTTCACTGTCCTTCCTATTCACGTGGCGATATCAATTTGTACGCTACACAGTTCCTACACATAGCGAGCACTTCTGTATTGTCCGGTAATTGTCACTACTGCTTTTTTTGAAATTCACTGGAATTTACTATTTTTATTTCCCGGCCGATGCACCACTTGCGACGGGTCAGGCTCTTATCGCGCAGTTTCCTTTCCCTGAAAGAAAATCCACCTACCTCGTTTCTTAGGTAGTTGCTGCACTCGCCTCTCCTGATAGCAGCTACTGGAAAAATTGCAGAAAAGCAGTGTTGAAGAAACTGCAATTTAATAGCCGCTCACCGGAGGCCGCGATACATGTTTGCTGAAATACAATCTATGAGCAATCTTCCTAAATAAATTGAGTTATTGGAATGGTAGTAATTGTTTACTCAAACGAGAACGCGAAGTTGGTAATTCTATTTAAGCTCTTTATTGTCTTTAAGCCTGATCATCAGCCCGCTAATCTACGTTTGAAGAAAGTTCAGTTCACAATTCTATCCACACTCAAACCCCGCCAGAATTAGCTTTCAAAGTTACGGAATTTACTTAACTGCAACACAGACGATTTTCTAACATACACGTTTGCAGTCGATGTTCAATAATAGTTCGTTTTTTAACGTTAATGCTCGCCATAAGCACTTAGTAAAAGTTTACGAAGTACTGCCACGCTTTTAATTATTAAAGTTACTCGCGTCTTTCGCGGAACGAAAAGTCACAACTCGCTCAAACTCAGACTACGCGTTACTGGACTCTTCCAGTCTCAAATCGCACAGTACCGAACCGATGAAGCCGTTTTATGACTTCATTTTACACATTATTCGCGAGGACACATCAAGCATGTCTCTTCTCGATCACAGTTCCTTCGCGACTCCTCATCCACTCGCGACTCACTCTCCTAGTCTGCTAACCGTCCTCGCATCTCATTGGCTCACACATCACACAGCCAATCAGAATTAACTCTTTGGGTGCGCCTCGCGCCAAAATCTAGCACGCACCAGTCATGACTTCTGAATCATTTACGTCATGATTTCTTGTTACACAAAATTTACTGTATAATTTAACAAACCGAAAGGAAAACTAGACTTTACTTTATTTCCAGAAATTATTTAAATACTCGCGAACGTTCTGGCTGCTTGTACAATACCATACACTCTTGGACATCCGACATTCACTAAGATGGGGAACCACTGGCGACTCTGTTCCCACGGTTACATCGTCTGAACACTTGCGAGCTCCAACCTAGATTTTATACACTTGCAAAGAATGGCGAATGTCCCTCTTTCATTCACTCAGGCACACTCATTCACTCTCACCTACTCATATAAAATAACTGTTCACAAAAATTCAAAACATTTATGGTTTTAACAAAGTTATAGGTGAATTTCTAAAAGTAAAATTCTCAAAATAAATACAAAAGCACGGAAGGTGATTTTGTTTCATAGTTGGATGGTCACTGAAGGTGATCTATACATAATGGTATTTATTTAGACTCGAAAATTGTAGAAATTTGCGTTTTCTGTAAGATTTTTCTAATTTCCAAAATATGCAGGTTTCAAAGCTCAAATTTGGATGACTTATTTTTATTCATAACAGAAACTAGTATATTAACTTTTAATTTCCTCAGGTTCCTCAGTTAGAAGTTATTAAAGATGAAAGTTCCACGTTATACACGCGGCTAGTTAGCGCCCAGGTCTTACATTCTCACGGTACAGACATGCCATATGGTCGTGACGTCAGACGAACGGACACCGGTAATCTGCCCGCTACAGCACATATGCTAATCTGATGGCTACTTTACAGTCTGTCTACATTTCACAGTAAATATTTGATAGAAAACTGTGCGCTCGCACTAGTTGCGACGCCACAATGGATTTGTGAATGTACATTACACAGATGGTCATCTTCAAATGTGGTAGATGTTTGTAGCACACTAATATGAAGTCAGATTAAGGCTGTTGTAATGAAATGCAACGAGCAGAAGAAAAATGACACTGAAAACATTTAGTAAACTTTTGTGATTGTATCTCATATTGCAATTACTTATATTAAATAATGTAACATACTAATTTTATGTAGGCGACCAGTTAATAGTAAGGTCGGTAGGGTAAGTTGTGGTAAAGTAGCCAAGACGGGAGAAGTGACTATTGCGTATTTTTGGCCCTGAACAGCGCTACTGCCTGTCCAAGAGCGATCAGATAATTACTAGTATGCATCGCTGTTGTTGTCAGCGAGACTGCCAGTGCAAACGTGTAACATTATTTTTTAGTAAAAACTATTTTGCTTTTTATTCGTCTTGTGTAAAATACACTCCTGGAAATTGAAATAAGAACACCGTGAATTCATTGTCCCAGGAAGGGGA
The DNA here is from genome assembly GCF_023897955.1 of Schistocerca gregaria. Lineage (NCBI taxonomy): Eukaryota > Metazoa > Arthropoda > Insecta > Orthoptera > Acrididae > Schistocerca > Schistocerca gregaria. The sequence continues at coordinate 509,777,791 of NC_064921.1, read as the reverse complement.
AACTTTATTGACACATTCCTGGTGTCAGATACATCACATGATCACACTGACAGAACCACAGGCACATAGACACAGGCAACAGAGCATGCACAATGTCGGCACTAGTACAGTGTATATCCACCTTTCGCAGCAATGCAGGCTGCTATTCTCCCATGGAGACGATCCTAGAGATGCTGGATGTAGTCCTGTGGAACGGCTTGCCACGCCATTTCCACCTGGCGCCTCAGTTGGACCAGCGTTCGTGCTGGACGTGCAGACCGCGTGAGACGACGCTTCATCCAGTCCCAAACATGCTCAATGGGGGACAGATCCGGAGATCTTGCTGGCCAGGGTAGTTGACTTACACCTTCTAGAGCACGTTGGGTGGCACGGGATACATGCGGACGTGCATTGTCCTGTTGGAACAGCAAGTTCCCTCGCCGGTCTAGGAATGGTAGAACGATGGGTTCTATGACGGTTTGGATGTACCGTGCACTATTCAGTGTCCCCTCGACGATCACCAGAGGTGTACGGCCAGTGTAGGAGATCGCTCCCCACACCATGATGCCGGGTGTTGGCCCTGTGTGCCTCGGTCGTATGCAGTCCTGATTGTGGCGCTCACCTGCACGGCGCCAAACACGCATACGACCATCATTGGCACCAAGGCAGAAGCGACTCTCATCGCTGAAGACGACACGTCTCCATTCGTCCCTCCATTCAAGCCTGTCGCGACACCACTGGAGGCGGGCTGCACGATGTTGGGGCGTGAGCGGAAGACGGCCTAACGGTGTGCGGGACCGTAGCGCAGCTTCATGGAGGCGGTTGCGAATGGTCCTCGCCGATACCCCAGGAGCAACAGTGTCCCTAATTTTCTGGGAAGTGGCGGTGCGGTCCCCTACGGCACTGCGTAGGATCCCACGGTCTTGGCGTGCATCCGTGCGTCGCTGCGGTCCGGTCCCAGGTCGACGGGCACGTGCACCTTCCGCCGACCACTGGCGACAACATCGATGTACTGTGGAGACCTCACGCCCCACGTGTTGAGCAATTCGGCGGTACATCCACCCGGCCTCCCGCATGCCCACTATACGCCCTCGCTCAAAGTCCGTCAACTGCACATACGGTTCACGTCCACGCTGTCGCGGCATGCTACCAGTGTTAAAGACTGTGATGGAGCTCCGTATGCCACAGCAAACTGGCTGACACTGAAGGCGGCGGTGCACAAATGCTGCGCAGCTAGCGCCATTCGACGGCCAACACCGCGGTTCCTGGTGTGTCCGCTGTGCCGTGCGTGTGATCATTGCTTGTACAGCCCTCTCGCAGTGTCCGGAGCAAGTATGGTGGGTCTGACACACTGGTGTCAATGTGTTCTTTTTTCCATTTCCAGGAGTGTACATCGTTAATACACTACTGGCCATTAAAATTGCTACACCACGAAGATGACGTGCTACAGACGCGAAATTTAACCGAAAGGAAGAAGATGCTGTGATATGCAAATGATTAGCTTTTTAGAGCATTCACACAAGGTTGGCGCCGGTGGCGACACCTACAACGTGCTGACACGAGGAAAGTTTCCACCCGATTTCTCATACACAAACAGCAGTTGACCGATGTTGCCTGGTGAAACGTTGTTGTGATACCTCGTGTAAGGAGGAGAAATGCGTACCATCACGTTTCCGACTTTGATAAAGGTCGGGTTGTAGCCTATTGCGATTGCGGTTTATCGTATCGCAACATTGCTGCTCGCGTTGATCGAAATCCAATGACTGTTAGCAGAATATGGAATCGGTGGGTTCGACAGGGTAATACGGAACGCCGTGTTGGATCCCAACGGCCTCCTATCTCTAGCAGTCGATATAATAGACATCTGATCCACATGGCCGTAACGGATCGTGTAGCCACGCCTCGACCCCTGAGTCAACAGTTGGGGACGTTTGCAAGATAACAACCATCTGCACGAACAGTTCGCCGACGTTTGCAGCAGCATGAGCTATCAGCTTAGAGACCATGGCTGCGGTTAGCCTTGACGCTGCATCACAGACAGGAGCGCCTGCGATGGTGTACTCAACGACAAACTTGGGTGCACGAATTGCAAAAGTCATTTTTTACAGCAACATGATGGTCACATCCGTGTTTGGCGACATCGCGGTGAACGCACATTGGTAGCGTGTATTCGTCATCGCCATACTGGCGTATCACCCGGAGTGACCGTATGGGGTGCCGCTGGTTACACGTCTCGGTCACCTCTTGTTCGCACTGACAGCACTTTGAACAGTGGACGTTACATTTCAGATGCGTTACGATCCGTGACTCTACCATTCATTCGATCCCTGCGAAACCCTACATTTCAGCAGGATAATGCACGACCGCATGTTGCAGGTCCTGTACAGGCCTTTCTGGATACAGAAAAAGTTCGACTGCTGCCCTGGCCAGTACATTCTCTAGATCTCTCACCAATTGAAAACGTCTGGTCAATGGTGGCCGAGTAACTGTTTCGTCACAATACGCCAGTCACTACTCTTGATGAACTGTAGTATCGTGTTGAAGCTGCAGGGGCAGCTGTACATGTACACGCCATCCAAGCTCTGTTTGACTCAATACCCAGGCATATCAAGGTCGTTATTACGGCCAGAAGTGGTTGTTCTGGGTACTGATCTCTCAGGATCTATGCACCCAAATTGCGTGAAAATGTAATCACGTGTCAGTATAATATATTTGTCCAATGAATGCCCGTTTATCACCTGCATTTCTTCTTGATGTAGCAATTTAAATGGCCAGTAGTGTATTTATATCAGTTTGATAATTTCTTCTGTGGATCACTAATGTCGACATGACGTCCAACCGGGAAGTGGCCACGCAATCCGCAAATGTGAGCCAAGATGTTCACCTGAATAAGAGCTAGTTATGTCCCAAAAACAGGCGTAATGCAACGGATAAAAGTAATTTCTAAATCCTTTTATATATAAAGCTATCGTCTGCCATTCTATCGCTTTGATACTATATTGAATCAGTTAAGTTATATTATTTAAAACCGTCTCTATAATTGACCTAGTACAGAAGTCTGATTTATAATGGTGTAACAACCCCTCCAAGCCAAGGGGTTGTAATACGTCACAGGGACTGAGAAGTATGGTTTGGGTGAGTGGAATGACTCGCGCCGAAGCACGCAGAGAAACACAGCCAAATATGTCATTGACTTTATTACATTGAAGGTACACAGCGGGCTTTGCGCAGAATTCGACGATGGCGTCGCCCAGAGTTCGTGGTTCAGCGCCAACTCGACTGCCAGAATCTGCAGCGTCGGCCTCCAGTTGCCCAGCCTTGCAGGCGAAGCGAGCCACTACTGCCACGGCTAAGTGGCCGCCGCGTACGTTAGCTGTGCCCGATAGCCCGGAACACCGCTAACTACTCTTTCAAGCGTGTCTCGTGGACTCCACGCACGGCGCCGAAGGGAAGCAGCTGACTGCCGTCGTTGTAGTGAGCCTTAGCAGCTCCGGCCCTTGCCTAGGGCAGACAGCTCTACACCCAGGAGGCCACGAGTTCGCACCCCGGTCCCGCCCCTGCAGATGGCAGCTTGCATTCCGCCGGGAGATGTTACCCAGAGAGCGGAAGCTAGCTGCCCTCTCGCTTCTCGCAACAGTGCAGCTCTAAGGTGCGACGCACCCTGCCACAGCAATCATGTGACCGTGCAGCGGGTCGATTGACCTCCGATATCTATCACCAAAAAGGTCATCATGGTTGGCCTGCAACTTAAACAATCGTCATTCTCTCTGGTTCTAAACATTGACAAAATGGGGTTACAGCTGCCCAATGTGAGCCTCTGGGCTCGCGTAATTAAATGTCTTTTCCTTAGATCTCTGACGTAGTTGCTCTGGAGGGGAGAAGTGGAGTACTGTTTGACAATTACAATGTCAGCTTTCCTCAGCCCGCTTTGGCCCCTTCACGCAGGTCACTAGGCGCTGACGTAACTGCAACATATGGATTCTCCACAGCATGTGCACTGTTGTAACTGCAGCATATGGGTTCTTCACAGCACGTTGGTACCCTGTACTGCCCTGTTTACTTCACATTTGTATACAGTGCCCACCGGACCATGCCTTCTAGTCTGCGAATGGTATTGTAAACCTGCCTCGCAGAATCGTTTATAAAATATCAACACGCTCTTGCCAATCAGTCCCTTGACTACTGCCTTCCAGCCAAAGCTGCGCGAAATTTACAATAATTCTCCAAATCCACGACTGTACTTATTTGTGGAGCAACAGTGATCTGCAGCAGCCGCATGGTATTCTTTCAGATAGAATGGCTTAGAAAACGTGTCCGGAAATAGGAAAAACAAACATGGAATCCTGTTAATATGGTACTGGCCACAGTATCCGTTTTGGTGCAGATAATTGGTCACTATGTAAGTCTTCAGAAAAATTCTTGTACTTCCAATATATTTCTCTCTTTTTCACCTAAAAATATTAGTTGTGGTGCATATGTAGGTTAAAATATGTAAGAGGTAAGCTTCTATAAGTATTGTTTTGCGAAAATTGAACTTATCTTTCTGTCGCCACTTCCACACCCCGCCCTTTTATGCACCTTGAGGTTTTGCCCTACAGGGTCGACTTTTAAGCAAAACGGTTTGGCGACCACTCGTCTAAGTGATGCCTCTTTGAAGATACAGTGTGTGAAGTTTGCAACGACCTTGTGCACCTAGGTGAAACTTCTCTCTCTTTCCTTTCACCACCCCACCATGAACAGTATTTACAGTCGATGTCATGGGCCTTGATGAATACTCAGTATTGTAGAACACTCTGTATAATGTCGTTTATTGAAACTGAACTACACTTCTCAAACAATCACTATATACACACAAAAACAAATAACTTGTAGAGCGTCGGTGAGATCCGTCGGAGCTGGTCCTAGCTTGGTAAGGAACTGGCTGTACTGCTGCTGTGCTGGCCTTATAAAGCCGGCGGAGGAAGGCGGAGTACTCCAACTTTCCCTGTATCTGTTAGTCGACCTCTACAGAAAAAGGTTCGCATTAGTCTCTAGCAAGTTCTGTTGTTTTGAAGAATTGTTTTCCTCTTGGTGGCGCCTGCAAGTGCTTGTGTATGTTATATGGTACACAGGGATGTCTTTAGTGTGGTCTGCCTGGTAGGGGCCGTCTGTGGCAGAACTCTCTTTTGGGGTACGAGATGGCACAGCCTTCATCTTCCTCGTTTCTTCGACAGCGATACTGGATGCATCCACAAACTAGCCTTACAGCTCCCAGCAGACACAGACGAGGACCACATAATGGCCATAATCTCAAGCGACGGTGTACTCTCCATTATCATCCCTCTATGCCTGCCATCCGTGGGCCACATCTCAGTCGATGAAACACCTCGCTCTCACGCAAAGCGTCACCTTCACCCTCATACATGCGTATAGGACTTGATTGTGTCTAATATGCCCTGTCCAATTCCTCCTCCATGCTCCGCACAACCCGGGAGAGTGGGCAGGATGATCTCTGTGAAAGGAAAAGACTCTTTGTTTTAAACAACACTTTCCGTGAGCTGGCTGTTTCGTATACTGTGTTCTTGTGTATTCAATATTTGCGAATAAAATTTTATTCAATAAATTAATGGGTTGGTGCCTCTATTCCCTCATCTACTGCAAGGGAACATAAGTTACCACAGCCTATCTAGCTTTAAATTGACCAGTTTTTCCGTCACAGTTCTGCTTCGTGTGATAGACCCACTTACATCAAACTGTCTTGCTATTGTGTGGTAACGGTACCATATCTGAAGTTGTGTTCTTCTTGAAATACATTTCCTCTTCCAATGCTGGTTTCCACTTTACTGACTCTTGCTACACAATTGCTTCGTATCACCGCATCGAGAGACATAGTTACATCAACTGCAGCGAGTATTGTGTGTTGTCAGTGGCTAAAGACAGTTATTGCCTGTACGTTATTTAAACAACATGCGATGTAATTGTGCTTCAATCGAGTGTATATTATTGAGAATTAATAAGTAGCACTGAATGCCCAACGTTAAATAACATATTACTTATGTAGTTTTGTGTGTGTATATTGTTGCAAATAAAGGAAGGATCAGCTACCACACCCAAACGTTTGGTAGAGCAAGAAAAAACCTGCATCTGCATTCAGTATCGTTTCCTGCAATCACGGTCTCTCTATTAATAATAATAATAATAATAATAATAATAATAATAATAATAATTTCATTGTCATTAGGTCATAACAGCAATAGACAATCTCACACACATAATGTAATAAAGTTGATAAAAGAAACAAGAGGGTAGTTACTAACATTACATTTTTATGTTAAAAAGGTTAGTAAATTCTTTTATATTGCAGAAAGGGTGGGCTACTAACCAGTCATACAGTGTTTGTTTGAATACTTGCTCTGGTAAATCTTATACATTTTGTGGAAACGTATTAAACAATTTGCACCTCATGAGTTCATAGCTGTTAAGTGATTTTTTATGGAGTATATATGCATCTATTGCTTCTTGTGTTGCAACAATGCTTCCAGTGAGTTCCTCTTTGTATAAATTAAAACATCCTATTTATGTACACACACACACACACACACACACACACACACACACACAGAGAGAGAGAGAGAGAGAGAGAGAGAGAGAGAGAGAGAGAGAGAGAGAGAGAGAGAGACAGGGTGTCCCCTTGTAAGCTATACCGGCCGATATTTCAGGAGTGGCACAATTCTGCAAAAAAGGTTTGAAGGGGTCATGGAGTGGTTACCTCGAAATGACCTTGAACCCTGTTTTCAAGGTCCAACCAAGGTAAAGATCATTTTTGAAAATGGTAATCCTTATTTTATATTCGTTATTCGTATTCTACGTGGAAAAATATGCAATGTTTGTAGGGAACATATTTTCGGAAAACCAATGGTTTGTCGCCAGGGGTCACTTCATTGTCAATTTCCCAGGTTATCAGTATCTCACGGACGAAGCGGATCGGGAAAGATTTTCTGGTTTCTGAAATCTGTCCTCTGGTGAACTGGAAATGGTCCTGAATTTCTTGAGCAGGGATTAACCTGAAAGCAAATACCATTGTCATTAGCGGAACCCAATGTGCACCACGTGGAAGATGCCCAGCGGACTTCACACATCATTAGCCCTGAAAGTAGCTGATTAACGTCGTTCTCACTGGAAATTTAGGATCTCAGATGCTTGATCATCTGCCCATTTTGTCTAATGCACATCTGCACTCTCTGCCGGAAACAGGTCTCGGCATCATTCAATGTCTGATGGGTGATTCCCTGGAAAGCCGCCACAATCCTTTCTCTTATATCTTCTGGCGTCTTGGGGGAGTGGAGTACACCTTCTGCTTCACACTCCCACCCCTCCATAAGAAGAAGTCCAATGATGTTAAGACTGGCCATCTTGACGGGTATTCACGAATTGCATTACTAATATCAATCCATTGATTCGGCTAAGCTACCTTCTGACAGGTAAGGCGAGATGTGCAGGAGACCCATCATGTTGAAACCACATATGTGCTCGTTTGTCTAGGGGGAAATTTTCTATTAAAGGAAGCACCAGATTCTGGACAATACGAAGATAGCGCAGGCCGTTCAATGTTTCGCCATAAAAAAACAGGACCTATCACGTAATCTCCAACTATGACCGCACAGATATTGATTGACCGCCGTCCCTGTGTTCAGTGATCTAGTTGTCATCCAGGATTTGGTTCCGCCCAGTAGTGTGCGCTATGGAGGCTGACTCCTTCCACGTTGTCGAAGTCTGGCTCGTCTGTACAGAGAGTGCGTTCGAAGTAAAAGGGATCATGACGTATTTGCGTATCAGCCCATCGACAAAATACCAGGCCTCTCTCAGGATCCCCAGGCTCAATTGTTGGGGTGATATGTAAGTGATATGGGTGGAATTTAAAGTATCTTAAAATACGAGATACCCTTGATCGAGACACGCCACGCATTCACTGAATATGATGAGTCGGAAGATGTGGACTTTCAGTGACGATACGAACTCCCACCCCAATCGCTTCTCTGGGGCCAGTCTTTTGTCAATGCCTTTTCAAGGCCCCTCTTTCAGCACGTCTTACCAGAGATCTAATTGTAACGTTCGTGGGATGATGGGCATCGGGATACCCTTCGGCATACAATCTTTGCGCAGCTGCATAATTATCGCGACACTTGCCAACAATTTTTATCATTCTCACTATTTCTAACGGCGTGTAATTAGCCATTTCGGACAGATTAGAGTCGAAAAATAAATGGAACTGATCACGTTTACTGTTAGTGGTTTCCTTTGGTGTTTCCTTCAACGAAACATCTGGAAGCGTGTTGTGGGACAACTGACTTATTACAGTGAACGCGACCTATTTGTGTACACATGCTCGCAGTTGTTTACGCCACAACGTGAAGGCAAAACATACAATATTCAAACGCTCTCTTTCACAAAATTACTTAGGTGTCCAACGGATGTGTGTATTTCAAGATGGCACCTTTACAAATCTCGATATTGACGTAAATAGTAAAATAATGAAATATCCCATGGTAATCTGTCCTTTTCAAATATGGAGAGAAGGCAGAAACGAAAGACAGGCCTTAGAAAGTCGATTGTGAGACAAGGTGATTCAGACAAATTTTTCTCTTATGGGCTCCAAACATTCGTGTTGAGAATAATTTTGCTCATACGGATTTGGAAAAATTTCACTTCTCAGGAACTCATTAGAGTGTCACGAGACGAGACTGTTCTCAGTTCCAAGAGGCGAATTTCATCAGAGTTCGACAAAATAGCATTTTCCTATATCCCTTAACACACATTTTTTCTAAGTCCATAAGAGAAAATTTTTTTAGAGTGACGCCAGTCAAGAATCATTCTAAGTGATCACAGCTGAAAATTTTTCTGAGTCTCCAAAGGTAAAATTTCTCTGAACCACCAGTCATGATTTCAAATTCCACGACAATGACGCATATTAGTTAGTCTAAAAGCTCCATTCTTCTCTGATTGTGCCAGCACAACCACAATGCTGGTATCTGGTACGGTACCCTCCAAGTGACGCACACCGCATTCCACTGATGCCAACGGTATTTACTTTCAGGTTAATACCTACTGAGGCCGTCTAAATTTCACGAAAATTTCGTCAGTGGGCAGAGTTCGGAAACCTTACAAGATTGTCACTGAAAATTTTTGCAATCTCGCTTTGTTCTCGAGATACTAATAACCTTGGAAAGTTAGAATGAAGTTTCCCCCTGGCGAAAAACCATTACTTTTTCGAAAAAAATGTGTCCTACAAAAAATGCGTATTATTTCACGTAGAATACGAATATGGAATAAAAAATAGGGGTTACCATTTGCAAAAATGAACTTAACCTTGTTTTGACCTTCAGAACAGGGTTCAAGATCGTTTCGAAGTAACCATTCCATGGCTCCCTCCAAACCCTACACCTTATATATATCTATATTACTGTCAACATTTTTTATTCACTAAACATAGGTTTACAGTGAGACTTATATGAGGAACCAGTAATTAACTGAATCATTCTATCACTCTATTCTTTGGTATTAAGATGCCATGCATACAACTAGAGTTACTCCATAAAATAATACCACATGATATTATGCTTTGGAAAAATGAAAACTATGATGTTTTGAGATATATTTCAGGTTGCTGCACAACCTACAAGTCGCCTTAACAAATAAATTACTTTTGACAACTTAGCACATATATGTTGACACGAAAATAATTCATCATCTAACATACACCCCAAAACTTAACATAAGTTGGATCATCTGAAGGAAGCTTGTCTTTTAGACTAATAATCATCTGCTGTGTTTTGTTTTCATTCCACAAGAATCCATTTGCTTTAAACCAAGAGACTGCTTAATCAATTGTGTTTTTCCTACAAAGTTTTAAGAGACTAGAATTATTACTGCTGTGAAGGAAACTACTATTATCTACATACAGCACTTTACTGTATTTAATTCATGATAGCAATTCATCAATCACGGTTAGGAACAGTTATGGGCCCAGTACAGATCCCTGTGGAGCATCTACTTTAACTTGTTGTATACTGAATATTTCTTTGCTAACATAGTCAACTTTCTTATAGTTCTGTCGATAAGATTTTAATGGTTTAAGACTGCCTTTCTGAAGCCACATTAGTCCATTTTTTTACAAGTTTTATATGCCCTCCATAGTCAAAAGCTTTGCTTAGACCCGAAGAAGCGACTTAATCAAAGCTTTTGTTCTCAAATAATCGAAGTAAATATTTGACTACGAAGTCTACAGTATCCACCATTGATAAATTTTTCCTAGAGCCTTATTGTGATACACTATTTTTCCTAGATTTTCAAAGTAATCATATAACTGCTGGTAAATAATACATACAAATTCCTTAGAGATAGTTGGGTCTATGGAAAATAGCCTGTAACTTGAAGATGAGACTGTATTTCCCTTTTTGTGTGCTGGAACTACCATAGATACTTGAAGTTCATAAGGAAAATATTCCTCAGATATACACTTGTTTATACAGTATGTTAAGGGGTACACAATTCAATCGATTACTTTCTTTAGAATGTTGTAAGCTATGTAATATATGTCTACACTGTCTAATTATTTCTACTGTTTTACTATTCTTAGAACTAAACTAGGCTAGATCTATTAACAAAGTTTCAAGAATGAGTTTTAAGTGATGACACTATGAGTATGCTACATCTGCTTATGTTTCAGTCACATAGGGATAAGATTAGAATAATTACTGCATGCACATAGGAATTCAAACAATCATTCTTCATGACCTCCATATGTGAATGGAATGAGAAGAAACGCTAATAACTGGTACATGTGAAGTACCTTCAGCCAGGCATCTCACAGTGGTTTGCGGAGTATATAAAGGTGTAGATGTAGCCCTTGGAGAGGGTAGACATCCTTGTTGATGTTCAACAATTTTTTGAAACTAATTCTGATGAACTGATATCAGGTTTTTCATACTTATTTAGCTGATTTAATAAAAACAAGCATTGCATTTTTGCGAGCTGATACTAATTTTCTTTCTCTTGCATTTTTGGAAACGTTATTTATTAGTTTCTATGCAGCTTTACACTTATTGGTGGAATTCTCAATACTGTTGCAACTGCATGCTTTTTTAGTTTACATGGAACACAGGTTAATTTGGCATGGGCAGTCTTCAGACTATTAAATACAGGGTGCATCAAAAAAATGTATACAGACTTTGAACTGTCATAGACAATTTATTTCCCATTATACAAGGTTCAATATCTGTGAGAAAGTAATGTTATGCTTCTTCAACAGGTGGCAGCAGTGGCAAGGAGTAACTGCAATATGGCGGACGTGCGTTTCAGCTTTGAAGTGCGGAAGCAGATAATTAAGTGGTACTGGAAGTTTGAGAATGTAGCTGCTGTTTGAAGACAGTGGAGAATTGAGTATGGTACAGAAACACCCTCAAGGTTAACAATTACACGCCTATGAGACAAATTCGAAATTCATGGAACAGTGTGTGATGTGCATAAAGGTCGATCAGAGCGACCTCGTACAGCTACAAGTGATGATTCCACAACTGCAGTCTTGGAACTATTTCAGCGTTCGCCTCAAAAATCTTCAAGGCAAGCGGCACGTGAGAGTAATGTAAGTGCTAGTAGTGTGCTACGCATTCTCAATAAAGGCAAGTTTCGTGCGTTCATTCCAAGGGTGGTGCAACAGCTAAGTGACAACGATCCAGATCGAAGGACAGAATTTTGTGAATGGGTTCAGGAGGCTGTGAATTTGCCTGGTGCAAATGTGTGGTGTGGTTTGTCTGCAGGGGGACTCATTGGGCCTTTCCGCTTTGAAGGTACTGTTATAGGAGAAACATATCTAACACCGCTTGCTGACTCCATATTCCCTGCAATTTGTGCATTATACGGTAATGATGAGTTTTATTTCCAACAAGATGGCGCCCTGCCGCACTATCATAGGGACGTACGAGCATACCTGGATCACAATGTGCCAGGCCAGTGGATAGGATGCATGGGACCAATCGAGTTTCCTGCACGCTCTCTAGATCTCACGCCGCTGGATTTCTTCTTATGGGGCACAGTAAAAGAGGAGGTGTACAAACGTAAACCACGTAACCAGGACACACTTTAGAATGAGATTCAGGCAGTGTGCGCAGAAATCTCATTGGACACTTTGGTACAATGTACGGAATCAGTGGTGACTCGTACTCAGAAATGTATTGATGCTGAAGGTCACCAGTTTGAACATTAATCACATTTGCAAGCTACATTTATTTTTCCAATTGGACTTTAAGCTTTCCATTTCCAGAAATTTAACATTGTAGAAAGGGAAATAAATTTTCTATAACGCTTCAAAGTGTGTATACATTTTTTTGGTGCACCCTGTATATTCTGCATGAGAACCTTGGTTTTGAAGCAGATGTCAATTACTTTGCATTTCTTTATAAGGACGTTGTTATCAAATTGCATCCAAAATGCTTTAAAAACTGATCACTATAATCTTTGCTGCCAAATCATTACTTAAAGTGTATTGTGTTTCAGCATAACATTGGCCAAACCAGTCTCTGTCAGCAAGAGTCTTACAAAGCCCGATAATATTTTTATTAGTGACTGGTCTGGTGATGAAAACTTGTGGGACAGGCATAGTTATTCGCCGACGGAAAAAAATCGTAACACCAATAAGGACTTGTGTGACATAAATGAAAGTTGCCAACTGTGTTTCTGAAAGATGATGTCTATTCAATTTTCGCGCCAGACGCATAAGAATGGCGCTAAGTGTGTATGAAAATCAGTTTTGTTTTAAATGCAAGCTGTAACTATCGTAAAAGTTAATTAGTTTTCAGATTGGGCGTGGTGAGTTGATGTTAGCCAAGACGACGAAGACGCCATTATCGACATATCACTAAGTTTGAACGAGGCCCTGTAATAGGGTTACGAGAAGCTGGATGTCCCTTCTGCGATATTGCAGAAAGACTTGGCGGGAATGTACCCATTGTACATGGTTGCCGGTAAAGGTGGTCTGGAGAATGGAAGGTCGTAAGAAGACTGGTTCCGGACGGCCACGTGACACTACTGAGAAGGACGACAATCGTGTTCGGTATATGGCTCTAGCGCATGACATTGCGTCTCCAGCAGCAATTTGACCAGCAGCTGGCACCACAGTGACACAACGAACTGTTACAAATTGGTTGCTTCATTGACGGTTCTGAGCCACATGCCTTGTAGCGTGCATTCCACTGACCCCAAACCACCACCTTTTGTTACCTATGGTGTCAAGCGAGAGCTCATTGGGCAGGGTGGAGGTCCGTTGTGTTTTCTGATGAAAGCTGGTTCTGTCTCGGTGCCAGTGATGGATGTGTGTAGGTTAGATGGAGGACAGTTGAGGGGCTGCAACCAACCTGTCTGCTTGCTAGCCGCACTGGACCTACACCTTGAGTTATGGCCTCCGATGCGATTTCGTATGACAGCAGGAGCACTCTCGTGCTTATTCATGTTTCCTGAATGCAAATTTGTCCATGAATCTGGTGACTCTACCGGTTGTGCTGCCATTCATCAACAGCATTCCAGCGGATCTTGTCGAACAGGATAACGCTCGTCCACATACCGCTGTTGTATCCCAACATACCTTGAGTGTTTTGACATGTATCCCTGGCGTGCTCGATCATCAAATATATCTCCAATCGAGCACACATAGGATATCATGGGTCGACAACTCCAACGTCATACACAGTTTTAACTGTCCCTTTATGAACCGACCAAGTGCAATCGGCGTGGAACTCCATCCCATAAACTGACATCTGGCACCTGCACAACACAATGCATGTTCGTTTGCAAGCTTGCATTCAATATTCTGGCAGTCACACCGGTTATTAATGTACCAGCATTTCACATTTGCAGTGGCTTATCTCGCACTTATATTAACTTGTGATCTTGCAATGTAAGTCAGTTAAATAAGTTACCTAGACAACTGAATTCCCGAAATTTCATTACTTTCCATTAAGTATCTATTGGAGTTGCGATTTTTTCCTATCATTGTATTCCTCTCTCCAGATTGAGTAAGATAGTGTGCCCATTTGCCTTACTTCCTAGAGCAGTAAATTCGAACAAACCTATTAAATTTATTAAACATTCTGTACAGTGGATTAACTTCAGGATGCCAGACGAGAGAAGGAAGGAAGATTAGGGTCTAACGTCCCATCAAGAACGAGACGCTTAAAGATGGAGCCTAGCTTGGATTTGGAAGGATGTAGAAGGAGACTGGTGATGATCTACTCAAAACAAACATCCCGTTATTTGCTTAATTGCTCTAGAGAAACCACAAAAACCCTAAAACTGGACTACCAGATAGAGAGTTTGTAAGTGGCTCGGTTAATGAAAAGTAATAGTTGATTACTATGACTTCGACTGCACTGTAGTGATTTAACAGCCAAGTTTGTTTTACAACCATGATCTATACCCATTAACTGATGCTTGAGCATAGGTTGCTCCTTTCTGCATGCCACTATGGTTTGTAGGTATACTGAAATGTTTCATTACAGTGTAAAGTTCCACTCAGAGACAATGGGTACTATTACACTGATTAAAGTAACATAATTCTGGCGATATCATCTCAGTTCTGAAATATGCATGTTTCAATCCGGAGGTAGCATAAAATATCATCAGAAATTGTGTTAAACGCGAAAATTATTTCGAGCTGTTAGTTCATGAGTCCACTCAAATAGTAAGTAGTTGTGAAAACATACTTGGCCTCCTAGCAACAATTACTCTGAAACTAATAACGAGCATCAAAACAGATATAGGGATTAATGAACGGGTTGACATGGCAAAACTAAATACTGTAACTCCCAAACTCACCAAAAATAAACGAAAACTATACCTATTAAAAAAAAGAAACATATAAAAATTCGCTTGGCGCCTTCCTGAGAAACAACCTCCAGTGCTTCCAAATTAACAGTGTAAGTGTAGATCAGATATGACTTTAATTCAGAGAAATACGAGTAGCATCGACAGCAGTCGAGAGATATCCATATAAATTAACAAACAACGGAGCTGATCCCCCTTGGTACACAAAACAGGTCAGAACACTTTTGCAGAAACAATGATAAAAGCATGCCAAATTTAAAAGAACACAAAATTCCCAAGATTGGCGAACTTCTACTGAAGTTCAAAATTTAACATGGGCTTCAGTGCGAGATGCTTATAATAGTTTCCAAGACGAAATTTTATCTCTAAACCTGGCAGAAAATCCAAAGAGAATCTGGTCGTATGTACCTAAAGTTTGCTAGCGGCAAGACACAGTCAGAGCCTTCTCTGCGCATTAGCAGTGGTATTACTTTCGATGACAGTGCTGCGAAAGCAGAGTTACTAAACACAGCCATCGAATATTTATTCACAAAAAAACGAAGTAAATATTCCAGAATTCGAATAAAGAATAGCTGCCAACATGAGTAACTTAGAAACAGATGTCCTCAGAGAGGTGAAGCAACTCAAATAATTAATAAAAGCAAGTCTTCCATTCCAGAATGTATACCAATTAGGTTCCTTTCAGAGTACACTGATGCAATAGTTCCATACTTAACAACCTATACAACTGCTCGCTTGACGGAAAACCTGTACTCAAAGACTGGAAAGTTGCACAGGTCACACCAATATTCAAGAACAGAAATAGCAGTAATCCACTAAATTACAGTCCCATAACATTAACGTTGATATGCAGCAGGAATTTGGAACATGTGATTAAACATTATGAATTACCTCAAAGAGCACGACTGAGAGATTGCAGGGCACTCTCACTTCTTATTCGGCGTCATGCCACTTAATGTTCTTAAGAGAGATGATCTTTATTACGATTTGACTTCATACATCTTGGTGAAATGGTGGGCAGTAGTTAACGCTCTTGCTTGTGTGCTCTAGTGGAGGAATAGTGGTAAAGCTTTACCTGCGTTCAAAGGATTAGGGTGCCAATTTAAACGAATGCAGTAAAAGCATACGGCGTCTGAGGGCCGAGGGGAGCGAGTTTTTTCTGTGGGACCTGGATGGAAACATTTCCGGACTGCCGAGTTCTGCCGTCTCATTGCGCAGACACGTTGGTTGACAGCCATGTTCAGGTAGATTGACTTGCGCCAACAAGTCGCTCCGCTGCAGTGGCCAGCGCATTGTAGACCGGCAATAAGGCAAAGGATGGGCCCTTGTTAGGCAGGAAGTCGACGAGACGACTGTGAGCGTTCTGCGAATTTCCGTGGCACAGGTCACTGGCGCCCAGACGTCCAGACTCTGTTACAAAACATATTTGTGAAGGCACGAAACTTTCAGGAAGTTTATGGCCGTTCATTGGTAACTTCGAAATGGACACAACAGGGCAGATAACGATCTTTTTATGGAGGGCTGTAGTTCCATCCTGGTCATATTGTTAGCAAAAGACACGGCATAAATGCATGAGAAAGAGGCCACGAAGCTGAATCTTCTTTTCCTTTTCTCCCAATTAACTTTAAAGTCTCTGATTGGTCAAATCGGTGTATGCAGAGCAAGGGGCGCTCTCTCAGCTTCTAATGCCGCACTCTAGCTCGTGATTGGCTTGTGCTAATGTGGGAGAAGTATAAGATGTAAATGTGCTTGGCTGCCGAGCTGGGGAGGAAAGTGGAAACAAAGAGAGGTGGTCACTCTTGTGGTGGTGCTTCGCTAGTAAAAAACCGCAGCTCTCTACCAGAACAGTTAGATTTGTGTTCTTTGATAGTGTGTCACTTACAGCCTATGCCAGTCACCTTTTGAACCGTCAGAGGGGCTGCTTTTAGCATCATGCACACAACGAGCGATGCGTGGTTTTACTTAAAATGTCTTGAGCCGGCCGTCTTAACATTTGACATGTTCCGTCACGCATAGTCGTGGGACGGAGTCAAATTGATGTAGTAGACCAGCAAACGGGTCCACGTGCAAACTGGAATCCACCGGAGTTTCAGAAGCTCATAGGGAAGTACCTGCGTTACGAATTACCCGAACGCGAGACCGCGTACTTGCATTTTTCGGGCGCGCGCCGTTAATAACAGATGGCTGCCGTCCATGACTTCAGTCGCCGAACGTATCTTGGTGTGCCGCCCTGACCAGCAGGAGGGTAAAGTATTCGCTGCGACGGCGTAGGGCTCCAATATATGTTTCTCAGCACTCTGTTCTTTCGAACCATATTTTTCTTTTTGGAATGGTAGAATATAGATGCTTGATTGTGGGGTAGTTTTTGTGCCATATCCCGGATTCACATGTATGAAGTCAGATAGAGCGATTAGTGTTCTGGTTGGTGTCGTGTGCCGATCCGCAGCTGATCACTTTTTCCACCATAGACCCCATATTAGTGAAAGCGTTTATCTAATGAAAATGTTTGTGTGACGTTTCTTTAACCAATTTTTTTGTCTTGTGATGTTAAGAATGAATAAAACTGTTGTTATATGGATCACAATTCCTCTCTGTGTTCTGATTAACATTTACCTTGCCATTTTTATTAAAGTCTTGCTTACAATAGAAAGGAGCAAGCTTACACGGTCTATTTACACGTAATCAACACGTATTTAGAAAACGTCGTCCTTGTGAAACACAACTAGCTCTTTACTCATACGAAGTGTTGAGTGTTACTGACAAGGGATTTCAAATGGATTCCGTATTTCTATATTTCCGGAAGGCTTTTGACACCGTACTGGTAATTTAAATTGCGTGCTCATGGGATATCGTGATTTCCTGTCCGAAAGGCCACATTTCATAGTAATTGACAGAAGGTCATCGAGTAAAACAAGTGATTTCTGGCTTTCCCCAAGGTAGTGTTACAGGCCCTCTGCTGTTCTTTATCTATGTAAACGATTTGGGAGACAATCCGAGCAGCCGTCTTAGCTTATTTGCAGATGATGATGTCGTTTATGGTGTAGTAAAGTCATCAGAAGGTCAAAACAAATCACAAAAATTTTGGAAGAGATATCTGTATGGTGCGAAAATTGACAGTTAACTATAAATAATGAAAAAGTGTGAGGTCATCCTCATCAGTGCTAAAAGGAATCCGCTAGGCTTCCCCTACATGACAAATCTATCAAATCTAAAGGATATAACTTCAACTAAATGCCTGGGAATTACAATTACGAAAAACTTAAACTGGAAAGAACACAGAAAAATTGTGGGGAACACAAACCAAAACACGTAGAAAATGCAACAGATCTACTAAAGAGTCTGCCTACACAACGCTTCTCCGTCCTCTTTTGGAGTACTGCTGCCCGGTGTGGCAGGGGCAGCACGTTTTCAGTTATCGAGAAATAGGGGAGAGAGTGTCACGGATAAGATACAGGATTTGGGGCTGACATAATTAAAACAAAGGCGTTTCTAACTGCGGCGTGAATTTCCCACCAAATTTCAGTCATCTTTCTCCTCTGAATAAGAAAATATTTTTTTACTCCGAACTACACAGAGATAAACGATCGTCGTAATAAAATAAGGGAAATAAGAGCTTGCACGGGAAGATAAGGTGTTCGTCTTTTCCGCGTGCTGTTCGAGAATGGAATAATAGGGAATTATTGTGAAGATGGTTCGATGAACCTTCTTCCAGGCACTTAAATGTGATTTTCAGAGTATCCATGTGGATGTAGATGTAGATTTAGAAACCTGTTTCATTTTATGGTAGACGAAACTAATCGATTTTTGGTATAACCAAAGCGAGTCCTCCAGAATCTGTGTATTCGCTACTGTAAAAATGGAAAGATATTGAATCTGGGGGACTTTATTGTTTTGCTGCTATTTGCCTTCTAATGGCTCAGGTTATAATTTTGAAAATAAGTGATGTTGGTCCAGAGACATACTTGTAAACACTCTAGTTTTCAGCGAAGTTATGTCCCGAAACCGTTTTGCTTTTCTTGTGAGAATAGTGCACTTTAGTGACACCTCTGTGAATACTGGAGCTAACAGTATGTTTAAAATGAGGAATTTTTGTGATGAAGTTCGTAAGATTCTTTACACTGCATTTAGTCCATATCAGAAGCTTTGCATTGACGAAAGTGTCCTGTTGTCAAAAGGTCGATTATCTTTTAAACACTTTATTTCATCGATGCGAAACAGATTCAGAATGGAGACGCTTGTACTGTTTGACTTTCAGACTGGGTACATTTTGGATTTCGTTGTAGGAATATAAAGCTGCAACCACAGAACTGGGTTCCACAGTCTAGATAAAAGTGGCGGTGCAGTGGCAACACTTACGAAACCATATCTGGAAGAGGGACATACTACATATGTCGACAAGTGGTATTCCAGCTCAGACCTATTTCTCTGTTTCAAAACCAGGGAACAACTGCACGTTAGAACAGGAGCAACTTTCCAAAACTGCAGAAGAAATTGAAACGGGAAGAAGCTGATCTTAAGGCAGCTAAGCAGATGCCTGCTATCAATTGCTGCTACAGAAGCGCCGGCCTCTGTGCCAGAGCGGTTCTAGGCGCTTCAGCCCGGAACTGTGCTTCTGCTGCGGTCGCAGGTTCGTATCCTCCCTCAGACACGGATGTGTGTAATGTCCTTAGGTTAGTTAGGTTTAGGTAGTTCTAAGTCTAGGGGACTGATGTGACCACATGCAACAAAATACAAATGGTTGAAACAGAGAAGAATGACAGAAATAATGGGGAAAATCAAGAAACCCCAGTGTATTGCACACTACAAGTCGAGTATGAGTGCAGCTGATCATTGTGAAATGCTTGTGATCCCAATGGGAGTGGTGTGTGAGACTGTAAAATGGGCAAGGAATACTTTTTTTCGCATTCTGAATTTGGGCATTCTGAATGCTCGTGCTCTCCACAGTTCGGTTACAGGAAGAAAAAATGTTCAAATGAGTATGAAATCTTATGGGACTTAGTGCTACGGTCATCAGTCCCTAAACTTACATAGTACATAACCTAAATTATCCTAAGGACAAATACACACACCCATGCTCGAGGGAGGACTCGAACCTCCGCCGGGACCAGCCGCACAGTCCATGATTGCAGAGCCTGAGATCGCTCGGCTAATCCCGCGTGGATCCAGGAAGAAAAATGGGACTTGCAGACTTTCACTTATCTCTCGTTGGGGAAATCGTGGAAAAATATGCAACAGAACTGTGAAAAACTGGCAGAGGAAGGCGCTCCGATGGCGATAACCGTCTCCGATTTGGAGAGGGAGGCATTGTTTGAATGATGCTGTGAGTGAGCATTAAAAAAAAAAAAAAAATAAGCACGCTAATGTGCAGATGCATGGTGTGCTTACTTTACGGGATCACGTCCACAGGACCGCGCTTAGCTACAAAGCTCCTCCTCTACAGGATTCTGTTTTCTGCCTTCTATCGTCAATTACCCTCTATGCCAATCTGCGAAAAGTCCTCACGGATTCCATCTCTTCGCCTTGTCTTTGGTCTCCCTAGTGGTCTTCTGCGAGGAGGAGAATCCATGGATTTCAAAGGGCATCGGTGTTTATCCATCCGAGCGACATTTCCAGCCCATACTAGCTGTTTGCTTCTCACCAGACCTACAACGTTTAGTCCATTTCAGATTTCGTCCAGCACACAATTATGCTTGACCCTCCGTTCTCCGCAATGGTTAGCACACTGGACTCGCATTCGGAAGGACGACGGTTCAATCCCGCGTACGGCCATCCTGATTTAGGTTTTCCGTGATTTCCCTAGATCACTTCAGGCAAATGCCGGGATGGTTCCTTCGAAGGGGCACGGCTGATTTCCTTTCCCATCCTTCCCTAATCCGAGCTTGTGCTCCGTCTCTAATGACCTCGTTGTCGACGGGACGTTAGACACTAATCTCCTCCTCCCTCCGTTCTTCAATGATCTTGCCTTGTACCGGACCACAGATATTTCTTAAGACCTTTCGCTCGCAAACAAGAAGATTATTGAAGATTATTGAAGTCGTTTTTACCCAACGCTCCAAGTGTCGCAACCATATAGCCCTGTGGGTTGGATCAGTGTTTCGTACAGCTGAAATTTGAAATTCCTTGAGAGACTACATGATTTAAAAAGCTGACTCAGGCATAAGTACGATCGGTTTGCTTCTTGGATTGTCGCTTTTATTTCTGCCTAACACGATGCGTCCACTGTAAGGATTACCACCAGACTTTTAAAACTATGCAGTTTGACTGGGTCTTTTGGATGGGTATGACTCCTGCTCGTCACCAGATACTCAGTTTTCGATTGATTCACAAGGGGGCCGATTCTACTCGCTGCCGCCTCCACTCCGCCATCCGCATCAGTTCCTCCTTAGATGTGGACAACAGGGCCACACCGTCGGCAAATGCGAGATGTGTGACTTTCTCAGCCTCTGCCTCGAGCCCCTCGAAGTTCATGACGAAAACGTTCCTCACAATCTTTTCGTGTGCCAGGATGAACAATATCAACGACACACCACCTCTCTCACACATCCCTGTGTGTACATAAAAGCTCTCTGTGACATTTTGGATCAGTAAGACAAGTTTCAACTAGGTCCACGAGTTTCCTGGGTATTCCAGAGTGAGTTAGACAATTCATACGGGTCTCAGGTGGATTGCATTTGTACACTACTGGCCATTAAAATTGCTACACCACAAAGATGACGTGCTACAGACCCGAAATTTAGCCGACAGGAAGAAGATGCTGTGATATGCAAATGATTAGTTTTTCAGAGCATTCACACAAGGTTGGCGCCGGTGGCTACACCTACAACGTGCTGACATGAGAAAAGTTTCCAACCAATTTCTCATACACAAACAGCAGTTGACCGGGGTTGCCTAGTGAAACGTTGTTGTGATTCCTCGTGAAAGGAGGAGAAATGCGTACCATCAGGTTTCCGACTTTGCTAAAGGTCGGATTGTAGCCTATCGCGATTGCGGTTTATCGTATCGCGACATTGCTGCTCGCGTTGGTCGAGATTCAATGACTGTTAGCAGAATATGGAATCGGTGCGTTCGGCAGGGTAATACGAAACGCCGTGCTGGATCCCAACGGCCTCGTATCACTAGTAGTCGATATGACAGGCATCTTATCCTCATCACTGTAACGGGTCGTGCAGCCACGTCTCGTTCCCTGAGTCAGCAGATGGGGACGTTTGCAAGACATCAACCATCTGCACGAACAGTTCCACGACGTTTGCAGCAGCACTATCAGCTCGGAGATCATGCCTGCGGTTATCCTCGACGCTGCATCACAGACAGGAGCGTCTGCGATGGTGTACTCAACGACGAACCTGGGTGCACGAATGGCAAAATATCATTTTTCGGATGAATTCGGGTTCTGTTTACAGCATCATGATGATCGCATCCGTGTTTGCCGACATTGCGGTGAACGCACATTGGAAGCATGTATTCCTCATCGCCATACTGGCGTATAACCCGGCGTGATGGTATGGGGTACCACTGGTTACACGTCTCGGTCACCTCTTGTTTGAATTGACAGCACTTTGAAGTGGACATTAAATTTCAGATGTGCGACCCGTGGCTCAACCCTTCATTCGATCCCTGCGTAACCCTACATTTCAGCAGAATAATGCACGACTGCATGATGCAGGTCCTGTACGAGCATTTCTGAAAACAGAAAATGTTCGACTGCTGCCCTGACCAGCACATTCTCCAGATCTCTCACCAATTGAAAACGTCTGATCAATGGTGGCCGAGCAGCTGGCTCGTCACAATACGCCAGTCACTACTCTTGATGAACTGTGGTATCGTGTTCAAGTTGCATGGGCAGCTGTACCTGTACGCGCCATCCATACTCTGTTTGACTCAATACCCAGGCATATCAAGGTCGTTATTACGGCCAGAGGTGGTTGTTCTGGGTACTGATTTCTCAGGATCTATGCACCCAAATTGTGTGAAAATGTAATCACATGTCAGTTCTAGTATAATATACTTGTCGAATGAAAACCTGTTTATCATCTGCATTTCTTCTTCGTATAGCAATTTTAATGGCCAGTGGTGTATGTGTTCTTAAAATCTGCGAAGAAAACATGCAGGCGTTCGCCATATACCCATATCTTTTCAGTGAGCTGTCACAACATAGCAGATGTTTAAGAGCGCGATTCCTCAGCAGTTAGTGCACTCCATTTTGTCACTGTCTTGTGTTTGCAGCAGATTACCGCAGTCTTACAATACTCTGGAATGTCCTCCAAAATTCAGATCCTCTTCAGTAGTTGGTGAATTTTCTTGTGGAATTTCTTTCCTCCAGCTTGAATGACTTCTGCCTGGATTTCATCCTCACATGCACTTTTGGTTTCTTTAGCTTCATTGTTTGAATTTCCATGTCCTCCAGTGTAGGTCTTGTTTTGTTTTGTTTTGCTTTAGGGAGGAAAAAACCACTGGGGTCAATCGCGCCCAAGTCAAAACTATAGAACACGAATACAGAGTTAAACGACTATACATCAGTCCCAATGTACAGAATAGGAGACAGCTAAAAACAGGCACATGGAAAAAGGGCTAAAAAAACACCATGCAGAAATGGAGATCCAAAACTAAAAATTAAATGGCCTTCGCAATATGGCTTCGGCGGATAAAGAGTAAAACGCGGTCGACATCCCGCGCCTCATTCGCTAAAATGGCTGATAAATCAGACGGCAAACACAATCTGGAACGTAAATTCTTAAAGAAAGGGCATTCCAGCAGGAAGTGGCGGACAGTTAAAATTTGGGCGCAATGCTTACAAAGTGGTGCGGTAGCGCCACTTAGCAAATGACGATGTCCAGTGTAGCTGGCGGATGATTTAAATCTACGACGTCGGGAGGTTGAAATTCAAACAGATCCTTAGGTTCATCACAGTTGAGGAACTCCCTGGCGTACTGTTGCTAACTCTCAGCAATGTTGAAATCATTGGAGAATATGGTCCCATTAATGTCATTGCCAAATTTTTGGCTGTTTGGTATCCCATCTGAAAGTTAACTTTGCGATATATCTTTTCCCAAGAAACATAGTTGAGCTTCGTTTATCATTCCTTTGACGTACATTATCTATCCTCACCTCAGGGGGCTTGGGTAATTATCTGAATTTTTTCGAACTGTACTTTGCCTTCCGCAAAATCTGTCCTCCTAGCCAGCAGCCCTTCATTTCTCTTCCTTGATAAATCTAGTAAATGCTTTAATTCATTCGTCCCCAAACCAAATATTCTTGCTCCCGGTCCGCTACTTGATGACTGCATTTGCCACCTCAGTTACTGCATTCTTAACTTCTTTCCACAGTTCTTCTGTTTCTCATTTTTTTATCCTGTTCGTGCAGAGCTGCAATGTGTTTGCTGAGTCAGAGCTGAAATTCGTCTTTCTTTCTAGTATCTTCGAGCGCATCGACATGGTAGCGGACTACTTCTTTAAGGTTGTTTTTATTCTGGCTGTGGTTTATACTTATAGGCATCTTTTTACTGGGAAGTGGTCTCTCGCGCATTTTGGACCCCGTGCTGTCCTTATATCCCTCACCCAGTTCTTTGATTTGATGTCAGTTGCAATGTGATATATGTGATTAACTGTTTTAGCATCTGGCGATACCGCAGTTTTTTACGTATATCCGTCCGTTGGAAATTTGTCCCAAAGTTTATGAACTAGAAGCTATTGTCGTTACTGAGTTCATTTCAAATGTATTTTCCAGTTGTGGACGAAATGCGTCTACTCTTCCCAGAAAAGAAGACGTATAGTGTGTGCGAAACAGAAAGTGGGCCAAGAAATCAGATAGCAATGTAAAACTTTCAACCTAACGTTGTGTATAGAACCCGATTTCTATACTTATCATACAAAGAATCATTATTAATCTTTGGGAACTGAAACTGATAGCCGAAATTAACTCACCCACATCAATAAATTGTTAAAAAATTTATTGAACTTCCCTAGTTCCGGTCGTAAGCCCAGATCAAAACCGAAGATAGAAAATAGATACAGTGGGTATAAAAAGTATTCTAACATTTTCTGACTTCTGTTCAGATGAAATAGTTTGCTGGCAAACGAACAAATTTGGTGCTTCAGAAGCTACAATATTTATTATGCACATCATGTAATTATGTAGCATACATTTCGCCAGCAAGAACTTACGATACACTAAAATTGTTGCCACCTGAAGTACATAGTTACATATCCTGATTTTTGAAAGCTAAATTCATCTAGGGATGCGAAGCAGTATTGAAAATACATACTATGGGTCGAAACAAGTGCATAAATGCTTCAAGTTCTCGAGTCTGCAGCGTCTTTGAACATATTGAAATGCGCTGTCCACAAACAGACTTGATGTTTTACAACATATATTCTGTACAATGACGTGAATGGACAGGATTCATTTCGCCAGTTAAACAAAAACTGTAAATATTCGCCAGCCGGGGTAGCCGAGCGGTTCCAGGCGTTACAGTCTGGAACCTCGCGACCACTTCGGTCGCAGGTTCGTATCCTCCGTCGGACATGGATGTGTGTGATGTCCTTAGGTTAGTTAGGTTTAAGTAGTTCTAAGTTATAGGGACTGATGACCTCAGAAGTTAAGTCCCATAGTGCGCAGAGCCATTTGAACCATTTGTAAATATTCATCACTTTTCAAGATGATGAAATTATTCCCAATTGATGCAAACGATTATGTCCGAGTATCCCAATTTTATAGTCTTGAGCACTGACTGAGGACGTAAACAAGTATAGAAAATGGATAATGAGCACTTTAAAAGTATTCAGACAGTTGAATTTCCTTACTTTGGAACATCTCGTCAAATGAAGAAGAACACTGGCAAGAAACAGACTTACTATTTCAAATGGTGGTATATCTGATTTGTACGTGATGGAATTACACAGCATACATAACGCAGATAAAACAAACATTACATGAGCGTGTGTTGGAAAGTAATGCCTTCAACTTTTTAATGTGAAACATTTTGAAGATTCTTAAATGAAACAAACGTTATTAACATATTACGTCTTTATTCTTCATACCTACATATTTATTTCTCAACATAGTCACCCTGACGACGAACATATTTCTGCCAGCAGGAGACCATATTAGAATATTTGACTTTGTTGACAGAATCGCAACCCCACTTCTGCTTGCGCCTCCTCATCAGTATCAAAATGATGTCCTCAAAGGTATCTTAAAGTTCGAAAAGCAATGAAACAAATGGCTGTATGGAGGATGATTAATGACAGTGAACCTAAGGCGTTGGACTGTCGCAGATGCTGCAGCGCTGCTGTGTGGTCTGGCCTTGTTATACTGAAGGAAAGGGTGCTCCATCTATGGACGAACTCTTCAAATTCTAAACGCGATTGCAGCACACTGTTTCTCACGCAGCAACATGGTTACGTTACTCACCGCCATGTCACACATTACAAACCAGATTCGCCAAAATCTTACGATACGCCAAGATATTTCCACCTAAGGTAAGCGATTACGTTTATGTATCGTGATGTTTGGCCGTAAATGTTGTCTAGGGAGGCGAAAAGGATTGAGAATACAGAGGGCATTATATAAATTAGATGAATTTGAAAAGTGTTTCTTGCAAAAGCTTTGGTCTGACACTGAACAGGCAAGGATAAAGAGTGAGTTTTTAAATGATCCAATGTGCAGGGAGCAGTGAAGGAGTATCAAAGAGTTTTGCAAAGACCAGGTCATGAAACTTGCACACTTAGACCAACGTTTTGATGAATTAACTCAAATAGATGTACTCAAGAGAAGGCTACGAGAAAGAATTCGAATGTGGTTAGTCTGTGGGCCTGATGATTTTGTAGACCATTTCCTGAAAAAAAACTTAGTTTTCAAAATTAGCAGAAGACAAGTAAGGGGTCCAAAGAGCTGTCTGGGGCACTTCAGTGGCGACGTCAACTTTTTTTCTTCCTATTCTGTCATTAGTTTGTGAAAAGTTAGGTAGTGAAAAAAAAGAAAAGTTTTTCGATTATATCAAGACGGTAAGGTAATGGAATTTCACAAAATTTACATGTATGTTAAATTATGTTGAACACTTAATAACCAGTAAACATGTAGGTGTAAAAGGTTGTGCAATTGCAGGAGTAATGAGATTGATACACTGTGTATACACAATTTTTCATAAGTTTTGAGGAAGTATAAAGTATATATATATCTAGAGAGACTAAGGCATTACAAAGTGCTTTCTTACAAACGTGCACTTGAGTGAAGTCTCTGCTCCTAGCTTACGAGCATGCAGAACTCATCACTCGCGTTCGGCTTTGCATTGAAGTACTTTCAACCCTAGGAGTTTCAGACGCCTTTGACGTCCTCTGTGTGGTCAGAATTTACAGCTGCGGAACTCACTTCGTCTGGACAACGGCCGGCAGCACTGCGCAGACCGGCACTGCAGAATTGCCCTTCCCAGCACGGAATTAGCTGATATTCGCACCACGGCTCGGCAGACAGGCAATTTTTAATAGTAAATATGCTAAGTTTCAGTGATTTCATCGCAGAGCTCTTTACTATCAGTGCCAGTCAGGGTGGAGGCTTTCTTAACTTCGATGGAAATCAGTATCAGTCACTTAATGTTACCATCAAATAAACAAGGGAGCGATTTCATTTCAAGTCATAGATGTTTTACCGATCGCAAGTTCATATTAATGAATAGGAGTTAACGCTCTATGTCAATACTTGCCCAATCTGCATATTTTTCCCTGGTCTTGTCTTCACAATAAATATACAGGGTGGTCCATTGATCGTGACCGGGCCAGATATCTCACGAAATAAGCGTCAAACGAAAAAACTACAAAGAGCGAAATTTGTCTAGCTTGAAGGAGGAAACCAGATGGCGCTATGGTTGGCCCGCTAGAGGGCGATGCCATATGTCAAACCGATATCAAGTGAGTTTTTTTTTTTAATAGGAACCCCCATTTTTATTACATATTCGTGTAGTACGTAAAGAAATATGAATGTTTTAGTTGGACCACTTTTTTCGCTTTGTGATAGATGGCGCTGTAATAGTCACAAACATATGGCTCATAATTTTAGACCAACAGTTGGTAAGAAGTAGTATTTTAAATTAAAATACAGAACGTAGGAACGTTGAACATTTTATTTCGGTTGTTCCAATGTGATACATGTACCTTTGTGAACTTATTTCTGAGAACGCATGCTGTTACAGCGTGATTACCTGTAAATACCACATTAATGCAATAAATGCTCAAAATGATGTCCGTCAACCTCAGTGCATTTGGCAATACGTGTAATGACTTTCCTCTCAACAGCGAGTAGTTCGCCTTCCGTAATGTTCGCACATGCATTGACAATGTGCTGACGCATGTTGCCTGGCGTTGTCGATGGATCCTGATAGCAAATATCCTTCAACTTTCCCCACAGAAAGAAATCTGGGGACATCAGATCCTGTGAACGTGCGGGCCATGGTATGCTGCTTCGACGACCAATCCACCTGTCATGAAATATGCTGTTCAATACCGCTTCAACCGCACGCGAGCTATGCGCTGGACATCCATCATGTTGGAAGTACATCGCCATTCTGCCATGCAGTGAAACATCTTGTAGTAACATCGGTAAAATATTACGTAGGAAATCAGCATACATTGCACCATTTAGATTGTCATCGATAAAATGTGGGCTAATTATCCTTCCTCCCATAGTGCCTCACCATACACTAACCAGCCAAGGTCGCTGATGTTCCACTTGTCGCAGCCATCGCGGATATTCCTTTGCCCAATAGTGCATATTATGACGGTTTACGTTACCGCTGTTAGTGAATGACGCTTCGTCGCTAAATAGAACGCGTACAAAAAATCTGTCATCGTCCCGTAATTTCTCTTGTGCCCAGTGGCAGAACTGTACACGACGTTCAAAGTCGTCGCCATGCAATTCCTGTGCATAGAACGCGAGGGTTACGTTCGCCCTTACTAGTGCTGAGAATCCTACACGATAACCTAATAATAACATCTGGTTACTGTAAATATAAATATACGTGCACGATGTATTTAAAAAAAAGAAATATGTTGTAGATGAGCCGCGAACGTCGACGAAAAAACAGGTGGTGAGCGCGCGCGACTTCAGCGATGCAACTCGCCTTCGCTGGGTCCAGAGTTGCTGCCTGAGCGACACGCAGTAGCCGGTCACTGTCGTAGAGAACCGACGGCGGCAACGAATAATTAATTAATTGTCAAAAGTTGGCGTGGCGCTGAGTGTTTGTTCGTTTCAAGTGGTTCCTATGGTATGACATAAAGCCTTAGTTAGTTTCCATGTAGACCTCTCACCGACTAAGTGGATGTACCGGTGTGCGTCTAGATCCGATAGTAGTGACCCTCTGCGTGGTGTAGTGAGGCATCGCAGCTGGCGGTTAAGGTCTGGGAAAGGGAAAGGAGTTTGGATTGGTAGTACTAGTACTTTAATTTGGGGACACTTCGCTGAGGCAGCGTGGCTATTTACTCTATAAGGCCCCTGCTCAAATACGTGGCTGTGACGGTTGTTGCCTCCCAAAGGTGAGCAACGGAATATACAGAGATTCTGTGGAATTTTCTGAATAGTCGCTGGTGATACACCGGTTTTGGCGAATTTTGGTGCTCCAGCGATTAATTGATTGTCGTCTTTTGGACAGTTTCGGTCGTAAAGTTTGCTGTGGTAAATCCAGCGTGGGCCTGAGAGAAAAGTAGATTTGTAGGTGCTGAATTTTTGGGAATCGGTGGAACCGATATCCTGTTCGTGTTGCACGATTAGTGGTCGTGGACGCCCAGAGGTAATTGGGTTGTTAGCAGTGGTTGGTGTGTGTGTGTCGAGAAGGAAAGCCTCAAACACATGTTCGTAGTTGTTGTTTAAACACCACTATCTTACAGCGGACCGAGAATTGGCTCGAATAAATACGAACTGTTTCACTATATTGCGATATAGAGCACCAGTAGTTGAGTGGAGAGCGACGAGAAAATAAAGGAATCATTTTACAAGCAGCACGCAGCTAAACTAAAACTTGATTAGAAAAAGTGACGAGTGGCCGAATTCAAGTAGGGAACTTAGCGGATCGCGTATTGTCAACGCCTGAAGAGGTTTAGAATTGTTTTAAATTGTCACTTTGTCACTTTAGCTTAGATTTAAAGTAGCGGTGGGATTTAGGGATTTTGTTTAACTTTTTTATTACTGAATTTCCATGTTGTGGGGTATAGTCTTTGATGGTAATCGCTCACTTACGCGAATGAAATTGTATTGAAATACCTAGAGAAAATAAATTCAAGTTTTCTTGAGCTAACATAAGCCTTACGTGTATTTAATTAGTATCTGGTGTGTGTATATATATATTACGAGAAAAGAAAAGAGTGAATTCCAGAGATCTTAATACCACATTGCAGGACACAAGTATACGCTGGTATTTGTCAGTTTGCCTGATCAAAAGTGAATTGATTGAGTGGAACCACGATAAACCTACAGAGGGTAGATATTCTAAAAAGTTAAAACGATTTCATTGACGGAAAGAGTGTCTCAGTAAAGGCAAGAAGAACTGAAGTTGTCTTAATTTATTACGGAGCAGTCAAAGATTATACCTATAACAAGGATTGGTAAATCGGTGGAGTACATGACGTCGTGTTATTTACATAGCTACGCTGGGCTAAGCGGAAAGAGATTTGGTGGTAGCATAACCTATTGCAATCCATATAGATATTGGTGGAAGCGTCTTAATACAAACTTGTCATAACACGGCGGTATATGGAATAGGAATTTTGTAAGTAATTAAAAAGTTACGAGTCTTTTCCAGAGATAATGTACTGTGTTGTGAGAATTTCGTTGTGTGGGAGAACAATTGCAAACTAGATGTGACATTTATCTCGACATAATATAAATAGGTACTGTATTTAAAAAGATTTGTTGCTGTGGTTTGACCAGTAATTTAGATAATGGGAGTTGTTATCTAAATGGGCCTATCTCGTAATTACTGCTTGATATTTGTGATCACTGTCATTAGAATGTTTGGCTGTGTCTATTCGTAGTGTAATCGTGTCATTGTTCGATCTCGACGTTGTGTAAAGTTAGGGTGCTGTCTTTCATTATACGATATTCGAGCTGGCTGCGTAGTCAGTGGTTGAGGTTGCGGCAGTAGTAATCTGTCTTCAATTTGTTCCTTGAGAGTGTGATTACGGTACGAGCTAGAAGTCGAGCACTCGCCAGGCACTCCACTACGACTAGAATCTTCTAAAATCAGATAGCGACCCGCAGTCATAACATCGACTGCGAAATTAAAAACTGTACCTAATTAAAGCTGTAGTGGTCGATTGGTTCGCCCAAGTATTTTGCGCAGCAGGAAGCCATACATTAACGGCGTAGTGACGTTGGTACAGTACGATCCATTGTCGTTATAAGTTCGATCTTGGGTACCACCACTCGGCGTGTTACAAAGCATAGTTAAATTTAGCTTAAGGCATCTACTATAATCTCATTAAACATGGCCACACTCTCAGACTACGCTTATTTGTCAGAAGATATGTCTGTGTGAACAGGTGGAAGAGCAGAATCTTATACGCAGTTCAACTAACCACTTCAAGACTCATCAAAACGCCTACTGATCGCAAGGACATCAAAAGAGCACAGTTATTCGCAAAAGTCAAATTTCTTCACTGACACAACTACAGACTACTCTCCTACTAAACCTAAAACTTCGAAGTTACCACCTCAAAACTGATTACTCTTAAGCCAACACAATCAAAACTTTTGGAAGAAGTATCATCTGACGCTTGTATTGAGAAAACCCATTGATTTTAAGAGGAAATTAGCAACTGTATCCAAAGGGCTAAACTCTGCTAAAAATATTGAAACTGTAAAGAAAAAGAGAGCTAGGAAAAGAAAGGAAACAGAAAAAAGGCACAAAGATCATCATGTACTAGTCAAGAGAAAAACACACTGAAGAACCTAAAAAAGAAAAATACTGCAAATAGCTCACCATGTTCATTATATGCAGACATTGCTGAATATTAAGAAAATAATTTGATGAATAGGATCAGGGTGATGCGCTGCATGTGGTGAAAAATGATACAAAAATCACTATTGGATTCAGTGTCTTTCTAGTTCCAAATGGCCACATGAAGGTTGTTCAACATTTGGTAATAAGTGTAATTGCTGTGGTGAGAGAAAGACAGGCTAATGTTTAAACAAAACAAACAACTCTTTACAAAACTCTAATGTTCAATCAACATTTATAATAAACTGATAAAAATGTTTTGCATTAAAATATTTAGTAGTATAATTCTATACTAATTACAACATATTCCAAATAAAAATATGAAATTTTAATGGCTTCTTTTCTGCATGTATAGCCATTTTTACATGGTCCATCTCCCCCAGTATACTGGTCCATCTGACACATACACCTATGGATGAGATGAATCACTCATGTATATTTTCATTTTGTCATGTCTCTTGTACTTTCAGTTTTAGTGCCTGACTAATATATTGTAATTAAGTTTATATTACACTCTACAGGAATATGCTGCAAGAAGTCAAAAAAGTTAAAACTACTAAAATTTTATGCTGACAAACAAAATGCTCAAACTCTCCTGGACTTAACCCATTTCTCTACTTAAGGATACAAGGTACTTTTCTGGCTCAATATTATGTAAAAATCAACACCTATTTCTTTCAGGCACTGTTTATAATGTATATGTTTTTCAGATTTTTTGCTGATATCAGATACTGCAGCACGCTTTCTAAACAAATTAGCAGCATTTTGAATACTTCTGAATCTTCTTAGGTTTATTTAAAAAATTACAAATAAATAAATGCAATTTTTTCCATAATGCTTCCTCAAATTGAGGTACCATTTAGTCCAATGTTAGACATTTGAAGAAGATCAAATTTTTACCACATACACATGACCTGGTGGCTGAGGTACTAGGCCCGTTTAATTCTTCCTGTTATATCTATTACAAGGATAAAGTATCACATCTTATATTTTAATTTTTGTGATTTTGTTCCTAATAAAAATGTTATTTTTTCTATAACGTAGTTGATTCTGCAATAAAGCTTAGGTCTAGTACATAAGTATGGACTATTGCAAGTTACAGAAAAAAATTATAGCAATGCTTTATAAACCTTAGGAAATATTTGTAGCTGAATTCTCAAAAATACAACTTGGGGGAAATTGCGAATGAAGATATCAGTTCTATTAAACTGTGCCTTGGAACATTCCTGAAGCATAGTCTTCATCCTGCAGGGTTTATTCATCTTCAAGCTTCCTCTTGGCATTCCTATTAGCACTTCTGGCATCTTTGGTAACTTGAAGAGCGACTCATTCAGCTTCATGCACCTGTTGTCTGTCACACAAGCAATTGATTTTCCATATTAGAGCCACATTTTATGCCTAAATTTCTCACGGCTTTCCACCTTCCTATCACCCTATCAATGAAACTATCACTGCATCTAGTACACCAGCTTTTAATGTATTTAGTCCTAGAAAGACATTCTTGGGTAATGTTTCCCTCATGCAACGGTTGAAACTTTCATTTGTATTCTGAGTGGGTCCATGAAGACATTTACTAAGCAAAATAGGGTCATTCAGGCCTCTAAAAATTGATTTTATTTCATTATTAAGAAGCTCAGGAAGAGAATGCCTATGATGGTATGTTTGATCTTTGGTAACCACACCAAGAATCTGCTCCTTTAGGTTAAAGTCTGTGAACAGGTTGGTCGTCTGTGGACAACTTATGGAAGTAGGTGGCTCATACATCTTTTCTCATTGCTGTTACATCATTCAGAGGTTCAGTTTGTCTAATGGCCAGGCCATAATAACTCTGAAGAAGGTCTATTTCAGTTTCTGTCAATCTGCCTCGCCAGACAGAGATTTTCCATCAGATAGCAACTTTCCTTTCATTTCTCTTTGAAGCTTCCTCAGTCTAGCATCCATCCTCTATTGTACAAGTCCACAACACTCCAGTTTTGTTTCCAAGGTATCACAATAAACATCAAACTCATTAATTTTATTGAAAGCTTTAGAGTCGTTATAACCTAGGTACTTCATATATCTAATGAAATGGGCACTGACCTCTGAAATATTTTTAGAGCTTCATCACACTCCAGACCTCCACTGTAACCATCACAATTCTTAAAACACCAATGTTCAATATGTCCTTCATTGTTACCATGGCAGGTGTGGCAGTACTTAGATAAGCACTCAACATCAACAACTTCTCCATTCTCCAGAGAAATATCCCTTACAACACCATTCAAGGAATGATATCTTCGACATTGAAATGTCCCATCAAGTGCAACAGTAATGTCCTAGGTTCCAGTAATATTTACAGTTTCTTCTACTGCACATTTCATATATGCTTTAGACACAACCGTCAAGGCACCTACAAGTATTTTTATGTACTTGCTGAACCTACTGGGAGGAGGAGGAAGGTTCATGAACCCAAAAAACGTTTGAGCATCCTTTTTTCCTTTTGCTATTGCATGCATTGCATACACTAACTTTAAATTCACATCATATGGATTATCCACAATGTTGAAAGTCATTTTTGGGGTAGATTTATTGCAAGATCTACACAGAACAACTAATTTTGTTGCTGAATCCTTCGTGCTACTTTGTTGTTCAGTTGTTTCCAGACAGCCTACACCATCACATTGTTTACATTTCGCCACTTCCTTTATCAAAGAAGATAAGATGCCCACATCAACAACAACAAATCCACTACAAACAGCGTCATTGTTAACACAAAAATTTGAATCACCAGGAGGCGTGCCATGTGGGAATTTCTTCCCCAAAGAACTGATACATAGGTTACTTTCAACAGAGTGGCTTCCTTTGTTTGTGAACTCATTATCACGTAATTTCCTTTTATTGAAGCCCGCATCTCGTGGTCGTGCGGTAGCGTTCTCGCTTCCGACGACCGGGTTCCCGGGTTCGATTCCCGGTGGGGTCAGGGATTTTCTCTGTTGTGTGATGTCCTTAAGTTAGTTAGGTTTAAGTAGTTCTAAGTTCTAGGGGACTAATGACCATAGATGTTAAGTCCCATAGTGCTCAGAGCCATTTGAACCATTTGAACGTTTTATTTACTTTCTTGATGCGAGGCACACTAAAGAATATGTACTTCGAGAAATATATGTATCACTTGGGCAAGAAACATTCAGTAACACGTAAACAAACTGCTTCAGTGAAACAAAATTAAATACTAGCAAAGATAATCATTTACAGACACTGGAACCTGTATTGTTACCAACATATACATTGCATCATACGTATAATCGCTGGAAACCGAAAGTTCACAGTTCTTTCCGAAATAATACTGTTTTCTGTAACAGAAATAAAGGGCTTGTGGCAATATAGATGACCGTAAATTTAAAATTTGGTATATATAAGTCATTTTTAATTTGAAACCCTATAACGTGTATATCAAGGTAAACAAAAAATACTATAGAATTTAATGAAGTCAGAAAAATTTCTATTTTTCCGACGTTTATAAGTACCCTGTATCCTTAATGTCAGTAATGTTAAAAAATGTTAAACACTAGACTTTCAGACTTGACTAAAAAGATTGTAGCAGACTATCAGTCATGTGTACCTGGCACAACCATATTTCAAGCATTTCAGGATATACAGATGTAATTACTGTAATGTCTGTGACTAATATAAAACATGCACTTATATTTACTGATCTTAATAAAACCTTTGACTGTCTGGACCATAGATTTCTTAGTGAAACTATCATAAAAATGGGTTTTCACAAACGATTTCTAAATGTAATTAAGAATGCTACGACAGGAATTAGCGATAACATACCAGTAAATTGTCAGAAAACGAATTAGATACAGTTAAGATGTGAAATCCCTCAAGGAAGCTATATCTCTATATTTTTATTTGTCCTTTGCTTAGAACCGTTTCTACATAATATTCATGCGAGACTAACAGGAATAACATTATAGGCCACCAGACAGTTATGAGAGTGTATGACAACCATACTGAATAATTCGTATTTCCAAATTAAAAGTAATTTTTGAAATTTACTGTCTTGTGTCAGGTGCACACACCAATAAAAGTAGCTTCAGACTTTTAATCCATGCTTCCACCAAATTATCATAGAGTGGGCAAAGATAGTAATTCAGTATAAAGTAGCTGGAACAATTCTGACTACTTGTCCAATGAAGACAACTGCTATTAAGTGGATAAATGCATCAGGACAAACTCAAGGGGTCACAAGAGAGTACCTACACAATAATATAAATCAAGTGCAGAGAATGAAATTAATTAACAGCTGTATTCTCTCTAATGCTTAATGCATGACTCAACTGTTTCTGTTACTCAAAATAATAGCCGGGAATATAATGTCAACTGTCACCAACCACATTTGGGAAGGAGAAGTATCCAGAGTAGACACAAGAACAGCCACTCTAGATCTAGAAAAGGGAAATTTAGGATTAACTGACATAAAAAGCAATGCCTGTGCACTTTTTATAGAAAGGACTGCTGCTATTCTAGAAGACGATACAGACAGCATTACATTTGAATTATTGAAACTGTTTGGCCTGACAGTCTTCAAGCACTGGTACAAGTGCAAAAAATAAACCAACAGGTCCAGCACGTAAGGACATATTTTGTGGAAATAAGTTACCTCAACAACGGAAGCACTACTTTGCAACAGATAGCGACCAGAGATATTATACTTCACAGAAAGAAAAGTGAAAGGAGAAACAAAATAGGAAGGAAATCTCCTAACATCGAATGCGATGCTGTATGGAAACATATAAAATGGATGGAATCTCATATGACATAGTTAGATCATGATATGAAACTATAGATAATATACTCAGCACAACTGAAAGTCCGATTCAATTGGAATTAGCCAAACAAACCTTTGTCAGAATTGTAATCTTCTGGGTATAGTAGTACATAGATGTGCTGACAATACATAAAACTGGAATGGCTCACAGATTAGCTAGCCTTTGTTCCAATATCATGACAGACAATTTTGTATCAACAATGCTCTGCAGGCAGCAGGCTAAATACATTTATTGGTTGATGGGACAGTAAATGATGTAATTAATCATCTGGGAGCTAACAACATTATTGAATAAAAAGTACACGAAGTGCAAGTTACCAAAAATTATCAAGCTTAAAATTGTTTTGATGGAATGGGCGCAGCATAACAACACATATGTGTGTGTGTGTGTGTGTGTGTGTGTGACAAATGCTGTGACACTTGTTAGCTCTTTAATTCACATCTGAAAGTAGTTCAAACAACACATAAACACTGCACAGTGAAAATGTTCTGCAAGAACAAGTTAAAATCTGTTCATGCTGTCGATACAATTCTTGACAGATATTGCTCCTTAGTGTAATTGTTTGTTTATTTAACTTTTTAAATTTAATTCCACAATTAATATAACATTTCGAAGGATGGTTCACTAACGATTAAGTTGCATAACATTGTAATTCACTGCAGTTTAGTAGCTACAATAAAAGATTTTTGAAATATAAGTGCTCATGGGCACTGACTGGCAATCTGTTGGCTCATGTTCGATTCCGACTGCCGTCATAATTTTTTCAATTAATTTAATACCTCTGAATATGAAACTGTTCATTATAAAATTTAAATATACTTAAACATCTCAATTTATATGATTACTATGCTTGTAAGTCAAAAGCCCATTGACAGTGGTCAAAAAGCGCGTATAGGAGGAAATTTAGAATGAAAGTGTTTTCTGTAGATGGTCTGTAAAGAGGCTCTTTTCCACTAGAACTTTGAAGGAGAAGTGAGATTTAAACGGTTAAGTAGATCTACTCCATACGTAAATCTAACAACAGATGGTTCAAATGCCTCTGAGCACTATGGGACTTAACATCTATGGTCATTAGTAACCTAGAACTTAGAACTACTTAAACCTAACTAACCTAAGGACATCACACAACACCCAGCCATCACGAGGCAGAGAAAATCCTTGACCCCGCCGGGAATCGAACCCGGGAACCCGGGCATCGGAAGCGAGAACACTACCGCACGACCAAGAGATGCGGGCTCTAACAACAGAAGGGCGTGAGACGAGGTTCACTGATTTGGCTCAAAGTATGTGAGCAGAAGCAAGTAGATGTTCCTAGAACATTTCGCCTGAGTGGGTTGTAGGAAAAGATAAAGCGCTCTCTAAAGATTTCCTCATAGAATAGGTGGGATTTTTTGAGCAGCATTTCATATTTGGCTTGGTTACTCTGTGGACAAGCACTCTGACTGACAGTTCGTCAGTTTGGGTTCGATTCTCACTTCTATCCTAATTTTTTATTTCCTTTTATTGCTCACAATTTTAACACTTTGTCGACCAAGCCCGAGTGTAGCTCGTGTCGCAGCACTGAGGTCAATGGATCACGCCAGAGTGTAGCTCGGGGCTCAATGTTTCACGCCGTGCAAGCCTCTTGCCCCTCGAAACCGACTATTTTCGTGTGAAAAAATTGTATAGACGTCTCGCTGGCTGTCCGTTGACCGGTGCTGCTCTCTGTTGTCACGTTCTAGAATTACTTGGCGCCTTGCTGAGCCTTTGCGTGATCGCGTTGTCGTGTTAGCGCGCGGTTTCGTTCGGTTTTATCGTTGTCTGTGATCCCACTACAAACATGTCACTTTTATTGCATGCCAGCATGCTTCAGACTTTACCACACAAAATGCAGTTATGTGTGAATGTACTGAAATCCACACCTCGCACTTTTCTTTTTTGAGTGAAAATGGTACTTTCTGTAGCCATCATTGCATATTTTGTAATGTGTCATAAATCTACAATAAAGGTCAAAAGTAAACCTTGAAGCTTGGGTGTTTTATTATGTATTGCCCTTCAAGATACATCAAGCACAGATGTGTCAGTAATAATTTAAAGAATGGTATAAATAGCTGGTTTTATGGACCCGAAATTTTCCTAAGTGGTTGGATCTCAAGATGTAAACAATTATTTACAAAAGTTTAAACTCGTTATTATACTGAATTTATTTATGTAGATTATTACCCTTGTAAGTCAAAAGGCTATAGATCACTATATCTTAGCACAGCGGTAAAATTTTGCATGAGCCACCACTGACAACAGTTAAGAACAGGTAAAGTTTACAAATCGATTATGGGTGGCTGGATCTTGAGTACACAGTGTAAGAAGGTGGGTCTATATCGTAACCCAGTCATGCACTCCTTTAATCCTGCATTTACTGGCCCAAGCAGTTTGTTCCAGATTAATTGCTGACATGCTTTTTGGCTGTTATTTTCTCTATGTGTAAACCGATATATGAACATGTCAGAACAAATTAATCTGCAATGCGCTGCTTATGGCAAGCCTTATTCCAATTCTAAATAAATATAAATTCATAACAGGGGTGAAGTAAAATGTCACAATCTGGTGCATTGTGAGGCCGGGAAATGGCTTGGAATACTACTGTGCTATTA
Organism: Schistocerca gregaria; assembly: GCF_023897955.1. Taxonomy (NCBI): domain Eukaryota; kingdom Metazoa; phylum Arthropoda; class Insecta; order Orthoptera; family Acrididae; genus Schistocerca; species Schistocerca gregaria. The sequence goes on along the minus strand of NC_064921.1, from coordinate 509,738,534 downwards.
ATAAGGGTGAAATAAGTTCACCCTGTATTTCCCAAGAGCAGTTTGAGTTTGAAAAGTGTGTTGGAAGTAACAGCTGGAGGTTTTGGCTCGTCCATTTAATAACAGAAAGGTAGAGTTCCAGCAGTCCATACACTTCAGCAGGGCGTAAATAAGTTCATCTTTTCGGACGTAAATTGGTCAGTGGGAGTTGCAGATGTAGCCTGCGCCAGCGATGTTGACGACGGAGAATGGTGGTTCCAAGCAACGAGGCAACGCCCCTAACACATCACCGACAACAGTCAACACACCTGCGAACAGTGAGGGGAAGAAGACTTCATAAGCTACGATCTCGGATTATTTGCCAACTGTTGTACACACTCGTAATGCTTCAGAACAAAATGAGTGATAGTGAAAAGGACGCTGCAGATTCCATTTCACAATGTGAGGCAGTTGGTATAACTGATATGGACACAACTAAGCATGAACTGAGTAGTACTGAAGTTTTCAGCCCTGATACGTACTCGACACGAGTACAGTAAGGAGATGAAAAGATGGTAGAAGCTCCTAGTACTCTTTCAGGAGAGCAAGTGAAAAGTGAATCAGTACTACTCGATATGAATTGATTCAGTGGTTACTGGTGTTGATGATGATCGATCAATGACAGATTCAGTAGAGGAGCCAATGTCTGCACATGTCAAGTATGATGAGCAAAATGTTTTAATATTGTCGTTAATCAAGATTCTATGTAATTTCATCCAGTAATTATAGATTTCTTAGGTGAAGAGGAGCTGGTGCTGGTAGAAGCTGATATTAATCCTACTGTAATAATAGTAGTAAGGGGAATGGGGTACGAGTTAGTAGTTCCGAGATTTCGGCGATTTTGGTTTGCCAAGTAAACCGGACATATTCATGCTGGTATCAAGTATTAAAATCTGCAGAACAACTGGGAAGCTGTTAAAAGCAACCAGTCAAGAAGTCATGCTACCTGTGCAGTTTAAGATGTTATACTGGAACATGTTTTTTAATTATTTCGTAGCTCAGTGTCTGCATGATTGTAGGGGCTATTTTTATAATGTTTATTATTGTGATGTGAATTTTGATATGTGCCATTTAAAACTGCATGTAAGGGAAAACATTGTAGTGGTATCTTTTGTAAAGAAGAAGGGCGAAGGTATGAGAACCGTGGATGGTAAGTACCCAGAAGAAGTTCATTTCGCGCCAGATAATAGGCTAGTTAGTGTACAAAGACTTAGAACACAGAGTAAGGAACGTCTGAGAGACTGTTGGTCAAAGACCAAAAACAGATCACAGACGAGGCAGTTGAAGCAGAAGCAGAGAATGAAACATGAAAGGAGTTTTTGCTAAAGAGTGGCGTTGTGTTTCCTGAGTTCCCTGGAGTTGTAAAGAGTTTGAATTTAGTTTGAATATAAAAGACCACGCGAAGTTTACTGTGCCTTTTGAACAAGAGAAGCTGTACAGAAAGAAGTCAACTGAGGGGGTTATGTCGAGCAGGCAAGCAGTGAATACATCAATCCATTATTTTTGCTCTCTAAAAAGGTTGGAAATATGTGTCTCCTACTATATGCTAGAAAGCTGAACAAGATAGTCGATAGAGAACGTGACCGGTCAGTGTCAGTTGATAAGCTGCTACGATTTCATAGGACGAAGCTTTTATAGTCAGTGGACGTAATGTGAGGATATTGGGAGCTCAGACTAGCCCTGGAATCAAGGAAGTCCACGGCATGTTTGCATGGCGACTTGTGCTGTCGATTCTGTGTGGTGCCATTTGGTTTAAACATATCAGTGTGTGCAAATGTTAAGGCAATGCACGAAGTATTGGGCACAGAACTTATGGATTTACTCACTCTTTGTATCGATGACATGTTGTTAGCTACATTCAGTTAGGGAGAACACTGTATACTGTTGGAGCATGTGTTTGTATCCACACATAAACCCAGAATGAAGCTCAAATTTGGCAAAACCGAACTGGTTGAAAATGAGATAAAATTCTTAGGCCCTGTCATCAGTATGGAGTGGAATGTTACAAGCAATAGATGAAGTTCCTAACTCCAAAATTTAAAAAAAAAAAAAAAAAAGAAACACCTCATGCCCATGCTCAGTCTTATTGGTTATTATACGTCTTCTGTATCGTCATATGACTTCAAAAAACTACTTCTGAACCAACTGCTCAAGAAGAACGCGGTATGGACATGGACTGCAGGATGTGAAGTGCCATTCCAAGACATCATGTCACAATTGTTCACTAGTAAAATTTTATACCATACCGACTTTACGTGTCCTTCCCTATAACAGCTGACGTGTGTTTGTATGGAACTGGTGTAGATATCTTCCAATTAGAAGGTAGGAAAGCAGACAGAGCTGGGGCAATGTTCGGTTGCGCTATAGATATTTTTCAAAAAAGAATGTGAAGCAGATTCTTAGGTCGCGCAAAGACCCTAAGGTGGAGATGCATTGTAAGAATATATGACCTGGACAGGAATGCGGTACTGATTGTGGCGAATTACTAACAGTGACTCTTTTTTTTTAGCCAAATTATATTGCAAGTTAAGCTTGTCTTTTCAAAAACGTCTGACAATTGTAGTAACATTACACACAATTGATTCACAAACAATGAGATTTAAACAGCAAGTAGTGTCTAACTTCATTAATCCAACATAAATGCAAATCATCAAATTAAATAAAGCTCTGTTAATAAATCTTAGATATATTACAAAAATGAAATAGGTAACTAGCCTTTTTATCAAAACAGTTTACATACATTCCGAGGTTACTCAACAATTGCAAGTTATCAGCCAACTCATCTATACTAACGCACTGTCAAAAACAGAAACCATAATCATTTAACACCTTAACCTTGCTTTCATGAAGACTGCTGCTTCCAAGTTCAACAATACTGATGTACCTAAATTAATCTAACACTTGGTAGCTTCACATAGCACACCACAAAGACTGCCTATGCCACAGTCTTTCCCTCACAGGCAGCTACTTACAACTGTGTGCCCAGTGCTCTCTTCCACCAATAAAGCAATATCTTTGGCTCTGTGGTCGCCCACAGTCAGCGATCCGCATTATCGAGCCTATCAGAGACATCCATCGCTTATAATGTACTAGTTTCATTTTAATTTATTAATATTCTTGTCTTGTTCTGGTGACGCATGCAAGTGTGCCACAGCATACTGCACTGTCAAGGATGGGGCAGCTGGCTTAACAGAAGCCAATGCCTGCATCTTGCAGCAAACTGCTGGGTCTGTGCCAAAACTGCTCATCTGGCCGCCTTACATCAACAAGTTATCCGTAAGTCATGTGCTCAGCAGCAGCATGAGGTGAACACTACCGCACATACAGTGGCGGTTGTGGAACTGGAGTTTTCCTTGCTGCAAAGGAAGATCACATTGGCTTTGGCACTGTTCTGCCAGTCCTTAGAGTTCCAGCTGGACACTGGCGCAGCCGTGTCTGTAATCAACGAGGTCACATATCGCCAGTTCAGTTTGCTTCCATTGCGATGGACGCAGTATCATGTCCTGTCTTCCTGTTGCAAGTCAATTCCTCTCCACAGAGTACAAAAGCGTTGAACATGTACTAACCTTCATAATTATTCACTTCCCTATTGCTACTAACATTTTCGGTTTAGACGCTGTACGAGTTTTAGGTTCTCAATATAGGACCAAGTCAATTTAAACTCAAACACAGTGCCTTTGTCTGAACTTGATAACCCACGCGCGTCATGTAAAGAGATTTTGAAACGACGCTGAAAGCCTTACAGGTCACATTTCTTTGAACCCTTCGGTGGTTCCTAAGTTTTGCTAAACCCACTCGATTTCATCTGCGGTAGGTGAGACTGTTCAGGCAGAACTTGCACTGCTTCAGGACCAAGGTGTCATCGCCCCCGTTTCCACGAGTCAATGTGCAATGTCTATAGTGGTCATTAAAAAACCGAATGAGTCATTACCTATTTATGGTGGTTTTAAGTCCACTGTTAACTCACAGTGTAACATTGAACTATATGCAATGCCTCGCCCAGAGGAGTTGTTATCTAAACTTGCTTTTTTGAAAACTTAGTTAGGGGGTTAGGACACCAAAGACGTAAAAAAATCGATTTTTCAAAAATATGCATATTTTGTACTGCGTATCTTCCTGAATAGTTTGACGTATAAAACATATCTATTTGAGAGATTATAAGACACGTTATTTGGTCTTAAGTGTACCAAGATGCAGCGCCCCCTCCCTTTGCACAGTATTCTTCTGTCATATGGAAGTGTATTTCGCTCTGTAGAATTCGAATCTTTATTTTTGCGCAGAAGAAGTGCCATGAGAAATATTAATTAAATCGTAAATATAGCGTTTAAACAATTTCTTTAACAGTTTAAAACTACTCAAAATAAAAAATATCGACAGTGCAAAGTAGTTTGCTTGTGTAAACTACAGTGTTACGTTTCTGACGAGATTTTTCATTAAATAATACAAACCTCTTATTATTTGACATCAAAATTGCAATCGGTGATGTATGAAATAACAGTTACAATTTCAAATTTCTACGTGAATTTATATCGTCACTGTTAAAGAGTCCACGACGACTACAGATTTGCTAAGTGTACTTTCTTTTTTAATAGTTCTATAGAATTTCTAAGTTGACTGGTTCTCTCAGCTACACCAGGACAGAGAAGGATGGAGGAAAGGGTCTACTGCACGATAGGATAGTGACAACAACAAAAAATGCCGTCGCGATGAGAAACACAACCATTCAAGGCTAGGCGAGTGAGATCATTGTAAACACTCTCATACCCCACGTACTCACTTTCCGGGCCGCAACACGCACCATGCAGCAGTACAGTGCCAGCACTCATAGACCGGCGGTAAATGCAGCCCAGGACCACAACAGCTTGTAAGCCAGAGATAACACAGCTGGCCGTTGGGGACCCCAATCACAGGAGGACCTCAGTGGTTGGAGTTCGAATGCTATCTATAATCCCAGCGCAGACACTCATCATACTGAATCTTCTCAAATTCCTACTGAGTATACACACAACACTCGTGTTCCCGAAGGCGACACAATACAAACTGGCCATTAGTTCAATATTCAATCATCCACAGGGAGCCGCGAGCCAAATTTTCCTAAGCTGGAAGCTTTCTTGCACTTTCTGAACTGGTGCTCAAGCTCCAACCTGGAATAAAGCTGTCTGCAAGGATGCTGTTTCCGGACCCAATGTGCTTTCTTGCGGCTGTTCTTTCTACGGCCATTTCCAGACTCACAAGAATATTGGGAACCAGGCACGTAACTATCAGTGTAACTGTAATGAAATATTACGATTGCTGCTGCAGTCTGACAATAAGCGATGTACTGGAAATGTCTCTCTTGACGGATATGGTTCTGGAACGAACCTTAATATTTATAGCGCGCATAATTTTCCAAGTACAGTCTCTCTCATACCCTTACGGCTATCGATGCACTGAATCTGTACCTCCCTCTCGATAGGACACACAGCCGTTTTCTCTGGACATGATGGAACATAAGCCACAGCAACTTTGCGCCGCAATATAACACATTTCACACAAGTAGTGCAGTTATCATTTATATGCATACAGCACCTGAAAAGAATTATGATATGCCCACACACACACCAGCTACATGTCTCTATTCTCCTCAGTTCTTGGAAATTATTTGACATTTAAGTTTTCCAGTCGGCGTTTCCAGAAGGAGCAGCATCCTGCCAAGTCTCTCTCAAACAAATGCCCGCAGGCATTCGGCACTGTGCGATAATCAAGAGCGCACTCGCGGACGAAAGGCTTGGAAAGACATCAACGATACAGACTGGTGTACTGCAATCTTCGTGGTAGTTGATGGTGCAACAGGAAAAACCCGTGGATCCACTTAGGGATATCGCTGAGGGAACGTTTTGTTACAGTCATATTGCCCTTCCTGTTTGTACACTATAGCAGGTCCAGTTGAACTCTTGCGTTGCTACATCGTGCAGCTGTTAAAGAAATGAATCTGTCACCCCTTATACTCGGGTGTACTCACAATTCACCACGTCAAACCTATCCTTCCCTTCCGACTAGACATACGTTACTTTTTTGTACGTGAATAGAGGTGTGATTACTTCTCACAAACGTCTGATGATATGTCGGAACATAAGCCACAGCACCTTCACGTTCAAGCAGCATCATAACATTTCTCAATATTATTTATAGGTGTATAAAAAATTATGATACGTTCACACTCGTACCAACTGGGTGTCGTTTTCACACGGCAAAAAAGCCTCCTGCCATTACATATCTGTCGATGAATAAAGAATGTAACTACAATTTAAAAAATCCATAGCGTCTTCTATTATTTTATCTATTTCACCACTTCCACGAACCCTTCTCGTATTTTTGATACTTGTATATCCAGTCAACACACAGTGGCGTCATATATAAACGCAGACTGCAAAATTCCATGCATACCTGCCGTAGACCTACCTACCACCATCCAGATCATACAGATTTTTCCTGAGTAAGAAATTATTGCGAGTGCAATATATACTAGAGCTCGTCCATTCATAGGTAGTTGCAAGGGCCAAGTGAATAGGTGGAGAAAGCGCAAAATCGTTCGAGTCTAAGCACATTTTTAAGTTCATGTTGCTAAGCAAGGTACCTGTTTAACACTTTGGAACAGGCAGAAGTTTAGAGCGAGACGGATCAGTTGCTGCAGCTGTCAAAATTGAGCTCGTTACTAAGAAACAAAAGAGCTTGTTACAGCATCATACTAAAATTTCGTTCGTTACATTTGCGAGAAACGCTGACTTAATGATACAGTCCTATTTAGAGCCTATAACGTGTGTGCGGAAGCTGAATTTTCAGAAAGGGAATCCAGGTTATGTAGAAACTTCCTGTAGGCTGGAATGGATATAATGCTTTATTCAAGCGTACAATAGACTTCTGTTTGACCCTTTCAGCGCACCAGCTATATGTTACTGAATAACCACTATGAATTCATCGTCATTCTGTTGTTCAACCTGAAGTGTGTGCAAGATGTCTGTGAATAAGCTAATACCGTAGTTCTGATAGTGAATCTGAGGAGTGGTAGTGCGTGTATTGTGAAAAACATGGCCATGCTTTACTTATCGCTACTAAAGAGGGATATTGACAGCACAACTCAGCTTATTCAAGAACAGAGCTGTAGCAACACATTAGAAAAACTATCCTAGAGCTCTTACTTCCTCAATACGCTACGACAATTAGCCCTGAGGATTACGGATTCGTTGGGAAGAGATAATTTTACTGCTTACATCGTGTTAGAGTGAATGAATCAAGAAAAGTGTGTAACGTTCTCTCGAATATTTATATTAAACAAATTAGGAGTCATCGCCCAGTGAACACTTTTAATTACTACATGGTCCCTAGGCGCTTGTACCATTATTATGTGATATATATTTTCTTTGCTACCTAACGTATTTAAAACGGATGAACTCATTTCAAAGTTTGAGCCCTGCTTTAAGCACTATGACTCGAATGCACAATGCCACATTGATGGACCATCCTCAATTAAAATTTGTTGTATTGCGGGTATAGCTGAAAATGTCAATAACAATAGTGTCTATTCGGTAGCCAATTAAGATGCTACTACTTTCTTAATCCCTATTTCTTTACTTCATGGTTTCTAACGTGGTGAGCGTAGGCAGATCAAATTTAAAGATATGACATACACAGAAGATGCCGGAATAATAGAGACATTCTTACCCGGCATAGTATGGTCGACGTCGTTCAAGAATGTGAAGTGCACTAATACACGGAGTGCAAATTGGTTACCACATTCCTATCTTGGACTTCACTGGGATAATCCTGGCATACCCTATAAAGATATGCTGACGCCACTTCGATTTTTAGATCATCTACGTGAAGGGTATGGAGAAGATCTCATGGATGCGTAGAATCTTCAAATCTGCTGCTCTTCAACACCTTGAATTCTGCGGGTGCCCTGCTCTCCATCGACTCAAGAAGACGAAGTTGTGTGAAAATAGTGTTACTATGTATGCTTACTTAGAAACAGACGCTGTCACATGTCTTCTGGTCCCATAACTCAATTCGTGCTGCGCAATAGGCGTAATTTCATGCAGCCATTCTACATACTCGTAGTTTGTTATCTTCCACCTTGAAGTTGACGTCCTTAATAGAACTCATCTTCAGAAAAACTAACGTCATTCATGTCCTGCACAGCCTTCACATATATATACATAATGCAACAGGGGTAGATTTTCTTATAAATAACAACAGAGAGGTATGGTAACAATTTTTTTCGTTTATTCAGTTCACACAAATAAAATTCAGTTTTTGAGATTACAGTTCAGTTCTTGAGATTACCATATAGTTCTTGAGGTACAATTTGGCTCTGCTATTCCAATGCAGAAATACTTTTACTTTACACGCTAAAACAGTAACACTGGACGAGAATAATTTTTGCAATTTTTTTCCAGTGCCACTGGATGAGACAACTAAATTCCACAGTCCAAGTAGCGTAGTCTTTCACAATAATTCTGATGGACTTTGCACACTTAGAAACTAACTTCAGCAGCCCCAGTTGCAAAGGCTTTTACAATAATAATAATTCTGATGGACCGTGAGCTATACATATACAAACACACACACACACACACACACACACACACACACACACACACACATAGGGTGAGTCACTAACTATGGCCACCTAGAGTAACTATGAAATACGATAGTAGCTGAAAAGTTTGTGGGACAAATGTTGTTTGGAACAATGGGGCCAAAATATGATGTTGGCTTTTTATTGCTAGGTGGGGTCACGTCAGAGATATGGACAACTCTTTTTTTTAAAATGGGATACTATAGTTTGGTACTTATTTCATGATAGTGGCTATCGGTACGAATCCAATGATGTGTAACAGTAAGGCCTTCGAAGATCAACGAAAGTCAAAAAGACGGCATGAACGTTCATTTGCAGAAGGCGTTCAAAGTGATGACCATTGGTATCAACACAGTGCTGCAATCTTCTTATCATGGATTGAGTGGTATTCCCTATCACTTCGGCACTTACCGAAGCACATGCTCTGACAATTCTGTCTCACATATATTGTGCAAATAGTAAATATTCGTCGAATAGGGCGTATCCATCTAACGTGCCATTGACATGTAAACGGTTTCGCAATACAACACTAATTGAAACGGTAATACTAGTATCGTCGAATCAAACGAATGTGGATGATGTATTCCTTCGAAGAACAAGTCGATATGCTTCTCATTTACGAAGAATGCCATCGAAATTCAGTGAGAGCTAGAGACTTATACGCTGAAGATATCCTCAATGTATTCACTCTTAAGTCGTACATTTAAATATGTGTGTGATAAATTGAGAACAACTGGATCTTTACCGCATCGGAAACATATCCGGCAAGGGAAAGTTACTGACAAGGAAACGGAAATTGGTGTTCTTGCAAGTGTGGTTCGAGATCCTTGTGTTAGTTCGCATCAAATTGCAAGGGAATCTGGCATGAGCCAGATTAGTTTTGTTCGTGTTCTACGTCACCATAAATATCATCCTTACCATATCAGTCTCCAGCGAGAATTAACTGGTATGGATTCTATGCGTCGCATTGAATTCTGCTGATGGGCTCAACTTCAGATTCAGAGGGATGACACATTTATTAATTTGATTTTATTTACTGACGAGGCTAGATTCACGAACCATGGAAATGTAAATTTGCATAACATGCGTTATTGGGCAACTGAAAATCCATGTTGGTTGCGGCAAGTTGCACACCAAAACCCATGGTCAGTGAATGTATGGTGTGGGATTCTGGAGGACAGAATTATAGGCTCCTATCTTATCGAAGCAAATCTTAATGGTAGGAAGTACACCACATTCTTGCAAGAAACATTAAGTCGTTTACTGGAAGAAATACCTTTAAGAACAAGGAACAGAATGTGGTATCAACAAGGTGGGTGGCTGGCACATTTTCGCTGATGGCTAAAAATGTGTTGCACAGACAATTCCCAAATTGTTGGATTGGATGCGGAGGAGATGTGTCGTTGCCGGCTCGTGTGCTAGACTTGACTCCTCTGGGTTTTTTCTTGCGGGAATTCGTGAAAGACATTGTTTATAAAGATGTTCCACCTACATCGGAAGACGTGCAAGAGGGAACTGTCATAGCATGTGCTTTGATAAGTGCCGATGTGATAAGGAATACCACTCAATCCATGATAAGAGGATGGTATTGATACCAACAGTCATCACTTCGATCGCCTTCTGTAAATTGACGTTCATGCCACCTTTTTGACCTTCTTTGACCTTCAAAGACCTTACTGTTACACATCATTGAATTCGTCTAAATAGCCGCTATCAGAAAATAAGCACCAATCTGTAGCATCCCATTTAAAAAAACGAAGTTGACCTTCATATCTCTGAAGCGCCCCACTTAGCAACAAAAAAGCAACATCGTATTATGGCTCCTGTTGTCCCATGCAACTTTTGTCCCACCAATTCGATTCTACACAGAGTACGCGAAAGAACATGCCCCCCTTCTAACAGCCGTGTACCGCAAGTCTCTAAAGGAACGGAAGGTTCCAAATGATTGGAAAAGAGCACAGGTAGTCCCAGTCTTCAAAAAGGGTCGTCGAGCAGATGCGCAAAACTATAGACCTAGATCTCTGACGTCGAGCTGTTGTAGAATTTTAGAACATGTTTTTTGCTCGAGTATCATGTCGTTTTTGGAAACCCAGAATCTACTCTGTAGGAATCAACATGGATTCCGGAAACAGCGACAGTGTGAGACCCAACTCGCTTTATTTGTTCATGAGACCCAGAAATTATTAAATACAGGCTCCCAGGTAGATGCTATTTTCCTACACTTCCGGAAGGTGTTCGATACAGTTCCACACTGTCGCCTGATAAACAAAGTAAGAGCCTACGGAATATCAGGCCAGCTGTGTGGCTGGATTGAAGAATTTTTAGCAAACAGAACACAGCATGTTGTTATCAATGGAGAGACGTCTACAGACGTTAAAGTAACCTCTGGCGTGCCACAGGTGAGTGTTATGGGATCATTGCTTTTCACAATATATATAAATGACCTAGTAGATAGTGTCGGAAGTTCCATGCGGATTTTTGTGGATGATGCTGTAGTATACAGAGAAGTTGCAGCATTAGAAAATTGTAGCGAAATGCAGGAAGATCTGCAGCGGATCGGCACTTGGTGTAGGGAGTGCCAACTGACCCTTAACATAGACAAATGTAACGTATTGTGAATACATAGAAAGAAGGATCCTTTATTGTATGATTATATGATAGCGGAACAAACACTGGTAGCAGTTACTTCTGTTAAATATCTGGGAGTATGCGTGCGGAACGATTTGAAATGGAATGATCATATAAAATAAATTGTTGGTAAGGCGGGTACCAGGTTGAAATTCATTGGGAGAGACCTTAGAAAATGAAGTCCATCAACAAAGGAGGTGGCTTACAAAACACTCGTTCGACCTATACTTGAGTATTGCTCATCATCATCAGTGTGGGATCCGTACCAGATCGGGTTGACGGAGGAGATAGAGAAGATCCAAAGAAGAGCGGCGCGTTTCGTCACAGGGTTATGTGGTAACCGTGACAGCGTTACGGAGATGTTTAGCAAACTCAAGTGGCAGACTGTAAGAGAGGCGCTCTGCAACGCGGTGTAGCTTGCTCGCCAGGTTTCGAGAGGGTGCGTTTCTGGATGAGGTATCGAATGTATTGCTTCCCCCTACTTATACCTCCCGTGGAGATCACGAATGTAAAATTAGAGAGATTCGAGCGCGCACGGAGGCTTTCAGACAGTCGTTCTTCCCGCGAACCATACGCGACTGGAACAGGAAAGGGAGGTAATGACAGTGGCACGTAAAGTGCCCTCCGCCACACACCGTTGGGTGGCTTGCGGTGTATGAATGTAGATGTAGAACTTTTCAGCTCCTATCTTACTTTTGGTGTTATTCTTGGTGACAGTAGCTAGTGACTCACCCTGTAAATAAAAACATACACTTAAAAACTAATCTGACTTAGGTAGCTAGCGGCAGGTGGAAAAAATTTATACCTATTTACAGGGCACACATACGTTACATATGAATAAAAAAATGTACAGATACAGACAAAATTACTTACACTATGATGAAAGGGTCATACTACTACTCTGCAGACTCTCTCTCTCACACACACTCATTCTCTCCCTCTCATCCTATCCTCCCCCCGCCCCCCCCCCCCCACCCTTACACTGGCTATAGTAGTGTGTGTAGAGGAGAGTTTCAGTCCTGTAATCACAAACGATCCTTTTATCATCATGCCCATCTGATTTGGTTCTAACCAAAATTTCACGATGCTCCCTCAAACTCTCCATTGTTTTACTGAAAATTGAATTATTCATTAATTTGTAAAAATCTTTCTCAAATTCACACATCGAGGAAGCTCTCTGTTTTGTATTCAAATCAGTATACCCCTTCAACTGGAGGGACTGCTCGAAGAGGTAGCCTGAGTAATTCTAACCAATTCCATTCCCAAGCTGAGACACTGCTGGAGTTTATGATTAAGAATAACGTATCTCCGCCTATTCACCAGAGTTGTCAGCAGCTCTGGGGTGGAGCTCCCCACAGAACTAGCGTCAATCAGCGTGCACGTCATGCAAACTAATAGGGTATGTGAGTTTTGCCTCCACCACATACCCTACATCAGAATCAGCTGCCATACCCACATAATTTTTCCACCTAATCCCTTGCATTTGTCTTCAGGCACTCATCGAAACTCACCAGTTGGCAGTGATTGCTGCGGGGCGTGCCTGTATAAGTTTAAGTTTGAGAGAGACTTGGCAGGATGCTGCTCCTTCTGGAAACGCTGACTGGAAAACTAAAATGTCAAATAATTTCCTACAACTGAGGAGAATAGAGACACGCAGCTGATGTGAGTGTGGGCAAATCATAATTCTTTTCAGGTGCTGTATGCACATGAATGATAACTGCACTACTTGTGTGACATGTGTATATACTGCAGTGCAAAAGTTGCTGTGACTTAAATTCCCGCATGTCCAGAGAAAACGGCTGTGTGTCCTATCGACAGAGAGGTACTGATTCAGCGCATCGATAGCTGTAAAGGTATGAAAGAGATTTTACGTGGAAAATTATGCGCGCTATAGATATTAAGATTCGTTCCAGAACCATATCCGTCAAGAGGAAACATTTCTAGTACATCACTCAGTGTCAGACTGAAGCAGCAATCGTAATATTTAATTATAGCTACACTGATAAATATGTGCCTGGTTCCCAAAATTCTTTTAAGTCTGTAAATGGCCGTAGAAAGCATACGAGCAAGAAAGCAAGTTGGGGCCGGAAACAGCATCCTTGCAGACGCCTTTGTTCCACGTTGGGGCTTGAGCACCAGTTCAGAGAGTCCAAGAAAGCTTCCAGCTTAGGACGATTTGGCTCACGGTTACCCATGAATGGGTGAATAGTGAGGTAATACCCAGTTTGCATTGAGTCGCCTTCGGGATCACATGTGTCGCATGTATACTCCGAGTGTTTGTGATGGGAGTGTTGATAGTGTTCGAACTCCTAGCACTCAGGTTCTCCTGGGGTGGGAGCCCTCCACGGCCAGCTGTCTTCTCTCAGGATGACACACGCTTCTGTGGCAGCAGTCCTGGGCCACGTTTATGGCCGGTCTCTGAGTGCAGGCACTTTACTGCGGCATGGCGCATGTTGGGGACGGGAAGGCGGGTACGTGGAATATGACAGTGTTTCCAACTACCTCAGTCATCTAGCCATGAGTATTTCATGTTTCTCAATACATCTTGGCGGTATTTATTGTTGTTGTTGTTGTTGTTGTTACTATCCTATCATGTAGTAGACCCTTTCCTCGTTCCTTCTTCGTCCTGGTGTAGCTCAGAGAATTAGTCAACTTACGAATTCTATAGCACCTTTAAAAACAGATTACATTTAGCAGACCTGTAATGGTTGGAGACTCTATAATCGTGATGATATGAAGTTATGTCGAAATTTGAAATTCCATCTATCGTTTCGTACATCATCTATTCCAGTTGTGACGTCAATTAGGAATAGGTTTGAATTATTTAATGAAAAATCTCGTCAGAAACGTAACGCTGTTGTTTGTGCATGTAAACTACTGTGCAGAGTCTATTTTTTTTTTAAATTTCAAGCAATGTTAAAGTGTGTGAAGTAAATTGTATAAACACTATATTAACGATTTAGTTAATATATGGTATGTCTTCTGAAACACCATTTGTGACATCTTCAAGATGTGATAACCGCACCAGATTTCATAACTCCTGAATTGGTTCATAAAGAGCTTTTTTTTTTTTTTTTAAAAAAAAAAAGTGTATGTCGAGCCAGTCAGCTACTAGTTTTGTGACATCGTCAATTTGAAATAACTACAGCATCCACCTTGTATCTCCTACATCACAATCACATGATCATAAATCAGTTGTTTATTAACTTCAACAGCATTTCTGTATCGATTCTCAATCAGACATTTGCCTCGGAAGAAAGGCATTTCGCATGCATCGGTATTCCGCCGGGGTTTACTGGGTAAAGGCTGCTTTGCGGTTCGATTCAAGCGCGACCAGAGGCGCCTGTACGACCAGCAGTGGCACATTACAGCTACACATCTACATCTACGTGATTACTCTACTATTCACAGTAAAGTGCCTGGCAGAGGGTTCAATGAACCATCTTCGAGCTGTCTCTCTACCATTCCATTCTCGAACGGCACTCGGGAAAAACGACCACTTACAATTTTCTGTGTGAGCCCTGGTTTCTTTTATTTTATCGAGATGATCATTTCTCCCTATGTATGTGTGTGCCAAAAGAATGTTTTCGCAATCGGAGGAGAAAACTGGTGATTGAAATTTCATGAGAAGATCCCGTGGCAACGAAAAACGCCTTTGTTTTAATGATTGCCACTCCAATTCACCTATCATGTCTGTGACACTATCTCACCTATTTCGCGATAATACAAAACGAGCTGCCCTTCTTTGTACTTTTTCGATGTCATCCGTCAGTCCCATCTGATGCGTATCCCACACCGCACAGCAGTACTCCAGAATAGGGGGGACAAGCGTGGTGTAAGCAGTCTCTTTAGTAGACCTGTTGCACCTTCTAAGTGTTCTGCCAATGAATCGCAGTCTTTAGTTTGCTCAACCCACAATATTATCTATGTGATCGTTCCAATTTAGGTTATTTCTAATTGTAATCTCTAAGTATGTAGATGAATTTACAGCCTTCAGATTTGTGTGACTTATCGCGTTATCGAAATTTAGCTGATTTCTTTTAGTACTCATGTGAATAACTTCACACTTTTCCTTATTCAGGATCAACTGCCATTTTTCGCACCATACAGATGTCTTATCTAAATCATTCTGCAAGTCGTTTTGACCATCTGATGACTTTACAAGACGGTAAATGACAGCATCATCTGCAAACAATCTAAGATGGTTACTCAGATTGTCTCCTATGTCGTTAATATAGATCAGAAACAAACGGGGGCCTATAACACTTCATTGGGGAATGCCGGATATTACTTCTGTTTTGCTCGATGACTTTCCAGCTATTACTACCAACTGTGACCTCCCTGACAGGAAATCACGAATCCAGTCACACAACTGAGGCGATAGTCCGTAGGCGCGCAGTTTGGTTAGAAGACGCTTGTGAGGAACGGGGTCGAAAGCCATGAGGAGACGTAGAGAGAGAGCACATGTTTCGACAGGAATTTCTCGGACGCTTTGGTTCGGGAATCAGGGTGACATGCGCTGTGTCAATCGCGTATCCTTAGCGCGCCACCCCTTCTCAGGCTCTAGCCAGTGTGACGCGGTCCGGTAACCGACTTGAGCTCTGGGCTGCACGGCTGGCGCAGCCTGCGCGGTTGCCGAGTCGCGATCTGTGATGGTGTAATTACGTGTGATGGTTGTTTCATGACGGACGTAGCTGGTGGAATACTTAACTTTAATCCATTAATGATGGACGTCGCTCTTGACGTTACATATTTCACAATATCAATAGTACTTATAATGGTTCCTTGCTAGGTCGTAGCAAGTGACGTAGCTGAAGGCTATGCTAACTATCGTCTCGGCAAATGAGAGCGTAGAAGTCAGTGAACCATCGCTAGCAAAGTCGGCTGTACAACTGGGGGCGAGTGCTAGGAAGTCTCTCTAGACCTGCTGTGTGGCGGCGCTCGGTCTGCAATCACTGATAGTGGCGACACGCGGATCCGACGTATACTACCGGACCGCGGCCGATTTAAAGGCTACCACCTAGCAAGTGTGGTGTCTGGCGGTGACGCCACACTCAGAACTCGCTTTTCCCTATTAAGAACATGACTTGGCTGTTGTAGTGTCCAGACCATCAGGAATCACAGTGACTACAGTGTAATACAAGTGTCAATCCTTCTCATCTCATTGCGCATATCTTTGAGTTACCATCTGTACTATACTGTAGCAGATCTTTCTACATGTGGTCCAGATTACATCAAACAGTGTTACTTGGCTATGACACATCATGTGAACGTTTGCACAACACTGCAAGACGGTGGTTCATCTGCTTATTGTTATTGTCGCGACTCTCATAGGTGTGGGTATTGAAACTGAAATATCGATATTCTACCAGAATTATAAATTTATGAAGTATCGATATTCGTGTCGACTTTCTGAATCCGTTTTGAAACTAAATGAAAATGTCAAAGTCCAAGTTCCATTTGTTTCAGCAAATGTTGAAAGATTTTCTAACTACAAGCACCCATTGTCCAACAGCAGATGTTCCCTCTTCTGTTGTATAATAAGTTTTCTATTTGTTCATTATATGTTGACAATGTTTTAATAGATACAGTCACATAGGGAATGCTTCCAGTTGGTGTTGTTAAAGTACTGTATAAGAGGGGTGACTTTGAACATCTTAAATTTATTTTCGTAAATTAAACCAAAATTTCTGAAGAGGTTGGCAAGAAACGCTTTTGGAAGTTGCAAGAGGTATTACTGAATATGACAAAGAAGATTATACATTTTTCTCCCCTGCACTTATTTTTAAAAAAATCTGTCAGTGTTCACTTTCATCCAATGGGTCAAGGGTTTTTAACAATGAAATATTTGCCTATTGTGTGCAAATCATACCATCTGCTGCTCAATGCTGCCTGTATTACATGAAAGAGCATGATATTTTATATATAAATGCAGTTTTTAAAGTGTCTTATTTATAATATTTTGAGTGTTATTTACCAGTTTTCTTGCATAACCTTAAATTTTCCATATGATTATGGCTTAATTTTGCTAATAACGGAAACAGGTGCTTACCTATTTATGCAATAAGATAATTATTTAAAAATAGGCATTTTAGAACTTTTGAATGACTTTAATCAAGCTAATGAAATAACAGATCTCGCATTTAAAAAATAGAGCTATAAACACTCTACAGCGGAGTAAGTCACTGGTAAATAGTGTTCATTCTAGGAGATGTCATAGTCATCAAGTTTAATCCTAAAAGGGAGCCTTCCCTCTCTAACTACCTTAGGTTCAAGCAGAATGCTTCAAATATCACCTTTCTCGAAACGTGACGTATCAAGAACATCACAACATAAAAAAACTTCATTTGAAAACACCTTGGAATGCCATTTCCTCAAAAATGTTATTTCATCATCACTGATAAGATGTTCAACTTAATATTTTACACTTTTCTTTGCATGAAACATCACTATAACATACACGCATAAAAAAAAGTTTTGCATCACCTCTGATCCCAGTGTTCTGGAACCTGTACAGGATATTGGAATAGAGATCAACATAAACAACATTTCTGCCCTTTTTATTGCTCATGAAAACCACACATTGCATGTTGTACCACCATACAGCGAGACCTTCAGAGGTGGTGGTCCAGATTGTTATACACACTGGTGCCTATAATACCCAGTGGCACATCCTCTTACATTGATGCATGCCTGTATTCGTCACGGCATACTATCCACAAGTTCATCAAGACACTGTTGATCCAGATTGTCCCACTACTCAATGGCGAGTCAGCGTACGTTCTCAGAGTGGTTGGTGGGTCAAGCGTCCATAAACAGCCCTTTTCAATCTATCCCAGGCACGTTACGAGTGGATAGGGTTCATGTCTGGAGAATATGCTGGCCACCCTAGTTGAGCGATGTCGCTATCCTGAAGAAAGTCATTCACAATGGGGGCGCGAATTGTCGTCCATGAAGACGAATGCCTCACCAATATGCCGCCAAAATGGTTGTACTATCGGTCGGAGGATGGCATTCACGTATCGTACAGCCATTATGCTGCCTTCCATGAGCACCAGTGGCGTACGCCGGCCCCACATAATGCCACCCCAAAACAGCAGGGAACCTCAACCTTGCTGCACTCGCTGGACAATGTGTCTAAGACGTTCAGCCTGACCATGTTGCCTCCTAACACGTCTCCGACGATTGTATGGTTGAAGGCAACTCATCAGTGAAGAAAACGTGATGCCAATACTGAGCGGTCCATTTGGCATGTCATTGGGCCCATCTCTACTGCGCTGCATGGTGTTGTGATTGCGAAGATGGACCTCACCGTGAACGTCGGCAGTGAAGATGCACATCATGCAGCCTATTGTACACAGTTTGAGACGTAACAGACGTCCTGTGGCTGCACAAAAACCATTATTTAACATGGTGGCTTTGCTACCAGGGTTCCTCTGAGCCATAATCCGTACGTTGCGCTTATCTACTGCAGTGGTAGTCCTTGGGCAGCCTGAGTGAGGCATGTCATCGACAGTTCCTTTCTCTCTGTATCTCCTCCATACCCGAAAAATATCGCTGTGGTTCACTCCTAGACGCCTGGACACTTCTCTTGTTAAGAGCCCTTCCTGGCACAAAGTAACAATGCGGCAGCGATCGAACCACGATATTGAGCGCCTAGGCATGATTGAGCTACAGACAACACGAGTCGTGCTCCTCCTTCCTGGTAAAAGGACTGGAACTGATAGGCTGTCGGACCCCCTCCATTTAATAGGCGCTCCTCATGCATCGTTGTTTACATCTTTGGGCGGGTTTAGTGACATCTCTGAACCGTCAAAGGGACTATATCTGTGATACGACATCTACAGTCAACGTCTATCTTCAGGAGTTCTGGGAACTGGGGTGATGCAAAACTTCGTTTGATGTGTGCATTTTCCTTGAAGCACACCAGTGTAACTTGCAGCATGTAAACCTTGTCAACCTGATGTTCGGCTTCATACTCTTCAAGTACTATGTACTGTCTGTAACTATCCCTTTCTTCACTGTCATCATTTCCAACTAGGTTTTTGAGCAATTCATCATCATTCATCTCATCATCACTTTACTCTGAAATTCGTCTTTCTTCTTATTCCTTCTTCTCGGACACTGGGAGCTGTTTAGATGGGTGACTCCTTTTCTTCTGACTCACAACTGACTCATCTTGACTTGTGGCAACTTGCTCATCTTGACTTGTGCAGGATTGTACCTGTTCATAAAAATCCTCTACAATCTTGCCTGGACTGCTACTTCTGTCCTTCGGTCAGACGTCGATTTCTTCCTCTTATCCTGCAACAGATTAATTGAATTTCATTGAAAATTCTTCCAGATCACAAGTGACCTGACTTTCAGGAAGTTTCTATAGCACTTCATGCTTATTATGGGGATGGGTGGCTGGAGCCCCGAATCCAAATATCAAGTTGGCAGCAGAGATGGGATAGTGTTACTTAGAGTGGATTTCAGTAGGGAATGAAATATGTCTTTTGATAGATTGTTCTTTATCCCACGCTTGTCTCTTCATTTTGTTAGCGTCTTCCCCCCTGAGTCTTTAAAGGTCTAAAGATTGCCGCATCAAGCTGTTACATCAAGTGAGTGCAGTTAGGTGGCAGGCAGGTAAACCTAATATTACTGTATTTAACAGCTTGGACAACCTCACCTGAAAAATGGCTAGACGCATTTTCTCCAATAATCACCTTTGGCCAAGTCAGCTGTTTAACAATAGGCAAATAAATCATCACTGATGAGTTTCTGGCCGCAACTGTAGCGTTAGATTATTCTGTGTCTCAGGCAACATCAAATGACTTATTGCCAGCAGATCAAAAACTATCCTGGCATTCCGTTTTAGCCCCCTTTGGCAGAGCAGCAGTATTATGATAATTTTTTGTGTGTATCTATTTCGGTAGAGGTGGAAGTGTCTTGGGAGTCGAAATCAGTTTTCAATTGTGTAAAGTCCATGAATTCTCATGCGTGTTACTTGTAGCTTTCCATAGTTGTTGTCAGTCCCACACTCCTGTTAGCCGTATGTTTACTACGCCAGGCAGTTTATTCTGTATTACGCTGCAAAAGTGAGTTTTGGCTTTTAATTTCTATCTTTGTAAACCGATGTATGAACAGATCAGAGAAAAATTAAATTGCAAAGTGTTGATTATGGGAATTCGTATGCCAATTAGTATAAAAAATGTTGAATAAAATTAAATTCTTAACAGTAGGCAAAATAAAGAGTCACACATCAGCAGTAATGAAAATTTATAAGATGATGTACCCCTAAGACAGATGGTAAGCGCTCCTTACTCACCAAGGTATAAACTGGAAAAACACTTTGCCTCTCTGCTTCTGCTATGCACGAGAAAGACTGGCACATACATAAAGGACTCGGGACATTTCATAGAGAAACTGAGGAAACTTAGACTTAAACCAAACGACATCCTGATCAGCTTTAATGTTCTTTCTTTGTTTGCCAAAGCGCCACTCAGGGATTATCTGGAGCATATTGATGCATTTTATACATGATCAAGTCTTTCATACATGTCTCACTATGAACTGAGTCATGTGGATTGAAAATTTTTTGAACAGCTGGAAGGAATCGCCTGGGTGGTCAACTTAGCCCAGTGGCGGCCAAGTTCTTCATCGAGTATTTTGAAAGATGGGCACTGGACCTGGCATCTTATGAACTTGGTGTTGTACAAGTGCGTTGACAACACCGTCGTTGTATGGAGCCATAATAATGAACAGCTCACTGGCTTCGTAAGACAACTGGACAGTATCTATGCCAACATAAAATCTGCTATCGAGGTAGTAAAGGACCAAACACTACCCTAGATGTGCTGTTTCCGAGAAACGGGACAGAGGGTGTGTCGAAAATTGACACACACAGGAGGATGTCTGTGCTAAATATCGAGCCGAGAAAGAGTAATGATTAATACGCTCTAAACACAAGTCGGACAAATATGTGATCGACAAGATCTCAGACGCGAGATACCACACCTGAAAAGCGTTCCGAGGAGCAATAGACGCTTTGCTAGTTGCATGAGAAGTGTCAAGAAATCTAACACTCAGTAAGTGGCACGCTGTGAGAAGAAACATCGGGTATGGCCTTCCTGCGACATATCCCAGGGTGATGGATAGAAGCCCCCGCACATTACGCAAACGTGATTTAACGACGATTATCAAACCGACCAAGAGGGCACAGATTGTCTAAATCGGTAAAATCCAAAAGGAACATATGCGCAATGTAGGAAATATACCATAGACTCTGTAGATGTGAAAAAGTCTACGTGGTAATGACTGGACGATCCGTCAGTACTAGAATCATTGGCATTGCAGACTGGAACAATGGTGAAATAAGCAATGGCGGAGCATGCTCTATGTGAGAACGATCACACAATAAAATCCTCCGACACGGAAACTGTTGATGTGTAGAAGGGTTACCACTCCTGCTTTCTCAGGGAAGCTGTAGAAATTCAAAGCATGAAATCAGCTTCAATAAGACAGACAAAAGTTTCAAGCTAAACGGATCTTGCATATTTATGCCACAACGAACGACTACTGCAGGTAGCAAGGGGGGAAACACAATGGCAATTACGAAGGAAAAGTCCTCAGACATCGGCATGGGATGTTCATAAAATCTCCGTCTGCGAGCTGGACTCCAGTGTGCCTCCAGCAATGGACGTTGAAGCTTTGACAGTGCCAGCCAGTTTTGCAGGTGAGATGTTGCAACACTCCTTACTATTAAAATGTTTACACTGACCCAGAAAGTTAATTAAGAGAACTACTACGAAATAAATGTGATACGAATGGTAGGTTTTTAACAGAAACACGCTTTGGATAAACACATTAATTTATTCAATTGAAACACACATTAAATAGTACTGACTGCACAAAGGTCCGCTATTTGAATTCTACTAAGTATGCTTATTGGTTCTTAGTGTTACTTGAACAAACAAGTACTCATACTCCTTAGATACAACTCACGTTCTGAAAATTACTCATGAACTTTTAATCTAAATAATACAGTAACCGTTGGCCTGACATTTAAAGAGAAACTCATGCATCTACCAAAGCAATGCTGGACTCGAGACTGATGATGCCACTGCCTTGAGCAAATGTGGATCAAGAGTTGACCTTCGATTCCAGTGCTGCTAATTATGCTTATTGTAATTAATCAGCATGACACGTGCAGAACGCTGCTATCGTGTGTGTGGCTCTGCAGTGCAGAACGTGTGTCGAGCTTCCGTCGAGACGAATTCTGGACCCCATTCATCTGTTAAGGTGCGCCAAATGCGCACGTTCTCCGTCGCCGAATGAAGGGTACTGATGTGTACAAGATGCGCACACCATCCCATATGTCAACAAACTCTAGATTTTTAGCTTATCCATCCAGCCTGCTATTCCTTCCCGTCAAATCACGACATGTCAGCCAATCGTTGAATGTGGCAGGCCCGGCATGGTGACTTTCATGAATGAACCACAGATGCTGGCTCTATGTGCCGATATCAGAGGGCCACTCCTTTCGTTATGTCAGTCACTGCTTCTCTGTTCTATATCCGGCGTGCTTCCCGTTCCCATGCACTCGGACAAAGCACAAGGAAAAAAAAAAAAACAAAAAAAAAAAAAACAGGGAAGATCTGCACCATGTTAACTGTATTTGACATGAAGCTAGTTATAAATCAGAATGTACAGCCATTGTGATCCAGTTCACTTTAATAAAACACTATTATCGTATTCTACTCTGTGTTTATCCTCTTATTAATATATTATTCTCATTTAGATACCGCTAGCCATAAAATTTTTGTACCAGAGGTGCCCCTCTTAGCACAGGTAGAGGGGCAGCAACAAGCCAAATTTTTATGTCCCAAATACATCTGATTTCACGAGAATGTCATGTTAGCTCAAGTGACAATCAGCTTTAATAACTGTCAATAGCGTTGGACAAATAACGCTGACAACTACAACATGTAAGTAATTACCAAATGGTAGAGACAGTCACATATACCTCAAGGAAACCATCCTAGCTTATAATCAGTGCAAGAGTGAATGCTGAATGCAGGTCCTTGATATATTATACACAAGAACAAATAAGGGCTCATGTACCAGTCATCAGACACAAGACTCTCTTTATTAAGGCCAGAGTTAAAATTATGATATAAAATTAAATCTGTGATTGTCTTTCATCAAGTAATGTTCATTGCTCATTTAGTTTACTAAAAGACGAAAAGATTAGTGATAGTAAGTCCACTCATACCACATAGCTAGCACAAATCTACAGTAATTTAAATTATGTGTAAAAACATATCATCCACAAATAGATGAACATTAAGCATATTTTAGAAATATGGAAACATCCTATAGATGTGACCATCATACAAATGCGCAAGAGGTGTTTCTCAAAATGCTCTACGTTTGTACATAATGGTGCATAGAAAAAGTTAAGTAACATTACAAAAACATAAAATAATGTGTTTCCAGTAATGTGTATAAATGTAGCAAATTTTTCAAATACTCAAGCAGTTAATTTGGTACTAAATGATATTGTACAGATAATATCATGAAACGTTTCAAGTTACTGAATAGTTTTACTGTGAAAACATGGTCTGAGTACTATATCAAATGTGATAATGCAAATCAAAATGAAAACAAATCTTTAAGTATGATTATGGAATTCTTAAGAATGAGTTTGTGTAAACTTGATAAATTAATAGCTAATTGATGAGACATGTGACAGCAAAGAGATAGTACAAAATATATGATAATGAGTACACTAAACATTGACATCAAACATGAATATATATATATATATATATAATGAGCAGAAATTTGATCTTGGAGTAGGATTGTTTTTGATCACCATGTGCATGCTGGGGTTCTCTTTGCCACGTGACTGTAGTGAGGGTTTACTGATGTACAATGTGCAGTCGTAGAGCAAGTGGATCATTTCAATGCATCTCCACCCTGTCATCGCTCAAAGCATAGGTGTGGCATATTGGGTAGATTCTATCACTATAGTGGAGAGCAAATGGGTCGCCATCCAGTCAGCCTAGATATAGTCAAGAGAGGGTGACAGTGACACTTGGTATGACGTCACCTCATTGAATGATAATGTGGCTAGCCTTTTTCCACTGTATCAGGTACATGTCAACAGGTGGGTGGAACATGTGGTCTGTGCTGTCTCAAGCATGTTGATGAGACTGGTGCTGGTCGTCTATTTGCTGACTCGAGTGTAATGTGACAGTGTTTTGCTCAACCACTCGCCAGAGCTGAGCAGTAGCTAGTTTTGGGGTAGCCTGGACAGTTGTTCCTCGCTACTTAAGTCTTTAATTTGAAAATATCGTTCTGATCGATACTGAGTGTGCTGACAGATAGCATCATGATATTCTCGCTGTGAGGACAGAAATATTGCAATGGGTAATGATTATGTAGCAGTGTTTTGTTGTTGTACGGACTGGATAATGAATAAAAGTCTCCAGGCAGAGCAAAAGGTTAGATTATTGTAATGAAGACTCTTTATGTCATGAATTCTCGAAGGTAAAATATTGGTTTACTGTGGTACAGTTCCAGCATTATCAGTCCTTCGGGTGCCCACATTGCACAGGAATCCCTTATTTCCATTGGCCCCTCCACTGTCCCAGCCTTTGGTTCGCTTCTGTCATTATGCTAAAGTCACCTGTTTTGTCATCTACCTCTCGCCTCCTAGGGGCCGCACTGCTGAGTCTCCAGACTCATCGCACACCATTCATGTCAGTGCCCGGGACGAAACTGGTCTGCTGCCATGGCTGGGCGACCTTCACCACAGCTGCCCCCAGCTGGGCTCTGCGCCTGCCTCTCACCTCCCCTGTTGCATTGGTCAGTTAAGCATGCCGTCGTCGCAATCCCACTCCTCACATCTGGGAGATTCTGCACATTCCTCGAGACCAGACTCAGTACACAACTCCATTACAATATTAAGTACAATTCAAGAAATATCTCCACGAGAAAGACTTTACAATTACGCAGTGACCCTAATAGTAAGCAGTAAATCAATATAATGACCACAAATTCAGGTTCAAGTGTAATGATAAGCAAAATAAAATATAGAGATCATCAGGTTACCTTCAAGTCAGAAGGCTGTCGCACTCAGCGACTGTTATATTGACTTGTAAATAATATATGCCAACTATCAGTCGTCCTTTTTAACTTTTTTATTGGCAGATCTAGATTTCAGCTAGAAACTAGCCATTCTCGATGCACAATCATTTTTATCAATGCGTGTAATGCCTGTTTGTCGGGCTTCATTGAAAATATATAGAGAGTTCCTTATAACATCAAAAATTACATGATTTTTCATTAAAACACCTTTTATTATTGACATTATTATTGACTGACTGACACTGATGGCGCCATAATCCCTGCATCATTTGTATCATGCGAGTTTATCATAGTTCTAGTCTTGGTTTAGTAAAAGATTAATGGTTCTACTCATGCCATGCAGTAATTGTAACAATCTTGGTTAATTTGCAACTGCATTAAATGTAGTTATTCATGTAGATCATGCTAATAAACTAGGAGATATAATAATTAATGAAACAAATCAAGATACTGGCATATAAACAGGTTTTTTAGCTTTTGGATGGTACTGTCCTTATGTATCTATCCATATTTTTCGTCTTTCTTTCCTATGATATCTCCTTCATTAGAGCTCCATATGCTCCAAAGTTTGTCTGTTGGTGTATGAATAATCATGACCATGATTAACCTTCTTATTACAATTAACTCTGACTCAAATTCTGTTCATTGGGTCATGTAGTATTACATGTAAACTCTTGAAACTAGTACCACTTATTCTAATTACTCATGTACTAAATCCAATCCTGAACAAAACACGCCAAGCTGTTCCCCTTTCTCTACCGCCGCGCGTGATTAGCCAAGCGATTTAAGGCGCTGCAGTCATGGACGGTGCAGCTGATCCTGGCGTAGGTTCGAGTCCTCCCTCGGGCATGGGCGTGTGTGTTTGTCCTTAGGATAATCCAGGTTAAGTAGTGTGTAAGCTTAGGGACTGATGACCTTAGCAGTTAAGTCCCATAAGATTTCACACACATTTGAACATTTTTTTCTCTACCAATAATTTCATGTCTCTGATCCGTCCCAGGGCAGAGTCTGCTGTCTGCAACTGAGTACTTTCGGTTTATTATATCTGTATCTACTACCCTCTGTCTTTTCTTCTATACTGTTTCTCCATTCATAATTTACCTGACCGAATCGTTTATTTTGTACCATTTGCAGTCCATATCACTGTGTATGGAATCACCTTCGCCTTCTTTCTTTGCCATTCTGTTCATTGAATGTGAATTCCAATTCACATAGCATGTTCCAAAATGTGCTTATATCAAATGTGAATTCCAATTCACATAGCATGTTCCAAAATGTGCTTATATCTTCACTGGCTAATCCTGCTAACACTTTCTGACAATGTGATGTTAGCTTTGTATAGCAGTACCTAACGATAGTTCTGGGAGTGTGTGGTACATCTCAGAAAGGTTCTTCTTCACCACTGAATCTAAGAATTTCTTTGGACTTTTGAAAACTGACCCTGCATAGTCTTTGCTATCTTTTCATGTTTAATTCACTCATGAGTCTTCTGTGACCAGTAGTTTGCCAAAACCCTTATCTGAATTCTTTGTACAAACTGCACATAGCTGCTGTATCTCTTATATTTTCTGCTACCATTCCCTTCATGTATGGTCACTCAAATTTTAGTTTGTGCCTCAATGAGCATGGCAGACATATCGATAAATGAAACTGGAAAATTCAGGTTTTGGGGTTTACGCGTATTCCCCTCATCTTTACAGCTTTGGAACGTCTGTACTTGTATGAAATGTGTGTAATGAAACGGCACTTCGCCCCTTATGCTCACTCTCACTGCCGTGTCCACTCTTCTCACATCTTCCTGTCATGGTGCATCAGAAGCCTTCTCACTGCTACCAAGTCTATAGCTAACATTCACTTTCATCAAGTTTATGAGTGCTACTCATTGGCATGTTTTACCGTGAAAACATGGTCTGAGTACTATATCAAATGTGATAATGCAAATCAAAATGAAAACAAATCTTTAAGTATGATTATGGAATTCTTAAGAATGAGTTTGTGTAAACTTGTCAAATTAATAGCTAATTGATGAGACATGTGACAACAAAGAGATAGTACAAAATATATGATAATAAGTACACTAAACATTGACATCAAACATGAATATATATATAATGAGCAGAAATCTGATCTTGGAATAGGATTGTTTTTGATCACCACATGCATGCTGGGGTTCTCTTTGCCACGTGAGTGGCCTTCCGTTGCAATTTACTTCGATTTTTAGGTACCTCTTTGATTCTCCTCTGTTTTCTTATGTTGATACTTTCTTGAATGCTAGAAGCGTGTGTATTTACTCTGTTTCTGCAATATATACTGGGATTGTCATATCAGATCCTGCACTGAGTTTCCAAATTTCATTCTCTGTTCTCTCACGAGTCTCATTTGTCAAATGACTGTCAATATATCTCTGTCTTATCCACCTATTTCTCTATTTATTTATTTTTGACACATTTCCTCATTTTCGTCTCTGTTGCCTGTTTTTGTTATCTTCTCCCTCCATTCCTTAACTGCTTTCTTACAATTGTCTTTCACGTTTATTGCTGCTTCTTGGTTTGTTGTGCTTCGTTCTCCGCCTCCTGAGCAATTTTATTAGTTTCCTCTGCTTGTTTCTGAATTTCGTTCATTATGCCGTTTCGTGTCTTCTCCCCCATGTCTGTAATTTCTTTTCCCTTTTCTCGTACCTTATATCCCATGGCCTTACTTTTTTTCCGCATTGCTTTCAAAAATTCTGTTATATTGAAATTGTTATCCCCCGTCTCATTATTTTTGTCTGTCCAAGATGTGCGTGATTTTAATGGAGTACAGTCTCTCGCTGGTTTGTTTGACTTCCTGTTTTCTTCGTCGCAATTGCGAATTGTTACTAGTGCATGCTGTGTTGTCTCCTCTTCATCTTCTTCTCAATAACCGGTCTCCCCATTTGTTTTCTGGTTAGTATGATCTATGGTACATGGTACTCAACTCGCAAATCACTTTTTTTTTATCTTCGTCGTGACCAATACTAACTTTACAATCGCCTTTATTTCCTATATCGCCTAGAAGATTTTTCTCATATCCAAACTGCCCTCGCCTCGTTTGCATCGTGGCCTCTTAGCACACTGTTTGGACAATATACTGAGTTTTATGTTTTCTGACAGATACTGCTACCAATAATTTGATCATTCTCGTCACTTATTGAATGAACATCCTACTTATCTAAGTAGTATACTTCAGGTATCGCCAGGTAGTCCACTTCTTTCAGAAAATGGTAACTCTCTGCATAAACGCCAGTCTCGCAAATGAGATTACCAAACATTAGGATTATAAAGTCTGGCTCTGATATGCTCGCGCCTTGGTTTAATGCTACAAAATACGCCATGTAAAATAAGACAGATTCACTGGATTCCTTTCAAGGGTTACTGTGCCACTTATACTTGCTATAATAATTCACTTTAGTTGGTTCAAAACTGAGAAAGAATTTCAACCTGCCATTAACTTCTAAACAACTACACATTCCATTTACTCCTCACATATGCTTTGTATATGATATCGATTCCATGATCACATTCAAACGTTGGATCCGGATGTAAAAACTTCTGTTGCAAATACTACATAAAAATATTGTAAAATTCTTTCCTATTAATCTTCCCAACGCTAAATTTTTAACTTTTCTTTTCATTATTACTGTTAAGCATTGTTCATTTGTCGTCTATTTCTACTCTATACCTCTCTCACTGCTCAACGTATTTCTTCCTCCTTAGACATGACTAAGTGAAATACTCGTATGCCTAAGCCGCGTGGCCATACTATCTGCGCATTGCACATAATTCCTGGTTTGCCTGATTATATGGCACTCTGTGGTCAGTCACATTGCACATTAGTAGGACATCGATTTTCTGCTTCTCGTGAGTTCCTCTTGAACTGGCTCAAATCTGGTAGAGCACACTCAACTAATTTGACGCGAAACACTGGCTATTGCGAACTAAACTGTTCTCTAACACGCTCACGAAAGTCGGACACTCATTCTTATGACAAATTTCTAGTTTCCCACAGACAATAACTCATTTTCACATAACGTTTGCATGCATATTTAGCCACATAAAATTTCATAATGCTGATTTACAGCGTTGGTAACCAATCAGACGTGGAGCAAAATCAAGAAAACCGTGAACATGAAGCTAAAGACAAATCGAAGGTAAATCCTGTTATCAATATTTCTGCCTGTTTTCGAAAAAATCCACAAAAATTCTATCCTGGCAAGGGTTCAACAATTTATGCAAAATTCCTTGCGTGGAAAAATGGTTACCCTGGTCCAGAATGTTAATTAAGAGACAGACACGCCTTTAAGACACGAGCTGTAATTATTGTGTTCAGTGGAATGGATAATGTGCAGAAGTTACGGCCCTGGCTATGCATTCTTAAGCGGAAAATAACAAAGAAATAGATTTGATATAAACGGGAAGTGTTAACAGAAACAAGCTTTGGGTAAACACCTTTATGTATTTAATTGAAATACGCAGGAAGTGGGTCTGACTATTCAAGAATGTCACTTGACTTTACAAATGCCCCCTATGTCAGTTCTACCAAGTAAACTTATTCGTTTCAAGCTTTATTTGAACGATTGAGAAAACATACCCCTTAGATGCAACCGATATTCTGAAAATTATTTGCGAACATTCATCTTAACAGTTGCAGGGGCTGTTGTCTTTCAGGCGTCTACTAAAGCAATTCTGGACTTAAGACTGTCATCTGCTAAGGTCTGAGCCAGAAGCGCCTGGCTCTCTATCTCCTGTTGAACGGTGCTGATGGGCAAACCTCCCTGCCACTCAGTGAACTCTCAGGTTTTTGGCTGAACAGAACAGCATGCTATTCCATCCCGCCAAAACGCGACATGTCAGCGAATTGCAGAATATGGACTTTCAACCAAATAA
Organism: Schistocerca gregaria; assembly: GCF_023897955.1. Classification (NCBI taxonomy): domain Eukaryota; kingdom Metazoa; phylum Arthropoda; class Insecta; order Orthoptera; family Acrididae; genus Schistocerca; species Schistocerca gregaria. Next base: position 509,708,231 of record NC_064921.1, on the reverse strand, counting down.
TGGCGAGGATCCTTCATGCACAAAAATTCAGCCAAGAAAAACACGCCACGATAAAACGCCAATGACGTTTCGATTCGCCATTCTACTTCCAAAAAGCTGCTGCTTCCACTCCATCTCATGATGCCACTAACATTTTTACCAATCGTGCGTTTTCACGCCCTGAAACCAGCCTCGCATCAGTGGTCCTCTGAAAGTAAAAAACTGTTCCCGAGGCCAGGCTCTAATTTTTCAGCAAGCCGTGTTTCTTTAGGAAAGTCTGAGATTGTCACCTCCTGCAGGCATTCTTCAGATTACGAGAAAGCGCTGGCCTCCTGCTAACAAAGTCTCTTCACAGGCCTCAGCCCAGCTGAACGACGGGGCTCGGTCGTAAATGCACAATAGCTGACACGCCCGTGGTTGGCCCGGCGTAGCGACATTCATAGGATCAACACCAGAGCCTCGCCTGTGTCGATACCAGACGACCACCTTTTCCATTGCAATGATCACTGTCTTGCGTGTACCAGTTCCAGCATGCTTTCCGTTCGCACAAACTTACAGAAAACACAGGGAAAAAAAAAAAGCAAGGAAAGCAGTACCTTTTGTTTGTATCTGGTATGAAGTTAGAAGACAGTACATACGGCCATTGTGATCCAGTTCACTTTAATAAAACGTTATTATCGCATTCTGCTCCATGATTATCCTCTAATTAGTGCGTTACCTTCATATTAAAGAAAAGGTGCATGTGAAAAGGCTTGCCACTTTCCAACCTCAGAAAAATTATCAGACAGTTGTTGGGTGAATAAGCTGAGACAAAATGCAAGAGGCAATATGTCAACAAGAAGCCACAAAATCCTCAAAAAATTTGTACTTGTAACTCTCCAGGATTCTGTGAGAAGTACTGAATTATGTGGTGCGAGTCTTGCCAAAATTTAATGATTATCGGTTTGTTTTAAAGCAGCTGTTATTGTTTTCAAATACTTCGTTAACTTCAATTACAGTAACAGAACTAGTACTGTTTTTGTTTTTCATACTTGTACCATCTGTAAAAAGACCAAATTTACATTTTGTGACAGTTCAAATTCTAGATGGCTTATGAATATTAGGAATAACAGAGAAGTAGAACTAAGTCTGATTTATTTAAATTCTGAATACCAAATACGGTTTTGGTTGGTTTAGATTCTGAATAACAAATATTACCTGATCTTCATGGAACGGACACGTTTGGCTTTCTGGCAGGCAGATAAGATAAAAACCACAAAACTACTATATTTACTGTTTCTTTCATGTTATCCTAATTTTTACACGTTCTCACTGTTGTAGCAGTAAAGTATATGGCCAGACCACGCATTTTTCAGTCCGCCTTTTAACCTGCCATTCACTTTTTAATTATGTGGAGATTCGCTAGAATCGACACAGTGTTTCGATTCTTCGTTGAACTGTAGGTTCCCTTTCACTAGCTGGATAACTCGGGTAGGTTAGGTTCACGCAAGTCACTGATTAGACGTCCCATTGAAATACTTGAACGACGCCATAGAAGCACACGAAATTGCATCAGGCCATAGAACCACACGAAATAACTGTTATGAGGTTATCACGGTTCATGCAGTCAAACACCTTCGCAATCTCGCAGACGAAATGAGGTAGCACAGTTGTGAGAAACTGTACTCGTATTTGGTACGACGGTGGTTCAAAGTAGCATCTAGGCAACCAGATTTGGGGTTTTGTGATTGCTCTAAATCACCTTCTTAAATGTCGGGATGGTTCCTTTGAAACAATATGGACCATTTCCTTCCGCCATCTTTCCCTAATGCAAGCTTGTGGTTCACCTTTCATCATCGCATTGTTGTCAGGATGGTAACCCTTAATTTTCCTTCCTTCTTCTCACTCAAGGAATATTCCAAATGATTATTTTGTTTATTTAGTTATTCTACACTAGTGTTTAAAAAGTAAGTAGGAAAGCATCTTTCACATAATGTCTCACTGCCAAGTAAGATAGCTTATGAAACTTTAACCATTGAAAGCCTCTCTCTACTTTTGTTGCTCGCTCTATCTCTTGGGATTTAACAAAACTGTGCAAAACTAACTCATACGCATGTTCTTCAAAAATGGTTCAAATGGCTCTGAGCACTATGGGACTTAACATCTTAGGTCATCAGTCCCCTAGAACTTAGAACTACTTAAACCTAACTAACCTAAGGACATCACACACATCCATGCCCGAGGCAGGATTGGAACCTGCGACCGTAGCAGTCGCACGGTTCCGGACTGCGCGCCTAGAACCGCGAGACCACCGCGGCCGGCCATGTTCTTCTGTAGCCCACATGCCTCCCTAGAAATATGGGTAATAATCTGGTAAGGACACTCAAATACAATACTTAGATTAAGCTCATGTATTGTGCAAACAGGTAACGACTTTACGTAAGATTAACGTTACATAGGCACATAGGATCCTTTTGAAGAGAACCCCATTGAGCTCAGGAATACTGATCATGTAAAGAGGGGGGAGTTATGCTGATCTTGAGAACTTTAAGATGATTGCCATTCTTTCGTAGGGAACTCCTGGATGGTCTTACTGGCTGGGAACGTGTAGTGCAGTCGAAAGATCACTGTTGATGCGAATTTAATTCAATATTCTTAGTAGCTTCACACACCACATGTAAATATTACAAGTTTCCTTATGGCGCTATTAATTCAGATAACATGGGATGAACATTCATTTAATGTCAGTGAGATAATTTACTTGGGTGCAGTCCGATTAGGAGGCTGAAATGGAGCACTTAGGAGAAACGGTTATCACAGTTAAATGTCACCGTATGCACATGCACACTCTACTTTTCAAGGGCATGCAGTTAAAATAAAATGCGCGGGATATACTGAATACTGTTGGGGGGAACTTAAAGTACATGACGAAACAATGGGCGAAAAGTACTGGTACGCTATGTGTACTGTGAATTATTACGTATAATGGCACGGAAGTCTGGAAGCCATTAATGGCTAGCGAACGACCAGGTACATGGATCTTCACTTTAGTCAGATGTGCTATGATACCTTCCACAAATACGCATAAAGGAATCTATAATGGTAGTTTCCGCTCTATTTGGCCATTACATTGAAATCAGAGAAAATCGTCTAATGTAACTACTCGATGTGTCTGCCAAGCAGGTACTGAGAAGTTACCGTTTGTGAGATGAGAAAACACTTACTGTACACTCCTTGTGGCTACACATAATACCAGATTCAAATCTAGGCGGTAGTTTTCAGTTAATCTAGACCTGTAATGGACTCATGTCTCCTTTGCTGGTTTATTCTAGAGCTCACCGTTATAGTGTGTGTGTGTGTTTGTGTGTGTGTGTGCGCGTGTGTGTAAGAGAGGAAAAGAGAGAGAGAGAGAGAGAGAGAGACCCATACTTGTTCTACACACGTGGTGGCGTGGGACCATGCAGATTACCAGAACATGATTTGAACAGCAGACTCATTGGACTTTAGCATAACTGAACACATGGCACGTTCATTTCAATCTTTTGCATGTTTATAGATATTCAACGCCCCCGGTAGCTGAGTGGTCAGCGCGACAGAATGTCAATCTTAAGTGCCTGGCTGGGCCGGAGATTTTCTCCGCTCAGGGACTGGGCGTTGTGTTGTCCTAATCATCATCATTTCATCCTCATCGACGCGCAAGTCGCCGAAGTGGCGTCACATCGAAAGACTTGCACCAGGCGAGCGGTCTACCCGGCGGGACGCCCTCGTCACCCGACAGGGTGTTTCAAAAATGACCGGTATATTTGAAACGGCAATACAAACTAAATGAGCAGCGATAGAAACACACCGTTTGTTGCAATATGCTTGGGACAACAGTACATTTTCAGGCGGACAAACTTTCGAAATTACAGTAGTTATAATTTTCAACAACAGATGGCGCTGCAAGTGATGTGAAAGATATAGAAGACAACACAGTCTGTGGGTGCGCCATTCTGTACGTCGTCTTTCTGCTGTAAGCGTGTGCTGTTCACAACGTGCAAGTGTGCTGTGGACAACATGGTTTATTCCTTAGAACAGAGGATTTTTCTGGTGTTGGAATTCTACCGCCTAGAACACAGTGTTGTTGCAACAAGACGAAGTTTTCAGCGGAGGTTTAATGTAACCAAAGGACCGAAAAGCGATACAATAAAGGATCTGTTTGAAAAATTTCAACGGACTGGGAACGTGACGGATGAACGTGCTGGAAAGGTAGGGCGACCACGTACGGCAACCACATGGGGCAACGCGCAGCTAGTGCAGCAGGTGATCCAACAGCGGCCTCGGGTTTCCGTTCACCGTGTTGCAGCTGCGGTCCAAATGACGCCAACGTCCACGTATCGTCTCATGCGCCACAGTTTACACCTCTATACATACAAAATTCAAACGCGGCAACCCCTCAGCGCCGCTACCATTGCTGCACGAGAGACATTCGCTAACGATATAGTGCACAGGATTGATGACGGCGATATGCATGTGGGCAGCATTTGGTTTACTGACGAAGCTTATTTTTACCTGGACGGCTTCGTCAATAAACAGAACTGGCGCATATGGGGAACCGAAAAGCCCCATGTTGCAGTCCCATCGTCCCTGCATCCTCAAAAAGTACTGGTCTGGGCCGCCATTTCTTCCAAAGGAATCATTGGCCCATTTTTCAGATCCGAAACGATTACTGCATCACGCTATCTGGACATTCTTCGTGAATTTGTGGCGGTACAAACTGCCTTAGACGACACTGCGAACACCTCGTGGTTTATGCAAGATGGTGCCCGGCCACATCGCACGGCCGACGTCTTTAATTTCCTGAATGAATATTTCGATGATCGTGTGATTGCTTTGGGCTATCCGAAACATACAGGAGGCGGCGTGGATGGGCCTCCCTATTCGCCAGACATGAACCCCTGTGACTTCTTTCTGTGGGGACACTTGGAAGACCAGGTGTACCGCCAGAATCCAGAAACAATTGAACAGCTGAAGCAGTACATCTCATCTGCTTGTGAAGCCATTCCGCCAGACACGTTGTCAAAGGTTTCGGGTAATTTCATTCAGAGACTACGGCATATTATTGCTACGCATGGTGGATATGTGGAAAATATCGTACTATAGAGTTTCCCAGTTCGCAGCGCCATCTGTTCTTGACAATTGTAACTACTGTAATTTCGAAAGTTTGTCTTCCTGAAAATGTACTGTTGTCCGAAGCATATTGCAACAAACGGTGAATTTCTATCGCTCCTCGTTTAGTTTGTATTGCCGTTTCAAATATACCGGTCATTTCTGAAACACGCTGTATAAAACAAATGTCAATCTATTCTACTGTATCTCACTTAGATTAACACATGCTTTCCTATCTCATCTGGTAAAGCCATTACCTGAAAGAGAAAAAAAAGATTAATTAAATCGAAAGTTCTTTTAGACTGCACATAGCCCAATGGTCACTATTGTGAACAAAGCAAGGTACATGACTTACCCAGAATTTACCTAAAAATCAATATATCAACGCTAACTAATTTAACTGCATGAATGTCAAAAAAATAGTTCTAAGCACTATGGGACTTAACAGCTGAGGTCACCAGTCCCTTAGACTTAGAACTACTTACACCTAACTAACGAAAGGACGTCACACACATCCATGGCCGAGGCAGGATTCGAGCCTGCGACCGTAGCAGCCACGTGGTTCTGGACTGAAGCGCCTAAAACCGCGCCGCTACCACAGCCGGCACACATGAAAATCAGTTACTTCCTAATAGAAACTGACTCGAAAATAACTCCACTGTGAAACACATGTTCACAAACCACGTTGACAGCCAAGCAAGTGTCGCTCACCTCCCTGATCTGACCACACAATGCCACCATGCATCGTCCGCTCCGTTCCCTTGCTTGCGGAGCGGGAGGAGGTGGATGTTCGAACCTGTCGCCAACCCTGACTGTTCCTTCTTGTTCCTGCTGCGTCTCTGGGTCCCAGACAAATGAATCGATCAGGTTGGTACAACATCCCAAGAACACTCTATCTATCTCTGCTTACAAGGGAGAGACATTTTAGCGTTCTCACTTCCCCATTTACACAGAAATATACATATTTATATTGGAAAGAAAGGGGAGGGGACAGATCTGCTTCAACGGAGAAATGAAAAAAACGCATTTGTGTTCTCCCCTCCCAAAGGCCAATGTACCATATTACACCAGAAGAAAACATACACAATGCTGCTAATGGTTGCATATGGACACGACACTCAGTTTAAATGGAAATGGGTCTCATTGAGCCCTTTCACCAACCATAGAAAGAACTACAATAATATACTACAGAAGATAACTCAAAGTAACACCCAGTGAGGTGAACTGAAAAGACACTTCTATTCAAAGGCAATACGTAATTGCATTGAAATCATAGCGATTTATTTTGGTCCTCTGGACATTACAAAAGGTGGGACATGGTTCTTAATTGGGTGTGTGATCATACCATGTGGCTGTGCATCCCCATCTCAAGTTTTAAAAATGGTTCAAATGGCTCTGAGCACTATGGGACTTAACTTCTGAGGTCTTCAGTCCCCTAGAACTTAGAACTACTTAAACCCAACTAACCTAAGGACATCACACACATGCATGCCCGAGGCAGGATTCTAACCTGCGACCGTAGCGGTCGCGCGGTTCCAGACTATAGCGCATAGAACCGCTCGGCCACAACGGCCGGCCCTCTCAAGTTTGGTAAGAAATAACTGCTGGATGCTTCGTGCTTGCGGACGTGCTGCAATAAGTCTCTCCAATGCATCCAACACTCGCCTGATGAAATTTAAGTCGAGAGAACGGGCAGTTCAGTCCATTCCCCGAATATCCTCTCGTTCCAGGAGCTCCTCCACTTGTGCAGTTCGATGATACTGCAAACTGCTCTCCAAAAATTGAGATCAAGACCAAATGAACCAATCAAAAGAAGCACATGGGGGAGGAGTACAGTGTCAAAATAACGATGACTGGCGAGTGTACCATCTTCAAAGATCCGGTGTTCAGTTTGCCCACGCAACATTATGCCTCCACATCTCATAATTCCTGGACTACCAAAACGATCATCTTCGACAATATACACTACTGGCCATTAAAATTGCTACTCCAAGAACAAACGCAGATGATAAACGGGTATTCATTGGACAAATACATTATACTAGAACTGACATGTGATTAAATTTTCACGCAATTTGCGTGCATAGATCCTGAGAAATCAGTACCCAGAACAACCACCTCTGCCCGTAATAACGGCCTTGATAAGCCTCTCGGCATTGAGTCAAACAGACCTTGGATGGCGTGTACAGGTACAGCTGCCCATGAAGCTTCAACGCGATACCACAGTTCTTCAAGAGTAGTGACTGGCGTATTGTGACGAGCCAGTTGCTCGGCCACCATTGACCAGACGTTTCCAATTGGTGAGAGATCTGGAGAATGTGCTGGCCAGGGCAGCAGTCGAACATTTTCTGTATCCAGAAAGGCCCGTACAGGACCTGAAACATGCGGTCGTGCATTATCCTGCCGAAATGTAGGGTTTCGCAGGGATCGAATGAAGGGTAGAGCCACGGGTCGTAACACATCTGAAATGTAACGTCCACTGTTTAAAGTGCCGTCAATGCGAACAAGAGGTGACCCAGACGTGTTGAAATGTCCTCTTAGAAAAATTATACATGACTGTGCTTAAACTGACACGCAATATGTTTTTAGCGCAACGCAATCTGACTTTCAATAATCCCTACAAGAGAATGGCCCTGACTAAATTAACCTATACGTTTCACAAATCACTTGCCTCAGAAAAATCTTCGTTACTCGAAATACTGCAATACAGCGAGCGCCACTACTGCCAGCTAAATAAAAGATTCAAACTCCTGAAGGCACTAACTACTGATAGGCATAGTTAGCAAAAGAAAGATTTTGATAAAGAACAAACAATGGATTTACCTTAATAGTGTTCAAAAGTCATAATATATTTATGAGTCCATGATATCCAATATTACAAATTTACTCTTTCTTAATGACACATGTCCAGATCGTCTGCTCTCAAAATTCCGGCATCTCTCTCGCCACATCCACCACTGCTGACGGTTCACCTCCAACTGCGCAACGCTACGCGCTGTTAACATCTAACTACCCAACACTACAATAGCAATACTGCAACAATGCAGACCAGCCACAGACTTAACGCAGCACAGTCTGTGATTTTCATACAGAGCGCTACGTGGCGTTACCAACATAAAAACCTAAACAGCCTTCTTACAGTGTCACGCCGGATGATACGCCAGTATGGCGATGACGAATACAATCTTTAAATGTGCGTTCACTGCGGTGTCGCCAAACACGGATGCGACCATCATGATGCTGTAAACAGAACCTGGATTCATCCGAAAAAATGACGTTTTGCCATTCGTGCACCCAGGTTCGTCGTTGAGTACACCATCGCATGTGCTCCTGTCTGTGATGCAGAACAAGGTTAGCCGGAACCATGGTCTCTAAGCTGATAGTCCATGCTGCTGCGAACGTCGTCGAACTGTTCGTGCAGATGGTTGTTGTCTTGCAAACGTCCTCATCTGATGACACAGGGATCGAGACGTAGCTGCACGATCCGTTACAGCCATGCGGATAAGATGCCTGTCATATCGTCTGCTAGGCCGTTGGGATCCATCACGGCGTTCTGTATTACCCTCCTGAACCCACCGATTCCATATTCTGCTAACAGTCATTGGATCTCGACCAAAGCGAGCAGCAATGTCGCGATACGATAAACTGCAATCGCGATAGGCTACAATCTGACCTTTATCAAAGTCGGAAACGTGATGGTACGCATTTCTCCTTGTTACACGAGGCATCACAACAACGTTTCACCAGGAAACGTCAGTCAACTGCTGTTGGCAACTTTCCTCATGTCAGTACGTTGTAGGTGTCGCCACCAGCGCCAACCTTGTGTGAATGATCTGAAAAGCTACTTCTTGCTGCCAGTTAAATTTCGCGTCTGTAGCACGTCATCTTGGTGATGTAGCAATTTTAATGGCCAGTAGTGTACCTTATATGAGAATGAAGGAATTCTCGGCGAATCTCGATGATAAAATCTTCTCGGGTTGACAGCCGAGTCAATGCGTTGTTTTCCAGCAATGTTTCAGCAAGTTTCTTACTTGACATCGTCAAGCGAAGTGTCGGGTTCTGCTGCTTCGCACTTGAAATTCCTCTTCTTGAGGATGGTAAGGAGGAGTTTGTTGTCTTTAGACATTTGCTCCACTTAGATGGGTTGAGGTTTGCTGGGACGTTTAGGAATAACTGGGACGGTTGTGCGTACTGGATACGTATGATTGCCGGTCGGAGACAGGCGGTAGGTCACGTGAATTGACAGGTATGCGTCGGTTAGGGGCCTTTACTTGACTGGACCTGTCGACGCCTGGGACTCTCAGTCAGCGACTGACAGAGCGGGTGTTTGATGGTGATGATGATGGTGATGGGTGTCGGGCGCGGTGAGGAGGGTCTTCTGTTTCCTCCTGCTGTCAGGGTGCCTCTTCTTGTTATCCTTCTTCTTCTTCTTGTGGAATGTCTGCTTGTGACACTTTCGGATGTGTCACATCCTCCCAGTTGGCAGCTTCGGCATCCACAGCGGTCCTCGCTCCTTGTTCCTGACTTGCGTTCTCCTCTTCTTGTTCTTGTTGTTCTATTGAGACGAAGAGAGCTTCCCACTGGACAGGCGTGAGAGGAGGGCGGGCGTTGTAGGACCTGAGAGTATCCAAGTGAATGGACACTACCTTCTGCAGCTGCGTCTTGGAGAGGGGGCAAGGGGCCTCCTCCATAATGACGATTGTCTGAGCGGCTGCGTCTTGTGTTTCCACCCTCGTGGCTTCCTGCATCACGGAGACGGTGCACCAGCAGCCGAGCCTCGGCTAGCTCAGCTAGTAGTGTTGTGTGTTGGGTTCACTCACTCACTCACTAACTATAATTACGGGCCTGCCTTGGCCCGAGGTAGCGGAGTTTAAGCTGTTTTGAGCTGTTCCTCCTGAAGTCCTCTCGGTTTGGAATGGTTTTTCTTCGCGTGTTGGTCTGTCCTCAGGTTTCTGTGGACGTAGCAGCTTATCTGTCGGCTGATTCAGGCGGCTTCTTGTTCTTCTTTTTCTTACTGCTTCCTGTCTGCCCGAATTATATTCTCTTCAGGCGAGAGAAGTCCACTGGCGGCGAATGCGTCCGGATATACTTGACTGCTTCCTCAGTCATGTATTCCCAGTCCTCGTCCGTGAAGATCGGGTGCTTGTTTATGAGCTCCAGATCTCCACGCCTGACGATTTCCCTCCCGTGCAGCCTCTGGTTTAAGGGTTCGCTTCCCCAGTGGAAATCATAAGGTTTGTGGGGAAGGGGAGGGATGTTATCTACCGTGAAAGGGTACGGATGATCATGATGGGGGTAGCTACCGTCTCGCAGGGAATCGGCGATCTTGGTGAGCACCTCCCTCACACAGTTCTTGTTGGGGAGGGGGAGGCACTCGAACGGCGTCTTCTTCTTCTCCCTCGGTCTCCATAGGAACTTCCCCTGTCGTCTGCGTTTCCGCAGAGACAGGAGTGACGACTGCTTCCGAGAGGGCCGTCTTCTTGTTGTCGGTGTTCTTCGCCGACTGTATGGCCACCTCCCTAGCAACCTGCGTTGCCGCGTCGGCCAGGGAGGCGGTCGTTTGTGTTGCCGCGTCTACCCCCGCCATGCCCTTCTTCATGCCGGCCGCGGGGTACACGGTGCTCCTTAGTTGAGATAGCTCCTCGCGAATCTCTTCGAGTTGCGCTCTCATGGCCGCTCTCTCCTCCACCATGGCGGATTTGAGCGCGGTGATTGCGTCCTCGTTGGCTTCCCTCAATGCTTGGCGGAAGGCGTCCACGTCGTCTTGGTGGCGCGGCAGGGGGGCGGGGTGACCACCATTTCTTCTTCTTGGGCCATCTCTTCGTGCGAGGTGGCCGACTTCCGCTGCTTCAACGTCTTCAGTTAACTGCAGCTGCGTGCGTTTGCAGCGTGCGAGCCACCGCAGTTTACGCACAGCGCTGCAGTACCTCTTGGTTTTGTGCAGTTGCACGTGTCGTGCGGTTTCGCGCACTTGACACACGCAACCACGACGCCGCATTCTTTGACTATGTGTCCAAGCTTTTGACACTTTTAGCACTGTAATTGTGCCACAGGCTTCCGCTTCTTCTTGTTGTTGCTCCAGACTGCGTTTAGCAGGAGCTCCACAGCAGCAGCAATCTTGACTCTTCCTCCATTCCTACATCTCGGCTTGGCGATGGGCTAGTGGTGTTAACGGAACGGTCAACGGTGCGAGCCGCAGCGAGTCGAACAGCGGAGTCGCGTGCGTGCGTGTGTCGGGTTCGCTGACGCTGTAATGAGGAGCCTGTCCTTGGCTCGAGGTGGTGCAGTATAGACATACATATGACATTCCTGCAGTTCCTGTAAGAGAGAGACATATATATTAACACTCTTGTCGATTGGTCCTGTCTGGTTTTACCTGAAAAAGAGAAAGACACACTGTGTTGAGGGATTAGTAAAACTTAATCCCTCAGCAGGTCAGGCCAAAGCGTGGTTGGCCTGTGATGTGGTTGTAGGCCCAGTCCACGGTGAGCCGGTTGCGGGAGTGTTCCATCCTCTCGTAGAACTTCCTGGCGCTGGCGCGGAACCTTTCTCGGAGAGGCAGGATCCCGGTGTCCTCGTGGAGTTGGCGCGTCGAAAAGCGCCTCGGAAGAGGCATAGCAGTGTTCAGGGCGCGGTTCTGTATTCGTTGCAGAGTCACAATGTGAGCATCTGCGGCTTTCCCCCAGACCACGACCGCATACTCTAACAGTGGACGAACCAATGTTAGGTAAAGCGTGATGCCGTGTTGCGGTCGCAATGTCGACTGCGGGTTTAGCAGTGGATACAGGGCGTGGAGGCGTCCAATTGCTCTCCCCTTCACATCACGGATGTGGTGCTTCCAGGTGAGCCTGCGGTCTAGGGAAACCCCTAGGTATTTCGCCGCCCCACTCCATGGGATAGGTTCTCCCAGGATTTCGAGCGGCGTAAGCCCTGGTGGCAGAAGTCTTCAAGTGAAGACGACTGCCTGGCTCTTTGTGGCGTTGAATTTCAACCGCCACTTTGTTGCCCATGAGCCCAAGGCGTCGCACCCGCGTTGGAGGCGGTTTCTCAGCACCTGGGCATTCACGCCGCGCGTGAAAAGGGCTGTATCATCAGCGTACAGCGCCAGTTCGACTCCTGCCACTTTCGGAGCGTCTGCAGTGTACATGGAGTACAGCGAGGGGCCGAGAACCGACCCCTGCGGCACCCCTGCACGTATCTGCCGGTATGTGGACGTACCGTCGTCAGCCCTCACGTGAAAGGTTCGTTCGGACAGGTACGACCGCAGCAACGTCATGTGAGACGTCGGTATCCCTTGTTCAAAGAGTTTGAACTCGAGACCGTCGTGCCACACCGAGTCAAACGCTCGGGAGACGTCGAGGAACACTGCGCCAAGGAATTCCCTTGTTTACAGAGCCCTCATGGCCGGTTGTACCACCCGCAACAGCTGGTGGGAAGTGGCATGCTCTTCTCGGAATCCGAACTGCTCGTCCAGGATGATGTCCTCCTGGGTGACGTGTCGCATCAGTCTTCTCGCGTACAGCCTCTCGAAAACTTTCGAGAGGGACGGGAGTAGGCTGATGGGTCGGTAGCTCGATGTCTGGCGTGGGTTATTGCCGGATTTCAGGATGGCCACGACTTCCGCGTGTTTCCACGCAGAGGGGTAGTCACCCGATTGGAGAATATCGTTGAAAACATCGGCAAGTTGTCAGTGTAGGCCCGGTGGAAGGTTCTTCAGCTGGAGGTTTGTGACGCCATCGCTGCTTTCGGCCTTCTTGGGGTGCAGCGAGCGAAGTGGCACAGCTACTTCCTCCTCCGTTATCGATTCGATAACGTCGCCTTCCTCCCTTGCGGCGCGGAAGGTTGGTAGTTGCTCGTGGACTCGCCGTTGGCTGCAAAGGCGTCAGCCAGGACGCTGGCTTTCGCGTCGGGGTCGCTGGCGAAGTCGTTCCCGGCCTGTAATGGCGGTATTCGCTGTCGCCGGCGTAGGAAGGACTTTACCACCCTCCATGCACTGCCATCCTCAGGATTGAGGGTAGACACAAGGTCTGCCCATTCCTGGTTCCGGTGATGCTCGACTGCTGCCTTAATTTCCTGTCTCATGCAGTTCGAGCGCTTTCGTCTGTAAGCGCTCGGCGTCGAGCCTGCGATAGCTCGGACGGCTGTCTGGAAGAGAAGTTCCGGCCACGTCGAGGCCAAAACTGACCGGTACGTGGTCGGAGGAGAGAACGTTCCGCGTCCCGGCGGTCGCGAAGTGCCCGATGCCCTTCAGAAGGGCAATATCGAGCACGTCGGGCTGTCCCCGTGCAGGGAAGATCGTGGGGTCAAACGGCCCCACGGTGATCGCGCCGTTGCGGTGAACAACGCGGGAGAGGCGGCGCCCGCTGCGGCTAACAGTTCGAGAGGTCCATTCGGTGTGTTTCGCGTTGAAATCCCCGGCAATGAAAACTCGCCTCTCCAACGACAGCAGGGCGTCGAAGTCGGCTTCGTCTAGCTGTCTGCCAGGCTGCCAATAGACCGACACGAAAAGAATCTTTCCGACGGTGGTGTTGACGGCCACTCCTGTGGCTTCCAGCGCGTTGAGCGCCGGCAGTTGAACTCGGTGGTGGCGCAGTGACTTCTTCACGTAGATGGCAGTGCCGCCCCCATGGGTGGCTCCGTCATCTCGGTAGCAGCAAAAGTTTGCTGCTCGCACGTCGACCCCGGGTTTGAGGAAGGTCTCCTGTACAAGGCAGATGTCAACCGCCTCGTCCCGTAGGAATTAGCGAAACTCGCCCTGCTGGGGGTGGAGACCCCGAGCGTTGAACGTGCATATGGTTAACCCATAAATATGGTCGTTATCCATATTAGGGCTGGCTTCTCCCGGCGGTGGCCTGGAGGGCCGCCGTCACTGCTCCCACGAAGACTGGTAGCTGCGTCATCAGCTGGTTGAGTGACCGCAGAAGCGCGGCCTGCTCGGTCGTGTCTTCCTTCGCCGTTTCTGGACGGTTTGACTCCTTCGCGACGTTTCCCGTAGTCTCCTTCATCCTGAAGGTCGTTCTTCTTCTTCTTGCTCATCTTGAGAGCGCATCTAATCTGCGTTTCGGTGTAGCCATTCTTATGGAAGGTTTTCTTCAGATGCTGAATCTCAGTAGCTAAACTGTCCTTGTTGAATACCTCATGGGCTCTACGGACAAGACGGCGGCGACGGCGGAACGCAGGGCGATACGCAGCCTCAGAGAAGATGAGGATACTATCATTCTACCAGCAAAAAATGAAATGATCCTATGGCATTGTGGCCGGGAGGCCCCATGCGGGGAAGTTCGGCCGCCGTATTGTAAGTCCTTTTTAATTGACGCCACTTCGGCGACTTGCGAGTCAATGATGATGAACACACAACACCCAGTCATCACGAGACAGTGAAAATTCCTGACCTCACTGGGAATCGAACCCAGAACTCCATGCGCAGGATGCGAGAACGCTACCGCAAGACTACGAGCTGCGGACATTCTACCAGCAGACAAAGGGAACGTGACTGTGCTGCTAAGAGCGGCTGACTACTAGGACAAGATTAATTCGTTGCTGCAGGATCAGGCCTACAAACAAGTGGAGAAGGACGCGCTCTCAAGATGAGCAAGAAAAAGAAGAAGAAGAATAAGAAGAAGGACCTTCAGGATGAAGAGAACAACAAAGGCCTGTGCAGTTCCACACACAGCCAAGAGTGACCGGATACTGGAGAAGAACAAGATAAAAACGATCTTCCAGCAAAAATCAAGAATATGCTGGGCTCAACAAAGGACAATTTGGGGCTAAGAACAACGGGTGTCTACAGCATTTCCTGTGAATGTGGAAAACAATTTATTGGACAGACGTGGCGTTGCATCACACAATGCATATCTGAACATGTGAGAAGCACTCGTCTCTGACAAAAGGAAAAATCTGTGGTAGTGGAGCACAGCCTCAGTGAAGAACACACGTTTCAATTTGAAGAAACCAAGAGACTGTGTAGAGCGAAACGTTTCTAGACTCTATAATCAAGAGACAGTGGAGATATGGGTCAGTGATAACCTGGTCAACCAGGATAGTGGCTTACAACTCAGTACCGCATGGAACACAACATTATCAAGAATAAGACGAGAGCCGGCCGCGGTGGTCTCGCGGTTCTAGGCGCGCAGTCAGGAACCGTGCGACTGCTACGGTCGCAGGTTCGAATCCTGCATCGGGCATGGATGTGTGTCATGTCCTTAGGTTAGTTAGGTTTAAGTGGTTCTAGGTTCTAGGGGACTGATGACCACAGCAGTTGAGTCCCATAGTGCTCAGAGCCCAATAAGACGAGAGCGCACCGATGGAAGACTAACTTATATCTGACCAGGCGACAGTTTTGCTGTCGTCTGGGGTCTAACAATATGGTCATGTGCCCAGGAGAGGCACTGCGAGCGATGTCGTTCTGTTAGCAAAGGTACTTATACAGTCATCTTATGCCATAGCCCATTGATTTCTGGGGTTATTTCACGCAGTGTTGATTGTCTGCTAGCAATGGTATCCCTACGCAAACGCTCCTGCTCTCGGCCGGTAAGTGAAGGTCATTGGACACTGTGTTGTCCGCGGAGAGATGTAATACCTGAAATTTGGTGTTCACGGTACACTCTTGACTCTGTGGATCTCAGAATACTGAATTCCTTGCCGATTTCCGAAATGGAATGTCTCATGCGTCTAGCTCCAACTACCAATCCGCATTCAATGTCTGTTAATTCCCGCCGTGTGGACACAACCACGTTGGAAACCTTTTCACATGAATCACAAGAGTACAAATGATAGTTCCGTTAATGCACTGCCCTTTCATATCTTGTGTATGTGATACTTCCGCCTTCTATGTATGTGGATGAGGCTATCCCATGACTTTTGTCACTTCACTTTAAATAGCAGTGACTTTATAGTAATTATTGTCTTTTAATAAAAGTTGTATCATTGTATATTCGATCCAGTTACCTTCTGTATTGTACTGCACTGTACTGTCCTGTACTATACTATAGCAGTTCTTTCAATGTATAGTCCAATTTCAATGAGGCGCGTTACTTGGCACTGACACATTATGCGAAAGTTACTTTTGCCGTTTAGTTTTACACACAAACATATCATGGCAGCTATCAGGTTGAAGCAGATACTGCTGCCTCTTTCTTTAAAATTACGAAGCACAAATTATGACTACTGCTAATCTAGTCACATTGACATTTATGGGAATTACTGGCAGACTGCAGTTCTCAATAATGTTACTGCTCCATCTCTTACTCTTCTCAGCAGCTGTTGTTACCTGTTTCATGCTATGTATTTATGTAAATCTGTTAATTGGAGAGAGAGCACTGTCATCTTTCTGTATACGGAGAAAATAAAAAACTATATAATATTAATTTATATCTACAATTTCAGTTCTTTGATAAATTATAGTAATGGCAAATAATGTACATTTTTACTTTTTTATTTAGATATATGGAGTTTCTTTTTTCGCGAAAGATGTCTATACACAAATTGTTGAATTTTATACTCCAGTAGTTTTTCCCCGGTCACAATATTTTTTACTTCACGCGTTTTGCCAACATAGGTCGCTCCTGTAAATAATACTGCAGTTTGCCTTTGCCATACTTTGCAGATCTGTGGCAAAATCTTGTCCACATGTGCCATCCTGTCTGCATTGACTTCGGTAAAAAATGCATGTTCCACCTTGCACAGATCTCAGATCTGCTCAGATTTATGATCGACACGCTACGATTTGTCGGCACAGAATTCAGTATGTTCGATAAATCAACACACATCTTGTATATTCACATGACAAGTATTTAATTTACTGCCAGCCTGCCATTTGCAGGTCTGTGAAAGAACTTTCGGTAACAAGTGGCTACGTTCTCAGAAAGGATGTTTTAAATTCTGTTTAGGACACAAATTGATAATGGAGGTATGTTACTACTCTTGCAGAGGAAAAAATGCAGAGAAGCGTCAATACCTCAAAGATAGGTCTTTATGGTCAAGACAGTGAGCCTTTGTGCAACAATGTGTTTTAAGGGACTTGCACGCATTCAATATTTATTTACAAGTACTCAGTACAATGAAGCGACATCATACCATCAATTATATTGACAAAAAAGTTAGTTGACAAAGCGGTTTCACAAGGTTAAAATGTCGAACACACAAAACAAATATTTGTTTTGTAAATAAAAACTGCCTTTTCTTGCTGCACTGTATTTTATTCCTCCTTTACACTTTTTACCTTTTTTCACTTTAAGACATCTTCCTTGAGATCTAGAATGATACAGTTTTATTTTGATATGTGTTATTTGTGGAAAGCATATGCTGCAGTTATATTAGCTATAGCTTGCAACCAACAAAAAACAACGATAAAGCGGAAATGGGTTCTAGAGTGGTTGAAAACAAAGAGCGACTGGTCACATGTTAATTTACTGGCTGAAATCAGAACCATGGACCTGAAAGATTTCATGAGTCCTGCATCATATGACAAGTATACAAGATAAAATAGAGAAGCAAAATACATTATAGGAGATAATGACAGGAGTTTTTGAGTTATCTCATCTACAAACGAATAACTCCACCATAGAGCAAAGCAAATAATTTATTAAACATCAAAACTCTTGAAAGATACATATAGACTCGACACACGTTCGTACACAGTCATCTCATTGGAGTCAATCGATTAGTCGATACTGTGGTCGCCACAAGGAGCTCCCCTCCCTAGAAAAGCTGTAGAAACTACAACTTGAGTTGATAACGTGTTGTGCCTCATTTGACTTCTATGGTTGACTTTGGGTGAGGTGATGAACTCATGTCCATGACAGGTCGCCTGGGCAGAGGCATGGCTTGGCTGTTTCTCGACAGACGTGGACATAACAGGAGCTGTAGAGAGTACGTTGACGTAAGTTGGCATACAGGGAGGCAGTGCTCTTTGAGTTTCGAAGAGTAAAGTCATGTTGCCCCTCCTTTAGTGTGCACATGATAGCCTGATGCACCAGGCCTCTCTGGGAATTTGCATTTTATTTGTCTGCCAGTGCGAGTGAATAGAGGTATAGCAGATGGTGGAAAAGGGGTGTCTGTGTCTCCCAACGAGGGTGTCACCTGAGATGAAGCAGAGAGGAGTGTGGCTGCAGAGGCATGTGGTACAGGTGTCAAAACAGGTTGGTTACATGGTATATCGTCTTGGGGAGGAGCAATGAAGGCACGTTTTAGTCTTTCTATTGATACTGTGTCAGTGCTTCCTACCTTGCAGATGATGAAAGTGTTAAGTCTCCTTGAGAGCACTTCGCATGTACTAGAATTTGGGGAAGTGAGAGGCTCCCGAACTGCATCATCACATTCCATGCATATGTTGATCAGTTTAGTTCTTTCAAGATGAACTGATCACGTTGATCATGGCATTGTGGGTTGTATGGGCATCATTGACTGATGTGTTGCTCTAATTTTTTAAGGAAGTCCAGCTGGTCCCTGGAAATCTGTGCTGCTAACGGTGCAATGAAGAAACTCATCACCTGCAGTTGTTTACCAAAGACATTGTGTGCTGGACACCAGGACAAATCCTCTCTTAATGCTCTCTGGAGACCAAGCAGCACCCTGAGTACAGTATCAATCCATGACTCTTTGTGGCACATGATGGATAGATTTGTATGACCAATGCATGCATTCAACCATGATGTTGCTGGCAGGGTGATAGCTTGTGAAATGAAGGTGATGAATTCCACACCAGTTGAGTAGCTAGCTGAATAACGATGTTTTAAACTGGCAGCTGGGGTCATTTGTGATGGTGAGAGGAATACTATCACGAGAAAACCATATGCTGATAAGCGCTGTGACAATAGGTTCAGTGGTGAAGTTGGCGAGAGATAAGGCCTCGGGCCATCTGGTGTAACGATCAACAGTGGTTAGAAGGTAATATTGGCCATCAGTGTACTGCAGTGGGTCAACAAGATCTAAGTGGATGTGGGTAAAGTATGCCAATGGTAGAGGGAAATTTTTAGTAGTGGCATACACATGCCTGAGATTTTGTTTCATTGGCATGCAAGCAGAAATGGGCACATGTAAAACTGCCCTTTTTGACGCAGGGCTAGACAATGTGGCTCATCATCAATTTGACCATTGCCTTAATACCAGGATATGACATGTCATGGATTGCATTGACGAACTCTTGATGGTGTTTTTGCCAGATGAGTAGAGATAATTGGTAGCCACCACTGTCACATCACATTTCATATGAGGGACCATCTACACTACTGGAAATTGAAATAAGAACACCGTGAATTCATTGTTCCAGGGAGGGGAAACTTTATTGACACATTCCTGGGGTCAGATACATCACATGATCACACTGACAAACCACAGGCACATAGACACAGGCAACAGAGCTTGCACAATGTCGGCACTAGTACAGTGTATATCCACCTTTCGCAGCAATGCAGGCTGCTATTCTCCCATGGAGACGATCGTAGAGATGCTGTATGTAGTCCTGTGGAACGGCTTGCCATGCCATTTCCACCTGGCGCCTCAGTTGGACCAGCGTTCGTGCTGGACGTGCAGACCGCGTGAGACGACGCTTCATCCAGTCCCAAACATGCTCAATGGGGGACAGATCCGGAGATCTTGCTGGCCAGGGTAGTTGACTTACACCTTCTAGAGCACGTTTGGTGGCACGGGATACATGCGGACGTGAATTGTCTTGTTGGAACAGCAAGTTCCCTTGCCGGTCTAGGAATGGTAGAACGATGGGTTCGATGACGGTTTGGATGTACCGTGCACTATTCAGTGTCCCCTCGACGATCACCAGAGGTGTACGGCCAGTGTAGGAGATCGCTCCCCACACCATGATGCCGGGTGTTGGCCCTGTGTACCTAGGTCGTATGCAGTCCTGATTGTGGCGCTCACCTGCACGGCGCCAAACACGCATACGACCATCATTGGCACCAAGTAGGAAGGGACTCTCATCGCTGAAGACGACACGTCTCCATTCTTCCCTCCATTCACGCCTGTCGCGACACCACTGGAGGCGGGCTGCACGATGTTGGGGCGTGAGCGGAAGACGGCCTAACGGTGTGCGGGACCGTAGCCCAGCTTCATGGAGACGGTTGCGAATGGTCGTCGCCGATACCCCAGGAGCAACAGTGTCCCTAATTTGCTGGGAAGTGGCGGTGCGGTCCCCTACGGCACTGCGTAGGATCCTACGGTCTTGGCGTGCATCCGTGCGTCGCTGCGGTCCGGTCCCAGGTCGACGGGCACGTGCACCTTCCGCCGACCACTGGCGACAACATCGATGTACTGTGGAGACCTCACGCCCCACGTGTTGAGCAATTCGGCGGTACGTCCACCCGTCCTCCCGCATGCCCACTATACGCCCTCGCTCAAAGTCCGTCAACTGCACATACGGTTCACGTCCACGCTGTCGCGGCATGCTACCAGTGTTAAAGACTGCGATGGAGCTCCGTATGCCACGGCAAACTGGCTGACACTGAAGGCGGCGGTGCACAAATGCTGCACAGCTAGCGCCATTCGACGGCCAACACCGCGGTTCCTGGTGTGTCCGCTGTGCCGTGCGTGTGATCATTGCTTGTACAGCCCTCTCGCAGTGTTCGGAGCAAGTATGGTGGGTCTGACACACCGGTGTCAATGTGTTCTTTTTTCCATTTCCAGGAGTGTACTTGTACATGCCCCATGTGAAGTGAGGAAAAGTTTGCACTGTGGACATGCTGTTGAATAAAGGTGTCTGTACGATAGCTATCTGCAAAATTTCCCCCTTCCATCATAGTAATACTTGCCGCCGCTCATGACAGGCACTCAGTGACATTGTTGTCTTTACCTTTGATGTGGTGAATGCCAGTTGTGAGTTGAGCCACGAAGTCTGCATGTGCGGCTTTATGTGGTGAGGTGAGTTCCATTGGCCACTGGAGAATGGATGTGAGAGACATATTATTAGTAAACACTGCAAAGTGTGGACCTTCTAGTGTACGCCAGAAGTGTTTGGTGGCGAAGTACTTGGTCAGCAGTTCTCTGTCTATGGCAATCCATTTTATTGTGCTTTTTTGCAGGCACTTGGAGGAGAATGCTAAGGGTTACCATGAACTGCGCCATACCCACAGCTGCCTGACTAGCACCAACAAAGATCCCAATTGGGGCCACAAGCTTTGGATGTGCAAGCAATATAGCCCTAGATAGTGCTGTTTTTAGATTTTCGAATGCTGCAGCTGCTTCTGCGTTTCATGGGATCTTCCTGTTGCTGGAGGTATTTATGCCCAAGAGAAGTTGGTCAAGAGGCTGTTTTGTCACTGCCACATTTGGTAGATGACGATGATAATAATTTATCATTCCAATGGATCATCGGAGTTCTTTGAATGTTGTGGGGTGTGGCATATTTTGAACAGCAGAAGCCTTTTCCTGCAGTGGAGATAGGCTAGAACAGGAAACCTTGTAGTCCAAAAAGGAAACTTCAGGTTTAGCGAAAACACAATTCTCAGGATAGGCGACAATAGCATAATCCTCAAGATGTTGAAAATTATCTTGCAAGGATTTGGAAAAAATCAAAATGACATCAACATAGCAGAAGACAAATGAGAGATCATGTAAAATATAATGCATAAACCTTTGCCATGTTTGAGTAGCGTTACGTAATCCATAGAGCACAAAGTTGGACTGGTATAGTCCAAATGGTATTCTCTTCAGCCGTAGAAATTTGAGACAACGCGTTTGTGCAATCAACAACGCTGAATACAAATGCATTCCAAAGCATGTAGTTGAAGTCTGCAATATTGGGGATGGTGTAACAATATGGTGTGGAGCGAGCATTTATAACGTGGTAGTCGCCACATAGCCTACATGTACCGTCTTTCTTTTTTACAGTCCAGGGTGGCGACACTGAATCATTGTCTCACATACATACAATGCCCTCTGCTACCATTTTGTTCATTGCCTGTTGTTTCGCTTTAAGTTTATCTGGTGGTAAGCAACATGCACGGGAGAAGATGCTGTGTGGTGTGCAAATGTATCTCATGTATTTCGGAAGCATATGTCCGAGTGAGAAATTCATCAAATAACTGAGTATCGCTGGAGATGGTGTAGAGTTCATTGCCTGTCACGGATACAGTGTTGGAAGGAACAGGTTGCTTCTCATATTCCACATATGTGTGCAGTCTGCATTTAGTGTAGGATTCTGTGGAGATCTTTGTGTGAACCAAAGTACCCTCAGCACACTCATCACTAACCTGCGCAGACATTGTCGATGTGCACTCTCACTAGACTGTCATTGACTAATCTGGCATCACCTTGTAAAAAAATCAGGCCAAATGATCAGACCACTAATATCAGCAAGAATGAAGTTCCACAATGGGCAGAAGAAAGGGCAGAAATGTAATGAAATTTCACATTTGCCATACATATTGATGTGGGCATTATTTGATGCAGTCAACCTATGGAGTTCGGCTGAAATTGGTTTAGAGCACAGCTGCCATGGGAAAACATCAATTTTCGAGCCAGCGACGACCAGAAATTTGTAAGTAATGTTTCTGTTTTTGATAAACAGCCTTTTGGAATGTCGTAGCGCTGCGAGCATTGCCTTGCTGCAGTGTAGGGCTCTGGTTGTAGTTGGGCATGTTCCGTTTGGATGACTAGCAGGAATGCCCATTAACGCTCGCTGCTTCCATTTTGGGTATGCACATAGTGCAGAACATTTTTTGGCATTAGTGTTTCACTGGTGAAATTTGGTTTTTAGTGTCCTAGAGTTTTGTTGGGGTATGCGAACTGATGTCGAATTTCAACACAGGTGTCAGTTGCTCGTTGTGTACATGTTGTAGCGCAGCTTGTGTCAGAGCTAGCTAACTTTGTAAGTTGTAGTCATGTGCATTAAGGGCCGACAGTCGTTGCATCGTGGGGCATGCACATTCAGGGCCACTCTCGTATGCACACGATAACTGAACATCACAAACACTGTCTTCAAGGAAAGCAGCTACAGTGTCTGCCTTCTTACCTCAATTTGCGAGTGGCAGATTGGTTTCAGCAGCTAACACAGGGGGTAACTTTGTGGGAATCTTGTTGAACCATGTGAGGTGTAAACCATTCAGTCAACGAGTCTTTGCATGAAAATGAACGTAATTCCCGTAGCAGTTCTGAAGACTTCAAATGCACTTAGGTTTGGGATGAGTGCAATTTTTTAATGTTTATGGAGCGTTCGAGAATAATGTTCAATTAGAGCCTGTTTCAGGTCGGCATAGGATTATTCATATAGCACATCCTCCACATTTTTTTATGTGATGAGAGTCTAGTTGCGATAACACTAATGCATACACTCCTGGAAATGGAAAAAAGAACACATTGACACCGGTGTGTCAGACCCACCATACTTGCTCCGGACACTGCGAGAGGGCTGTACAAGCAATGATCACACGCACGGCACAGCGGACACACCAGGAACTGCGGTGTTGGCCGTCGAATGGCGCTAGCTGCGCAGCATTTGTGCACCGCCGCCGTCAGTGTCAGCCAGTTTGCCGTGGCATACGGAGCTCCATCGCAGTCTTTAACACTGGTAGCATGCCGCGACAGCGTGGACGTGAACCGTATGTGCAGTTGACGGACTTTGAGCGAGGGCGTATAGTGGGCATGCGGGAGGCCGGGTGGACGTATCGCCGAATTGCTCAACACGTGGGGCGTGAGGTCTCCACAGTACATCGATGTTGTCGTCAGTGGTCGGCGGAAGGTGCACGTGCCCGTCAATCTGGGACCGGACCGCAGCGACGCACGGATGCACGCCAAGACCGTAGGATCCTACGCAGTGCCATAGGGGACCGTACCGCCACTTCCCAGCAAATTAGGGACACTGCTGCTCCTGGGGTATCGGCGAGCACCATTCGCAACCGTCTCCATGAAGCTGCGCTACGGTCCCGCACACCGTTAGGCCGTCTTCCGCTCACGCCCCAACATCGTGCAGCCCGCCTCCAGTGGTGTCGCGACAGGCGTGAATGGAGGGACGAATGGAGACGTGTCGTCTTCAGCGATGAGAGTCGCTTCTGTCTTGGTGCCAATGATGGTCGTATGCGTGTTTGACGCCGTGCAGGTGAGCGCCACAATCGGGACTGCATACGACTGAGGCACACAGGGCCAACACCCGGCATCATGGTGTGGGGAGCGATCTCCTACACTGGCCGTACACCTCTGGTGATCGTCGAGGGGACACTGAATAGTGCACGGTACATCCAAACCGTCATCGAACCCATCGTTCTACCATTCCTAGACCGGCAAGGGAACTTGCTGTTCCAACAGGACAATGCACGTCCGCATGTATCCCGTGCCACCCAACGTGCTCTAGAAGGTGTAAGTCAACTACCCTGGCCAGCAAGATCTCCGGATCTGTCCCCCATTGAGCATGTTTGGGACTGGATGAAGCGTCGTCTCACGCGGTCTGCACGTCCAGCACGAACGCTGGTCCCACTGAGGCCCCAGGTGGAAATGGCATGGCAAGCCGTTCCACAGGACTACATCCAGCATCTCTACGATCGTCTCCATGGGAGAATAGCAGCCTGCATTGCTGCGAAAGGTGGATATACACTGTACTAGTGCCGACATTGTGCATGCTCTGTTGCCTGTGTCTATGTGCCTGTGGTTCTGTCAGTGTGATCATGTGATGTATCTGACCCCAGGAATGTGTCAATAAAGTTTCCTCTTCCTGGGCCAATGAATTCACGGTGTTCTTATTTCAATTTCCGGGAGTGTATTTGTCAAAGTCATGGTGCACTCAGTGTTTGTAAAATATGGCTTTCTGTTGAATAAACCTCAGTTCACTGTTTGTCCACCAAAACGGCGTTTGTTTCACATTACAAATGTTTGGCAGTGACGAAGCATGATGCAGGTCCAGATTGGTGTGATGACTTGTTTGCTCAGCTGTGGTTGAAGTAGATGCCGTGGGCATAGAAACGGGTGTATGTTCTCACTTGATTAATGTCAGAAACCGCTCCATAGTAGGATGCAACAGTGATGGGCCTGATTCTGTTGTCATTGTTTTATACTGTTCTAGTCGGTGGGCACCAGTGTAGGAGATAATGAAAGAAATTTCTGATTTATCTCAACTACGAACGAACAACTCTGTTATAGAACACAGCAAATAGTTTGTTAAGCATTAAAACACTTGCAAGGAGCACAGATACATACATAGTCAACACACGTTGAAGAAGCCAGGAATACATCGCCAAGGGAGTTCACACAGTCGTTTCACTGGAGTTAGTCGATTAGTCGATACTGCAGTCATCAGATCTTTATACAGAGAAGCAGTCGCACGAGAGATTAGGAGTAGCTTTGACATTTACGGCGATAGGCATGTCATCCAAAGGCTCGTAGGTTAGTTCCTTAGTATCAGCAACCATAACCAGTAAAATTTCGTCGAAATCTTTGAAGCAATTCAGGAAATTAAAGCAAAACATTTTTTTTGTGTTTGGTGATAATTTAGTGAACTTGACATGCATTTTGCAGATCTCTTACTAGTCATTGCCGATAGGGTATACGACGTATTTTTCGAAGTGGAAGTGTTTCTCCAAACTACTATGAAATTCACCAATCTATACTACATTTTCAAATTAAATCAGTATGCAGTGTCATAGAGACTTCTCCGTTGATCTTCCTAAAGCCATACATACAATATTTACCCTTGCATAGGCTTATTAAAATTGTATCGTATTAAAACACTACTCGAAAAATTTAATCTGATGTATGACATGCACGAAGTAGCATTGATGAGAAGCAGTGCACACACATGTGGCTGGTTCATGAAGCTCTGTTAACATTTGAACAGAGAATGTTGTCAAACTGTCAATACGATCAGCCACCAATACTGTTCGTCAATATTTCTAGTATTGACAGTACGTCAATACACGCGCTCCGATGGTCAGTATATTGGCGTCTGACAATATTACTGAACGTGTGAGAGTCGCTTTAGATTAATATACTTCTCGATTTACACTAGGAACTTAATGACTGGCGATATTATATGAGAATGGAGACAGGAACAGTCAATTATTTATTGAAGTTTGTAATTCAAAACGTAATGTGACAGAAAACCTGCATGAAGAATGCAGTTCCACTTCATTAGAGGAGACTATGGCGCTACAAATTCTTTGCACCACGGAGTGAGGTTGTTGTAATGATTTAGTTTTAGACTACGCTACAAATGCAATCACTTTGCGAAACTGTGCTGAACAACTTTAAAGCTGTATTTACTGCTTTGCTTGTTATCCTGACTGGCGTATTCATTGTTCTTAACTTTTCACAAAGATATGCGACTTCCATGTATTTCTTAAAATTCTGCAACAGCCCACATGAGATATTTTGAGATCAGTCTACAACCAACGATCTGTCTGCATACATCACGTCTGTACAAACAAACCTTAGCATGTGGACCAGAAATATTCGCATACATGTGATGTGTGCGAACCTCAAAGCTTAAGCTGGAGGTTTGGGCATAATTGCTCAAATCTGCAGATACCTGTCACTTCTGCACAGACAAATGAGTATGTCACCTAGAAATCGTCGCAGATATGGCGTGCAGAACGTGTTTGAGTCAGCTGTTTAGTTTAATGTTCTCCCTTCTATGTGGACACTGTATTCTAAAATGGCTGATACATGGCAGTGATTTAGGGAGATCATGGTTGAATTTATCGAAATGTGTAGAAACCACACATGTTTGTGAGAAGTTAAGAGCAAGGAATACTGCTGGCCGATTTCAGGCAGGGAAATGAAAATGTTCAGATGATCAGAAACAGAATAAAAGATACTTTACTGGTCATTCTTATAATTTATCAAACTGTGTGGAGTAAAAGCTCATCTACAATTTAAAAGTGTTACAGTAACTACATTTTCTCATAGTTGATGTGTTTCATAATCGACTCACTTTGCTTGCCTTCACAAAATTTTTCTTCATAACTGTGGGTATAGCTACACAATTATTAAGTAGCATATTATTTCACCCAGTGTTTTCTTGGACAGTACAGTCGACAGTTCAGCATCTTTGTAACTTCTTTCCGCTGCTGGGAATCGTAATATCTCTGTCACTCGTTCATGTGGTGAATCTGCTTTCTTTAAACATATTCAAGGGACGTTCCATACTGATTTGTACTTTATTTTTTTCTCCATCATTTATGCAGCTCCACTTGGCTCATCATTACCGTTACAAGTATGTAGTACTTTGGTCTAACTGTATGTGGAAGGACAATCATTAGAAGTGTAATCCCTGCACAGTACCGGCCAATTTCATAACTGATGTCACTACGTGAGCGGACAACCTTCAGAAATCATCAAAGACAGTGTTCGATGATGTATTTTCTGTGGAGGGTGTGTGTAAACACTGTGCTTATTCACAGGCAATTGGCGACAATGTGTGGAGAGTTTTCACCATCACGAAAAGTGCTCTTGCAACATAACAACTTGTGTTCGCATATGAGTCGGAAAACTACAGCTGCCATCGCTGTAGTGGAGTTACGCCTACTGACACACCCACCTTAGTCTCCTGACTTGACCCCTTTAACATCTGTAGGCCTTCCTCGAACCATTTTTATGGAGTGCATCGCACCTAGAATTTCTCGCACCCACTACAGAACAGCTGCTTACATTTCCTGGAAGTCTATAAAATTATGTCTACGCAAAGTAGTTGTAGTAGCAGTAGGTGTCTTCATACCCCTCAATAGATGATAATCGTAAGAAGCCAAGTCGACGGCGGGTGTGGCAGTAACTGGAGGCTTATTTCAGCAATGGCAGCGGTCATTTTTCTACTCGTTCTACGGGCGTTGTCGTGGTGCAGAAGCACTTTTCGTGACGGTGAACATTCTCCATGCACTGCCACCGGTCACCTGTGAATATCTGCAGTGTTTGCACACTCCTTGCACAAAAACAGCATCGTGCAGCGTTTTCTTCATTATAACACCCCGTGTTATACGCTCACGTAATGACACCATTTTGGACTGCAACAGAAATGACAATCCAAGTGGTGCACCATGAATGATGCGTAAAAAACGTGTACGCGAAAATGGAATTTCATGACGAGTTATGAGCGTTAGTAGATGTTTGTTTACCATCGTGTCCATTCATAAAAAAAAATTCCAGTCATTGGTTTCACCTTCTAAGTCGCGAAGAATTGCGGTGATTTATTGCAATCGTAAACATCTGCACAGGCAGATTGCTGCTGTCTATGGACCAGCCTTTAGAATTCAGTATCTTCGCAAACACGTGAAGAACTAGACCGAACAAATAGCCGACTCAGGCATGTTTCAAGCGCGCAATGTGTAGAGATTCCAAGTCCACACGCTCATGCTATGATTTACCTGGACAGATTTGTATACAGACCGATCGTAGTTTGTGGACTAGCCTTTAAGGCACACTCGGCCGTCACTATTTTTGGAGTTCTCATTTGTTCTTACTATTACGTATGAGATCTTTGTCGAACGTCATAACTTATTAAATCACGTAGATGCACAAACAAGACCAGCAAACTGTTTTTGGCTAAGTGTTCGCTGGCTTCTGACAAACCCGGTAAAGCATAGCACTGTACTTTCTCAGAGATGATATGCGAACAGGCCAAAGTTGTCGCTTTATTGGTGTATTGCTTAATTGTTCTAATTACCGTAGTGCGTATCTTTCTTTACTGCTATCTTTGGAACTATATTCTGATTGGTGGAAGATGGTTGCACCGCGGAAGGTGCAAAGTAGCTCGACGTAATAGTATGTTGCTGTGCGCGCTTTGTTTGAAAATGGAGGCGATCATGTTCTTATCATGAATGGGTCTATTTCGTCTGATATTGACATTGTCGACCATTTCTTCACAAGGCCTTAATTATGGTGTATAAATGTAAGATACTTCGAAATCATTCATACGCGGCGGTCCAGTGCATTGTGGGATGGTAATGGTGGGCGCGTGATTTTGAACAAATACAGAATGCCAGCTCCAGATACAGGTAAAGTGTTGTTACAGAGTTGAATATTTGTGGGGGGATATGTGTAGTACTCAGACTGACAGCATGTCACGTTATTGAAGGAACACTTCTGGTTGTGGCATCAACCTATTTCTGTACAGAGGTGGCTCAGAAATAGCCCCCACCCATCATTTCAATCTAGCGCTGAAATTTAGGTCTCACCCTATAGGTTAGAATATCATACTGAGCTAATGATGTGAGAAATTGGAATCATGTATGTTATCAGAAACTGAGTGTACAGTTACTCTGTAATTGCGAGAGCGACCTGTTAACGTCTTAATGGTTAATGTTTTTGCTTGACTGTAAGCAATATTTCAAATTTCCTGCCTTGCTGGCAGAAAATGGCGCGTCATTTAAGTTGTGGATCTGTGTTTCTGCTGTAGAAGTGTCAGTCATTGAGACATCAGCCTATAGATTTTTATTCACCTCGTAGAGTTTGCTTCCATATAAGGTAGTTATTATTGGGTTAAAGCCCGCTAGTTCATGTAGCTATCACTTCGTCAGCTTCACTTCTGACTGGCAGAAATGAATTTTAGGAACGAATCAAGACGTCCAGAGAACTCTTCCTCTCCATGTTCGCAAATATGTTCGATTTTATGAGACTTGTGTGTTACACCATTCTTTTTTTAATTTATTTACCATCGCTAAAACAAAATGTTAATGAAAATGCTCAATTTTGTTTTGTAATGTACAGTTTATACATTAAACCTTTATCTTGTTTTCAGGAGGTACTGAAACCCCACCTGGGGCTAGAGCAATTGTTGAAGCTTTAGGCCTGGACGCTGGTGCTCTTGCAGATGGTGATCTCAGTGCTCTCACATATCAGCATTCAAATGATCAGTTTAATCCATCAGAGTTTGAAGCATTGGCCCATTTCCCACCAGAATTAGATTGTTTGAATTCTACTGTTGAAGTTGAAAGTTCGTTGGGTGATGCTCTGGATAGTGCTGGTGAAGTGCTAAGTGTAGAAGAAACAGTGGAATCTGTGGAAATTGTTACAAGTGTACATGACCCAAATGAAGTGCCCCATTCTCCAGGTTCTATCCTTCCAGATATTGTGGAAGAAGAATCTACTGATGATATGGACATCAATGACATGGGAATATCAGACTCACCTGAGGCTGATGCATTACAACTATCATCATCCTCCCATCACTTAGCCTCCTATGGAAACAGTTTGGCATTTACATCGTCACCTATGAATGCAAAAACTCCACAGGCTGGTTCATCAATAGTGGTGATACAGTCTCCTGTTGCATCAAGTACGTGTTTAACACCCACAAGTTTCTCACAAACACATGTTACAGTTAGTGGTGGACAAATTGTTGGAAAGATTGCAGGAATGTCAGGTAACGTACCCATTGGCACAATGCCTCAGTTCCAGCCAATAACTCAGACACTAGTGACAGCAAAGTCATCGGATGGTAATATAGTTCAGCTACGTCCAACAAATATGAACAGGCAAGCAGCTATGACATCTCCAACCAACTTTACCTCTTCAGCACTTCAGGGAATTAAACCTTTGCAAGCCACTGTCAAGAGACCAGCTGCTGCCACATCTGGACAGATAAGAAATGTAAATATGCACCAGAATTGTTTTTACAAACACTTTATTAGTTACAGTTTTGTATATTGTGAGGAAAAGTACCATGTTTATCTACATCATAGACATGGACGGCTAATGTTAAATTTCCAGTTGGTTCACTGTGTGTGTTTACAAATGAGGAAGTGTGTAGTGTAGATACCTACAATTACATGCTATTTAGTAAGAAGAAATTTTTTGTGGGTCTTTTTTTTTTTTTTTAAATCACCAGGTGTACTGAGCATACGTTATTGTGTGAGAGTCAGTTCTTGTGGGATGAGACTTAATTCTACCTTCGTCAGGAAAAATTAGTTAAATTCGACATTTATGCTTGTATGCAGGACAAATGTTTGAACTATAGGCTAAGTGTTGTATGCATGCCCACATAGCTAGGTAGTAGATTATGCTAGTATTGGGAATTAGTTTGTTACATTGTAGGGATGTTGATTTAAAACAGTAGTTCAGCAAATGTATTCCATATTTAATTTCACCATATCAGCTTAAAAGTGCATGCAGTAGAATTTTAAGACTCGCGTGTTGACTGGGATTGCTTTTTTACATTGAAGTATCAAGACAGATTGCTCATTAAATTTCTAAATTTTACATGTAGTAGACTTTCTTATACATGTCACTGTAAGATGTTTTGGGATTACAGCAAGGGGTGTAGGCCTTTGTTACAAAAGCATAGTCATGCAAGTTGTTATAAGACTTAAATAATGTACGTTGACAGGTTGTATACATAGATATTCTGAAAGCCCCTATTAAGTGCACAGCAGAGGGTACATTCCATTGTGACATGTATTACAGTTTCTTACTGTTCCATTCGTGTATGGAATGCAGGAAGAATGACTGCTTAAATGTAAACTGGATTGGTCAGTGTTTGACGTATTCAGTATCATTCACTATCCTTGTGCAAATGGAGTACTAACTGAATGGGGAAACTATACAAGCACTCTATGGGTAAATGAGTAAGATCAGGACATGTACTCCAGAAACTGAATGTCTGGACTCTGCCAAAACTGGAATAATAAAAATGAAACACAAATATCAATTGACAAATATGAGAAAAACTAATAAAGACCCTTGCACCATTAGTCTACCAACATGGTGTGCCGAAAATGTTGTGCTGCATGTAATAATGCCAACAAATGCAGTTAGTGTATAGAAAGTGCATCACTTCCTGTGTGTTCACCAGTGACAATGTGTGATTCAATGCCAGGAATTGGTTTTTAGTGCCACCCATGTTATTGTAGTGACATTTCCTGTCACAACAGGCAGTTTGTCCGCACTGCTGCTCTTCCAAAGTAAGGGAATACTATGCTGTTAGAGGTGGTGACACACATTGAAGTGTGATTGCACCACTCCACAGTGGGTATAATAGTGTTGAACCTAATAGGTGCGTAGAAACTCAGCTCTTGACATGTTACGGCCAAATGCTGATGACCTTCAGAATATGTTGCAGGAAAGAACAGTTGTAAACAATGCTGTTGGGAATAAGGCCATAGTATGCCAACTGGCCCAGTCTGAAAGATGTATCTTAACTGTTGAATATATTCAGTTTTTTTCTTTTTTGAGGAACTTATTGTAATCCAAAGAATTGCGATATCAAGTGCTTGCACTGAGTTACTGTAATTTACTAAGGATCCAAACCACCATTGCTGCAATCTTGTAAATAACTACATCTTCAGTGTTGCATTTCTTTTTTGGGATATAATCTTTTTTACATTGTAAATTGGTTCACTGAAATTTCAGTGTGATATCCCACCAGCTGATAATCATGTATTAAGGTCTTCATATACATTGGCCTAATGAACTTTGAGGCTGAGAAGAAAGTGACTGTTGTGGAGTATTCATTGTGGAAAGATCCTTCTTTCATGACTCAGTTTCAAATTGTTCTGTCTCATATAGTTTAGCTCATCATCCATTTCAAAATTAATACACACTTACCAGTGCAATAACAGTACTTACGTGCCTTATTTCCAATTTTGCTGAAAGTTCAAGTGTCACAAGTCTTCTGACGGGCTTGATGTGGCCCGCGACGAATTCCTCTCTGCACACTTAGGAGGGCAGGAAAACAGATTCAAGCTAAATTCATTTACAAACCATAGAAAATTACAGAGATTCTCAGTGGCTACCTTCATTTGACTCATAATTTGTTGTTGCCTTCCCAAAACAGAGCTGCGGAAACCCCTGCCAACAGCAACAGACAACAGAAAAGTCGCTGGAACTGTTAGTGCATTTCTACAACTTAGTTAAGTAGTGCTTCCAAAGCATTTCATTTATAACCCCCTAGGTTTTTTCAAACTGTACACCCAATTAAATTCCATAATGAATTTTTAACATTTTAGAAGTTGCAGGGACTTTTTTTCTACTGTGCCACTAGGGGCCTAATTCACTGCTGAAGTAACTGTGTCAATATTCAAATCTATGTGTTGCGGGGTAGTGACCCATCTTGGTAACCTGAACTTTTTTTGTAGTGTAATTAAACAGAAGAGTTAACCGCTCGCTAGATGAAAGATTGGTAGCCAAAGACTGCAAAGTTGCATAGGTCACACCAATATTCAAGAAAGATAGTTGGAGTAATCTGCTGAATTATAGGCCCATATCAGTAACCTCAGTATGCAACAGGACTTAGGATCATTGTGAATTATATTGAAGAGAACAGTCTATAGACACACAGGCAACACACATTTAGAAAGCATTGTTCTTGTGAAACACAACTAACTCTTTACTCACACAAAGTGTTGAGTGCTGTTGACAAGAGATTTCAAATTGATTCTATGGTTGTAGGTTTCCAGAAGGTTTTTGACACTGTACCACACGAGTGGCTTGTAGTGAAATTGCTTGCTTATAAAATATCATCTGTCATGTGGCTGAATTCGTGATTTCCTGTCACAGGGATAACAGTTCGTAGTGCGCGCGCGCACACACACACACACACACACACACACACACACACACACTCTTTAGGAGACAATCGGAGCAGCCGTATTAGGTTGTTAGCAGGTGATGCAGTCATTTATCACCTAGTAAGTCAGATGACCAAAACAAGTTGCGAAATGATTTAGAAAAGATATCTGTATGGTGCAAAAATTGGCAATAATGGAAAGTGTGAGGTCATACACATGAGTGGTAGACTGCGTATTGTTGGCAAAATACTCACAAGATGCGACACATCAATTAAAGAGACTGCATACACCATGTTTGTCTATCCTCTTTTGGAGTACTGCTGCGTGGTGTGAGATCCTTACCAGAAAGGATTAACGGAGTATATTGAGGTAGTTCAAAGAAGAGCAGCACATTTTGTATTATCCTAAAATGGAGAGAGTTTGTCACTGGCATGATACGGGATTGGGGATGGACATAATCAAAACAAAAGCATTGTTTGTTGCGGTGGAATCTCCTCATGAAATTTTAATCACCAACTTTCTCCTCCGAATTCGAAAATATTTCGTTGATGGTGGCCTACATAGGGAGAAACGATCATCATAATAAAGCAATGGAAATCGGAGCTTGCTCGGAAAGATATGGGTGTTTGGTTTTTTTTTTTCTTTGCGCGGTTCGCGATTGGAATAATAGAGATGGTGGTTCGCTGAACTCTCTGCCAGGCACTTAAGTGTGATTTGCAGAGTATCCATGTAGACGTGCTTAGAT
The DNA here is from genome assembly GCF_023897955.1 of Schistocerca gregaria. Taxonomy (NCBI): domain Eukaryota; kingdom Metazoa; phylum Arthropoda; class Insecta; order Orthoptera; family Acrididae; genus Schistocerca; species Schistocerca gregaria. Next base: position 509,673,944 of record NC_064921.1, on the reverse strand, counting down.
TTTTCCGCAATAATTGAAATGACACTAACATGAAAGTATGTATTACTGTTAGCCTTAATGCCTTCTTTTCACTGATGTAATCTTTGTGTCAAATACAAGCATACTTTAGTACATTTGGTATTTTTTGTAACTTTAAGGCTGGTAACATAGTAAATACATTAACTGAAAAGCTAATCGTTTACTAATTTTCTGATAGGGATACAGACAATGCACTGACAAATAATGTTTCCATTTCCTTTCATTGACTAACATATTCCTTGTGTCAACATGGGAAATGTCATGACAAAATTTTCTTAACAAGTTTGAAGAGACGTTTTGCTATGAGCTTAGCTTTCTGATCTTCATTGGTGTTACTTCTTTGCTCTAAACAAAAAGTTGTCGGGACAGCAAGTTGCAAAATCATAGATCTTTTAGATCTGGAACAGTTGCTTGCTTGAGAATTCATTTCTCACATTTCCAGCCACTAATAAAATTGTTGTAGTACATGAATCTAAAAGGAAGCAGCTGAAACTTGGCAGATGATGATACCATTATATAAATTACGTATAATTTACATTCTGTAAAGTTTTTTGTGATATCATTAACACTGATATTTATTGGCAGCCTGATGAGAGCACTGTTCCTTGAAACATACTGTTGAACTGTATCAAGCACTTACAAAGTGGTTTAATGCAAATAGTTTCTACTGATTTATGAAAATCGATGCTGATTAAATTGAAGTGAATGTGTGTGTGTGTGTGTGTGTGTGTGTGTGTGTGTGTGTGTGTGTGTGTGTGTGTGTGTGTGAAAATTTTGTGTCTTTCTAACCACAGCTTCATTGCTGAGCTTACTTTGGTAATTAAGCATTTGCAAGATAATGTGAAGCTTGGTTGGTTGATTCTTCATCTACATCTATACTCTGCAAACCACAATGAGGTGCATGGCAGAGGCTACGTCCCATTGTGCCACTTATTAGGGTTTCTTGCTGTTCCTTTCATGTATGGAGTATGGAAAGAATGACTGTGTGCCTCTGTGCATGCATATTCTGATCCTATCTTCATGATCCCTATGTAAGTGATATTCAGCCGGTTGTAGTATAATCGTAGAGTAATTATTTAAGCCCACTTCTTGAAACTTTGCTAATAGATTTTTTCAGGATAGTTTACATCTATCTGAAAGAGTCCTCCAGAAGAGTTCCTCCAGTACCTGTGTGACACTATCCCATGGTTTAAACAAACATGTGACCATTCATCCTGCCCCCTGTAGAAGTTCAATATCCCATGTTAGTTTTATCTGGTACAGGCCCCACACACTTGAGCAATATTTTAGAACCGGTTGCGTAAGTGATTAACTGAACCTATCCATGACCTTCAGTCTGCCTGTGGCCATGCCGCTTGCCCTTTTGTCTACTTCTGTATCCGAAGTTATATGGGCATCCCAGGGAATGTACTGGCTGACCGTTTGGCTAGAGAGGCTGATACTTACCCCTTCCCTTTCATGATTCCAGGTGCAGATAAGCAGTTACACATCAGATCTCTCTTTGCCCAAAAGGTGAATAACATCTGGTGCACTAATGGTCTCAGTAATAAACTTTACACAATCAAGGAGACTACTGCAGTTAGTCCACTGTCCTCCGCCATCTACACATGGGTCACATTAATCTCACCCATTGTTTTCCCTAGTGCAACGAGCCATCCACTCAATGTGACTGTGGAGCCAGACTGACTGTATCCCATATATTGGTGGAATGGCCCCTTCTTTTGGCCCTTCATACTGAGTATGGCCTTCCAGATTAATATTAGTAGACGATTCATGGATATTTGAATTGGTCCTCAGTTTCCTATTTGAAAGTGGTTTTTATTTTCAGTAATAAGGTTTTGCTGTACTCCTAGATCCGGGGACAGGATGGTTGTGGTTGGGCCTCTCTTCATGTTTTCTAGGTCTCTGACCCATAACCACTCCCCTGTGCCAAGACTGTTCTTTTATCCCTCTGTTTTCCAGTTTTTTGATTTGGCTTGCACTTTCATGGCTGTGCCTTCTTCTGTGAGTGTTTTAACTGTCTCGCTTTATAGTTTGACCCCTCTGAATGGATCCGCCCACTTTTAGTGGACACTCTACTTTATGCAAGTAATTTTCAAATCGCGAGGCTGATGACCTTGCCGTTTAATCCCATAACTCTCCTCAGTCAGTCAATCAAACCTTCACTAACAGTACCTTTTCTAGTCAGAGTGCCACAATTGCAGGCGCATCTGACTTCCTCTCTCACTACTGCTCATTTTACACGTGATTATCATGCAGCATCACTAATGTGTTACTGTAGAGTGACACCTTTTGGCCAGTTTTTGCAGTAAAACCCCTATGTCATTTAAGGCATGTGTCGGAAGTTTTGCATCTCTGCCTGCATTATTACGTGAATTAGTGCATTTTCACATGTTAGTGACTTTTTGGCTACCATGTACAATAGCATATTGCATGATCAGACTCACTTCTGTAGCCTCCATTAGTAAAACAGTACAGCTATGTAAGAAATCCACCTTTGTTCTATTTTACTGAAATAATGTGTACAAATTAAAGTTCTTTATATCTGTTATGATTTTAATCTCTTGCATGTGATATGTTGTCCTTTGTTACCTTATAAAGTGTCACTTCAGCTATAATAGTTTACATTTTTGATTAAGATTCTTTTCATAAGTATCAATTATGGCGTAGTAGCAGTAAACTAATACCCATTCAGATTTCACATAAGCGAGCGAGGTGGCGCAGTGGCTAGCACACTGGGCTCGCATTCGGGAGGACGACGGTTCAATCCCGTGTCCGGCCATCCTGATTTGGGTTTTCCGTGATTTCCCTAAATCGCTCCAGGCAAATGCCGGGATGGTTCCTTTGAAAGGGCACGGCCGACTTCCTTCCCCATCCTTCCCTAATCTGATGAGACCGATGACCTCGTTGTCTGGTCTCCTTCCCCAAAAACACCCCCAACCCCCCAGATTTCACATAAGTAGCATTAAGTGTCTATGGCTGAAAAACTTGTTTTGCCTAGCCATAATGAATTACATATTTGAATCTTCCTTCTCACTCACTCAGTCTATCTATTAGTGAAAACAGTATCAAAATCCCCACAATACCTCCTGAGATTAGGCTTCACATACAGACAGCAAAACACGACGGGGGCTTTAATTTATAATATATATAAATAAAGCTTAAAATATTATTCCTATTTTTGTAAGTAGTTTTACTTAATCCTTCCAGGTGGACAATGAATGATCCCATAAACAATGTCACAAATGTTTTTTACATCCTTTCTCCCTGAAATAAATTGTTGTTTTGCTCATTTTGCAAATAACTCTCAGCCAACAGCAAACTCTAGATAATGTCTCGTGAGAGCATGATCATGTAGTTCAGCCTCTGTTTTAGGTATGCCATTTAATTTTCATGTGCATCAGAAAGCATTTATACTTTTATTTCATCTAATATGTCTCCTCATTAGTGTATGGTACATCTTTCCATATGTTTATGGAAGACTTCATGTCAATTTATGTTGTGGGTTGCCCTAAGACTTCAAATTATCTTTATATCTCCTATGAAAGTAGTTCCACCACTTTGACTAACCACACATTTGATTGTTCATTGTGAGAGCTGCAAAGACTTCGGTTAGTATTTCCCTATCTAAAACAATTACCTTGTAATTCTCTTGATGAATTACTAACACATTTTATTACTAAAGGAAATAGTGGCAGAAGAGAAGGCTCATTCTGGAGTGTGACATCCCACACTGCAGTAAAGTGAAAATTGAATTGTGCCTTTTGACAACGTAAAACTTCATGTACAAATGGAAATAGAAATGAATCTACATTAGGAGAGATCATTTTAAATTACATTTTTTTCTGATACACTTGTTTACTGAATGTGTTGTTATCTTCATGCAATTTCAATGCCTATATTTAATAGAGATCAAAGATATGGTTGTGTTGTTCTTAGTGAATTTCGTCAAAGTCTTAACTTGATTTGCTGATCATTGATCACTTCATTCTCATTAAGTATTTGCATTCATTTCAAATTTGTTGGTACCACACTCTAATACTCTTTTTATTCTATCCATAAGTGAGTTGGAATTAGTGTGATGTGGGCACATGTTTCGTATATAGTCTTCCCAATTGTAACTATATTCTTTCTTCTTTTTCATGTTTCATTTAGTGTTCTGCAATATTGAAAGTGAGTCTTACCATTGCATTTTAGTTTATTCACTGTTCTACTTGATGATTTTACCGTCTACCACTACGAACTGTGACCTCTCCGCGAGGAAATCTCGAATCAAGTCACACAACTGAGACAATACTCCATATGCACGCAATTTGATTAATAGTCACTTGTGACGAACGGTATCAAAAGCCTTCTGGGAATCAAGGAATATGGAATCGATCTGAGATCCCTTTTCGACAGCACTCATTCCTTCATGGGAATAAAGAGCTAGCTGCGTTACACAAGAATGATACTAGCTGAATCAGTGTTGGTTATGTATCAATAAGTCATTTTCTTCAAGGTGATTCATAATGTAAGAGTACAGTATGTGCTCCAAAATCCTACTGCAAATTGCGGCCAGTCATATGGGTCTGTAATTCAATGGGTTACGCCTATTTCCTTTCTTGATTATTGGAGTGACGTGTGCTACTTTCCAGTCTTTAGGAACAGACCTTTCATAAAGTGAGCAGTTGTATCATGATTGTTAAGAAAGGTGCTATTGTCTGCATACCCTGAAAGGAACCTGATTGGTATACCATCTGGACAGGAAGACTTGCCTTTCTTAAGTGATTTGAGTTGTTTCCATAACACCTAAGATATCTACTTTTATGTCACTCATGCTAACAGCTGTTCTGGTTTCAAATTCTGGAATATTTACTTCTTTCGTGAAGGAATTACGGAAAACTGTTTAGTAACTCTGCTTTAGTGGCATCATCATCGGTAACATTTCCATCGCTATTTCACAGTGATGGTATTGACTTTTTTTTTGCCACTGCTGTACTTAACATAAGACCAGAATCCTTTTGGGTTTTTTACCATATTTTGAGACGATGTTTCATTGTGGAAACTATTACAAGCATCTCGCATTGATGTCTGCACTAAATTTCAAGTTTCCATGAAAGTTAGCCAGACTTGGGGATTTTGTGTTCTTCTGAATTTGGCATGCTTTTTTCGTTGCTTCTGCAACAGTGTTCTGACGTGTTTTATGTACCATGATGAATCAGTCCCGTCTCTTATTAACTTATGCGGTATGAATCTATGTATTGCTGTCGATACTGTATCTTTCAATTTGAACCATATATGGTCTGCACTTACATAATTAACTTGGAAGGAATGGAGACTCTCTTACGAAGGCAGCAAGCAGAATTTTTATCTGCTATTTTAAATAGATAAATTTTTAGTGATTTATGTTGATATGGTTTTGAGCCTTGCTACAAAGACCTCGTGTTCACTAATCCCTGTATCCATCATGACTCTATTAGATCAGGTCAAGTGTATTTACGCAACCATTTACAATTCATGTGGGCTCGTGAACTACTTGTTCAAAGTAATTCTCAGAGAAAGCATTTAGTACAATTTCGGAAGGTCTTTTCTGTCTACCACCGGCTTTGAACATGTATTTTCACAAATAAATCGAGGGTAGATTGAGTGGGGTACTTATTTGTAATGAGATTAAGTTTTCTTTGAGCTGTTCAGCTATTATATCATCTGAGTCGGGGGGTCGGTAGAAGGAGCCAAGTATTATTTTGGTATGGCTGTTGAGTATAACCTCTACCTATAGTAATTCACAGGAACTATCTATTTCAACATTACTACAAGATAAACTGCAACCAACAGACTCACACACACCACCACCTACTTTATTTAATTTATCTTTTCTGAACATGGTTTGCGCCTCGGTAAAAATTGCGGCGGAATTTATCTCCGGCTTTAGACAGCTTTCTGTTCCTATAATGATTTCAGTTGCAGGACTTTCTATCAGTGCTTGAAGCTCTGGTACTTTTCCAACACAGCTACAACAATTTTCAACTACAATACCGACTGTTGCTTGGTCGATTCTTGTTGTTTCTTTGCCCTGTACCCTTTGAAACTGGAGCCCTCTTTGAGCTTTCCCAAGACTGTCTAACCTAAAAACTTCCTGGTCCACGTCACACAGCCTCTGCTACCCATGTAGCCGCCTCCTGTGTGTAGTGGACACCTGACCTATTTATTGGAACCCGAAACCCCACCACCCTATGACGTAAGTCGAGTAATCTGCAGTCTACATGTTCGCAGAACTGTTTAATTCTTTGATACAGACCCTCCACTTGGTTCTGTACCAAACGTCCGCAATCAGTCCTGTCGAAGATGCTGCAGGTGGTGAGTTCTGCCTTCATCTCACTACCGAGACTGGCAGTCTTCACCAACTCAGATAGCCGCCAGAAACCAGAGACAATCTCTTCTGATCCATAGCGACACACATCATTAGTGCTGACATGAGCGACCACCTGCAGTTGGCTGCACTCTGTACCCTTCATGGCATTCGGAAGGACCCTTTCCGCATCTTGGATGACTCCCCCCCGGTATGCACACGGAGTGCACATTGGCTTTCTTCCCATCCTTAACTGCTATGTCCCTAAGGGGCTCCATCACCCATCTAACATTGGAACTCCCAATGACTAGCAATCCCACCCTCTGCGCTTGTCCGGACCTCTCGGGAAGTCCAGGGAAGCATACTCTTCTTGTTCCACCATTTATGAGGTTACTTCCCATTCTGTTGTTGACTGAAGTTGGCCAAGAATGTCGGATGTAAACTTTAACTGATATAATTATATCTTCCTTTTCTAATGATACACTGCAATCATATAAATAGTTCATGGTCTATTACCAGGCTGTCATCTTAAATGTTTAATGCTCAAAACTTGCTTTTTTTTCTCATTGGGAATTTCAGAATTAAAAACGAAAAAGAAATTCAAATAATTTGAAAGCACATCAAAATGCTTCGTTTGAGTCATGCGACACATGATATGTCACTGGTTTGCATGCTGTTCTTATTCACGTAACGCTCATTCACAGTGAAATCTTGTTTTGGAATTTGCATTTTGGAAAGTAGGTTGCAACTTGCTGATAGAGATCCAAGTGAGATAGTGATCACTGTGTGTGTTTATTTCTGTGAGGATCATTTTTATCTGAGGAAACACGCCACATTAATATGTAATATGTTGCCATTTGCAGCAGAATATGTTGTGTGCTAGACTTCTAATGCTCTGTTCAGAAGTTCAATCCTTATTTGGGGGTAATGTGACCCCCCTCCCCATCTTAATACTACTGTCTTCTTAACTTTACCTACTACTACTACTACTACTACTACTACTACTACTACTACTACTACGATTCCCCCCCCCCCCACCCCCCCATAATTTGGCAATAAGATTCCAGTAAAAGCCTCGATGCCCTCCTTCACATAGTGAGGTGTTTGGCACATACGTGTCTTGAGCTTCTTTATTTGAAGAGATACTGTTATAGGGTACTGAAAGTGCTTCCATCCATTAAAATGTGACCTAATGAGGTTTCCAGCTCAATGATGGTACACTGGTAACTAGAACCAAAGCATTGTAGCCTGTGAGGACATCTGATTGTAATGATGTACTGACTTTCGCTTGAAAACTCTTACCATTATTGGGGGAGCCACATACTTAACCAATGCTTTTTCTTGAAACTTCTGAATATTCTATAAGATGCTGTCACATATCAACTCCTCATTTTAATAAAAACCTTCATGATGAGATATTGATGTTATATGTGAAGCAGGGTTTCGCTCAACTCCACCTGTGACTATTATTGTTTCATAATATTGTTCAATAAAAAGTTGGAGATATTTAACTTCTGTTTGGATCTTAAACTCATATGGTTCTAGTTTGGAAGTATGACTTTCTGGTATCTGATGTCTAATTGTTATGCCTACTGAAGATGTACTACCTCAGAAGCTTCATCCATTTGCTTCCAAGTATGCGAGCCATAGACTGGTCCATTTCAATGGGTCCTGTGTAGAAAGCTGAAGAAAAGTTGTAGATTTTAACCAGAAAAATATTTTTTTGAAATTTTCTGTGAAGGTTATCAAAAGACGTTAGACTTCTCTCATGATATTATTATTATTTTATTGTCAGCTGTCAGAAAGAATTGTCCGAAAAAAAAAGGTAACTCTTACACTGTTTGAGATACGTGCATGAACAATGTACTGTTAGAAAGAGCAAGCTCTAGAGAGTTTCACAAGGTTCCCACTTGGTAGCCCACTTCAGTTCTAGTAAAAATGGTGTTGGGACAACAGTGTACAGTGCGAGTCAGTAATAACTGTTCAGCATGACTTTTGTTCTTTGAACTGTGTGGATCCTTGTACAGCACAGAGCATTAGATGATGACTTGAATTAGTCCAAGAAATAGGTTGTTTGTATGAAGGCAAATCACCGGGCTGTCACTGAGAATCTGAAACAGACATTGAACGCATCCACCATAGTTTCACAAGGAGTATGCAGAAATCCGTTTGCCCTGCAGTTAGACAGCTCAACATGCCCCCGATGTCCATCTGATGTGTGTTCCATCAACGTTCGCACATGAAACCATACAAAATTTAGCTACTGCAAGCTCTTTGTGAAGGTGACAAACAACAATCTGTGGAGTTCTGTAATTTTGTTCTTGGCAAGATGGAGAATGACAGGTTTCTTCCACGCTTAGTGTTTAGTGACAAAGAAACATTCCATGTAAATGGAAAGGTGAACTGTCACAAAGGGGGATTATGGAGTATGGAACAACCACATGAAATTGTGTAACATGAGTGACTCCCCAAAATTTAATGTGTTCTGTGCAGTTTGATGGGAAAAGGTGCATGGTCCATTTTTCTTTGCCAAGAACACTGTTACACCAAGCACGTATCTCAATATGCTTGAGAATTTCTTTTCCCGCAGTTGTAGACTGATTCACAACTTCATTTATGAACAGGATGGGGCACTGTGACACTGGCATCTGGAAGTGTGGGAATTTTTATATCGAAGGATTACTGAATGATGGATCGGTCACACTAGACCAAATGATTCAGCCTTACATTACTGGCCTTAAAGGTCATCGGACCTAACAGTAAGTTATTATTTCTTTGGGGGGGGGGGGTGGTTATAAAATACTCTGTTTTTGTGCCTTCGTTACAAACAACAATGAATTAATTGATACATCACATAACAGCAGCTGTGGAAGCTGTAACTCAAGACATGCTCATTGCATTGTGGGAACAGTTTGAATACTGCATTAACATATGCTGTGCATCTCAAGGGGAGTGTATTGAGCACATATGAAAAAGCTTTTTGAGTTTCCCGTTCATCAAAAAACAAAATTCAGTGTATATGTTTATTAGTTTCAGAAATATAGGTGTGCCAATTCAGATGATTCTTTTTGACACAACCTGTATATTGTTACAGTTTTGACTGAAGTGTCACAGGCGGTCATGCTGCTCTTCTGTCTAGTATAAGCCATACAAATATTCAGATGGTTTGCTAAGATGTTTATTTCATAGACAACCTTGTGTTTTAGATTTATGATTATCTATACGTTATGAGGTTCTTATTGAAGTGGATACGTTCGACATGCCTTGCTGTAATCTTGTTCTTTAAATTGTGTGTGCCTAAAAGAGAAGTGAACTATCTAGAATAACAATATTTATTTTAAATTATTATAATTAATTGTTTAAAAATATTAATAAGTAAGGATGGAGTGATTTTCATTGTCTTCTTATTCTCTCTCCCAAGAGGCTCGGAAAACTTGAAAGTATGTATGTGGTGAGCACATGACGCCATACAGTTCTTCCTTTCCTGTGATTCAAAGTTGCTCTCTGTTTACCTTTTCTTTTCTATTGGGTCATTCCATATCAGTTCAACCAGGGGATCCAGCTCATAGTCTCAGATTTGACTGAAATTCAGTACACAAATTCTACCATACGTGGAACACTAGTGTACAAAGTATTAGTTTACCCTGCCAATTAGTTCTAGAATTATGACTTGTGGAAGAAGGTGGCATGGCCTGAAAATTGCAACCTGCATTGAATCTATCTTCAGACCCAACTTCAGGTCTTCATAACTTTTGGAACTATTCCGCACAGTCCAGTGAAATTTTTACAACCCAGTAACATCCACATACAGAACACACTCTAAAACACCAATAACATATTTCATCTACATCTACATTTATACTCCGCAAGCCACCCAACGGTGTGTGGCGGAGGGCACTTTACGTGCCACTGTCATTACCTCCCTTCCCTGTTCCAGTTGCGTATGTTTCGCGAGAAGAACGACTGTCTGAAAGCCTCTGTGCGCGTTCCAATCTCTGTAATTTTACATTCGTGATCTCCTCTGGAGGTATAAGTTGGGAGAAGCAATATATTCGATACCTCATCCAGACACACACACCCTCTCGAAACCTGGCAAGCAAGCTACACCGCGATGCAGAGCGCCTCTCTTGCAGAGTCTGCCACTTGAGTTTCCTAAACATCTCCGTAACGCTGTCACGGTTACCAAATAACCCTGTGACGAAACGCGCCGCTCTTCTTTGGATCTTCTCTATCTCCTCCGTCAACCCGATCTGGTACAGATCCCACACTGATGATAATGAGCAATACTCAAGTATAGGTCGAACGAGTGTTTTGTAAGCCACCTCCTTTGTTGATGGACTTCATTTTCTAAGGACTCTCCCAATGAATTTCAACCTGGTACCCGCCTTACCAACAATTTATTTTATATGATCATTCCATTTCAAATCGTTCCGCACGCATACTCCCAGATATTTAACAGAAGTAACTGCTACCAGTGTTTGTTGGGCTATCATATAATCATACAATAAAGGATCCTTCTTTCTATGTATTCGCAATACATTACATTTGTCTATGTTAAGGGTCAGTTGGCACTCCCTACACCAAGTGCCTATCCGCTGCAGATCTTCCTGCATTTCGCCACAATTTTCTAATGCTGCAACTTCTCTGTATACTACAGCGTCATCCACAAAAATCCGCATGGAACTTCCGACACTATCTACTAGGTCATTTATATATATTGTGAAAAGCAATGGTCCCATAACACTCACCTGTGGCACGCCAGAGGTTACTTTAACGTCTGTAGACGTCTCTCCATTGATAACAACATGCTGTGTTCTGTTTGCTAAAAATTCTTCAATCCAGCCACACAGCTGGCCTGATATTCCGTAGGCTCTTACTTTGTTTATCAGGCGACAGTGCGGAACTGTATCGAACACCTTCCGGAAGTGTAGGAAAATAGCATCTACCTGGGAGCCTGTATCTAATATTTTCTGGGTCTCGTGAACAAATAAAGCGAGTTGGGTCTCACACTATCGCTGTTTCCGAAATCCATGTTGATTCCTACAGAGTAGGTCTGGGTTTCCAAAAACGACATGATACTCGAGCAAAAAACATGTTCCAAAATTCTACAACAGATCGACGTCAGAGATACAGGTCTAAAGTTTTGCGCATCTGCTCGACGACCCTTCTTGAAGACTGAACTACCTGTGCTCTTTTCCAATCATTTGGAACCTTCTGTTCCTCTAGAGACTTGCGGTACAAGGCTGTTAGAAGGGGGGAAGTTCTTTCATGTACTCTGTGTAGAATCGAATTGGTATCCCGTCAGGTCCAGTGGACTTTCCTCTGTTGAGTGATTCCAGTTGCTTTTCTATTCCTTGGACACTTATTTCGATGTCAGCCATTTTTTCTTTTGTGCGAGGATTTAGAGAAGGAACTGCAGTGTGGTCTTCCTCTGTGAAACAGCTTTGGAAAAAGGTGTTTAGTATTTCAGCTTTACGCGTGTCATCCTACGTTTCAATGCCATCATCATCCCGGAGTGTCTGGTTATGCTGCTTGGAGCCACTTACTGATTTAACGTAAGACCAGAACTTCCTAGGATTTTCTGTAAAGTCGGTACATAGAATTTTACTTTAGAATTCACTGAACGCTTCACGCATAGCCCTCCTTATGCTAACTTTGACATTGTTTAGCTTCTGTTTGTCTGAGAGGTTTTGTCTGCATTTAAATTTGCAGAGAAGCTCTCTTTGCTTTCGCAGTAGTTTCCTAACTTTGTTGTTAAACCATGGTGTGTTTTTCCCGTCCCTCACAGTTTTACTCGGCACGTACCTGTCTAAAATGCATTTTACGATTGCCTTGAACTTTTTCGATGAACACTCAACATTGTCAGTGTTGGAACAGAAATTTTCGCTTTGATCTGTTACGTACTCTGAAATCTGCCTTCCATTACTCTTGCTAAACAGATAAACCTTTCTCCCTTTTTTTATATTCGTATTTACTTCCATATTCAGGGATGCTGCAACGGCCTTACGATCACTGACTCATTGTTCTGCACGCGTTTCTTTTCCCCCCGTCAGTCTAATGACTGGTTTGATGCGGCCCGCCACGAATTCCTTTCCTGTGCTAACCTCTTCATCTCAGAGTAGCACTTACAACATACGTCCTCAATTATTTGCTTGAGGTTTTCCAATCTCTGTTTTCCTCTACAGTTTTTGCCCTCTACAGTTCCCTCTAGTACCATGGAAGTCATTCCCTCGTGTCTTCGCAGATGTCCTATCATCCTGTCCCTTCTCCTTATCAGTGTTTTCCACATATTCCTTTCCTTTCCTCTCCGATTCTGCATAGAACCTCCTCATTCCTTACCTTATCAGTCCACCTAATTTTCAACATTCGTCTATAGCACCACATATCAAATGCTTAGATTCTCTTCTGTTCCGGTTTTCCCACAGTCCATGTTTCACTACCATACAATGCTGTACTCCAGACGTACATCCTCAGAAATTTCTTCCTCAAATTAAGGCCGGTATTTGATATTAGTAGACTTCTCTTGGCCGGAAATACCTTTTTTGCCATAGGGAGTCTGCTTTTGATGTCTTCCTTGCTCAGTCCATCATTGGTTATTTTACTGCCTAGGTAGCAGAATTCCTTAACTTCATTGACTTCGTGACCATCACTCCTGATAAGTTTCTCGCTGTTCTCATTTCTACTACTTCTCATTACCTTTGTCTTTCTCCGATTTACTCTCAAACCATACTGTGTACTCATTAGACTGTTCATTCCGTTCAGCAGATCATTTAATTCTTCTTCACTTTCACTCAGGATAGCAATGTCATCAGCCAATCGTGTCATTGATATCCTTTCGCCTTGTATTTTGATTCCACTCCTGAACCTTTCTTTTATTTCCATCATTGCTTCCTCGGCGTACAGATTGAAGAGTAGGGGTGAAAGGCTACAGCCTTGTGTTACACCCTTCTTAATACGAGCATTTCGTTCTTGATCGTCCACTCTTATTCCCTCTTGGTTGTTGTACATATTGTATATGACCCATCTCTCCCTATAGCTTACCCCTACTTTTTTCAGTATCTCGAACAGCTTGCACCATTTTATATTGTCGAACGCTTTTTCCAGGTCTACAAATCCTATGAACGTGTCTTGATTTTTCTTTAGCCTTGCTTCCGTTATTAGCCGTAACGTCAGAATTGCCTCTCTCCACAGTCAAACTGGTTGTCACCTAGCGCATTCTCAATTTTCTTTCCCATTCTTCTGTATATTATTCTTGTAAGCAGCTTCGATGCATGAGCTGTTAAGCTGATTGTGCGATAATTCTCGCACTTGTCAGCTCTTGCTGTCTTCGGAATTGTGTGGATGATGCTTTTCTGAAAGTCAGATGGTATGTCGCCAGACTCATATATTCTACACACCAACGTGAATAGTCGTTTTGTTGCCACTTCCCCTAATGATTTTAGAAATTCTGATGGAATGTTATCTATCCCTTCTGCCTTATTTGACCGTAAGTCCTCCAAAGCTCTTTTAAATTCCGATTCTAATACTGGATCCCCTATCTCTTCTAAATTGACTCCTGTTTCTTCTTCTATCACATCAGACAAATTTTCACCCTCATAGAGGCTTTCAATGTATTCTTTCCACCTATCTGCTCTCTCCTCTGCATTTAACAGTGGAATTCCCGTTGCACTCTTAATGTTACCACCGTTGCCTTTAATGTCACCAAAGGTTGTTTTGACTTTCCTGTATGCTGAGTCTGTCCTTCCGACAATCATATCTTTTTCGACGTCTTCACATTTTTCCTGCACGTAGAGAGTCAAAAAGTTCGGGTCTGTTTATCAGTAGGTCCAAGATGTTATCTCCACGAGTCGGTTCTCTGTTTAATTGCTCGAGGTAATTTTCGGATAGTGCACTCAGTATAATGTCACTCGATGCTCTGTCCCTACCACCCGTCCTAAACATCTTAGTGTCCCAGTCTATATCTGGTAAATTGAAATCTCCACCTAAGACTATAACATGCTCAGAAAATTTATGTGAAATGTATTCCAAATTTTCTCTCAGTTGTTCTGCCACTAATGCTGCTGAGTCGGGAGGTTGGTGAAAGGAGCCAATTATTAACCTAGCTCGGTTGTTGAGTGTAACCTCCACCCATAATAATCCACAGGAACCATCCACTTCTACTTCACTACAGGATAAACTACTACTAACCGCGACAAACACGCCACCACCGGTTGCATGCAGTCTATCCTTTCTAAACACCGTCTGTGCCTTTGTAAAAATTTCGACAGAATTAATCTCTGGTTTCAGTCAGCTTTCTGTAGCTATAATGATTTCAGCTTCGGTGATTTCTATCAGCGCTTGAAGTTCCAATACTTTACAAATGCAGCTTCGACAGTTTACAATTACAATACCGATTGCTGCTTGGTCCCCGCATGTCCTGACTTTGCCCCTTACCCTTTGAGGCTGTTGCCCTTTCTGTACTTTCTCGAGGCCATCTAACCTAAAAAACCGCCTAGTCCACGCCACACAACCCCTGCTACCCGTGTAGCCGCTTGCTGCGTTTAGTGGATTCCTGACCTATCCAGCGGAACCCGAAACCCTACCACCCTATGGCGCAAGTCGAGGAATCTGCAGCCCACATGGCCACAGAACCGTCTCAGACTCTGATTCAGGCCCTCCACTTGGCTCTGTACCAAAGATCCGCAGTCAGTCCTGTCGACGATGCTGCAAATGGTGAGCTCTGCTTTCATCCCGCTAGCGAGACTGGCAGTCTTCACCAAATCAGATAGCCGCCGGAAGCCAGAGAGGATTTCCTCCGATCCATATTGACACACATCATTGGTGCCGACATGAGCGACCACCTGCAGATGGGTCACCCTGTACCCTTCATGGCATCCTGAAGGACCCTTTCCACATCCGGAATGACTCCCCCCAGTATGCACACGGAGTGCACATTGGTTTTCTTCCCCTCTCTTGCAGCCATATCCCTAAGAGGCCCCATTACGCGCCTCACGTTGGAGCTCCCAACTACCAGTAAGCTCACCCTCTGCGACCGCCCGGATCTTGCAGACTGAGGGGCAACCTCTGGAACAGGACAAGCAGCCATGTCTGGGCGAAGATTGGTATCAGCCTGAGACAGAGCCTGAAACCGGTTCGTCAGACAAACTGGAGAGGCCTTCTGTTCAGCCCTCCGGAATGTCTTTTGCCCCCTGCCACACCTCGAGACGACCTCCCTCTCTACCACAGGTGAGGGATCAGCCTCAATGTGGGCAGTATCCCCGGCAGCCACAGTCGTAGTTAGATCGGGGGATGCTTGGGACGAGCTGGCCGTCCCCGACAAACCCCCCATCCGGACCCCCACAGTGATGCCCATTGGCAACAGCCTCAAGCTGTGTGACCGAAGCCAACACTGCCTGAATCTGGGAGCGAAGGGATGCCAACTCAGCCTGCATCCCAACACAGCAGTTGCAGTCCCTATCCATGATAAAAACTGTTGTGCAAAGAACGTCTGTACTAATCTACAGAGAGCACAAAGAAATCGACACAAAATTTAAACGGTTATTAAAATAAAAGGTTGCCTAGTAAATGCAGTAATGCAGCTACTTGCGCGCTGCTGACACACTGCTCGGCGGCGGAAGGGGACTACGCGATTTTACACTATTCAGGTACTAAAACGCGATGCTACAACTCTCAAATACTATAATGTACCTGAAATTTATGAATTTTCTGAGGGAAAATAAAAAATTCCAAACTGTGATAAAAAATGTAATATGTTAAAAGCTACATATTGTAGGTACCCTCTATGCCAACTATAATTCACTCAAAAAGGGTATAATTTTTTTGTGGTAAGCTTAATGTGACCTAAACACATGCAGAACTCATCATGCCCATATCAGTCACAAAAACTGAGTTACATGCACAAGGAAATACAAAAATTTGAAAAATTATGCGAAAAACATGAATTTTCTAAGTGTGGTAGCACACAAGGGACAAGTGATATCCAAGCCAAATTTCACACACTACATAAGTAGACCATAATGATATATATCTCAAAATTTCAGCATGTTATTGCAAGAAATTTGTGTACAATGGAAGTTGACAGATGTATTTGGTGATGTGGCCATCGTTCCCCTACACAATTTTGTAAAAAGATATTGTAAACTGTTCTGCCTCTTCTTATCCTCTCCCACAACTGTTTAATCACTAAGCAACAACATACAGATTAACACGACCTATCATTAATGTTTACTGCACCTTAACTGCCAGAAACCAGTCGATTGTGCTTCGAACAGAAGTTCTCCACACTTTAGCTACTGTACTCTGTACATTGAGTGGCAAATTGTACTGGTTTCCTGACACTGTGGTAGAAACTGAAACTGTCGTAAGAATATGTTCAAAAGGAATCCAACACCTGTCTGCCAAACGTGACCAATGAAATGATCTTGCTGGTCCTGATGATGCCATGAAGTTCACAAATACATCACCTTCTGCTTCACAGCACTCTGCAACACATCCTAAGTACCATTTGTCATCGTAAACAGCATTAACATAGCAACCTGGTTGTATGTTGCTGTTTTTGATTCTGAATCCTGAGTCAGACACACTGTGAAGACACATGTTGTGCACGAACTTATAACCGGACAGTTTGCTCATCTGCACATTGTCAGAGTCCGCTGGAGAGAAGTGATGATGGCTCCTTGTGCCTGCAACAGTTTTAACGTGTTATAGTCTGCTTTTTAGCAACTCTTCAACTAATTTCACCTCACCTTTCGAAACATAGAATGATTGTATGCCAGACATATTTTTCTGTACCCAGGTAAATAACTGAAGAGGTGTTAGAATGTGACCTGTAGGCTGCTGCAGACTAGCTCGTGATGTCACGCGTTTAATGGTAGCACCAATACCATCACATACATTTTTACCATCACTTGTTGCGAAAAAATTCCAATCTGTGTGACTCTGAAAATCATGGTAATGCATGCATAAATTTTTGAGATTTTTAGTTTTTGTACTGACTAGCTGCCCCATCACTGAAGTATTTTGCAAAATGTATGTGAGGCAGCTTGTTTTTCACATATGCCATGACAGTGTGAATGTGGGCATGAACTGCAATGGCATCATAAATTAGTCAGTCATTAAAAATGCACAGTTTCATGACACACACTGATTCACCTCTATAGTAAATCGCAAATGGTTGGAGAGTTGCTTGACTGTTGTACCAATGATATCCTTGGATGGCATCTTGAACTATAAATGCATAATTTTCAGAAAAGCGTAGTATTACTATAATTTCATCTCGTTTCAAATTATCCTTACAAAACTGGAGATAAGCTGATTGTGCTGTTGCTGTGAAGCTGTGTGTGGTCAGTTTGCCCGTTTTTTGACAACACATTTTAACAAAACCTTCCACTGTACTTTGCTTTGTTTCAAGACTTGTGCAATCCATCTGTGTCCATTGTTTATAAGAAACAAGTTCATCATCATCATCCATAAGGAGTTCACTATACAGTTTGCTATCCACGTGTTCTGCAAGGTTTGCCTTACCAGGACACTTTTCACACTGTGTTTCATGCCCTGGTAGGAACTGATGTCACACACTAGCAGCTTCATTGCACCTTTGTAATCCAGACTAGAATCCTTTATAGTAGCAAACATCAGCTTAGCATTTTGATGGATCTCACATACACAAACATTGTGTGTGCCCCTTGCACATACAGGCACAACCCATTTTGGCTGAAGATTGAAAAAAAAAATGATAAACCTACTCTGGTATTGGGATACTTTTCCTTGATTTCTACATATAGTTCTGGTATGTTGGATAGCAACAGTCTTTTTTGCATCTGTACACGTACTTTTCCCCAGTTTCACTGTTACATAGTCTTTTCTTCCAGGCATTATTTGGCTGTAGTGATTATTTTCATAAAACTCCGACACTAGCACCTTTATTTCTGAACTCAGTTGCTTTCCTTGAGCCCCCTGAAGTTGTGGAAGCACTCCTTGGGTTGCTTTTATTTTCTTAACTTGCTTTACCATATATGTAGAAACATTGAATACCTTTGCAGTGTAGTCAATAGACCAGCTGGAAGGTGCAAGGGTAAGAATAGCTACTTTTTTCTGGCGTGTGGATATGGCACATTTTTCTTCCAAATCATGCACAATTTTGTCCAAATCAGAGCATTTCTGGCATGATTTCTGTTCCTTTGGAGCAGATAATTCTTCCTCTTCCACCATTAGTGTGTCAGCTGTTTTGTGTTTTAATTCCGTTTGAGCTTCTTGTAGTTTTCTTCTACCATAGTTGGCCCTGTCACTTTTCCCAACTTTGTGTGTCTTCATGGGAGACAAACCAACAGCAGTCACTGAAGTATTTAATTGTTCATCTGCTTAGGTTGTAGATGGCTGATACTCTTAGTCACTGTCACGTAAATTATCAAAATATTCTTCATTTTTTAACAGTGTAAAACACCTGCAACATAACTTTTGTCCTGGTTTCATGTTAAGTCCCCTGCACCGATTCACTTTCAATACTGATTTTTTTTTTTAAAATTTCTCTGAGGCTACACTTCACTGTCTTCTTATGAATCCGAAATGGATCAAAACAACATCTTTGTAGGAAAGAATACTTATCCAGAAACACCTTCATATGATGATAACAAACGCTAAAGTTTCCTGGAACTGTACTTCTTGTGCCCACAGGGTGTATACCGGATCTCCATAGCAACAAATCTTGGTCTGATTCGTCCAGATCATACAGTACAAAGCAAATGCCACATTTTGTTCCATATGTTGTTTTATCACCTTTAGATGCTTGTGCTCTACCAATACTGCAACTTGTTTGAACAAAATCACCACTAGTACACTTTTCTGCCTCTATTCTGACTTTCCACAACAGTACTGACCAGTCCAAACTAGAATCTTAAAAACATGAGTAACCTGCAATTGCTGCTTGTTTCCTTTGTTGTTCCTGCCTAACAGTGACTCATTCTGTCCCTGAAAACTAGCATTGTTTAACTTTCTGTTGCCTAATGGTTCCCAACAATTGCTGCAGCTTTATCTGAAACAAGCTGTTTGTATCATCACTATTACTTGCTGAATCATGTTAAAAGAAACATAACCAAATACATCTCTGTCAACTTTTATTGTACACACATGCCTTGCAATAACAAGTTGAAATTTTGCCACAAATTATATTATGGTCTACTTATGCAATGTTTGAAATTTGACTTGGATATCACTTGTCCCTTTTGTGCTACCACACTTAGAAAATCCATGTTTTTTAGGTAATTTTTCAAATTTTTGTATTTTCGTGTGCATGTAACTCTGTATGTATGACTGATATAGGCAAGATGAGTTCTTTGTGTGTTTAGGCCACATTAAGCTTACCACAAAAAATTACCCTTTTTGAGTGAATTATATTTGGCATAGAGGGTACCTACGACATGTACCTTTTAACGTATTACATTTTTTAATCACGTTTTGGATTTTTTATTTTCCCTCAGAAATATGTTGTTGGTGTTTTAGAGTGTGTTGTTCTCTAAGTGGATGTCACTGGGTTGTAAAAATTTCACTGGACTGTGTGGAATAGTTCCAAAGTTATTAAGACCTGAAGTTGGGTCTGAAGATTGATTGCCGGATGCGGGTTGCAATTTCCGGGTCACACCACCTTCTTTCACAAGCCATAATTCTGGAACTAATTGCCAGGGGAACTTAAAATTTTGTACATGAGTGTTCCACACTTGGTAGCATTGGTGTGCTAAATTTCAGCCAAATCTGAGACTATCAGCTGGAACATTTTCTCAAGTTGGTTGAATTGACATGGAATGACCGTATTGGGAAACTAGCTTGTTCACAGGACTTGAATTAGGGCTTTGTCATTGTGTTCATTTTACACCACCTATATTGGTTAACTCACATTTTCATTAACAGTTCGAGGGTAGTGTCATCATCCAGATCCTTAAACTAGGTAAAAAAATAACCAATGTCCCTTAACATCCACAAACCAGTTAACTCACCAAATGCTTTGCAGACTGCTTAAAACGATGGTAGTCAAATGATTATACTGAGCTCTCGAATCATGGGGCCTTTAGTAGTCCTATCAGTGTGTCTTCTGGGAGGGATGGTCCACAACCAACCACCTGTTTGGGCTGGACACAGAAATCCGATGGGGCTTCTATAAAACGCTAACACCTGATTGCAGTCTTTTAGACATGATAGGCACACACCACCTCCCAGCATTCAAGGATATCTACTGATTTTTATTAGTCAGTTTTTATCCCTTTGCCCTCCATGGACCCAAGAAAATGGCATTCCTCAGAGTTCCATGCTGAATGCTACAATTTTCCTTATCATTGTCATAAGGCTAGTGACCTCCTTTGGATCAGTAGTGTACCCCACCCTCTCCCCCACTGTATATCAATGACTTTCCCATTTTGTACAATTCCAATCTGTAGTCTTGGCCGATTGCCAGCTCCAAGGAATCTTGTGGAGGGTCTCAACTTGGATCCTTCACCATGGCCTCAGATTTTCCCCCATAATGCGAGTCGAGCATTTCATCCATAGTACCATGATTCATAGTGACCGAGAACTCTACTTGGGTACCCAGTGCATAGTACAGATCTTTAGGACTTACCAGAGAGGACTATAGTCTGTTCAAAATTACTTTAGAATCAACATTTTAGCAGGAGCAAGCAGAGGCACAGAGCTGAGTTGACACATCCTGCACGGAAGACAACATGTAATTGGCATAGTCTATATGAATTCAGGCAGGCTAAGAAAAAAAATCTTACCTTCACTGTCTCAGATGTTATTGAATTTAGCATATGTTAAAATGAAGGACTAAGTAAGGAACACACATGTTTTTGTTTTCTCCAAAAAAAAATGTCTGCCCCAGATACAGGCCTCCAAAGATGACACTGTGTATACTATCTTGAAGATGCGAATTTTGGAAAAAATTTTAAAATGCTGTATCTCTCGAACAGTTTTAGATATTGCTGTTTTTTTTTTTTTTTTTTTAATTTGAAAGGTAATTGCTTTATGATTGCAAAGAAATCCTCCATTTGGACTTACCTGTCAAAGTTATGTTACTATAGTGTTCTCAACTTTTTTAAAATTTATGGATTTTTTTTTGCAAAAATGCCAATCCATAAAATTTTGATTTTTTTTTTTTCTGTTGATTAGTACCATATACTCCTGCATTCCCTGAAAAGGAGAGCTTCCACTTTTAGGTTGAACAGGTTTTATAAATAATTGAAATTTTTGCCATACATAAAACCTGTTTTATTATTACATTATGAGCAAGAGATTAAGTTTTCAAGCATTTTAAATAGTTCCAAAATGTATGTGAAAGGTCCAAAGATTTTATGGTTTCAATTTATACAACTTCCATGCACTTTTTCTTGTACTGAAATTAGCCAGTCAGTGAACTACAAATGTGTTCCACTGCTTCAGTATCTTCCTTTGGTATAGGGTGATGCTTTCCTGTTGAACCAGTAGAAGCTGGAGCACTTACAATCTTCTAAACATTGTGAACAGGAAGTAAGCACTGATGGCATTGTTGCTGTCTTTCAGCTGAAAACCTATATCCAGCAGCTGGTCTATGTGGTAGCAGAAAGTTCACCACAATTTCATTTAACTCATAACTGGTGTCTATAATCTCTGCATCCACCATTCTGTCACACACACATGCCACAAACATCCCCCTTCTCAGGTTGTGAACCTGAATATTGCCCTGCTGTTTCTGAGATGTTGGCTGAATGAACAAAATTTCTTATTTCTTGCTCTTTAAGGTGCATGCAGTATGAGTTGGCCCATCACTTTGAGTCAAAAAATGTGTCTTCTGAATTTGTTTCACAGGAGTAGTTTGCTTGGACCATTCTTCTTTTTTCTGTTCACAGAATTCTTCAGTTTCCTCTTTGGACAAAAGAATGAGGGCTGTGGATGTGTAAGATTTCATGACTCGTAAAATCCTTAGCATTCTGAATAGCAGCTGTATTTGGTCTGGAAAGATTGTTTTGTAGCATGGTGCTTCAGTAGGCCTCCTACACCATCACAAGGCCCTTTCCCATGATCAATAGCACTGAATACCCAGTCAATTGGCACAAGTGACTTAGTCAATTCAAACAGCTGGTAATGATTTTTAAAATGACTAGGAGCTCCATCATAAATAATGATGATCTTCTCAGCCCCTGTTCACAGATGAAGAATTTTGCTCATTGCTAGCAAAGCATGTGCTAAGTCACGTCCTGTGTCTTCACTTATAACTGCTCACTTGTGGTCTTGTTTTGAAAATATGTCACTCCTGTAAAAATTGAAACCTGGTCATTACTCCAATGATACCCTTGTACTTCTTGTGGCAGAATTACAGACCAGTTCGAAGTAAAAATCACAGTGAAGCACTAAACATAGTTCCTCATCCTGTACACACTCTTTCACTTTTGCAATGTGTTGTTGTTACAATTTCTTCAAATGCTGGTGTGTTACTGCTTTCGCTGACTATTTACCAAGTTCATCAATGAAACTGTCAAAGGCAACAGTTTTCTTAATTAGTTTATTTTCCTCCCATGTTGCATATGTAATTATCTGCTACATCTCCCAGGCCATGTATCTGTAAACGTAGTTCTCCCTTTCCAGGGCAATCACCACATTTATGAAACAAACAAGTCTCTCACTTTACTTCGCATACTACTAAGGACTTCAAACGCCCAACCAAGGTGTCATATGTCACATGCTGCAGTAAAATCTTGGAAGTTACCACACAAAAGTTCAAAATTCACACAGTGCACACACAAATAGCCACCTCTAGGTGGAGATACCCACTTACATCGTAGTGTGTATATGTGAAGTTCTATAGTTGCTTTTATAAATTGCAGAAGTTTTTTTTAATACTGCGAGTCATGTACCTCTTAATTTTGCCAACTTTTTGACCTTCACCTGTTACAGTTATAGTGTCTTTTTCGTTGGCACTCTGGTGAGAACACTCAGATTTATCTTCCACATAAAATGTCTGCACTATTTTAATTTGAGCTGCTTCTACAGGATGAACATAATAGGGATCTGGTCTTCCAAAGACTCCTTTTACAGACCTCACATTTCTTGGTTGGTCTACCATGCAGTTTGATACTGATGGAACGTGGTTCAAAATTATTTTCTTTGAAAATGTCTCTGGGATAATAGTTAAAAGATACACCTTTGCACTCTAGGATGCACATTATTCAACAACTGAATTGATATTTGTGAAAAATTCATGGCAAGAGGTGCAAGAGTGCTTTGGTTCATTTTCTTTTGAAGATGGAATTTCTACTTTGAAGAGTGTAGTGAGTTTTGTTGTGTATTAATCCATAGATTTTGTAATTCCTCTGCACTTTCTTGATGCATGGAGCCTATGACTCGACTTCACTGACCACGGTTTCTTAACAGTACTAACACCTACTTCTGTAGTGACTGATTCATGGTATTTAATTCTTCCTCTATTGGTGCAAAATTGGCATCATCTGCACCATGGGAGGCCTCACTTTGTTCAGATACTATCATTGTTGTTCTGTCAAAACATTTATAACACAAACAGTTGTCACTGGAAACATCTTACCTTTGAAACAGAGTCTTCAAATGAGAACACTTATTCCCAACCTGAACAAAGTCTGTTTTTTTGTTTGTCTTACATATCACTCTTTTATGGATATACAAATAGTCAGCACACTTCATTCTCCTGTGACCCCAGTCAGAAGACATTTCGAACAGTCCTTTTCACAAAACACACTGCAACTGTGTCAACTGGGAAATTCCGCACAAAAACACAGAACTCACTGGATGGTCTCAGATTTCTTAGAAGACTCTTCAGTAAACAAATTAACATTGAACAACTACAATACAGAAACCTGCAATGAACAACCACGACAAACATTGTAATCATAAAGCAACTACCTTGCAAATTAAAAAAAAAAACAACTCTAACAAAATATCTAGAACTGTTACACAGTTGCAGCATTTAAAATAGTTTTCCAAAATTGGCATCTTCAAAATGGTGTTCGCAGTGTCATCTTTGGAGGCCTGTATCTCGGGGCAGGAATTTTTTAGAGGAGAAAACAAAAAAAGTACGTGTGTCTTACTTACTCCTGAATTTTGACCTATGCTAAATTCAACAATATCAGAGAATATAAAGGTAACCCCACTGCCTGAAGTGATACAGATTATGCCACTCGTACATTTTGTTGATCTTGCTCGAGCTCACAAACTACGACGTTATAACTATGGAACATGCATCATTGTGTTCTGGAAGAGCTGCACTTTTTTTGCTGAAACACTTCAAGATGATATACAAACAGTTTTCAGAAATGCAGCTGCCGACAGTGTTACAGAATCTTCAATGTGCAGGAAACACTTTTGTTTTAAAGTCGAGTATACATGGTATGTGAATAAACTCTTAGGAATACATCCAATTTTCATCTACTCCAAACCACAGTCCTGCCAGAGTTCTCTAATACAAGATAATTTTATTTAAATATGATGCAGAAGTGTGCACTCACTAGTCACCACTCACCTGTATTGTTTTTTGTAAGAAACAAATTTATAAGTTTGAACTTAGCCTGTTATTAATTTTTCTGATCCGCCTGCTTATTTCTAGCATAGCGAAATACAAGATTCATGTGTGTTTATCATGTTCTGTAAAGTATCTTAAATCAGCAAATCAGTAATGTTAGAAATAACAAAAGTGATAAAAAAACATTACTTCGGTATTGCAGCAATTATATTATAAACAGTAATATTTATTTTGTGTAATTTAGGTTGAATTACTTAGATGAACTTCATTTAGAGTTTGTTGTTAATAACGCATCGTTAATAAAATGCAAAAACTTACGAATATGTGATTTCATTATGAAGCTACTTAACATTGTAAATTGTACACTTTAAACATGCAGCTGGATCTGCCTATACTTCATTCCTATGGTGACAATGGAAATGCACCTCGGACATCATTCTGCTGCTATGACAGAAGCTTGTGAAATATCACTGTACTTGTCACTGTTGTTTAAGGACATGAAAAACCTGTGTGTGACTGCCTTGAAAATGACCTGGTTCATTAAGGTTGACAAGTAACTTGATGATTGTTGGATTTTCATTTGTGGGATGAGAATCTGGATCCTCAGCAAATGAATCTATAGTGATAATTCGCTTATCCGTAGAACGTTTTTTTTTTTTTTTTTTTCTGAAAGTTTCAAGCGTAGATGCTTTTCCAACTTCCTTTTATTTCTCAAACACTTCGCTGCTAATCTTTACTATAGTTTTTTTGTTTGTGTTCAGAACTGTAAAATTTTTATCGATACATTATTAATGGAGAGCAGTTGGCCATCATCAAGTTTTCCAGTTTCAAAGTAGGCACATAATGCTGAAAAATGTTTCTCTTGTCTGACTTCATACAGCAGTCTCGTGTCCAAGGGAATGATGAAGAAAAACTTTTCCACTCATAGCTTTTTTTCTACTGACATTCTTCAGTATACAAATAAACCTAACAAAAAAGCAATAATAACTCTTGCAACAGTAAAAATTACAACAAATGAAATCAGAGGGTGCAATGATCACTTAGGGCAGCAAGCTGGCTTAAACTCAAAACACCGTGCAAGCAGGAAATGTTTTGGTGATGGGTTGAAGGTTTGACATCTTCAGGGGCTTGCTGTGACTGCAGGTCCTGTGGGTTTGGGGGAATGTGGTCCTTGCCTCTCGCATGGGCTCCACCACTCTCCCTGCTCCCACTACTATTGTCGTAGCTGTCCTTTCTATAGTAATTTTGAACAGACTATAGCTGTATGTGAAAGCTTAACACCATTTGCTTCCTCACCCACAACACTTGAGATGCAGATTGCGCTAATCTACTTCATATTTGCTGGACTATTGTTGCCAGGCTTATGGCCTCAGCGGCACCTTTGGGAGGCACTTGACCTTACCTTGTGCTAGCTGCCATGATCATTCCTCTTGTACTCTGTTTTCAATTATTTCTAGGTGTGGTTGCTTTTTTCTTTATGCTTCAACCCCAATTTACTTTCTTGGGAGAGCTCTTACCTACAGCACTCTGCTAGAAATTTGAGCACAGATCTGGGCATTGCAAATGTTCTCTGTGTGTATTCCCCTCATCTGTTTAAGCTGTGGAAAGCACCATTTTCCCTGCTCACCAGACTGCACTCTTTTCCAGAAAGAAAAGAAAATACCAAGAGTACAAGACTTTGGACAAACTGTTACCAAAAGGCCAAGAATAAGTAAGAGCGGTTGCATCCAGCATGTCAAACGGTATCGTATGCTCCTGTTACGTCAACATCACTCCCTTGGATGAAGATACTCCCACTCGTTACGCCACCTGCAATGGAACCCCAAACCTATAGCTATTGATGTTACAACTCCTCAACCAGTGGCAGCAGGTGACCCTAAGGCATAGCCTGCCCCCTTAGTCACTTTGTGCCCTCTGTACATTGACAACATTATTCTCTAGTGGAATTATTGTGGTTTTTTCCACCACCTTGCTGAGCTACGACATCTTTTAAGCACTTCCTGCCTTCTGCGTGGCACTTCAGGAGACGAGGTTTCCAGCAGTGTAGACTCCAGCCCTTCATGGATACTGGGGATATTATAAGTGTTGTGCTGTCTGTGACAGGGTGTCAGATGGAGTTTCCTCATATGTTCTAGACACTCTGTGTAGTGAACTTGTGTCTCTTAATACATCTTTGGAGACTGTGGCTGTTGGGGTAAGGAAGTGCATTTCAGGATATTACCATCTCCAGTGTTTACCTCCCTCACAACGGGCAAGTGTCTCAGAACATACTGTTTGCATTGGTTTCTCTCATTTCCCGCCTTTCCTAATCTTGGGTAATTTCCATGCTTATAGCCCTTCATGGGGTAGAATTATGGTTACTGGCTGTGGTAAAGATCTTGAAAATGTATTGGCGCAACTTGACCTAATGCCACTTGAATACTGGCACCCCCACACACTTAATTGTGGTCCACAGAACTTTCTCGGTCATTGACCTTTCCATTTGCAGCCCTTGTCTGCTCCTCTTCATCCACTGGAGAGCCCACGATGCTCTATGTGGTAATGACCTGATCTTCCTTCCCCTTCCTCAGTGTTACTACCCTGGTTGCCTGCCCAGATGGGCTCTCGACAATACCGACTGGGATACTTTAGCCTTTGCTCTCGACCTTGGCTCCCTGCCCTATGGAGATACTGATGAGGCAGGTCAGAATACAACTGCAGCAATTCTTTCGGCAGTTGATTTAGCAATCCCATTTTCCTCGTGCCTGCCCTGACGGAATACAATACTTTGGTGGTCCTCACAAATCAAAGAGGCCATTTGAGATCGTAGGTGGGCTGTCCAATGCCATATGTGGCACCCATCAATGGAGCACCTCACTGCCTTAAAGTGGCTCCATGCTCAGGTGTGCTGTGTATTAAAACAGCGGAAGCGAGGATGCTGGGAATGGTACGTTTCGCTCTTGGGACCATGTTCCTCTCCTTTGCAGGTTTGGGCAAAGATAAGAAGTCTCTGTGGATACCGGACACCTGCTGGTGTACCTACCTTGAGTGGCTCTATCTACACTGACACAAATGCCATTGCCTAAAGTTTTGCTCTGTGCTACTCTCAAGCCTCAGTATGTGAGACTTGTCATCCTGCCTTTCATGTCCTAAACCTGTAGCTGGAGATGAAAGCAATTATCTTTCACTACACACCACCTGGAGCCATATAAGGCTCCATTCAATAAGTGGGAATTCCTAAGTGTCCTAGCCTATGCCTGATACAGCCCCAGGGCCAGACCACATCCACAAACAAATGATTAAGCACCTATAGGGGGATTGTTAGCGACATATCTGTGCCACCTTTAACCGCAACTGAATCAAGGGTGAGTCCCCATCACAATGGTGAGAGAACATCATTGTCGCAGTACTGAAACTAAGTAAGCACCCTCTAGAGATGGACAGTTATCGCTCAATAAGTCTCACTACTGTTCTCTGTAAGGTGCTTGAATGCATGGTCAGCTGGCAGCCCCATTGGCTCCTTGAATCCGTGTCTTCTCGCTCCATCCCAGGGTGGTTTTTGCCGAGGCCGTTCCACTAATGATAACCTGATTTACTTTTAGTCTGCCATCGGAATAGCTTTTGCCCAACATCAGCACCTAATAGCCATCTTCTTTGACCTGCAGAAGGCTTATGACACCACATCCTTTCTACCTTACACAAGTGGGATTTCGGGGTTCTGCTCCCGATTTTCATCCAGAACTTTCTGTTGCACCACATGTTCCAGACGTGAATTGGTGCTTCCCACAGTAACCCCCCCTCCCTCCCTCCCTCCCCCTATATCAAAGAGAATGTGGTCCTGCAGTGCTCTGTATTGAGTGTCCCCCTCTTTCTAGTAGCTATCAATAGTGTAGCAGCAGCTGTGGGGTCCTCAATATCACCCTCCTTGTATGCTGATGACTTTTGCCCCTCTGGTGTGGGTGTTGCCAAACATCGACTGCAAGGCGCTATACTAGAGGCACAGGCGTGGGCTTCTGATTTTTTGCTGGTGAGACATGCATTGTGCACTTCTGTTGACGCTGTACCGCTCAGCCACAACCAGAACTTTACCTCAACAATCAACTACTCAGTGTGGTGGAGACTTCTCACTTTTTAGGACTGGTCTTCGATTCTCATTTGACGTGGATTCCCCTCTGCACCATATTAAGTGAAAGTGCTGGTTGCAATGTTATACAGTTCATTGCCTTAGTGACACCAGCTGGGTTGCAGATCACACTACCCTTCTGCAGCTGTACAAAGCCTGATAGAATCCCACCGTGATTATTGGAGTCTGGCATATGGTTCAGCATCACTCTCAGCATTGTGAACACTGGTTCTGATACACTGCTGCTGGGCTCGACTTCTGAGGATCAATATGGAGAAAAGTTCAAAGATACTCGGGCATCATACCAAGTCCACTGCTTACTCCCATGGAGGGTGCTACTGCCACCATGGGCATGTCACGTGGGCCAGTCCTCTGATCAGACAGTTCCTGTAAATATTGTTGCCTCGCATTTGTTTGGCAGTTCTCACTGTCCACTGGAGCTTTCAGTATGTAATGATTGCCTTGGTTTTTAAGATTTATTTACTTATTTATTTATTTGGATTGCTTCCTGGACTGTTGGAGCATTCTTAAAACTACTTCCACTTTGCTTCAGGCTGGCCATTCACTACATGAACTCTGTTCTCCTTGACCACAGCAAACAGCTGTGTGTTACAGCAGTCTCTCCCTTGCTGCCAGAACAAGTGATCATACACTGTGTTCCGCCTATGCTGAGCAGAATAGAAAAGTTTACTCTCTGTTTTGAGTTTTGCTTTCATCATAATTCAAGCATTTTTCATTGCAATCATTAGTACTATCACCCCAGTAGTAAAGATTGAAAGAAAAAAATCCATTTCTGTGATCATTCACCTTCACCTGTTTGATAATCATGTCTCACTTTTCAACAATTAATAATATCTGATTGCCATTAATCTTTTTATCACATTGATGATGCACAGTTTCCAGAGCTCTAACTCGTCTGAGAGACTGATGTTTGGAAGAGCCTGGAAAAATCTCATTTTTGTCTCAGTAGGTGAAATGGTTTGATTACTGAGGTGTCGTGCATTGTTGCTGACTGGGTGCAGCTGAGTACGGGACCTGCTTCCCTACTCCCTCATTCTTACTTCTTCTCCACTTTCCTCAGCTTGCAGTCACAACTGCCACCACTTCTTGCCACTAGCCTAGCAGCTGCCAGTTAGAGGCAGGGTGGTGTGAGGAGTGGTTTGTTTGGATCTGCTTCTCAGAGACTATAGACACAGTGGCCAGAGACTGCAGTTATGTGCGTGTGAGTGTTAGTGTGAATGTGTGTGTGTGTGTGTGTGTGTGTGTGTGTGTGTGTGTGTGTGTGTGCGTGCTTTCATTTTCTGACAAAAGCTCTTGCTGAAAATTTAGTTGTGAGAGTGTGATTTTCTTGTCTTGTCTATGTGTCTGTCTGTGGCTGAGCAATCATCTCTACGGTGAGTTGCTACCTATCCTCATTATTATTGATTCACAACAAAAGATGTTGATGTTAGTACTTAAGATTTTTGCTCACATGAGGAAATGCCATTGCTTGCAAGTTTTTTTTAGATATTTATTTGTTTACACTATTGTTTCTTGTACCATGTGTGCAAAGACAGATTGTCAACTTACATCTTAACTTACCCCCGAGATCTTAAAATTTTTCAGGGAAAACACTGAAACTTGTCTGGAAATCAGTGAAATACCAGGGAATTTTACTTGGGGAAACTTGTGGCAACCCTGTTACATTTGTTGTCGTGTTTCTTCAAAGTTGCCAACTGCATGTCTTTTTTTGCAGATACTTCTGCCATGTCATATAGCAGATGTATCTCATTTTACAGTAGCTCCATTTGAATTTTCCAATTACGGAAATTGGTTCAGTCAAACTGCAGAATTTTATATTTCTCTGCCTCATCAACCTTGATCAATAGTTAGATGGTGTCCATTATATTATACAAGCCAGTTACATGCCCTGTACATCAGCACAGTTCTGTCCCATGACCTCATAAACTTAGAGCTGTGGGTATTCCTCAGAGACATGAATTATCAGTTTACTTAAAAAAAAAAAAAATCATTTGAGAGATTTGAATTGCAACCTTCAACAAAATTGAGTACATTCCATTACTATTGTTATATTTTTATTGGTGTCCATCTTTTAATCTCTTTCCAAGACATTACCCACTCTGTTTAACAGCTCTTCCATGTCTTTTGCCTTCTGCGACAGAATTACAATATCATTGGCAAACCTCAAGGTTTTTTCTTTCCTTCCCTTACCTTAAATTCTTGTTCTTCATTCTCTGTGGTTTCCTTTAATACTTGCTCAGTGTACAGATTGATCATCATCAGACTGAGGCTACAACCCTGTGTCACTGCCTTCACAATTAATGCTTCCCTTTCATGTACTTTGACTTATAATTGCAGTCTAGTTTGTGCACAAATTGTAAACAACATTTCACTCCCTGTGTTTTGCACCTGCTACCTTCAAAATATTTGAGTGTATGACAGTCACCATTGTCAGAAGCATTCTCTAAATGTACAAATGCTATAAATGAAGTTTTGCCTTTCTATAATCTCTCTTCTAAGATAAGTCATAGGGCCAGTATTGCCTCAGGTATTTCTGCATGTGTATGGAACACAAACTTATCTTCTCTAAGGTTAGTTTCTACGAGTATTCTGCAACCATGATTTATTAACCCTATGGCTCAGTGATATTTGTGTATGTCAGCAGCTGCCTTTTTAGGCATTGGAGTTATTACCTTCGCCTTGAAATCTGAAGTTACTTCTTTCATCTGATGTGTCTTGCACGTCAGATGGAATAGTTTTGTCATATCTGGCTTTCCCAAGGATCTCAGTAGTTCTGAGGTCATGTTATTTATTCCAGGGGCTTTGTTTTTATTTACATTGTGTGTATATTCCTTTCACCCTTCTGTTGTTTACTTAGCAGTGGCTTGTCACCTGAGCTCCTGATATTCATACAGGTACTCTACTTCTGTGCAACGGTCTCTTCAATTTTTCTATAGGTTGGTCTACCATTTCTCTAGTTTGTGTGCTTCTGCACTTGCATGTGGCCGATAGCCATTCCTGCTTATCTATTTTGAATTTACTTCGTTTCATTTTTTAAATGTCTCTGTTAAGGTCAAACTAAAAAGATTTCTCATAAATAACTTCTGCTTTGTTGGATTTTGCTGCTCGCAGTGATGATAATGTGAAACAGAAACATACTTGATCGTTTTCAGCGTAAGAATTTTGTTGATGTGCGTTATCATTTGTAAATGAACATTATGTACCCACTTGCGAGAATGAATTGTTAATATCCTGTAAGCTGACTTGTTTCATATGATTAATATAACAGAAGGGTACATGAAAACCTGATTGTTAGTCACCCCAACACTTAATATAACCAGGAGCTTCCTCTCAACCTAACAAAAAATATCAGACTACCATGTGTCCACTCCTAAACAGAAATAATCTCATCATTAGAGACAAAGTGAGAGTAGATGTGTCAAGAAGTGCTCAAAATTTTCAGACCTTTTCTCACAAGGGACCCCATATGAGACTTTAGAGACAATGAGCATGGTTGTTGCACAGTAGTTAGCTGGCATACCTGAAACTGGTCATTTTAATGATGTGAAGAGGCAAGAAGTGTAGTGATTGAATCTCTCAGGATGTTTTGTGTGATTCTCAAGAATCTGATTTTTCTCAAGACTTTCAGGTAAGAGAAATTTCCATTCCTACTTACATCCTTTGTCTCTCTCTCTGTCTAACAAGATCCCTTCTGCCACTCACAGTGAAGTGCAGAATTACACCTTACAATTATATTTCTTGAGTAGTTTTGTATTATGTAGCCAGGCAATATTATCAGTGTAAGTTTAGTTCTGAGTGATTATATGAACCTAGATTTCTGGCAATATATATTGTTACTCAAAAGAAAATTATTGCTATGCTGAATGTTGAGCATACAATTTGTAAATAAGAAATTAACATTTCAGAAATTTTCAGTAAGTGTTCACAATACATATCGTAGTTGTTCTATAACAGCTATTGTGAGCATGCAGCCTAACTATAAAGAAAAAGTTAGTCAAGTAATTATTGCCTGTACATGTAGCTTTTTGAATACTGAGTAAATAGGATCATTTGACTTCTTATTTTATGAACCCATGTATAATGACTGCTAATTTTATTTATTTTTATATTTTCAAGGTATTTGCAAAAGTAATTATAACAGGGAACCAACAAAACCAGCAAGGACAACCAGTAATGTTAACAACATCTCAAGCTGAAGGACTGACTACTGGACAGCCACTCAAAATAGTTACTAGTACAGGACAAAGTAGTACATCTACACTATTGGCAAGCCCAACTAAAGCTATTACATTAGCTCAGGCACAGCAGATGGGGCTGATACAACCTACAAGAATTCATTCTGTGGCTCCAAGTTCTCCCAGTAAGGTGAGAAAAAACACTGCTGTTCTTCTGTTTCAGTGGTTTTAATTGTATTTGGATTTAATAAATACAAAACATTAAGTATTCAAATGTTACTAGTATTCTGTTAT
Source organism: Schistocerca gregaria (assembly GCF_023897955.1). NCBI lineage: Eukaryota > Metazoa > Arthropoda > Insecta > Orthoptera > Acrididae > Schistocerca > Schistocerca gregaria. Next base: position 509,640,492 of record NC_064921.1, on the reverse strand, counting down.
TTGTCCCCCCTCATATCTCTCTCTCTCTCTCTCTCTCTCTCTCTCTCTCTCTCTCTCTCTCTCTCTCTCTCTCTCAGTAGTGAATGTGGAAAGATTTCTCCACAGGAAATGGGTGAGGAAAGGTCAAGACATGGGCAAAAAGGTACTTCACAACAGCAAATATTGCTAAGGGAAGTTCTCTAATATTGGCACTAATGAAAATAAATTTGTAAAGGAAGAAGACCAGCTTTCACAACAGGCTACTAATGGAAACAGATTGACTTAAGAGTTCATTAAGGGACAAAAGGGGAGGGGAGATGGAGGAAATAAATTCATAAAAAAAAGATGCTAGCATAGAAAAGGGTGATGGGCATGAATGAGGCAGAGGAACAGTTGTTTGATCAAAGCATGATTATGGATTACAGATAAATTGGTATAGATCCACCTGAAGTCAATTACAACAGGACATAATATCACAACAGTGGTAAAAGGCTAAAGATTACCTGTTTGCATTGATGTCATTAAAATATGAGGTATGCAGAGCACTAATTATCAGTCCTCCTAACTTCCTTCTCCAAACGACCTCCCTCAGTCTCATCTCCCTTTTTCTCTCACCATAGAGCACATCCCCGTGTAGGGCATATACTCAATGTTGCATCTTTACAGTCATATTTCTGCTTAGGAAACTCTAAACTTCACACGTAATGCCCTCTGCACTAATTTCTCTTGTCTTCCACACATTTGGCACTCACCATAGCTGGTTGTTGTAGTATTGTATCTGGACCCAGGAATGGTCATAATTTGTGTTTTTTTGAGGAATTGTGCTCAGTCTTGTTGCATATTGGAGTGGAATGAATGAGCAGTGCACCAATTAAAGCACCATATGTAACAGATATTGTGGTAGATGAGGGATGGTGATGATGGAATGGATCACAGTAAGGAGACAGATGGTCTTGAGAACTTAAGATTATCACAATGATGCTCTTGTTATCTGATAGAATATTTTGAGTGGTGGTAATGTTGGCAGCTGGGCCAAAACATGTTCCTCAGTGGCCATCTGTGGTGTCTGCTCATGGTCCTCTTGGGCACACTTAATTGAAATGAAATGGCAACACAATTGATGATTATTTGGAGAGTCCAAGAACATGTTGACTGACTTGCAACCCTGATTCCCAAGAGCCTATCTTAATGTGAGCATGACGTGTTCACCGAAGTCATGATGAATTAGGTTACATTGTCCATGGCCCAGCATGCCACCTGCAGCAGATATAAGGATGGAGTGATGGTGCTGCCCTTGGAGGAGGCAGTTGTTAATTGTCTCTTGTGTAACGGCATTCAGTGTTGTGCATGAGTTTTGCAAGGCATATTTACTTCCTTATTTGCCTGGAAGTTATTGGCCTCCTGAGAGATGATTTTAGGATCTGTGATTAGTTGGAAGTAGGGGAGGGGGTAGGATTGTAGTAGTGTGTGGAGACATTCATTTAAAATGAATCTCATAATTAATTTCCTTGGGAACAATGCTAAACATTGTAATAATTGTACCATATTCGCAGTAAGGTCACATGACGAAATTGATTTAAATGGCCCTGTACACATTGAGGAATGTGAGATTTCAAGTCTTTAAGGATAAACTCTTTAACAGGTAATTTTCCCTGAAAATAAAGTTTTTTATTACTGGGCTGTCGTGGGAGGCAGTCTGTTGCAGCAAAGTGGCACACCCGTGGTATATGATGGATGGATGGTTTGCATTTAAGTCTAACTATCAAAAGAAAACATTCAATAATTCTGTGTGTGCTCTTGGTATGTGAACAATTTGTATACACTTACTTGCTCAGAATGTAACATGATGTTAGTACTGGCCATCTCTAAAGGTAAACTTTGATATATATGCAAGTCATAAGTATAGAAAAAAAGAACATATTGACACCGTTGTGTCAGACCCACCATACTTGCTCCGGTCACTGCAAGAGGGCTGTACAATCAATGATCACACGCACGGCACAGCGGACACACCAGGAACCGCGGTGTTGGCCGTCGAATGGCGCTAGCTGCGCAGCATTTGTGCACTGCCGCCGTCAGTGTCAGCCAGTTTGCCGTGGCATACGGTGCTCCATCGCAGTCTTTAACACTGGTAGCATGCTGCGACAATGTGAACGTGAACCGTATGTGCAGTTGACGGACTTTGAGCGAGGGCGTATAGTGGGCATGCGGGAGGCCGGGTGGATGTACCGCCGAATTGCTCAACACGTGGGGGTGAGGTCTCCACAGTACATCGATGTTGTCGCCAGTGGTCAGCGGAAGGTGCACATGCCCGTGACCTGGGACCGGACCGCAGCGACGCACGGATGCACGCCAAGACCGTAGGATCCTACGCAGTGCCGTAGGGGACTCCACCGCCACTTCCCAGCAAATTAGGGACACTGTTGCTCCTGGGGTATCGGCGAGGACCATTCGCAACCGTCTCCATGAAGCTGGGCTATGGTCCCGCACACCGTTAGGCCGTCTTCCGCTCACGCCCCAACATCGTGCAGCCCGCCTCCAGTGGTGTCGCGACAGGCGTGAATGGAGGGACGAATGGAGATGTGTCGTCTTCAGCGATGAGAGTCGCTTCTGCCTTGGTGCCAATGATGGTCGTATGCGTGTTTGGCGCCGGGCAGGTGAGCGCCACAATCAGGACTGCATACGACCGAGGCACACAGGGCCAACACCCGGCATCATGGTGTGGGGAGCGATCTCCGACACTGGCCGTACACCTCTGGTGATCGTCGAGGGGACACTGAATAGTGCACGGTACATCCAAACCGTCATCGAACCCATCGTTCTACCATTCCTAGACCGGCAAGGGAACTTGCTGTTCCAACAGGACAATGCACGTCCGCATGTATCCCGTGCCACCCAACGTGATCTAGAAGGTGTAAGTCAACTACCCTGGCCAGCAAGATCTCCGGATCTGTCCCCCATTGATTATGTTTGGGACTGGATGAAGCGTAGTCTCACGTGGTCTGCACGTCCAGCACGAACACTGGTCCAACTGAGGCGCCAGGTGGAAATGGCATGGCAAGCCGTTCCACAGGACTACATCCAGCATCTCTACGATCGTCTCCGTGGGAGAATAGCAGCCTGCATTGCTGCGGAAGGTGGATATACACTATACTAGTGCCGACATTGTGCATGCTCTGTTGCCTGTGTCTATGTACCTGTGGTTCTGTCAGTGTGATCATGTGATGTATCTGACCCCAGGAATGTGTCAATAAAGTTTCCCCTTCCTGGGACAATGAATTCATGGTGTTCTTATTTCAATTTCCAGGAGTGTATATTAATGACCTGCCACTCTATATTCATGAAGATGTAAAGCTTGTTCCTTTTTACTGATGATGCATGTAATCACACTTAACAAACAAGAATTAGCTGAGGAAATTGTAAATAATGTCTTTCAGAAAATTATTAAGTGGTTCTTTGCAAATGGGCTTTCACTAAATTTGAAGGAAACAAGGTATATACAATTCTGTGCAGAAAATGGCATAAAACCATTGATAAACATAGGCCATGAACAGAAGTCTGTTGCTAAATTAGAATATTCAAAATTTCTGAGTGTGTGCATTGATGAGAAATTGAACTGGAAGAAACACATTGATCTTCTGAAATTGTTAGGTTCAGCTGCTTATGCCATTACAGTTATTGCAAATTTTGGTGATAAACATATCAGTAAATTAGCCTGTTATGCCTGATTATCTTCACTATTCTGGGTTGAATCTGGCTTTGACACAGAAACTAAACAGAAGTGCCACTTCAAATTGAATACACTATGCTGCTTCCGTAATACCTGAGGAAATGCCAATTGCTCCAGTCTTGTATAGTTTCTTCTCCACTTCCTCCTCCTGTTTCTTTCTTCTTTTTATGATAATACTCTTCAGAAAGTTTTCTCCATTCTGTGTTCTTTAGTACTGTTCTGTACCTTCTTCTTCTTCTTCTTCTTCTTCTTCTTCTTCCAGTATTCATGCTAAGAACACTACCTTTGTTGTCATTCTCCCATCTATTCTAAGACCATGTCAAGCCAATGTCAGCTCCTTGTATAATAGGGGGTGCAACTCGGCACATGTTCTAGATCTCCATATATCATTACAATGCTGAACTGCTTTGTAATTTTTGCTCACCAACCTCCATTCAAATATTTTGACTTGCTACTTGTCAGTATCTGTTGATACCCAGTTTCACATTTGTAGGTTATGACTGGCCTTATTAAGATTTTGTATTTGCAGTTTTAATCTGCTTTTATAGCTGTTCAAACCTCTTATCTTATCCTGTTTGGAATTTGGAAGCCTGGCCTATGGATTGGCTGTTCCATTGGTATTGTGGTTTGTAGACCCATTTCACCTGTCAGTTTGATAGATGCCTCTCGTTTCTGACAGTTCTTCATATTGTTATTGAGTACCCCAGTTCGAAAATCATGTATGCTGGTGGCTCAAGAGTTTTTGAATTGTCAACTTTTTGCTTTGAATAAATGTATAGCTTAGGGGCTGGATTCAGTAGACAAAGTGGCTTGCCCATATCACGCTGTCAGTTTCGTGAAGCTCAGAGAACATAATCCTGATAATTTTACTAATAATTATCTTTCAATAAGGGCTGGTCTGTTTTAATAGCAATTATCTTATGTAGTGTCAGCATGTCTAACACTACCATATTTACTCGAATCTAAGCTGCACTCAAATCTAAGCCGCATCTGAAAAATGAGACTAGAAATAAAGGAAAAAAAAAATTCCCGAATCTAAGCCGCACCTGAAATTTGAGATTCGAAATTCAAGGGGGGAGAGAAATTTTAGGCCGCACCTCCAAATCGAAACAAATTGGGTCCATTCTAATATGAGACACAATTTAGGTCGAATGAATGGCGATACAGTACAGTACTTCGGTTCGAGTCGTAAGCTTAGCAGTTAAGCTTTACCAGGTAGCCATTGCTATGCATCAGGCGCTCCGTCCGTATTTATACGGGTACCCTTCCTCTTTCATGTGCTTAGTCTGGTTTGAATAGATTGCTTATTTTTCTTTGATCTGATACGTGCCGTTTTCTTTGTTATAGGTGTTTACGTCACTCTAAACTGAAAATGCATTATTGTACTGTGTCACGCATTGTCGCATTCTGATACTGTGTGTTTACGAACTATCGCCGCTCGCGGCGTGGCTTGCTTTTGGGCGCGCTACCGCCGCTTACAATAAAAAAAAAGAGAGGAATTGTCTCATTAGCGAAACAATGGCAAGACATTGCTATTAGTTGTTACTTACACTGCTGCTTTATTTGATAATGATCAACAAGAACCAAATAACAGACTGCATATGATAGAAGATGTTCTGAACGAGAGTTTAGCTAAAATTTTTCTCCGTTTGAAAATCTTTGCAGACGCCTCTTTTGTACATTACATTCTGCACAGAAATAAGAGTCATCTTAGATTTAAATTTTTAATCATTTGCCGTTCTTCGTGTCTGACTGTATCACTATTAGGCATAAGAATAATATGAATATAAACATGACATGATATGTATATTCTTCCACGTTTGCTGTTGTCTCACACTAGTTTTGTAGTTTATTAGGCAGACAGGATTAAAATGAAATAGCAGCAAACATGAAAGAATACATGGCAAAATGTTTATATTCATATTATTCTTATGGTGAAGAGAATATTGCATGTGATTCACAGTTCATAAAAGTTCCAATTAGCAACCGTCTCTTCTCACAGGTAGGAAAAAATTCATAACGTAGAGTTGGCCATATTGACAAACATCCCAAACAGTCTTTCCAGTCAGATTTTTGTGGTACATTGGAATGCTGCTACATTCGAAGATGAACAATACGGAATTTGTATTTACTTAGTTGGATAATGTATGGAAATGCACTGGTCGAAACTCGAGGCAGAGAAAAAAGCTCGTTGTCTACCTTTTTTTTTTAAATTTATTTACTGACGCAGACGTTTTGGCGCCAGTATTTATCTTTGTGCCTGCAAAGCATGCCTGTGTAGCGCTACGTATATTCGACGGCAGAAGTTAGTTGTGGCGGTACCTACCAACATTTTTCAGAACTTCCGCTTACTTTGCACTCGATTCTAAGCCGCAGGCGGTTTTTTGGATTACACAAACGGGGAAAAAGGTGCGGCTTAGATTCCAGTAAATACAGTAATTTGACTAATTCCATCTATATTCTTAACAACTAATAAATAGTTTCCTATAGACTGAACAAAATAAGGTAACATTTTTTGGAGACTGTGTAGTTTGGTAGTGCCCCTGATGCCACTTGCTCATATGATCAGTTCTTGGTGCACCTGCAAATTACACAAAACATGTATGTACAGATTGTTGCCCTCATTGTTGGAAGGGAGAGGACTGTAGAGTAGTGGTGGTAGGAGCAGCAGCTGTAGAAGGTATGATATACAGTGAATGGAGTGTGTTCATTCTATTACAGTAAATGTCTGAAAGTTAAAAATGTTATAATAAACCAAAATAGATTTTAAGTTAAGGACACAGCTGAATTTTTAGTACAGCAGGCTGTACCATAGGCTGATGTCCTTCATTTGTATAGTGAACTACTTTCAACTTCGATTGTGTAGTTACAAACTGTGCTGCTAGAATTTAATAAAATAATCAGTTGCTTATGTATTTTACACTACACATTCATTTTCCCTCACTTTCAAGATGATTTTCTTTGTTTATATCATGCCAGTATACCACTTAGTTGAAAGTTTGGTTTGGTTTTCAGTGTCCATTGCCAATTGCTTCTGCCAATTTTTGCACACAGCATATCACTATGAGCCCATCAGAGATCTGTGCCATTCAAATGGCAGTGATAAGATGACTTTTTTGTTTTATCTAGTGAATAGTGTCATGTGTTCTGGAGACAACTGTAGGCACTTGGTCAAGAATTGTTGTATGATAAGTGCCATAATCTGTTAAAATTATGGAAGGTGCTAGGCTTCCCAACAGAGATTCCCCGAGACACTGACGATACATGTTTAGTTAAATTTTTTCTTGGCTGCTGTTGATATGAACTCCATAAAGCTTTGCACAAACCTAAATGACATATTTGTGTCAAAAAGAACCAGAGTGCTCCCTTTTCTCATGGCAATGGTTCTGTGACAGTTACAGTTTTCTTTTGAGAAGTCTTATTGTAAATGTTGGGAATCTTTTTGTTAGCTATTGAAAAGCATTACAAACAGACACATGATAGACTGCTGCTGATTGACTATGGAACAAAATAAAAAAAAAAAATGTTATCCACAATAAACTTCCACTGTGACAGTGCCACGAAACACACAGGTGCATTCAGTACTGTGGGTGAACATCATCAAAGTGTGATACTATTTCCATATTTCAAATACACTATCACACACGTTAAAGTGCACTGAATGCAAAGTATCCGGTGGTCACTGTAAACTCTTCCAATTTAGTTTGATAGATTATTTGATTTAAGGCATCATTCTAACCAATAAAGAAAAGATACTCAAATCGTCATCAACCTGCATGGTGATACTATAAGATTTTTTAATGAGAAAAACTAACTTCAGAAATGGACATGGACATTGCTTTGCTTTCATTAAAAATAATAGTTAGAGATGTGAAATAAATGATACAAAATCTTTCAGCATTTAGTTCACTCCTCGTGGCTTTCTGCAGCCAGCCACACTTAATAGGGCTCAACATGTAGCTGTAAAACAGGCACACCATGAGAAAACAGTGGTAGAGAAAGAACTGCAGTAACTGCTGGCTGGACACTACCAGTTATGTTACTGAAACTCCAATGACAAAGCATTTTTAATTTAAAGTATGTAGCCATTTTGTGAGTGTTCATCTACAGGAACCTCCTTATTTTCCCTTTGACTGTGTCTCTCAGATAATGTGTTGGATATTGTCTTCATGGAGAAGGTTTCATAGTTCTTAATTGTCAAGTGACAGTCACAGTCTTTGGTAATCCCTGATTGCAGTGAAAAATTCTCGTACTGATCTGATAGCTTTAAAAATGGCAATGTTTCTGTAGAACCCAGTATCAGCGATTCCTCACACTTAATTTCTGTTTATTAAAGTCTTGTTCTTTGCTTGCATTAAACATTCTCTTATTCCTGTCTACCCATCATCACCTTAAGATGTCAGCACTCCTCTCTTGTAGGCAACTTTGATCTGGCAATCCATTGGTTTTTGTCTACTCTCTGTGCTTCCTCCCTTAAATTGCATGACCTCCATTTCGTTTCCAATATGCTCGTAATTTCATATTTCATTCAAGTCCGTTCCCTGTCTCATATGTTCATTTTTCCTGTTCCTCCTAGCAATACCAATGTAAATATCTCATTTGTTTGCTGAATCACCATCAGTTTTTCAATGGTTTTCACTTTAAATGTTTGTGTCTTAATGCCATAATTCAAAATTATTGTAAACTTTTTTAGACACATGAGAAGCTTTGTTTTCAATATCCTGTTCAGTTTACTAGAAACATTCCAAGCCATTTATATTCTTCTCTTTATTTCTTTTTCTGTCTGTGTATACAGTCATTATTTTCAACTACCATAAATGTAAAAACTTGCCCAATAGTACTATAACTTAATTGCTAAATTCTTTCCACCTTACTGAAGGCACCTTTAGTGCTGGATGTTATTGTAGGCATCTTTAGTGCTGGGTGGGAGTTAAAACATTGGATGTTTTGAATTTGAGGAACAGGGGCCTTGGCTTCACCTCCTGGACTACGAAGAAGATACACACCTCTCCACAAGGCGTGCTAATTGCTGATGAGGTAAATGACTGTTGAGGTAAAACAGTGTTCAGCTGGCAACCTCTGGGGCACCTATCGCCCCTCTTGTAAAAGCCTTGCTCAGGTATGTGAGACTCTGTGTAGGTTGACATTTGTTTCCCTAACAGCTAGGGGAAGGGGGGGAGGGGGCGTATCTCTGTGGAGTGATGTAAATCCATATCTGCACCTGATGGGATGAGCGTATCGTCAGGCACCCTAGAAATAGTCTGAGCTATAGTAAGAGGGCGCTAGTCTGCCACAACACTTTCATTGTAATCAAGAGAGCAGAGGGAACCTTTTGAGAATGTCTTCCATTTCTATATTTACAAGGCTTGGTGGTTGGCTAAACTTCAGTGAAGCAAGACCGTAGGTGGCTACCCTGTTTCCACTTAGTTGCCTAATACAATTAACTTATGTAAAGGCATAGTTACCTGCTTTGCTATAATGGAGATGGACACTGAGGAGTTATGTAAAGAATGGAAAAATATGGGTGTCATGGAAGTGCAGAACAATATGAGGAGAGTCAGTGGCAAGTTGAAAAGTGTTCAATACATCTGAATTACCTGAACATTTGGTGGGCATCTGTATCCATTTTAAGGTTTGACCATTTGTTTTCAACCCAATGGGATACTTCAAATGTCACAGATTTAGTGATACCATTGTGGCATGTAAGAGGAAGGCTACATGTGGAAATTGTGGAAGTTCTCATTGAAAATCAGATGAATCTTGTACAATTCCTCCGAAATGTAGAAACTGCTCTGGGATCACCTAGTATGGAGCAGGAAGTTTGAGGTTCATGATGAGGAAAGGAAAATTCAGGAGTTGAAAGTTAAGGGGCGCGTACCCTTTAGTGGAGCTAAATAACCTTTCAAAGCTATGCAACCTCCGGCTTTTGCTCCTTCTTTTGCATTGGTCCTTAAGAAGCTGGTTGCCAAGTGTGATGACTCCACACAAACCCAGACCACAAAGTACATGCACTTGCAAGAGTTCCTGTGGTCAGCCACATTCCACTGCACACCATCAGAAGCCCACTAATTGATTCTCTCTACCTGTACAAGCCATTCCTCTGATAAGTAAGGATAAACGCCGCACAAAAAGTCAATTGAAATCGAAGAAAGTGGCAGCTAAACCTTCAGATTGGTGAGCACTCTCCCTTTCCAACTATGATTTTATTGTCAAGGATATTGATATCCACATGGAGGAACCAGAGGGCTGGGCACCACCTAACATGCCTCCTGACATCTGGGGTAAGTTATTGCCTCCAAGGGAGGACGATGAGGGGAGCCATTGTTAATCAATGATTACTTGGTGGTTTGTTATACTTAACCTCACGCACAAATAAGTTGCCATCCGAACATTCATTTTATCCATAATGAATGTTGCGAACTGAGTATTTAGCCACCATTAACTATTATTAATCAGGTTCCAGCTAGTCTGTGCCCTGGATCCATGTGCCTTCTTTCTGCAACTTGCTCAGACAGGTTGCAGAGAAAGCTGTTGAAAATTAACCTCTCATTTTCATTCACTCCATCACATAAATAAGAAGCAAGATGCAATTCACCTTCTTATATTATATTCAAAATTACTATTTGATACATAATAAATGACAGCTAACAACTTGTATACATGTCTCTGTACTACGTACATAACAGATCTGGTATTCAACTTGATAATCAACAATTACAATACATTTATTATCTGAAACATTTTGCATTCTTAGATTTCATGGAGCCCTTTCCTCCGCAACGCCCACTCTGTGGAACTCCTATTCGAACTCTGAAGGTAGGGTCGTCTGACTGCTATCCACTTTCGTACAGCCACTGGATCGTTAGGTCTGGTATCGGCACCTGCAATTTCAAATGCCTCCCAGCTGTGGGGTGCTCACTATTTATCGATTACTTTGTTATGAACATCTTTTCTCTGACATATTTATTTAAGGACGTGATACCTCTCATTCAAGGAGCAGGATGTATCACTAAAAGGGACTTACGTGTTGCAGTGGAACTTCAATATTTACTGACTGCATCTGGAAGAACTACAGTTCCTGGCTCAGAAGAGACCATCTGCTTATAAGATACTGATTTTAAAGTCACCGAAACACCTGTCTTAAGGTGTTATTACCTCTACAGGAACGATAATTTTATTGGAAATTGCTAAGGGTGGGGTGGCTGTTTTCATCAATGACAACTCTCCATCCCACTTACCATGGCCTTACAACCAGTTGCAGTGGAAGTTCTCACACCAGTTAAAATCACAGTGTGTCCTTTATATCTTCCACTTTCTGCTCAGTCTGGATGTAGGTGCACTGAAGTAACTCTTCCAGGCACTCTCCCACCCTTTTCCTCCTCATGGGTGACTTCAGCACGGACAATGTGCTGTCTGGCTAGTCTGCCACTGAGTGTCTCATGTGTTCATAGATTATGTGTCTTTTAACTCTGGTCAGATGACATTTTCTACAATTGCAGGGTCATATTCAGCCTTTGATCTTCGTTTTTCTACCTAGCTATTACAGACCCAGTTCACTGGGAAGTGGCCATAGGTTTGCCTTCCCTGAAACCACTTTCTGGTGTGGGTTCATCTGCAGACTTGGATGGTGGTAGACAGCAGGCTGCAAAGATGAATGGTTCAAAGGGCAGAGTGGTGTGGTGAGTCAGCAGGCCATCTTCAAACAACAGAACTATGTCCAGGAGGAAAATCTTGCTATGATATCCAATGAGCTGCGACAGCCATTTGTGTAATGATGAGTATCATTTGGCAGGCGTGCAACTTAGTGGAAATTCAGACACTTTCCAACTTCCAACCTCTGTGCCCTCAGTTCTGTAAGAGCACAAGCGAGGCGAATGATAAAAGATTGGAAGAGGAACTTTTAGGAGGAATTCATGAAATCTACTAATCTGTCCACTTCCACTGCACAAGGTTGGGGCTCGTAAGGGGCACTCGCAGAGTCTGATGAACTACCACTCTGGATTATATGGCACATCCTTCTAGCTCAAAAGGCCCTGAAAATCTCTGTGTTGTCTCAGTCATTGGCATTTAGTGTGGCGGTCAATCCAATCTTTGAGCAGATGTTCAGGAATCGGCCCCAGGCAACCAAGCCATTCAAGATACTTGCTACTAAGGTCTGATATATCAGCCATCTGAATAATCAGCAAGGCATGAAAGAAACTGCTGCCTTGGCATGTTCAGAGGCCCAAAGTGTTTTTAAGCTTGATACAAAAATAAAAGAAAAAAAACTTGTAATACAGATGACAGTTTTATAACAACCCAGAAAATGAATTTCCTCGGTTGTTCAGCTGTTTTCCCTGATGGAGTTAACAAAGTGTGCCTTGCAGGACAATTTACAGCTTGTGTTGTGGAGTTTAGGGCATTTTATATCCAGTAGACCAGTTGATTCAGCTCATCCATGACTCCTTACAGTGTCTTCAGTACTGTGGCAAGAATGTGATCTTTTTCTGGGTACCTGGACACATCAGGATTTGGGGAAAGGAAATAACCCACAAAACACGATGTTGGGACGGTGTTGTATGCAATGTGCTGTCCTCACGCACTCTGTCACATCATTGTCTGACTGATGAATTGTGCATCAGTGAGAAACTGTATCATTGGAAATGTCTGAAAAGAAACTGGTCACTCAAATTGAGCTCACAGTAGGCTTGGTAGACTTACTGCTGACATTGATGATGATGATGATGATGATGATGATGATGTCCTCCTTGCAGTGTCCGACGACAGCGACTCTGTCAGTCATTTAGTCCATATTGTGGTGGGCTCGGATGTGGCTTGCAAAACCGAGCTTTGCATTGAAGATCCGGTCGCATGAAGTGCAACACAGTTGCTCAGTGGATTTATATGTATAGATGTAATTAGCGTTGGACTTAGATTTGCGGAGCTTTCGTTTACCGTCCAGGTTCTTTAGGCAGATATGCTGGAATTGTTGCCTACTCTAGTGTACAGTTGAGCACCACTCTGATCGGTGCAATGCAAGCTCCTCCCAATGTTTGATCAGAATGCCACTGGCTGTGAAGTGGCGTTTGATGGTCTTTATATCACAGGTGTTGGCTGCCTTGCCGCCGCTTTCCATACGAGAGCTCTGAGTAGAACACTGCTTCGGGAAGTCTACTGTCATCCATGAGTATTATATGGGCACTCCATATCAGTTAGTGATTTATTAAAAGAGCTTCAATGCCCGGCAGTTTGATGTGATGCAAAATCTCTGTGTTTGGAACATGGTCTTTCCATTTTATGCGGAGAATTGATCTCGGACAGGGGAGATGAAAGCTGTCTAGTCTCCTAATACAAGCTTTATAACAGCACCAGGTTTCAGAGGCATAGAGTAAAGTTGGTGATATTATTGCTTTGTAGACCACAATTTTAGTTTGTAGTCTGAGATCATGTGATTTCCGTACTTGGTAATTCAGTTTGCTGAAAACTGATGCTGCATTGGCTGTACTAGCTGCAATTTCTGTTGTCAGGCTGTTGTCACTTCTAATTTGGCTACCTACACATTGCTGACATTACCGATGGAAGGAAGTGCTGCTCACAAGACTGTGCCTAGGGTATAGCCCTTAAACACACGATTTCCTGCTCCAGCAGGAGGATCCATCACCTTGTGAAGTTCGTAGACTGCCACTTTCTGGTCACCATAATGTGGCTTTATGTCTCTTATATACTGACATCAGGGCGGCCTTTGGTGTCACTGGAGTTCTGCCCACCATTGTTGCTGGTACTGACACCAGTGTTACATGGGTTCTGAAATTTTGTGAACTGTTTTGAGCCTCATCCCTAAAAGTGCTGGGGAGTGGAGGCAGACTTAAGTACATTATAAAATAGTTCAGTAGTGGTGAAAGCCTTTGTCCCCCCCTCCAAATCAATCCTCCTCTCCCTCCTCACACAAGAATGCTGAATTTTGGCCAGGCCGATAATGGCCATTATGTTGAGTGACCTGTATTCAAAATATAATAATACAAGTGTTGGAATTTAAGTAGTGGCAACTAGTTATTTACACCCCCCATGAACCATGGACCTTGCCGTTGGTGGGGAGGCTTGCATACCTTAGCGATACAGATAGCCGTACTGTAGGTGCAGCCACAACGGAGGAGTATCTGTTGAGAGGCCAGACAAACATGTGGCTCCTGAAGGGGGCAGCAGCCTTTTCAGTAGTTGAAGGGGCAACACTCTGGACGGTTGTCTGATCTGGCCTTGTAACACTAACAAAGACGACCTTGCTGTGCTGGCACTGCGAACGGCTGAAAGCAAGGGGAAACCGCAGCCGTAATTTTTCCCGAGGGCATGCAGCTTTACTGTATGGTTAAATGATGATGGCATCTTCTTTGGTAAAATATTCCGGAGGTAAAATAGTCCCCCATTTGGATCTCCGGGCGGGGACTACTCAGGAGGACGTCATTACTAGGAGAAAGAAAACTGGCGTTCTACGGATTGGAGTGTGGAATGTCAGATCCCTCGATCGGGCAGGTAGGCTTGAAAATTTAAAAAGGGAAATGGATAGGTTAGTCAGATATAGTGGGAATTAGTAAATTTCGGAGGCAGGAGGAACAAGACTTTTGGTCAGGTCAATACAGGGTTATTAATGTAAAATCAAATATGGGTAATGCAGGAGTAAGTTTGATAATGAATAGGAAAATATGCTGTTTGTAGTACCTTACCTGCATTCCTAGTGAGCACATTATTGTGGCCAAGATAGATACAAAGCCCACACCTACCACCGTAGTTAAAGTTCATATGCCAACTAGCTCTGCAGATGATGAAAGATTGATGAAATGTATGACGAGATAAAAGAAATTATTCAGATAGTGAAGGGAGACGAAAATTTAATAGTCGTGGGTGACTGGACCTCAGTAGTAGGAAAAGGAAGAGAAGGAAACATTTGGCATGGGAGTAAGGAATGAAAGAGGAGCTGCCTGGCAAAATTTTGCACAGAGCATTACTTAATCGTAGCTAACACTTGGTTCAAGAATCATAAAAAAAGGTTGTATACATGAAGAAGCCTGGAGATACTGGAAGGTCTCAGATTATTAAATAGTAAAGCAGAGATTCAGGAACTAGGTTTTAAATTGTAAGACATTTCCAGGGGCAGATGTGGACCCTGACCACAATCTATTGGTTATGACCTGTAGATTAAAACTGAAGAAACTGCAAAAAGGTGGGAATTTGAGGAGATGGGAACTGGATAAACTGAAGGAACGAGAGGTTGTAGAGAGCTTCAGGGGGAGCATTAGGGAACGATTTACAAGAATGGGGAAAAGAAGTAGAGTAGAAAAAGAATGGGTAGCTCTGAGTGATGAAATAGTGAAGACAGCAGAGGATCAACTAGGTAAAGAGAGGAGGGCTAATAGAAATTCATAAGTAGCAGAGGAGATACAGGATTTAATTGATGAAAGGAGAACATATAAAAATGCAGCAAATGAAGCAGGCCAAAAGGATTACAAACATCTCAAAAA
This sequence comes from Schistocerca gregaria, assembly GCF_023897955.1. Taxonomy (NCBI): domain Eukaryota; kingdom Metazoa; phylum Arthropoda; class Insecta; order Orthoptera; family Acrididae; genus Schistocerca; species Schistocerca gregaria. The sequence continues at coordinate 509,625,291 of NC_064921.1, read as the reverse complement.
TGAGATCGACAGGAAGTGCAAAATGGCTAAGCAGCCATGGCTGGAGGACAAATGTAAGGATGTAGAGGCGCATATCACTGGGGGTAAGATAGATGCTGCCTACAGCAAAATTAAAGAGACCTTTGGAGAAAAGAAAACCACTTGTATGAATACCAAGAACTCAGATGGAAACCCAGTTCTAAGCAAGGAAGGGAAAGCAGAAAGGTGGAAGGAGTACATAGAGGGACTATACAGGGGTGATATACTCCAGGACAATATTATGGAAATGGAAGAGGATGTAGATGAAGATGAAATAGGAGATATGACATTGCGTGAGGAGTTTGACAGAGCACTGAAAGACCTGAGTCAAAACAAGACCCCGGGAGTAGACAACATTCCATTAAAACTACTGACAGCCTTGGGAGAGCCAGCCCTGACAAAACTATACCATCTGGTGAGCAATATGTATGAGACAGGTGAAATATCGTCAGACTTCAAGAAGAATATAATAATTCCAATCCAAAAGAAAGCAGATGTTAACAGATGTGAAAATTACCGAACTATCAGTTTAATAAGCCACGGCTGCAAAATACTAACACGAATTCTTTACAGACAAATGGAAAAACTGGTAGAAGCCGACCTCGGGGAGAATCAGTTTGGATTCTGTAAAAATGTTGGAACACGTGAGGCAGTACTGACCTTTCAATTTATCTTACAAAATAGATTAAGGAAGGGCAAACCTACGTTTCTGGCATTTGTTGACTTACAGAAAGCTTTTGACAATGTTAACTGAAGTACTCTATTTCAAATTCTGAAGGTGGCAGGGGTAAAATACATGGAGCAAAAGGCTATTTACAATTTGTACAGAAACCAGATGGCAGTTAAGAGACGAGGGACATGAAAGGGAAGCAGTGGTTGGGAAGGGAGTGAGACAGGGTTGTAGACTATCCCCGATGTTATTCATTCTGTATATTGAGGAAGCAGTAAAGGAAACAAAAGAAAAATTTGGAGTAGGAATGAAAATCCATGGAGCAGAAATAAACACTTTCAGGTTTGCCGATGACATTGTAATTCTGTCAGACAGCAAAGGACCTGGAAGAGCACTTGAATGGAATGGGCACTGTCTTGAAAGGAGGATATAAGATGAACAAGCAAAACAAGAATAATGGAATGTAGCCAAATTAAATTGGGTGATGCTGCGGGAGTTATATTAGGAAATGACATGTACATCTGCATCCATACTCCGCAAGCCACCTGACGGTATGTGGCGGAGGGTACCGTGAGTACCTCTATCGGTTCTCCCTTCTATTCCAGTCTCGTATTGTACGTGGAAAGAAGGATTGTCGGTATGCTTCTGTGTGGGCTCTAATCTCTCTGATTTTATCCTCATGGTCTCTTCGCGGGATACGTGTAGGAGGGAGCAATATACTGCTTGACTCTTCGGTGAAGGTATGTTCTCGAAACTTTAACAAAAGCCCGTACCGGGCTACTGAGCGTCTCTCCTGCAGAGTCTTCCACTGGAGTTTATCTATCATCTCCGTAACGCTTTCGCGATTACTAAATGATCCTGTAACGAAGCGCGCTGCTCTCCGTTGGATCTTCTCTATCTCTTCTATCAACCCTATCTGGTACGGATCCCACACTGCTGAGCAGTATTCAAGCAGTGGGCGAACAAGCTTACTGTAACCTACTTGCTTTGTTGTCGGATTGCATTTCCAAATGACATGCTTAAAGTAGTTAATGAGTTTTGCTATTTGGGGAGCACAATAACTGATGATGGTCGAAGTAGAGAGCGTATAAAATGTAGACTGGCAATGGCAAGGAAATCGTTTCTGAAGAAGAGAAATTTGTTAACATCGAGTATAGATTTAAGTGGCAGGAAGTCGTTCCTGAAAGTGTTTGTATGGAGTGTAGCCATGTATGGAAGTGAAACATGGACAATAAATAGTTTATACAAGAAGAGAATAGAAGCTTTCAAAATGTGGTGCTACAGAAGAAAGCCGAGAATTAGGTGGATAGATCACATAACTAATGAGGAGGTATTGAGCAGAATTGGAGAGAAGAGAGATTTGTGGCACAACTTGACTAGAAGAAGGGATCGGTTGGTAGGGCATGTTCTGAGGCACCAAGGGATCACCAATTTAGTATTGGAGGGCAGTGTGGAGGGTAAAAATCGTAGAGGGAGACCAAGAGATGAATACACCAAGCAGATTCAGAAGGATGTAGGTTGTAGTAGGTACTGGGAGATGATGAAGCTTGCTCAGGATAGAGTAGCGTGGAGAGCTCATCAAACCAGTCTCTGGACTGAAGACCACAACAACAACAGTTATTCATAACCAATACAAAAAAGTTGTGTGTTTGCACCTGTTACTGTCCTTCAAAGTAGTCACCGGCGTTGTGTGGAAGCAGTTGCCAGTGATGTGAAAGGTGTACTATACCATTAGCAAAGCCTGTTCTGTAGCTGGTGCGAATGGAGCTGCCTGCTGCCTGTCGAATCTCTGGAACAGATCTGAAGCGAATGCCATGAAGTGGTTCCTTCATCTTCGGAATCAAATCCAAGTCACAAGGACTTAAGTCCGGGGAGTATGATGGATGCTACAGTACTTCCCAGTCCCATCGACCGAACAGAGGAGCCACAGCTTGCACTGTATGTGCCTGCACATTGTCGTGCAAATGATGGGTGGGTTGCGCAGAAAGTGTCGCCACTTCTTTCGCAATGCTGGTCGTAGTTAATGTTTGAAAAATGAACAGTAATACTGTGCATTGACAGTCTGCCGTGGAGGAACATAATGCATTAAGATAAGACCATCAGTCGTACACGAGAATCACCATAACTTTCATGATACTGGGGCTCTGGCTCACTTTCCACTTTTGTGACGATCCATAATGACGCCATTCGTTTGATTGGCATTTCAGTTTTGGCTCATACGATGTGGCCCGTGTCTCATCCAGTGTTAAGACACAGCGTAAGAAAGCCTCTCCTTTGCGCTCATAGCACTGCAAGTGCGTCTGAGCAGCTTCGTAACACTTCCATTTCGGTGTTTCCATCAAGTCATGTGGAACCCATTGTGATGCAATTTTTCGCATGACCGGATGTTCCTTCAGGATGTGAAGCACAGTCATATGCGCTAATCCGGTTTTGTGGATGAGTTCGCAAATTGTATGGCATTGATCACTGTTCACTAATGGGGCAACAGCATGCATTTCTTTGCATTTCTTCTTCAGAGACACTAGGGCAACCTTAATGATGCATGTCTCCTACAGTTTTCTGACCTTCATTGAAGGCTTTTACACAACATGCCACTGTTCTGTACGGCAATGTCGATTCCCTGCATGCCTCTCGAAGACCTTGATGACACTGTTGTGCTGTACGACCCTGGCTCATTCAGTCTTGATGCAACTGCGTTGTTCCTGTATCAAAAACATAGTGACCCTGTTACGTTAGACCACTTGCTCACAAGTGACTGTGTTTCCCTCGATTGTGCGCACACAAATGACGTGGGACGGGTGAGTCCATTCGCTGAGAGGTAAGGTGGGTATGTCAACAATGTGTGCTATCAGTGACAATAGTAGATTCCATTGCATAGTGTCTCCACAGAAGTGTTGCCACTATTTAAGTTCCAACCTACTTAATAATAATAATAATAATAATAATAATAATAATATTAAGCTTGCCTTACAACATAAACTTATAAAACAACACTTTCCCACATACAAGTATGCACCACAAAATGTACTGGAGAATGATGAATACAAATTATACTGGAACAGAACCATTATAACAGATAAAACAACACCACATAACAAACCTGACATCATACTCATCAATAAAAAGAAGAAATTAACACAACTAATCGAAATATCCGTACCCAATACAACAAATATAAAAAAGAAAACAGGAGAAAAAATTGAAAAATACATCCAACTGGCTGAGAAAGTCAAGGATATGTGGCATCAGGATAAAGTTGACATTATACCAATTATACTATCAACTACAGGAGTCATACCACACAATATCCACCAGTACATCAATGCAATGCAGCTACATCCAAACTTATATATACAACTACAGGAATCCGTAATTATTGATACATGTTCAATTACCCGAAAGTTCCTAAATGCAATATAACATATACCGTACAGTTAAAAGGAAGTCGTGCTTGATCAAGGTCCGCGTCACTTTCTACTTCTGACCAGACATTACGTCTGAGATAAGAAAGAAATAATAATAATAATAATAGTAATAATAATAATAATAATAATAATAATAATTTATTAGTTTGTACTGTTTTATTGTTACGTGTATAACACTATAATTTAGTCTTATTCTAATTGATTTTCAATGCTGCTTTCAAACTTAATCTTTTCAGTTCCTATATTCACTATTGAAGTTTATCTGCTGTAAATACTACAGTGAAATGTCATCAGCAGAACGAAAGTAGTTCAGATGTGTTTCAGTAACTGGTACTCCATTTTCGTTTTGCTAGTTCAGAGATCTGAAAACAGTTCGAACCAGTAGTGGTGATATGAGATCTCTTCATCTTACACTTTCAATTTTGAATGACATCTAATGGAAGATGTGTCATTGACATATATTTTTTCATTGTACTAACTTAGATTAAATCAGTGTCTTGTTTCTCAAGGACAGTTAGTACAGCTTTTGTTGAAATGTAAAATCTATTATCCTCGGACAGTGATAATTCATTACTTATTGCTGTGATCTGTAATTTTACGCACAAATTACAAGTGGTTCATTGTGTTTGGCCTACTTGTAAAGCTAATTTGTTCCTTTGCTTGCTTAATCTCTAATGTGTATTGTTTGTTGTAGGTGATACTTTTAATGTGTAGAAAGCTCTAGTATTCTTTGACAAGCCATTCACCTTCTTACTCATGAAGGAGACAGTAATTGTAGTGTTCTTCTGGTTTCGGAAATTGTTTTCTTCCTCAAACAATTTGCAAATAATTTTGCGAGTTCTTTGTGTGTTCTTCTCCATCTTCACTTATTGCTATTGGAACATCTCCCAGAGCATTCATTTTTCTCGTAACTGAATGGCTTTTTACACATAATGTAGCTGTACTCCTGAAATGTCATATTTTCTGTGTTGGACTGTAGTAACTAATTAAGGATTTAGCAGAGACTGTATCGTTCATTAATAACCAAAGCAAAATTCATAGTGAATTTTCTTATGGTCAATTTTGCACTATGCTGAGGATGGAAAGAATAAAGCATCGTTTATTTTCTCGAAAAAACACACACATACTAACACATTTAACAATATGTACAAGGCAGTACATAGTGCCTTTTTACTTCATGCTTTGTTTTTTGTTTGTTTTCTATATAAGTGCTAAATAGCATCTAAAACTATTTTTCTCTTGTTGTAGAGGTGACTGTTTCTACCATTGCAACAGTTTTAATCGAAAACAGTTGTCTGTTTTCATTTCATTTTATTTATTCACAGAGTAAGCTTTTCACAATGTTGACTGGAATACTCTCTTTCAAATTCTGAAGGTGGCAGGGGTAAAATACAGGGGGCGAAAGGCTATTTACAATTTGTACAGAAACCAGATGGCAGTTACAAGAGTTGAGGGACATGAAAGGGAGGCAGTGGTTGCGATGGGAGTGAGACGGTTTTAGCCTATAGCCCATGTTAATCAGTCTGTATATTGAGCAAGCAGTAAAGGAAACAAAAGAAAAATTTGGAGTAGGTATTAAAATCCATGGAGAAGAAATAAAAGCTTTGAGGTTCACCGATGACATTTTAATTCTGTCAGGCAGCAAAGGACCTGGAAGAGCAGTTGAACGGAATGGACAGTGTCTTGAAAGGAGGATATAAGATGAACATTAATAAAAGCAAAACTAGGATAATGAAATGTAGTCAAATTAAATTGGGTGATGCTGCGAGAATTAGATTAGGAAATGAGACACGTAAAGTAGTTTGACTATTTGGGTAGCAAAATAACTGATGATGGTCGAAGTAGAGAGGATATAAAATGTAGACTGGCAATGGCAAGGAAAGTGTTTCTGAAGAAGAGCAGTTTGTTAACATCGAGTATAGATGTAACTGTCAGGAAGTCGTTTCTAAAAGTGTTTGTATGGAGTGTAGCCATATATGGAAGTGAAACGTGGATGATAAGTAGTTTAAACAAGAAGAGAAAAGAAGCTTTGAAAATGTGGTGCTACAGAAGAATGCTGAAGATTAGATGGGTAGATCACATAACTAATAAGGAGGTACTCAATAGAATTGGGGAGAAGAGAAATTTGCAGCACAGCTTGACTAGAAGAAGGGATTGGTAGGTAAGACGTGCTCTGAGGCATCAAGGGATCACCAATTTAGTATTGAAGGGCAGTGTGGAGGGTAAAAATCATAGAGGGAGACAAAGAGATGAATACACTAAGCAGATTCAGAAGGATGTAAGTTGCAGTAGGCACTGGGAGATGTAGCAGCTTGCACAGGATAGAGTAGCATGGAGAGCGGCATGAGACCAGTCTCTGGACTGAAGATCACAACAATAAACAAACTTTTCTTTGTCCAGGTGTCATACAAAATAAATAACTATTTGATTTCAAATATTTTGTCTTTCGTATGAGAAAACACTTGTAGGAATAAGCAACAAAGTAAAAGTATGTGGTTGTGGCAGTGTGAGGTTAGAGTTTAGGTGTTTGTCATACAAGAGGAAAACAAAAGGAACTGGAATTTTCTACCATCAATTATCCAGGGATTTTCAGCACCAAAAAGTGTCGACTGACGGGGTGTTACTCAAAAGACCACGTTCACGTTTCATGTGCTACTGTATGTTCACTACATTTTAAATCAGATGTTGTACCTATGGTCTATGAGCAGAACTGTGAATATACTGTGAAAGTTCCAAAACCATATGCTGTGCCAACTGTAAATCTTCCGGTTTGTGCAAGTGTGCGTATGGATGAAAGTCAATTGAAAGAAAGCAGACATGTTTCAGGTAAGAAAAAGCCTTTAAAAGTCACAAGGGACATTTAAAGTCTTATCAGTCAGGAAACGGGAAGTCGGTCAATCCATACGCAGTAAGTAGAGATTAGTGAATAAATGTGAATTGTTGTTAGATGGTCTTATTTGTAGCTACTCTTTAATGGACCTTGTCTATATCAACATCAACTGATCAGCTGATTCTAGAATATGAACTGTGACAGCTCGTTACGAAATTACAAGAACTTAAGCATAGGAACAAAAAATTTGCAGTTATATGTAGTGTTTTAACAGTGAGGGTAAGACTTGTGTGAGAGAAACTGGTCTTCCACTAGAAACAAAAAGTACTATAAATTGCCTGCAAAGAATCTGGCATCTAGTAAAGTGAGAGATGTTTTGTGGAAGATTTTCTTTGAAATGCAAGTTAGCTGTTTGCTCTCTGAAAAGTTCAGATTCCAACTAGAAAAGGATGATATAAGTAAAGCATTGAAAATTAGCACTATGTAGGAAACATTAGAATTTTTTTCCACACTTTGCAATTTTGACTTTAATGAGATAGTCCTCTTTTTGATTCCAGTGTGGCCCACAATTGTTGAATGATGTTTTACTTGTGATGAAGCTGTGGGTTAAGCTACTTCTCACTTTGAGTCGGTGCAATCTTGTCTTTTGATTAAATGAAAGTTAATGGTAGTCAGACATTTAATGAATGGATTATGTTACAGGGCCACTTAATGAAATGCTTATTGTTACGGTTTGCACACTGTGTTGAGATTTGAAGCAGCTGATGTATAGTTTGTGCAAATCATCTGAACAAAGTCTTAGATAGGTGTGGGAAGTGGAGGAAGCAAGCTTTCCCCTAGATTCAGACACACATTATTTTGGGCTGAAGTCGACTGACTTCTGCCAAGTCAGAACTAAGGAGACCTGGTTCAGCACATTATGCGCAAATAGCACAATGATTTTGATGTTACAATGACAAATGATGTTCCTAGAGTAAATAGTTTCAGTTGTAACCCCCACTTTGGACTGCAATGTTCAATGCACAAAAATAAATTCTGGAGCAACAGTGTGAAATTGTCAGTTTGTGAACCAAACAATAAAAGAGGAAAAATTCATCTGAGCCACAAAGAAATTATTGAGAGATCATTCTGGAATAGGCAAGAGGTGTTGGTAACCAAAAGTCCATCATTTGTTGCTCTCGACACAGCATAATAGTTGGCACTAGTCGAGTAACAGCAACTGATGTAGGTAGAGCCACAAGGCGGTATCATATTTGACTCACTACAGAAGCTCACATAACTGGTCTATGATATCAGCCTTGTACTCACTGCAGACAGATTTACGCAACGTTACACATATTAGTATGTCTGTGTCACCCACCTGTTTGCCTGACAGATGTACTCCCCCCCCTCTCTCGCCCTCCACACACACAGCTCTACTCTGCTACAGCTCTGCAAAGCTTTGATCCAGTCCTGTCTATAACATGGAAGTTGTGCACACGGCTCGGCATCCCCTTCAGTGTTGCAGATACTGGATGTGATATATTATTGTGGGGTAAGAGTGGCAACTGGCGCCTTTTGTACTAGCTCCTTGAACAGCCTTCTTACAGAGGCAGCAGCTCCTTTCTACATCTACATCTATACTCCGCAAGCCACCTGACGGTGTGTGGCGGAGGGTACCCTGAATACCTCTATCAAATCTCCCTTTCTGAGTTTTTTGCGCAATAGGTCCTTCTTTGGTGTGTAGTTTTGTTGACTTGCCTGTGGAGGGATTCAGGACACCATAGCTTGGCCCATTTAATCATTAAACTAACCAACCGAACAACCACTGTAGTGGAGGACAGCACAGTGGAAGCTGCCAGGGTCTGGGCGATGTCACAACTAAAGCCCCCAGGAAGACATCAGAAGCAGCCAGGGATGGCAGTACCAGATTTGGAGCTTCTCATTTAGGCCCAGGGACTAGTTTGAGTGTAGTTTCCCATCCAGGATTCTCCAGGATTATTGTTTAAACCATTGATGAAGCCAGTTTGATCCATGGCGTTTCTCTCAGCTTACGATAAGGAAAGACCAGGCAGCTAGCCTCAGGTACCTGGGAGAGGAGAAAGCTGTGATAGGGCTGCGACGGTGGGAGATGATGGACTCCCTGACAAAAAGAGATGCAGGCCAAGGGCCCACAATGAGAGCTGATTGCTTCACATGTGGTGTAGTACCAACACCAGCTGGTACTTCTGTTCTGCGACAGGCTCTCGGAAATGCTCCTGAAATGTGTGCACGCACACTGAGGTACTCACATGGAATGGACTGGCTGTGTCTGCTTTGTGTACCAGGGGTCGAGACAAGGTCCAAAAACTGTCCTGTAAGAGCACCTGAAGCAGCTCTGCCAGGCTTTGTCCTTTGACAGGCATGAACCTGCAAGAACCTAGGAATGTGTTATTCACTGAAGCCAGTGTAGCAGATCCTAAAACTTTCAGCATTTGCAGTTTAAAATTTAATTCTGGCAGCTCATTTGAGGCTGTATAGTATATATGATGTGCATCCTTTATTGTGAAGATCCACTACAAGGGTCCCATTGTTGTCAGCTGGAGGATGATTACATACAGGATGTGCGAGAAGACGCCCACAATGATTAATCACATAGACCCCAAGAAGGAACCTGCAATCTGGGCATGAACACACTCCTGTGAATATGTTCGTGTGGGCTACAGTGAGGATGACTAGGGTGCAGCTGATTGGTGTATCTGGCAGATGTTAAACTGTCACAACATTTTTGTGTTGCAAGATCAGTAGATATAGTAACCTAGAAATCTCCTAGTGGAACTGAGGCACAAATTGAAGCATCCAACATTCAAGAAATAGCAGTATCACTACCCAGCACCATTCTTCCTCTGTAAACACTCACCTTGCCTGACCTGAAATTACTGCCACTGAAGAAAGCTAGAGTGAAAGCTGGGTAGACAAGCCTGCCAGGTATACTGCAGGACCAGGTGAAGAAGCGCGTCACGCAATGTCTCCAGTTATTTATCTGTTTCCTGGTGAACAAATTCATGATCTGTACCTGCTGGATGGCCAGCTGGCACATTTGCATTATAATGCTGCACAGAAGTAAAGTAACAAATGGAATATTGGAAATTTGCCAAATAGAGAGTGTGACAATGAATGTGGTACAGTATATGCCATTGCAATTTAACCTTGCCTTCAAAAATGTTATGGTCAGTTTATAGTAGGTGATAAGATAAAATTTATAACTACATAAAATAATGGTGAAAATTTATGGACACAAAAAATTATGGCCAATTCTTCCTTTTCAATCTGAGATTAATGCTCCTGAACTGGAGTAAGTATCTTTGATGTAAATGCAATTGACTTCTCTGTTCCACCCTTCACAGAGAACATTTAGTAGGATTACAGTTTCTAATCTGTGTCGGACCATTCAGATTTATATTTTCTATGTTCGACTCTAAGCTTTATTTTTTCCTTTTCTAGAGAGAACCATCCCACTGCATTGTGGGAATGCTTCTGTGGTCGGCATCAGTGTCAATTGGTGCTGGACAAGTCACACGGCAGGGTGCTGATTGGAGGTCAAATTTTAATCCGAGCTATGTGCTTACATTCTCTGCAAAAAGGGTAACCTTAGTGTAGAGAGAGCTAAGGGAGGAATGGCAATTTTTGTAAACAATGTTTACTACTTATTGCTCCTCTTCCGCACAACTAGCCTACAAGCAGTCACTGTATCAACGTACATGCTTCACAGGTTGACCAAATGTTCCCTCTGCCCACCGCAATAAGAAGCTAGACAGTGAGACTTTCCATGCTCTACTTACTCAGCTCACCCCCCCCCCCCCCCCCCTCCTTTGTCTTCTGTAGTAATATGATTGCACAGTGTTTTTTGGGGATCTGCAGCCATCTACCCAAGGTATAGATCAATTTGAGAGCCTTCTCGTGTGTGTGTTCATTGAATATAGAGTGGACATGCACTTCAGCACTGCAACAGGATCATTCACTGCTATCAATGTCTCGGTTTACTCTCTGGCCTTTGCATGCGCTACTTAACAGGAAGTGGTCAATTACTTGCACCCAAGTGATCATTTTCCAATGTGGTTTCAACTGCCAGTCAGAATGGTGCCTGAAAGAAAACCACCATAATGGGTGCTCAGCAGGGCAGAGATTATGTTCTACATACAACTTGCAGGATATGATATAGGCGAATGTCCAGGAATTGCTGGATCATATTACCAAAGTGATCCACCATACTGCTGAAGCATCCATTCTACATTCTTTGGGTCAGGTGAAAATAAAGCCTGTCCCTTGGTGGAGCAACTAATGCTGCTGTTCAATCGAGATAAGGTAGGTAGCTGTGTGTAAGTCCAGGTGCCCGCCAATTGCTGAGAACTTCACAGTCTTTCGGGTATCAAGGGAAAAATGTCACCTTGTTATTCATGAAAGGAAAAAAAAGATTATGGCAACAGTTCTTAAACACCATAAACCATTCCACTAAGAGTACAGTTGTATGGGGGACCACCAGGAGGGTTTCTGGAAGAGGAGGGAGGTGCCTAGTGACTGCTGTAATGGGAAATTGAAGTCTCCTGACCAACCTGCAAGACACTACCCATACTATGGTGACCTATTTTGCCACAGTTACCTCCACTGGCAGTCAGTATTGGAGTTTCCAGCGCTACAGGGTGGCTGCCAAGAGGGGCTGTTGGGACTTCAGCTACACCACTGTTGAAGAATACAGCTGCCCCTTTTCCGCGTGGATGCGGGATTCTGTGTTCTCTGCTTCTCATGATATGTCGCGTGGTCACAATAGGGTCCATTATATTGTTTTACAGCTCCTCAGAGTGAAGCAAAGAAATCCTCTTTGCCTTTTTTAACTTCATTGAGCGTCAGGACACTCTCCTGACTAATGGCGAGAGGCAATTTTAATTCTCCTTTCAAAGCCTGAGGGGGACTGTAGATGCCCAGATAGTTATTACAGTGTTGGCACACTAGCTGCTTCAGAAAGACAATGGAGCGGATGGTCAACTGCCACCTAGTCTGAACCTTAGTCTAAGCAGTCCTTTAGTTGCTTTCAGTGTGAGTTCAGGAAATATCACTTCATCTTTAATAACCTGTCCCTTCTGGAAGTGGCTAAACAACGAGAAAGCCCATGATAACATTTGGAGGCACAATATCCTCAGGCAGGTCTATGAAGTGGGGTTTTGAGGATTTCTTCCCAACTTCGTGGTCTTTCCTGTCAACATGTTATTTTAGATACAGACTCTGTAATCACTAAGAGCAAAAGAACAGTGCCCCTCAACGTAGTGTTTTAAGTGGGACTGTCTTTGTTGAGCGAATCGTCAGTGGTCTTTCTTACCTTTAGTCAACTTTTTTAAACATTATCACCTTTTTCAACCTGTTTTATCTGTTTGGGAAGAAAGTGAGTTATTTATTTTTGTTTGGAAGTTTCTTTATCCATTATCGTTAATTTGACTTTTTGGAATGCTCCAATGATGAAAATATATAAATTTTAACCTGAGAGGCTTCTGAAATTTGTGACAGATTATTCATTTTTTCTTTTTCTTTTTTTACATTTTTCCTTTTTTTTAGTTACAGCCAAATGATCATCTATTATGACTGCTTCTTTTTTTCCCCGGAATCTAATTTTGCTGTAGTAACAAAACTGCTGCTGTGTTTGTTCAGTTTTGAAAATAAACTGTTTGAAATGAGAAAATGTAAATCCCATAGTGACTGGATTGAAAAAGACAGTTTGAAAAGTAAAGTCTCTCTGTATAGGGACAAAAAAATTAGTGAAAGTGAACTACTTTGCTGTGTAAGTTTTTGCTCTATTAATTTTGAGACAAAGCTTTCGGGCAATTTTAACAACTCATTCTGAACGAAACATGAGTGTAACTTTGAAACTAAACGTTGACCCCCATCACTTATATTTACAACTTTCAGTTCAGACACAACCTTAAAATACGCCAACAGTTGGGACGTTAAATATTGAGGATAGTTCCATCACTGCTGAATTGATTTGGACAATGGAATTGGTAATTTCCATTGCTCTATGGATTCATCAAATGATATTTGTAATGTTTTTGAGATGATTATCTGTGATAGTGTTCGCTTTTGTCTAAGAAAATGGGATACCTAATAACTGATGGACTGGCACCATATTTCTGGGAACATATGTTAGATGAAGCATGTTTGTAATATTACACATTGATTTTCGATGAAACTGTTAAAGTTAAAGGTAAAAAAGAATTACAAACTACCTCGACATTTTGGTGGGAGAATAAGTATTCCATAAGAATACGTCATCAAACAGTTTTCTGAATTTGCAAAGCATATGGTGAAATGTTGGATCAGAAATTATGTTAAGCACTTTCTGAAGTCAAATTGTCCCTAATAAATGCCTTATGTGGCATCACATGGACCTAACATCAATGAAGAAGTGTTTAAGTTTTGAGATAATGATGTCCAGAAGACTCGAGGCAGACAACGTATAAACATTGAAACTTGTAAAATTCATACAATGCATAATGACTGTGAAGTGTTTAGGTGAAGAAGCATCCAAATTTCTGGTCAATATTTACTGTTATTTTGGCAGTTGGCCTATTTGATGAGATGAACTTTAAGGAATTCACTCTAAGTTTAACATTCCATATCACAAGTTCTCGAGGCATGCAACCATATGGTGTCTTACTTTAGGGCCTTTAGCCAGTTGGATTTTGGAACAGTGGGATAGCATTCAATAATACTTTCTTAACTATATGCCGTTGAAAAAGAATTCTATGACTATTGAGTCAAAATCCTACTGTGCCATTGTGAATGCTTTAAAAAAACTGTCAATGAAAGCAGAACCTCATTTCATAATTTCATCTGTAGAACTATTCAGTAAGTTTGCTCACTGTTTCCAAAGCCAAACACTTTTCATCACAAGTTGCACACAGAAATAGAAAACATGCTTCAAACCTTTTGACTTCATATTGTGAAGGTAGAGGAAATTGAGAGCATTTCTGAGTGATGAACCTTTTACATCAGGTAATCTGCTTTCTCTTGATCTAGTTGTTAGTGGGCAAGTAACTTAAAGAGCCTGGTAAACTAGAAGGACATGATAAGGTGTAGTTTTTAAAGAAAGCCCATAAACATTAAATGCTGTTAAGTTTTAGGTTTTTAGACCCCAGAGGAAAAATAAAGAATAGAAGGTCTCAAAAGTTGACATTTGATGTCTGGCAGGATTACTTATTAGACAAGTGGGAGGTTGCACCATTTGAAAAGATGACCCAGATTCAGATAACATAGATATTGACAGTTACTGGCAGCAGTGGCGCATCTCAAAAAGAGAATCATCATCCATGAAATTATGGTGTCCAAATGTTTCAAAATTTGTTAAGGCTTCTGTTACACCATTCCCTGGAAGTGTAGACACAGAAAATATTCCATTTTGAAACACACGTTAGGAGAAGACAAAGCAGGGATGGCCAAAAGAATTTTAAACAGTGTTTTGATTGAAACTTCCTGGCAGATTAAAACTGTGTGCCCGACCAAGACTCGAACTCAGAACCTTTGCCTTTCGCGGGCAAGTGCTCTACCATCTGAGCTACCGAAGCACGACTCACGCCCGGTACTCACAGCTTTACTTCTGCCAGTATCTCGTCTCCTACCTTCCAAACTTTACAGAAGCTCTCCTGCGAACCTTGCAGAACTAGCACTCCTGAAAGAAAGGATATAGCGGAAACATGGCTTAGAGTTTGAGTCTCGGTCGGGCACACAGTTTTAATCTGCCAGGAAGTTTCATATCAGCGCACACTCCGCTGCAGAGTGAAAATCTCATTCTGAGTGTTTTGATTGTTAGCAATGCTTGAGAGCAGTACCACCATTTTCTTTCTGTGTATGGACAGCAAGTACATGCAAATTATACTGCTTATAAGGAAGAATGTGAAAAGAAGAAAGGAAAATAAAACTTGAAATAGAAGAAAAGCAGAAAGACGAACAAAACCAAAGCTATTCGGAAAAGAGGATTAAAAAGACAAATAAGATGAAAAAATCAATTGACTTTAAGACAACTCCCTGAAAGACAACAGAAAAGAACGCCGACTACCTAAGGAGGCATGAGAACTACTCTCTCAAGCTTCACTTAAAAAGGTGCGTGAGACTGCACAAATTGTGAAGGTAGAAGAGAGGCAGGAACAATTATGAAAAATCCTGAAAAGAAAATCTAGTATGTTTACTTCATTTTTTGCTTAGATTCCTAAGACACAGTACCCCAAAAAATATCTTGTTGATTTTCTTTTGTTACTGAAGTGTAGAATGACACAAATTGTAAAAACTTAATGTACGAGGGTCAGTCAAAAAGTAATGCCTCCTATTTTTTTTTCTACGTTTAATTGTCAGGAAATTTAAATGCATTTACATAGGTTGAAAACCACAACATTGAGGATCATTTTGTCATTTTTCAATGTAATCTCCGCCCATCTCTACAGTTTTGGTCCATCTTTGAACAAGGGCATGTATCCCAGCACGGTAAAAATCACAGCTCTGCTTCCTAAGCCATTGACGCACGGATGTTTTGACGGCCTCCTCATCTTCAAAATGAATCCCACGATGAGCTTCTTTTAGTGGCCCAAACAGATGGAAGTCGGATGGTGCCAGGTCAGGGCTGTATGGGGGATGAGGCAAAACTTCCCATCCAATTTTGACAATCTCGTCAGAGGTGTGACGACTGGTGTGTGGTCTTGCATTGTCATGCAAAAGAAGAACATCTGCCATTGATTTTGTTGGGCGAACTCGCTGAAGACGTGCTTTAAGTTTTTTGACGGTTGTGACGTATTGAACAGAATTTATTGTGCATCCCTGCTCCAAAAAATCAACCAGAATCACACCCTCTGTATCCCAGAAAACTGTTGCCATAACTTTCCCTGCCGATCGCACAGTTTTGAATTTTTTCTTCCTCGGCGAGCTTGTGTGACGCAACTCCATTGACTGCCTCTTTGATTCGGGTTCAAAAAAATGCACCCATGTTTCGTCCCCGGTCACAATTTTTTTCAGAAACTCATCTCCCTCCAAACGGAAGCGCTGCAAGTGTTGGGAGGCTATTGTTTTCCTTGCCTCTTTATTCTGATCGGTTAACATTCTTGGAACCCACCGTGCACAAACTTTTGAGTACCCCAATTGTTTAATAATCGTGATCACACTGCCTTTACTAAGAGAAATAATGCGACACACTTCATCTGCAGTCACCCGACGGTCACCACGAATGATGTCATCAACTTGCTGAATGTTGTGTTGAGTCACTGCACTCACCGGCCTGCCGCTCCGCTTTTCGTCAGTCAACGGTGTTAGCCCTTCAGCTTCCTTACAACGATGAACCCATCGTCTAACAGTGCTGACATCCACTGTCACAACACCATACACCTTCTTCAGTCTTTCATGAATGCGTATGGGCGTTTCACCTTCTGCATTCAAGAATTCAATCACATAACGCTGTCTCAAACGAACATCGATGTCGGCCATCTGACAAACTTCTGCTGTGCTGCCACCTGTTGACACAGAAAGTTACTACTGCAGTGGATTGCAGAATAAGGTTTGAGGAATGGCGCCAAATTCAAATTTTTCACTTAACTTAATTTTTTTAAGTAGAAAAAAATGGGAGGCATTACTTTTTGACCGACCCTCGTATATTTTGTTTATGAATTAAGATTAGGCTACCAGTATCAAATTACCAATACTGAGTTAACAGTGTACCTGCGTGTATTAATACACCTGTTGAAGGAAAAAAATGGCCATACCCTGTCCAGGGTCATAATAGATAAATTTATTAGGGTGTTAACCAGGATGTTGTCAAAAATGAAAACAATTCATTTCTGTCCCATCTGTTTATTGAAATAACTTGTCACATTTAATAAACTTTTAAAAATGGTGAGAAGGGTGACATAATATTTTGAAGTGCCTTGTGGCTCCCTACCCTTTCTTTGCATAGCTTTTAATAGTGTAATGTTGACAGCTACATGTGGTGTCCAGTGTTCCTTATTTTTTGTGATTTCTTTGTCTTTTGTTCCTCTTTGATCCTTCCAATTACAAATCATCAATTGCAAATGACTATTCGGTGGTTGAAGGAATGGGCAGAGAAAAGGGGTTTAATTTTTAAACCAAGAAGTGTGCATGCATTCATTTTAATCATTCCTGTTCTGTTTTAAACTGTTCTGAGTTGAGGCTGGGGTACAATTTTCATACGTTTAAAGACATGATGTGGTTTCTGGATCTCAAATTACACTATGCTAGTTGGCGCAGTGTAGGGACTTGAAAAGATGGTCCTTCAAAGCAAGCGCACTTTCAAATGTGGTAGCTACAGTTCACAAGGAGCAGACCAAACTTGTCTACCCAAGTTTTTCAGCGACCAAACAAAATATTATCACTGGTGGAGCAAGGAATAATTCTATCAATTATGAGTATGGGAAATCGGAACTTACGTATGGAAGAAGGAAGAAATGGATGAGAAGTCGAGAGAACCTATAATGGTTCGAGGAAGGAAAGCTGTAACACTGTAATTCCTTGTGGCATGCAATTTATACACAAGTTTACAGTATTGTTTAAAATTTCAAAACGTATATCATCAGGAATAATTTTAGTGCGTCTTGTGGATAAGAGGTGGCCCTGCACAAGAAGTAACAATGTTTACATTACACAAAATGAGAAAACAAGGCTCTTTAATGTGCACCCAGATACCAGGTGGGCTCTTTTCACTGCAAAACCACCTTGTGTAATACACTTCACAGAGTGAACCTTTACACGATGAGACTTGCTTTGCAAAACTGTTGTGCAAAGGCATTTTACATAACATAAATGCACCTTAATGATGTAATGAACTTGTAAACAGTGCATAAATAGTAAATTTTGTATGTTGAGACATTTTATTTGTGACAGTGCATTAGAGCTTTGTACCACGTGCTCCCAGCTCACCTCCACATTGCTGGTGACACCATTCCAATGGATAATTACAGATCATCCAGCATTGGGCCCAACCTTAGTAAGACGGTTGCTCAGAAAGTAATGCACCACTTTTTTCAACTATTCTTTACTGAACATAATGAGAATTACACACATGAAGGAACGTTGTTTTATCTACACTCTTTATTTTTCCACATAATCTCCATCCCGTTCTGTGGCCTTTTCTCAGTGCGGAACATGGGCGTGTGTGACCTATCGGTACACATACTTTTGAATATCCAAGAGTGTGGATCATTGTATCCACACTTCCATTGCTGATTGACATATGCAGCGACAATGGATGGTCTCCCCGACAGCTGCAAATCATGGATCTCTGCCAAACCGCCTTCTGATGACCTCACCCTCTATGCCCAGGGACTAAACTGTACTTTTGTCAACAGCAGATCCTCCATAGACTTTTCACAAGTGTTTGTGAATATTACCCACAGTTTCTTTCTCTGCAGTGAGAAATTCAATGTTGGCATGTTGCTTATAATGTATATCACCTACGGACGCCATTTTGGAACTGTCCTACAGCTATGCTATCTGTTGGAAGTGATGGAAACTTGGTGTGCTCACTCAGGAGACTTCAAATAATACATATATAACATTTTCCATTCACAGCATTGTTTTCAGCTGAGGCAAAAAAATGTGGTGCATTACTTCATGGGCAACCCTCATAGAATAACTCTATTTCTAGTTATGACTTACGAAGGCAGGCAGAAACAACATGAGAAACAATAAATATGGAAAAAAGCTTCATGAATAATAAAGACAAATGTGGACTTTAAGCATCATCACCACACCGCCTCTCCTCCCTCCTGCACCTTAATTATTCATGTGACAGTTTTGAATGATTTAATGATTGTGTGTGTCAGGCACTATGAAAGCTGTTGAGAACACAGTTGGGATCATGTCATCATATTTTTAAAATTTTTCCATTATGGCTGAGTTAGGATAAAGCTACAGCTTCCTACAAGAAATCTGGAGAAAATCCCTGTCCACCTTCATGAAAGCAGTCAAGAAACAGAATGTACAAAGTTATCATGGGTTTAAATTTTGGGCTGAGTCACATGCTTATACGAGCCCATCACGTTACTGTTTTTAGGTGATAATTTTAATCAACCAGTTGGTACATAATTTGGATGGACTTAGCATGTGAATCTCTCTTGTAAACAGTTTTGCACTTGAAGCTCCATAAATATTTTGTGGAAGGTTATTGTTCATAAGGTTCTCGGTGGTCAACATTAGCCAGATTCAAAGCCTGTCTCCCACTTTCATTTGCAGTATTTGAGCAATTTCCAGATAATCTGAAATATCAGTAACATTTTCTTCCTTATGGTTTGCTCAAATATGTAACGTGCTATTTTAATAGCATTATGGTCTCTCACCGTAAAAGGCTTACTGCAAACATGAAAATGAACATGCTCATTCCTTTTTACTCATATAGTGACAAATTGTCCAAGTTGAACAAATGGCATTAGTTTGCTGAAACTTGGGAAATTACTGAGCTAAAGGCTTATATCATGCTGCTGAGAACGTCATCTAATCAGTGCCACTTCTGGTCATTTTCATAGCCACTTCATTTTTAATTTTGATTAAATTGCCATTTTTTGACTGAAATATCATTTTGGCAACTATTCGTATGTATTAGATCCTCCTCCTAGATTTACTTGCATCTTATTAAAATGATACCAAGAGGTTTTACTTCTGGAGTAAGAATAAAAATGTGAATTAGGCAGCTTCTGTATTTACATCTACGAACTATTGAACTTTATGTTTCAGCTACACTTTCACACTCATCAAGGCTTGTTCTTGTGTTGCTGTTAGAGTATTACATTTAACATAAGGTGTCCACTTACACAAAAAATTGTCGTTTGTTTACACATTGTATGATGTGTGTTCAGATTTCTCCTGAATTGATATTCTCCTCCTCATTTCCTCTCTTTTTGTTTTATGTACTGATTATACATGAGTATCATATCATCACTCTTTTTTTACTATTTTTGTCTCTCTATTTACAGAACATTGTTGTTAATAAGTTTGTAACATCTCCAGTAAAAATGCCAGCCAAATTAGTAATGCCAGCATCTACAGTTGTGAAGATTCCTACAAAAATTCTGCCTGCACCTACAAGTATGCAACAATCTCTTGGGGGTGTTGCAACAGTTTCTGGTGCTACATCAGCAGTTTCAACAGTTAATACTAGTGTCAAGCCACTGAGCCCTCAGAAAGTCATCATTAGGCAGGTTAGTGACTTTTATTATTTAGCAGCTAATCATTAGTTGCATAAGAGAAACAAAGTGACATTTAAAGATATTTAAAGCTGTTGCATTAATAGGCTGTTATAATATTATGCAAAAGTAAGTAGCTTCTTACGTTCGACCAAGATTATAATAATTGATTAGCGGTGCTATGGTTGGGATGTTCAGCGTCTGTTGTTAATCAACTCCTACAACGTTTCATTTATGATGCACATGAAGATTTTTTTATTTTCAATCATTTATTCAGGTGTTGTATATTCCTATCAGCACCATACACTTTCATACGATTTCCTGGCAACAGGTTCAGAGTGATGCAAAGGAAGAAACCTTACAGATGTCATAATTGTGTGCTGACAAATAAGAGCCTACATAATCAACAGGGTTTTCATCATTTAGGAAAGCTGGCAGGTAATAAAGTAACATTGACACAATGAGCAATAAGCATCCAGCAAAAGTTATATTAACTGTTTAAAGGTTAGGCATTTCATTATTTCTTGGAATACTATACACAATCTGTAGGCAATTTCATAAAGGTTAACTAGTTTGTAATATTGCTATTCATGAACACATCCAATTTAAATTAAAAGGGGCCACAATGACCAAAAACTTAACTGTCATAATTGTCATGACACTTGACAGCACTTCCATCAGATCATGTAATAAGGAACTATAATATAAGGAAAGAATATTAAAGATAATACAGACTGATAATTAGAATTCAAACAAAACCTGAACCTTGTGAATTTAAATCAAACATAGATAAGTGTTAGAAATGACTCAAGCTGTGTGAAATGACAGTTTTTCCTCAAAATTCATCTAATATGGGACATGTACTATCTATTAAAAATGTTATGAGACAGATTTTATCCCTGGAGTGTAAGTGAGGTTTGTGCAGTAACTATAGTGACAGTTTGAAGTAACAGCTTCAAACAACAAATGTGCAATTAGCCAGTCAGTTGTAAGCAGACAGTGTTAAGTAGTGGATGTATGACTGCTTTGTATCAATGTTGTTGTGTTACAAATTACAGTGGAGCAATATCTCTCAATCAAGTGTTAATGATATTGTCAGGAACATTTTTAAGAAGATAAAAGTGTGTGCAGAGTTTGTCTTGCACACCTTGATTCCTGAACGAAAGCAGTTATTTGGGCACCTGCTGGAATGTGATTGAAATGTAAAATGTGGATAGTTCTTTTCTGGTATAAAACTATCATGGATGACAAGACTTGGTGTTGTCAATACTGAGCGACCACAGAACTACAGAGTGCACAAATTCACATGAAAAGTCAATGCAGTGACAAAATAACAGACATTCAAATCAGTGTGGCACTTGAAACGATCAGTATCCCAAAGGAGGACTTGTTTGATAATTTCACATAGTTGTATGAAGATCCTGTGCATTGTACGCAGGTGGGAGATACTGTTTAGAACACATGAAGCATTAAAACCAACGTCTTAATGTTTCTCTATTTTTTAAAATTAATCCAGTGTTGAAACTTTTTGGACTGATGGGTAGGAAGTTTTTTAGAATGTCCTTAGTAGTTACTGATGCTTTTTCTCATGTGCCTTAAGGCAGGTTACATACAAGTAGTGTACTCCTCATACATTTATTAAAAATCTCAAAGCCAGTAGCAGTGGCAGTGGCGTGGTTTCCATGGGGACTGCCTTGACAATGGAAGGTCCGTGGTAGTTTAAAATATTGTACTTTGGTTTTGATCCAAGCAACAATCTACTGTTAGAGCCATATAAGCACACCTCGGAGCTCTGTTCAAAGCTTCACTATGTCACTAACTCTCCTCTGCTCTTCTACATATCCTACATACTTTTCCCTTTGAAGTATTTAGCTAGTAAGGTGTTAGGAACAGTGTAACATCCGGTCAATCCAGCACTGAAGTCAGTTTGGTATGCCAGCTAGGACAGTGAACACATTACAGTATGATAAAGTTAAGGGAAATCATGGCTGGAAAAAAGTAGCTCAGCAGGGTGTTGAATGTTGCAAGGTTACTTACAATGTATACTATCAGCAATGACAAGGTGTACATCAGCTCTTTAAGACAGTTTGTGAGTTGATGTTTGTGTTAGGGTACAAGGGGCTCGCTCATATGTTGCCAAAATTGTTTAGATTGTCCTACAGACATTTCTTTGGGAAGCCCTTACACGTCCTCCAGTCCGGATCCTTTCCTCTGTGCCTTCCATATTTTTGGAGCCCTGAAGAAAGACATGTGTGGCTGTATATTCGCTTTGGGCAAGGCGATGCACCCAAACATTTTTCTATAAAGACATAGACTATCTTGTCTCACTGTGTGATGAATTTATTAATAGTTATGTCTATTCATTTTGAAATAACAAACAATTTACATACTTTTTCCATCTCTCTGTTTTGCTTGACTGCCTCTAATATGATGCTTAATAGATTGTTTTGTATGATAGTTTTGATTGACTGAGGACGTGGGACACAGAGTGTAGCTCAGTGTACAATTTCTTCACTTTTACATGGCACCATCAGGGGGTTAAAAAAAAAATAAAAGCACTGGACTTGTTTCTGCAATCATCGAAAACATGCTCTATGACTCCATCCAGAACTGCTAAGTTTGGTAATGTGGACTGGGGGATTGCATTATTAACAGTCAAGCTGTATTTAATGAAAGAAAGAAAGACTGTTTGTATAATTAGTGGCTGGTATTCACCTCAATGCATACATGACTGCAGCCTCAGGCAACTGAAACCACACTGCGAGCAACAGCACCACCAGTGCATGATGCGAATGGCAACAGTGTGGGGGTAAGGAGGAGGATGGGGTGGGGAGGGGGAGGGATAGTATGGTGGGGTCGGTGGACAGTGAACTGCTTAATTTGAGACGGACGGCAGGCTGGGGGGTGGGAGGGGGGGGAGTAGTGGAAAAGGAGAGAAATAAAAAGACTAGGTGTGGTGGTGAAATTATGGCCATGTAGTGCTGGAATGGGAACAGGGAGGGGGCTGGATCGGTGAGGACAGTGACTAACGAAGGTTGAGGCCAGGAGGGTTACAAGAACCTAGGATGTATTTCAGGGAAAGTTCCCACCTGCACCATTCAGAAAAACTGGTGTTAGTGGGAAAGATCCATATAGCATAGGCTGTGAAGCAGTCATTGAGATGAGGGATATCATGTTTGGCAGCATGTTCAGCAACAGGGTGGTCCACTTGTTTTTTGGCCACAGTTTGTCAGTGGCAATTCATGCGGACAGGCAGCTTGTTGGTTGTCATGCCTACATAGAATGCAGCACAGTGGTTGCAGCTTAGCTTGTAAATCACATGACTGGTTTCACAGGTAGCCGTGCCTTTGATGGGCTAGGTGATGTTAGTGACCGGACTGGATTAGGTGGTGGTAGGAGAATGTATGGGACAGGTCCTGCATCTAGGTCTATGACAGGGGTATGATCCATGAGGTAAGGAATTGGGAGCAGGGTTGTGTAAGGATGGACGAGTATATTGTTTAGGTTCCGTGGGCGGCGGCATACCACTGTAGGAGAGGTGGGAAGGATAGCAGGCAGGTCATTCCCCATTTCAGGGCATGATGAGAGGTAATGGAAACCCTGTCGGAGAATGTAATTCAGTTGCTCCAGTCCTGAGTGGTACTGAGTTATGAGGGAATACTCCGCTGTGGCCAGACGATGGGCCTTTGGGAGGTGGTGGGAGACTGGAAAGATAAGGCACGCGAGATTTGTTTTTCTACAAGGTTGGGAGGATAATTATGGTCAGTGAAGGCTTCAGTGAGACCCTTGGTATATTCAGAGGAGGACTGCTCATCACTGCAGATGCAATTACCATGGGTGGCGAGGCTGCATGGAAGGGTCTTCTTTGTATGGAATGGGTGGCAGCTGTTGAAGTGGAGGTATTGCTGGTGGTTAGTAGGTTTGATATGGGCAGAGGTAGTGGTGTAGCCATCTTTGAGGTGGAGGTGAACATCTAGGAAGGTGGCTTGTTGGGTTGAGTTGGACAAAATGAAGCAAATGGGGAAAAGTTGTTGAGGTTTTGGACTAATGTGGATAGGGTGCCCTCACCTTGGATCTCTAATATTGTTACATTCCATCCCAGATTTTTCATTGATCGATTTTTGCCTGATGGCTTTTCTTCAATCCTAACCCAGTGCTGTTTCGCTTTGTTACTATTTTCTTTTGCATCGCTATACTCAACGTTTTTCCTGTTTTTTCTCTCGTCACTTTACAAACTGCACTGCATGCTCTACTTATGAGCCACACTGTATCAACCGTCTCGGCCGCGCACAGCAGACGACTACAAGACCACGCTGATTGTTGGTGCAGCATCTTATGTCCCAAATTACTTCCACTGATATAATTAAGCCTATAGTTTCAAACTGATCACTCTCCCTGCTTCATTTTCCGTATTTTTTGCGTGTTAACTCATTCACCTTTCTGATGCCACACGATCTTGTATCTCAACCTACGAATCCCTCCTCATTCCCCACACTTTCTCCATTCTACCCCAGTTCACACCCACTAATTCCACCTCATCCAGTCATACTTGCAATCCTCCTCCTTCACACTTCTACACTCTCAGACCTGCTATCTCACCAATTTTAGTAAGTTTTCATCTTTCGCTATTGTCGTCTCACTCAGATTTCATTTCATTTTTCCCCCTTTTGCATCTATTTCATCCTTGCCATGATTTTTTACATGTATTTGAGTGTATCCTTGCATAATTTTTCGGTCATAGTTCTACATTATTTACCTAATTTTTCCCAGCACCAAGGGTCGTTGCTTCTTCCATCTGCATCAATACAGAACACATTCCCACATACTGTTCCTGTGTTGCTTGGCTCATCGAGTCCCATGAAATAGTCTTACCATCAAATTACCCGTCTTCGGCTGCTACCCTTCCTTCCACAGTGACCTCCATCTGTTCAGATTCCGCCATTCCTTAGTCTTCACCAACGTAGTCCTGGAAAACCAGATGACTCAGCTCCATACCTCCTTGCAGTACCTTCTTTCCATTTGCAAAATTCTCCTGCTATGCAATCCCAAATTCCTGGAACCCATAACACACATGGAAACACTTGTCTGCAGGAACTTGAGCAATATGCACAACACCACCTCACAAAGGTCTCCATCCTGCTCACTTCCCACTCTTGCCCTGGAGTACCACTGTCTACCACCTTTATAACAACCTCTAAACCTCCCCCACATCCCCTCATAACTGAAAAGCTCTATCTCACAGACCTACTACACCTTTCCCACCCTTGAAAACTCCCTCTCACCATCACACAGAATCCAGAACCTAAAGAGACCTGCAACACAGTCATGAACCTTTCCTCCAGAAGCCTTAGTCACACAGAAATATCAATCCTTTCCAAAGCCCTCAGCTTCTGGCCCACTCCCAAATTCAGTCATGCAAGACTTGTTAAAGACCCTCTCACATTTTCCCAGTCCCTACAGTGGAAACACTTTTTTGCCATGATCCCTACCAATGAGACTCAACCAGAGACCAATATTGAACCTTGCCTAACTCAGTTCACTCCCCCATCCAACTGTGATCCACCCCCACTGCCCCCAATTCCAGAATTTCTTAAACTCAAACCTTGCCTCACCACCATTCCCCAAATTCCTCAACACGCAAACTAACCTTACATCTACAGAAAGAACTGCAGTTCACCATTTAAAAACTGATCCCGACCTTATAATCCTACCTGCTAACAAAGGATCCACCACTGTTGTTTTGAACTGCAAGGATTACCTGGCCTATACCAGAATATCTCTCTCTCTCTCTCTATCTGTCTATCTATCTATCTATCTATCTATCTATCTATCTATCTACTCACCTCTACCACTCCCGGCACTCCTACCTTATACATACTTCCTAAAGTCCGTAAAACCTAACCAAATGGGATGCCCAATTGTGGCCGGCTACTGTGCCCCCACTGAGAGAATCTCTGCTCTCGTAGACCAACACCTTCGACCTATTACCGGGAACCTATCCTCCTATATAAAAGATACCAACCATTTCCTCCACTGACTCACCACATTTCCTGTCCCTCTACCACACGGTGCCTTGCGCATCACTACTGATGCCACCTCTGTGTACACTAACATTCCTAATGCCCATGGCCTTACTGCTATTTAACACTACCTTTTTCAAGTCCTATGGATTCCAAACCAACAACCTTCTTCCTAGTCTCCATGACCAACTATATTGTCACCCACAATTACTTCTCCTTTGAAGCCATTACCTACAAACAAATCCACGGTACGGCTATGGGTGCCCACATGGCACCATCCTATGCCAACCTATTCATGGGCCATCTAGAGGAATCCTTCCTAAAAACCCTGAATCCTAAACCCTCACCTGGTTCAGATTCATTGATGATATCTTTGCTATCTGGATTGAAGGTGAGGACACCTTATTCACATTCCCCCAGAACCTCAACTACTTCTCCCCCATTTGCTTCACCTGGTCCTACTCAACCCAACAATCCATCTTCCTAGATGTTGACCTCCACCTCAAAGATAGCTACATCAGTACCTCCGTCCAAATCAAACCTACTAACCACCAGCAGTACCTCCACTTTGAGAGCTGCCATCCATTTCATACCAAGAAGTCCCTTCCGACCAGCCTCGCCACCCGGGGTCGTTGCATCTCTCAGAATATACCGAGGGTGTCACTGAAGCTGTCACTGACTGTAATTATCCTCCCAACCTTGTAGGAAAACAAATCTCCCGTGCCTTACCTTTCCAGTCTCCCACCACCTCCCAAAGTCCCATCGTCTGGCCACAGAGGAGCATTCCTTCATAGTTCAGTACCACTCAAGACTCGAGCAACTGAATTGCACTCTCCGCCAGGGCTTTGATTATGTCTCGTCATGCCCTGAAATGAGAAATGTCCTGCCCACTATCCTCCCCATCCATCCTACAATGATATTCCACCGTCCACCGAACCTACATAATATACTCATCCATCCTTACACAACCCCTGCTCCCAATCCCATACCTCATGGCTCATTCCCCTGTTATAGCCCTAGAATCAAGACCTGTCCCATACATCCTTCTACCACCACCTACTCCAGTCTGGTCTCTAACATGACCTATCCCATCACAGGCAGGGTTACCTGTGAAACGGTCATGTGATTTACAAGCTAAGTTGCAACCACTGTGCTGCATTCTGTGTAGGCATGACAGCCTACAAGCTGTCTGTCTGCACAAGTGTGTGTGTGTGTGTGTGTGTGTGTGTGTGTGTGTGTGTGTGTGTTGTTGTTGTTGTGGTTGTTGTTGTTAGTGGCCTTACTGGCACTGGCCCAAAGCTATAATTGGGAGAATCTTTTGTTGTTCCTATCTGCAACTCAGCATCTCCGCTATATAGTGAGTAGCAACTTTCCTTCTGTAATATTGTGAAAATCTTTTATCTATGCATATGTAAATTACAGTCCCCTGCCAGGGTCTCTGTATGTTCAGGCTAATCTCAGGAACTAGTGTAGGTATTCTGATATGGTTTTCTTTAATATGTAAACTAGTTGACGAGAAACATTTGTGTTTGCAATTTATAAATATTTTGTGGTAACAGGCCGCACTGTGATGAATCGAATTCCCTTGTTACTGTGAAAATGATGCCATTGCTTCATCGTGGTGAATGCAGACCACTTCGGCATCGTGCCAGGCCCGCACGACCTACAACTACTAGGTGCCTGTCACAAGTTGTCACTGAATTCTTAAATGACCTCTGATGCACTTACCATTGAGATGTCATTCCAAACACTAATGAAATTTGGAACAGATAAATTGTGCCTTCTAAGAACTCTCCTGGTGTGCACTGCTTAAAGTGCTTGTCTTTTGAAAGTGATGTTATTCAACTATCTGAAGTTGTTCCCTGAATTTTAATTGTAACTCGTCACTGTGACCTGTAATCGGTATTGCTGCTCCTCCATACAAGTCGTCTGGCCATAGATACTAAGTGCTACCCTTGCAAAACCAGGACAGGTCACTAGTACAACATAAAAGATATCCTGGGTGGATGTGGGGTTGGCAGGTGGCACTTTTGAAGTTGTTCTAGCAAAGTTCATGGGACTCCTCAGCACTTGACCATGGGAAAGTAAATTATTTTGTATGTGTGGTCTCCTGCTTGGTGAGTAGGTTTTTTTCATCTATCCATTTATATTATATTGTCAAAAACTAACTATTTTTGCTGTTAAATTATACAGTTTGCTATACAATCATAAACTTTCACGTCTTAATTGATTGAGGTAGCAGTGAAAGTAGTGGAGCACTAAATAGCACTTACATACCGTATGCTGTTGGAATGTTGATTGCAAAGTTTTCATTTTGATTATCTCAAAGGGCTAAGTAAGGACAGTAGCTCACTGTGTCACTTGGCACTTGATGTTCTACAGAGATTTGGGGGGGGGGGGGGGGGAGGAGGAAAGGATGTGATCGTGAAAACTGGTGCAAAATAGCATACATCAAATAATATAACAAATGTGATCTAGAGATTGACAGGGTATCTGCTGAAGCTTGTAGCCCTATCTGGGCAAATACAATTCCATGTTTATGGGTTATTTCCTATGTTGTTTATGTAGCAGATAGGATCATTTAAGCGTTCTTTGTGAAAGATTTCACGGTATCAACATCCAAAGTTTGTTGTTGTTGTTGTTGTTGTTGTTGTTGTTGTTGTTGTTGTTGTCTTCATTCCTGAGACTGGTTTGATGCAGCTCTCCATGCTACTCTATCCTGTGCAAGCTGCTTCATCTCCCAGTACCTACAGCAACCTACATCCTTCTGAATCTGCTTAGTGTACTCATCTCTCGGTCTCCCTCTACGATTTTTACCCTCCACGCTGCCCTCCAATGCTAAATTTGTGATCCCTTGACGCCTCAGAACATGTCCTACCAACCGATCCCTTCTTCTGGTCAAGTTGTGCCACAAAATTCTCTTCTCCCCAATCCTATTCAATACCTCCTCATTAGTTACGTGATCTATCCACCTTATCTTCAGTATTCTTCTGTAGCACCACATTTCGAAAGCTTCTATTCTCTTCTTGTCCAAACTATTTATCGTCCATGTTTCACTTCCATACATGGCTACACTCCCAACAAATACTTTCAGAAACGACTTCCTGATACATAAATCTATATTCGATGTTAACAAATTTCTCTTCTTCAGAAACGCTTTCCTTGCCATTGCCAGTCTACATTTTATATCCTCTCTACTTCGACCATCATCAGTTATTTTACTTCCTAAATAGCAAAACTCCTTTACTACTTCAAGTGTCTCATTTCCTAATCTAATTCCCTCAGCATCACCCGATTTAATTTGACTACATTCCATTATCCTCGTTTTGCTTTTGTTAATGTTCATCTTATTACCTCCTTTCAAGACACTGTCCATTCCGTTCAACTGCTCTTCCAAGTCCTTTGCCGTCTCTGACAGAATTACAAAGCCATCGGCGAACCTCAAAGTTTTTACTTCGTCTCCATGAATTTTAATACCTACTCCAAATTTTTCTTTTGTTTCCTTTACTGCTTGCTCAATATACAGATTGAATAACATCGGGGAGAGGCTACAACCCTGTCTCACTCCTTTCCCAACCACTGCTTCCCTTTCATGCCCCCTCGACTCTTATGACTGCTATCTGGTTTCTATACAAATTGTAAATAGCCTTTCGCTCCCTGTATTTTACCCCTGCCACCTTTAGAATTTGAAAAAGAGTATTCCAGTCAACATTGTCAAAAGCTTTCTCTAAGTCTACAAATGCTAGAAACGTAGGTTTGCCTTTCCTTAATCTTTCTTCTAAGATAAGTCGTAAGGTCAGTATTGCCTCACGTGTTCCAACATTTCGACAGAATTCAAACTGATCCTCCCCGAGGTCCGCATCTACCAGTTTTTCCATTCGTCTATAAAGAATTCGCGTTAGTATTTTGCAGCCGTGGCTTATTAAACTGATAGTTCGGTAATTTTCACATCTGTCAGCACCTGCTTTCTTTGGGATTGGAATTATTATATTCTTCTTGAAGTCTGAGGGTATTTCGCCTGTCTCATACATCTTGCTCACCAGCTGGTAGAGTTTTGTCATGACTGGCTCTCCCAAGGCCGTCAGTAGTTCTAATGGAATGTCGTCTACTCCGGGGGCCTTGTTTCGACTCAGGTCTTTCAGTGCTCTGTCAAACTCTTCACGCAGTATCGTATCTCCCATTTCATCTTCATCTACGTTCTCTCTATTTCCATAATATTGTCCTCAAGTACATCGCCCTTGTATAAACCTTCTATATACTCCTTCCACCTTTCTGCCTTCCCTTCTTTGCTTAGAACTGGGTTGCCATCTGAGCTCTTGATATTCATACACGTGGTTCTCTTCTCTCCAAAGGTCTCTCTAATTTTCCTGTAGGCAGTGTCTATCTTACCCCTAGTGAGATGAGCCTCTACATCCTTACATTTGTCCTCTAGCCATCCCTGTTTAGCCATTTTGCACTTCCTGTCGATCTCATTTTTGAGACGTTTGTATTCCTTTTTGCCTGCTTCATTTACTGCATTTTTATATTTTCTCCTTTCATCAATTAAATTCAGTATTTCTTCTGTTACCCAAGGATTTCTAGCAGCCCTCGTCTTTGTACCTACTTTATCCTCTGCTGCCTTCACTACTTCATGGCTCAGAGCTACCCATTCTTCTTCTGCTGTATTTCTTTCCCCTATTCCTGTCAATTGTTCCCTTATGCTCTCCCTGAAACTCTGTACAACCTCTGGTTCTTTCAGTTTATCCAGGTCCCATCTCCTTAATTTCCCCCATTTTTGCAGTTTCTTCAGTTTTAATCTACAGGTCATAACCAATAGATTGTGGCCAGAGTCCACATCTGCCCCTGGAAATGTCTTACAATTTAAAACCTGGTTCCTAAATCTCTGTCTTAGCAGTATATAATCTATCTGATACCTTTTAGTATCTCTAGGGTTCTTCCACGTATACAACCTTCTTTCATGATTCTTAAACCAAGTGTTAGCTATGATTAAGTTGTGCTCTGTGCAAAATTCTACTAGGCGGCTTCCTCTTTCATTTCTTAGCCCCAATCCATATTCACCTACTATGTTTCCTTCTCTCCCTTTTCCTACACTCGAATTCCAGTCACCCATTACTATTAAATTTTCGTCTCCCTTCACTATCTGAATAATTTCTTTTATTTCATCGTACATTTCTTCAATTTATTCATCATCTGCAGAGCTAGTTGGCATATAAACTTGTACTACTGTAGTAGGTGTGGGCTTCGTATCTATCTTGGCCATAATAATGCGTTCACTATGCTGTTTGTAGTAGCTTACCCGCATTCCTATTTTCCTATTCATTATTAAACCTACTCCTGCATTACCCCTATTTGATTTTGTGTTTATAACCCTGTAGTCACCTGACCAGAAGTCTTGTTCCTCCTGCCACCGAACTTCACTAATTCCCACTATATCTAACTTTAACCTATCCATTTCCGTTTTTAAATTTTCTAACCTACCTGCCCGATTAAGTGATCTGACATTCCACGCTCCGATCCGTAGAACGCCAGTTTTCTTTCTCCTGATAACGACATCCAGAGTTATAAGTATTGAAAAGAAACTGTTGTAGCCAATGTGAAAAATACTGTAGTAAAATGTTTTGATTACCAGAAGATAGTTACACACATGAAGGCACTATACAGGTTAAGGAATGGTGAAATGGAGCACCCTGTGAATAGCATGATGTATGAGAAGTGCAATTCTAGCACCAGAACATAGAAAATTTGACCCCATATGAGATTTGTATTTTGAATCCTCAACATGATTGAAGTTAAACATATATTTTTGCCTTCATCTATATGATGTGCACATTTAGATAAAAACTTCACCTCAAAGTTCTAACACTTTGAGATAAGTTTTGGATACAACACGTTGTATTCCTGTCCTGAAGTGTGATCTATTTCTAATGTTCCTTTCAGTTCTTCATTTATTTCACATGTTTGTTTGTAAACATTTCAGACTTTGGGAAGATCATTGATATTTTTTTATATCCTTCTTTCAGGTGGCCCTTCCCCCTCTCGAAGATACACTGATCTTGGAACCTATGCAATTCCAGTTTGATACTTCTACTTTTTTGATTTGTGCAGTCATATAGTCACTTCTTCAGTTGCTTTCATGTTGTTGCACTTCAACATGTCGTTCCTAAGAATGACGACATTCTTATGCTTCTACCTTTTGTGTACTGTAATGGTGTATTGACTTATTTGGTTTTTCCAAGATGTTGCAGGAATTTGTCAGAACTCTTGTTCTTCATGCAGTTGAGGCTTTTTTTTCACAACCTTGTTTATTTTCTCCACCAACAATGTTACCTTATATTGAAGTTTCTTCACAAACTGAAAAAAATGTTAAGAAGTTGTCTGTTGCCATATTTCATCCCAGCTTGAGAAATAGATCCCAGAAGTGAAGAATGGTATACTCTCCCAAAGGCTAGTTACCTGGTTGCCTTCCTCCATACCAGGATAAGGGAAGACAATGCAAATGTGCTTTGATGCCTGCGGCTATCCAAAACTTGAGTCCCTACTTGTAAGGTTTGTTTAACATAAATTGGTCTCATCTGCACCTTCCTTTGCTGGAAAGCAATTGCTCAGCAGTTGTAATATCTTCACCATGACAGTAACAGTGGAGGCTGTTTTCCATGCACTTACCCTATATTTCGTAAGTAAGAGAGAACTTGTCAGCATGGATGCATTGAACTTTGCAGATTCCTCCTCTTCACTAAGAAGTCACACTGTTTATGTAATCTGTCCCTTGTCATTGTATTCCTGATAACATTAGGTGCCCAACAACATGATCAAAGGTTATCCAAGGAAACACCTTTAGCACAAAAAACACCTGAAATACATAAGTCATTGCCTTCAAATCCAGCAACAGCAAGATCTGCATGGTGTTTTTAATTCCGAGTATTTGATTCTGGGTAGAATTTTTTATATGATATACCATGCCTCCTCCCATCAACCATGGACCTTGCCGTTGGTGGGGAGACTTGGATGCCTCAACAGTACAGATAGCCGAACCGTAGGTGCAACCACAACGGAGAGGTATCTGTTGCGAGGCCAGACAAATGTGTGGTTCCTGAAGAGGGGCAGCAGCCTTTTCAGTAGCTGCAGGGGCAACAGTTTGGATATTGCCTGATGTGCCATTGTAACACTAATAAAAATGGCCTTGCTGTTTTGGTACTGCGAACGGCTGAAAGCAGGGGGAAACTACATCTGTAATTTTTCCCGAGGGCATGCAGCTCTACTGTATGATTAAATTATTATGGAGTCCTCTTGGGTAAAATATTCTGGAGGTAAAATAGTCCACCATTCAGATATCCGGGTGGGGACTACTCAAGAGGACGTTGTTATCAGGAGAAAGAAAACTGTGTTCTACGGATCGGAGCATGGAATGTAAGATCCCTTAATCAGGCAGGTAGGTTAGAAAATTTAAAAAGGGAAATGGATAGGTTAAAGTTATATATAGTGGGAATTAATGAAGTTCGGTGGGAGGACGTACAAGACTTTTGGTCAGGTGAATACAGAGTTATAAATACAAAATCAAATAGGGGTAATGCAGGAGTAGGTTTAATAATGAATAAAAAAATAGGAGTACGGGTAAGCTACTACAAACAGAATAGTGAACGGATTATTGTGGTCAAGATACACGAAGCTCACGCCTACTACAGTAGTACAAGTTTATATGCCAACTAGCTCTGCAGATGACGAAGAAATTGATGAAATGTATGA
The DNA here is from genome assembly GCF_023897955.1 of Schistocerca gregaria. Classification (NCBI taxonomy): domain Eukaryota; kingdom Metazoa; phylum Arthropoda; class Insecta; order Orthoptera; family Acrididae; genus Schistocerca; species Schistocerca gregaria. Next base: position 509,591,404 of record NC_064921.1, on the reverse strand, counting down.
TGAGATAAAAGAAATTATTCAGGTAGTGAAGGGAGATGAAAATTCAATAGTCACGGGTGACTGGAATTAGATAGAAGGAAAAGGGAGAGATGGAAACATAGTAGGTGAATATGGATTGAGGCTAAGAAATAAAAGAAGAAGCCGCCTGGTATAATTTTGCACAGAGCATAACTTAATCATAGGACGGACGGACACACACACACACACACACACACACACACACACACACACACACACACATATCCATCCGCACATACACAGACTGAAAATGTCTGCTTGTGTCTGTGTATGTGCGCGCGCACACACATACACACACGCGCACGCACACACACACACACACACACACACACACACACACACACACACATCCATCCGCACATACACAGACTGAAAATGTCTGCTTGTGTCTGTGTATGTGCGGATGTGTGTGTGTGTGTGTGTGTGTGTGTGTGTGTGTGTGTGTGTGTGTGTGTGGGCGCGCGCGCGAGTGTGTGCCTGTCCTTTTTTCCCCCTAAGGTAAGTCTTTCTGCTCCCGGGATTGGAATGACTCCTTACTCTCTCCCTTAAAACCCACATCCTTTCGTCTTTCTCTCTTTCCTGATGAAGCAACTGTTGGTTGCGAAAGCTTGAATTTTGTGTGTATGTTTGTGTGTCTATCAACCTGCCAGCACTTTTGTTTGGTAAGTCACATCATCTTTGTTTTTAGAAGAAATATTGAATTTGATTAAAGGAGAAAATATAAAAATGCAGTAAATCAAGCAGGCAAAGAGGAATACAAACATCTCAAAAATGATATCGACAGGAAGTGCAAAATGGCTAAGCGGGGATGGCTAGAGGACAAATGTAAGGATGTAGAGGCTTATCTCACTAGGGGTAAGATAGATAATGCCTACAGGAAAATTAAAGAGACCTTTGGAGAACGAAGAACTACTTGCTTGAATATCAAGAGCTTTGAGGGAAATCCAGTTCTAAGCAAAGAAGGGAAAGCAGAAAGGTGGAAGGAGTGTATAGAGGGTCTATACAAGGGCGATGTACTTGAGGACAATATTATGGAAATGGAAGAGGATGTAGATGAATATGAAATGGGAGATATGATTCTGCGTGAGGAGTTTGACAGAGCACTGAAAGACCTGAGTCGAAACAAGGCCCCGAGAGTAGACAACGTTCCATTAGAACTACTGACAGCCTTGGGAGAGCCAGTCCTGACAAAACTACACCATCTGGTGAGAAAGATGTATGAGACAGGCGAAATACTCTGACTTCAAGAAGAATATAATAATTCCAATCCCAAAGAAAGCAGGTGTTGACAGAAGTGAAAATTACCGAACTATCGGTTTAATAAGTCACAGCTGCAAAATACTAACGCGAATTTTTTACAGATTAATGGAAAAACTTATAGAAGCCAACCTTGGGGAAGATCAGTTTGGATTCTGTCGAAATGTTGGAACACATGAGGCAATACTGACCCTACGACTTATCTTAGAAGAAAGATTAAGGAAAGGCAAACCTACGTTTCTAGCATTTGTAGACTTAGAGAATGCTTTTGACAATGTTGATTGGAATACTCTCTTTCAAATTCTAAAGGTAGCAGGGGTAAAATACAGGGAGCAAAAGGCTATTTACAATTTTTACTGAAACCAGATGGCAGTTATAAGAGTCGAGGGACATAAAAGGGAAGCAGTGGTTGGGAAGGGAGTGAGACAGGGTTGTAGACCATCCCCGATGTTATTCATTCTGTATATTGAGGAAGCAGTAAAGGAAACAAAAGAAAAATTTGGAGTAGGAATGAAAATCCATGGAGCAGAAATAAACGCTTTCAGGTTCGCTGATGACATTGTAATTCTGTCAGACAGCAAAGGACTTGGAAGAGCAGTTGAACGGAATGGATAGTGTCTTGAAAGGAGGATATAAGATGAACATCAACAAAAGCAAAACAAGGATAATGGAATGTAGTCAAATTAAATTGGGTGATGCTGCAGGAGTTATATTAGGAAATGAGATGCTTAAAGTAGTTAAGGAGTTCTGCTATTTAGGGAGCACAATAACTGATGATGGTCGAAGTAGAGAGGATATAAAATGTAAACTGGCAATGGCAAGGAAATCGTTTCTGAAGAAGAGAAATTTGTGAACATAGAGTACAGATTTAAGTGGCCGGAAATCGTTTCTGAAAGTATTTGTATGGAGTGTAGCCATGTATGGAAGTGAAACGTGGACGATAAATAGCTTAGACGAGAAGAGAATAGAGGCTTTCGAAATGTGGTGCTACAGAAAAATGCTGAAGATTAGATGGGTAGATCACATAACTAATGAGGAGGTATTGAATAGAATTGGGAGAAGAGGAGTTTGTGGCCCAACTTGACAAGAAGAAGGGATCGGTTGGTAGGACATGTTCTGTGGCATCAAGGTATCACCAATTTAGTGTTGGAGGACAGCATGGAGGGTAAGAATCGTAGAGGGAGACCAAGAGATGAATACACTAAGCAGATTCAGAAGGATGTGAGCTGCAGTAGGTACTGGATAGAGTAGCATGGTGAGCTGCATAAAACTAGTCTCAGGACTGAAGACCACAACAGCAACATATCATCATGATAAATATGAAAGCACTGGTGACTGTCGCCAACTCGGTGATAGATATGCAGTGGGCCCTCCTGTTTTCTTCAGGATGTGTAGATCAACCCCTCTTCCTGAATGGTAGTACCCCAACTGATTGAAGTAGTGCTGCATTTGGGTATTGCCTCACATCATGTGTAATTGTTGTGCTGTTTTAAGAGATCTTCTACAGACCCCATGGTTTATACATTTTAAAAAAATTACTGTCTTGCGAACACATGGTGTTTGCAATGGTAGCTGTTGAAATGGTAGTGCTTGTGCTGTTTCTGTGTTCTCTCCCGTATTATAGGCCGAAACTTCTTTTAGCACATTCTGTTCATTGCCAGCAGAAATTACAGTCACTTAGTGATGCCTAACAGTACAAAGAATCTGAGTGCAGCTTTGCTGATAGTTGCTTTAAGATGCATTATTTCCAAGCAGTGACAGCTTGAAGTCAGTTGTTCACTATTTAGTGCTTCGAAGAACCTGTAAGATAGATTTTTCTGCTTCCAAAAAGTGCTACATAACTTGAAAAAAATATTACAGGTGTGATCACTTTCCACACATTGAGGACAGTTTAACTGATGAAGAAATTCTGGGGCTGCTTGAAGCATCTGGTCCCAAAACTGACGATGATGATTTTGAAATCAATGATAATATTTCTGAAACAGATGGGAATCCACTTTTCTCCGTCTTATAAGCAGGAACCACACAAAGAAGTCAAAGAAGTTTACAATTCTGGGAGAAAGCAGCAGTCACTGTAGCCCGACTGGAATGTCTTAGTAACGCTTGCCAATCTTCCTTGGTCTATTTGTGCCGTTTGTATGTCCTTGGTAAATATTAATGGCTGTGAACACATGGCACATAGGCTCCACAATTATCCTGCGTCACATCACTCAAATAATGAGTGAGTAAAATTGAATAACACTCTGGCCCTTTTCACTTGCTAATTGATGAGAATAGTACAGAGGTTAAACTTCACCTATAACTAGCTCTTCCACTATATAGGAGGCCAAATGATATATGGTTAATGCAGAGAAACTGACAGTCCCACTATTAGGAAAAACTGTGGATATGTTAACATAAAACATCGTTGATGCATTCCTGACGAGTAATAGTAAGTTATAAAATGCTTGGCATTAACAGAATTGCTGCAGAAAATTGAGTAGCTATATCAGTTAATTAACTGATTAAAACTGAAGAAACTGCAAAAAGGTGGGAATTTAAGGAGATGGAACCTGGATAAACTAAAAGAACCAGAGGTTGTACGGAGTTTCAAGGAGAGCATAAGGGAGCGGTTTACAGGAATGGGGGAAAGAAATACAATAGAAGAAGAATGGGTAGCTTTGAGGGATGAAGTAGTGAAGGCAGCAGAGGATAAAGTAGGTAAAAAGACTAGGGCTAGTAGAAATCCTTGGGTAACAGAAGAAATATTGAATTTAACTGATGAAAGGAGAAAATATAAAAATGCAGTAAATGAAGCAGGCAAAAAGGAATACAAACGTCTCAAAAATGAGATCGACAGGAAGTGCAAAATGGCTAAGCAGGGATGGCTAGAGGACAAATGTAACGATGTAGAGGCTTATCTCACTAGAGGTAAGATAGATACTGCCTACAGGAAAATTAAAGAGACCTTTGGAGAAAAGAGGACCACTTGTATGAATATTAAGAGCTCAGATGGAAACCCAGTTCTAACCAAAGAAGGGAAAGCAGAAAGGTGGAAGGAGTATATAGAGGGTTTATACAAGGGCGATGTACTTGAGGACAATATTATGGAAATGGAAGAGGATGTAGATGAAGATGAAATGGGAGATATGATACTGCGTGAAGAGTTTGACAGAGCACTGAAAGACCTGAGTCGAAACAAGGCCCCCGGAGTCGACAACATTCCATTGGAACTACTGACGGCCTTGGGAGAGCCAGTCCTGACAAAACTCTACCATCTGGTGAGCAAGATGTATGAGACAGGCGAAATACCCTCAGACTTCAGGAAGAATGTAATAATTCCAATCCCAAAGAAAGCAGGTGTTGACAGATGTGAAATTACCGAACTATCAGTTTAATAACTCACAGCTGTAAAATACTAACGCGAGTTCTTTACAGACGAATGGAAAAACTGGTAGAAGCCGACCTCGGGGAAGATCAGTTTGGATTCCGTAGAAATGTTGGAACACGTGAGGCAATACTGACCCTACGGCTTATCTTAGAAGCTAGATTAAGAAAAGGCAAACCTACGTTTCTAGCATTTGTAGACTTAAAGAAAGCTTTTGACAATGTTGACTGGAATACTCTTTTTCAAATTCTGAAGGTGGCAGGGGTAAAATACAGGGAGCGAAAGGCTATTTACAATTTGTACAGAAACCAGATGGCAGTTATAAGAGTCGAGGGGCATGAAAGGGAAGCAGTGGTGGGGAAGGGAGTAAGACAGGGTTGTAGCCTATTATTCAATCTGTATATTGAGCAAGCAGTAAAGGAAACAAAAGAAAAATTCGGAGTAGGTATTAAAATCCATGGAGTAGAAATAAAAACTTTGAGGTTCGCCGATGACATCGTAATTCTGTCAGAGACAGCAAAGGACTTGGAAGAGCAGTTGAACGGAATGGATAGTGTCTTGAAAGGAGGATATAAGATGACCATCAACAAAAGCAAAACGAGGATAATGGAATGTAGTCGAATTAAGTCGGGTGATGCTGAGGGAATTAGGTTAGGAAGTGAGACACTTAAAGTAGTAAAGGAGTTTTGCTATTTGGGGAGCAAAATAACTGATGATGGTCAAAGTAGAGAGGATATAAAATGTAGACTGGCAATGGCAAGAAAAGCGTTTTTGAAGAAGAGAAGTTTGTTAACATCGAGTATAGATTTAAGTGTCAGGAAGTCATTTATGAAAGTATTAGTATGGAGTGTAGCCATGTATGGAAGTGAATCATGGACGATAAATAGTTTGGACAAGAAGAGAATAGAAGCTTTCGAAATGTGGTGCTACAGAAAAATGCTGAAGATTAGATGGGTAGATCACATAACTAATGATGAAGTATTGAATCGGATTGGGGAGAAGAGAAGTTTGTGGCACAACTTGACCAGAAGAAGGGATCGGTTGGTAGGACATGTTCTGAGGCATCAAGGGATCACCAATTTAGTATTGGAGGGCAGTGTGGAGGGTAAAAATCATAGAGGGAGACCATGAGATGACTACACTAAGCAGATTCAGAAGGATGTAGGTTGCAGTAGGTACTGGGAGATGAAGAAGCTTGCACAGGATAGAGTAGCATGGAGAGCTGCATCAAACCTCTTTCAAGACTGAAGACCACAACAACAACAACAACAACAACAACAACAACATTAGTTAATAATTTTCTCTCGACAGTAAATTTGTAACTTGTATCTTGGATTAATGTATCTGCCATTTTATCTTCCATTCTACAAGTCTTCAGCTAAAAGCACTAATTAAATTTATCACATGATCCCTATCTACCTGTCTTTCTTGAAATTCTTTGTATATTAGATTCTCATTAAACTGTTCAACATGTGTGAAGGTAAAACAGATTTTATTGTACATCTAGATTGTTTTCATTTAAAAAAAGTGTTCTAGATGGGCAACAAAATCTGTTGTATATTAAGTGATTGCAGCATCTCTTCAAAGCCAGTATGTCATTTTTTGCGGTGTCTGATTATCAATAAAATTTTGCCTTGTGATGATGTTGAGAATTTCATTTATCTTCAGTATTATTTATATTTTTCATAGACAAATGTATAAAACAATGCTCTCCTGCTCTTGCTGGCAGAAGTGTGAAACTATGGCATTCAGCTCCCAAACTGACTGACTGGAGCATATTATCAGTAAAAATAGTAGGTGTTGCACGGCCAGTTGGAAGGGTTTGAAAGTGTTTGAAACCTGTCTTGTGGACAACACCTTTACCGAGAAAACTGCAGAAACAAACATTACATTATCTCGAGGCTTCATAGAAAGCAACCTTCCATTGACATATTAAAGAGCCCTGTTTAACAACAGTGGGCAGATAATTGGCATTGTAATAGTTTCAAGTGTCGGGTAGATGCTGAAAGCATCACTGCATTTTGAATTTTAAGTGATAGGGATGGCAGACAGTAAGTAGCAGAGCAAAAACCCTTGTAGGAAATATTGAACCCAGTAAAATATGTTACGTAAACTTGTAGTAAAATACCTGGAAGATTTATTCAGAACTCAAGATTAGTTGTCATGAGTTCCTTCTCTTGAGTCAATTGTGAGGTTTTTAACCGCCATTCTCGACACTTAACAATTAGGGTCCAAAGAGTCCAAATTTCCTTAACCATGAAGTGACAAAGAAATTAAGTCTGATGGCCAAGGATGGTTATGTTCAGATGTTTTTGTGTGGTTAGTGCATATTTAAACTAGAAATAGTTGTGACTTATAGGGTAGTAACATCTGTTGTTTTGTGCTTATGTGCCACATATTTATCAGTTTCAGATGGATGTTTGCTTTTCCTAATTAATTTTCAATATTTCTATCGTGGAATTTCTGTTGTAAAATTAAGGAAAGTACTCCAGTCATCACTGAATCAGTTAAATATCCAGGTCCATTAGTAGGATGCATGCAGCTGCAGTCAAGATGGAGTAGCTTAATAGAGCAATTTTGAAAAGTGTAGCCAACACATTGAAAAGAAAGTGGTACAAATTTACAATGAAGTCATAAAACCAATTGACCAGTAGTTGGGGCTGATGGCTGGATGGACAGTAAAAGTAATAAACAGAAGGGTGAAACAGACCAGAGCACTTTCGGTCAACTAAATAGGGTGTTCTTATCAAACGTGATGTGTATCTGTTAAGGAAGTCTACTGGTTTTGGCTTGCAGCAGTTAGTTACAGACTGAAAATGAAAAAAACCATCCAAAATCTGAATGTTTCTGTAGAAATGGGGCACTGAAGAGATGCATACTGGGCATTACTAGACTGTACAAATGTATCAGCAAACTGACTGGAGTGGTACTTCATGATGACTTTAGTGAAACTGTAATGGATGTGGACATGACATGTAGCCAGGTGAATGGATGTCAAATGGACTAAGGCAGATTTTTGCAGATTTCCACGAGATAGTAAACGACATAAAATGACGATCTAATGGTAGGTAGATAGGTGAATTTGTCACACGTGCTGAAAACTATGTATGAGGCAAAAGCATAGAGGGAAGCTGCGACAAAACTCACATCAAAGTTACAGCTTTCCAAAAACATTTTTTGCACAACTGAAATAAAGCACAAATTCAGTTGGTTTATTGGTTAGGACAGGCCACATTACCTTTGCAAACGTTACATTGGCTACTAACAGAAAGCTGTGCTTAGAGTGAGGAGGACAGAGGAGAGAAGCAGAGTGCACTGTGATGTGCAGATGGGTAAACGGCCCTGTATGAGGCTGAATGGATGTATCAAGAAGGTGATAAAGGCAGATAGTGAGAGGGACTAGTGGAGGTTGAGACCAGGGGGAATGATGGAAATGAAGGATATGTTGTAGGGAGAGTTTCCCACCTGCACCATTGAGAAAAGCTGGTCTTAGTGGGAAGAATCCAAACTTTAAATGTGTCTGCTGCCACTCAATGCCTCGTCCATGTGGTGAGTAGCCTATTAAATTTTTGATTTTTTTTTCCTTTAGGTTTTTCAACAGGCATGCTGTCAACATGTCTAATACAATAAATGAGTTTCTCTCATTTCACACATTGAACACTTCAATTTAACTTAGGGTTTACAGGATTTATACATGGACTGGAACACAGATCACATACATGCATGCTAGAGGTGTCAAAAAGTAACTTAACTGATAGAAATAATTGTTATTTAGAAGTAGCTGTTACTGTAGTAATTGCACATATGTTACAAGGTGTTATTTTTTAATAACTGCCAATAATGTGTGGCGCCACCTCTTTAATGAAGTCTGTACTACGTTTTTGCATCACCTGAGATCTTATCAGAGCAGAGTGGAGAGATGGATCACGTGTAACATATGTTCTATAGATCTTGGAAGTAACCTGTAGAATGTGTGCCATTTGTTTACCAAAACTTCAGTTTCATGCTCACTAACTATATAGAGTGATCATAAGGAACTCAAGCAACTGTGAAAATAACTGTCAGCAGACGAGTATAAACTACTTTTCAGTGGCAGTTGTAACTGTCAGACTGTGTGCGATCTATGAAAGTAAGTCAGTAGATGAGTGTACCTGTAAGCTATTTTTCTGTGGCAGTTACTTTTTGCTCACATGTCTCTGGAAGTTCTGGGCTTCCACTACAGGTCGTGGAAGTTGATATGTGTGACCCAGACTCCAGTACGTCGTACCAGATGGTGATATTTCCAGGGGGGGGGGGGGGGGCAGATGTTGGGTTGAAACAAGTATTTTCATACTTGTACGGAAATAACCATCAGACATCAGGTGGCTCCACAGAGGATTTCAAGTAACTTCCCAATGAGCTAGTAACCTGAAACTTTCAACATATCTCAGAAACAGATGACAATGCAATATTAACTCACCATCTTGTTTGATGTTTGCCAGAGGGTGCTTTTTTTCTGTTCATTTGTCTGTTTGTTTGGTACACATTTTGAAATTGAATTTGAACTGACCTTCCGATGTGGTAAAGACTTGAGCCTGATGACAGTCCAACATCAGCTCGCTATTTTGTCTGGTGTGTGGTGAAGGTCAGTTTGTGTGCCACTGCTGATTCCCCTTTTCCTGAACTAGTTGCAAATGTTTTGCAGTAAGAACGGTTGCTGGTGAGCCTGTGTGTGAGCGTGAATCTACTTAATTTTTACCTTCACGGTCTATTCACAATAGACAGGGTGGCCTAGGCATACTCAAAACATTTTGTTGCTAATATCTCTGGAACTGCAATAGATATTTAAAGAAAACTTTTGTGCTTATGAATATAAGGTAGGGGCTCATGAAGGTAAATAGTGTGAAACATTCTAAAACATAAGCAAATACTAGTTTCAACACACACATTTTGTAAATGAACTGGCCACATTATTTTTACACAATCAATAACATCAAAAAACACAAAAAGAATGCTGTTGGTTGCATCACAACATGTCAGTTACATCCTGAAAAATTGCAGTCTGAAGCTGACACTTAAAATAAACAAAATGCATCGCTGTTGAACATCTGAAGATGCAAACTTTAACCACACATTGCTCATAATCGTGATGTGATTGACTTATTATGATGCCACAAATGCTGCACTTACTGCTTTTTGTACTGTTATTAAGAGAACTGGAAACAATACAGGTGTCAATAACACACAATGAAAAACAAGGAAAGGGTTTAAACATTCATGCATTATTGATCTTTGTTACAGTACTGGAATGGACAAAACAGAAACATAATATCGAACATCACCAGCCAGGATAAACATAATTAATGGTTGACCAAGTTTGTAACAGTGGTATAAATGCTAGTTGTATGTAGTTGTACATAATTACATAATGTTGCTTGTCACTGAAAATTTTTAATTACTATGCTACAGAACATTTGGAAATAATTCCATAAATGTACACTAGTACCTACAAAACAAACATATGTCTTTCCAGAAACACACACAATTCACACAAGTGTGCAATTGCATTTCTCACTGCAGAAATGCTACAACGTATTTTTGAAGAGATCGCCATTTACATGGCAACACCGCTGTTTACAGCCCATTGCCGATTGACTCACTGCTGACAGTGCTTCTGGTGTTATTGCAGCACATGCTGCAGTAATACAGGCTTTCATGTTGACCATTGTTGATGGAAGCTGCTGAGACATCACATTTTTTACTCGCCCCCAGACAAAAATGTCAATGGAGGGGGGGGGGGGGGGGTGAGGTATGGTGACCACACTGGAAATCTCTGAAGGGATGCCCTGCGCTGTCCATCAATTTGAGAATTGTCGATTCAGTGCATTTCTCCATGCTGTACCATATTATTTGATGCAAATGAAGAGGTAGGTATTGCATTAGTTCAGGTAAGGTACATTTTCAAGAACTGCCCTTATTGTCAACCGTTAAGAGTGCCATCAGTGAAATATGGGCCAGTGATGTGTTGTCCTATTGATTGTCCACTGACATTAATGTTCTACCTGACAATCAATGTGGGTTTTCCAGTGACCAGTAGTGTATATTGTGTAAATTGATGTTCCCATGGTTTTCAAACATGTCTTCATCAGTAAACAGCACCCTGCGCATAAAGTTGTAGCCTTTCTGCAGAACTTATGGACAGTATTCTAGGCCAATTTGAAAGTCGTTTCCATGAAGACCTTCAAGTAGCAACTCGTAGGGGTGGTATTTATACGTATGAAGAATGTGCAGCACCCTTGTTAGAGAGGATTCCTACCAGTGTCTCCATTTCATGAGGGTTTAGTGCTGCAACCCTCATAACAGTTACTTCTGTTGCTTCAAGTATTATTCTTTTGCTCTGGATCTATGTTTCTGGAGACACGTGTACTGTCGTGTGGAGGTCTCTAACAATATTTATGAAGATAGGGTACATTGGAAGATGTCTGTTAGAGTTATACTGGGCATCCAGCTGTGCTGCTACTGTGCCATTTTGGTGACATTTGCCATAAAGTAGTAAAGTGTCAACCATTTCTTTATTTGTGAAAACCATGTCAAATGCCTAGAACAGATGGACGGGTAAATTAACATCACATTTACAGCATTGATACCAGTTGCAGTGTACAGCCCATCAGTGCCGTGTACCTGTGTGTACCTCCACACAGATCAACTTACTTCATAGTGAGCTGTTCCCCAAACACAGTGCTGGTTGCGGTCTGTTACAGTACACAACTGCAGAGGTGATGGTTTGTACTGGGTAGTGTAACAATTCACCACACACTGACCAGTTCTGTTCTGCAGTGTGTACATTGATACATAAAACATGCAGGAGGGAAACTGCTGTGTACAGAACAATGTTTGTGGTAGGAAAACCTATTCCTACTTTCGGTCCTTGTGGTATTGGTGAAAGTAAAATTACATACGTCAATCACCTTGCAGTTACGACCAACCTGGAATTTACTCTCGCATCTGGGGATGTGCAATAGCAGCGCGTTTAGTTTATTTGAAGTGTCAGCTTCGCTTTGCAATTTCTTGGTATGTAATTGACATATTGCAAAGCAACCAATCCTATTCTTTTTGCAAATTTTCATGTTCTTGATTCCATAAGATTTTTTTTTAAAAGGTGAGTTTGTGTTGAAACTAATATTTATGTAAGTTTTAGAATGTATTTACTTTCATGAGCCCCTGCATTACATTCATATCAGTGAAGGTTGTCTTTCAGTGTACCAGAGATATCTGCAAACTGAAACAGAAATTTACCGATGTCTGTGTTCTAATATCATCAAAATATTTGAAATCAATTGAAAAATTTCACACACACAAGACTAAAAAGCAAAAATAATTATTTAAATAAAACTTCTTAATATAAACATTTAAAAAAGGGACTGAGAAGTATGAAATAATTTCTCCTAGTCCCAAACAGACTTCCAACCCCGTACAGATTGTCCTGAAAATGTGCGCTTCTGAAATTTTTAATAACTGTGACAATATTTGCAAAATTTAAAACAAAATGTGGAGTGCATGTAGTAGATGATTTTAAGGAGTGCAATGAGTAGTTATCATTGAGAGAGAGAAAAAAAAACACAACAGTTCATATTATTTGCAGTGCAATAAAATTATTAGTAACTTCTGTGTACTATTCATGCATCCCACATTTTTCATTTTAGTTTTACAAGTATTGTCATACACACAAACACATTTTTAGGAGTATCTATGTCAGGTTGGGAACAGTTATAGGGCTCAGAGAAAATATTCTATCCTTTTTAGCCTGTTTTAAAAAGTATTATTAATAATGCAAACTGTAGAAGATATACAATACTCTAAATACTTTGAGAAATGTAATTAGTCATTCTCACACTAAAAAATTAAGACCCTGTCAGCAACTGACGAAATTTTGCAGAAATAGAGCAGCTTTTCAAATCTCTCATAAAACTATACTACCATACCCTCCATTTTTCAGTTTGAATATCTTATAGTGGAGTAAATGAATCTGTCATGTTAAATTTATTTGTGTGTTGTGTTTATGGCCGTCCATCTGTTGTAGCAAGTGAACAGCACCAAAAATGAAGCTTTGAATTTTGCCTACTGCATTCACCTTACATATTAGTTCACACTTGCAGAACGGCATCAACACTTCACTTTTAATAGTGCTATGGCAGAATTTTGTGTAATTTCTGTAGTAGCTTCAAGAATTCTGTTTTATAATAGCGTTCAATAACCTACATACGAATAACACGAAACACTGATAACCTTTCAAACATCAAGTGAAATGTAAAGATCATTTAGCTAAGTTTGTGGCATGATAGAGCCAACATTCTTGCTATATCTCAGTACCTGCAGCTTTAGTTGTACTGATAAACTAAACTGATGGATTCCACCTACGTAGTTAATTAACTGTACTCCCATCTGGTAGATTCAGCAGTAAAAATAACACTTCTAAGATTGACGATTAGAGTGATGCTGCGAATCGCTGAGATGAGCTGTGGTTCTGTTCATGTGCATCTTAATCTCTTACATGCTACAGATAATAATAATCTAAACTTTATGGTGTGATCTAGTGCTTACCTGTGTTTCAATGAGGCATATTATTAAATTAATTTGAAAAAGTACATTCTTCCCTGTTGTTATTAAGACAGTATCAACTTCACACTCTCCATCATTTTCCTGTGTGGCGTTCCAGAGCTTTAGATGGCATGACATAAAATTTGTTTGAAGAATAGTTACAACTAAGTTTTCTGCTTACAAGTAAAACAGTAATGAATAGTTCTGTTTATCTGTGTTTGTTATAGGGTTCCTTAAAACCAGGTACTGTACTTACATCAACTACAGGAAGTGGTCAAGTTATCAGTATTCCTGCAACCCAAAATGTTATGGGTCCTGCTGTAAGCATTGCTCAAGTTCAGATGCCAGGATCGCGGCAGGTATGAGATTCTTTCAAACAACTGCTGTAAACATCTGTGATTTTTAAAAGAAAGAAAAGTTAATATAATTGATACTCTGATGTTGCTTTATCATTGTCACCATCATATTTTTTCTTAATGTGTGGACATGTTGATGACTTCCCTTTCTTAGAAGAAGAATTAGAAAATGTTTCCTTTGTTTCTGACAAATTCTTTTCAACTTCTTGTAGCCCTGTCATTCTTTACTGTTGTTAAGCAAAGACACTAGGCATTCATCTGTATGTAAGCTTCACTTCAAAATTAAATAGTAGAGAATTTCTTAGACGCATCTCACATGCAAGTAGGAAGTGTGATGATAAAATGTCTAATGGTTTCGGACTTAAACTTGGTAGGATCTGTGTGATGTAAGTGTGCCTTCAAACATAGGGTAGCTGTTATATCTGTGTGACAGTAGTTTGGCCATATACTTCCCACATCACAACGGCTATATTAACTGTTTCAAATCCCAAAAATGTTCTCTCTCCTACAAAATGTATTAGGAATAAACTTTCCACATCATTTGCAACATAACATGCAATATATTTTCCGATGTATTAAATACGTTGAGAACTCTTGCTAATCATATATGTTATCCTTCCACATACGAGATTAGTATCAATCTCAGAAGTTAATTTAGATTCCATTTTAACATTTGTCTTATTATTGAAGTAACATTTCTTGGAACAGCTGCTGATCTGAGGGCAGGATGGCAATCCATGGAATATTTACTTCCTTGTTCGAACAAATGTTTCACATTGATAAATCTTTGTGACTGGCACGCCGTACTGAACACACACTTCATCCTTCAGTATGGCTCACTACATACACAATAAAAATAAAACCAATGAACAGTATCTGCACATTTATCTTAGATATATTTTATGAATTACTTTCATTATATCAGTTCCTGCAAGATGATTTAGTGCCCTAGTTTCTTATTCCATAGATCATATGCATGATAAATTGCAATGATGTGGAATGAATCATTTTATATTCACATCACAAATTTCTTTTTACATAGTCCTTCATGCTGTTCATCGACAAGTTTACTTTTTTTAAATGCACAACTCAAGCTAGCTTAGTTTTGCACAACATTGGAGTGAATGTTCCAAAAATACAGTGTTTCATTGCTGTTTAAATTCCATTGTATTACTTTTGCCTCATTCCTCAGATACACCCACTTAACCATTCATAACCACTCTCCTTTTCCCTTCAGAGATGTTGCCATTATGTAGGATGTGTCAGGAGCAATAGTCAGTATTGAGGGATGTGGCAGAAACAGTATTTTGAAGCAAAAATGTATAGTTAACATGGGCTGTAAAATGCATACCTGAAGAGCTCTGAACACTTGTTCATCTTCACTACTATGAAACACATTTGTTCTAATGCCTTCTTGAACATTGACAATTCCTCCTGGGACACCCTGTATCCAATATCCTCAAACCAATCCCCCAGTTCATTAACACAGGTGTAGTTCCTTCCTTCTTGCTACACCCACCCTGTCTCCTACCATGCTACATATGTTCAGACACTCCCTGCTGTCCATAACTAATATCTCCATCTCCTAACCCTTCTGTACTTTCAAGATGCTTTACTTTACCTTGCCAATAAATTTATTGTGTGGATGTCTGTTTCTATCTTACTTTAGTCCTCCAAGTAGGCACATTTTGTTTCTTCCCTTCTTATTTATTCCTATTCCAATGCAGCCAGATAACTGTCATGTTAACATTTCATCTTGTTGCTAGTTACAAAATCATGTAAGCATGTCATAAGTGTTGTTTTTCATTTTTGTTTATTTGTCTGTTTCTTCCCCACATCTATGTGACATTGCTAACATGTGGGGGGGGGGGGGGGGGGGAGAATGTAAAACTAATGCACTATTAAACTTGAGTATTGTATCACAGTTTAGTCACCTGTCTTGTCAAGCAAGAGCTCGATATGCATGTTGAGGAGGCCTTCTCTGCAGAGAATGCATAATGCCTGTCCATGAATTTCTCTCTTAAATAACTAATGAACGGTTCTACCGTACTAAACAGTACGAATCCAAGCAATCAATTTTTCAGAATGTGAAAATAATTCCCTTATAAAAATTATTCCATACAATAATTTCATTTTAGGACACCATTATTTTCAATGTATCTGTATTGTATAGCCCTTTCTGTTCCATTGATGAATCTACTAGAAATCACCACCTTCTTTACAACAATATTATGAAAGGGATAGATTGCTGCTCACTATGTAGGAGAGATGTTGAGTCACAGAGAGCCACAACCACCTCTGTGGCCACAGTGACCAACTATATCCTCACCCTCAACTGCTGCTGCTATGAAGGCACCACCTACAAATATTTTCATGGTGCAGCAACGTGCACCCACATGGCACCATCCTATGCCAAACCTGTTCATGAGCTGCCTAGAGGAATACTTTCTAACCCCCCAGAATTCCAAATCCCAAACTCCACATCTGATTCAGATTCACTGATGACGTCTTTGTGATCTGGACGGAGGGTGAAGACACCCTATCCAGATTCCTCCAGAAACTCAACCAACTGCTTGCAGTAGGTGCCATTAGTGTTGAAGAAATCTGCCTGTATCCTTGCAGGGGTTAGCAGCCCCCAGGGGTGGAAATTGCCCCTGCATGCAGAGGTGCGTGATGTCAAGGTGAGCACACCAGCCCATGACGGCAATTGCCCCTGTTAAGGGCCTGCTGTCTCTCAGGGCAGACGACTGGTATAGTCCTCTTGTCTTCATAGGTACTGCTGGACTGCAAATACCTCTGCTAGAGTTGGGGGGTATTTGTGCTGGTTAGAAGCTCATTTGTTGTGCTGACTTCCAGCCATGTATTCTTCTGAAAAACATGGAATTCCCCCCAGGGGGTCACAACTCTTTTGTATGTGCTTGGCTACCATGGGGTCCCAGCCTTTGCACCATTACTTCCTTTCCGTGCTGCTAGCTTATGTTTCCACTATCCCTTTCCCCCTCTGCCTCTCCATTGGATAGTTTTCTTGGCCCTGGCTTATGATTTGGGAATTGAGTTTCCACTTCTGGCATTTTTTACAACTTTTCATTAAATGAATACATGGTCCTTATTGTTGGATTTAACGTGCCACCCATTTCGAAAATTTTGCAGAAATTCTGTTCATGCAGGGAAGGTAGCCTAAGGTGATGTATGCTTCACCTTTGTGCCTTTCCATATTTGCATCTATTACTGAGGTAATACACGTAAAACACAGCACAGTAGCCATTCCAGTTTGGTGGAAGGGGGGGAGTCGTCAAATATCTGCACAATGGTAGGCCCTTGGTCACACAGGAATTGCACTGTTTGTGCATGAGCTCAAAACTCCCAGTGTATGCCAAAGAGTTTGTGCCTGTCGTGAGGGGGCACCTGGACTCCGAGCAACGGATTACTGGCCAGTTAGCTATTTTTCAGGCTAGATGGTGCCCAGGTGGAGAGCCCCCATTCAGAGTGGGTGATACCATAGCAGATGAGCCGTAAATGAAGCGAATGAAGTTATGTCCTGCTGGTGGCTATGCATCCCCAACAGTGTCTATGGAAGGGAAGCCCTCATTTAATGTAGAGAGAGAAGATCCTAAAATGTTTCCTTCCCTGGCTGCACTGTGGGGGGAATATACGGTTAAGTGGGAAGCAGAGAAATGCTCCCCACAATACTTGGTTTGCAAAAAGGACTGATGGGGATTCCTTCTTTGCCACAAAGCCCTTATTCTTTGCGGAGAACATAGAAGACAAGTTTGGGAAAGTGGTAACCATCTCTTAAATGAAAAGTGCATCAATTTTGATCAAAACAGCATCCCTTGCTCACAGCCGCTGCTTGCTTGTAACAATTTGGGAGATGTACTGATGATTGTCACCCCCCCCCCCGCCCACCACCACCACCATAATAGCCAAAATATGGTTCAGAGCATCATTTGTCACCAAGAGCTGCTCTTGCAATTTGTTCATCATGTCCACTGGGGACCAAAGGACTACAGCGTTGCTATCAGTGCCTTCATCTTGGCCTTTGAGGGGGATTCAGTGCCTGAAAAGGTCAACATGATACCAATGCGTTGTGAAACCATATGTGTCGTAGTCATCCCCCACCCCCATGTGGTGGTTCAGATGTTTGAAATTCGGGCATATGTCTGTGCATTGCATCACTAGCCCTATCTGTAAAGGTTATGGATCAGGCACCAACAGCAGCTTGTCTGTTATGGTACCCACATTCACAGCTCACCTAAGCATCTGAGCTACTGTCTCCTCATTCCAAACATGGAAATGCATCTCCCACAATGGTGCCCCAGATAAGGGATTATGATCGCAGTTCGCATCATGTACCTCATTTTTGAACTCCAGCTGCTTCCTTTAGCATCTCTCCTCCAGGCTCACTCACATATGCCCATTGGCCGCAGCTTCATCTTCACCTATCACAAGGTCCGAAAGACTCATTTCATCTCTTGATAATGGCTATCTGTGTGATTCCCTGTATGCCATTGAACAGTGTAGATGCACAGGGACCTGTATCTGGACCTTGGACCATGTTGGGATCCCTCAGAATGAACTCACTGGTAGCTTAGCCAAATTGGCTACCAGTAAGCTGACTCTTGAGATTGATACTCAAGAGACAGGCATCCGATCAGTATTATGCCTCAAGTTTTAGGGACCTGGAATACGGAATGGCTCACTCTGACTTCACCAAATGAACTACAGGATATGAAGGAGACTACAAATCTGTGGAGGTCGTCCATGCAGGTCTCTAACGAGAACTCTGCTGTTCTTTGTCAGATCTGCACCAGCCATACTTGACTGACTAATGGTCATCTCCTCTGTCATGAGAACCTACTCCACTGTCATGATTCCCATTCAACGGTGGTCCACATTTTGCTGGGCTGTCCCAACCTAGCAACCCTGCAGTGGTTTTAAATCTCTCTGTCTCGCTACCCCTTACACTGGGAGACAATGCCTCAGTGACTGACTTAGTTTTACATTTTACTCTAAAAGGGTGGGCCACTTAACCTTATCAGCCCGGTGAGGCAGATCATTCTGTGCCTCCTCTGCACAGATCAGACAGCGGCTGTCTGGACTTGGTGGTCCAACCCGCCCCCACCCTACCTCCTCTTTTACTCCCCCTCCCCCCCATGTAGTCTGTTCGACTTGTTCATCTTCAGTCTATCTGTGATTTTCTTGTCCTGTTTAGATTAGATTAGATCTACTTTCATTCCAATTGATCTGTGTTGAGGATGTCCTCCAGGTTGTGAACATGTCAGAAAAACAATAATACATGACAAATATTTACAACTGAAACAAGTAAGCTAATGTACCTTCCACAGGTTCCAAGTGGAATGATAGTAATTTTATTTTTTAAATGAGTACTATATGGAAGAATCATTTTACAAACAGTAATACACTGAATTTAAAATAAAAAAAGTTTTTATTTATTTATAACATAATAAACATGTAATAGAACTACTATAATACTTACTTACAATGAACACATTACTTCACTGAAATGAAATGGTGCGGAAGTTAGATTGTATACACACACACACACACACACACACACACACACACACCAATTGGTTCTACTGAGAAATTCATCAGTGGAGTAGGAGTAGTTGGCCACCAATAAATCCTTTAGGCTTCTCCTAAACTGAATTTCATTGGTTGTTAAGCTTTTTATGGCTGCTGGCAAGTTATTGAAAATGTGTTTTCCTAAATGATGCACACCTTTTTGTACAAGAGTAAGTGACTTTAAATCCTTGTGAACATTATTCTTATTTCTAGTATTGATTCCATGAACTGATCTGTTGGTTCGAAAAAGTGATATATTTTTTAGGACAAATTTCATTAAGGAATAAACAAATACTGGGAAGCAGTAGTTAGTATCCCTAGTTCCCTAACCAGGCTTCTGCAGTATGTTCTTGAGTTCATACCAAGTACAACTCTTGCTGCACATTTTTGTGCCTGAAAAACTTTAGTTTGGCTTGATGAATTACCCCAAAAAATAATCCCATATGACATGGAATGAAAGTAAGCATAGTATGCCAGCTTTTTCATTTTTATATCCCTTATGTCGGACGCAATCTGCATTGCAAACAGAGATCTGTTAAGACGCTTCAGCAGTTCTGTGGTGTGCTCCTCCCAGTTGAATTTATTATCAAGCTGTAATCCCACTTTTTTCATCTGCTTGTAGTCGTAAGTTAGGCGTATACACGTGGGACACTGCATGTAGTGTGTTTTTTCAATGTTTAGTGACAAAGAATTGGCTAGGAACCAGTGATTGATGTCCACAAATATTTTATTAGCCCATCTTTCTAAGACTACATTTGCTTTGCTATTTATTGCAATGTTTGTATCATCGGCAGACAAAACATCTGGTAATATTACTGATAAAAGGTCATTGAATTACGCAAGAAAAAGTAAGGGCCCTAAGATGGAATGTTGTGGGACCCCACATGTAATTAGTTTCCAGTTGGATGATGCTTGATAGCTTAATACATGTTTCTTTCCTAATAACACAGTTTGTTTCCTGTCAGAGATATAAGATTTGAACCATTTTGCAGCATTTCCTGTTAAACCATAATATTCTAATTTACTTAAAAGGATATTGTGATTTACACAGTCAAATGGCTTTGACAGATAACTAAATAACCAGTTGCCTGCAACACAATATCAGAACCCATTAGAAATCTGAACTGTGACTTCGACAGTATGTTATTTGAGATAAGATGTTTATAAAGCCGATTGTACATTCCTTTTTCTAAAATTTTTGAGAATGCTGACAGAAGTGAAATTGGATGGAAATTTGATGCTATTTCTTTATCTCCCTTCTTAAACATCATACCCGCTATATATATATATATATATATATATATATATATATATATTAAAAACAAAGATTCCAAGACTTACCAAGCGGGAAAGCGCCGGCAGACAGGCACATGAACAAAACACACAAACACACACACAGAATTACGAGCTTTCGCAACTGGCAGTTGCTTCGTCAGGAAGGAAGGAAGGAGAGGGAAAAATGAAAGGATGTGGGTTTTAAGGGAGAGGGTAAGGAGTTATGTCTGCTTGTGTCTGTGTATGTGCGGATGGATATGTGTGTGTGTGTGTGTGTGCGAGTGTACATCTGTCCTTTTTTTCCCCTAAGGGAAGTATTTCCGCTCCCGGGATTGGAATGACTCCTTACCCTCTCCCTTAAAACCCACATCCTTTCATTTTTCCCTCTCCTTCCTTCCTTCCTGACGAAGCAACTGCCAGTTGCGAAAGCTCGTAATTCTGTGTGTGTGTTTGTGTGTTTTGTTCATGTGCCTGTCTGCCGGCGCTTTCCCGCTTGGTAAGTCTTGGAATCTTTGTTTTTAATATATTTTTCCCATGTGGAAGTTTCTTTCTGTTATATATATATATATATATATATATATATATATTAAAGATTTTATGATGGAAATTATTTCTGCTGGGGTAGTCAGGGTCAAATTCGTATTATGGAAATTGCTTGAAATGTCTGGTCTGAGGTATTCCCTAGCAGCATCTACAGAACCTGACAACCCCATCTTTTCAGTAACAGTTATAAAATGTTTGTTAAAAAGTTCTGCAACACTATACACATCTGTCACCAATGTATCATTTACTCTTAATGCTATTTGTTCCTCTTCATGTCTGGTTCTACCAGTCTCCTCCTTCACTATATCCCATATTGTCTTTATTTTGTTATCTGATATGACTATCTTTTTCCTTGTAATATATTTGCTTTATGTCCGTATTACAGTCTTTAATATTTTGCAGTATTTCTTGTAATGTGCTATAGCATCAACATCAGAACTTTTTCGGATTAACACAGTTTTCTTTTTGTTTTACAAGATACCCCTATTCCTTGAGCAATCCATGGCTTCTTTGTAGAGTTTGCTCTAACCTTGGTTAGTTTAGGAGGAAAACAGTGTTCAAATAAGGTAAGCACTTTATTGGCAAAAGTGTTATATTTTTCATTCATGCCATGAGCACTGTAAACATCGTTCCAGCGAATGTCTCTGAGGAGTGTCCTAAAATAATCAATTTTTGGCTTATTGATTACCCTCTTGAGCTCAGATTTAACAGATTTTATATACTGTCCACTATTAACATTTAACAGAAGAACTGCATGTCATGGTCTGAGAGGCCATTGACTATTGATTTTGTAATATAATTTTGTTCATTGGACTTTTCATAGATATTATCAATAGCTGTTTGTGAGTAATTGGCTACCCTAGTGGGGAACTTTACGGTAGGAATTAAGTTGAATGATAGGGTTACTAACTCAAATAAGTTCTTATTGGGAGAGTCTTTAAGGAAATCTACACTGAAATCGCCAGCAACCACTATTTCTGTGTTTTTTGGTTGTTAAATGGGCCAATACAGCTTCAAGGTGGTTTATGAACAGATTAAGTTACCTCTGGGTGCTCAATATACACTTAATATTATGAAGGACTTTTTGTGTAATTCTACTCCTGTTCCACATGCTTCCATATGCTGTTCCAGGCAAAATTTATGAATGTCTATGTCCTTAGATTTATGACAGTTCCTGATGAATGTGGCAGCTCCTGCTTTCTCCATTTGTGCTGTACAAAAGTGAGATGCTAACCTAAACCCTGTGACACTTAAAAGTTCTGTACCAGTGGTCACATGATGTTCAGAGAGGCAGATTGTCTGCTGAGTGTGAAGACTCTAATTCATCTATGCAGATAATTAATTCATTAATTTTATTTCTCAGTCCTCGAATATTTTGATGCAATAAAGATAATTGACATTTCACATTGACTAAGTTAAAATTGGGTAGAGTTGAAATATCTGCTGACTGTTGAAAATTCTAAATCAATAGCTTTTTATGCTGTGTGAAAATATTATGAAAAGGATCGTTGCTACTCCCCATATAGTGGAGATGCTGAGTCACAGATAGGCACAACAAAAAGACTGTCATAAAATAAGCTTTGTGTGTGTGAGTGCGTGCGTGCGTGCGCGCGCACGCGCGCACCTCTGTCGTCTATTTTTGATAAAAGCCTTGTCGACCGAAAGCTAATTTCTGCTGTATGCTGAGTAGCAACTATCCTTTCCATAATATTGTTACAGGCCATCCTGGATTTTCTGTTGTTCGATTTTGTTGCTGTTGATTTAATAGTTCGTGGGAAGTCTGCACATCTCTGGGATAAGATAATGATCCATGGAATACTAATTGCCATCTTCGAGCAGACATTTCCTCTCACTGGTTCACCTCAGCTACCGTCTCGTGCTGAAGACATGTCATCCCTCAAAATGGCTCACAGTAAAAATTAAAACAATCCACAGTATCTGCACATTTATATGAGGCATACTATTTTGTACTGTTATTTTCATACTACGCAAATTACTTTCCTTGCAATTATCATTTGTCTGTAAGAAGTCACCAGTACGTGCCTCACTCTCCTGTAAGGGATTGTATAACTACACTAGGCCTCAAGTCCCCGTGTGGGAATCAGTTTTAGGTTCTTTCTTTCTTTTTTATTTGTTTATTTATCTTTTTCAGTGTACTTAAATCACTTGCAGCAAATGCTGGAATGGTTCCTTTGTAAAGGACATGACATATTTCCTTTTTTCATATTTGTCCTGTCGAAGTATGTCTTACATCTCTGATAACCTTGCCACCAGTGGGTGTTAAAATATGATTGTTCGTTCGTTCGTTCCTTCCTTCCTTCCTTCCTTCCTTCCTTCCTTCCTTCCTTCCTTCCTTCCTTTCTCTTACGTGTAACAGATAGTGTGTTAAAAGAAAGAAAGAAAGACCAAGCTTATGATCACAGCTTTCCACTCGATTTACTCACAGTGGCAGAAATTTAGGATCCCTGTGTGACATTGGCATGCTTAGTGGGCTTTGCTGAACCACATTGCAGACTGAAGTAGTTTGATGGGAATGTAATGTTGTCAGTCATGCAGCAGCAACATAAAATTAATAATATCTTCAATTTTTCTTCTTCTTCTTCTTCTTCTTGCTTGCCAGTTTTGTCATTTAATTTCTAATTATGTTGTTCTTGTTGTGGTCTTCAGTCCCGAGACTGGTTTGATGCAGCTCTCCATGCTAATCTATCCTGTGCAAGCTCCTTAATCTCCAAGTACCTACTGCAACCTACATCCTTCTGAATCTGCTTAGTGTATTCATCTCTTGATCTTCCTCTACAATTTTTACCCTCCACTCTGCCCTCCAATGCTAAATTTGTGATCCCTTGATGCCTCAGAACATGTCGTACCAACCAATCCCTTCTTGTTGTGAAGTTGTGCCACAAACTTCTCTTCTTCCCAATCCAATTCAATACCTCCTCATTAGTTACGTGATCTACCCACCTAATTTTCAACATTCTTCCTTAGCACCACATTTCGAAAGCTTCTGTTCTCTTCTTGTCCATACTATTTATTGTCCATGTTTCATTTCCATACATGTCTACATTCCATACAAATACTTTCAGAAATGGCTTCCTGATACATAAATCTATACTCGATATTAACAAATTTTTCTTCTTCAGAAGCGCTTTCCTTGCCATTGCCAGTCTACATTTTATATTCTCTCTACTTCGACCATCATCAGTTATTTTGCTCCCCAAATAGCAAAACTCCTTTACTACTTTAAGTGTCTCATTTCCTAATCTAATTCCCTCAGCATAACCTGACTTAATTCGACTACATTCCATTATCCTCGTTTTGCTTTTGTTGATGTTCATTTTATATCCTCGTTTCAAGACACTGTCAATTCCGTTCAGCTGTTCTTCCTAGTCCTTTGCTGTCTCTGACATAATTACAATGTCATCAGCAAACCTCAAAGTTTTTATTTCTTCTCTCTGGATTTTAATACCTACTATACCTACTCCAAATTTTACTTTTGTTTCCTTCACTGCTTGCTCAATATAGAGATTGAATAACATTGGGGAGAGACTACAACCCTGACTCACTCCCTTCCCAACCACTGCTTCCCTTTGATGCCCCTCGACTCTTATAACTGCCATCTGGTTTCTGTACAAATTGTAAATAGCCTTTTGCTCCCTGTATTTTACCCCTGCTACCTTTAGAATTTGAAAGAGAGTATTCCAATCAACATTGTCAAAAGCTTTCTTTAAGTTTACAAATGCTAGAAACGTAGGTTTGCCTTTCCTTAATCTTTCTTCTAAGATAAGTTGTAAGGTCAGTATTGCCTCACGTGTTCCAACATTTCTATGGAATCCGAAATGATCTTCCCCGAGGTCGGATTCTACAAGTTTTCCCATTCGTCTGTAAATAATTCGCATTAGTATTTTGCAGCTTTGAATTATTAAACTGATAATTCGGTAATTTTCACATCTGTCAACACCTGCTTTCTTTGGGATTTGAATTATTGTATTCTTCTTGAAGTCTGAGGATATTTCGCCTGTCTCGTACATCTTGCTCGCCAGATGGTAGAGTTTTGTCAGGTATGGCTCTCCCAAGGCCGTCAGTAGTTCTAATGGAATGTTGTCTACTCCCGCGCCCTTGTTTTGAATCAGGTCTTTCAGTGCTCTGTCAAACTCTTCACGCAGTATCGTATCTCCCATTTCATCTACATTCTCTTCCATTTCCATAATATTGTCCTCAAGTACATCGCCCTTGTATCAACCTTCTATATACTCCTTCCACCTTTCTGCCTTCCCTTCTTTGCTTAGAACTGGGTTGCCATCTGAGCTCTTGATATCCATACACGTGGTTCTCTTCTCTCCAAAGGTCTCTCTAATTTTCCTGTAGGCAGTGTCTATCTTACCCCTAGTGAGATAAGCTTCTACATCCTTACATTTGTCCTCTAGCCATGCCTGCTTAGCCATTTTACACTTCCTGTCGACCACATTTTTGAGAAGTTTGTATTCCTTTTTGCCTGTTTCATTTACTGCATTTTTATATTTTCTCCTTTCATCAATAAAATTCAATATTTCTTCTGTTACCAAAGGATTTCTACTAGCCCTCGTTTTTTTACCTACTTGATCCTCTCTTGCCTTCACTACTTCATTTCTCAGAGCTACCCATTCTTCTTCTACTGTATTTCTTTCTACATCTACATTTATACTTCGCAAGCCACCCAATGGTGTGTGGCGGATTCTTTCCCCCATTCCTGTCAATTTTTCCCTTGTGCTGTCCCTGAAACTCTGTACAACCTCTGGTTTCGTCAGTTTATCATCCATGTCCCATCTCCTTAAATTCCCACCTTTTTTGAATTTCTTCAGCTTTAATCTACAGTTCACAACCAATAGATTGTGGTCAGAGTCCACATCTGCCCCTGGAAATGTCCTACAATTTAAAACCTGGTTCCTAAATTTCTGTCTTACCATTATGTAATCTATCTGATACCTTTTAGTATCTCCAGGATTCTTCTATGTATACAACCTTCTTTTATGATTCTTGACCAAGTGTTAGCAATGATTAAGTTGCAATGATTAAGTTATGCTACGTGCAAAATTCTACCATTTCTTACCCCCAATCCATATTCACGTACTACGTTTCCTTGTCTTCCATTTTCTACTGTCAAATTCCAGTCATCCATGACTATTAAATTTTCGTCTCCCTTCACTACCTGAATAATTTCTTTTATCTCGTCATACATTTCTCCAATTTCTTCGTCAACTGCAGAGCTAGTTGGCATATAAATTCGTATTACTGTAGTAGGCATGCGCTTCGTGTCTATCGTGGCCATTATAATACGTTCACTATGCTGTTTGTAGTAGCTTACCCACACTCCTATTTTTTAATTCATTATTAAACCTACTCCTGCATTACCCCTATTTGATTTTGTGTTTATAACCCTGTAGCCACCTGACCAGAAGTCTTGTTCCTCCTTCCACCGAACTTCACTAATCCCACTATATCTAACTTTAACCTATCCATTTCCATTTTAAATTTTCTAACCTACCTGCCCGATTAAGGGAGCTGACATTCCACACTCCGATTCGTAGAATGCCAGTTTTCTTTCACCTGATAACGAAGTCCTCTTGAGTAGTCCCCGCCCGGAGATCCGAATGGGGGACTATTTTATCTCTGGAATATTTTACCCAAGAGGACGCCATCATCATTTAACCATACAGTAAAGCCGCATTCCCTCGGGAAAAATTACGGCTGTAGCTTCCTTTTGCTTTCAGCCGTTCACAGTACCAGAACAGCTAGGCTGTTTTGGTTAGTGTTACAATGCCATATCAGTCAATCATCCAGACTGTTGCCCCTGCAACTACTGAAAAGGCTGCTGCCCCTCTTCAGGAACCACACATTTGTCTGGCCTCTCAACAGACACCCCTCCTTTGTGGTTGCACCTACGGTACGGCTATCTGTATCGTTGAGGCACGCAAGCCGCCTCACCAACTGCAAGATCCATGGACCCTTCCTTATTCTATTTGTGCCATATTCTCACTTTACAGCAGTTTGGCCCCTTTGTTCAGAGTTTCTGTAGCATAATTTGTTAAGTTATTTCTGTGTTTATTCCTTTTGAATGTTCTGTGTATTGTGTGTATCTCTTGATCTTCTGTATCCCATTTTCACACACACACACACAACACACACACACACACACACACACACACACACACACACACACACACACTAACTAACTAACTCCAGTACTGCTGGCAGAATAAGTACACGATAATTTGGCCTATGCACAGAATATGCGTCCTCCCCCCATGCTTCGTAAGCATCCATCACTTGTGGACGACCACCTCAGTTGTCTGTGAACTCTTAGTCAGTGTTTGACATTACTACCCTTGTCGTACATAGAATGCTAACTTAATAGTCTGCAAACACAGAGTCTGCAGCAAAAGTATGTGATAGTGTGCAAAATACCATAAAATTTATGTTGCATGGGGAAAATGAAACAATTGATTATCTCTCTTCACTCATTGTGGTCGTTCCCAGTGGTTCCCCCCACCATTGCCTTTGGCCCAGTAGTCTGTGCAGCTACAGGCCAATTATAATGTTCATATTCAGATGATGTGCGGACATGTTCTGCAACACTACAATAGGGTATTCGACTCTTTCTGGGAATCATCTTCAATGGTTAATTATGTCATTTCATCCTCATAACATACTTTTTTCGTTTCATGAATTTCAGTATTTAATAAAAAATTTAAAAAATGGAAATGAAATTAGTGATTTGAAAGCCCCCAAAATGCTCCGTTTGAACCAGGAGACCCTGTGATGTCACTGGGTAGCACATTGCTCCTACTTTGTAAAGCTCATTCACTGTGATATCTTGTTTTGGAATTTACATATCGAGAAGTGGGTTATAAAAGGTGTATAGTACCACATTGTACAAATACATCAATGAAAACTCCTGAAAAATTGTTCGGGTGTTCCAAAGGCTGAGAAGGTGCTTGAAATGTGCTTGCAACCTTCTTGTTGAGGTACAATAGAGGTGGTAGTGGTTACTGCATGTATTCATTCCTGTGAGGATCATTTTCGTATAAGTAAATGCCCCATATCAACACTTTGTCACTTGTAGTGTAATATGTGTGGTGCTGGACTTCTGATACAATGCTCGCAAGATTGATCCCCATTGGGAGCAAGATTTTTTCCCTCGTTAAATTTTATTGCCTTTTGAAGTGTACTTTATACATAAATACAGTTATGTAAGAGTTTTATTTTGTATATCTTATTACATTTTAGCACCTTTTGCACCTGATCATTTTGAGATGAATTACAGGGACAGTATTAAGAAAATGTATTTCATGCCTGAAGGAGTTCTTATTCTGTAGAATTTGAGAATCCATTTAACAATTTTTGACCACATTATTCTTTCCAAATTAGTCATTAAAGGCAGTAATAAGCCACTTCCAACTGTCTCCATTGAGCCCATTGTAAAGCTGTATGATTTTGACCAAGAGAAAAATTGAATTTTGCCTGGAACCTACCAGGAAATGTAATTAGACCAAGGAATTACAATAAAATGGAAGTTGGTCCTGCTTAAGCACATTTAAATCATAGTGTTTCTGCAGCAGTTAACTATGCAGTAGACCAACAGATAGTGTAAGGTTCTGCTGCATCAGCTATATTTTATATACATAATTTACCAGTGGTTTAAATCAATGATATGGAGAAACAGAAATACTGCAATGTTTAAAGCTTTTGAAGACAAATTCAGTGATGCTGTGCAGTTCCCGACAAGTGTTATTACTGTCTCAAAATACGGAAATTTACAAGAGAGGTACCAGGAAAACAGTGCGGTTATGCCAACAACAGCAGCAATTAACAAACAGAATTATCTTCTGAATGAAAAAGTTTTTGCTGTGTCTTTTTGTGCAGGCCTTCACAAGCTGCTCTGGGAAACCTTTTCAGTATGGTCCGAGTGAATAATCCAGTTCCAGGTTTCCTCAGTTTTAAGACAATTCTGTGACATATTGCTGTGTCACAGTACTTCCAACCCAGTCACCATGCAATTCAGTTTCCACATTTCTTGCTTCTGTGTCATAAAAATCTGGGTTATTTTTGAAAAATGAAGAGACCACAAATGCCTCAATTTTCGGAAGGTTTCCACTATCTATCAGCCTTTACAAAATTTCTTTCCACTGTTACTTGAATTGAAAACTTTTATTTCTCGATCATTAAATACCTAAATGGTTTGCAGAAGTAATACAGAAAAACACTTGCCTTATTTCTAGCGTGTGATGTCACCTGAACTTAACCCAATAACAGAGCATTTTTTGATCGTGGAACAAAATCTGGAAATTGAATGATTTTTAAAATTTAATTACTTTAAGGTAAAAGACATTTTGTGAGAATATTGATAAGTGCTATTTGAATGTTAGAATCATTCAAAATAACAACAATGTGAACAGTATTTTTAACTTAGAAAAATCGCCTAGGTCAGAAACAGTCTTTCACTTGAAACAATGAACATATTGTTTTATAGCAATTTCGTTCTGATATAGCTTCTTTGTGTGTGTGTGTGTGTGTGTGTGTGTGTGTGTGTGTGTGTGTGTGTGTGTGTGTGTGTTTCATTATGCATTTTATAGTTGTTAGTATAAAGTAGTACAGTGCTCTCTGATCTGTTACATT
Organism: Schistocerca gregaria; assembly: GCF_023897955.1. Taxonomy (NCBI): domain Eukaryota; kingdom Metazoa; phylum Arthropoda; class Insecta; order Orthoptera; family Acrididae; genus Schistocerca; species Schistocerca gregaria. The sequence goes on along the minus strand of NC_064921.1, from coordinate 509,561,773 downwards.
TAATCAAAAAGTCATAGGAAAGATAGCAGTAACACAACAGTTATTCCATTTGCCAGAAATTTTGTTATGTCTTGCCTATGTTGTTTCAGTTTAGTTTGAAAGCAAGTTAAACATCAATGTATCACAGTTGCAGTATGTGCGACTCGTCAGCACCGCAAGTGGCAGTACATCAACAGTGGCAAGTACAGCTAGGGCATCCACTGATGGTCTGCTGTCTGCAACGGCAGTCAGTGCCACCACCAGGCCTTTAGCGATGTCAACAGTACGCTCGCAGCCGCAGGCTGTGAAGATGGTACCAATAGCACCAGCAGCACCCTCAGTCCGAACGGTTAGTCATGTCCTTACCCCATATAAGTATTAATTCATGCTGTGTCTCTGAACACCAAAAAATTTGAACACTAGTGAAGGAATTCCAAAATATTTAACTGTTTCACGCTGTTTTATTAGGACATTCAAATCTGTTTAACAAAATTGACAGGGGGAAAATGGATAAAGGAATATAAAGTGCATAGTGTGTTCCTCTGGTCTTAGTTTTCTTTCCACGCTTTATATACATGTCAGTTTGGGTTCTGCCTCCTACATACAAATGCCTTATTAGTTCAACAAGTTTTATATAATGTGAGCTGAAGTACTAGGTTATTACATTGTCCATACCAGTTTCAAAACATTAATATATTTATGATATTTACATTTTATTATGTTTAGGGTGTTTTACTACTCTTTCAAACCTCAGCTCATGCATAAGCCACTGCTAAAGGAGAATAGCAAAAGCCTGTAATATGCTTCTAATTCATATCTTGATACAATAGGGATGTGCTACATTCTCGGGGCTGTAAGTAGAAAGATACCAAACATAGCTATAATATGCATGTATCCATAATTTATGCACATTTTGTTTGGTACCAGTTTTGTAAGAAAGTGATTTTTGGGATTTCCCTTCTATAACTGATCGAAGTCAGGTCTTTAGTAGTTGTACCAGTGTAGAGGGCATCAGCTGTTGGCACCAATCAGAGTGAGTGGTGGAGGGATGGACCAGTTTTCCCCAGTGACAGACTGGTGGTCAATACAAATGATACATGTGCAAACACCTTGTGGTGCTGACTTCGGGCCCACAGGGTGGACTTAGTATCATATACAGTTACCCCAACTTGGTCTTGAAACGATGACTGCAGCTGGTGGTGCCCAGTCGTCTCATCGTCTAGCATAGCTCTGGTGTTGTTGCTGGACTCCGAATGAACAGGCCTCATTATTCTTAGTTATTATATGGTTTCAGGGTGCTTTTGTTGCACTATTACCTGGGACCCAGTCATCCAGTCATAGAGCTCATGACATGATTCTTGCCATGGTGTAGTGACACGGTGCTGCCCGCTGCAGCTATTACTGCTGCACTGTGCAAGTTTCGCCAAGCATGGCTAGCCCCCGTACATGTTGCTATAACAATTATGTCACCACATTATGCTTAATGGCCAGTGGTAGCTAACTCATTGCTCTACAATGGCTTTTTTCCAAATTCCTAAGAGATTTACTTAAAACTAGGTAGCAACACTACATCCCCCCCTCCCCCCCCTCTCCATGGGAAAGATCCAATCCCCAATACCTCACCATGACTACTTCCACCATCATTTTATAAAATAAGTGTCACACTCCCAAAATTATACTAGACTTGCAAACACTGCACATTTACTACATCAAATTCTATAGCTACTTCCTAGCAAATCCTTGAACATGTCTATCATCTACTTTATATCTGCCCACTGCAACAAGATTTCATCCAAGCTTCCAGTCTCCCTTAAGCTTTAACAAATTCATTTTTCCCCGATATTTACACCACAGTATTCCTCGTACATTCACTGCGACTATTATCAGCTTGGGGTCTCCACTTGTATTGCTTTATATATCATCATCTTTCAAGAGTCCTGTGGCCTGCTCATTATCTCATATTCTAAGAACCATATTTCATTGCTAGGTTTCTTGCCATGCTTAGGCACACACAAATTCTAATTCTTCGTTCCACATGTACAAATTAAAATGACGCTCTTCCTTTCTTTGTAAATTATCCTTAACATACCAACTTCAACAAAACATCGTCCAATTCCATTTAATTCTTAACGTTTGGCATTTCATCTACGTATCTGGTGGTTTTTTAACTGTTTGATTTGGTACAACTTTAGGAACTTTGTTCTTGCACAATAGGTCCTCCTGTGGTTTCTCAGCAACCACACTCCCAAAGCTACCCTCATGAGAAAACCACATACACTACGATTATTCACAACACTTCGACCAGCAGTACCACTTATTCCTCCCTGTAGTGATACAAGGGGTAGCAAATTTGTTATAAAAATAAAAATCTTTTAGTACATGTATTGCGTTCGTCAAGCAAGTGTCGATTTATGACGACATTGTCCAGACACGAATTAATTGTGATCCAAATCCATTTTGGCAAATTAATAGTTTCTCTCAGTGTATTGATTATGAAATACAAACTCTCGAAGTGTATTCAGAATGGGAAATATTAATATAAAGGTGTTTTAGTCTTTCTATGAATGAAAAGGAGAGTGAATTTATGTGCAGCTTTTACTCAGAGACGACGACTTAAAGTGCAAAAGTGGGTGTGTATAGTTCACTTGCCGGTGCGGTGAATTTTATTTTATGATTCTGAATCGGATGGAGATAAATCCAGTTCCAGTTAGATTCTTATGTCAGATCACGTCATTGTGAAAGAGTTGTTTAGCCCATCAGGAAAGTACTGGAAACTGTGCACTAGTTTTAAGTAAGTTATGTGCCAGTGAGAGATCGGGATGTTCAGTGAATCACTAATGATAGTTACAAATATGCTTGGATTGAATCCACAAAGCTGAAGTTAATTTTGAAACAAGTTCTGATGTGGACAAAAACTAAATGAAAGAGTATTTAAAATATCGAGGATCCGTTATAATAGAGACACACATGACGTTGTAATGAATTCATTGAAATGGTTCGCAAAACAGGAAAGTCCATTACACACACAAAATGCTACACGAAGTTTGGTGACACGTGCAAGTGTGAGTGAGTTTCTTTTCTTTTCCATAAATACCAATGAACAGACAATGTGATTATTAACTGTTGCATAATTTCATTTTAACACTGCAGAACTTGTTATATTTACAGTGTTTCTTCACCGAGATATCTCAGGAAGCTGGGACAAACAAGAAGAAAGAAGAGGCATTGGTAAATCCCACTGTAGCACTCATTACATACTGAATGCCACTCAAAATGCTTTTATTATTATTATTATTATTATTATTACTCCTGTTCACACAAAATAAGTTCCTAGTGCCTGGAGGCACTGTATCATACGCATTAACCCTTGGTGTATTTGTTCAGGTTTAACTGGTTTGTCCCATACATTAGACACACCTTGTGACAGGTCTGCACTGGCGATAGCTTTCTATCACTGTAGGTTAGATTTGGCATGATGTTGGTTTCCAAGCTTGTGTTGCACGCTGCACCCTGTTCATACTCGTTATGTACATCAGTCTTCGGCTGTGCTGTAAATAGCCCACTGTGCACATCAGCTGCTTGCTCTGCAAGGCTGTGACCCAGTACTTGCTCTTGTGCTTCATTCTAAACTTGTGGAATAAATTCTTCAACAGATTTAGCCACACTACAAACTTTTCCTTCATTCGCCCTGCTTTCGAGGAAGTATTCTGTGTGTTATACCATGTGTGGCCGCCGCAGCTCGTGGTAGCGTTCTCGCTTCTCGCGCACGGGGACCAGGGTTCGATTCCCGGCGGGGTCAGGGATTTTTCCTGCCTCGAGATGACTGGGTGTTGTTGTTGTTGTCAACTTCATCATCATTATTCATCCCCATTATGGTCGGAGGAAGGTAGTGGCAAACCACCTACGCTAGGACCTTGCCTAGTACGGCGGTGTGGTTCCCCCTCATCGTCCCCTACGCTCCTCGGAATACGAGACCTATCATCATACCCTGTGTTATACTGTTCCTGCCACAACATTTGCAACACAACTACAAACAACTTCTTGTGCATTTCCTGTAGTATCCAAAACAATGACATCTGCAGCTCCACTCTGCACAGTGCAAAAATCACTGGTACTTGCAGTTCCCTGAGCACCCAGACCAGGTTCTTCAGCCTCAACAAAACACTTGCCATTGCGGCAGACACTGCTGCATTTAAATCAGCCGTGTAACTGTGCCCACAATTAACCATTTAGATATAGCACACACTCATTCCTCCTACCGACCGAGGTGGCGCAGTGGTTAGCACACTGGACTCGCATTCGGGAGGACGACGGTTCAATCCCGTCTCCAGCCATCCTGATTTAGGTTTTCTGTGATTTCCCTAAATCGTTTCAGGCAAATGCCGGGATGGTTCCTTTGAAAGGGCATGGCTGTTTTCCTTCCCAATTCTTCCCTAACCCGAGCTTGCTCTCAGTCTCTAATGACCTCGTTGCTGATGGGACGTTAAACACTAACCACCACCACCATTCCTCCTACCACAGACTTCACAATTCCCCTGGATATAGGACTAGTACTTCAACATTACTCACTTTACCTTCATCACCATCATAATCATTATTGTCTGCCTTGTGTAATTGGTCATAAACTTATGTTACGACACCACCTACAACTAATTTAACTTCCCACTTTAAAGATCATTCACCCATCGATGACATACTTGCCTTTCTGTGGGTAGGTGTGTGGTGTGCATGGGACCCAGAGATACTGGAGCTGCATATCCTTCCCCATATCCACTCTTGCCCATCCTAGCTCTTTCGTCCCCCCCCCCCCCCCCCTCTCTCCCCTCCCGCCCGCTCCCCATGTCTGCCTCTGTGTTCCCCTTTGTATGATAACCTGGCTGTTCTCTTGGTTCTGCTATTTCTTTATGGTCTTGTGTCTCACATTTCCACCCCTCACCCCCCCCCCCCTTTCTCAGCTTTTTATGGTTCCATTTGGGGTTTGACCTCCCTTTCTAAATTGTTTCATATTGTGAGCCATTTGAGGAAGAACTCCTTCCCTAGCATATCCAGTGTACTTCCTCTAACACCCCTCGCCCCCCCCCCCCCTTCCTTCTTCCCTGCCATAGCCTCCACACCATCCCCTTCCCACTAAGTCACCAGCACGGTAGCCAGTCCATGTGGTGGGACTGTTATGTATTCATCTGGCTGAGCTCCTGACAACACAGGGACCACACTTGTGGCACCTGAGCTGTCAGTCTCTCATGTATGCCAAGGAGTGATTGCTCTTTTTTTTTGGGGGGGGGGGCATCAGAAGTCTTGGCAATGACCACTGTGCTGCAGCTGGGTGGCACCCAAGGGGTGAGCCTCTGATAGAAGTAGGTGTTACAAGGGCCGGTGGTGTGCACATGAAGCTTGCTAAGCTCTGGACTTCTGGCCAATTTTCTGCGGCCGTGTCTTAAGGTAGGAACAATTCTGTCTATGCTCCTATTTTTCCTTTCTCGTCCTTCCCCTCTGTTGCCACTCTCTGCGAGGAGGGCGAAACCCACATGCTTGGGCTGAAACCCCTTCCCCATTACTACTGAGGGAGATGCTTTCACTGCCATCGAACCTCTTTTTCTTGTAGAAGACATTGCAGTGAAGTTTGGTGAAGTTCACTCCCTTAGTAAGATTCAGTCTGGTTCCCTACTGATCAGAATCTCTTCTGCCAGTCAGTTGGCTTGTCTTTGTGCTCGTAAGCACCTAGGAGACATCCTGGTGAGCATCACGCTTCACCAGTCCTTAAATATGACCTGGCACATTGTTTTCCACAGGGACTTGTCTTCAATCTGATGGCGGGTCGTTCATTTCACCTGGTGAGTCCAGATGGGTCCTTAAGAAAATTGTGTTCACAATAGCTCTTCCCTCCTGGCTTTTGAGGGGGATACCTTTCTGGAAAATTTCGAATTTATGGTTTAATGTTGCAACATAAAGCCTTATACCCCACCTCCCATGCGCTGTTCCTGTTGTCTCCATTTTGGTATGTGTCTCAGTGAAATGAGGCGACTGCTATTTGCAGTGACTGCAGCCATCCTCTCCATGTGGGGTATCCTTGCACCCACTGGCCAAGTGAATGGACTGTTCCAGGCCACATTCTCTTCACTCACCAGACTGTCCGATATGTAAAAAGGAAAGGAACATTCAGGAATTCAGAACTCAAACATGTATCTTTCTTCTCTTGCAGCTGCTGTAGATGGGGTTCATTTAGGAACTGCCTTTCCAGGCATCTCAAGGGCAAGAAGCCTGTTACTTTGAACCAGACATGAGACCCATGCTCTGTGGGCTACAGGGCCACTCATTCTCTTTCATATTTTGATATTATTGCGAATTGCTCTCTTCCCAACAATACCTCCTCTTGCACTCCAATAGAGGAGAAGGAGGGGGGGGAGGGGAGGAGGAGGAGGAGGAGGAGAAGAAGAAGAAGAATAAGAAGAAGAAGAAGATGTGTAAGTCTTAACTTTCCAGGGGGTGTCACTCTTTCCCTCTCAAGTCAGTACCTGATCTTACATTCAAGGACATCACTCCATTATTACCAGTAATGGTCACTAACTGAGTATCATTATAGATTTTGAGCCATTCATCTTCCATCTGGGCTCTGGTACTAATCTCCTCCATTGGGACTGTAATGGTTACTATTGTTATCTGTTGGAATTTCGGTCTCTTTCTGTCTATTCTTTAGATTGTGTTGTATTGCTGGAATCTCATTCTGTGGATACTTATTCACATGGCACCACCGCATCCTTGCCACCTTACATGAATGGGGCTTTCATGGCCCACTCACAATTTTTATCTGAAACTTTCTTTCATGTTGCAGTTTTCAGGAAAAAATTGGCAAATTGCTTAGCACCCCCCATCTGCAGGAGAATGGGGTACTGTAGGGTTCTGTTTTGAGTGTCCCTCTCCTTTTAGTGACTATCAGTGGTCTGGTGGCGGCTGTGGGACCTATGGTGTCCCCCTCTTTATATGCTGAGGACTTTTGCATTTATTTTTGTTCATCCACAATGGCCATTGCTGAACACAGACTGCAAACAGCAATATGCTGAGCATAATCTTCGGCTCTTAGTCACGGCTTCCAATTTTTGGCTGCCGAAACCTGAATTGTGCATTCTTTCCTCACTGTACAGTGCATTTCCATCTGGAGTTGTAGCTTGATGGCCAGCCCATCAATGCCCCCCAGGGGGCTCGCGGTCCTTTCGTGAGTACGTGCGTGGCGAGCACGGGGCCCCGAGCTATTGCAGCCTTCCTTCTTTTTCCGGGCTGCATTTCCTTTCCCTTCCCCTCCTTTCCTGTCCTTCATCCTTCCCTCCGACCTCTCCTCTCCCTCTCTTGGTGTCCCTACTTATGGTGTCCTTCCTTATGTTGGCCCTGCTATTCTCCTGGTTCTGTTGACCTTGCAATTCGGCCTTGTTCTGTAATTCCTTCATCCTTTTGGTATTCTCTGGTCCCCTCTGGGGTTTGACCTCCATCACTAAATTTTCTTCCGTAGTGTGAGCCATTTGGGGAAGAGCACCTTACCTAGTGTCTCCGGCGTGTGCCATCATCATTGATTCCATCGTTTCCTTTACGTCGTTGTTTGACGCTAGGGTCCATAGCCAGCACGGTAGCCAGCCCGTGTGGTGGGGTCGCTATGTACCCTTTTGGTTGAGCCCCCTGAAAACACAGGGATCACACGTCTGATACCTGAGCTGTGACCTCCTCATGTAAGCCTAGGAGTGGTTGCTTGTCGTCCTGGAGCATCGGAACTCCCAGCAATGGCCGCCGTGCCAGACGGCCCTTGCTGTGGCTGGGTGGCGCCCATGAGGAGAGCCCCTGATCGGAGTGGGTGGTATCAGGGCGGGCACTATGCTCATGAAACGCATAAGAGTCCACAACTCTGGCCGTTCTCCGGCCGTCTCTTTGACTGGAAAAGATTCTTCACGTGCTGCTTCCTCTGCCCCTTCCGCCTTCCCTTCCGTGGCTACCCCCTGGGAGGAGGGCCAGGCTCGTCGGCTGGGGGCGAAACCTTTCCCTCGCTATCTGGTTTGCGCCAGAACTGATGGGGATACTTTTACTCATACGAAACCTATGTTTTTTGTTGAACACATCGAAGACAAGTTTGGCGAGGTGGATTCTATCAGCAAGATGCGGTCTGGGTCGCTGTTGATTAAAACCGCTTCAGCTACCCAGTCTGCAGCTCTCCGTGCCTGTACCCATCTTGGTACGATTCCTGTGTCAATTACCCCACACCAGTCCTTGAACATGGTGCAAGGTGTAATTTTCCATAGAGACCTCCTCCTTCAATCTGATGAGGAACTTCGGGACAATCTAAGCCGGCGGGGGGTTCACTTTGTTCGGCGGGTTCAGAGGGGTCCGAAGGACAACCGCGTTGACACTGGTGCCTTTATCTTGGCCTTTGAAGGGGACACCCTCCCTGAGAAGGTCAAGATTATGGTCTATCGGTGTGACGTGAAGCCATACATCCCACCACCTATGCGATGTTTCAAGTGTTTGCGTTTTGGCCACATGTCTTCGCGCTGTTCGCAGGCCCCCCTCTGTGGTGACTGTGGACATCCGTTCCATGAGGGAAGTTCCTGTGTTCCCCCTCCTGTGTGCGTAAATTGTCGTGGAAATCATTCTTCACGGTCACTGGATTGCCCAGTGTATCAGAAAGAGAAAAAGATACAGGAGTATAAGACTCTTGATCGTCTCACCTATACCGAGGCCCGTAAAAAGTATACACGCCTTCATCCAGTGACCCTGACAACTAGTTATGCTTCAGCAGTATCTTCACCCCCTCCTCCTCATTCCTTACCCCAGTCCCAAACCCCTTTCCTCCGCCCTCCCCCTGCGGTTCCCACACCATCCCCCCCGGGCACCGCTTCCTCTCCCCGGCTGGAGAAGTGTCCTGCTTCTTCGGCGTCTGCCGGTCATGGGCGCCCCTCGTGGGATCCCCCTTCCCGGCACCTTCCAGGCCAAAGGTCTGCTGCCACGCGGCCACCACGAGAACCACGGTCTGCGGGCCCTCAGATCGCCCGCTCTCTTTCTGTTCCCGATCTTGCTGTGGCTGGCTCCATTTTGTTGCACAGCCCTCCACGATCCCAAACAGAAAGAAAGAAGAAGCACAAGTCCCGGGACAAGGAGTCTCTGGTATCGCCAGAGGTCTCGTCCCCATCTTCACAACCTAACTCTGACCTGTTATTCATGGATGTCGCCCCCTCCTTGTCGGTGACGGGTGGTGACCCACCGGCATGACTGACATTAGCCTGTTCACCCCCCAATTGACTCATCGTTCTTTGGCTATCCAGTGGAACTGTAATGGCTATTACCGTCACCTACCGGAGTTGCAATCCCTTCTTTCGTTTTACTCTGCGGCTTGTGTGGTTCTACAAGAAACTCATTTTACTGGTGGTCACTCACCAACCCTCCGTGGCTTCCGTGCTTTCTGTCGAAATCGGGTCGGCCCCCTACGGGCGTCTGGTGGAGTTTGCACGATGGTCCGAACGGACATTGCCAGCACGTGGATTCCTCTCCAAACTACATTGGAAGCAGTTGCTGTTAGGATCCACCTGGACTCTGGAGTCACAATTTGCAATCTGTATCTCCCTCCTGACAGAACTCCTACACCTGCCTCCTTAAGTGCCCTCCTTCAGCAACTTCCTCCTCCCTTCCTTATACTTGGCGATTTTAATGCACATCATCCCTTGTGGGGCAGTGCATTTCCATCTAGTCGGGGTCATCTCATTGACCAGTTTATTACCGACCACGACTTGTGCCTTCTTAACGATGGCTCCCCAACCCATTTCAGTGCCGGTCATGGTAGCTTTTCTGCCATTGATCTTTCTCTCTCTTCTCCCTCCCTCCTCCCTTCCCTAAAATGGTCACCGCACGACGACCTTTGCGATAGTGACCATTTCCCGTTGATTCTCTCGCTCCCTTCCTGCTCCCCCATGGACAGATCACCTCGTTGGTCCTTCCAACGTGCCAATTGGCCTCTGTATACTGCACAGGTCGTTTTTTCTCCCTCATTGTCGGATGGTATTGATGATGTCATACGTGACATGTCTGACGCGATTGTTCACGCTGCTAGCCTTGCTATCCCGCGCTCATCTGGACCATTTCGCCGCCGGCAGGTCCCTTGGTGGAGTTCCGACATTGCCGTTGCCATCCGTGATCGCCATCGAGCTTTGCAACACCTTAAGAGGCATCCATCCGTTGCCAATCTTATTACCTTTAAACGCCTTCGCGCAAGGGCCCGTTACTTAATCAAACGGAGCAAACGGATGTGTTGGGAACGCTTTGTTTCTTCCCTCGGTTCTGCTGTCCCTCTGTCGCGGGTATGGGCTACACTTCGCTCTCTCCAAGGTTGCCATCGGCAGTCTACCCTCCCGGGTCTTCACCTCCCGGATGGCCTTTGCACGGACCCGTTGATTCTCGTGGAACACCTTGCGACCCATTTTGCAACAGCGTCGGCATCAGCCTCCTATCCGGCTGCTTTCCTTCCCCAGAAACAGCGGGCCGAAGCTTCCGCCTTATGTTTTACCCCCAGCCAGTCAGAATCATACAACGACGCTTTTACTGAATGGGAACTTCTTTCCGCACTCTCCTCTTCTCATGATACGGCCCCTGGCCCAGACTTCATTCATAACCAACTGCTTCAACATCTCAGTGCTCCACAACAGCGACATCTTCTCCGGGTATTTAACCGTATTTGGCTCCAGGGTGACTTCCCTTCTCAATGGAGGGATAGCATCGTGGTTCCCGTCATTAAGCCCGGTAAGAACCCCCTGTTCGTCGACAGCTATCGGCCAATTAGTCTGACGAACGTTGTTTGTAAGTTACTTGAACGGATGGTAGCCCGTCGGCTCACTTGGGTCCTCGAATCTCGGCGTCTGTTGTCCCCTTACCAGTGTGGCTTCCGAGAGGGACGGTCTCCGATCGATCATTTACTTCGCTTGGAATCCGCAGTTCGGCAGGCCTTTTCCCAGCGCCGCCATTTGGTTGCTGTATTTTTCGACCTTCGCAAGGCCTATGATACGGCTTGGCGCCATCATATTTTACTTACACTTCATGAGTGGGGTCTTCGGGGCCCACTCCCGATTTTTATCCGCCAGTTCTTGTTTCATCGTTCGTTTAGGGTTAGGGTTGGTCCAGTTTTAAGTTCTCCGCGAACCCAGGAGAATGGCATCCCTCAGGGTTCCGTATTGAGTGTACTTCTGTTCCTCATTGCTATAGATGGACTTGTGGCCTCCGTCGGTCCTTTGGTCACTCCTGCTCTGTATGTGGATGATTTCTGCATTTGGGTTAGTTCCTCTTCGATGGCCGCTGCAGAGCGTCAGCTCCAGGGTGCTATACGGCGTGCCTCTGCATGGACCATCTCACACGGATTTCAGTTTTCTCCTTTAAAATCGCGAGTGGTCCACTTTGTCGCCGTGTGACAGTCCACCCCAATCCAGAGCTCTATCTCAATGCACAACGATTACCTGTGGTCCCACAGTTTCGTTTCCTTGGCCTTCTTTTCGACAACAAGCTCACTTGGCTGCCTCATATCAGACGCCTGAAGATAGGATGTTTCCGTAAACTAAATGTCCTTCGCTTCCTTGCCCACACCTCTTGGGGTGCTGACCGTTCCACTCTCCTCCACCTTTATCGGGCCTTAGTGTTGTCTCGCTTGGACTATGGTTGTCAAGTTTACGGTTCAGCTGCCCCTTCTACATTGCACCTCTTGGATCCGGTCCACCATCGTGGTATCCGTTTGGCCATCGGTGCCTTCCCGACTAGCCCTGTAGATAGTCTCCTGGTTGAGGCTGGGATCCCCCCCCCTTTCCGTTCGGCGCTCCCAGCTTCTGGTTTCGTATGCAATCGCTGTCCGTTCCTCTCCCACTCATCCTTCCTATTCTATCCTGTTCCCTGCCCAAGGAAGTCGCCCACCTGACTCCCGCCCTCGGGCGGGTTTACCGGTTGGGCTCCGCCTAGCGTCTCTTCGCCGTGATTTTCAGCTTCCTTCCTTTTCCTGTATCTCACGTTCCCTCCCCAACACACCTCCTTGGTTAGTTCCTCGGCCCCGAGTTCGGATGGATCTCTGCCGAGGTCCGAAAGATTCCGTTCCCCCGATGGTGTTCCGTTGTTTTTTCCGCCGCATTTTATCTGAGTTTCGGGATGCTGTTGTGTTTTACACTGATGGCTCTAAATCTGCTGATCGTGTGGGCTATGCCTTCACCTCCTCTGTAGGCATGGAAAATCATCTCCTGCCAAATGCATGTGGGGTGTTCACTGCGGAATTGATGGCGGTCTCCCGGGCCCTGGCCTTTATTAAACAGTCAAAGCTCAATCGCGTTTTGTTATGTACAGACTCAATGAGTGGCCTTCAGGCACTTGACCAGTGTTTCTCCCGTCATCCCTTGGTCTCCTCCATCCATGACCATCTCGCTGATCTCCACCATGCTGCTTGCTCTGTTAGCTTCCTTTGGGTCCCTGGCCATGTGGGCATCCAAGGAAATGAGCTTGCTGATCGTTTGGCTGGGGGAGCAGTCACTTACCCCCCATTCCCTGTCACCCCTCCTGTGGCGGATTTACGGCTTCATCTCAAATCCCACTTTGCGCAATCATGGGCCACATCCTGGGAGGCTACCTCCTTGTCTAATAAACTTCGTGCGATTAAGGTGACACCTGTCCCATGGCGTTCTTCCTTAAGCCTCTCGCGAAAGGACTCAACCACCCTCTGTCGTCTTCGCATCGGCCATACCAGGCTGACCCATGGTTTTCTTTTGCGTGGTGAGCCACCCCCACTTTGTGGTTGTGGAGCTTTCCAGTCAGTGGCCCACATTTTGGTGGAATGCCCCCTTCTTTTAGCTCTGCGTACTAAGTACAGACTTCCCTGCACTTTACCCTTAATATTAGCAGACGATTCCCGGATGGTTGAACTGGTTCTCAGTTTCCTCCGTGAAAGTGGTTTTTATTCTCAGTTTTAAGGATTTTCATCTCCCTCTGGAGTAGGGGCAGGGCGGTGAGGGTTGGGATGTCTCCCACTGTAGGCTGTGCTTGGAGATTCCTGACTCCCCTCCCTGGCCATGTTCTATCTTTTTTCCCTTTTACTGTTTTTATCGCCTTTTAGGTTTGTTTAATCCCTTTTACAATCCGCCCTTTTACACTCTGGCGATTGAACGCTTTTAAATAGCATGTGGTCTTGCTTGTACTGCTTCACAGGTGGGATATTTCCTCTCTTGAGTTTGCCCATTTACTGACTTCCCTCCTTGTGTTTTTATCATTGACGACACAACTGCACTTTTTTTTTTAGCCTTTTACTTTTTACCTTTATCGTTTTTGACTCTTCTGAGCTGTCCCTCTGTCGGAACTGACCGTCTTTGTAACAAGGGACTGATGACCTTGCTGTTTGGTCCCTTCAACCCCAATCAACCAACCAACCAACCAGCCCATCAATGTGGTGGACACACATTGGTTTTTAGGACTGATCTTTGATGCTCTGGTAACTTGGCTTCCCCATCTTCACCAACATGTTGGTCACTCCTTAAGGCTCATCGATGCCTCAGCAGCATTGACTAGGACACAGACCACTGTGCTCTTCCGTGGCTCTACAAAGCATAGGTCCTGTCCCATCTAGAATGCAAGAGTCTCACATATGGCTTGGCATCACCTTCCATGTTATAGGTGCCGGACCTGATACACCGTTGTGGGGTACAACTGGCAACTGATGCCTTTTGGAGTAGCCCCAAGATCAGCCTCTTAGTGGAGGCAGGGGTTCCATGGTTGCAAGTTCTGTGATAACAACAGGTCATCACTTTAGTGTAGCACATCTGCTGCTCCCCAGAGCACCCAAAATACCACCTTCTCTTTCCAGATAAATTGGCTCAGGTCTGGAGTTGCAGTCACCATCTGCATCCGCCCCCCCCCCCCCCCTTCCCGTTTTTTTTCCCCCCCGTTCTCGCCTCTACCACCTTTACCCTGGGTTTGTCTACCTCCAAGGGGAATTGCTCGTCCCCAACTCTCTCTTGACCTATTACAAGGTCCAAAGGAGTCGGCTCTGCCTGACGCCTCTCACAACTAAGTCTTCTCCATATTCGGTGCATTTCGTGGTTCAGAAGTAGATTATACTCATGGCTTGATAGTTGCCATTAGCACTGGCTTTGCTTATGTTGATATGAGATGTAATCAACTCTACTCCTTACCAGAAGGCTGCAGTATTTTCACTGTGGGGTTGGTGGCCACCTCTCAGGCTCTTGAGCATATCTATTCCTTGACCGGTGAGCCCTTCCACACTTCTAGCGATTCCTTGAGTAGTTTATAAGCTCTTGACCATCCCTTGGTCTTGACTACCCAAGATTCCATTTTTATTCTCAGACAATGTGTGCATTTGATGGGTCTGGACCCTGGGTCACATTGAGATACCAGGAAATGAACTTGCTGACAGGCTGGGCAAATTGGCTACCGGCAAGCCCCCTCTTGAAATCGGTATTCTGTAACTGAATCTTCAATTGGTACTGTGCCATCAAGTTCTAAGAATTTATGGAGTGGCATACTCTGACTTAACCAAATAAACTACAAGCGATAAAGGACACCACGAATTTGTGGAAGTCCTCCATGCGGGACTCTCACAAGGACACCTCGCCCTTTGCCAGCTCTGCATCAACCATACCCATGATCATTTACCTCATCGCGAGGATCTGCCTCCCTGTCAATTTGGTGCCTATTTGATGGTGGTCCACATTTTGCTGGACTGTCCTGACCTAGCCACTTTTAATCTTCCTGTCTCTCTCTATCGCTGCTGTTAGGATACAATGCCTCAACAGCTGACCTGCTTTTACATTTTATCTGTGTTGGGGTTTATTATAGTTTTCGTCACCCTCTCTAAGGGAAGGAACCTTAGTCTTGTCAGCTCATTGAGGGGTTGCCAGGACACCCGTTTTCTGCTCTGCCCCACTTGGGCACTGGCTGTCTGGGGTTGGTGGCCTACCCCAGCACTCATCCTACACATTCTTGTGCTCTTCTTTCCTTTCTCACGTGTTCTCTCCAATTTGGTGTTTTCTGTGTTCTTACCTTGTCCATGTCACTGTGTATTGTTGGCTGTGGTACCTTTGGTAAATGGCTTGGGGGTATGTCCACCCCATAGCAGTTTCTGCCTTTAGGGGCCTCAGACTGGACAGGGCACCTCGCTTGACATTCTTCCTTTACCCCTTTTCTTCTTTTTACTCTCCCCATTTATTCTTCTTCTTGTTACTTTCTATAGGCTATTTTGACCTCTGATAGACCTTTGGGTTTTCTTTTCCTTGGGTTTGTGCCCCAGGCTCTTACTTTGTGTGTAGTTTTGTTTCCTTGCCTGTTCCTTGTAGAAGTAATGATGATCTCTTACTTTGGTCGTTTTCATCTTTAAACCAACCAATTTTCCCAGGATCAATAGGTTAAACTATCTTAATGGTGGCCGGACATCCAGCTGGAACAGGTAAACGATCCACAAGCTCCCTCCTGCTCTCTCTTTCAGCTCCCTCCTGCTCTCTCTTTCAGCTCCCTCCTGCTCTCTCTTTCAGCTCCCTCCTGCTCTCTCTTTCAGCTCCCTCCTGCTCTCTCTTTCAGCTCCCTCCTGCTCTCTCTTTCAGCTCCCTCCTGCTCTCTCTTTCAGCTCCCTCCTGCTCTCCCTTTCGGATCCCTCCCTCCTGCTCTCCCTTTCGGCTCCCTCCCTCCCTCCTGCTCTCCCTTTCGGCTCCCTCCCTCCCTCCCTCCCTCCCTCCCTCCCTCCCTCCCTCCCTCCCTCCCTCCCTCCCTCCCGCTCTCCCTTTCGGCAGACACAAGCAAACATGTGTGTAATATTGTGTGTGTGTGTCAGTGTACACCTGTCCTTTTTTTCCCCCTAAGGTAAGTCTTTCCACTCCAGGGATTGGAATGACTCCTTACCCTCACCCTTAACACCCACATCCTTTGGTCTTTCCCTCTCCTTCCCTCTTTCCTGAAGAAGCAACCTCCCTCTCCTTCCCTCTTTCCTGAAGAAGCAACCGTCTGTTGGGAAAGCTAGAAATTTTTTGTGTGTGAGATATATATATATATATTAAAAACAAAGATTCCAAGACTTACCAAGCGGGAAAGCGCCGGCAGACAGGCACATGAACAAAACACACAAACACACACACAGAATTACGAGCTTTCGCAACTGGCAGTTGCTTCGTCAGGAAAGAGGGAAGGAGAGGGAAAAATGAAAGGATGTGGGTTTTAAGGGAGAGGGTAAGGAGTCATTCCAATCCCGGGAGCGGAAAGACTTCCCTTAGGGGAAAAAAAGGACAGGTGTACACTCGCGCACACACACACACACACACATCCATCCGCACGTACACAGACACAAGCAGACATATTTAAAGGCCTTGAAAAGGAAGCTGCTAAAAAATGATCGGTTTTGTGGGAAAAACGGGAATGGAAATAAAACGAAAGTTGTTGGAAAAAACTGAGATGGTTGTGTAATGGGTGAAAGGAACTGAAGCTGTGAAATAGTATTCACGAGTTTACACGAAATGTTTGTAAACTTGGAACAATGGATTTTATAGCAGCGGTTATGTTGAAAGCGTTGAAAATTTTAGGTTATGGTTTGGAAGTAAATTACGTATTATTGAGTATAATTAGACAGGATAAAATGTATGGTAGATTACGGAAAAATGGAAGATGAATACAAAGTGGAACTTCTTGTACAAACGAAAAGAGAAAGTAAGACGATAGAGAAGATTTCGAAATGCAACAGAGACAATAACAAACGTAATTGTTGGGTTCAAATTAATGACGATGTAAATAAAACAGAAAGAAACTTCCACATGGGAAAAATATATTAAAAACAAAGATTCCAAGACTTACCAAGCGGGAAAGCGCCGGCAGACAGGCACATGAACAAAACACACAAACACACACACAGAATTACGAGCTTTCGCAACTGGCAGTTGCTTCGTCAGGAAAGAGGGAAGGAGAGGGAAAAATGAAAGGATGTGGGTTTTAAGGGAGAGGGTAAGGAGTCATTCCAATCCCGGGAGCGGAAAGACTTCCCTTAGGGGAAAAAAAGGACAGGTGTACACTCGCGCACACACACACACATATCCATCCGCACATACACAGACACAAGCATATATATAGGATACGAAAATGTAATAGTCATGGGTGACTGGAATTCGTCAGTAGGAAAAGGGAGAGAAGGAAACATAGTGGGTGAATATGATTTGGGGCTAAGAAATGAAAGAGGAAGCTGTCTGGTAGAATTTTGCACAGAGCATAACTTAATCATAGCTAACACTTGGTTCAAGAATCATAAAAGAAGGTTGTATACATGGAAGAATCCTGGAGATACTAAAAGGTATCAGATAGATTATATAATGGTAAGACAAAGATTTAGGAATCAGGTTTTAAATTGTAGGACATTTCCAGGGGCAGATGTGGACTCTGACCACAATCTATTGTTTATGACCTGTAGATTAAAACTGTATATATATATATATGTTGTTGTCTTCAGTCCTGAGACTGGTTTGATGCAGCTCTCCATGCTACTCTATCCTGTGCAAGCTTCTTCATCTCCCAGTACCTACTGCAACCTACATCCTTCTGAATCTGCTTAGTGTATTCATCTCTTGGTCTCGCTCTACTACGATTTTTACCCTCCACGCTGCCCTCCAATGCTAAATTTGTGATCCCTTGACGCCTCAGGACATGTCCTACCAACGGAGAAAAACCTACTTTGCTTCAGTTCAGTAGTGGTGTTTGTTGTGCTTTGATGTTTTGGACATATTTTCAGTATTGTCATACTTTTGTGGTTTTGAATAAATGTTTTGTTCTAAAATGGCATTTGATGTTTCTCAACAAAAGTAGCATCATCGACATGACATGTAAACAAAGTATGTTGTAAGAACAAAATCAAACAATGTGAACTCCAGGTTGGAATATCAATTATGAAGGAAAAGGTATACTACCACTACTTACCATAAAGGTGACACATTAAGTTGCAATCAGGTACATTAGCTATTGATCGCAGTCTTTGTCAGAAAAAGAAATACATACCCATTCATTCACACAAGCAAGTGCACCACACACACACACACACACACACACACACACACACACACTCTCTCTCTCTCTCTACCATCTCTAGCAACTCAGACCAGAACACGAATGTGTACGTGTCTGTTAGTGGTGCCTGTCTGCAACTGAATGTGTCAGCTTTATGGTAAGTAGCAATCTATATTTTCCTTATGTTGTAAGAATGTAATTTTTGTTGTAGCTTCATGCTTAATGTGGCAGCAGATATAATAGAACCAATACCTACCTCCTTTCTTTGCAAGTCAGCTTAGGGTGTGTGGCAAATGGTACTTCTGGCACCATTGTCTTTTCGTTTGTTCCTTTTTTTCCCCCTCCAAATAGTGCGTGGTTAGAATGACTGTTTGTAAACCTCTCATTTCTCTGATCATCTTATTTTTAACATGTAGTGGTGCGACATATGAGGGAGGGACGTAACATGTTACCCAACTCTTCTTGGACTGTCGATACGCTGATTTTCAACAGTAAATGTCTTCACGAAGCACAATGCCTCTATTGTAGTGTCTGCCAATGAAGTTTTTTAACACCGTCATAACATTCTTGTGCCAACTAAACCATCCCATGATGAAATGTGTTACTCTTTCTTGTATCTTCTGTCTCTTTCATCAGACCAACTTCGTAAGGATCACAGACTGACTAGCAATACTCGTTCAGTTTAAGAAGTGTTTTGTAAGCCACTTCTTTTGTGGATGAATTCCACTTCATTAAATCCCCCCAAAGGATCAGCTTAGCGTATGCATTTCTTGTGATTAGTGTTATGCAGTCATTCTATTTTAGGTTGTGCTCCAGATGGTTGCTGGTAGGAATTTTACTGTGGTCACTGCTTCCAGTGATTTGTTGTTAATGATGTAATTTAGCAGTAGTGGATTTATTTGCCTATTTGTGCACAACACATCACATTTGTTTACCTTCGGAGTCAACATGAGTGCAAACACTATTTTGTATTCATCAATGCTTCAAAATAATGTTTCTGCTGTAATATACATTTGAAAGTGGCTAACAGCCAAAATCAGCTGATCATAGTGTAAATAACAGTGATTTTATAATGACTAGGGTGGAAAATGGAATTGTTCCTCGGCAAAATAGTGATTGTGGTACCAGAACTGAGAAATCTTCTTGAAATTATTTTTACATTTGTTTATATTGTTCCTTTTAGTATGCCATCTCGAGCTCTATCTGCATGGAAGTCCTGAATGTGTTAACAAATCCGGTCCCATGTTGGTATCTTTGTATTTTGTCCACCAAACAACAGTACCAAACTGTAGTTGAATGGTTTCCATAGTTGAGGAACATTGCATGAGCCTGGGTACCTTTGCCTGTGGCTCTCTCAGGCATGAAGAAAGCAGCAAAGTTTTTTTTGTGGGATCTGTATGGAATCAATGTAGGGTTTATAGATGAGATTTTGGATCTCCAATAATGTCATAATGTGTGAGTGTAAAACTATTTCATAACTGTACAGCAGATGGACATCAGAACCTACATTTGTGTGTTGTTGATCAATGTTGTGTTTGTTGTTGACAACCCTCATTGAAAATGGAAATGACATAAGTGTTTCCCAGTTAATAGATACCCTTCATTGTTCCTATGATCTACAATAAACTATTGCTAGAAGGGGAGCAAGTTCTTTAATAAAATCTCACTACAATGCACCACAGATATTTTGTGTTCCCAAATGCCATCTACATCTACATAGATACTCCGCAAGCCACCATACGGTGCGTGGCGGAGGGTACCCTCTACAACTACACTATGTGACCAAAAGTATCCGGACACCCCCCTAAAAATTCATATTAGGTGCATTGTGCTGCCACCTATTGCCAGGTACTCCTTGTCAGCAACCTAAGAAGTCCTTTATACATTGTGAGAGAGCAGAATGGGGTGCTCCGCAGAACTCATGGACTTCGAACTTGGTCAGGTGATTGGGTGTCAATTGCGTCATACATCTGCACATGAGATTTCCACACTCCTAAACATCCCTGGGTCCATTGTTTCTGTTGTGATAGTGAAGTGGATACGTGAAGGGACACGTACAGTGCCAAAGCATACAGGCCTACCTCGTCTGTTGACTGACAGAAACGATCGACAGTTGACGAGGGTCGTAATGTGTAATCGGCAGACATTTATCCAGACCATCACACAGGAATTCCAAACTGCATCAGGATGCACTGCAAGTACTATGACAGGCGGGAGGTGAGCAAATTTGGATTTCATGGTCGAGCAGCTGCTGATAAGCCACACCTCATGCCGGTAAATTCCAAACGACGTCTCGCTTGGGGTAAGGAGCTTAAACATTGGACGATTTAAGTGGGAAAACGTTGTGTGGAGTGATGAATCACGGTACACAGTGTGGCAGCACGATGGCAGGGTGTTGGTATGGCGAATGCCCGATCAGTGTCATCTGTCAGCATGTGTAGTGCCAACAATAAAATTCGGAGATGGTGGTGTTATGGTGTGGTCGTGTTTTCATGGAGGGGGCCTTGCATGCCTTGTTTTGCGTGGCACTATCACAGCACATGCATACAATGATGTTTTAGGCACCTTCTTGCTTCCCACTGTTGAAGAGCAATTCGCGGATGGCAATTGCGTCTTTTGACACTATGAAGCACCTTTTCATAATGCATGGCATATGGCCGAGTGGTTGCATGACAGTAACATCCCTGTAATGAACTGACCTGCACAGAATCATATATAACCCTTTTGGGGTGTTCGGAATGCTGACTTCATGCCAGGCATCACCGACCGACATCAGTACCTCTCCTCAGTGCAGCACTCTGTGGAGAATCGGCTGCCATTCCCCAAGAAACCTTCCAGCACCTGAATGAACATATGCCTGCGAGAGTGGAATCTGTCGTCAAGGCTAAGGGTGGGCCAACACCATATTGAATTCCAGCATTACCGATGGTGCCAAGAACTTGTAAATCATTTTTAGCCAGGTGTCCGGATACTTTTGATCAAATAGTGTATTTGTCATTTCACCTGCTGTTCCACTCACACATAGAGCGAGAGAAAAATGACTCTGTACATCTCTGTATGAGCCCTAATTTCTCGTATATTATCTTCATGGTCCTTACCCACATTGTGTTTTGGCAGCTTTACAGTGCTTTCATTTACTCGTTCCACCTCATATCGCTTTGCAATGTTATGCCCAGATATTTAAATGACTAGACAGTGTCGAGCAGGGCTCTAGTATTACTGTATCCAAACATTACAGGTTTGCTCTTCCTACTCGTCTGCATTAACTTAAATTTTTCTACATTTAGGGCTAGCTGCCATTCATTTTGCCATACACCACAGCATTGTCAGCAAACAACCACAATTTGAGCAAACAACCGCAGATTGCTGCTCACCCTATCTGCCAAATCATTTATGTATATAGATAACAGCAGCAGTCCTATCACATTCCCTAGGGCACTCCTGATGATACCCTTGTCTCTAATGGACACTTGTTGTTGAGGACAACATACTGGGTTCTATTATTTAAGAAGTCTTCTAGCCACTCACATATCAGTGAACTTATTCCATATGCTCGTAACTGTGTTAACAGCGTGAAATGAGGCCTTTCCACTGTTGAGCAATTATAATTGATTTTCTGCTCCACAATCACTGACTGTAATAGCTATCTTCTATCTGTTAATAAGGTCAATGTTTTGTGATCAATGCTAGATGTAATATAATATGGTTACTGAATGTTCTATCCTTGATTTTACGGAATGTTTAATTTTTATGAAATATATGGTTTGAACAGTACTTATTCCAGAATTTCAGAAGGAAGATACAAACCTGCGGTGAAGAGATGGACACCTAAAATACAAGTGTCAGTGCAAAAACTCATGACATCTCCTGTTTTTATCTTGAAAATGGTACTAAATTTAAAAAAAAAATTGAAATATGCCAATGGAAGATTAGTTTGTATGTAAACATTACTTGTAGGGAGAAAAGAAGAAATGGTGATGAGATTGAGGACTGATCTTATCTTACAAGCTTAATGTTACAAATTCAGTGTTCTGTCAGTTTCACTACAAAAAATAATATGGTCCGTCACCCAAATAATGTTGTATATGAGGTTATTGTTGTATAATCCGCAAAGAGAAACATTTTTTCGTTTCATTTATTCTGGTAGACTCATATGGAAATTCTTTCCTTCATATTTGATGCATCAACATTTTGCCTAAACCCGCATTCCATTTGCTTTGTGGAATTTGCAAAAACCTACTACCAAGCTCTGCCATCGAATCGCAGTTTAATGCACAACACTGCAATTTAATGCAAACACTGTAGCATTCTTCATTGCAAATAAACTGACAAGTTTTGTTAGGTTCTTCATTTAGTATAAAATGAGTCTGTATGTTTCCCACACCCCTACATACTACAATAACCACTAATTACATCAATTCTCCCATTTGCATGCATGTACTACTTGGGTCCAAAATAGCTACTTTATTCCATGTGATATTCAACTGACCAGTGGCAGCGGTCAATTGTCAGCAATCCAGCCCTGAAAGGTTTTTGCTACTTTCTTTATCCAGAGCTTTAAAGAAAGACTTAATAGCAAGGTTTTCGTTGGTAATGTATCTGGAACAGGTCAGACAAGTGAGAAATGCATAATGTTGATTTTATTATTAACTGCCGCTTGTTCAGTATGAGCATTGGAGACATTGAAAAGATGCCGCACAGCGCCAGATCTGTAACTGTTGGGCAAAATTGGAACAAATTTCTTTTCAGCGGAAATTGGTTCTGTTTTAATGCAGTACAATACCTACCATTGCAATTATTCATTGCAAGTACAGTAGCAGTAAATTAGAGGATAGTAATTTCCCAGAGTTCTTGAAAGTTACAGCATACAGATACACATACAAGCAAACAAACTTGAAGAAAATGGCAGGCTTTTGTTCAGTTTTGTGGGAGGCAATTCTTTGTGAACCATTGACATTGAAAATGACCCAATT
Source organism: Schistocerca gregaria (assembly GCF_023897955.1). Taxonomy (NCBI): domain Eukaryota; kingdom Metazoa; phylum Arthropoda; class Insecta; order Orthoptera; family Acrididae; genus Schistocerca; species Schistocerca gregaria. The sequence continues at coordinate 509,538,785 of NC_064921.1, read as the reverse complement.
TAAAATTTTGAGTTGTGATGTTTTGTGTTTCTCTTAGTTGTAATAGTAATGTGAGTCATACAGCAACAAATGGCGTAAAGGTTTCCACATGACAATCACGAATTTTAATGAAATTTTGTATGAACGATCTCACATGTTCCTAATGAACACTGGTAAAGTATGTTATTAACTGAATCCTTTCAGAGATAGTCATTTGTTTGACTCCACAGTGCAGCTATCAACAGTGTGCTTTTTGGCAACTTCACAACATGTCATCTCCGGTATTTTGAAAGAAACAAAACTTGGTCGTCTTTACAGCTTTTAGAACTTTGTCCAAATAAATAATAGAAAGAGATTTCTCAAAAGTTGAAGAAAGAGTCTTCTACAAATTCTCTATAAACCATTTTCATTAGAAAGAACATGTCTAAACCACCTAAAAACTATGGTTTTGCAATATGTGTATACACTGAAGAGCCAAAGAAACTGATACACCTGCCTAATATTGTGCAGGGCACCTGCGGGCATGCAGAAGTGCTGCAACATAATGTAGTATGGACTCGACTAATGTCTGAAATAGTGCTGGAGGGAATTAACACCATGAATCCTGCAGTGCTGTCCATAAGAGTACGAGGGGGTGGAGATCTCTTTCGAACAGCATGTTGTAATGCATCCCAGATATGCTCAATAATGTTCATGTTTGGGGAGTTCGGTGGTCAGTGGAAGTGTTTAAACTCAGAAGAGAAGAGTGTTCCTGGAGCCACTCAGTAGCAGCTTTGGACATATTGGGTGTCATATTGTCCTGCTGGAATTGCCTAAGTTCATCAGAATGTTCAGTGGACATGAATGGATGCAGGTGATCAGACAGGATGCGTACATACATGCCACCTGTCAGAGTTGTTACTAGACATATCAGGGGTCGCAAATCACTTCAACCGCACATGCCCCGCACCATTGATGATACTCCACCAGCTTGAACAGTCCCCTGCTGACATCCAGGGTTCATGGATTCATGAAGTTGTCTCCATACCCATACATGTCCATCTGCTTGATACAATTTGAAACAAGACTCGTCCAACCAGGCAACATGTTTCCAGTCATCAGTAGTGCAGTGTCGGTGTTGACGGGCCAAGCTGAGATGTAAAGCTTTGTGTCATGCAGTCAGAAGGGTACATAAGTGGGCCTTTGGCTCCAAAAGTCCATATCGATGATGTTTCATTGAATGGTTCATATGGTGACACTTGTTGATGGCCCAGCATTGAAATCTGCAGCAGTTTGTGGAAGGGTTGCGCTTCTGTAACACTGAACAATTCTCTTCAGTCATCGTTGATCCAGTTCTAGCTGGATCTTTTTTGAGCGCCAGCAATGTCAGAGATTTGATGTCTTACCGGATTCCTGATATTGATGCTACACTTGTGAAATGGTCGTATGGGAAAATTCCCCACTTGATCACTTCTTCGTAGATGCTGTGTCCCATCGCTCGTGTGCAGACTATAGCACCATGTTCAAACTCACTTAAATTGTGATAACCTGCCAATGTAGCAGGAGTAATCCGTACATACGTCTGTATCTGAATACACATACCTCTACCAGTTTCTTTGGTGCTTCAGTGTATAAGGCCCTAAAGAATGACCAGGTGGGGGTGATTTGAGTACCAGTGGAATAAGGGCCCCATTTCCAAAGTAAATTTGATGTCTTTATTATGTTGTACTGTTGTTTAATACTCTCTGGGGAAAGCAATATCAAAAGTATTGATGACTAGAAAGTCAGATAAAGTCTGAATAACTTGAAAAACTTCAAGAAAGGGGTGTCTTGTCAGTACTCATTGTGACATATTTCAGTTTACTTGTCTGCTGTAACTACAGAATCAGACTGCTTATAAACTTCACAATTTAACTGTGCATTACCAAGGTCGTAAAATTGTTGTGTAACAATTGCAGCACACTTCATATAAGTAGCCTTCAGGTTTTACAGAAGTTCCACATTGTCAATTTTGATGAAATTCACAGCAGTCTTCCTGACATTTTTTTGGAATGGATTCATGTTGTAGATAATTATTAGTAAGTCTTTTTATTTCTACATCTACACTGTGCAAACCACAGTGAGGGGTATGACGGAGGGTACTTCCTACTGTACCAGTTATTAGTGTTTCTTCCTGTTCCATTCACATGTGGAGCATGGGAAGAATGATTGTTTGAATGCCTCTGTGCATGCAGTAATTATTCTAATCTTATCTTCATGATCATGATCATGGCCATGCCTGATAGCTGTGCAACAACAGCTATGGATGACTCTTTACCGCAGATTCCCATATGTTTGTAGATGTGCCAGAGCCAGAAGAGGCCTCTTTTAGGATCCATGTGTACTTCAGGCTACTTTAATTTCTTACCTGTTTCATTAATTTGCTGTGGAATGCAATGAGGAAAACTATACTACCAGCCAGATGATGTCACTAATGGGAGTGTTTAGGAAGAAATTTTGGTAACATAGGACTCAAAAATCACACTTTCCAAATGGGATTATTTCGAATTATTAGAGCCACAAAAAAGAGAAAACTGTTCTTTTTATTGGCTTCCTTATTCCATTTTATTTTTTTATAAAAAGAATTTTTTAAACTGAATGCTGTAGAGATGTCTAAAATGAGAGAGAGAGAGAGAGAGAGAGAGAGAGAGAGAGAGAGAGAGAGAGAGAGAGGGGGGGGGGGGGGGGGGGAGAAAGAGCAAGAGGAGGGGGAGGAGGAGAAACTTCTTCTGTACAGTTTTTCTGACTCGTGCTCATTTTCTAGCTGTCAGGACTTTTGATATTGTTGTCCACATAGAACACTAAATAATTTTAGGACGTTATAAAAGATGTCGGATTTAATTTGATTGCCAGTGGAATATGGGCCCATTTCTGTCGCACCTTGTTGTTCCATTTTAGGACCTCATATGCTCACTTTGCAAAACCCAGTAGCTAGAACGTGATCTTTGAAATGAAAATGAGTTAAAAGAGTTTGGAGGACCTTTTTTTAAGTGGGAAAAATAGCCATTCTGACAATTTTAGAAAAACTGTCATTTTTCTCTTCAGTTTGTAACCTATTGGAATGGAATTTTATTTTATAAGACCTTGTATTTGTAAGTTATTACAAGATGACAAGTATTGAAATATATGAAGTAAAACAGTTATAACTTCTGAACGGTTTGCATTAGGACGTTCAGACTGCAAAGCTGGTCACAGGGAATGACGGGTCACAGGGAATGACAGGAATTAGTATGTGCTGTATGGTTTGGTTTAGCAATGAAGCTCACATTCATTTGGATGGGTTTGTTAGTAAGCAAAATTAGTGCATTTGAGGGACAGAGAATCCGCATTTCATTATCAAGAAGTCTCTTCACCCTCAACGGGTGACTGTGGTGTGCAATGTCCATTCATATAATTGGAGCAATTTTCCTTGATGGCAGATTGACTACCGAACATTACTTGAAAGTCTTGGAAGATTATTTCACCCTCATTATCCAAAATGACCCTAATTTTGACAAGATGCGCTTCATTGGAGATGGAGCTCAACTCCATTGAAGTAAGAGTGTCTTTGATTTCCTGGAGCAGCACTTTGGGGACAACATTCTGGCTCTGGGGTACCCAGAGGCCACTGGCATTGGCCTTTATTGGCTGCCATATTATCTGGGTCAGAACACATGCGACTTCTGTTTGTGGGGCTATATTAAAGATAAGGTGTAAAGCAGTAACCCCAAAACCATTGCTGAGCTGAAAACGGCCACTCAGGAGGTCATCGACAACATCGATGTTCAGACACATCAGCGAGTCACGCAGAATTTCACTATTCGTCTGCACCACATCACCACCAATGATGGCAGGCATATTGAACATGTCATAACCTAAATCCGAATGCCAGTTAAGTGTTGAATAAAGTTGTTTTTAGCACCTTAAATGCATGCATTGCAAAATAAAATAAAGGTTTTTTAGATGGTTTAGAATTTCATCTTGCTAAAGAAAATAGTTTATAAGAATTTGCAGCAGACTCTTGTTTTTTAAAAAGTGGGTCAGAAATAACCATTTCTGCCACTTTTAGAAAAATTGTCTACTTTGACTTCAATTTGTGAACATTGGAAATCAGTAGGTTAATTAATTTTCATATTGTAAGACCTTTTTCTGGTAAGTTATTATGCACTAAGTTTCAGTCGTAGCCCACAATTACTTCCAGGTAGATTACAAATTTTAAATAGTGGTGACAGGAAGTATAATCATGGAAAAGTCTTGAAGTATTCTGGCAAGCAAAGGGCAAACAGAGCGGTAGTAGTTGGTTTCTTTTCAGCTAAATTGTCCCGTCTTCTCCAAACAGATCTTAGAAACTGATGTTGAATATTGATTCATCGTGAGATCCATCTGTAAAACAAAGGTGAGATCAAGACAAATAAAACAGAACTAAACTGTAATTACAGCAGCAGTGTCTGTAGTAACAGTATTAGCAATAAAAAATTGTAGCAGACTGCAGTTTTCCCACATATGAATTATCTTCAAACTGTTACCAGTCAGATATTTTTCTCTCCTATCCAGAATCAAAGAATTCTGCCTCTTGAGCTTCCAAAATTTCTTGCTCGCTCAACATACGTGACATATTTAAAGCAGAATTACAGAAAACACCGAAACCTAACAATTACGTGGATGAAATTAAGACAGTGTGAACACATACTGGGTCACCCGTTTGCGACAACAGCTGTAACATATGCCAACATTCCTTTTGAACTAATTCTAGAAGTGAACACCAGAAGGAAGCACCTGTTTCTTAAACAGGTAGTGAGACATCCATACATAGTTCTCACATGAAATGAGTCCAGTATTCGAGTGGTAGGTGGCTTGCACATCAATAAAATCATGGCCCAAAGTATACTCGTTCGCAGTCTGTTGAACAGTGTTGTAGCTCAAAATATGCTCGGGTTTGGTCGCCAAACTGTCATGTGACTTCACATCAGCACTTAACTGCACACTCCATGAAAAAGACAATAACTGTTATGCCAGTACAAACAGGACATCCACCTACAGCAAAGACTTGGAACAAAGTGATTTCCACATGAGCAAATACACTCCTGGAAATTGAAATAAGAACACCGTGAATTCATTGTCCCAGGAAGGGGAAACTTTATTGACACATTCTTGGGGTCAGATACATCACATGATCACACTGACAGAACCACAGGCACATAGACACAGGCAACAGAGCATGCACAATGTCGGCACTAGTACAGTGTATATCCACCTTTCGCAGCAATGCAGGCTGCTATTCTCCAATGGAGACGATCGCAGAGATGCTGGATGTAGTCCTGTGGAACGGCTTGCCATGCCATTTCCACCTGGCGCCTCAGTTGGACCAGCGTTCGTGCTGGACGTGCAGACCGCGTGAGACGACGCTTCATCCAGTCCCAAACATGCTCAATGGGGGACACATCCGGAGATCTTGCTGGCCAGGGTAGTTGACTTACACCTTCTAGAGCACGTTGGGTGGCACGGAATACATGCGGACGTGCATTGTCCTGTTGGAACAGCAAGTTCCCTTGCCGGTCTAGGAATGGTAGAACGATGGGTTCGATGACGGTTTGGATGTACCGTGCACTATTCAGTGTCCCCAGAGGTGCACGGCCAGTGTAGGAGATCGCTCCCCACACCATGATGCCGGGGTTGGCCCTGTGTGCCTCGGTCGTATGCAGTCCTGATTGTGGCGCTCACCTGCACGGCGCCAAACACGCATACGACCATCATTGGCACCAAGGCAGAAGCGAATCTCATCGCTGAAGACGACACGTCTCCATTCGTCCCTCCATTCACGCCTGTCGCGATACCACTGGAGGCGGGTTGCACGATGTTGGGGCGTGAGCGGAAGACGGCCTAACGGTGTGCGGGACCGTAGCCCAGCTTCATGGAGACGGTTGTGAATGGTCCTCGCCGATACCCCAGGAGCAACAGTGTCCGTAATTTGCTGGGAAGTGGCGGTGCGGTCCCCTACGGCACTGCGTAGGATCCTACGGTCTTGGCGTGCATCCGTGTCTCGCTGCGGTCCGGTTCCAGGTCGACGGGCACGTGCACCTTCCGCCGACCACTGGCGACAACATCGATGTACTGTGGAGACCTCACGCCCCACGTGTTGAGCAATTCGGCGGTACGTCCAGCCGGCCTCCCGCATGCCCACTATACGCCCTCGCTCAAAGTCCGTCAACTGCACATACGGTTCACGTCCACGCTGTCGCGGCATGCTACCAGTGTTAAAGACTGCGATGGAGCTCCGTATGCCACGGCAAACTGGCTGACACTGACGGCGGCGGTGCACAAATGCTGCGCAGCTAGCGCCATTCGACGGCCAACACCGCGGTTCCTGGTGTGTCCGCTGTGCCGTGCGTGTTATCATTGCTTGTACAGCCCTCTCGCAGTGTCCGGAGCAAGTATGGTGGGTCTGACACACCGGTGTCAATGTGTTCTTTTTTCAATTTCCAGGAGTGTATATTGCCTCCTGAAATTTTGGTAGTATTGGGGAACTTTAAAGTGCTATCACAGGCTGTGACAGCAAAACTTTTGCTGAGCGAATGTATCAACTCTTTCAGAAATATGATAAATTTGTAAATCTAAATTGTGATTATATAAGAAAATAATATGAAGGTCAAAAACATGCTTTTAACTATTTCATTATTTTATTTATTGCGTAATGAGGATATTCTCTAGATAACTCTCGTATGACATGAATTATAAGCTGATATCGATTGATGGATGATTGGCAGGTGCAAAGTAATGAAACTATTACTAATCAAATATTGATAATCGCTGGGTGTGGGTCTATTATAACCTGCTCTCTAAAAACTGTAATGTATTCCTACTCTAAATTTTGCCAAGTATTATTTAAACAGACATAATGTTTTTATTTTTTACATGGAAAAGGTTGTTCCAAAACCTGCCTCTGGTCAACCTGCACAGAGGATCCTCATTCCTGCAGCTACTCCAGTGTCACAGCTTCGAGGAGCTCAGAATGTAGCAACACTTCAAGCTTCAACAGTTACAGGAGCAGCTATTCTTCCATCTGGTGGTAACAGCTACGTGATGCTGCCGGCACACTATGTGGAGCAAGTTAAAAATGTAAGTTGCTGATGTTTTTCTGTCTTCTTGCTTTCTTAGTTTTGGATAAATGTGACATGAACATCCATAATCCTCTTTCCTTACTCACTGAATATCTGAGAGCCACATCATTATGTAGTAGTTTTGCAGTAAAAAGTATGTTACTAATGGACATAGCTGTAGGTGAACAGAACTTAGTCACAAGCAATGTAAACTCTAGGTTGGAATAACAACAAAATTAGGAAAGTGATAGACTGCTACTCACCATAAAGATGGCCTATTGATTTGCAGACCGGCACAATGAAAAGACTGTTACACTTTAGAGATTTTGGTCAGTGCCTCCTTCAGCAAGGGAAAAAAACACACACACACACACACACACACACACACACAAACAAATAAGCACATCACATACACATGACAGGTACCACCAGCAGCTCCAACCACATTGAGACTGTCACATAAATAGCAATCTGAAGTGAGGTGGGGTTGGGAGGGACAGCAGGATATGATGTGGAGAGAGAAGACTGCTGTCTGGTGGTGTGTGGGTGGGAGAGTAGAGTGCCGTATAGTGGTGTGTGGGGGGGAGAGAAAAGAGTTATGTGTGGTGGAGTGGGCAGGGAGAGGAAAGGATAAGGGTGTGTTGTTGGAGGACAGCACACAATGAGGCTGAGGGGCTGTGGAAAGGGAGGTGGTGATAGGACAGAGGGGGCGAAACTGTTGGATGGTGGATGTGGGGACAGTAGATTGAGGCCAAGATAATATCAAGAGCAGAGAATGTGTTGCAAGGACAATTCCTATCTGCACAATTTGGAAAAGTTAGTGGTGGAGAGGAGGATCCAGATGACCTGGGTAGTGAAGCATCCATTGAAATCAAGCACATTATGTTCAAATGTCTGTTGTACCACAGGGTGGTGTACTGTGCGCTTTGCCACGGTTTAGTGGTGGGCATTCATCCTGGTGGATAGCTAGTTGGTAGTCACACTACTATAAAAAGCTGTGCAACAGTTGAAGCAGAGCAGGTATGACAAGGCTGCTTTCACAGGTGGCCTGGGCTTGGAGTAAGACAAGCCTGCTCTGGAAAAGGAAGTCCTGAGTGGGTGGAGTGGGAATTTTTTGCACCTGGAAACTTCCACAGGGATATGATAGCGGTTTTTCCCAGCCCTGATCTATGGTAACCTATTAGCTCACATCTACCATCCAACTGTTTTTGCCCCCTCTGTCCTATCACCTCCTTCCTTTCCACAGTCCCTCACCCTCATTGTGCGATGCCGTCCGCAAATGCGCCCACCCATATTTTCCCCTTTCCTGCTCCTCTCCATTGCCGCTCCCAGTTCCGCCCCACATCCCACCTTCTGACACTGCACGTGGTAGTCTCATCAGACTGCCATCTAGTGTTCTAGTCCCTGCACCTGCCACCAGACAGTGCTAGAACTCTTTAGTTCTGGCCATGCCACCTTTAGTGAGTTTTCTGATGGATTTTAAATGCTGGTTTACATATTGTTTTGGAAATCAGCTGTTTAGAATATTTAGAGAATGGCTAACACTTTCTCTGTACTTATCTTCGCTCCTAAATATAATAAACTGGATCTTGGAATATTTTTGTGAAAGGCTGATCTCCATTATATATGAATATGTTTAGTAAACCCAGGTTTACAAAGCATGGTCTGGTGATCACTGTCATACCTGTATCACAGTAATCTGTGTGTGATATAAAAATCAAGAGATGTTGGATTAGTGAGATGAATCAGAAAGATTTTATAAGCCTTCCTAAGAAAAGTTTTAGTCTTCAAGTTAGGATGAAATTGAGCCACAATTTTTGGCAACAGACAACATTTGGGGAATCTGCTTATCATGGTTGTATCAAATTTGCTCCGATTAAGTGAACCTCTTTTTGAGGTGGCTTAAGTTGTCTTCACTTCTTGTGGGAACTCCATTGACCCTTGAATTTCCTCTTTGACATATTAAACAGCATAGACTATTTATACTCAGCCTTACAAGAAGAGCCTGGGCATCCGGTTCCTCTTGAGAAAAAAGATCTGTAATAAAATATAATTTTATTGTTGACAGCAACAAAACAAAACATGTAAGCCAGAATATGTATATAATCATTAAAAGAGTAAACCGCTGAGTATAGGAAGGAGGTAGAATGATTGTAATGGAAATAAAATATATTACGTTCAGCTAGATTAAAACAAAAACAAATTATGAACTTTAATGGACAAGATAAGCCAACATGTGATCACCAATCTGATGTTTTTATTGGTCAGCTGATTAACAAACATCTAAAACAAGTTGTCTAGACATTTGTGAGTGTAAAAGAGGATTTTAAATACCTTGCTCTATATGAACAACTGTGTGACTCTCCTCTTACTGCAGCCCTACCATCACTTCACTTGCCTGCACTTTTCACTCTTGTGGCCACTCACCAAAGTCTCCAACCTGCCTTACCCTGTGCAGCTTGTTCTTCTCACCTCCTCCTCCTCCCCCTCTCTTCTCCTCCTCCTTCCCCATGCCTCTCGCCATTCACCTCTCACCCACCTCCCATGCAACTCGCCGTCTCCCACAATTTGCCTTTGTCCCGCTAGCCTGGCCCCTCACATCGCTTGCTATTTTTGTTCTATTTTCTTTCTTTTTTCTGACCAATCACGCTACTCAGTCTTTCAGTCTCCCTCACTTACCCTCCACAGTCACCCAACGTATTGTATTTCTATCCTTCTGAATTGTACTAAGCAAAAAAAAAAAAAAAAAAAAAAAAAAAATGTTTTTAAATTGTCCCCATGCATAATATAATAAAATTAGTTTCAATTATAAAAATCATTAAGTTATGGCTTGCTAATGTAGACACAAGTCTGATATAATACTCAGCAAATGCTTGCTTGTAATTCGAGCATTAGAACGATTTAACATTTTGAACTAGGAAGAAAAAAGGAAAAAAAAAAAACTTTGAATGTTGGATTGCATATGCTTTCTTTCTCTGAAGATTTTCAAAATGAATGTGTCTTCTTCTGAGAAATTGGCTATAACATCTAAATGAACAGAAATTCCACTGAAATTGCAGCAATAAGTTTGCCCCTGCTTTTAGTGTCACTGTTAGTGTAGGATGTAGATTGAAATTGTGGTTTATTTTGTGTTTCATTGGGTGTAACCAGTTCCTTTTGGCTCTTGTTCTAAGGATACATTAATGGTGCAACCATACTGTTGGCACCTCATTGCTCACCAAAAAGAAGCTCTTACCTGGCATTTGGTGGTTACTTAAATTTGCCCTCAATATGTTTGTGAAAATACATGTTTAAAGTCTGTGATATGTGTAAGACTTCACCTGAAATTGTACAAAATGCTTTGTCCAAAGGTCAAATGGTGCAGTTAGCTCAGGGGCCGACAAGAAGTGTAAATGGTTGTGATAACATACTCGACCGCTTGACAAGAAACAATCTTAGAAGGAACCCCTTGAATGTGAATCACAAGTTCAATCTTTATTAAGGCTTATTTGATAGTGTTGTGTTAACAGTTGTGACAGGTAAAATGTTAGCTGCTAATAACTCACCATATGTATCAGGAAGGTGACAGAAATGAGTGTCCATGAGGTGCAGAAATCAACCTTCTGTGGGATGTATGTGGTACACTTCACAAAACTGACATCTTCGACATTCAAGAAATGTTCAGAACAAACCATTAATGTGCACCATGAACACTGAATGAAAAGTTGTATGCCACAGTTGACATAAAACTTTACACCATCAAAATCAGAGGCGAACTCCTTGGGAGTCATTCACTGTGCAGGACATTCAGCTAGGTGTCCAGTCTTAAGGGATTGCATGTAGAATCATGTTGGTGTAACTGGGTAATGAGAACTGATGGAATGTGATGGCACGAAACTGAATGCGAAGCAGTCTATTGTATAGCTTATCGTGAAACTGGCTATCCTTAAAGGAGTAACTGTAGATAGTGCAATAATATACGGAGGTGGCAAAAGTCATGGGATACCCCCTAATATTGTGTTGGACCTCATCATGCCCAGCATAGTGCAGCAACTTGTCGTGGCATGGAGCCTGCAAGTCATTGGAAGTCCCCTGCAGAAATATTGAGCCATGCTGCCTATACAGCCATCTATAATTGCAAAAGCATTGCTGGTGCATGATTTTGTGTGCAAGCTGACAGCTAGATTATGCCCCATAAATATTCAGTGGAATTAATGTTGGGCAATGAGGGTGGCCAAATCATTCACTCACATTTCCAGCATGTTCTTGAAACCAGTCGCAAACAGTTGTAGCCTGGTGACATGACACATTGTTATTTGAGAACATGAAGTCCATGAATGGTTGCAAATGATCTCCAAGTAGGTGACTACAACCATTTCAGCACAGTGATTCATTCAGTTGGACCAGAGGACCTAGTAGACTCCATGTAAACACACTCCACACAATTACGGAGCAGCCACCAGCTTGCACAGTGCCTTGTTGAAAACTCGGGTCCATGGCTTTATGGAACCTGCACCACACTCAAACCCTACCATAAGCTCTTACCACCTAAAATTGGGACTCATCTGACCAGTTAACGGTTTTCCAGTGATCTAGGGTCCAACCAATACAGTCCTGAACCCAGGAGAGGCACTGCAGGTGATGTGGTGATAGCAAAGGCACTCGCATTGGTAGTCTGCTACCATAGGCATTTAACACCAAATTTTGCCGCCCCAGTGTAATTGTACATTTATTATACATCCCATATTGATTCCTGCAGTTACTTCACAAAGTGTAGCTTCTCTGATAGCGCTGACAAATCTACACAAACACTACTGCTCTGTCATTAACTGAAGGCTGTTGACGACTGCATTGCCCGAGGTGAGAGGTAATGCCTGAAATTTTGTATTCTTCCACCATCCTGACACTTTAGTTTTCACAGTTTCACTTTGACGCTGTGGTTTTCACAGTTTCACTTTGACGCTGTGGTTTTCACAGTTTCACTTTGACGCTGTGGTTTTCACAGTTTCACCTTGACGCTGTGGTTTTCACAGTTTCACCTTGACGCTGTGGTTTTCACAGTTTCACCTTGACGCTGTGGTTTTCACAGTTTCACCTTGACGCTGTGGTTTTCACAGTTTCACCTTGACGCTGTGGTTTTCACAGTTTCACCTTGACGCTGTGGTTTTCACAGTTTCACCTTGACGCTGTGGTTTTCACAGTTCCACCTTGACGCTGTGGTTTTCACAGTTTCACCTTGACGCTGTGGTTTTCACAGTTTCACCTTGACGCTGTGGTTTTCACAGTTTCACCTTGACGCTGTGGTTTTCACAGTTTCACCTTGACGCTGTGGTTTTCACAGTTTCACCTTGACGCTGTGGTTTTCACAGTTTCACCTTGACGCTGTGGTTTTCACAGTTTCACCTTGACGCTGTGCTTTTCACAGTTTCACCTTGACGCTGTGCTTTTCACAGTTTCACCTTGACGCTGTGCTTTTCACAGTTTCACCTTGACGCTGTGCTTTTCACAGTTTCACCTTGACGCTGTGCTTTTCACAGTTTCACCTTGACGCTGTGCTTTTCACAGTTTCACCTTGACGCTGTGCTTTTCACAGTTTCACCTTGACGCTGTGCTTTTCACAGTTTCACCTTGACGCTGTGCTTTTCACAGTTTCACCTTGACGCTGTGCTTTTCACAGTTTCACCTTGACGCTGTGCTTTTCACAGTTTCACCTTGACGCTGTGCTTTTCACAGTTTCACCTTGACGCTGTGCTTTTCACAGTTTCACCTTGACGCTGTGCTTTTCACAGTTTCACCTTGACGCTGTGCTTTTCACAGTTTCACCTTGACGCTGTGCTTTTCACAGTTTCACCTTGACGCTGTGCTTTTCACAGTTTCACCTTGACGCTGTGCTTTTCACAGTTTCACCTTGACGCTGTGCTTTTCACAGTTTCACCTTGACGCTGTGCTTTTCACAGTTTCACCTTGACGCTGTGCTTTTCACAGTTTCACCTTGACGCTGTGCTTTTCACAGTTTCACCTTGACGCTGTGCTTTTCACAGTTTCACCTTGACGCTGTGCTTTTCACAGTTTCACCTTGACGCTGTGCTTTTCACAGTTTCACCTTGACGCTGTGCTTTTCACAGTTTCACCTTGACGCTGTGCTTTTCACAGTTTCACCTTGACGCTGTGCTTTTCACAGTTTCACCTTGACGCTGTGCTTTTCACAGTTTCACCTTGACGCTGTGCTTTTCACAGTTTCACCTTGACGCTGTGCTTTTCACAGTTTCACCTTGACGCTGTGCTTTTCACAGTTTCACCTTGACGCTGTGCTTTTCACAGTTTCACCTTGACGCTGTGCTTTTCACAGTTTCACCTTGACGCTGTGCTTTTCACAGTTTCACCTTGACGCTGTGCTTTTCAGAATTTCACCTTGACACTGTGGTTTTCAGAATTTCACCTTGACACTGTGGTTTTCAGAATTTGGAGTTGCCTAATGATTTCCAAAATTGAACGTCCCATATGTCTAGCGCCAACTACCATCCCATGTTCAAAGTCTGTTAATTCCCATTGTGTGGCCATAATAACTTCGGAAACCCTTTACATGAATCACCTGAGTACAAATGACAGCTCTGCCAGTTCACTGCCCTTTTGTATCTTCTGTATGCAATACTACTGCCAGTTGTATATGTGCATAATGCTATCCTTCTGTGTATGTATTATAGGCATGGAAAAACAAACATCCAGAGGCTGAATTTGTTCAATGGTTCCAGGTGGCATGAATTGCAATGTCCTACATTTTTCTGGAGTGATAGTTTATTCTAAAGGAGTATGATTCTTATATGCACACGTGGAATCAAGTAAAAGCATGTTATTTGGACCAGCTATTGTCCAAAAGCAATGCTCATACTGTAGTTGTTGTTCTCTTACCCACATTTTCCCGTGCTTGCTTGCTGTGACATAAATATTCTCCACTGCTCTTGCAAAATCATGCATATGAGAAAGAATCATACGGGAACGGAGCACCTCCAACTTCACACAGCACAATAAATAACCTTTGAGCTAATTTACCATCTAAATTAACAGTCAGTATAATTGTATACAGGTGCATTAAGGCAATGACGTTAGTTGACCGTAATGCAACTCTGTTTGTCAAATAACTTACGGGTTTGCTGCCGGATGACGTCATCGTCCACTGACAATATTTTGACAGGAGGACACCCTGCCATTCTCAAGGCACAATTGCATGGAGGAATCGATGTGCAAGGGAATTTAATACTTCGGTTCAAAGAGGAGAAAAAAAGGAAGATACCCCACACACAACAAGTAACCGCAGAGTCAACACACAACCAAGGATAACCAACATCAGAAATATCGACAGTGACTATTTATCAACAGGTGAGGTAGCACTAATTCTGTCCCTCTGTTGTTTGATGAGAGACAGAGCTGGATTCGAAGCAGCATTTAAACAAAAAACACCATCTCTGTTTATAAGGTTGCTTGATAGTTTGGTTTTAACAGCCTCCTTAATAACACTATCCCAACAGCTGGACGTTCAAGCCAGAATCTCTGTGTTGTTGTATTCCATAGGATGACCGGTCCTTGTTTCTCCTCTGTGAACCAAGCTATTAAATTCCCTTGCACATTGCTTCCTCCGTGCAGTTGGGCCTTGAGAATGGCATGGTGTGTTCCTGTCGAAATATTGGCGGTGGTAAACGACATCACCCGGCAGCAAACCCGTAAGTTATTTGAACATTAAATTTGCCAGGAAAAGTTAAGGTCTCAAACTCTCTTGGTGCTTCCAATTTCCAGGGTTCCTTTCAAATGCATTTTCTCTTCAAATTTCAATTGGTCAGAGTCAAAAACAAATTACTTACTGAATGATGAGATAAGTTAGTTTATCTCATCTACACATTTTCAGTTCAGTTCTGCAGTATGCTGTGCATCGTCAAGCTGACGCTTTGTTTGAAATTCAGTTATGTTATATCATCCAATACTATAGCACTCTTCCAAGTTATGCAAGATTGCACTGCTTCCCTGGAACTCAGTGACCTACTATGTTGTGCACATCAAATTGTGCATCACATAGATTACAGTATCATTCAGATCCTGTAAATTGTATCAAGCATCCTTGAAATTTTTGTAACAAGTGCATATTGTCCTCCCTTGACTCTTCATAGTTTTTCTTATTGCTGCGGATGTATTAGAAATCTGTTCGTAATTGTTCTTTTACTACGCTGTGGATGATCTTCCAAGCACATAATTATGTTTAGTATCCACTCCTTGGACGACGATTGTCCTTAGCTACATTTCACTGGAGATTGGGTTTATGGCTTGTTGTCTGACAAGGATGATGAACTACATGGCTTGACACCTGTATCAGCATCACTTTCACTTGTTAAGCCAGGATTGTCATCATTGTACTCCCCATGTGCATTGTCCACACAGTGAAATATATACAACACCACACATTCCACTGACTCATCTACCACTACTTTCTCACTCTGCGAAATTTTCCTTTCTGGTGAAATTTCAACTTTAGCAACAGTTCTTGTAGATATAATCCAATGTTTTCTTTGTTTATTGTTGCCATTGCTCTGTTTTGTACGGACACCACTAGCACTGTATCACTGTTGTTAGTTTCGCATCGACTGAGCAGTTCAGCTATGCTCCATAGCCTCAAGCTGTACCCATCAGTGGAAACCTCCAGTGTCAGCCCCTGTTGCCATTAGCAGCCAGTATTGTGGTTGCATAGCGGACAATGTGTCGAGCATCGAATGCCTTAAATATCATTGACCTTTTGCGACCTCTCTCTCAGGGGGTTCTTTGTTAAGCAAATAGACCGTCATAATAGATACATGAATTAGTGGTAAAATGTCACTGTAGCAAGACTGAATACCATTAACATCCAAACCACTAAAAGCAAATGTCAAATGAATGTAAAAAAGCAGGTAAAAGTTTAAGAGGCTTCTTAAGAGACTGTCTCCATTCCTTCCAGACAAGTATGCAAGTGTAGAACATATGTGGCTTGAACTCAAATAAAAATTCAGTTTAGTAACAAGTAAATTAATGGGAGATGAAGCTGTTCCCATGTGATACACAAAACGGGGTAGAACATTGTTGCAAAAGCATCAGAAAAAATGTGCCAAATTTAAAAGAATGCAATATCCCGAAGAACTGTGAAGTTCTACACACACTCAAAATGTTGTGTGGATTTAAATGCCATATGCTTTTAATAATTCCCAAAACCGAAATTGTCCCAAAATCTGACAAAACCCAAAGAGATTTTGGTCATGTGTAAAGTACACCACAGGCAAGACACAAATAATACCTTCACTGGATGATAACGATGGTAGCGTTACTGATGGCAGCACCACTAAAACGAAAATACTAAATGTGGCTTAGCAAAATTCATTCATGAAAGAAGATGAAGTAGGTATTTCAGAATTTGAATCATAGTTACTGTAGAAGTAGATAGGTATCTTCAGTGTACCAAAGCAACTCAAATCACTTAATAAAGGCAAATGCTCCAGACCAGACTGTATACCAATTAGATTCCTTTCAGAGAATGCCAGTACAATAGCCCCTTACATAGCAGTTGTATACAATCTCTCGCTCGACAGAAGATCCCTGCCTAAAGACTGGAAAGTTTGGCAGCTCACAACAGTATTCAAGAAAGAAAATAGGAGTAACCTACTGAATTACAGACGTATATCACTGACGATATGCTGTGGGATTTTGAAATATACCCTGTGTTTGGACATTGTGAATTACCTCAAAGAAAACAATCTATTGACACATAACCAGTATGGACCAGTATGGACAAATAAAATATCGTTCTTCTGAACAAACCTGGCTCTTCATTCACACAAGGTAGATTGTGCTGTCAACAGGGGATCTCAGATTGATTCCGTACTTCTGAATTTTCAGAACACTTTTGATACCATTTCTCACAAGTTGCTTCTAATCAAATAGTGGAAACTCCAGGTTGCGGAATATAAACATTATTAAAAAAGGATTGATTGGTACTCACTGTAAAAATGACACGTTCTGTAGCAGACAGGCACAATGAAAGGACTGTTACACACTTAGCTTTCAGCCAAAGCTCTAATCAGAAAGTGAAGCACACACACATTCATGCATGCAAGCACATCTCGTGCACACATGACCACCATATCTGGTGGGGCAGGGCAGAAGTAGGGATAGCAGAGTATGGGTTGGGGAATGGGGGGGGGGGGGGGGGAAAGCTGTCTGGCAGAACATTTAGGGACTAGCTGTATGTATGGCAAGAATGCTAGGTGTAGTGTTGGGAGCCTGTGAGCTAGGGAGTGGTGAGGGGAGCAAAAAAAAGGCAAGGGGCAGAAAGGGGAAGTACAGATGGGTGCATTGGCAGAGGGCTGCCTACAATGAGGGTGAGGGGACGTGAATAGGGAGGAGGTGGATTCTGTTGGGTGAAGGGTGTTGGGACAGTAGGTTACCACAGGTTGAGGCTGGGATAATATCGGGAGTGGAGAATGTGTTGCAAGGATAACTTCCCATCAGCACAGTTCAGCGAAGTTAGTGGTGGATAAGAGGGTCCACATGGCCTCAGTTGTAAGGCAGCCATTGAAAGCAAGCATGTTACATTCAGCTGCATGTTGTGCCACAGGGTAGTCTACCATGCTCTGGATGGTGGCCATTTGTCCTGATGGACAGTTGACTGGTAGTCATACCAACATGGATGGAAAGCTGTGCAATTAGTGCAGCAGAGATGGTATATGACATGGCGGCTTTCACAGATGGCCCGGCCTCTGGTTGGATATGGTCAGCCTGTGACAAGGCAGGAAAAGGAAGTGCTGAGAGGGTCGATTGGGCAGGTCTTGCACCTGGGTCTTCCACAGGAATGTGATCCCTGTGACAAGTGTTTGTGTTGCGGTCACATAGGGATAGACTGGGATGATATGCATTTTGAATGGGTGACAGATACCACTTTAGGAGGGGTCATAAGGAACTTGAGTATGATGTCCGTCATTTCAGGCACTGATGATGGATAATCAAAGCCCAGATGAAGGATGTGATTTAGTTGTTCCACTCTGGGGTTATATTGTGTGACAAAGGAAACACTCCTTTGTAGCTGGCTCTTGGCTGTGGTGGGAGGATTACGTTGCGTGTGGTACATGACATGGGAAATTTGTTTGCGGACTAGGCCTAAGGGACAGTGCTCTAATGCAGTAAAAAGACACTCTCGCCCTTGTAATTAAAATATTGGGTGTTCTGAGATGGTGGGGAGCCAAGTATTTCCAGAATTTACCCCGAAATTCTCGAAGCAGTACAGTACCTCTCTGTAAAGGGCTTCGAAACCCTCAGCATACTGGGCAAGGGAGTTCTTGTCACAGCACATATGCTGTCCCCAGATGGTCAGGCTGTATGAAAGGGATTTTTTGGTGTGGAAGGGATGGCAGCTGCTTAAATGCAGGTACTGTTTGTGGTTGGTGGGTTTATGTGGACAGAGCTGTGATGGAACCATCAGAGAAGAGATGGTCAACATAAAGGATGGTGACGCATTGGTTGAGGAGGACCAGCTGAAACGGATGGGGGAAAAGGTTAGGAGGGGGTGGGGGAGGGGGAGGAACATGGTTGGATGGCCTGGAAAAGGCAGGGTTCAGTGTTGAGATTGGGTTGGCTTTGGTTGGAGGTGTTGGCTGCAAAAAAAAGTTTTTACATTGCAGGCATAGGAAAGTAGGTCTTTTGACAAATCCAACATGGTTAAACATGGCTGTAGGGCTAAAGGTGATGCATCTGGAGAGGCCTGAAACTTCCCTAGGGCTTAGGATTTGTTGGAAAGGTTTACAGCAGTGTTCTGTGAATTTTTTGGCTATGGATTTAGTGGCATGTTAAGGAACTTCGGGGACCTGGCAAGTCGAAAAGGTCATCTAGGTGGGGTCTGGGTGTTATGAGAGGCTGACAAAGACAAACACTGTGCATTTTGATAGTGATGCACCAAGATGGTGGTAGTATGTCGGCAGGTTGGATACTTTATGTAACATGTTTGGAATGTTCCTCCAAGTGGTGGAGAGCAAGCGATTCAATTTCAGAGATTTGATGAATGTAGTCTGGATTACACAGTTGCAGTATCTTGCAGAGGGAGCAGATATGGTTCTGGGATGCCTATGTCATGAGATATATTTCTGCAGTACCAGGTTTGTGAGGGCTCGGGACTGGCAAAATCTGAAAAGGTGAAAGCCATTTTGAAAGGAAAGGTGGGATCCAGAGAAAGGAATTTTCATGGTTAGGCCATTGGAGGTGATTCCATGGTTCAGGCAACAGTTAAGGAACAGAATGTGTGACTGGGTTTTAGCCAGGGTAAGGAATATTTTTCTGAACTGGAGCAGAAATATGAAGCATGGTCTATTGTGGCAAGGATGGCATTGAGGTAACAGGTATGATGGGGAAATGGAGAAATGAAGGTGTTTGATTGTTGTCGGGCAGCTGCCCCACATGTATGAATGTGTGTGTGTGTGTGTGTGTGTGTGTGTGTGTGTGTGTGTGTGTGTGTGTGTGTGTGTGTTCCCTTTTCTGACAAAGGTATCAGCTGAAAGCTAAATGTGTAACAATCCTTTCATTTCCCTGTTTGTGGCTCAATGTGTCATCTTTATGGTGAGTAGCAATCTATCCTTTTCCTAATTGTTCTAACCAAATAGTGTGCTTATGAGTTATCATCTCATTTGTTTGCCTGGATTCATAATTTCCTGTCAGAAAGGACACAGTCCACAGTAACTGACAGAGTGTCATCATGTGAAACAGAAGTGCAATCCAGTTTTCCCCAAAAAACTGATACAGGGCTTCTGCTATTCCTGATCTATATAAACAATTCAAGAGATAATCCGAGCAGCTATCAAGATTGTTTGCGGGTGATACAGTCATGTATTGTGTAGTAACATCAAAATTAATTACAAAATTATTTAGGTGGGATATCTGTATGGTGCAAAACAAAAGAAGTGTGAGGTCCTCTGCATGAGTATTAAGGGGTCTGCTAAATTTGTGCTACATGTTTAATCTCTCAAGTTTGAAAGTTGTCGATTCAACTGGATGCCTAGAGATTGTTGTTACAAACAACTGCAATTGGTACCATCACATTGAAAATGCGGAGAAGATGAACCAAAGACTGCATTTTATTGGCCGTATGCTTACTAGATGCTATAAACCTACTAGCGAGACTGCCAACACTACACTTGTCCATCCTCTTCTGGAGTATCATTGTGCGGTATGGGATCCTTGCCAGATATAATTGACAGAGGACATCAAAAAGTTAAAATCAGGGCAGCTTGTTTTGCATTGTCCCAAAATAGAGGAGAGAATGTCACATATAATGTGTGAGTTGGAATGGTAATCAAACAAACAAACGAGTTTCTAATTCTCGTTGCAGCGATATCTTTTTATGAAATCTCAGTCATCAACTTTCATCTCCAAATGCATTATTTATTTTTTCCTTCTTTTTTGTCCCCCAGCCTCTTCTACGTAGCAAGAAATGGCAATCATAGTAAAATAAGAGAAATAAAAGCTCTCGCCGAAAGCTGTAGGTATTTGTTTTTCCCAAGTGCTATTCAAGAGTGGGGCTTCCCAGAAATAGTCCAAAGTTGGCTTTGCAAACCCTCTGCCAAGCACTTAAACATAAATTACAGAGTAGTCATGTGGCTGTAAATGTTCACTTGCGTTAGTGTAAAGTGAAAAATGTTCTTGGCATTGCCGAGTACAGTAATAGTTACTCATTTGTGCAAAAAAAAGTGATTACAGGCAAAAAGAAACAAGAGAAGGTATGGGCCCACTCTTTGAATGCAGAATGTCCACACTAGAGACCTTTAGAGCAGTTCTACAAACAGCTCAAAAATTATTCAGTACACTTTTTCAGACAGTCACGAATGTCACATCAAATTTTCTAGTTTATTTTAAATATTATTATACCATTTAGATTTAAAGATTTTGCCTGCAACGCTATTAATGCAATTCCTGTGGAAGAGTGATTGTTAGGACTGCTTAATGCGAAGTAATACATAGTGTTTCTATCCACATTCAAATTACGTACTACATTGCAAAGTAGAGTTTCGTCTTGACGTACGAGCAGTGAGACTGTAGAATAAATTTACACATATTACTGATTTTGAAAACGTGAAGTGTTTTTGTGTCAGATGTAGTTTGTTAGGCTCAAATTTGTAATATTGTAGGTTTTCATAATTTTGCTCAGCCAAAGAAAAATATGTTAGGACTATCCTATGTTTTTCTTACAGCTAACTATATGTATAAAATAGTGGAATATCATAAAAGTAGCACATAAAGTATTGCTTTGTGAACAGTTACAGGCACAGCAACAACTAAACCAGCAGAAACAGCAAGAGCATCAGATGCAACAAGAAGAACAGCAGCAAGAGCAACAGCTGCAGCAAGCCCATCAGTTTCAGCAGCAACAACGTCACCATCAGCAGGCACAACTGCAGTCTCAGAAGGAGAAGACGCAGACACAGCAGCAGGAATCTAGCAGTGCCAACATCCTAAGCTCCAGTGGGAGCCACAGCCAGGCTACTGGTCCTGTGAACACAGATACCCCAGCTCCTCCGCGTTCAGGAGCATCATCCCGCACCACGTTGGAGCCCAATGGCATTAGGCCTCG
The DNA here is from genome assembly GCF_023897955.1 of Schistocerca gregaria. Taxonomy (NCBI): domain Eukaryota; kingdom Metazoa; phylum Arthropoda; class Insecta; order Orthoptera; family Acrididae; genus Schistocerca; species Schistocerca gregaria. Next base: position 509,517,110 of record NC_064921.1, on the reverse strand, counting down.
GAAACCGTGTAACTGCACCAAATCCCAATGTCTGAAACTGTAAGTGCCAGCATTTTGATATATCTTACATTTGTATTATTTTATTGCAAATTTTTGTATTGCCCTTTTTTTCCCAGGAAATAAGCCTTACCTATGTTTTGTCGGTGAAGTATTTGTATTAATGCAGATAAAACGAAGCAAGTAATATTTATATAAGACAAAAATGCCAATGGTTCCTAGCAGATTAAAAGTTGCCTTAGATTGTATGTGTTCAGAAACCCCTTTAGTAGTTACTGAATTTTCAACAACACTGTGTTCCAATAAAAGGAAACATTGATTTCGGTGAACTTTAGTGTACTGGTTTGGGACTTTTGAAAGTAACTCATGTGGAAGTATTTAGGTCAGAATATTTCAATATTCGAAGTCACTTGTCCAGAATAGAGGAAGCTATTCCCAGAAAATAGCCCTTTCATTATCCACCAGGAGGATGAAGAGCTCTAATGAGTGGGAAGGGACTCCTATCTTCTCCTCTTCTTCCTCCCACTCTCCTTTCCCCCATTCCCTCCCTCCTTTTTCTCACTTCCATATCTGCACTAAGGGCCCTGAGCTCACCTAATCTGTATGAGGAGGGACCACATCCAACTGGCACCCACGTGGTCCTACCACCATAACTCCATGCCCTTATAAAAGCCAGCAGAATCAGGAGATGCAGACATTGGGCTGCAGAACAGCCCAGTCTTAATCTGTACCGGACTTGTATCTGGATATGCCTCCAACTGAATCTAAATTCCATAGGGAGGAGGTTGAGAAATAGAAAAGAGAAGAGAAGAAACCAAAGGTGAAAGCCGACTCAGCAATCCTAGCAGATCCGAATCCTGTCTACACCACTACTGATATCATGCTGTTGGAATGAAATGCTTGCTCTTGCTTTGCTCAGTGCTTAGCTAACCTGTCCTACATCATTATTGAGCCTGTCGTTTGAACAGAATTGATCCTGAAAGAGCTTGTAGTGTGGTGTGTACATTGTTCCTTGAGACCATCTCTGGAGACCAGATACCACTTAGTACCACAGTGGAAGTGGTGGCAGTGTGAATACAAAAGAAAAAGAAAGAAAATTTAATCACCATTTGCAGCATCTGTCCTACTGTTCCTTAGCGAGAGATGACGTAATGTGAGATCATCAGTTTTATTTAACTGCTGCCCTAGGTTTCTTTTACTGGGTAAGTTCAATATCCATAACTCTTTATGGGGCAGTTCTAAGATAACGAACCTTAGCAACTTAGGGGCTGCTCTAACATCAGTACATGGGCGAACTCATTAGTGCAGTTGTTTTTAAATCTTGATTCCATATACTAAATATTATCCCACTCAGTTTAGTATAGCACATGCATCCCTATCAGTAATCAGCCTTATGGTCTGTAGGTCTAGTTCTGACCTTTGTATTCAATGAAAGGTTCATGATGTCATAGTGACTTCTTCCTGATCATTTCATCCCTTCTACATTGGTACTCCACTAGAGGCCCCCTGCTATGGTTTTTTAAGATTTATAACTGGCACATTAGCCTTCCTCATGGGATTGTTGAAGAGCGCCTCAGGCACAGTTTCTTGCTCAGCCAAACTAGTGATACCATTTCATAAAGATCCCTACACATATCACCACCCTACTGCAGCCAGTCCCATGGTGGATGCAAATCGCCTTGGCACACCACCTGTCAAAAGACAATCCTGACAACATCAAAAGTACTGGAAGCAGAGCCCACTATCCTAGAAAACAGGAATGCTAAAAAAACAATGTGAAATTGTACCTTTCCCTCATAGATAAGGGCCAAATTATAGTGTCCTTGTGGTCAACAAGGAGCAGCTGATATCCCTTGCATCTGTAAGGATGCCATAGAGAAATCTGACCCTACTATCATTGCGGATTATATACCAATGCACTTCACTCCAGCATTGACATCTGGCAGCTATCAACTACCTTTCCTTCCCCTCTTCTCTCCTTCCTTCCCTCCCCCTCCACTCCCTTCCCCTCTCCCCACCTCACCCACATCTTCAATCCATTTCCATGAAGTTGAGCAGTGTGTGTCATCTTGTCTTCTGACACACAACATTTCAGCACTCATAACACCTCTTCTTCTGAATGGGAGCTCCTCAGCATATTGAGTGTGCAGAGATACAGTTCTAGACCCTGATCAAAAACATAGCCATCTACTTACAAATGCAGGCACTACAACCTTGCTATTTGTAACCAAATCAGGTTTGAGGGTAAGTTCCTTCCTGAGTGGAGGGAAAGAACAATTATCCTGATTTTGAAACTAGGGTAGGTCCACAGGAAGTGGATGGTTACAGACCGATCAGTCTTACCAATGTCCTTTGCAAATTGTTTGAGCACATAATAAGCTGTGCGGGATTCTTGGTACAATGAGCTTCCTGTGTAACTCACAAAGTAGATTTTGGGAGGAGCAATCCACCAGCGATTGCATGGAGTCTTATCAGAATGTCGTTTACCCATTATTAACATCTCATTACTGTCACTTTGACCTGTGATTAGCCTGTGGTGCCACATCTTGTCATCATATAGACACCACTTTACATGAATGGGGCTTTATGGCCCCCTGTAGAATTTCATCCAAAATTTGCATCCTCGGCAATCCTACAGAAGTCTTTAATTCATGCAGTTTTTCCCACATAGAGAAAAACTGAGACCAACAAGGCTCTATCCTGAGTGTGACCCTCTTCGTAATAGCAATCGGAGGCAGTGAAATCTATTAGTCTCACCAGTCTTATAGATTGATTATTCCTGGATCTACTATCGTTCTTCCAACATGACTGTCACTGATCATGATGCTATTAAAAAAAAGCAGAATATTGGGAATATACACATGGGTGCCAGTCTCACTACCAAACCTTTCATCATGTATTTTTGGAGATATAGAAATGTTCATCTGAACCCAGAACTTCACCTATCTCCTCCACCTATTTGCTTAATGTGGAGGCAGATCAATTCTTAGGGAATGATTCCTACTGCTAGGCTAACCCAGAATAACCTGCATAGAACTCTTATAATATTCTCTCTTGCCTGTTGCAGGAGAGCTGGAAAGATTCCATCTGGGCCAGGTGACTTGAATGGTGGGAATTTTCCCTCTGCCCATTGGATTTTACTGAAGTTGGCACACTCCTTGCCTGATTCCCAGTCCTCTCTTTGAGTGACTAAGAACCATTGTCTCTCAGGGAAAGCTTACTGGTCTATATTATCTGCCAGAGCATTTGAGGAAAGTGAGTTTTGAGAAGCAGTTCCAGTGTCTCATGTGCTGTCTTTGTATTTCTCCATCCTCCTCCCTCAACGTATCTCCTGGATTAGTTGTTAATCTAGTGAGGATTTTGTGAAGTCTGGCTTGAGAAGCAATGGCTTCCACTTCCTCACAGAATGCTTTCCAGGATGCCTCCTTTGCTTGTCTAATTGCAAGGTTCTAATTGACAAGGGCCTCACGATATTTTGCCCAATGTCCTTTATGTCTCGCAAGGTTTAACAGTCTCTGTACCAATTTTCTTTGTGTTTCCATGTTGTTATTCCTTCAAGGCACACTCCTATTTGTGCATTTCTTGATGACAGAGCAGTTGTCCTGGTATGAGGTCACTATGGCAGAGGTTACAGCCTCTGCTACGTCCTCAAACTCTACTGGATTCCTTATCGATGTTTTAATTTCCGATAAGCTTAAGTCAAGGTCCCTCCTATATGTCTCCCAGTCTGTTTTCCTGGGATTCCTATAATTCGTGTGGCCTGTCTGATTCACATTTCAACGTTGAATTTAATATACATGTGGTCCAATGAGGATGGCTCTAATGCCACAAGCCATTGTTTGACATAGCTTCCCAGCATCATGGAACCAAAGGTTATGTCAATTACTGCTTCCCTTCTAATATTCTTGAATGTAGGTAAATCACCCCTATTCAGGACCTCCAAGTTGTTAAACTAGAGAAATTAAAGAAGGTACTCACCTCTACTGTTGGTGTCCATGCTGCCTCACACTAGGTTGTGGCCATTGGCATCACATCCAACCAACAGTTGGTCACCTTGCCGATGGCAAGCTTCTGTCAGTCTCCTCATGTCCAAAGGAGGAGGAGAGCTGTCTTCATAAGGAAGGTATGCTGAGGCCAAAACAATTTCCCTCGTGACACCTTCCTCATATTGCTGCATTGCTGAAAACATTAAAGACTAATTAGGGGAAGTTGAGTCTGGGAAAATACGATTTGTTTCATTATTAATTAAAATGTCTTCTGCTGCCCAGTCTAGAACTCTTCAGGCAGGTGGTCGACTAGGTGATATACCTGTGACCATTGTTCCATAAAGAACTTTGAACATGGTTCAAGGAATCCTCTTTCATAAAGATCTTGTGCCCCAAACAGATGAAGAGCTTTGTACTAATCTCCATTTGTGATTCATACATTTTATTAGACATGTACAAAAAGGGTACAAGGATAATCATACAGGTACAGGTGCCTTTATCATAACCTTTGAAGGAAGTGTCCTCCTGGAGAAAGTTAAGGCCATGTTGTACAGGTGTGATGTGAAACTGTATGACCTTTGAGGTGCTTCAGATGTTTATGCTTTGGACACATTTCATCCCACTGCACGGCAGACCCAAAATGCAGCAACTGCAGCAATGAGTGTAACTCTTGTGAACTCCTCTTAGCATGTTAGCTGTGCGTAACATCGCCCTCCACATTCATCATTTTGATCAGTTTTCAGGAAGGAACAGAAGATTCAGGAATTCAAACCTGTTGACTGCCTGTCAAATATTGAGGCACAGAAGAAACATGAACACTTACCCCTTGTGAATATGATTATCAATTATGCTAACATCACAACCTTTGCCCCCCCCCCCCCCCTCATCTACCTACCTACCTCTTCCTTCCCCAGACCATATCTACCACTACCATCCCCTCCCGTGGTTCCCATAGTACTTTCTTTGGGAGCCATTTCTCTTTCTTCAGTGTCTACCAGTGACAGGGCTCCCTGTCAGACTCCCTGTTCCCAGCAACCCCTGAACCAACTGAAGGAGCCACAGCCTGTGGGACCCAGAGCTATGCGTTCTCCGTGCGTCCCCATACTTAATACAGATAGCTCCTGGAACAAACCTTGTCCACCAAAGGTTACAAATGAAAAGAAGAAGAACCACGACAAGGCTCATCCGGTGCCCCCAGAGGTGCCAAATCCCCGCACATAGTTGGATTCTGAGTTGATATTTGTGGATGTGGTTCCATCCACAGTGGTGATAGGCTGTGATCATATATGTGTAGCTTGTCAGTCCTTCTGGCTCCTTCACACTTAATTTGGCCGCCAGTCATGTCATCGTTCAGTGGAATTGTAATGGATACTAATGTCACCTGCCAGAACTTAAACACCTTATCTTCTGTTCATCTGTGGTGTGCATTGGTCTCAAAGAAACACAGTTCACTGATCACCATTTTCCAACACTCCGTGGTTATAGTGCATTCTGTCAGAACTGTGCTAGGCCCAAGAGGGCTTCAGGAGGGGTCTTTACTTGGGTTCATACAGATGTCGTCAGTGAATGCTTTCCCCTTCGTATCTCATTGGTGCAGGTGCAAACAACTGGAGTGATTACCATTTGCAACATTTATCTACCTCCATATCCCCACCCCCCACCCAATTTTCTTTTGGTTGAGGGACTGTAATGCACACCACCTCCTGTTGGGGAGTACGAGTTTGTCTGATAGGAGCCTTCTAATTGACCAGATTGTCACAGAGCATGATGTGATGTGTACCTCTTGAATGATGGTTATCCTACCCATTTCAGTGCCACCCATGGAACCATTTCAGCTATGGCTCTAACAGACTCTTTCCATAATCTTGTGGTTTCACTGTGTTGGTCACTACATGACTTTCTAGTGCTCCTGTCATTTTCTTGCCACTGCCTGTTAGACAGACTACCATCTTGGGCACTTCAGAGCCAAGTGGCCTTTGTATGCCTCTGCTGTTATATTTACCGCCTCTCTGTTGGTTTGTATTGACGAGATTGTGCAATGCATCTCAGCCACGATCATTCACACCACTGGAACTGCTATTCCCCATTCTACATGTCCTTCCCACCATCAACCGTTGCCGTCATGGACCAATGACATTGTAGTAGCTATTCATGGTCACCGATGAACCTTGCAGCAGTTCACAAGACATCGTTCGTAGACCATCCTTACCACATTCAAATGAGTTCATGCTGAGTCTCACTATCTGATCAGGTGCAATAAGAAGGAATGTTGGGAGCACTATGTCTGCTCTCTGGGAATATGTGCCTCTTCATTTCGGGTGTGGACCAAGCTCCATGGTCATATGGGCTGCCAACGATCAGCAGCTGTTCAGAGTCGTGTCCATAGTGTGGTCTTTCATCAGTTCTTGCAGAACACCTTGAGATCGGCTTAGTGACAGCATTCACTTCACACTAAGCTGAATCCTGTAATGAACCCTTCACTTATTGGGAACTACTTTGGGCTGTTGCCTCATCTCACAACACAGCCCTAGGCCATGATTCAATTCACAATCAGATGATCCAGTACTTTGATCCCCAAAGCCAACATCTCCTCAGGGTCTTTACAGTGCCTTCCCCTTGAAATGGTGAGATAGCCTAGTCCCACTCCTTAAGCAGGGCAAGAACCCAACATCTCTTGACTGTTATTGACTGAAGATTCTGATCAACCTGTTCTGTAAGCTGCTTTAAGTGTTGGTGCCCTTAGATTATGCTGGGTTCTCAGACCTCTGGGCCATTTGTGCCCTTATCAGTATGGCTTCTGAGAGGGACAATCAGCAACTGATGATCTGCTTAGATTGTAAGCAGGAATCCAACAGGCTTTTTCTAATCACCAACACCTTGTTGCAGCATTTTTTGAGCTGCGTAAGGCATATGACACCACTTCACATCATCACGTTGTACTTACACACCATAAATACTACTTTCAAGGCCCCCTACTGAATTTTATTCATCAGTTTGTATCCACTGGTAGGTCAGAGCTAGTCAGCACTGCTCTCAGCTGTGCATGGGTCCAAGAGATTGGCCTCCTACAGGGCTCTGTTGAGTGTCACTCTCATCCTCATCGCCATCAGTGGGCTAGTGACCTCTGTTGGGCGGCTGGTGACCTGTGCATTTTATGTTGACAATTTTTGCCACTGCTCTCGGAAAATAACAGAATGCAGATTTATGCTGATAGTAATTACAAAATTGAGGTAGCAACAGTGCTGAGGCAGATGAGGAATGAGATGAAGAATGACAAGAGAATAAAGCAAGTGGTGGGCAAGAGTGTGGAAAGGGGAATGAGATTGATTGAGGAGAAGGAGTAGCAGAGACCTAAGAGTTTTACCTATGCTGTTATAGACTATTGGAGAGGCAGGGATCCAAATCACAGTTCTTATTACAATTTTCTAACACACATGCGAGACGTAGTCCCTACACCCATTTGCCACTTTATACTCAGTGCAATCACAGATATTTCATGTCTTGTTTAAGATAGGACCAAAGTGAAAGCCACATCATGTGCAATCTGTACTTCAATTATTATGCAGTATTCTGTGAGAGTATGGTGGCTAACTAGCTGTCTGCCCATAGAAGTGACAACCATGAAACTATGGCTGATAGCAAATGAGAGCCCCTAGTTGTTGAAAATGTTACACACCACAATATCAACAACTTAAAAATCTGATTCAGTATTAATGACATATGGGTCTTCCATTATAGCACCAACTCCTCTGAACTGTGCAGATGGGAACTGTCTCCTGGACAGGGGTTCCTGTAATCCCTGTTGCCTAACCTCATCTAGCCCTTACCCACTGAGAGAACACACTGGGTATGACTTTGGACTCACTGTTATGAAGACAATAGATCGAATTTTCCTCTGGTCATCCCAAATTTAGGTTTAGTGTGGTTTTCTTGAACATCTACTGTGAACACTTGTTCTCCGGGAACTGGTGGGGGGATAGAAATAAAGGCCTGTTGAAAGTGTTTATTGTGGATATTTGTGTGCTGATACTTCTCCATTTTCTTTTAGTTGTGCTTGTCATCCAGTGATTAGATCAGATATTAGCAAAATAACATTCCCCAGTAAAATGGAAACAGGATTAAATAAACTTGAGCTTGCTGCTTCAGTTGTTTCATTAAATCACATTAAGCAAATACAGATGTGGTACCTTTGATTAGACCACATCGGTTTCCTCCCTCAGTGTGCAACTGGAATGAATGGAAACAGTGATCTCTCTCCATTCTTAAATACGTACTACTCCTAGTCAAGCAGTGGAAAGTCCAGGTTGGAATATGAATAATATTATAAAAAGAATAGATTGCTGCTGACCACAAAGATGACATTTCGAGTTGTAGATGTGCGCAACAAAAAGACAGTTACACATCGAGCTTTCAGGCAAAGCATTCAGAAAGGAATACACATATACATTCAAGCAAGCACACTTCACACACGTGTAATCACTATTTCCAGCTGGAATGCAACTGTGACATGTTGAACTGAAGAAGGAATCTGGAGTGGGGAAATTGGAGGAATAGCAGGGTATGAGTGGGGGTAGAGAAGTCGACACTACCAGGCAAAGCCTGCAGAGACTAGATGGTGGCAGGACACGGCTCTAAGGCACAGTGTCAGGAGGCTGTGGGGGTGAGGGGAGGGGCGGGAGTGGAAAAGGAGAGGAGCAGAGATGGGGAAAAGAGCAGTGGGTGCATTGACAGAGACTGCTGCTCAGTGACGGTGAGAGGATGTGAATTGTGATATGATCATGGGAGAATGGGGGTAGAAACAGTTGTATGCACAACATAATCTCCAATCCCTGCTTCCACCCTTTGGCCCTTCCTAGAATCTCTCTCCCGAGTCTTTTTCCTTCCTCACCTCTACGACACTTTGAACACCCACCTTCTGTGGCTCCCCAAAATCCATAAACCAACAATCCTGAATGCCCAAGTGGAGCTGGTTATTGTGCTGCCCCTGAAAGAATTCTGGCACTAATTTATAAACTCCTCCAACCATTTCCTGGAAATACAGGCTCCCACATCAAAGATACCAACTACTTCCTTCACTGACTCTCCATAATCCCCACCCCTTTACCCTCTGGATACCTACTCGTCACTGTTCACACCACTTCTCTATACATCAACATCCCTTATGCCTATGGTTTTTATTTATTTATTTACACGTCAAGTTCCGTAGGACCAAATTGAGGAGCAAATCTCAAAGGTCGTGGAATGTGTCAGTACATGAAATTACAACATAAAAGTAATAACAGATAAAAATAAATGTTTATGAACCTGAAAAAAGTCAGTCCATAAGCTTAAGTAAACGCAATCAACAGTACAACAAGAACCAGCTTAATTTTTCAAGGAACTCCTCGATAGAATAGGAGGAATGACCCATGAGGAAACTTTTTCATTTTCGATTTGAAAGTGTGTGGATTACTGCTAAGAGTGTTGAATTCGAGCGGTAGCTTATTGAACGTGGATGCAGCAGTATACTGCACACCTTTCTGCACAAGAGTTAAGGAAAGATATATTTTGAGAGGCCAGTGTCAAAAGACCCAGACTCGTGAACAGGGGTCAACAAGAGGTTCGTTAACTTACACGACTTATTGCCCGAACCACCCATTTCTGAGCCAAAAACATCCTTTTAGAATGGGAAGAGTTACCCCATAATATAATGCCATACAACAAAAGTGAATGAAAATAAGCAACATAGACTGATTTTCAAGTCGAATGATCACTCACTTCAGATACCGTTCGAATAGTAAAAATAGCGGCATTAAGGGAAGGGGATCGCACCCTGCCTAACTAACCCGTGTTAATTTAGGCAAGTATTTGACCCATTTCTGAAAAAACTATTTGATACAGAACCTTAATATTTTTACTCTATGTTGCATGATGCTAATAGTCAACTGTACTAAAATCTGATTTATCCATTTTATAGTTTTTAAGAAATACTTTTTTAAATTTATTAACAAAAAGTATTAGGTTTTTTCTGCATAAAATATTTTTCAGTGAACTTCCTAATGGGGGAATATTAATGAATGTAGTACCAGAGGTGACTTTTTACGTTATGCAGAGTCTCTGAAAATTTCATTCTCAGCTATTTCAGTACCCAACACTTTCCAATATTACCACAATTGAGTGTAATAACAGAATCATGGACTCCTAGTTCATTGTATGCATGCTTAAAAGTACAATTTTAGGAAGGCGGCTCCAATTATGCTGTTGAAACATTAATTTGGGTTCTGTCTCTGCCCATGCAGACATTTCCTTAAGAGGTCAGGATGAGCCAAGTCTCAGAAAATAGGTTTAATTGCTGTAATAGCAGCAGCAGGAAGAGAGTGTTGGTGAGAATAAGATTCTCCAGTTGCCTGAGCCCTATTTTATTTGCACCATGAATTTTCTCCTGATAGACACAATCCATGACATGGCTTATCATCAGTAGAGGACTTATTGAGGAATATGGCCCAAACATCTCTCTTCATTGCCTCCAGATTTTTTTTATTTCTCCTAATTGCCTGCCCATAGTATACCTTCAAGTTTTCTATAACAACTACTCTCAATCACAAAAGAACAAAACTAACCACGTGTTTGAAAGCATGCAATGTAGGGTACATAAAGATCTAAAATATATGCAGAAAAGTGGGCGTGGCAGATAAACACACATCGTAGGAAAATGCTCTTTAAATGCTCAAAAAAATTTTAGCAAAATCCTTTTCAGAGTACTTAAATCTGCTTGTGTCTGTGTATGTGCGGATGGATATGTGTATGTGTGCGAGTGTACACCTGTTTTTTTTTTCCCCCTAAGGGAAGTCTTTCCGCTCCCGGGATTGGAATGACTCCTTACCCTCTCCCTTAAAACCCACATCCTTTCATTTTTCCCTCTCCTTCCCTCTTTCCTGACGAAGCAACTGCCAGTTGCGAAAGCTCGTAATTCTGTGTGTGTGTTCATGTGCCTGTCTGCCGGCGCTTTCCCGCTTGGTAAGTCTTGGAATCTTTGTTTTTAATATATTTTTCCCGTGTGGAAGTTTCTTTCTATTTTATTCACATATATATCTATCCGCACATACACAGACACAAGCAGACATACATATATATATATTTTTTCCCCCGACCTGAACCACAATGTGGTCCGCTTAAGTCTTTGAACAAGATCCTGAATGTGGGCTTTCCACGAGAGCTTACTCCTAGAAATTTGAACTGTTCAGTTTCACTAATCATATGCCCATTCTGTAAAAGTAAAATGTCAGGTTTTGTTGAATTGTGTATTGGAAACTGTAAAAACTGGGTCTTACTGTGATATAGTTTTAGTTTATTCTCTACAAGCAATGAAGTTAGGTTATGAACTGCACTAATTGAAACCAAGCCAATGTTGCACACATCCTTTACTACCAAGCTAGTGTCAACAGCAAACAGAAATATTTTAGAGTTACCCGTAATACTAGAGGGCATATCAGTTATATAAATAAGGAACAGGAATGGCCCCAACACTGATCCATGCGGCATCCCCCACTTGACTGTACCCCACTCAGACCCCGCATCACAGCCATTCTCAGCACTTCGAATAATGACCTTTTTCTGTCTGTTGCTAAAGTGAGAGGTGAACCAATTGTGAGCTACTCCCCGTATTCCATAAAGGTCCAACTTCTGGAGCAATATTTTGTGATCAACACAATCAAATGCCTTAGTTAAAAGGTTTCGAACGCTTGGCATATTTTTTTATTTAACCCATTCAGTGCCTCACAGAGAAAAGAGAATATAGCCTTTTCAGTTGTTAAATGACTTCTAAAGCTGTACTGTGCATTTGAGAGCAAATCGTGTTATATAAAATGATCAAGTTTATATACCTACTAGTTCAGCAGATAACAAAGAAATTAAAGAAATGTATGACAAAATAAAAGAAAATGTTCAGATAGTGAAAGGAGACGAAAATTTAATAGTCATGGGTGACAGGAATTTGTCAGTAGGAAAAGGGAGAGAAGGAAACGTAGTAAGTGAATATGGATTGGGTGTAAGAAATGAAAGAGGAAGCCACCTGGTAGAATTTTGCACAGAGCACAACCTAATCATAGGTAAAACTTAGTTCAAGAATCATAAAAGAAGATTGTATACATGGAAGAAGCCTCGAGATACTGACAGATTTCAGATAGATTATATAATGGTAAGACAGAGATTTAGGAACCAGGTTTTAAATTGTAAGACATTTCCAGGGGCAGATGTGGACTCTGACCGCAATCTATTGGTTATGACCTGTAGATTAAAACTGAAGAAACTGCAAAACGGTGGGAATTTAAGGCGATGGGATCTGAATAAACTGAAAGAACCAGAGGTTGTACCGAGATTCAGGCAGAGCATAAGGGGACAATTGACAAGAATGGGGGAAAGAAATACAGTAGAAGAAGAATGGGTAACTCTGAGGGATGAAGTAGTGAAGGCAGCAGAGGATCAAGTAGGTAAAAAGACGAGGGCTAGTAGAAATCCTTGGGTAACAGAAGAAATATTGAATTTAATTGATGAAAGGAGAAAATATAAAAAAAATAACAGTAAATGAAGCAGGCAAAAAGGAATACAGAGGTCTCAAAAATGAGATCGACAGGAAGTGCAAAATGGCTAAGCAGGCATGGCTGGAGGACAAATGTAAGGATGTAGAGGCTTATCTCACTAGGGATAAGATAACACTGCCTACTGGAAAATTAAAGAGACCTTTGGAGATAGGAGAACCACTTGTATGAACATCAAGAGCTCAGATGGAAACCCAGTTCTAAGCAAAGAAGGAAAAGCAGAAAGGTGGAAGGAGTATATAGAGGGTCTATACAAGGGCGATGTACTTGAGGACAATATTATGGAAATGGAAGAGGATGTAGATGAATATGAAATAGGAGATATGACATTGCGTGAGGAGTTTGACAGAGCACTGAAAGACCCAAGTCGAAACAAGGCCCCAGGAGTAGACAACATTCCATTAGAACTACTGACAGCCTTGGGAGAGCCAGTCCTGACAAAACTCTACCATCAGGTGAGCAAGATGTATGAGACAGGCGAAATACTCTTACTTCAAGAAGAATATAATAATTCCAATCCCAAAGAAAGCAGGTGTTGACAGATGTGAAAATTACCAAACTATCAGTTTAATAAGCCACAGCTGCAAAATACTAACGCGAATTCTTTACAGACGTATGGAAAAACTAGTAGAAGCCGACCTCGGGGAAGATCAGTTTGGATTCTGTAGAAATATCGGAACACGTGAGGCAATACTGACCCTACGACTTATCTTAGAAGCTAGATTAAGGAAAGGCAAACCTACATTCCTAGCATTTGTAGACTTAGAGAAAGCTTTTGACAATGTTGACAGGAATACTATCTTTCAAATTCTGAAGGTGGCAGTGGTAAAATACAGGGAGCAAAAAGCTATTTACAATTTGTACAGAAACCATATGGCAGTTACAAGAGTCGAGGGGCATGAAAGGGAAGCAGTGGTTGAAGGGAGTGAGACAGGGTTGTAGACTATCCCCGATGTTATTCATTCTGTATATTGAACAAGCAGTGAAGGAAACAAAAGAAAAATTTGGAGTAGGTATTAAAATCAATGGAGAAGAAATAAAAACTTTGAGGTTCGGCGATGACATTGTAAGTCTGTCAGAGACGGCAAAGGACTTGGAAGAGCAGTTGAACGGAATGGATAGTGTCTTGAAAGGAGGATATAAGATGAACATCGACAAAAGAAAAACAAGGATAATGGAATGTAGTCGAATTAAGTCGGGTGAGTGCTGAGGGAATTAGATTACGAAATGAGACACTTGAAGTAGTAAATGAGTTTGGCTATTTGGGGAGCAAAATAACTGATGATGGTCGAAGTAGAGAGGATATCAAATGTAGACTGACAATGGCCAGGAAAGCATTTCTGAAGAAGAGAAATTTGTTAACATCCAGTATAGATTTAAGTGTCAGGAAGTCGTTTCTGAAAGTATTTGTATGGAGTGTAGTCACGTATGGAAGTGAAACATGGATGATAACTAGTTTGGACAAGAAGAGACTAGAAGCTTTTGAAATGTGGTGCTACAGAAGAATGCTGAAGATTAGATGGGTAGATCACATAACTAATGAGGAAGTATTGAATAGGATTGGGGAGAAGAGACGTTTGTGGCACAACTTGACCAGAAGAAGGGATCGGTTGGTAGGACATATTCTGAGGCATCAAGGGATCACCAGTTTAGTATTGGAGGGCAGTGTGAAGGGTAAAAATCATAAAGGGAGACCAAGAGATGAATACACTAAGCAGATTCAGAAGGATGTAGGTTGCAGTAAGTAGTGGGAGATGAAGAAGCTTGCACAGGATAGAGTAGCATGGAGAGCTGCATAAAACCATTCTCAGGACTGAAGACCACAACAACAACAAAAAAATGATCAATTATCCTTACATACACAGCCTTTGAATAACTTTAGCAAACACTGATGGCATAGAAACAGGTGTAAAAATATCTACATTATTGCTTTCTCCCTTTTTATAAACCAGCTTTACTGCTGAGTACTTTAATCACTAAGGAAAGTGACCATTCTTACAGGAAAAATTACAAATATGGCTAAATACATGGCTAACATGTGCAGCACAGTACTTAAATATTCTGCTAGACACTACATCATTACCATGAGAGTCCTTAGTCTTCAGTGGTTTAATTATTGACTTAGTCTCCATCTTGTCTATATCACATAGGAGTATTTCAGACATCAATCTCAAAAAGGCATTTCCCAAGAGAGTTATGATTCCCTGTAGAAACTAAATTTTTATTTAACTCACCAGCAATGCTCAGAAAATGATTGTTAAATACTATACATATATCTGATTTATCAGTAACAGAAATAATTTTAGTGTGAACTGACTTTATATCGTTGACCTTGTGCAGCTGACCAGACACTTCCTTCACAACTGGTTTTAATGCTTTTAACACTGCCTTTCCCAATGTCCTTCAGGCTCCAAACACACTACCTCATCCCTCATAACTTTTTAACTGTATCCTAACTCATAGCCTCTTCTCCTTTAAAGGAAGCATATACAGGCAAATCCACTGCATGCTGTGGGCACTTACATGGTGCCCTCCTATGCCATCTTTTTAATTTGGCATCTAGAGGAAACTTTCCTAGCCTCTCAGACCCCTGCTCTGGTTCAGGTTCATTGATGATACCTTCACAAACTGGTATCAGGGCCAAGATACCCTCCCTCATTCCTTCACAACCTCAACGCGTTCTCTTCCATCTGTTTCACCTGATCCCCCTCAACCAAGTGCGCACCCTTCCTTTATGTTGGCCATCTCTTCTCTCATGGCTCCATGCACACCTCTGCCCACATTAGACCCACCAACCACTAACAATACCTGCATTTAAGCAGCTGCCATCCATTCCACACCAAAAAATCCCTCTCGTATAGCCTGACCACCCAGGGACAGCATATGTGCCATGACAAAGAACTATCTTGCCCAGTGTGCTGAGGGTCTCAGATGCCTTTACAGACAGCCACTGTCCCATAAACCTAGTCTGCAAAAAAAATTTCCCATGACACATTCCACACATGCCCCTAATCCTCCCACCACACCCAAGAACCAGCTACAGAGGAGTGACCCCTTTGTCATCCAGTATAAGTCCAGGCTGGAACAACTAAACCACATCCTTTATCAAGGTTATGATTATCTATTATCAATGCCTGTAACAAGGGACACCCTACTCAAGTTTCTTACCACCCCTTCTAAAGTGGTGTTCCATCACTATTATCCACCATTGCGGTGTCCGTTTGGCAACTGGCGCCTTGCACACTAGCCTGATTGAGAGTCTATATGCAGAAGCTGCTGACAACTGCTGTCCTACTAGTGGAACTTTTTCCTCCGGAGGTATGCATGTTGTTTGTCTGCCATGCGTGGCCGCCCATCCAATGCCTCCCTATTCGATGACTCCTTTGATCGCTAGTATGGGGCATGTCTCTCTTTTTCTGTTACCTCCTGGAGTTCACTTTCAGCTCTGGCTCTTTCTGATTAACTTCACACAACCTGCAACTTTCCTGGTGGGTGTGAACCCTTCACCATCTTGGCTTCATGTGGCGGATTGTGTTCTCGTTGTCCTTCATTTGCTTCCTAAGCATACTACTACAGCCTTGCTATTCACCTTCATATTGACAACCTTCACATGGAACTTCGCAGTACTACCTTTGTTTATACTGATGGCAAGGGCGCAAGTTCCTTCATGTACTCCGTTTAAAATCCCAATAGGTGTAGTGGCCTTTCCTCTTTTGAGCAATTTTAGTTGTTTTTCTATCCCTCTGTCAGATATTTCTATATCTACCATTTTGTCATCTGTGCGACAATCTGGAGAAGGAACTACAGTGCAGTCTTCCTCTGTGAAACAGCTTTGGAAAAGGACATTCAGTAATTCGGCCTTTAGTTTGTCATCTATTCAAAGTGATCCACCAGTCAACCTTCATGACGGTTTCGTCAGAAACCGGTGGTCTCTCACTCGTTTGCTGTGAAATTAAGCATGGTCGGTAGTAAACTCGCTACACAACTTCTATACTTTCATCAGTTAGCAATGAATTTCACGTGATTCAACAACTTTTGCCATTTCAGTTGATTGACCACCTTTTCGTTTCAGAAACCGAATAACTGTGTGAACTCTGCACTTGATGGTAGCATCAACCAGAGCTCTCTTCATAATCGCTGCCAAGCCAAGACTGAGTAGCCCAGCGAGACCAGCGCATCCCACTTTGGGAATTATGGAAGCAAAGTAGTTTTTGTGTGTCCCAAATGCTTTGGAAACTATTCATTTGTGATTACTCTTGTATATTGTGAGTAAACAGTATCGGTTAAAAAAAGTAGAATGTAGGATATCTCACCATTTGATCTCTTGAAAAACTGTTTTTCTTGTTAATGAAAAGCAGGTAGACATTGCTAGAGTGTAGTGCCCAACAACTGGAGTGTTCTTTTAGCAAATTACATTTGTGAGTAATTCCTCCACAATGATCTACAGTTTTACAGCTTTTGTACCAGAAAACAACTTACTTGTCTTGTAAAATGCAAATTATGTACATTTGGGGTGTTTAGACTTCATTTCCATAAATGTAAGTGTAATTTAATGTTGACTGTTGATGGCCCATAATAGTGTACGAGCTTCAAAATTAAGTTCCTCCAATGCAGATGCATGGTTATAACAAAGTTACTCTCTTTGAAGTGCTCAACTGTCTCCCACTTGAGTTGTAACTTGAAGCTGTCCTCCTAGTTTGATTGGCATCTTGTGCTGAATCACAACCAACTTGGAAATTGATGCACCTTCCACAATGGTGGTTTTTGACAGACATGTTGCCTGTACACATTCTTCATTCTCCAGTAGACGTCTGTTCTGGTATTCGTTCTTCAGCAGCCTAGAAAAAATCTAGCATGTTGATCCTGTTTGGATGAATTTGATGATAATGTCACCAAAGTCCACGAGTCTGCATGTACCGTACACACATCAGAAAATCACGAATAGCACAGTAATCCCTTGCCTACGTGTTGGTGCTTGTATACCAGCACTGGAGCTGCACTACATTACATATACACTGCAGCAACACCCTCAGTTGGGAACTTTTTGATACCCCTTATAGTTTATTTGGTTCATTTGTTATTATTTACTGTGTTGAGCATTAAATCATTTTCATTGGATGAAATTCCTTCCAATAACAAATAGCAATTTTAAAAAATTGCCAGAAGCAATTACAGTGCCATTAGCATTAGAGTGAAGGCTCAGTATGGCAAAGTAATAAAATAGCATGCTGCTTAGAATATAAATCAAAGCTCCCCTTTAACACTTCCACTAGTTTTATGTCCTCCCACAATTAAATGAAAGGCCTAAATGCAGAACAGAATCATCTGCAGAAACAAATTATATGCCTTATTCTCTTGGGCAGTACACTGTTTTCCTCATTGCACAGCTCTTGTAGCTTCATTATATTAACTAATATTTTTCAATCATTTCCCTGTTCATCTTTTGGGTTGTACACTTTGGGTATAAATGGTCCAATAGATTCCGTAACATACCATTAAGGTGACAAGCTTAAAGAAAAATCCAAATGCATTTCATGCAAATTTTGGTAAAAGTATAGTCGGGGATGGAGGGTCACAACAAAGGCTGTCACTGTAGACAACATGGCTTCCTGAAAAATGATTGTGAGTGTTACCTGGTGATTATTTCATATTGTATCATTGTATCTGTAAACATCATTGCCAACAGCTTTTTAATTCCGAACTTTTAAAGATAAGTAGCCCCAAAAATTATAGTATGTACTAGAATATGTACTTCATATTAAAAACAAAGATTCCAAGACTTACCAAGCGGGAAAGCGCCGGCAGACAGGCACATTAACAAAACACACAAACACACACACACACACACACACACACACACACACACACACACACACACACACACACACAGAATTGCTAGCTTTCGCAACCGATGGTTGCTTCTTCAGGAAGGAGAGGGAAAGACGAAAGGATGTGGGTTTTAAGGGAGAGGGTAAAGAGTCATTCCAATCCCGGGAACGGAAAGACTTCCCTTAGGGGAAAAAAAAAAAGACAGGTGTACACTCGCACACACATACACACACATATCCATCCGCACATACATAGACACAAGCAGACATATTTAAAGGCAAAGAGTAAGGGCAGAGATGTCAGTCGAGGCGGAAGTACAGAGGCAAAGAAGTTGTTGAAAGACAGGTGAGGTATGAGCGGCGGCAACTTGAAATTAGCGGAGGTTGAGGCCTGGCGGATATCGAGAAGAGAGGATATACTGAAGGGAGAGTTCCCATCTCCGGAGTTCGGATAGGTTGGTGTTGGTGGGAAGTATCCAGATAACTCGGACGGTGTAACACTGTGCCAAGCTGTGCTGGCCGTGCATCAAGGCATGTTTAGCCACAGGGTGATCCTCATTACCAACAAACACTGTCTGCCTGTGTCCATTCATGCGAATGGACAGTTTGTTGCTGGTCATTCCCACATAGAAAGCGTCACAGTGCAGGCAGGTCAGTTGGTAAATCACGTGGGTGCTTTCACACGTGGCTCTCCCTTTGATCGTGTACACCTTCCGGGTTACAGCACTGGAGTAGGTGGTGGTGGGAGGGTGCATGGGACAGGTTTTACACCGGGGGCGGTTGCAAGGGTAGGAGCCAGAGGGTAGGGAAGGTGGTTTGGGGATTTCATAGGGATGAACCAAGAGGTTACGAAGTCCTGTAACCCGGAAGGTGTACACGATCAAAGGGAGAGCCACATGTGAAAGCACCCACGTGATTTACCAACTGACCTGCCTGCACTGTGACGCTTTCTATGTGGGAATGACCAGCAACAAACTGTCCATTCGCATGAATGGACACAGGCAGACAGTGTTTGTTGGTAATGAGGATCACCCTGTGGCTAAACATGCCTTGATGCACGGCCAGCACAGCTTGGCACAGTGTTACACCGTCCGAGTTATCTGGATACTTCCCACCAACACCAACCTATCCGAACTCCAGAGATGGGAACTCGCCCTTCAGTATATCCTCTCTTCTCGATATCCGCCAGGCCTCAACCTCCGCTAATTTCAAGTTGCCGCCGCTCATACCTCACCTGTCTTTCAACAACTTCTTTGCCTCTGTACTTCCGCCTCGACTGACATCTCTGCCCTTACTCTTTGCCTTTAAATATGTCTGCTTGTGTCTGTGTATGTGCGGATGGATATGTGTGTGTATGTGTGTGCGAGTGTACACCTGTCCTTTTTTTTTTTCCCCTAAGGGAAGTCTTTCCGCTCCCGGGATTGGAATGACTCCTTACCCTCTCCCTTAAAACCCACATCCTTTCGTCTTTCCCTCTCCTTCCTGAAGAAGCAACCATCGGTTGCTAAAGCTAGCAATTCTGTGTGTGTGTTTTGTTAATGTGCCTGTCTGCCGGCGCTTTCCCGCTTGGTAAGTCTTGGAATCTTTGTTTTTAATATATTTTTCCCATGTGGAAGTTTCTTTCTATTTTATTTAGAATATGTACTTTGTTATACAAGTGGATGTTAATATAAATTGCTAAGGTGTGGCACCATATTAGTAATTTGCAATGATGTGACTTCCATAATCTGTCTTTGTGCTCCTCTTTCCTTATCCTCTTCCCTTCCATTCCCACTTCAGCTTGTCTTCCATTCATCTTCATTCACACCTTCCCACCACACCCCTGCTGAACTTGCTCTCAATTTGATGTTCGCTTAAGTACTTCGTGCTATCGTCTCCTACTTTACTGTATTAGGTAATGTACTAAGTGTCTTCTGCATCACTTCCTGATTGCCCCTGGTACATCATCTTGAAAAACCGGTTTGATTTAATCTTCCTTTTGGCATGAAATCCTCACGCTATTCTCGTATGACTAATGGAAGGAAAACTAGAGTTTCAAGAAGTGCAACCCGCAGACAATGAGGTCATTAACGACAGCTTAATGACAGAGACACATGTTTGTGTGCATATTTCTTCTAGCTTAACTGCTGTCTGCACTTGAGTAAAATTCATCTTTATATGTATTAAATAAGTGCACTACATCAAATGACGAGATGATGGTATATTGAGCTTCCAATTAATGTTATAAGTATTAACTCAAATGAGCAGCAAATAGCTTTGTTCCAGAATTTTAAAAAAAAAAGTCTTTGTCTTTAGAAATCTTCAATTTTACACTGCATTTACAAGTTACTAAATGCATCTTAAATAGATGAAATTGTATTATTTACAGGTACTGTGACTGCTTCGCAAATGGAGAATTCTGCCACATGTGTAACTGTAACAACTGCTATAACAATCTTGACCATGAAGAAGATCGTCAGCGAGCTATAAAGTCATGCTTAGAGAGAAATCCAAATGCATTTCGTCCAAAAATTGGCAAAGGCATGGTAGGGGATGAAAGGAGGCATAATAAAGGCTGTAACTGTAAACGCTCTGGCTGCCTGAAAAATTATTGCGAATGTTATGAGGTAATTATTTCATATTTTATCATTTCTATCTGTCAGCCTTGTTGTCAACAACTTCCTAATACAGATTTAATGTTAAACTTTGCAAAATTAACCTCATAAGTAGAGAAGGGTTTTTGAAAAGTCTTTGAACAAATTGAGGGGTATGCTGGTAGGATCATAAGAAGTCTATGTAGTCCGTACAAAAATATAATGGAGACTTCAGGGAAATTAAGTGCAAATCATTGGCAGATAGGAAACATTTTTGCGAAATGCTGCAAGGGTAATTTAGAGAATATTGTGCAACAGTTGTACTGCCTCTGTTATGTATCTTCCATGGTGATTATGAGACTAAAGTAAACAAGATAAAGGAGAATATTGAGGCATATAGACAGTTGCCAACTTTGGTAGAAAGTACCTTCCGCCGTGAGCTGTACAGTGGCATGTGGAGTATCTATGTAGATGTAGGTAAATCTGTTATTGTGTCAAGCTCATAATAACCTAATATTGTAGGTTAATTTGTAGGATGAAGCCATTTTCTTTCTTTAGTTATAGATATTTGTAATGGTTTTCTAATATGTTTTTACAAATGCAACTTCTTTTACAAATGTCGTGGGCTATGCTTCGTACAAAGTGGAGTAGCAGTTTGCGTCACTGGCAGGCATGCTGCAAGTCGCCAGTTAAAATCTACTCAGTAAATATTTATTATTTGGTGTTTATCATTTTTAGAAGGTTCTTGAAATTATTTACGTGTGTAATGTGTGCACATTCTGGACTAATCATTGTTTGTATAAATAACAGTTCTCTCCATCAAGGAAGCAGTCCTGTTATGTCGGTACATTTGTGTGCATAATAAATGTGCTTTCAGTGCACCGACAGATTTGGACTGGAGTGTAGTGGGGTGTGCCATTGTAAGTTAACTATTAAATGCAACTTCTTTGTTACCTTTTTATGTTATTAGCTGTGACCTCTGGAAAGGCAGTGTCAGACTCTTCATCCACCTGTGTTGCTGTTAATGTTGTTAAAATGAATGTCACAACTCTAATTCTGTTTAAAGACAACAGAAGTCCATATTCCTATTACTCTAACATCTATTGACATTAAGTAGCCTCACCTTTCAATCTTAACATCCCAATACAGATTGTCAACGTAGAATGAGTATTAAAAGAAAATTTCATTTTTTTCTTTACACTACATGATACCTATGGTCAAAATAAGTTGTCGGTTCTCAGAACTTACAAACTCCCTCTCAGGTGGGTATTTCTTCTCACCAAGCTGCTGCAGTAATCATCCTATTGTGAAGACATGCATTGTTCCTTGGTATGACTCGCCACATGCAAACAAAATAACAATACTGTGCAATATCTGTGCTCCTGCCACAATACTGAATTTTCTTTGCAAGTGCCATTCATTAGTAAGAAGACTTAGGGATACACATAATCCCTCTGAGTGATACTTATCACCACAGTAGCCCCACACTCTCATTTTATTATTGACGAGTGATGTGGCAGGTAGTACATAATTGTAGGAGTATATGATAACAAATTCAGACGAAACACGTCACAATAAACGGTGCCCAAATAGTCACACCAGTACACAGTATACTGCCCTCTGATGGCAACACAGGCATGTACACTGATCAGCCAGAACATTATGACCACTGATCTACTATCGGTATAAACCCAGCCAGATGATAGCAGCATCACCTGCCTAGGAATAACTGCTAGTGAGACATATGCTCGGTGCATGTAATGTCGGCGAACCTGCTGCCCATGTGTAAAATGGGGAAGGTTGACCAAGGGCAGATTTTGATGGCCCAGGGGCTTCGCATGAGCATTTCATAAACTGCATAACTTGTGGAGTGTTCGAGGAGTGCTGTGGTGTCTTCAGCATTTGGCAAAACCAAGGTGCAACCACATCCAGATATCATGGGGTTGGGCAGACACCCCTCATTACAGACGTTGGACATCGTAGGCTAGGCAGACAGATAAAACAGGACAAGCATTGGACTGTTGCAGAACTAACATCAGACTTTTAATGTTGGCCAGAGTAAAAATATGCCTCAACACACAGTGCACCAAACACTCCTACCGATGTGCCTCCACTGCTGATGACCCTTTCACGTGCCAATGTTAACACCATGACATCAGCAACTATGTACTGATATGGGCACGTTACCATCGGCGCTGGGCGTTAGCTCAGTGACAGAACATTGCAGGGTCTGATGAACCCTGATACCTTCATCATCATGCCTATTGGAGGGTGCGAATCTGTGGGACAAAGACAAGCTGGTGGTGCTCCACTATGCTCTGAGGAACATTTGTGTGGGCACCCGTGGGTCCAGTGGAGCTCGTGCAAGGCACCATGATGGGCAAGGAGTTTCATACACTGGTTGCATTTCCTGATGGCAGTGACTTTTTGAATGAGATAATGCTGCATGTCAGAAGGCTGGGAGTGTGACGGAGTGGTTCAAGGAACACAGTGGTGACTTCCAGTTGATGTGCTGGCCTCCACCTCACCAGATCTGAACCTGATTGAACATGTCTGAGACGTAATTGAATGTGGTGTCAGAGCTAATTACCCCACTCCCTGAAATTTACTGGAATTAGGTGACTTGTGTGTGCAGATGTGGTGCCAACTCCCTCCAACGACCTACCGAGGCCTCGTTGCTCCCATTCTACGACATGTTGCCCTTGTTACCTGTGGCAGAGGGGACATACTGGCTATTAGGTAGTTGGTCATAATGTTCTAGGTGGTCAGTATATTCTCACAGGAAAATGATCATAAATGTGCCAAGTGGCTTCCTGTGATAGATGGACCCATGTATCTTGCATCTTTTGTTGCAGTTCAGCAATAGTTCTTGCAGGCTCTGGAGAACGAATAAGTTCCTGCTTCATGATGTTCCATACATGTTCAATTTGCAAGCGATCTGGTCACACATTGTGTCGCAGCAGCCTTATGTGGATGAGTATTGTCCTGTTTGAAAAGCACATCGCTATCCTGTTGAAGAAATGGCAGTAACACGGGGATAACAGCATTTGCAGTGTAGCAGGCACTAGTAACTTTACACTACAGAAACACCAGTTGTGACTGCACGTTGTAATTGATGGCTCTCACGTAGTGAAGCCTGGGATGGGACCTGTGTGCCTTGACTAAAAAGTTCTGCGCCATACACATATACATCCACCACTCACCTACAGACAGAATGTACTCTCATAGGTGACAACAACAGAGCACCATTCCTCTCTCTCGTGACTCTTTCTCTACACTAGAGTATCAATGTTGGGTAGTTCCCAAAGTAACCTCAATAGAGCCACACCAGATTGTAGTATGATATTATTTTCGGTTTTCCTTTAATAGGTGAAATTACATTCTGAGTGCCTAGAAACCCTGATCTTTCCTACTCTTTTTATTGTGTTTCCTTTGTCTTATTTTTGTTGCTTAAACTCTGACACGCTTAATATCTTTCTATATTTTACTAATTAATTGCATTTCTCAAGATATTGCAACTCAATCCAGCTTTGTTCTATGCAACATTAGAATGAGTCTCGAAATGTTAAATACTTTACTTATATTGAAATTACATTTCACACTTAGTTCCTCAGACAAATTTCTTTTCTCACCACTTTCCTCCATGGAGGTGGTATCTCTGTACCAACCTTAGCACAGGTGCAGATCTTTGTTCCTTGATGCACCCACCATATTTTGTTCCACACTATGTATGTTTGGGTACACTGTCCTGTCTGCAAACATAATGTTACTCTTGTATTACTGAATGAAAATTAAACCATCTGTTTGCATCTTCTTATTTTATCTTAGTCTCCTAAATACACATTTATATCATGCTCAGTATTCCTCCAACAGAGTTGCCACAGGTTCTGGAAACCAGGGAATTTAAAACAGATCAGGGAAATCAGGAAGAGAGAAAAAACTGTAAAAACTTCATTTTTGTCGTAGTAGATGAAATGGTTTGTTTACTGAGGTGTCATGCATTGTCACTGGCTGTGTGCAGCTGAATATGTGCGCTGCTTCCCTACTCCCTCATTAGTACTGCTTCTCCCCTGCCTCCCACTCCCGTCAGCTTGCAGTCAGTGCTGCCACCACTTCTTTCCGCTAGCCTAGCAGCTTCCAACGAGAGGCAGGGAGGCATGAGGAGTGGTTTGTTTGGATCTGATTTTCAAAGATTGTAGGTGCAGTGGCTGGAGAAGACAGGTCGTGTGTGCACGAGTTGTGTCTGAGTGATTGTGTGAATGCATAGGTGTGCACTCACGTTTTCTGACAAAAGCTATAGCTAAAAATTTAGTTGTGAGAGAGTGATTATTTTTCTACATGCCTGCCTGTGTCTCGGCTATCATCATTATTATTGATTTTCAGAGTATTTTAACAAGTTATCTGTTGCATGGCTTGAGCACCGTGGTCTCAATTTATCAGAATGCTGTCTGTGGCTTGTGAATAACTGGCCACACAAGTGGATTTCCATGACAGGCCAAAACCGCAGACTATTTCTGGGGGTATCTCTAATGGATCGGGCTTGCCGATCTGAAGGCATTCGGTTCCCACTAATGTAGCGGCCCTGCCTGTCGGATTTAGTCTCGCTGATGTGCCTGCAGGCTGGGTCTGTTTGTGTGTTGCGTAATGCAGCGGATTTTCATGGTTTATCCATGGTTCCAGGACTGCAGTGCTCCTGAACAGGCCAGAGGCCATGGGCGATGGGTTTCAGGGATTGTGACTCTGTCGTTGCAAGTACTTTTGTTTGTTCTATTACATTTTGGCACTTCAAAAGTAGTTAATATCTTAGAAAGTACGGACGGTAAGAAAAAGAAAATTGTGTCAGACGATGGCAGTTTGTACGCTATGTACTTATATATCACTTGAAAGTAATATCACACAATACCTGAAAAATAATATGTACAACACAATGGGTAATCACTGTCTATAATGAATATAGTAGAACCAATGTTTTATTGGCTGTCACCTGCAGTGTTAGTTTATGCTGTTCATCCCCGCCCTGTACACTTCTTTAGAGGCCCGCTTTTTTCTGAGGTTACTTCTGAAATCAGTGAAGATATTTTAAAACTGTCTTGCAACCCCAAGGAAATGCGTATTTATGTCACCAAATGTGTTTTGTTGTACTGAAATAAAATAATATCAATGGTCTTCATGAAACACACATACCATCTAACTTGCTTTCCCCACTTAGAAAAGTTCATTACAAAAGATGTTGATGTAGATTTTTGCTCACATCAGGAAACGCCATCTGCTTGCAATCCCCCTTTTTGTTTTTATTCTCTCCCCCCCCCTCCCCCATTTGCACTAATGTTTCTTGTATCATGGCTGCAAAGACAGATTGTCAACTTATGTCTTAACTTACCTTCGAGATCTCAAAATTTGTCAAGGAAAAATGCTAAAACTTCTCTGGAAATCGGGGAAATAGCAGGGAATTTCACTTGGGGAAATTAGTGGCAACCCTGTATAAGTACTCATTTGTAGCAGTCTAGGCAGCAATACTAGTCATTAGGTTATTCATTATAAAAATATATCAGTGTGCCATAAACACTATTTTAGTAATCAAGTGAACATATTACAGTTACTGTACTGTTTATGTTGGCACATCATCATTGTTGTTGTAATACTGATCGTTATCATGTCATAAATTACACTTATGATCAACTGTCTCGTCTTTCTTCCTCCATAAACTTGATGTCGGTAGCATTTTCCAAAACAGTATACATCGGAAAGGAATAATTTGTCCTTACCTCTTTTAATTTTTGTTTGTTTGTTTGTTTATTTATTTATTTATTTAAGTTGTAAAACATATATTTGCCATGGATATTTATTTGGGGGGGAAATGGTGGACATTAGAAATGACTGATAAAAAAATAGTAAAAAAGAAAAAAAATGGGAAGTTAAGACTTAAACTTCTGGGAGGCATTCCTTTTGGAGAAAGCATAATTGCAGGCACATGTGTTTCAATGAGGGATCCGTAAGTAAGTATTGTATACCCACTTTATACAAAACCATATAAATTAATCTAATTAATAAATCTATGGAAATAATTCTCTCCAAATAAAATTAGTCATTGCAATGTATTTATTATTTTCTCATTGTTGATTCTAAATTTATTTACCTATCATTTCACAATTTAGCTTTTAGTGTGGTGGCAGTAGTAGAAAAATTTTAAAGAAAGATGCTTCTACAGTGCAAGGGCAGATAGATTGTAGAGCTTTGAGAATTTCGGAGTAAATTCTAGAACCACTAGGCCTTCCACCATTTCGAACACCCCATATTTTAGAGGTGAGTCGGAGAAACTAATATTCCCTACTGTGCATTGCCCATTTATATGTGCAGGTCTAAAAACAGTTATGAGAAAAAGATGGACCCGGCAGCCGAATGGCAGCAGACAAGTGCTTGCTGTACAGTCCACAGAGTTTCCGTGTATGGATCGAAGAGATCAAGGAAAGTTTATGTAGTATTCTGTGCTCTTTAGTGTCTGTATTGGTTGTAAAAAGACTAATGGACAATTGAATATAGATTTCTATGTTCATTTATGTATTGGACTAGTTTGGGACTAGAGACTCTTGAAGTAATTCAAGTCTAGTCTACGAACAAAGCAAGACACATCTATACCAAGCAAGGTGGCGTAGTGGTTAGCACACTGGATTCGCATTCAGGAGGACGACGGTTCAGTCCCACGTCCAGCCATCCTGATTTAGGTTTTCCGTAAATCGCTCCAGGCAAATGCCGGTATGGTACCTTTGAAAGGGCATGGCCGACTTCCTTCCCCGCCCTTCTATAATCCAATGAGACTGATGGCCTCGCAGTTTAGTCTCTTCCCCCCAAACAACCCCAAGACACATGTGTACCATTTGAGTGTGTGGGAGTGGGTCTAATGTTTAAGGAATAAGTTAGCTTGCAGAAGTTATTGTCTGTGGAAGCTGAAAATATATAATGATGAACTGAAAAGTATTTTACAAGTGCCGAAATTATTTTGAGGATAGAGAAGTATTTTAATAAATGCCTTTAACCAGCTATAGTATTTGGAGAACCAACTTTTGGGAGATCGACATAGCTGATTACCCAGAGAAGAGCATCAGCTACACACAACGTGCAAGTTAACTGATTTGAGAGACGTGTGAGCCATGCAACTTAATACCCCACTGTCTTTCGTCGTCTGAAAAACGTTAGAAAATCACATATAAAGAGGCGATGTTTTTGGAAATGGAGGAGTGGGTACAATAATTCGTTTTGCTGAAAGTGATTCGTAAAAGCTGACTTCCAGATATTTGCATCTTAAATCAGTTGTTGGATTCTACTGTGAAAACACTGATGGTGAAATGTCACCAGCACACTCAGCCTTATCAACTCTAATTTGATTAGTAACTCTTTCCATTAATGCTACTGTATCTTACTGTCTTTCCTTTTTTACTATTAGAATCAAACATTTCGAACAAATTGCTGTTAAATACTACATAAAAAGTAAAGTTATGTGCCTATAGTGGCTGGGTGACACCAAAGGGCAGGTTCAGCTGCCTAATTGGAATGGGTTTTCCTAACCTTTGCACCCACAGGCACCTTTCTTCACAAAGTATGAGGGTTATGTCCATAAGCGTATCTGTTAAGTGTTGGTGGCTGCGTAGAGGAGCTTAACATCTCCATCCAATGAAAAGGCCACAATGAAAAGTCATGGATATTAGTGCAAAGAATAGTGATCAAGGATGTCATGCCTGCACCTCTCGTGTCACCTCTGTTGTAGCAGCAAAGAGGAAAATTGTCAGCAGCATGAAGCATAACTGAACGGTCACTCATGCAATTACTGGCCAGTCCAGACAGTGCTTAACTTCGTTGATTTGACAGGAAAATGTTTTATCCACTTCGGCCCCTGGTATGTGATCAACACCATATCAGTTAGTTTTAAATCGTTTACAAAAAGCATGTACATATGTTTCTCATCACTAAAGTTGTAGTTTTGTACCTAATTTTAATAGTTTCTCCCACATAGAAGTTCTCACCTGCAATAGAATTAAAATTACTTTCTGCCCTTAATCTTAAAATTTTTGATATAGTTTCAGTATTGTACACTAATGAATGAGGTGTAATTGCAGATAACTGTGTCTTTGTTTGAGCATTTAATTTAAGTAGATTATTTACCCATTCCTCCAATCTTGTAAAAGTGGAAAATGAAATGGCTAATTCCTCTGAATCCTCATCTTATTCTAAAATATTAGCATCTGAAACTTGTTTTCATTCTGTATTTGATTTACCAAGAATATTGCCTTTCCTCATTTTAATTAAATCAGAAGTTCGCCTTTTAAAGTAAGAAAAACTCTAAAATTGGCAACAAATACCAAATTACATAAAAGATTTGTCCTACCTTTGCTCAGTACCTAACTGTCTTTTTTCAGCTTTTAGATGTACTATAAATTGCCATAAACTGTTCACTAAAGTTGTCAGAATATATTACAAATAGTCTCAATGTTTCTCATTAATATTGGTATATTAGGTGTGTTAAAAAAAGAAACCGAACTTTTGAAATAGCGCGCCAATCTGATGTGACAGCACGCTGCGGCTACGGAGTGCACCTAGTGGCAGCTTTAGACAACAGACTGCCATTTGCCTCATGTCGTTTGAACAATTAGCTAGCAGACCACAGCCACTGAAGTAAGTACGTGTACAGCCTGCTTGTCAGATTAGAGCTCTGAAGGAGCTCGAAGAACTTGAATGTGAAATTCTGCTGAAAACTTGGCAAAACTTTCACAGACACATTTCAAATGTTTAGCCAAGCATACCGGGAGGACTGTATGTGTCATACACAGTCCTATGAGTGGTTTAAACTCTCTCCATGTCACTCCGTGATAATTTCAAGTCTGGACGTCCTTCCACATCAACAAATGAAGGCCGTGTGGATTGTGTTCATGCTGTGATTCATGGAAATCATCGTTTAACAGTTTGGGAAATTGCTGAGTAGTTGGACATCAGTGTACGATCGTGCCATCAAACTTTGTGTGAAAAACGTGAGAAGCATTGTGTCAGTGCAAAATTTGTACCACATCTGTTGACAGTAGATCAGAAACAGACCCATGTTGAAATGTGTGAGGAACTGCTTGCTGCTTTCAGTGACAATGAAAACTTTCTTAAGAATGTCATAACAGATGATGAGATGTGGGTTAACGGGTATGATACTGAAACGAAGATGCAGTCGTCACAGTGATCACCTCATGCAGAAAAAGACGCACGAGTTGGCCAAAGATCAAGGTGATTTTGGATTATCCAACATGAATTTGTGCCATGTTGTCAGATGGTAAACAAGAAAGTGTACCAGGGAATCCTAGTGCACATGAGGGATGCTGTGCGCAGGAAGAGGCCTGAACTGTGGGAAAACCAGAGTTGGATGTTGCATCATGACAATGCGCCAGTTCACATGTTACTACTTGTCTGCAGCTACGTAACAAAACACCACATACCCATTGTGCCCCATGCACCATATTCTCCTGACCTAGCCCCAGCAGGCTTTTCCTGTTTCCTAAACTGAAAAATATGTTGAAAGGCCTTCATTTCCAATTAACAGAGGAGTTACAGGACAATGCGATGAGAAACCTGCGCACCATCCCACAAAATGTGTTCCAGCAGGCATTCCAAAACTGGAAAAAGCAGTGGGAACAGTGTATTGCGAGTAGAGGGGACTATCTTGAAGGGGACAGTGCTTAAAAAGTTGTATAATAAGCAATAAAGCTGATCCAGCAAAATTTGGGCTTCTTTTTGAACATGTCATATATTTTAAGTACAACTTGAATGGCCGTTTCAGAATTGTAACAAACACTGTTTTTGTAAATTATACAAAAAATCAACCTAGTTTTTACAAACTAAACAATGTCACAAAATACAGAAAATTAAAAAAAAAAATGTTTGGAGTAAGTACAGCTAACTCTGCTCTACCTCATAACCCACACCGCTGAACTATTGCCTGTCATGCATCACCCTAATTTGATGTCACCATGAAATTGCTCTACAGCTGCCTCCAACACCACCAGGTCCCACGTAGTCACCCACCACAATTTGGCATTGTCCATCAAAGCAGCAGCTGTGCTGTCACTTTAACTTGTATGTCTTTGGTTACGCATTATTCTTAAAATTTGCCCTTCATTGGATGTATTAATATGTACAATTCCTTTCTTTTAATAGCTATTTGTCTGGTTGCCAAGTATGACAACAATTTTACAATAATTCTTCATGTAAATTGGTTTATGCTTCTCAAATATTTTCATTCAATAATGGCTCTAATCATTTTTGTGGTATCCATTTGTGTATCATGCAGTCTGAATTCCTGTTTTTCATTAGCTTACTGTATTAGTGCTGACCACATGACAGTCGGTCCTCCAGCTGCATTGCTATTACAGTTAGGAACCTAAATACCACAGTTTTAACTTCTTTTAAACATTAGAAATCCAGTCACATTAATCAACTGTTTATTGACATCGAACAGGTACATCAGTGAACTCAACACATCAATATCTTCTATCAGTCATAACATCCCAATACTGACTCTCTACATGGAGTGAATATTAAAAGGATGTTTCTTTACACCTAATAATAACTGATTTCAAAATTATGTATTTTAGTTTTTATTCATGAGTATCATTCACCAGTGAGAAGACATAGTGATACACACACATCCTCTGAGTGGTATGTATCACCACGGTAGTACCAATGTGACATTGTTGGGTGCAGACACTGGGTACTTCAAAAATTCTTTGTCACTTTGGCTCCAATTAGGCAATGTAAAAGCTGTTGCCTTCACAGGTGGGAACTGGAATATAAGCAATCCATTGTTCCCAAGGCCTGTATATTTATGAGACAAATTGATTCCAAACCAGCAGTAAGTCGTCTCCATAGCAAGCATCTATCAGTATTTTGTAGAGGCTCTGGTCAAAACCTGACAAAGTGGGTGGAGGGATTTATCTACTTACTGAAATCCAACACGGGGGATGACGTTACGTATTTTCCAAATGAGTTCTTTTGCTTGCATGGCACAACACAGCAGTGGGTAGAGAACACAAAGAGAAGCCCAATAGCTGGGATACATTCCAGGCCAAAATGAAGAAAATGATTAGTGGGAGTCTGCAGCAGGTCCACTCAGCAGAAGAGTAGTTGCAGAACAGAACCCAATGGAATGCAGAAACGACAGCCTTAAATACAGAATGTTTTGGCCTCGAGCTGCATTAGAAATCATAATATGACAGAAGATAGACCCTGCAACATTCCACTGTTCTTTACCATGATATTGTGTGGCGAAGTAAAGTGTAATCAGGAGCTAAGACTTGATGTTGTTTAATCTTGCTCACCTTGGTATTTCAGCACACTCACCAACCTCATCTAGTTGAACTTCTGTTCTCGAAGTTCTGCAGTTACTGCCGGAAGTTAACAGTATAAAATCCATCATCCAGATCTCAAAATCATCACAAAAACATTGATAAGGATAGAGTCTGTTTTGTTCAATAGATTTCAGTTGAGTCCCTCTATAACCAGTTTCTCTCTTGACCCCAAGATGTCACAGGAATTGTCACAGGTGCTCTTCCTCTGTGGCACACATCATATCTCCAAGACGGGAATTGACAACACAGAATTAATTACCTGAGCAGCAGGTACTGCAAATGCAGTGCAATGTTTATTGTTGTCTCAGCTTGCAGATGTGTTGTGTCCATCCATCTTATGATATATGCACATACATAAAACATACAACCAAACAACAAATTATATATACATTACAAAACTAAATTTTTTGTATAGGGGATCATCATTCATCACTTCGAAAAACCTTGTGCAACACATCACTTCACCAAAGTGATATGTTACTCTTCAGATACCTCACCTCAGGCGAATGATGTCATTATTACTGTGAAACATTAACAAAATGGTAAATATTTGAAATTCGAAACTAGTTTTTACCTTCTCACAACAAGCATTAATAGCATTTGCTCCTGGATGTACAGTCACTTTTGTGATTGTATCTCATTTTAAATAAATATATTTAATCACATTTATTAACTGTGGAATGCTCCACATTAGATTGTAAACTGTGAATCATAGACATGTATTTGCCTCGACTCCATTTTTAGTAAGTTCTTAACCTTTCTACCAGGCACTCAGTCTTTTACTATGGATATGGAATCTCGGATAACAGATATGTATTACACATATGGATCATTCAGTAGTTTCCTTACAACATTTTGTGGTTTTCTCATTTGCCTGCTTATTCTAGGCCCTACAGTCCAGGAGCCATTTAGCTGTATGGTCCATATGTCATGTAATTGAGTATATTTATTCCAGAATTCAGGCTTGTCTAGCCACATTCATAAATGTTTGGAAATCACTGGATGTGTGCTACATTGTATTACATACTAGCACCGATAATTTATTATTATAATATATTTTTTATTATTTTTTAAAAGAAATTCATCTAGGAGGACTATATGACACTATAAAACTTGGAGCTATACTGGAATATTGGTTTGTGTAGTTGTTACAAGAAACAATGCAATCTTTGTTTTTTTGAAAGTTTACTCATTAGACATCATCAGCATCCATAAACTGCCACCAAACCAGAGGAGTTACATGTTCTGAATATTAATGAGCATTTCTTGTCAGGCACTATGTAATCAGTTACACTTACCATTTCAAACCTAAAGGTAAATAAGTCCTGAATCCCTCGACCATTACACCAACAACCTGAAAACAGCTTTCGCATCCCGCAACTACCCTCCCGACCTGGTACAGAAGCAGATAACCAGAGCCACTTCCTCATCCCCTCAAACCCAGAACCTCTCACAGAAGAACCCCAAAAGTGCCCCACTTGTGACAGAATACTTCCCGGGACTGGATCAGACCTTGAATGTGGCTCTCCAGCAGGGATACGACTTCCTAAAATCCTGCCCCGAAATGAGATCCATCCTTCATGAAATCCTCCCCACTCCACCAAGAGTGTCTTTCCGTCGTCCACCTAACCTTCGTAACCTCTTGGTTCATCCCTATGAAATCCCCAAACCACCTTCCCTACCCTCTGGCTCCTACCCTTGCAACTGCCCCCGGTGTAAAACCTGTCCAATGCACCCTCCCACCACCACCACCACCTACTCCAGTCCTGTAACCCGGAAGGTGTACACGATCAAGGGGAGAGCCACATGTGAAAGCACCCACATGATTTACCAACTGACCTTCCTGCACTGTGACGCTTTCTGTGTGGGAATGACCAGCAACAAACTGTCCATTCGCATGAATGGACACAGGCAGACAGTGTTTGTTGGTAATGAGGATCACCCTGTGGCTAAACATGTCTTGGTGCACGGCCAGCACATCTTGGCACAGTGTTACGCCGTCCCAGTTATCTGGATACTTCCCGCCAACACCAACCTATCCGAACTCCGGAGATGGGAACTCGCCCTTCAGTATATCCTCTCTTCTCGATATCCGCCAGGCCTCAACCTCCGCTAATTTCAAGTTGCCGCCGCTCATACCTCACCTGTCTTTCAACAACTTCTTTGCCTCTGTACTTCCGCCTCGACTGACATCTCTGCCCTTACTCTTTGCCTTTAAATATGTCTGCTTGTGTATGTGCGGATGGATGTGTGTGTGTGTGTGTGTGTGTGTGTGTGTGTGTGTGTGCGCGCGCGCGTGCGTGTACACCTGTCCTTTTTTTCCCCCTAAGGGAAGTCTTTCCGCTCCAGGGATTGGAATGACTCCTTACCCTCTCCCTTAAAACCTACATCCTTTCGTCTTTGCCTCTCCTTCCTGAAGAAGCAACCATCGGTTGCGAAAGCTAGTAATTCTGTGTGTGTGTGTGTGTGTGTGTGTGTGTGTGTGTGTGTGTGTGTGTTTTGTTCATTGTGCCTGTCTGCTGGCGCTTTCCCGCTTGGTAAGTCTTCAAACCTAAAGGTATTCATACAAAATTCAGACACTTGTCTCCTTTTTATGGCATCTTTAAATTAGCGTATGGAACAGGTTAACCAACTCGGGTAAATTCATCTACTTCACTACTTAGGAGGAACCTTGAAAGTAATGGTTTTAACTTGTATAGAGACCATCAGGATCCACCTCTTTCCACAGAGTTTTTTCTACACAATCATTTAATTATCCAAATCTGTATTGCCCCGTTGTGTACCATCTTTTTTCACTCAGGAGTGGGTCATCCTTTTGCTCTAGACCCACCTATCCTTTCTACCTCACCATACATACATACATACATACATACAGAGTACGGTACAGTATCTTGTTGACAGCATGTGTAACTCTACTCCCTCATTTTATGCATATATATTGAGGTACTTACTACTACTGTAGCCCATATTCATACCTGTTTTTAAATTGTCTTGTCTCCCGTACTTTCTTTACTCCGTAATACATATTCACTTTTGTAACTCGGAATGGTCTCCTGTTGTATGTTTCAACAAATGCTCTCGTGTTACATTGTGCAACAGTCACATTTGGATGTTAATCCGTCATTTTTACACTTCATAGCTAAGGGTACTATCCTCTCCTTGATTATCCCCCATCAAAAGTGAGAGGGCTAACATCCAGCTCCACACAGAAAAAGAAAGAACTCCTCTAGGTTCTGCAGTGTCTTTGCCGTGTAAAGCTTGTTGATAACTATTGTTTGCCACATACTAATTCAAAACTGTTAGCTGTAAAGGGATGTTTCTTACGACACACATTCTTTGATCAAAGCTACACTGATGAGCCAGAACATGACCACCTACTTAAAAGGATGTTGGTCCTCTTCTGGAACACAATCCAGCAGTGATTCCAAGTGCCAAGAATCGACAAGTACTTGATAGTTCCCCAGAGATCTGTGGCACCAGATGCCTACACACAGGTCACACACTTCCTATAATTTAAGGATGGTTGTTTTGTGGATGTGGAGCTGGCAGCTGATAGCATCCCCATTGGGTTTCATTGGTACAGGTATGCTTAATCTGAAGGTCAAGACATCAATGTGAGTTCACTATCATGCTCCTTCAACCATTGCAGCATGATTTTGGCGTTGTGGTACTGACAGTTATCCTGATGGAAGATGCCATCGCTGTTGAAGATGCCAAGCATAAGAGGTTACAGGAGGTCCTAATAATGTTCACGTCGTCCACTGCTGTCATGGTATCTTCAATTACTGCCTCAGGCCACATGGAAGCAGAGGTAAATGTTCTTCATAACATAATACTGCTCCCACCTGCATGTGGCTGTGGCACGCTGCATGTGTCAAGCAGCCATTTGCCTGGATGACATGACCATCAACCTGGTTTAACAATAAATGGGATTCATCTGACCATATAACAAAATTCCATTGATCCACACTACAATCTCAATGATCCCGTGCCCACTGTAATCGTTGCTGGGTCAACATGCTGAATTGTGTGCTCCAAAAGACTTGTGCCTGTGCCATTACTGTACTGATTCATTAGATCTGCCACAGATCACCACCTGTCCTGCTTTAGAGAATGGGCAAGCCTCTGATCCCTGTGTTCTCTAATGAGATACAGATGTCCAACTTCTTGTTGCCTACTAGCATTCAGCAACAACTTTTCATACATGCTCACAGTAGTAGCATGTGAACAGCTGACCAGCTTCGCCGTTTCAGAGACGATTGCTCCCAGGCACTGGACCACAATCTGTCTTTTGTCAAAGTTGCATAAGCCAGCTCAGTCATTTAAGTCAGCAGATTTCTGCATGTGTGCCACTTCTCGCTAGAATTGTTCCCCATTCATCTCTGCTTCACTCATATACTTCTCCTATCACATCACATGCCCTCAGTGTCACCAGGTAGCATCCAACATTGTAAATTAAGGTATCAAAACCTTATATAACCTTCAACTGTTGACCACCCCTTATACCCTTCATGGAAAAAAATCTGCATCTCAGAGCTTTAAATGACCCTCTTCTATCAATCGTCTAAATATTTAGTTCTTGTTGAAGGCCACGGAGTGTATTTCTTTTAAGTTCAAACTATTATTATTATATCATCTTAAGTCAAGAAGCTCAAATTGTGTTGTTGTTTTCCTTTTTTCCCCTGGGAGACCAGTACTAATACTTAAATTTTTCCTGGAAATTTGAGGACATAACTTCTTCAGCAGGAGCAGTTTCCCACTCTGCAATGTCACCCTCTAAATAACTTAATGTGAAATCAATCCTCCTGGAATCATCCCATTTCTTTGGTAGTGTGTTCATACATGCTCTTAAAAAACATGAGATGAGCCTCCCTCATATGGCTTATATTTAGTAAATTGTTTGGCTACACTAATTTTGTTTCCTAGCTGCAATTCCTTGATTAGCTTGGTTGACAGTCCACTATTGGCACAGATCGTTCTTTTTAGTCTTAGTTAACTCGTCCCAAATTTTCTGTGTTTCTTTCTGTTTTATGTACCTCTATATTAGAATGAAGTGCACTTGCAGACAGTTCAGTCTCTTATCCTACTTTATCATCAACTAGGCCCACTACACACGCTTTTCCAAAGTAGAAAGTGAAGAGCCTGGAATCACGGCTACATCCAAATCATTACTTTGTTCCAATGCTCTCATTATTAAATGAATCCCTCAGATACGATTGTGTATTGTTTTAAATTCCTGCTCATTTAATTTTTTTAATTGATCCGGTCCTTGTTTATACATCTAAATTGTTTATTCACTTCATGTTGAAGTAAAGTGCACTGTTTCCATATTTCCAAATTTATTTCATGTGTCAAGGTGGAAAGTTTTGTCTGTAACTGGGAGATACTATTCTCCACTTCTGGCTTTCCCTAATTAATTCATTGATATGCTCTTCTAATGCTGTAATTGTCATTTTTATTTCACTCTTTAATTCAGTTTTAGTATATTCTAGTGTTCTGTTTGTTTTTGTGTAGTGTTTATTGTTTTTATCTCCTTTTTATATCATTAGCCATTTGTTCACTAAATACATGAAACCAAGCCAGGAAATCTGAATCCACTTTTCTCGTTTCCCCCGGGTGTGCAATGCGTACAGTAACATGTGTCTAATTGGTCTCAGATTAATATTGTAACAAGACTAGGTACACCACTGTAGTACACCTACAAACTCTGCTTACAAGATCACTTGGAGTTTACAACCCCCCCCCCCCCCCCCCCCTTAAAAAAATAAAATAAAATAAAAACATAAATAAAAAAATTATGCTGACAAGAAGCTAGATTGGTGTGTAGGTCACTGAAAGTGGATTTGCCATAGCTACTGCTGCTGTGCATTGATGTGCTGTAACTGCAGTCTGCTGCTGTTTATGTAGACTGCTCTTGAAATTCATACAACTGAAGTCCTCCATATCCTCCATAGTGGTAGTCGTAATCTTCAGAGTTATGGAACAGTTTTTTTCTTCTCCGTTGTAATTGTAGTCGAAGGATTTAATAATTGTTCAACTGCCAAAACTTCATAAAGATTCTTTATTCGTAACAATTGATTTTGCACTTCAGCCAAAACTTAGCTGTTGGTCTTTGTTACTATGGACTACAAATATCGACTCCTGCAAAACTGCATACTTAAAATTTGCAAATGCTGTTTCAAATTTAAAATTTCTGTTTGCTGTTCTTGTTCTTCATAAAATTGATTTACTCCCAGCCGTATTTGTTCTGGGTCCTGTCATGGTCACCGCAAGCGATGTCTCACTGGTTCTGTACCATATCAGGTGGTGGAGTAAAGTCTGATCAGAAGCTAAGACTTCGTGTTATTTAATATTGCTCACCGAGGTATTTCAGCACACTTGCCAACCTCTTCTGTTCGACCTTCTTTTCTCAAAGTGCTGCAGTTAGTGCTGGAAGTTAAGGGTACAAATCCAACATCCATCTCTCAAAATAAATGTGAGGTTTCTAATTAAGAAAATCTTATATATTTTACTCTTGTTTACAATAACTGTCTGTTACAAGGTTGTCACATTATTCAGAACATCGCAAAAATATTGATAAGGACAGAATCCTGAAATGGTCTTTCGTATTTAACAGATTTTAATTGTGTCCCTGTATAACTAGTTTTTGATTTAATTTTCTCATTTTGAGGGAACTGAAGAGTGGTGCGTGTAATTGTTAAAAAAAAAATCATTCAGCAGCCAAGATCACAATAAAATATTTTTTTTATTGAAGACATCCAGCTTCAACGAACTATGCTGTAATCTTCAGGTCTTAAAATCTCTTGTTGTGAAACACATTCATTTTATGCTGTCATTGCCCACAAACGAACTGTCTTAAAAAAATATTTTGTGCAATCTTAGTTGTTCAATGGTTTTTAATAACCAGTTTTTCTCTTGTCTGCGTGATGTCATAGGTATTCTCTCAGCCGCTCTTCCTCTGTGGCACACACCATATCTTCCAGGCAGGAACTGGGAATGTGTTATAAATCGCTCAACCAACAGATACTGCGAAGGGGTTACGATATTTATCATCATCACAGCTGGCAAATATGCTGCATCCTTCCATCCCATGAGATATGTGTTTAAATAAAACATATGTCTAAATGGTAGATTATCTAATACTTTGTGTCTTTCAAGTAATCCTTTGATGGAATGTAGCAGCATGCATAAAATCTGTCACCACTGCATTAAATGACATTTCTTCTGATCAGAGAGGAGGTCCAGCATGCTGAAAACTATAGAAGCCTTAAAGGATAAGGAACTGACCGAAGGAGAATTCCAGTTACTAAAAGGAACATTGTATATGGGAACTGTGAACCAGTGAGGCAGAACTGTTTGCTTGTCATTCCAGTGCATCTGTGGTCAGCTATCATAAGTATTTCCATGATACTTCAACATCTGGTAATCTGGGATTCTGAAGACTAGACATAATAAGACATAGGTGTCACAGACCAGGTCTCTAATGATACGTTAAGCATTACATGAGCCACTGTAAGGAATGCTTAAGACAGCAGCATACGCTGCAATTATCTCTAGGGCATTTGGAACCAATTCCTCCTGCAGCATTGCCATTCCACGAAATTGGAAACAACACCTTGGAGAAGTTCTCAATGTCAGCAACTGAGAATTGATGGATAATAGTCTGCAATGACTACCTCACTTACTATGCAATCACAAAAGCTGTGTTGACTACTGAAGCTCCAGAAATTGCAGGGTTTCTTGTAAAAGACATCATTTTGAAGCATGGAGCACCCTGTATCATAAAAATTCTTCTGTTGAGACAGTGACAGAGGTAATTTCAAATTGTGATCTCACCTGTTTGATGACCACTGCCTACCAACCAAGGACAAATATTCACAAAATGTGTTGATAAGAAGTTGGCAATATGCTCTCAGTGTACAAAGAATTGCTGAAAAGTAATGACTCCAAATTTTCTATTCTGTTATCAGTATCGGTTGAGGTATGATATGTTGTGGATATTACTCGTTTAACTTTCCCCCTTTGCTGCCACAATTTGTAAGCCTCTGCCACTAGAGAGCTCCAAATTGCAGTGTGTAACAAGGTGGTGTGTAACGTAACTGTGTTGGTTTAATAAAGTTTCTAACAGCAGAAATTATGACTCTAATTGCAATCCATAGAAGAATGAAAGCTGTGTACAGTGATGATTGTGTCAGTATAAGTAATTTGAGACCTTCAGTTGTTCATGCTTGTAAGGAAGGAAAGAGGCTAACCTCAACGTCAGCGACAGAGTTCGGAGTAGACAACCATGTGCAGCTACCAATAAGACTCACTGTTACCAGGTTAACGAACTCCTCAGAGAAAGTGACATGTAACACACATACAGCTCTCTGGTAAGTATGGCATGTCACAAAGCTATTACAGGCCATCATTGCAGAACTGTGCTACAGAAAACTGTAATCACAGTGGCTGCCTTGAATGTTCACTTCTGACATGAAGCAGAGGAGACTGTGCATCTGTCAATAATTTCTTTTGCATTTTGAGTGTGAGGTTGATGGGTTCCTTAACAACATTGTGAAAGCTGGGTTCACCATTTAGACCCTGAAAACAAGAGCACCATAGGAGTTTCACTCTGAAGAATCTCAGACACTAAAAAAGTTCAAGACCGTGCCATCAGCAAACAGTCACGTTACCGTGTTCTGGAATGTTCAAGGTGTGGTGCATATGGAATTCGTGTGCCACCATAAACTTTGCAAGTTACTGCGAGACCCTCGGAAAACTGAAATCATTAATTCAGAGAGTTAACCACACATGGAGCACACTCTCCTTCAGCATGACAACGCCAAACTACAAACGAGTGCTCTGACATCTGCATCCTTGTGACACTTTGGGTTGACTGTCATCGATCATCCTCCCTATAGTCTAGACTTTGACCCATCTGATTTTCATGTTTCCAAAACTTTGCTTTGATAGTGATGTAGTAGTGGTGCAAGTATGGTTGAGGCTATGGCTCCATCAACAAAGCCAAAATTTCTACAGTGACTGATTAACAAACTGGCCTGTTGTTTAGAGAAATGTATTTGTTGCAGGATGACTATGTTGAGAAATAAATATGTAGGCATGAAAAATAAATATGTAGAATGTTAATAACATTAGTTTTATTTAACAAGCTTTAAAAAATTCTGAGGCATTACTTTTCAGCACACCCTCGTATGTTGATGTTGAACAGAGACATTGGAGCAGAATGCTGCCCATCATGATCTTCACGTATAGCACAGCAAAGCAAGGCACTACAGGGTGCCCTCTTTTATCTCCACTCCACGGTCTTGAGACCGAAACAACTGTTCCCATTTCAGTCGGACCATACTCAGGATTAATACATGAAACATCTCATGACCAGAACTGAAGAAGCGAAGACAACTGACCCGCACACATGTCTATGGGTACCCAGGAGAAGGGCTGAAAGCACTGTAACAGCAAGCACTGACCAGTGAGATACAGCTTGGGGGTTTTTATGCCTGTACAAAAAGTGGAACTGTTTTAGAGGTTAGTGAAACACTTCTTAAGGCCATATCGTATCTTTTGCTGCTTGTTGGACGTCACTGTATGAACTCAAGAAATATGACATTCAACAAGAAGACTAAAGTGCAGACCTGTCATCCATATCCTCCATATCAAGCTCCTGTACAATCCTGAAGCACATATAAATGGGACTTCTTGTTCAAGGAAAATGAGAGCGGCTATGTGAAGAGGATGTGACAACACAATTTGAACAGCAGGATCTTCCAGCATTGCTATATAGAGGACCACTGATAAGATCTACATGTAGGTAGTTGACTCAACTGAGGATTTATGAAATAGCGGGTTGCTGTCTTTTCAGGAAAAGGGGTAATGCAGCAAGCTGTGGTGTATGAAAACTGGAGTAGCAGTTAGTGTAGCTAGCTGGCACACTGTGTGTGGTTAGTTCAAATCTGAACACACAAGCAGATACATCTTATATAGTATTTATCATTTCTAGGAGGTTCTTGAAATTCTTATATTTGTGATTTGCATATTCTGTAGTATCCATTGTTTGCATAAGTAGCAGCGCACTCCAACCAGGAAACAGTTCTGTTGTGCCAAGTGTTGTGCTACATTGATGAGCCTGCTTTCGGATTTGAACTGGATTCTGGTCACAATATGACAACATTGTTCTTTGTATTGGGAAATGGCACATTGCAATTTTTCCTAGATATTAGCAGATGTAAAAATTGTTTCTTGCAAGTGTTCCTTTTGTAGTTGAGGACAAAGCTATGTGAAATCTGGTTCTCACCCGAAATCATTTGTTAAGCTTCTTTATCTTCAGCAGCATTTGACTGTGTTATGGTACTGTCTTCATGTTTTTTGTCTTAGTGTTCCAGGTAGTTGTTGCTTCTATTTTCTGTTACATTTCATAGTATAAATATTTTTTCCCAAGAAATAAATTTGTGTATATATTTTTGTAGATTTCGTAGTACTGACAAAGGCACAAATAGTAACAAATGGTGACACAAATACTCTTCTCCAGTGATAGTTTCCTCCAATTGACAAAAGATAGGAATGAGTGGGAGAAATGAGACGTTCATAAATTAGGGGAGAGTCAGCTAGAACACAAGCCCATTGTATCCAT
The DNA here is from genome assembly GCF_023897955.1 of Schistocerca gregaria. Classification (NCBI taxonomy): domain Eukaryota; kingdom Metazoa; phylum Arthropoda; class Insecta; order Orthoptera; family Acrididae; genus Schistocerca; species Schistocerca gregaria. The sequence continues at coordinate 509,474,145 of NC_064921.1, read as the reverse complement.
CGTGTCTGGATAAGGGGAAATGGTAGTGAAATGCTTATGAGGTAAGGACAGACAGAACAAACGGAGATAGTACAGGTAAGAGGTTGGTTGAAATGAAGTATATGTAGAACAAATTTCCACTCATTGGGTTCTGAGCTATTTATACTGGTCTTGAGCACACACAGCTGTTGAAATCCTATGTGCAACTATCTGAGCCATCTGATAGTGGCATGCATTAGCTGATGTGAGACATCTCATCTCACATGTAGTATCTCTTTGAAGATACTAGACTTCCCAATGGCTGAAGGGTGCAAGACAACAGTTTTGTGGCAGAGCAATGCTAAAGATGTGAATCCTGTGACTTGAAAATCAGTTGAGGCCATTACAGAAGATGCCAAGTGTTGGGGACATTTTTAATTTCATAATATGAATTAAAGTTTGCTTTATATAGACATGCATCTTTTTACCTTTCATAGTTTCCAAATTTTCCTGTTAAAATTTAAATTATTTGTATTATTTATATTTCATTATGCATGAGCAGTTGTAAGACACACTGGATAGATAAATCTTAAAATTGTAGTGTACACTTTGTGAGTTTTAGAAAACAGCAATAATATTCAAAAATGTGCAAATTCGCATAAAATTTAATTGTTTGGTCATGTGATATTTGAAGAGCACAGGAAAAGAATATGGTTTGTCCACTTTTTTCCAAAAATGAGTTATGTATGCCATGCGATGTAGGACAACATCTTATTTAAAACTGTTAATCGACTATTGCAATAGTATGAATAGTCCACATTCTATAACCCATTTTAAATTAGGTATGCAGGGAAAGAATGTGCTAATGTGTCTCACTATAAGGAATATATGTTGTGTATTAAGTTTTGGTTTCCTTATGGGTTGTTAACTAAGTTAGTGTTTTGAGGTAATAAATGCTGAAGAAAGATCAAATATTATAAGAGAATTCAGTGATATGGTAAACTGGAATGAACAAGCATTGTATCTGACAGGCCTCATTACAATACTTCGTCACAAAAGGCGATCAAGGAAGAATGAAGATGAAGCACAGCTTCAAAAGTGTAATTTCAACTACAGAGTAAGAGTGAAAAATGATGACACTGTACATGAAATTCCAAATGCAGCATAGCAGTACATGAAGCAAAAAGGCAGTGATTAATGAGAATTGAGAAATTTTTGAAACTGTAAGGGGTAAGTGTGGAAATAGTCCAAGGAAGGAAGTAGTCCAATTAAGGAAGAAGTAGAAATGGCAGTTTATCATCACAGTCATTCATTTAAGGAGACACCAAGTCATTAAAGCAATACTAGACCAAGAAGTTGCATTTCCCTAGGAACTTTTGGTGAAAAAAATTCCTTGAAATGTTACAGGAAAAATAGTCAGATTTTGTCATTTCATATGAAATGGATAGAACAGTATTCAATGCTAAATTCAGTATAGCTTTTGGGTATCCAAGGAATGAGACATGGTCAAACTGCAATAAATATTCTATTGAGACAAAAGTGCTGAATGCATTGTTGTTGTTGTTGTTGTTGTCATCAGTCCTGAGACTGGTTTGATGCAGCTCTCCATGCTACTCTATCCTGTGCAAGCTGCTTCATCTCCCAGTACCTACTGCAACCTACATCCTTCTGAATCTGCTTAGTGTACTCATCTCTCGGTCTCCCTCTACGATTTTTACCCTCCACGCTGCCCTCCAATGCTAAATTTGTGATCCCTTGATGCCTCAAAACATGTCCTACCAACCGATCCCTTCTTCTAGTCAAGTTGTGCCACAAACTTCTCTTCTCCCCAATCCTATTCAAAACCTCCTCATTAGTTACGTGATCTATCCACCTTATCTTCAGTATTCTTCTGTAGCACCACATTTCGAAAGCTTCTATTCTCTTCTTGTCCAAACTAGTTATCGTCCATGTTTCACTTCCATACATGGCTACACTCCAAACAAATACTTTCAGAAACGACTTCCTGATACATAAATCTATATTCGATGTTAACAAATTTCTCTTCTTCAGAAACGCTTTCCTTGCCATTGCCAGTCTACATTTTATATCCTCTCTACTTCGACCATCATCAGTTATTTTACTTCCTAAATAGCAAAACTCCTTTACTACTTTAAGTGTCTCATTTCCTAATCTAATTCCCTCAGCATCACCCGATTTAATTTGACTACATTCCATTATCCTTGTTTTGCTTTTGTTAATGTTCATCTTATATCCTCCTTTCAAGACACTGTCCATTCCGTTCAACTGCTCTTCCAAGTCCTTTGCCGTCTCTGACAGAATTACAATGTCATCGGCGAACCTCAAAGTTTTTACTTCGTCTCCATGAATTTTAATACCTGCTCCAAATTTTTCTTTTGTTTCCTTTACTGCTTGCTCAATATACAGATTGAATAACATCGGGGAGAGGCTACAACCCTGTCTCACTCCTTTCCCAACCACTGCTTCCCTTTCATGCCCCTCGACTCTTATTACTGCCATCTGGTTTCTGTACAAATTATAAATAGCCTTTCGCTCCCTGTATTTTACCCCTGCCACCTTTAGAATTTGAAAAAGAGTATTCCAGTCAACATTGTCAAAAGCTTTCTCTAAGTCTACAAATGCTAGAAACGTAGGTTTGCCTTTTCTTAATCTTTCTTCTAAGATAAGTCGTAAGGTCAGTATTGCCTCACGTGTTCCAACATTTCGACGGAATCCAAACTGATCCTCCCCGAGGTCTGCATCTACCAGTTTTTCCATTCGTCTATAAAGAATTCGCGTTAGTATTTTGCAGCCGTGGCTTATTAAACTGATAGTTCGGTAATTTTCACATCTATCAGCACCTGCTTTCTTTGGGATTGGAATTATTATATTCTTCTTGAAGTCTGAGGGTATTTCGTCTGTCTCATACATCTTGCTCACCAGCTGGTAGAGTTTTGTCATGACTGGCTCTCCCAAGGCCGTCAGTAGTTCTAATGGAATGTTGTCTACTCCGGGGGCCTTGTTTCGACTCAGGTCTTTCAGTGCTCTGTCAAACTCTTCACGCAGTATCGTATCTCCCATTTCGTCTTCATCTACATCCTCTTCTATTTCCATAATATTGTCCTCAAGTACATCGCCCTTGTATAAACCTTCTATATACTCCTTCCACCTTTCTGCCTTCCCTTCTTTGCTTAGAACTGGGCTGCCATCTGAGCTCTTGATATTCATACACGTGGTTCTCTTCTCTCCAAAGGTCTCTTTAATTTTCCTGTAGGCAGTATCTATGTTACCCCTAGTGAGATAAGCTTCTACATCCTTACATTTGTCCTCTAGCCATCCCTGTTTAGCCACTTTGCACTTCCTGTCGATCGCATTTTTGAGACGTTTGTATTCCTTTTTGCCTGCTTCATTTACTGCATTTTTATATTTTCTCCTTTCATCAATTAAATTCGATATTTCTTCTGTTACCCAAGGATTTCTAGCAGCCCTCGTCTTTGTACCTACTTTATCCTCTGCTGCCTTCACTACTACATCCCTCAGAGCTACCCATTCTTCTTCTACTGTACTTCTTTCCCCTATTCCAGTCAATTGTTCCCTTATGCTCTCTCTGAAACTCTGTACAACCTCTGGTTCTTTCAGTTTATCCAGGTCCCATCTCCTTAATTTCCCACATTTTTGCAGTTTCTTCAGTTTTAATCTACAGGTCATAACCAATAGATTGTGGTCAGAGTCCACATCTGCCCCTGGAAATGTCTTACAACTTAAAACCTGGTTCCTAAATCTCTGTCTTACCATTATATAATCTATCTGATACCTTTTAGTATCTCCCGGGTTCTTCCACGTATACAACCTTCTTTCATGATTCTTAAACCAAGTGTTAGCTATGATTAAGTTGTGCTCCGTGCAAAATTCTACTAGGCGGCTTCCTCTTTCATTTCTTAGCCCCAATCCATATTCACCTACTATGTTTCCTTCTCTCCCTTTTCCTACACTCGAATTCCAGTCACCCATTACTATTAAATTTTCGTCTCCCTTCACTATCTGAATAATTTCTTTTATTTCATCGTACATTTCTTCAATTTCTTCATCATCTGCAGAGCTAGTTGGCATATAAACTTGTACTACTGTAGTAGGTGTGGGCTTCGTATCTATCTTGGCCACAATAATGCGTTCACTATGCTGTTTGTAGTAGCTTACCCGCATTCCTATTTTCCTATTCATTATTAAACCTACTCCTGCATTACCCCTATTTGATTTTGTGTTTATAACCCTGTAGTCACCTGACCAGAAGTCTTGTTCCTCCTGCCACCGAACTTCACTAATTCCCACTATATCTAACTTTAACCTATTCATTTCCCTTTTTAAATTTTCTAACCTACCTGCCCGATTAAGGGATCTGACATTCCACGCTCCGATCCGTAGAACGCCAGTTTTCTTTCTCCTGATAACGACATCCTCCTGAGTAGTCCCCGCCCGGAGATCGGAATGGGGGACTATTTTACCTCCGGAATATTTTACCCAAGAGGATGCCATCATCATTTAATCATACAGTAAAGCTGCATGTCCTCGGGAAAAATTACGGCTGTAGTTTCCCCTTGCTTTCAGCCGTTCGCAGTACCAGCACAGCAAGGCCGTTTTGGTTAATGTTTCAAGGCCAGATCAGTCAATCATCCAGACTGTTGCCCCTGCAACTACTGAAAAGGCTGCTGCCCCTCTTCAGGAACCACATGTTTGTCTGGCCTCTCAACAGATACCCCTCCGTTGTGGTTGCACCTACGGTACGGCCATCTGTATCGCTGAGGCACGCAAGCCTCCCCACCAACGGCAAGGTCCATGGTTCATGGGGGGGCTGAATGCATTATGATCTGAAAATTTAGACGATGATATGAAGAACCAACTCTTGAAAAAAATCTTAAAGATCACCATTGACCGGAAACTTCACAAAGTCAAAGCTGAAGCATTTTATTCCAGAAAGAGAAGTGCTTGTTTAAGGAGCCCAAAGTCATATGAAAGAGAAGCACCCTGCATGAAAAAGGTATGCTTACCAAACAGAAGTACGAATGATGTCTATTACAAAGGCAGTTGTCTGTTTACTCATTCAGTATTCATCAGCTTTCGTTTGTATCATCAGTGTTCTATTCTTATATTGAAGATATTGGAAGAAAAGGCCCCAATGAAGGCGTTTCCTTTTTAAAAAGCTTTGTGACAGAATTGTTGTACAAGAAAGTCAAGGTTCTGAAGTTTTTTGTGATTCGTGTTCAGGCCAGAACAAGAATTACGCTGTGCTAAGATATCTTAATTATCTTGTGAGTGAACTGAAACTTTTTTAGACGCTCTTTCATGGAGTGTGATAAGAATATGGGACTGATTAATGCATTATCGTTATCAGAACTTTGAATGGATTGGGTGCGGATCATGTTTGAAGTTCAATGTAAGTTTAAGCCTTTTGATGTTGTGGTGGTCAGTCAAGATATGATACAAAATTGGGGATAATTTCTCAAGATTAAATATTCGAGGAAATGGCCTTTCCAAACAAGGACCATCAGAGAGCTAGTCATTACAAAAAACATCCCCACCTCATTCAACATCAAGAAGCTTATAACTGAGCTTGGATTTTATTGGTGCTGAGAGTTTCACAGCTACTTTGAGAGCAACATTCTGGAGAATATCCATCCCCTGCTTGCAGAGATAAAATATAAAAAAAATAGCAAAACATTATTTTAGAATTATTTTATATGATGATGATGATGATGATGATGATGATGATGATGATGATGATGATGATGATGATTTGTCTTTACGGGCCCTCTGCCATCATCTAAAGAAAAGTATCAGTACCTCCAGATTTTGAAAGAGTATTGCAGACAAGAAGCTAGAGTGGTTTACTCAAGCCATTTGCACAAGGCTGAGAACTGTATGTTGAGACAAAGTAATTATATTTTATTCTTATTACCACCATATCACATAAGTTAAAATAGCAAAGAGAAACTATTTGCCAAGGAGTTCCTTTATTGTTTCAAACTTTTTTCCATTACAAAATAATCTGAAACACATGACACTGCTTTAAATATTACACCAATGAAACTACAATTTAAATATTTAAGGAATCAATTTATATTAAATTTATGTATATAACATATCCTTCCAAATGACTTTTACATTCATTAATTTTGCCCATAAGTATCCATGAAATTTGGATGCTCTCCTGAACAATTTTATAATGTGGACAAAGCACGTTCTTTTCCTGATGAGAAGGAAAGAAAAATAAAGCAAATCCATATGCTGAAAGCAAATAAAGAAAAAATAAATATTACAGATTACAGATCTAACAATTGTAGCTAATGTGGAATTTGTTTAGATTAACAAGACATTTGTTTTGATTAACAAGAAGAAGAAACACTAAACACACTGTAGTGTTAAACTTTCATATCTAGTATTTTTAATCATATCTCTCTTCTTTCTATTGACAGGCAAAAATACCTTGTTCAAATAACTGCAGATGCATTGGTTGTCGCAATGTAGAAGAAAGTTGTGACAAAAAGTCATTGAGAGATTTGGCAGATGCTGCAGAAGTTCGTGTACAGCAGCAGACAGCCGTCAAGAACAAACTGTCAGCACATATACAGGATATTGCACGTCCTCAGGCATCAACACAGTCTGGCTCTAGGTATATCCAATATCTGAATCATACCAGGATTTATTCATGGCCTTGACAAAAGATAAATACAGTGTACTCCAGATTTATTCATGTATGGATCATTCATGCAAACCCCCATATCTCTCTCTCTCTCTCTCTCTCTCTCTCTCTCTCTCTCTCTCTCTCTCTCTCTTAAAAATAACACGTATCATGGACACAGGGACTGGGAGCGTGGGTTGCTGGGAAGACGACTGCACCATGCCGTGCCTAGTGTGTGGAGTGTGTGCAGATGTCAGTCACCGACACTGCCACTACTATCCATCCAGTAGACATTGTGCTGAATGCATATTTGATTCTTCATGCATCTTCTCCCCGACATTACCCCACATAATTGGGAGTATACTGTACTTCAAATAGCATCTATAAACACGTTTACTACCTGGGAAATCAAAAAGTGTGTGTGTGTGTGTGTGTGTGTGTGTGTGTGTGGTGTTTTAATTTGCACATCTGTCAGTATGCTGATTTTGAACACGCATTTTCAGGCATGCATTCAACTTCATGACCCAAGATGTTATACATGCAACATGTCAGTGTATGTTAGCCCAAGCAGAAGATTCTGAGCGCAGTAATAATTCAGAGACTCAAGCAGAGAGACTGATTTTGGAAGAGTTTGGTCGCTGCCTAGTCCAGATCATAGAATGTGCCAGTAAGACGGAAGGTATGGGCTTAGAAAATTACTAAGAACTTTTTGGGAATTCCATGTTGGAATATCAACAGTTAAAAGAGGATAGGTGGCTACTCACCATAAAGATAACACAAAGAGTTGCGGACAAGCATAGTGAAAAGACTGTTGCACACTAAGCTTTCAGCCAAAACACACACACACACACACACACACACACATTCACATTAGGAGGCATACCTCACGTGCACATGACAGTTATCTCCAGCCACTCTAGCCAGACTGCAACTGTTCCATTGAATGAAAGTAGCAATCAGGAATGTGGCAGGGAAGGGGAGGGATAGCGGAGTATGAGTGGGGAAAGAGAAGAGTGCTGTCTGGTGGAGAGAGCAGGGACTAGAAGGTGGCAAGACAAGGCTACCAGGGGCAGTGTTTGAAGCTTGTGGGGAGCAGTAAAGGAATGAAAAGACTGGTGGATGCTTGTCAGAGAGCAGCCGCAATCAGGGTGAGGGGACGTGAATTGGGGGGAGGATAAAGGACAGAGGAAGAGGAAACTGAGTGGAGGGTTGGAGGCAGTAGGGTTTCATATGTTATCCCAGCCTCAACCTGTGATAAACTGCGCCTCTGTACCCTCCACTCAACAGTTTCTACACCCCTCTGTCCTAAAACCACCTCTGAATTTACATCTCCTCACCCTCATTGTGCTTCTTCGCTCACTCTCAGCCAATGCACACATCCCCCTTTTCCACTCTCTGCTCCTCCTTTTCTTCTCCTCTCCCCTCCTTTTCTTCTCCTCTCCCCTCCTTTTCTTCTCCTCTCCCCTCCTTTTCTTCTCCTCTCCCCTCCTTTTCTTCTCCTCTCCCCTCCTTTTCTTCTCCTCTCCCCTCCTTTTCTTCTCCTCTCCCCTCCTTTTCTTCTCCTCTCCCCTCCTTTTCTTCTCCTCTCCCCTCCTTTTCTTCTCCTCTCCCCTCCTTTTCTTCTCCTCTCCCCTCCTTTTCTTCTCCTCTCCCCTCCTTTTCTTCTCCTCTCCCCTCCTTTTCTTCTCCTCTCCCCTCCTTTTCTTCTCCTCTCCCCTCCTTTTCTTCTCCTCTCCCCTCCTTTTCTTCTCCTCTCCCCTCCTTTTCTTCTCCTCTCCCCTCCTTTTCTTCTCCTCTCCCCTCCTTTTCTTCCCCTCTCCCCTCCTTTTCTTCCCCCCTCCCCTCCTTTTCTTCCCCCTCCCCTCCGTTTCTTCCCCCTCCCCTCCTTTTCTTCCCCCTCCCCTCCTTTTCTTCCCCCCTCCCCTCCTTTTCTTTCCCCCCTCCCCTCCTTTTCTTCCCCCCTCCCCTCCTTTCTCCTCCTCTCCCCTCACTTTCTCCTCCTCTCCCCTCACTTTCTCCTCCTCTCCCCTCACTTTCTCATCCTCTCCCCTCACTTTCTCATCCTCTCATCCCCCTCGCTTTCTCCTCCTCTCCCCTCGCTTTCTCCTCCTCTCCCCTCGCTTTCTCCTCCTCTCCCCTCGCTTTCTCCTCCCTCTCCCCTCGCTTTCTCCTCCTCTCCCCTCGCTTTCCTCCTCCCCCTCCTTCCCTCCTCCCCCTCGCTTTCTCCTCCTCTCCCCTCGCTTTCTCCTCCTCTCCCCTCGCTTTCTCCTCCTCTCCCCTCGCTTTCTCCTCCTCTCCCCTCGCTTTCTCCTCGTCTCCCCTCGCTTTCTCCTCGTCTCCCCTCGCTTTCTCCTCGTCTCCCCTCGCTTTCTCCTCGTCTCCCCTCGCTTTCTCCTCGTCTCCCCTCGCTTTCTCCTCGTCTCCCCTCGCTTTCTCCTCGTCTCCCCTCGCTTTCTCCTCCTCTCCCCTCGCTTTCTCCTCCTCTCCCCTCGCTTTCTCCTCCTCTCCCCTCGCTTTCTCCTCCTCTCCCCTCGCTTTCTCCTCCTCTCCCCTCGCTTTCTCCTCCTCTCCCCTCGCTTTCTCACCCTCTCCCCTCGCTTTCCTCCTCCTCTCCCCTCGCTTTCTCCCCTCTCCCCTCGACTTCTCTCCCTCTCCCCTCACTCTCTCACCCCTCCTCCCCTCACTCTCTCCCCCTCTCCCCTCACTCTCTCCCCCTCACCCCTCACTCTCTCCCCCTCTCCCCTCACTCTCTCCCCCTCTCCCCTCACTCTCTCCCCCTCTCCCCTCACTCTCTCCCCCCCTCTCCCTCACTCTCTCCCCCTCTCCCCCTCACTCTCTCCCCCCCCTCTCCCCTCACTCTCTCCCCCCCCTCTCCCCTCACTCTCTCCTCCCCCTCTCCCCTCACTCTCTCCTCCCCCCTCTCCCCTCACTCTCTCCTCCTCCTCTCCCCTCACTCTCTCCTCCTCCTCTCCCCTCACTCTCTCCTCCTCCTCTCCCCTCACTCTCTCCTCCTCCTCTCCCCTCACTCTCTCCTCCTCCTCTCCCCTCACTCTCTCCTCCTCCTCTCCCCTCACTCTCTCCTCCTCCTCTCCCCTCACTCTCTCCTCCTCCTCTCCCCTCACTCTCTCCTCCTCCTCTCCCCTCACTCTCTCCTCCTCCTCTCCCCTCACTCTCTCCTCCTCCTCTCCCCTCACTCTCTCCTCCTCCTCTCCCCTCACTCTCTCCTCCTCCTCTCCCCTCACTCTCTCCTCCTCCTCTCCCCTCACTCTCTCCTCCTCCTCTCCCCTCACTCTCTCCTCCTCCTCTCCCCTCACTCTCTCCTCCTCCTCTCCCCTCACTCTCTCCTCCTCCTCTCCCCCTCACTCTCTCCTCCTCCTCTCCCCTCACTCTCTCCTCCTCCCCTCCCCTCACTCTCTCCTCCTCCCCTCCCCTCACTCTCTCCTCCTCCCCTCCCCTCACTCTCTCCTCCTCCCCTCCCCTCACTCTCTCCTCCTCCCCTCCCCTCACTCTCTCCTCCTCCCCTCCCCTCACTCTCTCCTCCTCCTCTCCCCTCACTCTCTCCTCCTCTCCCCTCACTCTCTCCTCCTCTCCCCTCACTCTCTCCTCCTCTCCCCTCACTCTCTCCTCCTCTCCCCTCACTCTCTCCTCCTCTCCCCTCACTCTCTTCTCCTCTCCCCTCACTCTCTCCCCTCACTCTCTCCTCCTCTCCCCTCCTCTCCCCTCACTCTCCCCTCCTCTCCCCTCACTCTCCCCTCCTCTCACCTCACTCTCCCCTCCTCTCCCCTCACTCTCGCCTCCTCTCCCCTCACTCTCGCCTCCTCTCCCCTCACTCTCGCCTCCTCTCCCCTCACTCTCGCCTCCTCTCCCCCTCACTCTCGCCTCCTCTCCCCTCACTCTCGCCTCCTCTCCCCCTCACTCTCGCCTCCCTCTCCCCCTCACTCTCGCCTCCTCTCCCCTCACTCTCGCCTCCTCTCCCCTCACTCTCGCCTCCTCTCCCCTCACTCTCGCCTCCTCTCCCCTCCCTTTCGACTCCTCTCCCCTCCCTTTCGCCTCCTCTCCCCTCCCTTTACCTCCCTTTCTCCTCCTCTCCCCTCCCTTTACCTCCCTTTCTCCTCCTCTCCCCTCCCTTTCTCCTCCTCCCCTCTCCTTTTCTTCCCATCTCACCTCCTTGCCTTCTCATCTGCCCTCCTCCTTCCCCTCTCCTACTCCTGCCCCTCCCTGCTCCTGTTCCTCCCCTCCACTCCCTGCTCCTCTCCTGGTCCTTCCCTATCTTCTCCTCTCCTCTCCTCTCCTGATCCGCTCCTCTCCCGATGCTCGCCACGCCCGCTCCTCTCGTTTTCCACACAGCCATGTGACGTCACTCATGGCAGCATTTTCACTTAGCCTTCTACACCCTGCTTGCCATGCCAGGCAGCCCTCTTCTTTGCCTCCCCCTCCCCATCCCCCTCCATTTCCTCCTCCTCCTCCTCCTCCTCCTCCTCCTCCTCCTCCGTACTATGCATCCTCCCTCCCTTCCCTGCCTCACTCCAATCGCTGCTGGAGATAGTGGTCCTGTGCATGTGAGGTGTGCCTGCTTGTGTGAATGTGTTTCTTTCTTGTGTGAAGAAGGCTTTGGCCAAAATTTAATGTATAACAGTCTTTTCGCTGTGCCTGTCTGCAACTGAGAATGTCACTTTAACTACTTTTCATAGTTGTCAAAATGTTTTGATCATGTGTAATTGTGTTGTACTTAATCTGTGTCGTAGGAAACTCTGCAGATTGGCATGCAGTCAGCCAGTTAGTTAACTTTGAATTTATTTACAACTTTGGAGAGAGGATTTACTTGTTTTTCCACACCATCGTCTTATCAAACTTGGAAACAATTTCTATCAATAAAGGGCTTGTTAGATGCCCAAGGCACAGCTTATTTTGTTGTCTTTGAATTACATGCCTTTTCAAAGCAACCCTGTTCTGCATTTAGGGGGGCCTTTTGACATCATTTTGAAGTAACTGCTGACCTATTCTCTTGACATCTGTTTCTTTTTTATTTATGCTTGTTTCTTGAATACAAGAATAGTATAGTATAGTATTAAAATCTTGTGCTGACCTGAGAAGAAAACCAGTAGGTATCTTTGTAATCAGTTAATGACACAAAGCTTATTCTTGGCATACATATGCAGTAGGAATACCATCTGTAAATCTCTTAGCATACATTCCTTTCACTCTTCTAGTCTTTGGGTCAATCCATATGAATTATTTTATATGTGATTACTCTATAATTGAAGAGTACAAAAAAGTTTTTATAAAAATTTTAACTTTTACCTTTCATCTTTACTGAATGGCGGCCATTTTTGTTTGTAAACACGCAATGATGCTTCAGTTTAGAGACGTTAGCAGAAATATGAATATCTCTGCACTGGGTTAAGTTACAACATTGCAATTGACATGGTGGTTTTTACAAAAGTGTCCTCTATAACATTCTCTATTACACAAAATACCCTAAATTCAAAAATAAACAGTGAAAATGACCTCCAAAGTTTGGTATCCAAATTTTCAAAAATTCACTTTTTAGGCCCAAGAATAACAAACAAGGAGTGATTCATGAGAGTATATTTTTTCCTATAGTTAGCCTCATATAGAGCAAGAACCCTTACAATTGCTTCATTAATTTTTATGAATTTTTGAAATTTGAAAATTTTAATTTTTTGTATAGTTTGGAGTTAGTTATCTCAGGTGGGACTGAACATAAAAATATGATTTGTGCACAGTTTGTACACCTATATGATAGCAACGTACTGTAAAACTATTGACCTTGATATCTGACTGGGAACAAATATATGAAATTTTGAAAATGAGGAAATTATTCACATTACTCTACAACTGATCTTATGGCTGTTGCCTATTTAAATTGTTTATTGTTTCATTGTAATAAAATTTAATTGTGATATATATTTAGTTAACACTGTCACCCAATATTCATTTAGTTTACTTATTTTTAATAATGCTATATTAAATAATAGGACCTTTCACTTTTGTTCTATGGTAATAAAAATGCCCGTTTAGGTTTATTGTCAATAAAGAAGTACACTATTGCTGGGTGTGCATTGTAGAACTACACTATTGCTGGGGGTGGCATTGTAGAACTGCATTATTGCTGGGGGTGGCATTGTAGAACTGCATTATTGCTGGGTGTGGCATTGTAGAACTACATTATTGCTGGGTGTGGCATTGTTGTAGTCAGTCTGTTCTGAAACCTCTGTTAAAATTGATGTACATACTTCAAGAGTATCGAATGTGTTATGTGCTTTGTTCTGTGTGTGTGTGTGTGTGTGTGTGTGTGTGTGTGTGATAGAGAGAGAGAGAGAGAGAGAGATTAATTTTGAGAGATTAACTGGAAAGCAATAACATGGATGAACAGTGCTCTGTTGGACAGATAGCAAAGTGAAGTGTGTCACAAAACAGTTCACAGTTCAGTTTCAAAAACGTGAAACTGTCAATGACTTTGATGAAGGTAGACAAACTTTGTTTAAATTTCGAGTAAGTTCTTCGGTAACATCAGTGTGTCAGTATCATGAGAAGAAATATATTCTGAACTCCGCCCCGGTAACAGCGCAACAGACTGTCAATCCTAAGGGCCCGGGTTTGATTCCCGGCTGGGTCGGAGATTTTCTCCACTCAGGGACTGGGTGTTGTGTTGTCCTAATCATCATCATCATCATTTCATTCCCATCGATGCGCAAGTCTCCGAAGTGGCGTCAAATCGAAAGACTTGCACTAGGCGAGCGGTCTACCCCACGGGAGGCCCTTGTCACAGACGATTCATTCATTCTGAAGTACAACCACATTTTTTGGAGAAAGTGCTGTACTCCAATTAAAGTTCATAAAAAGCCTGTTACTAAAGGTTTGAGGAAAAACTTGAACATTTGTCCTTATGTGTGAGTGAAACAGCTTCCCAAGTGAAATGTAATGTGATTCCTGGCAATTCCCTGTGCCCAAATTGATACTCAAAAATATTTGTTGTGAATACATAACCACAGTCATGTAACCTTGTTAATGACATTTATATTCCTAACGAGGAAGCTGTTAGCATATTGGATTTTGCTTGTTCTAAGTTAGACGTACCTCCTGATTCAAAAATAATAAAATTAAGTAGCTGAAAAAGAAAAGTTGGTATTGAAAATAAGGTACAACAAATTTCAGACAAAATTAGAAAAGACTTGGAATAATGCTTTAATAATACAGGTACCAACAGTATTTCCAAATAAGAAGAAAACCCACCACCAGCATCTTCTGACACTGAATATTTGAGCTTAATAGAGAAATTAAAAATTAAATGTTCAGTGACATCTAAAGAGGAAAAAGTTAAAATTTTTCGTTTCCTCCCTGACTCAGGGTCAAGAGAAAAGATAACGCGTGAAGTCAGCATTTCTAGTTGTTTGGTTAAACTAACCCGAAAATTAGTGAATGAGCAAGGCATTCTTCCAGTTTCAGGAAAGAAGAAAGGAGTAGGTATAAGTGAAGAAACAATTAAAAAGATCCAGCAGTTTTTTGAAGATGATGAAAACAGTAGAATGTGTCCAGTTTGCAAAAATAGCGAAAGAGTTGTTATAAATGGAGTTAAACTAACAAAGCAGAAACAACTAGTACTGTCCGATTCAAGTGAACTTTATGTAGCTTTCGAAAATTCTCATCCTGAATGCAAAATTGAAGGTCAAAGTTTTGTGACCTCCGCCCTAAGTGGTGTATTTTGGCTGGATCCACACGGACACACTCCGTATGTGTTTGTTTATATCATCACAATGTCAAACTGGTGATTGCGGGTGCAAAATTCCGTGATCTTAACTACCAAGAGTTACTAGATTTAATGGTCTGTGACACTAACAGTTATGACTGCATGATGAGTTTGTGTAATAAATGCCCTGGTAAGGAAACTGCTATTGAATTGTTTCGTGAATATAATGAGGAAATGCCATACAGTATTACCTTCAAACAGTTGGTCACAACTGACAGGGCAGAAATGATAACAGTGGTTAAATCTCAGGAAGAGTACTTGGAATCTTTAATTGATAACTTAAAAAAAACTGAAGTCACCACTATCTTTCTAAAATACAAAGTAAGTCTTTGAAGGACAAAAAAAGGAAAACTTCATGGAACTGAATGCATAGAGCTAGCCGATTTTGCAGAAAATTTTACATTTGTGATTCAGGATGCAATTCAAGGGTACCACTGGGTCAATGACCAGGCAACAGTGCATCCATTTATTCTCTACTTTAAAAATGAGAAAGATGAAGTTTGCAGTTCTTCAATTTGCATTCTAAGTGACTACTTGGAGCAGTTGTGCTCCAAGTAGTCACTTAGAATGCAAATTGATGTACATGTGGATGTACATGTGTTTCAAAAGTATGTAATAAGTTACATGAAAGAAAATTTTCTCAGGCTTGAGAAGCTGATATACTGCTCAGATGAAAGTGGTAGTCAGTATAAGAACAAAAAGAATTTTTCAAATCTGTGCAACCACAAAGCATACTTTGGTTTGGAGGCTGAGTGACACTTTTTTGCATATTGCCATGATAAAAATGCAGGTGATGGAGTAGGAGGTACAACAAAACATGAAGTAAGTAAAGCCAGCCTACAAAGACCAACCACAGACCAAATTCTCGCAGTACAGGACATGTATGTTTTTTGCAAGGATAATATTAAAGGCATTACTTGTTTTCTGATCAAGAAAGAAGAGGTTCTGCATATGAAAACAACACTTCAAACCAGATTTGAAAACTGTATAGCAATAAAAGGAACAAGGCATTTCCACAAATTCCTTGGCATTGCAGAAAACTTATTTCCATGCTATGTAACATCAGAAACCGAAATTTATGAGACTCATTGTGTCAGTAAAACTGCACCTCTGTGTTTAACGTTGAATGACATACTGGCATGTGTGTATGATGGACAGTGGTGGCTTGCAGATGTTGAAAGAATAAGTTTGGAAAACAATGATGTTTTTCTGCGTTTTTACCACCCTGCTGGCTCATGAACATCACTCAAGAAATCCACTAGTGACAAAATTTGGATACCAATGAAAAATTTTTTAAGAAAACTTTCAGTGCTTCAACTTACCACAGCAACTGGGAGGTCTTATTCTATATCACAGAAGCTGTCCGAGGAAATAAGTGTTCTTAACATTCTCCACCAGGTTTAGGAACAGTCGCATCTCGAAGGATGTTAATTGAAAATATTTATTTTGAGTATGTCAAAATAATATAAATGTTAATTTCAGTGATGTTTCCAATTTTTGTATATAATTCAGTACCTTACTTCAATAATAATTGTTTATATTCCGCCAATGTCACACGTGAATAGAAAACAGCCATAAGATCAGTTGTAGAGTAATGTGAATTATCTTCTCATTGTCAAAAATTCATATCTTTGTTCTCAGTCAGAGATCAGTATTGAAATCAGTATTGAAATTTTTACAGTACATTGCTATCATATAGATGTACAAACTGTCCAAAAATCTTTTTTTTTTTTTTTTTTTATATATTCAGTCCCACCTGAGATAACTTAACTCCAAACTTTACAAAAAATGAAAATTTTCAAATTTCAAAAATTCATAAAAAATTAAGGAAACATTTGTATGTGTTCTTGCTCTATAAGAGGATAGTAGTGTATGATATCTAACTATAGGAAAAAAATAGACTCTCATAAGTCTCTCCTTGTTTGTTGTTTTTGAGCCTAAATAGCGGATTTTTGAAAATTTTGATACCAAACTTTGGAGGTCATTTTCACTGTTTATTTTTGAATTTAGGGTATTTTGTGTAATAGACAATGTTTGTAGAGGACCCTTTTCTAAAAACCATCCTGTCAATTGCAATGTTGCAACTTAACCCATTGCAGAGATTTTCGTATTTATGCTAACGTCTCTAAACTGAAACATCGTCGCGCATTTACAGACAAAAATTGCCGCCGTTCAGTAAAGGTAAAAGGCAAATTTTTTAAAAAAACTGTTTTGTACTTCTCGATTATAGGTTAATCACATATAAAAAATTAAAATATTTAAATATTTACAAATGGTCAAGTAACCACCTTAATTTTTATTGTAGCACTTCATTTGGATTGACACCCCCCCCACTAAGAAAGTAACCTGCAACCGAATGGGAAGCTTCCTTCAGTTTGGTTTCTGTAATATATTCTCTGCAGAGAATCTACAAGGGTCCTTTAATAAGTAATGCCCCACATTTTGTCAAAAAAAAAAAAAAACACATCCTTGTTGGTGCTTCACATTTGATGTTACTCTGTGTGCCAGTAAAGTTTCGAACTGTTCTGGTAGATGGCAGAGCAGTAGTACAGCATCGGAATAGCGTGTACATACGACTCACGTTGCAAGCAGCTTACTTTTATTGAATCTTTGTGTGCAGAAAAGAAAAAGAAAAAAAAAAACTGGTGAACACCCATAAACGATCGTGTGCAGTGTGTGGCAATGATAAAGAAAGTTACAGCCTCAGTGTTCCATGATCTGCCACACTCAGGACGTCCTTTCACAGCCACTGCTCCAGACAGGCTGAATCGTGTGGATGCCATTATTTGTACTGACCAGTGTATCACAACTAGACAATTGGCTCTACAGTTGTCGGTCAGCATTGGAAGTGTGTCTGCTATGATAGAGTGTAAGTCGTGCAGTGAAAACGTGGGCATGCCTTCAGGACAAGAGCTTTTACCAGCATGGAATACATGCTCTTCCACAATGTTGGCATACGGCCGTAGAAAGTGATGGAGACTACATAAAAAAATAGGACATGGACAAAATATATTAATGTATATTGTCACCAAATTCTGACTCTTAACAATAAATATGTTCTGAGAAAGAAAATGTGGGGCATTACTCATCGAAGAATTCACAAATGGTGATATGATGAACCACGGACCTTGCAATTGGTGCGAAAGCTTACATGCAGATAGCTGTACCAAAGGTGCAACCACAACAGTGGGGTATCTGTTGAAAGGCCAAACAAATGTGTGGTTCCTGAAGAGGGGCAGCAGTTTTTTTCAATAGTTGCAGGGGCACAGTCTGGATGATTGACTGAACTTACCTTGTAACATCAACCAACAGAGCTTTGCCGTGCTGGTACTGCGAACAACTGAAAGCAAGGGGAAACTACAGCCACAATTTCTCCTGAGGGCATGCAGCTTTATTGTATGGTTAAATGATGGTGTTCTCTTGGGTAAAATATTCTGTAGGTAAAATAGTCTCCTATTTGGATCTCTGGGCAGAGACTACACAAGAGGACATCATTATCAGGAGAAACAAAACTGGCATTCTACGGATCAGAGCACGGAATGTCAGATCCCTTTCAAAAGGGAAATGGGCAGGTACAGTGGTAATTAGTGAAGTTTGGTGGTAGGCAGAACAGGACTTCTGGTCAGGTGAATACAGGTTTACAAAAGCAAAATCAAATAGGGGTATTGCAGGAATAGATTTAATAATTAATAAAAAAATAAGAATGCAGATAAGCTACTACAAACAGCATAGTGGATGCATTACCGTAGCCAAGATATATAAACTTTTACTACTGTGGTAGGCATGGGCTTTGTGTATGCCATCTAGCTCCACAGATGAAGAGATTGAAGAAATGAATGATGAGATAAAATAAATTATTCAATTAGTTAAGGGAGACAAAAATTTAATAGTCATGGGGAACTGGAATTATTTGTGAATATGGATGGGGGATAAGGAATGAAAGAGGAAGCTGCCTGGTTGAATTTTGCACAGAGCATAACTTAATCATCGCTAACACTTGGTTTAAGAATCATGAAAGAATGTTGTATATGTGTAAGAGACTTGTAGACATGTAAGAGGCCTGGAGACGATGGTAAGACAGAGATTTAGGAACCAAGATTTAAATCGTAAGAAATTTCCAGCAGCAGGTGTGGACTCTGGCCACAATTTATTGGTTGTGAACTGTGGATTAAAACTGAAGAAACTGCAGAAAGGTAGGACATGGATAAACTGAAAGAACCAGAGGTCATAAAGAGTTTCAGAGGGAGCATTAGGGGATGATTGACAAGAACAGGGGAAAGGAAGACAGTAGTAGAAGAAAAGGTTGCTTTGGGAGATGAAATAGTGAAGGCAGCAGAGGATCAAGTACATAAATAGACGAGATATTGAATTGAATTTATGAAAGGAGAAAATACAAAAATGTTTTAAATGAAACAGGTGAAAAGAAAAGTAAATGTTTCTAAAATGAGATCGACAGGAAGTGCAAAGTGGCTAAGAGGGAATTGCTAGAGGATAAATGTAAGGATGTAGAAACATGTATCACTAGGAATAAGATGTGACGCCTATAGGAAAATTAAGAGAGACCTTAGGAGAAAAGAGAACCATCTGTATGAATATCAAGAGCTCAGATGTTAAACCAGTCCAAAGCAAAGAAGGAAAAGCTAGAAGGTGCAAGAAGTATACAGAGTGCCTAAACAAGGGTGATGTACTTTAGGACAGTGTTATGGAAATGGAATACAATATAGATGAAGGTGAGATGGGAGCTATGATACTGCATGAAGAATTAGACAGAGCACTGAAGGACCTAAGTAGAGACGAGGCCCCGGGAGTAGGCAACATTCTGTTAGATTTCAAGAAGAATATAGTAATTCCCATTCCAAAGAAAGCAGGTGCTGTGACAGTGTAAAAATTACTGAACTATCAATTTAATAAGTCACAGTTGCTAATTACTGACACAAATTGTTTGCAGACGAATGGAAAAACTGGTAGAAGTTGACCTCGGGGAAGACCAGTTTGGATTCCATGAAATGTAGGAACACATGAGGCAATATTGACCCTATGGCTTATCTTAGAATCTAGGTTAATGTTTCTAGCATTTGTAGATGTAGAAGAGTTTTTGAAATTGCCGAATGGAATATTCTTTCAAATTCTGAAGGTGGCAGGGGTAAAATACAGGGAGCAAAAGGCTATTTACAATTTGTACAGAAATCAGATGGCAGTTATAGGAATTGAGGGGCACAGAAGGGAAGAAATGGTTGAGACGGGAGTGAGACAGGGTTGTAACCTATCCTCATTGTTGTTCAGTCTGTACATTGAACAAGCTGTAAATGAAACAAAAGAAAAATTTGGAGTAGAAATTAAAATCCAAGGAGAAGAAATAAAAACCTTGAGCTTTGTCGATCACATTGTAATTCTGCCAGAGACAGCAATGAACCTGGAAGAGCAGGTGAACGGAATGGACAGTGTCTTGAAAGGAGGATATAAGATGAACATCAACAAAAGCAAGATGAGGACAATGGAATACAGTCAAATTAAATTAGGTGATGTTGAGAGAATTAGATTAGGAAATGAGACACTTAAAGTAGTAAAGGAATTTTGCTATTTGGCCAGCAAAATAGCTGATGATGGTCAAAATAGAGAGGATATAAAACATAGACTGGTGTGGCAAGGAAAGCATTTCTGAAGAAGAGAAATTTGTTAACGTCCAGTATAGATTTAAGTATCAGGAAGTATTTGTATGGGTACAGCCATGTATGGAAGTGAAATATGGATGATAAACAGTGAAGACAAGAAGAGAATAGAAGCTTTTGAAATGTGGTGCTACAGAAGAATGCTGAAGATTAGATGGGTAGATTGCATAACTAATGAGGAGGTACTGAATAGAAGTGGGGAGAAGAGAAATTTGTGGCCCAACTTGACTAGAAGAAGGGATCAGTTGGTAAAACACATTCTGAGGCATCAAGGGATCACCAGTTTAGTACTGGAGGGAAAAAAATCATACAGGGAGACCAAGAGATGAATACATTAAGCACATTGAGAAGGATGTAGATTGCAGTAGTTACTTGGAGATGAAGAGGCATGCACAGGATAGAGTAGCATGGAGAGCTGCATCAAATCATTCTTTGGACTGAAGGCCACTCCTGTGTAGCTAAAGGAAATCAGTTATCCTCCTTGTACTCCCCACCTCCTTTGCAATATAAGATTCCATGTGGATAGTTAAATAAAAATATTGTTCTTTGAAAACAGGTCACGGTAAACTGCACACCAAAAGTAGTACTAAACGCATTAAAAAAAAGGAACGTAAAATATGGAATATTAAAAGGTTTGTCATGTGTTAACTCTTTTTCTTAGTCCACTTAAGTGACATTATAAGTGATATATTTCTGATATCAGCTCGCAAGCATATTCTTCTCTGCACCAGTCATTGAAAAAAATGTTTCTTTTTTTGCAAACACATTATGTGCCTTGATTTATGTGGCAACCCTGCCCATTTTCATACTTACTCTGTATTAGGAAGTAGTATATAATAACTTATATTTAATGTCATTATCATAGTACCTATATTTATTTATCCATGTAGTTACATTGTACTCAGCCAGTCATGAGACTCTCTCTCTCTGTAGAAATGTGTTAACTATCAGAAGGAATCTGTGAAAAATGTTTTAAGTCTTCCAAACAAATCAGAAGCTGATCCACTCCACTTATTTGATTAATCCCCTGATGGAATTAAATAAGATAACATTACCTTTCAGTGCCTTCTTGCAAAAATTGTGTGTGTCACTGTAAATTCTTTTAAAAACTGTATTCCTGAATCCTAGCTGTAATATAAAGTTGTCCTAATTCCCGAATTTTACTTTTTATGGTGACCCCGCTGTACAAGGTGTAAAAAAACTATACATACAGAATTTGAGTGTTAGAGGAGATTAAAAAAAACTATTTTACGTGACAAAAATGTCACAAGTGCACCACTTGCACGCTAGAGCTCAATGAAGGTTTTGGCACTAGTGATTTTGAGATATAATATTCGAGCTACTGTGTGATGCATATTGTCTTAGACATGGTGTTGAAAATGTTGTTTGTTTATATTAATGAACAACTGCTCAAAATAACCAGATATTTCACAGATAATGGCTGCATCTTCGGTCAGATGGGCAGCCAGCTGTTCTGGATTGTCTGTCAGTGTCACGTACAATAGCAAGTATGCAGATGTCAGTTGTGCTTGAAGGTAAGTGGACGACATTTCCAGCAGCAACTCCAAAACAATATTCATCACACGGCAGTTCAAACATCATCTCTAAAAATCACTGGAATCAAACATTCATGGACCTCTAGCGGAGTAATGGCACACCTGTAACATTTTGTCACATAAAGTAAATACTGCCTATATCGTTTTTTTACACCATATATATTCTGTCATATTCTGTTTCTTACTCAGGTGTAAGATATGTGCAGTGCATCTCCCAAACAACTACTAGCTTGGTATTTGATTAAGTCATCTGCCTGCTTAACATCATATTTTTATGGCTAACAGCTGATTTTCTTAAAGACTCAACATGGCATTGCAGGAGCTCCTCCAATCCCTTGTTCAGGTATGGATCTTCTTTTCCTTTACATCCATATCCCAGCTGTTATGTACTCCACAAACAGCAGATACTCTGACTCCAACCAAAATCCTTATTCAAATATGTTGTGTTACCTGGCACTCAGCTTCAAACATCGTCACTAATCCAAATTTAAGTCACAAAGGCTTTTCTTCTGTTCAACATCTCCCTTATGTTTTGTGATTGACCATGCAACTGCAGCTCATGAATTGCTACTGACAATTCAAATAGTGGAGGACATACCTTTTGTATAAATCAAAACATTTTTATAATCAATAAAGTGACTGAAACTGTATTTTGAATCTCACAGATTATTGAATATATGGAAAGTGGCACTTATTACAATCCCAAGAGGGGATTATGCTGTTTACAGATAACTAGAGATTTAGTTCCACGAAAGAGAGTAAGCAATGACACATATTGAATTTAAAAAATGGCAATGGTGGGAGTAGACACAATCCTTGCATTTGCTGACAATGTTGTGATTCCTGGCAGCACCCTGGAATAAGTTACACACTGATACTTCCCGATTTCTCCACAATGCAAAGAAAATATCTCGTTGTATCACACTGTCGAGCTGTCTTACCCCACATTGTTGTCAATGGGCACACCTTTGAAATAGTTCAAGAATTCAAGTCTTTGGGATCCAGATTGACTGACAAAAGTGAAATGATGAAAGAAGTGCATCAATGAAAAAGAAATAATAACTGCATGTTCTTTAGTCTCAACAATTTGTTAAAGTCAGATCTCTTACTACAGCAGAATAAGATTCAGCTGAGAGGAAGGTGATTCGTAAGACCTATGGACCCATCAACAATACCACAGAAAGTAAATGAGAATGAAGCAAGGCCTGTACCAGTGATTTGGAAATCCACATACTGGCCAAATATTAGGGCAGAAGAAGTTACAGTAGTTTAGCCACATCTCTCAAACTGATGAATTCCTCCCTAACAGAGTTCTCCATTCTCAGCCTGCTGGAAAATGCCCAAGGGGGCATCCAAGGATGCAATGGAAGGATGAAGTCGTCATGATACTTAAGCAAGTGAAGCCAGTATTGGTGGAAGATGAAACCAATGACTGACAATAATGGACTACCATATGCAGTAGACACCTCCTCTGTTGTGACTGGCAGAATTCCCTTTTATTGTGTTTTTGGTAATGTGTCCATTTATAAATTTTTTTTATAGGGGGCAGTTAGCAATAGATGATTATGATGATAAAGGGTATTGATTATTTATTTATTTCTACAACATACTGGAATATATTTTTAAGCAAAACGACTGCAAGATTCACCTTCACTAACAATCATGTGCATTGAACATTTTTGTGTAGCGGATATCTTGAGTGGTCAGGTGTCACATGTTTATAGGAATTGATAAAAGATGAGAAAATGAAATACATCATTTAACTTATTCCACAATGTTGTCTCGTTGCCTCCTCAGGTCAGTAGGTAGGTGACTGGCGCGTGTTAACAGGGTCACTAACCTAACTTTTTGTAAGTATGAGCCAACCACAAGTTCAAGATAGCATTTCCACTATATAAAGACTAAAATAAGATAAGTCCCAGATAGCCAGAATGAAAAGACTGTCACAAAGTAAGCTTTCAGCCAACAAGGCTGAGACCACACGAGAGAATTGAGCTCTCATACACATGACCAAGTTCTTCTCAGCAGGCAGAGATTATGGTGATGGGTTCGTGTGTGTTTGTTTTTTTTGTGTGTGTGTGTGTGGGGGGGGGGGGGGGGGACGCATTGGAATAGCACTCCAGCTTTATAAGTAGTGGGGAAATCCTGCCTGAACCCTAGGCATAGCTGATTTGTTGATCTGATGAAATTACAGTTTCCTTTCGGCATATGAGTCTCAACTTTATCTCAGCAGTTGTAATGATTTAAGAAGGGAAAAATTAGTGAAGGTGTGAATTGAAGTTTGTGTTAGGGACGTCACTGAACTAGGTAATCTCTGCAGCTGTGGTGGTGTAGTGGTTGGCACATCTGCCTAGTAAGCAGAAGACCAGGATTCAAGTCCCGGCTGTGGCACAAATTTTAATTCACATCTTGAGCTTCTGTCATTATCAGTAAAGTTGAGTCTCATATGTCTCAAGGAAATTGTAATTCCAGCAAATCTGAGATGTTGCTTGTTTCGCGCACAGTCTCTGCCATCAAGGACCCTGCCAGTGTACCCAATGCAGGGTAGCTGAGTGAGTTGTAACACATAGTCAATTTGATGACTGGCGGTCTGGCCTCGCCCATTTGCCCTGTGAGTGGACTTCAACAGGGTCCAAGCAGTCATGTGGGGAGAGGGGTTTTCTAGTAATTAGGAACTCCAACGTTAGGCGCGTTATGAAGCACTTTTGGGAAATTGCATCTAGTATGTCTGCCTGTGGGCCTCATCCAGCGTATGGAGGAGAACTTGGCTGCACCAATCAAGGATATAAGCTACAGTCATTGGCAAATTGTTGTTTATGTTGACGCCAGTGATGCCTACTGCTTGGGTTCCAAGGCTATCCTTAATTCATACAGGTGCCTGCCGGCAGTGGTGAAGGCTTCTGGCCTTGCTGGCTGGTTGCAAGTAGAACTCACAATTTGCAGTTTCATACTTATAACTGATTGGGGTGCTTTGGTTTGGAGCCAAGTGGGGGCCTCTGTGAGAGGCTCCATTAGCTCTGTGATGGTCTTGGCTGCAGATTTCTGGACCTGCATTATGGTATGGAGAATGATAGCACCCACCTTGACAGGTCCTGGGTGCACCGTACACACAGAAAGCAGCTATTAGGGTAGCAGATTACTTGTGAAGTGCACATGTAGGTAAAGAGAATATGTTCATCCGCAGAATAGGAAAACATAGCAAGTACTTGAACACAAACTGAAATGGATTGAAAATGATCAACTTTGCACTGTCAAAGAATATGAGAATTTGCTCGACGATGTTCCCTTACAAAGATATACACAATGGTACAGGGTGCTCTCCAGATGGCATAACAGTAAATCAGATTGACCATGTTATGACAGATCAATGTTTCACTTCATTTCTAAGAGATGTCAGAACATACAGAGGAACTGAAATCGGCTCATATCATTTTCTAGTGGTAGGAAAGATGAAAATCAAGATGGTTTGCAGTTGGCAACCAAAAGTCACACCAAAACCTAATTTAGACTGAAGGAACAGTCTGTTAAAGAAGCCTATGTGATTGAAATAAATAACTGATTTACGGCACTGCGAGAAGCTGATGATGAAAATAGTGTCGAGAAGGCTTGGGAAAGAATAAGATGCAGTGGAAAAAACACTGGGCAAGAAAACTACACAAAGAAATTTGTAACCTTATCACAATGATCCAGAAAACTGAAACACTGCCAGAAAATTGGGAAACTGCAATAATTTGTCCAATACACAAGAAAGGAAACAGAACAGAATGTGGAAATTACAGAGCAATCAGTTTGCTGAACATAACATACAAAATCCCCTCAATTATCATTCTGGAAAAACAGAAAACATTATTCAAGATTACCAGGCTGGATTTCGAACAAACCGTTTCACAACTGATAATTTGTTTACTATACAGCAAATCTTTGAGAAATACTGGGAATTTAACAAAAACATCCACTGTCTCTTCATTGACTTCCAGCGAGCCTACGACAGCATCCACAGAAGTAGCCTCTACAACACTTACGAGAATTTAGTAAACCCACAACTGTGCATGGATGGCTCCCAGGCAGCAGAAGTTCAGAGGATCCATACCCCCCACCTTTCCAATAAAAACAGGCTTAGGACAGGGAGATGCTCTTTCGTGTGTCCTCTTCAACCTTGGATTAGAAAAAGTGATTCGGGAGTATAATTTACATCTATACAATGGTCTCTGATTCGAACACACTGAAGTAAAACTCCTGGCTTATGCAGATGATGTAGTGTTGCTGATTGAAATTGAAGAAGAACTGAAAGACATGTACAGATCTCTCAGGAACAGTGCCAGGAAAATGGGGCTTTTGATTAACCAAGAGAAAACCGAATATATGGAAATAGGTCGAGTCATAAACCCAAGTCCTTGCTTTGAAATTGACCAGCTTTCTAAACTCAGAAAAGTTCTCCAGTTTAAAAACCTTGGATAACATTTCCACAGTAAAAATATCATAACAATAGAAATAAATGAAAGAATAGCCTCAGGGTCAAGATGTCTGTACTCACTAAGCAACCCACTCAAAAGTAAAGCTTTGTCAATCACCACAAAGATGAAGATATATAACACTATCATCTGCCCCATAGTTCTGTACGGTTCGGAAAGCTGGGCGCTTACAAAAAGTGAAAGAGAAAAACTGAATGTTTTCGAAAGAAAAGTAATGAGAAAAATCTGGGGACCTGTGTTGGAGAATGGTGTATGGAGAATTCGAAACAACAATGAAATTTATCGGTTAATGAAGCAACTCACTATCATCCAGAAACTAATAAGTAGGAGACTGCAATGGGCTGGACATGTGGCTTGAATGGAAAACAATAAAATCGCCAAGAAAGCATTCGAAGGAACTCTCCGGGCAGCAAGACCTTTGGGCCGACGCCTTACAAGGTGGCAAGATGACATAGAGAAGGACATCGCAACATTAGGAATTTCCGCAGGGTAGAGAGAGGCTGCGAGTGATAGAAGGTGGTGGAATCAGATTGTTGATGCAGAGCGTGGTCTAATCAGAGTCAGATTACATACGAAGTAGACACTTCGGCACTGAAAATTTTTTCTGTAAATTGCCGAAGCATTTGTAGCAAAGTTCCTGAACGTACTGCCCTGAAGGAAAGTTGTAATGCCCATGTTATTCTCAGAACTCAAATGGTTCAAATGGCTCTGAGCACTATGGGACTTAACATCTACGGTCATCAGTCCCCTAGAACTTAGAACTACTTAAACCTAACTAACCTAAGGACAACACACAACACCCAGCCATCACGAGGCAGAGAAAATCCCTGACCCCGCCGGGAACCGAACCCGGGAACCCGGGCGTGGGAAGCGAGGATTCTCAGAACTGAGAGATGGATGAAACAAGTGAAATTATCTGGACACAAGTAACTTACACAAGTCAACTCTATGTAATCATTGGTTGTTTTGATGAGGTATGTGATTCCTCCACACCAGTTGTACAATCACTTCAAGAAAGTCTTTGCTCAGTAGTGCAGAAGTATGCCAATCGTGCAGTATTAACAGGAGGCAACTTCGCCCTACTAAGTGTAGAATGGAATATCTGTAGATTCATTGCAGGTGGTACAGGCAGAGGATCATATGAAGTTCTATAGATTTTCCCTACAACAGTCTAGAACAACTAGTTTGATACTCACACTACAAACAGTGCTGGCCTTATTAACAGTGTCAGTACAGAGACATGGACAGGTGATCATGATTATCATTGAGGAGGTGGTGGTGGTTACTTAGGTTAACAAATCTATCAAGAAAACTAAGAGAGTATTCACATTTGAAATAACAGATAAGCACTTCTTAGCATGCTACATAGACAACAAATGGACATCATTTAGTTCCATGATGGGCATAAAGGAATTAAGAGCTAAGTTTAAACACATTGTAAATAGCACTCTTAACAAAATTTGGAAAATGCTGAGGAAACAAGGATTGCTACACTCTGTTTAGAAAAGGATTTGGAAATGTCAGCAGATAGAATTTGTAGAAACTTATGCGTCTATAAAAAGATCAATGCGCATACTTCCACTCTCATGCCTTAGCAAAAGATGTTGCCGAGAACCCCAGAAAATTCTGGTCCTACGTAAAATCAGTAAGTGGCTTGATTGCTTCTTGCCTGTCACTTGCCAACCAGCCTAGTATGACAATATAAGATTGCAAAAGGAAAGATCAGCTTTTAAAAGGATCGTACAGACATACCGTCATTTGATTCCTGTTTGGAGAACGTAATAATAGGCTTCCATGGTATAGAGAAGCAACTGAAAAATTTGCACAGGAATATGTCTCCAGTTCTGTATGGAATCCCATATTTGGTTTTACGGAGAGCACATCACAACATTGGCTCGTTAGTTGGCCTGCTTGTAGCTTGATTCTCTCACCCAGTGCAATGTCCCCAGTAAGTAGAAAAATGTGCATGTGACTCTTGTTCATAAGAAAGGCAAAGTAATGGACACTTAAAATTACGGACCAATGCCCTTAATATTGGTTTGTTGCCCAATTCTTGAGCATATTCTAAGTTTGAATGTAACATATTTTCTTGAGACTGAAAAGTCGCCCTCAGATCAGCACAGATTTAGAAAGCATTGCTTGTGTGAAACTCAGGTTGCCTTTTTCTCATATGATATCGTGCAAACCATGGATGAAAGGCAACAGGCAGATTCCATACTCCTAGATTTCTGAAAAGCATTTGACGCAGTGCTCCATGGCAGACTATTAAGGTATGAGCATATGAAATAGGATCCCAGAGATGTGAGTGGGTCGAAAATTGTTTAAGTAACAAAACCCAGTATGTTGTCCTCAGCATACATCAGAGACAGAGTTTCATCAGGAATACCACAAGAATGTGACTATTGGCTGATGATGCTGTAGTGTATGAGAAAGTATTGTTACTGAATTACGGTAGAAGTATAGAAAATGACTCGAACAGAGTATCTATTTCATGTGATGAATAGCAGCTTGCTCTAAGTGAAGAAAAATGTAAGTTAATACAGATGGAAGAGTAGAAACAGTCTTATAATATTTAAATACCGTATTAGCCTTGTGCTGCTTGGCACAGTCATATCAATTAAATGTCTAAGTATAAGATTGGAAAGTGATATGAAGTGGAACAAGCATGTAAGAACAGTAGGTGGGAAAGCAAATGGTTGACTTCGATTTATTGGGAAAATTCTAGGAAAGAGTTGTTAATCTATAAATGATGCTGTGTATAGAGCGCTAGTGTGACTTACTCTCGAGTACTGCTGTAGTGTTTAGGAATCCTGCCAGGTAAAGGTAGACATCAAACCAACCAGAGGCATGCAGCTAGATTTGTTATCAATAGGTTCAGTCAACACGTGAGGATTCCAGAGGTGCTTCATGAACTCAAATAGAAATTCCTGGAGGGAAGAGGACATTCTTTTTGCATTCTTTTGAGAAAAGTTAGAGAAGTGCCATTTGCAACCGACTGCAGAACGAGTCTACTGCTGCCAATGTAAATTTTGCTCAAGGACCAAAGAGAAAATAGGAAGAATTGGGGCTTGTATGGAGGCATCTAGATAGTTCCCTCACACCATTTGCAAGTGGTACAGGAGAGGAAATGACTAGTACTGGTCCAAGATACCCTTCATCATGCATCATATTGTAGCTTGTGGAGTATACATATAGATGTTGGTGTAGATTTAGATATGTCTGATTTATTTCCTATAATCAGATCTACTTTGTAATATACCTTACCTTTTTGTTTGTACCTTCTTACAGCTCCAATATTATAAGTCTGATAGTATTCCATCCATTTATATACATGGCACAACTATAATTGATAGGAATTACTTGGAAGTATTACACAACTTTTCTTCTTCATTTTGTTGGGTTATGTCACATGTTCCCATTTAGGAAGAAAAGTTTAAAGTTATAGTCTGAAGTAGTACCTGTACGTTTAATAAGATACAAAGTTAATATATTCAATGTGGATTTATGCCACTGTACACTAAATACTTAGCTAAATTGGTCAGTTGATTTTATTTTGTAATGATGCCCATGATTTTAATGAAGAAAGAAATCTCTTGCTCATCTTAGATGCCATATTATAATAAAATCTGCCCTAATTTTTGATCTCATGCGGAAATACATAGGCCTGTGCCTCTCTCAAGAGAAAATTCCACTCTGCTTCAGCAAGCAGACCTGCAAGTATCCGGTACTTGAAGAATTGTATTGTGCTTCGCTTCATTCTACTCTGTATGCATTTTGAAAGAATCTCGAAAATACTAGAAACACTTTGGTGAGAATGGATAAACGGCATTCAGGCTCTTGCAAGCTATACTGGATGTTTCAAAATATAGTGTGCAGTGAATTTTTCTAGAGTTGGTAATATGTTTTTTTCAATAGAAAAGATGCTTCAAAGTAGTGAAGATGGAAAAAGTGTTCCTAGCTTTTAAGGTTTGTGTTTTAGAGCCTAGGTTTCTAGACTTTTTTCTGGTTTTGGTCCATACTAGCACCTCTCAAAATATGGAAGACTTTTTCTAACACACTGTATGTATTCACATGAAAAAATACCATCATGCGTAAGTGTCCACTGTGTTACAGTGGTGCATTTTGCATTACTTGTATGACTGAAAACTATAAAATTCTGAACGGAGTTTGGTTGTGTCCTCCAGTTGTCATGATGTTTTAAATTAATTTTCTTTTAAATCTATGAACTGAATTTTGTGTACAGAGAATGCATATTATGACAAATAATCTACTGTTTTCTCTTTTACAGCTAGTGCAGTACAGATGTGAAGAATTAGTCATCCAAGCTTTACACTGTAGCAGTTTCTGTGCAAAGAAAACTGGAAAATATTTTTTATGAAAGTGCATTTTTCATTGTTAAATATAAAAGTGCTTTATGTAAATACAGTGATTAAACCACACTTCCCTTTGACTTCAGAAAATATTCCCCCCCTGTCCCCCTGATGTGTTCACGGATAGTTCACAGTTTGTAAGATTTTGTGGTTTCAGCGATAGTGAACTGTATATTAGACTGAAAGTGCAGTGTAAATATTTTACATTCTTTTTATGATCACAGATTTTCTGTGAAATGTGTTTCTTAAGACTGAAAATAATTGTTTTATCTGGCATGATATGACAGCAGGGTCTTTCAGACAAAATGTACATTTTATGTATAAAATCAGACCTTCATATACAATGAATAGAGAAATATTTTAACGGCTAATAAGTATGCCAAAAAAAGAGCATCAGCTGGCAATAAAACAGTTTCTCGTAGATTATTTTTATATTTATCGATTTACAAAATTATTTTATCATGTGTATAGTTCGATTCTGTGTACAAGGTGCAATATTATGTGTGCAGTCACATAACGTATTATTACTTTTACCTGTTTTTATTTGTGTGCTGTTTTGTGAGGAAGAGTGTTTTATTATGTATAATTTATTTGTCCTACTTTGTTGAGATCTGTGTATATCTTTTATCTATAACTGTACATACCACAGAAGAAAATGTTGTAAAACTTTTGAGCTATGAAATCCACTATTTAAGTCTATTTTAAATCTGCTTATCCTGTTACTTTTATTTACAATTCCTTGAAAATCAGTACAAACTAAATCTATCACATTTAAAAAAATACATAACCAGAAGTTACACTCTTTTGGGTTAAAATTTCCGTGTATATATATAAAGTGAGAAGTTATGGCAATAATAGGGAAAAGTGTGTGGGAAAGTGAAATAGTTTTGTGTTTACAAACAGTCAGGTAGGTCACATGTATGGC
Organism: Schistocerca gregaria; assembly: GCF_023897955.1. Taxonomy (NCBI): domain Eukaryota; kingdom Metazoa; phylum Arthropoda; class Insecta; order Orthoptera; family Acrididae; genus Schistocerca; species Schistocerca gregaria. The sequence goes on along the minus strand of NC_064921.1, from coordinate 509,442,748 downwards.
ACTGTGTATACAGGACTATTTTATGTTGGATAGACAGAGTTTAAGGCCTAAACGACACAAGCTGTTGTTTGAGGTGCCAGAGGCACCACAACTCTTGAGATTTCTATATGTGGCAGAGCATAGTTAGTATTGGCCACTGGTGGTACACAAGTGCAAGATTTGTATACAGTGCCTACCAAAATTAGTGGCAGTAACTGGTGTGCGTGAAAGCGTACAAAGGAAATGGAGGGGGGGGGGGGGGGGTTGCAAATAAGGTATTTTTGTGGGAAAATATCATGGAACCGGCCCTGTGGATATGTCGTTTCACCAGATAATTCCTACAGACTTTAAAGTATAGTCATTAATAATAGTTATCCATGCCAACCTTTGGATAAAGACATTCAAAAGACAAGTAAATTGAAATCCCAGATCATAAAAAATTTGGGAAACACTAAAGACTACACTGACCTAGTGAAGTATAAATTTGCGTTGTCCCTCCTTAAGAATCCCCCTTGACTCATTTGAATTGCTTTGTTGATTTTATGAGGGAAAATATTCTAAATAAGGGTTTTGCAGTTAGTCAAGAGATGTTAGTACCGATTACAGGCATGTGGAACAGAGAAACTTGGTAATTGCTGGGAATCTGTCAGGCATTTATCAAACTTGGGATGGGAAATGGGGGTGTGTGTCTTGAGACACTTGAGGTTCTCAGTGAATTTATCATAAACAAGCCTCATGTGAGCACTCCAAAAGATGAAGCACTCCTACTTGCATCATGTTCCTGGAGCACTAAGAGTGTCAGCGGAGAACGACGTTTTGTAAAATGGACCAACAGACAGTCTTAAATGTGTGTGTGGGGGGGGGGGGGGGGGGGGGGGACCTTTTCATGGTGAATTTGTAGTCCTGCTGCACCAAACACACACAAAGAAAAATGGGCCACTTCATATTAGGTTTATCATTTAGTTGGATGCAGGTAGAAAAGCTGTGTTTGAATTGCATATTGGTGGCAACAAAGAAGATATGTTGGGTATGAAAATATTTCACGGTTGTCATGGAAAATGGAAAAACAATGCTGTATTTGCTTTCAGTATATTAGTTTAAAAAATTAAACTATAACAGGCATGAGGTACCATTTAAACAACATTGAAACAAATATTTCAGGGTATTTTGACACGACCTAGTAACTCTTCTCTTTGTAAGTAACTAGTTGCATACACTTACACATACAATCTATGAGTCCAGAGCCTTGAAATACTGTATTTTTATGCCCACAGTTTCTTCTTTGTAGCCATCAATTTGCAGTTTAAAGACAACTTTCCTACTCACATTAATTGTGAATGAATGATACAGTTCAGACTAAATGACCATCTTTTCTTTGTGTGGGATAAAATCCTTTGACTGTATTGTTTAAGTACTCTACCTAATGAAAAGTATCTGGACATTCCTATGTAATATGGAATTGATCACCAGATGTCACAAGAGGCAAACTTGCCAGTATAAAAGAAGACAGGGAGTATTGTGTTGTCAGTAGGGCTGTTGAATTCTGCAAAGTGTTGTAAAAAATATGAAATCAGTGGAAAGAATCACTCGTGATTTCGAAAGTGGTACCAGCAGTCCAGCTAGCACAGTCAATGTGCACAGCAAGTTAAAAATAATAAGGTACAGTGAACAAGCAGCTCCTCGTAAGCCACACATTTCTGTATTAAATGTTAAACAGCACTTTCCCCCCACCCCCCTCCTTCCTCCATTGAGCGACTAACCGATGACTTTTACAAACATCATAGCAATTTTTTTTTACAAGTTTCATACAAACATAGTACATGACATCATATCATATATGCACAATTAATCACATGTAGGTGTAAGTAATAGAAATTTATTTAGCAAGACAACATTGTACAAGAAAAGAGCATTACATCATAATTATTGCAAATATTTAGATTTTGCAGAACAAAATATACGGAGATTTCAGTTCAGATTAATATTCACTCAAGGACCATAAGCACTTGCCTGTCATGAACAGTTCTCTAGATGATACTTTTAGAGCTCAGCAGTGTGTTATGCCATATCTCACTGTCAATTCATGGACTGTGGTCTGTTAATATTAGTCCTTTGTCTGAAAAAGCAGTCTTTCTGTCTTTCTTTCTTTCTTTCTTGTATTATAAACACGCGTATTAGAGCACTTGGTTGAATTGTTTAGACGTGTCACAAAAAAATATAATTAATTTAAAGATATAGTGAGTAGACTGTGATGTACGACGGTTGAAACTTAAATAGTGGCAACTATTTATTCACAACCAATACAAAAGAGTTACATGTTTACACCTGTCACTAACCTTCAAAATTGTCGCCAGCATTGTGTAGAACCTGTTGCCAGCAATATGGAAGTTGTAGCATACCATTAGCAGACCCTGATGGTGCGAATGGGGCAGTCTATTGCCAGTCAAATCTCTGGAACAGTTCTGAAGCAAATGCCACAAAGTGGTTCCTTCATCTTCAGAATCAAATCAGTCACAAGGACTTAAGTTGTATTACTGTTCATTATTGGAGCATCACCTGCGGCCAGCTTTGTGAAAGAAGCTGCGACACTTACTGCAAAACCCACCCATCATTTTGCACGACAGTGCTTGGGCGCATAGAGAACAAGCTGTGGCTGCTCTGTTTGGTCGATGGGACTGGAAAGTACTTTATCATCCACCATATTCCCTGGCCTTAAGCCTTGTAACTTTGATTTGATTCCAAAGATGAAGGAACCACTTCACGGCATTCGCTTCAGATCTGTTCCAGAGATTCGACAGGCAGTAAACCGCTCCATCGCACCATCAACAGAACAGGCTCTGTTAATGGTACACTACGCCTTCCACATTGCAGGCAACGGGTTCCACACAACACTGGTGACTACTTTGATGGACAGTAACAGATGCAAACATGTAGCTCTTTTGTATCAGTTGTGAATAAATAGTTGCCACTATATAAGTTCCAACTCTTGTATTTATCATGTACAAGAGATTACCCTGCAGGAGTCTCTCTAAACTATTCCATGGATGATCCTGATTACTCTTTGCTGCAGGGTTAATATTCTTTCCATATGTGTGTAAGCAACGCAGCCCAAAATCTCTGTCCCATAATTACTCTTTGAAAAACATGTCACATAATAACTTGTTTTTAATATCTGACTGGAAACTGTGTGTGATACCTGGCTAATTAGATATAGCGAACTACTGATTTTATATCTAAAAACAAAGATGCTGTAACTTACCAAACGAAAGCGTTGGTACGTTGATAGAGACAGTAACACACACACACACACACACACACACACACACACACACACACACACACACACACACACACACACACTTCAAGCTTTCGCAATCCACAGTTGCTTCATCGGGAAAGATGAAAGGATGTGGGTTCTAAGGGAGAGGGTAAGGAGTCATTCTAATCCTGGGAGCGGAAAGACTTACCTTGGGGGGAAAAAAAGGGACAGGTATATACTCTCTCTCTCTCTCTCTCTCTCTCTCTCTCGCTCGCGCGCGCGCACACATATATCCATCCGCACATGTACAGACACATATATGTGTGCGTGTGCACGAGTGTGGAATGTTTCCCTCGATTCTATTCATATCATTAATTTGAACTACAGATTTTGTTACATGTAAAATTAATATGGTTTACCCTTCATAGATTTTTATATAGGTAAATACCCAGAAACTACAGCCTTCTGTGTCTACTGCTTCAGTTCCAACTATATTACTAACAGAGGTTTGGTGTGAATTTGATGGTTTAAATTGCAGTAACTGTGGTTTACCGATATTAACCTTCAAACCTAGATTCTGAAAATAAGTAATTATTTGACATTGTGGTGGAACGAAGAATGATACAGCTGGATAATGGATGACTGGAAACAAGTGATTTGGAGTGTTGTATCATGCTATACTCTGTAACAATCCGATTGAAGTGTTTGAATTTGGTGAATGCCTGAAGAATGTTACTTGCCATCATTTCTAGTGCCAACAGTGAAGTACAGAGGTGCTTATTGGGTATTTTGTGTCATTAAAGTTTTGCCCCTTTTTGTGCTTAAGAAATGTGGAAGGATATGAACACATTGTACAGCACTGTGTAGTGTATAAAGTGGCGAAAGAGTTTGAAGACAATGGTTGATTGTATCAGTATGATGGTGCCCATGTTGTCAAGCAGCATCTATAAGGTAATGGTTTCTTTTTTATTATTTTTTGTTAAATTAAAAAAAATATTTCTGAAATGGACTGGCCTGTCCATATTCCTGACCTGAACGCAACCGTTAGGAAGAGCTAGAATGTTGACTTTGCTCCAGACCCCAGTGTCTAACATCACTACCCTCTGTAGTTTTGGCTCTTGAGGAAGAGTGGTCTACCATTCCTCCACACCACATTGAAAGTGTCCCCAGCAGAACTGAAGTTGTCATAAAGATGAAAGATGGACACATACCGTATTAATGTCCACTAATAGGTGGCCATATACTTTCTATCAGGTGGTGCATTTTCTTCAAAGTAGCCATTGTAATTACTGCCTTATATATTATCTCTAATGCACTGTTACTGACACTAAATAAAAAAATGTTTTTGCCCATTTCGATATTTTGGCTTTTGGGAAAGCATTGAAGATGAATCATTGATATAGCAAGAAAGTGTGCCACAGGTTTTAGATGCAGAATTTATTTACAAATGACATACAGGGTGTAGATAAAGTCTGGAAACACTTTCAATTATTTAAATTATTTATTGCACAAGAACCAAACATTGTATGTACGTCATTTTGAAGAGAAACCGTGATTTTTTTCCATGTACGCTGCCAGAGCGTAGTTTGGTAATGCCAATAGCTAGCGCTAGTTGCAAATATGGTGAGTTCAGGTGCAAAGCGAGCTTTCTGTGTGTTGGAGTTAATGAGATGGCCTCCCCTATCATCAGATCTCACCACATTTGACTTTTTTCTTTGAATACACATTAAAGATCTGGCGCATGTACCGCCTCTACCATGTGATGCAGCAGAACTCTCGACGATGCCATGCTGGGACAGGTGTGGCAAAAATTCGATTACCGTATTGACTTCTGCCAGGTCACTCATGGTTTACATATCGAATGTCTGTAAAAAGAATTTTCAGTTTCTCTTCAAATTGCAATATGTATGACATTTGTACAATGTTTAGTTCTTGTGCAATAAATAATTGAACGTATTCCCAGACTTTATGTACACCTTGTACATAAGATAATTAAAAGTGGAACAATATGTTGTTTAAAATAAGTTGTTAAACAGTTGTCCATTTTAGATGTGCAGGAAGAATTTGGGCATCTAGCACTTTCTTTTTTTGATCCTTTGGTAAAATTCTCATGCTAACATCAGTTGACTGTATCTCAAAAATTTATAAGATGTTCTGACATGATTTTTTGGGGGGGAGGGGAGGGGAGGGGGCATTGCTGACTACCATCAAGTGGATGTAGGTTGACTTTCACAGCATAGATCATTGTGGAGAGCTTCATCAAATCAGTTTTTAGACTGAGACAACAACATATGAAACTGCTGGCAGGCTTTGAAGTAATCTGCTACCTTTCCTTGAAATGTTGGTTAACTTTTTAAGCCTCACACCCATTGAATGACAGACTCGTGATAGCATGATCTCATATTGAGCCCCGTCATAAAAAAGACGGCCAGTAGCTTTCATTTTTGCACAGACCCTGTGGACTGTGTTGTGTGTGGTATTCAGATTGCAGGTAGTGGTTTCACAATGAATTTGCGTGATCATCTGGAATGCTTCATTGAACCAATGTATCCAAGCAGGAGTTGCTGGACACGCACAATAAAAGAGAGTAGATTTTGACTAATGATGATACTTGCACTGATGGAGAGATGCCACAAACTCAGCCATCATCCTCCACAAATGTTACACATGAGACTGAGCATTCCTAGTCTCTGGAAAATGTTTTTGCGCTTACAAGGGAACAGCACGGCAATTTAATTTTTGTAATTTGCCGATATTATGAAGAGGACAGATTGCTACTCACCATATACGTGCGAAATTGAGTCACAGACAGGCATACTAGAAAGACTGCTAAGAATGTGAGCTTTCGGCCAAAAGGCCTTCTAAAGAGACATACATACACAACCACAACTCGATAAGGAAGAGGCTGGGGCAGGAATTGGGATGGATAGCAGGGTAGTCAGTGAAATGCTGCTTGCGGGAGCATGCAGGGACAAGGTAGGGCAGCTAGGTGCAGTCAGGAGGTTACACCAGGGGAGGGGAGGGGGGGGGGGGGGGACTTGTGGGTACGTTGGTGGAACAGAAGGCTGTGTAGTGCTGGAGTGGAAGCAGGGAAGGGATAAGCGGGTCGAGGACAGGGACTAAAGAAGATTAAGGCCAGAACATCAACACATGCTCAGTTTGCTTCACCTGCTCCTCTTCAACACAAGCCCTCTTCCTTGAAGTTGAACTCATCCTCAAAGATGACTACATTAGTACCTCTGTCCATATCAAACCTACCAACCACCAGCAATACCACCACTTCAACAGCTGTCACCCATTCCTCAGCAAGGTGGCCATCACATCTGTAGTGACAAGCTGTCTCTCTCCAAATACACCAAAGTTCTCACTGAGGCCTTCACAGACCAAAATTACCTTCCCATCCTTGTACAGTAAAGATCTTGTATGCCTTCTCTCTCCAGTCACACAGCACCCCACCATCCAGTCGTAAAAGACCATTCCCTTGTGATTCAATACCACCAGGACTGGAGCAACTGAACCACATTGTCCCCCAGGGTTTTGATTACCTCATGTCATGTCCTGACACAAGGAATATCGTACCCACTACCCTTTCCACCACTCCCAGTGGTATTTGGCCACTCACCAAAGCTACGCACTATCCTTGTCCATCCCTGTTCCCGAACCCTTACCTCTTCGCTCATATCCCTGTAATAGACATAGATGCAAGCAAGACATGTCCCATGCATCCTCCCATCACATCTACTCCAGTCTGGTCACAAGCATCATCTATCCCCTCGAGAGGCAGGGCTACCTATGAAAGCAGTCATGTGATACACATGCTAAGTTGCAACCACTGTGCTGCATTCTATGTGGGCATGACAACCAATAAGCTGTCTGTCCACATGAATGGCCACTGACAAACTCTGAGCAAGAGACAGCTGGAACACCCATTTGCTGACCATGCTGCCCAACACAACATTCTTCACTTCAGCAACTACCTCACAATCTGCATCATCTGGATCCTTCCTACCGAGACCAGCTTTTCTGAAATGTGCAGATGGGAACTCTCCCTGAAATATATCCTGTGTTCCTGTAACCCCCCTGGCCTCAACCTTCCCTGTCCTTCACCCACCAATCCTCTTTCCTGCCCCCACTCCAGCAGTAAGCAGTCTTCAATTCCACCACCACACCCACTGGTCTCTCTTTCTCTGTCTCTCCCCCCTCTGCTTCCTTTTTTTCCTACTTCACTCCTTTTCCAGTCCCCCCCCCCCTTTCCTGTCTAACCTTTCAGCTGCCCCTATCCTGCCCTCACGATGTCCGTGCATGCTACCACAAACAGCACTTTACTGTCCTTCCCCTCCCTGCCCCAGCCTCCTTGTGACCCCCTTAACCCCATCACCTACAGATTGCTTCTCCCGGCAGGTGCAGTTGCTCACAATAGTTGTGTTTGCATGAATGTATGTGTGTATGTTCTCTAATTCAGAGGAAGGCTTTTTGGCTGAAAGCTCACATGTTAAGCAGTATTTTTGGTGTGCCTGTCTCCAACTCAGTAGCTCCTCTATATGGTAGTAGCAATCAGTCATTTCATAATGTTATTAATATTCCATCCTGGATTTTCCATTGTTGGATTTTTTTAATTTTTTATATTTATGGCACAAAAAGTTCAGAACTCAAATATACTTTCCCAAAGCAGTCAGACGCAACTCTCAAAAATTCTCAAGTAAATCGACTTTGGATTTTCCAACCATATTTAATGTGCTAAAACTAGGTTCATATTTTGTGACTAATAGTATGACTGCCCACTTGCTTTGTGGAGAGCCTGGGTTCAATTCCAGGTGAAATAAAATTTTTAAACAAAGACACATGTTCTATGAGCATTTTGTTGAAGCATAGAATACGTAAAGTGTAGAAGATATAAAAGCTAGATCAAGTCTCATTTCAGTCATTATTGTTTTTGTTTATTCTCTGTTCAATTCAACTATGTACATCATTTAAATATAAAATTCACCTAATATGTGCTAGTTAACACTTCTGTCAATTTTATGAAGATGCACATATTTCTTTTTCTAACTACATATTTCACACAAAAATCCAGGTTTTGCAAGCAAAAATTCTTACTTACTGATACACTCCTGGAAATTGAAATAAGAACACCGTGAATTCATTGTCCCGGGAAGGGGAAACTTTATTGACACATTCCTGGGGTCAGATACATCACATGATCACACTGACAAAACCACAGGCACATACACACAGGCAACAGAGCATGCACAATGTCGGCACTAGTACAGTGTATATCACCTTTCGCAGCAATGCAGGCTGCTATTCTCCCATGGAGACGATCGTAGAGATGCTGGATGTAGTCCTGTGGAACGGCTTGCCATGCCATTTCCACCTGGCGCCTCAGCTGGACCAGCGTTCGTGCTGGACGTGCAGACCGCGTGAGACAACGCTTCATCCAGTCCCAAACATGATCAATGGGGGACAGATCCGGAGATCTTGCTGGCCAGGGTAGTTGACTTACACCTTCTAGAGCACGTTGGGTGGCACGGGATACATGCGGACGTGCATTGTCCTGTTGGAACAGCAAGTTCCCTTGCCGGTCTAGGAATGGTAGAACGATGGGTTCAATGACGGTTTGGATGTACCGTGCACTATTCAGTGTCCCCTCGACGATCACCAGAGCTGTACGGCCAGTGTAGGAGATCGCTCCCCACACCATGATGCCGGGTGTTTGCCCTGTGTTCCTTGGTCGTATGCAGTCCTGATTGTGGCGCTCACCTGTACGGCGCCAAACACGCATACGACCATCATTGGCACCAAGGCAGAAGCGACTCTCATCGCTGAAGACGACACGTCTGTCGCGACACCACTGGAGGCGGGCTGCACGATGTTGGGGCGTGAGCAGAAGACGGCCTAACGGTGTGCGGGACCGTAGCCCAGCTTCATGGAGATGGTTGCGAATGGTCCTCGCCGATACCCCAGGAGCAACAGTGTCCCTAATTTACTGGGAAGTGGCAGCGCGGTCCCCTACGGCACTGCGTAGGATCCTACGGTTTTGGCGTGCATCCGTGTGTCGCTGCGGTCCGGTCCCAGGTCGACGGGCACGTGCACCTTCCGCCGACCACTGGCGACAACATCGATGTACTGTGGAGACCTCACGCCACACGTGTTGAGCAATTCGGTGGTACGTCCACCCGGCCTCCCGCATGCCCACTATACGCCTTCGCTCAAAGTCCGTCAACTGCACATACGGTTCACGTCCACGCTGTCGCGGCATGCTACCAGTGTTAAAGACTGTGATGGAGCCCCTCATGCCACGGCAAACTGGCTGACACTGACGGCGGCGGTGCACAAATGCTGCACAGCTAGCGCCATTCGACAGCCAACACCGCAGTTCCTGGTGTGTCCGCTGTGCCGTGCGTGTGATCATTGCTTGTACAGCCCTCTCACAGTGTCCGGAGCAAGTATGGTGGGTCTGACACACCGGTGTCAATGTGTTCTTTTTTCCATTTCCAGGAGTGTATTTTATGAAGTATTGTTAACCAATAACTGGAAAAATTAAAAATTTGTATTCCAAGCTTCATTTAAAAGAACATGGAACATAAATTTTCGTTAAAAAAAATTGATTCCACTGGGATTCAATCCCAAGCCCCCATGCGTCAGGCGACCAGTCTACCACATAAACTTGCTTGTCGAAAGAACTCTAGCTTAATGCAATATATTAAAAATAATCAGAAAACTTCAAAGTCGACTTTCTCGAGTATTTTATTTTTGAATATTCCTTCAGACTGCTTTGGGAGACTTATATACGAGTTCTGAATTTCAAGTACCATAAATATAAACAACTACGAAAATCAGATTGCCATGTAGTCCCCCTTGTTAGGAGAAAGCGACATTTTTCTGGGAACTTTCATCCTTCAGTGTAGTTTTACAGTGTTTGCAATTATTTGTGTCATTCATTGCATTTTATCATACATTCAAGAAATGAGTTCCTATGACTGAAGAAAACTTCTTCTTTGCCATGTGACTATTCAAAGATGTCAACTATACTTGATTTTGTTTTCTCACATTCTACATCTACATTTACACTCCAAACGCCAGCTTACAGTGTGTGGGAGAGGGTATTTTTTGTACTGGTGTCACTTTTCCTGTTCGTCATATATGGTCTGATCTGGGTGGGCTTGAATCTCTCATTTTATCTTCATGGTCTCTTTGTGAGATATGCATTGGAGGAAGCAATATATTGACTGATGCTTCCTAGGAATATAAGCCCTTGGAACTTTAACAGTAAACCATAACATGATGCAGCTAGAGTTGGCTGAGCATCTCTGTGATGCTTTCCTGCTTACTAAATGAACCTGTAATAAAACATGCTGTGCTTCCTTGGATGTTCTCTATTTCTTCTTTCAGTCCTATATTTTACAGATGCCTTAGTGATGAGGAATATTCAGAGTGCCTCGTAAGTTACTACCTTTGTTGATAGACTACATTTTGTAAGGATTCTTCCAGTGAATCTCAGTCTGGTGCTAGATGGATAAGGACAATGACTAATGAAGGTTGAGGTCAGAAGGGTTACAGAAACGTAGGATGTATTGCAGAGAGAGTTCCCTCCTGTGCAAATCAAAAAAGCTGGTGTTTGTGGGAAGGATCCAGATGGCACAGGCTGTGAAGCAATCATTCAAATGAAGGACATGATGATGGGCGGTGTGCTCAGCAACAGGGTGGTCCAGTTGTTTCTTGGCCACAGTTTGTTGGTGGCCATTCATGCGGACAGACGGCTTGTTGGTTGTCATGCCCACGTAGATTGCAGCACAGTGCTTGCAGCTTGGCCAGTTTCGCAGGTAGCCCTGCCGTTGATGGGATAGGTAATGTTTGTGACAGGACTGGAGTAGGTTGTGGTGGAAAGATGTATGAGACAGGTCATTTAGGTCTATTACAGGTATATGAGCCATGAGGTAAGAGGCTGGGAGCAGGGGATGTGTATGGATGGAGGAGGATACTGTGTAGGTTCGGTGAGCAGCAGAATATCACCAGTCCTCACAAACATAGTCCTACAAAACCAGATCATCAGGCCCAAACCTCCTTGCAATTCTTTCCATCTGTCAAATTCTCCTGTGCAAACCCAAATTCCTGGATCACATAACAAACACTGAAACTCTTACCTTCCAGAAACTAGAGCAACACGCACAACACCATCTGAAAAAATTCTCCAACCGGCTCACTTCCTACTCCATCCTTGGACTACCACCTCTACAACAACCTCTAAACCTCCCCCACATCCCCTCATAGCTGACAAACCCTATCTCAAAGGCTTGCTACACTTACCCCATCCTCCAAAATTCCCTCCCACCACACTATCACACAGAATCCAGAATCTAAACAGACCCGAAACACATCCATGAACCTTTCTTTCAAAGACCTTAGCCCAGCAGAAGTATCAGTCCTTTCCAAAGGCCTCTCCTTTTGCCCCGCAAATTCAATCATGCAGAACTTGTTAAGGACCTTCTCTCCGTCTCCCGGTTCCTACGGTGGAAACAACCCTACCAATCAGACTCAACCAAAGACCAATTATGAAACCTGTGTGACTTAGCTCACTACTCTATCCACCCATGACCCACTCCCACTGCCCCCAAATCACCCCTGTTAATTCTCCAGTATTTCTTAACCTTGAGCCTTGTGTCACCATTGTTCCCCAAATCCCTCAACATGCAAACTAACCTTACATCTGCAAAAAGATCTGCAGTCCACCACCTAAAAAACTGATCCCAACCTTATAATCCTACATACTGACTAAGGTTCCACCACTATTGTTTTGAACCGCAGGGGCTACCTGATAGATGGACCCAACCTGCTGTCAGGTTCACCCACCTACAAATCCTGCCATAGTGACCCCAATCCAGAAATCCAGCAGGATTTCCAGTCTCTTTCCAATTTCTTAGGCCCATCCCAGAACCTCTCCCGGAGTCCATCTCTCTCCTCACCCCTACCATCCCCTGCACTCCTACCTTCGTACATGCTTCCTAAAGTCCATAAACCCAACCACCCAGCATGTCCCATTGTTGGTGGTTACTGTGCCCTCACTGAGAGAATCTCTGCTCTCATAGACAAACACTTTCAGCCCATTACCCACAACCTACCCTCCAACACAAAAGGAACCAAACATATTCTCCACCAACTCTCCACCGTTCCTGTCCATTTAGCACACAGTGCGCTCGCTGCTCATCGCTTCCTTTGCAGTAACATCCCTAATGCCCCTGACCTTACTGCTATTGAACACTGCCTCTCCCAGTGCCTGATGGATTACAAGCCAACCACCTCCTTCCTTGTCACCATGACCAACTATATCCTCATCCACAATTACTTCTCCTTTGAAGGCATTACCTACAAAGATATCCGGGGTACAGCTATGGTCACCCACAAGGCACCATCGTATGCCAACCTATTCATGGGCCATCTAGAGGAATCCTTCCTAAATACCCAGAATCCCAAACCTCTCATCTGGTTCAGATTCATTGATGACATATTCATGATCTGGATTGAGGGTGAGGACGCCCTATCCACATTCCTCCAGAATCTCAACTACTTCTCCCCCGTTCTCTTCACCTGGTCCTACTCAATCAATCAAGCTATGTTCCTCAATGTTGACCTCCATCTCAAAGATTGCTATTAGTAGCTCTGTCCATTACCAACCACCTCCACTTCGACAGCTGCCACCCATTCCATACCAAGAAGTCCCTTGCGTACAGCCAAGCCACCTGTGGCCATTGTATCAGCAGTGATGAGCGGACCCTCTCAAAACATACCAAGGGTCTCACCGAGGCCTTTACAGATCATAATTACCCTCCCAACCTTGTACAAAAAATATCTCCTCTGCCTTATCTTACCAACCACCCAACACCTCCCAAAGCCCCGCCATTCAGCCACAGAGGAACATTCCTCTCAGGACTCAGTACCACCCAGGACCGAAGCAACTGGATTACATTCTCCGCTAGGGTTTTGACTACCTCTCGCCATGTCCTGAAATGAGAAATGTTTTAGCCACTATCCTCCCCACTCCTCCCAGAGTGGTATTCTGCCCCTCCCCCGCCCCCACCTCTCCTCTCCCAATCTACACAATATCCTCATCAACTCTATATGATCCCTACTCCCAGCCCCTTATCTCATGGCTGTGAAATCAGTCATGTATCTACAAGCTAGCTGCAATCCTAGCTGCAATCACTGAGCTGCATTCTACATGGGTGTGACAACTGACAAGCTGTCTGTCCACATGAATGGCCACCAACAAACAGTGGCCAAGAAACAACAGGACTGCAGTGTTGTTGAGCAGGCCACCCAACACGACATCCCTCATGTCAAATGACTGCTTCACAGCCTGTGCCATTGGATTCTTCCCACCAACACCAGCTTTTCTGAATTGCACAGATGGGAACTCTCCCTGCAATGTATTCTATGTTTCTGTAACCCTCCTGGCCTCAACCTTCATTAGTCATTGTCCTTATCCATCTAGCCCCTTTCCAGTACCCATCCTAGCACTAAACAGCCCTCTGTTCCGCCAACCCACCCAGTCTTTTTACTTCTTTCTTTTTCCGCTAACCCCCTCCTCTGCCCCGCTCCGTATCTAACCTCCAAACTGAACCCAGCTGCCCCACTGCCCACCTCGTCCCTGCATGTTCCAAGCAGCACTTTACCACCTCCAACCCCTTCCCTGCTGCCTGTTCCTCTCCCTGCCCCAGCCCCCCCTACTTATCCCCACCTGGTTGCCTCTCCCATAATACCCTGCTGCTTGCAGTCTGGCTCTAGCTGCCAGAGTCTGTGGTCATGTATGTGTGAGTTGTGTTTTCATATGTGTGTGTGTGTGTGTGTCTTTGTGTATGTTATACTTTTGACAAAGTTTGACTGAAAGCTAACTTTCCGACAGTCTTTTTGTTGTATCTTTCTGCAACTCAGCATCTCTGCTATATGGTGAGTTTCTTCGCAATTAATTTTATGTGGTTGTTCCTCTTCAGATTGCTCCACACACATAGTCTTAGATATTTTTTGGAAGTAGCTACTTCAAGTGACTGATCTGCAATTTTTTAATCATACAATAAATGGTCTTTTTGCCTATGTATTCACAATATATTACATTTCTTTATGTTGAGGCTGTTGCCACTTCCTGCACCAAACATCGATTCTCTGTAGGTCGTCTTGCATTTCGCTGTAATTTTCTACTGTTGCAATTTCTCTGTATACAACAGCATCTGCGAAAAGACCCAAGGAACTTCAGATGTTATCTACTAGGTCATTTATATATAGGTTGTCCCTAATTAAAGTGCCAGTTTCAAAACACTGTATAAAGAGAACTACTGCTCAGAATGATGCCAAATTTGAACAACATATTATTGATGCTGGGGGATACGTCATGGAACAATAAAAAATATAGCAAAAATTTGACCTGTGGGGATGCAGTATGTATCTGAATGTAAATGGAATCAGCTACAAACGACAGATGAATCACAATATGACAGCTGTGGTTTTTTCACCATTCATACCATTCAATGTGTGTGACTGGTCTCGAGTGGCACAGTCAGAGTGGGCTGCACGGCACATGCCTTCAATTCAGCTAAATTCATAATTGGAGCACTGAACACATCTTTCAGATAACCACAAAGTGAGAAATTGCACGACCTCGACAGGCATGCTGTACACAAATGATGGCTGATAATTTTAGCATTTCCTAAATGCCTTTGCAGCAGCTGCTTCACTGGCTGTGCAATATGTAGAGGAGAATCATCTTGCTTAAAAATTATTCTGCTCATACATCCACACTGTTAAAGGATCTACATGACAGTGGTGCACAAAAGGCTCTCATAGTTTTTACCTGTGACTACAGGTAACAGAACCAGCAAGACCCATCTCCTCGAAAAAATACAGCTCTGAGATAAACAGTGCCATGAACCCACACCACACACTTGCCATTGCAGAATGAAGTGGTAATTGCTGGTGTGCATGTAGATTTTCCAGTGCACATATTCTGCATATTGGCATGTCCTTGGAGATGGAAATAGACTTTGTCTGTCCACAGCATGTTCCATGGCCATTCATTGTCCACTTCTGGTGAGCAAGAAATTCCAGAACAAAAGTTTAATTTGCTGGCAGCTGAGCTGGAAGCAACTACTAAACATGAGAGATTTCATGCAGGATATTGAATAGGATTTTTCCACCATGCTTACAGGCATGTCCAAAGTTTGGGCACTTCCCCATGCACGGAATGTTGTGTTTGCACGCCACCACTCGCTCCCTCTTGTGGTGCTGTGGCCACATGTTCGACAGACATCACATCAACTGTTTTCCTTCCTCTGCCCCACTGCACTTCATAGAAACGTGTATCCAAATTTTGTAATCTTCTTTCCAGGCTCCTAGCACACATTGGGTCTGCAGGGCTACTGGCATACAGTCATCATTCTTGTGAAAGAGCTTTACCAACAGCTCCATGGGGCTTCTTGGAGACAGTCGTGTTGGGCATCTCAGACGCAAACTGAGGAACACTCGAGTGCCACCTGTCTGTTGGTGTGCACATTCTGACGGTTGCAATGCCATCTGTTGATAAAATTTTTGTTAAATTTTTTTTCCAGTGTTAATAATATACAGTTCAAATATGACGTCATTCTGAGCAGTGTTTTGGAGCTGGAACTTTAATTGTGTGTAATTCCCCTGGAGCATGCCCGAAATTACTTTTACGCCTGAAGACTCCTCTGTGTTCAGAATGACATGTTATGTTCTGTGTTCTAGAAACTGTTCTGTCCATGCACACAGTTATTTTGATATGCCATAGGATCATGTTTACATTAGGCAGCCTTGTGTAACTGTATCAAACGTGTTTCGGAAGTCGAGGAAAACAGTATCTACCTGGGTGCCTGTATCTACTATTTTCTATGCCTCGTTGATTAACAGAGCAAGTAGTGTTTCAGATGGTCCTTTTCTATGGAACACATGTTGGTTCCCACAGGGGTGGTCTTCAGTCTCCAGAAATGTCATAATACACGAGCATAAAACACGTTCCAAATTCTACAACAGACAGACATCAGAGATATAGTCCTAAAGTTGTGTGTGTCTGTTCAACAACTCTGCTTGATAATGGGAATAACCTGTGCTTTTTTTCCGATCGTTAGTAACACTTTGCTCCTCACGAGATCTACAGTACACTCCTCCCAGAAGAGGGGGGCAAGTTCTCTCACACTCTGTGTGGAATTGAAGCATTCCATCAGATTCAGGCCTTTGCCCTGTTGAGTGATTTAATTTGCTTTTCAATCCTTTGGTCACTTATTTTGGTATGTTTTATGATGTTAATTGTGCTGCAATTTAAAGGGGGAACTGCAGTATGAGCGTCTGTGATATAGTTCTGGAAAAAGACGTCTAGTGTTTTGACCTTTTCTGTGTCGTTCTCTATTCCACGTCAATTATGATTACTCTGTGTCTGTGTGCGAAGGCCAGAACTACTTATGAATTTGTTAAGTTGGTAACTACAGTTTTACTTTTTTGTTGATCACTTCATACATAGCCTCCTTATATTAATTTTGGCTTTGTTTAAATTTTGTTTATCTGAGAGGCCTTTGGTTATGTTTAAATCTACAGTGTATTTCTATTCGCTTTCGTAGCAGCTTCCTAATACAGTTGTCGAACCACGGTGGGGATCCCTCACAATTTTGATGGGGGCAATGCTCTTGAGCCGCCTCCTCCATTTATGCTCAATATTGTCAGTGCTGGAGATTTCATGATGACCTGTCAGAAAATCTGTCTCATGCCTTTGTGTTGGTCAAAACTCATTTACAGAGATGTAAAGTCAAGAGACATGCTGTGATTCTCAGGGTTCTTCATTTTGCTAACAAAACATTGATTCCAGTGCGCAGAGAGAGAGAGAGAGAGAGAGAGAGAGAGAGAGAGAGAGAGAGATTGTATTGCTAATAAAATACTCAAGGCTTTCCAGAACGCCTTTTCTCAGTTCGATAAATTATACAATGACCTTTAGAGATAATGGACAAAGGGTAAATCAAGAAATTTAACAGAATAGTTTAATTTCTTAGTGTTCATATTTATAAAATCCTGAACTAAAAGTCATGTATTACAGATCTTAATTGCCCAAGTAAGCTCTGCAATTTGTGTTTTACAGATATCAAATTTTGGCAATGAAAGTTGGAAAGATAACTTCCTCTTTCCATTTTCATCCACTGTTTTATGGCATCATCATGGAGGGCAAAGAGTGTTTGTTGCACAGAAGTGTGTAAACAAGGTGTGGTATCCTCTCTAGACAGCTCGTTAAAAAGTTGAAGTTACTTATAAGTGCCACAGTAAGTTTACTTTCTTATAGAGTGTTGTGAGGAATCAATCACAGTTGGAAAATGACAGTATCATTCATAAAAGTAATACTAATAGCAGAAACGATTTGTCGTATCCATCACACGGCCTTAGTGTAGCACAGGAAAAAGTGATGTGTTCAGCCATAAAATAATCTAACTTGACACAAGTACTGTGGTGTCTCCCTGCTGGAGAGCCACATTCAGAATCTGATCCAGTCCCGGAAAGTATCCTGTCACAAGTGGGGCACTTTTGTGGTTCTTCTGTGGGAGGTTCTGGGTTTGAAGGGATGAGAAAGTGGCTCTAGTTATTTGCTTCTGTACCAGGTTGGGAGGGTAGTTGCGAGATGCGAAAGCTGTTATCAGGTTGTTGGTGTGATTTTTCAGGGATTCCGGACTGGAGCAGATTCGTTTGCCATGAAGACCTAGGCTGTAGGGAAGGGACCGTTTGATGTGGAATGGGTGGCAGCTGTCATAATGGCGGTACTGTTGCTTGTTGGTGGGTTTGATGTGGATGGACGTGTGAAGCTGGCCATTGGACAGGTGGAAGTCACAGTCAAGGAAAGGATTCCTTGAAGCTCTGCCTGGACATCAGGAATGGGATTACCTTGGCAAACTTTGTATGTGGTGTTGTCTGAAAGCTGACAGTCCCTCAGCTTCAAGGAATCCTCAGAACCTTAGGCCCCCTACAAAACCTTTCACCTGACTCCATCAACCTCCTGACCCCAACGACACCCCGCACCCCTACCTTCTACCTTCTTCCTAAAATTCACAAACCCAATCATCCTGGCCGCCCCATTGTAGCTGGTTACCAAGCCCCCACAGAACGTATCTCAGCCTACGTAGATCAACACCTTCAACCCATTAGATGCAGTTTCCCATCCCTCATCAAAGACACCATCCACTTTCTCGAACGCCTGGAATCCTTACCCAATCTGTTACCCCCGGAAACCATCCTTGTAACCATTGATGTCACTTCCTTATACACAAATATTCCACACGTCCAGGGCCTCGCTGTGATGGAACACTTCCTTTCACGCCGATCACCTGCCACCCTACCTAAAACCTCTTTCCTCATTACCTTAGCCAGCTTCATCCTGACCCACAACTACTTCACTTTTGAAGGCCAGACATACCAACAATTAAAGGGAACAGCCATGGGTACCAGGATGGCCCCCTCGTACGCCAACCTTCATGGGTCGCTTAGAGGAAGCCTTCTTGGTTACCCAAGCCTGCCAACCCAAAGTTCGGTACAGATTTATTTACGACATCTTCATGATCTGGACTCACAGTGAAGAAGAACTCCAGAATTCCCTCTCCAACCTCAACTCTTTTGGTTCCATCAGATTCACCTGGTCCTACTCCAAGTCCCATGCCACTTCCCTTGACGTTGACCTCCACCTGTCCAATGGCCAGCTTCACACATCCGTCCACATCAAACCCACCAACAAGCAACAGTACCTCCATTATGACAGCTGCCACCTATTCCATATCAAACGATCCCTTCCCTACAGCCTAGGCTTTCGTGGTAAACAAATCCGCTCCAGTCCGGAATCCCTGAACTATTACACCAACAACCTGATAACAGCTTTCGCATCCCGCAACTACCCTCCCAACCTGGTACAGAAGCAAATAACCAGAGCCACTTCCTCATCCCCTCAAACCCAGAACCTCCCACAGAAGAACCACAAAAGTGCCCCACTTGTGACAGGATATTTTCCGGGACTGGATCAGACTCTGAATGTGGCTCTCCAGCAGGGATACGACTTCCTCAAATCCTGCCCTGAAATGAGATCCATTCTTCATGAAATCCTCCCCACTCCACCAACAGTGTCTTTCCGCCGTCCGTCTAACCTTCGTAACCTCTTAGTTCATCCCTATGAAATCCCCAAACCACCTTCCCTACACTCTGGCTCCTACCCTTGTAACCGCTCCCGGTGTAAAACCTGTCCCATGCACCCTCCCACCCTCCCACCACCACCTACTCCAGTCCTATAACCCGGAAGGTGTACACAATCAAAGGCAGAGCCACGTGTGAAAGCACCCACCTGCCTACACTGTGATGCATTCTATGTGGGAATGACCAGCAACAAACTGTCCATTCGCATGAATGGACACAGGCAGACAGTGTTTGTTGGTAATGAGGATCACCCTGTGGCTAAACGTGCCTTGGTGCACGGCCAGCACATCTTGGCACAGTGTTACACCATCCGGGTTATCTGGATACTTCCCACTAACACCAACCTATCCGAACTTCGGAGATGGGAACTTGCCCTTCAATATATCCTCACCTGTCATTCAACAACATCGTTGCCTCTGCACTTCCGCCTCGACTGACATCTCTGCCCAAACTCTTTGCCTTTGAATATGTCTGCTTGTGTGTGTGTGTGTGTGTGTGTGTGTGTGTGTGTGTGTGTGTGTGTGTGTCCTTTGTCCTTTTTTCCCCATAAGGTAAGTCTTTCCGCTCCCGGGATTGGAATGACTCCCTACCCTCTCCCTTAAAACCCACATCCTTTCGTCTTTCCCTCCCCCTTCCCTCTTTCCTGCTGAAGCAACCGTTAGTTGCGAAAGCTCGAATTTTGTGTGTATGTTTGTGTGTGTATCGACCTGTCAGCACTTTCGTTTGGTAAGTCACATCATCTTTATATAACTTCTGCACCATTTCAGTGCAGTAATGTGTTCATTGTATATAAGTATTATAGTTGTTGCATTACATATTTATTACCTTGTAAATAAATAAAAAAACTTTATTTTAAATTCAGTGCATTAGTGTTTGTAAAATGATGATCATTCCACTTGGGACCTGTGGAATGGTAAATTAGCTTATTTGTTTTACTTGTAAGTATTTGTCATGTATTATTGTTTTTCTGACATGTTCCACACCCTGGAGGACGACATCCTCACTACGGATCAATTGGAATGAAAGTAAATCTAATCTAATAAAACCGGGGGAAAGATTCACTCTGCAAATAAACACTATGCTGCAGCTAACCAATTTCTCTGCAGATCCTTTCTTCCAAGGGTGAGTGAGTCAATAAAGGTATGAAGGGGAGTGTCTATATAGTATGAAACACAAGAAATGATTACAGGCAGAAGTGAATCTGGCACTTGGATGGCTCAGTAAGTCGTCTTCATTGAAAGGCTATGCTCTGCATAGTGTTAATAGGTCTTAGTTTTTCACAGTATTAATCATGAATATGATGGGTAGTGTCCATATGACTGTCTACAGAAAGGCGTTCAGCCACAAGCACACTCACTTTGGTAAATGTTTTCAGTGCATCATGTATTGCAGCTCCTAAAATTATCTTTCCATATTCAGAAAAAGCAAGGCTATCCAAATGACTGTATATTTATTGCTAATCTGACCCAAAGCTGGCGCTTCACTGAACCCAGCAATGCAGAATAAGTAGTAGTACATTTTGAATACACTATATTGAAAACTGATACGGAGTAATAATGTAATCAGTTAATTGTTCTGGACCAGTCTTGTAAATTCTTAAGTCCATATTCTTGCATGCCAAAATGAATCCTCTAGTTTCTTGATACCATTCTATCCACCTTTACTTTGAAGTCCCAGACTGTGCATGCTCTCAAGATGCCTTCCGGTGGTACATTATTCCACAAGAAAAGAATAAAATTAGATGCCAATTAAGACGTCAAGTACTTTGTCTTCTCCACTCCTGTCCATATAGGCCCCACTTGCTCAAATGAAAATGCTCATGATAACGTAGTTATCGTAAACAATTCTTTACATTCTAGATCTTATAATGACATTTTCCCCCCTGAGACATTTAAGTCTCATCATTATCTATGATTATGGTGGAAGCAGGAGAAATGAATTAAAATTTGTGCCACAGCCAGGACTCAAACCCAGGTTTTCTTGCTCACTAGGCAGAAATGCTAACCATTAAACCATGTAGGGTGAAAATAAGCTGAAGATGTGAATTGGAGTTTGCGTTGGGGAGGGCACTCGACTTGCGTAGTTCATGCAGCAATGTTGGCCATAGTGCTGTGGTGGTATAATGGTTAGCATTTCTGCCTAGTGAAGACAACCCAGGTTCGAGTTGCAGCTGTGGCACAAATTTTAATTCATTTCGTCTGCTTCAATCAATGTGTTCTTTTATGAAGGTATCCAGTAACTTTAATGCATATTAAAAAGTTATGCTAGTGTGCAAACAAGTTAATTGCAGTGTTGAATTTTTCTGCCAGTGGTATCATTACATTACAGAGAACATTGTTTTTCATAATGGTAAAGTTATTCCACCTGCAAAGTATCCTATGGTGTTTCATGCTACTACTGTAGTTCAGATGCTCCTCTTACTAAAGAATAGCTTGGAAACTGCAATGAAGAATACCCATTCCATCATGAATTAATTAAATTATACTGGTGTCCAAAATTAAAACATCAACCCATTTTCCCTGTCCTGCATCTAACTTATGGTATAATCTTACAAACTGACAACCGATGTCCATATGATCATGTCTTGCATGGGAGATGGCATTCTGGTCAATGGACAACCATGCCAACAACTACGTCAGGGCACCTATCAAATGAGATGTGTTGATTGGGTTGTCCCACATCCACAATTGCTGTGTGCACAGTCCAAGATGGTACAATATGGCACAGAGAAGGCTTTTGGCGGTGGTGGGCCAGGGGAAGAGAAAATGTATCCCTCAGACCAGGGTGGAGCTGGCCACATGTAACATCAGAAAGAGAGAATCATTATTTGGCTGCCTTAGTACTGCACAGCAACTGGCATCTGACTTTGCAGCATCCACTGGACATGTTGTGAGGCAAACGATGTACAGAAGGCTTTGGCAGAGTGGCCTTTAATGTCAGAGACCTGATGTATGTTTACGTCTGATGCGTCTTCACAGAAGGAAGTTAGAGTGGAGTTGTCAACATACCACCTGGAGGTCAAACTGCAGGCATATGGTTCTTTTCACAGATGAGTCTCGATTTGGTCTAGACAATTATTCTAGATGAATTTGCATCTGTAGGGAATGTGAAACACAATTTTGGAACCCAATCATTGTGGAAAGAGACTGATATCACGGGTGATCCCTAATGGTGTGGCAGGGATTATGATGACCACTCCAACACTTCTTTGTGAAACTGTATGGTTAAATCAGCAAGGTTTAATTGCTGTCAAGTATTGTGACGAGATCTTGGTACCTCATGTGGGGTTGTTGCAAGGTGCTGTGGCCCTAGACTTCATATTGCTGGATAATAATGTTCGACTTCATAGAGCACACATGGTTGATGTTTTCTTGGAAATGGAAGATATTGCACGCATGGTGTGGTCTGCTCACTCTCCCAGTTTGAATCCCATAGAGTGTGTATGGGATGCACAAGGGAGATGTATTGCATCACACAGCATCCACCAACCACTCTCCCAGACTTGCAAGCAGCTGCAGGAAGAATGGCCATTATTGCCTCAAGATGAGGCTGATGACATCATTCAGAGCACGCTCCATCATTTGTCAGGCCTGTATTGCTGCAAGAGTTGGTTGCACTCCGTACTGAGTGCACTAACCAGTTGTTGGAATGTGTATGTAAATCTGTTAAGTTGGAAAAACCGAAGAATATTTTTCTCTATTGTTATGCATGTTGCAGCTGTTCACATTCTGTATTCTTTATACTGTTTCTACTTTACTATCACCTGATTTAATTGTTTTGTGGCAAAATAAATGCAACCTTGCAAAATTTCGGTTTGTTGCTTTAATTCTGGACACCAGCGTATTTTGTACCTTTCTAAAGTCATGCCTTCCACAGCAGTAGAAATTGTCATTAATCTTACATGTGCCGAAAGAAGTTAAGCTCTCTGGTTTGCAGTCAATACATTATTACATTTACCATGGAAATAAACTTAAGATCCTCAGAAATGAATTATGCATTTTCATGTCATGTAATATAGACATGGGAAAGAAGCCATAAACCACTGGTGTAATCCTCTCTCTTCACTTATTGAATACTATGCACTATATCTGTATCCAGACAATGAATGTATTCCATTTGCAGAAAGGTTCGTGTCCTTGTGGTATAACCCTTGCAAAGTACACCGAAATATTTTCATGGAATATCAAAGTAATATAAGTTAGAAGAACTTAATGAGTCATTAAAAAACACTAATTTTCTGTCTTGTTGCCATTGTAACCTTTTGTTTTGTGAAGTGGTTTCTGTTCTCTCTCTCTCTCTCTCTCTGTCTCTCTGTCTCTGTGTGTGTGTGTGTGTGTGTGTGTGTGTGTGATGTAGTACTACTCATAGTGCATAGCAAAAGTAAAACATTTTTAAACATGACAAAAGTAAGCAGTATATATAAGTTATTGAACTTGGGTCATTGACTTCTTGTTATACTGTTTTCCTTGACTGTTTACAGACTCCAGCGTGAAATCTCTAAATCTATCTTTTAGACACCACTATGGAGGAGAGAGCATTACACAATGCCAAATTAACAGACTCAGTAGGTCAACCAGTGCCACTACATAAACAGTTCAGATGCCAGATATACCTATGAGGGAAGTACAACAAATTTAATCTATGACGCTCTCCTACTGGAAGCATTTCTTCAAATTTACCCACAAAGAAAGCTAAAAAGTTAAGCAATCTGCAAAGTTTTCTAAATGAAGGTGGAACACTAACTTGGTTAGGCAGGAGTAGACATATAGCTTTGCTTGTTGAGGAAGCCAATCCTATCATTCACCTGATATGCCTTAGGAAAACCACAGAACGTCTCTATCAGGATGACCTGTTTAATCACTATACCACATAACCAAAGTCAGAAGCAGCCAAGAATTTGGCTCGCAAGCAGTGCCTTGGCTCATGTGCCAGTGCTTGCCTGACTGCACACTTCTCCCACTGCCACACCACACTGTGTGCAATTGAGGAGGGGGAAGAGGAGGAAACTGAATGCTCCATATACTTAAATGGCAATGTAGTCTCACTGCATATGACTTGGTTTCACATTTCTCAACAGCAAAATTCCAAACAAAACAAATTTTCAGAATTATTTAATTATTTTTGATGTGCTGAAGACAGTTTTTATTTGGTACAAACAGTCAGCACATGGACAGTTTCACAAATTTTTGCACTCAAGTTGCAATTTAATTGACTTACATAATTTCATAATCAATAAAAGGCCCTTCATACACATGTTGATCGGAACATTGAAACACTTTTTGCAGTCTCATTATGGAGAGAAAAGCAATGTAGATGTCCTGGACAGTTAATGTAAAAAGATCTTTAAAACTTGTAAGGGAGGACACGGTTCCATATAGATCGGAGGAGCGGACCCATCCACTATACTGGAATCTGGTGTTTTATTCTATGACCTACTGCCTTTTAGCAGTGTTTTGTTCTGACGGACAATGAATGTTGGGTAAAAACGTTCTGAACTTTTCCACTCTAATGTTTTAGTCATATGTTCACCTGAAGATGGCGCTCTTAGTGCCATGAAATCAGTAGTGATCCAACAGTAAATGACTCAGGACATCATCATCAGTGTTCTGCCAAAAGGCAGGTTTTCACATGGTAGTTCTCCAGACTGTCTGGTCTTCTGCCATCCTCTTCAGGTCTGCGTAGTTTCCTCTTCCCTTTATGTCATTTATCATCTTGTATCTCCTCCTTCCTCTCAGTCTTCTCCCACAAACCAATCCTCCCCTAGCATCTGTTAGCAAGCACTCCCTTCTCAATGAATGTCCCAACCAGTTCTTTTTCCTTTCTCTTGCAACCTTCAGCAGACATCATCTCTCACCAACCCTTTCCAATACTCTTTCATTACTCACTCTTTCCATACAGCTTATTCTCTCCATTCTCCTCCACATTCACATCTCAAATGCTTCTAACCTTTTTTCATCCTTTCATCTCAGCGTCCATGTTTCTGCCCCATATAGTGCCACACTCCAGACAAAACATTTGCCAAGCCTTTTCCTTAGTTCTTTATCTAATTTGCCACATAAGCGTCTCCTTTTTCTGTAGAATGCCTCCCTCACTATGGCAATTCGAGTTTTCACCTCCTAGTGACATCTAAAGTCTTCAGTTATTGTGCTCCCAAGATATTTAAATGCACTTACTTGGCTAATGGTAGATTGTCCTATTTTAATAATGGACAGTCTGCGTCTTGTACTGATGACCATACTCTTTCTTTTTGCTGTGTTTATTTGCATCCCATATTCCACACAAACTTCATTCAGATCTTTCAGAATGTTAATTCACTGTCTGCTCACTTTCTGCCACTAATATCATGTCATCAGCAAATCTTATACATTCTATTCTCTTTTCCCATCTAAGCTTTTCGCAATCATCTCATCAACGTATACGTTAAACAACAGCGGGGAAAGGCAACAACCTTGTCTAACACCTCGTCCAATGCTGCTTCTTTCTGACATTTCATTTCCAATCCTTATCCTTACTTTCTGGTGTAAATATAGATTCTGTATCAGTCGTCTCTCTTTCCAATCTACTCCTTTCCTCTTCAAAATATCCATCAGCTTGTTCCACTGAACTCTGTCAAAAGCCTTTTCTAAATCTATAAAAACAGCAGAGATTTCTCTACCTTTCTCTATATATCTTTCCCCTATAGTTCTTAACAGGCCAATAGCATCTCTTGTTCCTTTTCTCTTCTAAATCCGAACTGCTCCTCTGCATTCCCTCTATCCAGCTTGCCCTATAGCCTTCTATTCAACACTCTCAGCAAGACTTTATCTGCATGAGAAATTAGACTGATGGTCCAGTGCTTTTCACATTTTTTTAATGTTTCTCTTTCTACATCTACTTCTACATGGATACTCTGCAAATCACAATTAAGTGCCTGGCAGAGGGTTCATCGAACCACCTTCACAATTCTCTATTATTCCAATCTCATATAGCGCGCGGAAAGAATGAACACCTATATCTTACATACGAGCTCTGATTTCCCTTATTTTATCGTGATGATCGTTCCGCCCTATGTAGGTCGGAGTCAACAAAATATTTTCGCGTTCGGAGGAGAAAGTTGGTGATTGGAATTTTGTGAGAAGATTCCGTCACAACAATCGCCTCTCTTTTAATGATGTTCAGCCCAAATCCCGTATCATTTCTGTGACTCTCTCTCCCATATTTCATGATAATACAAAATGTGCTGCCTTTCTTTGAACTTTTTTGATGTACTCCGTCAGTCCTAACTGGATCCCACACCGAGCAGCAGTATTCTAAATGAGGACGGACAAGCATATTGTAGGCAGTCTCCTTAGTAGATCTGTTACATTCTCTAAGTGTCCTGCCAATAAAACGCAGCCTTTGGTTAACCTTCCCCACAACATTTTCTATGTGTTCCTTCCAATTTAAGTTGTTCGTAATTGTAATACCGAGGTATTAAGTTGAATGTACGGCTTTTAGATTAGGCTGATTTATCGTGTAAACGAAGTTTAACGAGTTCCTTTTAGTACTCATGTGGATGGCCTCACACTTTTCGCACCATTCAGATATTTTTTCTAAATCGTTTTGCAGTTTGTTTTGATCTTCTGATGACTTTATTAGTCGAGAAACGACAGCGTCATCTGCAAACAACTGAAGACGGCTGCTCAGATTGTCTCACAAATTGTTTATATCAATAAGGAAGAGCAAAGGGCCTATGACACTACCTTGGGGAATACCTGAAATCACTTCTATTCTGCTTGATGACTTTCCGTCAATTACTATGAACTGTGACCTCTCTGACAGGAAATCACAAATCCAGTCACATAACTGAGACGATGTTCCATAAGCACGCAATTTTAGTACGAGCCGCTTGTGTGGTACAGTGTCAAAAGCCTTCTGGAAATACAG
The DNA here is from genome assembly GCF_023897955.1 of Schistocerca gregaria. NCBI lineage: Eukaryota > Metazoa > Arthropoda > Insecta > Orthoptera > Acrididae > Schistocerca > Schistocerca gregaria. The sequence continues at coordinate 509,415,390 of NC_064921.1, read as the reverse complement.
GAACACAGAATCGATCTGAAATCCCTTGTCAATAACACTCAGCACTTCACGTGAATAAAGAGCTAGTTGTGTTTGACAGGAACGATGTTTTCTAAACCCATGTTGACTGTGCGTCAATAGACCATTTCCTTCAAGGTAATTCATAATGTTTGAATGCAAAATATGTTCTAAAATCCTGCTGCATATCGACGTTAACAATATGGGATTGTAATTTAGTGGATTACACCTACCACCTTTCTTGAATATTGGTGTGACCTGTGCAACTTTCCAGTCTTTGGGTACGGATCTTCCGTCGAGTGAACGGTTGTATACGATTGTTAAGTATGGAGCTAATGCATTGGCATACTCCGAAAGGAACCTAATTGGTATACAGTCTGGACCAGAGGACCTGCCTTTATTAAGTGATTTGAGTTGCTTCACTACTCCGAGGATATTTATTTCTATGTTACTCATGTTGGCAGCTGTTCTCGATTCGAATTCTGGAATATTTACTTCGTCTCCTTTTGTGAAGGCATTTCGGAAGGCTGTGTTTAGTAAATCTGCTTTGGCAACACTGTCTTCGGTATAATCTCCATTGTTGTCATGCAGAGAAGACATTGATTGTTTCTTGCTGCTAACATACTTCACATAAAACCACAATCTCTCTGGATTTCCTGCCAGGTTTCGAGGCAAAGTTTTGTTGCGGAAACTGTTATAGACGTCTCGCATTGAACTCCGCGCTAAGTTTCGAGCTTCTGTAAAGGATCGCCAATCTTAGGGATTTTGCATCTGTTTAAATCTGGCATGTTTGTTTCGTTGTTTCTGCAACGGTGTTCTAACCCGTTTTGTGTACCAAGGAGGATCACCTCCGTCGTTTGTTAGTTTATTTGATATAAACCTCTCAATTGCTGCCAATACTATTTCTTTGAATTTAAGTCATATCTGGTCTACATTTATATTATTACTTTGGAATGAGTGGAGATTGTCTCTCAGGAAGGTGTCAAGTGAATTTTTATCTGCATTTTTGAATAGGTATATTTTTTGAGGATTTGGGGATTACAATATTCAATCTCGCTATGACAATCCTGTTCACTAATCCCTATATATGCTGGTTATTAACTCAGGTTTATTTGTTGCTAAGAGGTCAAGTGTGTTATCACAACCATTCACTATTCACGTGGGCTTATGAACTAACTGCTTGAAATAATTTTCAGAGAATGTGTTTAGCACAATTTCGGATGATATTTTATGCATACCTCCGGAATTAAACATGTATTTTCGCCAACATATCGAGGGTAAATTAAAGTCACCACCAACTATTATCGTATGAGTCAGGCACGTGTTTGGAATCAAACTCAAGTTTTCTTTGAACCTTTCAGCACCTGTATCATCTGAAATGGGAGGTCGGTAAAAGGATCCAATTATTATTTTATTCCGGTTGCCAACAATGACCTCTGCCCATACTAACTTACAGTAAGTATCTACTTCAATTTCGCGACAAGTTAAACTACTTCTAACAGCAACAAACACGCCACCGGCAACGATGTTTAGCATATCTTCTCGGAATGCGATTAGGTTCTGCACAAAAATTTCGGCTGTGCTTATATCCGGCTTTAGCCAGCTTTCAGTGTCTTTAACGATTTGAGCATCAGTGCTTTCTATTAGCTCTTGTAGCTCTGGTACCTTCCCAACACAGCTACGACAATTTACAACTGTTATACCAATGGTTCCTGTATCTATGTTCTCCCTGTTTTCAGCCTGCACCCTTTGTGACTGAAGCCCATCTTGTGTTTTTCCAAGACCCTCTAACCTAAAAAACCACCCAGTCCACGCCACACAGCCCCAGCTACCCATGTAGTCACCTTCTGCGTATAGTGGACACCTGACCTATTCAGTGGAACCCGAAACCCAACCACCCTTTGGCGCAAGTTGAGGAATCTGCATCCTACACAGTCTGAGCCTCTGATTCGGACCCTCCACTCGGCTGTGTACCAGAGGTCCGCACTCGGTCCTGCTGACTATGTTGCAAATGGTCAGCTCTGCTTTCATCTTGCAAGCAAGACTGGCAGAATTTACCACTTCTGTTAGCCACTCAAAACCAGAGAGAATCTCTTCTGATCCAAAGCGACACACATCATTGGCACCGACGTGAGCAACCACCTGCAGTTGGCTGCACCCTGTGCACTTCATGGCATCCGGGAGGACCCTTTCCACATCTAGACTGACTCCACCTGGTATGCACACAGAATGCACATTGGTTTTTTTTACCCTCCTTGTCAGCCAAGTCCCTGTGGGGCCCAATAACGGGCCTAACATTGGAGCTCCCAACTACCAATAGTCCCACCCTCTGTGGTTGCCCGGATCTTGCAGGCTGAGTGGTTTCCTCTGAAGATGGACAGGTGACAGCATCCGGCTCAGCGACAGTGTCAGTCACAGACAGCACATGGAACCTGTTTGTCAGACAAACCAGGGAGGCCTTACATGCGGCCACCTGGGAAGCCTTTCGCCGCCTGCTTTACCCCAGGGCTATCTCCCACTCAACCATAGGTGAGGGGTCAGCCTCAGCGCAAGCAGTAAGGGTTGGCCACCGGCGAGGACCGATCGGAGGACCCTCTGACACACTGGATGTCTGTCGGGTCCCCACGGCCAGCCCACAACAGTGGTGCCCATCCACTGCAGCCTCAAGCTGTGTAACCGAAGCCATCACAGCCTGATGCTGAGAGCGAAGTGTCACCAACTCGGCTCGCATCCGCACACAACAATCACAGTCCCTGTCTATACCAAAGACCATGGAAAACTTAACTATGCAGATAAATGGACTATCGGCACATGCTGCGCAACTCTAATGTAGACCCTGACGAAAATGCATGAACTGTGTCTATAATATGCAGATATTCAAGAACCTAACTACCGAAGCACTCAGCTGAAACTAAATAATTTGCCCCTGATAAGGAACACGTAATATATCACAAAACTGGTTTACTTTTGACGCAAATGAAAACGCGAGAGCTGTGGCTATTAGATTTTAAATTTACATGCAGAGACTCAAGAAACTAAACTATTAAAGCACACACATGATATAAAATTCGCCCCTGGTTAGTAACTCGTAAATGTCACAAAAGCAGTTTACTTATCTGTTGCTGCATCCGTCGTGGCTGGCTACTACTGCCTGACTTTTTCTCTATTGGTATCATAATTGTTGCAAGGAAATCCTCAGGCCATTCCCCTTTGTCATATATCTTGTTAGAGACGTAGATTATTTCTTTTCTTGCCTTGTTTCCAAGACTCAACAGTTCTGTTGGCAAATCATCAATTCCACATGCCTTGCTCTTCTTCAAACTTAATTTCGCTTTGCATTTTTCATCCCCCTTATATACACATTCAATATATTCTTGCCATCTGTTCAAAACCTCCTGTGGTTCTTCTGCTACAGTACCAGCTGCTCTTTGTATTTCCATGTTATTCCTCTTTCTTTTACGTTCAAAAACTACCTCACTAGCCAGTCTATACATCATTTCATAATTTCCCTCTTTCTCCATTTTCTCTATTTCTTTTTCATCCATTTTTCTCTCGCTTCTCCAGTTTCTCACCTTAATTAATTATTCAGTTTCTTGTACCTCTTTTGGTCTTCTTCAGTTTCTACACTTTTCGACTCTCTCCGTTCTTCCAACGGTTTCAACATGTTTTCTGTTATCCATTCTTTCCTGGTGCTTTGGGATACTCTAATTCCTAGTACTTCTTTGGCAGAGTCTATGAATCCTTCCCTCATTTTTATCCATTTGTCATTACCATTTTCAGCACTACCTCTTTGCCATTTTTCCATAAATCTGTTCTCCAAATCTGATGCCTTTCCTACCTCGTTGAGTCTTCCTATGTTTAGTCTTACCTTTGCTTTACCTCTCCAGACTTTTTTCAACTTCACTTGGTCTGAATTTATATCTGCTCCTGGATAAGCTTTAGCATTCTTTAAACAGTTCCTAAACCTTTTTTGTATCAGGGCGTAGTCCAACTGATATCTTTCTCTACTCAAATTTGATATCCATGTGTAACATCTCCTTTTGTGGTTTTCAAATAATGTGTTACCCACTGCTAATGAAATTTCTTTACATAAACTAATTAGTTGTTCACCTCTCTCATTTCTTATTCCTAATCCAAATTTTCCTACTGCATCTTCATCTCTTCCTTCATCCACCACTGCATTCCAGTCCCCCATGATGGTAATGCAGACATTTATATTTTCTTTCTCAATGAGTTCTTGTATTTTCTCATAATATTCTTCCACTTCCTCATCTCTATGCTGGCTGGTTGGCATATATACCTGTATTAATACCAAATCTTTTGAATTACCCTTCAGTCGTATCGTCATCAGTCTTCCATCAATATATTGTACCTTCATTACCTTATTTTTCAACTTTTGCCCTATCAATATTCCTACTCCTTTTACATCACTCTTGATTTCCCCTGAGTAAAAGAGCTTTTCTGTCTTCCCATTCTCTCCCCATCTCATTTCACACAAACTGAGGGCATCTAATCTGTTCCTTTTCATCTCCTGTTTTGCATTCTCTAGCTTTCCTGCTTGCAGTAGTGTCCTCACATTCCATGTTCCAATCCTTATCCTTCCTCCCTTCACTGTCCCCTTCTTCCTTTCAAATATGTCTACCCTCCCGGAGATCCAAATGAGGGGAAGTTTCAACTCTGGAATCTTTCACATGGAGAGACATACCATGTACTGCTTGAGAATGTAATGTGGTAGTTTCCTGTTACTTTCCACATAGGCAGTAGGATGCCCAACCTAAAGTCAGCCGCTCACCATGAGTCAGCCGCTGTCTGTAGCCGCCCCTCTGTGGTTCAGTCACTACTTGTACTCTTTTTGTACCCAAAGAGAAAAGGCACCAGCTCCGGTGTAACGAAGTCAATCTTCTCCGCCTTCGCTGCCGTTGACTCAATACAACTGAAGCAATTATTAATACCCAAGATGACTACTCATACTTGTGGTTGCCCAACTACAAGGTTGAATACCTATGAAAACAACTGCAAACAAAGTGAAGGAACTTCATGGGGAAAAAAAACCTGGAAGGCCAACAGTGTTTTCTCAATGTGAAGAATTGCAATTAATTCACGTATTTCAAGTTTGTGGGGGAATGGGGACATCTACTTGACAAAATAGATATGTGTTTGATAGGAAAGCGAATGTTATATAAACAAGGATGACTTGTCACTCAGTTTCAGAGCAACCTTCCTGGAGAAAATTGGGCATACTCATTTTTTCAGAAAACATTGCTGCACAGAGGAAGTTACTTTCTATTTTTATAACTGTACTTCATCTAGCAGTGGTGCTCCTGCAACCAATATCATTAACTGTGACACTAAGAAAGAAAGTTTCAATTTTAGAGATCTAGATCAATCATGTTTTGTGAGACAGCGGCAGGTAAATTACATCCACTGTATGTTGTTTACAAAGTGGACCACATGTGGGAAACATGGACTAATTGCCAGGGACAGAATATAACAGGATGAAGTCTGGTTGGTTCAACACTGCTTGCTTTCATTACCAGTGTAATACAGTCATCCTCCTTCGCATCCGAAACTTGGATGGACCATAACCAATTATAGGTGACAACCTCTCATTGCATATTAATGCTGATATTATTAATCTGTGTACTCAATATTACATACGCTGCGTTAGGCCGCCTCCAAACTCTACACACATCACTCAGCCTTTGGACATAGCATTCTCTGCTCCTGTGAGAAGAGTTTGGAGACAAACATTATCTGGGTTCAAGATGCACAGTCCTAGAATTGGTTCTCTGTCAAACGACCTGTTTTACTCACTTGTAATAGATCTGAAAGAAGCTATTTCAGACAGGGCACTGAAAAACCTCGTGGCCAGTTTTGGAGCGGCTAAAATCTATCCACTAGACTGCCAAGCAGTTCTGAAACATCTACTGGGGGGGGGGGGGGGGGGGCTACATCATGAAAAATAGTATGGTAACTGATGGTCCAATTACAGTCTCTGTTAGAGCTCATCTAAGTCGATATCCTATGGACCAAAACATATTGAAGAAGAAAAAGAGGATATCGGTTGAGCCTGGTACGTCACTCAGTGCAAGTGGTATGAAGCATGTTGCCGAGTCGTCTACTGCATGTAACACATAATTGGTGAATGAGGAAGAACAACCCACACTTTACAACCATAATGAGAGAGGGAGGGAGGGGGGGGGGGGGAGGGAGGGAGGGAGAGAGAGAGAGAGAGAGAGAGAGAGAGAGAGAGAGAGAAAGAGCCTCACCTTATTGTGAAATGGCAGAAACATTCCAGCTTCCAAGAACGCCAGAAGAAAAACACTGTGTTACAGGCCAGCTCTTGTGATGAGAGATAAGTTCGTAAAGATAGCAGGTAACTTAACACACACACTGAATGGGCTGATGTGAATGATAACTCTGAAATCAATTACCAGAACATTGTGAGTCTACATGATATATTGAAGAGTGTTTTTTAATTTCAAAGAACACCTGCACCCACTTATGCAAATATTCAATCTGTATTGAAGTGAAATTAGGGTTAGTGGTGTCTTATACTGATATAGAAGTGATGAGTGAGGAAGTCATGCTCCAGACACAGCAGAAACATTATTTCCAGTTTACGCCATAAAAACTTAAAATTGAAATGACTCACAATTTTCCATTTATTGTTGTAATGAGTTCTGACAAGTCAGTAAAGCTACAACACCACTTCAGATTACTGTTTCTTTCCATTTTAAACTTCCAGATGTGTGTAATGTTACACGTTATGAGGCAACACTGTCAAATAACTTTTTAAGTATATGTCCATGTAAAGTTACTCCTTGGATAGGGTAACTATACACACAATGTTTTTCAAGACGTGTCATGAACATGATTTTCATTCTTTTCGAAGTTATAATTGTCCTTAAGAACCCTGATGGTATACGTAAACCCGTTTCTATTAATGTAAGAGGGCTGTTCTGAAAGGGACATTGAAAATCCAATGAAGCTTTGCACAGATATGTTGAGCAGCACCCCGAGTATGCCTGTAAATTGCATCATGTTGGTGATTTCATTTCTGAGCACACAGTGAGCATGTAAATATGCCTAAAATAATAGTGTCTTCCCCAAGCATGGGTGCCCACTGCAAGGTTTTGGCTGATTTTTTTGAAACTTCACATAACATACTTGTCATGCATTTCCTTCTCCAGGACAATTGTTGGCCACGCACTGCAGAATCAATTATGATGCCCCGGTAGCAATTTCAATGGGATGTGTTTCATCACCCACCATAGAGCCTGGACTTTTCTTTCTCTGATGTTCATCTCTACTCACATGAACTGCTGGCTATGAAGACAACATTTTGCCACAGACTACGAACTGCAGACACATAGCAGCATAGCTACTAGTCCAGGCAAGACCCCACCTTGAATTGATTAGCTTACTGCACAATGCAAGGATGGTCTCAACAACTTACAGCATACTTTTTCCTCTAAAAGACTGGTTATCTCAGATGCAAAGCATCCAGGTTCCAACATCGAAACTCGCAGAGCAATGCATAGCCATTCCTGCAGCTCTCAAGTCCCACACATTCAGTCATTGCACAACAGTCATTGGAGGATGAAGCATATAAAAAGCATGCATACTGGCTTGGCATAAATAAAGACTGTGCACATAATTAACATCTGTAATCAATGTGCATAAATCCAAGCAGCATCATTATAGCTTTTCTTTATGCCCCAGCAGTGGAAAAACCTCGAAAGTGAATACCTATTGATTCTGTTGGCCCATTTTTACACTTCACTGACTCATTATTTGAGTATATATATTGAATAAACAAAAGAAGAAACCTTAGCACACATATTGGCCACAAAAAGCTGCCACACATGATAACGAACGATGTTCAGAAATTTTTAACTTCTTTTGCCAAATTCTGTGAATGCAATGGCATTCCTTGATTTCATCAATCATCTGCAATCAAGTGGCAAAACTGAATTTTTTTGTGAAAATATAATCTAATTGTATAGATAAAAATCTACTCACCAAACAGCAGAAGAAGAAAACACACACAAAAGTTAAGGAAATGTGCAAGTGAAGTCAGTGGCTGCTTCTGGCAGAAGAGTTGAAGGGGAAGGATGAGGGACGAAATGAAAGGGCTGGAGAAATTTAGGGAATTGGGAGGGTTACGGAAAAGTTACTTAGCACCCTGGGTTAGGGGAGGCTCACCAGATGGGTCAAGAAGGAAAGACTTATGTTGGGGACTCCACCATACGATATTTGAAAATATGACATCTTAAAGGTGGAAGATAAGAGTAATAAGCAAGACAGATTATAGAGAAAACATCGGAGTTAGTACAAGCAGAAAACTAAGTGCACTGTATGTAGTAGAGGGACAGGGGGGGCAGACGGCTATAAGTCAGAAAATAAAAGATATAAGAAACTGAAAGGATGTGAAAGAAGGTCACTGAGAAGATATGCTGAGATCAAACAAATTACCATAAATTAAGGCCATGTGAGAGGCGAGAACTGTGGACATGTTGTAACGCCAGTTCCCACCTATTGAGCTCTGAGAATCTGTGTAAGGGGGCAGAGTCCACCCTGTATATACTTTAATGCCAAAGATACAAACCTTACAAATTACCAAGAATAAGTAAATTTCTTGATATTTTGCAACACACAAACATACATAAACCTATAATTGATGGGCCTCTATTGCTCCCTGTCTTACAGGTAGAGAGCAAAAAGTTGATGGATTACCTCAGGGGAATGTGACAATGCTGAGGGAAAGTAGTATGGCTGCTGCCTTCAAAAATCTTTGCTCTGCCAGTCAAGTGCAAGGTAGCCACTAATGATAACTAAACTTGTTTGCAATTTAGTACTGGAAGTTACTTATTAAATGTGTTGTAAGGCACTGGTACAGTCCTATTTATAAGTAAATTATATCAGTGTAAATGTGAACTTTAATTTTTTTATTATGTCAGAATGTATGTTGCCTTGCTTTCCTTTCAGTAAATTAATTAATTTTTTAATTGATATCTCATTCTTATCAATAAGCTCACACCTCCCATTTAGCAATAGTTGCATCCCCCTGGGTGCGGAAAGGGGGGGAGGGGGGGAGAAACACCCCACAGGTTGAGAACTGCTGTTGTAGAGCACATTCTACAACAGGACATTGTGTTGTCAATACACTCCCTGTGTCTATGCTCATTCATCCTAACTGATAACTCAGTGGTAGTCGTACAAATGTAGAGGTCCAAATGATGTTTACATAACACCTGGTACACAACATATGTTATTCCACATGTGACTCCCTTTGACAGAATATGTTTTGCATTTACATGGCTGGTGTAGGTGGTGGTAAGAGAATGCATGGGGCATGTCTTACAGTGGGGACATCACAGGGATAGGAGCCATATGATAAGGAAATAGGTGCAGAAGGAGCATAGGGTCTGACTAGGCTATTGCGGAGTTTGGAGTTGGAAGGGAGGGGAACAGCCTTTCTAGGTGTGGCGGGCCAAATGTCAGACAGAATGGACCCCATTTCAAGGCATGATTTTAGAAGGTCATAATCTTGTCGAAGTGGCTGATTAATAGGCACTAAAGACCAGGATAGTACTGAGTGACAAGAGGTGTACTCCTAAATTGTTTTTTGAATCGAATGTGATGGCCTGGACAATCTGTTTTTGAACTAGGCTGGTTGGCAAACCACATCCAGTGAAGCCTGAGATGAGAATGCTGGTGTACTGATGTAAAGAATCTGCACCTGACATCGGACTTGGAAAGGATGGAAACAGTCAAAATGTAAGTACTGTTGTTTGTTAGTAGGTTAAATGTGAACAAAGATGTAGCTGACCCTGGGTGAAGTGGACATCGACACTAAGTAAGCAGCATGGGATTCACAATAGTACCATGTGGAGCTGAATTTGGAGAACATATTTACAGATTCCAAAAATGTTGACTGGTCAGCCTCATCATGAGTCCACATGGCAAAGATGACATCAATGTACTCTAATGTGCACTTATGGATCCCAGGAATGCCCCCTCTGCTTGAAAACGTTGTCATAGGACAGAGCCATTCTGTTCCAATGGCCAAGCCTCTGATTTGTTACATGTCTGCCCTCAATGGCAAAGTAGTTTTTCATAAGTAAAAGGTTGATTAAGATGAGTGGGAAGGGTGTGACAGAAGTTGGTTCCTGCTTGAGGTAATGTTCAGAGCAGACAGACCATATACATGCGGGATGTTGGTACAGGGAAGGCGGCATCAAAGGCGACATCCAAGGTGTGAAGTGGGACTGGTACTGATTTCAGACAGTGTCGGAAACTGTTGATGTTACTGATAGCAGGGAGGACTCTTAGTACTGTAAGATGCAAGTGTTCATCAAATAAGGCAGATATACAAGGCGTGATCAAAAAGTAATGGGAATTTTTGTCTTTCTTAAAGAATCTGTATTTATTCATCAACATCGACTTTGTCCCTTTCAAAGTAATCCTTCTCATATATAATACACTTGTGCCAGCACTTTTTCCCAATCTTTGATGCACTTCTGGAACTCACTTTTCATTGCTGATAATGTAATATAAACAGATAGATAAAAAATCTACCCACCAAGCAGTGGCAGGGGAACACACACACAAAATAATTTAAATTTTTACAAGCTTTCAAGAGCCAGTGGCTTCTTCTTCTGGCAGAAGAGTTGAAGGGGACGGAAGATGGGCAAAGGAAAAGGACTGGAGAGGTTTAGGGAAAGGGATACAGTTCCAAAAAGTCACCCAGAACCCCGGGTTAGTGGAGACTTACCGGATGGGATGAGAAGGAAAGACTGACTGTTGGGGACTGCACCAGATGAGATGTTAAAATCTAAGAGCTTAAAGGTGAAAGTTAGGGTAATATGCGAGACAGAAATTACTACTAAAACTTTGTGCACATGTGAAAGAGTGAAAAGCTAAGTACACAGTATGTAACAGAGGTGGTAGGGGAGACTGCAAAAAATAGACAGATCAGAAAATGAAAGATGCAAGAAACTCAGATGGAGTGAAGAAAGGAGTAGTTACTGTGAACAAATGCTGAGCTGGAAGAAATTAACATAAATTAAGGCCAGGTGGGTGGCGAGAACCAAGGACATGTTGTAGTGCTAGTTCCCACCTGCAGAGTTCTGAGAAACTGGTGTATGGGGGAAGAATCCAGATAGCGAGTGTGGTGAAACAGGCACTGAGGTCATGACTCATGTCCTACAGCATGCTCCCCTGCAACAGCATACTGTGTTTTGCCTGTATACACCTTCTTCCTATGCCCATTCATCCTGACTGACGTCAGTCAGCAGCCAAGTAAAAGGCTGTCATGTAAAAGGCCAGACAGTGTTTACATAAAATCTGGTGTATGATGTGTCATTTCACAGGTGGCTCTCTCTTTGATAGTATATGTTCTGCTAGTTACCAGGCTGGAATAGGTGGTGGTAAGAGGGTATATAGGGCAACACTTGCAGTGGGAACAGTCACAGGCATAGGCGCCATAGTGTTGGAAGACAGGTGCAGAAGCAGCATATGGTCCGACAAAAGATATTGTGGAGATTGGGAGGGTGACGAAAAGCTATTCTAGGTGAGCAAAATCTTTTCATTATGGTGTCCAACTCTCCCAGCGATTCTGTTTTTATCTCATCAGTAATGGCAAAATATGGTCCTTTGTGGTTCTCTGAACCCTCTGGAATAGAAATGAGTACAGGTAACCATGTCTGGTGAACACAGTGGCTGAGGCAACATAACAGTTTTGGTTTTTGCCAAAAAAATCACAAACACGCATTGAGGTGTGTGCGGGAGCATTATCGTGATGAAATTTCAATGTGTGATTTTGCCACAGTTCTGGTTGTTTTCTTAGTACTGCTTCATGCCAACTGCTCAGAACTACCAGGCAGTACTCCTTACTGACCATATGGTCATAAGGCAGAACTTATGATGTACTATCCCACTGTAATTAAAGAAAAACAGTGAGAGGAACATTCACCTGTTATAACCTTCTTTAGAAGTTTGGATCACTGTTAACTTCACTCAGCAATTCCTAAGAAATGTCTATGTATCATTTTCGGTTGAAAAACTTCACTGCTACAGGTTCCACATGCCTAATATATCTGATAAAATTGCTTGCCATGAGCCAAAGGACATGCCAACCTCATCAGCAATCTCTTTGAGGTGGTTCTATGATTTTTCCAGAAACCATATTCTTTACTTCTTCCACACAGTCATCAGCAATTGATATGCTAGGATGCCCAGGGCGGTTGAGGTCTTCTATATCTTCTCGACCCTCTTTGAAATATTTTTGCCACTCCTGAACACTTGTCTCACTCATAGCACATAGTTAACATTTCAAATGCAGTGCTGTACTTCATTCCATTTTTCTAGCAAAATTTAATGCAAATTCTTTGGTACATATTTTTGAAACACACAAATTTGTCAAGCACTTGAAATCGTGTATAACCTATCTAATAAACTAAATATTCAAAACAGCTTAAAATGCAAACATACATCAGGAACATGTGTATCAGCAAGAAAAAGAAATTTGAAAATCAAATGTATAAAAGCTGTGAAAAAAAAGAAAAAATCCCTTTACTGTTTGATCATACATCGTACATTTAATTACAGTGTACAATTACATCTGGAAACAGGGACTTTCAATGTTGGGCCTCTGGGGATAGTTTCCAGAGACAAAAAGTTTCAAGGAGTGGAATGTGGGACTTGGAAAATGCAAAACCATGTATTTGAAATTACAAAATACAAGATGTGTTGAGATTTGTCATGGCAAAAGAGGAGGGTTTGGAATATTGCAGATGGTGTCGGTGGCAAAAAAGAAGCAGAACGGGAAAGGGGGGGGGGGGGGGGAGTGAAAGAAAAAAAGGATGACAGGCAATAAAAAAAATATGAAACTTGTACAAAAATTAGCACAGAAATTGTGGGAGCAAACAAGTGTTCACGAGAGGTGATGAGTGGACAAGACTTTCCCCCAAGGAAAGTGGACCATATGATAAGAAAATTATTATAATAGGAAACAATTACAACAATAAATTGCAATTGGGATAGTTCATGGAAAAGACAAGAAAACAGGGTCTACACCTCAATCCATAGAACTTATAACCCCACCCAAGCCATGCAGTCTTACTCTTCACCTTCTTGCTAAGATCCACAAACCTAATTACTATAGCATCCCATAGTTTCAGGCTTCAAAGCATCCACTGAATGTATATCTGACTTATTTTATCAACACCTGCAACCTACAGTACAAAGACTCTCCTCCTACATTAATTACACCAACCATTTCCTAAACTGTCTGAAATCTGTACCCGTCCCACTCCCACCACACAACTTGCATGTCATTAATGACACCATCTTCATCTACACCAAAATCCCCCATGTACATGTCTGTCTGCTGAACATTACCACAAACAGCACCCACTTGATCCCAAACCTCCAATGTTCATCCTGCTCACCTTAATGTATGTGAACAACTACTATATATTTGAGAGGCAGATATGTCCAGAGATCAGTGCACAGCCATGGGAACCAGGCTGGCTCCTTCCTTTGCCAACCTGGGAGAGGGCTTTCCTGGGATCCATATGCTTCAGCCCCTAGTTTTGTTTGGATACACATGAAATCTTTGCCACATGGACTCAACAGTAAAGCTGACCAGTAAAAATTTTAACAATCTCTCAATACATTATCTCAATTAAATTTCACATGGTCCTATTCCAAATCATGTGCTACTTTCCTTGACATTGACCTCCTGCTCATAGAGGTTCAGCTACATACATCTGTTCACTTTAAACCTATTAACAAGCAAAAGCACTTGCATTATGACAGTTGCCATCCTTTCCATGCCTTACCGGTCGAGGCAAACACATTTGTTTAGATGCACACTCTTTACAGCAATACACCACCATTCTCACCTCGGCCTTCACTGGACGTAATTACACCAGCAGCTAAGTTTAAAAGCAGATTTCCTAGGCCATCACATCCAGTCCAGATATTGCTGATCCCTGTAAAAACCAGCTGACCAACTGAGTAGTACACCTCTTGCCACTTGTACATCCTGGTCTTGAGTGTGTATTAATCAGCTACTTCGACAAGGCTACAGCTTCCTATAATCATGCCCTGAAATGTTCTCTCTGTTTGACATTTTGCCTACCACACCTAGAATAGCTTCTTGTATGTCATCTCCACACCCCCCTCCCCCTCCCACCCTGCAGCCCTAAACTCTGCATATTCTGATTAGACCCTACGCTCCTTCTGCACCCATTTCCCTTCCCTATGTCTTCTACCCGTCATCATCCCTGCTGTAAAACCTGCCATATTCACCCTCCTACCACCATATATATACAAGCCCTCTAACTGGCAAAACACATTCTATCAACGCGACTGTCCTGTGCGGGAGGAAGGGGGGTGGGGGGGGGGGGGGGGGGGCAGGGGAAGATGTGTACCAACTGTTATGCAAACACTGTCTGGCCTTCTACGTTAGAATGACTACCACCAAGTCATCAGTTAGGATAACTGAGCACAGTCAGAAGGTGTATACTGGCAACACACAATTTCTTGTTGCAGAGCACGGTTTACAACACAACAGTTGTGAACTTAGTGCCTGTTTTACCACACACACTATCTAGATTATTCCCACTGATACCAGTTTCTCAGAACTGGCATTACAACACATCCTTGCTTCTTGCAACCCACCTGGCTTTAATTTACGTTAACTTTTTTTGTCACAGCATTTCTTCGCAATAACTATTCCTTTCTTCACTGCATTTTAGTTTTCTGTATCTTTTATTTTCTGATCGGTCTATTCCTCCTAACCCCCCATTCCCTCTCCACCTCTACCATGTATAGTACACTTAGCATTCCACTCTTACTAACTCTTGCATGATGTTTTGTTAGTAATCTCTGTCTTGCTTATCTTCCACCTTTCTAAGCTCTCAGGTTTTTAAATCTTGTGCAGTGAAGTTCCCAAGAATCACACTTTCCTTCTCATCCCATCCAGTAAGTCTCCCCTGATCCCCTGACCCGCAATTCATGGCAGCTTTTCCACAACTCTCCCCATTTCCTGAACTTCATCAGTCCTTTTCCTTCATCCCTCTTCCCTCCCCTTCAACCCTGCTACCAAAAGAAGCCACTGGCTCCAAAAGCTTGCACATTTCCTTAAATTTTTGTAAGTTTCTTCTCTTGCCACCACTTTGTGAATAAACTTTTCAAATATTCAGTTGCATTATACTGTCAAAAACTGAATGTTCCGTGAGAAGTTCCAAGTCACACACTAAAAGCAATGTCACTAACCTCCACCCAGAAAGCAGAACTTTCTGGTCAACACCAATGTGTGGACATAGGGTCAACAGATTTGCTACTGGGCACCCATACGAAATCGTTCAGCACCTATGGCATCAGGAAGGGAAATCTTAATGTCAAGGTAGTTTTTGAAGATTTGAATTATGAGTGACTGCTACCTATTTGCTTCAAAGCTGACAACTTGTGCTTAAAACTCTACCAATGGGACAGCACTCATCTGACACTTTTTAAAAATTTTGTTTTTATCCTCCAGTTCGATTTGACTCAATTTAAAAATGAGCTGTTTGAAACTTATTCTCAATACTAAATTTGGAACATTCATTAAAAAAAAAACAGCTTCCAGAATATTACATTTGCATGATAAACTTAAAGTACACTTTTTTTCTGTACCTTCTGTAACTGAATGAGCTCTCATTTCATGTTCATATTGGTGGAGTGATCTTAAAACAGGTACTGGGTGAACAGAGTGAAATGATAGCACCTTCTCACGAGCCAACCCAATTACTCTAGTGATCTCTTCACTTTCAAGTGAAGGTAGCAACACAAGTAAAGTTTCCCCTTCGGTTTGTTTATGGGAGGTAATATATCTGCTCAGGTATCACTCACATGAAAGTTAACTGCCATCTTTCAAAGAATTTTTAATGAGTTCTTTTTCATATATGTAAATTAAATGTTCACTGAAGTGCCACACTAGCTGTGAAGGAAGTGATGATATACTGACAAGGAACCCCTCGAGTGCGAGGTCACAAAGGGCAATGATGTTTACGGCATTTGGCATCCCATATACTGTCTGCAACCACAATATTGGCTGCTAATGGCAATGGGCGTGGGACTGGAGATATCCAATGGTGAGAACAGTTTGAGGCCATGGAGCATAGCCGAACTGCTTCGTCAACAAGGAACTCATAACAGTGGTGTTGATACAAATCAGAGCAATGGCAATGAGATACAAAGCAGAGAAATGGCAATGATAAACAAAGCAAACATTGCAGTATATCTAAGAAACAGCACTGGAGTTGACATTTTGCCAGAAAAGAACTCAAGGAATTTTACAGCGTGTGAAACAAGTGGCAGATGAAATATTAGTATTTCCGCAAGACGAATCAGTGGAATGTGTGGCGTCTTATACGCTTGACAATGTACGTGGGGAGTACCTGCTTAAAATGTGAGTGATATTGAAACAGGTGTCAAGCCATGTAGTTCATCATCCTTGTCAGACAGGAAGCCACAAATCCAGTCTCCAGTGAAATGTAGTGAAGGACAATCTTTGTCCAATACACAGATACTAAACTTAATAACATGCATGGAAGATCATTTGCTGCATAGTAAAAAATCAGTTTTGAACAGATTTCAAATAAGTAGGCAGCAATATGATCTTGTAGTGCATAAGAAAAACTATGGACATTCAAGGGATGACAAGGCGCACTTTTTACACAAACTTGTGTTTGTGCATTTCAAAGATGCTTGATACAGTTTACAAGATGTGCACGATAGTGAACTACTATGTCAAGCATATCAAATTGCGTGTGATATAGATTACAGTGATTTTCAGGGAAGAAGTGGATGGTTGCATAACGTCAAACAGTGCTCAGAAATTTCAAACAAAGCATCAACTTGGCAATGCACAGCAAACCACAGAATCGATCTGAAACTTGGTCGATGATATAAACCAACTTATCCCATCATTTAGTACGGAATTTGTTTTCAAGTCCGACCAATCAGGATTTGATGAGGAAATCCATATGAAAGGAACCCTGGAAATTAGAGGTACCAAGAGACTTGTATCAACATCAACTAACATCAATGCCTGAATGCCTTCATATACAATAATGCCGACTGTCAATCTGGATGATAAAAATAACTGAAAGTTATTTATCATGTTGCAAGAAGTAGGATCTGCCACCTACAATTCCTTCTCGTGTGTGATCTTCCAAGGGCAATAGGGAATATTTACGTCACAGTATACAAACATGTGGAAATGGGCAAAAGAGAACTACAATACTGATATGATCACTGCTCTTGGCCAATAGCTGGTCAAAATAACTTGCTTTGCTTGATTCCTCGATTGGGTATAAAAATCGTACTTCCTTAGAACAAACTCTCGCTCTTGAAACGTGTGTGACATTCCAATTTATACCATTTGGAACCAATGGACAAATTCAGGCTTTGATTGTTTGTTTTTTCCATGCCTGTAAAACATATTATAGCACTATCTCTAGCTACACCTAAAAGGATAGCCCGTTTCACGATAAGCTCCACGGCAGACTGTTTCACATTCTGTTTCATGTCATCACATTCCATCACTCTAATTACCCGTTACACCAATATGATTCTATAAGCATTCCTTAAGAGCGGGTACCTAACTGAACATCCTGCACAGTTTGTAACAACCAAGAAGGTCACCTTTGATCTTGATGGTTGCTCTCTGGACTTCCCGGACATTCGTTTTCTGTTGCCCTCCTGATGCACATGGCAAGTCATTAGCAGCTAATATTTTTCCTGCCATAACACATCACTTTCAAATGAGGCTTTCTAAAGATTGAACTTGCTACCTCACACTTAAGGGGATTCCTTGTACAAAAAATCAGGAATTCTAAAACAGGATCTGACAGACTGCATAATAAAATTAGAAGCTTTGTATCAAACAATGGAAGCTACTACAAAAGCATACTGGAAGTCATCGTAAGTTCATAATTGAAAAGGTAGTCTTTTTTCCCCCCGAAATGGCTCTGAGCGCTATGGGATTTAACATCTGTGGTCATCAATCCCCTAGAACTTAGAACTAATTAAACCTAACTAACCTAAGGACATCACACACATCCATGCTCGAGGCAGGATTCGAATCTGCGACCGTAGCAGTCCCGCGGTTCTGGACTGAGCGCCTAGAACCGCGAGACCACCGCGGCCGGCTTTCCCCAGAAAGTCTAATACAGAAGACAATAGCAAATGTTTGATCAATCAACAGCTGAAAGAAAAGCCATGTTTCATGCACAGAACCAATCACTAATTATATGAGGAAGATAGCTTTGAGCTAATAGCGACTGCCACTAAGGAGCGAGAGTACAGCAAACATGAATTTCAAAAATTCATTAAATTGTATTTTTATAATGTAAATATTACATATAAAATAATTTGAAAATAAATAATAAAAATCTGCTACTCATTAATTGTTGGTAATATCCGGAATATTTTAGTTGATTGACTTACTATAGAACAAAGCAGGCAAAAGTTGTCTATGAAACTGCCGTTGAATTAAAGCAACAGTTTTTTGACACAACAGAGTTCTTTTAATCATATGTGTGTTTCAACTGAAAACATTTTGTAAAAAATACTCTTATTTACTGTGCAGGTATCACACATATGAAATCATTCTCACGGGCATTTTAGAGGAAACAATGAGCTGTAGAAACACAGATCTCACTATGATAATACAGTTGTAAAAATTTGACCTGGTATCAATTTTAATAAAATCCAAACTTGAATTCAAAACGGAAAAGTCAAGCAATCCTTTGACCAATTCTGTATCTCTCAAATTCATTCGATATAATATGAGAGAACAGCAGCCTGGAGAGGATTCAACAGAAGTTTTAGAATTAACTGTGATCTTTAGTTGACGTACCACCACGCAAATGTCGAATCAAGTTTCATTGTCCCTTCTGAAGCCAAAACCCATATTTGTATTTCAGTATTATTTCATAACTTTGTATATAAATATCATGATGTTGATCATAATGCCATCATGGGCCTTTACAAAACCTGTAAATCAGTGTTATCTATATTATCTCTGTCCCTGTACTATTGTTAAGGCCATCCTTAACCCCTGATTGATATTCTGAATCCAAAATAGAAATGGTCAGTGCAATGAAACAGAAAACAAAAACAATGGGATTCAAATAGCAACCATTCAAATCCAATAAATTATCAATAATGAGTTATGCAATGTGTTTCTAATAGGAGTATCTTTCACCAGTTTTAATTTATGTGACAAAATCCTCACAATAGACCCGTGGTACGAAAAAGGAAGATTTTGTCAATGCCAGTTATTAAACTGAAAGCTGTGTCACCCTAAAGGAAGACTACAATAAATAATTTACAAGAATGAGAAACAGAAGAAGCATGTACTTCATGTTGTATCCAAGTATCATCGTACTTTTCCACAGCATAAAAAAAAGATATCACCAAAGAATAGGGATTTTTAAAGGAAGTATGATGTTTCTCATCATATTTACCTCACTAAAGTTCTTTGTAGATTGTGTTATTAAAGTTAATACAGCAATATTAATGATTAAATTGAAAATAAATACATTACTGATCAATGAGAGATAAAAACTAAGAATTTTCTTTTTCTTTAAAATGTAGTGCCTTAAGGGCACACTTTTCCCTTTTCTTATTGAGTCTAAATCACACACCAAGCTTGGGGTGGGATAGCACAAAGAAAAAGTCAAATTTGAAAAGAAAAGTGGAGCACACGGAAAAGTAAGAGATTTTAAAAGAAAATTTTGATACGAATTTGACTATGGGGTGGATTTTCTT
This sequence comes from Schistocerca gregaria, assembly GCF_023897955.1. Taxonomy (NCBI): domain Eukaryota; kingdom Metazoa; phylum Arthropoda; class Insecta; order Orthoptera; family Acrididae; genus Schistocerca; species Schistocerca gregaria. Next base: position 509,395,560 of record NC_064921.1, on the reverse strand, counting down.
TTTTCAATATTGAATGCTCCAGTTGCTACATTTAAAGTATTTATTTGGTCCTTATATTTTGACACGCTTTATCTCAAATTTTAGCCACTTTAAAGCATAAGCTGTAAAGCATCATCACTCTTGAGCACATTAAAATCATTTAAGCTGTAAGATGTTGCCATTTGACTAATGGTTAAAATTAAAGTACCATACTAATTATAAAATGTACATGACTCTTTCAACTAGAGCCAGAATGTTTTGAAAACTAGCATGCGTCTTTCTGATCACCAAAAGAGAACTAAATTTCATTTTAGTTATGTTTTGGTGGTCAGAAAGAATCCATGATATAATTTTATCAAATGATGCCACCTTAAATGATTGAAATGTGGTTTAGTGTGAAGATGATTTTCAGCTTATGCTTTTAAGTGACTTGAACATAACAAAATATTCAGCAACAAGTTGTGAGGACCAAACAAATCCTTTAAATGTAGCAACTGCAGTGTTCAGCCAATCAGACACAGTAGTTACAAATGACTGCAAAAGTACCATCAGCAGATTTTATTAAGATTACTAACTATACATTCCTACATTAAATTCTGTATCAAAACCCAAAGTTACTTTTTGAAATTTTCAGATAGCATGACAAGGGCCCTGAAATGCTGGAGTTTGAACTGCCTTGTGGGCATAAAGAGGGAAGTTTCAAATGCTGTACCATCATTGTCTATTATCTCATCAGGAATAGGGAGGAGGTCTACAGACCCCTTAACAAACAGCACTGGGCAGGATTTGTCCTTATTTATAGCTGCGTCCTGCTCAATACCAAGGTCCCCTTCAAAAGAGGGCGGAAGACTGAATCCTCTAGTTACAACATTTCAGATCGGATGAACAAACAAGTTCCAGTGTATTTAAAGTTTTTTATAGCTGTATTCTATAGAAGAACAACCAAACTTAATAGTATTACTTCCTCAATATATCATTAATGAAACCAAGAGACGGAGACCAAACAACAAAACAAATCATTCCAAAGAAACAGTGTGTGATATGAGTTCATCTCTAGGGGAAGTCATTACAGCAGGAAAAAAAATGAAAGGCTGTATCTTTCTTTAGAATAAAACATCACAAAATTCTTAGCTATGAAAAATGAGAGCATTCCTTGCTCTTTAAAGGTACAAAAATGATCCTTCAATAACATTTGTTCTAAAACTTTTAATGTGGCATTTGGTGATACTGCAGCAGATGTCTGTAGCTATTGCTGTGGAATGAAACACTAAATGAAACTTGCTAAATACTTTGTCAAGAGACAAAGGGGTTAGAACAGAGCTTGCTGCTCATAAAATTAGAGCAAAGCAATTATATGTCATTATGAAACAGAAATTGCCCAGCAGTTTGTCTCTCTCCTTTGATATACACCAAGTGCAACCCAAACTTCTACTGGTGAAATGAAGACCAGGCTTGTCGAGGAACAAATGCATAGTGTATTGTAGATTCGAATAATACACTAAAAGTACAAGATTATTTTCTATTGCCCAACTGGTGCTTCTAAAAAAATCTCCAGACTCAGTGAAAGAAACACGGCTAACATTTCCAATGTGTGATCATTCATACTTGCTCATGGATTGCCTTTTCAGAGCAACAGAGAAGTCTCTGGAGAAAAAGGCTGAAATGTTAAATCCTCAACATATAATATTTAGTACAAAATGGGGAATGTTCAAAGACCAGGGACAGACTGGAATATTTTAAACTTTAAGGACATTTGTTGCCAACTGAAGAAGCCAGTGGCGATAAGTCATAAAGCAATTGAAACTGGAAGGAAAAAAGAATGTATGTTATCTTTCATACAGCTTGGATGATGCATTGAAAAATTATATGAGCGTGCTAAAAAGACGTGTACCAAAAGATCATATGCCTGACCCAAATACTGTCCATTTGATACACCCCATGAAAACTTAAATAGCACTTTCTTGACATAAGGAGCGAAGATGAAAGTCTACAATTTTATTTTCAACACCTAGGGAGAGATGATTTGGCAAACAATGTAGAAGAAAAAGTTGAAGACTGAGAGAGTGATTACTTGGCGTTGGAACTGGGTTAAAAAAAAGCAAATTTTTTTTTAAATAAAAATATATTAAAATAAGTTTAATTACAATTCTGGTTGTAGCTCTTTAATATTGTTTAAAAATGTACTGCCTGATTAAAATTCTGAATCAGTGCTCACACAATTAATCAACATTTCTCATGTAAAGAGTATGTTACCATGAAACCAAAATAATTAATTTTGATTGTACTGTTTACACTGCAGTTGGACACGTTTATGTTGTTTCTTTGTATCATTTATTATTGCCCAAAATAAAAGTTGAAGAATAGATTTTCTTCTGTAAATTGGATTCAACACACGAATAGTTCTTATGGTTGATGCAAAGTGAAACGAGTCCAAATGTTCTAAAAATCTGAGTAGCAGCTGTGCCCTTAAATAAAGAGTGAGATTTTCCTACTCATTCCATTTTCTTGTATTCAGACCCATTAGTAGCTTCTCATATTCAAATTATCTGTTGTTTTAAAACTTTATTCAATACTAATTTTTGGTCTGCTGCAAAATTTTTAACTATGGACTTACTGCCTTTCAAAAAGTTACTGCTTGTTTACATTTCACTGTTTGGCATAATATGTGGCTGTGAATTTATTGCAGATAGATATATCCTTCACTATGTAACAAATTCCACACCCAGCAACATACATCTGCAAATGATACATGCATACTGAACTCAGAAAAGAAAGTATTTGGAATATAAATAATTTAAGTAATACAGGTAACAATCAATGAATAGCTGATTAGTCAACTGGACTTAAAAATATGTCCTTCAGAGCTCTAGAGTGGACTTGCTCTCACTCCAAACACGCACATGCAACACAAGAGCACACACTATACATACCGATGTGCCGTCTCAAGTGTGGCAGCACTGCAGCTCAACTGGGATTTGGGGTCACGCCAAGTGAAGTGGTTGAGAGGGAAATGAGGCAAGGAGTGGGATAGAGGATTTGGAAAGGGAGCCTGATGGGTGGGAGGAGAGGCAGCAGGTGCACAGGATATTAATGTAGCACCAGCAAGCTCTTTCTGACCACAGAGGAATTTGTGCACAGCGCAATGATTTGGAGAGGTGGCAGAAGTTGGCAAAGTTCTCAGTCTTGTTTATGGGCCTAATGACAACTCTGTACCTTCACTGCCGAAAATGGGGTGAAAAGAAACACAACTTCATATATACAAGGTATAAGGTTATACTGGACATTAATTTTAACTATTATTGTTTTTGGGTTGGCAGCATTGTAGGTTGATGTTTATCCTGCATATGTCGATAGTTTTTAAGTTGTTTTTCTATCTACTTTGAACTGCTCTAGTAAGTAAACATGTATTCTACATGTGACAGTTAATGGCATTGTAAGTACTAGGTACAACATCTGTATAAAACAGTAAGGGCTGGTTTTTGTTTCACTTTCAATGAAATCAGGTCTGTGATTTTTCAGATTTTTTAGGTTATGCTTATAAACTTTATGGGGTGAATAGAAACATATGAATTCTGGTGTTTCTATTCATCCCACGATAACAAAATCTAAAAAATTCTACTAGTATGCCATATTAATACTATATAAATCTCTAGTTATGTCACACACACCACTAACATATCTTTCTTGTTTCAGAGTTGCTGCTCAAATTTTTGGTTAAATTAACAAAGCATTATTGTTGAAAATCGCTTCAAACACAAAGACATACCTAATTTCAAATCTATCATAAAGAGATCGGAATTAACTGTCTACACCATATCTAATTACATTTAAAAATAAAGAAGTAGTTTTCAAACCCACAAATCAGTGCACAAACACAAAAAAGTCTCTACTTTCTGGAAAAACACACAAGTGACAGTACATCCATACAGCTGATTTTCAAACTGTTTCAGTTCACCCTGCCATTTACGATAGGGGCTGCAGTAGAATGTATATACTTAAATACATAATGAATTTGTCACAAAATGTTGCTCAGTATAGGATACATCAAAGAAATGAAGTCTGTAGCTGATCAGCTACACAATGCATTAAAGAGTTAAGACTTCTAGTAAAGGATTCTCTGGACGGAAGGGAGAAGGAAGTGAGAAGGTTTGTGAATAATCTCCCTGGTTGTGATTTTGTGGAATCATTTATGAGGCAACACAAAGATCAAGTAGTAGTGCGTATGTACCAAAACATAAAATGCTCCAGAGCTGGTGTTACACCAGAAACTATCAACAGTTACTTCGATGAACTGTCAAAGGAACTGGAGAATATGCCGCCGTCTAACATAATAAATTATGAAGACACAAACTTTACAAATGATCCAGGAAAATGAAAGGTTGTCACACGGAAGGGAACTAAATATCCCAAAAGGGTCATAAACTCCCCAAAGGCATCGATCTCCGTAATGTTTGCAGTTGCTGCAAATGGCACTACACTACCCCCTTATGTCGTGTATAAGGCTTTGCATTTATATCAAAGCTGGAGCAAAGGTGGGCCAAAATATGCAAGATACAATTGGTCAAAATCTGGCTGGGTCGATTCGTTCTGCTTCGATGATTGGGTCCTTACAGTTGCTGTCCCATCCCTGAAACAGCTGGAAGGTAAGAAATTTCTATTAGAGACAATTTATCTTCACATCTGTCCATAGAATCACTTAAGCTGTGTCAGGACAATGACATAAGATTTATATTCCTACCAGCAAATTCCACATGTCACACAACCATTGGATGTGGCATTTTTTCAGCCTCTACTTGGCACCAAATATTGGAAGAATGGGAGCAGGAAGAAACGAGGCAACAATTCCTAAGGATAAATTTCCTCTTCTTTTGAAAAAGTTGTGTGACTCCTTGAAGGAAAAAAACATTATTGCAGGTTTCAGGAAATGTGGAATTGTGCCTCTAGCCCGCAATAAAGTGTTGTCAATGCTCCCAGGTACTGGTACCGGCATACCAGTAAATGAAAACAAGGATAAGAACAATCTTGAAGACTGCACTAATGCTGTTGACAACAGTTATAAAGAACTCTTCCACAGTCTTAGACAAGACCAGACTACTAAACAAAGGAGAAAAAGGGACAAAAGTTAATGTCCAACCTGGCAAAAGTGTTAGTGTTGACGACTTTACGGACATGGATGAAAAGAATGTAACCCCCAATTCTTCACTTTAAAGTGATCCAAGCCCTTGTACATCTAAACAAGAAAAACAGAAAAAGTCTTGGTTCATCATCAGAGGATGAAGATGCATACTCACTGCAGGACAGTGATGAAGACTTTATTTTGTCCTCTTCAGGTTCTTCAGATCAAGATGAAAATACTGGTATCTCCATAACATCTTTTCGATGTTATGTTTGCAAAGTTAAGTACCTTATTGACAATGATTTTGTCGGAACAGATTTAAAAAGAGTTCCTCAAACCAAAAAGTTCACAATGAATGAAGAAGAATCTTTTGTCTCAAGAAATGATGTCGTCCTAAAATTGTCCTCACTGGTTCTCAGTTCAAGTGCTTGTTTCAAAGACTTGCTATGTTTTGAGGATGATCTGTCTGATTTAACAGTTTATTAATAATACAGTACGAGGCTCATGGTAAACAGCTGTGTTCTCTTTGTTCACGTTAAGTTTGAATAGATTAGCCATGTGACACAAACATTTTTGTATATTTTGCTTACTTTTAAAATTAATTAACTATTATTTTTCGAAATAAATGTTTATCTGTTTATTTAATAACAGAAAAAATATATATTCATAGCTTTTATCAACCTCTCTTTGCTTTTAAACGAAAATGATAATTTTATAACACTTTCTATTCACCCCTATCTGCGGGGTGATTAGAAACACCATGCTTAAATTATTTTAAATTTATTGAAAGAAAATAATTTGATAATGATATCATAAGCTGATAAGAGCAATACAGACCTGAGTTTTGGGTACTATTTTTTTGTTTAAATTTGACAAACAGTAAGCAAATTTTTCAACCAAAGTTAAAATTTGTCACTATTCACCTCATTTTATGGTATTTGTTGAGTTGTTATCTTTACTTCAAAAATTATTTATTCTTTAAACTAAACACACTACATAAAAATAAAACTCTTACATGACAAACCAAACACATTACAAACACTTGTTTCTTTTTAAAAATATAAACCTTTAATCTTAAACAACTACTTTTCTTTTTACAAAACAAAATTCCAGACCTGATTAAAATTTGACAGTCTTCTTTTTTTTAACATCATTAAGTGAGGCCGACTTCGCGTTTTTATCATCTTCTAATGCCTCTAATGCCTTGTCAGTCAGTGTCTGCAACTTTATAATTTTTTCTTCTTTTTCTTTAATAAGATCTGGACAATCTTTCTTCAAGTGAGTAACATCTCCACAGATATGACACGCACCCCCTTTTGGATACAATCCCCTGGGATTATCTGGGCACTGCCGAGCAATATGTCCTTGCTCATTACATATAAAGCATTTAGCGTAACGAAATTCCTGTTCCCTAGTAACACGGCATTCAAAGTGCTTGTGCTCTGTTGATCCACATTTGAAACAAATACCCGTCCCTACAAGATCATCTGTATCTGCCTTTCCCAGATCTGGGCATTCTGATAGAACATGACCAGAATTCCTGCAATGAAAACAAACTTTCTTCTTCTCTCTTGCCAGTGCTTTCTCTGCCTTGCGCCTCTCCAACTTCATTGTTGCTTTAATTTCACTAGCTGGTATCCCATTTGCTATCATTTTCTTCTTCAGCTGTATTAAATTTTCTGCATCTTCTTTTTTCACAGGGAAGCCATCAAACTTAACTATTTTTATATCCTTACCATTCACGTGTAGTACTGTTGTGTGCAGATACTTCTTTTCAAATTCACCCTTCTTTATCTTTCTATCTTCCACAGAGAAGTTATGTTTTTTCATGAATTTCTTGTTATTTTCTTGCTGCCACAGTTTTTTTCTTTTCTTTTCTCTTCCTTCGTTTTGCACGTTCTCTGAAGTTACACTTGTATGACTTCCATTACCCCCCAATTGAAAATTTGGCTTGCCACCATTCAAACTGGCATCTACACCAACTACTGTGTTGCTTCCATTATCTTTACATTTCTTTTTCTTTCTATGCTTTTCACTTGGCACCACATCAGCATCTGCACCTGGGATAATTTCACTACCTTCTTCATGGAAATTCTGTTTGACAAAATTCAAGCAGCCACTTTCTTCAGTTTTATTTTTATTTTTAGAACGTTTATGTTTCTTTTTCAACTGATGATCACTTGCTTCTGATTCACCACTTTTCTCAAGGTTAACGTTCTCCTTTCCATTCAGACCACTTCCATATTTCCTGGCAGGCTGTTCATCTTGTATGCCAGATATACTATCATGACTCCTTTTTCGCTTCTTTCCTAACTTCTTTTTCATATTATTTTCCATGGTGAACTTTGGAGATATACCACTTTCTTCACACATTGCTTCTTCCGACATTTCATGTTTCTCTAACTCTATGTCGTTGACATTACCCTCTTCATCATTCGTTTCTTTCTTCATTTTTTTGGGCTTCTTTGCCTTTTCAACATTACTAGTATGTGGCAAATCACCATCAGGCATAGGCAACTCAATTCCTGTATACTGAGACTCATGAAATTCAGTGCTGTCCCTGTTCCTCATTTTTTTCTTTTTTTTCTGGTTGTCCCCTATGGTTTCAGGAAAATGTTCATTTGTAAATGTCTTATTATGCTTCCTCTTCTTATTCTTTTTTTCAAGCGTATTATACTCTTCACCAGATTTCACAGTTTTATCTGCACACTCACTATCTTCCAAATCAGCCCACTTAACCTCATTTTTGTTCCAAACATCTCTATCAAAGTCTGATGATTTCCAAATCTTTTGGAAAGATGTAGCAGAATCTCCAAGTGCCTTAGAAGACTGTAGCTTGTCTGTAAGTTGCTGTTTCATTACATTCCATGATGTTGCTGCCTCTGGTAATCGCTCATTTGAAGACTTTGATCCATGGGCCCTTGCAAAGCGCGTCATTGTCTGCAAAAAAGAAAAATAATTAGATTGCAGTACATTTATACATATTATGGAAAAAATGTACAGCCAAAATTACAACAGGGGTAAGACCAAAAGGATGCTCATTGTCCCTTTCAATGAAAAAACTTGTAGGATCAACAAAGGAGAAACATCTGGTGTTAAAGGGAACAAAATTCCTGTTCATTGCATAAGATTTGTGCAGATGACACTGCTTTAATATCTGAGAGTTAAAAACATATGCAGAATATACTTTCTAAAGTTTCAGCAATTATGAAAAAGTTTGAATTTAAAATTAATAGCGAAAAAGTCAAAATTGTGACAGTAACTTTGACATAAAAAAATTAGAAAATAAAACAGAAAATGCTGATAAATTTTGTTATTTAGGCACCTTAACTACAGAGGACAACAGATGCAGCACAGAAATCAGAAAAATAATTGGAACACGTAAATGTGATAATGAACAAAGACAATTACTAGTGACCACATCATTTAATTGTACTCCTATATGGCTTTGAAAGCTGAACACTGCGGATGACAGAAAGACTTTGAAGTGGTGGAGAATGAGATCAATGAACAGAGAAATCTCAGCAACTATCCAACAAGAAGAAAAACTAAACTTTATGAACATTTAGACATGGCAAGTTTTAAACAGACATACTGGGAGTAGACCCGAGGAGAGCCCAAGAAAGAAAATAGTCTAAGATCAACTGGAAGTAATGAAGTACCAAAATTATCACAAAGTGAAGTGGATAGCAAAGAATAAAGAAGACTGATTACAAAACAGGACATATCTTCAGATTATTATTATTATTGATTTTTCTCATAATTTATTTTCTTTAAACACACTACTTTTCGTTCGACTTGCTGTTTCTATATGACGTACACCTTTTCTTTCAACTATGTTTGTTAGATCTTTACCTCTTAAATTGGGTTATTATTCATCAGTCTTTCAATTATTGTTCAGTTATTAGGTGGTCGAGTTTTATACATATTATTTACTTATTTAATTGGTTACATTCAGGGTTAATATAAGTCTAATTTTACGATTTATCTTTTAACTACAAGTTTTTGAATGTTTATTCTAGCAGTATTTTTATATACTTAAATAGCTTATAATTAAGTGCAACACTGAAAATGTTAAGAAAATATTTTTAGATAATGATTATAAATACAGATATTGTTACAAATGGTAACGGAATGTAACCACTAATATAAAAAGTTAGCAGGTTTCATATTAGCTTTACATTTCCTTAATAGTTCAATAATATTATTAACAGTAATATGTATCCTTTTGGCTTCAATTAATATAACATAAGGGTAAAATATTTACCAACACTCTAGGTCGAAACCGACTGCAATAAGTCACTTCTTATTCAATGTAAGGTTGATTGATTACATCAATACTTTTTGAATGCAACTCACATGTCATATTTAACTACAACCCCTCATTCTGCTCACTGAAGAACTTATTTCATTCACAATATAACCTTCTAAAAGGGGTTGGATGAAGAATACTGTTTACACTGTTCAGATTATGTCTGATGTTTTTATAAAAATTACAACTGGTAGAATTAATGCAATTTTTGTTCCGACGTAAAGTCATGTGCCGGCACTCCAGTGGGAAACAACAGAGCGGAGAGGGCTGTGAAGACAACGTCAACCAATAGTACACTGACCAACCCCTCTCTGAGATGACAATGTACCAGCAGCAGCCTCTAGGCGAAGAGAACATAAATGCCTCTCCCGACTGGTAGTGGCCCAGCTCTACAGAAGCATCAAGACCAGCAACCTGGATAGAAGCATCTACTGTATTACTTCACTTGCACTGGAATCGTCATATTGAAGGACATTTGATTATATTGCATGTCGCCCATTGCTTGCAACACATCTATGTATTTCTCAAAATTAAATATTTCATTGATTCATTTCATAATAAAAGTCTTTAACATGATTTGCTTGAATTGTTGTCTAGCAATCTGAGAAGCAAGTTTCCTAGACACCCCATCTTTGACGACTAGGCAGGATATAACAATTTCTACATCAAAGATTAAAAAGGATGGTTCCAAGGACTATAACAGTTAATGTAATAATAAATCTAATAAAAATTCTTTTAGGTAATATTAGAATTGATTTCCTTGATTAATTATCAAGCTTTATGACTGGAAGTCAAATACTATTTATACCGGAAAAACGATTATCTACCTCATCAATAAATTGAGATCCATAAGAATAGTCAAACTACACCTACAAACTGTCAGGATCATGCAGCGGCTTCAAATCCAAAGTGATGTATTGGTGAGAACTGATTTAGTGAGTGTCACAAAGTAAACATTTTGTTACGAAGACTGTTCCAAAAAATTACACGGTGCCCATGAGATCCTGTGGCAATGAAAAATGTTGATCGATAAACTGCTTCAGTAGTACTAAAGGGTGCCTCTAAATATTTGTACACTTGAAGTAAAGTAAAATATAGTCCTAGCAGCCCGGTGAAGAATAGTCCTGAACGCTTGAATGCAGTTATATTCCGTAAGTCTGTGGTGTGTTCATGTTACTGTTATTACTGATACAAGAAGAATTACTGTATTAAGAAGTGGAATTTGTATAGGGTTAAAAGACCGAATTCCTACTGGTGGTCATAGTATGACTAATTCAATTGTTGGTGCTAGTTTTCTATTTAAGAATGCTCACATGCTCCACCCAAAAGTTTCCACACCCTCTGTCCTATCAGTTCCTCCCCATTCTCATCTACCACCCTGTTTATTTGCCGCTTTGTGACAATACATCCATCTGTCTTTCCCTGCTCCTCTCCTTTTTTGCTACATTTTCCCCCGCCATCCTCCCGACAACCTCCTGACGCTGCACCCGTTAGTATTCTAGTACCCGCACACTCCACCTCACAGTGTTCATCTCTCTCGCCACCCGTACACTAATATCCCTTCCCCTTCCCCACCCCCTCCAGATTGCTGCTTGTCATCCCACATGATAGTTGCATTCCAGCCCAAGATGTTGGAGTTGGTGGTTAAGTGTGCTTGGGGTGTGCTTGCTTGTGTGCATGCATGGTGTGTCTCTCTTGAAGTGAGTGCAAGCTAGCGTGCAGTGTATATGTGTAAGATTTAGTGCTACGCACATGTGAAAGATTCCATGCAACAACATCTCTGAAACAGCCTATGATCTATGTTTCTTCTTTGTTTTCCAGCTACATTATTTATTCTGTTGTTCGTTCACTCTGTTAAACGAATGTCATTTTGTGTTATGGGTTATTCCTAAAGTAATAAAATGAGTTTCGCTAACACGCAACAGCTGGTGACCCCGATGTGATCTTCGACAGTCACCGGGCATTCAATTCAAACAATGTTTGCACTCCGTAGTGTGCCAAGTCGCAAAAAGTACTGTCACATCAACCATGCTGCACACTCAACTGCGCCGCGCATCTTCCGCACTCCACGGCAGGTGCACCGCACATCTGTAGCCAGCTGATTCCTCAGTATTATTACGATGGTAGATCAAGTTCCTGCACCACTAGCAGACACACCTGCTGATGCCATTATAAACCGTGTCACAGTAAAACCACCGCCGTTCTGGCACAATATAGTTATGTTGTGGCAGCACTCAGTGAAGAAATGGCACTGGAGTTGCTGGATATTCTATCATCACCGCCGAGCGTGGACCGATATTTGGCGATTAAAAGCACCCTACTCATACGAGTTTTGCAGTCTGAGGCGAAAGGGCTGGAAAAAGTATTTCATATCGAAGAGCTTGGCGATTGCATGCCAAAGCAGCTGCTGTGCCAATTATGTACGTCAGTAAGCAACACAGTAAGTGGCGACATTCTGCGAAGCATTTGGCTATCACGCTTACCTACTGACCTGCAATAGATTCTAACTGTGTGCGTCAGTGATCTAGATACACTAATGCAAACTGCCGATGGAATATCTGAAATGTATCCATCTGTGTGCATTGCAACAGTCAGCCCACAATGGCAGATGGACAGCAAATTTGCTGCAGTACAAGCTCAGATCACTGAACTTTCCACACAAGTCGCCCCTCTGCAAACTCAGAACAACAGTTGCCGATCTCATCACTATCGCTCACCTGGGAAACTCAGTCGCTCACCTTCAGCTACGAAAGTATGTTGGTACCTCCACTGATTTGGGTATGTGGCATGAAAGTTTTTATGGTTTTCGGGCGCAAAACTGCTAAGCTCATTAGCGCCCTTTCTGTGGCTTAGGAAAGGTTAAAAAAAGCTAAATTGGAAATCAGCAGCAATGCGAGCGAAGGGAACCATGCGAACAGCAGGCTGAAGACGAGAGACTGAAGCCTTGGCCGCTATATCAGCTGCCTCGTTTCCACGGATACCAACGTGTCCTGGGATCCAGAGGAACGCCACAGAGATGCCGCCCAAGTGGAGCAAGTGGAGGCAGTTCTGAATCCGGTGGACCAGAGGGTGGACAGGGTAGAGAACTTGGAGACTAAGGAGAGAGCTGATCGAATCTGAGCATATAATATATTGTACCTGTTGATGGTGCCGTGTGTATTGGACAGCCTGGATTACAGCGTAAAGCTCCACAGTAAAAACCGAACACTGGTCGAGAAACCGAAATAAATTAGGGGTGTCGCCAACAATATAGGCACTCCCAACACCACATGATGTTTTTGAGCTGTCAGTGTAAATAAATGTGGCATCCTTCATTTGGGCGCATAGAGCAGCAAATGCCAGACAATAAATGAGAGAAGGGGTTCCGTACCATCCTTGGGAAGCTGACAAAGGTCAAAGAGCAGGCATGTCTGGGGGCAGAGCCAAGGCAGTGCTGTACCCCCTGTTGACAAGAAAGTTTTAGGAAAGTGGAAGGAAAGAGAATGTAGCAGTTGACAGAAGCAGACTCCCGGTGGTGGTAGAGATGAAGGGCGGCCTGCATACCCTAAACCTAAGGAGGCATCGAAAAAAAGGTCATGGGCCAGATTAGCAGGCATGGAAGACAGATGGCTAGCTAGCACGGCGACTCAGAAGTACAGCTCTCCGATTGGGCAGCGGAGGCTCAGCAGTCTCAGCATAAAGGCTTTCCACAGGGCTGGTGTAAAAAGCTCCAGACACTAAACACAGTCCACGGTGGTGGAGAGAGTCAAGACGCTAAAGAATAGACAGCTGAGCAGAGGAGTAAACTATGCTTCCATAGTCCAATTTCAAGCACACTAAGGCGCGATAGAGGTGGAGAAGGACCACTCAGTCCACTCCCCAGGAAGTACCATTCAGAACACGGAGGGTGTTGAGGGATCGCAGACAGTGAGTCAAAAGATAGGAAACATGGGAGGACCAGCACAGTTTTCTATCAAACATAAGACCCAATAAACTTCCTGGCAGATTAAAACTGTGTGCCGGACCGAGACTCGAATTCAATGACCTTTGCCTGTGGATCAAGCGCACACTCAGCTGCAGAGTGAAAATCTCATTCTATAACACCCAAAAATTTAGCGACATCCGCAAACGGAAGGTTGACAGGGCCTAAATGCAGGGAAGCTGGAAGAAACTCCGGGACGCCAGGGCAAATCCGAGGTGTGAGGTATTGAAAGTTCCGCGACTGTAGGAATAACTTCTGTAAAATGAGTGACCTGATCGTCAACACTAGGAAAGTGACGGTCATTGACTGTCGCTAGAGACGAAAAAAGTGTCCAATCGGCTTGGGCAAACTTCCAGTGGCTCGAGTGCATAGATGGCAGTTGTGGCTGCAATCAAGGACACACAGAAAATGGTCACTCGTGTGTATCAGCAAGAGCAAACCATTCAAAGCACCGAGCTAGCTGAACAGTACCAACTGAAAGGTCCAAATGAGAGAAATTTTGTCAAGGAGGCAGACAAAAATGTAGGATCCCCAGTGTTGAGGCAAAAAAGATTCGCTTGGTGGAAGACATCCATCAATAAGGAGCCTCGCGGATAAGAACGCGGAGATTCCCAAAGCGGGTGGTGGGCACTGAAGTCCCCAACCAGCAAAAAGGGGGGTGGGAGCTGACCAAGGAGATGAAGGAGATCAGCTCTTGCCATTGGTGTGGATGATGGAATGTATACAGCACAAAGAGAGAAGGTGTATCCAGAAAGGGAAAGACGGACAGCAACAGCTTGGAAGGAACTGTTTAAGGGGATTGGATGATAATGGAAAGTATCATGGAGAAGAATCATAAGTCCCCCATGTGCTGGAGTGCCATTAACAGAGGGGAGATCAAACTGGACTGACTGAAAGTGAGGGAAAACAAAGCAATCGTGGGGACACAGCTTTGTTTCCTGAAGACAGAAGATGACCGGTAAGTAAGATCGTAAGATGATCAACAATTCATCCCGATTGGCTCTAATGCTGTGGATATTCCAATGGATAATTGACATAGGGTGGACAAAAAGGGAAGAATCTTACCACGGTTGCTCTTAACTCAACGACTGCTGAGAGCCAGTGGCCGACAGCATGGAACAGCATTCAGCCAAAGGCAGAAGATCCTGATCCACAGGTTTTCAGGAGCAGCTCCTGCCACGAGCGATTGGCCAGTTGATAGGCCGCCAGCAGTGCGTCTTGGCGACACAGAAGACGGCCGAGGGCAGTTACTGCCAGGTGGTGCTGTAGATGAGACACGCCATGGCGGAGAAGGAGAGGAACTGGGTTCCTTATGAGCCTTCTTGGAAACAGACGTTGAGCAGGTGATAGTGGGGAGGTTGAACAGGTGATCTTTGCGCTAGCCGATCTGACGACCGTTGCACTAAAGGTGAGATCACAAGTCTGCGTGTCTGCCTCCCTAGTAGGCTGAGGAGATGCAAGGACAGCACTATATTTACCTGGTGGAGGCACAGTGGGCTTTCGACTGGAGTATAACTTATGACCAGCAAATGTAGACACCTTTTCCTTCACTCTGATTTCCTGAATAAGCCATTCATCTTTGAAAATGGGGCAATCTCAAGAGGAAGCAGTGTGATCACCCATACAGTTGAGCAATGAGGGAATTGGGGTGGACAAGCACCCTCATGGGCATCCTTGCCACACGTAACGCATTTGGCCGGATTGGAACACAACTGGCTGGTGTGATTGAATCGCTGACACCAGCAGCAAACGTGTAGGCTTGGGGATGTAAGGGCGAACTGAAATTACCTCATAGCCCATTTTTTATGTTCGGTGGAAATTAAACACTGTCAAATGTCAAGAAGATAGTATGGGTTGGAACCAAGTCCTCGTCAGCCCTTTTCATGACTCGAACAGCTGTTATGCCCTGGTCAGACAGGTAGTTTTGAATTTCCTCGTCGGACAATGCGTCGAGGGTGTGTGTATAAAGCACCCCGTGTGATGAATTTAAAGTGTGGCGCACTTCCACCCGGACAGAGAAGGTGTGTAGCAGTGAAGTTTGCGGCAATTTTTGTGCCTGGAGGGCACTGACTATTTATGACAACAAGGTGCCATTTCGAAATCGGGAACAAGACTTTACAGGACCTACAATTGTGTCAACAGCTTTCTGAATAATGAAAGGGTTCACTGTGGAGAAGTCTTGATCTTCGTCCGACCGAGAAACAACAAGGAACTGTGGCAATGATGGAAGAATTGTCCGTGGCTGAGACTCATTTAACTTTTGCTTGTGAGCAGACATTGTAGATGATGAGAAAACCATTGCGAAAGTATCCCCCATGATTACCAGTGTCTCCGATGGCATGCTCCTTCCTTGTTGGCGCCCGCTCTGAGGACACTCCCACCTTAGGTGATTGTTCACACCTCCCGAGAAACCGACAGGGGGACCAATCGGCACGTTCAGGAGGTATCAGCTCAGGTAATCGCTCCTCCCTGGGTCTGGCCATTACCAGGGGGTATGTACAGTCCTACCTGTCCACCCATAGCGGGGAATTACGCATTACCTCGTCACCGGCTATGTGTGGGAATGCGTGGGTCGGCTTTCAGACACGCACAGGGAGGAAAAAGAAGAGAATGGGAGGAACAAAGAAAAGGAAAGAAGAAAGGTCTCAAATGCCGCAGCGGAGAAGAGGGTAAAGAGAAGAGGCATGGAAAAGAGAAGGACAAAGGGAGGACAGAGACTTTCAGCATAGAAAGCGAAGAAGAGAGACTGTCTAACAATTACAAGCATCCGTCTCCGGACGTAGGCACAAAACATACTCCCAGAGGGGGAGAAGGGTAAGGGAAGAGACAGAGGTGAGAGGGGCGGAGGGGGGAGGATGGGGGATGGGGAAGGATGTGGAAAAGGAAGGTATGCAACCTGGAAAGGAAAGAGGGCCACACTAGCTCGGGGTTCTGTGCTTGCCACGCACGTATCCACAAAGGAATTGTGGAAACCCGGGGGGGAAGGCATGAAAGTGTAGCCCACCTTGTGAGCAGGGAAATGCAACAGGAGCTCAGTGATGATGGCCACTGACACTCCGAATGGCAGCCATCAATTATCACAAACCACAGTACGAAATTACAGTTCCTAGTACCAACATTCGTATGCGTGATGGTTACCACCTCTTTACAGCCAATGGTTCTACAATAGCTATATATTGTTGTATCACATTATTGTTAAAACTTAAGTCTACGACGCATGCTTGAGTGGCAGTTTGTCGTGGCAGACGTCACTCATCCTATTCTGGGGGCAGATTTTCTATCTTTTATGGACTTGGGCCTGACCTCTGGCATCAACGCCTACAGGAACTTTTACTAACTTAGCTAGCAGAGGACTACTGGAAATCCTCCGTTTATCGAACTTTTGAAACAGTTTCCAAAGATCACATGTCAAGTTCCCATGCTAGCTCCCGTGCAGCACTCCACAATACACTACATTTTGACCACACCTGGACCACCTGTTCATGCTCGACCACGTCGTTTAACACTACAGAAATTGAAAGTGGTTGAACAGGAATTCGCATCCATGCTCGCACACAGGATCTATCGTGTATCGTGTGATACTGAAAAAGAACAATGGGTGGCATCCTTGTGAAGACTATTAACAGCTACAGGCAAGAACAATTCCAGTCCGGTACCCTATACCACACATCGAGGATTTCACATCCAATGTCTATGGTAAGAGCATATTATCTATGCTGTACCTCGTCAGAGCTTTTTACCAGAGACCTGCCCGCTGGTACCAGACGATGTTCCTAAGACAGCTGTACGCACACCTTTCAGTTGTTCAAGTTCACTCGCATGACTTCGGGCTATGTAATGCTGCTCAGACATTGCAAAGATTTACGGACAAGGTCACATGTGATTTGGATTATTGCTATGCATACATAGACAATGTTTTGCGGGTTAGCAAAACTCTTTTTATTACTTTAGGAATAACCCGTAACACTCTCTTCTACTGAAGAAGGATGCGGCTGAAAGCTTGATGTATAGGGTGACAATTATTGGAGTATATGGGGGAAAAACACAACAACAACGTTCGTTAAGTTACAAACTATGGCATGCACACACTTTATTCAATATGTAAACGTCACTACAGATATTCGGATGTAGGTTCTGACATGTTTGATATGCCTACCATCATCGGTAATGATGTGGCACAGACAAATAATGAAATTCTGGCTGACCCACTGAATTGTCGAAATATTGATGCTATTGATGACTTCCTGAATGGCTGTTTTCAGCTCAGAAATGGTTTGGGAGTTATTGCTATACATCTTGTCTTTAATATAGCCCCACAAAAAGGAGTCACAAATATTCAGATCTGGACAATATGGTGGCCAAATGAGGCCCATGCCAGTGGCCAACGGGCACACCAGAACCAGAATGTGGTCCCCAAATTGCTCCTCCAGGACATGAAACACTATCCTACTTCAATGTAGTCAAGCACCGTCTTGCATGAACCACATCTTGTCAAAATCAGGTCACTTTGGATAATGGTGAAGAAATCACCTTCCAAAACCTTCATGTACTCTTTAGTACGCACCATGCCATCAAGGAATATTGCACCAATTATTCCCTGACTGGAGATTGCACACCTCACAGTCACCTGTTCAGGGTTCCAGATTCTCAGTACCCCAAATCCACCAATTTCTGCTTACTGACGAACCCATTCAAATGGAAGTGGGCTTCGTCGCTAAATTAAACCATATTCACATCAAAGTCCTGTTCCTCAATTCTGTGGACAACCACTGTTCCATGGCCCTGGGGCTTAATGGCTGACTGGTTTGAATTTTGTATTGGAAGAGAAGCAGGTCTTCACCAACAATTTGTCACAGTGTCTACCGGTTGATTCCCACCTTTCGTGCAGCTCATCTGATCGATTTCCTGGGGATGGATTGAAACACAGTGCATGTCTTCTAGATGTTTTCACCCATTTTGGATGACCAATATTGCCAACACTTTCACCAAGAACACTACCCGTTCTCTCAAACTTGCAAATCAAATTCTTAATTGTTAGCACACTTGGACCGGTTGTCTTCAGCTTGAACTTGATCATAAACTTCCTTTGAGCTGCAGCTAGGCTGTTACAGCTCGCATAGCAGCCCATCACAAGCGCTATCACTTAGGTATACTGTACTGTGACACTTTCAAGTGCAAATAGCCGACAAAATCAAGGCAAAAGTGAATACTAATTCCCATCATTCCCCGCAGCCATCCGTGCAGTTTGTATGGCCTAATGCAAACTGTTTTATTTCATATAGTTCAATAATTGTCACCCTGTAAGTGTGTCTTAATTGTATCTGTCTCCAAATTAATGTGTCTTCTTTATGACAAGTTATTATTATTATTATTATTATTATTATTATTATTATTATTATTATTAGCAAATAGAACTACATTAGTGACTAGTTAAAAAGAAATAAAGAGCTGAGTAACCTATGAGGAAAAGACCAAAGTTATAACACAGAAATTGAAAACGAAAAAGTCATATGGCACAGCATGTACAAAGTGGTGTTAAGATTACATTGTACACACAATAGTAGAAATAACTTGTCTATGATCTACATTTCTTTCCCCTGAACTTAACTGATTGTGCATCTGATTTTACCTGACAGTCTCTCACGACATGAACATGTAACATAAAAGATGAGTTTATAGAATAAATCTGGTACTACAGTGCACAGAACCAACTGGAACATACGACTGCATTACCTGAAGGTTGGTTTACACATGTAGGATCCAATATTTTCAGAACTTCGAAAAGCTAAATTGAAAAGAAAAACAAAAATACATACTTTGAATGAGTAATTAATATTTGAATATTATAAAAACATGAACAGTTTTCATTCAATGCTTGGATAACAGCTAAAATGAATCGGCATCCACGGAATAGGAGAAATATCTTTGGCTTCCCTCTGACAACTATGCCTCCATCCTTGCTACCCTCCCTGTTGCTTCATAACCTGGGTTGTGAGTAACTGAATCCACTTTCCCTTCTTCTCTTTCTTTCCCCTCTCTCCTCCTTGATGAAGAAACAAAGTTCCGAAAGCTAGGAACATAAATTTTCTGTTCTGTTTTGTGTATCTATCGGCTGTACTGAGCTAAGGTAAGCAATAGAATATATTAAAAAGTCATCTCTCAAAAATTTAAGCAAATAGAACAGCACCAACATTCTTCATTGAAATTAATAGGATTATATAAAAATTCTAGGACACAAAAGCTCTTGTTGTGTAGATGGAATTTCAAACAGAATTCTGAAAACTTGTTCCAACATGATGACCAATGTCCTTCATGGTATATGTAATGCATCATTGGCCAGGGAATTTTCCAGACAGATTAAAATATGCAATTGTTACACCTCTTTGTACAAGCCATAAAAAGAAAGAATTCAACAATTACTTCCAGATTTCCATACTGATCTCTTTTTCCAAAATTTCTGAAAAAATAATGTACTCAAGAGTAGTCTCACATATAAGTAAAAACAATTTACTTAGTGTATCACAGTTTGGTCCGTGCACAGGTTGCTCAACTGAGAAAGCTATTCATACATTTTCTCAAAAAATAAATAATGTGATAATTAATGTCAACACTAGTCATGTACACATGTCCTGTAAACTGATTCATTCCACGTCATTTTGGTAAAAGAACTGTTCAAATGACTTACGGAGCATGTAACTAACTAGCACTACACGCTGTGACCTAGCGTTTCCTTTGAAAGAAAGCAGCCAGGAAGGATATAAAGGAAAGCATACTATGTACAGCCTGGAACCCTGTGGTTTCTGTGATCAGACTGCAAAAACGAAAACAAGAATCTCTAACAAAAGCCAATGGCAGCATACTCTGGAGTACCCCTATGGTCACCAACTTTGGTTTTTCTGTTGGACACAGCAAACTTCCGCAGCAGCACTGGTGACCCTGAACATAAGCAGAAGGCTGCACCTCCGTTCCTGGTAAGGGACTCAGGATACGCAACCATCATGCATCTGGATGCAACTTGGTCAAACATACACGAATTCCATATGTCATATCCATAAGACCGTCACTGTGTGAACATCCAACAGTTGCTACTTTAAGATGACCAATAGTTACCTCAATGAAATATAGGGCAATTTACACAATGTGATACAGCAATAGTTTGAAATATGAGAACTGCGTATTCATAGTGATATCATAATTTAAAATTTACTACTAAAAACTGATACTGTATATTGTTTCCTGTTAAAATGTATTTAAGCTCTTGACTATGACTACAGAGAAAATACCTTTCTGTTCATAGTCCAAATATCCAAACTGTCATTATGCAATGAACTGCAAACACTGAGCAGCGAAAATTGAAAATTTTAATGAATACCTAATGGTTCGTACGACACACACACACACACAAAACAGTGAGAAATACTTACTTTTCTAAGAATAAAAGTCAGTATCTACCTGTATTCATCATCATCATCATTTAAGACTGACTATGCCTTTCAGCGTTCAATCTGGAGCATAGTCTCCCTTATAAAAATCCTCCATGATCCCCTATTCAGTGCTAACATTGGTGCCTCTTCTGATGTTAAGCCTATTACTTCAAAGTCATTCTTAACTGAATCCAGGTACCTTCTCCTTGGTCTATCCTCTACTGCTGAACCTATGAGTCTCTTGGGTAACCTTGCTTCTCCCATGCGTGTAACATGACCCCACCATCTAAGCCAGTTTGCCCTGACTACTACATCTATAGTGTTCATTCCCAGTTTTTCTTTAATTTCCTCATTGTTGACACACTCCTGCCATTGTTCCCATCTACTACTACCTGCAATCATCCTAGCTACTTTCATATCTGTAACCTCAACCTTATTGATAAGGTAACCTGAATCCACCCAGCTTTCGCTCCCATACAACAAAGTTGGTCGAAAGATTGAACAGTGCACAGATAACTTGAGTCTTGGTACTCACTTCCTTCTTGCAGAAGAGAGTAGATCGCAGCTGTGCGCTCACTGCATTAGTTTTGCTACACCTCGCTTCCAGTTCTTTCACTATGTTGCCATCTTGTGAGAATATGCATCCTAAGTACTTGAAACCGTCCACCTGTTCTAACTCTGTTCCTCCTATTTGGCACTCAATCCGTTAATATCTCTTTCCCACTGACATTACTGTATTTCAATTTTTATTTCTGATTCATATTTTGAAGCAAAATCTCCATCATCAGGGTTTCCAAGATTCACATGAGGCTTTCTGTCATGACGTGGTGAAACAATCACACCTGAGGTGTGTGACATTTTTAAATAAACATGGAAGCATTTGACTGCTAGTTACAGTAACCTTCAGCAGTACAAAATACCTTCATATTGCGAGAATCTATCTGCTCATAACCCAAGGCCAAATTCCTCCATATTGTTTGGCTTTCATTGCACTTATATTGTCAACTACGAAAGTCAACATGCTATTTGACCAAATACATTAACATAAAGTAGTTCTTCTCTATATAGATTCTCCATTTATATCTATAAACTGGAACAACTTTTAAACAAATGTCTTTGCTCACATAGTATGTTTACTTTCAATGTTTTTGTACTTATAACTGTTTATGATACATATACAACTTACAGGAATGTCGCCATAGACCACAAGTGAAGCATATTCTCAAAAAATGTAGTTTGTTTTTACTAGCAATCTCATGTTTTTTATACAACAACTTTACACACGTCAGGCATGACTGCTTCACCTGGTCATGACAGAAAGCCACATATGAATTTTGAAAACCATTTCAACATATGAAAATCCACAAAACCAGAACAAAGGAAGTCAACAAACTTACATTTATAAAAAAAATATATAACATCAGTTTTTCTTAAAGCAATTTTGGTGTGATGGGGAACATAAATCAGGATTGGTAGACAAACTGGGAATCCACTCCTCCTGGATGAATGCAACCTCTTAAACATCCCAGTTTATTACTCCTTTCCTTCTTTGTTCCATTTATACATTGAAACAGAGGGAATCATGTACCTTAGTTTATGGCCTAACCTTCCTCATATATGTTCAAATAATATAATGAAAGCAGCAGATTCAGTCTGTATTTGGTGTTTACTGATTCTTTAAATTTAGCTACCATATCCTTTCTCCAGAAGAACATTGCTTCCATTGACTCAGTTCCTTTTAGACTACCTGGTATACTTCTCACATTAAGCAAATCAGTTAATTAAAACTGTGCAGCAAGCCTCTGGAATGAATTTTCACTCTGCAGTGTAGTGTGTAATAATTTTAAACTTCTGCCAGGAAATTTCAGCAAGCCCCTGGTTTGCTTTGATGTCTCCCTTCAAGACTACTTTGGTGTTGCATAGGGCTCTGGAAGAGTGATGTGTATCCCTATGTATTCCTACCAATCAATGATAGTCATAAACAAAAAACTGTAATACACATAATTATATACAAGAGCAGAGCTATCATGGAGATTTACAGTTCTGTATGCATGTGGAGAACAGTTCCAAGAGATGAAGTATGTCTTCAAAATGATATGGCAATTGCAGTAACTTTGTGAGAGGAAGTACCTGTGTGAGGATGAATATAAGACCCCCCTCACTTTGTCAGCCTACATTTGAAAAGAGTGACATTCTTGGAATAAAGCCAAGAAATACTGACAACAGATGTAATCAGATTCAAACAAATGACATCTGAATCCTTACTCAGGTGTAAAAACTTGCAAGTACTAGTTCCGAGTTGTATATTCTAATTGTACATTTGATGCTTTCTGAAAGTTGATGGTGACGAGGACAACAATGTTGATGACTATGGGTTTAAAGGGACTAAAGTTCTTGGTTATTAGTCCTCAATTAACTAGAAAATGACGTAAAAAGATATGAAATGAGGAAATGAGAATTATCAGCTCCAGGTTCTGTGATAATGTCACTGTGTTTGAAAATGTATATGACAGTAGCTTTGGTCTGAGAGTTAAAAATAAGATAAAATCTAAAGAGATGGAACTGTAGCTGGCCACTGAAGAATACACCACAACTGGTCGTCATAATCAGTACAGTTAAAATGAGTTGAGAAAATGTAGACTGTATGAACTACAGAGCTGATTAGCTTAAACAATTAGGTAAATAAATTCATATATACAAATTTAAAAATCCATGAGAACACAGAGATAGAAAGTAGCCCAAGGCCACCCTCAGGAAGCATAGACCTTTGGTAGCCGTTAACCCGCCATCTGCAAGTCACTGAGGTAGGGAGGTAGAAAGATAGATAGATTGATTGATTGTCTCAGATCAGCCCACAGGGCTCACACCATGAGAAAATGGGTGGTTTTAAGATGACTGCCAGAGTTGCATTTAGGGGAGACATCTTGATGCAAATCAGGTGTGGCTAATACACAGTCAACACAGTACGATGGCATCTTTCAGAGAAGCCTGGGGAGAAGTATGAAATACCTTGGTGGTCACCTCCATCACTTTCGGCTTTTTGAGGGTCTAGGTAGTCTGCCATACCATTAATATATCAGTGAGTTAATTTCCTGGAATATCCATGCGGCTTCATGTCCAGATGTTATCTGTTAATATCATTTTGGAGCTGAGGTGGTCACTAATAGTCCTTGGCTGTTAGTGACCAAAAGATTTTGGGTTAGCACTGAAATATGCCTTGTATGTGGCTTATGGAGTTGCTACAAACCAGGAAGTTCTTTGTGGGGACAATTGCAGAGCCTATGATATAGCAACCAACTCAGCAATGTATACACTGCATGCACTCGGCTGGGAGTAATTCTGGTGTCCCTTTGTGTATACATAAGAAAAACCAACCCTGTCATTTACTTTCGATCCATGTGTGTGGATGTGTGTCAACTTTGGAAGTCGTGGAGAGCTGAATGTAACATGCATCTGAGAATAGCTGCTTCAGCATTTTTCTTACAGCCACAAAAGGCAATCCATATCATAGGACTGGTAAATACCATGGGGCATGCTGAGAGGAAACTATAAACAAAACCAAGAGGGGGCACACTGCGCTTCCAATTGTATCCCAGATGGTCTACCAACTTGCAGGCAATTCACAAACAGTTGCAACTTATAGTTGTGAAACAGTCAAGTAACACATATGTGTCGGCATCTGACAGGTGATGACCATGTAGTTCACTAAAGAGTTGCTGGTGTCTGACCCTCAGTGGTGAGATACCAGCTCCCACTATGAGACTGTCTACAGGGCTCTTATGGAAGGCTCCAGTTGCCAACCAACACCATTGTGGTGGACTGGATCTAACAAGCTCAGCACCGGCAGTGCTGCCAACCCTTAGAAAAAGCATACAAAGTTCAGTCAGGACAAAATCAAAGTTTTGTACAATAGGAGAACTCTGCAGTCTGCACTCCACAAAGTGCTGCTGAGGAATCTGAGGATATTAAGCTTCCACATTCAATTTGCTTTGAGCTGGTGTACATGTGGTAACCATGTTAACCTACTGTCAAATAAAAGGGCTAAAATCCTGAAAGTTTTGATGACTTCAAGCACCTATGTAGCAAGGTAAAATTCCAGGTGCATAAATACAGAAGTTGGCATTATGCAGTGTGCAATGGTGGAGAGTTGTAATAAGGCAAAGATGTCCATATACAATGATGATGAGACCATATGTCCCACTGTAGTCACGACATCTTTGATTGTAATGGCAAAGAAGGTTAGGTTGGTTTGCTTGGGGGAAGAGATCAAACTGCGCGATCATCAGTCTCATCGGATTAGGGAAGGACGGGGAAGGAAGTCGGCCGTGCCCTTTCAAAGGAACCATCCCGGCATTTGCCTGAGGCGATTTAGGAAAATCACGGAAAACCTAAATCAGGATGGCTGGACGCGGGTCTGAACTGTCGCCTTCCCGAATGCGAGTCTAATGTGCTAACCACTGCGCCACCTCGCTCGGTGCAAAGGAGGTTACAATCAGAATCCTGGTTTTCTATACATATTGGTTGCTGATGATAAAACCTATTTGGACCTGGAACCACTGGGGGGATAGTAACTTCTGGATAAAAATGGATAAACAACCCCAGAGCCCAAATTTGTGCAGTGCAGACAGGATGTGATGGTGCCAGGTGTTATTGTACTACTCCTTTAGATCAAATAAAGCAGCAATCAAGTGTTGGCAATGGGTGAAAGCACTGCACACGAAACAGTTTACCCCGGTTTCAGGATAGGAATAATATTAATCTCCCACCATTGAGGAGGAAGAGGGGTGGAGACAACATAAATGCTCCTTCCTGTCAAATGTGACTGAAAATATCGAGAATGTGTTTTATGCCTTTGTTGCTAAGGTGTTTTAAGCATTTGATTATGGATTTTAATGGGCTCAGGGCTCGTGTCCTGACACATTGTTAAGGCATAGCAAAACTTCAATTCAGTAAGTGCTAAATGGAACACAGTATGATTCAAAGCCTCGTGCATGGAAGGATAAGGAGTTTTGCTCTGACAGATGTTTCCAGGTCAAGAAATCAGAATGGTTGTAGTTACTGCACGCAGACACTTTGGCAATGTGTGTGTGAAACATTCAGCAGTGACCATGGGATTAATACAATGTCACCATTG
This sequence comes from Schistocerca gregaria, assembly GCF_023897955.1. Taxonomy (NCBI): domain Eukaryota; kingdom Metazoa; phylum Arthropoda; class Insecta; order Orthoptera; family Acrididae; genus Schistocerca; species Schistocerca gregaria. Next base: position 509,369,634 of record NC_064921.1, on the reverse strand, counting down.
AGGGAGATACCAGGAACTACTGTGGACAGTGGGTGGCCACAAATGCAGCTTAGTATAGTCCATAATTGAGACAATGGAATGTGGGCACAAACATACGATTTATACTGTTCTCAACCCTCCTTATTTTCCTTCTTTATGAAAAATCATGCCTTCACTTGAACTCTCTTGAATGCCATTAAATGTTCTGTAGAGGAGTGGTGCTTGTGTCATTTAAGTGTCCTGCAGAATTCTCTCAAAGTTGCAGTTCTTTCCTCAGACCGCTGTGTTCTTCAGACCATCCTGGCACCATTGCAATAGCCTGAGTTATAGGGTATCACTGCTTCTGTGTCATGTATAATTGTGTCAGTAACACATTGTACCACTCCTTCAATATCCTTCTCTTGACTTGTTTCAAAAGTTGCTTTGGAAATGAAAGCTGCCAGCCGGCTTTTGAAGTGACTAACTTGATACATGTTCCATTGGGGTGTTGAGGAAAAGAGAGTGGCTGATGTCACAGGATGAACCATTGGAATAAGAGTGAAATGCTTGGACAGCAGACTCATATCTATCGCTGAGTATGTTCCATGGCACACTCTGAAATTTGTTACAGTTACAGTTTTGGAGCATACCAAGAACTGGGAGAACTATCCACCCCCATTTCTGCTTGTCTGACTCTCATTCCATGGAGTGGCCAAATGTGGAAATGCCATAGGGTGGTAAGCCCCTGTCTTAAAATCTTTCTTTCTATCCACTTAGACAGCCACACTGGCATATCTACCAGTATGGAGAGGCTTGATCTGTTTCAATGTGGATCACTCTTGCTGCTGACACTCACTTCTATCAGAGGCTTACCCTACAGGTGTGACCCCACCAGAAGAAAGGGTACGAGCGCTTGGTGCCCCACTCCGTGGCATACATGGGGATGTTACTGCTTGGGCATCAGCAGTGTGATCCTTGCATTGTCAGGAGGCTATAATCATGTGGGTACATGATGCAAACCCCCCTCCCAATTTATTGGCTACTGTGTGGGATTTTGGGTGTGAATGTAAATCCACTATAGATGTAGGTACAGAAGATCACAGCACATGATGTATAGATCAAGCCCTTAATGGCCATTTCTGTAAAATTTGGAAGAGTGGATGTCAAACCTTAAAAGGGAAATAAATAATTAAGCCAAAAAAGTTGAGGAAAATGAAATGAGCTAAAACTGATGGGTATCCAAGTAACAGCTCAGCCATTAAAGTAAAAGCTTCACTAGGCATAAGATTCCTTTTAGTCGTCTCTTATAACAGGCAAGGAATAATTGCAGGTCTATTCTGATCCTCATCACTACCGGATGGCTCCGAAAGTTATTGTACATGATCATCCGTGAAAGATCAAATAATTATTCAAGAAAAGCACAAGTATTACAGTTCCTTCTAGTAGGAAAAGACCAGTGAGGAGATGAAGTCTAGTAGTGTCAAGTCCAAGGACAGGGTCAATAAATTAAGAAGAAAAGCAGAAGAATATTAAATATACACTGAATCAAGTATGCCTATGTCCAATTTAATGGATACACTACACCACTTGGTAAAGATTGGGGAACACTTCAGCTGCATTGAGTAGCATGGCACGTGGTATGCACAATTTCTCCCAGAATATTTCCAATAAAGCCATGTTCTCTTTCAATAGGCCTACAGAAAGAGAAAGTGCTTTGAGTGCTGCTTCAGTTTCTGGAGAACAAAGGTCTAGAGGTGAAAGATATAGTATAGGAATTTGAAACCAGAAACTACTAACATCCACCACCTCCCCCCTCTTATTCTCTACTGTGCAGTGTCCCACTTAACCCTCCCTGATTTCAAGAACCCAGGAGAGAAAAACCATAGTAGATACGACAGTGAAAAATGCACCACATTGTAGAGCATCTCAAAGAATTTATATTCCCACACCAGAAGTACCAAGTATTGTTGGCAGAGTGCAGCTTGGTCACATGAAGTGAAAATAGCGACTTCGCAGCAGTGCACGCAAGCAGAGTAGTGTAGTTTGCAGAAACAAAATCACCGATTACTGTGAAAAGAAATTATCGTTGTGTGTATAAATGTGATCCATCTGATGTGAAAACAATTAAGGAATGGTATGGGAAGTTTATGGCAACAGGAAGTGTTCTGAAACATTCTGGTTGTGCATGTTATGGAATTTCAGAAGAGACTGTGGAGGACATCACACAAAAGTTTCTCAGAAGCCCACGTAAACACACATACGAAGATGCTGGTTAACTACACAATACACTGTTGATCGAGGTACATCAAGTTGCCTAGATGCTTGACGAATTGACTTACGTGGGCTTCTGAGAAACGTTTGTCTGGTGTCCTTCACTGCCTCTTCTGAAACTCAGTAACATGCACTGCCCGAATGTTTCAGATCACTTCCTGTTGCCATCAATCCTTTATTGTTTTCACAAACTTCCTATACCAATCCTTAATTGCTTTCACAACAGGTGGATCACATTCATACACACGACAATAATTTCTTTGCACAGTAATTGGTGATTTTGTTTCAGCAAACCACACTACTGCTTGCGCGCACTGCTGTGGGGTCTCCATTTTTACTTCATACGACCATGCTGCACTCTGGTGACGATACTTGGCACTTCTGATGCAGAAATATAAATTCTTTAAGATGCTCTACAATCTGGTGCATTTCTCATTGTCTTATCTACTGTGTTTTTTTTTTTTTTTTTTTTTTTTCCCCATGGGTCTTTGAAATCACGGAGGTTTGAGTGGGACAGCCTGTATTACTGTATGTGTAGCCTGAAAGACCCAAAGAGAACTTGTTAAAGGAGTAAAGGTAGTCGTCACATAGTTGGTATGCATGCAAACAGGAACGAGGACACTGCTACTTTCTGAACAAATTGTTTTTCAGAGTGATTAGAAAACACAACACACACACACACACTGGGGTACGAGTCTATGGTGTGTGTGTGTGTGTGTGTGTGTGTGTGTGTGTGTGTGTGTGTGTGTGTCAGGTTTTGTTTCAGCTATTAAGTAGGTCAAATGAAATTTTTGTTATTGGGTCCTGGAGTTGTGCGTGGGTTTCTTGGTACCGAGGGCTTCATTATAGCTACAGAGGTCAAGTGATCATGGACCTTGCCGTTGGTGGGGAGGCTTGCGTGTCTCGGTGATACAGATAGCCACACTGTAGGTGCAATCACAATGGAGGGGTATGTGTTTAGAGGCCAGTCAAACCTGTGGTTCCTGAAGAGGGGAAGCAGCCTTTTCAGTAGCTGCAGGAGCAACTGTTGATCTGGCCTTGTAATATCAACTGTGCTGGTACTGGGAATTCTGAAAGCAAGGTGAAACTACAGCCACAATTTTTCCCCTAGGGCATGCTGCTCCGCAGTGAGGTCAATGATGATTGCATTCTCATGGGTAAAATATTCCGGAGTTAAAATAGTCCCCTATTCAGATCTCTAGGTGAGGACTACTCAGGAAAATGTCATTATAAGGAGAAGTAAAATTGGCATTCTACAGATCAGAACATGGATAGTAAGATTGCTTAATTGGGCAGGTAGGTTAGAAAGTTTAAAAAGGAAAATGGATAAGTTAAAGTCCGCTATACTGGGAGTTAGTAAACTTCAGTGGCAGGAGGAACAGGACTTGTGGTCAGGTGAATACAGCTCATACATACAAAATCAAATAGGGGTGACACAGGTGTAGGTTTAATTACAAATAAAAAAAATACGAACATGTATAAGCTACTATGAACAGCATAGTGAACACATTACTGTAGCCAAGACAGACTCGAAGTCAACAACCATCACAGTAGCACGAGCTTATATGCCAACTAGCTATGCAGATTATTAAGAGATTTAAGAAATCTATGATGAGATAAAAGAAACTATTCTGACAGTTACGGGAGATAAAAATTTAGTAGTCATGGGGGACTGGAATTTGATAGTATGAAGAGAAAGAGAAGGAAAAATAGGAGGTAAATATGGACTTGGGGAAAGGAATGAAAGAGGAAGCAGCCTGGTGGAATTCTGCACAGAGCATAATTCAATAATAGGTAACACTTGGTTTAAGAATCATGGAAGAAGGCTGTGTATATGGAAGAGACCTAGAGACACCCAAAGTTTTCAGAAACTGTATAATGGTAAGACAGATTTCTGGACCAGATTTTAAATTAATAATACATTTCCAGATACAGATGTGGACTGTGAGAACAATTTATTGGTTATAATATGTGGATTAAAACTGAAGAAACTGCAAAGAGGTAGGAATTTAAGGAGATGGGACCTGGATAAACTGAAAGAACTAGATGTTGTAGAGTCTCAGAGGGAATGTTAGAGAACAATTGACAAGAACAAGGGAAAGGAATAGAGTTGAAGAAAAAGGATAGTTTAGAGAGATGAAACAGTGAAGGCAGCAGAGCATCAAGTAGGTAAAAAGACAAGGGCTAGTAGAATTCCTTGGGTAACAGATGAGATATTGAATTTAATTGATGAAAGGACAAAACATAAAAATGTAGTAAATGAAGCAGGCAAAAGGGAATACAAATGTATATAAAAAAAAAGGAGGAAGTGCAAAATGACTAAGAGGGAATGGCTAGAGGATAAATGTAAGCATGTATAAACATACATCACTAGGGGTAAGATAGATATTGCCTACAGGAAAATGAGACCTTCGGAGAAAGGTGAACCACCTGTATGAATATCAAGAGCTTGAATGGAAAACCAGTCTTATGCAAAGAAGGGAAAACAAAAATGTGGAAGGAGTATACAAAGGGACTATATAAGGGAGAGGAATATTATGGAAATGGAAGACAACATAGATGCAGATGAGCTGGGAGTTATGGTACTGTGTGAAGAACTTGACAGAGCACTGAAAGACCTAAGTCGACACATGTCCCAAGAGTAGACAACATTCCATTAGAACTCCTGATAGCTTTGGGAGGGCGAGCCATGACAAAACTCTTCCACCTGGTGAGCTAGATGTATGAGACAGGTGAAATACCCCAGACTTCAAGAAGAATACAATGATCTCAATTCCAAAGAAAGGAGATGCTGGTACATGTGACAATTACCAAACAATCAGTTCAATAAATCACGGCTAAAATACTGACGTGAATTCTTTACAGACAAATGAAAAAACTGGTAGAAGCCGATCTCGAGGAAGATTTCGGAGAATGTAGGAAGACGAGAGGCTATACTGACCCTAAGACTTCTCATAGAAGATAGCTTGAGAAAAAAAGTTAATACTACATTTACAGCATTTGTAGACAAAGAGGAAGCCTTTGACAATTTTGACTGGAATACTCTCTTCCAAATTCTAAAGGTGGCAGCGGTAAAATGCAGGGAGCAAAATGCTATTTACAATTTGTATAGAAACTAGATTGACGTTAAAGGAGTCACGGGGCATGAAAGGGTAGCACTGATTGAGGAAGGAGTGGGACAGGATTGTAGCCTATACCCAATGTTATTGAATCTGTATATAGAGCAAGATAAAATTAGAATGGGAATCAAAGTCCAGGGAGAAGAAACAAAAACTTTTGAACTTTGCCAATGAGACTGTAATTCTGTCAGAGACAGCAGAGGACTTGGAAGAGCAGATGAACTCAATTGAAAGTGTCTTGAAAGGAGGATATAAGACAAACATCAACAAAAGCAAAATAAAGATAATGGAATGTAGTTGAATTAAACCAGGTGATGCTGAGGGAATTCAATTAAGAAGCGAGACACAAAGTAGCAAATGATTTTTGTTATTTGGGCAGCAAAATAACTGATGATGGTCAAAATAGAGAAGATATAACACGTAGACTGGCAAAGGCAAGAAAAGCATTTCTGAAGAAGAGAAATTAGTTAACTTCGAATATAGATTTAAGTGTCTTTTGTGAAAGTGTTTGTATGGAGTGTAGCCAGGTATGAAAGTGAAACATGAATGATAAAAAGTTTAGACAAGAAGAGAATAGAAGCTTTTGAAGTGTGGTGCTACAGAAGAATGGTAAAAATTAGATGGGTAAACCACGAACTAACGAGGAGGCACTGAATAAAATTGGGGAGAAAAGAAATCTGTGGCACAACCTGAGAATGGTTGGCAAGGCACATTCTGGGACATCAAGGGATCACCAATTTAGTATTGGAGGGGAGAGAGAGAGAGAGAGTGTGGGGGGGGGGGGGGGGGGGGGACGAGATGAATTCAGTAAGCAGATTCAGAAGGATGTCGTCTGCAGCAGTTACTCAGGAAAGAAGAGGCTTGTGCAGGATAGAGTAGCATGGAGAGCTGCATAAAACTAGTCTTTGGATTGAAGAACATAACAACAAGGTCAAGCAAAATTTCCAATACCAATGGTTTTAACTTTTGCATTTTGTAACAGTGCTGATGATGAAAACTTCCGGTGCTTAATTTTTAATTTATATTTATTTTGAATGTTGTCATTCTTATTGGCATATATTAGTAAGTTGCTGCCCAAAACCTCCTATTTGCCTCAACAGTTTCATGCTGTTGCTAGAATTAAATATTTCACGTGTTACTTATGTTTGTTCTTAGGTGTAACGAGTGACATCATGGTCACTGTGTTGTATACGCTTGAAACAGAGATTTCCACCCAATGATGACATCACACGTCAAAGCAGACAGGTGAAATCGCATCGACATTGACCCATTGTTTGAAAAAAATCCACACAACTCTTATATGAAAAGAAGAAACAGGGAATTGCGGCTTGAAGAAAAATAATTAGCCTACATGGCGTTTGGACTGTCAGCTACCTCTATGCTCGCCAAAAAATAAGTCTGTGTTACAAATTCGTGCAGAGGTACCGTACCACAATTTCAAACCCAAGTACAAAGATATCAACATTTGGGAGTTCTGTCGACATATGCTTCACATATTTCATCCCATGTAATCAATATCAGTGATTCTGATTGTGAATGTAACAATTGTTCCAGAAACAATACAACAGTTATGCATCCATAATTTACAGGATGCTTATGCAATAACAGGGAGTATCTTACAATGGAGAAAAAGAATGTGAGCAAACAAATGATTTCCATTTCCCCCACTAACAGGTGAGAACAAGAAATACAAATTAAGCTGCTTAGTGTACAAACGTCTCAAAAATGAGATCGACAGGAAGTGCAAAATGGCTAAACAGGGATGGCTAGAGGACAAATGTAAGGATGTAGAAGCTTATCTCACTAGGGGTAAGATAGATACTGCCTACAGGAAAATTAAAGAGACCTTTGGAGAGAAGAGAACCACGTGTATGAATATCAAGAGCTCAGATGGCAGCCCAGTTCTAAGCAAAGAAGGGAAGGCAGAAAGGTGGAAGGAGTATATAGAAGGTTTATACAAGGGCGATGTACTTGAGGACAATATTATGGGAATAGAAGAGGATGTAGATGAAGACGAAATGGGAGATACGATACTGCGTGAAGAGTTTGACAGAGCACTGAAAGACCTGAGTCGAAACAAGGCCCCCGGAGTAGACAACATTCCATTAGAACTACTGACGGCCTTGGGAGAGCCAGTCATGACAAAACTCTACCAGCTGGTGAGCAAGATGTATGAGACAGACGAAATACCCTCAGACTTCAAGAAGAATATAATAATTCCAATCCCAAAGAAAGCAGGTGCTGACAGATGTGAAAATTACCGAACTATCAGTTTAATAAGCCACGGCTGCAAAATACTAACGCGAATTCTTTACAGACGAATGGAAAAACTGGTAGATGCAGACCTCGGGGAGGATCAGTTTGGATTCCGTCGAAATGTTGGAACACGTGAGGCAATACTGACCTTACGACTTATCTTAGAAGAAAGATTAAGAAAAGGCAAACCTACGTTTCTAGCATTTGTAGACTTACAGAAAGCTTTTGACAATGTTGACTGGAATACTCTCTTTCAAATTCTAAAGGTGGCAGGGGTAAAATACAGGGAGCGAAAGGCTATTTACAATTTGTACAGAAACCAGATGGCAGTTATAAGAGTCGAGGGGCATGAAAGGGAAGCAGTGGTTGGGAAAGGAGTGAGACAGGGCTGTAGCCTCTCCCCGATGTTATTCAATCTGTATATTGAGCGAGCAGTAAAGGAAACAAAAGAAAAATTTGGAGTAGGTATTAAAATTCATGGAGACGAAGTAAAAACTTTGAGGTTCGCCGATGACATTGTAATTCTGTCAGAGACGGCAAAGGGCTTGGAAGAGCAGTTGAACGGAATGGACAGTGTCTTGAAAGGAGGATATAAGATGAACATTAACAAAAGCAAAACGAGGATAATGGAATGTAGTCGAATTAAGTCGGGTGATGCTGAGGGAATTAGATTAGGAAATGAGACACTTAAAGTAGTAAAGGAGTTTTGCTATTTAGGAAGTAAAATAACTGATGATGGTCGAAGTAGAGAGGATATAAAATGTAGACTGGCAATGGCAAGGAAAGCGTTTCTGAAGAAGAGAAATTTGTTAACATCGAATATAGATTTATGTACCAGGAAGTCGTTTCTGAAAGTATTTGTTTGGAGTGTTGCCATGTATGGAAGTGAAACATGGACGATTACTAGTTTGGACAAGAAGAGAATAGAAGCTTTCGAAATGTGGTGCTACAGAAGAATACTGAAGATAAGGTGGATAGATCACGTAACTAATGAGGAGGTATTGAATAGGATTGGGGAGAAGAGAAGTTTGTGGCACAACTTGACTAGAAGAAGGGATCGGTTGGTAGGACATGTTTTGAGGCATCAAGGGATCACAAATTTAGCATTGGAGGGCAGCGTGGAGGGTAAAAATCGTAGAGGGAGACCGAGAGATGAGTACACTAAGCAGATTCAGAAGGATGTAGGTTGCAGTAGGTACTGGGAGATGAAGCAGCTTGCACAGGATAGAGTAGCATGGAGAGCTGCATCAAACCAGTCTCAGGACTGAAGACAACAACAACAACAGTGTTTGAAGGAATCCAAGAAGATTAGCTTTAGCCAACACACATCTATGTGTGATATTGTTACTACTCCCTACTCTCACGATTGTCAAAACAAAAGCATTCTCACATACTAATTCCACACCAGGAGATATATATATAAGATATAACATGTAGACTGGCAAAGGCAAGAAAAGCATTTCTGAAGAAGAGAAATTAGTTAACTTCGAATGAATATATATACTATGCGAATTCATCATCATCTTAAATGTTAAAGAAACCACATCTTAACACTGTTTTGGAGTCCCTGGAAGTATGTGCTTCTACCTAGAAAGTATTACAAAACCTTTACAAAAGAAGTATATTTTGCAGCATCATGAAGTACATAGGCCTATTTGCCATGATATTGGCAAAGAGCACTATGCAAAAGCTATTTCACTCAAAGCTACAGAACTAGTAGGAGCTTCACGGAAATGTTCACTTCTAGCATTGGCTGAGAAGTATTTACGACTAGTCAACTGAAACCTGAACAGTTATTTAACATTTGATTGAGAACATGCGGAAATTAAATTCATAGTTACCGGCATTCATAAAACATACAGAAGATAGTAAATCTGATATTGAATTTATATGATTTGTGTACCCACAAAATAGAACAACTTGTTAAAATATTAAACGTGATGTGTCATACAGTACTTTATGGTAAGACGCGGGCGAATTCTAGTATATGCACAGGAATAATTGGAATAAACTTCGAAAAATTGTCATTAATGAAACGAAGGGGGAAGGAAGGAACATCAGCGTTTAATGCCCCGTCGACAAATGGGTGGTTTGGAGACGGATCACAAGATCGGAGTACGAAGGGATTGTGAAGGAAATATGCAGTGTCCTTTTCAAAGCATCATCACGGAATTTGCTTAGAGCACTTGAGAGAAATCAAGGGAAACTTTCATCTGGATGAATATGTCACTTACAGAGTAGTATATTATGTTCCTAAATCAAGCTCCGATAACCATCAACACAGATTTGAAAACCAGCTATCAGCATCAGCTTTGGTCTGCTCAACTGAATCGCTCCCTCGAAACATATTTACCGATTTAGGTAAATGTTCTTCTCCGCGCCAAATACTGCCATTCAAACATAACGTTGATGCTTTCTTCAATCCATCATAAGTTGATCTTTTGATATTAGTCCCCGAAATATGGTAAAAATCACGTGTCACTTCACATGTTTTACTTGTACAACGTTATAACACATTTCCCACGTTCTCACATGTACACTTCACTACACAACAAAACACCCACACCACGCTCTTGGAATTCCAAATAGTATCAAAAGCAAGATGCTCTGCGTTTGAGGTAATCGATGTATGCTTTGCATTGTTTCCACAGCCAACGAAAACTTGCACATGTCGGCTGGCAGTTACTAGTCCTAGTTTTTTTTTTTTAATTTGTCCATCAGCAATCCTTGATGGAAGCCTTCAGTTATGAAGACAATGGTTTTGTTTGTTATATAATAACTTTTGATTATCATTCTCAATCGAAAATGAACGCAAAGTTGAAGGTTTATCAGGGAAAAAGTTTTGATGTAGACGTTGGTGGGAGGAACCATAGGGTATTCTATTTTGTTATATAGAAAAAGACACTATGGATCAGGTAAACAGTCTCCATGAATTGCCATATAAATTCTGTTTAACGTGTTTGTATGTACATATTTTTGTAAGTCCATGTTTTGGAATTTTGGGGCGACTTTTTCCTGTTGTTACATTTATCAGCAGTTTACCATACAAACTTTTGAACGAAGATTGTTTCTGTATAACTGTACATTTTTTTAGAAAAGTAAGTACAGAAATAGTTATATTTACAACACTGGTGGCCTCTCAGAACCTGGACTAAGAACAAAACGCAACGGAATTGTTAAGAACTTTACCCTCAGATGTACCTACATTGAACTCTAAATAGCATCCACAATTTCACGTAAAACCTTGCATGACAACTCAAATTGCCTATCTGACTTATATGTAGGGGAAGAAGTACAATTCAAAATTAAGTGTACTCATTCGAAAGGTGTTTTTGGACGTTACTTCGTTCACTTGCTGATAACTCTTTTTATTTGCGTACTTGAGGCCCATAAATGATTTCTGTGAGGTATCTATTTTCGTATTTAGTATTCTTGGGCCGTTTTTTCTTCTAAATCTACACCTACAACCATCTTCTGCAAACCACTCTGAAGTGCATGGAACAGGGTATTTCTCATTGTACAGTTATTAGGACATCTCACCGTCTCATTCAAGTATGGAGCTTGGGAATAATAACATTAAATGCTTCCTTGTGTGCTGTAATTAAACAAATCCTGTCTTCATGATTTGTGTTGAAATGATACATGGTAGATGGGGGGGGGGGAGGTGTCATCATTTAAAACTTGTCCCAGATCTTTGTAAGTAAGCTTCCTCAGGACAGAAAGCATCTATCTTAAGGTGTCTGCCTGGTCAGATTTTTTAAGCATTTATGAAACTCTCCCAATGGTGCAACAAGTCTGTGACTGTGCTTGCTGCACTTCTCTGTATACATTCATTTTCCCCTGTTAGTCCTATCTGAGCAATAATCTAGGACAAGCTGCATGAGTGATTTTTAATCAATCTCCTTCATAGACAGATAAAATTTGATGAGTACTATACCAATATACCCAAGTCTAGCATCTGCTTTGCCTATCACTAGCTGTACATGATCATTCTATTCCATGTCTCAACGAACTATTACACCCCAGTATCTGTCTGAGTCGAGTGATTCCAGTAGTGACTTGTTGATACTGTAGTGACAGTATACTAAGTGTTTTCGTTTTGTAAAATGCAAAATTTGATATTTCTGAACATTTAAAGCAAGTTGTCAATCTTTGCACCACTTTGAAATCATATCAAGATCTGCCTGAATACTTGTGTAGTTTGTTTTGGACAGTACTTAACTATGACATCTGGAGAAAGGTTGCAGTTACTATTAATATTGTCTACAAGGTCCTAAATATACAACACGAACTGCAAGGGTCCCAATACACTTCCCTGGGGATCATTTAGTGTTACTTCTATGTCTGTCGATGACCTCAGTGCATGCTTGACGCCCAACGTGTCTGCACTTTTGTTAATAAGTGTAGGTGAGGAACAGAATGAAATGCTCAGTGAGCATGGGGATGTAACTAAGACAGGATGTGATTGTGTAAGGTTTTGGAGGATATTCTTTGTAATGCCACTTGAACCCATTCTCCCCTCAATACTGCATCTACTTTTGTCCAAGGAGACTGACCACATACAAAAGGAGATCCCTTTATGGATGTGGGGAACAAGTACTTCTTCTTGGGACATGTGATTCACGTGAAAATATGCATAGAATGGAACAAGGAAGATGGAACGAAAGTACTCCCAACTCAAGGTATGAAGCGATCTGTGGCGAGAACTATCGGAGACATTTGAAAATATGTCGTGAACGGAACTTCAGGGATACTGGGCGACCCCCTGAGTAATTAGCGTAACAGAAGCAGGAGGGCTCCACTGTGGACTGATATAGCACTAGTTCTTGTCGAAACAAAAGAAATAAGATGGAAACTAATCTAAAAAATGGGGGCTGCTGTGATACAAACAAAACAATACTGTAATTGGCTGTTGAACTGCGGAAACTGTTTTGCAGCTGGATTGGAGAATAGACCAATCCAAGAAGTGGAAACCATTACTGAGAAGATGGTCAAGATCACAATCATAGCCTTGTCTGGGGAACTGAGGAGGAAACTTCTAAGAAAAGAGAAAAGGAAGGCAAAAAATGGCTTCCTTGAAGAAATGGAGAAACTGAAGGAGATGGTTAGTTAGTTTGTTAGTTATAGTCCATTTAAAATTACTTGACAGTTGACGTCTGTCACAGTGACTGCGTTGCCACATTGGCTGCTGGCTGCAGCTCTCTTACAGACGACACATGGCGCATCACTTCACAAGTGCTATTAACAGGCGTGCACGCATTCAGTATTTATTGAAAATAATAATTTTTTATACCTTTGAAATATTAAAGCGACCCTCAGACCATCAATAATATTGTCGGTATTGCCAGTAGGGAACACAATTCTACATGTTGTATATGCCTTACACTATTACATTCTAGGGGCGAGCTATATTTACCGGAAAACAGAAGTAACACAAGTTAAACCGTCACGATCTCTTTAGCAGAGCGTTTATTCAGATTATCAGTTTTGGCAAACTATATTGCCATAATCTGATTGAATGCTCTGTTAAAGTGATGGTGGTATTTTGAAATTTGTTACTTCAATTTTTCTCATTTTATGAGGCTAATATGTCGGAACACCCAAAAAAAGCGTGTGCAGCAATTATTTTAGTTATATTTGGTAAACAAGAGAAAACAACGAAAATGGGACAATAGTCCGAGAAGGGTTGAAAAAGAAGCTACTTATCGTATATTAATTTACTGAATAAAATCTTAAGCCCAGAAACAAAAGATGCCAAACTAAATTCACATGAGTCCTTCATCTTATGACAAATTATTAATGTTGATATGATGTAAAACAGAAAAGCAAAATTCGTCATTGGGAGAGGCAATCGCAGTCGACGAGATTTCATGTAGCTGAGATTTCTGGCAACTGGTAGGTCATTCGACTGTTTGAAATTTATTGTTGTAATATCATCAAACACAATTAACAAAAATGTTATTTTAACCTGTGAAGTAATTACATCTGTACTGCAATTATATATTCAAGAAATTAATGTAAATAATGTGATGAGACTGATATGCATTTTGTAGCCAATGCATATACAGCACATGGCGAGGCATACTATGTTTCCAAATTAAAGAAGAAAACAATGGCATAGAGAGTCCTCGATTGATCATTGTAAAGCGATAAATATGGTTACTGCATAATCCTTTTAAGAGTGTTTCCTGTTAAATGACTACAACAAACATCGAATCTGAGAGATGTTATGCTCAAAGACGAACTGATAACATAAAGAGAACACTTTATAGCACTGTGTGGCTGGTTCATGAAGCTCTGCCAACACTTGAACGGCGAATAATGTCAAACTGTCAATGCTCGACCCTCACGCTCAGCACGCATTGAGACTGTTTTTGGGATCATCAATATTGCTCGTCAATATTTCTGGTATTGACAAAACGTCAATACGGGCCCTCAGGCCGTCAATATAATGACGGGTTGATAATATTTTTGAATATATAAGGCCCCCTTTTCTTAAGAGTAATGTGAAGCATTGTTGGCAGCAGCCGTTCTGGGGAGTGACGGGAAACCGAGATACTCTCTCGACAGCTGATTTTAAATGGTTAAATGCTAATATAACCACAACCTCGTGATATGCAATGTGTCCGAGGAGACGGCAGTCAGCAACTTGTGTCAGAACTGTTCATCACGCTTGCTATGTTCACAGCGATTAAAGCTAACCTCTCTGAGCAATTCAGGAGAAACATGAGTGCCAAAAGCCAATTGTAATTTCTCGCTTTCATAGGTTACTTGGAATTATCCTGACACTGGCTTCAGGAGCTGACAGGTTACACGTTATAGGCCACACAGGGATGGCACACAGAAATAGTGTACACTGTTTAAAAGTAAGGAAACTTTTTTGTGTACATTCCTCCACTGACTGCTAGCTCCAGGCAGCTGCACTGTTCAAAAGAGGGTGGATACCACTCATGTCAGAGTCACACTGGTACTTTCCGAAGTGGATGAGCAGCAGAAAAAAATAAAAAGTTCCGCAACACTGTCTTCTAGAAGATCTTCATTATTCCACACTTCGTCGGTTACTCGATTCGTGAGCATCACAACAGCACTCCAGTCCATTTCGCTGACATTTTCGAGTCCCTTAACAGTCAGTTTCTCAACTTCACCCACAATAATTTTTATTTTCCCGAGCAAAATATACTTTCACTTCCGCCCAAATAAATTCAATAGCATTAAAGCATCTGTGATAATGTGGTGATCTTATGACTCTATGTCCTTATTTGTAAGCTACGATAACATAGGTTGGCACCTATGGCTAATGAAGCGACATGAGTTGTAATAATTCTATTTTTTTTCTTCACTGAATCATCCGCAGCTAACTCTGGGTTGTCGCGACCAGTGAATGTTGTCTTCCTTTCGAAAGCACAGGGTTAGTGTCTTGCGGTATCCTTTAAAACTGAATGATATGAGGCACTGTCGATAATAACTACTGACGGATTTTCCAAACTTGGTAACAACGTATTTTCAAACCAATTTAAAAATGTTTCATGATTCATTTCGTCATGGTAATCTGATGTCTTCCAGGATCTGAAAAGCAGTTGACAGTCGGGAATAAAGCCGTGGTAGGTACCAGCATGCAAAAGAATAATTCTAGCACCTTTTCCAGTGGGGAGTGCCATATATTTCCTTTCATTTCTCTACAACCTTTCATAACAATATGACCTGCGTTCACTATGTTTCATCGATCCAAGCAATGTCCTCGAAAATAATATCTTTCATTTCACTCAAATATCTGCATCGCTACGTGGCTGTGTCCTGAAATATTTATGTATTTAAAGCTGAGACTCTGCAGAGCTAGTCACAGTGGCGATCTGCTGCTTTCAAAAAGTTCGGCATCATGTAGTGTTGTACGAAGCTTATCTAATATGGGTTAGTGATAATAACTGTATGTGTGACGCCGGATCGCGTCTTGTGCGAAAGCATGCAGATTTGTTAGGCGTTTCTTGATGCTTCTTTTCCTGACCGGCGTATGAACACAAGATGGCCCTGCTTCGCTTCTTTCATCCTCGTATTTCTTCTTGATACGAAGTACGATCGGTTCACTGACCTCAACAGCGGTTGCTGTTCGCACGACTACTTTGGAAACTGGTAAGAGAGGGCCCCCATTTTCTGCCCCTCTCTCAAAATATTCCACCACATTGAACATGAGTTGTTGAGATTGTCCTTTAAACGTAATTCGTTGCTTTTCTATTGTGTTTGCATCTCAGATCCAGGTCGGCCCCTTTGTTTCGGATTTCATCAGACCTGATAAGCCACACGAAAAATACATGCACAACGATGGTAGCGGAACATGCACGCTTGATACACAGCACTAACCAAACAATGAAAGTCAGCCGAGCATTTGTTGTGGCAGTTTGGCAATGGTGAATGGTATGGGCGTGACGTTGAGTGCTCCCATTGGAGGGAATAAACTCCAGCCAATGATGGGTCAACTATTAAGTAATTTAAAATGGACTATAGTTAGCTGGTTACATGTTCCATATAACATCTGACTGATTTTTTTTTAAATGATGTAGATGAGTCAATTTGCAGGATATGTAGTCTAGGAAAAATTATTTAAAGTTAAATATGAAACTTGCTTTGCTACCTGTCAGACATTTTATGTTATTGGGAAAATGATCAAAAATGTTTGTTGCTGAGTATTTAACTCCTTTCTGAGCGAGTGCCAGCGTTATTAATGGGTAAGAAAGGCCATTTTTCCATCTAGTATTGTAGGTATGGGCACAGCAGTTCATCTGAAACTGTGATGGATTATTTATGACGAATTTAATTAGCAAATATATGTATTGAGGTGATTCAGTTACAATATCTAGCTCCTCGAAGAGACACCTACGTGATGTCTGTGGGTGAACACTACATATTATTTTTACTGTTTTCTATTTTGTGCAATCAGTACTTTCTTTTTAAGTGATGAATTACTCCAGAAAAATATTCTATAACACGTTATTGACTGTAAATGTGCAAAATATGTTGGGAGGTTGACTCGTTTGTTTCCAGGATCAGCAATTACATGAGCAGCAGAAGTAGCTGAACTTAATTGTATGAGGACTTCAGTAATATGTTTCTTTTTGGAGCATCCTACCCTGTTGACTGACTCCTGCTCATGTGCTACATCAATTGTTAGTATCACTCTGTCTGTTGACAGAAATGAATATATTGTGTTTTTTCAAAATTTAGGGAGAGTCCATTTTCTGAGAACAATTCTATAATTCCTTGGAAAATATCATTTGCCGTCTCTTCTGTTGCTTTCACTCTAAAGGAATTTGTTTCAACACTAGTATCATCTGCAAAAAGTACCAAACCTGCTTTTCGAATGTTAAATAGAAGGTCATCCAAATATACACTGTCCACTCACAATAATCTGACCCCTTTCAAAAGTCTTTTGCAGTGCAGATCACTGTGAACCATGCAGGAAGAGATCGATGAGATGCTATAAAGCACCAACAGTGTTGTGGAGCCATCCCAACTTTAGTGCCATGGTCAGCTCTGCTAGGTTTCTCGTTTGAGGCTCCCTGGCGCAAACAGCCCAGTTGAGGTGGTTCCACAGATTCTAGATTATATTTAAATCTGGGGAGTTTGGTGGTCAGGGGGTTAGGGTAAACACATCCTGATGCTCTTCGAACCATGGACATACACTGTGAGCTGTGTGATACATTGCATTGTCCTGTTGCTAGATATCATCATTCCAAGGAAAAACAAACTGCATGTAGGGCCGGACATGGTCGCCAAGGATAGATGCACACTTGCATTTATCCACTGTGTATCCTAGAACGACCTAGGGAGTGCCTTCTGACCTGGACGATTGTTGCAGGATGTTTGCTTTCAGATGTTACACACTGTACACGACAATGGCCATCTGTTCAACAGCTTGATTCATCTGAAAAGGCGCCCTGCACTACTGAGTGGACGACCAGTTGCGATACCAGCGTGCAAATTCAAGCCTATATCGTCAATGAATAGCAGACTGCACAGGTGTGCGAACTAGGTGTCTGCTGCAGTCGGTGTCACACTTGTTGGTAGCCCGTTGGTTCATCTGATGGTCAGCTGCACGCCTATTGGTCTGTACACATCTCCACATCTATCGTTCATCCCTGTCATGTATGGCTCATGGTGAACGAATTTTGCATCAGTATCGTTTTTGGATAGCGTCCTGTTGCCATGCAAGGTTTACTTTGACCATGATGCCACATAAACAGTTTACAAACTTAGCTGTTTCGGAAATGCTTCTGCCTGTAGCCTGAAAGCTAATGATCATCTGCTTTTGGATATCAGATAAGTCACTCCATTTTCACATTACAACAATGACAGCATTATTATTAAATACCGTCCACTGCTTGAGCTGCCTCTGGCCATCTGTGAGTGGTTACTTCATGTTGACATCGAACACAGGTGGTGGTCAAGTTAATGTGACTGGACTGTGTATAAGTGTGGACCCGTAATTGAATCTCTGGGAGCCCCTTCGTGATTCCTCCCTAATCACAAAAATTTTCTATGCATCCAACATTGTTTGAATTATTCATCACAGTCTTTTGCTTTCTGTTTAAGTATAATTCAGATCAGCTGTGCATAAAGCCATCAATATCATAAAACTAGAGTTTTTCTGCAAGTGTAACATGATATACATAATCATAGATCTTGGAAACATCACAGAAAGCACCAGCTGACGATAATTTATTATTTAAGACTTGTGCTATATCATGAGTGAATGTATAAACAGCTTTTTCAGTCGAGCAACCCTTGTGGAGTTCAAACTGTGATATGCTAAGTAAACTGTTTCCATGTAGTGTAAGACTACTTTTGAGTACACTATTACTATTCCCAGTAAGGGAATCGGGCAATAATTGTTTGAGCCTGCCTTGACACCTTGTTATGAAGAGGTTTAACAGCTGCATATTTTAATCTATGTGGAAAAATTTCCTGTGCCAGTGATGAATTACATATACCACTAAGGACATTGCTCATTAAGTTGGAACAACATTTCAGAATTCTCTTTGAAATTCTATGTACATCACATGAGCTGTTGTTTTTTAGACTTTTCATAATTATTTTAATTTCAGTGAAGGATGCTGGTGGTACTTCTACCAGGTGAAGAAATAAATGTGGCTCAGAGAACAGAGATACAGGGAAAGAAGGAACACAGCAGAGGAAAGGAAATACAGTACTAGCCTGACTGTAGCAGATGTTGAAAGTCGTCACCATTCATCTCTTGGCAATTTTTGCCCTGGTCCTCAAGTTGCTGAAAGCGGATTGAAGGTCGACTGCTGGGATTGCTGCAGTTTTGTTTGAAATGTTCTGCTGTAGTTCCTGAAGAGGCAAAGAACTGCACACTGAAAGATCAGGTGACCTGTGTGTCCAGCTAGTGCCATTACCAGCTTGACCTCTGTTACCAACTCTCTCAGGCATGAATATTGTTTAAATGTGCTCCAAGGTTCACTCAGCTGTCTGGACAGTAACTCCATCCTTTTGAAAGTAAGTATAGGTCTTTTTATCCTGTGTTAATGCTGCCTCAACTTCATGTCCAATAGTCCACTCATGTGGGCCACCCTATAATTGCTTAGATTTTTGTGGAATAATATTTTGCATATATTCCCTTACTTCTTCAACTGAACTGTATACTTCTATTGTTGGTTCTACATTTAGAACCTGATCGTTGAAAGTACTTGGAGCTTGTGAATTATCAGTCACAAAACTGTCATTTGGTTTTATTGTTATTGCATCTTGTTTACTTTTGGCTGTCCTGTCCCTTGTTTGAAAATATCCAGTATAGCTTTAATCTTAACATCCACATTATTTATTTCTGTCATGATGTGCATACTTCTTGACATCTTAATGACTTTTCTTAAAATACTACAGTATTTTTTGTAGAATGCAAGTAATGTCGGATCTTGACTTACTCTGGCCTTTATAAAAATGTTGCTCTTCATCTTATGTAATTTTAATTACCTCAGTTATCCATGGCTTACTAATTCTTATATTGAATCTTCTGAGCAATTTTTAGGAAAGCAACTTTAGAATAGTGACACAAAATTACTATGGATCAAACTGAATGTGACATTAGCATTTCTTTCTATGTATACCTCATCTGAAATCACTCCTTTTAACTTACTCTTAAAAGCATTGTAATCTGGTCTCACTATAAACTTACTGTTTTGTATGAACCTGCCTCTGGGTAGTAAGGTGCCATTTTATTTATTTCCATTAACTGGGCATTATTAGCAGACAGTCAATTAGCAACTAGTGGTCCCCATGCTGGTGGTCACTACTCCTACCCTCCTGAGCTGGCACTGGTCCACCATGGAAGCAGCTCCAGTATCGAACAACTTCATGGTGGGCTTCAAAGTGCAGTCCTCATCAGCACCCCATACTGTGGCCAAGCAATACAGCCCAAGTGGTGGTGAAGCTGTGCTAATGACATAACTGATTTTAGTACAAACGGCTTTCGTATACAGAGCATGGTTCAGCGGCCCCTACTTCTGTCGTCCTACACAACCCATAACGTCATATGTGACTTTCATAAAGCACACACGAGATTTTTCATGTTGTCTCCCTTGCTATGCTCAAACTATCGGTCCTACAGAGGAAAATGGACAGGATCTTTTTGTAGCAAATATAATGTAGCTGAATTTTGTACTGGGATATGTCTCTGTCAGAGGCCACAGTTTTCGAGTTATTCAAGAAAACCTTACAAAAGTGACCTTCAAACGCACCTCCAACCCTCACGCATCCCTTACTTGCAGGATTTCTAGTAAGTTGTTCGTGACATTCATTCCTACCATTTTACAAAAATTTCAGACTCCACTGATTGTTCTTGGTCTCTATTGGTGCTAACTTTATGTCGAAAGTAATTATGTTGACAATTCGATCCAAACTTAACCCTTACAAGCACAGTAGTTTCTTAGTCAGAAGGCATGACAAATACACCATTGTCATTATTTATTTTATGCTACTAACATTCACAAAATTTACAGGAACGTCAATTTTACAATTTTTAAGTGCTGGACTAAGCCAGTGGCGCTATAAGGTCAGGTAATGAAGACCACAAGAGGTCGAATGTGGAAAATAATTCGTGCACTCGTATATTTTTGTACAGTGGATGTGCCATGAACAACATACTAGAAATTCTGACTGGTGGCAGCCTGAGTGTGTGAGTGGTGGTGCATTTGAAAGTCGCTTTTCTACTTTTTTCTCTGGCAAATCGAAAATTACTACCTCTAACCGAAACGTATCCTAACACAAAATTTTAATACATTAGATTCCCTAGAAAAAGTTCCTATTCGTTTTTTTATGTAGGACTAGTAGTTTGCACTTAGCGAGCGAGAGAAAATGTAAACCTTGCAAATGGTTTACGACGGCCAGATATAACATTGTATGTTGCATAACACGACAGCAGTAGGGGCCGCTGAATTATCCTGTATACTTTTGCACACTGCATTTGTTTGACCTGAGCTATGCTTGTAACCTCGCCTTCACTTATCGATCTTATTGACAGTGAAAAATTAAACCGCGTGTACCTAATGGAAATTTGGGAAAAGCAATCGTCACCAAAGTTAATCTGTCGGTAAAGAGGGAGGAAAGAGTTACATCTAAATGAAAGGAAAAATGCAAATGAAATTGGTGGAAATTAATTTTGAAAAGGGGTAAGTTAATAAAGAAAGTAAGTGTGCTGTCTTTACATAAACGATTAATTGGCATTAATTAGATATTTGGGATTTGGGGAAAATTACTGTCTCCAGTCCTATGGACAACTACTGTTATAACTGAAAACGAAAGATTAATACACATATACTTAGCAATAAAAACGTGGCAACTGAAGGTTGACATGTGTTGTGTGAAAACTGAATGTTTGTCAGAAGTAATGAATTTCGCTACACTGTGACTTTATTTAGCCAAAGCATTAATAAAACCGGAAAACTGAAAGTTAATTTAGTGACTGAAATTAATAGTGAACTTTGTTTCTGAAGCACTACGAAATTCAATAAAATAAGGTTAGTCTTGGGCTACCTCAACAATAATTTCAAAAGCTACTTGAATCTACACAATTTAGAAATAAGAGATTAAACTTTGAACTTGAATTAAATGATTCTGGACAATTAACAATAGTAAAATTTAGTACATACCAAGCTGAGCTGCAGTCACAGGTAAGCTAAAATATGGTAACAAAACTCGCACTCTTAATTTGTGCTTGTGTAATCTAAATATTGTAGCCAGCTATGAATACTTTAACTGAACTTTGAAATTAAAGCAGTGAGATGGAATGATATTATTTTAATGCTGGCGTATGAATTTCAATGATACTCGGGTTCATTCCAGAAAAGGAAGGGATCCTGCTTGGTAATGCAATTGGGACAATGAGTAACAAAGGTTCATGCTAAGTTGGTGTATTTTGTGATGCAACAGTTTGAAAAACTGAGGTCTGCCATACAGTTCTAAAACTTTACGTGCTTTTAGTCTTCCTTGTTGGTTGATTGAAGGTTTGCAGTCGTCGATCGGAGACGTGGCGACAGTCACTCACTGTTGGCCGTCGCTGTTGCAGAAGCTGGATGTTGGCGCGGCTTCTTCTCGACGCGCCTTCTTCTCACATCCACATAGAGGTAGACTGTAAATTGTGCACTATGTTTGAGGTGCTGGAAATATGTAGGGCCCTGTCTGGTATACGTTGATGATATATATGTTCTAGAATTAACAATAATTGGACATTCTGCACAGTCATCTATCTACATTCGCAATGATACTCGCAAAGTAGAGAATGGGCAGTTTAGCGATGGTACTGAGATTGGGGAACATGCTGTTTCATCATTGATCAGTGTTGAAATTACTGTTCACAATATCAACTATAATGCTTATTATTACAGTACATCGACGGTGTCTTTTCCATCCCATCCGTCCACTGGTACGCTGTTTGTTACCACTGACATCATTGACTGACATCATTTGTTTGAGATGGAGAAAGAGTTTTGGTGGAGGGGCAACATGTTCTGGGGAAGGCTAGCACCAAAACAGTGATCATGTACATGACTGCAATATGAGGAAGCAGTCAAAGTAGAATGCAGAGCCGTCAGCTATTCCATAACTCTGACAGATGAGTTTAAATGTAGAGGTCGTCAGTCACCTTCGGACTGTAGTCTGGAAATGGTCCACAACGCCGCCAAACTCTTCCAGTTTCCTTATGTTGTAACTGTCTTTTGTTTAAAATCACCCAGTGTGCAGCATGTTATGGTAGCAGCGAAAACAACATTGTGCAAAGTCTAGTTTTCTGTGATAGGCAATCGATCGGACCGTGTTAATGTCAGTTTATAACCTGACACAGACCCTGAAGTCGTGGCGGAAAAACAAAATGTAAGGCAGTGTACAAAGCATGTTACAGTGGCATAATATTCTGGAAAATAATGTCAAAATACATGTGTTTTTGTAATACCAGAGTCTGGAGATGGGTGTAGAAAACAAGCAAGCAATCAGGTCAGGACCAGAAACAGTAACGTCTTTGTGATGAGGAGGAACAAGCCCGACTTTGTACAACTGTTTGCAGAGTGACTTCGGTCCGCTGATGCCGCTCTGGTCATGTGTCGGAGGCAGATGACTTGTGACCGTTGGTTGCGATAGATAATAGCCCAACCTTGCGGGAAAGTATCTAGTGCTGCGAGGAGTATTCCTACACGTGCTTACATTTTCTGTCTTTGCGGTATATGTACGTTTGTCTGGCGGTTGATACCTATATGAATGACAAAAAAGGGGCGATTTTGTATGGCGCAGGATATGAATTGTATATTTACTACATCGACAAGGTACACAGTGACAAATTGTTAGGTTGGAGATCGGTTACACGCTCTAACATTCAAGCTTCCGTCCTCAGTGGAAGAGCAGTGTAATTGAGCAAGATTCTTTCCATATTTGACCATCTGTAGGCCACATTTGTAGTGTTTAACTGTCAGTGCAATAAAGTGATCTGTACAAAATAGTTTTGCCGCTGAAAGTCTCGTCTGCAGAAAGAATAAAAACGGACAGTGCTTCTACACTGGCGGCATCAGTAATTTGGTAGGTAAATTCAGTAATAGCCAATCATAATGCTCCATTCATTCACAAGACATCCTTTGTGCTGGGATATAGAAGCCTCTACATAGTAGTGAGAGCTCTGGGTTTTGGAGATGTTTGTTGAAAGCAGGACTTAACGATTTCCAGGAAAGGTAACACGTGATGGACGGGGTGTCACGTTAGGACGATCAGGAGGAACGCATTCTGCGTTATTCTGCGCTATTTTCGTAAACAGGTTCTGGTAGGACATGAATTTCCATATGGACAAGCTGAGACATCACGAAAGCTCCTACAAAAGCCACAGTTAAATATTTCTGCAGCACTTTACCAATTCCGTGAAGGGACTGAAAATTAATGAATGAGCTGTCCCATTAGGGTCGCAAAGGAGAAAGCAGTCGGTGTTATTCTGGACTACTTTTGTGAATAGGTCCACTTAGGACCAGAACTTCCATCCAGACAACCTGAGACATCACGAAAGCTCCTACAAAAGTGATCGTTAACTATTTCTGCAGCAATTTACTATATCTGAGATGTAGACTTGTTTCTTATTATATAGGCATGTGACATCAGTATAACATTGTGAACCTTTTATCTGCACCTGCACAGGTGAGCCACTGCGCAAACATCTCGCACTTGACAGTTAAGAGGCATCTCACATGTTCCGTTACGATCGCTAGGAACAATTCACCCTGTGCTATTCTGGGAAGCATTGGAACAGATTTCTATAGCCCAACCTGTGACATTAGGATAACATTGAGAACCTTTTAGCTGTGCCTGGGCGGGTGAGCCGCTATGCAAACACCTCTCTCGGCTCTGGACTGGCAGGTATGCCTCAACCACAGTGGTTAGGTGAACTCATGCGCAACCAGAGGGTGACGTGGCTCTTATTTACGTAGAATTCTGTCTGTATACCCGAAAATAGACGCGACTTTCACCTGCTGGCTGCGGGCTGCAAAGCGTCTGTGCAGTGTCGGCGGCGTCGGCATGTGCGCGCATTGTAACTGTTCACCGATAAATCTCACCCGACCATAGTTCGAAAGCGTTTTTCACGTCACTGAATATTTGTGCACAGCATTATTTTTGGCTGTTTAAGCGTTGTGAGAGTGTTTACACAGCCTTTTACATGCACTATTTTCACAATTTACGAGTTGTTTGCGTGTCTGTTGCATTATTTTGCGAGCAGGTCTGTAGACTGTGCTATGCATTATTTCAGAAATTTACGAGTAGTTTGCAGATCTTTATGCTGTGTACTGCATTATTTCGGTAATTTACGAGAAGTTTGCAGGACTGTAGACTATTTACTGTAATTCCAAGCACGTCAGAGCGAGCGTTTTTTATCAGTGTAATAACTCAACTATATGAAATCCATCGCTAAATAAATTGTTCCAAAATAAATAAAGTACATTCCTGCCGCTCTCCAGCAGCCCAGCACAGACAGTCCTTTCCCCATCAATTCCAAGGAAGAGGTGGCAGTCGGATGACTTTGGTTAGTGGAGGTAGCCCAAGTGTCCTATCTCCCCGCCATATTCTTAGGTTAGTGGAGGAAGCCCAAGTGACATTTTTTCTGCCAATATTTGAACTTCCTGCCGTATTCTGTGGGATGAAGAGAGGGGAGGGGTTTAGGTTAGTGGAGGCAGCCCAATTGACCTAAACTCCTGGAAATGGAAAAAAGAACACATTGACACCGGTGTGTCAGACCCACCATACTTGCTCCGGACACTGCGAGAGGGCTGTACAAGCAATGATCACACGCACGGCACAGCGGACACACCAGGAACCGCGGTGTTGGCCGTCGAATGGCGCTAGCTGCGCAGCATTTGTGCACCGCCGCCGTCAGTGTCAGCCAGTTTGCCGTGGCATACGGAGCTCCATCGCAGTCTTTAACACTGGTAGCATGCCGCGACAGCGTGGACGTGAACCGTATGTGCAGTTGATGGACTTTGAGCGAGGGCGTATAGTGGGCATGCGGGAGGCCGGGTGGACATACCGCCGAATTGCTCAACACGTGGGGCGTGAGGTCTCCACGGTACATCGATGTTGTCGCCAGTGGTCGGCTGAAGGTGCACGTGCCCGTCGACCTGGGACCGGACCGCAGCGACGCACGGATGCACGCCAAGACCGTAGGATCCTACGCAGTGCTGTAGGGGACCGCACCGCCACTTCCCAGCAAATTAGGGACACTGTTGCTCCTGGGGTATCGGCGAGGACCATTCGCAACCGTCTCCATGAAGCTGGGCTACGGTCCCGCACACCGTTAGGCCCTCTTCCGCTCACGCCCCAACATCGTGCAGCCCGCCTCCAGTGGTGTCGCGACGGGAGTGAATGGAGGGACGAATGGAGACGTGTCGTCTTCAGCGATGAGAGTCGCTTCTGCCTTGGTGCCAATGATGGTCGTATGCGTGTTTGGCGTCGTGCAGGTGAGCGCCACAATCAGGACTGCATACGACCGAGGCACACAGGGCCAACACCCGGCATCATGGTGTGGGGAGCGATCTCCTACACTGGCCGTACACCTCTGGTGATCGTCGAGGGGACACTGAATAGTGCACGGTACATCCAAACCGTCATCGAACCCATCGTTCTACCATTCCTAGACCGGCAAGGGAACTTGCTGTTCCAACAGGACAATGCACGTCCGCGTGTATCCCGTGCCACCCAACGTGCTCTAGAAGGTGTAAGTCAACTACCCTGGCCAGCAAGATCTCCGGATCTGTCCCCCATTGAGCATGTTTGGGACTGGATGAAGCGTCGTCTCACGCGGTCTGCACGTCCAGCACGGACGCTGGTCCAACTGAGGCGCCAGGTGGAAATGGCATGGCAAGCCGTTCCACAGGACTACATCCAGCATCTCTACGATCGTCTCCATGGGAGAATAGCAGCCTGCATTGCTGCGAAAGGTGGATATACACTGTACTAGTGCCGACATTGTGCATGCTCTGTTGCCTGTGTGTATGTGCCTGTGGTTCTGTCAGTGTGACCATGTGATGTATCTGACCCCAGGAATGTGTCAATAAAGTTTCCCCTTCCTGGGACAATGAATTCACGGTGTTCTTATTTCTATTTCCAGGAGTGTATTTTCTCGCCAAAATTTGAACTTCCCACCATGATGTCATTGCGATGATGCCATATCTACCACCACCATCATGGATCCGCCATCTTGAATCAATCTGACAACAATGCAGAGTGGGGTGACACGAACTTCGTCCCACTAGTGATATAGCCATCAGTGATACATAATTTTTTGCTCTATTTTCTGTCATTTCTTTTCAGTTCTTAGACTAAGTATTCACATCGTCGATGGGGTAGCATAGCTGGGTTTGGAAATAATGTTAAATCGTAACTATATTTTATTTCCTCTTTGCTGATGGATAAATATATTTCCTTATTATTACTTGAATATGGAGCGACTTTTGTTTATTTTATCTGCAATTGTAATATTAACTGTGGTGTGAAGAGCATGTATGTAAATCATAGTCGTGAAAGCACAGAGAGCGACATCGAAAGCACAGTTGAGCAGCTATATACAAGGAGGCAGTGTTTGGAGCAGTGCGGCTATCAGAGCAACGCTGACCAAACAAACCACTGCTGCTCCGTGCATGTTGAGAAAATGGCACCAGCATAAGTCTTTATAGCAGTTGTTTTTCCTGCATTCTGTTGGGAATCAGTTAAACAAGTATCATCACAACTGTTACGTGATGAGTTGGTAGCAGTATTAGAAACTACATTTCCCTAATCTCTTATTTCTTTCATTTAAGTAGTATAGCTGACAGCACATGAAAATATCCTTTATTATTCGATACAACGTTTTCAGAATCTTCTCATTTGGACAACTTCATTTCAAGCTCTGTTAAAGTTCTGTCTGAATGATAAGCGCCTTGTATAGAACACTCTGTTTCTACTGTATCTTGCTCATCGAAACACAAGGATCCTTCTAGGTCAATGACAGTGTTGTGGCGAACATTCTCATTTGACAAAATCATCAGCAGATACTGGAGAAATTTGTATTGACTTCCAAAATGTGTTCCAATTAGCGCACATTATTCCAAAATCACGTTCAATTAATCTTTGTGGTCTTCCCCTGGATATGAAACTACCGACTGTAAGAGCTAACGAAAAGCATCAACAGTGGATATGCCTCACCTCCAATGACACAAGAGGCAGCACACCTGATGGAGAGTCTGGAATTATATTAAACTCCCTTTCTTGCATCAGGTGAAATGCAGTAGAGGAATGGAATCTACCACCTTCTTCTCTTCCCTTCCCATACCACGTAACATAGACTATAATGAATTAACTACGAGGATCTGCAACTGCCTCTTGGATGACTAAATGAAAATATTCTGTAGTTATAAACATTGTAGCATAATTTTCTGAGTGTTTTAAACGAATGGGTTTCCTGTTAACTACCTCGATTGTATTTGGAAAGATCTGTACGTTGTATAAATCATTTATAGTATTTAGAAAATACTCTTCAGAAGACACTCGTCTTGTGACTGGAGGCAATCCCATCACACTTTAACATTTGACTCAACAGTTCCTACAATGGCTCTGAATCCAATTGTGAATGTCAGAGGCATGTATCGAAAACTTCTTGTGGTTTCCAGGGACCTGTAGCGATTCTCATTACACCAGCTATCAGTGACCCTTAAAAAATTACATTATTCCACTGAAAAAATGTAGTTAATTGTATAACACACAACATAGTCAACTCTTTACTTGTTATCATTTGCCAACATCTTGTTTCAATATTGCAGATTGTTTTTGAGATACAAGATTGTTATTAATATTTCATTCTCGTTACATCGTCTGGGTAAGTCAGCGGAAAGGAGTGCGCTATATACGGTCCATTTTCTCGAGAATGGAGTGGGTTGTAGATTCCATCTCCAGTTTAAAGAATTGTTCAATATGTTAGCTATATGTGGTATGTAGCAACATATGACATAAAGTGATACCAAATGCAAATTCGTAGCGACCTCTGTTGTTAATTGTAAAATATTCTTTACTCTTGCAGTAGATTGTTTAATTTTGAAATATCACAATAACTAAGGCCATTAACGAAGTCATAAACAGTTCATCATTAAGCTGATGAATAAAGCTATGACACACACGAGAATTTTTTTTTTCACGGATTATTTTCTTTAAAATCGTTTGAGAAAGATTGAAGATCGCTGAGCTTGGCGTCCACGCAGACACACATGATCCTGCCCGCTGCCGCGATGCTCTCTGCCCCCTGTTGATATTTTTTTAAATATCTGAATCCGATATGTTGTTGTTGTTGTGGTCTTCAGTCCTGACACTGGTTTGATGTAGCTCTCCATGCTACTCTATCCTGTGCAAGCTTTTTCATCTCCAGGTACCTACTGCAGCCTACATCCTTCTGAATCTGTTTAGTGTATTCATCTCTTGTTCTCCCTCTACGATTTTTACCCTCCACGCTGTATGTTATCAAATAGTCGCAATATTAAATATTTGCTTTGGAAACCTTTGAAACTTGTGGTAAGTTCCTATGGGACCAAACTACTGAGGCTATCGGTCCCTAAGCTTACATACTGCTTAATCTAACTTTAACATAGACTAAGGACAACACACACACCCATGCCCAAGGGAGGACTCGAATCAAGGCCGGGGAAGCCGCTCGTACCGTAACGATGCGGCTACTTAGCGCAATATTGGTGATCCCTTGATTCCTCAGAACATGTCCTACCAACCGATCCCTTCTTATAGTCAAGTTGTGCCACAAGCTCCTCTTCTCTCCAATTCTATTCAATACCTCCTCATTAGTTATGTGATCTACCCATATAATCTTCAGCATTCTTCTGTAGCACCACATTTCGAAAGCTTCTATTCTCTTCTTGTCTAAACTATTTATCGTCCATGTTTCACTTCCATACATGGCTACACTCCATACATATACTTTCAGAAACGACTTCGTGACACTTAAATCTATACACGATGTTAACAAATTTCTCTTCTTCAGAAACACTTTCCTTGCCATTGCCAGTCTACATTTTATATCCTCTCTACTTCGATCATCATCAGTTAGTTTGCTCCCTAAATAGCAAAACTCCTTTACTACTTTAAGTGTCTCATTTCCTAATCTAATTCCCTCAGCATCACCCGACTTAATTCGACTACATTTCATTATCCTCGTTTTGCTTTTGTTGATGTGCATCTTATACCCTCCTTTCAAGACACTGTCCATTCCGTTCAACTGCTCTTACAAGTCCTTTGCTGTCTCTGACAGAATTACAGTGTCATCGGCGAACCTCGAAGTTTTTATTTCTTCTCCATGGATTTTAATACTTACTCTGAATTTTTCTTTCATTTCCTTTACTGCTTGCACAATATACAGATTGAATAGCATCAGAGAGAGGATACAACCCTGTCTCACCCCCTTCCCAACCACTGCTTCCCTTTCATGTCCCTCGACTCTTATAACTGCCATCTGATTTCTGTACAAATTGTAAATAGCCTTTCGCTCCCTGAATTTTACCCCTGCCACCTTCAGAATTTGAAAGAGAGTATTCCAGTCAACATTGTCAAAAGCTTTCTCTAGGTATACAGGGATTAGTGATCATGATGTTGTCATTACGACTATGGTTACGAAAGTTAAAAAGTGGGTCAAGAAGGCTAGGAGAGTATTCTTACTAGAAAGAGCAGATAACCAGATGTTAGCATTCCACTTAGTAAATGAATCGACTTCATTTACTTCCGGTACGATGGACGTGGAAGAATTATGGGCAAATTTAAAACACATTGTAATTCACGCATTGGAAAAGTATGTGCCGAAAAAGTGGGTTACGGGCGGAAAAGACCCACCATGGTTTAACAGCGCAATTCGGAGAATGCTCAGGAAGCAAAGACAGTTGCACTCGCGGTAAAAGAAAGATCGGGAGAATCAGGACAGGCAAAAGTTAGTAGAGATCCGTGTTGCTGTAAAAAGAGCGACGCGCGAAGCATTCTACCACAACCACCGTCATTCCTTAGCAAAAGATTTTGCTGATAATCCAAGGAAATTCTGGTCTTACGTAAAATCGGTAAGCAGGTCGAAGGCTTCCATCCAGTCACTCACTGATCAGTCTGGCCTGCCAACGGAAGATCGCAAAACGAAAGCTGAAATTTTAATTTAGCATTTGAGAAATCTGTCACACAGGAAGGTCGTACAAACATACCGCCGTTTGAGTCTCGTACAGATTCCCATATGGAGGATATAGTGATAGAAATCCCTGGGGATATGAAGCAGCTGAATGGGTTGAAAATAAATAAATCGCCATGTCCTGATGGAATTCCAATTCAGTTTTACAGAGAGTACTCTACTACATTGGCTCCTTACTTAGCTTGCATTCATCGCGAATCTCTTGACCAATGTAAAGTCCCGAGCTACTGGAACAAAGCGTAGGTGACGCCTGTATATAAGAAGGGTAGAAGGACAGATCCTCAAAATTACAGACCAATATCCTTAACATCGGTTTGTTGCATGATTCTGGAACATATTCTTAGTTCGAATATAATGAATTTCCTTGAGACAGAGGAGTTGCTGTCCGTGCATCAGCACGGCTTTAGAAAGCATCGCTCCTGCGAAACGCAACTCGCCCTTTTTTCACATGACATCTTGCGAACCATGGATGAGGAGTATCAGACGGATGCCATATTCCTTGACTTCTGGAAAGCGTTTGACTCGGTGCCCCACTGCAGACTCCTAACTAAGGTACGAGCATATGTGATTGGTTCCCAAATATGTGAGTGGCTCGAAGACTTCTTAAGCAATAGAACCCAGTACGTTGTCCTCGATGGTGAGTGTTCATTGGAGGTGAGGGTATCATCTGGAGTGCCCCAAGGATGTGTGGTGGGTCCGCTATTGTTTTCTGTCTACATAAATGATCTTTTGGATAGGGTGGATAGGAATGTGCAGTTGTTTCTTGATGATGGTGTGGTGTACGAGAAGGTGTCGTCGTTGAGTGATTCTAGGAGGATACAAGATGACTTGGACAGGATTTGTGATTGGTGTAAAGAATGGCTGCTAACTGTAACTATAGATAAATGTAAATAAATGCAGATGTATAAAAAAAAGAATCCCGTAATGTTTGAATACTCCATTAGTAGTGTAGCGCTTGACACAGTCACGTCGATTAAATATTTGGGCTTAACATTGCAGAGCGATATGAAGTGGGACAAGCATGTAATAGCAGTTGTGGCGAAGGCGGATAGTCGTCTTTGGTTTACTGGTAGAATTTTGGGAAGATGTGGTTCATCTGTAAAGGAGACCGCTTATAAAACACTAATACGACCTGTTCTTGAGCACTGCTCGAGCGTTTGGGATCCCTATGAGGTCGGATTGAGGGAGGACATAGAAGCAATTCAGAGGCGGGCTGCTAGATTTGTTACTGGTAGGTTTGATCATCACGCGAGTGTAATGGAAATGCTTCAGGAACTCGGGTGGGAGTCTCTAGAGGAAAGGAGGCGTTCTTTTAGTGAATCGCTACTGAGAAAATTTAGAGAACCAGTATTTGAGGCTGAATGCAGTACAATTTTACTGCCGCCAATTTATATTTCGCGGAAAGACCACAGAGATAGGATAAGAGAGATTAGGGCTCGTACAGGGGCATATAGGCAGTCATTTTTCCCTCGTTCTGTTTGGGAGTGGAACAGGGAGAGAAGATGCTAGTTGTGGTACGAGGTACCCTCGGCCACGCACCGTATGTTGGATTGCGGAGTATGGATGTAGATGTAGACACCCAGGGAGACATAAGAGAAAGAGCATTGGAGAACTTTTTAATTATTACTCAAAGTACATGTGTTGTGTGGTTGCCCAGATGCCATCACCCATCGAATGTAAACAGTGTGTCCCCAGTCGAAATAGGAGATGCAGTCAGCACCCGGCGGTGTCTGAGTTTAAGCCGCCCACGATCGATTCTACTTCTGACCTCCGCGGATGGGAGAGCGCCTCGCAGATTGCGCAGGTTTTCTTTCTTTTTGCTTTTCCTTTTTCTCTTCTTTTTCTTAACCCAGAATTTATATATTTTTTTCTCTGTCGCCGATGTGTTCCACATAATTTCAGGATAATAGTGAATATTACAAAAACACAATGCAAATAAATAAACAAAAAAGTCCCTCCATTATCATTTTTTCTTGTCTCGTTCAATTTGAAATACCTATATCTCCTAATTATAAAACTCGTCATCATTTTTATGAAAAATGCACGTCTTCTTGTTTCTAATTACATATTGGACACGAAATTCCTGTTTCCATTTCAAATACAAATTCTTGATTATCGATGTTTTATGAAAGACTGTTCATAAAAGTTGTTTAAATTAAGAAAACATAACAATTTCACTTTTAAGGCAAAAATGAAAACCCAAATCCTCTTTATTTATACTATGTCCATCGTTTTATAACACAGAGGTAGATAAGCATCGTAGAAACAAGAAAAACAATCATTTTCACAGCATAGAGCACATCATACAAACGCTGCATTTTTACATTTGCTACTGTACCATTACAAATGGTTCAAATGGCTCTGAGCACTATGGGACCACTGAGGTCATCAGTCCCCTAGAACTTCGAACTACTTAAACCTAACTAACCTAAGGACGTCACACACATCCATCCCCGAGGCAGGATTCCAACCTGCGACCGTAGCGGTCGCGCGGTTCCAGACAGAAGCGCCTAGAACCGCTCGGTCACATCGGCCGGCGTGTACCATTACAATATGAAACGAACAGAACTGACGTGGAGCCAAGGAGTGGGACTTGGCCCGAGAAGTAACAAGACTGTTAAGCTGACAGACGTACTGGAGCTAACGCACGCTTTTTCACACGTCACTGCCGAACGCTGGCGGGTCATAGAACGGCTCTCATAAAAGAAGAGAAAATGCTGCGCCTGGTTCGTTTCGCGGATTCTGTTGTGGATAGGCTTGTTATCAACGTAGCAGGTGACAATTCGCAGCAGGTGACAATTCCAGAACTGAAATGTATTTCTCGGATCCGGATGAGGAAGGGGCTAAGAGATTACCAGATGACTGACATTAAGTAGTGCCTTCAGTGACTTCAATATTTGAGTACACGGTGAAATCCTTCAGTACTCTCCTACGTTACACACAGCCCATGCAGAAAAAATGCATTGTGGTTAAGTCAGGATTTTCCATCATTCTTGTTTTTAATTACAATAGTATGTTAGCTAAAAACGATAACGTGTTGCGGTTTTCGTCTAGTCGTCTAAGAAGAGTATTGTGGGAGATTTGCAGCGTATTATTTCATTCTGCTTAAAAATTAAGTGACATTCGAAGCAGAATGCTCCTCTGCTCGTCTATTTTTACGTATGAACTGCAGCTGGCCACGTCATTGTAGGCTAGCTGTACCAACTGACCGGCCAGTGCTGTCCAACTTAAATGTGCCGGTAAAGCTGTTGTCCCTTATTATCCCTAAGTCGCACAAAACGTACCCTTACTATCGTACTTGGCAGTACACGAGACAGCTTGGCTGCAGTCTCACGTGATATGGAAATTCAATAAGGTTCCAGCAAACGCGGAAGAATACGTAATGCAATGTTTACATCCGGTTTATTCTTATGATGAACGGATTCTAGTGGTTCAAATGGTTCAAATGAATCTGAGCGGTATGGGACTTAACTTCTGAGGTCATCAGCCCCCTAGAACTTAGAACTAATTTAACCTAACTAACCTAAGGACATCACACACATCCATGCCCGAGGCAGGATTCCAACCCGCGACCGCAGCGGTCGCGCGGTTCCAGACTGTAGCGCCTAGAACCGCTCGGCCACTCCGGCCGGCGATTGTAGTGGCTAAAGTTACCTATAAAGTACGTGGGAAAACTAAATGTTGTCATTATTCCTTAAACCACATTTAGCGGTTGAAATTTACATATGAATAATGTATGCTGCAGTAACACTAAGTGCAGTATCACTATACGCCTTTATCAGATTTTCAATGATAGTCCTCTGTTTGCTCCCATTCATAGTCTATTAGGTCCAATATTACGACTTACAGACATAAACATAACGATAGCTGACGCCCTGACAGCTACAGAATCAAGTCTGCGCCTAACAGGTAATCAGAAATCGCGCTGCAGAGAAGAGGTCGACAATGGTCTACTGTTGGATGAAACTGTGGGAAACTGTACCCTAAAATCTTTGTTAGACTCTTCGTTTCATAACCACACATATACAATATGGATAATAGCCCATTTTGAGAGATCTCTGCGTAAAGCTCCAGACAGGCCAAAATAATTATGACCACTGAGCACTGCGTTTTTGGATGCCGCCTGGTGACGTTACGGGTACGTGACGCGGTAACAAAAGTATGTAAGCGGAGCAGACACGGACGGGGGATCATCCTAGCGAAGATATGGGCTGCAAATGGGGAAATCCATTAACATAAGCGACTTTGACAAAGGTCAGATTATAATTATGCAGAGCCTGTGAACGAGTATCACGAAACGGCGAAGCTGGTCGAATGCTCACATGCTACTGTCGGTAGCATTTAAGAAAAGAGGTAGAACGGCAATGAAACTATCATTAGGCGCTAAATGATTGGCCGTCCACCACTCGACACAGAACGTGGGGTTCGGAGAATTGTCTGCTCTGTAAAGTAGGATAGACGGTGATCTACTGCATCTCTGCCTAAAGAGCACAATGCTGGTGCATGCACAAGTGTTTTGGAGCACGCCTTTCATCGTACATAAATTACCGAACTATCAGTTTAATAAGTCACGGCTGCAGAATACTAACACGAATCCTTTACAGACGAATGGAAAAACTGGTAGAAGCTGACCTCGGGGAAGATTAGTTTGAATTCCGTATAAATGTTGGAACACGTGAGGCAATACTGAGCCTACGACTTATCTTAGAAGAAAGATTAAGGAAAGGCATACCTACGTTTCTAGCATTTGTAGACTTAGAGAAAGCTTTTGACAATGTTGACTGGAATACTCTCTATCAAATTCTGAAGGTGGCAGGGGTAAAATACAGGCAGCGAAAGGCTATTTACAATTTGTACAGAAAGCAGATGGCAGTTATAAGAGTCGAGGGACATGGAAGGGAAGCAGTGGTTGGGGAGTGAGACAGGGTTGTAGCCTCTCCCCGATGCTATTCAATCTGTATATTGATCAAGCCGTTAAAGAAACACAAGAAAAGTTCGGAGTAGGCATTAAAATCCATGGAGAAGAAATAGAAACTTCGAGGTTCGCCGATGACATTGTAAGTCTGTCAGAGATAGCAAAGGACGTGTAAGAGCAGTTGAACGCCATGGATAGCGTCTTGAAAAGAGGGTATAAGATGAACATCAACAAAAACAAAACGAGGATAATGGAATGTAGTCGAATTAAGTCGGGTGATGTTGAGGGAATTAGATTAGGAAATGAGACACTTAAAGTAGTAACAGAGTTTTGCTATTTGGGGAGCAAAATAACTGATAATGGTCAAAGTAGAGAGGATATAAAATGTAGACTGGCAATGGCAAGGAAAGCGTTTCTGAAGAAGAGAAATTTGTTAACATCGAATATAGATTTATGTATCAGGAAGTCGTTTCTGAAAGTATTTGTTTGGAGTGTAGCCATGTATGGAAGTGAAACATGGACGATAAATAGTCTGGACAAGAAGAGAAATGTGGTGCTACAGAAGAATGCTGAAGATTATATGGGTAGATCACATAACTAATGAGGAGATATTGAATAGAACTGGGGAGAAGATGAGTTTGTGACCCAACTTGACTAAAAGAAGGGATCGGTTGGTAGGACATGTTCTGAGGCATCAAGGAATCACCAATTTAGTACGGGAGGGCAGCGTGGAGGGTAAAAATCGTAGAGAGAGACCAAGAGATGAATACACTAAGCAGATTCAGAAGGATGCAGGTTGCAGTAGGTACTGGGAGATGAAGAAGCTTGCACAGGATAGAGTAGCGTGGAGAGCTGCATCAAACCAGTCTCAGGACTGAAGACCACAACAACAACATCAGTTGAATACGGAGCTCCGCAGCAGGCCACCCCTCCGTGTTCACATCTCGAACCAACGACCTCGTCAGTTACGATTGAAGTGGGCACAGGACCATCGGCATTCGACCGTCGATCAATGGAAACGTGTCAGCTCTTCGGGTGAATCACATGTTTGCTTCTCTAGGCTGATGCTCGTCTCTACAAACGCCGTCATCGAGGCCAACAGCGGCTTGAAACGTGCCGCGGGCAACGGGCCAGACTGGTGAGAGCAGTACCTTGCTGTGGGAGGCATTATCTTCTGCTTGCATGAGACCTGTCGTAGTAATCGAAGACACGATGACAACTGCGAACCACCTGCATCCCATCATGTCTTCCCTGACGGCGATGTCATTCGCCATCAGTATGATCATCCGTGTCTCTGAGCCAGAATCGTGCTACAGTGGTTTGAGGAGCATTATAGTGAACTCACGTTGATATATCGGTGACGAAATTCGCCCGATGTAAATTCTGTGAAACCCACCTGGGTCGCTATCGGGCGCCATCACCGCGTACTCAGATCAGTGGCCTCATGACTTAAATGCGTAGACATCTAATGCCACATACCTTCACAAATCTACAGCCAAATTATCGGATCCCTGATACGCAGAATCAGTGATGTATTTCGTCCCAAAAACGGACAAACAAGCTGCTGAGCAGGTGGTCATAATGTTTTGGCTCATCAGTGTATGTACCACTGCAAATACAGAAGAATAACAATAAAATGTCATAAATTCGTAGTAAAAATCGTTGTATGTATGCATTATACCGTGCACGACCATTTCGTTTAGAATATTTTTAGTCATTCCCACGGTCTATGTCCTTCTTCCACCATGATGTTCACAGCCCTTCATGATTGATGCCTTCCAGCTTTATAACTGTCTGTGGTACAGGGCCCAAATCCTCCTACAGTGATTTGAAGGTGCACATAGTTCGCAGTCTAACATATACAGTTACGGAACTCCTGCTCGATTTTTGTTGCACATTATGTTATATGCTAACAGCATGCCATTGGACTTAAGCTGCAGCAGTTGTGTACAGATGGTGGTGATTAGTGGTGGTTAGTGTTTAACGTCCCGTCGACAACGAGGTCATTAGAGTCAGAGCGCAAGCTCAGATTAGGGACGGAAATCGGCCGTGATCTTTCAAAGGTACCATCCCGGCATTTGCCTGAAACGATTTAGGGAAATCACGGAAAACCTAAATCAGGATGGCTGGAGACGGGATTGAACCGTCTTCCTCCCGAATGCGAGTCCAGTGTGCTAACCACTGCGCCACCTCGCTCGGTTGTGTACAGATGAAAAAGCTTGAGAGGGATAGACTGCCGTGAAAAGTATCAAACGCCTAAAAGAATCTTTTATAACGACGAAATATGACGCATAATTCACTGATTTCGGCCCAAAATTCGCTGTATTCGGCCCAAAATTTTGCTGATTTTGGCAAAAAATTTACTGATTTCGATACGAGATTGGCTGATTTCGACCCAAAATTTACTGATTTCGTCACAAAATTAAGTGATTTTTACACAAAACTGGAAAAGTAAGTTGCAGTCCCTATTAACGTTAGAACCTGTCAAGTGAAGAAGTGACACGGGTGTTTAAATTCTGTCACATGTGCTATACTTGGAAGTAGCTTAGAGTGATATCACATCGTTATTTATGTGAGGAACTACTTAAAAATGCAACGCTACCCCAAGCACAAGATGGCTTTCTGCTCATAAGAAGGAGGAATGAAGTTTAGTGTACCATCTACATCGAGATCGTTAGTGCTTCCATTGATGACAATACAAATCAGTAAATCGGTAGTTACGTTGTTTTAGAAACGACACTGACATTCTTCAGAAATTGTTTAGAAATCCTTTGGAAACGTTGGATGTCCATCTCTGATAACGAACTTGCTATACATCTTCTGTGGCGCTGCTGAATGGTCATACAGTGCTGTCAATTATCTTCGTACAAAAACCTGCGACACTTGTTACCGTTTATCTAGTTTTCGGCAAGGTAAGGCTTTCGGCAATCAGAAACCTTACTCTACCTCTTTTACAACTACAGGGTGTACATAAAGACCGGGAACACTTTCAATCATTTATTGCACAAGAACCAAGCTATCAGCTATCGTACGTATGTCATTTTGAAGAGAAACCTTCAAAGTTTTTTTTCTCATATATACCGCCACAGCGTTGTTTGCTAATTTGCCGATAATCAGCGCTAGTCGCAAACAGTGCGAGTTCAGGTGTGGAGCGAGTTTTCTGTGTGTTGGAGTTCGACAAAAACAAGTGTGCTACAGCTATACAACAAATGTTTAGAACCAAGTACGGTAAGAAGCCACCAACAAGGAAGCCCATTTACCACTGACACAACAAATTCGTTCTGATGGGTTGCTTGTGCCTGGCA
The DNA here is from genome assembly GCF_023897955.1 of Schistocerca gregaria. NCBI lineage: Eukaryota > Metazoa > Arthropoda > Insecta > Orthoptera > Acrididae > Schistocerca > Schistocerca gregaria. The sequence goes on along the minus strand of NC_064921.1, from coordinate 509,330,586 downwards.
AAGAGAAGCGGACGCCCCAGTGTTAGTGAAGTGAATGTGGCGCGTGTACGAGAGACATTCATAAGGAGTCAAAGGATTTTCCTACTTGGCCATGTTACAGCAATGGCTGATGCCTCAAATGCAATTGGACTCTCCATTCATTTTTCAGCAAGATGAGGCTCCACCCCATTTTCATCGCGAAGTTCGTGGGTACCTGAACACGGAGGTGCCGCATCGATGGATCGGCTGTGCTACTGAAGGGGACAGGTGTTTCATGAAATGGCCTCCCTGGTCAACAGATCTCACTCTGAGTAACTTTTCTCTGTGGGTACACATTAAAGTTCTGGTGTATGTCCGCCTCTACGACGTGATGTAGCACAGCTCCAGGAGAGAATACGGGAAGCAACTGCCACAGTTGACGATGGCATGGCCGCGCGACAGTAGTAGTGCGGTCTAGGGCGGTGCAGTCATGGACTGTGCAGCTGGTCCCGGCGGAGGTTCGAGTCCTCCCTCGGGCGTGAGTGTGTGTGTTTGTCCTTAGGATAATTTAGGTTAAGTAGTGTGTAAGCTTAGGGACTGATGACCTTAGCAGTTAAGTCCCATAAGATTTCACACACATTTGAACGTTTTTGACGATGTCATGCTGGGACGAGTATGGCGGGAATTCGATACCGTATTGATGTCTGCCAGGTCACTCATGGTTCAAATATCGAATGGTTATAAAAAAAAAACTTGCAGGTTTTCTCTTCAAAATACAATATTTGTGACATCTGTACAATGTTTAGTTCTTGTGCAATAAATAATTGAAAGTGTTCCCGGAATTTATGTGCACCCTGCATTTGCAACACTTGCAGGTACAAGGCATTCACATTATTTGTGTCCGGCTACACTCTGCGACTATGTGGAGCAATTGAGTTATTTGGATGCAACATGTTCCAAACTGCTGGAAAACCTTTTTCTTTACTGTTGCACGGAGCTTCAAAACACACAAGTCCTATTGATGGCCCACCTCAGATGGCAGTACCATTCTCGAGACTTTGAGAGTTTCAAAAGGTGCATTCCAACTGCTCATTTAAACACCAAGGACCTGGTCTTTGACATCATAAAGCATTGGCAAGTTATAGGAGCTTGCCCCGTGCGGCCCCCTACGGGAGTGTAGGATAGATGAGCGGAGGTATGGTGGTGGAGTCCTGTTGAGCGCCAGGACGCTAGTAAGACATTCAATTAATAGACATTTGTTTCCGAGTGTTTTACAATCAATTAGTCTTCACACATTGCTGCATAGCAGTGGCTGTGCTGAACCCGCATTGCATGAAGCCACAGGGTAGCACGTTAGTGCCCAGTGAGGAATCTGCAGGCGCAGGCCCTGGCATTTCTGAGGTCAGTGTCATGGTTCCATTGTAGGAGGGTCTGTGGACTGACACGTTGCTACAACCCGAAATGGCTGTGGACATCTGTTGAGGTCTCAGCCCTCTCGTTGAGGCAAGCTGTGCTTAGGCTAAGCCCAGCGATTTGCATACCATTGTTATCGGTTGTTGAGATGATATGTAGGTGGAATACCTATCATCGGCACGAGGGACAGCTTCAAAGACAGTCCTAGCACAAAGCCAGAAATGTGGTACTTGTACTGCCCAGGAGTGGTGGCATAGGTGGCCTGCTCCTAAGCTGAACAGCTTGTCTATGAGTACATCGGTTCTTCAACCACAGAAGATTGGCCTGGCCCTCATATTCAGTCAGTCAGCTCCATTGTTACCAGCAGGAATGCAGCTCACAGAGTTAAAGTTCCCTCTACAGCTAGATGCCTGCAGAATCAGAGCATTGAACTCCTAATTGGTGGTGGCAGTACACAGTATGCTATGTTCACCAGGGCATCCTGAAACTAATAGATCTGACCTTCCTTTGGAATCAGTGATGCAGATGGAGTGGCCTAACTCTGAGAGTGAGTGAAAGGAGTGTTTTATAGCAGTCAATGACTTGATTCCCCCCCACCATTCTCGTGACCAAATGTGCTCTCGTTTCCTGGGCCTGTCAGCACTCTCGGCTCAACTGTGTTGAAATTCAGAGCTTCAAAACGTTTCTTTTTGCAAAGTTTGCGTTCTTGCGTCATACCTAGGTGAAGTTACTATACATAACCCCTTTACAGAAGAGTATTGTGTCTGTTCTGCTCTGTTGTCTAAGTGTGGAGCAGGTGCTACTGATATTTTCACTCACTCACTATGAGGTAATAAACTCCCTGTATGTTTATATTTCGATTCTTTGGAGTGCTTACATTGATTGTGCTACCGCATCCTCGGCACAAGTGTTCAACAAAATTGTTCCATGTGTCCTCACAAAATTTTATTCCTACACTCAATTACTGTTCTGCTGTGCAACAAAACTCCGCCATAGCCGCTCCCAATTCCGGTTGAGAAAGAACGAGGGGGAGGAGTAACACCTCGTTAAGAAACCTTGGTTCACCTGGCCTGGGTGATAGTACCTCTTGAGGGCCCCTTGCCAGGGATATGGTGAAGACCTCAACGGCAGCGAAGGCGGAGAAGATGGACTTCAGTACGGCGGAGCTGGCGGAAGAGGCACCTTATCTCTTTGGGTACAAAAAGAGTATAAGTAGCGACTGAACCCCAGAGGGGCGGCTACAGAGAGCGTCTGACTCATGGTGAGCGGGTGACTTTAGGCTGGGAATCCTACTGCCTATGTGGAAAGTAACGGGAAACTACCACATTACATTCCCAAGCAGTACATGGTATGTCTCACAATGTGAAAGATTCCGGAGTTAAAACTTCCCCTCATTCGGATCTCCAGGAGGAAGAACACTTTGAGAGTAGACATATTTGAAAGGAAGAAAGGGACAGTGAATGGAGGAAAGATACGGATTGGAAAATGGAATGTGAGGACACTACTACAAGCAGGAAAGCTAGAGAATGCAAAACAGGAGATGAAAAGGAACAGATTAGATAGCCTCGGTTTGTGTGAAATGAGATGGAGAGAGAATGGGGAGATAAAACGTGGAGATTATAAGCTCTTTTACTCAGGGGCTATCAAGAGTGGTGCAAAAGGAGTAGGAATATTGATAGGGCGAGAGTTGAAAAATAAGGTAATTAAGGTACAATATATTGATGGAAGACTGATGATCATATGACTGAAGGGTAGTTCAAAAGATTTGGTATTAATACAGGTATATATGCCAACTAGCCAGCATAGAGATGAGGAAGTGGAAAAATATTATGAGAAAATGCAAGAACTCATCGAGAAAGAAAATAGAAATGACTGCATTAGCATCATGGGGGACTGGAATGCACTGGTGGGTGAAGGAAGAGATGAAGATGCAGTAGGAAAATTTGGATTAAGAATACGAAATGAGAGAGGTGAACGATTGATTAGTTTCTGTGAAGAAAATTCATTAGCAGTGGGTAACACATTATTTGAAAACCACAAAAGGAGATGTTACACATGGATATCAAATTTGAATACGGACAGATATCAGTTGGACTACATCCTGATACAAAAAAAGGTTTAGGAACTATTTGAAGAATGCTAAAGCTTATCCAGGAGCGGATATAAATTGAGACCACAACCTAGTGATGCGAGAAATACAAGTGAAGTTGAAAAAAGTTTGGAGAGATAAAGCAAAGGAAAGACTAAACATAGAAAGACTCAAAGAGGTAGGAAAGGCATCAGATTTGGAGAACAGATTTATGGAAAAACGGCAAAGAGGTAGTGTTGATGAAAGTGTTAATGACAAATGGATAAAAATGAGGGAAGGACTCATGGAATCTGCCAAAAAAAAGTACTAGGAATTAGAGTATCCCAAAGCACCAGGAAAGAATGGATAACAGAGAACATGTTGAGAAAGATGGAAGAGCAGAGAAAATGGAAAAGTGTAGAAACTGAAGAAGGCAAAAAGAGGTACAGGATACAGAATAATGCATTAAGAACAGAAACTGGAGAAGCAAGAGAAAAATGGATGAAACGGAAATGCGACGAAATAGAGAAAATGAAGAGAGAGGGAAAATATGAAATGATGTACAGAGTGGCTAGTGAGATAGTTTTTGAACGTAAAAGAAAGAGGAATAACATGGAAATAGAAAGAGCGGATGGTACTCTAGCAGAAGAACAACAGGAGATTTTGAACATATTGCAAGAATATATTGAATTTTTGTATAAGGGGGATGAAATGCAAAGCGAAATTAAGGTTGAAGAGGAGCAATATGTGCCGAAAGATGGAAAGGGATTTACCATCTTGGAAGCAGAAGTAGAAAAGGCGCTGAAGGAGATGAAGAATAGGAAGAATAGGAATTGATGTTTTGCCAACAGAACTGTTGAAGAGTCTGGGAAACAAGGCAAGAAAAGAAATAATCTACGTCTGTAACGAGATATATGACAAAGAGGAGTGGCCTGAGGACATCGTTGCAACAGTTATGATACCAATAGAGAAACACAGAAACACTAAAAAATGTGAAGATCACCAGACCATCAGTCTAATTTCTCATGCCGCTAAAGTCTTGCTGAGAGTGTTGAGTAGAAGGTTATATGGCAAGCTGGATAGAGGGATTTCAGAGGAGCAGTTCGGATTTAGAAGAGGAAAAGGAACAAGAGATGCTATTGGCCTGTTAAGAACCGTAGGGGAAAGATATATGGAAAAGGGTAGAGAAATGCTTGCTGTTTTTATAGATTTAGAAAAGGCTTTGGACAGAGTTCAGTGGAACAAGCTGGTGGATATTTTGAAGAGGAAAGGAGTAGATTGGATAGTGAGACGACTGATACAGAATCTATATTTACACCAGAAAGTAAGGATAAGGATTGGAAATGAAATGTGAGAAGGAAGCAGCATTGGGCGAGGTGTTAGACAAGGTTGTTCCCTTTCCCCACTGTTGTTTAACGTATACCTTGAAGAGATGACTGCGAAAAGCTTAGATGGGAAAAGAGGAATATGTATTAGTGGAAAGAGAATAGAATGTATAAGATTTGCTGATGACATGGTATTAGTGGCAGAAAGTGAGTGCGCAGTAAGTAACATGCTGAAAGATCTGAATGAAGCTTGTGTGGAATATAAGATGCAAATAAACACAGCAAAAACAAAGAGTATGGTCATCAGTACAAGACGCAGACTGTCCAATATTAAAATAGGAAAATCTACCATTAACCAAGTAAGTGAATTTAAATATCTTGGGAGCACAATAACTGAAGACTTGAGTTGTTACCAGGAGGTGAAAACTCGAACTGCCAAAGGGAAGGAGGCATGCAACATAAAGAGGAGACTCTTATGTGGCAAATTAGATAAAGGGCTAAGGAAAAGGCTTGGCAAATGTTTTGTCTGGAGTGTGGCACTATATGGGGCAGAAACATGGCCGCTGAGACGAAAGGATGAAAAAAGGTCAGAAGCATTTGCGATGTGGATGTGGAGGAGAATGGAGAGAATAAGCTGTATGGAAAGAGTGAGTAATGAAAGAGTATTGGAAAGGGTTGGTGAGAGAAGATGTCTGTTGAAGGTTGTAAGAGAAAGGAAAAAAACTGGTTGGGTCATTCATTGAGAAGGGAGTGCTTGCTAGTAAATGCTTTGGAAGGATTGGTTTGTGGGAGAAGACTAGGAGGAAGAAAGAGATACAAGATGATAGACGACATAAAGGGAAGAGGAAATTATGCTGACCTGAAGAGGGTGGCAGAAGACCGGACAGCCTGGAGAACTACCATATGAAAACCTGCCTTTTGCAAGAACACTGATGATGTGCAACAAAATACTATGCATTGCAGGACGAACTGTGCATTTTCTGATAAATTCGTCGTTAATTAATGTCATCAGTTATGGCTTAAGAGGGATCGAACTGCACCATTCTTGTATTGTGTGTATCCGTCAACTGTAACAGGAAACGTTGTCATCAGAATATATTTCACTCAAGAAAGGCGACATATGCCCTGTCTGTTCAAAAACCACACATTTCAGTCCCTTTCTTTAGGATATGCTTATCAGAGTCAGAAGATATCTCCATTTTACTGAACTTCCAGACATTTTTTCACCCATACTGCTTCATATTCAGCACTTTGTAATCATGCACATAGTTGTTCGATTTCGTCACTTAGTGTTCACATCGTCATGTCCGAACTGATGAAGAAAATGTCTTGTCAAATAACCATACGTTTTGCGTAATGGGCGTGCCATGTAAGATCGCTCGTGATTGCTGGGTGTTGTGTGTTGTCCTTAGGTTAGTTAGGTTTAAGTAGTTCTAAGTTCTAGGGAACTGATGACCATAGATGTTAAGTCCCATACTGCTCAGAGCCATTTTTTTTTCTAAGATCGCTAAAAACATTCCAAAACGGCGTCCCTGGCAATCGCTTGCAACTCCGAAAACCTTCTGCAGTTACAGGAACATACTTCGCAGCCCTATTATTCACCAAGAAAGTGCATATTCTCAACAAATGATATATCTGTCTCTTCACTTGCGCTACTATCCATGGTATCCACCGGGAACTGTGCTCGGATATGACTGCTGAAAAAATTTCTATCACTCCAAAGCCAATCTAAAGAAAACAGTTAAAAAAAGTGTGCAGTAACTACCTCTGTCATGATACAGCAGTATTGCTGTGCAGTTGGTGCAGTAGATAGCACTGTCGAGGTCGACTGTTCGGTTCTCGGTCATGGGATATTTGTTTTTATTTGCTAAAAGTAGTCTGCGTGAAACGGTATCTGGCTGCTTAATCGTCGTACAGCGATTACAGTGGGTCTGCTACAAAACATTTTCAGTTACGAATTACGAATATGGAAATGGAAATACAATCGTTTTCATTGGTCAGCTTTTAAAGAAACCTTTTGCACATCTTGGACACGAATTGTTTCCCACCGCTGCATCTACTAGATTCCAAACTTGTTTTGTGTGTATCCTCCCCAAATGATCCCATCGATTAATACCAACTACAATTCTTGCCAGTTCAGGTCCATTACGATCAATTACGCCTTACGTCATCAGTAGGGCTAGTAACGAGTTTCAAAAATAATTTCGATGGGACCATTGGGGGAGGATACACAGAAAACAAGTCTGGAATCTAGTAGCTGCAGTGATGTGAAACAATTCGAGACCACGGCATTCAAAAAGTTCCTTTAAAAGCTGACCAATGGGAACGACTGTATTTCCATTTCTGTGTTCATAGTACGTAACTGCAAATGTTCTCTAGAAGAGCCCCTGTAATCGCTGTATGAGGATTAAGTCGCCAGATACCGTACCATGCAGACTTTTAACAAACAAAAACATATAAACCACAAACGAGAATCGAACCCACGACCTGATGCATGCTAACCCAAAAGATTAGCCACTGCACCAACTACACAGCAGTACTGCCGTCTCCTGACAGAGGTGGTTATTGTACACGTTATTACAGTGTTGCCAGATTGCTGATCTTTGACGTCCATTTGCTGCCCGAAATATGCGCAGGACGAAATTTTTTGAGAAACATTTTTGTATTGCCAGTATGTGAGGAATCGCGCTGCGAAGTCCGTGTATGCGAATTTTTTCTTCATCCTGTAGATTTTCACCTAACATGTATTTGACTATGGATTTACCTTTAAGAAATCGGTGAAAATTTGTGTAAAGAGCTCGAAAAATTCTTTTTTGAGTGTCTCACTAAAAAGTTGAATGTATGTACATTCTGTAGCTGGCTTGGTGCTGCATATTGTTACAGTTAGTCAGAGGAGTATGAAGCGGCGTAGCTTTAGCGTTGTTTCATGCTGGAATGGTAATAATGTTGCTATAAATAATGTTGCTAGAAATACATCATCGCGGGGTTAGATTCCTCTGACGCATGGTCTGAGTCACGCACCATGTGACGTCAACTGGTCTCTCTTTCACAGGCAGGCTCCGGTGGCTGCCACAGTGCAGAAGATCTAGTCTCTATGGATTTAGGAATGAGCAACATGCAATCGGCGAAACATGAGGTAGCCTTGGGGGGGGGGGGGGGGAGGGAGGGGCGCTCATCATTGTTTAAACAAATAAATAAATGTTCTTATCCTATTACACACAAAGTGACAATTGTTTAATCCAAAAGTGGGCTGGTACGTTAAACTTTGGGCAACTGGGAGTAGTGGAGCTAGGAGGTTTCTAGGACATATAATTTATTCAAACTGGCTGTGTCCCCTCCCACCTCCCCCTCATCCATCCCCATATAACGTCACACCCTTTCCACCCCACCCCCCTAAATGGCAGAAAATTTTAGTGGGAAAATTAGGGCAATTGGGCTACTTGCACTAAACCAACTCTCCCACCCCTCCCTCCACTCCTTTGGTGTCACCCACTTCCACCATCACCACGGCCCTGGAAGTGGTAGGAAATGGTCAGTCTCTGTCCAGCTGCTGAAGAGGAAGATTAGGTTAGTGTACTTTATTTATTTCTGGATGGAAACCGTCATTCTGTGCTGGAGAGGAAGGCAGGGTATTTAATTAATTTCTTTATTTATAGCTCAACCGGGGTTCCTTCAGTAACCTCACTTGGAAATGTGTGTGTGTGTTCACCTCAAGGTGCAGAGACCGACTGAGCTGGTTTGCACTACACCCACCAAAGGCTGCTGTTCGCCTCCCCCACTCTTACCTCCACTCCCATGACATCACCCACCCCCTCTATCACCCCTTCCCTTAAAATGGTACAGTCTCTGTCCAGCTGCCCAAGAGGAAGGTTAGGTTAGTGTAATTTATTTATGATTGTTTTTTGAGAGATACTGGCTGCTGGACTGTCTTCCACACTGCACCACCCTCCGCCCCCACTTTTCACTACCCGCCACCCATGCTTCTACAACTTCTGCCCCCACTTGTTTCCAATTGCTTGTATATATGTCCACTAGCAGTTTGATGACTGCTGTCCTAGTTCCTACAATACAGCCACCAGAGTGAGTTCAAACTGTTGTACAACTACCCCAACACTCCTCCACTACCTGCCCCAACTTTCTACCATCCCCACCCTCATTTTTTGCTGTTTGTGTGTGTGACTTAGGCTGCAATGTCACTTGAAATTGTTCTAGAACCACCACACTGGGGAAAAAAGCTCAGCTGTTAGTGCAAGTGTTACTACCTGTCCTAATTACATTACATTGCTATAGATTGGTGGGAAACGCTTTGTGTGCTCGCTTGAGAATCGCTTCCAAAATCTTCACACTCAGTTCATTGATTTGCAGTACTGTATCTCACCCCCTGCACTAAAACATCGTTCAAGGCACTTAGTATGAAGGGATGGAACATCAAACTATCACAGAAGTACAGGAAGAGTTGCCTCCTGCAAATCTACATATGAATAACTACTGGTGGTGAGACATATTCATAATTTCACATGTACCAACACACTCATACATTGTTCAAAGCACATGGTATGAAAGGTAGGGCCAGCAATTAACTGGCCCTCATAGTTTCAGCAGCAGAAGCACGAAATTTTCCCTGGCTTGTCAACATGTCACTGAGGAAAGAAACCCTAAAAGCTCTACCAGAAAAACTTACATAAAGTTAGCAGCCATTGTTTCAGCAGCAGAAGCAACAGAGATTTGTCCCGGCTTGTCTACGAGGGTTGACTGAACACTAGTGCCTCCACCATCGTAACTCTTCAACAGTTGGCAGCATTGGTATGTGGCAGGTACTGGCTTGTTCCGTAGCCTCTTCTCTACAGCTCCAGTCGGTGGGAAGCATTAGCACTGAACGGCTGTGTTGTTACTGTGTAAATTGTGGAACGCTGCGCAAACAGTCGATCAATGTGATTTAAGCAATGTGCAGTCTTTGAATTCTTGACAGCATAGGGTGTCATCACAAGGGAGATTCATCAGAGAATGAAAGCAGTTTTTGGTGATTGTATTGATGTGAGTACTTTGAATCATTGGACGAGTAAGTTTACAGATGTTGAGATGGGAACATCTGACCTGAATGACAAACAAAGAGTTGGACGTCCTGTGACAGCAACCATGGAGTTTCACAAGCAGAATGTTGACAGATTGATTCAGGACGATCGTCGTATCACTCAGAGAGAAATTGCAAGCACAATAGGCATTTTGCAAGATCATATGGGTCACATTATTGCTCTGCTTGGCCATCGGAATATCTGTGCACGATGGGTAACCCCACAGCAATGCTTCAGAGACTGAATCTCACCACCATACGGCATCCCCCATACAGCCCAGATTTAGCATCGTCTGATTTCCATCTGTTCCCAGTAATGAAAGACGATCTGTGGGGACATCATTATGCTTCTGATGAAGACATTGAGAGAACTGTGAGACTGTGGTTGCAGAAATGGTGTGTCGACTTCTTCCGTGACAGCTTAAGAAAACTTGTTCATCGTTGGCAGAAATGTATCCAATTGGCTGGTGATTATGTGGAAAAGTGAATATTGGTAATTAAAGATCACATTCTAAGGATTATTTCTGCGTTTGATTTATTAAAATATTCCCATCCAAACCCAATTAACTATGGTAGAGGCATAACTTTTCATTCAACCCTCGTACATGACATTGAGAAAACAAATCCTAACAGACCAACTAGAAGAACAATAATTGAAAGAATCATCAATTTAAAAATACATATAATCCAACAATTAAACACCACTCGGAAACAAACAGCCTTGATCCTTCAAATACACACATTCGCACATCATGGTAAATGCTTCACTGCTCTCAGAAAAAAACATCGAAATTAGCTCGAAAAACCATCAGTCACCCTTCCCCACTTGAAAAAAACGAGCCATAATGCCACACACATCGTAAAATGAACGAAAAAGCGTTATAGTACCGTCACACAGCTATCGGAAATAATTCCCTCATCATCATAACCATGTGTTCTCATCGGCATGTGTTAGCAGACTGAGAGTGCCAGAACCACCCCTACCTCCCTTCTCCTACCCGTCCATCCTCCATTTCTCCCACCCCTTAGACCTCTCAGAAATAGAAGTGGATTTTATAGTCTGTTCCAGAATCTATTGTCAGTTGTACATAAAGAGTTCCATCAGCTTCAGATGGAATGCTTTGTTCTGTGAATGTATTTTTCAGTCCATGGAACATGAATGAAATTCCAGAGAACTGTCCAGAACGCTTTTCTGACGTCCACTGGTTGAGAGAAGAGACTTCCACTGTCACCCACTGCCGACTGCTTTAGCTGTAAGCTGGCACCAAGGCCGGCCACGGTTGGGGACAGAATCTCTGGCGAAGCACATAGCTTGGGCAGTTAGCGCCATCATTGCAGACAAAAACTACACATACACAATAGGCCATGACTCCAGTGGGTTGCAAAACAAAGTGAGATAAATGACGACCAAGTGTTGCTTGACTACAAGTGCAGCTGCCACCGCCTAACAGAGACACGTGCTCCACGCCGCCAGCAGTCGCCCCTAAAGATTCTCGCCATTTTGAGACAAAAATTTCAGTGTAACAGTTGTATTAAGTATCAACACACCTCTTATAAGCGAGGATCTATTAAAACACAATTACGACGATAATAAAACATTATTGTCTTCACGAAAATAGGCGCAGTCCGTTTTCTTTTAGTTTTATGAGCAAAATCGGTATAGTTTGAGAGCGTTCTTTGTGTACAAGGGCAGTACACTCATTTCATTACATTATCAATACAGAACGGCATCTATACAATCATTTTTACGTTTGACTGCAGGATACATTCCATATCTCTCTCTTTCTCTCTATCTACATATCTATATCTCTCTATCTCCCTGCTTCTTGTTATTTTGTTACATCCAAAAACGTGAAAAATACTACAACACTGCTGCCAATTACAGATGAACAAACTGCAGAGGATGAAGCTCTATAGCGATACATCTGACATATATATTAACTTACCTCACATCTCCTATAGATGTCCACCCTACGTAAAATCGAAAAAACTTCCACTACTTTGCTGTGAAAACTACTAACCACTGTAGAATGTCCTCGTTATTTCAGAAACCTCATCAGGGTGAAGAAAAAGTGAAAACTTTAAACTCCAAACAAAAAAAAGACATAAATTTTAACGAAACCTCTATATTAACCGATTTCTTCCAGTTTGATGGACAAAATTACATAGTTTGAGAGCGTTCCTGGCGTTAAAATCGTTGTATGTAAATAAACTGTCATGCACGTGGGTATTACAAACATTTCAGATACTTGAAATAACGTTAATAGCCGCCCGCGGTGGCCGTGCGGTTCTAGGCGCTTCAGTCTGGAACCGCGAGACTGCTACGGTCGCAAGTTCGAATCCTGCCTCGGGCATGGATGTGTGTGATGTTCTTAGGTTAGTTAGGTTTAAGTAGTTCTAAGTTCTAGGGGACTGATGACCTCAGATATGAAGTCCCATAATGCTCTGAGCCATTTGAAACATTTTTTAACGTTAATGATACACCCTTTCACACTATCTGCTTATATGTCAGAAAAAACACATCGGCAACAACAAGCTATAATTCAAGAGGATATCGATTGTACACAATGGCTGTCCCATTTTACCAGTGCAACGTAAGAAACAAGTCGTCAGAGTACGCCTTGTAATAGAACCTTCTAACGTCACCTGTTAAAGAACCCTAGAAGATTTTACCGTTTGCGTGCTGACACTGGACATATTTTCTCCTAACTTGCCTCTACTGACCTGTATGTAAAGTTTTTGTCACCTGTACATGAAGAAGAAGGCTGTACGCAGCAGACCACCATTTGCAAGAGCAGCAGAGTCTTGAATGGTAATTTTGTAAGCAAATTGCTCATCACAGAAGGTGATGATCAACATCACTCTGGATATAATCCGTGGCCGATCCACATTTGAACACTAACTCCGGCTTACCCTAGGTCACGGGAGACATCTGTGACACACGCGTAGACACAGACGTACAGAAAATAGAGAAAATGCATTAGATTTGTAGAATTTGTGTTTGGAAATGACTGGCTGCATTTAAGTACAGTGCTACACTATACTGTTCAACTAATGTGCTGTTCTATCTCGTACATATGTATAGTACTCACAAAGGACTATCTCCCGCCACCCAACAGAAGTCTAGGACACAAAATAGTTGAATTGGGATGATCATGTGCCGTCATTATGGATCTTTAAGACTGTAAAAGGATGTGTGATAAGTGCAGCAGGACACCTTGATTTGTTGTTGTCACTGGAGAATGTAGACAATCTTGTTGCGAATATAGGTAATATAACTTGTATCGAAGATGTTATGCTCTTTAACAGGAGGAATTTAAATGTGCTTACACCCCCTACACAATTGTTATGCAAAGATATTTCCTCTTTGCAGGGCTCTAGCACTGTCGAAAATAACATACAAGTGGTTGAAATCGTGACTTCGCGATTGGTAATATGCATGCAGAACCTCTATGTGTATGTGTGTAAACCTGGCAGCAGGCGACTGTTCTGATTCGAATGTATAAATTCCTACCTGTTTGTGTATAAATGACGCTACTGGGGAGACACGCTCTGTTGGTAGGGAGAAGGGAAGATCTTATGGGCCCAGTTGCTGTTCCACCCTTTCATACTTAGTACCTTGGACGATGTGTGAGTTCAGGGGGTGTGATACAGTACAGCAAATGAATGAATTGAGGGCGAAAATCTTGGAAGTGCTCAGGTGAGAACACAGTGCCTTTCCCACCAATCTACAGCACTGTAGTTACATAATTAGGACATGTATAAATACTTGCACCAGCAACTGAAATTTTTTGTCAGTGGGGCGGCTGTAAATCAGTTTCAAGTGATATTGCTGCCTAAGTCAGACGCAATGGCCAAAAAGTGAGAACAGGTATGGTAGAAAGTTGGGGCAAGGGGTTGTGGATTGTGGGGGTGGTTGTAGAACAGTTAGAACTCACTCTGGTGGCTGATTGTGAACTAGGACAGTCAGTCTTTGATCTTCGAGTGAACATATACTCGTACACATGCAATCGGAAAAAGGTGGTGGTGGGGAGTGACAGAAAGTGAGGATGGGGGCAGGCCGCAGTGGCGTGTGGAGGAGAGTCCAGCTGTAAAAAAATTACACCAATCTAAGTTTCGTCACTGCCAACTGGACAGAGACTGACTATTTACCGCCACTTACAGGGGAGGGGTGGTGGTGGAGTTGGTGGGTGACATCGTTGGAGCAGAGGAGGCGAATCTCGTCCTCTGGTGGATATGGTGGAAACTAGCTCAGTTGGACCACGCACATTGTGGCAGACGTGTCCTGGAGTTAGGTTACTGGAGTTAGCCCAATTGAGCTATAAATAAGAAAATTAATTGAGTACCCTGTCTTCCTCTCAAATGCAGAATGACTGTTCCCCTCCAAATATAAATAAAGTACACTAACCTAACCCTCCTCTTTGGCAGCTAGACAGGAATGACCATTTCCTGCCATTTCCAGGGGCAAGATGTCATAGGATTAGGAGGTGGGTGGAGCTGGATTAGTGGAGATAACCAGTTGCCCTATTTTCCCACCATATCCAGGGATGGGGGTGTGATGTCATAGGGGTGCTGGGGAGGTGGAGGGGGCAGCCGCCATTTTGAATAAAATGTCTGTTGCAGAAAGTGCCTAGCCCCACTACTATTGGATTGGAGTAAATTATTGAAATATAGTAGGTAATAAAACCACTCCCATCCTCCTACATGCACCATGTTTCAATAAAGATGACCTACAAATGAGATATCTCACCACTTAAACATAGCCCAAGTTGGCTCTGTGATTTTATATATAGCACAATTGGTCATCTTGGACTATTTCATATGAGAGATGTGGGAAAACAGAATTTGTTAATATATTATCATTTTATATTTGGCGCAAGTCGCCTAGGTCCACCAACTTGGATTTTTGTACATCCCATCTCTTTAAAATGAAATTGTTTGAATTTATTGCAATTTTTTGAATTTCTCAGCATATTAAACAGGACAAGTGGCCAAGTTCTACCTTCGCGGATTATGATGTCAGAGGGGTGTGGGGTGGAAGGAAGTGGGGACGTAATTTGCAACACTGCATAATGTCATCAGAAATATGCCGACAATGCAAGCTGCACATGTAGCTCTATTTCCCTCTTACTGAGGACAAGTGATAAGTTTTGCAGTCATAATATTTGGACATTGCTGTCACATACACACATGCTGTCTAAACAAATGTTTCTTTGCTGGTCTGAAAGTGATGTGTGGAAGAAGAGATAGAGGGAGCATCTCACAACACTAGAGGCAACATTTGGAACGAAGTTGATGTACAGTTGGCAAGGATTGAAATGAAATCAATGTTTTATACTTTTTGGGGGGGGGGGGGGGAGGGGGTTGGGAGGGTCTTAAAGAGATAAAATGTGCGGGTGTGTAGACTATTCAATCTTGTCTTTTGTTTAACAATTGTAAATAGCAGCATATATCTGTATTATATAATGAATGATAGATATCACATAGAAATAGAGATTGTACAGTGGTCCATGATGATTAACAGTAGTTGATTTATTTATCAATTGATTACTTTGATGAGGAGACTGGGCACATCGTGGTATTATAGTTCAACGGCAAAAAGAAACCTAAGTATTATAAGCAGCCTTAGAGTCAGAACTGTTCCAAAATTTGTCCACAGTATTATAGTAACACAAAGGAAAACTTAACTCATGATGGGTACATGGGGAAAACAGTGCAATCATGTTTGGTGTATCCCAAGTGTACAACACTGTGTTGTTTGTACATTCTTGCAAATAAGATACTTCATAATGTAAAGTGATAGGGCCATAACCTTCGTTTCTCAACACTAGTCAATGCACACACTACCATTCTGGCAATAGATGTTTGGTTTCTATCTTGTCTACCAGAACTTCCCATTTAATCACCTAGTTTGTGACTGATGGAAGT
Source organism: Schistocerca gregaria (assembly GCF_023897955.1). Taxonomy (NCBI): domain Eukaryota; kingdom Metazoa; phylum Arthropoda; class Insecta; order Orthoptera; family Acrididae; genus Schistocerca; species Schistocerca gregaria. Next base: position 509,314,823 of record NC_064921.1, on the reverse strand, counting down.
AGAACTTCGTGAATTTTGACTTGGATAATGTGAGCTGTTTGGTTTCCTTCTTCATATTGCTAGTGTGAAGGTATCTGGAAGACAAAAAAAGAAAGGTTCCCCATCTTTGTTTTTTGTCTTAGTGATGGGCAGCTGGCAGAAATAAAAATTCAGTGAAGATGTTTGGAAAGAGATCGATGAACAAAGAAACCTTACAGCAACTTTCCAAAGAATGGAAACATAGGGTTTTGGACATTTATTTGGATACAATAAATTTTTAATAAATATTTAAAGGGAAAGTTTTTGGAAAGAAAACCAAGGGGAAGCCAACAAAGAAAAAAGTAGCAGATCTGCTGGTGGCAAAAAGTATCAAAATTATCAAGAAATGAAGATATAGATGAGAGGTCGCAGCAAGACGACATTGTCTTTTGAAGACTGTGATGATGATCTTCGTTTGCACATCACAGTAGTGTTTTCTGAGTGTTCTGAACATTTCATTTGCACTCTGAAAGAACTTGCAATTATTTGTGAATACTCTACAAATCATAATGTACAAGAAGACTCGTTGTCATTTTCAGTGGTCTGTAATTCTGAAATAAACTGAAGTTATGCGAGGTGTTTACAAACGCATAACAGCTTCAGATTCATAATGCTCACCCATGTGTACTAATAACCAACGAAGAGAACATATTTAAAGTTCCTTTTGTTCATGTCACTGCAGATTTCACAGTGGTATTAGCAGTTTGCAAACTAACAACTAATCAACAGAAAGTATTTTGTGTGCAACAATATGAGAAGACTGAATCCATCATTACTGTGAAGCACACAGTCTGAAGACAGTACAGAATAGAGTGTCACAATGTCTGCGTATGCTGCACAACAAATCTCATTGTTGCAGTGGAGATTGAAAGAGGTCCTCCAGAGGTGGGATATATTCAGTGCTGTTTCACGTAGCAAAATATATGGTCACTACTTTTTTCCTGGAAAAACTGTGACAAGTACACTGTCCCTACACATGCTGCAAGACTGGTTGTTTGCTAAACTGCTAGCTGCTGTCCCAAACTTCATATTCCAATAAGAGCTGCGCTTCTTTTGTGTAGAGTAGTATACTGCTATTTGAACATGGAACTTCCCAGCTGATGGACTGGGTGTTGTACTTGGGATGATTGGTCGCTCTTTAGGCTCTTGAGTTATCCTGAATTTACGGTTTGTGAGTTTTTCTTTGGGGGTACGTGAAAGACAGTGTTTGTGCACTATCTTGGCAGACAATACCAACTGAAATTCAGGGCCGTATCGCGGCTGTGCTGGCCAACTCTGACAGTGACATGGACCAAAATTGACTACAGCGTAGATATTTGCTGTGTAACACGAGAACACCATGAACATTTGTAACGATGTGTAAGGAAGTCAAAAGTGTACTTATTAACACACTGAGTCATTTACTATTTTGAATTTAACACTTTGTGAAACACTTGTGTCCAAAACGCGATGAATCATTTGTGAAGACCCTATATAATTGAAACCTATCACTCCAGTTTATGTATAAGATCATTTTTACTATGGTACTAAAGTTCTCGAAAATATAAATATTAACTGCTAATGGTTCACACACGAACAGTGAATGATATCCATTGCAACGACGAAACATTACTTCTTGCCAACGACGCCATTAAGGACAGAACGCAAGCTTGGTTTGGGCAAGTATGGAGCAAAAAATGAGCCGTGGCGATTTGGAAGGGACCATTTACCGGACCCCATGGAAAATGGAATCGTAAATCTGGATGGAGGGACGTTGAGGATTTTGAACCCTGCTCCTCCCAAATGCAACAGAGTCCTACTGTTATAGTCATCGTCATTCGTTATTGACTGTTGGCGAAAATAATGAAAATAGGAAATTTTCGCTTGAGATACGTGATCTTTGGGTTACAAATGACGTATATATCAGTATTTTGTGCTGATGTTTGCATTTAAGGAACTCACTTCAACCAACCAACGATTTCGCCACACATTTATTTATATAGATTACCAATTTTTCTCTCATGTGGGAATCATTATTCGTTTTTAAATTTGTTCACAGTTCTTTCTGTTCTGAGATAATTTACTTTTATTCCTCTCTAGATTGTAAGCCTTGTCCAACCAAATGACACTCATAAGTAACAACAACGTCAAACATCGTGGCGCGGTCATCGCCAGTGGAAAAGTTGTGTTAGGCGGGTTGTCGCAGGTCCAGGGACAGCAGAGGCGGGAGAGACAAGTCGTAGAATTTTTTAATTAAAAATGAAGTACATTCTGGTCACTGGTGGTGTAATTAGCGGTGTTGGCAAAGGTGTAATAGCTAGTTCATTTGGTACAATTCTTAAATGTTGCAACATTCCAGTTACTTCGATTAAAATTGATCCATATATTAATATCGACGCGGGTACATTTTCTCCATACGAACACGGTAAGAAATAATTTACGTTGTATTTCTTTTCCGTAAAATAACGATTGAAACATGCACAAAGCCTGAAACGCAAAACAGTATTTTCATTTGTTAGTTATTATGTTATCAGTAAATCATATTTGGAAGCTACTCGTACAGTAAAATGACAAAGCGCCATAATCCACGTGGTTTCTTTTTTTAACGACGCTGGCCATATAGTTTGTGATGACTATGATGATGTACAAAGGCGTTACACAAATGCAGCCGATTTGTGATATAACTTGAGCGACGCCATCCGCTGAATAATTTCTTTCCGCCAAAATATTATTTCATCATTGAAAGTTCACATCCTTCAAACGCCGGGAGAAAGACTAATTTGTATGCGAAAATCGTTGAGGAAATCGTGTAAAATAAAATTTCGCGTTGTATGCTCGCAGTCCTACATGATGTCCTTGACAGTCTTTCCCCCGATTAATTTCCAGGTTTCACAATGACTTACCAATCGAGCCTCATAAATTGTAACTATCATACTTGTTATATAGGTCCATTTTTCTTGTAAGAAGAATCCTCAGTTGGAATATAAAATTTTAATCGGGAGGGATTGTAGTTAAGCCTTGTCTGTAGTGGATATTTATTTTATCACTAGGAATTGCCTGTATTTGAAGTAGATGTCGAGGTAGATACTTTATATGATGACAATGTCTAACTATGATACTGGCGTTTGATAGTTTGTAAGAGAAGGAAAAAAAAGGTTACCTAAAATTGTGTCTTTTTCTTAGTCAGGTTTCCATATGAAGTTCAGGTATTTAGTTCCATGATTCTGTTTATCAGAGTGATTCAGTGGGAGCATAAATTTGGAATAGATGTTAAGTATTTATTACTAAACCAAGAAACATATGGTTAGTATGCTAGAAATCCTTTAGCTTTGCAACAATCTGATTCTCTTCTCTTCAGGTGAAGTTTATGTTTTGGACGACGGTGGAGAAGTTGACCTAGACTTGGGAAACTACGAGAGGTTTCTGGATGTTACACTTCACAGAGACAATAACATTACCACAGGAAAAATATATCAGCATGTGATTAACAAGGAGCGGCGGGGAGATTATCTAGGGAAAACTGTACAAGGTATTTAAAATAGTGAAGCTATGGATGACATTTAGTACTTGATCTTGTTCTGTAATGTAAACTTTTTGTTCTTGGATATGTGTGATGTGGGCATTTTTATATTCTGATTTGTTTTCATATATTTCTCACTAGCACATGGAAATTTCACAAGTAAAACTCCATGTTTGAATTAACAAATTAAAAATTTTCGATTGTTAAATATTCCATTTTGATTATGACAGAACAGAAAACTGAAACCGTATGTTTAGTAAAGGGAAGGAAAACTGGGTCAAGTGAAGTTCTCTGTACTGGATGCTGGCTTTGAATATGAAATGTAATTATAATAGCAATGTGTGCTGTCATATATGTGCAAGCGGAAAGAGAATAGAACGCTAGAAATATTTCTTTTGCATGTGTTTAGGTTTTTGGAATGTAGGTTTCCGTGGCAGAGTGATCTGTAGTGTAGCCTGGTTTCCAAGTAAGACAGGAAGGTGACAGTTTGGTTGTTAGTTAGTGAAGCCAACAAATGTGAATACAGTATGTTAGCTGCAGTGATGTACTTACCTATAGCATAGCCAGATGTCTTAGTAGGTGGAAACGTGACAGTTTGGTTAGTAGATGATGATGATGATGATGATGTGATATCGAATGCTTGTGCTCATCTGAAAAATTTATTCTGATTCGTATATCAGAAAATGAATTTCAGGTACTGATTTTGACACATCTAGTCTATTGGTACTTCTAAATCATATCCCATACCTACCTGTCTCTATTGCCACAGGGCTTTGTCTAATTACTTTCTTCCCTTTCACACATACTGTTCGTAAACTTTTCCTCGAGCCTTGAACTCCCAGAGTCTGAAAAGTTCTGGAAACCTTGTAAGCCACTAGCTTTTTTCCAACTTTAGTTAGTAAACAATCGAATCAGTTTTACAAGTATCTCTTTTTAATTTGTTACTGAGAGCTGAATTGATACAGTAAATACTGTTGTTGGACAACTTAATCACGTACTGTAAATTTGAAAATTTTGAAACCTTAAAAATGTGTTCATGTAAATAAAATATAAACTTCAACATGGGAAAAATATATTAAAAACAAAGATTCCAAGACTTACCAAGCGGGAAAGCGCCAGCAGACAGGCACAATGAACACAACACACACAAAACACACAAACACACACACAGAATTACTAGCTTTTGCAACCAATGGTTGCTTCTTCAGGAAGGAGAGGGAAAGACGAAAGGACGTGGGTTTTAAGGGAGAGGGTAAGGAGTCATTCCAATCCCGGGAGCGGAAAGACTTCCCTTAGGGGGGAAAAAGGGACAGGTGTACACTCGCGCGCGCCCACACACACACACACACACACACACACACACACACACACACACACACACACACACACACCCGCACATGTTCATTGTGCCTGTCTGCTGGCACTTTCCCGCTTGGTAAGTCTTGGAATCTTTGTTTTTAATATAAAAATGTGTTCATGTGTTTAGGCCTACTTCTACATCTGTAGAAGTAAAAAAAAAAAAAAAAAAAAAAAAAAAAAAAAAAAAAAAAAAAAAAAAATGAACAGTACGCTGAAGAGGGGAAATTAGAGCCTGGCCCATCTGTATCTGTCACAGCTGCATTCTGTTTACTTAGTGGCTCATATTTATTGTGATGAAGGAATTTTGAAAAAGTGTGAAAAGTACATCATACATTGTTGTTATGTTTGTTTTGTCTTGGTGCTTCAGTAGTTGTGAACACTTGAGTAGGCCTAGTTGATAAGAATCATTTGATGAGCCACAGCTAACTTTCATAGGATCTCAATTTTATTATAGCTATTCTTCTGGTCCTTCCAACTTTTTGCCATTTGCTTGTCTGTTTGGTGTATTTTTATAAAAGAAAATACTTAGGCAAGCTCTCGGAGCCAGTGGCTCTTTCTTCTGTGAGAAAGACTGAAGTGGAAGGAAGAGGGGTAAAGGGAAAGGACTGGAGAGGTTTAGGGGAAGGGGTAGGTTTTAGGAAAGTCACCCAGAATTGCAGGTGAGGGGAGACTTCCTGAGTGGGATGAGAAGAAAAGACTGATTGTTGGGGACTGCACTGAATGAGATTGGAAACCTGAGACGTTAAAGGTGGAAGACACGGTAATGTGCATCACAGATATTACAGCAAAGAACATTGTGTGCAAGTTAATAAGAGTGAAAAAGCTAACTGCATTGTACGTAACAGAGGTGGGAGCAGACAGTGAAAAATAGACAGATCAGAAAATGAAAGATGTAGGAAACTGAAACCGAGTGGAGAAAGGAGTAGTACCTGTGAAGAACTGCTGAGATGGAAGAAATTAAAATAAATTAAGGCCAGGTGCCTGGCGAGAACCAAGGACATGTGGTAGTGCTAGTTCCCACCTGTGGAGTTCGGAGAAACTGGTGTCTGGAGGAAGAATCCAGACGGTGCTTATACTGAAACAGGCTCCGCGGTCACATCTGTCATGTTGTAGAGCATGCTCTGCAACAGTTATGGGGCTGGCATAGGTGGTGGTAGGGGGATGCGTGGGGCAGGTCTTGAAGCGACGATGGTCATAGGGGTAGGACCATTAGGGTAGGGAGATGGTGTAGAAAGAGCATAGGATCTGACAAAGATTTTGTGGAGATTGGGGGGTGTCAGACCTATTCTAGATGTGGTGGGCAAAATCTCAGACAGAATGGATCTCATTTCAGGGCATGATTTTAGGAAATCATGGCCTTGTCGTTAAGACCAGGATAATACAAACTGACAAGTGATGTACTCCAAATTTGTTTTTTGGGGGAATCAGCAGTACCAGGATTGGATGTGATAGCCAGGGAAACCTGTATTTGAAAGAGGCCGGTGGGGTAATTAAGTCCAGTGAAGGCTGAGGTGAGAATACTGGTGTATTGCTAGAAGGAGTCTGTATCTGACTAAATGTGTTTGCCTTGAATGCCAAGGAATATGGGAGGGAATATCTCACACGGAAAGGATGGAAACAGTCAAAATGTAAGTACTGGTGTTAGTAGGTTTAATGTGGACAGAATTGTATGGCTGGCCTTAGGTGAGGACGAGGTCAGTATTAAGGAAAGTGTTATGGGACTCATAATAGGACCATGTGAAATTTAATTGGGAGAATGTATTTAAAGATTCTAGGAATTTAACAGGTCAGCATCACCATCAGTCCATATGGCAAAGATGTCATCAGTGTGACTGTCCCCACTGCAGGACTTGCCCTACACACCATCCTACCACTACCTATACCAGCCCTGTAACTGCCAAAATATAGACTATCAAAGGGAGAGCCACCTGTGAAATTTCACATCATATACAAACTGTTATGTAAACACTGTTTGGCCTTTTACATTGGCATGACTACTGACGAGTTATCATTTAGGGCGAATGGGCATAGGCAGAGGGTGTATACTAACAACATGCACAATCCTGTTACAGAACTTGATCTACAACATGACAGTCATGACCTCGGTGCCTGTTTTACCACATGCGCCATCTAGATTCTTCCCCCAGACGACAGTTTCTCTGAACCCTACAGGTGGGAACTAGCACTACAACATGTCCTTGGTTCTCTCCAGCCACCTGACCTTAATTTATCTTAATTTCTTCTGTCTCAGCATTTCTTCACAGTAACTACTCCTTTCTCCACTCGGTTTCAGTTTCCTACATCTTTCATTACCTGTCTATCGTGCATGATGTTTTTGCAGTAATATGTTTTGCATATTACCCTGTCTTCCACTTTTCAGCTCTCAGACTTTCAAATTGGGTCCAATGGAGTCCCCAACAGTCAGTCATTCCATCTCACACTGTCTGGCAAGCCTCCCCTGATTTACTGTTCCAGGCGACTTTTTCGAAATATACCCCTTTTCCTAAACTTCTTCAGTATATTGTAAGAGAAGCTGATAACTGTCTGGGTTGGAGATGCTTGGTTCATGTGGTCACTACACGGCGGTGGTGGTATGCTGAAACTTAAGTAACACCAAACAATGATTTTATCCATACTGGATGAGAGGTCGTGGTTGTGAACGTCAATGTTAAAAAATATATAGGCTCAGCCACTTGTTTATAGTGTAAAACACTAAGATTGACACATTTTGGAAGTCAAGCTTCCATCATCAGAATAATAAAAAGTAAAAGAACCTGTTGAAACTCGCTAAAATGGAATATGCGCCAGGCACAATAAAATTGATAATAAAATTAAAACATCGTGGCTTCTGTGTGGAGATGCACCTTGGAAGACACGGCTGCACCAAGGGAAGTAGGCAAGATGTTTTAATTTTATTATCAGTTATATTGTGCCTGGTGCATGTTCCATTTTAGCGAGTTTTAACAGGGTCTTTTACTTTTTATTATTCTGATGATGGAAGCTAGACTTCCGAAGCCCGTCAATCTTAGTGTTTTACACTATAAACAAGTGGTTGAGCTGATACATTTTTTAACATTAACATCCAACAAGTTGTAAGTGTGATTTAGAAGGAATTTGTAATGAAGAAAACTTCCACATGTAAGTCTGGGATTTTGTTTGTGATGTTCCTTATTGCTCAGTTAGTTTTTAAACGTATCTTAACAGCTTTTGCTCTTGCAGTCTCATCTGTCTAAGATAATTTAGATAGAAAGTTCTAGTGGCACTACTAGCATATTTGGGTAACCATGCTTCCCACAACAGATTCTTTGTCCATGTGTTGCAAGCCTATATAGGGTATGAAGTTTTTGGCATTGGATGGAGAGCTATTGTAAAAATGGAGATGGTAGTATATGCAGCATTGGGCTCCTGCATATTTGGCCACCACACTCATGGCAATGATTCGTGGACCAGGTATGGCCTCACTGTACCTCAGGAAATTGTTTATCAGCAGAAGAGTCTCTGAACTGTTTACTGCCAAGTGTCCTGCAACCACCACAGCACGTTGGACGTGCAAGCTGTGCCAGTAAATGGTGTGCAGGATGCTGTAAACAGTGCTGCAGTTGCAGCCACCTATTCACATCTGTGAGTTTGCATGTCCATGTTATATTGTGCCTGTATACCTCCGTTGATGGGTACCTAGGTTGCTGCTCTGCCACTTGATGAAAAATTCAGCTCTGGGCTCCAGACAGCCTATCAGCTGCCCCGGAGGCCAGCAGTCTACCAGTTGCACCCAAGCCTAATGACCTACCAGTTGCCCTCAAACCTAAGTTTAGGACCACAACTGCCACTGCCGCTACTGATACTCAACATACAGTGCCATCTCACGCCTTTGCCAGGATGACATCCACTGAACGCGGCAGCTGCTCCGGTAGACCCCACCTTTCCTTCACATGGAGTGCAGATCCCCCTGCGGGTTCGGGGGTTAGAATAGGCCCGCGGTATTCCTGCCTGTCGTAAGAGGCGACTAAAAGGAGTCTCAAACTTTTCGGCCATGTATGATGGTCCCCTGTTGGGTTTGACCTCCATCTCTCAAAATTTTCCGAAGAGTGAGCCGATTGGGGAAGGGCGCCTTACTTGGTGCATTGTGTCCATCTTGCGATCAGACCTTTCGCCAGTTTATACATAGTTGAACTGCAGTCCTGTCCGCTCTCCATCTCTTGGGCATGACTCTTTTTCTGCGTGCAGATAACACCTTGCACTGTGCAGTGCCTCTTTCTGCACCGACGGCGACCATGGAACACATGTTACCTAACATCCAGAACGGTAGCCAGTCCGTTGTGGTGGGGCCGCCATGTACCCTGTTGGTTGTAGCCCCCTGACAACACAGGGATCGCTCTACTGATGCCTGCGCCGTTATCTCCCCACGTATGCCAAGGAGTAGATGCCTATCCTCCTGGGGTATCGGGACTCCCGGCAACGTCCATCCTGCCAGGTGGCTTTTGCCGTGGCTGGGTGGCGCCCGTGGGGAGGGCCCTTGGTCGGCGTAGGTGGCATCAGGGCGGACGACCCGCAATGAAGTGTGGTACACCGTCTCTCACTGGTGGCCAGCCGCCAGCAGTCTCTAAACGTTCTCGGGCTCAGTTTAATGCTCAGAAGTATGATTCGAAAACGTTCCCCTCCCTGGCCACACCGTGGGAGGAACGTAAGTCTCAGGACGGCAGTAGCAGTTATTCGCCCTGCTTCTTAGTTTGTACGAGGGTTGATGGGGAGTCTTATCTCTCCACAAAGCCTCAGTTCTTCGTCGAGCTTTTAGATGACAAGTTTGGGGAGGTGGAGGGCTTGTCAAAAATGCGCTCTGGGTCAGTCGTGATACAAACGGCATCCTCTGCCCAGTCACGACAGTTACTCGCTTGTGACAAGTTGGGGGATGTTGCCGTTACGATCACACCCCATAAGAGTTTAAATATGGCCCAGGGAGTTATTTACCATAGGAATCTTCTTTTGCAGTCTGATGAAGAGCTGCGCGCCAATTTAGAGCGCCGAGGTGTACATTTCGTCCGGAGGTTCATCGGGGTCCGAAGGAAAATCAGATTGCTACCGGTGCCTTCATCTTGGCCTTCGAAGGGGATACATTACCGGAAAAAGTCAAGGTGATGGTCTACCGATGTGACGTTAAGCCCTATATCCCTCTCCTGATGCGGTGCTTTAAGTGCTGGAAGTTCGGCCATATGTCTTCTCGCTGCACTTCCAGCCTCACATGTCGAGATTGCGGACGCCCATCACATCCCAATACTCCATGTGCCCCGCCTCTCATCTGTGTCAACTGCGGGGAGCACCATTCACCTTGCTCGCCAGACTGCCGAATTTTCCAGAAAGAGCGTAAAATCATGGAATACAAGACCCTGGACCGACTAGCCTATACTGAGGCCAAGAGGAAATACGACCGACCCCATCCTGTGAGAATGACATCTTCCTATGCTGCTGCTACAACACCTGTTTCTCCAATTGTGGCCGGATCGACGAATAGTAAAACTCCTCCTGCCCCCACGCCAGTGGGGGGGCTCTACCCACCGGGTTGCTCCTGCGCCACCTACCTCAGGAGCAACACCATCCCACCCACCGGGGACGTCCGTCCCCACTTCTAAGCCGCAGAAGTGTCCAACTTCTTCGGCTTCTCATGCTCGAAAGGAGTCTCTTGGGTCCCTCCCTTCCCAGGTTTCCGCCAGCGAGAAGCCTGACGACCGACAATGGCATAAGTGCCCGCAATCAGCTGGTCGTAGGGCTTCACGATCCTCCTCTGTCCCGGAGACTGAATCGGTTAAGCCCTCCCAGCCGGTGCGACCCAAGGAACGGCGTGAGAAACCCAAGAAGAGCTCTCAGCCCAAGTAACTCGCGGTGGCAGCCATCCCACCGCAACCTTCCAGCTCTGCGTCTGAGGATGCGGTGGAGATTCTGGCGTCTGCTGAGGACCTCAATCTCGCCGGTTCATCAGACGCCATGGAAAGCACTATCACAGGTGCTAAATCGGAGGCAGCAGGTGACCCAGCGGTGTAATCTCCCTTCCCAGTCCCGTCACGCCTTTCTCAGCCATGGACAACACCATCCTCCAGTGGAACTGCAGCGGTTTCTTCCACTATCTAGCTGAGCTCCGCCAACTTATCAGCCTTCACCCTTTCCTCTGCATTGCTCTGCAGGAAACTTGGTTTCCGGCAATGCGAACCCCCGCCCTCCGTGGCTATCGGTGTTATTATAAGAACCGGGCAGCTTATGAAAGGGTGTCTGGTGGCGTCTGCATGTATGTCCTGAACTCTCTTCACAGCGAGTCTGTACCTCTCCACACACCTTTAGAGGCTGTCGCTGTTCGGGTGTGAACGCCACAGGCTGTTACCGTCTGCAGTCTTTACCTTCCACCGGATGGTGATGTCGCGCAGCATGTCCTGGCTGCTCTGATAGCTCAGTTGCCTCCACCTTTCCTGTTACTGGGCGGCTTAAATGCCCATAACCATCTGTGGGGTGGGTCAGTGGCAACAGGTCGAGGCGCCATCGTTGAGCATTTATTGACGCAGCTCTATCTCTCGATCTTAAATGATGGTGCCTTCACACACTTCAGTGTGGCGCATGGCACATACTCCGCCATTGACCTGTCAATCTGTAGCCCTAGCCTCTTACCGTCTGTCCAATGGAGAGTGCATGACGACCTTTGTGGTAGTGACCACTTTCCGATCTTTCTGTCACTACCACAGCGTCAGTCTTCTGGGCGCCCTAGCAGATGGGCTATGAATCAGGCTGACTGGGACTTGTTCTCCACTGCCGCTATTGAGCCTCTCTCTAACGATGCCATTGATGCAGTGGTTCAATTGGTCACCACCAGCATCGTTACTGCCACCGAATCTGCCATTGCCCGTTCTTCTGGGTCCCTTCGGTGGCGGATTGTGCCTTGGTGGTCGCCTGAGATCGCTGAAGCGATTAAAGCTCGCCGGCGGGCGCTCCAGCGTCACAAGCGACATCCCTCAATCGACCACATTATCGCCTTCAAACGGCTAAGTGCGCGAGCCCGCTGCATTATCCGCCAACGCAAGCAGGAGTGCTGGGAGTGGTATGTGTCCACCATTGGCCTCCATGTCACTCCATCGCAGGTCTGGGCCAAGATTCACCGCCTCTATGGCTATCGGACCCCTGTCAGTGTCCTTGCGCTCTCACTGAATGGAGCAGTTTGTACTGACTCCGACGTCATTGCAAACCGCTTGGCAGAGCACTTTGCTATGAATTCCGCTTCTGCCAACTACCCCTTGGGCTTCCGCTCCATTAAGGAGCGGATAGAACGTCAGAGTCTTTCTTTTCGCACTCACCATCCTGAATTGTACAGTGTTCCATTCAGTGAGTGGGAATTTTGAAGTGCCCTCGCCGCTTGTCCTGATACCGCTCCTGGGCCAGATAGCATCCACTCTCAGATGCTGAAACACCTTTCAGTGGACTGCCAGCGACGCCTCCTCGATCTTTACAACCGCATTTGGGTCGAGGGTGAGTTTCTGTTGCAATGACGGGAAAGTCTTGTTGTCCCCATTCTGAAACCAGGGAAGAACACTTTGGAGGTGGACAGCTACCGTCCCATTAGCCTCACCAACGTTCATTGCAAGTTGCTTGAACGGATGGTGAGCTGGCGCTTGAGTCTCGAGGCCTTATGGCTCCGTCTCAGGGTGGGTTCCGTAAAGGCCGCTCCGCCGCCGACAATCTGGTGAGCCTGGAGTCGGACATCCGTACTGCCTTTGCCCGCCGTCAGCGTCTGGTTGCTGTCTTTTTCGACATGCGGAAGGCGTATGATACGACGTGGCATCATCACATCCTTTCTACGCTTCATGGATGGGGTCTTCTGGGCCCTCTGCCGATCTATATCCGCAATTTTCTGTCGTATCGTACCTTCCGCGAGCACGTCGCGGCCTCATATAGCTCCTTCCAAGTCCAGGAGAATGATGTGCCACAGGGTTCTGTTCTCAGTGTGTGTCTGTTTTTAATAGCTATTAACGGGCTCGCTGCGGCCGTGGGAAATACTGTCTCCGCTTCCCTGTATGCTGACGACTTCTGCCTTTACTACAGCTCTATTGGCATTGCAGCTGCTGAACGTCAGCTACAGGGCGCAATCCGCAAGGCGCAGTCTTGGGCTGTAGCGCATGGTTTTCAGTTTTCCGCAGCCAAGACCTGCGTTATGCATTTCTGCCGGCGACGCACTGTTCACCCGGAGCCGCGGCTTTATCTTGACGGCGAGCTTCTTAAAGTGGTGGAGTCACATAGGTTTTTGGGGATGGTTTTTGATGCCCGGTTGACTTGGCTGCCTCATATTCGGCAGCTTAACAGGCGTGTTGGCGGCATCTAAATGCTATGCGATGCCTGAGCCACACCAGGTGGGGCACCGACCGATCTACTCTCCTACGGCTTTACCAGGCGTTAATCCAGTCCCGTCTGGACTACGGGTGTCTGGCTTATGGCTCAGCATCCCCATCTGCATTGCGGGTGCTGGACCCAATCCTCCACAGTGGGATACGCCTTGCTACTGGTGCCTTCCGAACCAGCCCTGTGGACAGCATACTTGTGGAGGCAGGTATCTCCACTGCGGTTACGACGCCAACAATTACTGGCTGCTTATGCTGCCCATGTTTTTAGCTTGCTCGGTCATCCAAATTTTCATGTCCTCTTCCCGCAGTCAGTCGTTCATCTGGCAGAACGTCGGCCCCGGTTGGGTTGTCCGATCGCCTTACGTGTCAAACAGCTTCTTTCCTGGCTTGGGTGTTTCCTGTTCCACCTCCTTTCCGGGCCCCTCTGCGTACACCCCTGTGGTGTGTGCCTCGCCCTTGCCTTCGGCTCGACTTGGCACAGGGCCCGAAGGACTTAGTCCCTCCGGAGGCTTTCCGACGCCACTTTTATTCCATCCTGGCCACGTATCAGGTCTCTGGCTTTGTCTACACTGACGGTTCGATGGTTGCTGGTCGTGTCGGTTATGCACAAACTCTAGGGGACCATTCTGAACAACGTTCATTGCCGGCTGGCTGCAGTGTTTACACTGCTGAGCTGGTCGCCATCTTTCGTGCCTTAGAGTATATCCGCGCCTGCTCAGGTGAGTCCTTAGTTATCTGTAGCGATTCCCTGAGCGGTTTACGAGCTCTCGACCAGTTTTTCCCTCGTTCTCGTCTGGTGATGGCTATCCAGCAGTCCCTGCATACTCTCGCCCGTAGCGGTAGGTCTGTGGTCTTTGTTTGGACCCCAGGCCATGTTGGTATACCCGGCAATGAAACTGTTGACCGCCTGGCGAAAGAGGCCATCAGTGCGCAATCTCTGGAGATTGGCCTCCTGGCGGCTGATTTGCGAGCAGTCTTACGCTGCACAGTTCTCTCGTTTTGGGATGCTGAATGGCGCAGTCTGACCACCCTAACAAACTCCGTGCCGTCAAGGACACGACTGTGTGGCGGTCATCCATGCGAGCCAACCGCAGGGACTGAGTCGTCCTTTGTCGGCTCCGCATTGGCCACACCCGACTCACGCACAGTTATTTACTGTGTCGTGAGTATCCCCCTCTTTGTCATTGTGGGGCGTCCTTGATGGTGGTCAATATACTGTCGGAGTGCGCCCTTTTAACCGTGCTCAGGCAGACTTTTGCAATGCCTGACACGCTCTCTGCTCTTTTATCAGATGACTCTGCCATGGTGGACTTGGTTTTGTGTTTTATTTGGGCAGGGGGTTTTTATCCTTTAATCTGAGTGGTTTTTTTAAGTGTTGATTCTGGCTTTTAGCCTCTGATTTTAAACTGAGTTTTTAAAGTGTTCTTGGTGGTTGGCTTTTCCTCTTTTTCTCTACGGTCGGCCAACCACCGTCACACTGTGTGTTTTAATTTGTTTTGTCTGGTCTCTGTCAGAGTATTTCATGTCCTGTTTCGTCTGCTGTCTTTCCTGTTGTTCGTTTTTTATTCTCTTCGGGTGGTTTTAGTTTTTATGGAACAAGGGGCCGATGACCATAGTAGTCTGGTCCCTTTAATCCCACAAACCAACCAACCAACCAACCATGGAGTGCAGACACTGTACTCCAAACAGCTGGTCTGGAAGGCCCCTCACCACTGACTTGCTCTTAGACTGCGCTTGATCTCACAACTTCATGGGGTCATGTTGCCATGCATCCACAACAGCTCCATACTCATCACCACTACAGTTGTGACTCCAGTTGCAATCCAGTGCACGAGATTCCAGGAGAGAACACTTGATTTCTTTGTCACTGAGCCAGATTATTGTAGAAAGGTGCTGTGCATCTACTTGTGAAAGTTTCACGAATTTGCTGTAGATTTTGCATTAAAAGAAGAATTAATTATGGATGAGAATGTAGTTAGTCAAGCAGATTTGGGCGGAGGTGGTGTATCTGGTGCTAGGGTAGCCATGGCAACAGTTGTGCTCCAAGACAGCTTTCAGTTTAACTAGATTAGATTAGTTTAGATTAGATTAATACTTGTTCCATAGATCATGAATACGACACTTCGTAATGATGTGGAACGTGTCAGGTTAATGAAAGATGTCTGTACAAGATATTACATTACACAAAATATTGCATGACACTAATGCTTAAGTTAGTTTTTTCCCTCCCTTAATTTATATCAAAAAATTCAGCCAATGAGTAGATGGAATTGTCATCTAGAAATTCTTTTAATTTATTTTTAAATGTTGGTTGACTATCTGTCAGGCTTATGATGCTGTTTGGTAGGTGACCAAAGTCTTTTGTGGCAGCATAATTTACCCCCTTCTGTGCCAAAGTCGGATTTAACCCTGCATAGTGAAGATCATCCTTTCTCCTGGTGTTTAGCTATGCACACTGCTATTACTTTTGAACTGGGCTGGATTATTAACAACAAATTTCATAAGTGAATATATATATACTGTGAGGTTACTGTGAGGATCCCTAGATCCTTAAATATATGTCTGCAAGATGACCGTGGGTGGGCTCCAGCAATGTTGTGGATTATCACTGCTCATATAAGATGCATCTGTTATGGGGTCCCGGCAGGTGCACCACTGTTTCATTTTGTGGTGTAAGTGCTGCAGGATCACAAAGTATATCTTGCAGATGATTCTAAACACAAGTTCATGTACATTAAAGCGCATCTATATTTCAGCTTCATAAGCATTTCTGGTAAAACTTTACAAAGGGCTGTTGGTGCTCTTACCTAGAAGTGTATGGTGGTAATGCCTGCTGCGACTGGTGGTAGGCACCGTAATATGGCGGAAAAGCTGATTTGTATAGCCAATAAGAACGATGTTTTGGTTTCAGTCGTGGATGAAACAAACATTGCATTTCAACGTAGCATCCTTCAGTGTAATATATATCTTGGTATGATGGAACAGAAATGTATCAGAAAAACATGGACATACAGAAACACATAATAAACAGTTTAACGCAAATGTTAGCACCAGTATATTCTTGCAGATGGGGCCTGTTTATGCAACAAAATAAGACTTTATTTTTGTGGTACACAGGTTGTGGCTCTTTGTATTTATGGGATGCTATGGATTACAAGACACTAATGATGCTTTGTAAGTAAAAGGAAGCAAAACATGGGCGACATAAAAAGAAGTGCCCTTTTATTTATTTTCATAGAAGGAGACTTATCTTCAAGAAAATAATAATGTAGAAATAGTTAATAAATTCCAGAATACATAAAAATGACATCAGGATTTTATTGGAATGAAAATCACTCTACGGCTTGTACACAGTTGCTGTGGTCATTATGAAGTGCTTTAAATCCTTCTTTTCACAATGTGCACCACACGTATTCAAACAGATAACTATCAAATAGTTTTTGGACTGTATTGTCATATTAAGAGATCTCATTATGTCTGATCAGGTGCATTCAGCTCTATTTGTGTCCATCTGTTTCAGGTTCCTTAAATGTCACTTTATGGTTAAGGGGGGGGTAGGACATCAAACGGGTTGACTTTGAGCAGGAGGGGCACTGCAGAACATTTTAATTTCCACTGTCTGTATTTTGACAAATCTAGATTTAATTAATTTATGAAAAAATGAATGAGCTGTTACATTTTAAAATTCATATTTAGAAAAAACTTAACTAACTATAAAATTTCTCAATTTTTACCACAGTTTTTAATAGATTTGGAAAAGTCTAAAGTTTCATAAACCTGTAAGTATGTTTTGTATGCTGTGCAAAATTCATCAAAGAATCTCTCTTACTTATGAAGAAAAGTGTACGTAAAGAAACAAATGCAGCCAACTGTAAGTGGAAAAAATGATGAAATTTCAAATTAAAAAAAATAATTATTTTGTTATATTTTTAAACTTCCACTGCTATGAGTGTAAATCCTGAATTCTTCCTGGTCTTGCTGACAGTTTTATGAATTTATTTGTAAAAGTGTAGACAGTGGAAATTAAAATGTCCTATGGTGCCTCTACTGCTCCAACTTGGCACATTTGATGTCCTACCTCCCTTAATTGTAAAGTACTTCAACCTTTCATCATTCAAACATTTGTATGGCATAAAGCAGTCAGAAATTATGGTTGTTCCTGAAAAAGTGTACTGTTTGATGATACTGTGCAGCACCTTCTTTATATAACAACTTTGGAAAAAAAAGAAAAAAAAAAAAAAAACCCAACATTCATGTCGTTTTGTTCCCGCTGCCAATTTTCTTCTTCTGAACATAGCCATATTGATTTCCACAGTGACTCCATCTCAACCAGGTTTCTCACATTCTTTGTAATACATTTCAGTACACACTTTTATGTAGGAACTTTTCCAATCTGCTACTTCTCGGGTCACTGCAGTTCATTGGTAATGAAAAAATTTCTTCACTTTCCCACCCAGAGACAAGTTAGTTGTAGAATTTTTGCAATACTTAACTTGCTTCCCTCAAATCAATAATATTTTGAATTCTGCAACTAACTCAGTGATTGCTCTTTTTGCAGCTCCACTGCACACCATCTGTACCTTTTGAACAAGAAATAAGGCCCATATCTCCACCACACTTTGGACACTTTCTGCAACTGGCTATGAAACCATGTGACACACATAAGTTAACTACATTGCCTTTGTGTTCCATAAAGACAAGGTCCCTGTAGCGAATTCGTTTGGAGACCGAGGTTGAAAGTACAATGAAGTGAAATCAAATTCTGTCTTCAAAATGCCTTCTAAGGTAATTAGAGACTAACAAACTCAGACCAGAAAATTAAAAGGTAATGTCTGTGAAAATATATACACTTCTGTAAAATTTTTCAATGAAAGTAACAGGTTTTTCAAAATGTAATGTAACTGGATAGATAAAAAGCTACTCTCCAAGCAAGCCACAGCAAGAGAATACACATATAAAGGAATGGTATTTAAATTTGTAAGCTGTCAGAGCCTGTGGCTCCCGCTTCTAGCAGAAAGGTTGAAAGTGAAGTAAGAGTGTGAAGGAAAAGTTCTGGTGAGATATAGGAAATGGGGCAGAGTTGGGAAAAGTTGCCAACAACTCTGGATCAGGAGATCCCTACTGGGTGGGATGAGAAGAAAAGACTGATTGTTGGGAACTGCACGGGATGAGCTTTGAAAAGACTTCAGTCTCAGAATTTCTTCACAGTATTTACTCCTTCCTTCCCTTCTGTTTGATTTTCTAGATCTTTCGTTTTCCGACCTGTCTACCCCCCTCCCCTCCCCCCCACTCTCTCCCCCCAAAAAAATAAAAAATCAGATAGAATGCACTTTGTGCACTTAGCTTTCCACTTGCATTAACTTGTGCACAGTAT
The DNA here is from genome assembly GCF_023897955.1 of Schistocerca gregaria. Classification (NCBI taxonomy): domain Eukaryota; kingdom Metazoa; phylum Arthropoda; class Insecta; order Orthoptera; family Acrididae; genus Schistocerca; species Schistocerca gregaria. Next base: position 509,296,204 of record NC_064921.1, on the reverse strand, counting down.
TTTAGCAGTAATATCTCTCTTGTGTATTACTCAACCTTCCACCTTTAAACTTTCAGGTTTTCAGATCTCATCTTGTGCAGACCCTCAACAATAAGTCTTAACATATGATCCATAAATGTGAGTCTCCCCTGACTTGGGGTTGTGGACTTTTCCAAACTGCCCTCATCTCCTAAACCTCACAAGTCCTTTTCCTTCTCCCTTCTTCCATCCCCTCCAACGCATCTGCCAGGAGGAGGAGGAGCCACTGGCTCCAAAAAACTTGCAAATTGAATGTGTGTGCTCTCCTGGTGCCACTTGTGAGTAGATTTTTTTTATCTAACCAATTGCATTATATTTTCAGTAAAATTTTTGTTTGGCTTGGGGTGATATAACACCTATTACACAGCCCCACTCCTTTTTGATATTGTCAGATCAGGAAAATCTGTGCAGCATATAAGAAGGATGTTACTGGAACTTGTGTGCTACAACCTATTTTTCACTGCCAATATCTCTTTCATAGACCTCGGGCTATGCTCCCGGTCAGTCTTGTCACCACAAGTTTCTTCGCTTTTATATTCATTGGCTTCCCAAACTCTCAACCAAACTGTTGCCTTCTGACCTAACCAAGGCTTTGGGCTACCCTAGAGATCAGGCTGTCTTCGTAACTAGGTTCTTTGCTTTCGCATTCATTACCTTGGCCTTCTTGCAACTCAAGTGTCGCCTTTCCCCTTAATCTAGACATTACTAGGCTACATGCCATAATACAGATAATAGGATGCAGTAACAGCAGAAAGTAAAGATAACGCTGCCTACACAATGCGTGTAATTTCTCTTATTGGGACAAAAAATCACTATTGTTTACAAATTACCTCTGATCAGACAATCAGAAAACAAAAGTTTCCATAATTATACAGATCCCATAATAACGGTTCCAACATTTAAAAATTGCCTATAGCAATTGATAACAGAAATACAGAGTTGCAGCAAAAGTAGAAAATTAATAAAGGGCCATCCTTAAAACAAGAATAATTCATACCTGTCCGTCGCCAACTCAACGTTCCAAATTTCAGAATAAATTGTTAATAATATTTCACCATGCAAATTGCCAGAGATATTAACAATAGAAACAGGAATGTACTGCAATATTAAAATCTGAAGGGAGGGCCATCTACACAACATGAGTAATTTGTTTGAGCCCATCACTGCAAGTAAAATTATGTATTTTGATCTTTATTTACATCGTAAGTTTCAATATCTGACAAAAAATATATTTTTGCAGAAATAACGTGAGTAATTCGTATTTTCTCATTTCCCAACTAACAGCTTGTCATTTTATCTACGAATGCGTCACCAATTGGTTGCCACCAGTCATACAAGTGCAAGGGTTGCCAACATTTGTGTTGTACTGTGAAAAAAACCAGGATGTGGATAGCCCATAGCAAAGTTTAGTTGTCTTTTCTCTTGCTTTCTTAGCCACCCATGACTCAGCTGCCCTCTTGTGACAATGGGCAATGTTGAAGCATGATCTAAGTCCCAACACAGTTTGCACTTCTGTTACTGTCTTTAAAAATTCATATAGAAGGAAACCAGAGCATTTGAGATGGTGTGCTGTAGTAGGCTGTTGAGAATTATGAGGACTAATGATGAAAGAAGTGAGATTCTCTGCAGAATTTTGCTGTGTGCAGAGACAAATTAAGTTTTTTCAATAGTCTCGCTGAGATGTTCTAGTGTTGTTCTGATTTTCAAGAGTAATTGATTAACTAGAACATCTCATAAACTAGCAGCTGATGGTAATTTCCTGGGGACAGCAGATGTGACATCAGGCATCTGCTGCTGATAATTGAGAAATGGCTATAATTTGTCAGGTGTACCAACTACTTTTGGGACAAGATGTAGTTACTGTGACAGTGCACTCTTGCGTTTCAGGAATAGTTTTTACCTTGTGACACTGTGTTTGATAAAAATTTTGAAGCTTTCCATGTGGCAGTGACAGTAAATTACAGAACAATGAACATTGTGTTATATTGCCTTGTTGAAACTAAAACTTAATCTTTATGGTGCATGTGTGCAATTACTTGTTTCCCTCTTTTTGTGAGTCTAGGTGTTGCATATCAACTGCTAATGAACTGAGGAGTATGTATTTACATTTGCAACTCGGTTTGAATACTAATGTCCTTTCTTCTAGTTGTGCCACACATCACAGATGCAATTCAAGAATGGGTTGAAAGAGTTGCACACCAGTCAGTCAGTGATGATGGAACTGTACCACAGGCAAGTGAAACTCTTAGAGACTAGAAAATGGAAATTTACATCAATGGAAATGCCAGAAATAATATAAATTTATAGCCTATAAAGCTAGATCACACATGGACTTGTTCAAAATTTAAACAGTTTACTGTTGTTTCTAAGTGTCTATTCAGACACTCTTCTATTAGGTGAGTAGCATCCCAATTTTTTTTTTTTTTTCCAGTGGTGTACATATTCACAGTAGGCTGAGCAGATACATCAGACGTATTCAAATACTTAAAAAAAAGCCTGCATAATAAATGTTCCAATGTAAATGAACACATCATAACTTACCATCTGTTGTTATGCAAACTTACACTTTACATCTTTTTCATAGTTCTGGATAACCACGTAAATCATCTTGGTCATAGTCTGTTCTTTTGCGATGAATTGGTTAAGGGAGATGTCTTGTCAGGACAAAAAACTACCATTATTATTTACCTCTTTCATTTTTGTCTGTGTTGATTATAAATTTTAATTTTTTTAAATATTTAGTATGTTCCTGACATGCTTTGTATTTCTATAAGTGTTCTGTGTGGGCATTTTCATTCAAAGTCACAGTGGTTTCCAGAAAGTTATCTCCCAATGCAGTGAGATTTCTTGTCATTGAAACCACCGTGTCCTAGTTTGAAGTCAATATTTTCAGCTCAAAGTGTAAACAAATTCAGTAAATGCCGTAGCAATGTGCAGAATGTTGTGTTTAGTTGTGTGTGATACTCACTTGCAGTGCAATGTCATTTCCCATTATGTCAGCTTGATTGTTTGATGAATGCACTTATTTTCAATGTTGGAGTCACATTTCCCATAGGGGTTTTCTTGAGTGATTGTGTGTCCTTCATGAAGCAGTTCCTGCAACTGAGATACTTGAAGCTTTTCTACTGCTTATTGCCTTTTGTCAACATCTTTTTAGACTCAGGCAGCAGTACCTCTAATCATTTAAGTGTTTTCGCACAGTTCAGTAGGTGACAGTGAAATTTGAACATGAGCAGTCACTGCCATTATTATGGCATCAATTGATTGACATGGCAATCACATAGTACTTCTCGTTGTTCTACAGTGGAAAAGCCAGGATGGAGTAATGGCAATATTATGAAAAGTATAGATTGCTACTTACTGTAAAGCAGAGATGTTGAGTCACACAGGCATCTTTTAAAGACTACCAAACACGTAAGCTTTTGGCCAGAAGGCCTTCTTCTGAAACACACACACACACACACACACACACACACACACACACTCTCTCTCTCTCTCTCTCTCTCTCTGTCTGTGGCTGCTGGGGTCAGGCACAGTCTGCTGCGGCAACGAGCGACAGTGGTCGTGTGTGTGAGCTGCATTTGTCTCCCTCTGTGTGTGTGTGTGTGTGTGTGTGTGTGTGTGTGTGTGTGTGTGTGTGGTGTCTATTTTGGAAGAAGCCCTTCTGCCCGAAACGTGTGTTTAGTAGTGTTGTTGTGCCTGCTTGTGACTCAACATCTCTTCTATATGGAAGTAATGACATCCTTTTCATAATACTGTCATCACTCCACAAGGTTTTTAAGTGGTTCCATTTTGATTATGGGTGCATGTTTATGGGTCATCAGGGGCTTCAGGCTTCAGCATTGACATTGTTTAGCATGAGGAGACAAAGCTGGCAACTGGAGTGTTTCTGACTAATTGTGTGCCTAGCTCTAGGTGAGCCACCACTTCACCATTTGATAGCAGCTCCTGGTAGTGTAAAAAAAAAATGTAATACTGTCCCGTGCCTTACTGTGGGATACATCTGCTCATAAGCAATGAGATCATGTGTTATCCCTGTGAAGCATTACTTTGTGCTGTCCAAAATTTCTCCCTCCAAACTCATTGTGAAGAAAAAAATTGCTTGTCTACACTAAAAATCAGTTAATTTTTAGCACTAAGAGTGGCTGGGCACTTATTATTCTAATAGAAATTTCTTGAGTTTCTTGCAGGTATGTTTTCAGAAAAAGGTTAATACTTTTGCCAGTTGTCAAAGATTTTGTCTTTAGCCTTCTACTATTGATACAGATAAAAAATGAAGTGCATGCTCCAGGATCAAGAAAGTTACTTCTATTGGAAAGAAAGTATTGATCAGTCTCTACTGTGGCCATTCACAATGTTGGTGCTGTTTCGTGTGTGTGTGTGTGTGTGTGTGTGTGTGTGTGTGTGTGTGTGTTTTAGTTAGGTGCACTCAGGACATTTTGTAGCCAGTATGAGATTTCATGCAGAACTCCAGTATCACGGCTGCCAATAATTTTGATTCTGATGCTGTATCTATCACACTACTCTGGAAACTTCTGAGTGCAGTATGCTTGTCATCTTACAAGTGAGCAAATATCCCTCAGTTGTATTATGCAATAAATGATTTCCAGAGTGAATTTTTACTCTGGAGTGGAGTATGTGCTGATGAGAAACTTCCTGGCAGATTAAAACTCTGCCAGGCTGGGATTTGAACCTGGGTCCTTTGCCTTGCACAAGCAAGCTGTGTCTCCGCAACATCCTTTTTTCCAGGAGTGTTGGTCCTGCAAGTTATGCAAGAGATCTATGTGAAATCTGCAAAGCAGGAGATGAGGTACTGGCAGAGATAAAGCAGGGACGACAGACTGAGTTGTGCTTGGGCAGCTCAGTGGTGAGTGTCCCAGAGTAGAGTCCCTGTCTGTCAGGAAGTTTCAGTTTAAGTGGTTTGTCCTTGTACGGAAGATGACTCCCTGTTGTTTACCCATTGTATTGAAGCCCGCTGTCTCATTGAATGCTATGAACAGCCGGTACACTTTTCTTCAGCATCCTTTGTTTAGAATTGATGCAAACTTGAAACAGTCCCTTTGGGCTTAGAAATGGTAAATTTAAGTGTACAAATAATAGTTTGGAGTGCACTGTTTGCTTATATCAGTTTGTATTTTCTCTGCTGATTTTTGTTTCCATGGTTCGGATTGACATATTCTTTCTAAAATTTTGTGTTATTGGTTTCTACTGGGTGCATGGTGCTGAGACAATAACCATGTGAAAATTTCTGTGCAGAGAATATTTCAGTTTACTGGTCTTTGTTCAGTAGAAGAGGACTTGATGAAAGACATGCGTTGTTCATCTGCAACCTCCAAATCATTCTGAGAACAATGGAAAAACAGCACTGTCCAACATTCAGAATGTTTTGGTTGTATGTAACATTATGAATCCAAATATGACAGAAGCCGACAAAATCATCTTACATGATGAAAGATGTTGCAGAATGTGGCCGGACTGAGACTCGAACTCGGGACCTTTGGCAGAAGTAGGGTTGTGAGCACGGGGCGTGAGTCGTGCTTGGGTAGCTAAGTCGGTAGAGCACTTTCCCCCGAGAGGCAAAGGTCCCGAGTTAGAGTCAGTCCGGCACACAGTTTTAATCTGCCAGGAAGTTTCAAATCAGCGCACACTCCGCTGTAGAGTGAAAATTTCATTCTACGTTCTTAGCTGTCCTCCTCTACTTCTCATCAAGAAGAGAAAAGTGCAGACACATTGTCCATGTCCTCCATCTAAAGCTTTACTACAGTCAGAGGCACAAATCAATGTTGGGACTTTCCGTTGAAGGAAACTGAAGACCTGCTTGACAATCACAAAACTTCAGCGGGAGATGTCACCTCCAATCCTCATCACGGTGAAAAGGATGTAACGACTTGATCAGAATGAGAGAATCTGCAAATGCAGCCATGCAGAGGACGTTTGATAAGGTCGGGGCCCAGGTACTGTAGTAGGCTACAGTGGAACTTCCAAATCATCTGGTTGCTGTCTTGGATAGGGGGCAATGCAGTGAGCTGTGGTGCACGCAGTGTGGTTTAGTGGTTAGCATGCTATGGATCACCAGTTCAAATCTGACCACCAGCCATTATTGGTGTTTGCTATCAATAATTCTTGGAAGGTTCTTGAAATTTCTTGTGTTTGTAATATTTGTATGTTGGTATCTTCGATGTTTGTATAAATGGCAGCACTCCCTGTCCAGGAATTCAGTTCTGTTCTGTCTGTATACTGGTGTTAGTAACAAATGTACTTACCGTGCTAAGTATTGTACTTCGTTGAAGACTGTGCTTTCAGATGTAGACTTAGATGTGGTTACAATTTGGCAATAACACCTACAAAATATTTAATATGTCCGGGTGGAGTGTTGAATACATGTGTTTATCCACGTGTCTTCCACCTTCTCTGAGAGTACTGTTTGTTTGTTTCGAGTGCCAGTGTGTACAAGTCCTGTTTTGATTTGACTGTGGTATAAACCCTTCACCCTTGTCACCTTCCAATACATACATTACTTCTATTTTTTGTATGGGTATATCCATATCAGTTACTGTAATGTATGTGTGAAACACCTCTTGTAATGTTATAGGTGTGTATTGTTGAGCTTGGTGGCACGATTGGTGATATTGAGGGTATGCCGTTTGTTGAAGCTTTCCGCCAGTTCCAATTCAGAGTCAAAAAAGAGAACTTTTGCTGTGCACACGTGTCCCTGGTGCCTCAAGTAAGTATAGCATTCCCACTTTGTGTAATGGCACGATTTAGACAGATTTTTTTTCATCAAGTCATAAAATATTGTAAGAGTACAATGAGAGATATCTTTAGATAACTAAAATGTGTCATGAATCTATCAGCCCCGCTCAACTGGAGAACCGAAGACAAAGCCAACACAGTCAAGTGTCAGAGAACTTAGAGGACTTGGGTTGTCGCCTGACCTGATTGTCTGCCGCAGTGAGAATCCCATTGGGCAGGCTGTCAAAGAGAAGATATCAAACTTCTGCCATGTGGCACCTGAACAGGTATTCTTCGTTTCATTTTTTGTTTTGAAATTTGTCATGTATTTTGTGTGGTGTGTACTGTTATATGTAGAAAAAGTCTCTTTCTCACCCTTAGAATTCTTCTTAAAAGTCTGCTATCATTAAGAGGTAGCAAGTACTGAGTGGCAGTTGTTGGAAGATAAAGTTACCTTTAATGCTTGACTTACCTTCATCGCAGCCCACTTACCTCAGTGACCACCTTTAGTATTCTTGCTCTCATCTTAATAACCATTCCACATTCCAGACCGTTGCTAATCAAATTCACATTTTGGTGGAAGAGGTGTGTGAAGTGCCTTTCAGCAAACATAGAAAAATAAAATTCTTTGAATTACCTGCTACAGTCAAGCCGCTGAAAGAAGTTACGTGACAGCTGGTGGCTACCTTGCCAATGCTACTGCAACATTCATTGTTGTTATGCTGTATCACTCACCCATCTGCGAATGTCACAATTGAAAAATTTGTGGCTGCTGCAATGCTGTACTACTGAAGTGTTAAAAACACTGATAATGTTGGGGGATTGAAAACACTCTCTTCGTAATTAAAAAGAGAATGTTTGGAAATAAGTCAAGATAAAATAAAGATTATGATGATTCACTATTTTATTGGATAGAAGCATTTCTTACCTGCATTTTAAGGAAGAGGTAGGCTTCACAACATTGATAGTGTGTGTTAGGAGTATCCACATCTCCTATGTCACTGTCACTACCTTTACCATTGCTGCTGCTATTTCTGTCATCCCCTGATCTTATTATTAACTCTTCCACCCTCTCCTCCAGTTCACCTTCTCGCTTCCACACCTCTTCCAAGGTGTGCCATGTGTATTTGTCAGTATTTTTCTGCTTTGTGGGAGTAGCCTTGCTCAGTGCGTCCTGCACTCATAATTCAACATCTTTTAACTTAAAACTTTTACTTCTGTCTGAGCCCACACAAGCTCCATTGCATTAAAATGGCAATAATGTGGTGGAAGGCACAACACCATATGACCATTTTCCTCTTAAATTTTATCAATATCATAAATGATCTTATGTTCTTTGTGCTCTTTGGTGATATCCAGCAGTTTTCCTTTTTTCATTTCCCCATCAAATGTATCTGTGCTGTTCTTTTCTAGTCAGTTCACTACATCAGTCTGCTACTTGTAGGGATTTGCTTAAAGTGAACATAGTACCATGTTGCATTATCCAATGTTATAGTGGAGTTCTTTTCTCTCTTTGGATGCAAAGAGTGTACAAACAATAATTTAAATTTCAATGTTATCACGTCCTTGTGATAGTCACTAGAATTATTTGATGTAAACAGCAACAAAGCTTTTGGTACAACCATACAGATTGTTCTAGCATGCAACAGAACAATGGAAAGACTGGTTTTCACTGGAAAATAACTCGCAGTGAGAGAAGCACCTTCTTCTGGGTTGGATATTCTTTCCATCTGTTAAGTCATGTATACGTCTCTGAATTGCGTCCTCTTGAAAAGTATCCAGTCCTGTCATTTTAGCACAACACTATCTGATATTCCCTGGGGTTGGAAGAGCAGCAGTTGACTCTTGTGAATCTTCAGCACATTTCTCTCTGTTTTGTAGTAGTTGTTAGAATTTTCAAAACAGCAATTACTTGTTAAACGACTTTTGAAAATGGTATAAAACGCCAGCTGCTATCCCTTTGTTCCTCAAAATAGTGTCGTACATTATATACAAGATCATGAGATTGTCTCATTAAGGTAATGCCCCTGCCTACTTTTCTGTAAGAAGAGGAATAGGTCATATCATGTACATTTGAAATTGTCACTTTGCACCGCACTGTTAACATGAATGGACTTGGTCCCTCACAATCTGTGACAAACAATGAACACACAACCGATGCTTTGCAGCCACTAAGAAAGCATGGCACCATGTGTGACGTGGGGTGATGAGTGGTAGAGGCACAACCCAGCACCATCGACGTGGCAACATCTGCGGATTCCAAAACACGGATTGGCGCTAGATTATCTCCTCCATACGATGTGGTCCACATGCGTGGTCAGGGACTTGCTTTTAACTGCCTAACTAACCATTACATTGATATTGTAACATGTGCTGCTCCCTCTCTGGAGGAAAGAGAAAGAAAGAGAGAGTTTATATTGATACCAGTGATCCACAATCGGAACATTAACAGAAGACGTCAAGAATTTTTGCGCATTATATGAGTCGTGAGAATGACTTTAAATGACAGTACTTAACTGAGTTTCATATACATTGATGAAGCTTAATAAATGAAAACATGGTTGGTAAACATACTTATTTTGAATAATTGTGTGGAAATATGTGGCATAAATAACTTCAAGGTTTGCTGGTGATGTGTTAGTAACAAAACTGTGAGAATTCAGTTAGTGTGTCTCGTTTCTTTGAAATTCTGTTCAAAATTTGCCACTTCAAATTACTAGGATATTTGAAAATTACTGTACCAATAGCATAGGTAAGTTTTGCTTAGGGTACGTTGACTGTTCATGAACTTAACGACTTCCCCTCCATGTATATCTCACCTAACAGGTGTCTTTATGTAAGATTGTTTTCTTCACATTATAGTAATTCAGGCACATTTCTACATCTACATCCATACTCCACAAGCCACCTGACATTGACATTGACCTGTCCACAAAAGTTATCACTCATATCTTAGCTGGACATAAGGAACAGTAAAATATCCGTTATGATCAAAGAGATTGAGCCATGTTACAAAGCATTCACTTCAGTGCCGTGAACTACTATTGTCATGTTCCACTTAGCCATTCTATAGCTGGTTTGAAAACAATTGTGTTCATATTTAAGTTTTGTAAGCAACATTTTGATGAATGTTACATCATTTGTTTTTGAAATTGTGGCTGCTGTGTACTCACCATGTAATGACATCCACATAGGAGCAATGAATATTGATCGTTGCACCCCACAGATTTTTTGGGGTATTTCTGTGCTCTCGAGTTCGACTGTCTTTAAATGACGGTATAACCACTGTGAACTTGGTGGCAATTAGAAACATCTAATTATTAATGCCCCCCATGAACCATGGACCTTGCTGTTGGTGGGGAGGCTTGCGTGCCTCAGCGATACAGATAGCTGTACCATAGGTGCAACCACAACGGAGGGGTATCTGTTGAGAGGCCAGACAAACATGTGGTTCCTGAAGAGGGGCAGCAGCCTTGTCAGTAGCTGCAAGGGCAACAGTCTGGATGATTGACTGATCTGGCCTTGTAACACTAACCAAAACGGCCTTGCTGTAGTGGTGCTGCGGACGGCTGAAAGCAAGGGGAAACTGTCTGTAATTTTTCCCAAGGGCATGCAGCTTTACTGTATGGTTAAATAATGATGGCATCCTCTTGGGTAAAATATTCCTGAGGTAAAATAGTCCCCCATTCGGATCTCCGGGCGCGGACTACACAAGAGGATGTCGTTATCAGGAGAAAGAAAACTGGCGTTCTAAGGATCGGAGCGTGAAATGTCAGATCCCTTAATCGGGCAGGTAGGTTAGAAAATTTAAAAGGGAAATGGATAGGTTAAAGTTTGATATAGTGGGATTAGTGAAGTTCGGTGGAAGGAGGAACAAGACTTCTGGTCAGGTGACTACAGGGTTATAAACACAAAATCAAATAGGGGTAATGCAGGAGTAGGTTTAATAATGAATAGAATAATACGAATGCGGGTAAGCTACTACAAACAGCATAGTGAACGCATTATTGTGGCCAAGATAGATACGAAGCCCACGCCTACTACAGTAGTACAAGTTTATATGCCAACTAGCTCTGCAGATGACTAAGAAATTGAAGAAATATATGATGAAATAAAAGAAATTATTCAGATTGTGAAGGGAGACGAAAATTTAAGTCATGGGTGACTGGAATTCGGCAGTAGGAAAAGAGAGAGCAGGAAACATAGTAGGTGAATATGGATTGGGGGTAAGAAATGAAAGAGGAAGCCGCCTGGTAGAATTTTGCACAGAGCACAATTTAATCAGAGCTAACACTTGGTTCAAGAATCATGAAAGAAGGTTGTCTACAGTGAAGAAGCCTGGAGACACTAAAAGGTTTCGGATAGATTATATAATGGTAAGACAGAGATTTAGGAGCCAGGTTTTAAATTGTAAGACATTTCCAGGGGCAGATGTGGATTCTGACCACAATCTAGTGGTTATGACCTATAGATTAAAATTGAAGAAACTGCAAAAAGGTGGGAATTTAAGGGGATGGGATCTGAATAAACTGAAAGAACCAGAGGTTGTACAGAGTTTCAGGGAGAGCATAAGGGGACAATTGACAAGAATGGGGGAAAGAAATACAGAAAAAGAAGAATGGGTAACTCTGAGGGATGAAGTAGTGAAGGCAGCAGAGGATCAAGTAGGTAAAAAGACGAGGGCTAATAGAAATCCTTGGGTGACAGAAGAAATACTGAATTTAATTGATGAAAGGACAAAATATAAAAATGCAGCAAATGAAGGAGGCAAAGAGGAATACAAACATCTCAAAAATGAGATTGACAGGAAGTGCAAAATGGCTAAGCAGGCATGGCTAGAGGACAAATGTAAGGATGTAGAGGCTTATCTCACTAGGGGTAAGATAGATACAGCCTACAGACGGATGGAAAAACTAGTAGAAGCCGACCTCGGGGAAGATCAGTTTGGATTCCGTAGAAATATCGGAACACGTGAGGTAATACTGACCCTACGACTTATCTTAGAAGAAAGATTAAGGAAAGGCAAACCTACGTTTCTAGCATTTGTAGACTTGGAGAAAGCCTTCGACAACGTTGACTGGAATACGCTCTTTCAAATTCTGAAGGTGGCAGGGGTAAAATACAGGGAGCGAAAGGCTATTTACAATTTGTACAGAAACCAGATGGCGGTTATAAGAGTCGAGGTACATGAAAGGTAAGCAGTGGTTGGGACGGGAGTGAGACATGGTTGTAGTCTCTCCCCGATGTTATTCGATCTGTATATTGAGCAAGCAGTGCAGGAAACAAAAGAAATTCCGAGTAGGTATTAAAATCCATGGAGAAAAAATAAAAACTTCGAGGTTCACTGATGACATTGTAATTCTGTCAGACAGCAAAGGACTTGGAAGAACAGTTGAATGGAATGGATAGTGTCTTGAAAGGAGGGTATAAGATGAACATCAACAAAAGCAAAACGAGGATAATGGAATGTAGTCGAATTAAGTCAGGTGATGCTGAGGGAATTAGATTAGGAAATGAGACACTTAAAGTAGTAAAGGAATTTTGCTATTTGGGGAGCAAAATGACTGATGATGGTTGAAGTTGGGAGGATTTAAAATGTAGACTGGCAATGGCAAGGAAAGCGTTTCTGAAGAAGAGAAATTGGTTAACATCGAGTATAGATTAAAGTGTCAGGAAGTCGTTTCTGAAAGTATTTGTGTGGAGTGTAGTCTTGTATGGAAGCGTAACATTGACGATAAATAGTTTGGACAAGAAGAGAATAAAAGCTTTTGAAATGTGGTGCTACAGAAGAATGCTGAAGATTAGATGGGTAGATCACATAACTAATGAGGAGGTATTGAATAGAATTGGGAAGAAGAGAAGTTTGTGGCCCAACTTCACAAGAAGAAGGGATCGGTTGGTAGGACATGTTCTGTGGCATCAAGGGATCACCAATTTAGTATTGGAGGGCAGTGTGGAGGGTAAAAATCGTAGAGGGAGACCAAGAGATGAATACACTAAGCAAATTCAGAAGGATGTAGGTTGCAGTAGGTACTGGGAGATGAAGAAGCTTGCACAGGATAGAGTAGCATGGAGAGCTGCATCAAACCAGTCTCAAGACTGAAAACAACAACAATTATTAATGTAGGTCTACCAAGTCCATTTACTCTTGCCCATATTAATTTACAGTCACTGAAAAGAAAGTAAGTCAACCAGACCACAGCTAATGATTCTGTTTATGAACTCAGTGCAGTGTAAGGATTTAGAAATTAAGGAACTGAGGGACAAGACTTAACTTTTAAGTAAACTAAATGCACAGAAAGAGACAGCAGTAAAGAGATATGATGGGAATGAAGTTTTTCGCGATGGCACTCATATGTAAAACATTCTTGGTATTCTTGCCACATCATTTCTGGTTAAAATCTTGAGCTTTCGTAGATTACCTCTATCATCATCGTCAGGAGCTGACTGTCTTCAGTGCCGCTGTGGCAGGCTTATTTATAGCCCGTGGAAGGCTTTTGATTGGTTGGCTAATGATTGGTCGGCGATTACGTACTGCTGTCGCAGACATTATCACTGTGGGCGCCGGTGGCGCCACCGTTTCCGTTGGAACGTAAACCGTGGAAGGGACATCTCTGCTGCTTTTCTGCATCAAGCGTTCGTTTCCATTCACAGCTCAGATGGTATCTGCTATCGCGGTTAAAGTTGTTTTGGCTCATTCTTATTTCAACAGCCTCCTTAATAACATAATCCCAGTACATGGAGGCATGGGACAGAATTTTTGTTTCATCGAAAAAAATTTTATGTTTGGTTATGAGGCTGTGCTCCGCAATTGCTGATTTCTCCAGTTCTCTATTTTTAATATGGCGTTGGTGTTCTGCGCAGCGGTTGGAAACAGTACAAATCGTCTAACCTATATTATTACTTCCACACTCACAGGGTATATTATATACTTCAGGGATCCTGAGGCCGAGATTGTCCTTAACAGGGCGCATAATCTCAATTTTCTTAGGACGACGAAAAATCGGCCTTATACCTCGTCTATGCAGGACTCTTCCTATTTTGCTGGAAATCGTGCCACAAAAAGGAAGAACCACAATTTTTGAGGACCTTAAGTAGTCCTTGTCAGAAACAGTCTTGTCCCTCAGTTCCTTACTTTCTTAATCCTTACACTGCACTGAGTTCATAAACAGAATCATTAGCTGTGGTCTGGTTGACTTACTTTCTTTTCGGTGACAGTTTTTTAAGCCACCTAAGCTCGTTTTTGCAAACTTCTTGCTTCACAGCATTTTGCGTGACTTCCAGATCTCTGAGAAAAGTTAACTTTTATTATTATTGGAATTATTTACTTACTACTATACAACTACACTATTTTTTCATTATTAATCAGTTAAATGCTACGCAGAAGTGATATTTTATCATTGACATTGATGCCACAATAGCGTACTTCAGCAAAATTTAAAGATAAAAATTCACTAACTCACAACCTTCAATCTGTCGGAGACCTTAAAAGTTAAGTTACGCAGACATTGCAACTTATATTGTTGCTATTAAGTCCTTAGATCAGCATGCAAAAAGCAAGTATGCGATTTCAGTCATAAGATGTACTGTATTCTTACATTGAATTAGTTAACACATCTTGTAGAAAAAAAAGACTATTTTCATAAGAAATTAAACTTTAGTATCCAGGAGCAAAACTAATAAACCTGAGCAATACAACTTATTTATTTCGTACACAATATACTGAATCATTCACTGTCATAGAGTAATCCAGTACCACGTGAAAAAGTATTAAATTTATGTGAATTAATTTATTTTAAGGCAATTTTCTAGTTAAAACTATTTTCAGTGTTATTTATGTACTGACTTCTTATCTTTCCACTCACATACTTGAGTTCTGTAATTCCTTTCCCATTCCAGTTCGAATGTTTACGCTGGGTATTACTGTGGGTAGTAGTTTCTTTATTGAAGGTAACACTAAAGTTTGTTTCTCAAATCTCATTGATACTCTTTGGACCGAAAATCAGTTGAACACACAAGCAGTTTTCATATTCACTTTGTCTGTTCATTTGTATTGAACTATCCATTCACGTTGCAAGTTCTAGTTTTTTTGGAAAACCATAAAAAATAATGTTTGTGGTATTTTGAGCGATATTAATGAATTGTAAAGAAAAAAAAAGTTCAAATGGCTCTGAGCATTATGGGACTTCTGAGGTCATCAGTCCCCTAGAATTTTGAACTACTTCAACCTAACTAACCTAATCACACACATCCATGCCTGAGGCTGGATTCGAACCTGCGACTGTAGCGCCTAGAACTGCGCGGCCACACTGGCCGGCCCGTGAATTGTACCACAGTGTAATTATAGTGGCTTTTTTCATGATTGACACACAGTAAGTTACTTGCTTTGGATGCCCACCATGGCTTCTGTGTTGTGCTGAATGCACAGCCATGTGAATCCTCAAAGTGAAGTCAAGGCATGCAACCATATCTGGGAATTTTTTAATCACCATGAGCCAATTGGTCTTTTATTTATAATAGAAACATTGAGTTAAATATTTGGTTCAGAGTTGAGTTAATTGACTTTTCTTGTAGTGTACTGTAGATAAATTGAGTTTAAGATGTCGTAAAGACTCACACTTCATTTGTTTGAAGCTCTTGTCTTTTGCATTTCCTTTTCGGGTGTTTTTTATTTAGGCAAGTTACTTCATGTTACCATTGCTTATGTGAGCATTGAAGATCATATTGCTTCTACTCAAACATTAGTAGCGTTGTTTTTACTGGCAAATAAGTTTTTGTCTTGTTCCTCTGTTTCCATTCTGACCTAGACAGTATGAAATTGTTCCCCAAATTACTCTCCATTGTACTGAATGTTTGTGGTCAGCTCAATTTTTAAGAGCCAGGTAAAATATTCAAAGGACCAGTATTGGATCCTTATTGATTGAAGAAGTTTTTTGTCACTCCACGCTACTTTCACCTCTGGCAATGTTTGTTGTGAAAAATGACAATTTGTACCACAGTTTGAAGTCCATTTTAAACTGTGGTTTTTATGCAACTCTCTGGGTATGTTAACTTTAAAGGTGGGTGTAAGGTAAGGGCATACCAACGTTACTATGATGATGAAACCACCCTTTCAGGTTGATCGTATCTGTAGCTTTTTTTTACTTTAAGTATTGTAACAGGATCAAACAATGGAAAATCCAGGAAGGAATGTAACAGTATTATGAAAAGGATAGTTGCTATTCACCTTATAGCAAAGATGCTCACAGATAGGCACAACAAAAAGTGAGCTTTCTTCCGGCAAGACCATCATCGAAGATACAACCCCCCCCCCCCCCCCCCCCCCCACACACACACACAATGACCGCAGTCTCTAGGTGCTGTGGCCTGGGTCGGGCCTCAGCAGCCAGAGACTGTGGTCATGTGTCAGAGTTAGTTAGTTAGTGTGTGTGTGTGTGTGTGTGTGTGTGTGTGTGTGTGTGTGTGTGTGTGTGTGTGTGTGTGTGTTCAACGAAGACCTTGTTGGAAGAGGCTCACTTTCTGACAGCGCTTGTAATATAGTTCTCTCCATTTTTATTAGTAATTAATAACATTTTCTTTGAACTATCTCTTTACAGACAGAAGAATGAAAAATAAACAAAATGTGCTGTAAAATTAATAAAAAATGTGGAAAGTAGGATATGTAACATTGGCTTTACCCAATAATTATTACAAAACAGTAGTTTTCCATGAAAATATGGAATGCCATTCTGCTACTCTTTAGTGGATCGTTCTGTGAACATGTGCGGTAAATATTCTGTGTCATATCTTGACCATTAAGTTTCCTTAAACCCTTTTAACTGTGTCAATGGCTATGATGGTAGATCAATTTGGCGAACTGCTCAGCCAAAATTTCTGAATTGCTAAAGTGACTGGGTAATAAACTCTTGCATCCAGAGTACACCTGCAAAACGATTGTGCTGTGGAAATGGATGACTGCATACAACAATGGGGCCAGTGGAATACTCTGCAGTTGCACATAGGGTGCCTCAGGCAGGCAACATTCTGCTATAACTATGCATTTAAATTGTTAAATTCATCATAAGTCAATGTGAGTACACTTCCATTTGTTATCAAACTGATTTTTATTCCCTGTTTCTTTTAGGTTATATGCATCCATGATTTGAGTTCCATCTATCGTGTACCATTGTTAATGGAATCGCAGGGCATTGTAGAATTCTTCAGCGACAGGCTTCAGTTGAACATACCAGTACCAAGGCCCCGACGCTTTATGCAGAAGTGGAAGAATCTTGCCGAAAGGTATTGTGCCATACATTTATAAATACAACATGTAAATAATGTAGGATTAAAGACCACTCACCGAAAAGCAGAAGCATTGAGTTTGTCGATAGACACAAACAAATGAAAGAAATGTACTAGCTTTCGAAGCTGTCCTTGGATGAACTGCAAGTGCGGGTGCATGTATGCCTTTACATGACGCAGGCTAGATTAACTGTCTTTCCTTCGAGAACAAGAGTGAAAATTGGTTGAAAGCACTTTGTTTACACACTTTGCGCTCTTTGTTGAGCATCATGCAGGGGAGGGGAGATGGAGACCACTTCCATGTTGCCAAGCCTAGAGCCTGCTGCATACAACAGGCATATCTCTTCAGGTATGCAGAGTCAGTTTCATGCAAGGTGCCAAAATGTAACGGCTGCAATTTTGGTTCAATAGAATGTCCATTGGGATTTCAGTTTTTGGAACAGTTAATTTGTGTAGCAGTTAGTTATGTTTATGGGTTCAGTTAATTCATTGAGGTGCATGCCAGTCTGATTACTTAAAGCCAATTAAAACACGCAACAACGTGAATAAACACCTGAAAGAGAGAGTGTAGAATTGTGTGAAACATAAATTTCATTTTGTCTCACCTTTGGAGCATCTGTGGTCTCTCACAAAGTCCCATTCGTGGCCATGGCCAGAACTCGTGCACTCTTAGCGATATGTAGTGCACAATAAAAATTGTGTGTCATATTGCTTGGCAGATTACTCTTGTTGGTGGACCAGAGTTAATCACCTGCACGGTTAAACTACTAAACCAATCTAAGAAAGATTTACCAGGATGACTTAGGCATAGGGACAAGAGTTAAAAATTGTAACTACTTAGATACCACTAAGAAATATAACTGCTCACAGAAAGACTCCCAAATCAGTCCCCTAGGTTGTAAATATACATCACAAACAGTCTCTATTCTACTTCTAGCCAGTTTCTAGTAACTCTTGCTGATAATCTCCTTCAAAACAAAACAGTATAACATTTAAAAGTCAAAAAGGGAAAACGACACTCACAAACACCACACTTCAAATGTCTGTGGCAACAAATGAAATTTATTGGCTTCAATTAGGTCTTGTCCAACCTATCTTGTTTATTATATGCTACTGTCCTGCTAACTGATGGCCCTGTACACTGCTATGAGACATCTGCTTACTGGACATGTGTACAGTCAATCAGCTACTGAAGTGCCACACTGCAGGGTTTGAGGACTCCCAACCCTTTCTGCCAGCTGTCTTATAATATGCTATCCTTCCCTATTAACTGCTGTTGCAGAACTGAGTTGTATGGAATGCTTGCACTGTTGGTTGGTATCAAATCACATGCAAATTGAATCGCCCACATGTTATATCACTTCACTCTAATGACTGGTGCTACAAAAGCAAGCACCACAGAAGATCTATATGTACAGGGTGAACATTAATAAAACCGACAAATTGTGGGGACAGATTCTTGACTGGAAATGGAGGAAAAAGAGGTCCTATGTTCATATGTCAGAAATTGACAGTGTATGTTAAATGACAACAAATCACCCCAGAACACAGTACAGAGCTGTATCACATCCATGTCACGACATATGTTCAAAGTGGCCTCCATGGGTTGCAGTGTGCACAAAGTACATGTAATCGTACTTTGGCTTTCACAATGTTGGCGGGTCACTTGTCTGGAGCTTGCTTTAGGATTTGTATCAGTATCCTGTAAAATCTGGTTTTCCTAATGTGGTGTACACCTCCATGTCCACACCCAAAAAGGGCTTGAAATGCTGTGTGTTGTGGTTGGTGTCTGTGAGGATACTTGTTTTGGTATAGCCATGCTGCCTCTCAACCATTTCCATCTGCTTGGCTGTACACAATCATCATCACGTCTTGTTCCTGATGTGAATACCGGACAATTCTTCTACTTACAGTACAGTTTATCAACCCCACAGCCTGCAACACAAAAGGTACACATGGCACATTGTCAGAGGAACTTTCATTTGTCAGTGCCATCTACCATGGCAAAGATATATTTCTTGACACATGTTCATGGTACTTTTTCCCCTCCATTTTCAGCCAGGAATCAGTCCCTGCAGTTTGTCAGTTTTATTACGTACATCAGGAAAATAACAAATGTTGTATCTGGTTTTCATCAGTTTATCATCAATCATCTGCTTAAAGAAAATCATGTTTCACATCTTCACAATGCTTTGTCTGTTGCTTCTTGGCTATAGAGACAGACTGCGACTGACAATAAATGCAGCACACTTGGTACAATGTTGTGAAGCTGTGAAATATGGTCTTTCCTTCTTAGATGGTTGCCTGATGATTTGGTTGTTGAAAAAGGATACAAAATTTCTCACTTTAGCTATTTCAATTGTATAGTAATACGCAAGTGCTGTTCCTTCTTGAACAATGTGCCCAAAATTACAGAAATGTCACACATAATAAGTATATTTTTACAAACATCTTAGGGTACAGATTCTTTCTATAAAGGCTAACAAGTTTTCATGTACCATTTATGCAGATCATATTTTGAAAAACTACAACATAAAATGTTTGATTTAAGAAATTTTAAGAACCATGAACTACTACCACCTTAGTTTGTACTTCAATTTATATATTATAATTCCATCATGATTGTGTCTGTCTCAACCATGTGCCTACAAATTTATAATTTTTTTTTTGTTAACACTTTGTGTTCTGAGCTGTAACACTTAAGCATAAGCTAAGTAAAAAGACTGTTTTACCCTATTTATAGCTATAGTAATTATCAGAAAATTAGTATAACAACAAAAACATTAATGCGAATCAAAAATTTATAAATTTTGATTTTAAGTGGTGCATAAAACCTTTTTCTCACATTAACATGTATTTCCATAAAGCAATTTTTATAACATTGTTTTGAAAAGAGGAAAAAATGAGCAAGTAACCCATGCAAAGCATTTTTAAAAGTAGTGTTTAGCAATAAAGCATAAAGTATTTTTATGCACAGTAAATACAATTGAGAACCTTTCATGAAACAATACTCTTCCTTTTATGACAAATTTTGAAGTACAGTAATTTATAAAGCATGACTTTGCAGTCATTATACTGCTAGCATGTATCTTAGCATCATACTTTTCCATATGTTTCTTACCTCTCTGAGAGCATAGTACTCATTTCTGTGAACAAAACTATCTTCCATTTTGATAGTGTGCAGGCGAAAGATGAGAATTTGTGCTCTGTAACTTCCTCACACTGTTTGGGTTACACATTAGTTTTTTATTTTTGGGAAGAAAGAAGCCTCCGCAGATGTGGTGCTCACATATAAACTTGTATTGCACTGTTAAGATTGTCCTGAAAATACAGCACTATGTAAAATATCAATTTTGCTCATAATAAGCACTCACCCTTGGTTTTATGGGCTCTTAGAGAGTTTTAACCAGGGGAATAATGCCAGTACTTACCTTTGGGTAACTTAGTCAGCCATTCACTTCTAATTCACTGCAGAAAGTTATTTGAAAATAAAACCATGTTGGATTAATGAGTGGGAGAAAATTCAAAGTATTTTGTTTTGAATACTCTCTACCGGAACTCTCTGAAATGTTTTGTAGGAAAAAAAAGGGGGTGTAACCTTTGGCATTTCCATCACTGATAAAACTGCGGTTTGTCATTTTGGCACAAGTAAAAGTGTGCACTGACCATAAGAAAGACACATCTACAGAATGACCCCCACACCATCTAAAGAACAATAATCTAGTTGAGGTTTCTATTGAGGTGCCCAGTTGCTTGGAAAGCACAATGATGTGCACAGGACTGAAAGGTGACATTGAGGAAATGTCTTCAAAACAGTGGTGGCATACTTTCAGGCAGGCCCACTGCACCTTTATAATTACAGGTGTCAAACACCAAGTGATAAAGGCTTGTATTCAACTTCAGTTCCCTCTAGGTTTTGTAGATGAAGCTTTTCCGTGTGCTACACACTCTGCCCACACTGAAGTGGTATCTGTTATCTTCATTTGTGTGTAGTTAACCTTTCCTCCAAACCTCTATCCCAATCCGAAGCCTCTGTCCTATCCAAAGGCCTCACCTTCAGCCCCACTCCCAGATTCAACCAAACTGCCCTTGTCAAAGATTTACTGTCCTACACTCATAGTCTCTGCTGGAAATATCACTTTGCCACGAAGAAAAATAATCCTGATCCCACTCCTAATGATCCAACTCCCCAAGACACTATCCAAATTGAACCCTGCCTGGAACAGTTCCGTTCTCCATCACAGCGGGACTCACCTCCTCTTCCTCAAAATCACCCTCTCCAAACCTTCCAGGAATTTCACACTTCCAGCCTTGCCTCTCAGTCTTTCTTGAAAAACCTTAATCCTACTCCCAACATCACCACAGCCGAAGCCCAGGCTATCCGTGATCTGAAAACTGACCGATCCATCATCATTCTTCCGGCGGACAAGGGTTCCACGACCCTGGTACTTGATCGTCGGGAGTGTATGGCTGAGGGACTACGTCAGCTTTCAGACAACTCTACATACAAAGTTTGCCAAGGTAATCCTATTCCTGATGTCCAGGTGGAGCTTCAGGGAATCCTCAGAACCTTAGGCCCCCTATAAAACCTTTCACCTGACTCCGTCAAACTCCTGACCCCACAGACACCTCGCACTCCTACCTTCTACCTACTTCCTAAAATTCACAAACCCAAACATCCCGGCCGCCCCATTGTAGCTGGTTACCAAGCCCCCACAGAACGTATCTCTGCGTACGTAGATAAACACCTTCAACCCATTACATGCAGTCTCCCATCCTTCATCAAAGACACCAACCACTTTCTCAAACGCCTGGAATCCTTACCTAGTCTGTTACCCCCGGAAACCATCCTTGTAACCATTGATGCCACTTCCCTATACACAAATATCCCGCATGTCCTGGGCCTCGCTGCAATGAAGCACTTCCTTTCACGCCGATCACCTGCCACCCTACCTAAAACCTCTTTCCTAATCACCTTAGCCAGCTTCAGTCTGACCCACAACTTCTTCACTTTTGAAGGCCAGACATACCAACAATTAAAGGGAACAGCTATGGGTACCAGGATGGCCCCCTTGTATGCCAACCTATATATGGATCGCTTAGAGGAAGCCTTCTTGGTTACCCAAGCCTGCCAACCCAAAGTTTGGTACAGATTTATTTATGACATCTTCATGATCTGGACTCACAGTGAAGAAAAACTCCAGAATTTCCTCTCCAACCTCAACTCCTTTGGTTCCATCAGATTCACCTGGTCCTACTCCAAATCCTATGCCACTTTCCTTGACATTGACCTCCATCTGTCCAATAGCCAGCTTCACACGTCCGTCCACATCAAACCCACCAACAAGCAACAGTACCTCCATTATGACAGCTGCCACCTATTCCATATCAAACGGTCCCTTCCCTACAGCCTAGTCCTTCGTGGCAAACGAATCTGCTCCAGTCCTGAATCCCTGAACCATTACACCAACAACCTGAAAACAGCTTTCGCATCCCGACTTCCTAAAATCCGGCCCCGAAATGAGATCCATCCTTCATGAAATCCTCCCCACTCCACCAAGAGTGTCTTTTTGCCGTCCACCTAACCTTCGTAACCTCTTGGTTCATCCCTATGAAATCCCCAAACCACCTTCCCTACCCTCTGGCTCCTACCCTAGTAACCGCCCCCGATGTAAAACCTGTCCCATGCACCCTCCCACCACCACCTACTCCAGTTCTGTAACCCGGAAGGTGTACACGATCAAAGGCAGAGCCATGTGTGAATGCACCCACGTGATTTACCAACTGACCTGCCTACACTGTGACTCTTTCTATGTGGGAATGACCAGCAACAAACTGTCCATTTGCATGAATGGACACAGGCAGACAGTGTTTGTTGGTAATGAGGATCACCCTGTGGCTAAACATGACTTGGTGCACTGCCAGCACATCTTGGCACAGTGTTACACCGTCCGGGTTATCTGGATACTTCCCACCAACACCAATCTATCCGAACTCCGGAGATGGGAACTTGCCCTTCAATATATCCTCTCTTCTCGTTATCCACCAGGCCTCAATCTCCGCTAATTTCAAGTTGCTGCCACTCATACCTCATCTGTCATTCAACATCATCTTTGCCTCTGCACTTCCGCCTCGACTGACATCTCTGACATCTGTGTGTGTGTGTGTGTGTGTGTGTGTGTGTGTGTGTGTGTGTGTGTGCCCACACACACACACACACACACACACACACACACACATACACACACACACAAGCAGACATATTTAAAGGCAAAGAGTTTGGGCAGAGATGTCAGTCGAGGCGAAAGTGCAGAGGCAAAGATGATGTTGAATGACAGATGAGGTATGAGTGGCAGCAACTTGAAATTAGCGGAGATTGAGGCCTGGTGGATAACGAGAAGAGAGGATATATTGAAGGGCAAGTTCCCATCTCCGGAGTTCGGATAGGTTGGTGTTGGTGGGAAGTATCCAGATAACCCGGACGGTGTAACACTGTGCCAAGATGTGCTGGCAGTGCACTAAGTCATGTTTAGCCACAGGGTGATCCTCATTACCAACAAACACTGTCTGCCTGTGTCCATTCATGCGAATGGACAGTTTGTTGCCGGTCATTCCCACATAGAAAGCGTCTCAGTGTAGGCAGGTCAGTTGGTAAATCACGTGGGTGCTTTCACACATGGCTCTGCCTCTGAACAAAGAGATAGATACAGCTGTAGCAAGATCCAGATTCCAGAGGAAGATTCACAAATTAGACAAAAAGGCGCTTCAACCATTTATTAGCTTGATGTTACTTTGGTCAACCAGAACAAAACTGATTTAATTAATTATAAAGATACTTCCACATGGGAAAAATATATTAAAAACAAAGATTCCAAGACTTACCAAGCGGGAAAGCACCGGTAGACAGGTACAATAAAATAACACACAAACACACACACAAAATTTCTAGCTTTCGCAACCAACAGTTGCTTCTTCAGCGCGCGCGCGAGTATATACGTATCCTTTTTTCCCTCTAAGGTAAGTCTCTCCGCTCCCGGGATTGGAATGACTCCTTACCCTCTCCCTTAAAACCCACATCCTTTTGTCTTTCCCTCTCCTTCCCCCTTTCCTGAAGAAGCAACTGTTGGTTGCGAAAGCTAGAAATTTTGTGTGTGTGTGTGTGTGTGTGTGTGTTATTTTATTGTGCCTGTCTACCGGTGCTTTCCCGCTTGGTAAGTCTTGGAATCTTTGTTTTTAATACATTTTTCCCATGTGGAAGTATCTTTATAATTAATTAAATCAGTTTTGTTCTAGTTGACCAAAGTAACATTGAGGTAATAAATGGTTGAAGCGCCTTTTTGCCTAATTTGTGAATCTTCCTCTGGAATCTGGATCTTGCTACGGCTGTATCTATCTCTTTGTTCCATTACAGATTTTCTTCCATCCTTACTTTTGAAGTATTTACGATCAGTGTCTTTTTAAAATTCTTTGCATTCATAAAGCATTTTCTTTGATGCCAATTTTCTCATGATTATGTGATGTCGGATACTCATCATTTGTATACATTTCAAATATTGTGTGCATTAAAAGTAGGTTGTTCCAGCTCGTGTGCCCACACGTGTGCAGTTGGGTGGTCTGTGGGCACAGGTCTGCAAACAGCTGACTGTGGGCTCTCAGGCGGCTGGGCTGTAGTGCACGTGATGTTACTGGTCTGCTCTGGAAGTTGTGAGCAGGGGTAGTCAGGTGGCTAGCATATACACAGAATACGTACATTAGAGCTGCATGGTGGTTAGCCTACCCAGCCTGCAACTGCCTTCGTGTGAGCTGATGGGTGCCCCACAGTGCCCAGGCCTATGCATCGGTGTTGAAACAGCCTTCCTTAAACCCTCTTTGTTTTCAATCATCCAGTAGTATTGTTAAAGTGTTTCTTGTGATTTGAGTGCTACTCATGCAACATAAAAGTGAAGTACAGATTACGACTTAACACGCAGAGAAATCGTTGCGACACAGATAGGCTAAACTTTGAAGCTATCAGATAAAAAAAAAGGCCTTCTTCTGAAACAGTTTGTTCTCTTATTGGCACTACATGTGTCTGCTGTCAGTTATTGTGCTTTCAAAATATCAACTGCTTCATGTTTAAAAAAAGTTATCTTTTGACCTCCTCAGTTGCTTGATAAGTGCTTCACTTTTAGTCTCTTATTCCCCAGTATCATGTCACCTACAAAGCAGTGTCACCATGATTTATGGTAAGCCTTTGTTAATAATACATTGTGTTTTTGGACACATGACATTTTCATTGAGGCCTACAGGGTGTCCAGAGGCACTAAATCGCATTAAATCTGTCGCGTCCTGTTGCATACTCTTATGTCTGCTTTAATTTGTGCCAGGTATTGACTAACAGAAGAGGAGAAATAAAACTGTATTAAAGCACTTCTGGATACAGCACAGAGCCATGTCTGCTTAGTTGAGAATACTCAGGGTCTAAATTCTTCTGGAAAATGTGGAATTATTGGAAATTAAATTTTACGTGGAAAAATCGAGGACATCACAAGGAACTTCAGGAATTTAAAAAAATCTCACGGAATTGCGCATTTTTAACCTTGTATTAAAATTGACTTTTATGTTGAGTTTTATAAATCACAAACTTTAAAATACTTCATATTTTAAAGTTTGTTAATTATATGAATAATATTCAGTGTAAGTTATTGGTTGAAGTACATTGGTTAATCCCTTAATTACCCCCCCCCCCCCCCCTCTCTCTCTCTCTCTCTCTCTCTCTCTCTCTCTCTCTCTCTCTCTCTCTCTCTCTCTCTCTCCAAATTGTGTTCCAAAAAATAATATGTTTTTATTATTGGAAAATCCTATAATGAATGACAACATAACATAAAAACATATAAAACTGCTTTTAAAGCTCAAAATAATGAGCTACAATAATTTTGAAATCCAATAATAAAATCCCGAGTGTACTTGACTAAAATATCCTGAAACTTGAAATCATTTTTTAGTTTGTGTGTAGCTGTGAAGTCTAACAATCCATTTCACAAGTTTCCTGCGAACATAAATCTTGAAGGAGCTGGCTGGAGCACAATGGATGTATTTATCTCGTGCCACTGGTGATAACTTGTCACTCGTCTGACAGTCAGTCATCACTTTCTCTCTAATGAAGTAACATCATACTCTTCTTCATTTTCTGAGCTGCTAATTTCAGTATCAAACTCAGGATCATTATAGTAATTGTCTTTACAAAGCACTGCCTAAACAGCAATATAGGAGAGAGTCAGAAAGTGTGTGTTTTTTGTTTAGTTTACAAAGCTGCACACAGTAAATATGATATCTGTTGGGAACCACCTCAACCAAAACACCACAGCCAAGCCACAAATCTCGTACCAGGTACTATCTAGTGGTCGAACAGGTAACTATCAATGATAAAAAACAGTATCCCACTTATATCCATTTCAAGTTTCCTGAGTATACTAAGGATTTTAAACTTGAGTCAAAATAATAAAAACAAGATAACACAGGGTTTTATATTAAATGTTTAAACTACAGCTTGTGGCTAGGATGCGTCAACTGAAAGGAAAGAAATGTCATTATTGCTGTATGCTGTCCACACCTGCTGACTATTAATTTGTCATTATCTTCTGACACCATCTTCCTCCCCCACACCTGGAATTCTTAGGGATTTTTCTTTTTTTCTGGTTTGAGTAGCCACACTGATACTTGTTAACACACACTTTTAGTTCATGGCAACTAATTTAAGTTGCAAGGGAGGTGATCAATACTAGAGTGATAAAGTACACCTTGAAAGATCAAAGCTGTTGGTAGCATTATCTGGATATATACAAAAAATAATACATTTTGTGGGCAGAAAATTTTGTGTCAAATCTTTAGCTTTTGATAGGTATCTTATCCCAGGATGATACAGAATCATCTTAAAGACTTATAATCAGACAATAAATCTTATTAACTTACAGGGTAGACACACTCCGTAAAGATGTAACTATTGCTCTTGTTGGCAAATACACGAAGTTGGAGGACTCATATGCATCAGTAACTAAGGCCCTACAGCATGCAGCTGTTTGTGCTGGATATCATCTCAGAGTGAAAGTAAGTAAATTTTTGAAAATGAAATTTGTATGTAAGACTTTGGTATGAGAAAGCAACATTAAAATTTTGAATTTGACGGGAGAAAATATAATATTTCACAGTTGCTTGAGTGAATTTAGTCTGTAAGGGCAAATGAAACTGCTGAGAAAGGAATGAGTTAAAACCGTATTTGTCTTGAAGATTTTGCCCTTTGGAAACTAAATTTACTGGGGAACAAAGAAACTTGTTAGAAAATTTATGGAATCAAATGCTAAATGATTAGTCATGTATAGAATATGTAATATGTAGTTACAGTAAAAAGTCGAATTACAGGGATGTTATTTAAACACTTGCAGGAGAGTGGTGACTTGTTATTGTGTAATATCCTGAAGTGAGGGGTCAAAAATATTTTTGAGGCTGGACTGAAGAAAAAAAAAATGGTTGTGTGGTGTAACAAGATCAATGAAATATGTGCGCTAGTAATAGATGAGTTTGAAGAAACCAGTTAGAACAAGGCAGTGGCAGTAAGAAAATTGGCAGAAAGCATAGAATTAACTAAGAATGATCAGTAATTAGCACTGAAAATAAATGAAGCGCTGTGGAAAGAGAATGACCTGAGGACATAGAATTATTGCCGAGTACATTGCCTATATCTAAGTAGAAATTAAAAAAAAAAAAATCTCTAATAGTATTTATGTACGGTTAAAAAGTAAACACACAGTTTAGTTCCATTACATAATGCATTTAATTGGGGATATAGTTTCACAATAGATATTCTGTTATTACTCTTGTGTAATAGTTTCTAAACTTCATCAAATTCCTGGCAAACATTGTTATTTTAAGGAGATGGTGATGTACATCTTTTAAATGTGTTTGAATAATCACAATTTGACTATATATCTGTATATGTCACTTTCTTGAAACTACAAATTTCATACAAACAGCACCCCATTGTCAAATATCCGTATGCTATGAAAAAGACTGTAATTCGGCACAGTGAGCACATATAACATCAATAGCATAACCTGTTCTTACAGAATAGGCTTGACACTTCTTGTGATACAAGAGACTCATCTTTATGCTACATCCTGTTAACAAGTTGCATGATACAGAGTACTTTAGTGCTGTGCACAATTTTGATATGGATAATATTCTTATTAACATTGAGGAAGATGCAAAAGGTGATAAGTGGATGCATGTCCTGTAATTACTGTCTTTGTCCATTAATACAGGTAAATGTGACAAATGTTTTGTGGGTAATGATTATTGTTTTAGGTTTGTGATCATTGTGCATAATTATGGTCTTTTTGTGGCTTACAGATACCAGAGGATGGTCTGTCGTTTGACTGAAAATAGTAGTTTTGATGATATGCCATAATGCCAAATAATGATTTTTCAAAAACAATATTAAACTTCCCTGCCCCATAAGAGTGTGTGTCACATGACGTCAGAATTTACTCTCATCTACCTGAGCTTTACTGAAACTGTGGATAAAAAGAAGAGTACAATAGAGGATTATATCACTAAGATTTTGTTGGCTGTAAGCCGTATTAAACTTTTCAAAATGTGACTCATTACATATATTGTTCATAATGGCCAAGAGCTTATATGCGTGTAACATAATCCAGTTTTGTAAATGGTGTTTTGGTTAATTTTGGACTTAATTAACATTGTAAATAAATATTACCCTTCATTTACCATTCATGCATTTTAATGAACTGCTGAAGGAAGGAAATGAATGAAAGTGAAGTTGAATGCTTGTACCTGTGCTTTCGTAAATTTGTCATCATCATATCACCATCAGTTATTGACATAAAACATGACAATATAAAAAAGTAGAAAATTGTAATTGCATTAATTTCTCTTTAAAGCATGAGAATCATATTTTTGCAACTTCTTTTTCAGTACATTGAAGCAGCAAATTTAGAAGAAGCTACTAAAGCCAGTGAGCCAGCAAAGTATCATGAATCGTGGCACCAATTGTGTGAGAGCGAGTAAGTCCTTGCCTTAAAGAACAGTACGGAACAGCATTAAGTATATAGTAAAATTACTGGAATGTGCCGTTTATTGGTAGTTTTGTGGTCTGTTAATTGAGACAGTATTATTTAATTTTAAAAGATTGTTTCACATTGAATAATTGTTCTAATAATCTGAGTATATATTGTTGCAAACAATATTTGGGAGGATGGGGCAGGGGATACTGAACTTCAGATTACCTTTATCAGGAGCATGTGAAGGGTTTCCTTGTAACTACCCAGGCATAAGGAAAAGTGAACTTTAATTTTCAGCTTAGGAATTTAGTGCATGTAATGTTAGTACTCTGTCCAGTCATATTAATGTAACCACCTGTCAAAAGCCTGAATAACCACTTTTTGCTGCATGGGCTGCTGTGAGACATGCAAGAAGAGTGTCAGTGAGGTTCTGGAAGGTAGTGACAGGGTTGTAATGCCATGCTGACGCCAGTGTCGTGGCCATTTGCACCTGGTTTCTCAGGTGGTCCATGGCGCAATGGCATTTTCGAGGGGGTCCCACAGATTCCCAATTGGTTTTAAATGTGGACAGTATGGTAAACTCATGCTGGTACTCTTCCAACCACGTGCATACGCTGTGAGCATTTTGCATTGTCCTGCTGGTAGATGCCATTGTGTTGAGGAAGCACAAACTGCATGTGGAGGTGGACATGATCCCCGAAGATAGGTTCATTCATGTGTTGATCCATTGTACCTTTGAGAATGATGAGATCACTCATATAATGCCACAAAAACATGATGCCCAGATCATAACACTCTCTCCTCTGACCTGAACCCTTCTGACAATTGTTGCAGTGTGTTTGCTTCCAGATGTTTCATGCCAGACATGCCAACTGTCATCTTTCTGATGGGGCATAAAGTGTGATTAATCTGAAAAGGCCACCTACCACCCATCAGTGGATGTCAAGTTACGGCTTTGACATGCAAATTCTAGGCTCTGTTGCTGATGAACGGCAGTCGGTAAGGGTGCGTGAACCAGGTGCCTGCAGCAGATGCCAATATGCAGCAACTGTTGCTGGATGTTTGTTGAAGAGACATTGTTGGTGGTCTCTTGGTTAATATGGGTGGTCAGTTGCTCAACTGGTGCATGTCTATTTGTCTATACACATTTTCACATCTATTGTTCACCTGTCATCTATTGCCTGTGATGCACAATAGTTGCCTTGGTAACGGTTTTTGGTAGTGCCATTTTGCCATGTACGGTATACTTTAACGACAGCAGCATGCAAACAGATTACAAACTTGGCTGTTTCAGAAATATTTCCAACTGTGGCCTGAAAACCAGTGGTTATGCCCTTCTGGACATCAGATAAATTGCTCCAGTTCTGCATTGTGACAATGACTGCAGTGTTCACCTCACCCCCACCTCCTTCTCCCTCCTCCCTCCTACCTAATCCCACACACACTTTATATACTCTCCAATGCTGCCGCTGCCACCTACCATCCGTGAGTGGTTGTTGAACGTTTACATCCAACATAGGTGACGGTTTCATTAATGTATCTGGACTGTTGGAGTATAGGTTTAGCATATCTTGTTATTTAATGTTTGTATGGATCTTTGCTAGTTGGGCAGAAAAAAGGTCTTATTTTATTTTTCAGTTTTTATGTTTATTTTTATGCATATGTATGTACTTTTTACAGAATAGTGAGGCAACTATAGTCTGATTAAAATTACTTGTTAGTTGACATTTCACACATTGAAGCTGGTTTACTCCAATCAGAGTGCTCATCGTCGTCCTCGAACTGTTCAACATAGCCAGACTGTGACAACAAATTGTCTGTTCACTTTCAGCTGGCCTATTTCATCAGACATGGTAACCACGCCAGTAACAACATAGGCACAATGGCTGTAACATTTCATACACAACCTAGCCAAACTGCTGGATCCTTCTGCACAATATGTGATTTGGTGTTCATATATTCAGTTATCATCATTACAGAGATCGGCGTACAGTAGATAAGCTTCACACAACATTGTGTGAGGCCAAATATTTTGAAGGTACCTAAATGTCATTGCAACTGGTTTCTCTTCCTATCATTCTTTTTTTCGTTTGGAGTATGTTTGTCGCCTGAAACTTGTAACAAAGGCCAACCAGAGTGCTTAGGCGTTTGTAGCACATGTAGCGAGCGGAGGATAACTAATGAAAGCTAGAAACTACAGTTCTCTCTTAGTACTGAAACTGACATTTTTGTGGCTCGAGTTTGCTGATAGTTAGTGAATGAAGTTAGTGTGAATAATGGTTCTGCAACAGGTTGTTGACTGTCAATTCCTGGATACACTGCACATCAGGAGGTGGTGGTTAGGCTAGGACACAAGTGTAAATTCAGGGCTACAAGACACGTCTGCCTCAATTCACTCGTTGGTCACTAAAAATCAGCTGTGAACAGAGCACCTAGCTTTACCCTCATAGCTGATTGCAGTGGCTTCAAACATTATTCCATATTGTATGTAACGGCACTTTAGCACTGACCCCACTGTATTTGAATATCACCTTTAACCAGGCAGCAGCTGATGTGGCAATATTGTAGTGGCAAGTGACAGATGTCAACTACCAAGTAGTGTTAATCAGATTACAGTAACTGTGTTCATGAATGGGTCTTGTATTGATTGTTCCCATTGTTGTTACCAATAATTCTATTACTGATTTCTCTAAGGCAAGAGGAAGTGCTGCCAAATTTGAATGGTAGGAAGAAGGCTGTGTGCTTGCCCACCTATGTTTTCAGTGCACATACATTAAAAGTTGAATTATTTCATATATTTCCACAGAACACAATTTATTTCAGTTGCCTGATTGGAAGTGTCTCCAAGAAGCTTTACAAAAATAATCTACCTGTTTGTCAAAGTATTTGGAGATGCCAACCACTATAAAAATTACATAAAAGACTGCTTAATTTATTTGATATTTCATGTCAGTAAAATAATTTAAGTGCTATGCCATTTTTGTTGAGCTGGGTTGGCACAGATTTTTAATTAAATTCAAATATACATCAGTATTATGCATAGGTTAAAGTTAGATAGAGTGGGAATTAGTGAAGTTTGGTGGCAGGAGGAACAAGACTTCTGGTCAGGTGACTACAAGGTTATAAACACAAAATCAAATAGGGGTAATGCAGGAGTAGGTTTAATAATGAATAGGTAAATAGGAATGCGGGTAAGCCACTACAAACAGCATAGTGAACACATTATTGTGGCCAAAATATATACGAAGCCCACACCTACTACAGTAGTACAAGTAGGTAAAAAGACGAGGGCCAGTAGAAATCCTTGGGTAACAGAAGAAATATTGAATTTAATTGATGAAAGGAGAAAATATAAAAATGCAGTAAATGAAGCAGGCAAAAAGGAACACAAACGTCTCAAAAATGAGATCGACAGGAAGTGCAAAATGGCTAAGCAGGGGTGGCTAGAGGACAAATGTAAGGATTTAGAGGCTTATCTCACTAGGGGTAAGATAGATACTGCCTACAGGAAAATTAAAGAGACCGTTGGAGAGAAGAGAACTACGTGTATGAATATCAAGAGCTCAGATGGCAACCCAGTTCTAAGCAAAGAAGGGAAGGCAGAAAGGTGGAAGGAGTATATAGAGGGTCTATACAAGGGCGATGTACTTGAGGACAATATTATGGAAATGGAAGAGGATGTAGATGAAGATGAAATAGGAGATGTTATTCAATCTGTATATTGAGCAAGCAGTAAAGGAAACAAAAGAAAAATTCGGAGTAGGTATTAAAATCCTTGGAGAAGAAATAAAAACTTTGAGGTTCGCCAATGACATTGTAATTCTGTCAGAGACAGCAAAGGACTTGGAACAGCAGTTGAATGGAATGGACAGTGTCTTGAAAGGAGGGTATAAGATGAACATCAACAAAAGCAAAACGAGGATAATGGAATGTAGTCGAATTAAGTCGGGTGATGCTGAGGGAATTAGATTAAGAAATGAGAGACTTAAAGTAGTAAATGAGTTTTGCTATTTAGGGAGCAAAATAACTGATGGTGGTCGAAGTAGAGAGGATATAAAATGTAGACTGGCAATGGCAAGGAAAGTGCTTCTGAAGAAGAGAAATTTGTTAACATCGAGTATAGATTAAAGTGTCAGTAAGTAATTTCTAACAGTATTTGTATGGTGTGTAGCCATGTATGGAAGTGAAACGTGGACGATAACTAGTTTGGACAAGAAGAGAATAGAAGCTTTTGAAATGTGGTGCTACAGAAGAATGCTGAAGATTAGATTGGTAGAGCAAGTAACTAATGAGGAAGTATTGAATAGGATTGGGGAGAAGAGAAGTTTGTGGCACAACTTTACCAGAAGAAGGGATTGTTTGGTAGGACATGGTCTGAGGCATCAAGGGATCACCAATTTAGTATTGGAGGGTAACGTGGAGGGTAAAAATCGTAGAGGGAGACAAAGAGATGAGTACACTAAGCAGATTCAGAAGGATGTAGGTTGCAATAGGTACTGGGAGATGAAGAAGCTTGCGCAGGATAGAGTAGCATGGAGAGCTGCATCAAACCAGTCTCAGGACTGAAGACCACAACAACAACTGTCAAAAAGTGTAAATTTAGAATTTCATAGAGCTTAAAAAGGCAGACATTTCATAATGATGAAAAACAGTATTGAAGACTAAACCATCCATAATTTTGTAATAAGGTTCCTGAAAGAACCAACTTTGAAAAATTTTTCTTTCAGTCCAGTGTTGGAAATTAATAATGGAAGGAGCTAAGGTAAGAACTCACTGTTTTGCTGAGGCTTTGAGTGATTGATTGGTACACAAACAAGACCAAAACTGTGGCTAAGCTTCCAGATACTTCCTTTCTGCCCCCCTCTCCCCACACAACCCGCACAACAATAAGATGGGACGGAAAGACAGAAAACGTGTGGAATAAGAGAGTGGGCTTAACTACCGAACTGTGGTATCTCAGTGAACGGCCAACTCCATCACTAGATGGGCAATCATCACGCTCTTCAGCACAGTTTGAACACACTGTGAACACAACATATTTCACTTGAGTGGCTATTTCACAACTCATATCATTTGCATCCTTGCCACAAACATCAGCTGTTCTGAATTACAGAGATGGGAAATATACTTGCAACCAAAAGGTATTGTTGTCTTATGGTGACATCTTTTCCCTCGTGCAATCTTTGAGTAGCAGTCAAATAGTGGCTAGCACGCCGAATGATTGTTGCAGCTGGAGTGCCAGATATAATAAAACGGTCTGGAAGTATACGAATAGTCAGAATGTTGAAGTGTTTGTATTTATATTGTGATAAAGAGCAAGTTATGTTATTACAAATAGTGTTTTGATGCAAGTGTAGCACATGAAGAATTATTTAATTCCTTCGAATGATTGGTATATTTTCTGACTTCGTGTTTATTATGCTGGTGTTTATTGTTCCCTCAACAATTAGAGCCTTAAAAGTGCTTGCCATGACCGGGCAGTTCTCAGTGAGGAACAAAGTTGGTAGGATAAACTGAGATAGTCGTTAAAATTGGCATCATACAAGTGCTGGAGGCATGTGCCTACAACAGGCGAGTGGATCCCCATTATCATGTGGAGGGGAAGGTGTTGCAGGCCACACAGCTGGAATGGGGCAGTGTTTAACAAATGGTGAACTGAATAAATGAATTGTTTTCACATGATTCAAACGATGGAAGAAACATGAGATTGTGATTGAGCAGCCTTCAGCATCAAAGGGGAGGAAACAACAACAACAACAGCAGAAGCAGTTAAAGATTACAAGAAGTAAGTTCATAGGAAACAAAATTGCAGTTTTACTAAGAAGTATTGGAATAAAACGTTTGATTGAAACTGTATTATTTGTGGTCTGTGAAATACAGGTGACGATCCAGAGTGAACTTTGTTCAGCTGTGTTAGAACTGCACTTTAGGTGTTTATTGAAATTGTTGAGGTGAACTATTTTGAAACTACTTATTGCGGCTGGAACAAGCAAAAAGTGCAGTGAACTCAGTTTTGAAGAATGGTGGCAGAAATTTTGGCAAGAATGGGAATGTAAAGAGAAGAAAGAGAAGGAAAGGCAGTGGATAAGAAAAGATTTATAAAATGAAAAGGCAGCATCGTAGGTAAGAAAAGAGGAAGAAACTTTAGAAGAGCAATGGAGAAAATTTAAAAAAGAATGTAGATCATTTTTATGGCCATCATCTCACGAATTGGGAAAAGAAAAGAGGATTTAGAAGCTGATGATTAAGTAGGAACTCTGAAATTGGTCTTTTTTTTTTCATAAGCCTGGGTCCAAACTGAAGCAACTACAGGTATGAGTGAAAAAATCGGAGTGAATACTGATCTAGGCAAAGTAAAGGCCAAAAAGAGAGAGAGAGAGAGAGAGAGAGAGAGAGAGAGAGAGAGAGAGAGAGAGAAATGTACAGCTAATGGATGAAAGTGTAGCTGAAATAAAAGGATAAAGGTATATTATGGAGAGTTTAGTAGCGCCATGTTTGTATGTTTTGCATATCAGAAGCAGATGGAATGACTGAACACCAAGTGGAGGTTAACTATAGGGAAGATGCCATGAAGACGTGGATGCCATGAAGACATGGAAGGGTGAAAGGGAGCAAATGATTACATCTAAAAAGAAACTGATAGAGAATACGGAAGCATTTATATGAAGTGCAGCAGGCAGATTCCATGTTTTTAGATTTCTAGAAAGTGTTTGACATGGTGCTCCACTGCAGACTGTTAATGAAGGTACAAGCATGTGGAATAGGTTCCCAGATATGTGAATGGCTCGAAAATTTCTTAAGTAATAGAACCTAGTATGTTGTTCTCGGTGGCGAGTGTTCATCAGACGAGATGATGGTGGTGTCTGGAGAGCTCAAAGGAAATATGATAAGACAACTTATTCTCTATGCACATAAGGACTGATCTTGTTCTCTATATACATAAATGAGCTGACAGATATGGTGAGCAGCAATCTGCCACTCTTGGCTGACGGTGCTGTTGTGTGTGGGAATTGAGTGGCTGTAGGGAGATTCTAGATAACTGCCATTATTTCTAATTGTTGTGAAGAACAGCAACTTTCTTTAAGTGTAGAAAAATGTAAGTTTGTGCAGATGAGTAAGAAAAACATTCTTATGTATGATGTTCAATTGCAGCATTGGTAGTGTGCTGCTTAATATTGTCACATCAGTGAAATGTGTAGTGTAATGTTACAAAACGATATGAAGTGGAAAGAGCAGGAAAGGCAGTAGTAGGGAAGATCATCAACTTTGGTTGGGAGAAATGATGGGCAAACGTACCAGTAACAAATCCAGCAGTGAACTGCTTTGATGTCTTCTTATAACCAGACATAGTGGAGGTCTTAAACACTTGAACAGTACTCAAGAATGTTTCTTATGTAAAGGAGACCGAGTGTAGAACACTAGTGCAACCCATTCTTGAGTATTGCTCAAGTGTTTAGGACACCCACAAGGTCAGATTACACAAAGACATCAAAGCATTTCACTGGCGGGCTGCTAGATTTGTTACTAGTAGGTTTGCTCATAATGCAACTGTTATGATGATGCTTCACGAACTCAAATCGAAATCCATGGAGAGAAAACCAACCTTCTTTTCGGAATACAGTATTAAGAAAATTTAAAGAACCAGCATTTGAAGCTGAGTGCAGAATGTTTCTGATGCAGCCAGTGTACATTTTGCGTAAGGACCATGAACATACGAGAAATTAGGGCTTCTGTGGAGGCATATAGAGTAATTTTTTCCTTGCTCCAGTTCCACACGGAATAAGAAAGTAAATTACTAGTAGTAGTGCAAGGTACCCTCTACCAAGCACCATACGATAGCTTGCTTAGTATGTGTGTTGAAATAGATATACTTCTGTATGGTAGAAGAAGACTGTGGGGAGCAGGTGCAAATAGATTATGCAACATTAAAGAAGAGGAAACTGTCCGGAATATCACAGAAAAGTTACCAAAACTGAAGCAAACTGACAAAAATACCATTAAAGGAAAGTGCACAGAGAAAGGGTACGGCGAAGAATGGAGGAGAAATCATGGATGAGACAGGAAAACCAAATGACACAGAGGACTCAAAACTGTTTTTAAATCATCATGTATGCCTGGAAAAAAGAGAGGAACGTATTTTACAGTGATTAATGGATTGGCAGAAAGGACAGACTGCGAGCCTCATTATGTTGTAGCAACAGCTAGAATACTGAATAGAGATGTGTTCATAAAGACTTTAAAAGTGTGCATGACCTTGTTATGAAAGGTCACTTGGGCCCAGTTTGTTTTACTTCAAGTTGACAACACATAAAAACCAACAAGATCCAGAGGGCACTGCAGAGGCACTCCCTTCCACTCAGCAGCGAACTCAGCCAAGTTCACAAGGCAACACTGTGCAGGTGCTGGGCCAGGCCTCCTGACTGACTGCAGAAGCCACAGGTGGGGTCAGCTGGGCACGTCTCTGCACATGTGGGGAATGCCGCTACCAACAGCTCTCAGGTCAAGCACAGCGAGTGGTAATGCC
Source organism: Schistocerca gregaria (assembly GCF_023897955.1). Classification (NCBI taxonomy): domain Eukaryota; kingdom Metazoa; phylum Arthropoda; class Insecta; order Orthoptera; family Acrididae; genus Schistocerca; species Schistocerca gregaria. The sequence continues at coordinate 509,258,593 of NC_064921.1, read as the reverse complement.
AAACTCCAACACGCGTGTCATGCCAACAGCTGCTATTTGTCAAGACTACATGGGCTACCTCATGAGTCCTGTGACCTGCCCATCTTGGTATCGTAACTGAAAAAGCCAAAATTATAAAAACATGAAATAAGAAGAACCAAAATCAAACAACAAAGAAAATGAGAGAGTATTAGCAAAATCATAAACCCTGAACAGGGTCTTGTTAGTACTATGCAATAAGAGCTGTCTGTGACCATGCTAGTGTAAAGTGCTTGTGAAATAAGTTAATTTATAGTACTTGTTTATGATTATAATTTTGTTATCTGCAGGAGGTAACCTTACCTTATGGTATATTATCTTTGCTTTGTTGTTATCTTGGAGTAGTAGTAGAGTAGTTGCTAGCTTTTTGAATGGTTATTGTGATTGGAGTGCAAACATATAATGGAATAATTTGCAAGTACACAGACAGCCGGAGTGCTAAAGGATTTGTATTTATGTTGTGAAAAAAAAAGGACAAGGTGCAGTGTAATAAATAGTGTTTTGATTACAGTTTCTGTGTGTGAAGAACTGTTTAATTCCTCCTGAAGATCTGCCTGTCTGTCTTTGTGCTTATCTGATAGATATTCACTCTTTCGCACTCTGATTACAGCCTTGTACAACACGTCCTTTGGCCCTCCAAACCTCCTGGCCTTAATCTCCCCTAGACCGATCCAGCTGCTAGCTCCATCCATGTTGCCAAGGCCCTTGCTTGATTCATTCTACACTTAAACCATCCTTCCGACAGTATCCCTCATCCTCTACCTAAGCACTCCCCTCATCATTGTGTGTGGTGTGCAATTCGCCCCCTCTGCCCCTGTGTCACAGGGAGTTTACTGGTGCTGCATTCCTTCCCCCGTGCATGAGCTGCCTCACTCTCTCCACTGTCAGCCATCCCTATCTTCAACCTTCCTTCCTGCCTCCTTCCCCTTGTTCCCACTCCACATGAAACCACATTTCATCATTTTCAGTCTTGTTTATATGCCTGAAAATCACTCCACATCTCATTTATAGAGTGAAGTTTTACCTTAGCTTCTTCCATTGCATATATTCATATAAGGACTCGCCATTACAATCTTTGGAATTAAAAAAATGTTCACTCTCATATTGACAGGTACGTAAACTCAGTGCATTTTGTTTCTGACATGTATCTTCCAATTTACAGTAATGATGTTAAAATTATAAGTTTGAAAAACTATCTGTGCATCATTTTCAGTGGTGTGATAGTGCCTGGAGGTTTTGGCAAACGTGGAATGGAAGGCAAGATTGCAGCATGTAAGTGGTGTCGTGAAAGTGCAAAACCTTTCCTTGGCATCTGCTTGGGCCTGCAGGCAGCAGTCATTGAATTTGCAAGGTACCATGTTTTTTTTCTTTCTTTGTTGTAATCTTTATTTATCTGTTTAGCATTCTCTTTTTAAGTATTCTCTTTGTGTTACGGAACATATACTACTTCCAATTTCTTGGAGAAGTACCCAAGACCTTTAGTATGCATTTAGTATCTTTTTCTTTTTGTGTACTGTTTAGGTTGGTACCTAGCAATATTCAAAGTACAGGGTGCCTGTAATTAAAGTTCCAGTTTCAAAACACCGTAGACAGAGAATCAATCCTCGCAATGAGGTCAAATTTTAATTACTAGCATATTATTGATGTAGGTGGAAATGCAATATTTAAAAAAAAAAAAAAAAAAAAAAAAAAACACTTACTAGTTGATGGCGGTGCTAGTGTCTTAATGTAAGTAGGTTTGGCTACAAATGGTATATGGCTATGGTTTGAGTTTCCACATTACACTAACTGTATTTTTCAGTGCGCCTGATATTACAATTTCTGCAGTCGGCAGCTGTGGCACTGTTGGTTTGGTAAGCCCATCCCATGTGGTTGTACCACGTCAGTTGGGAAAAATTGGTTTTTAATTATCCTCAAGCCAAAAAGTGCCTAAAAAGTAAAGTGACATAGGTCTTTAATTGTCCTGCTACCAAAAACTGCATAAAAGCAAAATGACATCGCTTTCTGATTGTTGAGAGACTGATGCAAGACATTTTCAACATGCTGTCCACCATTTTCTGCCAGAAGTTGAAATAGAGAAACATGTTCTACAACAGATCGGAGGGTTTCGGGGATCACATTCAGAATGCATTGCACAGAGCACATCTTCAGTTCAGCTGTGTTCGTAAGTGGAGGCATGAACACACATTTCAGACAGCCCCATAGCCAGAAGCCACACAGAATAAGATCAGGTTAACTGAATGACAAGGCTGTAGAGAAATGATGGCTGACAAGGCTGTAGAGAAATGATGGCTGATATTCTAACATTTCTGAAATGCCACTTCACTGGCTGTGCAATTTGTGGAGTAGTGCCATCTTGCATATAAATGATCCTACGCAGACATTGGCACTGTTGAAGAGAAGGAATGATGTTGGTGTGCATAAGACTCTCATAGTGTTAACTGGTTGTGGTACAGGTAACAGGACCCGCAGAACTGATCTATTCAAAACAGTACATCCCTATGAAAATCAGTGCAGTCAACTTGCACCAGACAGTCACCTTCGCAGAAGAAGTGGTACCGGTTGATGAGCTTGTGGATTTTCCATTGCCCATGTTCTAGAATTCTGCATGTTGACATGTTGGAGATGGAAATGGCCATTCATTGTCCATTTCCAAGTGAGCAAGAAATTCCAAAGTGAATGTTTTTTTTGCTGCCAGGTCAACAGAAAGCAACATCTGAAAATGGCTAATTTTGTGTGGATAGCAATGCAGGACATTCCATGCACAGAGCTCACCAGCATGTCCTATGTTCAGGCAATTCCCCATGCACTACATGTTTCCAAACTGCCGCACAAGCCCTCTTGCAATGCTGTGGCCACTTCCACAGACGTCAGATCAACTGCTTTAGTCCCTCTGCCACATTGCACTTCAAAAGAAGCTGTCTACAAATTTTGTTATTTTCTACAGACTATAAGACATCAGACAAATGCCTTTTTTCACACACTTGATGTCTGGAACTTCTACTGGGCCACTAGTGCACAGTCACTTCCCTTCTAAAAGAGCTTTAGAGTGTGTGTTGAATAATGTGCACAGTAGATGCAAAATCGGTAGGGCATGTGTGCAGAGGGCGGTAACAGTGAGATGGCAGGCAGGCGGTTTACGGGAAATGCTGAACACTGGAGGGAAAGTACCATTTTAAACTGAAGCCTATATTCAAATTTTTTGTAAATATTTGGTGGAACTCGTACACACGTATATTTACTTGATGACCATTCAAACGGATCCACAGTCACCTCTGCTTTGGCTCTTATCTAAAGTGAGTTCCGCTGAAAATATAACAACAATAGCTATTTATTTTTGCGTGCCTTGATAACCATTTATAACTTTCAGAGAAGTGTCGTGAGTCATGAATTTTGAGTACAACCTAGATTTCTCTTGTTGGCATGTTAGAATTTGCTACTTCTGCCAAAACACAGTGGAGTTTACACAGTGTCACCTCACTAATATGTTGATCAGAAGACAATTGCAAGAGAATTCTGAAACAGTGATGTATTAAGCTTATTAAGTGAGGACCTGAGGACAAGTAAGGTCAACAGCCGATGAAAAAGCGCATCCTCGGTACAAAAATAAATGTGTAATTCCTTCACGTATGTTGTTTCAAAACCCACAGCATTTCTCATTTCTCAACCTATTGATGACTCTTAAAACTACATTCTTTCATCAAAACAGTTTGTAGTTGGTGGAATAACAGAGTAGATAGTGAAGCTCCGCATAATAGCCATATGATTAAATACTCTTCTCTTTGCATGCTATCATTTGCCAAAATCGTGTTTCAGTATCTCATTTCATTCATGAAATATGAGGAATATTATGGATATTTCATTCTGGCTTTATTGCTGTTGCACATGGTCGCAAATGAGTGTGCTACATAAGACCAATTTTCTCGAGATTTAGGTTAGAGACCTCCACCTAAATCTAAAGAAAAATTCAGTATGTTAGCTAAATTTCATACACAGCAACATATTTTGTAATTTGCACCAAATGCAAAATCATAATGACTATGACCGAAGTGGTGGGGATGTCATTAAGAAGCGGACATATAAAGGTGCAAGTAATGCATATAGTTTCTGCTAAATCATTTGAGAAATATTACAGCGCGAGCACCTCGATTCTGTTGTCTCCGACTGGCCAAAAGTCTGCAGAACTATATCAGCCCCCCTTCTGAGCAAAAGAATTAACTTTCAAAGTGCTTTGGATGAAAATTGTTCACAGTGCATCGGCCACTGTATCCTGCACGGATTCTACCAGCTTCATGGGATCCTTCATGGAGACAGTCACATTGGACATCTCGGATGCTAACTGAGGAACACTCATGCACTGGGCATCTGTGGTGTGCATATTCTGAGGCATCATCTGTTGGTCAAATTTTCATTAAATTTGTTTTGTTACATGATATTTCCCCCTCTGTCAAATATATGATGTTCATATTTGGTGTCGTTCTGAGCTGTGGTTCTTTTTCTACAGTGTTTTGAAACTGGAACTCTAATTATGGACACCCTGTACCTTTTGGGTACAAGCATTAGTAAAGTTACTTTTTAGAGTATTGATGAAATCAGCATTTTCGTTTTAGAAAATGTAATGGAAAGATAAATTGGTGTATAGCTCATATAACTAAAATTAATTTCTCCGCTGAGATCACTGTATTAACTGCAAATATTTCTTTAGAATCAGAGGTACAGACTGTTGGATCGTTTAATGCATTTGATATGCTGTGTTTAGTTCAGCAAAACCAATAATGCAAATTTATTTTTAAAGTTATGGACACGTTTGCTTCATGAACACTCCTTTACCCAGCAACAAACTCAGACAATGAAATCCAGTAGAAAAGGCACAATGTAGATGTGCTGCTAAGGACTGTATGTAAATCCCTTCATGGAAAGATAAATGTGTTGCTTAATTTTCAGGATTCACAGAATAGAAATAAAGAATTTGATGGTGGGTAGCTTTATGTGAGAGTAACATATTTGAGATAGTTTAAACATATTTGCGCCTATGAATTCATAGAAAAGTATGGAAGTAACTTGACAAACAGGCTCCATCACTCTAGACTCTTGTACACCATTTCATTGGCTCATGCCATTGCCAGGCTATAAATCCAAAGCTCATATGTTCAATATTCAGTAATTCCTTGAATTTTAATCTGTCATTGATCACTTCTTTCTCTTCTGACGATGTTCGTCAAAGTGAACAGTATAAAGAATCATCATCGGCGTTCACATTAAATTGTAGCTTCCCATGTGACTGACTGGGTAAGCAAGAGTAAGGCAGAGGTGTACCATCTCAGAGAGGACCTTGCCCATTAAAACACTGTAGTGTTCAAACCAATCTTCAGTTCGACGACAGCTTTACTTTTTTTTTACAGCTCTGGAATGTTGTGGAATGGAGGTTTGTACTCTTGGATTGTCATCAGAGGAGTCTTTTTACGGTTTCTAAAGCAGTGCTTCATTCAGTACCAACCATAATGAGGAGAATCTGTACTGGATCATATGCTTTCATTCATTTATTTATTTATTTTAGTGGAAGGTTTCATTCGTTTCTACTTCAGAAGAGTAGCTACAAAAAATGTGTAGTATTTTTTCTTTTTTATGAGTTCTCCAAAATGTTCAAGAAATAGTACAGGAGGATGAATTTAAGAACAGTACAGAAAACATAGTATCCTACTTACCTTGTAGAGAAGAAATTGAGTCAGTGACAGGCACAATGAAAAAGAATGCTAATTTGTATAAGCTATTGGACAAAAAAGGAAAACAAACACGCACACAATTCAAATACACCAGGTCGGTGTCTTGGGCTCTGTGGGTCGTCTGCGACTGACATGAACAGTAAGGATACAATACGGCTTACTGTAGTGTTTCAGTGACTTTCATGATACTTCTAATTTCTGCACAGGTGTAAAAATCCGTATCAAGTCTGTCTGTCTACTTCACTTGCTGCTCGGCATTATAGCACACTCTGTTTTTCTCCTGGGCATCCAGGGACTGTGTGCGAGTCCATTCAGATGTGGGTGATAAGCAGTTAACGTCCTGTGAGATGTCACAAAGATTACTGCTGATGGAATGGCATTGCTTCACGTAAAATTGGTATCAAATGTACTGGAGACAATTGTGGCACTTATGTCACTGGCATTCCTTACAGTGGGTCATGTGGCCAGTGATACATGCTTCTGATTCTTTCTAGAGCCTTCACCAATCCTAAGTGATAAGATGTGGGAGCACCATGGTAATATTACAGGATAGCTGGCCATAGATGAGCTAGGATGGTGAGCTACCATTTCTGCCCCACTGGATCATAATTTCTTGTACGCTATGTTCTGTTTCTCCTTTGCTTCTTTCTTCCTCCCTTCTTCAAGGCTTCTATGGTTTTGCAGCAGTGCTCGATCTTCCCTCTGTTCAGCAGCAGTGTCATTAAGTGCAGCGATGAGATTTCATCCGTGCTGCTGTGTTCCAACAAAGCATTCCTCGAAAGGCAGTTGGCTTCTTGCAGTGGTATGCGCTTTTGTATACTATTGGGATTTTGTATTCCTTAAGTCTCAGTGCCATTCTTGCAAGTTGATCTGACCGATCCTTGATGCTAGACAGCTGGCCTAGAGAATGGTACTCCATCATAATGAACTGTATGCCAAATGAATACAGCCAAGACTTGTTGATGGCCTGGACAACTGCGAGGCACTCTTTCTCTATTGTAGAACAGTTCATCTTGGTGTTGGAGAGTACTCTGGAGGCAGAAGCTGTTATCTTTCCGGGACCTTCCTGAATCTGCACAACTGTACATATCCCATAAATGCTAGCATTCATGTGAAGTTCTTTCTCATCATTCTTGTCATACAGTGTGACTGAAGATGATGATACACCTCTTTAAGGGCAAGGAAAGATGTTCCTTGAATGAATCCCTGCAGTAATTATTGGAAGGGACATGGCGTGGTATAGAAGTCCTGTATGAATAGCCATTGGTACAGGTACATTCTGAGAAGAATTCTCAGATCATAGATATGCTGAGGAGTCGGTGTATGTGTGATGCCCTTATTTTCTTTTTCTCAGTGTGTATTTCCATCATTCTCAGATCATAGATACGCTGAGGAGTCGGTGTATGTGTGATGCCCTTATTTTCTTTTTATCAGTGTGTACATGGACCTTGCCGTTGGTGGGGAGGCTTGCGTGCCTCAGCGATACAGATAGCCATACCGCAGGTGCAACCACAACGGAGGGGTATCTGTTGAGAGGCCAGAAAAATGCATGGTTCCTGAAGAGGGACAGCAGCCTTTTCAGTAGTTGCAGGGGCAACAGTCTGGATGATTGACTGATCTGGCCTTGTAACACTAACCAAAACAGCCTCGCTGTGCTGGTACTGCAAACGGTTGAAAGCAAGGGGGAAACTACAGCCGTTAATTTTCCTGAGGGCATGCAGCTTTACTGTTTGGTTAATAATGATGGCGTCCTCTTGGGTAAAATATTCCTGAGGTAAAATAGTCCCCCATTCGGATCTCCGGGCGGGGACTACTCAGGAGGACGTCGTCATCAGGAGAAAGAAAACTGGCGTTCTACGGATCGGAGCGTGGAATGTCAGATCCCTTAATCGGGCAGGTAGGTTAGAAAATTTAAAAAGGGAAATGGGTAGGTTAGAGTTAGATATAGCGGGAATTAGTGAAGTTCGGTGGCAGGAGGAACAAGACATTTGGCCAGGCGAATACAGGGTTATAAATACAAGGACAAATAGGGGTAATGCAGGAGTAGGTTTAATAATGAATAAAAAAAATAGGAATGCGGGTAAGCTACTACCAACAGCATAGTGAACGCATTATTGTGGCCAAGATAGACACGAAGCCCACGCCAGCTGCAATAGTACAAGTTTATGTGTCAACTAGCTCTGCAGATGACTAAGAAATTGAAGAAATGATGAAATAAAAGAAATTATTCAGATTGTGAAGGGAGACGAAAATTTAATAGTCATGGGTGACTGGAATTCGGCATTAGGAAACGGAAGAGAAAGAAATGTAGTAGGTAAATATGGATTGGGGCTAAGAAATGAAAGAGGAAGCCGCCTGGTAGAATTTTGCACCACTTAACACTTGGTTCAAGAATCATGAAAGAAGGTTGTATACATGGAAGAACCCTGGAGATACTAAAAGGTTTCTGATAGATTATATAATGGTAAGACAGAGATTTAGGAGCCAGGTTTTAAATTGTAAGACATTTCCAGGGGCAGATGTGGACTCTGACCACAATCTATTGGTTATGAACCGTAGATTAAAACTGAAGAAACTGCAAAAAGGTGGGAATTTAAGGAGATGGGGCCTGAATAAACTGAACGAACCAGAGGTTGTACAGAGTTTCAGGGAGAGCATAAGGGGACAATTGACAGGAATGGGGGAAAGAAATACAGTAGAAGAAGAATGGGTTGCTTTGAGAGATGAAGTAGTGAAAATAGCAGAGGATCAAGTAGGTAAAAAGATGAGGGCTAGTAGAAATCCTTGGATAACAGAAGAAATATTGAATTTAATTGATGAAAGGAGAAAATATAAAAATGCATTAAATGAAGCAGGCAAAAAGGAATACAAACGTCTCAAAAACGAGATCGACAGGAAGTGCAAAACGGCTAAGCAGGGATGGCTAGAGGACAAATGTAAGGATGTAGAGGGTTATCTCACTAGGGGTAAGATAGATACAGCCTACAGAAAAATTAAAGAGACCTTTGGAGATAAGAGAACCACAATATCAAGAGCTCAGATGGAAACCCAGTTCTACACAAAGAAGGGAAAGCAGAAAGGTGGAAGGAGTATATAGAGGGTCTATATAAGGGCGATGTACTTCAGGACAATATTATGGAAATGGAAGAGGATGTAGATGAATATGAAATGGGAGATACAATACAGCGTGAAGAGTTTGATAGAGCACTGAAAGACCTGAATTGAAAAAAGGCCCCCGGAGTAGACAACATTCCATTAGAACTACTGACGACCTTGGGAGAGCCAGTCCTGACAAAACTCTACCATCTGGTGAGCAAGATGTATGAGACAGGCGAAATACCCTCAGACTTCAAGAAGAATATAATAATTCCAATCGCAAAGAAAGCAAGTGTTGACAGATGTGAAAATTACCGAACTATCAGTTTAATAAGTCACAGCTGCAAAATACTAACACGAATTCTTTACAGATGAATGGAAAAACTAGTAGAAGCCGATCTTAGGGAAGATCAGTTTGGATTCCGTAGAAATATTGGAACACGAGAGGCAATACTCACCCTATGACTTATCTTAGAAGAAAGATTAAGGAAAGGTAAACCTACGTTGCCAGCATTTGTATACCTAGAGAAAGCTTTTGACAATGTTGACTGGAATACTCCCTATCAAATTCTGAAGGTGTCAGGGGTAAAATACAGGCAGCGAAAGGCTATTTACAATTTGTTTAGAAACCAAATGGCAGTTATAAGAGTTGAGGGGCATGAAAGGGAAGCAGTGGTTGGGAAGGAAGTGAGACAGGGTTGTAGCCTCTCCCCGATGTTATTCAATCTTTATATTGAGCAAGCAGTAAAGGAAACAAAAGAAAAATTCGGAGTAGGTATTTAAATCCGTGGAGAAGAAATAAAAACTTTGAGGTTCGCCGGTGACATTGTAATTCTGTCAGAGACAGCGAAGGACTTGGAAGAGCAGTTGAACGGAATGGATAGTGTCTTGAAACGAGGATATGAGATGAACATCAACAAAAGCAAAACGAGGATAATGGAATGTAGTCGAATTAAGTCGGGTGATGCTGAGGGAATTAGATTAGGAAATGAGACACTTAAAGTAGTAAAGGAGTTTTGCTATTTGGGGAGCAAAATAACTGATGATGGTCTAAGTAGGGAGGATATCAAATGTAGACTGGCAATAGCCGGGAACGCATTTCTGAAGAAGAGAAATTTGTTAACATCAAGTATAGATTAAAGTGTCAGGAAGTTATTTCTAAAAGTATTTGTATGGAGTGTAGCCATGTATGGAAGTGAAACATGGACAATAAATAGTTTGGACAAGAAGAGAATAGAAGCTTTCGAAATGTGGTGTTACAGAAGAATGCTGAAGATTGGATGGGTAGAGCAAGTAACTAATGAGGAAGTATTGAATACAGTTGGGGAGAAGAGGAGGTTGTGGCACAACTTGACTAGAAGAAGGGATTGGTTGGTAGGACATGTTCTGAGGCATCAAGGGATCACCAATTTAGTATTGGAGCGCAGCGTAGAGGGTAAAAATTGTAGAGGGAGACCAAGAGATGAATACACCAAGCAGATTCAGAAGGATGTAGGTTGTAGTAGGTACTGGGAGATGAACAAGCTTGCACAGGATAGAGTAGCATGGAGAGCTGCATCAAACCAGTCTCAGGACTGAAGACCACAACAACAACATTCCATCACCATTAACTAGGTGCCCAAAGGTTTTATTTCTTGGTTGACAAAGAGTCATTTTTTGGATTGAGGCAGAAACCTGCACTTTGAACACACTTAAACATGGTTGTCAGGCAATTTAAATGGTCTTCAAATGTCTGCAAAGACACTTCTATCATTTAAGGTGTTGAATCAGTGTCACATCCCAGCTCAGACTCTATCACCAGCTTTGGGTGAAGGTGTGGCCTGCATGGCACAATCAGAACATTGGCAACAATGCAAGCTGAAGTCTTAGCACAGGTGATTTAGGAACAGAGAGGAGAAACTGTTGGCTTTGTCAAAAGTGAATAAAGGTATAAACAGTTGAGATTCAGTGTAACAACAGTCTGTTTTCCAATTTCGAGGTATGTCTTACAGTGGATGTGAATTTTTCCGCATCAACAATTACACTGTAACACTCTATATGTTAGTTCTTTCCAGCAACTGCTGGTTCCTGAATTCTACGTTTTGGACAGGTGTGTACACACACACACACACACACACACACACACACACACACACACACACACACACACACACACAGATATATCCATCCGCACATACACAGACACAAGCAGACATTTGTAAAGGCAAAGAGTTTGCGCAGAGATGTCAGTCGAGGCGGAAGTACAGAGGCAAAGAAGTTGTTGAAAGACAGGTGAGGTATGAGCGGCGGCAACTTGAAATTAGCAGATGTTGAGGCCTGGCGGATATCGAGAAGAGAGGATTTCAAGTTGCCGCCGCTCATACCTCACCTGTCCTTCAACAACTTCTTTGCCTCTGTACTTCCGCCTCGACTGACATCTCTCCCCAAACTCTTCGCCTTTACAAATGTCTGTTTGTGTCTGTGTATGTGCGGATGGATATATCTAAGGTAAGTCTTTCCGCTCTGGGATTGGAATGACTCCTTACCCTCTCCCTTAAAACCCACATCCTTTCGTCTTTCCCTCTCCTTCCCTCTTTCCTGAAGAAGCAGCCGTTGGTTGCGAAAGCTTGAATTTTGTGTGTATGTTTGTGTGTCTATCGACCTGCCAGCGCTTTTGTTTGGTAAGTCACATCATCTTTGTTTTTAGATATGTTAAATAATTTAGTTAGATGTGAATGTGTTGAGGTGAACTTCTTTAGTCAGAAAATTTCCATTTTATCTTTTCCATGGGCTTTACAATTGTGAGTAGAATTAATTGCTTGGGTGACTTTATGTAGCAAAATTATCACTTCAGGCATTTGTGGTATCATCTTGTATGTGTTTGTGTTGAACGTTTGGTTTTGTTTCCTTCTATTTTCACTTTTTTTGTATCTTCTAAGTCGTTTGGCCAATGCTTGTAATTTCTGCTTCTTTTCATCTAATTGCTCTGTCGCTTCTTGTTGTGAGATTTTACCTAACCTTTTTCATTTTTTCTGACATTTCATTTCTTATAAATTGTGTTAGCTGTCTGATGTATTTTCTCAGTTTTTCTATTCTGTGTTGCCATGCTGGTTTTGTGGGTTTCTTCTGTGTGTTGGTTGGTTCTGATCTCTGCCTAGTGTGTGTATTTAGTTTAGTGAGTGCTCCTATATAAACCAGTAGTTATAACTCTTCCATAGTTGTGTTTTCATTTATTTTGTTGTGTATGAATGTTTTGATAGTTTTTATTGTTGTTTCGACTTGTGGGTTATTTGGCGGTCTATGCAAGAATGGTCTAATGTCTGTATTTGTGTCTTTGTATTCTGTGTTTGTCAGCTGAAATTTTTCTTCTTCTTCTTCATATTATTATTATTATTATTATTATTATTATTTCGTCATCATCATTATTACTTGCTTTTTAAATTTTAAGTTAAACAGAGCAAAAATGAAATTTAGAAAATAGTGTGTACAAATTGCGAGATTCTGCTATCTTTATACATATTCTTTATTAAAATGTATTTTAAATTGGCCAGTTGTTGTTACATAATATTCAAATTGCAGCTTCACTTACATATTACTATTATATTCCTAAGTTTAGATTTAGCAAAATTGCAGTGATTATTTTAGAATCATAAACAGCCTATTCTTATCTAGTATTAAAGGAGTCATTTGTAAAATTGTATTTTTCTTCTTTATGCCTAAATGGTTATCAGAATACAGTTCTTGTCACTGACGAATAACTTGTCTCTGCTGGATGTCCTGATTAATTCATGTAACTGCAGATTCATCTCTCCTATGGTTATACTAAAAGATATGTACATTTGTTCACCATCTCTTAGGCACAATCTCCAACTTCAGGAAGCTAATTCCACCGAAATCGATCCAGAGACTCCACATCCTGTTGTGATTGATATGCCAGAACACAATACTGGACAAATGGGAGGAACAATGAGGCTTGGGAAACGTATTACTGTCCTTGCACAAACCAATTCAGTTATCAGTGAGTATAAGATTTTCGCAGCTATTTTCCCTGGCTTAATGCAAGGCAAACTACTTTCCAGTTCCTGAGGTTTCCTTACTGTTCTTACTTTTTCTCTGCTTGATGAAAATTTTTGGAAGTAACATGCAGTTTCTTAACTTAAGTGACAGGAACTTCTACAGAGCTTTAGTTTCCAAATTTTACTCTGAAGTAGTAGTTCATTATTATTTTATGTTGAGTTCTACATACAAATATCATAGTTACATCTTCAAATTATTAGTTATATGTATCGAAGAATCTACACATCTTAATTAAATGCCATGCACCCAGACTTTAATATTAGGAAAAAGTTTATGGAAAAAAAGAAAAGGTCATTAATACATATGATGCATCATATGTTACGTTGTATTCCATTGCTTGCAAATGCACGAAGAAATGTGAAAAAGCAACAACGTATTTGGTGTGCCCCATTTTGTAGCCAAAAAATTCGCAAATTCTAAGAAAGTTAATAAATCTGTATGAAAGGTCAATAGAGAAAAGCTGGGTCAAAAGTCACCAAGTGCATTCAAAAGGAAGAGGAGGGGAGAAAGTAATTTTAATATAGAATGAGGACTTGCAAGGGACAATTTTCATAATGAATAGGATTATTATATAAAAAACCTGTAAAAATTTGAAAATCGTACATCATATCTGAAAAGTCACTCTATCAAGTCAGTAATGAGATATTGTTAAGAGGTGGAAAGAATAATTGGTGGGCATCCTCTGGGACGTACACCTCACCCCCGTTGCACAAAGATTCCTCAGAAAAGTGTGGGTCTGACTTGAGTTGAATGTTTTTCCGCATTGTTTTGGGAATGTTTTGAGCTCATCTAATTTGTGGTGAAGCCTTTAAGTAGTTCTAAAGTTTGCCAAGGAAGATAAGGTCCACTACTACTGAACACTCACTTGCTCAAATAAGACAAGTAATGATAGAACAGGGATCACTCACACGAAAGTCGCTCTTTTTGTAAAGAGAGATGATGATGCTGTGTAAAAGACTTGATCTCTGTACCTCCGCCGGCCGAGGTGGCCGAGCGGTTCTAGGCGCTACTGTTTGGAACCGCTCGGCCGCTACGGTCGCAGGCTCAAATCCTGCCTTGGGCATGGATGTGTGTGATGTCCTTAGGTTTAGGTAGTTCTAAGTTCTAGGGGACTGATGACCTTAGAAGTTAAATCCCATAGTGCTCAGAGCGATCTGAACCATCTGTACCTCCAAAATGTGTAGTATGGAACTGAAGAAACTCTTGAGTGGGTGAGATGACTCGGCAGTTGGACAGTGCTAATTTAGACTGTTTCGTCACCCTACCCTGATTCAGAATGCCAAGCTCCTGGATGAGTTACCAAATGTGACAGAGCTACAGAAAAGTGCATGAGACATGTAAATAAGTAATGAATATAGATACTACCATGTGAAAGGAGAATGGGGTGGTTGATGGTGTGCTTGTTGAATGAGTCATCAGGGGGAAAATGTTAATGGTAAATTACAGCAGATGGCAGCATTGTCAGTTTTCAGTGTTTTATCAATTCCTGAATGCATAAGTTTAGACAGTCCTAGTCCTTCAAGAGTTTGAAGTCAGAATTTCAAACACAATAAGTCGGTATGTAAAAACAAAGCTCTATGTGTGAATATTGTATCAAACTTTAGCCGAATGTCATTTGATTATTTGCATTGTAACCAATTGAACATTTATTTTTAAGAGAGTTGATAACAGTGATAACTTTTTTGGAATGGTTTTCTTAGAAACTGAGCTATTGCAATGTTAAAAAAATGAAGTCCTTATGACAGAAGAAAGTAGTTAAGAGTTTAAAGTTTTGGTATTTTGTCAGTTCATTATGTACTTACTAAGAAATATCCCATTCCCCTGCCTAGTGTTTTTCAGTGTCCCATATAGGTCTTATCTTGTTCCTAGAGGAAATTGTGTATATCATATGTACACCTTAATACTAAACAAAGTCCTCTGTTGGTTTTGGTGCACTGTAATTAAAATATATTCCAATATATTTTAATGGAGGTAGACGCATAAGCAGCAATGACCACTGTTTAATCATTTATCGTGGTTGTGGACTTGTGGTCCAGGGAAAAACAGAAGGAAAAGGGTAGTTAATTGGCTTTTTGCTTTCTTGTTGACTGAAAGTCTGTTCAGGATGCTTATTGAGGAACATCAGGCACCTTTGTCTGTTTTACAAGAAGCAAAATTTATACTCTCTGGTGATCATATGCTAATCTTCATAAATAGGAATATAGCAGACAAAGAAGCCTCCAAGGAACACAGCTTGATACAATGCCATTTGAGAGCAGGTTGTCTTTTTACTTTTTTAAGTAGTGTCCGTACTTCATTGGAGGGGGGGGGGGGGGGGCGGAGTAGTGGTTGGAAGTGCTGGAAATATCCAGTTGTTTACGCAAACTGCCACTGGCTTACCTCCTCCTGCCCATGTAACAGGATAGTGTCATCCTGACCCATTTATACACAGGTCATTATTTACTTACTTGTGGTGTGTTGCGAGAGCAACAAAACTCCTACATTTGTAGTGAGTGTAGTGCACAAGTCACTATACCATATTTTTAACACAGTGCTTTTTGTATTCTAGTCCTGAAGATAACTATTATTTTAAATTTTGCCTGCCCCTTTATTTTGTCTTACAATGAGACAGCTGTACTAAATGATGAAAAATTTCACATTTTGTATTGCTTCCAATCACCATGTGATTGCTTTACGAATGAGCTACTATGTTAAATATTTGACATTAAGCATGTGAGTGCGAGAAAGTTTAGAAAAGGTTTGAAATCGTGTTCAAAGTTTGTTTGGAGTCTCGGAGTGCTCTCATTTTCAAATACTGGCTGAATAAAGTCAGGGTATTTATATACACTCACTCATATTGTCTCAAGGTACACACAATTTCTAATTGTAATACTCTTCACTAGTAGATTATGACAGCATTATATATATATATATATATATATATATATATATATATATATATATATATATTTATTTAGGCAGTACTTATGTGAAATGCTAAGAACCAAATTTTTGTAGCTCACAGAAGCTGGTAGACAGGCAATTTGCAACCTGTTCTGGGATAGCTGTGTAGTAATACAGATAACTGAGATACGTAAATATTGGTACTTGTACATGTTTGTTTTTAGAATAGGTCTATGTAGTGCATTTGCATAAAAGTCATTGAAACGTAATAATGCAAACTTTGTTTGCTGTTTAACTGTTCCTTTTTTGTGTGTGTAGCAGCTTTATTGAGAACTTAGCAAAATTTATGTTATGAAGTTAGGGGGTGTATTTATTAGCAAATCATATTAAAGTGGTATTGGAAAGACAAATTGATTAAATAAACAGCAAAGAGAGAGAGGGAGAGGGGCGGAGGGGGGGGGGGGGAGGAGAGAGAGAGAGAGAGAGAGAGAGAGAGAGAGAGAGAGAGAGAGAGAGAGAGAGAACATATATATGTAGTCTCATCAAGAACAATTGTGTAAAGAATGGAGTAAGTTGGTTTTCTAGTAAAGTTCTTCACTAACCCATTTTGGCTCACACATTTTAAGCAGGAAGCAAGGCTATGGGTCTACAAATGAATAGTGAATGACTACTTATTGTTTCTCAAAGTGATTCATTTATTTAGATTCCAGAGTTTGATATATGCTGCATGATAGTTGAATGTGACATTTCAATATGTGAAATGAATTGTTATTACATGTACATGACAACTGTCTAGCACATTCGGAGGTGTTGATGAGCCTTCATGATGTTGGCTTAGTTTCTTATGTACTTTACCTTTTTCGTTAAACTTGTTCTTTTTGTGACAGTTTCAGTATACATTAGGCAGTAGTTGCAAGATGGAATTAACTGACTTTGTGCATTTCAAAGGAATGAGACTGTTACTTTTTACTTCAAATGTTATTGCAGGGCAACTGTATGGCAAGAAAGATCACATTCAAGAAAGGCACAGGCATCGATATGAAGTAAACCCTAAGTATGTTGCTGACTTAGAGTCTGCTGGAATGAAGTTTGTGGGTGAGTCAGTAAAATATTTGTTGTTTTTGATGATTTCTCAAATACTCTCATATTGTGTGAAACAATAACAGATTAAAGTTCTTCTTAGGGGCATAACAAGTGAATCTCAGGAAGTCAGTCTGATACTATCATTATTTTACTGAGTGAAAGTAGTATTAAGCAATTTGTTGTGTAGAAATGATCAAATAGGAAGATGACACGTGTGTACAGCACTAATAATTTCCCAAGTGTCAGGTGCTGAGTGCAGCTCAAGAGCACCATTGAGAGAGCACTTGCATTGCATGTTGCTGTTTGCAGTCTTGACATTACTGCAGTAGGATAACTTCACTGTGATGATAGAAACATTGTTGATTTCATTTTCCAGTGCTTATGTGCTCTGCACTTAGGTTGGGGCTTTGAGATTGCATGCTTTGGACTGTGTGGCTTTTGCTGCTAGTTTGTATCATTGAAGTGAAGTGATTCTTGTTGCGTTATGAATATGCAAAAGAGGAAGTTATGGAACTGGAAATGTATCACAGAGAAAACCTAACATCGACAGTCCCCACTACATCTGTATCTGTACCCCACAGGCAATCTGATGGTGTGGGGCAAAGGACACTTGTGGTACTAACATATAGTGTCTCTCTCCCCTGTTCCAATCACAGATAGAACATGAAAAGAATGACTGTTAGTAATCCTCTGTGTGACATCAAATTTATCTGATTTCTCATCGTGGTCATTTAACAGTGAGTATGTGTGAGGGTTGCCCATTGGAATATGCTGTCTCAGAATTTTAACTGTAACATCTCCATGATGCAGAAACCCCTGTTGTAGCATCTGCCACCAGAATTTGTTAAAGATTTCGGTAAAGCACTCAATGTTATTTGATGAACAGGTGATGAAACATGTTCTTTGCCCTATCTTCTCTCCCTTGTATTAATCGAATGTGACGAGTCCCAGACTGATGAGAATATTCAGAAATCAGTTGAACAAGTAGTTTATAAGCAGTGTCTTGCAAGAATGAATTAAGTTATTCTAGGATTCTTCCAATGAATCAGGCTGTTGTCACTTTTATCAACAACTAAATTTATACAGTCTGGTCCATTGATAGTGACTGGACCAAATATCTCGCGAAATAAGCATCAAATGAAAAAATAGAACAAAACTTGTCTAGCTTGAAGGGGGAAACCAGATGGCGCTATGGTTGGCCTGCTAGATGGTGCTGCCATAGGTCAAACGGATATCAACTGTGTTTCTTTAAAAAATAGGAACCCCCATTTTTTATTACATATTCATCTAGTACTTGAAGAAATAGGAATGTTTTAGTTGGACCACTTTTTTTGCTTTGTGATAGATAGTGCTGTAATAGTTCATCTCATGGATGAACAGAGCATGTGTAGATTCTCGAAATTTCTGTTTGCTGAATAACAGCTCTTTTTTTTTTCTTTTTTTTTTTTCTCCCCCCCCCCCTCCCCCCTCCTCAATAGTGAATTACCTTCTCCAAAAAGGTTGTAATGTGTGAGCCTAAAATGTGTCATATAACTGCAACAGAGTGACATCAGCAAATATAATCCTACAATTATGTGCATCTGTCTGACAACATTTTCTGAAAATAGGTATGACTTGCACTTTTCCTCTCCAATCACTTAATAGCTGATGTTGTTCCAGCAGCCTATGATGAACTGTTGCTAGATGAGGAGCAAGTTTTTTGTATATTGTGTAGAATGTCACAGGAATTTCATAAGGTCCAAAGCCTTTCCACCATTAAGTGGTTTTAGTTGATTTTTTGTTCTGAAATCACATTTCACAGTACCTACCATTTCCGCATTCATACGATGATTGAAGGGAACAATTTTATTATCGTCTTCTACAGTGAAGCAGTTTTGATAGGTCAAATTTAGTATTTCGACCTTTTATTTGTCTCCCATTTTGTTGCTGATACGATCACTTGGGTGACGGAATAGATTGATTTTATATAAGGCAGGAACTTCTTAATTAGTTGGCAATAGTTTTGCTTTTAAATTGATTTCGTGCTACATGCAACACTGTAATTATAATAATTTTGCTTACATTCTGAAGTATTCAGATTGGCATATCCTGTGCTTGTGAAGACAAATGCTTCAAAATTCACATGCAATTAACAGGCGCTCTTTAGTCAGGGTGTATTTGCCCCAGGACATCTGGGAGATCCGGGAAAAACCTTTGAACTTTTTAGTATTCCGGGAATTTTTCTTTGTTTTAGTTTTCAGTTAAATTTTTGTAATTTTTACTGGTAAGAAAACAAAGGATATTACTGTATCCTGCTGCTGCAGAATAATACTTCAACAATAAAACGTAAACAAGAGAAACAATGAAAATAGCTTAAATTGCGAAGGAAATGCGCTATATACGACGACACACACAGTGCTCATGCAAGCGTATGCCAACAGCAAAATGTGTCAGAGGCTTTAAGAAGACTATGCAATGGTTCATAACAACAAATTGCCTCCAATGAGCATGAAGTCCTAAATGTTTACATTAAATTCATTTTAGAGTTAAGAGTGGGCTCATGCGCATGCACAATTGAGTCGAGTTTGAGTTGTAGATTTTTCCGCTTCTGGCTACAGGAATGTGGCTGTTGGCTGTGCAAGCAGTTGTAGCAAGCAGCTAGATGTTACCGGGAAAAGTGGGCCCCAAATTCATATTCTTCAGGTAAAGAACTTGTTTCACAGAGTGCCTAGCATCCAGTGCACGTTTGTCTATCGATTATTCATATGATTTTGAAACGCTTCCCAGTTGGTTTTTGAACATTTTTGAACACATTTTAACCCCTTAGTGACCAGTGGGAACTATAGTTCCCACTTATTTGTTTTCGCTGTAAGTTCAGTGGTAATCCATGTTCCCACTTCTAACTTGTGCTACCATCTCTGTTAGAGTGTGCTAACTATGTGTAGACTGTCAACGGTTAGGCGAAAGCTGTTGTATTTCTACCTTGTGAGTCAATCAGTGCAGAAGCACAGTTCCTGCGTGAAAACGAGCCACTGTTTCAACCGCTGCAGCGTTGCTTGGATAGTGTGCTTTCCTTTTGTGTGTGAAGTGACTTGTGTTGTATTTATCTACTTTTATATTTATGAGGGAGATAGTATTCGTGTATATTTGCTGGATTTGACTGAAAATTACATAAATATTAAAAGATGAGTTAGTGGAAGCAGAAGTAAAGTGTTCTGTCCATTGGCTGTGGCAGAGTATAATAAAATAATGGGAGGAGTGGATAGATTTGATCAGCTGCGTGAATGATATGCTGTACCCTGTCGTTCATGGAAGTGGTGGCAAAAACTTTTTCTTGTGGATTTGGCAGTCGTCAATTCCTACGTTATGTGGAAGCCACAGAAGACAGAAGAAGCAGACCAGCTAACATTTAAATTGCACTTGGCAAGGCAACTTATCTCTGGCTTCTCAAGTCGTAAGAGAAGAGGAAGGCTTTCTTTTTCAAACACCAAAAAGGGTTGTATCTAGAGTACCAGATGAAGTATGTCTGAAAAAAGTTGGAACTCATTTACCTACAAAAGGTACAACAAACAGAAGATGCCGCCAAGAACAAAGAAAGAGAAATGTGTAGCAACTGTCATGTACCTTTGTGTGTAGCACCATGCTTCTCTAAGTTTTGTAGTACATCACCTTAGTGAACTCAAAGGACACTATGAACCAATACAAATATAAATGTAATGTTTTAACATGTTTTTGTACTAAAAAATAAAGGAAATACATTTTTTTTTAAATCAGTGTGTGAAGTTACACCAGAATTTGGTGGGAACAATAGTTCCCACAAATTTTTTTATACTTGTAGGCTAAACTCTCACTTTCAAGATTTAAACTATGATTTTATGAACGGTTTCTTAGCACAGTCAAGTGTTCATAAAAAGTCTACAACTTCCGGAAATAATTTGCTCACTAAAGTGTTAAGTTGATTTCTGAATGAATCATAAGTTGATTTTTGAATGCGTGATGTCTGTCAGGAGAATCCTCGTCACATCTAGAAATAAACTTTCCGCAGACAAAAGGGGATGGGGCTATACAAGCTGAGCGGAGTAAAGCCAAACAGATGAATGCCAATCGCTATCTGATTATGTGCTTGATTGGGTTTGTGAATGATGAACTTCGTTTTAATTACTAGCGAAAACTGTAGATTCAGACTACCAGAATGGAAATAAACCACTGACAGGAATAACAAGTGAGAAAAATTACGTATTATCTTCTTGGTGTACCCAAGAAAATAAAATTTTGACAGAAAATTTATCGCCAGATCGCTACTAGTAAGCCGCTTAAGTTCTATTTTGGAAGTAATGCAGAAAACGTGTTGTATGAACATGTAATAGCACCTAACCGGAATATAATCGCAGGATAACTAAACAGGTGATTCTGGCATGGTCAGTGAAGTTAATCGGCGAACAATTTTTGACAATGGCAGGAATAGCTACAGAATTGTTGATGACAAGATTGTTCGTTAGAACGAGGAAGGAGAAGAAAAGGGGCATCACACAAATTGTGGAAGAATAAGACAGTTCCAAATTTATATAAAAATTTCATAATATTTCTTTTCAGTCTCATGCTTGAGAAACCGATGTGTGTGAATGAAATGTGAAACTATTTCCCAATGTAAAGCTTTTTGCTTGTTGTAGGCCTAATAGGCATTTGATATTGGTACTTCATGAATTATATTCTGTCTTGTTATAAAAATGGCCATTTGTGCCAAAACAGTCTCGTTTATTTGGTATGTGTCACAAAATTGCTGCAATATTAGAAAGGCCTATTTTGTTTTATCTAGCAGACAATGACAAAATACATGTAATCAGATCGAGAAATCACACCAGTCTTCGGTATTATGTGTGTTAACAGCTTTTTCAGTATTAGATAACGACATTTCGATTTTTCATGTAACAAAACGTTTGACAAACTTTGATGAGGTAATAGATTCTTTCGCAGAAAGGAAAGCACTCCATGTGAAACTGTAGCAAGATTAGAGAGGAAAAAAATGCTAGGGGCTAAGGATTGAAGAAATATGTAATTTCTTGCCTATCTCTTGTCTTTATTGGTTTTATGTATCATATATTTAATTTTATATCACACAAAACAGCAAGTTATTAGCTAATAGGCAATGAAGAATGCGAATTTTCTGAAGAGTTCTTGTTCTCTCGATTACAAATACCTCCATCCGCTATTAATTGAGAGATTTTTTTTAAAGAGGGGCAGGCTGTCAAACCGGCCAACTGGAAGCAGGAGAGGCACGCAGGACATTTCAATTTCCACTGTCCTGAATATAGTTTGATGGCATCCATTACAAAATACATGTTTCAATTCCACAGAGCGAAATACAGTGACGTGCGATAGAAGAATGCTTTATGAAGAGGTATGGCACTGCACTTTGGCGCACTTCAGACCAAATAATAAGTCTTAACATTTCCTCGAACACATGTGTTGTGTTTTTTATGTTTCAGACTTTTCAGAAAGATATGTGCTACAAGATGAACAAATATTATTATTATTATTATTATTATTATTATTTTATTTATTTATTTATTTATTTATTTTTTTTAATTGACTCCGTTCGCAAATATCGTAGATTTGGGGCTGATGTGCAGAGCAGTCTAATAGTGGGTAGTCTCCACGTGACCCATGTTTACATTTAGTGATTTTGCTGTTTCCCCCTCGTTTACTCTCTCGTCAAATGAAAACAATGGGTATCTGTGGCCGGGAGCTATCAAGTGAATTAAAATGCATTCACATAATTATGCAAGGCTAACATTTGTCATTAGTTCCGGATTTTATTTTATGTCCACTTTTCTGACAGTCAAGCATTAATCGCCTTGCAGAACAATGAAGTTATTTTTGGCTGTTTACTAAAGAAATGTGACTTTTATAAACTTTTTCCGCAGAGGCAGTCAGTGTATTTTAAACGAAATGTTTAATTCCACAGTACTGGCTAGTTTCAACTGTTCACTGCATTTCAAGTGCACCTTTTGATCTTCTAGCACATACGACATTTTGCCGTAATAAAAAACCAAACATGATATAATACAGTACTGGGGCTCCAAGAAAATTTACATCCCGAAAAACACACTGAAAAGCTTAATATCAGGTAAAGGTCTACTTCATTAGGAATCTGGACATACAAATGTGCACTTTAAGTATGCACATTTTAGTATGGTTCACGAAATTCCAATGCTCTTGGAGTATCCACTAATGTCTTGTTTCTTTTATGACATAATGTATGATCTTTTAATATTTCGCACGTACGTACATATGGGCTTCCTACATCATGATAGCACAGTGTCACCTGTTATCTGCACACTCTGACAAGTGCTGAAATGAACCTATTTCTAACAGTTTGCGGGAAAATATTGCGAATGGTAGTTTGAAAAGCGTTAATTTCAAAGTAAATATCCTTTTACGTAAGTTGAACTATTTGCGAGAATGTACTGTGAATTTATTAAATCACAGAGCATTTGACTCGCATTTAAAAATCAAATTTTTGATGATGAGCCATTTAGAAGAATTTCGAACCCTGAAGATCAGACATTTATGTCATTATTACAAATTTTACTGGCACATTTGTGTGATATATCTTAAGTGTAACAAGTGCAAAAAAGATCAACATTATATGTGAAAGCTTAGCTTCTCTTGCAGCTTATTAACTTTGGAGACCAATATTATATGTGAAAGCTTTGTTTTTATTGTAGCAACACTGTGTATATTAATTTAAATTATTAACTTTCCCTGTTTGTGTGTTCATGCTACTTACCAGTGATGTTGCTGTTGGCTGACTACATCATATGTCCTAGGCTCTGAATATCCGCTGCCATCAGCTGGTGAGATCACGTGACATGAGCTACGACTGGCTTACAAATGTGCATCGCAATCTCGATTTCAATGATTAGGAAAGTAACGTGTGGTGTTTGGTGGAATTCCAATGTATACTTTCATAATACGAAAATACATAGTGTACATGTTGCTGCACATCAAACATATTTCCAAAACGTGTCTTTTTTCCCTGTGTTTAGTTTTCTAAGGTGCCGGGAAATTCTACGCCCAAGTATAAAACTATAACCATTGAAAGGACTGGTAAGGGAAAATATACTGTCACTTAACACGGAAAACGCACGTTTTCACCCGGGAGAAAGTGTATTTTTAACCGGGAAATCCAGGAATTTATTTTTCCTTGTCTGCATGTACACCCTGTTAGTGTCCACACATTGTGTTCTTATAAACAAGCTTCACTGTCAGATTTGGTATTCTGCTTGAAAAACTAATTATGCATATATCTAGGGCAGTAATGTTACATGTGATACAATTTCTATAGATTGTATAATGCTTTGTACATGGAAACTGATGATTCGTGTCCACCTTTGAGCTCCTAATTTCTTGTCTGAAAATAAAATACTTGTGTAATTGCTCCTGAAAGTATGGGATACTTGAAGGAGGTTAACTTGTTCTAGTACATTCCTTCTGTAATGACTCGTTTCAAAATTTTGTTTTCAGATACAAAGATATAATTGAATAACATACCTTATTAGCTTATATGGTATTTGGAATTGTTCTCAAGTTTTTAAAACCCTGACATTTTGAACACACAAAAGAATAAAAAAGAAAGTGTCGCCACTGTCATGTATTTTATGTCCATGATATTTAAGTGCTTGTACGCATAAGGGTGTGCATGCGCATGAAGACCAGTGATCCCTTTAATGCAGAAGCGCTTCGGGCTCATACTCTTACGGGAATGGGCGAAATGCTGTGAGTAGTGAGGATAACGGGCAAGGAGCATTATGTTAGTAGTGTGTGGATAAGTTGGAAATTTAGGTCTGACGGGAGGCATGCTAGGGTAGTCTGTGCAGTTGCAATGACCACTGTGTCCGGATGGCTTAGTGGTCAAACATCTGTTCCTAATAAGTAGGAGACCCAGGTTCGAATCTTGGTTTGGCACAAATTTTTCACTTTCCTCATTGATTTCAGTCTATATCCACTCGCAGTCAATGTCTGTAATTTCTGTTTGTCTTAAATAAAATGCCAGCCTGCATGAGCTTTTCAGTTTATTACATTTCAAATTTATTATTTTGTGGGCTGTTAAATCATTTTATCTCCTATTTTTATTAAGGTAATCCTATGAATTGGACTCTTGCGAGTCTAGTGTGCTTTTTTGTCAGTAGTTATCTTGGTCAGAAGCATTCAACAAAATACTAAATACAAATGCAGTTTGTAAACAAACTGACTCTTCTCGACCATTGTTCAAGGCACTGGGACAGATGACATCTCATCAAATCAGTAACATTCTCATCTGCTCTGAGTTCTTGTGTGCCCTTCTAGCATTGTAGCAAATGTACCTAGCAAAGAAAGTGATACAATACAGGACAAAGTGTCCCTTCTTCAAAACGAAGGAAGCATGAATGATTCTTCAGGGTATTAGGGCATGTAGCAGTTTGGGGAAATGAGCAAGCAAGACCAAACAGCTGTGGAGGCCTGCAGGGAACACAGTGACACAGTATGCTATTTGCCTTCATTCTGTCATCTCAGAGCCTGAGAACCATGCAGCTACGGGAGGAAGAGCAGCTGTCAGTGAGAGACAATGAGCTGCAGTTAATGAAGCCAACAATCCAGCTGTGTACTTACATACATTCTCCTCAAGCTTTCCCACCTTACAGTAGGTCGCAGTCCAGTGGTTCATGGCTTCATGTTCCAGTGAGGTACTCCCAGTCTCTGGATGCCTGTGACTTACAAAGCACCAGGCACTAAATTTTAAATGAGTGCATTTCATACTTTGGTGAAAGGTTAGAACCAGATGTAAGTTGGGACCAACCCTCAGTTTCAACTAAAATCACGATGAAAGTACTACTAAAATTTAATGTCCTTGCAAAAGGCTTTACAGGTACATTATATACATTATAGTGAGTGAGTTAGATTATTGATATGTGTCTGTCTATTACAGTTTAATGCAGTGTTTAACCATGCGTATGTTCTATAATGATGAACTGATGCTTTACAGATGTTTGTGATGATTTTTGTCACCTCACACCTGATAATTATCTTTTTTGTTAATTATGCTTAACCAGGTGTATATATCAGATTAGCAATTTTCATTTGTTTGTGGACAGGCCACGATGAGGAGAAAGTTCGAATGGAAGTGTTGGAGTTGGAAGGGCACCCATATTACGTTGCAACACAATATCACCCTGAATATATCTCCCGGCCACTTACACCTTCACCACCATTCCTTGGTCTTATATTAGCATCCGTCAGCCGCCTCCAAGCTTACTTAGCTCGTGGGTGTCGCCTCTCTCCGCAGCAGCTATCTGATGAATCAGGTAATTTGTGGCAGGCTATTTGCTTTATCTACACTTTTTTTTCTGAAACCTTATCTTTGATGTTTAGACATGTATAATATCATAAAACATAAATTAAACTCTACAGGAAAAGAAGTAGAATCAGTGAAGTAGCAGTATCAGTAAAAGTATTAAATTTAGAATATAAACTGTTTTCCAGAGATTTTTGTGAAGTACTCATGTTATTGGACATATGTGGAAAAATATGTTACTAGCAAACTTTCCCAGTTCAGTGTCCTGATATATTCAGCATTTTACAGCAGAGGCAACTGTTGGTCAGTTTTGTTTAAAAGTTATATATTTGGTTTAAATTATTCTTACTTGAAGACATTAAAACCACACTCACTCACATATTATTGTAAATAATAAAGAAATATTGTCCACATCAATGCACAGTGTGAGACCTCTCTCAGAAGGTGTGATTCGTAAATTGAAAAGTGAGGAGTCTGAAGGTGGAGAATAAGAAAGGTAATGGAGGAAGAATTTATGGATCTTAAAAAAATGGTTTCTCAAATAGTTAGAATTAATTCTGATTTCATAAGTTTAGTATTCACTTGTGTGTGTGTGTGTGTGTGTGTGTGTGTGCGTGTGCGCGCGCGCGCACGTGTGTGTGGGTGGAGGGGGCAGGGGGATAACTTAAGATTTGAAACTTCCTGGCAGATTAAAACTGTGTGCCCGACCGAGACTCGAACTCGGGACCTTTGCCTTTCGCGGGCAAGTGCTCTACCAACTGAGCTACCGAAGCACGATTCACGCCCGGTACTCACAGCTTCACTTCTGCCAGTATCCGTCTCCTACCTTCCAAACTTTACAGAAGCTCTTCTGCGAACCTTGCAGAACTAGCACTCCTGAAAGAAAGGATACTGCGGAGACATGGCTTAGCCACTGCTAGTTCTGCAAGGTTCGCAGAAGAGCTTCTGTAAAGTTTGGAAGGTAGGAGACGGATACTGGCAGAAGTGAAGCTGTGAGTACCGGGCGTGAGTCGTGCTTCGGTAGCTCAGTTGGTAGAGCACTTGCCCGCGAAAGGCAAAGGTCCCGAGTTCGAGTCTCGGTCGGGCACACAGTTTTAATCTGCCAGGAAGTTTCATATCAGCGCACACTCCGCTGCAGAGTGAAAATCTCATTCTGGGAACTTAAGATTTGTCCGCGAGATGTCTAGTTAAGATCTAGTGAGGAACTGTATAACATCAGCTAAAGAAAACTGCACTGATGCTTTGAACTTCAGCGTGTTTGACAAATATTGGCCGTGTGTTTAAAGATTGAATGGCTGCCAGTATGTAAAACTGCCTTTTTTTGTCTTATTCAATAATGTTTCATGATCTTTGCCTCCCCCCCCCCCCCCCTCTACCTCTACTACAAATTCTTGTAGTGTAGGATTGTGTGTGTGTGTGTGTGTGTGTGTGTGTGTGACTTATCTTTATGGCCACTCTTCCCAAATTTCAAATGCAAATGCTGTTTCATCTTATGTTGTTCTCTTTTTCTTTTATTTCAGATGAGGAAACTGAAATATTATTAGAAGAAAGCCTTGTCCTTAATGGCCCAGTGGAAAACAATGTACCACCAAGTAGTTAGTGAAATTAATTGGTTTTTTATATTTTATTTGTCTAGAAATGTACTGTCTAAGACGAAGGAAATATTTCCTTGAAGATCTGTAATTTCAACATAGAACAGTATTATTTTTCGTATTTCATATTTTGAAATATTTTTCAGATAAAGGCTATATTGAAAGTGAAGGTACTTAGGACAAGGAAACTGAAAAAAATTGTAAGCAGTAAGGAATTTGTAAAAATTCTGTTCTCATCAGTAACTGTATCAGTTAGTGAATTGAAGGAATTCTTTGTATTTCTTGGATTGTCAGGAGCAAAGTTATCTTCTGAATGTAGCTGAGGGAGGGTGGTGAGAGGGAGGGTGGTGACAGTGAGAATGTTAATTGAAGGTCAGTGGTTAGAGTTCTTACCAACATTATTTATCAATCATTCATAATAATTTTTATGACGTCACTATGATACAGTTGCAGGATAGTTTTCCCAAATATTAAATCATTCTCCTACTGACCCTCTCCAACATACGCACTCCTTCTCTGCGCTTCTTATTGTTCCAGTTTTTTATGGAACACTATTTTCTTACTTTTTATGGTAAGTGATACTCTTCAGTGGGAGTTGTGCTTATTGAGTCTCAGTGACATTATTGTACTTTTGCATTGATGCATACATAGGTTTATTATAAAATGAAATATTTAATTGAAAATATAGTTCTTGGTGCATTAATTCTGAAATTTTTCTCATTTTATTAGCAAAATCAAACAATGGAAACTCCAGGTTGAAATATCAACAATATTTGAAAAATGATTGATTGTTACTCTCTGTAAAGAAGACACATTGAGTTGCAGACATGCAAAATGAAAATACTGGAACACATTTAACTTTTGGCCAACGCCTTCTTCCGAAATGAAAATTTGCACACATTCACACAGGCAAACACACATCACACACACAACTGCTATCTCCAGCAGCTTCGGAATGTCTGTCTGCAACTCAACATGTCATCTTTACGATGATTACCAATCTATTCTTTTCCTACTAGAGCTGTCCGCAGATCGTGGTCTAGTGGCTAGCATTGCCGCCTCTGGATCACGGTGTCCTGGGTTAGATTCCCAGCTGGGTTGAGGATTTTCTCCGCCCGGGCACTTAGTGTTCGTCATCATTATTTCATCCTCATCATCATCATTTGTGACAGTAGCTTGATTGGATTGTGTAAAAAATAGTGGACTGTGTAAAAATTGAGACTTCGTACTGGTGCTGATAAACGTGCAGTTTATGGGACTTCGTACGGGCGCTGATGATCGCGCAGTTTAGTGGCCCCCCCCCCCACCCAACCCATCATCATCATCATCATACTAGTGCTCATTTTGTTATTGCTTTGTCAAGATTTAATGCCACTTGTCAGAGGTAATATTCTACTAGCTGGGCAATGGTTTGAAGTACCATACACATTATCTTATGAAATATGTGTAAGAAGGCTGCATAGGTACACAAAACATAGGACCAAGTGAGAGTGATATCATATGCAAGTATAGCACAAACTGGGAATTAGCTTGAACTTCTTGTTAGAAAACAGAACTAATACCCAGCATTTTTTGTTTTTTGCCTGCATTATTTGGTTTTCATCTCTTTGTAATAATTGTTCTTGCCCACTTGGAAAGTTCATGTATACGTTTATCTGTTTTGACTATGTGCCATTTATGTTAATTTAAATAAATGATAATGAAATATTTGTTAGAAATTATAATTTAGTTGGAGTAGAAGGGAAGCGATGTGGTAAATGTATATTTTCTGCTGTGAAACAAGTTGTTGTGTGTGTTAATGTGAATGTAAAATTATGTGGTCAGTGTAAAGTAACAAAAATGCACAAAAGTTCATACTGAAATCCTCCTTTTAGTGATCTTATTTTGTACAATGCCAGTATTTACTTCATACTAATAATAATTAGAAATGACAGTTGCTTGTGAGAGTCAAGTTGTGTCACGTGAGCTGTAGAAAGAGAAAAATAATGGCCAGCTGATAATACAGATGATGAAAGTTATGTGGCAGAAGACATGGATAAGTATGCAGTTACTCATTGCTCTCAATTTTAAGCAAGTACTTGGGTTGGAGCTGTGCACTTTGTGTCTAAAAATTCATTTGTCTGAACTTTGTATATTTGTTTGCCATACTTTTCATAACTTTTTATGGTTGTTTTGAGACAGTACAGGGTTTGTAAACACAAATTTTAGCATGGAAGGTGGTATGTAGATATCATGGA
Source organism: Schistocerca gregaria (assembly GCF_023897955.1). Classification (NCBI taxonomy): domain Eukaryota; kingdom Metazoa; phylum Arthropoda; class Insecta; order Orthoptera; family Acrididae; genus Schistocerca; species Schistocerca gregaria. The sequence goes on along the minus strand of NC_064921.1, from coordinate 509,228,592 downwards.
TCATTGTTACAATTATCATTGTTACAAATACAACATAAAATTATTCTTTTGTGTACCAATTAGGATATCATGTAAAAAATTTTAGTGGCGTGAAACTGTTTGATTCTCTGTACCATGACGTATAGAATGAATCATGGTCTTCAGTGAGAGCCCAAATTGCTGCAAATTTATTTTTATGGAATTTTTCCTCATGTGCACTATGCATTATCATACCACTTGGTGTTCATGTAGATTTGCCATAGATGAAGACCCTCAGTTTTCTTCTTTCATCACACTCCAGTTGTGATTTCATGGAGTCACCACTTTTTCTTTTTTTCCCCTCAGATGCACAACCACACTGCACCCCTTTGCTTGAAATTTGGTTTGATACATTCATTACACATGGTCAGTTTTTTTCTGTTAGGTTTCTTTTGAATAAGGTCACAATTTTTCTACTAAATATCTAAGAAGACATTCTTCAGAAGATATTATCATTGTGGTCGAAATAGACCTTACATAATTTTCAGCAGTTTGCTTTTACTCATTGTCTTTGTGCCACACTGTGTAAGTTGTGTGTATGGTACCTACTTATTTGTGCAATTAATAGTAATAATTTGTATTATATTTAATACATAAAGCAAGATTTTCTTTGTTTTTAAACAAATTATAAGACAAATCCATGTCAGAAAGTAAAGTTCTGCATCTTATGGTTTGCAGATACTGTTCCTGAAAGTGAGTTATGTAGTAAAATATACACATTGTGAATTCTGTGATTGTAAGTCAGTGGCATTACAATAACCCACTCATTTAATCATATGGTTGTACCTCAGCACAAAATATTTTGCTGTGCATAAAACAGTAAAAGAGAGAGCGTGAAATTAAATTCCAATAAAATAATTAATATGTGACACAATGTGTACATGTTCCAGTGCACAAACTTCGATGCATTACCAAAGGATTTAGCCAGATCATTGTATGTCCACAATGTGTCTGTTTTACTGTGAGTGATTATTAAACAAAGGACTGTATTGAATAAAGAATATTTATTGAATAAAATATACTTCCTACATTTAAGATGTCTAGACTATCGTGTTAAAATATGAAATAGCCATTTGTGCATGAAATGTTACTACTATTCCATTTGTGGGTCAATTCTTTCCATTCCATGTACAGAAGCAACTTGAAATAAAACAATTTTATTATAAATCTTGTTGGGTATATGTCAGTCTCATAAACTGAATTATTTTTTCCTCTTGTCCAGTTGTGAAAGAGCCTTGCTCCTGTTGCCACTGTTTTTGTAACATGCTGTTCAGAAGGAAGGTGTTGCTGATAAACATTCCGGATGTAAGGTGAAATTGAAGTCAATTATGGCAGAATTTGCACCATATATTTGTTCTGAATCTGTATGCGTGTGATACTGTGTGCTGCCTAATATTTTCCAAAATGCTGTGCATAAAAAGTGGATTTTTCTGGGCTTTTACCCCAGGTTCTATTGGTGATAGAAAAATAGTCAAGTGTTTCTGGTAGCCTGTGGGCTGGTGACCACTTGTAAACCCAACAGAGAGATTGTTTTATTGTAACTGTCGTGCAGTACAAGGTCAAAGTTTGAATATTACACACTTCCTCCTGTTTAGGCAAATGGTAAGAGTCGATTGGTTCCTTCGCATTACATATGGTATATGACTTGCCTTAAGGGGCCTACAGAGGCACCATTTAGCTCAAACCTGAAATATATTGCTTTCAGGTACCAAAACTGAGCTACGAATTCCAAGATGGCTAGGCACAGCAAATGGCTGAAATTTTTAGAGTATGTTCCTAAGATCCCGATCTTGAAAAACTATGAAAATTTTCTAGCTGTTTTCATCCATTTCTGAGGAAAAGAGGTTGTGTTACCATACTTGTACACACAAAAGACACCCATAACATCCAGTCTGAGATAAAAAACGAAGTTTATAAGTCATGTAGCATGGAGAAATATGCTGCAAAGTGTCGCCCTTATCATTGGAAGGGTTCTGAGACCCCGTGTTGTATTACTGTAACACAAGCAAAATTTGTGTGTGTGTAAAATGTGTTAAGAGGTGTAAAATTAGTTTTGCTTTATTTCAACCTTCTGCAAGACAACTGTCAGAATCTTACTGTCCCATAAAGTTTGTTTCATATGAGTGACATGCTCTGCTGTACCAAGGACAAGAAGGGAACCAGCAGAAAAATGTTCTTATCAGAGCACGAAAAAGATTAATATGCTCCTGTTTTAAAAGACTCTTGACTGAAAAGTCTGGTATCAGCTGCCCCAGTCTACCTTCCTCACCACATTTAAAATTTTTCCCAAAAATTTTGGATTAACAGGGCTAGGATAAGAATGGGGACAGTGCCAGTGGGAGAGGAATAAAGAGAAGTAGAAATTGAAAATGGCTGAGAGCTGGTGATAATGAGACAGTCTATGACAACAATAGTGAGGAAGAGAGAGATAGTGACAGTGAGAAGAGACAGTAGTAGTAGTAGTAGTAGTAGTAGTAGTAGTAGTACGTAATGGAGGAGACTGTGGTTCTTAGTAATGAAACAGTGACAGTTAAAGAGGCTCAAAGAGGTAATAACTATGAGTGAGACTGAATGAATGAGTGGATGAAAGTGGGAAACTGAGAGTGGATGGGTTTGAGCAGACTTGCAGTGAGGGATTAATGGGTGTTAGTTGATTACAGTTGTAGCAGCTTGGCAATTGAGATGTGAGTTGCATGTTAAAAATGACGTGAATATGTTCACATGACAAAATTTTTTAAGTGTTGATAAAAATTGAATGAGGCAGCTGCCATCTGTCTTAAGTCTTTTAAAACAGCAGCATATTAGCCTTGTTCATGCTCCAGTAGAAGCATTTTTCCTCTTGTATGTTTGTGTCCCCACTTTAGTATGTTCATACTTTCATTACTGAGATTTAAATTTTTTTTTGTGAGGAACTGTCAGTGCTTGAATAAGAGGGGTATCTTAAGGAATTCGCTGGTGAACTCTTGTGCGCGCACATGCACACACGCACACGATTATGATAGCCTGCTGTAAAACACTGAAAATAAATGTCATCTTGGTGACCACAAATTGCAACATAGTCGCAGCAATTTTTTCGAAAGATATAAAAAGATATTTATATATTTATTTCAGTTACAGTTCACAGAAGCTTTAATACATCACCAAGGTGGTGGTTCTTCTAGAATACCTGGAATTCTCAGGGAGTTACATTTTATATCGAAAAATCTCCAGGAATTTCAGGAATGTCATAAAATCGCATGGAACTTTGTGCTTTAACCTACAATCTGACTTTAATTTGAGTCTTATAAACCGCAAATTTTAAAACACTTAATAAATCAAGGTGTGTTAATTACATGAATATTTTTACATATAAATTAATAAATTATCGATGTTTTGAAAACTGTGGCAAACTAGCCTACTGTTTATGGCATTTATACCTTAGTGACTAGAGGAACAGAAGCCTTATTGTGAGCTGCTGCATCCCCCCCCCCCCCCTTCCCCTCCCAATAGTTCTATCTTAATTTATCAATCCGGGACTTCTTATTACGCCATATTTCTCCCCATACCTATAATTCTCAGGATCCCACCCCACTCTTGAGTAGCCACACAAAAAGCATCAGGAATCAGTTTCTAAGTGTAATGTAACTGTCATAAATCGAAGTACACTTTCTTATTTAATTGGATAGTTAAAGTCTCACCAAGTGATGGCAGCAGAACACACACACACAAGACGGTTGTAATTGGCAAGCTTTTGGAGCTATTGGCTCCTTCATTGGGCAGAAGGGTTGAAGGGGATTGAAGAGGGGTGAAGGAAAATGGGTTACGGGAAAGTCACCGAGAACTGCGTTTCAGGGAAGACTTACCGTACAGGATGAGAAGGAAAGACTGACTGTTGGGTACTGCATCGGTTGAGATTTAAAAACCTTGCTTGCCTGTTACGACCGTCTGTTATGGGTGCGGTCTGCTGCCGCTTGGTGTGTAGATTTTTTTATCTAGCGAATTAAATAATTTTGTCAATAATTGATTACTTTCGCTGTTATATTAGCCCATGTGGCCATCATTCCTTGTTGTGTAACCCTCTTGTCAGTGTGTGTTGTCATCGGTCTTGTTCAAACTGTCATCAGTTTTCTACTTTATGTTGCAATCCATTTGTTTATTTACCTGTATCACAAAGATTTATCAGCATTTTACACCTTTTATTGCCATCTTTTACATCACTTTGATTGCCAAGCTAAGTAGTTTACATTTTTTCTTATGACTTTTGCTCTCTGTTTACCCAGTTTTTACAATTTAATCTGTTTTCCAGATTTTCATAGTAGATTTTTTCCTTTTTTCTTTTCCAGTCAATTTTTTGTATCATGTAGAAGAGGACGACCTATGACCACCTGGCTCCAAAATTTACAGCACACAATGAGGAGAATGGGAGCAGAACAACACACACAAGATCAAAACACCTGAAGGAATATTTTGAAAATTTATTTTAATAATGTTTATTGTTTGTGTTGTAATTTCCAAGTAAATTATTATAATAAGCCCCTGTAATGAGGAAAAGCTCAAAATAATAATAATAAAAAAAGATTGTCCACTCATTACCTCTAGCTAACAATTTTTGTACAAATTTTTCTGAATTTTTTTCTTGCTTTTCGTCCATTTTTCTCTCTCTTCCACCCCTGTATTTGTTTATTTTTTTGCCACTCCCATGATTTCTAACTCTCCAAACTGGAGAAAACATGCCTTTGCACTATCAAAACTAAGGTCCCACATTCTGTTTTTTTGAAATCTGCTTGTCTTGTGGAGTTACTCCAAAAGGCCCAACATTGAAAGTCCTTGTTTCTGGATGGAATCCTGCCGTACATCAGGCTCTTTTACAGTTTCAAATACAGCACTCTCTTGCACGTACCCCGCTAATCTGTGACCTATATGCCCTATCAGCCAAGTTCCACTCTACAAGACTTCTCTCCTTATACAAAATCCCGCAGTTGTTTGCCCCCTCATATGTCCTTGAATGATATCATCCACCAAGCCAACTTCAAACTGCAACAACATGCCAGACTTCACCTCAAAAAGCTATCCCACCTTCTCCTAAACTATGTGCACACTGGTGTTTCCCGTCCTGTCTCTCTACAGCTCCCTAAACAGCCACACCATCAACCACCACTCCTCTCCTACAAATAGAGCTTGGCCAACCTTCTTAACATCCCACAGGCTTAACCACTACCTCCCAGACCAAGAATAACCTATAATTGCAAGAACCAGTCGCAACAGTACAGTGTCATTAACCTCTCATCTGAAGCACTCCCCCCTCCTGAATTATCCATTTTGTCTAAGGGCCTCACTTTCAGCCCTAAACCTGTGTTTGATCATGCTGCTTTGGTAAAGGACCCACTTTCCTTCACACGTAATATCCATTGGAAATATCAATTTGCAACCCAATCCCCAAAACCTGTCCAACAGCAAACCTGACATTTAACCCTGCCTTGAACAGCTCAGACCATGACTCCCAACTTCGATCCACCACCACTACTTCAGAATCATCCTTTCAAGCCTTCCAAGAATTTCTCACATCCAGCATTGCTTCACAACCCTTCCTCACGTCCCGACAACAGGACCCTAACCTGTCCTCTGCAGAACTCCAGGCTCTATGTTCCTTAAAAAGCTGATGACTCCATCATTATCTTTCCAGCAGACAAAGGATCTATTAGTATACTACCTGACCGAAAGGAGTATGATAGTGAAAGTCTACACCAGCTGTCTGATACCTCTACATACAGCATCTGCGATCAAGATCCCATCCCTGTGATTCAAACTGACCTGCAGTCCCTCCTTAAAACCTCAGGCCCCTCTCAAGGACTAACACCTAAATCCATAGAACTGCTCACCCCCACCCAAACCATGCACCCCCACCTTTTACCTTCTTTTTTAGATCCTTAGATCCAAAAGCACAATAATCCCGGCCATCCTATAGATGCTGGCTTCAAAGCACCCACTGAATTTATATGTGCCTTAGTTGATCAACACCTGCAATCCATAACATGAAGACTCCGGTGCTACATCAAAGATATCAACCATTTCCTAGACCGTCTGAAATTTGTGCCTGACCCACTCCCACCACACGCCTTGTTTGTCACCATTGATGCCACCTCCCTCTGCCGACCGGTGTGGCCGAGGGATTCTAGGCGCTACAGTCTGGAACCGCGCAACCGCTACGGTCGCAGGTTCGAATCCTATCTTGGGAATGGATGTGTGTGGTGTCTTTAGGTTGGTTGGGTTTAAGTAGTTCTAAGTTCTAGGGGACTTACGACCTCAGAAGTTAAGTCCCATAGTGCTCAGAGCCATTTTGAACCACCTCTCTCTATATCAACATCCGCCACGTACATGGTCTGTCTGCTGCTACACATTTTCGCAGTCAGTGCCCACCTGACTCCAAACCTACGACATCCTTCGTACTCACCTTAATCGACTTTATACTTAGCAACAACTATTTCACCTTTGAGGGGCAGACATACAAACAGATCAGGGGTATGCCAGCCTTTTCATGGGTCACTTGGAGGGATGTTCCTGGGGTACATAAGTCTTCAACTCTGGGTTTGGTTTAGATACATTGATGACATCTTCACCATATGGATTCAGGGTGAGGCTGATGTGGTAAAATTCCTGGAATCTCTGAATACCTTCTCCCAATTAAATTTCACATGGTCCTATTCCGAATCCAGTGCCACTTAATGCTGATATCATCCTCACCGAAGATAAGCTAAACACTTCCGCCCACATTAAACCTACCAACAAACAACAGTATTTACATTTTATCTGTTGCCATCCTTTCCATGTCAAACGTTCCCTCCCATACAGCCTGGGCATCCGAGGAAGACGTATTTGTACAGATGCAGACTCGTTTTGGCAATATGCCACCATTCTCACCTCAGCCTTCACTGCATGTAATGACACCACCAGCCTAGTTAAAGAAGCAGATTTCCTGGGCCATCACATCCAGTCCTAGTACTGCTGATTCCTCCAAAAAACAACTTTGGAGCACACCACTTGTCACTCAGTGTTATCTTAGTCTGGAACATGTTAATCGGCTACTTCAACAGGGCCGTGACTTTCAAAAATCATGTTCTGTATGACAGTACTGGGCACTACCTACTGTAATTGAATAGTTTGGCTTGAGCCCCCATGAAAATATTTATATTTGTTACACTCAGCTTAATTGAGTGGCCCAGAGATGTGGCTGGTCTCAATGTTTGGTTACTTTTTTTGTCATAGGGTGCCAACTCTTACCTGTCGTAAACTCAGTTTTTAAGCTGAAACAAAATGTAACAAAACAATGCAGGCAGGTATCACGGTGAAATTTAAAATATTGAGTCAATCTATAATTTGAACAAGTAGTTTATTTTTCTTCAATATATTCACTAAACACTTAAAATACAGTCTGAGGGGCTTTTACGTAAGGGTGGCTGTTAATAACTGATGCTATAACACTTCACTATAAAATTCATGTGTTGTGATCACGGCGCTCGACAGTCTGTTTACAAAATACACTCTTGTCTGCTGTCCTAAACTATTATATTGTGCTCCACTTTATCGATTTTAAACATCACTACATACATACTTCTCCCTGAACATGGCTACCTCAACCAATACTACACCAGACGGGCGGCACGTCCAGCTCTAGCCTCTCTCAAACTCAACTCCCCTGTCATTAAAGATGGCCATGTTATGCACCCTTGAAACAACTGCCTAACTCAAAACAATGTTCGACAAAAAGAATTACGAATATTCTAAAACTAAACACAAAAAACATTTGGAAAATTTCCGGGCAATAACAATTTAAGGTCCAGTTTTCTGTATCTGCAACCGTTTTTTCACAAATAATGTTCATGTGGCATGCTATTGCTTTTCCCAGATTTTTGATACGTAACATAAACAAACAAATAAAAATACATACTTAATTACTCATTTACCTCTTTAAACTTTAGAATGCTTCCGCTAGTGTCATCTCCTTAAATTTATTTGTGACCAAAAACACAGTTTCTCTCATTCGAATCCCATATTCCAACATCTTATTCAAAAATGGTGCATATTCAGCTAAATCTTCTATGTTTGCTTGATGCAGCTCTACTAGCTGCATCTGTAAACACTTTGTTCGCATTAATCGGCCAAAGCATTGCCGAGATATTATCTTTTGAATTTTCATAAATTTACAGTTTTTAAGACGACAATAACTTTTAAACTATTATGTATTTTTGTGGCACTTCTAGACAGTTTAGTTTTACATATTTTTCTGTCCATGAATGCCAACTTGCACCTCTGTGTCACTCTTAGTTTTTTCTATGGAATATAAATTCCTCCAAATGTGAAAACACGGCCTTATGTTCTCAGGTTTTTCCAAGGCCGCATAAACGCTAGCCGCACACCACGGCCCCGTAGCAACCGCCAGCAGCCACATACTCTGCTGTGGGAAACCGCCATTATAATCTCCAGTCACAGCTTGTATGCTCAAAGCTGAAGTGAGATCCAGTTTTCACCCCTCCCCCCCCCCCCCTCCCCCACTTCTGTTACATACAATGCACTTAGCTTTCACTCTTAACTCACGCATGGTGTTTAAGCAGTAATCTCTGTCTGCATATAATCCTGTCCTCCACCTTTAAGCTCTCAGGTTTTCAAATCTCATCCGATGCAGTCCCCAACAGTCAGCCTTTCCTTCTAGTCCTGTACGGTAAGTCTCCCCTGACCCGCAGTTCTGGGTTACTTTACCAAAATCTACCCCTTCTCCTAGACCTCTCCAGTCATTTTCTTTCACCCCTGTTCCTTTCCCTTCAACTCTTCTGCCTGAAGAAGGAGCGACTGGCTCCGAAAGCTTGGCAATTACAACTGTCTTTTATGTGTGTGTTCTGCCGCTGTTTGGTCAGTAGATTTTTTATCTATCCAATTAAATAATTTTTTCAAGTACACTTTCTCTTACTTTATAGTCAGCTTATGTGAAATTGGTTCACTCAGTGGTGAGCCAAATAAGCTGTGTCAAATTTAAGTATCATATGCACAGTTGTGATAGACATGAAGGTAGACTATGAAGAAACACATCAAAGTGCTGTGCAGCAATGACTGACATCTCTGTGGTATGGCATGCTAGGTGTTGCTATTGCACAGCAGTTCACATGACTTTTATATTAAGTTTGTTTAATAAACATATGACCAAAATAGTTGTAGTTACCTTAATATAAGTGTCCTTTTCAGAGTGCTAGGATACTATATTATAATTATAAAGAGAAGGGAAGCTGTATTTAATGCTGGCAAACCCAAACCTGCTTCGCAATTGCAAAATACATATTAGAATTGGATGTACATTGTAATCTCCTTCTCCCCCTCTTTATTTCCATCCCATCCTACTCTGCCTCTCTGCCCATCTTGTCCTCTCTCTCTCTCTCTCTCTCTCTCTCTCTCTCTCTCTCTCTCTCTCTCTGATCTCCAGCTTCATGTATTGTTATTGCATACAAATCCTCAATTGGGAATTGAAGTCCACTTTTTTATGTGAGTAAATTGGTTGGGATCACTGGTATAGATGATGTAAGACACACTTCTCCAGCTACTGGATGTATGAGGATAGTAGCTTCAATGACGGTATTTCACATTGTCTTAATCTGTGAAGTAGTAGTATTACAAGGTTTCGGACAATTTACATTCCATAGTAGTATTCTAATGATAAGCCAATAATCCACCAATACAGCTTTTCTGTTTTTTGTTAAAACCAAATGCAGGGAATAAAACAAAACAAAACAAAACATAGTTGTGTATCGCATTTCTGACTACTCCTTGGCCATTGGCAAGTGTTATGACAGCCAGTGGGCCACTGGTACGCCCCTTATAAACTGCACCAAAAAGTATTGGCACAGGTACATTTTAGTGATTGTAGGTTAAACGAAACATATACTTCAGAACAGAACCCAGACACGTGCCACCTTACATTACATAGGTTACAAATATGTCTAAATTACCTGTCCGTAAAGTAACATACAGTGTTATGAAAATAAACATCGCTCTTCTGCATACAAAAAAGCCTTGGCACATGCATATGAATCGGACAGTGTGTTCACTTTCTTCATTGATGTTCACCTCGTAATAGCTATTGTGCATCCCTTTAGCATCTATAACAGTACGTGGCTCGTACCGAGGTGTAGCTAACAGACACCTCTGCTCCGATTTGTCAATAGCTTCTTCCTTGTGAATGGAGCAATACCACTCTCTCACGCAACACCACTGAATGTTCCTTCTTCTTCGGCCCCATGCTGACCACTAACGTGCAACACAGCAACATGCTAGCGACTGTGCCATCAACAACATGCAGTGACTATTGTGTCAGCAGATGGCGTTCCGGTACCTGAAAACCCAGCAATATACTGAGAAGCCACACTCTGTGCCAACACTTGTTGTGTGCAGAGGAGATACATGTTTGCCCTTAACACTGCATTGCTTTGTTAATGATAGGCACTGTGGGTAGAATTGTAATATCTGGTATGTGAGGTAGCACGTACATGTGCTGTATACCGAAAGGTGCGGCATTTGTAACCAGCAATAATAAATAGGCACGTGTGCCAATACTTTTTTGGTGCGATTGTATATGCTAATTGTAGGCTGTGTCATCACTGGTGCCCGCAGCATCACAGTATATGGGCATACGTTGACTCATTGTTCAATGCTCCTGGTTCCACTGTACAATCGCTGCATCCCATGCCTTGCTGAGCTGCAGGCCACAATTTCCATTTGGGGTGTTATCAGTGATTTTTATTTTAATGGCTTCAAGAACACCTCAGCGGCATTAACAGTAACATCTATTATACAGTGGAGGTAGAAAAAGACCATGCATTGCCCTTCCTCAGCGTCCTTGTCCACCACAAATGAAATGGATGACTTGGCATCAGTTTCTATACAGAACCCACCCACAATGATCTGTCGTTGCACACCATCAGTCATCATCACTCAGCACAGAAGGGCACTGTTTTACAAACATTGGTGCATTGTGCAAGAATGATATCAGATGTTGATAATCTGTCCCATGAGCTGAGCCACCTACGCGATGTCTTCAGGAACAATGGCCATAACATCAATCAAATAAATGGGAGTGATTTCAAGCAAGATTTGCAATAAGACCACCAATGGGGAGCAGGGATAAAAAAGTACTTTTTTGTTATTCTGTGGCCCCGTTCTGGGCAAAATAAGCTGCCTACTGAAATGACACAAGATCAAATCGATCTTCAGGCTTCCGACAAAAATCTGTCGATTACTGAGACCAGTTAAAGACCCAGCAGGTCTCAGAACACCTGGGGACTGTAAGGTACCTTGCAAGTGTAGCCAGTCATACGTTGGACAATCAATACGCACTGTGGAACAACGTAGGAAGGTACATGCGAGGTTTTATGGTCTAGACTACCCTGAGAAATCTGCTTTAGCTGACCATGCTTTAGAAAACAGACACTGGATAAAATATTCATTGTGGTTCACAGATTGTGTAATTAAAGAAGCCATTGAAGTAAGAATCACGTATAACACCCTAAATAACTCAGCATGGTATGAAATCGAACAGTCATGTGGTTGAAGTGTGTACATCAAAAGGTGAGTCAGCATATGCCCACATGTGCCGATGTCGCAGACACCAGTGATAGCCGGCAGCTAGTTTATATAAGGGGTGTACCAGCAGCCTAGTGGCAGTCATACCACTTGACAGTAACCAAGGAGTGCTTGGCTGAAAGCTCATGTAATTTTAGTCACTTGACACAGATGGAAACCCAAGAACTTTTTATTCAGTGTTACTGCTGCAAGACTCTGCATTTATACAATTTATCCGATCGTTTAAATGTCCTATTAATCACTGTCCAAACTGACTGTCGCTAAGGAAAATAAACTGCACATTTTCACTGTAAAGCACAGTATTTTCTTTCTCACCATTGGTTTTAGCAGAAAACCTGCACATTGGTGTTTAAAAAAATTATATTCTACAGCTATCTGAAAGTGTATTAGAGTATAATGTAAAAAATTGAAGTATGAGATGATACTGAAAAGTTCCCGTAATATATGTTTAACTGGTGAAATGTAGTTAGTACTATGAAACACCGCCAGGTGATACTACATACATTTTTTGTGAGGTATTGCCTGAAGCAGCTTTGTGCTAGGTGCTTACATTTAGTTTTTATGTACATTTCCCCAGTGTTGTCTGTTGCATGTTTTGCAAAATTGAGTATGGTGGGTGTGTGCGTAAACTTCCATTTCAGACTTTGAAAAACCGTTACAGAAACATATGTCATACTGAAGTGATTTGCGAAGATGGAAAGAAATCGAGATTCGAGCAGTGATTAAGTACTCCCAAAGGAAAGGTATGAAAACAAAGGACGTTCATGCCGATTCCCAGACTACAGTGGGGGACTCTGCTCCTCCATATTCAACTGTTACCAAATGGATAAACGAATTTAAATTTGTTCGGGAGAGCTTACATGATGATCCGCACAGTGGTCGGCCAAGATGTGTCACTACTCCAGAAATCATTGCAAAAGTACACAAAATGGTCATGGAGGATCACCAATTGAAGTGCGTGAAATTGCTCACACTTACCAGATGTCATCTGAAATGGTATATCACATTTTAACTGAAGAATTAGACATGAAAAAATTATCAGCAAGATGAGTGCCATGACTTGTGATGCTGTGTCAAAATTGCTTCAGAATGGACATATCGGGACAATGTTTGGCCAATTTTAGGAGACACAAAGAAGATTTTTTTGTGTCAGCTTGTGACCACAGGCGAAACGTGGGTGCACTACTATACCCCAGAGACAAAACAACAGTCAAAACAGTGGAAAAGTGCTGATTATCCGCCACTAAAGAATGCAAAGACAATTCCTTCGGCGGGAAAGATTGTGATATCAGTGTTGTGGGATGCAAAGGGGAGTCTGTTTGTAGATTATCTCCCCACTGGGCAAACAATTACTGGAGAATACTATGCTAACCTCCTGGACAAATTTCAACAAAAGGTACGCGAAAAAGGGCCAGATTTACCAAGGAAGAAAGTCATCTTCCATCAAAACAATGCACACCCACACACACGTGCCATCGCCATGGTAAAATTACGTGAACTATGGTATGAACTGTTGCCACACCCTCCTTATTTACCTGATATGTCTCTGTCAGACTTCCATCTCTTCTCATAATTGAAAATTTTTCTTGGTGGATGGATTCACTTCAAATGAAGAATTGATAGCTGGAGTTGACAACTATTTTACAGGCCTGGAGGAAACTCATTTTTGGGATGGGGTCAAGGCACTGGAACATCGTTGGACCAAGTACATTAATCTACAAGGAGACTACATTGAAAAATAAAAAAAAAGTTTCAGTGATGTAAGTACCTTTTTTCTATTCTGTTATGAGAACTTTACAAGCTACCCTCATATTTTAACTGTGGCATCATGGGAACACTTCCACCCTTGGCCTGAAAACCAATGGTCATACCCCTCTGGACATCGAATAAATCACATTTTGTCGACGACTGCATGGGTCTCTGTGTCTTTTTTTTCCCCTTTATTGTCATTTCATTCCCCTCGGCCCACATGGGCCGGGGTGCGGGCTGTTGGCGGTAATTAGTCATCGTTCTTCAGCGATGTGAGAGTAAAAATTTTAAAACAACTTATGAAATTGGACACAGCAATTGACAAAATAAGTGTTTGGCATAATAAAAAGACAGGTGATCAGTTGCATAATTTAAATTATAAAAAGCAGATTTTTTGATTTATTAAAATGACACACTTGGTGTGGCAAATCAATGTTTCACAAAATGTAAAAGACAGAGGCACAGTTCCATAAGTTAAAAAGTTAAAAAGCCAGTGTGTTGACTTATTAAGATAGAGACAGCTGAGTGAAGTGATGAGTGGGGCTAGACTGCCAGGGAGAGGGGTAGTGTGTAAGAGAGTGTTTGAGTGGGCAGATGTTTGGAGGAGGCAGCTGGGAGTGTGAGGAGTGATGCCGTTCTGGGCAAAACCTTAGGACGTAGGTGGAGAGAAGAGGAAAGGAATGGAGCCCTGACTGGGGGAGGAAGAGTGGATTCTGTCAGATTTGGCAGGATGGGTATACCGTATACCAGGGCAGATTTCATGGTTGTGTAAGGGAAGGTGATTAAAGTTTTGGTGGGAGGGGATGTGGACAGTGTGGAGGTGTAACAATGAAAAAATGTGGTGTTGTGGTTGCAGCAGAGTACCAGTAGTTAGCAGGGGGGAAACTAGAAGGTGGATAGTGTCGAATTTACACATAACGTAGAATATTCACAGGAGTTCAAAATGGAAGATTAGTGAGGGAAATTTTATAACTTGGTAGTGGATGCTTTTGGGGGATGGTAAGCAGATCCAAAAGGCTAAGCAGAGTGCATGGCATTTGAGGATTTGTAGGACATGATAAAAGAATGGAGGAGCAGACGTCCATGCCAAATTTGCATAGCAGAGGATGGGTTGGATCAAGTGTGGAGAACAGTGAAAGGATGCAGCCTCCATGATTGGCCAGTTAGTAGTTTTAGTAATTTTAGAGTATTGTGGGCTTTCTGTTGAATGGTTAGTACATGGGGTTCCATATTAGTTGTATTTGTTGGCAACTGGGTTTTAGTCTGAGGTATTTTAATGTGTTAGTTAACTGGATAGGACAGTCGTAAATGATAAGGTGAAAGTCATGCATATGGAAGCTGCTGGTGGTTTGGCCTATAATTATTATTAGTAGAGTTGATTTTGACGAGTCAAAAGTCTTAGCAGTAATCCACACGCTTTCAAATCGAAACTGAAGAGTTTCCTCAGGGGTTACTCCTTCTATTCTGTAGAAGAGTTCCTTGATAAATTAAGCTGATTCTTATTGTATTGTTGATTGCATTTACTTAAATTTATGGAGTGACTTTTTTGGCTTCATAAACATTTATTTTTATCTGCTATTACTTTTATTATGTAATTTCATGTACTGACATGTTCCATGACTTCGGAGATTTGCTCCTCAATTCGTTCCTGTATAACTTGACGTGTAAATAAATAATAATAATAAAGTTGAACCGGGAGGGGAACCGATTGAGATGGAGCTGGAGGGATCGGTGGGATTCCTGGGTGTTAGGGTAGAGGACAAGCAACAGGGTGTCATCGGGATACTTTTTCCTGTCAAGTTTTATATATCCTTCACTGATAGTGCCTGTGAGTGCCGTCTGTGAGTTGTTATTTTAAGTTGATGTTGAACATAAGTGATGGTCACATTGATGTGACTGGGCCCTGTACATCATTGGAGGACCAGAAATTCAGAACGACTGCATAATATTTCAGACCTTTGGGACTGTAATGAATGACTATTATTTTTAATCTTACTTGGAGCTACATAATTATGTGATTTGTATTATTTTGACATGTCTCATAACATTTTGACATTGGTAGATCCTACTAAAGCCCTTGCTGTCCAGCACTCGCACCACCATATCATCATAATTATGTAATGATGACTCACTCACTATTCATGATGTTGGTGAATCATTTATTATTAATGAGTGAATGACACTTACAAATCAAAATCTGCATGTTTGCCATTCAGCGTACAAGATTCGTGTGCCAGAAGCTTACCCATCATAGCTTTATGAAGTGCTGATATCTCTCGGGGATGAGTGTGCCATTTGGCACTCTTTGCTGGGCAGCTTGCTATCTTTTGTTCCACAGGCACAAAATAATAACTCCAAAAGGGAAGCACTTTCCAATGACTTGCTTGAATGTAGTGGCCGAGCATAATAGCTGCTGAAGAAATATTAATTCTTTCCAAAACACTATAAGTAACACCTGCACTGATACAGTATAAAATGCAACACAAGTAAAATGCTCGTGTCATTGCATCTTTCAACCGGCTATTCTGTCCATAGACAGAGCTTGTAAGTGTGTTCCTGAAAATCACATAAATTGTAAGTACACTGAAAAAAAGGACAAAATATACTGAGTCTGCTGATGCAAGAAGCACACAGAACAAATATATGAAAATATTCTAGGTAAAGAAACATGAATACACTGTTTGCTACTCAGTAAAGGATAGGGTTGCCGACTTTTTACAGAGAAAATAAGAGAGAGAGGAGGAAGTCTACAAAATAAACATTATGCATTTTCTACAAAAAGCAGTGGGAATATATTTAAAATGTGTATATATGTATTATTTGATATTATTGCTTGTATTTATTTACAGACTTCGCGTCTTTGTCCAAAAAGTCATTCAATTTTACATATGCAAAGAATTCTTTACAATTAAAATTGAAATTCACTGCTACCTTCAGTTCTACCTGTATACGATCAGTGGTACATTTGTTGCACACCTCTGTCCATTTACTGTTCAGCAGAGAAAAAATTCTTTCTGCCTCAGCATTTGAACCAGGAATTCTAACATATCCAACTACTCTTAGCAAATTGGGAACCTGAACATTATTGGCTCTCAGCATACAAAAAACATCAACAAACCTTCTGTTTGCATTGCCTTCCATGGATAATCGTTACTTCAATATATCCTTTGCTTAGAAAATTCTTCAAACAAACAATCTTCATCTTCAACATACAACTAAACTGAGTCAATTATTTCTTGAATGTGCTTAAATTTTAGATTGAAATGTAGACAAAAAGACATGCAGGACTCTACTGGCTTTGGTAACTGGTCTTCAAATGTGGAATTATTGACCAAATGCTCACTCCTCCAACTTAGCGTAATGTGGTTCTTCCTCCTGTTTTGGGGTTGGCCAGCAGAGCACAGTACTAACGTAAGCACTGTTACCAGTATACTTGTTCACAACAGGACCAGAGATTATAGGGGAAAAAAGGCATATCAGGTGAGATAAATTATTTTAACTACCATCACAGAAGGTAGAAAAATATGGGATAAATTTGAAATAACAAGGGACACATCTGACAATAAATAAATAAATGAATAAATAAATAAATGGGGTTTCCAGAGCAAAACGAGCAACCCTAGTAACGCATGTGTTTTACAGATTAGTTACTTGAAAATCCACTGCGGTGTGCAAATAGTGAGCATTTGTGCCATTCTATCGCACCCAAGGTGTACTCCTTCAATGATGGCCAGCTTCCGGCATAAGGATGACAGGTTGTCTTCTCTTACAACGACCAGTGCACCAGAGTGCCCATTCTTGACCTGTGCTGCAGATGATGATGGTAGTCAGATGACCAGTGCCACCAAAATATCTGGAGCCCTTGCTACACCAGTTCCCACTTTTTGAGCAAGCTCTGTGTGACTGAAGGATATTTCTGATTGCGATTCCAATCAGGAAATGACATGGGGTGAGAACTAGAGTAAAACAGTACCTTATTTTGGCAAGTCAGGGTTGTCAACTCTTCGAACGTTGGACATATGGTTCGCATCGTTCGCCTAAAGTGGTACTTGAAGAAGAACTTCACTTCTGCTTCTGATCTACCGCCGAGATGATGCTGAAGGAACTAAGTGTCAGTCGACACCTTCATCAACTAGAATTGTTCCGCTGATATGACAGACGAATGTGTCTCTCTTTTCTGGCACCTGCTGAGTTGTAGAAACATTAGAGGTGTCTAATACCGACCTTGAAGTGATTCTTACTTAAGCCACAGTGGTGCATCCCACAACTGCCCATTTTGTTTGCTGGTCTGCGGGAGACACTACTTGTGATCCCATGTAAGCTAGGTTTCCCATTGTAGATACACAGTTTCATAATGTGGCTGCTGTGATTTCTTGTATCTCTGTCACACAATTCCCACGAATGTTTTCATATCCCGTCATGAACTCAGTGTAGGTTTCTTAAGCTTCAGTTGTCTTGCTTGTCTCTGTTTGGTCTGAGAGAGGTATTTTACTGCATTACAGAAAGAATCGTCTAATTGATATGGATCTTCGCAAATGGAAAACAGATAACGAATCTGCCTGTGGAATTTTTCGACGTGTGTACCACAAAGTGTGCTTCATACTGTTCCTCCTCTTTCGTCGTCGTAACTATTCTTCTAATTCTTCTGTCACCTAGAATTTCCTCAAATATTCGAACATGCTTTTTACAAAGCATGACACAACCGGCTACCATGAGGAACTGGTATCCACTGCCATCTGATACTGGTCTGATAAAATCCGTCCTAGCTGTCTCCTGTAGCAGGGTAATCAAATCCTCTGAAGAGAGCCCCTGACTCGTGAAGTGAGAACAAAACTGTGCTCAGAGCAATAAGTCGATTTTTCCAGGTGGCCAAAACTCTGGATCAGCAACGTGTATATTCGGAAATAACGCGTTCCGTACTGGGTAAATTACTTGCTCCATCAAGGGGTCACTTATCTTTGGCAAAACTAAACATTGGCAGATACAATGAAGCTGCCTATGTAGGAGCCCACTTGTACAGAGAGGTTGCACCTACTAAGTTTGAAGCGTTGTGCTGTTACTTCCAGTATGAAGCACAACTGCGACCCAGGATCTAACAGACCTAAAATTCAACACAAAAATAGAAATTTTTCAGTCAGACACCAAACATGCAGGAAAATGCTATTTTTTACATGGGCATCGGACCTACGAAAATTTGGCTGCCTTTAAGAAACTTCAGATACTGTGAAATTTTAAATAATTAAAACGATTCGAAAAATTAATTACTTAATCAAATTTGCCAGGCACCAGAGATAACATACCCACTAAATAAATATTGAAAGAAAGAAATTTGTTTAAAAAAGACGGAGAAAGCGTTAGACTGATTAAAAGGGTGATTGATGTCGGCTCCATTTCTGGCCTTCTGTCCAGGGAAGTAATGTGAGCAGGCAACAGGTGCCTCGCAATACCGCACAGAAACTCCACATGGAGACGTCAGTGATAAGTGTACAGTTCGGGTGTTAACTAATAAACTTCCCTGGGAAGTAATTTCTGGTGTTCCCCAAGGAAGTGTTTTACGCCCTTTATTGTTCCTGATCGATATTAACGACATAGCAGACAATCTGAGTAGTCATCTTAGACTGTTTGCAGATGATGCTGTCATTTACCGTCTTGCAAAGTCATCAACGATTTGCAAAATGATTTAGATAAGGTATCTATACTATATTAAAATTGCTACACCAAGAAGAAATGCAGATAATAAACGGGTATTCATTGGACAAATATATTATACTAGAACTGACATGTGATTACATTTTTATGCAATTCGGGTGCATAGACCCTGAGTAATCAGTACCCAGAGTAATCACCCCTGTACAGGTATAGCTGCCCACGCAGATTCAACACGATACCACCGTTCATCAAGAGCAGTGATTGGCGTATTGTGACGAGCCAGTTGCTCGACCACCATTGACCAGACGTTTTCAGTTGGTGAGAGATCTGGAGAACGTGCTGGCCAGGGCAGCAGTCGAACATTTTCTGTATCCGGAAAGGCCAGTACAGGACCTGCAACATGCGGTCGTGCATTATCCTGCTGAAATGTAGGGTTTCGCATGGATCTAATGAGGGGTAGAGCAACGGGTCGTAACACATCTGAAATGTAGCGTCCACTGTTCAAAGTGCCGTCAGTGCGAACAAGAGGTGACCAAGACGTGTAACCAATCACGCCGGGTGATACTCCAGCATGGCGATGACGAAATCACGCTTCAAAAGTGCGTTCACCGCGATGTCACCAAACACGGATGCGACCATGATGATGCTGTAAACAGAAGCTGGATTCATCCGAAAAAATGACGTTTTGCCATTCGTGCACCCAAGTTCGTCGTTGAGTACACCATCGCAGGCGCTCCTGTCTGTGATGCAGCGTCAAGGGTAACCGCAGCCATGGTCTCCGAGCCGATAGTCCATGCTGCTGCAAACGTCGTCGAACTGTTTGTGCAGATGGTTGTTGTCTTGCAAACGTCCCCATCTGTTCACTCAGGGATCGAGACGTGGCTGCACGATCCGTTACAGCCATACGGATAAGATGCCTGTCATCTCGACTGCTAGTGATACGAGGCCGTTGGGATTCAGCACGGCATTCCGTATTACCCCCCTGAACCCACCGATTCCATATTCTGCTAACAGTCATTGGATCTCGACCAAAGCGAGCAGCAATGACGCGATGTGATAAACCGCAATCGCGATAGGCTACAATCCGACCTTTATCAAAGTCGGAAACGTTTCGGTACGCATTTCTCCTCCTTACACGAGGCATCACAACAACGTTTCACCAGGCAACGCCGGTCAACTGCGGTTTGTGTAGGACAAATCGGTTGGAAACTTTCCTCATGTCAGTACGTTGTAGGTGTCGCCACCGGCGTCAACCTTGGGTGAATGCTTTCAGAAGCTAATCATTTGCATCTTCTTCCTGTCGGCTAAATTTCGCGTCTGTAGCACGTCATCTTCGTGGTGTAGCAATTTTGATGGCTAATATTGTGTATGGTGCGAAAAGTGGCACTTGACCCTCAATGAGGAAAAGTGTGAAGTTATTCATATGAGTACTAAAAGAAATCCGCTAAATTTAGATTATACGATAAGTCACACAAATCTGAAGGCTGTAAATTCAACTAAATACTTAGGGATTACAATTACAAATGAACTAAACTGGAACGATCTCATAGATAATGTTGTGGGTAGAGCAGACCAAAGACTGTGATTCATTGGAGGAACACTTAGAAGGTGCAACAGGTCTACTAAAGAGTCTGCTTACGCCACGCTTGTCCGCCCTATTCTGGCGTATTGCTCTGTGATGTGGGATCCCATCAGGTGGGACTGACACATGGCGTCGAAAAAGTAAAAAGAAGGGCAGCACGTTTTGTGTTATCGCGAAATATGGGAGACTGCCACAGACATGATACGTGAATTGTAGTGACACTCATTAAAACAATGGTCTTTTTCGTTGCGACAGGATCTTGCATGAAGTTTCAATCACCAGTTTTCTCCTCCGACTGCGAAAACATTCTGTTGGCACCCACCTACATAGGGAGAAATTATCATCACGATAAAATAAGGGAATTCTTGGCTCGCACAGAAAAACTTAAGTTCTCGTTTTTCTCGCGTGCCGCTCGAGAATGGAACGGTAGAGAGACAGCTTGAAGGTGGTTTATTGAACCCTCTGCCAGGCACTTTGTTGTGAATAGCAATCACTTAGACGTAGATATCCCTTTAAATTTAGCATTTTCTTAAGCCCAACAGTTGGATGACACTATAACAGCATAAAACCACCTCCACCGTACTTCAAGGTGTTGATATTACACATGATGAAAGGTACCATTCTCTAGGCATATGCCAAATCCAAACCCTTCCATCGTATTTCTACTGGGTATAACGTGATTCAGTACCCCAAATCACTCGTTTCCAGCCATCGTCAGTGGCGTTGCTCTTTATACCACCTCAAACATTGCTAAGTATTACCGAACGAGGCGGCGCAGTGGTTAGCACATTGGACTCGCATTCGGGAGGACGACGGTTCAATCTCGTGTCCGGTTATCCAGATTCAGGTTTTCCGTGATTTCCCTAAATCGCTTCAGACAAATTCTGGGATGGTTCATTTGAAAGGGCGCGCCCGACTTCCTTCCACGTTATTCCTGAATCCGATGAGATGGACGACTTCGCTGCTTGGTCTCTTCCACCAAAATCAACCTCAATCAACCTCATTGCTTAGCATTAACTAGAGAAATGTCTGATTTATGAGGAGATGCTGGACAATTGAGTCCATTCTTTTCAACTCTCTAGGCATTGTAATTGCAGTAGCTGGACTGCCGGTAGCACTTTGGAAGTCACGAGTAATTCCATCCGCAGATTTCATGCTACGTTTTAGAACTACCCTTCGCAAATCTCTAAGGTCCCTGTTTGTTAGTGCATGAAATCTTCTAGGTGTAGGTAAACACTATGTGATCACAAGTATCCGGACACCTGGCTGAAAATGACTTACAAGTTCGTGGCGCCCTCTGTCGGTAATGCTGGAATTCAACACGGTGTTGGCCTGTCCTTATCCTTGATGACACCTTCCACTCTCGCAGGCATACGTTCAATCAGGCGCTGGAAGGTTTCTTGGGGAATGGCAGCCCATTCTTCACGGAGTGCTGCACTGAGGAGAGGTACCGATGTCGGTCAGTGAGGCCTGGCACGAAGTCAGCGTTCAGAAACATCCCAAAGGTGTTCTGTACGACTCAGGTCAGGACTCTGTGCAGGCTAGTCCATTACAGGGATGTTATTGTCGCATAACCACTCTACCTCAGGTCGTGCATTATGAACTGGTTCTCGATCGTGTTAAAAGCTGCAATCGCTATCCCCGAATTGCTCTTAAACAGTGGGAAGCAAGAAGGTGCTTAAAACATCAATGTAAACCTGTGCTGTGATAGTGCCACGCAAAACAACAAGATGCAAGCCCTCTCCATGAAAAACAAGACCACATAATTACACCACCACCTCCGAATTTTACCGTTTTCACTACACACGCTGGCAGACGATGATCACCGGGCATTCGCCATACCCTCGCCATGTCATCGGATCGCCACGTTGTGTACCGTGATTCGTCACTCGACGTTTTTCCACTGTTCAGTCATCCAATGTTATATGCTTCTTACACTAAGCGAGGCGTCGTTTGGCATTTACTGGCGTGACATGTGGCTTATGAGCAGTCACTCGACCGTGAAATTCAAGTTTTCTCACCTCTCACCTGTCATAGCACTTGCAGTGGATTCTGATGTAGTTTGGAATTCCTGTGTGATGGTCTGGATAGATGTCTGCCTAATACACATTACGACCGTCTTCAACTGTCGGCGGTCTCTGTCAGTCAACAGACGAAATCGGCCGGTCTGTACGCTTTTGTGCTGTACGTGTTCCTTCACGTTTCCACTTCACTATCACATCGGAAACAGTGGACTTAAGGATGTTTAGGAGTGTGGAAACCTCGTGTACAGACGTATGACGCAAGTGACAATCACCTGACCACGTTCGAAGTCCGTGAGTTCTGCGGAGCGCCCCATTCTGCTCTCTCACGATCTCTAATGACAACTGAGATCGCTGATATGGAGTAGGTACCAGTAGGTGGCAGCGCAATGCACATAATATGTTTCTTGAGGTGTCCGGATACTTTTGATCACACAGTTCCTCCGCGTTACTACTTCACAATCACATCAGCGACTTGAGCAGTCGCTGATAGATTAGTTACTCAAGTGACATCCATTGAGGTCACTGAGCTCTGCTGACACTCCTACTGTGTTGTTACTGCTTCTCTACTGAAAAAGTTCTCCCCACGTCTCTTTATACTGGCTGCTCCGTCTCTTGTGATATCTGTTGGTCAATTATACATTACATACTTATGTCTAGATATTGTATATGCACATGCAGACTGTACGTGGAACAACAGGTAGCTTTCCCGCAAACGTTTATTCCATCTTTCGTCCTGTGACAGCCTTAATTTCTTCTCAGACTTATAAAATATTTAAACACTAAACATATTTCATGGAGACCTTATGTTCTGGAATCAGAGATAGAGCATAAATAAAATGTATGCATTTATCTTGGCCCTTAATAAGTCTACGAAAATGAGTTGATCATTATTTTAGGAGACCTTTAACAGTATTCATCAAAAAGATGATAGATTATCAGTTTCTTAAAGCTATCATAAAATATTTTCGTTGCCTTTCTCTGTGCCTAATTTTGGAGACCATAGGCTTTACGATCAGGGGCAAAAAAGAAACAAAAACCAAAAAGGAAACGAATCATTGGAAGACTAAGGAAATGTTGGGGACAATAACAAGCATTAACAGGAAGAGAAAAAGAAGAATAAAAATGGATAGTGATATGAAGTACTATATCATGCAGTACACTCTTCCAACTTTGAGTACACTGCCATGTAAAGAAAGATGGAAACGGGTAGTTGCATGACGAGCACCTGTAACAGAACCACATCTGCGCGATTTTCTTCTTCCGTATCCGGATGCACCAATTATATCTTCCCTTCCCAGTAATTAGCAACGTAGTTTGCTTTGTCATTGACTTTCAAAATATCATCTTTAGTGCATGTTATAGACATATCTGGGCAAATCAGTAGGTGGTCCAAGTCCTGTATTGCTCCGCATTCACACCTATCGCTGTCACTGTAACCCCATTTAAATAGGTTTGATTTGCACCCAGTTACTCCAGTACGCAGCCGGTTTAATGACCTCCAAGCTGTAAAAGGTAGTTGAAATCCTGCAGATCCCTCCTCAAGTAGTTCCATTGTGGAGTGTGGCACCATTTCTTCCCAAAGAGATAGCCGCCTTATCTGCGCGATAAGAGAAATAGAAATGACCACGTAAAGAAAAGGTGATAGAAGGAGATTCCGAAGCGGCAGTAGAAGTAAATAAATTTATTAAACTTTCGCAACAAAATCCCCAAATTTGAGAGTATTGACATATCAGACGGTTGCTTCATAAAAGTGATTTTTCCTGGCGTAGCGTTAGAAGTTTATACATTTATGTTATTCTTGTGACATCAAATGATCAAGAGGAGGAAAATGGCTAGGCGTATTTTATTGGCAAATTACTTGTGCCAACGACTCCATACTACACATTTCGTATTATTAAGTGCAGTACAAATTCAAACAAACTTCTTATTAACACAGAACGTCTGAAATTGTTTATGCAGTAAAGCAATTCTGTAATATTTCAGTTGAAGAAACCATGGACAGTACACGCAAGAGTCAAGTGAAAAATGCCTGACTAAATTTAAGGCATGAAAGTCAATTGCAAGGTATGGCATACATTTTCCGCAACAGATGAACTATGAGAAACACTCTGAGCATATTCCGCGGACTGAATGTGTAACAGAAGATACAGGCTACTTACATACATTGCGTATTTTGTATTGTGTGTATTAAACTAGTCACGTAGAAACGACAGAGAGCCTTCGTCCCGCCTTAGCCCTCGGTTGTTCACAACCCCACAACAGGCCACAGCAGTCTACAGACGCCACCGCCGACCCACACCGAACCCAGGGTTACTGTGCGGTTTGGTCCTAGCGGAAGTCCCGCCCCTCCCCCCCCCCCCTCCTCTCAGTAGAAGTAAGGTGGGGTTTGTAGCACATTTTTGATATGCAAATTAATTAAATTGATCAATTAAACTCCCCACCTCCACCCCCAACCAAGTCCACCCCTGGCCACCAGATGACGCAACGTATTTTCCCAGTAGCACATGTGCCCCAGCCCCCTCCTCCCTCCCTCGCCCCCGCCTCACTGTCCACAACCTACCCTATTGGCAGATACTTTGAATTTTGGCGGGAATATCGAAATTTGGCGGAAATTTCTTTGTCGCAGGGCTGTACTGACATCCCACCCCACCCCACCTCCACACCCCCACCTGGGAATTGACGGGAAAAAGATTCAGCCTGTCCTGGTGATGTATGTCTCTATTTAAACAGTCTTTATTTAAACAATTTGAGGCAGTGCCTCCATATAATGTGTTCACCATGGCGGTCTGGAGTCCAACTGGCCTAGTACACAGCACAGCCACCAGAGGGCGCCGTCGTCCGTCCTGTGACATAATCCAGGATGATGGTCTGGAGGTGAAAATGGCGGGAGAAGGACTGAGCCTGTTCTGGGCTGCTTGAGAAAGGAAGGAGTGTACCTTATTTATTTTTGGAACAATTTATTTAGGGATGGATTTCACATAGTTGATTTATTACGCTGATACAAAACACTCACACTGACGTGCTTGAGGTCGCCGTAAATAGTATACAGACCTGCAAAATACTCGTAAATAAAATAGTACACTGATGTGCAGAAACGCAAACAACACGTAAATTACCGAAAATGCAGTACTCTTATACCAACGAAATAATGCATGTGTAACGCTATGCAAACTCGCTCACAACGCTTAAACACCCGAAAATAATGGAGTGTACAAACACTCAGTGCACGTGAAAAACGCAACGTATCAGCGACTCGAAGCCTGATTTTAATGGGCGGAAAGCCCAAGTGTATCCACCTAACGCAATTAAATCACCACAGGCACTTGGAACTGACGGGAAATAAAAAATGGCGGTGCCCTTTCCGGGACTCGAACCCTGATTTTTCTGGATGGAAAGTCCAAGTGCACCCCATAACACATGGAAACTGTCGAGATGCTAGAGAGGAAGTTTAGGTTAGAATTCTTTTTTTTTTTTTTTTTTTTGGTCG
Source organism: Schistocerca gregaria (assembly GCF_023897955.1). Lineage (NCBI taxonomy): Eukaryota > Metazoa > Arthropoda > Insecta > Orthoptera > Acrididae > Schistocerca > Schistocerca gregaria. Next base: position 509,202,482 of record NC_064921.1, on the reverse strand, counting down.
GGAAACTGACGTAAATATCGATTCTAATTGCGCAATTAATCACAAAGACTGGTCCTAATTACACAACTATATACATAGCGCTGTACAAATATGGCATAACATAGCAATACAGCGTAAAGACTGACGATACCATACAACTGATGTTATCCAGCTGGGACAATGTTTCTCAATACCTCTCGAAACTGACGCAAAAAATGGTTCAAATGGCTCTGAGCACTATGGGACTTAACTTATGAGGTCATCAGTCCCCTAGAACTTAGAACTACTTAAACCTAACTAACCTAAGGACATCACACACATCCATGCCCGAGGTAGGATTCGAGCCTGCGACCGTAGCGGTCGCTCAGCCCCAGACTGTAGCGCCTAGAACCGCTCGGCCACCCCGGCCGGCAAAACTGACGCACATATCGATCCTAATTATGTAATTAATCACAAAGATTACACAACTATATGCATAGCGCTGCACAAGGACGCCATAGAATTGCAATACAGCGCAAAAACTGACGATATCATACAACTGGTGTTATCCAGCTGGCAAAAAATTCGTAGTACAACTCGAAACCAGCAACAGAAACTCTCAGACTGTACCCCACACTTACAAGCTGGCGGGAAAAAGGCTGGGGGGACATACGTTCAACTGACTAGGTGCTAGTGTTGGACAGAGAGGAGTTTAAAAAGTGTATTACCTGCAAGCATACAGTATCTAACGTTGTTTGACGTCAGAGTTCGCTATAGACACCTATTAAAAATCACCCTACAGCCCAGCTAACCAAAGCCATACACGCTATCACAGTTGATGGAAACAACGGGTCACAGTTCTAATTACACTTCGAAATTGTCATGAAAAACCCAGCACTCGCATTGAACAGATCATGATGCAGCACAAGTACTGGGGAAAATCGTCATCCTAAAAGACTACAGAGGAGGTGGTAGTTCAACGTGCATTCTCCTTGATGTATAATCACAAACTGCCTAAAACAGAGGCCCTCTCCCCACCCTCCCCCTAACCATTTACAGGGTGGATGGACGGAGGGAGGGAGTTACTCCGCCAGCAGCCACGCAACATGTGTTGGCCACTGCCATCTCGAGACGATGGTCCTACACGAACACAAAAGCAGGTATAGTTAATTAAACAAAAGGAGATAAAAGAACAGCAGTCCCGAATGCATCTTGGTCGTCTAAAGTTTAGTGACACAGCCGCCCTAATGGTTAGGAGGCGCACCTGCGGCGACGAGCTGTCACAGGCTAGACAGGTCCTCAACGTCTCCAGTAGGACTCTCGTTCTGGAATGCAAAACATTTTTGTTTAATGTCATGAGGACGCTCCAGCAGAGACCGGAGGAGAGCCACGGTCTCGTAGGAAAGTCACCTGTTGTTCTGCGCTGGACTATGTAACATCAACTCGACTCCTATAATAAAGCAACTGTTAAAAAAAGCAAACAAATCACATTCGCGATGATAATAAATCTCCTCTTTCCATGAAAATAGACAAAGTCCATTTTCATTTAGTTTATGAGCAAAATCGGTATAATTTCTTACGTTCGACTGCATTCACACATCATTATTTTGTGACGTCCAGCGAAGTGTACCGCCACCGATCGCAAATGATGAACAGAGACAAACCCACCCTGCGTAAAATCAGGAAAAAAAAAAACACTCGACTATTTTGATGCTAAAACTACCGATCACGCATAGTGTCCTCGTTTTTTCGAAACTAAATTTATCATGCGAGTCACTTTGTATGATGGGTATTTTTTTCTGTAGTCGGATTACACTCATCAGGTAGGTCAAATGGGAATCTGTATCGGGAACACAATGTTCTTTTCGAGGAACACAATTGAGAAATGACATCTGAAGCTGACCAGAGAGAGATTCTACAGCCCACAACATACATTCTGCTTAAGGACCATCCTATTATAAACACAAACGTCGCGACCACGTTACCGTTACCCTGCATAAAAAGCAGTCTTGAGTCTACAGGCACACATACGAGCCACTGATAGTGTACCGCTTTCTGGTAGAAATGCTGTCAGCGATTTTGAATCAAGTCTATCCATTCAACCACTTACTTGCGTTGGATCCTGTAGAGACATTTTTTAATGATTACAGTCACTGGTGAAAATTATTCGTGGCACTTTCATTGTCTCGAAATGAGTAACCTTTTCGAACCTATCTGCTAAGGATCCCATATGACAGAAACTCCAGCCCCGTTCTCGTGTATACCATCACTGGAAGTGAGCAAATTAAAATCCTCTCCCTAAAATCTTTGTAAAAACATTTGACATGCCACAGAACTTTAAAACTTTAGCCACATTCGTCCGAGTGTTGCCTAAAAGAGATGGCAGGTCCGCTGGCAGGTCAGCTGCGGCCCGCTGGTCAGAAAATAAAACGCAATCCAATAAAACGTGGCTCACAGTGACCTGGACGCAGCAAGCGCCACACATTGGCGGGTCCTCTCGCCGGAGGAGGTAGCCATGCGTCATAGGGCTGTGGCCTATTCGAAGCCGAGTGAGGAGAACCTCGTCCCGTCGATGGGGCTGAAAGGAAGTACACCACACACGCGTTGTGGGCTTGACTATACGGAGCTTATTGTCAGTCACTTCCAGCCACTCATCCTCCCACCGACGCATAACCCGTGAGCTCAACAGCGAGGTGAGTGCGTGCAAGGGGATAGCACACTGAGATACTTGTGGGGCGAGACACGCCTCCTTGCCTGCGAGATCTGCCCTTTCATTCCCAGAAATGCCGACATGCCCCGGAACCCAGCAGAAAGCTACAACCTTCCCCAGTCGCTATAGTCGGAGTAGGGCATCCTGGATGGTCTGGACACTTTTGTCTGCCGGATACAAACGTAGCAATAAGTGAAGGGCACTGAGTGAATCGGAACAGACAAGAAATTTAGGAGAGGAAGAATGTCTCAAGTGCTCCAGTGCCCGCAAGATCGCAGACAATTCTGCATCAATGACAGCGAAAGTCTGAGGCAGGCGGACCTTGAAGACACGATCTGGAAAAACAACTGAGCAACCAACAGAATCCCCTTGTTTCGATCCATCCGTAAAAAAAAGCTACATAGTCGTGGTGCTCAGATAAAATGGCAGAAAATGCTGCATTAAAAACGGCGGCAGGAGCGCAATCTCTCTTGTACTGCAATAAATCTAAAATCACTCCGGGCCTATTCAGTAATCAGGGTGGCAGGCGGTTAAAACCCTGGATTTGGGGTTGTACAGACTCCACACCGAGGGACTCATAGTACACGTTGCACACGGATCCCAAACGGCAACGTAGCCCGGGGACGGCGGGAAAAAAGGCGGTCCAGAGGTGGATGGGCAACAAGATGGTGAGCAGGCGAGCTGGGAGCTGCAAGAAACTTACAAGCCTGGCAGCACCAGTAGGAGCTGCCGCCGGATGGTAAGTGGCGGTTCCCCAGCCTCAGCGCAGAGGCTGGGTATGGGACTGGTCCGATAAGCACCCGTGGCCAGTCGAATCCTAGCATGGTGAACAGCGTCAAGGATCTGCAAATAAGAAGGCCTCGCTGACCCATATACTGTGCACCCATAGTCCAACCGTGAACGCACGAAAGCTCGGTAAAACTGAAGGAGACGCGCCCTGTCCGCTCCCCAAGACCTGTGGCTGAGGCACTTGAGGATGTTGAGTGCCTTCAGGGTTCTGGCTTTCAAGTCACGTAGGTGTGGCAGCCATTACAACCTGGAGCCAAAAATTAGGCCCAGAAACCGCACTGTGTCTCTAAAATGTAGGACAGTATCCCCCATATGCAAGGCAGGCAAAGTAAAAAGACGACGAGAACGATTAAAATGAACACAAACACACTTATCGGCAGAGAACCGAAAACCCGTCTTTGCAGCCCACTCCTATAACCACCGCACTGTTAGCTGCAACTGACGGCTCACGGTTGCAACACTGGAGGAGGAACAGAAAACAGCAAAGTCGTCCACAAATAAGGAGCACTGTACTGGACTCCTCACTGTAGACCTTATACTGTTGATGGCTATGGCAAAGAGGGTAACGCTTAAAACGCTGCGCTGGGGGACACCGTTCTCTTGCTCAAAGCGATCAGACAGTGTGTGACCGACGCGGGTCCGAAAAAACCGCTGAGACAGGAAAGACCGAATGAAAATCGGGAGGCGGCCACGAAGCCCCATTGATGCAGTTGTGCAAGAACACAGTATCTCCAAGTAGTATCATATGCCTTACTGATATCAAAGAAGATACCAATACAGTGATGCTGACGGAGAAAAGCCTGCTGAATAGCCGTCTCTAGGAGGGTCAGGTTGTCGACCGTGGACCGAAATTTTTGGAATCCACACTGAAAGCGGCTAAGGAGCTGTCTGGTCTCTAACAGCCAGACCGGACGCCGGTTAACCATCCGTTCCAGCGGTTAACCATCCGTTCCAGGGTCTTTCCGACACAGCTTGTCAAGGATATACTATGATAACTACTGGGACATGTGCGGTCCTTTCCTGGTTTGAGGAGAGGGATGAGGATTGCCTCCCGCCACGAGGTGGGGAACACTCCTGTCCGCCATATGAGATTAAAACATTCGAGGAGGATTTCCTTTGACGCCGCTGGCAGATGTCGAAGCATGGAATACCGGATGCGGTCGTAACCTGGTGCAGTGTCAGAGGTCTCACTAAGAGCCGATTCAAGTTCCCACATAGAGAAATGGGAGTTGTACGCCTCAGACCTGTTCGACCGAAAGTCCCAGTTCGCTCTTTCGACAGTCGCCCGGTAGCGACGAAACGCTGGATCCTGATTTGCAGTGGCAGTACTTTGCGCAAAATGCTCTATCAGCGTCTGAGCAATGGCTTTAGGTGTCGTTTGGAGGCGTCCCTGGTTCAGGACAGCAGCTATTGGTAAACGGCTATCTTTACCGGAAATCCGCCGGATGGCTTCCCATACTTTTGTGGAACAAGTGGAACGGTTGATGGAGTCCAGGAACGCCTGCCACGACCTCTTCTTGCTCTCTCGTATAATCCGACGACACTTTACCCTCGCCACCCGAAAAGCTGCAAGGTTCTCTAAAGTTGGCCGGCATTTGAACCTACGCAGAGCTGCCCGCCTAGCCCTGATTGCACAGCGGCATTCCTCGCTCCACCAAGGGACAGGCTGCCGCTTCGGTTGTCCCGTGGACTGTGGGATGGACGCTTCACTGGCGCGGTGGATCACTTCAGTAATATGATCCACCCATTCCTGGACACTGACCCGATGTTCAAACTGGGCGAGTTGACTATACAGTGCCTAGTTGGCTCTACGGAGCACCCATCAAGGCGGTTTCCTTTCTGGTTCCACTGCATGTGGCAGGTGAATCCGGATGGGGAAGTGATCGCTGCCATGTAAGTCATCAACCACTTCCCATGCAGCAGTGTGAGCGTTGGCTGGAGAGCAAAGCGATAGATCAATGGCAGAGAACGACCCAGTTGCAAATGCAAAAATGCGTGCTTTGACCTGTATTTAGCAAATGGGCACTGGTAGACAGAAGAAGCCTCTCAATTGCTCTACCCCTGGGGCAAGTACTCACAGAGCCCCAAAGCATATTGTGTGCATTAAAATCACCACAGAGGATGAAGGGGTGGGGGAGCTGTGTAGGAAGATCACTGAGAGCCTCTTCGTCAAGCACATCATGTGGGGGCAGGTAAAGCGAACATACTGTTAGCATATGACACACATGTACTAATATTGCAACTGCCTGTAAATCCGTCGTGAGGGAGAGAGGCGAGGAGTGGTAGTCGGTGTTGACGAAGATACCTACTCCTCCTCGAGCTCTCTGTCCACTCAGGTCGTCCTTTTTGTGGAGGACATAACCACGTAGCTCTGGGGTGTATGTTTCACTGAAATTTGTCTCTTGCAGACATACACACATAGGTCTATCCTGAATCAATAGACGTTGTTCCTCCACATGTGTCCTGAACCCTTGCAGGTTCCATTGTAGTATGGGAGCCATCACGGTGATTGTATTTTCTGCCTCTCTTTCCGCCGAGGTGGGGAGACTGCAGCGGGTGGAGGCTCAGTCTTGGGGCGAGATGATTGCCCCATATTCTCAGACTCCATCAGCTCTGGGGAAGAGTCTGATGAAGCGTCTAGCGGGACCACATTAACATGATCCGAGGGTTTAGAAGCCGATTTAATCTGTTGGTGCTGCTTCACATGTGCTTTCCTTTGTTTAGAGGGCTTTGCTGGAACCGGAGCTGGGGCGTTTATGACCATGCTGGGCTTTGAAACAGCCTCAGCAGTCGGAGATGCCTGGGGCTCTTCAATGTGAGCTACTGTACCTTTCTCTGCTGTTCTAGGAGGGGCTACAGGCTCTGATACAGTTGCTGCCTTGCAAGTGCACTGACATGTGCACGTGTTCGTGCCAACACTAACAACCTCCGTCTGTGTAGATGCATCGACCTTCAGAGGCGGCTTCTGAACAATGGAAGCAAAGGACGTAACGAATGTGGGGGGCTGCATGGCCTTAAATATCTTTTTGGCTTCACCATAGGGGTACGCTTAGTTGTTTTTATTTCTTGTATTTTACGTTCCTCTAGGAAGATTATACGGTCCCTACTCCAAACAGGGTGGCTTTCAGAACAGTTTACACATCTGACAGGCGACGAACAGTCAATTCCGTCATGGGCAGCCTTACTACAGTTGCCACACATCGCTTCTCCCTTACACCCTTTAGTTGTATGCCCAAAACGCTGGCACTTGAAACAGCGCATTGGGTTTGGGACATAAGACCGGACGTTTAGTCGAAGAAATCCTGCCTTGACGTGTTCTGGGAGTTTGGGGGTATTGAAAGTAAGAATGAAAGACTCTGATTTCACCAGGTTTCCATCCACCCTTTTCATGATGTTCTGAACGTCAACAATTCCCTCCTGAGCCCACTCACTCTTTAATTCTTCTACAGGAATGTCCACGAGATCCCTACAGGTAACAACACCCTTACTGGAGTTCAGGGTGCTGTGAAGCTCTGTATCGATAGTGTATTCCCCCAAGCTTTTAGCTGTCTGAAGGTTAACTGCTTGCTGAGCAGTTGATGTTTCAACAAGCAGTGTCCCATTCCGTAAACGCTTCACTGATTTTAAAGTTCCAGCTATTCCTTCTAGACCCTTTTGGATATAGAATGGCGAAACCTTTTCAAAGGAACCCTCTTTTCTTTTTATTATTAAAAACACATTCTGGTTTTCAGTATGTGCTCTGTTACTCTGAACTGCTGTACGTTTGCTGACGCCGGAGTCAGGAGGACTGACTAACCTAACCCTCTTGTTGGATTGGGCGGTAGTGCCTACCAGCGGTCCACCCGTCCCACTGGCCAGCGAAAAATTAGAAGGAGGAAAAGAGGAAGAATTCGTGGTAGTCATGGTCGTCCCACGAGCAGCTAGGGAAACTTACGTCCATCCAGACAGAGCTCCGCATGCCTGGATAAGCCTTGTACAACTGAGGTGCGGCAGGTTCCCCAGAGGTTACCCGCTAGCGACTGTTCCACCTCAACAGCCATGCATCTTATCGGCGCGCAGCACACCTTAAGATTGAAGGGTTTTTTATAGAGGTATGTACCGTCCTCGCGATCCAGGCAACCAAGCCAAGATCCCCGGTCCCTAAGACACACAACGTTCCACCGTTGCGCCAAACGGTGGTCGCTGAAGCATGCCCAGAGCTTACGGTATCAGCAGACTGGCGGCGCACACCAGTCCACAGCTCGAGGACCCCGGGTTCGCCAAGTCCGTACCCAGCAAACGAATGCTGAGCCCCCTGAGGGAAATGCTATAGGAGCATATTTTGACCACTCGGTGGAAGTGGGAGCATGTTCTCATAGCTCCACCACCTATGTACGATGTGTAAGGTCAGCGTCAAATGAAGCCTGCTCCTGCAACACGACGACAGTACGAACAGTTATGGTGGTGTTTCTTGCTGGGAAAATTAGGAAGACTCAACATCGAAGCAGATCCGCGTCCCCCAAGATCCATTCATGTCTATTACCCTAACATTCTATCATCGTTATTCTGTATCATCCAACAGATAGAAATGAGGAACTATCTGTGTGCCGGCATCGAGCACATGTAGCGATCCTATTAAATATACAGGTATTGATCCATTGCACAGACCAGTGTAAAGTTGCATCGCCTGTACTGTAGGAGGATGACCGCATCCCACAAACTATACAATACGTGGCAATAGACGCTTCCTGTGACCTCGTGTCGTTGTTTGAAACATTGATTTTTCTGCTGTAACACGCTTTGTACACTGCCAAACATTTTGTTTCATCTGCCATGATTTCGAGCTCTGACATTAACACATTCTGATCCATTCCTTCTCGCAGAAAACTAGACGTCACTCAGTATAAATTATGTTGCTACTGCTGCTACCATAACACCCGCACACACACGCTGGATGATTTTAAATAAAATACGGTTACAACATAAGGAAACTGGAAGAGTTTGGCGGCGTTGAGGAGAAGGCGATTGACGAGCTCCACATTTAAACTCATCTGTGACAGTGACAGAATAGCTGATGGCTCTGCATTCCGTTTCGACTAATTCCTCATATTGCAATCATGTACACGATCAGTGTTTCGGTGCTTGCTATCCCCAGAAGATGTGTCCCCTCCATCAAAACTCTTTCTCCATCTCAGACAAGCGATGTCAGTCATTATGTGGTAACCAACAGCATACCAGTGGACGGATGTGGTGGAAAAGACACCATCGATGTACTATAATAATAAGAGTCCCAATTATAGCGCGAACAATTTTAGCAATTTTACAGTACCTTCAACACAGACCAGCGATGGGACAGCATGTTACCCAATTTCTATACAATCGTTAAACCACCCCTTCTCTATTTTGCGTGTATCATTGCAGATGTAGTTAGATGACTGTGCAGTGTGTCCATTCATTATTAATTCTCGAACATATACATCATCAAACTACAGCAGACAGCGCTCCCGACATATTTCCGGCACCTCGAGCATAGTGCTTAATTTACGATCTATCTCTCTGCGGATGAGAGTCAAAGAGCAATCTCACAGTCTTAGGATAAAATTAGAGACAAAAAGTCCCTCTCGCACTTTCTTTGATCAACCCACCCTGCAAGCTGGCAGAACCGTTACCGATTTAATCTGCAGCTGACCAGAAGTAGACCGCTACATTCCGTCTGTCGTGAATGAATGGAGCTTGCCGAATCCTCGCCTATCCAAGTGCACAAGATTTCCCCAGATGCGCCCATGTTGAGAAGGTTAGCGTCCCTTATCGGTGTATAGTAGTAGTTTTGAAACTGCTGTGATTTAATAGCAGACAGTTAAGAAGAACAAGAAACGGATGGTTTTTATGCATGATGGAGCTCCAAACGAATGGAGTTCAAAGCATTTCACGTAAATAAACTACGCTATCAATTTGAAAGAATTGCTATAGTTCTGGAATCAGTACAGAGAGGGTATTGGTAAGAGGGAACATAAATATACGCACTCCTAAGGCTACATGGTTCCGCACTTAAAGCAAGCTACAATGTTAGATCGCTTTAACTTCCGATTCCAGTGTAAGAAATCTATTTCCAGCGTATGACATTCATCCTTCCTGCAGGTCTCTCTACGATAAACTATGGTAAGAAACAGTAAAATGAAAAATCCACTTCCTTAAATTATCGATTCTGTGGGATATGTGCACAATGTAGCTTTCCAGAGATGTATAGCGTCCACTGTTCACATCCAATCACGGTTCACAAATTATACTATGCTCGCATGAGTCCTATATAAAATGATCGTTAGTCACGGAGAATACCTATTACAAGGAAACATATAAACGCATGGCACCGGCGTCTGACGTGTGAAATTACAAGTCATGCCGCCACTAACTCTGTAAACAGCACATCTGTCAAGCAGATGTATACATGGGGATTGCAGCGTCTCACAAACACCTGTCATTAGCTCTGGATCATCTTAGTTATGGAACTGAAGAATCAATTTTATACCCAAGATATGACAAGGGAATAGAGTTCATCGCATAGATCTTCGTTCGTTTATTGTAATGTGTCGAAACAGGATGGTCACATTTCATCACACAAGAGACAGAAGTCCTCTGATGACGGAGGGGTTTGCTGTTAACGATTGCAAGTATACAGTGCTCTAAGTCAATTACAGAACACGTGGTTGTATAGGAGCCCAATGCAGGCTATGTCACCTGTCTGATGCCTCCTGACAGAACAGCGGAAAAATGGTCAAATGATTTTGCGCCAACATCTCCCTCCCTCTCTAGAATGCATCATCAGTCTGCCATTAAATCGTACCTCATTTCAGATCCATCGCAATCCATCACCCGTCCACTCTCTAGTATCTTTTAACACAGATGCATGTAAGTTTAGAGGCAGATGGTTCTCTGTTTTCCTGAAAAGCGTCAAATACAGTAGTCGGGGTATCACTGTTATCTCAATAGACATACAGTAGAATGTTGCCGCAATGGAAAAATAGAATGCACCTTTAACTACCGCCTACTCAGCAGTTTTTTAGGATGACGATTTTCCCCAGTACATGTGCTGCATTATGATCCATTCAATACGAGTGCTGGTTTTTTCATGATAATCTCGAAGTGTAATTAGAGCTGTGACGCATTTTTTCCATCAGCTGTGATAGCGTGTGTTGGTTTCGGTTAGCTGGGCTGTAGGGTGATTTTTAATAGGTGTGTGTAGCGAACTCTGACGTGAAACAACGATAGATATTGAATGCTTGCAGGTAATAAGCTTTTATAAACTCCTCTCTGTCCAACACCAGCATCTAGTCAGTTGAATGTATTCCCCCCCCCCCCCCCCCCCCCCAGCCTTTTCCCCGCCAGTTTGTAAGTGTGGGGTAGAGTTTCAGTGTTTCTGTCGCTAGCTTCGAGTGGTATTGTCAAATTTTTTGCCAATAGGGTAACACCAGTTCTATGGTATCGTCAGTTTTCTCGGCGTATTGCACTTTTTTGACATCCTTGTGTGGCGCTATGCATATAGTTGTGTAATTAGGACCGATATTTGGGATTAATTATCTAATTAGGATCGATATTAGCATCAGTTTCGAGTGGTATTGTTGAATTTTTTCCCATCAGGATAACACCAGTTGCATGGTATCGTAGTCTTTGTGTTGTATTGCGATTTTATGCCGTCCTTGTGCAGCGCTATGCATATTGTTGTGTAATTAGGACTGATCTTTATGATTGATTACGTAATTAGGATCGACATTTGCATCAGTTTACCGACAAAAATTAATAAAGTTGACGGTTTCCATGTGTTGGGGAGTGCACTTGAGCTTTCCATCCAGTAGACTCAGGTTTAGAGTCCCGGGAAGGGCACCGCCATTTTTAATTTCCCATCAATTCCAAGTGTCTCTGATGATTTAATTGCGTTAGGTGGGTATACTTGGGCTTTCTGCCTAGTAGAATCAGGGTCCGAGTCGCTGATATGTTGTGTTTTTTACGGGCACTGGGTGTTTTTTCACTGCATTATTTTGGGTGCTTAAGTGTTGTGAACATGTTTGCATAGCGTTACACATGCGTTATTTCGGTGATCTACGAGTAGTTTGCACGTCTGTATGGTGAGTACTGCATTATTTTTTTGTAATTTACGTGTTGTTTGCGTTTCTGCACATCAGTGTACTACTTTATTTGCGAGTAGTTTGCAGGTCTGTAGAATATTTACTTCGACCTCAAGCACGTCAGGGTGAATATTTTTGTGTCAGCATAATAAATAAACTATGTGAAATCCATCTCTAAATAAATTGTTCCAAAAATAAATAAAGTATACTCCTTCCTCTCTCCAGCAGCCCAGAACAGGCTGACTCCTTTTCTCACCAGTTTCCCCTCCAGACCATCATCTTGGATTACGGCGCCCTCTGGTGGCTGTGCTATGTACTAGGTCGGTGGACTCCAGACCCCATGGTGAACACACCGTATGGAGGCAGTGCCTCAAATTGTTTAAATAAAGACTGTTTAAATAAAGACATACAAACATAACTTATCCAGGACAGGCTGAGTCTTTTTCCCGCCAATTCCCAGGTGGGGGTGTGGGGGTGGGGTGGGGTGATATTTTAGCGCAGTCCAGGGGCAAAGAAATTTCCGCCAAAATTCGCATTTCCCGCCAAAATTAAAAAAAATCCGCCAATAGGGTAGGTTGTTGGCTGGTGGGGTGGAGGATGATGGTGGTATGAGGGGGCTGGGACACATGTGCAGCTGGGAAAACACTTGACATTCCGGGGCGGGGGTGGACGTGGTCGGGGGCGGTGTGGGCGACGGTGTGGCGGATTAACTGATCAATTTAATTAAATTGCTTATCCATTTGATATATAAAGTGTGTTGTGTACGCTTGCCTGGAGACAATGTTTCCGCAACAATCGCCGACACAGTGTAACTGAGGGGGAATAAGGGGAACCAGTCCGCATTCGCCGAGGTAGATGGAAAACCGCCTTAAAAACCATCCACAGGCTGGCTGGCACACTGGACCTCAACGTTAATCCGTAGGGCTCCGCTCGGGAAGCAGCGTATTAGACCGCACGGCTAGCTGGGCGGGCTGCATACATTAGTTTTGATATGATGTAATACTGTGTATCCATTTGGTAGAAAAACAAGTATTTTTGATTAATTAATAATGAAAGTTTCATATGTATGATAATTACATCTTCCAATACTTTCCTCACGATGTATATTTAACCATTTTGACAAACTTTCCTTCTAGAACAAACTGACTAGGGCCTTCAAGTAGTTCTTTGGCACCTGCCGTGTAGGCAACTGCACCAATACAAGAGCACTCGTGGTTGCCTTGCTTTCACTGCGTAATGTGACGCATCTCGCCTGGACATAACTTTATTCGTTTAGACGTGTGGTTTTATGTAACTTTTTCGTTTTTACTTTTCACATATAGTATCCTTTATTATGTATTAGCGCTCATCTGAGCAAATTTTATATCTTCTGCCGTCTTATTTGAGTCGTCTTGAAATAAAGGAAAAAGAATGAGAGGCAGATGTTACTGGTTTCCTCCTGGAGTTGTGAAGTCTAGTGGACACAAAGAGAGGCGTGCTCAAGTTTTTGTAACAGATTTACTGAAATAAACGGCGAGTCTCAAAATACGTTGGCTTGTACAATTATATTCAATAATTATTTAAAAATTTTAAATTTATGTTTATTCAAGAAGAAGACAGGCAGTATACCGACACAAAGCAACTCCCAAAGCCAGTCTCAGTCTCAGCCGCAGCAGAAAAATGTATCGAAAGGCAATGAGATTGACGTCCGTTATTCTACGATTGCCTTTTTGTTATAGGAAGCATTCCATGCTATGCACCCACAATAAAATGTGGCCTAAGAAAATTCTTGCAACGTCATGAATTTCACAACCATTGTCGCTAGGGAAAGCAGCCCCGTGTAGTTGGATCCTATAGCCAACTGCATAGATTAGATTAGATTAGTACCTGTTCCATAGAGCATGAATACGACACTTCGTAATGATGTGGAACGTGTCAGGTTAATAAAAGGTGTCTATACAAGATATTACATTACACAAAATATTACATGACACTTAATATTTTAAATTTTTTGTGGGGGTTGAGGAAATTACCCACTTACTATATCCAAAAATTCATCTAATGAGTAGAAGGAGTTGCCATTAAGAAATTCTTTTAATTTCCTTTTAAATGCTATATGGTTATCTGTCAGACTTTTGATGCTATTAGGTAAGTGACCAAAGACTTTTGTGGCAGCATAATTTACCCCTTCTGAGCTAAATTTAGATTTAACCTTGAGCAGTGAAGATCATCCTTTCTCCTAGTGTTGTAACCATGTACACTGCTATTACTTTTGAATTCGTTCGGTTTGTTAATAACAAATTTCATAAGTGAATATATATATTGTGAGGCTACAGTGAAGATCTCTAGCTCTTTAAATATGTGTCTGCAGGATGATCTTGGATGAGCTCCAGCAATTATTCTGATTACACGCTTTTGTGCAATGAACACTCTTTTACTCAACGTTGAGTTACCCCAGAATATGATGCCATACGAAAGCAGAGAATGAAAATAGGCGTGGTAAGCAAATTTACTGAGATGTATATGGCCAAAATTAGCAATGACCCTAATAGCATAAGTTGCTGAACTCAAACGTTTCAGCATATCCTCAGTATGTTTTTCCAGTTCAACCCCTCATCAATGCACACACCTAGAAATTTTGAATATTCTACCTTAGCTACCGATTTCTGATCGAAGTATATATTTATTAATGGTGTCATTCCATTTTCTGTGTGGAACTGTATATACTGTGTTTTGTCAAAGTTTAATGAGAGCCCATTTGCAGAGAACCACTTAATGATTTTCTGAAAAACATGGTTTACAATTTTACCACTTAATTCTTGTCTGACGGGTGTGATAGCTATACTTGTACCATCGGCAGAAAGTACCAGCTTTGCATCTTCGTGAATATAGAATGGCAAGTCATTAATATATATTAAGAACAGCAGAGGACCCAACACCTAACCTTGCGGCATCCCATTTTTGATTGTTCCCCAGTTTGAGAAATCACCAGTTTTTTGCATATCATGTGAACTGCTTATTTCAACTTTCTTCACTCTTCCAGTTAGGTATGATTTAAACCATTTGAGCACTGTCCCATTCAACCACAGTACTTGAGCTTATCTAGAAGCATACGTTCCTGTATGAACATTACTCCGGAATGAATTGTTAAAACGTGATTGAAACAGTGGCTGAGACACACCTTCCTCCTACCCAGCAGCCAAAATGGCTTCAGGAAAGAATCATGTAGTATTAACAGCTGGTAACTTGGCCGTGTTCATGTCTCACAGCTTCTACACTGACGTTTTCTTTGATGCCTCGGTTTCGTATGCAGTGCACAAATGGGGCTTTGAAAGGATTGCTGTATTGTATTTCATTTACCAGGCAGGGCTCTGCAGTGAATTCACGTTGAGCCGCTTCTTTTCGTGTTTTCATTAAGTAATGTCCAATGGAACATCTTTCGGGGAAATTTTGTTCTGACAAACTAAGTATTCATATGCCAAAAAAGTTAGATAATGTATCTGAAGCACAATGCCTAGAGACTTTAAGATACACTACCTGATCAAAAGTGTCCAGACACCTCTGTGTTATGCAGAATTGTCCAATAGATGTCACGAGAAGCAGAGTTGCCAGTATAAAAGGGGGCGGGGAGTGTTGGATTGTCAGCAGAGAAGCAGTCGGTCAGCAGAGGTCAGTGACTTCGAACGTCACTGGATGTCACCTGAGTAGTAATATTTCAACCCTTATGACGTTGTCCAAGTGAACTGTTGGTGGAAACGCGAAGGAACGACTACATCTAAACCAAGACTAGGCAACATCATGTACTGACGGACAGGGACTGTTATGCATTGTTGAGGGTGGCTGTGAGAAATCGAATGAAATGAGCGAAAGGAATCGCTTTTGATTTCCAAAGTCTTACCGGCAGTACAATGACTGTGCGTCAGGAGTAAAAAAGAAAGAGGTCCAAATGTCGAGCAGTACCTCACAGGCCACACATTCTGTAGTCAGTGCTAAGAACGCTTGAAGTGGTTTAAAGCGCGGCGCCACTGGATAGTGGATGACTGGAAACGAGTGAGTTGGAGCAACAAATCAAGCTGTATCCTTTGACAGTCCGATGGAAGGATTTGGGTTTGGCGAATGCCTGGAGAATCGTACCGGCCATCATGTGTGGTGCCAACAGTGATGTGCGATGGAGTGATGTTGCGTTATGGGGGTTGTTTTCCATGATTAGGATGTGGTACCCTTATTGGGCTTCAAAAAACGTTAAATGTAGAAGGATATGAATACTTTTGCAGCAATGTGGTTTGCTTGCAATAGACAAACAATTCGCAGACGATGGCTGTTTGTATTAGCATGACAATGTACCTCGTTATAAAGATGCATTTGTGAGGCCAGGTTTGTGGAAACTTTTCTGAAATAGACTGACTGAAAAAATCGATGTTTTTAGCCTGGAAATCCGGGTGAGTACCTTCAAAATGACGGTGCAATTTAACTGGAACCATTGAACTGTTCGGAGGGATTCGCGCACAAATCACACACTGAGCTTTACCCTCCTTTGTCTCCATAAAGCCCTTTTCTAAATAGCTTTCGTTGTACTTACGCTTCTTGGTTATTCCACTTCCACAGGATATTGCAACATTTTTATTCAATAATTTTAGTCATTATTTTACACGATTTGGTGAAATGTGGTCGCGGACCCCCTAGAAAGAGCCGGCGGACCACACGTTGGGAAGCCCTGCTCTAAGGTGACTTTTGAATATGATAGCGCTTCCACTGCAAGCAGCGGTTAAAAAAAAGGTATGTTCAATGGTTCTTAATGTGCAAATGTTTCAAAATGTGGTAACGAGTGGCTAGCGCTCGCACGCATTGCGACTGAATTAAATATCAGAGCCGTTGCTAATCCTAAATTAGTTTCAACCATTTATCGCTTCTTTCTCTCTGGGGAAGGCAATAGTACACCATAATGGAAGCGTGCCTACTAAAGTACTGTAGTATTCAGATCAGCTTTCGGATTGATCGCCTTTTTTAATACTCATTAACGGTAGTTACTACATATGATGTTTCTAGTTTGTGCATAAATAATTTTTACCTCGCTTTTGAATAAAAAGTGGTCATCTGTTCAATGTAATACCAAAAATGACGCCTCGCAGGGTAGCCGCGCGGTTTTGGCCGTCTTGTCACGGTCCGCGCGGCTACCCTCGTTGGAGGTTCGAGTCCTCCCTCGGTCATGGGTGTGTGTGTCGTCCTTAGCGTAACTTAGTTTAAGATAGATTAAGTTGTGCGTAAGCCATGGGACCGATGATCTCAGCAGTTTGGTCTCATAAGACCTTGTCACAAATTTCCTAATTTTTCCCAGATGCGACTGAATAGTTAAGTTGCTGAAAGCCAAAATAAATAGATAATTTGGCAGATTTAGGAGCATCCGTAGCTATTTCTCGAAACCGACTGTACACAGTTTGCGGGGAAGGGGCTGACACAGAGGCCTCGAGGACACTGACCAACGTGCTGCGCGGTGTTGGTCTTCGGGTACTTTAGCCAAGATAATTATCCTAGAACTAAGCTGTAATACACGGGAGAACTTTGTCCGTTTATTATTCTCCTTTCCCCTGCTACCCCGTCCACAGTTTAAAAGTGCCAATACGGGTGCTAATCGAATCGCGGGCCATTTCACAGTGACTGAGCCCGGCCTCTAATTTGCTAAACGTCCGGCCACACGTTATGTCAGACAAATGTTTCCTAGTGTCATTCTTCCTTCGCCACGCATATTGTGAGCTAAATTCACACAAAACGCTGCCATGACCGGTATCCGCAAAACATCCGCTGACGTCGTCAGTTCCAGGCACAGTAAGAAATTTCGTTCTATAGTTGTAGCTCTATGTTGTTCAGATGTAGTTCAGTTCACTCACTGACGCCATAATCCGGCTGTATGTCACTTAAAGTTATGGACATTAATGTACATCTAACTTTATACATACCTCATTAAGTCTGACATGCTGCTGTGCTTTACTTGACTGTTTGATACAGTTTCTATATATGATGTGAAATTTTGCAGTTATGAGCTCGGTGGCCCAGTGGTAAAGTGCAAGACTACAAATCCCCGGTCAGTCTTATGATTTTTATCTGTCACTCATCACTTCTTTCATCCTTGTCGTTTTTTTGTGATTAGTCTTTTGATTGGTTTGATGCGGCCCGCCACGAATTCCTCTCCTGTGCTAACCTTTCCATTTTAGAGTAGCACTTGCAACCTACGTCCTCAGTTATTCGCTGGATGTATTCCAGTCTCTATCTTCCCGTCTACAGCTCCCTCTACTAACATGAAAGTTATTCCCTCATGCCTTAACAGATGTTCTATCATCCTGTCCCTTCTCCTTATCAGTGTTTTCCACATATTCCTTTCCTCTCCGATTCTGCACAGAACCTCCTCATTCCTTACGTTATCAATCCATCTAATTTTCAACATTCGTCTGTAGCTCCACATCTCAAAAGCTTCTGTTCTCTGCTGTTCCGATTTTCCCACAGCCCATGTTTCACGAACATACAACGCTGTACTCCAGACGTACATTCTCAGAAATTTCTTCCTCAAATTAAGGCCAATATTTGATATTAGTAGACTTCTCTTGGACAAGATCCAAGTCTGCTTTTGATGTCCTCCTTGCTCCGACCGTCATTGGTTACTTTACTGCCTAGGTAGCAGAATTCCTTAACTTCATCTACTTCTTGACCATCAATCCTGATGTTAAGTTTCTCGCTGTTATCTCTACTACTTCTCATTACTTTCGTCTTTCTTCGATTTACTCTCAGTCCATACTCTCTACTCATTAGACTGTTCATTCCGTTCAGCAGATCATGTAATTCTTCTTCACTTTCACACAGGATAGCAATGTCATCAGCGAATCGTATCATTGATATCCTTTCACCTTGAATTTTAATTCCACCCCTGAACCTTTCTTTTTATTTCCATCATTACATCCCCGATCTACTGAATGAATAGTAGGGGCGAAAGGTTACAGCCTTGTCTTACACCCTTCGTTCTTGGACATCCACTCTTATTATTCCCTCTTGGCTGTTGTACATATTGTATATGACCCGTCTCTCCTTATAGCTTACCCCTACTTTTCTCAGAATTTCGGACATCTTGCACCATTTTACATTGTCGAACGCTTCTTCCAGGTCGATAAATCCTATGAACGTACCTTGATTTTTCTGTAGTCTTGCTTCCATTATTAACCGCAACGTCAGAACTGCCTCTCTCGTGCCTTTCTAAAGCCAAACTGATCGTCATCTAGCGCATCCTCAATTTTCTTTTCCATTCTTCTGTATATTATTCTTGAAAGCAACTTGGATGCATGAGCTGTTAAGCTGATTGTGCGATAATTCTCGCACTTGTCTGCTCTTGCCGTCTTCGGAACTGTGCGAATGATGCTTTTCCGAAAGTCAGATGGTATGTCGCCAGACTCATACATTCTACACACCAACGTGAATAGTCGTTTTATTGTCACTTCTCCCAACGAATTTAGAAATTCTGAAGGAATGTTGTGTACCCCTTTTGCCTTATTTGATCTTAAGTCCTTCAAGGCTCTTTTAAATTCTGATTCTAATACTGGATCCCCAATCTCTTATAAATGGACTCCTGTTTCTTCTTCTATCTCATCAGAGGCTTCTATCTCATAGAGGCTTTCAATGTATTCTTTCTACCTTTCCGCTCTCTCCTCTGCATTTAGCAGTGGAATACACGTTGACACGTTGCACTCTTAATGTTATCACTATTGCTTTTAATGTCATCGGAGGTTGTTTTGACTTTCCTGTATGCTGAGTCTGCCCTTCCGACAATCATTTCTTTTTCGATGTCTTCAAATTTTTTCTGAGCCATTTCGTCTTAGCTTACCTGCACTTCATTTTTATTTTATTCCTCAACGACTTGTATTTCTGTATTCCTGAGTTTCCTGGAACATTTTGTACTTTTTCCTTTCATCGAGCAATTAAAGTATTTCTTCTGTTACCCATAGTTTCTTCGCAGCTACCCTCTTTGTACCTATGTTTCCTTTCCCAACTTCTGTGATGGCCCGTTTTAGAGATGTCCACTCCTCTTCAACTGTTCTGCCTGCTGAACTATTTCTTATTGCTGTGTCTATAGCCATAGAGAACTCCAACCGTATCTCATCATTCCTTAGTACTTCCGTATCGAACTTCTTTGCGTATTTTTTCTGCCTGACCAATGTCTTAAACCAGCCTACTCTTCATCACTACTATATTGTGATCTGAGTCTATATCTGCTTCTGGGTATGCATTACAATCCAGTATCTGATTTCGGAATCTCTGCCTGACCATGATGTAATCTAACTGAAATCTTCCCGTATCACTCGGCCTTTCCAAGTATACCTCCTCCTCTTGTGATTCTGGAACAGAGTATTCACTATTACTAGCCGAAACTTGTTACAGAACTCAAGTAGTCTTTCTTCTCTCTTATTCCTCGTCCCAAGCCCATATTCGCCTGTAACCTTTTCTTATGCTCCTTCCTCAACAACTGCATTCCAGTCCCACATAACTAATAGATTTTCATCCCCCTCTACATACTGTATTAACCTTTCAATATCCTCATACACTTTCTCTGTCTCTTCATATTCAGCTTGTGATGTCGACATGTACACCTGAACTATCGTTGTTGGTGTTGGTTTGCTGTCGATTCTGATAAGAACAACCCTGTCACTGAACTATTCATAGTAACATACTCTCTGCCCTACCTTTCTATTCATAACGAATCCTACGCCTGTTATACCATTTTCTGCTGCTGTTGATATTACCCTATACTCCGCTGACCAGAAATGCTTGTCTTCTTTCCAAGTGATTTTACTGACATCAATGTTTATTGATGTGAAAAATGGCGAGCTGCATCGTGATTTGGAATCTAGGCTTAACTATGGGTTCCCCCTATAACATTTAGCTCCTCAACACCAAATTAAAACGTTGCATTAGGAGGTGTCTGCTTCGTACAAAAGGTCTTGAGTTCATATTGACGACAACAAGTAATTCTTCATTACAGATGTTTATTTACAAACAGAACTGACAAACTTCACAGACTCAACAACTGACTCTCCGAGCTAACCGCACTGCATATCCGAACTGGCAACTGACAACTCCTAGGTGTATTAATATCTTTCCAAACAATGAGAGTCTTTGACAATGTTTTGTTTACAATACGATAGCAATTCACGACTTAAAACTAAATTAGACATTACAGAATTTTAGTACAGATTAAAGTAAGTAAAAGGATCAGTACATATAAATTCTTACAAGCATAATTTCCAAATAGATTTTATAACGTTTTTCTACCAGCTTCTGGATAACCTTCACCAGATTTGTACCGATGTTTCCAGAAATATCTTGACATTTGATTCTGGATATTTCTTGAGTGATTTAGAACAACTATTTATATGTAAAATGATTTAAATCGTGTTTCAAAACGTAAATAAATCTTTTTAGCAATATTTCTTGATACAAATCGTCTTTCGAAATTAGGTTATGAAACAGTTTTCACAAGTTTTCGTATTTTTGCGATCATAATATAGAATTTCTCCATAGAAAGCTCCAGAAGTGTGCATTAAACGTTCATTTACAGACTTTCTCTTTAGCTGGTGAGTTTTTAAAAGTATCTTATCCATATTATACGAAATAATTTAGCTCAAAACTGATAATTTATACTATTAATCAGAGCTACAGCAAACAGTGAGTCTTTCTTTTACAAAATGAAATATAATTACAAAATTGAATGAAAATAGGTTACTAACACTAATATATATTTACATTGATTCTATTTTTGTTCTTTCTGTGCAAAATGTCCCAATATTGACACAGTACAACACTCAAACATCATCAAAGTTTCCCTTTACATTTTGCATATCTGTATCGACATCCCTTAAAAGTCTACAGTACCGAATACTTCAATATGTTCCAATATGTCCTGTAATGTTACACAACCCCCCCATCAGCACTTCCACGTGAAACACGGAAGGGTTGATGTCCTTACATTACAAAACAGAAAAGTTTTACACATATCTTTGATGTCTTCTTTCTTGAAGACCGGTGATCTTCTTTCTTGAAGGTCGGTGATCTTCTTCCTTAAAGGTCGGTATACCTCAATGCCACACACTGTATTTCAGTCTCATCTTCATAGTCCGTATGGTTTCCATATACACTGCAGGCTATCACAGGCTGCAATAGCACAGTCCGCTATGAATATACAGCATACAGTGGTCAAACCCAGTTAAACATTAGCAAAAGCATTTAATAGTTGGTGGACCGGTTTTTAAGTACACAGAAATTTGAATTCTCTAAAGTCTAATTACTCAAGAAAATTTACTCTAAATAATTTCTTAAAGCTAAGAGAGGATAGACTGACAGATGGAGAAAATTGATTATACAGGATCACAGAATAAGTGTAAGATGCAATGCCAGAATACGAAAATGAAATATGACAATTGCATAGCTAGGGGACCTAGTGCTCGCCAAACACTTAGCACACAAAGAATGTATGCTCCCCTGAGGAATCAGATAAATACAACATAACAAAGTATACAAAAATATCCTGGTAAGATTACATATAAAAGTCTATAAACATCTATTATCTAAAATATTTTTTTACATTTTTTTATACAATTTCAGTTCAGTCACGTTTCGTAGGCCAAACAGTCTGCCAGAATTTGGGTAGACTAGACGGTAAGCATTCGGATGAGGATTGTCCTGAATCTTGAAAGGTCCAATGTATATGTCAAAAAACTTTTTTAATTCACGACTGATGGCTTTAGACTTCTCTTGTGTTTTAACAAGGACCAAGTCTTCAATTTTAAATTGAGTAGGCTTCAATCTTTTGTCATGTCTACATTTCCTCTTATCACCTTGAGATTTCATGGTCTTTCTCACTATTTCCTCTCTCTCTTGAGTACTTAATGGTTTGCAGACTGGAAAATCAATGAGATCACTAATTATATGTGGTGGTTTGCTATTATACTGTATTTCATAAGGCGAAAACCCTGTTGAGGAATGCTGTAGGCTGTTCACAACATCTTCGAATTTCTCAACATAGTCAAACCAACTAGCATGATCAGTATTGCAGTAGGTTCTAAAGAATTGCCCAATTTCCCTCATGTATCTCTCCGAAGGGTTTCCTGACAGATGATAAGCTGAAATAAGAATGTGACTTATATTTTCATCTTCAACAAAAGCTTTCCATACTCCAGAAGTAAATTGAGTCCCATTGTCTGATAAGATTTTCTGAGGTTTTCCATCCCTGCCAAAATAGTCTCCTCTGATTTTTGAAATAATGCTCTTACTGTTTGCCTTGCGAAGAGGGTATAACTTAATGAATTTTGAAAAAACATCAACCATAACGAAAATGTAGCAATAGCCTCCTCTGGTCTTCGGTAATGGTCCATATAAGTTGACAGCGACTAACTCGTGTTGTTCTTTTGGTAAGATGTTTTGCATCAATCGTCGACAAGTTTGGTTGGATACTTTTACTCTTTGGCACCTGTCACAACCCGTCAAAATTTTTCTAACCCTCCTGGCTATGTTGTTGAAGTACACATTTTCTTGGATTTTCTGGATACACTTTTGAATCCCACAATGACCAAAACTTTCATGAATGTACTTGATGAGTACATTGATGTACTGTTCAGGCCAACATAATTTCCATACATCGCTATCTACACTGTTTCTCTTGAATAGAATCCCCTTGTAGATTTTGTAATAATCTCCCACTTTTTCATGTCCCTTTTTCCCTAAATAACTTTTGACCAGTTTACAGTTCTCATCGTGGTTCTGATTCTGTCGCATGTCATTACAAATGTCTCTGATTTTTTGTTCATTGTCCACCCCTCTTAAATACATAATTTTGTATTCTTTTTCACATTCCCCACTGTCTTCTTCAAAGTCACCCCCCACAGGTAGTCTAGATAAAGCATCAGCAACTACATTATCGGGTCCTCTAAGATATTTTATTGAGTAATTAAATTGTTGTAACAAGAGTGCCCACCTGGTAATCCTTCCATGATGCAACCTACATTCTTGAATATAAATTAATGCCTTATGGTCTGTGTAGACAACTACCTGGTTTCCCAATAAATAATTTCTGAATTTAGAAAATGCCCAGTAAATGGCCAAAAGCTCTTTCTCGGTAACAGTGTATTGCCTCTCATGTTTTTTCAAGGTTCGACTAGCAAAAGCAATAGACCTGTGTTCTATTTTCCCATTTATATTTACTTCTTGGAAAAGGTGAGCACCTAGGCCATAATCACTACTATCTGCCATAATGCAAAAAGGTAAACTTAAATCAGGACGGTACAAAATTTGACTGTTACATAACTGTGTTTTTATTTCTTCAAAAGCAGCTTCATATTCCTCATCCCAAACCCACATTGCGTTTTTCTTCAGCAATCTGTTAAGACTTGGAGCATTTAGAGCTTGGGTACTAATGAACGTTCTGTAGTAACCGCACATACCGAAAAATGACTTTAGTTGTTTCTTGGTTTTTGGAATTGGGAATTTTGCAATTGCCTCGAATTTTTCAGGATCTGGCAAAATACCTTCCTCAGAAATACTGTGCCCCAGAAACTTCAATTTTTTCGTACCAAACTTACATTTAGATAATTTAAGTGACATTCCCCCTTTTCATTAATCTATTGCAAACCTCCCTCAAAGTATTAACATGTTCTTCCCAAGTTTCTCCAGTGATCAAAATGTCATCTACATACACAGTTAATTTTGATAAAAGATCTTTTCCCAAAACAAAGTCAAGTGCTCTAATGAATTCGGCTACTGAGACATTCAGCCCAAATGGTACCACACAATACTGGTAACATCTTCCCCCAAACAAAAAGGCAGTATACTTTCTGGAATCATTTTCTAATTCTACTTGGTGAAATCCTGATGTGAGATATAAACTGGTCATGTATTTCATTCTTTTAAATTTATGAAGTAATTCGTCTATATTCTCGGGATGATCGGTCTCTCTTTCCAGATACTTATTTAGGTGTCTTGAATCTAGTACAAGCCTGACACTGCCATCACGTTTTGCAACCACTACCAAAGGATTATTGTATTGGCTCTTACTTCTCTCAATGATGCCCCACTCTTCCATCTTTTGAAGTTCCTTTTCTACATCTTTTCTCTTTGCAATGGGTACACTATAAGGTTTTATAAAGAATGGCTCATGTGGTTTTAATCTGAGTTTACATTGATAATTCTTTACTCTGCCAGGTCTATCATCAAAACATCACAGTAATTCCACAATAATCTTTCTAACTCTACCTTCTGTTCTTGGTTCAAATTATCTGATTCCCGTAATTTTTCTTGAACTATATCCCCATATTCTCCATCATCATAATCCTCAGTAATTTCCTCTACACAATAACTACTGTCTTTAGAGTGGAACGTCCCTAATTTCAATTCCCTTATCAGCACAGTTTTGAACCGACATGTCAGTACTGGAACATACTCTCGTCTTAGGATCAATAAAGGTAAACAAACTCTTTTCCCAATCAAATGCTGCATTAGCTTTTAATATCCAGTCCATACCCAACAGTACATTCTCATTTAGGTCACTTATTACAAGACATTCTTGAGTAAACTGTACATCATTTATACTGAAGGACAACAACACCTGTCTATTAACAATTTTGCTCAGTTTGCCGGTAATGCCTCTAATTTTTATTCCAACAACTGGTAATTCAACAAAGTCAGGATCATGCTTAATTATATCTCTTAATTTGCTTGAAATGGCACTAATTGGACTCCCTGTGTCAATCAAACAATACCCTTCCCAACCTGCAGCTTTAATTTTTATGTATGGACTACCAGTAGTGGTGTTTTCCCTTTCTTCCTGTTCTTCATACAAAAGATCTTCTGCTATCTCATCATACCTCTGTTCCATATTTAGGTTTTCTTTATTAGGCAATACTTTCTTCAAACTTTTAGGTCTACTGGAATTTACTGGAATGTCTGGATTACTATTTACCTCACACACATCCTGACTAGTACCCCGTTTGATGATTTCATTAGGCTTAAAAGCAGAAACTGGTTCACAAATTTCCCTTAATTTGATCTTAACATCATTGTCATCACTGTTATCTTTAAATTTGTCCCAAACAGATTTCAAAATAATCTCAGATGCATCAGCAGAATCATCCCCCCTGCCTCCTGATGTATTACTAAGCTGAACTGGCACAATCTGATTCTCATGTGGAATGTAGTTAGAGTTCCTGACACAACTATTCTCAACACTATTTCTTATAACATCCTCCTTAACTTCAACATAAACTATTCCATCCAATTCACCATCAAAATCTTCTAGTACATAATCACCATTAGCCTTAACATCAACATTATCATCATCGTTGCCTGAGCTTACACTACAAACACTACTAGTATCACCAACATTACTCACAACACCATCTTCACCAACTACATCCACATGAATATCAGACTTTCCAGAAACTTCAGTACGAACATCATTATGACAACTTACATCTAAAACATCACCACACATAAGTTTGTACAATCCAAAATTATCAAAGTTATCCTTACCTTTCTTTTCAGCATTAGGTGCTTCTTCTCGATTATATAAATTTGCAATTATATCATCTTCTAAGCCTACTTCATCAAAGGTAGCCTGTTTCCTATTACAGTTGTTTCTAGTATTTTCTCTGATGAAATTCCAAAATTTCCTGTCAAATTTAATTTTTTCATTACCTCTATCTACAGATCGATCATAAGCATACTGTCTATACTGGTTAGGTCTATGATTATAGTGCTGTCTGTTCTGGGTGAAATTAGCCTGATTTTGAAAATTCCTTGCTCCAAACTGACAGACTCCCAGTGGAGCATTTAGTCGTTTAAAGGCCTATGTATGTCGTTTCCCTGCCTCGGGTTACCTTCTCTCATGTCATTACCCCAGGACCTGTTTCGATTTTCCCATTCTCTGTTTGAATTAAAGTGCTGAGCATTCCTACCAAAATTTCTTCTGTCATTGCTATTATAATTATCCCTGTTGTTGTTAAAGTTTCTTCGTTCACTATTATTGTTATTATTTCCATGGTTCGGTTCCCACCCTCTGTGTGATGAACCTACAAAGTCGTTAAATCTGTTGTTTTGTTCAAAGACTCTATCAAGTTTGTCCACATATTTCAAGAATTGTTCTATGGACTCATCTGGACCATATACTAAACCTCATTGTACTCTTTTCGGAAGTCTCCGTTTTAGTGCATCAATTTGAGTTAGCTCATCAAATGGCTTATCCAGATGCACTAATTTTTGCAACTGTTTCTCACAATAGGCTTTCATTGACCCATAAGATTCTCTGTAACTAGGACCATTCAAGAATTTACTTTTGATTCGAGCTTGCTCAGTTTCAGACCAAAATTTGGTTAGAAAACATTTTTCGAAATCTTCAAAGGACATTTCCGCAGAACAATTCTGATTGGCCCACGAAAGCGCCTCACCATCAAGTAATTTCTTTACAAATTTTATCTTAACACTATCTGTCATTATGGACGTGAACTGCTCCTTGCAGAATTGCATGAAGTCTTTTGGGTGTATATTCTTGTCACCGGGATAAGTTTTAATGGGAAAATTTCCCCATACCCCATTACAACTATTACTAAAACCTTTTTGCAACATAGCTTCTTGTATTTCTACAAATTTTCTGTCTACAGTTTTTTCGACATTACCTACTCTACTACAAATTTCTGTGACCTTTTTGTCAGAATCAGATTTGAAAGATTCAATTTCGCTTTCAAAAAATCGTTTTGTCTGGTCAAATTCATTTCTCAATTGAGAATTTTCCTCATTTACAAAATCAACAACTTTTTTAAGTTTTGACTGGTTATTTTAAATTTCGTTACTTAAATCAGTTTCAAGGACAGAAATTTTGCTCTCAACCGTGTCCACACGACAACTAAGTTCTTTTTGGTTTGACTCAAAAGTAATTCGACATTCTTCGAGAACCTGATTAGTGTGAGCAATCTGTTCTGTATTTGAATTTATTTCTGATTTTAAATCACACACAGCCTTCGAAATCGACCTGTCCATCTGTTGTTGTGTCTGTTCAATTTGTTGACGTAATTCGGCACGAGAATCGTCCATCTTCGAGTTTGTGTTATCCAACTTCGAGTTTAACTCTGAAAACATGTGTTTTAACATTTCCAACATTCCTACACTGTCAGAAGCACTTTCCCTAATAGGTGTACTCGCTACACCGCTGTCAATACTGAAATCTGCGTCTTTTCCATTATTTTAGGAAGCAGGTACTTATCTTAGTGTCCGTCGGCGGTCGCTGGTGTCCGTGTTTTGCGAAATTTCTTCAATTCCAGGATGGTTTCGCTCGGTTGATTCACTCCTCTTCTTGTGACCCCAGAATCGACGTATTTACTTCTGAAGAATGACTGGTCCGTCGTATATCCTCTTCTTGTGGTCCCAAAACAGACGTATTTTCTTCTTGTGATCCCAGAAGAGACGTATTTTATTTTGAAGAATCACTGGGTGGTCGTCATATCCTCTGCTTCCTCCACCAAATTATAACATCCCAGCTCCTCCACCAAATTATAACATTTCAGCTCCTCAACACCAAATTAAAACGTTGCATTAGGAGGTGTCTGCTTCGTACAAGTAATTCTTCATTACAGACGTTTATTTACAAACAGAACTGACAAACTTCACAGACTCAACAACTGACTCTCCGAGCTAACCGCACTGCATATCCGAACTGGCAACTGACAACTCCTAGGTGTATTAATATCTTTCCAAACAATGAGAGTCTTTGACAATGTTTTGTTTACAATACGATAGCAATTCACGACTTAAAACTAAATTAGACATTACAGAATTTTAGTACAGATTAAAGTAAGTAAAAGGATCAGTATATATAAATTCTTACAAGCATAATTTCCAAATAGATTTTATAACATTTTTCTACCAGCTTCTGGATAACCTTCACCAGATTTGTACCGATGTTTCCAGAAATATCTTGACATTTGATTCTGGATATTTCTTGAGTGATTTAGAACAACTATTTATATGTAAAATGATTTAAATCGTGTTTCAAAACGTAAATAAATCTTTTTAGCAATATTTCTTGATACAAATCGTCTTTCGAAATTAGGTTATGAAACAGTTTTCACAAGTTTTCGTATTTTTGCGATCATAATATAGAATTTCTCCATAGAAAGTTCCAGAAGTGTGCATTAAACGTTCATTTACAGACTTTCTCTTTAGCTGGTGAGTTTTTAAAAGTATTTTATCCATATTATACGAAATAATTTAGCTCAAAACTGATAATTTATACAATTAATCAGAGCTACAGCAAACAGTGAGTCTTTCTTTTACAAAATGAAATATAATTACAAAATTGAATGAAAATAGGTTACTAACACTAATATATATTTACATTAATTCTATTTTTGTTCTTTCTGTGCAAAATGTCCCAATATTGACACAGTACAACACTCAAACATCACCAAAGTTTCCCTTTACATTTTGCATATCTGTATCGACATCCCCTAAAAGTCTACAGTATCGAATACTTCAATATGTCCCAATATGTCCTGTAATGTTACACCCCGTAACTGGATAGATAAGTCAATTTAAAGGTCGGAGGAAGGCAATGGCTTACCGCCTCCAACAAGACCATGCCTAGTAAAGCACCGTGATGTTCCAAACAATCTTGGGATTGATGACTGCTTTAGGTTTTACCTGTCACGGGAAGAGAGGAAGAACCAAAGACTATGCCAAGAGGATTATGAAGGAAGCGCCATACCGTATCCCAAGAGCGATGTTTGCTTACTATAAGCAGATACTGAAGAAGACGATAGAGCGAACTTTGAAATATTTAATTGATTGTTCGTCGAAAGAGGAGAAATGTTTCAGAAAAAAAATGTTAATCGAATCTTATTATCTTGAAATGGATCTTTGAGATGGTATAACTCGCTCATTGCGAATGTTTTGATAATTCTGTGCGTGACAGAAAAAAATGAAAATATCTGTTGACAATAATGACCAAGGGATGAAATGTAGTAGCCCATCTTTTTGTAACATTAGCCCTTTTCTACAGCCGTCTGACTTTGTGTACGCTTTCTGCGTATTACCTCTGTATAAAATAAGGATACCAAGTGATTCAGTTAATGCTGATCGTCGTTACTTAGCGTGCAGTTCAATTTCAGACCGATGCCACCAAGTTACTAAACCTTCGTAAGTACTTATGTATAACTGTGTTAAGCATGTTGCATCGTCAGTGCTAGGTAGCATAATACAGAATGAGGCCAAAATTTAGTTGCGTCAACGAAACTGAAGAATTTTGGCGAGAATTCCAACATTTGGGCCACGATAGGGGTCCTAGAGGCTTGATTTGACGAATTTCACTGCAACGCTGGGAGTTTTCGAGATATCTTAATAATGCAAAGTACCATTGTAGAAAGGGGAGACAAACATGTCGGGAGCCCGTAAACATTAGAATATAGAAAAAAAAGGCTGATCAGGTCATTTGGTGCTAGAATGATGAGCGCTGAGGAACTCCCACTAATTTTTTTAGCACGTTTTTGGCTACATTTCTCCATATTCAGCAGGCATCAGCACAGTGTTGCCATCCACTGATCCATTACTTTTGTGTATACGATTGTTTTTTCCATATTTTCAAAAACGTTCAAATGTGTGTGAAATCTTATGGGACTTAACTGTTAATGTCATCAGTCCCTAAGCTTACACACTAATTAATCTAAATCATCCTAAGGACAAACACACACACCCATGCCCGAGGGAGGACTCGAACCTCCGCCGGGACCAGCTGCACAGTCCATGACTGCAGCGCCTGAGACCGCTCGGCTAATCCCGCGCGGCCGATATTTTCATTTTGTTTCCCATACTTACCCAAGACAGATGAAGAAACATCACAACCAGTCCTAAGTTAGGACTCAAACCCGGACCCTGCGCTGTACTGAGTGAGGTGGCGCAGTGGGTAACAGACTATAATTACATTCGCGAGTACGGTTCTTCAGATCTCTGACCGGCCTCCCAAATTTGGATTTAACATGGTTCCACTAAATCGCTTAAGGAAAATACCAAGGTGATTCCTTTGAAAAGATCATAGTGTACTTCCGTCCCTCAATCCGAACTTGTGCTCCATCTAACATGACCTCGTTGTGACCGGACTTGAAACATGGAGATTCATTCTTTACGAGGTGATGACACCACAGAGAGACAAATGAGGGGCGTCCCTGTATCGTTTACAATTTTTACTACCAAATATAATAGTTCATCGTGCGCATTCCATGAAACAAGGCGCGGTGATATCTATCTCACAGGATAGTGCAACTCTGGCATCGTAGAAATTCTGGTGACTTACCTACTCCGAAGCAACAGTTTTAGACAGGTGCAATGTTGCCAGGGTGCCGCAGGCTGCACGGTAGAGAAAGGAACATACGTTAGTCTGGGCTATTTCGGGTTCGATCAGCACACGCAGCCGCAGCGGTCTCGTCCGCTGCGTTTCCCGGAATTCAATAGATTTCAGCCTTTCTCCAAATACTTGTCGTAAATATTTTGTTGGCTCTTGAACGAAAGGGCCAATGGGGCGGGGATGTTTACAAACATAGTTACGGCTACTTGCGTCAACGCTGGATTTACGTGCTCACAGAAACGGCAAAAAAACATCCCTACCGATTTCGCTTTTACGAATTTTGCTCCAGCCATTCTGTGGGCGTTGTAGTTTGTGGTTATTGCTTCTGAGTATTAACCCGTAACGTTGGCACATTTTTTTTGCTCAATAGGTCTCACTGCACCCAAGGTGCAGCAATGGGTAGCAATGTACGTGATGGGTACCTTCCTTCTCTCTTTTTCATTTTTTTCCTTTTTTTAATTACAAGAAACCCAGCTTGGATTCTACGAGCATCTGGGTACACACAACAAAATTCTGTACGGGTCGCCTGTGTTTGTTATGGATATCGGCAAAGCAAGATGTAAAACCAATACTTGTTAACTGTAGAACTATACTGAAATTTAGTCTCTGTTATTATGCAAAAATACATCTTGGATAACAAACTGGTTTAAACTAAAAATAAGCGGCATCGAAATCTTAAATTCTAAGTACAATTAATATTGGACACCAGCAGCAGCATTAGTAGCAAACATTAGTATTAACTGCCGAATAAAACCCCTCAATACCGATCAAATGCTCTGTAATTTGGGTGAAGACAAGTATCAAAGGTAGGTCAAAATTAGTAACCGGTTATTTAACTGGTCACCCACGCCAAGCTTCGGAATTTTTCAATGTCAATAAACTTTACCAACAGCCGTACACTTCAAGATATTTTATTTTATTCCCAAAGCAACCAGTTTCGGCATTTCATTTTGCCATCTTCAGGCCCCATACGCTTTTTCCAATCAACAAACTCATCGTATAGCGCTGCAAAGCTGAATATCGTAAATTCCAGTCGTTGTGCATGTGCTCCATACGAAAGCGTGAGTTGCTGTCACATTTTCTTATGAAACAGATGCACAACGATTCGAATTCACATACTCAGTTTTATGGCGCTATACGATAAATTTGTTGATTTGAAAAAGTGTATGGGGCCTAAATATGGCAAAATGAATAGCCGAAGATGTTTGCTTTGTGAATAAAATAAAGTATCTTAAACTGCGCGTCTGTTGGTAAAGTTTATTGACATTAAAAAGTACGTACCAGCCGATGTCCCCAACAGAGAAGCATCGAAATGGTGGAATCTTAGGAAAAAACTTGGAAAATATCACGCAAGAATTCGCCAATCTGCCTACAGTAGTGCCAGAAGAAGCGCGTTTGAAACGCTTGGCAGGGACATAATTGGATGCGACATTGTACTACACATACTTTTCCGAAAGTTTGTCTTAAACGACTGGGCGGTCAACCACTTCACAAGCGAGAACTTATAAGACCAGCTAGCGATTATCATCCACAAACTATAAGGTTTACTAAAGGTAGAGAGAGGAGTCAGCTACCACAAAGACAGTTATGCGTATCGACTTCAGAAAATAGCTTACACGTCTCGTCCGACGCTAAGACCATTGCGTAACAAGCGAGGTGCATTGTCAGATGAGGGTACGCGCTCCGGGCTTCCTACAGACACCGTTCTGCTGCGGTACAGATGACAGGTGCATCACAGTGTGCGAGAGAATCTGTTCGGCAACTGGAAACTTACTCCATAGTTGAAGTACGCGAGACAGTACGATTCTTGTAGACAAAACGTCTAAATTGCACATGTACTGTCTATCACATTAATGTGACCAACTGTCAGAGCCTGAATAACCACATTAACGTACAGCAAGGCATTCAGTGACGTTCTGGAAGGTACCGACAGGGATGTGGAGCCATGCCGACTCCAGAGCAGTGGCCAGCTGCATTACGGTTCTCGGTTGAGGATCCATGGCGCGAACAGATCGATAGAGATGGTCCCACATATTCCCGACTGAAGTTCAACAGGGGAATGCGGTAAAGCCATCCTGCTATGTTCGATCCAGGCACGTACATTGCGAACTGTGTGCTACGTTGCATTGTCCTCCTGGTAGATGCCATTGACCGAGGAAAAACAAAATGCGTGCAGGGGTGGACATGGTCCCCAAGGATAGGTGCATACTTGTGTTGATCCATTGTACCTACTGCACTACTGGCCATTAGAATTGCTACACAAGAAGAAATGGAGATGATAAACGGGTATTCATTGGACAAATATATTATACTAGAACTGGTATGTGATTACATTTTCACGCAGTTTGGGTGCATAGATCCTGAGAAATCAGTACCCAGAACAACCACCTCTGGCCTTAATAGCGGCCTTGATACGCCTGGGCACTGAGTCAAACACAGCTTGGATGGCTTGTACAGGTACAGTTGCCCATGCAGCTTCAACACGGCACGATACCACAGTACATCAAGAGTAGCGACTGGCGTATTGTGACGAGCCAGTTGCTCGGCCACCATTGACCAGATGTTTTCAGTTGGTGAGACATCTGGAGAATGTGCTGACCAGGACAGCAATCGAACATTTTCAGTATCCAGAAAGGCCAGTACAGGATCTGCAACATGTGGTCGTGCATTATCCTGCTGAAATGTAGGGTTTCGCATGGATGTAATGAGGGGTAGAGCAACGGGTCGTAACACATCTGAAATGTAGCGTCCACTGTTCAAAGTGCGGTCAGTGCGAACAAGAGGTGACCGAGACGTGTAACCAATGGCACCCCATACCATCACGCCGGGTGATACTCCAGTTTGGCGATGACGAATACACGCTTCCAATGTGCGTTCATCGCGATGTCACCAAACACGGATGCGACAATGATGATGCTGTAAACAGAAGCTGGATTCATCCGAAAAAATGACGTTTTGCCATTCGTGCACCCAAGTTCGTCGTTGAGTACACCATCGCAGGCTCTCCTGTTGTGATGCAGCGTCAATGGTAACCGCAGCCATGGTCTCCGAGCTGATAGTCCATGCTGCTGCAAACGTCATCGAACTGTTCGTGCAGATGGTTGTTGTCTTGCAAACGTCCCCATCTCAGGGACTGAAACGTGCCTGCAATGCCGTTACAGCTATGCGGATGAGATGCCTGTCATTTCGACTGCTAGTGATACGACGCCGTTGGGATCCAGCACGGCGTTCCGCATTATCCTGCTGA
Organism: Schistocerca gregaria; assembly: GCF_023897955.1. Lineage (NCBI taxonomy): Eukaryota > Metazoa > Arthropoda > Insecta > Orthoptera > Acrididae > Schistocerca > Schistocerca gregaria. The sequence continues at coordinate 509,168,286 of NC_064921.1, read as the reverse complement.
ACCCACCGATTCCATATTCTGCTAACATTCATTGGATCTCGACCAACGCGAGCAGCAATATCGTGATACGATAAATCGGTATTGCGATAGGCTATAATCCGACCTTTATCAAAGTCAGAAACGTGATGGTACGCATTTCTCCTCCTTGCACGAGGCATCACAACAACGTTTCACCAGGCAACGCCGGTCAACTGCTGTTTGTGTATGACAAATCGGTTGGAAACTTTTCTCATGTAAGCACGTTGTAGGTGTCGCCACCGGCGCCAACGTTGCGTGAATGCTCTGAAAAGCTAATCATTTGCGTATCACAGCATCTTCTTCCTGTCGGTTAAATGTCACATCTGTAGCACCTCATCTTCGTGGTGTAGCAATTTTAATGGCTGGTAGTGTAGAAAGACAAGATCACCAAGGGAATGCTACGAAAGCATTTCCCAAGCCATAAAATTCCTTCTCCGGCCAGAGCCCTTTCGAAGACTGTGGCTAGGTGCTTGCTTTCAGACGTTTAATGTCGTACACCCAACACCCATTTGTTCGATGAAGCATAAAACGTGATTCATCTAAAAAGGCCACCTGTCACTACTCAGTGGACGTCCAGATGCGTAATGGGTTGCAAATGTCAGCCTTCGTTGCCAATGAACAGCAGTCAACATGGGCGCATGAACCAGCCGCCTGCTGCGGAGGCCCGTACACAGCAACGTTTGCTGAACGGCCGTTGAGGAGAGACTGTTCGTAGCCTCTTGTTTCATATGGGCTGTCGTTGGTCAACAGTGGCACGTCTTTTCGCCCGTACACGTCCCCGTAGCTGCCATTCATCCCATACCTATTGCCCGTGGGGGACCACAGTTGCCTCGGCGCAGCCATTTTGCCATGCACGGTATAGTTCTAGCACGGTGGCACACGAACAGTGGTTATTGCATGTTAACGTCGAATTAATGTCACTGAGCCGTGTAGATTCACTGTGGAATTCATGCGGTATATAGACCAAATGCAATGCAGTGTCCAGCCGTAGAGAAATGGTGCTAACAATTTGCCCAAGGACCCACAATCGTGATTGATGCTGATTGGTATGGAAGACCATCCACATTGACCAAAGACAACAATATCATTCAGTATTCTCGAAAAGCTGGAAGTACATCTGCAAGGGGGAAGAGAGCTTCCAATGATGAGGGACGTTCAAACAGCGGTTTTCGAACGGCACCGTGACCAAGCAGCGGATTTCTGTCGTCGAAGAATTGAACGATTGGTAGAATTTTCCGACCGTTGTTATCAGAGATTTGGTGACTATATTTAAAAATAGTGCACTGTATCTGTGTCACTTAGAAGTCTAGTGGAGCATTCGACAAAAATTACTTAGCCTATCATAATGATGTGTAGCTTATTTTTTGAGGTCGCCTCGTAGCATCTTTAATCACTGGTGTTGAAAGAAATGTTAAGAAAGGTGAAAACGTCCGAAGTATCAAATCCTGTCTGAAATTATTTCGACGAAAATTATTACACAGTTCGATCAACAGTCGACATAGAGATTCATTAATGACCTACACTGAAGAGCCGAAGAAACTGGTACACCTGCTCAGTGTAGGGCCCCCGAGAGCACGCATAAGTGCCACAAAACGACATAGCATGGACTCGACTAATCTCTGAACCAGTGCTGGAGGGAAATGACACCACGAATCCTGCAGGGCTGTCCAAAAATCCGTAAGAGTAACAGGGGCTTGAGATCTCTTCTGAATAGCACGTTGCAAGGTATCATTGTCTAACATTCATGGTGGTGTCTGTTTGTTCTATATCGCGTTTCCCTACCACTTTCGCGCAACGACTCTGTGAGCGTGTTTTTTAGGGAATTGACTAGTTTGAACCTGGGACCTGTTGCTGGTAAGGAGACGCCAGACCACACAAGACATGTAGAATTCAGAAGAGTTCAGTTAGACTAGCGATGATATAACCAAATACTTAATGATTTCAGCGTCAGATCCACTGCACTCCCTGTAAAAGAATCTTAATACTAACTAAGTTTAGTGGAAGGGGTTCAAGGCTTTCCTATTTTTAGTTAGCTGGTAAAATAACGTCGAAAAAGCAGTTAAGTTTACCATTGGAAATTTTATTCTACTCACAAAACATTGTTTATAAATTGCACTATTGATAAAAGGAAGTGTTTCAATACAGGATGGTAAAAAACCAACTGCGTTTAACAAAAATGTGAACGAATATTCCCTGAGTGGGTTTCCAAGTTCGACAATGGATCGAAGGATGACCTATGCCATATCACATCTATAATCTAGGTTTAAATTAAGTTTCACAAGAGAGAAAACTATCAAAATGGTCTACAGTGACCCTCAATTATCTTAAATTACTTATCTAACTTGTCGTAAATTACAGTGGTTGATGTGGCTTTTCAATAATTATGTAACTGAGAAATCATCGCGTTTGAGATTTTTACTTCAAGTGGCAAATGTGAACACCATGAGCTTTAATTTACGATCGACACTAGTATTACGCAAAAAGGGGGTGTAACAGATGAGACTTCTGCAATTCTGAGTGAAGCCTTATGCGCTCAAAAATGCTGCATCGCGTGCGTTCATTACCTTGTCGGTGTTTAGGCAGGGCGGCGGCGGACAGCACAGCTCCGCTCACCTCGCCATCTCGGAAGCAACTAACCTCTGCTAACTTCTCCTTACTATAATTTACCGAAGTTGGTTTAAAAAAAACTATCTGGCTGTGTTTTCATCTGACCAATCAGGGTCTCAATGTTAACCTTAAGCTCTGCCTACAAAAATTATGTCTATCCAATGAGAAACGTTATACTTTTCGTGGTGGGGCAATGTTTTTAAAGTTTGCAAGTTAACAGAGACGCAAAAAAGTCTCACGCTAAAACCTGCAGCTGGTGTGGTCCTTTTAGCGTTATCGTAAGATCTATACTGTTCTTCTGGATGGCTCTATCTTTTAACATGGGCTGGGGGTGGTCCTAACGTAACAGAGACGCGTCTAAGTCTCACACTAAAACTTACAGGTGGTGTGGCCCTTTTTGTGTTATCGTAAGATCTATACTGTTTTCCTGGAGGGCTCTAGCTTTTGACATGGGCTGGGGGGTGGTCCTTGACGTAACAAAGACGCGAAAAGGTCTCACACTAAAACTTGCAGCTGGCGTTGTCCTAGCGGTTAGCTGGCGACGTGGGTGTCCAGTCCGTCCCTTATCGTAGGGCTTTCTAGCTTAACACGGTTCTGCTCTTGGCTTCTGTTCTCGTTTCTCCCCTCGGAACTGCATCTGTCTCATGGTGGGAAGGTATGACATGCATTTCGACATGCTTGTGTTAGTCTGTGGTATTCGATTTGCTCACTCGTTACTTGTATTACTTTGGTTAATTTAATGTCACGATTTATTCGGAGCTATGTGACATACTACTGGATTTACTTATCATGTCAGGGTTTTCATGGAAGGTGTTGGATTTGCCTGACACCTTACATATCACCACCCTACGAACATAATTTTTGCACTGAATTTAGGCAATGATTTAATCGTTGTCTAAGCCAGTCAAAAATTTTCTAATTTATCTAAATTTTGTTGCGTACTGTTCAGCCACATCATTTTGTTCTATGCTAGTTTGTATTACTAATTTATATTTTATATTCTTCCACATTATAGTTAAAATGACAAGAGAAGATTATTTTTATGCTATTATTAATTTTTAATTATTTTCTATCTTTATTGAAGTGTGAAGTTTGTTTTTTAAGAAGTTTGTTATCGAAAGTGAGGAGCCTTTCACATCGATTTTCTTAGAAATATTGTTTTTATAAATGTAGTAATTAAGTAAAATCTATTCCTAACACATTTTCTAAATATCATGTGCAAGAAAAATGTTTTTGTTCCTAGACACTCATTTCAACGTTGTTACACTAACAAATAAGAATTATTTCCAAGAGTTGCTTTGACAAAGAAATATGCATACACAAGTATTGAGATATTATCCTAACAAATGGTTCAAATGTTAAAAAAAGGGAAAACATCCAAGAAGATAATTTTTTATTCTTCGTATTTATAAGGAGAAAATAAGTAAAATATAGTTATCCTTTTATTTTTATGAGGAGAAAATAAGTGGCATATTGTTTTAGTGTTTATTTTGCCTTACTTTTGTTCTTTATATACTGTCCATTTCAGAACTAATGACTTATTTTTATCGATAGTCTATTTTTTACATAAGTCTATAGTCAATGACTGTTATTTTGTAGTTTATTAGCTGTCTGGTATGCTTAACTTATTTAGTTTTTCACACGTTTCTTTATCACAATTCCTACATCACATACTTTGATTTCACACAATCCTATGAATGTTTAAGCATGAGGTTGGCGAATGTTTTTGCACAAAGGTGATGGACTTGAGCGAGATGGATGTGAGCAAGTATTTGATGTACAGCTTCGTTCGTCGTTCCTTGTTGACTTTGCAAGTGTGTGTTGCTGTTGTGGAGGTCCCATAATGGAATGGAGCTGTGAGTGCAGAATCTCGTGGTTTACTGGCTTTGTTTGAATGAAAGTCATCGTTATGTGTCGCTGAAAGCGGTCGTTTTCGTTGTAATACTTCGCAGACGACTAGTTTACAATAGTATTGGGATTTGGGAAGGTATCTCGTCTATTCTTCACCAATCTTCTTTCTTGGTCTCAATCTTGTGAATCTTCAACTTCTGCTCTTCCTGCTTTTTCTCTGCTTTGTACTTGCTTCTTGGTTCTTCTCTGGGAAGGATATGGAAATATTTATTGATAACTAGTCGCTTTGAAGTTCTCCTCCTAGTAACAGTTTGATAAATTGTTTGGACACGTCATTGTTACTTTTTGGAAGTTCTTCTTCAGTTTTGTGCATCAGCGTGCTGTTTAATAGCAGTAGTGTGACTTTTACGCATATTTTTTGCCAGTGGTGGCTTGCCCAAGCGGTCTTCTCGTCGGGCCGTTTTTTTGCTCGCTCCATTCATTCGGGGCTCGGAGACCCTTCCGGCATTTGGCATCCCCTCGCGTCTCTGCAGGGCTCTGTCACTGTGTGGATCCATGTTCCGTCCCAGCAGGGTTCCGCCTAGCGGGCAAATTTACTGCCCACTTTCTATACAAGGGCCTTCTGTTGGTCTCGCTGTTCTTTCCTTTCTCTTGACGCTTCTGCCATGTAGGAATCGTGTCTTGCTAATTACGTCCTTTTCTTTCTTGATACTTCTCGCATTGCAACTTGTGGGTCGTTGCATCTCTTCCTTGCTGGAGTTTTTACAATGGTTCTTACAAAAAGTTTTACTTATAATCATCTGACATATGTCTAGTACCTACTTGTTTTATGCCTTCTTAAAAAGCTTTACAAATTTCGGCGCCCTTTCCATGTTACAATTCTAATATATTTGGAGTCTTAACGTCTACTCAAGAATCCTCAAATTCGTTTTTTATTTTTGTGTAGTGTCGTGGTGTGTAGCATTTTAGTATTTCATCTTGTTAGACTATCTACGCTTTATCCCTTCGCCTTAACCTATGGTACTATTGGTGTTATTATTGAAACTACTTTCTTTTTCCCACCTTCCTCTGTCTTCATTCTTCTTTCTCCTGACGATCTTATCTGCAACATAATCTTGAAATATTTTGCTGATTATTTACCAGTAATAAAATTAATCTTCAAACTTTTTGATATGGCTCACATGGTGAAGTCCTAAGGTTTTGCCTGTTTTTGAGTTCATTAGTTCCACAGCATTATCATGAGCAATTCGGCTAATTATGACAGGTCCTTTGAATGCAGCGTAAAACGTATGGATTTTGTGTTTCTGTTTGCTGGAGAGATGGTGTGTTTTTACAAATACTTTCTGGCCTACTGAGAATGTTCTTTTAATTGCTGTTTATCTCCTCTTTCTTTTCTTTTAATGGCTGCCTTTCTGTTGTTGGAGAGTGCTGTTGATATGACTTGTTTGTTCTGTCTACGTGGTACAATAGGAAATCTAACATTTTCTCTGGTTATTTTTGGGGGTTCAATATTTTTAAGTACAGTAACTGGAGGTAGTAGTGTAGTGCTATGTGGCATTTCATTTATTACTTCTTGAAAATCTTTAAGGTATATATCCCAAGTGTTGTGTCTTTTGTCTGCATATAATCGGCATAAAGTGCCTATGTCCTTCATAGATCGTTCTGCTGGATTTATGCTAGGTTTATACTTAGATATGTAGATGGGTTTTATTTTGTGTTGTTTTAACGTGTTCTGCCATTCCACTGATTTGTATTGTGGGCCATTATCCGAAATTATTCGTTCCACTCGCCCTACTTGTCTGAGAAAATCTTGTCTAAATGCTTTGCTTATAGTAAGACCTTTGCCCGTTTTAATGGTGTCAAGGTAACATATTTAGAAGTAAGTTCCAAAACGACAAATATGAAAATATATCCATTTCTTGTGCGTGGGAGGGGCCCCATCAAATCTGTTGCAGCTATTTGTTTTAATCTTTTAGGTATTATTGGAAACATAGGTGGTTTGGTTTGGAAAGTGACGTGTTTAGCCCTCATACATTTTTTGCATTTGACTAATACTGTTCTAATTCGTCTTGCCATATTAGGAAAATGGCTTGTTTGTTTTATTTTTAAAAAGCATTTCTTTGGTCCAAAGTGTCCATTACTTAAATGTGTATACCGTATGTACTTATTAATTAGTTCATTTGGGATATAAATTAACCATTCATTCGTTGCAACATTTCGTCAAAAAATAAAACATTGTTTTTTACGAGATGGTGCTGTCGAATGTCTGGAAAATCCTTACTTCTGCACTTGTGTTTGATTCCTAGTATTTCGGGACCCTTGTCCTGTTCTTTGCCTATGTTTTTCAATGCTGTCGTAACGTAGTTTTCGAAGGGTACTTGTTTCATATAGTACATTGTAAACTGGTCTTCTGCTGCTTTCAAACCTATGTTATTGGATGCACCCTGTGGACATCGTGATAAAGCATCTACTAATACATTCGGTGGTCCTGGTATGTGTGTAATAGTGAAGTCAAATTCTTGTAGTATTAACATTCATTTGACTAATCTCCCATGAGTTAGTTTGGCGGATAACAGAAATTCTAATGCTTTGTGGTCAATATATACTTTTGTTTTTCTTCCGAACAGGAAGTATCGAAAACGTTTGAAGCCCCATACAATGGCCAATGCTTCCAGCTCCGTGACTTAATAGTTTTTCTCGCTTTTTGTGAGTACTCGACTGGCAAAGGCAATTGTCCTTTATGATCTTAGCCCTGCCTCTTCGTATTCTTGGAATAAAACAACTCCTAAACCTGTTTTCGCGCTATCAGTGGCCGTACAAAAATTTTGTGTTAGATCAGGATGTGCTAAAATCGGTGCTGTTGTTAGTGCGTTTTTCACTTTTAAAAATTCTTCATTGGCTTGTTGATCCCATATCCATGGCGTGTTTTTTCCAGTCAAAGCACATAGGCGTGGTGTTGCGAGAGAGCCGATCCAAATAAATTTTTTATAGAGTCCGGTGAGACCTAGAAATCTTCTGAGAGTTTTCTTATTCTATGGAGTACAGAATTCTTTGATTGCTGTTAGTTTTTCTGGGTCGGGCATTACCCCTTTTTTGGGAAATTATGTGTCCTAGAAATTTGACCTCTCGCCTTCCAAATTTGGATTTTGTTATATTTACTGTGACCCCATGCTCTTTCATGATCTGTAAAAACTGATTTTATGTGTCGTTGTGATGTTCCCAAGACGGTTCTGCTATAATCACATCATCAACATAACAAGCATTTTTTGGTAAAATTTCAGGACTGAGTATAGTATTAAATCCCCTAATAAACGCTGCTGATGGTATGTTTAAACCAAATGGCAATCGTTTAAACTGGTAACATCTACCGAATACGATAAATGCTGTAAATTTTCTACATTCTGGGGCCAATTCTATTTGCCAGAAACTACTCTGTAAATCAATTGATGAAAATATCTTAGCACTGTGGATGTTTTGTTTCAATTCCTCTCATTTTTCTGGGCGATCTGTCTCAGTGATTATGATTGTGTTGATCTGTCTGGAATCAAGCACTAACCAGATGCTCCCATCTCGTTTTTGTACAATATGTAGCGGGCTGTTATATGTGGAGGTAGCTGGTTCAATAATATCGTCATCTAACATTTTAGATATCTTCTGGAATACTTTATTCCTGTAGCTTAATGGGATTGTATAGGGTGGCACTCTAAATGGTTTGTGCTGTTTTACTTCAAACTCGCACTGAAAGTGTTTAATACTGCCAGTCTTAAGTAAAAATACCTCTGCTTTATCTCGTAAAATACCCTCTAATTCTCTTTTAGTGTGTTCCGAAATACCTTGAACTTCTCGCAATTTTTCGTCGATTTCTTTATGGACTTCTGACATGAGTTGAGGCGATTCCTTCTTTTGTGCATACCATTCTAATTCTTCATACTCTTTATCTTGTGTCATTCTTAATTGTTTGTTTATAACTGATATTTCTTCTAATTTTAGCTTTTGCTCAAAGAGAAGTGTGACATTCCCGAATGTTACGCTACCTTTCCCCATATCTATTATAACTCGTCTCTCATTTAAAAAATCTGCACCTATAATCAAATCTACAGTTAGTTTAGGTATAATCACGAAGTTGGCGTCGATCTTTTGACCTTGGCACGAAAGAGTTAGTCTTGTTTGTCTCGTAACTTCCACAGCATTGTTTCTAACAGGACCTCTTACTTTAATCTTATGTGTTTTCAGAACTGGCAATTCCTCATTGGCATTACACTGCATGAATAAATTTTCTGAGATTTCAGTCAGTTCACTTCCGCTATCAACTGCAATATTGACTGGGATATACTTTACCATGGCCTTCACAATTGGTTGAATTTGAAAGGGTTGGTTCTGTTCTTCTTCTTGCATCAACGAATCCTCCACTGAATCATACATGAGTCTTTTTAGGAATCTCCCTTGTGAATTCGAACTTTGTGTAGGATAAGCTTCGATTGCTACTTCTCTCTCTTTTATTTCCTCTTCTCTATTTCTTCCTTCATTTACGATTTCTTCTACATCCTCTACTTCTTCCTGATCCTCGTCTATCTTCTCCTTCTTCGTCGCTACTTCCACATAATCGCATCTAAATGCTCTAATTAACGCTTCATAACTTCCTTCATTATATATGTTGGGTTGTGTGCCCACTCGTAACTTATTTTCAACTTCTGTTGACTGCGCATTATCCTCATTGAATTCTCTTTCCCTGGTTTCCATCTCAAATAGCTCTGCAATACTCGTTACTTCGTACTTTCCATCCACATTCGTTGTGCATGCCTCTGGTAATTCATCTTCCTCGTCAGTATTCTCCCAATTAATTTCGTCCCAACACGATATTGTTATTTTCTTGTCTTCGTTTTCATCTGGTCCCTGAGGATTTGTTTCTTCCTTCTTCTCTTCTCGTGATAAAATTTTTACTTCTCTGTTCAAGGTGCTGCAATTGTCCTGGGTTGGTGCGTCATTCTGTTTGGCATGGGCACTTAGCTGTCAATTCGAACGTTTATCGGGGTTTGGTGGTCTTCCCTCCACCTCTTCTATCTGTATTCGCTTTTCTTGTTCAGCTTGTTGATAGTGGTTTCTTTGTTGATAATTTGTCGGGCTATTGGTTCTCCAGTAGCCATTCCGGTTGTCGTTATTCCCTCTGTAATAGTTGTTGCCGTTCCTGGGTGAATTATAGTTATTCCCATATTCTCTTCTAAATCCATAACCGGTTCTTTGTTGAAATCTATTGTCGTTTCTTGGTGCGAAGTTATCACGTGGTTCGTAATTATTGTTTCTTCGTACTGTGTCTTGTGGATTCCACTGCTTTTTGCTTTCGTTTTCACGTGCGCTTCGTCTTTTTCTTGCGTCATCTTCCGAAAATATGAACTCTAGTTCCCTTAGAATACCTTTAAATGCTTCGACGTCATTGCCTCCGCGACCTACTAATGATTGCTGATATTTCACTGGTAGCTTCATCGCGCATAATTTAATCAACTCTCCGTCACTGTATCGTACATCTAAGCATTCATTTTTCTTTGCCATTAATTCGAAAAATTTCACGGGACTCTTCTCTCCTGAATTTTCAAAATATGGGTTCTGTAATAATTCGTACTTCACTCTGTTATGTGCTTCGCTGGACCAATATCGTGAGAGAAACTTCTCTCAGAAATCTTCGTACGATCGGCATGTCGCTGCAACATTCTGCATGTTTTCTGCGACTGTTCCTGACATGTGTGCACATATAAAGTCTAATTTGTGTGCTAGCGTCCAGTGTTCTGGTAATCCTACTCGGAATTGATCAATAAAAGTTCGTGGATGTAATGAGTTTCCTTCTCGAAAGTATTGAAATTTTCTGACTGTGAGGAAATGATCGTTGTCGTACTTCGTCATAGTTCCATATGAAATTAACGATTCTTCGCCACTTTTGTTTCTGATCATTTCTCCCGTCGTACTTTCCGGTTGTGGTAGATCCATTGGATATTGTCCACTGTAACTTTCGCTTACCCTTGCGTAGTATCGTTGGAGTGGTACGCAATAATTTTCTTCCATTGGTTGTGAACGTGTAGCTGAATACATTGCACTGTACTCTTCGCGACATGGCTTTCCATTGTCACGTATTGGTTGGGTATCTTGTCTGGCTAACCTTGCTTCTTCATTGCACGATCCAAACTGTCTTGTAACATACATTTGTGGTTCCACGTGTGTTTGTAATGACGTTTGTTCATCAAGAATTTCGAAACGTGTTTGTTGCGGTGCAGGCTGTCTGATTTCACATATGTTACTTTCCGCCTGTGATTGGAATCGCAAATGCGTCATATCTTCGTTAATTGCTTGTTTTTGCGGTGCTGTTACAGATAAGGGTGTGGCTGCAGAATCAGTGCTTGTTTGATCTTGTTCACTACGCTCTCGCAACAACTCTGCTCGCAATTTCTGATATTGTTGCTTCGTTTGCGCTTCTATTTTGACTATGCCGTTATCATATCTTTTCAGCGCTGCTTTTGTGATACGTTTGTGTAACACACTGTTTTCAACTATTTCACGCGCTGTACCTGCTGCTTGTCTAGTAATTACATTTATCTGTTTCTCTAGATTCTTGACTTCTCCGTGGGTGTTGTTACGTAATGTTTTGATCTCGTCCTGAATGTCATTACGCAATGTTTGTACGTCCACTTGTACCTTGTCAGTGTCTGTTCTCAATTGACTGTGACCTGTTATTAAGTTTCTTATCACTTCTCGAGATTCTTTTGCCTCGTCTTCAATATGACTTAGGTGTAACTGATTTTTTTTCTTTAATTTCACGTATTTGTCTCGTGGTTTCTGCATTCTGAATTTGAATTTGGTTCGCAATTTCTTTATTGTGCCTTGTCATGGTTTCCATAATTTGTTGTAATAATTCTGCCAGATTGGTGGGTCCTATTGCGTTTTCTTCCGACATCCTACGCTCTGTGTTTTCGCCCAAGTGTTGGTTCGCAACTGATTGCATTGAACTGTGCTGTGACACGTTTCTGCTCGCATTCCTTGTACTGTGTGGTGAAGGAGCTCTGATTACTTGTACTATGGGTTCTACGTATTCAAGACGCAAGTTAGAATCCTCTTCGACTGCCTCTCTACTTTCCTGCTCCTCTGTCGTACGCTAACTTACGTTTTCTATGCCTTGACGTACATTATCCTCGTTATGGTGCGTTATATGTCCTATTTCTCGCGATACTGCATCGTCTGTTGTACTGTCCTCTATTCTCTGTCCATTTTCATGCTGGGTCTCTACCTCAATTCGGTCAAGGTCTCGATCTGCTAATGCTAATCTTTCCGAATCCCTTATTTTCTGTTTTAAAAGCAATTCACGCGCCCTACTTCGCGTCAACATGCGCTCATACGGTCTTACGCGTTTCATAAACTTTTTGTTCACACGACTTGACAATCCATTCACTTACTTGTTGGGTCAGAACCAACTTGTCAACGATGTATCCGCCACCTGTGCGCTTGCATTGGAGAGAAAACTTAATTCTGACAATATTAAAATTCATAAAATAATTATGCTATTGTCTCTGCTACAATGCCTCACTATTTATTGGATACTTTCTTACTATCTATCGCTGCATCTACTGTTTTCGACTATGTATAACTTTAAGAAAAAAAATTTTACTACGAAAATTTTTCAGCAGGATATTTTTCTGACCTACTTAGGCATGTGGCCGACCTTCAATCATGGTATTTTACCATCCTGGCAGGGTCGCCATTTTCTAACATTCATGGTGGTGTCTGTTCTATATCGTGTCTCCCTACCACTTTCGCACAACGACACTCTGAGCGTGTTTTTTTTAGGGAATTGAGTAGTTTGAACCTGGGACCTGTTGCTGGTAAGGAGACGCCAGACCACACAATACATGTAGAATTCAGAAGAGTTCAGTTAGACTAGCGATGATATAACCAAATACTTAATGATTTCAGCGTCAGATCCACTGCACTCCCTGTAAAAGAATCTTAATACTAACTAAGTTTAGTGGAAGGGGTTCAAGGCTTTCCTATTTTTAGTTAGCTGGTAAAATAACGTCGAAAAAGCAGTTAAGTTTACCACTGGAAATTTTATTCTACTCACAAAACATTGTTTATAAATTGCACTATTGATAAAAGGAAGTGTTTCAATACAGGATGGTAAAAAACCAACTGCGTTTAACAAAAATGTGAACGAATATTCCCTGAGTGGGTTTCCAAGTTCGACAATGGATCGAAGGATGACCTATGCCATATCACATCTATAATCTAGGTTTAAATTAAGTTTCACAAGAGAGAAAACTATCAAAATGGTCTACAGTGACCCTCAATTATCTTAAATTACTTATCTAACTTGTCGTAAATTACAGTGGTTGATGTGGCTTTTCAATAATTATGTAACTGAGAAATCATCGCGTTTGAGATTTTTACTTCAAGTGGCAAATGTGAACACCATGAGCTTTAATTTACGATCGACACTAGTATTACGCAAAAAGGGGGTGTAACAGATGAGACTTCTGCAATTCTGAGTGAAGCCTTATGCGCTCAAAAATGCTGCATCGCGTGCGTTCATTACCTTGTCGGTGTTTAGGCAGGGCGGCGGCGGGCAGCACAGCTCCGCTCACCTCGCCATCTCGGAAGCAACTAACCTCTGCTAACTTCTCCTTACTATAATTTACCGAAGTTGGTTTAAAAAAAACTATCTGGCTGTGTTTTCATCTGACCAATCAGGGTCTCAATGTTAACCTTAAGTTCCGCCTACAAAAATTACGTCTATCCAATGAGAAACGTTATACTTTTCGTGGTGGGGTAATGTTTTTAAAGTTTGCAAGGTAACAGAGAAGCAAAAAAGTCTCGCACTAAAACTTACAGGTGGTGTGGCCCTTTTTGTGTTATCGTAAGATCTATACTGTTTTCCTGGAGGGCTCTAGCTTTTAACATGGGCTGGGGGGGTGGTCCTTGACGAAACAGAGACGCGAAAAGATCTCACGCTAAAACTTGCAGCTGGCGTTGTCCTAGCAGTTTGCTGGCGACGTGTGTGTCCAGTCCGTCCCTTATCGTAGTGCCTTCTAGCTTAACACGGTTCTGCTCTCGGCTTCAGTTCTCGATTCTCAAAAAAATGGTTCAAATGGCTCTGAGCACTATGGGACTCAACTGCTGTGGTTATCAGTACCCTAGAACTTAGAACTACTTAAACCTAACTAACCTAAGGACATCACACACATCCATGCCCGAGGCAGGATTCGAACCTGCGACCGTAGCAGTCGCACGGTTCCGGACTGCGCGCCTAGAACCGCGAGACCACCGCGGCCGGCTCTCGTTTCTCCCCTCGGAACTGCGTCTGTCTCACGTTGGAAGGTATGACATGCATTTCGGCATTCTTGTGTTAGTCTGTGGTATTCGATTTGCTCACTCGTTACTCGTATTACTTTGGTTAATTTAATGTCACGGTTTATTCGGAGCTATGTGACATACTACTGGATTTACTTATCATGTCGGGGTTTTCATGGAAGGTGTTGGATTTGCCTGACACCTTAGAATTGATGTGCTTAATAATGTTCATGTCTGGGGAGTTTAGTGGCCAGCGGAAGTGTTTAAACTCAGAAGAGTGTTCCTGGAGCCACTCTGAAGCAATTCTGAAATTGTGGGTTGTCGAATTGTTCTGCTGGAACTGTTGAAGTCCGTCGGAATGCACAGGTGATCAGACATGATGCTTACGTATCTATCACCTATCAAAGTCGTATCTCGACATATCAGGGGCCCCATATCACTGCAACTGCACACGAACCACACCATTACAGAGCCTCCCCCAGCTTGAACAGTCCCCTGCTGACATGCAGGGAGCTTGGATTCATGTTGTTGTCTCCATACATGTACACGTCAATCTGCTCGATACAATTTGAAACGAGACTCGTCCGACCACGCAACATGTTTGCAGTCAGGCGAGGTGTAAACCTTTGCGTCGTGTAATCATCGAGGATATACGAGTGGGCCTTCGAATCCGAAAGCCCATATCGATGATGTTTCGCTGAATGGTTCGCACGCTGACACTTGTTCATGGCCCAGCATTGAAATCTGCAGCAATATTTGGAAGGGTTGCACTTCTGTCACGTTGAACGATCAGTGGTTGTTGGTCCCGTTCTTGCAGGATCTTTTTCCGGCCGCAGCGATGTCGGAGATTTGATGTATTACGGATTGCTGATATATACGGCACATTCGTGAAATGGTCGCACGGAAAAATCCCCACTTCATCGCTACCTCGGAGATGCTGTGTCCCATCGCTCGTGCGCGGACCATGACACCACGTTAAAAGTGACTTAAATCTTTATAACCAGCCATTGTAGCGTGTTTTTGGGTACTTGCATTGTTTAATTCATATATTTCGGGCGTATTATAGTATTTGAGGGTTGTAGCATCGCGCTTTAGTGTTTACTTGGTAGATTCTTATTTAAATTGCGTGTGAGTTTCATATAGGGGGTGCAATTTCGAGTTTTAGTTACTGTAATCGTAAATTCAGCAGATTGTAGCGCAGTCGTTAGGCATTTGTACAGGTTAGTTGATACATTCTTTGTGTGTTCCGCTTGCGTTATCTAGGCACGGACTCGTGTTTCAGTAACTGTTGTTAAACATCAATTAGAATGGACAGGGACTGCGATTGCTGTGTTCGGATGAGGGCTGACTTGGCATCCCTTCGCTCACAGCTGCAATCGGCGCTGACTTCGGTCGCGCAGCTTGAGGCTGTTGCCAATGGGCACCACTGTGGGGAGCCGGACTCGGGTATCACGGGGATGTCAACCTCATCCCGTCTGTCCCCAGATCGGTCTGCCGCTGTGGTTGCCCCGGTTGCTGCCGGCAGTGGGGCTGAGCCCTCGCCTGTGGTTGATTGGGAGGTCGTTCCAAGGCGTGGCAGGCAGCGAAAGGCGTCCCCGGAGGCTGATCAGAAAGCCTCCCCGGTGCGTCTGACAAACCGGTTTCAGGCACTGTCTCTGGCTGAGCCAGATGCAGCCGCCTGCCCTGTTTCAGAGGATCATTCTCAGCCTTCAAGGTCCGGGCAATCGCAGAGGGTGGGCTTACTGGTAGTTGGGAGCTCCAATGTTAGGCGCGTAATGGGGCCCCTTAGGGATACGGCGGCTAAGGAGGGGAAGAAATCCAGTGTGCACTCCGTGTGCATTCCGGGAGGAGTCATTCCTGATGTGGAAAGGGTCCTTCCGGATGCCATGAAGAGCACAGGGTGCAGCCAGCTGCAGGTGGTGGCACATGTCGGCACTAATGACGTGTGTCGCTTTGGATCTGAGGAAATTCTCTGTGGATTCCAGCGGCTATCTGATTTGGTGAAGGCTGCCGGTCTTCCTTACGAGATGAAGGCAGAGCTCACCATCTGCAGCATCGTTGACAGAACCGACTGCGGACCTTTGGTGCCGAGCCGGGTGGAGGGTCTGAATCAGAGGCTCAGACGGTTTTGCGACCGTGTTGGCTGCAGATTCCTTGACTTGCGCCATAGGCTGGTGGGGTTTCGGGTTCCGCTGAATAGGTCAGGAGTTCACTACACTCAACTGGCGGCTACACGGGTAGCGGAGGCTGTGTGGCGTGGACTGGGCGGTTTTTTAGGTTAGACGGCCTGGGGAAAGCACGGGGTGGGCTGCAAAGTCAAAGGGTGCATGGCAATTACAGGACGTGCTTGGATCAAGGAACAGTCGGAATTATAGTTATAAATTGTTGTAGTTGCGCTGGAAAAGTCCCTGAGCAAGCGCTAATAGAAAGCACAGAAGCTGATATCGTTATAGGTACAGAAAGCTGGCTAAAGCCTGAAATAAGTTCTGCAGAAATTTTTACGAAGTCTCAGACGGTGTTCAGGAAAGATAGATTAGGCAGGATTGGTCGTGGAGTGTTTGTGTCTGTCAGTAGTGGTTTATCTTGTAGTGAAGTCAAAGTAGATACTCCGTGCGAATTGGTATGGGTGGAGGTTATACTTAACAGCCGAATTAAGTTAATAATTGGCTCCTTCTACCGACCCCCAGACTCCGATGATACAGTTGCGGAACAGTTCGGAGAAAGTTTGAGTCTCGTAACAAATAAATACCCCACTCATACGGTTATAGTTGGTGGGGACTTCAACCTACCCTCGGTATGTTGGCAAAAATACTTGTTCAAAACCGGTGGTAGGCAGAAAACGTCTTCCGAGATTGTCCTAAATGCATTCTCCGAAAATTATTTCGAGCAGTTAGTCCACGAACCCACGCGAATTGTAAATGGTTGCGAAAACACACTTGACCTCTTAGCCACAAACAATCCAGAGCTGATAGAGAGCATCATGACTGATACAGGGATTAGTGATCACAAGGTCATTGTAGCTAGGCTCAATACCATTTCTTCCAAATCCATCAGAAACAAACGCAAAATAATTTTATTTAAAAAAGCGGATAAAGTGTCACTAGAAGCCTTCCTAAAAGACAATTTCCATTCCTTCCGAACTGACTATGCGAATGTAGACGAGATGTGGCTCAAATTCAAAGATATAGTAGCAACAGCAATTGAGATATTCATACCTCATAAATTGGTAAGAGATGGAACGGATCCCCCGTGGTACACAAAAAAGGTCCGAACGCTATTGCAGAGGCAACGGAAAAAGCATGCGAAGTTCAGAAGAACGCGAAATCCCCAAGATGGGCTAAAATTTACAGGCGCGCGAAATTTGGCACGTACTTCGATGCGAGATGCCTTTAATAGGTTCCACAACGAAACATTGTCTCGAAATTTGGTAGAAAATCCGAAGAAATTCTGGTCGTATGTAAAGTACACAAGCGGCAAGACGCAGTCAATACCTTCGCTGCGCAGTGCCGATGGTACTGTTACCGACGACTGTGCCGCTAAAGCGGAGTTATTGAACGCAGTTTTCCGAAATTCCTTCACCAGGGAAGACGAATGGAATATTCCAGAATTTGAAACACGAACATCTGCTAGCATGAGTTCCTTAGAAGTAGATACCTTAGGGGTTGCGAAGCAACTCAAATCGCTTGATACGGGCAAGTCTTCAGGTCCAGATTGTATACCGATTAGGTTCCTTTCAGATTACGCTGATACTATAGCTCCCTACTTAGCACTCATATACAGCCGCTCGCTCGCCGATAGATCTGTACCTACAGATTGGAAAATTGCGCAGGTCGCACCAGTGTTCAAGAAGGGCAGTAGGAGTAATCCATTCAACTACAGACCTATATCATTGACGTCGGTTTGCACTAGGGTTTTGGAGCATATACTGTATTTAAACATTATGAATCACCTCGAAGGGAACGATCTATTGACACGTAATCAGCATGACTTCAGAAAACATCGCTCTTGTGCAACGCAGCTAGCTCTTTATTCGCACGAAGTAGTAGCCGCTATCGACAGGGGATCTCAAGTTGATTCCGTATTTCTAGATTTCCGGAAAGCTTTTGACACCGTTCCTCACAAGCGACTTCTAATCAAGCTGCTTAGCTATGGGGTATCGTCTCAGTTGTGCGACTGGATTCGTGATTTCCTGTCAGGAAGGTCGCAGTTCGTAGTAATAGACGGCAAATCATCGAGTAAAACTAAAGTGATATCAGGTGTTCCCCAGGGAAGCGTCATGGGACCTCTGCTGTTCCTGATCTATATAAATGACCTGGGTGACAATCTGAGCAGTTCTCTTAGATTGTTCGCAGATGATGCTGTAATTTACCGTCTAGTAAGGTCATCCGAAGACCAGTATCAGTTGCAAAGCGATTTAGAAAAGATTGCTGTATGGTGTGTCAGGTGGCAGTTGACGCTAAATAACGAAAAGTTCCAAAAGAAATCCGTTGGAATTCGATTACTCGATAAATAGTACAATTCTCAAGGCTGTCAATTCAACTAAGTACCTGGGTGTTAAAATTACGAACAACTTCAGTTGGAAGGACCACATAGATAATATTGTCGGGAAGGCAAGCCAAAGGTTGCGTTTCATTGGCGGGACAGTTAGAAGATGCAACAAGTCCACTAAAGAGACAGCTTACACTACACTCGTTCGTCCTCTGTTAGAATATTGCTGCGCGGTGTGGGATCCTTACCAGGTGGGATTCACGGAGGACATCGAAAGGGTGCAAAAAAGGGCAGCTCGTTTTGTATTATCACGTTATAGGGGAGAGAGATATGATACACTAGTTGGGATGGAAGTCATTACAGCATAGACGTTTTTCGTCGCGGCGAGACCTTTTTACGAAATTTGAGTCACCAACTTTCTCTTCCGAATGCGAAAATATTTTTTTGAGCCCAACCTACATAGGTAGGAATGATCATCAAAATAAAATAAGAGAAATCAGAGCTCGAACAGAAAGGTTTAGGTGTTCGTTTTTCCCGCTCGCTGTTCGGGAGTGGAATAGTAGAGAGATAGTATGATTGTGGTTCGATGAAGCCTCTGCCAAGCAGTTAAATGTGAATTGCAGAGTAGTCATGTAGATGTAGATGTAGTAACCGATCTAACAACTGCGATAGACACCTGTTGTCTTATCTAAATGGTTCAAGTGGCTCTGAGAACTATGGGACTTAACTTTCTGAGGTCATCAGTCCCCTAGAACGTAGAACTACTTAAACCTAATTAACCTAAGGACATCACACACAACCATGCCCGAGGCAGGATTCGAACCTGCGACCGTAGCAGTCGCGGGGTTCCGGACTAAAGCGACTAGAACCGCCTGGCCACCGCGGCCGGCTGTCTTATCTAGGGGTTCCCGACCGCAGCGCCGTATTCTGCCTGTTGACATATATCTGTATTTGAATACGCATGCCTATACCAATTTCTTTGGCGCTTCAGTGAACACACACAGGTACAAAGCGCCCGACAAAGCAAAGGCTACGGGTATAAATTTCTACGTGACTACGAAAAATCACAGGTTGTTCCACTTGTTAAGAAGAACCCAAGGACAGATGCGCAGAACTACAAATATATCTCTCTGATATAGGATTAATAGAAAATATACTGCACATCGAAGAAGAGTAGATTCCACATTGGTTCGTGCAGTATGCGCGAAACGTGCTACAGATGCTGACCAAACTCCGGAGAAACACGCCGGTCGAAGAAGAGTCAGACAGTGTATTACTTCCTCCTATATACGTCCCTCGAACTGACGGGCAATCAGACCAATTTGAGCTCATGCGTGGCTTTAGCTACAGTCGTTCTTCCTGCGCAACATGCGCGAATGGAACGGGAAAGGTAAGAAGTAATAGTGGACACAGAAGAAAACTCCCCTACATACAGTGAAGTGACTCGCAGAATATAGATATAATGAGTTTTATTATTAATACGGTAAACGACGAACACATCGTTGCAACAAGATCAAAGAGATTTTAGAGCATTTTTACTCCATTCTATTGCAGTGAACAGAGACGAGGGGTGCTATTACAATAAAACGGGGGGATATCGACGAAGATATACACACAGATTCTTTGGCACAATCACTACTCGCAATTTCTGAAAATGACTTAGGTAATGTCTCTAGGTCTCTAAGACTTTGTGGGAATGAATTTGTAGTGGAAGAGGAAATGTTAACTTGAGAAAACAGTTAGAAACCGAGGGAGAATTAAAAATAATATTCATTTTCTGTATCATCTATATCATCATAACTAATGAGGAGGTATTGAACAGAATTGGGGAGAAGAGGAGTTTGTGGCACAACTTGACGAGAAGAAGGGACCGCTTGGTAGGACATGTTCTGAGGCATCAAGGGATCACAAATTTAGCATTGGAGGGCAGCGTGGAGGGTAAAAATAGTAGAGGGTGACCAAGAGATGAATACACCAAGCAGATTCAGAAGGATGTAGGCTGCAGTAGGTACTGGGAGATGAAGAAACTTGCACAGGATAGGGTAAGATGGAGAGCTGCATCAAACCAGTCTCAGGACTGAAGACCACAACAACAACAACAACAACATATCATCTTTTGGCTATTCGGAAGTGAAACAATGCCCAGAGAATTCTTTTCATGTAATTCTCTTCAGTGTTGACTGGGGTCTCGCACGGAAGACATTCCACACGATCCCACAAGACGATATCAAGTGGCGTTGATCGGCTGCACGACCTGGCCACGAAATCGAACTCCTTCTTCCTATTCATATTTCAGAAAACGTCTGATGCACGACAAGTAAATGGAAACTACAGGGATGCCGATAGGTTGCGTCGGACACAGTACCAGAGTATGAGACATATGTCGCACATCACGTTTCCAAAACTGCATAAGGAGAATGAAGTGAACAGATTGCCATCTTGGAAGAAGCAACGTACCTGACCATTGACATAAACCTTGAGTATCTATGATATTAGTGCTGTAACATTATTTTAGATCTGTACAATAATGTGGAAGAAATGCTCAGTGAACTTTGATTTTTGCGCCAGGCAAACTGGTTTCTAAAGGATTGTTTCGCACCTTTAACGGTCGTATGAGCATGTATAAAAAATTTGTATGTGTCTTATTTTGCTCTACTCTGGGATATATTCAAAGTCGATCAAAATCGATGTTTATCCGTTGGGTACGTTTGTCTGTAGTTCGTCAGTCACGTGCATGTTCTATAGTTCACTCAGCGCGATATACGCTCATGCTCATAAATTAATGATAACTTTGGTGAAACAACGCTCCGGTGGGCGGTTTGCGGGTTTAAATTACCTCTGGGTATGACCATGCGGTGCATTTGACCTGCGGTCGTCGCACGGTGGCGTTGGCAGCAGTCCACATACGCAGAGGTGTGTTGGTGCATGTCAGAGTACGGTGCAGCGAGTAAGTGTGCAGACGTTTTCAGATGTGCTAATGGTGACTGTGTGTTGAAAATGGCTCAGAGAACACATATTGATGACGTTATGAGGGGTAGAATACTAGGGCGACTGGAAGCTGGTCAAACACAGCAGGTCGTAGCACGGGCCCTCTGTGTGCCACAAAGTGTGATCTCAAGATTAAGTCCGCAGCTCGTGGTCTCGCGGTAGCGTTCTCATTTCCCAAGCACGGGTTCCCACGTTCGATTCCCGGCGGGGTCAGGGGTTTTCACCTGCCTCGAGATGACTGGGTGTTGTATTGTTGTCTTCATCATCATCATTCATCCCCATTACGGTCGGAGGGAGGCAATGGCAAACCACCTCCATTAGGACGTTGCTTAGTACTGCGGTGCGGGTCTCCTGCATCGTTCCCCTACGCTCTGTCAAGAAGCATGGGACTTCATTTCCACTCCATCTATGATAACCAGCAACTGTTTGCATCAGACAGTAGTCTAGAGCCATTAAATCACGCGGTTCACATCTGAATAAAAGTACGTAAGCGTTGCGCTTTTTGATCGTCCTGGCCTGCCAACACTGCTGCCGCAACAAGCTGCCACTGGATGTGCTTTCCACAACGACTGAAACCTGCAACTTTGTAACACTTCGCGTGCTAAATTGACGACGTTATAACCCCAGCTGCACTAAAGTTTCTGAGGAAGCCGTACCTGATGTTACATTCGTTACATATGCCAATAATGAAAGTGGATTATCAACGTGCTGAATCATATCATGGTTCATGATTCAAATCTCCAGTTGCTGGTTGTCTGTCTAACGACTTCCAGCGGCAACAAAAAATTAATTTTCATTATTTTGCCCAATAATTGCCCGAATCCAAGAATTTAAAATGCTGCCATTTGGTATAATCTTATGTTAAAATTTTAACACAGTAAGACAAGTATAACTGTTAGAAAGTCAGTCTGCGTCTTGCAGAAACTCACCGCGTGCAAATACCCAGACTGTATTCCTCTAGTATTTCAGAATGAGAGCAGGGTTGGGTTGGGTTATTTGGGGAAGGAGACCAGACAGCGAGGTCATCGGTCTCATCGGATTAGGGAAGGATGTCGGCCGTGCCCTTTCAAAGCAACCATCCCGGCATTTGCCTGGAGCGATTTAGCGAAATCACGGAAAACCTAAATCAGGATGGCGAGACGCGGGATTGAACCGTCGTCCTCCCGAATGCGAGTCCAGTGTGCTAACCACTGCGCCACCTCGCTCGGTGGAATGAGAGCAGTAGCCGGCCGATGTGGCCGAGCGGTTCTAGGTGCTTCAGTCTGGAATCGCACGACCGCTACGGTTGCAGGTTCGAATCCTGCGTCGGGCATGGATTTGTGATGTCCTTAGGTTAGTTAGGTTTCAGTTGTTGTAAGTTCTAGGGGACTGATGACCTCAGATGTTAAGTCCCATAGTGCTCAGAGCCATTCGCCATGAGAGCAGCTGGTGATTTGCAACAAACTTTACAAAACTTTTCCTCGTTTATACCTCCCCACAAAATGGTGGAAGGAAAAAAAAACTCTACTATATTTTCTCTCTTTCTGACGGTAAAACCGCCTCATCAGGCATTACGATTTATTACCCCTTAGTATTAATTATGTTCGCAACAAGTTTTTCAGACAGTATCCACATATACTACTGAATGTACTTACAAAATTATATAATTGTACGACGCAAATTTCAGAAGCTATAACGTCTTAAACATTGAGATGTACCATACTAGCTTCTGCTTAAAACGGAGACTACGAGCACGCTTATCCAGTGTTTGATAATTAGAGCACTTAGCGAATTCCAGCAAATTTTAAACATAATTTCAAACATGTTCTGTACGCTTCCTCGCTGACATGCTTAACGTCAAATATTTAGCACATTAACTCACTTATAAGGTAATCGAAGGTTTGAAGCTGTTTTATACATGGGAGTTCGATTCTTCAAAGAATCGGGGGTTACTGATGGTAACAAAAAACTCGTATCATACACAGTTTTTTAAATTAATTCTCAATATTAAAAATACATTTTTAGAATTTTGATCCCATATATTTAACATATTACTTCTATATCAAGCTTTTTATGCAAATGGGATAGTAGGGTAATGGATCAGCATTAGTCTACGATAAACTGCCCTGGAAGAAAATCTTTGAAACCTGGAGACGGTTTAAGACCTGGAGAAAATTTTTATTACCTTCGCCGCACATAAGTTGGAATTAATGAAACTATTTATGGTAAGATGGAAAATCTTTTAACTTTGTGTGTGAAAGGTTTCCTTACATGGCAGAATTTCCTTATCTATCAGAACCGAAAAAAGTTTGTTAATAGGAGCTGACATCCGAAAAATGATGTTCAGTTTCAACTTTGAATAAGAAATGACTGTAAGTGAGAGGGAGGCTTGGGTGTCATTCAGGAAGATTGCTGCTACGATGTTAATCACGAAAAAGCTCACACTATTTTCCTGTTGTAGCCAACATGCTGGAAAAGTTTGATGAACGCTGAAGATTCACATTTTTAACAGTCACGTTGTTTTTTTCCCTATGAAACTAGGTGATATTGGTAAGGTGTGAGGAGCAATGAGTGCAAATATGGAAAATCACGCCGAAAGTGGACTGCTGGCATGAAATGAGAAGATGACTCGGCTGTGAAACTGTGGTGACTAGCGCCTGATTACGTAGTCAGCAGACTAAACAGTAAACCGGCTTTACTTACGAAGTTCTGTTCATAATGGACTAGTACGTTTGGGATGCAAAAATAATCAGGTCGACAGGTAATTTTACATATTCATGAATTATAATTTACTTAGCAACTACTTAAAAGCCATTGCACTCTGCGTATGCTCACGTAGACCACCGGAGAAACTGGAGCGCACGAAGTACGAAATGTTCAAGCTGGTAATTCTAAGGCACCCTCTTAACTTAATTAAGATATCATTCTGATTTACACAATAACTGAAGCTCATGATACGGGCCCCGTTCTGTCAGAGCTGTGTAGTCTACTGACTTAGTTCTTCGAGAGAAAATTAACCATTAGCAGTTTTGAGGGGAAAAACTAATATTATTTAAGATTATGTGCGCATAATTACGGAATATTTTTAAAAAACTGGAAATAATGATCATTGGTAGAATTTGTATATATTTTCTAACGTTTTAAGGAGGAAAGGGGGAAGATCAGGGTTTGCCATCTCGTCGACGATAGCCCGAGAGACGGTAGACAAGCTTGTATTATGGAAAAATGGGAAAGAAAATCAGTCGTGTCCTTTTCGGATGAAATTTCCTAGCTTATTCAATATGCGGCCTGAGGAGACGACGAGAAACCTAAAGCAAGGTGTATCCCCCAAACATGTATAGTTTCTTACCGCTGCACCACCTAGTTGGTCACCTCTGCTGAATACATTTGTCGTATTTTCCACATTTTACGCATTGAAACTGATACATACTTTTATGGAAAGTATTTAAACGTTCTTCTCTGGTAATCGATAATAAGCGTGCTATCAAATTGGAAGTGTCGCCTTTCTCTGCCCAAAAGAAACTAGATGTAACTAGATGGAACCTTCAACGAGGGATACCCTGGCATAGTCAATATTTTGGAGAAATTTCCGTGGATATTGACTTTCAGGCAGAGTTCAGGAAACAAGACAAATAGCTGAAAATGAGAGTTATGGTGCTACTGTGGAATAAGTCACTACAGAGGTTTCAGGCCACCAGCATTCGATTACAGTCGACAGATCAAAACGTGACTCTGCATGCATGGATGCATCTAAGCTCTCAGTCCAATGGAACCTAATTTGGAGGACAAGGCGAAAACATCATTGGATATCATTACTCCTGTGAGAAGATCTTACTAGAAAAGCAACAAAATCAAAAGCTATGGAACTTTTCAAAGAATTACAATAAATTCTCGATTATCCACGGTGATAGTGGATTTGAAAACCGCGGGTAAGGAAATTCTGTGGATAATCTGTGACAAAAGTACACAGTAATGTATCAGGGTCGTTCAAAAACGAAATTAACTGCAGTGCCATAATTAAAATCACTTAACTAATTTTTATAGCAGATTCTACTTTAACCATTGTAGTATGTATGAAAATACGATGCTTACAAAGAATGCGGTACAATCCTATTTCACATTACATTACACTACTTTCAAACAAGATAGTCTTGAACTGATTTCTATCTCAGGGAGGTAGTTTGTCTTTTACATACAGCACGACGAATTTTTCGCCCCTCCGACTTGTCAGAAAGGGGAGCATCTTCTTGTTGTTCCAGGTAGACCAGTAACCCACCAAAGTGCTTATTACTATTTCTGGAGTTAGAGGAATGTTGTCATCTTAGTCGTTGTCATTCATCTCCCCAGATTTCCCTTGAACTTGTTGAATGACAGCACTGTCATCAAAAACTCATGATTGCCCCTTTGCAGTGGAGATCAAACTATTCAGAAATATTTTCTTTGTCAACAGTTTCACTTCCTAGAAAATTTTTCAAAACAGCTGCTAACGTTGCTAATGAACAGTCTTTTTAGCCGTCGGAATTACTGGTTTAATCAATTTTAGGGTATTTTTCCATGACCTGACTGTGGTTGGTTGTTTTATGTTACACTTTTTTTGCAAATGCCATCCGTCATCTGATTTCAGAACATTTTCGTTCGGACGCGGTGGCGCATCGTCCAGTAACAACATAACCCTCGCAGGAAGACCCTTCAACGCTAAATGTTCTCGCATCTCTTAGACAAATTATGGAGCCATATTTGAAATACTGTGCGATCAATTCAGGCCCCTTTTTGATGAAAATAATGCACAGAAAATTCATTTAAAACAGCGCTGTTTCTTAGCATTAGCTAATACATCCTTTCTTTGCTTGATTTATAACCAGGCGCACTACACTCTGTCTCGATAGCTAAAGTCTTTGTTGGGAGACACTTTCCAGTTTAGTCCGCATTGTTTACTAGCTCCAACGCCAAATTAGCTCATGTAGTATACTCCTGGGCATCATTACAAAATTCAGAATTAGCCTAAATATCCCCGTATTATCTTGTTGGATGACAGTCTCCCGGATACCATGGCAGTGCTCAAATCTTGTTAACCAGCCGGAAGATGCATTAAAATCTCCTTCTATCCCAGAAGAAACTGGCCTGTTTGTTGCATATTGGGCCAATCCGTGCCTCTCCTCTTTCCTATTGAAAACACTCCAACACGGCTTTATCCAGTTCTGTGTAAGCATATATTTTCATAGCCTTCCTCATCGACAAACTTTTAGATGAGTTATAACTACTAGTAAACTGAATTATTGTGTCTTTGTTTATCCGAACATCACCGATCGTAGTTTCACTCATATTGTAGGTCAGTGCTAGATTTCGCTTACCACAACTTCCTTCTTCAAGTTTGTATGTTATTTCCAGTTTCCGCTGTATCGTTAACACAACAGATTTTCGCTTTTCACACACTGTTCAGCACGATAACGAATTACTATCTTCCGCAACTGTTAGGCTGTTAAAGTTACAGTGCAGCACCTGCAGTGTTCGAGCAGCACATTGTTTGCAAAATTCGTATTGCAACGTGAGATAATTGCTCACCGGCGAACACTTCCAGGTTAAAGAAAAAATCGGGGCAGCAGAACAAAGTGGGTGAAATAGACCGCAGATAACCCACAAGGAAGATATTCTGCCCTATGATAATCAAGAGTTTACTGTACTTCATAAAATATAGTTGGATTACTCCAAGTTATAGTACTGAAGAAAATCTGGATTCATCTGAAAAATTGAGGTTTCAAATCTGTCGTGTACTTATTGTTGATTTGAGTGTCCGTTTATGAAGAAGACAATAGTTGAAACTGAAGGGTTCATTTGGGTTTCTACGACATTTGCCAACATTTTAACCAGATTAAATCAAGATCAGTGCATTTAAATTTATTCAAAATTAGATAAAATATACTGAAAACAATTTTGAAAAGGAACTGATCTAATCCACCGAACTCTTGAAAACTGAGTTAGCTGAAACTACCTTTTAGTGCATGCCTGATTTTTTCGAATGATATTATATCGCTTCATAGTTGATAATTCTTTCGGTTTCTGTTCGCCTGCTCTGGAAATTGCGTTGAAGAATTTTCTCACCATTATGGCCAGTAACTACAGTCGAGATCGTTCTTTTTTAAAACGAAAAAGAATGAAGACTGAAGTAAGAGACAGTAAGGAGGAAAGAAGACTGTACTACTCACCTCCACTAAATACTGATTATGAGTTTTTTTAAAGAAAATCTGCTGAATATGTCTACAGCTTTTAATACGGTACACAGATATTTAAAAAAAAGTGTAGGCCTATACACTGAGGTGACATGATTCATGGGATACCAATAGGCACATATACAGATGGCAATAGTATCACGTACACAAGGTATAAAAGGCCAGTGCATTGCCCCGGAGCTGTCATATGTATTCAAGGAGATTCATGTGAAAGGGTTTTCGACGTGATTAGGGCCTCCCAAATGGGATTAACTGACTTTTGACGGCGGAATGGTGGTTGCAGCTAGATGCAGGGACATTACGTTTTGGAAATCGTTAAGGAATTCAGAATTCCACGAATCACAGTGTCAAGAATGTAACGAGAATACCATATTTCAGGCATTACCTCGCGCTACGGACAACGCAGTGGCCGCCGACCTTCACTTAACGACCGAGAGCAGGGTCATTTGCGTAGAGTTGTCAGTGATAACAGACAAGCAACACTGCGTGAACTAAGTGCACAAATCAACGTGCGACCTTTGATGAACATATCCGTTAGGACAGCGCGGCGAAATTTGGCGTTAATGGGCTACGGGAGCAGATGATCAATGCAGTGCCTTTGATAAAGCACAATATTGCTTGCAGCGCCTCTCTTGGGCACGTGGCGATATCGGTTGAAACCTAGACGACTGATAGACTGTGGCCTGGTCAGATGAGTCCCGATTTCAGTTGATAAGAGTTGATGGTAGGGTTCGAGTGTAGCGCATACCTATAGCTCTGAATTACACGTGGAGGTCTGAGGCTGTTGCACCAATGTAAATGATTCAATGAACAGCGTATTGGAAGCTCTGTGATACTGTTTCATTCGTATTATAGAGATATGCTCTATTTGAAAAAAAATGGTGATATATTTCTCACGAAACATCATGCTGTCAACAAAGACCCTGACACCATTACACTGTTGTATTTCTAGTGTAGTGCTCATAAAGGTAAAGAAAAGTAGGATACACATAGGGACATATTTATAGACGATCATTAGATATCAATGAATTGTAGGTGTTATGCTTCTGAATTTCTTTGGGCAGCCCTCGTGTACTCTGCATGGCTGCGAATTTCTTCCTATACGTTAGTCTGTTATTTTTTTCGGGGTTATAGCTCTCTACCCAGTCAGCGATGGATGGGGGGCTAGACAGCCTTCTAACTAATGGAACAATGCTGTCGGAACGGGATGGGATTTCGAGAAATTTAGCTGGGGTCTGTAACTTGGCGGGGGACATCTCTTAGCCGTGAAAACCAGGTGGATTCAGATGCTATATATCGAAGACTGAGAGATTCGTGAGAATATGGGGCTTCTTTTAAGTGTTGTGGGCAAACATACGTATTATAGCTTTTCACATACATCTCGTGAAGCGAGTGCAGTGAGAAAATTAGAGGCTAATTGGAAGGTTTTTACTGAGTAAAATCAGAAGTTCCGCCTTTTGTTTTCTCGATAAATAGGGTGACATTGTTCCATGGTTCGAGTGACATCTTAGAAGGTAGACTAAATTTCATCTATATCTATATGCACACATCGCAAGCCACCATCCGGTGTGAGTCAGAGAGTACGCTGTACCACTACTAGTCATTTCCTTTCCTGTTCCACTCGCAAAGCCGGCCTGAGTGGCCGTGCGGTTCTAGGCGCATATAAGGAGGAGCGCAGCTGCATGGACTATCACCTCGGAGACCATGGCTGCGGTTACTCCTGACGCTGCATCGCAGACAGGAGTGCCTGCGATGGTCTACTCAACGAACCTGGGTGCACGAATGGCAAAACGTAATTTTTTCGGATGAATCCCGGTTCTGTTTACAGCATCATGATGGTCCCATCCGTGTTTGGCGACATCGCGGTGAACGCACATTGGAAGCGTGTATTCATCATCGCCATACTGGCGTATCACCCGGCGTGATGGTATGGGGTGCCATTGGTTACACGTCTCGGTCACCTCTTGTTCGCATTGACTGCACTTTGAACAGGGACGTTACACTTCAGATGTGTTACGACCCGTGGCTCTACCCTCCATCCGATCCCTCCGAAACCCTACATTTCAGCAGGATAATACACAACCGCATGTTGCAGGTCTTGTACGAGCCTTTCTGGATACAGAAAATGTTCGACTGCTGCCCTGGCCAGTACATTCTCCAGATCTCTCACTAATTGAAAACGTCTGGTCAATTGTGGCCGAGCAAGTGGCTCGTCACAATACGCCAGTCACTACTGTTGATGAACTGTGGTATCGTGTTGAAGCTGCATGGGCAGCTACACCTGTACACGCCATCCAAACTTTGTTTGACTCAATGCCCAGGCGTATCAAGGCCGTTATTATGGCCAGAGGTGGTTGTTCTGGGTACTGATTTCTCAGGACCTATGCACCCAAATTGCGTGAAAATGTAATCACATATCAGTTCTAGTATAACATATTTGTCAAATGAATACCCGTTTATCATCTGCATTTCTTCTTGGTGTAGCAATTTTAATGGCCAGTAGTGTAATATACACGGAGACAGAAAGGGGAAGATGCTTTTAGCTGCAAAAACATCGACAATAAAGAAACGCATTTAGTGTCAACTGAAACCTGAACTGACAAACTAATGCGCATAAACTCGCATCGCCTAATTGCCAAGTAAGTAGAGAACCAATTATGACTGTGTACATGTATAAATTTGACGTTAGGTATAGCGTGAGCTCGCCTAGCCTGCAAGGAGCTGTTCCGTCGCTTCGCGCTGGCAGAAACGCCGCGGGCCCTGGGGACCGATGCTCTCTTTCGCTGGGGAAACAACCCTCGTGCCGCACAAATTGATGCGCGGGTAGCGTGCCTGCCACCCCGAACAAATTACGCCGTGCGTCAGCCCGATCGGCTCCCCCTGCCGAGCGCTAATTTTGTGCCGACCTCCCGACTTAACGTCATTGACCATCCTGCGACGTGCCAGCTCAGTCACTCCGATTTACGTGTTTCAAGTAGAGAGAGGACACTATTGAGTTCTGCTGTCAACATCCCACTTAGTGTCCACATCGATCGTACGATATAATACTGTGTCAGTTGTTATCTTTCCTAAAAGAAGGTGAAATTTTCCTCTTTCTTTGTATTAATTTTATTTGTTCGCATCTAGTTTTAGCCTTTTATGTTCTGAACTGGGAACAATATTAGCAATATTGTAAGACACATCACCAGAAGTGAGGGATCTACAAAACGGGGTGTGACGTTTTTGTCAAGGTATACATGAGGCAAATATGTAGAAACTTTCGGATTCATTTCATTAATCTAAAGATAACATTACAAATGGTTTTACACTACATCTCCTAAACAACAATTATACTTCCTAAAAGTTTAAAGAACGGTTCCAAATTTTACATTATGCAAAGAAAGAGAAGCAAATGAATATTTTAGAAGAAATAGAAATTTTCAGTCATTTAAAAAGTCAACCAGACACACTTCTTAATGAGCAAACAGATCTTCAGAACAAAAATATTCTTCGATAACTTCAGTCTCATTCTGCTAATGACCAATAAGAAATCATCTCTACAGTAAAATGAAATTTAGATTTTAATATCACATATTTTAATATTTATTTTATTCTGCATACTATTTTATTTCTAACCAATTTTTAACTTCCTACAAGGACACGGATAAATACACAGACACAGTATTTGAAAATATTCTGTTTTGCTCTGCTTAGCTTTACTCTTTGTTTAATACAATACCTTTGTGAACGTCTAGCTGTCAAACCAACAAGGCATCATTTGTGAATCAAAACGAATAGAAAATACAAATTAAAAGACACTGACGTTTCAATTTGAAAGGCATAGTTTTCGATTACATGTAAATGTATTTGAAATACGTTTACATTCACATCATTATATAATATGTTCTGTTTTATACAGAATCACAAAATCACAAGTGAATGGCCTAGAAGGCTGAAACTAGTCAGAGCAAATAAAACTTAATACAGCAAAAGTGGAAGATACAACCTCGTTTTCATAAATTAATTGCTGCTAGACCCGCTGCGAAGAAAACTGTATCTTTCCGTTGGGATAAGGCATGTTAATATTTCGAAAGTAGCGAAGTTTAGTTTTTTTAAATTAATTTTACACCAGACTAACAACTATGGTCGTCTGCCTTCATGCTTTGGACACGTATTGGAAATGGTGGCAAACGTGTCGCGTATTAACAACTTTAACCCAAGGTTTATTGCAGCGCTGCTGTCGGTTCCTAGGAACGCTCCTATGGGAGGTGATAATCTCTTTCTTTCCTCAGACATGTGAATTGACTTATCTAGCCAAATATAGAACAACATAGTTTAACATGGATTCCTTGTCATAGCATAGTTTGGCGTTTTTCATATAGACGAATCACTGCCAGAAGTGAATGAAGAGTTAATCGATCAGGGAATGAGAAATGTGAGTCTGTAGGCATAAAAACGAATACTTTCCCTGATAAAGTCTTTGTAAAAATATTGAACAGAAAGAAATGTTAATACATTTTTTTGTTATTGCTTGATGGGTAAAATCCGTAGTTAAGAATGAAATACACATTGCACGTTCACTATGTTTACTTATATAGGTAACCAACTTTAGCTTACAGGTTCAGCACAACAAGATGTGATTGTAGTCGTTGAATGCTATACTCTAGTACTTTGGAAATTAAATATTACAATCACATTGCATATGTGTTACTAAACTTTCACAAAGCACAACAAGATGTGATTATAGTCATTGTATGCTACACTCTAGTACTTTGGAAATTAAATATTACATTCACGTTGCATATGTGTTACTAAACTTCCAAAATAATGTTATCTACGGCAGTGGGAAACAACGACAACAAGAAACTGAATATGGATGAATTCATAAATGGAATAATTCCGAATGCAGTTTAAAAACTGTACTGTCGAATATTTTAGTCACAGTGGGGTACACAGTGAAAAGAAGTCTTGTGGATGGTAAATATCTGCAGCACTTTTTGTTGTTAACTGGATTGAAGTATAGTTTATTTTGTGATAATAACAGAAAAGGGTACTTTCATCCAATGAACAACAATAATGCGGCAGGTTGTTATATACAACTGAAGATCATATTCCTCATCCATGGCAACTCTACAGTTCCTTCTGTCGTTGCTATTAAGTTTTTCATTGTGCTTTACTCCGGATAAGTATTTAATAATTTTGTCAAAACATTCAGATACTGCAACTTCAGAATATCATCTTAAATACGCCTTAACATCAGACAAAATAGTTATTTGTTTGAATATCCCTAATTATACGTTAAGACGTCTAATAGATATATAGTAGGCAGAATGACTGAAGTAAAGTGCAGTTGGAGATTGCGGGGGTTAGCCTCTGTATTTTTCGAGTGAAGTTCGAAGTTATAAAAGACATATTAATAAAGTAAATGAATTTCCTGTACGATCCCACAATTATTGTGAATATCTTGTGAATACAACTGTCTAGATAGCAATTACAACCGCTACTAAAAGGCAAAGTCCTAGCTCATTGACTGACTCAGCATGGCCCAGCCCAAACTGCTAAGGATATAATCTTAAAATTTGGAGACGGTGTGGTTCTTGCACTGTATGTGTAATTTATGAAGGAATTTTTCGAAATTCCAGACCTAAGAAGTGAAATAGGGTATGGAATGCTTTTTTGAAAAATGTCGCTATTACGGTAATTTTGAAGAGAGGACTACGAAAACTGGTACATATTTGGTTTCTTAGTCAGAAAATAAAAAATACGTTGAAGCGATACCTACGTAACTGGTATTTGGTTTCCAGGTCAAAAGTAAAGAAATAATTGTTTCAGTATTTTTTTGAAATTTAATATTATGGGGATGAAAGAGTTGCTGAAAGCTTTTTTTTAAAATATGACATTATTAAAGAACTGCTAAAGGATTTTTAAAGCTACATGTATGAAAATTCGTATTAGACTTCTCGCTTACAAATTAAAAACAATAAATAAGTGTTTAACTGTTTTTGGAACTGGAACCCATAAGGAGATGAAATAGGGGATTTGATTTTTAAGAAAATATTGTAATATGAAAGCATTTTCAAAGATAGATCTAATAAAATTTAAATTTGGCTTCTCAGTCAGAAATAAGAAACTTCATCTTTCATTGTTTTTGAAAATTTAACCCCTAGGTGGATGAAATAAAGGGTGATACGTTTCATGAAAGTATTTCATTGTGAAAGCATTTTTAAAGCTAAATCTTGGAAAATTGGAGTTTGGCCCCTCTACTACAGATGAAAAGCTACGTGGTGCACTATTTTTTGGAACTCCAACCTGTAAAGGGGTGAAATAGGGTCAGACTGATTCACTGATTCATCATCGCCCAGGCCAGTCCGCTAAGGATAGAAACTTGAAGTTTTGAGAGGGTGTGGATTTATGCTGTAGGCATCGTTTAAGAAGGGACTATCCGAAATCCTACACCTATGTGGGTGGAATAGATGATGAAAGGCTTTTTGAAAATATGTCGCTATTAAGGGAATCTTGAAGCTAGGTCTACGAAAACTGTTACGTATTTGGTTTCTCAGTCAGAAAAAAAAGTTTCAGTATTTTCTGAAATTTAACCACTACGGGGGTAAAATAGTGGGTGAAAGGCTATTTGTAAATAAATAATTAAATGGTTCATATGGCTCGGAGCACTATGGGGCTTAACATCTTATGTCATCAGTCCCTAGAACTTAGAACTACTTAAACCTAACTAACCTAAGAACATCAAACACATCCGTGCCCGAGGCAGGATTCGAACCTGCGACCGTAGCAGTCGCGCGGTTCCGGACTAAAGCGCCTAGAACCGCACGGCCACCGCGGCCGGCTAGTAAAAAATTACTAGCAAATGTTTTTAAGGCTGCTTCTATGACATTGGTATTTTCCTTCTCGGTTATAAATAAAAATAGTATTTCTGGCAATTCAACGCCTAAGGGAGAGCAGTAGGGAAAGAAATTTTTAAAACGTATTTCGTTAAATTAAATCATTTAAAGCTAAATTTATTAAAATTGGTATTTCGCTTCTCGTCTAGGTATAAAGAAATATTTGTTAGGGGATGAAAATTGATAAGGAAATAGCTCCAAAAGAAAACAAAAGGCATGATTAACAACAACGTTGGACTACAGCTACCAGAATCGCTTTTTTGTTAGAAGTACATTAGGGAAAGAACGTGCTTATATGGCTTTAGTTAGCATGAAAAGCTTAGAAAGCGTTGGAGTTTTTGAACAAATCAAAAATTCGATAAAATAAAAACAAAAATATCTTTCGACTACTGCTATTAGCTTCAGTGAAGATTAGAGAAACGTAAAGAGCGCCAGGAGCTAGTTATACAACAAAAATGTACCGAAGGGGAAAAATTAAAAGTTATAAAATACGAGGGTGTGCTAAAAAGTAACGCTTCCTAATTTTATGTGAACATTCTTAAAGTTTTTAAATAAAACAGACGCTATTAACATTATACATAATTAATCTTCATGCCTACATATTTTCAGTCTTCTGTCGCTAGAGGGCTCCGAACTGTGGCGTGTAACATATTAGCATGTAATGTAACTGTATCGGTGCGTCAGAAACAGCGTGCTCTAACCGAATTTCGAATTGGAAGAGTTTCGTCCCCATACGGGGCACCCTCCCTTTAGCGTGACGGTGCAAGACCACACGCGAGCGCTGCGACGTTTGCAACAATCCGGCGCCTTTATTTCGCTATAATCGATCATCCTCGATACAGTCCTGACTTGGCCCTATCCGATTTTCAGTTGTTTACAAAACTGAAGTGCACCTTCGAGGTCTTCAATTTTATAGTAATGAAGCGGTGAAGGTTGTGACTCCGTCACAAAGTCAAATATTCTGCAGTGACAGTATCAACAAAATTGTCTCTCGTTGTCAGAAATGAGTTCGTCGCTATGGTGACTTTTGTGACAGTTCCCTAACCCAAGGTCCTCGGCGGTACTTCTAGGGCAGTCACCACGAATTGTATAAAGCGTGGGTAGTGACCAGGATGTAGCTATGTCTGTTGGCCGAAAAACAATTAATGACAAGAATTGCGCCAGCTACAATGAAGAGATAACTTATCTTTATTTCTGCCGAAACGTGCTCCAGCAATACAAGTCCAAGTAATATCCAAGAATAATCCGTGTATTGAGCCTAGTCGAATACAACAGCAAATATCACCCTGCAAAGGCTCCGCTATAAACTCCACGAAAAGCTAGCAATAGACAATCGACAATAGACTGCCCGTCTCCTAATACGCAAAAGGCAGAGAGCGCTGCGGACGCGAGATCAGTCAGGGGGTGCTGGCTCAGCCATGGCGCCACCTCTTCCGTCGGCGGTAACGGCCTCAGACCCCGACGGCCGCGACAGGAACTGTGGCCAGCGACGTCATGGCCAGGGCACGCGTGTTCGATTTGGTTGGTTGGTTGGGTCCGTGGATACAACAGTGACCATGTTGAGAAATAAATATGTAGACATGAAGAATAAAGATGTAGAATGTTAATAACGTTTGTTTTATTTAAAAAGCTTTCACAAAAAATTCAGAGGCATTATTTTCCAGCACAACCTCGGGTTTTTAGACTAACACTCACCAAAAAGCTTGCAGAAGAAGGTTTAGTGTCTGTACTAAAACTTGTGTCTCATCGGGGCGCCAGCTAGCAGTTGGCTCATAAATTTATGTAAAGATGTAAGTCCCAGCCGCCAGGTGGCACTAGTGTGGGCCAAATTGTCTTCAAATTTCATTCTGTTGCTTACATTTTTCTCTCTGTTCATAGCTATAAAAAGACATATAGTCTTTAAGAAACAAGCATTCAACGTCAAATTACAAAACAAAATTTAAATAAGTATTGTAGCATATTTATCAAATCAGCTTTCTAGATGGCGCCAATAAACTAATAATTATCTAGAATTAAACTAACAACAAATATTCATTCAGTCCGCTACACTACAGTATCTGTACAATAACTGCATGAGTTGGGTTGTTAGGGGAAGGAGACCGGACAGCGAGGTCATCGGTCTCATCGGATTAGGGGAGAACAGGGAAGGAGGTCGGTCGTGCCCTTTCAAAGGAACTATCACGGCGTTTGCCTGGAGCGATTTAGGGAAATCACGGAAAACCTAAATCAGGATGGCCGGACGCGGGAAATAACTGCATGACTTTAGTATCAAATACATTTTGCATTGACAAGATGTTGTGGTTATAAGAGTGCAAAAGTTTTTAATACTACATTTCATGCAGCTGTTATATAGATACTATTATGTAGCGGATTAAATGCATATTTGTTGTCAATTGGATAAGTAGTTAAGTGTTAGCTTAATTGTAGTTTAATTGGCACCACCTGAAAAGGTAATTTGTTGAGTATGCAACGATACTAATTTAAATTTTGTTTTGTTATTTGATTTTGAATGTTTATATTTTAAAGACTATCTCTATTTTTATATGGAGAGAAGGCAAAATATAAACAATAGAATGAAATTCAAAGTGCCCCACACGGATGCCATCTGGCGGCTGGAACTTTATCTTTATACTCGAATCTGCATATTATGGCAATTCTCAGCAACTACTGCGGGGATTTTGATACGTTTCACTTATGGACAGACTGATTCAAGAGGAAGGTTTGTCTATAAAATTTTGTTTTAACAGTAATGATGAATGTGCAACATATGTATAGTTATCTGTTCCCTACTTAATTTACATTTGGAGTGACAACTAGTGACAATGATGGAAACTATGATCTGGTTAGAGAGGAGGCGATGACTGACTAGGAAGCAGCAAACAGCCGCCGCAACTCCTGGGGGCAGCGAAGTCTTACCAGAATACGTAAATACAGGTGATTATAATTAAAGTTAAACCTTCGAAAAGCTGTAGAAAGGACACCTTTGGTCAGAATGACATCAAATTTCAACGGAATACTATTGGAAAAGGGGAAAAATGTATGGCAGAAGAAAAAAATTAGTGTGAAAATTGATCATTGGATAGCGCTATATGTGTCAGAATACTTCATTGGAAGCTGGCTGTGTTGGCCGGGCGGTTCTAGGCGCTTCAGTCTGGAACCGTGCGACCGCTACGGTCGCAGATTCGAATACTGCCTCGGGCATGGATGTGTGTGATGTCCTTAGGTTAGTTAGGTTTAAGTAGTTCTAAGTTCTAGGGGACTGATGACCTCAGACGTGAAGTCCCATAGTGCTCAGAGCCATTTGAACCATTTGAACTTAATTGGAAAAACGTGTCATGCACACGACCCATTGAAGTTGATATAAACACGCCGGGTACACAGTTTTTCCTCCTTTTGTGTATGCGACGTTCGCCATGACTGTCTCGATGCAGGGTCGCGCTATGCTTGGAAGCTGTATTACAAGAATGATGACGTGCAGACGTCGCTCTGCAGAAGTTCCTGACTCTGAACGTTTTGAAAAAAAGGTGTTGATGCGATGACTGCAGTGGGTCTGGAGAAAATGATTCGGAAATTCGAAAAGACGGGCTCTTTTGGTGTGCAACCTGGTAGAGGGAGGAAACGAATTGATTCGACGTCAGCGGAAGCGGTAGCCACAGCAATGCAGGACGAGACGAGTGTTGGTGTGCAAACGTGTTGTACACAGAGAATTGCCCGAACATTGGACATACCTGTGACCACACAAGGACACTGATTAGAGTAGTTTGTTTAACGTCAAAAGTACACCTTAGGCATTGTTGTATGATTGTATATTCATTTGTCATTTGTAGTCGACCACTATTCAATTATGGTGCTTACAGCGCCATGTACTGCTACATTTTGTAACTATTTATTTTTCTTTTGCCATACGTTTCTCTCCTTCTCCGATAATATTCCATTGCAATTTGACATCATTCTGACCGGTGGTGTTATTTCTACAGCGGTTTTAAAGTTTAGCTTTAATTATAATCACCCTGTACTATAAATTAAAGTCCCCCGCCACGTTTTTCTGTCTGTGTTTGAAGGATAACTCAGCAACAACTGTAGGGATTTTAATGCGATAAAGGATGCCCACTTGTGTTGTTATTGATTGAGAAACTAACCATACCAGACGCTGCGTTCTGAACTTTAGCAGTATAAAAATAACGTGGGATACATCTCTCGCCTTATGAAATGGACTCGGTGGAGCTGGTGTACGTCCCATCGAGAGCGGGCAGTACCTCTCTGTTGGTATATTCCAATGAGTGCAATGTCGTCTGATCTCGGCAAGTGATTCTATGATTTACCTGAAAGTGCGCACGGAATCTGACAAAATGACTTCAGTATGACTAATGAGGGAATAAATTTCATTGGTGATACAAAACATTTCTTAAGCAAAACAGCTACTCACATTTATCGCAGGAGGCGGAAAGGGACGGTTTCCATCATGCATGTAGGCGAAAAAACTCCAAATGTAGCAATCATATAAGGAGCAAGATTCACTTTAACTTTATGGTTCTAACAGGGTTTGATTTCTTAACAAATTTTTTTGACATTTTTCTCTAAGCAAAGGATCGTCCCACCGCAAAGAGCAGGCGCATTTGCTCTTGTGAACATGTTAAAAATTCAAGCACTCGCTACAGCAGTGGGGGGAAAGCACTTGAAAGTAAGTTCACCTATAATTCCTACGAACTGCGCGCGATTGCCGTCAACCATAGCTTGTGACCATTCATCCTGCTCTACAAAATCTGTAGAGCACAATCACGAAACCATAACGGAGAGGTTAACGAGAAACCTAGTCGTCTTTCCAGAATTAAGTAGAAAACCGATAAAAATTTAAACACACGAAATGTAGCTACATAGCTTCCTTGATATCTGAATTCAAATAGTTCAGAGATTACTTACGTTACGAAACGGAAACGACTAAACAGATTCTGAACCAAACCGTTTCATTCCTATTGCGCTCAAAAGCAGCACGCGACACTCGCCACAGCGTCAGACCCCTACATACTGACCTGCTACCTTCTGAGCCATACCAGACGCTGTGTTCTGGTGGATCCAACCAGAGTGGGGGTGACAACCACCCAATCGTCACAAGAAACGATCTAGTCGTGCGAAACGCCCTGCCCAATCGAGTGGAAGCCAAAAATGGTGGTTTCCATTATGCAGATTCCCACCGGCTTACGAACAAAATTTCAAACGAGCGGTTGGTGGGAAATTTCATAGTCCGTAACTTTGTTACTGATAAATTGCATGATGTACTTTTAAAAACTTTTCCTGGTCCAGTCACATAATAAGCCAGCATTGAAAGCTAAAATTCTACGGACGTTCTCATGCTTCTCCAACAAGAACCAAGAAAGCTATACTGATTCGCAAATGCACCCCCAGTTAAGCACACATCCATGCATCACAGAGCTAACTGTGATTAGGTTATGGGTTCAAGTCTCTCTTCTTTCTACAAAATCTGATTCCCTATATCGATGGAGGTCATTGTTGGGAAAGGTTCTTGAAAACAACATGACCCATTTATCTGATAAGTGCTGTGGTATGCACTGTTTTCATGTAAGAGCTAAGACATTGCAGGTAACATCACCATACTGTCGTTACTTTAAATGACAAGGACATGCATTGTGTTGCCAGTAATCAAGCTTGATGAAGTGATGAAATTATAACTCTATGTGCAAGTTGCGGCACACAGCTTCATTCCAAATTATGTTTCCCGAAATATACACTACTGGCCATTAAAATAGCTACACCACGAAGATGACGCGCTACAGACGCGAAATTTAACCGACAGCAAGAAGATGCTGTGATACGCAAATGACTAGCTTTTCAGAGCATTCACACAAGGTTAGCGCCGGTGGCGACACCTACAACGTGCTGACATGAGGAAAGTTTCCAATCGATTTCTCATACACAAACAGCAGTTGACCGGCGTTGCCTGGTGAAACGTTGTTGTGATGCCTCGTGTAAGGAGGAGAAATGCGTACCGAAACGTTTCCGACTTTGATAAAGATCGGATTGTCGCCTATGGCGATTGCGGTTTATCGTATCGCGACATTGCTGCTCACGTTGGTCGAGATCCAATGACTGTTAGCAGAGTATGGAATCGGTCGGTTCAGGAGGGTAATACGGAACGCTGTGCTGGATCCCAACGGCCTCGTATCACTAGCAGTCGAGGTGACAGGCATCTTATCCTCATGACTGTAACGGATCGTGCAGTCACGTCTCGATCCCTGAGTCAACAGATGGGGAAGTTTGCAAGACAATAACCATCTGCGCGAACAGTACGACGACGTTTGCAGCATCATGGACTATTAGCTCGGAGGCCATGGCTGCGGTTACCCTTGACGCTGCAACACAGAACGTCATTTTTTCGGATTAATCCAGGTTCTGTTACAGCATCATGATGGTCGCATCCGTGTTTGGCGACATCACGGTGAACGCGCATTGGAAGCGTGTATTCGTCATCGCCATACTGACGTATCACCCGGCGTGATGGTATGGGGTGCCATTGGTTACACGTCTCGGTCACCTCTTGTTCGCACTGACGGCACTTTGAACAATGGACGTTACATTTCAGACGTGTTACGACCCGTGGCTCTACAGTTCATTCGATCCCTGCGAAACCCTACATTTCAGCAGGATAATGCACGACCGCATGTTGCAGGTCCTGTACGGGCCTTTCTGGATACAGAAAATGTTCAACTGCTGCCCCGGCTAGCACATTCTCCATATCTATCACCAATTGAAAACGTCTGGTCAATTGTGGTCGAGCAACTGGCTCGTCACAATGAACTCTTGATGAACTGTGGTATCGTGTTGAAGCTGCATGGGCAGCTGTACCTGTACACGCCATCCAAGCTCTGTTTGAGTCAATGTCCAGGCGTATCAAGGCCGTTATTATGGCCAGAGGTGGTTGTTCTCGGTACTGATTTCTCATGATCTATGCACCCATATAGCGTGAAAATGTAATCACATGTCAGTTCTAGTATAAAATATTTGTCCATTGAATACCAAAATAATGGCTCTGAGCACTATGGGACTTAACATCTGAGGTCATCAGTCCCCTAGAACTTAGAACTACTTAAACCTAATTGACCTAAGGGCGACACACACATCCATCCATTTCTTTCTCCTGATAACGACATCCTCTTGAGTAGTCCCCGCCCGGAGATCCGAATGGGGGACTATTTTACCTCCGGAATATTTTACCCAAGAGGACGCCATCATCATTTAATCATACAGCAAAGCTGGATGCCCTCGGGAAAAATTACGGCTGTAGTTTCCCCTTGCTTTCAGCCGTTCGCAGTACCAGCACAGCAAGGCCTTTTCGGTTATTGTTGCAAGGCCAGATCAATCATCCAGACTGTTGCCCTTGCAACTACTGAAAAGGCTGCTGCCCCTCTACAGGAACCACACATTTGTCTGGCCTCTGAACAGATACCCCTCCGTTGTGGTTGCACCTACGGTACGGCTATCTGTATCGCTGAGGCACGCAAGCCTCCCCACCAACGGCAAGGTCCGTGGTTCATGGGGGGAGACGTTAACATTAACGAACACATTATTATTTTTTTGCCCTAATCATGCAAAGACACTTAATTTCTTTTTTCACTGGCTACATGTTTTTAAGTAGAAATTCGTCAGTATATTTATGCAGGAGAAATGATTTTAAATTAAGTGTAAAACTTGCTTCTCTACCTGTCAGAAATTTTATTTTACTGGGAAAATGATCAAAACCTTTAGTTGGTGTATGCTGAACTCCTTTCGGCACCACTGACAACTTTAACACTCAGGTCGGGTCATTTTTCGTCTATTGTTGTGAGTCTCAAATTGTGACAGATTATGTATGACGAATTTAGTTGGGGAATAAATGTATTTTGATGGCATACTTAAAATGCCTTGCCCCCTGACGAGGTACCTACCTCCAGATATTATCCTTACTGCTCACTTCTGTGCAATCAATACTTTATAAGTGATGAGAAACCTTAGAAAATTTTTCTGTAAGGCATTATTGACTAGAAATATGCAGAATATGCCAGGAAGTTAATACGTTTGTTTCCAAGATTAGCAATTACACAAAGAGCAAAAGTAGCTGAACTTAATTCTTTGAGAAGCTGAGTAGTATGTTTCTTCCAGTTCAAGTTTGCATCAGTATGTACACCTAAAAATTTAGAGCCTTCTTCCCTACTTTCTTACTCCTGCTCATGCACTATCTCAATTGTTGTAATGACTATATTTGTTGTATAGAACTGAATATAGTGTGCTTTTTCAAAATTTAGGCAGAGTTTATTTTGAGAGAATCGCTTAATAACTGTTTGGAAAATATCATTTACCAACTTTTCTGTTGCTTTCTCTTTAATGGGATTTATTATAACACTAATATCGTCTGCAAAAAGTACCAATTTCACTTGGTGGATGTTAACTGGAAGGTCATTCACATATATAAGGAACAGGAGTGATCGAAAATTGAACCCAGTTGGACTCCCTTTGTGATTTTTTTCTCCAGTCACTAAAGCTTTCTACCTTTCCTACACTGTCTGAACTATTCAGCACAACCTATTGCATTCAATGGTATGGTTCGAACCAGCTGTGTATAAATGTATTAGTTCCATAAAACTTGAGTTTTTGTAAGAGAGTATCATGATCTACACAAGTAAACGCTTTGGAAAGATCGCAAAAAATATCAACTGGTGATATATTATTATTTAAGGCTGTGCTGTTTGATGGGTGAATGTATAAAAAGTATTCTCCGTCAAGCAATCCTTCTGCAATCCACACCGTGATAGTCTGAGTAAATTTTTTCTCCTTAGGTATGCGACTACTCTTGAATACATTACTTTTTCGAATATTTTGGAAAAAGATATCAGTAAGGAATCCGGACAATATTCGTTTATGTCTGTCTTGTCACCTTTTTTATGAAGTTGTTTAACAATCACCCCGTCTGAAAAAATTCCCTTTGCCATTGATACATTGCATGTATCGCTGAGACATTGTTTATTAAGTTCGAACTATGTCTCAGAATTCTGTTTGAGATTCAATTAGCCACACATGAGCTTTTGGTTTCATTAATTTTTATAATTATTAATTAAAATAAAGGTTGTTGTTTCTGCTTCTAGTTGCTTAAAGTATTGTGGAATGACATTTTTAATGTATTATCTTGCTTCTCCAGTTGAACCATAACCCTATACTTGCTGCTACATTTAGAAAGTGGTTGTTGAAAATAGTTGCAACTTTTAATTATAAGTCACAACGTTTTTATTTAGATTAATTGTTACGGAATCTCGTACACTGACTGTCTGTCCTCTCTCCCGTTTGACAACGTTTCATACAGTTTATTAGTCTCATATAGTTTATAATTATTATCTACAGTATTTATATCCGTCAGGATATGCATACTTCTGGATATTTTAATGACTTTGCTTAAAATACTACAGTATTTTGTAGCAAACAAGTAATGTAGTATCTCGACTTCCTCTGGCCATTACGTAATTTTCCCTCTTCCTCTTA
Source organism: Schistocerca gregaria (assembly GCF_023897955.1). Classification (NCBI taxonomy): domain Eukaryota; kingdom Metazoa; phylum Arthropoda; class Insecta; order Orthoptera; family Acrididae; genus Schistocerca; species Schistocerca gregaria. The sequence goes on along the minus strand of NC_064921.1, from coordinate 509,124,398 downwards.
CATGAGATTTTAATTCCCTTAGCTATCCACGGCTTACTTGAATTTTTAATGGATTTTCCGGATAATTTCTTAGGAAAGCAACTTTCAAATACTTTCAAAAATTTACAATGGAATAAATTGAATGTGACATTGCCATGTTTCAACTCCGTTACAGCTTCTCGAAGACTGATGCAGTGCTTGGCGAACATCCTCCACCGTCTCGCAACGTTGACCAGTCATCATTTTCTTAACAGAACTAAAAATATGGTAGTCGGAGGGCGGCAAGTCGGGATTGTAGGGAAATTGTTTAAGAGATTTCCACCCAGATGTTCTGATCTCCACATTGACACGTTAAAAGAAAAAAAAAGTCCGAATTGTTCCTTGTTGCATTTCGTGGACTCAGTTTGAGGGTGACCGCTTCGAGGCTCATATACATTCATGTTTCCATCTTTGAAATGTTTCATTCATCTCCTTTGACAGTTAGCCCCATGAAGGCATCTCCATAGGTACGTTGAAGTTGTTGAGAATTTCAGCCGCACTTTTCCCTCTTTAACAAGAAATTCAATGGCAGCACACTGTCGACAGGAACCACTGATTGCAGCTATTTTGAAAGTGACAGTATGGCAACGTGGGGCTTAAAGCTGGTAGATTACGATCCTGCATTCGTTTTGTTACATTCTTGGAACTGGAATTTTAACAATGGGCGGCTCACAACTTTTAGTGCGGCCCTCATATATCGTCACTAAAGTACGTCACCGTCGTAGTCTGTCGAAGGGCAGTTATCGGCGGTAAGAGAAAGGGCGGAAAGCGTCCGGAATATGGCTGCTGTCACTTTGTGGAGGAGTCTGCGAAAGACGTTTGAATACTGAGCTGTCTCCCGACAGGACGTGCACTATAAGATTCAATAACGGTGTAACTCCGCACTGCATTGCGAAGTATGAGATTGTCGTAAAACACCATCGATGTAAGGTGGTGATGAGTGTGCGTGATCTAACTGTCCATTATTTTAAGCATGTCGCATCTCCAATATTTCATCTGTTTGTCTACTGTTGACTCCATCTTTTTATTTCGCGTAAATATTCACTGTTATGAAATATATTTCCTGAGCCTACGTATGATATACACCAAAATGTCTACATATAATATTTAAACACACACAACTATTTGTCACATTTCTCCTTCTCTACAAAAATTCAATAAACACCATTTCCCTACGGCGACTACCTGTATTCGTGCACTGAGGACCAATTAGAAATTCACTGTTACAAAATATTTCCAAACAGATAATTATTATATTTTTAAGCTGAAAACTCAGATTCGTACTTAGGTGGCATTCTTACTTAAGGGTGGAGAAGCAGGAGTTTACGATGTAAATTGGATCGGTAACTAGCAAGTGACAAGTGTTAGAACGACCTTTCCAGACTGTCACGGATAAACAAAAAAGCCACTGAAAAAAGCTGAAGAAATATCTGCGATGAGTCATCTGCGCCAAGGTGCTGTTGCAATAGATGATGAAATGAAGAGTCATACCATTAGTTGCTAGATTGGCGCTGTAAATAGTGTCATATATAATCTATAGTGTTGTTTTAATTAAAAATCAGGACCAGCTGCTACTGTGAATTTAACTTTCATTCATAACAGTAGGCTGATGCAAAAAGACAAATTCATTGATAGGAATTAGAGAGTGGTACCTTCTACGTGATGTTATTAGTGGCTCGTGGAAAACCGAGGTGGTTTCCAGCACAGGAGTGAGCGGTGTTGTTAAAAGTAAAATACATTATATAGGTTTAACTAGCTATATTAATACATTACGTTTTAATAAACACTACAGTACAATTTGCAATTATAGAAAAATCAATATTAAGCTGCTATCAGTATCCTCTTAGGAAAGAAGATATTTACGAAGTCGAAGAATAAGTTCGCAACATTGAATTCGGATATCTTTCATTTCCACAACCATAATGTAAACGAAGAGCTTGATAAATTTACACATTTTAACGCTAATTTTTACTCCGTAATATGTTGTTTTCGCTGTTGTACACGACCCATAAATTTGATGGCTTAGAAGAACGCAGTAGTCATTTTAAGTCAGAAGAACGTATAGATGGAAGTCCCCTTGTGCATGTTATTTTGGGACATCTCACGAACAACACTTTAAGCACAATAAGTCTGGGTAGAAGTGGTGTCAACAAATGGTTAAAGTTATTCTTGTGATAAGCGTTTCGCTTATTAAAGATGTATCATGTATTCGTAATTTCTTATCTCAGTCTGCATTTGATCTACAAACGTTTTTTGCGATAATTTGCTTCATTTTTAAAAAGTTTTTCCTATGTGTCGGAGTGTGCATTACAGGTGTAGCGCTTCTTATAAGATACTCGATTCGTTTAATTTCTATGCTTAAGTATCGTAGATGGAGCTTGATATAGATCTTTCCCCTGTGCTGCAAATTCTCTTAATTAAAACTCATTGTTTCATTTAAGTTTCAAAATATGCCCAAAGATATGATGTTAATAATTTCAATGTTGTTTGCGCGGTCTGACTTATGTTCACTGTGTCACAGATCAAACCCGATGGCTAGCACGCAATGTGTACTTTAACTGAAACATTGTTATCTGTTTATTAAGATATATTAAGATACGACATATTCATGACGACATGAATCGTGTAGTTTACTTGAGCGAATAAGACACTGCCGAGCGTTCACAAATAAAGAGCTGCAGTATAGTTCGTAATGGAGCTGTACGTTTGATTCATCGACTAGAAACTGGAGAATAATTAAGCACTTACAGTCAGCTGCGGTCTTCAGTGCACTTTGATGGAGTGACTCTTTCCATTTCAACCATTTAAAGCTTGACCGTATCTCACAGCACATTTGTAAGTGCTTGTATAATATTCTCTGTAGCGCCAAGGTGAAAAGATCACTGTCGCTGAAATACGGTAAAAAATTAAAGAAAAATCACGAACGTGTCCGACTGTCTAAGCTCGTGACTCTGAAACAAATACTTCTATTGTTTCTTGATCTACAGAATACTGATTTAACTTCTCTCTGGCTGACAAACTATCGTTGATCGTATCTCTGACTTAAGCTCCCGTAAATCTTATAACCAACAATTTCCAAGAGAAAAAGTTGTCTTATCAACAATAAATGCAAACCGCGTATACAATAATGTAATGTTAACAAAACAGCACATGTCAAATCTGTATTTAGTGAAATAGGAAGACTTAGTTTTGCAGCTCTTGACTATTTCTATGTGCCGTTCCGTTTTCTGTTTTGATTTTAAAATACGTTGATGATTTCTGATGTTTTTAAAAAAAAGACACAGAGAGAGAAGACTTATTTATGTGGTTTTCGTAGCTGCGAAGGATCGTGTGTTTCCAAGTCAATTATTACGACCTTGAAAGAAGACGACAGTATTCATCTGGAGAATCCTGAAGTCACGAAAATAATGACGATTCGACTCAGTGCTCTAGGATCGGTGCTTTACAGATAAAAAGAAGGTTGTGGCATTGTAAGGTAGGACGAGTGTTGTGGATTCCTGCAACCTGCAGGTAGCCTGCTAGCTCTTAGTAAACTCTTTTAGCTTTGGCTTACAAGAGGACTGCGCCTACTCGTCATTGCCGATTTCGTCCGGAGACATCTCTGAATCTTTTTCTAGAGTTTCGATTCGACTGACCTTCCTTTGGGTTCGGAAGTCTGTGCTGTTTACAAAGTTCGATCCCTTTTCACCTGGGGACAGCGTGCTCACTATGCAGGGCTCTGCAGATACTGATGACACATTACTGCGCCTCTTCCTGCTGTGGACAGTTCCCAGAATCGCCAGAAGATTAGCAGAGCACTCATGCCAGTGGAATCGACCTTCGAAACTAAAAATCTAATTCATACGGAAACGATAGGTCGCGAAAAGGAAGGGAGGAAGGTAACGATGTGACGTCCGGTCTACGACGATTTCATTAGGGACCAAAAACTTGCTCGGATGGTTTTTGGTTGAGTTTGGGGGGAGGGGAGGGGGAACCGGCTGTGTCCTATTCAAGTAAACCCTCCTGGTTTGCCTTCTGCGAGTTGGGGAAATCACGGAAATTGTAGATCTGGACGGCCTGACCAGAATTTTAAATGCCGAAGCGAGTTCAGTGCCTTACCACTACACCACCTTCACGATTTCCACGAGGCTGCGAAACTTGTTCGCGAAAGCAACATTCAAAGCTACTTATGTAAATTGCTGTCTATATATCAACAACAGTGTGCACTGCACGTTCGACATTTTATGAGTGCCACAATGGTATAGTCGACTGTGAAATCAAAGTTTTAGAAGCAAATTAGTAGTGCTGGGATTCATGCTCGTCTATTTAAAATCAGCACGAAAAGCAAAGCATTCTCCTTCTCTGGTCTTTATTTATATAGCTCTGTAATAGAGCACGGAAACAAAAGAGTGGCCGTACAAACACAACACAAAGCTCTTGTACTTCTTACAAAATAGAGTCGTCGTACGCCACTGTAATCTCTTGTACTGTGTCTCACTTAGTAACTGTTCTGCGTGTAGCAATTCAGAACTGGAAGTTTCTTGTCTTTGGCTTTAATGCATGACCACAGCTTTTCCTTTCCCAGATATCAAAACATATACATTTTACACTAGCACCATGCAGAACTTTTTCGGTTATCTTCCACAGTTGCGTTGTAATGTGCTTAGGAAAGCTGTCGGTACGGCTTCACATTGACCTAACATCATCTGCTGAATTTTTCAAATCAGAAAGAGATCTTTATATTGCTTGGGTTGTTTGAATGTCTTCGCAAACTGAAAGGGAGAATGACACAGTTAGAAATTAAACCGCATGATCGACTTCTAATCAAGATAAGAGCTACATCTACTTCTACATGATTACTCTGCGATTTACAATTAACTGCCTTGCAGAGGGTTCATCGAACACCTTCGAGTTATTTCTCTACCATTGCACTCTCCAACAGCGAGCAGGAAAAACGAACATTTAAATCTTTCCGTGGGAGCTCTGACTTCGCTTATTTTATTATGATGATCATTTTGCCTGTGTAGGTGGGTACCAACAAATATTTACCATTCAGAGGAGAATCAGGGTTCCAGAATGAGAACGATGGTTATTGAAATTTCATCAGAAGGTCATGCTGCAACGAAAAATTCATTTATTTCAATGACTGCCACCGCAATTCGGGTATCATATCAGCGACACCCTCTTCCCTACTTGCGTTAATACATCTTGCATGAGCCACTCGGTGCCTGGACGATCCTCCAACGATGTGGCGACAAATTTTTCCAAGCTTGGGACGTAACGTCCACTAGTGATCGTTACGCGCATGAAAAAATACTGCCTCTGCTGCATACCGCAGCCGAAACACAACTCTGGAAGAATACAGTGGTTTCGCTTCACTCAAATGGGGATTTTTCGGAACCCCATAATCGCCAATTTGTTTATTCAGGACTCGGTTCAGGTGGATATGTGCTTCATCTGTGAACCAAATGGAGCCAGCATCGAATGCTTCATTATCAGTCATTGTGAGGAGCTGGTTCGTGAAGTCAGCTCTCTATCGCAGTTATGTCTGATGACTTTGGATTCTGAATATAAACGTGTGTAGGCTCTGTCTCAGTATGTTCTGTGTGGTGGAACGCTTCAAACGAGTCTCTGCAGCATTACTTCGGACGGTTTTCCTTGAATTTTGCTGAATAATTCTAGAAACGTTTCAGACATTTGTGGAGTAACTATAGTTCGCCTGGGGGCAACATTCCCTCCTAAATCATCAGCCGGGCTGCTTGTACACTGGATTTTTGTGAAGAGTCTGCGAACGGTTTCCGCATCGGGTCATTGTGGAACATGAAATCGTGTTAGCAAACTGTGCGTTGCTGCCGTAGGACTGTGTTCCCACCTGTGTTATTGCAGTACAAGAAAAGCACGTTGTTCAAAGAAACAGGATTTCAACCTCTTCCCGTCGGTACGCTTAGCTCGTTTCACGTTTCAACTGCGGAACTGACCGCTCTAAGCTGTCACGCATCATTTTTAGACACTACTGTTGTGAGCACAGTGCCATCTATTAGTAGCTTTTCGAACTGTTTAGAAACCAGTAAAACTATCGATCTTAATTTTCGAGACATTTAATTCTGAAATAAGGGACTCCTTCGCTTCACACTCTTTAAATCTCATGAAATGTCCACAATGAAAGAAATTAGAGATCAGAAGGCGGTTAACCAACAGTTCTTCTTCCCACACACTACTCTCTAAAGGAGCAGAGAAGCGGATATGACAGATGTGGCAACCATATATTCCGCTGCACACTGCTACGTGGCCTGTGCAGTATAGCTGTAGATGTGGTCTGTGTAATTAAATGTTATTAATCTCAGTACACAATAGCTGTAACGTAAGATATACGACTGTACATTGCTTGGTCTTTTAAACTGTTTTAGTTTCGGCATCTTTTCACCTGTACAGCTTCTAGTTCATATGGGACCAATTTCCGTAGATGCATTAGCACTGAGAAAAAAAAAAGGTTTGTTTTCCGAGCACGAAATGACGAGTAGGGTGTTAAATCGCCACAGCGGTGGTCGGATGGGGCAATCGGCAGAAATGTTGGCGGCGCCACAGAGACAGGGAGTGTGGGGTGAGACGGAGGGGGGGGGGGAGGGGGGACGGCGCCTCCCGGAATGCAATAGCGCGGACGCCGGCCTAACGAGGCGTCGCGACGGCGGCGTCGTCGTCGGCGGCGGCAATGACTGCAAAAAGCGCGCCCACTGCGCGCGTCTCGAGACATTCAGCGCCAACACCAGGCCCGCTCAACGTTTACAGGCCGGTCTTTGTAGAGGTCGCAGTGCCCCACCAACAGACTCCGTGCTTGAGATCGCTCAAATTGCGGGTTGGACAATCAACATCACTTTACAGCTATTATGGCACTAAACAGGACCAACAAAGTATGCCAGGCGATTAGAAAAATCCGTAGGCCAATCTGTTCTTATCAAGATTCGTCGGGCAGATTCAAGCACCTAGAATGCAGAGTTTATGCCGACATGTTATGATCTTACTAGAGACTGGAAATCTCCTCTGTCGAAACCAACATATACAAGGAGTAGCCATAAAGCTGCAATTATCACCGCGAAAAAGTCAAGCTGCTTGATGATGGCGTCCTCCTCTACATATTCACCCAACACAGCGACCCTTTCTTGCAACGATTTGTTGTTTAAGAAAAGTTTCACCTTGAAAATCACCACGTCATCATTCTGGAAGTGCCTGACATACAACGAAATAGGAAGAGGTTACTGGGTGTCATATAAGGAGAACATGGTGGATGAGCTACAATTTGATAGCTCAAAAAGCAACATGCGTGACTGAGTTGCGGCTTTGTCGTGGAGCAATAACACCGCTTTGGATAGCTTCCTGCGACGCTTCGTTCCGACAGCAATCCGTAACCTCGTCAGTGAGGCTGGTTAGTTGGTTGGAGGTTAAGTGAATACACAACGAGATCGTCCGGCCCACTTCCAAGAGATAATTCATCAACCTCCTCAGAAGTTTTTCTGAATAGTTACGTGTCCATAGATCATTTGAACGATTCTTTTATGGCAATTATGTGGTCTGAGCCAGAGTACGGGATACGCATACATGATTAATGTTAACGTTAGTTAACACATTAAATCCTAATCATGAAATTACGCTTAAAAGGTAGATAAAACGGTTCAAATGGCTCTAAGCACTATGGGACTTAACATCTGAGGTCATCAGTCCCCTAGACTTAGAACTACTTGTACCTAACTAACCTAAGAACATCACAAACATCCATGCCCGAGGCAGGATTCGAACCTGCGACTGTAGCAGCCCCATGGTTCCAAACTGAAGCTCCTAGAACCGCTCGACCACAACGGACGACAAAGGCTAGATAGTTTTCCTTTTTTACCAGTTACAAGTTTTTAAATAAAAGTTCGTCCGTCGAATAGAAGTTGTCCAGGAGAAATAATTTTAGGTTAGATTTAAATCTTTCTTTGCTGCCTGTCACACATTTTATGCTATTGAGAAAATGATCAAAAACTTCTGCTGGTGCATATTGAACTCCTTTGTAATAATGGGTAATAATGGGTAATAAATGCCATTTGTAACTATAGTGTTGTAGGTTTGGACATCATTACTCTTCTCAAATTGTGTTGGATTATTTATATATAAAGTTTTTCATTGTTGAATATGCATCTGTTGTGATGATACAGTTGCAATACCTACTTCATGAAGAGATCCTTACATGACGACCGTGGGTAAGTTACTGCCCACATCTGTTCAATCAGTACTTTATTTCTAAGTGATGAATTCCACAGAAAATTATTTCGTAAGACATTATTGAGTATAAATATGCAAATTATGTCAAGAGCTTGATTCGTCTGTTTCCAAGACTTGCAACTGTGGGAAGAGCGGAAGTAGCTGAATTTAACTGTTTTAAAGCACAGTAATATACTTCTTCCACTTCAAGTTTTCATAAAAACTTGGAGCATTTAACCCCATTTGCTGACTCCTGTTCACGTGCTACACCAGTTGTTGGTACGACTCTCTTTGTTATGCAGAACTGAATATAGTGGGTTTTCTTAGAACTAATATAGAGTCCATTTCAAAAAATTAATTAATAATTCTTTCTGAAACATAATTAAGAGTCTCTTCAGCTGCTTTCTCTCTAATGTGCTTTATTATAACACTAGTATCGCTGCAAAAAATACCAATTCTGCTTGATGGGTGTTAAGTATAAGGTCATTCACAGACAAGGAATATCAGTGGATCAAAAACTGAGCAGTTTGGGACTCCGTGATTTCTCTCCTTCCAACATTATTTGAATTATTCAACGCAAATTTTTTATATTCTATTTGTCAGGTGTGATTCAGATTAGTTCTGTGTAAAGGTATGAGTTCTATAAAACATAAGTTTTTCTGAGATAGTAACATGATACGAGTATACGCAATCATACAAACGCCTTGGAAAGGTCGCAAAAAATACCAACCAGCGACATATTGATGTTTTAGGCTTGTAATATTTGGTGAGTTAATGTGTAATAGTCAACGGCCTTGCCGCAGTGGTAACACAGGTTCCTGTCAGATGACCGAAGTTAAGCTCTGTCAGGCTTGGATGGGTGACTATCCGGTCTGCCAAGCGCTGTTGGGAAGCAGGGTACACTCAGACCTTGTGAGGCAAACTGAGGAGCTACTTGATTCAGAAGTAGCGACTCCGGTCTCGGAAACTGACATACATGCCCCTCCAAATTCGCAACCAGTGACGCCTTTTGTCTTAGGATGAGACGGCGGCCGGTCGATACCGTTAGGCCTTCATGGCCTGTTCGGGCAGAGTTTAGTTTAAAGTATAAATAGTATTCTCAGCAGAATCCCCTCTGAAGTCCAGACTGTGATGTGGTAACCAAATTGTTCCTACTAAAATGAATGTGTGGCTACTCTCGAGTTCATAACTTTTTCCAAAACTTTGGAAAAAGGCATCATTAAGGAATTTGGACGATTCATTTTCAAGTCTTTCTTCTCACGCTTCTTAAAAAGAGGATTAATAACTGCTAATTTTTATGTATCTGGAAAGTTTCTCTATGCCAACATTGCATAACATACGTCACTAACGACATGACTTCTTCAGTTATAACAATTTTCCAGAATTCTGTTTGAAGCTCCATCAACACTATGCGAGCATTTGTTTCAGAAAGGATGTTCGTGCTGTTTCTGGCTGCTTGAAGTTTTATGAGATGACATTTTGAATATAATCTCTTGGTTCTTAAGCTGAACCGTTTAACCCTAGTTTTGCTGTCACGTTTATAAATTGCTTTTAAACGTACTTACGAGTTGTAAATTATGATTGACAACATTATCATTTAATTTAATTGTTGTGGTGTCTCGTACACTGCCTGGTTGTTCTGTCTTACCTTTCACAGTACCCCATAAATTTTTAACGTGATTACTTCCGTAGTTAATTTATGTCAGAATGTGCATATTCCTAGACAGTTTAATGACTTTGCTTACAATGTTACAGTATTTTTAGTAGAATGCAACAACGTTGGATATTAACATATTATGGCTACTATATGAATTTCCGTTTCGCTCTTATACGAAATTTTAATGCTTTACTTATCCCGGTCCTATTTTTTTTGTTTTTACATGGACGTTCTGGATAACTTTTTACAAAGTTATTTTGCAATATTGACACAAATTTACCACGGAACGTATTCAATTTCACATTAGCAACTCTTTCTCCATATACCCTAACCAATACCATCTCTTTTAACTTAAAATAATGCAGCCTGTTCCCATTAATATGCCTCACTGCTTTGTATGAACATACCTCAGAGCTGTAAGGTCTATATTGTTCATTTATATTAATTGTGCACGATTATCGGATAGTCCATTAACCATTCGGTGCACGTTAATAGTTTTAGTCTGAGTATTTTCTATAAAAAATGTTATTAGTCAGGGTCCTGCTATCTTGTTGCACATAAGTTGGATAGTTAACTACTGAAATAAGATTGAACCAGCCAAATAATGATTCCATTTCATTTTTCCTTTCAGAACCTTTTAAGAAACCTACATACAAATCTCCACAAACTACGAACTGTTTCTTCTTGTCTGACAGGTACTCCAACAATGAATCTATATTTCTCATAAATAGTTGAAAGTTTCCTTGAGAGGATATGTAGACTTTAATAAATTACAAGAGAAGTAGTCTACAGTAACAACTCTCAAGCACATGCTTCCATGGTCTGAGCTCACAAAAATTGCTTATTTCACTATTTCTGATTTAGTGTCCAACTTCTACATATAATGCAACTCCTCTGTTTTCTACACAAAAATGATGCGTCTACAATCTCTTACATTTAACCTCTTTATCCCTGTGGTTACTTTATGTTCAGAGAGGGAGAGAACATCTATCAGTTCAAAATATTCCACATCTCTTAGACATACAAGTACTCACTTACCTTGTTTTTCAGGATCCTTATGTTGCGATGAAACAAATTATTTTTACTTTTCTGGAAACTGTTATGTTTAGTGTAGTGCTGTCCTGTTCTAATTTCTTTTCAGACTGGCTGTCTATAACGTGACTGTAACCCATAAAATGCGATTCATTGCCTCCATTAATGGAAGGGATTTTGGATTGTGTGCTCATGGGCCCCGTTACACTTTCTGCAAGATGCTCAGTTGATTTGTCTGCTCCCTTCTATTTAGGTTCATGCCATGATATACGTATTCCTGTATCCAAATTACGGCAACAGATACAGCAGAGCTGTAAGACTTCGTTTCAGCCAAAAGCAACAGCTGCTTGTTGCCACGACTGACATCTGTGCTAACTCAGGGATTGTCATGGCGTTGCAAAATTTCTACAAAGCCCACAAGAGCGTTTGCTGTTGCTGCTCCTGTTTTCTCACGGTCACCTTTAATGCCATACGAATACTGTATATTCTTGTTCCTCTTACTATAAACACCGTAACTTCCTCATCGAAATCTCTGCAGAAAGCCCATATGTTCTTTGTCACCTATCTAAACTCGGTTTACTCCTTTTGCTTATTACTCGTTAACTTTTTCTAGTTCCCATTGTCTCCCTCCCCCTTCAGCCTATTTAATTCAAGATACACCATATCTAATTCTGCTTGAAGGGCACAAACCTTGTTTTCTTGTTCCACGATTCTTCCATGATTCTCCTGTTTCAAGCTGCATGGGAGATCCTCATCTGATACTTCATCAGTCTTCTGTTTTGACTCAGCCCCCACGAATTCCTCTCTTGTGCCAAGTTCTTCATCACTGAGAGAACTTGCAAATTCCGTCCTCAGTTATTTGACGGATGTATTGCACTTTCTGTCTTCTAGCACAGTTTCCACTGTGTGCAACTCCCTCTAGTACCATGCAAATTGCCCATTTATCTCTTAACACATGTCGTATCATCCTACCTTTGCTTCTTGTCAATGCTCTCCATAAATTCCTTTCTTCACCGATTCCACGGAGAAACTTCTCATTTCTTATCTAATCAAGCCATCTAATTTTCAACATTCTTCTCCAACACCACGTCTTCAGTTCTCATCTTTTCCGGTTTTTTACAGTTCATGGTTCACTTCCATACAATCCAGTGCTTCAAATATACATTCTCGCGAATTTCTTCCTTAAAGTAAAACCAATGTTTGATACTACTAAAGTTCTTTTCCCCAGGAATGCCCTCTTTGACTGTGTAGTGTGCCTTTTAAGTTCTGTTTGTTTACAACGTAGCAGACTTACATATATTTATCTATTCACAGTGAATGAAGTATTCAGGCATCGAAATAAGAAACATTCAATGGAAATCCAACATTTCTCGTATGTCTTAAAATATGATGTCGTGATACAGCACGTAACCGTCTGATGAGCAGCGACTGCAACCCACATCGCCTCACCTGGATCAACAGCTGAAAACGCCAACTTCCATGCAAAGAGACTATGATAAATTATATCATCTGTTTCCAACCTTGTTTCGTGGCACGTAATTTAATCATCAGAGTAGCTTTCACGTCTATCACTATTCGCTTAACCTCAGGTCAACAAGATGGTGGCCCAGTATTTGTAGGGCATTTAAACAGAACATGAATAAAGGAAATGACTGTACAGCGCATTTTGTCAAAAATGAATATATTGTTGCTCAAAAGTATAGACACAAATTACAAATTTGTAATCAAAATATCCACGGGTGTACTGCTGGTCTATAGTGTCCAACGGGCACAATATTTCGGCGATCAAACATGTCGCCATCATCAGGTGAACTGACGGACTGAGCTCCTGTGAACGTGCCGGCACGGAGATCCGTACGCTATGGCTGCTCAGGGGGAACTGGGTTCGGTCGCGGCGGCGGCCGATTTAAATACCCTCCGCCCGCGGCGCGCTCCCTTTTGATTATCAAATACGCCGGGAGAAACTCAAGAATACAAATTTGTAGGTTCATTTCTATTCACATTTAGCCTTATAAAGCAAGCTTACATCGTGGGAAATATAATCTGGTACCACTGACCAAACCAGCCGTATTCTTACATCACAGCGTGTGAATACGCGGAAGTGGTGATATAAGTTCCTATGGGACCAAACTGCTGAGGTCATCGGTCCCTAGGCTTACTCACTACTTAATCTAACATAAACTAACTTAGGTTACAGACAAATCACACACACACACACACACACACACACACACACACACACACACACACACTTCCGAGGGAGGACTCGTATCTCCAACTTTGGAAGCCGCGCGAACCGTGGCATAGCTTCTGAGACCGGGCGGCTACCCCGTGCGGCTACGCGGAAGTGTAACAGCACACAGAAGGATAGAAAATACTTGACTCACCTCGGATGGTAAGACAGAATTTGGCAAGGTCGACGATCTTCCTGGTAATCTTGCACATCGTACAAACTACACTCCTGGAAATTGAAATAAGAACACCGTGAATTCATTGTCCCAGGAAGGGGAAACTTTATTGACACATTCCTGGGGTCAGATACATCACATGATCACACTGACAGAACCACAGGCACATAGACACAGGCAACAGAGCATGCACAATGTCGGCACTAGTACAGTGTACATCCACCTTTCGCAGCAATGCAGGCTGCTATTCTCCCATGGAGACGATCGTATAGATGCTGGATGTAGTCCTGTGGAACGGCTTGCCATGCCATTTCCACCTGGCACCTCAGTTGGACCAGCGTTCGTGCTGGACGTGCAGACCGCGTGAGACGACGCTTCATCCAGTCCCAAACATGCTCAATGGGGGACAGATCCGGAGATCTTGCTGGCCAGGGTAGTTGACTTACACCTTCTAGAGCACATTGGGTGGCACGGGATACATGCGGACGTGCATTGTCCTGTTGCAACAGCAAGTTCCCTTGCCGGTCTAGGAATGGTAGAACGATGGGTTCGATGACGGTTTGGATGTACCGTGCACTATTCAGTGTCCCCTCGACGATCACTAGAGGTGTACGGCCAGTGTAGGAGATAGCTCCCCACACTATGATGCCGGGTGTTGGCCCTGTGTGCCTCGGTCGTATGCAGTCCTGATTGTGGCGCTCACCTGCACGGCGCCAAACACGCATACGACCATCATTGGCACCAAGGCAGAAGCTACTCTCATCACTGAAGACCACACGTCTCCATTCGTCCCTCCATTCACGCCTGTCGCGACACCACTGGAGGCGGGCTGCACGATGTTGGGGCGTGAGCGGAAGACGGCCTAACGGTGTGCGGGACCGTAGCCCAGCTTCATGGAGACGGTTGCGAATGGTCCTCGCCGATACCCCAGGAGCAACAGTGTCCCTAATTTGCTGGGAAGTGGCGGTGCGGTCCCCTACAGCACTGCGTAGGATCCTACGGTCTTGGCGTGCATCCGTGCGTCGCTGCGGTCCGGTCCCAGGTCGACGGGCACGTGCACCTTCCGCCGACCACTGGCGACAACATCGATGTACTGTGGAGACCTCACGCCCCTCGTGTTGAGCAATTCGGCGGTACGTCCACCCGGCCTCCCGCATGCCCACTATACGCCCTCGCTCAAAGTTCGTCAACTGCACATACGGTTCACGTCCACGCTGTCGCGGCATGCTACCAGTGTTAAAGACTGCGATGGAGCTCCGTATGCCACGGCAAACTGGCTGACACTGACGGCGGCGGTGCACAAATGCTGCGCAGCTAGCGCCATTCGACGGCAAACACCGCGGTTCCTGGTGTGTCCACTGTGCCGTGCGTGTGATCATTGCTTGTACAGCCCTCTCGCAGTGTACGGAGCAAGTATGGTGGGTCTGACACACCGGTGTCAATGTGTTCTTTTTTCCATTTCCAGGAGTGTATTCGAAACCATGGCTCTTCGTTAAGCCAAATCATATCATCAAATAATAAGCTCTTGAAAATAGGGCTCCAGAGTCAGACACATCTCAACACTTCAAGGCCCTAAAAATCACTCTCCTCTATTCTATGCTATCCTAGTAAGAAGAAGAAGAACGAGAATTAACAGGCACAATGCACACTCTACATGACTGGCTTGAGGCCAACGAATCACCAGAGACAAACATTCCAGTGATATGATTAAGCAAAGAATTTACGAACGTATCAGAATCGCTATACGGTGAAGCTGGCGAAGTTGTATCTCAGAGATAGTTGTAAAATAAATATTGTAAATGTTATAAAAAGGATACTAAAGAAACGAAAGAGCCAACGCCCGTCCATATCCGCATCCAGAGACGGCTATAGGCAGAGGGTGACACGGCGCTCGACCAGTACCGTTAGGATGTTCCCAGACATGTTCAGGCGGAGTTTAGGAGCTCAGCAACTGCCCTTTTAACTTCTTTTAATTAAAAAGTTGCAAACTATCCTATATGGTACAGGGCTATCGACCAACTGCTGCTTCATCCTCTACATATGGCATTAGAGCACGACGGAACTGTAAGTGCCTGTGATCTCACACCACTCCTTCGGCTTTCGAATCCAGAGTTACTACATTTCTTCTTGTATATTCTCAGACGCCTTCAAGAAGCTAACTGCACCATGAGGGAAGTGTCACTATCATTATTATTTATCTTGGAAGATATTTATGTAACATGAAACTAGCTAAATAATTAATCAACAGTCCCTGGCAAGCTGAGAGCCGAATATGGTTTTCTGTAGTGGTAAGAGATGCTGACTGACGGATCAGCAAGGGAGACGAACTCGTTCATTTTAACTGTCTGATAAAGAAAGTGAAGCACCCAGAAAGGTAGGAGAAAATGAAATGAAAATTCACTGGTTGAGGTTTCGTGATGTTATTTCAGTCATCACAAAATCTAGTCCAGTTTACAAATAAGTTGGCAGTATGAGCCGTCTTATTAATCCGCCTCACCTAGATGCATGCACTGACGTTAGTTGGAACGGGTGGTACAAAGGCATTGTATCCTTTCCTGAAGCAAGCTGATCTACAACGATGGCGACTTTTGCTTGGTACCCTGGACGTTGGCACTAGGACAGAGTTGACGTCCGAGCTGGTGCCATATATATTCTATCGGGGACATCTGGGGATCTGGCTGGTCACGGGGGTACCTCAACATCACGCAGATAATCTCTGCAGACAAGTGCAATTTGTAGACGATCATTTTTCTGTTGAAAAATGGCACCACGAAACTTTTGCATGAGAAGTAACACATGAGGACACAGGACGTCAGTGACGTCCATTTAATAATTCTGAGTTGCCTCAGTCGCTAGCATCCATGACCTGAATTCGTTCCTGATGGCTCTGCACACAATGTCGTCAGGAGTAACACCGCTGTCCCTCTCCAAAACATTGGAAGCACGGAACCCTATCTCGGTCGCCATCATACTCGCCGATGACTGTCGCTCGGTGTAGCGATTCATCGTCGAACACGATGCCATACTTCCATGATTCTGTTATGACTCCAGTCCAGACGCAGTTTTTATCTTGTGATGTTAACAACAGCCGACTCATAGCACGGTAATTGCCTAAACTGGCTGCTGCTAGTCTCTCACCAATATTGCGAGATGAAACAGAATGCTCCATGGAATCCACTACTTTTTCTGGGGTGGCATGCGCAGATGTGAAGAGGTTACGATGAAATGAAATGAGCGTTTGGCGTCATTGGCCAGAAGGTCCCTTACGGGGCAGGTCCGGCCGCCTTGGTGCTGGTTTTATTACATTCGACGCCACATTGGGCGACCTGCGCGCCGGAAGGGGGTGAAATGATGATGAAGACAACACAATACCCAGTCACTGAGCGGAAAAATCCCCGACCCAGCAGGGAATCGAACCGGGACCCCTTAGGACGGCAGTCCGTCACGCTGACCATTCAGCTATTGGGGCGGACAGAAGTTACCATGTGCTTGGTCAATAATACGACGATACTCCCTTATAGTACTCAGCGGTCGACCAGAATTTTGACGACGAGTATGCCTGCTCTCACATTCCCATTCAATCCAACCTCCTGTCACTGTCCCATCCGAATTCCACAAGATGATGTCCCCTTCAATCCCGTCAGGTACTGATAACGCTGTCTCACACGAGTCGTGGTATGTCCTTCACAGAGATCCCTCAACGCCTGATGCTGTTCACGCTTCTTAACCTACAAACACCTGGTAACAAAACTAAGCATAAACAGTACCGGTTTCCGTTCTATCTGTCACAGAGAATTGCATCTTTAATCGTTACATACTTGCCGATAATGTGTACATGTAAGAAGTTATACTAACATCAGACCATGTCATGTAGCAGCTTCTTTTTTACTTTCATTCAGTGTATCATCGCTTTCTAGTACACTGCTTGTAGCGTATTCTGAAACCCAAAATGCTTGCTTCTCTCTGCATTTTCTTGCGAAAAGCAAGGAGCCTCTCAAGGCCGGTTTACAAAGGTTATGAGATACCTTCTAATATCGTATTGGACCTCCTCTTGCCCGGCTTAGTGGAGAAGCTCGACGTGGCGTGGACTCCACAAGTCGTTGGAAGCCCCCTGTAGAAATATTGAGCCATTCAGCCTCTATATCTACCCTTAAGTGTTACCAGTGCAGGATTTTGTGCACGAACTGACCTTTCGATATTGGCCGGTAAATGTTCGACAGGATTCATGTCGGGCGATCTGGGTGGCCAAACCATGCGCTCGAAATGTCCAGAATGTTCTGAATATTCTTCAAACATTTGCGAACATTGTGGCCCGTTGACGTGCCGCATTGTCACCCATAACAATCCCGTTGTTGTTGGGAACATGAAATCCATGAATTGCTGCAAATGGTCTTCAAGTATCCGAACGTTATCACTTCCAGTCGAAGATCGGTGAAGTTCGACCAGAGACCCCAATCCATTCCATTTAAACACCACCAGTTTTCACAGTGCCTCGTTGACAACTTGGGTTCATGGCGTCATGAGGTTTGTACCACACTCGAACCCATACCAATAGAAATTGGGACTCGTCTAAACAGCCAATAGTTTTCCAGCCGTCTACGGTCCAGTCGATATGGCCACGAGCCCAGGCGAGACGCGCACTTGCGGCGGTCATCTACTGTCATAACTCATTAATGCTAGATTCTGCCGCACTGTCCTAAAGGATACGTTCGCCGTACGTCCCACATTGGTCTCTGAGGTTATTTCACGCAGTGTTCCCTGTCTGTTATTACTGCCAACTCTACGCAAACGCCGTTACTCTCAGTCATTAAGTAAAGGCCGCCGGCTACTGCGTTGCCCTTAGTGACAGGTAATGCCTGAAATTCGTTCTTGGCACACTCTTGACACCGTAGATCTCGGAATATTGATTTCCTTAACGATTTTCGAAATGGAATGTCCCATGCGTCTAACTCCGCGTTCAATGTCTGAAATTTTTCACATGAATCGCCTGAGTACAAATGACATCTACGCCAATGCACTGCCCGTTTATTCCTTATGTATGCTATACTACCGCTATCGGTTTACGTGCGATATCGCTATCCCATCACTTGTCACCTCAGCGTACTTAAGCTGCACGTAAAATTCTAAGTCAGGTTGGTACAAGCAGTCATCTACTTGAGGTCACGTAGCATTCGTCCGTAAAATAAACAGAAAAATATGAAGGACGTTGCGAAATAGACTTGGAAGTACGATGTTCTGAAACTGATGAATGATCTAGAAGCTGTTGAGCAGGGTGTACACGGAGGTTGCAGCACGTATGTTGATGTCCTAGTAGCACGGCCAATCAGTTGTCACATGCCCACAGTAAGTGCACACCATTGGAAGATTGGTGCTTTTACCATACGTTCTCGTTGGCAGTTGCCAAAAGCAACTATTTTTGGATGACATACTGAACATTTTAAATGAATTATAAGTCAATATTTACCTCCCATCTGAGAGGCTCAGTTTACAGGTGCGGTGCCTAAGGGACACGGACAGGAAAACAGCAGCACAGTTGAGCCTGGTAAGCACTAACCATTGTGGACGGGAAGTGACCGGCTGAGACCCACAGTCTTGAAACCGATTACGACTCCCCTTAACACATAAGGGCCTGTGGGAAGTTGACCATGTTGACGATGTGGGCATTTCAGGTAGTCTGAGGTAATTCTAATATTCACAAATATTACAACCCAAGGGATATAATTCTTAATCGGTATTTCTAATTGTAAGAACAATATTTTTTTCTAGAACTATAAATAATTTGTATTTCTTTTCTTTTTTGCTTAAGTTGACAACAATCAAAAATTAGTATGGGAGAAGTTACGTTTTCGTGGAGTCTATTGCGTTATAAAATGCTTTACGCTGTTTTGCGGCAGAAATGACAGACTACCTTATTCTGGAGGGCTGGTGTTTGTTTGCTAGTTTCGTGTTCCAAAGATCGTTTGTGCGATTAATCGCAAGAATTTTACATTCACATCACACATTCATAAGTGAACATGGCTACACGAAACCACCTACTTCTTTAAGAATGTAGTTATGATACAGCAATTCGTATCCACCAACTTGCACACATAACAAAAGAATGGAACTTCTTCCACGAAAAAGATGCTGTCAAGGAGAATTTTTTTTTTCAGTTTGTTTTCATATTTTGCTTCGATATCTGTCAGTCACTTTAGTGAGCAAAACGTTTGATGGCAGCATTGTGCGCCCTTTTCTGTGATAAATACAACCTTACTGTGGAGTAATGACTCATTTTTTCCTGGTATTGTAATTACGTACATCATTGCTCCTTTTGAGCTGCAGTTGATTACTTACAACAAACTTCATCAGGTAATATATATACTGAGAGAAGTAGTCAAAATGTCCAGCTCCCTTAACAGCTGTGTACAAGATGATCGTGACTGAGCACTTACATAACGTTTTTGAGCAATGAACATTTTATTTATTAAAGGCGAGTTACTCCCAGAACATTATTCCACGTGACAGCCCTGAATGAAATTACGGGAAATATGTGAACTTATTGACTGTTCCTGATAGAAAGTTTCTCTTCTGAGGTGAAACAGCTAAGATTGCGGTTGAACATCTCACAACAAATTCATTAAAGACGGAACATAAGATGAGATTCGACAAACATGGCGGAGGGAAACGATTGTGTGCGCTACAATTCAGAGATATGGGATTTACTAGATGCTTGTTGGTAGGAAGGTAGCCTTAATGGTAAATAATGGGCGTCTACAGCGGATGCAATCCTGTCCCACAAAAAGCTTTTTCAGTGTGTCTGCCAGAGAGCATTGGACTTTTAACGTCGCGGCGAAATTCCTCTTGGAGAGTCTCCCTTAAACAACTCTCCAGTCCGTTTGTCACTTCTGATCTCTGTCCGTGACCCTTCTTGGGATCTCCACACAAAGTCCCCTTAGCGATGCTCAGTCATTGTTAGTAGATGCTGAGACACCACGGACGGTATTCCAGCGCAACTGCGATCTGCCGGACCCGTGTACCTAGTACAACCCTTCCTCCAGATAGTTCTGCCTCTTCGTCAATAGCAAAGATGAAGCCTATGAACTGTATCGACTAAGAGTGCGGTGGCGGCCACAATGCTGTCTGAAATCACTATTTCTTTCTGATGTGTTTGCAACTGAAAAGGAAGCCCGGTCTCGGCGGTTGTCACATTAGAGCTGCAGCACCGCTAGCTTAAGTTGCATCATGTTAATCACTTCTCTCCCTCTTAGGGAAGCAAAAATGATATCGATCGAATCTACCTCCTTCTTTTAAAGCTTACAACTATTCTTTTTGTAATTCCTTGTGATGATGGTATCATAAACCAAATTTCACAACAGTAAGGGAGTTTAGGGGACTGATAACCTCAGATGTTAAGTTCCATAGGGCTTAGAGCCATTTGAACTATTTGAAGTAAATGAGTTTGTGACGACGGCCCTCGGTCGAATCACTGCTGGTTTGCGATCTCAGGACGCGACAGATGCTGGATGCAATGCGCTGTAGTGCTAGTTTCCTTTCCACAGTGTTGGTGGACAATTTAAAGTCGTCACCCTAAAGGTCATGATCGCACAAGAACAATTAGTCAGCCTGAACTTCGTCAAACAAGTGTCCCAGTAGTGTAGAAAGGGTTAGGTCTGACGACTGTCGCCATAGCCAGAATCTTTCATGTTTGTCGAGGAGGCCATTGAACTCACAGAAGATCAGCGCCAAAAGGAAGAAAAGAACGAGGATGCTGTTTTAGCACGTTTCTTTTGCCCTTAATAGTGTTTCAAGCATCTAAGAATTTTTAACATTGTGCAGCCCTTTCAGCAACTGTGATAACTGAACATGTAACACGTCAGCCTCAGTTGCAAATAGAAACCAATCTTTACTCAGGTT
Organism: Schistocerca gregaria; assembly: GCF_023897955.1. NCBI lineage: Eukaryota > Metazoa > Arthropoda > Insecta > Orthoptera > Acrididae > Schistocerca > Schistocerca gregaria. Next base: position 509,103,176 of record NC_064921.1, on the reverse strand, counting down.
TCAGCCAAAATAATTTGGCCTTCTTCAGAAGCCAGTGACACTAAACTATTGCATGCCGAAGTTTGGCCATGTGAAGTATAAAACTGTAACACCGTAGTAACCAGTCGTAAATCTACGTTACTTGGGCTAGAGAGAAACCGCAGGCCCCACTACGCGGACGAGGTCGGTAGGCCGCGAGAGCTGCGCCGGAACTAAACGCGGTGAACAGCTGTGTATCGAGCATCGCTGATGGTGCTTCTTGCGCATGCGCGCGTGAAACATGGATACATAACAGCAGCTATTTTTACATTAGGAATTGGATTAGTATAACCTTTAAAGCCTTCAATGGCGTAATATGCAAAAGAACTTACTTCTGAGGAGAACGATACCCCTATAACAGATTCGGAGCCCGTAAGAAGGACTAGCTTTTACTCTGCAAAATTATTTCTCAATTTTGGATACATTGCTCAAACTTTATCTGGTTAATTAATAAACGTGTGTGTGGCTATTTACAGGAATGATCTGTAATATCATGGAGAGTACGTCAGTATGACTAAGCATCATTCCTGTAGATAGACTTCTGAAGAAGGCCAAATTATTTTGATTGAAACCTGGGTAAAGATTGGTTTCTATTTGCAACTGAGGCTGACGTATTACATGTTAAAGTTTCAAGCATCTACATCCTCACAAGAACGGTCTCACGATAGACATGCTGTGGTAGACAGGTATGCAGAAATCCGATTAGTGCATTCACTAACGCGTGATAATTTTCAGTTTGTGTTGAACATCTTGATTTGCAGCAACAGCAGAGCGACAGGGTGATATTTTCAGATCGATCTCGATTCAATGTAGGAAGCGAGTGTGGACACCAAATGGCGTGGAGAGAAAGAACAGCAAGTTACCACGTTGAATAAAATGTGGAGTGATGAGAGAGGACAAGTCACTTCCACACTGTTCTACATAGTCAAGGGTATAATTTAATGTTTATTTTTCACCCAGCACATTGTGTTTGTGAGACAAAAAGAAGTTATCAGCATGAGCAGACATTGATGGAAGTGTGTACATTGTTAATGCATGCCGGGTCTTAGGGTGGCTCTCCTTCAAATAGTATTTCTCTGGAGTTGAGAACAAGCAGGCAGTTTGGTCATTTAACAGTAAATCTTGGTGCTTGAAAGCCACGTGCAGCTATTAGGGACTGGAACATCTCGAATGCTGAGCCCACGAATTTTTCCTGTAGTGCGCAGACATTGCCTTCAGTCGATGAGGCGGGAAAGCAGTCTACCAGGACCCACTTATTAGGAGCCTCTTGCCACAGCAGAGGCCGGGGGAATGAGAGAAATCTAGGTCTCCCAGCCAATGTGTCACGTCAGCATCGTATTTCCCTTTGTGAAGAGGGATGGCAGCCATAAAAATTCGCGAATTTCCATGTTCATCTTGGACAGGACGCTATTGAGGAAGCAGTCAGATGGTATCGTGCTCCAACCTGCAGAGATAGAGTTTTATGGAAACTCAAAATAACATGCTGCATAAAGTGGCTGTAGAAAAAAAAGACCCGGGAGCACAACGTCTCCTCCACTCTGCGCGGCAATTTGTGAGTCAGGGATTGGCAGTTGTCCTCAAAAGAGAAGAATATTGGTAACTGTGATTATAATTGGCCGATGAGTGGACCAGATGAATTAGAGTGGAGACATGGAGCTTGTGATTTGCACAAAATCCTCGTGGGGCAGTTGCAGGAGTGCTTTTGTCGAGTTTACCGACGTCCGATGGGAAGTGAGGGGAGGAGAAACTTGGTCTTCTGGTTCAGTCTTTGGCCTGGGGTTGGTCTTCTGATTCAGACTCTGGTGTGGAGAGGATTCCGGTCTCGACTTTTGTTATGAGTGTGTTGCAGTTGGGGCACCTGCCCTGAGCGTGATTCCACACTAGCACTGGTCTTGACTGGGGAGCCAGTGGTGAGGGCTTAGCTGTGCCGATAGTTTAGACCACAGTCATCTTGGACAGTTCGTTGTGCCGAGGGCAATCTTATTCGTGACAGGTCTGCCGCTTTGACGTTTCATCTCCTTGTGCACACTACCTTAAAGTGAATCAAATTGGTCCGTGGTAGGACCAGCAAATAGGAGTGTCACACTGGAATCTACCGAGATTTCAGGGCTCCGTTACAGAATAATTGCAAATCCGTCTAACAGGTCGCGAGTCTCGACACTGCATATTTCACGCCCGCCACGCGGAATTGCAGACGCCGCTCATTGCTGCTCTGCAGCCGCTTCAATCACAATGTCAGCTGATACATCACCGCACATCGAGAAAAGGGGTACTGTATCGCTTCTCCAGTTTTCTAGGGCAAACAAGATCACAATCTCGCCAGTTGTTCTCAGCTGCATCAATGTAGTATAATTTCTGTGTACAATAAATCCATCAAGGTCTATTCAGTGTTAGATAATTTCAGACTGCGAAAGCCAGAGTAAATAGTTTAGTCACACAAACCTTAGTCTTTGCCAAGCAGTCTCCACACAGTGTTGCTAACTGTTCGTTACATATTCATGCTCTCATCAAGAACATGTTAAATTTTGTCATTACGCTTAACATTTATTTTTGCCCAATTTTTAATGAATAAACTTGTATCATAACTTGTATGGAAGAACAATCCAGTGTTTATGTATTAATTACCCATTAACAACTGACGAAACTAATGACAAAATTTTGGAAATTTGTGATGAGGTCTTATGCGACCAAACCGCTGAGGTCATCGCTCCCTAATCCTAACACAACTTAATCTAACTTAAACTAACTTACGCTACGGACAACACACACACTCAGGCCCGAGGGAGGACTCGAACCTCCGACGTGGGGAGCAGTACGGACCGTCACAAGACGGCTGAGACCGCGCGGCTACCCCGCGCGGGAAAAAATAATGACAGGGCCACCATTTCATTAACACTATTACAGCACTGAAGTTCATTTAGATTCTGATAATTGTAATATCCTTTAATGCAGTCTACCAACAATAACCACTGTTAAGGGGCAAAATAAATTTAGCAGGCGCCCAGGACAGGTAGTCAAGTGGAAGGTTTACTGGTTAAAGTGGTTGCTATCAGTGTGGAACTCAGAGTCGCGGCAATAGTCGTGAACGTTTGTTACCTTCGAGACTGGACGTAGTGAGTCAATGTTAATCAACAATACATTTAATAGGAAGAAGACGCAGTTATTAGCAGCTCACTGAGTTATGAACGAGCTCGTGTAATGGGGCTACAAGAAGCTGGATGTTCCTTCAACAATAGTGCAGGAAAACTGGTCAGGAATGTTGTCACTGTACATGATTGCCAGCTGTAGTTGTCACAGGAAGGTATGGTCGCAAGAAGACCTTGCTATCGACGGCCACTTGGCACTACCGAGGGCCAAGACCGTCGTTTCTGGCATATGGCTGTGGCACAGCGTACTGCATCTGCAGCAGCATTTCGAACAGCAGTTGGCACCACAGTGACGCAACCAACTATTTGCAAATCGGTTACTTCAAAGACATTTCCGAGCCAGACGCACTGTAGTGTGCGTTCCGCTGACCCCAAACCATCGCCATTTGCCGTTACAGTTGTGTCAAGCATCTGCTCATTGGAGGGCGTATTGGAGGTCTGTTGTACACTCATGCTCATAAATTAAGGATAATTGCAGAATGTCGTGGCACACAACGTGGCACTACACCAAACTGGCGCTAATAGCATAGGCACATAGGGAACACTCACGACACAGATCTGTAAGTCCACAGTATTGGTGATAAGTTGAGAAAACCGTTCCGAAACACATGTGCTCCAAAACGCCACTGTCTCCTGCGCATGTACCCCGACATCAATATGGGATATGATCACCATGCACAAGTTCACAGACCGCACAGCGGGTTGGCATACACTGGATCAGGTGGTCGAGCAGCTGCTGGGGTATAGCCTTCCATTCTTGCACCAGTGCCTGTTGGAGTTCCTGAAGTGTCGCAGGGGTTTCACGACGTGCAACCGTGCGACCGAGAGCATCCCAGACGTGCTCGATGGGGTTTAGGTCTGGAGAACAGGCAGGCCACTCCATTTGCCTTGTATCTTTTGTTTCAAGGTACTCACCCCTGAAAAGGCGGACATACTGCTGCAAAATGACGTGCTGATACACCTGGCCTGTTACAGTTCCTCTGTCAATGGCATGCAGGGATGTATGTGCACCAATCATAATCCCACATTGCACCATCAAACCACGGCCTCCACACAGGTCCCTTTCAAGGACGTTAAGTGGTTGCTACCTGGTTTACGCCAAATGAAAACCCGGCGAGAATCACTGTTCAGACTATACCTGGTCTCGTCCGTAAACATAACCTGGGACCACTGTTCCAATCACCATGTACTATGTTCTTGACACCAGGCTTCACGGGCTCTCCTGTGACCAGGGGTCAGTGTAATGCACCTTGCAGGTCTCCGGGCGAATAAACCATGTCTGTTCAGTTGTCTGTAGACTGTGTGTCTGGAGACAACTGTTCCAGTGGCTGTGGTAAGGTCCTGAGAAACGCTACATGCAGTACTCCGTGGCCGTCTGCGGGCACTGATAGTGAGATATCGGTCTTCTTGTGTGGTTGTACACTGTGGACGTTCCGTGCTGTAGTGCCTGGACACGTTTCCTGTCTGTTGGAATCGTTGCCATAATCTTGAGATCACACTTCGTGGCACACTGAGGGCCCGTGCTACGACCTGCTGTGTTTGACGAGCCTCCAGTCCGCCTAGTATTCTACCCATCATAACGTCATCAATATGTGTTCTTTGAGCCATTTTCAACACACAGCCACCATTAACACGTCTGAAAACCTCTGCACACTTACTCACTGCACCGTAGTCTGACATGCACCAAGGCACCTCTGCGTATGTGGGCAGCTGCCAGCACCACCGTGCGACGACCGCAGGTCAAATGCACCGCATGGTCATACCCCTAGGTGATTTAAACCCGCAAACTGCCCACCAGAGCGTTGTTTCGCCATGTATCAGCATTATCCTAATTTATGAGCATGAGTGTATTTTCTGATGAAAGCCGGTTCTGCCTCGGTGACGACCGTGTGTTGATTAGATGGAGGCCAGGTGAGCGCCCGCAATCAAGTTATTCACACACTTTGATTTCAAATTTGTACGTAAATCTAGTGATTCGATCTGTTGTACTGTCGTTCGCGAACAGCATTCCAGGGGCAGGATGCCAACAGGATATCGCTAGCTAACATACCGCTTTTCAACCCGAGACGCTCAATAGAGCATCGACATGTTGCCTCGCCTATTCGATCAACAGATATGTCTCCGGTCGAGCACATGTGGGACAGACATCATCGGACAACTCCGGCGTCATCCACAACCAGCATCAACAGCCCTTGTGTTGAATGGCCAAGTGCAACAGGCATGGAACTCCATCCCACACACTGACGTCCGACACTTTTACGACAGAATTCACGCACGTTTGCATGCTTGCAGACAACATTCTGGCGGCGACATCGGTTATTACTGTACCAGAATTTCACATCTGCAACAACTTTTCTCGCTCTTACGTTAACCTGTGATCTTACAACATTAGTCATTTAAATACACTACTGGTCATTAAAATTGCTACACCAAGAAGAAATGCAGATGATAAACAGGTATTCATTGGACAAATATATTATACTAGAACTGACATGTGATTTCATTTTCAAGCTATTTGGGTGCATAGATCCTGAGAAATCAGTACCCAGAGGAACCACCTCTGGCAGTAATAACGGCCCTGATACGCCTGGGCACTGAGTCAAACAGAGCTTGGATGGCGTGTACAGGTACAGCTGCCCATGCAGCTTCAACACGATACCACAGTTCATCAAGAGTAGTGACTGGCGTGTTGTGACGAGCCAGTTGCTCGGCCACCATTGACCAGGCGTTTTCAATTGGTGAGAGATCTGGAGAATGTGCTGGCGAGGGCAGCAGTCGAACATTTTCTGTATCCAGAAAGGCCCTTACAGGACCTGCAACATGCGGTCGTGTATTATCCTGCTGAAATGTAGGGTTTCGCAGGAAGCGAATGAAGGGAAGAGCCAAGGGTCGTAACACATCTGAAATGTAACATCCACTGTTCCAAGAGCCGTCAATGCGGACAAGAGGTGACCAAGACGTGTAACCAATGGCGCCCCATACCATCACGCCGGGTGATACTCCAGTATGGCGATGACGGATACACGCTTCCAATGTGCGTTCACCGCGATGTCGCCAAATACGGATGCGACCATCAAGATGCTGTAAACAAATCCCGGATTCATCCGGAAAAAATGACGTTTTGCCATTGGTGCACCCAGGTTCGTTATTGAGTACACCATCACAGGCGCTCCTGTCTGTGATGCAGCGTCAAGGGTAACTGCACTCATGGTCTCCGAGGTGATAGTCCATGCTGCTGCTAACGTCGTCGAACTGTTCGTGCAGATGGTTGTTGTCTTGCAAATGTCCCCATCTGTTGACTGTTTATAACTCTACACTGATTATTTCTTGGTGTGATCTTCTTTCCCGTCAGTGTATGACCAGTGCTCCAAGGCGTTGTGTCATGTGTTGTCGCTGAAACTATGCAATATTTCCGTGGATCGTCTGTTCATCATCTTTGAACACCTTTCCCTCGATCCGTAGTGAGGAACTGGAACAGTGTGGAGGTGAGGCGGCCAGCCAAGTAAAAGTTTGTATTGGCGCGTGAACTGGGAGCACAAGGCCAATGGCGGGTAGAGGAAACAGAAGCGCGGGAGGGGGTCTACGAGGCGCGTAGTGGATCTCAGGGCCAAGGCCCACGTAGCTCCGTGTAAACAGCGCCGCGCCACGGGCAGCACGGCTGCTGGCGGGCAGCCAGGTGGGACAAGCCTCTGGCGTTACGCTCTTCCTTCACGTGCCTCCTCGCAAAAGTATTTGTCTCGTCCTCCTTCTACCATATTCTTCACTCAGGTTATTACATGTTCGACGCAAACGTTGTGACCGGCGTTTCGCGGAAACCACTGCCACCGAGGAAAACACCGATCACGGCAATGAGACGGCAGTTGCTTCCAAAACGTCTGAAAGGACTTTGAAGGAAGTCTGAGAAATTCGTTGTTCCACTCAGCACTTCACATTCTTACGCCAATGGCATCGGTGTCAACAAAGGAGGAGCGGCGGCAAGAAGGAGTACGTGCCACCTCATGGAATCTGAAACACAGAATTTTATTCACAGTAGAATCCTCATGCGTTTTTTTCTATCTAAAGACACGTTTTGATACAGTCGGTAACATTTATATCGAGTAGAAGTAGGTTTATATTATGTAACTGTGTAACTGTAATTACGAAGTTAAGGTCATTGATTTGTGACAAGAAATTTAGAATTCTGTGATGTATATATGGAAAAAGCTAAATAATATTTTAAATAATGACATTTTATAGTATGTGTATATTTAAAAGAAAAACAATGTTATTGGAAACTGGTTCATGCTTAGCGCACTTTTATTGTAAAATGTAAAAGATGTAGGGAAGTCCCTCCGCAATGGAAGTGGCTTGGCGCTATGTAAAAGGTGGTTTTGGAGGTCGAGCTGGGCGGCTCTTTGGTGTGAACGGTACGCAGTCAGTGGCCAGCCGTTGCACGGTACACATCGACAGTGCCAAGGGAACAGTTTCTACTGACTGACTCCTTGCTTGCCAAACGCTATCTTGGCCAGTAAGGTCGCCAGATCTCTCCCCAATTTAGAACGTTTGGAGCATTATGAGAAGGGCCCTCCGACCACCCAGGGATTTCGATGATCTAACACGACAGATAGAATTTGGCATGATATCCCTTAGGAGGGCATCCAGCAATTCTGTCAATCAATACCAAGTCGAATAACTGCTTCCATAAGGGCCAGAGGTGGACCAAACCTCAATTTGTGAATCTATTGCTCTTAAATAGATCATCCAACTTTTCTGAAACTGTAATCATTTGTTTGTCTGGACATGTACAGCAGATGACGCTGTGATTTACCGGCTAGTAAAATCATCAGACGATCAATTCCAATTACAAAATGATCTAGAGAGAATTTCTGTATGGTGTGAAAAGTGGCAATTGGCTCTAAACAAAGAAAAGTGCGAGGTCAACCACATGAGTACTAGAAGAAATCCGATAAATTTTGGCTATGCGATAAATCTCACAAATCTAAGGGTTGTCAATTCGACTAAATACCTAGGAATTACAATTACGAGCCACTTAAATTGGAAAGACCACATAGATAATATTGTGGGGAAGGCGAAACAAAGACTGCGCTTTGTTGGCAGAACACTTAGAAGATGCAACAAACCCTCTAAATAGACGGCCTACATTACATTTGTCCGTCCTCTGCTGGAATATTGCTGCGCGGTGTGGGATCCTCACCAGGTAGGATTGACGGGGGACATCGAAAAAGTGCAAAGAAGGCCAGCTCGTTTCGTGTTATCGCGCAATAAGAGTGAGAGTGTCACTGATATGATACCCGGGTTGGGGTGGCAGTCACTGAAACAAAGGCAGTTTTCTTTGCGGCGAGCTCTATTTACAAAATTTCAATCACCAACCTTCTCTTCTGAATGTGAAAATATTTTGTTGACACCCACCTACGCAGGGAGAAATGCTCATCATAATAAAATAAGAGAAATCAGGGCTCGAACAGAAAGATTCAGGTGTTCCTTTTTCCCACGCGCCATTCGAGAGTGGAATGGTAGAGAAGTAGTATGAAAATGGTTCGATGAACCCACCGCCAGGCACTTACGTGTGAATTGCAGAGTAACCATGTAGATGTAAATGTAGATGTACACCCGATTTCCGTCCCGTTCGGGGGATTTCTTTGTGTCGTGTCGTTTTTTCTGTGTCTTAGAGTGTATTACTGAATAATTCATTCAAATATTTTGTTAATGATATTTAATTAACGTGGCTGATTTCGGTATTACACAACTTTATCTTCAGACAAAAGTATGTTTTTAATAAAAGTCGATTATGTGAATTAACTTCCATAAATAAAAAAATGTTGAATGGATTCTCCAGTAATCGTACTTTAACGACTAATTGTGTTGTCTCAGATATCAATGACATTGCTGAAATTGTCATCGTCACTATCGCTAGTGTTACTCATACACGGCTCAAGTAGCGCATTACTCCCTTACGCAGAAGGCAAATCGATGTGTAATCTACCAGGAATGGCGTCAACTGAATGCCTGCCATCTGCCAAAGATATAGGGATAGATAAAATCTTCTCGGTATTCCAGTTCGTCAGGCGGCTAGAATACCACTAGCTTCCCACCGGGCTCTGCTCGTCCATTGTCAAGTCGTAAATGACTGCCGTGTCACTGTGGCCTCGCCTTTATATACTCGTAGCATCACTGCTAGTTGTGTCGTCATTGGTGCTATCTTCCTCGCCAATTCTTACCGCGTCCGTCGCGCCCGCTTCATTCTCGCGATGGCCGCGCCACAGGCTGTACTGAGCCGCAAACCGCTGCAAACTGACGGTGTTTGCAGGAAGTTTTATTTCTGTGGCTTCTTTCACAACGCTACCCCAAAATCCCTTGGTCCCCATAATCATAGACGTTCCGACGAACAAAATTCGGTGTCGGTTTTCTAAAGCGTGTTCTGCCACGGCTGATTTTTCTAGATACCGTAGTTGAAACCACCTCTTGTGTTCCGTTCGGTATTGCTTCACAGTGCGTACTGTTTGGCAGATGTAGTAGCAGCCATAGTGACATGGTAATTTTACCCTACAGGCGTTCTGAGTCCTAGATCGTCCTTCACAGGTCTCATGAGCTGTCGTAGTTTTGATGGCGGCCTTAACACTGATGAAATGTTGTTTCGCTTCAGGAGCTTACTAATCTTTCCCGACAATGTGACACAGAAAGATAAAAATGCGAATTTCTTGCTCTCTTCTTCGGTTTCTTTTGTTTTTCCTTTTACGTCGCTCAAGAAATAGGACTTCATACCTGGCGGTGATTATAGCCATTTTCCCGGAAGACTTGTCGGAGCTGGCTTAGTTCCAGTGGCATATTTTTTGCGCATGAGATGACTTTAGGATGGCGAACGAGGGTGTTCAGAATGTCCCGTTTTCGAGACGGATGGTGGTGGCAGAGAGCGTGGAGATGCTGATCCATATGTGTGGGTTTTCTGTAAACACTGTGGCTTTCTTACCCGTTGGTTTTCCGGCGAGAAATGACAGCCAATAACGCGGCTGGTTAACGGTAGGTGACGGCGATTAGCCATTCACCACTTGACAATAGCTGAGGAGAGCTCGATCGGGAGCTTGTGGGATTTTTCCAGCCGGCCGGTGTGGCCGTGCGGTTCTAGGCGCTTCAGTGTGGAACCGCGTGACCGCTACGGTCGCAGGTTCGAATCCTCTACATCTACATCTACATTCATACTCCGCAAGCCACCCAACGGTGTGTGGCGGAGGGCCACTGTCATTACCTCCCTTTCCTGTTCCAGTCGCGTATGGTTCGCGGGAAAAACGACTGCCGGAAAGCCTCCTTGCGCACTCGAATCTCTCTAATTTTACATTCGTGATCTCCACGGGAGGTATAAGTAGGGGGAAGCAGTATATTCGATACCTCATCCAGAAACGCACCCACTCGAAACCTGGCGAGCAAGCTACACCGCGATGCAGAGCGCCTCTCTTGCAGAGTCTGCCACTTGAGTTTGCTAAACATCTCCGTAACGGTATCACGGTTACCAAATAACCCTGTGACGAAACGCGCCGCTCTTCTTTGGATCTTCTCTATCTCCTCCGTCAACCCGATCTGGTACCGATCCCACACTGATGAGCAATACTCAAGTATAAGCCGAACGAGTGTTTTGTAAGCCACCTCCTTTGTTGATGGACTACATTTTCTAAGGACTCTCCCAATGAATCTCAACCTGGTACCCGCCTTACCAACAATTTATTTTATATGATCATTCCATTTCAAATCGTTCCGCACGCATACTCCCAGATATTTAACAGAAGTAACTGCTACCAGTGTTTGTTCCGCTATCATATAATCATATAATAAAGGATCCTTCTTTCTATGTATTCGCAATACATTACATTTATCTATGTTAAGGGTCAGTTGCCACTCCCTACACCAAGTGCCTATCCGCTGCAGATCTTCCCACATTTCGCTACAATTTTCTAATGCTGCAACTTCTCTGTATACTACAGCATCATCCGCGAAAAGCCGCATGGAACTTCCGACACTATCTACTAGGTCATTTATATATATTGTGAAAAGCAATGGTCCCATAACACTCCCCTGTGGCACGCCAGAGGTTACTTTAACGTCTGTAGAGGTCTCTTCATTGATAACAACATGCTGTGTTCTGTTTGCTAAAAACTCTTCAATCCAGCCACACAGCTGGTCTGATATTCCGTAGGCTCTTACTTTGTTTATCAAGCGGCAGTGCGGAACTGTATCGAACGTCTTCCGGAAGTCTAGGAAAATAGCATCTACCTGGGAGCCTGTATCTAATAATTTCTGGGTCTCATGAACAAATAAAGCGAGTTGGGTCTCACACGATCGCTGTTTCCAGAATCGATGTTGATTCCTACAGAGTAGATTCTGGGGTTTCCAAAAACGACATGATACTCGAGCAAAAAACATGTTCTAAAATTCTACAACAGATCGACGTCAGAGATATAGGTCTATAGTTTTGCGCATCTGCTCGACGACCCTTTTTGAAGACTGGGACTACCTGTTCCAATCGTTTGGAACCTTCCGTTCCTCTAGAGACTTGCGGTACACGGCTGTTAGAAGGGGGGCAAGTTCTTTCGCGTACTCTGTGTAGAATCGAATTGGTATTTCGTCAGGTCCAGTGGACTTTCCTCTGTTGAGTGATTTCAGTTGCTTTTCTATTCCTTGGACACTTATTTCGATGTCAGCCATTTTTTCATTTGTGCGAGGATTTAGAGAAGGAACTGCAGTGCGGTCTTCCTCTGTGAAACAGCTTTGGAAAAAAGTGTTTACTATTTCAGCTTTACGCGTGTTATCCTCTGTTTCAAAGCCATTACCATCCCGGAGTGTCTGGATATGCTGTTTCGAGCCACTTACCGATTTAACGTAAGACCAGAACTTCCTAGGATTTTCTGTCAAGTCGGTACATAGAATTTTACTTTCGAATTCACTGAACGCTTCACGCATAGCCCTCCTTACGCTAACTTTGACATCGTTTAGGTTCTGTTTGTTTGAGAGGTTTTGGCTGCTTTTAAACTTGGAGTGAAGCTCTCTTTGCTTCCGCAGTAGTTTCCTAACTTTGTTGTTGAACCACGGTGGGTTTTTCCCGTCCCTCACAGTTTTACTCGGCACGTACCTGTCTAAAACGCATTTTACAATTGCCTTAAACGTTTTCCATAAACACTCAGCATTGTCAGTGTCGGAACAGAAATTTTCGTTTTGATCTGTTAGGTAGTCTGAAATCTGCCTTCTATTACTCTTTACTAAACAGATAAACCTTCCTCCCTTTTTTTATATTCCTATTAACTACCATATCCAGGGAAGCTGCAACGGCCTTATGATCACTGATTCCCTGTTGTGCACTTACAGAGTCGAAAAGTTCGGGTCTGTTTGTTATGAGTAGGTCCAAGATGTTATCTCCATGAGTCGGTTCTCTGTTTAATTGCTCGAGGTAATTTTCGGATGTATACTCAGTATAATGTCACTCGATGCTCTGTCCCCACCACCCGTCCTAAACATCTGAGCATCCCAGTCTATATTTGGTAAATTGAAATCTCCACCTAAGACTATAATATGCTGAGAAAATGTATCTGAAATATATTCCAAATTTTCTCGCAGCTGTTCTGCCACTAATGCTGCTGAGTCGGGAGGTCGGTAAAAGGAGCCAATTATTAACGTAGCTCGGTTGTTGAGTGTAACCTCCACCCATAATATTTCGCAGGAACTATCCACTTCTACTTCACTACAGGATAATCTACTACTAACAGCGACAAACACGCCACCACCGGTTGCATGCAATCTATCCTTTCTAAACACCGTAAAAATTTCGGCTGAATTTATCTCTGGCTTCAGCCAGTTTTCTGTACCTATAACGATTTCAGCTTCGGTGCTTTGTATCAGCGCTTGAAGTTCCGGTACTTTACCAATGCAGCTTCGACAGTTTACAATTACAATACCGATTGCTGCTTGGTCCCCGCATGTCCTGACTTTGCCCCGCACCCTTTGAAGCTGTTGCCCTTTCTGTAGTTGCCCGAGGCCATCTAACCTAAAAAACCGCCCAGTCCACGCCACACAGCCCCTGCTACCCGTGTAGCCGCTTGCTGCGTGTAGTGGATTCCTGACCTATCCAGCGGAACCCGAAACCCCACCACCCTATGGCGCAAGTCGAGGAATCTGCAGCCCACACGGTCGCAGAACCGTCTCAACCTCTGATTCAAACCCTCCACTCGGCTCTGTACCAAAGGTCCGCAGTCAGTCCTGTCGAAGATGCTGCAGATGGTGAGCTCTGCTTTCATCCCGCTAGCGAGACTGGCAGTCTTCACCAAATCAGATAGCCGCCGGAAGCCAGAGAGGATTTCCTCCGATCCATAGCGACACACATCATTGGTGCCGACATGAGCGACCACCTGCAGATGGTTGCACCCTGTACCCTTCATGGCAACCGGAAGGACCCTTTCCACATCTGGAATGACTCCCCCCGGTATGCACACGGAGTGCACATTGGTTTTCTTCCCCTCTCTTGCTGCCATATCCCTAAGGGGCCCCATTACGCGCCTGACATTGGAGATCCCAACTACCAGTATGCCCACCCTCTGCGACTGCCCGGTTGTTGCAGACTGAGGGACAACCTCTGGAACAGGACAAGCAGACCTCTCCAGCCGAACATCAGTATCAGCCGGGGACAGAGCCTGAAATCGGTTCGTCAGACAAACTGGAGAGGCCTTCCGTTCAGCCCTCCGGAATATCTTTCGTCCCCTGCCACACCTCGAGATGACCTCCCACTCTACCACAGGTGAGGGATCAGCCCCAATTCGGGCAGTATCCCGGGCAACCACAGTCGTAGTCCGATCGGGGGATGCGTGGGACGAGCTGGCCGTCCCCGACAAACCCCCATCCGGACCCCCACAGTGATGCCCATTGGCAACAGCCTCAAGCTGTGTGACCGAAGCCAACACTGCCTGAAGTTGGGAGCGAAGGGGTGCCAACTCATCCTGCATCCGAACACAGCAGTTGCAGTCCCTATTCATGCTAAAAACTGTTATGCAAAGAACGTCTGAACTAATCTACAGAGAGCGCAAACAAATCGACCCAAAGTTAAACGGTTATTAAAATACAAGATTGCCTAGTAAATGCAGTAATGCTGCTACTTGCGCACTGCTGATTCACTGCTTGGCGGCGGAAGGAGACTACGCGATTTTACACTATTCAAGTACTAAAAACGTGATGCTACAACTCTCAAATACTATAATACACCCGAAATTTATTAATTAAACAATGCAAGTACCAAAAACACGTAAAGAAATTAAGAATTAAACTATGTAACAAATGAGTGAGCTAGGAGTATACGACTTGCTGCTGCAGCTGCTTATCCAACGGCGGCAGGGAGCACACTGACTGACCAACCGACACTGGCCGTTCAAAACAAAACAGAAGACAGACGACTACGCGAATTTACACTATTCAGGTACTAAAACGCGATGCTACAACTCTCAAGTACTATAATACGCCCGAAATTTATGAATTAAACAATGCAAGTACCAAAAACACGCATCCTGCCTCGGGCATGGATGTTAGTTAGGTTTAATTAGTTCTAAGTTCTAGGCGACTGATGACCTCAGAAGTTAAGGCACATAGTGCTCAGAGCCATTCGAACCATTTGAGTTTATCCACCTGACGCGGCCAGAAGCCCGAGAAGATTTTATTAATTCATATCGCCACGAGACCCTGCGTTCATACATACAGAGTGAACATTAATAAAACCGACAAACTGCAAGGACGTATTCCTGACTCAGAATGGAGGAGAAACGTTTCTATGAACATGTGCCCAGAAATGCATGTTTGCCACGATAGATGACGGTGACGAATGACAGTTTCTCTGTCCACGCGCGGTGTGTTTCTTGTGTTTTGAAGGCTGTGTGATTAACAGAGCGTTCTGTAAGGAGCAAAAAGGTGCGGTATTCATGTCGAAAACAAGCCGAGATTGTGTTTGTGTATGGCCAAGCAGACGGAAATGGTCGAGAGCCAGCACCGTTAAACGAAAACAAGCACCCTCACAGACACCAACCACGTCACACAAAATTACAAGCCCTTTTTGAGTGTTTGTGTGACCATAGGAAGAAGGGACTGTGCGTACACCTGGTTTGGAGGACCGCGTTCTTCAGGATATTGAGACGAACTCTAGTATAATGTTCAGGCAAGTGGCCCGCCAACATGGTGTAAGCCAAGGTACGATTGTACACTGGACAGCGAAAGAAACTGGTACACCTGCCTAATATCGTGTAGGGTTCCTGCGAGCACGCAGAAGTGCCGCAACATGATGAGGCATGGATTCGACTAGTGCCCGAAGGAAGTAGAGCTGGAGGGAATTGATACCATGAATCCTGGAGGTCTGTCCATGAATTCGTAAGAGAATGATGGGGTGGAAATCTCTTCTGAACAGCACGTTGCAAGGCATCCTAGAGATCCTCAATAATGTTCATATCTGGGGAATTTGGTGGCCAGCAGAAGTGTTTAAACTTAAAAAAGTGTTCCTGGAATCACTCTGTAGCAATTCTGGACGTGTGGAGCGTCGCATTGTCTCGCTGGAATTTCCCAAGTCCGGCGGAATGCACAAGGCACATGAATCGATGCACGTGATCAGACAGGATGCTTACGTACGTGTCACCTGTCTAGACGTATCAAGGGCCCCTCATCACTCCAACTGTACACGCCTCCATCAGCTTGAACAGTCCTCTGCTGAGTTGCAGGGTCCCTGGATTCATGAGGTTGTCCCCATACCCGTACACGTCCATCTGCTCGACACAATTTGAAACGAGGCTCGTCGACCAGGAAACATGTTTCCAATCATCAACAGTCCAATGTCGATGTTGAAGGGCCTAGATGGAGCGTAAAGCTTTGTGTTGTGAAGTCATCAAGGGCACACGAGTGGGCCTTCGGATCCGAAAGTCCACATCGATGATGTTCGTGGGGTGGTTGTTGGCTCAACAATGAAATCTGCAGCAGTTTGCGGAAGGGTTGTACTTGTGTCACGTTGAACGATTCTCTTGTCGTCGTTGGTCCCGTTTTTGCAGGATCGTTTCCCGGCCGCAGCGATGTCGGAGATTTGATGGTTTGCCGGATTCGTGATATTCACGGTACACTCGTGAAATGGGCGTACAGGAAAACCCCCGCTTCATCGCTACCTCGGAGACGCTGTGTCCTATCCCTCGTACGCCGACTATAACACCACGTTCAAATTCACTAAAATCTTATGTTGTTTGAGGCTTTCCTGGGGCTGCATCTGCTTGATAGGTTACCGGGAATTACGCCGCATAATATTGTAGAAAACGCACATTCTTAAGTCTTGCTATCCTGGCACTGTAGCAACAGTAACCGATCTAACAACTGTACCAGACACTTCTTGTCTTACACAGCCACTGCGGACCCCAATGCCGCATTCTGGCTATTTACATATCTTTGTATTTGGATACGCATGCATATATCCGTTTCTTTGGCACTTCAGTGTATACACTACTGGCCATTCAAATTGCTACACCAAGAAGAAATGCAGATGATAAACGGGTATTCATTGGGCAAATATATTATACTAGAACTGATATGTGATTACATTTTGACGCAGTTTGGGTGCATAGATCCTGAGAAATCAGTTCCCAGAACAACCACCTCTGGCCGTAATAACGGCCTTGATACGCCTGGGCATTGAGTCAAACAGACCTTGAATGGTGTGTACAGGTACAGCTGCCCATGCAGCTTCAACACGATACCACAGTTCATCAACAGTAGTGACTGACGTATTGTGACGAGCCACTTGCTCGGCCACCATTGACCAGCCGTTTTCAACTGGTGAGAGATCTGGAGAATGTACTGGCCAGGGCAGCAGTCGAACATTTTCCGTATCCAAGCATGTCCGTACAGAACCTGTAACATGCGGTCGTGCATTATCCTGCTGAAATGTAGGGTTTCGCAGGGATAGAGTGAAGGGTAGAGCCACGGGTCGTAACACATCTGAAATGTAACGTCCACTGTTCAAAGTACCGTCAATGCGAACAAGAGGTAACTGTGACGTTTAACCAGTGGCGTCCCATTCCATCACGCCGGGTGATACGCCAGTATGGCGAAGACGAATACACGCTTCCAATGTGCGTTCACCGCGATGTCGCCAAACACGGATGCGATCATCATGAGGCTGTAACCAGAACCTGGATTCATCCTAAAAAGTGACGTTTTGCCATTCGTGCAACTAGGTTCGTCGTTGAGTACACCATCGCAGGCGCTCCTGTCTGTGATGCAGCGTCAAGGGTAATCGCAGCCATGGTCTCCGAGCCGATAGACCGTGCTACTGCAAACGTCGTCGAACTGTTCGTGCAGATGGTTGTTGTCTTGCAAACGTCCCCATCTTTTGAGTTAGGGATCGAGACGTGGCTGCACGATCCGTTACAGCCAAGCGGATAAGATGGCTGTCATCTCGACTGCTAGTGATACGAGGCCACTGGGATCCAGCACAGCGTTCCGTAATACCCTCCTGAACCCACCGATTCCATATTATGCTAACAGTCATTGGATATCGACCAACGCGAACAGCAATGTCGCGATACGATAAACCGCAATCGCTATAGGCGACAATCCGTTCTTATCAAAGTCGGAAACGTGATGGTACGCATTTCTCCTCCTTACACGAGGCATCACAACAACGTTTCACCACGCAACGCCGGTCGACTGCTGTTTGTGTATGAGAAATCGGCTGGGAACTTCCCTCATTTCAGCACGTTCTAGGTGTCGCCACCGGCGTCAACCTTGTGTGAATGCTCTGAAAAGCTAATCATTTGCATATCACAGCATCATCTTGCTGTCGGTTAAATTTCGCGTCTGTAGCACGTCATCTTCGTGGTGTAGAAAATTTAATGGCCAGTAGTGTATATCCTGTATGACAACCGCTAGTATGGCTATCCCCTGCAATCCCATGGAGGCCGCTTTGAACATCTGCTGTGACGTGGACGCGCTGCAGCTCTGTGATGTGTTCCGGGACGTTGTATTGTCATTGCATGCACACCATCCATTTCCGGATACATGTTCATAGGACATTTTTCCTCCTTTTCTCTGTCAGGATTCCGTCCCTGCAGTTTGTCGGTTTTATTAATGTTCACCCTGTGTAGAGAAGATGCAGTCGGGTCTTGGTTGTCCTAGCTGAAGGTAACGTTGGAGTTGTCAGGTGGTTGCCCGCTGGCCCTCTCCCAGGCGCCGCCGCAGCGGCCGACCTCGCGCAACGCGCCTGCCCGGCGCCCTCCGCCCGCCAGCTGCTCCGCTCTGGCCTGCCCTGGCGCCACGCCCACTCTTCTGGCTGGACTCGCCAGCGGGCTGCGCGGCCGCCGCACGTCCTTATTTCAGTCCGACACACCCATGTCAGCACTGCCGGCCTGGTACCACTACTCGCTGCTTGTAGCACCGGCAGGAGAGTCAACGTATCACACTCAAGGCCGCCACACTCACGCCAGTGACTCGACCGGTCTGTTTGCACCGGCCGTCATGCCACAGAGAAGCCAATTCACTGAGGTCAATGTTCCTTACGGCGTGTGGCAGTGCACTTGAGCTGCTGGGATGGCGAAGTTCTCGGACTGCCGTCTCATACTGATTGCTGTGATTGTGGATCAAGAAGAGGGAAAACAAGTGAAAAAAAGGAAGTGGTTTCACCAGGTGTGGGAAAATAGAGCAAAAGAAGAGAATTTACCACTCTGTACAATGAACTGACGGACTGTGAAGAAAAGTTTTAAGAATATTTTACAATGTCAGAGAAGTCATTCAGCTTGCTGTTGAACAGGTTGGACGTTCACCTGAAAAAGCTGAAAAAAGAAAACATGCTGGACAAAAACTATCACTCCAGGAGAACGGCTAGCCGTTTGCTTCTTGTTTGTTGGTATATACGAGGGCTGCCCAGATACTAATGCACCGCATTTTTTTTTTCAACCGAAAACAGTGCTACGAATGCGAAACGTTACGCATGTGCTATCTGAAGTATCCTGAGTGAGTGTGCCAAGTTTCTGTCGCTTGCGACAGACAGCGTAGCTGTAAGACAGTTTCAAAATGGGATCTGTAGGTGATGTACGTTACAAGCAACGTACCGGCATTGAATTTCCCACTGCAGGGAAAGAAACTGTGGGGAATATTCACAAACACTTGTGAAAAGTCTATTGATCATCTGCTGTCGATAAAGTACAGATAGTCGTATGACACGGAGGGTGAGGTCATCAGAAGGCGGTTCGGTAGACCTCCACGATTTGCAGCGGTCGAGGAGACCATCCACGGTTGTCACACCTGAAACACCTGACCTAGCCCTCTCGGACTTCAACTTTTTTGGGCCATTAAAGGTTGCCATTCGTGGAAGACATTTTGAGGACAATGAGGAGGTGATTCACACAATAAAACACTGGCTCCGCCACCAGTTCAAGGATTGGTACCTACAGGACATACACGACCTTGTTTCACGCTGGAGGAAGGCCACAGAACGGGATGGAGATTACTGAGACGATCGCTAAACCCGCAGGGCAGAACAGGTGGTTAGGATTGTGGAAAGGGCCAAATAAGGTGTCGGTCAGTTTCACTCAAAATTGTAATTTATTATAATTTAATAACACCTTTAAATTATAAAGGCACATAGCCAAACCTTTAGAATAGCCAAACCTTTAGAACTACGAGTTTCAAAAAGACGATTATTTCAAGGCTGAAGGCCTCCTAACAAGAAATCTTAAAAATCAACAAGATAAAAAATGCAGTTAAAATAGCAAATTATATATATATGGTCAGCTAGGCTGAAAGTCTCAAGGTAAAGTGGATAGACAAACATAAACAAGATGTGCGGCTGAAGGCCTACAATAAAATTTTGAAGATTTTAAAATAAATGACCATAACCATTCAAAGGTAGAAGGACGCAATGTTTTTGCTTAAAGGGTAATTTCAAGAATAAGTTTTTAAGTGGCTTAATGCGCACAGTTGATTTTTCAAAATTCAGAATACACAAAGTCCAGTAAAAACAAGTAATTTTAAATAATTGGCTATGATAGGTTAATAACAGACAATTAGCAGACATGGCAAAACAAGAATGACTAAAAACCGAAAGCTCTGCTTCCACAGTGAGCCACACCCACACGAGGGCTCGGCAAATCCTCGAGCCTGTCATAGTGGACGTGCCTTTTGTATATTTGAACCTCTATACACGGTCGTTACACTACTGCAAACAAGAACACAACAAGCATTAGTAATACACTTCAGAGAATCTAATAGCCTAGGTATAACTTGTTATTATCACACAGGAAAACAAGAATAATGTATACTGCCGTGTTCATGAACAATGTATACTAATTCTTAATCTAAGGAGTACATTAACATTAATTACCAAAACATTACACATTGTTACAGATACAGTACACATTAAGATTAGTTACCAAAATAGGAACAGTTTTAAGCGATACATAGTGGTTATACAATCACATGAATTATTTAATACACATGTACTTGTACGCATGCACACCCAAGTGCGAGGGTTCGGAATTGACTTCGAGTCAGTCACTCTTTGGATGCCAGAACCTTCATACCATGTCCTCAGTTCCTATCCTCCACAACTGAGTCTGAGTCTGAATTTGAGTCTGTGTCAGTGTCACTCTATTGATGCTGCCTAACCTTCGCAGCCAGTCTGACCTGTGCATGGTCTTAGCGGTTCTAGGCACTCAGTCCGGAACTGCTACGGTCGCAGGTTAGAATCCTGCCTCGGGCATGGATGTGTGTGATGTCCTTAGGTTACGTTAGGTTTAAGTAGTTCTAAGTTCTAGGGGACTGATGACCGCAGATGTTAAGTCCCATAGTGCTCAGAGCCATTTTTTTTTTTTTTTGCGTGTGCATAATGCCGATCCTCCCTGAATTGTTCTTGGAGTTCATTTGAAATGCAGTTGTTTAAATTATTCTGCCTCACTCATTCATCCTGCTGTCTTATTAAGTTATATAAATCCTCGCTAACAGTTGTTTCTCGTGTCCTTGAAAGCCTGTGACAGTGCAGGACGACGTGTTCCTGAGTACTGACTTGACCACACATACATACATCTGTCTCTCTCATCCCACACGTTATAAATGCGCAGCATATGGTCCATGAGCCGTCAGCAAATGGACCATACCGCGCGTAGGATCACAGTGTCGCAATCTTAATCTCTCACGTACATCAGGAAAAAAGTTGTACACTTGTCGTCCTTAGTCTGTCGCTTCCCATTCAGACTGCCATGTCTGTAGCTTCCACTCTCTTAAATCTTTCAGGTTCCTTAGATTTTGCCCAGTAATATCTCTCACCTTCCCTTCTACCCCTTTCCTCAACCAGTAGGCTATCGCACGTTGCCTGATGGTAACATCAGTTGGGTACACACCTAGTACAACGCACAAGGCTTCGATGGAAGTGGTACTGAACGCCCCAGACAATCGGAGCAGAACACTCCGTTGGCCACGCCCAACAATGTTTACATGGGTACCTTAGGTGCAGCCGATGGGCCCAGACACTAGCTACAAAGCATGTAATAGATTCAAATAGCGCAGTGTGATACTCTCTCATGAAGTTCAGTGGCAGCCTGAAGGAGGCACTGTTCAGTCTCGCCACTTTATGCATAATACGCAATCCTTATCCCTTATCATTTAGCTACAATATAGCAGGTCAGCAACTGGAAGCAGTTAATTCCATAAACTATCTGGGAGTACGCATTAGGACTTATTTAAAATGGAATGATCATATAAAGTTGATCGTCGGTAAATCATATGCCACACTGAGATTCATTGGAAGAATCCTAAGGAAATGCAATCCGAAAACAAAGGAAGTAGGTCATAGTACACTTGTTCGCCCACAGCTTACTACTGCTCAGCAGTATGGGATCCGTACCAGATAGGGTTGATAGAAGAGATAGAGAAGATCCTACGGAGAGCAGCACGCTTCGTTACAGGATCATTCAGTAATCGCCAAAGCGTTACGGAGATGATAGATAAACTCCAGTGGAAGACTCTGCAGGAGAGACGCTCAATAGCTCCGTACGTGCTTTTGTTGAAGTTTCGAGAACATACCTTCACCGAGGAGTCAAGCAGTATATTCCTCCATCCTACGTACACTCCTGGAAATGGAAAAAAGAACACATTGACACCGGTGTGTCAGACCCACCATACTTGCTCCAGACACTGCGAGAGGGCTGTACAAGCAATGATCACACGCACGGCATAGCGGACACACCAGGAACCGCGGTGTTGGCCGTCGAATGGCGCTAGCTGCGCAGCATTTGTGCACGGCCGCCGTCAGTGTCAGCCAGTTTGCCGTGGCATACGGAGCTCCATCGCAGTCTTTAACACTGGTAGCATGCCGCGACAGCGTGGACGTGAACCGTATGTGCAGTTGACGGACTTTGACCGAGGGCGTGTAGTGGGCATGCGGGAGGCCAGGTGGACGTACCGCCGAATTGCTCAACACGTGGGGCCTGAGGTCTCCACAGTACATCGATGTTGTCGCTAGTGGTCGGCGGAAGGTGCACGTGCCCGTCGACCTGGGACCGGACCGCAGCGACGCACGGATGCACGCCAAGACCGTAGGATCCTACGCAGTGTCGTAGGGGACCGCACCGCCACTTCCCAGCAAATTAGGGACACTGTTGATCCTGGGGTATCGGCGAGGACCATTCGCAACCGTCTCCATGAAGCTGGGCTACGGTCCCGCACACCGTTAGGCCGTCTTCCGCTCACGCCCCAACATCGTGCAGCCCGCCTCCAGTGGTGTCGCGACAGGCGTGAATGGAGGGACGAATGGAAACGTGTCGTCTTCAGCGATGAGAGTCGCTTCTGCCTTGGTGCCAATGATGGTCGTATGCGTGTTTGGCGCCGTGCAGGTGAGCGCCGCAATCAGGACTGCATACGACCGAGGCACACAGGGCCAACACCCGGCATCATGGTGTGGGGAGCGATCTCCTACACTGGCCGTACACCTCTGGTGATCGTCGAGGGGACACTGAATAGTGCACGGTACATCCAAACCGTCATCGAACCCATCGTTCTACCATTCCTAGATCGGCAAGGGAACTTGCTGTTCCAACAGGACAATGCACGTCCGCATGTATCCCGTGCCACCCAACGTGCTCTAGAAGGTGTAAGTCAACTACCCTGGCCAGCAAGATCTCCGGATCTGTCCCCCATTTAACATGTTTGGGACTGGATGAAGCGTCGTCTCACGCGGTCTGCACGTCCAGCACGAACGTTGGTCCAACTGAGGCGCCAGGTGGAAATGGCATGGCAAGCCGTTCCACAGGACTACATCCAGCATCTCTACGATCGTCTCCATGGGAGAATAGCAGCCTGCATTGCTGCGAAAGGTGGATATACACTGTACTAGTGCCGACATTGTGCATGCTCTGTTGCCTGTGTCTATGTGCCTGTGGTTCTGTAAGTGTGATCATGTGATGTATCTGACCCCAGGAATGTGTCAATAAAGTTTCCCCTTCCTGGGACAATGAATTCACGGTGTTCGTATTTCAGTTTACAGGAGTGTATATCTCGCGAAGAGACCACGAGGATAAAATCAGAGAGATTACAGCCCACACAGAGGCATATCGACAATTCTTCAATTCTTCTTTCCACGAACAATACGAGACTGGAATAGAAGGGAGAACCGATAGAAGTATTCAAGGTACCCTCTGCCACACACATGCCACGCACGTGGGTTGCGGAGTATGGATGTAGATGTAGATGTAGATCCTTTTTCCGTCATTATTCTTGCATGTGGTATAAAAGACTGCTTCTCATTCAAATAAAGCCCTAAATACCGCGCTACCTCTTGTCGTTTCAGGGACACGTCATTAAGTTTAATAATTACGTAGCAGCTGACCCTTTAGGAGCATATGTACAGTCTCATTCGCAGCCACAGTCAGTTTATTTTTAGTACATCAATCAGTAATGTCACGAAGCAAGTCAGTAGTCATAATCTCTAGTTGTTTCCGAGAGATTGCTGACACTAACACCATTAGGTCGTCAGCATAAGCAACGACCCCTGAGGCCCTCCTATCCTCGCTCATCTATCATGTCCAGCAGTGGTTGGATTACAATGTCCCAATAAAATGGGACCACAGATGGAGCCTTGGGGGAACCCTTGGATATACTTTTGACAACTGTCTGACTCCCAGCCCTCCATTCTACCGTCTTATGTCTGCAGTTATCAAGAAAGTTTGCGTACAATGCAGTTGGAATTTGCAGGTCCCGCAATCTTGCGAACAGGTCAGGCCACCAGAGATTGTTAAAGGGGCCTGAAATGTCTATGAACACTGCCAGAACATAACTGTAGTCCGTATTCTTGGTAATATCGATTGCTCTGTTAATTGCATCTTCCATAGATTTCTTAGGGCGAAAGCCAAACTGATGGGGTGATAGACCCCTTGTCTGCCGGTGAGTCTGAAGTCTGTCACACAATAGTCTCTCCTGAAATTTCCCTAAGATGTTTAGTAGGCAGACTGGCTTGTACGTCTTGGCATCCGTCGGATCTTTATCCTCCGATTTTTTAATAATTATGACGTTAGCTGACTTTCAGATGGCCGGAACTCTACCCTCCAGTAGGCAATCATTAAACAATTTTGTCAGATATGGAACAATGAGAAGGGCAGCAGCCTTCACGTTCTCAGCATGTACACCATCTGGCCCAAGGGCTTTCTTATTTTTCAAGTTTTGAATTGCCAATGCAACCTCTTCCTGCGCAAACGGAATGACAGCTAGGTCGTTGACGTATTCTTCACCAATTTGCCTGCGAAGATTGCGATGGTAAACGTCATCGTCTATTTTATCATCGTCGGGAAGCAGCCTATGCAGGAGAAACTCCGCCGTACGCCGCCATCCCTCCGTCATACGTCCATCTGCCTGCCGCACTGTTGACACAATCAGAGGTGACTTGACACTTTCTGTTTGCACTCTATAAGGCTCGCCCCAGATGTCTTTAGACAGATTTATTTTGACAAACTTGTCCCAATGAACATGTATTGTCTTCTGAAATTCATCTTTGTATCTAGTTTTGACAGCCAGGTAAAGTTGCAGCCTTATATGCCTCTCATTGTATGTCTTTGCTATTTGATAATATCGTCTGGCATCTCGAGCTTTCTTACCTAGTGTTGTCAATTGTCGGAACCAGGGGAAACGAGCTTGTCTTCCTCCCCTCACAGACGGAATGGCCCTAACTTGCGCCTGTTGCAGCACATCTAGCAGGAAGTGAGTCCTGAAATTCACACTCCCTTGAACTTCATTTATGTTGAAACTATCTATTTCATTCATCAAGGTCTCCAGGTTAGCCTTATCAAAAAGCAATCGTGGGCGACATGATGAATCTGCCTGTACATTTGAGCGATAAGAATTATCCACCTCTATTGTAATCATATTATGGTCACTTTGTGAAGCACCATCGCAGATCCGCCAGGCCACAATATGGGTATAGGCTAGTTCATTCGCGAGGGATATATTACTAGCACCACCAGCATGGCCCCTATACGTGGGACCATGCCCTTCTTTATTCAATACTACCAGGTGACACTCATTGACAAGATCATTCACTAGAAGCCCCCTTGTATCTGTCCTGTCAGCATGCCACAATGTGGATTTAGCGTTTATATCTGCCAAAATTAGTATATCACAATTGCCACCTTAGCATCATTTGTTCCTGTGTTTGTCGCGCAGTGCGTCGGCAGTCTTACCGCCATAGATATGAGGCTCTGGAAGAGAGGCAAACTGTGCACCAACGTCATCAATCAATCTAACCAGTGCGGCCATAACCAGTCTACTTCTCATACCATTAAGTTGTATAAATTTCACGATGAATACTTGGTGTATACAAAACACCTAGGAGTAGTTTCCTTAGGGTCGAAATGTACTCTGCCATGGGCTCGAACCAGGTCTTTGTATAGATTATGTAGGTTTAGCCCCTCGCCACGAAGCGTAGATACCATAGCCAACAATTTACAAAGTTCCCTTTTGTCGGTTGGCAAGTTTTGTACCCTTAATATCATACGAGCTGTCTGTTCTGTCGTTGGGTAACAAATTGTATCACCCTCAGGCTGAGTCAATCGCGTCACCAGACGTAGTGCAGTTTCAAATACGTCCTTATTTTCTAACCTACTGAGTCTAATGTTATTCTCTAAGTCACTGAGTCAACGGTATGTTTGCATGACACAATAGGAACTTCCTGCACCTCTAGTCTTGGTTCCCCATCTGTGCCATTCTTTAAGTCCACACTGTGAAGAGTTTCAGTATTCTTCTCTTTATCTTCGATGTGCTGTCCTTCACTGCGTACTTTGTCTGTTTCTGTTTCCTTATTTGTAGGATCCTCAGAATTTGAATACTTACTTCTGGACAGCAACCCATGGTTAGATCCATCATGTGTGCTACCTCCATAGATAAAACGAACAGGTTTGATGTAAGCTCACATTTAGACACATAGTATTCAGGTGACACTGTAGATGGCACCTCATGACAGTCAGTAACAAAGTAACCATTCTCACTCATTGCCTGCTGCGAAGGATGCAGGGAGGACTCTGCAGCTAAGAAGTTGTCCGAAGCTGATGCTCGGTTATCATCACTTGAAGTTGAGCCTCCAAGTGCTCTATACGAAATAACGAGGCTGAATGGAGCATTTCCCACTGAAACAACTCATACTTAACTTCTCGTGCAACTTGATACTTCATTGCTCCATGAATGCATGCATCATCTAAAATGTCGTCATGCGAAAGTATTTGTTTTGAATGGCCACAAAAAGTGATTCCGGTGCTGTATCTCCTTCTTCCTGTGCTAAAATACTCATTTGTCTTCTCCATGCCACTGCACGTCGCCATGCTCTGGCTCTCGTAGACGTGAGCTATATCTCCGCTGAGTATGCTGATTGTTTGTGTAATCCCTAGACATTTGAGAATTAGGCTTAGTTGACATTACTCAAATCGTAACCTGTACGTTGGATCTGCCTTTCGTAAAGTTGTCTGAAGGTTGGACAGTCTGAACCCCCAGCTTTCTTCCATACCCTCTTCCTATGATGGCATGGAATACACCCAACTACCGTCTGCTCTTTGCATTCTGACCTGTTGTGGCCTGTCTTCCCACGTTTTGCACATGCTTGTTCTCTGTCACAGTGCCTGGTGGAATGTCCCAGCCCGCAACAGCTAAAACACTTCTGGACAGCAACAAATTCTCTGACTCTTAGGGCTTCAAGTTGGATATAAACTCTATCCTTTTGCAACAGAAGTCAACGAATTCTCGGCGTGACTTCAGTAATGTTGTTTACCGTACGTTTACCTTTAGGTCCCGTCTTAAACTTCACAGCGACCGCAGCGTGAAACTCCTCAGGGGAAATATGCTCGCTGAGGTTTATTTAATAGAGTTCGTCTAGAAATTCCTGAGCTGTCAGTGTTGCTGGAACCCGGTAAACGGCTAAGAGAGGTCGCAGCTTCCTTGACTCTTCACATTTAATATTCTGCAGCGCAGCTGTCTTTTCAATGACCTTGCACCTGTCTTCTGCCGTCTCAGTTTCCATGATGACGGTATTTGCCGTCGATCTGATAGCTCTAATTTTTACTTGGTCTAATTGCGGATTAATGGTCTTCGTTATTGTCTCTCTGAGAGTCTTAGAATCCTGATTGGCTGTGCCTTTAAAGAAGAGAATACTTGTTTGTTTGACTCTGACTTGTTCAATCTTCAATTCAGTTGAGTTTTCCTTTTTTGGTACAGCTGGCGCAACAGCGGCAAAAGACAGTGTGGCTGGCTTACTCTCTCTCAATCGTGTATTCCCCTTATTAAGACTTTTCAATTCCATCTCCAGGCGTTGTATTCTCTCCTGTGGATCAGGGGCTTTAGCAGTAGCAAGCTCATTCCTCAACCTTTGGTTTTCTAACCTGAGCTCCTCAATTTGGCCTTCTAACCTGGACTGACTCAAGACGAAGGTCCAGATCTTATTTTTAATCTTGTCTGATATCGCTGTCGACGTTTTCTTCTGCCGTAGTTCACTTAAATCATCCATGAAGTCTTCAACCACAGCAATTTTCTCCTGAGGCGCGTCCATGGTTCTAGATGTTTGCGACAAATCTACAGAAATACGTCGCCTAGATACAGAGCTCTTTACCTCGGAAACCGTCGTCATTGTAAGCTTAGATGTAGCACTTCCCACAATCGGGCTGGCCACAACAGCCGTTAATTGAGACCCAGCGGTCTCCTCCAGCGTCTACGCTATCTACATAGATGCCAAGAAGTCACAAGGTGAGTGTAACGCAATTAACATTACAAGGAAGTATACAAGTTCTTGTCAGTTTCACCTAACCACACAACTACAACTAGTTCGATCTGCGCACCACGACAATAGTTCGATTTATGTACCACGGAGAAAGTTCGATTGAGGTACGACGAAGAAAGTACGATTTATGTACCACACATAACCTAAAAACTTTCATCCAAGCATGCACAATTTTATGACAGCAAATCAAGACACTGTGGAATATAACTATTTTGTCCAGATAATCTGAAAAATGAAATAATAGAAAACACTTGCTCTGTTAATTAACTTTGCACTCTAGGTAAAATGCACTGAGTCATCATGCATGATATATGTTTATAGCTATTTCTGGACAATGAGCTCTAGGTTTTCGGTCTGAGTACAATACCTTTAGTTGTATGTCACTTTTACATGGCACACTGTCAAAATAACTTCAGAGTTATCACAAAAATTCAAATTAACACGGACCACTTCAACAAGAATACCGACATGGCAGCCATCTTGGCTGCGACAACATGTGAGTAAAGGGTGAAACACGAAGCTCGTAGCGATCGGACAGCTCCACACACGTTGCGACACTGCGCAGGGACCGCCAATGGACCCAGCCGACTGCACCGCACGGAGATCCTCCCTGGTTCGCACCAACCGACTGACCCCTGCTGATCCGTCCGCGACTCTGCTCCGTCGCGACTGCACTGCTGGCGCGACTCCCACTCACTTCTAGGCACACGATTGCGGAAATACTGGCTCAGACCCAACCATGCAGAGGAAACAGTCCCACGGGCTAAACGACATCTCTGCACCAGGAAAGGACCGACCCAAGTTCCACAAGATGGTAATTGAAGGGGGTCAGAAACGCTTAGAGAACCAGTTACACGTCGCCTGATGAGACGGAGCACTGCCCTCAGAATGCCGACAACATCTAAAATAGTCGTCAGTGGAAATAACGGCAACTACACACACAACCTGAGAAACACTTGCACGAAGACCTGTACGATACCCAACAGTCACTAAGTACGCACGAAGATGAATCGGGAGTCAATGCACACACACACACACACAGCCGACTCATGAACGATCGGCGAGCCAAAACGCGTCGTCCGGTAGGACGACCGACCGAGAATCCACCAAGACCGTGGTCCAGCTGAGGTGATGCGTGGCTGCAACGGCCGGGCGAGCCATGTCGACGCATACTTCACTGCTGCTGCAACCCGACTGCACTAGTGCGGCATTGCAGTTCCCCGACTGGCAGGTCCTGCCGGCCGCGTTGGTCTCGCGGTTCTAGGCGCTCAGTCCGGAACCGCGGGACTGCTACGGTCGTAGGTTCGAATCCTGCCTCGGGCATGGATGTGTGTGATGTCCTCAGGTTAGTTAGGTTTAATTAGTTCTAAGTTCTAGGGGATTGATGAACACAGATGTTAAATCCCATAGTGCTCAGAGCCATTTTTTTGACTGGCAGGTCCAGACTGCGCTCCAGACGCGTTCCAACTGATTGGCAGACCCGAACTCGCGACCCGAACTGCGTTACGACAGACAACGACCCGGAAGTAATAGCAGTCCAGCAAAGATACTACGAGAGGGGATATATCGATGCACGCTGTTAGCGCCGCTCACGGTCAGGCCAAGGAGCAACTCATTGACAGTAGTAATTTAAATTAACGTAGTGAGGTGGAAGTACGTTAAAAACAGGGTGTAAAATACATTATGGCGGGAGCATGAGCCACGCACAACTCAATTACGTACAAAAGTAGGGTGTGTAGATAAAACACCATTCTTTCCTGTGTGTAATTATGTTCAATAAAGAATTGTTGAAGAAGAAAAAAGCGGACCATTACTTTCCGGGCAACACTTGCAATATAGTTAACATACACTTTGACAGTTGGTGGTAATTAAATACATGAAATGAACGTTCATCATTATTGGCTGCTGTTGTATGGTCTTGAGTGTTATCTTCTGTTTCTTGCGAAACTGATTCATTACCGCTAAAACCAACTGTGAAATCTTCGTTTATTATATTCCTACTGTTTATCTTTTCTTTAGATATTTGGCAAACGGAGATACGCTAAACACAATTTCATTTAGTCGCCTCATGGGGCGTAGTACGGTTTTGCAAGATCGTACGAGAAATCTGCAAGATGATTGCAGACAGTATGATGCACGAATTGATGCTCACTCCGGCAGAAGAAATGTAGAAGAATGTTGCTAAGGACTTTTATGAAATACCGGATTTTCACAATAGTATAAGATTTTCGGAAGGGAAACACGTTTCTATCAGTCTCCTTCAAACATAAGATCACTGTTCTTTTATTACACAAAGTCTCCATAACTGTTTCGCTTCTTGTAACTATATTGCTATTGACGTCTAGACACACGGAAAGAAAATGTCACAGCTACACCCAACACTCTCAAACAATAAACTTCTGTCTAGCTGGTTGTATTCGTTGATGTAAAATCAGAAATATACACTTATGTGCTTATCACTTGTTTTTATTTCTGCTATTATTTTATGCCAGAATGCACTGTCAAGGTTACAGCACGGGCGGGTGTGAACACTGCCCTTTAAATTCCCAAAACAACACCTTCAAAGACGTCGGCAGTGTAGCGGGCCGGTCACAACATTGTCACTGACGTGTATGAAGCAGCCTTGATGTGATACCTCGGCCCAGTCGTTTGCAGCCAACCTGAGTTTAGAATCAGTCATTATCCACAACAAAGTTTAGCACACAACGAAGCTGCAGATTGAAAATAAAATACTGATGTTATTCCCAACGGATATTCACTGAGTGGAACATTCACGATAAGCCAATGGGTGTGGGGGATGGGATTTAGAGGGCAGCCATACACATCTTGCGGCCCGACTCAAGGCTTTCACTGCTCTTGTCATTTACTTTCTTTCAGCTTCCTGTTGCCAAGAGTGGTTAGAATCCTCATGCAGCCGTCCAGATTAAGAGTTTCCGCAATTGACCTCCACTGATTAAAAGAAAGTTAGATGATCGTTTTAAACAACACATGGCCGATTTTCTTCACAGTTCTAGTACTGTCAGTGGTTCTGCTACATCTGTAATGACCTGTCGCTTGGACTCAGTCTCCTTGCTTCCCTCTTTTCTTTCTAGGCGCGAGGTTTTTATTTGTGCTCCTATTTTATTCCACAATGCACCGCTTGCACTGCCCATGGTCTCGGTATGGACGAGTGTGAAAACTGCGTGATAACTTGAACGAAGTTAAACCTTTGAATTCGTTTATGGCGACGGCACAGTTATTAGAAGTGAGTTTTCGCCAATGGTGTAATCGGACAGTAATGGTCGTTCCACCGATTTATGCACAAAACGATTAATTTATCTCGGTTCAGGGTCAACTGTCAGTCCCTGCACCAATGTGTCCCTGCACTTTGCTACCGTTTCCTGGATTTGCAGCTTGCCTGTGCAGGGTGTTGAAAAATAAGTGCAGGTTTTTGAGAGGTGTTAGTACTCCACAGAACAATGAGAAGAGTCCAATATATATGGGCTCTAAAGTTGAGATGCGATAAATAGATGAGATGTGTTTCAAAGTAGCGAAGATGAAGAAATTTTCATTGATCGTAAGGTACGCATTTTAGAGCCTGTGTTTAGTGGACTTTTTTTTGTTTTGGTCCGTACTATCTCCTTCCAAAATACGGAAAGCAAAGAGCTTGCAGTATAAGAGCAATGTTTCACAGTGTCGGAGACGAACAAGTATCCATAACTCTTACATTATGCATTTTAGAGCCTATATTTATTGGACCTTTTTATTGCTTTGGGGACAAGTACCACCTCTGAAAATATTCAACACTTATTTTTAAGTTCCTATATGAAACGTGAATCGTCTTAGAGCCAGTTATATGAATATAGTATCTGCGAAAATTTTCGAAGGTAGCTCCCTCTACTTGAATATAAGTAGAAGATTTTCATATATGTAAAGTACATTCAAATTATAACACCACCTATTGTTTCTCCCAAATTGATCTCACTAAAACTATGAAACTTGCGTCACATTTTGATGTAATCTTCCTGCAGCTGTAGAAATTTTTCACAACGTGGACGTCATGATTTCATGGCCGCTGCGAATGCTTCATTAGGAGTCTGCTTTGACAACTGGAAAACTGCTATTATGAGTGTGTGTTCCACTGAGCTAATAGGCGATCAGTTTAAGGACTGAAGAACGGCATCCATGCCTCATAGATTAGCACGATCGATGAAAAGAAAGTCCCATTGATACCATCATCTCGCATCATTGTCTGACAACATGCCACACGCGCAGCATTGTGGATGTCCATCAGCATCCGTGGTACCCACCTTGAGTATATGTTTGGTCTTTTCAGGTCTTTATGAAGGATTGTGTGCAAAGACCCTACGCAAATGTCATATTTGAACGCGATATGTTCCACAGTCATTAGGCGATCCTCCAAAACAACTTTTTTCACTTGCTCGATCATGTCGTCAGTCTGGCTGGTGCGAGGTCGAGATTGTCTTGGTATGTTATCATATGACGTTCTGCCTTTGTTGAATTGTCGCTCTCAAGAACGCACATTAAACACATCGATGACACCATCAACTTATATACCTCTCGGCTAGTGATGAATCTTATTTGGTGTCAGACAACACAAATGGAGAAAACGAATGATTACCCGCTGTTCTTGTAATCAAAACACCGTCATTTCAAGTATAAAAAATAAGTCATACGTGAGCAGCGGTTGTGAGCGGAACTAGTTTCACTTACTCTGTGCTAGCGAGAGAAAATACCCGTATTTGTGCATTTAGGACTACTTGATAATAACATTCGTA
The DNA here is from genome assembly GCF_023897955.1 of Schistocerca gregaria. Taxonomy (NCBI): domain Eukaryota; kingdom Metazoa; phylum Arthropoda; class Insecta; order Orthoptera; family Acrididae; genus Schistocerca; species Schistocerca gregaria. The sequence continues at coordinate 509,069,946 of NC_064921.1, read as the reverse complement.
ACAACAGTATGAAAGTTAGGTTCTCAAAAGAAGATGAGGGAAAAAAACCGCTAGATCCAGGTTAACTGATAGCGGCCGGAATTGCTGCATGTTATACTGACCCCACTATGGGGTACAAGAATGATATCCCTGTAAATCAGACTGTATGTCAGGTTGTTCATAATTTACGATCAGTGAGCAGGTAATACAGCAAGCAGTACAACACGCATCTCCATTACAGCAGAAGCAGATCCAACCACAGAAACTGCCGGTCGAACAGGTGCAGTTCAACGACTTCACACGAGGGAAAGCTATCAGCAGTGACAAAACAACAACAATAACAGTAGCAGAGGTAGCGCCACAACTCTGAAGCTGCTGCTGCACCATCACGGAGAATTTCAGGAGCCCACGCAGCTACAGCGGAAACTTCAACGGCAGCTGCGGCAGCAGCCAGGCTTATGTCAACACTATACTATATACGTTGAGAATAAATCCCAAAAAGTGGGAAAACTACCCTATGGCTGTAACGACTGGAGAAATAAAATTGCTGAAATCGATATAGCAAGAAGAAATAGGATAAGAGTTGAACTCAGGTCCACAACCGTGGCTAATTCACTTGTAACATCGACATTACTGAAAGTGAAAAATGTGGAAAGTTGTGTACCTATCCACATGATACATAATCACGGTATTATCCTCAACATCGATACGGATATAAATGATGACATAGTGACTGACGTACAATCCCGTGCATACAATCCCTGACAAACTGATAGCAGTACCGTAGGTGCCACCATAATGGGGGATTTCTGCTGAGAGGCCAGATAAACGTGTGGCTACTGAAGAGGGGCAGCAGCCTTTTTAGTAGTTGCAGGGCAAAGGTCTGTATGATTGACTGATATGGCCTTGTCCAAATGTGTGTGAATTCCTAAGGGACCAAACTGCTGAGATCATCGGTCTCTAGACTTATACACTACTTAAACTAACTTAGGCAAAGCACTACACACACACACACACACACCCATGCCCGAGCGAGGACTCGAACCTTCGGCGGGAGGGGCCGCGCACTACGTGACATGGTGCCCTAAGCTACGCGGCCATTCCGCGCGCTTATGTGGCGGTGCTGGTACTGCGAACGGCTGAAAGCAAGAGCAAACTACAGCTGTCATTCTTCCCGAGGGCACGCAGCTCTACTGTATGCTTAAATGATGATGGCGTTCTCTTGGAAAAACTATTCCGGGGGTAAAATAGTCCGGGCGGGGACTGTAACATTACGAGTCAAGATAGCTGTAACAGAACTTGAATAGCGTAAAGTTATCATTAAAAACGTACGCCGCGCGATTTGTTACGATGTGGTCCGTCATAATAATCGTAACATGCTTTTGAATTCCATTAAAATACAACAGCGATACCTGTTTAGTGTTATTGGAAATAATATGTAGTAAATTAATGAGTAAGGTAGCCGATCCTATAAGAAGAGGTAAAATTGGGCATATTAAGGTCTTTTGCTTTATATCGACTAAGCCGATGATTCGGCGTCTTTTTTTTCCGTTTACTCTTAGAAAAAAAAAGGTAAAGAAGTGCTAATTGTGCGTTGTGAAAAATATAGGGGCGAATTAAAATAGCTACAGTATATAATCAGACTAACAAATGGACATTCAGTTACGAGAAATAGCGGATAATGAAATGGGGCCATTAAACTGAGTACATCTACAGGGCGGTCAATTCCGGGATAAGTCTATTCGCATCTCACGAGGGACGCTGTATTGAGACCGTTTTTTTATTTTTATTACTATTATATCGCGGAGAGCGGGCTTCAGTTTATAAAAAGGAGAAAAGCTGTATCATTATCATTGACTGTTGGTGTCAAGCAACCAAAACTGTTAATCAAAGGGTTTCGGTGAATGAGTGGTGAATGCGAAATGAAACTGTTAACGAAGTTATGTTAGATAAAACAGAAGAGACAAGACAGTTTGGTCGTATCTGTTATTATTCCATAAACTGTAACATTTCTTCTCGTTGTACGAAGCCTTTATAGACGATCGTTATGACAATTTGTTTTGAAGGGATCTCGTTTCGAGTTAAGTTTTGGGGACCTGGTCAAGAAGGGACAGTTCGTAGATCCTAGCTACTGAAGCTATTCTGGAATCAGGTGCTACCGTGACCGTTGTGTGTTGTCAATGGCTTAAATACATCATATCTCATGCTCTAAGATCGACGCGCCTTTCCTCTTGGTATAACGGTGCCTCACGGTAACAACGACAACGCCGACGACGAATGAAGAAACGGTAGAAGTGGCGCCCAACGTGCGGCTCGATCGTGGAGGATTGCTGCATCGAGTCGAGTGTCATCCGGATTCACGAACCCTAAAGTTGGAAAATATTGTAGTTGCCAGTGAGTCTGTCCAATGAAAGAGGTATTCTTCAATAATCGCTAAAAGTGAGCGATACTACTAGGTATGATTAAAATAACTGTATAATTATAAAAAAAGGAAGTTGAGACTTGTGATTTTCGTAGACAAATATTTGTAAATACATAGTGAAAATAAGTGTATGTCTTGGTAGTGAATAACCATGCCAAAACTAACTAAAAGAATACATGATATTGTGCAGTTGAGTAGAGTAATGAGTAAAGGGAGAGAGAGGAAAGTGAAGAGGATATGGATGATGCATACCATCAGCTCAATGTGGGACAGGAGACATGTCCAGATAATAATACAGTTATTGCTTTAGACCCGTTAGGAGATTCACATACAATGACAAGTAAGGTAAGCAGCGTGGAAGAACATAAAGATCTTGAGGTTTCGGAAGTAGATCAGCAAGTTTATCCTCAAAATGGAAATATTAATCAAAAAATGTTTGATATGCTGGTATCAATAAATAGTCAAATGGGTGTAATGAATGGAAGGCTTTGTTCACTAGAAAAAGGTAATAAGCAATTAAAAGATGACAATCAAAAGTTAAATGAAAAATTTGAGGCCAGATTTGGTTCATTAGAAGTTAAAATGGATTCTTTGGAAAGCAAACTGAACACCTTTGATTATAAACTGGAAAATACTAAGAAAGAATTAAAGGCGGACTGAGAGACTCAATTAAATGCGAAATTTAGAGAGCTAGATGTAGAGTTTTCTAACACCTTAGAAAGGCAATATAATAATTTAATGGGAAAACTTCATTACGTAGAAAAGAAATGTGAGGTAGATTCGAAGCGTTATGATGGCCTGTCCAATAGGATGGTTAAGTGTGAAAGCAGCTGTTTCAATGTTAGCGCACAGATAGAAGAGCTTTCGAAACAAATAGTCGAGTTTGAGTCCGATGCTCGTAAGGGGATTGACAAGTATTTAGTAGATCAAACTAAAAGACTTGACGAAGATCTATTTGAATGGATAGAAATAAAAGGAAATGAAATTATAGACAAGGTTAAGACTACTATTGGATCCCAGCCAAATGAAAATATCAATGAGGGCCTAAGTAGAAATGATGAATTAATTAAGCTCTTCACAAGCGAAATTCAGAAAATAAAAGACAAAATAGTTGATGAGTTACCTAAATGGCAAAAGGAAACCAATCATAAATTGGCGGAGTTAGAACGAAAGTCATCACAAAATTTGTTGACAGTGGACGAATGTTAGGAGAATAGGTCGAAAAACAACCGAACATGTGTTAATACGAAGTACAATTGTGGTGAAAATTTGCATTGGGAAGTTGATGATTCGGTTGGTAAAGATGATGATTCTTTTGGTCAGCGAGGATATTTGTCTTCTTTAAAGGTGGAGAACAGCATTTTTAAAAGTAAACAATTCCCAACATTCTCCACTGAAAAGAACAACCTTCATCCGAAAATCTTTATCAATAATTTCAAAATAATATTTCCACGTAGCTGGTCAGAACACGACCGACTTCAATTTATAGTATCCAAAATTACCGGAGAAGCCGCATTATGGGCCGCCGAAGTAAGTGAAAGTTGCCATACTTGCGCTGAGTTTGAACGACTTTTTTTAGCTAAATACTGGTCGTCGAGTAAACAACAGAAATTAAGAAAAGAGGTTTACCAACCTCAGCATTTTAAAAGTAAAAGGAGTACTTTAAGGCAATATTTTGAAAAGTACATAAATATGACACGTTATTGGAGTGATCCAATTTCTCACAAGGAAGTGATCAGAATTTTGAAGGGAAGGTTGCCCATAAATATACGTGAAAAGTTAATAAATGTTCCTGACCACGATGTAGAACAATTCTTGACGGTGATTGACTCTATAGATATGATTATGGAAGACGCAAGACAAATGAGTAGTAATCAAATGTCGACTCACACTCATAGTAACGCGAATAATTATAATAATAATTTAACGTATGATAATAATAATAATACCGAAAACCAGGTCAAACCCGCATCACAAGAGCGTGGACAATCTTCGTCCTATGGTTGCAATAAAAACAATGATTATAATAAATATAGAAGAGTTACTTACTGTGCTAGAGGTAAACTTCGGTATGGTGACGCGAATGTGCATAGTAGTGATATTAATAAGAGTAACAGCTACCCAAGTGATGAACCCAATTGTATTCGACCTTGGGAAGATAATTCGAAGCATAATATTCATCGGCAGGATGGAACAAATGCCTCGAGTCCTCATCCAGCACAAGGAGTTATACGTACCAATGGGCGAAGGAGCCTCCAATGTATGACGTGGTGAATACCATAACTCGGATCATACTGTACGGATTGTGGAAGTTCATGAACCCCCACCGATGACTCAACGAGATAGATTAAACTAATACCAGTCACCAAATGCCTTCCTAGGATGACTGGAAAGGAGAAGGAAGGCAGGCATCAATTTGAACTGAGAGTATTAAGGTACAATAATGATCAGGATATAAGGAATGAATTAATTGAAGAAAAACCTGAAGTTTTTAATAAATGCGGACAAATTTTACAGGCAATAATTCCAACAAGAATAAATAATGTTGGTGTTGAAATATTAATTGATACTGGAGCGACTATTAGTGTCATGACGCTGGACAGTTTAAAACATATAAGCCGAGGGGTAAAAATGCCCACTTTTCATATCAAAGGATGTACCGTGTCTGGCGCGTTCAGCGGAAAAATGCAAAAAGTTGTGAAACAGGTACGTGTCGACGTTACAATACAGGGGGCTCAAATAGAAAGTACGTTCCTGGTTGTTCCTAAAATGACAGTACCATGTATCTGGGTTTTGGATTTTTTAAGTGAGACCGGTGCAATCATTAATTTAGAGAAAGGTGAATGTATATTTAATTCCAATGGTAATGTTTTGACAGCCACCCTGAGAAAGGGCCGTGTAATTCCAAATCAATTGTGTATGAATCTAATGGAAAAATATGGCAGTATTAATGATGAAAATGTGTATGATATCTGCCTTATTGAATGTTCTGAAGAAATGATGGATAAAATGTCATTGCAGGAAAAGGTGTTAGAATCAGAATATTTATCTTTATCCAAAGGGACGAATTGTACTACTTGTTGGAAGCATATCAGTCGATTTTTAGTAAACGTCCGGGTATAATAAAAGACTTTGAATACCATATAAAGACGTATGCACATAAACCCTTTTGTCGTACTTCCTATTCTATCCAATGGACAAAGAAAGAAGTAGTCAGAAAGGAAATCAATAAAATGTTAGAATGGGGTATTATTGAGCCCTCAGATTCCGAATATTGTAACCCTCTTGTGGCGGTAATTAAACCCAATGGTGACATCAGATTGGTGTTGGATGCCAGAGAGATCAATAAGATCATTATACCTGTTCAAACCCGACCGGAGAACCTAGAAGAGTTAGTACAAAAGTTTTATGGTGCCCGTTTCTTAACTTCTTTGGATTGCGTAGTTCATATTGGCAAACCAGAATATCTAAAGAATCTCGAAAATATACTGCATTCGTTTTTCTGGGCCGAAGTTACCAGTTTACCGTCATGCCATTTGGATTGAAAATAAGCGGTGGTGTTTTTATATCGGCATTAGATACTGTACTGGGCAGAGACCTTTTGAATGAAGTTACTTTATATTTGGATGATTTGCTAATTGCTGGTGAAACTTGGGAGGAACATTTGGACTTATTAAGAACAGTTTTTGCGAAATTTTTGGATTACGGAGTTACTGTAAATTTGAGCAAATCCAAGTTTGCTCATAACCAATTGAAATTTCTTGGACATATAATTACTCCTGAAGGGATAAAACCAAATCCTAAAAAGATGGATGCAATTAACAGATGTGCTTATCCAAAGAACAGAACGGAATCAAAGTCATTTATCGGCTTAGTTTCATCTTTTCGACGATTTTTACCCAATTAGTTAGGAAGCCAAGTCTGTTTGTTAAGGCTGTTAAGAAAAAATGGCATGTGGGAGTGAAATTCCGAATGCACACAAGCTTTTGATAACATCCGCAGTGCTTTGACTAATGCTCCACTGTTACATCATCCGAGACTTGATCAAGATTTTTATATTGCTGCGGATGCTTCTGAAACAGGATTTGGTGTCACTCTATTCCAGATGGACAATCCAGAAGACAGACATCATTACCATCAAAATAATTGGGTTTGCCAGCAGAACACTCTCTAGCTGTGAACGTGCGTATTGTACTACTGAACTGGAAGTACTGGCCGTGGTCTGGTCCCTTAGAAAGTTTCGCTATTTTGTATATGGAAAGAAGATCGTTGTATTCTGCGACCACAAAGCTTTATCTTTTATTTTAACAGGAAGTATGTTCCATTCACGTTTATCCCGGTGGGCCTTGCTACTGCAAGAATGTAATATTACGCTCAAATACATCAGAGGGAAAGACAACATCATAGTCGATGCTCTTTCAAGACTACCGAAAAGAACGAATGACGACGAGTGTGAAGAACGGACTATTGACTTTAAAGTCATTAATTTATCAAGGCAATATTGTGAGAGGCAGATTTCACAGCTATGTCGAAGTCTTCCACAACTGCAAGAAGATGATAAGTTGTGGCAAGTCATTAGACATGCTGTTGAAAGCAAAACGCTAAGTCACTCTCAAGAACGGTATCAATTAAAATACGGAATATTGTATCGGCGGAAGGATGATGAAGATGTTTGGAAAGTTTGTGTTCCAAATAAATATTTAGAATCACTAGTATGGTACACTCACTTGAATTGGGGTCATTTTGGTGCCGCTAAATGTACAGCCAAAATAGCACAATACTGCTATCATCCAAATTTGGGACGTCTAGCTAAAAAAAATTTAAGAAGTGCAAAATATGTCAGAAGGCGAAACCCATAAACTATTGTCGGAAGATAGAATTACATCCGATCATCCCACAATAACATTTAGTGTTGGTGTCATGTGATGTCTGTGGACCATGTCCCATGACACGTCGACGGTTCAAATATGTTTTGGCTTTCTATGATCTCTTAAAATATGTGAAATTATATCCTTTGAAAAATCTTCACGTTCGACCAATGTTACGGAAATTTATCAACAACTATATAACTGAGCTCGGCAAGCCTATAATGATCGTGACAGACAACGCTGCTTATTATACAAGCAAAGTGTGGAGAGACACTATGAAAGAACGAGGAATCCAGCACATTTACATCTCAAGATTTTACCCTTGTGGAAATTCGGTTGAGAGAATCTTCCGAGAGTTGAACCGATTTTTACGGACGTACATACCCAAACAACTTTATAAATGGATTAATTGGATGATTGGATTTATGAATTTGAGAAAGTGTGTAATGACTTACCACACTTATCGACAGGTTATTCACCTAACCAAATCGTATTTGGTGAAAGTATTGTGCCAGGATGGATGAAGAAATTACCTGCGATAGAACAAAAGATTACCAAGAAAGAAGATATGGTGAAGAAGGTCTACAAAAACCTGAAGCATCAAGCACAATTGAGAAAAACCCGTTTTGATAAAAATGTGAAGAAAGTAGTCACATATGATGTAGGGGAAGAAATTTTATTGAGAAATCACCCAAAAGCATCAACCAGGAAAAAACTGAATAAGAAATGGCAATATTTATATACAGGTCCATAAAAAATAATGAAAATACCTCATGAAGGGAGCTACCTCCTGGCAGATTGTGAGACTGATGTAATTAAGGGCTTGTTCCCTCACATAGACCTGAAGAAGTATTATCAATAATGAGCAAAATATAGATTCAAGAAACACTGAATGATACCAAGACTAGACTAAGAGTGGACTAAATAAAAGCACCAGTGGATAAATAAGTACTTATACTAACTTACAAAGAAAATTAAAGAATGTACCGAAGATTTCCATGAGATACCTTCTTGGTATCAGCAACAATGACGACGCTGAAATACGATTTATCCTCTCACCGAACAGCGAGGATGGATGATTTAAAAGTGGAATTAAGAGGAAAAGAAAAGGACCAAATCCTCTCTGGTTAAGCAAGTGGCCTGATAAGGGTTTTGGCCTAGGATGCCAATCGTCGAACCCGGCTGTGATTCCTGCCTTGCACAGTTGGTTGAAGAACTGAGGGCTTCATCCAAGAAAAAAAAGGTGGTGGGAATATGAAGTGATTAGTGCAAAGTGTTCCTAAGACAACCTATAAACAAATGTGGAATTTAGCTAAGGGCATTTTGTCTAGGCCCATTAACTCAACTTAAATATTGTAGAATGTATGTACTGACTTGTTGAGTGAATCTGAGAGTGAGTGTATTCGCCGAAACAAATACCCTCTTCTGTCACAGTACACACAAAAAAGCCTGTTCTGTCTGGAACCCTCTTCAAGACATCACAGTCTGGGGGGCCGTGTAACATTACGAGTCAAGATAGCTGTAACAGAACTTGAATAGCGTAAAGTTATCATTAAAAACGCACGCCGCGTGTTTTGTTACGATGTGGTCGGTCATAATAATCGTAACATGCTTTTCAATACCATTAAAATATAACGGCGATACTTGTTTAGTGTTATTGGAAATAATATGTAGTAAATTAATGAGTAAGGTAGCCGATCCTATAAGAAGAGGTAAAATTGGGCATATTAAGGTCTTTTGCTTTATATCGACTAAGCCGATGATTCGGCGTCTTTTTTTCCGTTTACTCTTAGAAAAAAAGGTAAAGAAGTGCTAATTGTGCGTTGTGAAAAATATAGGGGCGAATTAAAATAGCTACAGTGTACAATCAGACTAACAAATGGACATTCAGTTACGAGAAATAGCGGATAATGAAATGGGGCCATTAAACTGAGTACATCTACAGGGCGGTCAATTCCGGGATAAGTCTATTCGCATCTCACGAGGGACGCAGTATTGAGACCGTTTTTTTATTTTTATTACTATTATATCGCGGAGAGCGGGCTTCAGTTTATAAAAAGGAGAAAAGCTGTATCATTATCATTGACTGTTGGTGTCAAGCAACCAAAACTGTTAATCAAAGGGTTTCGGTGAATGAGTGGTGAATGCGAAATGAAACTGTTAACGAAGTTATGTTAGATAAAACAGAAGAGACAAGACAGTTTGGTCGTATCTGTTATTATTCCATAAACTGTGACATTTCTTCTCGTTGTACGAAGCCTTTATAGACGATCGTTATGACAATTTGTTTTGAAGGGATCTCGTTTCGAGTTAAGTTTTGGGGACCTGGTCGAGAAGGGACAGTTCGTAGATCCTAGCTACTGAAGCTATTCTGGAATCAGGTGCTACCGTGACCGTTGTGTGTTGTCAATGGCTTAAAGACATCATATCTCATGCTCTAAGATCGACGCGCGATTCCTCTTGGTATAACGGTGCCTCACGGTAACAACGACAACGCCGACGACGAATGAAGAAACGGTAGAGGACTACTCAAGATGACGTCGTTATCAGGAGAAAGAAAACTGGCGTGCTACGGATCTGAGCGTGGAATGTCCAACCCCTTAATCGGGCAGTTGGGTTAGAAAATTTAAAAAGGTAAATGGACAGGTTAAAGTTAGACGTAGTAGGAATTAGTGCAGTTTGGTGGCAGGAGGAACAAGACTTCTGGTCAGGTGAATACAGGGTAATAAATACAAAATCAAAAAGGGGTAATGCAGGATTAGGTCTCATAATGAACAAAAAAAAGGGAGCACGGATAAGCTACTACGAACAGCACAGTGAACGCATTATTGTAGCAAGATAGATACGAAGCCCACGCCTACCACAGCAGTATAAGTTTATATGCCAACTAGCTCCGCAGACGATGAAGAGATTGATAAAATGTATGATGAGATAAAAGAAATTATTCATAGAGTGAAGGGAGATGAAAATTTAATAGTCATGGCTGACTGGAATTCGACAGTAGGAAAAGGAAGAGAAAGAAACGCTGTAGGTGAATATGGATTGGGGCTAAGAAATGAAAGAGGAAGCCGCCTCGAAGGTTTCGGATAGATTATATAATGATAAGAAAGAGATTTAGGAACCAGATTTTAAATTGTAAGACATTTCCAGGGGCAGATGTGGACTCTGACCACAATCCATCGGTTATGAACTGTATATTAAAACTGAAGGAACTGCAAAAACGTGGGAATTCAAGGAGATGGGATCTGGATAAACTGACAGAACCAGAGGTTGTAGAGAGTTTCAGGGAGAACATTAGGGAAGGATTGACAGGAATGGGGGAAAGAAATACAGTAGAAGAAGAATGGGTAGCTTTGAGTGATGAAATAGTGAAGGCAGCAGAGAGTCAAGTAGGTAAAAGGACGAGGACTGATAGAAATCCTTGGGTACCAGAATAAATATTGAAGTTCATTGATGAAAGGAGAAAATATAGAAATGCAGTAAATGAAGCACGCAAAAAGAAATACAAACGTCTCGAAAATGAGATGGAGAGGAAGTGCAAAACAACTAAGCAGGGATGGTTAGAGGACAAATGTAAGGATGTAGAGGCATATATTACTACGCATAAAATAGATACGGCCTACAGGAAGAGTATAGAGACCTTTGGAGAAAAGAGAACCACCTGTATGGATATCAAAAGCTCTGATGGAAAACCAGTTGTAAGCAAAGAAGGGAAAGCAGGAAGGTGGAAGGAGTATACAGATTGTTACAAAAAGGTACGGCCAAACTTTCAGGAAACATTCCTCACACACAAAGAAAGAAAATATGTTATGTGGACATGTGTCCGGAAACGCTTACTTTCCATGTTTGAGCTCATTTTATTACTTTTCTTCAAATCACATTAATCATGGAATGGAAACACACAGCAACAGAACGTACAAGCGTGGCTTCAAACACTTTGTTACAGGAAATGTTCAAAATGTGCTCCGTTAGCGATGATACATGCATCCACCCTCCGTCGCATGGAATCCCTGATGCGCTGAAGCAGCCCTGGAGAATGGCGTATTGTATCACAGCCGTCCACAATACGAGCACGAAGAGTCTCTACATTTGGTACCGGGCTTGTGTAGACAAGAGCTTTCAAATGCCCCCATAAATGAAAGTCAAGAGGGTTGAGGTCAGGAGAGGGTGGAGGCCATGTAATTGGTCCGCCTCTACCAATCCATCGGTCACCGAATCTGTTGTTGAGAAGCGTACGAACACTTTGACTGAAATGTGCAGGAACTCCATCGTGCATGAACCACATGTTGTGTCGTACTTAAAGGCACATGCTCTATTAGCACAGGTAGGGTATACCGTATGAAATCATGATAATGTGCTCCATTGAGGTGGAAGAACATGGGGCCCAATCAAGACATCACCAACACTGCCTGCCCAAACGTTTGCATAAAATCTGTGATGATGACGCGATTGCACAATTGTGTACGTATTCTCGTCAGCCCAGACATGTTGATCGTGAAAATTTACAATTTGATCGTCAGAATCGAGGAACTATGTACTGTACAGTACATAGTGACGAAACTAAAATGAGCTCTAACATGGAAATTAAGCGTTTCCGGACACATGTCCACATAACATCTTTTCTTTATTTCTGTGTGAGGAATGTTTCTTGAAAGTTTGGCCGTACCTTTTTGTAACACCCTGTATAAAGGGTCTACACAAGGGCAATGTACTTGAGGGCAATGTTGTGGAAATGGAAAAGGTCATACATGAAGCCGAAACGGGAGATATGATACTGCGTGAAGAATTTGACAGAGCACTGGAAGACATAAGTCGCAACATGGCTCCGAGAGTAGACAACATTCCATTAGAATTGCTGATAGCCTTGGGAGAGCCAGCAGTGACAAAACGTTTCCATCTGGTGAGCAAGATGTATGAGACAGATGAAATACTCTCAGACTTCAAGAAAAATATAATGATTCCAATCACAAAAGACAGGTGTTGACAGGTGTGAAAATTGCCGAACCATCAGATTAATAAGTCACGGCTGCAAAATACTAACGCAAATACTTTACAGACGAATGGAAACACTGGTAGAAGCCGAGCTCGGTGGAAGATCTGTTTGGATTCCGTAGAAGCGATGGAACACGCGAGGCAAAACTGGCCCTACGACTTATGTTAGAAGATAGATTAAGGGAAGGCAAACCTACGTTTCTATCATTCGTGGACTTAGAGAAAGCTTTTGACAATGTTGACTAGAATACTCTCTTTCAAAATCTGAAGGTGGCAGGGGTAAAATACAGGGAGCGAAAGGCTATTTACAATTTTTACAGAAACCAAATGGCTGTTATATGAGTCGAGGGGCACGAAAGGGCAACAGTGGTTGGGAAGGGAGTGAGATAGGGTTGTAGCCTATGGTCAATATTATTCAATCTGTATACTGAGGAAGCAGTAAAGGAAACAAAAGAAAAAATTGGAGTAGGAATGCTGACGAAATAAAAACTTTGAGGTTTGCCAATTACATTGTAATTCTGCCAGACACAGGAAAGAATCTGGAAGAGCGGTTGAACGGAACGGACAGCGTCTTGAAAGGAGGATATAAGATGAACATCAACAAAAGCAAAACGAGGAAAATGGAATAAAGTAGAATTAAATCAGGCGATGCTGAGGGAGTTATATAAGGATATGAGACAAAGTAGTAGATGATTTAGCTGTTTGGGCAACAAAATAACTGATGATGGCCGAAGTAGAGAGGATATAAAATGAGGACTGGCAGTGGCAAGGAAAGCGTTTCTGAAGAAGAGAAATTTGTTAATATCGAGTATAGAGTTAAGTGTCAGGCAGCTTTTTTCTGAAAGTATTTGTATGGAGTGTAGCCATGTATGGAAGTGCAACATGCACGATAAGTAGTTTAGATAAGAAGAGAATAGAAGCTTTTGAAATGTGGTGCTACGGAAGAATGCTGAAGATTAGATGGATAGATCACATAACTAATGAGGAGGTACTGAATGGAACCGGGAAGAAGAGGAATTTGTGGCACAACTTGAATAAAAGAAGGGATCGATTGGTAGGACACGTTCTGAGACATCAAGGGATCACAAATTTAGTATTGGAGGGAAGTGTGGAGGGTAAACATTGTAGAGGGAGACAGTGTTTATCAACGTGTGTTCCAAGGTGCATGTGTTGCTCTGCTAATCGGTTATCTAGGAACCGGAACAGCCCATTATAACCTAAACAACGGTAAGCTATACCACTATCGCAAATTTTTGCCTTCGCTTTCACTCAGAGGTGTCGGCTGTCACAAAAAATTCTGCCATCTCCCGTATTCAATTGGGTACGGGTAGTGGAACAAGGAAAGTTTTTCCTACCTACCCGGGATTGAACTGGGATCTCAAGGGCTGGAGAATAGTACTTTGCTCGCTAGCTACTTAGTTACATGTAGTGAACGAAAATACTGTACTGGGCGATGAGGTCGAGTCGGAACTGCATCGTGAAGTTTAATCGAGAGGATTTGTTTTGAATGTTCGGAATAAACTCTCGCTGGCAGAGACGCTGCGTGCACGGCGGGTTGCGGCGCGCCAGGCGGCGGCCTTGGGCAGCAGGTCGTTCTCACCGGGCGCAGCAGACGTGTTTTATAAACACGCGAGCTGCTCGCAAAATACGCGCAGACGTACGCCAGCCTGCGGCGAGTACAAAAGCGCGCCAACCCGCTGGCCGCTTCCTCCTAGACTACGCTGTGCCTCTGGTTTTCACCTGCTTACACAGAGAGACTGCGGGGTACAGCTGCTCCGTTGTTAACACTCGATTTATGAACAGAACGGGAATTTCAAGCACAGTAGACGTAGAGTTTAGTGAGACCAGTTCAGTCCACGGCACCCTACTTACGTTTACATGAATCATCTGAAATGTTCAGCAAAAAGTTCTTTTCTTGTTATGTTATAAACCATCTTTTTGTTGTGCTGCTTCCTATACAGAGAAATATAATTTGAATGAAGACCACTGCAGTTATCGGTTAGTAAATTCACTGGTCAAAAAGTTACTTAACTGAAATTTCGAATGTAGCTTCAGAAATCTGCAGCATTGGTCAAAAAAGTATACTGCATACTGTGGAATGGAGTATTTACACGTAAGTACTACGTATCTAGCACCATCCTGCCGTTCACAGAGATCTGTGAGTACGTGGTCTTTAACATCTTGTGGAGGATCCTAGGCATTCTTCTTGCAAAAGCTTCCTCATTACTTTAGCGCAAATCATTGCGCTGAGGTATTAACAATGTTGCAACATGTCCAAATAAAAATTTCCGTTCACTTATGCCTTAAAAAATAAGCTCCGAACAGGCATGGTGATAACTTTCCGGCCCACCTCATAACATGAGGCTGCTTACCTTCCACATATTGCACATAATTAGAATTTTTCATAGAACAGAAAACCAAATTTCTCCAGTGTAAACTACACCGAACATTCGTCAGAAAATAACGGTCTTGAATACTTTGTTTGAACACTGATTTCACGTCCTAGATTTGATATTGCCTGAAACAAAAGTTTTTTTTTTTTTCTAACGAACCATAGCTACTTTAAGAGATGGATACTGCCAAATTATGGATACCAATAAAATAACTATTTATTTCCCCAGCTGTACAAAGTCAAAAGGATTACAGAGACTTATAGGGCACCCTGAACACTGAGGAGGAGCGGGAGTTACTTTTAAGGGAGTGTGCCCGTTATTGAGACATCTTGAGCAACTGGCATCAGGACAACGTGCAGCCTCTCTCGAAATTCATTTGCCCATTCTATGTCTTAGAGTCGACCATACAGGTCCGTACTTTTTTTGTTCCTAAACTTGAAGTACCAGTGTTTAAATTTTTCTATAATTTTCAGTGGCTGTTGTAAATGGAGCAAGTGATACGCTGCAGTTTATTTTCAATGACAAAATTTAATTTATTTTATCGTTTTTTTTCGATTCTAACTATCTTTAAATGCAAAAACCGTGAATAAATTAGTAGTCAAAGACCTCATAAAGTTTCAGTTAAATATTCGTCCAGTTTTTCACTGAAATTTTATATAGTATTCATACTCACAACACTAGTGAATATTCACCATTACATACATAAATCCTGTGGAATATTCTACGCGCATTACTAACGGCCTTATCGCCATCCACACTTCCACACGAGCTTCATTAATCACGTCCCAAGTCCAGCTGCGTGCAACTGCCTCCCCATTCTCCCTGTCTGAAGCTCTTCCACAAGACCTCACGTACTAATGCATACATCGCAGTGGATGCCTGTACATAAATTATTTCGTAAACATAAGAATGGTTCAATAATAATACCATTTATTTATGCCGTTTTCCTCTGCTGACTTCGCTGGCCCAAACAGTATTTCCTTACCGTAGAACGTTTTTGAATTATAGTAACTGTTTAAACAATAAAGCTGGATGATGCGAAATACATTTAAACCATATAAAAGACCTTATCTTTTCTTAAAATTATGTAAGACTACTCCACGTTGCTGCTTGTTCGTATGGTGTGCTAATTAACTTATGTGCTAAATTGTTTATAACAAAAGAAGTGTAATCATAGCTCTCTTTAGGCCCAATGTGAATCCGAATTGCACATCTCTTGAGATCAAATAAAAGCACTCGGCAACAGCAGTAGTCCTCTATATGTACTGGTCCTAAACATCCAGTAGCTAGCTTGACGGTTTCTACGTGTCTGTTTTGCATGAACGGACTTACATCACGCACGGCAAGCGTATTCCACAGCGAACAAACGAAGTGTTATGGTAGTCGGTTAGTAACATTACAAATGTTACTTCCGTCTAACGTCTTTCCTTGGCAGCGCCTCCTACACATGAGCGACATTACTTACAAGGAATCTCTTGAGTGCGGGGTCGCAAGTTTAATCATTAGTAAAGCTCATTTTAAAGTCTTGTGTTAACAATAATGACAGGAAAAATAGTAGCCGCTAATGACTCATCATGTGCTGCAGGAGGCAGACAGAAACTAAGTGTCCGGGAGGTGCAGAAATCAACGTTCTGTGAAATGTATGTATTACACTTCACAAAACGGACATAATTGACATTGAAGAACATCTACAACTACGTGATTGCTCTGCTATTCACGATAAAGTGCCTCCAGAGGGTTCAATGAACCACCTTCAAGCTGTCTCTACCATTACATCCTCGAACGGCGCGCGGGAAAAACGAACACTTAAATTTTTCTGTGCGAGCCATGATTTCTCTTATTTCATCGTGATTGCTGCCACTCCACTCCAATTCACGTATCATGCCTGTGGCATTATCTCCTCTATTTCGCGATAGTACAAAGCGAACTGCCCTTCTTTGTACTTTTTCGAAGTCATCCGTCAGTCCCACCTGATGCGGATCCCACACCGCGCAGCAATACTACAGAATAGGGAGGACAATCGGGTGTAAGCAGTCTCTTGGTAGACCTGTTGCGCCTTCTAAGTGTACTGCAAATGAATCGCAGTCTTTGGTTTGCTCTACACACAGCATTACCTATGTGATCATTCCAATTTAGGTTATTTGTAATTGTAATCCCTAAGTATTTAGTTGAATTTACAGCGTTTAGAGTTGTATGACTTATCAAGTAACCGAAATTTAGTGAATTTCTTTTGGTACTCATGTGAATAACTTCACACTTTTCTATATTTAGGGTCAATTGCCACTTTTCGCACCATACAGATATCTTATATAAATCGTTTTTCAATTCGTTTTCGTCATCTGATGACTTCACAAGACGGTAAATGACAGCATCATCTGCAAACAATCTGAGACGGCTACTAAGATTGCCTCCTATATTGTTAATATAAGGTTGAAAGCAAGGGGAAACTGCAGCCGTAATGTTTTGCGAGGGCATGCAGCTTTACTGTATGGTTAAATGATGATGGCGTCCTCTTGGGTAAAATATTCCGGAGGTAAAATAGTCCCCCGTTAGGATCTCCGGGCGGGGACTACTCAAGAGGACGTCGTTATCAGGGGAAAGAAAACTGGCGTTCTACGGATCGGAACATGGAATGTCAGATCCCTTAATCGGGCAGGTAGGTTAGAAAATTTAAAAAGAGAAATGGATAGGTTAAAGTTAGATATAGTGGGAATTAGCGAAGTACGGTGGCAGGAGGAAAAAGACTTTTGGTCAGGTGAATACAGGGTTATAAATAGAAAATAAAATAGGGGTAATGCAGGAGTAGATTTAATAATGAATAAAAAAATAGGAGTGCGGGGCAGCTACTACAAACAGCATAGTGAGCGCATTATTGAGGCCAAGCGAGACACGAAGCCCACGCCTACTACAGTAGTACTAGTTTATATGCGAACTAGCTCTGCAGATGACGAAGAAATTGAAGAAACGTTTGATGATCATCATCAGCATCATTTAAGACTGATTATGCCTTTCAGCGTTCAGTCTGGAGCATAGTCCCCCTTATAAAATTCCTCCATGATCCCCTATTCAGTGCTAACATTGGTGCCTCTTCTGATGTTAAACCTATTATTTCGAAATCATTCTTAACCGAATCCAGGTACCTTCTCCTTGGTCTGCCCCGACTACTCCTACCCTTTACTGCTGAACCCATTAGTCTCTTGGGCAACCTTGCTTCTCCCATGCGTGTAACATGACCCCACCATCTAAGCCTGTTCGCCCTGACTGCTACATCTATAGAGTTCATTCCCAGTTTTTCTTTGATTTCCTCATTGTGGACACCCTCCTGCCATTGTTGCCATCTACTAGTACCTGCAATCATCCTAGCTACTTTCATATCCGTAAAATCAACCTTGTTGATAAGGTAACCTGAATCCACCCAGATTTCAGTCCCATACAACAAAGTTGGTCGAAAGATTGAACGGTGCACAGATAACTTAGTCTTGGTACTGACTTCCTTCTTTCAGAGGAGAGTAGATCGTAGTTGAGCGCTCACTGCATTAGCTTTGCTACACCTCGCTTCCAGTTCAGATAGATTATGTAATGGTAAGACAGAGATTTAGGAACCATGTTTTAAATTGTAAGACATTTCCAGGGGCAGATGTGGACTCTGACCACAGTCTATTGGTTATGACCTGTAGATTAAAAGTGAAGAAACTGCAAATAGGTGGGAATTTAAGGTGATGGGACCTGGATAAACTGACTAAACCAGAGATTATACAGGGTTTCAGGGAGAGCATAAGGGAACAATTGACAAGAATGGGGGAAAGAAATACAGTAGAAGAAGAACGGGTAGCTTTGAGGGATGAAGTAGTGAAGGCAGCAGAAGATCAAGTAGGTAAAAAGACGAGGGCTAGTAGAAATCCTTGGGTAACAGAAGAAACATTCAATTTAATTGATAAAAGGAGAAAATAAAAAATGCAGTAAACGAAGCAGGCAAAAAGGAATACAAACGTCTCAAAAAAGAGATCGTCAGGAAGTGCAAAATGGCTAAGCAGGCATGGCTAGAGGACTAATCTAAGGATGTAGAGGCTAATCTCACTAGGGGTAAGATAGATACTGCCTACAGGAAAATTAAAGAGACCTTTGGAGAAAAGAGAAACACTTGTATGAAAATCAAGAGCTCAGATGGAAACCCAGTTCTAAGCAAAGATGGAAAAGCAGAAAGGTGGAAGGAGTATACGGAGGGTCTATACAAAGACGAGGTACTTGAGGGCAATGTTATGGAAACGGAAGAGGATGTAGATGAAGATGAAATGGGAGATATGATACTGCGTGAAGAGTTTGACAGAGCACTGAAACACCTAAGTCGAAACAAGGCCCTGGGAGAAGACAACATTCCATTAGAACTACTGACAGCCTTGGGAGAGCCAGTCCTGACAAAACTCTACCATCTGGTGAGCAAAATGTATGAGACAGGCGAAATACCCTCAGACTTGAAGAAGAATATAATAATTCCAATCCCAAAGAAAGCAGGTTTTGACAGATGTAAAAATTACCGAAATATCAGTTTAATAAGTCACAGTTGCAAAATGATAACTCGAATTCTTTACAGACGATTGGAAAAAGTGGTAGAAGCCGACATCGGAGAAGATAAGTTTGGATTCCGTAGAAATGTTGGAACACGTGAGGCAATACTGACCTTACGAGTTATCTTAGAAGAAAAATTAAGGAAAGGCAAACCTACGTTTCTGTCATTTGTAGACTTAGAGAAAGCTTTTGACAATGTTGACTGGAATACTCTCTTTCAAATTCTTAAGGTGGGAGGGGTAAAATACAGGGAGCGAAAGGCTATTTACAATTTGTACAGAAACCAGATGGCAGTTATTAGAGTCGAGGGACATGAAAGGGAAGCAGTGGTTGGGAAGGGAGTGAGGCAGGGTTGTATCCTCTCCTCCAAGTTATTCAATCTGTATATTGAGCAAGCAATAAAGAAACAAAGGAAAATTCAGAGTAGGTATTAAAATCCATGGTGAAGAAGTATAAACTTTAAGGTTCGCCGATGACATTGTAATTCTGTCAGAGACAGCAAATGACTTGGAAGAGCAGTTGAACGGAATGGACAATGTCTTGAAAGGAGGATATAAGATGAACATCAACAAAAGCAAAACGAGGATAATGGAATGTAGTCGAATTAATTCGGGTGATGCTAAGGGAATTAGATTAGGAAATGAGACACTTAAAGTACTAAAGTAGTTTTGCTATTTGGGGATTAAAATAACTGATGATGGTCGAAGTAGAGAGGATGTTAATTGTAGGCTGACAATGGCAAGGAAAGCCTTTCTGAAGAAGAGACACATGTTAACATCGACTATAGATTTAAGTGTCAGGAAGTCGTTTCTGAGAGTGTTTGTATGGAGTGTAACTGTGTATGGTAATGAAACATGGACGATAAATAATTTGGACAAGAAGAGAATAGAAGCTTTGGCATGTGGTGCCGAACGAGAAATTGGGCGCCACAATGATAAAGAAGGCTAGCATCATCAAGATCGAAGACTAACTCCTTGAGAGTTACAAACCGTGTAGGCTGCTCAACTAGGTATCCGCTCTTAAAGAATGCATATAGAAATATATTGGTGTGACGGGGTGATGAGAACTGATGCAATGTGATGGCATGGTAACGAATGTGAAACAGCCTGTCGTGAAGATTGACATGAAAGTGGCTATCCTTTAAGGCGTAGTTGCAGATAGTGCGATAATATGAATTATAGGAGGTGGTATGAATTGCAATCTTACACACATTTCACGAAGGATAGTTTGTTCTAAAGAAGTTTGATTTTTATATGCAGACCAGGAATCAAATAAAAGCAAGTTATTCTGACCAGCTATTGGCCAAAAGGAGCGCTCATACCACAATTGAAGTTCTCTTGGGCCCATTTTCCCGTGTGACGTAAACATTATCTACTTCCCTTGCACACGAGTAAGAATCATGGGGGGCAGGACCTCGTCCGACTTCTCGCAGCACAACAGACAAGTTACCAGCCATTTTACTGTCCAGGTTAACAATAGGTGCAATTGTATTTGAATGCGCTATGGCACTGTTGTTAGTCGATTTTGATACAAGTTCTCGGAACCTCTAATTTCCAGGGTTCCTTTCATATTTATTTCCTCTTCAAATCTTGATTGGTTGCAGTTGAAAAGAAATTTCTTACTAAACTATGGGATAAATTTGTTTATCTCATCTACAAATTTTCAGGCCTATTCTACAGTTGCTCAGTTTGCTATGCATTCTAATAGTAAAAGCGTGAATGGCCTTTCAGACCATATTGCACCAATTTTAAAACTAAAAGGCATTTGTACTCGAACCAATGTCATATTTAATTACCAACTATGTAGGAAAGTTAATCCAAGAGCAATAGAGAGTTTTTTAAAACTTGTTAAGGAACAAGAGTGGCACGATGTTTATAGTGGCGATAACATAGATGATAAATACAATGCTTTCCTTAACACATTTCTCATGCTCTTTGAGAGTTGCTTTCCATTAGAATATTGTAAACGGGGTACTAGAACCGCTCGACCACCACGGCCGACAATCAAGCTATAGTAGCCCATTAGAAACAGTATTGTAAGGTGCTTAAAGATGTTATTAGGAAGGCAGAGAGTATGTGATATGCAAATAGAATAGCTGCTTCACAGGATGAAATTAAAACCATATGGTCAGTTGTGAAGGAAGTGTCTGGTCAGCAGCCCAAGGTGGACGATATTAAGTCAGTTCGTAGTAAAAATATTTCTGTTACTGATAAATCAGATATATGTACAGTATTTAACAATCATTTTCTGAGCATTGCTGGTGAATCAAATAAAAATTTAGTTTTTACAGGAAATTATATATCTTTCATGGCAAATGACGTTCTGAGATGGATGTCTGAAATACTCCTCTGTGATACCGACAAGAGGGAGATTGAGTCAATAATTAAATCACCGAAGACTAAGGACTCTCATGGTTACGATGGAGTGTCTAGCAGAATATTAAAGTACTGTGCTGCACATGTTAGCCCTGTATTTAACCATATTTGTAGTTTTTACTTTAGGAATGGTCAGCTTCCTGAGCAATTAAAGTGCTCAGTAGTAAAGCCGTTTCATAAAAAGGGAGAAAGGGATAATGTAGTTGATTTTAGACCTGTTTCTATACCATCAGTGTTCGCAAAAGTTATTGAAAAGGCTGTGTATGTAAGGATAATTGATCATTTTATATCACACGATTTGCTATGAAGTATACAGTTCGGCCTTGGAAGTCGTTTACCGACTGATAATGCTATATTCTCTTTTCTCTGTGAGGTACTGGATGGGCTAAACAAAAAGTTTCGAATGCTTGGCGTATTTTTTTGGTTTAACTAAGGCATTTGATTGTGTTGGTCACAAAATATTGCACCAGGAGATGGACCATTTCGGAATACGGGGAGTAGCTCACAATTGGTTCACCCCTTACTTTAGCAACAGGGAGCAAAATGTCATTATTCACAATATTCTTAACGGCTGTGATGTGGGATCTAAGTGGGATACTGTCAAGTGGGGGGTGCCGCAGGTATCAGTGCTGGGGTCACTCCTGCTCCTTATTTATATAAATGATTTGCCCTCTAGTATTATGGGTAACTCTAAAATATTTCTGTTTGCCAATGACACTAGCTTCGTAGTAAAAGATGTTCTGTGCAACACTGGCTCGGTTTCAAATAGTGCAGTACATGACCTCAGATCATGATTTGTAGAAAATAAACTAACGTGATATCACAGTAAGATTCAGTTTTTACAGTTTCTATCAAACAATTCAACAAAACCTGACGTTTTAATTTCACAGAATTAGCATATGATTAGTGAAACTGAACAGTTCAAATTTCTAGGTGTTCAGATTGATAGCAAGCTGTTGTTTAAATCCCACGTTCAGGACCTTGTCAGAGACTTAATATGGCCACTTTTACTATTCGAACGGTATCAGAAGTGAGTGATACTTCGACACGAAAATTAGTGTACTTTGTTTATTTTCAATCGCTTATGTCGTAAGATATTATATTTTGGGTAACGCTCCCCATTCTACAAGGATATTTTTGGCTCAGAAACGGGCGGTTCGGACAATAAGAGGGGTTAGTTCACGAACCTCTTGTCGACCTCTGTTTACGAGGTTGAGTATTTTGACATTTGCCTCTCAATATGTATATTCCTTATTGTCGTTTCTTGTTACCAGTATTAGTTTATTCCCGGTTAATACTCGGCAGAAATCAAACCTGCATTTGGATCGGATCTTCTTAACTCTTGTGCAAAACCGTGAGCAGTATACTGCTGCAGCCATTTTCAATAATCTGCCACTCGAATTCAAAAATCTCACCAGTAATCCACGCGCTTTCAAATCGAAACTGAAGAGTTTCCTCATGGGTCACTCCTCCTATTCTGTCGAGGAGTTCCTTGAAAAATTAAGCGATTTTTATTATATTGCTGATAGCGTTTACAAAACTTATGGATTGACTTTTTCCAGGTTAATGAACATTTATTTATATCTGTAATTACTTTTATGTTGTAATTTTATGTACTGACACGTTCCATGACCTTGGAGATTTACTCCTCAATTTTGTCCTACGGAGCTTGATATGTAAATAAATAAATCATCATTTCATCCTCATCGACGCGCAAGTCGCCAAAATGGGATCAAATCGAAAGACTTGCACCTGGCGAACGGTCTACCCAACGGGGGGCCCTAGTCACACGACATTTACATTTACCTCAACCAAGGTGGATAACACTTCGGAGGAAACCGATTCGAATCCTGATGCTTGAAGAAATTTTTATTATTAGTATCTGGCCAGTAATTGGTGAAAAAGTAGTGTCAAGACTTTGTACCAATGTATCCAAGATTAACTTCAAAAATCTCTGCGCAACACCTCACAAAGTGAGGAACGTGACAATGTTGATGATGAGCTACCTGTTCTACAAGCACTCTGTAGTCATCTACACTGACTAGGGACACTTAATAGCCAACACACACAGATCACGATATAGAAGAGTAATTGTCATGAGGAAGGAGGGCAGCCAGCCGCTGTGGCCGAGCGGTTCTAGGCGCTTCAGTCCGGAAGCGCGCTGCTCCTACGGTCGCAGGTTCGAATCCTGCCTTGGGCATGTATCTGTGTGACGTCCGTAGGTTAGTAAGTAGTTCTAAGTCTAGGAGACTGATGACCTCAGATGTTAAGTCACATAGTACTTAGAGCCATTTTTTATGGAGGGAGTTCCCAATTAGACGATCGAGCTACCTTCCGGGGCTCTGCCAACAAACAACAGGGCCTCGCCATTTTACATTTTGAATCAAGCTCACTAACCAAAACAATGGTCACCTTCTTAGAACATGACACTGGTCGCTTTGGAGAGCTGTAGCTGGTGCAGAACTGCTACCAGGCAGTAACGTGACTCTTTGCCGCTGAACTAAGTCACGGTAATAAAGTAGTGGGTATGCGCCGTCCGGTTGTATGGAAGCAGTGCCCGTTAAATACACTCCTGGAAATTGAAATAAGAACACCGTGATTTCATTGTCCCAGGAAGGGGAAACTTTATTGACACATTCCTGAGGTCAGATAAATCACATGATCACACTGACAGAACCACAGGCACATAGACACAGGCAACAGAGCATGCACAATGTCGGCACTAGTACAATGTATATCTACCTTTCGCAGCAATGCAGGCTGCTATTCTCCCATGGAGACGATCGTAGAGATGTTGGATGTAGTCCTGTGGAACGGCTTGCCATGCCATTTCCACCTGACGCCTCAGTTGGACCAGCTTTCGTGCTGGACGTGCAGACCGCGTGAGACGACGCTTCATCCAGTCCCAAACATGCTCAATGGGGGACAGATCCGGAGATCTTGCTGGCCAGGGTAGTTGTCTTACACCTTCTAGAGCACGTTGGGTGGCACGGGATACATGCGGACGTGCATTGTCCTGTTGGAAAAGCAAGTTCCCTTGCAGGTCTAGGAATGGTAGAACGATGGGTTCGATGACGGTTTGGATGTACCGTGCACTATTCAGTGTCCCCTCGACGATCACCAGAGGTGTACGGCCAGTGTAGGAGATCGCTCCCCACACCATGATGCCGGGTGTTGGCCCTGTGTGCCTCGGTCGTATGCAGTCCTGATTGTGGCGCTCACCTGCACGGCGCCAAACACGCATACGACCATCATTGGCACCAAGGCAGAAGCGACTCTCATCGCTGAAGACGACACGTCTCCATTCGTCCCTCCATTCACGCCTGTCGCGACACCACTGGAGGCGGGCTGCACGATGTTGGGGCGTGAGCGGAAGACGGCCTAACGGTGTGCGGGACCGTAGCCCAGCTTCATGGAGACGGTTGCGAATGGTCCTCGCCGATACCCCAGGAGCAACAGTGTCCCTAATTTGCTGGGAAGTGGCGGTGCGGTCCCCTACGGCACTGCGTAGCATCCTACGGTCTTGGCGTGCATCCGTGCGTCGCTGCGGTCCGGTCCCAGGTCGAGTGGCACGTGCACCTTCCGCCGACCACTGGCGACAACATCGATGTACTGTGGAGACCTCACGCCCCACGTGTTGAGCAATTCGGCGGTACGTCCACCCGGCCTCCCGCATGCCCACTATACGCCCTCGCTCAAAGTCCGTCAACTGCACATACGGTTCACGTCCACGCTGTCGCGGCATGCTACCAGTGTTAAAGACTGCGATGGAGCTCCGTATGCCACGGCAAACTGGCTCACACTGACGGCGGCGGAGCACAAATGCTGCGCAGCTAGCGCCATTCAACGGCCAACACCGCGGTTCCTGGTGTGTCCGCTGTGCCGTGCGTGTGATCATTGCTTGTACAGCCCTCTCGCAGTATCCGGAACAAGTATGGTGGGTCTGACACACCGGTGTCAATGTGTTCTTTTTTCCATTTCCAGGAGTGTATGTCCACGTGGAGATGTGACAGAATGGCAGGAACAGATACTGTGCTTGGACCTGCTCATGATCACATCGTGAATGAAATGGCCCAGTTTGTTGGTTTATTACCGTGGACTGTTTAATACGTCGACAAGAACTGGTGAAACTCTTCTACTCATGTATCATGGCGAGCAATCAGTGATCATAAAATATACTAACCGACAAGGATTTGTGGTGTGTTCAAGCCTTGTTAAAGACAATTGCTATCAAAACTGGCAAAAGTTGCTACTGTCAATGAATTCAGATCCGTCTTAATTTGTTTTCAAGCGAGCACTGCGAAGGAAACTCCACGAAATGGCTCTGAGCACTATGGGACTTAACATCAGAAGTCATCAGTCCCCTAGAACGTAGAATTACTTAAACCTAACTAACCTAAAGACATCACACACATCCATGCCCGAGGCAGGATTCGAACCTGTGACCGTAGCAGTCGGGCGGTTCCCGACTGAAGCGCCTAGAACTACTCGGCCACTCCGGCCGGCAATGGACGTCTGGAGTCGGGTACATCGCGAAAGGTCATTGGTCCGACCGGAACAAAAAGCTGCGTCTAATGGGCCAAGCAGCACGGTAGCCGATTTGAGCATGTATTGCGGCCGATGAGCCACATTTACGAGGATTTTCAAATGATACAAAGCGTCGAGTGCACCGAAGACCCAATGAGGGTCTACTTCGAGTAGGAGTTGGTTCTGTGCAGAGCGTTGTTTTGAAAATGCTTTTCGAACCATGGCGTAGATACAGTCATTCAACTTACCGCGGAATATGAACGAGGATGTAAATTTCAACAGTCTGGTAACCAAGTATCGCCCTTTCTTGTACATCTTCATGACAAGTGTTCTGTGGACACTCCAGTGTTCCAGGACGATACGTATTGCATGTATTGTATGCATACGTTTTTGATTTGGAAAACGCACAGGTACCCTACCGTACCTCGGTTGGCCTGCTAAATCACCCGACCTTAGTTACTCTGAAAATGTACGAAGTTAGTTGGAAAATGGGTGAAACATAGGGATATGATAGCTCTACAGGATTTAATGGTCGATGAGAGGACTCGGCTGGATGTGCATTCCTGAATAACAGTGGAGTCACATCCTCGGGAAAAATGAGACAGTTATCAAGGCTAGCGGCGGTGTTTCACGGTATAATCTCTATGTCTCCTGGGGGTGACCTTTTTAACTACAGTACTAATCTGAAAGGTGGAGTCACTTGGTGGAGGGAAAGTGCTTTCTTTTGAGCCATCAGTCTTCTGACAGGTTTGCTGTGACCCGAGACGAATGCCTCTCCTGTGCCAACCTCTTCATATTAGAGAAGCACTTGCAATCTATGTCCTAGGTAATTTGCTACATGTATTTCCACCTCTCTTTTTCTCTAGAATTTTTACCCTCTGTAGCTCCCTCTAGTACCATGGAAGCCATTCCGTGATGTCAAAACAGATGTCTTACCATCCTTTCCCTTCTTCTTGTCAGTGTTTTCCATTTATTCCTTTCCTCGTCGATACTGCAGAAAACTTCCTTATTCTTTCCTTACAAATGAAACTAATTTTCAATATTATTATGTAGCACCACATCTCAAATGCTTCGGTTCTCTTCATCTGTGGGTTTCTCACAACCCATGTTTCACTTACCACACAGCACTGTGCTCCAAACCTACATTCTCAAAAATTTCTTCCTCAAATTAATTCGTATGTTTGATACTAGTAGACTTCTCTTCGCCAGAAATGCCCTTTTCGCCAGTACTATTCTGCTTTTTATGTCTTTCTTGCTCTGCTTGCCATGGGTTATCTTGCTCCCTAGGTAGCAAAATTCCTTAAGGTCCCCTACTTCGTGATCACCAATCCTGATGTTATGCTTCTCGCTGTTCTCAGTTCTGTTACTTCTAATTACATTAGTCTTCATTTCATTTACTCTTAGTCCATATTCTGTACTCATTAGAATGTTCATGCCATCAATACATCGTGCAGTTCATCTTCAATTTCACTGAGGACAGCAATGTCATCAGCGAATCTAATCATTGATATCCTTTCACCTTGAATTTTCATTGCAGTCTTGAACCTCTATCTTATTTCCGCCAGAACAGTAGAGGTGCAAGGCTACATCCCTCTCTTACAGCCTTTTTAATCTAAGCACTTCGTTATTGATCTTCCATTCTTATTATTCCCTCTTGGCTCTTGGACATACTGTATATTACCCGTCTTTCCCTATAGCGTATCTCTATTTTTCTCAGGATTCTAACATCTTGCACTCTTTGACATTGCCGAATGGCTTTTCCCTGTTGACAGGTCCTACGAACGTGTCTAGATTTTTCTATAGTCTGGCTTCCATCATCAACGGTAACGTCAGTACTGCCTCTCTGGTGCCTTTACCTTCCCTAAAGCCAAACTGATCGTCATCTAACACATTCTTAGTTTTCTTTTCCATTCTTCTGCATATTATTCTTGCGAGCAACGAGCTGTTAAGCTGACTGTGCGATAATTCTCGCACTTGTTGGTTCTTGCTATGTTGGGAATTGTCTGGATGACGTTCTTTCTAAAGTAGGAAGTCATACATTCCACACACCACCTTGAATAGCCGTTTTGTTGCCACTTCCCTTAATTATTTTAGAAATTCTAATGGAATGTTATCTATCCATTCTGTCTTATTCAATCTTATGTCTTCCAAAGCTCTTTCAAATTCTGATTCTAGTACTGGATCTCCTCTATATCGACTCCTGCTTCTTGTACTACCACATCATCAGACAAGTCTTCCCCCTCATAGAGACGCTCAGTGTGTTCTTTCCACCTATCCACTCTTTCCTCTGCATTTAATAGTGCATTATTAATGTTACTAGCTTTCACCGAAGGCTAGTTTGATTTATCTTTATGCTGAGTCAGTCCTTCTGACAATCATTTCACATTTTTCATGCAGTCATTTCGGCTTAGCTTCCCTGCATTTTCTACTTATTTCGCTCCTAAGTGACTTGTATTTCTGTCTTAGTGAATTCTTCTGAAGATTATTTCATCGATCAAATGAGGTATTTCTTCTGTGATCCATGGTTTCTCTGCTGTTAGCATCTTTGTACCTAAGTATTTCTTCTCAACTTTAGTGCTGTGACTGCTCTTTTAGAAATGCCAATTTCTCTTTAACTGAACTGCCTGCTTTGCTACTCCTTATGGCAGTATCTACAGCCTCAGAGAACTTTAAGCCTATCTCTTCATTCCTTAGTACCTCTTTGCCCATTGATTCTTCTTAACAAGTCTCTTAAACTTCAGCCTACTCTTTATCACTACTAAATTGTGATCTGAGTCTATATCTGTTCCTGCGTACGACTTACAGTCCAGTATCTGATTTCGGGATCTTTGTCTGATCCCGACGTAATCTAACGGAAATCTTTCAATATCTGGCGACCTCTTTCAAGTATACCTCCTCTTCTTGTGATTCTTGAAGAATGTATTCGCTATTACTAGCTGGAACGTACTGCAGAACTCAATCAGCCTTTCTCCTCTTTCTTCCCTAATACAAAGGCCATATTTTTCCATAACCGTTTTGTTATGCCGGAGCCAAGATAGCCCCTGTGGGCCGGCAACGCATATTACACCACAGAGGACGGGGTTGTCTATGTCCAAGGCGTACCAAAAGCAACATGGTAAACACCGGCTGTTTACATACAATGGAAACAGACATTCCGAGCACTACTTCCTGCAGCGGGAGCTCGATCCACGGCCTGCACTAAGTATCACTACACCAATACCTGACTGGCTGGAGACAGCTATTTAGGGGCTAGAACCAGTACCGAAGTTAAGTTCACTCCGGATGCCGACCTCGTGGACTTCGACCGCTGAAGATTGCCATTCGTCTTTGAATTGGACTTTTACTAGTGTGCGTGTGTGTGTGTGTGTGTGTGTGTGTGTGTGTGTGTGTGTGTGTAATCACGAATCTTCGTGGAAAATTAGAACTGAACTTTTGTTTGCCTCAATTAGGAGACTTTTACTGGCATCGTTATTGTTACCTTTCTTTTTGTTTTTTGTTCAGTCATCAACCTTGTAACCGTACATAAGTTGTGTTTGTGAAAAATTGCACATTCTTCTACTCCTTCCCCTAAAACCGTGTTCCAATTCCCCAAGACTGTAAGATATTTCTCTCATTTATGGACTGAATTAACCGTTCGTAGCCATCATATACTTGTCTGTCTCTTTATCTTCTGCTTGCGACGTCGCCTTGTGTACCTGAACTATTGTTGTCAGAGCTTGTTTACTATCGATTCTGATGAGAACAACCCTATTACTGAAATGTTGACAGTAAGACACTGTTTCTCCTACCTTCCACGCTGATAGAGAATTATACTCCTGTTATACCATTTATTGCTGCTATTGATATTACTCTATGCTCATCTGGCCAGAAATCCTTGTGTTTTTGTATTTCACTTCTCTGACCCCAAATATATCGAGACTGAGTCTTAGCATTTCTCTTTTCAGATTTTCTAGCTTCCCCACTACGTTCCAACTTCTGACGTTCCACGCCCCGACTCAGAGAACTTTACACTTTCGTGCAGCTACAGGATTAGCATAAAATAAAACTGGACTCCCCTACTCCGGGGAGGTCACGGACACAAGGCGCGGCCACCGCTCAAGAGACGTTCATCAGCTCAGGTTAAAAGAACCCTCAACGGTGCAGCGTTCGAAGCTTCTGGTGAGGCGACCCGCAGCTGCCCGCCGCGGCTGCCGACACCCGCCCACGCTTGCGGTGTCCGCCATTTGATGCGGCAGCCGCCCACGCTGGACTCCGCTCTGCTGGGAACGCGGCAGGCGTGGCGGTCCTAGCGTACTTGTGGGCGAGGTCCTTGCAGTCGGCGCCTTTCAGAGGTGTGAATGGACCCATCAGCCGCCTACAGTTCCGGCCAACACGTAGATCTTAAAATGCCACTAGGCTTAATTACGTAATAAGGATTTTCATCCGCCCACAGATATTTCTCTTGTTGGTTGAAAACTTAAGTTGAAACTCGTTGAGCATAAACTTTCATTAATAAACTTCTCATGGTTGGGATTCACAGTCACATAATATTTCGTAAAGGACATCATAGTCGCCGTTGACTGTATATAATATTTATTGTTACTATTGCAATTTCGGCCTTATGTCCTTCATCGACAGTTCAGTATATATTTAACAACATATTACGATGTAGTAAGTGTCGTACTCATCGGATCTTGTGGGACTCTCACAGTCAAAAGGCTGCATTTTGTCTATGACAATTGTCGGATAGTTTTATATTCTGATAGAATGTAACTTTGCAGGGTTACTTGAAAATGGCCATAAGGCCGAAATTGCAATAGTAACAATAAATCTTGTATACAGTCAACGGCGACTATGATGTCCTTTAAGAGATTTCATTAATAACTCCAAACAGAAGATTTTCGAGTATGGTTGTATGGACTTTGGTGTGAGGAAATACCCCCTCTTAAAGAGATTTGATGCACTCGATGAACTGTCACCTATCTTGTGCGTCGAAGAATGATAGAAAAAAATTAAGGGTTTTAATAAACCTGCCGGAAGAATTGGAGTTAATGATAAAGGTCACAGAAAACATCCCTTTTTTGGTAGTAAATCATGTTTTCTTTTCATAAGATTCTGTGAGCCACAGTTATTAGTGTTAACACTGTAGCTTTTCTTTTCTTTCTGTGGAATTGTTCACGTAGTTTGGTTTATGATCATCAATAAACAGGAGATTGCGTGTGGACTCTATAAAGAACGACATGCATACAGACGTGCTAATGATTCTGATTACCCCATCTTGCAATCTTTAATTGATTGAGAATATATATGTGTGGTGGTGGTGTGTTGGGGTTTATGGGCGCTCAACATCGAGGTCATCATCGCCCTGACACACTTTAAAAGGAACGAACGTGGACAGACCTAAGAAAACTAAAGCACACACTCAAAGAAAGCAGGAAAAGAAGGAAAATGCTACATAAGAAAGTAAAACCTAAGGAAAGGGGAAACATAGCAACAAGAATGTCACAGGAAATTGTTATTGGCTGGCCACTTACATAAAATATGGACTAGCTTGTCACATAGTGAGCAAATTAAGATCCTCCCCCAAAAATCTTTGTAAAAACATTTGACATGGCACAGAACTTTAAAACATTAGCCATATTCGTCCGAATGTTGCCTAAAAGAGATGGCAGGTCCGCTGGCAAGTCAGCTGCGGCCCGCTGGTCAGAAAATAAAACGCAATCCAATAAAACGTGGCGCACAGTGACCTGAACGCCGCAAGCGCCACACCTTGGCGGGTCCTCTCGCCGGAGGAGGTAGCCATGCGTCATAGGGCTGTGGCCTATTCGAAGCCGAGTGAGGAGAACCTCGTCCCGTCGATGGGGCTAAAAGGAAGTACACCACACACGCGTTGTGGGCTTGACTATACGGAGCTTATTGTCAGTCACTTCCAGCCACTCATCCTCCCACCGACGCATAACCCGTGAGCTCAACAGCGAGGTGAGTGCGTGCAAGGGGATAGCACACTGAGATACGTGTGGGGCGAGACACGCCTCCTTGGCTGCAAGATCTGCCCTTTCATTCCCAGCAATGCCGACATGCCCCGGAACCCAGCAGAAAGCTACAACCTTCCCCAGTCGCTGTAGTCGGAGGAGGGCATCCTGGATGGTCTGGACAGTTTTGTCTGCCGGATACAAACGTTGCAATAAGTGAAGGGCACTGAGTGAATCGGAACAGACAAGAAATTTAGGAGAGGAAGAATGTCTCATGTGCTCCAGTGCCCGCAAGATCGCAGACAATTCTGCATCAATGACAGCGAAAGTCTGAGGCAGGCGGACCTTGAAGACACGATCTGGATAAACAACTGAGCAACCAACAGAATCCCCTTTTTTCGACCCATCCGTAAAAACAGCTACATAGTCGTGGTGCTCAGAGCACTGTACTGGACTCCTCACTGTAGACGTTATACTGTTGACGGCTATGGCAAAGAGGGTAACGCTTAAAACGCTGCCCTGGGGGACACCGTTTTCTTGCTGAAAGCGATCAGACAGTGTGTTACCAACGCGGGTCCGAAAAAACCGCTGAGGCAGGAAAGACCGAATGAAAATCGGGAGGCGGCCACGAAAGCCCCATTGATGCAGTTGTGCAAGAACACAGTATCTCCAAGTAGTATCATATGCCTTACTGATATCAAAGAAGATACCAATACAGTGATGCTGACGGAGAAAAGCCTGCTGAATAGCCGTCTCTAGGAGGGTCAGGTTGTCGACCGTGGACCGAAATTTTTGGAATCCACACTGAAAGCGGCTAAGGAGCTGTCTGGTCTCTAACAGCCAGACCGGACGCCGGTTAACCATCCGTTCCAGGGTCTTTCCGACACAGCTTGTCAAGGAGATACTATGATAACTACTGGGACATGTGCTGTCCTTTCCTGGTTTGAGGAGAGGGATGAGGATTGCCTCCCGCCACGAGGTGGGGAACACTCCTGTCCGCCATATGAGATTAAAACATTCGAGGAGGATTTCCTTTGACGCTGCTGGCAGATGTCGAAGCATGGAATACCGGATGCGGTCGTAACCTGGTGCAGTGTCAGAGGTCTCACTAAGAGCCGATTCAAGTTCCCACATAGAGAAAGGGGAGTTGTACGCCTCAGAACTGTTCGACTGAAAGTCCCAGTTCGCTCTTTCGACAGTCGCACGGTAGCTACGAAACGCTGGATCCTGATTTGCAGTGGCAGTACTTTGCGCAAAATGCTCTGCCAGCGTCTGAGCAATGGCTTTGGGTGTCGTTTGGAGGCATCCCTGGTTCAGGACAGCAGCTATTGGTAAACGGCTATGTTTACCGGAAATCCGCCGGATGGCTTCCCATACTTTTGTGGAACAAGTGGAACGGTTGATGGAGTCCAGGAACGCCTGCCATGACCTTTTCTTGCTCTCTTTAATGACACGGCGTGCCCTGGCTCTCGCGATTCGAAAGGTGGTAAGATTGACCTCTGTTGGACGGCATTTAAATCGGCGAAGAGCCGCACGCCTGTCCCGGACGGCTGAACGGCACTCTTCTGTCCACCAAGGCGCCGCTTAAGAGTGCCAGAAGACTGTGGTATGGACAGGTCAGCAGCATGATGGATCACAAGCGTGATGTGATCCACCCATTCTTGGATGCTATTGTGGCGGTCAAAGACAGCCAATCGAGTGAACAGTGGCCAGTTAGCCCTGCCAATTATCCACGATGGTGGCCGCTGCTCCAGCAATACACCATCCAGGAGATGAATGCGGATAGGGAAGTGATCGCTGGAATGAAGGTCGTCAATGACCTTCCAGTGAACAGTCGGTGAGGGTTGGAGAGCAGGAAGATAAGTCAATGGCTGAGAATGACCCTGTAGCAGGAGAGAAATGAGTCGGAGTACCTGTGTTGAGGATGCACAACACTTGAGATGTTAGGAGGCTCTCCAAAATTCGACCTCGAGCGCAAAGAGAAGTGGAGGCCCACAGGACATTATGGGCATTGAAGTCTCCCAGGAGGAGAAACGGGCGGGGGAGTTGGTCGATAAGATCTGTGAGAGCGTCTAAGGTCATTGCATCCAGAGGGGGTAAATAAAGGGAGCAAACGGTAAGCCTCCGAGGTGAATGAATTTCAATTGCAACTGCTTGCAGGTCAGTATCCAGGGGGAGAGCAGAGGAGTGGTGGTCATTATTGACAAATACAGCGACTCCGCCTTTGGCCCTTTCTCCAGTCAGGTCATCTTTGCGATATGACGTATAGCCCCTTAGTACAGGAGCATCCGATGGTGTTAAATGCGTTTCCTGTAAACACAAGTACAGGGGCCTTGCCGTGCTAGGAGGTGCAGTTCCTCCACATGTGCCCGGAATCCATTCATGTTCCACTGTATAATGGGAGCCATCTATCAGGGTGGGAGTACCTTCATTCTCACTTTCTATCTGGGAGGAGAGCCCACAACAGACGGAGGCTCAGTTTTGGGGCGAGATGAGTGCCACAGTCTGACATCAACCTCCATCGCCTCTGAAGAGGAGTCGAGAGAGACGTCAGAGAGAATGACATCCACATCAGCAGACTGTAGAACGTCGGTCTCCTTTAGCGGGCGAGTCTTCACCGTTGTCTTTGGCTTCGATTTTTTGGCCTGAGACGGCATTGGTGCCAAAACCTCAGAAGCAGTAGGGGGTGTAGCAGCGCTGGGCAGTGCGCAAGACTGGACCCGGGAAGGGTTCCATGACGTCAGCTACCACAGCCTGGTCAGAAGGCGGGGGGGGGGGGGGGGGGGGAGCAGTAGGCTTCACAGGAACGGCAGCAGCACACGTACATTGACAAACGCAGGTGCTAGTGCTGATAGTAGCAACCTCCGTTTGTGTAGCGACGTCGGTTTTCAAGACTGGCTGTTTGAGAACGGAAGAAAAGGAAGCAGCGAACGTGGGCGGCTGCAGGGACTTGTAAATTTTCTTCGACTCACCATACCAGAGGCGTTTTGTAGTTTTGAGTTCCTGGATCTTTCGTTCCTCAAGGAAAACTCTGCAGTCCCTACTCCACACAGGGTGATCCCCAGAGCAGTTGACACACTTGGGAGGAGAGGAGCAATCAACTCCGTCATGGGCAGCTTTACCACAATTCCCGCAAGTGACTTCCCCTCTACAGCCGAGAGTAGTGTGTCCAAAGTGTTGGCATTTAAAACACCGCATGGGGTTGGGGTTATAAGGCCGTACACTGAGACGGAGGAAACCGGCCTTCACATGCTCTGGCAATTTGGTGGTGTTAAATGTAAGGATAAACGAGTCAGTCTTTACGAGAGTACCATCCACCCGTTTCATAAACTGTTGCACGTCGACAATTCCTTCCCGGGAACATTCAGCCTTCAGTTCGTCTTGGGGAATGTCAACGAGATTTCTGCAAGTCACAACACCCTTGCTGTAGTTCGAGGTGTTGTGAAATTCAGTCTCTATCGCAAACTCCCCAAGAAATTGTGCCTTCTGAAGGTTCTGGGCTTGCTGGAAGCTAGATGTTCCAACCAACAAGGTGCCATTTTGCAAGCGCTTTACAGATTTTAGAGTACCAGCAATACCTTCTAAGCCCTTCTGGATATAAAATGGTGAAACTTTTGCGAAACTCCCATCTTTTCTTTTAATTACAAGAAACACATTCGGCGAAGCAGCATGCGTTCTGTTACGACTACCTGAATCAGGAGGATTGGCTGCACGAGCCCTCTTGTTAGATTGGGTGTTAGAACCTACCAGCGGCCCACCCTCTCCGCTGGGAGGAGAAGAAGAAAAGTTCGAGGGTTCCATCTCAGTCCCACGAGCAGCTAGGGAACTAAGAGTCCACCTAGACAGAGCCCCGCGTGCCTAGGTAAGCCTTATACAACTGAGCTGCGGCAGGTTCCCCAGAGGTTGCCCGCTAACGACTGTTCCACGTCAACAGCCATGCATCTCATCAGCACGCAGGACACCTTGAGATTGAGGGGTTGTTTATAGAGGTTTATTCCATCCTCGCGATCCGGGCGGCCAAGCCAAGATCCCCACTCTCTCAGACACACAACATTCCACCACCGCGTCGCACGGTGGTCGTTGAAGCATGCCCAGAGCTTACGGTGACAGGGGACTGGCGGCGCTTACCAGTCCCCAGCTCAGGAACCCTGGGGTCGCCAAGCCCGTACCCAGCAATTGAATGCTGAGCCCCTGGGGGCTGAGAATATATAATTAAAGAGGAATAAATGTCTAACTTTACATGCACGGTGAGGCCTAAACTACACTCCTGGAAATGAAAAAAAGAACACATTGACACCGGTGTGTCAGACCCACCATACTTGCTCCGGACACTGCGACAGGGCTGTACAAGCAATGATCACACGCACGGCACAGCGGACACACCAGGAACCGCGGTGTTGGCCGTCGAATGGCGCTAGCTGCGCAGCATTTGTGCACCGCCGCCGTCAGTGTGAGCCAGTTTGCCGTGGCATACGGAGCTCCATCGCAGTCTTTAACACTGGTAGCATGCCGCGACAGTGTGGACGTAAACCGTATGTGCAGTTGACGGACTTTGAGCGAGGGCGTATAGTGGGCATGCGGGAGGCCGGGTGGACGTACCGCCGAATTGCTCTACACGTGGGGCGTGAGGTCTCCACAGTACATCGATGTTGTCGCCAGTGGTCGGCGGAAGGTGCACGTGCCCGTCGACCTGGGACCGGACCGCAGCGACGCAGGGATGCACGCCAAGACCGTAGGATGCTACGCAGTGCCGTAGGGGACCGCACCGCCACTTCCCAGCAAATTAGGGACACTGTTGCTCCTGGGGTATCGGCGAGGACCATTCGCAACCGTCTCCATGAAGCTGGGCTACGGTCCCGCACACCGTTAGGCCGTCTTCCGCTCACGCCCCAACATCGTGCAGCCCGCCTCCAGTGGTGTCGCGACAGGCGTGAATGGAGGGACGAATGGAGACGTGTCGTCTTCAGCGATGAGAGTCGCTTCTGCCTTGGTGCCAATGATGGTCGTATGCGTGTTTGGCGCCGTGCAGGTGAGCGCCACAATCAGGACTGCATACGACCGAGGCACACAGGGCCAACACCCGGCATCATGGTGTGGGGAGCGATCTCCTACACTGGCCGTACACCTCTGGTGATCGTCGAGGGGACACTGAATAGTGCACGGTACATCCAAACCGTCATCGAAACCATCGTTCTACCATCCCTAGACCGGCAAGGGAACTTGCACGTCCGCATGTATCCCGTGCCACTCAACGTGCTCTAGAAGGTGTAAGTCAACTACCCTGACCAGCAAGATCTCCGGATCTGTCCCCCATTGAGCATGTTTGGGACTGGATGAAGCGTCGTCTCACGCGGTCTGCACGTCCAGCACAAACGCTGGTCCAGCTGAGGCGCCAGGTGGAAATGGCATGGCAAGCCGTTCCACAGGACTACATCCAGCATCTCTACGATCGTCTCCATGGGAGAATAGCAGCCTGCATTGCTGCGAAAGGTGGATATATACTGTACTAGTGCCGACATTGTGCATGCTCTGTTGCCTGTGTCTATGTGCCTGTGGTTCTGTCAGTGTGATCATGTGATGTATCTGACCCCAGGAATGTGTCAATAAAGTTTCCCCTTCCTGGGACAATGAATTCACTGTGTTCTTATTTCAATTTCCAGGAGTGTAAAATTGACCTATGCGTGCTCGAATTTATAGCTGAGAATAGCCTGTATTTCCACTCTCGTTATCAAGTCTTATCATAGCATGTTAGTAGATTATGTGAGGCTAAAGAATCTGACTACGGTGACTATTCGACAAATTACGACAATCATCAGCTACCTAACTGGCGTGCTTTACAGAGGGCGCAGCTACTCACCAACCACCAATTTTAACTTTAAAGGCATTTTCGAAATAATTACATGAACTACTACAACTAAAAGTAATCTAAATCCAACAAAAATATTATTTGTTTGCAAAATAATATTCTGAACGAAATTAACGAACTTTAAGAGGGGGCTTTTTTTCCAACCTCCGGTCAGTCGTGAAATTAAAAGCACAGTGAAAAACCCAATGTTGCTTCGTACAGATGTATTTCGCGGTGTCTCTTAGTACGCGCATCGATCACGTCAAATAGCACTTTTCACTTCTGAGTGCACATCCAGCACATAACGATGCTTAGAGTAATGGCGTCTCCCACCAAGTGTGAAGCGCCTGCTGAGCGATTCCGCCCGATTTCAGGCAGGGCACATGATGCAACCTTATGACGCTGTTCGGTCACACATTGAAGCTGCAACAAAGACGCTTCTGCAGCGTTTTCGATGGGAAGTGTTTGATCTCCCACCATGCAGCCCGGACTTGGCTCCGTCTGATTTTCACCTCTGCTCACACCAAGCGAGGACACCATTTCGGCACAGACAGCGAGCTGCAGACCGGAGTAGGGAATTGGTGGAAATCATAGGCGGCTGCTTTATGACGAAGGTATTAGGAAGTTGGTACCATGCTACGACAAATGTCTAAGTAGGAGCAGCAACTGTTTAAAGAAGTAACTGTGAGGTGTAGCTAAATGTAGCAAATAAAACATTTTTGATTTTCACTGTCGTTTCATTTAGCGACAAATTGGATGTTGGAAAAAAATAGCTTTCATAAGATCTATTGAGTGACCTGGACCAGGTTCTTATCACGTAACTGGAACTGAGAATAAAGGAAAAAAAAAGTAATGCAGAAGGGAATGTAGTACTTTTAAACTTAAAACTAGGGAATCGATATCGCAAGATATGAACGAGTTCTGTATTGAAAGCAAAATTATACACCGAAGCCGAAGTGGTGGGACACAGAATTTTCATTAATATGAAAACACAGCTCGTGTGAAGGATGGAATGGAAATTAAGATTCTCCTGAAACAATCAACTCTGCAGCCTGTAATCGTGTGGGAGTGAAATATGGGCTGTGTCTATCTGGCTATCTGGACGGGTATGGTTTCCATATGCATATATCGTCTGAAACGCATCTATCTTCTTTCTTACATGAGCCCCTTAAGTCAGTAGCCAGCTGTGTGTCATGACTTTCAGAACATTTTCGATACAGCTGCGCACTGTCATCTTTTAAACAAAACGCGTGATATCCAAAGAGGAGAACAGGAATGTATTCGGATTGGAGACTTCGCAGCAGACGGAACACAGAGTGTCACTCTTGAAATGGTGACATTATCAGATGTAAAAGTAGGGTGCAGCGTACCTCAGTATTGGGTGACAAGACTGATGTTGACGGTACACGTAAATAATCTGCCGGATAATGTCTGTAGCCGTAGGAGTCAGATCCCAATCAATCAAGTTGCGTATTGGGACACGGCATTCTTCTTCCAGAATGCAAAGGAAATTGCAGATGCAAAGAGGAGTTCAATGGCGTGCTGGCTGGGGGATCCCGAGGGGTAGGTTCATTCGTCTCGGTGTGTGAGAGTTGCATGTGAAGTGTGTCTCTTGAGTGTGCAAACTGTAATGGATTGAGTTGAACGTGGTGTCAAGTTCGTGTTATACGATGATGAAAGAGGGGCGAGCGTGATAAACGGTGCCGACACGTTGCCTGAGGACCCCGAATAGCATCAACAGGACCGCCAGGCTCGATATCCTATCCGCAGGATAAATCACCCTCAGCAATGTTACACCCTCTCACTCCATTAGATAGTGTTAAGAGGTTAGCAGCTTAATCCAGGTTATTGGTGCAAAATCTACGGATCAGGAATTTTACGCCGTCGCGTCTCTTCAGATCAATCACCCCCTCACTTGCAGGAGGCCAAGTACTGTGGTGGAAAATTCTTTCTTCCACAAGCAGGGCTCGAAACGGCTACCTTCGAGTATAGTGCCATCGCTCAAGTTGCGCTAGCGATCTCGGCTGCAGAAGCGAGTGAACTTACACATGATCAGCGCCTGCAGCAAACATTGTCTGCTGTATAATCACACAAATAAATGTAAAGTAATGCGCGTACTTAGACGGTAAGACCTCTTATGCATTAATTACGGGGTTTGCGCTCGGTTGCTGAGAACAGTATCAACCTTTAAGTATCTGGGAATATTTGTTCAGAGCGTTATAGACTGGAACGGTCAAATCAATCTCGCCAAGGGGGACGCTGATGCTAGACCCAGATTTATAGGGAGGATTCTAAAGGCATGTGTCCACTAGCAAGTAACTTTCATAAGTAACTTCTGCGTCTACTTGTCGACGTGTTTGTAATAGTAAAAAAACTTACACAAGTTTTCGTCTGAGAGTTACTTGGGCAAAGAACTTGTTGCAAGTAGTTGCAGAGGTGTTTCCGCTAGAGTCACGTTGTGAGATGCGGAGCGGAAGTTAAAATGCCGCGCGAAGAAACTAAAGCAACCGCCACAGCTGTTGCGTTTTTACTAACGAAGAAAAAACTTGACGAACAATTGATAACCGAAGCAAACTTCAGAAGCCGAGACCGATGAAAAGCATTTTGTTGGAAGACCCTCTCCAACAGAGCTGTACTGTCGTAATAAGATCTTATGCTTTAAAATATTTTGCATCATGTTGTCCATCTGCGTTGCAAGTTGCTGTACACTGTGTATACACTTCCCATTACCATGAAGATCACTATGTCGGCACGTCAAATGTAAAAGTATTATGTACAAAAATAAACATAACTATATTTTGCCAATTGCAAGAGTGTTATTTCACACTACAGACAACCCTGCCGATTGGCCACGTCAGGAATACATGTGACGAACAAAATTTTAAGGAAAAAAACTGGCACGGTTCGAGTCGACCTTGCGCACTGAGGGTTCCGTGCAGACTTAATTATGTATACAGACAGGTCATCCACCCTGGAATCGAGAGTCTCGACGATTTTTGTATGTTATGGACATTGATACTGGCAAGATATCGGGCCCAAGGACTCCAAGGCTTTCGAGAATGTTTCAAATGGTTCAAAATGGCTTTGAGCACTATTGGACTTAACATCTGAGGTCATCAGTCTCCTAGACTTAGAACTACTTAAACCTAACTAACGTAAGGACATCACACACATCTATGCCCGAGGCAGGATTCGAACCTGCGACGGCAGCAGCAGCGCGGTTCTAGACTGAAGCGCCTAGAACCGCTCGGCCGCAACGGCCGGCGAGAATGCTTCAATTTTAATTTTGAACTCTGATGAAAAATGACAAAAGAAATATTTTTTCGTGCAATATAGCAAGACATTAACACTTTTCTGATTTTTTTGCTTTACTTGTACTGTGAAACCTTACTTCTTGATAACTTTGATGATGCATGATTCTAGATCAACAGAACCCATAGGTTCTATAGGACCTATAGAATGTTATGAGGAGTTTGCAAATATCACAAAATGTGATTTAAATGGCCGTACTTTTTGATTTCATTGACTTAGAAGCTTATTTTTTTTACACCTCCAAGAACCATAGATCCAAATGTATGACGTAAATTTCAGCTTGATAGGTCTACTCGTTCCTGAGAAGAAGGGTCTTAACAGGTGAACTGTCAAACAGACAAGCGGATAACAAATGACAAAAACTTCTTACTTGTGATACAATTACAAATTATCTGTTTTCAGATTTTATTGTTTACTTGTACTGTGAGACATTGCCTCTCACCAAATTTCAATATTCTAGGCCAAAGGGAAGTACCCTATAGGTTTTGATGAGTGAGTTTCCGAGTACCAAAATGTATGACATAAATTCCCCTATCTTTCGACTGTGTTACCTTAGAAGATTAGATTTTTTACACCACCAAGGGACCGTACGCCTTACTATTTGACATAAATGTCAACTAGAAACATCTGTCCGTTCCTGAGAGAAAGGCGCTTAACAGGCGGACTGAGCGACAGACGGACAACAAACCGTAAAAAAATTAACTGATGTACTTACAAATTAAGTTCTCGGAATTTTCCTTAATTTACACTATGAGACCTTGGTTCTTTCCAAATTGAATGATTCTAGATCAACGGGAAGTACGCTATAGGTTTTGATGAATGGGTTTGCGAGTACCAAAATACGTGACAGAAATTCCCGTCTTTTGATTGCATTGAACGTGGATCTTAGTATGTGACATTAATGCCACTTTAATACGTCTACCCGTTCCTGGGAAAATAGATTTTTAACATCGGACAAGCAGACAGACAGACAGATAGACTGACGGACAGTAAAGTGGTCCTGTTAGGGTTCCGTTTTTATCGATGAGGTACGGAACACTAAAAAAAGGTGTTTTGTTGAATAAATGAGCGCATAGACGTGCATGTTTCAGTTTTCAAGAAACATTATTGAAGGAACTGAAGTCAAAGTACTCTGCTCAGCTCATGTAGACTCAAGTATTCGGAAACAGGGTACAAAAATGCGACAAACTATTTCACCAAGAGATCATTTTATAATTACCCGTTTTTTAGCAACAGGTAAGATAACAAAACACTTGAATATAAAACAAACAAAATATATACGAGAGTTGGAACTTAAATAGTGGCATCTATTTATTCACTATCGATACAAAAGAGTTACAGGTTTGCACCTGTTACTGTCCTTCAAAGTAGTCACCAGCGTTGTGCAAAACCCGTTGCCAGCGATGTGGAAGGCCTAGTATACCGTTAGCAGAGCCTGTTCTGTTGATAGTGCGAATGGAGCGGTCTACTGCCTGTCGAATCTCTGGAACAGTTGTGAAGCAAATGCCACCAAGTGGTTCCTTCATCTTCGGAATCAAATCAAAGTTACTGTAGACGGGGAGTATGGTGGATGGTACAGTACCTCCCTGTTCCGTTGACCGAAAGGAGCAGCCACAGCTTGCGCTGTATGTGCTCGCTCGTTGTCGTGCAAAATGATGGGTGGGTTGCGCAGGAAGTGTCTCCGCTTCTTTCGCAAAGCTGGTTGCAGGTGATGCTCCAAAAACGAGCAGTAATACTGTGCATTGACCGTCTGCCGTGGAGGAACGTAATGCCTTAGGATAACACCATCACAGTAGTACACGAGAATCACCATAACTTTAGACCGCTCCAATCGCACTATCGACAGAACGGGCTCTGCTAACGGTATACTACGCTTTCCACATCGCTGGTAACGGGTTCTACACAACGCTGGTGACTACTTTGAAGGACAGTAACAGGTGCAAACCTGTAACTCTTTTGTATCGGCCGTGAATAAATAATTGCCACTATTTAAATTCCAAACCTCATATAAGTATTTATTTAATATGTTTTCAAGAGATTCCTTACAGTCCTTCATATATCTTTTTGAGCTCCCTGTGTGTGCGATTTCTCACATTTCCACCGTGTGCCGTGCGACCGCGTTTCATTACTCGTAATTCCCGCGGATTTAGAATCATTCTGGCCGCAAGAGCGCATGGAGTGTTACTGTCGCCGGTAGAGGGCAGATCGGAGGAGGAGGTAGTTAAGGACTGCGGCGACCTGGAGAAAGGGGAGTGTGACACGGGTGGCGAGCACCGCAAGTGAGGCGTCGTATTGTTGTGGCCAAGCGTCTGCCATGGGCCGTTGGCAAGATTGGTGCCTTTGATCACTGCGGCTTTGCGGGGCCAAGTGTTAGTGACAGCCATTAAATGGCGCGTTAAATGCTACTTCGGCAGGACGCACAGTATTCGACGTGTCCTCTGCTATTGAAGTTTCAAGCAGTTTGTGTCCATTGTTGTGTGACCTTTGTAAGTACTGGACACGGTGGCGTTTTCTGGATGATACCCGTGGGTTTCCGACAACTAGTAATCTTAGTTTCATCCTTATATCGGCACTCTCTAAGCAAGAGTTTGTCAGTGGTCGCTGGATTCTACGAGAAATCACAGTGTGCATCCGATTAGCGTGCAAGTCACGTAGTATCGCGTGGTGGGTATTTTCACTCCGTATCCTGGTTGCCCGTTGTCATACACACATAAAAAAAACGTTTTGCATCACCCCGGATCCCAAAACTCCTGCAGATGGACATTGACTGTGGATATTGTATCAGACACAGTCCCTTTGACTGTTCAGAGATGTCACTAACCCCCCCCCCCCCCACCCCCCCCCCCCCCCCACAAAGCTGTAAACAACCATGCATGATCAGCCCCTATTAGACGGACGGTGCCCGACAGCCTATCAGTTACAGTTATTCCACCGGGAAGGAGGTACACGGCTCGTCTATAGATCAACCATGGGCAGACGGTCAATACCGCGGTTCGATTGCGTTCGCATTGTTACTTTGTGTCAGGTAGGGCTATCAATAAGGGAAGTGTCGAGGGGTCTCGGAGTGAACCAAAGTGATGTTGTTCGGACATGGAGAAGATATAGAGACACAGGAACTGTCGATGACATGCCTCGCTCAGGTTGCCCAAGGGCTAATACTACAGTGGATCACTGCTACTATGGATTATGTCTCGGAGGAACCCTGACCGCAACACCCCGATGTTGAATAATGTCTTTTGTGTAGCCACAGGACGTCGTGTTACGATTCAATGTGTGCAGTAGGCTGCGTGATGCGCCACTCCCGACGTCCACGGCGAGGTCCATCTTTGCAAACCACGATACCATGCAGCGCGGTATATGTGGGCCCAACAACATGCTCAGGATTAGCATCACTTTCTCTTCACCGATGAGTGTCGCATATGGCTTCAACCAGACAATCGTCGGAGACGTGTCTGGAGGCAACCTGGTCAGGCTGAACGCCTTAGACACACTGTACAGCGAG
This sequence comes from Schistocerca gregaria, assembly GCF_023897955.1. Taxonomy (NCBI): domain Eukaryota; kingdom Metazoa; phylum Arthropoda; class Insecta; order Orthoptera; family Acrididae; genus Schistocerca; species Schistocerca gregaria. Next base: position 509,025,214 of record NC_064921.1, on the reverse strand, counting down.
TGCAGCAGGTTGGAGGTCCCTATCGTTTTGTGGTGGCATTATGTGGGGCCGATGTACGCCGCTGGTGGTCGTGGAAGGCGTTGTAACGGCTGTACGATACGTGAATGCCATCCTCCGACCGTAGTGCAACATATCGGCAGCATATTGGTAAGGCATTCGTCTTTATGGACGACAATTCTCGCCTCCATCGTGACATCTTGTGAATGACTTCCTTCAGGATAACGACATCGCTCGACTAGAGTGGCCAGCATGTTCTCCAGACATGAACCCTATCGAACGAGCCTGGGATGGATTGCAAAGGGTTCTTTATGGACGACGTGACCTACCAACTACTCAGAGATCTACGCCGAATCGCCGTTGAGGAGTGAGACAATCTGGACCAACAGTGCCTTGATGAACTTGTGGATAGTATGCCACGACGAATACAGGCATGCATCAGTGTAAGAGGACGTGCTACTGGGTATTAGAGGTATCGGTGTGTACAGCAATTTGGACCACCATCTCTGTAGGTCTCGCTGTGTGGTGGTACAACATGCAATGTGTGGTTCTCAAGAGCAATAAAAAAAGGTGGAAATGATGTTTGTTTTCATCTCTATTCCAATTTTCTGTATAGGCTCAGGAACTCTCGGAACCGAAGTGATGCCAAACTGTTTTTGATTTGTGTATATACATGGTGAAAAGTATTTAAACCAACAAACCCTGGGAGGTTCTAGGGGACTTCTAAAAAAATATATTTCCCTAATGTCATTTTTTCCTATGACGAGTATTTAAACCGGTAAAGGAAGATTTCTCTGGCGGTAAATTAATTATACCAACAAACACTTGTCCATTTTTTTATGACCAAGAGACAACACATTAACACAACCCAATTTCAATTACAGTAGACTTTCAAAAATGCCTCCATTGACACGTAACCAAAGGTTACACCGTCGGATCATGTTCTGTCTGACACGGGAAAAAACTCCAGGAGTATCATGAATTGTTCCTGCTGCTGCTACTACTATCCGGGCAATCAGATCCTCTTCTGATGCAACAGGGGTTGCGTAACCAAGGTTCCGCATCTCTCCCCACACATAAAAGTCCAGAGGGGACATATCTGGGGATCGAGCAGGCCATGGTACAGAACCACCTCTGCCAATCCACGTTTCTGGGAACCGTGCTCTGGGTAGATAATCAACTGGTTCAAGGTTGTGGAGACGCTGTAAGTGAAATAGACGTAACAATTGCTCTCGAAGCACTATTCTCACATTCGTCTGATTCTTCCCCATGTTACGTGCAATTGCACGAGTGCTGATTGAAGGTTCCCGCTCCACATGCTGCAAGACAGCTTCCTCAAATTGCAGCGTTATTACCGTGCAACGGCGTCCCTGTCCAGGTAATCTGCTAAATGACCCGGTCTCACGCAGACGTTGGTACACAGCAGCAAAGGATACGGCGATTAGGATATTGTTGTTGATAAACCCGCTGTGCAGCTCGTCCGTTGTGGTGCGCTGCGTAGAACGCAACAACCATATCAGTGTACTCACTCCAGGTGTATCGCTCCATTAGTAAACAGAGACAGTGCACTTCTACACTGGTGGACAGCAGTTGCCTACAAATGAAGAGCGTAATACGCCCTCTAACAACTGAAGAGCGTAATACGGCCTCAGATGGCTCTGAGCAATATGGGACTTAACATCTGAGGTCATGAGTCCCCTAGAACTTAGAACTACTGTAACCTAACTAACATAAGGAGATCACACACATCTATGCCCGAGGCAGGATTCGAACCTGCGACTGTAGCGGTCGCGCGGTTCCAGATTGTAGCGCCTAGAATCCTTCGGCCACCCCGGCCGGCTAATACGGCCTCTACCGGTTTAAATAATCTTCACAAGAAAAAATGATATAAGGGAACATATTTATTTTGATGTCCCCTACAACCTCTCAGAGTTTTTCGATTTAAATACTTTTCACTCTCTATAAATGTGTTATTTATTAAGGTTTTGCCTGGTACTACTTGAGTTAAATTCTGTCAAAGTGTGTGCGCTTACGGCTGTCACTATTCCAGTCTAATTTTAGAATCTAAGGGTATAGAACAAAGATGTAATTCTTCTGATTTACTAATTGTACTTTATACTTAGTAAAGTTGTTTAATCTAGCTACCTTATTTCTGGGGCATGTCTATAGTTACTTGTTGGCTAGTATCACGCGCTCACTCGAGCTATTTACTAAATTGTTTGCATCTAAAAAAAAAGCTAAAGAAAAATTGAAATTTCCTGGCAGATTAAGACCGTGTGCCGGACAGAGACTCGATTTCTAGTGGTTAGTGAGTCGTGCTTGGGTACCTCAGATGGTCGCCGGCACGGTAGCTCAGCGTGTTCGGTCAGAGAGCTGATTGGCTTCTGTAATAAAACAAAACTGAGTGGAAGGATCAACAAACGAACTTAACGGATGTCATGTGACGTCCGCAACGACCAAACCTAACGATCAACAACGAGAAAAAAAAGATGATAGAGCACTTGACGCGAAAGGCAAAGTCGCGAGTTCGAGTCTCGGTCTGGCACACAGTTTTAATCTGCCAGGAAGTTTGATACCAGCGCACACTTCACTGCAAAGTGTAAATTTCATTCTAAAGAAACATTATATGCCTCATTAGTCAAGTCAAAGTTTCCTTTAGAACGTTCGTACTTTTCTGCATTTGTAGTATGTATAATTTTTACTAAATAATTAACGAATTGTTTCTGTGTTACAGGATAGGTGATTGTATCTCTTGTTAACTGTGGTGTAGTTAAAAGTAGCGGTGTACCATGGTTAAAATTTTTAATGAAGTTTTCTAGTACTGTGGTAGCGGCAACCGCCGTCCTGTGTTAGTAGCGAAGGAGGAATTATTGCAACTGGGGTTGCCTCTGCCACCGCCTCTATCCTCACAAATTTGAACCACATTTCTCAGTCATGTTGGCTACTTTGAAGGCAATGGCGTTTTGATAATTACTGGCAATAGCCGATGGTTGATATTTGTGACATATCATTTAAGCATATGTTTTGCTGTGTGTAATGTAAATGTATTTTTACTTCATCTAATATGCTTTACTAAAAGGAAGTGATTTATACTGTTGCCGTTTTGAGGTGTTTGCTATCAGTTGTGTTATTGAAATTTAGTCTTTTCAGTTCTGGAGGCAATTTGTTAATGTTATTCTTGGATTTTTGCTTTTTAAAAATAAATTCATTAGTGCTTTAGGGAAGTTAATAAATTCATTATGGCTCAGTACCTTTTGCTCTCAACGCCAGCTCCCTACCGCATTTCACTCCGACTGCTGTGAGGCTCGTTTGAAAAGAGTATTTAAAGCTAACTCGAATAGTTCACTTAGGCAGAACATTATTTTGCGAAACAATTACCTTGTGAACCATCTTCTCAGACGGGATGAGATAAAATAATTACTTCATCAGATGTAGAGCACAATGTACAGATAAAATTTCTCCTGTGAGGTATGCAACCATTATTGCAAACATCGTCCTCTCCCGAACTTTTCAAAACTGGTTTTTCTGTTCTACGTTTCAATTTTTTCTTACTACTTGCGACAGTTCTCTAAGTTCTGAAGCAACATGATCACCAAACACTTGAAATTCGTCATTAAGCTTCCGCATTATTTCCAAGGCATTTTACAAAATAGCATCAGAATCTTTCATCTTTTCTTCATGTTGTAAGGAGTTCTTCCAGATTCTGTTTCCACAGAGTTTTCCTCCTAAATGATAGGTCTATTTGTGCCACAGTCATTTTCCTTGTTTTCCGTGTCTATTAACTGAATTAAATATCATAATGTATTATGTTTATTACTATTCATATGGGTAAATTTCAGAAATAATTCTTGATTGCTATACCTTTAGGCACCTTAAACTGAGTGTTTACAAATTGCTAATGGTTTTGAAGACAAATGGGATTTTCCGACCTGTATTGGTACTATGGATGTAAAACTTGTAGTCATGCTGAGAATTGTGCTGTTAGCACTCGTTGGACTTGACTATGGAGTTCTATACTTTGGTGTAGGTGGTGATAGTGGAATTTTTAATAACAGTAAACTCTCAGAAAGTCTGGAGTATAACACTTTGAATTTACCAGTTCCTCGAATGTTGTCAAGTAGAACTATTAAGACGCAATATGTCCTTGCTGCTGATGATTATTTGCTTTTAAAAATATGTTTTACTAAGCCTAACCCGTTTAATACTAAAATGTAGACTTTCACGGCCGGATATATCATGTCCATTGTAATTATCCGGGCTGTTATGCCGTGGTCGGTTGATGAATTTTGTCTCAATTCCCAACGTTTCGTCTCCGACTGCGGGAGACGTCTTCAAGGGGGTCCGTAGGTCGATGGAGGGTCTAACACACCCACTGTGGAGACGAAACGTTGGAAATTGAGACAACATTCATCAACCGACCACGGCATAACAGCCCGGATAATTATAATGGACTAACCCGTTTAGTGGCCAGCCAATGCAAAACTGAGTAATTATGGCGTCTCTAGAGCAAGAAACGTCTCTCAAAGCTTTTTTGGACATATCCCCACACGCTTTAGAATATTACAAACTCCAGTTCTTCTGAACAAAGAATAATCATGCAAAAATGTCAACCCAACTTTTTAATGACACTCGAGATTCACAAACTCAAGGAGAACTGCGTGAAGACAGATGGGGGAAACAAATGCATCACTGGAATCCTTAAACGTACATAATAGGCCACAGTCAGCCAAGGAGGCGAGAAGTAAATTTACAGATTAGTATCTTTCATCAGAAGTGGAAGCAACATAATTGGCCACTTTCAGCCAAGGAGGTGTGAAATGAATTTACACATTAGTTTCTTTCACCACAGTGGAAGCAGGCTGGGAGTACCGACGTACTTAAATTTTCTCTGAGTTTTTCATGGTAGCATACACGTGCATTTGTTATGAAAGCAATAAATACTATTTGTAAAATGTAAGATTTGTTTACCAAATTATCCTCTGTTTCCTTGGACGTGCAGTAACGAAACATAAATTCCAGTGAATCAATGTATTCCCGCTTGCTTTTGTGCACATCATCCGCATAGTGTACACTTTACCGTTCTCTCATTTTGTTGACGCCTTGTCCATAATGTGTTACACAAATTATGAATGGCTTTTCTTATTTTGGCCTCTGTTGAACCGAAATCTGCCGCAATATTTTCGGGACTGAGCTGTTTTTTTATTATATTTTTAAAGACCACGTGTTTTGTGTCCCAAAATTCTGGAAAGCAATCCAACTTCGATTAAAAACAGTGCGTTATTGTGATTCCACAAGACTTTCGTCACCGATACTGACATTTTCGAATCCAATAACTACACAGAAATTCCACAAGTTGAAGACAAACTTCCAGCAACTACAAGTAGGGCGGCAAGTAATTTCTGCAAGTCGCACTAAACTCTATCCACCTACTTGCGGAGGCTACTTTTGCAAGTTGACTAAACTTGTGGAAGTCAACTTGCTGAGGCTGTTTGCACGTCAAAGGACTTCAAGAAGCAGCTTCTGCCAGCGGATTGTGGAAGTTTACTTACTAGTAGACGCACGTCTTACGGAAAAATCGCTTAAAAAGCCTCGTTCGACCAACTCAGGGAAACTTACTAAGCTGGATGTACGGCAGACACGAAAATATTCAAATAGTCATGGGTTCACTTAATTAGCGTGAGATTGTCACAGAAAGCTCAAAAAACTTCAGTGAGATACGTCACAAGTACATTTTTGGGCACTGTGGGGAGCCTTTCGGACAAAATTACTAGGGTTCACTTCCAAGACCATCGGAAAACTAAATGGCTCTTCTAACACACATCTCATAGCACGGTAAACAAAGCACCACAGCGATTACTGACAGTCTTCCTTCCTGCGAACTATCAGAAGAATAGGGCTGAGGGTAAGCAGGAGGACGGTGGGGGCTGATGAGACTGGAAGTCCCATGCACCACTTAGTTTTGCGTTTTAGAGATATAGATTTATATCATGTCTAATTCGCCTGTCCACGCGAACTGTTGCAGGAAGACTAAACTATCAGCCACTGGTATACCATGTGTTTCGCCAGTGTATATCTTGTCTCACTACGTTTAGTCCGTATTGTGTTTGAATGATTTAGCGACTTTTTTTGGTTACGAACCTCTACGATCTCCTCACGTCTACATATGTCTTCCACTTATCAGCCATCCCCTGTTTGCTTAGTACTGGCTATCAATCTGTGCTCTTTATATTCCTACGGATCCTTGGGAGAACATGTTGTTCTTCTTGTGGTCTTCAGTAGTGAGACTGGTTTGATGCAGTTCTCCATGCTACTCTATCCTGTGAAAGCTTCTTCATCTCCCAGTACCTACTGCAACCTACATCCTTCTGAATATTTTTAGTGTATTCATCTCTTGGTCTCCCTCTCCGATTTTTACCGTCCACGCTGCCCTCCAGTACTAAATTGGTGATCCCTTGATGCCTCAGAACATGTCCTACTAGCCGATCCCTTCTTCTAGTCACGTTGTGCCACAAACTCCTCTTCTCTCCAATTCTGTTCAATACCTCCTCATTAGTTATGTGATCTACCCATCTAATCTTCAGCATTCTTCTGCAGCACCACATTTCGAAAGCTTCTTTCCTCTTCTTGTCTAAACTATTTATCGTCCACGTTTTACTTCCATACATGGCTACTCTCCATACAAACACTTTCAGAAACGACTTCCTGACACTTAAATCAATACTCGATGATAACAAATTTCTCTTCTTCAGAAAGGCTTTCCTTGCCATTGCCAGTATATATTTTATATCCTCTCTACTTCGACCATCATAAGTTATTTTGCTCCCCAAACAGCAAAACTCCTTCACTACGTTAAGTGTCTCATTTCTTAATCTAATTCCCTAAGCATCACCCGACTTAATTTGACTACATTCCATTATCCTCGTTTTGCTTTTTTTGATGTTCATCTTACACCTTCCTTTCAAGACACTGTCCATTCCGTTAAACTGCTCTTCCAAGTCCTTTGCTGTCTCTGACAGAATTGCAATGTCATCGGCGAACCTCAAAGATTTTATTTCTTCTCCATGGATTTTAATACCTACTTCGAACTTTTCTTTTGTTTCCTTTCCTGCTTGCTCAATATACAGATTAAATAACATCGGGGACAGGCTACAACCCTGTCTCACTCCCTTCCCAACCGCTGCTTCCCTTTCATGTCCCTCGACTCTCATAACTGCCCTCTGGTTTCTGTACAAATTGTAAATAGCCTTTCGCTCCCTGTATTTTACCCCTGCCACCTTTAGAATTTGAAATAGAGTATTCCAGTCAACATTGTCAAAAGCTTTCTCTAAGTCTACAAATGACAGAAACGTAGGTTTGCCTTTCCTTAATCTTTCTTCTAAGTTAAGTCGTAGGGTCAGTATTGCCTCACATGTTGCAACATTTCTACGGAATCCAAACTGATCTCCCCCGAGGTCGGCTTCTACCAGCTTTTCAAGTATTTGGTAAAGAATTCGCGTTAGTATTTTGCAACTGTGACTTATTAAACTGATAGTTCGGTAATTTTCACATCTGTTAACACCTGCTTTCTTTGGGATTGGAATTATTATATTCTTCTTTAAGTCTGAGAGTACTTCGCTGTCTCATACATTTTGCTCACCAGATGGTAGAATTTTTGTCAGGACTGGCTCTCCCAAGGCCGTCAGTAGTTCTAATGGAACGTTGTCTACTCCAGGGCCCTTGTTTCGGCTTAGGTCTTTCAGTGCTCTGTCAAATTCTTCACGCAGTATCATATCTCTCATTTTATCTTCATCTACGTCCTCTTCCATTTCCATAATATTGTCCTCAAGAAGATCGCCCTTGTATAGACCCTCTATAAACTCCTTCCACCTTTCTGCTTTCCCTTCTTTGCTTAGAACTGGGTTTCCATCTGAGCTCTTGATATTCATGCATGTGGTTCTCTTTTCTCCAAAGGTCTCTTTAATTTTCCTGTAGGCAGTATCGATCTTACCCCTCGTGAGATAAGCCTCTACATCCTTACATTTGTCCTCTAGCCATCCCTGCTTAGTCATTTTTCACTTCCTGTCGATCTCATTTTTGAGACGTTTGTATTCCTTTTTGCCTGCTTGATTTACTACATTTTTGTATTTTCTCCTTTCATCAATTAAATTCAGTATCTCTTCTGTTACCCAAGGATTTCTACTAGCCTTCGTCTTTTTACCTACTTGATCCTGTGCTGCCTTCACTATTTCATTCCTCAAAGCTACCCGTTCTTCTTCTACTGTATTTCTTTCCCCCATTCTTGTCAATTGTTCCCTTATGCTCTCCCTGAAACCCTGTATAATCTCTGGTTTAGTCAGTTTATCCAGGTCCCATCTCCTTAAATTCCCACCTTTTCGCAGTTTCTTCAGTTTTAATCTACAGATTGTGGTCACAGTCCACATCTGCCCCTGGAAATGTCTTACATTTTAAAATCTGGTTCCTAAATCTCTGTCTTACCATTATATAATCTATCTGTAACCTGTCAGTATCTCCAGGCTTCTTCCATGAATCTTGAACCAAGTGTTAGCTATGATTAAGTTGTGCTCTGTGCAAAATTCTACCAGGCGGCTTCCTCTTTCATTTCTTTGCCCCAGTCCATATTCACCTACTACGTTTCCTTCTCTCCCTTTTCCTACTACCGAATTCCAGTCACCCATGACTATTAAATTTTCGTCACCCTTCACTATCTGAGTAATTTCTTCTATTTTATCATACATTTCTTCAATTTCTTCGGCATCTGCAGAGCTAGTTGGCGTATAAACGTGTACTACTGTAGTAGGTGTGGGCTTCGTATCTATCTTGGCCACAATAATGCGTTCACTATGCTGTTTGTAGTAGCTTACCCGCATTCCTATTTTCCTATTCATTATTAAACCTACTCCTGCATTACCCCTATTTGATTTTGTGTTTATAACCCTGTAGTCACCTGACCAGAAGTCTTGTTCCTCCTGCCACCGAACTTCACTAATTCCCACTACATCTAGCTTTAACCTATCCATTCCTCTTTTTAAATTTTCTAACCTATCTGCCCGATTAAGGGATCTGACATTCCACGCTCCGTTCTGTAGAACGCCAGTTTTCTTTCTCCTGATAACGACATCCTCTTGAGTAGTCCCCGCCCGGAGATCCGAATGGGGGACTATTTTACCTCCGGAATATTTTACCCAGGAGGTCGCCATCGTCATTTAATCATACAGGAAAGCTGCATGCCCTTGGGAAAAATTATGGCTGTAGCTTCCCCTTGCTTTCAGCCGTTCGCAGTATAAGCACAGCAAGGCCGTTTTGATTAGTGTTACAAGGCTAGATCAGTCAATCATCGAGACTGTTGCCCCTCTAACTACTGAAAAGGCTGCTGCCCCTCTTCAGGAACCACACGTTTGTCTGGCCTCTCAACAGATACTCCTCCGTTGTGGTTGCACCTACGGTACGGCTATCTGTGTCGTTAAGGCACGCAAGCCTCTCCACCAACGGCAAGGTCCATGGTTCAGATGGGGGGGGGGGGGGGGGGGACGGGGAGGGGAACATACCATGTCAGAACTATCGAACTCTGCAAGACACGAGAGAGGCGAGATACCGGTAGACTACAAGGGGAATGTTGTAATTCAAGTGTCAAAGAATCCAGATACTGAAAAATGCAAACAATAACTATTAACCAGGTTAATGGTTGTAAACTACCTTCATGTAATTCTGCTACTGACTTTGTTTCAAATATTGCTGATGACTGCAGGTGTGCTCAGCTAACTGCAAAATGTAACCTCAAAAAGGGTACATATGTACATAGTTTTGAAACCACAAGTATAAAAATAAGTGCTCAAATCTTGCTGATAAACACAAACAATAATTTACAGATAAAGCGCACATAATTTATTTCAGTTCCTATGATGAGACACACTGCTTCTTTCAGAGTTACTCATCTCGGCCAACGGTATTTCATCATACTTTAGCATAGCGTGTAGGCTTCGCCCCATTCTGCACTCGATTTCTGCTCATTTTTTAGTCAAGCTTGTTGAGTGCGGCCTGGAGCTGGATTTCGAATGTTGACTATTTCCACTGTTTTCGCACTCCCTTGGCTGAACAATGCATACCGTTCCCCGGATGGGATCTCTCGTCCCGACAACTGTGTCTCCGGCGTTGCTAAGTATCCTCTAATTTTGAGACTGGCTGCCGTTGCTCGTACTCTCATTCTGCTGTGAATTGCCGCAATGATGCCCGACTCTTGCTCTCCCGTCTCCCCGCATGCACTCATCGAGATCTGTCGGAATTAATTTGAATACATCCAGAGCACTCTTCCCAACACACAGCACGGATAACCTATGTTCTGTTGGCACTGTGTTTACGAACTGTTGAAACAGCTCGTCGATATTGTATGAGTACGTATCGTCGAAGTACATAGAATTAGACTGAACGTGCGTTGCTGCCAGTGGCGGATCGTTTATGACGCGTAGACGCACCCTATTTTCTTCTGCAGCAGACTGGTACTAATTTATAATTTTAGATCCAAATTCTGTGAAGGTTTACAGTGGTTTGCGACTGGTAAAACTCTTACAATTAAATCCACGTTCATGTGGCTACTCGTGAACTCCAGCTTTCTCTGGATTGCCCAGGTGCTGGCACTGGCCTGGATTAGTGTCCCACCGATTGGTCTACCTCCACATACAAACATTGTGGCTACGGTGACTCATTCGATGGATACACCAAAATTTTGGAGCGAAAGCAACGCTGCTCGGGAAGCAACTTGGCGTCCTCATTCTCTGATGTTTATACAAAAAGACAAATTTGCCTTACTCTCTGGTGAAGGCAGTAGTGCCGCAGTTGCTCTATCATCAGCAAGGACAGGTGTACGGTCTAGCCAAACATATCTCGGGATGCATCGTGGCCGCACTTCCACAACACTTCTCGGCTCCCTGCGGATGTTCGCCTCCTCCTAACGAGCCTTACTGGCCATCTTTCGCTGAACGGGAGCTTGAAACCACACTGGGAGTACACTTTCTAAGTCAAAAAAACTGCAAACCTTTTTCTTCCAAGGAAATATGCCCACTAGTATAAATAAAAAAATCACCAAATGGTGGCAGAAAAATGAAACGATATTGAAGAAAAGACAGTTCTCTTACATACAGCTCACACGGTATTAGCTCACCACTAAGCACAACCTCCCCTCCACCGGTTCGACACAAGATGCATTGTCGTAGCAGCACCCAAAGCACGAGCCAAAATGTCATGGACCGACAAATCATTTGCTGGGGGCTGTCACACTTACTTGCTGCATTCTGCTCTTTGATACCAACGAGCCGTACGTTTGCTTTCTTTCACATTTCCATTTCGTTTTATACTGAAGTACCTCCTTCTAGTCATCTCTCTGCTTTCTTTATTACTTACTCCTGTTGTAATGATTACACACTCTTCAGATTTGTATTCATTTGGGTCTTTTAGTCGAAATTGTCGCTAACATTAGTTTGTATTGATGGTTTATAGATCACTCGCAATTAAATTAGTGTTTCACTAGCTTCAGGACAGACAGGGGATTGTTAGTGGCTCCACGGAACGATTCCAGATATTCGCTAAGAACGTTTTGAGTGGCGTCAAGAAATGCAAATATTTCAGTCCTATCTTCATAAAGTATGAAGCCAGTTGCATAGAAGCCGAAATATCGTTAAATAAGAAAGCTAAAAAGCCCATAACTTAATCTTCAGAGCGCATGATGCGTGCTAAAGAATGCCGTAATTGTACTGGTTCCTATGTCCAATCAGTCTCTGAATATGACTCAAACACAAGTATAGACTCTGGGCGTTTATCGGTTTAGAAATTTATCCGAAGGGGCGGGCGGGGGGGGGGGGGGGGGGATGATGAGTCACAAGATTCTCAATTTGCCGTAATTTATATAAATGAGTTCGTCGGTTTCGAGACGTATCATGCCAGAAGGATAAAACTGTATAGGTAAGACAAACTTTTTGTATGTTCCAAAAAATTTATGGTTAACTATTCGCTTCTAGAAGTATATGAGGAGTCTGAATGAATAAAAACTATATACTCCAAAACCAGAGGTGAGGGGGAGAGACGGCTGCACTTCTCCCTCTTGCTCCCCCTTGTGGACGCCTATGGTACATACTTGTTGACACTGCTAATCGCCTGGTTTGATATCGACATTTTGATGCAAGTAAGAACTTCGCTTTTAAAAAGCTTCTCGTTGCCGTGATTTCTCTTGTTCTCTTCTAACTCTTTTTTTATTGTCGTAATATAACTAATGAACAACGTCGGTCTACTTGATACTAATTTCTTGAATACGTAGAAAGTATCTCTAACGGCATACATTTACTACACATTACTGAATTGGAGGACACCATTCAGGTTCTTTTACTTCCACCTTTTTAAATTCTAACTCATTTTTTATTTTTACGTTGGTTAATTAAAGCTCTTCTTTTTTTATCTATCATTCTCTACTTCAGAGAGCAGTATGGGCTGTTGTACAATTTTTTTCTTCCCAGAAATCTGGAACGGGGTAAAAGGGTTCTCAATTGGTAATATTTCAGGGGATTTCCAGTTTCGTATTCACATTATAACTAATGGAAACCTCCCAAATACCTTGATCAGTACCACGTGATGAGATTTATTTTTAATTTAATTCTCGGACAATATTACACAGAAAAAATGCAAGCCTAGTGTATTTGTTTAGGTATATACAGAGTAAGTCGATGACACGCTCAAAATTTGCAGCGTACGCTTCCCATGTTGATGAGGACGTGATTATAAAGTCCTATAACAAACAGATTAATTGCGAGTCAGAACCGAAGCCATTCTAGTAAACTCCAAATACATCACTTCATGTATAATAATATAAATTTTCCTCTGAAGCTTATGTAGAAAGTGAGGCTCATTAGTAACTGTACTCATCGTAAGTCTAATGCATACTCCGTCACAAATAGCTACAGAAATCCTGTATTTAGTCTTTTTCCAACCGTGAAGGAATGTAGTTAACAGACTAGCTGAATCTATCGACATATTTTAGATGAAGCACCACGAGTTTCAGTCTTCTAAATCGGTCCCCTAGGAATCTCCGACTGGAAACCGATGACGTGAGTCCTGGATCGGGAAAAAGCTCTCCAGTTAATGGATGGGATCTTATCTACAGATGACCCAGATTATGTGGCGGGCTGCGCAGAGCCGCTCAGTAATCACATCCACCTACCTGTGTGGCTGTAGGGTGTGGCTTTGGCAGGACAAAGGGCGTAGCTGTTAAAATCTGGCGCCCTGCAATTTCGACAGTCCCAAAACTATCAGCCAAAAGGCGTAAATTATAACGTCACAGAGGAGAACTGAAATCGGACACATTTTAAGATCGTCAACAGATCTAACTTAACACTGAAAAAGTCAATATGTTCGGATGTAAGTAAATCAGCAGCTGCATAGAATACTTGCCCAAACATAGATTTTCATAACTTTTATTTTTCTGGAGGGAAACAAATTTAATTGAGGTGTATTGCAATATCAACTTCGACCTAAAAAACTACTACTACTACATCATTCACAGTAAGTTTGGTGTAGCACATCGTGAATCCGTTCTAACACACGTAAGCACTCAAGCTTAGCTTCTTAGTACATTACTAACCCACTTTTGTCAAGCATTCGCTAGTGCTGCAAAACGTTTATGCACATTTAAATCTTACATTCACAGTCGTGTTTACGCCACGATTTTCAAATCCTGTTTAGTCCAGGTTTTCAAATCCCATGGATGCGAGTCATTTTTGTGCAGTACTGCTAGCTTCCAATTTCCAGGGAACCCGTATCTTACCTCCGGGGCTAAAATTCATGTTACCTTAAACTGATTTATGTATATTAAATGCAAATAAGTTGCAGATTCCCCACTTCCACTTCAGATCCAGTATCGTCTGTAACATACTTGATGAGCTATATTTTAGAGGCATTTCATTATTGATATCATAATATGAGAAAATATGTTTCCTTCAAAGCTGTAGTTTTGAAAGGAGTTTGGAATGCCAAAGTTCTAACAACTAATTGTTTTAATTTTATTGGACGAAGGGCGAGAGTCACACATACGACAAATTTGTTAGAAAGCCACTGCGAGACTAAAGAGCTTCTTTACATATGCAGTACGATTTTTGGGATGGTAGCTGGATGGAGGATTCTCAGATCAATTAGTAGAGGTATTTGGCAACGCCTAACTTAATCTGTTTGGCAGTGATGATGTGTACACAAGGATTTACGCCACAGAGATTTCTAAAATTCCTGGTTAAAATTTCTGGGAACTAACTCGGAAATTTAATCTTTACTTCTACTAGCCTTTCAGTCAAGACACAGGATTTCTTCAATCATATTCGCCGAGAAAGCCTGCATTATCAGAAAACAGAAGATACTTCGTTCCTAGTTGACCAGATGATTCCTCTCGTGGCCTAGTTTCTGGACTCTAGCCAAAAATTGAGCGCATATCAAGCATGAAAATACAAATAAGATATACTGAACTGTGAAAAAAAAGCTACACGGTCAAAGCTCAGTATGTTCAGCATTGAGCTCACTTGCGCAGCCATGGCGTTGTGGTTGTGTGGTTATGGTGTTCGAGTGCGAAGGGGAAGATCCGTATTCACATCTTGCTGGTGCTAGAAATTTTTTTCTCACAAAATTATGAACCCTCCGTCCGGTCATTGACCTGTCTGTTCGCTGTATTCAAATATGAGTCTGTGTTGTGGTGCAACCTCCGTTTGCAACAGCGAGGTGCAACGAGAGGAGCTCCAGAAGTACGTGCCTCCTTTTTCTACACAAGTACCACTTGTTATGACTGTTGCGTGCCGTTTTGGAAGTTTTGGCTCTTAAATTCCTTTGTTGTAGCAGAGTTCACAACCGTTTATTTGTTGTTTTCATTTTTGTGTGAGGTCTACGCACCATCTCGCCTGCTTTCTGTATTCATCATATTTAGTTGCGGCGGTAATATGTTCTTAGTACATGATTCATATGCTTGAACCAATGTATAGTATGACAATTGCCAAGACTATAGGAGAACAGTCCCTCAAGGATTGGACGGAAAGTTGTGAAAAAGTTAGTCTTGGGTGGGAGCGAGATTAGAAATCGGATCTCACAGTCCGCAGTACTACGCGGTGACAACACAACCACGACATGATGATTATTATGATTAGCTCGATGTGAACATATTGAACTTGGACCTTTCACTGTTTCTATTTTGCCTTTTTTTCGCAGTTCAGTACACGTTCTTCCTGATTCCATGCTTGTCTGTGCTCAGCTTTTGACGGGCTATCCACTGGGCCATCCTACGGTGATAAATGCAGGGCTTGGTCTTTGTACTATCAGGATCTTCTAACTTCCATTCGAAATAACTACTGAGCAAATAAATGCAGTGATTTCCGGGTATGACCTTCGAGTTCTGCCAACGCAGTAGAGTTTCTGTGTCATTTGTTTCATCTAATCTCAGCGATGGAAGTTTTGTGTTAATATACATACTGTAGCAATAAGTTTATCTTGGAACTTTCCATTTGGACCGTGGTTGCATAGAAAAAACGACAATATGGTAACTGTGAGTCCACCTTGGTCCGCAGCACGTGGTCGTGCGGTAGCGTTCTCGCTTCCCGCGCCCGGTTTCCCGGGTTCGATTCCCGGCGGGGTCAGGGATTTTCTCTGTCTCGTGATGACTGGGTGTTGTGTGATGTCCTTAAGTTAGATAGGTTTAACTAGTTCTAAGATATAGGGGACTGATGACCATAGATGTTGAGTCCCATAGTGCTCAGAGCCATTTGATCCATTTTTGAAGCAAGTCCACCTTGATGCAAAACAACTTTTTGTTATTTGTTTACTTATTTATTCCCCAAAATAGTTTCAGCGACAAATACCACAATTGTCAGTGGGTTCTTTAAGTCTAAAACATGCAGAAAATAGCATAGTCATAAAAACACGATAACACATTAAATTTTTAGTGTTTTTTTTTTTTTTTGAATGAAGTTTTCTGTGGATATTTTCATACTATCAGGTTACCTTCCATTCAGAAAGCTGTTGCACGCAACGACTGTTATATCGATTTGTAAACAATAGATTTCAGCTATCAGTCGTCCTTTTGATTTTTTTTTAAAATTTCAAAACGACGACTGATAGCTAAAATCTATTATTTACAACTTTCATTCTGCCTTATTTAATGTACGTTATAGAATGTTTTAAAGAATTGTTGTCGCTGCCTGCGGCATACTATCTGCGCTTTTTTGTTGTCGTTTTTCTCGGCATACATCATATCATGTCATCTGCAACTGTGTGAACAGCTGTTAGTAAACAAATTACGTAAGGTGGACTCAGGTATGTCAGATTACGGTACCCGCAACACTACCAAGAGTTGCTGTCATTAGCGGTCCCCATACCACCGGCGTTCGTGGAACGTTTCATTATTCTGGTGCCCATGGCAGTTGGAGGCACACGAACGTTACCTCCTGTCCTCAACTGTGATTTCAAGATTTCGCCAGAATTTTGGCGATATATCTTAAGCGAGTACTGCGCCAGGTTATTTCATATCAACAAATGTCTTTGTGGAAGGGGGGGGGGGGGTGACGGACAGTAACTTCCAGACGGCCATTATCGAATATAAAGATACGACCACTCTTGCGTCGGACTGTCGGTTGATCAGTGCCCTGGTCTCTGTGGGCTTTCATCGCGCATTTGATAAAGTGAGACATTGTTTTCTGACTGTCATGGTGGATAGTGTGGTTTTCCCTGCCACCTTTACTCGCGTGATCATGCACGTTCTCTAATGTGCCTTATCGAGGGCGATGATTAATGGCAGTGTAGAGGGTACATCCCCAACTTAAGTTCGGCCTGACAAGCCTGTCCCACTCTTAATGACCCTCTATGTAATAGCGACAGAGCCACTTCTGTGTGCATTGAAACAACATCTTACGGGGATGTAACACCGAAAATGCAGATAAAATACCTTCTGCACCATCCAAAATTTTTCACCTTTTAATATCCATCGATAACTTGTACTGTATTGCTAATTATGAGTCTGTAATATTTATTACAGAAACTATAGTTAATAGATAATGGATGTAGTAGTGTATTTATTTCTGGTTGTGTATAACAGACTCTATCAATCAAAAACAAACTGCTTGTCTTTTTATACACTTTGCGTTACGGTACACTGAGGCTATTGAAAGTCATTTTTTTCATAACAACGTTTTAGCTACAGCTGGTCATTTATTTAACCTGTTCCTTCATTTAACTTTACTTTCAAAATATAATATTTCATAATAAGAAATAGCAATCTCAGTGCTTTCTGATTCGTTTACTTTCTCGTGAGCTGTTGTGTTGTGGAAAAGCGTGACAATCTTCTGTTGAGACGCAATTGATTATTTGCTTATATTATTATGCCATTACCTTTCTTAAAATTCCTTAGATTCATTTCCACAGCGGGCTGGCGATCGTTCAGTTACCCACATTTTAGCTAACCAGTATTGTTTTTGTAGACACATCAAAAAAAGGTTTGCATTATACCGGTTCACAGAATTCCTGAAGATAGACGTTGCATCACAGACACAGTCGTTTGGCTGTTCGGAGATGTCACAAAACCTGCCCAAAGATGTAAACAACCATGCATGAGCAGCGCCTATTAGAATGACGAGGTCCGACAGCCGATCAGTTCCAGTCATTCCAACAGGAAGGAGGTACACGGCTCGTGTAGTCTGTAGTTGAACCATGCCTAGACGGTCAATACTGTAGTTTGATCGCGTTCGCATTTTTACTTTGTGCCAGGAAGGGCCCTCAACAAGGGAAGTATCCTGCCGTCTCGGAGTGAACCAAAGAGATGTTGTTCGGAGTTGGAGGAGATACAGAGAGACAGGAACTGTCGATGACACAATTCGCTCAGGCCGCCCAAGGGCTACTACTGCAGGGGATCAGCGCCACTGCGGATTATGGCTCGGAGGAACCCTGACAACAAGGCAACCATGTTCAATAATGGTTTTCGTGCAGCCACAGGACATCATGTTACGAGTCAAACTGTGCGCAATAGGCTGCATGATGCGCAACTTCACTCCCGACGACCATGGCGGGGTCCATCCTTGCAACCATGACACTATGCAGCGCGGTACAGATGGGCCCAACAATATGCGGAGTGGACCGCTCAGGATTGGCATCACTTTCTCTTCACCGATGAATGTCGCATATGCCTTCAACCAGACAATCGTCGGAGACGTGTTTGGAGGCAACCCGTTCGGGCTGAACGCCTTAGACACATTGCCCAGCGAGTGCAGCAAAGTGGAGGTTCCCTACTGTTTCAGGGTGGCCTTATGTGAGTCCGACGTATGCCGCTGTTGGTCTCGGAAGGCGCCGTAACGGCTGAACGATGCGTGAATGCCATCTTACGACCGATAGTGCAATCATATCGCCAGCATATTTGCGAGGCATCCGTCTTCATGGACGATAATTCGCGCCTTCATCGTGCACATCTTGTGAATGACTTCCTTCAGGATATCGCTCGACTAGAGTGGCCAGCATGTTCTCCAGACATGAACCCCATCGAACATGCCTCGGATATATTGATAAGACCTGTTTATGGACGACGTGACCTAGAAACCTCTCTGAGGGATCTACGCCGGATCGCTGTTGAGGAATGGGACAATCTGGACCAACAGTGCCTTGTGGATAGTGTGCCACGACGAACACAGACATGCATCAGTGCTAGAGGACGTGCTACTGGGTGTCAGAGCTACCGTTGTGTATAGCACTTTGGACCACCACCTCTGAAGGTCTCGCCGTATGGTGGTACAACACGCAATGTGCGGTTTTCAAAAAAATGGTTCAAATGGCTCTGAGCACTATGCGACTTCTAAGGTCATCAGTCGCCTAGAACTTAGAACTGATTAAACCTAACTAACCTAAGGACATCACACACATTAATGCCCGAGGCAGGATTCGAACCTGCGACCGTAGAGGTCGCTCGCCTCCAGACTGTAGCGTCTAGAACCAACCTGCGGTTTTCATGAGCAATAAAAAAGGGCGGAAATGATGTTTATGTTGATCTCTATTTCAATTTTCTGTACAAGTTACGGAACACTCGGAACCGAGGTGACGCAAAACTTTTTTTGATGTTTGTTTTATCAGCATTTTTGTATAAAATATTATGTGGTACCCTTTTCCTCCATGTGTGGTTTGTGAGTGATTGCAGTATATTCCATCCATCTCAAAATTATCATCAGTATTTAGACTGGGATTGCATTATATTCTTGCTTCAGAAGGGTCTGTTACACACTTCCCTCCTGCTAACCTATATTATTTTCCTTCGGTAACGATAGCCTTCTCATTGTAAAATTTCGTTGGGTGTAGGCGATCACGGTCAATTATATCGCAAAACAGTAGGCCGGTTAGGAAGCGGCAGGTTACAGACACATTTTTCAATGCTATACTGCTTACGGGTGATCTAATCTTTTTCGCTTGTTCTGTAGTAGAGATGCGGATGGCGCTAGGATGGATCGGGAGATGTGGCAACGCGACAGAAACCAACATGAAAATGTCAATTTACGTGCCATGAAAATCGACAGAGGGCTCACAAGGGGTAGTGTAGCTGCCGT
Source organism: Schistocerca gregaria (assembly GCF_023897955.1). Lineage (NCBI taxonomy): Eukaryota > Metazoa > Arthropoda > Insecta > Orthoptera > Acrididae > Schistocerca > Schistocerca gregaria. The sequence goes on along the minus strand of NC_064921.1, from coordinate 509,005,631 downwards.
GTGGGTTGACGTATTTCAATGTTAGGCATCGTATGTATGAGAGGTGTTCGCCGTATGACGGTGCTGAACTATAAACACCTTTTCTAATCTCTCCGCGTGGGTATCCTTGACCAAATCCACCAAGAGTTAGATATGGTCCATATAGGGTGACGTTCATTAATACCCACATGGCGTCTCGGATCCTCATTTGGCGCAGATCCTATCGATGACTCCAGTGATGGTATACCTTATCCAGTTGTCCGTTGGATACTTCTTTAGTTATGGACTTTGCTTCAAGATGCAATACTATACCCTCACTCTTCCCACTTGCAGTAGAGGACTGGGATTTACCAAGGTACGAGCGTACGACCCTTTATATAATCACAATGTTCAAGACACAGACCTTTCGTCGACACAGTTTCACTGGTCTCCTTATTGATGAACTGGCCTGCCTGTCCCCTACTTGTTTGACTCGCTCACATCGCGCCTGCACTCTCCCCTATTGAAATATTCTTCCTCTATTACAGCTACGTGCACATGAATTTCCATTGTACCAGGGCGCCTAAGGCGCGAGATTTGTGTGTCTTGTTTATGACGGATCACCAGCGGAATGTGGTTGCGAGACGCCACCTAGGAGTGGCGTGGCCTGCATGTAACGAAGATCTGCGCCACCTGGTTCCGTGTGGTTAATGAAAAGTTTTGCGCGTAATATAGACTGCATGACGTTTCTGTGACCGACTCCTCAATGTGCGTGCATTGTTGAGCGACCGACACTAGATGAACAACACCTGTCATGGGGACTTTCAGAGGATGTGTCGCTTATAATTCGGAAAATGATTGGTTTTTATTTCAGAGTACCGCCCCACACGATCGAGCCAGGAGTTCTCCTTCGCGCAGTTCAGACCTAGTTTCCCCAATCAAAGATACACGCAATGAAATGAATCAGATGGCTTTCTGTGTACTTCCTTTTTCAGGATAGTCTCATCACAAGTGCTGCAATTTTGAGGTTTTCCTGCATGACGGGCACTACGAACTGCAGTACTCTTCCAGATGTCATCAAAAGATTACTAATTGCTTAAGGGGAATAAAATTTAGCCCTGCACTAATTTACAAGAAGTGCTTAACTGGTATTAGTAGTCATGTGTCTGTCGTAATGGACGTTACTGCATAGCTTAGTGAATGATATGATAGTGAGCTTAGGATCGAAACTAGTCATGTACCAATAATGAAAATTAAAATTGCAAATTCGACGGTTCTTTGCAGTTTATTGCATAATTTGATAAACCGTACAGTTGATGAAACCATGCCTTCCAGAACTTTTGAAATTAATAAATGTTCTCTATTGTTGGTACATATGTGTCCACTGGCTTAAAAAGAAAAATGTTTAGCGTAGCAAGAGGAGAAATGATAGTGATTTTTTTGTTCAAACTGTATAGTATGTTTTCAATCGTATCATTACTGTGAAATTTTGTGTTTGTGATGAACCAGACATTATCAAAGAAAAAAATGGTTAGTGTCACAAGAGGAAAAATTATAGTAAATAACTAGTTAACACAACATTTGCCAGCGAAAGGCAAAGGTCTCGTATTCGAGTCTCGGTCTGGCACACAGCTTTAATCTGCTAGGAAGTTTCTACATGAATGTTGTGAGTCGATTGACTGCTTTCACTCCAAAATTTAGGAGTATACAATCAAATGACTGACCGCACCACAGCGCTTGGCGTGAAGAGGTTAACCAAACAGTGAGACAGGGCTGGAGGCCAGTACCAACCTCTTGACCTCTTGTTTCTTAACGTGGACTTCCCTGTTTTTTTTTTTTTTTTTTTTTTTTTTTTTTTTGTGAGTGAAGCGATATCCTCGCCCGTCAGATTTTTCAGCAGGTAGAATTTTCTGGAATGAGGGGAGGTGAGGGCGAATAACTCTGATTCTCGGCTATTCGTCTCCCAGCCGCTGTCTGGTAGTGACTGACACACCGGAGCTGACTTTTGGGGAAATGCTGCTTGCGGTTTCATACTCTGAGCAGCTCACGATTTCAGATCTGAAGGTGGCAATTTAACTTGTTCAAACTAATGATCAATGTACAAATATTTGCGATCTCGCCTAACAAAACCTTCTCACAATAAGACTACAGCACTGAAAATCATCCAAAACTGGCAGCAAATACTGAGGTCGTACGATACGATTTACCCTGTACTGGTGCTTCATTCCCTGTAGATATTCGATGCTGTGTCACAAATGTTGTTGGCAACGGCCCTCGAGGAAAAAGCAAATCCTCAAGCTCTTATGACAACTTCTCTATTTCCACTCTTTCAGTTTCTGCTAGAAGTTCTACGTTATATGTAGTGCTGTTTTAGCGGTGGCCTCTGTCTAATCATAGTGCCCACTTGTAGTTTTCCAATCCTTCTTGTCTACTATCTGCAGGTTATCCACCAGCAGTCCCTTGAACAGCCACATCTCATGAGTTCAAAATTATCTACATTTGCGTGAACCACTTCCCCATCACGTTTCCCTTCTACGTGTACAATGCTTCTTCTCACAAAGCAACTGAATTCGTTACCAATTACTGCGTGTAGCTGTGACGCAACTGTGCGTAGGATGCTATTTAATTGTATATTATGGAAAGCAAAATGATCTTTTTCCAGAGTCCAGTTTATAAAATACAGTCAAATGAAAATGAGAGTGATGGAAACAATAAGTAACCTGTTTATTGTTTCAAAACAATTCGTCATAAGTGTTAACACATTTCACCCGCCCACATGTTGCCAAGGTTGTTTGGAGTATGCTGTAGAAGTTTCGCTGGGAAGCCCATATACATCCTCCACAATCCCAATCATTAGCCATGTGATTTTCATATTTTTGAACCTCTTAAAAAAGCATTCGTTGTTGTAGATTTGCTTCGGATGAAGAGGTTCTCTATGCAACTGCAAACATTTTTCTATGAAGCCATTGGACGTCTTGTCCCAAGGTGGCATAAACGTATTACCAGTTATGGCTATGACTTTTCATATATACTGAAGCACCAAAGGAACTGGCATAGGAATGGGTATTCAAATATAGAGATGTGTAAACAGGCAGAATACGGTGCTGCGGTCGGCAAGGCCTATATAAGACAACAAGTGTCTGGCGTAGTTGTTAGATCGGTTACTGCTGCTAAATGGCAGGTCATGAAGACTTAAGTGAGTTTGAACGTGGTGTTATAATCGGCGCACGAGCGATGGGACACAGTATCTCCGAGTTGCAATGAAGTGCGGATTTTGCCATACGACCACTTCACGAGTGTACCGTGAATTTCAGGAATCCGATAAAACATTAAATCTCCGCCATCGCTTGGCCGGAAAAAGATCCTGCGAGAACGGGACCAACGACGAATGAAGAGAATCGTTTAACGTGACAAGAATGCAACCCTTCCGCAAACTGCTGCAAATTTCAATACTGGGCCATCAACGAGTGTCAGCGTGCGAACCATTCAGCGCAACGTCATCGATATGGACTTTGGGAGCCTAGGACCTATTCGTGTACCCTTGATGATTGCACGGCACAAAGCTTTACGCCTCGCCTGGGTCCGTCAACACCGACATTGGACTGTTGATGACTGGAGACATGTTGCCTGGTCGGACGAGTCTCTTTCAAATTGTATCGATCGGATGGACGTGTCCTGGTATGGAAACAACCTCATGAATCCATGGAACCTGCATGTCAGCAGGGGACTATTCAAGCTGGTGGAGGCTCTATAATGCTGTGAGGCGTGTGCAGTTGGAGTGATATTGGACCCCTGATACATCTAGATACGACTCTGACAGATGACACGTACGTAAGCACCCTGTCTGATCACCTGCATCCATTCGTGTCCACTGTGCATTCTGACGGATTTAGGCAATTCCAGCACGACAAAGCGACACACCACCCGTCCAGAATTGCTACAGAGTTGCAACAGGAACAATCTTCTGAGTTTAAACACTTCCACTGTCCACCAAACTCCACAGACATGAACGTTATTGAGCATATCTGGGAGGCCTCACAAAGTGCTGTTCATAAGAGATCTCCATCCGCTGTCACTCTTACGGATTTATGGACAGCCTTGCAGGATTCATGGAGTCAGTTCCCTCCAACAGTACTTCAGACATTAGTCGAGTCCATGCCACGTCATGTTGCGGCACTTCTGCGTGCTTGCGGGCCCTACACGATATTAGGCAGGTCTAACAGTTTCTTTGGCTCTTCAGAAAAATAAACAGTTTACTTACTATTTTTCCGTCTGTCTCATTTTCATTTGACTGCCCACTTAGAACCCGGTTATGGGTGCTAAATATTCAGCTTCATGAAGTGAGAACAAAAAGAGACTAATAAAAATGTACTTAGTTGTAAATTAAGAGTCCGCAGCTCGTGGTCGTGCGGTAGCGTTCTCGCTTCCCGCGCCCAGGTTCCCGGGTTCGATTCCCGGCGGGGTCAGGGATTTTCTCTGCCTCGTGATGACTGTGTGTTGTCGTTAGGTTTAAGTAGTTCTAAGTTCTAGGGGACTGATGACCATAGATGTTAAGTCCCATAGTGCTCAGACCCATTTGAACCTTTTTTTTTTTTTTGTAAATTAAGAGTGGTTTCAATAATTCGGAAACTCTAAAGGCGGTAACTTACAATCTGTTTCTCTGAAGATGAACTATTGTTGATAGTACAACGTTCCGGATGTTTAGAAATTTCGTTGACGGACAAATCAAATGAACAAATGACGTTGCCATTTCGTAGGCTATGAGCACAATGGGGGGCAGCTTTTGACGGACGCCGTGCAGAAATACCGTTGACGTCGTCCCGGCCCGTGGCTCCCCCTACGTCACGTCAGTCAGCGCCGTTGCGCGGCCACGCCTACACGGGCGTGGCCGAACCTCGCGAACCGCGCCCAGCCGACAGGCACACCGCGAGCTCCCTGCCGCGGATCCCACAGCCACTGCCGACGGGCTGTCAGCGCTTTAATCCCCCTTCTGCCGCAATAAAAAGGAGATTTGCATTTGGCGTCAGAAATGCTGCCACTGTCAGGTACAAAATAACACGTATTAGCACACTCATTGAAAAATCATTCCCCTTCTAGAACAAATCTCTCATTTGCTGACGGATTAAATCTCGGTTTGCCAGACCGTTACTCGAAATATCTGTCTGTCTCTGACATTGCTCTTACCAACTGAGCCGCTCTCCTACGCGTCAAGAGCCGCCCTGCAGCTTTAATGTGCCAATTTGTCTTTCCTAATTTACAAACTTGTAGAGTGTCAGTATAGTCAGTTCAGGATTACCAGATTCGTAGCGTTGATGCATCAGCGATTGCTGCTTCAGTGCAGTAACTCCAGATTTATCGTTATCTGTACCTGAGATTGTAAGGTGTCAGGCAAATCCAACACCTTCTATGAAAACGCTGACATGATAAGCAAATCCAGTAGTATGTCACTCAGCTCCGAATAAATCGTGACATTAAATTAGCCAAAGTAATACGAGTAACGAGTGAGCAAATCGAATACCACAGACTAACACTAGAATGCCTAAAATCATGTCATACCTTCCCACCGTGAGACAGACGCAGATCCGAGGTTAGAAACGAGAACATATGCCGAGAGCAGAACCGTGTTAAGCTAGAAGGCCCTGCGATAAGGGACGGACACCCACGTCTCCAGCTAACCACCAGGACCACCCCCAGCCCATGTTAAAAGCTAGAGCCCTCCAGAAGAACAGTATAGATCTTACGATAATACTAAAAGGGCCACACCAGCTGCAAGTTTTAGCGTGAGACTTTTTCGCTTCTCTTTTAGGGTGCAAACTTTAAAAACATTGCCCCACCACGAAAAGTATAACGCTTCTCATTAGATAGACAAAATTTTTGTAGGCGGAGCTTAAGGTTAACATTGAGATCCTGATTGGTCAGGTGAAAACACAGCCAGATAGTTTTTTTAAAACCAACTTCGGTAAATTGTAGTAAGGAGAAGTTAGGAGAGAGTTGCTTCTGAGACGGCGAGCTGTAGGGAGCTGCGCCGGCCGCCGCCCCCTGACGAACACTGACAAAAGGTAATGAAAGCACGCGGTGTCGCATTTTTGAGCGCATAACGCTTCACTCAGACCTGCAGAAGTCTCATCTGTTACATCCCCTTTTTATGTAATACTAGTGTCGATCCTCAATTGAAGCTCGTGGTATTCACATTTGCTACATAAGTTAAAATCTGAAACGCGATGATTTTTTTGTTATATAATTATTGAGAAGCCACATCAGCCACTGTAATTTCCGACAAGTTATATAAGTAATTAAAGATAATTGAGGGTCACTGTAGACCACTTTGATAGTTTTCTCTTTTGTGAAACTTAATTTTAACCTAGATTATAGATGTGATATGGTATAGGTCATCCTTCGATCCATTGTAGAACTTGGAAACCCATTCAGGGAATATTCGTTCACATTTTTGTTGAACGCAGTTGGTTTTGACCATCCTGTATTGAGACACTTCCTTTTATCAATAGTGCAATTTATAAACAATGTTTTGTGGTTAGAATAAAATTTCCAATGGTAAACTTAACTGCTTTTTCGACGTTATTTTACCAGTTAACTAAAAATAGGAAATCCTTGAACCCCTTCCACTATGTTTAGTTAGTATTAAGATTTTTTTACAGGGAGTGCAGTGGAGCTGTCGCTGAAATCATTAAGTATCTGGTTATATCATCGCTAGTCTCACTGAACTCTTCTGAACTCTACATGTCATGTGTGGTCTGGCGTCTCCTTACCAGCAACAGTTCCCAGGTTGAAACTAGTCAATTCCCTAAAAAACAAGACATAAAATAACAGACACAACGCAGAATGTTAGAAAATAACGCGGAATCGGTTGGACACCGTTTTCTCCATACGTGCGATATACTCGTATCATTTGTCACCCACGCCCTTTCTTGGCCCCGTCGTACAATATTTGCCATTCCTTGGGCTAGTAACAACATCTTTAAAACTACATCTAAGTCTACGAAATGTGGAAATGAATTGTTTCAGCTACTAATTATGATATACCATGTGTACAAATTTTGCACTAGGGTACCTCTGGCGTCCCTCACAGGTCGACACCTCAAGTGGCCGTTTCTGTCGGCTGCGACTTAAACCGATCTCCTCTCATATTGCTTGAATTCTTTATGAGATAGAATGGCTCAATAATCGGCCCATCTCAGCGTTTGTCAGCCAAAGCTTCTCCTCAGAACATGTACCTCTGGTACTTACGTACCGCTTAGCTGCTGGCGAGAGACCTTTCTCTGCGACGAGTAACGCGGCCAGCACGCCATCGCAACGAACATCGGCATTTCATCCTGATAGTACTTACTCACTCGATGCAAAATGTATAGCGTTCGAATTTACAGTTTTCCAATGCAATTAATCGTTGTCTTTTCACTATCAGTCTTCATGTTTCGTGAGGACAATGATCCTCCCCACAAACGTGCTTTGGCAGTGAGAAACCTGAAAAAGTTTAAATACAAGTTTATGGAACACTCCCTCCAACTTGTGTGTCTAAAGAAGAAATTATAGCAGCCGCAGATGGGAAACTGTAGACCCTCCAGAATCGCACTTAAGGGCCGGTATCTACTCACTTGAAAACTCTGGGGAATGCCATTTGGAATGAAAGCGGGTTACTTACAGATTTAAGTATAGTTTGTTTATTAACTAATAGTTTCTTTACTACCAAAAAGAGAAATTTTCTGCCTATCCTATGTTAACCTAAGTGGTTACCGATAGAAATTGGTTTCTATGCCTTCAAAACGTTCACATACTTTCTTACAATCCTCTTTTTGTGTGTTCTTTTAATTTCAGCATTATCACATTTATCTTTACATAAAGATTACACATCACCAACTCCGATTACTCTCTGTTCACTTTCAGCGGTCACCAGCTCATTAACATTTGTTGATTCTCTTTGTCTCTCACTGATTTTTAAATTCCTTTTCAACTTCAGTAATTCGTTCTTTAATCCTATTGTCTAACAAATTCAAACCTTATTTCCAGCATTCCTTTGGATCAGATCTGAAGTCTATGAGTTCACTTTATTTATACCTGCTTTTAATTCCTCAGTAACCCTAATCAGTTTATCACCAAAACAATTTGAGTGTTGATCAGTTTCCAATTTCTTCATTAGAAATATTATTTAATTTATCTAAATTAGCCGATGGTTGTGCCAGCAGTAATTCTTCACTTTCTTGTTGTTTATTTTCCTCATTTACTACTTTCTGTTTCCTTTGCTTTGCTGATATTGATATGAATCTACTGTTAGCTTCCACAGTGCAATCTGTCTGCATCTCACTCCCATAATTCAAGATAACTACTGTACCACTGACACTGGTACAACATTTGTCTCTGCTCTCCCTCTACTCCGTTGCACTGGATTGTTAACGTTGTCGGAACACACACGAATTCTGAAAGTGAAGTTGGAGGTTAATGGCAGTAGTACAATTAAATGCTCACTTAAAGTTACAGAAAAATTAAAATAACTGACATTAATGTTCATATTTGCTAATTGTTGCTAAATGAAACAGTCAAAAGCATAATTTCGCATCATGTAAATTGCCTGATGTCACACGTTCTTGTTATTTTTGCAAATTTGAAGTTTAAAATAAGCGTACTTATGAGCATATATGAAAGCTAAGTTGTAACTTAACCGTAAGTATAGCCATTATCCTGATCTTGTGTAGTAGATATAAAGTTTAAGTATTCTCATGTTTAGATCTATATGATAACTGTTGTCAATATGTGCGTGTGTACCGGACCGTGAAATTATTGGAGTGCGTGACTACTGATACGAATGAATGTATGCGTGGGATTTCCTTTATACTGTGCAAAATGTTGGATTTGTGCTGCCAACAACATTGGCCACCATTGCCTGAAAGCTACACTGTTTATTCAGAGTCGCACTTAAATGCGTACTGAAAGCATTATTTAAGACTGTGTTCTCCAAAATTGAGGTAGTAAATCTAACCCACCACATAAATTGATAGCCTTGACGGTTGTATTTATACTACGTTAGCGGTAATTAATGCGTATCCTTTCACAGCGAGGTTTATTTAGTAATGGCACAGTGGTGACTCCTAGCTTACAATAGGTGCCTTCTTACGTGGAGACGCAGAAGTGTTTTGTTCTGAGTTTTGTTACGGAAACTCTGGTACAGTCATTTAGGTAATTTCCACAACTGCATTACGAGCAAACTAGTCACAAAGAGGCGTCCATTAGCATACTCAGGGAAAGGTATAAAACGGCGGACGAAAAAATACCTAATATTCCAAGAATCAAAGGGGAAGGTCCTAGAAATTTGAATGTTGGCCTAGCTGAGGACAAGGTATGCTACGCTGGCACTGCTGTCCCCAGAGAATAAATGTGTGACATTTTTGCCTTCTGCACGGACATCAATTGTCGAGTCGCCACGGCGCCGTCTGGCCAGTATGCGGCAGAAGGCTGCTTTTGCTCCAAAGCTTTTGTCATCCAGTCAAACTGAGTTGCCCCGCCACTGTGCTTGAACTCCGAGAAATCGAGGAGACACTGTTCTCGAACAGTACCTATCTCGCGTTTTTTTAATGTGTATTTTGTACGCCAAATGCGGTAAGTTTCTGTTGTATTCCGCTGTTTTTATTTCGATGAAATAAAATAAATGGTTCAAATGGCTCTAAGCACTATAGGACTAAATTTCTGAGGTCATCAGTCCCCTAGATTTAGAACTACACTCCTGGAAATTGAAATAAGAACACCGTGAATTCATTGTCCCAGGAAGGGGAAACTTTATTGACACATTCCTGGGGTCAGATACATCACATGATCACACTGACAGAACCACAGGCACACTGACACAGGCAACAGAGCATGCACAATGTCGGCACTAGTACAGTGTATATCCACCTTTCGCAGCAATGCAGGCTGCTATTCTCCCATGGAGACGATCGTAGAGATGCTGGATGCAGTCCTGTGGAACGGCTTGTCGTGCCATTTCCACCTGGCGCCTCAGTTGGACCAGCGTTCGTGCTGGGCGTGCAGATCGCGTGAGACGAAGCTTCATCCAGTCCCAAACATGCTCAATGGGGGACAGATCCGGAGATCTTGCTGGCCAGGGTAGTTGACTTACACCTTCTAGAGCACGTTGGGTGGCACGGGATACATGCGGACGTGCATTGTCCTGTTGGAACAGCAAGTTCCCTTGCCGGTCTAGGAATGGTAGAACGATGGGTTCGATGACGGTTTGGATGTACCGTGCACTATTCAGTGTCCCCTCGACGATCACCAGAGGTGTACGGCCAGTGTAGGAGATCGCTCCCCACACCATGATGCCGGGTGTTGGCCCTGTGTGCCTCGGTCGTATGCAGTCCTGATTGTGGCGCTTACCTGCACGGCGCCAAACACGCATACGACCATAATTGGCACCAAGGCAGAAGCGACTCTCATCGCTGAAGACGACACGTCTCCATTCGTCCCTTAATTCACGCCTGTCGCGACACCACTGGAGGCGGGCTGCACGATGTAGGGGCGTGAGCGGAAGACGGCCTAACGGTGTGCGGGACCGTAGCCCAGCTTCATGGAGACGGTTGCGAATGGTCCTCGCCGATACCCCAGGAGCAACAGTGTCCCTAATTTGCTGGGAAGTGGCGGTGCGGTCCCCTACGGCACTGCGTACGGTCCTGCGGTCTTGGCGTGCATCCGTGCGTCGCTGCGGTCCAGTCCCAGGTCGAGTGGCACGTGCACCTTCCGCCGACCACTGGCGACAACATCGAAGTACTGTGGAAACCTCACGCCCCACGTGTTGAGCAATTCGGCGGTACGTCCACCCGGCCTCCCGCATGCCCACTATACACCCTCGCTCAAAGTCCGTCAACTGCACATACGGTTCACGTCCACGCTGTCGCGGCATGCTACCAGTGTTAAAGACTGCGATGGAGCTCCGTATGCCACGGCAAACTGGCTGACACTGACGGCGGCGGTGCACAAATGCTGCGCAGCTAGCGCCATTCGACGGCCAACACCGCGGTTCCTGGTGTGTCCGCTGTGCCGTGCGTGTGATCATTGCTTGTATAGAACTCTCGCAGTGTCCGGAGCAAGTATGGTGGGTCTGACACACCGGTGTCAATGTGTTCTTTTTTCCGTTTCCAGGAGTGTATTTAAACCTAACTAACCTAAGGACATTACACACATCCATGCCCGAGGCAAGATTCGAACCTGATGAAATATGCAATATTTTCTTCCGTTACATTGGAAACAGCGATAAGTCATCCCCTCCACAGGGTAATTTCAGAAGGTTAGGCAGCTGAGCACCATGGCCTAAATTCTGTGTTATTCTGTTCCGGTTTATCATTTTGGGATTTTCCTCTGTGCGTCACTGTTCGATGCTGATCTGCACGCACTAGCAGTTGTTGGGGAAATGTAAGTGCTGCCAACGTAAGTATCGCACTTTTGCCCACTTGCTGGTACTTCTCCATAGTGTTAGCGTTATTTTGTAATTTTGTTGGAGTTTTAAAGAACTTCACTCTCTGTTAATTTTATTGTGTTTTGTGACAGTCATTAGAGCAAATAAAAGTCTGTTAATCTCAGTCTTGACTTAGATTTCAAAATGCCTTGTTGTCCTACAGTTTTGGCATGGTTAGGCAACCCCCGTAACAAATAAAACAGATAGTTCACAAAAGTTTTCTGTTTTTACTGTGATGGTATTATCATTGTGCACAGCAGCGAAACCTGAACGGTAGTTTACTAAAAATTGAAAGTAAGGTGGTCGTCTTATATACATATACATGTTTGTGTAATCAACGCACACACAGAAATTTTTCAACGGTATAATGACTATTCACAAATCAACAAAAAATCAAACAGTGTCGAAAGGGACCTAGTCGCAGTGTCAGGGTTACACTGCATATAGCGAACATGTGGAAAAGTCTATGTTGGATTGACTGGACGATCCATCAGTACCAGGATCATCGAATATAAATGTTACTGCAGGTTGGACAGGTGCAGAAAACGGCCATGGCGGAGCACGCGCTGTGTGAGACCGACCACATAATAAAATTCTCCGACATGCAGGTTCTCGCTGTGGAGAAGAGCTATTATGCTTGTGTGTTCCCGAAAGCCATAGAAAATCAGAAACATGGCAATAGTTTTAACAAGAAAGAAGAAAGAAGAAGAGGTAAACAGATCCTGGATTCCTCTGCTGCAGCGAACGACCGTTTTAGGTAGCAAGGGGAGAAACACAGCGATAATGGCCAAGAGAAAGCCCTCACACATCGGCACGACAGCTACCTACAGTCACCGGCCGTGGTCTCGACTCCACTGCACTGTTTACAATTAATGAATGTAATCATCGAGCAACTAAGTTCAGAGTGTAATAAATCTATGTCTATAACATCGCTTTCGAAAGCACGTTTAACAAAGTTCACCTCGTGAAGACAGCCAACGTGGGACTAACAAAGATATCTCAACCACTGAATACGCACTGATAAGCCGTTGAGGAAGAGGTAGGTGCTGGGTTTGAGTGAGAGCTCTCCTGTAGGAAAGGTGAGTGGGAAGTTCACTCGGCTGGAATGAGGTCAGATCTAGCACCAGTAGTTGACTTGAGAGTCGAGTGCTGATGGGAAACTGGTATGATATAATTGCATCCGAACGTTGCTAACTTGTGAGTGCCTGACACCTGGCATCTTCATCCTCGAGGCCTTGCAGTAAATGGGTTTTCTTTATGCGACGTGTGATTACTTCAACTACGGAAATTCGACACAGACGGAATAAACAGCTGTGGGCAACGAAATATTGCTTACAGGAAATGACGTCAACTATCGAGGATTGGCGGGCTCCAATGCAGCAAATTCTCATCTATTGAATCCTAAACAATAACCGGTGCTGAGCACAGAGGCTAGTATGGGTACAAAACAACGTCATTTAATGCTGAAACACGGAATTCGCCTAGGCCAAAGATGATTCATGGCATCGTTGCTACAGCCAATGGCAGCATTCGAGTACATCGAAAACTACGTGGGTCAATACAAGATGCTTGGCAAAAGTATGTCGTTCAGGTAGATGATGGAAGGATTCTAGGATGGAGGATCTTATGTTTGATGAAAAGAGGCTCACGGTAGATCTATCATTGTCTCTCATGAGCTAACGATAAATGAATCTATTTTCCAGTCAAACGAATCACCTAATGCGCCTTTAGAATTTTGGAAATGAACTTTACTTTCAGCAAGAAAATGCTCTGTCTCATCATCACGACTTACGTCAGATTAATTTGCGAAACGCTCAGAGGACATCTGTCTGTTACATGATGTCAATCCTATCCAGCACTAATGGCATAACATCATTCGAGACTCTGTTCGGCGCACACCCAGCTCCGATTAGTCTCACGTGTTTCTGACGTGTTTCAACAGTCGTAGATAAAGACTATGAAGTGAGGCTTTCGGCGTCATATTGAATCCATGCAGCGACCCGTTACTACCGTCATCAGGGTGAAACGAGAGCCCTGTAGTTGAGCTTTCAAATGCGAAGAGCAAACGGCTGGAGGTGAAAACGATAGCCGCCTATAAGGATGAAGCATTTCCTTAGACATGTAGACAATCTCGTTACGTGAGTGATTGAAGTAGACGCGGAAAGTAACCGCGCTACATCCAATGCGACTTCAGGGAACTTCTTCCACCGACAATACTATAGGTAGTGTCCGCAGTCCAGTATGTTTGTAGGTAAATAACAAATTGATAAAATACCTAAAAGCAGACAAAGTTGAAAAAATTAAAAGGGAGAAAATGGAAATCAGATTAAGAGGGTAATATTGCATGGGGAAACAAACGTGACAGACTTATGGAAATATACGCTGGGATTCAACTAGTTGTAGCGAACACTTTCTTCCAAAAATTTAAGGGAAAATATATACTTCTAAAGGAGCTATAGCCATGTTAAAATATTAATTTTACTAAATTATTGTTAGAAAATATTTGGAAACCAGATAGTGTGCAAAACATTGCAAAGGATACGATTAAAGAAGCTACGAGGGCAATATCAGAACATAACAGAACAGGAACACAAGCGCAGAGGCACTAGATATATTAGTAATGTTTCTGAACGAAATAGTCGTTCTAGAAGAAAGAAACTAAGACTCAGAAGACGTATGGAATGGATATCCTACTTAGCACAGATACAACTACAACAGATGCAAATAAAGCAAGGATGACAAAAATAAAACGTTTGAGAAACTGAAATACCGTACCGACATATTTAACATAAAAATTGGAAAAGCTACAGAAGTACTACTACTAGAAGTAGTAGTAGAGATGCTCTAGTATCAGTGGAGAAGGTCACACGAAATAGGCCAAGCAGGCGAGATATTAAAAGCAGATCGATGTAGGCGAAGAATGAATTCTCCTACACATTACAATTATTGAGGAGGAAATGCGTGTCTGGAGCGCGTGACTGACCGAAACTGAATAGCTCAATCATGTAATCATGTGGGATGGAGTGGGGGGGGGGGGGGGGGGGGAGCCCGCCCGGTTGGCTAACGCACGGCTTTCCGGGTGGGAAGGAGCGCCGGTCCCCGGCACGAATTCGCCCGGCGGATTTGTGTCGAGGTCCTGTGACGGCCAGTCTGTGGATGGTTTTTAGGCGGTTTTCCATATGCCTCGGCGAATGCGGGCTGGTTCCCCTTATTCCACCACAGCTACACTATGTCGGCGATTGCTGCGCAAACAAGTTCTCCACGCACTCGTACACCACCATTACTAGTCTACCACGCAAACATAGGGTTTACACTCGTCTGGTGTGAGACGTTCTCTGGGGGGTCCACCGGAGGCCGAACCACAGAATAGCCCTGGGTTCGGTGTGGGGCGGCGGATGGGTGAAGTGGACTGCGGGTGCGGTGTGGACGAGCCTCTCCGTCGTTTCTAGGTCCCTGGTTAACATAACTTAACATAACAGGGAGGGAGGGAGGAGGGAAAATTCGAAAAGCGGCGCTACAGTAGGGTACTAAACAATAAATCCCCATGAGGTTGCCGCCCGTGTGGCCGAGCGGTTCTAGGCACTTCAGTCCGGAACCGCGCTGCTGCTACGGTCGCAGGTTCGAATCCTGCCTCGGGCATGGATGTGTATGCTATCCTTAGGTTAGTTAGGTTTAAGTAGTTCTAACTCTAGGGGACTGATGACCTCAGATGTTAAGTCCCATAGTGCTCAGAGCCATTTGAACCCCATGAGGTTGAGGGAGTATTCAAAGCTATAAATTCCAAACAGTACATAAGATGAAATAGCAAATTAAGAGACTGACGGGAGAGAGAGAGAGAGAGAGAGAGAGAGAGAGAGAGAGAGAGAGAGAGAGAGAGAGAGAGAGAGAGAGAGAGAGTGAGGAGGCCCGTGTAAACTGTTTACCAGAGGACGAGACGCAAATTGATGAAACGTGTGCGTTAGAAGACTCTAATGGAGTAAAACAGATTAATGAGAATATTCAGCGTAGTTGATACAAAAAGAAGAAAAGATTAGCTCAAAATAAGAAGAGAGAGAGAAGAACATCAAATTTTTGTCAAAATGATGATATAAAAATAGAATGAAAATAAAGCGACTCTGCTCTTTCCTTGTCGTGAGGAAGTCATACCAGTACACGTAATGGAGATATGTTTTCGTGTTAGACAAGTGACCTATGAAGCACTTTCATGCACAAAGCGTATAGACAAAGAGGTTACTTGCCATCTGTCTCGCGTTGGTGTATCGTGTTTCTGTAAAAAAAATAAAATAAAAAATGAAGGAAACATACTTATCATGTGAAGAACCCCTAAAAAACGGCCTCACTAAACTTTGTGAATATTTTAAGACATAACGACTTAGACCTTAATTTCTAAAATAAAAGTACATCTTTTCCAGCTGTCTAATCGTGTAGCATCAGCGAAGATCAACCCGCTGCTTGGACTTCTTCGCATAGTCAGACAACGATAAAACAAAATACTGTGGTGTCACACTGGGCAGAGCGCTGACATACCATAAACACCTTTGATACGCAAAGGTAATGTTCGTTTGAATGCAGCTATGAGAACGGTTAGTTGCACAGTCAGTTACACACCTATGTACTGTCTACCAGTACCAAAATCTGTCTGTCCATCTCACCTTCGTCGAAGGGGTGCTTTCTACAATCTTTACCAGTATGTTGCTATAAATGAGTCAGTCCATCTCCGAGCAAGTTTACTCTTACTGACTAGGAAACGCCTGAAATCCAGAAGACTAGCATATCAAAGAATCCAAATGGTCTCCACTGAGTTCAACCCGGACCCTGAACGAGAACTTGAGCAGCAAGACACGGAAACGAACCAGGAACTTATTGACAACCAATCCGTAAAAGTTGTACGCTTTCACCACCTTAGGGAGATGTGGATAAAGCTTAATAGATACCGGACTCGAATAGGAATGTGCAAATACAACATGCATATGTGGAACGTTTGCACTGACAGTACGCGCTACTGTCTTGATATTCAGAGAATGAACCATACTGTGGCTGAGTACTCTGACAGAGCCTGCATGAAAGATTTGATGAGGCACTCTACTGAATTGAGTCTTTCGACATTCGTGTATAGTCCGAGCCATTGACTGTTTATTCTGGATGTCTCTCCTAAGACTCGTCAGACGCATTTTCTTTGATATTTCAGCGTATAGGAACAATTTCGTATTTTGCAATGTTTTAATGGAATTGTCTCAAACAAATACTGCTCGTGACGTCTTTCTTGTGACGCCCAATATCATCGGAAAGCTTCTGTATGTTTCCCGTTGCAAAACAATTTTAAAGCGGAACTTTTCTTGCCCGTTTGATAGAGCAGTCCCATATCAGTCTAGCGCGATACTTGTTTTACCGGCTAGTACTAACAGGTACAGTAAAACACGTAGAATAACCAGTACTCCAGCAGAGAGTAAACAGCGCTGCTGCATTGTGTTACCAGTTAGCGCAGTCCAGAGCTGTGCTGTCGCTACTGGGCTACTGGTTATTTTTCGTGTTGTACTGCCCCTGTTCATACGTATAAATGAAACGAATATCGCACTAGACTAATTTGGGAGAACTCTGTCGTCTGGGTGCGGAAAATTGAGCTTCAAAAATTTTCTTTTTAACGGAATACAAACCGACGGTTTCGGTCGAAACTGTGTGTCATACGAAAGACGCAATGAGCAGTATTTGTAAAGGCTTACTACAGCTACACATTGCAAAAACCAAATTGCAGATATCTGCCTAAACACCGTAGAAAACGGGCCTGTTGACTCTAGCAGGGACATCCTGTATGTACAGGATGACTCCGTGACGAAGTAACAGACTTTCGGGGATGATGCACAAGTGCAAATTTTATGCAAGAAACCCTGGTGCGGGAACGACCGAGTCGAAAGTTACAAGCGAAAATCGTTCTGACAAGTCTGACAGTGGAATACGTGTACCGGTACTGTAGGTTAAGCAACTTTGGGAGATGGAAGCATGGATAAAAACAAGAAAGTTTAGTAAAACTAGGGTCTGAAATGCATACATGAAGATCTACGAGCACTTCATTATGAGGAACTTCCCGTCTTATCACTAACTACCAAATGTGCATCACCCCTTAAAAAAACATAACAAGTACTAATATAACTTCTCACTCATCACTTCGGCATGACTATTCTTCGTTCAGACAAACAACAGTGTTTTTACCACCAGTTTACTCGGGACTTCACACCCTTTGATTTTCACACATTCTTAACATTAGAATACACATCCCTTTTGATTATATTTATACTTATACGAAACTTCCTACACTCTACTCTTCTGCTTTACGCACAAACAATCAGCCATTCTAGTGGTATTCGATGCGCTGCAGAGTCACACTGTCGAACGGTCTTTCGCCTAAGGTAGACGAAGGCCGCTCAGAACAGAGTCAAAACTATCACCATGTCCATTATTTTTACGATCTTACGTTACTTCTTCTCTCGGTATTGCTGCACATTTTTCACTCGATCGAAATTCGTCCCTTTTGGGTGAGTATTAAAGGAAAGGACTACTTCAGGATTTAATGTTTCATTCAGACAGGTCAAAGTTTGCGGCTTCTGTGACTAGTAGAACAGTGGCTACGTCATGTTTAATTTGATCTCTCCAAAAACAAAGGCTGACATGTGAAATGTCCGTCCTTCAATGTTGCAATCTATTCCGTTAATTATTCATCCAATGCTGTGCAGTTGAACTCGCTTAGCTCATGTTCCTCTTCCCTGCTCGTAGCAGTTAGTTACCACCATTACGGTACTGTTCACGGAATACGCACAATACGAATTCACTTGCTGGAAGTAGGCTCACAGCTCCAGTATGCTACCGGACAATCCTACCTGTCTGGCTTAGCCTCAATTGTTGCTTGTGGTCATACAAAGGTAGATTATGCTTCCTCGGCTCTGCAATGAGTTCCAAGTATTTACTCTGTACTTTTTGTAAGCCTAACATGAACTGGTCCAATACTAGCAGTGCTGACTCAGTTGTTCGTGCACAACGTGTAGAATGGTTTCTTGAAAAACCTGACACCAATACGCGCACACCCCACATGCTATCGGCGAACGACTGTATCACCCTTGTGACTGTTAACTTCGGACCCAACTCATCAACTTGGGCTTGTGTAACTGCCAGGTCCTGCTCCACAGCATTCATTATCGTTTGCATTGCATCATCTCAGTAGTCAACTTCCTCAACTTACACAATGCACGTGTATTATAAAATACTCTTTGCTGCAAACTCTGTACCTGCGTTGTGTGCCATTCCGTGGCTGCTTGATTACTTCTTGCCGTATCCCCTACTCTTACCATAGCACCATTTAGCTCTCAGACATCATCAAATTCTGCAGTCCCTAGTATCGTTTTTAATATCCTCCATCCAGCATCCAACCAACATCTCTGGAGTATGTCAAATTTAACGCTTTTCAGGCGTCAATTTTCAGCCTTATTTTATTGGGCAACCAGTTTCAGAGTTTCACTACGCCATCTTTATGCCCCCGACCGACCTGCAGCAATAATCTACCTGGTTGCCCAATAAAATAAAGTTGAAAATTGACGTCTAAAAGGCGTTTAATTTGACATCCTCTATCGAATAGCCGAGTCCCACAACTGTCGTTAAAAAGATGGACACACAGCAACTTCTCTTGTGGCGACACAACGTATGTGGTACCACTTCTACTATCTGTTGCATCTGCCCCTGCAACAGTTCGTAGGACATAAGCAACTTACTATACTCTCCCCACATCTCTTTAAACATCTTCCCGATTCCCACCTCCTGCCATAACCCCATAAACATGTCTTCCAGCTTCCTCACTTCATGACACATCTTCCATGAATTGTGTCAGTTCCAGTGTACACTGATGATTGGTGAAAATCACATCCCATTCGTCTCCAACGGTTGTACTTGCAGTGCCCCCCACTCCACCACTGCTATCTGTGAACTATAGCGCTTGTCAGTGATTGGCGACAGCCTACGTAACAGCGCTTGGCTTATGGCAGACATGTTTTTCTTCCAGGTGATTGCGGAAACGCACTGGCTGTTGCTCTATAGCAGTTTTTTAGGCTGTAGCGTGCGTGCCCATTGGAGCTTTTGTCCTACAACCACTCGCAGCCCGTTTCACAGGGATCGCTGGCAGCCAGGATGCCGGAAGTTTGTGCCCGCCCTCTCTACTGCGGTCATGTTGCTTAATAATATCAATCGTTTCTCGTCTTTTGTGTTGGTATGTTCACGAATATTTCGTCAGCATACGGGCTTCCTGGAAGTCGATAGGTTGTCCACAGTCATGATGACGTTCCACCATCTCGGATTTATTTTGCTCTGCTAAGCCGGACGATGTGGCCGAGCGGTTCTAGGCGCTTCAGTCCGGAACAGCGCTGCTGTTACGGTCGCAGGTTGGAATCCTGCCTCGGGCATGGATGTGTGTGATGCTCTTAGTTTAGTTAGGTTTAAGTAGTTCTAAGTCTAGGGGACTGATGACCTCAAATGTTAAGTCCCATAGTGCTTAGAGCCATTTGAAACATTTTGAACCCTGTCTCACCTGTGTAGGTAGCTCAGCACTAACAACATAGCTCATATACTCCTGCAGTATTAAGGATGTTCATTGGATCCTTGGTGTAGCCTATCGTGTCGTGGATCCTGTAGCTGCTGCGGAAAATCGGTTTGAAACCTCGTCTGGTGGAGGACATTGCCTACACTTTCACTGATGCCTTTCACGTACGGTAACTGAACTAACGGAACCTTCTCACCTTCGCCTTCTTCTCTTGTCTTATAACAGTTGGCTTCGGTTACCTTTCATACAGCGTTATCATAACAGTTGTCGCGAAACTTGTGGTGTATCTCCAACTATTCTTCTTTGATGTTGTTAGTGTCACTTATCTGGTAGTCACGGGTAGCCAGATTATGCAGAACAGAATACTTAAGCACTGGGTGGTGGTGGCTCTCCACATGCCGGTTCTTTTTTGTGTGGGTTGGCTTCCGGCACACTTTTGTGCCCCTCTGTACTATGGACAGTTCTATATACCTCCGCATCCAGAAATAGTAACGCACCATTGTTTTCGGTTTTGTGGATGAACTGAATGTTCTTATGCAGGG
Source organism: Schistocerca gregaria (assembly GCF_023897955.1). NCBI lineage: Eukaryota > Metazoa > Arthropoda > Insecta > Orthoptera > Acrididae > Schistocerca > Schistocerca gregaria. The sequence continues at coordinate 508,985,098 of NC_064921.1, read as the reverse complement.
TTTTTAAATGATGAAGGAAGTTTCCCAATTCCACTTCCTCGTGTGACCAGCTAACGAAAGTGTCGTCCACATACCGTAGTTAACAACTGGGGTGTAACGGTGAAGAGGCTAGTAGTGTTTGCTCGAAAGCTTCCATGAAAATGTCCTCAGCGGCTGCGGTAAGGGGGAACCCTTAGCTTCGTAACATTTTCCTCGTCAGGTAAAGTACGTAGATGATAGGCATAAGTACCCTAAATTACATATATAGGTCTGAAGTGCTCTTGTGGGATGCTTATGGTCTGCTCTGAAATTATATTGGTGAAAGACTTGATATCGAAATTAAGCATAACGTCAGTTGACTGTGTCCGTTGTTTCTTAACCAGCTGTACAAAGTGGGAAGAATCTTTCACATAAGTCTGTTTGTCCCACAAGAGGCCGCAATTTAAATGCCAGATGTTTCGTTAGGTAATATGTAGATGAGTCGATTCCGTTCACTATAGGCCTTAGTCGAATACTATCCTCATAGAATTTAGGCACTCCATAAATTCTAGCCAGAAACTAGTTGTCATTATACAAATTCTTGCGGTTTTGGCTAATAAAGTGTTCTCGCAATACGACTACAGCATTGAAAATCTTATCAAGCTGGCTGCAAATACTGAGGAGGACAATATATTTTACGATTGGTGCTTAATTCCCTGTAGGAATTCGATGTTGTGTTACAGGTGTTGTTGGCAACGACTCACGGGGAAAAACAAATCCTCAAACTCTATTTCCACTCTTTCTGTTCCTTGTAGATGCTCTACCTTCTCATGTAACGTGGTTTTAGTGGTGACATGTGTGTAATCATAGTGTACATTTGCTGTTTCTCAGTCATCTTTCTCCAGGATATCCAGATTAGCTACCAGCAATGCCTTCAACTTCACCTCGTTGGCGCCAAAATTATCCATATTTACATGTCCCATATTCCCATCACCTTTCCCTCGTACTTGTACAATGCTTCTCACAAAACAACGTGATGGGTCCAGTATATAATTTTCTGCAAGTGATTCTTCCACACCCAACACATTGACTAACCACTCTGGTTCCACACACCCAAACCAACTTACCGATGGCTTGCGGCACAATATCATGGGAATTAAAATGTAATGTTGTCGTTTCTGCCCAAGCGGTTCCTACCTTAAGACAGACGAACCCTGCGACAGTACTTCCCTGGCAACAGATTCGCCTGGCTGGAATGTTGTCTCTGTAACTTCAACGACACCACATGAACTGCTGTGTCATCCAGAAATCTAATCCTAGGATCATACAGAATCATACCCTTACAAGAGGCTTGGATTCTATCTGTTGCTTAAAATATTATGCTCGAAACTGAAAATTCAATATCACTGAACTCAAAGACTCCACAATATTGTCTCTAGCCCCACAAAAATTACAGTGCGGTGGGTTCAGTCGCCTATGACCTACATGGTCCACCCTTGCCATTGACATATATGTCCCTATGTCCAACAAGGTCTTCTTGCCTCTCACAACTCTCACAATACCAATTCCACAGCATCAAAATTTCTCTGTAACGTCTCTCTGCGGATGTCCTATGTTTGCCGGCCGCGGTGGTCTTGCAGTCCGGAACCGCGGGACTGCTACGGTCGCAGGTTCGAATCCTGCCTCGTGCAAGGATGTGTGTGATGTCCTTAGGTTAGTTAGTTCTCAGTTCTCAGTTCTAGGGGACTGATGACCTAAGATGTTAAGTCCCATAGTGCTCAGAGCCATTTGAACCATTTTTGTCCTATGTTTAACAGTTCTATGTTTCCTCCTTGTTTATTCTCATCGCCTCTACAGTCGCGTAAATTGTGTGCAATCACACCACACCTACTACATTGAGTCTGTCGACATCATCTCCGGACAGGCTCCGTCTGCTTATATCTGTAGCACTCTACGCTAGCGGAGAAAACCTCTCATCTATCTTATATTGTCGACGCTACATCACTTTCCTCAAAAACTATATAGCCAACTTGACCACAGAGTATAAGTCCTTCAGGGCACCTGTCGAACCCTTCGGAACGTACCGGGTCGCAGGCTCAGCATAAAGGCATCCAATGCCCTATGTTTATCCTTCTAGAGTATGACTCTATTCGCCTAATTAATCTATCATTCTTCCCCAGCTCGTTCGTTTGCAAATAGATCTTGCGTTTTCCCCAAGATTTTCCACCGACTGACTATCCTTCCATGCTGAACCTTCTCAAGTAATCGTGTGAAGTTCTCACACTGTTGTGTTTCTTATATCTTTTCAGGAGCCTTTGCTCCTGCTCCTTAAATGACTGTGTGTTTCTTAATTCCTCTGCACACGTGGTATTTGTTTTTGCTTCCTCTATGAAACGCAATTTTGCTATTTGTTTTGCAATGACTTAATAAAACACGGTAATGTACCAGAAATATGCTGTAATTGTTAAGTGCTAGATATTATACATTAGCAATAGGCCTATTTCGGCATTATCGCCATCTTCAAGCTATCTGGAACTAAATACGCTATGTAGTAACTGTTCCTGCGACTAACCTCCAATCTTAGTTGTTAATTGCAGATCATCCAAGAAAGGCCCTATATCATCGATCGACTTTGCAGAGAAAGGTAATATCTAGTAGAGGATTAAGTTGTTCAACAAACCCGAGCTGCTAGCTGCTCAAGTGAGTCTGTTTCATCTGTCCTTAGTAGTGCTGCCTCACTAAGCAACAAATGCATAGCCTCTTTCCCAGTGATTGTGTTTTTGACTCTACCATTGCGGAACCTTACTCTCCAACATACACTAAGTAAAATAGAACAGCAATCAACAATAGCTTATACACTAAAATACACCAGCTGCAATCTACAGTTCATTATGAGCCATCTCGACTCTGTGCATTGTCTGGCCACATGACAATGCCAAATACAATTGAGACAAACTACTGCCACTGACATAGCACTCAGTGCAAAATAAGTTAGCAAATTACACTTACTGCACCTCACGGGTTACGAACATTGCTCCGTAGTATTATCACAGAACAGAGAGAGATCGGCTGGTTCTGACTGTTGCTTTAAAGTTACTCTCAAATTCTGATGGATCTCCCACTTAGACCACAGCTTCCCTAGACACGAGAACAGGAAGACAACAAAAAACCAATTGTCTGTTCACTCACCCCAGTGCATGACAATACCACGTGCTGCACAGAGACTGGCAATGCTGGCACCAGCTGGCAGCGAAGGACATGTGACAGAAAAATTAGTGGCCCCAGCATAAGAGGCTGCAACTGTGCAGATGTCGAGATGTGGCCGGGGGTGGAAACAGTGGTGCTGGTTGGTGGAGGCTAGCAAATCACAGTGTGAGGGTAGAACACTTTTATTCAGCTTGTGCTGCAAGTTGTGGTGATACCACAGTCACATCCCTTCGGGAGTGTGAAGTTGAGGCCTTGGCTGTTTCTGAGAGTGACGTCCGTGCCCAGCGTTGGTGACACTTGTTTTGTCCACTCAGCAGCGTGTGCCCCAGCTTTCCCAGTGTGGCAGTATTTGGAAAGTGCCAGCGGCGCGTCTGTCTAGCAGAATTACTGCCAAGACCTGGAATAAGAGCTCACCCCTGTGGATGACGATGGCAGGTGCTGGTATGCTCCCTCGTGAGGCGGATTGGAGAGGACTGCACTGCCCTACTCATAAAGTGCTGCTCTTCAAGGCAGATGTTGCAGAGAGCCTAGCAGCGGATCATTCCGCACACGGCACCAAGTGTACAGGTGGCGGACTAACAACTTGGAGCTGGTCTGTAGAAGATTGCAGCTCCATCCAGCATCAGCCGCTTGCTGTCACATAAGATGGTGGCTACTGGCGTGGCCCTTGTGTTGTGGTGTGTGCTGTCACACTGCGTATATCTCTGCTAAAACCAACGAGTACGAGGGGCGTTCTGTAAGTAACGCAACAATTTTTTTTCTCTGCTAATTTCGGTTGAAAAATATGAGAAATTTGCAGTGGAACATCCTGTAACATTCTAGCTTCAACCCGTATAGTCTCCTGAAGTGAATACGTGGCGGCGATATACGCAGTCTTCAAAGTAGCGCCTGTGGCGGAGGTGCGTTCCAGGTAGAGAGCAGTCACTGAGTTTCTTTTGGAGGAAAACCGGAGCATTGAAGATATACATAAGCGCTTGCAGAATATGTACGGAGACCTGGCAGCGAACGAAAGTAAGGTGTGTCGCTGGGTGAGGCGTCTGACATCATCGTAACAAGGTAGCACAAAGCTGTCCATCTCCCATATGCCGGCGAGCAGTACAGAGCTGTGACTCCAGCAATGTTGGAACGTGCAGACACTCTGATTTGGGGTGATCGATAAATCATAATCAAACACTACGCTGCACAGCTGAACGTCTCTGTTGGTAGTGCTGGCACATTCGTCCTCCAAGTGGGGTACTCAAAGGTGTGTATGGCTGCTGGGTTGCTCGCCACGTAACGGAAGGGCTAAAGAGCAACGAGGGACCGTCTGTGCAGAATTGCTTGCACGTTATGAGTCAGATGGCGACATTTGTTGTCGAAAATAGTCACAGGCGATGAAAAATGGGTTGTGACCTCAAACCGGAAACAAAAGGGCAATCCATGGAGTTGCCCACATCGCCTCTCTTCCGAAGGAAAAATCAAAGCCGTACCCTCAGACTGTAAGGCCATGGCGACGGTCTTCTGGGACTTTGAAGAGGTTAATTGGACATTTGTGGTGAGGTCTTATGGGACCAAACTGCTGAGGTCATCGGTCCCTAAGCTTACGCACTACTTAATCTAACTTAAACTTACGCTAAGGACGACACTCACACTCATGCCCGAGGGAGGACTCGAACCTCTAACGGGCTGAAGAGGTTATTCTGTTTGATGTTCTCTCTCATGGTGCAACCATAAACTCTGAAGTGTATTGTTCTATCGTCTGCAAATTGAAGAAATGACTTAAGCATGTGCGTCACCACAAAAAGGCAAACGAATTTCTCCTTCTCCATGAAAACGCAAAGCCTTAGACAAGTGTGCGCAACCGTGAGGAGCTTACAAACTTTGTTGGACTATTCTTCCTCGCCCACCCTACAGTCCAGATCTCGCATCTTCCATCTCTGCTGGAAGCAGTACGTGGATGATGGAGAGGTTATCGAAGCAGCAAGACGTCGTGTCCGACGTCGGCTAGTAGAGTGGTACCATGCGGGCATACAGACCCTCGCAGTAAGGTGGCGTAAGTCCGTATCGCTGAACTGGAATTATGTTGAAAAAGAGGGTTTTGTAGTCGAAAGAGCGGAGAATAATATGGTGTACTGGAATTCTGAATAAAACCAATCTCATTTCAGAAAAAAAGTGTTGCAATTCGCTATAAACGCCACTCGTATTTAATCTGTTTAATGACACGTCTGTTATGCCGCTGCGCAGCTTCCAACCATGTATTAATAAACCCCCATTAGTCAGTGATGTAGAAACACCCTGACCTGTCTTGCATTAGCACTGACTGCACTTGCGATGTGTTGCCAGGACTGTGAGGCACGACTTTGCCCGCCTCGTGGTAAGTAAGTAGACTTGTTGATGAAATCGACATTGCATTGCCTAAGCTCCCATTCGCTGCTCAAGATTTCCAACGCAGCCATAGCAGAGCTGCTATTTCCTCGCTCTTGTCCAGAATTTAGCGACGGCGCTGCAGCAGAACTCCCAGAATCCAAATTCACAGCCTTCAGCTATCTACTTTCAAAAAACGCTACACGGAGGGGACTAATCTATGCTGTTGCCAATGTGATGGGGGAGAGTTGTTGCTTAATTAATGAAAAACCAGGGGAAAGCTCATGTAACTTCTCTCCTTTCGCGTTCAAGAAGCATATTTTTAAACGTGAAACTGTTACTGGGCTGAAGCAAGTGTCTTCATGGTTGCTTAAACTTACGCACCAAGAACTCTGTCCAGAGCATCACAATAGGACTGGCTAAAGCAAATTTTAGACTGCATGCAACTGAGTCTCCGACACCGGAAGGGTGATGCTGAGACGTCTGGCTCTTCGAAGTTCGTGCAGAAAGGCAAAATGCCATGCTTAGTTACTTTCTGGGAGCTGCGGGATTGCCGCAGAGTTCACTGACCACTGGAGATGCAGGCACCTGCCTAAAATTTAATAGCACTAGGGCGGGTGTGTTCCCAACTTCCGAAAAACCTCTTGTATCCAAAGAGGAGCCACTCTTGACGTAATAAGATCGATAGATGCCTTCTTCCAACAAAAAAGGTCACAGAGATATTTTCAGCGCATACCACCCCAGAATGGCGAGCACAAGGCTGCTTTTCCGAAAACATTGCATCAGTATCATCAGTGAAATAACTGCGAAACAGCTACAGAAAATAAATTAATATTGCATAGTGATAAGTGACAGCAAAGTCACAACTATATACAAGTCTGTGCACTATTCAACAGGTTTCTCTTTTAATAAATTGTCAACAGAACTGAAAAAAGGAGTGATAAACCATAAGTATTTAAATCCAGATTGAAAGATGTCTTTGTGACAGACTCTTTCTAGTCTGTACTGGAGTTCCTCACTGTCGTTGAGAATTTTTCACTGTAATCTGGTATTTATTCCTGTACTTTAGTTTTTATGTTTTATTAATGCCACGAGTTTTTGTTTATAAATTTTCTATTCACCACTCTGCAGACTTTATACTGACTTGCTCCATGACCAAGTAGCTTTTACCCGCATAGCCCCACGGAACCTTGTAGGACGTCTAAAAACCACATCGAGAAAGCGCACGGTCTGATATTCAACTTTCGGCTATTATAGGTGTAAGAGAAAAGAAGTTGTAGTACAAATGGTTCTGAGCACTATAGGACTTAACTTCTGAGGTCATCAGTCCCCTAGAACTTAGAACTACTTAACCGTAACTAACCTATGGACATCACACACATCCATGCCGGAGGCAGGATTCGAACCTGCGACCGTAGCGGTCGCGGGGTTCCAGACTGTAGCGCCTAGAACCGCTCGGCCACCCTTGCCGGCAGTTGTAGCACATTTTGCATGAAGAATAACTATGAGAAAGCTTTGTGCAAGCTACGTATTTGAATACTGACTGAAAGAAAACATGGACATCGAATTTCTCGATCGTGTTCAAAAGGTTTAAACATATTCCGTTTGATTTTGATTGCCGATTTGTGTCCGTGAATGAGAAGTGAGGCCACCCACCACATCACATCCTAAACGAAACAGCAATCAAAGCAATGTGCGGAAGGAGGTAGCCCAGTTACAGAAAAGGGATACGTAAAATTTCAACAGCGATAATGCTGATATAAAAAGTCAGCTTTCCTCTTGGTTACGCTGAAATGGTAAAAAATAACTGAAAGTCTCATATTCTGGACCTACTTGATGCCAATGAACAACTGACCTTTCTCAAAACAATGTGCCTACACAGAATGGCCATTCAACAATGTGGATACTGCAGTACTAAAGTATGGTTTTTTGTGTGTATGCTGTGTTTACTAGATACAGCACTGTAGCCCGTACAGCGAAATTTGGAGGGGCTGAATGTTCCCACTAAAAAAAAAAAAAAGTATTTCTGAAAATCTGATATTTCTGTCCAAAGCGAACGAAGCTGAAGAATTGCAACGACCCCAAGAGAGACATTATAACTATCGACCTGAAAGGATTTCCATGTTCTGTAGATTACGAGGTTTGTGATCTCTGGCTATCACTAGCGACGGACTGTATGTGACAAACAGGCCTGATATAAATAGTCTTTGAAGGCCGGAACATCAAGGTGAATTCATCACTGTGCTACTGAAATCAGAGGAGTATCAATTTGTGCTCGTGACATAGACACTCTTGCTGCTACAAATTGTCGGAATTCATATCAGAATCTTGACCACCTGTATTTTTGTACTTTCTGAAACAACTACTCCTAAGGTGCCCTAGGAAAATGTCCCTACAGTGTAGTATAAACAACATCGTTCTGTGTAAGTTCTGCGTTCCATTTGCCGAGGTCTCCTCCATCAACAGCGCATATTCTGAAATGACCAGTCATGTGGGTGATCATCTGACTGACGGACTAGTTTTTAAAATTTTATTAACCAACAATGATGCTCCCATGCAGGTGTCAGGAATGTGTTACTCTATGTAATTGTTGCTGCGGTAACTGCAAGGCTATTCTGGTCGTGCTGTTTGATTTGAAAGGCTACAGGCAACTGCACGTTTACACCCTGACAGCAATCACTTTAACTTGTAAGCCTTCCACCTTTCTACCTGGCCATGTGTCTGCTAAATTTATTCCGTTTGCTGACAGTGGTTGTTGTTGCTAGCTTGCATTTGAGGTTATCACTATCATCAGAATCTCAAACGAAAACTTGAATACTGAGAAAAATTCAATGAAATGTGGGCCCTGTCATTATTCTAGTGTCTGTCCGAAGTCATGCTCAGGACGAATGTTCCAAGTGCAATCTACTCATAACAAGAGTCAAGACCAGAACCTCCTCTTCAGACCGGAGTACGAATCAGCAGTCCCCGTTTCTCCATTCGTCCCCTTCCACCAGAAATGTGGTAAACTCCAAAAGTTCACCAACGCAACATCACCAATACACGTTTCATGCCAATCGTCAGACTCCCCTTTAACTCCCCTTTAACTCGTCTGCTGTACTTCTCAGCAAATACTAACCAAAGTTAATCCGTATTCTTTTCTCTGACTCGTAAATTTTCATGCTCCCAAATTGCGTTTCCCACAGCCACTTTAGGCCTAAAGTGAACATCGCGATCACAGAGATAGTTATATTGACATGCTGAACATTACAGCACGTCCGATCAGGGGCCTCGGCTAAACTCAGCGAAGTGCTTTTGTGTCCCAACATAGACAGTTTCAGAGTCACCAGAAATGTTGCATTCCGTCGTAAAATTCTTCCGAAGACTCGAGGCTTCCCAAAAAACTCGATAGCCAGAGGGACGACACCATACCATTTGTTGCTCCATCTGTAACGTCTGGTCCAAGGTGAACGCAGCTCCCCCGTCGCACGTCCGAGTCCTCCTCGGGCATGGGTGTGTGTGTGCTGTCCTTAACGTAAACAGTTTAAGTTAGATGAAGTAGTGTGTAAGCTATTTGGTCCCATAGGAGCTTACCACAAATTTCCAAGGTGAACATGGAAACTCGCGAATTTTTATGCTCTTTAGACAAAGGGCATTTATGACACTGTCAAAAAGCGCCTTCCCTGATTTCTCTCCTGCGCCCCTGTCCCTACTATGGCCAGAACAGCCTAAGAGGTAGACCCAGGAAGGCAGTTTTTCGCCTCTTCGGCCAATAGCATTGCCTGCGCAGCGGTGCGAGAAATTCTTAGGACCAGCATTCTGTCCCCGGTAAGTTCTTTGAGATATTCCTCTACCTAACTGCTGCTTGTGGCTTCCCAGCCCCAAATGTCCACTGCAAAATTTACTGTGAACTAATCAAACTGCCTGCTTGTTCGCAACTCCAGAAGATACTATTCAAAGAAGACTTACCATAAAGACGCTGCATGTATTAACAGTGTACATGTTCCTATCAATGCCTGGTCATGTTGATAATTTTCTGTTGTCCCACAAAAATGTGAACTCTTGGGTGTAATATCAACATTAAAAAATAGCGCTGAATATGAAACTGAATGGGAGAGTGACTTGTCCTCTCTCACTAGTTTCGACGTTTCTGGGATTGTTGTTTTCATACGGTGCATCTCCACAATCTGCCGTTTGTGAAAGTAGGTTCATTCAGCAGGTTTCAGCATTCTGTAAATACGCAATCGATCAAATGCTCTCTCTAGGTATTCTGTTGTAGAAATGTTCGCTTCAATGACAGAATGGTGGATGCAAAGTTCTAACGTAATACACAATACATCCGGTACACTTATAGGTCGGCCGATGTGGCCGAGCGGTTCTAGGCGCTTCAGTCTGGAACTGGGCGACCGCTACTGTCGCAAGTTTGAATCCTGCCTCGGGCATGGTTGTGTGTGATGTCCTTAGGTTAGTTAGGTTTAAGTAGTTCTAAGCTCTAGGGGACAGATGACCTCAGATGTTAAGCCCCATAGTTCTCAGAGCCATTTGACCCATTTTACGTTTGTAGATCGTGAATTTTGGTATGACTTGGTACTGTAGATTTGTCGGATCGAAATTAAATATACTGCTGTAGCCTTTTTCGTAACAGAAAATAAATACAGTCTCGCCGGCTGATCTATTCTCTGAAACGTTCAGACATCAGCCGTCATCACCAGGAACAAGGGATTCTATTGCCAGGACAAATGACATGATTAGCGAAGGGGAGAGAGGAGCAACTGTAGCCAAAGACAGACAGTGAATTAAAATTTAAATAAAATATATTCACGATGAAAACACATAAATGCGAGATAGACTTGTCACAAAGGAAGGGATTTAGCAAACCCACAATTCTGGGCTGTATGGGGAGCTCCTGACTTGCTGTAGGATAAGATACATATACAGAATATGAATTTACACATTTATGCTTCCAAAATGATGGGAGCCAACGCATGCACAATAAAATGGCGGCAAACTCCCACTGTTACTGATAACAAAGTGTAGTCGACCAAGAGCTGGAACGTAATGGGGCTGGGCGAGTGTAGTTTAGTTACCTTGAATGCTGCACAGATGTATGCTTCTTCTGACAGAAAGAGGTCACTGTAGCAAACTTGACTGGGGTGGCACACAAAGGGTTCCGGAGGGGCAGCTCGGCTTTCTGGCGCTCAGGTTGGTAATCCTGTGGTGGCGTCAGAATGCGGGTGGGACTAGCGTCCCAACACGTGTGCGTGGCTGCAGCCTGAATTTGAAGGTAACGGCCCTCAGTTTCCACAGATTTTCGCCATCTTGTCAATTCTCTAGATTGACTGATTGGTGAACACGAAAATTGCCTCTCCCCCTTCTATTTCATGATCCTCTACTCAGGTGAGCCATCAGTGATTTCTGTTGGCTGACACAAACTGATTTTAAAGCATAAGTTGACAAATTTCATTGACTTCTTAATCAATTCATTTATAGGCGTATGATTGCTATCATGATTACCTAAGCAACACGAATCTAATACAGGATGTGTGCTTTTAATTAATACAAGGGGACTTCACTGGGCAGCTGATGAGGCTTCTTCGGTTACTTTTTACGTCTCTGAAAAATCTGTGGATTTCACATACAGTAAATTAGTAAGTGTTCTGTATTCAAAACTATGACACTGTGATATGTAAAACGTGAAAAGAAGAACACCTTCAAAGTTGTGTCTGTGTGTGTGTGTTGTTGTATCAGAGAGAGAGAGAAAGAAAGTAACTCAAAGTTGAAGATCATATGTGATACTTCTGTGCGTTCATGGTCAGAGAGATATTTGAAGTTCGTGGCTAGTTGTAAGGTAGTAATGTTAGGTGTCGATGACAACAGCTTTTTGTGGAGGGACAAGTCTTATGCTCTTTTCTTAATGATGATCATAAAATGTGTGCAGTGGCTGAGGTGTTTAAATAGTATAACTGGGTGGTGCATAAGTATTAGAAATTAGAGAAAATGTGTTATACTGGACAGAGATTAAAGATAGGGTTCGGCTAAAAGAGATATTTTAGGAATTCAGTCAGAAGTAAACTAGAAATCGATTGGCTCGATGAATTGCGAAATGATGAGAACGGAAAATGTGATATAGTATCCAAGAATAGCAAATCTAGCTTGGTAAGGAGTAAGAACTGAAGGGAACTGTTGCGAAACTACACTAATATTAATATATAAGGCACACTTCATCAAGTGCGATTTGTCTCGTATGCATGGAGAAATGGAAAGATTAATAGAGGTCATTGTAAGACCCTTCTCATGTTCTGAGAAATTTCCATCTGTTTTCTACATTGATAGGCTGTGTGTAGTAATTGTGATCTTTGCCACATACAATGAACAATAATCGAACGTGTATTTGTGATTCTGTATTTACTCTATGTACCTGGTTTACTTTCGTGAATATAATATAATGATCTTTTTGATGAAACACTTTGTCCCTCTTGTTATGATGATCGTTATGAAAGCTATGATGTAATCTGATCTCTGCAACAAATCTAATATTTCGTAAATTGTGCTTTCAGTTGGGTGTGCCATAAACTTCCGTTGAATCTGATGAGAATTAATGAATTATTCATGCCAGGTAACAGCTTTTATTACTATATTAGTGAAGTACTTACGCTGCGTCTCTATCTCTGGTACATAAAATACTGAAGTAGGTTCTGTTTATTATCTTGTCTGGTGTGAATTCCCGTAATGAACCCTACTGTTCGCAATAATTAGTGTCAGAGCTAGAACCTGCATTTTCAGTTTTCTGACTTTAGTCCGATATCCACGGTCATAGTGTTATGAATCGTTACCAATGTGAATGATTGCCGGCCTCTGTGGCCGAGCGGTTATAGGTGCTTCAGTCTGAAACAGCGCGACTGCTACGGTCGCAGGTTCGAATCCTGCCTCGGGCATGGATGTGTGTGATGTCCTTAGGTTAGTTAGATTTAAGTAGTTCTAAGTTCTAGAGGACTGATGACCTCAGATGTTAAGTCCGAAACTGCTCAGAGCCATTTGAACCCATTTTTTGTGAATAACTGGTGGCTAATGCTAAATAGAAACATACAAATCTCTTCTTTGCATATACAGCAGGTTTGTCAGTGAAGTCGATTAGAAGGGTCTGGGTCTACAACGACTAAAATAATTAGAAGTCGTTGGTAAAAAATAATACATTTGTACATAACTGGTAGTACAGGAGTCTGCATATCAGGAGGAATATAATTACAAACAGAGAGCTATAGAGGCATCACATAGGCCATACTTCAACTAAGCGCCTTGTTAGAGGTTGCTTCCTACCAGCTGAAGGCTATACTATTTTCGTACTTGACGTCCCGAACAAGAGTGGCCGAGCGCACGATAGAGACTTCTTGCAAGCCGCGGAGCTGCGCTAGCGGCGCTAGTCTCGATTCGAGGCTCCAGCGATACTAGTACGGACCGCGGTCGATAACTGTAACCCCTAACAAGTGTGGTGTAGAACGTTGATACCACACATAGCATTGTTGAACACAGAAATTCCGATGATTAAATGCTGCCAACACCTGATGCAATGAGCAGAATATTGCACTTACAGGTTATGTTCGTAAAATAAGCAGAGACTTACTTTAATTATGGTCGCACTCGGGAATGTTTAAAAAAAACGTTTATATACGCTAGATTATTCTTGTCTTTTAATACAGTTTCTGTTTCATGCTATTGACTGTTAATAAAACTCTAATTAGAGATAATATCCATAGAAAGAGAACCAAGAGAGAATCGGAGAGTCGGTATTGGTGGTGCGTCCAGATCACACAAGTACATTGATATTATTTCAGAGTAATGCTTGTATCAGGCACTAGGACGTCTCTCAGCTGCAGTGTTATTCATCTTTTAGAGCTCCTTTTAAGTATGATAAGAGCAAATTATAAATTTTATCGCTTTATAGAGCAATAATTATACAAGCACTAAAAATTGTTTTGGTATATGCACACCAATCACAACGTCAGCAATATTATTACCTCACAGAAATATTATTGCTCAGCAATGTTAATATTAAATTTTAATTAATGGAAAACAGAGTATTTCAATTTTTGTAGTTTTGGTACTGATGAAGACCCATTCACAAACGGCGAATATACAGTCTCGTGTGGAGCAATCAATTGAAGGAGCTCCAGAGATGGAAGCCAATGTAGTGTTACTGATACACTACATCCTCTTACTCTTTTATTACGAATGTTAGAATTAACGGAGGAAAAAAAAGATTCAATAGCTAAGGAATTAGTGCTAAAACAAGACGCTGTTTCTTCCGATTTAGGTCGAAAACAAATTGCTGTGGCTTTTGATTTAAATTAAACAATAACAAGATTCTATCGCATTCAGAATTGTTAGCACGCAGTGAAAGATGATGCTACTGACAAAGCGTTAATGGATGAAATAACGACACTACAGCAAGCATATACCGGTTTTCCAGAATCAGTGCATAAACTTTCTTTGGGTGTTAATAGTCTTCAGAGAGATCAAAATAATCGACAGTTAATTTAGGGGGTAGAACAGCTATCTGATCAGCAATATTGGACTATTACTGAACAAATAGAATCCCAACGTAATATCTTATGTAATAAAATTAATTCCCGCTGGGTACAAGAGGAGCACACATCGCACAGCTAGCCGATGTCAAGATTCACGAAGTTGTAGAGCAGATGTCCTCTGAAGTGACTGAATTAATCCAAGATCGGACCCACGCAGTTTTTGAACCTCAGAGATTAAGTGAAAAACTTAGCCAAGACCCTTTGCTTTTGCAGAATACAGCTGACAAGCACAGGCGAAGCAAAAGAGATGTAACCAAAGTCAAGAATATCGTCAGAGCTGGTATCTCGGTGGCCAATTGAGAGTAAATTTTGACTCTTAACCACTGTGGAGGAATTGAATGGAAACGGAGAATACTTTCATCACCAAATATGATGAGTAATTTTGGGGGCGGTGCTACGTTTTGCAAATGTAACGAGGAAGGAGAACCTAATTAGGCACCACCAATTTCAAGTCTTTGTACCTGATAAGAATGGTGTGCATCCAGTCATGTTCATTAAAGATTATAGAAGAACTAGATTGGTTTTGCATATATTCAGGGAGATAGATCAGTATGGGCAACAAATATTGCTGTGTCTTCTAATAGCAACAACGACTTTGAACGCCTGTTCCAGCTAAGTACCGGTCAGGTGCTCTCCAAGAAAGATTAAGGAAGGACGTTTTTAAACTGGAACCTTTTCAAAACAAACAGGTAAATATTCGAAAATATTTAGAGAAGCATCTGAACAAGAGGAACTATTAGGACAACCCCATACCATAGAGAGATTTTATCAGAATATTGAAGGTCAAACTGTCTATATATGTATAGAAAAAGTGATTATCGTGTCGGAATCGAATCTTTAGGAGTTAATCTCACTATTAGAGTCCATTGACATGATAAGTTAAGATGGCAAGGCATATTATCAAAACGGTAAAGATAGTAAGAACTCCAAACATAATAAAGGGCACAAAAACTGTGCAGAGGATAACAGCAGTCAAGATCATAGAGAGCTTAGCAATGGGACTGATAACAGTGATAGTAGTAACAATGGTTGCAATTATTTGGTTAGACATACATAGAGAAAAAACTACTGGTATAATCCAGGCTATGCCAACAGAAATAACAATCAACAGTGGCAACCATAGTTCATTAGTTAGCATATAGGCATGAAGTGGCATAACAATACTTCAAACTTAAATAATGCAACAGAGAGCCATTCACCACCGGTTGCTCATTTGGAAGTTCGACCACACTTTACCCTGAACGGTTGGTCAGAAAATGGAAGAGGGGCGAAGAGAAAAAAATAGATTAATCTGATATGACAATGGACAAGATATGCAAGAGGGACTGTATTCTGGTAACGTATGTTTAATAATCAACCTAAGGCAGTGCCTCAGTCAGCAATATACGCTGCAATAGGATATACTCCTGTGGTGGTTACAATCGATAGAGGTCCTGCAGATAGTGTTTTCTCCTATGATTCTTGTGAAAGATTGTCAGACAATGGAAGTGACTACCTTGCCAGTCAGTAATCGTAGGATTGTAGGAGCTGTTGGCACACTATCCCAAAATATGAAATGCAGTGTTGCATGTCATTAATGATAGAAAATATAAATTCATGAGCACATTCCTAATTTTAAATACATTGATTGTAGGCTGCATAGTCTGAACTGATTTTCTCTGTGAGAAGAAGCCTATAGTAAGCCTTTCCATGAGGAAGTGTATGTTTTTGATTGATTGGTGTGAGGTGGCAACTAACTCTATTGAGACAGATTTAGGCCACAAAAAATATCGTGAGTAAATGAGAAATCAGTTCCTAGGCATGGCTTACAACATTCTGGAATCAAAAAGAAGCTCAATAGATGAAAATATTTGAGTTACATACCTTATTAAATTCCAACAGGTATATTTGATTAATGTTTTATTGGAGTATGTAAAAGTTTTTGTAGAGAAATTTCGAGTGGTCAAGGGATATCTAAAAGATATATCCCATGAACCACTTTGTTTGCTATCGTACCCCATTCCCTCGTCTATCATACTCCATTCTCTGGTTTAAGTGGTCTGCTGTCTTAGAAGCAATCAGGAAGACGGTAGACTGGAAGGTTATTGAGCTATTGTCTAGTCCATATTTCAACCCCTTATCAGCAATAACAAAAAGTGGAGGCAATAGACGGTTGGCAGTTGATGCCAAGGCACTCAATAGGACCGTTATCCCAATAAGAACCTGTTCTGAAAAGTTGGCAGAACAATTACAACGAATCCTCAGCGTAAAGTACTTAACATCACTAGATCTGAGAGATTCATACTGACAGGTCTGGTTAGATGAGCCTTCAGTTCAGACTGAATGCGAGTGGCGGTGTCTTTCTAGCAGCATTTGATCATGTGCTATATCCATATTTATTAGACCGAGCTATCTTGTATGTAGATATCTTGTTAATTGCCACCCAAACTTGGGAGGAACATGTTGAATTAGTAAAAAAGTGTTTGACAAAATCCAGCAGTATGATGTGGTTGTCTAAGTCCAAGTCTGAAAAAGAGAGAATTAAATTCTGGGGACATATGATTGCACCCTAATGAATCTTACCCGATGAAAGCAAACTAAAACGCATAAAAATTGCTTGGTGCTACAGAAGAAAAAACAACTGAATTTATTCCTTGGTCTTGCCACATTTTATCGTTGCTCCGTGGCAGATGAGATACTAGATACTAGATAAGTGTGGCAAGACTTTTTCTTCGTGATGGACGCCTCATCCATTGATCTGGTGGCTTGTCTATCTTAGATTAGAGACACTGATGACAAACCTACTGTTTCTCCTACTGCGTTCACCAATCGCATATCGACTGCCTTTTAATATGCTTATATGACAACATAATTAGAGCAGCTTGCCATTGTTTGGGCATTAATAAGTTCCATGATTATACTTAGCTAGCAACCACACAAGGATTTGCTGTGATCATCAGACACCTTCTGCTAGATTATAAATTGTTGCATGTTGTTCAATGGTCATTGCTTATCCAGGTATAGGTTTTCGAGATAGTTTATGCAAAAGGTGAAAATAATGTAGTAGCTGATACGCTATTTTGCCTAGGAGAGCAATGACCTGCTATCAATGAACCCAGTAGTCAAAACACCAAATCAAGATTTTATTGACAAAGGGTAATATTTACCAACAATATTATCTAGAAATGTATAGATATATGGGATGGCTACAGGATGATGACCCTAGATATGGTGAATTAAAAAGGCAGCTAATGACAGACCTCATAGAGACGGCAAGAAAGCATTATATTGTGCATAATGGTGGATTAATTTATTGTTGTGACCCACAGAATAGTAAGTGGTGTGTTTGATTTCTGGAAGCAAGCCAAGAACTCCTCTGGTACACCTACAGAGCCTGGGGTCATTTTCAAGTGGCTAAATATGCCTCAAAAATATTGAGTACTGCTACTTTCCAAGCGCATGACAAAAGGTGCAACAGTTGATACAAATGTTTTTGCTGTGTTAGAAGTTGAAGCCTTCAAATTGAGGTTTAAAAGGAGAATTACACCATATTATTGATGAAAAACTTCAAAAGGTCATTGTCACAGACATTTATGGACACCTCAAGATAGCACATACAGACATTCTATACCTTCTTGCAGAGTACGACCTGTTTCCAAAACATTAAATTGTATGCTTTGAAGCCGGCAGTGCCCCAGTAATCTGCTGATATATAGTGAATCACATTCCTCAAGTCGTCAAACCAAAGACTATCATTTTTAATAATGCACATTATTTTACTAGGAGGAAATGGAATCAATTTTTACAGATATGTGATATCAAACAGATACTCATATCATGTTACTATATCAAATCCCATAGATCAGTTATCCAAGTAATTTAACAAGTGCATTTAGATCAATTTCTAAACTAAAAAGACTGCACATATAGGTTATTTGCATTATTAGAGGAAGTTTTAATAACATATCACGTATCTCCACACAGTGTACCCTAAATGAGCTAACATCACAGGACAGAGAACAATGAATGGATTAAACCATTGCTCAATATCCTACAAAACGTATCACCCTTAGAAGGGAAGTTTAGCTGAGCTCTGATTACACTCACACAAAAAGAATAAAAGGGCCTTCGACATCAAACTGTGCAGAACATAGAATTTCATGGTAGGGAAAAGGTACTTGTATAAACCCATAAATAAATCTTCTGATTTGACTAAACGCAACAAGAAGTGGCAACTTCTATACTCAGGCCTACATCGTTGTTGACACACCTCACAAAGCTGTGTATCTTTTGTTATGTCCTGCGTGCAATGGGCCAAAGGAATGTACACACAGAAAGACTTCAATAAACAGAAGAATGAATAAATTCACCAAAAGTGAAGCTTCTTTATGAATATGTATAATTTTTTTTCAGATACCTTTGTAGACTTATAATTTGTCTGTTCCTTAATGGATAATTTATCTGTAATTAGATATCTGAGCATGAATGACTATGTATATTAAATTGGATTATTGACAATTCAGTCTTTTCCTCAAATTAATTACAGCTGTGACAAAGTGACAGCCTTAGTACTGAAGTAAGTTTTATCTGGTTACAAAAGCTAATAAATTAGTTTTAAAGATATTATGTAGTAATTATTGTTTTGTTGTTGGCTGTTCATGAATGAAATAGAATTTGTAATTACACTGATCATGCAGATAGGTGATAAAGCATCATGAACAGCATGAATAGCTAACCAATACCAAATTCGAAGAGTGGTTATTATTATTTAACATCCAGTGCACTCCAAATCGGTGTATTGATAAAATATGATTGAAACTCGACACTGAGATATTTTATTATGAATTAATCGAACCATGACAAACTGTCTTTGATTACATTCGCAGAATAATCCTTCCAGGTCGGATAAAGTATAGACTATTAGGACTTATAACTTGATGCACGTAGCTGTTCCTTTGAAACGGTGTAAATCAATCAAATATGTTACGACTTTTCCATGTCTGGAAGGATTAAAAGAACAAAAGTTTTAGACAAGGGTAAAAATTATGAACAAAAAATAGAAAAATAAAGTAAAAATAAAAAACACAGTGGTGCAAAGATGATTTGTTACTCGCTTAAGGTCTGTGTGGTTGGACCTAGTGACAACATGGACAGTCTGTGAACGTCAGGGAACAACTGAAGACGTCTACTTACATGCAGTAGTGCAACTGGACATTTATTCAATGGCTATGTTGGCTCATGAATAACGATCAATTCTCAAGTGAAGATGCCCGTGAAGACAAGTAAGGGACACCCACCATAGTGTCTGTCAAAGGAAAAGCAATGTGTCTTCAGAAGATTATGCAATTGTCGTCGAAACGGAAAAGAACTACGGTGAAATTATTTCACTCGCTAACAGACTGTATTGTTGCTGACGGGCTGCCGATCAACTGATTACCGATCTGTCTACAGACAATGGCAGGAAAGCCACCTTCAGCTACATGGACGCTAAACAGTGCATTTACTGGCAGTGCAAGTAGAGAGCTTTTGAAGGACTAGCTAAGACTAGCAAGCAATGAGAACACTGAAGAAACTGATCCCACAGAGACCACTAATCTATAACGCAGCCGATCAGAGAGCTGAATAGAGCATATTAGGGAGGGTCAAGACTTTACCTCAGACATTTCATTGCTTAATACAGTGCATTCTTCTGGAGGAAGCTTTTAATATTGTTGACTGTAAATTATGGTTTTTTATGGTGTGTACCGTGTTCTTTGTCTTCTGGGTTGGAGTGGCGAGCTGGAAGTGTCTTCCAATGCAGATCTACAGTCAGCTGCACCTTCACAGCAGCGGCCAAACGATGGCTAAAACTCAACCCACCATCTCCATCCAGTCGCCTCTTCTACTAAGAAGATTAATATGATTGTCAGTGCGCCATTATAAAACTTGTAACTAAACAGTTTGCTATCAAAGATGAATATCTAGTACATCAACTAACATATCTATGATAGATATTCAGCGATCACAGGCCGTGCAGACCACGTGCTGCTTCCACAAACTGCCTCCATTCCTTCTTATTTTGTGCCGAGTTCCTTCACGTGTCTTCAGTTCTCAGGGCTGCCAGGTCCTTCGCTAGATTGTCCATCCAGCGCTACCTTGGCCGTCCAATGGGGCGTTTGGTGTTTGGTTTCACCGCTAGAGCCATCTTCGCTTGTCTTCCATCTGGCATACAGGCTACATGGCCTACCCATTGATTTCTTTTGCTCTTTATCTTCTGTTGGATGGTTGTTTTCGCATCAGAAGGTAAATTTCCTCGTTTTTCCTCCTCCTCCATTCTCTGTTATCTAAAACTGGTCCCCATATCGTCCTCATTACTCTTCTTTCAAATATTAATAGTTTTTCTCTTTCTCGCTTAATCATGCTCCATGTGTCTGAACTATATATTACTGCTGGGAATATCATTGTGTTGTAGATTTTCATCTTAGTGTTCACTGAGATGTATTTAGAGCCGAGGAAATACATGCATTTCATTCCCACCGCTAGTCTTTCCTTGATGTCCATTTTTATGTTGTCTGTGGTAAACCAAGATCCCAAGTACGTGAAATGGTGTACTCTCTTGAATCTCTTACCATCTATCTCAAGAAATTCTTCCTGCCTTTGTCTTCTTCCTATCTGCATGAACTCTGTTTTGTCTCTATTCACTTTGAGCCCTACCTTCTGTGCATAATTGTCAGTTTTCTGGTACATTTCTTTCAACTCGTGCTTTGATTCACTTAGTAGTACAATATCATCGGCATATGCGAGACAATTGAAGTTACCGTCCATCTACACTAGCCCACTGCTGTTGCCTACACTATTTTATTACTTTCTCTAAGATGTCATTGAACACAACACATGAGAGAGCATCCCCTTGTCTGAGATCTGTCTCAGTCTCGAATGTTTCTTATGTGGCTCCTCGGAAACTGCTGCCGTTGAGCCTTCCATACAAGCTTGCACCATTCTTTCTAGCTTCTCAGGTATTCTGAAGTCACGCATTGCATTGTATACGTTATTCCTGTGGATGCTGTCATTTTCACGTTGAAAATCGACGAACAGACTGGAGATATCTTTATCATATTCCCAGTGTTTTTTCAAGCAATTGTCTTAGTGTGACAATGTGATCTATTGTCAATCGGTTTGGTCGAAAGCCAGCTTGGTACTCCTGTATGCTGTTCTCTATGAATGGTTGCAATTTTCTGAGGATAATGAAGGACAACACCTTATACGTTCCTCTGTAGTTACCGCATTCCATTTTGCTTCCTTTCTTGTATATTGGGCATATTATAGCCAATTTCCATTCTTCTGGCAGTGTCCCCTTCTCCTATATCAACTGGATCAGTTTATATATTTCTAAGTTAAGCTCCCAGCCCTATCCCCCCCCCCCCCCCCTCCCTCCTTGATTACTTCTGATGTTTTTCTACCCTCCCCTGGGGCTTTGTTGTTTCTGAGTCTTTTGATTGCAATCTAACGTCTTCTTCACTAATTTCCCAATCTTCATCTTTCCTTTTCTCCGTAGCATTTGCAAGTAATATCTCATCGTGGTCTGGACGATTCACCAGTTCTGAGAAGTATTCCTTCCATCTTTCTACAATTCTTTCCTTGGCATCTATCAAGTTGCCGTTCTTATCTCTAATGAAAAAAGTTGGGCTCTGAGATAAACGTTTCCGATTTTTTATATATTGGAAGAATTGCCTTCAGTTCTTGTTTTGGCTTTCTGCCTCAACTTGTTCTAACAAACTGGTTAGATATATTCACTTCTCTTAGGATTCGCTTTATCATCCTTCTGATGTTGGTAAAATGTTCCCTTTTCTGCTTATTCTCCCTGTCAGCTAGCCACTTCTCCCTCATCTCCCTTCTCTTTTCTGTAGCCTTCTGGCATGTCTGGTTGAACCATTTCCTCATTATCTCCTTTCTTCCCAATATGTCCTCCGCTCTACTTAGTACCGTGGACTTTATTTCTTTCCACCTTTCCTCCACATTCTTTCTTGGTTCCAAGATCTCTAGGACGTCAAAACGGTTTTGATTTCTATAGCATATTGTTCTTTAATGGCATTTTCTCGTAGTTTTTCAACATTCAAAGCAGTTTCTATTGTCATATCTATCTCTCATAATCTTACTTTCAAAATGAATGTTACGGACTATTGTACTTTAACAAAACGTTTAGAAATCTTAATTTTTGCACATCGATGGGTTTAAATTGAACTTTTGCTCCTAAATTATATTGTATGAACTTTAATTCTTCACACCAAGTTGTACTTAAACCTGAAATTTTGCTCTAATGTCTTTGATAGAAATGTTTTAGTTCAGTAGTCGATTTCTGTTTCACATATTTTTTGATAATATTTTGCAGAACTGTCAATTACCATTATTCTTGACTCAAAAATTCAAATCGTGATTAAAAAGTCGATTAAAACTCGAATTTTGTGAATTTCTTCTGCGAATAAATGTGTAATGAGGTTGAAAGTCTCTTCTATGGTTTTTGCCAGTTTTTCATAAAACCGCACCTAAACTTGGAGACGTTTAAGTAATAATATTCTGGCACTAAAAGCAAATAATCAACCTCGCGATTAGCCATTATTCGATTATAGTACTGATCTTTGTAACTGCTCTGTTGACCTCAACTGGAAATTATACCTTGAGAACCAATATCTCAAATTGTACTAAAATGGCTAAGATTTTTCAGTAGCCAAAATTTTAAGAAACCATAACAATAATCTATTTTGTAACGAATTCTGCATTTTTTGAAATAACTCTGGTTGTCTGTAGTGTATTCATCAGACTTGTTCAACGTAATGTACAGCTCCAAGAGATCTTTGTAATTTTGAACAACTATTCAATGATAACTTACAAGAACAATTAACTTTTGTACTAAACAGAGAATATCTGTATTTCAAATTAAACTGAACGGCTCAATACGTACGTTATTTCACAGCCACAGTATTTCGCTGTTGGAGCGGACTACGCTTACATGTGACACATCTTCCGGAAGACGAAAAGCGAATTTCGGAAACCGGTTTTCGCTATCGTGGTTATATGTTAAGGCCTGAAGCGCATTTGCTAGCCCAGTTAAATATGACGCCTGGAAAACAGTTCATACAGATTATGATTTAGTCATCACAATCGCTATTTGTCTACAGTTAGACGAGGTGTAAACAGCTTCAGTCTAATTTTTTACTTATCCTTCACTGTACGAAAAGCCACTCCGTCCACATTAACCGAAAATTTTTAAAAACATGACGAAAACTGATACCCCAAGCACGTTTCAAAGCCGGTCCCGTTTACATTGGAGTGAAAATTGATAGCGGATTTGGAAAATCGGCAACCAGAAGCGGATTTCCGGAATCGATTTTGAAGTGATTACATGACCATCCAGAAGCGGTAATGGGGAATCGTTTTACGAAATCTGGTTTTGGGATCCCCATGTAAACGGGTCGTTGTAAGAAGATTCCATCTGTTTTCTACATTGATCTGATGTGCGCAGTAATTGTGATCTTTGCTGCACACGACGAACAATCATGGAACGTGTATCTGCGATACTGTATTAACTCTTTGTACTTGGTCGATTCTCGTAATAGACGCAATATAATGATCTGTGTGGTAAAATACTTACTCTCTCTTGTTCTAATGATCGTTGAGAAACGTATGATGAAATATAATAAATCCAATTTCTGCTTTCATTCGATTACATCATAAATCTTCCTTGGATCTGATCAGAATTAATGAATCATTTATGGCACGCAGCTATTTTCATTACCATGTGAGAGAAGTACTTACCTGTGTGTCTCTCTCTGTGGCAGACAAAAGACTGAAGTATGTACTTTTCGTTACCTTGTCTAGTGTGAATTCCAATAATGAACACTAGTGCAGCGGAGGGGTTATAACCTCCGCTTCAATTTCTCTGATTTTTAGTTCGATAGTCATGGTCGTAATATTCTTGAACATAGAGATTCCAATGTATAATTACTTCCAACATCAGGTGAGACGGACCGAGCGTTGCACTTTAGCATTCTGTTCATAAAGTAAGGAGAGACTTACTTTATCAGGAAGAACTGCTGAATGTCTTTAAATCATTCTATATATGCAGTGTATGACTACACTCTTAAACTTACTTGATAGTGTCCCTGACAGACCAGAATTCAGGAACGGTGACACTGCGCTATGCATAATGAAGTAAATTAGCGGCAGGCTTTTAGTGGCTTCAGAGCTCCCCTGACCGAAAGTACTGTAATTTTTACAATATTTTGGTATGGTTATTGATGCACTACGTGTTCGTACCGACTCCAAGAGCAACATACCCGAACTAACGGTTGCAGACGACACTGAAGATAACGCAGTGGACATAGAGACGTTATAATCATTTGAACTTCCACGATTTACACTGAGGCTTTTGAGCCACTAATTATTAACATTTAGCAAGACCTTGTATTCATACCACATAGCAAACAATTGCTAAGCACCTGAGTGCCATTGATATCTCACTCGCGGAACGACATTTTCATAATTACCGTCGAGGAACAAACTACCTCTTGAAAATGGGTGTGGCACGATTTAACTGCTCACACCAAGGGATCTACGCTTCTTAGTAGTCTCTCAATTGTTGCGAATGAACTACAGATAATTTGTTATGACACGATTTCATTACATTTGTTTTTAGTACCAGGGAATTACCATAGCGTACACTGAGGTGAAAGTTTATATGCACATGTACTGGAAAAAGTGTGTGGAAATACGCGTCATTTCAATGTTTCTATTGTACTAATGAAAATTTAACAAATGTCAAAGTGCAACATTCGTTTCCAGGAACGTGACGTAGTCTGAAAAATAACTGTTGTCCTCCTTATTACACGTGATATTAAACAAAATGTGTAGTTTTTGATTAGTTCTCTTCCTATCGTATCTGATCGCCCTGTCCCGCTCAAGATTTTGTATTTACATATTTTCCTTTTTAATCTTACTTTATTTCCAGTTGACACATTGTATGTGCACTTCAAACGGTATAAAGTTTAACCGATGTAGTAGCCTCATTTCTAAAGAGTGCTTTGTTCCAAAACTCAGACTTGAGGATTCTTTTCTTAATGCTTGGACAATGAGATCAGTAGCACTTTCCTGCTTTTTCACTACTACTATATTCTGCTAAGAGGTTTTTCACCTATTGATTTCAGGATGATTGAAAGTTGACCATTATGTACGCTGTGCTTTATTGCAGGAACTGGAGGTATGTAGCATAAACATTTATTTAAAATGCACAGCGAAAGATAATTTCACAGAATGCACGTCTTTGTAATGCAAAGCTTCAGGTTTGCGAGATGTAACAGAAATAAAGACGGCTCTCTCTACACTGTTCCATTTCCATAGCTTTGGCAGACTGGATCAGTCCAGAAAGTTTCACGACTGGCTTAATAAAAAATAGAAGAATGCTCAGAAGGTGGTTTTAACGCTTAAGTGTTCTGCATATTCTCCGCCACATGCAACGGACAGAACATTCATAGCAACTTATGAAATTGTGAAAAAAGTCTTTCTTCGGGACGTTGTTCAACTCTCGCTTCGCGTTGGCTTGAATGTCGATCAGGTTGTGAATTGACCCTTCATGTGAATTTCTGGACTTTATAGTTTTGTCGCAGGTTCATATTGACAATACCAAGTCTCGTTACGTGTGATTAATTTTTGTAGAAAAGAATTGTCTGCCTGTTGCATTTCAGTTAAATAGTGGCAGACGACCACGCGTCATTGTTTCTGTTCAGGAGTCAACGTGTGAAGGACAAATTTCGCTCACACTTGTCTCTTCTTTAAAATATTCTGTAGAATGATTTGTCCACTTGATTTAGAGATGTTCAGTTCGTTGCTCCACTGCGATTTGTGACGCAACATCGCAGAAACACTACGAACGCACTCCCAGTGCTTAAGATGGTCAGTACACAACTGACTGCTCGAATACGCACTATTCTTTACAATTGTTACTTCCAACTGCTACTGTAGTTGCTGTGCTGACATTGCTTTATACGCCAAAAGAAAAGAAATCAGTCTTGGGAATATCTGGACCGACGGTGTACACAGGCCGTCTACTTTCACTACTTTAGAGGAGAAACGAAGTTAATATCATTTACCTTAACACTTTGTAAACACAGTGCACTGACAAATCAGCGAAGTAATGCAAAACCTCATTATCCCAAATGTGTCCAGTGATTGATAGTAAAACAGAAATTTGGTAACTGGGAATTTTTTGTCTGGTATGCATATTTTTAAGACTTTTCTTACTTTGTAGTGATATATAATGGGACAGTTGTAAAGGTGTACGCCTGTAGATTTGTTCCAAGGCCAGGATACGAAACGAGGTCTGTCGTTTATTTGACAGACGCGCTAACCACTACGCCACCCTGATGAGGTTCTGTTCCAGTGCTGTTGGAGAGCCTCTGCAATGCTCTTCGAGTTTGGAGGGAATACCAGCAGTCTGAGGCGTGAATAAGAATATAGACTGAGGAGGGAAGCATGACAGGGCACTCCGTGCCGTTGCGCAAAGCCATTGTGCCAGCGTGGCGTAGTGGTTAGCGCATCTGCCTAATAAGCTGGAGACGTCAGTTCGAATTTCGGCAATGGAACAAATTTTCATTTGTCGCTTCAGTCTGCATATGAACATCATAGATATTTGACACTTCAGAATCTTTCTGGAACCATATAGTTTCATTTGAATAATAAAGGTGGTTTCGCATTCATAAATTTCATAATTTATTTAGAAGAGTCCCATGTACTCGAATCATAGCCTATATTAATCGTTATTTATGGTATTTCCCAATTTCAGTAGACTTATAACATCCGATGGCACGAGATTTCTCTTCTTCGTTAGAGTAGAAGCACACTGCACCGTCTTGAAAGTGGCAGTAGATACCATGGGGTAAACTGAAGTTTATGGGAGGTTCGATTTCCGCCGGAGACGGCGATAAGTGTCGGCAGGCCGTGAGGCGAGGCGAGCCCTCCCGGTCAGCCCCCAGGGGGGTAGTCTTCCGTGGAGCGGGAGGCGCACTTAATGCGGCCCCGAGCTATTAGCTGTCCCCGGGCTGCGGCGGCTAATGACACCAGACAGGCAGGCCCCGCTGCACGCGATGCGACGCGACGCCGACCGGCAGCATAGCGCGCCGGTGCCAGCCGCCGTCTGACACGGCGACGCGCCACAACGACGACAGCTGCCTGCGAGCGAGCACGCTCTACTGGGAGTCGCCAGACACTCTCCGCTGTGCAGCGTCGCCCTACATCTACATGTACATCTACATACATACTCCGCAATCCACCATGCTGTGTGTGGCGGAGGGTACCTCGTCCCACAACTAGCATCTTCTCTCCCTGTTCCAGTCCCAAACAGAGCGAGGGGAAAATGATTGCCTATATGTCTCTGTACGAATCCTAATCTCTCTCATCTTATGTTTATGGTCTTTCCGCGAAATGTAAGTCGGCGGCAGTAAAATTGTACTGCAGTCAGCCTCAAACGCTGGTTCTCTAAACTTCCCCAGTAGCGATTTACGAAAGGAACGCCTCCTTTCCTCTAGAGACTCCCACCCGAGTTCCTGAAGCATTTCCGTAATACTCGCGTGATGATCATACCTACCAGTAACAAATCTAGCAGCCCGCCTCTGAATTGCTTCTATGTCCTCCCTGAATCCGACCTGATAGGGATCCAAAATGCTCGAGCAATACTCAAGAATAGGTCGTGTTAGTGTTTTATAAGCGGTCTCCTTTACAGATGAACCACATCTTCCCAAAATTCTACCAATGAACCGAAGACGACTATCCGCCTTCCCCACAATTGACATTACATGCTTGTCCCACTTCATATCGCTTTGCAATGTTACGCCCAAATATTTAATCGACGTGACTGTGTCAAGCGCTACACTACTAATGGAGCATTCAAACATTACGGGATTCTTTTTCCTATTCATCTGCATTAATTTACGTTTATCTATATTTAGAGTTAGCTGCCATTCTTTACACCAATCACAAATCCTGTCCAAGTCACCTTGCATCCTCCTACAGTCACTCAACGACGACACCTACCCGTACACCACAGCATCGTCAGCAAACAGCCGCACATTACTATCCACCCTAACCAAAAGAACATTTATGTAGATAGAAAACAACAGCGGACCTACACACTTCCCTGGGGCACTCCAAATGATACCCTCACCTCCGATGAACACTCGCAATCGAGGACAACGTACTGGATTCTATTACTCGTAATCGAGGACAACGTACTGGATTCTATTACTTAAGAAGTTTTGGAACACCTCATCCTAAACTTTGGGATATGTAAAATCAAAGACGTCAACACAGAATTACAGTCTTCATTTACAAGGCAGTATCCTCACATAGAGTGACAAAGAAAAATTACAACTTTTTAAATGTTTGGAGGCAGCCTGTCATAGAGGAAAAGGATCGTGAACTTGTGATGTAACGACACCAAAACGCATAATTACACTACAAAATTTTTAAATTTTTTCCTGACTATACTGAGTCTTAAATACCGATATCACGATAATGGATACTGGCTTGTAAAGGAAGATCGTAATATTGTGTTGACGTCTTTGATCTTACATATCCGAAAGTTTAGGATGAGGTGTTTCAAAACTGACATAGCCAAAACCTTCCAAAAAATGATACAGTCCATTCATAAGAAAACCATACCTATCACAAGTCTTCCTACTGTTAATTATGCTCCCATTGCTTAGGAATGGGCATAATAAACCAGTTAGCAATTTAAAGAGTCGAAGGACATTATAGGGAAGCAGTAGTTGAGAAAGGTGTTTAGTCTACCTCCGACGTTATTCAGTCTGTACCTTGAGCAAGCAGTAAAGTAAAACAATGAAAAATTTGGAGCAGAAATTAAAGTTCAACGAAAGAAATAACATATATCAGGTTTGACGATGACATTGTTACTCTGTCAGAGACAGCAAATGACTTGCAAGAGCAATTGAAAAGAATGGTTAGTATCTTGAAAGAAGGATGTAAGATGAAAATCAACAAAAGCAAAACAAGAATAACAGAAAGTAGTTAATTTAGGTCAGGTGATGTTGAGTAAATTAGGTTAGGAAACGAGGCACTTAAAATAGTAGATACGTTTTGCTATTTGAGCAGCAGAATAACTGCCAAGAGCAGAGAGCATACAAAATGTAGAGTGACAATTACAAGAAAAGTGTTTCTGAAGAAGAGAAATGCATTAATATCGAATATAGATTTAAGTGTCAGGAAGTTTTTCCTGAAAATATTTGAATGGGTTGTAGCCATGGTTGGAAGCGAAACATGGAAGGTGAACAGTTTGGACAAAAAAGAGAAGCTTTTGAAATGTGGTGCCACAGAAGAATACTGAAGATTAAATAGCTATATGACATAACTAACGAGGAGTTGTTGAATAGAATTGGGGGGAAAGAAATTTGTTACACAACCTGACTAGAAGAACGAATCGGTATGGGACACATTCTAAGACATCAGGGATTCATCATTTAGTACTGGAGGGACGTGTGGGGGGGCTAAGTCCGTATAGGGATACCAAGAGATGAATACAGTAAGCAGATTCGGAACGATGCAGGTCGCAGTAGTTACCCGGAGGTGAAGTAGCTTGCACAGGATGAAGTAGCGTGGAGAACTGCGTCGAACCAGTCTTTGGATTGAAGAATACTGAAACAATTTGTTTCACGATTATAGACTTCACATTGCAGGTAAAAGATAACATAAACAAACAGCACTTTCAGACTGAAAATAAATGTGCACACAGGCCTAGAACATTGGTCACACTTACACAAGTTTTAAGTATGTACCCACTAAATTAATGTAACACACACAGAAAATTGTGCTCTATTTGGTGAATTATTAATTATTGTCACATTTATTATATGGAGATATTTGTTAAGCACTCAAAACAATCTTTAAATAGCGTACTATACGCTCCATTCCACAATGAGATACTTTTGATACCCAAAAGTGATGCACAGTTGCCTCCAGGACAGCCACACAGCGGTGTACCACGGGTTGCTGACCTTTCCATATGCCAGCAATACAACACTACACCTTGCATTCTGGCAAAATTTCGAGGGGGAAGAGGAATTAATACAGTTACAAATATGTCTGCGCCATACAAAAAATATTGCAAAATGGCCTAGAAGTTACGTCTCTGACTCTGTGCACAAGGAAAAAAAAACAGTTTTTCAATTAAATGAAAAACATTTCTCTTATATAACATAAGTGATGTGGTATGGAAATTGCCTACTTTTTAGGTCACTAATAGACTGAAAAATACCGAACAAATAATCTGCTGTGTTTTTAACGGTCCTGTTGATGTTGACGAGAAAATATAAGATTGTGATTCCCTATTGCGCCTATCTTTTTTTGTATTAGTATCAGACATTAAGTATAATTGTAAATAGTTCCTACCCATTGCTGGTCGACTTTATAGTACAAATAGAAAAATAACAAAATAAAGATATTTCTGTGGTTTTCTCTAACTTGCCATAAATAGCCTAAAAAAGTCCAACAAGAAAATCCCAGTTTTATATATGTATCGTTCTGTCTTCTCTACCTCATTTTCAAGACCTCAATATTCTATCTTCAGCGTATATAACAGTATCACATGTATATGTTCAAGCCATCCATATTTAAAAAATTCAGTCCGCAAAATGATTCACTGTTGCTACTTTTTCTAGGCTACATTTATAGCTTTAAAGAATTAAATGCAGTGTTGTTTTAAAGAAGTTTTCGTAACAGTTACTTTTTCATAACCAGACTATTTTGGTGATTTTGTATCATATTTAGGTGAACTTACCCTCTAAGTGAATAACTGGAATACTATGTAAAAATAAGTTGTTCAGTTGAAACAGCTGTTCAGCTCCCAAAGGAACTGCACTATGCCAAATTTGCATTTGCAATAGACACTCCAGTAAGGTGGGGAATTATATTGCCTGGTCTTGTGGCACATTTCTCTGACGCACTTTTAGTGGCGGGGGCAGAACACAATTGAGGTAGAGTGAGGCTGAATGGCGGGTCATGGATGCAAACACTGTGCGTGTTAATGTGCAGAAGTGAAACACTTTTTTAAATACTAATCTCATTAGGTTACTATCGTTTTCATATCAAATTTGGACGATGGAGTGTATTTAACAGTGTTCAGAGTTGAATAAGTGTAATTGTGGAGTTCTGTAAATGACACCTTCAAGCATACAACAAAAATTTGCATTTATGTGCTATGACATGTTAATCAAATTGTCTCCTAAGGCGTGTGGAAATGATTTGCACAGTTGTAAGTCGTATCTTAACAGTATTAGTCGCAGATGCAAGAACTTCCGGACATATGTCGTGGTGAAATAATTACACCACAAGAAGATCAAGAACAGTGGCTCCGGTTGGCAACATTCAAAAACAGTGGCTCTGGTTGGCAACACGGAGAGCCATCAATAATCCGTTATATTTAAGACGTGAAGAAACTGTGTAACATATTCCTCACCACCAACAACGACTGTTTAATTGTTATAAGGCAAGAACCTTTATGTAATGTAATACAAATTCTGTGGAAAGAGTAACAGTCATTTCAGTGCAGATGTCCCATTTCATGGACTTTGAACAATGTAGTTAATTTAATTTCAGTAGTTATATATTTAAAAGGTACCTATGAACACTCATAATCGTTTTTCTTAGCCATTTTCAAAAGAAGTATTTTGTTGTTAAACTACGTTTTCACAAAAGTGGAAATATGACAACAAAAATGTCAAAATCTCCTCATACTGAGCCCAGAGAGGAGTTAAATATCACTAATTAAATCGTATGAATGGAACAGGTTGCCTTTTCAATTTGCTATTTTAAATTTACTTGTCACAGATTCAATATTTATCGCAAATTATTTTCAAAAAGTATGTGACATATTACAAAATGGTAGCCAGTATGCTACGTAGTCATAGTGTCTGCTTGGTTCCAACTTTTCGACAATAAAGGAAAAGCTTGCATTAAAGTAATTCTTTTCATTACAATAGAATCTCCACATTTTCTCTCTGCAGCACTAACGGCCGTCTTATTTATTTCAGAAGGTTGTGTTACTGGTAAGTTAGCTGCTGCTTTCATCCAGCACTGACTAATCATGCTTTGTCTGGTGGATATTTTTAACAAGGGAACATTTCCAAATAGGCACGGCTGTTAATTAAAGGCTCTGAGGCGGAACCGCCCCAAAAAATATATGCAAAAAATTTCTCAATAACTTCTTACAGAATTTAAATTATCAGTAAGCAGTTTGCATAATCCACTCACGGATTTAATTAATGGTGATCATCGGTTTTGGAACTGTTGACAAGTGATATCAAGCGATGTTTTTCGAACATTTATACCTAGCCTTAAGGCTGGGCCTTAGAATTCCGCTTAGCACTATCCAGCAGAGGTTTGGAGGATGGGGGTGGATTCCTCATAGTACATCTCTTGTGGGCATCCGGAAGAGACTAGTGTTTCAGTCTAAGGATGTCCTACGAACCTACAAACAATTTTCACGTTCCATTTCTTGCATCAAAAGGGGATGAACAGAGTTACTGAAACTTTACTGTGCAATCCCTGTCTTTGTATGACTCTATTATGCTTATTTGTGTTACTAATAGACGTTTAGTATTATTGTTTTTATAGTGTTTTAGACATTTTTTGTTTCCCCCATTGGCTATACTATCCACCTTCTTTAAAGTTTTTTGGATAGGTTTAATGAGTTTTAGGTTCTTGTGAATAACAGCAGAATACCACCAGTCCGTAAACAACACTTTAGGAATTCAGTGTTAGTGTTCGAGTTAGCTTTTTATGCCATTTACGGATTATGAAACGGAAAGAAGATACAGTATGTAAACGTTAGGCTAGAGTGTGACATTGTCCCCCTCTGCCCCTCCCCCCCCCCCCCCCCCCTACTGAAATCCTAGTTGTGCAGACAGACTAATCTGTAGCGTAACCAGAGGTTTGGGTTAGTTGTGACTGTTAAATGTCGCAGCCTTACCCAGTATGGAAACCATGAGCCGCGCCTGTTCCCAAGCTTCAATAAACGACCTTGATGAAACTTGGCGGATGTGTAGAGGGGGAAAAGTAGTGCAATACGTATTTCTTTGTTTGTTTCCAGTTTCACTTTTAAGAAGTAAAACACACCCTAGAAGGTAATCTGGCATTTTAGGTTTAGAGGAATAGCTTCGAAACGCTGGTATTTAAGAAATGTTTTTCGTATAAAAATTGATATGCAGTTAACTTTCTTGAGAACTGTGTAATCAAATTTTGTAATAAGTTAAAATTTAGCAAAATACCTAACCACCACTCATTAATTTTGAAAAATGAAAACTCGTGTTATAAAATAAAAGATGATTCCAAGCCACATACATCTCTGTTTAATAAAGTTGGTTTCTGAAACACCATTTTTGGAAAGTAAGCTGTACACAATGTGCTGTCGGAGTATTTTCAACATACCTAATCAAAATATCTGAACATTCACTACTATGTGTATTTTGTTAATTAAAAATACTAAGTAACTAACTGTTTCATAGAAAGTAACAATAACAATAATAAATCTGTAAAGAAATGCTTAAAACATAACGTTTTCTTACACCATGCACCTTAACTGAAAGAAATTTCTTTACGTAATATACACGAAGGAGAAGCCAATGCAAAATAAAATTCAGCAGAATTTCAAATTGTCACAGGTGATCCTCTAAATATTCTGATTTGTATCAGGCATGTTTCAGTACATTAATAAGCCTTGCGAAAGAGAACTGATTATGAACTACTAACTGCAGTTTGATTGTATTGTTCCTCAAGTGGAGATTGACATAGAAATCATTCAACACAACTAGATATGAAAGATTTCTCATAAAGTTCTTCCAACATCGAAAGTTGTATACGTTCCACTGCTGCACGTATGTTATCGAGACCTTTGGGATCACCTGATTAGCAAGTTCCTTGTCCTCAGGTACGATGCTCTTAACGGTTCTTGCATTGTGACCACTGCAACGTTAACAGTGATACAGACATTACTTATTCACTGGGAAAGAAAACATCTTTCAAATTCATTTTGACTTGGTCCGACATTTGTTTACCGGCTTTCGATGCTGTCACTAGATCATTTGAGACTTCAAAAAGAGATTGTCGAATTTTTGGTCCAAATTCAACGTTAGTTCCTTTTAGAACTATGAAAACACAGGTGGTCAGTATGAAAAGTGAGCGATGTTCCCGAGGACAAGAAACGTTTGGTCATTCCAAAGGGCTCGATGGCTTAGGTACAACCGGGTACAGCCGTGGGACGTATGCAGCTTATGATGTTGGAAGACCGTTGTGACAAGATTTAGGTCTAGTGAATGATTATGATGTCAATCTCTTCTTCAGAAACAATATAGTGAAGTTGCAGTCGCGAGTACACAATCAATTCTCTTCGCCAAGACTTACCGATGTACTGAAATATGCCTAATGCAAGTAAGGGTGTTTAGAGGACCGCCTGTGGCAATCTGAAATATTGTTGAATTTTGTTTTATATTGGCTTCTGCATCGTGTATATCACGCAAAGAAATTTCGTTTATTTTATGTGTATGGTGTAAAAAATGTATGTTTTAAGCACTTTCTCATAGATAATCATTATTGTAATTATTTTTTATTGTAGTTATGAGTTACTTATAATTTTCAGTTAACAGAATAAACGTATGTGAAATGGTTACCTAAAGCATAAAAAATCCATTAATATACAACGAAAAACAACTGTTTAAATAAAAAAACAAATATAAATAAAATAAATAATTCGAGCAGTAATGAATGTAAAGATATTTTAATTAAGTATGTTGAAAATACTCGGCAGTATATTATGTACAGCTTATTTTTCGGAAACAGTATTTCCGAAAGCAGCTTTATTAGACAGCGATGTATGTAGCTTGAAATCATCTTTAACCTGTCTTGGAGCAAGAGTTTTCATTTTTCAAAATTAATTAATGGTGGTGAGATATTTTGAAAAATTTCAAATTATTACAAAAGTTGATGATAAAGTTTTCAAGAAAGTTAATTGTGTATAAATTTTTTATATGGAAAGCATTTTTTACATCTCAGTCTTTCGAGGATGTTTCCACAAAACCTAAAATGTCAAATTACCTTTCGGGTTTGTTCTACCCCTTAAAAGTGAAACTGGATATACACAAAAAAATATTGCACTGTTTTTCCTACTCTACACACCTCCAACTTCCATCTAGGTCGTTAAATGACGCCTGGGAATGTTCCACTGTCAGTTATATATAACACAGTTTGGTTCTAACGACGATAATCACAGTTCATTCACGTAGGAATTGTCACTGTTGTTCATAGTATTCTCACTGTAGTCAGAGTCAGAACGTGCAGTTAGAAATTGAGTTTATACCGTGACTGAAAGATGCGAAAACGTCCATAACTTTTCGTGTGTTTCTGTCTAGCACGAGAAAACGGCGAACGCCATATCCTGCACGCCCACTGACTGACGCTGTTCGTCCGGAATTATTGACATCGCTCTAGTATCACAATTCGTACAGACTGCGGCATATTACATTTTGTTTTACAGAGCGTATTTCACAAAATTGTTACAACAAAGATGATACATACTTCGAACTTCTGAATACTGAATTAACAAGGGATTCATGTAGCAATACAAATAAATCAAAACGAAGTCACATTTCATACTATGGAAGAAAAGAATATAATTTTAATCCGTCTACATACAGAGTAAAAGAAAGCAAAAGAAAAGCAATCAGAAAAACATTTATCTACCGCAGTTAACAACATGTAATTTAGGTTAACTGTGTTTATTAATTATAAAATGTATAATGAGAACAATAAGCAAAGACAAACGATCTAGGCGTGCCACATGGGACAGTATGGGTAACTCAACTATACAGAAATATCTGTTATTTCCGTAACATTTATGTCTTCTTTTTACCGAAAATGAACTACTGAAAGTTATCCGGCGGAAACTGAATTAATAAACCACTCTTTAGGTTTTGAAGTACAGTCAATCACGGTAACTCTTTACCGCATTTTACTACTTTTTGACAATACTGGACACGAAATATATTGTACATCGCAACAGACATTGTAACATTTTTCATTTATAGTTACTGAGTGCTTGGAAAAGTCAAAATGTACAGCAACTATGTCCTTCTGTGGAACGGTCGCTGCAAGGCACCTCGTTACGACGTTACTGAAGATCGAACTTTAAGGAAATATAATGCACCCACTAAAGATGTAGCTTATAAAATCCTAGTCCAAACGATTCTTGAGTATAAGTCACCTTACCACTTACTCCTGATGAAAGAGATAGAGAATGTCCAATACGAGCAGTGTGTTTCGTTATAGATTTGGTTAATTAGCGCTAGAATGACTCGGAAATGTTATTTCAACAGCAGGGGTAACACTTCCAGAGAGGCATTGCCCATTGCAGGAAGGAGTTATGAACATATTGCTTCCTCCTACGTATACCTCGCGAAGCTATTACGACGGCAAAACTATAGAAATTCGAACTCATATCGAGCCTTAACCACAGCCTTTCTTCCTCAGCACACTTCGTGAGTGGGATACCAGTGAGCAGAGACGATAGTGGTGGCCGATTATCGTTTGGCACGCTCCATAAAGTGGCTTGCGGATTATACATGTAGCAGAGAGTATAAGTGGAACTGTATTGGTCTTCCATTAACGGACTATGGTGTCATCTTTTGGAGGGATATTCGAACTCTCGATTCACAACTTTATGTTAAGATTTTTCTTAAATCACTATCCTCGGATAGATGACGTCATGACTGGTAAGATTAACTAATTGGACATGACTTCCTATTTTGTTCTCTCCCCTTTCTCCCTTCTCCACTCTCCTGCCCCTCCCCGCTTCGCTCCTCGTTTCCTCTTCCCTTTCCCCTCCCTTTCCCTTCGTTCCTTACCCCGTTCCTTCGTACATCAGTTTCACAGTTAACTTTATTTACGCCATTGAAACGCAAAAATGTACGTACTAACTGGGACATTGACTCCGGAGTCCAGAAGTAAACGTTAGTTGTCATTACCTTACGAGCCAAGGGTTGTTCACTGCACAATCGTGCTTTACGGTACAGTTTCAGCGATACTGGTGCACAATATTTGCAGGGGAGCTTGCCGTGTTTTAATTACGCGTTTTAATTCCGCTTAGTGTAACTTGTTGCCGCCTTCAGAGTTTAATAAAACGTAATGTGGTACTTAATAAAGCTAAATATCCAGCTAAATATTCAGGACAAAATCCTAATTACCTCTTTGCAGACGTTATACACAAGTTTCGAAGGACGTCAATGAAGAATATCTGCCGGACTACTAGCTTATGAACTACAACACAGCGTTACTATGAACTTATTAATTTTTTTCACGAATGTTACTTTTTTTTCTTTCTTGCATATGATCAGATTGACTGTTGAGGAAACTTTATAAACTACACATGAGAAAGGCGTTCTTTGTAAATAAAATGGTATCCGGACCAGAAAAAAACAGTTTAGTAAAATCTGTACAGTAGACACACTAGCAATTTCGGGGATGTAATATTATTTCGAGTCGATGAAAAAATCTAAGTATTTAAAACAAAATCTTTGGAGCACCGACCGGTGCACTTCAGACTTTCCACTCTGTAAGAGACTGTGTTGAGAGATTTCGGTAATATCATATTTGTGTGGACTTTAACCTTAATTTAATAGTTTCATTAACGGAAGTAATTATTACCTGGTACAAGATCCATGTCTTGTTGACCTATACTCTGAGTTTCACATTATGAATAGTAAATTTAAATAATATTATGGACTATAACTTGGTCGCAAAGTAAAACTAAATTTGTTCTTAAGTTACTAAGTTCATAACGTTGCTTATTGATTTAAGTTATTAACTACAGATTAAGCAGCAAGAAGAACGAGTAACGTTTGAAATTAACATTCAAAATAATTATGAAAACTACTGAATATGACAAATCATAATGCTTTTTGTTTTTCACTTCTTAAGCATTTATATCCATTAATTTGCTGTGATTTTGGTTATTTTCTTTATCGGTGTCCTGGTTATGATTTTCCAGCGTCCATATTACGTTAATATTGTTTTGAACTAATTAATGTTTAAATATATCAAAATATGTAACAATATAAACTATACTGAGGTTGTACTACATTATTTTCGCATAGTGTACTACTATAATCCATTCATTCTTCATTCTGTTTATGATTGCTTTAAAAAGTTATAAGATATTTGTGAATGAACTTCGACTTAACTAAATATTTTGTGCTCCCTTGAATACGAGAATTTACTCCTGCACAAGTAATGACTAATGTTATCAAGACATTTGGTAATGAACAGATACAGGGTGTAATACCTGGGATCTTATCCCGCCTCACCGTACAGATAGTTTTAAAAAGTCGATCCCACCACTGGGGAGATCTCCTTCTTAGTGTTAGTGTGATGTTTCTTTGCAATCAGATTCTGCTAGTATTTATACAACAATGAATCGTATTAGTGAGATGTCTCTCTCTGCATCAAAACACCCAACCTCTTTGAAAATTGAAAAAAAAAAGTCTGTTGTAGGGTGGAGGCAGATAAGCAATAATATTTTTCTCTACACACACACACACACACACAGATATATATATATATCGCAGTACTGTCCAAGCAAGTCTTCTCAGCCTCAAAGTCAGCCTCAATCGTATTCAGCGCAATTACATATGGAGGCATTCCTTCAGTAAATTGACTTTAAAGGCACATTTGCGAGCTAAGATTTTCTTAGCAGAAAACTTAGTTATAAGCAAAGAAATAAAGAAATAATTTGAGCCATAGATACAGTCCACGGATGTATAAATATTGTATGCAGCCGCTGGAAATAATTGAAGGTTTTTGATCTTCAGATGATTGGAAAAAGAAGAGGCATATTTTGTTTTCTAGGTCTTGTACAGAGAGGACATATTATGGCACGCCGTCATTAATATTACATTATTTCATTAATATATTAAGGAGTTGCTACCAAACGGCACTCGTAATTGTATAATGTAAGTGTCCTACTTTAAATTGTGTTTTTATTTCAGAATATACTGTTATTACTAACCTATGTATGTTTTATTTTGTATCTTTAGTCACTGTAAGATTGTTGGGTGACTTGGAATGGCGAAAGGTGTCGTACTTTTAAGCAAACAGTCGTCAAACTCGATCCACCGTCGTCTTTGGGGGCTGTTTTCTCACGAAGTCCGGTTAACCGCAGAGAGAAGAAACACGGTTAAAAATACATGAAAGGACCTTTAACAAAAAAAAAGCCATGCTCAAGCGCCGAGAGTTTGTATGAAGTTTTTTGATATTAATTAGCATAATACTTGTATTGTCTAGATCCAAGAACGAATGAGCCAAAAAAAAAAAAATTAGATCACCCTCCACAGATTTTATACTTATAAGGTTTTCAAATTCATATCTTGGTCTTGGATGAACATAGTCGCTTATACACTGTTATAATTGATTTATATTTACACTGTGGTCACGCAAATAGTCAATAAAGTCACAATGTGCAGCCCAAATACAGACATGCCAGTAACTCAGTCAGTCTGCCGCGATCGTAAGTTATTGAACAAGTTATTTAAATTCACCACATTTGAATGTTTAATGTATATGGCTGCACCTTCAGATTGCACCTTAAGCACTGTGTTTCCATACAGTCAATAATTGAAATCTCTAATATGCGAATGTTAATAGGAGTATGTGATTGACCCTGTTCTGTCGTCGTGTTTCTTTCTGTGAACACCTTCATACTACGCAGTTAGTACCATTTGCACCACGAATACTGCACTATAGTACCAAGGCGTTGAATGTTCTCTATCTCAGTCACCATAACAGAGTCACTGTGAGGTACTAGGCGCGCATTCACACGTGTAAATCGACTTGCAGTCAAGTTGTATGTATTGATCAATAACAGTAGTATACTAGCACGTAGCTGAGATCCAGTTTCCGGAGGTTATGGTCGTGCTACAACATAAGCGAACGATACTGGATTCAAAAGGTTAGGAAGAAGACATTCTGTGGACAATGATTGCTTCTGCTGTGGCTGTGCTATGACATAGTTGATCAAAGAGGTCAGGAAGACATCCTGTGGACAGGAACTGCTGCTGCGGTGGTACAGATGGGAATACCTGTAACAATAACAACAAAAAACTTAAATATAAGGCTTATTAATTTATGACATTAGGTGAGAATGTCTGTAGAACACGCCTAAATGGAATCAGTATAACATTAACGCCATGTTGTAGTGTTAGATGCATGGACAAAAAATTGGTGGGTTTTTACTAATAGTAACCATACTGTTACAGCAAAAGGAATTTACAAATAGTTATTGACAGTCTTTTTCTTCCCTACTGATCGCTGCTGCTGCTGTCGGCGCTTCATACTGGGTGGACGTGCAGACGGTAAATGTGAACATTCATGCAATCTAACTATAAAAATAAAAGTTGCTCGAAGGTTGGCGGGGGGGGGGGGGGGCTAAACTTGCACGCGTTTGCTCATTCCGCGTTTTCGCGAAACGAGTAACGCCATTGGGTACAGTAGGAGGGGGAGGGGAAGAGGTGGTAATTCTGGGAATAATGTCGTTGTCCGGGTGCCAGGGCTGTCATCAGAGATTCTAATGTCAGCAATTCCAGGTATGCTGATGCTAATGTCAGCCATTTTCTCCCCAGCATGCCAAGTGTTTCTTTATTGCTGTCATCTATCTTTCCTCAAGTTATGTATGCTTCTACATCCTTGCTTTCTTCCTGTAGCCATTACTGCTTAGGTATTTTCTACTTTATGTCAATCTCACTTTATTAGACATCTATATTACCTTTCGTCTGCTCCATTTATGTATTTTCTCGTTTCGTCAGTTAAATTAAATATCACCTGTGTTAGCCAAGTCTCGTCTTGTTAGCTATGTTGTTCTATGTAACCTTCTCTATTTCATTCCTTAAAACCACCCATTCGACTTTTATTGTATTCCTCTCACATTTTTCAGGCCAATATTGTCCAATAGTCACCCTAAAACTCTCAATAACCTACAGTTCCTTCAATTCATCTAGGTTCCGCCTCCTTAATTTCTATAATTTTTGGAAAGATTGTTAAATAATTAAAAGTGAAGTGCAGGTATTTATGTAAAAATTAAAGCAACTAAAAATAAGATCCACTGTTTCAGATAAAGACAATTTCATTAGTTAGTAGTGAATATCCTGCGTTGCCCTGGTATGTGTTTATTCAAATCTTCTAGTGATCCATTTCGTCCTCCCCTGTCTAATTCTACACCCACCTACCCTCTCTTTGTCGGTGCCCTCCTCATCCTCTATCTGTCCATCTCTTTCTCCTCCCCTTTCCCTTCTGTCTGCATCTCTTACTTCTTACTAACCCCCCTCCCCTCTCTCTCCATCTGCCTCTTCCCTTTCTGTATCCAGTTCCTCCTCATCCTCTGTTCATCTCCTCTTGTCCCCTCTCTCAGCCTATCTCTTCCCCCTCCTGCCTTTGCTCATCTCCTCCTCTTTGCTTTCTTCGTTCATCTCTTCCTCTCTCCCCTCTGTCTGTCCATTTATTCCGCCCCTAACGTTGTCCATCTTCTCCTCCTCCTATTGTGCATATTTCCTCTTTCTCCCTCACATCTCCTCCCACTTTTCTCTTCACGTTTCACGCTCACTACAGGAGTCTGGTGGTTCTTGCCCCTACAATAATTATTTCCAAATTGGAACTAATATGTGTACCAAATTTGACTGAAATCGTTCCAGGGTATAGGGATGAGCTTTTTACCCGTGGCCTCGCCCGTTTGCGCGCATGTTAAATATTTTTCACATATATTTAACATACACTCCTGGAAATTGAAATAAGAACACCGTGAATTCATTGTCCCATGAAGGGGAAACTTTATTGACACATTCCTGGGGTCAGATACTTCACATGATCACACTGACAGAACCACAGGCACATAGACACAGGCAACAGAGCATGCACAATGTCGGCACTAGTACAGTGTATATCCACCTTTCGCAGCAATGCAGGCTGCTATTCTCCCATGGAGACGATCGTAGAAATGCTCGATGTAGTCCTGTGGAACGGCTTGCCATGCCATTTCCACCTGGCGCCTCAGTTGGACCAGCGTTCGTGCTGGACTTGCAGACCGCGTGAGACGACGCTTCATCCAGTCCCAAACATGCTCAATGGGGGACAGATCCTTCTAGAGCACGTTGGGTGGCACGGGATACATGCGGACGTGCATTGTCCTGTTAGAACAGCAAGTTCCCTTGCCGGTCTAGGAATGGTAGAACGATGGGTTCGATGACGGTTTGGATGTACCGTGCACTATTCAGTGTCCCCTCGACGATCACCAGAGGTGTACGGCCAGTGTAG
Source organism: Schistocerca gregaria (assembly GCF_023897955.1). NCBI lineage: Eukaryota > Metazoa > Arthropoda > Insecta > Orthoptera > Acrididae > Schistocerca > Schistocerca gregaria. The sequence continues at coordinate 508,942,661 of NC_064921.1, read as the reverse complement.
GAGATCGCTCCCCACACCATGATGCCGGGTGTTGGCCCTGTGTGCCTCTGTCGTATGCAGTCCTGATTGTGGCGCTCACCTGCACGGCGCCAAACACGCATACGACCATCATTGGCACCAAGGCAGAAGCGACTCTCATCGCTGAAGACGACACGTCTCCATTCGTCCCTCCATTCACGCCTGTGGCGACACCACTGGAGGCGGGCTGCACGATGTTGGGGCGTGAGCGGAAGACGGCCTAACGGTGTGCGGGACCGTAGCCCAGCTTCATGGAGACGGTTGCGAATGGTCCTCGCCGATACCCCAGGAGCAACAGTGTCCCTAATTTGCTGGGAAGTGGCGGTGCGGTCCCCTACGGCACTGCGTAGGATCCTACGGTCTTGGCGTGCATCCGTGCGTCGCTGCGGTCCGGTCCCAGGTCGACGGGCACGTGCACCTTCCGCCGACCACTGGCGACAACATCGATGTACTGTGGAGACCTCACGCCCCACGTGTTGAGCAATTCGGTGGTACGTCCACCCGGCCTCCCGCATGCGCACTATACGCCCTCGCTCAAAGTCCGTCAACTGCACATAAGGTTCACGTCCACGCTGTCGCGGCATGCTACCAGTGTTAAAGACTGCGATGGAGCTCCGTATGCCACGGCAAACTGGCTGACACTGACGGCGGCGGTGCACAAATGCTGCGCAGCTAGCGCCATTCGACGGCCAACATCGCGGTTCCTGGCGTGTCCGCTGTGCCCTGCGTGTGATCATTGCTTGTACAGCCCTCTCGCAGTGTCCGGAGCAAGTATGGTGGGTCTGACACACCGGTGTCAATGTGTTCTTTTTTCCATTTCCAGGAGTGTATTTTACACACATTTGTAAACATATTTCACCTACATGTCTAGCGAATTTTGCCCTGCAGTTTCATTCTCACCTAACTCAATGTTGATGACGTCTTATCTGCTAAACGATAAGATGCACACTGATATAATTTTGCAGATACATCCAGTGCAATATGTGACTACTGTTTACGAAAAGTTTTGTGAATAGAGTTTGTAGTAAAGAAGTAATAAATTAAAACGTCATACATGATACGGCAGATTTCAAGCATCTCTGTATTTGCCGTCATGTCTCGTGCACTATGTGTCATACAGTGATATGTTTTTGTAATACATTCAGTGGCATATATGGATAGTGACTGTTAAATGTGTAATAAATTGAAACATCACACAAAATGCTGCATTTTCTCTCCAATCTTAGTATTTGACGTCATATCTCCTAAAGTATGTCATGCAATGACTATTTTTGTGGGTACATTCAAGAAATATATGTGGTTACTGTCTGCGAAATGAAAGAAGTCAGTAGTAAAGAAGGAATAAATTAAAACGTCATGGATGAAGCGTCTCCTAAGGACGTGGCGCACAATGATGTATTTTTCTATCCATTGGCAGATATGGATACTGTCTGTGAAATGTGTTGTGAACGAAGTCAGTAATAAAGAAGTAATAGATTAAAACGTCACGTATCATGTGGTAGTTTTTCATTTGTGTCAGTGTATATAAAGTCATATATCCTGAATTAAATGTCGTACAGTGATTTAATTTTTCTTATAGATTCAACGCTATGTGTCAATACTGCCAGCAAAGTGTGTCACGATTACAGTTAATAGTAAAGAAGTAATAAACTAAAAATTCATGCTTCATGAGGCAGTTTTACTGCATGAAGAGTGAAAATGTTACTTTCTTTCGTCATTTTGTGAGATTCGTCGGTGAGAAAAAGTTTAATAAAGCTTTGAAATTATGAGTAAAGTTTGTTGCAAGTCCCTAAGTGCTCTCTTTCTCAAATAATGGATGACTGAAATGTATCGTGGGCTGCACTGCTCTTTCATCGCCGCCCGATTCCTTTGATAGGTAGACGATTCTTACCCCATAGCGATTCTTTTGAGATAGTAGGTAATACAAGCAACAGCTTTGGTTGAAATTGGTCTAGTGGCTTAGCGGCAGATGTGGAACATACATACAGAGTAAAGCATGTATGAGTACATTTTTATAATTATATGGATCACCTACTACTTGTGCAATGCTTATGCATTTAACGTAGATTCATGAGCTAGAAAATTTCTCCAAGTACATGTTTGTATTCTTGAAGATTGTTGTTTGAATTGGTGTTATTGTAGTTAGTATGTCTACATTGTGCGTGCTTCCGAAAGTTCGTGACTTTGTGGGTGCTTGTAGCAGCTGTTTCCGCGAACTGCTTTATTACTGTGCAAGAGCCGTACACGTCTGAGACCTCGTTTACATGGACCATGCGTGTTTAGCTAGTCTTCATTTCCCGTTTACAGTTAGGTCAGTCCAAGGCAGGGTTAAAGGCCCGTACATAGTTTAGTTCTGGGCTGACGTATTGTCAAAAGAATTATGTAGCTAAGTTTCTTTACCACTTTCTTTTCAGACATTAAGAAATGACAGAATAATGGAATTTCCTGAATAAATTGGCTATTCTGGCAATTTACACCAACAAATAAGAAACTGTATACTGTAACTGGATTATTACTTTAAAATTAATCCATCTTGAAATGGTAAGCAGGTATCTGTTGAAGCTACAACTGTATTTTGAATTAATAATTGCTTTCGCTTGGTTGGAAGGTGTGGCGAAGCTACAGAAACTGTAAACCAGTTGCACAACTTACCCTGAAGCAATGCTCACATGTATGAAAGCCCGAGTACTTGAGGAGCATCGATGTTTAGGCACGAAGATATTTTTCTGAAAATTAGAATTATGTCGGCAATATTACCTCACAAAAATCAACTTAGTAAGTTTTCAGAAGCGTATTCATATTAATAATAATTTATCTACGAATGACACCCAGCACCTGCGCATACTACTAGAAGAGAATACACAGAACGTCAGAAAATGAGACTGGAATTGCCGGTGGATATCCGATGGAGTGCCACAGTTGGAATACAAGAACTAAAAAGTTCGTACTACGATTTTTTGCTTTCAATCATTCGATGGGCGCTGACGTAACCCAAACAGCCAGAATTAAATGAACATAAAAGTGATTGTCGACTAAGACGCGTAAATATAGACGTTGCTAACGTAGATTTGTTGTAGAATTATGGAAATGGTTGTTTCATTATGTATCATGCGTGTATTGGAGACAGAAAATTTCCGCTGTGAGAATAAAAAAAAAAAAAGAAACCCCAAGAAGAAATCATTCTCGGATTTAGAGGGCAATATACAATAGATGCCGATATATGATGTGTCCCGCAGGTTCCGCAAGACGTATGAAGAATCCCACATTGTATCGTGGCGAACTTTTACATGATGGTAGGATGTATGTTTTAAACTTTGTGGCTAATATCAAACGTCACTGTAGGGAGGGATAGTTTATCAGAAGGTAAATTAGCTTTCGACTTACTCCAACGTAGTCTTACAGGAGCTTTTCTTTTCACGGGAAATATAAATGATCTGATGGATAACAACTGAACATTTACGAGGCTATTCGTTGAGAGTACTGTTTTGTACAGGGATGTCGCAAGCCAGAAAATTGGAGGAAAATGACAGATCTGCAGAGGACTATAGTTGCCAGCTCTGGTAGCTGACCCTGAAAATGAATAAATGTCGTGTAGTGCGCTTAAGAAGTCAGAAACTCATTTTTATTTAACTATATCATTGGCGATCGTTAACTGGAAGCACACACATCCGTAAAAGATTCAGAAATAAGCGTCGGGAGCTGAATTTAGATGTACGGAAAGCTGATGGTACAAAATGTATGTAAATATCCTTAGAAAGGTTGATTCACAACTATGTAGGTCGCTTCATTTTTGAATTAACGCGTTCGTAATCCTCACTTTGGTTTCAGACAAGGCAATAAGACTAAAAACGTGTTTCTTGTGTAGCCACACTAAGAATCAATCCTTTTTCCGCTTGAGCTTGAAAAACTGAATCTACTGAAAAAGGGAATTCTCGATTGTACATCAAACAATCACAGCTTACTGCGAAGATAATCAACAGAAAACGCATAAAATGAAGGTAGAAAATTGTTTTCAATTGTGAGCAGCAAAATGTGCTTCGGAATTACGAAAACCATATCTACTCGGAGTGCTACTGTTTATGAGATCATGTCAAATGACTTTAGTACTTGAAAACATCTACGTGTCTACATAATCGATACTGCCACATTGAAATACAGGTTGTCTGTATTACTCACTCGAATAAGATATTCAGCATGTTTGGAACAGCCAGATCATATTCGGCATGCAAAGGTCGTGCAGATTAAAGAAATAGGCTAGCGTGAGAAAAGCAAGCAAACGTCACAGAAAGATTTAGGAGTGAGATTGAGTCACGGATTAAAAAATCGAAACACTTGTGTGGGTCACTAACTACTGCAACACATCCATTCGTGTCTTTCACGATCCAGGTTAGTGATAATCGCCAGATCATCAGATTTACAAGTATGAAGAACAAAGTAAAGGCGCGAAGCCTTCAAAATATTTTCTATTACTTAGTAGGAGTTGGTCATTGAGGATACTGTCTTTAACATGTTGCAGATGATTAAAGATCTGCATTTCTTCCAAAACATCCAGTTTTCAGCCCTTAACCTTGGCATGAAGTAACTCGATATTAACTGGAGGGCTCGGCGCATGAGCCGTTTGCACAAGGAGTTCCGCATAAGTAGAGCCCTTAGTACCGTCACCGCTTCTGGTAGGAATATGCTCTCTATACCTGAGACCCAGAGCTCGCCCCATTAGCCCGATGTAAGATTTTGGACAATCCCGCATGTAATTTTATATACTCCTGATTGGGAAAAGTTTATCGCTCTTTCTCTGCAAGGAGTGAATTAAATTCCTACGTAAACTCTGAAATTATGGGCTCTGAGTAAACGCCCCAATTTGTAACTTATGTTGCCTATGTAAGGGATCGATATCGTAGGCAATATAAGTTAGAAATCGTTAGAATCGTGTTAACAATGTCGAATTTTGTACCAGAAAGTGATGATTTGCGGAAAGCATTAATTTTTTGTTTTCATTTGGAAAAATGTGCTGCAGAGTCACATCGAATGCTTGTCGAGGCATATGGTGATCATGCAGTATCAGAAGCAACATGCAAAAGATGGTGTCAACGGTTCAGAAATAATGATTTTGATGTAAGAAATGAAGAACGTGGAAGACCACCAAAAAAGTTCGAAGACGCCGAATTGCAAGCAATATTGGATGAAGATGATACTATGAGTCAGAAGCAAATGGCAACAATGCTAAATGTTGCACAACAAACAATTTCTGAAAGCTATGGGAAAGATCCAAAAGTGTGGAAAATGGGTGCCACATGAATTGAATGAAAAACAGATGGAAAACCGAGAAACCATTTGTCAAATTTTGCTTCAAAGACATGAAAGAAAATCAGTTTTGCATCGAATTGTTACTGGCTATCAGAAATGGATTTATTTTAAGAATCCCAAACAGGAAAAATCATGGCTTAATCCGCGACAACCATCAACATCGATTGCAAAACCAGATCGATTCGGCAAGAAGACAATGCTCTGTGTTTGGTGGAATCACAAAGGTTTGGTTTATCATTAGCTTCTAAAACCCGGTGAAAATGTGAATGCTAATCGCTACAGACAACAAATGATCAATCTGAACTATGCATTGATCGAAAAAAGACCAGAATGAACCAGAAGACATGGCAAAGCAATTTTCTTAAACGACAATGCACCTGCACATAAAGCAAAACTGATTCAGGATACAATCAAACCACGTGGCTGGGAGCTGCTATCCCCCGCTCCCTCCCCCCTGCGTATTCAACAGACTTGGCCCCTTGCGACTACCATTTGTTTTAATCAATGGGACGCGCATTGGCTGAGGAACACTTCGATTCCTACGAAGAAGTCGAAAATTGGGTGTCTGATTGGTTTGCTTCAAAAAACGAACATTTCTATTGGCGTGGTGTCCAAAAATTGTCAGAAAGGTGATCAAAATGCATAGAAAGGAATGGTTAGTACTTTGAATAAAATGTTTTTACTTTTCACTTCAAAATTAGTGTTTCATTTTCACAAAAAACGCTCATTTCATGCAGGTACACCTGGTATACTTATTAAAATACTTACCACTACCTGACAGTGACTAGCTCATTACTTTTGAATGAAAGAGGAAATAAAATATTTCTTGGCAAGAATTAGAAACTATGGTGCCAGTGTGTAGGGGTCAGAGGAAAGAAGGCCTGTGTATTAATGGCGTCTGACCATCAGCCTGGTCGCCGTTTTCTTCTATCAAGAAGACATTACGTCTCAAGTGTCGCTGTGCCCTTATGCATTCTTGACTCAGCGCGACATTACCATGTTACAGGCCAAATAAGGCCATCGATGATCCTCGGAGCTATGGACTGTCAACTTTCAGCGATAAACTGTACCGTAGGGGTCGCGATTTGGCCCCTTTATTGGTGAATGAACAGGATGGGTGTGGGATGTGGGAGTCGTGGTGACTGGAATCGTACAGTGAAACATTATCAAAACATCCTTAGTTATAATTGTTTTTGTACATGTGACCTGCAGGGATTGTGTTGGCCTTGGTGATACAAGTCTCGCCAGCCTTAGCAGGCGCTGTGTGTGGAAAGCCACAGCTGTCGACGTCTGCACCCCCAGAGACGAGACCCGTGGGAAATACAGGCCCTGCAATGAACTTGTGGCGTCACGTTAGCCCAAAACACATCTCGTATCCTCAGTTAAGTCTGGAGCCAGATGGGTAACCAACATGTCAATGAAGAGATACTTAATAAAGTCCGCGATTCTGTCATATGTCATCGAGATCATGAGTCTGCTTAAGCGCGCTGCTATGAAGTATTAAAGTCATATCAGATGCTAACTCGCTCCCTACTAGAGACGGTCGCTGAAGCTCATAAGACCTGTATTGTCACATGCAATGATATACGCTACAAAATCAGTATATCTCACTAGCCCTTGCCCAGAGAAACCTGGCCCGTCTTCGAGGAATGACCATACCAGCTGCTAATGGCTCAGCTGCGCAGCGGCCGCAGTACAGACCGTGTTAAAGGATGGTACCAGGGATGGCCACATGTGATGGTGTGTGCTCGTCCCAGTCAGCCACAATGTTGGTCTGTACAAGCTAGATAATACTGACAGTGCAGCTGGGCAGCGTGTTGGCCCAGGCCTGAACTCACAGCCCAACACGGAGGCTGCTGGCAGTGATCCAATGGAACAGACGCACCAAGTTTACGGCATGCTGACCTCAGCTCAGGCTGTAAGTACAGTTACTGTGGCAAAGTCGAGGTTAATGGATGGATACATTTGTGGCTGCACGTAGACAGAAGCTGTTGTAGACTGCATCGCATGGCATATTGTACTCATCTGGATACTGTTCTAACATTTTTCGCTTTGTCAACGTTGTGAATGAATACTCTTATACTCTGAGTACACCATCTTGCTCAAGTGTTCCTGGTTTAGAGCCGACAACTGCTTCCCTCTCTATTACGTCGTTCTGCTGATCGATGCAGGAACAGTTCATGGCCTTGGCAGCAGTAACTGACATTATGGCCACCTACTTAATAGCCAGAATGTCCACTTTTGGCACGGTTAATAGTGGCGACACGTCATGGCATGGAAGCAATGAGGCCTTGGCGGGTCGTTGGAGGTAGTTGGCACCACATCTGTACACACAAATCATCTGTTTCCCGTAAATTCCGGAGAGGGGGGCGATGAGCTCTGCTGCCACTTTCAATCACAGATGTGTTCGATCAGGTCAAGATGTGGCGAGTTCGGAGGCCAGCACATCAATTGGAACTCGCTACTGTGTTCCTCGAACCACTCCATCTGACTCCTCGTCTTGTGGCATGGGTTACCAACTTGTTGAAAAATGCCACTGCGATTCGGAAGCACGATTGTCACGAACGGGTGTACGTGCTATACAAGCAGTCTACGACACTCCTTGGCCGCCATTGTGCCTTGCACGGACTTCACTGGACACATGGATGCCCACTCGAATGTTCCCCAGGGCATTGATGGAGCCACCGCCAGCTTGTCTTCGTCCTACAGTACATGTGCCAAGGAACTGTTTCCCTGAAAGGCAACGGATTCGCGCCCTCCCATCGGCATGATGAAAAAGGTGTCGGTATTCACCATATCGTTCAACGCTCTGCCACAGTGCCAACGTCCAGTGCTGAAGGTTACGTGCTTATTTTAGTCGTTGTTGCTTATGTATTAATACTGGCACATCATGGGTCGCCAACTACGGAGGCCCATCGGTAGGAGTTTTCGGTGCACTGTGTGTTCAGACGCACTTGTGCTTTGCCCAGTCTTAAAGTCTCATGTTAGTTCTGCCACAGTTTGCCGCCTGTTCTGCTTTACCAGTGTGCCAGCCTAGGACAACCGTCGTCTGTAATGTCTGCACGTGGTTTCTCCTTTGTATCACCATGTGTTGAAGATACTCACCATAGCACTCCTCGAACACCCCACAAATCGTGCAGTTTCCAAAATGCTCGTTCCGAGCCACCGGGCCATCACAGTTTGCCCTCGGTCAGACTCAGATAGCTCGGGCGCTTTCCCCGTTCTACACACGGACAGAACGTTACTACACCGTGCGTGTGTCTGACTAGCAGTCATTCAAAAATGGTTCAAATGGCTCTGAACACTATGGGACTTAACATCTGAGGTCATCCGTCCCCTAGAACTGAGAAGTACTTAAACGTAACGAACCTAAAGACATCACACACATCCATGTCCGAGGCAGGATTCGAACCTGCGACCGTAGCGGTCTCGCTGTTCGAGACTGAAGCACCTAGAACTGCTCGGCCACTCCGGCCGGCAACAGTGATTCCTCGCCAGGTGACACTGCTATCGCCAGGATGGGTTTGTATCGATAGTAGGTCGGTGGTCGTGTTGTTCCGGCTGATCAGTGTATCTCTGTCAGGGCACTCTTATGGTGATAGCCTACAAAGATCATGCAGATTAGCGCTTTCCAAGCCGAGATTAGCAATGCGATATGCGCTTAGATCTAAGTACTGTCTAAAAGTACTGTGCCGGCTACATTAAGTCCCTCCTCCTTCGACGTCATGTCACGTAGGTTTTCATGGTTAAAAATCTACATTATAGTCAACGTCAGGATTAGAGACGGATCACAGGACCCACAATCTTTGGTTTGTAGAAGGAAGTTGCTGGTGACCTTCTTTAAGAAATCATCCCAGAATTCAATCGAAAAAACTACAGAAGGTATAACCAGAATATCTGGTTGTGCACTTAACCCCCTTTCATGCCTAAATTCCGCCCTCTCGCCCAGTCGCCTCTTAGAAGGTAGAGCCCACGTTTCCCTGCAGAAAGGCTGAGACACGGATGTCAGCCGAGAAAGGGATGAGCGCCTTATATTACACCTGGTTTGAGCGCCTTAGACACTGTTTTTGTATCTGGGAACTAAAGTGATTTCATTAACCCCTTCCATAGGGAAATCGTAGATCATCAGCATTAGATCTCGAGGGAAGGAGAAGCGATGATTTATAGCGCCTGTTCACCATACCTTGTAGCAATGTCAAGGGCTAGATTGAAAATCTGCACGCTGGGTCTCGTAATGTGCTGGAATAAAGTGGCTGATCCTCAAGTATTGTAAATGAATGTAGAACTGTACTTGTAGATGTTATCAACAATATTAGCGCCACTTTATGTACTGTATGAACATGAAGAGTATACACTGTGGAACAAAACCAAAGGATTACTTTTTCGAAACACCTCAATTGTCACCAAATGTGACACATTAGTATGAAATTTGGCTCAAAGCTGCATACAACCTTCTTTTTTAACGCAGCAAAAGCGTGAAGCCCTGCGACGACAACCTGGGGCTCGGTGACGCTTCAAAGTGCAGGGTGTTTTTGGCATGTGCGGGAAAAAGGCCATAGCTCAGAAGTTCATGTCAGCTGTTATGTGAATTAATGATGTCAAATTGTCACCAAATTTCATCACAATTCTAAGCAACACGATCATGAACGTGTCACACGATGCAAACGGCATCATACCTCCTCTTACCGATATTTCACCGCTTTCTTGACGCCTCTGCGATGGGGGTGAGAACCGCGACATCCAGCATTGAAATACCGCGGTTTTCCTATGGATGGCCGAGGAAAACATTCCAGAGACACCGCCGCTCGGACCCGACATGAAACGGCCTAATGAGGTGGCATAACGTGTGTGAATGAAACCATCCCTTCCCTTAGGTCGTTGATTCCCAGACGTTTCGAAGTCGAAAACTACAGTTCGCAGTGCGATGAGCGACAGGACGACGTTCTTGACGAACTGCTGCCACCCCTGCTAGTTTCAACACTATCTTAAGGACATCGTGGGGGCACAATCCCGTTGAACGTATCTGACCTATTTGGGGAGTAGTGCGATCTCCATTTTCGGTCTGGTACAGAGAGTGGAACCACTAGGGACCGTTAAAAACCATTCGACGAAATTTGAACATGATCTGAAGCTGTAAATGATATTTATGCTTTTTCGGTTATCCTATTTCTAGACCTCCTGTGATGTGATCACAGGGAGGAGGGGGTTGCAGCATTAACATGTGTGTGAATAAAAGGGCGAAGGATCCCCCCCCCCTCTCCACCCCTCCTTCTCGCAAGTCGACAACTCCCTCTACGCCTTTTTTGAGCGCGTTAAAATATACATGTCAGGAACTTCGACCCCAATTCAATCTCGTAGCAACTGTAGCGCCTAAAGGTAGGCAACTTCAACAAAAGGTTGTTGTTGTGCTCCTCAGTATTGAGACTGGTTTGATGCAGCTCTCCATGCTAATCTATCCTGTGCAAGCTCCTTCATCTCCCAGTACCTACTGCAACCTACGTCCTTCTGAATCTGCTTAGTGTATTCATCTCTTGGTCTCTCGCTACGACTTTTACCCTCCACGCTGCCCTCCAATACTAAATTGGTGATCCCTTGATGCCTCAGAACATGTCCTACCAACCGATCCCTTCTTCTAGTCAAGTTGTGCCACAAACTTCTCTTCTCCCCAATTCTATTCAATACTTTCTCATTAGGTATGTGAGCTACCCATCCAATCTTCAGCATTCTTCTGTAGCACCACATTTTAAAAGCTTCTATTCTCTTCTTGTCCAAACTATTTATCGTCTATGTTTCACTTCCATACATGGCTACACTCCATACAAATACTTTCAGAAACGACTTCCTGACACTTAAATCTATACTCGAAGTTAACAAATTTCTCTTCAGAAATGCTTTCCTAACCAAAAGGTTATCGAAGAGTAAAGTTTCAGACGCAATAATCAACCATTACGAGCGTAAATGGTGAGTAGAAACACTGGAATATCGATCCTATGTCACTTTTTTCCAGTACACCTTTTGGTTACGCACGAAGACGCAACCTTTTGTAATTTCACATCCGACTGTAATATACCTAGTATAAAGATCGAGATGCCGTAATGATGTTGCGTGTACGTGTTTAAATTTCAAATATAAAATAAAAAAAAATTCTTTTAATGCAGACTCCAGTACTACTTATCGATAGTACTTCTTTTTCTTCATAGTTAATGTCACACCTGTAATATAACTGTGACTTACGACTGAAATAAAGGTATTTGAACTTCAAATTTCCAGCTTAATTATTCGTAGGAAATTGGATATCCCAGTGAATTCTTTTAACATATAAAAAGCCTCGTAGTACAGACTAGCAGAACCTAAAATCAATGATTCGTTAAGCACGTTTTGATAGAGCCGGGCCGTAACTAAATCTCTGACTTGCGCTAGTAAGAGAATCAATCTTTTGTGGTATAATCTACCTACTGTGTCTCTACAGTCAAAATGTTAAATATTTGACCAGACCTAACGACTACGAAGGTTGTTTTACTTACAGTTATTTGAACCAGGTGTAATAACTATAGCTTTTCCTTCTTTTGTTGTATTTTATGCTAACTTCAAGCAAAGAACAAATTTACCGCCGAGTAAAAGATAGAATTTTAGTCTCCTCGCTGATATTTATCGATCGAAAACGTATTTTTTATTACTTCCGTATTGTAGAATTACTATAAAGTATTTTTTCTATGTATCGCCTATATTGATTAATTATTTTCAGCTTTTATCTTCTCCATCACATAGAATTTACTCGATTACACCCATTTAGATAGAACACAAGTAAATTGTTTCTCTGAATATTTATTCTCTTATGTAGCCAAAGAGATAAAGTATATAGGCACATAGAAAGGCTGTGAAGATGGTCTATGGCTATGACACGTGGTTCAGCGCTCCATGCGGTGCTACGCTGTATTATTTTCACCCATACGTTCGGAAGACATTGTGGACGAGTGACTAAAGTGAGGCAGTATTGCAGCGTGGAACTGGCGTTCAGAAAATAGCCGCATAGCTTCGGTTGCTTGCTATGTAGTGCATTCTTTGTCTTGACCGCCAAATTTACGAAAGCGTTGTTAAGGATTCGATCGCAGATAAATGTGTCACAAATGAGACTAAAAATATGATTGCTGCGCTCTCAGGTTTCTTCCTATCCACACTCCGGCAATCGCGACATATTCGGAAATAAACTGCCAAGTATTTGTGACATGCAAAAATATAAATTTCGTTGCTGGTCATTTCACTCACAGCAATTAGATTAGATTCCTGCCTAATCAGACCCTTTCCAGAAATGAAAAAAAAAATCTGGTATTTGTGACAAGAAAGAATATAAGTAGCATTGCTGGACTTTTCACTAGCAGCTGTTTCATCTTTCGTTTTTTAATCTGACTGAAGTCACGAGATCGAATAAAACCATTCCTGATACAGCACACTCTTATGTGCAGATAACATTGAACACTGCAGAACCTACTGCGGTTACATATACAGGGTGAGTCACCTAACATTACCGCTGGATATATTTCTTAAACCGCATCAAATACTGACGAATCGATTCCACAGACCGAACATGAGGAGAGGGGCTAGTGTAATTGGTTAATACAAACCATAAAAAATGCACGGAAGTATGTTTTTTTAACACAAACCTACGTTTTTTTAAAAATGGAACCCCGTCAGTTTTGTTAGCACATCTGAACATATAAACAAATACGTAATCAGTGCCGTTTGTTAAATTGTAAAATGTTAATTACATCCGGAGATATTGTAGCCTAAAGTTGACGCTTGAGTACCACTCCTCCGCTGTTCGATCGTGTGTATCGGAGAGCATCGAATTACGTAGGGATCCAAAGGGAACGGTGATGGACCTTAGGTACAGAAGAGACTGGAACAGCACATTACGTCCACATGCTAACACCTTTTTATTGGTCTTTTTCACTGACTCACATGTACATTACCATGAGGGTTGAGGTACACGTACACACGTGGTTTCCGTTTTCAATTACGGAGTGGAATAGAGTGTGTGCCTACATGCCAGGCCAATAGATGTTCAATGTGATGGTCATCATTTGCTGCACACAATTGCAATCTCTGGCGTAATGAATGTCGTACACGCCGCAGTACATCTGGTGTAATGTCGCCGCAGGCTGCCACAATGCGTTGTTTCATATCCTCTGGGGTTGTAGGCACATCACGGTACACATTCTCCTTTAACGTACCCCACAGAAAGAAGTCCAGAGGTGTAAGATCAGGAGAACGGACTGGCCAATTTATGCGTCCACGTCCTATGAAACGCCCGTCGAACATCCTGTCAAGGGTCAGCCTAGTGTTAATTGCGTAATGTGCAGGTGCACCATCATGCTGATACCACATACGTCGACGCGTTTCCAGTGGGACGTTTTCGAGCAATTTTGGCAGATCATTCTGTAGAAACGCGATGTATGTTGCAGCTGTTTGGGCCCATGCAATGAAGTGAGGACCAATGAGGTGGTCGCCAATGATTCCGCATCATACATTTATAGTCCACGGTCGCTGTCGCTCTACCTGTCTGAGCCAGCGAGGATTGTCCACGGACCAGTAATGTATGTTCCGTAGATTCACTGGCCCGTGGTTTGTGAAACCCGCTTCATCGGTAAACAGGTAGAACTGCAACGCATTCTCTGTTAATGCCCATTGATAGAATTGCACTCGATGGTTAAAGTCATCACCATGTAATTGCTGATGTAGCGACACACGAAACGGGTGAAAGCGGGGACGATGCAGTATGCGCATGACACTTCTTTGACTTAGTCCACCGTCTCTTACAATGTCCCGTGTACTCACGTGCGGGTCCATGGCAACAGCAGATAACACACCAACTGCACCCGCTTCTCCTGTGACGGGTCTGTTTGCGTGCTACAACCATACCTCTTGCATACAGTTGGCGGTAGATGTTTTGCAATGTGCGGCACGTTGGATGCTCCTCTGTCCGGGTACCGTTCTGCATACACCCTGCAGGCTTCAGCTACATTTCGTCGACACTCACCATAGATGAGTATCATCTCCGCCTTTTCAGAGTTCGAATACACCATGGTCACAGTTCCTACAACACTACACTATCACAGACGTGTGGTAACACGGTGTACTACAGTTGGTCTTAGTGCGGAGACGAATGCAGAATAACAATAGCAGCAAGCGCTACATGCGGACACTGTGACAGCTAGACCAAACCACAACAGTGCACTACAGCCACACTCGTAAACACGGTCGCCATCGTAAACATGTCCCTGCAGATGCTGCTCACCGACCGTGGCCCGTGTTTGTTACAACACGCAACTGAACGTCGGAGGTTTCAAGCGTCAACTTTATGTTACAATATCTTCGGATGTAATTAACATTTTACAATGCAACAAACGGCACTGATTACGTATTTGTTTATATGTTCAGATGTGCTAACAAAACTAACGTGGTTCCATTTAAAAAAACGTAGGTTTGTGTTAAAAAACATACTTCCGTGCATTTTTGTATGGTTTGTATTAAACAATTACACTAGCCCCTCTCTTCACGTTCGGTCTGTGGAATCGGTTCGTCAGTATTTGATGTGGTTTACGAAATATGTCCAGCGGTAACGTTAGGTGACTCACCCTGTATAAGAAAGCCACAGAATGTATAAACGCAAAGATGAAGAAAAACCGTGTTAGCACGAGGTAACATATTTCATTAGGCTCCCTAACTGCACGTCTTTGAGTACATGACTACAACGTTTAGTTACAATTTCGACCATTATTATCGTTCGTCTTAGAATCTCCTAAAGATTATTACAGTTGATGTGTATTTAATGACCTAGAATGACGTGTTTATAGTAAATCTTCAGTGAGCCGATGTCCTGAAACGGCATACAGCCATAACACGTAAGTTATCATAAGGAAACAAGGAAATACGGTGGACCCCCTCAAAATTAACGAGCGAGGGTTGTTACGTGACCGATTTCCGATTTAGACGAACGCCAGTCGAAAGCGAGTGTGGCTTCCTCATTTTAATCACTCGTCATTCTGTGGTTGTTTTAAAAGCGAGCTTGTGAGGTATGCAACGGCCGAATTTCTTTTCGAAGTCGTGCCTAACGTTCTGCGCAGTGTGTAACTGAACACACAAAAGCAGTAAAAATACGCATATATCTCATTTCATGTACCTACTGTTTAAATATATTATCTGTTGGTGGTTTTATTAGTGTTATACACCAGCTCAGAAAGAACTTTCATGTGTTTAACTTTACGTGAATATGTGAATTTATTATCTTAGGCTAAGTTTCGCAATTTCCTTACGCTCTATCATGTACAACCCTCCTTTGTTTTGACTTCCGCAAACATGGTGGAGGGTTGTTCAATCTGCTTCACTCTGGTCAAGATCTATGGTATTGTATCTCTTTGAATATAGTTAATAGTAAACTTAGAATGCCTTTGTCTTTTCCTTTCTATACGTAAATTTAAAATGTCTTTTGTTTCCTTATTTCTGTCTTTGGGACTCAAGATGGCAAATAAAGACTCGGCGTCTCTGCTTTAAATTTTCACTAATCCAAGTTTTGAATTTTTTTCTCACAGTAGGCTATCGTCGGCTGGTGCCAGCAGAGTTAATCCCAGACAACAAAGATAGTTAATCATATAAAACAGAAGTAAAATACCACCATCAGCATAGGCCCTGAAGATCAACAATTGAAGAAAAATTCTGCCTCTTCAGATATTGGCAAACGCGTCTCGCTATAGTTTTCTGAATTAGTAGTCACTCGCCACAATAACTCTACAAGTAATTGTAATTCTGCACAACGCTCGCATTAACGGTTTAGATAGGTTGAAACTATGAAATAATCCAGGGAAATGTCTTTGTGAATTTTCGGGCAACACGCGCCGTATGACCAAAGAGAAGTTGTGTTTTGAGATCTATAGTGCCTGTTGATCAAAGTATCTTGCTACTGAGTCAACACTTTGCCCACTGCAAATCAACAAACCAATCTCCCATACATATAAAGCACACACTACTCAATAACCTTAGAGGGTGCCAAATTCCAGCACCAATACCACAACCACTCAATTATATTACACATGCCGAACAGACCCACTAGCCACAACATACCGAAGAAATCAGGTCACTGTCACATTCTCAACAAATCTTCACACGAACAAATGCCAATAATACTTGATCGGTCCAGCTATAGCTGTATCAGGTCAGTGCTGTAATAATCTAACAATTCATATTCGCCCGTTCTCTTTACCCCTTTTTTTCGCAAGATCTCCCGAACTAACAGTAATATTGTGTATTTGAACCGAATTATGACACTGATAGTCGGAACACACTTTACCGTATTTCACTGTTAACAAGCTTGTGGAGCTTCCAAATTTCCTAGTAGTAATTTTCATTACAGTTGACTTATCACACATACAAACTTGCTCCCGACTGAGTCTAGATTCAGAGACATATATTGTTAGTACATCGTTAGCTCCGAAAGTTCAACTCCAACTCCTCAAAGCCCGATCTCAGCTACAACTGCCCATACATGTTAAACCTTTTGGATCCATCAAAGCAAACAAATGTACAACGGTATCATTAGATATTATTAAGGATGGCTGCCAGTTCATCTTCTAGTGGTCTATGTAATCGCTTTCTGAGTCTCTATAACCGCATGTGACTAAATACGAAACCTCACTAGCAATTCAGCTTCAACTCAGCACGTGAAATGAAGGCAATTTAAATGTGCGTGTTCTTGACGCACATGTTATGCGACGCTATGTTGGGGACACCTGTTGCCAACATCTTCCTTTCTCAATTCAGTCATCATATACGATAGAGATAATGAAGTTATTCAGTCTTATCAATAGCATTTTTGCCGCTCTATCTGCCGTTACGTTCCAGGTAATCGATTCGCGATTTGGAATTCATTTGAAAAACAAGCTATAAGCAGACATTTATACTGATGCGTGAGAATGACCTCTTGTATGACAATATACGCCCAGGTGTTGAGTCAACAAATTAAGGCTATGAAATTACCATACCCACGAATACCATGAAATCTTTTAACCTGTCAGTCTCACAGAATGAAGACATGCCGCTTGTTGGCGATTCTTTTATTGTCTGAGGATATTAAATTTTGCGATCATGTTGGTATTCATCAAGTTGTATAGGCTATGTGCCGGTTTTAGACTGACCTGTCTCCTTAGTTCATTGGCTACACATTCACAACATTAACTGGCACGGGCAATCTTTACAACCAGTCGAAGATGCAAACCGTATTGGCCCCAACAGTGATTGCCTAAATATTCATCTGACTCTGGCTTTGACTGACTAGTTGTGTTGTGTGCCAAATACAGTTGTAGTGTTTTGCAGTTGCACTCATTTTAAGTATAGATGGGAAAACATTCCATTTTTTCGATCATTTCTTTACTGTGTGAGAGCAGAGTATGTAACCATATTCCGACACACGTCGACAGTTGAGTGTTAAACACCACCTTAGTTTTATTCACAGTTTTGTTTTCCTTAGATCACAAATAATGTTTACATACTTTTCACAAAGATATCTTGTAGTTAGTATCGATAGGTCGTGCAGTACGTTTGAGCTACCTCTTTGTGAGACAGTATGGTAGAAGGGTGTTTCATCTTGGCAAGTTCCACCCGGTTGCAGACAATGAGGCGCTAGGGTGATTGAGAGAGTATGCTGTCGACCAGGTTTAAAACCACACTTTTTCTCTGGACGTGCTGATTGGAGCTGACGATTGCAACTGAAGATTCATTGAGACCGTTAACGTTCTCTGCACCTGTTATTAATACACAATGTGTAAAATATTTCGATTGCGAGACTGTACTTTGAAACTGCCTTCATTTCGCATGTTGAAGTGATGCTAAATTGTGAGTGTTGTCTTGTATTTAGTTACATGGTGTTACAAAGATTCAGAGATCGGTTACTTTTCCTAAGTTGGAAACTGATTACGTGATTGTGTTGTAGTTATTCAGCCTAATGCTTTATGCACTCAGTTTCGTAGCTCTTTCCAGCATTTTAAGTTATTTAGTGCATTACTGGAAGACATGTACCGAAAATATGTTTTCTTGTGATTACTAGATATTCGATTCACATTCACGTGTATTGTGAAAGACACATGTTGTACATCTAGTACTTGATTATTGTGAGCTTGATACAGTGTATCAGTTCAATTTTATGGTTACTGATTTATGTCCTCATCAGTCATTTATTTCGTTTTTGTGCGTAATCTTGACGCACACGTTGTGCGACGCTATGTTGGGCACCCCTGTTGCCAACATCCTCCTGTCAATTCAGTCATCATCTATGACAGAGAAAATGAAATAATGCAATCTTACAGACGAATTACTAGTAATTATCCAGCTCGCTCCATGTATAAATTTTCAGGTTATGGATGGCGAGTTTCGTCTATGACGATGGGACCGAGATTTCCAGTTTCAGAACTTTTTAATATGTATATTGATGTTCTCATATAGTAATTTGTGCAGAACATGGTAGTGAAGGCCTCACATTTTGCAGAAGTACATGTATATTTGGTCACGGAATTACTTTGGCTGGGCGTTTTCTGTGTTAGACCATTTCCAGATTAGAGTATTGTGATTAGAGTCAAAGTAATCGTCCCAACACACCGTTTCTAGCTATAAGCTAACCACTTTTACACTCTTTAAGTTTGACATTCGTTTGAGAGTGATGACACATTGTTTGATGCTCATTTGCAGAAGCTGTGCACATCTATTTTAGGTCGAGTGGATTTTACGCGCATGGTACTGTAACTAGTCCTTTTGTTCACTTCGTACGAAGGGTTACAAACTTGATTCTTGTGTCTTGAACATTTATATAACGGAACTTATCTTCAGTTGATCAGAACTTAGCCTCACTACTCGTGTTAGTAGACACCTTTTTAACACACTACACCTCTTAAAAAGTAAACTGAGAAATAAAAAATCACCAATCAACGAACGGCAATCAGTAGTCGGTAGTCACTTCCTATTTAGAAACCAAATAAATGAAACTATAGGAAACCTTACGTAGTGTCAGTATGATTTCACTACGCCTCGGTGTACTAAACAAAAAAATCCAGTTTCCCCGGCAGCCTGAATTCAGTGAAAAGATCGGCGCTAATTGCATTGGTCCAGAGAGGCAGCGAATTGCTGGAAGCGCCTGCCGAGTGTTTACGGGGAGAGAGCGGGTGCCCGGAGCCGCCCACGCCGCCTCCCGCCCTGCTGGCTGGCCGCCGTGACAGCGCGGGCCGCTGCGGTACGGACTTGGCTGCATGTGGCAGCGGAAACACGCCGGAACCACACACCGCGGAGGAATTATTCGGATGGGACGGAAATTGTGCATGAACAGAAAAACACATGATTATAGTTTCAGAAAAAAATGGATGATGTATCCAAGAGAGAGCTTCGCAAATTGGGTAAGTCAATAACGCGTTGGTTCACCTCTGGCCCCCACTCAAGCAGTTATTCAACTCGGTGGTGATTTTCAGGGTTGTTGGATATCCTCCTGTGGGATATCGTTCCAGATCCTCTCCATTTGGTGCGTTAAATTGTCAGAATCCCGGGACGGTTGAAGGGCCCTGCCCATAATGCTCCAAACATTCGCAGTCGGGGAGAGACCGGCGACATAGTGTTTGGAAATCACGCAGACCCGCAGTAGAAATCTCGTCGTGTGTGGGTGGGCATTATCTTGCTGAAATGTAAGCCCATGATGCATTGCTATTAACGGCATATCCTCTGGTTACCGCATGAAACGCCCGCTAAACCCGCTGGGCGGAATACGTAATAGGATTGTGGAAAGGGCCAAGAGTTGAGGTCAGTTTCTGCTTCTAATTTTCATATATTGAAGTTAAGCAACTCTTTCACGGCTGAAGGCCTCAGGAAAGAAATCTTAACAAGATAAAAATCCAATTAGGGTAACAACAAAAAATTCAAAGCAACATACGCAAAGTGCAATACAAATGGCTGACGGCCACAATTTAAATTCTAAAATTTTAGAATATATTACCATCGACATTTAATGGCAGAAGGTCAACAAGATATCTTAAAAAAATTAAAAAATCAATAGCAATAACATAATTTAAAACCCAAAAGGCAACATATGCAAGGTGCAACGCCAATGGCTGAGGGCCACAATTAAATTTCAAAACTTCAGAATATATTATCATAGACCTCTAAAGGTAGAAGGCCAGCATGTTTAACAACAAGAAATCTTAAAAATCAACACGATAAAAACCCAATTAAGATAGCAATAAAATGATTTAAATAAGCAACATATGCAAGGTGCAATACCAACAGCTGTGGACCAAGATTAAACTTCAAAATTTCAAAATATATTACCATAATCTTTAAAGGCAGAAGCCCACAGTGTTTAAGCGTGAAAGATACACATAAAAATTAATTTTGCAAAATAAGAAACAAACAAATAACCATAAGCCTAAAATTTAAAACAGCCGACAACAGGTAACTAAACACCGGTTGCACTCAAAAGCCTCCAGGGAGGTCGGTCTGCCCTCGTTCACTAGGCGAGACAGGTGGTGAGCCCAACTATTCTTGATCCGTCGGAACCCAACCAGGGCACAGCCACGGACCGACCGACACAACAACTTGGCTCGCTCTGAGAACTATGTGACGTAACTGCTGTGGTCATCAGTCCCCTACAACTTAGAACTACCTAAACCTAACTAACCTAAGGACATCACACACATCCATGCCCGAGGCAGGATTCGAACCTGCGACCGTAGCGGTCGTGCGGTTCCAGACTGTAGCGCGTTTAACCGCTCGGCCACTCCGGCCGGCCACAGCAACTTGCTTTCCGTCAATTAGTACATGAGAACCCCAACCGGCAATGTCACAAACTTGATAATCCACTATTGAGTAGGTATTATTGTCAAAATTACACACCATGTTGGACACCAACAACAGGTGAGGAAAGGACGCTGCCTGAAATTACGTTAGTGGCCAGGGCAGGTAACCGGAACACCAACGGCCACTAGGCAGAAAATTCCACTGGTGCACTCAAATCGTAGTCTACCAAAATAGTTAATTGCACCGCATGGCGGCTAAATCTCAGCAGTACAACCATTCGGCGTTGCTCACCGGAAAACCTCCCCAACAGCAAACCACCGAAGCGAACCACTACCACATGAATAGGCGCGGCTTGGGTGGTTGAAACCACTACTCAACTTTGACGTCCTGGGTCGGTGAACCACGAAGCTCGTAGCGATCGGACAGCTCCACACACGCTCCGACACTGCGCAGGGATTGCCAGCGGCTTCAGCCGACTGCACCACGCGGAGATAGCTTCCCTCGTCCGCAACAACCGACCGACTCCTTCAGACCCCCTTTCCGGAAACTATATGCACCAAACCAAAGATGGTACACGGCGCAAATATCGATACACAAACCAAACACAGATAGACAGCGAAGTTCACGAAAACGCGGAGTTGGGAGAGAGCACGGCTCACCGCTGAGCTGTAACGGTACCATGCATGAAAACCACACGGGTACCGATATAAAAAGAAATGGCACTAACACCCTCACTTCCGGATGTCGGGCCGTATTGCGGGCGATAGTCATGTTGGTATCCCAGCCCTGTCCAGGGTATCACCAAACACTTCTTCGGCCTGGAATCTCATTCGCTGGACGAGAATCTTCTCCAGCGATGAGTCACGATTCGAAATGAGTCTTTTGATGACCAGCGAAGGCTTGTCTGGAAAAGAAATGGCAGCCCACACTATCGCTCCCGGTTGTCTGGCCGTATGGTGGACGGTAGTCTAATTGGTGCCCCGACGCTGTCCAGGGGGCCTTGAGACTCGCCTTCATCGGTCGTCCTGCTGCCCCGTTGGAGGATCGAATCCTCTCTCGCTCATGGGTTTGTGTGTCGTCCTTAGTGAAATTAGTTTACGTTAGATTAAGTAATGTCTAAGCTTAGGCACAGATGACCTCAGCAGTTTGGTCCCAGAAGACCTTACCACAAATTTCCAAAATTTCACCGGTCATCGGCGCTCAGTTTGAGGCAGGTCTCGTCACTGAAGGCAATTCTACTCCAGTCAAAGAGATTCAAGATCGAAAGTACCCGACACTATCGCAACCGAGCTTGTTGGTTTACTGAGGTAACGGTAGTCAGCGCAAGGGGTGCTGTGAGCACAGTGCCTTTTCTGTGAGCCGCCTATTAGTGGTCCTAGTGGTTACTGAAGCACCAGTTACATGTCGGATCGATGATAGTGACGAATCCAGGGCTCTGAGTGCTTTCTGACGATTGCTTGTTCCTCTTGTTTTGTCGTCACTCTAGATTGACCGCTTCCTTCTCGACACTGTGTTCGGCCATGGTTCACTCCTTCCTTCCAACATCGTGGAACAATGGCATCCCTTTTAGTCAAATGTCGAGTGAGTCATCGATTACTCCAACCGGTTTCTCTGAGTACACGTCCTCTCTCAAATGCTGACGTCTGCGTCTATTTTTCACGCGCATGTCTGCGAGACACGGTTACTGTTCAACTGAGTACACGGAATGAAATTCGCAAAGAATTTATGCCCCGGTATCGACATGTCACATGTTTACTATCGTTGCCACCTGTACGGTGTAACTGCGTTTGCTGCGTCACACTTTCGTCCATCTGCCGCCATAGTTTACAGTTTTGCATTTTCCGTCGATATCTGTATGGATATCAATTTGTGACTCATTTGCATAGCTTCTCTGTGGTGCGTGGTAATACTAAATATATAGCGACGCACCAGGAGGCACCACGAAGGACATAGTTTCCAGGATATTGAGACGAACCCTAGTACAAGCTGCAAACCTGGTATACGCACAGTGCGCTGCCTCCCAACATATTAGTCTGTCTGAAAGGACCCATAATCCCACAAACGCCCAGAAAGGGCTCGAAATGTTGTGTGATGTCGTTGGTGCCTGTGAGGGTACTTGTTTTGGTATTGCCATGCTGCCTCTCAAACGTTTCCATCGGCTTGGCCGTATATTCCCGAAATAAATACCGGACCAATCTGCTTCTTACACCTCGCTGCGTCAGTCACACAGACTGCTACACACAAGGAACACATGGCACGTGGTCAGACGAACTGTCATTCGTCAGCGCCCTCTAACTTGGCAACGATGCCTTTCCGAAGCCATGTTCCATACGTTTTTTACTTCCATTTTCGGTCATAAATCAGTCCCTGCATTTTGTCGGTTTTATTAATTTCACACTCACACACAATATATATATACACTCCTGGAAATTGAAATAAGAACACCGTGAATTCATTGTCCCAGGAAGGGGAAACTTTATTGACACATTCCTGGGGTCAGATACATCACATGATCACACTGACAGAACCACAGGCACACAGACACAGGCAACAGAGCATGCACAATGTCGGCACTAGTACAGTGTATATCCATCTTTCGCAGCAATGCAGGCTGCTATTCTCCCATGGAGACGATCGTAGAGATGCTGGATGTAGTCCTGTGGAACGGCTTGCCATGCCATTTCCACCTGGCGCCTCAGTTGGACCAGCGTTCGTGCTGGACGTGCAGACCGCATGAGACGACGCTTCATCCAGTCTCAAACATTCTCAATGGGGGACAGATCCGGAGATCCTGCTGGCCAGGGTAGTTGACTTACACCTTCCAGAGCAAGTTGGGTGGCATGGGATACATGCGGACGTGCATTGTCCTGTTGGAACAGCAAGTTCCCTTGCAGGTCTAGGAATGGTAGAACGATGGGTTCGATGACGGTTTGGATGTACCGTGCGCTATTCAGTGTTCCCTCGACGATCACCAGAGAGGTACGGCCAGTGTAGGAGATCGCTCCCCACACCATGATGCCGGGTGTTGGCCCTATGTGCCTCGGTCGTATGCAGTCCTGATTGTGGCGCTCACCTGCACGGCGACAAACACGCATACGACCATCATTGGCACCAAGGCAGAAGCGACTCTCATCGCTAAAGACGACACGTCTCCGTTCGTCCCTCCATTCACGCCTGTCGCGACACCACTGGAGGCGGGCTGCACGATGTTGGGGCGTGAGCGGAAGACGCCCTAACGGAGTGCGGGACCGTAGCCCAGCTTCATGGAGACGGTTGCGAATGGTCCTCGCCGATACCCCAGGAGCAACAGTGTCCCTAATTTGCTGGGAAGTGGCGGTGCGGTCCCCTACGGCACTGCGTAGTATCCTACGGTCTTGGCGTGCATCCGTGCGTCGCTGCGGTCCGGTCCCAGGTCGACGGGCACGTGCACCTTCCGCCGACCACTAGCAACAACATCGATGTACTGTGGAGACCTCACGCCCCACGTGTTGAGCAATTCGGCCGTACGTCCACCCGGCCTCCCGCATGCCCACTATACGCCCTCGCTCAAAGTCCGTCAACTGCACATACGGTTCACGTCCACGCTGTCGCGGCATGATGCTACCAGTGTTAAAGACTGCGATGGAGCTCCGTATGCCACAGCAAACTGGCTGACACTGACGGCGGCGGTGCACAAATGCTGCGCAGCTAGCGCCATTCGACGGCCAACACCGCGGTTCCTGGTGTGTCCGCCGTGCCGTGCATGTGATCATTGCTTGTACAGCCCTCTCGCAGTGTCCGGAGCAAGTATGGTGGGTCTGACACACCGGCGTCAATGTGTTCTTTTTTCCATTTCCAGGAGTGTATATAGTGTCCCAGCTATCTTGTCCACCCAAAATATCTCTAGAACAATAATAGCTATTCGAAAACGACTTTAACCGGTATCAATGTACGGTTGGGAACCCCATGCTGCCCGTAATCGCGATGTGCTTGACATGCATAATCACACTTTCATACTTATCAAGAGGTCCGAAATGAATAATACGGTCTGCTGCCATTCTGCATTAACGTCGTACATTCCAGCAGGTATTTATCCCATAGGCTAGGGGTGATGCTGTTCTGTAACATATCTGTGTACCGCAACGTTAGTCGCAAAGTTAACTTCGCTTTTCGTTAATCCGTTACTAAAAAGGTAATGCCGTTCAACGTTGAAACTTTACTTTACTGTAGATCTAGCGCAAGTGACAGTTAATCATTCACTCGTAATAGTAAATTCATGTTGATGGTTTTAGTGAAACGAGCAAGTGGACTAAAAGTTTTACCGTTGTTTAGGTAAAAATGTTTTGATTTGGAAAGTTCAGGTAGGACATAGAAGATGAATGTAAACATGTTTAACCAATTAGTTTTATTATCACATAATTATCAATGTTATGTTTATCTAATGCGTTAAATGACAAATTATTGCAAACAAATGTTTCTTAACATCACTTGGTAAAATGGCCCTTTGTAGAAACTTCCACTGTGATACCAGCACTACATACTAAACATACCGTTCACATCTCATGCTCAAAGTGATGCCCATTGGCTTGCATACATAGGGTCACTCTGCGGATGAAGGATGCCCTACTTCGTGCTACTGTTTCCTCTTTGATGGCTGTACAAGCATCAATAATGCGTTGCTTCATGTCCTCTGGTGTTGTTGGTTCATGTTGGTAACCAACATCCTTCACTGCTCCCCAAAGAAAATAATCCAGCGGTGTAAGGTCCGCCTGAACAACATTTCGTCCACCTACAACAGGGTACAGTCCAGGTATGTAGAGTAGGGTACAAAACAGAGATATTAACTTAATAATCATAATGTTCGTTAACAGTACTATAAACAAACAAGCAATCTCATAACGTATTCCCCGTCAACGTACATTCTCAATAGATCAGCAGCATTTCTACCATATCTTCATGTGTGTACATTATACTGTACAGTATAAGGTCCACAACACAACGTTTATTCACAATGTGTACTACCTCCGTGCCGTCAATAGATTACTCTGATGCACGACTACACTGGTAAGCGGTGTACTGCACGCCAAAGCAACAACAAATGGGATGCTCGGAGGGTGGTGGAGTACAGAAGTTTGCGTGGGTCGCAAAGCATAAACAAGGCGAAGTGGTAACTGTGGCAGTAGAGGGAACGACGTTGGACACTTGACTAGGTAGAGCCAGGCCCTGCGTGACAGGCACAATGCGTCATATAACGCATTAAATAAACCCTATTATGGGTGTGCAGGATAAAAAGACAACCTGACGGGTGTACACCGATCGGCACTAGTTCATATTGTGTACGTAGATACGTAAAAGTGCAAGAGGGAAACCATTATGTGCTTATGAGAGTTGATGGCAGCAGACCGTATTATTCGTTTCGGACCTCTTGATAAGTATGGAGGTGTGATTACACCAAGTCAATCACATCGCGATTACGGGCAGCATGGCTTTTACGCCTGAGCCTCAGGACGTGGGCTAGCAGCGCATGTCGGGTGTTTCAAGCGTCAACTTCGCGTCTTAATATCTCGGGATGTAATGGAAATATTGCGATGCAATCAACGCCATTGTTTACGTGCTTTGTCATGCTATGGATTGCTGAAGAAAAAAATATAGGAGGTCCAATTAAAAAAAAAACATAAGTTTGTGTTAAAAAACACATATGCTTTCGTTTTAGATTGTTTCCAAATATGTACATTCATGGGCCCCAGCCCTACATTGATATCGGTGGAAGTCGTTTTCCAATAGCTTGAAACTTCCCCTTAGAACAATTTATACAAGACTGTGCTTAAACTGACATACAATAGTTTTTAGCGCAACGCAATCTGACTTTCAATAATCCCTACAAAAGAATGGCCCTGACTAACATTAACCTATACCTTTCACAAATCACTTACCTCACAAAAATCTTCGTTACTCGAGCTACTGCAATACAGCGAGCACCACTACTGCTAGCTAAATAAAAGATTCAAACTACTGAAGGCACTAACTACTGATAGGCATAGTTAGCGAATGAAAGATTTTAATAGAGAACAAACAATGTATTTACCTTAATAATCATAATATATATATCAGTTCATGACATCCAGTCTTACAAATTTCAAAACTCCGCCATCTCTCTCCCCACATCCACCACTGCCGGCGGCTCTCCTCCAACTGCGCAACGCTACGCGCTGTTAGCATCCAGCTGCCGCTGCCCAACACTACAATGGCAGACAACGATGCAAACCAGCCACAGACTGCACACGGCACAGCCAGTGATTTTTATACAGAACGCTTCGTGGCGGCGGCGTTACTAATAAAAAAAACCTAAACAGCCTACTTACAAGCTGTTATTGTTCCAGAGATATTTTGGGTGGAAAAGATAGCTGGGATATGAGGACATTATATCACTTTACAGTTTAAGCCTCACTTATGGTGTTTCGAAATAAACATACCTTTTAACAATGTTACAACATCGGGGCATGATTGGACCCCTGTACACGCCGTATCGGGCTGAGTGTTATCATGATTAGCATAAACGGCTAACCTGGGGCACAGTGCTAGTTACAGATTGCCTATCTAACGGTTTGCAAGGCCATACTAATTTGATTCAGAATATTTCGCATGGTTATTGACATAACTGAAAAGTTTAAAAGCTGTCATTATCTACTCATTAACAGCTATTGTCTAATGTTAAAGGATTAACACAATAAGCCAGTTATTACCATTAGAACCTGTGTATATGCCTTAGGCATTGCGTGAATTACCCAGATCATGTTAACGCAGTCCATGAACCATGGACCTTGTCGTTGGTGGGGAGGCTTGCGTGACTCAGCGATACAGATAGCCGTACCGTAGGTACAACCACAACGGAGGGGAATCTGTTGAGAGGCCAGACAAACGTGTGCTTCCTGAAGAGGGGCAGTAGCCTTTTCAGTAATTGCAAGGGCAACAGTCTGGATGATTGACTGATCTGGCCTTGTAACAATAACCAAAACGGCCTTGCTGTGCTGGTACTGTGAACGGCTGAAAGCAAGGGGAAACTACGGCCGTAATTTTTCCCGAGGGCATGCAGCTTTACTGTGTGATTTAATGATGATGGCGTCCTCTTGGGTAAAATATTCCGGAGGTAAAATAGTCACCCATTCGGATCTCCG
The DNA here is from genome assembly GCF_023897955.1 of Schistocerca gregaria. Taxonomy (NCBI): domain Eukaryota; kingdom Metazoa; phylum Arthropoda; class Insecta; order Orthoptera; family Acrididae; genus Schistocerca; species Schistocerca gregaria. Next base: position 508,914,363 of record NC_064921.1, on the reverse strand, counting down.
CGCGGGGACTACTCAAGAGGATGTCGTTATCAGGAGAAAGAAAACTGGCGTTCTACGGATCGGAGCGTGGAATGTCAGATCCCTTAATCGGGCAGGTAGGTTAGAAAATTTAAAAAGGGAAATGGATAGGTTAAAGTTAGATATAGGGGAATTAGTGAAATTCGGTGGCAGGATGAACAAGACTTTTGGTCAGGCGAATACAGGGTTATAAATACAAAATCAAATAGGGGTAATGCGGGAGTAGGTTTAATAATGAATAGGAAAATAGGAATGCGGTTACTGGCATCGGCTCATTCTCAATCTGTGCTTCAAGCCTTCTATTGCCTTTCTGTGGGAGAACAACCTGAGCACATCCTATACAGTCGGTGTTAAATCCTTCATTCTTGTCTGCCACACCAGTAGCAACTAGATCAGAAATCTGAAACTCCTCCTCTGAAATTCTTGCCGGGTTGTATGGGTGCAAGCCACAAGAGTCAAATCCACATTAAGCATTTGTTGGAACTATAGCTTTCTTCCAGGCTTCGCTGTGGAAGACGGGGAACTGTGCTCTTGAGACTTTACGTCCAGGATGACACAATTTACAGTTTCGCATTGCCCTGTAAAAAGCTTGTTTCAGTGACTTGAAAACACACCTGACAAGAGGCTGTGTTGAATGCGCAGGTAAACAAATCATGATCACATCATTTTCTGTTGCAAGATCAAGCGTATCTGGATCAGTAGAATGTGAGGTGTGCCCATCGAGAAGCAGAACTACCTTTACTTGTTGTTTCTGGGAATAAAGTGGTCTTTCATCAAAACTCATGAATATATCAGAGTTGACATACCCTGATCTCTTATCCATAAATACAATTGAACCATTAGGAAGTCCATCCTCCCATTCAGACTTCTTTCAGCAGGCCCTGTGGAATAGTCATCAACTTTTATCACCTCAAAAGAATGAAGTAACATAATCAATTTTATCAACGAGGTGCGCCATTTTGTTTTGAGTTCCCCGGCGGCGTGCTACGGTTCTGTGGAGATTTCACTGTGCACGCGGACTGAAGTCCGCTACTTGACAATTATTATGTAACTTCCTTTTTTTGGAGTGATAATTGCAACTTCATGACTACCCATCGTATACTTCCCTCTATCAGCGCCTCATGCAAGTATTGCGTTTCATTACCACGTATGTAGAACTGTTTACACATGCCGGTCGGTGTGGCCGAGCGGTTCTAGGCGCTACAGTCTGGAACCGCGCGACCGCTACGATCGCAGGTTCGAATCCTGCCTCGGGCATGAATGTGTGTGATGTCCTTAGGTTAGTTAGGTTTAAGTAGTTCTAAGTTCTAGGGGACTGATGACCTCAGAAGTTAAGACCCATAGTGCTCAGAGCCATTTGAACCATTTTTGTTTACTCAGAGCACCTTCAAAAGACGTGAAGAATTCGTGGAGAAATTCCAGTTTCAGCACTTGTGAAAGTGTCACCGTTAATTCTTGAAGTATCTCAGCGAGAGAAACGCCAGAATCTAATGAGATCTTTGTTGAGACATCCATGTGACTCTTCGTTCCAGGGCCCTGGTAGCTAGACAAACTCGCAGCCAGCTGCAGCTACCTCCCATACGCAGTTTTCTTGCGAAGCCGTGAAGCGTCGGCGGCAAGTGACAGCTGACGCGCCTGCAGGAGAGTGCGGTGGAACAATGCCGGCGGCTGCTGGCTTTGTCCCGGCAGCGGACAGCACGCCGCACGCCCCCGCGCCTCCGCACACAGCGGGCCGCAGCTGACTGCCGTTCCGGGAAGCCGCAATGTGAAAATGATAAGCGCGATCTGCTCAGCGCTAATACGTCCCGGGAAGCTGCCGGGAATCTGCGTCGTCTCGCCTCCACAGAATGCCCAGTAACGACCGGTTTTATAGCAGATTTGTGTACTCGTACTTCCGAATAACGTATAACGATCATATACAGTGACAAAATGTATGAAATGTTTTCAGCTAAAACTGAATACAAACTGTGAACATCGCTTTTCTCAGAATAAGGTTCGATGTCCATCTCTGACTTCAGATTGGACGAAAGGAGGGTGACAACTGCCAAGTCCACTCAGGGCATTCCACACAGTGGCCGTTTATTTGTGCCCTTTAGAACAGTTTGTTTGGCAGCAGCGTTTCAATTCATCAGTGGTATTGAATTAAATTTCCTTGAGAGTGCTAGCTGTGATAAGAGTGAAATGTTTTGACCTTAATCTTTTTGGCTCCGCGGGGAATATTCACACAGTAGCACGCTCTTCCGTCTGATATCAGGAGGCGAATGCGACTCAAGATAGGTAACCTGTACGTGGGAGTAGATCGTACTGGCCCACTAACAATGTACATGACTTCGTTAAGTTGTAAATCTATCTTTCTTCCGTGTCGACTATGTAGCCAGACAGGCGCACAGTTCTCTGCTGTTGAGTGGCGATAGCTAAAAAGTGTCTGCTGACGATCCCCAACTAGTGGCACAATGTTTGTGGAGAATGTTGTTTCTGATTTTGAGCTTAGCAGATGTTAGAGTTCTCCTTAAAAGAAAGTGCCCTATTTTACGTCATTCCCACGTACTTTACATGCATATGACGATGAACTTCCTCTCCCTCAAAACAGACGTGAAAGGCTCTGCTTGGACAGATGAAAACATCATTTCAGTTTGGTTGTAGCCTCCATTTGCGGAAATACTGGCTTAAGAGAGGGACTGTTCGCGTCCATGACAGTCCTTAAGTCACATTCTGGGTGGTGTTAAAGAACAGTCACTTCGAGGCAAATGTCAAAAGCTGAGAAGCAGCGGCAGTCAGAAAATATTAAAGATCTCCAGGCTAAAATGAATTTGTCACAAGACATGTTCGTCAAAATTGCAACCCTGTGGAATGGTCTGAACCACTCCAAAATCGGAGGATGTTTAGAACACCGCAACCACGATAAGTGATTAAGATTGCAGAAAAATGGTGTGCACGTACACCCAGTAGTGCTCTCTATTGTGGAATTGGGTAGATCAGTGTTATGCCGCATACAGTCGATGCAGATCCTTCAAAGTAAGTGGAAACGTGTAACAACTGCGGTATGCTTCTTTCACATCAAGTGTCGCAGTATCAATTTGCGAGTGTTTTCGAACAGGGCGGAGTTATTGGTCTCTGGTGCTGGGTTTGTTGTACCGTGGCAGTGTGTCGTGCACAGTGATGAACAGGTACTGGATCACACAATGTGAGCGCAGCGTGGGATAACCGCCATCTTGTCAGTATAGCTGTAACGGATAGAACAGCTTTGCCCGCAGTGTTGGTTTGACGTTGCAAGAGTGCAGCGTATGTAAACATGTCTGCTTTGACGGTTCTACGTCGTCTGTTCAGGACCAGACTGCTGGCACGCCTGCCGTTACTTCGCCTTCCACTGGTCAGAAACCACCAACGGCTCGTATTGCAGTGGGCACGTAAATGTTGACATGCTGACTGACGAATTGTAGTGATTTTGGACGAGCTCCACTTCAGCTTGTGCTACAGTGATGACCCTGTACATACTGGATGCTACCCTGCTGAAGGAAAAATAGACTGCCTTGTTGAGCGACATATCAGACAAACGTGAAGTGCGATTCAACCTCCTGCGTACAGAGGTCAATACGAGGAGCAGAGATTTTGGAGGGGCAACGCCAAACCTACAGGCAGCTCCACATGCCATATTTCAGCAGGACAATGCCCTATCACGTATGACGAGAAACATGCAAACCTTCTTCGATCAACAACGGGTATCACTGCTTCTCTCGCCTGCGCGTTCGCCTGACATGTCGCCTATCGAACATACCTGGTTTCTGGTCGGCCGAGAACTAGTTCGTCTTGGTCCTCCACCAACTCTTGTTGATGTTTTATAAATACGCCTACATACTGTGTGTCAATTTATTCCTCAACACCATATACATGGCACGTCTAGAGACTCTAATTGCAGCACGTGGTGGCATCTCACAGGGCTGAATTCTCAAAGTCAAAGCACACGTAATCATCTGTCTACCGTCGTGTCCAGAATCTATGGAATAAATTGCATCGTAATCACACGTCTCCTTATCAGTGTTACAGTTTTCGCAAATAATAGCATAAAATGTAACACAATGCTGTCAACAAAAGTTTTCTGCAATGAGATCATCAGAAAGCAATGCTGCAGCCACATGCTGCTATTACGAGAGTGGATTAATAACTCTAGCCAATTTCCATTAAAAAGCGAAAAAATTTGGTCCAGCCCTATGGCTGCCGCCTGTTCTAAAGATTTTGTTCAAAATTTTAAACACATTTTACCTGTTTTTTTTGGTGACTAATTCGGCGGCCGTTCGTTTCCTGCAAGTGGGTAAATACGAAGTTCGCGCACTGACAGAAGTTCCAACCAAAATCATTGTTTATGATACATTGTAACACCGCAGATAAAGTACCTTCTGTATCATCCAAAATTTTTCTCCGTTGACAACTTGCACTGTTCTGCTAATTCTGAATCTGCAAGCTTTATTACAAAAACTATGGTTAATATGTAATGAATGTAATAGTATATTTATTTCTGACTGTGTATAATTGACTATAATTACAATGTAAGTATTGTAAATTGCTGGGTGGTAGCCAAGGGAACTTTATTCACATGTATCGATAGCAACGACGAAATGGCAGTAGCTACATCTTTGCGTATGGAGAGTCTCTGTCACGCTGCGAGCAGAGAAGAAGAGCAGTTGGAGTTATGGTTGAGTGCGGAAATGTTTGTTGGGCGCTCCCGCAGACGCGGTTTGCAGCTGGATCGCTCCAGTGTAGGTGCACCTACTTCGTTAACCCGCAAGTTTAGAACACAGTAGGAGTGGACAGGCGGAGAAAGTTGGAATTCTATTGCCTGTCGCTGCGCGGGATTAGCCGAGCGGTCGCAGGCGTTACAGTCATGGACTGTGCGGTTGATCCCGGCGGAGGTTCGAGTTCTCCCTCGGGCCTGATGACCTTAGCAGTTAAATCCCATAAGATTTCACACACATTTGAACATTTTTTTTGTTATTGCCTTTCCTACAATTATCCGTGGATCTGGAAACGACTCGTCGTTACCAAACATCATCAACAGCAGAAGAGCATTGTCGTCGGCTGCATTCTCCGTCGTCGGCACAGCTACAGCATCGCAATATGTTAACTCACAGAGTATTACTAATATCGTACAGCCATTTCCCAGTGGCATTTCTTTAACAAACTTGGATAATTTTCTTCAATAATAACCTGCAATAGTTAAAACTTGTAGGACACCTGTGGTCTCATTGGCCTCAGAGATTATTAGCAAGTAGAGTCCCTTTACTTTCCATGCAATCACCGATTGTCATAAAAATATGGAAGTTGATTAACTGTTTACTGTCAGTTTTGTTTGTTGGCTAATGATCAGTTTCAGTCTAAATTTTGCTGCCTCATTAACTGTTCATTCTTGCATTACATATCAGAGGATTAACGAATTTGGAATTACGAGTATTAAATTAACTCACTTAAAGTAACGTGAAACTGCATTGGCAAAACTAACGACTCAAGATACAGCACAGACTAAGACTGCGCAATTTCATTTACTTTGTATTTAGCTTAGCGCGTGACTTCTGCTGTCTTGGTACGTTCCTTATTACTCTTGCGTTAAAAGTAAATTCAGTTGCTTATGTGCTTAAAGTAAATTCAATTCAATCTTTCAATAATTAAAAGTATATTGCATTGCGCTGAGATTACTGAAAGTCATTTTATTAAGTAACGAAGTTTCAGTTACAGCTAGCCACTTATTTAACCAGTAACTTCATTTAACTTTCCATTCAAAATTTAGTATTCCAGATTAAGTAATTACAAACTCACTGTTTTCTGATTCATTTATTTTCTAGTGGATTTGCTTGATTTTCTTTGCCATTACGTTTCTTAAGATTATGAATATTCATTGTCATAGTGGCCTGACGAGCGTTTAATTACTCCTTCTTTGGTAATCAATCTATTTTTGTATTATCAGTATTTTTTGTATTAAAAGTGTTACGTGGTTCCCCTTTTCCCCCTGTATGGTTTGTGAGCGATTGCACTATATTCTACCTACTTCAAAAATTATGAACGGTATTTAGATTATGTTTGGAATAGATTCTGCCTTCAGAAGAGTCTGTTGTACACTTTTCACCTACTAAAGAGATTATTAGCAAGTAGAGTCCCTTTACTTTCCATGCAATCACCGATTGTCATAAAAATATGGAAGTTGATTAACTGTTTACTGTCAGTTTTGTTTGTTGGCTAATGATCAGTTTCAGTCTAAATTTTGCTGCCTCATTAACTGTTCATTCTTGCATTACATATCAGAGGATTAACGAATTTGGAATTACGAGTATTAAATTAACTCACTTAAAGTAACGTGAAACTGCATTGGCAAAACTAACGACTCAAGATACAGCACAGACTAAGACTGCGCAATTTCATTTACTTTGTATTTAGCTTAGCGCGTGACTTCTGCTGTCTTGGTACGTTCCTTATTACTCTTGCGTTAAAAGTAAATTCAGTTGCTTATGTGCTTAAAGTAAATTCAATTCAATCTTTCAATAATTAAAAGTATATTGCATTGCGCTGAGATTACTGAAAGTCATTTTATTAAGTAACGAAGTTTCAGTTACAGCTAGCCACTTATTTAACCAGTAACTTCATTTAACTTTCCATTCAAAATTTAGTATTCCAGATTAAGTAATTACAAACTCACTGTTTTCTGATTCATTTATTTTCTAGTGGATTTGCTTGATTTTCTTTGCCATTACGTTTCTTAAGATTATGAATATTCATTGTCATAGTGGCCTGACGAGCGTTTAATTACTCCTTCTTTGGTAATCAATCTATTTTTGTATTATCAGTATTTTTTGTATTAAAAGTGTTACGTGGTTCCCCTTTTCCCCCTGTATGGTTTGTGAGCGATTGCACTATATTCTACCTACTTCAAAAATTATGAACGGTATTTAGATTATGTTTGGAATAGATTCTGCCTTCAGAAGAGTCTGTTGTACACTTTTCACCTACTAACCGGTATTATTTTCCTTCGATAGCTATAGCCTTACTCACCATAAAATTCCATTAGGCATCCACGATCTCGCTCAATTATATCGCAGTCCAGTAGGCCGATTAGCAAGGGGGAGGTTACAACATTGTTGTTGTTGTGGTCTTCAGTCCTGAGACTGCTTTGATGCAGCTCTCCAAGCTACCCATATCCTCTGCAAGTTACTTCATCTCCCAGTACCTATTGCAACCTACATACTTCTGAATCTGCTAAGTGTATTCATCTCTTGTACTCCCTCTACGATTTTTACCCTCCACGCTGCCCTCCAATGCTAAATTTGTGATCCCTTGATGCCTCAGAACATGTCCTACCAACCGATCCCTTCTTCTTGTCAAGTTGTGCCACAAACTCCTCTTCTCCCCAATTCTATTCAATACCTCCTCATTAGTTATGTGATCTACCCATCTAATCTTCAGCATTCTTCTGTAGCACCACATTTCGAAAGCTTCTATTCTCTTCCTGTCTAAACTAGTTATCGTCCATGTTTCACTTCCATACATGGCTACACTCCATACAAATACCTTCAGAAATGACTTCTTGACCATTAAATCTATACTCGATGTTAACAAATTTCTCTTCTTCAGAAACGCTTTCCTTGCCATTGCCAGTCTACATTTTATATCTTCTCTACTTCGACCATCATCAGTTATTTTGCTCCCCAAATAGCAAAACTCATTTACTACTTTAAGCGTCTCATTTCCTAATCTAATTTCCTCAGCATCACCCCACTTAATTTGACTACATTCCATTATCCTCAATTTGCTTTAGTTGATATTCATCTTATATCCTCCTTTCAAGACACTGTCTATTCCCTTCAGCTGCTCTTCCAAGTCCTTTGCTGGCTCTGACAAAATTACAATGTCATCGGCAAACCTCAAAGTTTTTATTTCTCCTCCATGGATTTTAATACCTACTCCGAATTTTTCTTTTGTTTCCTTTACTCCAATATTTCTACGGAATCCAAACTGATCTTCCCCGATGTTGGCTTCTACCAGTTTTTCCATTCGTCTGTAAAGAATTCGTGTTAGTATTTTGCAGCTGTGACTTATTAAACTGATAGTTCGGTAATTATCACATCTGTCAACACCTTCTTTTCTTTGGGATTGGAATTATTATATTCTTCTTGAAGTCTGAGGGTACTTCGCCTGTCTCATACATCTTCCTCACCAGATGGTAGAGTTTTGTCAGGACTGGCTCTCCCGTCAGTAGTTCTAATTGAATGCTGTCTACTCCCGGGGCCTTGTTTAGGCTTAGGTCCTTCAGTTCTCTGTCAAACTCTTCACGCAGTATCGTATCTAACATTTCATCTTCATCTACATTCTCTTCCATTTCTATAATATTGTCCTCAGGTACATCGCCCTTGTATAGGCCCTTTATATACTCCTGCCATCTTTCTGCTTTCCCTTCTTTGGTTAGAACTGGGTTTCCATCTGAGCTCTTGATATTCATACAAGTGGTTCTCTTTTCTCCAAAGGTCTCTTTAATTTTCCTGTAGGCAGTATCTATCTTATCCCTAGTGAGATGAGCCTCTACATCCTTACATTTGTCCTCTAGCCATCCCTGCTTAGCCGTTTTGCACTTCCTGTCGATCTCATTTTTGAGACGTTTGTATTCCTTTTTGCCAGCTTCATTTACTGCATTTTTATATTTTCTCCTTTCATCAATTAAATTCAATATTTCTTCTGTTACCCAAGGATTTCTACTAGCCCTCGTCTTTTTACCTACTTGATCCTCTTCTGCCTTCACTACTTCATCCCTCAGAGCTACCCATTCTTCCCCTACTGTACGTCTTTCCCCCAGTACTGTCAATTGTTCCCTTATGCTCTCCCTGAAACTCTGTACAACCTCAGCTTTAGTCAGTTTATCCAGGACCCATCTCCTTAAATTCCCACCTTTTTGCAGTTTCTTCAATCTTAATCTGCAGTTCATAACCAATAGATTGTGGTCAGAGTCCATATCTGCCCCTGAAAATGTCCTACAATTTAAAACCTGAATCCTAAATCTCTGTCTTACCATTATATAATCTATCTGAAACCTGTCAGTATCTCCAGGATTCTTCCATGTATACAACCTTCTTTTATGATTCTTGAACCAAGTGTTAGCTATGATTAAGTTATGCTCTGCGCAAAATTCTACCAGACGGCTTCCTCTTTCATTTCTTACCCCCAATCCATATTCACCTACTATGTTTCCTTCTCTCCCTTTCCCTACTGACGAATTCCATGACTATTAAATTTTCGTCTCCCTTCACTATCTGAATAATTTCTTTTATGGACAGTGAAATTTGAGGCCTAGCCATAAGAAGGAAGAAAAAGAATAGAAAGCATTGGCTTGAAGGTCACGTTTACGCTAAGCCAAGTAGAAATGGAGTGAAAGCTCGGAATGCGATGGGATAGGGAAAGAAATCGGACGTATCCTATCCAGAGAAGCCATCCCGACATTCGACCAAGTGAAGTAGGGAAACCTAAGTACACAAGGGTGGTCGGAGGTTTGAACCTTGATCCTCCTGAACCTGAGAGCAATGTCTTATGACATGCGTCACCTAACTCGGTAAGTTAATTGTATTTCTAGACCTTAAGCGGTATCTTCACTGAGTTCTTTATCTCTGGGCGAGTGAATTAAGAAGTGGTCAAACAAATGCCGCATATTTTGCACGTTTCAGGTGCTCTATTAATGTATCTGGAGAAATGAGTGATTATATCGTTCAGATACATTAAGTTCTGAAAAGTTATTACTTGTATGAACCTGTTCAAAAATAGCAGATGGAACTCTGACAATAAAAATAAAAAAGATTATGGTGCGAAAGAGGTCGCCTTAGTAGATTCCAGATAAAATACGCTCGAAGAAAATCGTTTGAAAACAGTTCCTAGGAAAGTTAAACATGATACGGAAGAATTATGCCTTCGTTATGTAACTGCAGACGAAATGTGAATATATTGTTATACCTCGGGGACAAAAAAACTATTTGTGTTTAAAGATGAAAAGCCCCTAAACGAGTGAAACGATCATTTAATACAAGCGACTGAGCATGCTACTTAGGCGTTCGACGCTTACAAAGACTGCACTTACCCGATTTCGCGAGCAACGATATCGTCTTTTCCATCACGTGCACTGCTTTTTCGCTACAAAATGCTCACGTGTGTGCGATAAAGCTTGCAAGTGCGGTTGACGTCTCGCAAGTCAGACTCAGAGTACAAACTCGGATGGACAAGGGTGAGATAAGAAAAGGGTCGCGGCAAAGTGCCTGTAAGGCAGTGCCACATCGTTTGCTCTTATGTACTCGTGTGACAAGCATGTAAAGATAATCGTGCAAGTGAATTCAACAGAGATAAACAGAGAAACTGGGAGTCTAAACTTCGTCCACAGGTAAAGCATGTCGTTTTCTCTTGTAAGTAGGCTGTTTAGGTTTTCTTATTGGTAACGCCACGTAGCGCTCTGTATGAAAAATCACTGGCTGTGCTCTGTGTAGTCTGTGGCTAGCTTGCATTATTGTCTGCCATTGTAGTGTTGGACAGATGGATGTGAACAGCGCGTAGCGTTACGAAGATGGAGGTGAGCCGCCAGCAGTGGTGGATGTGAGGAGAGAGATGGCGGAGGTATGAAATTTGTAAGACTAGATGACATGAACTGCTATATACATTATGACTTTTGAACACTAGTAAGGCAAGTACATTGTTTGTTCTCTATTAAAATCTCTCATTTGCTAACTATGCCTATCAGTAGTTAGTGCCTTCCGTAGTTTGAATCTTTTACTTAGCTGGCAGTAGTTGCTCTCGCTGTATTGCAGTAGTTCGAGTAACGAAGATTTTTGTGAGGTAAGTGATTTGTGAAAGGTATAGGTTAATGTTAGTCAGGGCCATTCATTTGCAGGGATTATTGAAAGTCAGATTGCGTTGCGTTAAAAAAAATATTGTGTTTCAGTTTAAGCACAGTCATGTATAAATTTTTCTAAGAGGACGTTTCATATGTCGACCCTTAGCCGAGGATACCTCACTGGAATCTTCTAATTTTTCTTGTAGTTTGTGTAATTAGTGTAGCTTTTGTTTATTGCTAGCGCGTAATTGTAGAGAGAATCTCCTTTGTAGTTGCAGTCTTTCACTATTGTACAGTAAAACAGTAGTGGTATGCATGTAGATTTGTACCAAGTATTTCGCAGCTGCGCTTGCAATTAACTAGATATTATTTTCAGTGCTATGTTAATGTGTTCTCTTATTTTTGCTCTACGAATTGCGCTTTTCTGGCTTATCGTGCGAAATATTGTGACAATAATGGCGCGTGAAAAATGTAACACTAGGCTCCAAAGTAAACTGAAAAATAATAGTGACGACGAGCATAGCTTATCAGCACCACTGTGTAATGAATTAACAGACATTCAAATTAGTAATTTGGTAATAGTGCATAGGGAAATGGAGCGGGCGGCAAATAATGGTATAGGCAGTGAAACAATTAGTGAACAGGGTCGCATTATCGATCGATCGGTCGGCAACAGCTCGCCTCAGGAATCCGAAATGACAGGACACAATCTTGCAAATACTGTACATTCAGGTTTTGCGTCCTCAACGTTTTCTCAAATAAGTCAAGACACATTTTCTGCTTGTCAAAATGTGAATGTTGCCGGTGAAAATGCACTGCCGAAAAGCATAGAGGAACAGATTCCAGTCACTAATACATTATTATTGCAATTAATGCAACAAATGAAACAAAATCAGAGACAAACACAGCAACAGTTAGACACAATGGAAGAAAATCAGAGACAAACATAGCAAAAGCTTCAAAATTTAGACACAATGGAACAAAATCTTCAAAAGTTAGACACAATGGAACAACACCAGAGACAAACACAGCAACAGTTAGACACAATGGAACAAAATCTTCGGAAGTTAGACACCACACTGGAACAAACACGTGAAGATTTAACTACTGAGTTACATAACATTGAATCGAAATGTCAAAAAATCTGTAATGACGTAAAAACACAAATTTGTGATCATTTTCAACCTATTTTTTCGCGGCATGAAAATGCATTACAGAATCACGAAACAGCAATAAAATAACTGCAAGCTATTGTTCATGAAAATCATGAGACCTAGCAAGCTAAAATTGACTCAGTTGCATCTACTGATTCGGTTATGCAACTTGCAAAAACTCAGGAAAACTTAAAGGACACTGTAGATACTCTGAAAATTGGGTCAGAAAGACACATGGAGGAAATTAGTTCATTATCAAAGAAAGTAGTTGAACTTTCGCATAAGCTAAATAATTTATCTACGAAGGTAGATGTTAATCTGAATGACACAAAACTGGTAGTCTTTAATGACACAGAAGAGTGCGAACAAATTAGGAAATTCAAACAAAATCAGAATCAAATTAATACGCAACACCAAAGAGAAACCCGGGATGTACAAGATCAGATGACACAGGTAATACAAGAATTACGTATTTCAGGGGACACTCGCGCTCCAATATGGGAAGAGGTACATAGAAATACGGAACAGCCACAAAATAACACAGGGAATTTCGGAAATTATGAAAGGAATTGGCAAGGTACACCGAATTTTGAGATGGAACCACCAAAACGACGTAACAATGACCGACATGTGACTCGCCGACATGATGATTTTGACTATAAGCTGTTCATTACTACACGCAAATTCAAAACATTTAAGAATTCTGACAACGACATTCATTCACAAGCATGGTTTCATCAATTTTCTCATTGTTTTCCTCCCAACTGGTCACTGGAGCACAGGTTAGAATTTATGTATGGCTACTTGGAGAATGAACCAGCTGTAAGAATGCGATCGGTCATTCACGATTGCCACAGTGAAGGAGAATTTTATCATGCCTTCCTCTCAGCATATTGGTCTCAAGCTACACAAGACCGAGTAAAACATAGCATCATAATGATGAAACATTTCGAACAATCTGAATTTTCCAGTCTTGTGAAATATTTTGAAGACAATTTGCACAAAAATCAGCACCTGTCAAACCCATACAGCCCCTCAGAACTCATCCGCATTTGCTTACTCAGATTACCTGATCATTTACGACATATTATTTTGGCAGGACGTTGCAAAGACGACATTGAAGCTTTTCATGGACTGTTACAAGAACTGGAAATTGACACTGACAATCACGGAACGCGAAAACAGGAGCACAGCAATTACAGGTCACATCTGTCACAATTCCGCGATGACAGAAATAATACACTACAAGGCTATTCTTACAACGTAAATCGTGACCAAAACAGACACCACACGTATGACAACCGTTGGCTGAGTAGTAATAATTACAGGGAAAGGTCGCCTCTCCGCGGTAATGACTATCACAGAGACAATCGGAGAAACAGAGAATATGGGAGCCAAAATAAATATTATCAAGGGAGACAGAATAACTTTAGACGCAACGGTCCAGCGCGCAGTTACGATTCAGGGAGAAATTCTCCACCACGTGACCGACAAGAAAGAAACTACGGAATCTACCGACATGACGACAGACGATATGATCGTAACGACAAACCTGAATTGCATCGGAACTGGCGGGATTCAAACAGAGCAGGGCCCTCTCGACAAGGTGAATTTGTAGAAGTTAGATCTCCAAATCCCAATAACGACGCGCACCAAAAATAGACAATAAGCAATGACTCATATCGCTGGCAGCCACAAAACGTACGTATGAAACTGACGACGCAGCTGCCGTAGCTAGTAATTACGTAAAAATGGAAGACATTGGGGACGTCTTACTCCAGGAACCCGACGTAAAACATAACAACATTGCATATCCTGTGATTCACATTACTGTAAATGACGTAAAATTTACGGCAGTACTTGACTCTGGCGGTCCAATTTCAGTAATTAGTGAAACAGTCTTTAGCAAATGCAACAAATCGAACGATTGCCCCACACTTCCGTTACGTAAGATTAAATTACAAGATGCAATCGTTGGAAAAGTGCAGACGTACGCCAACAAACCAACTTAGAATTCTTTTGTCAAAGCCACAGCTACTCTATGAACTTTCTTATTGTTCCATTATTGTCGACGGAAGCTATACTGGGAGTAGACTTTTTGAATGAATACAAAGCAATCTTAAAATTTCACGATGCTGAAATAAGTTTAGAGAAAGAAGTAAGTCAATAGCTTTGAGATTTAAAGATTGGCTCTCAAACCACGACGAGGAAATTAATCTGCTTTACCTTCTGTTAGACAACAGTTCGGAATTTACTACGGAACTAGACACTAACAATCACTCGGCAAGTACTGACAGGGATGATATCGACGGCATATTTGAAACTAATGAGTTAATTCAGAATAAAATTCAAACAATTGAGAATTTAATGACACTGATAGGCAGGACCTTTTTGAGATTTTACAAGCACATTCCACAGTTTTTACTCACAAAACAGGAACAATCAAGGGAGTTCAATACCAATTTCATGTTCGTGAGCATACTAAATTTTGTGTTAGACCACACGTAATTCCAGCACATTATAGGGACCGTGTTAGAACAGAAATACAATCTATGCTTGACGAGGGCATTATCGAGCCTGCAGTAAGCTCATACAACAATCCATTACATGTTGTTGAGAAGAAAAATGGATTGATCAGGCTTGTCTTAGATTCGAGACAAATCAATACTATCATCATTCCTGAAACAGACAGGCCGCAAACGTTGGAAGAACTTCTTCAAAATTTGAATGGTGTAAAAGTGTTGTCTTCTATTGATCTCAGATCCAGCTTTTATCAGATCGAACTTTATCCAGAATGTAGAAAATACACAGCTTTCCTTTGTTTCGGCGTTTGTTATCAGTTTCGGAAACTTCCTTTTGATTTGAACATTTCTTCGGCAGCATTCATTCACGGGCTAAATTCCATATTACCTGAGTTCTTAAAACGTCACATCACCTTATATGTGGACGATATTCTGATAGCAGAAGCCTCATGGGAACAACATAATCGCATCCTCAACAGCGTGTTACATATTTTTGTAGAATCTGGAATTACAGTTAACTTGGAAAAGTCTGAATTCGATAGGACAAAGGTGAAGTTTTTGGGACATATTATTTCTTCTGAAGGCACTCAGCCGGATCCTGAAAAGTTAGAAGCAATCAGAGCCATTCCAGTTCCATCCACAAAAAAACAAGTCCGCAGTTTTCTAAGTCTCGTAAATTTTTACCGTCGTTTTCTGAATATTCCAATTCTAGTTACACCAAAACTTTGTTCTCTCACTGGAAAAAAATACTATTTTGAACTGGGACGAACAAGCACAGTTGGAATTCAATTCTTTGAAAGAACCGCTACTTAACGCGCCAATACTAGCTCATCCAGATCTGTCACAAGATTTCTGCCCTAGCACGGATTCTTCTAAAGTCGGTCTTGGTGCCCATTTATTTCAAGAAGCCATAGAAAATGACACTACCGTCCAGAAAACCTTTGCTTTTGCTATCCGAGTCTTAACAAAATCTGAAAAAAATTACTCCGTTACTGAATTAGAAGCTTTAGCTATCGTTTGGGCATTTAACAAATTCCGTTTCTTTCTTTCTGCTAAGCACGTAAAAGTGTACAGTGATCATCGTGCATTACAATTTCTTATGTCTTCAAAATTAAATCATGACAGGTTAAAACGTTGGGCATTGTTTCTGCAAGAATTCCACTTCACAATAGTCTGCATTCCCGGCAAGGAGAACATTGTTGCGGACGCACTCTCACGCGCACTGGCTGGGCTTGAGGAAAGTAACACAGAAGACAACCTCGACAAAAAGTTCAGTATTCTTTACTTTCAGAAAGTCGCCTTTGAAAACTTCATCAGCACATCTTTAAAGGTCATTGCTCATGAATAAGATAAAGATCCGGTTTGGAAAGACATCAAAAGCAAATGGCATGAAAAGACACACACACAGATTCTGCATTATTCTCTGGTTAGAAACAACATACTGTTCAAACGCTGCACTGTTGATGACAAGCTATGGGTACTTTGCATTCCTGACGATTTTGTTAATAAGCTCATTTGGTACATTCATTTCAGCTATGCACATTTTGGTCCACGAAAATGTTATCATATTCTTCGGACGACTTGTTATTTTAACAATATGGAAAAGAGAATTCGAAGAGTCTTGGCTATTTGTAAACTTTGTCAAAAGGCAAAACCATCTACTGTCTCACATCGTGCTCCGTTGTTTCCTATCATTCCTTCTACATTAAAAGAATTTGCTGCTGTTGATCTCTTGGGATCGCTTGTCAGAATATCTAATGGATTTTCGTACGTTCTAGTCGCTGTTGAACTTACTTCAAAATTTGTTTCTTTCACTCCGTTACGTGAAGCCACTGGACGGTCTGTATCCAACGCCTTTGTTAAAAATTTCTTACGTGAAGTTGGACACGTTAGTAAAGTCATTTCAGATAACGAGCCGCAATTCAGATCTGCTGTTTGGTCACGCATGCTTCGTAACCATAAAATCAAATCTGTTTTTATTTCAATGTACTCACCACATTGTAACCCGTCTGAACTGATTATGAAAGAAATCAATAAGCTTTGCAGACTTTATTGTCACAGAAAGCATCAGCACTGGGACACATATTTACACTTACTTCAAAACGCGCTGAATGAAATGCCTCATGACTCCACTGATTTACCATCTATTCTTGAACTGAAGAATAAAGAACCACCGAACAGAATCAGAAAGCTTGTACCTTTTCCGAATACACGTAAACTTCGACACAAAGACATAACTGATTTGGCTATTAAAAATATAAATTCTGCTGCAGACAAAAGGAGAAAATTACACGGTAAAGCAAATGCAAAGAAATTATATATTGATCAGAAAGTTCTCATTAAAGCTCATTCATTGTCACATAAGAAGAAACACTTGAGTCACAAATTATTTCTAGTTTACAATGGACCTTACAGACTCCGACGTTTACCACATGATAATTGCGTTAAGTTGAAACTCTGCGTACTACGGAAGAGTAATGGTTAACACCACATTTCACACGTAAAACCATTTATTGAAAGATAATCTGCTTTTTAACTTTGTATTTGCCATATAACTTTTCATTTTACATTACTAGTATGCTTTGTCAGACTTATAATCTGTTAAAATGGAACAATGTTTGAAGTTATATATCCAATCAAGAACCAAGAGAACTTATTTAGACAGTAATTACGAATGCATTGTTATAGTGAACAGACGACACAGTGTTATTGTGTGTGTACATTCTTGCTTGTTAGTTGCACGATTACGTAACGACTATCAGGCTTACATACTTAGAACATTTACTGCCAATGAGATTTTAATGCAACATTTTGGTTTACTTGAAAAGATACTCTTTATTTGAAGTACATTCGGTGAGATTAAAGATGACTCAGCATTTGGTTTCTTTGATAGCTACACGATTATATCATGACGCTACTAATATGTGACACAATTTACATCGTTGCTTTTGCGGTGTATCTGTTTTATATCTGCACAGTTTTTCTGTATTATTTTGGAAAGTAAAACATGTTTTAGTAGTAACTTTTGTGGTACAGCTACAATGAGACAGCCTTTTCTGTAGCACAACAGTTCGTTACATTATAGTACTTTCTTGATCACGGTAAGGTACGTAATAACTACGATATCTATACGCAAAGCATTTCACTTTCGTTTATGATGAGGTAAGTACATCGACTTCAGCAGAACTTTGCTTACAGAGGACGATAACTACGACACTTCCACAGAATTATCTTACAGCAAGACGCACATTTAGCGCTACAGGACACGCATTTGAGAGATTTATTTTGTACTTAAGCCATTTATTTTTCAAGATTTTTGAATTACAAAGAAAGTTTTCCATGATACATTTCATTCCATTGCTGTAATCTGTATCACCTGAGGGTATAATTACATTAATCCTCAGGGGGGTACACGCTTACTTTGTGTACCATGTGCTCGGCAAACACAAGGAGCCCTAGCTAATATGGTATTTGCTTATACAACTTTACACATCTGTACAATATTCCTCTAACACATAAATTACACAGCTATCTGATCATTTAACTGAGAGAGACAAACATATATTTTTTTACTACGTCAGTGACAGATGTTTACATAGTTGGATAACTTCACACTTATGAAATTGTATTTTGTCTGTACTTTGTGAACAGTTCATATTTTTCGGAACCATTGTGATACTATGAGAACTTTGAATGATGTATTTGGTATGGGATCATGATTTTTAAAGTACATTTGAGGTAGATGACACTATTGAAATGAGCAGAGAATTTTTTGGTTTTGAAATTATTGCAGAAAGCTACGACGTTTTTGAGATTTTTTCTGAGTTTTTATGATGTTATTATTACGATGGCAATGTGTATTATGCTGTTGAGGTATGTTTATGATCAATAAGCTGATGCTATATCAGGAATTTGATTATGCTACGTATTTATTATGATGAAATATTGAAGAAGTATCGACGAATATGTATATGTGTAACAAGGTAAGGAATAATGAGTAGTGGTCAGGGACTCTGACTTGTGAAAAAGGATGTTGGAAACCAAGAATCGTACTTCAAGAGTTATCAAATGTGTTTAAATGCGTGAATGTACCACAATGACGAAGAAAATTTTTTGGACACTGTTATATTTAGAGGATTTTGTTTCTACATATTTGTAAAGCAAATTCTTGACCTGTGAAATTTTTTATATGAGACTGCCACTGTAGCGGAAACTGCTGTCGTAAATATTTCAGTAAGAAAGGTAAGTGACCTTGACATAATGCGTTTTGGGTGCCCAGAGGTAGTCGTCTGACAAAAGAAAGCCATTAGGTGGAGAAAAAAAAAGAGGGCATTATCCTCGCTATTGAGATTCCTTTGTAGAAAGCATCGCAAATACGACACGCTCATTACTGGGAAAGATATTTACATCTGCACATCTGATTATGACAAGCGTCTTTCTGTGAGAATTGAGAGAATTTTTTACTGCCTTATCAAATACCATGTGGCTAATGAATGATGTTTCATGCCTTCCTTTGTACATATTGGCTCATTTTGTTTAATATCTAGTCTCTAGCTGCACTGCAGCATTGGTTAAAATAAAATTCAATAGATGTACTAATATCACTATTTTATGTCTATAGACCCAGTAAAGAATAATTTTAAGATGTACTTTCGTAGAAAAGAGAGCACAAAAAGACATTTCCCTTCACAGGAATTGCATAAATAATTTTTTTAATGACTTGGTAACTTTCTTGGAGAGTAAGTTTTTTTGATGCATCACTCTAGTGTTATGATGTGACATAGGTATTAGAGATGACAATTTTTATTGTAATATTTTTTCTACTTGAGCTTTGTCATGTTTAGATATAAGTTATTGCATTTGCTGCTGCTGTTTGCCAGGCATAGTGCTACTAAACTTTGTATTACTCTGTTAAGCTAGTTTTACTACTGTTTTATTTTTCTTGTTGCTGCACATTGGTTCATATTAGTTTTAATGTTGTATTGCTTGGTAATTTAGATTTACTGTAGCTTGGTTTGACAAATTTCCATTTTGTTTAATTGCTGTTTGTT
Organism: Schistocerca gregaria; assembly: GCF_023897955.1. Classification (NCBI taxonomy): domain Eukaryota; kingdom Metazoa; phylum Arthropoda; class Insecta; order Orthoptera; family Acrididae; genus Schistocerca; species Schistocerca gregaria. The sequence goes on along the minus strand of NC_064921.1, from coordinate 508,894,775 downwards.
TTTAATTGTTTTGTGTTGCTGCATTGCCTCGTCCCTTAGTTTAGCATCTGAACTCAGTAGATTTAAGTTAGCTTAAGAGGGAGTAGACTATATATGAGAACGAGTTGCGATGAATTGGAAGAAATGCATTGAGAAGTTACACAAAAAAGTACAGAAAGCAGGTACAGGTAGGATTTTCTTGGAAATAAATGATGAGGTAAGATAATGGAAAATAAATAATCAGGTAAGAAATATGTGAATATATAAATACAGAAAGCATGATTGGATAGAATTTTTTTTTTGGTGGAAACAAATGTTGAAATAAGATGAAATATCTATGGAATTAGGTTTTGGGTTGGACTGCAGTACCAAATGTTACACTGGAAACAAACCCAGTCCTGTATTTTTGTGTTATTACACTACGTGAATTTGTGTTTTTCCTGTCTGTATGTGTTTAGCTAATAAGATTTATGTTGTAGAATTTTTCTGATAATATGTTATTTACCTTGTAAAGATGCTTAGACATTATTTATTCTGTTTTGTTTTAATGCTCATGTGTGAAAAATTATTCTGATCTTTTATGTATGTACGAGGGTCGGTCAAAAAGTAATGCCTCCCATTTTTTTTATACTTAAAAAAATTAAGTTAAGTGAAAAATTTGAATTTGGCGCCATTCCTCAAACCTTCTTCTGCAATCCACTGCAGTAGTAACTTTCTGTGTCAACAGGTGGCAGCACAGCAGAAGTTTGTAAGATGGCCGACATCGATGTTCATTTGAGACAGCGTTGTGTGATTGAATTCTTGAATGCAGAAGGTGAAACGCCCATACGCATTCATGAAAGACTGAAGAAGGTGTATGGTGTTGTGACAGTGGATGTCAGCACTGTTAGACGATGGGTTCGTCGTTGTAAGGAAGCTGAAGGGCAAACACCGTTGACTGACGAAAAGCGGAGCGGCAGGCCGGTGAGTGCAGTGACTCCACACAACATTCAGCAAGTTGATACATCATTCGTGGTGACCGTCGGGTGACTGCAGATGAAGTGTGTCGCATTATTTCTCTTAGTAAAGGCAGTGTGATCACGATTATTAAACAATTGGGGTACTCAAAAGTTTGTGCACGGTGGGTTCCAAGAATGTTAACCGATCAGAATAAAGAGGCAAGGAAAACAATAGCCTCCCAACACTTGCAGCGCTTCCGTTTGGAGGGAGATGAGTTTCTGAAAAAAATTGTGACCGGGGACGAAACATGGTTGCATTTTTTTGAACCCGAATCAAAGAGGCAGTCAATGGAGTGGCGTCACACAAGCTCGCCGAGGAAGAAAAAATTCAAAACTGTGCGATCGGCAGAGAAAGTTATGGCAACAGTTTTCTGGGATATAGAGGGTGTGATTCTGGTTGATTTTTTGGAGCAGGGATGCACAATAAATTCTGTTCAATACGTCACAACTCTCAAAAAACTTAAAGCACGTCTTCAGCGAGTTCGCCCAACAAAATCAATGGCAGATGTTCTTCTTTTGCATGACAATGCAAGACCACACACCAGTCGTCACACCTCTGACGAGATTGTCAAAATTGGATGGGAAGTTTTGCTTCATCCCCCATACAGCCCTGACCTGGCACCATCAGACTTCCATCTGTTCGGGCCACTAAAAGAAGCTCATCGTGGGATTCATTTTGAAGATGAGGAGGCCGTCAAAACATCCGTGCGTCAATGGCTTAGGAAGCAAAGCTGTGATTTTTACCGTGCTGGGATACATGCCCTTGTTCAAAGATGGACCAAAACTGTAGAGATGGGCGGAGATTACATTGAAAAATGACAAAATGACCCTCAATGTTGTGGTTTTCAACCTATGTAATTGCATTTAAATTTCCTGACAATTAAACGTAGAAAAAAAAATAGGAGGCATTACTTTTTGACTGACCCTCGTACTTATGTCATAATTCTTGTAACACTGATGTATCTGTTTATTTCTATTCTTTTGTAAAGCCTGTACTACTACATATTTATCTGTATTGTTATGTTCTTTAATAATGTATTTTGTACCTTTGTTATTGTATTCTCATGTTATAAAATTGTAATTGACACCAGTTCATCGAATTTCTGATGGTCATATATGCAAAATATGTGAGAAGTAGGGACTGATAGTGTTTGGACTTGTGTTAATAATTCAGCAAAGGACTGATTAACAGCATTGCTGGTTCTAAGGTCAATTCAAAAAAAAATTGTGAGTGCACAAGTGGTGGTTCATGGACTTGCTATATTGTCCACAAGACTCTTCTATGGTGATTGTGCACCTGCACAGTCGCAACAGATGGCTGCTAGCCATCTCTACAAGGACTACAGTGGGTCTACTACACCTTTGATGACTCACCAAAACCATTATTTTTACAAGGACTGTAGTGGATCTGTCCCTCTGGTGGTCCACCAATACCGTAATCTCTAACAAGACTACAGTGGTCTGTTTGTGACGACCTACCTACCAATATTCTTCAAAACTTCGACTGACTCTGCAGTGGGTTTGCTATGTTGTGGCCCATTACTTGTCAGCATGTCAGCACTGTCTTTCCATTGGAAGGACAACACTACTTCTTCAAGACTGCATGGAAATCCACTACTTCCGTGTACATTTTCTTTTACTGCTCAGACTTGGAGATAAACACTGCTATTTTACTGTGATGAATGATCAGGACTGTCTTTACGGACTGTGAGTAAATTTTAGCTTTTGACCAACATTGTATTAACAAGTGTGTGCATTTGATATCTTTCTTACTGTAATTATGAACATTTTTTTCAAATCTGTATTGGCCAGTGCCCAAAACAATTTGTAAAATTTTTTTGGGGGAGCATGGGGGCTATGTAAGTAGGCTGTTTAGGTTTTCTTATTGGTAACGCCACGTAGCGTTCTGTATGAAAAATCACTGGCTGTGCTGTGTGCAGTCTGTGGCTAGCTTGCATTGTTGCCTGCCATTGTGGTGTTGGGCAGATGGATGTGAACAGCACGTAGCGTTGCGCAGTTGGAGGTGAGCCGCCAGCAGTGGTGGATGTGGGGAGAGAGATGGCGGAGTTCTGAAATTTGTAAGACTAGATGTCATGAACTGCTATATACATTCTGAATTTTGAACACTAGTAAGGTAAATACATTGTTTGTTCTCTATTAAAATATCTCATTTGCTAACTATTCCTATCAGTAGTTAGTGCCTTCCGTAGTTTGAATCTTTTATTTAGCTGGCAGTAGTGGCGCTCGCTGTATTGCAGTAGTTCGAGTAACGAAGATTTTTGTGAGGTAAGTGATTTGTGAAAGGTATAGGTTAATATTAGTCAGGGCCATTCTTTTGTAGGGATTATTGAAAGTCAGATTCCGTTGCGCTAAAAATATTGTGTGTCAGTTTAAGCACAGTCATGTATAAATTTTTCTAAGGGGACGTTTCACTCTCAACATGTGCATACTTTTATTATGTTGTTCGAAATGTCCGATAACATTTTTTTATTCTGTCTGTGTACAGGACGTCCAAAGAGGCACTTTACAACTTCAATGACTTCAATCCACATAATTCGACCTGTAATTAACTTAGAGAAAAAAAGTAAAGTATGTCTTGTGCAGCAACTCAAAAAGTTTATTCTAATTCTTTAATCAAGTTCTACATGCGCTCCCCTTGTGGCACATAAGATACATAATCGATAAAAACGATATCATAGTACCCAGTACACTGTCATATATGAAATTTGATCCATTACAAAAAGACTACTCTGGTGAAAGCTGAAAAACCTGTCGAATTCTCTCCGTATTTTGGTCACTTCTCTTTGGCCTGACCACATAGTGCTTCAAATCCGTATTCCCTGTTTTCATGAACTTCCTGTGCCATTTTCTTGTGGATGACCGAGAGGGTTGTAGTTTCGCTTTTCGCATTCTGAAATATTTCTTAACTTGGATTTCTGACTTGTTTTCGATCAATCAAGTCACACACTGTATTTTGTCCTGTGCCAACTCCATTCTTCGATTCATTTATGGCGCTCCTATTACCCCACAACAAAGAAAAAACTTTTTTCAGTTGTGTTCTCGTCCTCCGGAAAAACAATATATTTACTGAGGGGGATACCATTTGGGGTAAGTTTCGTGACTGAATAACTCAGCCGTGCTTAATCCAGTTTGCATCACTTTACACACATGCCTACACCTCAATATTGTTCTGCAAACCATTGTAAAGTGCGTGGCAGAGGGTAATTCCAATAGTAACACATATTAGGGATTCTTCCTGTCCCATTCGCGTGTGCAGCGTGAGACAAATGAATGCATAATAACCTCTGTGATTCGATAATTTAGCTAAGCTTATGTTCCTGGTCGGCAACGGCCTTGTCGCAGTGGATACACCAGTTCCCGTCACATCACCGAATTTAAGCGCTATTGGGCGTGGCCGGCTCTTGGATGGGTGACCATCCTGGACGCCATGCGCTGTTGCCATTTTTCGGGGTGCACACAGCCTCGTGATGCCAATTGACGAGCTACTCAACCGAAAAGTAGCGGCTCCGGTCAAAGAAAACCATCATAAAGACCGGGAGAGCGGTGTGCTGACCACACGCCCCTCCTATCCACAGCCTCATCTGAGGATGACACGGCGGTCGGATGGTCCCGATGGGCCACTTGTGGCCTTCAGACGGAGTGCTACATTCATGGTCCCTAAGAGAAATATGCATAGGTATTCACATCTACAATTTTTACACTTACTTCAACCAACATTAAAACAAAAGGTCGGTCAATGTTTGCTGAAATGATGTGTCTTAAAGTAAGAAATAAAATATACTAGAGAAACATGTGACGCCCCTCATTTGCTGTACATGATTTCGAGTATCATTCAAAGGTGCGTCTAATTTTTTACGTTTAGGCAAATCATTTGTCCAATGTTTTTTCAATTTTTTCTTATTTTCAATTTTTTTCAGAAACGTGGCCTTATTAACACCTCTTTTGATTCCTTAGGGCTTTATGTTTTCGAACTACCCTGAATTTAGTACCTGTTTCTAAGAAAACCATATTGACAGTCAAATATCACACCAATGTGACATTTTATGTGGAAAACACTTTATTTATACAACTGTCTTTAGCTGTTAGTGAAATATTTTTTCCTCATATCACGAATTAATTTTTTCTTAATGATTCTGATCACCCTCAAGCAATTAATTTTTTGTTTGAAAAATTATATCTCACCTTGGTCACTTTTGTACCCCATTTGTTCATTTACCTCCTTTAATTCGGCTATGAATAATTCGTTGTGTAGTTTTCCCTCAGATCACTACTACAGTTTTTCTTAATTACCGTGATTACTTTAACCCAGTTAAATAGTTTTTTACAAAATTAGATCTCACACTCATCAATGTGATGTTCCAGTCGATCATTTCCCACTTCTCGTTACGCTATAAAAACATTTTTCATGTTTTGTAATACCTTACGCCTACGTGTTGGTACAAATATTCAAACCTGGTTGTTTCTTTTTTGTATCTCATTAATATGGCATCGTGAAACGTGCAACATCTTTGTACAAATCCAACGAGGGAACAAGCAAATGTAACGCCAGTTTGGGTAGCGCTCATATACTGTACTTGGATTTCCAATTTTTTGCAGTATTTACTAATAGATCCCAGAATGTCATCACTTTTCGTTTGTTTCGCTTCTTGTTTTGTTGTGTTACATTTAGAAGAATGAGAAAGACACCCACTGAAAGGGATCGTATTGGAGAGAGTCGTTCTTTCTTCTCTCAAAAGTAGCCATAAAATATGAACGATCTTCCTAGCAATAAAAGAAGTCTCGCACTGTTTCTGAAAGACTAGGATGTGTTCTCTGTCACTGGAAAATGAAAGATGAGTGCCGTCAATCGTGACAGGCTACCCACACGAGGCAAGCTAATTCGCTGGCAAAGAACGCCGGCGCTGAAGACAAAAAAATGCGTCCTCCTCGTTCCGCGCCGTCATTAACAGGGCAGGGAAGTAGGTTAATTGCCTCGAGGCGATAAAACCGACACTAAAGGGTTGCCGGAGAGTAAGCAGGCAGCGTGGGGCCAAGGATCCCTCCCACCACAGGCACGCAGGTTTACACAGAACGTACAAAACAGTCCTCGCCTGGAATTCATCAGCAGCTCAAAGAATTCGTGACAGTAGTGTCTTTGGGCAGTTTATCACCTGTCGTTCAAATCTATTCATAAGTTCGACAAATGTTTAAGCCATTAATAAGAAAGGAATAACACAATTTCTCCTTCACTGAAACACTGTGTTGTTGTTCGTGTAATAAGCATAAACAAACCCGATGTTTATAGCCTATTTTAGACGAAGCCATTGTGTCAGTCTTAGGTTGTACCGCAGACATCAATCTGAAAATATACTTCAGACCAGACGCTTGATATCTTTTCTCGCTCAACAATAATTGTGGTACGGTTCCGAAGATCCCTGGTGGCGCAGAGACAGTGTCCTCCATAATGCCGCGTTGCAAGGGGCTGAGACCGGCAAACGGGTTATCATCTATATTCGTGGGTAGTAGATGCGTCTGTAGCATATTTAGATTGGGATATCTTCACACATCTGTAGGGTAATGAACAGGACGTCCGATTTCCTGGATGGTGTAGCCATTACTGTCCTCACCACATGCGGAATTAGCCAGATTACAAGATATCCACTAAATTATATGACGGCTATTCGGAGAGTAAGGTCCGATGGGTCGCAAAATGGAAACCACTCTGAAAATCAAAAATGTTTTATTTGAAGCACCTTCCAGCTACTTCTCTACATAGTTGCCGCTCTAACTTAGACATTTGTAGTAGCGTGGTGCCAACTTTCGAATATCCTCGTCATAGAATGCAACCGTCTTTGCTTTGCGCCAATTCTCTGCACTGGCCTGCCGCTAGTTGCCTGTGCCAAAATGTTTTCTGCGGTTCACATGAACATAGATGAAATTCAGGGAGAGCCAGTTACGGACTCTATCGTGAGTGATCACACACTTCCCAATGAAAACGCTACAGGAGTGTCTTCATTGCCCCTGCAGAGTGGGGCCGAGAATTGTCATGAAAAAGGAAACACATGATAGTGGGCTACATGGCAGCAGGCGAAATCTCTCACCAGGTCCTTATACTTGGGAGGAGCCACAATTCTCTAAGCATTTTTACGTGTTCACGGTGCCCTCGGAACTGAAAAGAGTTATGTGATGCGTTCGACATGCACACGAAAGACACTGCCCAACACATCTGAGCCATGTACGGCTCGCGTATATCCCATTTATTGTTTGCCATCTTCTATTACGGTAGTGTCGCCTCGTTTTCTTATTCCATTTACTGGCGTCACTAACTTCCTGCCTTACTTCCCCGTGAGTGGCAGCAGCAGCGCGTATCGACAAGCGCACTGTCGTACCATCTCTGGAGCGACCGATAGTATTTCCGGGTCTTCGTGTGTCGAGTAGTCAGTGAGTGGTAGACGCACCAGCAGTGCAGTCGCGACGGACCAACAGTCCAGGCGGTCAGTTGGCGTGAAGCAGCAAGTAAGCCCCCGTCGCGCGTAGTCGGGCTGGAACCGCTGGCAGCATGCACGCGCGGCTGGAGTGCTGCTTGCGAGTGCTACGAAGTTTGTCGCCCACCGATCTTGGACATGAAAGTTGAGTCCTGACTTAGCTTATTATCGAGCCTCAACTGTTTACATTTCTTCGTTTGATCCTGGTTGTCGGTTTTCTGACGTTCCTGCCAGCAACAACGTATGTGTATTTAAGTCGGCTAAGGTGCCAGCCATCTTCCTGTGAAATTTAACTCAATTTATTTCCTATTATGGAAGTTCACCAGCGCTGTCTTCTGTCTTGTGGCTGTGACGTTCCGGTTACCAACCCTGGTCGTTGACGTAATTTTAGGCAGTGTATTTTCCTCGTCATGTCGTTGCTGTCCAGCGCGGCGTGTAGTTCGACAGGTGAGGTGGTGTTGGTCGGTGTGGGTGCCAAAATTCTGTGTGTCGTGTATTGAAATCTTGTGGTCGGTTTGCTGGTTGCGTGGAGAGGTACTGATTGGTTGATTGGTCGGTCGGCTGTCTGTCGGTTGGGTTGCCTCCAGATTAAGAAGTCGTTGGACAGGCTGTCTGTCTCACCTAAACAGCCATTAGTGTTACAATCCCAGGCCGACCCTTGGAAACTTCTGAGCACCGTTCCTTCTGTGTTATGTAGTAATTTCCCTGTTTTAGTTTTAATTATTTGGTTGAAGTGTGGCCTTCAGCTGAGTTTTGATGTCTCTTAAATTAATGTCCTTGTCTTGCTCTTAAGGCATAAGATTGTTATGATTTTGTTTTAAGATAAAGTCTTCTGCCTTATGATTGAAACTCTTCTTATTGCCTATTATGCGGTCCCCAGCCAAGTTCCATTAAAATTGAATGCCTAAGGCATTCAGCTTGTTGAGATTGAATTCTTGGGTGAAACCTCCAGAAGAACCTTGTATTTCAATTTCTTGCTTAGGCCTTGTGTCTTGGAATTTGAATGTGGCCTTCAGCCGATCTAAAGTTAATCAAAGTAGGTTGACTAAAGTTTTGTGTGTTTTGCATCCTTGTTGTAATATTGTGTGTTGTTGAATAACGTTTATATGTTGAGTGAAATTCAGAGCAACATATTATGGCCCCTTTCCACAACCTAATCAGCTCTGTCCTGCTATCCCAGGCGTTTCAACATCTGTGCAAAGCTTCATCCGATTTTCGGTGTGGTTTTCATTTCTCACCCGATCGGACTTTACTCTCTGAATAATCCTCGTATCCATGTCTGTAGTCTCTTGAAATTATAATACTTCAAAATTCTTCTGAAATAACACTCCACATCATCTAAATTAACTGGAACTTCTGTTAAAACTACTTCATCCTCCTTTCCCTGTCCCATTTGTGAACGACGTGTCGAAAGACGGACACTTCATATGAGCTCTAATTTCGATGATTTTTTTTTTCCTAGAAGTCATTTTCCTGGACGCATATGCAAGACAGTTATGTGTGAACTCATTCTTTCGTGACGAACAACATCGTTCTTCAGTAGATTTTATGTATCTTCTCTATTAGGTCTGTCTGTTTATCCCAACTAACGAGCAATACTCAAGAGTCGGTCGAAAGTCTCGAAATCACGCCTTTCTAGATGAACTGCATTTGCTAAACACGGAGCGTACGGATCCCGAGTTTACACGTGTGTCGCGCACTATCTGTTACGGACATCTCAGTGTAGCGTCCTCAATTATTTGCTGGATGTATTCCAGTCTCTGAATCCTTCAAAGTTTTCACCCTGCACAGCACCCTCTAGTACTGTGAAGGTTATCCCCAATTTTTTAGCTCATGTTCTATCTCCTGCCCTTTCTTCTTATCAATGTCTTCCATGTGATCCTTTCTTCGCTGACGCTGTCCCCCTAATTTTCAGCATCTTTCTGTATCATGAATTGCTCCCTCTGTTTATTGATTGTACAGCCACTGAATTGCTATTTATTTATTTAATGGGGTAATAATTATTAAAAGGTGGCAATTTTATTTAAGCATTGATTTTACTCTTTCGATTGTTGCGAGTCAGCGATGGTGCAATGCTGCTCGCTTTGGAAAATACACATTTTATAAGAATTATTTGGTCCAGGAAACACTTTTGCGATCACGGTTGCGATTTAGACGGTATTCGCGTAATTGTGCAGATTAAAAGTTATCGTTTCCGAAAGACGCAGGTTCGATTAAAGCTGTGTGAACTTTTGCGCGTATAATGAAAATATTCATAACACGGCGCGTAACAAAAAGAAACATGCGAATCACAGCCGTGATCAAACGAAGAAAATATAACATAAATGTTCTTCGCTGTTATTCAGGACAGGCTCAGATTAGACCTTGCAATTTTGTGTTATAGGAAATGACAAGACGTTACACTTGGGAGATATTTGTTTTGAATAACTTGTATTTACCTTCTCTCTCTCCTTTTTACAGCCTTTATACCTTCACATCGATTAAGGAACTTTTCCTTCTCTAGCGACCAGTATGAGAACAAAATTCAGACTCAACAAAATGTCTTACCTCGAATTATTACATGCTTAACCCTTAACAATCATATAGTTTCGTAGTACAAACAATGCTAATTTACTCCGAGCACTAGAAAGTCTTTGATACACTGAGCACAAAGACGAAAATAATAAAATAATTACATTTTTAATACCATGAATACTTCTTTAAATCATGAAAATAAGGTTTGACATCGTCGTAATATTAATTTTAATCGTCGTAGCACTACATTTTTTATGATTAAAATTCAGTTCCAATCCCGTTCAGTTAACCTCTACTGAAAACAGTCACACTTGTTTGACTGGACGTACAAGCAGGCTTATTTTCCTTGTCTGTTCTGTTTAAAGTTCACTGTATTCTTTCGCTTGGAAGCATGTGCTTTGTTTACTTTTAAGTCTCAGGGATTTTGAGTTACGCTCGGGAAAAGGTCAATAGGATAAACCTCGGAAAAAACCACGGCGGAGCGAGCACATCTTCCATACCCTCTTTTTAATTTTCAACATTTGAATATTCACTTCGTGAGACATTTAATAATGGTACAATTTCATGATAGTGCTGCTGGTGACGACGGCTGGCGACTTGGTGTACTACAACACCGATGTCTCGCCCCATCAGGTAAGTCTGCGATGACGTGGTAGGGTGCGGCAAGGGATGACAAATGATGTTGCTGCAGTATGCTGCCCTCACCTACACGTGTGCTCAGCATCCCAGCATACAGTCACATGAAATTCAAACAGCAGTATCAGTTCCTAATATTAACATCTAAATTACATCATTTTTCACGCACTCTTTCACTCAACAAGAAAAATGTGTTTTGTTTTTTTGTGAGGTGTTCGACTGTTCGTGAGTTTCTTTATCATGATGCAAGTCCATTCGTCCTTCCGACGTAGCTGTCTGCAATTAAAGGTTTATGTAATTACGTTCCAACATTGATTCAGTTCTGCAACGGGTTTAATGATATAGTCAGTAGCAGTTCCCAACACTGTTAAGACTTACCACTGTTGCTGACTGATCGATAAAAACACTTGCTCTTGAGTTTTAGTTTGCCTGGAATGTTGCGTCCACGCATGTGGTCCCAATAACACTCTAAATACTTGGAATTACTAAACACTCGTAACACAAAATTTGAAAACGAAATCATGGTAACACAACGCACTCATTGAGCATCCACTTTTGTGTTAAATTCCACTCTTTCGCCAGTGAAATAAAGTTCGTACGAGTAGAGGATAATGTTCACAGGAAGTCTTTGTTCATTGACATGTTAACTCCACCACGTAGCCACTTGATCAGTTACCAAGTCTGACAAGGTAAAGTCCTTATGCTACCCATAAGAATGTCTTTACAGTCTGGTTATATAATGATGAATAAGTGAATGATTGTACATATCAAATGAACTACATAATTGTAGTCATTTACAATATAAAAGCAAATCCTGAGTCATATATTTTCTCGAAAAGGTGCTCCTGGACTTACAAAGAATTGTGCAGTGATACACACGTCTGTATATGTTTGTTAAGTCATGGACAACATCTTGTTCGACCTGGTTTATAGCTCATGCAAGTCCGACCACTAACTTACGGTGGAAAATTTGTTAAACCTAGACGTAACTCGTGTAAACTTTACATGTTGTAAGTGTATCCTGTACAGTCTGAAAAAAAAACCAACGTAACCTGCTCACCCTAGTGAGTTCAAAATAGTTAAAAATCAACAAAATAAAACGTTCATTTTCGTAACTATATCCTAGTGTTGTGTGAAATATGCAGTTCTGTTCACTGTTCGTAGTTTAACACTCATAAGTTCCTGAAAGTTTACTAAATGTCAACAAGTTTGTTTTATGTTTAAGTGTCTTAGGGTGGAATCATCTTGAAGCAATTCTTCTTCTCCTTGATACAGCTCGGTGTCCTCTTCTCCGTCGAACTGGAGCTGAAATTTTCTTACAACTAATTGGAATTCTGTTACTGCTTCCCTTTTCGCGCTGGGTATTGAGTACGTTTGATGACAGTAAATTTCATGGGGAAACACTTGCATGTCGTACACGTAACCTTTAATTAGTCCAGGTTTTTTCAAAAATACTTCACGATAATTAGTGTCTAATAATTGCTTTGTTGCAGAATGTCAGGACCAGAGCTTTGTTGTGCTTTTTCTACTATTTCAGAGAGGTGGATATTCTCCTCGTCCTTCACATCTTCCATGACCGGGAATGTACTGCAATTGAAACTATCTTGAAGCCGCCATAAATGTGCGCGAATCGGTTCTATCTTTAAAATTTGACAATATGTGCCATGCAATTCTTTGGTCTTTACCAAGTCTAACCTGACTCCCGTGTCACCGAAACACATGCTGAATTCACCCTATAGTTTCCGTCTCTCGCAAGATATCTAATCCGAGAAGACAGTTCACGGCTAAATTCTTTACAGTAAGGAAGGTGCACTCTTTGGCTCCCATTCCAAAATTAATACAAATCCGTGTCTATTCCCGAACTAATGGCTCCTATAACTCGACAATTAGTGAATGGAAAAACCGGAATCTTTCTAATCTTCTTTAAGTGAAGAGAGAACGATTCATTTAGCACAGAAACAGATGCTCCAGTATCTAAAATCACCGTAGTTTGAATACCATAAATATCACAAACTGTAGCTGCTTGCACAACTTCCCGTTCAAACAAATTACACTTCTTCCGAAAACCTTGACATAATTCCTCTCGTATATCGACTCCGTCATTATATCTTAACATCTGCATAGTTGAACTACGTTGCTGAGCAACATCAACAGAATTATTCCTACACACTGCATTTTTCCCGTCGTTTGACCCGATCGCTGCTGATTCTATGCGACACACATTCTCATTGTTACTACAGCTGGTTGTCTGCACGCTTGGTTGCTCGTTATTACTAACACCATTCATGCAAGTGCCCCCTAGACACCCTGCGACTGACACACGGGAGCAGAATGTCGTCGGATCTAGTTTGACTGACTGGTACTGCTTGATGGTTGCGGTTCACTTACCTCAATGATCTTGATATTTTGATTCGGTGGTTGCCATTCATGTGCTGCTGCATGTTATTTGACATATTTGTATTGTACGGGGGTTGTACATGATTGTTGTTGTGATATTGCCTAAGCTGCTGCTATTGCTGTTGTGCAAAATTCTGTGTTGACCAGTTATTTGGTGGTTGCAAGTTTTGCTGATTATTTGAAAAATTACCGTTATTGTAATTGGCGTTAGCTCTAAAATCTCGTTTCCGTTTCTTTGAAAAGTTTCCGTTATTGTTTTGTCCGCTATTGTTCTGTGGATAATAATTGTGACTCGTTGCATTACTGTACTGTCCATTTGTGTTCATATTGTGGTTCTGCCATCCTGAATAATTCGGACTATTCTAATGATTTTGATTCCCATAGTACGTGTTTCTATTACTAATGTTCGTGGTTTCGTCCATTGCCATTACCATTACTATTATTCGACGAATTATTCCCATAATGGTGTCCGTCCTCCGCGATAACCAAATCTAGAGTCCAGTACATATAGAAAATGTTCCACGTTGTATTCAGGAATGTGAAACAATTTCTCCTTTAGATCACGCGGTAACTTCGCCTTTAATATCTTTAAAACATCACACTCAGGAATTGGTGTGGATAAATATTTCACTTTGTCCAGATACTTTCCGAAATATTTCCGCAAAGTACCGCCTTTTCTATTAAATGGCTCAGGACTGTAAACTTCTTTTCTTAATCGCTCTTGTACCCACGCGACCAATACTTGTTTAGAAAAGCTTGTTCAAGTTCATCGAAGGAACTACATCGTTCAGCTTTCTGCGTCGCGAACAACGCTGGCTTACCTTGAATATGGGTAATGGTAAAGACAATTTTCTCCCTTTCGTTCCAACTTTTTGGCATTATTCCGCGGATCCCTTTAATAAACGCAATTGGATGGGGTCCGTTCTTAACATTGGTAAACTACTGAAACTGAATTCTTCACTAAAGCATCCTGAGCCACCATTCATTGTGTATAGTCTTGATAAACGGATGTTACTCCACGTGTTGGATTGAAATTATTGCCCTTCTGCCCCCTATTTTCAGTTAAAGGCGTTTCATAATGATCAGGATGTGTTTCTGTGTTACTAACACACTCCAGTGAACTGTTATGAGATGTTTGCATACGTGTTTCATTAAGCACTTTGTGCACGTTTTGTAATTCAGTCTGTAGTTCATGAATCTTTGTGTTGTTTCCATGTATCAGTTGTGTTCCTGCTCGTTGTAACATCACAGGTAGTTCCTTCTGTACAACAGTACTAATTTGTTTGTCTTTGTCATTTAGCCATGTGCTAAATGTGGTCACAACGCGTTCTTCTTGCTCTTTGCATTTTTGTTCTATTACGTTTTGATTATCAACCGTAAAGTCTTCTATACGTGTACTTATGTTGCGTATTTCTGCTTCCAAACAAGTGTGTGTTTGTTGTAATTTGTCCACATCCTGGGTTACTTGCTTTACATTCTGTGGTAAGTCATGGTATGTTTGTTACATACTTGAAATGTTGTTCTGTATAGCAGACAACTGGGCATCTATTTGCTGTCGCAGCTGGCGATCGTGTTCTTTTAACCGGTTTTCAAGCTTTTGATCTATTTCTTTTGCGAACTGTGAAAAGCTTAACTGCGTACGCTCGTCTAATTGACAGATGCGTTCATCCAAGGTCCTAATCCGTTCATCTACTCTGCTAATACGTTTATCTAAATTATTATTAATCTCAGTTGCAAGTTGTTTAGCAGTTTCTTGTTCTCGCTGTATCTGTGATTGTCCCTGTATTTTAAACATTTGTTCTGTGATTGTTCCTGTATTTTAAGGATTTGTTCCATTATCATCATTAAGAGAGAAAACGGATCTATTACTGTCTGTGTTGGCTCTACCGGTGGCAAATCGACTGTAGCTGGTGTTCCTTGTGGTTCTGCTTCAGTATGCTCTTGAACTACCGTCTGTATTCTGCCTGAGTGTTCTACAGCAGATGGATCACTGACTTTAATATTAGTGTGCTGTTCTACATCCTTTGTCTGATCTGAAAAAAATATTATCAATTTCTACATCACTAGTTATTCCTTCCTCCTCTGAATGTTCTACAGTTACTTCCTGCTGTGTAGCTTTTCTCTCGCGTCGCACTATTTTCACCATGATTGCAAATGTTTGGGTGCAAGTCTAATCGGGAAAACGTCACACGCAACATATCAATTATTCCAAAACACAAAACATAAAATAATTACTACACTGCACCAGACTGGAATCAGTACTATAAATGTTCGCTTTTTTATGATTAAAATTCAGTTCCAGTCCCGTTCAGTTAACCTCTACTGAAAACACTGGATGCTTTATTTTACTGATCCTTATCGCAGTTATTTAAATATAATTGACTGTTAGGATCCAAAGAGGACACACTCAAAAAATGAATTATTTTTGTTTCTTTAGTAAGATACAGCACCAGGTTGAAGATGATGTTGTGCTTACCTTAGGCAGTGTTTCTCTCTGCTGCCGCTGGGATGGAGTGGTACAGCAAAAATATCGTGCTGAAGGTCGTCGTAGATTACCGCTCATTACAGCAAGAATCAAATAGAAAAAAACACACATTATCGCACACACACATAAGCTAGTCCTGTCAATAGGTTGCCACTGAATTGTCCCCTCTGTTTATTGATTGTGTTGTTGTTGTCTTCAGTCCTGAGACTGGTTTGATGCAGCTCTCCATGCGACTCTATCCTGTGCAGGCTTCTTCATCTCCCAGTACTTGCTGCAACCTACATCCTTCTGAATCTGCTTAGTGTATTCATCTCTTGGTATCCCTCTACGATTTTTACCCTCCACGCTGCCCTCCAATGCTAAATTTGTGATCCCT
Organism: Schistocerca gregaria; assembly: GCF_023897955.1. Classification (NCBI taxonomy): domain Eukaryota; kingdom Metazoa; phylum Arthropoda; class Insecta; order Orthoptera; family Acrididae; genus Schistocerca; species Schistocerca gregaria. Next base: position 508,878,905 of record NC_064921.1, on the reverse strand, counting down.
TGATGCCTCAAAACATGACCTACCAACCGGTCCCTTCTTTTTGTCAAGTTGTGCCACAAACTCCTCTTTTCCCCAATTCTATTCAATACCTCCTCATTAGTTATGTGATCTACCCATCTAATCTTCAGCATTCTCCTGCAGCACCACATTTCGAAAGCTTCTTTCTCATCTTGTCCAAACTAGTTATTGTCCATGTTTCACTTCCATACATGGCTACACTCCATACAAATAGTTTCAGAAACGACTTCCTGACCATTAAATCTATACTCGATGTTAACAAATTTCTCTTCTTCAGAAACGCTTTCCTTGCCATTGCCAGTCTACATTTTATATCCTCTCTACTTCGACCATCAAGTTATTTTGCTCCCCAAATAGCAAAACTCCTTTACTGCTTTAAGTGTCTCATTTCCTAATCTAATTCCCTCAGCATCACCCGACTTAATTCGACTACATTCCATTATCCTCGTTTTGCTTTTGTTGATGTTCATCTTATATCCTCTTTTTCAAGACACTGTCCATTCCGTTCAACTCCTCTTCCAAGTCCTTTGCTGTCTCTGACAGAATTACAATGTCATCGGCGAACCTCAAAGTTTTTACTTCTTCTCCGTGAATTTTAATACCTACTCCAAATTTTTCTTTTGTTTCCTTTACTGCTTGCTCAATATACAGATTGAATAACATCGGGGAGAGACTACAACCCTGCCTCACTCACTTCCCAACCACTGCTTCCCTTTCATGTCCCTCGACTCTTATAACTGCCATCAGGTTTCTGTACAAATTGTAAATAGGCTTTCGCTCCCTGTATTTTACCCCTGCCACCTTTAGAATTTGAAAGAGAGTATTCCAGTCAACATTGTCAAAAGCTTTCTCTAAGTCTACAAATGACAGAAACGTAGGTTTGCCTTTCCTTAATCTTTCTTCTAAGATAAGTCGTAAGGTTAGTATTGCCTCAGGTGTTGCAACATTTCTGCGGAATCCAAACTGATCTTCCGCAAGGTCCGCTTCTACCAGTTTTTCCAGTCATCTGTAAAGAATTCGTGTTAGTATTTTGTAGCTGTGACTTATTAAACTGATTGTTCGATAATTTTCACATCTGTCAACACCTGCTTTCTTTGGGATTGGAATTATTATATTCTTCTTGAAGTCTGAGGGTATTTCGCCTGTCTCATAAATCTTGCTCACCAGATGGAGGAGTTTTGTCATGACTGGCTCTCCGAAGGCCGTCAGTAGTTCGAATGGAATGTTGTCTACTCCCGGGGCCTTGTTTCGACTCAAGTCTTTCAGTGCTCTGTCAAACTCTTCCCGCAGTATTGTATCTCCCATTTCATCTTCCTGTGCATCCTCTTCCATTTCCAGTACATCGCCCTTGTATAAACCTTCTATATACTCCTTCCACCTTTCCGCCTTCCCTTCTTTGCTTAGAACTGGGTTTCCACCTGAGCTCTTGATATTCATACAAGTGGCTCTCTTTTCTCCAAAGGTCTCTTTAATTTTCCTGTAGGCAGTATCTATCTTACCCCTAGTGAGATAAGCCTCTACATCCTTACATTTGTCCTCTAGGCATCCCTGCTTAGCCATTTTGCACTTCCTGTCGATCTCATTTTTGAGACATTTGTATTCCTATTTGCCTGTTTCATTTACTTTCATCAATTAAATTCAATATTTCTTCTGTTACCCACGGATTTCTGTTAGCCCTCGTTTTTTTACCTACTTTATCTTCTGCTGCCTTCACTACTTCATCCCTCAGAGGTACCCATTCTTCTTCTACCGTATTTCTTTCCTCCATTCCTGTCAATTGTTCCCTTATGCTCTCCCTGAAACTCTCTACAACCTCTGGTTCTTTCAGTTTATCCAGGTCCCATGTCCTTAAATTCCCACCTTTTTGCAGTTTCTTCAGTTTTAACCTACAGGTCATAACCAATAGATTGTGGTCAGAGTCCACATCTGCCCCTGGAAATGTCTTACAATTTAAAACCTGATTCCTAAATCTCTGTCTTACCATTATATAATCTATCTGATACCTTTTAGTATCTCCAGGATTCTTCCATGTATACAACCTTCTATTGTGATTCTTGAACCAAGTGTTAGCTATGATTAAGTTATGCTCGGTGCAAAATTCTACCAGACGGCTTCCTCTTTTATTTCTTAGCCCCTATCCATATTCACCCACTATGTTTCCTTCTCTCCCTTTTCCTACTGACGAATTCCAGTCACCCATGACTATTAAATTTTCGTCTCCCTTCACTACCTGAATAATTTCTTTTATCTCATCATACATTTCATCAATTTCTTCATCATCTGCAGAGCTAGTTGGCATATAAACTTGTACTACTGTAGTAGGCATGGGCTTTGTGTCTATCTTGGCCACAATAATGCGTTAACTGTGTTGTTTGTAGTAGCTTACCCGCACGCCTATTTTTTTTATTCATTATTAAACCTACTCCTGCATTAACTCTATTTGATTTGGTATTTATAACCCTGTATTCACCTGACCAAAAGTCTTGTTCCTCCTGCCACCGAACTTCACTAATTCCCACTACATCTAACTTTAACCTATCCATTTCCCTTTTTAAATTTTCTGACCTACCTGCCCGATTAAAGGATCTGACATTCCACGCTCCGATCCGTAGAACGCCAGTTTTCTTTCTCCTGATAACGACGTCCTCTTGGGTAGTCCCCGCCCGGAGAACCGAATGGGGGGACTATTTTACCACCGGAATATTTTACCCAAGAGGACGCCATCATCATTTAATCATACAGTAAAGCTGCATGCCCTCGGGAAAGATTACGGCTGTAGTTTCCCCTTGCTTTCAGCCGTTTTATTGATTGTATAGCCACTGAAGTTTTCACCCTGCACAGCACCCTCTAGTACTGTGAAGGTTATCCCCAATTTTTTAGCTCATGTTCTATCTCCTGCCCTTTCTTCTTATCAATATCTTCCATGTGATCCTTTCTTCGCTGACGCTGTCCCCCTAATTTTCAGCATCTTTCTGTATCATGAATTGCTCCCTCTGTTTATTGATTGTACAGCCACTGAATTGCTATTTATTTATTTAATGGGGTAATAATTATTAAAAGGTGGCAATTTTATTTAAGCATTGATTTTACTCTTTCGATTGTTGCGAGTCAGCGATGGTGCAATGCTGCTCGCTTTGGAAAATACACATTTTATAAGAATTATTTGGTCCAGGAAACACTTTTGCGATCACGGTTGCGATTTAGACGGTATTCGCGTAATTGTGCAGATTAAAAGTTATCGTTTCCGAAAGACGCAGGTTCGATTAAAGCTGTGTGAACTTTTGCGCGTATAATGAAAATATTCATAACACGGCGCGTAACAAAAAGAAACATGCGAATCACAGCCGTGATCAAACGAAGAAAATATAACATAAATGTTCTTCGCTGTTATTCAGGACAGGCTCAGATTAGACCTTGCAATTTTGTGTTATAGGAAATGACAAGACGTTACACTTGGGAGATATTTGTTTTGAATAACTTGTATTTACCTTCTCTCTCTCCTTTTTACAGCCTTTATACCTTCACATCGATTAAGGAACTTTTCCTTCTCTAGCGACCAGTATGAGAACAAAATTCAGACTCAACAAAATGTCTTACCTCGAATTATTACATGCTTAACCCTTAACAATCATATAGTTTCGTAGTACAAACAATGCTAATTTACTCCGAGCACTAGAAAGTCTTTGATACACTGAGCACAAAGACGAAAATAATAATTATAATTACATTTTTAATATCATGAATACTTCTTTAAATCATGAAAATAAGGTTTGACATCGTCGTAATATTTATTTTCATCGTTGTAGCATTACAATCAGCACAACTCAAACAGTTCCATTATATGCTTTCCATGTTTTCTTACAGTCCGTGAGTTATTACCACACAATTCTGTGCTCAAAATGTAGATTTTTCAGAAATTTATGCCTCAAATTAAGGTATTCTTTTGATATTAGTATATTTCTTTTGGGTAGGAATGACCTCTTTGCCATTGCTTTTTTACTTCTTCCCTTCTTTGTCTGTCATACGTTATCCTGCATCCTTAACTTCTTTTATTTATTTATTTATTTATTTATGCATTTATTTTACCTGGCAAGATTAGGGCCTTCAGGCCCTCTCTTACACCTAACCAGGCATACTCAGATTGAACGAGTTACAGTTTCTACTTAACATTAAGGACATATAGCCTATTATGCAGTATTGATGTTAAAGAAAAAAAATAAATATCATAACAGTAGTACAATGATAATTATAACAATAAAAAATAATTATAACAATCAATAATAATGGTAATAATAATAATAATAGTAATAGTAATAATAATAATAATAATAATGACTATGTATATGAAAGTAAACATACTTTTCTTTTCTGAATGTCAGTCACATTGTTAGTTGGGAATTTTCTCGTTATGTTCTTGCAGCTTGTGAGTTATTCTCATCGAGCAGAGACATAAGGCGATAGAATGGGGTGAAAGAGATATATAAGAGGTAGATAGGTTAGAGGAAGAGAAATAGAACGGTAAAATTCGAAGCTGTGATGGAGAGGAGAAAGAAAGAGATGGGAGGGGCACAAGAATGGTGGCTATACCGTCCCTAAAATGTATGTTTTGAGTTCCCTCTTGAATGTTGAGTAGTTCTGGATAAGACGCAGATCACAGGGGAGCGCGTTCCATAGTCGTATGGCTGAGATGGAGAATGACACGGAGAAAGATTTTGTATTATGTAAAGGTACAGCCAAGATGATAGACGTATCCGATCTGGTGTTGCGATTGTGGAATGATGATAGGTGTTTAATGTGAGAAGATAAGTATTGGGGGCACCAGTGGCTAAGAAATCGATGAAGTAAGCACATCGTGTGGAGATCGCGTGCCGTATGTGGGCGTATCCAACCTAGCTGGGAGTATGAAGGACTGATATGATCATACAACCGAATATTGCACACGTATCTAACGCAAGCATTCATCACTAGCTCGAGGCATCTAGAATTTTCACTATTTGTGCCGTGTTGAACTACATCGCAGTAGTAAAGATTAGGCAAGACTAGTGTTTGGACTAATTTTTGTTTAACATGGGTTGGAAATATTTTTCTAAATTTTTGAATTGCATGTAGGGAGGAGAGCGATTTCCGGCAAGCTGTGACTGTTTGTTCTTCCCAGTTTAGGTGTTCATCCAAGATTATTCCAAGGTCTTTTACTGTTTTTTGGTATGGTAGTTGGGTACCATTGAGGAGTATTTTAGGGACTGTTTCGCGAAAGTACCGGCTGATTAACTTTGGATGAGATATAAGTATGACCTGGGATTTCTTGGGGTTTAGTTTCAGACCTAGGTTCTGTGCCCATCGAGAAACAGAGCAAAGATCTGCGTTCATACTCGCTACTGCGCCAGCAATGTTCTTGGGGCTTGCACTTATGTACAGTTGGATGTCGTCGGCATAAAGATGGTAGTTGCAGGAGTGAATCACTGAAGAAATATCATTAATGTACAGTGAGAAGAGTAGTGGACCAAGGACGGAGCCTTGGGGAACTCCAGAGCGCACGCTTTTCCATGATGACTTTTCCGACCCACAGATGACTTGTTGACTTCTGTTTTTGAGGTAGCTGTCGAACCATTGTATTGCGCTGTTTGAGAAATTCAGCTGTTTCATTTTAATTAGTAATATATCGAAGTCAACTGTGTCAAAAAGTCAACTGTGTCAAAAAGTCAACTGTGTCAAAAAGTCAACTGTGTCAAAAAGTCAACTGTGTCGATAGTCAGTAATTCTGATGTCACATTCATCGCTAACCTTATTTCTGGTCCTCCTCTTCGATTATTTTCAGTCCATGGTGTATTGTCATTAGATATTACATTCCATTCAGTAAGTTCTGTAGTTCCTCCGCACTTCCACTAAGGGTAGCAATGTCGTAAGCGAGTTTTATCGTTGATATAATTTCACTCTTAATTTTTTATCCGACTCTTGAACCTTTCTTATATTTTGTCCCTGCTTCTTCAATGTGTACATTGAACAGTAGGGGCGAAAGACAACATCCCTGTTTTATACCTTTTCTAATGTGAGAATTTCGTTCTTGGTGTTCCGTCCTTATAGTTACCTCTTGGATTATGAACATATTGTTTATTTCCTTTAAATTTACTTCTATTTTCCTCCGATTTTAGATTATTTTGCTTGATTTTACATTGTCAAACGCTCTTTCTGGGTCCACTTTTCTTATGAACGTGTCCTGCATTCATTATTTTGCCTTAAAGCAAGAACTATCTCCCTGGTGCCTTTCTCCTCCTCAAACCATAGTTCATCGTCATCTAACGAACCTTCAATTTTATTTCCCACTCTTCTACATATTATTCTCATCAGTAACTTAGATGTGTAGGCCGTTAAGCTCTTTGTGTCACTGTGCCCTTTTACCTGCCTTTTATGTATGTTACCTATGCCTTCTACCTTATTTGACCGCAAGTCTTTCAAAGCTCTGTCAATCTCTGACTATAATACTGGATCCCTACGTCATCCATGTCGATTCCCATTCCTACTGTCAGCAACTCGTGGTCGTGCGGTAGCGTTCTCGCTTCCCACGCCCGGGTTCCCGGGTTCGATTCCCAGTGGGGTCAGGGATTTTCTCTGCCTCGTGATGACTAGGTGTTGTGTGATGTCCTTAGGTTAGTTAGGTTTAAGTAGTTCTAAGTTGTAGGGGACTGATGACCATAGATGTTAAGTCCCATAGTGCTCAGAGCCATTTTTGAACCTATTCCTACTTCTATCACGTCGTCAGACAATTCCTGTGTTCAGTGAACTCTTCCCACCTATCCTCTGCGTTTCACAGCGAAATTCCCAATGTACTCTTAAGCTGACGCCCTTCTCTTTAGCGTCACAGAAGGTTGTTTTCACTTTTCAGTACGCTTAATCAGTCCTTAAAACCACCATATCTTCATATTTTTCCAGTTACTGTTTAGCTTTTGCGATTCTGCACTTCCTATGAATTTCATTAACAACTGTCGTATATAGTTCTATTCCTCTCTGAAATTATTGTTCTTACTTGTTTCGTCGATCAGTGGCAGTATTTCTGCTGTTATCCAAGGTATCTTCGTAGTTACCTCCCTTGGATCCACGTTTGTCCCTCTTATTTCTGCGACTTCCCTTTATAAAGACGTCTACCACTCTTAGACTGAACCAGCTACAGCGGTATTTACTATCGCAGTGTCTACAACCTTAGATAATTTCACACGCATCTCTTCATACCTCACTATCCCACTTCTTTCCAAATTTATTGGACCGTACGATTCTCCTAACTAGAGTGTATGCTCCATCACTACTGCACTGTGATCCTAGTCTATATCTGGGTTTCGGAATGTCTGATGTAATCCAGCTGGAATATTCCTGTATTTCCTGACCTTTTCTAAGTATACATCCTCTTACTGAGATTTTGATCAGAGCATTCGCTGTTACTAGCTGAAATTTATTGCATAATTCAATCAGTTTTTCTCCTCTCTCATTCCTGTTACCAAGCCCAAATTCTCCCGCGACTCTGTCTTCTATTCCTTTCCCTAATACCGCGTTCCAATCCTCCATGATTCTTTTATATATTAAATTACCCGGACAGTGTCCTTATACACTACGTCTTCACTTTCTGCTTGTGGTGTCGGCACTTAATTTCTACCTGAACTACGGTTGTTGGCGTTGGCTGCTGTAAATTCTGATGAGAAAAATCGTGTCAGCGATCTAGGGTACAAGGGAGGAGCTTCCACGATGATTAATGTGCGAAACGAGATTTCAGGGATCGGTCATACCCTGGGCACGTTTAGGAGGCATTTTAGCGGCAGATCGTTGCACCACCAGGACCAAAAACAACAACGGCTTATTTCAAAGCAAGCCTTTAGAACGGTATCAGTTAATATTGAATGCACCAGGGTTATTCGGAATGGAAAGTCGGTTTCTTATAAAACATAACCCACCACCAATTTTGTTCCAAAAAACTTTTAATTCCTTATACGTTTTTCTATTTTTCTACATAGTTCACATATTTGTTTAAACATTTGTCATAACGTTCATCAACATTTGGATCCCTAAGTCACAGACGTCTACCACTTGCGAGGATTACCAGTCTTTAACTGCTTGTTTCACTTCGTCATCTGTTGTGAAGAGCAAGTATAATGATAACCATTCGAGGCCAAATCCTGGAAGACACAAGTTTGATCATTTCATGTAGTAAATAAGGTATCTAAAAGGAAGCTGAATGTTGCTTGGAGAGGAGGCCAACTATTCCACTGCGATGGTTCAAACCACCGTGGAGTAAAGATGGGCCGATTCCTTACATTCAAAGTCTACTGCGAACAAATAAAGCTTTTAGTATCCACACGGAACAACATAATCCGCAAAATTACAGGAACCACCTAGAGCACTCAATTAAAGCACTTAAAACATCTGTCCTGGCAATGTGCTTCTCAGCAGCGGAATATTCTGCGCCAGCCTGGCAAAATTCCGTACTTACTAAACAGGCCGATGCAGGTTTGAATGAGACTGGACGCATTGTGACAGGCAGTCTACGACCGACTACTGTCAGTAAACTGTACAGGTTACGGGTTTAGCACCCCCAGGTATTCTCAGGAAAGCAGCTACAGAAGCGAAGAAGAGGAAACAGGAAACTGATCTCAGACATCCCTTGTTTGATCACGAGGAAGGAAAGAATGAAGACAAGTCATATCAAGAAAGAGCTTAATGCAGACAGCTTCAGTAATTCCTTCATCTCACCGAACTTGTCGAATGGAACTTTGATCAGATTCTTTGACTGCGCCACACCGAACGAATGTCAAAGAGGAATCAATTGCAGGCTGACACATTTCTTATATGACATGGAAGACTAAGAACTCGGATGATACTATGCACAGTCAACTTCAGGAAATGGGATCTCAGCAGTGATTACGAAATACGCATGCGGTGACCTACGGGCCCAAAAATTTCTGCTAATTTGCAGTTACATGTCGGATACATCCACTACCAGTGATTTCATTCAGCTAACAAAACAACGGAATCCTAGGCTCTCCACGGAATTCGAAAGGAATTATCTTGCAGTTTAATTGTCCTTAATTTTCTTGTCCATATTTTATAAATTCTTGTTGTACTATTTTTATTGTTTTTACTTTCTTTCTATACTGAAAAACCAAAGAAACTGGTACACCTGCCTAACATCGCGTAAGGGCTCCACTAGCTCGCGGAATTACGGTGACACGACGTGGCATGGACTAGACTAATGTCTGAAGTAGTGCTGGAGGTAACTGACACCGGGAATGTCCATAAATGTGTAAAGAGTACGAGGGGCTGGATATCTCTTCTGAACAGTACATTACAAGGCATCCCAGATATGCTCAATAATGTTCATGTCTGGGGAGTTTGGAGGTGAGCGGAAGTGTTCAAACTCAGAACGGTGCTCCTGCAGCTACTATGTAGCAATTCTGGATGTATCGGCTGTCGCATTGCCCTGCTGGAACTGCCGAAGTCCGTCGGAATACGCAATGGACATGAATGGATGCATGTGGTCAGACAAGATACTTACGTACGTGTCACCTGTCAGAGTCGTATCTAGACATAGCAGGGGTCCCATATCACTCGAACTGCACACACCCCCACCATTACAGAGCCTCTGCCAGCTTGAACAAACAAGTCGTCCGACGAGACAACATTTTTCCAGTCATCAATAGTCCAATGTCGGAGTTGACGGACCCAGGCGAGCCTTAAAGCTTTGTGTCGTGCAATCATAAAGTTCTCCAAAAGCCCACATCGATTATGTGTCGTTGAATGGTTCGCACGCTGACACTTACTGATGGCCCAGCACTGAAATCTGCAGCAGTGTGCAGAAGGGTTGCACTTCTGTCACGCTGAACGATTCTCTTAAGTCGTCGTTGGTCCCATTCTTGCAGAGTCTTTTTCCGACCGCAGCGATAACTGGAGATTTGATGTTTTATACTGGATTCCTGATATTCAGGGTACACTCGTGAAATGGTCGTGCAGGAAAATCCTCACTACACCAGTAACTCGGAGATGCTGTCTCTCATCACTCGTGCGCCGACTATAACACCACGTACAAACTCACTTAAATCTTAATAACCTGCCATTGTAGCCGTAGTAACCGATCTAACAACTGCACCGGAAGTTGTTGTCTTATACAGTATAGGCGTTACCGACCGCAGGAACGTATTCTGCCTGTTTACATAACTCTGTATTTTAATAAGCATGCCTTTACTAGTTTCTCTGGCGCCTCAGAGTATATTTTCACTATAGCTGATACTTTGTATGTAATTAATCTCTATATACGTGCTATTAATTCTCTACCAATATATTCATAACGGATACTATTGCCATTAAGCCATTTTCTGACGCTGTTGTTACTTTACTTTCGTCCGACCAGGAATACTTGTTTTCTTTAAATTTCACTTTACTGACCTTTACTATATCTTTGCAATTCCCTTTTCAGATTTTATAGCTTCCCTACCACGTTCAGACTAATGATACTGCATTCACTGGCTCGTAGAATGTTACCCATTCTTTCGTTATTCTTTTTCTCATTGTTATAACACCCTCTGCAGTCCCATCCCGAAAGTCAGAAGGGGGTACTAATCCGAAATCTTTTTTTAATGGAGAGATCATCTTGATAAATTTTCAGTTGCAGGTTGTGTGTCCTGTGGATACACATTGTCTTTTGTGCAGAGGTTTCCATTGCCTTCTGCATCCTCTTGCAATGAATCCTTGCTGATTATTCCGCGTTTTAGAGGCAGTTTCCTTCACCATGAAAAGAGACTGCCCTGAACCTCTGTCCGCACCTCCAGTCACTATGATTCGTGTTGGGCGACGAGGGTGACTCCTTATACCACAACTCTATGGCCGTCATTGCAGATGATTTTATTCGAAATAGCAGTGGCTGGGATTAAACCTGTGATCTACCATAATACAACGCCATAGCGTACCAGAATTTAATTTCGTTATCTAATACTGAATTAGTTAAAATGTGTTAGCTAACAGTGATTACTTCCATTAATTCATTTGTAGGGTTCCGAGAGAAAACGAATGAAATGAATTTTTATTTTATTTCAATATTCGTCATACATGCGACAAGTCATTTCTTTGTCGCGACTAATGTCGGGAAATCACATCCATTTTCAGACCATGGCCTTATGGTACATGTGAATAATCAAAAACGAATTACTCCACTCTGTTAACCATTACATATATGCAGCACGATAAAACTCGTTTGAGCTTGCAGTGTGATTTCTTTTCACGGTCCACAGGCTGTCCTCTCGACCTGGTGTTGATAGAATATTCCGTACACTAACAGAGCAGCTGCAACGAGGACAGTCAGATATTCTCGCCTGAAACACACTCGCTGACATCAGTACGTCTTCTCGACCTTCAGGACTTGGTGTCGTTAGACTATGTCGTAGCACAGCCGCAAAAGCCAACTCCCACAAGAGTACTATTATTCACCAACACACATTACGTGGCACCCTGTAATTCTAAACGTGTAAGTGTTGGCCTAGCACAGGACAAAGACTTTGACGTAGTTGTAGACGTAGAAAATGCAGAACATGTTGGTGCTAAAGTGCAAAATTCGTGGTGTGAATGGGACCTTCTCTGTAATACTACTTTCATAGAGAGAAAGACAACGACTGGACACAATCCATCACATACTCCCATTAACATTATTATGTTAAATGGTGTGGCATCAATTATCGACATGTATGGGGAATCAGTTCTTGGGTTAAAATCTGAGGGTGCGAGGTTATACGTTAAACGTTCTTGTGTGGTAAATTTAAGTGCGTGAGCGAAGTGTGAACATAAATCAACTAGAATAGTGTATGCATAGCTATCTTCGTATGGCAGCAAAATATGGAACTGGAAACCATATAACCATAAAATCGGTGGAGGCTGAATGTGCCGAAGGAATGTCTAAGTGTGTAATGGCACCTATAGCCTTGAATACGATTCAGGGCTATTTCAAAGCATATAAAAACGATTATTTGGGTTCTTCTGTGAAACTGAATGATTGTATGATGTATAGATGTAAAAGAAAATTGTGTTGTATAAAATAAAATTGTGTTGTATAAAATAAAATTGTTCTTATTTGCTTCCATCCTACAATAACTTCAATGGTGATAACACCAAATAATAACAAAGGTAAAAAAAATTAACTCATGGTTTATTATCAGAAACAAAACCATTTTTTAAAAAAATGGATTGCATAAATGAAGAATGATTTCATTTATATTACAGCAATGGATCGATTATTCAATATTATATTATTAGCTGAAACACATTATACTAAAATAGGAGGAGAGTGATATCTTTACTTCTAATATTTACAGTGTGTAGGGACTATTAGCAGCAGGTGAAGAACCACATATACATACACATATACATACACACATACACATACAGAAGCACGCACAGTGTGCAAGAAAAAATGTGTACACAGTACTCTTGATAGTATAGCATTCGCAACCCCGGACTCATACACACAACTATGAAAAAACTTCATCTAGCTATTCAACGTACTCGTGCGCGCACTCGCACGCACTCTCTCTCTCTCTCTCTCTCTCTCTCTCTCTCTCTCTCACACACACACACACACACCTTATAGTCTTAGTTCGTGAGAGCCTGTGAGGATTAGACTATCTATGGGTGGCATTTGCATATACACAGTATGCATACATCTTCGATCTGAGCCCTACAATCCCCACGATCTGCGAGCCACTCGACTCGTATTTTATCAGGCACATCACCTTCTTGTTCTGAGGTGTTATGGTGTAAGAATTGTCGGCCGCATATCCAGATGTGTCGATTTCCTCGGAACTGCACCCAATTAGTCATACAGATCGCAGTCTTTTACCCAGTAGGTGAAACTGTATCCATATAAAGTAACTTGACATAAGTGAAATTTGGTTTTGCAGACTTCTTGTGGAATTGCTACATATGGAGTTTGGAGAGATCCAGAATACACTTACCGTGTGTACTTAAACCTTAGCGATCTTCAAAGCTACTAGTCCATCACTAAAGATTGGGAACCGCTTAAAAATTCGCCTGGCAACATAATACACTCCTGGAAATGGAAAAAAGAACACATTGACACCGGTGTGTCCGACCCACCATACTTGATCCGAACACTGCGAGAGGGTAGTACAAGCAATGATCACACGCACGGCACAGCGGACACACCAGGAACCGCAGTGTTGGCCGTCGAATGGCGCTAGCTGCGCAGCATTTGTGCACCGCCGCCGTCAGTGTCAGCCAGTTTGCCGTGGCATACGGAGCTCCATCGCAGTCTTTAACAATGGTAGCATGCTGCGACAATGTGGACGTGAACCGTATGTGCAGTTGACGGACTTTGAGCGAGGGCGTATAGTGGGCACGCGGGAGGCCGGGTGTAAGTACCGCCGAATTGCTCAACACGTGGGGCGTGAGGTCTCCACAGTACATCGATGTTGTCGCCAGTGGTCGGCGGAAGGTGCACGTGCCCTTCGACCTGGGACCGGACCGCAGCGACGCACGGATGCACGCCAAGACCGTAGGATCCTACGCAGTGCCGTAGAGGACCGCACCGCCACTTCCCAGCAAATTAGGGACACTGTTGCTCCTGGGGGATCGGCGAGGACCATTCGCAACCGTCTCCATGAAGCTGGGCTACGGTCCCGCACACCGTTAGGCCGTCTTCCGCTCACGCCCCAACATCGTGCAGCCCGCCTCCAGTGGTGTCGCGACAGGCGTGAATGGAGGGACGAATGGAGACGTGTCGTCTTCAGCGATGAGAGTCGCTTCTGGCTTGGTGCCAATGATGGTCGTATGCGTGTTTGGCGCCGTGCAGGTGAGCGCCACAATCAGGACTGCATACGACCGAGGCACACAGGGCCAACACCCGGCATCATGGTGTGGGGAGCGATCTCCTACACTGGCCGTACACCTCTGGTGATCGTCGAGGGGACACTGAATAGTGCACGGTACATCCAAACCGTCATCGAACCCATCGTTCTACCATTCCTAGACCGGCAATTGAGCTTGCTGTTCCAACAGGGCAATGCACGTCCTCATGTATACCGTGCCACCCAACGTGCTCTAGAAGGTGTAAGTCAACTACCCTGGCCAGCAAGATCTCCGGATCTGTCCCCCATTGAGCATGTTTCGGACAGGATGAAGCGTCGTCTCACGCGGTCTGCACGTCCAGCACGAACGCTGGTCCAACTGAGGCGCCAGGTGGAAATGTCTTGGCAAGCCGTTCCACAGGACTACATCCAGCATCTCTACGATCGTCTCCATGGGAGAATAGCAGCCTGCATTGCTGCGAAAGGTGGATATACACTGTACTAGTGCCGACATTGTGCATGCTCTGTTGCCTGTGTCTATGTGCCTGTGGTTCTGTCAGTGTGATCATGTGATGTATCTGACCCCAGGAATGTGTCAATAAGGTTTCCCCTTCCTGGGACAATGAATTCACGGTGTTCTTATTTCAATTTTCAGGAGTGTATATTTCGCCATAACGCTCATCCCAACAGTAAACCAAACGAATTCACGATGGTTTCTAACATTCTCCATGATTTTGCCGAGAACCCCGAGGACTGAATAATTCATTAATTTATAAAAATCTTTTTCAGTGTCAAAGGTCGTGAGAGCACCTGTTTGATATTTGGACCAATTTACTCCTTCAGATAGGGATGTTGGTCGAAGGAGAGACCACTTCTTATTGTAAGAATTTGCGTACCCAACCTGAGACACTACTGGAGGATTCTATAGCGTAGAATATATCTCTGCTTATTCCTCAACGTTGTCACCAGCTTGAGGTGGAACCATTTCGTGGGTCTAGGCTCTCCCGACGCAGTGGGAGTCTCTGTGCTCGTCATACGGTTCCATGCGATATTCCAGGTCTGCCCTACAAGCACCAGCAGTGACACCCTGAATCTTATCCTTTTGCCCAGCTACTTCATCTTTTGGAAGCAGTCGGAACGCTCAGAAAGGCAGCGTTTTCATAGAGATGGTTTACATCCAAGTAAAGCATGTAACTCAAACTGTCAGATGGCCTGTACTTCTCAATCAGGCGCAGGATTTTCCACCTTAGCATGCCTGTGGATGTACTGGAAAAGTCAACCACAAATACCGTGTTAAAAAAAAAAGCAACATTTCAACAACAGTCCACAGTTGCTTGTTGATACATGTATTTTTAACTTTGCATTCCATAAAAGCCCCGGCGTGATGCAGTATAAGGCAGGATTCAGAGTACATGTGCCAAGGCATACACTCCAGACATTCTAAAAGATACCTGCGAGCAAGTGCACATCTGTCTCCACGTACAATTTAGCGTATACCTCCAAATCACAGATTTTGATCTCTTGCTAAACATTCATCGCATGCCTAAACTCCTCATCCGTTATGGCAGTGTCTGTGAGTTTGCCGGCGAATCCGTTATATCGGAAAAAGTGGTTTCACGGATTCTCTCCAGGTTCATGCGGGAGGACCCCCTTCTTCATTACAAGCTAAAACTTGACATCGTTGTGAAATACAGCTTAAGTGGTATGCATATTCTACTGAAAAATCGTCTCAGAAACCTTCTGAAGAGGTGCCTGCAAAAATCGTAGTGAATCCAGGAAGTGGAGCAATATCCTTGGCAGGATTTGCTTGGAGCAAGAAATGTATTTTTCTACGTTATCAGGTATGATACTGATCATCCTCCAACCTAAAATCCCCCAAATGCTAAACAAGAAAATAAGCATCATACTCGCTGAAATTATAAAAGACAGGCATATGCTCCCAGTTGAATGCATTATGGGGTGCACTGTGGAACTTCCCTTTTAGAGGACTGGGGTCTACCCAGAGTTTCCGCATAATTGTCCGAAGGCAAGTCACAAAATGATATTTAACAGCATGCTTGAATAGGACGTCATTCTCCTGTGATTTGATCATCGGAATATTTGTGCTGTGAAGGGCATCAACGCATTGCGCAAGTTTTTTGAGCTCATAGAGCAACCATCTCGTAGGATTATCCTTCACATATGGTTCAGATTTGTTGCCACTGGAATCATATGAGCATGCAACATGATAGTCCACCGTATATGATAGTGGCATTCTGTGAAAGTGATGTGAGAGGCATTGGGATCACTTTCACAACATGTCACAGGAAATAGTAAGTAGTCAAAGTTAGTGTGTACAACAAAAATGGTTCAAATGCCTGTGAGCACTATGGGACTTAACTTCTGAGGTCATGAGTCCCCTAGAACTTAGAACTACTTAAACCTAACTAACCTAAGAACATCACACACATCCATGCCCGAGGCAGGATTCGAACCTGCAACCGTAGCGGTCGCGCGGTACCAGACTGTAGCGCCTAGAATCGCTCGGCCACTTCGGCCGGCCTGTGTACAACAAACTGACTTCTTTCCTGGTGGTTGGCATTCTTAAACTATATTAACTTTTTAATATCGGTGGGCATTTCCATACGTACCGGTCCTGATCGAGTATACAATCAGGTGTCTTTCTAGATACGCATAATGAAATAGTTAGGAATCCGACGGGCTACTTTGGAAAAGTAGAGGGGTCGAACCACTTTATGCTTCACTTCTCCTGCCTTGCTATTCTGCTCGTTTGCAGACTTTACACATGAACCGAGTAATTAGGGTTATGTCTCTCGAATTCTGGCAGGCCTGGCATTTTACGGGGAGTGAGATGCCTTCAAAGTTGTAATGCCCGCAAGAATTAGATGTCTTGTAAGTATCTGTCAGACATGCAGGGTTGAGGATGTTTCAGGTAATTCCTACCGCAGAAACAATATTTATTCTTTTCATCTAGAGTGTGGACATTAATACGTGCCTCTTTAGTGACAATGTCTGGAGTGAGAGGTAAAAAATTGGACCTCCCTCCCCCATTAACTGGATCGAAAGCGTATGAGTACATGGCTGAGCGCCTTGTAGAGCTTCTTGCCATCATAACGCAAAAACGTGTCAGCATGACATTCACGGCGAAAGTTCCACACGACTTCGCAATTGACATATCCTGCTATATCACTTCATCCTTCCACCGAAGTTTGACGATGGTTTTCTCCATAGCATCATGACTGACATTTTTAGGGAGCTACGTCAGCTTGCAGTAGAGCACTGCCTTGCACTTTATCGTAGGATACCGCTGCGTGTTGATGATTTCATGGCGCGTCATTTCCAACTCTGCTTGGCATACACGAACAGAGGCTATCAATGCAGGACTGCGAAATACTATTCGTTAAAGTGCTAGCAACCACAGAACAGTCTATTCTGGTTGCTTGCTACTATACCTGGAGTTGGCAAATAAGACGGATTGAGGGGCTACTATTCCTAGACCGAGGACGTGAGACTTGGACGTCGACGGTACCATCCTGTCATATATATATAACTCAGACGTCGATGGTACCGCCCTGCTACCTTTAGGCTCGGAGCAGTAAGCAGTTAGCCAGGCTGGTCCAGGGGTGGTGCGGCAAGCCCATCTCCGTAAGGTGTCAGTACTCTTAAACAAAAAAGTGAAACTGATATAACTCACGTACACACAGAAAATAGACATATACATCCATCATTAATACTTGTTTCTTTTTTTGTGGGAGCATCAGTATTCTGACTGATGTGATGCGGCCCGCCACGAATTCTGCTCCTGCGCCAACCTCTTCATCTCAGAGTCCTTTGTTATCTGCTGAATGTATTCCAACCTCAGTCTTCCTCTACAGCTTTTCCCCTCTACAGGTCCCTCTAGTGCCATAGTGATGTCTTAACAGATGTCGTGTCATCCAGTCCCTTCTCATTATCAGTGTTTTCCACCTATTCCTTGCCCCTCCGATTGTGCACAGAACCTCCTCATTCCTTATCTTATCAGTCCACCTAATTTTCAACATTCGTCTGTAGGACTACATCTCAAATGCTTCCAATCTCTTCTGTTCCGGTTTTCCCACAATCCACGTTTCACTACCATACAATGCTGTCCTCCAAATGTAAATTCTCAGAAATTACTTTCTCAAATGAAGGCCTATGTTTGATACTGGTAGATTTCTGTTGGCCAGGTATGTCCTTTTCGCTAGTCCTAGTCTGCTTTTGATGTTCTCCTTGCTCCGTCCATCATTGGCTATTTTGCTGCCTAGGTAGTAGAATTCCTTAACTTCATCTACTTCGTGACCATCAATCTTGATGTTAAGTTTTTCGCTGTTCTCATTTCTGTTACTTCTCATTACTTGCGCCTTTCTTCGATTTACTTTCAGTCCATAGTCTGTAGTCAGGCTGTCAATTCCATTCAGCAGATCCTGTAATTCTTATTTATTTTCACTCAGGATAGCAATGTAATCAGCGAATTGTATCACTGATATCCTTTCACCTTCAGTTTTAATTCTACTCCTGAATATTTTATTTCCATCCTTGTCTTACACCCTTTTTATCCGAGCACTTGGTTCTTGGTCGTCCACTCTTATAGTTCACTCTCGGGTCTTGTATATATTGTATGTTATCCGTCTCTCCCTACAGCTCACCCCTATTTTTCTCAGAATTTCGAACATCTTGCACCATTTTACATTATTGAACGATTTTTCCAGGTCGACAGATCCTTTGAATGTGTCTTGAGTTTTTTTTTTAGTCTTGCTTCCATTATAAATCCCAACGTCAGAATTGCCTCTCTAGTGCCATTACCTTTCCGAAAGCCAAACTGATTGTCATCTAACACATCTTCAATTTTCTTTTCCATTCTTCTGTATCTTATTCCTGTAAGCAACTTGTATGCATGACCTGTTAAGCTGATTGTGCGATAATTCTCGCACTTGTCAGCTCTTGTAGTCTTCGGAATTGCGTGGACGACATTTTTCAGAAAGTCAGGTGGTATATCGCTAGACACATACATTCTACTCACCAACGTGAGTAGTCGTTTTGTTGCCACTTCCCCAATGATTTTAGAAATTCTGATGGAATACTGTCTATGCCTTCCACCTTATTTGATCTTAGGTCCTCTAAAGCTCTCTTAAATTCTAATTTTAATACTGGATCCTCTACCTCTTCTAAATCGATTCCTGTTTCTTCTTTCTATCACATCAGACAAATTTTCCCCCTCATAGAGGCCTTCGATGTACTCTTTTCACTGATTCGCTCTCTCCTCTGCATTTAACAATGGAATTCCCGTTGCACTCTTAATGTTACCACGCCTGCTTTTAATTTCAACGAAGGCTGCTTTGACTTTTCCATACGCTGACTCAGTTCTCCCGACAACGATTTCTTTTTCGATTTCTTCACATTTTTGATGCAGCCATCTCGTCTTAGCTTCCCTGCACTTCCTATTTATGTCATTCCTCACCGATTTATATTTCCGTGTTCCTGAATTTCCCTGAACATTTTTGTACTTACTTCTTTCATCGATTAGCTGGAATATTTCTTCTGGTATCCACGGTTTCTTCGCAGTTACATTATTTGTACCTATGTTTATCTCGCCTGTTTTAGAGATGTCTATTGCTCTTCAATCGTAGTGCCTATTGAGGTATTCCTTATTGCTATATCTATAGCCTTAGAGAACTTCAAGCGCATCTCATCATTCCTTACTCCTTTCGTATCCCACTTCTTTGCGTATTGATTCTTCCTGACTAATCTCTCAAACTTTAGCCTACTCTTCATCGCTATTACATTGTGATCTTGTCTATATTTGCTCCTGGGTACGCTTTACACGAACACCTCATTTTAGATAGAAAAGCTTTAACTCCCCGGATGTGCTGTTTGATGGTGAAGGAATTTCCTTCTAAAGATCAGAAATTGTTGTCCAAGAATCAATTTTTAATGTGTGAAAATATTTACGATAACTGATGCACCAGCGTTTTTTTTAAAAAAAATCGTGGAAGTCGCTTATTTTAAGGCTGACTGATGAGAATGGACTTAACAGTAACAGTAATTACTATTACATGGAACTTATTTCAAAACTGTACATACCGTGTGGCCTCTAAAGCAACTTCAACCAACTGGCCATCTGACTAGGTGCGCCTGATACCATAACACCTCCAGGTACCAGAACTGTGCGAAAGATTTTACATCCTTTTGGATAACTTAGAATTTAGATTCAGAGTGTGTTCATCAGAACGCATTTGAGAAAAGAAACAATCTTGTGACACAATCAATGGAGAATAAACCCCATCAAGACAAGTGGACTATGAAACAAATATACAACGAGTATGTTGCCATTATATGTGCGCATATGTCAAGGTAACAAGTACCAAACATGTGCAGTGTGCTGAATACGGCTGTACTACTGCATTGGCTGAACAATATGTCTTCCGCAGAGGCAATGTAATCTCATAATAAATCTGTGAAACATTAGAGATCGGCCTAATAACAGCACCTAGAAATCACTGTGCACTCTCTAATCGAACAAACTAATTATTACAACAAAGCTACCCACCACTTATCACTGTTAAATGCAGAGGAGAGAGCGACTAAGTGAAAAGAGTACATCGAAGGCCTCTATGAGGGGGAAAATTTGTCTGATCGCACACAGCGTGAGTCGCTGTCTCCAATGTTGCCTTGCAGGAGTCGGCTGGACAGATAACCCTAACGCAAATTGCGCTCACCGTGACGCATCACTGTTCGGTCAGCCCACATTTCTTAATGACAGTCAGCTCAGCCACGGCTGCCCAGGTGTACAGTTAAATCCATAGGGCCCGCTTCTCGGGCAGTGCCCCAGGTACCTTTTTGATGTTTCTCGTTCAGGTGACTCCACCGTTCTCTCTGCACTTCCTCTAAGTTCTCTCTCTAGGAGCCTGCCTGCTTAAACTGACACACAATATTTTTAGCGCAACGCAATCTGACTTTCAAAAATCCCTACAAAAGAATGGCCCTGACTAACATTAACGTATACGTTTCACAAATCAATTACCTCACAAAAATCTTCGTTACTCGAACTACTGCAATACAGCGAGCGCCACTACTGCCAGCTAAATAAAAGACTCAAACTACTGAAGGCTCTAACTACTGATAGGCACAGTTAGCAAAAGAAAGATTTTGATAGTGAACAAACAATGTATTTACCTTAATATTGTTCAAAAGTCATATTATATATGCCAGTTCATGACATCCAGTCTCACAAATTTACTCTTTATTAATGAGACACGTCCAGATCTTCCGCTCTCAAAATTCCGCCATCTCTCTCCCCACATCCACGACCGCTGGCGGCTCACCTCCAACTGTGCAACACTACGCGCTGTTAACATCCAGCTGCCCAACACTACAATGGCAGACAACAATGCAAACTAGCCACAGACTGCACACAGCACAGCCAGTGATTTTCATACAGAGCGCTACGTGTAGTTACCAATAAGAAAACCTAAACAGCCTACATCCAAGTGCATGCAGCGCCGCAGGCGCGATTTTCGAATACGACTAGTTGAGTGATGTCCTATGACAACACATCCTCTCCGCCTCAGTCTTCGAATACTGGGATAGAAGTTCGGCTAATAAATTCGTACATGCCATCAAGTAACATGAGGGCCATCATGGGCCACAGAGTTTACACGCATCAACGACTTTGGACCTCACAATCCAGGTCTTACATGATAGATTTTCTCACCTATACAGATATACAATAGAACTCTCTGTAACTTCCTGCCATTAGGAATCAATGCCACTCCGATGCAGCTTCGTCTGACAAATAAGAGCTCTATAAATACGTTGATGGGCTCTCTCACTAGTAGGGTAACTGCTGTAATAAACCTGACAGCTTCATATGGTCCTTTAAAATGAGGCTACAGCTTGTGCATGGCATTCTCTAGGGCTTTACTTACCACCCCTAAATTCTTGACAAATATTTCACATGGATGCTTTGCAAATAACGCTTAAGTCCCTGGTAGAGGATTCATTGAACCAACTTCACATTAATTCTCTATTTTCTTCTCGAACAGCGGAAAAAAACGAACACCAGTATCTTTCCATAATTAATTTTTTTTTTATTGTGATCGTTTCTCCCCTTGAAGGTCAGCGTCAATAAAATATTTTCCCATTCAGACGAGAAGGTTGGTGATTAAAATTTCGTGAGTAGATCCCGTCCCAGAGAGAAAATCCTTTTTTTAATTATGTCCATCCCAATTCCTGTATCATGTACGTGACACTCTCTTCCCTGTTTCTCAATACAAAACGTGCCGCACTTCTCTGAACTTTTTCGATATACGCCGTTAACCCTATCTGGTAAGAATCCCACACCGCGTAGCAGTACTCCAAAAGAGGACGGACAACCGTAGAGTAGACAGTCTCCTTAGTAGATCTGTTGCATCTGCTAAGTGTTCTGCCAATAAAACGTAGTTTTTGGTTAGCCTTCCCCACAACATTTTCTACGTGTTCTTTCCAAATTAATTTGCTCGTAATTGTAATTGCTTAGTATTTAGCAGGGTTTACGACCTTTAGATTTGACTGATTTATCACATAATCCGTTAAATCGAAGTTTGACGTATTCATTTTAGCACTTGGGTGGATAACCTCGTAATTATTTAGGGCCAACTGCCAATTTTCGAACCATTCAGATTTCCACATCGTTTTGCAATTAATTTTGATCTTCTCACGACTTTACTAGACAATAAACGATTGCATTATCTGCAAACAACAACCTAAGATGGCTGCTGAGATTGTCTTCTGAATCGTTCATATAGGTAAGGAACGAAAGAGGGCCTGTAATACTATCTTGGGAACGCCAGAAAACACTTCTGTTTTCTCGATGACTTCCTGTCAATTACTACGAACTGTGTTCCATGAGCAAGCAATTTGATTACAAGGGGCTGGTGAGGTACGCCGTCAAAAGCCTTCTGGAAATCTCAGAACCTGGTTTCGAGGAAGTGGGCTATCTAACAACATTATAACTTTGAACACGCCTCTCATTACTAATTCTTAGGTCATACTTTGCCACTTTCAAAGTTTCTAGAATTTTTGCAGCATCAACCCTCTCTGGTAACATACCACTTAAGGCTCACAAATTGGAGAGTCGTGAATTCCACTTGAAGGCAACATAAAGGTAGCCGGGGTTTCCTAATGCGCGTCGTTAACGGCGATATTGGACGCATAACTTAACCAACACAAGAACGTGTCCCTTTTAGTGTAGTCATCATGGTGGAAGGCGACCAGCGCCGCCCGCAAATTTTTGTTAGTGCGCTCTGCAAACGAAGGGTTTGTTAGTAGGAGTTTATCGTAGTACGGGCTATGCCCATTTCATAACAGGGGTTTCTAACTATGGCGTCAGTAAAGGCTGTTGCATTGCCTGGCAGAATGGTCCTCCATGGTACACGTTCGTAAGTTCCTTTCAGACACTTTATGTTGGTCGGTGCATAAACATGGGTAGTGCCCAACAAAAAGGCGTATGGGTCTTACGCATCCAAGTGTGAACCGGTTTTCCTCCTTTGACCTAGGAAATGGGCTGACATTGTCGATATGCATTTTCGTTCATGGGAGCCAACTCAACTTTAGAAGACCGCAACCCTTACTGGGAACTGAATGCCGGTTCACTAAGACAACAAATCTTACATTCCTGTACTAACTTTTGAGTCTGCCTGTCCATTCTTTTCCAAATGAATCTCTCGTAAACCTTCATTCTCGTCTTGAAGTTACCTAGGTGTCCTACTACCAGTGTTTCATGAAAATGCTTAAGTGCACATGACACCATATCCGATGGCAAGACAAATTTGTCGCCTTGACGTCCTCGAGCTATGCAGCATAAAACATTGCCTCTCATCAGATACTACTTAAGTCTCCTTAGGTCTTCCTCTTGTCGCTGAGCAATGTCCCTAAAAGGAGTGATAAACCCGTCAAAATTGGGCATATCGCTTCCGCTGTTTAATTTCAGAGACTTGCTCTTGCTCACCATTACACGTATTTCCCTCGGTTTCATCGCCGAATATTCAGCTTAGGCCATCCGCAACATCGTTCTTCATCCCTGGGATAAGCTTAACCTCGGCTCACCGTTACACATATATCCCTCGCTTTCATCACAGAACGTTCAGATAATGCCATTCGCAACAACACTCTCTGTCCCTCGGATATGCTTAATCTCGTCTAATGAGCACACATCTGTGAGCTTGATTATCTCTTACTGGAACGCCCAACGCTCTGCATATATTTTAAATTTCTCTGCAGTTAATATGGCCAAGTCCACCAGTTCATATACTGAGTACTTAACAGCCAGTGACAGAAGACCCCGATAGGTGTACACCTCCGTCTTCCACCAACTTGGATGTTCAAATCGGCAGCCATTCCCGGCGTCGATGCGCCCTTCTGGACAGTGAACTTCCTTTCAGAATCTGGCATCGCCAGTACACACACACTTGCCAAAGCTATCTTTAGTCCTTCAAAAGATGCCTGCTGGAAGGGGCCTCATTGAAACCTTTTCCCCTTTTTCCATAACTCGCTAAAACGAGCAGCTAATTGCGCAAAATTGGGTACGAATTTGAGGAAGAAATCTTCCATGAGTAAAAAAAGTGCAACCCCTTTCACGATCGTAGGTAGCGGGCAGTTAAAGATCGTTTCAGTTCGAGTTTGATCAATACTGATGTCTGCAGAGGTTACAATGTGCCCCAGGAATGAAATCTATGGCTATGAAAATTTCATTTGGAGGGTTTGATCGTAAATCTCGCCTCCCACAAATGCTTAAGCATTTCTCTAACATGCGAAACATATTCTTCGAAATCCTGACTAAAAATGATTAAATCATCCAAATAATGGCACACTCAACTAAGAAAATTTTGTCCAAAATGCACGACTACACAGCTGCCTTGGTTTAGAGGCCCAATAGAATCAAGCTGTACTCACACAGATTCCACTCGGTCGTAAAGGGAGTCACTGGTTTAGATTCTTCCGGCAATGGCAGGTGAAAATACCCCTGGTCAAGTTCAAATGTTGCGAACTCCTTAGATGTCTGGAACCATGCGAAACAAGATTGCAAATCCAGCAAAGGAATGGATGCAGTACTATTTTCTTCGTGAACAAGCGATAATCAGCCACCGGCATAACCCCAACCTAAGGTTTCGGGACTAAGAAAATGGAAGGAAGACTAATGTGGTGACTTAGATGGTCTAATCACACCACCCCCCAACATTTCATCCACTGCCTCCTTTGTGTGCATGATGGAAACAGCCAATATGAGGAGTGTCTGATTGTAATATTACTCTTCAACTCTATTTTATGCTCACCACACGTCACCAGGTGCAGCTGGTTAGTAAGGACATCCTTAAATTCTTGACGTGACTGCTCCAACTGACCCAGCTGTTCATGGCTTAAATGGCCCAATTAGAATGGTCTAGCATCACTACTGTTACCGTTATGTGTGAACCAACCTGTACAACCAGTTTACAAAATTTAAAAAAAACGGAATGTGGCTTAAAATGGAAGAAACTTCTCGTCACGCTGTCTGAGGGCTAACACCACTAACCCCGTCCCAGAATCGTTGGATCATTGGTACTGTTAATCCATCTGCCACATAAGTCCATGTAAATTTTTTTTATGTGTAAGCGTGTGCCTATCTCACTTAGTAAAAGCATCTGACTTGAACTGACTACCTTGCACACTTCCTTCTTCCCTGATACGTATTCAAACTTACAAATGTCTTTTTGTGTCTTATAAAATTCCTGACTAATTGGCATCGAGGAAGTACCCATATCATTCATGTACAAATAGGTTCTCTATTAATCTGCTTGTATACAAAAGGAACTGAAGTTTCAGGCGCTGAAAATATTCTATTACAGCGCAACACTGATAGCAGTACAGCCTCCTTCTCTGGTGTCCTCTATTAGTATTTTTCTGTTAATCGAGACAATTTCTGGCCAAATGAGCTGGGCGGTGTCACACGTATCACCTTACTCGCCCTCCCCCCCTCTTACATTTCCTAAATGAGACTTGTTTGCCCCTCTATTTGCAAGAATCCAACGTTATTTTCCTCTAAATACCTCTTATAATCATACATAACTACCACAATCTGCGTCGGGACCTATTCCAAACGTACAGAATTGCTTGGCTGGGTACAAACATGATTTTCATTCTATCCTCACAGCACATACCTTCTAAAATATTAACATTCTCTTCTTTGGAAACCGAGAGAGACATAAATCAAACATCTCTTTTCATTCCAGTAACATAATCATCTACGAGATCGTCAGAATGCTGTACCGCAAAGCATAATTTGCTGAATAGCTCAAGGCGCCTTTTAAGGGAGAAATTGCGCAAAAGGTAACTTTCTCTCCAGGACTTCCCTTAATGCCTAATCAGAACGGCCAGAAACAGCTGTCGCCAACAACTGATAAAATCGAAAATCCTTCAATCCCTGCACCTCTCCCTGATCCTGTAATCTAAAAGGAACTCTAATGTAGTGCGATTCCTCTCTACTTTTACCTGACAAGACCCAGACTTCGTGTAACTATTTTACTAAGGGATTAGGCAGCTTGGTAAATAATTCAGGCATACGTTCCATTTGCTGCTATCCCATCCTGTCTCTTTTTCCTACCTCACCATCATAGTACATTCCACTATAGAAAAGTAGATAATTGTTGGCTAACAATGCCTAGGTGAAAACATTTCACTTGCTTCTGCAATCGAGATAGGTTTGTCAAATTGTTCTTCACCCCTGACGGCAGGCAAATCCTCGAGCATGCTCATACAGTCCAACACTCGCCACCAAACTCTACCAACCTGAGAACGTGAGAGCTCACTCACTTCTAATACATGTATCACTGGAGTTGTCTCAGCCAAAGAGTCGGCATTAGAGATGTCCTCACTCACTTTTGCCGGCTGCATGTCTGGTGGGGTCACCAGACAGTTGAGCACCTCACGAAGATACTGTGTCAGTTAAGCTGTGCTTCCCACAATATATGCAATCTGATTTCTGATTCGTACTTCAACTTGTCCTCGTCGAAATTTGCCACTCTGGTCACCTCCTCTAAGGCCATACTGAAACAGAACACTAAACAATGGTTTTTGTCACCAAAACACTAAAGAACTAATACACAAAGATTCTAAACCATCCTCCTTACCATCCATAGCTCACCATAACCGCAACCAAGCTGTTACCAATGTGTTCCGCTCGGAGGAGACTGGTAACCTTCAAATTTTTATTCAGGAGATTCTTAAAATTATGCAACAAATATTCAGGAGATCTATGTGGCACAGTTTAAATTTGCATTAAGGAATATAATGTTTTTAAATTCCACAATTTAAAAAACGAGACGAAAATCGACAGTTAAAAAAATATACGCCAAAATAATTTTAAAACACAAGAGCAAAAAGTTCCTTGACAAACTCTATACGTTTCAGAATCAAGAAAATAACCCCATGGCATTCTAAACACAGCTAAAGTCAAAGTATGTAGTGAATGTAGCGCTGAACACACAAAGTTTCACAAAAACAGTAAATAGTCTTACACAGAGCTTATTTTAAAATTGTACACTCCGTCTGGTTACTAAAGCAACTTAAATCAACGCACCGTCTGACCAGATGCACCAGATACCAAAACACCTCGAGGTTTCACAACTGGCTAATTTAGAATTTAGGTTTAGATCGATTTCATCGGAACACATTAGAGAAAATAAACAATCTTGCAACACAGTTAACTGAGTAGGAATCCGGCCAAAACAAGTATATCACGAAACAAATACACTGCAGGTATGTTGTCACTACATGTGCGCAAATGTCGAGATAACAAGTACCAAACATGTGTAGTTTGCTAGATACTACTGTACCACTACCCTAACTGACGAATGTATCTTGTGCAGAGGCAAGATGATTTCATAACCAATCTCCGGAACACACAGAAATTGGTACCTAGTAACAGCAAGAAATGCTGCATTTAGAAGTCTCACTACTGCAGACAGCGTCGTTAACCAGCACTTGTCACGAGAAGTTAGAACAGCGCTGTCTGATCAGACACTTACGCAGTTTAAGTCGCCCGTCTCCTATGTTGCCTTGTTTCATCAGGCCGGAAAGAAAGCCCTAAAGCAAACTGCGCTCGATGTGCCGTACCAAAAACGGTTCGGCCAGCCCACTCTTCTTAATGCCAGCCAATTGCACCAAGGTTGTCCAGGCGTACAGTTAAATCCGTGCTTCCCTCTTTGGGGCGGTGTCCCCGGGTTTCTTCTTGACGGTTCTCGTTCGGACGACTCCACCACTCTCTCTACACGTCCTCTAACGGGTCTCAGTGGGCGCCTCTGGGCGGGGCCCGTGTTGCGGCGGGCCTGCCGGGAGCGCTCCAGGAAATCCGGCGCTAAGTTTGAATAGCTGTGACTCACTGACGTACTATGGCAGCATAGTCCCCCAGTTGGGCCCATTATGGTGATTCATCTTTCCAGAGATTTGGAACGATGTTTTTTCGGCAGTGATAAGCGCATAATCGAAACTATCAATTTTCAACTTCTGTCACATTTCAGTAGCGGACGTAAGAGGCACATTTGCCTTTCCGAATAACTCAGGTTTGGCAGGATCACATTTTGAGTCTTTTAGGGAGAATTCTCCTTATGACTGGCAGTGAGGCGTCGCCTATGACGTAAGGGCTCCGCCTGTAAGCGTCTCTGACACTCTCCACTATTGTTCCGTTGTTCCTGCGTATCTCACTGGTCAAGTTATGCTCAAACAAACTGCTGAACATAGGTGCTACCTCGTAGAATACTCAAAGCATTGGTTGCTGCAGCATTACAATGAACAGGGTTCAGTAGTATTTCAGAACACGAAAGTCTTGCTCGCATTTATAGAATACCAAATCTTCCGTAGCTGCATCTCAATTGCAAACTGCATCAGTACAGTTGGTCGCCGTTTCTACTACAGCTGGTGCTTTTACAGTATCCGCACCAGCCATCGGGCCCAACAGGTTCAACTTCACCTAGGGGCGTCATCAGCTAGCCGATAGCCAACACTCCACCACTGAATCTGATGATTCCGAGTCACGAACCGGTGCCGCCAAGTGGCGACATCATATACGGTGTCTTTGTCCGTCGCTCCGGCCAATTCAAACGGTCCTGGGATCGACGCGAGGCATCTCTAGATCGCTGGCTGCCTGGAATGTCTGCCTCGCGTCAGGATGGGCGCCTCGCCAATCACATCTCTTTCGCTGAGGCAGCACGTGCTTCCACGGCTCTACATACGCCACTGGGTAGTAGTAACTCAGTGCCTGGCTGAACACTCACGCCACTGAGGTGGGGAGCCACCGGCCTTGCCGCATGTCGCTTGGGACATATCAACAAATCGGCAGTAGCAGAACATGTTTTTAAGGCTGGAGATCACGAAATAAAATTCGATGAGACAAGCGTGCTAGCGAGGATGTCGCTTTATTATACACGTATGTATAGAGAGGCAATTGAAATCCAGAAACATCAATACAATTTTAATCGTAAAGAAGAAAGATTAAAATTGGACAAGATATAGCGGTCGACGTTGCATCAATCACGTGACAATCGTTTGCCTGCAATCGAGAGAACAGACGATAGCCAGAGATAGCTACACATCGACGCCACGTGACGTGCGGTGTCGCCCTCTACGATCTCCATATAAGCGGCGGCCCCAGCTCCTAGTAGATACAATCTCATTCCTTCCCCCCACCTCCTCCTTTTCCTTGAAAGGATACAGATCCTGTACACCTCCCACAAACTAGACCCTCCTCACCCGCTTGTCTCGCCCATCCTCTCACAACCCCACCCGCTGCTGCGCCTGTATTCCCACGTCCCACCCGGTCTCCATCTCTCCACCCTCCTTACCCTCTCCCAAGGTGGCTTCCGGCAGCTCCCCCTCCCTGATGATGTCCTCCTCCCCTCCATCTACCCCTCCTATCAACTTTGATCCTCCCTCCCTCTTCCTCTGTCTGTTCCTTTGGGCACCCTCCTTCCCTCCGCCCTTTCTCCCCACCCCTCCCTCGGGCTTCCCCTCCCCTGTCCCTCTCCCCATCGTCCCATCTCCTCAGCCATTGCATCTTTGTTCTCCCCTCCCCATCCTCTCCCCCCTCACCTTTCTTCCCCTCTTGGCAGGTCCCCAGACTCGCAGACGCTATGTGGACTTTGGCGCGCCGGAGATCATCGCCATCTGTGTCTCGTGTGTGTATGTGACGTCGTTTTGTGTTTTTAGTGTCCGCCGTCACGCTTCTACGTTCACTTGTGCCATCGGATTCGTCAGTGTTCTGTGTGCCGTGTCAACGTGTTTTCGGTGTCATTATCGTCGAGTGTGAACGGCTCTGTGTTTTTTTTGTGTATCTGTGACCACTATTTTTTAGCCCGTCACTATGTTCATTCTGTTTCTCCAACCTGTGTTCTGTCATTGTCAACACTATGGATGAAGAGCGGCGTAGCATGCCGGTGACAGCCTACCTGTTTGTAAAGTTATTGAAATAACATAAAAGGAAAAAAAAAACTCCTAGCAGCCAGTCGTCGACTCACCTCGGAAGATGTTCTCTGTAGTTGAGAACGAAACTTCAGGGAGAAGTAGTTCTACAGACCGACCACGGCAATTTAGCCCGGAAGTGTTTACTGATGAAGACGCCGGCTGTGAAATCCTACATGGGATGACAATAAACTATTGTCCAGAATTCGATCTGATTTGGGTCGCTGTATTTTTTTCTGTGACTTGTCTTCCCGGAACGGCTATGTGTATTTAAGAAATGAAAAATTGTCCTGTTCATCTAATTCATCAATGAACTATAAGTACCTCAATAAACCAGTCTCTAGGTTTTAGTAAGGCGAGGGCATACATGCCCATCAGAACCATACTCAGTAAAGCGCCGCTGTTGACAAACAAGCTTTCTTTCTGATGCGCAGTTAACTTCTAAACATTAGTCAGTATTGGAGACAGGTACTAGTGTTGTCGCCTTCACAACACTTCCATTGTGACGTCATACTGTGGTAACTGATATTCTCCTCATCCGGACCGTGCAATACTTTTTTTCGGACGTAACAGATCCACATTGGCAATCAGGCACATTCTATCTGATATGAAAGTGGAAAATTGTATCTGAGGAAGTATTACAACGAAGAGTAGCTTCAACAACAGACGTAAGTTTAGCATTGTTTAACCTGCACCTGAATAACTGAAGCAGGCAAGTAATTTTATCAGACAAGTTAGGCTCACTGCCAAAGGACGAACAATATACAATGTTTAGTTAACATCTGTATTTTGTCAGTTGCTATGATGACCAAGTTAAAGGACATGTGGAGTCTTCTTCCCATTCCATCCACGGAAGGACCGAGGATAGGATGATTGCTTGTGCGCTTTTGTGTTGTAGTTAGGCGAATTTTGTCTTCATTGGAGTGAAAGGTAAGGCGCTGGAGACTATTCACAGATTCCAACTCGGAAACCAGGTTTCGCAATTTAAATATGTTTTCCCAGGATGCTGTATTAGCCGTCCTTCTCTGACTGTGTGCAAGTTAAGAATGTTCAACACCTCTCTCGCCAGGTAAAGAAGGCATTAATCATTCATGCAACACTTCTACACATACGATCGACTTACCTCGTTAGTTCAACATAGTAGCGATCTAACGCACTTGAACAGATCCAGTGTAGGCTGTGCAAGAGTTTTGAAAATAGTCTCTTTAACAGACAAACGGCAGTTTTCCAGCGTCCGCATACTGGAGAACGACGGTTCAATACGCGTCCTGCCATCCCGATTTAGGTTTTCCGTGATTTCCCTGAATCGCTTCAGGCAAATGCTGGTCTGGTTTCTTTGAAAAGGCACAGCCGATATCCTTTCCCATCCTTCCCTAATCCGAGCTTGCGCACCGTGACCTCGTTATCGACGGGACGTTAAATACTAATCTCCCAATCTCCTCCTCCAGTATCCTACCAATAAACAGAAGCCTGTCATAACGTTCTCCTACAACTGAGCCTATGTGATCATTGCATTTCATATCTCCCCTACTTTTAGATGTTCTTATGATACGACTAACTCCAGCTGTTGCTTATTAACCCTTCTTTCAAACGGAATGGATGTTATTTTCTTGTATCTCTTTTCGAATACCACACCTTCACATAACCAGTTTATGTGCGAAAAGTGTGTAATTGCAACTAATAATATCCACTGGGCATAGCAGTTTTCTGGGTTTGGTACCGCGTCATAATATAAACATTACTGCTGCTGGAGAAAAACCAGCGTTTCGGCAACGATTGCAGCGGCCTTCTTTGGGTCTAATGGTGCGTTCTAGCTATGCATTGTCCTTTATATTTTGTTGTTAGTGTTCACTGGGCATGCCATAACGTCATAATTTTAAAAAGGTAGTTAGTTTCATTGGTGACTTAAAGAAGAAGGAGAGGGAACTTTATTTTAATAGGTTATTGTGGTGGAGGGGGAACATGACCTCTGTTGTCTATTGGCTGTTGTGTTATGTACCATGATTGGTGGTCACCGTCGAATGAGAAGTTTGCTGCTGTTTACCAACTGCCGGACGTCGGCCGCGCGGCGGCAGCTACTCGCCGGTAGTGCTCGTGCCTCGTGTTGACAGTGTGGTCTGTTGGGCTCTGATTGCTGGCAGCTAGTTTCATGAGCGGATTCCCACGGAAGAAATGATCGAATCCGTGGAAACAGCACTCCGGCACACAGCCGCGATAGAATCTGAGAAAATTAGGAAACTGTTCGAGTTCTACTACGTGCCAAGCCACGGAAACACAACCTTAACAGAGAGGAAGCAGCAGCTATCAGGTAACTGAAAAACAATGACGAAATTGTGATATTAACAGCAGACAAAGGCAATACTACTGTCATCTTAGACACATTGCAGTACGAAGACAAGATGAAAGAATTATTAAATGATCCCATCTACAAAGAACTAAGATCGGACCCTACGGCGAAGATAATTCGAAAGACGCAGGCCGCTATTAAGGACTCGAGAATTGACGCTGACACAGCCAAGGGTCTTATTCCCAGAGTACCAGTCTCTCCTAGAATTTATGGTGTTCCAAATATACATAAGGAAAGTTGTCCTTTGAGGCCAATAGTGAATGGGATCAATTCGCCTACTTACAGTTTGGCAAAGTACCTAGCCTGCAATCTAAGATGTCTAGTTGGCAAGACGGGCTCTTATGTGAAGAACTCGACACACTTAATAGAACGCGTAAAGGGAGAAACAATTTTACCTACGGACATCATGGTCAGCTTTGACGTGAAATTACTATTTACGAACGTGCCAGTAGATGAAACTATCCGCATGCTTCAGGAGCATGTCCCGCCAGACATATGCGACCTGGTTGAGTTGTGCGTGACTTCAACGTACTTCAAATGGCAAGGAAAATACTACGAGCAGACAGACGGCGTAGCAATGGGGTCTCCGCTATCTCCGCTGGCAGCCGTCATATTCATGGAAGCCTTTGATGCAACGGCTCTCAGTTCTGCTCCTCTACGCCCACGTTGCTGGTTCAGATAAAAGGCCGACACGATCGCTATATGACCTCATGGCGAAACGGAGCTACACAAGTTTCACGAATATTTGAGCAATATAAGATACAGTTAACGCTGGAAGTAGAGAAGGATGGTGCTATCCCATTTCTAGACGTCGAAGTGTACAGGAGAACGGATGCCACACTGGACCACAGAGTAAATCGCAAGCCTACAAATACAGACAGGTATCTGCACGCCCAATTCTACCACCACCCAGAGCAGAAGAACTCTGTCATCCGCTCTTTGGCAGTCCGTGCGCAGCGCGTACTTGATGCCCGAAACATCACACCTGAGCTTAAAAGGTTACACACAACTTTTCTAGCCAATGGCTACAGCCATACAGCCTTGTCGACGAACACAAGCAAGAAAGATAAGCAAGAAATAGACAAACTGCAGCCAACAGTGCGCTTACCTTATGTGAAAAACATTACTGACCGAATAGGCAAACACCTTCGCCGCGTTGGGGTGCACCCTGTCTTCTATAGTGGTCGTAGGATCCAGGATGTGCTAGGCTCCACTAAGGACAAGGTGGATGCATTACACACTGCAGGCGTTTACAAGAAGGAATGCGAATGTGGAGAGGCATACATCGGCGAGACTGGTAAGCCAATAGCAACGCGCATTCGGAAACACGAGCGTTATATTCGTCTAGGGCAACGCAACAAATCCGCAGTGGTAGAACATCACCAAGACTGCGGAAAAGAAATAAAATTCAGAAAAGCCTATGTGTTGGGCAAGAAGCCAATTATGACGAAACGCAAAAATCATAGAGGCCATAGAAATACTTAAACACCCTAACAACATGAACAGCGAGGATGGACTCAGGCTTGCCCCATCTTGGCTGCCAGCAATCAGCGCCCAACAGACCGCAATGTCAACACGAGGCACGAGCACTACCGGCGAGTAACTGCCGCCGCGCGGCCGACGTCCGGCAGTTGGTAAACAGCAGCAAACTTCTCATTCGACGGTGACCACCAATCATGGTACATAACACAACAGCCAATGGACAACAGAGGTCATGTTCTCCCTCCACCGCAATAACCTATTAAAATAAATTTCCCTCTCCTTCTTCCTTAAGTGACCAGTGAAACTAACTACCTTTTTAAAATTATGACGTTATGGCATACGCAGTGAACACTAACAACAAAATATAAAGGACACTGCATAGCTAGAACGCACCATTAGACCCAGAAGAAGGCCGCTGCAATCGTGGTCGAAACGTTGGTTTTTCTCGAGCAGCGGTAATTTTGACACTACAACGCGGCACCAAACCCAGAAAACTTTTATGTCGATTGACTCTGGCCGCGGAAGCCTACGCAATTATATTAATAATATATATATATATATATATATATATATATATATATATATATATATATATATATATATACACTCCTGGAAATTGAAATAAGAACACCGTGAATTCATTGTCCCAGGAAGGGGAAACTTTGACACATTCCTGGGGTCAGATACATCACATGATCACACTGACAGAACCACAGGCACATAAACACAGGCAACAGAGCATGCACAATGTCGGCACTAGTACAGTGTATATCCACCTTTCGCAGCAATGCAGGCTGCTATTCTCCCATGGAGACGATCGTAGAGATGCTGGATGTAGTCCTGTGGAACGGCTTGCCATGCCATTTCCACCTGGCGCCTCAGTTGGACCAGCGTTCGTGCTGGACGTGCAGACCGTTTGAGATGACGCTTCATCCAGTCCCAAACATGCTCAATGGGGGACAGATCCGGAGATCTTGCTGGCCAGGGTAGTTGACTTACACCTTCTAGAGCACGTTGGGTGGCACGGGATACATGCGGAAGTGCATTGCCCTGTTGGAACCACAAGTTCCCTTGCCGGTCTAGGAATGGTAGAACGATGGGTTCGATGACGGTTTGGATGTACCGTGCGCTATTCAGTGTCTCCTCGACGATCACCAGAGGTGTACGGCCAGTGTAGGAGATCGCTCCCCACACCATGATGCCGGGTGTTGGCCCTGTGTGCCTCGGTCGTATGCAGTCCTGATTGTGGCGCTCACCTGCACGGCGCCAAACACGCATACGACTATCATTGGCACCAAGGCAGAAGCGACTCTCATCGCTGAAGACGACACGTCTCCATTCGTCCCTCCATTCACGCCTGTCGCGATACCACTGGAGGCGGGCTGCACGATGTTGGGACGTGAGCGGAAGACGGCCTAACGGTGTGCGGGACCGTAGCCCAGCTTCATGGAGACGGTTGCGAATGGTCCTCGCCGATACCCCATGAGCAACAGTGTCTCTAATTTGCTGGGAAGTGGCGGTGCGGTCCTCTACGGCACTGCGTAGGATCCTACGGTCTTGGCGTACATCCGTGCGTCGCTGCGGTCCGGTCCCAGGTCGACGGGCACGTGCACCTTCCGCCGACCACTGGCGACAACATCGATGTACTGTGGAGACCTCACGCCCCACGTGTTGAGCAATTCGGCGGTACGTCCACCCGGCCTCCCGCATGCCCACTATACGCCCTCGCTCAAAGTCCGTCAACTGCACATACGGTTCACGTCCACGCTGTCGCGGCATGCTACCAGTGTTAAAGACTGCGATGGAGCTCCGTATGCCACGGCAAACTGGCTGACACTGACGGCGGCGGTGCACAAATGCTGCGCAGCTAGCGCCATTCGACGGCCAACACCGCGGTTCCTGGTGTGTCCGCTGTGCCGTGCGTGTGATCATTGCTTGTACTGCCCTCTCGCAGTGTCCGGAGCAAGTATGGTGGGTCTGACACACCGGTGTCAATGTGTTCCTTTTTCCATTTCCAGGAGTGTATATATATCGTAAATGGCACTTCTTCTAGTACGTCCATTTGAGTCACATCTTAAATTGCTTCTTTATCTATGTGCCGGTGCTGCATTCCTACCTCTTAGGAAATTTTCGGCCTGGTCCCAATCCCACTTACATAGTCAGTACAGACGTAGATTCTGCAGCATCTGTGCGTACCTCAGTCGAAAGCTTCTCCAGTATCTAAAAACATGGAATCCACCTCGTTACCACGGTTCCATATGTCATGGGCTAGCATCTGTGAAGAGCGCGAGTTCAGTTGTGTTTCGCATGATTGCATCTTTTTGTAATCTGTGCTGGTTTCTATGGGGAGCGTTAATTTGTTCCGTGAAAGCCATTGTATTCAAGGGCAGAATGTCCTCTAGAACTGTGCTATGAATAGAGGTGAGCGACAAATAGCGGTAGTAATAGGTGTAAATTCTGCAGCCTTCTTTGTAGAGGGTTGTGTCTTGTGCAGTTTCCCAATTACTGGGGGAGGTAACGTCACACTGGAGTCCATTCTGTATGAACACAGTTCACATCTCCATCTGAATTCTTAGCTTTAGGTTTTCAGTGCGTTCCCTGAATGCAGAGAGGCTTCTATTCTTGTGCATTCCGAGCTTTTTCTGTAAAGCTCTAGTATCACTATTGTTGACGTTTCCTTAAGTGCTAATCTTCCTTGCTTCCTTTATCTTTTTCTCTCATGGCCGACAGTTTTCTACCGACTTGATCTGCAAATAATGTTACTTGTGGACTTAATTCATTTAACGCTTCTGGCCTCTCGTTGGATTTTACCGTTATCGGTTGCTTATCGAAATCGTTGGGAGTGATCGGTACATCATTATACACTCCTGGAAATGGAAAAAAGAACACATTGACACCGGTGTGTCAGACACACCATACTTGCTCTGGACATTGCGAGAGGGCTGTACAAGCAATGATCACACGCACGGCACAGCGGACACACCAGGAACCGCGGTGTTGGCCGTCGAATGGCGCTAGCTGCGCAGCATTAGTGCACTGCCGCCGTCAGTGTGAGCCAGTTTGCCGTGGCATACGGAGCTCCATCGCAGTCTTTAACACTGGTAGCATGCCGCGACAGCGTGGACGTGAACCGTATGTGCAGTTGACGGACTTTGAGCGAGGGCGTATAGTGGGCATGCGGGAGGCCGGGTGGACGTACCGCCGAATTGCTCAACACGTGGGGCGTGAGGTCTCCACAGTACATCGATGTTGTCGCCAGTGGTCGGCGGAAGGTGCACGTGCCCGTCGACCTGGGACCGGACCGCAGCGACGCACGGATGCACGCCAAGACCGTAGGATCCTACACAGTGCCGTAGGGGACCGCACCGCCACTTCCCAGAAAATTAGGGACACTAATGCTCTTGGGGTATCGGCGAGGACCATTCGCAACTGTCCCCATGAAGCTGGGCTACGGTCCCGCACACCGTTAGGCCGTCTTCCGCTCACGTCCCAACATCGTGCAGCCCGCCTCCAGTGGTGTCGCGACAGGCGTGAATGGAGGGACGAATGGAGACGTGTCGTCTTCAGCGATGAGAGTCGCTTCTGCCTTGGTGCCAATGATGGTCGTATGCGTGTTTGGCGCCGTGCAGGTGAGCGCCACAATCAGGACTGTATACGACCGAGGCACACAGGGCCAACACCCGGCATCATGGTGTGGGGAGCGATCTCCTACACTGGCCTTACACCTCTGGTGATCGTCGAGGGGACACTGAATAGTGCACGGTACATCCAAACCCTCGTCGAACCCATCGTTCTACCATTCCTAGACCGGCAAGGGAACTTGCTGTTCCAATAGGACAATGCACGTCCGCATGTATCCCGTGCCACCCAACGTGCTCTAGAAGGTGTAAGTCAACTACCCTGGCCAGCAAGATCTCCGGATCTGTCCCCCATTGAGCATGTTTGGGACTGGATGAAGCGTCGTCTCACGTGGTCTGCACGTCCAGCACGAACGCTGGTCCAACTGAGGCGCCAGGTGGAAATGGCATGGCAAGCCGTTCCACAGGACTACATCCAGCATCTCTACGATCGTCTCCATGGGAGAACAGCAGCCTGCATTGCTGCGAAAGGTGGATATACACTGTACTAGTGCCGACATTGTGCATGCTCTGTTGCCTGTGTCTATGTGCCTGTGGTTCTGTCAGTGTGATCATGTGATGTATCTGACCCCAGGAATGTGTCAATAAAGTTTCTCCTTCCTGGGACAATGAATTCACGGTGTTCTTATTTCAATTTCCAGGAGTGTATTTACAATGATGCAAAAGCATGTTGGTGACAACATTCCTGGATATTTCTTCTTGAAGGAAGGTTTTAAGAGGAAATAAATGCTTAGCTTTCATTATGCATTGGTCTGTTTCTATCCCAGTGTCGTCAATAAATGGGAATCCCCGTGTCGTCAAAAAATCTCAGGACACTAATTTATATTCCATTCAAAACCTTCACATCCGGCAAATTTCTGTTGGGTCTGGAAAGGGGCCTGTGATTTTGTTACGGTAGGTATTGAAAGCTTCATAATAGGAAGTAAAATTGTGTATAAGAGAAACTGTGCAGTCTTTGGCTAATGGAATGTTACTGGGATACTGTTATTTATCTGTGAACAAGATTTCTGACGATGCTTCAGTATAGTACTATTTACTGGCCGAAACAACAACGAATGGCAAATGGCAGTCAGCACACAGTATCATTCACTGTTAGCGTATAGAAAGATTCAGCCCGTAAATCTGTTCTTAGCACCATTTCAGCGCTGTTTGTGGATCAGTGCACTCTTGTCATGAACCGAATATATAATAATGAAGGTACAACGACGCACAAAATTTAAGTTTGTCGAGTTAACGTTTACCACACATCCGAGTATTCCAAAAGCTATCGTTTCCTTTTACCATGTTAACATGTATTTGCAAAATTTACTAAGCTACAGCTTCATGCTAGATTTAGACTTGAAATATTCCGTAACATGGGATGAGAACATTATGGATAGAGGTGGGATTGTCCTAATGACGAGGTATTGTTATTCAAATGTTCCATCTCATAAATGTTCTCGACCTTGGAATTGTTGCAAGTTACTAGCATGCTTTTAGTTCCTGTCTCAAAACTGTAAATCGTCTTAAACAGAAACTTACGGACTTGAAGAATGTTGTGTGATAAATGTGATATCAAATTGAGACTGTTCGTATGCACCCGTTATGATTCGAGAGCCTGTCCTAAATTCAACCAATAAGGTAACCACAAATATTTCAAACCGTTATGAGCCAGTTTCGTGTAGTGACCGAAAATAAAATTGTTGCAACAAAGCATAAATGAAACAGCGTCACTGAAGGAAATGAGATGATCTGTATGAACGCAGTTCATGTGGAATGCATACGCCTAGAGAATCGAAAGGAAAAATGTAACCGGTAGCATTTTAAGGAGTTCTAGAACTGAACAATAAATGAAGCTAGTCGAATTTAAATATGTCTTCGTTTGGGCAGACAGTACTTCGCAATTGAGTTGTGCACGCTTCAGACGCTGATAGCTGCCCAAACAGACATGGAATGTACACTGCTAGAGAAAAGGCAAAAGTAGCACAGTTAAGGTATCATGTGACATGTAAAGCCTTTCAAGGTTTCGTACGAACAGCAGCATTGTTGTTTAGGAGACTATATTTTGTGAAGCTACACGATGTCACATAACACAGCAAATAAACACATATGATGGGTCTACGCTTGATTGCCTGCTAATGTGTTTCGAATCATTTTCACAGTTCGTTGATTATGATTGATTGAGAACTAAATATGCTGATAGGCCAGATAACGTGTGTCATGTCCATTCCGATGGAGTTCTGGCAAATAGAAATGGAAAGAAAATAAGTGTATTTCTTAATTATAAATAGGTTTTGTGACACTAAACACCCATTGGGTGTACTTTTGTCGTGCTGGAAAAAAGCGTCAGGTAAAGGTCTGACTATATCCGCGATGCATGCACATTTTTACTCGAGAGTAAATCATTAGTCCGAAACGTGGTACTGGCAGATTGCATTAAAAATGTTTTCTGAGCGATAGAATAAAGTTGTAAGTTGTTTGTAAGATGCCGAAAATAATTTAATTAAGTGTTTTGAAAATCCGTTGCGTGTTGAGTACCGAGCCGCCACTCATCTGAGTACTTAGACGGAGGAAGGGTCTGTCAGTGGTGACGGCAACATAATGTCGCGGACAACACAGTATATACGGAAACTGTTGAGGAGCTGAAAGACGATATACTAAATATTGGTTAACACACGTCTTTAATTATATTCATTCCTGACTGGTGTCAATCTTTTATAGGGCCATGCCAGAGTAATAAGCACCAAGTTTAATCTCTATTGAATTTCGAGAAAAAAATTTTCACTCTGCATCGGAGTATGAGCTGATTTGAATCTGGCTGGTTGATTAAACTGTGTCAGACCGAGACTCGAACTTTGCATCTTTTCCTTTCGCTGGCATGTGCTCTTGACTGCACCTTATTTAAAATAATTCACCGTTTTTCTTAATATACAGAAGAGGTATGAGTGACACTGTGATTATTAATTTACTAATTTACATTGCAGTGTGGCTTCTATTTTCGCTTGATAAATGTTACGTGAAGTGGCTAGAACTGCTGATTCCTTGAATTAACACTGATTACTCTTTGCATTATTGAGCGGCGGGACTTCTGTTATTGTAGGAAGTAGTCAGTTGAAAACACGCAGATTGCAAGTCTAAGTTCCAGTACAACCTTACGTAGTGGATCACTTGTTACAATCGTTCTTTTTTTATATAATACTCATTATTGTGGTGGTTTCTCCATAACGAAATCGCCAGAACTAATATTATACGAATAGTCAGCGGTCGTCAAATGAAGGTTGGAACTATTGAAATTAAACACAGCCTTGCAGGCAGAAGTAAGCTGCAACACCACGACCAGCACGTACGAAGCATAAGACTTTTTTCATGGAGGTATGTGCCGTCTATGCAACTAAATGAAGGCAGTTTGTTTGTTGCCATACGCGTTTCGCTTCATTTATTTGGGAAGCATCATCAGTGGCGATTTCCAGCGCTGCTAACACATATATGTGTTTCTGGTGATGTATTTGCTGGTCTTCATGCTCCAGTTAGCCGAATCAGGTGTTGTTTAGCCATTTGTCACAACAACACCTGATTCGGCTAACTGGAGCATGAAGACCAGCAAATACATCACCAGAAACACATATATGTGTTAGCAGCGCTGGAAATCGCCACTGATGATGCTTCCCAAATAAACGAAGCGAAACGCGTATGGCAACAAACAAACTGCCTTCATTTAGTTGCATAGACGGCACATACCTCCACGAATTTAAAGAAACTAAAGGACAAGGCGGAAAACAGTTAGAAATGACGGCAAGACTTTTTATTTGTAGCACATGAAATTCCTGGCATATTGTGATCACGTATGGTAGCCCATGTCACTACATATCGTCATGGCTTTTGTTAATTTATTTGGTCCAGAATGTATTATAAAATGACCTGATCCACTGATGCAGTGCACCTCGAGGGCTGCCTAAATACATCGCAGTCGCTCGCTAGCTCTTGCTAGCTCGCATTGTGGGAAGACGAAAATGGCTAAACACTTCGATTAGGACCATAGCGGTATGCGATTATCCATTGACTTCTGTGTTCCACCAGCTATTATGAAGCATCATACTGAGAAATGACAGCCGCGACAATTGATGGGCACACCCAATATCCCTTACCCGCCTCTATAGCTGACGTCTCTTGCGCCCACCCATGCTGTGGCACTCGCCTCTGAGGCAGCTAGTAGGACTCCTGATTGTGGAAGGAATTTCTGCCGTCAGTATTTGACCGGTAAGGGGTGGAGACATGGAGAGGTTGTGGCCTAAAGTTTATAATCACGAGAGTTTGTGCCAACAATCCAATGGCTTTTGACACTACATGTCTTTGAACATGTTGTAGAATTTAGCAAAACTCTATTCATCGCTTGACGTGAATCTTTTTGCAACGGTTATAGATAAGAGTGGGGAAGTATTTTTGTATTTACGTTAGAAATTCCGACGTCGTAATGAGATAAAAATATGGGATGGAGATTTATTTGGCCCATAGGTATGCAAACTGCTCATCGGCAAACATATCAACAATATTCTTATGTTTAACGGTAAATCAGTCTCGGATTCCATCGTTCAGGGGTCCAACGACATAATATTTTATACTTCTGGTGGAAATCGTCCTACTGTGTTCTCATAGATGCTGAGACATATGTCCATGAAGTTACACTTACTACATTGTCAAATAAACTTTTTCGAAAACTGTGGTGCCTTAAACAGCTAACACGAGGAACAATTCGTCCGAGAATGTTTGAACGTGGGAAAAATGTATGAGGGAATATGGAAGTAAAACAAAGGCATTGTTGGCTGAGGAGCCTGGAGGGCTTAGTTCAGCCGCCTCATTAGGAAGGAATTTTGCCTCCAGTCACAAAGGCCACTTACCTCGTGGGGAGTGAGAGCTCTGTCTTTGCTAAAACTATTGAGTGTAGAAGGGAGTGGGTGAAAACTAGTGCCGGCAGGTAGACTACTCCTTCCGAATAACACCAAGGGGGCTGCTACATTTAACATCTGATGGAAATATCACCAGCAACAGTGTCACTACATGAGTCACTGTGGAGATGTTTGCATGTTAATTCAGGGCATTGTCGCAAACACTGGAGATTAGAAATCTCACACTACGACTTCTCTACCACTTGCTGGATAAATCCTGATTGTGAAAACTTCTCCAGCATCAGGATTCGTACTGGCTATCTCCAAGTCGGGTGCCATTGCATGAGTGACGGCGGGTAAGTGCGGAGACAATCGACGTTTGCTGTATAATGTAGTGAGACACAGTCTGCACAGCTTGTAAGTGTGTTGCAGGATAGGTTGAGGTGGAAAACAATGCTTCAGAAAAAGATTCGATACATTGCGGCATTTCCGAGTAAGTTAGCATTGAAGTTAGGCAGTCAGGCCACCGTGGGCGCAAAATTCAAATGCCCCGCCAGAGAGGGTGTTGCCAAACGTGATTTTCGTTTGGTTTCCTAAAACCGAAGAAGAGGACGATAGAAAAATTGGGCATGAAATGGTAATAAAGATCGAACCCGAGCCAAAAGTTGAGCAGTCTCGTGCACTATCATCTACGCTATGAGAAAAACTGACACTAATTATGTCTGGGAACAACTTGAATTTGCGCACTCAACGGCTTGATTGGCTAACTTCATTGCCAATTAACTAAGAAACGATGCAACGTATAGAATTTTTTTCTTAACGATGTTTCTCAGCATGACATGCCCTGCCACACTCGTACAAGTTTTCAGACTGTTTCTGACGACCTCATATAAATGCTGTAAATTCATCAACGTATTACAAGCAACAGTACAGAAAAGGAAAGAACAGTCATTGCATCTTCAGTGACCTACCCTACTTGGGAACAACAGGGTACACACACACACACACACACACACACACACACACACACACACACACACTTTTAATGGAAGATCGTGAGAGGTCTAAATGTCTACAAAAGTAGAGTTACACTACCAAAATAACGATGACATTTCTCATCAGAATCCTTCACAATGGTAGCCGCTTTCCTCAAATATTTTTTGTTAGCTAGTATTTCTCAAAAGTTTTCGTCAAATGTACACCCAATAATTTAGAGAATTCTTCCCTATTTACTGACTTCTGTCCATGAGCTATATCAATTGCTGATAAGACTCTATTTGTTGTACAGAACTGCACGCCCTGTTGAGCCATGTCGGCCCGTATCGACAATGCGCGCTATTACGCTCTTCGGCTGTTACCCAGTAAAGGCTTTGCGCATGATGCCCCGGCTTCCGAGCCTTCTACAGGAGTACCAGGCTTGCAGGTGAAAGTCGAGGCGAAGTAGACAACTAAAGCCGCGTGGGCTTAGCCGAGCGACAGTCCGGCTAAGGCCGCCGTGCAGTGCGGACGTGTTGTTGTTTCCGCCTGCGGAGCGCGCGCGCTCGCTGTTGTTCACATTTTAGCGGCCGTCACTTACGTGTCGCTTACGTGCACTAGAACCATGGCCAACCGTTTTCGAAAATCAGCTTTACGAT
Source organism: Schistocerca gregaria (assembly GCF_023897955.1). Classification (NCBI taxonomy): domain Eukaryota; kingdom Metazoa; phylum Arthropoda; class Insecta; order Orthoptera; family Acrididae; genus Schistocerca; species Schistocerca gregaria. The sequence goes on along the minus strand of NC_064921.1, from coordinate 508,834,610 downwards.
TCAACTTCTGCAACGAATACGCACGACCAAAGGCCTTGGAAGTGGAACGCTTCCTACGCGATGTTGCTAAGATCTCAGCTTCCGACACCTTGGGTATCCATTTGTCCATATTAAGCAGTACTGTGTACGTGAAAGTCGTCAAAGACGCGGTATGTGAAAGAATACTTCGTGACACCAACCATGGATTACGCTTTTTCCACGCCACTGTCGACCATGCCTGCTTAGGAATGCCCACCATACGAGTTTTCGAACTCCCGTTCGAGCTACTGGCGGAAGACGTTATCGCGGCTTTCCGCCCCTATGGCACTGTAAATGGCCACACTGCCCAACGCTGGGCGCAATTACAAACGTACCCCGTTCTTAACGGTGTACGGCAGATCACCATCAACCTCCATCGCCACATGCCATCTTACCTGCAAATTAGCGGGTGCCACGAGGTTGTCATATACGACGGCCAACCCAAGACCTGTTCCGGGTGCGGCATAGAAGGCCACCTCAGATCTGAGTGTCTTCAGCGACGGATCACACAATTGCCAGCCGCTGCCGTGGCACCTCCGGCTCCGACGACGGTTTTACCGATCACCTACGCATCGGCACTCTCTTCTCCTCCCACCGGCCGCCGCCCATCGGACCACGTACCGGTGACCCTTCGAGCTGCTACGGATACCGCCGGGGCCGACACGTCGATCTCAAAGCCAGACGCTACTCCGGCGCCACTACCAACAGCGACGACTTCCTACACCCACACGCCTGGACATATGGACGCCCCTTCATTTGACGTTCCCGCGACAGCCTTCCTCTCAGAGCGACGCGACTCCCTTCCGTCTTTCGACGCGGAGGGACGAACCCGCAAACAACGTTCACCTAAGAGGCGCAAGAGGAGGCGCCGTACGGTCTCGGAACGAGACGGATCATCTTCCCCTGATGCTCCAGAGGCCGTCCGACCCGACGAGGCGCCGGAGAACCTACATGACGATACAAATGACGACAACATGGCGCCGACTGTGGATGTGTCGATGCCAACTCTACTGGCTCGCTCAGGTGCTCCTGAACCAATGGACTCCACCGATGCGACTGCCGCTGAGACATCCTCCACTCCTATGAACGAAGTGGACCGTACGACCATCACAACGACAGCGCCCTCAATGGTGTGGAGTGAGGACGTCGATGAGGACCCGGACCACACGCTGGGGACGGAGTTACCCCAGACGGAAGCATCGTTACGCCGCTGATAACGCCGTCAGGTGGCGTACGGCACGACTCGCCGTTGCCTCGCCCCTCTTCACCCTCCGCCGGTGGAGTTCCCCTCCACGTAGGGGTACGGCTCCAAACCTACCGAATAGCTATGATCAACACTAACACCATTAGCTCACCCGTGAAACTTCAACTGCTGCGAGAGATGATATGGGCGAATAGCTATGATCAACACTAACACCATTAGCTCACCCGTGAAACTTCAACTGCTGCGAGAGATGACATGGGCGTCGGACGTCGATATCGCACTACTACAGGAAGTACACTTGGCCGCACTTCCAGATGTCGCGGGATATAACACTTATCCTTCTCCTGGTGACCACCTGGGACGCGGCGTAGCCATCTACGCCAGAGAAGGCATTCCAGTGACCGATGTCACATACCTTCCATCTGCCAGAGGCATGGCCGTCACCGTCATGGGGACACGTATCGTCAACGTTTAGCTCCGTCAGGCTCCACCCGCAGGCGCGACAGGGCACTCTTCTATTCAGAAGAAATCGCTCCTTTGTTTTTTGGACGCTGCGACCATTACTTGCTTGGGGGTGCTTTTAATTGTGTCTTGCACCCTAAAGATCAAGTTCCTCACTACAACACCTGACAAGAACTGCGTCTTGTCGTCCGAGATCTGTTGCTCCGCGACACTTGGGAAGTTCAGCACGGCGACGCGCCTGGACATACTTACCAGACGAGGCACTCCGCGAGCCGCCTGGACAGAATTTACGTCTCTCGGGAACTCACACCTGCTGTCCAAGGTGCAGAACTTCGGCCCCTGGCCTTTTCGGACCACTGTGCCTACATCTGCAACATTCTCTTCCCCAAGCAAATGGTCTCGCACAGTCGTGCACCGTGGAAGCTAAACACCTCCCACCTTCATGATCCTGAATGAACGTGTTACCGAGACATGGGCCACCTGTGAGCGTCGCTTACCTAAATGCTGCACGACCTTGACCTGGTGGCTGGAATGCGGCAAACCTGCCATTCGACGTACTTTGATTCAGTATGGAAAGGAAGTTGCTATGTGGTGCCGGAACACTACCGACTATTTCTACGCTGTTCTCCGCGACCTGGACGCCCAACCGCCCACCCCCATCACCCAGAGGGAACGCAGCAGGATTAAGACACAAATTGTAACTTTGACACGCCGTCGACTGCAGGGGGCTATGGTGCGAACCCGATGTCAAGATTCGGCGGAACAGGAACATCCGACCATGCATCATATCGCCTCCAATAGGAAACATCGGCGACAACAACTCATCACCGATATCACCACCTGTCGCGGCCAGCACGTCACTTGCCAGGCCGAAATCGTCAGTGCCTTTGTCGGCCACTGCCGCACAATGTACCAGGAGGAGACTACCAACAATCACGGTGAGGAGTCTGTGTTACCACACGTAACTCGCACCCTCACCAGCGACGAAGCGGATGAGCTGATGGAGCCCATTACGCGTGACGAAATCCACGATGCAATCAAAAAAGGTGCTCTGAATAAGTCGCCTGGTGTCGACGGATTGCCGATAGAATTTTATCGCGCTTTCTTCGCACTAATGGCGTCACGGTGGACAACGATGTTTCATGAACTGCTGACGATGGGGAACGCCGTACCGCCGTCCTTCGTCACGCGAGTTATTATAACCATCCACAAACCGACACCAGGTGTGACGACAGCACATTACCGTCCCCTGACTCTGCTTAACGCAGACTGTAAAATTTTTACACGCCTCCTGGCAACGCGATGCCGCAAGGTCCTGCCTAGCATTCTATCCCCGGAACAGACAAGTCCGGGCGGCTCAGTTAATATACAAACGGCCACAGGAGAATGTCGCGATTTAATTGCACTGGCAGCGGCGTGCAGACTCCGCGCCGCAGTGGTTGCCATTGATTTTGACAGCGCATTCGACAAAGTGCGGCATCTTTTTCTGTTCTCAGTGATGAACCGCATGGGTTTTCCCCCAGTCTTTATCGACGTGATCCGGCACCTGTACGGCACCGCTGAATCGCTGATTCAGGTTAATGGCCGTGTGGCGGGACCAGTGGCGATCGGACGTTCCGTACGGCAAGGCTGCCCACTTTCGACCCTACTTTATGCCATAAGCCTGGAGCCACTCATCGGGAGTCTGACGAGCCACCTTTCTGGTCTCACTTTGCGGCAGCACAGTTTTCGATGTCGTGCGTATTTGGACGACCTCCTCCTCTTGATCCGCTCACGGAGTGAAACACACACGGTACTTAATTTGTATCACCGTACGGCACTGCAACGGGCTGTAACATGAATGTGGCTAAATCCGCGGCGAAGCCCATTGGACGCGGCCTCTCACACGACGACTTAGCACCTCTCCCGTGCGTACAAAAACTACGATATCTTGGTATCATTTTCACCTCCACCGTGCGCCGCTCCACTGCCATCAATTTTCGGCGTGCACTCCAAACTATCCGCACGACGGTTCGACAAAATCTTCTCCGACGACTCGATTCTTTACAACGTGTCCGATACCTCAATCAACATGTGGCGTCCAGAATGGTCCACATTGCACAGGTCCTTCCGCTGCCATCAACTATTGGACGCAGCCTTCATGCAGCCTTCGGATACTTCCTTACGGCCGGTACGCTCTTTAAGGTCCGCTACGACACGCTCACCCTTCCCCCGCGAGCGGGGAGCCTCGGCCTTGTCAATGTGCGACTCCGCGCGGCGTCCTTGTATATGTCCACCATGCACAAGCAGTGGCACGGGGGCACCTCTCTTACGCGCAGCTTGCTGGAAATTCTTGTGCCCGCGACCATAACACCACCAGTACCAGTCGGACACATCGAGCACCATCTGACGCACATTTCTGATTTCATCGTCGACTTCAGTTATGCTCACACACACTTACCGACCACGCGTTCTCCTCGACCTAAAGATTTTTACACCCCACTCCTTCGTTCCATATCCAGCAACAATATCGATCTGAGACATCCGTCCACGCGGTGGCCCACGGCTTGGCGTCACATCCACCTGCCTTTTCTTCCCTCCAACGGCCGGGCAACATGACACCAAGTCGCAAATGACAAATTCGCCACAAATCATCGTCTTCACGCCATCGGACTAAAGGACTCTCCACTCTGTTCCATTTGCCACCTCATGGATGACTATGTCCATCAACTGACTTGTGCTGCCACCAGTGACGTCTGGAAACTTGCCCGACAGTTCGTTGCCTGTTACCTCCGTGTTCCGCCGGACTCGATTGACCCATGGACTTTTATCCATCCTGAGAATACTTATTTCCCCGCCACCAAAAATCATGCGATTGTATGGGTCAAGGGATGGACCATCACCTACATGTATAATGATGGCGACAAATCACGCCTTGATTTCTGGCAGTACTTACAAACCGCCCATAGTGCAGTCGAACGCCGACCGCGCTACCGCGCCTTCTTCGCCAATTACCTGCGATCTTTACGTCACCCTCGCTCAGTTGGAAGGTGCCACACGCCGACAGCATTCTCTCCCCCCCCCCCCCCCCCCCCTGCTGACATCTGAGACCCTCCGCGCTGCTTTCTACATTGTAACCCACAGTGGAGTAGGCGCATGGACACGCGCACTACACCAGGAAACACTAAAAAAAAGCGGTCTGGGCGTGCAATCGTGGACTGTGCGCCTGGTCCCGGTTGAGGTTCGACTCCTCCCTCGGGCATGGGTGTGTGTGTGTGTGTGTGTGTGTGTGTGTGTGTGTGCTTGTCCTTAGGATAATTTAGGTTAAGTAGTGTGTAAGCTTAGGGACTGGTGACCTTATCAGTTAAGTCCCATAAGATTTCACACACATTTGAACGTTTTTTGAGACAACTAAACAGTGGTTGACGGAATCGTCAAGTCGCGAGGGGTGGCCAAAGGGAGACTGTGGTGTATCACCAGCTGCCACTTGGAACAGCCACTGTTCAACCAAAAAGAATTGAACTGGGTGAGCACATTACAGAACTTTTCCTGTTGCTGTGCACTTATGCCGCGGAGCCAACTTTAAAATACAGCCCATTTTGGTTACCGTTGTTTGCTGGAACTTCATTCTTCATTTGGCTGCAGTAAGTTTCTTACTCGTTGTTTGTTGCCGGTTGCAACAGACCTGATAAGAGCTGATTATTCATCGTATGATGTTAAATTGCTTTCAACCATTATAATGAGGTGACAAAAGTGATGAGAAACCTCGTTATATCGTGCCGGATCTCCTTTTGTGACGATATGCAGCAACTCGACGTGGCATGGCCGCAACAAAACGGCAAAACGGCAGTACGGTGTCAGCCGCCATCAGTTTGCCGCATTTTAAGGGGACCACACTGTGGTGCAGGTCGAAAAAATCGATTTTCGGTTTTCATCATATTTCGATAGATTAAGATTTTATTTAAGTGCTCTGCAAAAGGATTTTCCTCCAAAAAATTTTTTTTTCGAGCAATTAAAGAGCATTTTCATACCACGTGTGTTTATGTGCCACGGCCACTTTTCTGTCACCCACTTTTCCGCATATATTTTAGATCTTTATATCCCCTACATTGCACGTTAGGGATCTTTTTTTTTTTACTCCTGAGTGTGTTGGCTATACTTGGAATGCAAAGGTCGGTATTCTTTTGTTTCTGCTGTTTGTAAACAACACGCTTTCAAACACGCCGGCCGCCGTGGCCGTGCGGTTCTGGCGCTGCAGTCCGGAACCGCGAGGCTGCTACGGTCGCAGGTTCGAAGCCTGCCTCGGGCATGGGTGTGTGTGATGTCCTTAGGTTGGTTAGGTTTAAGTAGTTCTAAGTTCTAGGGGACTTATGACCTAAGATGTTGAGTCCCACAGTGGTCAGAGCCATTTCAACCATTTTTTCTTTCAAACATGCAATTAGTTTTGTTCAAGTGTGATTGCGAGTAGTTGTTATTGAAAACTTGCAGGTATACTATGGGTAGGCAATTAGAAGAAATAAAGAAAATCTGGAGACAATGTAGAAAGATGTTTGGGCAATATTCTTCCGTAAGTCCTCTACTGATGATAAGCCATGTCACGGATTGTGTCCATCAGTAGAAATTCGTGGTACAAATACAATAGGGCTCAGATTCTCATCATCATTCTCTTCCTGCTTTTGTTATTACAGCAATTAAACTTATTTTCAGAGACTTGCCTGATCCTGACCTTCTAAGCAAATGTGTGCATTGGCAGACACAGAATCCAAATGAATGTTTCAAGAGCATAATTAGGAGCCACCTTCCTAAAATTGTACTTGTAGGCATGCATACAGTGAATCTGAGAGTTCATGATTCTGTCATTACATTCAGTTGTGGTAATATTGGAAAGTGTTGGGTACCGAAAAAGCTGGGAATTAATCCTGGTGAAAATATGATCACTGGGCTGCAACATTGCGATAAAATGAGGATAGTCGATGCAGACAGGTCTGCATCTAATATTGCCAAAAAAGCAAGACAAACATCCAGGAAGGTGAAAAAGAAACTGGAAGACCAGCTAGAGGCCAAAGAAGGGCCATCATATGCAGCAGGACGATTTCAATTAACTGCAAGTAACAAATTTCAAAAGTTTTTTCTTTGAAGTCAATTTCTTCCAATCTAAAATTTTCAGTACATATACCCCATTATATCATAGATAAATGAATGAAATTTTCAGGGACTCTGCATAACATAAAAAGCCACCTCTGGTACTACACTTATTAATAAACCCCCATTAGGAAGCTAAAAAAAATATTTTCTAGAGAAAAAACTCAATATTTTTTATTAATAAATTTAAAAAAGTATTTCTTAAAAACTATAAAATGGATGAAGTAGATTTTAGTACAGTTAACTGTATTAGCGTCATGTAACATATAATAAAAATATTAAGGTCCTTCATCAAATAGTTTTTTCAGAAATGTGTCAAATACTTGCCTAAATTAACATGGGTTATATAGGCAGGGCGTGGTCCCATTAAAATTCGTGCGCCGGCAGATACGCCGCCACGTTTCCTACAGGCGCCACCATGGCACGAGGGCGCTGTTACGAACAATTACACTGCTGCCAATGATATGCAAATATCCCCTCCCGAGCTCCAGCGGCGGGTCTAATGTACAAAAATCGACGCACAGAGCCCTTTTTTGTGTTTGCCATTTGAAACACTCCCTATTAAACCCATCGTTATTGACTAGTGGATTATAACCTAACATTTTAAAATTGGTTGAACCTGTGCAGTTGATCGAGGCCGATCGGTTAATATTTGCACTGGAGTTGTTTCGTATTAAATCCAAAAAAGCTAATTAGGATGTCAGGTAGCAGTAATCGGTACATATTTTGTTATTAATGTTCTCTACCGTTTGTCTAAACAGCACGAATGAGACAGTTACTCCCTTTGTCTGACAAAGTAGCAACGGTTAACTCATCACAGATCGCCTATTATGTCGTCACATGCCAATACTCTTCATGTGGCACTGAATACACAATCCTCACTGCAATTCAAATGGTGGGAGTCCGGCGCGGTTGTCGCGTAATCACGGTGCACAAATGAGCACTTAAACACATATCAAACAAATCTCTCGATTAACGCCATTTACGTATTTGCTGGAGGTCAGGCCCACGGCTTAGGGTGACACACACAACCGTTAAACACTTGTGAACGCGGTCGGTTGCCCTGGTCGCTTAGCAACCAAGAACTTACTTGCTCGGATTCTCCACACTGACTAATCTCTGGCGCACTGGCCGCTCGATCGTTGATAGGACCTGTTGCGACCTGCGTGAGGCAAAGATACATTGTTCCCAATACGTAAGGGGCGGTTGACCCCTTACACATTTCCTAACATTTACACACTTTCATTGTGGTCAGGGCTCGTCGTCTACGGCATGGTCATTGCACTGAAGACTGACTGTATTGTAAACCTTTGTATATGTACATATTGCAATATTCAGATCTACTGTTTGCAGTCAACGCTGCAACTATAGCAAACACAGTGATCTATTACTTTCACTATTTGAATTAGATGTAGAATAAATTAATAACTGAGTTCTCTGTTCACGAATCGCATCTGTTCGTTCATCCTGTGTCCACTAAAGAACCACAAAACGTGTCTAAGGAAGTCCTCTTCAGAAGTATTGAGCCATGTCACCTCTACAGCCGTCCGTATGTGCGTGTTGCCAGTGCAGGATTTTGTGCAAGAACCGACCTCCCAACTATGTACGATAAATATTCGATGGGATTCATCTTTGGCGATCTGGCTGCCCAAATCATTCGTTCGAAATGTCCAGAATATTCTTCAAACCAATAGCGAACAATTGTGGCCCGTCGACATGGCGCATTGTGATGCATAAAAAAATCCATCTTTGTTTGGGAACATGATGTCCATGAACGGCTGCAAATGGTCTCGAAGAAGCCGAAAATAACCATTTCTAGTCAATGACTGGTTCGGTTTACCAGAGGGCCCAGTCCATTCCACGTAAACACAGTCCACACCATCATAGAGCCACCACCATCTTGCACAGTGCCTTGTTGACAAATTGGATCCATGGCTTCGTGGGTCTGCGCCACATACGAACTCTACCTTTAACTCTTACAAACTGAAATCTGAACTCATCTGACGAGGCTGTTAGGTTCAAAATGGTTCAAATGGCTCTGAGCACTATGGGACTTAACATCCGAGGTCATCAGCCCTCTAGAACTTAGAACTACTTAAACCTAACTTACCTAAGGACATCACACACATCCATGACCGGGGCAGGATTCTAACCTGCGACCGTAGCAGTTGCACGGTTCCGGACTGAAGCGCCTAGAACCGCTTGGCCACCACGGCCGGCTTGTGCTGTTAGGAAAGGCGGTCGTCTGCTGCCTTAGTCCATTAACGCCAAACTTCCCGCACTGTTCTAATAGATACGCTCCTCGTACGTTCCACATTGATTTCTATGGTTATTTAATGCTGTTCTCGGTTGTTAAATGAAGGTCGTCGGCCATTACGTTGTCTTTGGTAAGAGGTAATGCCTGAAATTTGGTCCTCTTGAGACACTCTTGACACTGTAGAGTTCGGAACGTTGCATTTCCTAAAGATTTCCGAAATGGAATGTCCCACGCTTTTAGCTCCAACTACCATTCCGTGTTCACAGTCTCTTAATCCCCGACGTGTGGCCATAATCACGTCGTTACATGAATCATTAGATTACAAATGGCAGCGCCACCAATGCACTGCCCTTGTATACCTTGTGTACGCCATATTATGGCCATCTGTATTTGTCAAATCGCTATCGCACGACTTTCGTCACCTCACTGTAATCGGAATTAATTGTTGTTTGCTCTACGTTCAAACTGGTCGTTTATTCGTTTGAGTGTCGGCCTGTAAGTGAAGAACAGATTTCAATAGTGTAGTTGGTCTCATCTTGCTCAGCGAGAGCGTTCAGTTTTTAGATTTTTTTTTATTGTATGAACGTTGCAACTTGTCGTAGTCGATACCGACCTCTGCATAATTCTGTCTCACTAGTTTTCCACCATTGGCACTGTTTGTTGCAAATTTCGATCTAGCTATATCACGTTGTTCTACGTTTACGAGAACTTGTTGTTGGTTTATTATTCAAGAGTTAGTAGCTACTGGCTTAAGATACTTATTAGTACCGTGGTAACTTATTTTCGATATATTTCTGGGTGCAGGCAGTACAACGTGTAATTTGTGGAACTCTGAAGAGACGCCCGCTTTTATGAACTGGTTATTGCACTTTTGCTAAACATGTCCTATTTATATGTTTTAGAGGTACCAATTACTGCGCTGTTTGGCCAGCATCATGTAGAACGGACAGTTCAGTACTGTAAACTGGTGTCGTTTTGAGTGCCACCCACATCCTGGTGTTTGTAAAAGGAAGCTAACTCGACACCTGCTGACATTTGTAATTTTATTGTGAAGCCTTGGGTAAATGTTTGTATATTGTTTCTTATAAGCGGAGTTTAATGAAACTGTTATTGTGCGACTCATGTTTACTTGATAGCTTAGTACCACCACTGCTCAAGAACCTCGCTCACTGGCCATTCCAAGTATGTTTTCGCAATATTCTGTCATCTGTAACTCTATTTTCCGTCATGCATGCTATATTTTTTGGAATTATTCAGCTGTGGACGGTCATCAAAATGAAATACGTCATGACTGGACTACTTGCTAATGTACAAAAGTGCGAATCAGCCATTTTCATTTGTAATATGTTAATCTGATTTACGTCGAATTCAAAATGTTTTTCATGTGTAAAGACGTGACATACAAAAATAGAAATAATAACACCGTTAACGTAACTAGTAACAACCTTTAGTTTAGAGGCACCGTGGCGGAGAGAACGCTGGAAATTATGGCGCGCCCTACGCGATAATCAGCTCGCTGCGGTTCATCTCGTTACTGAGCCACGGAGGGCACTTTCGGGAAAGTGTTGCTCTTAGCTCTCTCTCCGACTTGAAAACTATTCACAACGTATGAGTAAGGTCATAAAGAGAACATAAATTACTAGGACAAGAATAGTGTCTTGGGAAGCCACAGTTACACGCTACTTCGGAATGTAAAGGATGTTTAAGCAAGCAAAATTAGAATGTACAGGACTCACGTATAGAGAAACTGGAAAAGAAATGGGAGCAGGATAAACTGACGGACTAAACATAAAAACATAAATAACAAGTAATTGTACCAACCAAGAAAATATGAATGGGAAACTTCTATTAAGAGCACAAAGATGAATCAACAGCACTTTATTGAAAGTCTAGAGAATAAAGAAGAGTGAATTCGCAGCGCGAGACAATAGCAGGTTCAAGTTACTGTAAAAGAAATAGGAAATCCAGCAATAAGTGCAATTTGTCAAGGCACTGATTGATACGAAGAGATCAGAGCTCACTGGGACCTATTCACAGATACTGAAGTCAGCAGTGGGTAAGGTAAGTAGAGAATTTCGGACCTGGGGATAGAAAATTAGGAAACAGGAGAATCACCGTCATAGATCTACAATGAAGCGCCAAAGAAACTAGTATACGCATGTTTATTCAAATACAGAGATATGTAAGTAGGTAGAACACGGCGCTGCCGTTGGCAACGCCTATATAAGACAAGAAGTTGTTAGAGTGATAGTATAATGGCACTTTATCAAGATTTATGTGAGTCTGAACGTGGTGTTATAGTCGGTGTACGAGCGTTGGGACACAGCATCTCCAAGATAGCGATGAAGTGGGGATTTTCCCGTACAGCCATTTTACGAGTGCACCGTGAATATCAAATCTCCGACGTCGCTGCGGCAGGAAAAAGATCTTGCAAGAATCGGACCAACAACGACGGAAGAGAATCGTTGAACGTGACACAAGGGCTACCCTTCCGCAAACTGCTGCAGATTTCAATGCTGGGCTATCAAAAAGTGCCAGCGTGCGAACCATTCAACGAAACATCATCCGTATGGGCTTTCGGAGCCGAGGTCCACTCGTGTACCCTTGTTGACTGCACGACACAAGGCTTTACGAGTCACCTGGACCCGTGTACACGGACATTGGACTGTTGATGACTGGAAACATGTTGCCTGGTCGGACGAGTCTCGTTTCAAATTGTATCGAACGGATGGACGTGTACGGATATCGAAACAACCTCATGAGTCTATGGACCCTGGATGGCACCAGCGGACTGCTCTAGTTGGCGGATGGTCTGTAATGGTGTGTGGCATGTACAGTCGGAGTGATACAGGACCTCTGATACGTCTAGATACGACTCTCACAGGCGACACGTACGGAAGCATCTTGTCTGATCACCTGCATCCATTCATGTCCATTGTGCATTCCGACGGACTTGTGCAATTCCAGCAGGACGATGTGACACCCCACACCCCCAAAATTGCTACAGAGTTGCTTCAGGAGCACTCTTCTGAGTTTGAACACTTCCGCTGGCCACCAAACTCCCTAGATATGAACATTATTGGGTATATGTGGGATGCCTTGAAACATGCTCTTCAGAAGAGATTTCCACCATTCGTACTCTTACGTATTTATGGACAGTCCTACAGGATTCATGGTGTCATTTGCCTCCAGCACTATTTCAGACATTAGTCGAATCCATGCCACGACGTTTTGCGGCATTTCTGCGTGAACGGGGGGCGATACGCGACATTAGGCAGGCGTACCAGTTTCTTTGGCTATTCGGTGTAGAAATACAGTGTCATCAGTTGACTGGAGAATTCGCGACCGTTTGCAGTTCGGGGTTTAAAAGACCCTTGAACTTAGTGCGACTGTTGTTATATTGAATGTAGAAGAAGTAGTGAGGTTCATGAGAGAAAATTTTGAAAATGAATAAACAGATCGGCGTAAACGTTATGGCCGCCTGCTTAACAACGTATTGGCCCTCCGTTATAACTCAATAAAGCCGATATTCTGTATACCTTTGGTTCGATAAATTCTTGGTGTATTTCCGGAGATATGTGGCACCACTTGTCTACACAAAAATCACGAAATTCCCGAAAACTGTGGATCATTAGTTTGTGAGCACGGAACTTGCGTTCGATGGATGTTTTCCCTATGGCTCATAATAGACGAATTTGGTGGCAGACACCACAAAAAAATGGTTCAAATGGCTCTGAGCACTATGGGACTTAACATCTATGGTCATCAGTCCCCTAGAACTTAGAACTACTTAAACCTAACTAACCTAAGGACATCAAACAACACCCAGCCATCACGAGGCAGAGAAAATCCCTGACCCCGCCAGGAATCGAACCCAGGCACCCGGGCGTGGGAAGCGAGAACGCTACCGCATGACCACGAGATGCGGGCGCAGACACCACAGTTGAGGTCAATATCACGCTCCTAAAACCACTGTAGCTCGTTCCTGGCCTTATCACACGAACAGTTCTCCTGCTGGAAGATGGCATCGCTGTGTAGGAAGACATCAGGCACGACTTGATGCAGATGGTCAGCAGTAATGTACACGTAGTCCACAGATGTCATGGTGCCTTCGAGAACCACCACAGGACTCATGGAAGCTCAGGTGAATGTGTCCCCCCCCCTCCCCTCTCCCCCCTCCCCCTCGTGAGGCCTGTGTCTGGTGCATGTTTCGAATCCGGATACCATTCAACCTTTTCTAACAAGAAACGTGATTCATCCGACCACGTGAGCTTTTCCATTAATAGACGAAACATACTCGATGGTCCCATACCCATTGCTATCGTAAATGTCGATGTAGTCGAGTCACCGAGGGAACATGTAGGGGTCCTCTGCTGCAGACGCCAGCGTTAAACATCGTGCTCTGAATGCTGTGCTCCGACACGCTTGTGACTGTGCCAGCATTATACTCGATGATCAGATATGCCACAGATCGCGACCTGCACTTTCTTGTGATGAGGCGTGGCCAACCAGTATCTTGTCGGTTACTTGTCGTTTCACCGTCCTTAAGTCACTTTCCACAGATGCTTTCGACAGTAGTACTCTAACAGCCAACCAGCTCCGCCGTTTCCGAGATAATCGCTCCCAGGTGCCGAGCCATAACAAGTGGCCCTTTGCGAAAATCTAAGGTCATTGGATTTCCTAATTTACTGTGCATATCGTTGCTATAATAATTCCCCACTCTACTTTACTCCCTTTATATAGTTTTCGTAGCGCGTCACGTGCCTTGAAGTTTACCAGGCGACATTCAATCTGGCGGTAGATAGTGGTTGTAATATTTTGGCCGGTCGGTGGAACTGAGCGAAGAGATGCCGATGATAAGGTTGAAAGCTGTTGTTAGTTTTGCCAGATTGCAGACATCCGATTTATCACATGTCGTCTACTCCTGAGCAACTTTTGCTGTAACCTCTGAACCCAGTGATCGACTCCCGTATCAGTCCGGAACCGCGTGACTGCTACGGTCGCAGGTTCGAATCCTGCCTCGGGCATGGATGTGTGTGATGTCCTTAGGTTAGGTAGGTTTAAGTAGTTCTAAGTTCTAGGGGACTGGTGACCTTAGAAGTTAAGTCCCATAATGCTCAGAGCCATTTTTGACTCCCGTACTGCTACTGTATTATTCTCTGCCGAATTTCTCTGAGACAGTGGTGGCATTAGTCAATGAGGACCACTAGGCTCAGACGCTCACTGAGTAGTTTCTTGCTTGTATATAGATTTCCAATTACTCAAGAATGTACCTGGCAATACCTTTTGGTATTCCATGCAGGATTTTCGGCTGCATCAGGAGTGTGATTTTGATTTTTCGAATGTAGGAAGAAGCTCTATTCATTATCTTCGCTGCTTCTAATATATACTTTACATCTGACGTTGAAACTTTTTTTCTGTTTCAGCAATGTAAAAGTCACTGTAATAACTTTCTATAATCTTTGTAAACATATAACGTCACAAGGTTCAAAGATGGCTTTGAGCACTATGAGACTTAACATCTGTGGTCATCAGTCCCCTAGACCAGAAAAGGGAGGTAATGACAGTGGCACGTAAAGTGCCCTCCGCCACACACCGTTGAGTGGCTTGCGGAGTATAAATGTATATGTAGAAGCGATTTCCATACTTTTGTAGCCCTGATGAGAGGCCTTCATGGCCGTCGCTTTGCTTCAGACGAAGAGGTGCGCGCCTGGCTGCAATAATGGTTCCTTAGGCAACCGCAAACCTTTTTCAGTGAAGGAATTGACCGTCTTGTCACACAGTGTCATAAATATATCAACAAGTACGACGATTGTTCGTGGGTTAATAAACAGTTTACTAATTTTTTCCCATCTGTCTCGTTTTCATTTTATTATCCTTATACATTTTTTTTCCTTTTCAAAAAAATGGCTCTGAGCACTATGGGACTCAACTGCTGTGGTCATCAGTCCCCTAGAACTTAGAACTACTTAAACCTAACTAACCTAAGGACATCACACACATCCATGCCCGAGGCAGGATTCGAACCTGCGACCGTAGCAGTCGCACGGTTCCGGACTGCGCGCATAGAACCGCGAGACCACCGCGGCCGGCTTTTTCCTTTTCCTGCTCTCTTTCCCGCAAGTTCAAAATGGTTCAAATGGCTCTGAGCATTATGGCACTTAACGTCTGAGGTCATCAGTCCCCTAGAACTTAGAACTACTTCAACCTAACTAACCTAAGGACATCACACACATCCATGCCCGAGGCAGGATTCGAACCTGCGACCGTAGTTGTCACGCGATTCCAGACTGTAGCGCCTAGAACCGCACGGCCACACTGGCCGGCAACGTCACAAGGGTAGAACTGTCAAAACACTGTAAGACCCTAATTAACGTATTATTTTCAATACATGTACGTCATATCGTTCTAGACATATAATTACTTTAATATAAATGACATTCACATTTATAAACGGTCTCACCAAAATTGTATTTGCAAATACTCGACAACGGCGATAAATGAAGAAACATTCTGTCGTTAATGAATATCAGTTATTATAAGCTGCTGTTCTGATGCATCTTTCTAATAATCGTATCATTATCTGACATGTATTATGCTTCTGGCCCTAACGAAGAAAAATTGCCAAGTAAACACAAATATTCCCCCTTATTGCTAATACTTTACTGGACGTTACCAATGTTAACAACGTGAAACTCTGTGCCATACTTTCCATTGAGTAAACGCGTTCAGTATAAACTGGGAACATCATCTTTTGATAAGTTTAATGTAACTGCTTCTTCGTTATTGCTAAGATGATGATGATCTAGGCACTAAACAGCATGGTCATCAGCACTCGTACTGGATGTAAAGACACACATCTCGTGGGTTGAACGACGTCTCTTCCCACAAGCATGCGATGATGCCTCAAGAACATACATGACCATATTTCTTTAGAATGCCCAGGTGTGTCGACACTGATATCTGGTTCATATGTATTCAGAACCACCAGTCATTTGGTACAATGTCTTTAGGACATAATGGCTCTGGCCTGTTTCGCTACCTAATTAAAAAATAAGTGCCGAGCCATCTGTTCACAGTCCATTGACTCCTTCCGCCTCAAACTTTGGGAGGGAGACTAAACACTCCACAAATTTTTAAAACGCGTGTTGCCTTTGTCAGTTGGGACGATGGAGAGATCTCAGCCAACCTGAGACAGAAAGCCATCTGGAGTGACAGACGCCCGAAATCCTTGGGCAGACGGCGCAGCGCTCTGGGCGGAGTGACAAGTGCGTGTTTGGCGCGTTCCAGGAAGTTGTCGGTGCGAGCCTGGAACGGCGCAGTTCCCGGTACGGCTGGCGGGCGCCCAGGCCGCCATTCAGGAGACCGCTCCAGCACTCCAGACTCTGCGCCATTCAGCACCGCTGGCGACGATTGTCGACTTTCGCATTCCACTTAAGACAAAGAGCGCCGCCTCCAGCAAGGCTCTTGCGACCGAGCAGTAATGGCGCCAGCTTACCTGCAGTACGTTCACCTATACTGCAGCGACAACCTATAGTACAAAGTAGAGGCATAGTCCTACTATTTTCCAACTTTGTCCTTGTCACATTTATTCAGCGGCCATACGCAAAACCCCACTGTAACAAACAGAAACAGTGATTCAAACACAGCAGTACAGGCGTGTCGCTGGGATGAGCTCCTGGAAGTCATTCAAACGTGCTAGGAAGAACAGGTGAAACACATGATACCTCATGGCGCATTAAATCTGTGTGCTGGGCCGGGCATACGACATGCAACCTTGGAATTTGCAGGAAACGGTATTTAAAGACTCACGACCATGCGTCGCACCTTCCCTCCAGACGCCTGGAGTGTAGCAGGCAAAAACACATTATTCTAATGAATTTTACTCAAGCAGTGGAAACATATTCGCCAAATATTGAGTTGCTGATGTCCATAGTCCATGAGTTGTGTATATGTGTGCGTCCACACAGCTATAAAATTCTGGTAACACAATTTAGTCCGTATTTGTGTAGATTTAGTACCAATCGCAGTTTACAAAAACTGACAACGCAAAAAATGGCATCATCAACATTTGGGGCAGATAATGTAAGTTGAGTTGCCTGTGTTAAGGCGCTTGAAATATTTTCTGGCTCAGTTTCATTTTGATCACCCTATAAAATTTGGCTGTACGGTTAACTTAGTAAACACCAGCCAGCTTTTAAGGGCGTCACCATGCCACCCTCAACGTCACAGCTTGTCTCATTGCAATCCGCACTTGGCGTAGCTGGGCCTCAGCTCACAAGGAGCATATCCGTCATAAGATATCGATTTTTTTATATTTTGAGTTGTCAACTTCTAGATTCGCTTCGTTCTCTTTCTTTATGTTACATACACGGAGGTGACAAATGCTATGACCGAGTCGGTTGGACTTTAGACGGATGGAAAACTATGACCTGATCGAGAGAGTCCTGCTTTCAGCCGGTAAGACCTGATGGTAGGGATCAAGTGTGACGCAGAACCCACGAAGCCGAGTTTGGTGCTGTGTTGACATGGAATGGACTCGGTCCTCTAGTCCAACTGTGCCGATCATTGGAAATTGTTATGTTTGGCTACTTGCACACCATTTGCAGCCATCCGTGGACTTCATGTCCCCCAACAACGATGGAATTTTTATGGATGACACTGCGCCATGTCATCAGCCACAACTCTTAGCGACTGGTTTGAAGAACATTCTGGGCAGTTAGAGCGAATGATTTGTCCACCGAGATCGCCAGACATGAATCCCATCGAATATTTATGGGATATAATAGATAGGTCAGTCTTGTACCGCCAACACTTTCTCAATTGTGAACGACTTGTTGAGTCCATGTCATGTGGGGTAGCTGCACTATGACGAGCAAAAGGAGGTCCCCCTCGATATTAGGAGGTAACCCATGACTTCCGTCATCTCAGTGTATTGCGCCATTTAGCTTTCTCTAGGGTACATGGAAGGAGCCTGCACGAATGAAGTTGTAGAGAGAACACAATTGGGCGTACTCTTGCTACCGTTGAACTGGTGTCAACGGCTAATTCTTCTACCACTGGGAAACAGAAAAAAACGGCGAACACACAAAATTGGTCCTTTTCAGGACCAAACATTGCGGCTAATCCTTAACCCTCACAGATTCTTTAAACTGGTCCTTTTCGGGACCAAACATTGCTGCCAATCCTTCCCCCACACAGAAACTTTATTTTTTTTAAACCTGAAACTTAATCTTTCAATGACGGATCTTTGCTGAAAGGACACCACATAGACGTGAAAATAATTGGAAACGAATTCGTGATGACAAGCGCCAGCAGTGAAATTTCTGTAATCCGGAGAACGCAATGTGTAATCGGACCTGGAAGTAAATTAGAAACGATTAGTCACCTCCTCCTGTAGAAGACAAGAGCTGGGAGAAAAATGTACTTGATTCACATCACTGCGACTGTAGAAGTCGTGAGATAAGAGTTCGTTTTTCGAAAGGAACGAAAAAGAGCGTCTGCAGTCATGCTTCTTAGAAAATGTGTTAACAACCAAAGGGGGTGTCGCCTCCCTCTCATACGTCAGTTTGGAACGGCATATGGTTAGAGCACCACTGAACCGCTAATACCGATTTTCACAAGCGTCTGCTTCTGGTAGCTGCCTGACGACTTCTTAATTTATTATTTTTTTATTCAGTTTGTTTTACACAATACTACGTAGTAAAGGAAACCTGTACGATTATGTAGATTGTAATACCCAACTACGAAGACGGATTCAAGAATAGTATCACATATGTTTCAGTCGGTATTCTCTGAAACTAGTTCTTTTGTTTATCACGTACGCCCAACGTTCTCAATTACATGTTGGATACAGTCCAATGTCTGTATTCCCCTATAGTCCTTGCCCTCTATTACCATGCACGTTATTGCTTGATGCCTTAACACATGTTCTCTCGTTCTGGCCTTCTTATAGTCAGTGTTTACCTCATATTACTTTCCCCGCATATTCTTTAGAGATCCTCCTAATTTTTCATCTACTCAGTCCAGTTAATATTTAACATTCTTCTGTAGCATGATATTTCAACAATTCCGATTCTCATCTTTTCCGGTTTTCTCAAAGCCTTTTACTCCAAAACTCATTTACTAGGAAATCCCAGTGACGACAAGAAGGAAGCGCATGATGAAGAAATTCGTGGATACCCATCATTTCGTCGTAGGTAACACAGTTTCCAGGTAGATTAAAACGCGTGCTGCTGTGACTGCGTGCCTCCGTGCAGTATTAGTGAGCACGGAAATGTCACCAGCAAGGAAACATTGCGGACAACAGCTACATCCCACGCAGCCTAAAGGTCAGCTCCTAACGTTCTGTACACACTGTTAATTGTCAGCAGGTCGCTATCACGCCCTCATCACTACCATTTCTGCCACTCACTAATTCTGCGTCGCGACACCTCGTGCATCGTTGATGAACTCACATCCACCGTTTTGAATTTACGGTCCTTATGCAGCGCCGGCCGAGGTGGCCGAGCGGTTCTAGGCGCTTCAGTCTGGAAGCGCGCGACCGCAACGGTCGCAGGTTCGAATCCTGCCTCGGGCATGGATGTGTGTGATGTGCTTAGGTTAGTTAGAATAAATTAGTTCTAAGTTGTAGGGGACTTATGCCCTCACATGTTAAGTCCCATAGAGCTCAGAGCCATTTTTTTAATCTTCATGCAGCCACCAGATATAGAAATACATGTCCTTTTGGCGGATTGGTTATGAGAATTTAATAAGCTACGACAGCGACCAGTCACATTCTCACCGTCGTTTACAGCATTCCTCAGTCACCTGGTTATCTGTGAATGCAAAGTGCACTTGACGTACCTAAGGTAAAGGCAAGACTCGATTACAATGTGGACAACAGGCAGTGATTTTGAAGGGACGTTTTAAGTTACAGCTAGTTATTCCGTGATCCTTCGGTTATCGGTTCGTTATAACGTTATCACGAGGGAACAGATTTTCAGCGAGCTTATGCAGTGTTGGTTACTCCAGGCAGTACCTGTAGGTTTACAAATATTACGGTAATTTTACATTAATGGTTTTACACAAAATGAAATCTTCCTGATTAGCAAAATGTAGTGCTTTGCAATGAACACAGAAAGGGTCGTTTGCGTAATATTAAACCATTAATATCGACGTTAAACTGCATAAGGAGGTTGTATCACACCCACCGAAATGATGACGACACATTACTTCTTCAACTTCATTCTTATCCTAACCTTTCGTACACTATGGAAAAAATGGAAATTTGTGGTAAGGTCTTATGGGACCCAACTGCTGAGGTCATCGGTCCCTAACCTTACGCACTGCTTAATCTGACTTTAACTAACTTTCGCTAAAGACAACACACACACACCCATGGCCGAAGACAGGGGGGAGCTACACTATGGGTCACAAGTTAGAATTTGCTGCGTGCAAATTATATCAGTTTAAAAATATTGTAAAAATTTATTCAGCGTCGAAAAATGATACGGAACTTGAAGGCTGGGAGTTATTACAGTTAATTACGGGTAAGTAAGTACTCATTTATAGATTCGTTTGTTACATGAACACCTGTAAAAGAAATACACAATGTGTGTGCGCCAGGACCTACTAGAAAGTTTATCGCACGAACTTTGATCCGCTGAGAAACCAGACACGAATGATTAATTACTAGCACCTCACGGTTTACGGAGTCTTATTACTAACACGCAGTGACTGTCTCAGTGTATGCTCCGTCATCAACTCTTTTGACTTTCTTTGAACATCTCACGTGACTGGTAGATGTATACCAATAAGAGTTTTCTGTATTCACGGTGAAATCATTTACAGCCAGTGCTCCTTTTATCTGATTCACACTAGAAGAGCGCCGTTTCAGAATGGCACAGTGTGTAGATTCCTTTAGCCTCCAGTGTTTCTACGCCGCAGCTGGACGGCCTTCCAGCCCTTAATCTACTAGGCGTCTACAGTAGATTCAATACGGAAGCATCATAAATAATCCATCTCTGGCAATCAGGGCTGCTCTTCGTAGATCCAAATACTGCTTTCCGACGCATCGTGCAACTCAACGTAAAAAATAGCAGGGTTGTTAGCTTCTGATGTAAGATAGGTGTTTCTTGGAGTTATGTTATACGCACGTATCCTGTGTCCGTCGTACATAAACTCCTGGAAATTGAAATAAGAATACCGTGAATTCATTGTCCCAGGAAGGGGAAACTTTATTGACACATTCCTGCGGTCAGATACATCACATGATCACACTGACAGAGCCACAGGCACATAGACACAGGCAACAGAGCATGCACAATGTTGGCACTAGTACAGTGTATAACCACCTTTCGCAACAATGCAGGCTGCTATTCTCCCATGGAGACGATCGTAGAGATGCTGGATGTAGTCCTGTGGAACGGCTTGCCATGCCATTTCCACCTGGCGCCTCAGTTGGACCAGCGTTCGTGCTGGATGTGCAGACCACGTGAGACGACGCTTCATCCAGTCCCCCATGCTCAATGGGGGACAGATCCGGTGATCTTTCTGGCCAGGGTAGTTGACTTACATCTTCTAGAGCATGTTGGGTGGCACGGGATACATGCGGACGTGCATTGTCCTGTTGGAACAGCAAGTTCCCTTGCCGGTCTAGGAATGGTAGAACGATGGGTTTGATGACGGTTTGGATGTACCGTGCACTATTCAGTGTCCCGTCGACGATCACCAGAGGTGTACGGCCAGTGTAGGAGATTGCTCCCCACACCATGATGCCGGGTGTTGGTCCTGTGTGCCTCAGTCGTATGGAGTCCTGATTGTGGTGCTCACCTGCACGGCGCCAAACACGCATACAACCATCATTGACACCAAGGCAGAAGCGAATCTCATCGCTGAAGACGACACGTCTCCATTCGTCCCTCCATTCACGCCTGTCGCGACACCACTGGAGGCGGGCTGCACGATGTTGGGGCGTGAGCGGAAGACGGCCTAACTGTGTGCGGGACCGTAGTCCAGCTCCATGGAGACGGTTGCGAATGGTCCTCGCCGATACCCCAGGGGCAACAGTGTCCCTAATTTGCTGGGAAGTGGCGGTGCGGTCCCCTACGGCACTGCGTATGATCCTACGGTCTTGGCGTGCATCCGTGCGTCGCTGCGGTCCGGTCCCAGGTCGACGGGCACGTGCACCTTCCGCCGACCACTGGCGACAACATCGATGTGCTGAGGAGACCTCACGCCCCACGTGTTGAGCATTTCGGCGGTACGTCCACCCGGCCTCCCGTATGTCCACTATACGCCCTCGCTCTAAGTCCGTCAACTGCACATACGGTTCACGTCCACACTGTCGCGGCATGCTACCAGTGTTAAAGACTGCGGTGGAGCTCCGTATGCCACGGCAAACTGGCTGACACTGACGGCGGCGGTGCACAAATTCTGCGCAGCTAGCGCCATTCGACGGCCAACACCGCGGTTCCTGGTGTGTCCGCTGTGCCGTGCGTGTGATCATTGCTTGTACAGCCCTCTCGCAGTGTCCGGAGCAAGTATGGTGGGTCTGACACACCGGTGTCAATGTGTTCTTTTTTCCATTTCCAGGAGTGTATATACCCTTCAGCTATCTGTCTCTTCCGGTCCGGGATCCCGGATGGAAGTATTGCGTGTATGTCATATATACACACATGTGTGTGTGTGTAAAAGTCTTTGCAATATATCTTCTGGAGAGGGAAGCATTTCTGATTTGCTTCATGCTGGAAATGATACCCGGATACACCGTAGCCTGTAAACTTCGTAAAACACTGCGACATTATTTTTATTTATATTATACTGCATTCTTTATCACGGAACTGGCAGTTGCATCCTTTTCTTTAAAAAAAAAGAAGGGGCGAATATCACTGTGTTCAAAGGAAAGTTAATATATCAATCAATTTAGACTGTTGCAATGGTAATCGTAGTAAGAGATAGTGGAGGTACGAACTTAGACGCGTGAATTGCTGCTGGTGAAAGTGTCCGTCAGCCCCACACTTCGAAATAATCCGCTTCATTCGCACCTCCTCACAGCGCCAGTAGTTAAACACCAGTATAAGGTTGTTTAACTTATCAAATTATTGCCATTTCTCTGAGACTGGATCAGTCGTATCAGAAACTACGGGCGTGCAACTAACTATAATTTTTGTAACAGGTTCAGCATAGCTGTCCGTAATTTTCCCTGTAATGTGGTGCAGACCCGCTGGCGAAAGAGTACGAATTTCTTGTGTATCACAGAGACAGCTCAGATTAAGTTAGCTTTTACTATCCTTTCACTGTCGGTACGAACCCGCCATAACTATGAAGTAGGCTGTCCGTGTGGTTAGTGCCACTCGTACAACATTTTGTGGGTGGATCTCTGACCAGTTGGGTTGATTAACTTCTAATGTAATGCTTACTAAGAAATCCTATACTCATAAATGGCGTTTCATACATTACTGCGTGCCTCAGATGAGGGAGATGTTATTCACAAATTATTGTTCAAAGCACTTTTGATATTGATATGAATCGTTAAAATTTACAATAAACATTCCGATTAACAACGTAAAAATTCAAGAGTACCAAAAATATCCAAACTCCATATGTACAAGACATTATCATATTTAATACAGGCCGGCCGGGATGGCCGAGCGGTTCTTGGCGCTTCAGTCCGGAACTGCGCTGCTGCTACGGTCGCAGGTTCGAATCCTGCCTCAGACATGGATGTGTGTGATGTCCTTAGGTTAGTTAGGTTTAAGTAGTTCTAAGTTCTAGGGGACTGATGACCAAAGAAGTTAAGTCCCATAGTGCTCAGAGCCATTTGAAGCATTCTGAACTTAATACAGTGCAGGAAACTTGTGGGCATTCAAAACGCCTAAAGCATTGCACCATGGGATGGATATGATCAGAATAAATGGACACATAATCCTTGGCAGTAATGCGACCTTACAGCGTAACCATGGGGGCCATGGAATACAACGACGTTCGTGGCAAACCATCAGTGAAGCCCTGCCATGCTTTACTCTCGGGATGTAAACTAAGCTAGAAGTTGGAAACAGTGTGGAACAAGGTCCTTCTGATCAAATGACGTCCTTCCTTTGCTCCATTGTCCATGTTTTACGCCCCATCACAGCGTTTTCTTGATACGGACACTTGCATCGCAGATAAGTGGTTTTGTAATTCCAGCTTGCTCTGAGATTCCCAGCTTATGGAGCTCCTTTCATGTTGGTTTGGTTCCGTGCGAGTGGGACATTTGTCACGATCACTCAACACACACTTTCGTCCGCGTTGTGACTTAGCGGATGATGCATTTCCGCTTTTGCTGTAAACGATATAAATCTTCGATACGGTGCCTCTTGAAACACTAATCACTCCCGCTACCTTGGTTACGGAAACTCTCTCTATACGAACACAAACAATTTGTCCACGTTCGAAGTCATTTAACTCCGATATAATGCACTCAGCTACACAGAACACTGTTACGACCACGATTGAAATTTGCAACATATTGGGGACATTGCGCAGGTGCCGTTCTTGGTCAAAAACAGCAGCACAACCTGAAGACTTAGTTGGCATCTGCATTTATTTTCAAGCATGGATTTTTCGCAGTGTTTCTATATTTTCGTCCAACCCCTATATGAGACTCAAAGATCACAAAGTTAACATCCTAACTGAAAATCAGTTTCACCTATAGTGACCGATCCCATGAGTACAGTACCAGCTATGAGGAAATTCTAAATTCCACCATCAGTTGTGATTGACAGTAGAATAACAGAACAGGTCAAACAGTTTATTTATTTAGGTAACAACGCCACATACCTTTACGCAAAATAAATAAATAAATAGAGAAGTAATTAGCGAAGTTTGGGCATATATGTGAAACAATAAACAGATTTCTAAAAAAATAAAACCAGGAATGAAACGAGGTTGAAATTTTATAACATAGTAGCAATTCCAACATTGTGATTCTTGAGTTTCTCCCGACGTATTTGATAATCAAAATATCCACGGGTGTACTGCCGGTATATAGTATGATGATGGCGACATGTTTGATCGCCGAAATATTGTGCCCGTTGGACACTATAGACCGGCAGTACACCCGTGGATATTTTGAATTCCAACATTCTCTACGAAAGTGAATCGTGGGCTATAAACAAACGCCAAGAAAGTCGCATGAAAGAAACAAAGATGAGATTTATAAGAGCGGCAAAGGGATGCAAAAGAGCCAATGGATTTGAAATTCGGATGTTAGGGAAGGACTGAATATGTTTGATATACTCAGTAGAGAACAAGATAATAGGGGGTACTGGAACGAACATCACGAAAGAATAAGTGGAGAAAGATTACCTCTCCAGATAAGAAATTCAGCCCAGTTAGGAGAAGAAGGAATACCGAGGAAGCAATGGGTGCCATGACAAGAACAAAAGAAGTGAAGAAGAAGAAGATAATTACAGTTTCTCTGATGGTGTTTTTTGAATGAGTTCCCGTTCTCACGATAATGTCATACGGTCCACAATAGTAATTTCGTTGTAGCGGGAACATACTTTAAGTGACTCTGGCAGGGGTAGTAGAAATCACTGATGATATGTGCTTCGAAATGGGGTCTAGAAAAAATGACACTTGAGTATTATCCGTATCTATAGATAATGTTTTATAGGAAATTTTACAGTAATTTAAGTTATATATACTCACCTTTAGGACTGACTTTGAAAATATAGTGCAGGAAATGGAGGTAAACGATGTGTGTTTGTGGTCTGTGAAAATGTGTCTTTCTCATTCTTAGAATAAGTTGACCAGAAATCAAATAATATTAGTATATCGGCACTGATATTGTGTGGTCTACGTAATCATTTAAGAGACTATATAGGGTTGATTTTTTTATTTTTCTTTCATGTATGGAGATACCCCTATTTGTATGGCTGCTGCTGATATCATACAGAATCGAACTATTTATAACATATGAATAATAATAACAAATCCCACTTACATGTAGTTTCAAGTTACATTGATAGGTTAGTAACTAGGTGCATGAATATTTTCAATTAATTGAAAACACACGCCTTTCAGGCAGTTATAAAAACAAGTCATGCTGAAAACATTCCGTCCCGTATTAATTACATAGCTACTTTCAGGCAAAGAATTCACGAGACCTCTCGCCTTCTCGTTATGCTAAGCTGCAGGATGTCACTGTCTGTTATACACCACCACAGGCAAAGAGACACAATGCTACCAACTTACGTACATTACTGTGCTTTATAGGAAGCAAAAAGTGAGGTACTAACTGGGCCGTAGTTAATAATTAAGAAACAACGAATTTTGTGCAAAAGCGGTGTAACAAAAGGTCCAGTCTCTTCTCCCATAAAAGGAGGAAGTAAAATAGTCATGTATCAGCATCACAATCTTTGTGTTGCACGCTTTGTTATATGAAATAATGTGAAAATTATAATCATATTTACTAATTGATCAGCACTTTATCTCACAGAGTTTTAAGATCTCTACGACAGACAGATGCTTCTCTACATCCTTGTCATCATAGTTTCAGTGAATGGAGACGATAATAAGACATGAAGTCCCACAGTTCGGATACATTAGTCAGTCATTTCTGACATGTTAGAATGAGCCAGTGCTTACTTTACGTGGAATTCCGTGAATTAGATAATGGGCAACAAACTATTGAACATATCCAGTACTCCCAGTTTCTCTCACTTTCACCACGCCAGAGACACGAATTGAATGTTCTGTGGATCGCTAGTAATAATGATGATAATTTCAGAGAAATGTGACATAAAACCTGTCAGAATATTTTCATATCGGTACTAATATGATGTTATTTCTATTTGCGAACCATGTTATGTCTTAACTAAATGCATTAAGATACAGATATTTTTTGTTGTTGTTCCTTGTTGTCAAACGTGTAAGTAAAACGAAGGCCGCGGACCGGCTAGGCCAGTAGGAACAGCGACTATTCATTGACGGAACAGACTGGAGGGGTCCTGCCTTACACGCTCTGTTACGAAGCGCTGGAGGCCACAAAGCCCCACCATATCCAGACCGGCCACGTGGAAGGCTTCACTGAACGGCTCCGTCAGACCTCAGGTAGGCGACACCTGTTTGGTGTGGCTCGTCCCTTTCATGAAGATGAAGACTTCTTTGTAATTGTCGACTCCAGTAGTTTTAACGTTTACGGTAGACGTAATAATTATAATATTAATTAAACGTAAGGCGTAAGTTATCCATGTTACAGCTGATTTTAATCATTTTAATGGTTTCCAAAGAAAAATAAGCTTTTGAGTTGCAGGTTACAGTGGCTATTACTTTGTTAATAGGTGGCTATAATGCGCAGGTAACAGAGAAATGAATATTCTAATTTCTGAAAATGGCAAACTGAAGTCTGCTTTTTGTTTATCATTCCTATACGTTAATACCCATAACTAAAGACGCTGACAACTGATAGTGAACATTTACATCTGCAGCTAACCGATCCAAATTCGGCATTTTATTAAAATAAATAATGATAGTTATACGGTAGTGTATTGGGACATAAAACTAACCTGTACGATTATTTGAAATGACGGCTTAAAACATCGACTTTTGCCAAAAAGACAATCTGTCATAACATTGTCCAACAAGGATAAACTTCAATGCTCTTATCACGTTCTTCTTGCATTCCTATATATAACTCACTATGTTTTTGCCATCACAAAGAAAAACGCTCAGTTAATTTCAATAACGCTGAAGAATCGCAAACACTACGAAGAAATAATTGAGGTCATTCATTGTCTTGTTCTGCAACCTTGCAATCATCTGTACAGAAAGAGAAATGTGTAGCACCAAACGAATTCCTCGAAGCTATCTGTTCGCAAACCGATAATGAGTCTTTTTATTTCTCATTTTTCAATAATGAGACAAAAACTAAATTTCGTCTGTAAGTAACATTCACAGTTTTCATTTGTTGCAACATCGCACTCTATCATGGTCTAATCCAAGTCGACCTCACGCCAGTAGGTAGCGGGAAAGATCACGTTTAAATTGTTTCCCGAAGAACACTACAGCCTTGCATTCTTCACTTGGTACCGCCAGATGTGAACGATGTTTTCTGGTACATGCTAAAATTTACGACTGAGGTGAGAATCGAACTTGAGGGTTTTTGGAATTTTGTGCAAAAGTTAACGCAGGAGTCCACCCTAACATACCAAAATGATGGTGAGAATCACAGACTTATGCTGGAATTAGTTCAGAGTTAGTGTCCACTATTTCCTTTATCACTTAAACATTTCGTTTCCAATAAGTAGCAGTTTGAGATAACAGCAAAGACAATTTATTCACTTCCTAACTCGCCAGGAACAACAAAATCATGCAAAGATATTTACGTGGAAGACTTCACCACCGCCAGTCTTGATCAGGATAGTTTCTGCTACTGAGTTTCTTCTCGATGCGGCAAACATCAGCGGGAGCCGCTCAGGTAGTCGTGGCGCATCACACAGTGCGTCTACGATCTACAACGCACGACGCTGCATCCTCATTGGCCAAGAGGAAACTATATACCATTGTGCTCTCATTTTTCTCTCTATATATCTTCCATAATCTGAGTGAACGCAATGCAGTAACAACAATAGTGCGACCATTACTCATTGAGCATATGACGGGAGGAATATTGTAATATGTAACTACTACTGCTCCTGAATGTTACCTCAAATAAAGAGGTTCGGGCTTTTAAGTTTGGTGTGTAATTACGCAGTTTGCTATAAGTGTATTTATCAATTTTTATTTTATTCCAAGTTCTAGTATTTTACTGGGGTGACGTATTGAAAGCTGCATTTTTAAATTATGTGGCGTACGACATTCGTGCCTGTATGTATTATTTTCTTTTATTTTTGTGTGTGTATGGGGAGGCTTTTGGAGTTGGGCCCAGATGGTAACACATGTGTCGTTTTGATGCGAATTATTCACCTATTTAATGGGAAAGCTTCCAAAAACTGGTAAAAGAGGAAGGTATGAAGATTAGGGTTCAACGTCCCGCAAACAGCGACGTCACTAGAGCTGAGGGAGGAAGAATGGGGACTGTGTCCTTTAAAAGCAACCATCCCAGCATAGACCTTAAGCAGTTTAGTGAAATGAAGATAAATCTAACTCTGGATGTTTGAACGTTAATTTACATAACCGTACCCCGAACAAGGGTGTACTGGTATGGCGTGCTGTAATTAAATCCAACAAAAATCAAGTGGCGGACATACATGCCTTTTTACTGGAATCTTATCAGGTACATCTTCGAGACTACCTATTAAATATCTTTATTGAACGCGGTATGGCACTAATTGCATCAAAAGAAATAGCTGGTTGAGAACAAATAAAGAAAGAATGTGAAACAAAAACCTGTATGCGCCCACAACGGTAATGTTATGCATGTGGTGACACATGGAAAGTGCTGTGTACTACCAACTGTTACCAGATCCATGTATATATCAACTACCATTTGTTATCAATAACATAGACAGCTTGTGGTCGCCAGCTGTGGGACTGATTGGTTCTAGGCTCTTCAGTCTGGAACCGCGTTGCTGCTATGTCGCAGGTTCGAATCCTGCCTCGGGCATGGATGTGTGTGATGTCCTTAGGTTAGTTAGGTTTAAGTAGCTCTAAGTCTAGGGGACTGATGACCTCAGATGTTAAGTCCCATAGTGTTTAGAGCCATTTGGAGCCAGCTTGTGGTCACAGAATAGGAACAATTTCCCAGAAGAGTGAATCAGGTGTTGCTGCTGCCCAATAAAGCCCTCCAGCACAATAGTGTACTCCGTAAAGGAGCTACTGAGGAGTGTGATTACAAAGTATCCTTCAACACTTTCATTCTGATCTTACACCGTCAGATGTTTACGTTTTACTTTCCTTATCAAACAGCCATCAAGGAAATGCGTTGTAAGATGGCAAGAACTATGCCCCTTACATGAAGTCATTAAAGATCACCTAACTCACGTTGAGCAAACAGTAGGGCTGAACAAAATGACTGACA
Organism: Schistocerca gregaria; assembly: GCF_023897955.1. Lineage (NCBI taxonomy): Eukaryota > Metazoa > Arthropoda > Insecta > Orthoptera > Acrididae > Schistocerca > Schistocerca gregaria. The sequence goes on along the minus strand of NC_064921.1, from coordinate 508,804,562 downwards.
AGGCACAATGCATCTTGTAGAGGGTATAGTATGGATGTAGTGGAATAATTAATGTCGGGTGATGGTTTCAAAGTAATTCACACGGCATGAAAACTTTGTGGAAACGAGTCACTTTACTGGATGATAGTTTACCCCAGGGGAGTATTTGACCATGGTTGGCCGGGGCAGCGGCTAAGGGAAGTGACAATAGGCAGATTAGGGCGGCTCAAGCTCTGAGAAAGCCATAACGGTGTGCGGCCTCCAGCCGCCTTAAGATGAGTGACAGTGAGTGGGTTGTTGACCCAAACTCAATGGTGGTGAATGTGTACATCTGTTGATAAATGTCCGTCGTCCCGTTTTCTGTGAAACATGCGACAAAGCCGCGCAAAGCTACAGTGGAGCGGTCAACAGAGGTCAAAATATGTGTGTTCGTGACTATAGCAACTTCACGCTGAATTCACAGTCTGCAGAGCCTGAAGTAAATCAGGTGAAGAGCGACAGCATGAAATACTCCGGCCTACGATGGGAACGTAGGACCAAGGAATTTGAAGTACTCTTCTGGGAGTCAGAATTCTGGAAAACTTGGTATTTGTGCAGACGCTAACCTTGATGGGTGGCCTGGGGGGAGCTAAATAGAAGAAGTTGTTGAGGAAGGGAAATTTTGTGGGAATTTGTTCACTTCCCAGAGCAGGCATTGGTCGGCGCTGGGAAGCGAGGCATAATTAACGCGACTTGCTCTGCAATTTGTGTAAGTGATTTTGCTGGAGGGGAAAATGAGGTGAAGAGCGGATTGGTAGAAGTCTCAGTAGAGGTCTTCCGTTCCCATCTTGCCTAGAGTGCGGACGTGGCGTTCTTTACTCAGCTTGCCTGAGAAAGAGTGAGCATCTCTGCAGTTTCGGGCTTAGCAAATGGAATGTTTGAGCTTGGAGATAGAAGGTTTTGGTTCAGCTATGTACTGAGCAAGATAGCTAGGAGTGAATAGACGAGCGCAGACTTGCAGCACCATGGGGTCGGCCGACATCCACACAACGACGCCACTCCACCATGCTGTATTCGGCGATATTGTGCCCGCTCTGGCCACTGATTCATTTGTTGGATCATGTCGGCAAAGTTTCCATGAGGGTTTCATGGGCCGTGTACTGTAGACTGTAGAATTCTTCTTGCACTTCGCATTACGCCTGAGTGAGTCGATAGGAAGTACTTTTGATTTATCGAGCTTTACTCCAAGCAACCGCAATTTATTACCACTGCCAGGTAGGAGAGTCATGTAATGTGATGATTGAAGGTCGTGAGTTAAAATAAATTTGTGATAATCGACTGCATCTGTTTTCAATGAAGTAGTTGAAATCCCAAGTCACTTTCTTAATTAATTTTATGTTCAACATTTGCAACTGGTGTTCAATAGCTGCATACAACATCAATGTGCACCCCTTTTTAATTAAAAGTGATCAATTTTGAATCAATTTATATCAACAGTGCCACCGCAGTTCAATCAGGAGTCACAGGGCCTTATTACTTTCTTTGCAGTATCCAATATTGCGGCAGTTCTGCACTCTCTGTTGATCTGTTAGTCAATTAGCTGGGGTGAACACACTCCAAAACACCATATAAGTGACGGGTGGGGTGTTACAGCATTTAAAACTTTGCTAGACAGAATCTTTAACAGAAAACTGACAGGTTTATAAAAGTGCAAAACGGAAGAGCAATCTGAGCATTGTCTGTTTCAGACAATGTGTAAAATTATATGACGATTAATTTCTCTCTTATATAAACCTATTTTTTTTAATAAACCAACGAAAAAATACTATAAAGTATGCAATATACTAATACAAATGAATTACATTATATGTCAATTATCTTGTGACAAAATTATTTTTAGTCAACAAATTATCTTTAACATGAACGTGCCAAAATTGTCATAAATTAACAAGATATTACGCACTTTGAGCCTCTTCGTGTGGTCCAGAGTCGTATTGATCCAGCATATAGGAATACCACAAAGTATGGAAATGTTGTGGCTATAAAGGTTCGCAACGGATTATGAGCATCTGCAATTGTGGGTATTAATATGTGAGTGTTATATACAATAAGTGGGCTTAAGTTTACCACTCCTATTTCAGAGGTTTCGACATTCATTTCTCTATTGCATGTGGTGGTGGTGGTGGTGTTGGTTAGTGTTTAACGTCCCGTCGACATCGAGGTCATTAGAGACGGAGCGCAAGCTCGGGTGAGGGAAGGATTGGGAAGGAAATCGGCCGTGCCCTTTCAAAGGAACCATCCCGGCATTTGCCTGAAGCGATTTAGGGAAATCACGGAAAACCTAAATCAGGAGGGCCGGAGACAGGATTGAACCGTCGTCCTCCCGAATGCGAGTCCAGTGTGCTAACCACTGCGCCACCTCGCTCGGGTATATTGTATGTGCACTCTAGACCCTCTGTTAATATAACTAATAACCATTGTACCTTGCAACATTAAGGTTTATTTTTCGCTCTGTACAGCTGGTTGTTTCGACATCGATCTACGACGCCCGCTATGTTATCTATAGTAATAATGAAAATTTAAAACCGTCGTACCTGTCTGTTTGTCAGTTTGAACATTCAAACCTCCAAAATTACTAGACGAATTTCCATGAGGTTTCCACAGGTAACTTGAGTTTAGCTTGGGGCAACGTAAGTGATTTATTTCTTTAAAAGCGCAGCATGGAAAAAAAAGAGTTGTATTCAGTTCAGCAGTTCGGACAATTTATCAACACGGCATAGTACACCAAGAAGCAGTTGGTGGCGCTTTGAGTACTTTTTACCTCTGTGACGGAACTATTTTCGGAAGTTTGTGTTAGTGACAGAATCAAGCGTGCAATCATATCTTAACGAATATAGACTAACATTGAATTTACTTGGCTAGGATATACGGACTGACTGGATGCGCTTTTTGTATTAATAATTTAACGAAATTGCTTTGTTTCTTTCGATAGGTTTCATTTACATTTGATTTCTTGGTTAGGAAAAAACGTATTTATTTATAAAGTGATCCAATAAGGTTTCCGTTTATACCGACTGAGGTATGAAAGCCTAAAAGGCCATGGTATTGCAGAGGCCCTTGCGTTGCGAAGCATGGGCATATAGCTTGTTCACAAGAGGCATTCAATAGGTGTAAGGTGTCAGACAAATCCAACACGTTCCATGAAAACCCTGACATGATAAGCAAATCCAGTAGTATGTCACATAGCTCCGAATAAATCGTGACATTAAATTAACCATAGTAATACGAGTAACGAGTGAGCAAATGGAATACCACAGACTAACACAAGAATGCCTAAATGCATGTTGTACCTTCCCACCGTGAGACCGACGCAGTTCCGAGGGGAGAAACGAGAACAGAAGCCGAGAGCAGAACCGTGTTAAGCTAGAAGGCCCTACGATAAGGGACAGACTGGACACCCACGTCGCCAGCCTTCCTCTAAGACTACCACCGGCACGTTTTAGCGTGAGACTTTTTTGTGTCTCTGTTACATCAAGGACCACCCCCCCCCCCCCAGCCCATGTTAAAAGCTAGACCCCTCCAGAAAAACAGTATAGATCTTACGATAACACAAAAAGGGCCACTACCACCTGCAAGTTTTATCATGAGCCTTTTTGCGTGTCTGTTACATTAGCACCACCCCCAGCCCATGTTAAAAGATAGAGCCCTCCAGAAGAACCATATAGATCTTACGATAACGCTAAAGGGACCACACCAGCTGCAGGTTTTAGCGTGAGACTTTTTCGCGTCTCTGCTACGTTGCAAACTTTAAAAACATTGCCCCACCACGAAAAGTATAACGTTTCTCATTGTATAGACAGAATTTTTGTAGGCGGAGCTTAAGGTTAACATTGAGACTCTGATTGGTCAGTTGAAAACACAACCAGATAGTTTTTTTAAACCAACTTCGGTAAATTGTAGTAAGGAGAAGTTAGGAGAGAGTTAGTTCCGAGACGGCGAGCTGGATGGCTGCTGCACCGTCCGCCGCTGCCCTGACGCTGCCTAAACACCGACAAGGTAATGAACGCACGCGATGCCTCATTTTTGAGTAGATAAGGCTTCACTCAGAACTGCAGAAGTCTCATCTGTTACACCCCCTTTTTGCGTAATACTAGTGTCGATCGTCAATTAAAGCTCATGGTGTTCACATTTGCCACTTGAAGTAAAGATCTGAAGCTCGATGATTTTTCTGTTATATAGTTATTGAGAAGCCACATCAGCCACTGTAATTTACGACAAGTTAGATAAGTAATTAAAGATAATTGAGGGTCACTGTAGACCATTTTGATAGTTTGCTCTTTTGTTAAACTTAATTTAAACCTAGATTATAGATGTAATATGGCATAGGTCATCCTTCGATCCATTGTAGAACTTGGAAACCCATTCAGGGAATATTCGTTCACATTTTTGTTGAACGCAGTTGGTTTTTACCATCCTGTATTAAACATTTCCTTTTATCAATAGCGCAATTTATAAACAATGTTTTGTGAGTAGAATAAAGTTTCCATTGGTAAACTTAACTGCTTTTTCAACGTTATTTTTACCAGCTAACTAAAAATAGGAAAGCCTTGAACCCCTTCCACTAAATTTAGTTAGTATTAAGATTCTTTTACAGGGAGTGCAGTGGAGCTGACGCTGAGATCATTAAGTATTTGGTTATATCATCGCTAGTCTCACTGAACTCTTCTGAATTCTACATGTCATGTGTGGTCTGGCGTCTCCTTACCAGCAACAGGTCCCAGGTTCAAACTAGTTAATTCCCTAAGAAACACGCTCAGAGCGTCGTTGCGCGAAAGTGGTAGGGAGACACGATATAGAACAAACAGACTCCACCATGAATGTTTAGATAGGTAATGCAACATAATTTTTTTTCCTCGGTCAATTTCTGGTGAAACAATGTGCGATTTGGTATGAGAGATCGTGGAATATTACCGCTTCAGCCTCTACAGTTTCATGAAATTCCCATTAGGTGACGCCTCTATACGTAGCCTTCAAAATGGCCTCTGTAACGAATGTGCGTTCCAAGCATTAAGCTGTCATTGAGTTTCTTTTGCGGAAAACCAGAGCATCGCAGATATTTATGGGCGCTTGTTGAATGCCTACGGACACCTTGCAGTGAAGCACGGTGAGTCGTTGGGTGAGGCATCTGTCATCATCGCAATAAGGTCACGCAAATCGTTCCGAGCTTCCGCGTGCCGGCCGGCCGCACACAGTTATGGCTCCTACAATGTTGGAACGTGCGGACACTCTCATTCGAGGTGATCGGCGGATCGCATCAAACACTTCTCCACCTGCATGACAACACAAGGCCTCACACAAGTCTGTGCATCCGAGAGTAGCGCTCAATACTTCATTCGACTGTTCCTCCTCACCTATTCTACAGCCCGGATCCGGTAACTTCCATGTGTTTGGCCCAATGAAGGATGCACTCTGAGGGAAGCAGCACTTACATGACGGGGAGGTTATTGATGTAGGAGAGTGGTTTGAAAAGTTCTCGGAATCACCCCGAGAAATCAGCGCTAGAGCGATGAGTTGTTCATTGGACAGTTGCTTCTAAACGCGTGCCACGTCAAAGCTGTCGCGGTGACGTGGCTCTGTTGTTGTTCCTGCGTAGTGATTTGCGAAGATGAAAAAAATCTAGATTCGAGCAGTGATTAAGAACTTTGTAAAGAAACGTATGAAAGCAACGGACATTCGTGACGATTTCCAGAACTCAGTAGACTGGGGGACTTTGTCATTCATATTCAGCTGTTGCCAAGTGGACAAATGAATTTAAATTTCGTCGGGAGAGCTTAGATGAACCCCGCAGTGGTCGGCAAACATGTATCACTACTCCAGAAATCATTGCAAAAGTGCACAAAATGGTCATGGAGGGTCGCTGATTGAAAGTGCGTGAAATTGCTCACGATTGCCAGATGTCGTCTGAAAGGGTATATCACATTTTAACTGAAGAATTAGAACTGAAAAAATTATGTGCAAGATGGGTGCTGCGACCCTTGACGCTGGATCAAGAACGCATTAGAATGGACATATCCGAACAATGTTTGGACCGTTTTAGGAGAAACGAACAAGATTCTTTGAGCTGGTTGGTGACCACCGATGAAACTTGGGTGCACTACTATACCCCAGCGACTAAATAGCAGCCAAAGCAGAGGAAACATGCTGATTCTTCGCCACCAAAGAAAGCAAAGACAATTCCTTCGGCGGGAAAGGTCATGACATCAGTGTTCTGGGATGCGAAGGGGATTCTGTTTGAAGATTGTCTCCCCACTGGGCAAACAATTACTGGAGAATACTATGCTAACCTCCTGGACAAATTGCAATAAAAGATACGCGGAGAAAGCCCAGGTTTAGCAAGGAAGAAAGTTATATTACCTGGAGACAATGCGCGCTCGCACACAAGTGAGGTCGCCATGGAAAAATTTCACGAACTAAGTTGTGAATTGTTGCCACACCCGCCTTATTCATCTGACAGGGCTCGGTCAGACTTCCATCTCTTCAGACGAAGAACCGATAGTCGGAATTGACAACTATTTTTCAGTCATGGAGGAATCTCATTTTCGAGATGGGAACAAGGCACTGGAACATCGTTGGACCAAGTGCATTAAACTACAGAGAGACTACATTGAAAAATAAAAAACGTTTCAGTGAGGTAAGAATTTTTTTTCTATTTCGTTCAGAGTACTTTCCAAACCACCCTCGTAGCAAGACGTTGGCTCCGGCGTCGACCAGTCAAGTGGTACCATTACTCCCACTAAAGTCGCATAAGACCGTCGCATAGAACTGGAATTATTTTCAAAAGTAAGACTTTGTAGCCAGAAGAGTGGGAAATAATGTGGTGTATTGGAATCGTGAATAAAACCAACCTGATTTTTTTTTTTTTAAAGCGTTTCATTACTTATTGATTGTGAGCCGTGCTGGCCCCAGCTTATGCGTGGGTTTAAATCTTGACTATTACTCGGCGTTTCGTTTCAAGCGGTTATTGCGGTTATGCCGTAGTTCTTCCTCTTTCTACGTGTGGCAGCAGCGGTGTGTATCGATATTCGGACCTTGTACTATCTTTGGTCTGGTGCTTATAGTTTCCGGCTAGCCGGTGTGCGGAAGTCGGTTGGTTGGTGCGGGTGAGCCAGGAAATCGCGCAGCGCAGTGGACCGGGCCCGCTGGCTGTCTCTACGCAGAGTCGGAGTGCGAGGGAGCTGTTCCGATCGCTACGACACTCGTGGCTCACCGACGCAGGACATCAAAGTTGAGTGGTGATTTAATTACTGAAGCCAGTCTGTTCACATTGTACCGTTGGTTTTCATGGTTGGCTGTTGGGAGTGTTCCCGTGAGCAACAGCGAGTGTTCGAGTTAGCGAAACTTTGTCCAACATCCGGTGGAGTTTAACTGTACTTTGGTTATTTGAAGTCCAAGTGCACCAGCGGAATTTTCTGCCTTGTGGCCGTTAGCGTTCTGGTTACCTGCCCTGGCTGCTGACGTAAAATTCAGGCAGTGTACTTTCCTCACCGTGGTTCAAATAGCTCTGAGCACTATGGGACTCAACATCTTAGGTCATAAGTCCCTAGAACTTAGAACTACTTAAACCTAACTAACCTATGGATATCACACACACCCATGCCCGAGGCAGGATTCGAACCTGCGACCGTAGCAGCCCCGCGGTTCCCAACTGCAGCGCCATGTTGCCACTTTCCAACATGTGTGTGTTGTTTTGACAGCATATGCTTTTGGTCGGCTACACCTTTTAAGTTTTCGCTTTGGAGTTCGTTGCGTACTGGTCGGGTGGAAAGCAAGTCGTCTTGTCGGTGGATCCGTTGACTCTCTTCGTTGGGTTGCCGGCGGATCGGATATAGTCAGACCGAGTACCTAAGCGAACGTTAATATTTCAAGTGCAGGCCGACCGCCGGAAACTTCTGAGCACCGCTGGCTATACTGCCATTTGTTATTGGTGTTTGATTGTGTATTTTAATGGCTCATAGCCGATGGTGTGAATTTGTATGCTTTTAGTTGGGTTTTAAATAATGGGTCTTCAGCCGCTTTAAAATTGAAAGTTGCTTACGTGTCAAGTCTTGCATTGTTTGGGCCTTCAGCCTCACATTTTTTTTGATAAAGCTTTGGGCCTTCTGCCTTTTGAAAATTCATTGTAGTTGTGTTTTTCAATCAGCCGTCTTACAACTTAAATTTCTTATTTGTTAAATCTTAGATTATTTGGACCTTCAGTCTCATTTAAAATATTTTGGATAAAGCTTTGCGCCTTCTGCCTTGTAAAAATTTATTGTAGTTGTGTTTTCAATCATGGGTCTTCGGCCGTTTTAAAAGTAAAATTCCATATTCTTAAGTCTTAGATTGATTGGGCCTACAATAAATTTTCAAAAGGCAGAAAGTGCAAGCTTTTATCCCTGAATAATTTCTCAAATTAGGGTGAAGGCCCGTGATTTAAAAACACAACTACAAGAAATTTTCAAAGGCAGAAGGCCCAAAGCTTTTTCCATAAATAATTTTAAAAAAAGGACGCTGAGAATTCCCTACCTTGCTAAACTTTTTTAAGGGAAACCTCGTTGTTCCTTCTTAAAATCCGCTTAAAAATTCTTGTAACTGTTTAACTTATTAACTCTGAGAGTCAAAGCTCGTTGCTCTGTGGCAAGGTTTGTATGAAAATATTAATGATCGAATGCAATTATTTATTCAAGTATGAACGCGTGCAAAATTTTGACCCCAATTGTTTGGCAAAATAAATCGTTCAATAGAAGGCTCAGTGGGTTGGGTTGGGTTGTCATCGGTCTCGTCCGATTAGGGAAGGACGGGAAGGAAGTCGGCCGTGCCTTTCAAAAAATGGTTCAAATGGCTCTGAGCACTATGGGACATCATCTGAGGTCATCAGCCCGTAGAACTTAGAACTACTTAAACATAACTAACCTAAGGACATCACACACATCCATGCCGGAGGCAGAATTCGAACCTGCGACCGTAGCAGTCGCTCGGTTCCGAACTGAAGTGCCTAGAACCGCTCGGCCACCGCGGCCGGGGTGCCTTTCAAAGGAACCATCCCGCCATTTTCCTGCAGCGATTTAGGGAAATCATGGAAAACCTATATCAGGATGGCCGGACGCGGGATTTAACGGTCGTCTTCCCGAATGCGAGTCCAGTGCGCTAGCCACTGCGCCATCTCACTCGGTGAGAAAGCTCAGTGGCCTACTGCCCAAGGATTGCTGCATCCATGCTAACGTTCTCTGTAGTCGACTACAGCCATTCCAGGTGGTAATAAAAACAGTTTGGAAAATGAGAAGCTTGGTCATGGACCCTCGCTGACTTGGACGCATGGTTCAAAGTGCCAGGCCCTAGGACAGAATAAGCGAAGTCCGTCATCTTGGAGAGAACGCCGGTCATTGGGTTTGATTAAGGCAGTCAACCCCAGTGTAGACGTGTCCTCATCCTCATATGCAAGAACTAAGTGCTGGTTAACTCCTTCGCTTTAGTTTAGCGTTTGACAATCAGTATGTGGAAAAATTTACCAGGTTCATAGTAAAACTATGAGGGCGACAGTCGGACATAGACATAAAATCACGTTAACACAACTAAAGAAATATGCTTATGGATTTCGACCGAGCAAACATCTGTCTGGTTTTGTGTTGCCTGCCGTCCCGACACATCGGGACCGTCACCGTTATGGACCTCCTCGTCCCGACATCCCGACAAGAGCCAATTTTATCCCGACTTTGCAAAATATTTTCACGAGCTTGGCTCAGGTACTGAAGTAACGCAGTCTGATAGCGGAAAATGTAAATATAGCCTCAGTTAGTTTCATTTATGTTAAGAACTTCACGTTTACAAGGTCGCCTCACGGATGGTGCTGCATGTTACGTGTCCTGCAACTTCTAGATCTAGCTCCATCGTTCAAGAGAATACCAGACTTGTGCAGCAGTACGGGGCTACAACTGTGCAAGCGGAAGGATCGAGCAGTTCCCATTTGATTAGTGATCTGATAAGACGATTATTTCCAAACGTAATACGAACAACGAGTGCAAGCTGGTACTGTTGGAAGTGTTTACTTTTGGTATATGGGGCGTGAAGTGTACAGTGACGTATACTTCGATGATTAAAGTGTTACTGTCGAGTGTTAACCGTCTAATAAACTTATCATAGCTTACGAAAAGGACTAAGGATGGAACCAGAAAGTGTCACGTTCCGGATGATTACACAAAAGAGTGATCTTTGGTGAAGAAAGGACTACGGATCAGAAAACGTTGTGCGACATTTATAACTGGTTCATCTCAGTAACTCGCGGAGGTAAGGCAGATTTGAAGCATCACAAAAAAATGGGTCTGAGCACTATGGGACTCAACTGCTGTGGTCATTAGTCCCGTATAACTTAGAACTACTTAAACCTAAGGACATCACACACATCCATGCCCGAGGCAGGATTCGAACCTGCGACCGTAGCAGTCGCACGGTTCCGGACTGCGCGCCTAGAACCGCGAGACCACCGCGGCCGGCGAACCATCACATTTCTACTACGAATGACACAATTAGATTCGTGGTAGCATCGACATCAAAGCCTAGTTCTACATTCATGATAAAAGAAGATATTCAGGAAGAATTGCTCGTTGCTGCTGCAGAACTAACATAAGCTTATAAAGTTGTCAAGCATCATCAGTTCTTCATTTCTCTTGACTATACAGAAAAACTGTATACCGCAATGTATCCTGACTCCACAGTCGCGGCAAAGCAGTCTATAGCCAGGACCAAACCGACAGTCATCGTTAAAAATATCATAGTACCATACTCCGTGTCCAATTGCATAGAACAACTGCGATAAGTTTGATTTTACGGCATAGGTACCGAAGCATCGCACCACAAGACTGAAAAGATGTTTCCTTTAGTTGTTCAATAATTTATTGTAGCTGACGGAATCTAACAGAACCTGTTGAAGTTTGATTAGCTGAATAAGGAACCATCGGAGACAAGTGAAAAGTTTCGTCTGGACTCTTTAAGAAAACTACAAATTCCATTGCATAAATTAATCGCTTTTTGTGGAGACAATACCAATACCAAATTCGGAGGGCTAGAACGACGCGGCCGGCGCAATGTGTTTCACTATATTGAATTACAACTAGGAAAAATATAGAAGAAATTGGACGCTCTACCCATTTTGTGCACGACACTGATGATGGTCGAAGTAGAGAGGATATAAAATGTAGACTGGCAATGGCAAGGAAAGCGTTTCTGAAGAAGAGAAATTTGTTAACATCGAGTATTGATTTAAGTGTGAGGAAGTCATTTCTGAAAGTATTTGTATGGAGTGTTGCCATGTATGGAAGTGAAACATGGACGATAAATAGTTTGGACAAGAGGAGAATAGAAGCTTTCGAAATGTGGTGCTACAGAAGAATGCTGAAGATTAGATGGGTAGATCACATAACTAATGAGGAAGTATTGAATAGGATCGGGGAGAAGAGAAGTTTGTGGCACAACTTGACTAGAAGAAGGGATCGGTTGGTAGGACATGTTCTGAGGCATCAAGGGATCACCAATTTAGTATTGGAGGGCAACGTGGAGGGTAAAAATCGTACAGGGAGACCAAGAGATGAATACACTAAGCAGATTCAGAAGGATGTAGGTTGCAGTAGGTACTGTGTGATGAAGCTTGCACAGGATAGAGTAGCATGGAGAGCTGCAACAAACCAGTCTCAGGACTGAAGATCACAACAACAACAAGCGCTGCTGCAGTCTTAACTGTCGACATTGAAACAATCATCATGAAAATATTTTAATTATGTGTCGCTATGCACGGTAAGGACAGAGAAGCTGCAACAGATCTGCTTATACGTTGATGTCAATCATCAGACTCTTCTATCTCACTCAAAAACATGATGGCTGCTCCTAATGTCCGCAGGCGAGAGAAGTCTCAAACTATGGATTCTATTAATGTAATTTTTTGACGGCGAAGACCACTTAAAATATTTTCAGATTTTTTTCAGTAGTTCGATGAGCGAAATTTACTTCATGTTTCTGCAGCCAAACTTGGCTCTTTTTTTAAAAAAATTAAAAAGCGCTGAGAAGAATAAAGTGTCGATAGTTGAAACAACAAACATATTAATTTACACTCAAAGATGTCTGAATGGAAGGAAGACTTCTAGTTTTATTGGCTTGCAAATCAAGATGAATCTGAACAAATTATAGAATAAGAACACTAATCAAAATGTGAGGATGTCAAAATGGCTTTCTATACAGTAGCATTTAATTAGATAGAGAAATGACATATTTATTTTTATAAATATCAAGTATTTGACTGTGTGACGCTATCTGAAACCTTAGGTTGGGTGATGATTGAAAACACTATTGCATATCTGATTAAAAGTGGTGTAAAGATTTAAAAAAAAAAAAAATGGGTCAAATGGCTATGAGCACTATGGGACTCAACTTCTGAGGTCATCAGCCCCCTAGAACTTAGAACTACTTAAACCTAACTAACCTAACGACATCACACACAACTATGCCCGAGGCAGGATTCGAACCTGCGACCGCGGCGGTCGCGTGGTTCCAGACTGTAGCGCCTAGAACCGCTCGGCCACTCCGGCCGGCTAAAGATTTCAGGCGTCAATAGTTTTCAGGACTATATGTACAGTATCTCAAGATATTTTCAAAAGCTAAGCGTGACTTGGGAGAATGGAAGTCTAAACACTTCGTGGGAGAAAGGTGGAGCTACTTTCTTAAGGTAACCGAAAATCATGAACGCAAATGCCAACTGCTAAAATGATGCGAATATTTGTTTTCTATTCCCGCATGCAACGACACTATAGAAAGTGAATTTTCACCGGCGTCGGTAGTTTAGTTTGGTTTAGTTCAGTAATGCCATGTTCCGTAGATCATTTTTCACGATTATTCTATCGATATGATGTGGACCAAGTCAGATTACAACATATATACACACACATGAATAGTGCTAATATTAATATTACTGAAATTTTTAGTTCGACTCATGCAACTACATTCAGAGGTACAATTTTTTTACCAATTTTGAAACAGAAACTCGTCCATGGAATAGGAGTTGTCCAGCTAGATTTAAAACTTCCAGTCCAGTGTACTGATGAAAGAAGTCGACAGCTGATAGAGACTGTGGAATCAATCTTACAGCGTCAGGTTCAGCAAACGTTGACTTGCCTGGAGTTTTATAAGTGAATAAAATGGAAAAAAGAATTGTAAAAAAAAGGTGAAATCTTCCAAAAAGTACGGTGTACGAACTACTTCTGCCGCAACAAGTTCCATGCAATAGTGTTCCAAATAGAAAGTAATTACATTGAATAAATTTTTACTTCATTTCTACACCTTCACCTCAGAGTGTTCCAATGAGCTTCCAGCTAGATATGGTAAGCCAGGATGGTGTGATAATGGATACTCAAATTTGAAGTCCTAGCTACTGGCAACATTTTGCGTTCCGTTATATTATTCACTGAATAGTGTGTGACGTGAGTGTCGTTTCATTATGATGTTCAAGAAACGTCTGATTAATACGTAGAAACTGTGGCATCTTAGAAACTTATCGATAAATCGGTCACTGAAATTTCAGTAACTGGGATGTCGAAAAGAGTTTATTGGTCGTGGAGAGCTAAAACTTCTGTGGGAAAAGGAGTACAACTGCTGTACAGTTTCGAGATCCTGACGTCCAAAAGAGTTCATCTTATTACCAGCTGGGATTATTATAAATGGCTACTTTCATCCCATGTCTTACGCTAGAACAAAACAGACCATTTTGTTAAATTGTTTAGCCGTCCGATGTGGCCGAGCGGTTCTAGGCGCTTCAGTCTGGAACCACGCTGCTGCTACTGTCGCAGGTTCGAATCCTGCCTCGGGCATGGATGTGTGTTATGTCCTTAGGTTAGTTACGTTTAAGTAGTTCCAAGCCTAGGGAACTGCTGACCTCGGATGTTAACTCCCATGGTGCTTAGAGCAATTTTTTTTAAATTGTTTACGGTGAAAATTCATATTTTGGTAGCACTATGTCTCATTGCTCGTTGTGGTACGTAACATACAGTATAGCTTTGTAGTTCAGCATAACCAAAAGGCGAGGGGTATCGCTGATTCTGTCTCCGATTGTCCATAGCGACGCACTTGTCGTAGTCAGCGTTTAATAGTTTGTATGGCGTAAACGACCAAATAAAAAAAAAGAATTGAACAATGCTTTATCCTGACATATACGTTATAAGAATATTAGTCTAGAGTCTTATGTTCCTTTCACATGCTGCAGTGGTGTTGAATAGAATCTTTTGTTTCGTAATACTGTGTTTAGAAAGAAGAACTGTACTTTCAGTACCCTTAAATTATGGCAACAAGGAAGCATAGATTCAAAAGATGGACAGGAAAGCAGAGTCGTGTACATTAGTTTGTAAACTATGGTTGACATCTATTTTGCTAGTGAGCAAAGATTTTGGGCTGTGTAAAGGTTGAGGAATGAGTGTGGATGGTTCTTTCGGTACTGATAAACTTAACTGAATAAAGAAGCAAATTTAAACCAGGGAGGATGGACCAAGATGCGATTATGCAACATATAGCAACGTCGCTCACCTTAGTTCGCTTTTGAGTTGTCCCAATGTGTGGTTATTACTAACGTTCGGAAGACTGAATGCGTGTCGGATGACAGACTACTCCGCTACGGAAACTAGAGATAAATCAGAAACTGAAAATGTTGACCAGAGTTTCAGAGGTGAAAACTGAAGTGAGGCAATTAACAGCAGTCAGTCATAGCGGATGTGTGATTAAGCTAAGAATTGTTGCTCTCATTTTGTTCTTAGCTTCACAGGCCCCTTCTGCAACTTCAGCTGGCGTATATGCTGTGAATAGTTGGACCATGGTGTGGTAAGAATTATATTCAAACAACTCTCATTCAACCTTTCTCTAACTTAATTTAGTTAGCAGATTAATGGTTTAATGAAGTTTTGCATCTTTCTCTTACCTCGTTCCAAGCTTTCATATTTCGCAGTTTTTGGAAAAATACTAAAAAGTTCCAAGTTGCATCGAGATTTTCTGTCCACGTTAAACTGTGAATCCCTTTGTCGGTGGCTGGGGATGTGAGGTCAGTGGGCGGGTAAAGGCAAACGCAGCAGGACCATGGCCAGTAAAGTACTGCGGTATTCAAACCAGCCTTTCGATCAAGCACAGATTTCTTATTTTTATTTATACCGATAGGCGGAAAAAACTATTCAAAAACAATTCGTAGTGGGAGTGTTTAAAATAGCGTGCCATTTCGGAGAATGGCAAGTATTTTTGCAGACCGTTCAGTCTCAGACAAGAAAGCACCATTCGCTTGGCATACCTAGGAGGGTGGAAACGATAGAGCGGTGACCAACGACAGAGACTTTGCAGAGGAAACGGGTCATGAAATCTACCAGCAAGTTTTTCTACGTAAGAAAGCTCGTCGGTTTTCCGTGTGAATTCAACGACTACGGGGAATGCCGGGAAAGCGGGTAATGTGTGAGCAGCGACCTCGCCTGCGGTTGACGGCCGTCGCGGAGGGACACGGCGCACCCCCCCCCCCCCCCCCGGTATTCTCTCTATTCATGGCCCTTCTTCTTCTTCTCCTTCTTCTCTACTCTTCTCGCCCCCCCCCCCTTCCCCCTTCCCTGTCTCCAAATATACTCACAAATCTCCGGAGAGATAGGTTCACGGTCTGTTGTCATGTTCGAAATGAAATAGTTCATTATCTGATTCCCGTTCCTATGTTACTTTCTTGCGATCTTTTTGAGAACATCATCTATACGCATAGCCAGACCAGGTTTACACGAATGCATTAACAGGTGTTTTAGAAAACATAGTAAGACACATCACAACATTACCTGGAAACCAGCTTGGGTTCGTCATATGGGACATCGACACTAGTCCAGTAAAATAAGAGAAGAATAAAAAAAATAGAGATGAGGTTTTTATGATGTGTCGTAGAAACCACAGCGAGAAATAAAGTTAGAGAAGATTTCTTTCGATCTGCGCAGACAACAGACAACATGAATTAGGAAATATAGTATTGCCAAAGCATTATTTATGACAAGACATTTTTGTATGCAACTGTGTTTGCGTACCACAGTATTCTGGCGCGTACTTTTGATACAGGCATGACGTGTTGCTGACGCAACTACACAGATAAATTCAACAATTATGTACAATAATCGTCTACATTTTATAAAATTATAGATTGTAGATATTTAGTTTTGTGTTGTTTTTAGATCTGAAGATGATCGAGGGAGATCGAAACTAGTCATACTGTATGAAAAATGCGCAGATGGGACTGAAAATAAGGGATATTTTAAAATTATTTTTATAAGTATACTTGCTTGGGCTTTTCCAATATTAAAAAAGAAGTATGCTGTACTTCTACGTCTGAAATGGTGAATGGTTAAGCAGTATGTATCTAAGGCAAAAATCGTAAGCGTAGCGGTTTCTGGAATCTTTGCTTAAATATCAATACGTAGAGGATCTCTGCATACCAAACTGTATCAACTTTGCATTTAACTGTGAACGGAAAGCATCTTTGCAGATCGCCAGTGTGCAGAGTGCAATGCACACAGGTGCATGGAATGTGAGTAGGGACAGTGCACTAAGAAAACTTAAATACTTAAACTGTATTAGTCAATATTACTGTTCATTGCACTAACGTATTTTACTGTTGATACAGACATGTTGCATTAAAGTGTATGGTTTATATGTGTGACTAGTGTCGCTTCCGTTACTTTGTACTGCGAGCCCTGGATTTTTATATTATTTTTTGACGCCACAGTAAGAACGATACCATCAAATCAGATATGACTGATGTGATGTGAATAATAGTGCTGTTTAATGTATGTTGCACTTTGTTAGGACAGTTTCGGGAGTGTCTTCACCACAGATAGTTGCTTTGCCAGATGATCACTGTATCACATGTGTTCTCTTCTTTGCCATACAAATTGCCTTATGATCAATTATGTAAACTGATAGTGAATGAAGCTCTAGTCCGTCAAAATCCGTTAGCTGGTTTTTAAGTTTGACTTTTTCAAAATTTTACTATTTGTGGAGTACCAATGGTACAAAACATATGTGATAGAAATCACTAATAATCGCCGTAAAGTTCCTCACGTTATGAATAATTGTTACCTGATTATAAGAAGCTTAAGGGACGAAAATAAACGGCGTTTCTTTGTGTTACTCTGGAGCCATGGGTGACTTTCTTTTTCACTGGTGATAATCCTCTTTTCTATAAAGTTCAGTCAGTGGACAACATTCTATAAACTGAACGTAGGTGAGACTCTTACACCGTGGCTGGCGAGCCCTGCCGACTTTGACCATACTGGATACGTCTGCAATTCGCTTGCAAGCACTTTCCAACACTCGTTTAGAGCTGGAGGTGGCTTTTCCTGAGATGGAGAAAATAACTCTCAATAATTTATCTTTAATCTCATGGAGTCCGTGCCACAGTCTTAAGACGTATGTTGGTCTCTGACAGAGAGCAAATACAATAACATTAATTTATGCATCGGCTAACTCAGGGCTCAAAAATTTGTCTAATACTTTGAGGCATATATAGAAACAGTGTTCAAAACCTACATCAATTCTTTCTAATATACACATATCAAAAAAAGTTTTACATTACCCCGGTTCCCCGAGCTCCTGAAGATGGACGTTGACTGTGGATATTTTATCACAGATACAGTCCCTTTGACTCTTCAGAGATATCACTAAACCCGCCCAAAGATGTAAACAAACATGCATGAGCAGCGCCTATTAGACGGATGGGGTCCCACAGCCGATCAGTTCCAGCCAGTTCACCAGGAAAGAGGTACACGGCTCGTGTTGTCTGTAGTTCAACCATGCCAAGACCGTCAATACTGCGGGTCGATCGCGTCCGTATTGTTACTTTGTGCAAGGAAGGTCCCTCAACAAGGGAAGTATCCAGGCGTCTCGGAGTGAACCAAAGTGATGTTGTTCGGACATGGAGGAGATACAGAGAGAGAGAGAGAAACTGTCGATGACATGCCTCGCTCAGGCCGCCCAAGGACTACTACTGCAATGGATGCCTGCTAGCTACGGATTATGGGTCGGAGGAACCCTAAAAACAACGCCACCACGTTGAATAATGCGTCGTGTTACAACTAAAAATGTGCGCAGTAGCTGAATTATACACAAAAAATGGCTCTGAGCACTGTAGGACTTAACACCTATCGGCATCAGTCTCCTAGAACTTAGAACTACTTAAACCCAACTAACCTAAGGACATCATACAACACTCAGTCATCACGAGGCAGAGAAAATCCCTGACCCCGCCGGGAATCGAAGCCGGGAACCCGGGCGTGTGAAGCGAGAACGCTACCGCACGACCACGAGGTGCGGACGAATTATACACAACTTCACTCCCGACGTCCATGGCGAGGTCCATCCCTGCAACCACGACGCATTGCAGCGCGGCATAGATGAGCCAAACAACGTGCCGAATGGACGGCTCAAGATTGGCATTGCATTCTCTTCACCGCTGAGTGTCGCATATGCCCTCAACCAGACAATCGTCGGCGTCGTGTTTGGAGGCAACCCCCGACGTGTTTGGAGGCAACCTTGTCAGGCTGAACTCCTTAGACACACTACCCAGCAAGTGAAGCAAGATGTAGGTTCCCTGCTGTTTTGTGGTGGCATTATGTGGGGCCGACAAACACCACCGGTGGTCATGGAAGGCACCGTAACGGTTGTACGATACGTGAATGCCATCCTCCGACAGATAGTGCAACCATATCGACAGCATTCGTCTTGATGGACGACAATTCGCTCCCCCATAGTGCACATCTTGAGAATGACTTCCTTCAGGATAACGACATCGGTCGATTGGAGTGGCCAGCATGTTCTTCAGACACAAACCCTATCGGACATGCCTGGGATAGATTGAAAAGGGCTGTCTATGGACGATGTGACCCACCAACCACTCTGAGGGATCTATTGCGAATCGCCTTTGAGAAGTGGGACAATGTGGACCAACAGTGCCTTGATGAACTTGTTGATAGTATGCCACGACGAATACAGGCATGTATCAATGCAAGAGGACGTGCTACTGGGTATTAGAGGTACCGGTATGTACAACACTCTGGACCACTACCTCTGAAGGTCTCGCTGTATGATGGTGCAACAAGCAATGTGTGGTTTTCATGAGGTATGAAAAGGGTGGAAATGATATTTATGTTGATCTCTATTCCAATTTTCTGTACAGACTCCGGAACTCTTAGAACCGAGGTGATGCAGAACATTTTTGATGTGTGTATTATATGAATGTAATCCTCCTGTGTATTTTGCCAGATGAATTTATACTTTATCTGTACGCAAAGTCTGAGATCACGTACAACATATCACTAATTTCGGCCAAAGTGAAGTAGCAGAAAGAGTAACCCACAACACTGAAACAATTGGTAAGTGTATCACAAATCTTGATCATCTTGAGCTCCACAATTGTTTTCCTAGAACTCCAGCTGTATTGTTACACATTAATTATGTCACGATACGTTTTGCTTAAAAGATCAGCAGTTTACCTGCAGTTAACCAAAACAAAAGTTAGGCTAAAAACATGTACAAATTATATGAAACACTCGCTGCCGCCATTGATCATAAGAAATTCTCACAGAGTTGTGCCATTATCGTGACTTAAGAAGTCTAATTATCTTATGTGAAGTTAAAGGCAAATTCTGGAACGTGACGATGATGTAAACACTCCGTCGACCTCCTGGAAGAAGCACAGCGACCAGTGAGTGCGGGTATGCTGAACGCTGGGCACACTGGAGTCTGGCGATATTCACCCTGGGATACGTGTACACGCAGGCACACCCGAAGACCTCCCAAGAAGGTGCAAGAAAAATTTAAAATATACATAATCACTAAAATACGAATTCTGGATGATATCGAATAACGAAAACCAATAAAATTTTAAACGTGCGTACAGTCAGTGTAATACGTTTCCTGAGTGACCACAAGTAACGAAAAACATTTCAGGTTGGGTGATTGGAATAGTCCTCTATGCCAGAATCCATTTTGCTTACTCCACCGGTCTATCCAAAAACGATACCTTTCAGCTGCGCTCACTAATCATTTGTATTGTTTGTTTCAACCGCCGACAATAATAACAACAACAAAAAATAATGAAATTTAAAATACGCATAAAGAGAGGATAAGTTTACTGAGGCATTTGATTATTCTCTATCCAAGAACTCATTTTGATTACTAGACCGGTCTATCCAACAGTTACACCTTTCAGCTGCGGTCACTAATCTTTTGTATTGTTTGTTTCAAATACTAATAACAATAACAGTGTCAGCGAACGAACGTTACCGATACTTCAGTGCTCATTATAGTTTCGTGACTACTGTGTACAGGTTCGTTTTCTTTACTCAAAGTCTGAAATCATATTATTTATATTTGTGAACTGATTTTCAAATTATTGCCATTGTATTCATTTTTATAATTTTTTATAGTGAGAAAGATGTTATAAGAGGAAAACGGAAAATCAGTGAAACAATTGATAGTGGCGATAGTGTTGAACTACTGCCAGAGTGACAACACGTGTTCCACCACGGGACATCGGTGAAAATAGTGTTGAAGCTGAACCGTTTATGAGCAACTCGAAAAAACCGGGAAACATTAAATGTGGGCATCACAGTGAATCTTACATTAAATGTGGATTCGTATCAAATATGTGTGATTCATCTCTCCACCTGTGCATTATTTGCAACCAGTCTCTGTCGAACAATTCTATGAAAACAACCCTACTTCAGAGACACTTGGTTGCCAATCATGTCGTTTACGAAGACAAGTCAGTCGAATTTTTCAGGTGCAAAGCATAAAATTAGGATAAAAGTTCAAATTTAACACACAATTTTACAAAATCAACGAAGCTGGCACTGCAGACATCATTATGAGTCAGCACTGCTACGGCAAAAACTAAATCCACCTAATACTGCAGGTGATCTGTTATTATTCACAGTATTTTGACTACAGCAGATAAAATGTTACATGAAAATTCGACTAAAATAATGAAAACAATTCCTAATTCCAACATAAGAGTAGGATGCAGAATTAATGATATTGCAAAAAAATGACTCTGTGCTCTATGGGACTTAACTTCTGAGGTCATCAGTCCCCTAGAACTTAGAACTACTTAAACCTAACTAACCTAAGGACATCACACACATCCATGCCCGAGGCAGGATTCGAACCTGCGACCGTAGCGGTCGCGCGGTTACAGACTGTAGCGCCTAGAACCGCTCCCCCACACCGCCCGGCCATGATATTGCACAACATATTGTTGACCAAATAATATAAAATATTGTAGTGAGTAAAGGGTTCGCGGTTCAAAGCCGGCTGCGGTGGCCGTGCGGTTCTACGCACTTCAGTCCGGAACCGCGGGACTGCTACGGTCGCAGGTTCGAATCCTGCCTCGGGCATGGATGTGTGTGATGTCCTTAGGTTAGTTAGGTTTAAGTAGTTCTAAGTTCTAGGGGACTGATGACCTAAGATGTTAAGTCCCATAGTGCTCATATGCGGTTCAAATCAGTAAGTGGATAGGAGTGTCTGATGATGTTGATTTCACGTTAAAAACTGTGCTATTGCTGATGAAATGCTAGGATGTACACAGTTACCCGAATATATAACGAGAGACGATGTTAATTTAAAATAATATAATTATAAGACTAAAATTAAATTCGTCAAGGGACGGGCGTGTAAGCTACTCCACAGATGGGGTGCTTCACTGACAGGTAAACAAATCTTATTCCTCGTATTCGTGAAATGAATCCCAAGACAAATCAGAAACGTTGCATTACATACAGAGAAAATTGCTATAAAAGTATCGGTTTAATAAAATCACGTGCACTGATGTCCCGTCATTTGAAAAAAAGGGGGGAGGAAGATGACAGCCACGCACACACTGGTTCTTCCACACCGAGGTCTGCTGGTTACTACGCGGACACGTACTGACTTGCATTTCTGAAGGGGGAAAAATAGCTAGAATATTCCCTTATAAAACTGAAATCCAGTCTGGTGAAGTATTCTGAAGACGAAGAATGGATTTGTCAATTACTTTCTTTGGGGATATATTCAACAAATTTAACGACCTCTGTTTTCAGCGTGAAAGAAATATTTTTTGAGCTTGTGAGAAAGTAAAGGGACTTTATAAGAAAGTTTTATTTTGCAGCGATTGCATTATTAAAGGGAATGTTGCAGTTTGTGTAACTGTATTGGAACGCAGTAGTCATAATGAAAACAGTACTGCTGATGGTCTTTTGGGAAAACTCAAATTCCACCTACAAATACTCACATTACAGTTTTTAATAAACTTTCCACAAATTGAGAAAGACTATAATGCACAAGAATGAATTAAAAGTCCGCTTTGCATCACCACCATCAGTTCCTCTGACCTTCCTGCGAAATTAAAAGAAAGACTTTTGGCAATTTTCAGTTGACACTTCAATAAAAAATTAAAATCGAAAACATCTCAATTTATGATTTCTGATGCTTTGCACGCAGAGAATACACTGAACCGGTCATAGAAAACGCTAGTGGCAATGGACAAGAAAACTCCAATTACACCATTTCTTGAAGAAAGATTCTTTACGCTCAAGTAGCGCAAGCAACATTCAAAGGTATTTCACTTTCTACTATGAATCACATTTTTATTGTAACATTTTGTTTTGCAACATTTTCATTTGTACACATTTATTAGTTATAATCACGTAATGTCTTAAAAAAGTGGGTAGCGTTCGAGCGTTGCAAGCGAGTCGTAGATGAGGCGACGGTTCGAGTCCCGCATACACTTATTTTTAATCTATATTTTTTCATCACTTGTCACATTATTTAATTTATACGAGATTTGTGAGGTAATATATTGAAAAAAACACGTGCATTTTGATGAAGTTGTAGTGAATTTCATAAAATTAAAAACAAAATGGGGTCAGAGCATCTACCTAGTAAGCAGGAGACACGGGTTGGAATCAAAGTCCGGCACAAATTATCAGTTTTCCCCATTGATTTCAGTCAATGCCCACTCGCATTCAGTGTCCATAATTCCTTTGTGTAGTTATCATCATTGTATCGTCACTATACAGATAATATAGCAATGTGACTGATTATGCAAAGCGATCGTAAATAAAATGGAAGACAGTAACTGCGACCACGCAGAATGATCGTAACTAATGAATAAAAATGCTAATAAAACACTGTACTGTCACTGAACAAAAATATCTAAATGGGTGATTTAAATCGTATGCTGTTAACAAAATTAAAATCGAGATACGCTGTTAAAAAAATTAAAGACGTGTTGTGTTAAACTAGCTAAAGAATGTGTTAAAGAAAGCTGTTAAAATAATAAGAATAACTTTAACTCTAATAGAGCGACAGACGTCAGGTGTATACACAAATCTAAAGAACAGCATAAGAACCGAAATACTACTGTAAATACGTGAGGTGTAAAACAGGTGTAGTTATGTAGTAAGAGGGTGTGTCGGACATGAAGAAGCGTAAAGTGATAAGTATGTCATCCTTATACGAAATAAAAGGATAAATTTTCAAAATTAACGTTTCGATTGTCTATTGTTAACAATACTAAAATAATAAAAATCACTTCTATTATTATAAGTAATAAGGAATGAAATCGTTCTCTGAGGATCTTATACTTCCACTTCGAATTATTTGTTATATTTTGTGACATTATTCGTAAACTAGTCGCTTAGCATCACCCAGAGTGGATGCTAGATTAATGCTTCTACCGCTGGTTTAGCCGTGTTTAGCACCTAAGAATAATCTTCGCCCGCTGAAATGCTTTTAGAATTATGATTGTCGCCGTCTCCTGCGCGCGCTTGTCGGAGCGCAGTTGTAGCAGGGAGTCTCCAGCTGTTAGTCCGCCGCGCTCGCTTGAGACGTGCCTGTTGCGAAGCAGTGAGTCCAGCATAATTACTCACTCGACGTTCTTCTCGTCCCACATTTTCGGTATGAAGCGGCGCATGTTGTACTGTGGCATACGGGACGTTACTAAAACTGAGTGTAAGTGAACTGGTCTGGTACGAATGATAACTTTAGTAACAAATCATGCAATCTATGATCAGCCAGTAATCTCCTCGAATTATCATTGAAGAGAGTGTATAATTATGTATGTGGAGGTGAAGAGGAATAATATAACACTTTCATCAATCCGTGCCACAGACCCTGTGCGCTATAGCTTACTTTGAAAATTTAACCTTCTTTTATTCCAAGTAATAGTGATACTCATGCCCAGCTCCCTCTCTTCCTACATAAGTAAAATTTATTCTAGTCCGTATGCATTGATAGTAATATTTCTGTTCTTATGCTGTTCCTTAGATTTGCGTGTATACCTGCGGTTTCTCGCTCTATTTGAATTAAAGCTTGTAGCAGTTCTACCTGCTTTATTTATCTTCAATTGTTGATTGTCCTCGGTGTCGACGTACGGCGATGCTACACTGGCTGAAAAATGGGGTTTGTGGATTCCGATACTCACTACTGTAAATAATGCAGCCGACAGGTGCACAGTTGCGTTTCACAGTACTTTAATTTCACTTTTCACAACCCCGTAATAGCACACAGTTATATATGTATGGCCAGTCCACTATCGTTTAAACTTTTTATAAGCCTCATTAATAGTTTGCAGACGAACCTCCACATACTGCTACAATAGTTTCCTGTTGAACATCTACGAACAGTAAAACCTAACGACAAAGTTCACAGTTCTTGAAGAATACACGGGTATATACGGAAACAGACAATGTCACTCTCATTGTTTTACACACAGCCTGTGTAACACTTATTTCACAGTTCAGTTAAAGCAGTGTTGTTGTTCTAACCAACACAGGTTTATCGTCTGAAACTCGGCCGTGGACTGACTGTTTCGTGACAAAAATCGGGCCCTTATATATATCCTCACAATAATAGGTGCTGAAACTACACATCGTTCGAAGTTAAATTTAAATTAATTACAATTAAAACTTAACTCTTTAAATTAACGGAATACATCGAAAAATTTCCTATTTTTAACTGTTTCCTTTACTACAAGTGTCAGGCCGAATTATTTACCTGAATCATGAAATTAACTAACATAGTTACATAAACAATACTTTTAACAAAACTGTTAATTACTCTGGAATTAATTCAGGGCTGGTTTTCTTAACATGTTTTTGAATAGAGCCAAATAGATAGATCCTTTAAAATTACTAGTATTTCGTATTTCAAATGTTTATAATTAGTATAGAATTCATATTTGTTTATATGTCGAAGTGGCCGAGCGGTTCTAGGTGCTACAGTGTGGAACCGCGTGACCGCTACGGTCGCAGGTTCGAATCCTGTCTCGGGCATGGATGTGTGTGGTGTCCTTAGGTTAGTTAGGTTTAAGTACTGAGTTCTAGGGGACTGATGACCTGAGAATTTAATTCCCATAGTGCTCAGAGCCATTTTTATTTATATGTCAACAATAGACTTACAGTTACGAAACAGTTACTGATTTTGTCCTATAACTAAACAAACTAACTAGGAATAGTAAAAATAAATTAGAAAATCAATTACATACATAAAACTAAGCACAAAATTATATACGGTGTTATTTACTTTAAAACTGCGGGCCAGTATTTCTCTATTATGAAAACGCAGATTATATTCACGTATGTTAATGGTCAATAGTTAATAGTAACAAAGCGAATTTAAGGAGGCAGATGGAAAAACTAGAGGGGAATTAAAATTATCCCAGCTTGCTTCGTAAGAAGCTCACGTTATAATTTTGTAACTTAATCAACGGAAGAAATAACTGACGATTGGGAGATAACCTTGATCCACCCACTGCACAAAGTAGATGATAAAACGGATGTGAATAGCTGTGGAGGCAGTTCTCTCCTATCGGTTACCTAAAACATCTTATTAAAGACTTTACTAGTTAGGGCAGAAAACAACTCGACTCTTGGTGAATAACAGCGTCGTCATAGGAAGAATAGATCCTGTTCAGAGCATATTCTCAACCTAAGGTCAATAACAATGTGTCTGAAAAGAAGATCACTTTTGTTGATTTTAGGAAAGTCTTTGACGCAGCTTATAGGAAACCATGGCTGGAAATATTCAATGAAATGGTTGTCGATAGAAATCCACACCTCTAATTAAGTAAACACTAACAAACGCCAATTCTAATGAGCAATTTAGAGGTGAAAGTTTTGAGATCAAAATTGGAGAAAGGCAGGGAGATGGTTTCTTTCCGCTGATGTTTAATCGTCTTTTAGGAAAAGTCATTAGTAAATGGAGAATGTCATTAGGAGAAAGACAAACCGGTGAGGGAGTTAGATTATGCTACAAAAGTGACAACCTGTCAATAGACCGTTTAGCCGTTTAGCGTATTTTTCACACTCCACGAAAGAGCCACTAGACAAACAAAACCGCTCAAAGGACAAATCGAGACAGCTGGTTTACAAATCGCCTTTGAGAAAATTAAATTTATGACAAACATTAGGGCAGACCTAAACATAATGAAAAGAAAATACAGAAAAACTGAGAGAACTAGAAAGACCAAAAAGAACCGATTAAAACAGGAGTTAATAACGTGAAAAGAGCATACTGCCTCACGAAGTACGTATAATAAAAAATCAATACCCATGACTATTAAATTTACACATTCCTCTACAGTAATTTGCCCAGATACAATTTACACAGCAAAATATTTCACTCAAAACAAAAAGTCTATGTTGGAAGCAGTGGAAATTAGAGGAATAACAATATTGAGGGAAATTTTGGGACGAGTTAAAGAATAAATACAATACGGAAGACGTCATAATAAAGATATTGTAAAAATTATACATGATTATGGAAAGAAGAATAGCTTTCTATGGCCACATCTCTAGAGACTTACAAAAATACTGTTCACTGTGCTTAAAAATAGTTTTATCTACTTTTGTGCGTATGATTTTTGCAGATTGTTTCAACAGCTTTTTGGTATCTTGTGCACCTGAATGTTATTTTCGTAATTAAGATTATTATATTTATTTGTAACGATTATGGCTTTACATAATCGGTGAATTGCACTCGATGGAGGTCAACTGCTATGTTTACGTGTTTATGTCTCGCATGCAAGGTACATACCTGCACTCACTTCCTGCCGTATTTCTGCCAGGTGGTCTACGGATTGTTCATGTGATCGTCATGTTCCAGAATTTGCCTGTACAGTTACGTTAGATAACTAGACTTCTTAAGTCCTGATACTTTCACAACTCTGTGAGGAATTGTTATGAACACTGCTGGCAGCGTGAGTTGCATTTAATTTATACGTGTGAGTTACTATAGGCTTTAGTCTAATTTTTTGTTTGATGTAACTGTAGGTAACCTGATAACGTTCTTTTCAACGAACCTGGTCAAAAAATAATAAATATGTATCAGTAGAGTCCGCAGCTCGTGGTCTCGCGGTAGCGTTCTCGCTTCCCGAGCATGGGGTCCCGGGTTCTATTCCCGGCCGGGTCAGGGATTTTCTCTGCCTCGTGATGACTGGGTGTTGTGTGATGCCCTTAGGTTAGTTTGGTTTAAGTAGTTCTAAGTTCTAGGGGACTGATGACCATAGATGTTAAGTCCCATAGTGCTCAGAGCCATTTGAACCCATTTTGTATCAATAGAGCTGTGGTGGTTCTTATTAAGAGTAGCAGTGTATCACTGACATGGCGGTCCTCAAATTTAGTTTCTCTTATTACGTGAAAGCATGTAGTATGGCGGTAAACGCTTTTATAATATTCACACGGAAATTTGCTAGACAAAGTATTGCAACAACGATGTATAATGTACGCTTGATGTAACGGAGACGTACGATTTTCCACAGTAGATCTACAGCTGGCCACTGTCAGACTGTTGTTTCCATGTGTACTACTAGCCTCGGTGCGTCTGCTATCCTGGC
The DNA here is from genome assembly GCF_023897955.1 of Schistocerca gregaria. Classification (NCBI taxonomy): domain Eukaryota; kingdom Metazoa; phylum Arthropoda; class Insecta; order Orthoptera; family Acrididae; genus Schistocerca; species Schistocerca gregaria. The sequence continues at coordinate 508,776,658 of NC_064921.1, read as the reverse complement.
AGGCATCAAGCAGTAAGTGCTGTGTGCAGTGAGAAAACGTGCGTAGAACGGGACACACATCATTACTCTGTCAGCGGAAGAGGTTACTGACCACGAAGTTGCCAGCGGGGTCGGTGTACATCACATCGACATCGTCAGAACGTGCCAGCATTTTTATGTTACGCAGTGTCCAATATGACTCTTGGTCGTCGTGCAAGAGTAGCAGCACCACATAGCCACCTCTTTTCTGTAGGTACGGTTCGTAGCAGGTCGATTGCTTTGAACCACATCGACGCAAGCGGTATTTTATTAGGGGCAGCGGGAGAGCTATGTGATACAGCTGTAAAAGTACGCCTCCACTGGGAGGTTTTAATGTCCAGATGCCCAACATGTAATACTAGCAGAATACCATTTTGGTATCCATAACATAGAAAAAGAAAGTACGTAGATTTGCACCTAGTTCTGTGACTCTTTACTAACGAGTGTCATGGTCTTTGTCTGGGTTTGTAAATACTATTTGCTGTGTCTGTGTTTAAAGGTCTGCTGTGAAATGTTCTTCGGGAATGCATGCAGTTATGAAGGAACAGGCACTGCTGCCTGCTCCAGCTATAAGATACAACAAATGTGTTTGCAATATCTGTAGGACGTTTATAGCAGACCGTTAGACACAGACATTGCAAATAATACTTAATAAATATCTTCTTTTTGTTCTATTATCGTTTTCTGTCAAGTATCAACGGAGAATTCATTAACATCCAGTTTAATGTTTCATACGAAAGGAATACCCCATGGTGAAATAAAACATAATACTAATTATCGATATAGGAATAGTATTGTTAACGACCATGTATAGTTTGTTTCTTACACAGACTGTGGTGTGTGTGTGTGTGTGTGTGTGTGTGTGTGTGTGTGTGTGTGTGTCTGCATCAAAGAGCGACGTCAATGGTTATAATGCAGTGAATACAGCGGAAAACAGAAATGAAAAACACTAAAGTCAGTGCAGATTGACACATGTGAAGTGTCACGGGTACAGAGCAAACAGTGTAAATATACTGAAAAAAGCAGCGAGTGTACAAACAGGTAACTAATCCACATGCAAGCCACTCATGCCAAATGAAATTAGAGTAGGAAGGAATGAACGAACGAACAACGCGTTGGTGTCCAGCAGATACCAGCTATATGTCAAGGTCAAAGTTGAAAAATATCTCGCACAATTATGGAGTAAGTACTATGGTTCATGAGGAAATACAGTACCAAGAGATAGTAATGTTTCATGATTTCTCTTGTTTACAGCTGCATTTGACGTATTCACATTTCCGTGAGATCTTAGCTGTACTATGAACGTATCACAGAAAGTACGACTTACCTAGCTGACACGAAATTAAGAAAAATATGAAGGTTCAAGTATGCACAGACAAAAGACATGGGCTAGCGATAGGAACATGTACAGATGGCGATAGTATCGTGTATACGAGGTATAACAGGGCAGTGTAATCAGGTAATTCATGTGAACGGTTTTCAACACGATTATGGCCACACGACGGGAATAACGGACTTCGGTTTCGGAATGGTATTTGACGCATGGGGCATTCCATTTTGGTACGTAGACATCCGCAACTGAGAGGAATGATAATGAATTTAGGGATACCCACTACTAATTATAATTAGCACAACTGCAGTAGATCTCCCTCAGTTAATTATACGGTCAGATGAGTCCCGATTTCAGCTAGTAAGAGCTGATGGCAGGGTTCGAGTGTGGCGTAGACCCAACGAAGCCATGGACAAAATTGTCAACAAGGCAGTGTGGGCAGTGTGGGCTGTATTTATTTGGAATGGAATGTGTCACTGACTAGAAATGGTTATGTTTGGCTACTGCGACGCAATTTGCACCCATTTATGGACGTCATGTTTCCAAACAACGGTGGAATTTTTATGGATGGCAATGCGCCACGTCACCGGACCACAGTTGTGCGGGACTAGTTTGAAGAGCATTCTGGACAATTCGTGCGAGTGATTTGACCTCCCACATCGCCCCACACGAATCCCATCGAACATTTACGGGATATTTTCGGGAGGCCAGTTCGTACAGAAAATCCTGCACCCGCAACACTTTCGCAATTATGAATAGCTGTAGAGGCAGCACGGCTCGATAATTACGCAAGGGAATTCAAATGACTTGAGTCGATGCTACATCGGGTTGCTCCACTACACTGGGCAAAAGGAGGTCCAGATGTTCGAAGGCATCCCATGACTTTTGTCGCCTCAGTGTATGATCATTACATTTATAGACTTGTGCGATATTTTGTGTTCTTCCACCGTTTTTGATAGGTGCTCAGATGGACTGACGATTTCGTCACGTGAACAATATTCGAAAGCTGAATCAATTGCTTTCGAGGCAACTATTTCCGTTGCCGCGAACGATGGTCTTAACGTGTGTTCGCCTTGTGGAATCCAACCAAAGTTTTCATTGATTTTTTAATTTTGATTTTACTGTTGGCTTTCATTCTCCAATCCAATGGCCAAGGTGGGCTCTGTTAGAATTCTGAAATATTGTTGGTGACGAGTTTATAATTACTATAGATTTCGACTGGAAGAACCCACAACGCATTTTAATTTCCAAGTCTTTTCTGGTATCTTAGCTGCTGCCCCGTGGATCGTACACCACTTGGTTGTTTTGAAGACTGACAGCTGAAATGGTCAGGAGACCTTACACTGCCAAAACTTGCTTGGGATTTTGCACCCAGGTATGCTCATTACGTTGTACGACACCCTACTTGGACAGACTTCCTAACTACGCTGCCCCAACATCTTGCAGTCTGTATCATAACTCTGGTATTTAGGTAAATTTCATAATTAGAAGCTTTACTTCTCTTTAAAATTCTGCCATCTCATACACACACATCAACAAAAGAAACATCGACTTAACACATCAATTTCCTTCATAATATGATAGATTTAATTTAGACCTGCTAAACCAACCATCATATTAACATTTTAGGAATGAACAGGATTAGGAACTCCGCCAGACAAGCGGCATTAAGATAGAAGATTCCAAAGAACGCCAGAGGTCAGTGCCTACCAAATATTTGTAGTATATGACAGTACAAAAATGTAACAGACGATAACAGTCTATGAAGTTAAAATGTCTGCACGAATTAAGCTACTACTCCCAAAGTCCTATCACCAGACGATCTTGTATCGCGGCCTAAAGACAACTCCGGCCCTGACTCAGACATCTACATCGACACAGCATGATCGCTGGCGGACACCGCAGCTTGCACTGGGGAGCGCTCACAGCACGGCAAGTTCAAAATGATTCAAATGGCTCTGAGCACTATGGAACTTAACTGCTGAGGTCATCAGTCCCCTAGAACTAACAAACACTTAAACATAACTAACCTAAGGACATCACACACATCCATGCCCGAGGCAGGATTAGTACCTGCGACCGTAGCTGTCGCGCGGTTCCAGACTGTAGCGCCTAAAACCGCTCGGCCACAACGCCCGGCCTGCATGGCAAGTGATTTCATCAGCTAAAGCGCATGGTCGGTACGTAAGGAGCAGCACTTGCCATGCAGAATCACATCGTGTCGTCAGACAGCCGGTGACATACCATGAGCTGACAGAGGAAACTTGCCGTTGCCTGTGAACTTGGACGTCTACCGAATTTCTGCATTGGACGACTTTGCGATTTCATAGGAAGACTTGGCTTTGGAACTTTAGACTTTCCGGCTAAATTATCTCGTTCTGTTTGGGACTTTAGTGGACTTTGGATGAGGACAGGTTACGATCTATTTCAATTATTGGGACTGTGTAAACCAAATCGACGTACTTGTCAATTTCAGAGCCAAATAGAACGTTTGTGGCATGCCTTTCTGATGCAAAACATCAGGATGCATTCTGGAACTTCCTACAGTTGTTTGTTTGGAGTACTTTTTCAAGAGCTGCACAATGGAGCGGTCTATCCTGCTCTTGGGAGTGAACCCTGTCCAACACGACCATGAACGGATCGCTCCAGCCGTCTTGCGTCAGCCGTTGGAGAAACAATGAGCATGTTCAAGTCAGAGTGACCGAGGTAGGTGAGAATAATTTGGAAACTCTATGGCCTCCAACATTAAGATATTAATGACTCTGTAAGATTTTTGAGAAAAGGAAGAAATAAGATGCAGTGAGCGGGAATGTGAACATATTGTCATTTTGTGTGGTTGTGCCAATGTGAATCACTTGCGGATAACAACTGCAAGGCTCTAATACAGAAATTCGCTCCGGCATCGAAAGAAATTTTCCTATTCAGTTAATAGCAGATACAGCGTAAGATGAGCGTTGGTAGCCACTCAAAAGAAATCAGCCGCTACCAATTGGGCAATACCTGCCGAGCGAGCTGGTACAGATATTAGCATGTGCAGTGTTGCTAATGATAGCCGCTGAGTCATAAAGATGGCATTACTTCGCTAATAGCAGCTATGACGACGAAATGGCTCGCATCAGGCAATAATCCGCGTGTACGACAACAGGAAGTAGTTAAAAGCAAACGGAAGGAGATTTTAGCATCAGTTGCAGCAATAGTAACGCGTTCCTGCTATATATATATATATATATATATATATATATGTGTGTGTGGTAAAGTCTTATGGGACCAAACTGCTGGGACCTAAGCTTACACACTATTTAGTGTAACTTAACCTAACTTACGCTTAGGACGACACACACACACACACACACACACACACACACACACACACACATACACACATGCCCGAGGGAGGACTCGAACCTTCGACGGAGGCACTCACGCGGACCGTGACAGGACGCCCCAAACCGCACGGCTACACCGCGCAGCTGCTAAAACAGCATATGAGTCCACTTGTGCCCTACACTTGGGCGATATGTCAACTTACCGCCCGAGCGGCACTTCACGGGTTCTTTGTTCGAGTCTATGAACGTTTCCCCTAAATAAAACTGTATGATACGATGTGTCTACAACGTTGCGAAAGAGACTACTCTTTTACTGGGCAAAAGAGAGACAGTTAGAAGAAAATATGGTGAAAATTGCTGCAGACCAGTGTTTCAAGTTTCTCGAAACTATAAAAACTCCCACCAAGCGAGGTAGCGCAGTGGTTGGCGCACTGGACTCGCATTCGGTATAACGACGTTTCACATCCATCCTGATTTACGTCTTCTGAGACTTCTCTAAATCGCTCCAGGTAAATGCCTGGATCGTTCCTATGAAGGATTTGCTTCCCAATCCTCCCTCTGTCCGAAATTTCGCTCCGTCTCTAATGACTTCGCTGTTGACAGGATGTTAAACACTAATCTTACATTAAATCTATAAGGAGACAGTGACGATAGGCTCAGCCTGTACTAATTATGTATTTGACATGGGTTTACTTTCGTTACGTTTGTGTACAAACTATAAAAAATTTGCATTTGCATTATTCTTGAAGAATCGAGTTTACCAAGATAGAGTGGTGTTTCTTTTTATTACTATACCGTCAACACAACGTCACTATGTGACTATCAGTGTCGTTAAAAGCATGTACATCTGAAAATATTACAAGATCCTATGATGACGGCATATACTGTCGAAACCGGCAATGGCAATCAAAAGAAATACTAGCGATTTTGGCAAACATAATTCTTCGAGAATAATGTAATCTTCAGATCGCCCCCAACGATGGACGCAGTGTCAATCATATGTAACTGCATTTGCGTTATTAAGAAACTTATGGAAAGTTTGGTTCAAAAATCATCCATTTTACAGAGAACAAGTTAAAAAATACTAAGTACTTTTATGTGATGTTTTTGTAGGCGAGTTTGTATATGAACGTCGTCACACAAAAGGGCGGGATAGCAGTTCATATGGGAGTTGTACAGCCAGTTGAAGTGGATATTAAAGGGATCCACCATGAAAGCGTCAGGGCAGAAGTTCAAACCCCCTGCCCCCCAAACAGACATAGGGTATGTCCAGCGGGGGTCATTATCCACTGGCAGCTGAAAGTCATACATATCCAACAGAACCTGCATCAGAAGCGGCGCCGTTATTGTCTCCATCAGTGTTTTGTAAAAAATGAAGTCAATAACAAGTAATTTGCACTGTAGTTTATATCAGCAAACGTTTTCCATATCAGTCATAATGATAATTATGTACTTTTTTCGGTTCCATTTTTGCCGCAAAAACACTTTCATTTTTACGTTACAAACATATTTCAAATCAGTTACATCACGTTCAAATGACTAAGTAACATAAGTGAAAAGTCATATTGTTCAACGGACGCTCACCAAGATACTTATGTAGATGAGATGTGTTTTGGGAGGATATTTGGTAAACTTATTACTGGTTGTATCATTTTCCTATTTAAAGCTTCAACAGTAAAACTGTGTATGAACTGGACGTTCAGTTCAGTGAATCTCTGCGTTCTTTGTAGTAAATCTATCAATTTTATTTTTGCTACAATCATTCTTTTAATGTGGATTGTAGGAATAAAAGGGCAACAGCAATTTAGTGACATCTTTTTTATTTAATCATAAAGAGATAGTCTCACTCTTTTTCATACATATACTAGATATACAGTATCTCAGTAGCCACCAGGGTCAGAAGCTGAGAACGTATGATCATTTTTACTTATTTATTTCCCATATATGTCAGATTTTTGCTAAATCAACCGATATTGAGCCATAACGATTCAGTAACAGTCTCTTCAGCCTTGGTTTTAATTGACTCCATTTAATCGAGACAGTGCTAATAATCGAAACCAACACTCTATTTCGGAAAGAGAGAAATTTTTCGTAATCGAACGATCTCTCTAAAGTTTTCTACAATGTAATTGTTGACATTAAAAATCGTGGACGAAGGCGCGCGCACACGATGGCTTCGGAGCGTTTTACAGTCGAACGCTTCCCAGGCTGAACGTTTTACAGTCGTTCGTGCTCGCAGGTGGTGATTTCTGTAACGAGCCCTTGATTACGCGTGAATGGAATTAATTGTATGGCCGTTTGGCCTGAGGCTTACAACAGGGGCCAGGTCATTGCAATGCAAATGTACATTCCTGTTGCTCCTGCGTTCGCTGTTGCTGCTTTGTAAAGGCGGAACTCCTCTGAAACGCCAGCGTAGTTGGTTCCGAATCGCTGAAACAGTGCTGTATGTAAAACAATATTATGTAAAACAATGTTAGGTCAGATTATTTGAGTTCCAGGAATTCTGGGTTAAGGAAAGGACAACGTCCAAAAACTCTGAAACTGTAAATTTTGCTATTTAACCCATTCAAGTGTCCTCCAGCTTTCAGGATTTATAGATGTAGCAATGTCAGTATTTCAGTCCCCATAACAAATATCTCTGTCAGACATGAAAGAAGATATTTATTAAAACTACCATGTGTGTGAGAAAAGTAATGAGGCTGACAACACTGTGAGCGATCTGGCAACGCTCTGTTATTCTATTTGTGTAGACCGGTGTATTGACCCCCTCTAGATGCCGAGTCCAAGTTTCAGCTCCGTACAGCCATCACGTGATTTTTGAGAGCGCCATCACTGAAGTTATGTTCCTGTTGTGTGTTACGAATATAGAACATCGGAGTTTAGAGCAACGTTATGCCATTAAGATGGGTGTGTTACCTTCGGAAAACCGAAACAGGCCAATGGGGAACATTCCTTATCAAGAGCACAAGTTTTTGGCTGGCACAATTTTTGTAAGTCTTAGAACGCGTTGAAGATGAACCTCGCTCAGGGAGACCTTCAGCTTCAAAAACCGCGAAAAATTCGAACGTGTGCATGCTCATGTGAGATAGGTCCGAATTTGTTCCTCCAGGGCTAACTATTAAGCAGTTGTTTTACAAATATGTCATGGAAAGCCTCAGGATAAGGTTGAGCTGAGTGAGACAGGTCATTGCAGGCACGTGGATGCTGCAAGATGCTGCATCATAACAACGCCACATGTCACACGGCCACTTCCATTACGAAATTTTCGACCTCAAAAGGCATTCCTGTGGTTTCACAGCGCCCCCCCCCCCCAAAAAAAAAAAAATCACCTGATTTGAGTTCTTGTAACTTTTTTTCTTTTCCTGAAACTAATAAAGTCTAAAAGGACGTCATTTTGGTGCTCTGGAGAACATTCAAAAGAACTTGACTGACATTTTAAATGCCCTACCAGGTGAAGCCTTTGAGCACTGTTATCCAGACAGACTCTGCCGGTATACAGTTGCCGAAGGTAGCTATTTTGAAGAGGACAACACTGTTGTTTGAAAAAAATAACATCTTTGGTAGGAAAAAATCAGTCTAATTACTTTTTCCACACACCTTGTGGTCGCACGAGTAACATGGCTCGGTGATTTGATAAGTGCCTATTTTTATGAAATCCTCTCGTGTTTTAATAAAATTGTAGCGAGAGTTATGATGACTTCTGTTCCTTAATTATGTCTCTGTATATAATGGGGGAAAAGATACGCTCGCTGAGCGCCGAGCGCGTGCGTTCGTTGTTGTTAGTTTGTGTGTGTGTGTGTGTGTGTGTGTGTGTGTGTGTGTGTGTGTGTGTTTGTGCGCTCGTGTGAATAAAATACTTTGCAACCATACATTTTTTATGTTCACCTGTAATTCTGTCAGAGACAGCAAAGGACTTGGAAGAGCAGCTGAACGGAATGGACAGTGTCTTGAAAGGAGGGTATAATATGAACATCAACAAAAGCAAAACGAAGATAATGGAATGTAGTCGAATTAAGTCGGGTGATGCTGAGGGTATTACATTAGCAAATGAGACACTTAAAGTAGTAAAGGAGTTTTGCTATTTGGGGAGCAAAATAACTGATGATGGTTGAAGTAGAGAGGATATAAAATGTGGACTGGAAATGGCAAGGAAAGCGTCTCTGAAGAAGAAAAAATTGTTAACATCGAGTATAGATTTAATTGCCAGGGAGTCGTTTCTGAAAGTATTTGTATGGAGTGTAGCCATTTATGGAAGTGAAACGTGGATGATAAATAGTTTAGACAAGAAGAGAATAGAAGCTTTCGATATGTGGTGCTACTGAAGAATGCTGAAGATTAGATGGGTAGATCACATAACTAATGAGGAGGTATGGAATAGAATTGGAGAGAAGAGAAATTTGAAGCACAACTTGACTAGAAGAAGGGATCGGTTGGTAGAACATGTTCTGAGGCATCAAGGGATCACCAATTTAGCACTGGAGGGCAGCATGGAGGATAAAAATCGTAGAGGGAGACCAAGGGATGAGTCCACTAAACAGATTCAGAAGGATGTAGGTTGCAGTAGATACTGGGAGATGAAGAAGCTTGCACAGGATAGAGTAGCATGGAGAGCTGCATCAAACCAGTCTCAGGACTGAAGATCACAAAAATAACAACAACAATGTTCATCTTATATCCTCCTTTCAAGACACTGTCCATTCCGTTCAACTGCTTTTCCAGGTCATTTGCTGTCTCTGACAGAATTACAATGTCATCTGCGAACCTCAAAGTTTTTATTTCTTCTCCATGGATTTTAATACCTACTCAGTATTTTTCTTTTGTTTCCTTTACTGCTTGCTAAATATGCAGATTGAATAACATCGGGGATAGGCTACAACCCTGTCTTACTCCCTTCCCAACCACTACTTCCCTTTCATGTCCCTCGACTCTTATAACTGCCATCAGGTTTCTGTACAAATTGTAAATAGCCTTTCCCTCCCTGTATTTTACCCGTGCCACCTTCAGAATCTGAAAGCGAGTACTCCACTCAACATTGTCAAAAGCTTTCTCTAAGTCTACAAATGCTAGAAATGTAGGTTTGCCTTTCCTTAATCTATTTTCTAAGATAAGTCGTAAGATAAGTCATTGGGTCAGTATTGCCCCAGGTGTTCCAACATTTCTACGGAATCCAAACTGATATTCCCCGAGGTCGGCTTCTACCAGTTTTTCCATTCGTCTGTAAAGAATTCGTGTTAGTTTTTTGCAGCCGTGGTTTATTAAACTGATAGTTCGGTAATTTTCACATCTGTCAACACCTGCTTTCTTTGGGACTGGAATTATTATATTCTTCTTGAAGTCTGAGGGTATTTCAAATGTCTCATACATCTTGCTCACCAAATGATAGAGTTTTGTTAGGCCTGGTTCTCCCAAGGCTGTCATTAGTTCTAATGGGATGTTGTCTACTCCCGGAGCCTTGTTTCGACTTAGATCTTTCAGTGATCTGTCAAACTCTTTACACAGTATCATATCTCCTGTATCATCTTCATCTACATTCTCTTCCATTTCCATAATATTGTCCTCAAGAGCATCGCCCTTGAATAGACCCTCTATATACTCCTTCCACCTTTCTATTTTCCCTTCTTTGCTTAGGACTGTGCTCTTGATACTCATGCAAGTCGTCCTCTTTGCCTCCAAAGGTCTCTTTAACTTTCCTATAGGCAGTATCTGTCTTACCCTTAATGATATGTGCCTCTACATCCTTACTTTGTCCTCCAGCCATACCTGCTTAGCCATTTTGCACTTCCTGTCGATCTCATTTTTGAGACGTTTGTATTCCTTTTTGCCTGCTTCATTTACTGCATTTTTGTATTGTCTCCTTTCATCAATTAAATTCAATATCTCTTCTGTTACCCAAGGAATTCTATTAGCCCTCGTCTTTTTACCTACTTGATCCACTGCTACCTTCACTATTTCATCTCTCAAAGCTACCCATTCTTCTTCTACTGTATTTCTTTCACCCATTCTTGTCAATCGTTCCCTAATGCTCTCCCTGAATCCCTCTACAACCTCTGGTTCTTCCAGTTTATCCACGTCCCATCTCCTCAATTTCCCACGTTTTTGCAGTTTCTTCAGTTTTAACCTACAGTTCATAACCAATAGATTGTGGTCAGAGTCCACATCTGCCCCTGGAAAGATCTTACAATTTAAAACCTGGTTCCTAAATCTCTGTCTTACCATTATATAACCTGTCTGATACCTTCCAGTATCTCCAGGCTTCTTCCATGTATACAACCTTCTTTTATGATTCTTGAACCAAGTGTTAGCTATGATTATGTTATGCTCTGTGCAAAATTCTACCAGGCGGCTTCCTCTTTCATTCCTTACTCCCATTCCATATTGACCTACTACGTTTCCTTCTATTCCTTTTCCTACTGTCGAGTTCCAGTCACCCATGACTATTAAATTTTCGCCTCCCTTCACTATCTGAATAATTTCTTTTATCTCATCATACATTTGATCAATATTTTCGTCATCTGCGGAGCTAGTTGGCATATAAACTTGTACTATTGTGGTATTTGTAGGCTTCGTATCTATCTTGGCCAGAATAATGCGTTAACTGTGTTGTTTGTAGTAGCTTACCCGCATTTCTATTTTCGTATTCATTATTAAACCTACTCCTGCATTACCCCTATTTGATTTTTTATTTATAACCCTGTATTCACCTGACCAAAAGTCTTGTTCCTCCTGCCACCGAACTTCACTAATCTCCATAATATCTAAATTTAACCTATCCACTTCCGTTTTTAAAGTTTCTAACCTACCTGCCCGATCAAGGGATCTGACATTCCACGCTCCGATCCGTAGAACACCAGTTTTCTTTCTCCCGATAACAATGTCCTTTTGAGTAGTCCCCGCCCGGAGATAAGATTGGGGGACTATTTTACCTCCGGAATATTCTACCCAAGAGGACGCTATCATCATTTACCCATACAGTAACGCTGCATGCTCTCGGGAAAAAATTACGGCCGTAGTTTCCCCTTGCTTTCAGCCGTTCGCAGTACCAGCACAGCAAGACCGTTTTGGTTAGTGTTACAAGGCCAGATCAGTCAATCATCGAGACTGTTGCCCCTTCAACTACAGAAAAGCCTACTGACCCCCTTCATGAACCACACGTTTGTCTGGCTTGTCAACAGATACTTCTCCGTTGTGGTTGCACCTACAGTACGGCTATCTGTATCGCTGAGGCACGCAAGCCTCCCCACCAACGGCAAGGTGCCATGTACTGTTCACAGAACACAATATTTGGAACCATATAGCACATTTGTAAAAATGTTTTATGATGTTACTAACGATGCTATTTTTGCATGTTTTAGAATTGAAGGATCCACCGATGACTGCGATGTTGTCGCTGAAACTAGATTTGGACTAAATAAATAAAAAACTAAAGTATTTTGCATCAAGGCGGATCCACAGTCCCTTATTGTTGTTTTTACGCGAATACTGACCGACGAGACGCCTCAAGATAAAAGGATTGATACTAATCTATTTTATTTCTTACTTATTTTACTCTTATTTCTTACTTACTTTACTTTTAGATAAAATAATCATTAAAAAACTAACGAACTTTTTCAAACTTCTTTTATTTTCTGGTTTCGTTGAGAAAGTATGATCTTATTGACACCTCATTTATCTTCCTAGCGTCTTGTGTTCTCGAAACGTCGTAGGTTTAGGATATGATTCGAAGGAAGCTATTTGAAAGTCAACTATCAATCCAGTGTAACGTATTATGTGTATTTTGACATTGAGTCTACATAGTTAGCAGCAGCTGTTCGTCAAATATTTCTGTTTTCCCTAAAATCACAAATTAAGTTAGTCTTAATTTCCTTGATTACTTTTAAGCAATTAAGTCTTTTTTACTTTTTAACTACACCTCACACTGGTCAGTTCGATATCCCGTTTGTCCATTTCTCACCCTTTATCTGGTTACGAAAATTCGTACAATACCCATTTCGTAATTTATAGGGAGTCTTGTCTTCGCTCTGTTCAAACGTTGGAGCAAAAAATGCAGAGATGGTTCATTTCAAAAATACCGAAGCAGGCTTTTAGTAGTATATAGATCCCCAGAGGCTTTCGTGTTGGAACTAGGGTATTAAGAAGACTGCAGAGGAGATCAGCTCGAAAAATCGTTGAGTATTGAACCGGATAATTACTGAAAAAGCAAAAGCATGTCTGAATTTTATCACAGCATGTCTTTTAACAAAATTTTGCAATTCATCTCTTCATGCATCACACTGGATCTATAAATGAAGATCAAGAGTCAGTTGGATATATTTGTTACTACATTATTTTTTGAATTGCGCATTTTGTTTTGCTTATTTATATATACTAACTTCTTTCAGTCGTGCATGTATACTCCCAAGATAAATTCTATTGATTTGTGGAAGATGTAGTGGCCGAAGCCCTATTCGCATTCTCTCTTTCAAATGTAGTTGAGAATTTCCCTTTTTCTCCATGTCTGTGTTTAATTGTGCTTACTTAGAAGTATGTGTCTCTGTATGATGTTCACCAAACAGCATTAGCAGCAAACAAGTGCTTCTTCTCTGAAGTGCTACTACAGCACGCACTCGAAATTTCGCTCCACCGTTTTGGTAGTCACCTTAATGGATCCTTTTAAGATCAAAGCATGACAACCTGGTTGATTCTGGTATTCGTTTGTGCGTGCACTGTGTGCAGCGTAGTTTTCAAAATAGATCTTTATCACTCGCGTAGTACTCTGTATTATCAACGGACATCACTGAATGACAGAAGAGAGTTACTGTCCTCTTTGATTATTTCGTTTAATTTAAAAGCTGATCCTCTTCGCTTTCGATATTATCCTTGTTGTTGTGGTTATCGTTAAAGATGAACGAGACTTGCAGCGGGCATCTGACGTCAACTGATATGAAGGCCTAGGCGTTCAGCAGCTGCAAGAATTAAATGAAACCTATAGCCAGATTACCTGACGGCCGCTGTTGGCTACTGCGAGTGTTTTTCCATTTATGCATTCGTAATTAATTGATGTCTGGCCTTAATACAGTAGGTTTATCGACAAGTGTTCGGCACCTGCATCGGATTATATAACTTTGTATCACACACAGCGCAGCGTGGAGATGTTTTATAACTGGCGACGTGTTGTGTGTCGATTTGCTCCTCATACCGAGTGAGCATCAGACGTACTACCATAATGCACGTTTTGCCTCTCATAGTAACGTCGTGCCGTAGTAGTAGGGTGTTTATTTGAGTGACAGAGCAATTTTAAAAAATCACGTAATGCGTCTTTCTAATACTTAAAAGAGGCGGGCAAAAATATTTAACAACACATTCTCCTGCCTACTTGGTGTAGGAAAAGCGTTGGAATTCAAAGTAACTTCCAGTCATCTAATAATGTATAAATATAGTTCTTGAATGATTTTCAAGTGAATATTAGACCATCCTTCCTGCAAATTAGTGGTAACTTCAGGTAACGATAACGGTGGTGGATAGCAATATCGAGACGACCGCGGTGGCCGTGCGGTTCTAGGCGCTCAGTCTGGAACCGCGTGACTGCTACGGTCGCAGGTTTCATATCCTGCCTCGGGCATGGATGTGTGTGATGTCCTTAGGTTAGTTAGGTTTCAGTAGTTACAAGTTCTAGGCGACTGCTGACCGCAAATGTTAAGTCCCATAGTTCTCAGAGCCATTTGAAACGTTTTTTGATAGCTATATCGAACTTGGTTCAAATGGCTCTGAGCACTATGGGACTTAACATTTGTGGTCATCAGTCCCCTAGAACTTAGAACTACTTAAACCTAACTAACCTAAAGACATCACACACATCCATGCCCATGGCAGTATTCGAACCTTCGACCGTAGCGGTCACGCGGTTTCAGACTTAAGCGCCTAGAACCGCACGGCCACACCGCCCGGCAATATCGAACTCTTCGATATAGACCGCAGAGGCTCAATAATACTCATTTAGTGCAATATCGGGACTTCTTTTCTTAATTTTGCAATACAATTTAAAAAAACAAATGGTAGTGAATAAACTGGAACCAAATAACGCTCAAAGTTTCTGCACTAAATGAATTGATTCCGTTATTATTTAATAGAAACTTACATATAACTCACGTTGAATCCGAGCGCCGTCCAACAGAATAAAAAGACAAAATCAAATAGACATTGTACCTAGTATCTACCCAAAAAGAAATATATCTTTAACAGTAAGTATACAAACACTGTTCTTAGACCTCTTTGCGTCACTTATTCACTCTGCTTTTCGTCCTAGCACGGTGACGAAATGAAATTACCTGGTTTTATTGTATTTGAGGAGTTTACTTAAAAACAATAAAGTTACAATAACTACACAGAACACTTACAACGAACTGAGGACATTGCATAGGTCAAATACTACAATGCAACCTGAAGGCCAAGCTATCATCTACCGAGTGGGCCAAATAAAAGTGGTCCGGAGTACAGAGTTCCAAAGAAACACAGCACAAGAAAGGAAATATGTGGTGTCACCGTCAGACACCACACTTGCTAGGTGGTAGCCTTTAAATCGGCCGCGGTCCGGTGGTATATGTCGGACCCGCGTGTCGCCACTATCAGTGACTGCAGACCGAGCGCCGCCACACGGCAGGTTTAGAGAGACTTCCTAGCACTCGCTCCAGTTGTACAACCGACTTTGCTAGCGATGGTTCACTGACAAAATACGCTCTCATTTGCCGAGACGATAGTTTAGCATAGCCTTCAGCTACGTTATTTGCTACGACCTAGCAAGGCACCATATTCAGTTACTATTGATATTGTGAATCATGTACCGTCAAAAGCGACGTTCATCATTAATGGATTAAAGTTTCCACCAGCTATGTCCGTTTTTCTAAATTCTAATTTCCTTGTCCTGTTCCAGACCTCACGCCAGCCTGCGTGAGCTAAAACGCGTGCATTTCGGCCTCCTCTAGTAACACTGCGTTGGCTCTTCTACCAACCACAACAAAATACAGTACTAACCTGACTATAGCAGGTGTTGAAGAGTGACCAACATTCATCTCTTGGTACGTTCGGGCCCAAGTCACAAGTTACTGAAGGTGGATCGAAGCTGGACTGCTGGAATTGCTGCAGTATCATCTGAAATATTACTGCAGTTCTTGAATGCTATGAGGCTCGCTGCGATACACGTTACACTCGAGGGCTTCCCACAAAAAGTAATCGCACAATGACAGATCAGGTAGCCAGGGTGGCCAGCTAGAGCTGCGAATGGACAGTCCTCTGGTAACAGCTCTAGGCTTGAAGGTGTGAACGTTCGGCCGGCTGTATGGGCAGTTGTTCCTTCCTGTTGGAAGTAACTGTAGGTCTTTTTCTCCTCCGTTACTGCTGTCACAAGTGGTTTCAAAATTTCCAGGCAATTTTAACTGGTGCCAACCTGTACATTCATGTTGAAGCATGAATTTCACACGATGTTTCCAATTTTTACCCAGCTCACGTATTTTCCTCTATGTTTTTTATCATAGCAGGGAGAAGACATACAAAATAAATACTTGTAAGAAGCTGACGGGACAACTTAACAATATTGCGATGGTCTTCCATAGCTAGTTGTTCGACACTGCGTGAGCTACTTCGCAAAAGTTCTGTACCACATGCAAACGTGTGTGGCGTTAGATTCGAGGACAACAGGAAATAAAACAATAAGCCCTACGAAAGTAAAAGAAAATAACTATTATTAGATAAAAAATAACAATCAAAATAAGGCAGTCTCTTCTAAAAAAACTCACGTTCGTAATATCAGAACCTGCTGCCGGGTAGGTTCAGTATCGTATCGTTGCGTATGGGTCTTCTGTTGCATTGTGTTCACGAGATGATCGAAATTCTGCTTCTCGAACCACGCACACCTACTACTACGCCGTTTTCAGCTCACCGAGAGGCTGAAGAGGGTTCCTGTGACAATGCAATGCTAGTTTCAACTGCTCTCAACACCCTCAGGCAGATTCGTGTCAGAAGATAACGCAGGTTGACCGGCCCTGCTCCTTCCTTAAGAAGGCGTATACATTGTTTTCACAATAGGGTAGTGCATTATTGTTTTGAAAGACGAACTTATCGCCGAAATGTTGACTGTACAAAAAATTGTTCAAATGGCTCTGAGCACTATGGGGCTTCACTGCTGAGGTCATCAGTCCCATAGAACTTAGAACTACTTAAACCTAACTAACCTATGGACATCACACACATCCATGCTCGAGGCAGGATTCGAACATGCGACCGTAGCGAACATGCGACTGTATCGCCTAGGACCGCTCGGCCACTCCTGCCGGTCTTGATTGTACAGCTCGACAGTAAAGAGGATCCTGTGCCGATACTGCACAACCCACAAATTGCACAAGACTGTTCAATGTTTGCAGATGATGCCGTCATTTGTCTTAATTGGACGATAACGTAAATAATGTTGTGGTGAAAATAAACAAAAGAATGCAGTTTTTTAACAGAACACATTAGAAAGTGCAACAGGTATAACAGGTCTACTGAAGAGACTGCATACATTAGGCTTGTCCGCCCTCTTCTACAGTACTACTGTGCGGTGTGGGATCCGCATCAGATAGGATTGACACAGGACAACGAAAAAGTTCAAAGAAGGGCAGTTCGTTTTGCGTTACCGCGAAATAGGATAGTGCAACCGATATGATAGGCGAGTTGAGGTGGCAACCATTAAAACAAAGGCGCTTCTCGTCTCGGCAATATTCTTCTCCTGAAATTTCAGCCACCAACTTTCTCCTCCGAATGAAAAAATAATCTGTTGACGCTCACCTACATAGGGAGAAATAATCATCATAACAAAATAAAGGATATCAGAGCTCGCTTGGAAATATTTTAGTGTTCGTTCATCCCGCGAACTGTTTCAGAGTGGCACGGTAGAGAAGTAGCTTGCAGATTGTTAGATGAACACGCTGCCAAGCGCTTAATTATGAATTGCAGTGTAACCATGCAGCTATAGATGAACAACTGTGCATGATACTGGTCCATTCCATCTGTAGCTTCGATCACATTCTACGTACGCCACGGTCTTGGGACGATTTTAACTATTGGTAATAGCCAGACTAAATAGATCGTGTGGAGATAGGTGCTCATTTCTAGGTTGACACTGCCATCCCAGCTATCTCCAAAATGACAGAACGCAGTCCTGTTGCATCCTCGTCCAGGTAGTTCCAAGTTATAATTTGTGGTTAGTGGCCACCAGCTGGTATTGATGGCCGCGTGCGAGCGCTACAAAACAAAACACCAGGATAGCTGCAGTTCGTGGACATGGAGACCAGCGGATGCGCCGTCAGCAGCATCAGCAGTTTCTGTTCATAAACAGGATGGCTCTGAGCACTATGGGACTAAACTGCTGTGGTCATTAGTCCGCTAGAACTTAGAACTACTTAAACCTAACTAACCTAAGGACATCACACACATCCATGTCCTAGGCAGGATTCGAACCTGCGACCGTAACAGTCGCACGGTTCCGGACTGCGCGCCTAGAACCGCGAGACCACCGCGGCCGGCATAAACAGGATTCAGTTTTATTTTTGTTCTCATATTGTCACGCGAAGAAGTAAACTGTACCTGTGTATTTCAATATCTCGAGCAGTGTGTGCCTACTCATAAGTTTTAGCATAAATTTTAGTGCGTTTTCATTTTGGGAACTGACTTTGAAATGTAATAAAAACCATAAATAGCGTGGCGGCAGAATTAAGAGCGCACCGAGTGACTGCTTGGGTTAGTGTTATATTACTTGGGTTATAGATGAAAGCTGTTTGAAGATGAATAGGGATTGCGCATACTGTTTGTGGATACAGGGGCAATTGACAAATGTCCGTAAATAGCTGGAAGCATGCTTCAGGCTGCCTTGAACTGCCATGCCGCTGGGGCGCCTGATACGAACGCTTTGGCTCCTTCGTAGCTCATAGTGTCGCATGGGATCAATGATGTCACAACGCCATCCGATTCGCTAATCCCAGCAGGTCGAAAATTACCTGACCGTAACTTAGAAGTAAATATCCCCGGAGTAGTGAAATAAATTACTTAAAAAAACGCAAGTCTTCCAGTCCAGGCTGTATACCAATTACGTTCCTTGCAGAGTATGCTGATGCAACAGCTCCGTACTTAACGACATCTACATCTACGTGATTACTCTGCAGTGCACAATAAAGTGCCTGGGAGAGGGTTCAATGAACCACCTTCAATCTGTTCAAAAAAAAAGTTCAAATATATGTGAAATCTTATGGGACTTAACTGCTAAGGTCATCAGTCCCCAAGCTTACACACTACTTAACCTGCCCGAGGGAGGACTCGAACCTCCGCCGGGACCAGCCGCACAGTCCATGACTGCAGCGCCCTAGACCGTCTTTTTTTATTTATTTTTTAATCTCATTTTGTTCGTTTTCGTTCGTTGCATCTGCTCGGGGTGGATGTCGCCAGACCCCCTTTTCAGCTCGTCGTTGATCCATCAACTCAGTTTTTTTTTTATTGCAGTGGGCAGCTAACCCTCTGACCGAACACGCTGAGCTACCGTGCCGGTAGACCGCTCGGCTTATCCCGCGCAGCTTCAGTCTGTCTCTCTACCGTTACACTCTCGAATGCCGCGCTGGAAAAAGGAGCACTTAAATTTTTCTGCGCGAGCCCTAATTTTTCGCAATATAGGTGGGTGCCAACAAAATGTTTTCGCAATCGAAGGAGAAAACTGGTGATTGAAATTTCATGAGAAGATCCCGTCGCAACGAAAAACGCCTTTATTTTAATGATTGCAAATCCAATTCACGTATCATGTCTGTGGCACTATCTCCCATATTTCGCGATAATACGATACGAACCGCCCTTCTCTGAACTTTTTCAATGTCATCCGTCAGTCCCACCTCATGCGGATCCCACACCGCACCGCAATACTCAGGAATAGGACGGACAAACGTGGTGTCTGTTTAGTAGTCCTGTTGCACCTTCTAAGGGTTCTGCCAATGAATCGCATCTTTGGTTTGCTCTACCCACAACATTGTCTATGTGATCGTTCCAATTTATGTTATTTGTAGTTGTTATCCCTAAATATTTAGTTGAATTTACAACCTTCAGATTTGTGTGACTTATTGCGTAATCGAAATTTAGCTGATTTCTTTTAGTAATCATGTGAATAACTTCACACTTTTCTTTGTTCACGGTCAATTGCCACTTTTAGCACTATACAGAAATCTTATCTAAATCGTTTTGGAATTCGTTTCGGTTATCTGATGACTTTACAAGACGGTATTGCAGCATCATTTGCAAACAATCTAAGAGGGGTACTCAGATTGTCTCCTATGTCGTTAATATAAGTCAGGAACAATAGAAGGCCTACAAAACTTCCTTGGGGAACGCCCGATATTACTTCTGTTTTACTCGATGACCTTCCGTCTATTACTACGAACTGTGACCTTTCTGACAGGAAATCACGAATCCAATCGCATAACTGAGCCGATATTCCTTAGGCACGCAGTTTGGTTAGAAGACGCTTGTAAGGAACGGTGTCGAAAGCCTTCTGAAAATCTGAAAATATGGAATCAATTTGATATCCCCTGTGGATAGCACTCGTTACTTCATGAGTATAAAGAGCTAGTTGTGTTTCGCATGAACGATACTTTCTGAATCCGTGTTGACTATGTGTCAATAAATAATTTCCTTCCAGGCACTTCATAATGTTCGAATACAGTATACGTTCCAAAACCCTACTGCAAATCGACGTTAGTGATAGGGGTCTGTAATTCAGAGGATTACTCCTGCTTCCCTTTTTGGTTATTGGTATGACATGAGCAATTTCCCAGGCTTTAGGTATGGATCTTTCTGTGAGCGAGCAGTTGTATATAATTGCTAAATATGGAGCTACTGTATCAATATACTCTGAGAGGGACCTTACCGGTATACAATCTGGACCGGAGGCCTTGGCGTTATTAAGTAATTTAAGATGCTTTATTACACGGAGGGTATCTACTTCTATGATTGTTATCTTGGCAGTTGTTCTTGGTTGGAGTTCAGGAATATTTACTTCGTCTTCATTGGTGAAGGAGGTTCGGAAAACAATGTTTAATAACTCTGCTTTAGTGACAGTATGTCCGCCTGCTTAGCTGGGTGGTAACGTACACTCCTGGAAATTGAAATAAGAACACCGTGAATTCATTGTCCAGGAAGGGGAAACTTTATTGACACATTCCTGGGGTCAGATACATCACATGATCACACTGACAGAACCACAGGCACATAGACACAGGCAACAGAGCATGCACAATGTCGGCACTAGTACAGTGTATATCCACCTTTCGCAGCAATGCAGGCTGCTATTCTCCCATGGAGACGATCGTAGGGATTCTGGATGTAGTCCTGTGGAACGGCTTGCCATGCCATTTCCACCTGGCGCCTCAGTTGGACCAGCGTTCGTGCTGGACGTGCAGACCGCGTGAGACGACGCTTCATCCAGTCCCAAACATGCTCAATGGGGGACAGATCCGGAGATCTTGCTGGCCAGGGTAGTTGACTTACACGTTGTGGAGCACGTTGGGTGGCACGGGATACATGCGGACGTGCAATGTCCTGTTGGAACAGCAAGTTCCCTTGCCGGTCTAGGAATGGTAGAACGATGGGTTCGATGACGGTTTGGATGTACCATGCACTATTCAGTGTCCCCTCGACGATCACCAGAGGTGTACCGCCAGTGTAGGAGATCGCTCCCCACACCATGATGCCGGGTGTTGGCCCTGTGTGCCTCGGTCGTATGCAGTCCTGATTGTGGCGCTCACTTGCACGGCGCCAAACACGCATACGACCATCATTGGCACCAAGGCAGAAGCGACTCTCATCGCTGAAGACGACACATCTCCATTCGTCCCTCCATTCACGCCTGTCGCGACACCACTGGAGGCGGGCTGCACGATGTTGGGGCGTGAGCGGAAGACGGCCTAACGGTGTGCGGGACCGTAGCCCAGCTTCATGGAGACGGTTGCGAATGGTCCTCGCCGATACCCCAGGAGCAAGAGTGTCCCTAATTTGCTGGGAAGTGGCGGTGCGGTCCCCTACGGCACTGCGTAGGTTCCTACGGTCTTGGCGTGCATCCGTGCGTCGCTGCGGTCCGGTCCCAGGTCGACGGGCACGTGCACCTTCCGCCGACCACTGGCGACAACATCGATGTACTGTGGAGACCTCACGCCCCACGTGTTGAGCAATTCGGCGGTACGTCCACCCGGCGTCCTGCATGCCCACTATACGCCCTCGCTCAAAGTCTGTCAACTGCACATACGGTTCACGTCCACGCTGTCGCGGCATGCTACCAGTGTTAAAGACTGCGATGGAGCTCCATATGCCACGGCAAACTGGCTGACACTGACGGCGGCGGTGCACAAATGCTGCGCAGCTAGCGCCATTCGACGACCAACACCGCGGTTCCTGGTGTGTCCGCTGTGCCGTGCGTGTGATCATTGCTTGTACAGCCCTCTCGCAGTGTCCGGAGCAAGTATGGTGGGTCTGACACACCGGTGTCAATGTGTTCTTTTTTCCATTTCCAGGAGTGTATTTGCCTCCAATGCACTGGGCACGCGTTCGGTCCCCACGGCTGGGTTGGAGATTTTCTCCGCTTGTCGACTGGCTGTTGTGTCATCCTCGTCATCCTTTCATCGTCATCATCGGCCGCAGGTCGCCCAATGTGGCGCCAGCTGAAATAAGACCTGCACTTGGTGGCCGAACCCGAATCGGACCTCCCGCCAATAGTGCCATACGATCATTTCGTTTTTCAGTGGCACTGCCATCAGTTCCTTCACCGTTGTTATCGCGCAGTGAAGGCGTTGATTGCGTCTGGGCACTGGTGTGCTTCACGTATGCCCAGAGTTCCCTGTTCCGCGCTAAGTGAAAAAGTTCCGTCCTGTTGTTGACGAAGATATCTAATGTGTCATTTTCACTACTCGGCTCTCTGATTAACTGCTCAGTTTTAGGATAAGGCATTTAGAACAATTTCACATGATTTCTTGTCGTTGCTATCCGCCAGAATAACCTGAGTCTGAAGAGCAGTTCTGGAACCTTCCCATAGACGCTCTTGCAGTTAACTAATTCTGTATTTACATTTTCTTTCTCTGATCCGCCATAAAGAATGCTACTCGCTTTTAAAATGGGAATAGTATTCTTTCCTTCTTGAAATTAGAGCATATTTTAACGGGCCTGTGGATGGATTTCTCTATTAAAAAAATCGCATATGTGCAAGCCAGGCGTCCTTCGCTACCCTAGTAGCCCGTTCCCGTATGTAGTGCAACCCTGAAATACTAAGGGCGGGGAGGAGGTCCTACAGTCCTCCACGTGATAGTGAAGGTCGAGTAATCCGCATCCAAGATTGTTACAGAATCATCTGCACCTATTTCTTCCGCTTAGTTCCAAACCAGAGCACCGCTGTCGGCTTCTGGACCGTAGCTGCGAAACGACAGCTCTGCTTCCACCCAGCGAGCGGGGCTAGCTGTCTCCACAAAGCAGCCAGACGCGTGTAAAATTCAAGGATGACTTCTGGACACGATGTCTTTCGTCAAGACATATTCATGATGTGCAGCCGGGCGCACACAGTTTGCTCAGTCGCTGCTGCTGGAGCCTCCTCGCACATTGGTCATGACTCCACTGCAAGCAAGCAGAGTGGACGCTGGCGTTCTTTTCCAGCGTGCCAGCTATTTTCCTAAGGGGGCTTGATCACCCGCCGAAAGCTGGAGCACCAAGTGACGGGTAACCACACCCTATTTACTTGTTCGGACCTTTCACGAAGATCGGCCCCAGTCGCAACAGGGTGGCTCAGATATACCTCCAGCAGTGGGCAATGCTTCAAAGCTGGTTTTGAGTTGGAAGGGGACAGCTACGCAGTTAGTACACATTTTCGCCTTCCTCCCAGAGACTCACGAACTAGCCACAGTTCATCGTTCACCATCTACATCTATAGTGATACTCTGCAAATCACACTTAAGTGCCTGGCAGAGGCTTCATCGATCCATCTCCACAATAATTCTGTTATTCCAATCTCTAACAGCACGCAGAAAAAAACTAACACCTACATCTTTTCGTGCGAGTTCTGATTTCACCTTTTTTATTATTATGATCACTTATTCCTACCTAGGTCGGTGTAAATAAAATATTTTCGGATTCGGAGGAGAAAGTTGGTGATTAAAATTTCGTGAAAAGATCCCGCCGCAACGGCAAACGCCTGTGTTTTAATTATGTTCACCCCAGTTCCATTCTCATGTCCGTGACATTCTTTCTCCTATTTCTCGATAATATGAGTACAAAACGTGCTGCCCTTCTTTGAACTTTCTGGATGTACTCCCTTAATCGTGTTGGTAAGGATCCCACACCGCGCAGCAGTACTCTAATAAAAGGACGGACAAGCCTAATGTAGGCTGTCTCTTTAGTAGATTTGTTACATTTTCTAAGTCTCCTGCCAATAAAACGCAGTCTTTGCTTGGCCTTTCTTATAACATTTTCTACGCATTTTTTCTAATTTAAGTTATTCGTCACTGTAATTCCTAGGTTTCTAGTTGAATTTACGGCTTTTAAATTTGACTGATTTATCGTGTAACCGAAGTTCAACGGATTCCTTTTAACGCTCATGTAGATGAGCTCACACTTTTCGTTATTTAGGGTCAATTGCTAATTTTTGCGCCATGCAGATATCTTTTCTACACGATTTTGCAATTTGTTTTGGCCTTGTGATGACTTTACTAGATGATAGACCACAGCATCATCTGCAAACAACCTAAGATGGCTGCTCAGATTGTCTCCTGAACCGTTTATATATATGTGAGAAACAGAAGAGAAACCTCGGAGAATGCCAGAAATCACTTCTGTTTAAGTCAATGAATTTCCGTCGATTACTAGGAACTGTGGCCTCTCTCACAGGAAATCACGAATCTCGTCACGTAACTGAGACGATATTACTCAAGCACGCAAATTCACTAGAAGCCGCTTGTGTAGTACAGTGGCAAAAGTCTTCTGCAAATAGAATCAATTTGAAATCCCTTGTCAATAGCCCTTAACATTCCTTGTGTGTAAGGAGCTAGTCATGTTTCACAAGAACGATTTTTTCTAAATCCGTATTGACTGTGTGTCAATAAGCCGTTCTCTTAGAAGAAATTCATGATGTTCGAACACATTATATGTTCCAAAGTTCTACTGGATATCGATGTTAATGATACGGACCTGTAATTTAGTGGGTTACTCCTACTACCCTTCTTGAATACTGTGTGACCTGTGCAACTTCCCAGTCTTTGGGTACGAATCTTTCGTCGAGCGAGTTGTTATATATGATTTTTTAAGAGGCAGTCTTCACTCCTTCCGATCTGATCATGTAAGCGTAGAAAAGTTGTAGTACGATTTCAAAGAGATAGTATCGACAGCAATTGATATATATGATTCACTCCACTTCCACGTCCTGAAAGTATCATTATCAGAATTTCAAGAATACGTTCAACGAGCGTTGCTCTATAAGACTATGTCATCAGCGTCAGTAGAACACAGTTGCACCACTGCTGAAATTCAGAGAAGGCTGGAAGGCTTTGCAGGCGAACAACAACTAGGAAACCCTGTATAGGCTTTCCGTGTGTCAGCACAAAGGTTTCCACAGCACGTCTAACAGGGGTATCAATTTTGCTACTGTTCTGTGAAGGACTAGCAATTTTACACGCATTTTGCGACTGTGTGACACGCAGTTTCATTTTAAGGAGTCTGAAAGTTTCTCTCGAAATTTTTTCGAAATGTTTCAGACGAATGGGGCTTGTTAAAGTATTCGTCGGGACGAGAGACGGTATTTTTCACGCTTAAGGAAAGCTTCTCCGAAGTTTGCCACAGCGGCGGCTACGCGGCGCTCAGCAGCCGAGGTGCATGAAAAAGTACCCGTAAATCTGGCGTCTTCCCCAGGCGCCGTCCGTGACACGACTTTCACATCAGCACTAACAAATGGCCCCACGGTGGACCATTCAGGGGACTTCCATGGTCACATACACTTTTGTACAATGGTAGGGATGCACTGGGGCCATCTTCTCCATCACGATATTCGACAGCCACAACAGATGTTTGAGTCAACAATTTGATCTCGATGCCATAGATTTCGTTAACAGTCTCTGCTCTTAAAAAAATACCGAAATGCTTCAGTACTGGCATATTCGCAAGAGAGGCATGGATATATCACTAATTTAGTTTCGTTAATGATGTATGACGCTTATACTTAGTGAGTGAAATACATGAAACATTTAAGAAACCTATTCGAATAATTGAGAGTACAATATATTCAACACTGCATTGAGATTTTTGAAGTTTTTTCGATGGACACAGTAGCCCTTTAGTTTGATGTTAAAAGTCTATCACTCTCTTTTCATACGTGGGAAATGCTTTAGAAATGTCATAATCATGAATAAATATCAAGTGAAAATAATCGCCCACTAATTTCCTTAGGCAAATCTGCTTCTACGAACGGATATGTAACATGCGATCGCTATGAAAGTCATACGTAGCACAGCTCAGGAACGGTGGATTTGCCTTCTAAAAGTAAATATATTTGTGGAGGATGAGTATTGCGCTTCCTTTATCCATTTAATCAATTACGACGTCGGTCGCATACTGGCCACCACCTCAGCATTTTCGGATTCTGTGGTCGAATAATCAGCGGAGATATGATATGCAGGTCACTTGGCAGTTCATGATATCTTCTCACTCTGGGTTTCGCTCTCAGACGTATTTGTGCTCTATACCTAACTATATAACTTTTACAGCTGCTTCTAATTTGAACGATGAGCCACCTGATTCATAATCAGTATGGGTTTGCGACTTCTCGATCACCTTTTTTGTGCTTATACTCTGTGCTTGCAGCGTTTGAGCTTCGACACGTAAGTGCATCTGTGAATGACATTGATTTTTCAGTTATGTTATTTGTGACGTGTGATACTTGAAATACTCAGAGAGTCATGTGATTGTGAGGTCTCAAACAACAAATATGTACGATGCTTCACTAATAAGTTAGCAACTAGCTTTGACAAGGGCGAAACGAAATATCGGAAGAAGAAATAATGCTGTGCCGGACGTGTAACTGAAGACTGACGTAGCGACCGCCATGGCGGTAATGGACTGTGTTGTCCTATCAGAGGGTTTTCAGCGAAGGCGAGCAAGAAAATTTTAAATTTAGCTTCCTTTTGACGTCGAGGTTAATGGAGACGGATGTGCATGGGAAAAGAATTAGGCCGCTGTCTTGTTAAAGAAACCATCCCAGACTGGTCTGGAGAGATTTAAACGGCAGGGTACTCATATTAGTGCACTATCTTAACCACTTCAATAGCAGTTTTACGCTGCACACAGGTAAGTAATGCCTCTATTATTAACTATAGTCGATTTTTAGCGTAATGTTTTTGAGCATATTGTTACACCAATACGACAGTATTTTTGTTAAAAAAGAAGCAAAAAACAAAATAAAATTATGTATGAAAACGTAGTAAAAGCTAAAGATCGCTAATACAGTTCCACAGCATCCGAAATGTCGTCGTGCATGATTTGAAAAGGAATTATATTTGTCTGACTGGCAGCCTACTTAATATATTCATTCATACGAATCACAACAGTAACGATTGACTGAAACGTGGTAGATAAGGTTACGTAATACGGTATAAAGATGACCACAGAAACAGCAATTCCCGAGGCAGGATTCGAAAAATGCGAAGCACTGGCGTTGCCTCGAAACCTCGACAGAGGGGAGCCTCGCAGACCGTGACAAAACGCCCTACACCACGCGGCTAGTGGAACATGGTTATAGTTTCAGATATTCCTTGTCGAAAGAATTAGTTTAAGCATTATTTGTTGCAATTTTCAAAGTACCGTCTTGAGAAATATTACAGTTATACATTTTCCAAATAAAGGCATTACATATTGAATTCTATTCTAGATTTAGCGTTGATATACACTCCTGGAAATTGAAAAAAGAACACATTGACACCGGTGTGTCAGACCCACCATACTTGCTCCGGACACTGCGAGAGGGCAGTACAAGCAATGATCACACGCACGGCACAGCGGACACACCAGGAACCGCGGTGTTGGCCGTCGAATGGCGCTAGCTGCGCAGCATTTGTGCACCGCCACCGTCAGTGTCAGCCAGTTCGTCGTGGCATACGGAGCTCCATCGCAGTCTTAAACACTGGTAGCATGCCGCGACAGCGTGGACGTGAACCGTATGTGCAGTTGACGGACTTTGACCGTGGGCGTATAGTGGGCATGCGGGAGGCCACGTGGACGTGCCGCCGATGTTGCTCAACACGTGGGGCGTGAGGTCTCCACAGTACATCGATGTTGTCGCCAGTGGTCGGCGGAAGGTGCACGTGCCCGTCGACCTGGGACCGGACCGCAGCGACGCACGGATACACGCCAAGACCGTCGGATCCTACGCAGTGCCGTAGGGGACCGCACCGCCACTTCCCAGCAAATTAGGGACACTGTTGCTCCTGGGGTATCGGCGAGGACCATTCGCCACCGTCTCCATGAAGCTGGGCTACGGTCCCGCACACCGTTAGGCCGTCTTCCGCTCACGCCCCAACATCGTGCAGCCCGCCTCCAGTGGTGTCGCGACAGGCGTGAATGGAGGGACGAATGGAGACGTGTCGTCTTCAGCGATGAGAGTCGCTTCTGCCTTGGTGCCAATGATGGTCGTATGCGTGTTTGGCGCCGTGCAGCGTGCAGGTGAGCGCCACAATCAGGACTGCATACGACCGAGGCACACAGGGCCAACACCCGGCATCATGGTGTGGGGAGCGATCTCCTACACTGGCCGTACACCTCTGGTGATCGTCGAGGGGACACTGAATAGCGCACGGTACATCCAAACCGTCATCGAACCCATCGTTCAACCATTCCTAGACCGGCAAGGGAACTTGCTGTTCCAACAGGACAATGCACGTCCGCATGTATCCCGTGCCACCCAACGTGCTCCACAACGTGTAAGTCAACTACCCTGACCAGCAAGATCTCCGGATCTGTCCCCCATTGAGCATGTTTGGGACTGGATGAAGCGGTCTGCACGTCCAGCACGAATGCTGGTCCAACTGAGGCGCCAGTTGGAAATGGCATGGCAAGCCGTTCCACAGGACTACATTCAGCATCTCTACGATCGTCTCCATAGGAGAATAGCAGCCTGCATTGCTGCGAAAGGTGGATATACACTGTACTAGTGCCGGCATTGTGCATGCTCTGTTGCCTGTGCCTATGTGCCTGTGGTTCTGTCAGTGTGATCATGTGATGTATCTGACCCCAGGAATGTGTCAATAAAGTTTCCCCTTCCTGGACAATGAATTCACGGTGTTCTTATTTCAATTTCCAGGAGTGTACTTTCGACTGATTGGTAAGATGAAGCAAGTTTTCTGGATTCTAAATCGGCCTCTTGGACTCTCTCTCTTAAACAGAATGCCACAGGAACAAACCACGAAGCACACACAGGACGAGATACATTAGTTTTCTGCCATTATATTCAAAACACTAAATGTCCCCTCCCCCCCCCCCCCATGAACCATGAACCTTGCCGTTGGTGGGGAGGCTTGCGTGCCTCAGCGATGCAGATGGCCGTACCGTAGGTGCAACCACAACGGAGGGGTATCTGTTGAGAGGCCAGACAAACATGTGGTTCCTGAAGAGGGGCGACAGCCTTTTCAGTAGTTGCAGGGGCAACAGTCTCGATGATTGACTGATCTGGCCTTGCAACATTAACCAAAACGGCCTTGCTGTGCTGGTACTGTGAACGGCTGAAAGCAAGGGGAAACAACAGCCATAATTTTTCCCGAGGACATGCAGCTTTACTGTATGATTATATGATGATCGCGTCCTCATGGGGGAAATATTCCGGAGGTAAAATATTCCCCGATTCGGATCTCTGGACGGGGACTACTCAGGAGGACGTCGTTATCAGGAGGAAGAAAACTGGCGTTCTACGGATCGGAGCGTGGAATGTCCGATCCCTTAATCGGGCAGGTAGGTTAGAAAATTTAAAAAGGGAAATGGATAGGTTAAACTTAGATATAGTGGGAATTAGTGAAGTTCGGTGGCAGGAGGAACAAGACTTCTGGTCAGGTGACTACAGGGTTATAAACACAAAATCAAATAGGGGTAATGCAGGAGTAGGTTTAATAATGAATAGGAAAATAGGAATGCGGGTAAGCTACTACAAACAGCATAGTCAACGCATTATTCTCGTCAAGATAGATACGAAACCCACAAATACCACAATAGTACAAGTTTATATGCCAACTAGCTCCGCAGATGACGAAAATATTGATCAAATGTATGATGAGATAAAAGAAATTATTCAGATAGTGAAGGGAGGCGAAAATTTAATAGTCATGGGTGACTGGAACTCGACAGTAGCAAAAGGAATAGAAGGAAACGTAGTTGGTCAATATGGAATGGGAGTAAGGAATGAAAGAGAAAGCCGCCTGGTAGAATTTTGCACAGAGCATAACATAATCATAGCTAACACTTGGTTCAAGAATCATAAAAGAAGGTTGTATACATGGAAGAAGCCTGGAGATACTGGAAGGTATCAGACAGGTTATATAATGGTAAGACAGAGATTTAGGAACCAGGTTTTAAATTGTAAGATATTTCCAGGGGCAGATGTGGACTCTGACCACAATCTATTGGCTATGAACTGTAGGTTAAAACTGAAGAAACTGCTAAAAGTTAGGAATTTGAGGACATGGGATCTGGATAAGCTGAAAGAACCAGTGGTTGTATAGAGTTTCAAAGAGAGCATAAGGGAACAATTGAGAGGAATGGGGGAAAGAAATACAGTAGAAGACGAATGGGTAGCTTTGAGGGATGAAGTAGTGAAGGCAGCAGAGGATCAAATAGGTAAAAAGACGAGGGCTAATAGAAATCCTTGGGTGACAGAAGAAATATTGAATTTACTTGATGAAAGGAGAAAATATAAAAATGCAGTAAATGAAGCAGGCAAAAAGGAATACAAACGTCTCAAAAATGAGATCCACAGGAAGTGCAAAATGGCTAAGCAGGGATGGCTAGAAGACAAATGTAAGGATGTAGAAGCTTATCTCACTAGGGGTAAGATAGATACTGCCTACAGGAAAATTAAAGAGACCTTTCGAGAGATGAGAACCACGTGTATGAATATGAAGAGCTCAGATGGCAACCCAGTTCTAAGCAAAGAAGGGGAGGCAGAAAGGTGGAAGGAGTATATAGAAGGTTTATGCAAGGGCGATGTACTTGAGCACAATATTATGGAAATGGAAGAGAATGCAGCTGAAGATGATATGGGAGATATGATACTGCGTGAAGAGTTTGACAGAGCACTGAAAGATCTGAGTCGAAAGAAGGCCCCGGAGTAGGCAACATTCCATTAGAACTACTGACGGCCTTCGGAGAGCCAGTCATGACAAAACTCTACCAGCTGGTGAGCAAGTTGTATGAGACAGGCGAAATACCCTCAGACTTCAAGAAGAATATAATAATTCCAATCCCAGAGAAAGCAGGTGTTGACAGATGTGAAAATTACCGAACTATCGGTTTAATAAGTCACAGCTGCAAAATACTAACGCGAATTCTTTACAGACGAATGGAGAAACTGGTTGAAGCGGACCTTGGGGATGATCGGTTTGGATTCCGTAGAAATGTTGGAACACGTGAGGCAATACTGGCCTTACGACTTATCTTAGAAGAAAGATTAAGAAAAGGCAAACCTACGTTTCTAGCACTTGTAGACTTAGAGGAAGCTTTTGACAGTGTTGACTAGAATACTCTCTTTCAAATTCTGAAGTTGGCAGGGGTAAAATACAGGGAGCGAAAGGCTATTTACAATGTGTACAGAAACCAGATGGCAGTATTAGAGTCAAGGGGGATGCAAGGGAAGCAGTGGTTGGGAAAGGAGTGAGACAGGGTTGTAGCCTCTCCCCGATGTTATCAATCTGTATATTGAGCAAGCAGTAAAGGAAACAAAAGAAAAATTTGGAGTAAGTATTAAAATTCATGGAGAAGAAGTAAAAACTTTGAGGTTCGCCGATGACATTGTAATTCTGTCAGAGACGGCAAAGGTCTTGGAAGAGCAGTTGAACGGAATGGACAGTGTCTTGAAAGGAGGATATAAGATGAACATCAACAAAAGCAAAACGAGGATAATGGAATGTAGTCAAATTAAATCGAGTGATGCTGAGGGAATTAGATTATCAAATGAGACACTTAAAGTAGTAAAGGAATTTTGCTATTTAGGAAGTAAAGTAACTGATGATGGCGAAGTAGAGAGGATATAAAATGTAGACTGGCAATGGCAAGGGAAGCGTTTCTGAAGAAGAGAAATTTGTTAACATCGAATATAGGTTTATGTATCAGGAAGTCGTTCCTGAAAGTATTTGTTTGGAGTGTAGCCATGTATGGAAGTGAAACATGGATGATAACTAGTTTGGACAAGAAGAGACTAGAAGCTTTCGAAATGTGGTGCTACAGAAGAATGCTGAAGATAAGGTGGATAGATCACGTAACTAATGAGGAGGTATTGAATAGGATTGGGGAGAAGAGAAGTTTGTGGCACAACTTGACTAGAAGAAGGGATCGGTTGGTAGGACATGTTTTGAGGCATCAAGGGATCACAAATTTAGCATTGGAGGGCAGCGTGGAGGGGAAAAATCGTAGAGGGAGACCCAGAGATGAATACACTAAGCAGATTCAGAAGGATGTAGGTTGCAGTAGGTACTGGGAGATAAAGGAGCTTGCACAGGTAGAGTAGCATGGTGAGCTGCATCAAACCAGTCTCAGGACTGAAGACAACAACAACAAAATCTATACAACTGTGATCTGACTTACGATGGACTGGTAGCGGACTTTGGTTGTGTGGAAGAAGAGGCGTCGGCAATGGTATGGCCTTGCTGTCGCAGCAGTTGCCTATCACACTCTCACCCTTCAAGACATTTTGTCCAATCAGCGATGCCATTCATTCATTATTTTTCTGGGGGGTTATCGGGTGTGGGATCCAATGACGCATTGCATAGTGAGATTCATTGACCTTAATTGTACGACTTATGCTTGATTTGACATTGTCCGCTTGTAAAAATGTGCTGGTTTCTTTCTCCAAGAACGATATTTACATCTAATTTGTCAATGGATCTTGTGAACCGACGTACGCTCGAGCCAAATTCACTAATTCTGTGAGTGAAATATACACCCTTTCAGTGTCTTTAGTATCGTTTTCACTGCACTGTGCGAATTCCATATCTACATGTTGATAACGACATCCCATACATGACATGTGGTCGTCTTGGGTTAGACCGTTAGGTTGTGTACCACTGCATTCAGTGTGTAATTTGGCTCATTTACAGCCTATTTATTTTAAATACTTATTATACCCTGATTGACTATGATCTTCATCCTTGATGTTTTTTGCACTTTAGGCTTCCTCCCTCCCCTATTTTATTTTATTTGTAGTTTCAATATTTAATCATTAAAATGAGTGCTGTCTCACGTTACCCAGCAGTCGAATTTACGCAGGAACTTTTGCTGTCACCTTAACATCTCATGCTTAAACGTTGCTGAAAGGAGTATTATACGAGATTTGGAACTTTAATAGTGGTAACTATTTATTTACAGCTCGTACAAAATAGGTACGTGTTTAAAGTTTTACTGACCAAAGTAGTCACCAGCATTGTGTATAGCCCCTTTGCCAGCGAGGTGGAAGTCGTAGGATACTCTTAGCAAAACCAGTTGTGTTGACAGTTCGAGCGGCGCAGTCTATTGCCCGTCGAATTTGTATCAGTTCTGAAGCTAATGCCTTGAAGTGTTTCCTTCTGTTTAAAAATCGAGTTGAATTCATGAGAGCTTAAGTCAGGGGAGTGCAGTGGGTGATATAGCACTTAGCAGCCCCATCACTCAAACAAATCAGTAACAGCTTGCACTGCACGTGCTCGAGCATTGTCGTGCAAAATGATGGTCAGGTCCTGCAGGAAGTGTCATCACTTCGGTCTGTAAGGTGGTCGTAGGTTGTGTTGCAAAAATGAATAGCACAGAGACAGAAATGATGACACTTTCTGCAGGACCTGACCATCATTTTGCAGGACACTGCTCAAGCACGTACAATGCAAGCTGTTACTGATTTGTTTGACTGATGGGGCTGCTATGTGCTGTACCACCTACTGCACTCCCCTGACTTAAGCCCTCATCAGTTCAACTGCATTTCTAAACTGAAGGAAACACTTCACGGCATTTGCTTCAGAACTGCTACAAATTCGTCGGGCAATAGACCGCGCTGCTCGAACTGTCAACACAACTGGCACTGCTAAGAGTATCCTAAGACTTCCACATCGCTGGCAACGGGTTATAAACAATGAAGGTATCTACTTTGAAGGTCATTAAAAGTTCGAAACACACATCGATTTCATACGAGTTGTAAATAAATAGTTGCCACTATTAAAGTTCCAACCTTCGTACATAAGAAGAGAAAACAACATTATTAAGTAGTTTGATTAGATTAGATTAATTATTCACTCCATAGACCCATAAAAGAGGGAATCCTCCTGGGTACGGAACATGTCTGATAAACACTTTACAAAAATGTAATTAGAAAAACTTGAGTTTCATTAATTTTAATGATCTTCAGTCATTAACAGTAAAATTATGTATATGAATTAAATTTAAACTTCAAATATTTACAGGTTTAATACTTACATCTGCCTTCATTAAATCCATCATTCAGACATTTGCTAGTTTCTTGGCTGCTACAACCAAGTATTGTCAAAAATTAAAGTAGATTATTCATTTCAGTGATCCTCAGTTAAGAACAGTCAGATTATGTAAAAGATTTAAAATGAAACTTCCACTATTTACAGACTTAAGACTTACATCTGCTTTCCATACACCATCATTCACACAGTACATAATTACTTGGCTGTTACAACCAAGTATTGTCAAAAATTAAAGTATAATAAATTTTCATTAAAATGGTCTGCTGCACTTGTTGAGAAACTCATGGATGACATAGAAGGAGTTGGCCACCAAAAATTCTTTAAATTATGTTTAAATTGTGCTTTGTCTAAAACTAAACTCTTAATGGTTGCTGGTAACTTATTGAAAATATATGTTTCTGAATACTGGACTTCTTTCTGGGCAAGAGTAAGTGATTTTAAATCTTTATGTATATTTTTCTTATTCCTAGAATTGATACTTTATACTGAGTAGTTAGTAGGAAAAAGAGATGTATTCTTTACAACAAACTTCATTAAGGAATAAATATACTGAGAAGCTGTGGTTAATATGCCCAATTCTTTGAATAGGTTTCGACATGATGTTCTTGGATTTACACTACTCATTACTCTTATTATACACTTCTGAACTCTAAAAACTTTTTCTCTGTTTGTGGAGTTACCCCAAAATATGATACCATATGACATAATAGAGTGAAAATAAGCAAAATATGCCAGTTGTTTTATATTTATATCTCCTATGTCTGACATCATTCGCATTGTAAACACAGACTTGTTTAGGCGCTTTAGCAGTTCGTTAGTATGTTACTTCCGACTGAATTGATTATCAAGTTGTAATCCCAAGAATTTTACACTCTCAACTTCTCCTATTTCCATGTCATCATATTTTATACACACACCGGACGAAAATCTCTTGGATGTTCTGAACTGCATATAGTGGGTCTTTTCAAAGTTTAGTGACAGTGAAGTGTCTATGAACCACTTATTAATGTCAGTAAAAATTTGAGTAGCTGCCCTTTCTAAATTTATATTTGATTTACTATTTATTGCAATGTTTGTATCATCTCCAAATAAGACAAACTTCACATCTGGTAATGTAACAGATGACAGGTCATAAATATACACAAGCAACAGTAGTGGACCTAGTATGGAACCTTGGGGAACACCACATGTAATTTCTTCCCAGTCAGATGATGTCTGATTGCCTACTGCTGAAGTGTTATGTAATGACACCCTTTGTTTTCTATTAGTAAGATATGATTGAAACCACTTTGCAGCACTACCAGTGACGCCATAATATTTTAATTTAGTTAAAAGAATGCTGTGATTCACTCAGTCAAACGCCTTTGACAATTCACAGAATGTGCCAGTTGCCTCTAATTTGTTGTCCAATGAATTAAGGACATTTTGCTGTAAGTGTAAATAGCTTTCTCAATATAAGAACCCTTAAGAACCCAAACTCTGACTTTGACAATATGTTATTTTCACTAAGGTGCTTAGGTAGATGCTTGGACATAACCTTTTCAAATATTTTTGAAAAAGCTGGCAAAAGTTAGATCGGTCGGTAATTTGGTGGCATTTCTTTGTCCTCTTTCTTGTGGAGAGGTATAACTTCAGCATATTTAAGCAATCCGGGAATGTTCCTGTGACAAGTGATTGATTGCCACGCGGGATTCGCCGAGCGGTCTATAGCGCTGCAGTCGTGCGGCTGGTCCCGGCGGAGGTTACACTCTTTTATTAACTTTGTTGATATTTTATCATAACCACTAGAATGCTTTCATTTCAAGGACTTTATGATGGATTCTATTTCTTTGGGTGAAGAAAGTGTCAATTCCATTTTACTGTGATTGCTTGTGTGCACTGGTGTCAGATATTCCATTGCATTATTTACTGAACCTGACAACCCCATGCTATCAGTAACAGAGACAAAATACTTGTTTAAATGGTTTGCAACAAAACATACGTTTGTTACCAGGTATTCATTTATTTTTAGTGGCATTTGTTCCTCTTCATTTCTGGTCCTACCTGTCTCTGACTTAACCATATCCCATATTGTTTTTATTTTATTTGCTGTATGTATTTATCTTCTTCTCATAATGCAGTTGTTTAGATTTCTGGATAACATTCTTCAATATTTTGCAGTAATTTTTGTAATGAGGTATAATGCTAGTAGCTTGTCCGGAGTGGCCGAGCAGTTCTGGAACCACGTGACTGCTACAGTCACAGGTTCGAATCCTGCCTTGGGTGTGGATGTGTTTGATGTCCTTAGGTAAGTTAGGTTTAAGTAGTTCTAAGTCCTAGGGGACGTATGACCTCAGCAGTTGAGTCCCATAGTGCTCAGAGCCATTTGAACCATTTCTATAATGCCAGTATCAAAGGTGTTTCCTTTTTGTCTCATATGATGTCTTTATCGCTTGTGTTATCCATGGTTTCTTATTATTTATCTGCTTAATATGAGTTACCTTCAGGAGAAAACAATTTTCAAATAAGGTGCTAACTTTATTAATTAATATTTTGTGTTATATGAGGATCAGTTTGGCTTTAGGAAAGGTGAGGACACCAGAGACTCACTTCTGAGATTGCATGTGATACTGGAGGCAAGAGTTCAAAATCAATTGAGAGACCTTTATGGGATTTGTTGATCTAGAAAAAGCGTTTGACAATATAAGATATTCGAAATTCTCAGAAAAGTACGTGTAAGCTACAAGGAAAGGCGGATTATCTTTCTGTGAAGCAGCAGGTATGCCTGTCCAGGATTTCCTCCTATAACCTTGGCTTGGTTTTAAGTCAAATTTCACACACAGCCAGCTTCATAATTATCAACATTGTGGTATTTATAACCATCAATAGGAGCGGATATAAAGGCAAAAAAAAGTGCATTTTCCAGCCCCTGTCACATAGGCCATCCTGCAGGACAGGTGTGTTATACTGGTATTGGCCTGTTTTATCGATATTCTTTGCAGAGACTACATCTGTAGATTGCCACAGCTGGGGGATGTTTGAGGTGTATGGAGGAAGTGATGGTAATAGATTAGGGGAGCAGTAGAAGGACAGAAATAGGGTGGATGTGACAGACTGAAAGAGGATGGAGGAGGAGGTTGACAGAAGGAGAGAGGGGTGAGTGGATGGTGATGAGGGAGTGGGAGAGAGAGAGAAAGAGAGAGGGAGAGGTGAATGGAGAGATGGAAAGATGCAGGAGGCAGGTGGAAGTCATGGAAGGATAGTGGATAGGTGGGCAATGAAGAGAGGGGAGGGGCAATGAAAAGAGGTGGGGAAGAAGGATATGGACAAAGGGAGTAGGGAAGAAGATATGGTTGGAGAGAAAGAGTGGCAGAGAAAGGGAGGAGGGGATGGAGATGCACAGTGGGGAGGAGGAGATGGACAGATAGAAGTGAAAAGATGAGGTGGGCAGAGAGGCAGGGGAGAAGGAGATTGACACTGAAAGGGGCAGGTCGAGATGTGTGCGATATATATGTCGAATGTGTACACAAGGAAAGCCGTGGGTAAGGGATAATAAACAATCAGAAGCAAGAAGGAGCCATAAGAATGGAATACCAGGAGCAAACAGCTCGATTAAGAAGAATGTGAGACACAGATGCAGTGTATCTACCTATGGTAGATGTGTGTGTGTGTGTGTGTGTGTGTGCATGTGTGTTTGAAGGGTTTCTTTCGGCGCCCAGTAGCACAGCAATTATCCCTTGTAGAACAACCAATATTTGTGATAAATTCACTCGTTTACATTTACTATTTACTTTTCTTCCCTTAGCAGGACATTAAGGTAATGGTGGTGACAAATGAATAAATAATGTTCCGCTAGATTATTTTTCTGGAACCGGCACGTCAGTCTGCACGTCGAAGAAACAATGACAGAAATAAGAAATAGTTTCACGAGTGGCATCAAAGTTCAGGATGAAAGATAATCAATGGTAAGTTTCGCTGTTAGCATCACAATCTTCAGATGACGCGATGAAGAACACTGAACGAAATGAACAGTATTGAGTACTAAATATGGATTGAAAGTAAACAGAAGAAATATTAAAGTGATGAAGAGTGGAAAAAATGAGATTTGTGAGAAAATGAACATAAAAATAAGGACCTGGAAGTGGACGAAATGAAGGAATTCTGCTACTTTGGAAGCAAAATAAAGTCCGATGGATGAATAAAGGAGGATATGAAAAGAAAAGTAGCACAGGGGAAGAGAACATTCCTGGCCAAAAGAAGTCTACTAGTATCAAACATTGGACTTAATTGGAGGAAGAAATTTCTGAGAATGTAACTCTGGATCTCGGAATTGTATGAAAGTGGCACATGGATTTAGGAGGATGGTGAGAAGAAGACAGTCGAAGCGTTTTAGATATGGTGTTAATAGAGGGAATTTGCAATTAGGTGCACTGATAGGAAAAGAAAAGAAAAGGTTCTCCACAAACTCAGGGAGGATAAAATATGTGGAAAACACTGACGAGAAGAAGGGACATGATACTAAGACTACGTTAAGACCTCAAGGGATAAGTTCCTTGGTTTAGAGTGACCTATGGGGGTAAAAACCGTAAAAGAACACGGGGATTGGAGTATGTCCAAAAATGATTGAGGACGGTGGGTGTGCTACTCTGAGATAAAGAGGTTGCCACAGGAGAGGAGCTCATAGCCGGTTCCAGAAAAATAATCTAGCACAACATTATTTATTCATTTGTCACCACCATTACCTTAATGTCCTGCTAAGGGAAGAAAAGTAAATAGTAAATGTAAACGAGTGAATTTATCACAAATATTGGTTGTTCTACAAGGGGTAACTGCTGTGCTACTGGGAGCCGAAAGAAACCCTTCAAACACAGATGCATACACACACACACACACATGCATGCACAGAAAATACTAATCAAAGCAAAATATTACACACAACTGAACACTAAATAGTTTTACGCTACGATGCGGCAGTGTGCAGCACAGGGACAGCATGCCGGCCTATGACCTGTCCAGACCTGCTCGCAGCAGCCGTCCTACCGCGGGTCCCGTCTGCTTCGCGCCCGCAAGTACGGACGTACCGACGCTGGCAGTCTGATACCAGGCTTCAGCGGACTATCAGTTGTCACTGCGCCATCAGGAGTGCTTTATACACAGTGCTACTGCTAGTTTTCTCTTCACATCACCGCATCATAAACTGGTGAGAACATTATTTTTAAGTCTTGCAGAGCATGTTTACACTGAATTTAGAATGTGTGCAATATCTCTATGACGTGTCTTTAAAAGACGTTAGGCAGTTGTACCTTACACACCCTACGTAGGTAGTTGCGTGCAGAACATGTTTCGAGCTAGGCATTTGTAAAAATTTACTGTGAAAGTAAGAAAGCGAAATTTAATAAGCAGGCATCCGATGTTAATTTTCGGTGAAAACCATTAAGATTTGAGTGAAACTGTGACAGTGCATCTTTCCTTTGTTTAATTAAGAAGAACGTGGTCACAATAATCTAGGCTTTAGTTGCCATGATGGCAAAATCTCGGCCTTCGTTCCCTATCAGTTACAGACAGTGTATAAAGTAAGTATAAAAGATGTGCGATTAGCAGACAGTTGCAAAAGATATCCAATTAATAAGGGTCCCCTACGGGAATACTAGCATTTTGCTATGGATAAACTAAACTTGGCGGTATATGTTAGATATTTTATTCTGTGATATATCAGACATGAAGGCAGCTATTTTCCTATACATCCCAGCCTGGAACTACACCATTCGTAAACCATTACGAAATTCGAGGTAGTTAGATGACTGGAAGCCCGCCCGGTTGGCCGTGCAGGAAGGAGCGCCGGTCCCGGGCATGAACCCGCCCGGCGGATTTGTGTGGAGGTCCGGTGAGCCGGCCAGTCTGTTGATGGTTTTTAGGCGGTTTTCCATCTGTCTCGGCGAATGCGGGATGGTTCCCCTTATTCCGCCTCAGCTACACTATGTCGGCGATTGGTGCGCAAACAACTTCTCCACGTACGCGTACAGCACCATTACTCTACCACGCAAACATAGGGGTTACACTCGTCTGGTGTGAGACGTTCCCGGGGACCACACCCCACAATAACCCTGGGTTCGGTGTGGGGCGGCGGAGGGGTGAAGTGGACTGCCGTAGTCGTCGTGGAGTTGCGGACCACTGCGGCTGCGGCGGGGACGGAGCCTCTCCGTCGTTTCTAGGTCCCTGCTTAACATAACACACCTGACTGGACCATGTGTGACATATTTGGTCCGTTCCACGATTTTTTTTTAATTTTGCTATTGAACTCATTATCAGAATTATTCAAAGTTGTCTCAAGTACAAAGATTGTACCTTAGATGGCCTCTACGACAGTTGGAATGCGATGAGCAAGCCGTCTGTCATATCGCTTAGGAACAGGATGAGGGATCCGCAGTTCTCAATGAGCAATTGTAAAGCTGTGCATTTCCAACTTTTCAGTTTTTGATGAAGAATCTATTAATTTTTTTATTGCAGCAATGTAAATTCTAACTATTCCACTGATATTTGGTAAACGATGGAGGGAAGACACGCGGTTTAAATATCAGTGGAAGATTTGCGGTACGTACGTCTACATGCCAGAAATTTAACGGAATAGCTATGAATCTATCACTAGACTGACCGGTATTTGCGGAGTTTTGCACTCAAAGGACATATAAACATCAAGTTTATGTCCTAACAAAGATTTGTACTATATTTGTTAAATGAAAATAATACCTTTAGCATTCATAATCGTGATCGTGTGAGGTCACAAATAAAGCACTTTTTATTAAAAGTCTCAGACAGTCAACGTACTGGCATTGGTGCAGCTACGCTCTTTGGCAACTAGTGATGTTACACAGTTCAGTCACATTAACGTGACAACCGTCTATGTTCGACGTCAACGTGTAATAACAAATCACAGATGTCCGTTGAAGGCTCTAAAAGTGGAGGATATATAAATGGTGCCGGGGGATGCGGAAAGTCAGTGCAGTCGTTGTAATGTGGAAAAGGAGTGATTTCTGTCATGCCCAAAAGGGCATCATCATTGGGTTTCGAGCCAAAAGGGGAAGCATTTTCGAAACGGCTAAGTTTGTAGTCTGTCCGCTTGCCGCGTGGTTAAATTATAACGTGCACGGAGAAATGACGCTATCCAAAACTAGCACAGAGGCAAATGTGGCGCACCATGGGCCAGAGGTGAGAGGGGGGGGGGGGGGGGGACGACGGTTGTGGAGATGTTTACGGGCGAACAGACGTACAACTG
The DNA here is from genome assembly GCF_023897955.1 of Schistocerca gregaria. Classification (NCBI taxonomy): domain Eukaryota; kingdom Metazoa; phylum Arthropoda; class Insecta; order Orthoptera; family Acrididae; genus Schistocerca; species Schistocerca gregaria. The sequence continues at coordinate 508,735,015 of NC_064921.1, read as the reverse complement.
TCGTGTAACTGACTGCCTAGATGAACCAAGGGGCTGTCAACAGTGTCTCTTCAACGTTTCACCGAACATTGTTGCGTATAGGTGTCCACAGAGGGCGCCTGTCTCATGCACCCATGCTGACTGCTGTTCATCGGCGATGAACGCTGCAATTTGCACGTCAGTACAGTAACTGGACGTCCACTGTGTGGCGACAGGTGTCCTTTTCAGATGAACTACATTTCATGCTCCATGGGACACATGGCCGTTGGCGTGTACAGGTGAAACATCTGAAAGCAAACACTCTGCTAATGTTATGGTCCGGGGCACATTTTTGTAGCAATTCTTGGGTGATCTTCTCATTGTGAAACGCACTCTGCATCAACAGAAATCTGGTTCATCTTTGGGGAATATGTCCACCTCTAAATACAGTTTGTTTTTACTCGCCACAATGGGATCTACCAACACGACAATGCAAAGTGTCTTATGAAGGTACTTAGAGTACGTGTGTAGTTCGAATAGCACCAGGATAAGTTTACCGTACTCCCCTGGCCACCAGATTCCATGGATTTAAACCTACACGAGAATTTGTGGGACCACCTCAACCGAGAAACCTAGCACAGATGGGCACGGCACTGGAGTCGCCATCGCTCCAGATCTCTTCCAGAACCTCACTGAGTCTCTTCCCGCACGTCTCGCCGCAGTACACACTGGAAAACGTGATTATTCAGGTTCCTGATAGGTGATCTCATTTATATGACTCGACAGTCTACTTTAAAAATCAGCGAACAATTCTTTAATTCTGTTTTCACTTCTGTTTTGAATGTACACATGTGTCTGTATTTATTACTGGAACTCACTGTCGCTGAACTAAAATTTTCTGGATGTAGAAGACATTTTCAAAGACCTTAACCTGGTTGCGTCCTATTCGTACTAGAAACGATACTTCAATTAAAAACTTACCTGCTATGTACTATCTACCTGCAGGCACCGATTAGGAATTTTCAGTGTAAAGAAACAGGTTGGGCACAGGCAGACGCCGATTGAAGTGAATTCGTATACGAGGCAAATCAAGAAGGTTTACTTACAACCTTGAAGGGAAACGAAAGACGGATAAAGAACTCACGTATTATGGCCTGAAAAATGAAAAATTTCCACTGTCGTCCAAGAGAAAGAACCGCAGGTTGCTCCACTGGATCTGCGGGCCGCGCCACTTCGTTTTGACTTCTGTAGCGGAGTGATAGGTAGTGTGACGCAGAGTTTCATTGTATACAAAGTCTGCAGATAAGCACAAACAGAAATTAATCACCGAGCTTTATTTTTTTTTCATGGTGAGAAATAAAGCTTTATCCTTCCCCCCGGAAGTAGTTGGATTATGAGACCACGGTGAGTCATGGAGAGATACCGTTTGGGTGCGAGGCTTCCCAAGTACAGCGTGACTGTCTGTCCTCACAACCTATCAGATAAAATCAACGCAGTTCTCAAAGGATTGTCCCCCCCCCCCCCCCCAAGCCCTAAGTTGACGCTGTTTGGATACAGCGCCCAAGGTCGCCAGTTAAATCACTTAATAAAAGCAAGGACTCCCGTCCAGATTGTAAACCAGTTAGCTTTCTTTCAGAGTACCGTGATATTATAGCTCCATATTTAGCAAAAGTATACAGCCACTTGCTCGACGAAGGATCCGTACCTAAAGACTAGAAAGTTGGACGGGTCACACCAGTACTGAAGAAAGGTAGCATCAGTTAGCCCCTGAGTTACAGACCCATACCACTAATGTCGATTTGTAGCAGGATTTTGGAACATATGCCAAGTTCGAACATTATGTATTATCTAGCGGATAGCGATTTATTGACAAATAGCAAACTTGGATTCAGAATATATCGTTCTTGTAAAACACAGATAGCTCTTTATTCAAACGAAACAACGAGTGCTATGGACAGGGGATCCGAAATTGTTTTCATATTTTTAGATTTCCAGAAGCTTTTGACACAGTTCCTCAGTCAAATTGACTGACTACGGAGTATCGTCTCAGTTGTGCGTATGGGTTCGTGAGTCCTGTCAGAAAAGTCACGGTTCATACTAACTGACGAAAAGTCATCGAACAATATCTTTATTGTCAAAGAAGGGATTATAGGCTCTCTGTTGTTTCCGATTTGTGTACACGCTCTAAGTGACAGTTTGAATAGCCCCTTAGAGTCTCTCAGGTGATGCTGACATTAACCGTCTTATAAAGTCATCAGATGATTAAAACCAATAGAAAAATTATTTAGACAAGACCTCTGTACGGTGCAAAAAGTGGCAATTGTATCTAAATAATGAAAAGTGTGAAGTTATCCTTATGAGTACTAAAACGAATTCGCTAAATTTAGATCACACGACAAATCACACAAATCTAAAAAGGCTGTGAATTCAGCTAAATACTTAGGGATCACATTTATGAAAAACTGGACCGAGTCTCACGCATAATGTAGTGAGGAAAGCGAATCACGGACTGCGGCTTATTGACAGAGCAATAAGAAAGTGGGGACAGATCTACTAAAGAGGATGCCTACAGTACGCTTTTCCGTCCTCTTCTGAAGTCCTGCTGCGCAGTGTGGGATCTGCATCAAATGGGACAGCCGGAGGAATGTTCAAAGTAGGGCAGCTGGTTTTGTATTTTCTCGATGCAGGGAAGAGTGTGTCACGCATACGATAAGCGAATTCGGAGGCAGTTGTTAAAAGAAAGTCGTTTCTCGTTGCAGCAGAATCTTCTCACGAAGTCTCCATCAGAAGCTTTCTCATTCGAACACGAAAACATTTTGTTGGCGCCCACCTTCATAGGAATAAATGATCCATATAATAAAATATGAGCTGGCACAGGGAGATTTTAGAATTCATTTTTTTCTGCGCGATATGCGAGAATGGAACGTTAGAGAAATAGTTTGAAGTTTGTTCGATCATCCCTCTGCCACGCACGTGATTGCCATGTAGATGTAGACACCTCTGCAGCGCTTAACGCGTGGGTGGTCGTGCAGCCGACCAGAGTGCCTGCGGCAGGCGGCGGCCGTCATGTGGGCGTTGGCTGGCAGACCGCGGGCGCTCCACACGTTACGGGGAACACAGCGTGGCTGCCCTGCATCGAGAGTGCGCTCTGAGCACTGCGTGTTTCGCAAAGCTCTGAGGGAACAGTGTTGTTGTTGTTGCTGCTGCTGTCTACAGTCGAAGAACGATCTGACGCAGTTGTCCACTCTCATGTATCGTCTACATCTACATCTACATTTATACTCCGCAAGCCATCCAACGGTGTGCGGCGGAGGGAACTTTACGTGCCACTGTCATTACCTCCCTTTCCTGTTCCTGTCTCGTATGGTTCGCGAGAAGAATGACTACCGGAAAACCTCCGTGCGCGCTCAAATCTCTCTAATTTTAGGTTCGTGATCTCCTCGGGAGGTATAAGTAGGGGGAAGCAAAATATTCGATACCTCATCCAGAAACCCACCCTCTCGAAACCAGGACAGCAAGCTACACCGCGATGCAGAGCGCCTCTCTTGCAGAGTCTGCCACTTGAGTTTGCTAAACATCTCAGTAACGCTATCACGCTTGCCAGATAACCCTGTGACGAAACGAGCCGCTCTTCTTTGGACCTTCTCTATCTCCTCTGTCAACCCGACCTGATCCAGATCCCACACTGATGAGCAATACTCAAGTATAGGTCGAACGAGTGTTTTGTAGTCCACCTCCTTTGTTGATGAACTACATTTTCTAATAACTCTCCCAATGAATCTCAACCTGGCACCCGCCTTACCAACAATTAATTTTATATGATCATTCTACTTCAAATCGTTCCGTACGCATACTCCCAGATATTTTACAGAATTACCTGCTACCAGTGTTTGTTCGGTTTCTTCGTTTATGTGTAACCTCTGCAGCCTATATCCGTCTCAAACTGCTAGCCGTGGTCAAGTCTTCGTCTCCCTAAACAAATTTTATCCCTTACACTTCCCTCCAATACCAAACTGACGATTCTTCGTCTTCGTGACTACCCTGTAATTCCCACTTAAATGCTTCGCAGAGGATTCGTAGAACCACTTTTAACCTAGAGGTCGCAGTGTTAGTGATTCATTTGTCACGATCAGCGACGATCTGACGGCGTTCAGGCGACTTGTCTGTGCATCCTCTGTTTTGATTCTGCAGGCAGTAGCTGTGCTGAGTTTGGAACATTCGTTCTAAGGTACAACCAAGTCCCAACTCCAGTTGAACAGCTTCAGCCATTTGAACAAGGTCGCATTGTGGACCTGCAGGAAGCTGGGTGAACGTATCGAATGACTGTTGCACACACTGGGGACAATGTGTCGGTGGCGTGTCGCTGCCTTAACATGTGGAAGATTTCCACGTCAGTAGACCAGATTCTGGACGCCCGTGTAGTAGAAGACCACGTAAAAAAAAAAGTTCAAATGTGTGTGAAATTTATGGGACTTAACTGCTAAGGTCATCAGTCCCTAAGCTTACACATTACTTAACCTAAATTATCCTAAGGACAAACACACACAGCCATGCCCGAGGGAATACTCGAACCTCCACCGGTACCAGCCGCACAGTCCATGACTGCAGCGCCTTGTACCGCTCAGCTAATCCCGCGCGGCAGAGCACGTCTAGATCGATGCACTATGGGAGCAGCGGCGGCCCACCGAACATCATCCATCGCGGTTTGTCATCAGGGACCGTTGGGACGTTCTTGCAGCAGGATTAAGATCACGCCTGTCTCTGCTCAGGCTACCAATGACATGACGACACTGCTAAACTCAGCTTCTCTGGCGTCGTGAAGGAGTAGACAGGAGAGTGGGATGGCACTCTGTCATTGTCAGTAATGAGAGGGGGTCCTGTCTGTATGCGAGTGATGGACGTACACGCGTACGGCGTAGATTTGATGAGCAGACCATTCCGAAGAGCGTTTGCCCGCGACATACAGGTCCCATCCCAGGCATCAGGAGCCATCAGTTACATTTGTAAGTGAGCTGGCTTTTACTTGTGTGTCTGTTATCGTAAATACAAACCTAGGAATTTGAACTGACGACCTAATGTCCTACTGAGATCAGAGCCACATCACTTGCATGAAACTGAAAAGAATCCTGTATGTGTGGAAACCGATCTCATTCATGAGCAAATAAAAGAGCAAACCAATAATTTCACGCTCAATAGACTTACTGTTTGAAAAAAAAAAAAAAGAAAACGTAGCTGCATTAAAAACAGTAATGTCGACCTGGATAAGAATGTGGCCAGAAACACACGAAAAATTTCTGCACTGATATATGGGTCTGGTAATATACAGAAACTGACGAAACCTACATTGAGCAAAGAAAACGAAACAATCACGTATTATGAATCTCACTGCAAAATGAAGCACTGGCAGAAACAGCAACGCAGCAAGACTCCGTAACAGCTAAACCAATACAGCTAAAAAGTAACTGCAGTTGGTCCACCGAAATCAGGTTCCAATAAAACACATGACTCAACCTTTAATTTCTGAAATTTCATTAGGAAGGAACTTATAAAATAAATTATAGACTCTAATACGAAAATTCATATACTCTAATAACTACATGGTACAGTAAATTAACTCAGAAGATGTATCAGTAGAATAATTATCAAAAAATCTACTTGGACGAGGATTAGGTGTACTATAGTTACAAGTCTACAAAAATAAAATTAAACTTTCAAAATCTTTCTTATGTCCGTATGCTATCCAACCGTTGTTCTGAGTCATCATTCCTCCTCGTAATATATCTGCAACTCACATACACTCCTGGAAATGGAAAAAAGAACACATTGACACCGGTGTGTCAGACCCACCATACTTGCTCCGGACACTGCGAGAGGGCTGTACAAGCAATGATCACACGCACGGTACAGTGGACACACCAGGAACCGCGGTGTTGGCCGTCAAATGGCGCTAGCTGCGCAGCATTAGTGCACCGTCGCCGTCAGTGTCAGCCAGTTTGCCGTGGCATACGGAGCTCCATCGCAGTCTTTAACACTGGTAGCATGCCGCGACAGCGTGGACGTGAACCGTATGTGCAGTTGACGGACTTTCAGCGAGGGCGTATAGTGGGCATGCGGGAGGCCGGGTGGACGTACCGCCGGATTGCTCAACACGTGGGACTTGAGGTCTCCACAGTACATCGATGTTGTCGCCAGTGGTCGGCGGAAGGTGCACGTGCCCGTCGACCTGGGACCGGACCGCAGCGACGCACGGATGCACGCCAAGACCGTAGGATCCTACGCAGTGCCGTAGGGGACCGCACCGCCACTTCCCAGCAAATTAGGGACACTGTTGCTCCTGGGGTATCGGCGAGGACCATTCGCAACCGTCTCCATGAAGCTGGTCTACGGTCCCGCACACCGTTAGGCCGTCTTCCGCTCACGCCCCAACATCGTGCAGCCCGCCTCCAGTGGTGTCGCGACAGGCGTGAATGGAGGGACGAATGGAGGCGTGTCGTCTTCAGCGATGAGAGTCGCTTCTGCCTTGGTGCCAATGATGGTCGTATGCGTGTTTGGCGTCGTGCAGGTGAGCGCCACAATCAGGACTGCATACGACCGAGGCACACAGGGCCAACACCCGGCATCATGGTGTGGGGAGCGATCTCCTACACTGGCCGTACACCTCTGGTGATCGTCGAGAGGACACTGAATAGTGCACGGTACATCCAAACCGTCATCGAACCCATCGTTCTACCATTCCTAGACCGGCAAGGGAACTTGCTGTTCCAATAGGACAATGCACGTCCGCATGTATCCCGTGCCACCCAAGTGCCCTAGAAGGTGTAAGTCAACTACTCTGGCCAGCAAGATCTCCGGATCTGTCCCCCATTGAGCATGTTTGGGACTGGATGAAGCGTCGTCTCACGCGGTCTGCACGTCCAGCACGAACGCTGGTCCAACTGAGGCGCCAGGTGGAAATGGCATGGCAAGCCGTTCCACAGGACTACATCCAGCATCTCTACGATCGTCTCCATGGGAGAATAGCAGCCTGCATTGCTGCGAAAGGTGGATATACACTGTACTAGTGCCGACATTGTGCATGTTCTGTTGCCTGTGTCTATGTGCCTGTGGTTCTGTCAGTGTGATCATGTGATGTATCTGACCCCAGGAATGTGTCAATAAAGTTTCCCCTTCCTGGGACAATGAATTCACGGTGTTCTTATTTCAATTTCCAGGAGTGTAGCTTCAAAAGTGCGTCCATGCATTTGCACTGTACACTCAACGAAATCCCCGCCTGCTGCACACCGCAGCGTTCCACTGCTGACTGTCAAAGATTCCACGACTCCACAGTACTGCCATCGCAGACACAGTCACTGTTGCCTAACAACTGTTTCTCTGATCACAATCCCTCAAATATATCATTTTCGTTACAAATATTTACTTGTCCAATGACATCGTCGAAAATAGCCATCTTACACAACTCGCGGTCACATTTGGTTTTCCTCCGGCGTAGAGTAACAATTATCCGTTACGTTGCACATGTTGTTATTGCCGGTGCTACTGCCTTTTCAGCAGGGCAGTACGTCCACACACGGCTGCTGCGATACAGCGCGCTTTCCGTGGTGTAAAACAACTGCCCAGCGCAGCAAGATCACCAGATCTGTCGCCAATTTAACACGTGTGGAACATGGTAAAGAAGGGACACTCGTTCTCCAGAGACTGCAAGAACGATTCCGGAACTGCAACAAAAGGCCCAAGATGCCTGGGACAGTCTATGAAGGATGGCATTGGACTCCTTTATGATCATTTGCAAGTGCGTTGTCACGAGACGGCGGTACGCCGTGTACTGGTGTGGCTGTTTGGGCATCCTTTACTGTGACGTGTGTTTCATTTGGTCTGAATTTGTTATTATATACTTCTACAACGAGAACTACATGTCACATTACCAATTAGTGAAATGACCTAGTTTTTGGGGGTGCTGCAACCTTTTTTTTTCCCTATAGTGTATTTCTCGACCATTCCACTCTCGAACATCTCATGAGAAATGTGAACATTTAAATCTTTCCGTGCGAGCTCTGATTTCTCTTATTTTGTTACGATGGTCGTGCCTCCAAAAATAAGTGGGAGTCGACAAAATATTTTCGCTTTCGAAGGAGAAAGATGGTGACTAAAATTTCGTTGAAAGATCTCGCCGAAACGAAAAACGTCTTTGTTTTGTGACTGCCACCGCACTCTCGTGTCATGTTCGTGACGCTCTGTCCCCTGTTTCGTGATAACACAAATCGAGCTACGCTTATTTGCAGTTTTTCAATTTCTTCCATAAATCGATCTGGTAAGGATCGCAAACTCCGCATCAATACTCAGCAGAGGACCTAAATCTTTAGTAGATTTGTTGCATCTCCTGAATGTCCTGTTAATAAAACGCAGTCCTTGGTTCACATTCCCCATAACATTTTCTAACTGATGGTTCCAACTAGTTTAATGGCAAATGACATTCGGTAATATTCACTCTTTTCTGCAACTGCTTTCTTTACAATTATTGGAGTTATTACATTGTTGAAGTCTGAGGGTATTTTGCCAAGTGGAATAGTTTTGTCGTGACTGGCTGCCCAAGGATTTCAATAATTCTCAGGGAATGTTATGTACTGCATGGGCCTTGTTTCCACTTTGGTGTATCAGTACTCTGTCAAGTTGTACTCGTAATGTCATATCTCCCAACACATCTTCATTCAATTCTTTTTCGCTTTCTAATTAATTTCTCTTGTATAACCCAGTTTCGTAGCATATTTTTCTATTGATGCACAAACAGCCACTTTTTAGTAATTCGCGTTCAGTGCTCTTTACAGTTGTATAAACACTACGCATTTGAGCACTTTTACGCAAACACGTTTCACATGTATATCGAACGAATAAAAATCTTACGCAAAACTCAGTTTTGAACAAAACATACGGGCAAATTAGAATCACTATAGCTTTCAGTACTTACTGAAGCCAGTTATTGAACTGGTATGAACTAAGCGTTGAACAAGTGTTACCACTTAGTGTGAATGATGTACAGAGCATAAAAAGCTGAGCCTATTACAGATATTTGATATGATGATATGATGAGAGGGTAGTCAAGTGTTTGAAACAACGCAGTTGGTTGTTATACACCTTAAACACACCAAGACGATGTTAACGAGAATAATTTATTTAATTAATAAAATTGCTGAGACAGCGCATTGCGAGACTGTGGAAATAGCCTGGAGATCCTTCTGAAGAGTTGCCAAACACTGTAGACGTACTGTCAACTGTGTGTCAGTTTTGGTGCCAGTTGTCGAGAGAAAGTGATCATGCTCATCAGAAGGTTCTGGAAGACAGTGGCATACCGATCGACTGTTGCCGACTACGTGATGATCGCAACATACAGCAGGACCCAGGGTATCAGCCAGAGCCATCGATACCCAAGTGCAAGAGTCTGGTTTATCAACAACAGGGGCCACACCCTGCTTCCCCCACACGCCATAAGCGCGCCGCCTGCGTCCGAGGATACAGTGAAAGACACTGTTGGAGGAACCACTGGGGCGGAGTAGTGTGTTCTGATTAGAGCAGTTTCTACGTTGGCGTCATTGAGATCGTTTGTCACTATTTTTTTCTACTTGTTGCACCTTGTTTTGCTCTATTATCTGATCTGCTGTTTTTGTCTACAGTGTATATCATCTAGATATAACAATAGCTCAGCTACATGTGGTGAATGATCAGTACCGCTTTCTAAATAACTGCTAAATTACGCTCCGCAACACAATTGAAACATCATTTTTCGAAACTGCGTTGGAAGCATAGCGCCCCATGACGTCACCCTGGGCCTCGATGAGTTTCAAACAGAAAGGTATAGCCACATGAAAAAAAAGCATAACTCAGAAATCCATGTGATGTGTAAGATGGGTTCATGATACCACATTGGCATCAAACTTCAGCACAATTATGTGCAACGGCGCCGTGGACGTGTCATATGCCATCTTGCTCACATTTCACAGCTCCCTTTGACGCCACTGCGATGGAGGTCAGAACCACGACCCCCAGCGTTGAATCACGCCGTTTTCTTGTGAGTGACAGAGGAAAACGTTTGAGACAGACAACCGTCCAGAATCGACACGAAAAGGCCTCAGTGTGTGGCATAAAGGGCGCCAATGAAGCTACCTCTTCCCTTGAGCTATTGATAGCCACTCATTTCGCGGTCTAAAACGACAGTTCGCACTGCGATGAGTAAGACGGCAACGCTCTTGACGATCACTCACACTTCTGACACTCCCGAATGATTAACCCTTACTTTAAGTCGTGGTCCAACAACCACACTGAACGTGATTGCACCTCTTTGGTGTACAGTGCGACTGCAATTTTTGCTTTGGTGTATAGAGTGGACGCACTGGGTGCCACTCGAAACCATTCGACAAAATTTGAAAGTGATCCGAAGTAGCAAAGGGTGCTTTGCCTTTTTCAGCCCTCCTGTTTCGCACCATTTTACGGCAACGGGTGCGACGTTGACAGATGCATGAATGAAACGGGAAACTGTTACTCAACCCACTCCACCCATTTCGGCGACATCCTCGGTGTCACTCACCCACCTTTGTCGACCACGTTAAGGAAATCAGTAGTTGAGAAGCGAACAAGATAGGGTTGTGCGTAGTTGGTGGTGGTATTCAATTAGTACACTAGAAAGCATTAAAGAAAACAGAGAAAAATTTTGAAACTGTATTACGGTTAAAGAAACTTCGAAGTTTCCCGATGATACTGAGATGCTGTCAGATTCAGAGACGGTGAAGGACTTGGAATGCCAGGAAGGAAGGAAGGAAAATTAGGATTGAACTTCCCTCCGACATGGACGTTATTACAGAAGCGTAGTAGCACTAAACAATTTGATTCCGAGAGAATTAGATTACGAAATGAGAAACTAAAAGTAGTAAATAATTTTTCCTATTTAGACAGCAAAATAGTTAATAACGGACAAATCAGGGAGGATACATAAGGGGCGATCAAAAAGTTTCCTTTTGAAGGTGTTGCTGCAAAGTATATGCAACCCAGCGCGACTGCTACGCGGGGATGTTAAGTACCGACATGTAGGCAGGAGGTTACTGTGATATTTGAATGGAACCTTTTTGATTGTGAAAGAAAAGCGTTTTTGAAAAAAAGAAATTGCTGTCATCGAATATAAATTCGTGTGTTTGGAGGTCTTTCCTGAAAATATTTGTTTATACGTAGAATACCCTTTTAGAGAAGTGAGTCAAGGCAGGAATATAAGTTTCTTTTTATTTTTACGTCAAGTTCCGTAGGATCAAATTGACGACCGAATCTCCAAGGTCATGGAACATGTTCAAATGGTTCAAATGAGTCTGAGCACTGTGGGATTTAACATCTGAGGTCATTACTCCCTAGAACTTAGAACTACTTAAACCTAACCAACCTAAGGCCATCACGCACGTTCATGTCCGAGGCAGGATTCGAACCTGCGACCATAGCAGTCGCGCGGTTCCGGACTGTAGCGCCTAGAACCGCTCGGCCACCGCGGCCGTTGCAAGGAACGTGTAAGTACATGAAATTACAACATAAAAGTAATAACAGATAAAAATGAAATGTTTATTAACCCTAAAAAGTCAAGACATAAGTTTAAGTAAATGCAATCAACAAAACAACAAGAATCAGCTTAACTTTTCAAGGAACTCCTCGACAAAACAAACTACAATACAAACCAGCCACAGACTGCACACAGCACAGCCAGTGATTTTCATACAGAGAGCTACGTGGCGTTACCAATAAAAATACTTAAGCAGCCTACTTATAATATGCTAATTCCTTTTCTACTTGGAAACATGACGTCCTCTGAAGGTGAGCGCTTAGTTAGAGGGACTTTCGTTAAGCAGGTATACCTATCACCTGACTTCAATGTAAAAAAGGTGCAGCTCTAACACCAACTACTATAGGAATTTTTCCACGAGTGATCCCACCACCACCCACTACACTGTCACCTATAAGCTTTGCAGGCCTCCCCTTCCCATAGCTATTGAGGTGCAGGCCAGGCCTAGTGAAACCCGATTTGCCTAGTGAAACCTGATTTCCGGATAGACTCAACTGGCATCACTGCAATGTGATCCATGCCCTCTGCCATTAGAACCTTCTCCAGCCCCATGTAAACGTGTCTAACAGCCGAATTAAGATGAGTAAGTTTGGTGCTACAGAAGAATCTTTTAACTTAGTTGAATAGATTGAGTAACTAATGACGGGGTTCTGAATAGAATTAAGGAAAAATAAATTTTGACGCAACGTCACTGAAAAATTCTAAGACAGCAAGGTAAAATGTATAGAGGGGAACTATGGAGTGACTACAGTAAGCAGGTTCAAATGGATGCACATTGCAATAGTCGCGGAGGCATGAAGAGCCCTGCACCGGATATACTGGTGTAGAAACCTGCATCAAACTAGTCTTCCGACTGAAACTCACGACAACAGTATGTAGCTCTCACGCACGCCTGCGGTAGTCCACTAATATCTAAATGCACATCTGTACCCCGAAAGCCAACGTAAGGTTTACGGGAGAGGACAAGTCTCTTGTTATTATCGCCTCGCGTAGTGGCCGCGTGGTTTGAGGCGCCATGTCACGGGCTGCGCGGCCCCTCCCGTCGGAGGTTCGAGTCCTCCCTCGGGCGTGGGTGTGTGTATTGTCCTTAGCGTAAGTTAGTTTAAGTAGTGTGTAAGTCTATGAACCGTTGACCTCAGAAGTTTGGTCCCTTAGGAATTCACACTTTTTTTCTTGTATTTATCGTTTCCCTCATTACCTGTTCTTTTCGAGAATGAGGTGTGGGTAAAGCTTCACATGTTCTCTGATTTTCTCGTCGAGGTCATTTCACGGGTCGTATGTGGAATAATGCAATATATTGCGACACTCTTTTTGGAACTTACGCTTTCGGAATTTCAACATTACACCTCTCTTGTTGCCTCTGTCACTGGAGACTGCGGATCGCCGCGACGCTATCGCGCTTACTAAACGAAACGTTCCGCTCTTAGTTGGATCTTCTCTGCGTCTTTTTTTAATCCGATAACTCTGCCTGAAGTACATAAATACGTGTGTTTTGTAAGCCATTTGTTTCATGGATAAATTACATTTCTTAAGATTGTTTCTGTTATTGTAATCAGTCATCTGATTTTCCTGCTGTGAGTTTTATGTAGTCACGAAGATTTAAAGACTAAACAGATGATCGCTCGCACATGAAGTATGAGTGTATCCTTAACAAGTTGAGAGCCTCATACATACTAATAAGCACAATATGCATGCACGTCGGAAGGAACATTGCTTCGTTCTTCTTGACAGCACAACCACTGGAATACCGTATTTATCCGCCGACTCCGGGCAGAGACAGTCAATTAAAATGTCATCCCCTGTACAGAATTACATAATGTGTACGACTACAGGCTGTGAAGCAAGAACACGATATGTGTAAGTTTCAATCTGGCTGTGATTCGTGCATGGATAGCCTAATGGTAAGCGAGTACTCGCTTAGAGTGGGAAATCCGGGATCGAGTGCCGGGCCAGCGGTCCAGCACAAATTTTCATTGTTGTCATTTCCTTATACAGCCGACTGTGGTTCGTATTCGCAACTGCGAATAAGTTTCATGCATAATGATGGATATTTCACCACGTCTGGTGTGATGCTCTGCTGTGGCCACCTATTCTCTGTTGAGTCCACAAGTAGGTCGGTGTGAACATCATCTCAGGAACTCAGCTGATTTTTTACGTCGTTTGAGGGGGCTGCGGTTGAATGACTCTGATATTTTAGTGAGTTTCGATGTGGTTTCTCTTCACTCGTGTTCCCCTGATTCTTTGCGGTTAATTGAGGCCAGGTTTTGTGCTGAATTAACTAATCTCTTTCGGCATGTGTTGACATCCACTTACTTTTTATTTAATGACCAGTATTACGCCGGGGGCAGTGGTCTCGCGGTTAAGGCGCTCAGTACGGAACCGCGTGACTGCTACGGTCGCAGGTTCGAATCCTGCATCGGGCATGGATGTGTGTGATGTCCGTAGGTTAGTTAGGTTTAAGTAGTTCTAAGTTCTAGGGGACTGATGACCACAGATGTTAAGTCCCATAGTGTTCAGAGCCATTTGAACCAGTATTACGAGCAGACAGATGGCGTTGCGATGGGTAGTCCGTTGTCTCCCGTGATCGCAAATCGTAAAGCGGGTGTATATCGTATTCTTTGTAGCTGCGGCATGACATTTATTGGTCAAACTATCAGGACCGTGGAGAACCGATGTACTGAGCATAAACGGCACACATGATTACGGCAGCCAAGTAAATCTGCTATTGCCGAACATTGCTTGGATACTGGTCACCCCATATTATATAATAAAACCGAGATATTGGCATGCACGTCCAGCTATTGGGGCAGTGTTATTAGGGAGGCAGTTGAGATTAAATTAGCGAGCAAACTCGTTCACAGCGATGGAGGTTTCTGTTTAAACTCTGTTTGGAATCCGGCTCTCTCCCATGTCAAAAAAAAAAAAAAAAAAAAAAGAAAGAAAAAAAAGAGGGACAGAGTAAATGCTACCTCACCTGCGGTTTCATTGTCTCACTATCGATAGCTATGACTTCGATTATCTTTGGTGGCACTAGTGTTCAGTGTGTGTGTTATCTTTACTGCTTCAGTCCGAGAAGCGAGGTTTTAAAGTTGCATGTACGCCGCCTTTCCCGTGCAGTTTACCTTGAAAATGGCGGGGTGTTCTCCCTCCGAAATATCGGCGGTCGCTGAAAGTGTTACCTGGCTGAATTCCCGGAAGTTATTTGAAAGGATATTGTGATTTACACAGTCAAATGCCTTTGACAGATCACAAAATATACCAGTTGCCTGCAATTTTTTGTCTAATGACTTAAGCAGAATTACACTGCAAGTGTAGATAGCTTTCTTAATATCAGAACCCTTTAGAAATCCTAACTACGACTTTGACAGTATATTATTTGAGATAAGGTAGTTATGAATCCGATTGTACATTACTTTTTCTAAAATTTATGAGAACGCTGGCAAAAGTAAAATTGGACGGAAATTTGATGCTATTTGTTTATCTTCCTTCATAAACAGTGGCCTAACTTCAGCATATTTCAACCATTCAGGAAATATTCCACTGATAACCGACTGGTTACACAGATAGCTTAATATGTTACTTAACTCAGAATCACATTCTTTAATTAACTTTATTGATATTTCATCATACCCACTAGATGTTTTTGATTTTAAAGATTTTATAATGGACATTATTTCTGCTGGGGTAGTGAGGGTCAAATACATATTATGGAATTTACTTTAAATGTGTTGTCTGAGGTATTCCATAGCAGCATCTACAGAACCTGACAACCCCATCTTTTCAGTAACAGTTATAAAATGTTTGTTAAAAAGTCCTGCAACACTATACACATCTGTCACCAATGTATCATTTACTCTTAATGCTATTTGTCCCTCTTCATGCCTGGTTCTACCGGTATCCCCCTTCACTATATCCCATATTGTCTTTTTTTGTTATCTGATATGACTATCTTTTCCTTGTAATATATTTACTTTGATGTTCGTATTACAATCTTTAATATTTTGCAGTATTTCTTGTAATGTACTGTAGCATCAACATCAGAACTGTTTCGGATTGACAGATACAGTTTTTTTTTCTTTTACAAAATATCCCTATTCCTTGAGTAATCCATGGCTTCTTTGTAGACGTTGCCCTAACCTTGGTTAATTTTTAGGGGGAAACAGTGTTCAAATAAGGTAAGCACTTTATTAGCAAAACTGTTATATCTTTCACACATACCATGAGCACTGTAAACATCAGTCCAGTGAATGTCTCTGAGGAGTGTCCTAAAATAATCAGTCTGTTTGTGAGCAACTGGCTACCCTAGTGGGGAACGTCACAGCGGGAATTAAGTTGAATGATAGTGTTATAACTCAAATAAGTTCTTATTGAGAGAGTATTTAAGGAAATCTACATTGAAATCACCAGCAACCACTATTTCTTTGTTTTTTGTTGTTAAATGGGCCAGTACAGCTTCAAGGTGGTTTACGAACATAATAGTTGCCTGCAGGTGCTCGGTATACACTTAATATTATGAAGGATTTTTTGTGAAATTCTACTTCTGTTGCATATGCTTCCGTATGCTTTTCTAGGCAAAATTTATGAATGCCTATGCTTTTAAATTTATGACAGTTCCTGATGAATGTGGCAACTTCCAGAGCTGATGATCTTACTGACTGGCCTTTTTGCTTTACGTCTTGTTGACGGATATTGTAGTTTTTATTCAGGGTACACTGCAGACAGAAAAATATGGGTATCACGTGGACGAGAGAGGAAATGTGCACTGCGGTCGCAAATTGCGAAGAGGAGCACTTTCCCATGTGGTGCATCAGCTCGTTTGTATGCGTGCGCCAACGTCGATGGAAACTGCGTCTGACGTGCTCTACGATGAGATATGTGCCCCGTGTGAGGTCGGCTTTAGGTAGCTATCGTCAAGAACGACGATCTGTTGCCTCTGAAGCGCTACGCAATTTTGCGCTGGCTTAGTGTCCAATCAGAAACTTGTATATAGCCCTGGGCGGACGTCACATCGGTAGCCGCAAGGCACCTTTAGGCCCTCCTCTTCGATGTTCAAACGGCAACTTTGGGCCTAGAAGCACCTTTACCTTGAAGTTAACGTGCATAGTTTGCCTACGGCTGCTGACCTCAACCACTCTCTCTCTCTCTCTCTCTCACTCTCTCTCTCTCTCTGTCTCTGTCTCTGTCTCTCTCTCTCTCTCTCTCTCTCTCTCTCTCTCTCCCATGCTGCAGTGCTACCTACGACTAACTTCGTTGTGCCCTATTTACAATATGCGACAGTTTGCTTTATTGCTGCCCTTAAATTCTCAAAGGATAGTTTTGAAGATAGGTGAATTGACATTTTATAACATGTAGTGAAAAACTGTCAGTCTCTAGACGAACTTGTAAAGCTATACTCTAACATTCATGGTGGTGTCTGATTGTTCTATATTATGTCTTCCTACCACTTTCGCGCAACGACGCTCTGAGTGTGTTTTTAGGGGAATTGACTAGTTTGAACTTGGGACCCGTTGCTGGTAAGGAGACGCCAAACCACACATCACATGTAGAATTCAGAAGAGTTCAGTGAGACTAGCGATGATATAACGAAATACTTAATGATTTCAGCGTCAGCTCCACTGCACTCCCTGTAAAAGAATCTTAATACTAACTAAATTTAGTGGAAGGGGTTCAAGGCTTTCCTATTTTTAGTTAGCTGGTAAAATAACATCGAAAAAGCAGTTAAGTTTACCAATGGAAATTTTATTCTACTCACAAAACATTGTTTATAAATTTGCACTATTGATAAAAAAGAGGTGTTTTAATACAGGATGGCAAAAACCAACTGCGTTCAACAAAAATGTGAACGAATATTCCCTGAATGGGTTTCCAAGTTCTACAATGGATCGAAGGATGACCTATGCCATATCACATCTATAATCTAGGTTTAATTTAAGTTTCACAAAAGGGAAAACTATCAAAATGATCTATAGTGACCCTCAATTATCTTTAATTACTTATCTAACTTGCAGTAAATTCCAGTGGCTGATGTGGCTTCTCGATAACTACATAACAGAAAAATCATTGCGTTTCAGATTTTTACTTCAAGTGGCAAATGTGCACACCATGAGCTTTAATTGACGATCGACACTAGTATTACGCAAAAAGGTGGTGTAACAGATGAGACTTCTGCAGTTCTGAGTGAAGCTTTATGCGCTGTTATGCGGCATCGCGTGCGTTCATTACCTTGTCAGTGTTCGTCAGGGGGCGGCGGGCAGCTCAGCTCCGCTCACCTCGCCGTCTCCGAAGTAAATCTGTCCTCACTTCTCTTTACTACCATTTATCGAAGTTGTTTTTAAAAAAAAAAATACTATCTGGCTGTGTTTTGATCTGAGCAGTCAGGGTCTCAATGTTAACCTTAAGCTCTGCCTACAAAAATTCTGTCCATCCAATGAGAAACGTTATACTTTTCGTGATGATGCAATCTTTTTAAAGTTTGCAACGTAACAGAGACGCGAAAAAGTCTAACGCTAAAACCTGCAGCTGGTGTGGTCCTTTTAGCGTTATCCTCTTCTGGAGGACTCTATCTTTTAAAACGCTAAAACTTGCGGGTGGTGTCGTGCTAATGGTTAGCTGGAGACGTGGGTGTCCAGTCCGTATTCGGTGTGTATTCTTTAGGACATGACCAAAAGAACAAGCACCATTTTGATCCTGCATGTTGTGGTTGGCAGGAGAGCCAACCAGGGTTACTACAGGAGGCCGAAATGCACGCGTCTCAGCTCACGCAGGCTGGCGTGAGGTCTGGAACATGACAAGGGAATTAGAATTGAGAAAAACGGACGTAGCTGGTGGAATACTTAAATCCATTAATGGAGAACGTCGCTCTTTATGGTACATGATTCACAATATCAATAGCACGGATACTGGCGCCTTGCTAGGTCGTAGCAAATAACGTAGCTGAAGGCTATGCTAACTATCGTCTCGGCAAATGAGAGCGTAATTTGTCAGTGAACCATCGGTAGCAAAATCGGCTGTACAACTGGGGCGAGTGCTAGGCAGTCTCTCTAGACCTGCCGTGTGGCTCCGCTCGGTCTGCAATCACTGATAGTGGCGACACGCGGGTCCGACGTATACTACCGGACCGCGGCCGATTTAAAGGCTACCACCTAGCAAGTGTAGTGTCTGGCGGTGACACCACACTGCAGCTATTGTAAATCAAGACACAAAGGAATTAATGACATTTGCTGCCAGTTATCATTGATTAAAGCAGTGAGGAAAGTTGAAAATTTGTGGCAGACTGGGATTCAAACACGGATCTCTTGCTTACTCGGCAGACGCGTTGACCACTGCGCCATCTGGAAACAGTAGTGCACGGACTAGCCTATCACGCCTCCCTTGGCCAGGACGGCCAGTGATCACTTCAGTGCGAATTCACAGCATGCTCGAACTCGTGCGGGAATCGGCAAAACGCCGCGAGTGACGAGAATAATGGGCAAGGGGCACTACATTAGTAGTGTGTGGACGTGTTAAGAATTTGGGTCTCACTGGTGGCGAGCTAGGATAGTCCGTAGAGTTGCGATGCCCTCTATGGCTGGATGGCGCATTGGTCGGCGCGTCTGCCATGTAAGCAAAAATCTCGGGTTCGAATCCCAGTCTGGCGCCAGTTTTCAACTTTCCACCTGGATGTAATAAATGTCCGCTGGCTACCGAAGTCATTAATTTTCTTTATACCTTGAAAAATAAAACTATTGTTCGATATATACAGGAGTACGTTTGTTAGGGAAATGAATGATCCATCAACGTAATCATCAACTTGTGTGTTGCGTATTGAGCCGGGGACCTAGAAACGCCGTAGAGGGTTCGTCCCGCCGTAGCCCTCGGTGGTTCACAACTCCACAACAGGTCACAGCAGTCCACCCACCCCACCGCCGCCCCACACCGAACCCAGGGCTATTGTGCGGTTCGGCCCCCAGTGGACCCCCTCCCCGGGAACGTCTCAGACCAAACGAGTGTAACCCCAAATGTTTGCTTGATAGAGTAAATATGGTGGACGCGTACAAGGAGGCAGTGTTCATGCAGCAATCGCCAACATAGTGTAACTGAGGCGGTATAAGGGAAACCAGCCTGCATTCGCCGAGGCAGATGGAAAACTGCCTTCAAAACCAACCACAGGTTGGCCGGCAAACTGGACCTCGACGCTAATCCGCCGAGCGGATTCGTGCCGGGGATCGCCACGCCTTCCCGCACGGGAAGCAGCGCTTTAGACAGCGCGGCTAGCCGGGCGGTCAATCATCACCTTACTAATTGTCGTTTGTCACAAACTTCATTCCAGTGTCAAACCGTTTAATAAATGGGAATCTGCGTTGCTGGAATTTCATCAAACTAGCCACCGAGATAGAGGACGCAATGTTTAAGGCACTGTACTCATGGGCTCAAGTCTTCTTGTGGATACCCAAAAGTTGGTGGAGCTTGAATTCCGCACATTTCTGAAGACTGGTTCGTCCAGGGTAGTCTGCTCCATTACTTTTCACTCCGAGCTTGTGCTGCGTCTCTAATGACTTCGATACCGATGGGATGATAGCCTTAACTTGACTTCTTGCAAGAAGATGTTCAAAGAACCTTACAAAGATAACGAACAACAGTGAAATTAACTAACACGCATTTGGAAAATCATTTCAGTTTCACCAGTAAAATCCGTTATTGTATCGCCTTTCATGTAGGATCTATATAAGAAACACAGTATTCACCAGCACAGCAGACAATTCCATCAGCGGTTACTGCACTGATGCGAGTCTTTGTGTTCCAACAGACCACTGTACAACTTGTCCCGAAATTTAAAATATATTTTTTTGTTAGTACCTTATTAATGATACTCATAGTGTTCTATTTAATCGTGGCAATCACACTATGTAATTTATGGCGAAATCGAATTGAATACATTATTGGCGTACTTCAGTTTTTAGTTTCAACTAACACTTTTCCGTGAAATGTTCGAATCACTTGTGCCTATTTCGCTCTGTTTTCATGTGTTCGTAACCGGGCAGTCTCCATTGGCAGCTCTCTCCTGTGTTTGAAGCGGTCCTCGACGCTGCTCATGAGTTTGTGTTCGTAGAGTCGGTTACCGCATCGGCCTCCGAGCTATTGTTTTAAGCCTTTCCGCCCACAGCAACCAATTTACAGCCTAATGAAGTATCGAAGCTCAGATGTTGACATACATTTTCCGACCGAACGTTATGACTTTTGATGCTGAAACCGTTTTCGTTATGAGAAATAACAGGACTAGGCCTACACAGTAGTCACACTGCTCATCCCATAAACTGGATCTGTGGTAATCATGAAAAAGCATCGAAAATGGGTCATTTCAAGGACCAGGTACTCTAAACACGGTGAAACGACCATCTCCTGTTACAACGAACCACAAAAAATGATGAAATGGGAACAATGTACTTTTTCATTCTATGGGCATTACATGAGAACACGTAGAGACAGTGCTAAATTACTTGCAATACATGTAAGAGAAAAATAACTGAAAATGAGGTATCTTTTAAGTCACACAAATAAGAGTAATAACGAAGAATTATAAAGAATCACAATCGCAAAGCGAAAGTTTTGCTACGGCTGTGAGTAGCTATCTCACGTTCAACCAGACACCCTATGTGTCTACAGAAACAACAGAAAAAGCAGGAGTGGCGCTGTAGCTTGCAGTATTTTGCAGTGAAACTCATTACTAACAACACATTTCAAAAACAATTTAAACGAGTCAATAGAATGTGAGGAAAAGATCTGGAGAAACCTGACGGATGACTCGATAATGTCTGATGGAACAAGAAGAGAAGCAGTAGCCATATTAAGCTTGACTACTGGACTCGACTGTTTGGCCAAAGATCTGCATAATATCTCCTACCTTCCATCTCTAGGATGTATTCTGTGTCACACGATGGATTCGATCATGACCAAAGAACATTTAAGAGTGTAAAGAATTAAGTGTTTGTAATTCAGACTCAACAAGATAGTACTGGAGAAGGCGAATGACAGAAATAGAAGTGCCAGATATAATAATAATAATAATAATAATAATAATAATAATACATTCGTATTTGCAAGCCTTCGGAGGAGACTGAAAGTACATTTTTTGCAAGGGGGCATGTGGCATTGTACAGTGCTCGATTTGATTCGTGAGTGCGGCTGTTCACAATCCCTACCGAGAATCCAGGTTTAGATTTCCCGTAAATATTGTAAATCACTTGACGCAAATACCAGGATGGTTTTTTTGAAAACGACTGGGCTGATTTTATTCCTCATCTTTAGCCAATATGAGTTTCTGCTCCGTCTCTAACGAGGTGGTCCTCGATCGGAAATTAAGCTCCAATCTTCCATACAGTCTTTGATCCACAGCACAGATATGAATGAACTGAGAAATTAGGAAACCTCAAAATTTAATATTTTGGAGAGTAAACATTTTAAATCCAAGTGAAGTGTGATGAAAGCGCGTTTCGAGGTGCTTGTATACCAGTAGGCCTTGGTAAAAAAAGCAGCACTCCTTCGTCAGGCCACAAGTGGCCCATTGAGAACATCCGACCGCCGTGTCATCCTCAGTTAAGGATGTGGATAGGAGGGGCATGTAATCAGCACACCGCTCTCCCGGTCGTTACGATGGTTTTCTTTGACCGGAGCCACTACTATTCGGTCGAGTAGCTCCTCACTTGGCATCACGAGGCTGAGTGCACTCCGAAAATTGGCAACAGCGCATGGCGGCTGGATGGTCACTCATCTAAGTGCCGGCCACACCCGACAGCGCTCAACTTCGTTGATCACACAGGAACCGGTGTATCCACTGCGGCAAGGCCGTTACCAGGCCTTGGTAAACGTGGATAATAAGTAAACTTGATTACAGATTCACTACAAAAGAGGACAATATTAAAAATGGGATAAAGCTGTAATCTTTATACACTCCTGGAAATGGAAAAAAGAACACATTGACGCCGGTGTGTCAGACCCACCATACTTGCTCCGGACACTGCGAGAGAGCTGTACAAGCAATGATCACACGCACGGCACAGCGGACACACCGGGAACCGCGGTGTTGGCCGTCGAATGGCGGTAGCTGCGCAGCATTTGTGCATCGCCGCCGTCAGTGTCAGGCAGTTTGCCGTGGCATACGGAGCTCCATCGCAGTCTTTAACACTGGTAGCATGCCGCGACAGCGTGGACGTGAACCGTATGTGCAGTTGACGGACTTTGAGTGAGGGCGTATAGTGGGCATGCGGGAGGCCGGGTGGACGTACCGCCGAATTGCTCAACACGTGGGGCGTGAGGTCTCCACAGTAGATCGATGTTGTCGCCAGTGGTCGGCGGAAGGTGCACGTGCCCGTCGACCTGGGACCGGACCGCAGCGACGCACGGATGCACGCCAAGACCGTAGGATCCTACGCAGTGCCGTAGGGGACCGCACCGCCACTTCCCAGCAAATTAGGGACACTGTTGCTCCTGGGGTATCGGCGAGGACCATTCGCAACCGTCTCCATGAAGCTGGTCTACGGTCCCGCACACCGTTAGGCCGTCTTCCGCTCACGCCCCAACATCGTGCAGCCCGCCTCCAGTGGTGTCGCGACAGGCGTGAATGGAGGGACGAATGGAGACGTGTCGTCTTCAGCGATGAGAGTCGCTTCTGCCTTGGTGCCAATGATGGTCGTATGTGTGTTTGGCGCCGTGCAGGTGAGCGCCACAATCAGGACTGCATACGACCGAGGCATACAGGGCCAACACCCGGCATCATGGTGTGGGGAGCGATCTCCTACACTGGCCGTACACCTCTGGTGATCGTCGAGGGGACACTGAATAGTGCACGGTACATCCAAACCGTCATCGAACCCATCGTTCTACCATTCCTAGACCGGCAAGGGAACTTGCTGTTCCAACAGGACAATGCACGTCCGCGTGTATCCCGTGCCACCCAACGTGCTCTAGAAGGTGTAAGTCAACTTCCCTGGCCAGCAAGATCTCCGTATCTGTCGCCCATTGAGCATGTTTGGGACTGGATGAAGCGTCGTCTCACGCGGTCTGCATGTCAGGCACGAACGCTGGTCCAACTGAGGCGCCAGGTGGAAATGGCATGGCAAGCCGTTCCACAGGACTACATCCAGCATCTCTACGATCGTCTCCATGGGAGAATAGCAGCCTGCATTGCTGCGAAAGGTGGATATACACTGTACTAGTGCCGACATTGTGCATGCTCTGTTGCCTGTGTCTATGTGCCTGTGGTTCTGTCAGTGTGATCATGTGATGTATCTGACCCCAGGAATGTGTCAATAAAGTTTCCCCTTCCTGGGACAATGAATTCACGGTGTTCTTATTTCAATTTCCAGGAGTGTATTTCACAAGAAAGGAGACAGACAGGAGAAAAAAATATAGACCAATTAGCCTGCTCACGCTAAAATGATCACGGAAATAACAGTCGCTCTGAACTGCGCAAAGGAACGAACTAGAGTTAGGAGTCTATGTGGCACGGCGGGCCATTGGCAGGTTGTGAATGAAATTAAAGAACGGCGGAATGAATGTGTTGTGGTTGGCAGGAGAGCCAACCCGTGTAGCTAAAGGAGGCCGAAATGCACGCGTCTCAGCTCACGCAGGCTGGCGTGAGGTCTGGAACATGACAAGGGAATTAGAATTGAGAAAAACGGACGTAGCTGGTGGAATACTTAACTTTAATCCATTAATGAAGAACGTCGCTCTTTATGGTACATGATTCACAATATCAATAGTACGAATACTGGCGCCTTCCTAGGTCGTAACAAATAACGTAGCTGAAGGCTATGCTAACTATCGTCTCGGCAAATGAGAGCGTAGAAGTCAGTGAACCATCGGTAGCAAAGTCGGCTGTACAACTGGGGCGAGTGCTAGGAAGTCTCTCTCTAGACCTGCGCTCGGTCTGCAATCACTGATAGTGGCGACGCGCGGGTCCGACGTATACCACCGGACCGCGGCCGATTTAAAGGCTACCACCTAGCAAGTGTGGTGTCTGGTGGTGACACCACAGAATAGTGTTCAGTCTCATATTCTTAGATTATGAGAAGGCTTTGGACAGCCTCATCATAAATCTGTAGTAATAAGCACTGAGACACACGATATGGATTTGCGCTGTGTCAGTAGGCCGAAAGGGTAAACTGTCTGATCAAAACTATCCGGACACCTACTAGTGGACGTTAATATGGAGTGTGTCCGCCTTTAAGGACGCTTTAATTCTGTTGCGGACACATTAGAGTTGGTAAGAGATGATTGATGAATGGACTAAAGGAGTTCTTCGCTGAGAGAGAAGAAAATGCCGAGATGATGGCGTAATGAGGGTAGTTAGATGACATTAGGAAATACACACCTGTACATGGATGTGTGCAGCTAGAGATTGGAAAAATCTAAAGTAAGCGTTCATTTGACAAAGAATTTCAAATGGCTGATAATGATAAAATAGAGTATTCTGTCAACAACATGAAATAACTGGAATCTCTACATTGATTATGGGACGTTAACACGCAGAGAGATACGTTAACATGTAAAGAGATACGCTCACTGAAACGTCCTCGCACACTGATTCTGGGTTACATGTGTCGTACTGTCACAATCATGTCAGGCGATGAGAGACACGCTCATCGTGTCCGTAAGCATAAGCTGAAATCTGAGCTTCGTGTTAAACATATATGTCTGTACTAACAATGAAACTATAAACCAACACGTGTGTCTGTTTAAACTTGCTAATCTCCAAAACTACTAGACGAATTTTCATGGGATTTTCAAAGCTAACTTCAGCTTAGCTTGGGCATAGTATAATCTTTATTTCATCAAAATCGTACCACTTAAAAATAACATATATTAACTAAAATTTTAAAGCTGTTTATTCTTTGAAACAGGTGTTTGCTCTTCGACGTTTGAACTGTATTATGTATGCAAAAGTGCTGTTATTGATTGATATGTCCTACGTTATACGATTTCCACCTCGAAAATGCATAATCTTTTTCCATGGTATGCGGTACAGAGACAGCTTGAACCCTGACCATAGGCTACTTTAGAAAGTAAAAAGAAAAAAAAATAGTCGACTCCTAAGATGGTGAAAACGGGGACCGAACCTTTTTTTACGTCGGTGAACATAAACTAAGTTAAAAAATGTTTAAATTTGTTGTATAATGTCCACATATCGTGATATATAAAATATTGGTTCAAATGGCTCTGAGCACTATGGGACTTAACATTTGAGGTCATCAGTCTTCTAGCATTGGAACTACTTAAACCTAACTAACCTAAGGACATCACACACATCCATGCCCGAGGCAGGATTCGAACCTACGACTGTAGCAGCAGCGCGGTTCCGGACTGAAGCGCCTAGAACCGCTCGGCCACAGCGGCCGGCTATGATATATAAACTGTGACGATTATTGAACTACATGAAAAAAACGTAAATTAGTTACAAACTACGGCGTGCACATACTTTATTTCTAGCATTCATGGTGGTGTCTGTTTGTTCTATATCGTGTCTCCCTATCACTTTCGCGCAACGGTTCTCTGATCGTGTTTTTTAGGGAATTGACTAGTTTGAACCTGGGACCTGTTGCTGGTAAGGAGACGCCAGAACACACATGACATGTAGAATTCAGAAGAGTTCATTGAGACTAGCGATGATATAACGAAATACTTAATCCACTGCACTCCCTGTAAAAGAATCTTAATACTAACTAAATTTAGTGGAAGGGGTTCAAGGCTTTCCTATTTTTAGTTAGCTGGTAAAATAACGTCGAAAAAGCAGGTAAGTTTACCATTGGAAATTTTATTCTACTCACAAAACATTGTTTATAAATTGCACTATTGATAAAAGGAAATGTTTTAATACAGGATCGTAAAAACCAACTGCGTTCAACAAAAATGTGAACGAATATTCCCTGAATGGGTTCCCAAGATCTACAATGGATCGAACGATGACCTATGCCATATCACATCCATAATCTAGGTCTAAATTAAGTTTCACAAAAGAGAAAAATGGTCTACAGTGACCCCCAATTATCTTTAATTACTTATCTAACTTGTCGTTAATTACAGTGGCTGATGTGGCTTTTCAATAACTCTGTAACAGAAAAATCATCGCGTTTCAGATTTTTACTTCAACTGGCATATGTGAACAACATGAGCTTTAATTTACGATCGACGCTAGTATTACGCAAAAAAGAGGTGTAACAGATGAGACTTCTGCAGTTCTAAGGGAAGCCTTATGCGCTCAAACATGCGGCATCACGTGCGTTCATTACCTTGTCGGTGTTTAGGCAGCGTCAGGGCGGCAGCGGCCGGCGCAGCAGCCATCCAGCTCGCCGTCTCGGAAGTAACTAACCGCTCCTAACTTCTCCTTACTACCATTTACCGAAGTTCGTTTAAAAAAAAAAAAATATCTGGCTGTGTTTTCATCTGACCAATCAGGGCCTTAATGTTAACCTTAAGCTCCGCCCAGAAAAATTCTGTCTATCCAATGAGAAATGTTATACTTTTCGTGGTGGGGCAATGTTTTTAAAGTTTGCAACGTAACAGAGACGCGAAAAAGTCTAACGCTAAAACCAGCGGCTGCTGTGGTCCATTTAGCGTTATCGTAAGATCTATACTGTTCTTCTGGAGGGCTCTATCTTTTAACATGGGCTGGGGGGTGGTCCTTGATGTACCTGAGACGCGAAAAAGTCTCACGCTAAAACTTGCGGGTGGTGTGGCCCAAGTGGTTAGCTGGTGACGTGGATGTCCAGTCCGTCCCTTATCGTAGGGATTTCTAGCTTAACACGGTTCTGCTCTCGGCTTCTGTTCTCGTTTCTCCCCTCAGAACTGCGTCTGTTTCACGGTGGGAATGCATGACATGCATTTAGGCATTCTTGTGTTAGTCTGTGGTATTCCATCTGCTCACTCGTTACTCGTATTACTTTGGTTAATTTAATGTCACGATTTATTCGGAGCTATTTGACATACTAATGGATTTGCTTATCATGTCATAGTTTTCATGGAAGGTGTTGGATTTGCCTGACACCTTACATATTCATCTACATCTACATCCATACTCCGCAAGCCACCTGACGGTGTGTGGCGGAGGGTACCCTGAGTACCTCTATCGGTTCTCCCTTCTATTCCAGTCTCGTATTGTACGTGGAAAGAAGGATTGTCGGTATGCTTCTGTGTGGGCTCTAATCTCTCTGATTTTATCCTCATGGTCTCTTCGCGAGATATACGTAGGAGCGAGCAATATACTGCTTGACTCTTCGGTGAAGGTATGTTCTCGAAACTTTAACAAAAGCCTGTACCGAGCTACTGAGCGTCTCTCCTGCAGTCTTCCACAGGAGTTTATCTATCATCTCCGTAACGCTTTCGCAATTACTAAATGATCCTGTAACGAAGCGCGCTGCTCTCCGTTGGATCTTCTCTATCTCTTCTATCAACCCTACCTGGTGCGGATCCCACACTGCTGAGCAGTATTCAAGTATTGGGCGAACAAGCGTACTGTAACCTACTTCCTTTGTTGTCGGATTGCATTTCCTTAGGATTCTTCCAATGAATCTCAGTCTGGCATCTGCTTTACCGACGATCAACTTTATATGATCATTCCATTTTAAATCACTCTTAATGAGTACTCCCAGATAATTTATGGAATTAACTGCTTCCAGTTGCTGACCTGCTATTTTGTAGCTAAATGATAAGGGACCTATCTTTCTATGTATTCGCATCACATTACACTTCGCTACATTGAGATTCAATTGCCATTCCGTGCACCATGCGTCAATTCGCTGCAGATCCTCCTGCATTTCAGTACAATTTCCCATTGTTGCAACCTCTCGATACACCACAGCATCATCTGCAAAAAGCCTCAGTGAACTTCCGATGTCATCCACCAGGTCATTTATGTATATTGTGAATAGCAACGGTCCTATGACACTCCCCTGCGGCACACCTGAAATCACTCTTACTTCGGAAGACTTCTCTCCATTGAGAATGACATGCTGCGTTCTGTTATCTAGGAACTCCTCAATCCGATCACACAATTGATCTGATGGTCCGTATGCTCTTACTTTGTTCATTAAACGACTGTGGGGAACTGTGTCAAACGCCTTGCGGAAGTCAAGAAACACAGAATCTACCTGTGAACCCGTATCTAAGGCCCTCTGAGTCTCGTGGACGAATAGCGCGAGCTGGGTTTCACACGACCGTCTTTTTCGAAACCCATGCTGATTCCTACAGAGTAGATTTCTAGTCTCCAGAAAAGACATTATACTCGAACATAATACGTGTTTCAAAATTCTACAACTGATCGACGTTAGAGATATAGGTCTATAGTTCTGCACATCTGTTCGACGTCGCTTCTTGAAAACGGGGATGACCTGTGTCCTTTTCCAATCCTTTGGAACTCTGCGCTCTTCTAGAGACCTACGGTACACCGCTGCAAGAAGGGGGGCAAGTTCCTTCGCGTACTCTGTGTAAAATCGAACTAGTATTCCATCAGGACCAGCGGCCTTTCCCCTTTTGAGCAATTTTAATTGTTTCTTTATCCCTCTGTCGTCTACTTCGATATCTACCATTTTGTCAACTGTGCGACAATCTAGAGAAGGAAGCACAGTGCAGTCTTCCTCTGTGAAACAGCTTTGGAAAAAGACATTTAGTAATTTGGCCTTTAGTCTGTCATCCTCTGTTTCAGTACCATTTTGGTCACAGAGTGTCTGGACATTTTGTTTTGATCCACCTACCGCTTTGACATAGGACCAAAATGTCTTAGGAGTTTCTGCCAAGTCAGTACATAGAACTTTACTTTCGAATTCATTGAAAGCCTCTCGCATAGCCCTCCTCACACTGCATTTCGCTTCGCGTAATTTTTGTTTGTCTGCAAGGCTTTGGCTATGTTTATGTTTGCTGTGAAGTTCCCTTTGCTTCCGCAGCAGTTTCATAACTCGGTTGTTGTACCACGGTGGCTCTTTCCCATCTCTTACGATCTTGTAAATGTCATTGGAGATATTCGGATTTAGGTTATGTCATGTTCGATATGCTTGCCAAGATTGGCGATGATGTGCCGCAGACGAATAGCGAAATTCTACATGACCAGCTGTAGTGTCGGAACATCGATGACCTCCTGAATGACTGTTTTCAGCTCAGCAAAGGTTTTGAGGTTATTGCTGTACACCTAGCCTATAATATAGCCCCAAAGAACTTCGATGGGGTCAAGCTCCGTCTTGTATGAACCATATCTTTTCGAAATCAGATCTCTTTGGATAATGGGGATGAAATCGTCTTCCAAAACTTTCAAGTATCTTTAGGTAGTTACCTTGTCATCAAGGAATATCGCACCGATTATTACGTGACGGGACATTGTACACCAGTCAGTCACCTGTTTAGGGTGAACAGACTTCTCGATCACGAACTGCGAATTCTCAGTCCTCGAAGTGCGCCAATTTTGCTTATTGACGAACCCATCCAAATTAAAGTGAACTTCGTCGCTAAACGCCGGCCGTTGGTGGTCGAGCGGTTCTAGGCGCTTCAGTCTGTAACCTCGCGATCGCTACGGTCGCAGGTTCGAATGCTGCCTCGGGCATGGATGTGTGTGATGTCCTTAGGTTCGTTAGGTTTAAGTAGTTCTAAGTTCGAGGCGACTGATGACCGCAGATGTTAAGTCCCATAGTGCTCAGAGCCATTTGAACTTTTTTTTTTCGTCGCTAAACCATACCATGCGAATGCGCATACTAATCCCCACCATGCCTCTCGGCCAACCGTACCCTGCAGTTTGAACGTCCTAAGGCAAACCGTTCAGAAGTTATGACGATTTTATTTCATATAGTTCAGTAATTATCACCTGGTAGTTACTTCAGTACCACGACGCCTAGATTCGCGCTCCTGGCTATGCCCTTCCGCACGCACCACTCGGAAGCGACGTTTGGTGCTTTCGTGCAGTATGTCGAGTGGGCTGAGAGGGGGTGAGGGTGGTGGAGGTAGCTGGGGCCGAGGGACGCACATAATTATAGCTATGCTTATCAGGACAGACAGATACGTGAGGACAGCTGACATTATTGCACATACGATAGCTTACTAGCTCACCATCATAAAAAAGCGTTTAAAAGACGTCTATGTAGATGTTATTTATACAGAAGACAATGATACTGTAGCCTCTCTTTCGTTTCTCTCAGATACCTGCATACCTTTGCTGTACCTCACATCCGTTATATGATAATCTGCAGCATAGACCACTATGTGTCACAACTGTGAAGTGTGACCACTTGTTTCTCTTGGCTCCCGTAGGCACAAAAGTTTCTTTGACATTTCGCAGTTTAACGTGACTCATTTGATCTGCCTTTTTCTTGGCACAGAAACAGAATTTTTTATTTTAGTTTCAGTGATTTACGAATGAACTTGAACAGACGCGACAGTCTTGAGTGAAAGTATTTATGGGATAGACTCTGTCTTGTCAGATTCAAAACCGAATCAATGCTCCTGTTAAAACTGCATTTATATGGACATTCCTCAGTTTTGCAAGAGAGCTATACTGAAGATACATCTTATTTTTAAAGTATCATTAATAAAACAGAATTGGAACTATAAATATGTTAGCCGGCTGCGGTGGCCAAGCGATTCTAGGCGCTTCAGTCCGGAACCGCGCGACCACTACAGTCGCAGGTTCGAATCCTGCCTCTGGGACGGATGTGTGTGATGTCATTAGGTTAGTTAGGTTTAAGTAGTTCTAAGGCTAGAGGACTGATTACCTCAGATGTTAAGTCCCATAGAGCTCAGAGCCATATAAATATGTTCCTGCACGTACCGAAGTTTATAAGTTTTTAGCATCAGCTGCAAGGACGGCACATTGTTTTTCTGCAGCAGCTGTACCATAAATATTTTGTTTCTGCAATTCCCATCACGCCGTTTCCGTGACCTTGTCTACTCTACGGAGTGGCCGGCCAGAATGGCCGAGCGGTTCTAGGCGCTAGATTCTGGAAACAACCCCACTGTCCAGGTGTAAATACTTGAAATTTAATTACCTTATAATGATGAAGGTTTTTTTATGTCTTTAAAATGTGTACATGTATTATTAAAGACAAAAGTTTTCTTGTGGGCCGTGATGCTACGCTAAATAAATAAATACCTTCAAATTTAGTTCTGTATTCTTCCTACACTATTATAAAATCAGTGTAAGTCCAAAAATGGCTCTGAGCACTATGAGACTTAACATCTGAGGTCATCGGTCCCCTAGAACTTAGAACTAGTTAAACATAACTAACCTAAGGACATCACACTCATCCATGCCCGAGGCTGGGTTCGAACCTGCGACCGTAGCGGTCGCGCGGTTCCAGACTGAAGCGCCTAGAACCGCTCAGCCACACCGGCCAGCCCAGTGTTAAGTAAAAGTCATTATTTTCTGACCTTCCTGATGTTATAATTTTAAATGCTAGCAGCGTATACTACGGCAAAAGCAAAAAACAATTTATAGCACCACTTCCATGTAATTTTGGAGGGGAAAGTAACTTTACAATAACTTACATTTTTACGCATTAGTTTACTCATACATGATGCGAAACAGTTGCGCAACAGCAGCGCACAATCACGGGAGAAACGAACTTTGTATTGCGCAACGCAAGTGAAAAGATGCGAAGGACGGTGGTTTGCAGAGGGACTCCCGTGGCTGTGGGACTCCGTGCCGTCCTTCCGTCGTCCGGCGTGCATTACCCCCACCCCCGTCCCCCTGTCTGCTGAGGCCGCCGCAATAACACTCAGGACGCCCCGCGACAAACAAGGGCGCCGAGATGCTTTGTTTTGACAGGCGACAGTCGCCGGCGCTCAATGAACTGCGTCTGTCTGCGGCGAGAGTGTCGACAGGGGGGGTGGGGCGTCAGTCTGTAGTCACGGCCGCAGCGAGCAGCTAGCGTTCGACAGTGCGCTGTGCGGGCGCTGCGTAAGCTTTCCCACGGAAATACTTTCATGTTATCGAACACTTGTGTTGATATGAGACGGTAACCACTGAAAGCCTGAAAGATGACCCTGTGATCTGCTCTGCTACATAAGGGAACTCGGAAATCTGCAATACTGGGTACAGAGATGTTGCTTAAACGGTGCGAATGCTGCATAAAACCAACAGAATATGTATCTGTTGTAGTTACTAACAACTTGTAAGGTTGTTCACGACCTTGCTGAATTAAATATTGTGGAACTTAACCTAATTGGCTGAATTTAAACACGCACTAAATTAAAAATCGATACACTCTCTACAAGAATTAAACATAAAGTTTCAATTATGTTCAAATGTGTGTGAATTCCTAAGGGACCAAACTGCTGAGGTCATCGGTCCCTAGACTTACACACTACTCAAACTACGCTAAAGACAACACTCACATCCATGCCTAAGGGAGGACTCGAACCTCCGGCGTGACGAAAGTTTCAACTATCATTTCGGAAAAATAAACTAATGTAATTGTTGTCTGATTGTTTGTAAGTACATGTTTGCAGTCCTGAGACACACTGAAACCCTGGCGACGCAGTATATCACGCCACCAGAGGAGCCAAAAGAAAATCGGGCACCCCGTTAGCCTTCGACGTTCTTTATTTTATTGGCACTTGATTGCGTTCATACGGCCTAAAAGTGGCTGTCGCACGACAATATGAAATTCTTCTGAAGGTTGAGCGAGTGACTTCAAAACATCCCTCGTTCAATGAAAAGGTAGTTGAGGTGGATGAAGGATTGAAAAAGTGAGAAAAGTCGCCTTTTTCAAAGCGATAAAATATATTTCACCTGTGCTGAACCACCATTAAGAGAACCGTGCCTTACCGCCTTCTGGGGCCAGCAATTTCATGGGTAGATAGCTGTGTTAGGTAATCAATGAACGGGCTTGTAATCCGACTGCAGCTACAATGCAGCTTTTCATTCCTCTTTCCTCCCGGAAAAGATTCGCGGAACTCGATTTGATAGCAGCCTGAATGGTTCTTAGGCCTTCCTGGAGAGACAGGAACAAGGAAAGATCCCTTCTTCTACCCTGTCCGGAGTCTAGTGCTCCAGCTGCTAGACCATGAAGCCGATAATGAATAAATAGAGGCAACTGAAAATTTTGTACAATCCAGAAGTATTCATCATAGAAGAAAGGCACACTAAATGAAACCTTTTTTTCCTGTTCGTATACACTTCTCGCTCAATATCCGATGAGTGGTAACACTTATTGTGTCTTTACTGCTATCAGTCGTTAACCTAATCCCAATGAAGGTCGTGTGTGCATCTGTACTACTGCGTCTCGTGTCACACGACTTGCGTTGTGTGTGTGTGTGTGTGTGTGTGTGTGTGTGTGTGTGTGTGAGGGAGTGCGTCTGAGAGGGAGAGAGAGAGAGAGAGAGAAACAGAGTGAAGTGTGAGCAATGACTGCCTAAAACTTTTATTTGCTTTTTACCTTCACATTCTCTAAAAAGGAGAATATATATCGTGGAAAGAGGCACAAAAAGCATACAATCTGCATTAAGGAGCAAACGTGTTTCGTCAAAGTTCATAGGTTGCGCTTATCATTTGTCCCTTATTCATGATAGAATTCATTTCAGATGAAATAACAATCTAGGTTTTTGCGATAACTACCCTAGGTTTAATAATGAATAGGAAAATAGGACTGCGGGTAAGCTACTACAAACAGCATAGTGAACTCATGATTATAGCCAAGATAGATACGAAGCCCACACCTACTACAGTAGTACAAGTTTATATGCCAACTATCTCTGATTGAAGAAATGTATGATGAAATAAAAGAAATTATTCAGATAGTGAAGGGTGACGAAAATTTAATAGTCATGGGTGACTGGAATTCGGTAGTAGGAAAAGGGAGAGAAGGAAACGTAGTAGGTGAATATGGATTGGGGCTAAGAAATGAAAGAGGAAACCGTCTGGTAGAATTTTGCACAGAGCACAACTTAATCATAGCTAACACTTGGTTCAAGAATCATAAAAGAAGGTTGTATACATGTAAGAAGCCTGGAGATACTGACAGGTTTCAGACAGATTATATAATGTTAAGACAGAGATTTAGGAACCAGGTTTTAAATTGTCAGACATTTCCAGGGGCAAATGTGGACTCTGACTACAATCTATTTGTTATGACCTGTAGATTAAAACTGAAGAAACTGAAAAAGGTGGGAATTTAAGGAGATGGGACCTGTATAAACTGAAAGAACCAGAGGTTGTACAGAGTTTCAGGGAGAGCATAAGGGAACAATTGACAGGAATGGGGGAAAGAAATACAGTAGAAGAAGAATGGGTAGCTTTGAGGGATGAAGTAGTGAAGGCAGCAGAGGATAAAGTAGGTAAAAAGGCGAGGGCTAGTAGAAATCCTTGGGTAACAGAAGATATATTGAATTTAATTGATGAAAGGAGAAAATATAAAAATGCAGTAAATGAAGCAGGCAAAAAGGAATACAAACGTCTCAAAAATAAGATCGACAGGAAGTGCAAAATGGCTAATCAGGAATGGATAGAGGACGGATGTAAGGATGTAGAGGCTTATCGCACTAGGGGTAAGATAGATACTGCCTACAGGAAAATTAAAGAGACCTTTGGAGACAAGAGAACCACTTGTATGAACATCAAGAGCTGAGATGGCAACCCAGTTCTAACCAAAGAAGGGAAAGCAGAAAGGTGGAAGGAGTATATAGAGGGTCTATGCAAGGGCAATGTACTGGAGGACAATATTATGGAAATGGAAAAGGATGTAGATGAATATGAATTGGGAGATACGATACTGCGTGTAGAGTTTGACAGAGCACTGAAAGACCTGAGTCGAAACAAGGCCCCAGGAGTAGACAACATTCCATTGGAACCACTGACGGCCTAGGGAGAGCCAGTCCTGACAAAACTCTACCATCTGGTGAGCAAGATGTATGAAACAGGCGAAATACCCTCAGACTTCTAGAAGAATGTAATAATTCCAATCCCAAAGAAAGCAGGTGTTGACAGATGTGAAAATTACCGAACTATCAGTTTAATAAGTCACAGCTGCAAAATACTAACGTGAATTCTTTACAGACAAATGGAAAAACTGGTAGAAGCTGACCTCAGGAAAGATCAGTTTGGATTCCGTAGAAATGTTGGAACAGGTGAGGCAATACTGACTCTACGACTTATCTTAGAAGGTAGATTGAGGAAGGACAAACCTACGTTTCTAGCATTTGTAGACTTAGAGAAAGCTTTTGATAATGTTGACTGGAATACTCTCTTTCAAATTCTAAAGGTGGCAGGGGTAAAATACAGGGAGCGAAAGGCTTTTTACAATTTCTACAGAGCGCAGATGGCAGTTACAAGAGTCGAGGGGCATGAAAGGGTAGCAATGGTTGGAAAGGGGGTGAGACAGGGTTGTAGTCTCTCCCCGATGTTATTCAATACGTATATTGAGCAAGTAGTGAAGGAAACAAAAGAAATATTCGGAGTAGGAATTAAAATCCATGGAGTAGAAATAAAAACTTTGAGGTTCGCCGATGACATTGTAATTTTGTCAGAGCCAGCAAAGGACTTGGAAGAGTAGCTGAACGGAATGCACAGTGTCTTGAAAGGAGGATATAAGATGATCGTCAAGAAAAGCAAAACGAGGATAATGGAATGTAGTCGATTTAAGTCGGGTGATGCTGAGGGAATTAGATTAGGAAATGAGACACTTAAAGAAGTAAAGGAGTTTTGCTATTTGGGGATCAAAATAACTGATGATGGTCGAAGTAGAGAGAATAAAAAATGTAGACTGTCAATGGCAAGGAAAGCGTTTCTGAAGAAGAGAAATTTGTTAACATCGAGTATAGATTTAAGTGTGAGGAAATCGTTTCTGAAAGTAATTGTATGGAGTGTAGCCATGTATGGAAGTGAAACATGGACGATAAATAGTTTGGATAAGAAGAGAATAAAAGCTTTCGAAATGTGGTGCTACAGAAGAATGCTGAAGATTAGATGGGTAGATCACATAACTAATGAGGGAGTATTGAATAAGTTTGGGGAGAAGAGAAGTTTGTGGTACAACTTGACCAGAAGAAGGGATCGGTTGGTAGGATATGTTCTGAGGCATCAAGGAATCACCAATTTAGTCTTGGAGGGCAGTGCGGAGGGTAAAAATCGTAGAGGGAGAGCAAGAGATGACTACACTAAGCAGATTTAGAAGGAAGCAGGCTGCAGTAGGTACTGGGAGATGAAGAAGCTTGCACAGGATGGAGTAGCATGGAGAGCTGCATCAAACCAGTCTCAGGACTGACGACCACAACAACAACCCTTCTCTTAAGACACGAACTGAATGCTGGTTTCCTGCTTACTTTTCTTTTCTTTTTTTCTTTTTTAATTCGTTTCTTTTTTCGTTCGATATAGTTCGTTGCGTTTGGTCTGGGCGGACGTCACAAGACATACATTCAAATTGATCGTTGATGCCTCGACTCAATTTTTTAATTCAGAGAGCACGGAGCCCTCTGACCGAACATACTGAGCTACGGTGCCGGCATTCAGTAGGAAGGTGCACTGACCACTTCGCCAGCCGGACACAGTGGTCGCCACAACCGCACGAAGTACACTAGCATGCCTCCCGTGAGACACAAGTTCTCAACTTACACCACACGCTACTGATGTAGTGCCCTGTTCATTGGGCCATTACAAGCGGCGTCTTTCGGATATGTGCAAAAGAATTGACACCACAGGTACATTCCAATCTCTTTCCAAAAAGTAAAAAATACCGCAAAAGCTCATTATACGCTTGCAGAGATTTGATTGACACTTGAACGTAGTGAAATCTCAGATACCTCCACTTGTTATATAATAACACTCCTAACACAAATACAAGGGGCAGTCAAATGAAAACGATACACGGGGTAAAAGGTAAGTAAACTGTTCACTACTTCAAAAGTATTAGTCATAGCTGTTAATGCATTTATCGCACTGCGAAACGAGGCGTTCAGTGTCTTCATGGAAAATGTTTACGGTTGCCTACGGAACCATGATTATACCCAGCCGTGAACCTCTTCTTCCGAAGCTAATCAAGTCTTTCTTCAGGGCTCTAACAATATGGAAACTGTCTTGGGAGGACCGGATAACCTTTTCCTTGACTCCAAAAGCACGCTGCACATTGAATTTTTGGAACATGGTGCCACAGTTAATTCAAGTGAGATATCATGTCTTTACGGACGGCATCATTCCTTAACAGGACAAAGTCCTCCCACATGTTGCCAAGATTGTTTTCGAGCATACTGTAGGAGTTTTACTCGAAAGCTCTCACACATTCTCTACACAGTCCCGATCTCCCCCTATACTCCTAGCTCACTTATTTGTTACATAGTTTAATTCTTAATTTACACTCCTGGAAATTGAAATAAGAACACCGTGAATTCATTGTCCCAGGAAGGGGAAACTTTATTGACACATTCCTGGGGTCGGATACATCACATGATCACACTGACAGAACCACAGGCACATAGACACAGGCAACAGAGCATGCACAATGTCGGCACTAGTACAGTGTATATCCACCTTTCGCAGCAATGCAGGCTGCTATTCTCCTATGGAGACGATCGTAGAGATGCTGGATGTAGTCCTGTGGAACGGCTTGCCATGCCATTTCCACCTGGCGCCTCAGTTGGACCAGCGTTCGTGCTGGACGTGCAGACCGCGTGAGACGACGCTTCATCCAGTCCCAAACATGCTCAATGGGGGACAGATCCGGAGATCTTGCTGGCCAGGGTAGTTGACTTACACCTTCTAGAGCACGTTGGGTGGCACGGGATACATGCGGACGTGCATCGTCCTGTTGGAACAGCAAGTTCCCTTGCCGGTCTAGGAATGGTAGAACGATGGGTTCGATGACGGTTTGGATGTACCGTGCACTATTCAGTGTCCCCTCGACGATCACCAGAGGTGTACGGCCAGTGTAGGAGATCACTCCCCACACCATGATGCCGGGTGTTGGCCCTGTGTGCCTCGGTCGTATGCAGTCCTGATTGTGGCGCTCACCTGCACGGCGCCAAACACGCATACGACCATCATTGGCACCAAGGCAGAAGCGACTCTCATCGCTGAAGACGAGACGTCTCCATTCGTCCCTCCATTCACGCCTGTCGCGACACCACTGGAGGCGGGCTGCACGATGTTGGGGCGTGAGCGGAAGACGGCCTAACGGTGTGCGGGACCGTAGCCCAGTTTCATGGAGACGGTTGCGAATGGTCTTCGCCGATACCCCAGGAGCTAAAGTGTCCCTAATTTGCTGGGAAGTGGCGGTACGGTCCCCTACGGCACTGTGTAGGATCCTACGGTCTTGGCGTGCATCCATGCGTCCCAGGTCGACGGGCACGTGCACCTTCCGCCGACCACTGGCGACAACATCGATGTACTGTGGAGACCTCACGCCCCACGTATTGAGCAATTCGGCGGTACGTCCACCCGCCCTCCCGCATGCCCACTATACGCCCTCGCTCAAAGTCCGTCAGCTGCACATACGGTTCACGTCCACGCTGTCGCGGCATGCTACCAGTGTTAAAGACTGCGATGGAGCTCCGTATGCCACGGCAAACTGCCTGACACTGACGGCGGCGGTGCACAAATGCTGCGCAGCTAGCGCCATTCGACGGCCAACACCGCGGTTCCTGGTGTGTCCGCTGTGCCGTGCGTGTTATCATTGCTTGTACAGCCCTCTCGCAGTGTCCGGAGCAAGTATGGTGGGTCTGACACACCGGTGTCAATGTGTTCTTTTTTCCATTTCCAGGAGTGTATTTGCGTTATTTTGGTATTTGCATTGTTTAATTAATACATTTGTGGCGTATTATGGTATTTGAGAGTTGTAGCATCGTTTTTTAGTACCTGAATAGTGAATAGTGTAAAATCGCCTAATCTCCTTCCGCCGTCGAGCAGTGTGTCAGCCGTGCGCAGGTAGCAGCATTACTGCATTTACTAGGCAACCTTGTATTTTAGAATGAGATTTTCACTCTGCAGCGGAGTGTGCCCTAATATGAAACTTCTTGGCAGATTAAAACTGTGTGCCCGACCGAGACTCGAACTCGGGACCTTTGCCCTTCGCGGGCAAGTACCGGGCGTGAGTCGTGCTTCAGTAGCTCAGATGGCACAGCACTTTTGTCTGCATTAGATGCATATTTCAAAGAATCAGTCAATGTAGTTGCGAAACGGTATACCTTCTTTCGTACAAAACGTACGGCAGCTCAGACTAATCGGGAGTGGGTTGCAACCTTGCAAGGCCTTACTGGGGATTGTGCTTTTGAGTGTCAATGTGGACTCCCTTATTCAGATACTATGGTACGTGATGCAATTGCACAGAATGTTTTTCATGTTCGTATAAGACAACAGATTTTGAAACTAGTCAATCCCTCCCTTCAACAAGTGATGAACATATTGGATCGGCAGGACACACTTGACTTTGCTCAGGAATCATTTGAAACTTCACCAGCAGTGTGTCACGTTAACCGGCCAGCCGGGCGAGCTGCACGGTGCAGTAAACGGTCCTCGCGCCCGGCCGCGCCGCTGCCGCCAGGCTTTCAGCCACATGTACCGCGCCGGCAAGCAAATGCAGTGATCAAATCATGCCCGCGGTGTGCTACTGAACATTCGCGTGAGAATTGCCCGTCGCGCCAAGCTATTTGCTTTTATAGTAATAAAAAAGGACATGTTCAGAGTGTTTGCAAGAAAAAGCTCAGATGGTAAGCTCAAGGCCCTTTGCTTCGCGCCGGAATCGGAATCGAACGAAGGATACTCAGGCTCGCGAAACTTCGCCCATCGAAATTCATGTAGGTCATTCCACTCCGCCCAGTGCCACTCTCTCTAACAGTGACTGTGTTCGTCCCACAAATAGTGTGAGTCGACATCGCCGGAACTCCCGTTAAGTCGCAAGTGATTATGTACCAGTGTCACTTCCCGTTGCACGAGACAGTCGCTCTTGTCGTCAGCAGGACAAAAACTTTTTGCAGACTTGGACATTAACGACAAAGTGATACCATTCCTGCTTGATACAGGAGGTGCAGTTTCACTGATCAATCAAGACACTTTGTGCGTCGGTCCCTACTGCAGCAAATTATCTGGACGATATTGTGATCTCCGGAAAGACGGAAGAAGAACATTTGGCCAATCTCAGAACATTATTTCAGGTCTTGCGACAAAATGGTCTTCGCTTGCGGAAGGACAAATGTGTGTTTTTTGCTCGAGACTTGCCATACTTGGGACATGTACTCAATGCCCAAGGCGTACATCCCACTCCCACGCAGCTCCGTGCCATACAAGACTTGCCGTCGCCGCAGAATTTGACGCAGCTACAGAGTGTGCTGGGAAAAAATCAACTATTATCATCAATATGTGCCACATGCCTCTTCCATTTCAGCTCCGCTTCATCGCTTACGCCGTAAGGGTGTTCCGTTCGTCTGGACGAAGGACTGCGAACGCGCCTTTCGCCAGCTGAAATCGGCGTTGCTTTCCAATACTTGCCTTACGCCATTCGATCCCCAGAAGCCCCTTTTGTTGATGGTGGATGTATCGGATTTCGGGATCGGTGCTGTGCTTGCGCACAAAGATGGATCGCACGATCGCCCTATTGCCTTTGCGTCCAAATTTCTCTCGTCTGCTCAAAGAAATTATTCACAGATCGAGAAAGAAGCATTGCCTCTCGTATTTGGTGTTACAAAGTTTCATGATTTCTTGTATGGTCGTTACTTTACCATAATCACAGACCACAAACCTTTGACATCGGTTTTTCATCCGACGAAGCCTGTATCTCCATGTACAGTGCAGAAATTCTTTCGATGGTCTATTTTCCTCTCGCAGTACCGCTACTATTTCTTGTATAGGTCCACTGCTAAGCACGGAAACGCCGAAGTGTTGTCCCGCTTGCCTGTTGCTGAGGATAGTTCATTCGATTCCTCCGAACTTGCTTGCATGTTCATTGATGCGGAAACCGATGATGTGGTCGAATCGTTTCCGATTGATTTTCGTCGTGTAGCTACAGCTGCCTACCCTGTCCTTGCTCCCGTTCTGCGTTTTGTTGCTACGCAATGGCCCTTTTCAAAGTCACGGATCGGGGACCCGTTGGTTCGCCGATTTTTTGCTCACAAGGAGAGACTTTTTGTACGACGTGGTGTTTTGCTGCTGCGTTCTGATAATGATCAGTCCAGGGTCGTGGTACCACGTTCGTTACAGTCCTCTGTCTAACAGCTTCTCCACCAAAGACAATGGCCCACAATTCATGTCCGCAGAATTTCAGTCATTCTTCAAGGCCAGTGGTATTCAACATCTGACATCCGCGCCGTTTTCGCCACAGTCAAACGGTGCCGCTGAACGATTGGTCAGGACTTTCAAGTCACAGATTATGAAGTTGAAAGAGTCGCATTCTCGGGAGGATGCGGTATTGCTCTTTTTGTTCTCGTATCGCTCTCAGCCCCGAGATGTTCGCTCGCCGGCTGAGTTGCTCCGCGGTCGCCATCATCGAGCCTTGATCTCTTTGCTCCATCCGAGGCATCAGGTTCCTGTGCAGCGGCAGACACCTGATTTTGCCCCAGGAGACGTTCTCTGCTATCGCCACTACCGAGGTTCACGGCGTTGGCTCGCAGGGCGCATTCTACGCTGCCTCGGACGCGCTATGTATCTGGTTTTGGGTGCCTCTGGTGAGGTGCGCCGGCATCTCAACCAGTTGCGCCTCTGTCGTCGCACTGGATCTGCCGCTCGCCGTCTGCTTTCAGCGACGGTGCCGTCCGGTCAGCGCCCTGGGGGCCCATCTACTGGCTCGCCTCAGCCCCAGGTGTTACTGACGCTGCCTTCCATTTTGCCCCATGGTGACGCGCCGCCGCCACCGCCGGCGACGCCCGCAGTGGACGCGTCGCTGCAGCCGCCGGGCGCCTCCCTGGGTCACGCGCCGCCGATCGCTTCCCGTGACCAGTTGTCCTCCGACATAGAACTCTTGCCCGCTCCGGACCATGTGTCGTCTTCGCCCGTCGGGTGCCCCGGCCCGATGGAGGTCGACTCGTCGGCCCCTCGTGTCTCTCTACGGGCGCATACACCGCATGTTGGCGTGCACCCTGGAGCAGGTTTTCAGGCGTTTCCTAACTCCCCGCGGTCCGAATGGCAGGGTGCGTGTGGCACAGCCTCGCCTGTTGTTAGGCTCCCCACCTCGTCGCATACGTCATCATGGGGTCCTCCCCAAGGCTGGCGGAAGCCTTATGCCACAACAGTACGCCGATTTGCAGAGGAGGAACGTGGTGTCACCGCCAGACACCACACTTGCTAGTTGGTAGCCTTTAAATCGGCCGCGGTCCGGTAGTATACGTCGGACCCGCGTGTCGCCACTATCAGTGATTGCAGACCGAATGCCGCCACACGGCAGGTCTAGAGAGACTTCCTAGCACTCGCCCCAATTGTACAACCGACTTTGCTAGCGATGGTTCACTGACAAAATACGCTCTCATTTGCCTAGACGATAGTTAGCATAGCCTTCAGCTACGTTATGTGCTACGACCTAGCAGGGCGCCATTATCAGTTACTATTGATATGGTGAATCACGTACCGTCAAGTGTGACGTTCGTCATTAATGGATTAAAGTTAAGTATTCCACCAGCTACGTCCGTTTTTCTCAATTCTAATTTCTTTGTCCTGTTCCGGACCTCACGCCAGCCTGCGTGAGCTAAAACGTGTGCCTTTCGGCTTCTCTAGTAACACGGTGTTGGCTCTCCTGCCAACCACAACAAAATCCTCGCACAAACGAAGAAATGGCTGACATCGAAATAAGTGTTCAAGGAATAGAAAAGCAACTGGAATCACTCAACAGAGGAAAGTCCACTGGACCTGACGGGATACCAATTCGATTCTACACACATTACGCGAAAGAACTTGCCCCCCTTCTAACAGATGTGTACCGCAAGTCTCTAGAGGAACGGAAGGTTCCAAATGATTGGAAAAGAGCACAGGTAGTTCCAGTCTTCAGGAAAGGTCGTCGAGCAGATGCGCAAAACTATAGACCTACATCTCTGACGTCGATCTGTTGTAGAATTCAAGAACATGTTTTTTGCTCGAGTATCATGTCGCTTTTGGAAACCCAGAATCTACTCTGTAGGAATCAACATGGATTCCGGAAACAGCTATCGTGCGAGACCCAACTCGCTTTATTTGTTCATGAGACCCAGAAAATATTAGATACAGGCTCCCAGGTGGATTCTATTTTCCTTGACTTCCGGAAGGCGTTCGATACAGTTCCGCACTGTCGCCTGATAAGGTAAGAGCCTACGGAATATCAGAGCAGCTCTGTGGCTGGACTGAAGAGTTTTTAGCAAACAGAACACAGCATGTCGTTATTAATGGAGAGACGTCTACAGACGTTAAAGTAACTTCTGGCGTGCCACAGGGGAGTGTTATGGGACCATGGCTTCTCACAATATGTATAAAT
Organism: Schistocerca gregaria; assembly: GCF_023897955.1. NCBI lineage: Eukaryota > Metazoa > Arthropoda > Insecta > Orthoptera > Acrididae > Schistocerca > Schistocerca gregaria. The sequence goes on along the minus strand of NC_064921.1, from coordinate 508,691,104 downwards.
GACCTAGTAGATAGAGTCGGAAGTTCCGAGCGGCTTTTCGCGGATGACGCTGTAGTATACAGAGAAGTTGCAGCATTAGATAATTGTATCGAAATGCAGGAAGATCTGCAGCGGATAGGCACTTGGTGCAGGGTGTGGCAACTGACCCTTAACATAGACAAATGTAATGTATTGCGAATACATAGAAAGAAGGATCCTTTATTGTATGATTATATGATAGCGGAACAAACACTGGTAGCAGTTACTTCTGTAAAATATCTGGGAGTATGCGTGCGGAACGATTTGAAGTGGAATAATCATATAAAATTAATTGTTGGTAAGGCGGGTACCAGGTTGTGATTCATTGGGAGAGTCCTTCGAAAATGTAGTCCATCAACAAAGGAGGTGGCTTACAAAATACTCATTCGACCTATACTTGAGTACTGCTCATCAGTGTGGGATCCGTACCAGATCGGGTTGACGGAGGAGATAGAGAAGATCCAAAGAAGAGCGGCGCGTTTCGTCACAGGATTATTTGATAACCGTAATAGCGTTACGGAGATGTTTAGCAAACTCAACTGGCAGATTCTGCAAGAAAGGCGCTGTGCATCGCGGTGCAGCTTTGTTGTCCAGGTTTCGAGAGGGTGCGCTTCTGGATGAGGTATCGAATATATTGCTTTCCCCTACTTATACCTCCCGAGGAGATCACGAATGTAAAATTAGAGAGATTCGTGCGCGCACGGAGGCTTTCAGACAGTCGTTCCTCCCGCGAACCATACTCGACTGGAACAGAAAAGGGAGGTAATGACAGTGGCACGTAAAGTGCCCTCCACCACACACCGTTGGGTGGCTTGCGGAGTATAAATGTATATGTAGAAGCGATTTCCGTACTTTTGTAGCCCTGATGAAAGGCCTTCATGGCCGTCGCTTTGCTTCGGACGAAGAGGTCCGCGCCTGGGTGCAATAATGGTTCCTTGGGCAACGGCAAACCTTTTTCAGTGGAGGCATTGACCGTCTTGTCACACAGTGTCATAAATATATCAACAAGTACGAAGATTGTTCGTAGATTTATAAACAGTTTACTAACTTTTTCCCATCTGTCTCGTTTTCATTTTATTACCCTTTATACATTTTTTTTCCTTTTCCTGCTCTCTTTCCCGCAAGTTCAAAATGGTTCAAATGGCTCTGAGCACTATGGCACTAAACGTCTGAGGTCATCAGTCCCCTAGAACGTAGAACTACTTAAACCTAACTAACCTAAGGAAATCACACACATCCATGCCCGAGGCAGGATTTGAACCTGCGACCTTAGCGATCGCGCGGCTCCAGACTGTAGCGCCTAGAACCGCTCGGCCACTCCATCCGGCTTTCCCACAAGTAATACGTACAGTATGCACATATCAAACCCCCAAATTCTCTTCCAGGTTGTAATTTTTTAAACACTATAATTCAGTGTATACCTGAAGTGAAGCTGATAACAGTGCTATAGATAGCATATTTAGGAATGTTTTTGTGTAAGAAAAAAAATGAAAATTTACGATTCATGGAAACCACGTGCACTTCTAAACTCAACTTCGCTAATGACTGGAATAACTTACTTGAAAACTCTCGGTTTCTTCTTTATAACAAATATCTTACTTTTCCTGAGAAAAGCTATCCATGTTTAAAATTATTGTTACCGTAATAAGTCTACAACGATCAAATCTTAAAACGCAATCCTTTCGAAAACCCGTTCTCATAGTGTTGTAGGCTTGATTTGTCTGTTTCCAAAAATGTATACTGTTAAGAGAATAGTATGTTAGTTTAAGAATCGTTGAGTTAGGAAAATAGCGATTTCATAAAAACTATCTTGAACTTTCTAAATTCCGAAGATAAAAGACAGTTATGAGGTGTACTATAAGTAACTGATCATCGTCGTTTTGGACAATGATAATAAATATGCGTAATCTTGAAAAATCTAGTTCGATGGTGTCATATGAAGTCATTTAAAATTTACTCAAAGCAAGTAGCTATCATCAACTGGACAAGGCAGAAGTAGAAGGCTTCCGAACACTCACCACTTGGGCAACGCGCCAATAAGTAAGAGCAGTCCTCGTGCAATATATGCAACGTTAGTTGAAATCAACAGTTTTTCAATGTCTCTGATTCTGCGATCAAAATGTACTTACTTTAAAGTATTCCATAGAATCCATCTAGCCCACGACGGGTCCTGCGTCTTCACCTTTAAGATCCGTTTCCTCGGAACAGATGCGTAGCGACCTGAACACTTTCACAGGAGCCACATTCCAGAATGAAAGGTGAGACGAATGTAACGTGCAGAGCATCTGGAAATCTATTAGTTCAGAGGTAGCATTTAAAAAATAGCATTATAAGTCCAGTTTTAGTCGAAAAAGTTACCACCTTTCTTCTAAATTTTCCCATCTTTTATAACCTTGTTCCTCGCTACCATCTGCAGCAGACCTTATTTCTCATTGGTACAGAGAGCTTTTGCAGCCTTAAATCAACTGCGAGATTTCCACAAGTAATACGTACAGTATGCACATATCAAACCCCCAAATTCTCTTCCAGGTTGTAATTTTTTAAACACTATAATTCAGTGTATACCTGAAGTGCAGCTGATAACAGTGCTATAGATAGCAAATTTAGGAATGTTTTTGTGTAAGAAAAAAAATGAAAATTTACGATCCATGGAAACCACGTGCACTTCTAAACTCAACTTCGCTAATGACTGCAGCAGACCTTATTTCTCATTGGTACAGAGAGCTTTTGCAGCCTTAAATCAACTGCGAGATTTCCACATTCTTTTTAGCTGGGGTTCTGCTGATTCCAATTGTTTACGGTCTCGATTAAAACACCCATCCATATGTGTGAGGTCATTGTTCCTTTTCAAGTCAGAGTCTACGCCCTATATCTCGTAGAGTCGGCTACTGCATTCTGGCAGCATTCAGACAGCGAGAAATCACATTGCTTACCCGTGGCTCAGAGAGGTCAACGTGTACAGCATTCACAATTTAAGGTCAATAGATTTCACGCCATCAACTTCCATAAAGTTCTGTGAATTCGTAAGCTTACAAGGAAAGGTTGTTTTCGTTAGTGTCTTCTCAGAAAGTATCCTAAACGAACCTAGAGGTAGTCCTTGGGTTGCTACTTATTTACTGTTGTGGATAGTTTTCATATGTACCACAGACTAATTTGGCGACGTTGCTCTTCACTGCTTTTTCATCTGCACTGTCTTTCACAGGAACACACATGATGCGACACACAAGTATTGCAAAGGTAGATTGATGAATGCTGAACATCTTCATTGACCCAGACTGATGGTTCTCGGAATGTTCGAGCTTCGGGCTATAGTATGGATGAGGAAGAATGAAGTTTCGTGAGTTCCTCTCGGATGCGCAGACTTTTGTGAGGCCTTGTGTCGTCGTGGACAAGGAGAAGTTGATTTGCATTTTTGTGGCGACGTGGGTAACACAGTACACTTCAGCGCCCATTATTGTATCATGAGGGAGCACATCAAACAGGATGACCCCTCCAGAGTACCAGAAGACCGTCGACATGACTTTACGGGCTGAAGGTGCGGCTTTGAATTCTTTCTTCGGAGGAGAGGTGGCGTTGCGTCACTCCACGGATCACGAATTGCCGTATTGTTTCGGGCTGGAAGCGATGAACAGATGTTTTATTGACTACCACGATGGTCGGCAAACAATTGTCAGTATCAGCCTTGTAACGCACAAACAATTCCGAACAGATGGTCTTTCGCAGCTTTTTATGCTCTTCGACAAGGTTGCGAGAAATCCAGAGTGCACACACCTTTGAGTACCCCAACTGATGAACGAGTGTCAGCACTACCAACAGAGACGTCCAGTTGAGCAGCGAGGTCTTTAGTTATCATTCGTCGATCGCCTCGAATGAGAGTTGGTTCAAATGGCTCTGAGCACTATGGGACTTAACATCTGAGGTCATCAGTCCCCTAGACTTAGAACTACTTAACCCTAACTAACCTAAAGACATCACACACATCCAATGCCCTAGGCAGGATTCAAACCTGCGACCGTAGCGGTCCAGACTTTAGCGCCTAGAACCGCTCGTCCACCCCGGCCGGCTCGAATGAGAGTGTGCGCACGTTACAACAGTGCGGGAGTCTCAGCTGTGTGCTGCCGACCGGCATGAGGGAGAGGAGACAGGTTTGCGCGACCTCGTTGCGATGATGACAGACGCCTGTCCCAACGACTGAGGGTGCTTTTGTTCACTCACAGGTCCCTGTAGACATTCTGCAAGAGCCTGTAAGTATCTGCGATGCTTAGGTTTATCGCCGAAAGAAACTCAGTGACAGCTGTCTTCCTGGAACGCATCTCCGATACAGACGCCAGTTTCAAGGCTACGTACAGCGTTGTCACCTATGGCAACTTCATGAAACTGTAAGGTGTGAGGTTAGACTACGATGTCCTACAACAAACTCTGCATTTTTTTAAAATCGAAACTGACCGAGGAAAGAAAATGGTTGCTTTACTTACTGAACGCCCCAAGTTGCGCTGCAGTGTAGATCACATAATATTAACAAGCCAGCCGCTGTGGTCGAGCGCTTCTAGGCCCTTCAGTCCGGAAGCTGCTACGGTCGCAGGTTCGAATCCTTCCTCGAGCATAGATGTATGTGGTGTCCTTAGGTTAGTTAGGTTTAAGTAGTTCTAAGTCTAGGGGACTGATGACCTCAGATGTTAAGTCCCATAGTGCTCAGAGCCATTTGAACCATTAACTGATGGAAAAAACCTGAAGCGCCAAGAAGGAGTCGTGCGACATAAACGAAAGTTGGTAGGCTTGCTTCTACATATGAAACATGATGTCTATTCAGATTTCATGTCAGTCGCATAAGGATGGCGTTAGTACCACCACTATAAGAATGCCAATCAGGAATGCTTTAAATTTACCCTGCAACTGTCGTGAACGTTAGTTACCTTTGAGACTGGACGTTGTGAGTTAATGTTGGTCAAGAACGCGTTTAAGGCGACAAAGACGCCATTATGAACACCTCTCTGAGTTTGAACGAAGCCATGTAACAGCGCTACGAGAGGCTGGATGTTTCTTCTGCGATATTACAGAAATAATTTGCAGGAATGTAGCCACTGTACATGACTGCCGGTTGCGGTGGTAACGAGAATGTACGGTTACAAGAGGACCGTGCTCCTGACGGCCATGCGGCTCTATTGAGAGGGAAGACGTCGGGTTCGGCGTATGGCTCTGGCCCATCGCTGCATCTGCAGCAGCAATTTGAGCAGCAGTTGGCACCACAGTGACACAAAGAACTGTTACAAATCGGTTACTTCAAGGACAACTCCAATACACACGCCCTGTGGTGTCCATTCCACTGACTCCCAACTGCCATAGTTTGTGACTTCAATGGTGTCAACAAGAAGCTCACTGTAGGGCAGGGTGGAGGTCTTCTGTGGGTTCTGATGGAAGCTGGTTCTGATTCGGTGCCAGTGATGGCCGTTTGGAGGTTAGAAGGAGGCCAGTTGTGGGCCTGCAAGCAAGCTAGACAGATTGAACCTACATCTGGAATTATGGTCGGGGGTACGATTTCTTACGACAGCAGGAGTATTCGTGTGGTTAATCCACGACTCTGACTGCAAAACTGTGCGACAGTCTGGTGATTCGACCTGCTGTGCTGCCACTCATTAACAGCTTGCCAGGTGCTGTTTTCCAACAGGATAACGCATCGCCCACATACCGCTGTTGTAACCCAGCATACTCTAGAGTGTCAAGATTTTGCCTTGGCCCGCTCGATCACCAGAACTCTCTCCAATAGAGCACATATGAGACATCATCGGGCGACAACTCAAGCGTTATTCACAAACTACACTCCTGGAAATTGAAATAAGAACACCGTGAATTCATTGTCCCAGGAAGGGGAAACTTTATTGACACATTCCTGGGGTCAGATACATCACATGATCACACTGACAGAACCACAGGCACATAGACACAGGCAACAGAGCATGCACAATGTCGGCACTAGTACAGTGTATATCCACCTTTTGCAGCAATGCAGGCTACTATTCTCCCATGGAGACGATCGTAGAGATGCTGGATGTAGTCCTGTGGAACGGCTTGCCATGCCATTTCCACCTGGCACCTCAGTTGGACCAGCGTTCGTGCTGGACGTGCAGTGAGACGACGCTTCATCCAGTCCCAAACATGCGCAATGGGGGACAGATCCGGAGATCTTGCTGGCCAGGGTAGTTGACTTACACCTTGTAGAGCACGTTGGGTGGCACGGGATACATGCGGACGTGCATTGTCCTGTTGGAACAGCGAGTTCCCTTGCCGGTCTAGGAATGGTAGAACGATGGGTTCGATGACGGTTTGGATGCACCGTGCACTATTCAGTGTCCCCTGGACGATCACCAGAGGTGTACGGCCAGTGTAGGAGATCGCTCCCCACACCATGATGCCGGGTGTTGGCCCTGTGTGCCTCGGTCGTATGCAGTCCTGATTGTGGCGCTCACCTGCAAGACGCCAAACACGCATACGACCATCATTGGCACCAAGGCAGAAGCGACTCTCATCGCTGAAGACGACACGCCTCCATTCGTCCCTCCATTCACGCCTGTCGCGACACCACTGGAGGCGGGCTGCACGATGTTGGGGCGTGAGCGGAAGACGGTCTAACGGTGTGCGGGACCGTAGACCAGCTTCATGGAGACGGTTGCGAATGGTCCTCGCCGATACCCCAGGAGCAACAGTGTCCCTAATTTGCTGGGAAGTGGCGGTGCGGTCCCCTACGGCACTGCGTAGGATCCTACGGTCTTGGCGTGCATCCGTGCGTCGCTGCGGTCCGGTCCCAGGTTGACGGGCACGTGCACCTTCCGCCGACCACTGGCGACAACATCGATGTACTGTGGAGACCTCACGCCCCACGTGTTGAGCAATTCGGCGGTACGTCCACCCGGCCTCCCGCATGCCCACTATACGCCCTCGCTCAAAGGCCGCCAACTGCACATACGGTTCACGTCCACGCTGTCGCGGCATGCTACCAGTGTTAAAGACTGCGATGGAGCTCCGTATGCCACGGCAAAGTGGCTGACACTGACGGCGGCGGTGCACAAATGCTGCGCAGCTAGCGCCATTCGACGGCCAACACCGCGGTTCGTGGTGTGTCCGCTGTGCCGTGCGTGTGATTATTGCTTGTACAGCTCTCTCGCAGTGTCCGGAGCAAGTATGGTGGGTCTGACACACCGGTGTCAATGTGTTCTTTTTTCCATTTCCAGGAGTGTACATACATTAACCATCTCTGTACTGAGCGATCAGTGCGACAGGCATATCAACTACTTTCCTATTCGGTATCTGTCGAAGATGACGGGTAGGAAACTCGTAAAAAATTGTGACAACACGCCGCCACGTCGTCTGATAACCCGAGAAGTAATTAAGAACGAGATATTAATTACAATAGCAACAGAAAGATTTAGAAGTGCCATAGGACTAGCGTTAATTAGGAATAAAATTGCGAAATCACGCTGTGTTAGACACCTTTGTCAGGGGCCGGTTTCGCCAACTCACAGTGCTAGCGGCCCAGGAGGAGGAGGAGGGAGTCGGACCCAGGGCAGCGAACACCAAGACGCCGACACTCGAGCCCTCGCCTTGCTCAGGAATGGACATGTTGCGAAGTGCCTACCAGGCAATGAGAAGCGTGCCGAAAACAGATGGACCCCTTCAGCTTCTAGGACGGACTGTCAAAAATGCACACGCGAAGGCATGTGTTCTGGCCTGATAGCAGCCGTTTTATCTTAGAAAGCAAGAATGTGTCGAAAATTCCAGCATCTCATAAAAACTGGGAGTGGCCTAGACAAAACCGGAGAATTTTCACACGAGGTGTGTGAAAGAAGTCAGCCTGCTTAAAAAGCTGTTTTCCGGATAGTTAAGGATGTTCCTTATAAATCACGGACGTCAGCAGCCTCTGACATGAAGCACAGTCTGTCCATGCCTCATGCAGAGACAGCTGTTACAAAGACTGTTGCGTGGCTGCTCTCACAACTGCGGAATGCAGAGAAACATCGGAAGAATGTGGCACCAACGCTGATGACATCATGAAAAAGACGCCAGTTCTCGAGTCGCACACTAGCCCACCCACACAAGATCGGAAATTTCCAAGCTGCATGGATCGGCGTGGTCCTGAGCCAGCCATCTGCCATTAATTTTAAATTTATTCCGCCAACGAATACATCGAGAGGAGCAAAATTTCGAGAAATCGTTGAGCTGATGGATGGATGAGAAGTGAAGCAGAAGCGAGAGGTCATGGTGGCTCTTCCGTCCATCGGCAACGTCCGCCTTCCGACACCGTGACATCGCAGCTCTGGCCACACAACCCACAACGGGCAGACAACGCGGAGGCCGTACCTGGGCTTCACCACAAAGCCGCGAGTACCGATGGGAACAGCCGCAGCGCCTGCCACCGACGGCACTACACGTCGAACGATCACGAATAATGGATAATGGCAGGATGAATTATTTCGCCCTCCTTCCCTTTAATAACTGAGTCGTGTCCATGTCCAGTCAAATCGGCCCTGAGGTGTGTAATTATTTTCTTCTGTGCTAAAATTACTGAAATAAATGCAATCATCACATATTCCATTTATCTCAGTCCCCTAATCTTATTACCTTTTGTACTTGATTCATTTAATTATTGATGTCACTTAATTATTGGCTCCCAACGTGAGGTAATCTCACTGGTCATCTGTCTGACATTTCATGTCAGAGAGCAGTGAAGAATTCTCAATTCACTGCATTGTGGCGCCCATCCTGGGACGATCTCACTGGTAATTTGCATGTGACAACATAAACAATTCTTGATTCAATACAGTTTACTTCAAGCAAGGAAGGTCACAGGATGGGTGAACAAAAAACACTGGTAAGGGCAATTAGCAAAGGGTGAAAGTGAAACACTGACCACTAAACCGTAGAGGTGATTGGATTGAAGAGTTCCTAGATAACAGAACGCAGCATGTCATTCTCAATGGAGAGAAGTCTTCCGAAGTAAGAGTGATTTCATGTGTGACGCAGGGGAGTGTCGTAGGACCGTTGCTATTCACAATATACATAAATGACATTGTGGATGACATCGGAAGTCCACTGAGGCTTTTTGCAGATGATACTGTGGTATATCGAGAGGTTGTAACAATGGAAAATTTTACTCAAATGCAGGAGGATCTGCAGCGAATTGATGCATGGTGCAGGGAATGGCAACTGAATCTCAATGTAGACAAGTGTAATGAGCTGCGAATACATAGAAAGAAAGATCCCTTATCATTTAGCTACAATATAGCAGGTCAGCAACTGGAAGCAGTTAATTCCATTTAAAATGGAATGATCATATAAAGTTGATCGTCGGTAAAGCAGATGCCAGGCTGAGATTCATTGGAAGAATCCTAAGGAAATGCAATCCGAAAACAAAGGAAGAAGGTTACAGTACGCTTGTTCACCCACTGCTTGAATACTGCTCAGCAGTGTGGGATCCGTGCCAGATAGGGTTGATAGAAGAGATAGGGAAGATCCAACGGAGAGCAACGCGCTTCGTTACAGGATCATTTAGTAATCGCGAAAGCGTTACGGAGATGATAGATAAACTCCAGTGGAAGACTCTGCAGGAGAGACGCTCATTAGCTCGGTACGGGCTTTTGATGAAGCTTCGAGAACATATCTTCACCGAGGAGTCAAGCAGTATATTGCTCCCTACTACGTATATCTCGCGAAGAGACCATGAGGATAAAATCAGAAAGATTAGAGCCCACACAGAGGCATACCGACAATCCTTCTTTCCACGAACAATACGAGACTTACGAACCAATTATCTAAATGGGACGGAAATCGGTTGATATGATGTATATGTACAGACATATTAATGACAACAATATGAGAAAAACTGGATGGTTTATTCAAGAGATAGAGTTTCACAAAGTGAGCAAGCTAATAACGCGATGATCCGCCTCTAGCCCTTACGCTAGCAGTTATTCAGCTTGTCGTAGATTTAATAGAGCTGTCCTTCTGCGAGATATCTTGCCACATTCTGTCCAATTGACGCGTTCAATGGGTAAAATCCCGAGATGGTTGGAGGGTTCTGCCCACAATGCTCCAGACGGTCACAGTTGGGGTGAGTCTAGCAACTTTGCTCGCCAAAGAAGAGTTTGGCCAGCACGAACATACAAAAACAGTAGAAACTCTCGCTGTATAAGGTCGGGCATTATTTAGCTGAAATGTAAGAACAGGATGGTCTGCCACGACAGGCAAAAAATGGGGCCTAGAATATCGCAGTGTTGTAAGCGACTCTTTTATGAAATGGAATGGGATTCCAGATCATCACTCTCACTTCTTGGGTCGTATGGCTGGAGACAGATATGTCGGTATCCCATTGCTGTTCATTGAGTCTCCAGACACGTCTCCGGCTTGGAATCACGTTGACTGGAGTAGAATTGTCTTTAGTATTGATTCCCGCTTCGGACTCAGCGGCGATAACCAGCGAAGCCGTGTGTGGAGATGCTCTGGATAGCAATGGGACACCAATCTGATTATTACCCGCCGTATGGTTCGACAACCGGGAGTCACAGACTGGAGTGCCATTTATTTTCGTAGCAGAACGCCTATGGTTCTTATCTCCAGCACAGCGGTACGTCAACGATATTCTGGGCCTCATTTTGTTACCCTTCATGCCATTCGTCCTGGGCTTACATTTCAGCAAGATAACGACCGCCCGCACACAGCGCGAGTTTATACAGCTTGTCTTCGCGTTTGCCATACCCTACCTTGGCCGCCAATGTCGTCGGATGTTTTCGCAGTTGAGGAGCGTTTGGAGCACCATGGGTAGGACCAACCAAGCAGCTTAGGAGTTTGATGATCCAACACGCCAATTGGGCAGAATTTGGCACGACATCCCTCAAGAGAACATACAACAACTCTATCAGTCAATGTCAAGCCGAGTAACTGTCTGCGTAACGGCCAGTTGTTGTCTTGCTCAGGTTGTGACGCTCATTCTCTTGAATAAATCATCTAGTTTTTTTTCTGATATTGTAATCATTTATTTGTCTGTACGCGTACATTGCATCTACCGATTTTCGACCCATTCGTATAATTCCTATGTAGTTTGTCTCTTTTTGTATAAGAAGTAAGTTCTTTTTGTTAATGCCGCGGGAAAATGTTCTGATAACGTTTTGCATAGAGATACAAGTTAATTTTCTGCACAGATCATGTTGCGCATAACATAATGACAAACCAGATACTTCTTTCACAGACATCAATAGGGAAAAATTGAGATTTAGGTTTTTATCTGCTCTATAAATTCTGAAATATCGTTCATAATATGTTTAACGTTCCACATGATTTTACGTGTTACTCCTGCACTGTATTGTCACAGGACAGACGACCTGCTCGCAGCACAGAGAAACTCGCGGAGGCGCCGATGAGAGCCTGTACTGTGCCGCTTGATTGGCGGTGGTCCCCGGCGCGTCATGTGCGTCTCGCGTCTCGTTTTTCATGCCCTGGATGCGCCACTCAAATAGGACGTGCAGAGCGTAGCGCAGAACCGTCGAGACAGATTTTATTGCAAGAGGGTGCCTGTTAAAAATTCATTGCCTTCCGTGCACTTTCTATTGAAATTAAAAATGAGAGTAGCTTCACCAGGGACATGCCAGGATTCATAATTTTGAGACTCACATAGGCTCGTAGCACTATACTAACAACCGAGTGAATGTACAGCTGAGCTTTAGGCACGCCCCTGTGGATATCACGATGCCCCACACCAGATGCTGGGCAATAGATCACTCGCAATTCGTTTATAGCCATTTAATAAAAAGAGTTGCACAACGGTTAACATGAGATATGGGTGTTGCATCTCATAGAAGATAAATGGGTGGTCGTCTATGAAGCGAAACAGTGGTCTACACTCCTGGAAATGGAAAAAAGAACACTTTGACACCGGTGTGTCAGACCCACCATACTTGCTCCGGACACTGCGAGAGGGCTGTACAAGCAATGATCACACGCACGGCACAGCGGACACACCACGAACCGCGGTGTTGGCCGTCGAATGGCGCTAGCTGCGCAGCATTTGTGCACCGCCGCCGTCAGTGTCAGCCAGTTTGCCGTGGCATACGGAGCTCCATCGCAGTCTTTAACACTGGTAGCATGCCGCGACAGCGTGGACGTGAACCGTATGTGCAGTTGACGGACTTTGAGCGAGGGCGTATAGTGGGCATGCGGGAGGCCGGGTGGACGTACCGCCGAATTGCTCAACACGTGGGGCGTGAGGTCTCCACAGTACATCGATGTTGTCGCCAGTGGTCGGCGGAAGGTGCACGTGCCCATCGACCTGGGACCGGACCGCAGCGACGCACGGATGCACGCCAAGACCGTAGGATCCTACGCAGTGCCGTAGGGGACCGCACCGCCACTTCCCAGCAAATTAGGGACACTGTTGCTCCTGGGGTATCGGCGAGGACCATTCGCAACCGTCTCCATGAAGCTGAGCTACGGTCCCGCACACCGTTAGGCCGTCTCCGCTCACGCCCCAACATCGTGCAGCTCGCCTCCAGTGGTGTCGCGACAGGCGTGAATGGAGGGACGAATGGAGACGTGTCGTCTTCAGCGATGAGAGTCGCTTCTGCCTTGGTGCCAATGATGGTCGTATGCGTGTTTGGCGCCGTGCATCCAAACCGTCATCGCACCCATCGTTGTACCATTCCTAGACCGGCAAGGGAACTTGCTGTTCCAACAGGACAATTCACGTCCGCATGTATCCCGTGCCACCCAACGTGCTCTAGAAGGTGTAAGTCAACTATCCTGGCCAGCATCATCTCCGGATCTGTCCCCCATTGAGCATGTTTGGGACTGGATGAAGGGTCGTCTCACGCGGTCTGCACGTCCAGCACGAGCGCTGGTCCAACTGAGGCGCCAGGTGGAAATGGCATGGCAAGCCGTTCCTCAGGACTACATCCAGCATCCCTACGATCGTCTCCATGGGAGAATAGCAGCCTGCATTGCTGCGAAAGGTGGATATACTACACTGTACTAGTGCCGACATTGTGCATGCTCTGTTGCCTGTGTCTATGTGCCTGTGGTTCTGTCAGTGTGATCATGTGATGTATCTGACCCCAGGAATGTGTCAATAAAGTTTCCCCTTCCTGGGACAATGAATTCATGGTGTTCTTATTTCAATTTCCAGGAGTGTATATTAATCCCGTTTATTACAAAGTTCCTTGCTAACGTACATAGGAATAAGAAATTATTACAGGGTCTGTACCTTCATAAGAAATCTAGAGAAAGATAATTACCAGTTATTGACAAGGGATAATACTGATCTAAAACGTGAATGTTCCAGCAAACTTGATAGTTTAGATGAATGTGATCAAACTGTAATCTATGAATTCGTTATGGGTGGATTTACAGTACGATGGAAAACGACACATGCTGAAACTTCTTTATTTAAATGAGTGTGTCTGTACTTAAATTGCAGGACGACTAAGAAGATGGAACTTCTACGACATTTGATTCAGAAACAGCTGAGTAAAGCTGATCGTACAGACCCTACTTTCTCTTTACTTTTTCTTATCATGTCAACACTGACTCACAATATTATAGCGCAACGCAATCTGACTGCTCAAAAAATTACAACCTGACTTCAAATAATTAGTTTAAAAGAATAGCCCTAACTAAAAAGAAATCTTAACAATAACCTATACATTTCATTAAGCACTTAGCTCACAAAAATCTTCATTACGCGAACTACTGCAATACAGCGATCGTCAATATTGCCAGCTAAATAAAAGATTCTAACTACTAAAGCCACTAACTACTAATAGGCCTGTCGTTAACAAAGGAAATATTTTGTTGCAAACCAATAATGTATATTTTACTTTAATAACTGACATCCATTTCAAACATGAATATAAATCGTCATTGACATCCAGTACAACACTTCAGACCTCTACCTTCCATCAATGCTAACTTCTCACATTTAACAACCATCACTTCTGGCCTTTCACCTCCAATTGCCAAACACCACTTCCATCACTGCTGGCGACTAACTTCCAACTGCCCAACAGAACTGTCGATTAACTTCTAACAACGAGTCCGACCAGCCACAGAGTCTCTTACAAAGAAAGCGCAGTCAGAGATCCAATGCATACCGCTACACAGCGCGCCAACACAGAAGCAACCCACTTACAATGCAAACAAAATTACTGACCGGGTCGTGAATTAGCTTTCTGTCACTCGAGAAAAGCACGAGATTTAAAGAATTTGTCTAAGTCCAACAACACCCCAGCAAACACACGACAGTTCTCCTATGCTGTTCGCCCAATTTCCAATTTCTCACCATATTCTGCTCTCAATTGCATGGGGAGTGCGAATGCTGTGATCCGTTGCTACACACCTGCTCTCTACTAGATCTCCAGACAAATGGTGTCCTGACAAAGACTCTAGACCAAGTGTTCTCTTCACAGTCACCAAATGAAGCGCCACACCTCCAGACCAAGAGTTCTCACCAACACTGGCTTTTCTTCCTCTCTACAAGTGTGTGCAACTCCCGTGCGGAAATAGAGAAAGATCTGAAAAATGCAGCCCAATGATATTTTTGTTCACAAGACAACAATCCCCTCTCCTACAAAATGTTTTGCAACATTAACCTATCATTTCACTCCCACATATGCGGTAAATGGTTCTGAGTTACTCTCCCACTCCTCAGCTAACTTTTCTATTTCAGCCAATATGCTCATCTCGACGTCTGCATTTCCTGATTACTTTCATCTTGACTAGAACCAGTGAGGAGCCATCTTACAACTTTTTTACCATGGGTTGTCCACCCCACACAACGTAGCATCATAAAATCAGCTCATCGCTTTACAATGAGAGAATTCCTGTCCACTATACATCTCTGTCGCCTTTCACGGAATGCCGAGATCTTTATCCATTACCGACTTTCCCTGACCCAGTGTTCTCCGATGCCGATTTGTCGGCACAAAACAGAGATCCTTCAAACGTGTATGCCTGAATGGCACAGCTTGTAAAAACTAAGAGTCTACTACGTAATATGGCTTCTGTGAATGTAGGCCCAGGCCCAGTATTCATCATCATCTTCGTTTCCACTCTATCCAACATCTGATCGGGTTGGGGTATCAATGGTACTTCGCCATTTTCCTCGGTCTTTCCACCACTTTTCTTCCACAATTTGGTTCCGTAGCAGGTTTATCCTCCTTAAACTCATCTTTATTTTATCAATGAACCCCAACTCCGCAACTCCCAGGGGCCCTGTGACAAACGCCAAGTCACTGGCCTTGGCTTCTGTGCCCAGCCTGGATCATCATGGACCCAGATAAACTAAAGAGAATATTACGTACAAAACAGCCACTAGGGAATAAAAGGAACTGATATTAGTAATTACAAGCATTAATTATATTACTGCACTTCAGACGTGCTAGTCCACCAGGGGTCTGATATGTATGAAGGGGACGAATTAAAGCTATTTTCTTGCCACTTACCAAAACGTATAAAATTTTAGAATTGCGTCTATCGTCTTCGACTCTGTGTAGGTATTCTGGATAGATGTTCTACAATACAAGTTCTCTGTCAAAATTCAACAGCGTAGTACATGTCGTCTCATTTATGCACTGTAATTGCTTCCCCAAAACGAAAATTTCCGATTTGTACCTCGTCCGTTGTAGTCGCCATAAACTATATTTCATTCGGTATATAACTCACATAGATTCATACAAGTACAGTTTACAAGAAAGATTTACAAAGCAGCGTCCACACTTCGACGTAAGCTAGTCTGGATGTCGTAGGGTGATGTTACTTGGGCAGCGGATAACGATTGATCACCAGCGAAGGCCGTTGGTCGATCGGTCGGCTGGTCGTCGGATGGCGACATGTGGTCTCCTGAGCACTGACACCAGTATCAGTCGGGATGGGTTGGCAGCCAGCTACAGTCGGGTCCGTATGGTGTTGGTAGTCGCCGGGACGGCTGTCGGCGAAAGTGGGCTGCCGTTGGTCGTTTGCTCGGCCCGTCGTCTTAGTCGACGACGTCTTGGATCCTCAGGATGGAGACCAGTTTCCGAGTCGGGATGTGGTTGGACCTTGCTGGTTCGTTGGAACTGAGCAGCGATGTAGTCCCCACAGCGCGAATCCAGGCCAGGGCTTTTGGCGGCGGGCACGTGCTGTTCCATTTGTAAGCGCTAGCTGCGAGAGCGACTTTTTGCTTTCCTCCGAAGCAGGATCCTCGAGTTGAGTTATTAGTCACTTCTTTTTAAATCTCGACTGTTACGATTTGTTCGCTATTTGTGGATTGTTGTTTCCTCAGCCGCTCACGCGTGTGATAACAAGTGGTGTGTATTGTTGTCTAGAACCTGCAGCCTTTTTTCGTAGTAATTTGACAGTTGTGACTTGTTTTTTTCTGTATTTTTTTAAACTTGTCTTGAGTGGTGTTTGATGCCTTGATCTTAGTGAGGCCGAATTAGAAGGTGTAGGTATCTTGGTTTAATCGACATCAGCTGATATTCTCTGTTGTTTGTGCAGTTGGATCTGACAGTTGGAAATCGCTCAGATTGTCGGTCGGAGTGCTAGTATGTCTGTCGTTCGGAGCTGCCTCTGTGATGTTTGTCGGATTTGGTGTGTTAACGAATTTATTGCTTGGAGCGTAACGGCCTAATTCCTGAAACATGTTTTGTTCTTGCCTATCATCTTGAGAGGCGGTATCTGTGTACTTGTAGAGCATGTTAACTTGTTCGGCCAACCTTCTATAATTTTATATAAGACTGCATTGCATGGACTTTTATTTAAATGGTCATTTTACTAAATAAGGTTGCCACCCTTCTACCGTAAGACTTTTCTTAGAAGTTAAAACAAGTTCCACCTTCTGTGGCAAAGTTAATTTTTTATTTTAGTGTTTTGTACCATTTCCATCCCTCCTACAGGGTGCATAGTACTGTGTGCTAGTGTGAATTGTTAAAACTTTTGGTTTAAAGTAATCTGGCGTATTGCAGATTTGCGTCAGTGTAGTCTTTTAGAGGTTGTTGTGAGCGGTCGTAACTATGGCCGTGTCAAAAGGGAGCGGCAAGGTTCTCAGCCTGAAAGGTCGTACAGTCAAAAATTTGTTTCTTTCTGCCTCTGAATAAATTGTAACTTGACATTTAGAGGGTGTTTTCTGATTATAATATTTAATTTGTTTCTTTAAAAAAAAGGCTTTTAGGAATAAAATTTCCATTTGTTACAACCAATTTGCTTATGATTTCATCAGTTACTCCCTGGCAACTACTTCCACACTCACATAGTGTGATTAAATGTGTTAATGTTCTTGATGAATCGCTAGTAAGTAGAATAAATTCTTAAGAATATTCTTTGAAAATAAATTCATGGTTCACTGGTGTTATCCTGGTGCGAAAACATTTCACAATACGACTCAAAACTAGTGACAGAAGCACTCAATCTCTACCCTATGACCACAAATGTGGTGTAAGGCTGTGGTTTAAGATACTGTCTGTATTTTTTTTAATGAGAAAAATATTCAATTGACGGGATGCTGGTGTTGGACAGAGAGGAGTTTAAAAAGTGTATTAGCTGTAAGCATACATTTGAGGACTGTATTTATCGCTGTTTGATGCCAGAGTTCGCTGCAGACGCCTGTTCGGCAATCACCTTGCACCCCACGCAATTGTTGCCAATATACGCTACACAACTGATGTAAAATGGGCCATTGTCCTAATTACACATTGAAATTGTTGTGATAAAACCAGCACTCATAATGAATGGGTCATAATGCAACACAAGTCATCCCAAAAGACTGCAGAAAGGGTGGTGGTAGAAATTGTGTTCTCCTCAATGGGCGCTCTCGAACTAACCAACTTGGAGGCAATCTGACCCCCCCCCCCCACTCCCCCTCTCCAATTTCTCCCTTTCCTCACTGTAGGTAGGAATAGAGGTCTATTCTATTTTATTACTGATGGTCCACAAACAGATCCTTCTGGAGGCATTGGTATAAAATCTCCAGTCTGCAGAAATATCTCCTTGGAATCTGTTAAACGTTTTTATCGGAAACAGCGGACCCCTCAGGAACAACAATGAAATTACTAGCTCTAAAGATCGTTTTTCAAGCGTCCACTCAGCCCCTGCTGTACCTGAGGGCAGAGTCCCTGCCCAGCTGCGGCCGCAGGGCGTGGCACAGCCTCGCGGCCTTCTCCAGGCAATGGCCATTCGCCGTTACGAAAGGGAAATTTAGCGGTACTGCCCCGACCCCGAAGCTTTGTCGGGAGACCACACATTGGACCGTCCCCACACCGCCATCACAAATGACCCCCATTCTCCGATGGAGAACAATTACATTTAATGTCAACGTATCTCTTATAATCGAGCACCTATTACAACGAGGACCACAATCGCGACAATAGTAAATGTTCTCTTTCCGCGAAGATAGACGCAGTTAATTTTCTTTACGTTTTATGAGCAAAATAGCTGTGGAGAGGTTAAAAAAAATCAGCCAACCAGTTGCAAAACAAAGGTTTATTTCGATATTTCTAGAAATACCTTCTTCAGAAGGAGTGGGCCCTAAAAGTGTATATAACGAGGTACAAAAATTATTTTTACGAACATAACAAAGTACTAACAGAAAAATATTTGTGGGGTAAGCGTACTCATTTGTCACATCACATGATGGTACATTGGAATATCTAAAACAGAGCGGGTATTGTCGTTACAAAATTAACAAAAACAAGAATAATCCCAAACAATGGCTTTAGATAGCAGTCAGATTATATTTAGCGTACTTGAGAATGAATGCTCACTGGTAACTGCCCACAGGTACAGGTTCTCGGCAACAGAAAATTATAATAGAAGCCACAGCACAAAATATCTCCATACTTTATGTGTACATCACGCCAAAGACAGAGGTCAACTGTTGCGAATATACAGGCTCAAGCGACCAGGAAAAATTGGGCTACAGAAGGCACTAAATACATGCACGTAAGAACTGCGCCTTGCCTGTGTTACATAACGGCTTTTTATAGTAAAGTAAGCTCTCAATTTCCTTTAAAAGGCTTCTAAAATGTAATAGATTTACTGGTATACATTACATATAAAAATTACGGATACATTTGGTGACAGTAGCACTGCACACAAATTCAGCGTGCAGAAGGTAGAATTCTATTTACAAAAGAGCACTGTTACAAATCCGTGGGGAAAGCGGATAAAATACACTCCTGGAAATTGTAATAAGAACACCGTGAATTCATTGTCCCAGGAAGGGGAAACTTTATTGACACATTCCTGGGGTCAGATACATCACATGATCACACTGACAGAACCACAGGCACATAGACACAGGCAACAGAGCATGCACAATGTCGGCACTAGTACAGTGTATATCCACCTTTCGCAGCAATGCAGGCTGCTATTCTCCCATGGAGACGATCGTAGGGATGCTGGATGTAGTCTGTGGAACGGCTTGCCATGCCATTTCCACCTGGCGCCTCAGTTGGACCAGCGTTCGTGCTGGACGTGCAGTGAGACGACGCTTCATCCAGTCCCAAACATGCTCAATGGGGGACAGATCCGGAGATCTTGCTGGCCAGGATAGTTGACTTACACCTTGTAGAGCACGTTGGGTGGCACGGGATACATGCGGACGTGCATTGTCCTGTTGGAACAGCAAGTTCCCTTGCCGGTCTGGGAATGGTAGAACGATGGGTTCGATGACGGTTTGGATGTACCGTGCACTATTCAGTGTCCCCTCGACGATCACCAGAGGTGTACGGCCAGTGTAGGAGATCGCTCCCCACACCATGATGCCGGGTGTTGGCCCTGTGTGCCTCGGTCGTATGCAGTACTGATTGTGGCGCTCACCTGCACGGCGCCAAACACGCATACGACCATCATTGGCACCAAGGCAGAAGCGACTCTCATCGCTGAAGACGACACGTCTCCATTCGTCCCTCCATTCACGCCTGTGGCGACACCACTAGAGGCGGGCTGCACGATGTTGGGGCGTGAGCGGAAGACGGCCTAACGGTGTGCGGGACCGTAGCCCAGCTTCATGGAGACGGTTGCGAATGGTCCTCGCCGATACCCCAGGAGCAACAGTGTCCCTAATTTGCTGGGAAGTGGCGGTGCGGTCTGCTACGGCACTGCGTAGGATCCTACGGTCTTGGCGTGCATCCGTGCGTCGCTGCAGTCCGGTCCCAGGTCGACGGGCACGTGCACCTTCCGCCGACCACTGGCGACAACATCGATGTACTGTGGAGACCTCACGCCCCACGTGTTGAGCAATTCGGCGGTACGTCCACCCGGCCTCCCGCATGCCCACTATACGCCCTCGCTCAAAGTCCGTCAACTGCACATACGGTTCACGTCCACGCTGTCGCGGCATGCTACCAGTGTTAAAGACTGCGATGGAGCTCCGTATGCCACGGCAAAGTGGCTGACACTGACGGCGGCGGTGCACAAATGCTGCGCAGCTAGCGCCATTCGACGGCCAACACCGCGGTTCCTGGTGTGTCCACTGTGCCGTGCGTGTGATCATTGCTTGTACAGCCCTCTCGCAGTGTCCGGAGCAAGTATGGTGGGTCTGACACATCGGTGTCACTGTGTCCTTTTTTTCCATTTCCAGGAGTGTATAAGCTAAACAACGTCACTAAAAAGAAAAACGAAAAAAGGAAAAAACTTTCGCTTAATACTAAGGAAGCTAAAGTGATAAAGAAAATGGGAAATCTACGGGCGCTATGTACAGGCGCGCAAGCACTGCGTCTTGCTGGTGTTAAGTAGCAAAATTTTACATTAAAGCAATGTGACAATCTCTTAAACAAAGCCACTAATAAATGCAATAATTTTAGAGACATATGTTAGATATAAAATTATCTGTAAAACATTTAAGTAGCAAAATGCTACTGCACGTAGCTTTGGTGTGCAGAAGATAACTATAACAAAAAATTACTTTTGTTACGAAAAGGGTGGAGGAAAGAATGAAATGGATAAAGCTACAACAAAACATAAAAATGAGACCCTTCTGCTTAACTGTACTAATACCATTTTTGGAATTTCAATTGCAGATACGTGTTGATAAGACAACGAAAAATGAACGTTAGTGATGTGAAATGTCAGTCGCTTAACAGTAAAGAAACAATATTTTGAGAAAACGGCTCATTCACGTATATTAGATCGGTAAACACGTATTACGCCATCGTGTGCAGCGATTTAAATCCATCAAGGAAGTGGTTACTCGCGAGTTGAAACTGATCGTTCAAAATGTTACCGTCTCTCTCAGCAAGATGTTTCTAAATTTCAAGTTCTTCTAATAAATCCAATTCCAGTGTTCTATTTCCGTATGTATAATTACGGTTTCTTCTAATTCCCTCGCTGTATAGTCTGAACAACCTAAATTTTCAGCAAATGAAGAATTATATACATTTCCCCCTTTATTACCTAACAGGTGCTCCTTACATCTACCTTTATTAGGTCTGCTTGTCTACCCTATATAATAATTAGGGCGCTCTTTACGGACGATTTTATAGATGCCTGAATATGTGAAATAATCTTATTCAGTTTTTATTGTATGTAATAAATTATTCTCCAAACTATTGTTCGTAAAAAAGGTAACTTTACAACCGTATCTTCTAGTGACAAGACGGCCAATCCCGTAGGATACCTTACCTACAAACGGTATCAAAATAATCTTTCCATTTCCCTCTTCATTACTCTTCAGTTTGTTATCACCTAGGATTGAAAATTTTATATGCCCTTTTTTTGCTAAGTATCTGGTTAACTAAGTCTAGTTTATAACCATTATTGCTAGCAATAGTCTTAAACAAATTAATTTCTTTCTGAAAATCGTATAGTGAAATTAGCGTTATTGAAGAACGATTTATTGCTGAACGGAAAAGAGCAACTTTGACCCTGTGGGTAGGAAGAATCTGGTGGAGCAATATTATCAGAGTAGGTTGTCTTACGATGACTATCAGAAGTGACGTTGCCATTCTGTATGCGTAATTTCAGGTCAAGGAAATTTAGGTCACCGTTCTCATTCTGAATTTCTTTCATAAATGTAATTTTCTCGTGGAAACCGTTAAAAGCGTTAAATAACAACTCTAATTCTTGGTCAGTTCCATTAAATGCCAAAATTAAGTCGTCTACACAACGCGCATAAAACCGTATTTTACTCACTAACTGTAACTTGGTTTTGATGAAGCCATCTTCAAGGGAGGTATTGAAGATGTCATCTAGGATGTCAGCTAAGGGACTATCCATTGCAAGGTCAAAGGATTGAACATACAATTTACCGTTAAAAGTAAAATAATTGTATTTGAGCTCTACCTTTAACAACCTCTCCAGTTCTGTAATTTACTTCACAGTTAAGTTTTTATGCTGTAACAGGTTCTTTTCAACGATTTCAAGTGTCACGTCACTCGGAATATTCGTGTACAAGCTTGTAATACCAAAGGACAACAACCTAGTTCCAGGAATGCCTTTGAGCTTTTTCATTCTACTAATCAGACCTTGACTATTTTAAATGGAAAAATTACTGTCAGAATTAAAGTCCTCTGCTTGTCTAGGCAAATTGTGGTGAGCACCCCCTGTACTTCTTACGATTGGGCGGATCGGATGCTGGTTCTCGTGAAGCTTGAACTGGCTTCTGAAAACGGGAGGCTTTGAATTCAAGTTCACTAACAATTTTTTTTAAAATTTCCCGGACAAGTTTTCAGTATTGTTTAAACAGTTCCGAATTTCTTTTTGCACGTTAATGGTGGGATCTGTACTAATTTTAGTGATGCCGTTTTCCTCGAAGCATTGTAACGTTTTGTCTATATACACATTTTTATAGGCAACAACAACTCTATCGCTTTTATAGGCTTTAGTTATTAAAGCTTAATTATTTTTCAATTTACGATTAATATTGTTAATCACTTTTGCTTCTTTAGCGCAAATGCTACTCATAGATGCCATTTATTTATCTATGACGTAGTTATATTCATGAGCTACCCTAACTTGTTGGGCCTTATCTACTTTAGCACTGTCTAGACCAATTTTAAGATCAACCACAAAATCATCTATTACTGTAGAGTCGCTAAGCCTAGGGGCTACATTGTACCTTAAACCTTTTTGTAAAATTAAGCGTTCTCCCTTCGAAAAGTTAAGTGCAGTTTTCCTTAACACTCTTTCAAAAAATTGATGCTGTATTCTCTTATTTAATGTAAGTTTATCATTATTTATTGGTATCCTGCTCTTAAGTTTTGACAGTTTCTTTTAGTGACTAATTTCAATTTCACATTTACGATTATACAACCAATCGTTGATACCATTCCAGGTAACATAAATTTGAAAATTAAAATTTTCCTTAAAAGCTTTAGTTAAAACAAGAAAAGTCGGTATAGTTTTTACGTTCAACTGTAAGATACAATTCGCATTTCATTATTTTGCAACATCCAATTAAGTGCGCCGTATCTGATCACAAATGATCAGATGCCTATACAAATCCATCTTCCATAAAATTGGGGAAAAAGCTTCCACTATTTTGCTGCGAAAATTACCGATCAATGCATAGTGTCCTCGTTGTTTCGAAACTGTTACTAGAATAAAAAAAGTGAGAATTTAAACTGCGAAGAAAAAACATCTATGTTAAGCAATTTATTTCAGCTTGATAGACAGATTACGTGGTCTGAGAGCGTCTCTCGTGTTCAAATAAGTGTCTATAAATAAACTGTCATGTTCATGTGTATTACAAACACTGGTAACGGGTGAAATAACATTAGAAAATACAATCTTTCACACTATTTGCTTGCATGTTGCAAAAAGTAATCCTTTTTACGTTCGAAAACAACAAGCTATAATTCAAGAGGATATTGCTGTTTTGTACACTATGGCAAATCCCGTTTTACAAATGTAAAGCTATATCACACCGGCGTTTATGAAACAAATCGTGAGAGCATGTATTGTAATAGAACTTTCTGTAAGATTTTACCGTGCCTTTCTCTCTCTCTTCCACTATATAAAAACCGTTTACTCTCTGCTTGCTTACATTTGACATTTTTCCTCCATAACTCCTCTCTACCAACATACCTGTAAAGCTTCAATCATACAGCAGATGTTGGTGTTCTAGTTTTGTAAACAATTTGATCATCACAGCCCATATCACACAATCTACTCATATGATGGGACAAAAACACTATCATTTCTTGGTTTCACAATTAGCTGTAATTCAAGTGGTGTCTACTTTGTAATTAGAGGTAATGAAGTATGAAATAACACAGGAATGTTTTTAAACACGCAATTGTGGCGATAATAATAAAAATAGTTAAGATTCCACCAGAATAGATAAATCCGATTTCTATTAGTTTTATGAGCAAAATCGGTGTAGTTTTTAGAGAACTATCTGCATACAAACTTTAACCAGTTATACCACTCTTTGTAATAAAGGCTCCAATAAGATTTTACCACATCTCTGTCTTCTAATATATTGAAAAAACAAAATACCGTCTGTGTTTTGGCATTGAGCATAATACATATACACATATCAAGCGATCGGAGCACGTGGCCAGTGCTCGAAGTCACTTACACATACTTGTATAAAGTTTTGTCAACTGTACTGGAGGAAGACCATATCCAGAAGATTATCAATCAAAGGAGAGGGTTACTATATTGGTCCTTCATAAGCAATTTAATAGATTGTTTTCTTCAGCTGTAACATATTTCCAGTGCATCTATAATATCACAGAATTTACAGTAACGACTGGCCATTTTCCCTGTGTGGATGGGCATCACAGAGTATTCTTGCATTTGTAAGATAAAGTTGGAGATTGACAGATCCCTCCGACATTATCCTTGGGAATCATCCCTGTAGCACCAATCTTACCCACGGCACGCATCCAGAAGCACAATATCTATTGATATGCATGTATGTCGAGGAGGCTAGCACCTCTAATTGATGTATAGTAGACACGAGAGTATAACAGAAAGTTAAGAAGAAATGTATGGTTTAACATGATGGAGATCCAGATGGATGGAGTTTGAAACACTTCACATAAAAGAACCGTGCTATCAATTTTAAAGCATTATTCACTGCTTCAAGTCAGTACCAGGAAGGTACCAGCATGAGGGAAATGATTATGGAGAATAATCACACACTCCTGTGGTTATATGGTTCTACATCTAAAAATGTTGAAATGTTAATGTCATTCTGTTGTTGTTGTTGTTGTTGTGGTTTTCAGTCCTGAGACTGGTTTGATGCAGCTCTCCATGCTACTCTACCCTGTGCAAGCTTCTTCATCTCTCAGTACGTAGTGCAGCCTACATCCTTCTGAATCTGTTTAGTATATTCATCTCTTGGTCTCCCTCTACGATTTTTACCCTCCACGCTGCCCTCCAGTACTAAATTGGTGACCCCTTGATGCCTCAGAAAGTGTTCTACCATCCGATCCCTTCTTCTAGTCAAGTTGTGCCACAAACCCCTCTTCTCCTCAATTCTATTCAGTACCCCCTCATTAGTTATGTGATCTACCCATCTAATCTTCAGCATTCTTCTGTAGCACCACATTTCGAAAGCTTCTATTCTCTTCTTGTCCAAACTAGTTATCGTCCATGTTTCACTTCCATACATGGCTACACTCCAAACAAATACTTTCAGAAACGACTTCCTGATACATAAATCTATATTCGATGTTAACAAATTTCTCTTCTTCAGAAACGCTTTCCTTGCCATTGCCAGTCTACATTTTATATCCTCTCTACTTCGACCATCGTCAATTATTTTGATCCCCAAATAGCAAAACTCCTTTACTACTTGAAGTATCTCATTTCCTAATCTAACACCCTCAGCATCACCCGACTTAACTCGACTAATGTTCATTATCCTCGTATTGCTTTTGTTGATGTTCATCTTATATCCTCCTCCAAATCCTTTGCTGTCTCTGACAGAATTACAATGTCATCAGCAAACCTTAAAGTTTTTATTTCTTCTCCATGGATTTTAATACCTACTACGAATTTTTCTTATGTTTCCTTTACTGCTTGCTCAATATACAGATTGAACAGCATTGGGGAGAGGCTACAACCCTGTCTCGCTCCCTTCCCAACCACTGCATCCCGTTCGTGTCCCTCGACTCTTATAACTGCCATCTGGTTTCTGTACAAATTGTAAATAGCCTTTCGCCCCCTGTATTTTACCCCTGCCACCTTCAGAATTTGAACGAGAGTATTCCAGTCAACATTGTCAAAAGCTTTATCTAAGTCTACTAATGCTATAAACGTAGGTTTGCCTTTCCTTATCTTTCTTCTAAGATATGTCGTAGGGTTAATATTGCCTCACGTCTTCCAATATTTCTACGGAATCCAAACTGATCTCCCCCGAGGTCGGCTTCTACCAGTTTTTCCATTCGTCTGTAAAGAATTCGCGTTAGTATTTTGCAGCCGTGACTTATTAAACTGATAGTTCGGTAATTTTCTCATCTGTCAACACCTGCTTTCTTTGGGATTGGAACTATTATATTCTTATTAAAGTCTGAGGGTATTTCGCCTGTCTCATATATCTTGCTCACCAGATGGTAGAGTTTTGTCAAGACTGGCTCTCCCAAGGCTGTCAGTAGTTCTAATGGAATGTTGTCTACTCTGGGGACCTTGTTTCGACTCAGGTCATTCAGTGCTCTATCAAACTCTTCACGCAGCATCATATCTCCCATTTCATCTTCATCTAAATCCACTTCCATTCCTATAACATTACCCTCAAATACATCGCTCTTGTATAGACCCTCTATATACTCCTTCCACCTTTCTGCTTTCCCTTCTTTGATTATAACTAGGTTTGCATCTGAGCTCTTGATATTTATACAAGTGGTTCTCTTTTCTCCAAAGGTCTCTTAAATTTTCGCGTAGGCAGTATCTATCTTACCCCTAGTGAGATAAGCCTCTACATCCTTACATTTGTCCTCTAGCCACCCCTGCTTAGCCATTTTACACTTCCTGTCGATCTCATTTTTGAGACGTTTGTATTCCTTTTTGCCTGCGTCACGTACGGCATTTTTGTATTTTCTCCTTACTTCTATTAAGTTCAATATTTCTTAGGTCACCCAAGGATTTCTACTAGCCCTCGTTCTTTTACCTACTTGACCCCCTGCTGCCTTCATTACTTCATCCGTCAAAGCTACCCATTATTATTCTACTACATTCATTTCCCCCCTTCTTGTCAATTGTTCCTGTATGCTCTCCCTGAAACTTTGTACTACCTCCTGTTTAGTCAGTTTATCCAGGTCCCATCTACTTAAATTCCCACCTTTCTGCAGTTTCTTCGGTTTTAATCTACAGTTCATAACCAATAGATTGTGGTCAGAGTCCACATCTGCCCCTGGAAATGTCTTACAATTTAAAACCTGGTTCCTAAATCTCTGTCTTACCGTTATATAATCTATCTGAAAACTGTCAGTATCTCTCTTTTATGATTCTTGAACCAAGTGTTAGCTATGATTAAGTTGTGCTCTGTGCAAAGTTCCACCAGGCTGCTTCTTCTTTCATTTCTTAGCCCCAATCCATATTCACCTACTATGTTTCCTTCCCTCCCTTTCCTACATTTGAATTCCAGTCACCCATGACTATTAAGTTTTCATCTCCCTTCACTACCTGAATAAATTCTTTTATCTCATCATACATTTCTTCAATTTCTTCGTTATCTGCAGAGATAGTTGGCATATAAACTTGTACTACTGTGGTAGGTGTGGGCTTCGTATCTATCTTGGCCACAATAATGCGTTCACTATGCTGTTTGTAGTAGCTTACCCGCATTCCTCTTTTCCTATTCATTATTAAACCTTCTCCTGCATTACTCCTATTTGATTTTGTATTTATAATCCTGTATTCACCTGACCAGAAGTCTTGTTCCTCCTGCCACCGAACTTCACTAATTCCCACTACATGTAACTTTAACCTATCCATTTCCCTTTTTAAATTTTCTGACCTACCTGCCCGATTAAGGGATCTGACATTCCACGCTCCGATCCGAAGAACGCCAGTTTTCTTTCTCCTGATCACGACATCCTTTTGAGTAGTCCCCGCCCGGAGATCCGAATGGGGGACTATTTTACCTCCGGAATATTTTACCCAAGAGGACGACATACAGTAAAGCTGCATGCCCTCGGGAAAAATTATGGCCGTAGTTTCCCCTTGCTTTCAGTCGTTCGCAGTACCAGCACAGCAAGGCCGTTTTGGTTAGTGTTACAAGGGCAGATCAGTCAATCAACCAGACTGTTGCCCCTGCAACTACTGAAAAAGATGCTGCCCCTCTTCAGGCGCCATACGTTTGTCTGACCTCTCAACAAATACCCCTCCGTTGTGGTTGCACATACATGGCTGAGACACGCAAGCCTCCCCACCAACGGCAAGGTCTATGGTTCATGGGGTTTCCAAAGTTTCCAAAGTATTAGTCACGTGGAATGCAATGCTCTTAATACTCTAAGACGGGATATATTTGTCGAACATCAGATATACAACGACCCTGCAAGTTTCCTACCCCAATCACTATGGTGACAAACGTTAAAATGATAAAACTTCCTCCTTCTTCACTATTCTGGTGTCCTAGGATGGCATTGTCAGTGTATATCCACAGCTCAGACTGCTTATAAACCAAATAGAATGAAGTGTGGAGACTGGTGGTCTGTCTCTCAAGATATTAGTGGATTTTACACGTCTTTTTAAGTTGGAAACATACCTGTACATACACTCTGTCACTCTTTCTGCGCCTGCTGCGGTGGCCGAGCGGTTCTAGGCGCTACAGTCTGGAACCGCGTGATCGCAACGGTCGCAGGTTCGAGTCCTGTCTCGGGCATGGGTGTGTGTGATGTCCTTAGGTTAGTTAGGTTTCAGTAGTTCTAGGGGACTGATGACCTGAGAAGTTAAGTCCCATAGTGCTCAGAGCCATTTTGGACGCTTTCTGCATTAGTATTTCTTATAATAAGTATTAGTATCAGTATTGATGGATGTGGTTAGAGCGGGGAATAGAAACGTGAATATTTTCGATAGGTATTACATTTAGGTACCACCACCCCCTACTGGACGAAAATGCACGCTAATAAGCAGCAACTTCTTACGAGGGTATAAGCACCGCAATCAGTAGCCAAAGGAAATGTAACAGTCTTATTGCTGTTTACAATAGCACACCCACTGCTCTGGGTGATGAAGTCCTGATGTTAGGTAGTTTTGCTCATGTGTAGGATAATATAGCACTTTCGTCCTAACACTACATCTCTTGGGTACACCTTTACCCTCCACCCCCTCACAACATGAAAGGTGATAGATGTGACATCTGTATGATTAATTGCATAATTAAGACAGATCTTTATTTCAGTTTCCCAACCAAAACAAATAAAGTACGCTAATCTAACCTTCCCCTCCTGCGTCTGGACAGTTTTCATGTGTTGGATGGTGCACTTGGGCTCTTTGTCCAGAAGGAGCAGGGTTCAAGACCCAGAAAGGGCACCACCATTTTTAATTTACCACCAATTCCAAATGTCTCTGATAGTACAATTGTGTTAGGATGGGGTGCACTTAAGCTTTCTGACCACGAGGACTAGGGTTCGAATCCCCGAAATGGCGCTGCAGTTTTTAATTTCTCGCCAATTCCCGGGTGGCGGGTGGGGAGGTCGGGGGTGTGGGACGTCAGCACAGCCATGAAATAAGGAAATTGCCACCAAAATTTGAAATCGCCAAAAAATTCGAAATTCCCACCAAAAATCGAAATTCCTACCAATAGGATAGGCAGGGGACGGGGAGGGGGAGTTGGGGAGGGAGGAGGGGGCTGTGAGCCACATGCAGGCTGAGAAAAACACATGATGTAATCTGTGGGTTGTAGCGGGATTGATATCAAAATTGCCTCATGCTGCCATCTCCCTATTACTACCATGGTCTTTGCACCTGTTTTTAGAAAAGTTAGCTGAGAGCATAATAGAAGAGAGTAGTAGCCAACGGAATGCATGATACTGCAAAATTCATATGGCAAATCACAAGCCTTGGAGAGAGCAACCATGTTATCAATTTTATAAAGTACCACTACCACGATTAGCGTCTATGAGGAAGTTTTACGTCTTTTTTTCTCTAAATAACATGCTACTACCAGACTAGAAGCTATGATTTCTAACAGTGGAAAGGATGGTGTTTGACGCAGTGGAAGACTGTCCAAATCTATTAACTGCCATCAAATTGTAGTTGCAATATAGTCCACTGCACTCTGTGCCATTCAATTTGCATGTGTTGTGTAAATTATTCCAAAGCTTACAAAGCAGCCGCTGTGCTGTATTTAATAGTATTCTGCAGTTTGTGAACTGGAATAACAAAAATGCACAAACGTTAACTGGTATAAAGCTTCCAGATATTGAAGAACCAGAGAAGATTATAAACTATCTTCTGTTGGCCAACAGTTTTAATTAGTCACCTATAAAATATGTGCAGATTGTTAACACAGACTCTGACAAAGAAGATATAAGTCATACAGAAGGGTTGTATTAAAACGGAAGAAGCAAATTCGTCTCATTGAAGGGCACCTTTCTTCACAATACAGCCAAAGATAAGAGTTACCGAATTAGTATTGCTTCTCACATTGAAAGTTATTCTACAGGTCTTAAGAAAAGGAAGTAACGTGTTAGAGGGATTTAAGCCATTCCATATCACAGAAACTACTTCATTAAGTGCAGTCAGTCTATAATGTGTACAAAAAAAAATTGTAATGGGAGAGAACAAAGTCAAATTACGAAAGCTATAGAATGTGATGGAAACAATTACCGCAATGGAGGAATATTAACCACTACTGGGAAACGAAGGTACCATTGCAGATGTGCAAGCAAATTATATGAATGCGTCGTATCTATTATTTCAGACATGTCGTAAGCAATACACACCACACGGAATCTGCAGCTATGACACATATTATGAAAGTTGAAGGTGGAGCTGGGAGAAAGGAAAGGAAAGGGAAGGAATTGGTGGTATCACCTGCATCGGGTCTTTTACGCGGAATGAGTTGCTATGAGTGAGAATGTGTGCCGGTCTTAGACTCGAACCCGGGATCTCCTGCTTACTAGGCAGTTGCATTCACCACTGCGCCATCCATACACAATGTTTATTATAACTGCACGGTTTGTCTCAGAATACCCCTCAGCCAACCCACAATCTCACATTACGCCACATACCCGCAGTCCTCCATACTCACTAATTTGTGATTCCCACTGGAGGTCGAAAGACAATGCTTAGCCGCAATGAAGGTTGTAGATTTATTGTCCATCAAGGCGAATCAGTAAAATGAATGTGTGGACATGTCCGAAAGAACAGACACCATATATTCATATAACTGGTTCGTTTCGATGGGCAATGAATCCACAGCCTTGTGTGGATATACAATATCATTCGACCTAATCTAAAATTAGCAAGCACGGAGGACATGGCCGGTGACTCCGGATAAGTGGTGCTAGTGCTTGGTATGAATGTGGCTCAGCCGACGAGCGTGCCGAGGTAGTACGAGCATTTGCGACAAACACTCTGACCGTATGGCGCAGTGGTTAACACGACTGCTTAATAAGCAGAGATCCTGGGTTCGAGTTTCGGTCTAGCACATCGCCGATTTCGCATAACATCCTGATGTAGCTTTGACATGACAACCATTTGCTGTTAAGTCTGATCGCTTGAAGGGCGCGCACACGACGGCCTGTGAGGCCGGTTCAGCCATGCAGTGGGCGAGAGCGAGAAGGAAGACGCGGAGAGCGAGTGGTCAGCGGCAGATCGTTCCACGTGGATCTCTCAGTTCCAAACTGCTGGCCGTTACGTGACGTCACGCAGGCTCACTCTGTTCCAGCGCACGGCTTCAAGATAATGCTTTATCCACTTTCGCGTTGATTACACGCAAACGCAAATTAGTACAACAAAGTATGATAAGGCAAATGAAAGAGAAGTTTGAGGCGAATCAGGCGAGACGCTCATACGATTTATGTGGATTTTATATCAAAAGATACAACATAAACAAACCTGCAATATGTGCAATTTACTTAATTAAAATGTAGACTTTCACGGCTGGAAATATGTCCATTATAATTATCCGGGCTGTTATGCCGTGGTCGGTTGATGAATTCTGTGTCAATTCCCAACGTTTCGTCTCCGACTGCGGGAGACATTGGGAATTGACACAGAATTCATCAACCGACCACGGCATAACAGCCCGTATAATTATAATGGACATAATTTACTGAATTATTTATAACCTTTGAACCAATGCAGGTACAGAGTAGGGCAGGTGCTCCTTTCAAAGGTCCCGCCGAAACGTAACGACTGACATATTTGTATAACTGGCAGCATTAATATTTCACTGGTAAAATACCAGTTTTATTAATATGTTGCCAATAATTAATTGAAACAATTAATACCAGACAGATATGCAAACAGCATGGCAGTGTATGACAGCGGGTGTCGCTATACATATTTTAACATGATTGTGTATTGTATTGTGTATTGAATCTGGGACCTAGAAACGGAGAGGCTTCATCCCGCCATAGCCCTCAGTGTTTCACAACCCCACAACAGGCCACGGCAGTCCACCCACCTCAGCGCCGCCCCACGAGTGTAACTCCAGAGTTTGGCGGGTGGATTCGTACCGGGGACCGGCGCGCCTTCCCGCTCAGAAAGCAGCTCATTAGGCCACGGGGCTAGTTCAAAAAAATGGTTCAAACAGCTCTGAGCACGATGGGACTTAACATATGAGGTCATCAGTCCCCTAGAACTTAGAACTACTTAAGCCTAACTAACCTAAGGACATAAAAATTTTGAAATTTTTAAAAACAACTCAGAGATCTTAAAATTTGTTAAAATTTAAATTTAAAGCAGTCTTGATCGCATTTTTTTTTATTTGATGGAGTGAGTAACCGGTTTCGACTCTTTCATAGAGTCATCTTCAGACTCTTAGTTTGTGATATTTGTAATTATCAAGATATGTTGACTTTGTTTATTAATAAATTTGCGTAGTTTTTCCTGTATTTGTTTAACTTTCTCATGTACGTAAATTCTGATCAGTGCATCAGAAAGAGAGCTTTAAATATGTATGGAAAGTAGTGCATTGTAAAGAACTGTAATGTTCTTTAGTGCCACAAATAGACAAGAACTATTTTCGCATTCGGCAAACATAATTGGAAAACACTGGAAAGTTAATTCTGGGCAAACTATTGCAGCTACAGATTTGTCTAATATATGTTTTTTATGAGGATTTAAGTGAACATATATAGTAATGGTGCAAACAGAATTAAGATTTCTCGTCTGTGTAAAAAGTTATCCAAAGAAGTTGTGATCAATGGAAAGCAGTTATGTGAAGTATGTTGGGGAATTTCAGATCGTGGGTACTTAAGCGGAGCTGACACAAACCTCCAGGTCAGAGTTTCGCCTTTGTCGACACCGCACTTGAATTGCTCTACGTGACATTTCAGTGATAGTTCCTGCGGTTCCACAAGTGCTGAGCTTAACCGAATTTCACATGTGCACACAAACGAAAGACAGAATTTTTTACGAAGGATCTGGATTTAGGATATTTTCGGCGTGGAACATAGTAGGGGCTTGTGTTTTTCACGTGCTATTTCTTTTGGTGATTGTTTTTTGTAAGAAAACAGGACTTTGCTACAAAATCATAGCTGTGCGACGGTGTTTCCATTCGAGTGGCGCCACAATTAGCCGCTGAAGCGCTGCTGAGGGACTCTGTTTATTTTTGAGCATTCCGAACTGTGTTTTGGGATATTAATGGGACTCAGTTTCTGATACAGTCAGATTGGACTTCAATTATTTTCACCATGTTTAAGTGATTGATTCTGAAACAGTAACACTGGACTTTAACTGTGTTTAAACCAGTCGGAACTTTGAATATTTGGTGGCATCCGACATTTAGGAATTCGCGCTAGTGTCTAATGAACTTTAGATAATCGGGATTAGGCCATGTTTTAGCGAACTTATCGATTTGCTAAATATCAATCAATGTTCTTCAGCCTTTAACAACTTTCATTAAAATTTATAGCGTGTTCGGTGTCGCAATGGGGACTCGAACAATAATTAAAATGGCACGTAACTGTTTGGAAGATGCCGTCAGAAACTGTATTTAGTTATGAATAAAAACTTGTGAATTTTAAGGAACTTAATACACGCATTAGATTAGTCATTTGACTTCAGCCTCCTAGACAGTGCCCTGGTTAATATTTGTACTTGTCGGTCAGCAGCCTCGAAAGTATTTTATTTATGCACTTTATCAGGCGTTAAGCGCACGTTTCTGCCGTTAGAAAGGGTAAATCATCCCCGAGTTAGACGACAATAACCAGCGAGCAGAAGCATTTGCAGCCGCATCACATTCCGCCGATAGTCGCACAGCTGATATCATCAGTGCCTGCCGTTTCCTTTCCTTTCTCCCCCCTCGACCTTAAATTTACGTAATAAGCTTACAAATTACTTCGACCAGAGTGTACGGAAAAATCTGGATGCTCAGGGGAAGATGCAACCTGCTTGTCATAATTTGCAAGTATGGCCATAGATCTCTGATAGCGAAAGCAAAAATTCAATCCTGCATCCAAAAATAAAAACTCTGTATTATTTATCAAGATGCAAACGACTTCGAGTATAAAATACATATGTACTATTACTGTTGGAACTTGTGTGTTGTGTAGCAGTAAAATATTATACTCGCTTTTTATATCGGCAACACTGCGATAAAGGTGATAATATGCATACAATGGCAAGTACAATGTATGCAATTTCTTTAGTATATGTGTTACATCTTCCGATAATTAAACGCGGTACTTCTGTGATATATAGCAATACACATTACTTTATATGCTACTTCAGCTATGAGACAAATGGAAGAAAAGTAGACGTTTTTGATTTTCAGCATAGTTTACACTGCTTTAGCGATACACAGTCACAGATCCGGCGTTAGGGTTAGCAGAAAAGTATTGTATAATCCATAAATTTACTAAAAGTGGTTCTCCTCAAAGCTGCTATTCCACAGGTCTAAAAAAAAGAGCTATAAATTGCTAGTTCTCCCACAAAAAATGTTATTCCACGCGTCTTAACAAAAAGAACCAACACACTGAACAAACTTGAACTGGTCCCTATTAAGGAAATCACTGCTTTATGCGCTGTTAATGTGGAAAACTGGAAACGGAAGAGATCGAAGTCAAATAAACGAAAACTGAGGTATTTGGCAGAACAATTCCCAAGAGGGAAGGTTAGAAACTGCTATTGCGATTTCCTACAAATAATATTGCTCCACAGGCTTCAGGCTGCAGTGGGATGTATTGCACGGTAAATAACCGATACCATTACATAACAGCTATATAAAGAGTAACACAGATTGTATAGGCAGCTAGTTGGAATGAAGGAGGGTAGGACATCATCCAGTTTGCGTGTTCCTTTATTAGATTCAGCTGCCACTAATTTAGTTACCCCTTTTCTGGGTAAGTCGGTGGAGGATGTGTTATTTGTAGATGACCTAGTGAGAGATACAGGTCTGGGCTTCTGGATAGATGGGCAATTATTGCTTATGATCAAGATACGTTTGACAAGAGAAGCAAAGGCATCTGTTATGTACCACAACGGGTCAAGAAATAAGCTTATATTCAATCAACAAAAGGAGCAGAAGCAGAATAGCTAAAGATTCTTTAGGAAACTGGTGAGTGAAGTATCGCAGAGGCAGTCAGAATATGTAGAATTAAAACAGATATATAACTGGCGCTGGTGAATGATGAAGCAAGCCGGCCGAGGTGGCCAATCGGTTCGAGGCGCTACAGTCTGGAACCGCGCGACCGTTACGGTCGCAGGTTCGAATCCTCCCTCGGGCATGGACGTGTGTGATGTCCTTAGGTTAGTTAGGTTTAAGTCTAGGGGACTGATGACCTTAGAAGTTAAGTCCTATAATGTTCAGAGCCATTTGAACCTTTTTTTTATGAAGCAAAGGATGTTATTCTCCAGAAGTCGGTACAAAGGACACTAGATCCTTTGTTTAGGCACTACAACCTAATGTGTCAAGGAAAGTATGGGTGGGAACCGCTAAGGATCTGCCTGCTGCCACCAGCTTAGCTGTGAAGCTTGATGAGTTAGATGTAGAAACATGAGTACGAGGTAAATTAGGTGTTTCTTCTACTGATGTAAGGTCTTATGGATATGGGCGTTTGTGCTGCATCCACAGGCAATGTTACCAAGCACAATTTACGAAATGTGGGCGTGACTGAGCACCAGCAGCAAGATTACGTAAAACTAAATTGGCAGTAATCAAGCGTTAAACATTAATGGGATCTCCAACTCCACTGGCAGGCATTCCAAATACACTGCAGTTGCCGCAAAAAAGTAAGCATAGGTGGAGTGTTGCTTAGTAGTCATTGTAAATGTTGGGAAGCATAAATTTTTATCTGTCACAGAGGAATATGCATCAGTGGCAAGTCTAGACGTCTTGGTTAAACTGCAGTTGAATGCTCACATTAGTGACACGTGGAATAGCGAGCAGTGATGAGGCATTATCAGGTTCAGCATTACCGAGTTTACAAGTTGGTGTGAGTCTTGGACACTGAATGGGGCACATTAAAGATTTAACGACAGTTCTTCTTTCCAAAACCCATTCGCAAATGGAACAGGGGTGTACTCTCTACCAGACAAAGTGCTCTCTACCATACACAATAAGATGACGTGTGGATGTTATGCATCTAATAGCATCAACTGGGCAAGGAAATTTGTGGATCGTCTAACAGATATCTACGTGGCATAGCCTCCGAGTTCATCTGTATGATACAAGATGTAAATGTGAAATTGCATTAACTAGAGAAATCTTGTTCCATGGTCTTGGAAGAAATGTATCACAGCCATCAGGCCACTAGAAGTAGCTATGAGGGAAGCAGGTTCACATAGCCATAATGATCATTTAAATTTTATGATTAGACATGTTTTTCAACTTTATGCATCATTTTCTAAGTATCAATATTCCTTGCCTGCAGCAGGTGTCAGGTGACAACCAATCTGAATGGGAGGTCTGGATGGGGGTCAGGTTTCACGAATGTAGGTGTAGGTGATGTATCAATACCAACCTAAATTCTGCCCACGCTCTGCCCTGCTTCTATCATACAGTGCACCAGCGAAGTGGTAGGCCTCTGTCAATATAGGGCATGTGGCCTGTCAAGTCAGTTCGAGCCTCCTAGCACACAGTGGCAGACTATCATTTTGTGACTCAACCCTGGGTCTCCGTCAAGCAACAACAACACTTCGTAGAGTGTATGATTGGTGTTGGTCGTACCACCTCCAGGCAACAGGATGATGCCTGCCAACTGTTCATGAATCCGGCAGCGTTGGGCACTGCGTGGCGTGGCGTGCTTTTGGAAAACAGACAGACACTAGGGGCAACATTTTAACAAATAAAAATGCAAGTGCATACCTTCCCCTTTTCCTGTATTATGTTACATACACATGGCAGTCGTATGAATTTGAGAACCATAAGGCTTGCTCTAGTGAGTTACACAGTTTTTGACTTAGGTCTAATGGTCTACATCTGACACCTATGTAGGTTGCATCAGTGGGCCTCCCATCATTTTAAACTTAATTTAAGGGATTTTTTTTTAAATTTCCTGATATTTTAACACTAGGCTGTGTGTCATAGTGCTGGACTTACCTTGAGCTGCAATGGTTGACAGTGATGTCATAGTGTGTCTGGGAAAACATCCAGCAACAGTTTTTGGATCAAAAATTATACTAATTAAGAATGATTAACATTGCTCAAAATTATAACACTTTAAATAAATGCATTAAAAATGTCAGTTATATGAAAATTATCTTAGCACAGTGCCTGGGATGCCTCGTATGTGACCTGTAACGTGTTTTTGTAACTTGAGAGTGGTATAACCTTGTCAAAAACGTTATTAAAATACCGATTCTTTTTTTAGTTTCCCACCGGTTTTACACTGTAACGTAGCAGGAACAGACACATATGAGAATTCATTGTGCCATTTTTGAGTTATGACTTATACTAACTGGATAACCAATTATAAGAACAATAAAAATAAATTATAATGATAGCAGCCCAAATGTTCTGGAAGAGGCATGGCTGAAAGTGATACGTCACACATCATTGGCCCAATATACCTCAGGTAATAGAACAGCCCTCCTGTTATACGTCATCGAATAGGCCTACAAGGTAGGGAGAAATGGGTGACCTTGAAAGTGACAGGTAGAGGATGGAATCATTAATCATTGGGTCACAAATTGCCGAAGGAAGGGGGAGATGGTATCCTGAAAGTAGTAGATGGTAGGTCAATATCATCCTGGATCCTGATGGCAACGATGTAGATAGGTGAATTTAGGCCCAGGGCCGCTTTGTCCCAACACTTGCATTTTCTTAGTTTCAGGATATATTTTTCAAAGAAAACCTGTGTTTTATGGTACATTGGTCCTGCTCTTTTAAAACTGTTAGGGACTTTATGTGACAATGAGTTTATATCTATTTCTCGTTTTATACTGCATTGTGTCTCCTCTTATATTATCGTGATTACTTTGTATTCCTCTTATTGTACGAAAAGTGTGAGTTCGTGTTGGTTTATACTGTTATTGTTATTGTTCTGTTTAATTTTGTTGTTTGGCTTTGCTACTATGTCACTACTGTACCTATTGTTTGTGATTCTCAGCATTATGATGTCCAGTTCTCTTTGGTAGTTTTGGTTATTGAGCGGTGCTGTGTTGAGTCTCCGAAGCATGTATCAAAATGCTGTCAGCAAGACAGACAATAGACGTTGAGGGAAAAATGTTCCATATTAAATACAAAAAGACAAAACGAATGTGAAGCAAATAAATATAGATTTCAACAGAAAAAGGCATTTCAGTTTCTAAAAGTGATAATCATCTTGTGAATATTGCATTTCTTCTTATTTCCGTATTCGTTAAGAAAACTAGAGAGGAATTCCGCCTTATTCACGACACCTTTGCATAAGGGGAAATTCCTCTCTAATTATAAGACTAATATTTATACGCTTGTTGTGAAAAATGACCATGTCAGCAAACATAATTATCAAGCATTAAAAAATTTGCGAGTCTTTTCCTTTTTTACTGTGATGTTGATGGTTTACTCTTCTCTATTTCCCACAAATCTCGCCAGTGAATGAGACGTTTCTGTACTAGTTCACGACTAAATACAAATTTCAAGGAAACTTATCACCGGTTGCAGTTTCCTTAAGAATAAGATATTAAACTACATTCGTAATATTCAGTCACTTCCAAAACAGACAGATACATATTGTTTCACCTTATATGAAAGTGTAATCGTGTAGCAAAAGATAAGTGCTTGCAGTTAAAGTTAACAGCGATAAGACTGAACCAAAAGTACGAATAACTGTGTAAATGAACTTCGTCCGAATTAAAGATTTTTGTACCTTGAAGGACTGTCGCTTTTGCAGTATCTTGAAGAGACAATAATTTATAGTGCGTAGACATTGATATAGGGATAGTTTTTAATGAGAGCCGTGACTATATTAGTGGAAGAACTGTCGTAAAGGGAAATAATTGGCTCCGGGTGTTGACTAGGAGACAGCAGTTGTTGCTAAGACCAAATGTCGAAAATATATAAAGAAACGCTCTCTTTAAAACACGAATCTGTACCAAGCTTCCATTCTATTAGAACTCTCATAAAACGAAAGGAATATAAAAATCATACACATATTTATAGATAGGTAAAGTTCGTTTTTTAAGTCCCAGAGGGCATAGAAGCGCTTTTCTCAGCAACCTCAAATGACGTCAAAGCGCAAAAACACGTATTGCTTATTTTGTTATAATCTTGTTTTTCTTCTGCTAACCACTTCTGCTGCTCTATGCCGATATTTCCATTTGTTGGAGCGCAACACTTTGCCATTCCTTTTCTAATGTTTTACTTGGAGACAGTATGAGCGATGTTGTGAAACGGATAAACATACAGTCGCATCGACCCGGGTAATAAAATTTCTTCTATTTCTTGACTCTTTAATCAGTTACACCTTTTACTGCTTATTTAGAGAGGTACTGAAGTTCCCGTTACTAATACTACAAGGACCCATGAAGGGTGAAAATCATAGGGGAAGCCAGAGATAGAAATGTATATAACAAATAATTGAGGATGTTAAATGTTTACACCATTGTGGGATGAAGAGGGTGGCGAAGAGATTGTGGCGGACAACCAGATCGGACGTCTGACGATGAAGAAAGTATATAATGTAATTAAAATTATAAAAAGTAAAAAAATACGTAGACTAGAAATTCCAGCTCCTGTGATATTCTTAACGTTCGTACGAAAAAAAAATAAAACAGATATAGCACAAAACGAAGCAAACTTATAAATAACTACTCAGACCCACCTACTCGCTGTCGTTATCACTAACACATCGCTGGATGTTGCTCGGCCCAGAGGTAGTGACACGTAAATGTTATTGGCACATTATATGTACCGATCGGACAGTATTCTCTGTCTCACGAACTGCTCTTTTTCTCGACAGCAAATAACTTTTGTACTGTTTGGCCTATTTATGTTCATGTAAAATATTTATGATTATATTTTGTAACGTAACATTGTGTCTTATGCAGATATTCCTGTTATGAAAATGTGTATAATGTAACACGTTATTGTAAATTAATTTTCAGGCGCTGTGCCCAGCTGGAGTAAAATATTATCTATGATTTTAAGTGAGCATGAAGACGATGACAGATAACAGTAAAGATTGAGTAGTGGTGAGCGGTCAGTGTATATCAATTAAAAAACTTTAGAATACGACTAGCCTAACTATAGTCCGTTCAAGATTACTTGCTAGTTGATGTCTACCACTTGCCGCTACAGCGTTGCCACGTCGGCTGCCGGCCACCGCGCGATTCTAGGTGACACACACACACACACACACACACACACACACACAAACGTGGCGGATCGCTTTACAAATGCTGTTGATGTGTGACGTGGAACAACGTTGGAAGTGGCCGCCGCGGTGCATGTCGGAAATGCAAGATCCTCTGTCGACATCTGGTTTTAAGCGATTAATGACTGAACTGTGGCAGGCGATGTGTTTTGTAGCCCTGAATTTAAACTCATGTCATAAGCTAACCGCAACCTAATGACGAGCAGTATATCCGAGAAAACGGCGGTCAACAACCTGCTGCAGTACTAAGATCACGATCGCTTTGTTCACGTCGATTAAGGCTAACCTCTACGAGGAAACCCAAGACAGAACAACTTCAGTTTTAACGCTAAAAGCAAACTGTGATTTCTCGCTATCTTTGGTTACAAAAAAGTGAATACAATGATGAAAATGATGCGTCAAAATATTACAAATAACATCAAATTACATTTCTATAAATTAATTGAATAAAAATATTTATAAAACTCTTTTGACTACTTAAGAAACAAAAAGTTCGCATCATTTGACGAGATTAAAACGTACAACCTTCTACACGTCACATTTATATGCTAATCATTGCACTACACCTGAATGCTGGGGTGTTTAGTTATGCTTATAGCTATGGTGACGCAGTCGCTATGATGAATTGCAATCTTCAAACATTCGGCTTCATGCAATGTCGTGTAAAGTTTATCTAATGGAAGCCGATTTCTGTGACTATGACAACTGTATACGTGACGCTGAATCGTTTCTTGTGTGGAAGTATCCAGCAATGTTTGGTTAGTGCTGTATATCAGACGTGTGTTTTTCATAAGCATCATTGTAGGTGTGTGTTGTTTTTGGTAGGGTTATCAAGTGTGATGAAATATGAAATGAAAGTGCCATACCCATGATTCGGGATCCAAACACGTCAAGAAAGAAAGCCGGACAAGGAACTGGACGTGAACTGGTCAATTGTTGTGGCAATTTGGCAACGGCGAACGATTCGGGCGTGACGTAGAGCGCTCTGATTGGAGGAAACCAGCTCCAAAGTGTCAAGTGACAGTCATCAAATAATTTTAGTCACACCGTAGAAAGACATAGAGTGAAGTTAGTTGAAATATTCGGCGATGTGGAGAAGAGTATTGCTACGGTTTATGTAACAGTGTAGTGCTAATATGGGTACGTAAACTTTACGTTGAAACATCACGAATGTAAACTATTTA
Source organism: Schistocerca gregaria (assembly GCF_023897955.1). Classification (NCBI taxonomy): domain Eukaryota; kingdom Metazoa; phylum Arthropoda; class Insecta; order Orthoptera; family Acrididae; genus Schistocerca; species Schistocerca gregaria. The sequence continues at coordinate 508,649,028 of NC_064921.1, read as the reverse complement.
ACGACTGCCGAAGCAGATCTGAAACGCATAAAAGCAGAAAAGTGTATGAAAGATTGAAAAGTGTACGGAAATAATCTCTGGTGGAATTTTACTGACCTGAAGAAAAGAGCAGAAGATTCAGTTGCTATTTTAAGCTGAGAGGTTAATAATTGATGGACATTGACTCAAGACGTTCAGATGGGAAAAGCGGAAGTAATTGTCACTATCAATCGTCCATATCTTCATCAGTAAAGAGCAAACGTGTATACGAACTAGGTCGAGTGAAGGAACTGTGTATATAGAAATCAGATATTACGAGGACGCTTAATTTGACGACAAATAGGACTATCGAATAAATTGTGAGGGCATAGTGCGGACTTTGTGCAACGTGAAGCTTTAAGATAGACGTGCACGCGAGCAAGCAAATAAATTTAATCTTTCATGTACTGTTGAAACTGAAATACCGTGTTCTGCTAAAACAACGAATCGTATCTCATCCATGAATTAGTTTCCATTGTGTTACTTAAACTTTAATGTTTCAACTGCCGACAGTCTGGAGCAAGACTTTGTCACATGTTTTTCAACGAAGTTTGTTCGTAAATGGTTGTCGAGGGCCGTCATTATACCAGTCATCGGCGGCTGACTATTGCAGGAGTGGAGCAATTCAAAAATGTTCAAATGTGTGTGAAGTCTTACGGGACTTAACTGCTAAGGTCATCAGTCCCTAAACGTACACACTACTTAACCTAAATTATCCTAAAGACGAACACACACACCCATGCCCTAGGGAGGACTCGAACTTCCGCCGGGATCAGCCGCACAGTCTATGACCGTAGCGCCTAGGACCGCTCGGCTAATCCCACGAGGCAGACTGGAACAATTATCACGCAGCATCCCACCGCAGATGCCGGTAACGTGAACAATTAACGTAAGTGGTGACGATAAACACGTATTTTAAATTGCATGTCAGACTGGAACTCAAACCTGGGACCTTTGCCTTTGGCGGGCAAGTGCTCTATCGACTGAACTACCCAAGCACGATTCATTACCTCTTGCCATACCAGTACCTCCTTCTTTGACTTGAAACCTTCAAAGAAACATACGTTTCGGGACTAGCGCTCCTTGAAGAAAGGATGTCGTGAAGACACGGCTTAGCCACTGTCTGCGTGGGTCCTGAGACGCGGTGTGATAGGTTAGCCAGTTGAGCACTTGCCCGGATTCAAGTCCAGGGCCGTAGCTGGTGTTGAATTTAAGGCAGGACAGCAATGTTTATGGGTATGACGGAAGCAAAAATATTAATTGAGCTGATCTGGTCGACTGATTTTTGTCGTACTTGACGTGTGAGTGTGAGTAAGAGGGGTCAGCAGTGGGTGGTGGATAGACAATAACAAAAACATTTCTTTTATTCAGGTTTATATTTTTTCTGCCAACGTACTATATTATATATAATAATAAAAAGTCCTACCCAAAACGGTCGAATTCTTCGATTCCCCATGTTATCAAAATGCGAAGGACTTCATTCAGATCATATGACTTCGTTCTTTCCTTTTCGAAGTCTAGAAATACCATGCTAGCCATTCTTTCGTGACCACTGACAGCCGCTGAGGTGTATTGACTGTAGTCAAAGTCGAAAACGTAGATTCTCACACATACTATGGCCGCCCATGTGTATCTCTGAATGCCTCCCGGTGCTTATCCTCGCGACGACGCAAATAAGCTTTGATCACAGTAGGCTCTTCCCTTGATGGAATTGTTAGACCTGAAAAATCAGTTAAAATTGTTCATTGAACATAATTAAATAACAAATATTTTACAAACAGCAACAATGTTTCATTTAATTTTCTCACATGCAACTAAATTTTTCAACGATATCATTTTGCCTACTTCGAAACTTGCTAATGAATTTAGTAGATCGTTGTTTTCCGAAAATCTTCTTTGTAATTAAGCAGTTAGCATGTCTAGAGTTTCGAAATGCAAAGATTTTAATTCTGAGGAGTGTGGTCTTCTATAGTTTCTCTCACAAACAAATAGTAAGGGCCATACATCAAGTAATCATCCATCCGATTTGATTTTTTGACTTGCCTCTTCTGGGTCTGTCTGCTACTTCCTACTACATTGCGTTTCAGCACTCAGTGGGTCGTGCAAGATGAACTTCTTACACTAGCGTTTCGACATGCGAGTCATTTTACTCAGACTTCCACGCCGTTTCGCCGACAGACAATTTTGGTCGCCCAGTGGTCCAGACCTGAACGCGTGTTTCTTCTTTCTCTGGGGTTACCTAAAAGGAAACAATTTTCCTGAAGTATCCATATAATGTAATAGAACTCAAAGGCCTTATTCTTCAAGCTTGCGGTGAAATCACGGAAGACATGTTTCGTAGGGTAATCACTAACAACAGTTTTCGTGTGAAAGAAGTTAGGAACAGATATGGTGGACATATTGAGCACGTGCTTAGTTACAACAATTCTGTACTGAGTGTTTTCCATGGTAGTATATGTTTCTTTTGGTTTTTCTGGACAGTAGAGCGTTTATTCAAAAACAAAATGGTGACACATTTCGCTCACCACCCTGTATGTGGACGTTCTAATTTAAGTTACTCATAATTATGATTCCTAAGTATTTAGTGGAATTCACAGGCTTTAGATTTGTATGATTTATCGTTTGACGGAAATTTAAGGAATTCCTTTTAGTGCTCATATGGATGACTTCACACATTTCACTATTTAGAGTCACTTGCCACTTTCGTATCATACAGATATCTTGTGTATATCGCTTTGCAATTTGATTTGAACCTCTGATGAATTTACAATACGGTAAATGACAGCATCACCTGCAAACAGTTAAAGAGGGCAGCTCAGATCGCTTCTTACACCGTTTATGTAGTTTGGGAACAGCAGCGGGCCTTACACACTTCCCTGGGGAGCGTCAGATATGTTTTCTGTTTTACTCGATGATTTACCGTCGATTACTACGAACTGTGACCTTTCTGACAGGAAATCATGAATCCAGTAGCACAAGTGGACGATACTTCGTAGACACGCAGTTTTATTAGAAGTCACTTGTGAAGAACGGTGTCAAAAGCCTTCTGGAAATCTAAAAATTTGCAACGACATCTCCTGTGAATGGCACTCATTACTTCGTGAGAAAGAAAGAGATAATTGTGTTTTACAGGAACGATATTTTCTGAATTCGTGTCAGCTATTTGCGAGTAAATCGCTTTCTTCGAGGCAATTCATAACACTCGAAAACAGTATAAGGTCCAAAATCCTACTGAAAATCGACGTTAGCGACATGGGTTTCTAATTCAGTTGGTTACTCCTAATTTCTTTCTAGGGCATTGGTGTGACCTGTGCAACTTTTCCAGTATTTAGATACAGATTTTTCGTCGAGCGAGCTATTTATACGATGGCTAAATACGGAACTATCGTAACAGCATATTGTGAAAGGAACCTAACTGATATACAGTCTGGACCATAGGCCTTGCAACTATTATTTTAAGCCGCTTCGCTGCACCGAGGATATCCAGTTCTAAGTTACTTATGTCGGCAGTTGCTTTTGAATCGAATTCTCATATATTTATTTCGCCTTACGTGATCAAGGAATTTCAGAAAGCCGTGCTTGGTAACTCTGGTTTAGTGGCAATGTCATGAGTAACATTAGCATTTCTATCCTGCAGTGTAGGTATTGATTGCGTCATGCCGCTAGTGTGCTTGACATACGGCCAGAATCTCTCTGTGTTTTCTGCCAGTTTCCGAGACAGAATTTCGTTGTGGGAACTATTAAGGGCATGTCGCACTGAAATTTGCGCTAAATCCCGAGCTTCTGGAAAACTTCGCCAGTCTTGGGGTTTGTGCGTTCTTTTCAATTTTGCATCCTTTTTGCATTGCTTCTGCAACAGTGTCCTGACCTGTTTGTGTCTCATGAAGAATCAATACCGTATTTTTATTAATTTGGTATACATCACTCAATTGCAGTCGATGCTATTTCTTCGAATGTAAATTACATCTGGTCTGAGTCTCCATAGTCTGATTAGAAGGAATGGAGACTGTACCTTAGGCAGGCGCCAAGCGAATTTTTATCTACTTTTCTTTAAATATGTATATTTTGTCCTTTTTTTGTGGATTTTGATATTCCGGTGTTCAGTTTTGTTATAATGCCTTGTGGTCACTAATCCCCGTACCCGTCATGGTGCTACTCGTTCAGGGTTATTTGTTGCTGCACAACCATTTACACTTCGAGCGGGCTCCTAAACTAATAGTTCAAAATAATCTTCTGAGAACGCTTCCAGTACGATTTCGGACGACGTTTTATACCTACCATCGGCTTTAAACGTGTATTTTCACGTATATATCGAAGATAGATTAAGATCATCACCAGTTGTAATTGTATGAGTGGGGTACCTGTTTGATATGAGACTCATCTTTTCTTTGAACTGTTCAGTAACGGTATAATCTGAGTCGGGGATTTGGTAAAATGATCCTTTTACTAATTTTTTCCGGTTGCCAAATGTAACCTCCACATGTAGTGACTCACAGCAACTATCTTCTTTGGTTTCACTACAAGCTAAACTACTTATGCATAGCAAACAGGCACCTCACCACCAACTGTACCCTCACATTCGCACGTAGTCCAACACTGGAAACGCCACAGATGTTGATATTGCACGATTCCCCTGGGAGCCGCATGGAGACTGACAACGAGTCCTCTTCCAGACTCTGTCAGGTGCTGATAACAACGTCTCACGCAAGTACGTGGCCTCTCGTATCCCGCATAGCGATCACTCAGCTTATGACGCAGTTCGCGCCCCTTATTATACTATACGAGGCCTGTTAACAGCACTAAACACGAACCGCGCTAATACGCTCTGGTGGCTGTTCCACCTGTCACACACAATTGCAACTCTAAAAAATAAAGCCGAAACAGGTATGGTACTAGTATGGGAAGTTTCATTTCATTCAGTTGTATAGAGACGGACTTAATGTGAAAATTATTAATATAGTACTGAAATAAGTTTGTGAGCCAGTATGGAGGAGTGTACTTGGACTGAAGAATAAAAAATACAATCTAAGAAAAAAATACAATTTCAGGATTGGACGATATATTCAAGAGAAAGAGCTCCACAAACTGCGCAAGTCAATAACGCGTTGGTCCACCTCCGGTCCTTATGCAAGCATTTACTCAGCTTCAAATTAATTGATAGAGTTTCCGGATATCCACCTGAGGATATCGTGCCAAATTCTGTTCAATTGATGCATTAAAATCGTCAAAATCCCGAGCTGGCTGGAGGGCCATTCCATAATGCTCTAAGCGTTCTCAACTGTGGAGAGATCTGGCAACTTTGCTGGCCTATGTAGAATTTGGCAAACACGAAGACAAGCAATAGAAACTCTCACCGTGTGTATACGGGTTTATCTTGCTGACATGTAAGCCCAGGATGGCTTGCCATGAAGGGTAACGAAACGGGGAGTGGAATATCGTCGACGTACTGCTGACGATCAGAAATTCCACTCCTCTCTGTGTCGTCTTTAAACACGTCTTCATTGGTCACCGAGGGCCTCGTTCGAAGCGGGGCTCATCACTGAAGACAGTTCTGTTCCAGTCAATCACATTCCAGGCCGTCACCACTACAATCGGGCTTGTTGGTGCACAGAGGTCAATGGTAGCAGGTACATGGGGCCTCGTGAGCTCAGCCACCTTTCTGAGAGCCGCCTCTTCATGCTCATTGTAGTCACTGAAGCACCAGTTGCACATCGGATCGATGATAATGATGAATCCGCGGCTGTGAGTGTCTCTCTGACGACTGCTCGGTCCTTACGTTTTGTCGTATCTGTATGTCGACCGATTCCTTCTTGATTGTCTTAGGCCTTGGTTCACCCAGTGCTGCCAACATCGTTGAACAGTGGCATAGCTTTTATTCAAATGTTGACGATCCATCGATTAGCAGACTTCTCTGAGCCAAACTAGATGTGCACTGTTACGTTTCTCTGTCTGCGAACCATAGTTACTGTCCTGCTGAGTACACCAAATGAAATTCGTAAAGACTTTACTCCTTGGTATGAACATGTCCCTGTTGACTATCCTTGCCAGTTGCGCACTAAAACTGTGCTGCAGAGTTACCATTCATCACTTGGCCGCAAAAGTTTATAATTTTGCGTTTTCAGTTAGAATATATACAAATATCACTTTGTGACCAATTTGCACTACTTCTCCGTTTTCTTTTGGTCTTACAATGTATAAGGTACTATCTAAAAAAAAGTACTCATGTCCGAAAGAGTAGACACTACGCATGCATATAACTGGGCTGTGAATCCACCACTTTCAGAGCGGATGGACAACTATGTTCGACATCCTGCGGGAACCTCAAAGTAGTGAGCGTGGAGGACGTGGGTGAAGACAGTGGACAGATAACGGTCGGCCGAGGAGCTTGCCGAGGTAGTCCGTGCATTTGCGATAAACATTGTCTCTGGCTGGCGCAGTGGTTAACTCAACGGCCTAGTAAGAAGGAGCTCCTAGGTTCGAATCCCGGTCCGCCACAGATTTTAACTCGTCGCTGCTAATTGTGCATAAAGTCCCGATGCAACTGACATTAATAGTTCCTTCCCTTTCATTTCCTTTCTCCTCCTCCACTTTCAATTTACCTAATTCTGGTTAATGTACGCTGGCGGCTAAAGAACGTATGATTGATATATTTTTTAATTTGCTTCTGACCGAAAAATTATTTGGGGTGCTTTAGATAAAGTCGATACCCCGTATATAAAAGTGATTTTCGAATTATGAGACTGAACCGTTGCCAAGGTGTACTCAAGCGTGCACGTCGCCACCTGACTTAGTACGTAACCGAGCGATACTTGAAAGGCAACATCCTTGAATTAAAAGTAACTATATGGTTTCAGAGACCTTTTGAAGTCTTAAACGACGAATGAAAATTTGTGCCTAGGCCGGCATTCGAATCTGGGCCACCAACGCACTAGGCAGGTGCACTAACCACTACGCCACCCTGGCACAGCGGCTTAGTGGTAACTTCGCAGAGTACTTCACGCCTAAGCTCACTTGGTATTTACCCTAAACGCAAACAGTGTTGCAGAGGCTCTCCAACTGTATTGGAGTAGCACCTCAGCATCGAACGCAACAGAGGATCCAGTCTGAAACCCAAACGTAGGTGCTGTAATATAACGAAACTGTATAGTTCCAGAGACCTTTTCAAGTCACAAACATCTATGATGTATACATGCAGACTGAAGCAACGAATGAAAATTTGTACCAAGGCTACGATACGAAATGGGGCCTCCTGCTGACTATATAGATGCGCTGACAAGTATGCCACCTTGGTACAGTGGCTTTGTACAACTGCACCGACTACTCTAACACGTCTCCCCCGTTCGTATCCTGGCTTTGGCACAAACTTCCATTCGTCACTTCAGTTTGTATATACAGCGTTATTGTTAGTAATGTTTAAAAAACTCCGAAGCGACGTAGATGGCACTGAAACAAGTAATTTAACATAAGACACATGGGGTCACAAATGTCTGGAAATACCCCCAAAACGTATGATAAGTGTTTACGTGTGATATCTCCAGATCACATACTCCACCGCAGGTACAGCGGTTGGACTTCGGCGCGAAGGGATGATTGAGCAATAAAATACATGCATTCGAGCAAACTGTGTAAATTTCGAGCACCTGGACTGTAGTAAACGTAGAAGTTACTGCACTATTGTCCTCACTGTAATCGCGTAATAGCTCTTCGTATTTTGTGTTTCTTCCTTTCTCCTTTTTTGTTTGTTTGCAGCCATTAATTCGTAAAAAAACGAGGAATTTACTGGTAATGCTGCAGTTCGGAAGCTTATACTCATTTACTTCTGACGCAATACGACACGTTTTTGTTGTACTGTACATATCAATAAATCAGCAGCGACCGCGGGACCGATAAGTAAAATAGTAAATCCTGCCACTAGGTAAGCACGTAACCCTCTAAAGAAATGTAAAAAATACTGCCTGCCCAACATAAGACTAGAGCCCTGAGCTGCGCGCGCTGTAGTCGCGCACAAAAGGCCTTGAACCACACCGACGTCAACACTTGACTTGGTTCGGGATGATCAGTTGCGCAACACCGATAGGCTCCACCACTGCACGTGCGGCGAGGTACATCTGGTGTCGTCACGTGCTTAATATGTCCCATCTACTTTTGGAATTTTTCCCAACATTTGCAACCTGTGTGTCTTACGTTAAACTACGACGGTGAGTCAAATGAAAACCTTAAGTATTTTTTAAATATTATTTATTGTGCAGAAGTGGTACAAAGCTGTATCACTTTTCAACATAATCTCCCACACGCTCAATGCAAGTCCTCCAGCGTTTACAAAGTGCGTAAATTCCTTTAGAAAAAAATTCTTTGGGTAGCCCGCGCAACCACTCGTGCACCGCGTGGCGTACCTCTTCATCATAACGGAACTTCTTTCCTCCCATTGCGTCTTTGAGTGGTCCACACATATGGGGCAAGGTCTGGTGAATATGGTGGATGAGGAAGACACTCAAAATGCAGGTCTGTGATTGTCGAAACTGTTGTACGGGCTGTGTCGTGCCTTGCACTGTCATGTTGCAAAAAGACACCTGCTGACAGCAATCCACGTCGCTTTCATTTGATTGCAGGCCGCAGATGATTTTTAGGAGATCTGTGTATGATGCACTGGTGACAGTGAATCCTCTAGGCATGTAATGCTTCAAAATGACGTCTTTTTTGTCCCAAAAGAGAGTCAGCATAACCTTCCCTGCTGATGGTTCTGCTCTAAACTGCTTTGGTTTTGGTGATGAGGAATGGCGACATTCCATGCACGCTCTCTTCGTTTCCGATTGGTGGAAGTGAACCCAGGTTTCGTCCTCAGTAGCGATTCTTGCAAGGAAGCCATCATCTTGTCGTTCAAAGCGCCGAAGAAGTTCTTCACAAGCATCAACACGTCGTTCTCTCATTTCAGGAGTAAGCTACCGTGGCACCCATATTGCAGACAGTTAATGAAACTGGAGCACATCATGCACAATGTGGTGCGCTGACCCATGAATAATCTGTAAACATGCTGCAGTGTCATTCACTGTCACTCGACGGTTTTCCTTCACTATGGCTTCAACTGCTGCAATGTTCTGTAGAGTCACAACTCGTTGTGCCTGACCTGGACGAGGAGCATCTTCCACTAAAGTCACACCATTTGCGAACGTCCTACTCCATTCTTAAACTTGCTGCTGTGACAAACATGCATCACCGTACTGAACCTTCATTCGTCGATGAATTTCAATAGGTTTCACACCTTCACTGCCCAAAAACCGAATAACAGAACGCTGTTCTTCCCTGGTGCAAGTCGCAAGTGGGGCGGCCATCTTTATACTGATGCTGCGACGCTATGTGTGCATCTCCACTATGCTGCCACCTACAGGCCATTCTGCACGCTGTTTGTAGCACGCTTACCAACTTATAGGATAACGGCGCGAAATTTCGATTTGTTATTACAAATTTAAAGTTTTCATTTGACTCACCCTCGTACTTGTCTCAGCTTCATCTACGCCACTTCGGGATATTTAAGTGCTAATAAGAATCACCGCGTACTCTTCATTCCACGAACTGCAACTCCGCCAATTACTTGTCTTACAAGAGGGACCGCCACATTGTTAGATTAGAGCTCGTGCAGCGATGTGAGCGCTGGAGGCGCAGACTGCTAGGAGAAGAGCGGCGCCTCTGAGCCCCCACGGTAATCAGCCCCGGTGCTTCATTCCGCTGGTGGAGCGCAGTTCCGGGAAAGAGCAGTAGGCAAACACGTTCTGTAGGAATCGGCCTCGCGAGGAACGCAAAATTACGGACGACTGCAGGATGCGCAGGCTTGAATCACGGCTCGCCGTTTTCCATTTCCTCCGCCCAACCCACAGCTCAACGCGCTGCCGCTGGCACCTCTTGCCAGTGGAGTAAAGGTCTGCTGGAGGATAATATGCTACACTGTAATCTGCACTACCACATTTCACTTTCTCTTTTATTGTCGTGGTAGTGGAACTTTGTGACTGTATTAACCAAGTAGTATCATGAAATAAAATCCCAGAAATCATACGTTTCACCGTAAGACTAAAAAGTTTAGAGAATGAATTAATGAAAAGTAGGGAAAAATTTGAGACGATGGATGCTTTAGCTGTTCTACATAGTCTTCTCCCAAGCAAGCACAACGCGCAGAGCGTTGATACGAGGGGCCTTCAATAAGTAATACAACACTTTTTTTCGAAAGCACATTTATTTTATTCATGATTACAATATTCAAGAAAGGTAGTAGGAGTAATCCACTAAATTACAGGCCCATGTCGTTAACGTCGATATGCAGCAGGATTTTAGAACATATATTGTGTTCGAACATTACGAATCATCTCAAAGAAAACGGTCTATTGACACACAATCAACATTGGTTTAGAAACATCGTTCCTGTGAAACACAACTAGCTCTTTATTCACATGAAGTGTTGAATGCTATTGACAAGGGATATCAGATCGATTCCGAGTTTCTGGATTTCCGGAAGGCTTTTGACACTGTACCACACAAGCGGCTCGTGGTGAATATGCGTGATCATGGAATATCGTCTCAGTTACGTGACTGGATTTGTGATTTTATGTCAGAGAGGTCACAGTACGTAGTAAATGACGGAAAGTCATCGAGTAAAGCAGAAGTGATTTCTGGCGTTCCTCAAGGCAGTTCCTTATCTATATAAACGATTTGGGAGAAAATCTGAGCAACCGTCTTCGGTTGTTTGCAGATGACGCTGTCGTTTATCGACTAATCAAGTCATCAGAAGATCAAAACAAACTGCAAACCAATTTTAGAAGAAATATCGGAGTGGTGCGAAAAGTGGCAGTTGACTGTAAATAACGAAAAGTGTGAGGTCATCCACATGAGTGTTAAAAGGAACTCGTTAAACTTCGGTTACACGATAAATCAATCTAATCTAAAAGCCGTAAATTCAACTAAGTACCTAGGTATTACAATTACGAACAACTTAAATTGGAAGTAACACATAAAAATGTTGTGGGGAAGGCTAACCAAAGGCTGCGTTTTTTTTCTCAGAACACTTAGAAAATGTAACAGACCTACTAAGGAGACTGCCTACACTACGCTTGTCCGTCCTCTTTTGAATACTGCTGCGCAGTGTGGGTTCCTTACCAGATAGGACTGACTAAGTACATCGAAAAAGTTCAAAGAAAGGTAGCACGTTTTGTGTTATCGCGAAATATGGAAGGAAGTGTCACAGAAATGATATAGAATTTGGGCTGGAAATCATTAAAAGAAAGACGTTTTTCGTTGCGACGGAATCTTCTCACGAAATTACAATCACCAACTTCCTCCTCCTAATGCGAAAATACTTTGTTGACACCAGCCTACATAGGGAGGAACGATCACCACAATAAAATAAGGGAAATCAGAGCTCTTACGGAAAGATATAGGTGTTCATTCTTTCCGCGCGCTATACGAAATTGGAACAATAGAGAATTGTGAAGGTGGTTCGATGAGCCCTCTGCCAGGCACTTAAATGTGATTTGCAGAGTATCCATATAGATGTAGTTGTAGATATACAGCATATTATTCACCACTCTTCTGGCTAGAAAAATCTTACTTGGAGGTCCTGTATGTCCGCATGGTACCACTCCACTGCTCGACGCCGGAGCTAGCGTCTTGCTGTGTTAGTAACCTCCCCATCGTCCATGTACTGCTTCTTGCGGAGTGAATCTTCATTGGGCCATGAAATGGAAGTCGGAAGGAGCGAGATTCGAGCTGTCGGGTGGAAGACAGACCAGACAAGTCTTGTTAATACCTCTCGGATGTGCAGACTTATGTGAGCCTCGCGCTGGAGATGGAGAAGATCGTTTGCACTTTTGTGGCGACGAACACGCTGAAGTAGTTTCTTTAATTTCCTAAGGGTAGAACAAACTTCAGAGTTGGTCGTTGCACAGTGAGGGGTACATTTAACAGAGTTCTCCTTCAGAGAGCCAGGGTATCGTCGCCATGAATTTACAGGCTGACGGTGCGGCTTTGAACTTTTCTTTCGGAAGAGAGTTGGTCCCGTGCCACTCAATGGGTTGCCGTTTTGTTTTAGGTTCGAAGTGATGAACCCCTGTCTCATCGCCTGTAACGGTGTTCGGAAAAGAAACTGTCACGATCGGCCTCGTAACAAGCAATTTCGCACAGATGCTCTTTATTGTCTTCTGTTAGGTGGCGAGGAACCAACCGGTGGAGGAGAGTGACAGGACTCGCAACAGAGATGTTCAGTTGAGCAGCGAGATGTTTGACTGTAACCCGACGATCACTTTGAATGAGAGTGTCCTCACTTTCCAAGAATGCAGCAGTCACAGCTGTGTGCTGCCGGCGGGCATGTGGAAACTCGGACAGGTTTGCGTGACCCTGAAGATACACACTTCGCCCAACGACTCACTGTGCATTTGTTCAATGCCAAGTCTCTGTAGACATTCTGCAAGCGCCTATGAACGTCTGCGATGTTCTGTTTGCGCCAACCGAAAAAAAAGGTTCAAATGGCTCTGAGCACTATGGGACTCAACTTCTGAGGTCATCAGTCCCCTAGAACTTAGAACTACTTAAACCTAACTAACCTAAGGACATCACACACATCCATGCCCAAGGCAGGATTCGAACCTGCGACCGTAGCAGTCTCTCGGTTCCAGACTGTAGCGCCTAGAAACGCACGGCCACGCCAGCCGCGCCAACCGAACCTCAGTGCCAGCTGTCTGCTTGGAACGCACCTCCTTACAGACGCTATTTTGAAGGCTATGTATAGCGCCGCCACTTATCGGAATTCGATGAAAAAAAAAAAAAAAAAAAAAAAAGAAGCGGCTGAAGCGGGAATGTTCCACCATGTCCCACAACAAATTCCGCATTTTACTCAACCGAAATTGGTCGAGAAAATATGTTTTCAATTAAACATAGAATGCCAGAACCATATGAAACAGTCCAAAAATTCTTATTTGGTCTGTCATTCGACTCGAGCGTCATATTGGCTTCAATGTCAGTTATGCCACCAAATCGTCGACCCTTTATGTGAATTTCTACAGTTTCTCATTTTGTGGTAGGTTCGTATTGAAAACACCAAGCCACGTCACACGTGATAATTTCTTCCAGGACAGAATTGTCCGAGCTTTACACTTTAAACAGATCACTGCATGCTCCCGTTGGTAGTTGTTTTTGTTCCGGAGTCAAGGTCTGCGGGACAACCTTTGCATACGCTGCAGCTTCTTCAGAATATCATCAGTCTCCTTATTCTCTATCATTCACTAACTCATACGACACTTAAAACGCCACCTTATAGTGTGATTCCGTGATGCTGTTATAAACTTTTAATGATGATGAGACCGGTAAAAGTATCAGTTTGAGGGAAGGAACCTTGGCGCTTACAGTATGACTATGGACACTAGGCATTAAAAAAAGCACAGTGAGTCGTTGGACGAGGGATGTGTCTTCATCGGAACAGTTTCACGCAAACCTGTCCGATTTTCCGCATGCCCGCCGGCCGCACACAGCTGTGACTCCTGCATTCTTGGAAAGTGAATACACTCTCATTCAAAGTGATCTACGCATCACAGTCAAACAACCAAGACGGAAGTTGTAAGCGGAGGTCGCTCTGATACCTCTGACAGTACAAAACATGTATAGGTACTATTTTTGCTAAGATTGTAGGGTACAAAACTTTCAGAGGTGGTAGTATGGAGAGAGCAAAACAAGAAAAAGATATCTAGTAAACATGCTCTCTAAAATGCATACCATATGGGCAATGACCACTTCCTCATCTTCGATACATGTTTTTGGAAGAGGCACAGGTAGTGCAGACCAAACAAGAAAAACGTGTCCAGTAACAAAGAGCTCTAAAGTGGTGCAAGAGGTGGCTACTGGAAGGGCGCAAGCACAGTCAGTTCAGTGTAAGGAGGATCTCTCACAGTTCGCTCTTTGCCAGTTTTCCTCGGAAGGGTGATAGTGACCTATGATCGCCCGTAGGCGCAGTGAAATAAGATTCAGAATTAGTTATTTATTTCCATAAAAATACAGGTAAACTATTGACTTGTGGCATCGTCTGTCAATGTCTTCGTCCATATGACACGCATTCAAAATATGCCAGCCATAAAGCTTGTAATAGAATAGATGTGTTTGCAAGGAATCACAAGGTGAACAAGAGGTCGTAGCTCTCAAAGTATGCATTTAGGAAACCATGTTCACAAGAAGTTTAGTTCTTGATTTGCTCCATACTTCCACCTGGAAAGCTTACCTATCCTACAATTTCAGCAACAAAAGTATCATTACATATATCCACTATCCGATGTATCAGAAAAATTTTCACTTATAGCCTTCAACCTGGTCGTTTGTGGAACTAGGTCCCTTACCTGAAACTGATACATTGGCACGTCTTCATTATCGCTAAAAGTTTGTTACGTCATTGAGTCAACCTGTCCAATACACAGAGCGCTTGTTGTCACCAATTTTCTTCTTCTGCAGGACCCAACAATTTTTTGAACACGTATTGTCAGAATCATTAATATAACATCTGCATGGTAAAAAGCAAAAGATGATGGGAATAAATGCGCGTCCTACGTAAACAGCTGTCACTGCCTGTTCTTGCTACACCAGGGCCATAAACGCCTGTACAAAAGATTCCCTGTTGCCCGTGGTGACAGAACGGTTCTAGGCGGTACACTCTGGAATTGCGCGACCGCTACGGTCGCAGGTTCGAATCCTGCCTCGGGCATGGATGTGTGTGATGTCCTTAAGTTAGTTAGGTTTAAGTAGTTCTAAGTTGTAGGCGACTGATGACCTCAGAAGTTTGGGCGCTGATGACCACCCTGTTTAGCGCTCATAAACCTCAAACACACACACACATCTCAGAAGTTAAGTCTCATAGTGCTCAGAGCCATTTGAAGCATTTTTGAAAAGGTTCCCTGGCCTTAGCAACAGGTCAAGCTACGACCACCACCACTTTCATTTTCTTTGGCCATCTCAGCTCTTCCCCACAACTGATCATCGCGAATGACACTGACTCTTCATAAAATAACATGTGCTATAATTATACCGATGAACACAGTGCTTTGGGTAACAACGTCAAAACGGCACCTTTCGGTTTCTTGAAAACACCGAGTCTTATACATACATACACTCCTGGAAATGGAAAAAAGAACACATTGACACCGGTGTGTCAGACCCACCATACTTGCTCCGGACACTGCGAGAGGGCTGTACAAGCAATGATCACACGCACGGCACAGCGGACACACCAGGAACCGCGGTGTTGGCCGTCGAATGGCAATAGCTGCGCAGCATTTGTGCACCGCCGCCGTCAGTGTCAGCCAGTTTGCTGTGGCATACGGAGCTCCATCGCTAACACTGGTAGCATGCCGCGACAGCGTGGACGTGAACCGTATGTGCAGTTGACGGACTTTGAGCGAGGGCGTATAGTGGGCATGCGGGAGGCCGGGTGGACGTACCACCGAATTGCTCAACACGTGGGACGTGAGGTCTTCACAGTTCATCGATGTTGTCGCCAGTGGTCGGCGGAAGGTGCACGTGCCCGTCGACCTGGGACCGGACCGCAGCGACGCACGGATGCACGCCAAGACCGTAGGATCCTACGCAGTGCCGTAGGGGACCGCACCGCCACTTCCCAGCAAATTAGGGACACTGTTGCTCCTGGGGTATCGGCGAGGACCATTCGCAACCGTCTCCATGAAGCTGTGCTACGGTCCCGCACACCGTTAGGCCGTCTTCCGCTCACGCCCCAACATCGTGCAGCCCGCCTCCAGTGGTGTCGCGACAAGCTTGAATGGAGGGACGAATGGAGACGTATCGTCTTCAGCGATGAGAGACGCTTCTGCCTTGGTGCCAATGATGGTCGTATGCGTGTTTGGCGCCGTGCAGGTGAGCGTCACAATCAGGACTGCATACGACCGAGGCACACAGGGCCAACACCCGGCATCATGGTGTGGGGAGCGATCTCCTACACTGGCCGTACACCTCTGGTGATCGTCGAGGGGACACTGAATAGTGCACGGTACATCCAAACCGTCATCGAACCCATCGTTCTACCATTCCTAGACCGGCAAGGGAACTTGCTGTTCCAACAGGACAATGCACGTCCGCATGTATTCCGTGCCACCCAACGTGCTCTAGAAGGTGTAAGTCAACTACCCTCGTCAGCAAGATCTCCGGATCTGTCCCCAATTGAGCATGTTTGGGACCGGATGAAGCGTCGTCTCACGCGGTCTGCACGTCCAGCACGAACGCTGGTCCAACTGAGGCGCCAGGTGGAAATGGCATGGCAAGCCGTTCCACAGGACTACATCCAGCATCTCTACGATCGTCTCCATGGGAGAATAGCAGCCTGCATTGCTGCGAAAGGTGGATATACACTGTACTAGTGCCGACATTGTGCATGCTCTGTTGTCTGTGTCTATGTGCATGTGGTTCTGTCAGTGTGATCATGTGATGTATCTGACCCCAGGAATGTGTCAATAAAGTTTCGCCTTCCTGGGACAATGAATTCACGGTGTTCTTATTTCAATTTCCAGGAGTGTATATATGAATAGAAAAATAAGTGTTTTTTTATTTTGTTACTATGATACTAACAAAAATACAATAACTGACATTTCAGCAACTAGCTGGAAGACAGAATTAATCAAGCAAAATGTAACTGAGGCAGTTTGAAATTATGTTGGTCATTGTTCTGTGGCGTCGGAAAGTTCACTTACTTGTGATGTCTTTACAGCATTAAGTTCTGTGAGGTGATGTCAGACAGTTCACACTCAATTTTTCAGAAGAAAGTTTGCAATAGTCGTAGATTTTGTAATTTTCAACGATTTAGATAATAACTCGAGGGTTCAAATATCTCTTATCAAAGAGGTATTCTGGGTAAACATGGCACCTTATGAAAATTAAATTCCAAAACCATCACTATAGCATTAAGGTTGATTGTTTAAAATCCTTCCAGCAAGCGTTGGAAGCAACAGGGGTCACTGGGCAAGATGGTGACGGAGCCTTCCTTTACGTCACGCAGCAAACGGCAGATATTTTAACTTTCGAAACAAGTAATCTTTACAGCCTAGGAGTTACGAGCTGAATCAGCCTCTAACTCTGGCAGGAATCTCCAGAATGGCAGCTGATGTGTCGCCTTCGGTAAAAGCGTTAATTGGAACTGCGTGCCACTGCCTTCTTCACCAGGCTGCACTGAAAACTCCTTCGTGGCTCAGAAACGGCAGACATATTTACTTTCGAGACTATTACCCCTCTAATATTTGCACCCTAGGATTTACGAGCTGAATCAGCGTCTAATTTTGCCTGGGATCACCAGAATGTCAGCGGAATAGTCACCTACGATAGAAGCGTCAAGTGGAGCCGCGCGCCACGGCTGTCTTCGCCGTACTGCACTGAAGAGTTCGTGCCGACTGCTACTGCGGTGCCGCATCTGAACCACATACAGTGGCGAATTTCTGTCTCTGACAATCTCCTGTCCGCTTCTGACACAAAGGACCGCTCTCGTGTGTCCTTCACTACTCCTACTGTTGTGTCGCTGTGATTATACAAGATAGCATCAATTCGCAACTGCCGTGCTTCCATTGACCCACGTAAAGATGACCCTTTGTTCTGGGTCTGGAGGTGCTCTGACTTGCATAGGCGAGAAGACTCGGAAAAGGAGCATTTTAGCTTGTCCTGTGGTGGCGTTCAACCGGGAAGTTCTATTTACAGAGAAGGAACACAGTTTGGCAAGTGTTTAGAATTTGAAAATACAGAGACTACCATTCTAATGCAACGGAATAGGGACTGTTCCCGTATTTGTAGTGCCAGTAGTAATGTGCCGTATCGACTCCGCATATTTGCAACACGACATTTGTCAACGGCTGTACTGGGACTCACCTATAATGCGGTACACTGCGGATATAATAGACCAAGTTATTCTGAAAGAATCTTCCGTACATCTGTTCGATAGTAAACTAATCTCCACGTGGAATCAGGTACGACTAGCTGCACTCTCTACACTTGTTATTGGTTCGAAACTATCAAGGAAGAAGATTACACTACGTTGATACAGTGTTCTAACCAGCGATGTTTCGTGGCACGTAATTTGGAACAAGCTACTATACATGACTTGTGTTAGAGGTACTCTATGATCATTTGTTTTGACTTGCCATGATGATCCGGGATTTGGTTCATGACCGCGTGTCCTCGTGCTCAGATCAAACAAAGCTTCCAGGTGGACGCAATGGCAAGACTGTTACTCCCAAATGATGACAATTTGTTTCATGGCTACCGTAAGGTAATTTGCCTATTCTATGTCCAGCAACTCTAGCGTGTCAAAATAAAAAAAAAAAAAAACGTTCTGTTGGTTGGTCTGCAAGCATCATACTTCACTGCAGCTACCACATGCGTTGGGCGGCACTATTTTCATCTGAAACTTGTTGTCAGTGTATGAGATATGTGAGTTCTACTTTGGCGATTTGTAACTAATTATGTTTACATTGCTTATGGGAAATGCCTGTAACTAACTGCGTTATATTAGTTGAAGAGATTTTGTCATATATTCGGGTGATGAGCGTAAAGCTCTCATTTTGAGAAAGAGCGTTTTCTTTTGTGTTACAGCAGATATATATTAGACGTTGTCGTCTCAGAGTTTTGAAATTTAAAATGCACTGGGCAAGATTAAGTACTTTCATCATTTGCAGCTTGTTATCTAGCATGCGTGTTGTAAATTTTTACCATAGAGCATAGAGTATTGTTATATTAGTAATTAATGTAATTTCAATATTCAATATCAAATGGGCCGGAAGGACGGTAGATAAGGTGATTCAAACACAGTCTGAATTACTGTGAGATTTCCTGCCTCCTCTCCTCCGATGTCACCGATAACATCACGTATAGTTATCATATTTCTCTCCCACCGCTATCCCACCCTTTGACGTCACGCCAGATAGAGGCCAATTGCCCTATATAAAAAATGGTGAGAAATTTAAGAAATGACGAGAAATTCAACGTAGACCAATTGTGATTCCCCTACTATCTGATGACATGTTGTTAATGTGTCACTTGTCCTAAGTCTTCAATGGCATAAAATTTAATAACTGCCATATGGGCAATTGTACGACTGATGAGACATTATAAAAAATCAAGAGGGTCATTTGTTTTAAGTAAGGAATCCAAGATGCCAGGAGGACGTAGGTGCAGCCTGCAAGTTGTAAGATTTCCTGGGTTTTCCCCAGCACAAAATATACGATGACAAGCCAGCATATGGAGCTAAGGACACAGGAGCAGTCTTCATAGTTGCCAGGTCATCTGTGCTAAGTTTTGAATTCTGTCCTTCGTTTCTTATGGTAGAAAATTAAAAAAAAAGTGGTTATGCCCCACTTCTGTGACATCACAGCTCACTTGTACTGAGAGTACACTTACTTCAAGTTTAAAACTATGTTCTGTTTAAATAATTGCCACGAGTACTGCGATATGATAAGAATGTTTGTCTTTATTTAGGCAAAAGAGGGACACAATGAGAAGATGTCCCACTACCAGTCCCGTGTACCCTGCACCCGTCTGCACTAGGGAGGTTCCAACAGCACAGCTAAGAGCCACTGCCACAGTCGTGTATCAGCAGATGCCGCAAGGTAGGCAAAACGCAGATACCACACAGTGCCGAAGCCACCGCTGCCGGCTGGGCAGGTCAGCGCAGGACTCCTGCAGCACAGAGGTTGCCTCAGCCACCCTGCATGGCTGTAAACCACAAACGTTGAGTCCAAAGTTTAAAATCCTACAGCCCACAAGTCGGAAGTTGAAAACTGTGAGAATTTCAAAATCCAAGATGGCGGAAATAGCGCAGTTGTTCTCCTTCTCCATACCACACACCTGCACCGCCTCCACCTCCTCCGCAGACCACAGACACCATCCGTCAAGTTTAGAACCCAAGGCCCACTAGCTGTAAATTAAGAATTGTGGGAAATTCAAAACTCGAAGATAGTAGTTCTGATAACGACCACTTGTATGTCGTTTGTGATGATGCTGCAGTCACCCCTCAATGCCCCTATCGTTGCAGATAAAACGGGGCAGAAATACATTTACACTTAAGCCCATATTGAAAAATCGCGAAGAATTTAAAATTGTCCTATGCTTAAATAGTGTCTTCTATGTTGTGTAATGGAACACACTTTAAGTTCTGCAACATTCTGTTATTTCAATTGCCCCGGAAGAAAATCAAAGGTGGGTGATGTACATTCGTCCTCAGATGAAATGCGAGTTGCAAGGGATTCAATATTTTTAAAATTATCCGTCAAAACATCATCGTGTGGGAATGATGGGAGCAATTAAACAAACAGGTCCCATCAATAACCAACTCTTAGTTCCGTTAAAAACACATCAATTTTACACATCCAACAAGTTCCCTATTCGGTTAAGAATGAAAGAAATTTACATTAATTTAGAAGCCGATTCATGACCGTCAAAAACATTGCAAACACAGGTGACGGAAAAAGAATGATATTTGTCACGATATGAGAGTAGTGTTCATGGGCCTACTTGTGTCCAGCAGCCGCGCGGAGTGCCCGTGGGGCTTAAGGCGCGATTCCACGGAATGCGCGGTCCCTCCCGCCGGAGGTTTGAGTGCTCCCTCGGGCACGGTTGTGGGTGTTGTTCTTAGCATAAGTTAGTGTAAGTAAAGTGTAAGCCTAAGGACCGATGATCTCAGCAGTTTGATCTCTTAGGAATCCACACACATCTGAACATTTTCTGTCCAGCATTTCGAGACAAAAAACGTGTATCATCTGCGGTGGGGGAGAACATCGCCACCTGGTACATGGATGATGTGTGGTTTAGCCCAGACTGCTACCAGAATGTTATCAGAATTGAATCTTGTCTGAATATACCTTACAAAGCCTGAAATTGTCTTATGGTGTGGTCTCAAACACCCAGCTGCTGTTTTCTTTTTGTGTGCAAAGTACAGAATGAGTTTGAGGCATTCTACAACCATCCTATTCGATACATTTTATGTCTTTAGTCGAGGAACGTTTGATTAGTATAACCCAATTATACTCGAAGGCGAATGTCCAATGTTCCAATACACACAACGATTTACCAGATAGTCAGCAGCACTATGAGATTGCTTGATGTCGATGTTGTGTAGTGAGAAGTATCGTCAGGGTGAATGGAAGTGTTCCAGCAAAGTGCAATGCATCCATAAGGAGAGCAGGATATAGGGCGCTAGTGCCACCATTTCAGAAGTGTTTTCCATGTGTTTGAAACCCTTACCAAGAAGACTTGACAGCAGACAAATTCAGAGACGCACTACTAGCATATTAACACGACAATACAGCCCCCATACAACACTAACAGAAATGATCAGGAAGCTTGAAATGAATTCCGTGGAAGAGTGACGACATAGCCGCGATGAGTAAAGTGGTGTGAACATCTGAATGGAGTAAACACATTAAACACAGAGTGGCTACACTTGCTCCAAACGAAACAGTCGCACGCGTTATGGGGCATACGTATAACGAATTTTATAGTTTTTCACATGTAGTGGCAGTGGTATTCTGTAGCTTAACGTAGAGAACTTTCAAACCTGGATATTATCAGTAAGTGCCTCGCTGGCCGATGAATCATTTTCAGCCAGCCGGTGTGGCCGAGTGCTTCTAGGCGCTTCAGTCTGGTGCCGCGCGATCGCTACGGTCGCAGGTTCGAATCCTGCCTCGGGCATGGATGTTGTGATGTCCTTAGGTTAGTTAGGTTTAAGTAGTTCTAAGTTCTAGGAGACTGATGGCCTCAGATGTTAAGTCCCATAGTGCTCAGAGCCATTTGAGCCAATCATTTTCAAGGCACAAATGTAGCAAGAAAGCGCTGTGCAAGGGAATTTAAAATTTCGGTATGCAAAGCATATCTGGACGGAAAACACACACACACACACACACACACACACACACACACACACACACACACTTGTATACACTGTTGCCACCACACAACCAGACATGACTGACGACAGAAGTTATCAGCAGTAAATATTAATAACGAATAGACAATGTAGCATTACCTCCGTCCCCCCTTTTTTTGACAAGGAAGTGAGCGAGAGTGCAGGTATAATTTAGGCAAAAACCTTCGTCTCTATTTGTAAAGTCACTTGCTAGTTTAATCTCCACCGTTTCCTTAATAACACTATTTGAATATCTGGAAGTGCATGTCAGAATCTCAGTGTTGTTATATTCCATAGGCTGACAATTATAAACGAGATTTTTCCCAACGGCACATTTGCTTGGCTGTTTTAAGAATGTGTGATGATTATGCTCAGTACACCGGTCCTCTACAGTCCTGATGGACTGACTGATACATGGCATGCTCAACTGCAAGGAATATGGTAGACATGCATCTTATGCAAACCAAAATTATCCTTTACGGGTCGCAAAAGGTCTCTAATATTAGGTGGAGGTCTAAAGACATTTCGCATCATAATTTCCACGAAATACGACCTATCCTCCTGAAAATGCTTCTTGCATATGGCAAAAAGGTCACAGACTTTGCTGCCACCTCGCTATTACCATCATTCACTCACTTTATGTTTGCACATCTGATCTGCCCTTCGTTATAACCACTCTGAGTTTGAATTGAGCTAACTCAGCTGAAAAACTTTCAGTGTCTAAGATGACATAGGCCATGTGAACCAAGGTGCAAAGTACCCCTTCATGCTGAACCATTGGTGGCAAATATCAACCTGTAGATTCAAATTCAGTGTGAGTTGGCTTCTTACAAATTGTATGTCCTAAAGTATCACCAGCCTTCCTCTTGACCAACACACGAAGGATTGGGAGGCAGCCATTCTTTCTCACCTCCATTATGAAATAGACATTTGGGCAGATTGAACTGAGATATTCTAGAAAGCTGTTTAAATTCTCACTGCTATGAGGTCAAACAACAAATATGTTGTCTGTATATCTGGGAAAAAACATACATGATTCAATGCTGCTGACTACAAGGCACATTCCTTGAAGTATTCAATAGATAAATTCTGAATAATAGGAGACAACAGGTTTATTGGTTCAAATGGCTCTGAGCACTATGGGACGTAACTTCTGAGGTCATCAGTCCCCTAGAACTAATTGAACCTAACTAAGGACATCACAAACATCCATGCCCGAGGCAGGATTCGAACCTGCTACTGTAGCGCAGGTTTATTGCAAATCCACCTGTATGTCGATGGTACTTTAAGTGGAAGTCAACAAAATTTTTGTTGGTCGAGGAACGAGTTCACATGCTTTTTCCATCACACGCACAATTTCAGATTACCTTTTTTTGAAACTCAGCTCATTTTCTTGTGGAAATTTTTCCAAGGTTCAAAGAAAATCTAATGAGATTTAGTGCATCCAATACAGGCACAGCAATATGCTCCATATTTAATAGCGGTCATCCTCAGTGAAGAGTTAGCTTTTTTTCTTTTGCCACTTTGCTATATTTTTTATTTTGGTGTTATGTCTCTGAATGTCTCCTTTTTGTAATTTCCCATTTTTCCCTCACAATGAAAATACGTAAGAAGAAGCTGCACACAGTCCTGGTAGGTTGTAATGAAATGTAACAAATTGCCCACATATTGTCATTATATATTGGATTGGTTCAAATTGCCCCATACGTTGCCATCGTTGTAGTGAAATTCTAAGTAATTGCCCTATGTTACATAAAAGTTGTAACAAATTGCACTGCCCCCACCCCCCACCCTCCCACCACGCACACGCACACACACACACACACACACACACACACACACACACACACATACACACACACACACACACACTTCATTGCGGGACACACTTCGCCATATTTCTTAAGCCTGCATATCTTCAATAACTTCACACAAAAAGCATCGCAGATATTAATATATTTCTTGTTGAGTATTTGTTTGAGTTTCACTACCTTTTGTTTAAATTGTAAGCTTACAACATTAAAGAGTTTGCTTTTAGTGTACATCCACTCCTGACAGTCCCAGTGGAATCATGTCCAATGTCAGCGATACTGTGTCCATGTGGCAGTTTGTTGTGTCACAGACTTCTTCGTACCACTTTTGTTGGCTTTGCACAGATTTCCACAGTCTCTTCGCCTCCACGTACAGATACATAAAGTTGCCGGACAAACCGGATGCCACCACATAAGTGTGCACAAATTTACCGAAGCAGTGTGAATAACTATGTGGTGCGTTAAATTGATAATATTTATAACTTGACACTGGTCAGATACTACACTCTTCATTAGAAGTGTGCTGCCAGAATTTAATAGTGGCACAAGTAATTTAACCAAAGCCACAAAAGAAGCTACATGTGGCCACCAACATCAGCTGCAAATACAATTCCAGCATGAACCACAGTCAGCAAGGCATCAATTAACCAATGATGATGTAGTATGTATTGACTAAGTAAATAGTGATGTGCAGAGGCAAATGATCCACAAAGTGAACGTGTGTGTGTTGACTCTAAGATCGTAGTAGAGTGTTATGTAGACGAAATACCATACACAGGTACATATTCAAGTAACTGAGGGGTATCCAAAACTACAGATTACTCTCGAGATCAGTAAACTATCTGATCACAGGATATAGGTGAGAATGAAATACAAATACCTGATATAGTAGTCCAATTCACTGCATTCATAGAGGGCATCGACAGGAACAAATGCAAACTGAACCCTATGTCAGTTGGCTAGTCACTCTACTCTTGCAGTTTTCATTTTATACATGATCTTGTAAAATGTCGCCCTTCAGATAGAAAAGTATTCAAAGCTGAATTTAAGATCAGTGGCAGCAGCCGTTAAAATGACTGACTCATCTCGTTTCAGAGACAAAAACGTAGGTCTCTGGCCCGTATCCCAGATTTTCTAGTACATACATATGGAATTATCTGGAAATTTCGATAATAGTGTGTAAAGGAATATACGACGAAGTAGAGAGTAAATGTCTAGTCACCCATATCAAATGTATAAAGGTGAAAGTTAGCGTAACATTCTGATGCCAGTACCAGTCTGCGTCATAGCGTTAGGATTGTAAAGTTCGCCCTCTCAGTTGTCTACAATGGGGACACACAGTCCATTCGAGCTGTACGTCAATCTAGTACTTCGATGCAAAAATTGTTTTCATTTCTATCAACGCTGCAGTTGAGGCGGACAGAGCAGTCAATGAACGCCTGTGTGACAACAGAACCAATTCGCTTGCTCTGTCCCGGACCGTTTCTCGTCACAGGCACGTCACGTATAACATTTGGGTAGCAATGAGAACTAGAGGGTGCAAGGGCTCACTCCAGATATACATGTGTCCTTTAGGGCACAGACCACGTGGTTATTGATGCTTAAAAAGACTCCCACGCAGAGGAACTTCGTAAACCACGAATAGCGCCAGCATGACGCGAATACCCCACAGGAGTAACACCGCCTCAAATAGTTTTCCATTCTCAGTAGGAAGATACTAGCAGAACACTTAGGCTGGAAAGAACAGCCGCTTCAATGGATACGAAAGAACCACAGGGAACATGTACTGTGAAAAAGTACAGTTAAGTACAAGAGAATGGCGCAACACTGTCAGACTCGTGCGAAATATTCAACATTAAGCGTTTTCGTTACATGCACAGTTTATCTTTACAGGACTGTTATGTTACTGCTGCCAGCAGCATCCCGAGGCTGGTCTATTATCAAGGGCCTGAAGCTTCGCAGGTGGAAACTTTTGCCCAGTCGTACCATCTTAATACATACAAGTGTCTAATTACTTTGCAGAAAATGTGTATCTGCTTAAAATATATTACTTGATTGAATTTAACGCCACTGTGCAGTGGAGTATACGTATACTGTTCGTCTACTTAACTATATACCCCACTTTCTTGTATATACATTAAGCGACGAATTATAACTTTTCAGTTCTGTACATTTTCAGATCGCTCAACTTCTTCTATCTGGCTTTGAAACGCTATATGACGAAATTCCAAATTCTAAGGTTTATTTGTAACATACAAACATACGCAGAGCAAGTTATAAATTTATTCTCTTTTATAAATATCCCAAGTTTTCTGTTACTTTTATATGCTTCTGTAAGTGGACTGCTACTGTGTTGGGAGCGGTGTGTAGCGCTTTGCATGCGATCTCTGACTACTGCGCTCTCTTTGGGGTTGGTCGGACTCGTTGTTGGAAGTTAATCTCCAGTACTGTTGGGCAATTGGAAGTTAGTCGCCAGCAGTGATGGAAGTACTGTTGGGCAGTTGGAGGTGAACAGCCAGCAATGATGGATGTTAGATGTGAGATGTTAGCATTGATGTCACATTATTAAGGTAAAAAATTACATTATTTGGTTTGCAACAAAATCTTTCCTTTACTAACCACATGCCTATTAGTAGTTAGTGGCTTTAGTAGACATAATATTTTATCTTCGTGACATTATTGAAGCTCGCTGTATTGCAGTAGTTCGCGTAATGAAGATTTTTGTAAGTGCTTAATAAAATGTATAGGTTAATGTTAAGGTTTCTTTTTAGTCAGGGCCATTCTTTTCAAGTCGGATTGTAATTTTTTTGAGCAGTCAGATTGCGTTGCGCTAGAATATTGTGGGTCAGTGTTGACATGACAAGAAAAAGTAAAGAGAAAGTAGGGTCTGTACGTTCAGCTTTACTCAGCTGTTTCAGAATTAAATAACGTAGAAGTTTCATCTTCTCAGTCAGTCTGCAATTTAAGTACGGAGACACTCATTTAAATAAAGAAGTTTCACTTCTAAATACAGGGTTCAAAACCTGGAACAGATAAGAGGGGAGCCAACATGAGGTCGATTTAGCCGCGTGCCTCACAGAGCTGCCGCTGACGGCAGGCTGCCGCAGGAGGGCAGCAGAGCGGAGTGCACATCGCGCTACTACAGCCCGCTGTGGAGTGAGGGACGCGCTGTTTACGAAACATCCCAGGAGGTCTCCATTCTCTGTCTCTCGTTGAGACGTCAAACCTAAAGTGAAATACCTTGCCCTCTGAAACTAAAAACAGATTGTTTCAGACCTCTTTGGAACATTTTTAATTCTGTTTCCAAGAACCTTTAACTGCATTTCTTAATGTTTCATTTTATGAGCTTGTTTTCCCATTTATATTCCGTTTCTGAACGAGAAAATTTGAAGAGACTGCGTCGAATGAGCAATTAGAATAGAGCTGTATAGAAGATAACTGTTCTCATTTCATCCTATTAATTTGCCATATTACGGATGGCAAGGAGTACTAAGAGTGCACCATTGAGTACTGCAGATGTCTAACCCTGTGAAAACAGTTTCGTTTCTGCCTCTTTTCCAATAAAGTACACCGTGAGGCACGTCATTGAGGTGTTTCAGTCACCTGACAATGCCATGTTGGACAATCCAGTATTCACGTTTGGCAGCGTCTTATTAAAGATTTAATATGACCATATACCAAGGTAGAATTGCGACTACTTGGTATGGACAACACTGTGGAGTAATGACACATCTGAACTATCCCATATTTGAACTCTTCTGGAACATCCACGTCACTCCGAATAAAACTGGTGGCCTTCCTACTTCTTGAAAACACGAATCCTGTCCTAGGTCACTGCAGTCACTGCATTCCACCTGTCACTACATCCAAAGAATATTGTGGTTTATATTTACTGAATTCAGTGAGGAGATTATTAACCACTGCGACACTTTGCTCGATATTATGTGCTCCAGAAGGCGGTGTGAAGTAATTATTAATTGTCTATTAGTGCCTCAAGCAGCCTTCTAGTTCTTATAAACTGCCTCCGAGGAGTTCACACTCAACACTGCCCAACACTTTGAGGTATTTCCTGTGAAAGAATGATTTACGTAATTAAAAAAAAACACATTACGTTTGTAACTGTTCATGAGTCGATAGTTTTCAGTGCCATCTACTTCATAAATTCCATTGTTTATACAAAATATTCCCCAAAGACCATGTTTCGCGTCAGAAGGAGAACCTCTGCTAACTTTTACACCACTCTATTAAGAGGATGCTATAGAACTGAGGAAGAAATTTAAAAATCGTACCTTTCAAAACGAAAGTATTGCATGTTTGAACAAGTATCTACATAAATATGAATCTGGACAGGACTATAATGGGGTGTAGTCAAATCGAGTCGACGTGTCGTTTTATCCAAAGACGTTCTGAAAATTAGATATAATTGAGCAATTGAGCAAACGGCTAAATACTCTCTCTCTCTCTCTCTCTCTCTCTCTCTCTCTCTCTCTCCCCCTCCCTCACTCTCTCTCTCTCTCTCTCTCTCTCTCTCTCTCTCTCTCTCTCTGCCCTTCTTTCGCCCTCTTCCCCCTTCCCTCATAACTCAGGTGAAAACAACGTAGACCTGAAGGAAAATACATGTAGTTGTTCCTGAACTCTGAAGATCCTCAATAGCCTAACCACATAAAAGTTGCTTAATAGTAGGGAGAGAACGTCTGTGACAGCCCTGCGACTGACTTTACCCGTAGAAAATTGATGGCGTTCTTACTTCTTAAAAACATGAATCACATACAAATCACAGAGTCACATAATAGGGATTAACGATGAATATCGAAATGTGTCCATTAGAGTTTCTTTGGAGAGCACAT
The DNA here is from genome assembly GCF_023897955.1 of Schistocerca gregaria. Classification (NCBI taxonomy): domain Eukaryota; kingdom Metazoa; phylum Arthropoda; class Insecta; order Orthoptera; family Acrididae; genus Schistocerca; species Schistocerca gregaria. Next base: position 508,620,442 of record NC_064921.1, on the reverse strand, counting down.
CGTCCCTTCCGTCGTATCACTAGTGTTTTGCGGGAGACGTGAAACGCAGAACCACCGTGTCCTTTGTTGGACTTCTTCCTAATGTAATGTGTACAAGGATTCGCCGCCAAGTCTCTAATTCGTGTGGCGGATAACTAATGACGGGGAGAGCAATAAGATCAACTAAAAATGATGTTAAAAGAAATGGTGAAATCACATTCGTGGTATGTAAATGAAGGTGGGAATCGGATCTACTGCTCTAAATGTTACTTCCTTCCTCTACCTTCAGGTAAGTATTTGCTTACCTTGACCGTGGTAATACAGGAAACTGGAGCCTATAGCAGGTGTTTCAGTTCAGTCAAGAAGTGTATAAACAATTAGGGAAAGGTCACAGGCACGAAGCAGATGGCCAAAATTCATTTAATTTTTGTATATCGTCCCATTAGGATAAAAAATATAAAGTAACCTTTATAATGTGGGAAAAACTGATCTATAATGTCAGATTATAAGCGGTGATAACTGCTCTCGATGGGAAAAACAAGTTACACGTATAAAAGAATGTAATAAATGAACAAGTGCGTTGCAGCCTCTGTAAAATTCATATTGAAGAAACAGTGAGTAAAGTCATTACGATGACAGGGGAGGCACTGGTTGGCCGTGAGAGTAATCTGAACTCGTAAAAGGCAGAGTGTGTGGCGAGCTTCACTAATTCACCTCAGAGTGCTGTTTGCTGTCGGCTCGCAGTGCAGGCTGCGGGACGCTTGGTCACGGTGCAAAGGAACAGTGTTGCTTGACATTGCTCGCAGTGTGTTATGAATATATGATTTCATTGATTTACGAATATTTAATGACGCTCGTATAGACAGAGATGTAATCAACACCAATTTTCAGCAGGTCATATTGAAAATCGATACTGTTTTCTTGCATCACTACTTTTTTATATATAACTGATCTCTCGATTATGTCCCATGGCGGCGGACCAGGGTAGTTGAATCAATCACTCGAATTGTCCAGAACGTTCTTAAAATCAATCACGAACGATCTTACAGAGCATCCTACTCTTTCTAATGGCTCATTTATATACAAACAGTAACAGTTCTGTCACACTTCCTTGGGGTACTCCGGAAATTACCTTTACATCTGTCGATTTTGTTCCGTTAAGAGCGATGTGTTAAGTTCCTGCACTGAAGTCCTGAATCCAGTCGCAAATTCAGTCCGATACTCTGTAAGCCCGTAATTTTTTCAGTAGACGGTAGTGCGGACGGTCTCAGATGCTTTCCTGAAGTTACGGAACACGACACCAACTTGAGCGCCATTATCTTTAGCGCTATGGGTCTCATTGAGGAACAGAGCGAGCTGAGTTTTGTAAGATCTCTGTTTGTTGAATCCGTGTTGATTTATATGGGGGAAACTTTCCTTCTTCAAAAACGTCATAATTCTTGAGCATAAAAATGTTCCATAATTCTGCAACAGATTTGCGTTACTGACATAGGATAGTATCCTAGTACGGTTCAACACATTCCGCTCCAAATTCTTGAGTTGCGTTGCGTGACGTTTCACTGCAGTCTTAATACTTCCCAGCGTGCGTTCCACCTGACAACCGACACGTTCAGTTTCTGCACATCGTCTTCATTTCATGTCCTAAACAAGGACTTTAACTAGCTCCTCCTGCATTTATCCATCCCTTTTTCTCTCCATAACGTTGCTACAGCACCACATCTGTTATCTGCAACAACGATGCTCTTAGTTTCTCATAAGACATTTCCAATTCAGGATACTCGCCACTAATTTCTGCGGAAATGGTCCGCATTTCTCGCCTGCTTAGTTAAACATTTGAATCTGTCTTGTAGCCTGCGGATCTAGTTCCTAACTTTCCATTTCGTCTGTTATTAAGACCGTGGTCTGGTAAATCAATAGAAAAAACATATACATACATCATGTATGAACAAAAGAAAATGCAATTTCAATTAACAATACATCCAGTCACCCGCAGCATTGATAATTGCTTGGCATCTCCGAGGCCTACTTGAAAGCAAAATTTCCACGTATTCATATGCATCAAATCTCAACATGCGTGAATTTGCGTTGGCAGCTGTTTCAAGGGGATGATATTTTTTCCTTGGAACTTCTTTTTGATATAATGTCAGACATTTTGAATATGATTAGCATCACGCGACTGCGAGGGTCAGTCTAGTACCTGCACACCTTTTCCCTTTATCCAGTCGCTGTAAAGCCCGCTGCGGTTCTTTAGATAATTGTTCTTGCAGATCGAATCTTCATTTTTGTCGATGAACCAAAATTTAGCAGCCGGCATCAAACATCTTTGATAAATTTCTAAAATCGTCTGTGCATTTAAATTGTCGGTTAACACGTGCAAATTGCCGAAACCTGGTTTTGAGAAACACTAGCAAAACATTTCATGAAGGACAAAGGTTCCCTGTATTGGGCCATGAAAGAACTAAGGCGATATCTTTTACCACTTGTGTGTAATGCAGGCAACGCTTTTACTTATCAGACTGTACCACGAAGGATAGTTCAGTGTTCAATGGTGGTTTCTCAATCAAACGTCCGGTTGCTTGGAAAACAATACTACGAAGCTGAATGGCTGGTTCAGGATCGTACATCTTACTGCTCTCTTGATGGCGAGCAGTAGCGTCAAAACTATGATTATTTTTTGACGTGTCCATGCCGTTACTCCACCCGAAAGGAAGAACTTCCAGAAACATTCAATCCTCCAAAAAAACATACCCATACAGTAATTCAAATGAGTGAATAATTTTCACGAATGGCGTGCTAAACCTAACACCTGGCATATGTGTAAAAGTTAAAAAAAAATAACGCAAGAAGGTAAAAACGTCGCAACCATGCCTAATTATGTAGAACTAGTTTCGTGACATCAGTGCATACTGTGCCTCGTGTACAGCACAAGTGTTGTGTTGTGTGGTGCATTCCTCTTAGCCTTCCTTGGTTTTCTGTTCTGATGTGACAATGATACGGGTAACCGCTGTAAGGCCTCGAATGCATCATCGAAGGGCTTTATTCTGCTAATGTGTCCAACAGAAGTATAGTTCGTAACTAGATTTTAATATTGCACGGGGAGGTCATTTCTATGACTTGATATGGACTATTGAATTTCGACAGAAATTTTTGGTCTCCCTTTTTGGTGTATGATGATCGGTAATCATCGCTCATTGGCTCTTCTCTGAAATGTGGAAGTTGACTCGCATGCTGTCCCATACTTCTTACCTTTCCTGAGCCCTTGTATTTGCTCGTCTGACTCTTTGTCAAACTTCACGTACCTTTCCCGTAAAATCATCTGCCGACTGGACGTAGAAACCTACGTAGTTCGTAACAAATTGAAGTGAGATAGCATTTTCCTTTCACAGACGACTCTGTGCGTTGAGAGACCGTACTAACACGGACTTCTGAGTTGCATACGCCAATCATAAATTGGACATATCTGTCCAAGCCTTATTGCTGGCTGTTAATTTAATAACTTATCATCTTCGAAAAAGTCCGATGAGTGCATTCCATTCGCTTATTTGTTTGCATATGGAGGGGACCTGCCCGTAACTTGCGGACGTGAAGTACACGGCAGAGGTGTTTCATCAAGTCAAGACTAGAAATTCTTAACTGGATCAGTCCATAAAATTCCTGGTACTCCAAACTTAACCCTCAAGTGCACCAACCACAAACAAAGTTGTCTTGTACCGTTCCATTATTGTTTTACACTTGTAAGCCCGTACCTATTTCTTCATCAATGCTTCAGCTAACTCATTGGTAGGTTCTACTGTCGTACATTCAAATGAGCAGTAGCAATATAAAATAAACAGCCAGCTAGGTGAGAAAAAATTACGACCTGTGTCAAAAGAGATGACCTACTTTCCGAGCTAGCAGCACAATCCCACAATGAGGCAGTTGTCTATGGGATAATTAGCAATCGAATAAGCGGCTGGCTGTGATCTGAAGCAGCTGCGCTCTTTAATTCTTCAAGAGTGACATCATTGTGGAGTAATACTTGTCTGCAGCAACAGAGTGATATGATGAAAGTTTATTTATTATTGTTTAATAAAACAGTGATTTAACTTATATAACATAAGTTATTTTATCGTTGTTTGGTTAAACTAAGACTGAACTGTGATTTCGATCACGTATGTTTATCTTGGCAACATAAAGGCAGCTATTCCTTACAGGTGTACAAACGATGCTGCGCACCCACTTGTGTTATAAAAAATGGTGCTTCCATTCGAGAGTTACAAACCCAGTTATTCACTAATGCCTAAGGAACTGTAGCAGCCTACTGGTCAGGAATTTCTGGTTTGGACGTCCTCGTCACAAATAACATGGCCCTAGTACTTGGCCCGAATCTGTGCAAAATTACATTTTTGAATGTCTAGTGTATGATGAATGCTCTGTAGTCTATTGAATTATTTCCCCAAAAGTAAAACCGTAAAAAATATCGATGGTCAACGGTATCTACTTATTATGAGCGGGGTTCTGTTAAATGGACCAAAAATATTAAGCCCTATTGCTTGAAAAGATTTGGATGCTTCTGTAAACCTTTGAAGAGGAGATTTTTATAGCTAAGACTGATCTATTGCACACATGGTGTGCAATTTCGTACATACTGATCCACATCAAGTTTTCTTGTTTACCACAAAAGTCTTTTACCTATGCTTCCATCTATCACTCTTTGGCGCCATGACTAGCAACACATGGTCATGTGCTTCTTAAATGCCTTGTTCCTCAGTGACAAGAGGACCACTACGCACTACCCGCATTTTGTTGATTTGTATACTGAGCCCTCACGCATTATGAACTGCAGCAGTGAAATAAATTCCCGACAGTCTGCATCATCTGCCTCCACTGTCTGCCAGTCACTCGCAATTTCCCAAGCTGTTTTAGCACTGTGACCCTGCAGGTCAAAGTATCCATATTTAGATCTTTTTCCAACTGTATGAATGACTTCACAGTCAAACTCCATCCATCTAGTCAGTATGCCAGAGAGTGCCTTCAAACCCAATAGTCATTTCAGTGAAGTGTAATCTGTTGCAACTTTCAATTTCTGCCCATACTGGTAACGCTGAAAATAAGTAATTCAGTAGCTCAATAGTAGTACTTCATTATCTGTGGTAGAGCGATTGTGTTATATTCTCTTTAGCCGTGTTATATTCTCTTTACTGTCTATGTTCTGACTGAGAATGCAACCAAGAGAACTGTTACCTGCATCACAGGAAACGATAAATTCCTTGCCAAAATCAGGACGATCAATATCAGATCTTCGATCACTGCTTTCTTCAATGCCTGGAAGACACATTCACATTCCAGTGACCATTGAAATTTATCACCTTTCCTCAGAAAATGTTTTAGTGGTTGTGCAACCGGTGCCAAACTTATAACGAATTTTCGGTAGTAGTTACAGGTATCCAGAAATGACTAACTATTTTGTTGTTTGAGATGTTGAATTCAGAAACTGTCGACACCAAATGGGAATGGTTTGGACGTCCTCGTCACAAATAACATGGCCCTAGTACTTGGCCTGAATCTGTGCAAAATTACATTTTTGAATATCTAGTGTATGATGAATGCTCTGTAGTCTATTGAATTATTTCCCCAAAAGTTTTACATGTTCATTCGTGTCTTTCAGAAAACTATCATATCATCGGGATATATCATGCCTTTCTTAGGTTTTAGGTCAGTAAATCCCATCTAACAATCTTTGGAATGTGGCTGGTACATTTTAAAACCCAAATAGCATCATGAAATGTTGGAAATGCTTCTATGGGCCGTAAAAGGTTTTTGAGATCTATTTTGTAACACTACCTCCATCTGATGGTAACCACTCCGCAAATCCATTGTGGAGAAGTACTTGCATCTCCGCAAATTATCAAGCATCTCCGTGATATTAGGTACAGGATAGGTGCTGGTGGTGCCCTGAGCATTCAAGTACGTTTAGTCGCTACAAAAGCGATCCTTCTTGGTGCCAACTGTTGATGTTTTTTGCCAGGACTACTGGTGTTACCCCAGCAATGTCACTGATGTTCATTGATGAAGACGTCCGTGAGTGGTTGGAATAGCTTCCTATAAACTGGAGCCTTATTCCCTGTCGGTATGCGATGTTGAGTAATCAGGATTGTGGGAAGTGGTGCTCGTGCATTAAATAGATCCTTAAACTGTAACAGTAGCACTTCCATAGCTCCCCAATCACTGCATTGCAGACGACAAACTTTGCCTCGTAATGCAGACATGTCAATGGTATGCTTGTGGTAGTGGTCAGTACACGTCCTATCTATATCTTCCTCGTCCAAAATACTGGCAATCATTAAGCTCTTCAGTATACCCACATGGTCCATTTAGAAATTGTTTAGGCTACCTGAAAGCATACATTCTATGTTCACATTAGCTAAATGTGCTACGCATCTGTGTAAAACAGAGTGCATAGCATCCAAACGATCATTATCATCAAGATAATCAACTAACTCCTGTGGCAGGCGCTGCAAGAAAGGTGTTTTGTGTCACAGTATGAGTTAATGTTAAAGTTCCAAGAGTGTAGCTTCCTAGAAGAGTTAACAAATAAATTCTCTTATTCCCACGTTACTCTCATAAAAAGACCATGAAGATAAAATTAGAGAGATTCAAGCCGACACGAAGGCTCAACGTCACGTAACATCACCTTTGGTAAGTCTGTACCTACAGAGACCCAAACTAATTACCTTGCACCTCATGATACGTCATAGGAACCCATCTTTAGCATGCATGTACACAGTGAAGACAGCAGCATTTTCATGATCGATGCACCTTGCAACATTGCCTCGCTTGTGGCGATATCACTCAGCATAAACACTCCAAGCTCAACTGTATGCTATGAAAGATCGGTTTTAGCATGATGTTAAATTAGGAAATCAAGCCTGCGAAATGCAGAATACTCGTCACCAACGAGTAACAGCACCTCCATGCACTCAGAATTGTTTTTAGCTCCAATGCTAAACTTAAGCAGTGTTGTCCCCAGTGGACTTGTATCATTACTTCTGACTCCTTTGTACCCAAGAGATCTAGTATTACTACCAATACATGTGCCTCTGAATCTACTGAAAACCTATGTTCCTTGCCACCAACGAAACTGTAAGGTGGCTGTAATTTTGCACTTTACTAACACTCATCTACATACTTTTCCGCGAGCTGCAACCGGAATTAGGTATCATTTGATAGGTTGTACATCGTATATATGCGTATTTCAAGAAGACTGACATGTCACATACACCTTGTAAATAGTTGTTAACGCTTATTGCACGAAGGGTGACGGAGTGTCTGTATTATCAAAAGGACGTAATGAATGATTGCCTGTACTAGTAGAGGTTGGAACACTAGTGGAAATGAAACGGCAGGCGTAACTCAAGCCCTGGGTAGGAAAGACCGCACAGATGTGTTGGTCCTGCTTAACACAGGAAGTAAACAAGACAGACGGTCGGGGCACCTGAGCGCTGAAGCACAATAGAGTGGCGGCTGGCTGGTCTTGAAGCTAGGCAGGAAGGATAAACGGAAACCCTGAAAATCTTGGACGCAGCAGAGAGAAACAAGGATATGTTACCTGTAAAATCACGCAGGCTGGGTTATTTCTGAGGATTTTTGCTCTGAGGAGCGTACCATTGTATGGATTCCTAATTAACAGGGGTAGGTATTTCCTCGCAAACTTTCCGCGCTGGACGACAAAAGACTAAAATATGATTGGACGGTGTTCGGAAGAATCTCTAGAGAGGAAGAATATTTCATAGTTTTGAGAATATGGTTCGCCTTCTGCAGTTACGAGGGAGGGGAGCCGAGCTTTGCTGGGAATCCAACGATTGAGAGAATTAGGTCTCCCGTTTTGACCGCCCGTGTTTGATGGTCGCTCAGTACCCGCTTCTGTTGGTACAGACGGCCTTGCTGTCTTTGCTCTTAGGATATGTTTTAGTTAGAATGATTAGGTACTGTACTATTGCGAACTTGTGTGATTCTGGTCTTTACTTACTATGTGGTAGAGACGTCGTTAGTGCATTTGTTCCACTTTACTGCATCCGCTCACGACGGACCCGTGTTCCTATTTCTAGGAGACTAGGTTACAGAGAGGTATACGAAGCATCTGCTGACAAAGAATGTTTTTTTTTTTTTGTAATGTGAATGAATCCTTTCGCTGTAGCTAAAGGTTCTGTTTCACTTGCTATCGATTTTGCCGCTACGATGCACCATCTTCAGTCCCCTGGATGATAAATCAGGTAATCATGCGGATAACTGGGTAATCACTATCAACACGTGGACAGAGTGCACATTACTGTGACTACCGTCTATGTTCGACGTAAACACGCAAGAAAAACCCACAGGCGAGAAGTGGAAGTCCTAGCAGTATATATATCGGATATAAACAATACGGGGTATGGGCATGGTAATTAACTTTTGCACCAAGAGATGCAAACATTTCCGAAACGGCTAAGTATGCGAATAGTCGCATGCCGCTGTGGCTGCAGTGTAAGTTGCCTGGTAAAATGACGTCACACAAAACCGGCGCCGAGACAATTGTGGCGCACCACGGGCCACAGATGACAGGGCTGAACGACGGCTGCTGATCACCCTGTGAGGTAACGGGCGAGTTGTGGCGCCCTGAAAATATTCTAAGTTCGGAGTTGGCTTGGCAGCGCTGGGCCGTCTCGGCTGGCCGCGGCTCGTCGGCGGCCGCATGGTGCCAAACGTTAGCTGGGGTCCAAGGACTGCGTGGCTGGGAATTCCATGGTGATGCTGTGTCGATGAAGGAGGCATGCCGGGAGTGCCAAAGATGGCGCACTTTGTGAAGCCTTAATGGCAGCCATTTCACAGTTCGTAGAGACATTAATAGTAGCCAGATGAATCATGATACCTCAAAAAGAAACATTTACCTTATGTTGTGTACATAGTTCCGCGTAGTCTGCCCGTACACAACTTTCCCAATAGAGCGCGCCCCACTAAGCACAACAGTGCAGGCGCAGCGCTCGTCCATCTCCGCACTACGAGATGGCGCTGTCTTAGAGACGGACCAAATTCTACTTCCGCTGATCCGCGTATTAATATGTAACGCAGCCAATGAGATTGCTGCTAACGTAGAACCTTTTCTCTTCGTGGATCACACTCGTGCGGTGATACATTAACGAGCGAGGTATTATAACGAGTGTACAGACCTCCGATTAGTCAGTCTGCATTAGTCTGTAGTCAAGTTTCAGTCTGCGCCTAATAAGATTATCATATTACTGTACACAGCCATGAAGAGAAAGGTGTAGACACTTGCCAAGTATCAGAGATATGTGAGAATAAGATTAACGTACCGAGACCAAAGGAACGTCAGATTGTCAATTGTAAACAGCATCCAGAATCAAGTTACGTAATATCTATGATTTTTATTATTTTAATAAGTGTGTGTGAAATTTAATCAATTTCTGTTTAACGTTGGTCACCATCAATTTGCTACTCTAAGCGGGCAAGTGGCATTTCTATCGCCTGACCTAATGGCAGAAGATAAACGCGCCACGATAAGACCACGAGACATATTGCTGATACTCGCCTACTTCGTTAGAGCGACAAGTCAAATAATCTGATGGTGCGTGTACCGAAGGTCTTACAGTACGCACATCTCACCTTACCATTATTTGCACTAAGATTCTGATGGTGTAATCAGATTTTTAATATCTTTATTAGTTTAAGTTTCGTATCTGACGATAAATTATACACCCTGCAATGAATTTCCAAAATCTAAACGGTTCATCCGATTTTGTCGATCGACATATCTTTAGAAAGCTATTGGTGTAGACCTGAATTGGTATGAATTACCGGTATGTAACTTGAATAGTACACGAGTTATTGGAGGTCAAAGTGGTCTGTTACTATCGATCGTGTCAGGCCACAAATACTCCACAGTTACACGAAAAAACTGTAGCAGCAGGCTATGTCTTTGTCTATATCCGATATATACTATTTATGAAGAAAATGGTCAACTATTTACTGTGTTTTAGAAAGCACAGAGATACGAGGCTACTGGCTTACTGCTGTTCTATTCCTTTGATGTAACTTTACTTAATTTGTTTATATATTTAATAATGTGTATTGGAACGTGTTTATGGTCCAGAAATAGGAATATTTATGTCATTTCAAGTTATTTAAATGTAAATCCAGTACTTCATATGTTTGTGATGGTGTGTTGGCTTGGAGATAGTGCGGGCGATCTCTAGCCAGTCACAGCGATCTTCCAAAAAGAACACGTGGAGAGACTATGTAGAAGTGGGGGATGAGCATCGTTTGGAGAGAGGACACGGGGCAGTTCCGAGCAGTGCGGCGCAAAGGACAGCACGGCCCGACGGACGCACGGCCGCGGTAAAGACTTGGAGAGTGGAGCGGTTTGCGCGTGGTAGTGGGAGATAGAAATATTTTGTAGTGCCAGCTTTTATGCAGTTGTGAGCCTTCTGCCGCTTCTGCAGTGGAAACATTGTATGGGTTCAGAAGTGATATCTCGCGAGATATGTTGTTGTTCATAACTAATTACATGAAGTAGGAATCTATTGTTTCCCTGTTATGCAACTTATATTTTATTTAATTGCTGGACCATCGACACCAGTAAGTGTTTGTAATAATAAACGACATTCTTAAAGGCACTTCTATTATCGTACTCATAATTTAAAGTCATTAAAAATAGTACCTGCAGATTTTATTTCATTGAAATCCTTCATTTATAAATGTTACATTCAAAATTCGCAATTACCGAGTGATAGGAACCTTCGACCATTCGATTCATGTGTATATTCATATTCTATACCGCAGATTCTTCAGTATTTCGCTTGTAATGCGGGAACTACGTATCCCAGCCACTAGACAACGAAACCAGCCAAAACTTTTAATGTTTCAACTCTGAGTCGGAGGGTACGTAGTTGAGGGCCATCGACACATTTCATTTTCTATTTGAAAGCCCGGTACCCAGACGAACCAATAGGCTATCAATAGTGTCTCGTAAACGACCTCCAGCCAGTATTGCTGTATATAGGACTCCACAGCAGGTACCTGGTTCATACACCCATACTCACTGCTGTTCATCCACGACGAAGGCTGGAATTTGCACGCCAGTGCCACAACTGGACGTCCACCTCTGAAAGTAAACACCATCCAACAATTGTTGGAATGGTCTCAGCTGGAAGAGAGATCGTTATGATCTGCGATTGTTTTCGTGGGTGATTTCGTCATTTTGAAGGGCACAGTGGATCAACAGAAGTATGCATCTGTCCTTGGGGACCGTGTCCATCCCTACATGCACTTGTTGTTTCCTCGGCACGATGGCATACAAGGTGTCACACAGTTCACAGTGTACGTGTGTGGTTCAAGGAGCACCAGGATGAGTTTACCACACTCCCCCGGCCACCAAACTCCAGGGATTGAAACCCAACCGAGAATCTGTAGGCCACCTCGATCGAGCTGTTCGTGCCATGGATCCTCATCCGAGAAACCAAGCACAACTGGCTGCGGCATTGGGGTCGGCACGGCTCCACATCACTTTCGGTAGCTTCCAGAACCTCACTGGCCCTGTGCCTGCACGTCTTCGCTGCAAAGGTGGTTATTAAGGATTTTGACAGATGGTCACGTTAGTGTGAATGGACGGTGTATAAACCTGTGTCCATGACTATTTATAACTTCATTCCTATTTTCGGTGTCGACAGTGTCAGCGCATCAACAAGACTATTCTAGAACAGGAAGGAAGGAAATCGTAGTCAGCGACCTCAATTTCGATGTGCCGCCTGTCTAGTTATATCATGACCATTACCCAATTATCCGCATGATTACCGGTTTCATCATAGAGTTCGTTGAAGATGGTGCAGTGTAGTGTCGAAATCTATAAGAAATAAAGCGAGATCTTTAAATACAGCTGAAAGATTCCTTTACACTCAGAAACAACGTAGTAGCAGTTGGCGTCACATGATTTGTCTGAAGATGTAACAGTTAAGGGGTATTTCTAGGGAGAATCCCATTTGTAGTAGCGTTATGCCTTCCGTTCTCACAGACTGCTCTCGTTCGCTGAGTTGTACCCAGTGCCTACAGTATCCTATGGAATTAAATACCAGCGGCGTCCGAAAGTGAGTTTCCTCCTTTTATATAAAAAATAACGTTACACACAGTTTATGATTTTGAAATAATTTTGCTATCATTTTACAATGCTTCTGCTACTTTTCCCCATAATCACCATTTTTACACGCATTTTTGGCAACGTGACACGGGTTTTTCCAAACCGTTTCTGTACCAGGTCGGGTCCTGTGTTCATAACAAGCTGTTCATTGTTGATGTGACTTTATCATACATGCTGAAACGCTCTTCTCCAAGATCACCTATGAATTGGGGTAGCATGAGGAAATCACTTGGGCCAAGACCTGGTGAATACGGACTGCGGGAACACTTCTCTGTTGAACCTTCCAAGATACGCCTAGGTCGTTCGTGCTGCATGGGGCCAAGCATTATCATGAAGGAAGAGAGAAGTTCGTGAGACCAAAGTCCAGGACGTGTTCTTTCGACGGCAGCTTGCAGGTTCCGCAAGATATTACAATAGCTATCTGCATTCATTGTGCTGTTGCGAGGCAGGTAGTGAACGATTAGTGATCACTGCCAGTCTCGAAAGATGGTTGCCATTTAACTTTCCCTGCCGAATCTGAGACTTTTTTGGGGTACTTTCGCCAGGTTTCTTTCACAGCATACTTTGATGTTTTGTCTTAGCGTAGACCCTTCCCCACAGACGAAGGTTAACTCCTGCTAGATTGTTTTCTGCTGGGAAAAAAAGACGAAGGACAGAGCGCAGCCCACAAGTGGACACACTTTGTAGTGGTAGCTTCAAGTTGTCCGCACACCGGCAAGATACTGCGGTATGCATCGTAGCCCGGTGTAAGCGTTTCCAACACATACCAGTCGAACAGACCAGTCGTCACACGTCACGGGCACAATTTTGCAACGAAATATCTACATCTACATACATACTCCGCAATCCACGATCGTCGCGTGGCGGAGGGTACCTCGTACCACAACTAGCATCTTCTCTCCCTGTTCCACTCCCAAACAGGACGAGGGAAAAATGACTGCATATATGCCTCTGTACGAGCCCTAATCTCTCTTATCTTATCTTTGTGGTCTTTCCGCGAAATATAACTTGGCGGCAGTAAAACTGTACTGCAGTCAGCCTCAAACGCTGGTTCTCTAAATTTCCTCAGTAGCGATTCACGAAAAGAACGCCTCCTTTCCTCCGGAGACTCCCACCCGAGTTCCTGAAGCATTTCCGTAACACTCGTGTGATGATCAAACCTACCAGTAAGAAATAACATAGGAAATCTTAATTATTGGATGATCTGTAACATTACCGCCCTCAATTACCTGAAATTTGCTTGGTTCTGAATCTGCTAATTAAGAACATTAAATGTTACGTAAAACTCTGTCTTTGGTTGTAACTTTATAAGAAAACTGGGGCTAAATTATATCTTTGGTTTAATCTGAATTACTTTCGTAAAAATCAAGAACGATAGTAATACTGTTAACTGTCCCATAACTTAAAACTGTAAAATAGCTACGGCCCACACTTAGCTTGGAAACAATTCGTCTGATATTGTACTAATCGTGAAAAGAATTGTACTCAGAAAAGGTCTCTGACCACGAGAAAAATAAATGACTGCAGTTTGTGATGAATGTGATATGTAAATAGTAATTACTCAGAAAGTGGCTTTTGAAACAATAGCTTACCAAACGAAAACCTCCGACCCACTTTTTATGAATGAAATCTTTTTTTTTTTCTTTTTATCCAAAATGAAGAAGGCTCTTCAAATAAATTATTCACAACACGCAGTTATTTTTTATGCTTTGAGGAACATTATGCTATACACGTGAATACAACTCACATTTAGCAATACGGCTCAGCGACAGTGTTAAAGGAAAACCTAATTCCCAACAAGACCTTGAGCGCAGGAGAAAATAAAATGTGATTGAATTCCTAAGCGACCAAACTCCTGGGGTCATCGGTCCCTAGTCTTACACTCTACTTAAACTAAATTAACTTATGCTAAGAACAACACTTTCACCCATGCCCAAGGGAGGACTCGAAACTCCAGCGCGAGGGGAACGCAAGTGAACAAGAGCGCAAGAGAGTTAGACAACAAGAGAGCTGAAGAACAAGAAGACTTTCCACACTCGTATATGTCGTTTTATATTTTAACAGTGTTATTTTTGCGTAATTTTTTTATCGGTACTAGTTACAAGGTTCATTCATCGCTGTATTACATAGCTGTTTTATTCAGTAAAACTAAATACGGTTTCAATTTAGCGGAGCAGACGCTGTCATTTAGTAACTATTTCCCTTCATATGGGAGAAAAGTAGTAAAATCTGTGACACTACAGACCCTCGTATCACGCAAATGGTAACATTTGTATGTAAAGTCACTTCAATCCTACGTTAATCACCACATATATATGGATTTCTCTTGTTGCAGCACAGGATACCTGCAAACTCAACACCCAACCTGGCTTCATAGTTTATAAGGCACAAGAATGATAGTTGAAAATATACACTGAAGAGCCAAAGAAACTGGTACATCTGCCTAATATCGTGTAGGGAGCCCGCGACCACGCAGAAGTGCCGCATCACGACGTGGCATGGGCCCGACTAATGTATATAATAGTGATGGAGGGAATTGGCACCATGAATCGTGCAGTGCTGTCTATAATTGCGGAAGAGTACGAGGGGGTGAAGATCCTTCGCAAGGCATCCCAGATAGGTTGATGTTGGGAGAGTCTGGGGGCCAGCGGATGTGTTTAAACTCAGAAGAGTGTTCAAGGAGCCACTCTGTAGCAATTCGGGGCGTTTGGGCTCTCGCATAGTCCTGCTGAAATTGCCCATGCCCGTCGGAATGCACAATGGACATGAATGGATGCAGTTGGTTAGACAGGATACTTACGGACTATCACCTGTCAGAGCCGTATCTAGACGTATCAGGGGTCCCATATCACTCCAACTGCGCACGCCCCACACTATTACAGAGCCTCGACCAGCTTGAACAGTCCCCTGCTGATATGGAGAGCCCACAGATTCATGAGCTTGTCTCCATACCCTTATACTTCCATCCGCTCAATGCAATATGAAACGGGACTCGCCCGGCCAGGCAATATGTTTCCAGTCATCAACGCCCAATGTCGGTGTTGAGAGGCCCATGCAAGGCGTAAAACTTTCTTTGCTGCAGGCATCAAGAGTATACGAGTGGGTCTTCGGCTCCGAACCCCTGTATCGATGATGTTTCGTTGAGTGGTTCGCACGTTGACATTTGTTGATGGCCCAGCATTGAAATCTGCAGCAAATTGCGGAACGGTTGCACTTTTGTCACCCTGAAAGATTCTCTTCAGTCATCGTTGGTCCCGTACTTGCAGAATCTTTTTCCGGTCGCGGCGATGTCGGAGGTTTGATGTTTTACTGGATTCCCGAATTGACAGTACACTCGTGAAATGGTCATACGGGAAAATCCCCTCTTCGTCGCTACCTCGGATATGCTGTCTCGCATTGCTCGTGCGCCGACTATAATACCACGTTGAAACTCATTTAAATGCGATAACTTGCCATTGTAGCAGCAGTACCCGATCCAATAACTGCGCCATACACTTGTTTCATATTGGCGTTGCAGTGCCGTATTCGGCCTGTTTACAAATCTCTGTATTTGAATACGCGTGCCTATTCCAGTTTCGTTTGCGCTTCAGTGTATTGTTGATTGAAAGGTGCAGGTTAGAGTTGCTGGAAGGACAGTGGGAACTGCTGTGGTCTACTGCAACGCGCCCTGCTCTGCTGTGCAGATGTGCGCGCGGAGGAGCGGTGGTGTGCAGATAGTGCGCGCAGCGCGGCCAGGAATAGCGCCGCTGTCTGTGCTGCCGACGCCGCCGACGCCTGACGCCTTGTGGCGGCCCCTCGTGTTGTGTCTCGCCCTGTGACGCAACACAACACAGCGAGCGTCCAGTTGGCGAACCGCGCTGGCCGCCCGCCAGCCGCGTCACACCAGGGGACGCCCGGGGGAGCCCCACCTACCTGTTCCACGCCAGGGCTCCGCGTGTACACAACTTTGCAAATAACATCTGTTCGCTTACCATACGGGCGTTCCTAACAAGGAAACAACGAGTCACTTGACCATTAAATTTGAAACACCAGGGAGAATGGTAAACTGCATAATTTCATCTTTTGGCTGTAGGTAGTACAGTAGGAAGAATAAATTAAATTTGTAGGTTATTGGCGTTATACATGGTGTTAAACTCAGTACACAGAGCTGCCACTCTGGGAGTAACAATGGCAGGTGGACATCAAATCGAAATGACAAGCGGAGACTACGACGTTCGTATCAAGGATTTACTTAGAACTTTCTACACTTTCAACAGTCCATTAGGACAACGTAATGTGCAGGTAGTCAGGGTTCAACGAGGGACATTTCATAAATAATGTACATGTTGGTATTACTGTGGATTGTTTGATGCAGTAACAATGAAAATGACATCAGATGCTATTGGGAGCTTGAGAAGAACGACGTGTATTTCTCTTTTCACTGTGCATAACATAAAATTGACCAGAGGCAGAAACGGATTCTGGAGTGGTCTCAGGTACTGTGACTGTTGAAGACCAGACGTCGTATATCAAGATCAAGATTTTACGCGGCAAAAATCCTACAGAAATCTACGGTGGGTTAGGTGAAATTTGTGGTAAGATTACAGTGGATCATAGTACAGTGTCACGTTTTCTTGGTGGTCGAATCAGCATAGATGATAATCCTTGACCCAGAGGGCCAATAACGTCAGCAGATGAACGAGGGGTGAAACTTGTGGCAAGTGCTCTTGAAGAAAATCGCAGCGCGGGTTGTGAGGAACTCTCTCAAGCCCCGGCAATTCCCTCAATATCCGTATTCCGTATTCTAACAAACGACTTGAAGAAGAGAAAAATTTCTGCGATGTGGGTCCCACACTCTTTGACTGCTGAAATGAAGCAGGTGAAATCACGGTTCAATGAGTGAACAGCTTCAGATTCTCCACGTCCAAAAAAATTTCGATGCATTCAATCAAAGTGCAAACAAATGAAGATTTTTTGCTAATGATCGCCAAGGAGTCATCATAATACCACGTGGAACAAGTGTCACAGCAATATTATCGTAACTTCATGGACAACCTGCACTGTAGAACGCCTAAAACCCGACTTCAGTTGTTCGAGCCTGGCCCACCCATTTTCCACGACAACGCTCACCCACGTATCGGGAATGTTGTAGTCCAAAAATTGCGCGTACGTATGGGGAGTGTTGCTGCATGCTCTATGCAGTCCGGGCATCTGTTCACCAGACTTCGACTTGTTCCCGAAGTTGAAAAAAATTGAAGCATGGACGTCGTTATCTTTCTCTGGAAAAGCTTTCTACCACTGCTTCCCGAGCCGTTCGACAGACGAACGGAAGTGGTGTCCTGGATGGGGTCAGTGAGATATCGAGACGTTGGGGTTCAATCATAGAGAAGCAGAGACTGCGAAGCCTGCCCAGAAAGTAATGCGCTGCTTTTTCTTCTTCAACAATTCATTATTGAACATAATGGGAACTACACACACCAAAAAACAGTGTGTTATCTACACACCCTATTTTTCCACGAAATCTCCATCGCGTTCTATGCCTTCTTCCAGCGTGAAACAAGGGCGTGTTTGTCCTGTCGGTACCAATCCTCGTCGTGGTGGCGCAGCCAGTGCTTCACTGTTTGAATTACCTTCTCGTCGTCCTCAAAATGTCTTTCACGAATGGCGTCTTTTAATGGCCTAAACAAGTGGAAGTCCGAGGGGGCTGGGTCAGGTATGTCACGTGTGACAGCCGTGGATGGTCTCCCCTACCGCTGCAAATCGTGGAGCTCCGCCGAACCGCCTTCAGATGACCTCACCCTCCGTGCTCAGCCACTAACTGTACTTCTGCCGATAGCAGATGCTCCACAGACTTAGCACAAGCGTTTGTGAGTATCCCGACAGTTTCTTTCTCTGCAGGGAGAAACTCAATGTCGGTACGTTGCTTGTAACGTACATCACCTACAGACACATTTTGAAACTGTCGTACAGCTACGCTATCTGTCGGTAGTGAAAGAAACTTGGCGCAGTCACTCAGGAGACTTCAAGTAAAAAATACGTAACGCTTCGCGTTCGTAGCATTTTTTTCGGCTGAGAAAAAAAAGGTGCATTACTTTCTGGGAAACCCTCGTATATTGAAAGACTGTAAAGATATATTGAAAAAAGTGTAAGTAATAAAAATTAGAGTGCATTATTTATGAAATGTGTCTCGTACTTAGGTAATTTCGAGAAAATCGCAAAAAAAGTCTTATGCGTCACTGATGTACGGAGCCTTGAGACGACGAGCGCGATCTGGCGGCGTCATGTGATAGCGTTCAAACTCAGTACACGGTACATCGCTAGATCGAGCCCGCCCATGTTTTCTTTTGTTTCTATTTTTTTCGACACTAGTCATAGTATACCATACGTATTACATGTGGAGGGTAATATGATGAAAAGACACGTGTGTTCGCATGAACTTTTATTGAATTTCCAACTTTGTTTCGCTGTTTACTAATTTTTATTATTACAACAAATATTACGCGACTATTATGTCTACATGCAAGTAAAAAACTTGCGCCTTCGAACTTACTCATTTTGATTGATAATGAACGACAGTTGCTTCTCATTAAGATGCTATTAAAATATGTTCAATTGTACATCGCCAATTTTCGGCACCGACGCCTATAAAGCTGTGGCATTACACATGGTTTGTCTCCAAATTATGGTTTGTCTCCAAATTATCAGAAAAAAGCCAAATTTTTTCGAAATGTCAACCAGCTTCATTTTTCTTTAGAAACTCTGAAGAATCCTTGTGCATGCGGGAAAACTGCATTCGTTCAGTGTAGTAGATGCCGTTTTAATTTATGTTTTCCATGTCTGTCTGAAATATAGCCGGTCGTCGAATCCTGCCTCGGGCAAGGATGTGTGTGATGTCCTTAGGTTAGTTAGGTTTACGTTGTTCTAAGTTCTAGGGGACTGATGACCTCAAACGTTACGTCCCATAGTGCTCAGAGCCATTTGAACCATTTAGCTTGCCACTTTCGTAACCCGATGTGGTTCTTCCACTAATACTATACAAAACACAATTTTTTTCACTAACAATCAACTTTCAAATGCGATTTCTGAACGAGAAACTCGTTGCGCAGTCTTTTCTTATATACGAAATGCAGATGGCGTGATTGCCACTTACTTTGCGCCTTTGCACTGAAATGCTAATCATTTGTATTTCGAAGCACGTTGGTAAAACTTTTGTAATTTTTTTAGTTTCATTATGTTTCTCCCTGCCTTAGTAATATGCTGTTGAGTTTGACGTCATTCTGAGCAATGGTTCCTTTTCTACAGTGTTTTGAAACTGGAGGGTTGATTACAGACACACATTTGATGTTTCTTGCATGCTGTCTTAATGGAGATACAAATTAAAGGCCAGCTGTTTGTAAGCCGTTTGATGATTCATTACTGTTCTGTATTGTGTACACTAATATTTATTGATATACGAGATGTCTGTAATCAAAGTTCCAGTTTCAAAACTCCTGTAGGAAAGGAACCATTACTCAGAATGACGTCAAATTTGACAGCATATTAATAGCGCAAGGAGAAACATAATGAAATAAAAAAAATTAACGAAAATTTTACCAATAGATGGCGCTGTAAGCGTCTTTACATAAATGGGTTGGCTACAAATGGTATTACACTTTCGGTGCTGATGTTCAATTTGAATGACTGCACAGATTCGGCAGCAAAAAGTTGTAGGAATGTTAGTTAGGTAACCCTGTACACCACGGCAAGGTCGTACCACACCCTACGGGAAAATCGGTTTTGATTGTCATGAGGCCAAAAGCCGCATACAAAGCAAAAAGACGTACGTGCCAACCTGTCGTGAAGCTGCTGCAAGACATATTCAAATGCTGTGCCCTGTTTTGTGCTACAAGTTGAAATCGAGGAACAGCGTGTTTCACAACAAATGGGAGTGTCTCGGGTATCACTTTCGGAATGCGATGCGCAATGCGCGTCTTCAGTTCAGCTGCGTCTGTAAGTGGAGCTATGAACCAACATCTGTGACGTAACCCCACAGTCTAAAGTCACACGGATTAAGATCAGGTGATCTGTATGGCCGGGCTGTACGAAAATGACAGCTGATAGTTCAAGCATTTCCGAAGTGCCACGACAGCAGCCGCTTCACTGGCTGTGGAACGTGCGGAGGAGCGCGCATAAAAAAGATCCTACCCACACATCCATGCTGTCGAAGGGTTCGTATAAAATTTTGGGCATGGCTGTACGTTCAGAGACCGTGAGCAGTTACGGGTTTCAACACTGCTAGGAGTGTCTTCTTCAAAATTTGAATCAAATAATGGTCTATAACATGGTCACAGAATTATGACTAAAACGTATGATGGAGTATAAGTACGGAATCATAGTGAAAGACTGGCAATACTTATATGTCATTTATAAAATAATAAATATGACAAAAAGGCATTAGTCACAAAGATATTTAAGACAAAGGAAACTGCGATGGCGAGCCACTAAGGGCTGCTCGTTACTTGCGTGGTGCAGGTTGCAGTGTTCGTTTTGCATGTACTTATGAACAGACATGTTTTCGTGGTTTTTCTCAAATATTTCCACCACCTTCAGATTGCTGGGAAACGAGTTTACAAAGTTTAATGTTTCTGAATAGGGATCATGATTAGAGATATAGCTCACATTGTCATTTGAAGCAATAATTTTGATTATTGAATCAATATTTGTCATAGCGTAATCAATATTTGTCACAGCGTTTTTGTTTTCCATCTATTTTCATAAGTTTCGGTGGGTTCTTCATAAAATCACATATTTATATTAACATTAATATAAAGTTTCAAAATTTCTTTTAATGCCCAACTGGAATCATCAACTTGGACAGTTTAACATTAGCTGAGTATCATTCACTGATATCATCAGACATCAATGTGGACGCATTATTGTTGTTCTGTGTACATTTCTGTAACCTCACCTGACTTGGAAGTACGAATTTACAGATTAAGGAGACATTTATCTCAAGCAGCTGACTGAACTCGTGTACGCTGTTGGTGACATCTGGAGTCTTGCATCAAGAAAGTGTATGGAATCCTTATACCGAAAATAATTGGCTATTATGCCAGTGTACATTGACTTCTAAAAGCAGAGTGCATACAAATTCATTCACGAGTATCTCACTGATTTTAACACCCTTGGCAGACGGTTCAATCATTATTTATTATACACACTACCAAACTATCCGTAGCAACTCATTTTCTTCATCAACAGCTTGCAAATGGATTTGTCAAAGTATTCTGTAATTTCGTGATTACGTTTTGTAGCTAAAAGAAGACGATCCACGTGAGCAATATGAACACTCTAGTACAAAAATTATAAAAATTGAGCCTATTGGTAGTAATGTCCTTACACTCACATTTTGAGGCTGAAGGAACTTATGTATGTATGTGCTCAAAGTCTCTTGATAACGCACCCAGATAGGACGTATATCTGTAAGAGGATCAGCATCAGACTAATGCCAGTGGCTGCCTTGTTGTAATAGCTGTCTTCTTGTTTAGTCGGAAAGGTCTGAGACAAGTCGATACTTGCTGTCATCTGCACAAGTGCAGTCAAGAAATTGTTGAGCAATCTTCAAACGCCGGCCGTTATGGCCGAGCGGTTATAGGCGCTTCAGTCTGGAACCGCGCGACCGCTACGGTCGCGGGTTCGAATCCCGCCTCGGGCATGGATGTGTATGATGTCCTTAGGTTAGTTAGGTTTAAGTAGTTCTAAGTTCTAGGGGACTGCTGACCTCAGAAGTTAAGTCCCATGGCGCTCAGAGCCATTTGGGCCAATCTTCAAACATGTCACACTCCATCAAGCTACATGTGCAATAAGTGTTTGTCACATCACCTGTGAGCTGCGTAGCTTCGTGCAACAAATATGTTTTGAACGAACTCAAAAACTGCCATTATAGTTCCACATCAGCTGTAGAATCTTTCAGAACGAATGAAAATTTGTACCGGACCGAGACTCGAACACAGGTTTCCAGCTTGTTGCGGGCAGGCGCCTTAACAGCTTCTGCTATCCGAGCACGATTCCAGGAGTGGCCAAAACTCCATCTGATTGGTGTCTCTATTCCGTTGTACTCGCACTACACCGTGATTCCCGCATCCAGAACACACACAGGCACCACGACAGATGGAGATTTGGGCCACCCTGGAAGTATGCTCGTATAGTCGAGGTGAATAAAGTGACCGCTCGCGATAAGCAAGAAGTATGGATTCTAGTCCAGCAAAAATTTTCATTTGTTCTGAAAGATTCTACAGCTGATGCGGACCCATAACAGCAGTTTGTGAGTTCATTCTTAATTGAATGCGGCAGGCGGGAGTCAACGCAGTGTCGCAGACACTGCACTGCAGTAAATATGTTTGGGAAGTTGGTAATAAATTTCCGATACTTTCCAATTCTTTCTGATAGTTTCAATAACTCGATGTTCATATTACTTATTCGAAACTTTTAGAGCTTCTCATTGTTTCGATATTTTTCTATACTTATATTCCCTCATTGTTTTTTTCGATATTTCTGTAACGTTTCGATACTTTTCTATATTTTTAGATACTTTCCACAGTGTTTTATAGAAAAAAACAGCTTTGTAAATATCAACTGGCTTAACAGCAACAACTTTTGACTTTAGAGAAATATCAATGGGAACCACGTCTGACAAATTTTGGTGTGTCTGGAAGTTTTCTGAGATTCTTACGTCGTAAAA
This sequence comes from Schistocerca gregaria, assembly GCF_023897955.1. Taxonomy (NCBI): domain Eukaryota; kingdom Metazoa; phylum Arthropoda; class Insecta; order Orthoptera; family Acrididae; genus Schistocerca; species Schistocerca gregaria. The sequence continues at coordinate 508,597,598 of NC_064921.1, read as the reverse complement.
TTCACAGAGCGTTGTTAGGGCTAACTGAGCAGAAGCGCTATGCTGCACTACATCTGCGAAGGTATTGTTAGCTCACTGTTAAATAGCAGCTGCTACTAGCTGAGCCAAGTCTTGCGGTCTCCTGTTTATTGCCTCTTGTAAACTCCCCCCTCCTTCCCCTGCTACGTCCTTAAGTCAAGGTAGCCACGTGTAAATGGCTAGCCACAGAATTCTGATGCCACAGAAACTGACTTTGCGACTTGGATGCACATTTGCAAACTGCCAGGAATTTTAACGGCGATGTAACTCAGTTCCGACCGAGGAAGACAGTCAACGAGATCTCTGAGAAAAGTGTCATTTGTTGTGTCCATCATTATCTTTGTACCTCATTTTATGTAACGCTATGAATTCGAAATACTGTACGATTCGAGATTTCATTTGCGACAAACTTTATCTTTGATTGTTACCCCAGGCTGCTAGTAAGATAACTGAGATTGACCGTAATCTGTTTTAATCTAGCGGTAGCGTTCTCGCTTCCTGCGCCCGGGGTCCCGGGTTCGATTCCCGGCGGGGTCAGGGATTTTCTCTGCCTCGTAATGGCTGGTTGTTGTGTGTTGTCCTTAGGTTAGTTAGGTTTAAGTAGTTCTAAGTTCTAGGGGTCTGATGACCATAGAAGTTAGCCGGCCGCGGTGGTCTCGGGGTTCTAGGCGCGCAGTCCGGAACCGTGCGACTGCTACGGTCGCAGGTTCGAATCCTGCCTCGGGCATGGATGTGTGTGATGTCCTTAGGTTGGTTAGGTTTAAGTAGTTCTAAGTTCTAGGGGACTGATGACCACAGCAGTTGAGTCCCATAGTGCTCAGAGCCTTTTTTTTGTTTTAAGCTAGTTGCGCATCTAAATCATCTATCACTTCATAAATTAACGTTTGTCGTTAGAACTGGAGGAAAAACAAGAGAAACGGGAGAGAGACAACCTTATCCGCAAGTGAAAATGAAACGCTGTTTAAAATAATTATAAATTGTTCAGTGAGATCGTAGAGTCGAGAGGCTTTGGTGAAAATAAATATTTTATTAGGACCGGACTATGAGGCAATGTTGTTGTTGTTGTTGTTGTTTTCAGTTTGTAGACAGGTATGATGCAGCTCTGCACGCTAGTGTACCCCTGGCAGCCTTTTCATCTTTACGTAACTACTGCAGTCTACATCCATCTGCACCTGCTTACCGCCAGCCGGAGTGGCCGAGCGGTTCTAGGCGCTTCAGTCTGGAACTGCGCGACCCATACGGTCGCAGGTTCTAATCCTGCCTCGGGCATGTATGTATATGACGTCCTTAGGTTAGTTAGGTTTAATTACTTCTAAGTTCTGTGGGACTGATGACCTTAGATGTTAAGTCCCATAGCGCTCAGAGACATTTGAACCAACCTGCTTACCGTACTCCTGCCTGTGTCTCTCTCAACAACTTCTACGCGCACACCTCCCCCATTTAACATACTGACGATTCCTTCTTGCCCCAGGGTGTGTCCTATCAATTGATCCATTTTTTAAGCAAATTGTGATATAAAATGCTTTCTCCCGCAATTCTATTCAGTACCTCCTCATTAATTGCTCGACATACCCATCTAATGTTCAGTGGTCTTCAGGAGCAGCACATTTCAAAAGCTATTCTTTTCTTCTCTGAACTGTCCATCGTCCACGTTTCACTTCCGTACAAGGCTACACTCCGACAAATATGTCCAGAAGAGACTTACTAACACTTAAATTTATATTCATTGTTAACAAATTCATCTTTTCCACAAATGAATTTCATGCTATGGCCAGTCTGCATTTTGTATCCTTTATAATTCGGCAACGACCAGTTACTTCTCTGTGCAAATAGCAAAAAACACATCTACTACTATTAGTGTCTCATTTCCTAATCTAATTCCTTCAGTACCGCCTAACTTAATTCGACTGCTTTCCATTATCCTTGTGTTATTCTTGTAGAGGTTTATCTCGTACTCTATATTCAAGACACCATCCATTCCATCCTCTGCTATTCCAAGCCTGTGACAGAAGTACAATGTTATCAGCGAGCGTCAAAATTTTTATTTCTTTTCTTTAAACTAATTCCATTTCCAAATTTGACATTGGTTTCCCTTACTGGTTGCTCACATGGGTAATTCCTCATCGCACTCCCCTCAGATTCAGTGGACAGCCCGTCAAAAACTCAACGCAGATCAATCTTGAAAACAGGAAGAAGGTATACTGAACTGCGAAAAAAAGGGCAAAATAGAAACAGTGAACGGTCCAAGGACAAGAAGTACACTATACAGTAGCCCGGAAAAGACTGGGTGTAGCCGCGCGGAACTAGCCGAGCGGTCTTAGGCGCTGCAGTCATGGACTGTGCGGCTGATCCCGGCGGAGGTTCGAATCCTCTCTAGGGCATGGGTGTGTGTGTTTCTCCCTAGGATAATTAGGATTAGGTAGTGTGTAAGCTTAGGGACTGATGACCTTAGCAGTTAAGTCCGCCGGCCGCGGTGGTCTCGCGGTTCTAGGCGCGCAGTCCGGAACCGTGCGACTGCTACGGTCGCAGGTTCGAATCCTGCCTCGGGCATGGATGTGTGTGATGTCCTTAGGTTACTTAGGTTTAAGTAGTTCTAAGTTCTAGGGGACTGATGACCACAGCAGTTGAGTCCCATAGTGCTCAGAGCCATTAGAACCATTTGAACCAGTTAAGTCCCATAAGACTTCACACACATTTGAACATTTTTGAGACTTGGTGTAGATAAGTGGTAATGGTGTTCGCCTGCCAAGCGGGCACACCGTGTTCAAGCCTACATGGCGCTAATATTCGCTGTATTCAAATTTGTGTCTGTGTCGTGGTGTAACGTTCGTTTGCAATAGAAAGTTGTAAAGTAAGCTCTACAAGAATAAAACAAGGATAATGGACAGCTGATTCTGCACAACTACTCTATTAGCTTTCGATTGGGATCCGCAAATGTTTGATGAAAGGCGACAAGTCAACCAAATTCTTCACCAGAAAACACGTCTGGTGTCTCACACACGGCGTTATTGACAGTACGTGTGTAATGTGACAGGAATCTTTTATGGACGCACCTAATTTGTGCGCCTGGTAAGTGAGAGAGATATGCCTCCTTGCCCGATTTAGGTGTTCATATGAATGTGAATATGATCACTCCCAAGGAAATGGTGAAAACGTAATAGTTCGTTGCAACAAGTGAATGAAACAGTTTCACAATCACACATTTTCTGTGTGCTCTGTCAAAACGTGTTTTTAACGTTTTTGAAGTAGCTTTACGTTTTGGAAGTTTTGACTCTCGAATTCCTTTGTTGTAACATAGTTTGACTCGTTTTATAGTTGTTTCCACTTGTGTGACATGAGTAAGTGATATATTGCCTGCTGTCACTATTCATCACATTTACTTGCGACGGTAAGACATTCTTACCACATGACTCCTATTCTATAAGCTTTGGATAGTGTGACAACTGCGAAGACTACAGCAAGAGAACAAACATTTCAGTGACCAGACGGGCAGTTCATAATATTATGAAAAAAGAAAATAATGGCGCAAGGGAGTTTCGTACAATGCTCGTCCGGTTTATAATCCACTGTCTTGACCACTTAACCATTACACCAAAGCTGTGCAATTTTTCTCGATCATGGATTTGCTGAGCTTGGACCGTCCACTATTTTTATTTTGCTTTTTTTCACAGTTCAGTACACCTTCTTCCTGTTTTTATGCTTTATTTATGCTCAGTTTTTGACGGGCTATTCACTGGGCCATCTTATCACTAAATCTAAGGGGATGCGATGAGTAGTTTCCCTTGTCAGAGTACAGACTGACATCTCTTGAACAACGTTAGGGGTAATCTACGTCAGTCTCATTCCCGTCTCAATCACTGCTTCCCTTTCACGTCCTTCAAGTATTTTTTTCCTGCTATCTTCTGAATTTCAAATAGAGTATTTGATGCATCATTGTCAAAAGCTCTTTCTATATTTACAAATGTTGTAAATGTGGATTTGCCTTTTCTAAAATATGGCGTATAGTCTGTATTGCCGCACTCGTTGTACACTTCTCGGAACTCAAACTGATCATCCACAAGGTATGTTTTGCCACTCTTCTGTAAACAGTTCATGTCAGTATTTTGCAAGCATGACGTACTCGTATTAAGCTGATAGCTTGGTAATATTCACACCTGTCAGCACCTACCTTCTTTCGAGCTGAACTTATTACATTCGTCTGAAGTCTGTGCGTTTTACACACCACAAGATATCATGTTTTCATGGCTGGCTCGTCTCCCAAGTATCCCATTAATTCTGAGGGAATGTCGTTTACTCTAGAGGTCTTCTTTTGATTTAGGTCTTTCGGTGCCCGTTGAATTCTTATCATGTTGTCATGACTGGCTCCTCTTCCAAGAATCGTAAAAATTCTAAGGGAACGTCATTTACTGTAGTGGCTTTCTTTCGATTTAGGTCTTTCGGTGCCCGTCGAATTCTTATCGCAGTATATTATCTAACGACTCCGTCGAATTTCTCTTCCCTTCCTATAATATTCAATTTCGTTTCCTTTGTAGGCCTCTTCTGTATATTCCTACCACCTTTCCGTTCTTAATCTTGATACTTATAGAGCTGTTTCTTTTTTCTCTGGAGGCCTCTTTAATTTTCATAAAGGTGGCATCTACCTTTTCCCTAGTAATGAATGCTTCTGTATTTCTCAAATTGGCATTTCTGCTTTTCCATTTCGCATATCCTCCCGATCTCATGTTTAAGTCTTCTGTATTCTATTTTGCCTGCTTCATTCCCTGAATTTTATATTTTCAACTTCCGTCACTAACAGTCAGTATCTTCTGTATTATCCGAAGCTCTCTATTGAGCCTTGTCGTTTTGCCCCTTTTGATACTTGCTGCCTTCACTATTTCATCTCTCAAGGCTACCCGTTGGTGTTCCATTCTGTTCCTCACCGCTGGTTTGGACACTCCCTGCCTAATGCTCCCTTTAAAACTCTCAGCAACCTCTGGTTCTTTCAACGTATCCAAAGTCTTTTACCGTCATTTTCTATCATCTCGTCAACTTAAATCTGCGGTTCATAACCAATAAATTATGGTCAGAGCACATACCTACCATTGGAAAAGTTTTGAAATTTATAATCTGATATCGAAATCTCTGCCATACCTTTACGTGATCTGTTTGAAAACTTTCTATTTCAATAGTTCTCTTCCGTGTAAATGCTACCGGATGGGTTCCACATTTGTTCCTTTTCCCCATCCATGTTCTCCTATTATTTTCCTTTCTCTTCTTTATCCTGTTATAGAATTCCAGTCACTCATGAAAATTAAATTTTCGTGACTCTTAATACCGAAAAGTTTTTATCACATATTCTTTCAATGTCCCCAAAATCTGCGGAGCTAGTTGGCATATAAATTTAAAGTATTCTGATGGTATTGACGTCGTGTCTAATTGGTTACGATTATGCATTCGCCATGCTGTTCGCAGAAACTTACCCGCATTCCTGTTTGATTATTATTAGACTTACCCTTGCGTTATCGCTATCCGATTTTGTATTTATAATCCTGCAGTCACCTAACACTGTCCTTCCTGCCACCGGACATTACTGATTCGTACTATATCTAAATTCAGTCAATCCATTTATCTTTTTAAATTATCTAGCCTACCCACCACACGCTCCGACCTGTAGAAAGCCAATTTCGTTTTTCCTGATGATGACATGCTCCGGAATAGTCCCCGTCCAGAGATCAGAATGTGGTGGAGAGGTTTTTTTTACCATCATTACTTGACCATACATTAGTGCTGCAGACCCTTGGGAAAAATAAGGACTGTAGTTTCCCCTTGTATTCAACCGTTTTCAGTACCAGCACAGCAAGGTTATGTTGGCTGATGTTACAAGGATAGATGAATCAATCATGCAAACTGTTGCCTCTGCATGTACTCTTCAGGAACCACAGATTAGTCTGGACCTCCACTGATACCCCTCCGTTATGTTTGCATCTATGTACGGCTATTCGTATTCAAGCCATCCATCTCGGGAAGGAAGGGGACGAAGTGGTAACCGGTAGTAGAGCAGTAAAAGGACGACTGGCTTCCATCATGCTTCGATCACTATTGTAAAAACGGTATAACACATTATTATCACGTCAAGTACAGGCGAAGGATGTCATTGAATTACTTACCTCCTAACAGAAACAAATTAATGTTTTGTGGAAGACAGGTGGTAAGAATTTGGTTTAATACGATAATTCTGTTATTTGTTTCTACAACAGTTTCGTGCTGTTTGTATGTGAATGGGTATGTGTATGTATGCGCACACGCGCTCGCGTGTGTGTATGTGTGTGTGTGCGTATGTTAGGGATTGGGGATTCTTTGTGTAACAGAAAGAAAACGAGGGAATATAATGCTGCTGTGTAAGTTGCGTTAAATTGTATCCATAACGCGTTGAAAAAATAGACATTTTTATATATAAAGGAGATCTGGGACCACTTTGTCGATAATCGTTATTATTTAGCAGTCTGAGACAAAAACAGTATGTTTACATATTGACAATTACCGATTACAAGCCATCCACTGTCAAGTCTCTTTAAAAAAGGGCCCTCGATACCAAAAGCCAAACACGCAGATTTAATGTAAAATGTAGTGCTGAAAGTACTCGTTACGAAGTAATCCATCAATTTAGGAGCTAAGCAACCCCCACATGTCATAGGAACTAATTGGTATTGGGTGGTTACAATTAAGGTTCAAAAATGGCTCTGAGCACTATGGGACTCAACTGCTATGGTCATTAGTCGCCTAGAACTTAGAACTACTTAAACCTAACTAACCTAGGGACATCACACACATCCATGCCCGAGGCAGGATTCGAATCTGCGACCGTAGCAGTCGCACGGTTCCGGACTGCGCGCCTAGAACCGCGAGACCACCGCGGCCGGCTACAATTAAGGTCCAGCTTTTCACTGACGTCCAATGTGAGATGTAATTATCGTATGGCAGCAAAACTTGGTTAGATATGCTAATGGGTTAATGTTGATTCGATTTAAGCTGGAAAAAAATGGTTCCAATTTTGGCCACCTGGTGCAAATTTAGTGCTGTGAATGCAAGAAGAAACTTTTCCATATGTAATGGGTTAGGAACGGAACGTGGTCAGGAAAGTTCAAACTAATGTGAAACGCATAATGTTGAGTTTATTATTAACCGATTTTTACACAATTTGTTCAGTATGTGCACCGGAGACGTCGATGAGATGCTGCATCCGTGAAACGATGTGATCTACGGTTGATCGCATCAGTTTCGGCGAAATCTGAGCAACGCGTTCCTGGATGATAGTATTCAGATCAGGTAGAAACCGAACGTGTCTCTCTTCTAGATATCCCAGAGCCAAAAGCCACATGGATTCAGACCAGGTGATCTTGGAGGCCATGCACCAGGAAAACCTCTGGAGATAACATGTTCGTGAAAGTTTGCATTAAGCAGATCCCACCCTGGGTGAGCTTGCATGAAAACAGTAGTATCCAGAAATTTGCGTTCTCCCGAAGCAGGGAACACATGTTGTAGAAGGAAGTCTCGATAACTTGCAGACGCCACAGTACACCTCACAGGTTCCCTGGGTGTCATCTCTCCAAAGAGGAGCGGACGGAGAATAATGATGGTTATGAACCCACTCCACAGACTCACGTGTGGCGAGTGTCATAGCTCTTCGAGCACGACACGCAGATTAACAGCACTCCAAATTCGGCGATTCTGTGTATTCACTGCACCCTGTAGTGTAAAATGTGTCTGGTCACTCCACAGAATATTGCCTGACCAAATATCATCAACTTTGATCGACGCCAGAAACCGAATAGCAAATTCGGAACGTTTCTACGAATCATAAGGCTTCAGTTGCTACACCGTCTCGATCTTGTACGGGCACCTGTGCAGAACAAGCCACAGAACGTTTCGTATCATTGACCGCAGGATGAACAACTCTCGTTGCACTGCACGAGCTCTAGCACTACACGGGGCATGTGCTCCGTGGTCAATTAGTGCAACACCGTTCTCGTCAGCAACTTCCACCGGGATAGAACGCCTTCCTCTTCCAGGTGCCAGACCAAGCACACTCGTTTTTTTCGAATTTCGTTATCATCTTCTTTAAACTATTTAATGACATCGGGCCTCTCCACAAGCCTTTCAGTCGGCGATACTCCCTGAATACAGCACTGTTATTGCAGTTGTAGAATGAAGGCTTTCACGACCGGGTGACATGGCTGTTGATATACTTTTCGGGATGTAAGGTCGTGGTCCAAGAACATTTCTGCTCCTTACGTTTCGTCCAAGACTGCGCTGGACTTCCTCAGAGGCGCTGCTCCGCTGAGTCTTGCCGTCGGCAAGACTCAGCCGTCGGCAAGACTCAGCGGAGCAGCGCCTCTGAGGAAGTCCAGCAAGCCATTACCATTCTCTCAACCATATGAAAAAGTGGCTTGAGCCCAAATCCTTTGATACGGACAAAGAACATGGAGCTAATCTCGCTGTCTGGCTTACTTTCCAGCCAGCAGAAGAGTTAAAGACATAACCAATACATAAATTATACAAACCGTGGGGCCGAAAGGTATTGATATCGCTAACATGAAATACTCACAGGCGATGGAAACGGAACATTAACACTTATGACATATCTGTGTAGCGGATGTGATCCATTAGAAATGGTTTTTGAGAGGCTGTGACTATTAAAACAATGGGCCTATTATAAATAATTGCCGGCCGCTGGTGGCCGAGCGGTTCTAGGCGCTTCAGTCTGGAACCGCGCCACCGCTACGGTCGCAGGTTCGAATCCTGCCTCGGGCATGGATGTGTGTGATGTACTTAGGGTAGTTAGGTTTAAGTAGTTTTAAGTTTTAGGGGACAGATGACCTGAGACGTTGAGTCCCATAGTGCTCAGAGCCATTTTTATAAATACTTTTTCCGCTACCAGTCAAATTTTCTCTTATTTGTGTTTTTTAACAAAAATTATGTAACAGCCAAGAACACAATCTAAAGAAAATTGAATTTTGTAGTGCATTTGTAAATCACACATTGGTGAAACGGGATGCCAAATACATTACAGTCACTCTAAACTGCTTCTATAGCCCACATGAGGAAAAACATTTAGAGTGAAACATGAACAAGAGGAAAAAAGCATAATTTGTTTTTTGAGTCATCAGTCTTCTGACTGGTTTGATGCGGCCCGCCACGAATTCCTCTCCTGTACCAATCTTCTCAGAGTAGCACTTGCAACCTACGTCCACAATTATTTGCTGGGTGTATCCCAATATCTGTCTTCCTCTGCAGTTTTTACTCTCTACAGCTCCCTCTAATACCGTGTAAGGACATCTGTTAAGGAATCAGGAAATAGCTATCATCCCGGCCCTTCTTCTTGGCCGAATTTTCCAATACCACTTCCCTCACCGACTCTGCGTAGAACGAGCTCATTCCTTACCTTGCCAGTCCACCTGATTTTCGACATTCTTCTGTAGTACTACGTCTCAAATGCTTCTATTCTCTTTCGTTCTGGTTTTCCCACAGTCCACGTCTCACTACCATACAATACTGTGCTCCAAAGGTACATTCTCAGAAATGTCTTCCTCAAATTAACACCTGTGTTGAACACTGGTAGACTTTTATTGGGCAGAAATGCCCTTTTTGCCAGTGCTAGTCTGCTTATTATGTCCTCCTTCCAACGTACGTCATGTGTTATTTTGCTGCCTAGGTAGCAGAATTCCTTAATTTCATCTACTTCGTGATTATCAACTATGATGTCAAGTTTCTCGCTGTTCTCATTTCTGCTACTTCTCATTACCTTCGTCTTTCTTCGATGTGGTTCCTGTTCATATTCTGTACTTATTAGACTGTTCATTCCATTCAACGGGTCTTTCAATTCTTCTTCGCTTTCTTTGAGGATAGCAAAGTCATCAGCAAATCTTAACGTTGATATCCTCTCACCTTTAATTTTAAACCCACTCTTTAACCTTTATTTTATTTCCCTGATTGCTTCTGCCACGTATAGGTTGAAGAGCAGGGGAGAAAGACTATGTCCCTGTATTACTCCCTCTTTAACCCGAACACTTCGTTCTTGGTCTTTCAGTCTTATTGTTCCCTCTTGACTCTTCTACGTACATTATCCGTCTTTGCCTATCGCTTACCCTATTTTTTCAGGATTTCGAAAATATTCCAGTATTTTAAATTTTACATTTTTCCTGGTCAACAAATCCTATGACCGTGACTTGATTTTTCTTCAGTCTTGCTTCCATTATCAACAGCAACGTGAGAACTGCCTCTCAGGTGGCTTTGCCGTTCCTAAATGCAAACTGATCTTCATGTAACAGATCCTCAATTTTGTTTTCCATTCTTGTGTTTATTGTTCTTATCAGCAACTTGGATGCATGAACTATTAAGCTGATTCTGTGATAATTCTCTGACTTGTCGGGTCTTGCTGTCTTGGTAGTTGTCTGGATGGTGCTTTCCGAGTCTGATGATATATCGCCAGTCTCATACATTCTACACACTAACGTGGGTAATAGTTTTGTTGTCATTTCCCGCAATGATAGATAATATTCCACTTGAATTTCTGAAATCATTTTCTGCCTTATTTGATTTTAAGTCTTCCGTAGCTCTTCTGTGGAAAACAAAAGGATTTAACAAAAGTATTGCCTTTGTTACCCATGGTATCTTCGCAGTTATCTTCCTTGTAGCTACGTTTTTCTCTCCAACTTCTGTGATTGTACTTTTCAGCGATGTCGATTTCGCTTCAGCTAAACTGCCCGCTGAGATACTAGTTATGGCAGTATCTATAGCCGAAGAGAACTTCCAGAGTATCTCTTCTTTCCTTAGTATCTGTATCCCTCCTCTTTGAGCGTTGAGTTTTCTTCACTAGTATCTTAAACGACAGCCTACTCTTCATCCTTACCAAACTGTGATCTGAGTCTATATCTGCCCCTGGGTAAGCCTAACAATCCAATATCTGATTCCGGAATCTCTGTCTCACCGTGATGTAATCTAACTGGAATCTTACCGTATCTTTTTGCCTTTCCCTTGTATATCTCCTCTTTTTGTGATCCTTGAACAGAGTACTCGCAATTACCATCTGATTTTTCTATCGCTTCATCTTCTGCTTCCAACGTCGACATGTATTCATGAACTATTGATGTCGACGTTGGTTTGCTGTCTATTCTGATGAGAACAACCCTGTCACTGAGCTGTTCACAGTAATTCACTCTCTGTCTTACCTTCTTATCCATAACGAGTCCTACTCCCGTTACACATTTTCCTTCTGCTGTTGATGTTACACTGTACTTGCCTGACCAGATCTGGACATAAATATTACGAGATACAACATTCAAAATATATAGAAAAAATACAATGACCGACGCCACAAACCTTGCAACATTATGTCACCCCAACATCCACAAATAGGCAGTAAACGGGTGAATGCTGCATGGTACAACTAAAAATCTTTAAAAGAAGAAACAATGCAACAGGAATATAAACATAGTGAAACAGACTGCAACTAGCAGCGATAATACTGGTTCCTTGGTTGATACAGTCCTAGACAAAGTGAAGAAAGATCCAGACACACGTCACACCACAGAAGAAAAAGACAAAAACAAAAGTATATCTAGGATCCCATACATTGGTAATGTATCACAGAAGATTGCAAACATTTTCAATAACCACAAATTAAAAATTGGGTTTTCTACATCTCATAAACTACAACAAAAGTTACATACAACTTAAAGTGTAATCCTGACCCATACACCGGCACTCGAACATACAAAGTAAAACCTCAGGAAAAAGGCTTCAGTACCAGGTATACAGAGCACACAACAACACACAATGTCAGGAATAACACACACATACACAATACAGGACAGCCATTCGGAAAAGTACACCAAATGTCAAAGTACTCCACCAACTAAATGAATGGCATAAAATGGGCTGCTAGAAGAACTGGAGATATATTCACGTTACAGAAAACATGAAGATAAAATATTAAATGAAGAAAATGAAAATGGATCAGTGAATTTCTTCGAGCGCTTTAAAGTATACTTAAATAAAAAGGCAATTTCGAAGAATGATTGCCTATCGAAGTCGCGGGGTCCAAACGACACATATCGAACTTGCGATTGTAATTCGATCACACGAGTCTTGTGGCGGGCGTTATGATCAATGACTTGTGATCGTCATTTTTATCTGTTTTTACTTTCTCTTTTATCCGCGAATTATTTGTGTCTTGCTTGGGAAACTCAGACGATTTCTGTGAATAGTGAGTGTGATGTCTGGTGTTCCTGACGTTTCTTCGGCGGATTCTCTGACATGGAAAAATTTCATTCCATGCATATCCACCCTAGAAAATTGTTTGATTTTTTTGCCACAAATATGAAGTTCTACCGGATAACGAAAGGAAGGACTGTGTTGACTGTGGTGCTGCGACCTGTGTAAAACTTCGTAAGAGGAGTTTCGATGCTCACATACCGTTTCATTTCGGACAGTGCGGAAAACGAACTAGTATCAGGAAGAATACGTGGTTCGACTCTTCCAAATTATCCGTCCAGACCAGCGTAATTCTTCTATCGTGCTGGATTCGAGGCTAAACGTTGCAACCAACAGCATCAGAAACGAAGTTATCTGCAAATACCGTCTGTGACTATTTCGGGTTTTGCCGAGAAGTCTGTTATGTGATAGTGACAAACGACAGTGTACTAATTGGTGGAGCAAGGCAAGTTGTGGAAGTTGACGAATCTCACATAGCTAGACGGAAGAACCAGAGAGGACGACCTTCAAAAAGTGAAATCGATCACATTTTGGTATTCGGTGCAATAGAAAGAGACTCGCGGAAGTGTTTCGTTGTCAACGTATTGTCCAGAGACAAGGTCATTTTAGTGGGACTGATAAAGCATTTCGTACTCGCTGGTACTAAAGTCATTACAGATGAGTTTCAGTTGTACAAGACTCTGAAAGCTGAAGGATTCGACCACGAATTCGTGAACCACTCTGTGGAGTTTGTGTCTTCAGATGACCCCAGTGTCCAAACACAGAATATTAAGCGGCTATGGGAATCTGTGAAGTCTCCCATTAAAAGAGAAAGGCGTCCAGGACACAGAGAGGAACTGTACTTGTTTCACTGTGCATACCTTTTTTGGATGTTCTAGTCTATAGAAAAGAAGACGGTACTCTTGGACACAGTGTTTACAGGAAATCAACTCATACATGCTACCAGTTGCCATCCACCTTTTCAACGTACAGGTGTCCTTCGGACCTTGGTTAAATGAGCACATGCTGTCTCGGATGCTGAGAATTTACCACAGGAGCTACAACATCTTAAGGACGTGTTCAATAAAAACGGCTATACGGACTGCCAAATTCGACGTGCTTTTGAATATGGACCTCTACCTGAACCTTCCGAAGACACCTTTAGGTCTGTGGCTTTTATTTCGTATGCTGGGAATGTGTCCGCCAAGATAGGTAGACTTTTGAAGCCAAGATTCGAGAACTTCTTTGCTCGGTTAAGGATTATGGATTATTTAGGCTGAGCATTGCCTTACAGAGGGATACAGGATGCTATACAATGAGACGCAAGTAGTTGCAAATGCTTCGCAGTGCTGGGATCGTGTTTTAAAAGAATCTGTTGAAATCAGACTAGCAGATTATGTCATTAATCGTGATAATGGATACCCGCTAAGTAAAACGTGGAATCTTGTTTTATTAGATATACAACGGCATCTGAATCGGTCGGCTATGAATAATCATTCGTAACGATATATCGTTTTCAACAGTATTCAGCACCAGAGGTAGTGCAACTCTTTTTGTGTCAGGGGGCAGCAGGAATGATTGAGGGCGTGCGCACTGTATCTAGCGCATGAACTGCTGTACTTCCGATGCATATAAAGGTGCAGTCATTTGCGAGTGGAAGCTCTGTACACTGCTCATACTTCCAAACCTCCCCTGCCTATTCATCTCCTCCTATTTGCTAATGACACCGCGTTCCTAGCCCTTTATCCTACCCTTCAACGGTCCCAACGTACCCTCCAAACCCACCTTGACCAATTCACCGCTTGGTGCAACCAGTGGTTCCTCCATATCAACCCCTCCAAGAGCCAGGTGATCATAATAGTCTGCAACACCCGCTCTTTCCGTGTCCATGATCTCTACCTAACCATTTATGGCCGTCCTATCCACCTCACTCCTACCCTCAAATACCTTGGCCTCACCCTCGACCGCCACCTCACCTGGACTCTCCATCTTACCATCCAACACAAAGCTCACAACATACTCCACCTCCTGAAACTCCTGCCTGGCCGGACATGGGGCTTGCATCCTTCATACCTATAAATTCTTGATCCGCCCCATCCTTTGCTATGCCAGCATTACTTGGATTTCCGCCTCTCCTAGGTTCTATAAAGCCCTCCGAAGCCCCGAACGCTATGCATTATGCCTCGCCTTCCACATTCGCCTTCCATCCCCCACACGCATCCTCTATGACCTCATCCCCTTCCCCCACCTTCTCCTTTTCCCTGAACACATCTGCACCCTATGTATTCTCCACCACCTTGATCCCCCTCACACCCTGGTGTCTCCATTCCTCTCCACCCCCAGCCTCTTGTCGCACCTTTATCTTTGTGTCCCACCCTCTCTCCATCTGCATCCTTTCCCAATGTGACTTCCAGCAGCTACCCCTCCCCAGATGATGAGCTTCGCCCTGACATTTACTCTTCTTACCAACTCTAACCCCACCTTCCTCCTGCCTCCTCCTCAGGGCTCCCTCTCCTCCCCCTCCCTTCTCCTGAGCGGCTTTCCCCTCCTATGCCCCCTGCCTCTCCTGAGATCACCTTCAGTGCCTCTGCACTCCCTCCTGCCTTGTCTTCTCTCTTCATCTCCCACCCCACCTCTCCCCTGCCTCTTGGTGCACCTGCTGACGCCCCTGCTCTTTTCATCCCGCCCCCTCGCCTGCTGACCCTTGCTCTCTCCTCCTTTCCCATCCTCTCAGGCCTCTCCCTCGGCAGGTCCCACCTGGCAGTTTTATTTTTCAAAGTGTGTGCTCCAAGTGGGTTTAGAGCGTGTTGTTCTGGAGTGTTCTTAATACCGTGGCCAACTTTTAACCTGAGTGTGTGACTTCTTTTTTGTGCTCCAACTATGTTTTTAACTTTGTGTCGACTTTTTTAAGTGTCCCCACATGAATGTCTCCGTGTCAGTGTATTTTTACGTCCATTATCTCCCCTTACTCCGTTTTATGTCCCCCTTTTTATCGCCTTTCTATGTAACATTTTCTTATTGTATTAGCTGTCATGTCACTCGGCTGAAGAGTGGCTGATTGCGCCGCTGACAGCCCTCCCCTGCCCATATGGGGCAGGGGAATGAAATCACAATGAAGAAAGGAAAGGAGTGGAATCAGTTACCGGCGAGAGCAGCCTAGCTTTTCTCACCTGATGATGGCGGCCAGGTGGACTGCTGAAATATTGTGTTCAGATGACAGTTTGATCCGGCTGGAAAGCCGACAAGAATTTGATGTTCTAGACATTTTGAGAATGTTAAGTAAATTTTTTTTAAAAAAGGCTTACAACAGAATAGGAACTTCGGCTCGCTAAATAAAATTTAGATGACGAGTGAATTTCCGAGTATCGAAATATGTGACATAAATGGCCGTATCCTTTGACCGCATTGACGAAGGGGCTATACACATTAGTATGAGACATAAATTTGAACTTGACACATTTAACCATTCCAGAGAAAAAGGGTCTCAAGAGGTGACACTGTAATTAACTAATAGAAAATTTTACAAGAAGTTGAATATTTCTTTAAATGTGTGTACAGTCTGAGAAGCTCAGATAGTTAATAACGAAATCAGTGACATTTAAGAGTTAGGCCTAGATGAATAGGGAAAATGATTCAGGATATAAAGGAAGGAGCGGCGCCTGGGGAAGATAATTTTTCTATAGAAGTAAATGCTGGAGACAAAGTAATAGGAAAGAATCTTTCAAAATTGCTTACAGGATGTCTGATGAGGAAGACATTGCTCCAGATTGGTACAACGCTTTAATTACTGTACTTTGTAAGAAAGGAGACAGTCAAGACATAAATAAATATAGATGTCTAAGTTTTCTCTGAGAAATATACAATCTAACTACTAATATTATCACCAGCAGCACAGATAAAAACATTAAACTTTAATCCAGCAAAGGAACAAAGTGTTTGAGGAGTACATAGGGCGATTTATCATTTACAAACTATGAACGTCATTATAGAACAGGGAAATGAGTATTAATTTTTAAGTGTTGTATCTGCGAATATTTCTGATCACTATGCTCCGTTATTCCCACTGCAAGTTGCTGGCCAATACATTCTCCTATTAAGAGTTGTAAACGCTTGCGAACAGCTTATGGTTTCTCACAGGCTGAAGTACTGATACCTGTGGGTGTACGATGTTGTGTAACAGGTGCCGCTAGTTAAGGACCGTTTGTATTAAACAAATCTAACAACAGGAGTAACAAAGTTTCCATCACTCGTCGATTATTTCCTTCCACGGGATTCACTTTCTTACGTAACGCAGATCCACTAACGGTTTGCTTGCGGCTCTGGTCGTTACACGGCCTGTCAACGTCTTTGTACTGGTAGTACGCAACAACGCACGTGGTCCGCTTACAAATAAGCAAAACAGATACTGATGTAAGTAAAATTATTCCCTACGTTGCTTTGTTTTTAAAGTAAAATGACAGTGAGAAAAGAGATTACTAATAGCAGAAACTGAATAATATTACAGATAACGGATTTACAGAGGGGACACAGGAAAGTCGGATGGTTCCCTCCTCATATCTTACTTCATTAGCCACCGCTGCCATGGATGGGACTGATTCATCTTCTTTTGACTTTGACGATACTCTGATCGGGTCTTATCGATGGTTATTCGAAAGTATGTGGCGCTGCAGTAGTCATTACGTAGCGAACGATTTATTGTTGTTATTGTCGTTTTGTTGCGCTTTACGTTAAATGACGTGATATGAAGAAAGCTTGCGCCTGGAACCGATGGGTGCGTATTACAACGATCTGATTCTTGACTGCTTGATTGTGATGTGAAGTTTAACTTGATTGCGTGACTTATACACGATGGTGTTTTAAGTTGATCATGAAGCGATTTTTAAGCTAGAAAGCTCCTTCACCCTCCATGGATGTAGTTATAAAACGTACTCCGATGTCTAACAGCAAGTATGATGAAAGCTACTTACAGTTTAGCTTAACACAGTAAAGGCCGGTACAGGAACCAGTGATAACTCAGTTGTCCAATGCATTGCATGCTTATAAACGCTTCTACATCGAAGCATGAAGCCTGCTTTATTAAACATCAATAAAGTTTTAAGCTCTCTGAATCAGCTGGTGAACCTGATGACTTTTTCCAAAATAAATAAGCGTTTTGTAAAAAAAGAATCCAAAAGCTTGGAAAATTTTATTAACAATGATACTAACTTTATAAATGCATCATACCTGGCTAGTTTTAGGAGATCAAAGGGAGGAGAGCATCACATATTGCCCGTGGCTATAGACAGAGCTCAAGCAGTTTTTCTTTTTTTTTGAGGGGGGGGGGGGGAGTGACCGTAGAAATACAAAAGGTTCCATTATCTTACCATATGGTAGAAAGGAGAAATGAAGACATGTCTTCCAACATCGAAGAAACGTTGTTCGTTGTTGTTACAATTGCAAGAGTGCGCTGATTTCGTTTCTCAAGTAGGTAAAAGTACAGATGCTACAGGTATGGTACTAATATTCGTTTTTCTATGCTTTCACTAGCATGAGAATAATAGAAGAGTTTTCATTTTGGAAACCAATTGAATCAAATGCTACAGCAGGAAACATTTTCAGTGTGATAGACTTTCATTTGTTAGAAATAGGTACTACTTGGCAAAAATGTGTAGGTATTTGCACAGACAGGGTAAAGACAATGTATGGTTACTTAACAGAACGGGCAGCAAAAGTGAAGAAAGTCGCACCTGATTGTCGAAGCAGACATATTATAATACACCGACAAGCATTAGCTACTAAGGATTTGCCCAAAACTCGTCGTATTGTTTTGACTGACGATGTAAAGGTTATAAACGACATGTTTGTAAGGGTTCTGTTCATGATGATGTGTGAAGATGTGAGAAGTAAATATAAATGTTTGAGTCTTCATACTGAACTAAGATGGCTTTCTCGTGGTGAAATTCGTGTGTTGACAAGAAATTAATTTTTTATCCAAATTTGTTTTTGGTCTTTAAATCTGCTATTCGTTCGGAAAATATCGATAAAAACCTTAATTCAAACCCTTCGGGTGATGAACAACTTCTTCAATAAATATTTCTCCTGTCCCAATCCATTTACATTTTGAAAAGCCTTTGTTGCTTGGGAGCAATGAAACGCATTGGAGTACATACAAATTGTCTAAACTTCTATCTTTTTCTTGAAAGCAAGAATTTTTAATGGGTAGTAAATTCATTTCTTATTTGACTTGAACGACTAAATTTAGGTCATTGATCTTCGTGAAAGTGTAGCTTAAGTAGACAAATTGAAGCACTTGTTTCTATCGCGCAAACGTTCCTCATATGAAAATATGGATTACTGTATTTACTGAAGATAACCATCTGACCTCAGTATGTAAGACAAAGGATGTATGAATAACTATATTTCTCATGCCCTCACATACTGTTTTGAATAACCGACCATTTAGTCGCCGAGATGTTATGAAGTTAATGATTTTGACAACAACATTTAACAGCATTCTTATAGATGGAGCATACCTTTTATGCAACAAATACCTACCTGTGGATCATGCAGTGGCTACTACAATAGTTTTGGAGATATTTTGAATAAGGTGTACTTTGTACAGCTCCATTAATTATGTCATTCATGTCTCTATCGGTAGGCATATCAATGCATTTGTCCCATTGTACTTTATTCCCCTTGTAGATGGATGACCTGACTCCAGAGTTTGATTTAACAAGGTCAGATTCTGCCTTGGCCAAAACCCTAAACTCGCTTCTGGCCAGTACAGCTGTGGCTGTGTAACATTCAATGCGTGACTCCTGAAATTGACGCTGGTAGATGGAGGGTTGGTTCTATTATGTTACACGCAGTCCCGTTGATTAAAATTCCGCTCCCCTCGAGCTCTATACGTTTCACTTCGGCAAATACTCCCTGCTAAAAACAACTTGATACTACTATCAATTTCCATAGGTGGAGAAGGCCCAATGCATCCCAACCCGAGGCAAGCTCAATTTTGGTTCCACGATGTCCATTGGACAGTCTATTTCTTTCGTCCTGGCTAAAAATAACTGCACCGTGCACATGTCCGGATTGGTGCTTATCACTCTGGCTCGACATACCGTTACCTTCCATCTACGGCAGCTCCGTAATTCCTCCCTCGTCATCTCGGCTTAGTGGCGGTTAACAGCCGAGATCAGCAATACCTCCTCAGTTTTTACTTCTACAAACTTGCTCGAAGCTCCCCACTTCAATGAATACAGGTGGACAGTGTAACATTGAAACCTTGCGTTTGTCCCCATAGCTGGGAATTGGATCAAAATATACACTCGTGCGCAGTCGGTCGTTACCTTTACTGTTGCAACATGGTAGAAAAACGACAAATTTCGCTCGCTGGGCACCATTATTAAATATTACCCGCGACAATATTGGTCCGGCGGTAACAAATCGGTACCTATCTGGCATCGCAAAGCATACAATACATCATGCTGTACTCCATCTTCCTGGTTTTCTCTGCACTGAACACCTCTCTTCACTCTCTCTTTCTCCCTCTTTCCTTCCTGTGACATGCCTGGAATCATATCTGGACAACCCTTAAATGCTCACAAACGCCCAATGTGTACTATCATTGTTCTAGTTGGCAGCTGAAGCTTAACATTAATGGAGGATGTGGCTTCAACTACGTGGTATGGCCCTTGATACCTCGTGATGAACTTTCCTTTTCCCTTTTGGCATATAGGGGCTGTATAGCATTACCCATTGCCCTACTCTATACTGCGGTAACTTTCCTTTCCGCTTCACTGCGTCTTCCTGTCTTTCCAAAGCCTTTTGTATCCGTTCCCAAACATCCCGAATTGTTCTCGCGAACTGATGTACAGATTCCCTGGTCCTTCCTTCCTGTAGCTTCACTAAATCAAACGGTGACGGTATTTTTTGCCCTTCCACCACCTCATACGGAGACAAACCGGTATTGGTATGGACTTTTGCATTGTATGCGCATACAATTTGCTTCAAGTACTCCACTCACTGACGGTGATGCGAATCCACATAAAAACTCAGCATCATCCCGAGTGCTCTGTGTACCCGTTCTGTCCTTCCCTTCACCTGTGAATGCAAAGCACTCGTCCTCAACTTCTTTATGTTCAACAATTTACACAGTTACTTCATTAAATCCGACATGATGTTGGTCCCTTGGTCCGTAATTATTGTCTCCGGTACACCAAACTTCAAAATCTACATCTACATGACTACTCTGCAATTCTCATTTAAGTGCTTGGCAGAGGGTTCATCGAACCACAATCATACTATCTCTCTACCATTCCACTCCCTAACAGCGCGCGGGAAAAATGAACACCTAAACCTTTCTGTTCGAGCTCTGATTTCTCTTATTTTATTTTGATGATCATTCCTGCCTATGTAGGTTGGGCTCAACAAAATATTTTCGCATTCGGAAAAGAAAGTTGGTGACTGAAATTTCGGAAATAGATCTCGCCGCGACGAAAAACGTCTTTGCTTTAATGACTTCCATCCCAACTCGCGTATCATATCTGCCACACTCTCTCCCTTATTACGTGATAATACAAAACGAGCTGCCCTTTTTCCACCCTTTCGATGTCCTCCGTCAATTCCACCTGGTAAGGATCCCACACCGTGCAGAAATATTCTAACAGAGGACGAACGAGTGTAGTGTAAGGTGTCTCTGTAGTGGACTTGGTGCATCTTCTAAGTGTCCTGCCAATGAAACGCTACCTTTGGCTCGCCTTCCCCACAATATTATTTATGTGGTCTTTCCAACTGAAGTTGTTCGTAATTTTAACACCCAGATACTTAGTTGAATTGACAGCCTTGAGAATTGTACTATTTATCGAGTAATCGATTTCCAGTTATTTACTAACGCTTGCGCGACCATTGCTGCCTGTTGATTTGGCATAGCCACCACTCCACATACCTCAGAAAATGGTCTATTATTGTCAGAATGAATCTGTTCCCCAGTGGTGTTCGACTGAATGATCCTAAGACATCAATTCCCAACACAGGAAATGGAGATCTCGCTTACGGAAATTGTTGTAGCTGTGTCTGTTTCCGACTCAAATCTGCTCTCTGCACACATGGTGTACAATTCTTGACATACTGATCCACATCCACTTTCCTACCTCTCCGCGAATACCTCTCCGCCACTCTCCTATTCGTCGCTCTACACCCACCATGACCAGATAACACGTGATCATCTCTCAGTTTCGCTGGCACTACTAACCTTGGCGCTAACTTCTTTTCGCTGCACAGAAGACTGTCATGCATATTAAATTGTGGCTGTGTCCGATACAATTTACAATCGGTGTCAGCGTCCTGTAATTCTGGCCATACTGCTAGGTCACAACCTACGACTTCTAATTTTGCCATCTTTCTACTCAGTCCATCTGCATTAATGTGCTTCTTCCCAGGCTTGTGCACCACCTCGTAGGCGAATTCGTTAAGCCTTACAGCCCACCTAGCGAGTCTAATGGACAGATTCTTCAATCCCAACAACCACTTCAACGCAGCATAATCTGTCACTGCCCCAAATCTTCTTCCACATAAAGAACATTTAAAATATGTGATTCCATAGATTAAGCTAAGCATCTCCATCTCCGTTATTGAGTTATTCCTCTCTGCTGCATACAACTGCCTAGGCGCATAGGCTACAGGATGTTGTTTCCCATCAATTTCCTAACCAAGAACACACCCTAATGCTTGATTTGATGCATCGCATGCTACAATAAATTCCTTTTCAAAATCTGGAAACACAATAACCAGACTTGATGTTAACACTTCTTTCAGTTTGTCAAACGCTTTATGACACTCTTCTGTCCACTCAAATTTCACACCCTTCCGTAACAATCCCGTCAATGACTGTGCTAAATCTACGAATCCCTTCACGAACCTTCGATAGAAATTGCAAATTCTGATGAATGATTGCACTTCCTTAACAGATTTTGGCTCCAGAATATCCCTTACAGGCGGTACCAACCCTGGATCTGTTCGCATTCCGTCCTTACTAATGACATGACCTATATATTTCACTTCTTCAATGCGAAATGACACTTCTCCAGGCTCAACGTCAAACGAGCTGCTCTTAACCTCATAAAGACTTCCCTTAACCGCTGTCTACGTTGCTCCAACCATTTGAAAACACTATAATATCGTCCAAATAGACGAGACACTGTCGTGGTTTCAAACCCCTTAACACACTGTCTAGCAACCTCTGAAACATTGCTGAAGCATTTTTCAAACCGAAGGGCATTCTGATGTATTCGTAATGGCCTCTCAGAGTAGAGAAAGCAGTTTTTTGTCTTTGCTCTGGAGCCACCTCTAACTGATGATAACCACTTGTCAAATTCATCGTAGAAAAGTACTGGCACTAAGTGATCCAAAGTCTCTGACATGTTTGGAATGGGGTATGCGTCCATTACTGTCTTATTATTGAGGTATCGGTAGTCACAACAGAACCTGTATTACTTAGTTCCATCCATAGATTTTTTAGGCACAACGAAAATGCCTGCTCCCCAGCAACTATTAATATGCTCTATAATACCATCCGCAAGCTGTTGATCAATTAAATCCTCCACAATCGGCTGCAAATACATCGATATTCTGTATGGTTTATGGTAAACAGGTGCCTCGTTCCCTGTTGGTACCCTACGTTGAACTAATGGAGTTGCTGGTAACGGTCCTCGCGGAAAAAACAAATCCTTAAATTCCCACAACAATTCTTCCATGTGCTTTTCTCTCTCTCGTTTCAAATGCTTAACTTTGCTACACAATGCAGTTCTATCGCCAGTTAGTGGTTGATTGCTACGCCTAACTCTCGAACACCAGTCTGCATCATCTAGTACATCCAACCAAATTCGCTACTAAAGCTTCTTTTCTCAAATTCGCGTCTACCGCGCTAAAAGTATCCACGTTCACGGAGACTATTCGCCCGTCGTTTTCCTTTTGTTTCAGAAAACAACTTAATGGAACCAAAAATTCATTATTGTCCAAGGGTTCAATAACACATACCATACCCAAAGATAGATTTGACTCTACGCTTACCCAAAGCGACTTCCGGGTGCCACAAGACACACTTTCGTGCTAATTAATTTTTAATCCCTAATGTACATGGTTCATTTGGTTTATGCATTACATTTAACGCCCCTCGCAACAGCTCTGCATCGACAACAGTTTCCCCTAGCTGAAATAATGTTCCACCAAGTTCCACAGTTCGTTGTCCACGGTCAGTTTTGAAATGATGTTGAAGCAAGAAATCCACTCCTGGGATCATGTCGCAGCCCTCGCTAACCCATGGTACTACGTCGATGCATGCATCAAATCAGAATTTCCCTATGCGAAAGTCAACTGTCACTGTCCTTATCCCCCACTCCACATAACCTATAACGTGGTGGGTCTAACTTCCTTCGTCCCATTAAACCCTTAGTAGCCACTGACACTTGCACCCCTGTGTCCAACAAAATCTTAAACTTTTTAGTTCCTATGGATACTACCACTGAACATTCCACCTATGCGTATGTGTTTGTAGCACTGAAATTAAACGGGAGCTCCCCTAGGTGGGTATTCGGCCCCTTCTGCCGTTTAACGATTGTCCACCTCTACTAACTCCACTTCTCCATCCTCCACACTGCTGATTTCCATCCCTTCTTCTATTCGTTAGTGACTGGGTACATTGCCTCTGCACACGTTCCATACGACCACACTTATAACATTTTATACCCGCTGTAAACACTGCTTGTCTATCACATACCCCCGTTGCCACGTCTATTTCCTCACTTTGAATTGCCAGCTGAATGGCCGAATACAAATCTTTCTGAGTACCTTAACGCACTTTACGCGATATATGCGCTGGTAGCCCCATCAAAAATACATCAAGTGCCCTTTGCTCGGCCTCCTGCAACAGAACACCATTGGCCCCATCGCTCTGACCCAACTCGTAAGCATACTCGTTAATTTCGCTTATCCTGTCCGCACATTTCTCTACCATCTCCCCCCTGCCTCTTCATCATTGTACTCAACCTCTCCCTAAAGTACCAAGCGCTATTCTGCTTCTTGTACCTCTGTAAAAGCCCCTCCTTCGACTGCTTAAGATAGCCTGCCTTCCTTAAGGCCTCAGAACGCCTTACCTATATCTTCGCTTCACCCGTTAATCTAATCTTGATTACATGTAATAACTTTTCATCGGATCAACCATTCGTCACAGCTGAAGTTTCCAAATCCTCCACAAACGAACGCACATCCTCAGATGCCTTGCCAGCAAACGGAATAATCAAACTCACAGTGGCTGGATCAATCTCCTGCTGTCGCACCCTAGGCAAAAACGACTGATCCGATGCGGTTTCCCGCTCACTTCTAGCTGTTAATGCTGTTCTCAACTGCGTATTGTCCGCTGTCAATTGTGCTACCCTTTCCAACAAAATCCGTACCGCTTCTAGTTCCGAGACACCTTGCGTACCTGACTCTGCCATTGTGTTGCTTTTGTTCCCAGTTAGTCTCGAAACGAAACATTTAAGTACAAGAATAACCTGATTTCCTACAGCTCCATATCATCATACTCTGTATCATCATAAACCAATACAAAAGTAATCGATTGTCCTGAAAAACAACACCTTACTGACCCAAACACACTAACAATTATTCTGACAAAAAAAAATATGACTATGAAAAACATCTAAGATGGCCTGCCAGGAGCCATACTCAGAACACAAACAAATAAGAAAGAAAACATCCACAACTCAAAAAGAAAAATTGGTCAACACTCACAACATTTTGTGACTGTAATGCAGGTGGTGCGCTCAAATGTCATACTGTACGGACGACGCCCGCTATTCTGGCACCAAATGTAGAGGAATGTTGGACAAGGATGGAAACCGTCAGGATGCGCCATATTAAAACTCGTTCGAGTTTCCCAAGTGATTTATTATTTCCAGCTACAGTGCCCCCATTACTCTCGGTCTGTGTCACTGGATCCCGCAATGCTGAGGACCACCACTTTGCTGTCTGTGAAATGGCTTGATGCGGAATGGCTTTCTCAGCGACCCGTGCAACGCCCTACAGTGTGTCGGCCTAGTACGGCCTCAGAGTTGTAACAGTGTCAGGAGGCGCCGGCGACTGAATCAGCGGTCTCCGTCCCTGGTGCTTCGTGGCCGCTCGCATTGAGCTGCAATGTGGCCCGCAGCGCGCTTCCTCGCCAGCGTGGCTAATATCGCGGCGACAGCGAGCGCCCACCATCCAGCATCCGAATCTGCGGTCATCAGCTTATGTTGGGAGCCAACAAGAGTGCCCGCAGTAGCGAGTCGTCGTATGGCCTCCGCTGGCTGGTTGTAGACTCCACGTTGGGCTCAGAGCGTCGAACCAGCGACCTGCCGTGGACTGGAATGCTGGCTCCCCGTCTACTGCTGCGTGTAGCCGGTGGTGTGACAAGTCCCACCATCCAGGAGAGTTGTCACACTTGAATGCCTTGTTAGTAATCGGCGCCTATTTGTACGTGGCTGTGCACCTCTATTTTGCTAACACGCCACTCTGAGTCATGTACTCATAACAGATGGGTTGGGCCTCTAACTTGCGCCATGCAAACTGCTGCAGGTCTACAGCCCTGTGGCCTCCATTCTACTTCGCAACCACTGGTGGCGCAACTTACTGACAACAGGACCGCACCTGGCAGCAACTTGTGCGGTCAGAAATATTGCACCGAAGCTAACGTTTCCCCATCTTGAACATTGGTGCCGCTACATCCTGAAGATATAAATTTAGGAGGCCAAATATCTCAATTCTAGTAGTAAGCGTTGGCAGAGATTTGCGTAAAAGAAGATCCTCCAGTAACGCATTTCGTACTGATACATAACTATTGTAATTTGTACTGTGAGGCCGCTTCCATCCTCAATTCATCAATGAGTGATTGAAACAAAAAGTCATTCTTTATGTTCGTTGTTAAATTTCTGATGCACAGAGTTACCGTCTCATTCCAGAATGGGATCATAACTTTTGTTTTTTGCTTGTCGTAGCGGAAGGTTAAATAAGATTTCCGAATTGACAAGCTGCCTTATGGCCTTATTGCTGGGCAAGTAAGACATTTCGAAATGTTTTAAATTTAAGAGCTTGATACGTTTTCGAATGACAAACTTGATGTTTTTTCTTTAAGCTCGCCATTAACGTATTCCAAATGATGACAGGTTTTAGATGGAGCCACAGAAAAAAAACAGCGGAACATAAAGTATTGAGATATAGTAACATAAGCGCAAGAAAATTCAGTACTATCCAGAACTAGTTTGTATGTGGTATTTACATTTTTCCGTATCACGCTGATGCTTTTCATGATTTATTGCTTTCTAGCTACACACCATTTAGATATTTTGACTTTATTTGATTGAAAAATTGTTTATACTCAGCTCTTAAACATGATCTACTTATGCCAAAATTAATGATTTGGTGTAAAATACTGAGGTCTGTAACTGTATCAAACTATAAATACACATCAAAACAAGTTTTGCCTCACCTCGGTTCCGAAACCTGTACAGAACATTGGAACAGAGATCAACATAAACATCATTTCCGCCCTTTTTATTGCTCATGAAAACCACACATTGCATGTAGTACCACCATACAGTTGGTGGTCCAGTTTGTTGTACAAATCGGTACTACAAACACCCAGTAGCACATCCTCTTGCACAGATACATGCCTGTATTCGTCGTGGCATACTGTCCACAAGTTCAACAAAGCACTGTTGATACAGATTGTCCCACTCCTAAATGGCGATTCAGCGTAGATCCCTCAAAGTAGTCCATAAAGAGCCCTTTTCAATCTATCCCAGGCATGTTCGATAGGGTTCATGTCTGGAGAACATGCTGGCCACTCTAGTCGAGCGATGTTGCTGTCCTGAAAGAAGTCATTCACAAGATGTGCACGATGTGGGCGCGAATTGTCGCCCATGAAGACGAATGCCTCGCCAGTATGCTGCCGATATGGTTGCGCTATCGGTCGGAGGATGGCATTCACGTATTGTATAACTGTTATGGCAGCTTCCATGACCACCAGCGGCGTACGTCTGCTCCACGTAATACCACCCCAAAACAGCAGGGAACCTCCGCTTTGCTGCACTCGCTGTACAGTGTGTCTAAGGCGTTCAGCCCCCAAACACGTCTCCGGCGATTGTCTGTTTGAAGCCATATGCACACTCATCGGTGAAAGAACATGGTGGCAATCCTGAGCGGTCTACTCGGCATGTTGTTGGGCACATCTGTACCACGCTGCATGGTATCGTGGTTGCAAAGATGGACCTCGACATGGACATCGGGTGTGAAGTTGTGTATCATGCAGCCTACTACCCACAGTTTCAGTCGTAACACGACCTCCTGTGTCTGCACGAAAAGCATTATTCAACATGGTGGCGTTGCTGTCATGGTTCCTCCGAGCCATAATCGGTAGATAGCAGACATGTACTGCAGTAGTAGCCCTTGAGCGACCTGAACGACGCTTGTCATCGACAGTTCCTGTCTCTCTGTATCTCCTCCATGTCCGAACAACATCGCTTTGGTTCACTCCGAGACGCCTGGTCACTTCCCTTGTTGAGAGCCCTTCCTGGCACAAAGTAACAATGCGGACGCGATCGCATTGCGGTATTGACCATCTAGGCCTGGTTGAACTACAGACAACACGAGCCGTGTACCCCCTTCCTTGTGGAATGACTGGAACTGATTGGATGTCGGACCCCCTCCGTCTGATAGGCGCTGCTCATGCATGGTTGTTTACATCTTTGGGCGGGTTTAGTGACATCTCTGCACAGTCAAACGGACTGTCTGTGGTACAATATCCACAGTCAACGTCTATCTTCAGGAGTTCTGTTAACCGAGTGATGCAAAACGTTTTTTGGTGTCTGTACAAACAAACATTCACTTTTTGTATAATTTGCTTAAAGGGGGCGGAAGGCGAAGAAAAAGGGGGAGAGGCGTTCGAAATGTTACGTAGACAGTGATCTTCCTCGTTTCTTCCGAGAGTCAAGTATACAAAATTTTATCAAGTTAGTAATATGTGGTTTACTATAACAACCTAACACACTCTTTTATATATGCCTATGTAGATTATGGTTGCGAAACGTAATGTGGCTGTCCTTTTTGGTGTGGACATGGTGCATTACGAGACGACGGTAGCGTTGTGAAAAATTTGCGGCAATAATGCCTGGTGCAATCATATTCACTTTACAAAGTGTGCTGTCTGCATCATTGCCGTCTTGTCTCTGATAAATACAGCTTTAGTCGACACTTTAGTATCGACTATCTAAATTAGTAACTGGAAGTGAGGGTTAGCTGTAGACTTGCTTTTTAGTTTCACGACAGACTAAGCAAAGAGCACGTAAAAAGGATCTATCACTGACAAAAAAAGCATTCCTGCCCGACAGACGTCTGCTAGTATCAAACACCGGCCTTAGATTGAGGAAGAAATGACTGAGAATGTACCTTTGGATCACAGCATTGCGTAGAAGTAAATCTCATGCGGTGTCACCGCCAGACACCACACTTGCTAGGTGGTAGCCTTTAAATCGGCCGCGGTTCGGTAGTATACGTCGGACCCGCGTGTCGCCACTATCAGTGAGTAGACCGAGCGCCGCCACACGGCAGGTCTAGAGAGACTTCATAGCACTCGCTCCAGTTGTACAGCCGACTTTGCTAGCGATGGTTCCCTGACAAATTACACTCTCATTCGCCGAGACAGTAGTTAGCAAAGCCTTCAGCTACGTTATTTGCTACGACCTAGCAAGGCGCCAGTATCCGTGCTATTGATATTGTGAATCATGTACCATAAAGAGCGACGTTCGTCATTAATGGATTAAAGTTAAGTATTCCAGCAGCTACGTCCGTTTTTCTCAATTCTAATTCCCTTGTCATGTTCCAGACCTCACGCCAGCCTGCGTGAGCTTAGACGCGTGCATTTCGGCCTCCTTTTAGTAACCCTGTGTTTGCTCTCCGGCCAACCACAACATTGGCGACGAGAGCAAAAGTGTTCTTATCTAAATTGCCCTGATTTACTTGTGTAATGGCGTCGCCACAATCTCCAGATGTACTGTCCGAATTTTATCGCTTACAGAATCAGCAGACGCAGGCCTTACTGGATGCCCTTGGACAGCTCGTCCAGGGTCAACGTGCGATGCAAAACGATGCGGCAGCAGCCGCATAACCGCTAACGCAGCCACAACACGCTGTTGCACCCACTTTTCGACCTTTTGATGCTGCACTGTAAAGCTGGACGGAGTGGTCACGCCAATTTGGATTCCATCTCGCCGCCTACAGAATTCAAGGTAACGAGCGGCAGCCTTTTCTCCTTTCATCCGTCGGCGTGAGTACGTACCGTGTGATAGTCAAATTATTTCCTCGCCGCGACGTAGCAACTCTGTCCTACGAAGAAATTTTGTCAGCATTAGATGCGTATTTCAAAGAATCAGTCAATGTAGTTGCGAAAAGGTATACCTTCTTTCGTACAAAACGTACGGCAGGTCAGGCTAATCGGGAGTGGGTTGCAACCTTGCAAGGCCTTACTAGGGATTGTGCTTTTGAGTGTCACTGTGTACTCCCTTATTCAGATAATATGGTACGTGATGCAATTGCACAGAACGTTTCTGATGTTCGTATAAGGGAACAGATTTTGAAACTAGTCAGTCCCTCCCTTCAACAAGTGATGGACATATTGGATCGGCAGGACACACTTGACTTTGCTCAGGAATCATTTGAAACTTCGCGAGCAGTGTGTCAGGTTAACCGGCCCGCCGGGCGTGCTGCACGGAGCAGTAGAAAGCCCTCACGCCCGGCCGCGCCGCTGCCGCCAGGTTCTCAGCCACGTGTGCCGCGCCGGCAGGCAAAGGCAGTGATCAAATCATGCCCGCGGTGTGCTACTAAACATTCACGTGAGAATTGCCCGTTACGCCAAGCTATTTGCTTTTATTGTAATAAAAAAGGACATGTTCAGAGTGTTTGCCAGAAAAAGCTCAGATCGGAAGCTCAAAACCGTTCCAGGCCCTTTGCTTCTCGCCGGAATCGGAATCGAACCAAGGATACTCAGGCTCGCGAAACTTCGCCCATGGAAATTAATGTAGTTCATTCCACTCCGCGCAGTGCCACTCTCTCTAACAGTGACTGTGTTCGTCCCAAAAATAGTGTGCTTCGACATCGCCGGAACTCCCGTCAAGTCGCAAGTGATAATGTACCAGTGTCGGTTCACGTTCCACGAGACAGTCGCTCTTGTCGTCAGCAGGACAATAAACTTTTTGTGGGCTTGGACATTAACGGCAAGGTAATACCATTCCAGCTCGATACCGGAGCTGCAGTTTCACTGATCAATCAAGACACTTACAAACTTCTGGGCACACCTCCGTTGCGTGCCGCAAATGTTAAGTAGTTATTCCGGTCAAGGTATCCCTATGTTAGGACAGTGCAGCCTTCTTACAACATACAAACGACAAACAAAACTTGTGTCATTTTACGTCCTTCGTTCTTCTTCTGCAGTGAACTTGTTTGGTTTGGATTTATTTTAGTTGTTTAACTTGTCTATAGTAAATAAGGTCCTATCAGTGAACCAGACTGTGTCTTCAAACAGTGTTTCTCGTCTATGTGAAGAATTTGCAGACATTTTTGCACCGGGCGTCGGTTGCACTAAGAACTATAAAGCACATTTGGAACTGAAAGTAAACGCGCAACCGACATTTTTCAGAGCGCGCAATGTTCCCCACGCATTGCGTGATGAGGTCGCAAAAACATTACACGATTTGGAATCACAAGGTGTAATTGAACGTGTGCAGGCTTCTCTCTGGGCATCACCCTTAGTAATTTTGCCAAAACCTTCCGGAAAGTTGAGACTTTGTGTGGACTTGAAGGCAACAGTGAATCCACAACTGGTGATTGGAACTTTTCCTTTACCCCGCCCGGAAGATCTTTTTGACAAACTGTGCCCGGTAAATATTTTTCGAAGTTGGACCTAGCAGATGCGTACTTGCAAATACCGGTGGACGAAGAATCCCAGCGCGTTTTGGTGGTTAACACGCATCTTGGTTTGTATCGATTCAAACGACTGCCATTCAAGTGTGCATCCGCCCCTGCATTGTTTCAGCAATATCTACAAACTGTTTGTGCGTCGGTCCCTACTGCAGCAAATTATCTGGGCGATATTGTGATTTCCGAAAAGACGAAAGAAGAACATTTGGCCAATATCAGAACATTATTTCAGGTCTTGCGACAAAATGGTCTTCGCTTGTGGAAGGAAAAATGTGTGTTTTTTACTCGGGACTTACCATACTCGGGACATGTACTCAATGCCCAAGGCATACATCCCAGTCCAACGCACCTCCGTGCCATACGAGACATGCCTTCGCCGCAGACTTTGAAGCAGCTACAGAGTGTGCTGGGAAAAATTACGTATTCCATTTCAGCTCCGCTTCATCGCTTACGCCGTAAGGGTGTTCCGTTTGTCTGGACGACGGAGTGCGAACGCGCCTTTCGCCGGTTGAAATCGGCGTTGCTTTCCAATACTTGCCTTACGCCATTCGATCCCCAGAAGCCCCTTTTGTTGATGGTGGATGCATCGGATTTCGGGATCGGTGCTGTGCTTGCGCACAAAGATGGATCGCACGATCGCCCTATTGCCTTTGCGTCCAAATTGCTCTCATCTGCGCAAAGAAATTATTCACAGATCGAGAAAGAAGCATTGTCTCTCGTATTTGGTGTTACAAAGTTTCATGATTTCTTGTATGGTCGTCACTTTACCATAATCACGGACCACAAACCTTTGACATCGCTTTCTCATCCGACGAAGCCTGTACCTCCACGTACAACGCAGAAATTCATTCGCTGGTCTGTTTTCCTCTCGCAGTACCGCTACGATATCTTGTATCGGTCGACTGCTAAGCACGGAAATGCTGATGCGTTGTCCCGCTTGCCTGTTGCTGAGGATAGGGCATTGGATTCCTCCGAACTTGTTTGCATGTTCATTGATGCGGAAACCGATGATGTGGTCGAATCGTTTCCGATTGATTTTCGTCGTGTAGCTACAGCCACAGCTGCCGACCCTGTCCTTGCTCTCGTTCTGCGTTTTGTTGCTACGCAATCGCCCTTGTCAAAGTCACGGATCGGGGACCCGTTGGTTCGCCGATTTTTTGCTCACAAGGAGAGACTTTTTGTACGTCGTGGTGTTTTGCTGTTGCGTTCTGATAATGATCAGTCCAGGGTCGTGGTACCACGTTCGTTACAGTCCTCTGTCTTACAGCTTCTCCACCAAGGACATTGGGGTATAGTGAGAACGAAACAACTTGCTCGTCAGCACTGTACTTGGTTCGGAATCGATGCCACGATTACGAGTATGTGCTCTTCTTGCATGGTGTGTGTCGAACAACAATCAGCACCACCGCAGAAATTCTTGGCATGGCCAAAAGCCACTTCCCCTTGGCAACGCTTACACGTCGATTTTGCTGGTCCATTCTGGAATGCTCGATGGTTGGTTGTGGTAGATTCATTCAGTAATTTTCCTTTTGTTGTCCAGATGTCTTCCACGACGTTATCTGCCACCATCCAAGCGTTATCCACTATCTTTTTATTGAAGGTCTTCCACAGACTATTGTTTCCGACAATGGCCCACAATTCATGTCCGCAGAATTTCAGTCATTCTGCAAGGCCAATGGTATTCAACATCTGACGTCCGCGCCGTTTTCGCCACAGTCAAACGGTGCCGCTGAACGATTGGTCAGGACTTCCAAGTCACAGATGTTGAAGTTGAGAGTCGCATTCTCGGGAGGACGCGTTATTGCTCTTTTTGTCCTCGTATGGGTCTCAACCCCCGAGATGGTTGCTCGCCGACTGAGTTGCTCCACGGTCGTCATCATCGAACCTTGATGTCTTTGCTACATCCGCCGCATCACGTTCCTCTGCAGCGGCAGCCACCTGCTTTTGCTCCATGCGACGTTGTCTACTATCGCCACTATAGAGGTTCACGGCGTTGGCTCGAAGGGCGCATTTTTCGCTGCCTCGGCAGCGCTATGTATCTGATTTTGGGGGCCTCTGGTGAGGTGCGTCGACATCTGAATCAGCTGCGCCTCTGTCGTCGCACGGGATCTGCCCCTCGCCGTCTGCTTTCAGCGACGGTGCCGTCCGGTCAGCGCCCCGGGAACCCATCTACTGGCTCGCTCAGCCCCAGGTGTTACCGACACTGCCTTCCATTTTGCCCCATGGCGACGCGCCGCCTGTTCTCCCGCCGGCGACGCCAGCAGTGGACGCGTCGCTGCAACCGCCGGGCGCCTCCCTGGGTCACGCGCCGCCGATCGCTTCCCGTGACCAGTTGTCCTCCGACATGGAACTCTTGCCCGCTCCGGACCATATATCGTCTTCGCCCGTCGGGTGCCGGTTTTCAGGCGTTACCTAGCTACCCGCGGTCCGAATGGCAGGGTGCGGGTGGCACAGCCTCGCCTGTTGTTAGGCTCCCCACCTCGTCGCATACAACATGCGGTCCTCCCCACGGCGGGCGGAAGCCTTTTGCCACAACCGTACGCCGATTTGCGCGTGAGTAATGTGGTGTCACCGCCAGACACCACACTTGGTAGGTGGTAGCCTTTAAATCGGCCGCGGTCCGTTAGTATACGTCGGACCCGCGTGTCGCCACTATCAGTGATTGCAGACTGAGCGCCGCCACACGGCAGGTCTAGAGAGACTTCGTAGCACTCGCTCCAGTTGTACAGCTGACTTTGCTAGCGATGGTTCACTGACAAATTACACTCTCATTTGCCGAGACGATAGTTAGCATAGCCTTCAACTACGTTATTTGCTACGACCTAGCAAGGCGCCAGTATCCGTACTATTGATATTGTGAATCATGTACCATAAAGAGCGACGTTCTCCATTAATGGATTAAAGTTAAGTATTCCAGCAGCTACGTCCGTTTTTCTCAATTCTAATTCCCTTGTCTGCACGCCAGCTTGCGTGAGCTTAGACGCGTGCAATTCGGCCTTCTTTTAGTAACCCTGTGTTGGCTGTCCTGAGAACCACAACATCCCAGACAGTGAGAAAACCAGGAAAAGAAGAGAATAGAATTGTCTGAGATGCGGTGCTACAGTAAGACATTGAAAATTAGATGGAATGATAGGATAAGGAACGAGGAGTTCCTCGCACAATCAGCGAGGGAAGGAAGATATAGTTAACACTGACAAGAAGAACCGATAGGACATGTGTTAAAACATCGGGGAATAACTTGCATGATAGGTGAAGAAGATGTCGAGGGTAAAAATTATGGGGGAGCAGATATTGGAACATATGGAACAAATAATAGAGGACGTAAGGTGCAAGTGCTACTCTGAGGTGAAGAGGCTGCTGCTGGCTGGCGCTGAACGGAAAGTAGTGGAAGGGCCGAATCAAAGCACTTGGATGACTGATGACTATTAAATTTTTTTAAATTACTTTCGTGAAGTTTGCTTTTTCGTTAATACGGCTTCTGCTCCATTACCGAAGTGAACATATCTAGAGGGATGTCAGGGGATAAGGCGCTCGCAAATGAAGATATGATGCGACAGAACAAAAAGGTGTAGCCAATTCAAAAATAGCTGTAGGTGCAGGAAAAAGGCTGTGAAGTCTGCACGACGCATGTGTAGGGTGCTTATAATTAAAGTGAAACCACCCACGGAAGTCTAGCGTGAACTGTAATTATCGTATGGCACTGAAACTTGATATTTATTCTGAGGCTTTAATGCGGAAAAAATTAACGCTGGAAAGTAATTGGTTCCAGTTGTAGCTATCAGGCGCAAATCTGGCGCTGTACATTGTTTGTATAACGTTATGACATCAACGCTGTCACCTTACAAGCCATATGGCTGTCGACAAGAGAGACCGTGCGCTGTTAGTGAAACTGTTTTATGTGGACGGCAGCAATTACAGTGCTGCATTGACAGAGTATCGCCAATGGAAAGGTCAGAGGAGAGGCCCAATGTCATTAAATGGTGTAAAGAAGGTGATACTGAATTTCGAAAACACACGTGAACATGGTGTGGCACCTGTGAAAGAAAGGTGTCCTATCCCGGTCGAAGCTGTCGCAGAGGTTGCTGTTGCTGTAACCGACCACACAGCACGTGCCCCGGGTGGCGCTGGTGCTCGTGCCGTGCCACGAGAGTTGTCACACCTGTGGTCAACAATACGGGAAGTTCTGTGCTTTGTTTTACCATGGAACCCGTACTTGATCCAGACGGTGCAGCAATTGAAGCCTTATGATTCGCAGAAACGTTGTTAATTTGCTCTTCGATTTCTGGCACGGATCAAAGTTTATGACATGTCGGCAGGCAATATTCTGTGGAGTGACCAGGGACATTTTACAAAACAGGGTGCAGTGGATAAACTGAAGTGCCGAATTTGAGGCATTGTTAAAGCACTTGTTGTCCACGAAGAGCCATTTCACTAGCTGTATGTCACTGTGTGGTGTGGATTAAAAACTAATTAAATTCTACGTCCCTTCTTTGAACTGAATACACCCAGAGGGCCTGTCACATGAACCGTACGTTGGCACATTATCGAGACCTCCTGGTAAAGCATGTAATTTCTGCTTTGTAAGAGCGCAACTTTTTGGATATGAGTGTTGTCATGCAAGATGGGGCACACTTCATGTTGCTCGTCCAGAGAAAGATCTGCTCAAAAAAAATTTCCACGAACGTGTTATCTCCAAAGATTTTCAGGTGCATGCCTTGCTAGATCATCTGATTTTAATCCATGTCGTTTTTGGCTCCGTGGCTATGTAAAAGAGCACGTTTACCAGGGACAAGGTCGTCCTCTACCTGATCTGAAGGACAGTATAAAGGAACAAGTTGCTCATATTCGACAAGAACTGCTGCGAGCAATTATTTATGACTTCGTTTTACGTATACATTATCTCCGGTGCTCATATTGCCCAGACTGCGATAAACAATAAAATCAATATTACACCTTTCTCACTTTTTAGATCTTTTCTACCCACGTTCCGTTACTAATACATTACATATGTAAACATTGCTATAAGCCTTTCTTGCATTCGCAGTGCAGGATTTGCACATGTTGACCAAAATTTTAACTAATTTTTTCCAGAGTAAATCGTTTCCGCATTAACGCATTAGCATATCATTTCGCTGTCACACGCTGATTAATGTTCGCAATTGATCTCTGTGAGTAGCTGCACATTAATTATAACCATTTTGTACTGGAGATAATCTACAGCCGGCCCCGGTGGTCTAGCGGTTCTAGGCGCTCAGTCCGGAATCGCGCGACTGCTACCGTCGCAGGTTCGAATCCTTCCTCGGGCATGGATATGTGTGATGTGCTTAGGTTAGGTAGGTTTAAGTAGTTCTAAGTTCTAGGGGACTGATGACCACAGATGTTAAGTCCCATAGTGCTCAGAGCCATTTGAACAATTTTTGATAATCTACACTGTGATTTTCTACCCTCTTTGTCTGTGTTGTGATCTGGCTTATTGCTTGTTCTCCCCCATTCGTAACATATCCTCACACTATACTGATCTTGTGTTCATTCTAATTGGTGAACCAACCTAACAACAGTGCACCTATTTTAGGCTGGAAGTGATCCAGAATCTTTGAAGATCACTGATAATTACTCCTAGTTCCGACAAAGGAAATGCTGTTGATGAAATAGAATACAGAGTTCATTTTAAAAGCGTCGGTACGTCCGGGCAGGAGTCCGTTTGACACACAACGACGCCTACGCGCTACGCAGTGCCATTTGGTTGGGCAGCGGATGGCTCGTCCGCCTGACATTCCCGTCGAGAGCGAGCTCTGGCCGGCCCCTACTTGTCCCGCTAGTGGCTTCACTTCACGTCACTTCACGCGGCCCTCCGGCGTTGCGACAATCGATTGACGCCCTCAGAGCGCTCAGCTCGCGTGGGTGGCCTGCAGTACTCCTACCATTCGCTGCTGCTGCCAGAAAGTTGAAGAAAATTGAGCAACTAAAGGCAGAAATTGAAGTACTGAGGGAAGTGCAGGTCACATTGTCAGTTTTACTTTTGTCTCCAGAATACAGCTACCGCTCCCTTCCCAGCGATAAGGGGACAATAACTGGAGATATGAAGTGACACAACATTTAGATTTTGCCAGTTCAAAAGTAACAACAGCTGCAGGAAAATTGCTGTGAAGTCTGCATGACGCATGTATTAGAGATAACTTATAATGGGTCCGTGCATGATAGTGAATAGTACCAAAATGTTCCAAAAAGTCGCCCGCGAAAATGCTATTTTTGAGGTCATACCTCGGGTTCACTTCGTCACAGATATAACGACTCAAGTGCTACTGATGGCCCTTGGCCTAGCGACTGTTTGTATACCTAAAGGACGAAGGAGCATACTGTAGCTAACCTACAGTAAAGTTTAAACATTAAATACTTCACCGGGCGAGGTGGCGCAGTGATTATGGTACTGGACTCACATTCGAGAGGACGACGCTTCAAACCCGCGTCCTGTCATTCTGATTACGGTTTTCTGTGATTTCCCTAATTCGCTTCAGGCAAATGTCGGGATGGTTCCTTTGAAAGGGCACGGCCGATTTCCCTCCCCATCCCTCCCTCATCCGATGGGACCGATGATCTTGCTGTTCAGTCTCCTCCTCCATATCAACCAACCAACGAACGTCTGTCAGCCCAGGAAAATTGAGGCAGTCGGTTGGTTCTTTCACATTAAGTGTGGTCTAGGATAGGCCTTAGGCTACTTATAAAAGCATCATTTGTTCATGGTCGCGTCCTGAGAAAACCCCAAAAACCACGATTTTTGGGTACCAAAAGTACCAATCGTGGGAACGGCCTCATCTGTAACTTCTAGTCATGGTAAAATATAGACATTTTACCATATGTTCTCAATATTATGTTCTCGGGAAAATTTGAAACTTTTTTCGGTATCATTACCCGTTACCGAGATCCAGCGGATTAAAGTTACCGCACTCATGCATAATTAACAAAAACAAGTTTTTAGACGCTTTACCACCGGTGGGCCGCAATTATCTACATAACAAGGCATAGAAAATGACTATAGTTTTAACTGTACATTCCTCAGACATATATCTGGAGACATCATTTTATCGTTTTCGAAAATCTTTATTCATTACCATGATATGCACGAAAAACCACGAACTTTTTATACCAAAAGTACAAGTGGCCGGTTCTATAGTTTCTATTTATGGCGAATGGTCGAAATTTTTTCTGTTCGTTCTTCAGACGATGTAATTTGGGAAGTTTGAAACCTTTTTCGATATCGTTATCGATTACCGAGATGTTGAAGTCCAAAGTTCACGTACTTATGCACGTAATATCCGATCTGAGGAATACTCGAAACATGTAGTTTTAACTGACACAGTGGATACATGACAAGCGATTTGGGGCTATCGGAAGGGTTCTGGGATCACCAAATTATGTTTATAGCACAATTTTTTTTCACCAAAAATGTTATGACGCATTACCTCTGTATAATGGGCATTTCACAGTTATGCGGCTCTCTTGACTTGAAAAATCATCTGAAGGTGCCACCTGACATTATAAGCATCGCATATTTTGCTGTGCGTGCATTCATATGTAAAGTAGTGTAACATGGACTAGCGGTGAATGGGAGACTATTTTAACATTACCTTATGCATACTTATTTGTTATTTGTATGTGCCAAAGTATGTAAATGTGTCTAAATATATAAACACATTGACGGAAAAAAATCCCAACACCAAGAAGTAATTAATGAGGAGTAATGAAATTTCAGTAACACATTTCTGTAGTAATACATTTCTCTAGGTAACATGATTAAGTGATTAGCGTTGCCAAGTTCATATGTTAATGTAAGTGCGAGGTAAACCATCGCAGATATGAAATTCTGGAACTTTAATAACCGGGGTAACCACCAGAATGTTGAATGCAATCATGCAAACGCGCATGCATTGTGTCGGATAGGCGCCAGATGTGAGTTTATGGGATGATGTTCCATGCCGGTCAATATAGGGAGGGTTAACGTTGGTTGTGGATCAGGCTGAAGTGGTCGTGCGATGGCATCCAATGCGCGCTCGATTGGAGACAGATCTGGTGATCGAGCAGGCCGAGGCAACACGTCGACACTGTAGACTGGGCTACAGCACCAGTACGTGCGCGAGCGTCATCCTACTGGAAAACACCTCCTGCAACAGTGTTCATGAATAGCAGCACGACAGACCGAATCACCAGGGTGGCGTACAGATTTTCATTCAGGCTATGTGGGATAACCACGAGAATGCTCTTGCTGTCAAATGAAACTACTGTGAGTAGGTCGCAAATGGGTTGGCTGCAGGCGGTCACCTGGCGTTCTTCTAACCAACCCTATCACCGAGGCACAGCCCTTTCATCGGAAAACGCAACAAACCTCCACTCCACCTTCCAATGAGCTCTTTCTTGACATGACTGAAGTCGCAAATCGCGGTGATCTGGAATCAGTGGAATGTACGCTACAGGGCGTCTGGCCCGGAGCTGGCCTTCAAGTAAACGATTTGTAACAGTACGTTGTCACTGAGGCTGCTCGTATTGCAGCTTCAGGCGCAGTACGAGGTGCCTGAGCAATACGTCAAACACAACGATCTTCCCTCTTGGTAGTGTCACGTGGTCGTCCGACCTTTTTGAACAGTGCCTTCTCGTGACCACCGCTGCCGGCAATCATGTACAGTGGGTACATTCATGCCAAGTCTTTCTATAACATTGCGGAAGGAACATCCATCTCCTTGTAGCTCGTTCAATGTCAGTGAGCTGTTGATAATGGTGTCTTCGTTGTGTTAAAGGAATTCTTGGCTAACGTCAATTCACTACTTCCAGTCTCAAAGGTACATAACAATCACGCCCTTAAGATAAACCTGATTTGCATTCTCGTCGTGTTGCTACTAGCGCCACTCTTAGGCCACTGGCCCAAAATCTGAATCGAGATTATCTTGCAGATGCAGAAAGACGAATATCAGGTTTTGTTTATCTCACACAACTCCTTGATCTTGGGATTTTTTCCGTCAATGAAAACAGTAAAAAAAAGAAAAGAAAAAGGCGAATATGCTCCTTTTTAAAAGATTGAGACTGACAGAACAGTGGGGAACCTGCTACCTCAATCCTTATTCCGCGTTCTTCACCAAATGCTATTTATATTGACCCAAGCTTGGCGTGAAAATGTAGTGAATCCTTCAAACACTAGGTGGTACGACACACTATGTGGATTACCAATGAGATCTTCCCTCGAGTTCAAAAATAAAGTGGTCAATAATTTAGTGAACCCTAACAGCAAAAGGTTACGAGAATAAGGGATTGATATACAAATGGAAGAGAGTAGTTACTGTATGATCAAATGTTTCCTTTTATGATATTAACTTGTACACAAAAGAAGAAATTACAAACTTCACGGCCGATTTAACGGGGCATGGACATGGCTCAATTATTAAGAGGGAGAAGGAGGAAATGAATCGTCTCACCATTATTCGTGATTATTCGTCGCGTGGTGATGTCGGCGGCAGACGCTGGGTCTCATAGAGGCGGGGGCGTGTTCGCAGCACTCACTGGCGCCCCGCGGCTGTACGGCGGAGGCCTACACCGGTGTCCACGTTCATAGCTTGAAGTGGGTCTGTCTTCATTGCGCTAGCGTGTGCCATCGTCTGCTTCTCCTGCTCCTCAGCGTCGTCCACAAACCTTGAAATATCGAGGAACTGCTCTCTGGACGGTGCCCCGACACATGCACGATGTACCCGACCAGGAAAATATGAACGCATCGCACTACACCATTCATCATCTGTTATTTTGTCGACTAAGTATCCTGCCAGAACGAAAAAGCAAGGGGCGTGAGCTGCTATGGATTAGTGTGACTGCGGCGCATACCGTCTCCGATACATGTTCATCTTTGCAGTTGCCTGTGTGGCCACGTTACAGTAGGCTACGTTGCCAGAAACTTGGGGCAGAATACTTCTAACGACTGTTCTCTCAATTTGTCACGACAAACCAGACATACTCCACCTAGTGGAGCGTCTGCTGCGCAACAAGTAATGCATTACATTCCGCCACTCCTTTCACATGCAGATACGCGTCTAAGTTCCTTAGGTATACCTTCGCGAGGGTACCGCGTGTTAGGCAGTGGTACATCCACCCCGTGCATCGGGAAGGCGGCCTGCAAATCCTTTGACGTTACCTGAAATATGAGGGCATTGCAGACACTTCTCGTTCGTTGGCTGATACTCTTTCCTGTGTTTTCTTGGACGATTTACTTCCTTCATTAATGCTCTCGAAAATGTCAGTCATCTTCATGTCTCCCCGCGTTCCTAAGTAGTCAACCTTCGTTTCGCACGCTTGTCTCACCTCGTCCAGTCTGTTAGTGACCTCCACGCGTATCTTTTTGGTTTTGTCCCTGATTCGTGCCTGAGTTAAATGATCAGTCCATCAATATTTTGAATGGAAAATTTTAGCTCAGCTTCCAGTTTTTAAAATCTAAGTGAAATGTGTGGTTCTCTGATATCGAGAGCATTCGATCCAGTGGACTCTAACTTCGCGTATCCCCCACAGAGGTGCTTTGTGTTTCCTCACTCACTCACGAACATCTCTCAGTTAACCTGTAGATTTTTAATGCACTCAGATTCTGCGTAATTCCCACAGACGTACCTGGCGTTTCTCCATCATATCCGAACTCTCTTCCATTGCCCTGTCGATTTCCAAATGTATCAATCTAAAAGACATCAGTTGCATGTAAAGCGTGACCACAAACAAAAAGTACTTGCCAGAATGATTCTCACAGAGAATATGACCCTGATGGCAATGCTGGGAGCAGCAAGCAAAAAATTGGAAACGTGAAACGGAGTATTCACACCACTGAATTAAGCGTAGTAATAATACTTCACAAAATCTGAGGAAAGCTGTGGTAACCGAATCTAGCTACACTAACTACCGATATGTCTGCTTAATAGTCCACATTTGCAACGCATTCAGCGCTTTCAAACACACCATCCGTGACCCCTATCACCGACACGAAGAGGTCAACATATTCTAATAAAGGAATGGAAAGTTAATTCCTTTTGATTTGTGTTTTAAAATTTAGAAGTTCTCACACTATCTAAGCGTGAGAACAAAATCAAATGGAAGCCCCACGTTGGGTCCCAAAAACGCAGTCAGTCGGAAATACATCGATCTAGTGCATAAAATGAAATGTAGATTACTAACGATATTGTCACACGCTGAGCATCAGAATATAGCAAATCCTTCAAAAACCTGGTGACATGGCGTCGTATGCGAATTACCAATGAGATCGCCCCCTAGGAGTAAATAACTGACATCACAAATTCAGTGCATTCAATCAGAAAACTGTTATTAGGTCAGGGGACGTGCGGGTGAAAGAGATTAGTTATAATATTAAAACATGAAATGTACGCAGAGAAATAAATTACAAATCTCAGGGCCGATTAGACTGGGCGTGGACACGATACAGTT
Organism: Schistocerca gregaria; assembly: GCF_023897955.1. Classification (NCBI taxonomy): domain Eukaryota; kingdom Metazoa; phylum Arthropoda; class Insecta; order Orthoptera; family Acrididae; genus Schistocerca; species Schistocerca gregaria. Next base: position 508,554,911 of record NC_064921.1, on the reverse strand, counting down.
GTTAAGGCGAAGGAGGAAGAAACGAATCGTCTCTCCATACCTAGTGTCTATCCATCGTATGGTGATGTCGACGGCGAGGACGAGTCGGCAGCAATCACTGGCCACCCGCGGCTGTACGGCGGGGGCCCGGACCGGTCTCCACGCTGACAGCTCGTTGAGGGTTACGAGGCGAAGCTGGAATATTAAGGTGTCGAGAGGCGGGTGTAGGTGACGGATGGAAGAGGCCCCATGTCCTCTTGCTTCTGAGGTGTCTCCTCCACTGTCCTTCCCTTCTCCGCTCTCTGCTAAGTTCAACGACTCCTCGAATTTTACTGCTCTCGGCATCGTCATTGGCGGACTAAATTTGTAGTGCCGCCCAGTGACTAATCCCTGTTTCGTGACCACGCCTCCCAGTACAGGACGAAAATTTTCTACCTCATATGGACTGGTGTGTGATTCGATAATTAGCATTTTAATCACGTTTTCATTGTCAAGGTTGTTTCCAGCGTTGTGTGCACATAGCTTCGATGGTTTTCTGCTTTTCTAAGTTGCTATGCCTATAGTGATACAACACTTCTTTCTATCAGCTGTCTGCGTTAGGCCTGGAGAGCCTAATGTTTGTACTTCGTCGAAGAATCTGCTAGCGTTCGTGACTTATACGCAACTTCCTTTGAGCCGTGCACGGCTCGAGTTTATCCCATATATTGTGTGCCGCCTCATTTTCTTTATTCCATTTACTGGCGTCTCTAACTTCCAGCCTTACTTGACCGCGAACGGCAGCAACAGCGCATATCAATAACTGCACTGTCTTACCATCTCTGGAGCGACCGATAGTGTTTCCGGGTTGTCCTGTGCCTCAGTTCGGGACGGGCCAGCAGTGCACTCAGGACGCAGCAGCAGTGAAGTCGGGGACGGAGCGCCGGTGAGGCGCCGACAGCCAGTTCTCGCCAACCGTTGGCGACACACATAAACTGTCCGACGGAGGGACATAGGAGCGTGACGACCGTTGGTTGGTCATTCGGTTGGTCGTCTCATCGGCCGACGTATATTTGGTCCTTTTACCGTTTCCGTGCCTGGGAGTTGGTAGGTTGACGTGGAGCAGCGAGGAAATCTCCGCGGCGCGTTGTTTCGCCGAGGCCGCTGGCGGCGTCTACGCGCGGTCGGAGTGAGTGGTGCTGTTCCCATTGCTACGAGGTTCGTGGCTCACCGATCCTGGACACGAAAGTTGAGTTTCGACTTAATATACCAGCAGGTCACGACTGTTCACATTGTGTCGTTTGGATTTCGTTGTCGGCTGTTGGGACATTCGCGCGAGCAACAACGTCTGTATCTAAGTTGGCAAATTTTAGCCACCTTCCAGTGGAGTTTAACTGTACTTTGTTATTTTGAATTGAAGTGCACCAGCGGAATCTTCTTCCTTGTGGCCGTTAATGTTCCGGTTACCTCCTCTGACCGTTGACGTAAATTCAGGCAGTGTATTTTTCTCATCGTGTTGTCGCTGCCCATCACGGTATGCAGTTTGACAGCTCAATGGATAATTGCTTGTCGGTGCCAGTACCTTCTACGTTGTTCCATTGAACTCCCTGTTGTGTGCTGGGCGTGTGGAGCGGAAGCTGTCTTGTCGGGGGTCCGTTGACTGTCTGTCGGTTGGGTTGACGTCGGATGGAGAATGGTTGGGCCGACTGCCTGTCTCACTTAAGCGAGCGTTAGTGTTTGAATTCCAGGCCGACCCTCGGAAACTTCTTAGTGCCGTTCGGTGTGCTGCCTTTTCTTATTTGTTCTTGTTGTTGGTATTTGTATGGCTTCTAGCCGATTTTTAAATTAAGGTTGTTTTGCCCTTAAGGCATAAGATTGTTTGGGCCTTAAGCCTAATTTAAAGAACTGTTCAGGGTATGGCCTTGGCCTTTTAAACATTTATTTTGGTTTGAATCTTAAGTGATGGGCCTTCAGCCGATTTTTAAGTTAAAGTTGTTTTGCTCTTAAGGTGTCAGATTGTTTGGGCCTTCAGCGTAGTGGAAAGAACTGATTTAAGATAAGGCCTTCTGCCTTTTACATTTCTGATTTTGGTTTCAGTCTTAAGTTATTGGCTTTCAGACGATTTTAAATTAAAGTGGTCTTGCCCTTAAGGCATGAGATTGAATGGCGCATTCACCCTGTAAATTAATGCTTTTTTTTAATTTTCTTGGCTGGTGTAATGTTTGGTCGAATAAATAAAGTTGTATATTCGAGTGTAACTGAAAGCCGCTTATTTTGGCCCCCTTCTACAATTTAAACCACCTGTCCTGCCCTGCGGATTTAGCAGGGCGTCTCATTCTTACTGTTCAGAAAACATTTTTCTTTAAGCGGGCTGACCTCTTCCGCAATTTCGCCTCCCTGTGCGAATACTTGGTGTTTTGCGTCTACGCTGCATCCCAGTGCCTGCATCGTTTTATGGCACGTTTATCGCATTTTTAAGGCAGTCCTGATCAGGTGCTGACAACCAGATGTTTCACACGCTTTCAGGTGTGCATTTCTGTAGCTTTCCTGTGAACTATTTACTTAGTGAATTCCGGGTCCACAGTTACCTGCACCCTTCTCGTTGTCCGCAAAGCTCTTCGCAAAGTGCCAACTCTTAAGTGAAGCACGGGCAACTTCAGGTCTACCTCTGCATGGTTGCAAAATCATTCCAATGCGGACATTGGCGCACGCTGTATGAGGTCCGGCTCTCCATCGTCCTATCTGTGTGAACTGGGGGAAGTGTCCATTGCCAAATGTACTACAATAGAGTGTGAAAATATGGAAACGTTTTAGGTTTCCGCATCGTATAACTGAGGTAGAAACTGAGTAACAGCCTGGTATTCACCTAAGCTGATAGGAGGAACCGCCTAAAAACCATATTCATCCTCAGAGACATACCGACCTTCGTTAATATGCCGGGTGGACTCAGTAGGGAACCGGGGCCCTCTCAGAACTCTGAATACGTTGTGCTAAGTCGCACGGCTATCCAGGCGGGTTCGAAATTGTAATGTTAATAAAAGAATTCACTATTGCCACCACAACTACACGCTGTTCTTGAAGGGCTGACCACCTACTAGGTCGAACTTTAATGTACCAATCGACGTATATGAGAGAGTGTCCTTTGCCCGAGCTGGAATCCACACGTAAACTTCGACGCTTCTCACAGATGAGACCCAAATTTAGTGCCGCCTTACTTTCGTCGCAGTACTGTGTGCGTCGCCCATTTGACTATGAAGCGATTGAGAGCTGCTGAAAAGCTCCTCATTCAGAAGGGCAACACCATCAAGGCGGCATGCAACTTTTGTCGCCGGCAGCGGTGGTCTCGCGGTTCTCGGCGCGCAGTCCGGAACTGTGCGACTGCTACGGTCGCAGGTTCGAATCCTGCCTCGGGCATGGATGTGTGTGATGTCCTTATGTTAGTTAGGTTTAAGTAGTTCTAAGTTCTAGGGGACTGATGACGAGAGCAGTTGAGTCCCATAGTGCTCAGAGCCATTTGAACCATTTGAACCAACTTTTGTCAAACTGCCAAGAAGTGTACCGCATGCCTGGACAAACAAGTGACCAGTTTTCCTATGTAGCCTCACAAAGTAGGTAGCAGTGACACCATCTGCATTCTGTGTACAAGAAAAGATCACGCAACTGAATGTTCGATGTTTGTGAGAAGATTGTGTTAAGCCTCATATAAGATAGAGAAAAAGCCGCACGCACACGTCGGAACTGTTTACCTGAAGGATCGTTGACTACCGAGACGTCATTTTGTTTTTTAATTGTCCCTCAATATTACTGATCCCCTTTGATCGGGCTCCTACGACTGTTATCTTAACGTGAAATCGCTGGATTCAGATGACCCATATTCAACGTCACGGAGGATCTCACAGGCCCAACGCATCTTGCATTCGAAAGGACGAATACATTGTTCGTTCATCACTTACTTTGATTCATGAAATGAGATCTTTTGCAATGAGACAGGTGCTTATATCCGTAGCGGTACACCAGCGTGGTCAGTGTATGCAACCATGCACTCCATGACGTGGCAGTAGTAAGAAGCTTGCCGACAGTGGTTGGCCCATCTACCACTTGACCCAGAAAAGAGACAGCGCCATCTGTTCAAACGAGTCCAGGTTCTGCTTACAGCGGGCACCGTCCATTGTCATACTGGCCCAGCACCTAGCGTGGCGGCAGTGAGTGCAGTTGAGCACATGGCACCTGTGGTTCGCGTTGCTTTTAAACCGGGTTTGAATATGATAGTGTTCAGGGTCTTTCCAGACACGTCTTCGGCCTGGAATCGAATTGACTGGAGTAGAATTGTCTTCATTGACGAGTCCTGCTTCGAACTGAGCCCCGATGGCCAGCAAAGATGTGACTGAAGACGCCCCAGGCAGTGTCGGGATACCAACCTGAATGTCGCCTGCCATACGGCCTGACAACTGGGAGTCATTGTCTGAGGTGGCATTTCTTTTCATAGCAGTACCTCTTTGGTTGTCATCCGTAGCACCCTTACAGCTCGCTGGTACATCGACGATGTACTATGCCGCGTGTTGTTGCCCTTCATGGTAAGCCATCCTGGGCTTACATTTCAGCAAGATAACGCCCCCCCTGCACACAGTGTGCATTTCTATTGCGTGTCTTCGTGTTTGCCAAATCCTACCTTGACGAGTAAGTTCGCCAGATCCGGTTAAGCACATTTGGATAATTATGGGAACGGCCTTCCAACCATATTGCGATTTTGACGCTCTAACGCCCCAGTTCGACAGAATTTGGCACGATGTCCCTCAGGAGGACCTCCTACAACTTTAATGCCAAGCCAAATAACTGCTTGCATAAGGGCCACAGTTAAATCTACACGTTATTGACTTCATTAATCTGTGAACTCTTTTTCTCAAATAAATCATTCGTTTCTTCCTGAAACTGTAATCATTTGTTTGTTTGTACAGGTGCATCATATCTACCGATTTCCGTCCCATTCGGATAATTGCTTCGTGTGGTGCGTCACTTTATTTTTTTATTTTTTTTTATTGGCTTAGAGTAGCATCTCATCGTGCACTGGCAGATTTATCCAGTAACACTTCTGACTCAGTGCTTACCGGAACAGGAGTCCCTACATCAGGTTCATACATTTGCGTCAACAGTGAAACTTTGCACCTGTATACAGTACACTTTTTACTGATATTACGTTTGACATCCCGTAAGTCAGATTCCACGTAATTTGAGAAATGTCCACGTCTTTAAATGTATGTATTTCTTCCAATAGATGGTCCATACACATATATGCATTTTGTGCTAAAGTAAATTTTCCTTTATGGTGCAGATATACAGTTAGGAGGAAATACGTAACAGGGTAACAATATCTGAGTGATCAAGAATTGATTTGTAAAGTTTCATGATGGTTTCTTTTCGTATAGGGCGTATTCACCTACATTCCGACCGAGAAAATATTTTAGTAAAGTATAACATAAATTAGAAGGTTTATGTCGTAAGACGAATAGCGCCTCATGTGTGAATTAATTGTTACTTAGCACTCTGGCATTGCCAGGTTCCACACGTGACCTGCGTCTGATCTAGAAACTATCCATCCGCATATCTGTTTAAGAAAATGGAATTTTCGCAGCCTGGTAAGTTACTATCATATAAAACTATAGAGCGTGTGACGTAGGAAGGCGCCTCTATGCAGGGAGGGAAGCGAGGAAGAGTAGGTCTCAGAGGCTGCTAAGGATCAGCAGAGGATGCCGCGCAGAACGACTCATAACTGAGCTCCTTCCGACGTGATACATACTGTAAGAAACATAACTGCCCTGTTAGACTTCATTTTTAAGATTCAAATATGTGCTACGTATCGAAGGAACTAACAGCAGCACTTGAGACAAGGATCCATAAAGTTGACTTCTTGTCATTTGATTGGAGAACATTAAGCAACAGAAGAAACGAGAAGAGAGGACAAGCACTGCATCTTGCGTTTGCGTTACGTGTACATAAACCTCTTTTTCGTTTGTAATTTTATAGCTGATTCCCTTCTCTTTCTGTTACATTCTAGGTAGATATTCTCAAAGCAACTTATCAGAAAGTGTAGTTTAGATGTATTTACGTAATGTTTTAATGGACTTCGAATCTTTAAATATCTTACCTAAGAATACTTCTGGCCTCCATTTTCGCTGACAGACTTTTTGTACGGTATCTGATTGGCTAAAAATGATAAACTTATCTGCATCTGTGAATTTGCTTGTGCAATACCGACCCACGCTATCTGAAAGTCCTAGTATTTTTGTAAGCAGTAATATGTATTTTTCAGTTACTTGTAAGCACTTTTTTCTCTTCTATTTTTCTTATTATTTTCCTGTACTTGGAACATTGCTTCTTCAGACTGTGAAACACGCACTATTGTTTACAGAAGAATACCAATCACATACAGTTTTGAGTTGCTCATTACCTGAGTTTTCAGTTTTTGAGCGTAGTCTATTTTTTATTATTAATGCACATTACACCAACGCGTTACTCATTTTGATTAGATAAGATCTATCTTCCCCGAATTTTCTTTTTGTCGGAATTACTGGTGAGGTGTTTGTCTTTGAATGAGCAGTTATTCCCATTATCGTCCCTCCCTTTCTGAAACACAATTTTCGATTTACCCGCCTACGGTTAACACAGCATACGGTGTTGTCAAAGAAAATCGAAATGTATTATATTGAAATAAATTCAACCGTTAGAGTTCCTGACACCCTAAAGGGGAAGTTGTTGTCAACGTCTCTGTGCTTTGCCGTTGGCTTCGGCGCTTGTTATTCCGGGGTTTCGCTTGCAATCATACCGTGACTCCTGGAGCACACAAATCAGTGGCTCATGTAAAAAAAGACCAAAAAAAGTTGCTTCTATGAAATACCTACGGGGTGGGGCTTCCAGCTGAAGAACTGACTACTGCATAACGATGGCTCAAAACAGTATAATTAGAACCTAATTGACTGACCTAATGGGGGTATCTTCTCTACAGAACGAACGTTAAGTCTACAGTCATAAGTTCAAAGCTTACATGGGCCGACTTCTTCTCCAGTGTCTCAGATTGTAGTGCACTTTACAGACACATCTATAAGATTTATCTCCAAATCTTTTATAAGTCGAGTCGAACATCAATAAACCTTTTCAATAGAAGGATATTCTTTCCATTCTTATCTGCCATATATGTCTGATACCTGTAACCACTATCAGTTCTCTTGCCTCTCACGCAGGAGTACATGAGTATATATGTTTTTCACTCTGTGTCTTGACACTTCTATGAATAATCATTGGTTTTAATTTTCACCGCCTCCGTCAATGAACGTCGGTGATAGCCACATCTCATCCTCCATACTGTGACTTTACATCGTTCTCTGACTTACATTAGACTTTCTTTTACATTTCATACTTACCTGTTGATCGTGAGGTTTTACCAACTTGACTGACAGAATATGTATTCTGTGATGTGTAACCGAAGTGATGACTCCATATTATCCACAATATTTTGACATCTGACAAAGTTTTGCTCTTCGACACTTCGTACAGCGAGCATACGTTTCTGTATAACTAACCGTTTCATCGTGAGGATACTAGATCGCCATTGCTGAACAGAACAGAAAATATGTCAACATTTGTATTGTTAAGATGGAGAGAAACTATTTTTCCTGCTTTGTGAAATATGCCAATATCTTTTTTTTTCTTTTCTTTGCCTGTTACATTTTGAAACTTCTGCGAGCAATTCAATATAGTTTCTTGACATAACATGTACTCGTAACTTAAAGTTTATATGCATCCGAAACAAACATTTAAGTGTTGATTAACCAAATTGGTCCCATACTGAACGCTGAGCTGCAATGGCGTAGCAGGAATAATTTTCAGCATACTTCCATTAAACCATATTTTAAACGCTTCGATCCTCTTCTGTTCTAGTTTTACTACATTCCATGATTGTTTCTATACAATGCTGGGCACCAGACAAATCTTAGAAATGTTTTCGTTTATTAAGACCTAGCAGACTTCTGAGGCCCTCTTTACCTGTGCTAGTCTGCTTCTTATGTCCTCCTAGCTTCGACCGTTAAGATAGCATAATTTCGTCTGTGTTCCCTAGTTTTTACCTTAAGTTTGTCGCTAATCCCATTTCAATTGCTTCTAAACACTTTCATCTTTCTTTTGTTTACTCTCAGTCCAATTTCTGTAATCAGTACATTATTCATTCTCAGCAACATCCCGTATTGCTTTCTTCCTCGCATTCAATGAGGATAGCAATGTAATCGAAGACTATCCTTCCACCATAAGTTTTAACACAGTTTCTAACCTTTGTTCTACTTTCTTAATTGAGTCTTCGGCATATAGGTTGAAAGGTAGAAGAGATGAAATTCTTTCCTGTCGTACTTACTTTTAATCCGCGCACATCTACTTTGTTCCTCCATTCTTAATGTTCCCTCTTTCTTGGTTTTCGTACATATCACATACTGCCCATTTTCCGCTAGTCAGCTTCACTTTCTCGAACATTTTCTTCTGGGTCTTCAAACCCTGTCAAAGTGACAGTCTTTTTCTTAAGTCTGTCTTCTAAGTGAAATGTCAGACCTGTATTTCTGGTGCCTTGCTATGTGTGAAGCCAAACAGTTTGTCATCGAACACCTCCTCAGTTTTCTTCTCCTTGCTTCTTAATCCTTTTCTGGTCCGTAACTAGTAAGCATGAGTTGCAAAGCTAATTGAGCCATGGTAGCCCTCCAGACTCGTAGAGGCTGTCGGAGTAGTCTTTTCACCTATCTGCTCTCTCTCTCTCTCTCTCTCTCTCTCTCTCTCTCTCTCTCTCTCTCTCTCACACACACACACACAACACGCGTGAGTGCGCGCCCGCTTTTAATAGTAGAATTCCCTCTTCACTATTGATGTCGACGACGCTTTCATTTCAATGAGGCTTCGCGGGGTAGCCGTGCGGTCTAAGGCGTCTTGTCACGTTCCACGCGGCTTCCCCCCCCGTCGGAGGTTGGAGTCCTCCCTCTGGCGTGTGTGTGTGTGTGTGTGTGTGTGTGTGTGTGTGTGTGTGTGTGTGGGTGGGTGGGTGGGTGGGTGGGTGGGTGGGTGTGCGCGCGTGCGTAGTCCTTAGTGTAACTTAGATTAAGTAGTGTGTAAGCGTAGGGAAGTCCACAGCTCGTGGTCTCGAGGTAGCATTCTCGCTTCCCTAGTACGGGGTCCCGGGTCCGATTCCCACAGGATCAGGGATTTTTCCTGGCTCAAGATGACTGTGTGTTGTTGTGTCGTCTTCATCATCATCATTCATCCCCATTACGGTCGGAGGAAGGCGATGGTAAACCACTTCCATTACGACCTTGCCTAGCAAGGCGGCGCGGGTCTCCCGCGTCGTTCCCCTACGCTCTGTAAAGAAGTGTGGGACTCATCATCGTCAAGCTTAGGGACCCATGACCTCTGAAGTTTGGTCCCATAAGACCTTACCACAAATTTCCAATTTCCATTTTAACGAAAGTTGTTCCGTGCATTTTTGCATGCCGAATCTGTCTTTCCAACGATCATTTCCTTTACTATTTTCTTAAAGTTTTCCTGCAGCCGTTTCGTTTTACTTTCCCTGCACTTCCTACTGGTTTCATATCTAAGTGACCTACATTGTTGTGTCCCTTTCATTTTCTAAATATTATTATACTGCCTTTCTTTATAGATCAAGTGAAGTATTTCTTCTGTGAGCTAAGGCTTCTTCGCAGATATTCCTTGTAAGTATATTCGTCTGTCAAACGTCTATGATGGCCGTTTTTAGGAATGTCCATTCCTCTTCAACGAAACTGCGTAGTACGATATTATCCCGATATCTACATAATCAGAGAACTTCAAATACACGCCATCATGCCTCACTACAAGTATTGTCTCTTCCTAATGATTCTCTTAAAATTCAGCGCAGTCTTCATCAGCCGGCCGGAGTGATCGAGTGGTTCTAGGCGCTACAGTATGGAACCGCGGGACCGCTACGATCGCAGGTTCGAATCCTGCCTCGGGCACGGATGTGTGTGATGTCTTTAGGTTAGTTTGTAAGATGGCAAGAACTACGCCCCTTACATGAAGTCAATTAAAGATCACCTAACTCACGTTGAGCGAACAGTAGGACTGAACAAAAGTGACTGACAAGGCACAATGCATCTTGTAGAGGGTATAGTATGGACTTACTGGAATAATTAATGTCAGGTGATGGTTTTAAAATAATTCACACGACATGAGAACTTTGTGGAAACGCATCGATTTACTGGAAGCTAGTTTATCCCAGGGAAGTACTCAGAATTGACCATGGCCGCCAGGGGAGCGGCTAAGGGAAGCGACAATAGGCAGCTTAGGGCGGCTCAAGCTCTGAGAAAGCAGTAATGGGGCACGACCTCCAGCCGCCTTAAGATGAGTGACAGTGAGTGGGTGGCTGACCCCGACTCCATGCTGGTGTACCGGGAAACAGACGGAGAACTTGTACGTCTGTTGATAAATGTCCGTCATCCCATTTTCTGTGAAACATGCGAGAAAGCTGTGCAAAGCAACGGCGGAGCAGTCAACAGAGGTCAAAATATGTGTGTTTGTGACTATAGCAACTTCACGCTGAATTCAAAGTCCACAGAGTCTGAAGCAAATCACGTGAGGAGCGACAGAATGAAATACGCCGGCCTGCAATGGGAATGTAGGACCAAGGACTTTGAAGTACTCTCCTGGGAGTCAGAATTCCGGGAAACTTGGTGTTGTGCAGACGCTAACCTTGATGGGTGGCCTGGGAGCAGCTAAACAACAGAAGTTGAGAGGAAGGGAAATTTTATGGGATTTTGTTCACTTCCCAGAGCAGGCACTGGTTGGCACTGGGAAGCGATGCATAATTTACATGACTTTCACTGCAATTGGCATAAGTGATTTTGCTGGAGCGGAAACCGAGGCCAAGAGCGGACTGTGAGAAGTCTCCGTTGAGGTCTTCAGTTCCCAGCTTGCCTAGACTGTGGACATGGCGTTCTTTACTCAGCTTGCCTGAGAAAGAGTGAGCAACTCTGCAGTTTAGGACTTAGCAAATGGAACGATTGAGCTTGGAGATAGAAAGTGTTGGTTCAGCTATGTACTAAGCAAGATAGCTAGGAGTGAATAGACGAGCGCAGCCTTGCAGCACCACGAGGTCGGCTGACGTCCACACAATGACACCGCTCAGCCACGTTGTATTCGGTGATATTGCGCCCGCTCTGGCCACTGATTAATTTGTTGGATCACGTCAGCAAAGTTTCCACGAGGGTTTTACGGGCCGAGTATTGTAGAATTCTTCTCGCACTTCGCATTATGCCTGGGTCAGTCGATAGGAATTACTTTTGAGTTATCGCACTTTACTCCACGCAAACGTAATTTATTACCACTGCCTGATATGAGTCTTGTAATGTGAAGATTGAAGGTCGGGAGTTAAAATAAATTTGTGCTAATCGACTGCATCTGTTTTCAATCAAGTAGTTGAAATCCGAAGTCACTTTCTTAATTAATTTTATGTTCAACATTTGCATCTGGTGTTCAATAGCTGAATATAACATCAATGTGCACCCCTTTTTAATTAAAAGTGATCAACTCTGAATAAATTAATGTCAAAACTGCCACCGCAGTTCAATCAGGAGTCACAGGGCCATATTTTTTTTTGCGTTATCCGATATTGCGGCAATTTTGCACTCTCTGTTGATCTGTTAGTCAATTAGTTGGGGTGAACACACGCCAAAACCAGCTAAGTGACAGGTGGGGTGTTGACTGATGACCTTTGAAGTTAAGTCCCATAGTGCTCAGAGCCATTTGAACCATTTAGTCTTCATCATTACTGGAGGAGGCAACGGCCCTGATGCAGTGGATACACTGGTTCCGTGAGATCACCGGAGTTAAGCGCTGTCGGGCGTGGCCGGCACTTGGATGGATGACCATCCAGCCTCCATGCACTGTTGCCATTTTTCGGGGTGTACTCAGCCTCGTGATGCCAACTGAGGAGCTACTTGACAAAATAGTGACTTCGATCAAGGAAAACCATCATAATGACCGGGAGAGCGGTGTGCTGACCACATGCCCCTCCTATCAACATCCTCAACTGAGGATGACACGGCTGTCGGATGGTCCAGGTGCGCCACTCGTGGCCTGAAGACGGAGTGCTTTATTACTAGAAGAGATGAGATTAGTGTTTCACATCCCGTCGACAACGAGACATCAGAGATGGAGCACAAGTTCGGGTTAGGGAAAGATGGAGGAGACCGGTCGTGCCCTTTAGAAGGAACCACCCCGCACTTGCCTGAAGCCATTTACGGAAATAACGGAAAACCTAAATCACGATCACCGGACGCGGGTTTGAACCGTCGTCCTCCCGAATGCGATTCCAGTTTGCTAACCACTGACCTACCCGCCTCTGTTTCATCGTCAGTAAACTGTGATCTGAGTGTACATGCTCCTACATAAGTCTTAATCCGATATCTTCTTTCAAAATCTCTATCTCATTGTGATCTAATCCTGGTGGTATTTTCCATGCCTCTCGGTATTTTCCAAGTGCACCATCTCCTCTTCTGACTTTTGAATGCTTTTAGATACCTTCCATGCTGCGTGTTGGCGTGACACTAAACGCATGTGGTCCGTAATTCGAAACTCCCCGTGCCCCCTCACCGTACATAAGTTTTCAATAAAAATTATTAGCCGACATAAGGAGTCAGCCTTATTCTGCCGACGGTCTTGTCAAAGAGGGCGGAGGGGTGGGCAGAGATTCAAGACACACTTTTGCACTAGGGATGAGAAACTGCCCCTAAAGGCGGAAGAATAAGCAATGATCAACAGCGTGAAGATACAGATGCTAAAGGAAACCTCTCCCTTAAATTAACATAATGTGCATTCACAGGACACGTGACCTGTAACTGAAAACTTGCCATGATGATCTTTCCATTGACAAAAGACTCCGGAAAAGCCCCTTCGGATCTCCGGGAAAGGGCTGCCAAAGAACAAAATGGTTCAAATGGCTCTGAGCACTATGGGACTCAACATCTTAGGTCATAAGTCCCCTAGAACTTAGAACTACTTAAACCTAACTAACCTAAGGACATCACACACACCCATGCCCGAGGCAGGATTCGAACCTGCGACCGTAGCAGCCCCGCGGTTTCGGACTGCATCGCCAGAACCGCACGGCCACCGCGGAAGGCTGCCAAAGAACAAGTGACCACGAAAAACAGATTGAATAATCAACGAAAGGATAATGTTCTACGAGTCGGAGAGAGGAATGTCAAAAGTTTGAACGTGATAGAGAAGACAGAAAACCTAAAACGAGAAATTCAAAGTCTCAGTTTAGATATAGGGTTCAAATGGTTCAAATGGCTCTGAGCACTATGGGAATCAACTGCTGTGGTCATCAGTCCCCTAGAACTTAGAACTACTTAAACCTAATTAACCTAAGGACATCACACACATCCATGCCCGAGGCAGGATTCGAACCTGCAACCGTAGCAGTCGCACGGTTCCGGACTGCGCGCCTAGAACCGCGAGACCACCGCGGCCGGCTTTAGATATAGGGGATGAAGTTAAATGGAAAGAAGACAAACATTTCTTATCAGATGAGTATAGTGTGATAGCAGCAGAAGCACAAAATGGTACTACGGCAGTGGGAGTAGGATTCGTTATCAATAGGAAGATGTGGAACAGAGTATGTTACAGTGAACGGCTCAGTGATAGGGCTGTTTCATCAGAAGCGTCAACAATCCAAGGGCGACAACGAGAGTTCAGGTATACGTGCCGACTTCGCAAGCAGAAGTTGAAGAGATAGAAAAAGTGTATGAGGATACTGAAAAGGTAGTTCAGTACTTAAAGAGAGGTGAAAATCTATTAGCCATGGGGTACTGGAATGCGGGTTTAGGGAAAGGAGTAGAAGAAAGGGTTATTGGAGAATATGGGCTTGGTACTAGAAATGGGATAGGAGAAAGACTAATTGAATTCTGCAACAAATTTCAGCTAGAAAAAAAAAATGCTCTGTTCAAGAGGAGAAGTTATATTGTAAAAGCCCGGTATGTACGGGAAGATTTCATTAGATTAGATCATTGTCAGACAGAGATTCGGAAATCAGGTACTGGACTGTAAGGCTTACCCAGGAGCAGATATACACTCAGACCACAATTTAGAAGTGATGAGGAGTAGGCCGAAGCTTAAGAGACTAGTCAGGAAGATTCAGTACGCAAAGTAGTGTAATAACGAAGAACTAACGAATGAATACATATGATGCTCGAAGTGATTTAAGGCTATAGATATTACGGTAAGTAGTAGCTCAATAACCAGTTCAGTATAAGGAAAATGAACATTTCTACAAAGGGAAATCACAGAAGTTGAAAAGAAAAACATAGACATATGGAAGGTAGCTGCGAAGAAACCATGGGTAACAGAAAAAACACCTCAGTTGATCAATGAAAGAAGGAAGTACAAAAATCTTCAGGGAAATTCTGGAGTACAGAAATACAAGTCGCTGATTGAGATTCATTGGAAGAATCCTAAGGAAATGCAATCCGACAACAAAGGAAGTAGGTTACAGTACGCTTGTTCGCCCACTGCTTGAATACTGCTCAGCAGTGTGGGATCCGCACCAGATAGATGATAGATAAACTCCAGTGGAAGACTCTGCAGGAGAGACGCTCAGTAGCTCGGTACAGGCTTTTGTTAAAGTTTCGAGAACATACCTTCACCGAAGAGTCAAGCAGTATATTGCTCCCTCCTACGTATATCTCGCGGAGAGACCATGAGGATAAAATCAGAGAGATTAGAGCCCACACAGAAGCATACCGACAATCCTTCTTTCCACGTACAATACGAGACTGGAATAGAAGGGAGAACCGATAGAGGTACTCAGGGTACCCTCCGCCACACACCGTCAGGTGGCTTGCGGAGTATGGATGTAGATGTAGATGTAGAATGAAATAAACAGGAAGCGCAGGGAAGCTAAGCGGAAATGGCCCCATAAAAATGTGAAGAAATCGAAAAAAATGGACGGTCTCAGGAAAAGTCGAAACAACCGTTGGTAAAATTGAGAGTGAGGGGGGTAACATTAAAGAGAGCAATTGGAGAGAGCGGATAGGTGGAAAGATTACGATGAAGGCTTCTATGAGGGGAAGATTTGTCTGATGTGATTGAAGAAGAAACAGGAGTCGATAGAGAAGAAATGAGGCATGAGAAGAAAAGGGGGATGCAGCATTAGAATCAGAATTTAAAAGAGCTTTGTAGGACTAAGACAGAAGGGATAGATAACATTCCATCGGAATTTCTGAAAGTATTGGGAAAAGTGGCAACATCTCTTAATGAAACAGGACGTGTTGATCTTAAAGTCCACTGGTACACGCGCGCCCAGACAACAAACAGTCTCTTATTCTGCTAGAGTTAATCTGTTTGGTTCAAAATGGCTCTGAGCACTACTGGACTTAACATCGGAGATCATCAGTCCCCTAGAACTTATAACTACTTAAACCTAACTAACCTAAGGACATCACACACATCCATGCCCGAGGCAGGATTCGAACCTGCGACCGTAGCGGTCACGCGGTTCCAGACTGGACTGTAGCGCCTATAACCGCTCTGCCATCCTGGCCGGCTTATCTGTTTGGGTTTCAATAAACCTGCTGCACTTGGTAGGTCAATATAGGGACAGTTAAAGCTGGTTGTGGATGACGCTGCGATGCCCCATATACGCTCGACTGAAACAGACCTAGTGACTAAACAAGCCAAGGAAACATGTCGACAATCTGTAGAGCATGCTGGGTTACAACAGTGTACGTGTGCGAGCTTTACTGCTCAAGAGGCGCTCTGCATCGCGGTGTAGCTTGCTCGCCAGGTTTCGAGAGGGTGCGTTTCTGGATGACGTATCGAATATATTGCTTCCCCCTACTTATACCTCCCGAAGAGATCACGAATGTAAAATTAGAGAGATTAGAGCGCGCACGGAGGCTTTCAGACAGTCGTTCTTCCCGCGAACCATACGAGACTAGAACAGGAAAGAGAGGTAATGACAGTGGCACGTAAAGTGCCCTCCGCCACACACCGTTGGGTGGCTTGTGGAGTATAAATGTAGAATGTAGATGTAGATGTATCCTGCTGGAAAACACCCCCTGAAACAGGCCGAATCACGAGACTGACGTACAATTTTGCAGTCAGGATGTGTCGGGTAATCACATCTGTGCACTTCTGTGCACACATGTCCACCACACGGATCCTCTACGACCTGATTCCTTTCCCCCATCTGCTCCATTTCCTCGAGCATATCCGCATCCTCTACACCTCCTGCCACCTCGATCCCAGTCATCCCCTGTCCTCTCCAACCCTCACCCTCTGCCGATCCTTCACTGTTGTGTCCCCCCTTCCCTTCACCTCTCCACCCTTCATCTTCTTTCCCAGGGTGGCTTCCACTGACTCCCCTGCCCATATGATACCCTCTCTCCCTCCATTTATCCCTCCTATCAACTCTGATCCTCACCTCCCCCTCCTTTCCTCTGTCCTTTCCTTGGGGATCCCTCTTCCCCTCTCCTTCCATCTTTTTTCCCCATCTACCCTCTCCCTGCCTCCCTTCTCTCCCTCGAGTCCTTCCTGCTCTCCCCTCCACTGCCTTTCCCACTCCTGCTTGTGTCTGCCCAGCCACCCTTTTCTATGTCCCCTCCCTCCATTGGCTCCCCCTTTTTTTCTTTTCCCCCCTCATAGGCCTGGTTCCTTCCCCCCCCCCCCCCCCCCCCCCCCGCCGCAATTTGCTACTGTATCACCTGTATAGTGCTGTTATAAGTGAGTGTTCAGTGTTTTGCATCCCCTGTCAGTGTTGTGAGTCAGCCGCCATACTGTCCCTAGTTGTGTTTTTTATCTCATGTGAACATAAACCAGACTGTCGCTGTGTTTTTTAATTGTGCCTGTCTACTTCTTGTATGTCTTCATCCGCATCGTCACCACAATGTTTTTATATTTTAAATTCCACAACTTTCCGCCATTTTACACCTTTTTATCGCCTGATTTTCTTGTTTGTTTCTATTCTCATTATGTTTTTCAACTTTTCTGTAGGCAATAGAGCAGCATATTACGCTGCTGCCAGCCCGCTCCCCCTCTTTGTGTGTGTGGGGGGGGGGGGAGGGGGGAGGGAATTGAAATCCAATTAAGGAAAGCACTGGGATCGTGGGTTGCTGTTATTATATAATTACCTATCCTTATTTCTCCCCTTCAGCAGTTATTCACCTGTAGATCAGCAGGATGCTATACCCTTTCACTGCAACGATAGTTTGCTGTCCTATTATTATTACCCATATTTCCTACGTAGGGCTATTGGCTAGAAAATATCCTCTCAACATCTAGCAGTATTATTGATGAGACTGGCTGCAACTACTCTCTATTGTTCGATCAATGGCAACTGCTCCTCCCCAACTTCCATGTTTCATAGCCAAAGCAAAGAATTTGGATATTCCTGCTGATTTCATACCAATTTTGAATATCCTGCTGATAGAAGGAGGAGAGTTAGACTGTACCAGTATTCTGGGTCAGCCACCTTGGATTTTGATGTCAGAGTTAGTGTAACAGTATTCCAAAGACACCAGCCATAGCCAAACAGAACTTTTATAAACAGGAATATATTATTATTAATTACTTTTATTATTGTTATTATTAGTGTGTCCTCTGCAATGCAATGTAATTAGCATTTGAATTTGTCATGAAAATTCGAATTTACCACACATATTTTAATTTCCCACCATCTTTCCAGGTGTGGGAAGGAGGGGGCAATTAATTGATCAATTTAATTAATTGGTCAATTGATTTGGTAGTAAATTGCTCCAGAACCTCTTCTTTTACCATGCAAACTACAAAGGGAAAGGTCCCAGGTTTGTTTCTTGGTAGAGCACACAGGTTTGTTCTCCTACAGAGGAGGGTTGGGGCAGGCTGAAGATTTTGCAGAGATGGTGACTGTCTGATTGGCTGGGAATTTCGCAGAGGGGGAGAGGATAATTAATTGAACAATTTTGTTAATTATTCAATTAAACTGATATCAATTTGATATCATAAGTGGACCTCTATGAACATTACTCCACTATTAGTGCTAGGTGTTCCCTGCAGATGGTTTACAGTGGCCCATGAGATTACCACCAGAGACTATGATATTTGTGGCGCCAATCGAATTATTTATTGCCAAGTTTTGTTGCTGTAGAATAATAAGAGTTTTTACTCTCGCTAAGCAACAAATACTTGCCAAAAAAATGTTTATTGAAAAATTATTCCAGAGTAATGCTTGGTTTTCCAATTTCTCTACAAACTCTGCTCAACTTGTATAAATATTATTTGATCGCTAGATGGGCTCATTATGTGCTCTATCACAGCCTCTACTGATTTAAACAGTCGGGGTCACAACTGCAACTCCAAGGACGTTTTTGTATGCTCCCTAGGGGATCAGTATCTGCCAAAACCCTTGCTTCTCCCTCCCTACCTCCCGCCACCCTTCACATTTGCCCATGCACAGATACATTGCAATATGCAACCATTATAGAGATACGTCAAAACGAAAATAGAATTGCTACTACAACGAAAAATCTTTGGATGCATGCTGTATACAGAACCAAAGGTTGTTTGCGGCAACCGTGCTGCAGTTATAAGTGTCGAAGGACATGAAAGAAAATCAGTAGTCCAGAAGAGAGTGAGACAGGATTGTAGCCCTATCGTTAATGTTATTCATTCTGTACTTTGGGCAAGCAGTAAAGGAAACCAAGGAAATATTTTAAAGGGAATTAAAGTTCAGGAAGAAGGAAATGAAAACTTTGAAGTGCGCCAATGGCATTGTAATTCTTCCAGGACGCCATAAGATTTGGAGGAGCAGTTGAACAGAATGAATAGTGTCTTGAAAATCGGTTACAAGATGAACATCAAAGAAAGTAAAACAAGGATAATGGGATGTAGTTGAATTACATCAGGCCATGCTAATGGGATTAGGTAAGGAAAAAAGACACTGAAAGTAAAAGTTGAGTTTTGCTATTTGGGCAGCAAAGTGGTTAGTGATGCTTGAAGCAGTGAGAACGTACGGTAAAATGCAGCCAGGAAAAGCTGAAAACGAGAAATTTATCAACATGCAAATTTTCGTGTTAGGAAGTCTTTCCTGAAAGCATTTCCGTGGAATAGTTTTGTAACCGTGTGTGGAAGTGAAACGTGGTCTGTAAGCAGTTCACACAAGAAGAGAACAGCAGCTTTTTAAATGTGATGCTACAGAAGAATACTAAGACTGGATGTGTCGATCGTGGATCGTGTTTGTAATAAGGTGATACTGACTCCAAAAGGGACAAAATGAAATCTATGGCACAACTTCGCTAAAAGAAGTGGTCGGTTGATAGGACGCAACCTGAGACATGAAGACAACGTCAAGTTGGTAACGGAGTGAATGAAACGTGACAGCTTGACATTTTTAGGAGTCAGTCTTTCGCATAATTTGTGCCCGCACTCCACTCAGTTTCTAAACAATCACAATTGTGCTAATATTCATTTCAAATATAACAGGTGTAACAATTTCTATGCTTCTGTATTAAAGAGTACATTTTTCTAAATCAATTAATTACACTCACCAGTGACTAGCCCGACTTTGGGCGTTTTATATTAAATACACTCCTGGAAATGGAAAAAAGAACACATTGACACCGGTGTGTCAGACCCGCCATACTTGCTTCGGACACTGCGAGAGGGCTGTACAAGCAATGATCACACGCACGGCACAGCGGACACACCAGGAACCGCGGTGTTGGCCGTCGAATGGCGCTAGCTGCGTAGCGTTTGTGCACCGCCGCCGTCAGTGTCAGCCAGTTTGCCGTGGCATACGGAGCTCCATCGCAGTTCTACCATTCCTAGACCGGCAAGGGATCTTGCTGTTCCAACAGGACAATGCACGTCCGCATGTATCCCGTGCCACCCAACGTGCTCTAGAAGGTGTAAGTCAACTACCCTGGCCAGCAAGATCTCCGGATCTGTCCCCCATTGAGGATGTTTGGGACTGGATGAAGCGTCGTCTCACACGGTCTGCACGTCCAGCACGAACACTGGTCCAACTGAGGCGCCAGGTGGAAATGGCATGGCAAGCCGTTCCACAGGACTACATCCAGCATCTGTACGATCGTCTCCATGGGAGAATAGCAGCCTGCATTGCTGCGAAAGGTGGATATACACTGTACTAGTGCCGACATTGTGCATGCTCTGTTGCCTGTGTCTATGTGCCTGTGGTTCTGTCAGTGTGATCATGTGATGTATCTGACCCCAGGAATGTGTCAATAAGGTTTCCCCTTCCTGGGACAATGAATTCACGGTGTTCTTATTTCAATTTCCAGGAGTATATCTACGGCCAGGTAACTTGACTGGCGTAGCGTTTTTTTTTTTTTTTTTTGTAAGGTGGGGGGGGGGGGGGCGGCGAGGAGGGCACGAATACAATTCAGAGAACGTTCATATAACTTGCGCGATGTGAGGAGTGCACGCCAGGAAAACTGTCAGAAGGTATCAGTGTTACGTATTCCATATGGAATTGGCGTTTGTAGTGACATCTCATGGCAATAATGGGAGCACATCGTGATGTAAGTAACATTCTTTACAGCCAATGCAAATATTGTATAGGAATCTGTGTGACTGGCACAGATAACAAAATAAAAGGAAACACACGCACGATCCACATGTTCAAAACGGCTCTGAGCACTACGGGACTTAACTTCTGAGGACTTAGAACTACTTAAACCTAACTAACCTGAGGACATCACACACATCCATGCCCGTGCCAGGATTCGAACCTGCGACCGTAGTGATCGCGCGGTTCCAGACTGTAGTGCCTAGAACCGCTAGGCCACCCCGGATGGCCCACATGTTCAGCTCGTGTTACAGCACACCTCTTGTGTGACTTAGTGCGCGCTGTGACGCATTGTTGTGACTCATCACCGCAATTCCTAGTCATGGAATCTTTATGACAAACTGATTTGCCGTGCTACACAAACAATCGTGCCTACATGAAGGTTTCATTCAAGAAAAGCAGAAGCTAAAACTTGAATCATGTACTGCGCTAGTGAAAGAACGTCCCGTATGTAAACGTAGGAAAGTTGTTGAGGTACATTTTTGGAAAACATTGTACTTGAGGCATAAAAAAATAAAGCACCACATACTTCGGATTTGCAAGTTTTTTCGCTATGGAGATGTTCTCAACAAATTACAGGGAAACAATTGGTTTAAAATATTTTATTATTTCAAATTGAAAGTCTCACATCAGAGCCCGATGATACGGTGACTATCTTTTCTTTATTGATCATATTTATTACGATACTTCGAAGATCAGTAACTCACTGCCCGTTCTTCCAAGAAATTGCAGCGAATTAACAGTGGGAACTACGATTTCTAATCTGAGAGAAGCAGATTCTACCAGCGTGAAATTTGTCAGTCTGTAGTAGTATTTAGAAATCTCGTGTATTCATCTGGAAGAAGATTTGTCCTTATGACCTTTAAAACGCCTAAATCTCTTTTTGTCAGTGGAGATTTGTTTTCCTGTATTCTATATAATTTTAAAGTGTCCAAACAAATAATATCCTTCGGCCAACCACGTACAGAAACGTGTTAGCATCCATTTATGAATCAAGAAAAAAGCAACTGGGGAGTCATTTGCTTCGCTACTGAAAAACTGTTTTTTTATATAAACGGAGGAAAGCCGCATCCTGTGCTGCGTTTTACTCCATGCATAAACAATTGAAAACCATAGGTTTTGGACTTGCATGTTTTATCGCTATGAATGTTGATCTGAACCGACTGCAGTCAATTGTCACTTAGGCGATTTTCTAGATATCCATTTGGGATGAACGGGAGCTACAGTGTAACGATGAGTTTGTGGTGAATGTGCACACGATCGAGAGGTGAATGCTATGTTAAAAGGCAAAAAAAACAATAAAAGGAAAAGAAAAGAAAAAATTGATACGACCTGCATTCGATCTTCAAACCTAGCCGAATGCTCTACCACGATAACATAACAAGAAATGCGAATTTGGTCACGCTCTCTGCTTATTCATGAAACTACTGCTCTCTCGTTTTATGGTGGTAGTTCGGTAGGTAGCTGCGCCACAGTTTTCTCAATCTAAATTTAATTCATCGTAATTCATACAACTTGTGCGATATGTATATAATTTATATACAAAATCCTTCTTCGTTGATCAATGTCTGTATGTACCTATTAGTGATATCTGGATCAAAATTTCTACAGCATGCATGTATAGAGGGATGCTTGCAGTCGACTTTATATAGAGAAGAAGACATGCGTAACAATAATGGTAGTCTGGGAATTAACTTCAAGTAAATTCGCAAGACGCCTTAACGCAATAACGCGCGTAGAACGCCCTTTTTATATTCGTTTTTAGGAGTGTGACAGAGTTCAGAGAATGACGTGAGAGGCGCTCGTTTGGAGTAGGGAGAGAGACACAGCCAGTGAGTGATAGGACAGGTGGTCACTTGAACGCCTGTAACAGCTTCGGGAATTTCCCACCACATTCTAATTAGGCAGTCTTCCGGACTACAGAAGTATTAAGATGTAGTGAACTAGTAAGACAACCCTCAGTGAACTGGTTGGACTTGGGTGGATGTAGGAGTAGAGGGAAAAATTATGCAGAAGAAAATTATAGTTTTGTCGGTAGCTTGACGTCGGGTAAGACCCTGTGATAACTTCAAGTCCAAGTTCGGCATTTGGCAGAGGTGTTAAAAGCATTTAAAGTTATGTCAGGCGGGATAAGGCGGAATCGAGGAAGGCGAGATGGGGGATGGCTGGAGGTAACACAGAGAGGGTGACGACGCATTCGGAGAGGGATTCGCCGCTTCGCTTCGATCGAGGTCAGCCAAAACGCTGCACAAATTATGCAGCAGCTGTTTCAGCGGAAGTGCTCTGTAACTGCCCAAGCTCGAAGGACGAATAGCGGTTAGCTTTCAGGTTAAGGTCAGGAGTTTAATTTTGTTTAAACTGTAGTCTGAAACAGTGAGTAGTACAACTGGAAATGGAGCTGCAAGTTGAAGACTTCGTGTCCCCCATGACCAAGCAACTAGACCTATGCCACGCGCCTTGGCTTTCATTGTTCAGTTTTCCAGTGTTCGTGTTTTTACAGATAGTGACCAAATGGACGCAGTCAATGAGCCCTGCGAATCCATATTATTATTTCCTTGCTGTAAAGCTGCCTTCAGCGCTAGGTCCAGGGTTCAAATTGCTGTATTTCAGTACCCACGTGGCAGAGAAAACGTATTTACAGTGCGTCTCTGGTACAAGTCAGTTGTCGTTTCCTGTAAAGACAGAGTTACCGTGGCTTTCATAATTTCACGATGAATACGTAGGAAATGCGAATGCAATTTTCTGGTTTGCCGTCTTGGCGCTTTACGCTATGATGCCAGGCAGAGATTAAGACGAAGTGTTAATATTATACGTCACGCAAAAATTTTAAAGGCCGCCATCTTTCGGTTATGAATTGTCTAAAACTATTCGTGGTACTCTTCTTGAAGTTAGGTTAAACAATCCCCTTCTCACTCCTAAACGCTCCTTATCATTTAAACGCATGGCATTGGACAAAAATATGGAAACATTGTGAGAAATGCACGGTTGAACGTAAATGCAGGTGCTATCCAAGCCTACATGATGCATAGTTGTATTTGACCATTAACGGTCGTAGAATATTATTCTGTGCGGATATGAGTGGATTATGTCGGATCTAAGTGAATTCGAACGTGTGCAAATTGTTTTTGCTCATATGGTGCATGATTACATAACCAAGACAGCCCAGGTGTTTGGTACTTAAACAGGCACTGTATCTAAGATTATACAGCATACCGAAAAAATGGAAAAGAATCATACTTCAAGTCGCAACGCGGACGAAAGTGTGTGTAGAGTGATCATGACAGACGGTCATGGAAGAGGTTTGTGATGAAAAATAAGGGGAAGGCAGTTGCAAAAGTCACTGCAGAACTGTTTGTAACACTCACGAACCCTACCAGCATCAAAACAACACAAAGGGAACTGCAGGGCTAGCTGTTTACCCAAACGTAAAGAAAGTTGCCTGCCGCCACAGCAGGCGGTCTGGCAACTGACAGCGAATGCCGAAGTGTATTGTACCTGCCACGAATATATATGATAAGTTTATTAATATCAACAGCTTTTTGTCATACATTTTCTACTATTGTTTTGCACGCCGTTAGTATTCTGAAGACAACATCGAATGCAAAAAACTATAAACATTGTTTGTATCTACTGTATTTCAGTTCAGAGGCCCTGCAGATATGCTGGGGTGATATAGAACACAGTCCACTCTTTGTACAAGTTCACTGCGACACGGCTAGGTGTGTATCTGTTGAATTATAGTGTGGAGAACGTGCGCACACGATATGTTCACTCCAAGACAAAGAAAACAAGGCACGTCGAAGGAATTGTGCGAATGGGATGGAAATCGGTAGATGTGATGTAAATTTACAGACAATCAAATCATTACAATTTCAGAAAAAAATTGGGTGATTTATTCAAGAGAAACAGCCTCACAAACCGAGCAGCACATTAACGCGTTGGTACACCTTCGGCCCTCATGCAGGCAGTTATTCGGCATGACACTGATTAGTAGAGTTGTTGGATGTCCTCCTGGGTGCTATCGTGCCACATCCTGTTCAGTTGGTGAGCCATCGTCAAACTCCAGAGCTGGTTCGAGAGCCCTTCCCATTCGGGAGAAATCCGGTGACATTGGAGACCAAAGTAGTGTTTGAAAGCACGAAGACAAACAGTAGAAATTATAACCCTGTGCTGGTGGGCATTATTTATCGGAGTGTAAGCATGATGGCTTGCCATGAAGGGCAACAAAACGGGCGGTAAATATCGTCGACGTTCCACTGTGCTCTAAGAGTACTGCGGATGACAGCCAAAGTGGTCCTACTATGAAATGAAATGGCGTCTCACACCATCATTCCTGGTTGTCGGCCCGTACGGTGGGCGGCGTTCAGCTTGATACCCCACCGCTGACCATTGCGTCTCCAGGCGCGTCTTACCGGGTCATCGGGGATGAATTCGAAGCGGGACCCATCACTGAAGAGAACTCTACTCCATACAGTCAGAATCCAGGCCGGAGGCTTGTCTAGAGACACCCCAGACAGCGATGGGATACCAACGTGATTGTCGACCGTCGTAGCGGCCGACAGACAGGGGTGATTATCTGGGGTTTCATTTCATTTCATAGTATGACTGCTTTGGTTATTATCCGCGGCACCCTTAAACCACAGCGGTACATCGACGATACTCCACGCCCCGTTTTGTTGCCCTTCATGGCAAGCCATCCTGAGCTTCAATTTCAGCAAGATTATGCCCACTCGCACACAGAGAGAATTTCTGCTGCTTCTCTTCGTGCTTGCCAAACCCTACCTTTGCCAGCAACGTCGCCGGATCTCTCCCCAATTGACAACGTTTGGAGTATAATGGAAAGGGCACTCCAACCAGCTCAAGACATTGACGATATGACACACTAGTTGGACAGAATTTGGAACCATATGACCAAGGAGGTCCTCCAACAACTCTTATCTATCAACGTCAGACCTAATTTCCTTGCGTAAGGTCCAGAGGTGGACCAACAAGTTAATGACTTGCTCAATTTGTGAACCCTTTCTCTTGAATAAATCAGCCAATTTTTCTGAAATTGTAATCATTTGTTTGTCTGTAAATGTGCATCACATATCATGATTTCCTTCCTATTGGGATAATTCATTCGTGGTCTTAAAGTGTAGGTTTCCACTGTGATACTGAATCACTGGCAGTCGCAAATGAATTCCGCATTGAACTCTGTTGTGAACGTCTGGTTGAACATGAAATTGAAGTAAGGTGAGTATAAAAGTGGATGATTACGCAGTGTGTTGCAAAACGTGGGAGTTGGTAGCAGTTCAGTTGACTCGAAGTCTCTATTAATGGCATTTAAAGCAAACTAAATCCCTATCCAGCGATCTAAATTTGTTTCCCGTGGATTATTTGGACCACTTAAATCGAATGCTGGGATCTATCCTTTTCAAAAGATGCAGCACTTTTCTTGCCTACACCTATCCCTGTCCAGTCCGTGGTCGACAGTCGTTAAGTCCTAACAATTCTGTCCTTTTGTAATTCCTGTGCAGTTTTCTGTCGGACTTTAGTTTTACTTTTTTCGTTCCCAACTCGACTTTGTCCTTTTCAGCTAAATATCCAAATCATCTGGGAGTGGGGAATGTCAGTAATTGTAATGTCCATTAATGAGAGGAATGCCCTTGAAGGAAATCGCCAGCGAGCTGGATCTAAAGTGCAACATGCTCCAGGGCAGAATTTGCAAAAATATTTTCATAAATATTATAGCTATATCAGCATCCTAACTGTGACTGACGTTATGATGTTCGAGTCGCGTAAATGTATTAAAACATGTTACCTCTTAAGCAATGTGTTTACTGTATTCATGTATTCATCCCTTGCATTCCTCCTACAATTTCTACCCCGCCCCCCTCCCCCTCACGCATGCCTCCAGTACCAAAAAATTAACTACTCCTTGTGATTCACGATGTATCCTATCCCTTCTTTCCTTCCGAATTCGCTTCAGTACCTCCAATAGTACCACCAGCGACTTATCTTCTCTTCAGCGTTCTTTTATAGCATCACATTTCACAAACTTCTTTTCTTGTCTGGAGTGCTTATCTCCAAAGTAATACTTCCGCACATGACCACGTTCCACACAAGGAAACCAAAGTGCAAAACTTTAGGACGAAAGGATCTTTCACATGATTTTTCACTACCAAGTAACATACGTCGACGAAACAATACATATAAAGAACTGCTACGGTGTGGTACAAAAGGTAACTGAAAGAAATAAGAAATGAGACGAAAATATGTGGCACTTTAATTGAAAGACAATAATTACACTGAAGTCACCACCATTTATGATAGTTCCCTGGACAATACAAAAGGCAGAACATTGTTCTTAAAGCATATATGATCAAAATGGAAGGCAGTGCATGCTTTCCGCTGAACCCCCATGCTTACCACGAGGTTAGCAAGTTGTTATTGTGAAGGGCGTTCCATTCCCACTCCACCACGGTTGCTGGATGGTCTTTGGTGCATGTAGACGTACTGCAAAATATCTCCGCAACGAATCTCACATGTTCGCGGCGGGAACAGACAGGCCAATCAATATTGTTTTGGTGCCCAAATAATAAGACTAAACATCATCTACTACTTTTCGTTTCTGATTTCCTAGTCTAATTCCCCCAGCACCGCCAGGTTTAAATCTACACCCCATTACCCTTGTGTTTGTTTTGCTGTTGCTCGCTCTGTAACCTCTTTTCAAGAGACCATTCAGTAGAACTGCTCTTCCAAATCCTTTACGTATCTGACAGAATTACCACGACATCAGCAAAGCTAAAAGCTATTTTTTCTTCGTCTTGAAATTTAATTCCTGCTACACTTTTTTTTTCTTTCCTTTACTGCTTGCTACTTTACTACTAGCTCCTGTGTAAACATGTCATTAATACTGGCGTGGTATACAAATACAGTGATTTTTTTTTTGTCAAGATGTGCGTATCATTTTATTCAGTTGAAACATCGTCACTGATAAGATCTTAACTATATACCTACACATGAAAGGTACTGTCTTGAGTAACTGACTCATCATCTGCCAGCACAGATCGCTAAGGAAGGAAACTTCTTATCTTGTAGGCATAGTTGAAAAGGGGTTATTCGCAATTGGACCCATAAGTTCTGAAGCTAGAACTACGAAAACTGGTTTTAGGTTTCTTGGTCAGAATTTTTTTTAAAAGAGGAAAGAAACGAGTTTCAGCATTTTTGAAATTCACCCAGTAAGAGGATGAAATAGTGATTAAAATATTGGACAATTTTTTTAAATAATTCATTGTTAAAGAACTACTAAAACATTTTTAAACCTATACCTACGAGCACTGGTATTGGACTTCTCGGTTAGAAATAAAAAAAAAACGTGTTTCAGTGTTTTTGGAAATTCTACTCTTATGGGAGCGAAACAGGGGATGAAAATTTTTATGAAAATATTTCATTATGAAAGTCTTTTTTAAAGCTAAACCTGGGAAAAATTTATATTTGTCTTCTCTGCTAGAAATAGAAAACATACGTGTTTCAGTTTTTTTAAATATTTCGTTACATTAAAACATTTTTAAAGCTAAAACTACGAAAAGTGGTATTTAAGTTCTAAATAAATTTGTATCAGGAGATGAAAGTCTCTATGGAAGTATCACCACAAGAACTCAAAAGATGGGATTAACAAAGACCTTCCCACTCCAGCTACCAGAATGCTACCAGGATCGCTTTCTGCTAAGAAGTACGTTAGGAAAAGGCGATCCTTCTACGGTCTTAATTACAGTGAAAGGTTTAGAAGATGTTTCAATTTGTGAACAACATAAAAATTATATTAAGATAAAAAATCTATGCAGACCGTACAAAGGAAAAGCGAATCGGTGACCATAAACGGCATACAATCAAACACAACAAGGCTAAGAACGAATCTGGACAAATTTTTTTCGGTTGGTCAATGACACAGACCATGGACGCGAGGGACTGGCGGTCTGTTTCCCAGCTGCCCGCCCCATTCTTCACACACCTCCTGCTGAGCTGCCTACTGCGGGCCCTGCCAGCATCATGTCACACAATTCACTCCAGTCTCCCGACGGGTTCACTGTGGCGAGTCTACGACGCAGACATATTGAGCCAGACCTTGTATGCACAATAAATGCATAATAAATAGTCTGTACCGTATACTTAGGAAGAAATACACCGACGTGACAAAAGTCACGGGGTAGCTCCTGAAATCTGGTCGAACCTCATTTTGCCCGGCTAGTGCGACAATTCGACGTGGCATGTACTCGACAAATTGCTGTTAAGTCTCCCGCAGAAATACTGAGCCATCTGTAACTGCGGAATTGTTGGCAAGCTTCATTTTGTGCACGAACTGACATCTCCATTATGTCCCATAAATGTTCCATGGGATTCATGTTGGGCTATCTGGATGGCCAAATCATTCACTCAAATCGTCCAGAATCTTCAAACCAAGTGCTAACAATTGTGGCCCAGTGATAATGACGCATTGTCGTCCATAACAATTCCATCGTTGTTTGGGAACATGAAGTCCATGAATGGCTGCAAATGGCCTCAAGGTAGCCGAGCATAACCATTTATAGTCTATGATCGGTTCAGTTGCTCCAAAGGACTTAGTCTGTTCCATGTTAAAACAGCCCACACCTTTACGGCTTGCACAATGCCTCGTTGACAACTTGGGTTCAAAAATGGTTCAAAAGGCTCTGAGCACTATGCGACTTAACTTCTGAGGTCATCAGTCGCCTAGAACTTAGAACTAATTAAACCTAACTAACCTAAGGACATCACACACATCCATGCCCGAGGCAGGATTCGAACCTACGACCGTAGCGGTCGTTCGTCTCCAGACTGCAGCGCCTAGAACTTCACGGCCACTCCGGCCGGCGACAACTTGGGTCCATGGCTTTGTGCGGTCTGCGCCACGCTTGAACCCGACCGTCATCTCTTACCAAGTGAAATGGGGACTCATCTGACCAGGCCAGGGTTTTCCAATCGTCTATGTCGCGGTGGATATGGTCAGGAGCGCAGGCGAGGTGCTGCAGGCGATGCCGTGTTCTTAGCAAAGGCACTCACGCCGCTCGTCTACTACCATTGCCCATTACCGCCAGATTTCGCCGCACTGCCCAATGGATACGTTCGTCGTACGTCCCACATTGATTTCTGCGGCAATTTCACGCAGTATTGCTTGTCTGTTAGCACTTACAACTTTACGCAAACCACTGTCAAGAAAAAGATAAAGGAAAATAATGCAACAAGTAATTCATTCTAAAAATACATTATTGTTGTCTAGTGAATGAAATTTCAATTGAAAATACTGTAACTTACAATAATACAGTAACAGATAGTAACACAGAAAACACAGTAATACAGTACAGCAAGTATAGTACTGAAACTCAAATTTGTTTTCTTTTATTCTTTTATCCTCTGGATAAACTATGTTCTCAAACGTGGGGTCACTAAAGTGAGGAATGAAATTCTTTGTCTTTTTCTATAATTCGATTGAAATCTAGGATAAGTTTTAGTACCGTCAATTTTAGGTCTGAGTCCACATGAAGACGATGTCACTTTAAGGTTTCAATACAGCAAAGAGCAGAATAGATCTACTCACATAAGTAAGTGGTAAGGAAAGGCATCATTTGTTCCAGTGATCTTCTAGACAACTCGTCGTACTCACAGCGCACACCCAACCAACAGCTACAAAGTTCATTTTCTTTGAGAACATTTTTCCACGAAATACCGCAGGATAGTACCAGTAGCTGTTATTGCTCTTTGTCAGAGAGGTTCATACCTCGTCCGTCATCGATTTCTACATTACTGAAATGATTTTAAGTCCAACAGTTACCAGGTTGTGGGACAGGGAAATATTCCCGAAAACATACAGCTAATGCTCTCAAGTGTCCTACACGTGTATTGTGCACTTCGGCAGAAAGTGTTTCAACTGAAGAATCAGTGTAGTCCTTGAGCACCGGAAATGAGGAATATTATTGTTTTGTTCTCTAACTGCCCAAAGCTGGAATTTCATAACTGTAGCTTCACATTTACTCTCAACCTGGAAGATATTAACGCATTTTCCATGGAGGTCTAAGTTGAGTTCGTTGAGAAAGGAGAAAATATCCTCCAAATAGGGTATTTTACACAACCAACTAAAATCACACAATTTCTCGTTTTAAGAAGAATGTAGCTTGTCTAAAACAAGCACTTCATCACGCAGCTCAAAGACACGACATACAACTGTCCCTCATGACAACCAAAGTATTTCAGTACTGTTGACATAAAACTATGAAGAGATGGGAATTTAGAGAACGTGAATGAAATGAACAAGTTTTGTGACTTTATCCAGAATACATTTCAAATCCTCAGGCATTTTCTCACTGATGGCTTCTCTGTGCAAGAAGCAATGAGTACACTTTACATTTCACTGAGCCATTAGTCCTATGTTCAGACCTGTAAAAGCACATGCTCCATCCGTAGTGACAGCCACACATTTATCCCACCTAATATCATTGTTTATAATGAACTCATTAAGTGCACGAAACACAGCTGCCATTGTTTTGCAGAGTCTTCGTGCAGAACAAAAGCTCATCACAAATTGTCTCTTTACAGTCAAAACGGGTGAAAACTAACAGATTTTCTTTTCCTTCTATGTCCGTGTTTTCATCAAGTTGTAAGAAATAAAATAAACTACTCTGAATTTTTTTAAATTAATTGTTCTTTCACAATGAAAGACGTGTTGTCAATTCTTCTTTTAACTGTATCATTGCGAAGGGGAACTGAGGTTATTTCCTTAGCACCATAATTTCACGAATAACTTTCGCAGCTGATAGGATTAAATTTTCCGCAAATGGGTGGGGTTTCTCAGATTTAGCAATTAGTAATGACACATGGTATGACTAAAGTAGCTTTCGTGTTATTACTAACAATCCTTGCAGCCTTCGGCATTACACTTTTACAGCGTTTTTCCTCTCTTACTTTGTTTATAAAAAAATCTGTCGACTAACCAACGTGTCCCTCATGTTTTTTCTCCGAATGTCTTTTGTTGCTCAAGAGTTCATAACACAAGAAATACTGAGGCTGCTGGCAGTCATCACTGCCTGTGTATGGAAATCCGTGACGAAGGTAGTGATCACAATATCTGCGTAGATTTCTTTTCTTTTCTTCACGTTCACTTGTAGCATCTCGAGAACATGAAAGCTCACTTTCAGAAGCATCCCCAACTTAACTTCACCAATAGAAAGAATTTCGTTTTACTGCAGACGAATGCAGCCATCTATCCATTGCTACACAAAAGAACATTTAGCACCTCAGAAAACTAATGGCTGACGAGAGATGAGTGTGCATTCATTTACTATTTATCCTTGTCCACTCACATAGCATGTGTCATGCCATGAACACTTGCCACCTATACCTATTTTCTCCAATATAACGTTTTCCATAGTTTATGATTTGATCATATCTTGAAGGGGGAAAGCATGAGTAACGCCATTCGTTGAGGCTGGAGGTGTATTGTGACATACTTAAATACCACTCGGCTTAAACTGACAAGGAACATGCGCTTATAAAGCTTATTAATGTATCCATCTTGGAAACTACAAGGAATTAAAACTATAAAGTGGTGGTAAAACCTTGAAACGGTGAGGAGCAGTCAAATCATGTTTTTCTTACCTAATCACACTATCTTGCTGCTTAAGAAAAAGGAACATTGAGTGTAGTTTCTCTTTGCTGCTTAACAATACAGCAAGTCCCTAGTTTTTATTTTTTTATTTTTGATTGATCACTCGTGGAAAATTAAAGAAGAGGAAAATTTTTGCTTCAACTGTAATCATACCGCAGAGCATTATTATTGCTTCTGGATTGTTCTTACCTTTGCTAGGAAGAAATCGGTTAAAAACCAGTGTGTGTTTGTGTAAGTCATTTTGATACTTTTAGTCTTTTCAGAAATGCATTGAATTAAAGCAGCGTTCTTATTTCTCTGTTGCGATCTGTCCTCCAAGGCAATTTTACATTAACTGAACCGAATTTGAGTCAATAGTTACTAGCAGTGGCGGATTTGGGAGCATATTTAGGGAAAGGTTTCTCGTCATTTTTTAGAAATCCCATAATTTGGAAGCGGGGGTGGATGCTTGATGTTTATAAGCATAGGAATGACTAGCTTTTACTTTTTTATTTTTTTTAAAGTGGAGTTGGTGGTAGTGGTGGGAGCTTTTCGCCACATGAAGATGAAATGCATGAAATTCCGAGGCGTTGTGTAGTTAACGTACAACTGCTTTTGAAAAAGTGTCCTAGCAAAGAAGCAATTTGTCTCTCTTGAACTTGTGCTATACAACGGTTAACAGGCTTCACAGCAGAAATTTAGTAAATTAGAAAAACATCTGAATTTACAAACGTAGGTACAATTTCTAATGACTTTCTTTTTATACACGAAGACAGTAACTTGTTCTCGAAAGAACAGTTACTGTTGATGACCGTGCAGCTTTTCCCTGGAATAAATTATGACTAACTGACAACCTCAGCTGCCGACAGGTGTTGGAGTTATACTTCGATGTGGACAGCTGAAAATGTGCGCCCCGACCGGGTCTCGAACCCGGTATCTCCTGCTTATTTGGCAGACGCTCTATCCATCTGCGCCACCGAGGACACAGATGAATAGCGCGACTGCAGGGACTTGTCCCTTGCACGCTTCCCGTGAGACTCACATTCCCAACTGTCCACAATTTTACATATGTATTGACCTTATAGACATTTGCCCACCCAGTCATTACTCGCGCACGCTTGGGCGATTCCCGTAAGAGTTCGGGCAACCTGTGCGCATTCGCACAGACGAAGGTCAATGGCTGGGTAGCCGTTAACTATATATACGAAGACAGTAACCTGTTCTCGAAAGAACAGTTACTGTCATGTAAGCAGGAGATCCTGGGTTCGAGTCCCGGTCGGGGCGCACATTTTCAGCTGTCCACATCGAGGTATAACACCAACACCTGTCGGCAGCTGAGGTTGTCAGTTAGTCATCGTTTATTCCAAGGAAAAGTTGCACGGTCATCAACAGTAACTGTTCTTTCGAGAACAAGTTACTGTCTTGGTATATATAGTTAACGGCTACCCAGCCACTGACCTTCGTCTGTGCGAATGCGCGCAGGTTGCCCAAACTCGTACAGGAATCGCCCAAGCGTGCGCGAGTAATGAGTGGGTGGGCAAATGTCTATAAGGAACAATGCATATGTAGAATTGTGGACAGTTGGGAATGTGAGTCTCACGGGAAGCGAGCAAGGGTAAGTCCGTGCAGTCGCGCTATTCATCTGCGTCCTCGGTGGCTCAGATGGACGGCAGCCTGCCTTCGGCAGTGACACAGTGCGGACCGTGTTGTCTGCCGGCCGCGCTGTGGTGCGCGCGCCTGTTTGTTTACGCCGGAGCAGCTTCGCGTGTGTGGTGTTGTGAGTCTAGAACGAGATGGCACACTCGTACAGAAAAACGACTTTGAAGTTCAGTTTTGCGAACGACTATACTCGACCAGAGGCACACGAGGTTGAACGTTTCTTAAGAGAAGAGGTGAAAATCGATCCACAGGAAATCGTGGGAATCAATTTATCGATCGTTTCAAGCGTCGTCCATGTCAAGCTTGTTGATGGGGCTGCTTGCAAAAGACTTCTACAATGATCACCGAACGGGTATCGTTTCTGTCATTCCGACGGGAATGTTGGTACGGATACGGTCGATCACGCGGGAATGGGGATCCGCACTATACGAGTCTTCGAACTTCCGTCTGAGGTCCCGTCTGAACTTGTTACCGACCCCTTTCGACCATACGGTACAGTTCTATCCCATGTGGCCGAAAAATGGACGAGTTTTACCACGTACCCCGTTTAAATGGGGTGAGACAAATACGGATAGACCTGCGAAAGCACGTTCCCTCTTATTTGTATATGGGAGGTTGTAGAGCGATTATAACCTATGATGGGCAATCTCGCACTTGCTCGGGGTGCGGGAAAGAAGGCCACGTCCGCTCGGAATGCCTACAGCGACGTTTAGTGCAAACACCCCGGGATGACGTTCATGCGCCACAACAGATGACTGTCTTACCGTTCACCTTTGTGGAAGCCCTGAGAGGAAACGTGAGGGAGATTTCCGATGGGCACCAGCAGCTGCCCCCTATAGAGAACATGGACAACAACGGACTGGAATTCCGAACACCGGTTCCACCACAGCAGACGCAGGACACCACACAAGAGACGCAGCTGACGGCCGCTACAGGCTCATCCGTGGTGGCTGCCAGTGCTTCCACCGAGAGCGTGATAGGCCAGGACCAAGGCGGAGGATACGCAACCCAAACAGCCGATGCGGAAGCAAGGCAACGGAAACAGCGTTCGCCGAAGAGAAGAAAGAAGCGTCGACTGACTTCTGCTGACGATAGCCATAGTCCCGAGGGGACTCTGGACGACAACGACAGTATCGACCTGAGACCAGTGGATTCAACAGATACCGAGATGACGATGCAGGGATTGCACAGCGACGATAACTTGAACTCTCCTTCTGGTGTCCGGACGGCAGAAGTGGAGATGACAATTGTCCAACATCAGAGCGGTGACAACGTTGCCTCCCATCCTTCGGCCAGTTCCGGAAATAAGCTGGGGGACTGGGCACAAGAATTGGACCAACAGGAACAGAATGAAAATACGAACGCGACGATTGAGGATAGTCCTGGCCAGAGGCCGGCAGGGGTCGGGAAATGTTGAACAACTTAGTGTGGTGAGGAGCGCCGGGGGTGCAGACAGACCGCCCTACAACTAATGAACACACGCCAGGCATACCGCATTGCAACAATAAACATTAATGGCATTCGGACACCGCTTAAAATTAAAATGCTGAAAGATATGTTACGCGCCGTGGACGTGGATATTGCACTCCTACAAGAAGTGCGTTTCACATCGCCGCCAGAGTTCTACGGCTACGAGGCACATTATTCAGTGCACGATAAAAGTGGATGCGGTGTGGCGATTCTCACCAGGGAAGAAATAGGACTGGAGGACGTCATGTCTCTCCTTTCGGCACGTGGCATAGCGATCACTGTCGATGGCGTTCGTTTCATCAATTTATACGCGCCATATGGCTCTACAAAATGAAGAGAAAGGACGACCTTTTACACCGAAGAGATAGCACCGTTGTTCGCTGGACGCGTTGATAACTATATAGTGGGCGGCGACTTTAATTGCGTCGTCGACAAAAAGGACCAAGTACCTTATTATTTGCCATGCATGGAACTGCGTGCGTTGATTATCGAAATGGCGCTTCTGGATACCTGGGAACTGCAGCATGGCGACAGACCGGGTTATACGTTTGTAACGGGACATTCGGCGAGTAGACTTGATAGAGTGTATGTAACACTAGCTCTACGGACGGCGATACTGGATGCCGAAATCTATCCAGCGGTTTTTACGGATCATATGGCGTACGACGGTACGATTTTACTAAAGCGTCAGAAGATATGGCGGAGTAAGGATCACTGGAAAATGAATTGTGCACTTTTACGTGACATTGCATGTCGCCGGTCGATAGAGGCGGCCTGGGAGACCTGCGTTCGCCGCCAACGAGCATACACCTCGGTTCTCCAGTAGTGGATCAAATGCGCAAAACCAACGTTACGGGGAACGTTGATACGATACGGGCAGGACAAATCGCAGTGGAACCGCACGACGGCTGATTTTTATTTTACAGCCCTGAGGGAGCTGATGACCCAACAACCATCGCTGGAAAGGCACACGGCCATGCGCAGGATAAAAGCCAAGTCATTACATCTGACGAAACTAAGAATGGAAGGTATAATGATCCGGGCGAGATTGGCGGACACAGTTGCTGCGAAACCTCCTCCATGCACCACGTAGTACGTGAACGCCAACGACGACGCAGGACATTGATCAGGGAACTAATCTCTGAAACTGGCCAGCAAGTTGTGAACCAGCGTGATATTGCGCATGTGTTTACTGAATATTTCCGCCAGTTATATGGAAGTGAACCACGAGACACTACATGATGTCATCTAGGAAATGCCAGGTAGAGGACCACCACTGGATACAGAGACTTTCATCACAGCGATAACAGAGGACGAGCTGACAGATGCAATTGCCAGGGGTGCTCCGAACAAGTCCCCAGGACAGGACGGCTTCCCAATTAAATTTCACCGCGCCTTTGCATACCTCATGGGACGGACCTGGATTCAAATGTACAACGAACTCCTGTTACCGCAGACTGAGATACCTGCCGAATTCACGGAGGGTATCATCATCCCAATACCCAAACCACGCGGTGGCAGAAGGCCTGGAGATTATAGACCACTCACTCTCTTGAAATGCGACTATAAGATTTTCGCGCATACCCTTGCGACTCGTCTGCGGTCTTCAATTTCTGATAGACTCGTCATAGATGAAACTTGCCTCGGCGGTAAGAGTAACGTACATACGGCGTTCGGTGACTACCGAGATATCATCGCATTAGCAGCGACATTCCGAGTGCGTGGGGCACTCGTCGCTATTGACTTCGATCATGCGTTCGACAGAGTGGATCATACCTTTTTTCAAGCGGTGATGGGTAGATTGGGAAGCCCCAAGGCCATCATTCTTTGATAATGCGACTGTTACTCGGCGTGCGATCAAAGGTCTCGGTGAATGGCCGGGGCACTGACTACATTGTTATTTCAACGTCAGTTCGTCAAGGTTGCCCCCTTTCGATATTTTTGTATGCAATGGATTTGGAACCCTGTCTATATGGTCTCTGAAGACGGTTGGAGATAGTGCCGTTGCCACAACTGACATTTCTTAGCCGCGCTTATGCTGACGATGTGGTGCTGGTGGCAAGGACAGGCGACGAAGTACGTACGGCGTTGGCATGGATACAGCGATACGGGATGGCGGCAGGAAGCGTGCTTAATCTACAGAAATCACGCTGCATGAATGTCGGTCGAGGATTACAAACGGGGGAGGAAGGCCCGCTCATGTTAGTTAAGACCATAAAATGTCTAGGTGTTATGTTCCACAAGGATGTGCAGCGGACAGCAGCGGATAACTACCGACGCATATTGAAGCTGATGGGGAAAATGGTGCTGTTACAGAAATTAAGAGCGTTGGATATGATTCAGAGGGTGACCTATGTTAACGTATAACTAGCACCGAGACTCACTCACGTGGCGCATGTCCTGCCTTTAACGTGCACAATGGAATCAAGAATACAAGCAACTTTCGGAACTTACGTGAGTGTGGGACACCTGTTTAAGGTCCAGTACACAACGCTTACGCTACCACCTGGCGATGGCGGACTTGGTCTAGTGAACGTATATGAAAAGGCACAGGCGTTATTCGTCAGTACGATTTTCCGACAGTGGCGCGGTCAGTCTCGCAATATCTCGGGTGCGTTGGCCGATGTACTAGCGCCCACTTAATTCCTGCCCCCAGTCAATGTGGGCCATATTTCACTGAAGCTGTCACATTTAATTTTTTTTTTCACCTTAGCTATATCAGAGATTCCTTCCGAACAACACGACTACCGACGACGCGAGATGTATACCAACTCTTACTGCGCCGGTGCCCCAGGAATACCCTGCTGGAAAAGAAGTAACCAGACAAGAACTGTCAACAGATATGGCGCGTTATACGCAACGTTTATATGCTCTATATGAAGACTGATTATACGTATGTCACATCTGTGAAGGAAGTAATAAATCCAGTAACGCGGTTCACCGATCATAGAAGCAAGAGATAGAGATATTTTCTTCTGCCCGACAAATAGATAGAGATTCAAAACAGTCAGCATTAAGAACTAACTCCTGCAAACTAAGTTTTGTTTCCCAGAATCTCTTTACAACGTTTCAATACAAATAACATGCTTCAATAACAAATTTTAACATACGTGGAGCCAAGAACTGCCCCGTTCATTCACCGAATGAATATCGTAACGGAGTCCTGAAAGTTCTCCCAGAAAAGGAGAAAAGACTTTCTTGCCTAGTCGTTTCAACTCCTCAAATAACCTGGCGGGGCTACTCACGAGCTATAAGGGCCATGAGCTGTTTCCCATTCGTAATAGCGCAGCTTCGACGCTACAAAATTATGTGTTGACGAGTGTTGACAAGAAGAACGAGTGGCCAACACACGATTAACTGAGGTCACGTTTTGTGCAGATCTTGTTCGAAGTTACGATACTGAACTGACGGTACAGTTATTCGAGATGGAACTCTGTCTGCCATGATGATTCGTCGATGTTCCTAGGAAAAGATCATAATTTCTTCAACCCGCGATTGAGCTCGCTCATATCTTTTTAGTAGCAGAGAATCCGACACCTTTATTGGTTGGACTGTGATTTCAACGTTTCGCCAATAGCGTGAATTACATACAATAATGCTTGGTCCTTAACGTTAAATATGTGTTCGAGAAAAACTACAGTGTACATCTGTTTCCGATTTTGTTCAGAAATCAAGCAGTGAGCACCCAATATGCAGAAAAATTTCATTTGTGTAATCATTTGTCAACTTCGGAATATTGACCTGTGTTCTCAAAGAGTTCTTAACAATTCAATCGGCGATATCTTTCACGATCTCTGTCACAAGGTCCAAAATTTGATAATGTGTTTCTGTTTTCAGCCTGACAACAAAGAAGGCTATAAGACATGTGAGAAGTAGTACTACAATTTCTGTCGGCGTTTTTACCATGCAAAGTTTCGATTTTAAGGTAATAACTTTAATGTAGTGCATTCACTGTGCTTAAGGCCCGCACAGTCTCGATTTAGAAACACATCTCTTAAGAACAGCTTGGAGAATCAAAACATAGCCTTCTTCTTGAAGTTTTCAATTACAATTTTCGTAATATTTACAGTTACGACTTCCAGTCCTGTACTGCAGTTTTCATGAAATTACTTTCAGATTTACGCAGTATTACCTTACCCCTTCGAAACACGGACAATTAAGTACACAAATACAGCGAAAACTGGTGTGCTCGAAACAAGAATCTTCAAACTAAAGCAAAGCAGTTCTACATCCACTACGAATTGTACAAAGGTTCAGATAAACATTTCAGATCGTAAGTGTTCCTGGAACCTCCATCATTCCTCCTGAAATATCCAGTACTTCTTTGCCACTGTACAGAGTCCTATTTTAGCGAAGAGCGGTGCGCGGGGAAAATAATTCCAAGTATTGCTCTGTAGATTTCCTTTGGAACGTTCGTTGGCAGACCCAGATTAATCCTCTGCCCGGCTAAGCTTCCAACCGTTCTAATAGAGGCAGGCAGCCTCACTTTGTCCTGCAGAACAGGGTTAAAATAGTCACTTATAATACACAATGAATCAATGTCCTGTAACATCATACTAGTTTCAAACAACCTTTCAAATCCGACCAGGGGTTTGGAAAACGAGCATCGCACACAGTCGCTTCAGCGTTTCCAATGAGTTATTAGCATCTTTTCTATAAATAACACAGGATAAGTCTGAAATCAAAAATGATAAGGACATACACATGACCTCCACATCTCAAGGTTCCATTGGAGCAAAACGGAATTTATTATCTTGTAAGTATCCTAGTTGACTCCGGCTTACTGTTACCAGAAAACAACTCCAGCTAGCTACTTTCTCCGGGCTCTTAGAGGCGGCGTGTTCCTACTCATTCAGTGTGCCCTCACTTAAAAACAACGCTTGTCTTGAAAACAGACAATTCATTAAGCTGGTTCCCACAGCTGCACTCAGGAACGCATTTTCAAACACTTTCTAATTCCACGTAGAAAGAACAACTTTATTGATCACTGTCTACCGACTTCCGAAATACACAGCGCAGCACTACCTTCTCCCTAGAGTGCTCGAGGCCTGTACCCTGCATCAGACAAGGGCTGACGGCCGACTCCTCGATTTCATCCGCTTCAAACTCCTACACTGCATTGTTTTAACATGCAGAATATAGGCACTTCAGTTGGTCATTTCCTGTTGATAGCCACAGTGTTGCTGTAAAGTGCTGCTTTCTGCTGACACTTCCAACTTTAATACTTCCACTTTAATAACAGTGGGGTCAGCCGGACAACCACCATTTAGCCGGATCTAGAGAAGACCACGTCATTATCTGAAGGCTGGCGAATAGTCCACGTGCATTGGAAGCCAAAGCTAGCGACAAGCCCTAGCTGACGAGTACCGTTCGTAACTGCGATGTTTTACAAAACTTCTATTGAATATTTGTCAAAGGAGAGATAGAAAGGCATAAATGGTTAGG
This sequence comes from Schistocerca gregaria, assembly GCF_023897955.1. Classification (NCBI taxonomy): domain Eukaryota; kingdom Metazoa; phylum Arthropoda; class Insecta; order Orthoptera; family Acrididae; genus Schistocerca; species Schistocerca gregaria. Next base: position 508,514,118 of record NC_064921.1, on the reverse strand, counting down.
AAAATGAGAGCTTTGACAAGAGTAATATGTACGTCATGATGAAAAAGTTTGGAAAGTGGAAACCAGAATTAGACGCAAGCAATCCAGTGGCAGATCATCAGCTGTGGTCAACGCTATGAATCACCAGACTGAGCTGACTTGTGTGGTTCAACGTGTCACAGCCAGTGAGTTTACTGCACAACTTCACTGTGGCCGCAATACTATGTGCAAGATACTCGGAAGCTGGTACCATGTGGAAGTGTGTGCAAGATGCGTATGTCGGTTGCTGAGGAGAGAATTGTGAAAATCTGTTACATTGGAAACTTTGAAAGACAGTGCGGACACATTTTTCACATCTAGTGACACATGAGTAAATGCATGTTGCTTGCTCCAAAGCCTGTATGTATTTTATAAATGGCACTGCATTTTTACCATGAGCTGCACTTGAAAATCATTTTTTGTCAGCCCATCATCAGTCGAATCTGATACAGAGAACGAACTAACAAATGTACGCACACCGATTCTATATACACTAAAGCAGAAACATAATATTACCTACTGTGCATCTCTAAGTCAGACGGCATGTCTGCAAGTTTTTGTTTATGATACAGAAAGAAATAATCAGTTGACGCAATGTTGTTGCATCTGTTTTCCAAGACCTAAGCTAATGAAGAACCGGCGACCAGCACAGAAAGGTATGGTGGCTCCTCGGTAGT